>NC_090937.1:431927883-441927883 GCF_040938575.1 Ambystoma mexicanum
CTCCCTCTGTCCTGATTGGCCAGCTTTCCCTAGCCAATCTTGATATACTTTCCCCTCCTGGGAATTGTTTAGATGGGAGAACGACTTCACAGGGATGGGGGACGAGGGGGTTAAGCCTCAGGCATTGTATAGAGGGTTAAGCCCTATACACCTTCTTTATAATTATAAACACAATATAAACATAAGTGTCAATACCATTCTGTACAAATCCCTACCCAGTGTGCTCTGCTAAAACTCTTGATTTGTGTGGTTATTTTCCCCTGCTATTGAAGGAATGCAAATTACTAAGATGCTTTCTTGCTTGCCACTCAACAAACAAGAACTTAAAGTATTTTATATTTGAATTTGGGTATATACTGCCCAAACCAAGCTATTGAGGGTTATATGTGATCTTACCGACCACAATTACAGAGTGGTAAATTTAACTCCGGACAAAATACGGAAAAACACAGATTGTTTTTTTTTTATTTGTGGGGGGCCCCCTAAAACCCCTGTTTTTTTGTTACCCTTCTAAAGCCACCCCAACCCAATCCTGATCCATGTTAACCCCTTTACCCCACCACCCTTATTTATGTAATTTATGGTTACAATGTTTTTCAGTGTTATAGTCCACTCTGAAATTTACCACTCCGTAATGTTTTAGATATATTGACCGGATACCGCTATTGAGCAATTTAACATTGTGCAGTGCTGGTTGAGAATTACAACAATGGTGTAAGCCAGCCGCAGAGAGTCCTGGTCCTCAGTGGTTGTTTTCTCTAGGTAGAAGGGGCTAAGTGTTCAATGTGTGCTGTAGCTAATCCCTGAAGATTAGGGCCTAGAGGCCCTGAACTTCAAGATCTTTGGGAATTGGACATCTGAATGGGACAGTGGTCCAGTAGATTGATGTATATGGATATAGCGCTTGCTTTCTGTTTTTTTACTGTGTGTGCCGTTTTGTTTGTAACCATGCAATAGGGTATATCATTGTCCTGTAGTTGCCTGGGCCATCTGAGTCATTGAGCTTTGTGGAGAGGTAGGTGAGCTTCCAGGCATTAGTTGCTTTGTATGTCATACATGATCATTTGAAGAGTATAACTAGTATACTTTTCTTAGAATGGGGTGATGTCATCACATTTCTTTGATCCTGTGATCGAGCATGTGACAGCATGTTGGTAGGCTTTTGGGGTTGCTACGTGAGTGTTAGAGATGGAAGCAAGGGAGGGATTCCCTCTATTTAGGTTTGAGATTACTGGGGCCTGGACCTTGGTTCTGAGCCCTCAGATGAATTCTATTTTTTCAGGATTAGGTTTACATTTGGTGATCATACATGCCAGGATAGAAACAAGGCACTGTGGAAGATATGGGATTTATTGAGCACAGCTCACTTTAATGTATAACTGTGTATCATCCACGTATTGGTGATGTGAAATGTTTGGATCAGCGAGAAGTGACATCAAGCCCTCCATGTCGAGAGTGATAATTTCTCAGAGAGGATCGAGAGCTCTGGGACTGAATGGGTGGCCAGCTGATGGCCTGTCTTGAAGTTGCCCACCTGGGCTGCGTGCTGTTGAGTAGAGATGTAGGGAAGAAACCAGTTGAGGACTCTGTCTGTGAACCTCATATTTTGTGAGAAGACTGATTATTGTGGCATTATTGGCCATGTTAAATGCACAGGGGCATCAAAGAGACCAGGAGGCAGACGTCTCCTTTGATGTGCAGAGAGTTGCCTATGACCTGCATGGTTACAGTCTGTGTGCTATAGCCAGGTCTGAATGTGTAGTAGTCCTGTAGTAGGTCTTGTTGGATGATCAGATCATGAAGTTGGATGGAGACTGCATTCTCAATGACTTTGCTGATGAATGGAAGGGTCATTTTCAGCTGGTGTCGACGGCAAGTTGTACTGTAGGTTTTCTGAGCTGTATCATTTATAAATGCTTTTCATATTTCGGTTTTGAGCGGCTAAGGAGGAGAATGTGACAACTCACTAGTATGTGAGGCAAACAATAGGAGATGGTTGTAACACATTTTTTGGGATGCTGCTGAAAGAGGGCTAGCCACCATTCTGGCGATATTGAATATCTTTTTATGCATTTGATAATATGCATTGCAATACAAATCAGATAAAAAATAGCAACACTAAAATATACCATGAGAAAAGTGGCTAAGAATATTTAAACCTATCTCTAATATTTCATCATGTGATAAATGAAATTCACATCAGTGCCCTCTAAAAAAGAATTCCATATAACACTAAAGTACTTATCGTCAAGTGAGTTGCTGTAGGCCTTCAGATGTTTAATTCTTGACATTATGAGGCTCTTTCAGTGGCATGAAATGTGTTCAGATGTTTCAATTGTCAAAACCCTACATAATCTACAGCACTGACAAGATCTTACAATACCAAGTTTAACTCCAACAATTTCAACCGTATATGACACGTTAAATTTAAACAATAAGTATTGTCTAACTGTTTTACTATTTGGAAAGGCTCCCAAATATTTGTTGGGTTCGGAACGCGCTAGCCACTGCTGTATAAACATGCAGTTCTTTACATTGGACGCCAATCGCTCCATATCTCTTTCCATTCCAGCACTACCTATCACATAGTTGAGGTTGCCCTTTATTCTTTCTTGCGTATATCTTACCCACTCATTTCCTTTGTCATAGGACCACTATGTTCACCATTGTCAATGCACCTAGATGTTTTTAATACTGCTACGATTGTGGTGTCATTGTCTAGATTACATAACTGTACATACATCACAGCTGCTTTATATTCCATGATATCACCTATTCGCATCACATTACACTCCAAAAAGATGTCTTACATCGAGAGGGTTTTGGGTACCCTAAACAGAATTCTTAGGATTTTTGCTTCAAGCAAGTTCAATACCTTTTTAAATTTGTTACCCCAAACTTCAGCCTTGTATAGGAGGCAGGGAACAATTTCTGCAGAATATAGCATCAGGATGGTACTTAGCGAGCACCCACCTTGCTTTCCGATAAAATGGCTTATTGTCATGCTGATTTTCATACATTTGCATTTATTTTCTATCCACTGCGATTTCCACTGCAAGTTCTGATCTACAAAATCTCCCAGATGTTTAGAGCATTTCACATGTTCCGCTTTCTGACCAGCAATACTCCATTTTATGTTATTAAAGGCTTTACTTCTTGTTTTCCCCATAAAGGAACTTATGTTGGTGTTCTCTAGATTCATTCTAGATATTGAATTTCACCACAGAGAAGATTCTTTGCCTATTTCCGAGACTCATCCTGGATGTCACCAAGAGCAGGACTGGCCTATTTTAAGATTGGGATATTTCATCACAGAATAGTGACTTTAAGAAACTTGGAGGAGCTACGGTTGAACAACTCTCGAGTCGGTCTAAAGGCAGAGAGATTTGTCACTGACTTTGGCTTAGACGGAATAGTCTTAAGAACCGGGGTGTTGCTAGGCCTGGAAAGATCCGCGGCTATGCTAATGTCAGGACTATCGGGACTGTCGGGACTTGCTAGCCTTTTGGCTGCAGCCCCTGAGCTTCTATCCCGGGCTATAACCAAAAGACCCAGGGCTATGGCCTCCTAGAAACGCCTATGCTTAAGAAATGCACATTAAAAGATCAGTCCGCTCAGGGGGCTGCAAACTGCCATACAATTAGCAGTGACACGACAGATTTTGTTTCAGCCACCTCAGATGTGCCATCATCACGACATAATACATGCGTTTCAGTTTCAAGAATAGTATGCTGCTTCTAAAGTGAAATGCATTAATATAATGCATACATTCCAAAAATACCAGTCTAGATTATATTTCAATGCTACTTTAACATTTAACATTAGCTGTGAAGGGAGAAGTGGAGAGATGCCTGCAATTAGGTGCCTGGAGAACGTGACTTAATAGCCTTGAGAGAAGCGAGGGCCATTAAGAAAGGCTTAGGGCTACTAATGGATGGCATTGCCCGCCCAAGGGGCACTAAACCTTTCAGCACCCATCTAGGTGTGTGCCCTGCAAAAACAAATACACGTTGAAATGATGCAAGCTGAGTGTGTGTTTTCTCCACTGTGCCACTGTCAGGTGTATCGACCCACGTTCAAGTTATTAATCTGCAACATTTGGTGCTATGGGCTTAGAAAATCCAAGATGGCCGAAAAGCCCACAATTACGCCAGAATCCAGGAAAACCATGCAGTTTTTGCGCACACCAAAATGCTCGCATGACAAACACCAGTGCGAGCGTGGTGGGCCAGAAGCGCCATGAGTGAAACGTGGTGCCAAAGGAAAAACAGCAGTGCCTGTTAGCTCAAAAAGCGCTTTGAAATCACCTTTGTTTCTCTGAATGCAAGCTCAAAATGCCTATTTCAAACATTGCAAGAAATTCAAAAATCTTACTGAACACCAGCAGACATCTGGTAGAATGAAGTCTTGTGTGCATACCAAATCTGGAAAGATTAAGAGCCTAAAATAATGTTCATAACAAAACTGGCTGAGCTGTGGATGTCAGTAGCTTAAGTGAAATGGGATTTAAAGCCACTAAAATCGAAATGTTTAAAATAAATGAGTGACCTACTTTTGAGTGTCACATAGGTTGCAACTGCTTAAATGTCATGGTTTTGAACTTAGAATCAGCGTTCTAGCTGCATGTGTCAAAATTGTAAGTTTGATTTGAATGAAGAAAAATGGGAACAAATGTGACCTTTGGCTGAGGCCTGGCTTAAGGAGATTGAATTCTGCCCGGCAACTACCCCCGACAGGAGTTGAAACTTGCCCAGCAACTGCATTCACAGGCCTGGTCTGCCTTCTGCTGCCCCACCAAAAGGAGATTACACCTCTCTGATTGAATCAGGGGAGGGGTACCTGGGACTGCAGGGAAACAGAACAATGAGCTTCCCTTTGCTCCAAGCAACTGCTAAATCAGGGGGTCGTAAATGGCTTCCTCTTGGAAGGAACTGGGAGGGGCTCTGCCTCTGTGAGCCAGCTGAGCTTGGAGGAAGTAGAAAAAACAGAAATTCCCCCATGTGCTTTGGGAAACCGCACCCCTCTGGGCCAGAGCATAATTTTAAAAAGATGGATAATTCATAGTACAACATTGTCAAAATTATATAAATAATATCATTATTCCTGTGATTTTTCTGTGCACATTTTAAGAGGTGTTAGGACTCTGTGGTATGTTCTGGTGGGTAGTAGCAGAAAATAGGGTATGACTCCAAATGTCTGTATGTTAGAAATCTGACACTTCATCATCTGATGCCCATATTCCTTGCGCACATTTGTGTAAATTCTGGAAAAGTTTAGAGGTTGTGTTCTGGATGAAAAGGGCAGAATTCTGTCAGAAGTGAACACAACATCTTACAAAGACAGGGATCAGATGGTTTGGCGCTACAGAAAATATGTTAACTGGACATATAATATTAGAAAAATTGTAGATAGATAAATATGCATTTAAGTCAAGAATAGATTTGTTTGCAAAGTGACAAGGGGAGTGTTCTTTCTCTATGCCAAAAAAATGATGTCTCATGACATGGGATGACTCACAGCTAAGTTCCCCAGTCAGAGGACAGAAAATCCTCTAACCTATCAGGATCCTTAGAGGGTTGGGCATAGAAAGCCAGCCTTCCAACCCATTTTCAAAAGACATAAAAAGAGCCACTGAGACCCAGGTAGACACATTCACTTTCCACTTTCTTGCGAAGCACTTTGACGGATGACATCCAAATTCAGGCACTATCCAGAGACCAGAACTTAGAAAACTAGACTCCAGACTCCAGAGCTTTGAAGCAGAAGGACTACTGCAAGCTAAAAGTATTCTCAGCTGGCCTTACAATTTTGCAAACTGATTTACCCCAGACTTCCAAGGGGCACATCAGAATAAAACAGCCGGGCTGTGCTGTTTGATTCTAGCCAAGAACTTTTGCAGGAACCAGAGACCAGACCAGACTGCTGTGCAGTGCCAGAACTTTTGCCAGAACCAGAGATCCAGACCAGCAGAACAGAGCTGACCCAGATAGCTTTGACTTCAGAACCACCCGCTAGAAGTCCAGTCTAAACCTGTTGACCAGATCTTGATGGCCTATTTCAAATTTATAGTGTGAGTTTCCAGCCAGAACTGTTTAGAACCAATCTCTTAGTCTAAAATAATCTCATCCCATCCATTTCAACCTATTTAGAACTGCATAGAAATTGTGTGTCCATTCTATGATTTCAAACCTGTGAAAGTGTCATTTGTCATTTGAATCTTATTTTATTTCTGAGAATTCCTGAGAATCTACCTTCACTAAATTGTCTGTATCTTTTGAACCACACTTTCATTTTAAAGCTAAGAACCCACGCTTTCCAACAAGCTCAAAACCGACTTTCTACTCCTTATAGTTTTTCCGTAATGGCGATCGACGCACTCGGAAAAAGTGCCGCGAATTGCAATTTGACTCAATTTCTCCACCTGTCAAAAATAGCTGTCTTTTGCTTGCAACTGCTGAAATTCGTTTTCAATCTGATAATCATTCCTGATTAATTACTAGTGTTGACCTGAACTAATTCAAAGTAGTTGTCACCTACCCTGAATCTCCTATAGGGAATTCAAATAATTTTTAGCATATTTTTCACTTCATTGCAAATCACATGTAAAAGTATTTTTGACTGTTTAAAAGCATACCGGTTGCTCTGAGCTTGCTAGGAGGGAACTGGAATTTGTATTGCATTTTGTTTGTATTCCGTAAAACTGTGTGCTCTCCTTTCCATCTCTTTATATTGCATAGGGGGGGAGTGAATTGTCACCAGAAAATGTGATCAGATTATCTCTTGTTGAAACCATATCAGTTTATTTCTGTGCTGCATTCTTTCCATCATTGATTTTCCTTGAAACCATACAAGTATTCTCTGCTACCTTATCCTTTCTATACTAACTCCTCACTGATTGAAAAGAGTGAGCAATTGTAACATTACCCATTGTTGATCTATATTATATTCATAAGTGTGCTATCAAATATTAATTTATTCATAAAAGTGATATATATATATATATATTGTTTAATTTTTCAAATAAATCTATTAATTTTCAAAACAAACCTACTTCTTGGCTCATTGAGGTCAGGGGGATTCAAAGAGAGGGGCGTTACACAAGGGTTTATCATCCAGATCTATGAACTTGTCATAAAAATATATAAATAAGGGCTTCCCTTTGGCATCCCAGACTGGGCATTGACTTAGTTGGAGTACTGAATTGAAGTCACTTAACAGAGTGGGGGCTCGTCCGGGATGTCTGGATTAGACCTACCACTTGTGCATCTTAATACAGTGTGCTAA
The DNA here is from genome assembly GCF_040938575.1 of Ambystoma mexicanum. Taxonomy (NCBI): domain Eukaryota; kingdom Metazoa; phylum Chordata; class Amphibia; order Caudata; family Ambystomatidae; genus Ambystoma; species Ambystoma mexicanum. Next base: position 431,935,168 of record NC_090937.1, read on the forward strand.
CTGACAGGATACATAAATCCTGTTGGATCACCACGCTGTGTTACACTGTAAAAGCACCCCTCAAAAGAAGGATGCTCTAAGGAGACGGTCTGTTTTGCAAAATAAAATATGAACTTCTGTAAGTCAGGAAGGAAATCAATTTCCAGAATGACGACCTTGGTAGATATCAAAATAGCCAGAGAGCACCTCTTACATAAGCTATTTGTGAGAGGCGAATGGACGAACAAGACCTGACGGTGTGGTTGCAGGCAATCGCACCCAAGATTACTGCAACAGGGTCAGACAAATGGAGAGATCAGGGTCCATTACATGTGGCCCTCAGTGAACTATATATGGCCCCTAAAGCCAAAGATGAGCACGATAAGATTGTCAGGATAGCAGCTTATTTATATTTATATATGGGAGCCATACAGGACAATTGTGCTGAAGGCAAGATCTGGCAAATAGGCAACAGATGGCATTAGAGAAGGCCCAATCTGACCTGGTCTCTTCTGAGCAGAGGCTGCACAGGAGCCAGGAGTCAGAAAATGAGAGTAGACAGTATCTCATTAAAATCAAAGAGGATATGGGTATCCTGCAACAGGAAAAGACAGACCAGGATACCAGATGTCTGGCCTTGCAGAAGGAGTACCAAGAAGGTTTGGACTCCCTACTGCAGAGCGAGAAAAAGCTGGAGCAACAACTGGACTTCAATAGGGCATGCGCAGAGTAGGTAGTCACCCTGCAAAGCCACCAAGATAGGGAGAAGGCAGAGAGCAACAAACTGATTCTGAAAGACCTGGATACCCAGACAGAATTTGAGGAAGAGCGCCAGAAAGCTGGTGCCCTTCAAAGGTAGAGGGATGACCTGGCGGCACAGAGGCAGGTTCTTAGTCAGGAAAGGGACACATTAGGCCAGGAAGTCTGCCACTTAAAAAGAAAAATGGAAGAAAATCACCTGGCCCTCCAGGGACTGGGTGAACTCCAAAAAGAGCATCAAAACTTGTTAGAGCACACCAGGAAGGTGGAAGATGCTCTGGCAAGAAAGGAGCAGGCCAGTAGGGATGGGACTCAGGAGGTAACCCTCCTGCAGCAAAGACTGGCCCAGTACTCCAAGACTAACCAGGAAGCACAGAGAGAGAATGAGGCTCTCTGCCAGGACAATGATAGGCTCCAGCAACAGGTAGCCATGCAGTAGAGACTGATAGAGTCTAGTAAGGCCTTGACTGAGGATCTGAAAGCACAGGCTCTTGCATGGCAACAGGGAGCAGGGGCTGATAGAGATGAGGTTCGCTGGGAAAGGAAAACACCTGAGCATAACCTCAGGAGCCCTAGTACCAGAGGCCTTCATCTCTCCCAGTCCTGGACTCTGCCATCCCCATGTCCCCTCGCGCACAAGAGCACATGACCACAGGGATGGCAGATTACTATCCAGCCAAAAGTATGGGGCTCATAGGCCAGTACCACCCAGGAATGGATGGGCAGGCATCCGGGTATGGACACCTAAGTACAGTGCAATTTATGGGGAACCCCAGGAGAGTAGGCCCACTAAGGGCATCCTGAAAACTCTACCCAGTTAGGTCAGTGGGTGGGGGGGTAACCATCAAATCCTGGCAGCAAGGAAGAATCTGAAGACTCCTCTGAACGTCACAGGAGACCAGGTCCCTGCATTCTGCCAGCCATTCCCAGACTCGCAGAATCTGGGAAAACCTGGAAGATCAGACGGGCACCTCTGGGAACAGTGCTTCTGAGTCAGTGGATGAATGGACCAGGGTTACCTGAACCAAAAAGGCCAATAAGGCAAAAAGGGCCTTGCTTAAGGACCCCTTAAAACAGATTAAGGCAATAAGGAGTGTCATCACCCCTTATCACAAGAACGCCAAGTATTCTGTTTGGGAACACTTGGGGCTTTACGAGCAAACCATGGAGACTTTCCATTTGAAAGACAGCAGGAGCTGCATTTAGTATGTAAAATGGACATTCTCCCCAGAATACTCCAGTTTCTTTGCAGGGCTGGAGGACCAAAACCATTCAAGATGGTCCATATATAGGGCGGCCATCTTGAAACATTTTTCTGTTCACAGAAATCCCCAAGAGGTTCGCAAGGCAGCCTACAATTTGCAATGTGGGGAGGATCAGGCCCCACAAGAATTTGTGCAGGAATTCAAGCATGCCTTTGCGCAGACTACCAGAAGGGTGCGCACGGATAGCAAAGAATTTGTTAACACATTTTTCCATGCCTTGCCCAAATACATCATGACCCAGCTAGTGAGAGATTTTCATGAGAAAAGGTCACTAGACTGGGTCATTGAACAGGCTACCCGGATCCATGAGGTGCAGAAGCCCATAGAAAATAAAAATAACGCCCAGAAAAGCCCCAAATCAACCAGCACCCCTGCTGCTGTTAAGGTGGAAGAGGTAAAGGTTGCCCCCATCTTAGATTTGGAGATGGGGGCCTAAAAACTTGCCTGTGCAGAATAACTCTAAGCCCAGAAGGCCCTCGGGCCAGTCACGAACAGGGAGTCAAGGAGGTAGTCCCACAAATGGGATCCCTCATTCCCCTGATTATGTAAGTCCCCGTTACAAGGGAAACTGACCCGTCCTGGGTTATGTATTGACTCCTCCGGCCCAAGGGGGGGATCCAGCCAAGCACCTAACCCAGGGAACTCCCCTCCTAACTTCCCACAGGAGGGCAGAAATTCCCCAAATACTGGGAAAAACTTTTTTCCCAGGTATCCACCCAATTTCCAACCCCAAAATCATCCATCCTTCTTTCCCCAATTCCCTGAGCCCAGACCACTTAATCCGGGAGAGGGGAGGACAAGGGTGGAGGGGTACCCAAATCTTCCCAACCCGGGGTGCTACCAGAGAAGGGATAGCTACAGTGGGTTTCACAGTTAGAGCGCCAGGTCCAAAATATGGCACGGGATCTGGGTCACATGCTGAGGGCTCAACGGAACCCTCAGATGAGCATGCCGGTGCAGAATGCCCCACACTCTGGGCCTGGTGCTCCAGAACAATGACGGGGCAGCACCCCGATAACCCACCGGTTCCCAGGGAGGAGGCACAAGGGGAAGGGGGTGTAAAACCTTGGAGGAAGCTTCCTTCCCCACTTGTAAACAGCCCCTGGAAACCCAGGAACCGGAAACAAAATCTCCTACCCCTGAAAGTCTGCCACCCAAGGAGCAGAGAGGAGGTAGGAGAAACAAAGGACCCAAACAGACCCATTTTGTGGAGGAGGTACAGATCTTCCAATTTGAGGGAGAGGGATCCTCAGAGGATCCTGGGAAAAGGATCCTCTCCTTCAGAGATGGGGGAACTCCTCCCAAAGAAAAATGGGTCCCAAGGGATCCAAATCCAGACTGGGTAGATGTGGAGACTGAGCTAGCACCGCCTTTCATCTCATCCCAGAACCAACAGCATCAATATCCCCTGGTTCAAACCTATTCTGGTGACTGCCTCCAAAAAGGGAGGGGCGGCCCAGAACCGGAACCAGGGGAACCCACAACGGCTCGGATTTCCAGTTGCCAACTTTTTCTTGCAGATTCCCATGACTCTCTACAGAATTCTGCCCAGATCTCTTCTCTCGCAATGTCCAAAAATAAAAAATTGTCCCACCAGTTGTCCAAAAATGTGCATTATCTGTGCCCCCTTGAGGAGAAGGAGGGAAGATACTATGCCCCGGTACAAGTACAGGGGCAGGGTACAAATTTGGCACTGGTGGACACTGGATCCCAAGCTACCCTTCTGTCCAAAAGAGCCTTTGACGAATTAAATGCAGGCAGGGGGGAGAATTACCAAATTCCTCTCACCTCTCTTCCTGGACAACTTCAGAACTTTGACGGGAAGGAAATTCCCATCGAGAGGACTGCGGATTTGGACATTAAAATTGGGCGACACAAGATGAAACACCCGGTCATAGTAGTGACTCCAGAGGGCACCCCTTGTTTACTAGGGAATGACCTCCTGAGAAGGTTGTCACCCCTAATAGATTGCGTAAACAAGGTCCTCTGGACCCAGACTAGCCGACCAATAAAATTAAAACAGAGTGTCAACCATGTTAGTTTAAACGGCACATGCAACATGGTTGAACAAAAATCTGACCAAGTAGAATTTCACTTCCAGAACAACCAAATTCCAGACATGACAGTAATAGCATTAGGACAACAGACTGGTGACGGGGGGTCCGCTCTATTTCTGAAAATCAACCTTCCTTCCAGTTTAAGGTGGTATTCCAGACTGGAAGGAAACACTCTGAAATTCTTTACTAATCCACAATCAGACATTCCCACTCCAATAGTCGAGAAAGATGTGAAATCAGCTCAGTGCCTGGCTGATATTCAGCAAATTAGAGAGCAGTTGTTCATCCCTGTTCAGTTAAATGATGGGAAGGATTCTGTTCTCGCCCGAGTGTGTGTGATCAACGGTAAGAGCTTCATCAGCGAAGCCATGTTTCGCCAACTCCCAAAAGATCCAGCCATTCCCACATTCAAACTTATAGACAAATGGGAAATGGATCTGGAAACACCCAATTCCAAACATCTCCTGCCAAGCAGGTGTATGCTCAAAATCTCCATTGGCAACAAGAGCATAGTCCATAATTGTTGGGTCGTGCGAGAGGTCACTGACGCCTTTTACTTAGGCAGTGACATTCTCAATCGCGTTGCCATTAGTTTGGACCTAATAAACTTAAAAGCTTGGTCCCGATTAGCGGATAATCCCATGGGCTTTCATGATCCAGAAAAAGCATTTAGGTCAGCTCAATTGCTACCTTGTGCAGTTGAAATTCAGATTAAGGAGGAAGTCACCATCCCAGAAAGGACCCGACAATTCTCCCTGGAAGTGAAAGTTAAAAGAGGACAAAAATTGAAAAACCCTGATGCTTATATTCATCTTAATGCTTCTCTCCAACATCAAGGGTTGGGGGTAAACCCAACACCATTAGTCAACATAGAACCTAACACCATTCCAATATAGGTGGATAACAGCGACTTAAGGAGTATTACTCTAGCCGCAAGCACCATTATTGGAATGGCGGTTGATGACCGACATTTTTCCATTGATCTAGGAAATGAACTGTTAGGACCAATCCCCAAGGACTGTTTTGACAGCGACAGTGATGACAACACAACACCAGACAGGATCTTTACCCGGCATGGGGGGAACTTCCTGGCAAACACTTCCTGCCCTTATGGTAAGGAAGATGTGACTTGTGACTTCAGAAGGGATTAGGTGATTTTCCAGGTCCATGAGGGCTACCTTTCCCACCTGAAGCCTCTAGTCCAAATCAGCACCCTGACTAGGGACTTCCCCACCCAGCTGGAGGAGGCTGCTGAGATAGCAAAACCAGAAGTCTTTCCAGGATTCAGGCAGATGGTTGAAGAGAGAGTCAACCTAGCTGATGCCTGTGTGACTCTGTAGCAGAATCAAAAGTTGAAACAACTTTTCTTGGATTTCCAAGATCTCTTCGCGGTGGACTCATATGACTGTGGTCCCACCGACACCCACACAACAACAAATCCCATGGACCCTGGCATGACTCCAGTGTTTGTGAAGCAATATCGCTTGCCTCTCGCATCCATGGAGTCCCTTACTGAAATAATTAAGAACCTTGAGTCCCGGGGGATAATCTGGCCAGTTCACAGCACCTTCAATAATCCTGTGCTGGGAATATTGAAGCCAAACGGCCAGTAGAGACTCTGCGCCGACCTTAGGGAGCTCAAAAAACAGGTCCATACTTCCCGATGGCCTCTTCCCTACATTGACCAAGGGCTGGCCCAGATCCAGGGGTCACAGGTATTCACTCCAATAGACCTGACCAATGGATACTGGACGGTGCCTGTCAGTAGAGAGGACCAATAGAAACTGGTATTTACCTTTGGGGGCCAGCAGTACACATGGACCCGGACTCCCTTCGGATACCTCAACTCCGGCAATGAATTCAACATTTTCCTATACAAGGCCATGCCCGACCTGGGTGCGAGGGGTAACCTGGCTTATGTAGATGATGTCCTCATCAAAGGTTAATCTGTGGAGGAACACATAGCGAAGATCCGTTATGTTCTGACACAGTTGAGGGCCGCCGGAGCAAAACTTTCCTTTCAGAAAGCACAGTGGTGTAGAACCCGTGTTAATTTCTTGGGGCATGAGATTACTCCTCAGGGTCTCTGTCCCCAGGAAAAGAAAGTTGAAGCAATTCAGAAACTGAAAGACCCCACAACTCTGTGGGAACTAAGGAGCCTCCTTGGACTGACTAATTACAGCAGAAGGTTCATTGAGGGCTACGCAGAGATCACCAGACCCCTGATCCATCTCTTGAAGGGGGGTTTCAAGTGGGAATGGGGTCCAGAACAATCCGAGGCAGTAAAACAGCTCAAAGGAAGCCTTTCACAAGCGCCCTGCCTAGCTTACCCTGTCAGAAACAAGGAGTTTTTCTTGGAGACAGGGTTCTCTAATACATGCATGACTGCAGTACTATATCAAAAGCATGACAAGGTCAATAAAGTAATCTCTTATGCGAGCAAAACTTTATCCTCTGTGGAGGAAACATTCAACGATTGTGAGAAGGCACTCCTGGCAACGGTGTGAGCATTGAAGAATTACCGCCCGTTTATCCAGAGAGAACACATCATATTGGAGACTCCACACCAGCCTCTGCAATATCTCCAAAGTGACAGAATCCGGGCCGGAAATGTGAGTAATTCCCGAATTACTTCCTGGATTCTGTCAATGCAAGGCTTTCCTGTGGATGTCAGATATGGCCAAAACAAGAAGAGTCCCCTCGCGCAAGTTTTGCCTGACTTGCATGATTGTGCCAGAGAAAACTGTCTCGAGGACGAAAGTCTAAAAATCAAGGACAACATGGAAGCATACCTTAATTCCCCACACAAAGTCTTTGAAGAAGATAAGTGTGAGGGAATGCCCACTGTCTATGTGGATGGATGCTCTTACCATGTTGACAACAACGGGGAAAAAGAACTTGTGGCAGGCGCAGGGAATGCATGGGTGAATGAGTCCCCAGAACCCTCCGCTGGGTACAAGATTGGTCCCCGAAGTAGTCAGGTGGCAGAGTTGAAGGCTGTGCATTAAGCCATCCTCACTGCTGTCCAACATCAACTCCACGAACTGGTCATAATCACAGATTCAAACTACGTACGGAACGGGTTCATGGAGCACCTGGTTAATTTGAAAACCAGAGGCATGTTATGTGCTAATAACAAACCCTTGAAACATGGGAAGTTAATCCAAAACATTGATGATCTGGTCACCTCGAATGGGATGACCATCTACTGGAAAAAGATCACGGGTCCTTCCAAAGTAGAGGGACCAGACAAAACTGGAAATGACTTAGATGATCAGCTGACCAAAGCCAGGACCATCCAAGGGGATCTAATAGGGGATCGAGTCCCTGTTCGGGGAAATCCAGGTCACTGCTATCACTAGGTCCCAGACAAATGCTCACAATGATCTTTCAACTGCACAATGGAGTAAGGAGACCTCAGATGCTGATTTGATTACGGCTCAGAAGGGGGATCCTATAGTTGGTAAGTTTCACCAACACATTGAGGACCCTGAGAACTTTCCCCTGACGGATACCGATTACATTGATTGTTTGTTGGTAAGAAAATCCCAAGCTGGCCATGATCAGTGGGTGGTCCCTACCTCATTCCGAAGCCTGATGTTAAGTCATGCCCATGATGCGGCCACTGCCGGTCATAGGGGGTTTCATACTACACTTGAGATTTTAAGAGAGGTTGCGTCCTGGCCACACATGGGGCAGGACCTCGACCAATACTTGAAGGGGTGTATTGTGTGTGCTCAATTTCAGAGAACATCCATCACACACCGTGCGCCTCTCCAAAAGATGGGGATGACACTGCCATGGTCAGATTTGCAAGTCGACTACATAGGGCCCTAGATTCGCTCCTCTAGGGGGAATAAGTACATGTTGATGGTGACATGCTTATTTACTAAATGGGTGGAATGTCTCCCGGCCCCAAACTGCAAGGCAGAAACAGCAGCTGCCCTGATGATCAACCACATCTTTTCGCGTTTTGGACTTCCCCAAAGGATTGAGTCGACAGAGGTAGCCACTTCAACAGCGAAGTAATGACAATGATGTGGGAGATACTGGGGGTTAAAAGGAAGCTACACATTGCTTACCGGCCAGCCTCTTCTGGTGCAGTTGAACGTTCCAACTGAACCATTGTGAGCATATTAAAAAAGTTGGGATATCCGATCACCTCTTGTCCTAATGGCCATCCGATCTACCCCTTCATCTGCAACTAAAATGTCACCGTTTGAGCTGATGACTGGACGCAGGATGGTGCTTACCCAGCATTTGCTCTACAGGACCCAAGAGCAAACATTGATCAATGCCTCCACAACTCACGAGTATGTTGGAAATTTAAGGAAACACCTTCAACACGCTTTTGCCTATGCTCAGCGAAACCTAGAAAGATCAGCCGATAGCATGAAGACTCATTATGATTTGAAGACTACTAGGAAAGAATACATGTGGGAGACTGGGTCTATCTGTACAATTTCAAAAGGAACCAGGCAAAACAGCGAAAATTTCTGCCTACATGGAAGGGACCTTTTGAAATTGTAGACAAGATCTCACCAGTCGCCTACAAGATCCGCATCCTCAAAGGCAGTTTGGCGGAACGGTAAGACAAGTGGGTCCATATAAATCAGCTGAAGTGTTGCCATCCCAAGCACACTCGGCAGCAACTGGAGGAGTCCTCTGCAATCCCAGAGGGGGCCACTCCAGATTAATACAAGTCCAACCCTAAAATATTCCACATATAGCCTATAAAATTCTATGATTCTTGAATGCAAATGTCTCCTGATGTATAAAATGTATATGTTCACCCCACCATTAATAGTGGCAGGGAAATGTCTACGAATATGTTTCTGCTGCTTTGCTTTGTCATCCTAGGAGAGATAAACCATGGAGACTGACCAAGGAGGACGACCCGGGGACTGGGAGCAAAGATCCGAAGGGCCTGAGGTACCGCCCGAAACTCCCATCAGGACCGGCGAGGAAAACCGACCGATCCACCCTGATGGATGAAAAGATGCTGAACTGTGCCATCTGCGGAATCGGAAGAAGATGATGCAGACATCCCAGCGTGTGGGTCAAACCATCCTTATCACCCGACTCCCCCTCCACTCGAAATCAAAGTGCAGTCGGGCGGGGGGGTTTGTCAGGTGTATCGACCCACATTCAAGTTACTATGCTGCAACATTTGGTGCTGTGGGCTTAGAAAATCCAAGATGGCCGAAAAGCCCACAATTGCGCTAGAATCCAGGAAAACCGTGCAGTTTTTGCACACACCAAAATGGTCGCCTGACCCGCCACCCACCAGTGCGAGCGCAGTGGGCCAGAAGCGCCATGAGTGGAACGTGGTGCCAAAGGAAAAAAGTTAGCTCAAAAAGCGCTTTGAAATCACCTTTGTTTCTCTGAATGCAAGCTCAAAATGCCTATTTCAAACATTGCAAGATATTCAAAAATCTTACTGAACACCAGCAGACTTCTGGTAGAATGACGTCTTGTGTGCATACCAAATCTCGAAAGATGAAAAGCCTAAAATAATGTTCATAACAAAACTGGCTGAGCTGTGGATGTCAGCAGCTTAAGTGAAATGGGATTTAAAGCCATTAAAATCGAAATGTTTAAAATAAATGAGTGACCTACTTTTGAGTGTCACATAGGTTGCAACTGCTTAAATGTCATGCTTTTGAACTTAGAATCAGAGTTCTAGCTGCATGTGTCAAAATTGTAAGTTTGATTTGAATGAAGAAAATGGGAACAAAAGTGACCTTTGGCTGAAGCCTGGCTTAAGGAGATTGAATTCTGCCCGGCAACTACCCCCGACAGGAGTTGAAACTTACCCAGCAACTGCATTCACAGGCCTGGTCTGCCTTCTGCTGCCCCACCAAAAGGAGATTACACCTCTCTGATTGAATCAGGGGGGGGTTACCTGGGACTGCAGGGAAACAGAACAATGAGCTTCCCTTTGCTCCAAGCAATTGCTAAATCAGGGGGTAGTAAATGGCTTCCTCTTGGAAGGAACTGGGAGGGGCACTGCCTCTGTGAGCCAGCTGAGCTTGGAGGAAGTGGAAAAAACAGAAATTCCCCCAAGTGCTTTGGGAAACCACACCCCTCTGGGCCAGAGCATAATTTTAAAAAGATGGATAATTCATAGTACAAAATTGTCTAAATTATATAAATAATATCATGATTCCTGTGATTTGTCTGTGCACATTTTAAGAGGTGTTAGCACTCTGTGGTATGTTCTGGGGGGTAGTAGTGGAAAATAGGGTATTACTCCAAATGTCTGTATGTTAAAAATCTGAAACGTCATCATCTGATGCCCATATTCCTTGCGCACATGTGTGTAAATTCTGGAAAAGTTTAGAGGTTGTGTTCTGGATGAAAAGGGCAGAATTCTATCAGAAGTGAACACACCATTTTACAAAGACAGGGATCGGATGGTTTGGCGCTACAGAAAATATGTTAACTGGACATATAATATTAGAAAAATTGTACATAGATAAATATGCATTTAAGTCGAGAATAGATTTGTGTGCAAAGTGACAAGGGGAGTGTTCTTTCTATATGCCATAAAAATGATGTCTCATGACATGGGATGACTCACAGCTCAGTTCCCCAGTCAGAGGACAGAAAATCCTCTAACCTATCAGGATCCTTAGAGGGTTCGGCATAGAAAGTCCGCCTTCCCACCCGTTTTCAAAAGACTTAAAAAGAGCCACTAAGACCCAGGTAGACACATTCACTTTCCACTTTCTTGCGAAGCACTTTGACAGACGACATCCAAATTTAGGCACTATCCAGAGACCAGAACTTAGAAAACCAGACTCCAGACTCCAGAACTTTGAAGCAGAAGGCCTACTGCAAGCTAAAATTATTCTCAGCTGGCCTTACAATTTTGCAAACTGATTTACCCCAGACTTCCAAGGGGCACATCAGAATAAAACAGCCGGGCTGTGCTGTTTGATTCTAGCCAAGAACTTTTGCTGGAACCAGAGACCAGACCAGACCACTGTGCAGTGCCAGAACTTTTGCCAGAACCAGAGATCCAGACCAGCAGAACAGAGCTGACCCAGATAGCTTTGACTTCAGAACCACCCTTTAGAAGTCCAGTCTAAACCTGTTGACCAGATCTTGACAGCCTATTTCAAATTTATAGTGTGAGTTTCCAGCCAGAACTGTGCAGAACCAATCTCTTAGCCTAAAATAATCCCATCCCATCCATTTCAACCTATTTAGAACTGCATAGAAATCGTGTGTCCATTCTGTGATTTCAAACCTGTGAAAGTGTCATTTGTCATTTGAATCTTACTTTATTTCTGAGAATTTCTGAGAATCTACCTCCACTAAATTGTCTGTATCTTTTGAACCACACTTTCATTTTAAAGCTAAGAACCCACGCTTTCCAACAAGCTCAAAACCGACTTTCTACTCCTTATAGTTTTTCCGTAATGGCGATCGACGCACTCGGAAAAAGTGCCGCGAATTGCAATTTGACTCAATTTCTCCACCTGTCAAAAATAGCTGTCTTTTGCTTGCAACTGCTGAAATTCGTTTTCAATCTGATAATCATTCCTGATTAATTACTAGTGTTGACCTGAACTAATTCAAAGTAGTTGTCACCTACCCTGAATCTCCTATAGGGAATTAAAATCATTTTTATCATATTTTTCACTTCTTTGCAAATCACATGTAAAAGTATTTTTGACTGTTTAAAAGCATACCGGTTGCTCTGAGCTTGCTAGAGGGGAACTGGAATTTGTATTGCATTTTGTTTGTATTCCGTAAAACTGTGTGCTCTCCTTTCCATCTCTTTATATTGCATATGGGGAGAGTGAATTGTCACCAGAAAAAGTGATCATATTATCTCTTGTTGAAACCATATCATTTTATTTCTTTGCTGCATTCTTTCCATCATTGCTTTTCCTTGAAACCATAAAAGTATTCTCTGCTGCCTTATCCTTTCTATACTAACTCCTCACTGATTGAAAAGAGTGTGCAATTGTAACATTACCCATTGTTGATCAACATTATATTCATAAGTGTGCTATCAAATATTAATTTATTCATAAAATTGTGATATATATACATTGTTTAATTTTTCAAATAAATCTTTTCATTTGCAAAACAAACCTACTTCTTGGCTCAGTGAGGTCAGGGGGATTCAAAGAGAGGGGCGTTACACAAGGGTTTATCATCCAGATCTATGAACTTGCCATACAAATATATAAATAAGGGCTTCCCTTGGGCATCCCAGACTAGGCATTGACTTAGTTGGAGTGCTGAATTGAAGCATCTTAACACCACATTATTAAGGTAACCTGCTGATTGTGTGAGGGGACTCTCAACAACCCCAAAATGGTGTTAATATTAATTGTGCGGTAATCGTGTTCTCAATGTTGTCAGCAATCCCATCTATCACAAGCTAATAAAGTGCACATGCACCAGCCTTATCCTCATGCACAAGACCCCAAACTCGAGCCACTAATTAAGACCAAAGGCCAGTCTGACTCTCACGATAGTTGCAAGCTTGTGGGGTGTCTTTACCTTCGCTGGGGGGCTGGGATGGTGCTAGTGAGGTGTCTATTCCTTCTCTGAGGATCTGGGATGGCGCCCGTGATAATCCAGTGTCAGGCCCGACCGGTCTATGAATACCAGATCTAAACCGGCTTACCTACAATGTCTATGAACAAAGAAAACCCATACCACAGTGCCTAAGGACAAAATTACCAGATATCTGGTTATGGATCATAGGAACTTCATCATTACTAAGAGGAATTTAGATTGCAGACTAACAAAGCTGACCCTTGGCGATTCCACAAACAAATATTTTTTTTTATTTTGCTGGTTGTCATGCAGAGGTGGTTCCCGTTATGTGTATCTGCCACACAGACAATTAGTTGTATTAGGTCAAAATGAGGGTGTTTCTCTAATGCGTCAACCATTTATTGCAAAGTCCATTGTGGTGGGTCAAAGTTCAATAGAGATGCTGACACAAGGTTTAGTTTCTGTTTGATGTCACAAAGTTTTATTTTTAAGGTGTTACTTCACACCTGTTTTCAAAAAGTAGTTCATACAGTGAGCAATGTGGTTTATCTCTGTTATTCATTGGTTAAAGTCTCTCAACACGTGTTTCCCCATTTTCATTTAAAATTGTTCATCAGGAGAGAAAGGTTTTCCGGATTAATATATCTAGTTGCTTAATTCATTTCACAATAGTTACAGAGGGTCCCTGATGGTTAAGTACCTAAGCTGTATGGATGCAGGATTATAGTTCATAGTGGGGTGGGGCCATGATACGCCGGGTGTCCCGTAGTTTCCTTTAAAACTAAACCTTGTGTCAGCATCTCTATTGAACTTTGACTCACCACAATGGACTTCCTCATTCCTAGCGTTGAGAAACCACATGTGAAAGAACCAAGAGAAGCCTAAAGCGATAACTTTTGGCATGGGTTTGTCAAAGAACTGGACCGGGGGTCGTTAGAAGTTTCGATCCGAACATTCTACGCAGGATTGAAATTGAGGACTGGTCCACCCAGAGGAATAGGGGTTGTCATTGGTGGGCTGTGGAAATAGCTATCTGCTAATATGTGCCCAAGGCCTTTTCAAATCTAGGTCTCGTAGTTGGTTAGCTTGAGATTTAATTGTATTCCCGAAAGATTTTATATTGGGATGTCTGTGATTTTGTTACTCTGATGTTTATTTTTTATGTTTGCTTTGTTTATGATATGTGTTATGTATGTAAGTTATTGTTCTGTGTAGCACTCTGAGGCCTGAGGGTGCGCGGCGCTATATAAAAAATAAAAAAGAATTAAAAATATGTTGTTTTTTTAACTGATTTTAATTTTTCCGTTTTGTTTTGGCTGGAATGATACAGTTTCAGCTTTAGTTGCTAGAAGACTCGTTCATAAAAGCCAGGATAGGCAGTCAGTGTCCTGTTAGTCATCCATCAAGTATGGTGATGTCAGCACTCACAGAAGCCAATCAGGAAGAAGGAAGTTCACAGGAGTGCCATCTCCAGATAAAGCAAGCCCAATGCTGCAGTGCAAGGCGATGGCCCAAGTGAGGCTGGGGTGTAAAGTCCCCCTATGCGGTCCTGCGCCATTGGGCATGATAACTGGACCATGCACAGAGAGAGGACACTCATCTGTCTATTCCTGGCATCACATTCAACTGCAGTGTTGGGGGTGTTCTGTTGTCCGAGTCCTGGGCTTTGGGGTGTTTTGTGTTCAGAGCCCTGCACATGTACAAGGTTTGCATGTCCAGCGTTCTGTGGCTGTAATGTCTTAACACTTACTGTTTCCTAAAAGCAGCACATGCAGAATTAGACTGGATGCAGATGTGGCAGCAGAGAGACCAGGCTAAGAGAGGCAGGCATGTCAGAAGTAAAATGGTGTGCATGTGTGTGTCTCATGTGTGTGCGTGAATGATGTAGGTACTGGCAAGCGTGCCTGCATCATTATGTGTGCTTGTGTTTCTGCATTTTTTGCATGAACTTGTTTGTGTGTGTGTGTGTGTGTGTGTGTGTGTAGGGGCACCTGTATGTTCACTTGTTCATAACTGTGTATGTAGGTGCAAGTGTTTTGTGTGTGGTTGACGTATTGCCACTTTTAACTTGAGATCATGTTTTATAGGACAATGCTTACGTACAGTTTGGACACAGGCATCACACAATGTGTTACATTGACAATCAAGGCATATACTTTGGATTCATGAATATCAAGAAAGGGTTTTAAATGTCAACACTAATGTATAATGTGAGCCTAGGCCTTGTGAAAATGTATTTTAGTGGCAATGCGAGCATATATTGTTGGCAAAGGTATCATGAAACGTGTTATATTAATAATGCTAACATATATTGTGATATGCACCTGCACTTGCATCATGGTATGGACAGGCACTTATTAAGCACAAACTTATCTCACAGCGGCATCATGGCGCTGATACAAGATGGCCAAAGAGAATCCATGCAGTATAATATCAGAGAAGCACCCCCATCCCCAAAGCCAACCATCACCTCAAAGACGGAATAGACACGTCTTTATTTTATGACGGATACCCACATGCCCCTCAATCGCCGGCATATCTGAAGGTAGTGAGTTCCACAGCCAATCTGCATGCACGGCAAACGTGTGGCCTCCCCATGTCACCCATCTAAAAGTTGGGACCAAAGGTAAGTTGCAGGAGGCAGAACATAAACATCTCCCTGGAACATAGCGCAAGAGTCTTGCTCTAATAAAATTGGGCAAATGACAATACAATGCCTAATGTACAATGTACAACGTTTTTAACTTTATCCAGCTCTCCACCCGCAACCAATGCAGGGCTCGCAAAATTTGGCGACATAGGTTCTCTCTGATCAGCTTTCAGCAAAACCCTGGCCGCTGCATTTTGGATTCTGTGGAGGTGGCTAATGGGCGCTTTTGGCAAGCCAAGGTATATATCATTACAATAGTCAAGCCGACTAGAAATACATTTTAAAATTTGAACGTTATGTGCAAAACCAAACACCTCCAACAGATATTTAAGGGACCTTAAGAGAAAAATCATGCATTGGAACCATGCAATATTTGACTCTCCAAGGATAATAACTAGTCAAGCCAGGCAATGGGACATTGTCCTAAAGAAGGGGGGGCCGAATTTGGCCACCCAACTGGACACTTCCAGTTTCTCAAAAGTCTCCAGTTGTGTGCTAACTATATGAGCATAACATGACAACTCCGTCTTCTGGATATTCAACTTAAGTTTGTTTTGACACATCCAGACATTGATCTGCCCCAGACATGATCTCAACCTGTTTTAGTGGCCACATCATCCTCATCAAGCTGAAAAATAAGCTGGGTATCATCAGCATAAACGTAGAAACAGACCCCCGCTGACCTCATTATATGAGGCAATGGTCTCATACAAAGATTAAAAAGCAACAGACTCAGAGAAGAACCTTGTGAGACTCCACAGGAGATTGATTTTATGCTAGATAGAAAAGAAGCTAGCCACTTGAGTGCACTATCTCTCTCCCCAGAACTACTTAGTCTGCACAAGAGAATATCATGGTCTACAGTGTCAAAGGGCAATGCTAGGACTATTATGAACACAAGCATCATTAAAATGTGTTACAGTGGCAATTATGGCACATATATACATATTGATGGCACATGCACCATACAGCGATGCTGGCATTATTTTGGTCACAGGTATCATGAACATCTGTTATAGCAGCAGTTATCTCTTATATTGGGGCACATGCTTTAGCTACGCATATTTTACGAGCCAATGCTGGCATATGTTGTGGGCACAGGCATCATGTACATATCTCAGAGTGACAGTGCTGACATATATTGTAGCCCAGATATCCTAAAAATGTTTTTTTTTTGCAGGGCAATGCTTCCATGCATTGTGGGCACAGTCACCATGAAAATTAGCTTTCTAGTGTCATTGCTGATATAGATTGTTGGCACAGGTCTTGTGCAAATCATGGCACGGTCACATGCAAGTGGTTTGCATTGGTAATGCTGGTAAATATTGCTTGCACTGGCATTGTGAATATTTGCTTTACAGTGACAATGCTGACATATATTGTGGGCCAAGCATCATGAAAACAAGTTGTAAAATGTGCCTGTCAATTGTTGGGGACAGGGCTCTATTGATTTTATTTTTATTCATGGTTCACTGCGTAGAACGGATTGCAACTTGTACAGCTGGTTATCATTTGGTTCTGAAATATGTGCTGTGAAATGCCCAATACCAATTTCGAGTGATTATTTTACACATTCTTTGAGTGAAGAAGACCCCCCTTTGTTGGTTCAGGCTGGCTCATGGCTATTTGTGGGATATACAATAAACCCACCAATGTTCTCTTCCCTGTCCAAGTTTTTCTTCTTGGTAGTTTGCTTTTATGTCCAAAATACCTCTAGGCACTGTTATGGAATCTACCCTTGGATTTAAGATTGGTCAATTAGGGCACATGATAAAGGACTTGTATAGATGTTCCCTTCATAAACTTTAAACGTCGTATTCTCTGTGTGCTGATTACTATTGGAGGTTCAGCACTTGTTAGCCTTCATCTAAATGAAGATAACTTTCAATGCTTTAGTAATCGTTTCGGAAGTCGGAATCTACCATATGGATGTTTTCAGATGTATGGAGCAGGGCGGGCGTTAGACAGCAGCATTAGGATTAAACCTGCAAAACCTGCACATCTACTTTATGTTCATTTACTGGCAATGTGCGCTCAGCCATGGCCACTGCCTAGTGCTGCGCTACCTTCACTGTGGGCAACCACAGAGCTTGGAGTACTAGGAGTAGCATGTTTAAGACTCTATCTTTTGGTCACACACCAAAAGCTAGCGTACCCGGAAGGCAAGGAGAAGCCATTTTGTCGATCGTCGCGGCACGTCAAATGCGACACAGCGCCCTGCATAGATTAAAGGCAGCCAGCAGGCCACGCAGAGGAATCAAATGCTAATAAGGTTGTAGCTCAAAATAACATTATTGATTATGCTCAAGATGCAGGATTGAAAATCCCCACGAGGCTTCTCAGCTGATGATGTCACTCACATGCCAAGAGGCAATGATTCCTCCCAGCATGCGCTGGAGGGAGCTTTAATGATGCTTGATGGGTGGCACTACATTTTGAAGCGTTGCACCCACGCCGTATTTTGAATTCAGAAACATGTTTTTGCAGTGTGATAGCGGTGCCAATTTGCAACATTTTTTCAGCGATAAGTAAGGCATATGCCTGGATAAATTCATAATACACCCAGACTTAAAATCAGTGTCATGAAGACCAATGGGGAGGGGGGCAGACTGCCCCCAACAGGCTCCACAGTTAAAAACATGCTCCCCACTTGAGTAACAGGGACATTTTACAGCAGTCTGGGACGTTGCAGAAAAGTTGCTGACACTGTGAAAGCCCTCATGGGGCCCTACATACATATGGTAAACCTGTTCCCAGCCTGTATCTCCCAGGTTGCTCAGCAGCATACGACTCTGCAAACAATGTTGAAGTGGCCCTTTTCTGTGAACTGCCACACCCCTGTGTTGTGGGTCAACCCATGGGCAAATGGGCCTGGCCCATTAGTGCTGGAGGGTCCAGCATCTACTTTGGTCGCCAGGATCACCCGGACTTACTGTGTTTCAGTCGGACCGTAATGCCTGTGTTGAAACGGGCCTGGCGTGCCCGGGGCACCGTGGATGCCGGAGGCATCCGGATGGTGGAGTGGCCTGGGTGGACCCAGGGCACCATGCTGGCCTGAGGGATCCAGGTTAGCAGGACCATGGTCGCACCATGTGGGCCTTCAGACCAGGGTGGAAGGACTGTGATCACACGGTGTGGGCCTGCACGCCAGGAATGAGAGATGTAGAAAGGAGTTCCATTGTTGCAGTCTGCAGCCGTTCTGAGGCACATGTGTGCAGGGGCTCCCTTTATTAGCATATGACACCTCTTAGAAGGGCAATACACATAGGAAGTCCACAAAACACTCCTCCTTTTTCATATAGAACAAAAACAAGTATCACTGAATATTAACTGATTCTTCCTGCAACCCTGTTACAAAATGACAATATATTGAGCACTTGGGAATTGTAGCAAAAAACAATAACCACATACATTAAGACTCACGTAGTTGCAAACATATAATAGATCAGGCACGCTGTACATATTTGGTGGGTAACAGTCAGGGTTGGTGGACTGCTGATGGTCTATCTCGTCCACATTCTAAACACTTTTTTACACATGGGAGACTCAGAATTTCAACCACCGAATAATACCATTGTCAGCTACTTCCACCATACACAGCATGCCGACAAACTGTGGGAGAACAGTTTCCCATCCATTTTAAGTGGGAACTCTTTTAGTTTATAAGTTACATGCAGGCTCGCAGCTAAATACACATTTACTGAGTCCTCTTTAAGCATTTGCAGGGCTGCAAGAAATCAGTTAAAATATGCATTAGTATCAGTTCAAAAACAAAGAGGTGATGGATAGAAGGTTTAGAATGAATCTTAACCTCTAGTATAAGTTCAGCAGCCGGCAAAGCTGCACCTTGGGCACCATGGGCCACATGAGCTTAGTCCATTGATGTTGGGGCGGGCAGACAGCTCAGCGGCCAACAGAGCCAGAGATGGAGCACCAGGGGCCACGTTGGCTTAGTCCCTTGATGTTGAGATGGACAGCGAGGCACTTATTGCAGGGCGTCTAGGCTGCACCACATTCAGACTGCCCGGTGCAGGAATGCCTCTTGATATTGACAGGGCATGGGGTGGCAGCATGTTATTTAACCTCCTCTTCCTGGCCGCACAAGCACCCTCACGGTGGAGGGCCGCGCCAAGGTCAATGCCCGCATGATGGTATGACATCTTCAGAGAGGCCACAACATGCAGGAAGCAAGAGTCACATCCTTGCAGCGGGTGTGAGGCAGTGGGACATTGGTGGCATGATGTCTGGACTACACTCCCCCAGGCAGGAGACATATGTCTTCTCACAGCAGCAGGAGGCCGCTCTCAGTCTCTCCCTCCCCTAGGCAGGAGTCACCTTCCTCTTGTTAGCGGGTGCGGGGCAGTAAGTAATTGGTTGGCAGGGCATTGGGCACGCTCCAAAGACAGGAGGTGTTGCGGCCATCTAAGTGACTGAACACGCTCTTCGGGTGAGAGCCGCAGCCAGGTGAGTGACTCAAGGAGTGGAGGGGCTGCCTACTTGTCAGCAGGCCAGTTGGTTGCATTGGTGGTCTTCCCAAGGCAGCAGGAGGCCATCCTCAGTCTCTCCCTCCTCCAATCTTCCTATTTGAGCACTTCGCTCCTCCACCTCCAACTCCTTGTTGGTCAGACACTTTTCCAAGCAACGAGTCGGGGCAGATCTCTCTCTTCCTCTGGCGCCTATCTCTGGAACAGCCTCCCTGCCTCTCTGAAACTTGAGCAGAACCATCTCCGGTTCCGGAAGCAGCTCAAGACTTTCCTCTTTGCTTCTGCCTTATCTCTTTCGCTACCTTGCTGATCTCCTGTCTGACACTGGACTGGTTACCTGGCTACCCTCTGAACCACAGGCCCAGGTTCGTGCCCTCCCAGTTGCACACCTGCACTGTCACCCTGGTAACCCTGCACTTGGGGCTGTATCTGCAACCCTACAACCCCCCATACGTGGACTTATCTATCACCTATTTGTTCTGCACTTAACCTGTACCCTGCCACTTGCTGTCCGCACTTCTTGTTTTCAATGTTTGATCCTATGTCTTGCACTTGCCCCCTTCCCTCTCCCCTGCACTTGCGCAATCTCAATGTCACTGGGCTTAGTAAGATCGCTGTCTTGTTCCCCTCCCTCGCCTCGTTGCGCCTTGAAACACTTGTGTATAAGCGCAATATTAATAAAATATCATATCATATCTAGGCGGGAGATGCTCACCTGATGAGGCAGTGGTCCTGGCCTTGCCTAGCTTCCCCTCCCCCACGCAGGAATGCCTCAGGATGTTGGCAGGGCATTGGAGTGGCAGGCAGGGTGTCTGAGGCAACACATTTCAGTCCCCCATGGCAGGGGTTACTGGCATCACGCTGCTCACATCGGAGGGTGCGCAAGCACTGCGACTGAGCTGCAGCCCTCATGTGCTTCTGCCTTTGGCATGTGCCAGTTCAGTTCTTTCTTTGCCATTTCACACTTCTATTATGGAACAGTGTCAGTTTCACACCGCCACCCTGACCCAGTAATCCTTGTCTGGAGTGTGCAGTATACACAGAGGTGGCTCACACGTTTACTGCTGGGTTGAAAATGCTGCATCCGGAATGATGCGTTCCTTTACATGTGTAGGCTCTGACCACGGAGCGCTTTATGTTTCACTGCCCTCGTCAATCAGAGAGGGGGGCCACTTCAGCTCTGACATCCCTTTCTGGTCTGCATTGGTGCAGCACTAGTTCTTCTAGCCTTTGGGTTGCCCAGCTGTGTAGATGCTTTTATTTCTGTTAGGTTCACTACAACGGGCCACAGTCAGAGGGCTATGGGCTGAATGGGGTGGAAAACTAGACACTCTCCTGCATGCTGCCCTCACTTTTCATGTTGGAGCCCAGCATCATTCAATGCCGGGATGGCCCGTGATCTAACAGGGAGCATTGCTGCAACCCCAAGCATGTTGGCTGCTCTTCACCTCTACTTTCTTCCCCTCTTCATGCGGGAAGCATCTGTGCATGGATGTAAGGCAGGCTGTACACGGTGGCAGCCAGGCTGTGCAACGTTCTCTCTCCTGGTAGGCGATGCTTATCTATTGTGGCAGCGCCCTGTTCTCCGTGCCGAGTTTGCCTGATGTTGTGCGGCTTATTACAACTTCCCCTTTTATCGTCTGGGATCGGCCTCTTCATTTTTCCACAGCCCCGCTGACCGGAGCACTGCGCATTCACCACGGGATGGCCCGGGATCGCTAGAGGGCCATGCTTACATTGCGCCTCCAGGAGCGCGCCATTGATATCATTGCCAAAGGCCCAGGCTCTTCTAGGGAGCAGCAGCTCTTCTATTGTCCTTGCGGCTCACCGCCGGGCGGCCCAGGATATTTCCTGGTGCTCCGGCAGTGCGGGAGCCTGCAGGCTTGCACTGCAGCTCGCGACGACTGGGGCTAGGCCGCACCTCACCGGTGGGAGGCTTCTTATGTATTGCGGCCCCGCCGCCAGCATCACTCTCTTGCTCCACAATGCGGCAGATGAGACTTCATCTGTATTTTATTTCGCACTTTCTCACTTTCTCCAGAGCAAAAGAAATGCTGTGGCAGTGGATGCCACAGGGGCTGCGAGCTCACCTTCATCCCGGCCACAAGAGGACCCTCTTGACTGAGGGCCGCAGCCGGGGTGAAGTAGACGGCAGGTTGCTGGACATCCTCACTGTTCTTGGGGGAACACAGTGGCAGCTAAGCCTCATCTTTCCTTGTCTTCATTTTTTGTAATGCAGACACTCAGCTGGGGACAGGACGCATCACAGGGTTCTCCTCACCCGTCGCCATTGTTGTGGGGCAACCCGTGGGCACACGGCCCTGCCCCATTAGTGCTGGAGGGTCCAGCATTTACTTTAGTTGCCGGGATCACCCAGAATTACTGTGCTGCAGGGCAGAACCTGATGGCATGTGTTGACACGGGCATGTGGTGCTGCGGGCACTGTGGATGGCGGGAGCATCCAGATAGTGGAGTGGCCTGGGCAGACCAAGGGTGCCATGCTTGCCTGTTGGACCCTGGTTTACCGGACTAGCAGGACCGTGACCACACGTTGCGGACCTACAGGCCAGGCCCACAGGACCATGATCACACAGTGTGGGCCTGCAGGCCCGGAATATGAGACGAGACAGGAGTTCCATTGTTGGAGTCTGCAGCTGTTCTGAGGCACGTGCGTGCAGGAGCTCCTATTGACTACCATGGTGTCATGACAGAGTCATGACACCTCTTAAACGTGCAATACACATAGGAGGGCCACACCACATCCCTGTTAAGGGTTACTGTTGTTTGTTGTGCACATCTGGCCATATTGCATTAAATCTGGGCGAGCCTGGTCGGGACCAGGCTGGCCCAAGCCCCACATACGAATCTGGCCTGACCCTCTGCTCAGGTCAGCACCTGCCCGAAGCAGGTGCCGGCCATGAGCACCACCGGGTGCCCCCCACTCTCCTTAAACAAAAAGAAAAACAAATGGCGTGCTCCATGAGTGCCGGCCTCCCGACTTCCGGTCCAGCCCCAGCCACTCATTGAATCACTGGGACAGGAGAGGAAGACAGGCTGAGACCCTAAGTCAAGCAGACACGATCCTTTAGGTTCTATGAGCACAACAGGAGTGTGCCTTTTTTTGTTGTTGCCCTGCCCCAGCCACTCATTGAATGGCTTAGGCATGACAGGAGTACCCCCCCCTGGTGGTGATGCTGTAAAACAGTGCCAGCTGTGACAAATCTTAGCAGGTTAGTGAGCCTCTCTGTTACCCACTAGCTCCATGTCTTGCCCCTGTGCCCCTTTAGCTCCCTTTATTTCCCCAACCCCTTTAGTTGTCCCTAGTTCCGTTTAGCCCCTTTTTGTGACAACCCACGTCCCATTTAGTCCCTTCTGTTGCCCTTTGCCCATTTTAGCCCCTTGCCTTGCCCCTTTAGCCTTTTATTTTGTTTCCAGACTCATTTGTCCCTTTTGATGCCCCCAGCCTTGTCAAGCCCCATTTGTTGTTCAAACACCTTCAGCCCCCTTATTGCCCCAGTCCCATTTATCCCCCTTTCTTGCCATGTAAGCACTTTCTTGCCCAAACAACGTTAACTACTTGTATTGCCCCCCCCCCCCCCGTCATGGTCAGCCCTTGTCTTACCCCAGTCCCTTTAAGCCTCTTTTCTTGTTCCTTTAGCCCTTTTTGTTGCTCCCAGCACATCAAGCCCCTTTTGATGCCCCCAACACCGTAAGCCTTTTTTGCTGCCCCAACTCCTTTAACCCCTTTTGTTGTCTCAGTCCTGTTTATCCCCTTTCCTTGCCTTTTAGCCTTTTTTCTTACCTCCAGCCCTCTTTGTATCACCTCAACCCCTTTAACCTCTTTTAATGCCCCTTTTGCCCTTTGTGTTGCCCCTCAACCCTTTTTTTCCTTTCTTTCCCCAAAGTCCCTTTCAATGTTCCCTCCCCCTTTTCACGCAGCCATTTCCCTGGCTCGTCTCCTATTTGGCCCTAAGAGCCAGGCCAGACCCCTAGACTCGGCCCTGGCTACGCCCTTCTCATGATTTCCCTGGCTCTCTCAGGTTTATATTGCATAAAAGCAAGTTACATGGCTTTGACAATTTGTGACTATAAGCAGTTGACTTCATTACAAAGGCTCTTTTGGAGTGGTGTGTGTATGGGTGTGTGCGTGTGGGCGCGTTTGTGTGTGTGCGTGTGTGCATGTTCTGAAAGTAGTGAAATACATAGAGCAGTTCACAGATATTTCAAGTTATCTCGTGTTAGGTGGAAAATGATCAACACTTTCATTCTATTTGAGTAACTTCCTATTTGCGTTCTAGTCCTACATTAATGGGCACAGGAAAGCAAAACGACATGATTTAAAAAGGCCAGAAATTCCACAACACAATTAAAAGAGGTCTGTTTCTGCATAGTTTTATGAAACAAGAGGGTGAATGAAGAGGTGGTGTTAGCTTAAAAAGTGGACAGTGCGTTCTCCACGTTACTAACTTTGGTTGGCTTTACAATGGTTATATTGAGCACTTACTTTGCATGTACATTTTGTTTGTACAGCCGAAAAACAAATATGTACTCGCGACAATTAAGTGGGTTCATCTCCTTTGGCCAGGTACATATTTTTGCAGAATACCAGACATCTTTGTGCAAACTTTTTGAATATGTTGAAATTTTGGCCGGCTGTCTGAGCCTTTCATCCTTCTGTAGTCTACACAATGAGTACCATTTCACTGGGTCCTCATAAAAACTGTGATCTATAATACCTTGCAGCTAATGCCACTCAATGTGTTACAGTAACATTTACTTTTTGTGCATTTTAGGGCCCGATTCTAAGCTTGTCTTAAAAGTAGTGAACAAAGCAGACATTCTCCCCTCCAGTTCCCAGAAGCACCATTCTACGGTGGGTGAAAGAATTGGACGGGAGATGGAGTACTTTCCAGCCACAAAAGCTGTTTAAATCTAATCTGTTCATAGAAACGTGTGTACCAGTGGCACTGCAATCATTTCTTAAGACTGCCACTTTTCTATACTGAGAATGTTTCCTTAATCTTTCATTAAACTAGAAAAGTGATGCTGCAGTCTAGGAAATGCTATTTTCTTAAAGACAAAAAGTATGCAATAGATTTTTAACGGCACATCAATGGTGCCGCATTTTATCTTCTATTTTTACGTGCAATACTTGTGCTTTTGAAAGCAGAATCCACTCGCAGTGCCTGTTCTGCATTCCTCATGGTTGCTAAGGCTGTTGTCAAGCAGTAAATCAGGCATATTCAAATGTCGTGGTTTTGATGCCAGGCCGCCACATTATCACTTCAACAGAATATGGAGCTTTTATAGGAAAGTGTTCATCCTTCATGGAAAAACACTTTCCTAAAATGTGCTCCTCAAAATATTGCCCTCATTTTTCAATCAATTTAAATGTGGGAATGGTCTGGTCTTTTGGGAGTGTCCTGAATAATTCTTTGCTAATGACGCTCCATCCATTAGTCAGGCATACTCTGGCGGATACAAGCTCCTCCCCCCTCATTGAAATGAAAGGAGAAAAACAACTGTTTGCCCTTTTTCTGAATGTAGGTCAGACTTTAAGTTGGTTCTTCCTTGTCAGGTTTCACGGGACACAAAGTGTATTCAGATTTGGACTTGCGTACAATTTTAGGGTCTTCCCTTCCAGTGTGGATTGCCACTTAAAGCTGGGAGGAAGGTTGATTTTCAAGAATGGAGAAGGGTTCCCATCACCAGTTTGTTCTTCTACAGAGATGGCATTGATGTCTGGGACTTGGTTATTCTTGAAATGGAATTCTACATTCACAGAACGTTGATCAATTAAATGACATGTGCCATTCCTGCTTACATAATCAGTTAGTCTGGGTCCAGAGGACCTTGTTTAAACAGTCGATCTGAGGGGATAACCACCTCAGGAGATGGTACCCCAGTAAACAAGGCCTTTTTGGACAGGATGGTGGCTTGGGATCCAGTGCCCACCAGAGCTGAAAATTCACACTGACTCTGCACCTTGACTGGTGAATAAGATGTGCCTTCTTTCTCCTCCAGGGTGCAAAGAAAATATGAATTATTTGCAGCCGGGTGGTCATTTTTTTCTTATATTGAACTCCGACACTGTGCGATCTTGGGCGATTTTCTGTGTAGAAGATCAGGAATCTGTAAAGCAAATGTTACAACTGACAATGGGTGGTTTTGTGGAATCATCTTTCACCCCTGATTCTTTGCTGCCCCCCTTTACCTGGTGACAGTTCTCAGAACCTGATTGGGGAAAAGACACCCCCCTGAATTTCAATTCTGTCTTGCTCGCCTTTTTTGGGGTTGAAGAGTTTCTTGTTCTGGGTCGATCTCCATAATTACCCTGTCCCACTCAGGGTCTTTTGGGGTCCATTTTTCATTGGGAGGTATCCCCTCATGTTTAAAAGAGAATGTCTGCTAACCTGAATACTCCAGGGATTCTTCTCTTTCAAGGGGAATGATATTGATTTTCTCCATAAAGTGAGTTCTTCTTTGGTATCTCCTACTTAACCGTTGCTCTTTGGGTTCTAACATTTTGTGGGTAGATGAGACACTTTCAGGCTGAGCGTTTCTTAGAGGTACTGTCTGAGTGAGAAAGGAAGCTTCCTCTAGGGCCTGGCATCACCCCTCCACCTGGGCACCCTGCTCAGGAACCTGTGGTTTGTTGGCTATTTCCTTCCGTCATTTCCCCCCGGTACATCAGACCTGGGTGTTGTGGAATGCTGGGAAGCAGGGTTAGGTTGAGTGTTGGACTCAGCCCTCACCACGTGCCCCAGATCATCAATCAGTTGCTGGACCTGTCGCTCCAACTGCAAGACATTTTCTGGGTGATTGGGAGGTCTTGAGTCATACCTTTGCTGCTCTGGAAAAGGGCAACTGCCCCTTCCCCCGGAATAGCTTGGGTACTGGAAATGTCCCCTACAATTTTCCATCCTGAATCTCCCTTCTCTCATCTCCCGTGTTCAGAGATCTATTTTCCTGGAACAAGGGAGATAGAGGAGGATTATTTTGGAAGTTCTGGTTCCAGAGATATCTGGGGAAGAAGTTCAAATTGGGAGGTGGAGTGATACCTCTCTACATAGGGATGTTTGGAGGTACTTTTCCTGGGGCAGTACTTACCTGATTGCCCTCCCACGGCCCAGATGAGTGTATACACACCCCAGGATTGGTTTGTACAACTGTAGCTAGGGTTTATATAGGTAGCAGGGTCTGAGGGATCGTGAGTGCCTGCCTGGCTACCATTCGATTTGGCCGGGTTGAGCGTCCCTTCTGCCTTCCATTTTGCTGGTTAACAGAGGGTTACTTTTAGGCCCCCTGTCTCCAGATCCAATGGAGGGATTGTTTTTACCTCTACCACATTTGCAGAAGCAGGAGGTACGCTGGTTTGGGAGTTTTGGGGGTCTTTTACTCTCAGTTGGCTTCTGGACCTCACAGATCCTGGTGGCCAGTTCAATCACCCAATCCAGGCTCCTATGCTTACGAAAATCATGCACCAACTGAGTCAGAATGTATTTGGAGAGCACAGAAATTTTGGTTGGGGGCTGAGTACCTCACGTGCTTGGGAAAATATTGCTAGATTTTTTAAATGTTATCATTAATATTTACAGGATAGCTGCAAACCCTAAATAAACAGGGACTCATCTGCTGTCCCCGCAAATTGTACTGTGAATTATTTTGCTACCTAGGGTTTTGTCCTTGTCAGAAATAAGTGTTCCTGATAAGTGATAAGAAATTCATGAAATCAGATATGCTATAATAAAACCGATAATGTATTCACTGCGCTCAAAATGTTATCTTTGCGCTTGATATTAGCCAGCCAACACATGTTTAGACTTCTGGTCATCCCCAAGGCTGGTACGTGTTACATTTACATCATGTATACATTTGGAATAAACACAAAAAACAATATGTCCATTACAGTGATATAATCAGGATTGCAAGCCATCATATTAATTCATTATCATTATCCAAGAATATTATTACTGGTTATGAAATTCAACAACAAAAAATAAAATTTGATATTGTGAAAAAAGAAAGACAAAATTGAATGTAACATCATACAAAAAAGAAAGCAGAGAGAGAGAAAAATATAAAGGCATACATTAATTATGCATCCAATTCCATATTTCCATGTAAATTCATCCCCATCAAAGAATTCTATTATTGTCAAATCACATTTGTCAATATCTACAAATTCATCCGTTATCACTTATTTGTGTTGTTGTCAGCCCACTATTAATAGTGGCATTAGTTATTTTAACATGAAATTATATTTGGAGAGAAGTCGTGCACCCACACCCATGTGCACTTGTAATTTGTCGTACCATACATTTTCATGCCAAGGACACCCCACCATGTTAGTGCTGCTAATTGTATTCTATTAGTTTGTGATCATGTGAATTAAGAAATGTCACTCATCCTATGTTTGATGTTTATCACTTAGTATGGAATATTGTTCTTGACATCCTATCGGAGTGTAATTAATTTCAAATTTTAGAATTCATAAGTAACATGGTGCCAATAAATCAATCAGTACTAATTAGGAATATATGTTTCTCACCCACTGATGTCCACTGGTGTATAACTAGTTTCTTATAGGTATTTCAAATTAAATTGTTGTATTTCAGTAGTTAGTCCACATCTGATTAGTATGATACAAAAAAGCAATAGATCTGATGTCACTTTCATTCTCAACTTATCTATCTTTGATTAAGTAGTGTACATGTTTCCCAATTCTTCATAGATTATCATATTTTATATGTCCTTACCTTTAGTGGATCAATGTCCTTCAGAGAAACGAGTCTGAGTATGGTTGTCCGGTCAAGAATCATCCTTTCGGCAGTCCGCGTGTGCTTATCCCCACTGACTACATTTTGTTTGTTATTATTATATCAGCGCTGACGTCATCGCATATCGGGTGCAGGACGTCAGAGCCATGATTCAATTTGGAAACATTGGCCACTGCACTTATTGTATGCATGCATGTGTTTACACCAATCAATTGCTCTTGACAAATATAATATTTTTAACATGCTCTTATATGCTTTCTTTTGAGTGCCATGCAAGCTCCACCATAATGCTTTACCATATTTGATTATCGAACTGGGGGTTGCTAATGTCTCCATTGCGCTAGATAAATGGTGTTTCGTTCTACTAACCCCCACCTTATTAGCATATATAATCTATATCCTTACACATATGTATACTTGTGTTGAAAATTAAGTGTATATTAGTGCAATGGTCTGGGTTTAGAGCTACCCTCTCACCAAGTTAGCAGTACTGAATTGTTAAACAGTCTAGGTTTGGTAAACTCAGCATCCATCCAAATAATCAAAAAACATATATTGCTTGCAGTTGTATTAAGATGCATCGTACAGAAATACAATCATTGGGTGTTCCCAATTGAGACCAGTAGTTAAACATTGTAGCTTACAAATCATTTTCAATTCACATTTTCTCAACTGAAGTTTCTGATTGCCACCTTGTATGTTACATTGAACTTTTTGCAAACCAATAAACCTTATATCATTATTATTATCTAATTGATGCGATTCCTGCCAATGATTGGCTAATGGTAGTCTCATGTCTTGGCTGTTAAGGCTAGACATGTGCTCTCGTATAAGAATACGTAATTCTCTTATCATACTTCCAACATACTTTTTGTTACATGCACAGATAATGCCATGTACCACATATCTGGATCGACAATTTATGAAGTCTTGTATCATTTTAACTATCCCATTCTCACAAACACATTTGTTGCTGTCAGGATATGCATATCTGCACGTACATCAGTTTCCACATTTGAAAAAACCTTTGATGCATGGTCTCATCTAATCACATCCACTTCTTGTAGAATCATATTTTGGGTCTAAGAAATGACAGACCCATCATATTCTTGATAGTAGGGGCAAAAGTACAGAGAAATGTAGGTTTCTCATCTATGTAGTTAGTTAAGTCCCCATCCATCCGTAAGATGTGCCAATGCTTCATACCAAGCATTGTACTTTACTGTCATTAGAATATTTAGTGGTAAAGCTCACCATATTCTGATACTGTATCTTGTCTTTCACAACTTAATCATAGGTTGTCTTGTCATGTTTTGTATCTTGTTACATGATTGAGATACAGATTTACTTGCATAGCCTCCCTCACGATATCTATTAGTTAATAGTACTCACTTTTGGATTTAGTCTGCATCTATACTGCAGTTTCTTCATGCACCTTAAAATTCTCCCACCTTATATTATATTATCTATAATAGCTTGCTTATGGCAACTGTAGGCATATAAGGAAGAATTCACCTCTGTAGCTTTTTTTTTTTATAGGTTTTGCGTTCTATTTTACCATTGTTGATACATATATTCAAATCTAGAAAATTCAAGACCAAAGTTAATTTGGTTGAGATAATTGACAACATTTTGAAATATCTCAGAGAAACCATTCCAAAGCAAAAAAATGTCATCAATGTAGCATTTCCAAACTAAGACATTGTTAGTAAATTCATTATTAGTCAATGCAAGGGTTTGTTCAAATTGACCCATGAGTTGATTGGCCAGTGAAAGGGGCATATTTTACACCCATTGCAACCCCTTTTGTCTGGAGAAAATATGTTTTGTGAAAAATAAAATGATTATTGCTCAACGTAAATCTCAGAAATTCTTTGACCATCTCTATATGTTGTCTGTTATAGGCTGAAAAATCCATAAATATGTAGTCAATTGTCTGTATTGGTATATAGACGTATATAGTGATTTAACATCAAGAGTTGCTAACATATGGTCACACTATACAGTATTTGGAGAGTGCATGGAAATATGTAGTTATGAACTCCCTACTATTTGTGTTCACCCACAGGAAGTCTGAGCAAATGTGTGCTTTAGCTCCTGCACAAAATCCCCAAGCACCTGATCCTCCCCATATTGCAAATTATATGCAGCCTTATGGAACTCCTGTGGGTTTCTGTGCAAGGAGAAATGTTTTAAAAGGACTGCCTTATAGGTGGACCATGTATAATGATCCTGGTGCTCCAGTCCAGCAAAGAAACTGGAGTACTCATGTGAGAAATGTCATTTAGCAAATGCTATACAATTCACAACATTTGTAATGTGGGATGATACTATTATGTATTATCTGCTTATAAAGTTCCAGGTGCTCCCGTACCAAATACTTGGTATTTTTGTGTTATGGGGTCAGGAAGCTCTTTATGGCCTTAATCTGTCTCATTGGGTCTTTCACAAAACCCTTGCTCTGTTTTCCTGTCTTTTCTTCTTCTGCACCACAGTCCATTCACCTTCTGACTAACAACTGATACTGGCACTCCCATCCCTGTTTTCTAGGTGCTCGCAATCTCTACAAAACTGGGCATATCTCTAAGAACCATGGGGGTCTCGACTCCTCTTGCTTGGGCAATAGTGAACTCTCAGGGTCAATCTGCCTGTAGTTACCTTCAGACCGAGGATAGAACCCAGTTTCCTCATCCTTCCCTCCAGGGAGTCTGGGTAATTCCCCACACCCTTCCACTGAATGTACAGTGGTTTTTCGAAAACCCCTCCTGGGCTGAAGCATTAAATGTTCTTCTACAGCAAAGCAAGAGCTAGGTGGACTCTCTGCACTCTCCTTTGCTTTTTTTTTTAAATCCAACTCCCTCATCTTCTCATTAAGGGAGTTTCCATGGTCTGAAGTACTCACTGGATTATTCCTTACTTCCCAGGACACACTACACCGTTTACTTTCCATTCTGTGTGGTAGAGGTGAGTACTCCTCAATCTCAGATGAGGTCTGGCCTTCTGGATAATTTTGGCTGGGCCTGGGTAAGTCTAGCTGCCTCGTGTTTCCTTGGGCTTGGTAGGTGGAAAGCATGAGGTCAGTCACTGTCGGCTCATCTCATAGGAAGTGGTGGTTAACTGGCATGAGGTCCCTGATGGGGATGGCACCACGCCTAGATCAGAGGGCCCATTCCCATATCATGATTCATCAAAGTACCTCAATGCCTGTTTGTGTTTTTCAATTTTCTTTGCCAAACTCTCACACCGCTTCTCTCTGTCCTCATTTCCTGATGGTGTTCTGACAGCTGGCTTTTTAACTCTGAGACCAGAGCCCGATTGGTCTCAATGTCTTTACACTGGGCCATTAATCAATCTTTTAATTCGCTGATTTCATTCCGACTTGATTGTTAGGAAGACAGATGGTCCTTTCTACATGGGTCACATATTGTCTATTGACAAACATTTATAACATTTGATTTTGTTATGCTTTTATACACTTCTCAGCAAACGGATTTCCTCAGTAATATTGTCAAGATATTTATAAATCACAATTCAATCAGTAGTTCAAACACAGTCATTATTTTCTAAAACGACATTCAAATGAATATTTATCAATCAACTGTCTTGATATTAAATGCTCAATACAAATACTGATTACAAAATAATGATTGTACGCCCCGGATGAAGAGAGTTTCTTGAAACGCGTTGGGCCATATGAACAATACATTTTGTTTGAACTACTGATTGAATTGCGATTTATGAATATCTTGAAAATACTACTGAGGAAATCCATTTGCTGATAAGAGTATAAAAGCATAACACAATCTAGGGGCCGATTCATGGAACAAACGTGCGCCGAAAATCTACGTGCAAGCAGGCGCAAGCAGGCGCAAGTGGAAAAAAACAGGCGCACGCATGCGATTCATGGAAGTCCCTGCGCGTGTACACCCCGGGATGTGCGCCAAACCCGTGCATGGCGCACAAGTCACAGCAACATCCCGAAAGGCGTGCGCGACGCGCACAGTGAAAGCGCAGAACCTCGGCGCATACACCAGAAAGTGGGCGGACACGGGGCGTAACGCGCAGAATGGGGAACAACGCGCGAAAATAAGGGCGTAACTGGTGATGTACTGCAGGGAAGCAGACGGAACGCCCACATGGACTCGAACCACACGTATTCATGGAATCGAATAGGGCAAAGCCACGCACAGCCAAAGACACGCACAAGCCGAAACATGTCCGCCACACGAAGGCAGGCGGTAGCGTCCCTGCGCATTACAAAAGTGGCAACATACAGCAATTGGGCCTGGGGGAGCGGGTATTTCAGGGGTTCGCGTGAAGTTTCTCACGCGATTGGGCCTGGGGGAGCGGGCTACGTGTATTTCAGGGGTTCGCGTGAAGTTTCTCACGCGATCGGGCTGGGGGAGCGGGCTACGTGTATTTCAGGGGTTCGCGTGAAGTTTTTCGCGCGATCGGGCCTGGGGGAGCGGGCTACGTGTACCTCAGGGGTTCGCGTGAAGTTTCTCGCGCGATCGGGCCTGGGGGAGCGGGCTACGTGTACTTCAGGGGTTCGCGTGAACTTTTTCACGCGATCGGGCCTGGGGGAGCGGGCTACGTGTACATCAGGGGTTCGCGTGAACTTTTTCACGCGATCGGGCCTGGGGGAGCGGGCTACGTGTACTTCAGGGGTTCGTGTGAAATTTTTCACGCGATCGGGCCTAGGGGAGCGGGCTACGTGTATATCAGGGGTTCGCGTGAAGTTTCTCATGCGATCGGGCCTGGGGGAGCGGGCTACGTGTATTTCAGGGGTTCGCGTGAAGTTTTTCACACGATCGGGCCTGGGGGAGCGGGCTACGTGTATATCAGGGGTTCGTGTGAAAACGCGATCGGGCCTGGGGGAGCGGGGTACCACTCACCGTCTGCCTTGCGTGTAGAAGAACGCGTAGCCAACACCCGCTGTGAAGTAATAGCGTGTGAACCCCAACGGATGGAAAACACACGCACTGCACGAAAAGCACGTACAGAACAGTGTAAAGGTACGTGGGATCTCCAAGCCCTGCCGGGGCAACGCCCGTGCGCAAAACGTCACAGACACGCTTACGCTGTAAGGGCCTTTGGTCCTATGAAATCGCGTACGCGTGCTGATGCGCTTACGCGCTAAGGGCCTTTCCTCGATTTTCACGCTGACGTGCAGGATTTTCACGTGCCAAATCACTCCGTATCAAGCTGGCCACGCGAAAACACACGGAAGACCACGCTCCTGCCCAGAAGGCCGATTTACTGCCCCCCAGTGCCCCGAGCAGCCTCCCACGTGCCATCTGCTGCTGCCTGCCTGCCTGCCTGCTGCCACCGTGCCCTGCCATTTGGTGCCTGCACATCAGCCATCTGCAGGGGTCCAGTTGCTGTGTCCACCCCTGCTGGAACAGCAGACTCCCGACTCAGATAACATCGCTCCTCAGCCCAGCCCCAGGACCCAGTTGCCCACCCACTCCTGCCCCTGGGGTTGCCATGTCGGGCACATCCACATCTGGCACCAGTGGCAACCCCCGGCCAGAGGGGCACCAGCATCACTGCCACCGAAGTTGGTGTCCTGGTGGAGCAAGTCCTGGGGCAGTATGATGCCCTCTTCGGATCGTCCCGCGCCAACAAGGAAGGATGGGAGAGGATCTGGGCCGACTGTGTGGTTGCCATCAACGCGGAGGGGGTGGCAACCCGCACCATCCAGAAGGTCAAGAAGCGCTGGGAAGACATGAGGTCCAGGACCCTCATGAAGGCCCGGCGCCTCATGGAGGGGGGCCGGGGCCGCATGAGTTCCATCCAGATGGGGGTCCTGGAACGCGTACACCCAGTGCTCCATGCCCAGGTCCTTGAGAGGGAGACCCGTCTGGAGTTGAGCGGTAAGTGGCCAAGCATTGCTGTGTGAGACAGGGCATGTTGCAGTGTGCTGGTTGTCTGATACTTGCCTGTATGTGTGACATAGGCCATGTACGCATGTATGTGTGCAGGGACATCATGGTAATGCATGTGCGACCAGTAATGTGTGAACCGCACGGTTGTTGCATGTGTTTAAATGCGACATGGGGAGCCCTATGTAGATTGTACACATGAGAGCATGGCAGTCTCTGTTCCTGGACATGGGTGGGGGTGAGGGATGGGTGCTGATGCCAGGTACATATTTGGTGTCCATGTCTGTGTGCCTGACCTGCGTGTCTGTGACTTGTGGATGCCATGGATGCATGACACATGTCTGTGACAATGTACAGATTCACTGATGCAGCCTAGTCATCCTTGTATCCACTGTGATTGGGGTGTACGGGGCCAGATGGATGTGACTGAGGTGAAGTGTGTGCATGTGATAGGCATGACCCATGATGCATGTGAGTTCCATTACATTGTATGTTTTGAGAGTCCCTTGGACATGTATGGAAATGTCCATGGCATGCACCATGACTGTCACTGTGTGTGTTTTGCCTGGACTGACACATGTGTTGTGGAGGGACATGATGGAAGTGTACTTTGACAGTGGCACTCATCTGCTATTGCTTCCTGTCTAGGGGACCATTGTACAGTACCCTGATGCTTGTGTTCTATGTCTCCCTCTACGCAGCGGCTAGTGAAGAAGAGGGCGGAGACGGTGCTGTGGAGCAAGGCGGCGGGGATTCCCCCACGGCTGCAGCGGAAGGGGTGGGTGAGCCCCCACAGGGGCCTGCTACGGCGGAAGACGGTGAGGAGCCATCCGGGTTGGTGGTTTCCACAGAGGAGGAGGAGCCCGCCACTGAGGCGCACATGGGGCCTGGTGGGGGCATCCCTGCTGGTGCAAGTGGTGCAGTCCAGGGGCAGGAGGCAGCACAGGTCACCCTGGAGGGGCCTGTGCATGTCGCTGTCCCTGACCCTGTGGGTGCACCACCATGCACCAGCAGGGATGCCCCGTCCCAGGCCCGTCCGCAGGTAGAGGGGATGTCCATGTCATCTGACTCCCCTCCACCTGCGGACGAGGGGACCCCTGGCCGTATGGAGAAGGTCCTGATTGGGGTCGTGATGCGCACGGCTGTGATTCGTGATGCCGTGCGTGCTTCCCAGGAGGAGCACGCACGTCATCACGAAGAGCACCGTGCCGACGTGGCCCAATTGGGATCGTCCATGTTCGGGGGTTTCCTGCATGTGTCGGCCAATCTGGTGGCCCTCTCCTCCTCTGTGGAGACTATACGCCAGTCGTTCTCCTTACCGTCTTCTGGCCCAGATGCCACCAGGGCCCCCTGTGGACCTGCCCTGACCAATGCAGCCAGCTCGGTGGGGATCCCATCCCTGCCACAGTCGGGGGTCAGAGGTCCAGCAGGGGTGGACACCACAGCAACTGTACCCCAGCAGATGGAGGATGTGCCGGCATCATCAGGCAGGGCACGTGCACGACGGCGTCGGTGGATTCCATAAGCCTGGATGCCGTCGTGCTGGCAGAGGCAGTGGCGTCGGAGGCAGCAGCGGAGTCAACGTGGGAGGCATCATGGCTCGGGGCCATCAACATCGGAAGGGCAGGCATCGGCCGGAGGGCAGGAGGACCCAGGACGGGAACTGTCTTCTGTGTGGCAGTGGTTGGGCCAGCATATAGGTGCGGAGTGGCGGCGGGCGGAAGAGGCACAGCTCACAATGGTCAGGGCGGAGAACTCGAGGCAATCCGCAGGGGGTTGGAGGAGCAGATGGCGTCGTCCCTGTGGACCCTCGGGGCCATGGAACAGGACCGCCTCCAGGACATAGACGAGGAGTTTGATGATGCCCTGGCCCGGAACACCACGGAGTGAGCCGCTGGTCTTGCCCGCCGCCTTTGTATTTAGTTCTTTAGTTTTAGGTTTCATTTGTTTCTTCTTATGATTTGGAGTCGACGGACACAGCTCCACTTTTTTTATATAGTTGCATTTTAGTTAGGGTTTTTTGTAGGTTTCCTTTGTTCAGTTGGGCTCATGGACCCTTGCATGTTTTGTACATAGTTCTTCATTGGATTGATTTTATTTTTAATGTGACTTTGAACAACTTTTTTTTGGATTTGGATTTGTAGTTTTGATTTTTTTGGACGGACATGCAGCATATCTTTTTTTCATTGCCATTGTAGTTTGTTTCATTTCATTAGCATTCAATTTTTTTAATACAATTTTGTTTTCATACTTCACTGTGTGGTATCATCTCATTGGTTTCATGCATGTCATGTTGGGTGTTTTCCCATTCATTTGCAACCATTGTGTGTGACGGACATGGGTCCATTTGCTTTATGAACATTGGGGGTGTAACATGTAATGTCCATTTCCATGTGGGTGAATGGGTTACTTGGTAGGGCCTTTTGGCTGTGGAGGCTGACCATAACGCACATGATTGGGGATTGTGAGGACCTGGGTGCAGGGGGACATGAGTGGGGGCCTGGTGGAGGCTGCCCCTGGTGACTGGGCGGGTGGGGGTGGTGGGAGACATGGGTGGGGGTCTGGTGCCAGGTGCCTCACAGTGCTGGGGGGTGGGGGGGTGGGGAACATGAGTTGGACATGGGTGGGGGCCTGCTGGCAGGTGCCCCACAGTGCTGGGGGGTGGGGGGGTGGGGAACATGAGTTGGACATGGGTGGGGGCCTGCTGGCAGGTGCCCCACAGTGCTGAGGGGTGGGGGGGTGGGGAACATGAGTTGGACATGGGTGGGGGCCTGCTGGCAGGTGCCCCACAGTGCTGGGGGGTGGGGGGGTGGGGAACATGAGTTGGACATGGGTGGGGGCCTGCTGGCAGGTGCCCCACAGTGCTGGGGGGTGGGGGTGCTGGGAGACATGGGTGGGGGCCTGCTGGCAGGTGCCCCACAGTGCTGGGGGGTGGGGATGCTGGGAGACATTGGTGGGGGCCTGGTGGAGGCTGCCCTGGTGGCTGGGGGGTGGGGGTGATGGGAGACATGAGTGGGGGCCTGGCCTGGTGGAGGGTGCCCCACAGTGCTGGGGGGTCGGGGGGGTGGGAGACATGAGTGGGGGCTTGGTGGAGGGTGCCCCTCAGTGCTGGGGGGGGTGGGGGGTGGGAGACATGAGTGGGGGCCTGGTGGAGGGTGCCCCTGCACTGCTGGGGGGTGGGGGTGCTGGGAGACATGGGTGGGGGCCTGGTGGAGGCTGCCCCTGGTGGCTGGGGGGTGGGGGTGCTGGGAGACATGGGTGGGGGGCCTGGTGGAGGCTGCCCCTGGTGGCTGGGGGTGGGGGTGGTGGGAGACATGGGTGGGGGCCTGGTGGTGGGTGCCCCTGCACTGCTGGGGGGTGGGGGTGCTGGGAGACATGGGTGGGGGCCTGTGGAGGGTGCCCCTGGTGGCTGGGGGTGCAGGGGGACATGCGTTGGTGGGCAGTAGTGCAAGTTGACATGTGGGTTGGCTGGGGGGCATGGCCATGGTGGATGGGGTGCCTGCAGAACATGTGCAGGGTAGGCCCCTGTGGTGTGAGCCACCTACAGGGGCCGTGGAGGGTGTAGAGGGAACACCTGGGAGGTCCCACACGTGCAATTCACGTGTGGTGCTCCCCACACACCC
The DNA here is from genome assembly GCF_040938575.1 of Ambystoma mexicanum. Lineage (NCBI taxonomy): Eukaryota > Metazoa > Chordata > Amphibia > Caudata > Ambystomatidae > Ambystoma > Ambystoma mexicanum. Next base: position 431,973,173 of record NC_090937.1, read on the forward strand.
CTGAAATACGCGTACCCTGCTCGCACGGGCCCAATCACGTGTGGAACTTCATGCGCACCCCGAAATACACGTACCCTGATGGAATCGCGTGTGGAACTTCCCGCGCACCCCTGAGATACGCGTACCCTGCTCGCACGGGCCCAATCGCGTGTGGAAATTCCAGCGCACCCCTGAAATACACGTACCCTGATGGAATCGCATGTGGAACTTCCCGCGCACCCCTGGAATACACGTACCCTGCTGTAATCGCGTGTGTAACTTCCCCTGCACCCTGAAATACACGTACCCTGCTGATATTGCGTGTGGAACTTCACGCGCACCCCGAAATACACGTACCCTGATGGAATTGCGTGTGGAACTTCCCGCGCACCCCTGGTATACACATACCCTGCTGATTTCGGGTGTGAGACTTCCCCCGCACCTCGTAATACACGTACCCTGATGGAATCGCGTGTGGAACTTCCTGCGCACCCCTGAGATACGCGTACCCTGCTCGCACGGGCCCAATCGCGTGTGGAAATTCCCGCGCACCCCTGAAATACACGTACCCTGATGGAATCGCGTGTGTAACTTCCCCTGCACCCTGAAATACACGTACCCTGCTGATATTGCGTGTGGAACTTCACGCGCACCCCTGAAATACACGTACCCTGCGGAAATCGCGTGTGTAACTTCCCATGCACCCCGAAATACACGTACCCTGATGGAATCGTGTGAGGTACTTCCCGCGCACCCCAGTGATACACATAGCCCGCTTGCTGTGCTGGTACAGGGTTAGCGCAGCCCTTTGCGCTGGATTGGGTATATTGATGGCTTTTCCCTGCGCTGGAGGCGTTCTTGGGGGCGTAACTGGCGCTGCTGCAGGGTCGCTGCGCCACTGTGCGCCACGGCTGGTTTTGGTGGCTGGAATCCATGAATACGCTTTGCGCGGAATTGGATTTTAGCGCACGTGGCTGGCACAGGGATTCGCACGCGCACACTGTGCACCAGCCGCGTGCGCCACTTGTGCGCTGGATTCTATGAATTACCCCCCAAATGTCATAAATTATTGACAATAGACAATATGTGTCCCATGTATAAATGACCATCTGTCTTCCTAACAGTTTAGCTTACTTTTGAGCCCCAGATAGTGTGCATGGGATGGGAGTTCCCTAACAGGAAACACTTTCTCTCATTGTTTTATAGACAACCCATATGCCAGGGTTGATGTTTTCTCCTCTGCACTAGAAGCTACAAATTCTATTTTGTTAAAAGTATCTAACCAAGACCAATAATCTTTCCAAAATACCATTATTACTATAGGAGTGCTAGGTGTTAGGACTTTGGATTCGTTCTGACTTGACTGATGTTCTTTTTTTGTGACCTGAATTGTTCATTCATATTCAAAATGGTTGGCTTTCAAAATGCTAATCTCTTTCTCTTGCACATTTCTACACTGCGCTGCCTGTAATAGGTCAGCTCCTGCTTGCCTCAAATGCTTCATCAGTTCTTGAATTTCTTGCCCTTTTCCAGCCAGTTCCTAAGAACGTGACTGACTCTTTTCAGCATCCATTTGAAACCTATGCACCTCCTGTGCAAGGACACTATTCTCCTAGTTCAAGAGGTCTTCTTCCTTCACCAATTTAATTTTCTGTTTTTTTGACGCATGTACCTGCTGATATATCTGATTGAAGACATTTTGGGAATCAACCCTTTTTATAATTAACTGACTGTTTTCATTTTAAAACTCCTTTATTTGTAATTGAAAGGAAGGCCATAATGTCATCCAACAGCCCTCTATTATGAATAGGCTGATCATTTACCTTATGTTGCAGTGTGCTCAAATTGCAGTTTCACACTCTGCATTCTCTTGCTGCTGGGTTTTAAACTCAATGTTTAGTTCAATGAGGCTTTCTTGTTTTAACTCGAAAATATGTCTCTGGTGTGCTTGATCTTCTGTTCAAGTTTTTTCTGCGCCCCTTTCAGATTCTCTGATTGACTCCGTGAACAGGCCTCACTCTTCTGCCCTCGCTCTTCCGCTAACTCCAAGTGGAAGTATAGATAAGCTGTGAGCTGAGCCAGGGGGGATTTAATAAAACAAAAGCCAGACCCAGACCATGTTCCATGGCCCATTGGCAATGTTCTGCCAATTTTATAAAAAGCATCATTGTTAGGAACATGGAATGTATTCCCCACATACCTAATTTTACCCCGCCACCAGTTTGCTAAATCTAAGAGATGTTCATAGCAACCAGGAACACATTTTAGCTCGTCATTACAATTCCCTATGTCGCAGATGGAGGAATTTTATATCCCCAAAATTGCCTGGAAATTACCTAAAAATGGACATATTGTTAAACGGGGTATCATATCGGGCCTCCTTTATTGTATATATTGGCCTCAGCCCAGTCCTTCTGCGAGGAAAACTGTGTAGCAAAGTTCTGATCTTTTTAGATGCCATTTTAGGTCCATCCGCCATTTTGATTTCCACTCCAAAGCAATTCTGTGTTCTAAAATGGTGGACAGTGTTTCACGCTTGTAACTGAGCCGACCCGACCTTTGTATACAAGTTAATGCCTAAACTGTCCATTGACCGAATGTTTGGGTCGAGTAAAGAGACCTTGTCCCATGTCTGACTTGTAGACAGAGGATTATGTGCGCCAAATACAATGCTGTCTAAATACTGAACGTGGACACTTGTTGAACTACATTGTATAGGACATGTACTAAGGCTTTATGTTAAATCCGAGAATACACTGTTGCCATTGTGATTTGTTGTTGTACAAACTGAAAATGATTGACATACATAGAGTTGGACAAAATAGAAGTGAACTCGGCACGAACCCTAGACCGAGTATTATTAACCTGTAGGGGGCTGGACATTATGATCAGAAATGTATAAAAAGTGAAAATGTCTAGATGTCTAGTACCTCTCACTTCTCACACCGAAAGGGCTGGTATTTGCTGTGATGTACTGAGGGCCAGATAGCTATCTGATACTTTGTTTCTTTGTAAACTGTACAGTTATAGAATAAAGATCTGTGAATCTTTATAAGCCCGTGTTTGGTGTATTTCCTTTTGGGGTACTCTGCCTCGATAATGCCTTTTGCTTTTACAATATTAATCAAGAAAGTATGACTTTTGGTTGCTGCAAAAAAGGCCAACGTTATAATAGTCCTTTTACATTAATAGTACATCTTTAGGTAAAGTGAAATAGGACCTCTGCTTCCTCCAAGACGGTTTTCTCTCTCGGCCAGTGTTTTGATTAGTCTCTTTGTGTTCAGAATATACGTGTGATCGTAAATACCTGGATGCAACGACTAGTGCCATTTGTCCTGTCCAGACCTGGGCTTTCAGAGAAAGCAAGTCTGGCGTACACTTGGTTTTTGACACCCTTAGCTGGACCCACTTTATTGCAGTTGTAAATAGCTGGGGGATGTAAAAGCCAGGCTTGCAGTGCAGGACTTCTTTGTGAAGTTTGCCCACCAACAAGCTGAAAGGATCTGCGTTGGGCATAAATGAAAACTTCATGTAACCCATGAAACAACGTTTTTATTTTCCCTTGGTGCCGGTATTTTGCATGTGAAGCACAATATACATTACACCTTGGTTTACACACACCATATATTTTCCTTGGCATCTTTATGTTAGCAGAGCAACATTTTTCTCTTGTCTTGCTTTAAACTGCAAACACAAATGCAAAGCCGTTTTGTTGTCAGTGTTTAGAAATCCTGTTTTTCATGTGAAAGGAATTTCTGAATTTCCTCTGCCTTTGTTAATTGAATTGCTGCTTTTCTTTTGTTAATGACAGGTGTGACTTTTTCACATGGCCCTTCAGTTCTGTTGATTTTGGGCCTTTCATTACACCCCCACATAGTACTTGGCATTTGATGACAGCATCTGCACATATGAAGCTGTGCCTTACAGCCTTACATGTGTCTTATTTACCATGCAAATGTGGTATTAACTGGCGTTTGTAATCAATGAGACACTGCATTTGTGATGATAGACTTTACACATTTTTACAGTGCCACACACATTATGCATTAATTGGAATTAGATAGTGTTACCAAAGCATTTTAAACAGCACCTGACATTTTGATGACAGTCCATTAACCTGTGAGCAAGTACCGCAAATATATGTTGACTCTTACAGTCATATGAGGTATTGACATGCATCAGGTGATATTTTGCAGTCACAGGAAGCTGCAGGCGCTCTACGACAGGTGCACATACACCATTGAAGCTCTATAATTGTATTGATGGTTTCACATTTTTATGTTGGGCAATGTATGACGTTTCCATGCTCATTTAATTGCCGCTACCTGTGATGTTGTTGGTGTCAAATGCCATGAAATATCACTTCCTGTGATGTCATGTGTCACTTACTGATGTCTCATTCCTACCAGCAATGCCTATTTGTGTCGTTTTGTAACTTGCTGCCTGACAAAGTTCATGATCAAGATCCACATTCAAAAATATTGGACAAGCATTTTATGGACTATGGTGATGTTGTCAGAGAGGGGCGTGGCAGCCCAAGAATACGGCCGCTTATGTCTTACTACGCTGCTTGAACAGTGTGAACTATGATCAACATAGCACGCATTTCATTTGTATGTATTTAATCAAAATACAGGTAAAACAATGCATTTGTGGCACAAACATGTTTACAGCACTTTTTAACATTGATTTACACAGTGGAGGACTAGTGTCCTTAACAATGGGTGAGAGGATGTGGATATAAGACCAGATGATGCAGGAAAGGTAGAAACATGAACCAGGTACAAGAACAGTAGAGCATGATATAGGAAAGAGATAGTGAAGGAAGTGCTAAGATTTAAGTTGAAGGGCTGAGGGATAAGTACTGTGAGGCTTTCATGGAAAGTTAAGAAGAGAGTTTCCGATGGTGCTGTCATGTCAGTTTATAGAAAGTATCCTAATACTGAGGTAATCCGTCAAGAATATACATGTTAAATGAGAACTTGATTTGGACTTATATACAACACAGACATTTCAATATGTAGTTTTATTCAAGTGTGCATTTCCATAATTGTGTCAAAAAAGCCAACACGTGTTTCGACCCGTATTTGTAAAGGTTTATAACTTGTGTTTCCTTGTAAGTTTTGGGCATTGAATGATGGAGGCAATTTATATATATTCTCATGGCTCCCTTTAAGTGAGACAAAGGCCCTCATTACGATACTGGCGCTAAACCATGGCGCTATTAGCACCATGGTTGGTGCCGGTATCGTAACGAGTCCGCCAATGTTCGATGGGGAATTACCACCCTATTCCAAGGTTGGCGGGGAGGTAATTCTCCATTGAACATTGGCCCTTCCCCATTGCCATTTTTGCCCCATAGGGATCAATGGGATTGGGGAAGGCGCTAATTACGGTACCGCAAATTGCGGTACCGTACTTAGCACCAAGGTCCCTTTGCGGGTCCCTACTTTAACGGCTGGTCTAGACCAGCCGTTCAGGTCGGGTCCCGCAAAGGGGCCTCATAGTAAGGCGCTAAGTGTTTAACGGCGCCACAGCCTTTATGGTGCCGTTAAACACTTAGCGCCAGGGTCCTAATGAGGGCCAATGTTTCCTAAAAACGTAATATAATTTCTTTCCTTGTCCAGCTTTTATAAATGTCATCATGCTTGGTTGCTACCAATTACAACCATTCTACCAGGCGCAGTTTTAGATAAAGCTCAAGTGCTCCCCTCATGAATTCACAGTTGTCATAGAGAGGTAGGGGAGAGGAGAATGGGGACATGGGGTGGCATAGAATGCTAAGCAAGTGGTTATTCAGAAAGCAGGAGAGGTAGGAGGTTGTATTTAAATACAGATAGAGTGGGAGTATTGTGAAGAGAAAGAGTATTCCAGAGTGAGGACAGCAAAACACTGGAAACGAGAGTGAGTGCAAGGGGCACACGAGGTGGCAAGGAGGTGAACCAAAAGATGATCGTAGGGAGCAAGGGGAAGATTAGAGAGTGACATGGGCTGATAGGTAGCATGGGACATATCCATGTTTAGTTTTGAACATGATGAAAATGAGTTTATACTTTACCCTCTGTCTCATAGATAAACTGCCTAACTGACGATGGGCGGGGGAGGTGGAGGTGAAGTGGGTAAGGTTGAAGATAGAACAGAAAGCAATGTAGAGGGCTTTGTCACGAAGGGAAAAGCATAGTGGTGAAGGCCATAGAGTAGACGTTCACAGTAGTCAGGTGGAGAAAGAACCAAAGAGGAGATTAGGTGCTTATCAGTGTTGAAGGGAAGAACATTTCTTATTTTTCTGATGTTGAGGAGATTAAGGGCCTGATTCATGGAATTTTGTTGCATGGTGCAAAGTGACTTTTCACTGGTGCAAAGTGACTTGCAGTGCCAAAAAAACATCCTAATTCATTCAACAGCTCAAGGTGTATTTTTTCATTCCAAATGGACTTTTCAATGCAAAAATACACTTTGCACTGCTCCACCCTGATTCATTGAGCAGTGAAAAGTGTTTTTTGCCTTGCAAAGTCACTTTACTCTGCAATACTTGAATCAGGGCCTAATTTTGTCCACAGTGGCAGATTTGGAGATGAAGAGCGAGGCATTGTGAGATGGGTCAAAGATGACACCATAGTTACAAGTTGAAGAAGAGTAGGGAAGGAAATCAGGAGAGAAGAATAGAATAGAAGGGGGGAGAGGAAGAGATTGCCTGTTTGGATGGGAATCAGAGAATTTCAGCCATATTGGAGTTGAGCATGAGCGAGTGAGATACCATTCAGTATTTGATGGCGGGGAGAAAGTTAGAAATGTTGACTGTAGCTCATCAGATACAGAGGGAATGAGAAGAAGATCTGAGAATTATCAGCATAGAGTTGATAGGAAAAGCCATAGAATTGACAGAAATCATGGTGTCAAGAGAAGAGGCATGGAGAGTGAAGAGTGGTGGTACAGGAGGGATGCTTGGGGAACACCAAAAGTAAGGGGGTTAGTGGGGAGGCAACCCTGTTCCAGGAAACGTGGACGTTTCTGAGGATGAGATACGAAGCAAACCAATCGAGGGCCTTTTTCCTCATGCCTAGATGAGACAGTGGTGAGAGGTCAGCATAGTTGACAGTATCAAAGGCAGCAGGGATGTTCAGAAGAATGAGAATAGATGAACGGTTTGCATTATGAGTGGAAGAGATGTAGTTGCTGATAATCAGGAGAGCAGACTCAGTAGAGTGCAGATGTCGGAAGCCAGATTGAAGAGGATACCAGAAGTTGTGTGTTTCAAGGAACTCAGTGAATCAATTGAAAACTATGCACGCAAGAATTTTGGAATACTGAGGTAGAAGAGAGACAGGACAAATGTTGTCAGAACAGTTGGATCTAGGCCAGGGACAGGGATGACAGTAGCCAACTTTTAGGATGATGGAAAAGAGGCACTGTCAAGAGACGATGAAGAGGGAAGTAAGGTATGGGGCAACGCTGGAAGCTATGACTTTCATTATTTGTGAGGTAGAGGGTCGGTGGGGGCACAAGAAGGGTTAGCACTGAGGAGAAGGTCAAGAAGCTCATCAGGGATATAGGGGCAAAGGAAGACATTGGGCCTCATTACGAGGAAGGCGGTAGAGGGTTAACAGTGCTGGTAGAGCTGCCGGCACCATTAACCCTCTACCGCCTCATTACGAGGTCTGCTCGCGGCTCCCACTAAGGATGTCTCGTAAAACCAGGCGTCCTTAGCGGAACCGCTAGCAGACCAGGATGCTAACAACGGGCCCATCATTAACGGGCCCATTGTTAGCATCCTCCCCATTCCCATGGGAATGGGGATGTACCGGGTCTGGGTTCCAGGAAAGGGAATTACCGGGCCCTCCAAGGTCGGAATGGCGCGCTAATTCTGCATTTCTTGAACCTGGACCGGGTACCTGGTATGGAGCGACATAGCTACCTCCCTACTCCTAATGAGGCCCATTGTCACATGAGAGGAGGGTATAGATGGTGGGGGATAGAAGGTATTTGCGGGGGTATTTTGCTATGAAAGTGTAGAGCTATATTATAAGCATAAAGAGTAGATAAGATGGAGGAGTGTTTAGGATGTGAGAGAATTGAGTCAAGAGATGTTCTGGAGGCGCCTAGTTTGAGAAAAATGAGAAAAAATGAGATAGAGAGCTAGAAGTCAAGTTTGGCAGAGTCGAGAGCAGAGGAGTAGTTTTGAAGAGCAGTCAGGTAGAGATGTAGATCTGAGGAGTGTCTAGATCTTTGCCAAGTGCAAAGGCTTTTCCACATTGTTGTTTTCAGGGTGCGGATGGTACGTGTAATTCAATGCTGTGGAGGGGAGGGTTTAGGAGTGAATGCGGAAAGATGGAAGTGAGAGGAGAAGGAAGTATTAAGAGCAGTGTTAACGTTATGTAAAGGAGAGAAAGTTACATGAAGGAGAGTTGGAGATATTAGAGGTGAAGTTTTATGAGGAGGTGAGAATAAGGTTAAGGTAGTTACTATTTGAATGGGTGGGCCTTTAATGGACAGAAGAGAGTGAGTGGTTAAGGAGGAGAGAGCTAGAATTAGTGGATGGAAGAGTGGGGATAGAGGGGATGCTAAAGTCACCAATGACAATGAGGTGAAATGGGGAGGAAGGGAGTCAATTAGTTGGGAGAGATAGTCAATACATTTACTGAGAGGACAAGATAGATAGAGAGATATAATATTAATGCAATAAGGAGCAGTGATTGTGGAGATATTGTTTTCAAATGAGGGAGAACTAGTGAGAAATAGGGGAGTAGGAGAGGTATGAAGTTTGAAAAATGCAAAATAAGTCCCCCTCCACCACACCTACCAGTTTGGCGGGGAGAGTGGGTGAAGGTGAAGGCAGGGTCGTGAAGGGCAGCAAGGGATGATGAGTCTGGGGGATGAATCCAAGTTTCCGTGAGGGTAATGAGGTCAAGAGAGGGAGAGGGGGAAGAAGGAAGTTAGAGGTACAGGAAGTCTTGTTTCAGATAGATTGTGCATTCCAAAGAGCAATATAAAGAGAATGAGATGTAGAAGCATAGTGATGTTGAGTCTGCACAGTAGAAAGGTGCGGGGGTAGATGCGAGAAGAGTAAGTGTGATGAGAGTTAGGGTTGGCGGTTTTGTGAAAATAAAAAGTTGGGGAGCGAGAAGAGGGTGTCATTGAGGACAAGAGGTAACAGGAAGAGGGTTGAAATGGTTTTGAGCAGAAGCGAAAGAGCAATATAAAAGCGAAAGGAAGAGACAGTAAGAGCATTGAATGATGAGGCCGGGACTGAGCAAAGAAGTAATTGGTACTCACAAGCAAGTAGCAGGACACAGCAACGAAATAGCTCAAAAGCGGGTAAAGTGAGTTTCCAACAACTTTCATTAGATTAATAAGGATGATGTTAGGATGTCTTTATTCAAAAAAACATGATAGCCTTCTCTGGGACCAGTCTAGGCAAAACAGTGACAGGATGGATGAACACTCCCAACTCTAAGATGCAGTCTAAGTGTTATTGCACCCAGTACTCTTTGTGCTTCCCACATGCAGTCTCACACGTTTCATCCATCAGCCACATTTTCGGAGTCCTATCCGCAAATATGGTCTCATGTGACAGTTTAAAAATAAATTGTATAACACTGCTGTCAGCAAGAATGTATTCAACCTTGTTTAGGTTTTTTGTTTGGCTGTGATATTGTTACCCATTTGCTATCTGTCCCCTAGTGGACCCTAAAGTTACCCTCTTGGGCCAGTCTCCAGCTTTTTCAAGATATGGTTCCGGGCCTGTGTCATTTGTCGTTTGTGCATGGTTACAACCACTGGCTTAAGTAATCGAAGAAACTGGACTGGTTTTTCCCCATCGGTCTGCCCACGTTCTGGCTTTTCTTCATCTTTGGGTGACCCTCCACTTCTTAATCACTAATGCAGAGTCCTGGGCCCTTTCATAGTGCTCTTGGTAAATGTCCATGTTTGGTTATTCCCCAACTTTCCTCTCTGCTGGTTGGGCCACCATTTTCCCTGGCTCCCTCTAATTGAAAGGTTATCCTGTATCTACTAATGTTCACACAGGGCAATCATGTTCCCCATCTTTGCATTCTGAAGTCAGGCAGAGTGTGGTGAAAGCACCACTGCTGCAAGGGACAGTGCTGTATTTCCCCACAGAATGCAGGGCATTCTGCTGACTCTAACATAAGTGAATTCATTCTCCAACCGTGAGTTAACCAGAGGGGGAAGGATTACCGTGAAATGTTCGAAAAAATGACCTACTGAGCAATGACTGCATTTTCTGGATCACGTTCTTTTAATAATGCGAGGGGAGACCCCCGCCAGCCCCCACTTTCCCACTCACTTGCCCCTACATAACATATACGAATTTGGTAATTTCTCATTATGTATTTTTGTATTCGATCATTTCTGCAGACCCCGAAGGGGAAGACGGTGCTCATAAGTTGTTCCACAAGCTACCACATAAGCAGACGAGAGTCCCACACATTGTTCTCTCGAAGGGCTGTTATGTACTGGAGAAACCAATGAAGGTAAGGAACAGTATGTGGTCTGGTATAGCACTCTTCTTCGAATTATGTTGGCCTTTCTGGGAGGGAGTGACATTATGGGCATAATGGAGAAGGCGAGGAGCGGAACAGCTGCTCTTTTGCTGAGTTGGCTTAGGGCCTCATTACACGGAATGCAGTAAGGGTTTACCAGTACCGGTAAGGGCACCGGTACCAGTAAACCCTTACTGCCTTACTACGAGGTCCCTTTGCGGGACCCGACCTCAACGGCTGGTTTTACCAGCCGTTAAGGAACGGGCCCGCAAAGGAACCTTGGTGCTAATTACGGTACCGCAATTTGCGGTACCGTAATTAGCTCCTTCTCCATTCCCATTGAGCCCTATGGGGGCAAAAATGGGAATGGGGAAGTGCCTTGGTGAATGGGGAATTACCACCTCCGCTCACCTTGGAGTAGGGCGGTAATTCCGCCATCCAACAAGGCGGACACAGTAAAATACCGGCGGCAACCATGGCGCTAATAGCGCCATGGTTAACGCATACCGTGTAATGAGGCCCTTAGACTCTAATTTGGGCATTATAAACATAAATACACATTAAATAATTACTAATTACATTTATTAGAACTAATTAGTTAATTTTGAAGAACTGTATTTAGATTTTTGGGAGGTCTGGACATGTGCAAATAGTATGCATATAAAGTTGTGCATATTTATTGTTCTAGTGAGTGCACTGTTGCAGTGATAAACCGCAGTAAATGTGGCAGTAAATGTGGCACTTTTCACCATTTTACCAGCAGAAAATATTTACACATCACAAATGTGAAGGCTCAGATAAACAAAAAATAAGGATTTTGGCCTAGTTTACCTGCCCTGCCCCCATTCGTACCATGTTGGACACTCCCCAGACTATTCATATGCAATCCACAAGGAAAATAGACTCTTGTGCGTATGAAGAACTTTACAAATGTTCACTGTGCATACAGAACACACTAATGTCCATTGTTAAGAGTCCATCCTGAGTAGAATGTTAGAGAAGTGGACCGGAAAATGTGATGCAAAATTGGCCACTTTTTGGGTGTTTCCAAATATCTAGCCGCTTAATTAGTACAGATGCTTAATAACAAAACTTACACCTAAATGGATCAGGTTCAAGTGGTGCCAAAAGTGATGGAAATTGCACCAATGAATCCTGTTTATTCAGGATGGGTGTACGAATGGTGGCGTGTTACAGACTGACATGCGTTGAAAAGGAAATAAACAGCAACTCATGTTCTCCCTAGCTTTACCCAAGCACACTGAATACATACATTAAAAGGATACGCATCTGAACAGCCAAAAAATGCCATACACTGCACACCTACAAAGCATAGCGTAGGCATTGTGTAGTTTCCAATTCTACAACAATGCCTTTGCCAATCTTGACAAGTGTGTCCAGACAATTTCATAAAAAGAAAAGAAAGACTGGAAAGAAAGACCAAACCAGATTAGGGTGCATTTGGGGGGTGGGGATGAATGAAGATCCCTCAATCACAGGGCAGGGCAGTGGCCACGTGTGATGAGTAGCAGAACTGGCTTAACTGGAGGCGGTGTACCCGATGGGCAAGAGCCATAGTGGAGCTGAATTTGTGTTATCGAAACACAAAAGATCCATACGGACATGTGAGTGGGATGGCCCTCAGCGTCATGGATGCAAATATGTAATTGGCTGAAAGCATGAGACTTTGGTGCCAAAATGTGAAGTAAAAATAAAAGATAAACAAGATTTGTGACGATTGACAAAACTGCTTGGCAAAATAGCCCACAATTGGGGTGCATTTCAGAACCATGGATCTCAATTCATTTGGTCTTTCCTTTTCCTGAGCAGAGGACTAATGATTATGATCGCAAAATACCAGTGCCCAGTTCTTAAGTGGGCAGGGGCCAGATAGGACTGAGCCCCAGCAGGCTCCAAAAAGTGAAGCTGAGCCAGGGCCCTGCCGGAGCCCCCTGGTCCCTCCACTTCACAGTGGGTCATTATCCCGCTGCAGCTGCGATGGGAAATGAGCCCACCGTCATTATATCAGGCAGCTGTGACTGACAGAAGTGCAGGCCAGTCACAGTGCCACTCAAACTATCACTTGTGTTAGTCAGAGCTCAGGAAACACACAGCGTCCCCAACATTTACACCCTTTTGTCTCCAGCCCGAGTTTCTGCTGAAGGCTGAAAGTAGGAATTCTGTTTCATCCATGCACTGTAACAGGCACAGCATGAGTGGAGACAAAAGGGTGTTAATATTTGAGCCTTTAACCCCATGATGGAGACATTAGCTTCTCAAAGCCAACATCTTCACTTCACAGAATGCCTGTTTCATAACATTACATTCTCTGTGGCCCACTAACGGGTATCATGCACGTAAGAGTGGGGTTATTTGCCGACTGCTCTATAGAAATTCCATTCTGTGCGTTAATGATGTAGAAATGTTGTGTTCTCTTATACAGTAATCGCTGCCCAAAACTGGAACTGCTTTCTTCATATCAGCTTTACTAATTCATTATAACATTTCTACACCCAAACACTTCAATACGTCTAAAATATTGTAATATTTGTTTTCTTATTTTACTGAACAAAACACCAGCATCAAACAAGCATAAAGTACACCGGATGGAAAACCATGACCAGGAAAAAAACTAAAACTGCATCCAAAACCACATTGTGACCTGGGAAGACAGTAAATTGACACATTTTGGGCCCCAAACGAAGCAAAGAAAATGAGTGATCCTAGAATCTGTGATTGCCTGCTCCCCCTTTAGTTTCAGTCACCACTCACGGAGACTGGTACATACTGCCTTGGTAATCATTAAAAGTGCATGGCAAAGCGCTTGAAGTTCCCTTACCCCCTTCCATCTGCCCAAAGGGTCATTTAAGGGTAGCATTAGCAGTCCACAATGACAGTACTCTATTCTAGCATAGGGACAGGACATGGTTCAACAGTAGTAGCCACAAGGTGATTATATGGGCTGTGGCGTAGATATAGGGCACAGATCAGCAGCCATAGGAACAAGGTGCATACCCCAGTGTAGACACAAACACAGATTAGACATCACAAGGAATGTGTATGTAGCAAAGCGTGTGCTTTGAATTACTGTATGAGTGTCAAAAACACAAGAAATGTTAATGTTGCTGACATGGACAAGCCCCAAAGATGGGGAGCAATTGAAAAGCTGTATGTGCTATATCGCAAATAGAGGACGGGGATTAGAAGCTATAAGCAAACAGCTATCAAAAACGCAACCTGTCCCATTTCAGGTATGAAATGACGAGCCACTACTGGATTTTATGATTCCTTAACTTTGCATTCTGGTTCTTGTAATTTCTGCATTCACAAGAGGGGACTCACACAATAATCTGACATGGAGGAGGCACTACTGTACTCTGTGGGGCTACAATGCTGTATACTGTAGCATTATATCGCACTCTATGTCACTATTTACTACACCAGGAGTGCTGCAGATAAAACACATTGGCCCTCATTAGGACCTTGGCGGAGAACCATGGTGCTATTAGCACCATGGTCCATGGCGCTAAGTTGCCAACTCCGCCATGGTGGTTGGCGGACTTACCGCCCCATTCCGACCTTGGCGGGGCGGTAAGTCCCCAATCCCCATTTACCCTTCCCCATTCCCATTTTTGCCCCATAGGGCATAATGGGAGTGGGGAAGGCGTTAATTACGCCACCGTAAATTACGGTGGCGTAATTAACATCAAGGTCCCTTAGCGCCATGGATTTTAACGCCTGCAAAAAGCAGGCGTTAAAATCACCATGGCGCTACGGGAACTCGTACTCAGGCGGTAAGGGTCGGCGAAGTTTACGCCGGCGTAAACCCCTTACCGCCTGGGTCGTAATGAGGGCCATTGCAATTAAATGATTTGCCCAGGACCACACGTTTTGGTTGTACCAGCAGTGTTGCAATATGTGCTTCGTTATGTAGAGGGGGGCCACCCCTGTGTATTCTTACATGCTCTTCTTTAGTAAAAGCCCCCTTCATGTTTTAGGCCACACCCATCAAGCATGCCACGCTCCCAAAGGAGGGCCCCCCTCAATTTCTTACCCCACTTAAAGCACTTCCAGTGCCATTTCAAAATGCACATCCGAAATTGCAGAGGGTATCTGCCAGCAGGTGCTGATGTGTTAGTAGCATTCATTGATGCTTATTAAATCGAGTGGTCGAAGGGGCAGTTGGGAGCAGTGCTCCTCTACTTTTATTTTTTTGGATTTACTGGTTTGTGTTGTTTAATTAAAGTTTTTTTTTTTGTTGCTATACTTCTATTTTAAAAAAGAAACCGTTCCAGAATGGTTTCGTTTTAAAATAAAAGTGTAGGAAGAAGTTGGAACGTGCACTTGTGTGCATTGCGCAGAACATTACCTTAAACAGCAGGTGTGTTTGAGGGTTTGGATTGTGCGTGGGAGGGGGCGTGGCGATTGGGTTTGTGGGAGTGGGGGGGGGGGGGGCAGGCCAGCAGGTAACATAGTTGCACTACTTCTTTTCGTACACTTCGACCACTGAAAATCTAATCACCCAACAAATGACTTTAACGTTATTTTGACTTTTCTCTGAATTCAAGTAGCATTTCATTCCATAGACTGGTGACAGAGCACATGCGTTTCTACATTACAGCGCGTGTGACCTGGCCCATGTTTCCGTCTTACTCTGCACTGCCTTCCTCCTTCATGGAAACCTTTCATCGTGTGCAGTTGCTTCATTCTTTAAACGTGGCACCCCTAGACAGAGAGCACTTCAATCCACGGACTCGATACTGAAAAGATGTATCCAGACAACGGGCCAGGTGACTGGAGACAGTGCGTAATCGCATCTGTCGCTGTGGTGTCATGTGCGAGTGCACGATTACAAAGGCACGTTCTGCCCTTCGCGTCGTATAGCCTGGCGCGGCTTCGTGTGAACTCCCTGCTGTTACATCTGGAAGAGACAGGACTGGAGTTATGCAGATTCGGCAGTTCCCTTTGCTTGGCGGGGGCGAGATGCTGCAGGCTGTATAGTATGCAGACTGCTTCCCACCTCATAGCTTAACAATAGGCACAGGAGCGCATGCCGCGAGCGCATCCCTGACTCTAATCCACAGACTCCATTCCGGTCACAAGACTGGCGGCCATCTCTTCCATCACAAGAACCAAGATGCGCTCGCCATTGTAATGATACAATCAGTGAAAGAAGCGGCATTCCCCCCCTCCAATTTTCAGCCACAACTTTCTGAGGTGGGTGATAAGATTGGAGGAGAGGTATCCTTCTTTTTCAGCTGTAAAAGCTGATACAATGTGGCTTTGTGGAGCCAGTGTGTGCACCAGTTACATTTCAAGTATTTCTAAAATGTCTGCTATTTTTCTTATTCACGAAAGCGTGTTTGAGATTTCAGTGCATAAGGAAAGTGGTGCTGCCGACTGAGAAATGCCTTCATTACAAAAGAAAAAAAAATGTGCAGTACATATGAACGACACCTCACAGTTGTCAGATTTAACTCAATTGTTTACATACAGAACTCGGGCTTTACTAGGGGAATCCCCCGTACTGACTGTCCTGAATTAGTGATGGCTGCTAAGGCTGTTGTCTGCTCATAAATCAGGTGTGAGCAAATGTGGAGGCTTTCATGTCAGTACACCACATTCATTCTTTTTTAGAAGACGGTGCTTTTAAGAAATGTGTTGTTCCTGCTTGGAATACAACATTTCTCTTTTTTCTTGGATCTCTGAAGATCCCCAAATTACACTTTTCAGCCAGACCGACCCTTTTCCTATAGGAACATTTGAAAATACCATGCAAAAGAGGCCCAGATTGTAGAGGTTACCGGGAAATCTGGACACTATGCCTTCTATGGAGCCTAGTTGTTGAACACTTGGTGGCCACCTGGTGCCTTCCTGGTTGCCGCTCTTTTTCAACACTTAGTAAGTCCTGCCCACCTGGTGCCTTCCTGCTTGCCACTCTTTTTCACCACTTAGCAAGCCCCGCACACCTAGTGCCTTCCTGCTTGCCGCTCTTTTCCCTACTTAAGGAACCCTCCAGCCTCTTTTCCTTTACAGCTGAGGAACAGGTGTAAGTGGATCAAGATCACCTGGCCTAAGCCCCGCCAACCTAGTGCCTTCCTGGTTGCCACTCATTTTCTCCACTTAGCAAGCCCCGCCCACCTGGTGCCTTCCTGCTTGCAGCTTTTTTCCCTACTTAAGGAGCCCTCCAGCCTCTTTTCCTTTACAGCTGGGGAGCAGGTGTCAGTGGATCTAGGTCACCTGGCCTAAGCCCCGCCCACGTGGTGCAAGCCTGGTTGCCACTCTTTTTCACCACGTAGCAAGTCCCGCCCATCTGGTGCCTTCCTACTTGCCGCTCCTTTCCCTAATTAAGGAGCCCTCCAGACCCTTTTCCTTTGCAGCTGGGGAGCAGGTGTAAGGGGATCTAGGTCACCTGTCCTAAGCCCCGTCTAACTGGTGCCTTCCTGGCTGCCGCTCTTTTTCACCACTTAGCAAGCCCCACCCACCTGCTGCCTTCCTGCTTGCCGCTGTTTTCCCTACTTAAGGAGCCCTCCAGCCTTGTTTCCTTCGCAGCTGGGGAGCAGATGTAAGTGGATCTAGGTCACCTAGCCTAAGCCCCACCCACCTGGTGCCTTCCTGGTTTCTGCCCTTTTTCACCACATAGCAAGCCCTGCCCACCTGGTGACTTCCTGCTTGCCGCTCTTTTTCACCAGTTAGCAAGCCCCGCCCACCTGGTGCCTTCCTGCTTGCTGCTCTTTTCCATACTTAAGGAGCCCTCCAGCCTCTTTTCCTTTACAGGTGTAAGTGGATCTAGGTTACCTGGCCTAAGCCCCGCCCACCTGGTGCCTTCCTGCTTGCTGCTCATTTTCACCACTTAGCAAGCCCTGCCCACCTGGTGCCTTCCTGCTTGCCGCTCTTTTCCCTAGGTTACTGATGCGCAGTGCCTGAATTCTATTTGGGGCCCAGATCCTGCTGCACTCTAGCAGGGCGTTCCCGCTTTCATGTGGGTCCCAGACCCTGTTGTTCTGTCTCTGCAGGATTTCATTCCCTCCTTTACCTAGTGTCCACATGGACAGACCTGGTATACTCTCCTTTGAGGCACTATCCCACATAGGTGTCTTCCTATTGTTGAGATCAGTTTGAGTACTCTCTCTGATGTCCCTTTATAATCTTTGGGGTGGTTTACTCTGCTTTGCAAAGTTCTTGTCACTCTGTGAAATGATGCTTTCATTCCCTTGTGCTCTCTGGGATGTATTTACATAGTTTGCAAAGTTTTTTGCCAAATATAACACCTCGTGTATCCCTGTGTGCTCTTCTGGATGTGTTTGCACAGTTTACAAAGTTTGTATCAAATATAATGCCACTTGTATGCCCTTGGGCTGTTCAGGATATTTCTGCATGGGTTTTCAGTTTCACAAGTTTGGGAAGCGTCAGGGCGGTCTACGGACTCTTCGGCTGGCAGAGTGGAGCTTCTCCAACGCGCTTGGCGTTCTTCTTCTCCTCACAGTTCCGCAGCTCCAGATTCTCCCTCATGTCTTCGGCTGCCTGCGCCTTACTTCTTCCTCGGCTTTAGCCGGTATGGGCATGGAACACGCGTCTCCTTTCGTGTTCCTCCGGGGCTGGTTTGACCTGACTGCCTCTCTCTGTAATGAGGGAGGATCTGCTTCCTGGTTCCTCCAGGAAGGGTTAGGCTCTCTGTCCGGTCCTTTGGAAAGGGATTCTCCTGTGCTCCTCCCAGTGCTCAGCACTTCTCCCATGTGCAATATTTCCCCCTCCTTCTGACAGAGGCTCTGGTCCACAGCCTCTTCTGCAGCATAAACCTCCCTGCTCTGTGTTCCTCCACGGAGGGCTTGACAATGCTTCCTGGATTCTCTCCTCTATTTCTACTCTAGTTGGCCCAATCGTAAGCCAGTAACCACTAGAATGTTCCTTATGGTTCTCAAAGGTGATCCTCATGCTTCCGTTCTTCTCGTTTGTCACAGTACTGATCTTCCGACTCCCTTGTGTGCTAATGCAGTGCCTCATCATCACAGTACTAGGAATGGTATCTTAACTTGGGAAACTCCTATTCTTCCTCATCCTAGTACTTACTAGGGGAAAGTCAGGGCGGCCATGACTCATGACCCTATACGGGAAGAGGCAGTTGTCAAGGTTGCAAAAAAGGGGCTAGGGTCAGGTGATTGATGGCGATACCATGTTCTCCCAGGGCCATAGTCACAGGTCCCATGAAGGGGTTGCCTCACCATGAGATCCACTCACTAAGTACCAACCCCCGGGGGACTACTGGGTAGTGGCCCTACCTCCCTGACCCCATGGAAGCAGTGACAATACCGTTATTTTCGTCGTAGTGAGTTTTGAAGGAAGGGTGACTGTCTATGTGGAATCTGAAAGACCTGGTAAAGGGGGGAAGGTGCAGGGTTTAGAGGTTCCTAGGAGACAACTATGTCTAGAAGAGAAGATGTTTAGTGTTGTTGGTGAGCAACTGGAATTCCATCTTTGTGTGGTTCATTTTGAAGTAGTCACTGGACACCAAGGTCTGGATCAGGATGTGTCATGTCTTGAGTTGGTGGATGTATTACAAGGATGATATTTTCTGGTAGCTTTGTGTATCAAAGATGTGAATGCAGTGGCTGGTGAGGAGGGTTCAAATGGTCTCCATGTAGAGGTTTCAGATTGTGGATAAAAGGATGGATTAATGTGACCTTTAACAGGTAACAGGTATAGGTGGTGATCTGGAGGCATCCATCTGGACAAATTGACGAAAGTTATCAAGGAACGAGGTGAGCCAGTGGAGGATGTTCTCCCTAATTCACATGCATTATGTGGAAGAAGGTTCAATGGACTACTGTGTCAAAGGCTACTGAGAGATCTGTTGAATTGGTAGAATATACAGATTTAGATAAAGCAGGAAATTAGGTCATACAGCACGGGTGCCCTTATTTTCAATCAACATTAATGTATCTATGTCAAATGATACCAAAGAGAATAAAGTCATGAACATGCTCATCCTCTGCAACTGGCAGCCACAATGGTGGCAGGATTCACTATTATACACCTGACAAATATTAAATGCTGGATTTGATACAATCACTTCATATACAGAAGCTCTGTGAGATGTCAATGTACCTGTAGGTTTCTCTAGAATGGCAAACAAAGCATGCTCCATAAAAAGCATCATAGTACATCCGATGACAATATTTGTAGATTTCTCAATTGCAAACACAGTGGCTGTCGAAGACTGTTCGCAAGGAAAATGCCCTTTTATAACCAGGTCTAAAATCTCACTGTAATATTACAAAGGTTTAAGCCCTAATGTAGTCATCTGTGTAATTACTGCTGTCATGACTTTCCCATTAGTGTGTGAAAATAACAACAACTCCATAGCATAATTGGGAATCCCTAAAACAGGAGCTATACAAATTGCCTTTTTCAATTCTTCAAATCATTCCTCTATTTTTTCAGTCCATTCTATTTTCTCCTTATTCACTTGTGCTTTCTTCAAAGCTTACAGAAAGGATCCTGTGTATGAATGATAATCAAACACCCATCCTTTTGCATAATTACATAATCGCAGAACTGTTGCATCTGCCTCACCGTGTACGGTTTTGTAGTTTTCATAATCGCCTCAGCTCTTTCAGGTGTTACCGTCTTTCCCTCATGCAAAATTAACTGGTCCATGTACAACACCTCTTCTTGACAATAGTGTAGCTTCTCTTTGTCTACCTTGTATCCCTTGTCTGCTAGAATAGTCATGAATTGAATCAAATCCTGTCTACACTCATCTTTTGTTGTGCTACAAATCAAAATGTCATCTACATACTGTATCACCGTGCTTTTCAAATCAATATTGCCTAGGTCCATCTGTAAGACCCTTTTAAAGATTGATGGAGACTTACAGTACCATTGAGGCATCCTTGTGTGTTTCAGACAGATTTGGTGGAACGTAAATCGAGTCAAGTCTTGTGAATCTTTGTGCAACGGGATTGAGAAACATGCATTTTTCAAGTCAATCACTGTGAAATATTGTGCTTCTACTGGGATACTGCATAGTATCGTTGCTGGATTAGGAACTAAAGGATATTCTGTCTCTACAATCTGCTTAATAAGTCTCATATCTTGTATGAATCTCCACAACCCACCCTTTAATTTCTAAACAGGGTACACCACAGTATTACACGATTACTCTGATGGTACCAGAATGCCCCGCTCCATTAGTGCTGAGATAGTCTCAAAAATCCCCTCATCTGCCTCTCTAGACATTGGGTATCGTCTCACTCGAGGTAGAATCGCTGATGGTTTCAGCTTTATTTTAACCTCCCCTACTCCCTTTACTAGGTCCACATCATGAGGACCTTTTGTCCAGAAACCGCCTGGTACATTCTCCAAGTCTTCATACAAAAATGCTGGGTGCTGTTGCATTATTGCCATGTGCTGAGGGATCTCCCTTTTCTCTATGCTAATCCAGTACATGATGCTCATCAACAACACCACTTCATCATATGATGGATCATCTTTAAACATTGTCGTCAGTAACGTCAGTCAATCTGCCCAATTCCCAAAGGGCAATCACTGTTCTCCATGGCCTACCCTCATCATCTCTTCCTTTGAGCCTTGCCATTTCCCCTCATTCTATGGCTGCATCTAACTCTAGGGGGTTAGTTTGTACCCCCCTCTTCGTCCATAGGTACCTGTGGTCTAAACCGAAATTCATCGGGTATCCTTATAGGGGGTCATTCCAAGTTTGGAGGTAGCCATGGTGCTATTTGCACCATGGCTGCCTCAAAACTCGGGTCCAGGTAGTCAGAATGGGGACTTACCAGGACATTCCGACCTATGCGGACCCGGTAAATCCCCATTCTGAAAACCATTCCCCATTCCCAGTTGAGCCCCCATAGGGCACAATGGGAATGGGGAAGGAGCTAATAACAGGCCCGCAAATTGTGGGCCCGTTTTTAGCTTCAGGGTCCCTTAACGGGTCACGATAAGGGCGGATGGTTGGACCAGCCGTTCCTGGTGGGACCCACTAAGGGACCTCAGAATGTGGCGGTAGGTGGGTAACGGCACCAGCATCCCCATTCCGAAAACTATTCCCCATTCCCATTTGAGCCGCTATAGGGCTCAATGGGAATGGGGAAGGAGCTAATACCAGGCCTGCAAATTGTGGGCCCGTTTTTAGTTCCATGGTCCCTTAACGGGTCCCGATAAGGGCGGCTGGTTGGATCAGCCGTTCCTGGTGGGACCCACTAAGGGACCTCAGAATGTGGCGGTAGGTGGTTAACGGAACTGGCATCCTTACCGCTGCCATTAACCCCCTACCACCATACTCGGAATGACCAATGACCCCCATAGTCTTTCCCACTAAACCAGGTAGCCATGTTAACAGAATGCTCACTCCATAAAGAAAAACTTTGGGTTCTATCGGCACACCTTTCAGAGTCTTTAGCCCTGCAAATTCCAATATGAACTCACCCACATTCATTTAGAGAATCCCAGGAATGGAGCACACTATACCTTTGTCAGTAAAATAAATCTTCATGTTAAGTTTTGTCATTAAGTCTCTTCCCAAAATATTAACTTTTGTCTGCTGCGAATGCAACAATGGAACAGACAATCCCATTCTCCTATAGAGACTGGTAATTCATCAGTAAAAGGAACTTGACTTTTAGCTCCAGAGAATCCTTGAACATTCATGGTATTTCCAAACATTGGATATTTTTCCTCTCATATACATGAATGAGTTGCACCAGTATGTACTAAAAATGAAAAAAGATTTGCCTCCTATCATCACATTAACCCTTGGTTCCTCTTGGGGGTCTGATGTCACGGATAGTACTAAACACATCAAGTTACCCTGGAATCTGTCCTTTTGTGGATACATACATACCCTTGTACCTGTGAAAGGACTCCCTCCCACCACAGTGACACCCCCCTATTCTAGTTGTCAATAATTATCTTGGTTTTGCATTCTGCTGTATCTGCATGGCTGCATGCTGTGACTGCCCTTTTGGGGAATTCACTGGTGTTTTCTGTAACTGTTGTGGTTGCTGTGCCTGCTGTGCTTTTGCCGCGCTTGTGCTTGATACACTGTTTGATCTTGGGAGAACCCTTCCCTAGCTTGTGTGCTATATGCTGGAGGATAAGCAGTCTCCTCTCTTGGGAACTGACAATTATGTATATACCTGTGGCTTCCACATGTGCACGTGATATGCCCTGTCATACCACATGTCCAACATACAGGAGGAACTAGTCTGACTAGTCCCTCTTGGCTAAACCCTCCTTGCGAATTCCGATTCTCATTTTGCACATTCTGAAACCCATTTTGATTATTCTGAAATCCACCCCTTTCTCTGTAGCCCATGCCTCTACCTCGTGGTACAAACACATGCCTTCCTTGGTCCATCGGGCGCTGATTATTCACCTGTGATGTTTGTTGTGCTCCTAGCTCTTCTCCACTCATCAATACTGCCCCCCCACTTCTATGATGTATTTTGACAATTTCTTCTGGACTAACTTGGCTTCCTCAATCTTTCTAGCATCGTCTTTCTTCCTGTTTTTTCTCCTGCAACATCCAACAGTGATGCACTAATCTCAACTGTATTTCAGGCCATGGGTTCGCTTCCATTCCCATCTGCTTCTTTAGTTGCATCTGTACCTGCTCAGGCAATCCCTGACATAAAATGTGGTAAAATACTGCCACCGTCTTTCCCCATGGCCCGCACATTTCAAGAATCTAGCTTTCCTGAATATTCTAAACATAAGCAAGTGGATCCTCATCATCTTTCATTTTATGTGTCATAATTGCACCCATGTCTGATACATTGGGATATTGTACTTTGAGAACTCTCCAGACATCTTCTCTACAATTATTAAATGGTGCTCCATTGTGCGCCGTGTTCTGTACCGTGACAACTGAATATCCTGCTCTTGTCCAAATGTCATCAGCTCTTTCCCCAAGAATGGCTGCTAGGAGACACTTAATATCCCCTATTGCCAAAGTATTTCCTCCTGTAATTTTTTCTAACCCATTGATCCATTTTCCCGCACCCACTGTTAAACTGGGGAGTTTACACCTTAAATTATACTTATCCATCTGTGGCCATGGAATATACCGTGGCCTTGCTCCCCCTTTTTCCAATAAGGGAAACTGCGTAAATCTCGATTCACAATGAGCTCCCATCATCTGCCTATCCATAGTAGGGACAATGGTTCCTGATCGACTCCTTCCTGGCAATGACCTTAATCTGTTTACATATGGCGGTGATGCCCCCCTTTTGCTATAGGATCGTCCTTTTGGGTGATCTGGGTATTCTATTGGATCTGGCGTTCTTTCCTTAGGCTGCTCTAGATCGGACCATCTTACTTCCTTGTCCGCCTGCAGGCCTCCCTCTGGGACACATGCCCCTCCTCCCTCTTCCCCGAGGAAGAAGTCTCTCTCATTGTCTGACATATCTAGTCCCCAACTAGTATGGCTCTCGTCCCCTTCGCCTTTATGTAAGGTCAGTCTGCTTAAGGACAGGGCTTTATGCTCAAGACTGAATGGATAATTCTCTTCACTTGGTGCTTGGAGGTTTTGGGTACTGCTCTCCCTTTCCTCTGCTTCCCGATTTGCCACCTGCTGTCACGACCCTCGCCCAAAACCCCCTCTGGCAACCCCATTGGCCAGGTGGAGTCAGGACTCGGGCCTCTAGAGCCTGGCATCCCATTCAAAAGCTCTCATGGGGCCAGTCCTGGCGCCAATGGCGCCAGGCTCATACACCATGAACAACAATGTTCTTGGGAACTACTTTATTGTATTGTCAGCCAACATGGAGGCATCCACATAGCTTGGTTCCTAAGAACCAAGCTATGCGGTCTAGTGTTTTGGGTGTGGCAGGCCTGGAACTACTTTCCCTGGTACTACTTTACCTGGGCTATATAATCCACACCCTGACTGCAGAACATGCTTCGTGTTACTTTGCAGCTTGCAATGTGACGCTCACCGTGTCCAGCTATTCCCTCGAACCTCAGAGAAGCAGAACCTGCAAGGAGACAAAAGAAACATCATTAGCAGCAGCATCTTACTGCAGTCTTCATCTTTAAACACTCGCAGCTACTGACAACAGCTTCCTCGAATCTGCACACCTCTCGGACAGAACGACCTGAAAGAGGAAGAAAGAGGCAACATTAAAGAAAGCTGGAGAGACATTTACAAATTACGAACTGCTCAAAAGGCTTACCTGGCTGGTCGCCTCTCGGCTGGCACCACTCCGGGCATTCCACTCGCGCTGAAGAACACTGCAACCTACAAGGAAGGAAAACACAGGTTAGCAAAGGCAAGACTTTGCAGCGCTGCGCATAGCGCTTACTTACTGCATCATAGTGCTCTTAATGCGTCATCATTTACCAGCGGGGCTCAACCAAGCCTGTTTGCCGCGCTGAAGCTCTGCGCACCTAAGGGAGAAAAAAGAGACATTTTAAACAAAGAAAGGCATGCAGGATAGCAGCAAAACTAAAGAACAGCAATAAGACCTACCTGAACAATATCAAACGGGCCGGCGTCAGTGAAGTAACTGGACCACACTCGCCCATGAAAGACAACGCACCCCTGCAAAGAAGGCAGGACGGAGAGCGCGCCTAATTCTACCACAAGGCAGAACCTTCCCGCAGACCACATCAGGGAAAAGCATAGAAGCAAACCAGCGAGTAACCCAGCTGGGTGGCATCCCTGTGGATACCAGGTGAGCGTAACTCCTGCTCTTAAATCCTGATAGGGTTTATCAATACTATCTCTGATGCTTCCTACAACAAACTTCTATTCTAGGGTCACTATGGATGGCCCTAATGTTGCTCTATGTAATGGGAGGAACTCTTCTATACTGCTAGATTGTATTACTGGACTTGGCTCCATTAATTCCTTTTGAATGCAATCAATATCGCGTTCCCGCTGTCTCCTCGTTCGTTCTAATTCTTAATTTACTTCTCTTTGCTTGCTTGCTTCCCATGTAACTCTTTCTTCTCCCTTTCTAATCTCATTTCTCCTTACCCCCGCTCTTCTTTCTTCCTCTTGTCTTTGTCTTTGTATTCTTCTATCTCTTAATGTATGTGCTTCTTCCTCTTCCCTCTTCCTTTCTTGCTTATCCCATTCTTCTATCCCTCTCTGTTGTCATACTTTCTTTGTTCCTCTGCCCTTTCTTCTTTCTTTTGCTGCTCCTCCTGATATATCTGCTCTCACCTCTGTCTACTCTTCCTCTTATGCTCATCTTCTTTCAATCTCTTTTCTCATTCCCTGACTTTTCTATACTGTTCGTCTTGATCTTCCCGTTGCCTAACTTCCTCAATACTTTGCCCATTGTAATATCTGTCCTCCCATATATTTGTTCTGTACACGCGTTACTTTGTCCGCTTTATTCTTCTCTCCTTTCCACTTCTTGATCTCTTGTTCTATCTCTGTCGATACATTCGATCGCTCACCTTTCTCTTCCCTGTTTTGTAAGACCTTAAACATCTCCTCTTTTCTCTTGGTCTCCTCTGGACTATCATCACTACTACAAGCAGGCAGATCGTAAATCGGATTACTATACCCTGCCACTGATTTTAGTTCTTTTAACGGATATAATCCTACGTCTTCCATGTTATTGCCTTTTATCTCAGGTGAGGCAAGGGGAGCTGAAGGATTGACACCTTCCTCTTTCCATTGATTAAGCATCCAATCCTCAGGTATCATCCAGGTACATTTTCCAAAATTCTAAAATAGTGAACTTTTCTCCAACTTCTTCCCTGTGTACGCAGCATGCAAGCATGTGGTCATGTGTTGCAATACTGCTTTCGACAATGATCTCCTTTCTGGCCATGGCATGAACTTCTTATCCGCCGTGCCTTTCACCCATTCTGCACTGTACTGTTTGAGCTTGGGCATGTTTCGGCAATGCCTTACATGAATGCATCAAAGGTGTAATATCTCCCATTGTGACTGTCAATCTCTCAATTGTCTGTCAATACTTAGCTTTGTTTATACAAAATGCCTTTATGAAAACAACAAATATGAGCACGCTCCAACAATCGCTGCTCAAACCTCTATTTTTCAACAATCTCAGTCTTCCTCTGAGTCGGTACCAACAATTTCTTTAGATAGACGCTGTATCTCCTTGACCTATTTTCATCTATCTTTATACAATTGTCGCTCTTCAACATCATAATATACCAGAAATACACAAACAGACAGATTAGTCAAGTTTTCACATTTATCCTCAGGGATCACTCCTCTTGTTTCTGCCCCTAATAATACCCTGATCCCAGGATTTGAGTTGTTATCTTGTATGGACCTGTCCAATACATTGCCTAAGTTACTTCGACTGAAGTGTATAACAACTCCTTCTGACTCCCCTTGGATTAGGACTCTCGGGCCTTCTCTCTCAGTTACACACAAACAAATCACATGTTACTTTTCCCAGTTACTTTCTAGTTACCCGTTACTTTTAACTACCTCAATCGCATCCCCTGAATTTGCCATTCTCCTTAGTCTACTCACCATTCGTTCTTTCAGCTCGAGGCCTTCGGTATCGGCTCCCCTTCCAATCAACCACTTTCACCTTCCATCCGCAAAGTGCCTGTGGAAACCAGGAGGGATTTCATCAAAGAGGAACCCGTCCCACCTGCCTCAATTTTCTTGCAAGAATTCTGTATTGGCCGCACTCCTCAGGAAACCTTGCGATCTTCCGTCTAGATGCCAGAGGGTACTTGATCGTCCAAAACTCATGAGTCTTTGGGTCAATGGGTCTTTCTACTCAATCCTCCGATATGCTATCAATTGAACCCTTATGGTCCTTTGAATTAAGGTAACACATCGTACAATGGATGGGATGGAGAACAACTCTCACAACAAACAAGAAGACCAAATCAGGAAGTTGGCAAATACATCTGTTTTAATATCAATTATCTAAAACAAGGGGTACAACGGACCTCAACAGACGTCGCGCATCACAATCTCCATGCATTTCATAAAGAAAATTACTTTTATAGCAAAAACTCATCATACGTGACATCATACTACGTGGCAAACTACAAAAACCTCCTTGAGATTGTGATAGGACTAAAGGAATATCTAAGTATATTTTCAATATGGGATAAGATTGAGATTGATTCTCTACAATCAGGTGGGCAACTCATGGCCTCCCTTAGTGCAAGTCATCTTCATCAGTTATTAGCTACATGGCACACCGTTGGCTATCAATCTATAAGGCCTTTTGTTATATGGCCTTCTACAATTGGTTGATATGCTTGTGCCCTTCTGGAACATTTGATTCTATAGCAGCACGTAAACTGGTACCCCAGGTGCTGGTGGGTGGACTTGAGCGTACCTGCCCACCCAATTAGCCCATCATTTCTCATTGCTCAGGCTGTCTGCCATTCACATTGCCTTGGTGTTGTAGTTGCTTCTCGTCTCTGGGAATATAAGGGAGTGTGAGCACGTTCTTATCAAGGTTGAGACCTGCATGCCCACATTTATTACCATCTTGGACTTAAATGATCAGAGGCCGTGAACTGGCCCATTTTATAGCATTTAATTGGCTTAAATGAAGAAACATGGCTCTCGTGGTGTTCTCTCTTTGCAACTTAACAAGGAACGGTTTAGCTTCTGACGTTTTACTGTTCTTTGAGAACAGATAACAGGTCCTTGGCTGCTCTTAGCCTTTGACCCCAAGACAATCTTCCTTTGGTCCATCTTCGAGCTTTGGTTCATTTGTTGCTGCAACACACACACATCTATCAATCCTCCTTTCCTTTCTCCATGGGTTGAGCTTACTAAAATTGTGGCATCAAATGTCCAGGTTCCATATATATATATATATATATATATATATATATATATATATATATATATATATATATATATATATATATATATATATTTTGGTGGCAACACCTGCAGTCTATTCACTACGTATAGCCAGCCTTATGATTACTTTGTAAGAAGATTCAATTCAACACTACAGCTAAGTCAATGCCTAGTCTGGGATACTGAATGGAAACCCTTATTGATATATCTTTATGTCCAGTTCATGAGTTCTGGATGACTACCCCTATATAACACTCCTCTCTTAGAATCCCCCTGACCCAACTGAGCCAAGAAGTAGTTCTGTTTTGCAAGTTTAAAAGGTTTATTTAAGAAATAAGACAAAATATAGATACCACGCTTTTATAATAAATTAATAATCGATATCGCCCTTATAAATATGATGTTAATCAACAATGGGTAATCTGACACTAGCACACTTCTTTATAATCAATGAGGAGTTAGTATAGGATGGATCAAGTAGCAAAAATACTTTTATGATTTCAAGGGAAAAGCAATGAGGAATAAAATGCAGTACAGAAATACTTGAGATGATTTTAGCAAAAGATAATATAATCACTTTTTCTCTGGCAATTCAACCCCCTCCCCTATGCAATGTAAGACATGGAAGTAGATGGAAAGAGGAGCACACAGTTCTCAGGAATGCAATCAAATACAATACGAAATTCAGTTCCCCCCCAGCAAGCTTAGAGAAAACCGGTATGAGTTTTAAAACACAGGCCCAAGTGCTTTGAATGTGGTGGCAATGAAGTGAGAAATATGCTGAAAATGATTTTAATTCCCTTTAGGACGTTCAGGGTGAGTGAGAGATACTTGGGATGAGTTCAGGCTCACTTTAGCAATGATTCAGAGATGGTGATTAAGAGGCAAACAAATTTTTAGCAAGGAAAGAAATGACTGCTGATGGTCACACGTGGCTGGATTTTTAACCAAATCGCAAATCGCGGTAAAATTCGCGAGTGCGTGAATCGTGATTATGGCAAAATTATAAGGAGCAGCAAGTCGGTTCTAGGTTTGTTGGAAAGCTGAGATTCCAAGCTTTCAGAGGAAAGTTAAATTTTGTTCCTATCCCAAACGGTTCCAGAGATACGGACGATTAAATAAAGGTAGTTTTTCGGATTTAAAGTAAACTCAAAATGACAGGCGACAGCTTGCAGCTTCAGAATTGACAGGTGACACGATTTCTAGAAGGCTGTTCTACTTAGTTTAAAATAGTTTGGATTAGATTATTTTAACTAAGAGATTGGTTCTGCACAGTTCTGCTAGGTACTCACAATATAAATTTGAAATAGGCCTCGCCACGGATCTGGTCAGGTTTTGGACTGGACTCCGGTTCTGGTC
Source organism: Ambystoma mexicanum (assembly GCF_040938575.1). NCBI lineage: Eukaryota > Metazoa > Chordata > Amphibia > Caudata > Ambystomatidae > Ambystoma > Ambystoma mexicanum. The sequence continues at coordinate 432,002,807 of NC_090937.1, forward strand.
TCGGCACTTCACAGTGATCTGGGTCAGCTCTCTGGTTCTGCTCACAGCGGTCTGGGTCACTCTGGATCTCTGGTCTGGTCTGGTCTGTCCGGATACAGCGGTCTCTGCACGGCTCCTGGATCTCTACACTGGTCCTGGCAAAAGTTCTTGGCAAGGGATTCAAGCAGCTCGCCCGGCTGTGAGTAGCTTGCAATGATTTGAGGCCTGCTGCAGAGAACTCAGCTTGTGGTTTTAGGCCTCTGATTTAGGTTCTAAAGTATAAGTTCTAGGTTCTGGAGTATGTAGCTGGAGTCAGTCTGGAACTGGTATCTTCTGGATGTTGTGTGGTCCGGCAAAACGCTCCGCAGAAACTGGATTTGAATGTCTCTACCTGTCCCAGCAGTCTCTTTTTATGTGTTTTGAAAATGGGTGTGTGCCTGGGCCTAGCTAAGCCTGCCCCTCTCTACTTGTCATTGGCCCAATTCTCCCCTCTCCCATGATTGGGGGAAGGAAATGTGAGTCAGAGTGATGCTGTAGGTTTTATGGGTCAGAGGATCCTCCCCTGGTCAGTTTTCCCACAAATCTATATTTGATTCAAATACAATCTTCCCAGATATACAATTTATTGAAATTACATGTGCACATTATATATTCCTTATGGTCCATGCTTGTCCGCCTCTGATCTTCCTGGGGGCTTGCATTCAAAAATGACAACATTTTGCGCTTTTTAACTGGTTTTGCAATATCGGACATTTTCCCAAATTTACACACATGTGCGCAAGGAGTATGGACATTAATTGATGAAGTGTCAGATTTTTAACATGCAGACATTTGAAGTGAGACCCTATTTTCCGCTAGCAACCCCCCAGAATACACCACAGGGTCCTAACGCATCTCAAAATGTTCACAGAAAAATCACAAAAATAATGATATTACTTATATAATTCTGACAAGTCCGCACTTTGAGTTATCTATCTTTTTAAAATTATGCCCTGGTCAAAAAGGGGTGTGGCTTCCCACATCACAGGGTGAAATAACTGGTTTATCCACTTCCCCCAAGCTCAGCTGCTAGCAGAGGCACTGCCCCTCCCAGTTTCCCCTAAGAGGAAGCCACTTTATGGCCCCCCAATATAACATTTGCCTGAGTCCAGGACAGGCCTTTGTTCAACTCCCTGTAGTCCCCAGCTGCTCCACCCCTAATCTAATCAACAGGGCCATGTGACCTCAGGATGTAGCCAGGCCTGGCAGCCAGCCTGGGAACACAGCTGTTGATCCAGTATCAACTCCTGTCGGGGGTAGTTGTCAGGCAGAATTCAGTTTCATTAAGCCAGGTTTCAGCTAAATGTCACTTTTTGTTCCCAGTTTTCTACATTCAAATCAAACTGACAATTTTTACATATACATTAAATAATTACTTCCTTCAAGTCATTTCAGAATATAGTTTTACATTGTATCCACCTCTTAGCAAGTCTTTCCTTGGTCTGGTTTTGTTTCATTTGTTCAGTTTTACACAAAAGTCTGGTGGTTTTAAAACGCCGGCTTTCTGATAGTAGTGAGTACTGGTAATGCAACCATTTTTGGGATTAAGAAAATGAATTCCCCACAAGAAGGTTGTATCTTTGGAGTGGTCTCGTGCCAACTGCGCAGTTCTCCTATTCTGGCGTGAATGTGGGCTGCGATAGCTCATCCCCACATCCACCCAGTCTATTGATTTAGTTTGTTCTGGGATAGAATAATGGGCGGCGACAGCTCATCCCCACATCTACCCAGTCTATTGATTCAACATGGGTCAAAACCCATGACAAATCCCCCCGCCCGACTGCGCTTTGATTCAAGTCGAGGGGAAGTCGGGTGCAAAGGAGGTTTTGAGCCCTTGCGCTGGTATGTCCCTATTATCTTCTTCCTATCCTGTAAATGGCACAGTTCAGCATCTTTTCCTCCCTCCAGTCGATCAATCAGTTCTCCTTGCTGGTCCTGATGGGAGGATTGGGCGGTACCCTGGGCCCCTCGGGTCTCTGCTCCCGGTCTCCGGATCATCCTCCTTGGCCAGTCTCCAGGTTTTCTTTCTCCTAGGATGACAAAGGAAGAGCGGCAATACCTATTCATGGACATTTCTCCCCCACCATTGATATAGTGGGGTGGCATATATATTTTAGAACTCAACAGATATGAACATGCACATTTTTTTTAAATCAAGAGACAGGAACACATAAACTTGAGAAACACAGAATTTGATAGGCTATATGTAGGATATTTTAGGGTGGAATTGAATTACTCTGGAGCGGTACCCTCTGGGATTGCAGAGGACTCCTCCAGTTGCTGCAAAGTGTGCCTGGGATGGCAACACTTCAACTGGTTTATGTGGACCCACTTGTCTTCCCCCTCTGCCAAACCACCTTTGGGGATGCGGATCTTGTAGGCCAAAGGGGAGATCTTGTCTATAATCTCAAAGGGTCCCTTCCATGTAGGCAAAAATTTGCGCTGTCTTGCCTGGTTTCTTTGGAAGTTGTATAAATAGACCCGGTCCCCCACCTGATATTCCTTCCTGGAAGTTTTCAGGTCATAGTGGGTCTTCATACTCTCGGCTGATCTTTCTAGATTCCGCTGAGCATAGGCAAAAGCATGTTGAAGGTGTTTCCTTGAATTCTCCACATACTCATGAGTTGTGGAGGCATTTATCAGTGTCTGCTCTTGGGTCCTGTAGAGCAAATGCTGGGGAAGCACCATCTTGCGCCCGGTCATCAACTCAAATGGTGACATTTTGGTTGCAGATGAAGGGGTAGATCTGATGGCCATTAGGACCAGAGGTAATCGGATATCCCAACTTGGCCCAGAATCTGCCACAAACTTTTTTAAGATGCTCACAATGGTTCGGTTATATCTCTCAACTGCTCCAGAAGAAGCTGGCCGGTAAGCATTATGTAGCATTCTTTTGCCCCCAGTATCTCCCACATCTTTGTCATTACTTCACTGGTGAAGTGGCTACCCCTGTCTGACTCAATCCTTTGAGGTAGACCAAAATGGGAAAAGATGTGGTTAATCATCAGGGCAGCTGCTGTTTCTGCCTTGCAGTTTGGGGCTGGGAGACATTCCACCCACTTGGTAAACAAGCATGTAACGGTCAACATGTACTTGTTTCCTCTAGACGAGCGAATCACAGGGCCTACAAAGTCGATTTGCAAATCTGACCATGGCAGTGTCATCCCCCTCTTTTGGAGAGGCGCACGGTGTGTGAGGGATGATGGCTGAAATTGTGCACACACAAGACAACCCTTCAAGTATTGGTCGAGGTCCTGCCCCATGTGTGGCCAGTATGCAACCTCTCTTAAGATTTCCAGGGTTGTGTGAAACCCCCTATGACCGGCGGTGGCTGCATCATGGGCGTGACTTAACATCAGGCTTCGGAATGAGGTAGGAACCACCCACTGGTCATGGCCAGCTTGGGATTTCCTTACCAACAAACCGTCTTGGATTCAGAACATTTTTGGACATTTCATCAACACTCTTAGGTCCTCTTTCCCAATGTAATCGGTATCCGTCAGGGGAAAGTTCTCAGGGTCCTCAAGGTGTTGGTAAAACTTACCAATAATTGGATCCCCTTCTGAGCTGTAATTAAATCAGCATCAGGGGTCTCCTTACTCCATTGTGCAGTTGAAAGATCATTGTGAGCACTTATCTGGGACCTAGTGATAGCGGTGACCTGGATTTCCCCCAACAGGGACTCTATTTCGATTAGATCCCCTTGGATGGCCCCGGTTTTGGCCAGCTGATCAGCTAAGTCATTTCCAGTTTTGTCTGGTCCCTCTACTTTGTAATGACCCTTGATTTTCTTCCAGTAGATGGTCATCCCATTCGAGGTGACCAGATCATCAATGTTTTGGATTAACTTCCCATGTTTCAGGGGTTTGTTATTAGCGCATAACATGCCTCTGGTTTTCCAGTTGACCAGGTGCTCCACAAACCCGTTCCGTACATAATCTGAATCTGTGATTATGACCAGTTCGTGGAGTTGATGCTGGACAGCAGTGAGGATGGCCTGATGCACAGCCATCAATTCTGCCACCTGACTACTTCGGGGACCAATTTTGTATCCAGCGGAGGGTTCTTGGAACTCCTTCACCCATGCATTCCCTACGCCAGCCACCAGTTCTTTCTCCCCGTCGTTGTCAACATGGTAAGAGCATTCATGCACATAGACAGTGGGCATTCCCTCACACTTGTCTTCTTCAAAGACTTTGTGTGGGGAATTAAGGTATGCCTCCATGTTGTCCTTGATTTTTAGACTTTCGTCCTCGAGACAGCTTTCTCCGGCACAATCATGCAAGTCAGCCAGGCCTTGCGCAAGGGGACTCTTCTTGTTTTGGCCATATCTGACCTCCACAGGAAAGCCTTGCATTGACAGAATCCAGGAAGTAATTCGGGAATTACTCACATTTCCGGCCCGGATTCTGTCACTTTGGAGATATTGCAGAGGCTGGTGTGGAGTCTCCACTATGATGTGTTCCCCCTGGATAAACGGGCGGTAATTCTTCAATGCCCACACTGTTGCCAGGAGTGCCTTCTCACAATCGTTGAATTTTTCCTCCACAGAGGATAAAGTTTTGCTCGCATAGGAGATTACTTTATTGACCTTGTCATGCTTTTGGTATAATACTGCCGTCAAGCACGTATTAGAGAACCCCGTCTCCAGGAAGAACTCCTTGTTTCTGACAGGGTAAGCTAGGCAAGGCGCTTGTGAGAGGCTTCTTTTGAGTTGTCTTACCGCCTCGGATTGTTCTGGACCCCATTCCCACTTGACCCCCCCCTTCAAGAGATGAATCAGGGTCTAGTGATCTCTGCGTAGCCTTCAATGAACTTTCTGCTGTAATTAGTCAGTCCAAGGAGGCTCCTTAGTTCCCGCAGAGTGGTGGGGTCTTTCAGTTTCTGGAGTGCTTCCACTTTCTTTTATTGGGGACAGAGACCCTGAGGAGTAATCTCATGCCCCAAGAAATTAACACGGGTTCTACACCACTGTGCTTTCTGAAAGGAAAGTTTTGCTCCGGCGGCCCTCAACTGTGTCGGAACATAATGGATCTCCGCTATGTGTTCCTCTACGATGAACTTTTGATGAGGACATCATCTACATAAGCCAGGTTACCCCTCGCACCCAGGTCGGGCATGGCCTTATGTAGGAAAATGTTGAATTCATTGCCGGAGTTGAGGTATCCAAAGGGAGTCCGGGTCCATGTGTACTGCTGGCCCCCAAAGGTAAAAGCCAGTTTTTATTTATCCTCCCTGCTGACAGGCACGGTCCAGTATCCATTGGTCAGGTCTATTGCTGTGAATACCTGTGATCCCTGAATCTGGGCCAGCCCTTGGTCAATGTAGGGCAGAGGCCATCGGGAAGTATGGACCCGTTTGTTGAGCTCCCTAAGGTCGGCGCAGAGTCTCCACTGGCCGTTTGGCTTCAATATTCCCAGCACCGGATTATTGAAAGTGCTGTGGTCTGGACGGATTATTCCCCGGGACTCTAGGTTCTTAATTATTTCAGTAAGGGACTCCATGGATGCGAGAGGCAAGCGATATTGCTTCACAAACACTGGAGTCATTCCAGGGTCCGTGGGAATTGTTGTGGTGTGGATGTCGGTGCGACCACAGTCATATGAGTCTACCGCAAAGAGATCTTGAAAATCCAAGAAAACTTGTTTGAACTTTTGCTTCTGTTCCAGAGTCACACAGGCATCAGCTAGGTTGACTCTCTCTTCCACCATCTGCCTGAAGCCTGGAAAGACTTCTGGTTTGGCTATCTCAGCGGCCTCCTCCAGCTGGGTGGAGAAGTCCCTGGTCAGAGTGCTGATTTGGACTGGAGGCTTCAGGTGGGAAAGGCAGTCCTCATGGACCTGGAAAATCACCTCATCCCTCCTGAAGTCACAAGTCACATCTTCCTTACCATAAGGGCAAGAAGTGTACACCAGGAAGTTCCCCCCATGCCGGGTGAAAATCCTGTCTGGTGTTGTATTGTCCTCACTGTCACTGTCAAAACAGTCCTTGGGGATTGGTCCTAACAGTTCATTTCCTAAATCAATGGAGAAATGTCGGTCATCAACCGCCATTCCAATAGTGGTGCCTGCGGCTAGATTAATACTCTGTAAGTCGCTGTTATCCACCTCTATTGGAATGGTGTCATGTTCGATGTTGACTAATGGTGTTGGGTTTACCCCTAACCCTTGCTGTTGGAGAGAAGCATTTAGATGTATATAAGCATCAGGGTTTTGCAATTTTTGTCCTCTTTTAACTTTCACTTCCAGGGAGAATTGTCGGGTCCTTTCTGGGATGGTGACTTCCTCTTTGATCTGAATTTCAACTGCATAAGGTAGCAATTGAGCTGACCTAAATGCTTTTTCTGGATCATCAAAGCCCATGGGATTATCCGCTAATCGGGACCAAGATTTGAAGTTTATTAGGTCCAAACTAATGGCAAAGCGATTGACAATGTCACTGCCTAAGTAAAAGGTGGCAGTGACGTCTCGCACGACCCAACAATTATGGACTATGCTCTTGTTGCCAATGGAGATTTTGAGCATACACCTGCTTGGCAGGAGATGTTTGGAATTAGGTGCTTCCAGGTCCATTTCCCATTTGTCTATCAGTTTGAATGTGGGAATGGCTGGATCTTTTGGGAGTTGGCGGCACATGGCTTCGCTGATGAAGCTCTTACCGTTGTTCACACACACTCGAGCGAGAACAGAGTCCTTCCCATCATTTAACTGGACAGGGATGAACAACTGCTCTCCAATTTGCTGAATATCAGCCAGGCCCTGAGCTGATTTCACATCTTTCTGGACTATAGGAGTGGGAGTTTCTGATTGTGGATTAGTAAAGAATTTCAGGGTGTTTCCTTCCAGTGTGGAATACCACCTTAAACTGGAAGGAAGGTTAATTTTCAGAAATAGAAAGGACCCCCCATCACCAGTCTGTTGTCCTACTGCTATTACTGTCACGTCTGGAATTTGGTTATTCTGGAAGTGAAATTCTACTTGGTCAGATTTTTGTTCAACCATGTGGCAGGTGCCGTTTAAACTAAGATGGTTGACACTCTGTTTTAATTTTATTGGTCAGCTAGTCTGGGTCCAGAGGACCTTGTTTACGCAATTTATTAGGGGTGACAACCTTCTCAGGAGGTCATTCCCTAGTAAACAAGGGGTGCCCTCTGGAGTCACTACTATGACCGGGTGTTTCACCTTGTGTCACCCAATTTTAATGTCCAAGTCTGCAGTCCCCTCAACGGGAATTTCCTTCCCGTCAAAGTTCTGCAGTTGTCCAGGAAGAGAGGTGAGAGGAATTCGGTAATTTTCCCCCCTTCCTGCATTTAGTTCCTCAAAGGCCCTTTTGGACAGAAGGGTAGCTTGGGATCCAGTGTCCACCAGTGCCAAAATTGTACCCTGCCCCTGTACTTGTACCGGAGCATAGTATCTTCCCTCCTTCTCCTCAAGGGGGCACAGATAATGCACATTTTTGGACAACTGGTGGGCTAACATTCTGGTTTTGGACATTGCTAGCGAAGAGATTTGGGCAGAATTCTGTGGAGAGCCTTGGGAATCTGAAAGAAAAAGTTGGCAATCGGGTTATCGGGGTCCTGCCCCCGTCATTGTTCTGGAGCACCAGGTCCCGAGTTTGGGGCATTCTGCGGTGGCATGCTCATCTGAGGGTTCTGTTGAGCCCTCAGTATGTGACCCAGATCTCGTGCCATATTTTGGACCTGGCGCTCAAGTTGTGAAACCTGCTCAGGCTGATACGGGGCTCTATTTTCTCCCCTGGGCTGGTCCCGGGAAGGGTAGCTATCCCTTCTCTGGTAGTACCCCTGGTTAGTAAGATTTTGGTACCCCTCCACCCTTGGCCTCCCCTCTCCCGGATTAGGTTGTCTGGGCTCAGGGAATTGGGGAAAGAAGGATGGATGATTTTGAGGCTGGAAATTGGGTGGATACCTGGGGAAAAAGTTCTGCCCAGGATTTGGAGAATTTCTGCCCTCCTGTGGGAAGTTGGGAGGGAAGTTCCCTGGGTTAGGTGCTTGGCCGGATCCCCCCCCTTGGGCTGGAGGAGTCCACACATAACCCAGGATTGGTTGGTTTCCCTTATAGCGGGGACTTACATAGTCAGGGGGGCGGGGGACCCCATTTGTGGGACTACCTCCTCGACTCCCTGTCTGTGACTGGCCCGAGGGCCTTCTGGGCTGTGAATTATTTGGTGCAGGCAGGTTTTTAGGCCTCCCCCATCTCCAAATCTAAAACGGGGGCAACCTTTACCTCTGCCACCTTGGCAGCAGCAGGGGTGCTGTTGGTTTTGGGGTTTTTTCGGCACGTTATTTTTATTTTCGATAGGCTTCTGCACCTCATAGATCCAGGTAGCCTGTTCAATGACCCAGTCTAAAGATCTTTTCTCATGAAAATCTCTCACGAGCTGGGTCATTATATATTTAGGGAGAGCATGGAAAAATGTATTGACAAACTCTTTGCTGTCTGTGCGCACCCTTCTGGTGGTCTGCGCAAAAGCACGCTTTAATTCTTGCACAAACTCTTGTGGGGCCTGATCCTCCCCACATTGCAAATTGTAGGCTGCCTTGCAAGCCACTTGGGGATTTCTGTGCACAGAAAAATGTTTCAAGATGGCCGCCCTGTATGTGGACCACCTTGAATGATTTTGGTCCTCCAGCCCCGCAAAAAAACTGGAGTACTCTGGTGAGAAGGTCCACTTTACATATTGAATACAGCTTTGGCTGTCCTTCAAATGAAAAGTCTCCATCATTTGCTCAAACAGCTCTAAGTGCTCCCAAAAAGAATACTTGGCGTTCTTATGATAAGGCGTGATAACACTCCTTATTGCCTTTATTTGCTTCAATGGGTCCTTAAGCAAGGCCCTTTTTGCCTTATTGGCCTTTTTGGTTCGGGTAACCCTGGTCCATTCATCCTCTGACTCAGAGGCACTGCTCCCAGAGGTTCCTGTCTGATCTTCCAGGTTTTCCCGGATTCTGCGAGCCTGGGAATGGCTGGCAGAATGTGGGGACCTGGTCTCCTGTGTCCTGCGCCGTTCAGAGGAGTCTTCAGATTCCTCCTTATTGCCAGGATTTGATGGGTACCCCCCCCCACTGACCTAACTGGGCAGAAGTTTTCAGGATGCCCTTAATGGGCCTACTCTCCTGGGGTTCCCCACTAATTTGCACTGTGCTTGGGTGCCCATACCCTGATGCCCGCCCCTCCATTCCTGGGAGGTACTGGCCTATGAGCCCCATACTTCTGGTTGGATAGTAATCTGCCATCCCTGTGGCCCGGTGCTCATGTGCGCCAGGGGACATGGGGTTGGCAGAGTCCAGGGACTGAGAGATATGAAGGCCTCTGGTACTAGGGCTCCTGAGGTTATGCTCTGGAGTCTCCCTATCCCAGCAAACCTGGTCTCTATCCGCCCCTGCTCCCTGTTGCAATGCAAGAGCCTGCGCTTTCAGTTCCTCAGTTAAGGCCTTACTAGACTCTATCAGTCTCTCCTGCATCGCTACCTGTTGCTGGAGCCTATCATTGTGCTGACAGAGAGCCTCATTTTCTCTCTGTGCCTCCTGATTGGTCCTGGAGTACTGGGCCAGTCTCTGCTGCAGGAGGGTTACCTCCTGAGCTGTGTCCCTATTGGCCTGCTCCTTTCTTGCCAGAGCTTCCTCCACCCTCCTGGTGTGCTCTAACAAGTTCTGGTGTTCTTTTTGGAGGTCACCCAGTCCCTGGAGGGCCAGGTGATTTTCTTCCATTTTCCTTTTTAAGTGGCAGACTTCCTGGCCTAAGGTATCCCTTTCCTGACTAAGAGTCTGCATCTGTGCTGCCAGGTCGTCCCTTTGCCTTTGGAAGGCACCAGCTTTCTGGTGTTCTTCATCAAACTCTGCCTGGGTATCCAGGTCTTTCAAAATCAATTTATTGCTTTCCTCTTTCTCTCTGTCTAGTTGGATTTGCAGGGTGGCTACCTGCTCTGTGCATGCCCTGTTGAAATTGATCTGTTGCTCCAGCTTTTTCTGGCTCTGCAGTAAGGAGTCCAGACTATCTTGGTGCCCCTTCTGCAAAGCCAGAATTCTGGTATCCTGGTCCGTCTTTTCCTGTTGCAGGATATCCATATCCTTCTTTATTTTAATGATGTACTGTCTACTCTCATTTTCGGACTCGTGGCTTCTGTGCAGCCTCTGCTCAGAAGAGTCTAGATCAGATTGGGCCTTCTGTAATGCCAGCAGTTGCCTACTCGCCAGATCTTGGCCTTCAGCACATTTGTCCTGCATGGCTCCCATATGTAAATATAAATATGCCGCTACCCTGGAAATCTTGTTGTGCTCATCCTTGGCCTCAGGGGCCATATATAGTTCACTCAGGGCCACATGTAAGGGACCCTGGTCTCTCCATGTATCTGACCCTGTTTCAGTGATCTGGGGTGCGATTGCCTGCAACCAGACCGTCTGGTCCTGATGAGTCCACTCACCTCTCACAAATAGCTTATGTAAGAAGTGCTCTCTGGCTATTTTCATATCTACCAAGGTCGTCATTCTGGAATTTGAGTTCCTTCCTGACTTACAGAAGTTTGTATTTTATTTTTGCAAAACAGACCTTTCCCTTAGAGCGTCCTTTTGCGGAGTGCTTTACAGCGTAACACAGCGTGGTGATCTGACCGGATGTATGTATCTTGTCAGTTAGCACACTGTATTAATCTGCACAAGTGATAGATCTAATCCGGAATCCCTGGCTACGAGCCGCCAATTTGTAAGAAGATTCAATTTAACACTACAGCTAAGTCAATGCCTAGTCTGGGATACTGAATGGAAACCCTTATTGATATATCTTTATGCCCAGTTCATGAGTTCTGGATGACTACCCCTATATAACACCCCTCTCTTAGAATCCCCCTGACCCCACTGAGCCAAGAAGTAGTTCTGTTTTGCAAGTTTAAAAGGTTTATTTGAGAAATAAGACAAAATATGTATACCACACTTTTATAATAAATTAATAATCAATATCGCCCTTATAAATATAATGTTAATCAACAATGGGTAATCTGACAATAGCACACTTCTTTATAATCAATGAGGAGTTAGTATAGGATGGATCAAGTAGCAAAAATACTTTTATGATTTCAAGGGAAAAGCAATGAGGAATAAAATGCAGTACAGAAATACTTGAGATGATTTTAGCAAAAGATAATATAATCACTTTTTCTCTGGCAATTCACTCCCTCCCCTATGCAATGTAAGACATGGAAGTAGATAGAAAGAGGAGCACACAGTTCTCAGGAATGCAATCAAATACAATACCAAATTCAGTTCCCACCCAGCAAGCTTAGAGAAAACCGGTATGAGTTTTAAAACACAGGCCCAAGTGCTTTGAATGTGGTGGCAATGAAGTGAGAAATATGCTGAAAATGCTTTTAATTCCCTTTAGGACGTTCAGGGTGAGTGAGAGATACTTGGGATGAGTTTAGGCTCACTTTAGCAATGATTCAGAGATGGTGATTAAGAGGCAAATGAATTTTTGGCAAGGAAAGAAATGACTGCTGATGGTCACACGTGGCTGGATTTTTAACCAAATCGCAAATCGTGGTAAAATTCGCGAGTGCGTGAATCGTGATTACGGCAAAAGTATAAGGAGTAGCGAGTCGGTTCTAGGTTCGTTGGAAAGCTGAGATTAGAAGCTTTCAGAGGAAAGTTAAATTCCAGAGATACGGACGATTAAATAAAGGTAGTTTTTCGGATTTAAAGTAAACTCAAAATGACAGGCGACAGCTTGCAGCTTCAGAATTGACAGGTGACAGAGGTGCAGGTTCTTGGCAAGGGATTCAAGCAGCTCGCCCGGCTGTGAGTAGCTTGCAATGATTTGAGGCCTGCTGCAGAGAACTCAGCTTGTGGTTTTAGGCCTCTGATTTAGGTTTGAAAGTATAAGTTCTAGGTTCTGGAGTATGTAGCTGGAGTCAGTCTGGAACTGGTATCTTCTGGATGTTGTGTGGTCCGGCAAAACGCTCGGCAGCAACTGGATTTGAATGTCTCTACCTGTCCCAGCAGTCTCTTTTTATGTGTTTTGAAAATGGGTGTGTGCCTGGGCCTAGCTAAGCCTGCCCCTCTCTACTTGTCATTGGCCCAATTCTCCCCTCTCCCATGATTGGGGGAAGGAAATGTGAGTCAGAGTGATGCTGTAGGTTTTATGGGTCAGAGGATCCTCCCCTGGTCAGTTTTCCCACAAATCTATATTTGATTCAAATACATCCTTCCCAGATATACAATTTGTTGAAATTACATGTGCACATTATATATTCCTTATGGTCCATGCTTGTCCGCCTCTGATCTTCCTGGGGGGCTTGCATTCAAAAATGACAACATTTTGCGCTTTTTAACTGGTTTTGCAATATCGGACATTTACCCAAATTTACACACATGTGCGCAAGGAGTATGGACATTAATTGATGAAGTGTCAGAATTTTAACATGCAGACATTTGGAGTGAGACCCTATTTTCCGCTAGCAACCCCCCAGAATACATCACAGGGTCCTAACGCATCTCAAAATGTTCACAGAAAAATCACAAAAATAATGATATTGCTTATATAATTCTGACAAGTCCGCACTTTGAGTTATCTATCTTTTTAAAATTAATCCCTGGTCAAAAAGGGGTGTGGCTTCCCACATCACAGGGTGAAATAACTGGTTTATCCACTTCCCCCAAGCTCAGCTGCTAGCAGAGGCACTGCCCCTCCCAGTTTCCCCGAAGAGGAAGCCACTTTACGGCCCCCCAATATAACATTTGCCTGAGTCCAGGACAGGCCTTTGTTCAACTCCCTGTAGTCTCCAGCTGCTCCACCCCTAATCTAATCAACAGGGCCATGTGACCTCAGGATGCAGCCAGGCCTGGCAGCCAGCCTGGGAACACAGCTGTTGATCCAGTATCAACTCTTGTCGGGGGTAGCTGTCAGGCAGAATTCAGTTTCATTAAGCCAGGTTTCAGCTAAATGTCACTTTTTGTTCCCAGTTTTCTACATTCAAATCAAACTGACAATTTTTACATATACATTAAATAATTACTTCCTTCAAGTCATTTCAGAATATAGTTTTACATTGTATCCACCTCTTAGCAAGTCTTTCCTTGGTCTGGTTTTGTTTCATTTGTTCAGTTTTACACAAAAGTCTGGTGGTTTTAAAACGCCGGCTTTCTGATAGTGGTGAGTACTGGTAATGTAACCATTTTTGGGATTAAGGAAATGAATTCCCCACAAGAAGGTTGTATCTTTGGAGTGGTCTCGTGCCAACTGCGCAGTTCTCCTATTCTGGCGTGAATGTGGGCGGCGATAGCTCATCCCTACATCCACCCAGTCTATTGATTTAGTTTGTTCTGGGATAGAATAATGGGCGGCGACAGCTCATCCCCACATCTACCCAGTCTATTTATTCAACATGGGTCAAAACCCATGACAATTTATAGTTTACTTGCGTTACAGCATCTGTACAGTTATAAAACTACTTGCATTTTCTTCAATGCTTCTTCACATGTGCAATCTTCATTACGCACATGACGGTCTTCTGGATTCCTTATTTTGCCATCACATTCTATAAGGTCTATGCCTTCATTCTCTGGTCATCCTTCTGAGTGTGTTACGCTCATCTCTTGTGACATCACCAGCCTCTCTTGTTCACATCTTCACACTTCTTCAGGCTCTCTCTCAGGAGACCGTCATCTCTTTGAGGATACATCTTGTAGGATTTTCTCAGTGGATACCTTATCTCAAAGTTTTTTCTGGTATATGTGCCATTACTGGCGTTGCACCTTTCGCAATTTCCATTTTCCAACATATAGGCAGAATAGGGATAGGGGCGGGACTTCCTGCAGAGGCATTTGGCTGCTTCTCTACAGTATTGACATTATTAGAGACACCCAAACATTGTAACATTAGCCACAAAGCAAACTTGCATCCATGCACGAAGTTACACTGACACACACATCCACACCCGAAGAACATGCTTACACGGTTCTGTAGATAGAGCACAGATACATATACATACTGTTGAAACCTTTCCTTTTTCACTTGCAGAACACAGAAACACGGAAACACAGAAACGCAAGAAAGCAAGAGATGCAGAGCAAGCTTGCAACAGCTTCTTGCAATTAACTATATGTAACTAAAGGATCATATATGGAACCCGAAAGAGCCAAGTACCACTAACCCATAAGGACAATAATCCAATATAGACATAGAAATAATAGCATAACTATAGTACAATTGCATGAAGCCACAGGCCTCATACTAAGGGACTAAGGAGAACAGATTTTGCAGCACACTGCTCAGACTTGGTGCTCGCAGGCAAGGTCAGAGGCGACCAGACCATTCTGTGCTCAAGGGACAGGGAGCCACCTGCAAAGTAACAGAATAAATCCTCACTAATTGCAGACCCACGTGGTGTGACCAAGCTGAACAATAGCCTTTTACCCGCAGTGGGAAGAGGAGCCGTTCCCAGAGAAGCAGACAAAAGATGATGCATGTGTTGCTCTACAAACATTGCAAGTTACAGACACTCTCTCATGCTAGGTGGATATATCTGTGGCAACAATTGGGACACATAGGGCCACATTACGATACTCGTGGTAGGTGTCCCAGTAAAACAGGCACAGCTGCCGCCGGTGTCATTTTTTTTCTGGCGCCTAGGAATGGGCAATTACAGGGTCAGTAAGGCCCCCGCCGGACCCGGTAAGTGTCCATTCCTGGGCGCTGGAAAGAAATGCCCCTTATTCCCATTCGAACCCCATAGGGCTCAATGGGAATGGGGAGGTTGGATGCACCGGCACCATTCTTGAATGGTGCCGCCGAATCCGAGAAGCTCTGCTCACGGGTGCCGGTACGCCCACCAGGTCAGACCTGACGGGCGGGAAAGCACCAGCAAGCAGAACTCGTAGTTTGCCGATCCGGTAACAACGGTACCGGTAGCTTCCCGGTACCGTTATTACCGGACTGGCAAACTTATAATGAGGCCCATAGTGTTTCTCATCAGCATGAGAAGGTACACGGAGAGCTCAGGTAAGACCCACTCCAGACAATCAGGGAACACAAATCCAGGGGCGGATGGCAGAGGGCAAGGGCCAATTGTAATCCTGACTGTTATGGAAAATAAAGGACAGTTCTAACTTGCACTTGGCGGAGTCCTCTCTCATTTACCAGGGGAGGGTTTGTTGGGCCCAGGGTACTCTGCTGAACGATGATTGTGTAGCATGAACCCGAGTCCTCTGGTATACCTTTACACCACTGTTATTTTTGCTTATCAGTAAAGTGCACAGTGATATTTGATCTGTGTTATATTTCCTCCTTCTAACCTTTCTTTAATTCTCACCATGTCACTTATCACCTAAAGCATTGGCAAGCACCAATACAAAGCATACAACCCTGACATGCATGAACTGCCATGGATCACCAAGCATTTCCTTGATTATAGACAATACTCAAAACAACCAAAAGGCTCACTCATAGCAAACCAGGTATATATAATGCACACAATATGAGTATCCACCTCTGGCACGCCAAGGCCATGTCCCAAGGTACCATGGGCCTCATTACGATGTTGGCAGTAGCCATGCCAGTAATTACTGGCATGGCTGCCGCCAGAGTCTTTTTTTACCGGCACCCGGCAATGGGAATTTATCTGGACATTCCAGCCCCGGCGGACCTGGTACATCCCCATTGCCCGGTGCTGGTAATAATTACTCCCCATTCCCATTTGAGCCTCATAGGGCTCAATGGGAATGGGGAGGTCGGATGCATCGGTACCATTCGTGAATGGTGCCGGTGCATCCAACATGCTCTGCACGCGGGTGCCGATATGCCCGCCAGGTCAGACCTGGCGGGTGTAAAGGCACCGGCGAGCAGAACTTGTAGTTTGTCGGTCCAGCAGTAACAGCACCAGTAGCTTACCGGCGCTGTTGCTACCGGACCGGCAAACTTGTAATGAGGCCCCATGTCCCAGAAACACTAAGAAGCGCATTCTGCTCAGAGCTCATTTGCATTGGACAGGCACATGTCAACACAACAGCAAAGTAATTTTGCACTGCTTCTTCTGCTCCTACTAACCACACCCACCACATTCCCCTGCAGGACAAAACTGCTGATAGGCAATCAAAACGGTCACTGTGCGCTACATAAAACCCAATAACATAACATAATATAACAGGCTAATACAAATTGGTGTTTATGGAATCTGGGTGAAATGGTCTCAGGGAATTGAACGTGCCTTTTGTAGGCTTCTTTATCATATACTGTAGTTGCCGTTCACATTATAAATCCAGCTTGTTTGGCAATAAGGTGCTTGTTAACAATGCAGTTGTCCATCTGTTAGGTAACATTCAAACTCCCTCCCCCGGGCGTTGAATTAAATCTCTTCAAAATTGATTAAATAATCGAAACGATGATATGCCATCTTTACATCGGAGGTGCCTGCTGTTGCTATGGCTACTTGTAATGTTGTGTGTAAGCAGCACTGTTTTGTATTACCAAACCTTAGATCCTCATAGAGTTAGTGATTTGTGCAATACTACTTTAACTCATAGCAGTCCCTTCATATTATTTAAAAACTATGGTGGACTGATGTAGGTGCAAGGCATGCAAGTACATCTCAGCCTGATGCCATTTGATTCTGTCTCGGGAGGATAACTCAGCGGCAACGTGCTTGCTTTAGAAACAAAACAACATGGCCAACACAGGTTCGATCCCTGGGTCCGCGCCTAGAAACCTCTACTTATAAATAACCTATCATATCTGTGTGTGTATATCGTGTTTTTTTGAAAGAGAGGTGGACGCTCGATGCCTTCACCTGTGTTCTGGACTTACCCGATTAATTGGGTGCATCCATATAACCCAACCATGCTGCACGCTAACTCGAGCTTGCCCCTCGGGGTCACGGTGGCAACTTGTATTTATATATGCCGATCGATTGGCTCCTTTATTTTACATAAACAGCTCCCATGTTGCCTGATAAAACAGGTTGTGTTAATGGCAATGACAAGGCTGCAAGCAGCCTCGCTCAAGAATGGCTAAGTGTAGCTAATGGCCACGGTTTATGATATCTTTAAAACTTAAGATGCAGTTGGATACAGCTAACTTCAATGTTACAGGTTTACAACACGTCTGAATAACATTTGTGTTTTTTTTCTCCTGGTTATGAAATAAAAGTTTTCGGATGTAATGCAAATGAAATTATTTCAATATAGAAATCTACGTCATTTCTTCCAAACACGGCGTGGCTAATGAGGCACGTGTAACATGCAGCAATCAAATGTGATTGACATTTCCGCTTCAAAGACAGCTGTTGTCATATACAAAGCTGCCGCCACGCACGCCCGCTCCTCTGTGGCAGACACAATTCCCCATCTCTTGCAGTCAGTGCAAAGCCGGAAACACGACCTGGCCACTCTAGAGAAGCCGATATGCAAAGAAGAAGGACCAGGAAACAGCCCCCCCCCGCATGTGCCCCCACACTGTGGGACCTCACGTGCGTCAGCAAAAGACTCGTCCCCACCAACACCCAATTCTGAAAAGAAACCAAGACTGTCCTCTTCAAGGTGCACCTACCTCAGGCCCCAAACCCACGTAGGCCAGTGTCCCTCCTGACGAACGCCCATCACAGCCCATCCCCATGTTCACCCCTACAACGCCTTTCAGCACTGCTATATGTTTCCACTTACTGAAATATTAGCTATTCGCACTACCCAAAATGGTATGCCGGTACTAAATGCTATATTCTAAGTACTTTACCATCTGATGTGTGCCCTAAACCCATACCCAGGTACACATCGCTCCATGGATTCTTGAAGCATGGCTCACCCTCAAAAAGTACTCAAAATAAAAATAAAGACATTTTAAAGACAGACGTAAGATCCGTAATTGCGCCCCATATAGAACTGCACTTTTATAATATAATGAATTCAACCAAGAAGGAATTACATGAACTTGGATATGCCTAGGAATCTTTGCTGTAATTATGCAATTGCAATAATTAGCATAACATTTTAACATTTATATATGGATATTGATTATATATATATATATATATATATATATATATATATATATATATATATATATATATATATATATATATATAAATTTGCTTCAGATTCTAAATAATAGACACATTGGATTGGACAGCGTGAGGGCTATGGTGACCACACAATAGTTAGTGCCACTCCGCGTAATGAACCCTAGGAGAGCATGGGCAGTGATAATGCAGGACCATGGAGTCAGAGGATAAGTCCCCGATTCACTGCAGTAGAGGAGCTGGATAAACATAATGATGATTGATTTTGAATCGATTCTGCCCGACGTCTTGGGAGTCCTGATGTTTATCCTGACAGCAGCAGCCATAAGGAGAAGTGGATTGAGCCATTAAGCTGTACTATGGACTCCGCAATGCGCGAGCAAAGATGGACGTGAGTGGTTCAAATTAATTGCAGTGATGGGATGAACACTTGTGAGATCAGTGTGTTGCAAGTGACTAGATCAGGGGTATGATCTACGGAAGCTCCTAGGAGAAACAATCTCAAATTTCAATAAAAAATGAACGCTAATTTCCAGCTAGATTTTAAAAATTAATTAAGTTTAACAAAAGCAAATCTATGTTTCTTTGACCGTTCTGTGGATTGCGTGTTTTCCATTAAATTTCTCTTCGATGGAATTTGTAAAACACAATTCCAAATGTTGTTTATCTGCTACCCGGCCACAAGCTGTAGAATTATGAATACATTTTAGAATGTTCACCTAAAACCACCACCTAGTGATTGTCTGCAGTTTGTTCCAGGCTGGTCTGGAGATTTGTTTGCTATGCCATGTATTCTTTTTGGGCAATGTCATCCATCCATAATGAAGGCTGACCTGGCAGGATCAACATTAACACACCTGAAGAACACCTTATACAGTGATAATGTTGCTGTAAAATTGGCCCCAAGGTGGCAACATTTCCCTAAAAATATACCCTCCAGACCAATCAAACACTGTCCCCAAATTTTAGGATTTGAGGTATTAGTATATAACTATACCCCTCCTAGAATATTTGGGGAAACAATTTTAGGGGTAAGGGGAAAAAAGTAGCCCACCCGGCAACATTATCACCTGGAACCAAGAACACTACCCTAAAGAACAACCCACTCTCCCACTGACAACCAAACACCGTGAACGGCCCTCCAGAGGCTGATCAGCTCACACCATTAAGATGCTGCTAAAAAGCACACAGCAACCAGTGGAACCTGGAAAATATGGCAGATGGACTTTGTTAAAATATTATTGGAAGCATATTATGCATGTGTTGTGTGTCCACCTGAGTGAGTGGGTTAGACCTCATTTTATTTGAGGATTTTTAGGGTCAAAAGAAGGAATGTGGACTTTTAAAGTTTTGTATATTGCAGATTTCACTGTGATAAGTTGTAGAAATGTGATGTTAAAATGTTAGCATTGGTGAAATATGAGGTATAGTAGAAGCCCAGTTTTGGTAAGGAAGTGGGAGATTACAGGTCACATTGTGGATGTGGTAACTTGGTTATGCAGGAAATGTATGCATTACATGTATATCATGTGAATGTGTGCACAGAGGTTATATGGATCTGTAGGAAAGTATGCACTACATGTATAGCTTGTTGAGTGTGTGCGCAAGGATGAAATGCGTGTTGTTAGATGCAGGAAATAACATGGAATGTATTTATGTTATTGTAAGGTGAGTAGTGGCACTGTTTGTTCATTAGTGGGAATGAAATTTGAGGTGCAATGAAGGGAAATGCAGCTCTATTGTAGTGAGAGCTGTGTATGATCACTGTATGTTCATTAGTGGAATGAAATGCGAAGTGCTGTAGGGTAGTAAGAGATGTTTATGATGTATGAAGTGATGTGATGTTTGAAGTGATGTTTATGATGTTATTGCCTCCGCTATTGGCAGTCATGGTAGACATGGTAGTAGCACACCCAGTGTCTGGCTTTCGGTGCTTTTAGGTGTGAGTGGATAGATATGTGATTAGTGACCCATGTATGTGTGATAGGTTGCACTTTTATGAGTATTGGGAGTTTTAGGGTGCACTTTGAGGATAGTGACCCGTGTATGAGTTAAGGTGTGCACTTATGGGATAGTGACCCGTGTATGAGTTTTGAGTGCACTTATATGGGAATAGTGACTCGTGAAGAGTTTTAGGCCTATGTCTGGTGCACATGAAGTAATGATTTATTGCATGCTTAGTGTGATCGTTTCACTTGGACAGGTTGTCTGATCAACCTCCTGTTGCAGTGATTCTCTGATGTACTGGGTCTGTGCAGTCGTTTGTTTTCATGTGATCTTTGTGGTGTGTGTATCTTTACTTTTGTTTTTCTATTTTTATAAATTTTCTTGGGGTAATTGGAGTGTGAGTGTGACGGTGCAGTTGGCAGGTCTTTTGTTGTGAGGACAGGTGGATGGTGATATGTGAAATGTTTGTTATGTTTGATGGTGATTTTGATATGCATGATATGTTTTATAGGGAGCCTGTTCTGCTAGTGTTTGATAAGTTTGATGGAGAGGTGTGATAGTTTAATACGTTTATAGTGAGCCTGTTTTGGTTGTGGTTGTCTGTGTCATGGTAATGGTGTGTCTTTCTGTAAAGGAAGGGGATGTGTAGCAATGGGCTTGCATTGGCACAGCAATGCAAGCCACAGAATGTTACCTGGGCTGGAACCTTATGTTCACTCAAGGTTCCAGGAGTGGCAGTTAGGGACACACACAGGATGGGAGAAGAACATGAAAGGATGTATGTATACTAGTTCCTTAACCCTTTTCATAATATAACCCTGTAACAATAAAGAGACTTTCTATTTATACATATATGTCTCCAGCCTGCTTCCTGCCTCACCTGATGAACCCAGATACTAAACCCTCATAGATCTGTCAGATCAAATCCAAACCTCTCTACTGTGAAATGACGGTGAAACTCAGTCAATACTAAACACTGATACCCAGGTCTAGTGGAAGGCACCACATAGCGTAAGAACCACTCTGCTCCAACAAGCCATAATCATCAACCTCTCTGGGATATTCTCAAAATGGCAGAGCCGCCTGCTCTTACGGGACATCCTCTGAGGCTATAAAGCTGCCTTGAAAAATGATGAATCTTGTACTCTACAAATACTGCGTATCATAACACCATTGCAAATAATTCTCTATTAAACAGCTTCCAGAAAACTTAAAATA
This sequence comes from Ambystoma mexicanum, assembly GCF_040938575.1. NCBI lineage: Eukaryota > Metazoa > Chordata > Amphibia > Caudata > Ambystomatidae > Ambystoma > Ambystoma mexicanum. The sequence continues at coordinate 432,024,005 of NC_090937.1, forward strand.
TGTCAGCAAGAGAATGTAACACAATCATTTGTAACAATCTGTTGAGCAGTGAATCGGATGGCAACACAGTACGTTGTCTCAGTGTATTTATTCCTTGTTCTTGTCGTTGCTAGCACAATGTAAAATGGCCGCCATGAGCTACCTTTTACTTCCCCACTCTCGCCCCCTACTCCCGGAGCTCCAATGAAAACCTGTCGCCAAGTGTTCTAAAAATTCTAGAAGAATCTCTGTCCTCCCGCCCTTCTGAGCCCTTAAGTCCAATGAGAATACAGCATGCAACACTATCCTTAAAAATACAAATTACAGTGAGTTAAGTTGTGGTGGCTCCTTACTTTTCTGCTTTAGATTGTTAATTTATTTAGTAAGACTGATACCAGTCTTATCGTTGTTGATTTGTGCTTTTCAATCTGCACATTGAAGTCCTGCACATTTCGTGTTGGCATTTCAGAGGGTAAATCACAGAGTGGCATATCCAGTGGGAGGTACATGAGTGACAACAGTGCCCACCTGCTCCGCAATGTCTATGAACGACGTAAATGCCCACTTCATGGACCTTCCCCTCAGCGATGTATTGAACAAGTATTAAGATTATCTTTGCTGGTTATTCGAAGGCAAAGGGATGACCCCGGGCTCCTGATTCCCTTGGGGGAATGCGTGCACCCAATCAGAGAATTCACGCCCATGTGCTCACTGCTGGCACTGCAAGGAAGAAGTACTGTTGTCCAGACGGAGGCAGAGACACTATGTCCCATAAAAATATGGGGAAAGTGCTCATACAAGAAGGAACCATGTGAGTGCATGTTTACCCCAACTTCACAGTGGCACAGCTAGTTAACATACACCAAGAATAAAATACAGCCTTTACAAAAGATTGCTCCTTTAAACCCCTTGTATATAAAGACACTGGTCCTCATTACGAGGCTGGCCGCCGCGGAATGAAAGGTGCCGGTAATGTAACAGCACCGTTCATTCCGGATTGCCACATTACGAGTTTGCTCGACGGTGGCGGTATGCACGTCTAGGCCAGACCATACGTGCATACCGCCACACACAAACAGACCAGGATACTAACAACGGACCCGTCATTAACGGGTCCGTTATTAGCATCTTCCCCATTCCCATTGAGCCCTATGGGGTCTTGAATGGGAATGGGGATGCACCGGGTCCGGGTCCCGAGAAAAGGGAATTACAGGGCCCGCAAAAGTCAGAATGGCCCGGTAATTCCCTTTATTTGGGACCCGGACCCGAACACGAGTTTGAGGCAGCCATGCTGCTAAGGACGGCATGGCTACCTTCAAACTCGTAAGGAGGCCCACTGTATCTATAGTTTTTAATGTTACATATACATAAAATGAAGACCTTGGTCTAGAAGGTATCCACAGAAAAATTTGATTAAAAAAAACCAAGGCAGAAATGCCAAATTTTATTATCCTATTTGTCGACTTTTTAGCAAATTAATAGATGGGGAGTGGGGTAGGGAGGTATATTAAGTTAGCGGGGATGCTGGGGGTGCTGCGGACCCCCATCCCTGCCCCCTGCATTTCAAGTAAACAATTCAAATAAAATAAATTCTGCATTTTCTACCTCAGTCATTTCTTTTCAATCTTTTCATGGGCAACCAATTTAGAAGTCTATGATCTTCTGGATTAATTGGCACAGGCATTTCAGAAGACCACATTTTCATGCAAACCCCGCAGAGAATCCGTCTGTTACTGAATCTTCCAATGACACTTTTAAAGGGTTGTGCCAATCAAATATTGTTACCTGAAAATAAACTGGCGTACACGATTTTGATGTCAAATTTTATAATTAGATAATTTCCTCCAAATTCTAAGCAGCTGAAAACGTGAGGTTAAACACAGTGGTAGCATCATTGTCATTGTTCCTAAAAATCCCTAAGAGAGTGGGGGTAGAAGGTTGGGCACTGCAACCCTGAAGTATCTCAGTACGCAGGCTAACTGGCCACAAGTTCCTGGAGAGGATCAAGGGAAAAGAAGATGGTCACCTGAAACTAAAAGGAAAAGGGAACGAACAGATAATATGAAGGAAAAATAACCTGCAACTCGATGTCTGGAGAAACCTTTAGAAGAAGTGAGTTTCGATCTGCTTTCTGAATGTGGATTGAGTGCTTATCCTTAGCAAGTCAACCAGAAGACAATTCCACAGGTTTGTGGCAAAGACGGACCAAGACCAACCCGATTCCTTGAACGATGTAATCAGTCAATATCACGGTGTGTCAAGTTGAAGCTCTTTGAGGTTGAGAAGAAGTATACCATTTTAGGCATTGCTTGATGTGTTTTAGAGCCCATCCACATAGAGCCCTGTCGGCCATATTAAGATGTTTGAAAGTAGTTCTTGCTGTTACCAGTAGCCAGTTAAATGGCCCAAAATAGATGTGCTATGTGCGTTGTTGAGAGTGCAAGTGCCCACACATGTGGCAGTGTTTTATAAGCAAAGAGTGGAGGAATCAGCGGCTCCTGCATAGAGAATGTTACAGCTTTAGTCTAACTTTGCACCCACTATAGCCCCAGTACACTGTCAGAATTGGTGCCAGATAAGAATAGTCTACTCTATCTTAAGATCTTTAAGTGAAAATTGGTAGATTTATGGGGTATTATTTACTTGAGGAACATACATAAAGACAGATCTAGGTCACACCTGGCGTTTTGGATGATATCTGTGGCTTAATTGGTTGTCCCGAAAAGGGAAAATGTGTTCATACCTCACACACCTTCTGGAGTGATAAAGACTGAATATCCAGCAAGATCTTCTTTCAGACTGAGACACCTCTCCAACATCCAATGCTCAACACATTGAAAAACGGATTGGATTTTAGTTTAATTGGATTTTACTTTAATTGGATGTAGCATCTCCATTGCGACTGGACATAATTTGCATGTTGTGTACATTCTTTTGGAAGTCTACTCCTAGATGTAATAACATGTTGTGCAAAGGCTTTATAAATATTAAATACAATGGAGGACGTACTGGTTCCTTGAACACTCTCTGTGCTTCATAGAGAAGAAGTCACCCACATTTATTGTTGATGTTCTATTGCTCAGAAAAGGAGATAGCTACAAAGTGGATTTCTCTGATGCCCTAACTATGTCTAGAAAACAACAGTGTCGAATGGAATGATCTAAGGTATCAAAAAGACCAGGGTATCCTTGATCATATGTAAAAGAGAGTCCTTGGGGTCAGAAAGAACCAGCTCATTCCCTCTGCCAGGTCTGAATCCAGATTGCTATTGCCTAGTAGATGACCGTTTCCCTGATGGGTTTGTAGTTGGATCGAAAGCAATTTTGTCAAGTACTTTTAAATAGAAAAGGGTTGTTTGATTTAGGGTGGCAGCTAGCCCGTACCCGGGGATCCATAGTAGGTTTCTTAAGGAAGGGAGAAACACAGGCTTCCACAAGTACATCTATAACTGACCCATTCCAGAATGAGGCATCGACACAGTTGGTGACCAGAGAGCTTACAAAGTCCACATAATCTTTAACCACTGTGGAAGGGCAGGATCCCTGGTGCACTTCACATGCTTAAGGCTAAAAATAATTGCTCTAATTGTTCTATAGATGGTAAAATGGTCGTTTGTGATCCCCCCAACATGTGTTGCCCATCACATGGTTATGTGTCAGCATAAGAGGTATCCCGAGCTTGGTTGTAACTTCGAGATCTGATAATAGTGATTTTATCATGGAAACACTTACTGTAGTTTGTTGCATGAAGCTAAAGGGGTGGGGGATAAAAGAGGTAAGAGGAGCATGGGTTATGTAAACCTTCTAAATTTGTAAACATAATGTTAAATTTGCGAATATGCGACTAGACGGAAAACCAGCCTGATATGGAAACAGTAGAAGAATTCCCATCCCTATTAAAATTACTGCCTGCTTGGGGTTAGTGTAATTGCCTTCTCCGTGAACAACCCCTATGGCACTACTAGCCAAACAATAGAGCTAGATGTACCCCCTCACACCTGTATAAAAAAAAGAAAGACACACACATTATGACAAATACTAATAGTTAGTCAGCTGAGACATAATTCTGGATATTACATTCTCCATTTCCAAGTTGAATATAATATGGAGTTAAGCTTCTTGGGAGAGACTGGTACATCTCCATGACTTCATGTACCCAACCAACCTCATCATGGCACCTTGAGAAAGCTTCTACACCTTTTGAAATGAGGGTTCTGGACACATCCATGATACCAACGAGTGACTAATTAGTTCATTTAAAGATAACAAGGGCATTGCAAAAGGGAAGTGAGATGTGTCAACTACCAACCCTATGGCCACCCTTGCTAGTACGGCGGTTCCTTTATCACCTCTTCGATGGCAGAACCACCCCACAGGGCCATGTTCTGCTCCATGGAATGGCTGTTTCCCTCCATCTCTCCATTGCCACCAACGGGCCCGAAGATGCACATTGAGGGCTTGCATGGCAAGACTCTTTGTGAACGGGCCCCGTAGTTGCAATGCTGCAGTATGAGTGCCTATGGATTATGATTGATTCATTCGAAGGCAAAATCAGCTTGGCTCCTTGTAGGTGGCACTTCAATTGACCTATAGTTTTCTCTTTTAGAAGAAAGGGTAAAATGCTAACTAAAGTATAACTTCAGATTTTTGAAAAAAGGAAAATTGAAAAAGCAACAAAGCAATAACACAATAATTTGCCTTAATTAGGGTGATTCATATTTGTGTATGTGTTTAGCTAATGATAATGCCTCCCTTGCAATAATAATGATTATGAGTCTGTGTTTTTTGCTTTATTTCCGCTAACGTTGTGCTGTTCGCTACTTCATCGCTATGTACGTGGACTCCAATGTAGACCTTCTGTCAGTGAATCACGGTGCTAATACTGTAGTCTATATTCTCTGATATAGACCTCATTCCAAACATTCTGACTTGAGCAGCAGCCTAAGTTAGTGCTGCTTCTTTTTTGTTTTCACACTGCCATCATAGCAACTAGCCAATCATTCATCAGGAGTGGTCGTGAGCATGTGGGACAATGACCCTTCCCCAACGTATATCCCTTGGCATCTCATTGGGCAATAGTTTGGGAGTGGATCACTATCCTGCGATCATGACCCCTCCCTCAGTCGAAAAGGCTTCATTAATGCATGCTTTTTTGTAGATGATTATTGCTCATGAAGAGTGCTGGAAATTAGCTCTTCCATAACGCCTCAGCATTCTTGTATATGACACATACTTTATCAGGTCTTTTATTGCACTTTACCGCAGATTGCTTCCACTTTAGGCACTCTTGTTCTATGTATTCAATATTTTGGTGCTAAATGTATCAATCTCGGAGAAAGGGCTGAGAGCTCGATTCTGAGGTGCATGCAACACTAGGAAAATGTTCATCAATGAAGGATTAATACTTTCCTCAAATTCACCATATTCTGATAAAGTGGTAATGTGGAGGTCTGGCATCAAAGCCATGACTTTTGCATGCACCTGATTTACTGCTTGACAACAGCCTTAGCAACCATGAGAAAAGCAGGGTAGGCAGTGTGAGGGAAGTCTCCTTTCAAAAGCATTGCTTCAGCGTGTCAAAAAGAGAGGTTAGAAATGCCGTTAAACGCTACTGTACACGTTCTCTTTATAAAGATAGCATTTCCTAGACTGCAGCAACGCTTTTCTAGTTTAATGAAAGCTTAAGAACACTTTCTTAAAATAGAAAAGTGGAAGTCTTTTAGGAAATGCTTGCAGTGCCACGGGTACACATGTTTCTATCTTATCAAAAGAGTTAAGCAGCGTTTGCTGCTGGAAAGCACATTTCCCCGGCAATATTTCCACCCACCTCAGAATGGTGGTGCTGGAAACTGGAGCGGAGAATGCCGGATATCCAGACTCCATTTATCACGAGCTCAGATTCAGGCCCCAAGTCTATTTCAAGCCTGTGCAATGCTGGCAGCAAAACAGAGGTCTGCAGAGAGAGGGTTTTCATTAAAGGTTGTTTTATTTGTTTTAATGTTGCTGATGAGATTTGACTTTGCATCCAGCATATCCCAAATAATAGGCGATCAAAGTTCACCATGAAATCATGCGTGTGCAGTATACATACACAGGTCAGGTGCAGCATAGACAGAAGCGGTGCACTGTCGTGGTTCCCTGATAATGCACTTTAAATAAAAGTCACTGTGGGCTATCAAGAATGCTCACTCCGTCTTTGACATCTCAAGGAGGAGATCAGCTTCTACCATGCACCGGTGCCACGTATGTGGACAGTGGTGGCCAGCAAGTACGTAAAATAATCTCTTGAGCATCACACACAAAACATGAAATGTTTCCAGTCCTGGCTCTGCGCTTAATCAATAGGCTGAATGCCCTCTGAGGGTTTGCAGAAGGAAGCATTTAGACTCCCTTCCCCGCCTCGTCACCCATCATTCAGTTGCACGGGAACATGTTCCAACGCCGTGCCCTCTGGGACGAGAAGCGCTAAGTGGTGCTGGGCAGCCAGGGGCAGAGTCAAAGCAATTATTCCTCCGATTCCTTGTTCAGCCCTTCCTTGGGCTTTCACACTGAGACTGACAATGCTGTGACCCGGGAGTAGAGTTCAAGCGACTCACTTAGGATTCTCAGGGGCCTTCTCTGATTCCACTTGTCAGATGCTGTGCAGATTTTGATGTCTTTTTCTTTTCCTACAGTGTATCTCTGTAAGCCCAATCTAATGCGTTTCCACTTCAAGGCCACGTCTGCTTAGCCTTCTTGGCGTTGCCCACAGAGAGGGTATGCGTGATCATGCAGACGAGGTCATACTTTGAGAAGATGTCTGACCGATGTGATTAAAGGCAGGATCCATGTTCTGTACCCTGCCTGCATGCACCCTTGCTGTTTTCTATAGCAGCAATTCTTCAGGAGGACCGTGGTCAGTGACTCATATGCGGGTCTGGAAAATGACTAATGTGACTCACACGAGTGTGCTCCCATTGCCTGTGTTTGGCAGATTGTGATGGTGGGAGTGCAGGGCTAGTGCAAGCATAAAGTAACATAGGCACTTGCCTACAGTGCCACTCTTTACGGGTGCACCGGCAGAGCGTCAGCCACCAACGTGGATGCATTCTTTGTTTAAACATAACCTGTTGTATTTCTAATATGAGATATTCTTGGGGGACGGCAAGTGTTTTTAACCCCTTCACATCCTTTGATGAATTAACATCTGGCAAGGGTGCAAAAGCACGGGCTTTTTTGTTTGTATTAAAATAATAAAAGGGTGCAGGCAATTGCATCTCTGGGAGGGAATTCTGCCGATCATGTTCCCCCCTCCATAAACTCCATGTCCAAGGCATAGTGTGTATCTGTGTCCTGCTTCATCAGTATCATTATTTGTGTCTCCTGCTCTGCCAGTGCAATCAGAGAAGTTTCAGAGGTCACAGTTGCCCAATTGGCAATTGCATTGGCAGTCAAGTCTCTGCAGCGCCAGGGCTTTGTTTAAGATATGCAGCCCTGCACCAAAACTATGATGATCATAAATAATACCTGATGATGGCAGGATAAAGTTGTGTCTGAGTTAAGGCAAAGTGCATGGTACTAGTCCTGATCAATGCAGCCACATCCAATTTGATTTCACACGTGTCAGCTCCTGTGAGACAAGCTCAGCTGTTGAAGTTGATGTGTATTCTGAACAGACGGGTTGACCCTGTCAAATGACAGTCCAGGGACCTGAATGGCCATGCCGCCTCTTTGATTTTTTATGGGGGCAGGTAACACCCTCCACCAGGGACAGCATGCATGTGCCCTGGGCCCAAGCATCAAAGGGAGGAGCCTCACAACAAGGTGCTGCACATCTAAAGGTTTTTGATTCTATTGAGATTGGAAGGGGGCACAGTTAGTGTAGCTAGAATGTGATCTGTTCAAGTTTGGCAAACCTCTGCCATTTTGTTTCTCTCTGCATCTCTTTCTCTTTTCTGTCCCCTCCACTTCCCGTAGCACAAAGCAAATTGGGTGTGATGTCAAAGGGGCAGGAACACTCATTTAAGGACAGGGATTAGACCCTAAAAGCAGCTTAGCTTGAGTCCAATCACCAGCAGACATTTACCTTTAAAAGAAAATACTTTTTTGAATCATTGTTTAGACTCCAATCCTGAAAGAAGATTTTGTTGGACCCTTCTGGGAGAGCAGTACTTTCCAGAGTCCTCCAGTTGTGAGGTGAAGGCAGGTGTTCCCAGGGAGAGGCAAACTATGCACCATCCCCAGGGAATTTCGGGTGCAAACCTGCTGCTGACAAGCAAGATCTGCCTCTCTGCCAGTCACAGCGTTACCCAGAAACTTGCCTTAATAAATGACCATTGCAATTTTGTGTCAGCCCCCTCCTTGGTTGGGTGAATGTGAAAAACGGCCTCATCCTGTCCTTGAACGAACCCCTGCATCTGGATTCACAGTACCCTGAGTGTCAAGGCGTCCATGATCCTAGTGTTTTTCCACCATTGAACTGCTTGGAGCCGTGTTTCAAGAACCGTCCGTTATATTTAATCCACCAGGGCCCTCTGTTGCTGTCTTTTGCACTCTCCCTATCTTCGCACAGTGGCAAGAAGTCTGGTTTGGCACAGCTGGATCACCAAGAACTGCAGAAAGATATCTTTGACTAGTACCTGCTTCATTGTCCATCTTTGGGCCTAGAGACTGGATAAGCCATTTTAATATCCTTTACAACTTCAAGAACATATCATTTGAACATTGGGCTCTTTTATTGTCTTTTTTCCCTCATCTCATTAACCAGAGTGTTGCAGCTATTCTATCTTTGCATATTCGGAGTTCCTTCTACATGGGTGGGTTTTTATAGTGTTTTCTAGTTAGTTATTATTGTACATATCATGTTTGATATTTTTATAGAACATTGATTGGACGTTCCATTATTTTGAACTATTTTACTTTGCAGTGTGGGTTGCTACTAAACCACATTCACATCCCTCTGCCCACAGAACCACAAAAGTTGAAGGAGGAATATCTGTTAACCATGCTTGTTTTACCTTTATGATTGCATTGGCTCCTGGCTTGTAGAAGTGTGAGGGCTGGGTGGGCTCTTTAGCCTTTACTCATCCTTTTACTCCTGCAGGGCAGACATAATTTTGTCACACATACTTCCCTGCTTCTACTTTCCACCATTCATCTTCCATTGTATGCCTTTTAATGCCACCTTGTGCCAGTTAATGGCAGGCGACAGCGTTGACACATTCATCCTACCTAATAGTGAGGTCTGACAACGGCCTGCCCGTGCTTGGAATTTAGAGCAGCAAACATATCAGCACAACTCAGATGAGGGAATGGCAGTGAATGTGTGCCTGTCAGTGGTATATCCCTATCAATGTGATCCATGGCACTGGGCACCCTTTCATGGTGACATCCTGAGCATCTCCTATACGCTCAGGGATATGTATTGCTTCCTGGGTCAAATCCGGAGCATGGTACTTGCCTGCTACATCATTGGCACCATGACAGCCTAAGAGTGTTGGTTCCCTTTTGTGCTTTTATGCCACTTCAACCTCCCCCTTTTTCTTGGAATTTTTGAGCTGCAGTAGTCAGCCAAAGGTGACACTTCTTACTCCGTTTGGCCTTAAGCCCGACAGCAAAATCCTCACACGTAGAACAGGACAGGCAGCAGTGAACAGGGATTTGCATGTCTGCTGTCAGATATAACAGACTCTAGCGGAGGCTGATCCAGTCCATGTCCAATATGTTCCAGCCTGTGTGTATGTGTGGTTTGCACTCATCAATCTGACCAGTTCCACGCGAGGAAAGCATGGCCACAATATCACACTGCCTCTGCCCTTGCTGCACATCTTCTTTGTGTGTGAGAAACCTTGGCGTGCACCTCTTTATGTTGTAACTGTTTCGAAATGTGAGAGGTGATCTTACAGGACTGCTCATGCCATGCCTTGTGTGCGCCTGTGAGAGTAGCTTATACAGTAGTCACTCATGCTGAACTGTTCTTTGAAATATATAAATTAATTAAACGTGTTTTTCCATAGAGCAATTTCGGTCTGTTGTGTGGTCACTTGGCACTAAGAGACTCATTACAAGTTTGCCAGTATTCCAGTGGTAAGTCTAATGGACTACTGCCAAACAGAATTACTGTTACTGCCACTAGAGGGGTCATTACTAGTTTGGAGGCAGCCATGGTGCTATTAACGCCACAGCTACCCCCATACCGCATACCGGGCTGGGTTCTCAGAATGGAGACTTACCGGGTCATTCCAACCTTGGAGGACCCGGTAAGTCCCCATTCTGAAAACCATTCCCCATTCCTATTTGAGCCCCCATAGGGCTCAATGGGAATGGGGAAGGAGCTAAGACCGGGCCTGTAAATTACGGGCCCATTATTAGCTCCCTGGTCCCTTAGTGGCTCCGGCTAAGGACGGCTGGTTTTACCAGCCGGCCTTAGTGGGATCCGCTAAGGGACCTCGGAATATGGCAGTAAGGGGTTAACGGCACCGGCATCCTTACCGGTGCCATTAACCCCTTATCGCCGCACTTGTAATGACCCCCATTGTTATGCTTATTTTATGGAAATCCGTGATCAAGTGCACAAAATGGCACTGGGACAGATTCCCAAAAATGATTGTAATTACAAATGGAAGGACTGCAGACAATGGGCCTCATTACATGGTAGGCGGTAAGGGTTTACCGGTACCGGTATTTTACCGGTACCGGTAAATCCTTACCGCCTTACTACGAGGTCCCTTTGCGGGTTGGGGAATTTAACGCCTGCTTTTTGCAGGCGTTAAAAACCAACCCGCAAAGGGGCCAGTGGAGCTAATTACGGTACCGCAATTCGCGGTACCGTAATTAGCGCCTTCCCCATTCCCATAGAGCCCTATGGGGCAAAAATGGGAATGGGGAAGGGCAATGGTGGAAGGGGGAATTACCGCCCCGCCAACCTTGGAATGGGGCGGTAATTCCCCTTTCCTCCAAGGCGGTACCGGTAAATTACCGGCATGAACCATGGCGCTAATAGCGCCATGGTTTACCGCCTACCGTGTAATGAGGCCCCATGTGTTAAAGGAGGAAATAGAGTTTGCGCTTTTCATTTGCGCTGCTTTCAGAAATGCTCAGCTCACCTTGTTCATAAAGGTGACCTTAGCATTCCTGGAAGAGCTGGCTTGTAATGCAAAAAAGCCCTGTGCAGCCTCCTCGTACAGTCCCAACATTGATACATGACAGGCTCCCCGCAGACACGGGGTTGCTGGGAGCGCATTTCACCGAGGCAGAGCGTTAAAGGGTGAGTCTCTGTGAAATGACCGGAAACAAAGAAGTGCAAATGAAAGTGTGACAGCTGCAGTTTAACCCGCATCTGCGCCACTTAAAAAAAAGTCATGACTGGACAGACGTGAGCCTGTCATGGTGTGTGCCTCCCCCTGCGCCTGTTTCAAAAGGCACGGGGGGGGGGGGTGAGTGACCATCATTTCCGGACATTTTAAAGCATTTTTTTTAGCGCATCCCTTTTGTGAATTTGCACATACACAAGGGTGACAATGGCATCTTAATGAGCAGATCTAAGATATCCTTTGTGAATTGGGCTGTCACTCTTTTGGCACAAGAAGGAGATCTTGCCCGTTGTCTTGCCCATGTATCACAATACTGTCAGGTCACTTATATTAGTCTTTTAATAAAGAGTTCTAAATGGAATGTCTCTTATTTTGTGACCATGAGAGATCTTGTCTAACATTTTTTTTTAAACAATCATCATCAGTAAGGCTAGATACTGCACGGTACTTGATGATTCCTTGCAGCCGAGTGGCAAAGCTTACACACACCCTGGTGCTGCAGTGTCTGGGCTCAGGAATGTTATCCTGGCCCAGGAAGGAATGCTATCGACAGTGTGGCCCAGCTGTCGTTTGTGCTATGAGACTAATCAACATTGGCATTTTATTCATTATTGGTTTCTGCTGAACATTCCCTTTTTCAGGACATTCTCTAAGGCCACGGGGTCCCCTGGGTAGGAAGTCTCCTGGACAGGTTGTTCAAGAGGCTAGCGGCCATAAGAAGATGCTTGCACAGCTGTGGCACATGTTGTAACTCTTTGATGTGGACGTGTGTGAAAGAAGCTTGCACTGGCCCACCCCATATAGTTTGTGTTTTGTTCCTGAGAGAAGCGTGCACTCTTACTGTCTATTCTGCACCCCTCTTCTGCGTTATTGTGGTACACATGCAGTAATTCTGACCCTGGATTGCTGTACTGCATTCTCTGTTGTGTTAATCAGCCTTTATATTATGTAAGGGAAGGATGCCCTGCACAAGCGGGTTTATTTGATGTGAAAGAAAAATGTACTGATATGGCCCCTATTGTGTGTGTGTGCTTGTGCGTGTGTGTAACATGTTCACTGCTGCTGCACATGCTGTACATGGTGTGGGTGTAGGAGAGAGTGTGCATTGCCCACAGTGCCTTATTCTATGACTGTGCTCCTTTACTGTTCTGTATGTGTGAGGGGAATGTACCCTGCTGCAGAGCATAATGTGTCTATCCTGTGTGCCTGGGAGAAGCTTGCATCTCTGATGCCTATGTTATCCATGTTCTGTGAGTGCTTGTGTGTGCGCCTGGGTGGCATGCAAGGATTCTGTCCATTCGGCACATGCTATTTGTATGTGAGAGAAGCATGTGCTGCCACTGGCCATACCGTGCCTATTCTCCGTTTATGACAGAGGTTTGCACGCTCCATGCTAACCACCTTGTGCTAATAATAATAATAATAAAAATAATAATAATAATAATAATAAGTTTGGAGTTTGGCAGCAGAGTTGAGGCTGCAGTCTGTGGCAGTCTACCCTGACAGAACGAAGTCTTTCTGCAGTTGCAGTTGCAGTCACCAGCTTTTCCAGTGTGAGTGGGAGGTGCATAAAACCCCACCACAACCGCGGAGCGGCCGCGGAGTTTGGCAGCAGAGTTGAGGCTACAGTCTGTGGCAGTCTACCCTGACAGAACGAAGTCTTTCTGCAGTTGCAGTTGCAGTCACCAGCTTTTCCAGTGTGAGTGGGAGGTGCATAAAACCCCACCACAACCGCGGAGCGGCCGCGGAGTTTGGCAGCAGAGTTGAGGCTGCAGTCTGTGGCAGTCTACCCTGACAGAACGAAGTCTTTCTGCAGTTGCAGTTGCAGTCACCAGCTTTTCCAGTGTGAGTGGGAGGTGCATAAAACCCCACCACAACCGCGGAGTTTGGCAGCAGAGTTGAGGCTGCAGTCTGTGGCAGTCCGTGGACAGGACGGGCAGTCCAGTAGGATGGTACCTAAACCACCGTTGGGCCGGGACCGGGAAGAAGAACGAAGACTGACGAGGAGTGTGAGTGTTTCTCTAAGCAAATTAGAGCCAGCCAGGAGTGCCCTATCCCGAGGTTGCCCTCCCCAGACCCTATTCCTCACCAAAGATTCCAGATACGTTCGTCAATCTAACTCTTCTGGTGAAACTTCGTCGGCAGATATAACATATGCACAACTAGGGTCCCCTACCCCAGTTAATAAGTTCACTTTTTTGCAGGCTATCTCACCTGGACCCGTGGCTGACGACACCTACGTGAAAATGACACCGGAGGATGTCCTTGCGCTTATCGAGTCTCCAACGTCTCCAACCTCTCCAAGTGGCAAAGCCGAGCGTTCACAGTTTCCATTGCCTGCAGCAATGTACACGCCCGGCTCGCCCCCAGTGCAGTCTGCCGAAGGGCGGACTGCGAGGGACTCGCCAGCCGGGTCGAGTTGCGCTGCAGAGGGGAAAGACGATTGCCCTCGGAGAGGCGCTGGGTCCCCACTCATCGTGCCTCGGCTAGGATCCGCGGAGAAGAGTGGTTCGCCGGTGGAGGTGGCGTTCCCCATGGCCGACATCCCGCCAACGAACTCTATAGTGGAGCCGCGGGTGCCGGACACAAGGGAGGAGCCTGACTCTTCATCAGAGCAGCGGCGGATCGCCGTGTTATTCCACGCCGCGGAAAATGCTGCCCCGCCTCTAGGGGAAGGAGGAGTCAAGAGCCACTTAGACGAAGTGGAAAATGAAAGAGGAGGAGAGAGAGAGAAAAAACAAAAGGAAATGCTTGGGTCAGTGCGGGAAGGGCAAAAGCCTCGTACTTTGATCTCGGAGTCCAGCATCCAAATAGACGACTCCATTGAAGAAATGAACATCACGGAGGACTCTACCTTCCCCACGGCGACCCCGCCTCCAAAGAAAAAAAACAATAAAGGAAAGCAAGGGCCAAAAGGGCCTAATTCAGCAGTGCTAAAAAAAAAAACAACAAAAAACACCCAGCAAAACGCCCAAAAAAAAACCAATAACACAAAAAAGAAACCGCCTGCACTAAAGACTATGTCAAAAGCAGTGCTATGCAACTCCTTGAAGGAATACTTCACCAGCCAAGGAAAAAGGAAATACGACGCCCTAAAAGAACTTACAGACGCAGAGATATTAGAAGTCTCTTGTGAGCATGTAACAGAACCATCTCAGAGCGTGGCTGATTCAATTGGCTTCAAAAACTATAATAAAATCCTTGGACCGTTTAATTTTTCAAGTGAAGTAGAGGTTCCCTTGATGGATGTGTGCTCGATTACCTTACCGGACCCGGTAAGTCCAGTACTTAAAGTAAACCCTACGGTTAACATCAACGACAAAACTTGGGATTTTGTCTGTCCAAATGTTTTGCCACAGCCTCTGTTATCATCACCCGCTTCAACAATACTGCTGAAATCGCGATCCCTTTCGCCAAATACGTCTAAATTGGAAAGCGTGAGGGCTCTAGATAGTCCAACAGATCTTCACAACGGAGCCCCACTTCAAGGTAATGCAAAGAGAAACCAGACCAGTTCCCCAAGAACTTGCTCCTCACATCAAGGGACTGTATCCCCGACAGTTAAGGATCTGAGTTGGAGAGCGGGGAAGAAGAGACAGGAGCAAAACCCTCAGCTTCCCTTAACTCCTCCCTTAGCAACACCAAGGAGAAAAAGCAAATCAGGAGAACAGTCTCAACAGGAAAATCAGAAAGACTTGCCTTCTAAGCGGCTGGATTTAGCAACGCTGATGTCTGCAATCACTATTGCCCTTGCTCCGTTTGGCAAACTTTACGAGGCAGTAAGTGATTCATTAAAAGACCACACTACTTTATTAGCAATGATACACACAAAACTGATCTACCTGGAAGGTTATATCGCAGCAAAGGAAAAACTGGATTCTGAACTCTTTAACAAAATCCTGCTGACATCCTCTAAATCTGTCTGGACACCACAACAACCAAGCCAGAGATCGATTGAAATTAAAGACTCTACAGACCAAGGATCACAAACTGAACCGGTTTGTCAGACGACGCATCAGTTGACAACTAACCTCTATGGGGCGGCCAGTAACCTTCTCGATTCCAATTCTCTTGTGTCCCAGCTCAAACAGAAAAAGAACACGTCTTTCTCTGCTGTGGCAGGTACAACTAATTCATCTTCGTCGGTAAGTGGGGGGAGGGGTTCCTCCTCCATTCAACCACTTCCTAAAGAACGTCCTGTGAAAACGAACTACCCTAAAAAACCTATGGACACTCCGAATAGCCTGACACTACCTCCAACAAGGAGGGATACAGCGAAGGTTCTGGTTCATAGTGATAAAAATACAGATTACCGAGAACAAGAGTCCACTACTCCGCAATTGCTTTTAACGGGCCCTTTGACGCAGCCTAAAAATAACCATCTTAAGGCCAAAGAACGTCCACTTCGAAACTCGGCCGTAGAAAACCCAGTAATTCTATCTAATCAAAGAAAGTCCCCAATTACAACGGAAGACTTCATGAGAGAAGACCACATCATGAACCTTTCCACCTATTCATCACCGATAAGTGAAGTGGAACCACAAAATTGGCACGAGGAAAAACAGGATGTGTTACCTGAAAAGAACAAACCTGCCTCTCCCCTATCGCCAAAACGAAGAAGACGGAGTGGTACACACCTTGAAGACTCTGATGAACATTCGCGAAGATACCCGAGAGGCCCGAAGGTAGGCGGTCAAGTTTCATTTCCAACAAAACACCGCCGGAAAGAACCAGATTCAAAGGAAGACTATTCCCGCGACTCATACAGGAGAAGATCTTCTACTAGTCCTAGAAGACACCGCACTTCAAAAAAACAAAATAGCCCAATCAGACAAAAAGTCTTTTCAAGAGTCCATAGACCTGAAAAAAAACTTCCTCCATCTACTATCTTCAAAATTGAACAAATCCCACAAAACTCAGAAGTAATAACATTGAACAGAGGTACAATCCTAAAAATTCTGAAGCACTCCAAAATTTTAAAACATCTGACAACGGCAGACTTAACCCTAGTGGAACCCTATCATAAAGGAAACAAAGCTAAGGCTTTTTTTCATGTCAAACACCAAGCGATAAGGAGGAGTAATAGTGACGATTCCAGCGACCTCCGCAAATGTGGGTATATCATCACTGAATGGTTAAGCACAGCAGATAAAGAAACCAAGTCTGGTCAACACAGACGATATAATCAAGACCAACCAGAAAGAGAAAGAAATAGGAGTACCGGTGACTACAGTAAACCTTCGGGTCAACGGACACTCGTAGTATGTGACAAAAGAGGAGATTACAGCTCAAGCCCAGCGCCAAAAGATTTATCGGCGTCATCAAGATCCGAGATAAACACGACAGCTGAAAAATCAAGGCCAAGCCCTCAACAAGCAGGAAACACCAAATCATCATTTGCCCCTATAAAACAACTTCTTGCGTGGCTCCCTCAGGCATCAAAGCCATCAACGAATAAATAGCAATCATCATCAGTGAGTCCGAGAAATAATGACTTCATCTCTCATCGTCTCTCGAGAAACTCACAAGCCGTAACGCCCGAAGAACGCTCTGATATTACGCTGATGTCCTGGAACACAAGAGGAGTTAACCACCTTACAAAACCTGGTGAGGTTAATCTTGCGGACTATGACATCATCACCCTGCAAGAAACGTGGCTCATAGAAAAACCAGGAATCGATGGATTCTCAGTCATGGTAGCGCCAGCTAGAAAGGGTCGTGTGGGACGCCCCTCTTCTGGTCTGCTGATAGCAGTACGAAACGGAGTGGGTCTCACAATCAAGAGGCGCTTGGGTGCCACTCAAAATCATCTAGCTGTGCTTGTCGAATGGTCACAATTCTCTGAAGCAAGGTCTGATGAAAACAAAAAGAGAAAAAACAAACAAAAGGAGACACATTGGCTTGCCATTATTACGACGTACTGGAACCCACAGTCCATTACGGACGAGAAATTCCTTAACACCATTGAAGCTGAGATAGATAGAATCCTAACAACTCAAGAAGATATGCTGATTATAATAACGGGAGACCTGAATGCAAGATGCCCAAGAAAGGGCCAAGACAACATCTCCACAAAAAAAAAAATCAAGGCAGACTCTCGAGGGGATAAATGGCAGCAACTTATGAACACCAGAAACCTTCATAACATCGAGGAAGCACTCCTACCAATGAACCCGATCCCGTCT
The DNA here is from genome assembly GCF_040938575.1 of Ambystoma mexicanum. Lineage (NCBI taxonomy): Eukaryota > Metazoa > Chordata > Amphibia > Caudata > Ambystomatidae > Ambystoma > Ambystoma mexicanum. Next base: position 432,041,459 of record NC_090937.1, read on the forward strand.
TGGGAAAGAGGCACGCAAAAGGCGACAATAGATTACATTTTCTCATCAGAGGCACTGTTAGCCCGGTTGACCTCTTTTGAAATTTTGCGCTCTGGTGCTAGCGACCATAACATCTTAAAAACCAGCTGGCCATCCAAGCGAGGCGCAAGACTTTTTCTATCTGAACCTTCGGAACCTACCGTGCAAGGAAACCGTCTCAAACTCACGAGCGAAAGGATTAGAGAACTGACGAGGGCTTATGAAAGGCAGCAGTACAGAGTAGCGGATCCTCTAAACCATCTAGCAGACTACCAACCGCTGCTAATTCCATATTACTCTAAAACTCAACCAAAAAGAACTGTAACAAATCCTTTGCACGAGTACAACCGAGAATTAGTACTTAAAAGACGAGAGCTCCGGAAACTGAAAAGACAGGCGACAACCTCAAGAACGTCCGATGCTGTGAAACTTTATGTCCAAGAGCAAAAAACCTACAAAGCCTGGTTACGATTCCATCGATTTGCTTTATACCAAAAGGACGCCGAAGAAATGCTTAAGAAATTAGCAGACAAAAGTTCGGGAGCATTCTGGCAACTGATAAAAAAAAACGACAGTTCTGATATGTCATCTACAACTTCAAACTGTGTTGGAGAGGCTGCATGGACATCCCACTTCACGTCCATTTTCAAGCTCCCTCAGACAAAAGGGAAGAACAGAATATCGCCAGTTGCAAACAACGTCTGGGAGGATTTTTCTGACATTGACGACATCAAGCTAGCCATAAAAAGGTTAAAACCATCTAGAGCGCCGGGCCCCGACGGAATTACAAACATCGACCTAAAAAACCATCCCGCAGAATGGGCCTCGTTTATCAGCAAAGTGTTTAAGAACTGTACTCTGTCTAGATCAATTCCGGAGTCCTGGTCTACTTCAGTTGTTGCACCCATATACAAGAAAGGGGATAGGTCGGCTCCGGTCAACTACCGCCCAATCGCCTTGTTGGATACAATTGGAAAGATCTACGGGTCGCTACTTCAAAAAAGCTTTCAATCATGGTCCAAATCAGCAGAATGTAACGATCCCGTCCAAGCGGGTTTTATGAAAAACTGCAGAACCCAAGTCAACATATTGATTCTCAGCATTTTGAAAAGCAAAGTCTTCGAAGGGTCGGGGAAGATCTTTTTAGCCTTCATAGATCTTACCCAGGCTTTTGACCAAGTTGATCGAGAGCTGCTATGGACAAAACTAACCGCCTGGAACTGTCCGCCAGCATTATTGGCACCGATTAAAGCTCTCCATACAGCAACTTCTATGAGAGTAAAATTGAACCGCCAAGGGTTACTTTCTGAATCTATATCGACCTTCAGAGGGGTAAAGCAGGGCTGCCCCCTTGCCCCGGCCCTGTTTATCTCCTTTCTGGGGGACTTCAAAGAAAGTGCAAACCGAATAAGATCTTTTCCACCTAAAATTGGCCAAACACCTTTAGCCAGGCTTCTCTACGCCGATGATATCATCCTTCTCGATCAAACAGAAATTGGCCTGCAAAGGCAACTTAACAACCTGGCCTCGTATATATCCACTAACAACTTGGAAATCAATAAGGAGAAGACGAAAATCTTGATAATAGGAAAAGGCCAGGAGAAGAAACAAAGAAAAAAACCTAGTACCCTTGGAGACTATCAAAACCTATAAATATCTCGGCGTAATGATTGATAGCTCCAAATCTGAACTCGCCATGCAGCACCATCTGTGGGTTAAAACCCGAAAATTAACAACACAGGCAAGGATCATAGATAGGAAGTTCGGACGCTTCTCGTTGATGCCGGTGCTCAAATTCTACAAGGGCAAGGTAGTTCCTTGCCTGGTCTATGGAGGCGACGCCCTTCCTACCCTCCCGATGGCTTTCTGGGGAAAACTGGAGGGGTACTTCTGGCGGAAGGTCCTTAAGCTTCCGAACTCGACACCGACTGCAGGTATCAGAAGGGAGCTAGGTCTTCGATCGCTGAAAGCAGCTAAAGAGGCGGGAGAAATGTCACTATTCAGAAAAATACTTATGCCCGAGTCACCTCCGCTATACAATCTGTTAAATACAGAAATGAGCAATAACACCGGCAAGATGCTGACCACATGGGCGTCTAAACAAAGAGCTATTCTTGAGAACATCGCATGCACAGAAGAGACATTGATTGGCAACCCAGTCAAAGTAAAAAAAAAAATGGACCAAGAGGACTGGATTGAAACCCACACAATGGCCGAAAAGAGCAAACTTCTAAAACATCTTCCGTCTCAAACTAAACAATTGGATGCGATCCCTGAAATAATCAAAAGATTTCCGGACAGAGCTCTTCGCTCAACCCTTCTAAGGGCAAGATTGAATCTTTTGCCTACCAACGAAATACGGGCCATAAGAGGCCTTTCGGACTCAAACCTCTGTCGACTGTGTAACTCACAATCCGAAAAGGAGTCAGTGAAACATCTTCTCATGAGTTGCCCCAAGACCATCAAATGGAGAAGAGCGTTTTTGGGTCCTCTACTGAAACCCTTTTCACAGTATGATGAAGACGTGTGGTGGTCCCGTCTAATGAGTGGTTCACAGACCTCGTGGTCTATAGCAACAGCTAAAATTCTTAATGCCACGCTGGACGAATGCGCTAAGAAAGGTGTGGTTAACGTCAGTGAATAGTATTGAATCGAACTGAAACGAACTGCTAACTGGAAACTCACATAAACGGACTGTCTAACAAGAACTAAACAAACAAAAAAAAAAAAAAAAGGAAATTAAATGGAAAGAAATTAAACGTAACAAAAATTTTGCAAAATCATTAAAAAAAATGATAAAAGCAATAAAAAAAAAAAAAAAAAAATAATAATAATAATAATAATTTTGCATTTACATTGCACTACGAACTCTCAGGCATCTGAGCGCTGCTTATTATTACCCACGGTGTGTGGTGCTCAGGAAAGGAAACTTGCTCTTCTGCAGCACATTATAAACCTATGAGTGAGTGTGCCTGTATGTTTGTGTATGTATGTGTGGGCATGGATGAGTGTGTGCGCGCCCGTGTGTCTGTATGCAAGCACATGCACCGCTCTTTGGTCTTGTCTGCAGAGTGGGCGCGTAGCACGAATATCTCCTCTGCACATAGCTCTCAACTCACATGCTTTTGGCGGGTGTCACCCGCCTTGTAAACAACCGACACACCCGCCAAGCTTCGTCATGCCTATTCACTTCAATTGGCTCTCACCCTCCAAAAACAAAATCGGGTGTTTTCACCCACCTTTGCGACACGAATGGTTGAGAGCTCTGTCTGCATGTTTGAGTCATGAAGAACATTGCATTCCTGCTGCACGTGCTGTACATTTTCATGAAGGAATAATGCAGTGACGCTGCCCCAGTAGTACCTCTGAGAAGATGATTGCAATGATGCCTCGTGTGCTGTACTATGCATTGGTTACATTCATTATATGTATGTTTATATTTAAGTCAAGGCTTTGTGGATGAGGCTGCAAGGCTGCAGTGTAGCCTCATTATGAGTTGCGCAGTGCAGGTTAAATGCGGTGGTATTACCGTATCCCACTGCATTACTGCACTGCTCAACTATGAGTTTGGCGGAACGTTGGAGGATTTACCTCCACCTATGAGCTGGAGGTAAATCCACCAGTTGTCTGTCTATTTTTGGTGGAATTATCACCGCGGAATTACTACCATGAAATCCGCTGTAAAATGACCTATTGGGCCTCATTCCGAGATTGGAGGTAGTCATGGCGCTATTTGCGCCATGACTGCCTCCAATAACGTTACTGGCACCGGTCTTGTTCAATGGGGACTTACCGGTGTAGTCCAACCTTTGCAAGACCGGTAAGTCCCCATTGAAAAAAACATTCCCCATTCCCATTTGAGCCCCCATAGGGCTCAATGGGAATGGGGAAGTAGCTAATAACGGTACCACAATTTGCGGTACCGTTATTAGCTCTGAAGTCCCTTAGCGGGTCCCGTCCATAACGCCTGGTAAAACCAGGCATTGAAGGAGGGACCCGCTAAGGGAACTCGTAGTAGGGCGGGAAGGGATTACTGGCACCGGTCTCCTTACCGGTGCCCAGTATCCCTTACCGCCCTACTCGTAATGAGGCCCATTGAGTCCTATGGACTAAAAAGAATGGGGACTTACATCACCACTTGTAATCCAGCGGTAATGCTGCCCGACAAAATTGAGCAAGGGAATTACTGCTGATGTTTGTGCGGTACCTGTTCTTTTTGAATAAAGAATACTGTGCTTCAGGCAGGTCTGTACCTTTCCTCGATACGAATGAAACTAACACTGTGCTACCAATATAGTCTATGGGGGTCATTTTGTGAAAACAGAAAAAGAATACTGAGGCTGAGTACCCCAAAAGGAAATACACCGAACACGGGTTACAAAGGAACATACAAAGTACTTTATTTTCTACTGAATCCAGTTACAAAAACAGAGCAAAATCAGATAGCTAACGGCCCTCAGTACAACACAACGAACTCCAGCGAGGTTCAGTGTGTTCAGAGAGAGACGCTGTACATTAGAATGCATTAGCTTTTTATACATTTAGTGGGCGCGATGCCCAGCCCCACTTCGGGTTAAAATTCCTTTTAATACATCACCGATCTAGGGTTCGTGCCAAGTCTCAAATAACCGCATATAACTGGTTTGCCTTTAATACATGTATCAACAAGCGTATGCAATAGCTGTGTATTCTAAAGTTTTCCATGCAGGCCTTCTTAACATTAATACAGTGTAGTTAAACAAATGTTCTTCGTTCAGTATTTGAATACATTGTCTCAACATATGCTCGTGGATTAGTTTTCATTGTACGAGTAATCCTTCTACACATAGGTCAATGAAGGACAAGGTCTCAGTTCATGACCTCAACAATTGGCCTGCAGGCAAATTACATATTAGCTATGCACAGAGGTCAAGACGGCCATGTTGTATTCTGGAATGACATCGTCCACCATTTTAGCTCACAGGGTGACTTTTACACAACGAATCCTAAAATGGCGGTTTGGCCTAAAATGGCGGCTTACATAGATTTAAGGTCAGGACCTTGCAACACAGATTTCTTTCGCAAGCGACTTTCGAGCAACTTGGCGTAGGCCAATATTAATATAGTTATTACAATAGGAGGCACAATATACTTTCTATTTTGACAATTTTGCAATGAATGGTGTGGGAAATGAAGGCTTAAAGCCCATTGTCAGGCACCGACAATGTGGAGAAACCATTAATTAAGGCTGTCTGCAAAGGGTAACTTTGGATGGAGAGGAAAACTGAATAGTAAATGCTTGTTCAGCCGGTTTTACTCGTCGGGTTTCAACTCCAACTTGTAAATGTTGAAAATTGAGCCCCAACATCATGGGAGCACTAACCTTGGTGGTCTGCTGTATGCAAATTAACATTTACTATAAAATGACTCCCTCTGTGTGTTGGAAAGGGCAGAAGGAGTAGGGAGCAGTGCTTCAGCTATTAGCCCGGTCTGCTGGCTTCCTGCATGGTTTGTCAAATCTCAGAACCTCGTGTAGTGCCCAGATTCAACACCCTCCCATATCTTCCCTCATATGAACTATGAGTCCTCAATTGTGATAGAAAACCTCTTGCAGATCAGACAGGATGACAATGGGCCTCATTAAGATGCAGGCGGTAGTGCTGCCAGTGCCGTTAACCCTCTACCACCTCATTACGCGGTCTGCTAGCGGCTCCCACTAAGGACGTCTGGCAAAACCATCATTAACGGGCCCGTTGTTAGCATCCTCCCCATTCCAATTTGAGCCCTATGGGGGCTCAAATGGAAATGGGGGTGTACCGGGTCTGGGTCCCAGGAAAGGGAATTACCAGGCCCTCCAGGGTCGGAATGGCCTGGTAATTCCCCATTCCAGGAACCCAGACCCGGTACCCGGCATGGGGGTAGCCATGCCGCTAAAAGCGGCATTGGCTACCTCCATACTCGTAATGAGGCCCAATGTATGTCTCCAAGTACCAAGCTGGTTCCCACCTGCAGTGATGCATCTGTCACTGCCATTATCATTCTTTAAACCCTAAATAAACTTTGCGCCCCCACCCCTCCTTCAAGATATCAGTTTTTTCTCTTCATTTGTGTTGCTATCAGCAACAGCTGGGGTGGCTCTAGTAAATGCACACCTGACAATACAAACCCCCCACCTCCGAGAGTGACAGAGACAGTCAATAGACTGGTTAAGGCAGAGGCAGAGAGAACAAGTGACCACAGCGAAAGTGAGAAAGAGAGAGCAAGAGTGGTAGACAAGCATATGATATTCTAGAGATAACTACTTGTTTCAAATGATGCCTCATCTGACCATATCTAATCCCGACTGTGTAAGAGATCGGGGGGGGGGGCACACTCAAAAAAGGCACATCCAAATGAGATGCACAAGAGTGTAAGGATGCGTTTCCACCATTGCACATCTCACTGCTCCCCCATCCATCCCCAAATCAGAGACAACTTCAGAAAAAATGCACCTGGCACAAGGCAGTGCAAATGCCAGCACAAAAAATTTGCAAATACAGGTGCACATTTGGGCGCATGAAACACACTGTTCCTGTTCATGGATCATCATGTCAGCTGTACTCTACAAATAATGGCAGACTCACGATGTTGTGCCACAAACATGAGCGCATCATGTCAGGTGCAAATGACGACAGACCCAGGACGTTTGGTCAAAAATGTGTGCATCGAGTAGTATGTGGAAAAACATGAGCAAATGCAAATAAAACCTGGAGCAAAGCAGGATGTTCACAGAAACAAATGAGAGAACACTGGACGACCACACACGTGCACTCTGTTAAATCCTGCTCATTAATATGGCATCCAGGAACAAAAATGAAGGTGACAAAGAGCAGGAGGCCAAAAACCTTACAGAGGAGAGGAGGAATTTGAGGTCATGGTCAACTTCATGATAAACCATGGGGACACCCTTTACAGCAACAAAGTCGACCATCCTAGGCTTGAAGTCAGGACAGCACACTGGGCCAAACTGACATCCAGTGTCAACACCTTGAATGTTGCTTGCAGAACAATGAAGGAATTCAAGAAGCACTCGGGGGAGGGGGGGACACGAGGCACGGACAAAGAATAAGCCAATAGACATGCAGGCCCAAGCCAGGACCACAGGTGCAGGAATGGAAAGTTATAACATTCTGAATCCAATGAAGAAGGCAGCATCCTGCTTGACCCACAAAGTTGCAGTGGTTGGCATCAGATACCAGACACAGTTGTAACAACGGCAGACAAGCAATATTAATGGAACGTGACGGTATCCAATCTTTTCAACAAATTTATTTACATCGAATCATTATCCATCGAATTTCATTCATTGAAATGCTTTTCCATCAAAAAGCATATTCATTGAACGAAATTCAATGGATTTCGATGGAATTCCAACCCAAACATACTCTTAAAGTAGATGTATGGATGTGTTGGAAATTGGGTTGTTGGGTTGCAGAAAGGGTTACATTTGGAAAATGGGGTTAGGGAGGGGGGTTGAGAATTCCTGGGGGTAGGGGAGGATTGGGTGGGGCACCCCCCTAAAAACAATAAATACCACAAGTTGCAGGGAGCTGGCCAGTGTTGAAATTACAATGTTCAGCACTGGACAGCTCCCAGCAAAGTTAAAACGGTATGCATGTTTCATTGAATTGCAATGCAAAAAAATGTAAATTGTTTATGTAAAGAAACCCAATTCAATGAATGGAATTCAATACATAAACACTTTTCACGTTATGTATGGCAGTTCGATGGAGCGTTTTTCGTTAAATTTCGATGCATTTAATGTTCGTTGGTAATCTTTTGATGGAAAGACTATGAATCGAACTTGACCTGTGTGGGTGCAGGGACATACGATGTGTGTGGTAATAGTAGAGATTGCATCAAAATATATCACTCATTCTCTCATCATGACCTGTACAGCAGAATGTCAGTTGCTCTGGAGATGATGTTGTGTCCTGCAAGCATATACCACACTCTTACATTGCACCGCCTACCAACCTGTATGACAGTAGTTTGATTGTAATGACATCTTGGTCATCGAGGTACATTTACTCTGTGTGTTATAACATCAGTGCACCACCTTTGATCCACTCTAAGTGTTGCAAATATGTCTGATTTCATCAAGAGACACATGCATAGTGCTAAAAGGACACCTGTGTACCCTTGCAGTGTCCACACATGTTGCCTACACATGTTGATGGCAGGTGAACATCAGAAGATGGGCAGATGGCCAATACAACTAATGAAGCATTCTCAGTGCATTAACATATATTTTGACCTTTATAAAACATACAGTCTGTTCACACTTCAGATATGTCACCAATGCATTTTCTACACAGTTGTCAGTAGCCTGGATGACACTGATCCAAATCTACTACTCCTTGATGGGGATGAGGATTAAGTGTGAGGTACAATGCAGGACATTGCCACATCGCCACATCAGATGGGGCAGATGAAGTCCCCCTCGCAATGATGGTCAATCAGTGGAAGAGGCTAGGAATGTGAACATTGTAGCAGATGTGGTAACAACACCATCCACAGGGCCAGAGGACGATATGCCTGCAACATCTCAAACACACACATAGGTGAGAAGAGAGCTCCGTACCGACAGGTCATGTCCAAACCCTACAACACCTGGAAGGAGAAAACGCACCAACATCAGCTGGCCCTTCATACTCGGCTCACACCCATGGGCTCCACACCGGGTGAGATGCGGGGCACTAGGAACATCCAGATACGCACAGCCCACACAATTATAAGGTTGAGAATGTAGGAGCATGAAGAGAACATTGCTGCAGCTAACAGTCTGGCATCAGTCCTAGAGGGTAATATGACCACCACCTTCAGCAGGAGCTCCAGCCCCATTGTGATGTCCTCAGAACCATAGGGACAGTGCCGTCCTACGGTGGCTGCCATACCGTGTAGCCCTACACCCACCAGCAGGCAAGGCACTTCAGTGAGCCACAGACAGCTTTATTCAAGATAAATATTTTTCTGTGGTGATTTGTCCTTTTGTTTTCATTACTTTGATCTTCATTTTGGGGACAAAGGGATATGAGTATCTTAATTCATTTTTTATTTATGTGCATAATGTTCCTGAGGTGAAGATGATCAAATGCTGTTTTCCAACTCAACTGTGTGATGAATTTCCTTTCCTATTCCTGTACCTTATGGCATGTTCATTATGGAAGTTGGGATGCAGTTGACGTCACCAGTGGGTTGCAGATGTTGAGAGTACCTCATGTCTCGTGTAAGTTGCACTGTCTGCATATTTTAGACACCTTCCTGGAATATTGAAGGCAGTGATGCTGACTGTCTCTGCAACAACTGTAGGTAGGAGAGATGAAGGTTGGCCTGTAATATCTATAGTGAACTGCATGAATGCTGATGCCTTGTAATGATGGGCAACGATGCTGTTTTTAAAGCAAACGCTGGCAACGTTGACATCAGGAGTGAACCTTACAAATTGCTGGTTATGTCATATATCTTTTCACCAACCATCCCCTTAGGTATTGGTAATGCATGCCCTCGCAGTGGGGGTGAGGTAGGGGTTATCGACCACTGTCTGGGGCTTGTACTACATAAGAGGGGAAAAGATGACTCATGCTGGCACTACTCCAGAGCGTCTGTGCTGCGTGATGCCCACTGAATCAGTCATTGTTGAATATTGTGGCAAAAGCAATGTGCTGACCTTGCATATTGTGTGATGTGCTTTGTTAGGAAGAGTAGCTTCACTTCTTTGGGTGGGCTATGCATTTGTACCCCTTTGAGGGTATGTGCTCCTGTTTGTGTTTGGAGCAAATCTAAGTGTGCTTTTTCTGGTGCAAAAAAACAAGGGCCAAAGGTTTGTGAATTAGATTTTTGGGTACATTTCTGTTCCTTTTTAGTTGACACACCCCTTTGCCATTCCCAACGTGGTTCATTTACATGCTTTCTGCCCTCTGCGAGCATCTATTGAGCACTGTTTGCAGTCCTTCCATAAAGAGGGACATCTCTGAGATGGGGTCTTCTGTAAATAAGGTGCATCTATTGTTGGCACAATTGTGGCCTCCTTTTTCATTTTTATGAAGCTAGTGTGACAAGGACAAACTAGATTGGGCTTGTCAAGAGGCGGGAACCCTTCTCCGCGGTAGGAGAGAGGCCTTCCAGGGAGCCGTCCAGATCTAGTCCTACCCCTAAGGTGGACGGTGGAAGCAGAGATGGTCCCTACCCCCCTCTTGTGCCAGGATGTTTGTATGCAGACCCTTGTCTCCGTCTTTGGATCATTTTGTAGATATATATTAGTGCATTTCTATCCTTTTTAGAGTGCCTGGTGCCTGCCTCCAAAGCCAGAATCGAATATACAGCAAAGAAGGCAGCACAATCCTCCAGGCAAAGCTAGTCAAAGAACCAGAGAGGGCCTCTAGAGCAGTGGCACCCCCAGAAATGTTTCATAGGGGTGGCCTGATGAGGCCACAGGAAATCTTGGGGTGGCAGACAGGGTGCCACACAGGGGCGGATCCAGCATCAACATTTTGGCGGGGCTGGATGGCAGTCTTGAAAACTGTTAGTGAGATGGGACATTAAACCTATTGGGCTACTGAACCCCCCTCGTCCTAACATCTCCTTCGCAAGCCCAGTAGGCTGAGTAGATATCACGCCTTCCTTTGGCCCATTAGATCCATCTTTCACCCCAACTCACCAGAGGCGTAGCCGTTATTCTGTAACAAGTGGGGCCTGGAGCTAATGTAGTAGGGCCCACATTAAGAAGAGCCTGCGGAAGGAAGGGCACTTGTTCTGCCCTCAGCCAAAAACATAGGAGTGACAGAGTAGTGAGGAAGGGCGAACCAATCAAACGGGGTTTGTCCCCTTGAGAAAAGGTTTTTAATAATGTGTTAAAATATAGTGCATTTTACAGTACACTTTGTGATAAATTAGGTAAAAACCATCCAGTTTACAATCGATTTTGTAGGGTAAGACATAAAAAGTATGTTACATTCCAAGCCACCAACAATGCACCGGAGCATTTTCAAACACATTTTTATGTCCGTTGTATGCCAGTATTCTGCAAGTGTAAAAAAGCATTTCCATATTGATTGTGCTCACACATGTCCATTTTGGTGCACCTATATATGCCAATATTTCCATATATGACAATAATCATGTTTGCTTTGTCCATAATGCCAGTAACGATACTATAACAAAGCATGTTTATGCTAGCTCTCCCAATACGTGCCAGTATCCCCATGTAAGAACATACTCCTGTTGGCTTTGCCTTAATGCCAGTGAAAAAAAAGCCATGCCACATTGCTGGCTACAAAAATCCCCCACTCCACATACAATAACACTCATCATGTGGTATTTGCAGCCTAACGGCAATAGAAAATGTCATGCCACAGTCAAAAAACATATAGCCTTGCAGGCAGCACGAATGCCCCCACCCCAATGTTAGAATACGTATGTTGCCTTTGGCCTTAACACCAGTAATAAACTGCAATGCCACAGAAAGAAAACATGCTCTTGCTGGCAAGCCGGTAAAATAGCTCACCAGGCTGAGCGCATGCTTTTGTAATCCGAGTGTGATTCGCGGGTTCAAATCCTGGCAAGGCCAACTCTGTTTTTCATACTTCAATGTGACTTCTGTGATCTCTACCCTCCTCTATGGACCTCGTACTATTATGTTGCTTTTGCAACTTGTTACCTCTCTTACTCTGTACTGTACTGTTTTCCCTGCTCACCAAGTTGTACCACCGCCGTGATACGTATGGGTTTGCGCAATGTCAATAAATGCAATAAATAAATAAAGCTCATTAAATGAGTGCAAACTTCGGCTGGGTGATACATTTGATGTAAATATGTTCTCTGAAAATCGCTTTGGTGAAAGCGCTATATAAATAGCATATCATCACACAAATCCCCCCATATAAGAACATTTATGTTGCACACATCATGTTATATTCCCCCATGGAACAATATGTATGTTGCCTTTGACCTTAAACACCAGTAAAATAATAAAGACCCAAGTCAAAATAAGGAAACATGCGCTCCCAATGTAAGAACACTCATGTTGCCTTTGACCTTAATGCGAGTACAACATTCCATGCCACAGTAAGACCCTGCCAGGCCAGCCCCACTGTAGTATTCTCCCCCACCCATCCCCACTCCAACCCCACCATCACATACAAACACTCAAGTAGGCTTTCCATTGCCCAAAAATGGCAGTAAAACATGCCATGCACTTAGAGTGTGAGTCTCCCGACTATACCCTCTGCAAAAGGTGCACCTGCAGCTTTTTTCGTTTATGGCATTATTTATTTAGTGGCTATTACTTCAACTCACTGCTTAGGGAAAATGGGGGGCACTTCTTTCCTCTGAGCCTCATCTGAAATGGCTTCTACCCTGGGTTTGTTTGTAAGGAAATGCTGCCCTTTCATATATCACTGAAGTGTATTCTCCCTACTTTCAGTCCCTAAAACTGCCCTGATGGGTTGCCTCATATGTTGTACCTAGGGAGGGCCATCTATTTACACAGGGTTGCTCCTTTTCGCTCTGTTGGCACACTGTTAATAGCTTTTGTTCCAGGGAAATGGAGCTGGAAACATGCAACTACTATCAAAAGCAGATGGGCAAAGCAAATGATTGTGTTGGACTAAGGACACCAGAAAGTTCTACTACTTAATGTGATCCAATTTCATTACTCGGGTGGCATTGCAGCTTTATGCGCAGAAAGGAGGTGTGTATCAGTGCCCAAAATCTGCAGTGCCAGAATGTAAGCATGTGCCCCTTAACATTCATTAAGCATTACACATTTCATATTGTAGACTTTGTTGGACTTCATTTTAGCTCAGAAAGCATTGCTCATTAAGGATCTGGTCTTCAGCAAATGTGTTGCAGCATTTCCAGTGTGGGTGTGTAATGGTGCTTGCTATAGCCTCATATATCTACAACTGGGGCGAGGAAGGTGCTATAGTGTCCACAGGGGATTCGCGTTACTCCAAATCCTACTCTTTTTTGTCACTCTCCTCTTCCTGCTACCCTGCCATGTAATGCTGCCAGCCTGTGCACATGCTTAGGAGCTTTCTAGCCATACAGAGCATTCTGGGAGTGTGAGGAGTGCTATTTGGAGTCTGCATTTGAATTAAACTAAAGTATTATTTGAAAGCTATTTGCTTACATAAGGTGACTCGAGAGGTGAAAGTGCCGCAAGTTGTAAGGACTATGGGCCTCATTACGACCCAGGCGGTAAGTTACCGCCTGGGTCGTACCTTTACCACCATGGCGTAAACTACGTTTACGCCATGGTGGTTGGCGGACTTACCGCCCCATTCCGAGGTTGGCGGGGCGGTAAGTCCCCAATCCCCATTTACCCTTCCCCATTCCCATTTTTGCCCCATAGGGCATAATGGGAGTGGGGAAGGCGTTAATTACGCCACCGTAAATTACGGTGGCGTAATTAACAACAAGGTCCCTTAGCGCCATGGATTTTAACACCTGCTAAAAGCAGGTGTTAAATCCTCCATGGCGCTAAGGGACCTCGGAATCAGGCGGTAAGGGTCGGCGCTGTTTACGCTGCCGTAAACCCCTTACCGCCTGGGTCCTAATGAGGCCCTATGTCAAGGAAGGGAAGGACTTGGTGTATTGAAGCATATTGGCAAGTGATAGGGACACTGTCATCCTCTGAAGCATTAGAGAGGGGTGCTTGTTCCTATTTTAATGCAGCATTCTGAGGTGCGAGGTGCACACAAGTATGAGGGGAGTCACATCTGTTAGTGGGAAAGTTGATAGTTATTTAGCTTAAATGTTTCTAGAAGTACTATATCGAGGGACCAAATCTAGCTGTGCACAACAGGCCTAGGAGCTAATTTGTTCTGGGTGGTGACAGAACGGTCTGGATTGCGTAAGGAGGTGTAAGTATAAAGACATTGCGTGTGTGAGGAGAGCAGAATTGTGTAGGGAGATCAGGGCAGTGCAGTGCTGGCCTCGGTCAAGGGTGGGGTGAAGGTGGGGCAGCAATCGTGTGTCTTGTGTGGAGAGTAGGGCAGTGAAATGCCTCCCACCTGTCGAACGGGCAGGTAGAAGGGCAAAGGTATTTGGGGGTAGAAAGTAAAGTTCACCAAACATGGGCTTCTAGTCCAGAGGACGGCTGTGACAGGAGGGGCCCTGTTTTTGGATAGGCAGCAATGATGGCAGCACTGCTCTTTGCTTATTGGCAAATGACAACGTGGCAGGGTTCACAGATGACATGGTCTGGCCACGTAGGCCAGATACAATTTAAAGAGCTGCTATTTCAATTGGCAGGCACCGCAGCAACACGTTTTGACACAGGGTGTACTCTTCACGACGGGTACAAGGAGAATGGCCTCACTGAAAGAGACACTGATTATCCTGCTAAGGTGGCTAGCATGCATCTCGCAGCAACCAGGTACTCTCTTCTTCCAGGGGCGCCTCACCTCCATAATTGTTCTATTTAATAATAATGGGCTGGTTACATTTTAACGCCTCCTCCCTCCCTCACAATCAGTTTTGTGAGGAGAAAATAAAGCAGTGTGGAGAGTGCCGGCCTGAGGTCAAGCGAGCAGGCAGCTGTGGAAGGGAGGGGTTTAGCCATCCCACGCCCATGCCTGGCACCACCTCTGGTGCCACATACCTCAACTCTGAAGTGCTTGCTTGGGACAACCACTCGATCCCTCAGTGTCGCAGCCCAGGTCTCCTTTTCAGTGCCTGGAAGTGAACAAAGCCTGCAAGCACAAGCCAAAACAGAAATGCGCGCACTCAGGCTGTGTTTATTGTGCGATCAATGGGGGTTAGGGCCACCATCATACATGGCTCGCTCCAGTCCATCGCGGGTGGTGAGCTGCGGCAACAAAAACAAACATTTTATTCACACTGAACTGGACATGTGATTATTGTCCATGCACAGTTCAGAGGGGAAGAAAAAAAAGTGTATTTTTTTGCTTTTTCATGGGGTGGCCGATGGGGGGCCAGCATTTTCATAAGGGTAGCCATGGCCCCCCCTGGCCACCCCTTGGAGGCGCCCCTGCTCTAGAGAGACCTGAAGCCTATCCACCAACAAACGCCAGAGGCAGCAGCAGTATGTGACCCAGAGAGAGAGAGGTTGTGTCCATTGGCACTAGTCTGTAAAATCCCATTGAGCTGCTGTTATGGCAAGCAAACCCACATACAGATACCCACTGCACCACCAGGGAACAAAAAGGGAGCCCAGCCCCTCATCCCGAGAGAGACGTATCTGGGATCCCCACCAAACGGGATTGGCCATTGTGAAACAACAAGCTAGTTTAGCATCCAGAATAACTCAAATCCCGCTGACCACCACCCCTAAAGACATTACCACCCCTAGATTTGTATTTCAAAGCTGTTCAGAACAGGAAATACTTAACATAGTAACAAATCTCAAATCCAGCTCCTGTCTCAGAGACGTTACACCTGCTGGAATTTTAAAGGGTTCCTTAATAGGTTCTAGTTACTTGGATCACCAGACTGGTCAACATGTTTTCTAGGGATGGGTATGTTCCAGCATCATTAAAGGACATCTGGATCACCCCCCTCCTAAAGAAAAGCACTCTTGATACAGCCAATGCAAAAAATGATAGGCCAATTACGAATGTCCCCTACCTATTGAAGGTTATAGACTGAGTACCCTACCTGCAACTGAATAAATTCATTGAGGAAAACAACATGCCAAACATCCATCAGTCGGGCTTCAGAGCCCGGCATAGAACTGAGATGGCCCTGTTGGACCTTAAATCCCACATTGCAGGGTTTGTAGAGCAAGACCAGCCAGCCCTTCTGATGTTATTGGAGCTCTCAGCAGCTTCTGATCTTGCTGATCATGATCTGCTGCAAGAGAGGCTTAAAACCACTGCCAAGTGCTCGGAGTGCGCTTGCCATTGGATCAAATCTTTCTGAGGTCCAAGAACGTCCAGAGTAGCGGTAGAAAACACCCAAGAGTTGTGAATTCTGTCCATGTGCGGAGTTCGTCAGGGCTCCTGCTTATCTCCAATTCTTTCTAACATCTACATAAGGCCCCTACTTGACTTGCTGGATAGACTGGGTGTCAATTATGTGAACTATGCAGATGATACCCAGGTACTTTTTAAACTCACTGGGGTATATGCACAAGACTCCGAAATCCTGAATGAAGTTTATCAGGAGATTCAATCTTGGATGGCACAGAACTCCCTTGCATTAAATATTGAGAAAATTGAGCTAATAATATTAGCCTCCAACCAACATATAAAAAGACTTGATGACCTCTATGACCCTTTCATCATCGCCGGAATTAAAATCCTGGTCAGTAAACCAGTAAAAATACTGGGCGTTGTACTGGACCACGAGATCTCTATGAAGCAACATGTTTCACAGGTTCGTTCCCCGTGTGGTCATATTACCAAACTCATCCATTATACTCGCCCCTATCTTTCGATTTAAAATAGATCTCTGCTGGCAACAGCACCAGTCAATTCCCGTCTAGACTATTACAACAGCTTTCTTGCCGGCACATCCAAGACCAACATGAAAAGCCTGCAGACTTCTCAAAACTATGCCATCAGGGTCATCTTTGGACTCAATAGACGTGAACACATATCCTCGTTCAGCTTTACATTGTCTCCCAATAAAATAGAGAATCAGGCACAAGATCTTATCCTTGACATACAAATGTATCCACAGAGTAGCTGCCCAATATCTTTTTGACAGGATATAAGCGAAACAACCTGCTAGGTCTCTATGATCTAATGATACACTCTCATTGATCCAACCACGCTACCACTTGGAGAAATGTGGCTGTCGAAACTTTGAAGTTCAAGCATCAAGGGAAATGGAATTCACTCCCGTTGAACATAAGAGCCTCCTCATCTCTGATGACTTTTAAAGAATCACCAAAAACCCTTTTTTTAATCTGGTCTAAGCTCCCCTTCTGATTCTGTCTCCTTTTTCCTCTTTGCGCTCTGAGGCTTACGGGTGTGAAGAACATAACAAAAATGTAAATGAATGAATAAATAAACGGTGAACCGGAATAAAAGCTGGTACATTGGACAATCTACCCTGCCATTTTAGGATTGCAGCAAGCATGTGCGGAGCATGTGGGCGAGGCGTAGCTCCATTTTCAAGAATTTCCCTCCCACATACTAATCAGAGGTGGGGAAAAAAGTACAGTATTGGCCTGGGAGACGCAACCCATCCTCGCAGGTGGAGAGGAGTTTAAGCAGGGGACAAGAAGCATGAACTGTGGGTTTTCTGTGTGAGGATGAGGGGTAGGGCGACAGAGACCAGCAGAAGGAAGGAAGGATGGTTTTTGAGTAGGTGGCGGGAGGAGGAAAGTAGTAGTGATAGGAGGATAGCAGGGGAGTAGAGGTGGATATTAGTTATGTGGAGGAGTGGAGTATCAGTGGAGAAGGGGAGTAGTCAAGTGGTGTGGGAGGAGATGTAACATCAAAAGGTTGAGACAAGAAATAGGAGGAGTGAAAAATGGGTGGGCAGAAGATTTGTGTGAGGACTAAGAAGGAGGGTGCAGGAGATAAGAGATCAGTATGGATGTGAGTGGGCCAGCCTGAATCCTACCAAGTAAGTGCAAGGCATTATCTCCTTCCATTTCTCCATTAGAAACTAAAGGTTTACGGTCATTGCATCGAAAAATAGGCATCGAAATGACATTGCATCGAAAAAAAGCATTGAAATTCTATGTTTTACATTATAAGTACATATCCATCGAAAATTTTCCATCGAATGGATATGTACTTTTAAATGTAAAAGATATCATTTTGATGTGTTTATTTTCTACATTAAAACGTTACATGGAGCTGTCCAGTGCTGAAATGTTGGCACTGGCCAGCTCCTTGTAGCATTTAAAAAATGTTTTTGTATATTGGGGGATTCCTCCCCCAGCCCTCCAACCTCCGCGCCCACCCCCCCTTAACCCTAACTCTAATCTAACTCTTAATCTAACCCTTAATCTAACCCTAAATCTAACCCTTACCCCTAACCCCAAATCTAATATAACCCTTAATCTAACCCTAGTCCCAACTCTAACCCTAACCCTAATCTAACCCTAGCACCAACCCTAACCCTAACCCCAGCCCTAACCCTAACCCTAACCCTAACCCTAACCCTAACCATTAATCTAACCCTTAATCTAACCCTTAATATAACCCTAGTGCCAACCCTAACCCCTAACCCTATCCATTGAAATGAACCATAGAAAATTATTCAATGAATATGCTTTTCGATGGAAAGGCAATTCAATTAATAATTTTCAATGGAAAGGTATTAGATGGAAAGGTGTTAGACGGAAAGACCAGATACCGAAACTAAGCATTGGATAGAGTAGGGAAAGTTAGGAAGTCCATGAGGGAGTTTAGATATCAGCCCTTAAGGAATCACCTATAGTATAAAACAGTGATTAGTCAGTAGGGGTCAATAATCGGTAGCATTAACGGGGAATTGCAAATGCCTTGTTTAAGGGGGAGGGTAATAACAAGAAGAGAAAGAAAGGAACGGCTCAAGACCCCACAAAGAAAAAGAAACATAAATAAACATTAAAATAAAATCTTGTGCACTGCCTCTAAGATTTAGAGTGATTTATGTGCTATCTGTGATACTAGCCTTGTGTGTTAATATTGAACAAAGTCATTTAATTTGACCATGTCATAAAATGGACACTTCAAAACATAATGGGGAAATGGAAGTCCTTTAAGTGCAATGAGAGGGGTTGGGCATGCATGTGAGCAATTGGGGCACATTGGAGGATGGTATGCAAGTGGATACATGGGAGCACGGCAGGTGAATGACCTGTCTACAAAGGCAACACAAATACAGTGCCAGCCCTGTGAATGTGAACTGTGCCCGCTTGCAGACACAATGTGTAACGTAGACCACAACCATGAAAATGAACTGTACCCAATGACGCCGTGTTTGGTGAAAGATGCCCGCACTCTGTTTGCTAGAGCTGTCTGCCAACATGATGCAATGGAAAAAGGCATTTCTAGAACACCCTTTGGCGAGTAGCATTGCATTTGCTCTGGCAAATTCTAAAATGTGAAGAAATAAATAATATACAGCCATGTCCACCGCTTGGCATAACACCCTTGGTGCCGCCTGCGACATAGCAAGAGATCTTGTTCACGCCATAATCCCTTGGAGGACTTGTCTGACATTGCAGTTCATGCTGACACTCAAAGGAAGCCATTTTTACTCATCCTCAGTACTGTTACATGTGCATGTGGCAACACGTCAACACGTATTCACAGATTTGCATGGGTCGGCATCACAAACAGCTGTGTGCCATAACCTCTGCAGCCGTCCATTTGCCTTTACTCCCAATTATCTTTGCGCATGCACACAATGTTTTTAACCCCCATGAATTGGCATGACACAAGATTTCAATTGGCAAAATTGGCCGCAGTTTTATTTCCATGACAACAGAAGTATTTGTACACAATAGTGACCTCATTCTGCGCGTGTGGCGCTTGCTTGCCGGATTTCCTTTGCTTCCCCCTATACTTGGTATAGTAGGCCCCCAACTCCCCCGACCCATTGTACCTGTTCCTATCCTGCCCGTGCAGGGGTCCGTGGGTGGGGAGAGCGCCGTTTGTTTCGGGGGGGAAGCTGAGCCTTGTTTGTTCCTACCAGGCGCCCCCGCCGTTTAGGCCCAAGAGGCGCTGGTCCAGAAGAGCGAAGACCCATTCTGTTTCCTTCTGGCTCGTCCGGAGTCTATCATTTGTGCTTGGTTGCCCAAACACCGCCACGCCAACCGGTGGGTTCCCGCCCTCCGTTGGCTCCCTTCTTCCTCATTCCTTCTCACAATTCCAGCAATTTGGTGCAAATGTTCCAGAAAAAGAGCTCCATTCCCTTAGGGGATAAGTGCACCCCATCGGCTAAGAAATACTCGGGGGTCTTCCCGTCAATCAGACCATGCCTGATCTGATAGAAACCTCTGCCCTTGCAGAATTTGGCCACTGCCCCGTTCAGCTTCCTCCTTGATTTCTCTACCGCCGAATGGTTTGCTGCCCCCCTCCATTGCAACCGCGGAATCACCTCGGACCAGATGATCTCCGTCTCCCCCATCTGTGCTGATATTTCCTGTAAAGAGCTTGTGATGTCTCTCAGCAAGGTCCCCCTCCCTAAGCTGGTCAGGTCGTTCCCTCCCAAGTGTATTACCAACACATCCGGCTTCCGCCGTTTGTTTAGCAGCGTATGCAATTGCCCTTTCAGCTGGGCCCATTTCATCCCTGGCACCCCGTGCCATTCGATCTTGAATTCTCCTGCCGTCAAGATCTCTTGCTGCTGGTTCCAGCTTGCCTTTGCCCTTGAGATGAATGAGTGCCCCACCACCCATACTGTGCGTAGTTTCCTTTGGTGCACTGCTGGTAAATGACATGGAGGGAACGGCATGGTTATCTTTACACTTTTTCCGGCCTGACATAACGTTTATAACATCCTGACGACCATCTCCCCAATCTCTTAATCTCTTCGGCCCCTAGCCCCCCGACTGATGCTGAGGTGGCGGCCCCAATCCGAAAGGAATGTGTCCCAAACTGGCCCCCTGCCATACCCATTCTCTCCAGCCCAAGGGACATTACTTTTTTGAACTGAAATCGGCTTAGCGCGGACCCATCCTTGTGAGTGAGCCATGGCGCCTCAGCCCCTGATGGCCGCCTCTGTCGCATAAAGTTTGCCGCTGCCGCCACCGGGCAAACCCTGCTCGCCTGAATGGCATGTACGGTCAGCGCCGTACCCTTTCCTTTCTGATCCGTCTTTGACCGCCTCACATAAATGACGACCTGAGCGCTCCCCACTTGGATGTCCCTGACGCGCAAGAACCCACTCCCTTTGCCGTTCTTGTTTTCCGGCACCAATTCGCTGATTCTGAGCGCCCCAAAAAATGCCACAGTAAAAGCCGCCGAGAAGAGCACACGCTCCGATTCATCCCGACATACTTCCCCCAGGCATTTAATTAATCTGTGCAATTTCCCAATATCGATTGGCCGTCTCTCATCCGGTTTTGCTGTGCTTTGCCTTGCCCAGCCTTTCATGGCCAGTATGACATAATGCTCCTTAGTGGGGTCCTTCTCCCCGTGTACTTTTGCATGATGTGCTATGGCCGCTAGGTGATAGCTTACCCAAGCCCGAGTCTTCCCTGTCTTCCAGCACCAGCCTATGAATGCTCTCACCGGGTTCTCCCCGGGGTCCCCTGCTACTACCTCCTCTTGGAACTGTGCAAACCGAATCCAACAAGCCCTGTACCTCTTGGTTGTACCGGGTGCCAGGGCAGTTTCAACTAATGCGGTCAGATCGCCCCAATCATCCCCCACCATTGTACCTCGAATGGGGTCATCTCCTCCCTTGCTTCGGGGCAGCTCTCCCGGAACCGGTCCCACTGTAAACGAGACAGAGAATCAGCGGCCGTGTTTTTCACCCCTGGAATGTGCCGTGCTCTAACCTCAATGTTCAACTCTAACAAACTCCTGGTGAGTTCTCTGAGGAGCCTCAGCACCCTCGGGTTACTGGACGATCCTGTGTTAATGATCTGTACCACAGCCAAGTTGTCCGACCATAGCGAGACCTTGGAATTTTGCAGCTGCCCGCCCCACAGCTTGAATGCAACCACTATGGGGAATAGCTCTAGTAGCGTGATATCTTTTGTGACCCCCTCCTTGTGCCATTCCTCTGGCCACGCCATGCCGCACCATCTGTCCCCCAGGATAGCCCCGAAACCCAGGGACCCGGATGAATCCGTGAACAGTTTGAGCCTCTGACTGCTTGCCCAGTCCGCCCTCCAGATTGCCACCCCGCTGGAACCTGACAGGAAGCCATCCCACATTCTGAGATCCTCTTTTACCTCTGCACCCAATCTGACGTGCTGTGCGGCATGTTGTAAGCCCACCGTTTTTAGTTCTATACTTCTGGCAAATGCCCTCCCTGCTGGTATCACTTTGCCTGCAAAATTGAGGTTTCCAGCCAGCACTTGCAATTCCCTCAAGGTCGCTTTGTTTTTACCCATCAGCTCCCGAATCAAGCCCCTCAGTTTTCCTACCTTGTCCTGAGGGAGCCTACACTCCCCTTTAACTGAATCGATCTCGATCCCCAGAAAAGTCAATGTCGTTGCTGGCCCCACGGTCTTTCCTGGTGCAAGGGGAACCCCTAGTTGTTCCATTTTATTTTGAAATATCTCCATCATGGATTTGCACTCATCCGTCCCCTCCCTCCCCACGAAGAGAAAATCATCCAAGTAGTGCATTATTCCCCCATTTTTTATCTCCTGCCTTACCGTAAACTCCAGAAAGGAGCTGAATGCCTGAAAATATGAGCAGGAAATGGCGCACCCCATGGGGAGGCATTTGTCATAGTAGTACTTGTCCCCCACCTTAAAACCCAGCAAGTGGTGACTATCCTCGTGGATTGGTAATAGACGGAAGGCAGATTCTATGTCAGCTTTCCCCAACAATGCCCCTTCCCCTGCCGCTTTTACCATTAGTATCGCATCCTCCAGGGAGGCGTACTGCACCCTGCACTGTTCCTCTGGGATGCCGCTGTTCACTGACTGACCCTCGGGGAAGGATAGGTGGTGTATCAGGCGGAATTGACCCTCCTCCTTCTTCGGCACCAGTCCTAGTGGCGATACTACCAGATTGCTCATGGGGGGCCTAGAAAATGGGCCGGCCACTCTCCCCAGCCCCACCTCTTTGTTAACCTTCCTTTCCACCACCTCGGGATTCTCCAGAGCCGATCGTAGGTTGGCCGCCTCCCTTCCCCCTTGAGAACCTGCCCCCGGGATCCTAAAGCCCCACCTGAACCCTTGCCATAGCAATTTTGCGTCGGCTTTGTTATGGTACTCATTTAGGAAGGGAGTCATGGCAAGAAGGCTAACTGGTGTGGGCAATGCCCTTTTAATCATACATTTGTCATTCATTGTTACCACAGCATTGCCTTGTTTTGTCGGCGCATCACTCAACATTCCCTTTATTCT
Source organism: Ambystoma mexicanum (assembly GCF_040938575.1). Classification (NCBI taxonomy): domain Eukaryota; kingdom Metazoa; phylum Chordata; class Amphibia; order Caudata; family Ambystomatidae; genus Ambystoma; species Ambystoma mexicanum. The sequence goes on from NC_090937.1 coordinate 432,064,437, forward strand.
TTTGTTTCCCTCCATCCCCGGGTTTAGCCTCTCCCGGAGTGGCCCTGCGGGTGCCCGTACCACCGCCCCTCTGGTGCTTGTACCTGCATGTCTTCCCGTATGAGCAATACCCTTCTGCAAACCGCCAGCAGACTTCTGGCTCCCCCTGGTGGGCTGCTGCCCGGTACACCCAGGAGGAGGGCCCGCGAAAGGACCCTCTCCCCCGTTGGGGGAACCCGCCTCTGCCTCTCCCACCCCGAGACTTCTCTCCTGGTGACTCGTCCTGTGATTCCCTGCAGGGCACCACTTTGTCCATGTACCCCCCGACATCCATCTCGTCCCATGACATTGCTGGCCATATCTGCATTTTTAATCTAAAGCCTCGGTCATACTCCAGCCATCCCTCGCCTCCATACTTCTGATACAAATCATGCACATATTGTTCGTACGCTATCATCGCCAGTGCATCCTGCGGGTACCTCTCCAACATTACTGACATATACATCCTATAAGCTTTTAGCCAGTTGTTAATGGAACGCTCCACCTTGGTGGCCTCCCTGTCCCTTTTCTCTTTTTCCTTTTCAGACAGTTCCTTTAGTCCTCCCCCCGTGGGGACGATCCCCAACAAATCAAAGATGTCAATGAATTCCTTCCTCCACAACCTCTCCTTGATCCCCCATGGAATGTGCCACACCAGAGAATTCACCGTAGCCCGCATAGGTGCGAACCCTGGCATTGGCCTCCCATACTGGGTTGCCTGCCCCCACAAACCCCCTGTTTCACTGCTGATCAGGCCTGCTGCTACGGGCTGCGCCGCGCTCAGCCCCCCTATCAAGACTGCACCAGGCCCTGCCTCCTTCTGCATCCCCTGTGCCCCTGCCGGCGACCCTGAAGCCAACTGCTGGGCTCCTTCCGTGCTTACCGATGCCCCTGGCCCCTGGTTTGTCCATTCTTGACCCCACGGGAGCCCTGCCAACTGTGCTTGCTGCCCGCCTCCCATAGGTGGGCCCACACTAGGCAGCCCGACAGATAAGAAACCCCCGGGCGGTATCCCCCTCTTCTGAGGCAATTGACTTATTCCACCCGCCTGTGCCCAGCCTTGAGTGCTACCGCTGCACCAGGGCCCTCCCAGCCCTTGTGATGCCCCCAGATGCGTGGCTATACTTCCTTGAGACAGTCCCCCTACCACCATACCAGTACTGGGCACAACATTCGGCATTTGCCCCATTTTCCCCCATGCTTGCATGCATTCTAACACCATACCTTTCACTGTCTCCAGGGATGTTGTTCCTCCACCCGCGACATCCACCGTTCTGGTCGCAGGAGCGTTGGGTGGGCTCACTCGATTCCCTGGAGCCTCAGCAGGTGTAGGAGCCGTTAAGGCCGCATCCTCCTGCGCCCTCCCCTTCTGCCGTGGTCTCTTGGTGCTGCTGGCCTGCTCCTTGCTCGCTTTAGCCCTGGCCGTCATTGTCCTTTTCCTTTTGCTCCCCTGGGTCTCCTCTTCTTCTTCTTCCTCCCCCAGGCTGTGGATCTCGGCCTCGATCACGGTGGCCTCGCTGCCACTGTCCTGAAACATCAGAGGGGAGCTTTCCACCCCCTGGCTGCGCCCTTCCTGGCTAGGTTGGGCCACCATCCTGGACATCCAGTCCGGGCCATGGGTTGCTGCTGCCACCCTGGCCAATTCCATGAATGACGCCAGATCCATTTGGCGGCCTCGCAATGGGTCAACCACCTGCTTCTTGCTTCTCCTGGGCCGCTCGTTGCTGCTGCCCGTGTTCAGTGCTCATGTGTAGCCGCTCCTCCCCTGCGGCTGCCTCCTTGCGGCCTGCCGAATGCTTCCGTCCTCTTGGAGGGAGGGCGTGGGCGTCTGCGTGCCCCTGCGTTGGCCCCTCCGCCCGGAATGTTTCTGGCCGTGAGGGGGGGGGGGGCGGGGAACCGGGGGCGGGCTTGCGCTCGCGGATGCGCCTCCGGCTGGTGTTCCCCTCGACCTGTTCCTCCGACCGGGTTGCAGCCTCGTGTGACCCAGCCGACTTTCCTTGCTCCTTGCCTCCGGCAGCCGCTAGGCGGGCTCACCAGCAGCTCTGCTCCGCCTTCGACACCTCGATACCTGGTCCTGGGCTGGGCCCGCCTTCTCACGCCACTGCTTCAGATCAGCCGCGCTGCCCCTCCGCGCCCGCCGGCTGTCTTCCCCTGGCTGCGCGATCCCGCCTGCCGGATCCTTGCGGTCGACCTCCCTCCACGTTCCTGGCTCTGCTCGGCTCCTTCTGCCAGGCGGGCGATCCAGCTAGCAGTCCTCCATCTCTACTTCCAGCCGCGCCGCCACTCCCGATCAGCTGGGCCGTCCTTCCACGCACGCCGGCTGTCCTCCACCGGCTGCACGATCCTGCCTGCTGCTTCCTCGTGGTCGTTTTCTCGACGCGTTTCCCGGCCCGGTCACTGGTCCTCCTTCCTTCTGCTGGGCGGGCGAGCGGCAACAAACGAAATTCCTTGTCCTTGTCAGGTGGCGGCGACCGGGTCCCAGTGCAGGAGCGAGATGCCTGGTCCCTGGTCCCGCCTGCTTATATCCTGCAAGCCCCGCCCCCTTCCTTTTGTTTATCCTTCGCGGGCTTTCTGGCCCATTCAGCTTTGGCGCCGTTTCGCCCCCTTGTCCTTTACCCTTCCGGGTGAGGGCCCCGGCTCCCGGCGGCATGACCCCGCAGGGGTTACCCTGCTGCCTCCTCCATTTTGCGGACGTTTTCCGTCGTCAGCTCCATATACAATGGTGGACTGGCCTACAGGCAAATCTGGACATTTCCCACCGAGCTTCTGCAACGTGGTACTTACCCCAGTTTTCGGATCATTTTACCTTGTCTCGCCCATGCAACCTACAACCTTCCTTCCATATCCCCTCCTTCCGGCACATCCCTTTGATGTGTTTAACTAATTTTTAATCTCTATATAGGCTTTAAAATTCAATATGTGGTTCATTTTTTTCTGAATCTTCTTGCATGAGAAACCCCTAAACCCTTGCACTGTTTAACACGGGGCGTCTTGGAAAAAACCTTTCGAGGGCCACGTTCCGTTTCCATTCCACCCCTGGACGCATTGATTGAGGTGTAGACCTGTAAGGAGAGGAAGAAACATGGCACGACAACCGTAGCGGCCATGTTTAGGAGCACAGCAGGGATTGTTTACACATCCCGTACTGATGCACCAAGTCACGGGAGGCAGAAATGCTCTCCACCGAGCCAGTGGCCACTCCGTGGGTTTTCATCATAGCACTCCCAAGGGGCTGTTCCTGTGAGGTTTCATCTCTTGCATCTTGACAACACAATTGACTTTCTGTGAGCAGCATCTTCCTGGAAATTGCAGGATACGGTCAAGTGAACTCTGAAAGTGCTCGACGTGCAGCTGTTTATTGGGAGAGACGTCAGCCCCGCAATAATCTTGAGCCTGGGTGTAGGTAAAGATTTTACCACTATTCTCCCTGCGCCAAGTCACCCGTAAGTGACTAACTCTTTGCTGCGGTAATGCACTGTTAAGTCCTGACATGACTAAATGTGCTTCTCTGTTTGTTGGTCTGGTAAAAGTTAAAATGGGTGACCAGACATGTTCTATTTCTCTGAGACTGGGCTTAATTAGAGGCATTTTAGGCACTGGGTTAGAAAACAAAATCTGGTTTCTCAACCGAAAAAAGGGGACTACGTTATTACACATTTTTTATAACAACGGGACTTTAAAAGAATTCTAAAAAATGTTCACAAAAACGACTTTAAATCGAAAATGATGTTTAGAAAATAAGTTATAATTATATTACAATGGACATTAATTACTGTCTGAATTAACATTAATTCAAAATGGCAAATTCATCTCCTGATCCAGGGCAGTCTTAAACTAGCTGGAATCTCTTCCTCGCCCTTTCCCTTTATCCCTGTGTCTCTCTCCCTCTTTGTCCTCTCTCCCTCTCTCTTTGCTCTCTCTTCCTCTTTGCTCATCTCTCTCTGTCTCTCTCTCTCTGTCTCTCCCCCTCTCTCGTTGCTCTCTCTCACTCCCTCTCTCTCCCTCTCTCTCTCTCTTTCTCTCGCTCTCTCTCTCCTTCTTTGCTGTCTCTCTCTCGCTTTCTCTGTCTCTCCCCTCTCTCTTTGCTCTCTCTCTCCCTCTTTGTTCGATCTCTCTCTCTCTCTCTCTCTGTCTCTCCCCCTCTCTCTTTGCTCTCTCTTGGTCTCTCCCCCCCACCCCTCTCTCCCTCTCTCTGTCTCTTTCTCTCGCTCTCTCTCTCTCCTTCTTTGCTGTCTCTCTTTCCTCTCTCTATCTGGATTAGAGTTGCATTTGGCTAAGAATCCCGCTCTGTTGCTGACATCAGCATTACCGGAGGAACAGGTATCTTGAAGGATTGGGGTCATGTGTTTTTTAAGCGTTAGAACTATAATAAAAGCAGCAGAAACAGAGACTTCACGCAGGGTGGAGAAAGCACTGGTATTTGGCGATACACATTGCCATTACGTGTGTCCTCCAGGAATGCCACCATGACACGCATGACTCATTTTCCGTATGTATGTTGAAAGGTCAGTGGGGGGCTGCCTAGGCTCTACAGGGTGTGCTCGGGTACTGACAGGCCTGGCTAGTGGGCTAAGGGCCAACTTCAAAGGTTTAGAACCGTGTCAGTTATTTGCTATGTTTTGTCAAAGATTGATGCTGTGCAGACTATAAACACCCTCAACCAAATAGTGGCCAACGTTAAACATTGCCTTGGTGCTCACACAAGAAACAGACCATCAGTGTTAATCTGAGGACAATATTTCCCAAGAAGGAAGGGCATTCTGGGAGATTATACTGTGTATATTCTCCCCCAAAAGAAGATATTAAATAAAGGGAATTATTTAATTGTACTAACCTTGTACATTGGCATGTTTTAAAACAGCAAAATGTTCACAAAAAAAATAAATAAAATAAACACTGCCAGTACATTATGAAGTCATAGAATATTATATTTGTCCTACTGAGCAAAACACATTACCAACATTTAAACTAACCATCTAAATTGTTTCTTATAAAGGTCTAAATGGGACATCCTGATACAAGCACCTTGATGAGAACGGGGAGGGGACCGTTCACGAGGGTACAACGGGTGGAAAGACAGCATGACTCTTCAACCCCTACCCTCTCTGCTGTGAGCACCACCAGACGTCAGTATCCACTTCATACACACAACCATACGAATAACACATGTCCCACTTGACACACCTTTTGTGCATGCGGTGGAGCCTGAGGAGGCAGAGGGTGGGTGTGGTGAGATGTGGAAGGACAGGCGATGAGAGGTCTCTGGAAGACTAAGCAGTGAGAGAGAGGAGGAGATGGCCACAGGCATCTGTCAGCAAGGGATACTAATTTCGTATTTTAGGTGATTACAACATCTGAGAGTACATTTTTGGTGCTTCGGGGGCATAGGGTTCAATCTGCAGAACCAAACGTTAAGACATGAAGACCACTTGGTTAGGCAGTGATGTGCTTAATGCTTATTTGAATAATCTTTGGTCACTTTGAGGCATTAATATGGATGCTGCACTGGTCATCCATGTCATAACCATCACTAGGGTCAAGGTCTAGACTGGTAGTTTCCAGCCCTTGCTGCCACTGGTATCCTACACCCTCAGCCACTTCACTCCAGTACATGTGTGCTCTAAAAGAAGCCTCTTGCTGCACAGTACTGCTTTAATGCACAACTTGTCTCTTGCCACATGGTTTAGCTGCAATATTGCCAGAAGAAAAATTACTATGGAAAAGGTCTAGGCTGGTGGTTTCCAGCACTTGCCTCTTGTATCCTACACCCTAGCCAATTCATCCCAGCATACGTTCGCTCTACAAGAAGCTTCTTGCTGCCCAGTACTACTTTAATGCACAATTTGGCTCTTGCCACATCATTGTGTGGCAATGATGCCAGATGAAAGATTACGCAGGCTTTTTTATGAACAATACCTTAACAATACTGACACCATTATGTTAATTCTGCACTGCTAGGCTATGAGCCATCTTCTCCCTGTGTGTAGGATACTGCTGCTTCCACATATTTCTCAGAGTCATTGTGTTAGCATCTCTAGCACAGCTTTATAGCAATTGCTATCATAGGAGGGGATGTGCAATTTAACACTGATTGCCAATGCGTCTGAATCAAAGGAAAAGTGTGCCACCCTGCCTCAATTTGCTATGAACACTCCAAAGGCACCATACTATAAGAGGCCATCTCTCATTTCTAATCCTTGAAACGAAGACAGGAACGTGGATGATGCTTTGTGACCCTTAGTGCCACAAAGGGAACCCTAAAACTCACTCAGTAACAGATAGGTAGGTAGGGGGCCAGATTACACCATGCCATGAGAACACAATTTGCCCAGACCCAGGGGATGTTGCTAGGTCTGGAAAAGATCTGGGGCGACGCTAATGTCAGGAATGTCGGGACTCGGGCGAGCTAGCCTTTTGGTTGTAGCCCCTGAGCTTCTATCCGGGGCTCTAACTCAAAGACCCAGGGTTATAGCCTCCCCTAGCACAGTACTGCATTCACACTGTTGGACTGACGTGTCTGGACAGCAATGATTTGTGAAACAAAAGCCATGGCCTGAAAAATGCTGCCCCACGGAAAGGGCGTCCTCCATACACACAATATGCAGACATTCTTAAATATCAAATACACTGCCTCATTGTTTTTCTCTCACTAAATGGCAGGAGAAGAACCTTAACTCTCTTTTATTGAGTCTGCATGCGTCAAATGTTGTGTTATGTTAGTCATGAATTGTTTGTGAATCACAATGTGTGCACATACATGGCCTTTTGGATACACTGATTAGCAGAGATCCATGCAAACCTTAACTTCCAATGGTCAAAGTTAATCAAAGTCTAATACCAGTTGCTTATTCAATAGTTCATGAACCATCATGTTGTAATTGCACATAGTTAATATTGACACAACAAGCCTCTGAGCTTTTCCAACAGTTTAATATTAGGTTTAAATATGCATACCTGGCCTAATGTTACGTTTAGATACACATAACCACCCACATGTTAGGTTTACACACACATAACCAGCCGACATGTGTTTCAACCTTCATAATGGCCTCATCATGGCCGTTATCATGTCGAAAAGTACAATTATTTTACAGAAACAAAGTCTATGTCATGGAGGAAAGTTATCTTCTCTCACGTTGTAATTGTGAAAAACCACAAGGGTTTGTTCAAATTAAGCACTGTTCAAAATCTGTCCCCAATTAATGTCTCAAATTCAGACTCATAGCCATAATCTCCATCTCTCAAATTCTATCATCCTTAGAATGTCTCATAATTGTAAATATGGTTGGATTCGATCCAATCTTGAGTCAAGGGACCAATTATTATATTGTGTTGTTCAATTCCGAATTCCTAATCGAAGTGTGTTGGTTAAACACACTGTCTGTAGACAGGAAAGCGGGTAGTCCCTCTGCCCCATGTAGTTTTTTTTACATGGCCTTTTGGTACTGATGGCTGTCTCCATCATGAGAATGTAATCTAACATTTGGTGAATTCCCTAACACAGGAGTCCCAGAAGGTTGGTTGGGGGGTTGGGATCTTCCACAAACACATTATAATATTGCATTTGGTCAAGCCCTCTGCAGGCTTAGCTTTGGTGAAGGAAACTTGGGCTTTACGACTTTCCCCAAATCTGTATATGTGTACATTGCGAATTATGTGTTATATAATTGCTGGTTTACCTATAGCAGAGAGAGAGCGAGAGAGAGAGAGAGAGAGCGAGAGAGAGAGAGAGAGAGAGAGAGAGAGAGAGAGCGAGAGAGAGAGAGAGAGAGAGAGAGAGAGAGAGAGAGAGAGAGAGAGAGAGAGAGAAAGTGTGTGGATGTGTGTGTCTGCACGCGCATGAAGGGTACACTCCAACATCAAGGTGTCTGAAGATAGTTATGTGCAGGGCCTCCTGTTTAGATCTCTGCATCAAGAGATGTGTGGGGTTGTATAGGAATATTGTCAGTTGGACGCAGATGGGCATCTTGACTGTAATGAAATATGTGGAGCATGTGCAGGTTTGCAGTGTATGTGGTCTGACAGGGTCTAGGAGTGACCCTAACGTCCTTGTGATAAGTGGCCTCATAAAGTCCCTCTGTGTAAATGCGTACCTACCCTCTTCCTACATGACTATTTGGTAGCCACTGTGTTCTTCGACTAAGTGTCTGTATGTTTGATGTGCGTATTTGTGGCGGTGTGATCTGAGAGTGCGGTTGTTTCAAAGGGTGTGTGGTGCTGCTTGACTCGCAGGTATTTCCGTGGGTGTGAGTTTGTGGTTGAGTCTTGACTCTTTCATCTCCACACTGAAGTAAAAAGTCGTGTAGAATTGTTTTCTGGTCACTGTAAATAAGGAATCGTATTTAGCATTGGCATTCTGGGGAGAATGTGTGTGTAAGGGTTTGGCCTGTCACAGTATGTGTTTCGTACTGATCTATTTGGGGGAAGTGTGTACCGATCTGTGTGCCTCCAGATACTAACTTGTAGTGACTTGAGAGCTCGCCTTAGTATCATCACGATCTTATTGCAGAACCTTGTTGCTCCATTAGAAGTCTTAGCCCGCCATTCCTTACCACCGTGCTAGGGTGAACAGGTTGGTGTCAAGTAATTACAATGAGTTGCGTGTGTATCCTAGGAATTTTCCCCTTTCCCCCATTCCCATACGCAAACAGTAAATCGTGAGTGGCATCTTTGATAGCAACCGCAACATATTATTAGGACCAGGAATCTAATGGTAACAAAAGGAGCCTGAGGAGCCACAACTCAGAACAATAAGACAATCATGAGTGTTGGATGAATATCATCACAAGACGGATAAGGAATGTCAGGTGGCGCTTACATATTGCTCAGTGGCAATGAATCTGATAGTTACGGGTGGTGTTTGCAGCCATAATGGGGATGTGCGACAGGTCACTGGGCTGTGCTGCTCTCATTCTGGGTGCACAGTGTCACAAATGCTAGGTGATGTGACATGTCCTTACATTCTTATCATGCTGATGTGGTAGGCCCTCAACAAGTACGAGTATGTGTTCTATTGTGGCGTATGTGCCCTGAAAGGTGATGTAAATGATTTAGGTCCATATGCCAACTGCCTAGCACGTGACCCTTAAACCTGTCACTGCTAAACTGGCCTGCTCTAAGCTGTTTTGACTTGTTTTCCTAAAAACAACGGCACCCTTCTCTCTCTGCTGTGTTGTTTTTGAGGGTCTCCCTGCATCCCCTTTTATCTCCGCCCTCCACACTCCGTGTCCAGACAATCCCAGCAGCTCTCCCCCTTCTGTTTCCCCTTCTCCACACACACGCACCAGGCTTTGGTTCCTCTTGCACCTGGTTGTTTTCTGCTGGCTTTTCCCATAGTATGGCATGTGATGTGCCGTTGCCCTGCTGGCAGCAGTTTGAATGCTGGCATTCATCCTCAAGCATGCAGACATGAGGTGGATGTAAGCGTGCCTTAAAAGCATAGCAACAGGTCTTGTAGTGTATTTATCTTCCTCGTTTCTGGAATATCTGAGTAGTTTCTGACTCACACTATTTTTATATCCCCTAACTCAACTCTGATTCATGAAGATTGACCACTGGCTACCCTTTCTGTCATCCTCTCGGAAACTGTTCCTGAATTCATTAACCTCTCAGATGCGAGTCCCCTTTACAGTCTTTCAAGCACTTGATAACAAACCACTCAGCTTTATGAGACGTTGCCTAACTACAACATTGGCTTTCATTGTTCATCCAATATCACCAACCGTATCACTAACTATGCCCCATGCAAGGGTTGTTCACCCCCAGGCGTCCAGGGCTGGAAACATTGGATTTTCATGATACCCCTGATTAATATTCATGAGATAAATATGTGTACAATGATTCTAAATACATGCAAAAATGTTCTGCATATTAATGTTAATATTAATGTTAAAGGATATTTGTACCGCGCACTATCACCACCGGAGTGGTCCCCTGGCGCTCTGGCGGCTCTGAAAAGGGAGAAAGGGGGGTGGGGGGGTTTGTTAGTGGGAATAAGCTGGAAAAGTGCAAGGGAGTAGTGATGTGCTGTTGGCAGCCTCAGCCCGGTGGGTCCGTTGGCTGGGCTTGGGGTGTTTCACGGTCTGTAGTCGTTGTGTGCTGTTGTGCAAGTCTATGTGTGGTTTGTTTTGTTGTTGCAATGTAGTGAAGTTTGTGCAGATTGCTGTATTTAGGCTTGTGGTTGTGTTTGTTACAGTTTGAGAGGTGTATGCGGAGGGCTGAAGTTGTTAGTGCATTATTTAGTTGGCATTGCGGTCCTTGCAATTGTGTCAAGGTGTGATGCCCGCTATCATTCACAATTCCATCAAGGTGTGCAACTTGTTATCCCTCACAGTTGCATTCTAGTGTATCACATGCTAACATTCGTAACCCTGTCTAGAAGTGACAGAAGCTAGAATTAAGGGCGACATCTAAGTGTGGCACATGCTAACATTCACAATACTGTCTAAATGCGACGGAGGCTAAAGTTAAAGATGACATCTAAGTGTGGCACATGCTAACCTTCATATTCTATCTAGATGCAATGAGGGCTAAAGTTTAGGATAGCATCTAAGTGTGGCACATGCTAACCTTCATATTCTATCTAGATGCAATGAGGGCTAAAGTTTAGGATAGCATCTAAGTGTGGCACATGCTAACCTTCATATTCTATCTAGATGCAATGAGGGCTAAAGTTTAGGATAGCATCTAAGTGTGGCACATGCTAACCTTCATATTCTATCTAGATGCAATGAGGGCTAAAGTTTAGGATAGCATCTAAGTGTGGCACATGCTAACCATCATATTCTATCTAGATGCAATGAGGGCTAAAGTTAAAGATGAAATCTAAGTGTGGCACATGCTAACATTTATATTTATATCTAGATGCGATGAGCGCTAAAGTTCAGGTTGAAATCTAAGCGTGGCACATGCTAACCTTCATATTCTATATAGATGCGATGAGGGCTAAAGTTAAGGAAGACATGTAAGTGTGGCACATGCTAACATTCACATTTCTATCTAGATGTGATGGAAGCTAAAGTTAAGGAGGATGACATCTAGATGCAATGAGGGTTAAGTTAAGGATGACATCTAAGTGTGGCACATGCTAACATTCACATTTCCATCTAGAAGTGACAGAAGCTAAAGTTAGGATGACAACTAAGTGTGGCACATGCTTACATACACATTTCTATCCAGATGCGACTCAGGTTAAAGGTTGAGGATGACATCTAAGTGTGGCACATGCTAACATTAATTTTCTATCTAGATGAGACGCAGGCTAAAGTTAAGGATGGCATCTAAGTGTGGCATATGCTAACATTCATATTTCTATCTAGATGAGACGCAGGCTAAAGTTAAGGATGGCATCTAAGTGTGGCATATGCTAACATTCATATTTCTATCTAGATGCAATGAGGCTAAAGTTAAGGATGACATCTAGGTGTGGCATATGCTAACATTCATATTTCTATCTAAATGCGACGCAGGCTAAAGTTAAGGATGACAGCTAAGCGTGGCACATGCTAACATTCATATTTCTATCTAGATGCAATGAGGCTAAAGTTAAGGATGACATCTAGGTGTGGCACATGCTAACATTCATATTTCTATCTAGATGCGACGCAGGCTAAAGTTAAGGATGACATCTAAATGTGGTACATGCTAACATTCATATTTCTATCTAAATGCGACGCAGGCTAAAGTTAAGGATGACAGCTAAGCGTGGCACATGCTAACATTCATATTTCTATCTACATGTGGCGCAGGCTAAAGTTAAGCGTTACATCTATGTGTGTCACATGCTAACATTGTTACACGTGTCTAAAAGTGATGCAGGCTAATCTTGATCATTCTCTATAGGTGTGGCTAGTATGTTAGTGTGTGATGGAATGCAACCTTTACAGTTCACCCAACAGTGGATTTGGATGGTGGTCACAAATCTCCCCAAATATGCATGGTGTAAGTCTGTGGCAGTCTACATTATGGACAGTAAGGAAGAGTGGCAAGGGCTTTCTGGAGTAGAGTAATGGCTCCACACACCACCCATGCCACACTTACAGTTTTGTTGGTGTCTTTTGGCTTCCTTTGCGGACACCTGGATTCACATCCCGGAGCTGCCACTGCAGAAGCCTCCCTTTTCCTTCGGGCCCTTAGCCACGGGGCTGCCTGGCAGAGGGCTGGATGCCAGGGAATACAGTGAGCGAGGGGGTCTGGGGCCGCCCGGGGGCATGAGCCTGGCCACAAGGTGGCAAGCATGGGGCAGAGGGGCCAAGAAGCTCACCTGGGGTCACCGTGCTGGTAATGGCATTCTCCCAGGTGCAGCTGCAGGCCCTCACTCCGTACATGGCCCGAGAGGTCAATCACGGGGGAGGGAGGTCCGGGAGGCAGGCAGAGGGAGGGGAAGAGGGAAGCCGGGGGAACACAGGGAGCAGGGGGTCTGGGGCTGCAAAGGGGCATGAGTCTGGCCACAAGGTGGCAAGCGTGGGGCAGAGGGGCCCTGCAGCTCACCTGGGGTGGCCGTGCTGGTAATGGCATTCTCACAGGTGCAGCTGCAGGCCCTCACTCAGTACATGGCCGAGAGGCCAATCGTGGGTGGAGGGAGGTCCGGGAGGCGGGCGGAGGGAGGGGGAGAGGGAAGCCAGGGGAACACAGGGAGCAGGGGGTCTGAGGCCACAAGGGGGCATGAGCCTGGCCACAAGGTCACAAGCGTGGAGCAGAGGGGACCTGCAGCTCACCTGGGGTCACTGTGCTGGTAATGGCATTCTCCCAGGTGCAGCTGTAGGCCCTCACTCAGTACACGGCCTGAGAGGCCAATCACGGGGGAGGGAAGTCCGAGAGGCGGGCGGAGGGAGGGGAAGAGGGAAGCCGGGCGAACACGAGGGAGCGAGGGGGTCTGAGGCCTCAATGGGGCATGAGCCTGGCTACCAGGTGGCAAGCGTGAGGCAGAGGGGCCCTGCAGCTCACCTGGGGTCGCCGTGCTGGTAATGGCGTTCTCCCAGATGCGGCTGCAGGCCCTCACTCAGTACATGGCCCGAGAGGCCAATCACGGGGGGAGGGAGGTCCTGGAGGCGGGCGGAGGGAGGGGAAGAGGGAAGCCGGGGGAACACAGGGAGCAGGGGGGTCTGAGGCCGCAAGGGGGCATGAGCCTGGCCACAAGGTGGCAAGCGTGGGGCAGAGGGGCCTGCAGCTCACCTGGGGTCACCATGCTGGTAATGGCGTTCTCCCAGGTGCAGCTGCAGGCCCTCACTCAGTACATGTTCTGAGAGGACAATCACGGGGGGAGGGAGGTCTGGGAGGCGGGCAGAGGGAGGGGAAGAGGGAAGCTGGGGGAACACAGGGAGCAGGGGGTCTGAGGCCGCAAGGGGCATGAGCCTGGACACAAGGTGGCAAGCGTGGGGCAGAGGGGCCCTGCAGCTCACCTGGGGTCGCCGTGCTGGATATCCTGAAAAACCATCATAATTGTTTTGCGTCCTTCGAGGCCTGGACTCGGAAGACCCTGCTCTATGCAAATGACAAGTGACTCCCATGAATCCCTATGATGTTGTCTACTGTGGCAACAGCAGTGGGTGTGGGCTTTGGCATGAGGCATGAGAAGATGAGTACTCCAGATGTGATAACACAGGGCGACGCACTACTTTTATGTTAACTCTTGGTTTAAATAGGCTTCCGAGCCAGAATGTCCCTTTAAGGATATCCTGACACTTACCACGCACTTTGTCTCAACTTTCTGCTCGTTCTCTATGTTTTCTTTCTTTGTTTTTCCGACGATCTTTGGAACATTCAACCAAGTGTTGAGGGAAAGATATCACACATTCACGGGCCACGCTCCCGCCCAGCCCCATACCATTTTGGAAAGCTGAATTCTGTCAATAGAGCCCATTTTGAAAATAATTGTGGAGATGAATTCCTGGGCCAAAGCGAATTTTTGGCTTACTGCACAAAAACCCACACTCATTTAAAAGTGGAAAAGGTAGCTTTAATGTGACAGGCCAAAGATTACAATTAAACGCTTACCTGGCTACATGGCCTTACAGACTAAAGAAATATTTTAAACAACCAATTAAATAATTAAACATTTTCATTTTCCCCCCAACAATTAAATAATTAAATAAAGCCACTTCCTCCCTAACTATCCCTTGGACCCTACCGACTCCTTACCCCTTTTCCAGGCGTCCCGCTTTCTCCCCGGGGCCATGCCCCTCCAGGCTCAATACATGTTCCCCCGGGGTGGCCCACTTGTGCAAACAGCACCACCCCATCCTTTCCCGTGCCATTCCCCCATTGTGCTTCCCTCCCCCCACATCTAAAGGCGCCATGCCCCCGGCACCAGAAAAACCCTCCACCGAGGTGTTCTTTCTGCCCCGCCCCCCCACCAGTTCTCTTTACCTCCAACTCCTTAACCAATCTCCCAGCATAGAGCCCAAGCCCGCCAGATAATGATTATTCCCCAAAAACCGGCAAGTGTACACCATCCTCTCTAAATCTCATCAATCCTTCCTAAACTATCTCCTTATGGACCACAACCTGTACCACCACCGATGTATAAAATTCTACCATCTCTCTGTTTATCCCCTTCCTTGCCCGCTCTATCGGTCCCTCATTTCTCGCTCCCCTCCAAACTCTCAGTGGCAACCCCTTAGTCCCCACTACAGTTGCTTGAGGCCACACTTGTCGGACCCATAACAAAACCCTTTTTATTTTCCTAAGAAGAGCCACACCCGTATCCCTTACCGGATCATTTTCCCCACCATGAATAATCACCCCCTCTGGAGGCCCATAGCTTTACCTCAACCAAGCCAACATAGGAAGCAACTGCTCCCAGCACAGCCCGTCTAACCCGGACCATCGTACCACAACATCTTTATAGTTGCAACCCAATTGCCTGCCAACAACCCTTTTCTCAGCTCCTTTCACCGCCCACTTAACCCTAGAATGTCCCACAAACCAGATTTTTGACATCTGACCCGACCTCTTGGCAGCATCTGAAAAAGAAATTACAAAATCACTTACAAATCAACAACATCCTAATAAATGTAACACTCCTGCTACCTACTGAAAAATCCTATAAAGACATCCCGTTTGCCCCGGGCCCTGACATACCCTTTATATCTCCCTTACTTCCAGCATCCCGACCTTTTCACCTACTCCTCTGAATAGCCCAGCCTGCTACCTTCAGATGCTGCACCCCTCCTAAATGAATGAGATCCAACCTCCTAACCTTTCCCACACCACTAGTAACACCTTCCTCAGTACCCTATCCTTCCTGGCCATCTCCTTATCTCTCTCCGGAAACACGCCCGGTCCTCTCCTGCCTGTCCCCCTATATTTCGCACCTTTCACCTAACCTTTAAACAATACACCTAAACCCACTTAGCCCCCCTTTTTCCTCTAAACAATTACCCTCCTGCTCCCCCTAGCCCCCCACCTTCCATCATCTTATTAATATGGCCCTGCATTGCCCCCCTGCACCGGTGGCCCGAGTGCACACCCGTCCATGCAGGCCCTTTCCTTTCTTACTCCTCTTTGCCACTGCACCAGGGGCCAAACCTGCGCCCCCGTCCATGCAGTCCATTCCATATAACTAATCTTCAAGCCCCTTGCGTCCATTACCACCTGTTTCCCACCTGCACCAGGGGCCCTAGTGCACCCCCGTCCATGCAGGCCCCTTTTCTGCCTTACTCCTCTTCACCGCTGCACCAGGGGCCAAACCTGCGCCCCCGTCCATGCAGACCATTCCATATGAATTCCTCTTCCAGCACCTTGCTTCGTTGCTCCACTTTTTCCCCCCAGCTGCACCAGGGGCCCTAGTGCACCCCCGTCCATGCAGACCCATCTCATCACTTCCTCCTACTGCACCAGATGCGCTCCCGCACCTCCGTCGATGCAGCCTGAAACGTACTCACCTTGTCGTGCGGCAAGCGTGAGGGCTTCGCCACCATCGTCCATGCCCTCCAAACGACGGCCCCCACCGCTTAACAATTTCCACCGTTACATCCCCCCTGCGGCCCTCCCCTGCCCTACCTACGCATCTTCCTCCTCACCCCTCTCCTACCCCCTTTGGATCGCCCCCAAAACCTCTCATCAAACCTTGTGCCCCCCCTCCTTTTATGATAAACTGAACCCGACCTACCAGCACACCCCAATTTACCTGGCATGCAGTCCTTCCCCCCCTCCTTGCCCCGCTCCTCGCCCTGACCCACTGTCCCCTACCTGAAAACAATCTGTAACCGAATGCCGACCCGCACACCTGCTGCACTCGTGTTTAAATTTGCACATCCACCTCGTGCAGGCTTCTTTATTGAACGCCCAACATGCTGTTGAGGGCTGTCCTCTGCCACCTCCACCTCCCCCCTCATGGGCGGGACGACCAAGAAAGGGCCGGTAAGGCACAGGCAGCCCACTTGCTGTGTGCAATGTCGGGGCAGGCCTCGTTGGAGCCATCCATTGCAGCCAAAGATCCATGTCTATCTCCCCCCATACAGCCAGACTGTCCTCCGCCATCCTTGCCCTGAATTCCTCATCATAGCGTACCCAGGCAAAACCCCCAAAACTCATGAAAGCCTTCCCAATTACGTCCATATATTTAAGCAGTGCCACGCATCGCTCTGGGAATTTTTCACAATATACACTGGCATAAATGATAAATGCCGACGTCCAATTCTCAATAGTCACCGGGACACTTGGCCGCGAAGCCAGTTCCCTCTCTTCTTCTTTAGACCCCTCCTTTGCTCTCACTTCCCTAGGGAGCAACTTAAAAACATCTACAAATTCCCCCTCCTGAATCTTCTCCCTGGTCGCTGCCATCAAGTGCACCCCCAAAGGTTTTGTGATACCCATGTACGGCAGTTTTTTCTCCTTGCCTTTCACTTCAACCTCTTTTTCTTTTTCAACTTGCACCTCGAGCACCAATTGCTCCACCACCTTGTCCGTTTGAACATCCACTGAGCAAATGCTCTTCTCATCCCTCAAGGCTCCAATGGCCTGTACACCAACTTCTTTCCTTACCCCTTGCAGACCAGACCCTTCATTTCCCATCCCCCTTCTCGTGTCCCCTCTCTGCCATGCAGATGACCATTCCCTTTCACGCTCACCTCTTTCAACACCGCCCGTCTGTGGTCTGGCGTCCACACCGATGCTCCTCATCTCTTTTCCTAGAGGGCTCCTACATTGTGGATGCGAGCTCATGCCCGAGTTGAGTTGATCTTCTTCGTGCAAGCCCGGGGCGTCCGCCCCGCTACTCCTTTGACGTCTTCTCGGCGGGGCCGCAGAAACCCCTACCTGGTCCTCTTCTCTTGGGCGAGGCGTGCCGTCCTCCTCGCTAGGGGCCGTGCTGCACCCTCCAGGCTCTCCTTGCGCTGACCGAGGAGGGGATGTTCTAAAACCCTCTACCTCCACCTGAACAGCGGGGGCTGCGCAGCACCCTCCTCCCTCACTCCTCCTACCCGGGGGGGCCGTTCTGCACCCCACTCTAACCTCCTCAATTGATGGGGATCTCTCCCTCCTTCTCCCACCTGCACTCTTCTGCATGTATTTACCCCCTTTTCCAATCTGCCCTGTCTCCCCCTTCTGTGCTCCATCACCGCCCCCACCGTGGTTCCCTTGACCCATCTCTTTTTGAGCACTCCTAACTTCCCCTCGGCTATCACTGACTCCCTCCCTCACTGGCTCCCCACCCGAAATCATTTCTCCCCCGGACGCCCTCCTATCTATCTCCCTCCTCATCTTCCTGCCCCTGGATTCCCAAACCTCCCCTCTCCCCGCCACGTGGGTGCAAGCCACCACTGCCGCGAGAGCCCCATCTGCCGCAGCTCTACGCTGCGGCCTACCCCAGCTAGCTCCATCTCACTTTAACTTCCATCACCGCCCCTTCCAGCTGGGCCCTAAACGCCCTGCTGATAATTTCCAGGGCCTCCCTTAGAGCCCTAGCATCAACCAAACCCTTCTTGCTAGCTCCCTGGCCCTCCATTGTGCACCAATAGTCTGGTTGTGCACTAAAAATATGCCCCCTGAAAGTTAAGCTAGCTAAACTAAGACCCCGAGCCAAGACCTACCCGTGGACCAATACCCTTAGGCTGGGAAAATCAGAAAAGAAAATTAGGCTATAAAACTTACTAACACCTTAAAGTGTTAATCAAACTCTCTACCCCCAAGACAGGGAATATAGAAAATTATTATTCTAGGAGAAAAGAAAATGATTGATTTTTTTTATATATATATATATATATATATATATATATATATATATATATATATATATATATATATATATATATATATAAGAACCCCCCTTTTAATAAAAAAAAAACCTCCCCTAAACAACCTATCCAATAGATGAGAGACACAAAACCAGAAGCCCACAATCAATTTGGGGCCGGAAAAAAAAAAAAAAAAAAACAGTAGAACACTGCCCCCTAGCTGCTCAGAGGCCGCACCGCACTGGCACCAGAAAATTAACGCGGTCCCTTTTAAGGGACTGCAGTGCCCTCTTTCACCTATTAATGTTACCGCATATAATTGAGACCTGTCCTGGATTGCCTTAACCCAAAACACAATTCACAATGAACCACACAGCAAATAGGCACCCAATCAACTTTACGGGCAATAAATCTGCAGCTTAACAATAACTAAAAGGAGGTAAGCAGGCCACCGCAGGGTTCAGTAAAAACCAAACGGTCCCTTTAAATGACCGCACTGTCTGCCTACGTCCAAAAGAAGCTACCGCGTGAATGTGCAACGTAGCTCAGCCCGAAAATGCCAATGTCCCTAGGAGAAAGAAATGCGTGCTCTTAACTAAAGAGGAATCCCCGCCCGCCACATCGGCTTAACTAAATAGGAAAGTATTTCACCGAGGAGCTGCATGAAAGCCGATAACCCCGGGCTCCCTAACGAAACTGATGCAATAACCTGGGAAATGCACTTGTACACAAACGCTGCCCGAAACGTGCTGGAGACCCCGCCTACACCACCCGAAGGGACCGCAGATGAGCAATATCCCAAACAGAGCCCTGCAAGAAAACGTTCAACCTCAGAACCCGAGCCCCCGCCCTCAATGCACTGATCCACGGAACCGAAACCAAAACACAGAAAATGAAGGTAAAATTGGAAGTACCTTATTTACGATACCTCCTTATCCACACTTTCTCCCTCTCTCTATTTTTTTTTTAAACTTCCTACCTAACCACCCCTTGTTAACTACCCACTACTCCTCACCTGCACCAAAAACCCTATAACCAGGCCCAAAACGAGGGAAGGCTCGGGAGCAGGCGACAGGACTGACAATCACCCTGCAGCTCACCTGCGGTCGCCGTGCTGGTATTGGCACTCTCCCAGGTGCAGCTGCAGGCCCTCACTCAGTACACGGCCCGAGAGACCAATCACGGGGGAAGGGAGGTCTGGGAAGCGGGCAGAGGGAGGGGAAGAAGGAAACCGGGGGAACACAGGGAGCAGGGGGCCTGGGGCCGCAAGTGGGCATGAGCCTGGCCACAAGGTAGCAAGCGTGGGGCAGAGGGGCCCTGCAGCTCACCTCGGGTGGCCGTGCTGGTAATGGCGTTCTCCGGTGCAGCTGCAGGCCCTCACTCAGTACACGGCCCGAGAGGCCAATCATGGGGGGAGGGAGGTCCGGGAGGCAGGCGGAGGGAGGGGAAGAGGGAAGCCAGGGGAACACAGGGAGCAGGGGTCTGAGGCCGCAAGGAGGCATGAGCCTGGCCACAAGGTCACAAGCGTAGGGCAGAGGGGCCCTGCAGCTCACCACGGGTCACTGTGCTGGTAATGGCGTTCTCCCAGGTGCAGCTGTAGGCCCTCACTCAGTACACAGCCTGAGAGGCCAATCACGGGGGGAGGGAGGTCCTGGAGGCAGGCGGAGGGAGGGGAAGAGGGAAGCCGGGGGAACACAGGGAGCGAGGGGGTCTGAGGCCGCAATGGGGCATGAGCCTGGCTACCAGGTGGCAAGCGTGGGGAAGAGGGGCCCTGCAGCTCACCTGGGGTCGCCGTGCTGGTAATGGCATTCTCCCAGGTGCAGCTGCAGGCCCTCACTCAGTACATGGCCCGAGAGGCCAATCACGAGGGGAGGGAGGTCCTGGAGGCAGGCGGAGGGAGGGGAAGAGGGAAGCCGGGGGAACACAGGGAGCAGGGGGTCTAAGGGGGCATGAGCCTGGACACAAGGTGGCAAGCGTGGGGCACAGGGGCCTTGCAGCTCACCAGGGGTCGCCGTACTGGATATCCTGAAAAACCATCTTAATTGTTTTGCGTCCTTCGAGGCCTGGACTCGGAAGACCCTGCTCTATGCAAGTGACTCCCATGAATCCCTATGATGTTGTCTACTGTGGCAACAGCAGTGGGTGTGGGCTTTGGCATGAGGCATGAGAAGATGAGTACTCCAGATGTGATAACACAGGGCGACGCACTACTTTTATGTTAACTCTTGGTTTAAATAGGCTTCCGAGCCAGAATGTCCCTTTAAGGATATCCTGACACTTACCACGCACTTTGTCTCAACTTTCTGCTCGTTCTCTATGTTTTCTTTCTTTGTTTTTCCGACGATCTTTGGAACATTCAACCAAGTGTTGAGGGAAAGATATCACACATTCACGGGCCACGCTCCCGCCCAGCCCCATACCATTTTGGAAAGCTGAATTCTGTCAATAGAGCCCATTTTGAAAATAATTGTGGAGATGAATTCCTGGGCCAAAGCGATTTTCTCTGTGGCGAAGCACACTTTATCAGAGAAATTAATCTGACACATTTGAGGAGCGTTTTATTGATAAATCACGGCCTTGGCAGAGTTGATGGACTGCTCTATATTTCCATCTATGAGCGCGTGTTCATGCCCGCAGAATGCATTTTCCATACCCCTCGGCATTTAAGTTTGCTAAACGAGTGGAGCAGACGCAACTTTAGACACGTATTCTGACTCAAGTAGAAGCATAGTGGTGAACATGGGCACAATTATTTTTTATTTACATAAAACTAAATTGTATTTAACAAGTTGGACAGACAAGTCTCAGGAAGCAGTTGGCTGGATCCACTCTATATATTTTGTTTTAAATTTAATGGAACTGTTTAATATGGAGTCACTTTTAATGACATTAATGGTATGCGGCTTGCGATTACATGCATGTGCAATGCATATTGCTAACTGTAATGCCTCGTGGAGCTGTGATGATGTGACGGCAAGAGGGAGACACTGAGGCAATGGAGCTCTGTGTGGGGAGGGTGTTCCAATAATCTGCGGGGGAGAGAAAAACAGGCACCTGCTGGCGTGTTCCTGCCCAAAGCCTTCTCTTACTGCTCGGATCAGTGCAGAGGAAGGGTGGGAGGTTTCTGACACATGCGTTCAGTGTAGAATGTGGCCATTTCGACTTCTGAAATGCAAGACACCTTTTCAAATGTCTGAAGCCTGGTTCGTGTGCACTGTGCTTGCACAGTTTTGTCAATGCCTGCACCCTCTTGTTCAGTCTTGTTGTGTCCCACATTATCTGTAGAATTGTCAACAAAGAGGTGTCAAAGTGTGAATCTTGAATCAGGGGATGGAGCATATATGTCGTTCTGTTCTTTGTTGCTGTCTGTTGACAAGGAAATCAGTGGTGGGGATTTTTCAGGAATCATTTCTGCTCATCATCTGTGGATTACCACAGCAGTTGAAGTGAGCGGGAATGGTCAGGAGCAGAGTTCCACTGCTTTTATGCTTTACTGTTAACAGTTGCACTACTTTTTGCAATCATTTTCATTGTTCCAGAACTTTTCGTTTGTGAAGTTAAAACACACTTCTCCCCTTTGCCTTCCAATAGCAGCTACAGCTCAACTGAAATCTGTTTCAACTCAATTGGCTGTGAACCAGCATGGCTGCAACCCTTAAAAAATGTGTTGCATGTTATCTACCCTCCTGCCTATCTTGTACCCCACCGGGTTCACAGATCCACTACTGTTTTTGGTACACTTCTACCACTGGTTTACCATCTTTTTTGTTGAGTTGACATCACCTCTTCTCCCTATTGTGCTTCTGATGGTGAGGACTCAACCTCCTCGTCCTGCAGGTATGTCATTTGGGAGTCACCAGGGGTCACAGCTGGGGTCGAAAAGGTGGGCTCCTTCACTTTCCTGGATGTCTCTTCGAGGGTGGGATCGAATTACATCACTTCCTGTGATGTCCTCAGAGGTCAAAGGTGCTGTGATGTCACTTCCGCTACTCCTGGCATTTGAGGGAAATGACATCCCTCTACTACTGTTCAACTTTCTGAATCCCATCCTCTTTTGCCTCATGCAAGCCCAACAGTGTTGCATGTAGAATAACAGTTCGTCCCAAGGCACCTATTCACTTGAGGCAGATGCCCCAATCTTTTCAGCCAAGAAGTCTGTAATGACAGAGCGATGAGTGTATCCTGGGCAAAGACCACCATACTGTATGGGCATTCCTAATGCATACTACTACTTCTGTACCAGGTGAAAAATACTAAATATATACATTCCTCCCCCAGTCCATACTGCATACCCTAACAAATGTGGGTTCTGCAGAAGATTCAGAATTGTTAATTGTATTGTCCTTCACACTCAGTGAAAATAAGACTGCTCTAGCCTTTTCCCCTGCTTACTAAATGCATCTGGTGTTCTCAGTGCTTTAGTATTCTCTGTAGCCTACTTAATGAGCATAACACATTCATGCAATGGCCTTTTTTTCACCTTCGAAATGCATTTCGGGTACTTTAGTCTTTGCCCCTGCCTACAAAAAGCAGGTGGCGCTCTCTGTGATTTGGCATTCTCTGCCTACAAAATGCATGTGATGTTCTCATTACTTTTGATTTCTTAGTTGCTACAAAATTCAAGTGTGCCTAACATTGATTTGGTTTTCTCCCTTGCCTTCTAAATTTACACAGGGTACTCAGAGATTTGGCTTTCTGATCGCCTTAAAAAATGCAAACGGTGTTCTCAGTTCTGCTCTCCTCTCCACCAAATAAACGCACATGGAGTGCTCAGTGCTTTGCCCATCTCCTCCGCCTATTAAATGCAGAGATGAGATTTCAACAAACAGCCAGGGGTAGCGGACGTGACATCACATAAGCCTGGACCTCCCTGATGACATCAGAGAAAGTGATTTAATTTGACACCACCCTGAGTGCCATCACAGGAAGTGATGTCAGTTGATCCCACCCCCACATGACGTCACAGGAAGTGGTGGCACACAACCTTTCATCACTTGACATCACAGGGAGTGGCATCACATGGCATCGTCCCTCAACTCACTAAGAAAAATATGGTGGTGATTATATCACTGTAACACAACATACATTCCATACAAGATTGGATCATCATATATAGCATCATTATCAGTGTGTCAATGCCCATGTCACAACAGGAAGTGTATGAACCCAAATCCCCTCTTTATGTGGACGAACCCTGTTATTTCCACTATTAATTTCCTTCTCTCCTTTGCCCCTGAATCATCTTACTTCTTCCAACCTTCTCTCTCACTAGAGCCTGCAGACATCCCTGTTGCAGGTGCTGGGCCTACTAGGGGCCAGGCTCTCCAGACTGCTGAATCATGTCCTTGTTGTGCATGTGCTCTGCAGACCAGCCTAATGCAGCAAGGCTTAGTAACTGCTCCAGGGGGCAGTGGCAACGTGGATGCATTCGTGGCGAATACACCTCCAGTGAGAACATCCTGCCCTCACCACAGTGCTGGGCCATTTCAGCTGTCCTGAAAAGCTGTCTGTGGGAAGGGAGCGCTGTCAGTTGTCACACCAAAATGAATAAAGAAATGTGCACAAGCAAACTAGATATTTGCCACCGCCTAGATGTTGAACTACGCTAGCTACATTAAGAAATGTTCCCATGAGCAAGCCCTAAACAACTTCTTCTTCCATTTTGTCATATTAAACCCGCGATCAAAAAATACTGTATAGTATATTGACTGTATATTAAGAACCATGGCATCATGAAAATCAATAGTAATCGTAACTCAAAGACAAGCTCCTCTCGACACCAGGAAAACACTTAGCCACCTGCGCGCCCCTCAACATGTACCCAGTCACAGACTGCTGTGCTGACAAATGCAGTTCCTTTCCCCCCAAAAGACACACCCGTGTCTGCACCCTAGAATATATATGGCTCCCCATTATCCTTGTTTACTTGTTGTATACCTCTAAATAAAACAGAAATTAATGTCTTCTGTCAGTATTTATTTAGAAAAGGCAGAAAAAAACGGAAATGCTGGTCTCCAGTGTGCCGCGCCAAGCTGTCAATCATGTTTTCCAGGCCCACCAGTGTTTAGTATAAACTAACAGGTGTGGGGATTAAAAAAAAAAAAGTATTTCTTTTCTTTTGTTGTTTAAACGGTTGCAGAATTGTGGCTGAATCAGCAACAAAGGTAAAAATAGGACTTGGTGTTATGTGCAAGACCCCTGGTCACTTAGAATCCCCATTACCATAGAGCATCAGCAATGAACATCTTTCAACGGAGATAAACAGTCGTTTTCTGATAAACGTGGATACATACAGATACAATGATGAGAAAATAAATATCGGTTGCAGACGGAATTCCTGATAAGTAAATACCCTAACACCGGGAGCCTTTTAAATAATGTACGCATTGCACTGCAGAGTATGTACATTCATGACGCTTGCACTACGCCGATAGGTTTCCCATAATATCTGCCGACATTTTAAGGTTGCCAATTGCACATTCAACATCTGATTTAACAGGTGCCTGCTCTCACGCAACAGACAGGCACCAGAGCAGGATTATTTTTTCTCTCTCACCTGGTCAGAACATTCTGAGCTAACTGCAGTGGGAAAAGAAACAGTTTCGCACGAGCGGTTACTGATGCTAACAACATGTCATGCAAGTCCATAAACAAGCAGGGTTATTAAGAACGCAAATGTTGGTGCATGAACCTCCTGGAGAACACGTCAGATAGTCAAGAGAAACAATCCCTTGAACAAGATGACGGTGCCATCATTTTAGATGGGTGTTCACAAAGCATATGAGAGCTACCAGCTCAAGTATTGTAAACGTAGTATAACCGGGGTGGGCTAAAAAGGCAGGTAGCATGGGAATAGAAATCTGCAGCTTGTGTGCAGTGTTAGTATAGTGCCACACAAGGCAAGAGACGCCTCTTCTGCCTCCAATGCGAGTTCTTTCTGTCAGATTGACAGGTGCGCGTTTGGTTCCATGTAACAATGAAATGTTTGCAGTTTTTTTGCGGGGATATTATTACATTGAAAAAAAATGCGGGGGAAACCCCCGCAACCCATATTTTTTAAAATGTTTTTTAAATGGGAGCAGGGGACATCCCGTCCCTCATACATAATGTCTCCATATATAATGTCCCCAATGGCTTTTCCTGGCGACATTATGTATGTGTATGGGGACATTATTACCTGACACCGTGAACTCCACTAACACAGCAGGTGGAAGCTTGGTCACCAGCTCTGAACCAAGTGCTGGAAGCAGCTACTCGCTGCAGCAGTGGATGTTGAAAATAGAGGGTGGCAGTAGCAATGCCACCCTCACCTTTCCTGTGGCCATGCAGGAGAAGGCAAGCCAGCCCCCCTTTTTGGATTCTGGGACTTTTAATTTTTACTTCACCAACTACAAGTCCCATAATTCCAATTAGAAACAGGACTGAATGGCCTTCTCACGCATGGCCAGTGGAAACATGGAAGCTCTGGCAATGACACCTTTCCCGCCAACTCGAAGCTGGTCATATGCCCCCTCCCACTTTCCTTTCTGGGGGCAGGAACACATGTCTCCATTTTACCCCACCATGCCTGGATAGGGGCCGCCCCAACCAGCTCCAAGGTGGCAAACCTCCTTCCTTTGCATTTGCTGGAGGGTCTGCTCCAGACAGGCAGAAGTCTCCACTGGTTGCCCGTGGGGGCCTTTATCCAATTTCGGAGGTTATCTGCCAACTGGCCTGGCAAGCCCTTCTGCCGTGCAGTCTGAAGCCAGAAGCATGGGCATGAATTGAAGATGAAATTGTGTTACGTTTACTACCACATGGCATTTTGACTTGCATTTGGATGTAAATGAAAATATGTTTAGCAGACATGTCTTTGTTCCACAGGGGGTGTCAGTGTGGTTAAAATATTCCTAGTTGTAAAATAATAGTTATAAGCCAACTATGAAGTAAGCAGCAGCTGGTAACCTTCGCCTCTTAACTTCCAGACCGAGTCCGACCCAGTCCAACCCCGAACCGACCGCATAAAAACGCTGCCTTCACTTAGAACTCTGGGCAGGACTAACACATCTGCCAGTGCCCAGTAAGGCCAACGATTCAAGGCTTCATGTCCTAGTCCCAGACGTGGAGCGACTACCAGTCCTGGCGACGTTGACGTTCCTGGCAACCACAGCGCAATGGTTGCACATATCCTATGAGGAGCGGCGCTTCCATATTATCGACAGAGCCCCCTCATCACATAGGGAAACCTGGAGTAGTGGCACCTACATTCCCTCGCCTAAGTGCAGGGCTCGGCTATGTGCCGGCCACCCTCTTCCACAATCGATCCACACTACGCCTTACTAACTTTATTACCTCGTTGACTCATTGAGGCTCAGGCTAGGGCTGCTGCTGGCTGACGCAGCTCAGCTCTGCTAATCCACGACACAAGTGCTGCTGGCTGCGAGTGAAAATGAAAATGGCGGTTCTGCCCACCCGGCTCTGCTTGCCTCGATTTTAGCCCCCCTCGTAGCATTCAGATTGGTGGAATGCCTGGGCTAGCAAGGGGATAGGCAGGGGTTGCACAATAACAGGCAGGGGCCGCAAAAGCGACCCCTAGTAACCCCTGAATGATGTCCTAACTAAATGCACAAGGTATTGTCAGGGCTTTGGCCTTCTCCTACACCTATAAAACAAAAGTGGGGTTCTGAGTGCTTTGGCCTTCTTCTCGACCTACTAAACGCATGTAGGGTTTTCAGTGCTTTGGGCATCAAATATGCCAACAAACTGCAAATGATGTTCTCAGTGTTGTGGCTGTCTCCTCTCTTTCAAAATGCAATTGTGCTTAGCACAGATTTGGTTTTCCCCTCTGCACAACAGGTTTTTATAGCTTTGGACTTACCTCATACAAACAAGTGGGGGATCTCAATGTATTGTGTCAAGGGAAGTAGATTCCCCAAAGAATAGTATATTTTCCTCCAGATCACACCCCCAAGATCAGACATTAAATCACTGCGAATAGTAGGTGGAGTCAAGCGAAAAGGTGGTTGAGCAAAAGCGTGGCTTCTTCCAGGCTGAAACGGAAATAAAGGATAGGTTACCCAAGGTTGGAATACCTGTCATTGCACACCCTCCCAAACTCAGTTTAGAGAAGAGAATGATCAGACGATAGACCCATATGTCTTGTCAGAACAACCAGAGATATGCCTGAGTCTATAGATCACAAATCCGACCAGGTATCAATTCCAACTACCAGTTGTGTAAGGATTCAAATGGGCAGAAAACACAACAACAATGCCACTTCACAGGGAGGTGACCCAAACAGAACAAGGGCGCAAAACTACAGGAGTCCAAGTAATACAGGAACACATCTAGGTACCAAAAGTCAATCCAGGAAGAAAAATCAACATCTGCAAAAATGAAAGATCCAAAAATTCCAAGAAAATCCATGCCAGGAGGAAGATCCGAGTTAACAAGTCCATGCTGAGAAAGCCAGGAGTTCCAATTGTCAAACAAGATAAAAAAGATGGCCATGATGGAAGAAAAAGCTGTTCATGGTTAGAACGTTGTTGAGGAACACATAGTCCAGTGAACGCAGGTGTTTTCATGCTGCGTTGTTCGTTCTTGGCTCATCCCGCTACCGGATTGGTTGTGTATCGCGGATCATGCCAACGTCACCAGAACCGTGCAATGCGTAGCAGTCGTCAGCACCTGGGCTGCTGGGATGTGTAGAGTGGAGCATGTCTCCTCTCACTCAGGTGCCACAGCAATGACCAGCTCCGCTACCTGCAAAGGTACACAAGGTAACCGCGGCAGCAGTAAGCTGTGACTCCTTGACATTCTCCCCTCATACAAAATGAATGCATGTCTAATACTGCTTTGCCTTTTCCCTCTGCAAACAAAATGCATGTGGGGTTTTCACGTCTTTGGCAATTGTATAATCCTACGAAAAACATGTGGGCCTAATACTTCTTTACCCTCATTGGTTTGATGTACTGCCCGTCAACCTAAGAGTCACATGCCTCCAAACCCAGAATGACCCCCTTAGTTCCTATTATGAATTCAATTGTTAACTGCATTGTTACTAATCTGAACTCTGCCTACGATTCCCTCCCCTCTCTAGTGCCAGTGCTCCTTCCTCTTCAAACGCCAATCGCCACCTTGTCGGAGTTTCTGCTTGCCTAGCTTTATATAGACGGAGCCTAGAGAAAAATCCAGAATATTAGTTAAACCTTATCAGGTCTGTGGTAATTCTTGGGTTTCGGGTAGTCACCAACCATACTGCCCAAGACTAGTTAAATGACTCTATTATTATTATTATTATTTATTCCTTGGTTAACCCTTGTGAGAATACTCTATTGGTTGAAAAATAGAATCATAACAAGAGATTAGTTAGATCACTGGTCGATAGTGTCACTCGTGAATGGGACTTGTTGAGTTGGCCTGTTTATTATTATTATTATTATTATTATTATTATTATTATTATTATTATTATTATGTGTATTATTATTATTATCATTGTAATTATTGTTATTATTATCCTTATCAATATTATTGTATCTATTGAGCGCGGACCTAGCTTCGAGGCAATGCATGTGACCAGAAAAGAAATTAATTTTACTGCACCCCATCCCCTAAAAATGAATAAACAATGACATAACTTTGTGCCAGGAAATCATGCTTTAAGAAGCAACAATCATAGTACATGACAAGCAATACATCCACATTCATTTTGGCCCTTATCCCCAATCCCCAGATTTCCAAGGGCCTGCTTCGCAAACCCTGGAAACACTGCCTGTCAGGCTGTATGTAACCTGGTCACTTAGGGTGGCAGACTTGTTGGCAATAGCGCAATGATCTCAACTTTTGGACTCAAATGCCTCCATAGATTGGTTGTGCTGAGACAGAAATAGAAATGAGTGAATATATTTTTTTTAAAGTTTGAGACCTCGCAGATCCATTAGATAAATTACACCACAAACTCTAAAAGTACCTTGTATAGATTATTATGTTATTATTGTTATTATTTTTATTATTATTATTATAATATTTATTGAGAACAGACATGGCTTCAAGAAGCAACAGAGCGCTTTGCAGAGCTGTAAAACAATACAGATACGTAACGCAATGCTTTACAGAGGAAAAAGAGAACAGAAATGCAACGTGGGACGAATGCAGTGGGGCACAGAGCAGGGGCCCCTCTTTGCCAGTAGTGTTCTGCACGAGATCTGCACCCTCATGCACTCTGCACACGGTGATGATGGGCGGGGGGTGCTTTTTGAAGCAGGAATGCTGCAGTATCTTCTCAAGGATTACTTGGATAGAGTTTGGAGTGTGTGCAAGAGTATAACGGAATATTAAAGTACTGCAACTGTGGGCTGATCCTCCCTATTCACAATAATGATAACTTCCTTTCTGCTAGTGCAGTAAGGTTAAGAATGAAAATGTCAACATCTCAGTTAAGTTTTGTTTTATAAACAGTCCAAACTCTGAAGGAAAGTGCTAGAGCGAGCTGTGGAAGTAGGTTTTTGCCTTTGGACATTTCCATAAATTAGCACACCTTTAAGGAATGGAGGATGACCATCCAACCACAAAGCACAATATCAGGGCAGGATAGATGCAGCACATAATATCAGGGTGGGCTAGATGCAGGATACAATATCATGTCTGGCTAGATGCCGCACACAGTATCAGGGCAGGCTAGATGAAACACATAACATCAGAGTAGGCTAGATGCAGAACACAATATCAGGGCAGGCTAGATGCAGCACACAATATCAGGGCAGGCTAGATGCAGCAGATAACATCAGGGCAGGCTAGATGCAAGACCTAATATCAGGGCAGGCTCGATGCACCACACTATATCAGGGTATGCTAGATGCAGCACATAACAGCAGGGCAGGCAAGATGCAGCACATAACATCAGGGCAGGCTAGATGCAAACACAATATCAGGGCAGGCTAGGTGCAGCACACAATATCAGGGCAGGCTAGATGCAAGACATAATATCAGGGCAGGCTAGATGCAGCACATAATATAAGGGCAGGTTAGATGCAGCACGCAGTATCAGGGCAGGCTAGATGCAGCACATAACATCAGGGCAGGCTAGATGCAGAACACAATACCAGCGCAGGCTGGAAGTAGCTCATAATATCAGGGTATGCTATGTGCAAAACACAATATCAGGGCAGGCTAGATGCAGCAGATAACATCAGGGCAGGCTAGATGCAATACATAATATCAGGGCAGGCTAGATTCAGCACATAATATCAGGGTATGCTAGATGCAGCACATAACACCAGGGCAGGCAAGATGCAGCACATATCAGGACAGGCTAGATGCAAAACACAAAATCAGGGCAGGCTAGATGCAGCACATAACATCAGGGAAGGCTAGATGCAAGACATATTATCAGGGCAGGCTAGATATAACACATAATATCTGGGCAGGCTAGATGCAAGCCATAATATCAGGGCAGGCTAGATGCAGCACACACTATCAGGGCAGGCTAGATGCAGCACATAACATCAGGGCAGGTTAAAGGCAGCACATAATATCAGGGTATGCTAGGTGCAAAACACAATATCAGGGCAGGCTAGATACAGCACACAATATCAAGTCAGGCTAAGTGCAGGGCATGATATCAGTGCAGGCTATGTCATAGATGCAATAACTTACATTTTTCTGTGCTGGGATGTAGTAATAGACTAGGCTGGAGGAGCGTTGCATGATAGGGTCAGTCAGGCTGCAGATTTAAAGTTGTTCACGCCACTGCAAAGGTATCCAGCATTGTTTTAAGGAGAGAGAGTTACGGTTGTTTCTAGCGTGGTGCCATACACTGTTGGGCAGCAGAGAGGTGAAGTGTGGGCTTAGCGCAGGGGCAGTGGGAGCAATCGAGCTGTGCTGTACGCTGTGCATCGGCACAAACAGGCACTAACAGGGGTCTTGTGTGTGGGCCTTTGGGGGGGGGCGGCGTTCGCCTGCCGGCTCCCTATTGGTCCTTTTCAGCTGGTGGTGGACCAATAGAGAGAATAGCCGGATCCCAACAAGGAAGTCAGACGGGCGCTCAGGTGCCTGAGGGCTTCAAATATGGAAGCTGGCCTGCGCCCACGGGCCAAGATGAGATAGGAGGAAGGGATTGCTGCACAGCCAAACTGATTCAGAGTGCAGAGAATTCAGGGTACTTAATAGCTTAATACTTAAATAATACCAGCGCAGTAGGTACAATCATAATGCATACATGAAACATGAATCAAGCAAAGCTATAGGCAACAGAGATCAATAATCAATATACGTCTATAGATACATTTCAATATCTTTACAATATGTTTGTGAAATCTAACATGAGAATAGCTCTTAGACCAGTCAGAGTAGGAACACAATCAACCCTCATGATGATTTTGAACTGGGTGGGAATGGCCACAGGGATTAGCATGGACATGGGCAGCCAATGGTTGGATAAATAACCAAACAACACCCACAAGCTGGGTGTCCCTCCTCATATGCCATTTCCCCCTATCTTTACTCTAATTCAATAATTTGGGTTTATAGGAAGACTGGGTCAGACCCCTTAGAGGTTATGTAATGTTATGTTATGTTATGTTAGGCGAATTTCTAAGGCGCATGTACGCCCAAGGGCATCATGGCGCTGAGAGGAGAAGGGGGACGGCAGCAGAAGGAGTCGACCTAGTATAGGTAAGTCTTCAAAGACTAGCGGAAGATCAGATGATCATCAATAACTCAAAGAGACAAGAGGGGATTGGTCCCAGCTTTTGCAGCCATCTCCAAAAAAAGCATGTCTGCCTATGGGAGTGATTCTGAAGCAAAGGAAAGATAACAGAAGGCCAGGAACATAACAGATTAACTTTACCTGGATGTATTCAGCACCCTTCTTATAAAAGGCACGGTGAACGACACACATAGATTTAAAGAGATTCCTCTTCTCAATGGGAAGCCAATGAAGCTGCCTAAGGAGTGGGGGCATGTGTGCTCGAAAAGGAGGATGAAGCACAGCTCTGGCAGCAGCATTTTGGAGAAGTTGAAGCTGATTTATGAGGTAGTGTGGCTGTCCCAGATAAAGCAACTTACAATAATTGGTGGTGCTCAGTACCAACGCCCCCACCACTGGCGCATGATATTTAGATGGGTCAAAAAGTAGCACTTTATGCAGTATGCATAATTTAAAGTGTCCAGACTTACACACAGCTGCCACTTGAGAGGCCATAGATAAAGAAGATGACATAGTGACCCCCAGATTTTTCACTGAGGCAGAGGGAGTAGGGCAGGAGCCCAAAGAAACCGGCCAGAACTCGGGTGTCCAAAAAGAGAGAGGACTGGAGGTGCCTACAATCAGCACCTCTGTCTTAGAGGCATTGAGCTTCAGCCAGTTTGCCGCCATCCATGAGCCCAGATCTTCCAAACATCTCCTCAGCCTGCTCGCAGTATCTGCACAGGTAAGGTCCAACCAGACCAAAATCTGTGTATCATCGACGTAGAAATAATATCTGAAACCATGAAAAAGAATGAGAAGAAGGAGTGGCCGAATGTACATATTAAACAAAATGGGGAACAATGCGGATTCCTGGGGACCCGGCACCACAGCAGCATAGATTGTGAGTAGAAGGGGGGCAAAGATATGGATTGGGACCCATCTGCCAAGAAGGCATGAAACCTGTCCATTACCTGACCAGAAATGCCTGCGTCCGACTGCCGGGACTGCAGGGTGGGATGGTCTACCATGTCAATGCCCTGATTATGACAACTTCATTATCGATGGGAACAACATAAAAGTAGCTCACAAAGTAAAAACTCTAGGATTTTACCTAGACGCCACCATGAACTTTACCAAACAAGTTAACTCTCTAGATTCTGCCACAGCATACACATGCAAACTTATCAGAGCGAGCAAACAATTCCTCTCTACAGACAGTTGCATTACACTTGCCAGAGCCCTGATACTATCAGAATTAGACTATTGCAATGGATTATACATTGGAGCAAATAAACAGACCATCCACAAAATTCAAGTTCTCCAGAACAATGCCTTGAGAGCAGCACTCAAGATTAATAGAAACAAGCATATATCCTCAATAAGAAGAGAATACAAATGGCTCTCCACCATAGACAAAATTCATCTCAAAATCGCCTCCCTCACCCACAAATGTATCAATAACAAAGCTCCACCCTACCTCATGGACAGGTTACGTAAAAGAACTTCTTCCAGACCCACCAGAATAGCCAACGCTAACTGCCTCCAAGTTCCGCGATTCAAACTCGCCACTATAGGAGGAAATAGCTTCCCGGTTAAGGCTGCGCAGTTATGGAACTCCCTCCCCCATGACGTCAGAGAACCTCTGCCCTTCGCTAAATTTAGACAAAACCTCACTAGGTGGCTGGGAGCCAACGACAGTTAACCACTCCATATGCCACATTGTACATAACTGTATATAACTATATATTATGAGACTTTGATTATGCAGGAGCATGCTCCTCGCTCCCTTGTTCTTGATCGCTCCCTGTACATATCTGCTTACTGTAGTATTGCTGATGTCTATGCCCACACTTCCTGCCTTCTTTTTGTACTTGTAATTAGCTGAGCTTATCTGTAACCAAGCTCAGTATATCTCTGCACCTTCATCTGATTTGTTTTTTCTTATGTATCTGTAACTAAGTTGAGCATATCCTTGTCTGTTTGCGCCCTGATGCCCCAGGGTATGGCGCGCCATACAAATAATAAACTAAACTAAACTAAACTAAATGCAGCAGACAGATGTCAAAGAAATACTGCTCCCGCCCCACCCTGGTCAACCAGGCGGGCAAGATCGTCCATTACTGAGTTAAGGACTGTTTCGATCCCCTATCCCAGGATGAAAACCGGACTGAAAAAGATTGAAAAATCCAGAGGATTCCAAAAAGGAGGAAACGATGGGGGATACCAGAGAGAGGTGTCCAACCTCATGGAGCCCTGACAAAGCCAATCCAGAGGCAATGCCCCATTCAACCATCCAAGTATCCAGGGCCAGATTCATGGATCCCAGTGCAAAAAATCAGCATTTGTGCCAAAAAGACCATATTTCACACACCTCTGGGGCATGTCCTCACCCACCCCAACCCAAAACATACCCCAAAGGGCTTCTCTAGACAATTTTCTTGCAGTTTCCAATGCAATATAACTGCACCAGAGAGGCAGGTCCTTCATTGGATCCAACATGGCGGCTTTGAAAAAATGTTCAGTGCAACATAGGCAATCAAATAGCCCCATTCCGTGAGTTAGGGAACAGCAAATATCCATGGAAATTCACAAAGCCTCATGCCCCAATTAATATTATTTATTGTAGTATTTCTTTAACAAATCAATTGGTGTTCTTTATATTTAATGAGGATGTGTGGAAATGTGCGCCAACGTATACATAAGTAAAAATGTTCTAACTTTTCGAGTTTAATTTTTTTTTTTAATACTTGATAGTTTTTTCACCGATTTTGCAAAAACTCAATTTTTGGGCCAGCGTGAAACTCCTCACAAAAATTTGGTGCAAATCCATCCAGAGTTTTGTTTTATTTGTATGAGAGTTGAGAGCACATTTTCTGGCCAGTGAGCATAATGCTCGATTGGCACGTACTGCTTACCTATTCTGGGTGAAAAATCCAATCATATAGAATGCTGGTTCAGCAGAACCTCAACACGCACTGTCGAAAAGCCACCAGGGCTTCTTTGTGAAACACCCCAGAATACATCTGTTGTATGTTTCGTCACTTCCCAATACACTGAGTGCAGATCGGAATTAACCAATAATGCACCCTTATCGCCAAATGCAAGCAACAGCAGTTAGACAACCAGCCCCTTAGATTTAGATTGGTCTGATTGTGATGGAAGAGGGGTGACGCTCACCAAGGAGCTCTTGCTCAGGCAAACATGATGTCATGGGATTTTATTGTAAGTTCAGTATCTCACTGTTAGTGTTTTCACACTTGTTCCAATCACAAGTCTGATCTCTAGTACCCCGTGAAATTGGCTGAAACAGTCAGGTGTCTCTTTGCCCATTTGATTCTCATTGGTCTGTGCCACACCTGCGACTGGAACCGCTGTATTTCAGAGGCCCGTCCAGGGCAGCCCTTTCAGCTAAAGGCCCAAGGTGAAGGGCAGCTCCAGAACAAGCATCTCTAGGCCGTGTTTGCCCGTGTTTGCCTGGGAAGTCTGCAGCCGTCAACCAGAAGCGGCTGATAAGGTAAACATAGTGTTGGTAGGGGGTACAGCCATTACTGTACTCCATTAACTACCCCACCCATCTCGTTACCCAATATCCTACTCCCCAGACACTCAGCCTAATTATTGCTCATCAGCCACAGTCAGCATTTACCCCACTTGTATAAGTATAAGGTAGCCTTCTGATTCGAGTCTCAATATGTAAGATTACTGTACTTTGCATCAAGCCAATTGGGTTAGTCAGGCACAGTTTAGATTTTGGGCAGTTATGGATGGGGTAGAATTGTAAATATTAGTCTGTTTCACATCTAGACTTAACTATGAATATTAGCTTGCCTCACATCTAGACAGAACTGTGAATATTAGCCTATGTCACATCTATACAGAATTGTGAAGATTAGCCTGTGTCACATCTAGACTGAATTGTGAAGATGAGCCTGTTGTGAATATAGATTAGCATCACATCGAGACAGAACTGTGAAGATTAGTCGGTGTCACATCTAGACTGAATTGTGAATATAAGCTAGTGTCACATCTAGACAGAACTGTGAAGATTACCCAGTGTACATCTAGAGAGAATTGTGAAGAGTAGCATGCAGCACATCTAGATGGATGTGTGGGTGTAAGCATGTGCCCCATCTACATAGTGATGCCATTAACCAAGCCTACTAATAAAAGAAACTCACCCCCTGTGATGCTGGAAATGCATCAGAGGGACAGGGCCTCTGAATCCTTGTCCTTTACTGCTTTTTATCGTGTCTTCTGTCATGTTTTCTGCCCAGGAGTCCATGTGGGACCCCTGGCAGTGCAGCTCTTTCATTTGGTTTGGTGAACAGACCCATGGGATACCCTTATGGCACCCATGGGTAGGGGTACAACCCTGTGCCCCTAGTGTATGTTTTTGGGCACCTTTGGGTGGCCCACAGAGCAGGGTATGGGCTGGTGGCAGCTCCATGCTGAATTTGACAGGTGCTCTGGGTGTCCTCCATTTTGGGATACCCAGGCCCTGCCATTGGGATCAGTTGATTCCTGATAGGAAACAAGATGGCCCCTGTGGCCTCTTGCTTTCTATTGCCTGTTACCTTGTTTCCCAAAGTCCTGGGAAGCCCTGACTCTGTCCCTTCCCCCTGACTGGCTGTTGGGTGGAAGTTCCATTTATGGTGTTGTTGTGAAGGCCCAGCTAGACTGACTGGAGCCTTCCCAGTGACTGTATGTTGTGGGTACCTCCTGTGGGTGGGACCTGGGTGAATGGAGTGTGTGACCAATATACACTCCTTGTTGTGGTTGTCTGGTTTCTGGCATGAGAGACAAAGACTGAGACAGCCCTGCCCGAAACTGGCCTGAATGCAGTGGGTAGTGTTGAATGGCTGGGTACTTGTCCCAATCCACATTCCTTGTTGTGAGTGTCTGAAAGGGAGGAGTGTGGCCTGAATGCACTGTGTGCCTGATTGGCTGACTGACTGCATGAATGCCCTTCTGTATGATTGGCTGCTGAGTGTGTGCCAGCAGTGTGGATGAGAGACCGAATAGTATATCTGGGGACCTCTCACCACTGGTAATTGGTTCAGAAGCGTTCAGAAGCGTGCAGAAGCATTCTGGAGTTGAGTCTCCACTCTAAGAGTAACTGGAACTGCTGATCCTCGACGTCCAGCTGGAAAAAGAAGACTTGCTGTGGCATTTGCTTCGACCGATCCGAAGGCTGCCGAAATCGTCGAAGACTGACCCGAGAGAGGACCTGGTAAGGCGCCCTCTTCCCGTGCTCCGAGGGACCATCGAGCACCGCTCCATCTTCGCCGAAGAGCCCTGGAAGACAGACCCTCGAAAGGCTGCCGACCCGAGACGGGACCGCCGAGGAGATCGAAGTGAAGCGCCCGGACATCGCCGCCGTCGAAGTCATTGCCGTCGACCAGGGTTCGCAAGTTTGTGTAACCGCTGGAGGCCCGTCGAAGTTTGTTGCCCAGCCGTGGGGACCACTTGACGCCGTGCCGCTGACGACCGGAGCCGCCCGCTCCTTTGCCTAAGAACATTCGAATCGAAGGACTCCCTCGTCCGCACCGTCGACCGCTTTATCCTGCCGGAGAAAGTCGAGGACGACCAACGCACCGAGGAGAAACCTGCCGGTGGATTTTCCGCCACCCGAAGACCACAAAGACTCGAACGACTCGACGCCCTTGCTGGGCCTCCGTCTCCACAATCTTTGCGGTCCAGAACTATCCTCACCGAGGTGCCCCGCACGCCTCTGCCTTGCAGGACGCCGACGCTCCGACGCCGACGAGCACCACTCGGATGAAGCTGTCGCCTCATCGACGTCGTTCTACCCAGTTTGTTGACGGACGTTCGACGCCCCGTGTCTCCTGCTTGAAAGGGAAGGCATTCAAGAAGGGCCGTCGATTCCCCGCCGCCGAACACTGAGTTCCTCAACGCTTCTCGACGCCTTTCGACGATCCGTGACTCCCGCTTGAAAGGGGGTCACTCAAGAAGGATCTGTCGACGCCTCGTCGAAGAACTCGACTCCACCAGGTACATTGGGGGGGTAAAAACATTATAGGAGGGAATAAGACTTGCAGAACAATATATGGACTGGGCTTGTGCTATATCTTTATTTTACAGGTTGCCCAGGTGGGGGGATCTCCACACAGAACTGTGTCTAGTGATAGGGGCTAGTATTCTGTCTATTGCTCAACCATCTTATTTTCTCTCCTCTCTCTATTGCTGGTTTCACTCTATTGATCTGTGTGACATTGTTACAGTATTGTTGATGCACTTTAATAAGATATAATACAAAGGGTGGTACCACTTTAGAATTGTATATATTTGCCATTGTTGATTTTCCTAAGTACAAAGTGAGTTATTATGATAAGTGTACATAACCTTGAATATTGATTATATAAAGACTGTGTTCTAACCAATACAGTGTGTGGACATTCCTTTGTGGGGGCTTGGGGACTACACTGTACTTAAGAACCAGCCTGCATCACCTCCTGAGAAGCTAGGCCTTGATTGCTCGTCCATTGCCACCGTAATAGAGAATCTTGTCTGGGGTCTTCTGTGCCTCTCTTCTACCATATAGAGAGCAGAAGTACAGACACCCCCTACCGGTCCTTTACACTGGTGGCAGCAGTGGGATGCTTATGGTTTTAAGAATCAGTGTATAACCGTGCCACTTACAAAATATCTGCACTTTATTAAATTAAGGTTTAGTTGTGTACAAGATAACTGCATTACAAACAATGGAGTCAATTGCAAATGGCAAATTGACTCGGATGAGCTTGGAGGCTCTCCAGAGTGCTTGTGAAGCCAGGGAGTTAGACTTTGTGGATAACTCTAGGGCTGAGCTGATAGCTGCCCTGGTGGACTAACAGACTGATGGTGAAACTCATGATGAGGGGGGGAATGCAACCAATGAGGACTCTGCCCCTGGGGTTTCTGCTGAATCTGTTTCTGGGAATGCCGCCATTCCTGCTGCCTCTGTTCCAAACCCCAGCAATTCCTTGGAGCTTGAGTTATTAAGGATGAAATTGGCCTTTGAATACCGCAAGTTGGAAATAGATGCTGAACTTAAGAAAGAGGAGTTGGCTCAACAAGTGGAGCTCAAGAATAGGGATCTTGAACTCAGAAATAAGGACCTTGAACTCAAGAGCCAGGACACTGAATGTCAGAGAATCCAGCTAGAGAAAGCTAGAGTGGAGACTTCAGATAAAACCAGTGAGAGTGTCAGGTCCCCAGCCACCAAGTTTATGAAAGATTTGGTTGGTGTATTTGTGGAGGGTTCAGATATCCTCCAATGGATTGAAGCGTTTGAAATGGCTTGTGCGATTCATGATGTTGATAAAAGAGATTGGGCTAAGTGTTTGTTAAGCAGAGTGCCTCAAACTGGATATGACTGTATTCTGAAGCTGAGTGTGGAGGAAAGGGGTCCGTATGAGTGTATGAAGTCTGCTTTGATTGCCAAGTTTGGCAAGACGCCTACCCAATACCTTAGAAGGTTCAGGGATTTTAAGAAAAGAGAGAATGTGTCTTGGGTTGACTGGGTGAGTGCTGCGCACATGAACATGATGGGGTGGATCGATGGATACAAGGTTAAGACTTTTGTTGAATTGTCCCACCTCTTGTTTTTTGAGCATTTTTCTGAAGCCTGTTCACCAGAGCTGCGTCAGTATGTGGCTGACCAGAACATTTTGGACCCCTTTAAGCTGGCTAGGTTGGCTGACAAGTGGGTCTCCCACCGGGTGTCCCCTAAGGACTCCAGTGGGAAGGACAAGGACAAAGAAAAGGGGGCCTCTCAGAAAGCTGAGGAGTCCCACAAGCAGTCACAGTCGGGTAAACCTAAACCTTCCTCTCCCAAGACCCAAAAATCTAGTGGGGATAAGTCATCTGTGGGTGGGAATAAGAGTAGTGGTCCACCTGCTGCAAAGCAGGCTCCCAGTGGTTCCAGTACCGTACCCCGCACTCCTGGCGCTTGTTGGGACTGTGGGGCTCTGGATCACAAAAGGGGTGACCCCAAGTGTAAAGGTAAGGCACTTGGAGTACAGGCTGTCAGCCTGACCTACCCTTACCCCGTGTCTGAGGTGGAGGCCACTGTCCTCCCCTCCTCTACCAGGATCACATTTGGTGCTCCGGTAGAGATTTCCTTAGTGTCCCTTGGGGCCTGGGACCAGTATGCAGAATTACTGGCGACTATCCCACAGAACACCCGTAGGTTTTTGAGAAGTGTCCTCTTGAATGGCCAGCCTTCTACTGGTTTGAGAGACACTGGGGCAAGCATGACAGTGGTGGACAGGACCCTGCTGAAGCCAGAGGACTATGTAGGTGCTCCTCTGAGACCCACAAGGTTAGCTGGTGGGCCTCCCAAATTATCGCCTGAAGCCTTAGTCACACTCATGATTGGAGACAAGACAGCAAAGCTTCCTGTCCTGGTTCAGGACAATGTCCCTGCTAACATTCTGTTAGGAAATGATCTAGTAGAGTTGGGGTTGATCTCGGATGGTCTTCCCATGACTGCTGCTGCAGTCACTAGGTCACAGGTGACACCGGGTCTGGCTGTGAGTCAGGTACCCGAGCCAAAGGCGAGGCCTAAGGCAAGAAGAAGGAAGACCAAGAAGGCCACCTCTGTGGAGGGAACACCTTCTCTTCCTGCTGTTCCGACAGCACCCATTGGGATCCATGCTCCGGACGGGCTGGGTCCAGTGGAAAACCCAAACTCAACTCCTGTGGGAGAAGAGACAGAAGACTCTCCTGTGGGAGAGGTTCTCAACCCGGAGGATCATCCCGACCTTCAATGCTTGTTAGCTGAAGGGGGACCCTCCCGGGCAGACTTCTGTAAGGGACAGAGAGAGTGCCACTCTCTCGAGGGACTGAGGAAACAGGCCCTGTCCCAGGCACAAGGAGAAGTGCCTAGGACGTTCCGGATTTATTGGGAGGGTGAGCTCCTTGTTAGTGAGCCCACTAAGCCTGAACCTGGTGCACTCAAGAGGTTGGTGGTACCCCAGGTTTACAGGCCCTTCCTACTGCAGTTGGTGCATGAGGTGCCCTTGGCTGGTCATCTTGGGATCAAGAAGACTAAGGAGAGGCTCTCTGCCCATTTCTACTGGCCACGGAGGGGAGTAGAGGTGGAGTCCCACTGCAGGACCTGCCCAACTTCTCAGTTGTCTGGCAAGACTGGAGGCAGTGTCATTGCCCCACTGCAGCCATTGCCAGTGGTTGGCACACCATTTGAGAGGGTGGGCATCGACATCGTCGGTCCCCTTGACCCTCCCACTTCAGGTGGACATCGGTTCATCCTGGTCTTGGTAGATCATGCCACCAGGTACCCTGAGGCCATACCCCTTCGGACTGTTACTGCCAAGGTGGTTGCCAGGGCTCTCCTGGGCATTTTCACCCGTGTTGGATTCCCCAAGGAGGTTGTCTCTGACAGAGGATCCAACTTCATGTCTAGTTACATGAAAACCATGTGGAAAGAGTGCGGGGTAACCTACAAGTTCTCCACTTCTTACCACCCCCAGACCAATGGTCTGGTTGAGAGATTTAATAAAACTCTCAAGGGCATGCTAGGGGCTTTGGAAGAACCCCTAAGGAGGAAATGGGATCTCCTCCTGCCATGCCTGCTGTTTGCTTACAGAGAGGTACCTCAAGAGGGTGTTGGTTTCAGCCCCTTTGAGTTACTCTTTGGACATCCCGTGAGGGGGCCCCTCGCCTTGATCAGAGAAGGCTTGGAAGCCACCCCTCCAGGTCCCGCCAAGCAAGTGGGGGACTATGTGTTAGGCCTCAGACGGAGGATGACACAGATGATGGGTCAGGCAACAGCAAATCTCAAGGCCAGCCAGGAATTTAATAAGTACTGGCATGACCTTAAAGCCTCGCAAGTGGATTGGACTCCGGGACAGGAAATCCTTGTGATGGAGCCTACCAAGCCTAGAGCTTTGGCAGACAAGTGGACTGGACCCTTCAGGATCATCTCCAAGATGGGCGAAGTCAATTATCTGGTTGACATGGGAGCCTCTGGGGTAGCCCCTGAGATATTCCATGTCAACCGGCTCAAGCCTTTCCACCGGCGAGCAGAAGTCTCATGTCTCTTGCTAGCTTCAGGGCAAGAAGAGGATGAGAGTGAGCCCCTTCCTGATTTGCTGCATAGCAACCTTCAGGATGGCTCAGTGGAGGGAGTACATCTCTCTCCGGATTTGACAACAGAGCAACAGAGGGCCTGCAGGGCTTTGCTCCAACAGTATGCCTCTCTGTTTTCACTAACGCCAGGCCTTACACCGTGGTGTAGGCATGAAATTGACACTGGTGACAGTGTGCCTGTCAAAAGCAGGTGATACCGTATGTCAGATACCGTCAAGAACCACATCCAGGCTGAGGTCGCCAATATGTTGATCTGGGTGTTATTGAACCCTCAACCAGTCCCTGGTCCAGTCCAGTAGTCCTTGTCCCCAAGGCAAGTTCCCAGGTGGGTACCAAGGATTGGAGGTTCTGTGTGGACTACCGAGGAGTCAATGCCGTCACCAAAACTGACGCGCACCCATTGCCCTGGGCTGATGAGCTCGTGGACACCATAGGTGCTGCCGAATTTGTGAGCACCTTTGACCTTACCTCAGGCTATTGGCAAATAGCTCTGACGGACCATGCCAAGGAAAAGACGGCCTTCTCAACACCTGAGGGACTCTACCAGTTTAGGGTCATGCCTTTTGGGTTGAAGAATGCCCCTGCCACCTTCCAGAGATTGGTCAACCATGCGCTCAGTGGGCTGGAAGCCTTTTGTGTGGCTTACTTAAACGACATTGCCGTCTACAGTTCCACCTGGGAAGAGCATTTGACACATCTGGATAAGGTGTTGCAGGCCTTGAAAAGGGCTAACCTCACTATCAAGGCCACCAAGTGCCAGATAGCTCAGGGGAAAGTTACCTATCTTGGTCATGAGGTAGGAGAGGGTCAAATCCAACCTCTCTTCAGTAAAGTACAGGATGTACAGAACTGGGAAACTCCCACTACTCAAACCCAGGTGAGAGCCTTTTTGGGCCTCACTGGGTACTATCGCAATTTCATGGCAGGCTATGGAACCATAGCTGCACCCCTGACAGCTCTAACTTCACCCAAACAGCCTAGGAAGGTTAATTGGACCGAAGACTGTCAGAGGGCCTTTGATGGCTTGAAAGAAAGTCTGTGTTGGGCACCTGTGTTGTGTGCGCCTGACTACAGCCGACCCTTTATCGTCCAGACGGATGCCTGCGACACCGGAATTGGAGCTGTCTTGTCCCAGTTAGATGACAAAGGAAGAGAACATCCTATAATATTCATCAGTAGACAACTCAAGGGTAGAGAACTTAGGTGGGCTACTGTTGAAAAGGAGTGTTTTAGCATAGTTTGGAGCCTTAGGTGTTTTAGGCCCTACCTTACGGGATCTACCTTCAAGGTCCAAACAGATCATAAGCCCCTGAAGTGGCTTATGCAGATGAAGGGTGAGAATCCGAAATTGCTCAGGTGGTCCATTAGCCTGCAAGGGCTAGACTTCACCATAGAGCACAGGCCAGGGAAGAGTCACGATAATGCAGATGGCCTTTCCAGAAGGTATGTTGACCGTCTGGATGAGGGTGTCTATCCCGTGGGAGATTAGACACCCTCCACCTCAGTCTGGGGGGGCGACTGTGATGCTGGAAATGCATCAGAGGGACAGGGCCTCTGAATCCTTGTCCTTTACTGCTTTTTATCGTGTGTTCTGTCATGTTTTCTGCCCAGGAGTCCATGTGGGACCCCTGGCAGTGCAGCTCTCTCTTTTGGTTTGGTGAACAGAACCATGGGATACCCTTATGGCACCCATGGGTAGGGGTACAACCCTGTGCCCCTAGTGTATGTTTTTGGGCACCTGTGGGTGGCCCACATAGCAGGGTATGGGCTGGTGGCAGCTCCATGCTGAATTTGACAGGTGCTCTGGGTGTCCTCCATTTTGGGATACCCAGGCCCTGCCATTGGGATCAGTTGATTCCTGATAGGAAACAAGATGGCCCCTGTGGCCTCTTGCTTTCTATTGCCTGTTACCTTGTTTCCCAAAGTCCTGGGAAGCCCTGACTCTGTCCCTTCCCCGTGACTGGCTGTTGGGTGGAAGTTCCATGTATGGTGTTGTTGTGAAGGCCCAGCTAGACTGACTGGAGCCTTCCCAGTGACTGTATGTTGTGGGTACCTCCTGTGGGTGGGACCTGGGTGAATGGAGTGTGTGACCAATATACACTCCTTGTTGTGGTTGTCT
This sequence comes from Ambystoma mexicanum, assembly GCF_040938575.1. Taxonomy (NCBI): domain Eukaryota; kingdom Metazoa; phylum Chordata; class Amphibia; order Caudata; family Ambystomatidae; genus Ambystoma; species Ambystoma mexicanum. The sequence goes on from NC_090937.1 coordinate 432,108,530, forward strand.
GGTTTCTGGCATGAGAGACAAAGACTGAGACAGCCCTGCCCGAAACTGGCCTGAATGCAGTGGGTAGTGTTGAATGGCTGGGTACTTGTCCCAATCCACATTCCTTGTTGTGAGTGTCTGAAAGGGAGGAGTGTGGCCTGAATGCACTGTGTGCCTGATTGGCTGACTGACTGCATGAATGTCCTTCTGTATGATTGGCTGCTGAGTGTGTGCCAGCAGTGTGGATGAGAGACCGAATAGTATATCTGGGGACCTCCCACCACTGGTAATTGGTTCAGAAGGGTTCAGAAGCGTTCAGAAGCGTGCAGAAGCATTCTGGAGTTGAGTCTCCACTCTAAGAGTAACTGGAACTGCTGATCCTCGACGTCCAGCTGGAAGAAGCAGACTTGCTGTGGCATTTGCTTCGACCGATCCGAAGGCTTCCGAAATCGTCGAAGACTGACCCGAGAGAGAACCTGGTAAGGCACCCTCTTCCCGTGCTCCGAGGGATCATCGAGCACCGCTCCATCTTCGCCGAAGCGCCCTGGAAGACAGACCCTCGAAAGGCTGGCGACCCGAGACGGGACCGCCGAGGAGATCGAAGTGAAGCACCCGGACATCGCCGCCGTCGAAGTCCATTGCCGTCGACCAGGGTTCGCAAGTTTGTGTAACCGCTGGAGGCCCATCGAAGTTGTGTTGCCCAGCCGTGGGGACCACTTGACGCCGTGCCGCCGACGACCGGAGCCGCCCGCTCCTTTGCCTAAGAACATTCGAATCGAAGGACTCCCTCGTCCGCACCATCGACCGCTTTATCCTGCCGGAGAAAGTCGAGGACGACCAACGCGCCGAGAAGAAACCTGCCGGTGGGTTTAATGCCACCCGAAGACCACAAAGACTCGAACGACTCGACGCCCTTGCTGGGCCTCCGTCTCCACAATCTTTGCGGTCCAGAACTATTGTCACCGAGGTGCCCCGCACGCCTCTGCCTTGCAGGACGCCGACGCTCCGACGCCGACGAGCACCGCTCGGACGAAGCTGCCGCCTCATCGACGCCATTCTACCCTGTTTGTCGATGGACGTTCGACGCCCCGTGTCTCCCGCTTGAAAGGGAAGACATTCAAGAAGGGCCGTCGATTCCCCGCCGCCGAACACTGAGTTCCTCGATGCTTCTCGACGCCTCTCGACGATCCGTGACTCCCGCTTGAAAGGGGGTCGCTCAAGAAGGATCTGTCGACGCCTCTTCGAAGAACTCGACTCCACCAGGTACATTGGGGGGGTAAAAACATTATAGGAGGGAATAAGACTTGCAGAACAATATATGGACTGGGCTTGTGCTATATCTTTATTTTACAGGTTGCCCAGGTGGGGGGATCTCCACACAGAACTGTGTCTAGTGATAGGGGCCAGTATTCTGCCTATTGCTCAACCATCTTATTTTCTCTCCTCTCTCTATTGCTGGTTTCACTCTATTGATCTGTGTGACATTGTTACAGTATTGTTGATGCACTTTAATAAGATCTAATACAAAGGGTGGTACCACTTTAGAATTGTATATATTTGCCATTGTTGATTTTCCTAAGTACAAAGTGAGTTATTATGATAAGTGTACATAACCTTGAATATTGATTATATAAAGACTGTGTTCTAACCAATACAGTGTGTGGACATTCCTTTGTGGGGGCTTGGGGACTACACTGTACTTAAGAACCAGCCTGCATCACCTCCTGAGAAGCTAGGCCTTGATTGCTCGTCCATTGCTACCGTAATAGAGAATCTTGGCTGGGGTCTTCTGTGCCTCTCTTCTACCATATAGAGAGCAGAAGTACAGACACCCCCCACCGGTCCTTTACACCCCCTCTGCATACACCTCTCAAACTCTGAACGAAAATACAACCTTAACTATAAAGCATAACAAACCACACACATTACACTACACTGCAACAACAAAACAAACCACTCATAACTTCGCACAACAGCACATGAAAGCTACCAACCAAAAAACACAACTAAGCTCAGCAAACGTTACAAACAGAACTGAGGCTGCCAGTACTACTAACTTACCCTACAATCTTGCTTTTCAGATCCGCCAGAGCACCAAGGGACCACTCTGGTGGTGACAGTGCACGGTATAAATATCCTTTAACATAACTTAACACTGTGGTATTGCGCTTGCAGCTTACCACGGAAGCAGCCACTGCACTTGCACAGTTACAATGCTGGTTCATATGATTACAATAACTGCCACTCGCCTTCAAATAGCACTTTGAAACTGCACTAAGCATTAATATGGCTTAGTGTTTCTTGCACCGCAAGGTTCCCAAAAAAGTGCAAATACTAAAGCATCAACCATAAAATAACAACTGATTATCAAGCATTTTTCACTCTAACGTGCAGATAGTCCAGCACTTGATCCTAAAGTACTACAAATGACACTTGGGACTAGAACCATTAGTTCTTATGAAAACTAGCACTGAGTGGAAGGCAGACCATAACATTCATTGATGAACCTAACTGCGGAAGCAGGCGGAGCGTACAATGATTCTTTATGGAAATTCAGGAGAAACATACTTGCCCTTAGGACTTATCGGGGGTAGGTCTGCTGGTGCGAGCGCTCCTCAGTGAATGTCAACTTTCTTTCTTTACTATTGTAGGGTGTTGTGGTATGAGAAACACTCAACCACTCACCTTGAGGAGCAGGCTAACTTCACCTCTACAAAAGGCTGCACAGGGACAGTTTTCTACTGTTGACCGCCAGCTCCACTCTGTAAAACGTGCAGCTGGTTGTGCAATGCCACGTGCTAGAAGTGCAATTGTGATTTGACGATTTGAAATTGTGCAGCAATTTGGCACTTCATCCAAGCACTATATTGCCGCATCCTGGTTAGTTGTGCATGGCTACATCGCCCTCATACGACCAGTGGCTGCTTTGTGGTGCTCTGCACATCATATTAAACTCCATTATCCAATGAAGGATGATACGCACAGATTCAATTGGGAATGTTAAGTCATCCTTTCTTTCTCTCTTACCTCGCCCTCATTTAAAGTCCGGCTGCTTATTTTCCTGAACAAATATATGATTGATACGTCCCTACCATGTTCACTGAGTATAATTTTTCTGTAAAAGTTATTTCAGGCAAAGAGGCGGTAGGGGTTTTAAAGACCTAGGAGGCATTTTCAGACCATGTCAACATCATATCCATTATTTCCTGTTTTTTATTTAAATGAACTTGGTGGTGTGTAAGAAGCAGCTCTCATCATTTCCTTTCTCAGTGTTGAGGTCTGTCAAGTCCTTTTTGCAGAGTGTGACACAAAGTAACAATTATCGTATTGGTATTTTATTGTTTGAAGCGCAACCCTTGTTCGAGGGCGGGCGGGCTCTGTAGAAGGTTTGGGAAGACAGCATTGGAGTAGCGCACTACTGTGTGTTTCGTTCTGTCCATGATCAGGTGATGTTGAAAAAGCCACTTTTTGAGAGATTTGGGAAGTTGGAGAGTGGTGGGGGCATTCTGAGTCCATACTGGGATCGAGTTCCAGAGGGTGGGCGTGTAGCAATAGTAGGATCGTTTGCAAGGCCTCTCTTTGCAGACCAGTTGTGATTCGAGTCAGTTGGTCGATTCAGCACTGTACAAGGCCACAATGAAAAGATACAGAGGCTGATATACCAATGCGGTGAGTGGTTACCCGAATGGATCTTTTTTCCATTTTGAGATACTACACCAAACAAAACGACAAACTAGATCAAACCAAGCAAAAGCAAGTCGGAGTGTGAAACTAGCAGAGTCTTCATGAGAGGTGACTGCTGGGTGACATCCTGTGGGTGGCCCTCCCCCTTCACCGCGATCGCTGATCCTGCTACTTTTTCTACATTACTCATCATGATGTCATCATCTCTCATTTGCGAGTGTACTGCGTCGTTTACTTGGTGGGTTGTAGAAAAGGGTGAATCATTAAGTTCCGAGCCTTGGGGGCGGGGGCTATTTCTCAGGGTGGGAGTCCTTTAAAGACTAGGGTATAATCCATGGGAGTCTTGATATCTCTAAAATAATTCTCCAGTGGTGGTCTTTGTTGCAGGAGAGGATTTATTTTGCGACCCCCGCGCAACTTTTGCAATGACATGTTTCTGATCACAAACAGTTCCTCTGTCCTGCTACACTTCTAGCGCCATGTAACCATTGGGGACCTAAGCTACACATGTATCCATCTACGTTTACTCAATTCTCCGAGATAACATATGATTTTATATGGTCCTCAAACCCAAATATCCTCGGTGAGGAAAATTCCAAGCGGCCTTTCTGCTATGCCCCCTGGGCAGTGCCACATAGGGCACAGAGCGGCCCAATGCACTTTCTAGCTGCAAACAGCTCGCCGCCCCACCCCCACCATCAAAGGTATATTTAAATATTGACTCCGATTCAGGGCTCAAGGAAACCTGCAATTTACATGTAACTGAGCTCCCAAAAGAGGAGAGAAGTTGCCGTTCGGTAACAGATGGTTTTCCTCATAAGACATTCAAAGGCTGACATATGCGCTTCACGATTTTCCTTTCAGCGTTTGAAATAAGCTGAAGACGCTGAATAACAATTTATTAATGAGACCTTTAGCTTTTAAGAAATGGTGGCATTAATATCATTATGAAAATAGGGGATAATGAGCTGCCGCAGTAAACTGACTTTCTGAAAACAGATTCAATATCACTAGACCGTGTTATTTCCAAGCGTGTAGTTTCATAGGGATGATTAATGGACACGTTTAATAAAGATTATATTGATTCGCGCAGAAGCGAAAGTTAGCAGCCTGGCGATAAGAATAAAATCAGGAAGTTGTGATATTACGAATGTAAGATTAATTTGTGTATGTATGTTGTGTATAAATCGGCATCTACTTTGTATTATTCGTATATCAACAAAATTATTATTATTATTATTATTATTATTATTATTATTATTATTATTATTATTACCATTGCTATTACCATTACTGTTTTCATGATTATTATTATCATTACTGCTAAGATAATGCACAGTGCTCTTATACACCGCTCCTCTGTGATTTGTGTTGACCTTGCTGTGTGTAGTTGTGTAAGAACAAAATGGTTGGTGTCATTAGTGGGATAGCGGTAGAGGCAGATGCGCAACCGTTGCTGTTGATGGGTGCAGGTTGGATGTACCTAGGTCCTGAGTGCCCACCTGCTTTCGGAGACACAAGAACATATGTTTCCAAAGATATGATAAATGACAGTGCTTTGGTCTGGTTAGATGCTGATGTTGGAGAGTGATACGTCTAAAGAGCAGAGCTCAGACATAGCTTGATTAGTGGTCATGTGCTAGATGCTAGGCCTGTGGTGGCCATCTATGGGAGATTTGTGTGTGTAGTATAAACTGGCAAGAGATCTTTTAGAGAGGAATCGATTTGTCAGTGGGGAAGGGAAGAAGGCCTTACAAGGAAAAACAATTTGGTGACAAGCACTCCTACAAATGTGGCCTCTGCCTTTTCACGTTCTTACCTTTCTACTGTTGGGCCCTCTCTTGCCACACTCACTATTGTTCTATTTTTCCGCCTCTCTCTCTCTTTTTCTCTCTCTCACCCTCTCTATTGCTCTCTCATAGATATATTGTACCCCTTGTGCAACAAATATCTATGAACTGGCAGATCAGGTAAGGTGGCTGTTCCGATACTCCACTCATTACTATAAGAGCCATGCTAATGGTTATGGAATCCAAGAACGTTATGTTCCGATAAACGGCTGCTTGAAATATGCTGACTCAGACACCCATTTCCCCTTCCTTAAAGTGTTGGTTGGAAGGCTGAGGGCCCCCTTAAACCTCATTCTAACTTACTCAGTTGCTGTGCTGAGTAGCCAGCTGCAACGTTGGACTGTCATGCAGAAAAGCAGTGCTTGTCAGGCATTTAGGGCAGAGACCAGAATCCCTGGTCATTGCTCACAGAGTTTCAAGAGTGGGGTTAGTGGTGAGCACCGGGAAGGCGTGTCTACCACGCTGGAGCTTACTGTTTGGAGGTTAATGACCGACCGGTCAGACAAGCAGAAGCCAGTTGCAGCAACCGCTGCTTAAAGAAGCACTTTCCAGTGTCACAATTTGCCAAGTATTATGGCCACCTTATACCAGTGTTCGTGGCAACATTCCACCCTCCTTGATAAAGACACCTTAGTGGTCGAAACACGTGTCAGCACCTCTGAAACATTAATAAATAATGGCACAATACAAGATTCAAGTTGTCACAACTTTTTGGAATCAAAATATGACAAACGCAATTGAAGTCTTCTTTAATTTGTGAATCTTGTGTACAGCGCCGACTCTGTAAGAATCTCTAACCCTCTGCAACATAGCTCACAGAGTTTTATGCCTGTGTTTTGCACAAGCCTAAATGCCTCTCGCAAAGTGCACACATGAAAAGGCCAAAAGGAGCTCTGCACCCCATACTACCAGCCCCCACTCACCGGGTGCAGAAATAGCCCATACATCTGGTTTCAGAAGGATGCAGGAGACATACAGGGGCTTCTTCAGAACGCAATGAGTGGGCAGGAAAGATAAAGGTGGAGCCCGGATTCCTCAAAGTGCCCCAGGAAGCTGGGTGCACAATCCGTTGTCCCAGAGGGTGTGAGGCAACCACAGGAAAGGAGATTGAAGAATGCTGACCGTGAAAGAAAATACATTGGGGTGGTGGGGATACGATGATGAGTCCAGTAACACTGTCATCTCAAATTTGCTATATGTACTCATAATGTTACCTATTATTGATGTGTGTTATTCTTATCAAGATGATTATCAGTGTTATCAGTATTCGCAGTAGCAGTAATGGGATTAAGTAGTGTTAGCTATGCCAAAGTCAGGGGACTCATGAATCCTCTCAGGGCTCTGCAACATTTGACTCTCCAGATGTTTCAGAATACAGCTGCCTTCATCCTCTGGCAGCATAAACAATGGTGGCAGATCATCCCAGCTTTAGCCAGAACCTCTGGAAAGTCACAGGTTTCGCCCCTGCTTCACAGAAATGTGTCACCTGAAGATGGCACCGGTCATTCCTGACAGGGTCATTCTGTCTCAAATTTCCAAGGCTGATACAATGAATGCCATTGGTGCGGACGATGCAACAGCTTGTATCACCCTGTGTGTCCAATTCCTGGGAGCACTCATTCTACATATTGTGTTAAAATCTCAAAGCACTGATAACAGGTGCCATCACCATTAACTGATCAATATTCATGTTATCAATTTCAATGGATTAGAAACAGTTCCACCTGCGAGGATTGTTGTTCAGTCGGCACATTAACTCATTAATTTATCTTGATAACCCAGGATTTACAGTTACAACTTTCCAGACGATAATAACTGCATAGTGATTCTTGATTGCATGAATGGGATGCATTGGCTATTTTCTGAACCATTGCATCTTCATGAAATGCCCTTACACACTTATCCACCAGGACATGTCAAAAAGATGGCATTACTTCACTGGTAAAGTTTGACGTGACCTGTGCCCATCAGGCTCAGTAAAAGGAACACTGATAAGGTACCCTGCACGTCAATATAAACAGTTATCCAAACTGTAGCATCCATGGTTAAGGTTAAACATGCCAATGCCATTTTTGATGGCTGATTCTCCTCTGGATCTCCTGTCAATGCAGTGGTAGAAGTGTACCCAAAAAAGTAGTGGAACTGTGACCCCAGCAGGGTTGAGTGTAAATAGGAAGGAAGCAGCGTGCAAAACATTTTTCAAGGGTTGTTGGCATGCTGCTTGACAGTCAATTGAGTTGAAATAGATTTTGTTTAGCTGTAACTGCGATTGGGTGGTGAAGTGGCGAAGTCTGATTTAACATCAGAAAGAACAGTTCCAGAATAGTGAAAATGGCTCAAAAAATTAGTGGAGCTATTTCCAGTAAAAAATAAAAGTAGTTGAATGCCGTTCCTGACCGTTCCCGCTCACTTCGACCACTGCGTCAATGCCATTTATGCAAAAGCTAACTTCAAATTATTCTTGCTGCAAAACATACATCCTCCCTTTGAGCCCCCACAAATGCCAAATCTGTAGAGCTCATTGGCCCTCTCTTTCCCTGATCAATGCAGTATCATGTTGGCAGGTGTGCCAAAGAAACCAATGAAACAGAATCGCGCAGCAAGATCCATCTTCAAAGAAATGAAATAAGGACAGAGCATTTCTAGGCTTGAGGCTCTTGACTGGATCCCAATAGCTGAAAGGAGCGCCTGCAAAGCCCTCCACTTTGTGCACAGAGCACTAAAGGGAGCCTCCCGCCAGAGCATTAAGAGTCTCTCCCCTTCTTACATGCCGACGAGAAACCTCAGAGCAGGAACAAATCCTTATGCCTTGTACCCAACGATTCAGAGAATTGGGGATGGGAGGGAAATGACTTGCCCTCCAGTGTCCCAAACTTCTAAACTCCCTTCCTGACCACATCAGATGTGTCAGCAAGAACTTAAGATTCCCTACTGAGAGAATCACTTTGTAGCAGTTCTACTCACACTTGGTGGGAAACAATTCTAGGCGGCTGTTCTCCGAGACCCCCAACAGGCGCATAGAGTCGGGTTTGCTCAGAAGCACTTTAAGACAAGATAGCAGCACCTGTGAGATGAATGGGAGGAGTGCAGATTCATTACTCCAACACCAATCAATAAGGACAACTCAAACGGTTTGGCAAAGGGAGTTTGTTTAATGACAAGTGCAAAAAATGGGGAGTTCTGAATATCAGCAACGGTACGATCTTCCTTCTCGCTTCAACTCCAATGAACTTCATAAAAGTCCTAACATGTATACTAAAAATGTGTCATCCTTGACGTGTAACACTCAAAAGTTAACATGCAATTCTATTGGTTAAGAAAAGGTAACTTTACTATAGGTACTATATCTGTATATGGTAATGGAGAGAGGGGATTGGGTAAACACTTGTCAGGTGGGCATCTAAGCCCTTCCTTCAAAATGACTACTGCAGACGTCACTAAACGTATGACATCCTATTGGTTCTACTAACTATAGGACCCTAGATTATTTGGTCCATTGTGATTGGGTTAGCACCAACCCCATGCATACTTTTCTACTTTGCTTAGCAGCAAGCAGAAAGGTCGGCCAGGTGCAGGGTGCCCCTCAACTCACCCAGCCTTCCTCCAATCAATCATTCCTTTAGTGGCTATATGTCAATTATTTTGCAGTGGTTGGCCTAGAGACTGTGTCATCTGCCTCAATATTTTCTCCTGGCTCACAGCTATGCATGGGGAGTGGGGGTCTTGCTCTTTTCGTTCGGCTGGTCACGTGATTCAGACATTGTGGATTTGCCTTTTCCTCAACAATTTGTGTATTTGATTTTATGTTCACCCAACACCTGTCTTCGCCTTCTTATCTTGCCCCTTCAAAGCAGTATATTCTGGTTCTTGCTTCAGTTAATTGAAGCTACTGCTCATTCATTTTGATGGATACAACATTGGTTCCTTAGGCATGAGTTGCCTCTGCTGAGTTTCGTTTCTGCTGCTCAGCTCCTGATTTCATTGACTGTGAAAACTTTCTCGAATGGCCTTTTTGTAATTTTGTTGATTCTGCTTTTTGTGCAAAGTGGAAGCATACTTCATATAAAGTGCTTTATTTGAAGTAGATATGTATATGGTGCTTGCTGCACTATCCCTCTACTAAGCATAGCAAGCTGCACAATTCTCTTAGCTTTCTTGCAGTTCCAAGCGTATGTACACGTGTAAACTGGTCAAATATCTTTGCCATGCTTACAGCTTACGCTTCTTTCATTCGGGGAAAGTACTCCTTTAAGATAGTTTTCGCAGTGGTCATAGCTGTGGCATCTTTAACACGGAACGCCTCAACCCACTTACTAAAGGCACAAATGACTACCAATACATATTTTAAATTATTGCATTGCTCCATTTCAATGAAATCCAAGTGAATTACTTCAAATGGGACAGAGGCTGGCCCAAAACTTCCCCTCGGGGTTGCTGTCCCCTTTCCCATATTATGTTGTAGGCAAATCATACAATTCTGGACATAGTGCTGAGCAATTTTTGAAATGTTGTCGTTTACCCACACTCTTTCTAACATTTTCATCATCTGTTGAGCACACACATGCGTAGGACCGTGTGCCATTACAACCATCATTATCACGTACGCATCGGGAAGTAACCATTTCCCATCCACCGTGTCCACCCAACACCCATTGTCATCAGGTTTTCCCAAGCCCTCAGCCCACCTCTTAGCTTCTTCTACTGTAGCATCGGCTTGGATATCCCGTACAGACCCCACGCCCTCATCCATCACATCAGCATTTTCAGTCTCCCTAGAAACATATATCTCTGTAAAGAGATCAGTGGCAGTTTATCTAGCTATTTGATAAGCGAAAACATTCCCTTTTCCAATGTTATCTACAAACTTGCAATGTGCTGCACATTTTATAACTGCTAACTGAGAGTAGTTGCACTATTAGGATGCCATGTTGGATCTTGGTGCCATGCGAGGTTAGGAGTCCTCTTTCCAACCTAAGTCTCCCAAAGTTGTGAACCACCCCAAAGGCATACTGACTATCAGTATATATATTCACTGCAAGCCCTTCGGAAAGTTCACAAGCTCGGGTTAAGGCTATAATCTCTGCGGCCTGCGCAGAATTATGCGTAATTCTCTTAGTTTCCACAACCGTGCTCAAGGTAGTGATTGCATAAGCGGCTGTGGATGTACCATCCGGAAGCTTAAAGCAGGAGCCATCACAAAACAGCTCTCCTTGCGGATTATCCAAAAGGGTATCTTTCAAATCAATCCTGCCCTTTGTTTCTTGCTCGGTCATATACAAACAATCATGTGAGACTTCATCGCCGCAAGTAATATCTTGCGGGAAAGGTAGGAGTTCAGCCGGTTTAAGAACACAACACCTCTTAATTTGAATGTGAGGGGCAAACAAGATCAATTCGTACCTCATCAACCGTGCGGAAGTGAGGTGTTGAGTTTGAGTTCGGTTCAATAGAACATCTACAGAGTGAGGCACCATCAGGGTCAAATCATGGCCTAGGACCATTCCCTCACTCTGCTTTACACACGCAGCAGCAGCAGCGACAGCACGCAAACATCTTGGCAAAGCGCATGCTACAGGATCAAGGGCGGAGGAATAGTAACCGCGTGGTCTATTCTTCCCTCCATGCTCATGTGTTAATACAGCCAAAGCACATCCATCACGTTCATGCACAAACAATACGAAGGCCTTTTCATCGTTTGGTGTGCCCAAAACTGGTGCAGAGCATAATGCAGTCTTAAGCAAGTCAAACGATTGCTGGTGTTCCGAGGTCCATGGCAACGGCGAAGAAATGCCCTTCTTCGTCAAGGCGAACATCGGTTTTATCACTAGTGAAAAATTCGGGATCCACAACCTACAGTAAGAAGCCATACCTGTCAAGGCCCTAACTTCCTTCTGCGTATTTGGGACAGACATGCCATAAATGTGTTTTATTCTTTCAGGTGTCAATCTTCTTCCCTCCTTTGACAGGAGATAGCCTAAATAGGCGACCTCCCGACAACAATATTGAAATTTCTTATGCGAAGCTTTGTGACCATGCTTGGCTAGATGAATAATTAGTAACACGGTGCCTTCCTTACAGGCACTCTCAGAGTCAGCAGCCAGAAGCAAATCGTCAACGTACTGAAGCAAAGTACAAGTAGAGGGAAATTCAAGGGTATCAAGTTGCTCTTTCAAAGCCCTACTATAAATACTAGGACTCTCTGTGTACCCTTGAGGTGCACGAGTAAATGTAAACGAGCGTCCCCCTAAGGTGAACACGAACAAATATCTACTATCCTTGTGTATAGGAATACTAAAGAACGCATTATTTAGGTCCACAACACTAAAGTAAGTAGCTGTAGCTGGAATCATGGTTAGGATTGTTGTCACATCAGGCACAATTGGAAATTGCGGTGCCACAACTTTATTAATGGCACATAAATCAATTATAAAACTAAATGTAATTACATTATCGCCTTTCTTGTACACGGGTAAAATCAGACTATTACACAACCTTCCTGAAATTTCTTCAATCACACCGCGGTGCACAAAATTGGAAACAATACATTTCAAAGCTTGCTCACCCTCAGCCAAAATCTTATACTGTGGAATGCGTGGCAGCTCAATTCCATGTTTCAAAACTATCTTAACGGGCTCAATCTGCAAAACACCGACATCATTTTCGTCAACAGCCCACAAGTTCTCTGGTACATCAATAAATTCTTGAGGCAACGGTCTAGTCAGAAATTTCAAGGCAGAAGATTGCTGCGGTGAAATCGTCAAGCGCACTCCATTGGAAGAACAATAAATCACTGCATTCAGTTCTTTTAACAAATTCAACCCCAGAAAGTTTTCCCCGCAATCCGAGGTCAATAGAAAAGGACACTGGTCCATAAAGGGACCCAAAGAAATAGGTACTGGCACAGAGACCGGACAAACAGCTGGAGTACTGGAAAATCCTACAGACAGTGGAATGTTTGGAATCCGCGAACGATCAATGGGACACTTCTGTGCTCCAGTGTCTATCAAAAACTGATGTTTCCTATTTCCCACTATCATTTCAACGTAGGGACCTTTCTGATTGACGGGAATGGGTGTAGGTTCCAAACCCTGCTGCGGGCAATCCGAACGAAACAGAATTTTATCAAAAGGAAGCTCCTCAGATAAATAGGCAGCAGAAGGATGATCAAATATGTTCCTAGTATCCACACTCAGAGTCTGATTGTCCTGTTAAAAAGGCTGTTGAGGGTCCTGTGTAAACTGACCTCTACCAGGCCCCCCTACGCCCGGGCAATCTCTAGATCGCCTGCCCATATTATTATTCGACCTCTGTTGAAGGACGGGGCATTGTGCTTGCCAATGACCCTCTCGTTGACAATAAGCGAATTGATTAATGTTCACAGGACCCAAGGGCACATACTGACCTCTAACCTGAGAGTTACCCCCCCTGGGTCCTCTAACAATTTGCTGCAATAGCACCTTTGTTTTTAAATCACCTTTCCATTTTTCAATCCTATCTTTTTCATTATTGACACAATTCTCATAGTACTGAGCCATATGCAGTACTTCTGATTGCAATTTCGCCTGCCAAGCGCTCTCAGAGGACATAATCTGTGACTGGATGTCAGGCAGCAACACACGTACAAATTTGTCCACAAATAACCTTTTCCCAGACTCTGTGCCTAAGTCTTGTCCACTGAAATCTGAAAATACCTGTTCGAACCGATTAAAGAACGCAGTAGCACCCTCAGACTTTCCTTGGACACAGGCCGTAAGCTTGTCCCAAATAATTCATTTTTTCGGGAATTATGGTTTTTAATTTAGCAATAATTCTATCAGGCAAGGTTAATATCACCTGTTGTGGTCTTTCGCCAGCTGGCCTTTCCCCATCGAGTCTAGTTAAATTCGCCCATGTATCTCCCAACCCGGGTACATCGTCAATAGTTCTAACTTGTTTCCATAACTCTACGGGCAGGAGTACTGGAAACAACAAATCAATGTCACCTAAGGTGAACACTGAGGATTGCAAAACAGATTCCATCTCTTTATAGAACCCTATCGGATTTTTCCTAATGTCAGGAATGGACTGTCTAATGGTGTTCACTTCCTGTCGTGAAAACGGGACGTGAACAAACTGTGATACATAATGTGCGGGAATGTCCACAGCGACTATACCTCGTGCAGCATCGGCCGCAACCTCAACCTTCGGGACAAATGTCGGAGGAACCTCTCTCATAGGCAACTGAGATGTAGGCAACTCCGAACGCTTACTAAGCAACAGAGCCAAATCGAGCGCTAAAGCAGTCGAAGAAGTGTCAAGCGAAAAAGCTCTCTTATAAATATTCAATAACTCTGTGGGACAACTAATCTTCCTCTTTACACATTCATCTTGCAGGTACTCTACCATTAACTGTATCACTTTCCTCTGCATTTCCAACGTATATTGACTATATATGTCATATACCTCAACTGGAGTTATCGATATGTCTGAAATCCATCTAATCGCATCTTTCTTACAAATTCACATTTCCTCCGATAGCGGTTTAAGACACGGAAGGTACCGTTTCTGTACATACATACTTTCCTCTTCATCATCCTCATTCCGTATCCTTTCTAACTCCTTTCTATACTCAAATAACCTCTCGACATGCTCATTTACCTTCTCCACAGTATCTCTGGAAAGTGCTAAAGTATTTAGATCCCTTAACCCTTGCGGAACATCCGCATTATTTAATCTTCCCCACATTATACACAACTGAATCCCCAAACCTTCAATAAAAACATTTTTCTCAGGAAAATTATCCGTATTAAAAAGTGTGGAAAAAACACTAGCCTGATCATCCTTCTCCATACAATGTTTAGCCCATGCAATTAACTCACGTTTCTTCTCCGGTGGTACAGTACTGCGAGTGACAACCTTCGAACCTGCACCATGATCGATTACAAGTGGCCCAAGACCACTTGGAAGAGAGGCAGTAGGCAAATTCGATGGAGGAGCTATAACTGGTGCGACAAGAAGAGGCGGAGGAGTAGGAACAATCGGTTGAGCAGGAAGGGTAGGTATAACAGCAGGAAAAGGTACAGCAGTGGGAAGAGGAACATATGGAGGTGGCGCAGAGACACCAGGCCTTCGTTAATTTAATATTTTCTCAAAAAACTCATCAGAATCATGAAGATCTTTGGAAGGATAGATTCTCTGGATACCAAGTGAGAAAGCCCTTTCCATATTTTTAGCCGCCTCAGACTGTTTATCCTGGCCATATAATAACGCTTTTTCGGCAACCGTCTTATGACGGCGCGCATGTTTCTCTCTACTCTTAAGCTGTTGTAACGCTTCTTTTTTCCAATTCTGTAAAACATCAAATGCTGCAGGTCTAGCCTTTTTCTGTAACAATACTGACTCCAAATATTCAATGTGAGGGATCTCAAAACTACCATTGATTGGCCACTGAAGTTCGGAGACATGTCTGGTTTGTCTGTGCAAAATATCATTAAATACTATACTTCCAATGCCATGCTTACAGTACATAGTACATGCCGGCGACCCCTCCTGTGGTGCGGGACGGCTAAATTCCAAAGATTGTCTATCTCTGCGGAATAATGCCCTAAAGCAGGTAGACAATTTCCCAGGCATACCTCAAATTCTTGGTGTTACCTGGTCAATAATTGTGTCTGCAGATACAATGCACCAAAATTCAAATTGCCAGGGTTAAATTAAGAATCGGGTCATGACTCACCTGGCCAAACCTAAGGAGGACCGATCGGTACTTCTAAGAATCTTACCTAACTAATCTTACCTCGTGTATGGTGATTTCGGCAAATCTGCCCGCCACGATAAGTGGACCCTCGTCAAGATGCCGTCTCAGACCACAGACTAGTCGTCCAGGGATCGGATCATGCAGCGCTGCTGAGGTGTCGTGTCTCATCCAGGGGCTCCTTACTTTTTGTCACACCGTCCGATCCCGGTCCGATAGCAAGTGTCAACCTTCAACAATCCGGCATCAATCTTGAGCGTCCCTATTCGGGCGCCAACTGTGAAAACAGAAACAGAATATCGAGGCTCAGTACCCCAAAAGGCAATACACCAAACACAGGTTACAAAGGAACATACAAAGTACTTTATTCTCTATCGAATTCAATTACAAAACAGTGCAAAGTCAGATAGCTATCAGCCCTCAGTACAACACAACGAACTCTAGCGTGGTTCCGTTTGTTCAGTGAGAGACTGTACATTAGAATGCATTCACTTTTTATACATTTTGTGAGCTTTATGTCCAACCCCTCTTCGGGTTAATATTCTACTTTATACATCACCAATTCTAGGGTTTGTTGCTGAGTCTCAAATAACTGCATCTTACTGGTTTGTTCTTTATTACATGCAACAATAAGCGTATGCATTAACTGTGTATTCTAAGTTTCGTATTGCAAGTCTTCTTAAACATTAATACAATGTAGTAAAACAGATGTTCTTTGTTCAATGTGTAAATACATTATCATAATACATACTCGTGGATTGGTTTCATTGCGCGAGTAGTCCTTTTACACATAGGTCAACGTAGGACGAGGTCTCAGTTCATGACCTCAACAAGTAGCCTGCAGGCAGATTACACATTAGCGATGTACAGAGGTCAAGACGGCCATGTTGTATTTTTGTAATGACATCGTCCACCGTTTTAGCTCACAGGGTGACTTTTCCACATAAATCCTAAAATGGCGGTTTGACCTAAAATGGCAGCCTACATGGATTAAAGGTCAGGACCTTGCAACGCAGATTTTCTCACAAGCGACTTTCAAGCAGCTTGGCGTAGGCCAATATTAAATATATTCTCCACAATAGGAGGCATGATATATTTTCTATTCCGACAAGACAGGCACTTGGTCCATGTCATCATCAAAGTATTCGGGACGGTTCTGTGCCAACATCATGCTCTTGGGCACATCTCTTTTGATCATTCTCACCCAAAAGGTGAGGCTCACCTCAACTGTTGTCTCTCCCATATCTGCTTGCTCAAACAGATTGTCATCAGTGACGTCAGTCAATTGCTATCCTTCTTCTGTGGCGATTACTGTACACCATTGTCGGCCTTCATCATCATAACCATCAACCAAAGCCATTTTCCCTTGTACTGCAGCTGTGTGTATCACCAAAGGAAATACTTGTCCCTTTTCCCCGTGCATAGGTATTCTTGGCCTGAATAGAAATTCATCTGGGGTCCTCATGATCTTGTCTGCAAGGCCTGGCAGCCCTGCCATTAGTACACGTATTCCATACGTGAATATTTCTCGCTCTGAGGGTGTAGCCGTCATAGCTGTGTGTCCTGCGTATGCTCTAATCATTTCACATATGTTTGAATATTGCATTCCTGGAGTTGAAAATATTATGCCCTCCTCCATGAATGAGTTTGTCATATTTTGCTTTGTCATTATATCTCGACCCAGGATGTTTACTGGGGTTTGTCGTGAATGTAATAGGGGCACATTCATCTCACATTCTGCTAAAGAGACTGGAAGTGCATTTGTAAAGGGAACTCAACTTGTAGCTCCTATGAAACTCTGAGCATTTATGGCATCACCGGACAAGGAAAACTTGGCTTTACGTATACATAAACGTGTTGTGCCCGTGTCAACTAAGAAGGAATATTCTTTATCCCCTATAATGACATCTACCCTAGGTTCCCGGTGAGGGTCTGGTGTCACTAATAGGACAGAACACATCAGGGTTCGCAGTGAGCTGGCCTAGTCCATATATAGTTTTTACCCACCTTGTGCTGATGGATTTCCTCCATTACCAGTGTTACCCCTCATTTCAGGGTTCGCAGCCTGTACTGTACTCACTGTCTGTGACAGTTCCATCAGTGACTGTTGGGACTGTCCTTGTGGAAAACTCACCAAATTCTGAGGTTGCAAGCCTTGTTGTGCTCCTGGTGCTTGTTGTTGCCCCATGTAATTTTGTGCAACTCCCTGCTGTAAGAATGCAGGTGGATTCACCATGCCTACTCCTATTCCTTGGCCGTTTTGTAACATGCCTTGATTTCTGCATGTGCGCTAAATGCCTTGTCATCCCACAAAACCAACATACTGGCGGTGGTCTGATCATTTGCCCACGTGACACCTCTTGATTGCCATGTTGCATGTTTTGAAAACCTCCTTGACTATTTTGAAAACCTCCTTGATTACTCTGCCGTCCTCTCCCTCTAAATCCTCTTCCCCTAGGGAAAAACCCTGTGTTGGCCTGATTATAATGCTGTGGATTATTCATCTGTTGCATGCCTGATCTGTCTGTGCTAGTTATAATTGCTCCTTCAAGAGCATATTTTGATAACTTCTTCTGGACTAATTTTGCCTCTTCACCCTTTCGTGCAGCTTCTTTTCTGCGATTCTTTTCTCGTAGCAGTCTGCAATAGTGTGCAATGGTCAGCTGTATTTCTGACCATGGTTTAGCCTCGATTCCTACCAATTTCTTGAGCTGTTTCTGTACCGGCTCTGGCAGCACTTGGCACAATATATGGTAGAACACAGGTGTATACTTCCCCCAAGATTCAAGAGTCTCGAGTATCCACGTGTCTTGAAAATTCTATATATAAATCAATGGATCCTCCGACTCCTTCATTTTCTGTGTCGTTATAGCTCCCATATCGGTAGTATCTGGGTATACCACTTGTAGTGCTTTCCAAACCACAGCTCTGCAATTGTTAAATGGAGCTCCGTCATGTGTGGTATTAACTGTGGTCACACCAGGGTAACCTGCATGTTCCACACATCGTCTGCTCTCTCACCAAGTATGGCGATTAAGAGACCCTTGACATCCCCTATTGGTAACGTGTTCCCTCCTGTCATTTTTTCTAGCTCGTGTATCCATTTTCCAGCTCCCGATGTCAGCATGGGAAGCTTGATTTTCAAGTTTTCTCAATCCATGTGTGGCCATGAATATATTGTGGTCGTGGTCCCCCTTTCTCGAGTAACGGAAATTGGGATGCATAGCCCTCTCTCTCTTCTCTCATTATTCTCCTGTCTATTGCAGGGGTAATGTTCCCGCATCGCTGACTACCTGGCAATGTCCTTAGCCGGCTCACATAGGGTGGTGGTGACACCCCCCTCTGACCATGAGATGTTTCTTCGCGTCGGTCTGCTGCGTCACTGACTCTGATGCCCTCGGTGCAGAATCACTAGTATCTGACCACCTTATCCCTGTGCCCCTCGAAACTCATCTTTCGCATCTCCTCTCTGTCTCCTTTTCCTCACGCTCCTCTCTTTCGGTGTCAGACATTGTATGTTCCTGCTTATTACTAATCTATCTAGGGATAGTTCCCTATTCCCACTACTTTGGGAGATATCCTCAGTGTCATAAAGCTGAGTGCTCTCTAGGCGTTCGTCTTCCCCCTCCCCTTGGGGTACTTGTTCTATCCCCATTTCGTCATATATTCTATCGATCGTTTCTCAGATGCTTCTGGTGTCGAAGTCATCCTCAATGTTCACCCTAGACGTGCCTGGTACTGAATCGTACTCAGGAAAGAATTCTTCGATGTCTTCCAACCTACTACTGGATCTGCTTTTTTAACCCATCTTTCCAGATACTCAAGATCGCGTGCTCTCTGTCTTCGCTTACGTTCTCCATCGTCATAGAATTCTCTGTGCTTCCTTGCTTCTTCTCTGACCCTATCTTCTTCCTCTTTCTTTTTGTTTTTACATTCATTCACCCTCCGGATTTCCTCATACCTTCTACTCTTTATTCTTTTCTCTCGTATTCTTTGCTCTTCCTCTAACTTACGCTGCTCCTGTCTGTCTTGATCATTGGCTGCTCTTTGTTTATGATCGTGCTGCCTTTCTAGCTCTTCACGATATAACTGTTCTCGCCTGTGTCTATCTTTTTTCCTTATTCTTTCGTCTCTCAATCCTTTTTCTTTCTCCTTCTCCCTTCTCTGTACATCGTCTAATAGCTCCTTTTGTTTCACGTCATCAATGCCTTTACCATTGAGTTTCAACAAATTCTGCCCTCCCATCCATTCGTTCTTTCCGAGTGCTATCGCATCAGTTCTATCCTCGCTTCCTTTCCATCTTTTACCTTCTCTCTCCAAATCGAGAGATGCACTTGTCTCTGCCTGGTCTCTTCTTTCGTCATCACGTCTCTCCTTGTCCCTTGGGACTATGGAGGTGATATCCTTATCTTTATCTTTACCTTGATTTCCGACGCTACTTTGTGTAGGTAGCTCATATGCCGGGTTGTTATACCCTGTGGCTGCTTTAAGTTCTCTCAGTGGGTATAACCCTTTGTCCTTATTGCCTTCACTCTTATTGCATTCACTCTCCGTTTCAGATGGGGCGGGTGGCGCGGTGGGCGTTTTACCCCCCTCTGTGCATACATTAAGTATCCTATCTATTGGCTGCTCCTCTTCCTTCTCCTGTTCATACATTTTCCAAAGCTCTAGAATAGCTGGCAGTTTGTCCAACTTTTTCCCTGTGTATGTGGCGTGCACGTATGTTGTCATGTGTTGCAAAACAGCTTTAAATAAGAACCCGACCTGTGGCCATGGCATAAACATGTTGTTGGTGGTTCCTTTAACCCACTCTGTAATGTATTTTTCCAATTTAGGTGCATGTTTCGGCAACTGTTTGAACAGGTGTGCTAATGGAGTTATATCCTCCATGCTTAATTCTGTTCTCTTTCCCTTTATATAACACTTGTCAAAGTTGCACGTGACTTAAACAATTTCAACAGTATGAGCGAGCACCAATCACTGCAAACTCCAATCCTGATTCTTCCACAAAATGTTATATCTCTATTTTTACCCAATAAACATCAATTTGTATACTACAATATCTCAGTTATTTAATCGTGCACATTTTATTTTGGTTCCTTCAAGAATTCTTTTTTTTTTTGACTTATGATGTCACAACAAACAACGCATAAGACAAATGTTAACAGACTATCCAAACTCCAGCTGGCCTCATGTACCTCTGCCTCTAGTATTACCCCGACATGGAGTTTAAACGTATCCCTTTCACTGCGCATTTAATCGCCATGGTGGCCTATTCGTTCCCCTTTTTTTGGGACTCTGGATACAAGTTTCTTCTAGCTGCTTGTATTAAAAGTGTAGGAATTAGGCGGATCGTCTCTCTTCTCGGATGTCCTCCCCAGTAACCTCTCTCTTCTCAGGTGTCCTCCCTGGTATCTTCCCTCTATCTACTTAATTATTTTTGAGTCATTATTCCCTTCCCCATATATATTAATATACATATATATAAATTACATGGCCACGGTAGTGGCCATGTAGTTATGGTTAAGTTGCTGTTTCCATAGGAAGAGCACTTTTTGGGTGGCTTATAACTTCGCTCTCCCTGGACGGATCCTCACCAAACTTTGCAAAAAAAGTAGTTGGGTCACTCTGAATTTTTTTGCAAAGTTTGGTGAGGATTCGTCCAGGGGGGGCAAAGTTATAGGGGGGTCCCAAAACTTTTTTTTTTTCCCATAGACATAATGGGAAAAAACTGCTCACGCCTACAGCCCAAACCGCTGGACGGATTTACACCAAATTAGCGGCAGGAGCGACGGCTTGGTCCCGAAAGCGTGCTTTTCTTTATTTGGTGTAAATCCGTCCAGTAGTTTTTAAAAAAATGACAAAAATGTAAGTGAAAAAAATTAGTGATATCTGTGTTCGCTTTGCGGACACACTTCCCTGTTCGCTCCGCGGACAGGACGGTGATTTGGCCAGCAGCTTGCGTGATGTCCGCGGACATCTGACGTGCTCTCTCATTGGATGCGTGGAAGCGTGCAGTGCGTCTGGCTTCAGAGACGCCCGCCATCTTTGTTCCTCGCATGAGAGGTTTTGTATCCTGCCTGCACAGTAAGTCCCCCACCCCCGCTCATGCCCGTGTCTGTCTCCTGTTCCTCCCACCCCCCGCTCATGTCCGTGTGTCTTTCTCCCTTACGCCCACCCCCCTGTTCATGCCCCGCTCGTGCACCGCTCGTGCCCCGCTCGTCTCTCCCAACCGCCCACCCCCCGCTCTTGCCCCGTGTGTCTCTCCCCACCCGCCGCCCGCTCATGTCCGTATGTCTCTCCCCACCCGCCGCCCACCCCTCCTCATGTCCGTGTGTCTCTCCCCACCTGCCGCCCACCCCCCGCTCATGTCCATATGTCTCTCACCACCTGCCGCCCACCCCCCGCTCATGTCCGTGTGTCTCTCCCCACCCCACTCATGTCCGTGTGTCTCTCCCCCTCCCGCCCACCCCCCGCTCATGCCCCGTGTGTCTCTCCCCCTCCCACCCACCCCCCCGCTCATTCCCCTGTGTGTCTCTCCCCCTCCCGCCCACCCCCCGCTCATGCCCCGTGTGTCTCTCCCCCTCCCGCCCACCCCCCGCTCATGCCCCGTGTGTCTCTCTCCCTCCCGCCCACCCCCTGCTCATGCCCCGTGTGTCTCTCTCCCTCCTGCCCACCCCCCGCGTGTCTCTCTCTCCTTCCCCCCACCCCCCACTCATGCCCCGTGTGTCTCTCTCCCTCCCCCCACCCATGCCCTGTGTGTCTCTCCCCCTCCCGCCCAACCCCCGCTCATGCCCCGCGTGTCTCTCCCCTTCCCCCACCCCCCGCTCTTGCCCCATGTGTCTGTCTCCCTACCCCCCACTCCCGCTCTTGCCCCGTGTGTCTGTCTCCCTTCCCCCCACCCCCGCTTTTGCCCCGTGTGTCTGTCTCCCTTCCCCACACCCCCGCTCTTGCCCCGTGTGTCTGTCCCCCTCCCCCCACCCCCGCTCTTGCCCCGTGTGTCTTTCCCCCTCCCGCCCACCCCCGCTCTTGCCCCGTGTGTCTTTCCCCCTCCCGCCCACCCCCGCTCTTGCCCCGTGTATCTTTCCCCCTCCCGCCCACCCCCGCTCTTGCCCCGTGTGTCTTTCCCCCTCCCGCCCACCCCCGCTCTTGCCCCGTGTGTCTTTCCCCCTCCCGCCCACCCCCGCTCTTGCCCCGTGTGTCTTTCCCCCTCCCGCCCACCCCCCGCTCATGCCCCGCGTGTCTTTCTCACTCCCACCCACCCCCCGCTCATGCCCCGCGTGTCTTTCCCCCTCCCGCCCACCCCCCGCTCATGCCCCGTGTCTCTTTCCCCCTACCCCCCACCTCCGCTCATGCCCCGTGTCTCTTTCCCCCTACCCCCCACCCCCGCTCTTGCCCCATGTCTCTTTCCCCCTCCCGCCCACCCCCGCTCTTGCCCCGTGTCTCTTTCCCCCTCCCGCCCACCCCCGCTCTTGCCCCATGTCTTTTTCACCCTCCTGCCCACCCCTGTCTTGCCCCGTGTCTTTCACCCTCCTGCCCAACCCCGCTCTTGCCCCGTGTCTTTCACCCTCCCTCCCACCCCCGCTCTTGCCCCGTGTCTTTCTCCCTCCCGCCCACCACCGCTCTTGCCCCGTGTCATTCTCCCTCCCGCCCACCCCCGCTCTTGCCCCGTGTCTTTCTCCCTCCCGCCCACCCCCGCTCTTGCCCCGTGTCTTTCTCCCTCCCGCCCACCCCCGCTCTTGCCCCGTGTCTTTCTCCCTCCCGCCCACCCCCGCTCTTGTCCCTTGTGTCTTTCACCCTCCCGCCCACCCCCGCTCTTGCCCCTTGTGTCTTTCACCCTCCCGCCCACCCCCGCTCTTGCCCCTTGTGTCTTTCACCCTCCCGCTCATGCCCCGTGTGTCTCTCTCCCTCCTGCCCACCCCCCGCTCATGCCCCGTGTGTCTCTCTCAATCCCGCCCACCCCCGTGTGTCTCTCTCCCTCCCCCCACCCCCGCTCATGCCCCATGTCTGTGTCCTGTTCCTCCCCACCCCCCGCTCATGCCCCGTGTCTATCTCTTGTTGCCCCCCACCCCTCCCGCTCATGCCCCGTGTCTGTCTCCTGTTCCCCCCACACGCTCATGCCCCGTGTCTCTCTCTTGTTGCCCCCAACCTCCCCGCTCATGCCCCGTGTTTGTCTCCTGTTCTCCCCACCCCCTGCTCATGCCCCGTGTCTTTTTCCTGTTCCTCTCATGCCCCGTGTCTGTCTCCTGTTGCCCCCCACCGCCCACCGCCCCGCTCATGCCCCGTGTCTGTTTTCCCCACCCCCCGCTCATGCCCGTGTGTTGTTCCCCCCACCCCCCGCTCATGCCCCGTGTCTGTCTCCTGTTGCCCCTCACCCCCCCGCTCATGCCCCGTGTCTCTCCTGTTGCCCCCCACCCACCGCTCATGCCCTGTGTCTGTCTCCTGTTGCCCCCACCCCCTGCTCATGCCCCGTTTCTGTCTCCTGTTGCCCCTCACCCCCCGCTCATGCCCCGTGTCTGTCTCCTGTTGCCCCCCACCCCCCGCTCATGCCCCGTGTCTGTCTCCTATTGCCCTCCACCCCCCGCTCCTGCCCCGTGTCTGTCTCTGTTGTTCCCCCCACCCCCTGCTCATGCCCCGTGTCTGTCTCCTGTTCCCCCCACCCCCTGCTCATGCCCCGTGTCTCTCTCCTGTTGCCCCCCACCCCCCGCTCATGCCCCATGTCTGTCTCCTGTACCCCCCACCGCCCGCTCATGCCCTGTGTCTGTCTCCTGTTGCCCCCCCGCTCATGCCCCGTGTCTGTCTCCGGTTCCCCCCACCCGCTCATGCCCTGTGTCTGTCTCCTGTTCTCCCCACCCCCTCTCATGCTCCGTGTCTGTCTCCTGTTCCCCCACGCCCCCTGCTCATGCCCCGTGTCTGTCTCCTGTAGCCCCCCACCCCCGCTCATGCCCCGTGTCTGTCTCCTGTACCCCCCCACCCCCGCTCATGCCCTGTGTCTGTCTCCTGTTGCCCTCACCCCCCGCTCATTCCCCGTGTCTGTCTCCTGTTGCCCCCACCCCCCGTCCTGCCCTGTGTCTCTCTCCTGTTGTCCCCCACCCCCCGCTTGTTCCCCCCCCCCGCTCATGCCCTGTGTCTGTCTCCTGTTCCCCCCACCCCCCGCTCATGCCCCGTGTCTCTCTCCTGTTGCCCCCCACCCCCTGCTCATGCCCCGTGTCTGTCTCCTGTACCCCCCCACTCCCCGCTCATGCTCGTGTCTGTCTCCTGTTGCCCCCCACCCCCTCGCTCATGCCCCGTGTCTGTCTCCTGTTCCTCCCACCCCCGCTCATGCCCTGTGTCTGTCTCCTGTTGCCCCCCACCCCCTGCTCATGCCCCGTGTCTCTCTCATGTTGCCCCCCACTACCCCGCTCATGCCCCGTGTCTGTCTTCTGTACCCCCCACCCCCCCGCTCATGCCCCGTGTCTGTCTCCTGTTCCCCCCACCCCCCGCTCATGCCCCATGTCTTTCTCCTCTTGCACCCACCCATGCCCCGTGTCTTTCTCCTGTACCCCCCCACTCCACGCTCATGCCCCGTGTCTCTCTCCTGTTGCCCCCCACCCCCTCGCTCATGCCCCGTGTCTGTCTCCTGTTCCTCCCACCCCCGCTCATGCCCTGTGTCTGTCTCCTGTTGCCCCCCACCCCCCGCTCATGCCCCGTGTCTCTCTCCTGTTCCTCCCACCCCCGCTCATGCCCTGTGTCTGTCTCTTGTTGCCCCCCACCCCCTGCTCATGCCCCGTGTCTGTCTCCTGTTCTCCCCACCAATGTTCCCTCTATTTTTCTCTAAGTACGGAAATGATTAGCCTTTGTGCGCACATTATTTTCCATGTGCGCAACTGAATAACGATGTAAGCCACTTTGTGACCTTGCGTAGTTAGTGAGCTACCATCTCTGAAGAGTTTGGAAGGAGATTTCCCCTTCCCAACCACTTCTTTACATATCAGTTGTAAAAGGAGCATCTTACAACTCTTTTTCCAAACATAGGCTACAAAATCAAATATTTATATGTGATTATAAGGAGAGCTCATTAACCAGTCCAAGACTTCAAGATATGCCATAGTACCTACCAAAAGTACTCCTGCACATAGAGAAAAACGTGTATGCACAAAAAAGCTTTGCATGCTCAGGATAAACAATATGTTTAGTTGTGTCTATGATTTGTCAACACTACTCAGAGACAATGCAGAAAGTGTTTAATGCCATTGGGGAAAAAAACGCAGGTTTATTACAAAAAACAAGTATTGCTAATCACTGATGTGGTTGTCAACAAATTCGGACATTATGCAATGTTTGCAAATGGAATAATTGCCACTGAAAGGAATGTGTCAGAAAACATGCCAATAGGAGTTCATGTGACACTTTAATTGAGTAATTCAAGGGCCAGGAGAAAATGCCTCATAATCTATGTAAGGATGATAATTGCATCAAAATAACTGCACCACAGAATATGATGATCTGAATTCCTGGGCAGCTGCTTACTATCCACATTATGATGTTGTTCTGTAAATTGTGACATTTAGTCAAAACCAGCCTTACAGCTAGGAGGCATATACTATTTTTATTAAAAACAGGGCAATGTACCCAACAAAAACGGGAAAACATGAACATATAGGAATCTACCCCCTGCTTCTACCCACAAAGTTCCACTGATCTTTTTTCTAATCAGTGACCATCAGAGCAGTGTCATTGGTAGGAACTTTAATAATATTACTGCATGATCCCAAGAGGAATTTGAAGGGGAAAGAAAATATTTCAATAAGCATGAAATATCCGTAATGGCAAAGCCAATTACTTTCTTACTCCCTGAAAAAAAATGTTGATTCCAAATATGGAGTAAAAATCGTATCGGAGCCCTGATTGTAACCCTGATATAGGAAGCGAAATTACAGGGCACATAATACAGCCTATAGTTTTTCCCACCCTTGATCACCACAGGTTAGACAAAAATCAACAAGGTTTCT
This sequence comes from Ambystoma mexicanum, assembly GCF_040938575.1. Lineage (NCBI taxonomy): Eukaryota > Metazoa > Chordata > Amphibia > Caudata > Ambystomatidae > Ambystoma > Ambystoma mexicanum. The sequence continues at coordinate 432,134,767 of NC_090937.1, forward strand.
TCTGGCGCTCGTTGAAGAAAATCACATATATTTTCCCTTTGAGTCAATTACAGTAATGCTCACAGTTACAACATATTGAGTACCTTCTTCCATAACTGTGGACCCCTCTTCTGAAATTCATTGAACAAGATGCATGGGGATGCTAGAAGAAATAAATGCAAACCCATGAACATATTGAAAAGTCCTCAGCAGCTGTTGCTTCCCAATCATAGGGTAATATTGGCAAAAAATAATATTTGAGTTTTCCAATGCGTTAACTTGCAAAGGGAACTCTTCAAAGAGCTTGTGTGACATATGTACAAAGAATAGGAAGCATTGGGATGAGGTTAAATATCCTAGTAGCCTGCTTACTTAGAGTCAGTACCCGATATTTGAGCTGACACTCGGGTGACATAATGTGGGAATGCTTTTACTAAGGCAACACGACTAACAGAAATGTGTGTGCTTCAAAGTCATTCATATTATAACATAAACCAAGACTTGTATCTAAGTCTGTAACCTTTTGCTGAGCTAACGTAGGCAGAGTCAAGGTTGTCTGGTAACATCTGATTGTGGCCTGGGGCGGAGTTGGAGTCATACGGTAAAAGTGTGGTAGATTCAAGCATAGAATCCTGGGTGGGGAGGGAAGAACATTTAGTTGATGTGTGCAGGTATATCTTAGTTATATCTTCTGTTCATGGAGCCACTTTTTCATATTCATTTTTAACCTCGTGTGGGTGTATTCTATGTTTAGAGTTTTTAGGTTTTTAAGGCCAAGCTTGCATAGTAGGGCACTGTCAATAGGTTACACCAGAGTATCAAGAATAGTTCGTATAATTTAGCTTCATTTTGAGAGAAAACAAATCTAAGGTACCTGCTGTGGATTGTGCCTTATTAAATCTTATTTGAATAGGTAGGAATTCTGTGTGCGCTGCTAAAATTCTTCTGAGCGGCACCCAGAAGGAAGCTGGGCAAGCGCACATGCGCACAGCTTAGAGGGAACATTGCTCCCCACCCCCCGCTCATGCTTGCTCCGTGTCTGTCTCCTGTTCCCCCCCACCCCCCGCTCATGCCCCGTGTCTGTCTCCTGTTGCCCCCACCCCCCGCCCATGCCCTGTGTCTGTCTCCTGTTGCCCCCCACCCCCCGCTCATGCCCCGTGTCTGTCTCCTGTTGCCCCCCACCCCCCGCTCATGCCCTGTGTCTGTCTCCTGTTGCCCCCCACCCCCTGCTCATGCCCAGTGTCTGTCTCTGTTGTTCCCCCCACCCCCGCTCATGCCCGTGTCTGTCTCCTGTTCCCCCCACCCCCCGCTCATGCCCCCTGTCTCTCTCCTGTTGCCCCCCACGCCCCGCTCATGCCCCGTGTCTGTCTCCTGTACCCCCCACCCCCGCTCTTGCCCCGTGTGTCTGTCTCCCTCCCGTCCACCCCCGCTCTTGCCCCGTGTGTCTTTCCCCCTCCCGCCTACCCCTGCTCTTGCCCCATGTGTCTTTCCCCCTCCCGCCCACCCCCTGTCTTTCCCCCTCCCGCCCACCCCCGCTCTTGGCTCGTGTCTCTTTCCCCCTCCCGCCCAACCCGCTCTTGCGCCGTGTCTCTTTCCCCCTCCCGCCCACCCCCGCTCTTGCCCCGTGTCTCTTTCCCCCTCCCGCCCTCCCCCGCTCCTGCCCCGTGTCTCTTTCCCCCTCCCGCCCACCCCCGCTCTTGCCCCGTGTCTCTTTCCCCCTCCCGCCCACCCCCGCTCTTGCCCCGTGTCTCTTTCCCCCTCCCGCCCACCCCCGCTCTTGCCCCGTGTCTCTTTCCCCCTCCCGCCCACCCCCGCTCTTGCCCAGTGTCTCTTTCCACCTCCCGCCCACCCCCGCTCTTGCCCCGTGTCTTTTTCCCCCTCCCGCCCACCCCCGCTCTTGCCCCGTGTCTCTTTCCCCCTCCCGCCCACCCCCGCTCTTGTCCCGTGTCTCTTTCCCCCTCCCGCCCACCCCCGCTCTTGCCCCGTGTCTCTTTCCCCCTCCCGCCCACTCCCGCTCTTGCCCCGTGTCTCTTTCCCCCTCCCGCCCACCCCCGCTCTTGCCCCGTGTCCCTTTCACCCTCCCTCACACCCCCGCTCTTGCCCCGTGTCTTTCCCCCTCCCTCCCACCCCCGCTCTTGCCCCGTGTCTTTCCCCCTCACGCCCACCCCCGCTCTTGCCCCGTGTCTTCCCACCTCCCGTCCACCCCTGCTCTTGCCCCGTGTCTTCCCCCCTCCCGCCCACCCCTGCTCTTGCCCCTTGTGTCTCTCCCCCTCCCGCCCACCCCCGCTCTTGCCCCTTGTGTCTCTCCCCCTCCCGCCCACACCCACTCATGCCCCGTGTGTCTCTCTCCCTCCCGCCCACCCCCCGCACATGCCCCATGTGTCTCTCTCCCTCCCGCGCACCCCCCGCACATGCCCCGTGTGTCTCTCTCCCTCCCGCCCACTGCTCATGCCCCGTGTGTCTCTCTCCCTCCCACCACCCCCGCTCATGCCCCGTGTGTCTCTCCCCTTCCCCCACCTCCCGCTCATGCCCCATGTCTGTGTTCTGTTCCCCCCGCTCATGCCCCATGTCTGTGTCCTGTTCCCCCCACCCCCCGCTCATGCCCCGTGTCTGTCTCCTGTACCCCCCCACCCCCCCGCTCATGCCCTGTGTCTCTCTTCTGTTGCCCCCCACCCCCTGCTCATGCCCCGTGTCTGTCTCCTGTACCCCCTCACCCCCCGCTCATGCCCCATGTCTCTCTCCTGTTGCCCCCCACTACCCCGCTCATGCCCCGTGCCTGTCTTTTGTTCCCCCTTACCCCCCGCTCATGCCCCGTGTCTGTCTCCTGTTCCCCCCACCCCCCGCTCATGCCCCGTGTCTGTCTCCTCTTGCTCCCACCCATGCCCCGTGTCTGTCTTCTGTTGCCCCCCACCGCCTGCTCATGCCCCATGTCTGTCTCCTGTTGCCCCCCACCCCACGCTCATGCCCCGTGTCTCCCTTGTGATCCCTCCACCCCCGCTCATGCCCCGTGTTTCCCTCGTGTTACCCCCCGCCCCCCGCTCATGCTCCGTGTCTCCCTCGTGTTCCCCCCACCCCCTGCTCATGCCCCTTGTCTCTCTCCTTTCCTCCCCACCCCCGCTCATGTCCCATATGTGCCCTGACCCCCCCGCTCATGCCCTGTTTCTCCCTCGTGTTCCTCCCCACCCCCTGCTCATACCCCGTGTCTCCCTCATGTTCCTCCCCACCCGCTGCTCATGCCCCGTGTCTCTCTCGTGTTCCCCCCACCACCGCTCATGCCCTGTGTTTCCTTCCTTTTCCTCCCCACCCCCTGCTCATGCCCCGTTTGTACCCTGTTCCCTCTCACCCCCCGCTCATGCCCATGTGTCTCCCCTGTGCCCTCCCAACCCCGCTCATGCGCCGTTGTGTTCTTTATACACACCGCCTTCCCTTTCCATGGTGGGCATCTTGGTAAAAGATTTGCCTTCCTACACCGAGACGCCGCAGGCGTCCCGGCGTAGGAAGGAAAATCTTTTTGTTTTTTTTACCACCCGGCATTCCCACTTTGAGGACATAAGATGTTAGTGGTCTTCATCTATTGAAAAGGATGTTATGGTCACGTTGTACTAATAAAAACCTTTAAAATTTAGTAAAAAAAAAATGTTACAGGGACATTATGGTTAAGTTGCGCTACTAAAAACCTATGAAATTCAGTGAAAAAACTTTGTTAAAGGGACGTTATGGTAAAGTTGCGCTACTAAAAACCTATGAAATTCAGTGAAAAAACTTTGTCAAAGGAACGTTATGGTTCCAAGTAAAACCGAAAAACCCTTGAAATTCGCCAGTTATGGTAAGCTAAGCAACCATAACTCGCGCCACCACCGTGCACTGCTAAGACTAACACCCAGGACATCAAAGATGACATCACAAATGCCATTGATGACCACTGATGACATCACATGTCTGGCTCACTCTTTTTTCTTTTGCTGACATATCTAGGCTACATGGTTTTCTTCAGTAACAGTCAGAAACTAAACATTTTATTTTATTTGTAGATGTATCCTTCAAGTAGGTTCTTACAGTAATTCTGTTAGAGTCCAGTCACATCATATGAAACATATACATACGGGAAGACAGCTTGAAAGACAGCAATCCTTTTTGTGCATAAAGATAATCACTAGACTTATGAGCACTTTCTGATAGTTCTGTTGTTTTTGTTTTATGGCTGTACTTTCCCTGTGGGTCCAATCACATCAAGTGATACATATACATAGGGTGAATAGCAGCTTTGAAACAGAGCAATCATTTATTTGCATGAAAATAATCAGTTAAGTTATGAATTGTTTCTGCTACTACTTGTGCTTTTTTGCTAACTTCACTTTCCCTGTATATACCCATATTGGAATGTGTTCTTGTGTCTTTGTGTTTTGTCTATAGTAATGTTTTATTAGCTACGTATTACATATTTCACAGTACACAAAAATCTATTAAGAAAACAATTATCATTTCATTATTGAACATATTAACATTACGAATATTATACCTTCATCTTGTACACTGCACACCATGTTATGTTTCTGTATCAGTAGCTTAGTATACTAGATAGAACCCCATTTTAGAATGCTATTTATATCAATGCATCGTTCAATGCACTAATTAGGGTATAATATGTATTGCAATGATCCTTGACACTTGTTTCGCAACATTATAATAAGAATCCCTTGTACACATATTTCATGAAAAGTACATACACATGTGATGTCATCAGTGATGTCATCAATGACATTTGTGATGTCATCTTTGATGTCCTGGGTGTTAGTCTTAGCAGTGCACGTGGTGGCGCGAGTTATGGTTGCTTAGCTTACCCTAACTGGTGAATTTCAAGGGTTTTTCGGTTTTACTTGGAACCATAACGTTCCTTTGACAAAGTTTTTTCACTGAATTTCATAGGTTTTTAGTAGCGCAACTTTACCATAACGTCCCTTTAACAAAGTTTTTTCAATGAATTTCATAGGTTTTTCGTAGTGCAACTTAACCATAACATCCCTTTAACAAAGTTTTTTCATTGAATTTCATAGGTTTTTATTCGTGCAACTTAACCATAACGTCCCTGTAACATTTTTTTTTAACTAAATTTTAAAGGTTTTTATTAGTACAACGTGACCATAACATCCTTTTCAATAGATGAAGACCACTAACATCTTATGTCCTCAAAGTGGGAATGCCGGGTGGTAAAAAAAACAAAAAGATTTTCCTTCCTACGCCGGGACGCCTGCGGCGTCTCGGTGTAGGAAGGAAAATCTTTTACCAAGATGGCCACCATGGAAAGGGAAGGTGGGGTGTATAAAGAACACAACGGCGCATGAGCGGGGTTGGGGGGCACAGGGGAGACACATGGGCATGAGCGGGGGGTGAGAGGGAACAGGGTACAAACGAGGCATGAGCAGGGGGTGGGGGGGAAAAGGAAGGAAACACAGGGCATGAGCGGTGGTGGGGGGAACACGAGAGAGACACAGGGCATGAGCAGCAGGTGGGGAGGAACATGAGGGAGACACGGGATATGAGCAGGGGGTGGGGAGGAACACGAGGGAGACACAGGGCATGAGCGGGGGGTAGAGGGCACATACGGGACATGAGCGGGGGTGGGGAGGAAAGGAGACAGACAAGGGGCATGAGCAGGGGAAGGGGGGAACACGAGGGAGACACGGAGCATGAGCGGGGGGCGGGGGGTAACACGAGGGAAACACGGGGCATGAGCGGGGGTGGGGGGAACACGAGGGAGACACGGGGCATGAGCAGGGGGTGGGGGGCAACAGGAGACAGACACGGGGCATGAGCAGGGGGTGGGGGGCAACAGGAGACAGACACGGGGCATGAGCGTGGGGTGGGGGGCACAGAAGACAGACACGGGGCATGAGCGGGGTAGTGGGGGGCAACAGGAGAGAGACATGGGGCATGAGAGGGGGTGGGGGGGTACAGGAGACAGACACGGGGCATGAGCAGGGGGTGGGGGGCAACAGGAGAGAGACACGGGGCATGAGCGGGGGTGGGGGAAACAGGAGACAGACACAGGGCATGAGCAGGGGGTGGGGGGAACAAAAGAGACAGACACGGGGCATGAGCAGGGGGTGTGGGGCAACAGGAGAGAGACACAGGGCAGGAGCGGGGGGTGGGGGGCAACAGGAGACAGACACGGGGCATGAGCGGGGGTGGGGGGGTACAGGAGACAGACACGGGGCATGAGCGGGGGTGGGGGTGTACAGGAGACAGACAAGGGGCATGAGCAGGGGGTGTGGGGGAACAGGAGACAGACACGGAGCATGAGAGGGGGGTGGGGAGAACAGGAGACAGACACAGGGCATGAGCGGGTGGGGGGAACCAGAGACAGACACGGGGCATGAGCGGGGGGGGCAACAGGAGACAGACACGGGGCATGAGAGGGGGGTGGGGGGGTACAGGAGACAGACACGGGGCATGAGCAGGGGGTGGGGGGCAACAGGAGAGAGACACGGGGCATGAGCGGGGGTGGGGGAAACAGGAGACAGACACAGGGCATGAGCAGGGGGTGGGGGGAACAAAAGAGACAGACACGGGGCATGAGCGGGGGGTGTGGGGCAACAGGAGAGAGACACAGGGCAGGAGCGGGGGGTGGGGGGCAACAGGAGACAAACACGGGGCATGAGCGGGGGTGGGGGGGTACAGGAGACAGACACGGGGCATGAGCGGGGGTGGGGGTGTACAGGAGACAGACACGGGGCATGAGCAGGGGGTGGGGGGCAACAGGAGGGAGACACGGGGCATGAGCAGGGGGTGGGGGAACAGGAGACAGACACAGGGCATGAGCGGGGGGTGGGAGGAACAACAGAGACAGACATGGGGCAGGAGCGGGGAGTGGAGGGCAACAGGAGACAGACACGGGGCATGAGCGGGGGGTGAGGGGCAACAGGAGACAGACACGGGGCATGATCGGGGGTGGGGGGCAACAGGAGACAGACACGGGGCATCAGCGGGGGGTGGGGGGCAACAGAAGAGACACGGGACATGAGCGGGGGGTGAGGGGCAACAGGAGACAGACACGGGGCATGAGCGGGGGGTGGGGGGAACAACACACGGGCATGAGCGGGGTTGGGGAAAACAGACACGGGGCATGAGCAGGGCAGTGGGGGACCACAGGAGACACACGGGGCATGAGCAGGAGGGTGAAAGACACAAGGGGCAAGAGCGGGGGTGGGCGGGAGGGTGAAAGACACAAGGGGCAACAGCGGGGGTGGGCGGAAGGGTGAAAGACACAAGGGGCAAGAGCGGGGGTGGGCGGGAGGGTGAAAGACACAAGGGGCAAGAGCGGGGGTGGGCGGGAGGGAGAAAGACACGGGGCAAGAGCGGGGGTGGGCTGGAGGGAGAAAGACACGGGGCAAGAGCGGGGGTGGGCGGGAGGGAGAAAGACACGGGGCAAGAGCGGGGGTGGGCGAGAGGGAGAAAGACACGGTGCAAGAGCGGGGGTGGGCGGGAGGGTGAAAGACATGGGGCAAGAGCGGAGGTGGGTGGGAGGGCGAAAGACACGGGGCAAGAGCGGGGGTGGGCGGGAGGGTGAAAGACATGGGGCAATTGCGGGGGTGGGCGGGAGGGGGAAAAAGACACGGGGCAAGAGCGGGGGTGGGCGGGAGGGGGAAAAAGACACGGGGCAAGAGCGGGGGTGGGCGGGAGGGGGAAAGAGACACGGGGCAAGAGCGGGGGTGGGGGGTAGGGGGAATGAGACACGGGGCATGAGCGGGGGTGGGGGGTAGGGGAAAAGAGACACGGGGCATGAGCGGGGGTGGGCGGGAGGGGGAAAGACACGCGGGGCATGAGCGGGGGGTGGGCGGGAGGGGGAAAGACACGCGGGGCATGAGCGGGGGGTGGGCGGGAGGGGGAAAGACACGCGGGGCAAGAGCTGGGGTGGGCGGGAGGGGGAAAGACACACGGGGCAAGAGCGGGGGTGGGCGGGAGGGGGAAAGACACACGGGGCAAGAGCTGGGGTGGGCGGGAGGGGGAAAGACACACGGGGCAAGAGCGGGGGTGGGCGGGAGGGGGAAAGACACACGGGGCAAGAGCGGGGGTGGGCGGGAGGGGGAAAGACACACGGGGCAAGAGCGGGGGTGGGCGGGAGGGGGAAAGACACACGGGGCAAGAGCGGGGGTGGGCGGGAGGGGGAAAGACACACGGGGCAAGAGCGGGGGTGGGGGGAGGGGGACAGAAACACGGGGCAAGAGTGGGGGTGGGGGGGAGGGAGACAGACACACGGGGCAAAAGCGGGGGTGGGGGGAAGGGAGACAGCCACACGGGGCAAGAGCGGGGGTGGGGGGTAGGGAGACAGACACACGGGGCAAGAGCGGGGGGTGGGGGAATGGGAGAGACACGCGGGGCATGAGCGGGAAGTGGGCGGGAGGGGGAGAGACACACGGGGCATGGATAGGGGGGAGGGAGAGAGACACACGGGGCATGAGTGGGGGGTGGGGGGAAGGAGAGAGAGACACACGGGGCATGAGCAGGGGGGGGAGGGAGAGAGACACACGGGGCATGAGCGGGGGGTGGGCGGGAGGGAGAGACACACACGGGTCATGAGCGGGGGGTGAGCGGGAGGGGGAGAGACACATGGGGCATGTGCGGGGGGTGGGCGGGAGGGGGAGAGACACACGGGGCATGAGCGGGGGGGTGGGCGGGAGGGGGAGAGACACACGGGGCATGAGCGGGGGGTGGGCGGGAGGGGAAGAGACACACGGACATGAGCGGGGGTGGGGAGAGACACACGGACATGAGCGGGGGGTGGGCGGCAGGTGGTGAGAGACATACGGACATGAGCGGGGGGTGGGCGGCGGGTGGGGAGAGACACACGGACATGAGCGGGGGGTGGGCGGAGGGTGGGGAGAGACATACGGACATGAGCAGCCGGCGGGTGGGGAGAGACACACGGACATGAGCGGGTGGCGGGTGGGGAGAGACACACGGGGCAAGAGCGGGAGTGGGCGGTTGGGAGAGACGAGCGGGGCACGAGCGGGGTATGAGCGGGGCATTAGCGGGGGGGTGGGCGTAAGGAGAAAGACACACAGACATGAGCGGGGGGTGGGAGGAACAGGAGACAGACACGGGCATGAGCGGGGGTGGGGGACTTACTGTGCAGGCGGGATACAAAACCTCTCATGCGAGGAACAAAGATGGCGGGCGTCTCTGAAGCCAGACGCACTGCACGCTTCCACGCATCCAATGAGAGAGCATGTCAGATGTCCGCGGACATCACGCAAGCTGCTGGCCCAATCACGGTCCTGTCCGCGGAGCGAACAGAGAAGTGTGTCCGCGAAGCGAACACAGATATCACTAATTTTTTCACTTACATTTTTGTCATTTTTTTTAAAAACTACTGGACGGATTTACACCAAATAAAGCAAAGCACGCTTTCGGGACCAAGCCGCCGCTCCTGCCGCTAATTTGGTGTAAATCCGTCCAGCGGTTTGGGCTGTAGGCGTGAGCAAAGTTTTTTCCCATTATGTCTATGGGAAAAAAAAAGTTTTGGGACCCCCCCTATAACTTTGCCCCCCCTGGACGAATCCTCACCAAACTTTGCAAAAATATTCAGAGTGGCCCAACTACTTTTTTGCAAAGTTTGGTGAGGATCCGTCCAGGGAGAGCGAAGTTATAAGCCACCCAAAAAGTGCTCTTCCTATGGAAACAGCAACTTAACCATAACTACATGGCCACTACCGTGGCCATGTAATATATATTAATATATATATTTCTCTACTTCTAACTATATTTTGTTATCCGGCCTCCCTCCTTTACCTTTTCCCTTGCTTGTTTCTAAGGCATGCACTTTTGCCAAAGCATTAGTCTTTTTTACTCACAGTTCACATGTTTCCTCTCTGGATCCTCGGGATCACCGCCTTCATACCGCCTTCTTCGGCCTTCCTCCCGCTCAGCTGCCCGTAAGGGAAGGGGTTGTGTGGGGAAGCATGGGTCCCTTAAGACCTTGCTCTGCAGATTTTTTGTTTTTATTCTACCACTGTCTACGGGGAGCTTCACGGTCTACTCTGCCAAATGGCAAAGGACTGGTGATATTGCCGAGGACCAAGAGTTACTTTATGTCGACAGTCAATGGGTGTCTTATTCTCATTGATAATCGATAACCATCAATCTCTGCTACCAAGTGTGCTCCGAGACCCCCAACCGGCGCATAGAGTAGTGGTTTACTCAGAAGCACTTTAAGACAAGATGGCGGCACCCGTGAGATGGATTGGGGTGCAGATTTATTACGCCAACAAAAAATGGGGAGTTATGAATATCAGGAACGGTGCAATCTTCCTTCTTGCTTCAACTCCAATGAACTTCATAAAAATCCTAACATTTATAGTAAAAATGTGTTATCCTTGACGTGTAACACTCAAAAGTTAACATGCAATTCTATTGGTTAAGAAAAGGTAACTTTACTATAGGTACTATATCTGTATCTATCCTCAGCAATTTGTGTATTTGATTTTATGTTCACCCAACACCTGCCTTCACCTTCTTATCTTGCCCCTTTAAAGAAGTATATTCTGGTCCTTGCTTCAGTTAATTGTAGCTACTGCTCATTCATTTTAATGGATACAACCTTGATTCCTTAGGCACAAGTTGCCTCTGCTGAGTTTCGTTTCTGCAGCTCTGCTACTGATTTTGTTGACTGTGAATCCTTTCTCGAATGGCCTTTTGTAATTTTGTTGATTCTGCTTTTTGTGCAAAGTGTAAGTATACTTCATATAAAGTGCTTTATTTGAGGTAGATATGTATATGGCGCTTGCTGCACTTTCCCTCTACTAAGCATAGCAAGCCGCACAATTCTCTTAGCTTTCTTGCGGTTCCAACCGTATGTACACCTGTAAACTGGCCAAATATCTTTGCCATGCTTACAGCTTAAGCCTCTTTCATTTGACATTGCCTTCACACTCTAAGTTCACAATATCCTTGTTCATGGCGTTTTGTCTCTTTATGTCATTCTCTGGTTGTCTTTTCTTCTACATGAGAGTCAGTTTTAGTTTCTAGTGACGTCACCATGGGTCTTCCATTAAGACCTTTTTGGTTTCTTCAGGGACTGTACTCAGACAATCTTCATTCTGTTTCATTTGCTGATATGGTTTTCCCAGTGGATACCTTACTGTCCATGGCTTCCTTGGTATTGGTACTTCAATAGGTGCTGTTCTTCTGATAGGTTCTGGACAGAGCCCTACTGCGGCTCTCTGCTGGTTTATTTGCTCATCATACGTCACATATCTCTGTGTAAACATTCCTGGCACTTCAAAATGGGGATTGGAATGCAGGCTTTATTTGGGACCTCCTCTATACTCCCCCCTCTGGGCATTTCATCGACCACTTTCACCTCCTTCTTTGGATCCATCTTCTTTGGCTCCTCTGCATTCACCTTCACTTCATCGCCTGGGTCCATTCTTTCTTCATCTTCTGTGTCTATACATGATGGTCTGAAGAAATGTCTCATTGGAGTCCATATTTTTATTACTCCTTTTAAACTTCCTGCTGTTCTCATGTGTTCATCCTTGTTCCATGTCATCAGCTGACATTGTCCATTTGGGCTGCAGTAAATCCATCTTCCTGTTTCTGTGTTTTCTGGGATAGAGAAACTTTGTTCCCTCAGGTGCATGAATGCTAGATCAAAAGGAGTGATTGGAGTGCAGGCTTTATTTGGGACCTCCTCTACACGGGCATGGTAAAACACTTTGGTGGCTTCTCTGTACTTAAATCCGCCTTTTACCTGTTTCTGGCATCCCCGCTGAGCTGTGTAATCACATTGGGTGTGCCGCAGTGGGATAAGAACTGGGTCAAAAAAAGTAATAGGTGTTGGAATACCCCAAACCCCTGTAAAGAAACAATAGGGGCCTGATTCATGGAATTGTTTGCACGGTTCAAAGTGACTTTGCACTGTTGAAAAGTGACTTTGCACTGCCAACACAAACCTTGATTCGTGGAACTGTGTAAAGCATATTTTTGCAGTGCAAAGTCAATGCAAATTCAGTACAAAGTCATCTTTGTAGTACAACATGAGTTTGCACTGAGTTTGCACTGCAAAAATATACTTTGCACAGTTCCATGAATCAGGGTTGTGTCGGCAGTCAAAGTCACTTTTCAAAAGTGCAAAGCCACTTTGAAGCGTGTAAAAAATTTCATGAATCAGGCCCCCGATTGGGTTAAATACACCACAACACAAGGAAATGCGGACACAGGAATGTTGGTGGTGGGCAATTTAGTAATCAACTGTTTCATATATGGCTTAAATCAGTCCCAGTCCCACGGGGAGTGCCCAGGAAATACTGGACCCCGGTGGTGAAAAGGTCGTGCTCGCCTTTTTAATGGGGAGGGACGATCAATGCAGGCTAGGCTGTGATTATAAATGCAGCACCCATGCTGGCAACAGGGTGCTGCTTAGATAACAAGCGTGGGCAGCGCTCTCGACCTTGAGTGCTCTGCCTCCTGGCTACAAGTTGCAATTTTCAAAGGTAGTGTCAACCAGGCATTGTGTTTAGTGGGTGCTGAGCGGAGTGCCAGGCTCGACCCTACGGAGTGAGAGTCGGGCAGTCTCAAACTGAAATAATGGCCCTCCAGTTGTGCCCTGCAGAACACTCCACATCATTAAACTAACATGCTTCATTATGGCGCATAGGTTGTCCTCTGTGCCTTCTCCTAAGCCATGCGCAGCAGGCGGAGGGGTCCAGCCCACTCAACTTTACCCTTTGTGAACAGATGCAAGTGTTGCCCTACGTACACCTGCCCTCTTTCTCTGTCCGATGATTGCAGGATAACTGTGAAGGCCACCTGCTTTTTCTGTCATGATGAGTTTGCTGGTTTCCTATCTGCCCCCGTGTGGGTTTTTGCCCTCTTGCGCTCCAAAGATTACATGCACTCAAGTAATGATGTGCTTTTAATTACCCTGCTGTCCTTCCCCTGCTCCCCATTTTGTGCTTTGGAGTTCACAATGGAGCACCATATAACATTACACTAAAATGGCATCAAATAAATACTTCAGTAGCTTTGCAAACGTTTTCTATTCTTAGCAGTTGTAAGAAAAGTTAAAATTGCTGACCTTAAATGAAATAATTATTGTGCTTATGGGCCTCATTTCAATGACGAGTTTTTCTATTAATTATGTTTCAGTGCCAAGAGGGTGCCCTAATATTTAGCATATCATTTGCATAACTGTGCACCAATTGTTGAAGTGGGGGTGACAATTCCCCAAATCTGTACTATTCATGTAAGCTCACCGTGAATTGGGGCTCCAATCTACAGGGGCATTATAATGGAGAATAACGTGTTGATTCATTTGGGGATTCTGACCACCTAGGAGTTCAGTGAATGTTTACATAAAGGACAGTGTGGCTAAGAAAGCAAAGGCAGGCCATGCTAATGGTGACAACCATAAGCAATCAGAGGTGTCCAGGGACCACTGCCAACTTGGGAACTCTTTACTCTTGAGAAATCAGGTTCTTTCTCGTCACCCTGTGACTTCGTTTCAGGGGAAGAAGCCTATCTTCTCTGATGAGCACCCTCTGAGGGGAGGTGGTTGTGCGGTGGGCTCCGAGTGTCTGTATAAGGTTGCTGCCCCCTGTGGAGCTCTGGCTCCGCCTTTTGCAGCTTCTGCGCTTCTTCGCGTTCTCATGTGCAGAGGGGAAGCTGTAGCTGATGCCTTGAAGGAGTTACCACCAGCGCAGCCAAAGCAAACACGCATTGTGCAGCTTTCAGGGCAGAATTTATGAGAACTAAAGTACAGGAGACTGCATAAATTCCCTGCTTCCCCAGAAGGACGTGATTAGTGGCCCTCTAAAGTACACTTCTTAGGAACGGGGTGATATGCAGCGATTCTGGAAGGTGCTATTATAAAGCGATGAGAACATAATCCATCCTGTGGCTTGCTGACCCATGGCGGGAAGCTTGTGGCAGCCGGAACGTGGAGGGCGTCCCCGGAAGCCGGGCGCCCTACTTTGGGACAATGCTTTATGCTGAGCCCATTGACAGGCCTTTTCTTGCCTCTGCCCTGGAATGATTTATGGGTTTATTTACAGGCTTCCAATGATCTCCAGAGACGTATTACTAGCAATTAGAACTCTGGATGTCAACTGTATACAAGACTAATACATTTGCATAATGCGCTGCCACAGATAGAGATCTCTCCGCACAGCCTACAGTGCGCGCGGCCCCTCGTTTATCAATGTTGCCAATTCTTCCCTCGCCCGGGCAACGGCTTTCGCAAGAACCGCAGCCACTTAGTTGCAGGTCTGGATGAAGACCAAAGATGTCTGCAGGCCAGGTTTGTTTTGCAAGCTAATTGGGATTTATTGAAGATTAAGAGTGTCCCCTCAAATAAGGACTTCCAGTAGGCAGCGTTCACCAATGTTTTACTCTATTTACAGTGCACTGATCCTAGGTGTTTTGTGAAAGTACACCTTATCTATCATTATTTCAGTGTCCCCTGCAGAGTTTACTGGTTGTCCACACTCTGTTGCTGCTGTCATGCCATGTGTTTTGTGACAGGCCACCTTACTTAACTTGATGTTCTCCTTCTGTGGGCCACTCAAAGCTGAAAGCATAATTGTCCCTTGATAGTACGCCATGTGTGCACACTCCCCCCTGCTTCTGTTAGCGCTCATCGGGTTGCTCATAGGCCTGAGACTTTCCCTACATGTAGCCATCTCAGCCGCCCAGGCATACCTATGGTCCAGGGGGCTGAGTGCAAATGCTGCTAGCTTTCTGGTAACCTTCAGCATTACGAGTGATGGATGGCGATTTGTGATCAAAAGCTCAAGGACGTAGGTCAAATTCCTAGGACCTTGGCACCTGATGGGATTCGATTCCCAGACTCTTTCGCCATCCTCAGCCACCAACGAACATTTGTACCGGCATTCGAGTTACCAGGGTTACCGCGCCTCGAAACCAGAGTCATCACTAGAGGTGCTCTCTTCTCGTTTAAGAAGATGGAATGGGGCTGTAGTTCACAACCAGAGCGGGCACACAAATGAATGCCCAGTTGTATTAAACAATTGCCCCTTAAATACGATAACAAAAAAAACTAGCATCGCTGCCTAAGGAACATCCAGATGTGGAAGAGATCACACTTCTCTTCAATAACAATCTCCCCTTGCAAAGCGCTGCCCTGATGATGGATTCCATAATCTCAGCTTCAGGGGCATCCAGGCGTGCACTTGTTAAAAATTAAAATGAGAGAAAGAGAGAGAAGGAGCTGGGGCCAATATCCTATTTTACATTGTGTGCACTCCATTTGTCGAGCAAAACACACACATCTCCTGTCCGGGATGCAAAAAGGTAGTTTATCCTTTTTGCAGGGCAGCTCTGAAAAGCATGATATGCGAACAATGCAACTCAGGCAGAATAAGAAATAATGATCAGATCAGACAGGAATCGAAGAAAAGATCAGGAAGTGTTAGGAGACATCGAGGATATAAGGTATGATTAGAAACAACAACTTTCAGGCAACCCCGCCCCACACTCAGTCACAGACACGTCTGCCTAAGCCATTTTCCTGAGCAAACCTGGGTTACTTTAATAACAAGCTGTTTTCGGAGGGTGGTGCCCGCCTCCTTTCACTGACATCGCTGGCTCTTCACTAGCACCGTCCGGATTGGATGCTGCTCTGTCGCAGGCTTTGCTTGCAGTATCTTTGCCCTGCCTCCACCAACATCCTTTCCATCTCCACTAAGCCTAGTGGCAAGTCAGTGAAAGGCAGCGAGTGTTGGTGGTGGGTGGCAGACTTACTATTGATCCTATTAGCTTCAGGATGGTGACATTCCTCCCTCGCACCCTCCTTCAAGGCATCAGGGTTGGCAAAGAAACACCCTGTGCATTCATGGCCTAGCTGAGCGGATGCATTTGGCATCTTGAAATCCTGGGAGAAGCACAGGAGTGTGACTGCGCATAGCAACCCTGAGCGCCGGTATACCACCCAAAGTGACATCGGGTGGCGGATACTGCTGTTACCTACCGAACTGAAAATGTGGCAATGGCTCTGCCTTCTGACCTGGCTGCCACAAGGTCAACAACCATAGATGCGGCACCAGCTTTGCTTTCATTAGGTTTTTCTCTGTATGCACTTTTGTATCAATTTTCCTGGCCCAATGTTCTTTGTAATGAGCAATTTCCCACAAAATGTGCCCAAAAAAAGGCCTCCTTTTCATTATTTATTTTGTTTGTTAAAGTCATGGATTCTGTTTTTTGAACGTTGGCAATGTCAATGCTTCCCTAACTCTCTAAGCAGATACAGCACTGGCAGAACCCCCTGCACACGTTATTCCCTTAGAGAAAGTCAGCACGTGCAGCAGAAGTTCAAATTCTCCTGACACATTGAAAAAGTTCAATGTGTGTAAAGTCAGGGCAAGTGACTACCACACAAAGAACATACAGCACGGGAAGCAGCAGTGACATCTTTACTGCGCACTAGGCCGGTACAACATGGACAACAGTCCTGCATGTTACTCTCACACACAGAATCTGTACAGCCTGTCTAGCAGACGTGTCAGTTTCCCATGCAGGCACCTACAACAGTCATTGTATAGGCAGCTATGTTGTAAATGGCCCCAAAGAATGCACTTTCCTCTCAAATACTGCTCGTACATTTACTTCCTGGTCAGGACTAGCACCGACTTTTCTCACAAAAAGAACAGATGCAGGCAAAGCAAAATCAGAGCCAGTGCAAGCGTTCCTCGTATAGGTACCGTATGCAAAGGGTTACTGCAGGCTTCCCTTAAAATCCATCAGGTACATCATGGGCAGAGTCAGTGAAAGCTTTCCTCACAAACTGGTGCTGCATGTGCCAGATAACGGCAAACCTCTGTAATGACCAAGTACTCATACAGCATGGGCAGGGCTGGAGCAATCGTCTGACTCAGAGGTACAGCACAGGTAGAGTGACAGCAAATTGCTCTGCCATTGGATCTGTCTCAGAATAAGGTTCAGCATGGGCCTGGTCATTACAAGTTTCACTGTCAACAGTTGCACGCACTCAATGCACAGTGTCGGTGCATGCTTCACTCACAAGAGGCTGCAGGTACAGCTTGACCATGGCTAACACAGGTTTCCCAAAACCCTATTTGGAAGTTTTCTCAACATCAAATTGCCACTGTTCTGTGAAGGCCATCCAAAATGTTCTGTGCATTTACCCTCAACACGCGCACAGTCTCAGCCAGAGTGTGTACCCCGTGTTTTGCTAATTTTCCAAGACATTTTGGCTAATGCTCTAAAGTATGGCAAATAGCGTGTGTGCCAAAAATAATACCTCAGCTTCAAGCAAATGCTGCAGCACATCAGCCATGGGGCTCAGTGCTCAGAGCAGCCCTTCTAGCACTGCTTAAAAGGTTTACATGTAGCAAGCTGCTCGTGCGAATGAAAACATTGAAGAGAAAAGTTTCTGAGAATACAGCACACTTTTTCCTGTTATGGGATGTGTGGAAAAGACCATCCAGCTTCGTGTTGCTAAACGTGCATGAGACCCCTCTCTGCCCCCCAGTTCCACCCACCTCCCTCCTGCTGAGCCTATCCAGGTGGTGTCTACTTTGACATGCTCTTGCTCTGCCTCCAGACGTTCCAGGAGGGATGTGACGTGCCTGTGGTGTGTGGTCAGGTTCTGACCATACCGTGTTATGAAGACTTCTTCCTATTATGGTTTAGTAGAAAAGGGCCCTGCTTCCACTGCCACGTTAGTGACTCTTACACATGTGAGCACTGTAGTTTGTTGAGGGCATCTTGAATCCATGTTAACTCAGCTTGGTTTACTTCTCTGTGTTAATTCATGGTAACCGAGGTAAATCCTGCTGCTTGCTGACCCCTGAAGGCCAGCACCCTTGGCAGTCACCTAGCCCACCTAGTGCTTGCGCCAGCCCTGGTTCTAAGTGATCTCATATACAGCAGTCAATGATGGACATGCTAGACGTCTCCATATGTGTGTGAGCATACAATTTATTTCTGTGGGTCTGGGATATGGTTAGGGCTCATTATGGATTGCGGGGGACGGCATATGTTGCACTTCCATGCACGGGATCCCCCCCATACTTCCATGTGCTCCTTTTGGTTGTATATGTAATTCTAGCATGGACCTCAAGGCAAATCCAGATTAATGGGGGTAATTACGAGATGGGTGGTAGCCATGGTGCTAATAGCACCATGGCTACCTCCCATACCGTGACCGAGTCCGGTGTTGTTCAATGGGGATTTACCGGTGTAGTCCGAACCTGGCGGGACCGGTAAGTCCCCATTGAACAAACCATTCCCCATTCCCATTTGAGCCGCCATAGGGCTCAATGGGAATGGGGAGGGTGCTAATAACAGGCTTGCGACTTGCAAGCCTGTTATTAGCGCCCTGGTCCCTTAGCGGGACTCGTAAGGGACGTGTGGTCAGACCACACGTTCCTTACGGTCTCCGCCAAGGGACCTTGGAATAGGGGCGGTAAGGGATTACCGGCACCGGTCTCCTTACCGGTGCCTGGTATCCCTTACCGCCCACCTTGTAATAACCCCCACTGTCTAATTTGCATGCAGGCAGGGAGAGGAGATGCTCTCATATTTGGGAGGTGGGTGAAATGGGGGCGACTGGGTCGTACATTTGGATCTGTTCCCTGGGTCTCCTCCGCAAATACACCAATATGACGCTGTGACTAAACACCATGAGTAAAACCTTGTATGCATGCTTTTTACCCACCGTGTGGTTTCAACGCCCATGCCAAAATGAGCCCCTTATTTTTTGTAATGACCCTACGTTTCAGTGCTGTTTCACAGGGGACGTCCCTGTGGCTATTACAGAACAGGGTGCGCAATTCCAAAACCTCTGTGTATCTTCTTTTCTCTTCCCCTTATCCTATTTCTCTTCATGCTTCCTTTTGGTCCAGTGTGCTTGTATGCTAATTCTGCACACCTGTTTTGCACACTGCCTGTCCTGCTTGACCCTCTACAAGTTGCTTGCCCCTCTTCTATATAATCAGTCCGCATTTATATTACCCACGTCACCAATTGGCTGCAATACCCTTCTCAGATCCACCCTTTTCTTGACCTTACACGTCAGTGGGCATGGATGGTTGGGGGTTATGCTACTGGTTGTACTGGCCTCGGGTGTCTCCCACCCCAGCATCCTCATCAGCCCATTTTAGTGACCACATCAAAGGTGCTTGCAATCATTGAACACGCCCATGTTCTCAGAAACTGTGTCAAGTAACATTGAACAAGCAGCAGCATTGGTCCAAGTGACAGTCACAGTATTGGGCCACTACGTATATCATGTTTTCGATGTCTTATTTCAACCCCCGAGAAGAGATGCTGCCAAGAATATGCCTCTAAGAGATCGAGTTGGAATCAAGATGCGTCAATCAAGGCTGACACTGTTGCACTAGATGCTTCTGTATTGGCTAAAGGATGCTGATATTCATATGGCAAGTGTGCTTCTTTGAGACGCGTGGCTATAATGGCGGAGGTCCAGATGTTTAAAGGTATGTGCCAATGCAAGTTCTAACTAGGTCTACAGGATACATGGACAAACAATACATCCCACGGAATCCATATGTTTAGGCATCTGCTGAAATGTGTTGACGGAAACACAAATTAATATCTTCTCAAGGGTAGATTTCCTTATGTTGAACCTTGCACAGCTGGGGTGCACTGCTGTCAGTACTGGAGTGTGGAAGGGGGCTGTGGATTGTTGTGGGACGCTTCAAAGGGAGACTGTCAATTTATTGAGTCAGGGATCATATTTTTACATTTGATAACCTGCCCTAGCTTTATTGCACCTCTACACATGTTAGATTATCCAACACCACCTTATGCTTTATAGAAGTTCTGCCAGGAAATGATTCTGGATGAACGGTAACTGCGTGCCTGCAGGGCAGTGACTCTGGTTCGGTTGTATGTGGTCTAGATTAGATTAGATCCACAAACTTTCAAATTCATGGTTTAATCTTTCAGCCCGCTTGCAGTGCTCCCTTATAATGGACAGGACTTTGGCTAGTGTTGGGTGGTGGTTCATGGAGGGAGTAGTCTGGTAGAGCAGTGATGCCAGTCAAAGGACACAGGAGTGGCCTTCCTGGAGGCGCAGGACTGATGGAAAGGCAGCAAAACCAATGCAAAGGCTGGAGTGGACTCACAGAAAAGAAACGCCATGTACAGAGCAAACGGGTGGCGTTGGTCACAGGAGGCACGCTGTTACCAGCAGGCACACATACCCAGCTGAGGAGAAGGAGACCCAATCATATGATGGTGGTTTCCAGCAGAAGCCGCACCAGCCCCCCACACCCGAGTCCAACTCTCTGAAGCCTTATGCCTCCCAGGTTGCTCTCCTATATTCATCCTCAAGCTCCACTACGCTTTTCCTCCTTCCGCGGATGTCTGCAGCTTTAGCCCGTTGTCCTCCATTTCATCCTGAGGGCCCTTGTTATGCAAGAAAGAGGACCATGGTGGCGGAAATATCAGGAAGAATGGGGCTTTGGTGCCTGCCCAAGGGGCAGGGCACTGGTGGACACAGGTAGAGCCCGCATGTAGCAGCAAGCTATCCAATTGATTTAGAGAGCATTTGTATTTTCTCCATTTAATCATTTATTTTAATACACTCACATGAAATGCATATTCAGTCCTGACATGACTAAATATCATGTACCCAAGAGAAGAAATACATCTCTGAGAAAATGTGGAAGGTGGGGTGTTATGTGAATTACCCTGCATATCTTTTAAAATGGCAAAAATGATAAAAGCGGAACCTAAACCCAGTGTCCATGTACAGGCAGGCCACTATAAACTAGAACACACCAGAAAAACAAGACTGAGATTGATCAATGTGACCCGCTGTCAAAAAGCTTGCAATCTTTCTCTTTCATTGTTGGGGGAGAACAGTTAACATGGCAACTACTTGTGCAGAGGCCCCGTTTACAATTTTGAAAGAAGGGTGGACGGCAGATACGTGCATGGATGGGCAGATAGTTGAATTGATGAGGGATTGATGGGTATATTTACATATCAGCAGATGGCTGGATATGTAGATAGCTTGAAATAAACAGATAGATCAAAAGATAGCTAGACACAGAGACAGAGGGGGGGGAGAGAGAGAGAGAGAGAGAAAGAGAGAGAGAGAGAGAGAGAGAGAGAGAGAGAGAGAGAGAGAGAGAGAGAGAGAGAGAGAGAAAAAGAGACACATACATGTGAGGCTATAGCAGAGTATTTAAAAGATTAGAATTGCTGTCCATTGTACTTCTGTACTCTTTTGCGTGTCAATTCGGGGCATGGGAGAATAGCTACTGGAGAGGAAAAGGCAGACTCTGAGCATGGCAGGATTTGAGGCGAGTGGGTTCATAAGTGACAGAGGGCATCACTATGAAGTCCTTTGCAGAATGATATATGATTGAAGGGGGCGGCTCAGCGTGGGCACTGACGCTGACACATAGGCCTCAATTAAGAGAAGGCATCTTTAGAGGTAAGTAGGAGGTAGGTATGTGCTCAGGCAGGTGAAGCAAGGGATGCATCTATGGAGAGCAATGAGGACTCAGAGGGAAAGGAGGCAAAATGGCCACAACAGAAAAGTGAAACTCTAAACAGATAAAGCAGAAAGCCTCAGGCAAAGGTATGCACTCATTAAAATGTGCCTACGCGATGTTATTATGGGGGCCGTGCAGGGAGTGTGTGGCTTACAGCTCAAAGGCCTGGATAGCACATACACGTGTGTGTCCCAACAGGCCTGGATAGCACAGGACATTGGGAAGTGAGAGGCATGCATAAAGAAGGACACAGTGTGGGAGACCTGAATGGAAGATGGGAGGGCCGTGCATCTGCATGCAGCTGTACTGTACAGCCAAGCCATGCCTGAAGGACACAAACACATGGTCACAGGCTAGAGCTAAGGGAACGTAGGGAGAAAGCACTATCCAGACCAGGTGAAGAGGTGTGGAACCCTACAGGCTAACCAGGGACAAAAGAGCAGTGCTTTCAACACACTACAATAAGCAGAGAGGCACTGTTAGCATGGAGTGGCAGGTGCATACACCTCCATGTAGCTCCCAGAGAGCAGCCTGCAATAGCACCAAAAGATGCATGGATTCCTACTTCTGGAACATGTTACATAGCATGCACAATCTGTGAATGTGCCACTTTGTGTCACCAGTCAGTGAAAGAGGTCATCACACTCCTCCTCTTATTGAGTTCTCTGCCACTCTCCTCGCAGGTCACTGTGATCTGGATATTTGCTCAATCCAGAGCATTTTCTGATGAGCTTGTGGGGAATCCACATTTGTACTTGATGGTGGCCATTTTGGATATCCCTGAATATTACACGGAGTGGACGGCATTCAACTGCACTCCCTTGCATGCAGTATTCTCTGTTCTATAGTGATCCTTTTTGTCAGTGGTCAGGAATGTATAGAGAACTCCCGGTAGTCCCATGTTCCCATGTTACATTTAAACCAATGTTCATGCTTGTCAAGGGGGAATTTCAGTGGATTCCTATGGAATCTCCTTAATTTTTTCAGGTGGAGGAAGATGCAGATTCCATAGGAATCCACAGTAACTCCCTCCACATCAGAATCACATGTTGACGGAAATGTCTACATACTTGTCTGGGGGGGGGGGGCCTGGGAGAATAGTACATTTCTACCTGTGCCCCTCACTTATAAACCAAAATCCCGCAATGAGTCAAAAACATGTGTATTTTTTTCAGGGCAGATGCCACTATTATGCCACCTCTTACACCCATTACAATAGTTCCAGAATGTATGTTTTTACGGTGACAATTACTGCCTCAATCCCCACCTCGGGGTGGTGTCCATTTCAGTCATTTATTTTACACTTATTGTAGCACAGCCCCTGTATGCTTGATTTCTGACTCAGCCATCTCCACTCTGATTGTTTCTCGCAGGTGTTCTCATGTCCATGTGATTGGTTGTAGCAAGATGTTGCCTGTTGAAAGAAGGCTCTGTCACTGCTGTCAACAGTGTCAAATTAACCATTAGGTCTAAAAGCCACCGGCCTATGGGCCCCCCTCCTTATGGGGGCCTCGGCACCCGCCAGTGCTTAATTGGGATTTTGTATTTGTGCCCCAGGGCTGGACACACCGCTCCGACAGCCTGCACCGCATTAGCATTTTGTTTTCCAAAATCATTGGTCTGTCACCCACCGTGTCTGCGTGTGGGCCTTCCTGCCAAGTCCGACTTTACTTGCGTTTCTGTGAGTGCCAGCCAGGGCCAAAGGGCAGACTCAGTGAGTCTAAGATACACTCTGGCTAGTGCACGCAGGCAGGCAGGAGCAACAGCAAGTCATCAGAGGCCCAGGCAGCGCTGGCGGCATTAGCCTTTGCCACTGCCATGCTCAACCACGGCCATCCTAAAGTAGGATCCCTACTCAAGAGCAAGTGGTGGAGGGGCAGCGGTGAAAGTGGTGAAACCGACTCCCTTGTGTGGCCTGCCTGGGTGGGTTTACCGCACCACCGGTATTCAGAAAGACGACACTCATCTGGTAAGTGGCCCGGCCAGGCCTATGCTCCTACTACACCTTTTATGCAATGCAATCACTGAATACGCCTGGCCCCTGTCAGTTGTTAGGTGGCGGGTGGGACTGCAGAATGGTGGTATAATGTGTGTGTTTGTTCGTAGTGCTGTGCTGTAATTAGAAATGTGCAAATGGTTCGCGTAAATAAAAAAAGAGCAGCATAATGAACAACATGGTCCATTTTGAAAAGAGCGGCAGAATGGGAAGTGTTCAATGCGCGCGTCTTAAAATATGATCTTGCCGCTGCCACCGAAATTGAGTTCAACACATCGAAGCATTGATATAAAGTACTTGGTTGCAAAATACATTTGACAAAACCTACACTTTGGTCAATTTCCTTGTACACTATCAAAGTGCTATAGCGGTGACAGCAGGTAACAAGCCTGTACAATATGTGCTAAAAGGCACAATTTGCCAATAATTTTACCCAAAAATATCCAAAATTTAAAACGTATTAGGAGATAATTTGTGAAGGGGGCCCAACATTTCAGCTGCCTACGGGCCCCCACGGGGTTTAATCCGGCACTGGTTGTGGGTCCGATAAGTCATTATAAATAGGTATAGACTGGTGTTGGTTGAAATGCTGCCTGGCATGCTACCAACCCAATGCAGCACGTGTTGCCATTATTTTCTGATTGAAAGTACTCTCAGCATTGGTTGACTTTTCTCTGTAAAGCTACAAACATATTTATAATAGTACATTAAAAAGCTAATTCAAATTAGATTTTCACAACTCGTTGCATTGCATTTAGTCTATGGAAGTACATTAGCTGTTACCAAAAGCGTACTTTTCCACTTATGCACACGTCTCATCAGTTTACTTTATTCCTGGCGCCAATTGCCTCGTTATTTACAGCTGCCGTTAAGTCACGCTCTGCCCTTCTCTGGTCGCACAATACAAACGCACTTAAGCAATTTGTGCGCAGAATCCCGGCCAGAAGACGTCGTTTCCGTCATTACCAGATTTACAGACAGATCGCCATGGCGCTGAGGGCAGGCGTGGCCTCAGACCTTTCTCCCAGCATGCTATTTGGCGGGAGCTCATGATTTCGGCATCCATGGAAAGACATCTGTGGGCAGGTCCACAATGGTAATCTCAGTGCCATGCCTCACAGGGTAGCGGTTGCACACCCAGAGGCTCAGCAGGCGATGCTGGCCAGGGATGCATTATATTATTTTAATACTTTGTATTTTTCTGAGTGCAGTGATTTCTTTCAGCCTACTGGAGACAAAAGCAGGGTATAAATATGGCTGTTAGCTGGAGAATGGGGGTGGGGCAGTTACCACTCCAATACAATTCCTATCTCTGCCATCATACTGCTTTTTCATCAAGCATAATGCCTACGAGACTCTCCTGAAGATCCTGTTTTTTTTTTTCGTTTTTTTTCCCATTTGGTATAGATCACCATTAATCAAAAGAAACTCCATGTACAAACGAGAAAATAAACAGAATAGCATTAACAAATCATAATCCATCAATAAATGTTCAAATTATATCAACCAAATGAAACAATAGGGGAAAGGCGCAGGACCCCCTGCTGGGATCAGGAACATGATTGTGAGGAATTAATTCCATCCCTGCCCAGGTGGACGCAGTCTAATGACTTCCACTGTTTCAAAGCAGTGAGAAACCCTTCACCAACACTGGTTTATGGCACAGTTCCTTCCTGTGTCTCACATGGTCAATGAAAGGAGACCAAACATTAGATTGGGTGGGAACATATTAAGAATGCATGCCAAGATATTCTCCATGGTCAGGACCTCTGGAATTTGTACCCATCAGTGCGCCACAGCCTGCCCACTTAGTTGTTTTCCAGAAATACGCTAATGTTAGGTGGGCTGAATACAGCTGATGCTAAATCAGAGATGATGAAGTGCTCTGAATCACGCGTATCCCTTCCGCATGCCTGCCACCAAGATTTGTTACCAAATGATGCAACAACAGGTGTGCTCCAAGTATCTATTTTATTGGGGCTTGGACCGGTTTCTTAAATGCCTCTGATATAGGGAATTTCCAAAACATGTGACCTAATTCCCCTGATTGAGACTTGAAATACAGCGTCTGGGACATAAACCAAAACATTATATGAAACCTCAAAGGCATTAACACGTGTTCATGTAGAAGATCAACAAGTTAGTTTAATTCCCTATCCAATTAAATGTGATCTTTTTGACTCACTTCCCGTGCACCCTTTGGCATGAAGGCCATTCCACCATGTGGAATGCCTTTTTCATCTCTACAAACCTCTTTCTGCTGGAATGTCTTATGTTTGGCCACCCACTGTTGCCTCCCCCAAATCTGAGTTCATCGGGCCCATGGCCTCTTCTTTGCTGGCTATGCAATAAAGTTGGCTGTTGAGGGCAAATGGAAGCATGCATGGGTAACCCATCTGTATTTAATGACCATGCCTTAAAACTCGCCAATAGCCACGTCCAGGCTTTTTCTTCTAGCCAGGGTGTCTCTTAATACGCTTTGTGGAAAACCATGCATGTCGTGCAGCCCCATAATTAGTATTATCCTATGTATTCAAATTAATTCATAGTATTGCCTGCTGTTACCCTAACACAATCTGTCGATATGATTATTGACAAACCTAGTGAAAACTGTATTCAATGTTGCCACTTTCCATCACATGGTAAATCAGGGACCAATCACGAATAGCTGAACTAGTGAGTACTTCAGGAAAATTATATATTTTATTTAATTAGCTTAAACACATATACATTCGCAAATACTTCAGAATCCTACCATAGGATCTTAATGTGAGACTCCCTCGAATTAGCCGATAACTTCTCTGTATGTTGAAGTGCTCACTAAAATTCGTTTCTAAAACAAGTCCTTGAACAGGATGATATATTTCATGCTAGTGGTACTTGTGTAGCCAAAAGCATGCCTTTTCAGGGCGTTTATACACAATCTTACTCCAAAACTCACCTTTTCAACGAACAGGGGCTGGTAGGACGTAATCCAAAATAAGAACTGAAAATTGAGAATTAACACCATACGAAATTAACAAGATTATTCAACAAGCCAATTGAATAACAATGCACCCAATTTAATTGATTATGTTGAATGTGAACAATTCAAATGTTTTATTCTTCTAAAATGTATTGATTGTGTACCTTGAAAAGATGCATTTTGGGTCACACATAATGAAACATGTGTCGACTTGTTCAAGGCATTGTTTTAAAAGACTATTCTAGTAAGTAGTTTGTCATTTAAAGATGTTATTAGTTAATTAAAGTGAGTCTCACATTATGATCCTGTTAAGGGATGTTTAAAGTATTTGCACATTTATATGTGTTTAAGCTAATTCAAAAATGCAATAATGCCCAAGTCATAAGATTCTAGTATTCATTATTTATCAGCCACTTAGTATCAGATTGTCATTGAAGTGCCCAAAACTAAAAGGAAATATTGACCACTTTTAGCAGGGCTGGACAGAGTGAGAACCCGAATCAGAGCAGGACAAATTGAGAGCTTTCCTTCCGCATATTTTTTATAGTTATTTTATATATACACCATTTTTAGTGGAGCAGTTCTTAGTTTCCATTCATTTGTAGTTATCAGGGCATTTGAGAATGACCAAGTGTAGGACCACACAGTGGGACTCATTCCGAGTTTGGGGGAATTATGGCGGTAATACCACCCTCGCAGTATTACCATTAATGCCGTGATGACTGGCAGAATTACCACTGTATCATGACCCGACATGCGCGTGCGCACCCCCCTGGTGGAAATGGTAATACCATCCAGCGGTATTACTGGCGACAATGGCCATGGGATGGTAATACACCTAAAATACAATGGCATTACCGTTACTATCAGCACACCGGCGGCATCACTGTCAGCAGTATTAACTCATGTGGAAATAACATCACTGCCAGAACGGTAAGCACAGTCATGGCCATCTTTAAAAACTCAATTGACTCTAAATCTCCCATTTCCTGTTGCCATCCGAACACCATACTTGGGGAAGCAACATTTCTCAAGGGAATAAAACGTCTCCCAGAACTCAGTCTGCAGAAGCCTGAGTTCACAGAATAGGACCTCACTGCACTAGCTGATGCAGTTGTTGAGCATGCTGAATAGCTATTTGGAGCAGCCAGAGAAAAATCTCTGCTCAGAGGAAGGAGGCTATGGACAGATGTCATGGCTAAGGCGACAGCAGTTGGCACTGCTCCATGTGATGCAGAGGACTTCTGCAAGCAGTGGAACAATCTTAAGGTAAGGACCCGCAGCCTGATTTCACGACACAGGTGCCCCAGGAGGTTGCACAGTGGAACCTCTCACTGTCATGCCATTGGAGGAGAAGGACAGTGCCATCCTCCACATGGACAGCACAAAGGGCATTGGGTGCATGTAGGCCAGAGCTGGAGGGCATAGCAATGGTAGTAAGTTTATCAGACCCCATGTTCATGTGAATGCAGTGGACAATAGCATGCATCCTCCAGCATCGATTTGCACAATGGGCAAGGGAATGGGCAAACACATGGCAATCACAGCAAATGCACATTGAGTAAACACATGTGTCAGGGGAGGCAAGTTAATGTAGTAATGCACATGCACTGTCGTTGAAATGTGCATGCCAACACATGGAAACATGAGAAGAACCCATGTATGCCATGACCGTCCATGGCGGCAATTAAAACCCCAGGGCTCCAACAACCATCGACCTATGCAGGCCAGCAGGCACTATCACCACCTAGTTGCAGTAGCACTAATTTGACCTGATACCACCCATGCCAATCACACAAAATGTGCACCTGTAGAATACACATTATGTTCCATGGGTGTCTTGCAAGCATGCTGACATGTCTGCAAGATAAGTGGCAGCATGTCATTGTATTCCCAAGAGGTACACAGTTCATGGAAAGTGACAAGGCTGGACCCTCCACTGCTGTTACACTATCCTCCTACACCACTGCACAGGCCAAACCCATTGCCAGCGGGAGTGGCACAGCAAAGCCACCATCACCACTACCACATGTGACAGCATTGGAAACTCTAACAGGTCTGGAGGACATCACCAGCCCCATAGTGGTACACAGTGGCCCCTTCACCAGCCATGCAGGTGGCATGGCTGCAACTGAAGCTGTCACAGCCATGACAAAAGCATCACCTGCGGCAATCCACACTGCTGCGGTCCCTGCTCTGGATTCAACATGTCGGGGTACCGGCATGTCCACCTTTCCATAACAGGTTGTGCAGCCACCAGACTATCGTGGCACGGGCAGCATCCACACCACAGACAAAGAGGAAGAGGTGGATGAGGAGGAGGATGAAGAGCCGGACATGGGATATCACTCCCTTGCTTCATCCCAAACCCTTCACACAGCTCACCCTCTCTACCCGTGCGCAATGTAGCATTTGTATGGTGGAGGCTAGATGCTATTGAGCAGTGGCAGGCATTGCTTGAGGCACTGGCGGGCCAGCAGGTCCAATATATGCAGGCCATGAGGGACTGCCTGCGGGGGTGTAGCTGCAGGAAGTACTGTTCCCTTGGCCAGGCCACCGCTGCCATGACCGCAGTTGGTCAGAGAGTGCGGGAGCACACAGAGGTGACATTAGCCTAAGCTGAGACACTCAATGCATGCATGCATCTCACCCTGCAGTATATCTGGGTCCAGGGTTTAGAGACCTCCACCTCTGTTATCACCACAGAGGGCTCACACCCCAACACCCCAAGGTGCTGCTCACAGCCCCACCTCACTACCAAGGTGCTGGAGCAGGCTTCCATGCCCAAAAGGCACCGAAAGTAACTGCCAATGGTCTGACACTGCAAAGGTGTTTTGGCGAAAGTGTTTTAGATGGACCTTTGGGGAGAGGAGAGGTGAGGAGGTATTTTGGGGATGGTGTTTTGGATGGTGATTTGGGGGGAGGTGTTTTGGGGAAGGTGTTTTATGTGGGTTTTTGATGAGGGATTTTGGGGAGGGTTTTTGGGAAGGGGAGGTGTTTGGAGTGATGTTTTGGGGATAGTGTCTTGGGTGGCTTTTAGGGAGGGTTTTTGGGGAGTGCAAAGGTGGTTCTGTGATGGTGTTTTGAGTGGGTTTTTAGGGAGGGAGTCTGTTTTGGGAATGGTATTTTGGCTGGGTTCTTGGGGAGGGTTGTGTGGATGGTGTTTTGGGGATGGTGTTTTGGGTGGGATTTTAGGGAGGGTTTGGGGGAGTGGAGAGGTGTTTTGGGGATGGTGGTTTCGGTGGGTGTTTGGGGAGGATTGTTTGACATTCTCAAATTAAAAAGTTGTGTAAAGGAGCAGGTGGATGTGTTTTGCCTAGCTCCTGCCCCCTCACTACCATCATATAGGAACACCTGGTGAAGAGCTGTATGTGGGACCCCATGTATTGACTCTATACCACTTCGAGTATATGACAGATGAAATGCACTAAAGCAACCATACCGAATGTACCCTCATACTGAAAGAGTGGATGGATTTCAGCACACACCATTGGACCTTATGTAGTGCTGAGTGAGATCTGACGAGGGCGTAGTGATGTCATAAAGGAGATATACGAGGACATACAGAAACAATTTGAAAATAGTCAAGAATAACAATGTAAGTGCAGTAACAAGAGAAGCATGTACAAAATACAAACATAATCATGTACAAAGAAGATAAAGTAACTTACTGACCAATAAGTGTAAATATGCAGTAACGCAAGGTAGGTGAGGAATATAGAAACTGCCTATAGAAGAAAATATAAGCACTGCCATGATAGGAAAATGGACTTTAGTTTGTCTTAAGATTCAATCCAGCTACCTCAAAGGCAGACCAGGGATGCAGAGTCAGGAGACGTTGGAGAAACAGTGTTGTATGCAGAATAAAGAGGAGTCTATGTTGGCCTGGGATCATGGATGCTATTTCAAGGAATAATTGCAAAGCACAAAGGGAGGCAGACGGATAAGTAATGTCTGTAACACATATTTCTCTTAAGATTAAAGAAGAAGAAATCATTTGCAAGAGCCAATTATTGGACAATTAACAGTGGATACAGCTCCAACAAGATGGGGTGAGCAAGTCTCTAAAGGCCAAGAGAAGCAAGAACACCCAGTATATTTCAATGAAATAGCAGGAAATATTAGATTTAAATGGACACATTTGTGGTCTCTTCATGCGTGATTCAGAAGTCGATAACAAGGGCTATTCATTAAGCCTTGGATGCAGATAGTGATGTGCTTATACTCCCTCCAATGCCCCAGAACAGAGAGAAGACAACAAGGCCAACAAAGGACAGGAAACTTTGGTTTGACTGATGAGAGATGATGGACTAATTGGGAAAGTGGGGAGTAATCTGACATGACACAAGCACCTGGGTTTATTTTGCTTACGTGCTGCTAGCGAGCCGAAAGTCCAAGGTTGGGTTAGGATTCCAACCAATCAGAAAGTCTATGGGGCAACGTGCTATACAATATTGCATAGACCAATCCACTGCCATTTTCTCAGCTATAATCAGTATTACACATATTTAGATGTACTTCAAGGTGTGCCCTACAGATAAGGGGTACCCAATGAAGTACCAACCCCTATGCATACAATAGGCATATATGTTCCCTTAACCAATGCTTCCCTTTAATAGGTTTTGTTGTTTTCCATGTAGGATGATGTCATAGATGCCGCATATTGGGGTATATAACCTTTGTATAATCAGGTTTGTGTGTGAGTGTGCGAGCATCCGTTCTGTTGTTTGTCAGATCGCCCTGCTTTATTAAACTGAGAATAAAGTAGTATTTTACCATAATTTCTGAGTTTGTCTGATTATTTGGTCTGAGATCTTTATTGGTAATTCCATTTAGCACAAGAGATGCTTCAAGATGCAAGAGCACAGTTGTTCACTTAAAACAATGCTAGGACATTTCGTATTGTATGCATGATATGATATGATAGGTTCTTTATAGCGCACTTAATACCCAGAGGATTCTAAGCGCGGACCCAGGGAATGAACCTGTGTTGCTACATGTCGTCTTGCTTCCAAGGTGAGCACTTTGCCGCTGAGCTGTCCTCCCAAGACTAAATGTGTTTAATTAATAATGCAAATATATGCATAGGTGTGTAGCAAGTGCACATGAAGCGTGATAAAATGGAATTGTCAATCAGTTCTTGCCAGAATAGGTATTATCCCTACCCTCTTCCAACTGGCTGTATGGGAGCACCGCACCCACATGTACGGAGTCCTCCTCTGCTGGGGTTGACATGTTCTCGTTAGGGGGCAGGGGAACATTCCGCTGGATGCAAATGTTGTGCAGCATGGCACAGGCAAGTACAATTCATCTAACCTTCCCTTGCCTGTACATTAGGACCCTTCCAGACCTGTACAGACACCAGAAGGTCTGTTAGATGCAGAGCCTGGTCCAGATGTGTACCTCACTTTAGGCCACCTCCTATGACATCTGTGGATTCTGCACTGGTGTCATCAGCCATGGTATCTGCAAGAGCAAAGGTCATAAGTGTCAGTCACAGAGCATTGTTGATTTGTTGCCTGTTACAACGGCATGTTCATAGACAGTCTGTGCATACATTTTACAAGTATTGTCACTCAACATGATTTATCATATCAGTACTTACATATGAAGTCATTCACTCGGGGGGTACATGTGTTCTGTCATGGCATATCGTCACTTTCAGGGCCTGTGATTGACAGGGCAGCATGCCATGGTGCCTCTGTTGGGCCTGTGTGTTGCTCCCACGCGTGTTCCCTGATGGGTGTTTAATTGTACTTGTGCAGGTTGTTTGCGTCCATTCCATGATGGATTAATATCCATGGTTACCTGAGTACATGGCATTACATCTGCCAGTGTTGCATTCCTTATTTGAAGTTTTGAAGCATGTCACTCCATGCATAGGGATATTTAATATTGTATTGTGGTTCCTGTACTCCAATGTGTGTGCTACTAGTGTGTTGGGAGAATCTGCATTGGCCATTTACTACAGCATTGTCACTCATGTCCTAGTCCTGTGGATTGTAGTCTGTCATGTGAGGGGTGTGAGGGCAGATTCTGCATTACAGGGCCTTGACAGGACATGCATTCTTCAGCTGTGATAATTCCTCCTCACATGGCATGTCAATTGTACTGTGAGAAGATTCTGTGTGATGGCATGCGTACTCGCCCACTATCCACATCCGTTGCCCTGTGTGCCTCTCCATGTATCCCGGCAGTGTGCTGTTCTGCAGGACCATGCTGTCCTGGGTAGAACCAGTTAAATGGGCAAAGCAGTGCATTATGATGAGGTCAGGATCACAGGTATACCTCTTCAGATGCCTGGGGTGCTATCAGCTCCACATGGGTGCAGTGCAGAGCAGCAATGATATTGGGCAATGGGGCTGCAGCATAAAAAAGAGTGCCTTCATGCTGTTCACCTGTGCAGGGGTGGTTGCAAGGAGAAGTATTAGGAGACATGGCACAGGAGAGCTTCCAGCACCTGCACAAGCACATTGGAAAATGTGAGCTTAGACATGCAGTGCAGCATGCCCACAGTGTGCTAGAAGTTGTCAGTTGCCAGGAAAAGCAGGACCGACACAAGCTTTAGCAGCAGGGTTAAGGCTGTACTTGTGTTGATCCTGCTCTCTATGTCATCCTGGATCAGGGTCAGCAGCTCATCAATGGTCTTCATCTTCAGCGGGAACAGGGTGAGTAGCTGGTTGTCTGTCAAGGTCCAGGGTGAGGGCCTGACCCGGGTATGGGTGTTCACCTTGCATGGCATCTCCTTCTGCCCTTCTACCTCCTCTCCTCTGTGTCCTGCTCTTCCAGCCTCTGCATCTCAATGCAGAGCTGGAGCTGCTGCATGTCCATGTGCACAGAAGCTAGTGGCAACATGATGGTGTTGGAAAATGTGTTCGGAGAAGGTGTGGGCCTTATGTATCCTTCCTGAATGGATTGGGTGCACCTGTGGCTTCATTGCCATCACCTGTATTCATGTACCTCCACCTTTTAGGTGGAGGTAAATGTACTGTGATTTTAGTGGTATTACCACTGAATTTCAGTGGTATTTTCCAACCTGTAATACAGTGGTAATACCGTTTTGTGATTTAGGCGGTAACGTTAAATCCATCTGCGTTAATTCTGCCAACGGTATTACTGTTGGCATTACCACCTGCAGTAATACTGTTGCCTCCTAATTTGGCAGAATGGTAAAAGTGTCGGTAATACCATTACCACCACTTTTAATGTATACCGCCAGACTTATATCGAGCACAAGTGACTTTCTGTCAGGTCTCACATTGAACAGGTTTAAAGCATAGGCGTGCAACTTCCCCGCTCTCTCCCCTTCCCTTCAGTCTAAGATTGATCCTTAGAATTGCACACTGACCACCCAACACAGAACATCTAAAGGTTTGTACCCATTCACAGAATGTTAGTTTGCTATGTTATGTTATGTTATTGACACTTGTAAAGCGCATTGGTCACCCAAAGGCATCATGGCGCTATACCCCAAGCAATGTGAGCACTACTGAGTACCCGCAAGAAACTTAAAAATAAAGTTTTTCAAGGCCCGACGGATAGAAAAATAGAACTCAACTCTTGGCAGGCTATTACACAGGAACATTGCATATTGATGTGACACTAGTGAAGCAATTGGAGAGTGGGAACTACCCAGGATCCACTTGACCAATCTGTGTAATGCTGGTAAAATCAGTGGGTCTTAATGTCTTTGACTGTCATAATTGTGATCACTCAGAAGTGACTCTTTTAGGTATGCATACACAAACTATTTAGCGCATACATGGTTTTATAAACTACAGTGTTTGTTCTATTACATAATAATAATAATAATAATAATAATAAAATAAATAGGTAACACACATGTCAGGCTGAATATCCTTCAGCTTCATCTTTGACCATGGCACCTTCACTTGTGAGCAACAATTCTCTCCTAAGAGAAGTCTGAAATAATTTAGGTATTATGGTAAGTATGCCTGGAGCATGTGCCTTACCTGTGTATGGAGTCTGCCAGCACAATATATCTTACACTCCTCTCCCATTGACTATGCTCCGCAGCTGTAGGTTTGCCACCAGCTTCCCAGTTTGTGCGTGGGGTAGAGGGGCACACTGGTCATTGTCTTGTGCAATCCCTGCCTAGCGTTGAGGCTTGCCATCTGCTATACTTTCTTTTAGTTTTTTCTTAATCTTCCGTGATTCAAAAGGGTATTTTTAATACAGCCTCTCAGATCTGAAAGTGAACACTGTGAGTGTTTGCCAGCCACAGCACTAACTCCACCAACTTCATTAAGTAACACATTTTTGGCCAGAAGAGGTAGAAGGAAACATCTTCTTGCTCATTCAGGAACATCTAAACTGTGGAAGTTCTTTATACTACAATTACAGCATCTTACTACTTGGATTCTGTGCAATATAAGAGTGTGTCTGAGAAGCCCTGGGACCAAGATGAAGGCCACATTTATTTGGTACCACATGATGCAAAACCATGAACAGATTTCAGATGGACCCAGAAGACCTCTCCTGAAGTCATCTCATCGCCAGTAGCCAGTCATCATGTGGCCCACATGTATTGTTGGTCCAATAAATGTTTCTGCTGTTTTTCCATAGTTATATTGATTGAATTAAGTGGAGCTGACTGACTGTTATAAATACAATTAGCATGTGTGCAGCTACTGTTATGTTCGTGGGTCCTCTTCCTGCTATTTTACAGCCTCATGAATGAACAGAGAGCCACCTTGCAACAGGGCACACAGTCATACACCTGGAAATTATTTCTAGTTCTCTTTGTGAAACCAAAGATGATTATATGAGCCTTTTTTCGCTGCTGGTGATAAGAGCAAAACAACTGGAAAACACATAACAGAGCTTTAACATCAACAATCCTCTGTGGTTAATGTCCTTGTTCAATGCATGACATTGGCTGGATTACTGTGCTCTTCCAAAAAGGCAACCATCTCAACAGATTATTTAGAAAACACATCTTCAACCCAAATCTCTTAGTAACAACATGATGATAAACTCACAAAAGTAAAACTTTTGACTCGCTGGTGACTGAGTAATCTGTTGTCATAATTCCCACAGATACTTTAGGAGAATATAAAGAAAAAAAGATGCGAGTCCTGAGTCCATGTGATTGTCTTTAAATGTCTATTTAAATTAATGGTACCTCACCTCAGGACATTAGCATTTATTTATTTTCTGGATTGTTTTTTGTTTTGTTTTATTGCATGGTTTGCCTTATCTAGCGTGGCCTGTGGTTTTCACTGCAGATTTGTACTTTCCCCTGTTCCCCTTCCCTTTACACTTATAATGATCTGAATAAATCAGGACATGTGAATGGTCAGATTTCTGCAGCCTGCGCTTGCCTTGTCTTGAGCTGTCTTTCCATCGACCCCCTCTTGAAGAACCGGAAAACATGTTCTGATTGTGACTGGCATCATACAAAACAACAATAAATAAAAGAGTACATAGGATGTTCAAAGGCTAGGCTGTTTTAGTAATCTGCTGTGTAATATCACCCAACATCCTCTCCACAGTATTACATTTTCTACTTTGTTTTCCCCGGATAATATTGACTTTGAATTAAGCAATGTCTTGGTGCATTTTCCATATGCCCTCAACATGTCAAATACATATTATCCTTTCCCAAATCAGGACAGCATGTTGATTACTGTGAAGGGCCCATTTCTAGCTGGAAGTGTTTTTCAGGCTACAGATGCAAAATGACAAACAGATGCAAAATGACAATATGTACACTACGTATATCTGTAGCAGTAGTCATTAAATTTCTGTCGTTTGAAGATTTTAGAGCAGTCTTGCAGCAACTTAAGTTGAACGACTGCAACTGTCTGAGCCAACATTTGGTTAATTAATTGCATTTTGTCCTTGACCTACTTTTCACACCCAATTAATTCCTTAACTCTTGTCTTAACATGTTTCACTCCTTGTTTTCATCCACCAACAGTGGTACATCTAAGTGGCTTCTGTAGCTCATTGTGTCCCTCTCGCACACCTGGAAGCAATTCATGCACTATTTTGGGATCATTCTTCAGGCTCTGAGGGCAGACAATCCATCTGGTCATTTCCTAAACTCCCTCCCAATAATCATAATCTCACCAACATGAAGTTGGGGTGCTCTCAGAGCATTTGCCCCAACTTGGCATCTACCACTGCTGAGTTATTCAGCTCCACTGACTCATGGCAATACAGATAGCAAGGCTCAACATTTTGGCCTTCAGTGCTTGACCAAGTAGCAGCACACCCGTAGCAATACAAAAAACAACATGTAGTGGTGATACTGTCAGTTGGAACAATGTGCTGCTGGCATATGGTGCATCTGGAAGAATATGAAAGGGTGGCAGAGGTACCCGGGCAGATATCATGGGGCAGAGGGGCTGAGGGCTGCTTTGACCACAGTATCCAGGACTGGCAGCAACAGGCAGTTGTATCCTTACTGTTGACCCCACTCTAGGTGGGTGTAATGGGAGAGGTGTCACTGAAAGCTGACTCACATTCAATACTAGTCAGGAAATGCTCCCATTCGCTGTAGTTTTTGCATTGTGTTAGTCCCCACAGAGCAACCTTTCTTTGGTGCACCACACATCACTGGTGTTGCATATCCTGCATAAGAAAGTGTCTCCCTACTTCCTCCCTGGCAATCTAAAATCGCCCCGACCGATGACAAATAGGGCACTGCCTGAATCTGGGATGCCCACAGTCTCGCACCTATACCTGCCTTGCCCCCTTTGCAAGAGTAGACACATGTGCACATTCCATAGTCTCTTACTCTTCCTGAAACCTCTGCGGAGGGACCAACTCTGTCTACCACACTTCTTGCTTTTCCACCCACACCTGACACACCACCTCATCCACTCCTCACCTAGCCCAGGGCAGCTAAATATCTCTCTGGCATCCTTTCCCAACAGCTCTAAAATTCCAAAGTTGGGTAAGGCATCGCCCAAGAATGACCCCAGTGTATCTTTAACGTAATTTCCCCTCTCTCGCATATATTGCGTGTCAGTCCTCCACAGCCATATCTAACACCTCTGCCATAAGTACTCCCTCCTCTGGCCCTACCTCCTCTACCTTCTCTGTCTCCTCCTGTGGCAAACCCCCATTGGTGTTGTCTGTGCCTTCTCCTCCATCTCTTCCCATTAGTGCAGTGGCATATCATACATCAGTCTTGCCCCATCTCCTCTTCCAGAGCCATTCCCCATTGCCTCTTCCACATTAGGCAACACCAGATATGGCTGTGGCTGGCACATACTAGTCTCAGAACAATAAGAGGGGCACCATTCTCCTCTGGGGCCTTCACGTGAAAATCGATGTCATTGCCCTATGAGAAGTCTACGGTATGTTACTTTTCCAAATCCATACACTGCTTTATCATTTCACTCCTTTTTTCTAAGGAAGGATTAATACACAAAAACATAATGTGCATATGACTGACCAGGGCAAACACATGGATTCACACAGGGTTCTCAGACACACATAGAAGATGACTAAAAGAGGAAGTATGCTTTCATTAACACAGCCATGGGAAGGTTTTTGTTAGGTTTCAGAAACAAGCTGTAATTCAATCAGATTTTTGTTGATTTGTTTTTCTTATTTTTTTGGTTTAAAGGCAAGGGATGGTAAACATATAGAACAAATCATGCAAGCCTAGCAGGATAAACCCAGCATCCTATGTGACTGTGAATAGAGAATGGAAAGGACACTGTTTTACTGCCATTGTTTAACTCTTTGGGATAACACAAAAGGGAAAATATATCGGTTAAAGACAGGGGGACATTTTTGCAGTGGTGGAAAGTAAGGGTAACATGGAAAGATGACAGAGTGGCCCTAACCAAAACACAAAGAGACACAAGTGAGCAAATAGAGACTAAAGAGCACTCAAATATAATACACCGGCAAGTAATATCAACAATCTCCCCAAGATTCTACCAACACGTTTCTAAAACACACGTTGTGGGGTTTATCTTCTACCGTCCTACCGCCGAGCAATATGGTCCTTTTATTGGGCTCCGGAATCTCTGCGAGCACATGGAATCTTTCCCGGGCAACTTAGTGCCTCTGGTTGGCCTTTAGAACAAAACCCTCACTGCTCAAACCCACGGCACAGGTTTGGGCACCATTAATGGCTGCTGTTGAGTCCCATGGGAAGCATCAGGGATTTTGAATATTGGGGTGTGTATTCAGGTCCAGCTACGAGCAAGGGAGTGTCGACCCCCCTTATTTCCCATACTAACAGCATGCACTTGCGGTTCCACCTTTTGACAAGTACATGCTATTTTCCTCTCTTGCACAAAGTTTGGGGTTTCCAATTGATGAACCTCATAAGGTAAATGCACATACCAAGCTTGTCTGCATTTGGTTT
This sequence comes from Ambystoma mexicanum, assembly GCF_040938575.1. Classification (NCBI taxonomy): domain Eukaryota; kingdom Metazoa; phylum Chordata; class Amphibia; order Caudata; family Ambystomatidae; genus Ambystoma; species Ambystoma mexicanum. The sequence continues at coordinate 432,173,568 of NC_090937.1, forward strand.
TGCTAAATTAGACCTGGTGCAAGTGAATCCTAAGCCGGGTAAAAAGCCAACAAACATCCAGCATCCCTGTTGCATGGGATAAGAGGCTGGCTGCATTATCTGCTACTTCTCTGATAGTGGTAGGAATTGACGTGTTCTAGATTTGTGCTCAACATTGTGGATCCCCCCTCTACAAATCATATGCTTGTGTTGCCTTGCCCTTGCCTCTGCACATGTGGGGTTGCCAATATTTATGCAGCGACCTGGTGCTTAGTTACGCTATAGTAACTTAGTGGCCCGGTTGTGCAGCACTTGTCCACAAAACACAGATGTGGGTGGATAGCTAATTAACCTGGAATGGTTCTAACCTGCAATTCGCAAGTTAGCACACGGGCTCAGTGCAGGGCACACGCTCTTCTACCGGGTCGGGTCCACCGCACCCTCCTTTTTGCTGGGCTCCTTCATACTGCTGGGCTCACCTCTGCCATGGCACTGCTGGGGCTCGTTTCCCTTCGTCGCCAGTTGTTGGGGTGGCACTCAATACTCGTCATCATCCATGCACCTCATAGAATCACGGAGCCATTTTCCCTTCAACCTTCCTTTATTACATCTACCTCGTAACTGATTTCCCTCTTCCCTTGCCCCTCCCTTTCCTCCCGCTTCCCGCTCCCTCCCATAGTCTCGAGCTCCCCTCTTAAAGGGGCTCTGTCCTTTTTCCACACGTGCTTACACCACCCTTCATCCTTCTGAACCTCGCACACTGAGTACCATTAAAGTGGGTGTGAATGACATCAAGCGCTGTATAGTATTAGTATGATATGTATGACTATACACAAGAACATCACACATCCTTTGGCTTAAACGCGAATGTGAAGATCTTTAGACTTGATTTTCCCAAAATGGTGCATTGTGGTGTAAGAGCGAATCCTAGCGCCTGGGGTTAATTGAGGATGTGTGAGATGGATGCCCTTAGAATTCATGGCGACTAACACAGCGAACCCTCTGCTACTCACAATGCCTGACCAGTGGACGAACACTCACTGCACCGAATGACCGGATCGAGTGGCGTGTTTAAGTGGCTGTCTGTGTTGTTTCGTTTCGCATTGTTCAGGGGTGAGTTTCCTGAGTTAATCGGCTACTTTTCGAGCGCACTCTCGGTCAAAGCCCTCATGACATTAAGGACCTCTTGTGACTCACATGCCATCAGGTGTGAGGGGGCGTTGTGGGCGGTGTGTGGGTACAAACATGATTAACATACATTGATCTTTCAGCTGGCACATTACCATACACATTCTTCGCAGGCAGCTCATTTTGTTGAAATGGACTTCTTCGCTTCTCTGCAAGATCCCTGATTCCTCTGCAGCCATTTTCCGGGGTCACTGGCTCAGCAACTTCCATTCGTTGTGAAATGTGCACTATTCTTTCTCGAGAGCGCATTGGTTATGGCTGGGGTGAACTGTTATTAGAACAGGAAGCTGTCACTTTTCTGATATCCTGCTTCGAATAGATCCCTCCTAAGACGAAGCAGATGTTAGGGGGGCATTGTGTCCCGCTAATCGTTTTCCTTGCATTGGACACAATGCGGTTCAAATTCCAGCGAGAGGTACAGCAGATGGCGTGTAAAACATATGAACAGTGCCAGATCCCCCGGCAGGTAAAAGTCTACAAACGAGTACGTGTTCAGTGTCCATTTGAGAAGTGGCCTCCAGATTTAAATAATGCCTTCCTTCCAGACGCACACATATGAACTTTTTGACCCATAACAGGAAGCAGATAAAAGGCTGATAAACGGGGTCTACTATAGAGGAGTTCCGAAGGTTAAGCCTCACTTCGGGACCTGGAAAAATTAAGGTTCCAGTCGGTGTTCATACACACCTGTATGTATGAAGAGTTAACTTGTTTCTTTTATTTGAACGATGGCTGTTCTGCTGGGTTGAAGACCTGAGACCTCTTAGCAACATTTGAGCCCCTTCCTCGTGAGGTCCTGTTTAGATTTCTGTCACCACACCGAGGGACTTAAAGCAAGCACCTGAATGGGCCTCATTACGAGCATGGGGGTGGTAAAAAGTGGTATTAAGGTGACGTTAATTCCCTTACCGTCACATTACCATGAATTACTGCACCGCCATACTATGATTGTCAATGGTTAGCTTTTTTGCTTGAGGGAAATCCTACCCCTTACCGATGAAAATGAACAGAATTACTGCAACGGAATTCCCGCTTGTGGTAATTCTGAAGAATTCTCTATGCAGTCCAATGGACTTAAAAAATGGTGACTATGACCACCATGGTGCCACATGTAATATCATGGTACGTCCATGGTACCAAGTGGTGGTAACAGTGATTGGTTTTGGTGGTAGTTCTGTGGATTTACTGTTGAAATAATTGCTGAACTTTTTGTATTCGCAATGGAAGAGCCATTGCAACATGAAGCGACAGACACAAGACTGTCCAGGAATTTTAGCAGTAGGCTATAGAAAAACTATGTATGGGTTTGTTGTGTATTATGTGAGCCTAAATATGTGGCTATTGTTGGTTGTGTTAGGGAACACAATGGAGCGTGAGGCCAGTGAGAGTGTACCTGATGCTCACATGAAGGGCAGGAGGTGGTGAGATGGTGCTTGTTACTCAGACAATTGTTTGCATCATGTTTGGCTGTACCTTTCGTTGTTTATAGCAGTACATTAATTGCAGATGATTTTAAGGAAATTGAAAGGGGCTTCCTTTGTCCTAGTTTGTCATGCAGAATCCTGTTGACATTCATGTTGGAGTGGAGGCCTGGATCTCCTCACAAATTTGAAAGACTGGTCTGAGGCATAAAGGAAGGTCTAGATGTTGGCAAGATAATGGGCCTTTACTGGAGAATAACACACTATTATTGCTGCTTTTATATCGCACAGATGCTTCAACAAAGAACTGCCCAGACAGATCAGATCCTGAGGACAAAGGCATTTAAAGACAGATTGGCTCCTGACAAATGTATGTTAAAAACATCAGAGGCCTGTTAAAGTAGATTTTGCATCCTGTGATGCAGGCGCCAATGGAGCAGAGCAGTCCCCTTTTCTGCCAGTTCCATAGAATGCCAAACTAATTTAATTAGGACAATAAACTAGTCTGGGAGGCCAAGAGTAGCAGCTTGGCCACATCATGCATGGAACATATAATCTAATCTAATCTAACCATATAATAAAAGGCCAGAGGTATGTTTGTCCTATATGTGTGTCCTGTGCAGTAGCTTTGCCTGTTGTCACTGCTAGAGGGAGCTTTTGCCTTAGAATATATAGAGACAATGCCAATTTGCAAAGCTTTGCCTGTTGTTACGCTAGATGAGCTGTTGCCTTAGGATATACAGTGGTCCTACATTGTTAAGGTAAACCTTCATTTTGGCACATGTACACAGGCTATTGTACTAGTTGGCTGATATTTAAGCAAACAAACATGTCATATTTCACTTCTGAACATTAACGGTTTGCCAGGTAAAGTTCATAGTCAACACTCAAAATGGCCACCATGTTCTGTGCTCTTGTTATGAAAAAGCAGCATAAGGTAAAAGCCTATTTCAACAGTTTTTGCAAAGGATGTACAGGTATGATGTATGTCGGTTTGCTGGTGCTCGGTGAGTTCCATGTATAATGGAATGCCCGTGTGGGTTGCTCCTGTACACTTCCAGAGCCAGTAACTGGATACAGAATTGATAAACATGCATGTTAACATAATGTCATATTTAAGTTAACACGGACATGACATTTTACCTCTGACCTTTAGCAGGTATCAAGGTTGAGTTCAGGGATGGCCATTGTGTGCTGTGCTCTCAATAAAAGAGAAGCAAAACACGTGGAAACTGGTAGCATTTATGTTGTAAGTGTCATAAAAGGAATGCTATGCTATGCTTTTCTGTTTCTTTGTGCTTTAAGGTGTTAGGTGTGCTATCCTACAAATACAATGCTCTAGGAATGTTTGTGCATAGGGGACTGACATGGTGACATGGGAATGACTAGGCTTTCACTTTCAGCTGCCCCCCTCTTCCTTTTATACTCTGGATGGGGGGAGAAACATTATCTCAGGTAACAAAACACCTTTTGGATTCCAATGCAGTGACACTTCAGACGCTGTCCGAATAATATGTGCATGGTCCAAAGTTACAAAGGCTTTATTGTTAGGATCAGAGCTGTGAAAAAGGAAATGAGCACAAGGCCAAGTTACAAAGGCTTTATTGTTAGGATCAGAGCTGTGAAAAAGGAAATGAGCACACGGCCACGTGTTCATTACACACTTAGTGATTGAAGCATTCAACCTTTAAATCACAGGCCACAGTGTCAAAGGAACACATCTGGGGTGATTCTTAGGTTCCCTAAATGCTCTTTGGTGCTGTGCACATCTGTCAGGAAGCCTCATTATGGGTCTTTGTTTCATTCTACTTCCCCATAGAGGTGTTTAGAAGGACACGATTGATTTGATTTTTCTAGTTTCCGATAAGGTGTTTTGCTTATTAAGCGAAGGGCAACATGTGTATTATGGCACCAATATATACTGCAACTCAATCATTAGAGATGAACATTTTCCTTTCTTTTTTTTTTTAAGAGCCAGTTCGCAAAGTTAGTACATTAAAAGTATTTCCTTTTTCTAAAAGCTTATTTTGCTAAGAATACACTCCATTTTGTCTCTCAAAATGTTCTTACTTCTTAGAACAGGTTGTGCTCGGATTAAAAGCAATTACGTACTTCTTCTGCAAGCACCAAGGCAATGTTTAATTGAGAGAGACACAGAGGGAAAGACATACAGAGACCGATGGAGAGAGAAGTAGGGGGGGGAATGGATAGAGGGAATCACAGAGTGAGGGAGGGACAGAGATATACGCAGAGAGACAGAGGGGGGAACGCGAGGTTCAGAGAGAGAGCGAGTCAGAGAGCGAGAGAGCGAGAAGGGGGGACTGAAACAGAGAGAGGCAGAGGGAGAGAGAACAGCAATCCATACTTGCAGAGAGAGCTCATGTGTACGAAACTGCAATGTTGAAAAGTAACAAAGATCCCACGAGATCATACTAACAGTGAAAGGGAGAGAAAGAACAGACTGCCCTGACAGAGAGAGAGAGAGACGGGGAGATTGTGCCAGACCATAGTGGGAGAGATAGAGAAGAGAGAGCCCACCAGACAGCACGTCTCGCACCCACATACAGAGAGTGATAGACAGAGATACAGAGATTCAGAGAGGGAGCGGGGAGTGGGGAGAGACAGAGGGATCAACATAAGACATGTTGGAGACAGCTAGGATAGACAAGCATGCTGTCATCTGCTTCCAGATATTACTGCAATGCAAGGAGCAGAAGGGGGGCGGGGGGCTCAGTGTACTTTCTATCACACCTTACCTTCAGAGGGGCGTGAAGGAGAACAGCAGGAATGCCTGCCCGATGCATGGGAGAGATGGGAAAGAAATCGGGAGAAGGGGGAAAGATGGCGGGTAAAGCAGCCCTTTCTACGGAAGCCATGCATAGCTTAATGGTTCTCTGCCCCCTGATATTTTGCTAAAATGAAAGAAAGAGATTAGGGAGCAAGTCTTTGCAAACATCACAGGGTACATCCTTCCTTGAACAGTTTGGGTTTCAATGCCTTCCTGAATTGCAGGTGCTTTTCCTTTGCTTATATGGTCAGGGGGTCAGGCCCTTCAAGCTTGCCACCCTGTTAGAGACAGTGCTGTGTGTTTGTTATCACAATGCCCAATAGATTGCTTACCACTACAGAGTCATAGAGGCAGAGGATCCCCGACAGCACACGGGTGACTGCCAATTGTGTCTCAGTATTTGATGGATGGGTGATCTCCAGCACCAGTCACGTGATCCCGTTTTTACTGAAGCCTGGATTTCACAAAGCCCTCCCTGTCTTAATATATAATGGATGAAGTGCCCTAATCTGTAGACTATGTCACCCAGAATGCACGGCAAATGTATTCCTGTAATTACGTGTCTCAAGAATATGTTTCTTGTGGAAGACACACCCCTACGGAATTTGGTCAGCCATGTGCTGCCACTGACATAGATGTTTGAGCAGGAGTTTTGGAAAGAGTGCACCAATTTGAGACATGTTTAAGCAATGTTGGCCATTCAAATAACAGTTGGCACATATCTTGTTTTATCTTGACATTTTGTACCATGTCAAGTTACAGTACTGGCCAATTTGAAGCTTTGGGAGGGGAGTTGTGGGGGAGAGGGCAGGCGGGGCTAATGTACATTCACATCAAATTGCAGTGTGAAACACAACGGGAAAGAAGAGGGAGAACACTCGGTTAGTGATCAGGGAAAAGGGGCTCAGAGGCACAAAGAGGCTGGGGGGTGGGGGGTTGAAGGGACTATAGACCCATGTCTGTTGGTTGTAGCCTGAGATAGAAGCTCAGGGGCTACAACCAGAAGGCTAGTTAGCCTTGAATCCCATCAGAACCGACATTAGCACAGCCCCAGGTCTGTCCCAGACCTAGCAACACCCACAGACTATGACAAAGAAGTGCAGGATTAGTTGGGTCCTGAGTTGGTCGCTGTAGCAACGCCCTGTTGAACTAACATACTGAAGCTGGAAGCCAGTCTTTAAAGCTTCCAGTGAAATGTTTTGAACGATGGTTCAGATCATAGGCTCAAAAGAAGCTTGTTCTGGCATTTGGCCCAGAAAGCAGCAGGAGCAAGGCATCTATACTGTTTGCTTCTGATCATGGGCGCACTTAGCAGGTTGTGTGAGGCTAGGATGAGGTTCCAGGCTCAATATTACCCCCTGATGCTGGGAGAGAGCTAGCTGGGGACGTTGTTTGATAATCTCTTGTGCAAAATGGCTTTTCCCATGTGGTAGACATCTCAAGAGCTTCATGAAGGTGAAATCAGTTTCCAAGGTGCGTGTGAATCTACGGCAAAACAGAAAGTTGATGGCTGGAAGGTTTTGAATTAATCATAACCACGGGCAAAGCTCTGGGCAATCCTCCAGACCTTTGTTTTTCAGCCTGCCAAACCTTTACAGAAGGGGAGAAACCATATGCAAATCAGGCTTGGTCCTACCCCAAAAGGGGCAGTCCAGCCCGAACTGCTAGGTCACATCCCTTCTGCACGAGACCACAAGCATCCTCAGACATGTTTCAGCCTTGTTGGGTGTCATCAGTGAGGAGTAGCTTGGGTCTCTAGGCCTGGCAGACTCGGGACCCACGTCTGGGCATACCTGTCCCACTCGGGATGACTTTAGCAAAACAGAAAGATGATGGCTGGAAGGTTTTGAATTAATCATAACCACTGGTATGCTCTGGGCAACCCTCCAGACCATTGTTTTTCAGCCTGCCAAGCCTTTACAGAAGGGGAAAAACCATATGCAAATCAGGCTTGGTCCTACCCCAAAAGGGGCAGTCCAGCCCGAATTGCTAGGTCACATCCCTTCTGCACGAGACCACAAGCATCCTCAGATATGTTTCAGCCTTGTTGGGCGTCATCAGTGAGGAGTAGCTTGGGTCTCTAGGCCTGGCAGACTCGGGACCCACGTCTGGGCATACCTGTCCCACTCGGGGTGACTTTAGCAAAACAGAAAGGTGATGGCTGGAAGGTTTTGAATTAATCATAACCACGGGTATGCTCTGGGCAACCCTCCAGACCATTGCTTTTCAGCCTGCCAAGCCATTACAGAAGGGGAAAAACCTTATGCAAATCAGGCATGGTCCTACCCCAAAAGGGGCAGTCCAGCCTGAACTGCTAGGTCACATCCCTTCTGCACGAGACCACAAGCAACCCCAGACATGTTTCAGCCTTGTTGGGCGTCATCAGTGAGGAGTAGCTTGGGTCTCTAGGCCTGGCAGACTCGGGACCCACGTCTGGGCATACCTGTCCCACTCGGGGTGACTTTAGCAAAACAGAAAGGTGATGGCTGGAAGGTTTTGAATTAATCATAACCACTGGTATGCTCTGGGCAACCCTCCAGACCATTGTTTTTCAGCCTGCCAAGCCTTTACAGAAGGGGAAAAACCATATGCAAATCAGGCTTGGTCCTACCGCAAAAGGGGCAGTCCAGCCCGAATTGCTAGGTCACATCCCTTCTGCACGAGACCACAAGCATCCCCAGACATGTTTCAGCCTTGTTGGGCGTCATCAGTGAGGAGTAGCTTGGGTCTCTAGGCCTGGCAGACTCGGACCCACGTTTGGGCATACCCGTACCACTCGGGGTGACTTTAGCAAAACAGAAACACCTTACTCACTTGTTCTGAAGCAGTTGAAAGCAGTGAACCTCTGCTTTGTTTAGGCCCATGTACACAGAGTCACAATAATCTAGCTGGAACGAGGCCATGAGGGATTTGATTGCCTTGAGGCAGTTCCAAGATGGAAAACTTTTTCTTATGCATATGAAGTTGGAATTTTTTTTGTGGCATCAGAATAACGTAAGGATATGAAGACATATTGTTCTTGAAGAGAATACCTAGATTTCGAGACAATGTGATTGGTGAAGGGGTGGAGCCAGCAGAAGTGGATAGTAAGTAGATGCAGGTCTGGTCTTGATGTGCTATAGCCGTTGTTATAATATTCCCTGGCTCCCCATCAGAAGTAGCATAGGCCAGCAGCACTGGGCTGAAATGCCCCATAGGAACACTGACGGCCAGTTAAAGCCTCATGCAGCAGGTATAGTCATTATATGCTACATACTGCCCCACATTTACAGATTATGCAATAATATAGCAAGTGTCACCTGCTGTTTATTATGAGTCATAGCCTTGTATGTCAGGCACAGTCATAGTGTTTAAGGGGTTACCTGTCTTTAAACCAATCCTATATATCGACACCATGTGACAACACATATTATATAACAAAAACATAATTACGAAAATACACCCGATTACATGTAATCAGTTCTTATAACAAAACCTTAACAACGAAAACAACATATATCGAATGTGAACGAGATACTTAGAGAAAAGGACTTAAATGAGGAAGTCTTTTTCTAAATCGAGGCAAGGGTTCAAATACACTTCATTGCGAGACAAACACTGAGGTAAACAGAAAGAATACAGTAACAGGAGATTTTAAAAAATCACATAAGCCACCGTTTTAATTACTGAGGTAAGATTTATAATGTACATGTAAGCTTAAACATTACTGAAACATTCAAACAGTGCATTGAAAAAAGACTCTGGTAACATATTTCGGTTCATAACAAGTTTTTCATTCAATTTAGACTTCGACAAAATGAATGAAACACTAAAATATATTGAATCGAAAAAAGGATTAAAAAAAACAATTTATTACAAAAGGATCTATTTAAAACAAAGAATAAGAAAGAAACCAAGATATCAAAACAAAATGTTCTAGTTGTGGGGGAGGATGGGAGATACCCGAGAATGGGTTGTGGGCATTCCCATATTTAGAAGTCATTACTCTCCTTTCTTTTAGAGTAAGAGCTAGGTCTCTATATGTTTCAGTGGTCCTTGTTAGGTCTTCACCAGGGTGAAAGTAAGTACTTTACCCACAAGTGTTCAGTTCACAGTCTGCATGGTTTTTACACCTGGTGATGTACAGAGTGAGGGTCCGCATTACAGAAACTTTGCACCATTGCAAGTGTAATTTTGTCACAGTATTAACCCTAGGGCAAAAATTACCCAACTGCTTTAAACATATTCTTTCAATGCACTTTTGAAACAGGTCAGTGTTTGCCCTTGTGCTAACATGGTACATTATTACTATTATTATTACTATTATTATTATTATTATTATTATTAGTAGTAGTAGTATTATTTGCATTACTATTATTGTTAGTAGTAGTGGTATTAGTAGTATTATTAGTGAATTTATTTAGGGCAGACCTAGCTTTGGCCAGCAACAGTGTACTTTAAAAGATGCATTGCTATGTACTCAGCAAGGGAAGTAGATATACTGTGCAGTGTGAAGCTAACAATGGGGGAAGGGAGGGTAGGGAATCTGTAAGCAAGGGATCTACAAGCAACCAGGGGAGGAAATTGGGCAAGCAGATCGCCCAGTCTCAGATTAGGTTAGGAATGTGTAGACCCAGTTGTTAGGGAGGAGACATTCCTTTAAGAGCTTTGACCTGAAATGTAGAAGTGAAAGGGCAAGTCTTGTGTTGTCAGGATGAAGTTTCCAAAGTTGGCAGGCATTGATAGAGATTGCCTGTCTTCTGCTCCTATTCATGAGGGGGAGTTGCTACTGAGCCCATTACATCTTCTTTTCTACGTGCTTGAGACTTGATTGATTGATATGTTATTTATAATGCACTTATACACAATTGGGCCTCATTACAAGATCAGCGGTATCCCGCCGGGGCTACTGGTGGGTTACTGCTGAACTCGTAACACCGTTTCCTCGGTGCCACCGGGAAATTTAAAGTCCTGGTGGCCCAGATGTCAGACGGCGAAAAGTGTAAGTCCCCATTCCCGCGGAGTCATGGGAATGGGGACAAAGAAGCACCACCACTGTTGCTAATGGTTTCACAGCTTCCGTGAAAACCATGCCTGCAGGGGCCGGTGCGCACAGCAGGTCAGACCTGTCGGGAGCAATGGCCCCTGTAGGCATACTTGTCTACGGTCCGGAAAGGGTGTCGCTATGCTGCTACCGGCACCCTTATTTCCGGACCCCCAGGCTTGTAATGAGGCACATTGTGGTTCAAGGCGCAACCAGGCAAGGGAGCGGGAACAAAGGGAGGACAAGACAAGCAATCTCACTAGACCTAGTACCATTTAAATCGTGAAAGTGCACAGGCAAGAAGTGCAGGGGAGAGGGGACGGGGAGAAGTGCACCCAGAGTAACAGGGCCCTGAGTTAAGTGAAAGGAGGCTGAGACTTCAAGGGCAATCAAACCCGCTAGTGCAAGTGAGGCCAGGGGGCAGTGCAGGAAGGCCAGCAGGCAAGTGCAACAGGGCTGGGCAGGGCTGGAGCTGGTGTCCTGTAAGACTCAGAGGAACACCAACCAGCCAGTCAACAGAAACGGTGCAGGGGCAAGAGAAGGTTAGCAGGGGAGAGAAAGAGAGAAAGAAGAGGAGAAAAAGAAGGTTGTGAGGAACTTCCAGAATGTTAGGATATATGGCTCAAGGTGGGGAGAGGCAGGGAGGCCATTCCATAGGGAGGCACCTGTGGAGGAGTGAGATTCTATCCCCCAATCTATTCTTGGAGAAGCAACTCACCTGAAATAGAGGGGTGGAGTAGGAAACTACTTAGGAAGAGAGAGTTGGAGATAGTGAGGGCTCTGGCCCCAGAAAGTCTTGTGGACAATTTAGAGGCTCTTGAACTTGATCTTTGCAGCCACCGGGAGCCAGTGGAGGGATTTCAGGGCCGGAGAGATGCAGTCCCTGGGCTAAACAAAAATAATTCTTGCGGTCCTGTTCTGGATGATTTGTAAAGGGCAAAGAGTAAAGTTAGACAGATTATGAAAGAGGCTGTTGCAGTAGTCCAACCTAGAGAAAACCAGGGCGCTGTAACCAGAGAGCTTCTGAGGGTAGGGCAGAAAATGGTAGAATACCTCTAAGGAGGTGCATCTGGAAATGGGTCTTTCTGGCAATGTCTGTGATTTGTGGAGAGAAGGGGTGAGTAGAGTCGAAGATGATCCCAAGGTTTATTGCCTCACAATAGGCTAATGGCAGAGGGCCCAAGGAGACCGGCCATAGTGAGGGGGGAAAAGCGGGAGCAGGAGTCCCAATGAGATGGATCTCATTCTTACTGGCATTATGGCAGAGATAATTAGAGGCACACCATGCCTGGATAGCGGATAAGATAGTCATGGATGAGAAAGGAGGAGGAGGAGGCCAAGGGTAGCCTGAAAGAGAGCTGTGTGCCATCCGCATAACACTGAAAATTAGAGGAAAAGATAGAGATCAGGGGAGGCAAAAGGGGCCAGGAAGACATTGAAAAGACAGGGGGAGAGTATAGATCCCTGGGGAATGCCACATGTGGAGAAAGAGGTGGTGAGGAGGAAGGATCCAAGTTGAACCTGGGAAGGTCGGGTCCAGAGGAAAGAGGACAGCCACACCAGAGCCTGATTCTGTGATGCACATGGTGTCACAGAGAAGAGTGATCAGGATGTTGTTGTTGGCCGTGTCAATAGCAGAGGATAAGTGGAGAAGAATGAGGACAGAATGAGAGCTAGAGTCAAGGTTAACAAGCAGATCTTCACGGGTGTTCAGGAGAGCAGTTTCTTTGCCTCTGACTGCTCTGAAGCCAGACTGATGATCGTGGAGACAACCACCGTCTTCGGTATGTAGGGTTAGCTGGTAGATAGCAAACTTCTCCAGGAGTTTGCCCAGGAAAGGAGTGATAGAGATTGGGTGATTGTTTGCCAGAATGGAGGGTCCAGCAAAAGGCTTTGTAGTAGGGGGTCCATAAGGGAATGCTTGAGAGGAGAGGGGAAAACTCCAGTGGTGAAAGAGCGTTTGCAGAAGTCGGCCAAGGCTGGAGCGAGAGAACCAATGTTTTCCTTAATGGTTCTGGAGGAGCAGGGGGTCACCTGTTTGGATGAGAATTTCTTAGAACTGACTTGTCTGGAAACATCATCAGGTGTGACAGGGAGGAGAGAAGGAGAGAAGGGGGCGTCCAAGGGGGGCCTGAGAGGTATAGGGTGAGAGAGGAGAAGAAGCAGAGAATATGGACAAGATGTACTGGGTTTAGTGGTGAAATGAGAGGCCAGGGCCATGCACAGGACCTGGGTAGGTAAAGAAGAGGAAGATACTGCTGTAAGATTGTCCAGCTCCTTGAAGATTTTCAATAGTTTGGCTGTGTTGTTAGAGACCGCAGAGATATGGGCTTGAATGTGGACCCTCTTTTTAGGGAAGATGGAGATTGTATTGCCTTTGGAGTAGGTGGCAGGCCAGTTTGCCAGAGGGTGCACCCGAAGCTCCCCATTTCTGTTCTGCTGCTCTGCACTTGCGTTTCAGAGCGGCCAGATCAGAGTTGTACCAAGAGTTGCACTTTCTGGCAAGCTTCATGCGGATGCGCATGACAGCGGCACAGCTGTTCAGGTTGTTAGAGATAGAATGGTGAAGTTTGGACAGGGCTGTGTTAGGTTGGGAGTCAGCGGCAAGAGTGGGTGGCGGCAAGAAAGTGGAAGCAAAGGTAGTCACTGACTCTTGCTTTATAGGTCAAATGACCACGCAGGAAGGTGGCAGTGTTGGCTGAGCCTTTGCCAAGGGGACAGGAAGCTTCAAGTGAGAAGAAAGAACAGAGTGGTCAGTCCAGGAGAGAGGAGTAGTGAAAAGATTTGAGAGGGGAATGTGTAAAGAGTTGAGAGCATCCAAGGTGTGCCCGGCAGAGTGGGTCGGACCAAACGGCAGAGTGGAAAGGAACACAGAGTCGCAAAACATTGCAGAAGAGGCCAAAGGAGTCTGTAGAGTCCAGGTGGAAGTTTATATCCCCAAAGAGGAGAAGCTGGGAGGTAGAGAAAAGGAGAGTTGAAGGGAGGTCAGCCCACTCAGAGAGGAAGAGCGTGAACTGCCGAGATGGCCTATAGAAGATGACCCTGGTCAGAGAGAAGCAAGGAGAGATAGAGAGCCTCCAAACCAGGAATACAAAGGAGGTGGGGAAGCCCTTGAGGTTCATAGCAGAGAGCCAGGTCTAGATTTCAGTGTTTTCAGTCTTATTGGGCAGCAGTATGAATTCACTCTTTTAGGGGTTGAGCTTCAGGCAAGCACGGAACTGATATTAGTGTCAGGACAAACATTACACTAGTAAGAAAATGTATTGAAAGAATATGTTTTTGCATTAGGCCAGTTTTTACCGTACGGTTAAGACTGTGCAACATTGCACTTACACAGCTGCAGAGATTGTGTAGGAGGAATCCATGCTGGAAAGCAAGATATCTCTCGAAGAAGAATGTAACATTTGAATAAGCATTGTCCTTAAAAGGTGCAGTAGGTGCACATATTTTTTAAGTAATGTTTGCAATTGCCATGCTTTTCCTTAGCAAAGGCACAATTAGATCATGACATCTGTGTTTCGGTGCACAGAATAAACACTGTCCCAATAGAGCTATTCCCTCTAATCGTTCTGATTAATTGCCTGCTCAGTCATCCGCTGCCATGTGCTGGCAGCGGAGAGACAGCCTCCTTCGATTAGTTCCTCCATCAGTCAGGCGTTATGACACCTTGTGTACGCAGCAGCTTAGCGCTTAAAACCATGGCATTGTCATGTGTGGATCATAAGGTCCTTCCTGCAACAACAACCCTGCCTTTATAAATCACTGCTTTCATTCACAGGGCTGTCCCAAAGCGATCTGTGAGCCAAGAGATGAGAGCTACATCAGTCATGGGGCAGCATGTGCTTGAGGCTGCAAGGCCTGGCTCCTACTTATGGTATTCATTCATTAATTTTTTGTTGTAGTCATTTGTATAACACCTTTCACGATAATTATGGTCCCAATGCACTGTTGGTTGAATGCTGTCGGAGCGAACAAAGTCCAGATTATGGGGAAAATGTGGAGAGGCTATTATGCGTTTGTGCATTTTAGCCATTACCGTTATGAGCGGGTGGCCAAGACCCTGCTACTCACCCATGTCTGAATGGCTTGTGAATGGGCAGAAGAAGGTATACTATGATATAAGTAGGAGGGGTTGTGTATAGGTGCATAGAGAATGATGTGCATAGCTACAGTTTGAATTTCTGTCGGAAAAGGTAGCATCATTCTTATGGCAGAGGTGTTGTGCAATAGTGTTTCAGTTGTATGTCAATGCGGTTGTATGTGTGAGTGGGGCCGTGCCTTCAGCTGAGTCATAAATGTGCGTAGTGCGAGAGGAAAAAATGTATTAGTTGTACAAATAACCATCTAAGTGTGATAGTTAAATACATGTAGATACTCACCCTATGAGTGAAACTTGGAGTGATACATTGCCAGACCCAGGTCCTTCAAGTGTGGAAAAGTGTGACAAATACCCCACTTACATGTGTATTTGCGGCGGAAATGCCCTCCCTCAAATGCTTTAGAGTTGCCCACAGAGCCGACTACAAAGAAGATTCAATTATAACTAATTAGTCTCCTCTGAGTTGATCCAATTGCTTGACCTAAGGTAGAAATAAGTGTGATGCGTTGCCCACCCGTGACCCAGTTCAGTGCAATAACTGGCCGCTCCCAGGGTTCTTATCATGTGCAAGTTACTGGATACCTTCTTGAGTCCTCCAAACAGATTTGCCGGGTCTCAAGGGCGGGCTAGATTGTCAATGCACAGAGGATAAATGAGAGATCAGGCAAGGTAGCTGAAAGACGGACAAGAGGGAGGGAGTGTGGAAGTGGGAAGTGTGTTTGTGTTCTGGATGGACCTAGGGTCGAGGATGCATTCAGGGGGGCATGTTTCGGTACCAGAGCGAACAGCCAGGTTTTGAGGGCTTTCCCAAAAGCCAGGAGATCCTCTAAGAGACAGATAGTGAGGGGGAGGGAGTTCTAGAAGGTGGGTGCAAGGATGGAGAAGTAGGCACCTCCTAATCTGGGGAACTTGCAAGGGGGTACTACTGGGAGGTGTGCATGATCTGAGCATCCAGGTGGGTGGTAGTGTGAGAGTTTGCTTTGGAGGAATACAAGCCCTTTCTTATGGATGGCACTGTGGTTAATGAACATGGCTTTCAAGGAGGCCCGTCAGCTGATGGGCAGCAGGGAAGTATCCTTAGCATTGGGGGGATGTGTTCTCTGGGGGATAGTGCGAGGATAAGCCAAGTTTCAGAGTTGTGGATGCATTAGAACTTTCTGAGTTGAGATGTGGGCCTGCCTAGATAGAGGAAATTGGAATAGTGTGGGTGCAAGATGATGAAGCCCAGGATTGTGGAGAGTCTATGGGTTAGGAGAGATGTTAATGTTAATGTTAAAGGATATTTGTACCGCGCACTATCACCAACGGAATGGTCCCCTAGCGCTGCTTGAGAACGCAGAGGTGGAAAGTGCATGATCTGGAGACTGCATTGATGTGGTGGTGGGAGAGGGTCATGCCCAAGCTAAAAGTGCATCATAGGTTTGTGATTGAAGGGGATGCAATGAGGGCGGGTCCTAAGGAACACAGCTAAGGGGTAGGTTGGGGAAAGAGAGCGGTTTTGCCGCAAATTAGGATTTAGTTTTTTCCGTGGTTGGGGAGGAGGTCATTGTTCGTCATCCATCCGTCAATGTCTGAGAGACAAGATCCCAGATCAGGGTCTGGTGAGGGCATGGAGTTGGGAATCCTAAGGATGAGCTGAGTGTCATTAGCATAGTTGTAGCAGGTGAGATTGTGGGAGCGGATGAGCCTGGGGAGGGGTGAAATGTTGAGGTTGAAGATGAGAGGGAAAGGGAGGCTCCCTGGGGGACTCTATGAGGGACTGGCGGGGGGCAGCGGAGAAAGGGTGGAAAACAGTGATTTGGGTGCAGTCAGATAGAAAAGAGGAGAGTCATCTTTTGGATAGAGCAGTTCCTTAAAGGAGTATTATCATGAATTATTTTATTTTAAAAAAAAATGAAATAATCATCAGTGTCCTCTTAGAGAATTTAAATTGAATATATGCAAGCATTCAAACTAACCCCTAAAATGAGCGCTCACATTGACATCTATGGGGTGCTGGGTGCAGCCATTTTATAGTGAATCATTCCAATATTTTATGTTATGTTAATACTGTGCTTCAGAGAAGGGAAAATACTAATATGAACCACTTATCTTGGTCTATCGTTCACTATGGAGGTGTGAGCATGCAGACATTCACACACACGAACTGCTGGTTTTATGACAGGCACCTGGCTGTGTGTGGAACACGTGACAGCACACACACTTTTTCTCTCTCTCTCTCTCACTCTCTCTCTCACGTTTTCTCTATTTCTCTCAACCACTCCATCTCTCTCTCTCTCTCTCTTTCTCTCTCTCTCTCTCTCCCGCTCTCTCTTTCTCTGTCTCTCTCTCACACTCTCTCCCTCTCTCCCCCTCTCTCTCTCTCGCTTTCTCTATTTCTGTCAACCCCTCC
The DNA here is from genome assembly GCF_040938575.1 of Ambystoma mexicanum. NCBI lineage: Eukaryota > Metazoa > Chordata > Amphibia > Caudata > Ambystomatidae > Ambystoma > Ambystoma mexicanum. Next base: position 432,190,458 of record NC_090937.1, read on the forward strand.
ATCTCTCTCTCTGTCTCTCTCTCACACTCTCTCTCTCTCTCTCTCTCTCTCTCTCTCTTTCACTTACACACACACACACACACACAGACACACACACACGCAAGCACATACCTGGGTACATGTAATGCATGTGGATCTATTAATTTATGTTTGTGCCACACCTAAGTGTGGCACAAACATATGCTTTAAAAAAACATTTCTTTCTTGTCAGAATCAGGTTGGGGTGAACACTTATGGGCATAAGGTGTTTATCTACAAATTGAAAGGGTCATTTTATTCTAGAACGATATGAGCAAAAACTGTCATCAAGAGTTAAATAAGGTGGAAGGTTCCCTTTCAAATAGCGATAATGTCCTCCCTCTGGATCTCCGCTATGATATATAGTCTTACGAATATAGCACCCAGCTCACGTCTCTGCCCTTATCAAAGTCACAAGGATATAGTGCCCATCTCATTTATGTTCACAAATCACAGTCACAAGGATTAAGTGCCCTGCTCGCTTCTTTGACACAATCACAGTCATCCAGCGCCCAGATGCTCCAGGGTTCGGTATACTTTACACATGCCAAAATAAAATTAAAATAAATAAATTAAATTAAATGAAATTAAAGTAAATGAAAGGGATGCAGTACCAGATCTCTATTTGTAACCCGTCCAGGGTCCTGGTGCCTGCCTCACATCTTTCTGCCAGCCGGTTTATGGTGTGCTGCCTGTGACGAATCAACACGGGGAGAGGCTCTTGCTGCCCTGGTCTCCTTCCCATACCCGGGTGGTGTTGCGAGGGATTACTGGGAAGAAATCCAGCCACATTCAAGGGAGGGAAGCTCAGAGGCGGTGAGTTGACGCCATTGCTGCCACCTAGACCCAGGTCCCGAGGCCCACCGTGTCCCCCTCCCGGGCTTTCCGCAGGCAGTGGAGTGCACCGTGCAACAGGGGAGTTGCTAGGTCTGGAAAAGACCTGGGGCTAAGCTGATGTCAGGACTATTGGGACTGGGGGCTAGCTAGTCTTTTGGCTGGAACTCCTGAGATTCTATCCGGGGCTACAACCAAAAGATCAGGGGCTATAGCCCCCTTAGCCCCCCCCTAGCAACGCCCCTGCCGTGCAAGTTACAGTTTCGCTTCTCACAGCAGCTATGCGATGCCAGGATCTACAGCATGGAGCATGGAAGCCAGGATGGTCGCTCTGCAGGTTCAGCACATGCTGCTGAGATCTGCAGGTCTGAATCCTGACAAGGCCAATGCAATTTTCCATCCTTTCAGTATCTATCACAGAATGTTCAATCACAAGCCGGCAAGTGAGATAAGCTGGTCCCCAGCAAAGGCCCACACAAAAGGCCCCTGTTTCAGCAAGTTCCCTCCCTCTTGTATCCTTCAGCCATGGTGAGGAGGTCTCCTGCAACCCCCCATCCACCCAGCACCTACCACCTTTACTGAGCCGTCCATTGGTTCCTATGAGGTAAGCCCTCCTATGGGTTTATGCGCAAAGTTCAAGCAACATCATGTGTGCACTCCGCACAATGAAGAAATTGTATTCTGATATTACCTGCCAACACATCATGACATGGATGCCCCATGCCTTGGGCAAACATGTGGAGGCGCACTTGGCGCCATTACACACTTTATTTCTCTTACTTTCTATCATGGCCGCCCTCATCCTCGGCACGGAAGAGCCTCTGAGGGTTGCACAGGTTGCCATGGTGCCTCAGTATGCATGAAGCACTTGATTGGCTGCCTTACTTCTCTTCAGGCCAATCGTTAGCCGGCAGGCGAGGAAAGCCGCCCCCCAGCAAAGGCCCACATGAATGGCCCCTGTCTCAGCCTGTATGAGCATGGCGGAGCCCCGCTCCGCAGAAACATTCTACTCAAACTTGTATAACTGATGAGTCCATGGAAACGCCAAACGCTTGGTAAGCTGCCGTAAGGCAGCAGGCTCCACTTCTATTCCTAACATTTAACCAGCCTCTTACCACCATGTACGTTTGTTTCTTATATATCGACAGTTCACTGCCCACCTCCAACAAACAACAATACCATGTAATGCTTATGTAAGATGCCTGGCCTAAAATACATAAACAAAATCAAATCTAGAAGTTTTCAGCCTTTACAGCCTTGCCGTTTTGTGCCTTAAGATTGCCCTGTTTGTAAATCGAATCTAGATGTTTTCACTTCTTTGTAGTGACATTTGCTCTGTGCGAGTGACTACCCGCACCTATTTGACCCATATGCTACCTGATGTAGACCCCATAACATGAGGTGAGGCTTTGCCAGTTTGCGTAATCTTACCTATTTGACTCATATGCTGCTTGATTTGGTCCCCGGTAACATGAGGTGAGACTTTGGCAGTTTGCGTAATCTTACTTATTTTACTCACATGCTGCCTGATGTAGCCCCCTCCCCGTGACATGAGGCAAGGCTTTTCTAGCCTGTGTACACTCACCTTTTTTCATGTCTGTAACCGTATGTGTTTTCTTACACTATTGTACCACTTTCTGTAACTAGCGCTAGATGCCTCAGGGTTTTGTGCACTGAAATGAATGCAAAAATAAATAAATAAATACACTTCTGGGCACAAGTGGTCCATGGATGAATATCGGATTCTAAACCATCAATCAACCCGACATCGCTAGTACACCAGAAGGGATCCAAACAGATTGGAATACAAGTACATTTTAAGACCTTCTTGTCCAATTTTGGTAACATGGACGGAACGGCAGGCTTATCTCTGCAAGATTATGGATCCTTGGTTAGTTGCAACACAGCAAAAATACAATTATTACCCAATGATAAAAGGGACTGTGCATTCAAGGTTGTATACAAATATCTACTTTATTATTACTACAACAGACAGTTCTAGCACACTACAATTACAACCCACACTGTTACGGAACACAGAGGACAGACAGTTTCACAAAGGAAAGGGATGCACTCTGGATACTGAGAGGAGGGTAGTTTGTAAAGTAATCAGTTCGTAAAGTAATCAGTCTTATAGTTCAAGATTATTTGGTTTCAATACCAAAGGGGCAAAGGGTCGTAACTGTCTCTTGGGACCTTCGGAGAAGGACCAGGGGGGCACAACCAGAATGTACCTGGTGCTGAAGAAGTTCTTGGTGCTTGACAGCGTTGAGGCGGTTCCAGGGCACTTCACAGCCCGTGAGACAGAGTTAGTGGCGGGAGACAGCTGCGGGTACCAGGCAACAGGCAGTTTGTCAAGCAAGGCTGGATAGATGTCTGCAGGCTGTACAGTGTGGCGGCTCGGGGCCAACAATTGTTGTCTCTGGGCTAGTTGGCGGATATGGAATGCTGGTTGAGGCATCTCTGACAGCTCTGGTGACTGTGGTGTGACAACAGTCAGTGGTGTAGCCGGATGCTGTTCGAGGATTTGTCTGTCTCAAAATTGTTCTTAAAAAGATGGGCGCTGGAGGATGCTTGTGTGACACTCCTCCTAGCTTCTTCACCAGGCTTGTGTCCTTTCAAGGCATGCAACCCAAAGCTCAGGAGGGTGTTAGCAGGCAACAGTCTTGTCTTTTGTCCAGACACTCTCTGGGACATCTCACCTAGGAAGCTTGCTGTCAGAACCTAACAGGGCATGCTGTGTGTTGGCTGGGTACCGGTTCTAGAGCTGCTGCCTGGTCCTCTGAGTCTGGTATCTCCCTCTGTTCCCTGGGATATGTTTAAGGGAGATATCTTGCTTCCCTCTTGGAACTAATGGTCTTCCTTCACTGACGGAAGATGTAAGGTAGAGTACCTTCTGTTCGGGTCCAAATGAGCCCTTCTTCTTATTCCTTTCAAAATGTCTGATGATCAAATCAGTGAGGGGCTCAGCCTTCTTTTAGAGCCAAACGGGCCCCAGTGATTGGTGCAGGCTAAACCCACCTAAATGAACCAATCCTCTGTCCCCACCAACAATCTTCAGTGATGCTTCAGGTCAGAATCATAGTGCTTGGCAACAGACAAAGTAGAGATGAAACATATACTTCTAAGTCTCACCCTTCTTCCTGTCTGCTGTACATCAAAGTGTCTCCCTAATTAATGGAGCCCTATGCGGCGGTTGGTCACAGCATGGGCCTCGTTTGAAATGGGGGGTTGCTGGCAGACTTTCATCTCCTACAATTCACATACCTCCCTGCTCTGAAATGTGGGATGTTTTGACCCACTAGGCTCTGCCCTGTGGTATCACTGTGTGCTGGTGGCACCAAAAGCAGCAAAATGGCAGTGAAAATCCCATGCGCGCCAAGACCTAAGGAAATTACGCTCCATCAAGCACAAAAAGATGGCTGCCAAACTTAGCATGCATGCTGTCAGTGGTGAAATGGAGACCACACTTCTGAAACATGTCATTGGGCTGTCCAACATGTAAAAAATGGAGCACAGTTGAAAAGCAGTTCTTGCTGAAAGAAATCAGAAATCTGCTTTTAAATCTTTTCTTGGTTGCTAAAAAATACAGAATGCTGGTCCCAAACACCCGCAAACATCCAATCTTCTTGTTGGGTGTCCCACGCTATGTAATACAAGGAATGATTGTGCATTTGAAATATCCAGGGAAAGTTGAATTGGTCACAAAAGCATCCTGCAGCAGCCTACCTGGGAAAGCTGTCAAAATCTGGGCACAGTACCAGCGGCCGTCTGTGACTGTTTCAAAAGCCTGTTTTAAAAATGTAAAAGTTGTACCATTAAGATCTAATGTCTCAAATCTAAGTGACTGGTTATCAAGAGAAAACTAGGTTGTCACTATTTAAACTTCATGGTTTAGAGCCTAGAATCAGTGTTCTAGATGTCTGTTTTAAATTGTAAGTTTATTTTCAACAAAGAAAAATGTAACAAATGTACTTTTAAAGTAAGCCTGATTCAGCCAAAACTACAAACAAGCTTCCCCCACTGGGAAAGACACCTCCCTTCTGCTTCCCACCAAAAGGCCAGGAAACCACATTCAGGTGTTGATGAAGAGGGGAGGAGATTTGGGCTGCTGCTCCTGGGAGAGACAAAGGACTTCCTGGGCTGAAAGGATATACAGACTAAGGTATCAACAGTGCTCTCTGCTAGAAGGAAGAAGGCAGGGATTGCTCTTGAGCTACAGGAAACCTATGGAGGCGGAGATAGACTGTTTTGTTGATTCACAAATGAGCAAAAATCAGATTTCTAATAAGACTGATAATTTATTGTGGACAATTGTTAAAAATATAAAAACTCCGGACTTCTGAATATAAATTTTGGGGGCACATTTTAAGAGGTGCCAGAACTCTGTGCTATGTTAAGGGACATAACTGTAGAAATTGTGGTTTTATAGCAAATGCATTGATGTCATAAATATGAAACTTCACACACGTATGACCATATGCAATGCGCACATGTGTACCAAGTTTGGACAAAATAGGTATTGTATCCCGGACAAAAAGTGTGAAAATGTGTCAAATCCAGACCCAAGATCCTACAGAGACGGAGCTTGGATGAATACTTGCTCCACAAAATATGTGATAAAGATATGCTATTGCTATCAAGTTTGTAAAATTGTAAATATGTATTATATGAAAAGTAGATTTCATGTGCAAAAACACAGGGGAGGGTATTCCTGCCTCATAAACCACATCGTCATGATGACATTCTCTTTTCTTCTCCAATCAAGGGAGAGGAAAGACCCTAGCCAATAGAATACCTAGGGGTTGCGCTTAGGATAATTCCGCATAAACACCCCTTTAGTAAATACATAAATAGAGATAGCTGAGGGCTCACACAGACAGGTTCACCCACCAACTGATTGCTGGCGGAGCACTTTGCAAGAGAAATCCATATTCCAAAATCCAGAAACTTTGAAAGCAGAAAGGCCCATTTCTAAAGCTGACCCATTCTCAGCTTGGCCTTTAAAAATCCAGAAACTAGAATTTACCCTAGACCTATAAGGGGGTCCAAAGAACAGCCTGGCTGTGCTGTAGCTGCTTTCCTGCTAAATATTATTGCCAGACTCCAAAGATCCAGCCCAGTAGAGCCGTGCCACGACCAGATAGCTGTGAAGCAGAACCAGAACCAGAGCAGATCCAGTCCAGTCCCACCGTGCGGTGTCCAGAGCGCCTTGCTGATTGCAGACCAGAGTGCCTTGTGGTCCAGTCCGGTGTGCCAAGCAGAATTCCTGTCCAGAAATCTTGACTGACCTGAATCCCTGACGGTTCTGTCCAAAAATATACAGTGAGTATCCTTAGTATAGGACTGTCACTAGCATATGTAATCCAAATCCATCCCGTATTATATCCAGAACTGTATTATTAGAAATTCTTTTTGTCTTGCCTGAACTCTCCATCTCATTCCCTATTATCTTCTGTACTAGTAGTGTTAAAATCATCTTTGCGCTGATATATTGTCTGAAGAAGGCGAGCGTCTTGGCAGGTAAAAAACATCAGGTGACGTCCTGGTATGGTGGCTGTGCTGTTGTGTAGTTTGCATCTTCATAGTCTACCCCTAGTGTAAAGAAACCTTGTTTGTAATTTTAAAAGTGCATTCTTGTTTTGCAATTTTGCCTCTTTCTGAAAAAAAAGACCTCCACAAAAACCTCCATAACTTCTTCACCATTTATGCTAGAAATGAAATTTAAGTGTCTACTTGTAGCTAACATCCTAAGCTTCCCAATGAACCCTTATAGATTTTCCACAATCTTGCTTACCGCATGCAGAAAAGTTTGCTGCAAATTTCTCGTTTGGCTCAAATCCATAACGTGTGAGATAGCTTTTCATTGCACCCGACCTCAAAATTAAGTTTTCACTTGCTTCTCTGTAACAATGGTGATCCAAATCAATGAGGCCTTGAAATGCTAATCTGGATGCCCAGGGCCAGAGGCTTTTGATGTACCCACAGCTTTCAGGTGTCAGCTACACATGACAGGGGAGGGCGGTGCTGGTAAGCTATGTCATCCCAGAGTACATGAATATTTTTCTGTTGTGCAGTGAGCGTGGAAAATATGTGTGGGAATGGCCCCACTTATTTTCCGGAGGTTGATCTCCCATCATTCATTCTTTGAAATAAACAAAAAATCAAATAGCCCAGGTGAGAGCACTCTCTGTGTGCGGATGGTCGAATTCCTCACACTGCCCACCCTTCTGGTATATAGTATCAATCTTCCAAACTTTGCCCTGACCCTCATACCCTTCAGCTCTGTGAGCCACTGCATCCAAACCCAGTCTGTGGTCTGCCTCTGCTTTCCAGGAGTCTGGCCGATGTGCCCATCATCCTAGTGCTATACTGAATCCTGTCTGACTTCAGCCTGCTTTCCCCACCCCTCTCAAGCCTTATATGGTCCTTTCCAAACCTGAGCCCATCTAGTATGGGCCCAGATGTGTAATACTCTGGTTTATATTGTGGGATGACTCTGGAAATGCATGTGATCCAAAATTATCAATGTGTCTTTCGTGGGGAAGTGGTGTTCTGAGACATCATAAGTCTCAGTGGCCTTGTTTGGTCCTAACAAAGGTGCCACCTTCCCCGGTCAGCTCTGTTCTAGCTGCGTATGGCTTATTGACAGTTTTGCCCACTCCTGCCCCACTTCTGTCATCTGCACTGTAAAAGTTATTATCAGCCGGAAGAGTACCTTCTGTCATATTTTAGCCAGCAGAGCTGTAGCACACATTGCATTTTCTCTGTTGCTTCTCCTGGTCTGTGGGTCTGCTTCATGTGTTATGCTAGGGTCCGTTCTGGCATACAGGAGTTCTGATCTGTAGGGAGTACTTTCCTTGATTGTGGCAGTGCATACATTGAACCTGCTGCAGAGGGTGTCTCGGGGGATGGACTCTCTTTACTTGCCTGGGGCTTGGATGAGAGGCAATTATGGAGACCTTACAATGATTCAGATCCATTCCTCTGAACTGACATACAGCTTGGGTGTAGGTCTTAGGGAGAATGGCAAATGGCCTTCAGCATATCTCAGATCTTCCCTCACTTGGCCATCAGGCTCAGAGTGGGGGATTATACAAGGGATTCTGAAAAGGCCACCCTTACTACATCCAGATAGCACATGGCTCTGCCAGCAAGACCCTGCTAGGCCTGCTTTCCCACGCACCTTGAGGCACAAGTGGCTCACATGCCCATATATGTGTGTGTGTGTTTGTGTGTGTGTGAGCATGCTCACATGCCTACACAGACACACACACACACACAAAGGCATGGGCCCACACATCTTGCATGCGGTGTGTGTAAGTGATTGACAGACAAATATGAAGAGTGGCAGTGTGTGTGTGTGTGTCTTGTACCCTGAACACACAGATGGGCCACTTACATTGAGCATATGTCCCGGTGTTCTTACATACATAAAGGTGCAAACACAGCTTGCATGTTTCATGGGGTGTATTTGCGCTCACACGCATCTTTGGGGGCTCTCATATCGAGAGAAAGAGAGACAGACACAGATAGATGTGTCAGTTATATGTTCTACTGTGTAGTACAGTGATCAAATGTTGTCCTATGTTTACTTTCAAGCAGGGTGCAGCTTCAGCTGAACATTCTCAGGTTTCCATTCATCAACCTATTCTTGTCAATTTGCAACATTTGCTGCAGAGTGGCAAAGATGTATTCTAAAACCATAGCCCCGAACTCCCTGAAGCTGTACATTTGAGGCCAAACTTTGGGGGATTATTGCATATTTGTCTTTAGTCAATTGCAATTCTGGGAGGTGCCACTAATGATTACTTTGTTTTTGAAAGACAATTATGCCATTCCTTTAAGCCAGATGCCACTGACGTATGGCTGCGTGTCTGGACTGTGCTAGCTGGGTGCATGACATTATTGGCAGGTCCAGATGAAATGGTCAGTTTCGAAAATATTCTAATACATAAACGGGCCTGAAAAGTGCAATAACATTCTTTTGTTTTGTTGTATTGCTCATTGTATTACTAAATATTATGTTAATATCTTTTAATGATGTTTAGAAAGGACAATTAAATTAATACATCTTGAAAGAGTACAAGTGCTCATATAATAAAGGATTTGCCAAGATTATAATGCACCACCCAATGCAATCCCTCCGACTACCAGTGCTGCTTGATTCCCTCCAGAAGACCTAAGTGTAACATTGCTTCAGAGATGTTCTCACTGGTGCTTCTAACAACATCAAGCACTGCCTAGGTGCTTTCTTCCCTTTAACTGCAGTGTTCATAGCACCTACTCAGTTCAGCTCACCTGGCTCCGCATATGAAACGATTGGCAGGATTTCACGTCCATAAGCACAGGTTCAATTGGGAGCATTGTCCCCTTAACCTTACCTAGCTTTGGGGTACATGACCGCAGTGTTGGCGTTATGAGATATGATAGAAACATCAGTGCCTATCAAATTACTGATGCCAAATCATGACAGTAACTACTGAAGACTTAATTTACTTTTCTATTACAAAACGGATAGGTTTTTGGGAAGTCGCTCTTTAAAATACAAAGCTCATGGGGATAGAATATCAAAGTTTCCCTGTAGAGAGTGTATTAACCACAGAGATAGAGCATGTGCGGTAGAGTCCAGTGTCGTCCTTTCCAAAAACCGGAGGAATGACCATGCCAAGAATTATTATTGTATTTTTTTAAATGATCAAATAGGATAATTGACAATGATTTGGGCAAGGGAATGCAAATGTATCAACATTGGTCAAGGGCTTGCCTTCCAGCCAAGATATTGTGCACAATGGGTAAATTAGTCTGTGAAAAACTTGAATCACTTGAAATATAGATGGTTCGAGTCCCAACAACATTTGGAACGTTTCCAGACATTGATCCAGAAGAATGCATGGGACATGCAAACGTTTATGGCCTCATTGACGCTGACAACTCACTATGTTTCAGTCTTTCTTTCATAAAGACCTTCGTCAGGAGGACACTCTCTTTGTTATTCCCATGTATGAAGATTTGTAATGCACCTTCCCACATGCCTGCTTACAAAGACATTATTTTAGATCGTTTGCAATTAATATTGAAATGAGCAATGATGGTCATCTGCCCAGAGGTGCATTGTAGGTCAGGAACATTGTGACTGTAAGGAGTAGAAATAAAAAGGAGTGATATTATCGTACCATAAAACTATTTACAAGAGGGCACTCTTTGGGATACATTGAGATCTAGAGGAACACAGTTCTAGCATACCACATGAGGGACTATCATTTTATTTTCAATTCTGGAACTTTCCTTAAATAGTTAATCTGTCAAGTCTAATATGTAAGCCCACATGGACCAATATATGTGCATTTCAAGAATTCTCTCCTCTCATTTTTGTTACTCAAAGAACCACAAACATATGAGACAAAATAAATGGTATTGTATATTCTGCACAGCATGAAACTAGAGTCGATTTTTATGTTGTGGAGAGGGAAGGTTGTTTCTTTGGGCAGTGTTTGACTGGTTTTCATAAGGGTGATCACCTTCTCCAATGGTGGACAATTAAGTTGTGCCCTCTTTATTTTCACTGATGTGGAAGTTACAGGTCAGGCACTTCCAACACTTATTTTTCATCCAGGAAAGCAAAGCCTATTTGGCTGAAAATCTTGCGTTCCTCTTTTGCTTTTTGTATGGACCCATCTGGATGGGAGCAGTCCATACCTCGCTAGCCAAAGCACGGACTGCAGTTATGTCTTTTTTTTCACATGCCATCTTCATTCAGGTTTTGAAAAACATACTACCTAAAAAGTCTGGTAAAAACTCTGGTGGTCTTTTACAGTCAGCAAGTTTTGAAGGATTGTGAAGAGCTGTTGTATTTTCAATTGAGTAGTATCAGTACTTATTATCTGGTCTGCTCTATATCAAATGCAAGAATATACTGGGGCTTCCCAGCAGGGCTCAGATACATTTAATGGGACAGAATCCACCCCCGGACCCTCTATTGGCCAACAAAAGCATGTCTCGGGCAGGCTGGAACATTACTCACACTTGGGAGTTGAACATATCCTGTTGTTTCCACAAAGTAAATTACTTCGATGTATTGATGTATTTAAATTTGTGGAAATGACTTTGAAAATACTTCAAATTGTACATGTTTTTGTGTGGCAAGGGGTAAAGGGAGCATAGGGCCCTCTGATGCATGTATGTCTCAAAAAAAGTGGACTGATTATTCTCAACAAATGAATTTGATATCCAGTAGATGTTTTAATTAGTAATCTATTGCAGAACTCATGTTCTCAATAGATTACTCAACTCAAATTCCATATTTTAGTGTTATCCAATGTTTACAGTTATCCTGCATCTATACTCAATGTAGGGGTTTCCTGTACACGTTTCTGGGAAAGATGCCAGTCTTCAGGTGCAACACATATTGCTACAAATAAATAAACATAAACATCTTTTTTTTTGCGTCTTTCAATATCATTGCTAAGCAAACCATCCATTATGAATGGTCATGTAATGAAGTGGGTTCCAGGCTCTTTAGGATTACTTCATGTAAGTTTATTCCAGCTTCTTAGTTACAGTTTCACATGTAAAACATATAGAACAATAGCCATGACAACACCGGCTCCCATCACCCAGGCAGGCCAGCTGTAACTCCACTACACAGAGCTCTCACTCAGAACATTCCATCATTCACTCATCAACATTCCACGTGACATCATGAGCTACATCACATCAGACAGGCACTACACAAGACACCTCCCTCCTTTATCCAACCACACATACACAGGGCACGTCATATACATGCACTACACAACACACCTCCCTCCTTCCAAAACATACGTACACGTGACACACCACCCACAGACGAACATTTCCACAGCAAATACCCACCATCAGAACATCACACCAGAACGAACTACATTCCCTGAACCCATTGCAAAAAATCACTAATTCTCCCTCTGTCATTTCCTGCCACAAACAGACAACTGGGCTCTCTCCCCAGGACCAAACCCGCCCAGACACTGGGCAGCTTCACCAACGTTCTGACACCACCACATAACTTCTTCGCCACCTACCACCCGCCCCCGCCTCAATTAATGCGGGTCTCCAGGCTGCCACCCTGGAACTCCAGCAGGCCTCTAGTCTGCCACTCTAGAGCACAATCGAGCCTCAAAGCCCCCAAAAAGCCAACCACATACTCACATCAGAAGGCAACTCACACAATGAAAACACATCAACACTTCAGCTCACACACAGCCAAAAATCGACTTGGCACAGACCCCATACCACCGGACAAAGCTGTACAAACCTGCCAAACACATTGGGAACGCTGGCCACATACTCCCAATGCCATCAACACTTACTGGTACAACAAAACGCTCCAATGCTCCGATGACATCTTCACACAAGTCGTGACATTGGACCCACTGTACAAAAACAAGGTCCAAAATCAACACCACAAACAACATGAAAAACCATTGTCTCATCACCATGGCACACCACCGCACCCCATCCCAATGGGTCATAACCAGGCGTCCCAAGCCATGCACCCCACTATTATCTCCGGACACATCATGTCCCTTGTGATGAGAAGAAAACATGATACCACAAACGGAGGCGCTACCTCCTGCAACCTTCCTACACATCTGGAAAACTTAACCACACTATACTGTTAGAGCAGAGGCGCTACCTCCCTCTATAACCCATGGCTGTTAGGGCTTAACCACAAGCAACTACAGCTCCATAAGTACAAACAAGACAAATACCACAGTAGGGAAGGCACTACTCCCAGGAACCACAGCGCCAAGGAAAATCGTACCACACATTTCCCATCGCAGCACTCCACCCAAAATAGTCTTCATACCATACAGAAGAAGAACTACTTACCATATCCAAACGGACATTCACACACATACTGTGCTCAGAGTGAATGGTATCAATTAAAGAGCTAAAGAGCTCTCACTCTGACCGTCCCATGCAAATAATATCATAATATACAATCAACATAGTCAGATTGAAACATATTCATTTTAACCATTAAACTCCACAACCATAGGTCTTGCTGCATAAAACAAAAACAAGCAAGACCAACACATTTAGGAACCTAAAAGTCCATAGCCATTTGGGCTTTAAAGAAAACCTAAATGTTCATAACCCTGAAAGGGCACTGCTGAAAAAACACTACCAGTCCATGTTGCTTAATGCAACTCTAATTGCCCCAAATCCTGAAAGAAAACGTTAGTTTTAAGCATCACATACACACATACCGCTACTTGTACGCTCAACCATTACAGTGCATTACTAGAAAAAACATCTTTTGCAGACAGAAAAAAAAAATCCATGTGTCATCAGGTGTATGACACTCCAACCTAGAAATCCTCAAACAAATTATACTATTTCCTCAAAACCTGAATTACACCGTTTACCGAAATCCTAAGCTTATGACACTTCCACACCCCTACAACCGTAAACCAGACCATCGATTCCACATGTACACCTTTACCCCTACGTTCCATCCATCATTTATTAGCACATTTAAATGTACAGCATTTGATTTTTCTTCTTTACTTTAAAGAATACGGCACACGTGACGTAACGAAACATCACCTGCCACCTTCTGAGAATGCAGCCAGCTCCGGTGGACGCATCGCTCACGAAATTAGCAAAGCTGAAATTGTAGTTCAACGATCAACCAATGCCACACTAATATCAGTTCACACAACCGTCACAGATCTGTATTGTCAGTTCTCCGACCCTATGCCATGACTTTGAGCTCGGACTATAGATTTTTGTAATTCGCCAATGACATAGCACTATAAAGCCGTAATGCCGGGACAGTCCATAACGTTGTCCTCTTCACCTTACTTGTTGGCCGCTACTTCATGCCTCGATCACAGAGGCGCAGCGGCATCGATGCATCAGCAGAAACCCTGCACCACTTGCCGCTTCGGGACATTTTGCTAGCCGGGGGAAACTCTTCACGTTCCCATTCACGTTCGATTGCTTCCGGATCCTAACACGTGACGTTGTCATGCTGCATCCGCCAAAACAGGTCCTTTACTCACGGAATACAATTTGGTTCACCATGCGAAACGTCAGAGACTCTATAAGAACACAGCAGGCGCAGTATTCTATATCCTCGCCGACTCCCTCAGCACCTATTATTGACGTCATCAGAGAGGGTTGGAATGGGGTTGAGAACTGCTGCAGTGTCCGAACAAACCAACGGTCACCCCAAAGACCTCAAAGTAATCAAGACCTTTCTTGCCTCAACCTGCGCAGTTCAGTGGGTGCCTTTGTTGCTCTCCAGGACACCTAACTGAGCAGTAAAAGAAAACACAATGTTTCTGAAAGAACATCTCTTCTGTACCTTCAATGCCCTGTCTTCCTTCACAGTCAAATCCCACTTCCATTGGTCAGTTATGCTGCTAACAGGGGACTTGGAGCGCATGTAACACTTCCACTTTGGAGTGATATTGACCTAATTCACCTCAGAAGCACCAACTCCCTTGGTTTCCATTCTCTTAACGGGCACTTCTTTAAAGGCAGCAGCTTCCCATTTTATTACGAGGAATAACTTTGCCCGCTCCCTATGGACCAGCTCCTTCCCTCACCTCATGCACCGTAGCTTCTCCAATATTAGAGCACAGTTTCTCCATTCTCCTTCTGGCGCAGCATCACTCTCAAACCTACTCATTTTTTTCTCCCTTTCCCCTGCGCCCTGGATGATGGGACTTACTGATTTTGGGGGGCAGTGTTGTCCAACACCTTGCAAATTGTCCTTGTCCTTGTCCGGCCTGCACCCCCCACAGCAGGTTCCTTGAGCTTCCTCTCCAACTTGGTAGCGTAGGTTCACCTCTTGATCCCACCCTCGTCGCCAATGTAATGACGTGGGCTCCAGGCTCTTTAGGATTACTTCATGTAAATTTATTCCAGCTTCTTAGTTACAGTTTCACATGTAAGACATACAGGACAATAGCTATGACAACATAGGCTCCCATCACCCAGGCAGGCCAGCTGTAACTGAACTACACAGAACTCTCACTCAGAACATTCCATCATTCACTCATCAACATTCCATGTGACATCACGAGCTACATCACATCAGACAGGCACTACACAACAGGTCACAATCACCAACACAAAACCCAGGCATACACACCTTTTGTGTTGACGCGCGGCGTGACGCAGTAGTAATACGGTTCTATGCTCACTCATGTCATACTCCCCCGAGGGCATGACCACTTAGTAGAGTACTCTATGGTTTGTCTTTCCCCTACTATGAATCATTGGTAACATGGGATACTAGACCGCTAATAGAAGTTCCCAACGAGAGTGTCCATAAAATATTGATCCCACCATGCCAGATAGTCCTCAGGTACTGTGCTGGGTTGCACAAACACATTAGCAACTGAGCTTGTGCTATTAACATTGAGTTGAAGTCAAAATAATATGAGCACCGTAGAATTATAAATTAGAAGAACAAAATACTAAAGCAATCGTCTACCTAATATTTGGAATTAAATCAAAACAATTGCATTGATAATAATAATGTTCTATTTATATAACACTTTTCAAACGTGCTGTATACAGAACATTTTTATATACAATTATTATTACCCAATCAAAGTTGGTACTCATTTATCGACTTCAGAAGGATGAAAGGGCAACTAGAACTTGGTGGGATTCCGAACCGCGACCTGCAGAACATATTCTGATCTCAGCAGCAAACGCTCAAACCGCTGAGCTATCTAACCAGCAGCAACAGAAGCATATCCAATTAACTCACATTTAGAGCTCATAAGACAATTAAACTAACATATCCAATGTATTTATTAAAACAAAGGTTCTGGATAATGTTCCTTGGTCATTCCCAAATGATACAACAATGCTGATGTTCTATCCAACGAGTCTCTCTCTTTGGGAGAGTGACAGGCCCACATCTCTGCCTCTTAGAGATTCCTAACCCCCTCTAGTATTGCAAATCCGATTTGGGCAAAGTGTTCCTTTTTCAATAAAGTGTGGTGCCATTGACGGTTAGTGTTGTGAGTTCTTACATCTGACTTGTTTTCATTCTGCCGCAGTTTAACTGTGTGAATTGTCTTTCACAGAGAAAACTTCCCACCGGCCACGAATTGTATAGACACCTTGTTTTGATATGCATTTTTCAAAGTCACGTTGAATGATTTGACCCGGCAGACTTCCCACATAAGCACACAAGTGGAGTCACATATGTTACAAAACATATCGCCTCACTCTAACACAGAGAAGTCACAGAAGGCCGAAGTGAAGCCTAATTGACCTGAGAAAATGAAAACTTTCATCGGTATCACACACATTAAGAAGCTCCCTGCCACAGGGGTGCCAACGTGCACCTCTATCGAGGGAGTGTTTGGGTGAGGAAAGTCTTACGGCACCATGTTTGACTAGGAGACGTCATGGGAAGTGACATTATGGGGAGGGCATTCATAGAAGAGTTCTCACAGGCAATTGTGTGTGAGAGGTGCCCTTGCTTCCAACATTGATAAGAGATGTATGCATGTTTTTAAATCAATCACAACCATTGGCATTGTTTTAGGCAGCTCGTTTTGCCATGATTGTTTTGCTATGTCTGTGCCTATACAGAACGTGGATCATGGATCTGCAGATCCGTTTTAGCCCTACCACAGACAAGAACAGTCCACGCAGAATTGCTGGTCCATGACACGTCTGCACGGCAGTGCAAGCCACCCCAGGCATTGTGAGAGTTATCAGTAAAGTGTCCCCCCACATCCCCCTTCCTCCCCCCCCCCCCAGACTGGGTAGCAGAAGGAGACGGCATGACTAGAGCTTCTAGGACGGATGGCGGTCGCGGAAAAAACAACAATTGTGCCGGCACATTCCTTACACAACCACGGCCCATCTACCAGGCAAAGGCTATAACACAACAAATCTGAAGCACATCATTTATTCGCTGTTCTCTCGGGTAAGAACTCCGAAGCGCCTTTGCCAGGAGCAAAGTTAAAGATAAGCGATTATTCAATCTGTGGTGCACGCCATATCAATAATCAACACTCCTATTATACACGAACCAACACTGTAGCCTTTTAAAAGATGCGTATTATTATTATTTTTTTCTGCAGTGTACAATTTACAGTGTCTTCTGCCATAACGAAAATAAGACCGATTTATGAGGGATCTGCCCAAGATCACAAAGTTTGGTCAAGTGGGTAAGCCTGGCCTTGAGCCCAGGTTTTATGACTTGACTTCACAATACAAATGTTCTTGTTGCATGGTTCGATTTGCACCATTATAGTATGTTTCCTGCAAAGTAGTCTAGCAAAAGTTAAACGAGTACTATGCGCAGTGATGTCTACTTTAATATGTCCCATGATGGGGATTGCCGCTCGCTCCTAAAGTGCAACATGCGACCGAGAGTAAACTAACATTACAGGTTAGGGTAATATGCCTCAAACAAGCTATGCATATCTGACAGGTTTCCCAGTTACATGTTGAATCTTTGAGACAGTGGCCCTCATTACGACCCTGGCGGAAAGTGACTGACCGGACCGCCATAGCGTAAATAGCGTTTCCGCCATTGCACGATGGAGCAAAGTGCGGCCCATTCCGACCCATCGGGCACGAGCACCACGGCATGGCGGAAGTGCAAAGTCCGCGATGGCGGAAATGACCCCAAAACGGCCCACACCGTCGCCGTACGGCGCCCTAGGTGCAATACCGCCACCCATCATAGCGGACACAGCAGTGAGCGCCAACTGGAAAGTACGGTGACCGTAAATATACGGAAACGGAAGTAAAAACATGGGCCCGGAACGGGAAACAACACGCCGTACACCTATAAAACCACAAAATACACACAACCACTAAAAACACCACCCTGAGACACATCCCAACCCGTCATCCACCCTAGTGAAACCAAGAAAAATGGGAAAAGTAGCGAAGAAAGCGTGTGACCGCAAGCGGCAGGTCCACTTCTCCCGTGAGGAACTCACCGTGCTTACAGAGACCCTCCAGGAGAATGCCGCCGCCGTCTTCTCCACGCAAATGACCAGGACGGCACTTGCGAACAAGAAGGCCATATGGGCCCTGGTGGCACAGCGGGTAAGTGCGGTGGGGACCGCACCCCGCAACCCACAGCAATGCAGGAAGCGGTGGGACGACCTGCGGATACGCGTCCGTAGCATACTTTCTGCCAACCGCAACATTGCCACAGCCACCGGGGGAGGATCGGAATCACCCATCAAGTTGACCCTCTGGGAAGAAATCTGTGCCTCCACCATTGGAATGGAGAGCATAGAGGGAGTCGGAGGGATGGAGAAAGGAGTGCAGACATCCGGAGAATCAGGTAGGTGGCCCAAATAAAACCATGCCAAATCCACAATGTCCAATCATGTGATTCACATGTGTCCACATAGCGCAACAGCAACACATGGCCAGGAGAACGTCCACACACATTGGCCTGATAGCGCACTTTAAAACTCACAATAAATACATAAATAAGTAAAAACCCCAAAAACACCCACTACACGTGCAGCAGGCACACCCTAACTGCAGGCTGCCAAACAACTGCACCCTCACTCCACACACAAATGAAAGCACCTCCAAGGCCCCGACCCAAATCACCCTCAGGTACCACCCCAATGCATGTGATACATTGCCATTCCAATTCCCACAGGCCCATTAATAACGCTCGCCCTCCTTTACTCCACCACAGGGTCCGATCCAAACGACGAGCTCCAGGACACCCCTACCAGCACACCTGCAAAGAGGGCCAAGACCGACGGCCAAAGACCCTCCACCTCAGCTGCACGCATCAAGACACGGCAGCAGCACATATCAAGTGGCAGCACACAGGAGGGAACATCAACAGGCACCCCAGCAGCCAGCATGCCCACAACAGCACCACCACAGGTCCCCCCAATGGATGCCACAGAAGGTACTGCCTCTGGTGGCAGCAGCACCATAGGTGACACCCCATTAATGGCAGCATGCTCCGACACAGAAGACGGGGATGTCGAAGTCAGATCCATCCATGACCTGTCCCAATCCCCCTGTCTGTTCCATCCCGTACACCATGAGGATACCACGCAGGGGCACCCACAAGACGACGACTGGCCACCCCCACAAGCCCTGTGGCAGGGCAACATGAGGCGAACAGCCCCTCTGTGACACCACCGCAAATGGCCATGGCACAGCACAGGCAACAGTCCCTCGACCAGTTAATCGTGCAACAGCAGCAACTGGCCACGCTCCTCAAGGACCATGCCGATGGATGTGGGGGCACTAAGGCAGACATAGAAACATCAACTGAGACACTTAGGGCACAAATGGAGAGTAGCACCGAGAGCCTGAGAGTCCAAATGGAGAGTAGCACCGAGAGCCTGAGAGTCCAAATGGAGAGAAGCACCGAGAGCCTCAGGGGGGAACTGCATGCGACGTCCAAAGACGTATGTGCCGAACTTGCCGCAGTGCGCCGTGTGCTCACTGAGCTCTCACAAACCCTTAGGGACATGCATGGACGTGAGCAGGCGGAGACATCATCCGTTGCAAGTTCCGTCCAGGGCAGCCCCCAACGTAGATCTAGGAGGAACCTGCGCTCCACAGGCAGGGGTGCCCCTGATACCCGCAGAGGGGGCTTGCAATAGCGACTGCCCACTGACAATGAGTATCTTTGGACACTGGTGTTCGGGGGGGAGGTAGGAGGGTGGAGGGGGTGTGTTGGGCTCACTTGGGTGGCGGGTCGATAGGGTGTTCAACATGATATCACATATGCCATAAACAATGCACGATCAACCAATGAGATGTGTGGACAATGATCTTTGTGTACTAGGCCATCATAGGCGTACAGTCCATATTGTGCATGTACCAGACACACACAGTGCCACGAGTCCCGTGTCCATGTATCAGCCACCAGGCGTGAGTGCTAGAAGCATGCATCTATGAGATGCTGACGAATTTCACGGCCCTCCTGTGCCTCGCAGACTCCTTGAGGTGCTGCCACATCCCCACCCTCATCATGACCATCTTCAGGTGCTTGCAGTTCTGCGTCAGGGGGCATGGGCACATTTCTACGTACGCACATGTTGTGTAGCATGACACATGCCATCACCATCTTTGCAACCTTCTCATGGCGGTACAGGAGTGCCCCGCCAGACCTGCTGAGGCACCGGAAACGGGTCTTCAGTAGGCCGAATGCCTGTTCAATGACTACACGGGTACGTGAGTGGGCATGGTTGTAGTCCTCCTCATGCTTGTCCCGTGGGTTCCGGACTGGTGTGAGGAGCCATCTCTTCAGTGGATATCCGGCACCACCTGTATGTGTACGATAAACGAATTATGTGGAATGCCATTGCTACGTACGCACCCCCCCCCCTTCCTGCCAGGTCATTGCCGCATCACATACCCCACATCATCATGCATGAAATGAGACTCACCGAGTAGCCAGGATCTGTTCCCTGCGTGTCGCTCCATGTAGCGTGGTATTGTTGAGTTCCTCAAGACCATAGAATCATGGGTTGATCCAGGGAATCGGGCACAACAATGTGTAATGATCCTGTTGGAGTCACACACCATTTGTACATTCAGAGAATGAAATTGTTTTCGGTTGCGGTACTGGGCCTCCATGGCATGTGGGACGACCAATTCCACATGGGTGCAGTCGATGGCACCAAGGCAACCCGGTATGCCGCCAAGTGCATGGAATCCCACTTTTGTGTTGGTAATTTCCTGCTCCGAGCGTGGTAGAGAGATGTAGTCGTCTGCGTGCTGCAGGAGGGCATCGAGCACTTGCAATAGTGTCCGTGAGAACAGTGGCTGAGAAATGCCATGCAACTGTCCGACTGTGTGCTGGTAGGTGCCTGTGGCCAGGAAGTGGAGTACAGACACCACCTTCAGTAGGGGTGGGATGGCGGTTGGGCTATCTATCATGCTGACAAGGTCAGCCTGTGTCATGTCCACAATGGCGGCTATGGTGTCCCGGTCCAAACGGTAGAGGGTGTGGATCTGCTCATCAGTGAGGTTGAACGGATGTGCTCGGAGGCGTGGGATTGCGGGCTGCCTGCGTGGTGGTAGTGGCTGTGCTGGCAGCCCTTGCTGGCCCTGCCTTGCCCTCCTCCTCCTCCTGCGTCTCCTCCGTGCGGCCGGTTGTAGTTGGTGTTCGTCTTCTTCTTGGAGTTGGAGTACTTGCAGTGCTATCAGGTCCCCCAGGGCCAACATCGCGAGTCCTGCCGGTAGCATTTCGGAGTGGGTGTGGTTGTGGGAGGAGACTGGGTGTGCAATTTATGTGTTTTCAGGCTGTATGGCCTCCACCTGTGGTGATTCATTCCACCTGTGCAAGCTGCTCTCCCCTTTGGGCGAGCACGTCCCGCACACAACGCTGCAATTCGAGGAATGGCATCTTGCTATTACAATCATGTATTAGTACCCGATGGCCGTGTAACATTGGTTGATATGTTCATTCGGCTATGGTCCCATTGTTTCACATGCATTCTTTGCAGTCGCGAACAGACTTGTGAAGGGTCAGTGGAACGTAGTACTCGAGTAACGGTGGACCCTCATGCATCACTGTACCGAGGTTCACCGACGGGCGGGGCGTCCCATTTGTGAGTGAAGGCAGTTGCCATTTTCACACACAGCCGCACTAGATGGATTAATTTGTGATTTCAAGCGGCCACAGATGCCTTTTCGACGTGATGTTGCAAATGAGGAATTCGAAGGGCGGCGCTTTCGGTCTTCAGCTAGCGGCGAGGAGATGCCCACAGGTCTGACTGCAAATATAACGTTCTATTGTTCAGTGTCCTTGGGACAGGGGCCATGGCGAGGATGCAATGATTGATATGAATAGTTTGGGATGCGCAATAGCGAAGTGGATGATGAGGCCGGACGTTCCCAAATACATGTTACTTCACAACACTGGAATTACGTGCTGGGGCACAGTGGATTTTGCAGGCTGCATAACGCACAGACTCAATGGAATTCTCACATGTTATGTGAGTATGGAAACAGGCGTTATCATTACGGGATGAGGGAATGATGAATGGATGCATGGACAGATGATTTGATACAGTGTTTGCCATGTACAGGGCTTCTTGGAATCTGTCCGCCTCCCCTGCGCTATGTGATGCAGGGCTGCCATAGTGGGACCATCGTCTATCTGGCCTTGTTGAGCCCTCCCTGTCTCGACGCGCCTTCAGACACTTGTGTCCATGCACGTTACCAATCCCATATGATGGATTCTGTTTTCACAGACGCATGCACAGGTACACTCGTTTGTGATGGTGTTTTCACCTCGATATGGATAGTTATGAGTCGCAAGTGGTTTTGGGGTGGTGATGATCCTTTGGAGTGGGCTAGCATGCATATGGCTGTGGATTTAGTGTGATCATTGAAGTGAGTTGTTCGAATGTAGTTCTGATGGCCATTCTATTCTTTTTCTTTTCTTTTGGTTGACAGGTATCTCCTCCCCTTTTGCCACTGCCATCTGTATGCCACTCCTGCAGATGGGTTTTACTCCCGACACCTGCTGCTTCGTGTTAATCAGTGGAGCAGCATTACGATCTTATGGGACGATCGCCAATGGGCCACATGCCCTTACGCAGTACTAGTGGCTCGGAGCAACATTTCGGCCTTTCAGCTGGACTAGTGCCTCCCTATTGGGACGGCCCTGCGGTTCTAGGCGCTTCCATGTTGCCTTTTCGTACGAGAATGTAGCCCCTGTGTACCATGAAGGAACAGGGCGTCACACAAGAAGTAGCTGGTCATTTATTGCGGATGCAGCCCACAATGGTGAAATGTGTTTTGGAGTTCATGGCCTAATGGCTGTATGGGCTTGGTGAATTTGTTGTGCATTAAATTTCTATTCTGATATGGGCCGTGTAGCGTTCTTCTTTGCAAGTGATGTGGCATATTCCTATTTGGGGAGCGATGTATTGTGAGGAGATCTGCATTGGGTTCCAGCTTCGGTGTATAGTTGCGTGGTACTGTGCTGGGCGCGTTTGCCTACGAAGCCCAGTGAGGTCAGGGGTGAGGGCTGCCAATATGACTGTTTGAATGATGTCATGCTCAGGGGCGGGGGATTAGGTTTTGTGTAACAGATGCCGGTCAGCCAGGTGGATTGGTGGAATGATGTGATTATCGGAATATTGCTGGTCACAGGTGCC
The DNA here is from genome assembly GCF_040938575.1 of Ambystoma mexicanum. Taxonomy (NCBI): domain Eukaryota; kingdom Metazoa; phylum Chordata; class Amphibia; order Caudata; family Ambystomatidae; genus Ambystoma; species Ambystoma mexicanum. Next base: position 432,213,452 of record NC_090937.1, read on the forward strand.
TGTGTTTGCGTGCGTTTTTTGGTGGGAGACTGAGGTCATGTCCATTGGTATAGCTTCTGTATTCGTGCCATCTGTGCCCTGCAGCTCCCATTGGCCCCTCTTGTGATTCTTTTGTTCGTTGGCATGCATGGGTGACTTGTACATTTCACTGGTTGCATTGTGACTTCGTTGCACCTACGGGGAGTTGTACTATGTGGCCAGGGAGCGGTGTACAGGCACTCAGTGGGGCCGTTTACGGTTGATTCGCGATGCCGTACTTCTCACCATGGCGGAATGGTACTTTCCGCCGTGCTTGATGGCGTTAAGTACATGTCCGCTAGGGTCGGAATTCGCGTACCCTTGCGCAATGGTGCTAATTACGGTTTGGCATGGCGCGCGCGCGCGTACTTGGTGCAGTTAGCGTTGGCGTTCACTACGGTGTCGCTAATGGCATCGTACTTTACGGTGACGGGTCATAATCGCACCGAGCGCTATTCGATGGCGGTATTGCATTTCCGCCATCGTTTTTCGATTTCCGCCAGGGTCGTAATGAGGGCCAGTGTGTTTCTTTTTTCAACACTGCATGCTGGGACTTGTAGGCACACCGTTACAATAGGAAAAACGAGCAAGCAACTGGAAGCAAAAAGAAGGGCTGCCTTGAGGTGTCACACATGGAACTGGGAAACTTGGCAGGGGGGTAATGGCCTGGGTAAAAGGGGTCCCGTTGGGGTAGGACACGTGCGTGTGCTTTTAAGTGAATCTCGTGTTTATATTGTCATTAAAAATGCCTCTTTCTTATCAGACTTAAATAACACATATGCCTGAAGGGAGAGGCACAGAGGACTAATCCATTCACAGTTCTGCATATTGACACTAATTGTATGAAAGTATGCAAAGACAAACTGCTCAGGTTTTCCGGGGCACGGGTTGAGATGTTTTCCATGCCTAGACTTTCAGCTCACCTTCTGTCTCCTTGCACAGTACTAAATGCAGGGCCACAGTTAGCACAATGCAGAGCTATTAGGGCCTGCACACAGTAATGGCTGATCATATCACACTTGGCATGAGCCATATCTTGATGTTTTAAAGGTCTGTGCTGTGTCACACACACCTGTGATAGTTACACCTGCCCATAGTCATGTTTGTTCAAGACTTTATTTTAATTCAGCATGATGCGAATGCAAGTCGCACTCTCACAGGAACACAAAACATACAGCTATTTCTGGAAATCAGATGGTGGTTTTAATGTTAAGAAACGGGTTTTACTTTAGAAATGAGAGCTCGTAATACTGTTTTAGAAATAAAATAAATAAAAAACAATACCTGATGTTATAAGCAAACAACAGCCAGCTTCACCAAGTGGGATGGCCATCTTGATGCGCAAACGGCCCTCTCACTTCTCACTTCCCCCGCGGGGCCTTGCCTACTACGGACAATAAATCAAGTGCTAGAGAAATGATATGGCAGGCTCTGCTGTCATGCACTCATGGATCTCAGGCTCCTGAGGGGGCACTGCTCCCCCTCATATATTTTCAGGGTGGGGGAACAATTCTGCCTTCCGCCTCGTAGTTAATGTCACTGCACGGCAGCAGTGACACCCAGTTGCGGAAGACGCACCGCCTTACCGCCCTGTGCCAACCACTGAAACCCACACTCCAATCTAAAGTAATAGAAGGGGTATCTTGGGGCAGCCATAGGAATCTCTGGTATTGCGGAAAATCCCAAGATGCCATTACATTGGTACGCGCCGCACATTATAACCACCTGCCAAATCATAATGCATATTTAATACTGTGTTCCATGTGCAACATACATGCCACGTGTGCAGAACTAACCTTTCCTCGCTCCAGAGCTGACAAATGGCTACCAAAAATGTTCTGCAAGCTTTATAAAATGGCCAGCACTGCACAGGGGGCCTCAGGCACTCTACGTGTAGCTGTTGTTATTTTTCACGGTGCTTCGCTAGGGGTGGGCATGACCCAGCTGATCGCTCAATTCTTGATCAGCAGTAGCCTAGCCCGGGTTTCAGAATTGCATCCTCGTGAAGGGGCCCTGTTCATCTGACTCCGCAGACAGAGCGCACGTGCTGCTTGATGAAGTATTCATAGGCATCAGGACAGCCATCAGCTTTGCAGACCCTAGTACATTGGTGACTGTTTTGAAAAGCTGCCCACATTATTCATGAGACATTACGGCGCAGGCGAGGAGAGCATCCTTTGGTCCAGAACCTTCTAAATGCGGGTCGAGTCTAGGGGTGCTGCCGGCTTGTCCACTTTTGGAGATCAGTCACCTGGAAGGAAGCCATTTTCCGCCCTGAGTGTCAGACAGGCTTTCGTCCTTAAGTGCCTTCAAATGTGGTAGATTTGCATATATTGTGACTTACTGAAGTAAACAGAGTGATTGACAGCTTGAGCCCGGCATCGTCCTCTTTCGTCTTCTTGCACAAGGAGCTCAGCTCGAGAATGCTAAATGGTGTCCGCTTCTGTGGAGGCATCTTCATGATGCCTCTGGACAAATTCCCCATGATGGAATCCGCACAGACTTTCTGGTTTTTGAAGCCAGACAGTACGGCAAGTGTGGCGCATGCCTGTCTAGTGTGCATACAATTATCCACTTGATTGTATTCGTAAAGGTGGCCACAGCTGTGTCGGCCGGTAGGCAATGGCAATTAGCGTGTTATGTTGTGTTAGTTGTGCAAAGCATGTGTTTCCTCCAGGCATCTCTTTCTGCATTAGGGTTTTAGGGCAACATGTCGATCCTTTCGTCAGGGTGGATCTGGAAGACGAACATTGGAGGGCCGAAGAAGACAGTAATGGTATTGATCAATCTCCTCTGCCATTGATCACTCTCTGGTATCAGTGATCATTGCCCGGTCCCAAGGATCATGCTCTGGATATGGTGATCACATTCTGGCATAATCAATCACTCTGTCATATCTGTGATCATTACCTGGTCCTAGGCATCATGCTTCGGCTATGATGATCATATTGCAGCATAATTGATCACTCTGTGGTATCAGTGATCATTACCCAGTCCCAGGGATCATGCTCAGGATATGGTGATCACACGCTGTCGTCATTCACCACTCTTTGGTATTAGTGATCATTACCCGGTCCCAGGGATCATGCTCAGGATATGGTGATCACACTCTGGCATCATTGATCACTCTCTGGGATCAGTGATTATGACCCGTTCCCAAGGATCATGCTCTGGATATGGTGATCACATTCTGGCATCATCAATCACTCTGTCATATCTGTGATCATTACCTGGTCCTAGGCATCATGCTTCGGCTATGATGATCATATTGCAGCATAATTGATCACTCTGTGGTATCAGTGATCATTACCCAGTCCCAGGGATCATGCTCAGGATATGGTGATCACACTCTGGCATGATTGATCAGTCTGTGGTATCAGTGATCATGACCCGGTCCCAGGGATCATGCTCAGGATATGGTGATCACACTCTGGCATCATTGATCACTCTGTGGGATCAGTGATTATGACCCGGTCCCCGGGATCATGCTCAGGATATGCTGATCACACGCTGTTATCATTGACCACTCTTTGGTATCAGTGATCATGACCTGGTCCCAGGGATCATGCTCAGGATATGGTGATCACACTCTGGCATCATTGATCACTCTCAGGAAGGAAGGAAGGAATCAGGCATCACTATGGTATCATTAGTCACTCCACTCTCTTGAACCCCTTATCTCATGACTGGCCTCAGTGAACGCCTTACTAGATTCCTTGGTTGCTCTCTGCAAAGTGAGCCAGTGTGTCTCCCGTGAACATGAAGGTATCTTAATCTCAAACCAGTAAGAGGCAGGAAAGTGTACCACGGTGGTTGCATAGCAAAAGCATGCCACATAAAAGCAGCAAGAGCCTGGGGGGGGTGCATGGAAGGCGGGTGGTGGGGGGGCAAATGCCTCTTTATGATGAATTCACTAAACTTAGACCAGAAAGGAGACTCTAGCATAATGTTGAGGAGCTGCTCCCATTGTCAGTGCTGGACCCACCACAAGCGCACCACCTCCCTGTGGGATTGTTACCAGAGAAGCGAGGTGGGTTGCAGATTGCCCCCCACAGGCCCCTTCATGAAGAGCCCTGGCTGGTCCTGGCTGTTCGTGTGCCTGCACTGAAGCCGGTCACTGCCAACTGCAATGCACCGAGTCTCCACTGGAGAAGGTGTGTGCTGCCGCTCCTGTGCATTCCATTTGTTTCCGAACTAGAAAGAAAGACAAATTGTAATATTTTGGCATTACAACCCTTGCGGGCGGCTGTAACGGTTATTAGTCCACATCCAAGCATGATGGGATCAGTGATGACGTCATTTACTCCGACTCCTCCATTACAAAATGAACAAAACCACAACAAGTTTAAAAACACATTTCGAGACGGTGCTCACACAGCCATGGAGCGAGAATGTTTGAACTGGATTCTTGGCTCAGGGAGACACTGTGCAGTGAGGTGTTGTCATGGGATAACAACAGCTGGCCTTGTAACAGGGATTAAGGCGCTCTTTCGACTCGTTGATTTGTATTTCAGTAATAATACCTCACTTTGAGGGCCATACTGGGTGATAACGGCCCGTGGCCCCAATTAATAGGTCTGAACACAGCAATGGGCCTTTAACACGGGCCATGGGCTGTTCCCAACCAGCTTGGTGTGGAGTGGTGGGCGTTATTGCTAGTAGCACCCAGGCGCAAACTCCAACAGTGGTAAGGTGCAGCTTTTGTGTTGCATACAGGGACCATGACCAGCAGTCAACCTCTTGTTTCACACACAGTGAAAGAAATACATAGAAAATGGCCACCATGAAAGTGTTGGAGCCCCTCTTCCATTTCAATGGCAGACTGTGGAAGAGCACCTGGGGATCGGGGAATCTGGGGAATTCACATGTTGTTGGAAGAAGACAGGTATCTGGGGTCCAGATAAGGAGGGGGATGGGACAGGGATGGGAGTGTGCTGCACAGTGGATTATGGGTTACTGCTTACACCAGCTATAGACTTGGCTATTTGGGCTTCGTCTTCTGTAGACTTGGCTATTTGGGCTTCGTGTGCTGCACCTGTGTGTAATGCTTCATCGTTATCCTGGACAGACGACATTTTTCTTTAGGCCATTTTGGTTAAAAAAAAAAAAATAACATTCTGGAGTGATTTGCTACCCAATAAACCACCACGTTTATTTTAAAGAATGTGACTTCACATTCACATCATTGTGTTCATTCTAGACACCAAGTTCATATCAAAAGGGGTAAATCGCTGAGCCTAGATTTCATAATGAATGAACTGGTGGTAAAGCAGCTCAGTGGTTAATGGTCATGCTGAAGACCCCTGTGTGTATTTTGAAGGTCTATGGTTAAAATCCTTGCAAGGTAGTTCAGTGGTTGGATGTGTCTGCCACTAATATGTCTGTGAAGTTGTAGATCACAGTTTCAGATCTCACTTACTTCAGTGGAAATAAGGAATATGCTGCACAGTGTGTTTGCAACCTACAAACACATCACAGAGTAAAGCCCTCTGATACCGTAGATTTCACCGATTCCAATTTCACCTAATCAGAAATTACGATTTTTTTTCTTCAAATTGGTTCAGTGGGTGCATTTTAAAACATAGATGGGTTGGGGTAAGGGGATAGGATAAGGTATGATATGAAATAATCGGCAAACACCTTTGCCAAAAGTGTATTTCGGGAACAGTGAAGAATGACAAGAATTTAAGGTACCTCTTTGATGGATGGCAGACTTCAGAGAGTTTCTTATGAGTGTCAAGTAGTCTTTGTTATTCCCTGGGACTTGTAGTGCCACTTTAGCACCATCTATAAAGCCAACACTATTGTGCAGTAACATCATACCATGCCATTTTATGGGACTGCCATTGCTCAGTCAGCTCCTGGTGCGACATAAATGTCTTAATCAAGTGTGCCATCATCCAATTGATTTTCAAGCAATAGGTGTGTCCTCGTAAGTGGTCCTTGCAGTTGAGTCCTGTTACAACAAATATTGGAGTAGACACCAGTTCAGGATCTTTTGGTATTTGCTGACTATTTGCCAGGCACCTCTATTAAATGTCCAGGTACCCCTAACATTTGCCAGCTGTTGCCAGTTTATGGCCATGTAGAACCATTATGGCTACCTGACAAATGCCTGTTGTTTGCCTAAACAAAGGCCAAAACTATTGGCTCGGCCAGTGCTTGTTTTTATGTTCTAAGAATGGGGGCTTCAAAGTCTAACCATGCAAGGTAACGTTGTCTAAAACAGAGCACGGGAGAAAAGGGACCCTGCTCACATTGGGCTAGATGGAAACTATGGTAGCAGTGTGAAGATGCACACCAGATTGTTATGTAGTCACATGCTGTGCTATATTATGTTACTATGCTTTTGTAAAGTGCAGTATCACCACCATAGTAGTTTCACGGCGCCAATCCTTGTCTGTGGTGCATTGACGCCCCCGCCCCCCAAATAAGGTGACCAGACCTGGGCCAGCTGGGAATGGGAACAAGAGTGGAGGCAGAATGTGGAATGGAAGGAATGTGCTGGAGGAGGTTGCGGATGCAGAGGCGTAGACAGGGTAGGGCCTGAGCGTGCAAGGCCCACCCAACATCTGTACATTCCTTCTCTGCATCGCTGTGTGGGCATTTACAGATGTTAACGTCACTAGGTGGGCCCAAGTTAATTAGCCTCCGCCCCCAATTGTTAGACAATCCTGGCTACCGTGCAGGATCCCGTGGCGCAGAATGGTTTGTTACTCAACCCCCTCCCTGCCCCACTTCCATAAACTCTCTGCCCCCTCCACGCACCTTTCCTACCCAGACATGGACGATTAGTTGCCACACCACCATTAGTGGTGCAGTAAAGACCTGTGCCGCAGGCCTCGCACAGTTAATACCTGTGCTTCTGATGTCATTGCAGAAAAGTAGTTTTGGCGGGAGTAATTCTGATTATTCGAACCTGTTCTTTTAGTTTGGAAGAACGAAGGCAGGAGCTGCTGTAGAAGGAGGAAACATCAAGCTGTAGTTGTGCTACTGTAAAGATACCGGTTGGGGGTGCCTGTACTTCCGCTCTCTATATGGTAGAGGAGAGGCACAGAGGACCCCAGCCAAGATTCTCTATTGTGGTAGCACTGGACGAGCAATCAAGGCCTAGCTTCTCAGGAGGTGATGCGGGCTGGTTCTTAAGTACAGTATAGTCCCCGAACCCCCACAAAGGAATGTCCACACACTGTATTACTGAAAACACAGTCTTTATATCATTAATATTCAAAGGTATGTACACAATCACAACAACGCACTTTGTACTCGGAAATCAACAAGGATAAATATATACAATTCTAAAGGGGTACCACCAATGTTATCAAATCTCATTAAAGTGCATCAACTGTACGGTTAAAATGTCACACAGATCAATAACGAGGAAACCAACAATAGAGATAGGAGGGAAAGCAAGATGGTTGAAACAATAGGCAGAATACTGGCCCCTACCGATAGACACAGTTCTGTGTGGAGATCCCCCCACATGGGCAATCTGTAAAATAAAGATACATAGCACAAGCCCAGTCCATATATTGTTCAATAGTCTTATTTCCTACTATAATGTTTTACCCCCCAATGTACCTGGTGGAGTAGAGTTCTTCGAAGATGCGTCAAAGGATCCTTCTTGAGTGACTCCCTTTAATGCAGGAGCCATGGATCGTCGAGAGGCATCGAAGATGGTGAACTTGTCGTCAACGGCGGCGATGAGAAGTTCAAGGGTGCCGAGACCATGACGTCGATCCAGGCGGTGCTCGTCAGAGACGTCCTGCAAGGATGAGGTGTGCGGGGAACCTCAGCGATTGATTGTTCCGGACCGCAAAGAGTTTCAGAAGAACTGTGGCCCAACAAGGGCGTTGAGTCGTCGAAGTCTTTGTGGCCTTCAGGTGGCGGGAAACCCACCGGCGGATTCTCCTCGGCTCGTTGGTCGTCCTCGACTTTCTCCGGCGGGACAAAGTGGTCGACGTTGCGGACAAGGGAATCCTTCGATTCAAATGTTCTTAGGCAAAGGAGGCGAAGGAGCGGGCTGCTCCGGTCGTCGGTGGCATGGTGTCAAGTGGTCTCCACGTCTGGGCAACACAACTTCGACGGGCCTCCAGCGGTTACACAAACCTGCGAACCCTGGTCGATGGCAATAGACTTTGTTCTCCTCAGCGGTCCCGTCTCAGGTCAGCAGCCTTTCAAGGGTCTGACTTCCAGGGAGCTTCGGCAAAGGTTAGCGGTGCTCGATGATCCCTCAGAGCACGGGAAGAGGGCGCCTTACCAGGTCCTATCTCGGATCAGTCTTCGACGAATTCGGCAGCTTTCAGATCAGGTTGAAGCAAATGCAACAGCAAGTCTTCTTCTTCCAGCTGGGCGTCGAGGATCAGCAGTTCCAGTTACTCTTCAAGTGTAGACACAGCTCCTGAACAATTTCCAGTGGTGAGAGGTCCCCAGATATACTATCCTGTCTCTGATCCACACTGCTGGGTCACATGCAGCAGCCAATCATACAGAAGGGCATTCATGCAGTCAGTCAGCCAATCAGGCACACAGTGCATTCATGCCATCCTCCTCCCTCTCAGACACTCACAACAAGGAATGTGGATTGGGACAAGTACCCAGCCATTCAACACTACACACTGCATTCAGGCCAGTTTCGGGCAGGGCTGTCTCAGTCTTTGTCTCTCATACCAGAAACCAGACAGTCACAACAAGAAGTGCATATTGGTCACACACTCCATTCACTCAGGTCCCACCCACAGGGTGTGCCCACAACATACAGTCACTGGGAAGGCTACAGCCAGTCTGGACTGGACTTCACAACAACACTATATATGGAACTTCCACCCAACAGCCAGTCAGGGGGAAGGGACAGAGGCAGGGCTTCCCAGGACTTTGGGAAAACAAGGTAACAGGCAATAGAAAGCAAGAGGCCACAGGGTCCATCTTGTTTTCCATCAGGAATCAACTGATTACAATGGCAGGGCCTGGGAATCCCAAAATGGAGGATACTCAGAGCACCTGTCAAATTCAGCATGGAGCTTCCACTGCCCATACCCTGCTCTGCGGGCCACCCACGGGTGCCCAAAAACCTACACTAGGGGCACAGGGTTGTACCCCCACCCATGGGTGTCGTAAGGGTATCCCATGGGTCGGTTCACCAAACCAAAAGAGAGAGAGGTGCACCGGCAGGAGTTCCACATGAACTCCTGCGCGGAAAACACAACAGAACACATGATAAAAATGCAGGAAAGGACAAGGATACAGAGGCCCTGTCCCTCCGATGCATTTCCAGCATCACAGCTACCTGGGGGTATTTAAACAGATATGATATGAAATGTTATTTATAAGGTGCTTAATACCCAGAGGTTTGTAAGCGTGGACCCAGGGATTGAAGCTGTGGTGGTCCTTGTCGTCTTGTTTCCAAGGTGAGCACGTTGCCGCTGAGCTATCCTCCCAAGACCAAAGCAGGACACACTTTGGTACTAAGGCCCAGAATCTGCCCCTTGCGTGATAACTGGGACTAGTGAATCTGGCCCGAGGCATTAACTGGGGGAAATGAGTTTGGGAAAGGCTGTGTTAATTGGAATAATGGACTTGGGCCCTCCTGTTTTCTTCATGCCTGGGTGGCCCATTTCAGGCACAAGTGGAACCAAATGAACTTTGTCGAGTTACGGTTTTGTTAACTTTCATACCTTTCCAGAGACCCCTCAAGAAAGGCTTGATATTAACCAAAGGGTCAATTAGGGTCCTGTGAGGAGGTCAGCTGCTGTCCCCCATAGGGCCGAATGGCATGGCCTTCTGCTCTCCTAGGGCCTCTCAGGACCCCCAAAGGGCAGTGGAGCACATTAAAGAGTTGTTTTCTGTTTCCAGCACTAATGCTCTTGAAATAAAGAACATTTATGACATTTCTTTTGGAGCTGTGGGTGGGGCAGAAGCTTTGGGTGCATTCAGAAAAGGGCGTTTGCGCTCTCTCAGGGTGACCCTGGCCGGTTCACCCACCTCCCCCAACAATGACGCACACATATTAGTGAGTCCTCAACATTTTTAATGAGTGGCCTTTGAATGTTCGCAAGATACTTTTTGGAGGGTTCGCCTGATATTTTGGATTTATGGTGCCTGGGCCTGCAATATCACGTTTCATTACAGAAAATGCCCGCGCTGTGCTAGCTGGCGAAAATGGACTCCACTCCTGCTGGACTTCCTAACTTGCCTTTATGGAATCTGGCCCAGTTGCACTAATAAGTCTCTTAATAAAATGAATCTGGACCTTCTGTGCTGACTGTGCATGATGAAATCTGGCCACGTTGCGAAAACTGTGTCTTAATTGAATAGCTAGACCTCCTGTGTCATTTGGGCTGCATGGAATCTGGTCTTGCTGTATTAATTGTCTGAATAAAACGTGGCCCTGCTGTGTTGACTGGAAATAATGGAAACTGGCACCCCCACAACTCCTCCTAAAATGCCCCTTGTAAAATTGTTGCTAAAATCAAGTTCTGGGTAGTGGTTCTGGTATAAAGTGCTTTAAAAGTCACCTGTGCCACTAATTAAATCCAGATTTAGTTGAGGGAGAACCGAACACCTATGCACTAATTTAGGTCTTTTTTAAAATAAATCCTTCATTTTTTTTACCGATGCTTCGGGCACAATAGGATTTAAAAAGCATGATATGACGATTATTTTCCCAATAGTTCCCCAATTCAGCCTGTAAAGTGAAAAGTAAAGCCAAACAGTTTCTTAAGAATAATACCACATTTGCTGGAAGTATCTCCTGCAATTAATAAAAATAAATTAAAAAAACATCAGTCAGCAGGTGACCCTTGTGCCACTAGTTGGCAGAATATTTAAGTTGCTGGTGGGGTTGGCAGTTGTGTTATTAAATGGATGTTCAGACTTTGTGTGTTGGGGACAGCTGGTAGTGTTTCCAAAACCATGTATTATACTAGGACATTGGGCCTCATTATAAGTTTGCCGGTCAGGGAAATACGGTACCAGTAAGCATGCCGGTACCACAGTTCCCGGACCAGCAAACTACGAGTTGTGCTCACGCATGCCTTTCTGCCCGCCAGGTCGGACTTGCTGGGCAGAAATGCACCCGTGAGCACAGCATTTCTGTGCCGGTGCATCCAACCTCCCCATTCCCATTCGGCCCTATGGAGCCGAATGGGAATGGGGAGCATCTTTTTTCTGGTTCCCGCAAATGGCCAATTACCGGGTCCGGTAGGGCCTTAATGACCTGATAATTGCCCATTCGTGGGCGCCAGAAAATAATGACTCCAGTGGCAGCCATGCCTGTATTACAGGCACGACTACGGCCAATGTCACAATGAGGCCCATTGTGCGTGTTTGCTGTCCAGAATAAATCTGGCTATGCCCCTGCCTCCCCTCATACCAAGTAGTCACTGCCATACTTCTGTGGTGTGACTGTGAGGAATTCGACCATCCACACGGAGAGTGCGCTCACCTGGGCTTTTTACATTTTTTGATAAATGAAAATGAATGATGGGAGACCAACCTCAGAGAAATGAGTGTGGCTATTCCGCACCCATTTCATCTACTTCCCACACCAAACAGATAGTCACCTGTACTCTGGGAAGACACCACATACAGGTGCTGTCTTCCGCTGTCATATTCACATGGAATGTGACAACCCTTGGTACATCTAAGCATTCCAAGACGGGGGACGGCCCACCTTCCTCCAGCCGTGAGCAGCCTAATTAAAATATCAAAGGCTCCATGGATCTGCATTCCTTTGTTCTCTGGCTGGTGGCAGTGCATACTAATGAGAGATAATTGAGGCAAGCCTGCCAGGAGGGCTTGGTTGCTGGAGAGACAACAGGAAGGCAGGACCAACACCCCTTTGGTGTGCATTGTATCAACTTGAAACTAGTTCCCATCCCTCTGTATTTAAGGCAGTGAAATGCATGCCTGGGTCCCCTATTTACCGTAGGCAAACACCTGCAGAGCTGACCCCTTTCAGAGGGAGAACTATATGGTTTGGGGGAGACAGGAAGTCTGCTTCCAGAACATACATCAAGGGAAAACCAGAGCTTTAATCAAGAGTCACAGAGGGCTCAGTTAACCAGAGAGACACTTTTATCTACAACAGACAGGAAGATGGGTAGGATTTAGGTATATAATGTCAACCTCTTGTCTGTCCTGTTGCAGAACACTCTGGTCCTGACCTTAAGCATAACAGAAGATTGTTGGTGCATTCCCAGAATTGGTTAATTAAGGTAGGCTTAGACTACCACCAATCTCTGGAGCCCATTTGGCTTTAGAAGAGGGCTGAACCAACGACTTAGCAGATCATCTGAAGACTTCACAAGTAGTAGCAAGAAGGACTCATTTGGACCCAAGATGAAGGTACAGTCTACCTTACATCTTCCACCAGTGAAGGAAAGCCAGGAGTTTCAAGAGGAAAGCAAGATCCCTCCCCTAAACATCTCCCTGGAAACAGAGGGAGATACTGGACTCAGAGGACCCATCCAGCAGCCCCTGAACTGGTACCCCAGCACACTGCATGCCTAGCTAGGTTCTGACAGCAAGCTTACTAGGTGGGAAGTGCCAGAGATTCTCTGGACAAAGGACACGGCCGTTGCCTGCTACCACCCTCCTGAGCTTTGGGCCATTCGCCTTGAAAGGACACAAGATCTGCGAAGATGTTAAGTGGAGTACCACACAAGCACCATCCAGCATCCATCTTTTCAAGGATAATTTCTACCCCACCTTGGCCTGTTTAAAGTACCCTCTTATTGGTATGTTAATCGCTGCCACCAGTTGCCGGGCTTAACAAAATAGCAGGGCAGATCCAATGATGCTGTGTTAGTTAATCCGGCTGGCCATGGCAAGGGGAAGCTTTGTCCTTCCCCTTCCTGGGGAGGACATAGTGTATTCATGGTTGTCAAATTGCAACTAAATATGACAGGGCAGACTGTGCCTGTAGGCTTTGTCCACCTAAAGTACACAGATATGTGCATTGTTCGTGGTGTGAGCATAGGTAAATGTGTGTGGATTAGCCCCACACATTTCCTGAGGATGTTCTACTATCATTCCATTTAATTAAACATTTCAAAAATTTCAGGAGAGCGCACGCCCACCATGCGGCTGGCCGAATTCTTCACACTCTGGGTCTCACCTTATTTTTAGCTATGTACATTTACATGGTTGCTGAAGGCCATCAGGGTGTCTAGCATTGGTATTTCAGTGACAAAGGAGACTGTCACTGCTCTCTGATGATCTGATCATGACATGCTGCTGAGAAGTAAACCTACATATCATCCCATCAAACGTAGTCCAGTCATTTGAAGTGATTAACATGTCATGGCGGGTGAAACGTAGTGACATGCATACTTCAGCATTTAAACCTTGTTAGTGATAGTGCCCTGTGCTGTCCTTGTGAATCAAATAATCTCATCTGGTTTCTTGTGCTCAAGGCAAAGGCATGTAGTAGAACTGCAGCTCCAAATCAATCTGTCTACAACACACCCAATAGGTAAAGAATATAAAAAAGAGACCTGCACTGAGGCAGCCTTGTTTGATCTAAGCAGCTTGCCCAGGATATATGGAGTGATTTTTTCCACAATTACTTTAGGGCCTCTAACGGGAGTGATCCAGCGGGTGATGCCCAATGTGTCCTGCATTCAACAGGAATCCAGTACGGGGGGCAATGGCCGGGGTTATGTGGTCGCATCTTTTCAGTCTAAGTAGTAATCTTGTTGCAAAATGCTCTTTTCTTTATAGGCAGCTGAGGTGGTAATTGGGAAGACCTATGCAGATACTGACGGTGTAGCCCATGTAGACATTATTAGTGTGATGGCCATTAGGGCTATGGTAATGCAGCCGCATTTATCCTGCGCTGCCCAACTCATAATGAGGCCCCAATCATCACCACTGCATACAATTAACTACAGCCCCATGAAATAATGCACCAGGTAACTAGCTGGCCTTTCCATCTCAACATTGTCTCAGTAAGGTTTGCGAAGGGAAGACACAGTTTTGGACACCACACTGACAACCTCGGTTTGTTTGTCTGCTTAGCAGTGTCAACAAATGCAAACAGAATGTTCAAGGAGTGAGGTTGAGCTCACCAGAGGCTTGACGGGCTGTGCAACTTGTATCGTGTAGCAGAGGCTGAGACTTGCTCCTGAAGTAAGATTTTGCTGACTCAGAGGGAATTATTTGGAGCAGGAAAACCATATTCGGTAGCATTTTTTGCCATGATTAGAGCTAAGGAAACAATGTTTATTGGTCATATTGATTGCACATTTTGCTCAAAATGACAATGAGATTATGGCTATTTTTCGTAAAGGCATAACACATACCATTTGTAATAATACTTATCCTATGGACTCCGAATAATTTGAGATACTCCACCACCGTCACTTGTAATCCAGCAGTATTTCCGCTGGGCCAAGTGGCGGGAAAGGAAATACAGCTTGGTGGTATCTGGGTAGATTTTCTGACAAGATACCACCAAACTCGTCCACATAAGCACTTGTTCTCTTGTGGATATGTTTCTTTCCTTCTCAAAGCGGTATCTCCTTTCTGCAGGACACCAGGAGAATGTCTGTGTAATTCTCTATATTGAACCTCAGTTGATCTGTAAGGCTCCAGCATGAGCTCAATGCTAGCAGTACTATTGACTTCTGAACATGGCTTTCTTGTTTGATTTATGGTTTTTCTGTTCATCCTTTATATTGGTCACTGTTCTATCCAAGGATACTACTTAAAAGATTGGTACCAACTCCTTGTGCTACCAACTGCGGGTGTTACAGCACCAATCAGGATATTTCGGATCATTACAAGTTTGATGGTAATTTGGCCAAAATCTGATGAACTACTGCCAAAATCATTTATAGTTACCACCACCAATCGGTCTCTGTGGCACAGTGGTGTAATTCCCCAATGTTGGCGTTTATAGGACTCAATGGGGATTTTTGCAGAATTACTGCAGCAAGTGTTTCAACCATGGTAATTCCAACAATTTTTGGGGGTGCCATCATTTTTACCACATTGCCAAACTCATAAAGAGGAACACTGTTTTTTTTTTCCTTTTCCAGAAGGTATATTTTCACTTTATCACTGCATAGATAGGAATGATTTAAGGAGATGCAAAACTCCCATGCACTTGGGGGTTTTCAGGGCAGTATACTGTCATTGTTAAACTGGAGGTATACTGTAATCTACTGGGATTATTCAAACTGCAAGTAGGTTGGGATTGTCAACATAGGAGTGTACCCTGGTCTTCCAAACTAGGACAATACTGCAAACACCAAACTGGGTGCACGACGGATTGTGACATTAGGTATACACTGGATTGCATAAATTAGAAATGTACCTCCATTTTGCAAACTGGAAGTGTGATCGAATCATGGAACAGTTTGATAGGTGTGTGCTGCATTTGTCTGATGTAAACTGGGAGCATGCTAGCATCTGTATACTATAATACTGAACAACATGGGAAATACTAGGTTTATGCAAAATGGAATATGCTGATATAGTGTAAACTGGGACTTTACTAGGAACTTAAAAAAAGAATAGTCGGATTGTACAACCTACGTTTCTACTGGGATTGTCAAATTGCTTATATACTGGGATTCTTGAGACTGGACATACAGCAGCACTTTGCACACTGAGATTGCATTCGAATAGAATTAAGGTAAAGAAAGGGTTATTCGGATTGTGCAAACTGCATTATTAAACCGAGAAAATGAAGGGATTGTGGCCAGTAGGATTGGAAATTGGATGGCAAAACGTTCAATGTAATGAGCATGTGCAAACTGGAAATGCATTTCTATTGTGCAATGTAGACGTATACTGATACTATATAACCGGGTATAGACTTCCATTGTGCAACCTATGAATGCACACATTTGCGGAACACAAGGGTTTTGAGAACTGGGAGTATACTGGGTTTTAGAAATCTCAATATACCAGCATCTTGTAAACGATGTGTTTGGCTGAGATGTGTAATTGCTGATATTGTATGAACTGCAAAGTCGCACACCGGCGAAGGCCTGGACTGTTATACTATGAGCATGCTAAGGTTGGACCTACAGACAGTACACTTAGGATGTTTTGTGATGGTCAGTTAAACTGACACAGAGATTGTGTAGACTAGAACTGTGAAATTGGGAGTCTGCAGGTACTGCTAATCTTGGAGGAAACAGTGATTTTCCAGGCTGAACCCATACTGGGATTTTGCCAGCTAGGGGAACACTGGAATTGGGTAGTATATTTCTGGGATTCTGTGAATTGGACGGCAAAATTATTTCTATATTGGAAATGAGTACATGTGGTCCACACTTGGATGCAGAAAATTGGGGCACACTGCGGTTGATAACCGGGTATATACCTGCTTTTTCAAACTGTGAGAACATTGGGATTGGCAAACCAGGAATATTCTGGTATGGTATTGTGCAGGAGAGGAACTGACACATCATTGAACTTCTTACCAATAAAGACTGAGGAGGGTTTTGACCACTGATGTTACTGGATCTATCCTCAGCATTTTATATCATTGACCACAATGCACTGATTGCCTGCCTGGTAAGACATGTCAGAGGAACAGTGACTGTCCTAACGTGGTTCACATCCTTCAGGTGAAGGTAGCATCCCCATTGCCTGAAGTTGGAAAATCTCCTCTGGTGTCCCACAGGTTTTAGCCTTATCAGTGACCAGTATTTGCCATCAAGCTGCTTGGACCACATTACAAAAATATTTTAGACTGCTTACAAAATGTTACATTTTCTCTAATTGGCGCCACACAGTTATGTTTCAAATCACTCGTGCTGCCAATGCTCAGTTTTGTGCCTGTATCTAGTTCTGTGTGAAATTGTTACATTCCGTTCCACCAGCCGCGTAAGCGAAATCTGTCCAGTTTCGTTCCGCTTCACCCCAATCCACCGTTCTGCCAACCCCACATATAAAAAAGAGCAGTGCAAAGTTTCTCATGCCACTGCACGAGCCGAAAAGAGCCACACAAAGATGTTCATGCAGTCACGTGAACCCCACACAAATCAAAAAGGGCCATCTGATGTTTTGTGTGCTGCTGCACGAAACCAAGCACGAATTGAAAAGGTCTAAATTAAGTTTCTCGTGCCGCTGTGGGAACTTAGCATGAATCGAAAGGTGCAGCACAAAGTTTCCCGTGCTGCTGCGGGAACCTGGTATGAATAAAAAAAACTGCACAAAGTTTCTTGTGCTGCTGTGTAAAAGTAGCATGTGTCGAAAAAGAACCGTAAGTTTCTCATCTCACTGCACAAAACTAGCATCAATCGCAAAAGATCTGCACAAAGTTTCTTGTGTGGCTGCATGAACCTAGCACAAAATGAAACCCTGCACAAAGTTTCTCATGGCACTGCGCAAAACTAGCAAGGTTTGGAAAAACCTGCACAAAGTTTCTCTTGTCGCTGCATCAAACCAGCAGGGATTGAAAAAAAGACCCAGGGGAAGTATCTCGTTGTGCTACATAAAACCAACATGGAAATGAAACACCACACTCTGCGTGAAACCGCACAAAACCGGGTGAAATTTCAGTGCTGGTGGAACCGTAATGCTGATTTTGCCATAATGCTGATTTTGCGGACCGGGCGGAAACGGAATCCAGTACAAATTTAGCACTTTGATTCACAGGTGTAAAATTCGCCCACCCCTAGTGGTATCTTTACCTTGAAATGTGAAAAATGAAACTCCAGATCCCAGGAAAAAATACCCATTCAAAGCTTAGTCTAGGATATATCAAAAACATCAAACACAGATGTACAATGCAAATTACTGCAAGACAAACATTTTCTACTGGTCAAAATGTATATGAACGGAACGGCAAACATTTTTCCCACGTTTTCTGGCAGGATAGCTTGAACCATCACATCGGATGTTGAGATCATGCATTGGTAGGTATGTCCTGTTTTCACATAAAATGCCTTGCACAATTTTCCACAAAATCAAAGTGATGATTTGTAAATAGACTGACATGACAGGCATTGTACGAAAGTTGGGTGTTGTTCCCTACGCCATTATTGCATATAAGCACATCGCCCCCGCTTGGCATCTCCTTAAACTCATTATTCATTATCTGTCCCTTGTGTTCAGTCAAGAGTGACATTTGAGGTGTATGGGTTATACATATTACCACGTGACATCTCATCTAAACATGGTGACCTAATGCTGATTGGCAACATCTCTTATCTTTTAATCTAAATACTATCTCACAGGCCCCCAGTTTCCTTCGATTGTGCAGTCAGACTGGCCATGACTGGCCGTTCATTGGGAACACCAATGTGTTGAGGGTAATTATGAGATTTCATTAGGTAATTGACTGCAGGACAGCAAAACTGTGATTACATTTCCTTTCCAAGGCTTCCCTTCATCAAACCCCCAAGGAAAGAGTTCTGATTATTTCTGGCAATAATTGCGCACGCTATACCTTAGGATCCTGAATGTTATCAGTGGGGCAGATAATGGAGGTCATTATTTGTAACTCATTATTTTACCTGATGGTTTCCAAGCGAATCAAGCATTGATTTGCATGTGGCGTTTTTAATGTTGGCTGAATGGCGTGGCATGCCACTCACATTTACACCTTGATAAACTGCGAGCCCACGTAGGTAAACCTACCTGCTAACAGTCTAGAGAATCAGTTTCAACCCAAAGCACCTGAATCAAGCCAATCCGAATGCCACTAACCTAAATAATTCATGATCAAAGAGGCCTTTTGGCTCCACAGTGTACCTGGCCATGCTGGGACACCTGACAGATAGCAAAGTGTGCTTTGCCGGGGAGGCTACTAAACAATTCACTCATTGGCCTCATGTGCACAAACAACCTTGAGGGAAGTTCAGGGGAAGACAGTAGTATTCCAAGGTACAGCTTGCGAGTTTCAATCATGTTTCATCTTTTTGTGCCCCTTATAATGATTTAGTGGTCTTGCAGTTAATGGAGTGCTGGGAGTCTGGGCTTGAGAACTGCTACACCAGGGCTACTGCTCTGCAGAAGTACAGGGATGACTAGTGTACTTTCAAAATAAAAGAATGTCAAACCAAGATTCTATAAAAGTAAGAGACTAATTAAACTGGAACAGCACACACACTAATCAAAACACTATACCTCACCCCTGTAAGGGAAGACACAGAACATGCAGACTTTATTAAGGAAGGGAGCACTCTGAGTCTGATGAAAGGGGGTCAGAGGCGATATTTTAAGCAGCAATGTCACTTTCCCTGAAGGTATTTTTAAAAGGTAAGGAGTGGGTCTTAAAATGTCACTGGGATGCTTTAAGGCAGGCCACGGGAAGAGAACCACTTCAAATGCACTTTAGGTTTGCTCTTGGGGTTCGACAGGGTTGAGGAACAATGGTTTGAGCCAGCATTGCTTTTAGTCATTGCATCGCATTAAATAGCATTGAATGCCTTACCAGCTAAAAAATTAAAAAACATAGGAAAAAAAGCATCAAATGCATGTTTTCATTCTTTTTTAATGGACCTCCCAGCCCCCTTTTTTAACCTGTAAAACCCGTTACAATTAAAATAAACCCCTTACCTTTTTTTCTATGCTTTTTTCTATGCTTGTTTTCTATGGTAAGGCATTCGATGCTATTTAATTCGATGCAATGACTAGATGTCTCAGCATTGAGACTCTATTGGTTGTTCCGAAAGGATTGGATGCATTGATACTATCACGTTGGCTGCAGATGGTCCAGAGACACAGTACAGTCTCGTAGCAGTGATCAACCTAAATTGGGTGATGAAAAGGCAGGTAATGGTGAAAGTGGTGTCTTAAATCAGTCAATTGGGCTTGAAGATGTCCAACAAATTGATGATGGTTTTCAGAGGCGATCGACTCTAAAATGGCTGGAGTGCAGGCAGTGATGTTGTCAGTTTGATTGCTCTAAATCAGATAAAAAAAGCAGTGAGTGCCAAGGGCAACATTGGGTGCCCACAGCGGGTGAAAGTATCTCCAAGTGGTCAAGCCAGCGCAAAAACAGATTAAGTGGGAAAGCGGTGCCCAGAGCTGCTTCCTGAATCCTTAAAGAGAGCACTTACAGGGCCTGTTATGTGTATTGAGTAGCTTCCTGGTATCAGTGAGTCTCTGTTTTCAGCAGGCTTTGTCTAGTCAGTAGATCACTGCAGGATTTGCCCTGGGAAGGTTGTGGGAAAGGGCATCTCCGCCTTAGAAGTCTGTGGCCCTGAATATAAGTTTGCCAGTTTCCGGCCGATATTACTGGCGGGATACCAGCAAACTGCACTTACTGTCTCCGCTGTCCGATATCCCAGTATTACTGGGATATTACGGGCAGCAGAGTACTGCCAAGTCCCCATTCCCATCGAGTCCCATAGGACAGGTTAGGCCTGCCGGGAGATCCGCGGTCCCCACCGTCAAACTTAAAGTATTTTGGTCCAGACAAAATGCCAGAGCCGGAATTACCAGCATTTTTTCTAGACTGCCAAACTTATAATGAGGCCCTTTATATCCACCACCTTGGAACCAAACTTTGGGGCAGACTATGATTCCAATAAAGTTCCAGATGAAATCTTTCTTCTTCTGTAGTCCAAAGATGCTTCTATAGAAGCAGTGCTCTCAACCCTTTAAATAGTCAATCTGCAGCATTGGGTTGGCCCTCTTCTATTCCTCTGTAAGGGGGGAATCCTGGTTGCTGTTTTCATAGTCTTTTGCCTGGTCATGCCATATCCAGAGTCCCTTGTCTGCGGGAAGTGAGGAAGAGGCACAGGAAATGTGGTGACCTACAAAATACTGAGAAAGTGGAACCCATCTCTTGCTGGCCATGTCCCTCCTGAGCCATGCTAACCTTGACCACTCCGTGTCTACTCTGCAACAAAGAGACTCCATTAATTAACAGCCTGGTTAAGACTGTCCATTGTACTTGTAGGGCTCAACTCATGTATTCCCTGCTAACACCCAAGAGGAATTTCCTGTGTTCTAGGGGAGGTTTCAAACCTTCCCAAAGATAAAAAAGGGAAACAAGTTTCTTTGGCTGGATTTAAATATGTGTTAGATTGATCAATCCCAGACACGTGATTATACCTAGGTTTTATCAGTTAAATTAGTCACTTTCAACTAAGCTGGTAATAACATGACGTCAATCGTTTTTTGGCTGGTAACTGCAGATTCTCAGAGACCACTATGTCATAACTAGACATACCTTAGCTTATATTTTGATTTGGATCGCCACCAGGCCTCAGTAGCACAAAATTACATATTTTTGGATCAGGGCTACCCACAGTTAAAATCAGAAACTGGCTCCTGGAGCTTTCGTTTCCATCATGCTGTTGGCAGAAGCACACATATCGCGCTGGAACAGCCATGTTGCCAAACTAAAAGGCAAATGTTGAGGTGTGTCAGAAGATAGAATAAAATAAAAAACTCAGTCAACTCCATCCTCACAGATAGCATTCCATGACACTAGAGAATCAATAAAACGCCAGACCTCTGAGATTTGTAAACAAGGGAAGGTCCAATGGGAGCACTTGGTGAGTAGGAGGCCTGACCTGTGAGGTGGGGCAAAGGAATGGGCTTTGCAAATGTCTTGTGACTATTGGTGATGTTTGGTGGACAATGGAAAATTACCATTACAAAAGAGTGGTGCTGTGAGAGATGTCCAGTTCATGGACACACACTCTAAAAGGTTAAGATGAATAATGGACACCAATCTCTGCTGGACAATTGCAACATCCTCTTCCTCCATCTGCCTAAATCCTCCCTTCACCCGCTTCAACTAATCCAGAATAGAACTGCAAGACTTATCCTTGGCCTCAAGCCCAGGGACTGCATCTCTGCATCACTAAAATCTCTCCACTGGCTCCCGGTAGTTGAGAGGATCAAGCTCAAGACCCTCTGCATCACCCACAGGGCTGGCTGGGGCTTGGGACCCCGCTACCTCCAACTCTATCTCCCTGAATACCTCCCTGCTAAAGCCCTTCAGCCTTCTAGCTCCGACTCTCTGCAGATCTGACGCTGTTCCAAGAAGAGAGTGGGTGTAGATCTCTCTCTTCTGCAGGAGCCTCCCTCTGGAATGGCCACCATGCCCCTCTCAGGCTTGAGCCGGATCTGCTCAGTCCTGGAAGCTTTGCAAGACTCTCCTTTTCTCTTCTTCCTTCCCTCTCCCCCTCCCCTACTAATGTCCCCCTCTGCTGCATTTTTGACTGGCTGTCTGGTTCCCACTGAGTCATACAGGGCATCAGGCCTTCCTCTCCCAGTCTACCTCAGCAATTCGTTCTCCCAGACCACACCCTCCAAATCTGCACTTGCCCGACCAGACTCACCCTCACTTTACTAGCCTGGCAGGGCTTACACCCCAAATGAGCCTGATACAGTCCCGTCCTCCAACTCAGCATGTGGACCCTCATTCACTGCATTCCCTGCGTTCCCCTGACACTTGTCAATCTGGCCACCCCTTAGGATTCACCTAGCCCAGGGGGCCTCGTCTCACCACTCCCCCAACCCTTGCATGCTCTCCACTCTTCCCTTCCCATCTTAGCCGTAACCGGCAGCCCCCCCCCCACAACCCTGAACTTCTCGTTACTGAACTTGCACAATCTGAATGATGCAAGGCCTAGTAGGACTGCTTTCTGTTATTCTTCATCTCTGTTCCTCCACTCCTCTTTTGTTTTGTGGCACCTTGAAACACTATTTGCTGTATAGACGCAGTATAAATACCCAAAAAATAAATAGAAAATAAGCTTCTGCTGGAGTTAACCAGTTAACCAGTAGATAGCAGGACAGTGGATAAAATAATAGGGTGACCGTGTGAAAAAGGCAAACAACCACCCACATGACTTTGTCAAGTCACTGTATTATATCTGTAAGATAATTGAAGTGAAACCTTGGGAAGTTGTCTCCTGCCTCAATCAAATACAATCCCTGTTTATTTGCACCAATGGCATCAGTACTGACGCTCACCATTGTACCAACACTAACCATGCAATCTGCTCTATCCTTAAACCTGCTGTACTCCCAAATATGCTCTACACTGAAATCTGATCCACCCCAGATAATTCTGGAGCTTCCTCTCGTGGGAAAGGGGGTAGATGAGGTGTTTGGCCATGGAAGACAGGCTTTTGCTGTGGCTATTACTTTATACAGTGGTCATTAAAGAAGTAAACTATTAACTCGACAATGAGTGGCTCGGAGGAGTTAATGAGGCAGCCGCAAAGAGCTATCTAGAGGAAATAATTGAATCTTGTGCCCCTTGCTTAGGCCTGCATCATCAACCATCACCAATCCGGGTATCTTTTGGTCTGGTGAAATCTGTATCCTCATTAACCAGCCAGTGTCTTTGAGTAGACCTTGGAAACAAAGGACAGTGTTTGGAGTCTAAGGAATTGGGACATTGCATTGATTGAAAAGGTAAAGGCGCATTTGTAAAGTAAGCAGCAAGCAACCAAATATGGACTCCCTTCATTCAAAGGGAGTGTACATTTATCTATTGCAGATATACAAATGCAACGAAGGGGACAACTGTAAGTGGGCAACACAATTATTTACATCAGTATACATTTTGTAGAGGAAGTAGAGGTTAGAGGATCACGGAGGAGATATAATGTCGCTAACCATCTCTGGTCCCCTTCTAGGAAATGGTGGTACTTCCTAGGCATAACCTTTAGGCCCTGCACAGTTGTAACATTATTCAATTGGGGGTGAGGGGTGTGGGCAGCAGGTTCTAGTGATAAAGTGCAAGGAGCGTAAAGGGATGGAAGTGGGGGCAGTGCCTGGTGGGTGGAGATCAAAGAATCTGAAAATGTGTTGAGAATGCAAAGGTCGATGAGGAGACTTATTTGCCTAAGTCTGCGGATTTAATGGATTGTTTTGTAGACGTAGGGAATTAATTTGAGGAGTGGCTGTTGGTTCATGGAATTTTAGCACATGCAGAGTTTGTGCGCAGAGATATGAAGAATAAGGGGGGTGAAGTTCTATGAGGGGGCTGGATCATTAGTCCAACCTGCATACAAGAGAGTAGCATCATGTGTCAGAATGTGGTAAGTGGGATGAGAAGCCACCAAGGACATACACTAAATCAAACAACACCATCGTTCTCATTCTCACCTTTACCACAAATGCCTATATTACGGTTCTACGTGTTAATATCCCTGCAAAAAAATCACCATACAAGTATGTTGCCATATTTTTCTGGCAGTATTAACCTATTGAACCTGCGTGGGACACCCCTGTTACCCCCATATTATTTATAAGGGAGGGGGGGACACCCCCACAGCCCCACTCCCATTTACCCCAAAAATTATACCCACTAATAATATTGCCTATGCCCGTTCCCGACGACCATATATATGGCGATATTATTGGTGGGGATAATATTTCCTGATACCTGTATTACCATACAACAAAGGAATGGGTTCTGGGACAATGTTATTGAATTCTGGACAACTTAGAATGCGACCAAAGAAGACAGCAGAGGAAAGGACTATCATGGCCGATCAATTTTCAGCAAACATATTGAGACATGACTCTCCTTTTACTCCCAGAGCATGGACTCATTTATATACATTTAAGGAATGTATGTTATGGCATCGTGAATAACTGCATCCAAAGGCAGGGGCAAAGTGCTGGTTCGACAGACAAGACTGCTCTAGACCATAAGGCCTGTTACCTGACACTGATGCATTGAGTGTATTCAAGACCATTACTCAAAATGAACTATCGAGCACACATTGTACCCCTCAAGGCCACCTCCTACAAAGTTAAATTCCATCTTGTTTTTCTTTAAGAAAGCCATCTCAGGAGATGCACTCACATATCTCTTTATCATCATCAGTGCTGTCTCATGCTAGACAACTCCCATAGCAATCTGAAGACTGGCCAAATCTGATCTTGCTTAAAGAATCCAACAGATGGCTTAAGTAACTGCAGCCACTTCACACACGTAGACAGGCCTAGAGGAGAGCATTTAGAAAAAAGGCCCACTGAGATTCATGAGATGGACGATGAAGAAAGCCTGCAGTGTAATTAGGGTACTGCCTTTGCCCCCAATGCAACACAGAGTTGCCAACTATCCAGGTCAGAGCCAGTAACTTGCAGAACATTGATAATGGGGTTCCATGTGTCCTGGTCCTGTTAAATCTCTCTGCTTCCTGTGATAAATCTTGATGGCAAATCGAACATAAACATCCTCAACCATACATGGATCTGTGAAACATAGTCCTGAATTCATTCACTGTGTAACTCACTACCAGACACCAGTTCATCCGATGGGCTCACAGAGATCCTAATATCTCACTGTGGAGCATCGCAAGGATCCATGCTCTCCACATATAGTTTTAAAAGGGGCTTAAAACCACAGGGGAAAACCTCTAAATCTTAACAATAACATCCACTAGTATGCAGCTGTCACACAGCTCTAGATTAAAGATACAGTGTCACTGGCACCCACTAATAGAAACAATTCCTTGCCCTCAAAAAGTCCTGGATGTAAAATATCAACTCAAATTCCAACCCTACGAAGACCGAATCAGTCCTGCAACCAAGCAAGCAATTTTCTCAGAATGGCTATCACACAAAAGTTTTACGTGTTCTCACGTCAACTAACCTACTCTGACATTTCTGGGATTTACTATTGGCAGTGATCACTGCTTTAAAGCACAAACATCGAAGAAACTGCAGACAGCATGGCATTGTCGGTCCTCCCGATGTCGATAAATGAGTACCATTTTCGGTTGGGTGATATTGTATGTAAATATGTGATCTGTAAAGCGCTTTGGATTAAGGCGCTATATAAATAGCACATCATTATCATTAACACACTTCCTTCTTTTTCATCAGTGGATTTTATCACACATGCCCAGAGGGAATTGTGTTTGCTTCTCTGCTTGGCATCTATCATCTTGAAGACTTCAGGGCAGAGCCATCTACAGGATCATTACAGCATAAGCACCTAGATACCTGGCTGAGACATGTGCCCTCCTCGAAGGCAAATGTACAACCAAAACTAATAACACAACCATGTTGCAATAAAGAGAATCCTAGAATACAGGAAATCCCCCACTCCACTCCCGGAATATGAAATAAACTATAACTAATGAACAGACTGTCTCTCTCTTGCACTTCATAATGAAACTGAAGCCACTGCTCTTCACTGAGCATATTGTTGGACACTGGCTGTTGATTCTTGGACCTCTCTCTCAGGCTCCCACTAAGCGGACATCTCTATACACATTTTTCTCCTACAACATTCTGTTGCTGGCCAGCTAGGTGTGGTCTGTAGAAAAACCCATATGTGTAGGCCTAATTGTCACAAGAAACCTGATGCACATAGTAACATTCATGTAGTCAGTAGCTGTGGCTACCCCAAGGACAGCCCAAATGATAGAAAGTGAAATGTGCAGTCACTTTGGAAATGGTACTTGTGAGGAATTGGACCATCCGCATGGTGGGTGTGCGTTTGACTGGGCTTTTTTGAAATGTTTCAATAAGTAGAATGATAGTAGACGACCTCCATCCACACACTTGTTCCTATGCCCATACCACAACAAACGCATAGTCCTGTGTACTCTGACATGGACACAGCCTACAGGCACAATTAGCCCTGTCATGTTTAGTTGGAATGTGACAGCAGAGGACGGCATGATGTCATCTCAAGGAGGAGGAGGAGGACCAAACGTTCCCCTTCCACACGGAGCCTGATTAACTGACAAAGGCTCAATGCAAGCGCCCTTCTCTTTTGTTAGGCCCTGCAGCTGGTGCCAGTGATTATCATACCGGTAGAGGGTACTTCAAAAACACCCCCAGGGGGTCTGGCTGCAGAGGATAACAAAGGAAACAGGAAACCCAACAACATTTCATATGTAACTGTGTAACCTGAAACCAGCTCCTGTCTCTCAGTGTCTATGACAGTGAACGCACACGTCTGGGTCTGTTGTTACAGTAGGCCACCACGCTAGAGGAACCCCATTCAGGAGGTATAAGAATGTGGTTTGCAGAAGCCAGAAAGTCTGATATATATGCAGCTTCAAGGGAGACCTGCCACTTTAACAGAAACCACACAGAGAGGACAATTAACCATAAAGCCTCTTTGATCACAACAGACAGGGAGATGGGTGGGACTTATTACCACTGGCGAGTGAGCGTAGAGCACTTTCTGGTGAGAAAGGTTTCCCTCATATTGGTTCTGTGGCAACCCTTTTTCCTGTTTCACACCTTTACTTTTTCTTGTTGCAAAGCACTCTGGTTATGACCTCACGCATATAGAAAATTGTTGGTTTGTTCACTAAGGTATGCTTTGCCTAGACCAATCACTGTGGCCACATTGACTTTAAAAGAGCGCTGAGACCCTATTTAGGCAGATCATCTAAAGCTGGGTGAGGATATTTATAAAGCTCTGAATTTTTACCATTTTTGTTACCCTATTATTTCCTCTCTATAAACAGATGGAATAACATATGCCTTCACGATTATATTAAGAACTTCAAAAACCTCTTTGTTGCATCATTATTTATTAGTAGCTGTCTCAAAAAGACAGACATTTGTTGGACTACCACACAAATATTCTGGAATCTTTGCGCCCTTCCTTTGCATTTTATGCAGGTTTTCTACATGCTAGGCAGACTGTTGTTTTACAAATGTGCATTTCACACTTCCATAAAATAAACAAAAGTAATTTCCAAATTGAAAAATGCTGCTTGCGTTCACTAGTTTTTGTTGAAATGTTTTTTTGTCAGACACCACACATACTGTTATTTGTGTGCCCCTCTGTGTTCTAGCACAGGTTATATTTATAAAGATGTTATACGCTTGTCAAAATGGTTAATACAAAAAAATGCTTCTGTTGTGCTGACAGGAGTTTTTAGGAAATTAAACTGAGAGTTCAGGGGTGCCAACTTTTGATTTTCACTACAAGGGCAGAAATATCCCCACCTCCATCCTGAATATAAACAAGCAACCAGCCCAGCCCAACCCATACACTGGCCAAAGACATTTTATAGCACTTTTTCTATGATTCCAGTGCTATGCGGACGACACTCAGCTCATTTTCAGGCTACCCTCAGACACCTCTTCTCCCTCCCTTATCTCTGACTGCCTGTCCGCCACCCAGGAGTGGTGTGCCTCCAATGATCTCTGCCTTAATGCCAGTAAGACTGAGATTCTCCTAATTGGAACACCTGCTCCCTCCTTTCCTATCACTCTCTGGTCGGCCTCCCTTGGCCCTCCTACTGCTCCCACCTGTGATGCTAAAAACCTCGGGGTCATCTTCAACTCCACTCTCTCCTTCCCTCCTCACATCTCTGACATCTCTAAGAAGTCACACTACCGGCTGCACCTCCTCAGAGGCATTCTTCCTTTCCTCTCCTTCCCCCAGGTGCTCAATGTCTCCAGAGCTCTGGTTCTCTCTAGGCTGGACTATTGCAACGGCCTCTTTCTAAATCTGCCTGCTTCTACTGTCCGCCCTCTGCAACTCATCCAGAACAGGACTGTGTGTCACCCGCAGGCGTTCCGACTGGCGGTTTCTTCCGCGCTGGGTTTTGGGACGTAGGTACGGGAGGTACAAGTCCCTCCTTTGTGTCCGTTACTTTTTCCTCCTTGTAGCGCGGGGCCGCTGGGAGTATATCTACTCTCCCGGCCCAGCGGTCCCTGCGTTGCAACTATCCTTTGGAAGCTCTCGCTCTTCCGGGTTTCTTCGCTCCTGCCTCGCTCTGTCCAGGCCTCAGTCACTCGCGCCCTCCAGCGAGTGTTCTTCTTGCTTTCTCTCCCCTCCAGTTTTCTCTGCTGCCGCCGCGCCTCGGCGATTTCTGTTTCTTTTCTCTTGCGGCCCCGTCCCCGCGGATAGGCGCCGCCCCTTTCCCTGCGCTTTTCTTTTCTCTCTCCGCTGCTTGCCTGGCGCCTTTCTCCTTTGCTTACCTCTCCTCCGGTCCTTGCCCCGCTTGCGGCCTTGTCTGGTGGGTTTTCCTGCTCCCACGACAGGACTCCCCTGTTCAGCTGCATTGTTGCCTTCAGTTACGCTTACGGATCCAGTCTACTATCTACCTCCTACCCATCTGAAAGTCTACTTTCTGCTGGAACTACGCCTTCCGGGCTACAGACCAGAGGAGTCCAAGGGTTTTTCTCCATTTGGGGTTTTTTCCCCTATTTCGGCTTGGTTCCGGAAGGGAGGTCCTCGGACAGCTGTTCTCTTCAGCGGTCACGGTGGCCTCCCTCCGTGACAAGCAAGCTCATCGGAAAAAGGAGAAGGATTATCTACTCGGACGGCGTCTGCAGGACCCCGACAGCGATTCCGGTTCAGGTGAGGAGAGTTCGGCAGAAGGGGGAGAAAAGGGAGACCAGGCACTTAAACTGTCACAGATTGCAACGCCAAAGAAAGACACCATGTCAGCCGAAGGACAAGTGCAAGAACTTTGGAAGGCAATTCAAGCTATGTCTCAGGAACTTCAGGGAGTCAAAGCTGAGAACGCCCTCCTTAGACAAATGGTATCCGCCCGGTAACCTCCTCCTCCAGAACTACCGCCTACAACACTATCCTCAGGAAAGTTTGATGGTGCCCCCAAGAAAGTGAAGGAATTCCTAGAGGCGTGTACCGTCTACTTTACTTTCCGACCCCGCACTTTCTCTACAGACCAAGCGAAGGTCGGCTTCCTAATCTTGAACATGACAGGCAACGCTCTGACCTGGGCCACTCCCCTAGTCACAAGCAACAATGCCATTCTCCAAGATTACGCAGCGTTCCAAAATTCTCTGAGACAGACTTTCGAACACCCAGAGTTGTCATTTACTGCTTCTGAAGAGTTGTTGGATGTAAAGCAAGGTTCTTTGGACGTCCTGTCGTATATCTCTGCTTTCAAAACAGTAGCCTCTGGCACAGGCTGGCCAGAACCGGCACAGTATGCCATTTTCAGGAGGGGTCTAAAAGAGGAGATTAAGGACGAGTTAGCCAGATCTACTCGCTCACCTACTTTCTCGGACCTGCTAACTGCTGCACTACATATCGAGTATCGCCTACAGGAAAGGAAGATGGAAAGACGCAAACAAAGAGGCTCAGGATTCCTCCCGGATTCTCGAACATACTCTTCCCCCTAGTCGTTCTCCCGCTGCCGCTTCAGAGGAACCGATGCAGATTGGCTTCACAAGAGCACCTCTGACTGCTGCCGAAAGACGGCGAAGAAGAGAAAAAGGACTTTGCGCTTACTGTGGGTCGGATCAACACCTTCTAAAAAACTGCAAAGAACTGCCTAACAAGAGGCAGTGAAACGATCACCCTCGGCATCAATAGGGACTAGTGTCCGGGGGTTTCCAGTTCTGTCTACTCGTCCCTATGTTTCTCTAACTGTTTTTTCTTCTAACTCCAAGGAAGATTCCAGACTCATGGTAGTTTCAGCTATCATCATGATAGAAGGCGAGAAGGTGGAGACTCTCGCGTTATTGGACTGCGGAGCAGCAGGAAACTTCGTTGATACCCTATGGGCCGATAAGGTCGGTCTACGCAGGATACCCCGGAAGGAAGGTCAGAAGATAGAAGGAGTTGACGGCTCTCCACTATCATCCGGACTCATCACCCATACCACTGAAGAGCTATCCTTAACAGTTTTTCAGCACTCTGAAGTGATAAGGTTCGACATCATCCGGGCTGCACATTTTCCAATTATTTTGGGGATCACATGGCTTCGCAGACACAATCCCCAAATCGATTGGACAAATAACCAGCTGAGTTTCTGTTCTGCATACTGCACCGAACACTGTCTTCCACCGAAGAGTCAGAAGGCCCCTCAATCTATTACGGCTCACACCTCCAACTGTGTGGGGGTTTTTGCACTACCCAATTTTTGTTTGAAATACTCCGAAGTATTCCAAGAAAGCCTTCACTCCAAACTGCCACCCCACCGGCCCGAGGACTGTACCATAGATGTGGTACCCAATGCACTAGTTCCCTTCAGCAGAATGTTCTCTTTAACACTTACGGAGAAGCTTGTGTTACGTAACTATTTGGACACAAATATGACGAATGGGCTGATTCAGCCCTCGAAATCCCCTGCAGGGGCTCCCTTATTTTTCATCAAGAAAAGGGATTCCACTGAACTTAGACCCTGTATAGACTACAGAGGTCTAAATAAGGTGACTATCCGAGATCGTTATCCCATGCCATTGATCTCCGATATCATCGAGGCTGTACAAGGAGCCAGAATTTTTACCAAACTCGACCTCAGAAACGCATACCATCTGCTCAGAATCTCCAAGGGTGACGAATGGAAGACGGCATTCCACACTCCATTCGGCCTGTACGAATATAAGGTGATGCCATTTGGACTGGTTAACGCTCCTGCAGCGTTCCAAAGATTTATGGACAGAATGTTTTCCCGACATGCTTTCCACTTCTGTCATCATCTATTTGGATGATATCTTGGTCTACTCCTCAAACTTACAGGAACACATCGTTCATGTCACTCAAGTTCTTGAACGTCTACAGAAGAACGAGCTATTGGTTAAAGCCGAGAAGTGCAAATTTGCGGTATCTTCTGTGCAGTATCTGGGTTACAAGTTATCAGAAGAAGGAATAGACATGGATCAAAGGAAGGTTCAGGCCATTCTCGAATGGCCCGCCCCCACTTCTGTCCGAGAGGTGCAGAGGTTCCTGGGACTCTCCAACTATTACCGAAGGTTCATCCCCAACTTCTCGGAAGTGGTGTACCCCATCACTCGCCTACTCAAGAAGGAGGCCTCGCCGTTCCGCTGGTCAACCGATACCGAGAACAGTTTCAAGTTGCTCAAACATCTCTTCTGCTCAGCTACGATTCTCCGACACCTGGACCAAACTCAGCCCTTCATCCTGGAGACCGATGCCTCTGCAATTGCCATCGGAGCGGTACTACTTCAGGCTGTCGGTGGAGTGGAACATCCGGTAGCTTACTTATCCAAGACACTCTCACCCAGTCAATTGAATTATTCTGTCCTAGAAAAGGAGCTGTTGGCAATGAAATTGGCTTGTGACGAATGGCGCCATCTGCTCATGGGGGCCCGACATCCCTTCCTTAACAGGACTGACCACAAGAACCTGAAAGCCCTCCAGGAAATGGAGTGTTCTAATTCCAGGCAAGCACGTTGGGCCTATCTTTTCTCGCAATATGATTACCAAACTTCTTACATTCCTGGGTCACTAAACCGTCTGGCAGACGCCCTATCCCGCAAGGACTCCAGCAAGGAAAGGACTTTGTTATCCGCTGAACCCATGTTTCATCGCAACTGGATATTGGCCCTTGTTAGCTCTTTCCTACAAGAGGTTAAAGCCGCTGTGGTTCAGGAACTTCCCCAATTACCGCTACACTCCGACTCTCCTTACCAGGAGAAGGACGGCTGGCTGTTCTTCAAGAAACGACTGTATGTTCCGGAAGGCATGCTGCGGAAGAAGATTCTGGATTGGTGTCACACTTCTCGCCTTGCAGGTCACCGTGGGGGAATCAACACCCTGGAGCTCATCTCGAGGAATTTTTCCTGGCCCACCGTGAGAAGAGATACCCTGGACTTTGTGAAGACCTGTCCTATTTGTGCTCGGTCTAAATATCCTACAGGGAAACCGTTGGGGTTACTCATCCAAGTTGAGATGCCTACTCGCCCCTGGGGGTTGGTTTCTACGGATTTCATTGTAGACCTACCGGTATCCGAATCCTGTACCTGCATCATGGTCACGGTGGATGCGTTCTCCAGGATGGCACATTTCTCTCCTCTTTCTGGTGTTCCTACAGCCACCAGGATGGCTGAGGTGTTTGCACGAGACATCTTCAGACTTCACGGTTTACCTGACAAGATCATCTCTGATCGGGGTAGTCAGTACACCTCGAGATTCTGGACAGCCCTGTGTAACCGATTGGGGATTGAGAGAGCACTCTCTTCGGGATTCCATCCCCAATCCAACGGGATGACGGAACGTCTGAACGCTACTCTCGAACTATATCTGAGATGTTACGTCACTCAGCATCAAGACAATTGGGTTTCTCTACTGCCTACTGCAGAATTCTCGTATAACAATACCAGGAACGCTGCCATTGGTCTCTCGCCATTCTTTTGTACTTATGGGGTCCACCCTAAGTCCATTCTTCCTGAAGTTCCCAGTTTCACCAACTCCCCAGCGGCCGAAGAGGTATTGGATCAGATCAAGGATGCCCATGCCACGGCATTGCGGAGTTTAGAGAACAGCAGGAGACGATCGAAGATCGGAGCAGATAAACACCGCAAAGAATGTCCAGATTGGAAGCCAGGCGACAAGGTGTGGTTGTCCACTCGGTTTTTACCCAGATGGACAAGGCCCTCTAAACTCTCCCCTCGCTTTCTGGGCCCTTTCCCATTCTTCTCAAGATCAATCCTGTTACTTACCGTCTTCGGCTGCCTCCTTCTCTGAATCGCATTCACCCTGTATTTCATTCATCTCTCCTTAAACCTTTCTATTCCGATTCTCATCACAGACCAGTGCCCAGACACACTCCCTCACAGACACCCAATCAAGCAAAATTTGAGGTCTCCAACATTAGAGACTCTAGGTTCTACCGAGAGAGGTTGGAATACCTTTTGTCCTGGAAGGGTTATCCGGAGTCGGAGGACTCTTGGGAACCTGCTTCTCAGGTGCATGCTCTTCGCTTGCTCACCAGGTTCCACAGCCTGCACCCGGGGAAACCTGGGGTGGTGCGGACTGGAAGGGGGCATACTGTCACCCGCAGGCGTTCTGACTGGTGGTTTCTTCCGCGCTGGGTTTTGGGACGTAGGTACGGGAGGTACTAGTCCCTCCTTTGTGTCCGTTACTTTTTCCTCCTTGTAGCGCGGGGCCGCTGGGAGTATATCTTCTCTCCCGGCCCAGCGGTCCCTGCGTGGCAACTATCCTTTGGAAGCTCTCGCTCTTCCGGGTTTCTTCGCTCCTGCCTCGCTCTGTCCAGGCTTCAGTCACTCGCGCCCTCCAGCGAGTGTTCTTCTTGCTTTCTCTCCCCTCCAGTTTTCTCTGCTGCCGCCGCGCCTCGGCGGTTTCTGTTTCTTTTCTCTTGCGGCCCCGTCCCCGCGGATAGGCGCCGCCCCTTTCCCTGCGCTTTTCTTTTCTCTCTCCGCTACTTGCCTGGCGCCTTTCTCCTTTGCTTACCTCTCCTCCGGTCCTTGCCCCGCTTGCGGCCTTGTCTGGTGGGTTTTTCTGCTCCCACGACAGGACTCCCCTGTTCAGCTGCATTGTTGCCTTCAGTTACGCTTACGGATCCAGTCTACTATCTACCTCCTACCCATCTGAAAGTCTACTTTCTGCTGGAACTACGCCTTCCGGGCTACAGACCAGAGGAGTCCAAGGGTTTTTCCCCATTCAGGGTTTTTTCCCCTATTTCGGCTTGGTTCCGGAAGGGAGTTCCTCGGACAGCTGTTCTCTTCAGCGGTCACGGTGGCCTCCCTCCGTGACAAGCAAGCTCATCGGAAAAAGGAGAAGGATTATCTACTCCGACGGCGTCTGCAGGACCCCGACAGCGATTCCGGTTCAGGTGAGGAGAGTTCGGCAGAAGGGGGAGAAAAGGGAGACCAGGCACTTAAACTGTCACACTGCGAGACTTGTCCAGGACTGAAATCTCTGCACTGGCTCCTGGGGCCTGGGGCCTCAATACCTTCAGCTCTCTCTTCCAAAATATCTTCCTTCTCGAGCTCTTCGCTCATCCGCCTCCAACTCCCTCAGGGTCAGTCGGTTCTCCAAGCAACAAGTTGGTGGTAGATCTCTTTTCTCAGCTGGGGTTTCCCTCTGGAACAGCCTCCCTGTCTGCCTGAAACTTGAGGAGAATCATCTCCGGTTCCAGAAGCACCTCCAAACCTTTCTCTTTGCGTCTGCCTTTTCCCCTCCTCTCCCCTGCTGACTTCCTGGCTGATACTGAAACTGCACTGGTCACCTGGCAACACCCCTGCTCTCAAGCCCACACTCCCCCCGTCGCACACCTGCACTGCCTTCCTGGCAACCCTGTGCACTTAAGGACTGTTCTGTACCCCTACAGTTCCACCACTAGTACTTGACAAATGATGTCTGCACTACCCTTTCACTTGCCATCAGCTGGCCGGACGCTACTGATTATTTATTATCCCAGGTACTGCACTGTCCCCTCGCCCCCGCACTTTCCTCCTTCCCCCTTCCCATGCACTTGCAATCTGAATGACACCTGGCCTAGTAGGATCATTGTCTGTCTTCTTTCTGTTCCCCCTCCCTTGCCTCGTTGCGCCTTGAAACACTTATGTTATGATATGATACGACATTTAGTTTTGAATATATAACACTGCAGCATCGGTCTGTCAACCTACTGAGCTACCCTGGTAGGCTTCTACTGTACAGCTTTTCTATGGATCGCTTAATGTACTAAAAGTGGATGCACCTGTGTCATGGAAGTGATTTTAAGTGGAAATGTAGTGTGGAGTTTGGAAAGAAGCCACATGAAAGAAATTGCACCATTTTTCAAATATTATTTTGAACATTTCCAGGCGAGAAGCAGTGCTACTGTGATATTTTCATTGCGTGGTCACAATGATCCTGATCCTGCCCCAACCCCTCTGACATCTCTGGCAAACAAGAGCAGCTTGCTTAAGCAAGACAGTTTCAGGGGCGCACAAGGCCAACTCTGGTACTACAGGCGGCCTGCAGAAGCAGAACGTGATACTGGCATCTGTCAGAAAATTTGCAAGCAGCTCCATGTGGCACAGCAGCCAAGCTCCCCGCCTGCAATTGGAACAACCAGGGTTCAGATCCTGATCAAGGAAAATAACCACAAAAACACAGCATTGAATAATTTAACTTAAATTGTTTCTTTTTCAGTATTTCCAGCGCGGGCGACTGAAGAGGCTCAGGCGAGCTACGAGTCACCCACAATCGACCATTTGGCGACCTCTGATCTAAAGGCTTCACAAGAAGCAGAAAGAAAAACTCATCCTTGGACCCTGGCTGAAGGTACATTCTGCCTTATACCTTCCACCAGTGAAGGAAGGCCAGAGAATCCAAAGAGGGAAGCAATACCCCCACCCCCATAACCTCTCCCAGGGAATAGAGGGAGAAAAGAACTCAGAGGACCACCAGCCACTTCAGAAACAGCACACATCGTGCCCTGCTAGGCTCTGCAGAAAGCTCCCTGAACAGGGAATGCCAGAAGCTCTATGAACCCAAAACCAAGGACAGAGCAGCTTCCTGCAACATGCACCCATGTTTTAGGCCATCCACCTTAAAGGACGGTACAAGCCCACTGAAGAATCTGAAGTGCATCGACAAGCATCTGCCT
Organism: Ambystoma mexicanum; assembly: GCF_040938575.1. Taxonomy (NCBI): domain Eukaryota; kingdom Metazoa; phylum Chordata; class Amphibia; order Caudata; family Ambystomatidae; genus Ambystoma; species Ambystoma mexicanum. The sequence continues at coordinate 432,249,670 of NC_090937.1, forward strand.
CCGTCCACCTTAAAGGACATTTTCGAGCCAGTCGAGGTACTCAATACGGAACTGATAGCAACACTGACTACCGCCAGCCGGCAGCTGCTTACAGAAACCAGAGACATCGTGACCATTGCTTCTGAACCGCCAAACAGCACTGAGACAACAATTCCAGACTCAGAGTTGCCATGTAGGCCAGCCTGCAACTGTTTGCCAAGCTTCACTCTCCAAATCACCTTGCTGCCTAGTACCCACAGCTGACTCCTGTCTCGAACTCTGTTGCAGAAATCTGAAAGGTTCCCTGAAGCAGACTCGACCCTGTCGAGCACCAAGGAAAACTACAGCAACAACTACATTGTGGTTCTATCCCTGTGGTCCTTCCCAGAAGGTGCCTAGAGACATTTTAAGATCCTTTACTCCCTTTGCGCTGAAGCCAAGAAGCCATAACAAACTATAGTGGTTACTAACCATACTAAATACCCTCCTGACAGTATCCAGAGTGCATTCCCCTTCCTTCTTAGAAAATGCCTTTCTCTGCATTCCTTTACAGGGTGGGCTGTATTTAGAAGTGTGACTAGACTGTCTGTTGTGATAACAGTAAAGTCGATAATTTTATACAACCTTGACTAGACACTCCTTTTATCATTGGGTAATAAGTGTATTTTTGCTGTGTTGAAAATAACCACTGATCCTTGACCTTTAGAGCAGATGAGCCTGCTGTTCCGTCCACATTATCACAATTGCACAAGGAGATGTATAATTTTAATTCTATGCTTGTTTAATTCAATCTGTTTGGATCCATTCTGGTGATTAGAGGTGTGGGGCTGATTGATGATTTGAAAAATGATATTCACCGCTGGACCACTGGTACCCCATTATTTGATTTGTCGCAGTACTTAACCTAAGTGGTGGGAGATAAATTCTGAATACCCTCATTTTAGCCCACCAATGCAATTAGACATATCTTGGTGTCTTGGCACCATTGGTGAGAGATAGGGATAGAGAGGCTTTAAATTATAGTTTGAAGTCCTCCTAGAAGCAACAAACGTGCTGCACTACATTGTTCATTGTCCTTCTTCCTGTTGAACTTCAACCTTTAAGTAACCTCATTGTGTAAGTGACTTCAATCCAGCACTCCACCTAAATCAATGCTTAGTATGGGATGCCCAATGGAAGCCTTATTTATATATTTTTATGTCAAAGTATTTAAATCTGGATGATGAACCCTTACACAACGCCCCTCTCTTTGAATCCCCCTGACCTCACTGAGCCAAGAAGTAGGTTTGTTTTGCAAATTAAAAGGTTTATTTGAAGAATTAAACAATATATTTATCACACTTTTATGAACAAAATAATATCTGAATAGCACACTTGAATATGGACGTAATCAACAATGGATAATATTACAAACTCAACAATCTCTTTAATCACTTAGGAGTAGGAATAGGAAGGATACTGTAGCAGAGAATACTTTATATGATTCAAGGAAATGCATGGATGGGAAAAATGTAACACAGAAATAAACTTGATATGGTTTCAATCAACAGATAATATGATCACTTTTTTCACCTGTGACTACTCACTCCCCCCACTATGCAATATGAAGGGATGGAAATGAGGGCACACTGGTTTCAGAAATACAATCAATAATGCAGTTCAATCCCAGTTCCCCTAGCAAGCTTAGAGAGAACAGGTATGATTTTAAAACAGGCAAAAATACTTTTGAATGTGATTGTCATGAAAGGGAAAATATGCTAAAATTATTTTAATTCACTAAAGGAGATTCAGGATAAGTGATAGTTACTTTGGATTGGTTCAGGGCAACGCTAGCAATGATTCATGAATGATTATCAGATGGAAAACGAATCTCAGCAGTTGCAAACAAGAAACAGCTATTTTGGCATGTGTTGAAATGGAGCTAAATAGCAATTTGCTGCTACTTTTCCACATGCGTGAATCGTGATTATGGTAAAACTATAGGGAATTGGAATTGGTTGGGTTTGTTAGACATCTTAGTCAAGTCAAGATTTCAAAATTGCGCTTTAAAGAGTAGGAATCAATATGGACTTATACTAAGAAGCTATGAAGAGGCAAGACACTCATTGGGCAGCCACCAGAACCGCGGCGCCACCGCTCTGCTCTCTGTCCGTCAAAACACCTGTCCCTCTTCAAAAAATATCAGCGAAAAAATGATTATTGCTACAATTATCAAGAATTATGTGGAGGAGAGAAGAATTTAGAATAGACACAAGATCCTGTAAGGCAGTTCTGGACAGGTTGAAATGGATTGAATATGATTACTTCAAACTAAGAGATGACTATATACAGTTCTAGACTAAATACTCACTCCTAGGCTTTGGGATGGAATGGAATGGGCCTCGTCAAAGGTCTGGTCAAGGGTTTGGCTGGGTTCTCTCGCCACCGGACAGGTCTCAGGCACTCTGGGTTCTGCTCTCAGCACTGCACGGTGGTCTGGGTGGCCTCTTGAACTGGATCTGACGGGTTCTGGATACAGCACGGCTCTCTCTGGGTCTGGATCTTGGTTCTAGCACAGGGTTCTTAGCTAGAAGCAACACAGCTCAGCCAGGCTGTTGAATGGTTTGGTTAGGCCCCGTGGAGTTTAGGGGTTAGAATCAGGTTTGCAAAAGATTCTGAAGCCTGCTGAACAGGGTTCAGCTTGTGGGTTAGGCCTCCCTGCTTCAAGGTTCTAGAGTTTGGGTTTTAGAGTTTGGTTCTTGAGTTATCTGGAGTCTGGAGTCTGGATCTATCTGGAGTATGGAGTCTCAGTTCTGGAGTCTGGAGTCCTGCAGGGTGCTGCACTAAGAAATCAAATGCTGAGAGGAAAAAAGTGTGTCTCTCTGGGTCTCAGCAGTCCCTATTTATGTGTTTCCAAAGTGGGTGGGGAGGCTGACTCTCTATGCCCAACCCTCTAAGGATCCTAATAGGTCAGAGAATTTCCTGTCCCCTGCTTTTAGACAGGAGCAGTGTGTCATATGTGTCAGAGTGATGCTGTGTTTTATGGCTTAACTGAAATCCCTCCCCTTTGCTTTTACATAGAAAATCTATTTTTCCCAAAAAACATATTTCCCAGATACACAAGTTGTTCATAATAGATATACACATCACAGCTTAATTAAGGCATGTCTCTGTTCAAGTCCCATGTTCCTACGAGCTTGGGTTCAGAAATGACCATTTATTTGTGCTTTTGGTGGCTTTGCCAATATTGGTTCTGCACAAAATACACAGGCATACACACTCCATCTGAGCACATCTCTGCAATTTTTCTAGTCCCTAGCATAAACATAGCAGCTACAAGATGAATAAATTCCGGGGTTTAGTCTTTGAACATCGCACGTATTTCAGTTAAGTCTTAAATTGTGAGTGAATTTTTCATTTCAACAATCCCAAAGTTTCATATTTTTGTCAGCTTGGTACAATTTGTTATAAGCATTTTTATAAAACATATATTTGCTTTCAATTCAATTCACATCTCAGTCTGGTCCGCCCCTAGAGCTGGGCTGAGTCAGATGGTCACATGGCCTGCCTTCCTGCCAGAGCAGTTGTCGACCAGTCACACCCAATTTAGCATCTCTATTCAGCTGAAAGACTCTATTGTCTCTTTCTCCTGCCAGCAGAGGAATCCCCCCTCTCCATCTGATTAACATGTCCATGCAACATCCTCCCTTTTGGTGGGAAGGCCCAAGGTGTGAAGGGTTCTCAGGGAAAGAAAGCCTCTTGAAAGTTTTAACTGCATCAGGTTACTTTCTGGTCAATTTCACCATAGTTCCTTGTAAAAATAAATATACATTTATACATTTAAAATAAGCAACATATCTTTAAATCCAGTCTTTTTCCACATTAAATCAATGTGTGGCACTCTATTTGGCATTTTGATGGAATTCTCTTCTTTGGCATAGTTTGGGTTCAATTGTTCAACTTTACACAAATGGTTTTAAAATGCTGGCTTTCTGGTAGAGGTGACCAACAGTATTACACCCATTTTTGACAGCTGTCTTTCCATCAAGTATCTTTAAAATAGGATTTTGTTCTGAGTACATATGATTTTTGCTGACATTGTATCGATGTGGATTCTTGCAGTAATGATGTGGAACACCCAACAAAGAGGTTTGATTTTTTAGGTGATTTGTGAACCATGATTGTAGCAATTTTTGACAATCAAGAAAACGGATTTTCAAACAGCTCTGTGTTTCTTTTTCAATCAGCATTGCTATTTCCAAGTGGTTTCAGGCTACTTTGTGGGTAGCCCTATGGTGGTTTTTGGCAGTGATCTCCTGTGCTCACTAAGATAGGCAAAAGTGGATGGTGGCCTTTTTTTCAGGTTTTCACTGCACATTTTCTGGTGATTTCTGGCAAGCAGCATTCTTTCCTGCGGCCATTATGGTGTTTCTGCTGCCAGCAATGCACAGTGATGTTTCAGGGCTTGGATGAGTGGGTTGATACATCCCACAATTCCTTGCACAAAAAAACAAAGGGGACAGTGAGCAAAGTATTCCTACCTAATTAAACACGGGGACCTATGTGGATTCCTTCTTTATGGTGCAACTCAGACAATCTGTACATCATGTGTACCCCTAAAACTGCACTCCTCTGCACCTTGGTCAATCCAATGCTCCAATATGAGAATGTGTCTTACTTAGCATACCTAACGATGTGCACAACTGTGCAGAAAAGCTCAGAAGACAATGTACAAGAACAGTCAATGGCATACTGAAAAGAGACGTATTGCCGCCAAGGCCAGAATAAACTTCAGACTTCACCTGCAGGTGCCTGGCGGGCAGGCAAGTGTTTCTCCCTGGAAGCCCTAGAATGGCAGAACATGTTCCCAACCCACTTAAAAGTCATCCCAAACGATATCTTCTTGAAGAAAGCTTTCACAATGCTACTGTTTGCACACTCTAAAAGACACTAGAACCACACACCAGTCTAGCAAATGAACCATAAAACAGTCTTGCACTGAAGTTCTTGTGCAACTTAACTTCCTTTGTTTGCACTATGTTAAACCCCATTGAAGTGATTTATCATTGGGACAGCACTAACTTCATCACAACCAGGGGGGCAGCAGAACTGAGCGCCCCCGTCAAATCTTAGGAAGTGTCTTTACATGACCTTTGATCCCAATGGCATCATAGGAAGTGCGATCACATGGCCTCTGAAACAAATTGCTTCCCGGGAAGCGGCATGGAAAGAGTGACCACCCAGGTGGCGTTATTAGACTTTACAAGATGGAAACTCTTGTTACTTCTGCATCTATAACACCACAGGAAATATTGTAAATTGATAGAAGAGTACAACATCTTTCAGCATTCCCTTAAGCAGCTCTCCCATGATGCACATCAATATCAAAAGCTGCCAGAGTTGTTCCGCAGATACAGTGCAATGATAAATATGCACCAGAAGACTCATGTGGTAAAAATGCATTTGGATAGCAGCACATCATGGTTAGGCTACTGGCCAGGTTGATATTGGCAGATAACGTCTAATGCATAGTGTCATATAATAGTATATGGACATGCATTACCCTTGTTGAGTTTGTAACAGCTTCAGCTGTTCAGGATACTACTTAATGCAAATCCAGACTGCATGGGTATATCCCACTTTCACTGAATGCATTTTCACCACTTTTTGTGGCAAAATGCATATAGTAAGTGGGGGTAACTTATATATGGGGGTGAGGGGTGGGGATAGTAAGTGGGAGTGTGGAGGGTCTCCCCCAATATTTTTCCATTAAAAAAGTGCAAGATACGGTGAAAATGCATTAAGCAAAAATGCTTTAGGTGAAGAAGTTGCAACAAAGGTTCACAGGGCCCTGTCATGTACTGCAGGCCCTCTCCATTTCTCCCCATCATCTCATCATCCTTCTCCATCAGCCACTTATGCCTCCCAATGCTCCGGGCAGGGGATCTTGGTGCTCCTTTTGGCTCAATAAGAGGCCGGGCTGCTTAGGACATCTCCATGCCAGACTGGCAAGAAAGTAAATAGACGCCATTTTGTTTTAAAGTATCTTTTCTGAAACTGGTAACTAGATCTCTTCAATGAAAGGTGATTGAATACCAAGGGGAAAGAAAAATGCTGAAATGTGCCAACACTAAAATGTCCACCATTTTTTTTTCAAAGAGCAATTTATAAGAGAGGGAAAAAAGGGGGTTTGCAATTCCACGTACAGGCTGCAACAAGCCGAACATGCACCGCAAAGCCAACACTTTACTAAAGGGAGCCTATTTGGCCATCTAGGTCTCCTCAACAGTCCCAGTCAGCGAGACCTGTGAGGGGACAGCATGGCCAACGAAACTCTTCCACAAATAGAGGAGTGCAAAATCACATCCACCTCCCCACTCTTGGCTCGTGACAACTTTCTGGAGTACAAACATGCACTTGAGCTCATTTGCATTCCCACAATGCATTGCTCAGTATCTCTGAACTTGAGGTGACATTTCAGGGATGGCTATTGGGTGGTGTTGTGGCATGTGTGGCATAGCTGAAATGGGAGATTATACACATCCTAGAGACAAAATAAATAATGGTTCCATATATAGTTTAAATAATTGACATTTAGAAACACGTTACGTTGGCTTAAGGCATCTTCTTTTGTCTGTATTTCCGGCGACAAGCCTCTACATATACAATTTACATGCATATTTTTTTATTTAATTAGGTGGTTTCAAAGCGCCACCTCTGAGGAAAAAACGAAACATTATACGGTGTGCAACAACTAGATACCACTAAAATACCACCCTACAAGTTATATTTAGAAAAGTAGATAATATGAACAAGAACATTTGGGATTTTTACAATCGTTTTGGACTAAGGAAAAACACAAATACAGCCAGAGATGTGATGGGAATGTCACAGCCAAAGCATCACAAAACAGACAGCATGCAACAGAAGTACTTATGTATGCATCTTCCACCCTTTAGAGCTTGGTGGTCTCTGGGCCTGCATCACTGTGAATCCTACCTGAGATTTACAATGGAGTTAAGCACAATTGTAAAGCCATTAGAGTGAGGAACATGTAACGGGTGAAAACAGCTCACAATGCTGTATATGAGTGCAGCGGGCAGACACCAAGAAATGTGTATGAATATTTGTATGTATGGGATATTGTAAAGCACGTTTAGGTTAGATGTGCGTTTTGGGGGGATCGCTGGGGTAACTCGAATGGGAAGGGGGAGCAGGAAGGGGCAACTCTGGAGGGAGAGAAGTAGGTTGGAGTGGACAATCAGTGATGGGTGAACTGTTCTTTCATGTTTATGGTCTTCAATTGATTGGTAAAGTGTATATTGTAGGGGGCCAGTCTTATCTGTGTTGGCAACCTCTCTAAATAACATTGTTTTGCTTCCTGGTGTAAAACTAATATTCTGCGTGCAACTAATTTAAGTATACAGAAAATATTTGCTAATCTCTATGAAAACTAAATATTTGGGGGTAAATGCAGCCGCAAGACCGATGAACTGCTCTGGCCATGTTAGTCCCAACATTTACAGAAAGATTAAAGGCAAGATGTGACTGTCAAACAAACATGACAACATTTAATTCTCAACTACCACACATCGAAATGCTGTTTTAGGAGGTTGGTCATTAAGGAACCACTGTGACGAGAAGGCAGTAGTTTTAAAACATGCACGCAGAGACATACATACATGGGGGTCTCAACGGTTCTCAATGGATATATGTTGAGGACAGTTTGGGTAAATGGGGAACATACACATCGGTATGCTGTATACTTTACATAGTTTGGCCGGTCCCTACAGTCCGGGTTTTTCAAGGTGCACTCTGCGTGACTAAAACAACAGTTTTTTTCCAAGTTGGAGGCCAAGGCAAGGCAATGAGTAACTGCATCATTATCAGATGATCAGTTATATCCAGGCTGGGTTTTTATCACTTGGTAGCACTGCAGAAAGGAGATACAATCTTTTTTAAGTGCATGGAAGCTTGTTATTTATTGTCCAGGGGAATTCAGCCATCTGTTTGTGGCTGAGTATTATACCTATGTTGAACAGACCTCTAAGGCCAGAGTTGACCGATACTTTATGGGTTTCAATTGTTTTCTCAGATTGTGGCTGGAGTCCATGCCTGTTGAATTGGTAGTAATTTACAGATTTGTAAAACAAGGAAGTCAGCAGGGCTGGGCAGGTGAGATAGTTATCAGCAGTTTAAAGGAAACTTGTTAATTCTCCCCCTCCCCATAATGTTTAAAGTGTCCTTGCAAATCATGTGCAATCAGGTCTGGGGTTAGAAGGTCCCAGGGCAGCTGGAACTTGTAATTAATTATGTTTGTGTTTAAATGTGTATCTATGTGATGATGTCATTACCTACCATGGACAAATCCTCAAACGGGTTGTGCTGTAACTATGAGCTGATGATGGTAGTTAGATCAAATGTAACCAATGAGAACGTGGGAATTAGAGAAGATTGATCCTCTTTTTATAGGTTTGACCAATCATGTGTGGGGAATGATTTGTAATCAAATATGTGGGAGTGTTTTAACTGTTGCAAAATGTATATAATATGAAGTGTTTGTATGGTTCACAAAGACTTGGGTTAGTTTGACTCTACAGCATCATCTAGCTCCATACGGCTATTTGTATAATAAACATGTTTTACATACAAACATGCACTCGCTTCTGAAGTGGTGGGTCTGCTTTGGGTTAAGGTGATTGGAGGCCAATCCTCACAACTTCATAACTGAAATGGTCAGAAATGCATTTCAAGGCAGTGGAGTCATAGACTCACCTGAGAAGTTGCCTAGTAACTAAATGAACCAATCATTGCAATGAGGGTGGACAATATGGGATCAATGCAAATCAAGAGACAATAAGCTGGCACCCGATAATTTCGACATTGTGGGCGCTGTTTAGATTTTAAAAGGGAGAGAGCTGTCTGACATAATCTGAGGGGGAACTGCTGGAAAAAAAATTGATGGAGAACCAAAATTGCCTGGGAGGTGGAGTAAACCAGGGAAAGAGAGAACAGGTGGGATCCAAGCAAGGAGAGGAAAATAGAGGGATGGTTACTGGAGGCTATACATTACTGATGTTGGAGTCTGACCAGGGCCCTGTCCTGTACCGTGAGATGACCCATGAGGCTTGCTTTTTTTCCCTCAGCAAGAACCCAGGGCTGTTTAATGTAAGTAACCTTGTCCAGCAGAAGCAAGTGTTTTGGGGATCTGATTGAGTTAATACCTTCCCCTTATTCAGTGAGTGGGTTACGGAAGTAGAGCCCTAGCATTTTCTTACCAAAGAATAATGTAATTAATTTCCCTGTAGCCAAATGACACTGGGTAATTTGGTTGAAGCTCAAAATCAACAACATTGCTTCCAGTGCAGATAGTTTGTTAAAGTAATTGGGTACTCATATTTTCTTTTGCCAACCACAAAATTTGCTACAAAAGCCGCAATTCCTTACCGATTCCATTCCCCAGACCATGCCTTGCAGCAGAGGGGTTTTCATAGTAAACCTAATATCTCGCTTTGTGCTGGAACAGACACGCGTTTTGCTAAATTAAATAGACTGAAGTCCCTGATTTAAAAGCATACCCTCTACAGAGAGTGGGAAAGGGACTCCTAGTAGATGAGATTCTTCATCGCATAGTGGTGAAGGAAAAAGGGTTCCATCTCTATAAAAAGTTTTTTTATTCATAAATGTTTGTTGGGCTCCAACAGTGCTAGCATTGCCAAGCGCACAGGGAGATCAAAATAAATAGTGCTGCATGTGTGAAATGTCGTTTACCAATAGAAAAGTGTTGCATGTTACTTAAATCAAACTTAATGTAAAGTATATTGCCAATTGTATGATCCAGTCAGGTTTAAAGGTGCTGCTTAAACATGTTTTGCATAAGTGTACTGTTAATGGGCACACCATTTGATGTACTTATTCGACTTGAGTGTCTTTTTACACGAGAGCAGGATTTAAAATACACATGTGTAGTTTTGAATATTTGTGAATTTTATTATCATAAAGTGAATACTCTTCAAATGGTTTGGTATTCAAGTTTGTTCCACAGAGTAAGGTGGTGGGTGTTGTGATTTTGTGCAATTTTGACGTTTCCTTTTTATTAATAAATATCTATACTTTCTACACAACGGCCTAATTCTTGGCTTATCCATTGCACACGGGTGAGCGAAAGAAGTGGTGTTCTATGGTTCACATACAGGGCTAGATTGAATTATATCCACAGATATATGGGTGCAGCGCTTTGATTGAAGGACTGGGGTGAACAAACTTTCTGCAATTAATTGTTGCCATATAAATATACCCCATAAGATCATCTTTTTACTTGATTAAATATTGCCTGAGAAAGTGGCCCAGGTGTTCTGGAAAGCTAGCAGACATACAAAGGCATCCTCTCTGCAAATTCATGCTATTTTATTCTAACTTTTTCTTTAACAAACAAACCTGATGGCCCCCATGGAGATATTTGGGTTGTCATAGATTTGCAGGCACTCAGAAAGATGTGCTGCCTTCCTTGGTGGTGTGCTGGGGTTCTGGGGTGTGTTTCAGGCATCCCTGCGATGACGGGCCTCTCGCAGTGTGCCAGTGCTCCACATCTCTCGTTGCAGTGCTGCCTCTTTGGATACATGCAATGATATTCTCATTGTGTCCCAGTGTTGGCACAGTTGTGTGTCTCTCAGATCTGTGAATGGATTATTAGGGGTTATTTCACATTATCCGTGTTGGTTTGGATCACTGAGTGGTCTTCGGATCCTCAGAAACGTATAATACATCTGGTCTAGAATTACGGCACCACGTCCAGGAGAAGGGGGGAATGATCACATGTCACCAGCGAAGCACAGACATTACAGGTTGCACTTTTGCTTGCCTTGAAGATGTGCGGCGGTTGCTGAAATGACTCGTCCTTACAATGCACTGGGGCCTGCTTGGGCCTGGCCAATCTCTCCCAGTTGGGTTTTAAAGATTCATTGTATGTATTAGCGGTGAGATCACCATGAGCTCATGGCCAAAATGACAAAAAGCATCAGACCTTTGACATTTCTATTAGGGACATTATTTTCATTGCAGAGGCAGGTGAAGGCATGCCTTTTTCTGGAGTGAATTAAGAGTCAGCAGACACAGGCAGCTTCTCGCCACATCACTGCACCTCAGCTGCACTGTTTTCCTCAGAATTGTACTATTGCCCTTCCTGTGTGCAACCCAGCGCCAGTAATTGAGCAGCCATAGGCAAAGATGTGCACCGGAGCAAATGAGCAGATGCCTGTGAGCATCTCAGATTTGCACCTGCTCCCAACTCCTAAATCTGGAGCAAATCCAGAGATTCCTGGGGCACCTCTGTATGCCATTGAGCAACCCTGTTGAAGTACATGTGCACACATGCATTTTAATGATGGAACAGATACATCATGATTTGCTGTAAATGTAGGGTTTCTGCATCAGTGTAAGGTAGCGGGTGAAAATCGGAGATGCTCACGGGATCTGCTCATTTGCTCCAGGGCAAATCTTTGTGAACCCGGCCCTATATTTATTTAAGGGCTGATGCAGTTTTTTTTTTTTATTGTTTGAGTAGAAATTAAGGAATGCCTTTATTCCCCAGTCTCCTAAGAATGTCATGGTGCTTTTCTTCATCTTTCCTGGCTCTGATATTTTCTGGAAAAGTGAAGGTTGAAGCACCGGGTGTCAAAAGCAGAAGACGAAGGGTGAAATCTGAGAATGAATGAAAATAGCATCACCCCACTGAGTGCGCTGTGCCATTGGGCTCCCCACTATCTCCCATCCTAGGGGGCTCATTAGAAGACCCCCAGTATCCAGCCAATAATTCCGGCGGGATACCAGGGGACTACCGTACCATCTCCACCACCCAATATCCCAGTATGACTGGGATATTACTGGTGGCGGGACGCCAGCAAAAGTTAATCCCCATTCCCATGGAGTCTCATAGGATTCCATGGGATGGGGATACTGCATCACCAGCACCGGTAGCACTGGTGCTGACGATTGCAGCAATTGTCTACCGATAGGGGCCAGAACTACTGGCAGGTAGACATGCTGGTAGATCACAGCCCCTCGTGACAGACTTTGAGTTTTCTGGTAGGGAAAGGTGCAGGCACACGTCGTTACCGTCACCTTATCTCCGGACCGGCAAACTTATAATGAGCCTGTAGGCCTCTTCGTAGCCTCATTTCTTCATTGGGAATCTGGTATATAATGCCATTGTTGACCAGACCCAGGGGTCTTGCAGCGCTGCACCGGGTCCTCTTCAGGATCTGGGTCCATGAAGTGCACTATTGCCAACTGGATACAGGTCAGTGCTGGCAACTTCTGTTACTTGGCACTCTACCATGATGTGCCAAGGTACCCTGAAAGATGACCAGCAGGCTGCGTTTTATTGATGTACATTTGTTTGTATTGTACCTATGATTTATAACAAACCTCGCACATGACGTTAAACAATGAAATATACTGTACAAATAGATTTTGAAGACTGAACATATTGAAAACCCAATATATCACCACAGTGCCATAATAATGCCCATGTTAATGAGGCTTGTTTACCAGATGTTATACGAGCCCAAAAACCTTTTGCTGCTACAAACCCTGGAGGGTGAACAAAAGATCTAAAGCAATACAACCTAATGGAACGCAATTCACAACGTATGACAAAGCTGGTAAAGAGTTTCAACAATGGTATGAACGTTGCGAAATAAACCCGATCATGTCTAATGATACCTACCGGTCATTGGTCACGATATCTCTTTAATACGATACAAATCAAAGCGACAATACATCAATAATCAGCAGGCTTTATTTTCTCAGGCAATAGGGCCAAGAGAAAAACAACGAAAAACCTGTAGGATTCTAACCTTTGCCTCACAAGGCAAGTAGGACAAGTGAATGACGTATTCTTTAATTTCACTGGTTAGTGGCACTTTTATAACTACGCTTGTTTGGTGGTGGTGGAACAAGCGCCTTTTTGGGCCTGCTCTCTGTTCCTGTGACTCCCTTGCGGTCCGATACTGCTCCTTTGCTCTGGCTGGGTTAGAATAATCGTCTCCCCTCAACAGTTTGTTCAGTGTAACTGTGCCTTGCAAATTTACTCACTCATTCGGGAGTCTCGGGAGGATGGCTCAGGAGCAACGTGCTCGCCTTGGAAGCAAAAAACGACACGGAGCAGTACAGGTTCCATCCCGAGGTCCGCGCTTAGACACCTCTTGGTATTAAGCCCGTTATAAATAACCTATCATGTCACTCAAATGGCAGCGAGAACAAGCAATATGCATTGCTGGGGCTAGGGGGTATATGTATTTCTTTTATAGTACACCCACATGTCCCACAGTCCAATCCGTTGTTGGACTGGGGGAGGACAAGCTGCTGAGGTTGAGCTTGGCTCTGATCAGAAGGAATGCTGCATCTGGTTTTTGGCCATGTGTTGTGGATTCCTGTTAGCTATCGTGGGGGGTAGGGGCCCTTTTTGGAGAGGTGGGAGCGGTCATGATGTTAGCAAGGAGATTGTGAAATATTGTCATTGCTCTATTAGCCCCTTATTGGTGAACCAAAGCTAGCACTGAAGGCATGTATTGGGAGGGAACTAAATGCTCCTCCTCCACACTGCGCACTGCATCCTAGTCCCTCTGTGGTTCACATCCGCCCCATTGCACTCACACTCTCCCTCTCTTCCACCCGCATCACCTCCCTCGCTTACCTTCTGCTTCCTCCAATCGCTGCCTCCACCATGCCCCATCTGACTCCATCCACGCACTATAGCAAAAGGGAACAGGCTTGCTCCACAGCAAGGATCTTCGATTTCCATGGTGACCATTTTCTGTTTGGCCGTGCTTCCATTTAGGTTGCACAAAACATTCTCAGAACTTAGAATGCAATGTCAGTGTTAATGGCCGCTGAGGTTGGGGACATTTGCCAGGCCAGTGATATCCCTAAGTCCTTATTCAAGGAGCAAGTTCGTTCTGGCTTATTGCCTCGGGCTAGTGAGCCATTACTGGCTGGGAAAGGCCATGATGTGCCCATTAACACTATGTTAAAGAGCAGAAGTCTGGTTAGGTCTTTCATGTTAAGGACCTGAGACTTCCCAAACATTTTGGCGGAACACTTCAACAGTTCTGCCACATGCATCTTGTGGCCTACACCGGATGGCAACTTATTGCGGAGTGCATCCTGATGGCAGGGTACAGCCAGCTACCGCGTCATGTGTTGAAAGCTTGCACATGATCCAACATATGACGTCAGAAAATCACGGTCGGAGGAGACAATGTTGCTTCCTCTACACACGCTGAAGAGCTGCTGTTTGACAATTGGTTGCCACCGTATGCAAATGATCTTTTCTCCATAGTTGTATATCAGGTTATGTTATGTCACTAGTCTTTTACACTGATCCCATCACCACCGTAGTAGTCTTAAAGCACCCAGCCTTATCCTTATGCTATGTCATTGGGAGGTGTACCGTGTGCCACTGCCATTCTTCTGGTCTCCAGGCACACAGGCAGATCTGAAAGGTGGGTGGGCGGGAAGATTAATGTGGAGAGAAGGAAAATGCACATTGATGTGCTGTTGTGTTGATGTATGCAGACAGGAAGAGCCCCGAGCTCTGTGTCGCAATCTGTTTCTAGGCGACATGTGTTGAGAACAGGGAGGCATTTCTGTCCAGACGGAACCCTTGCATGTCCATGATGCTACCATCTATTAGTGGGCTGGATTTTGAAAGTCCATTTTAGAGAGGTGTAGAAATAGTGCGAAGATGTTGCGAGGGTTATTTGTGTGAGTGGCTTAGGTGGAACGAGGATAATATGTTTGAGTGTTCAAGCTGCAAAGCTCCATGGGAGATGTTAGTGGGAGTCCTGGTGCACAATTTAAGAGTATCCATCAGGTATGGCCATGACATCATTGCATATTGGCGGTGGTGGTTGTGGGGGAGGGGCATTGTAGCATTCATTCCCTTAAAGTGGAGCAGTGTAGGGGAGCCAAAATAGTATTCTGTTGAGGAGATTGGTTCAGGCTCAAGCGGTCGGTAGTTGTCTTTTCTCAGGACTCTTTTTTTGGTTTTCAGAAAAACATGTTAGCCTCTTGTTGCTGGTCTGTTCCTTTAGTCTAGTAAGTTTCAGAATGTCAAGCGTTCGGCATTTACCAGGAAGGTAGTTCACAATGGTGCCGATTTCCTTTGGAAGAGTGCTCCTCCGCGTGGTCACCAAGATTGGTGAAGGGCGATACTCTGCACCTTTCTTTGTCATGCAGTGCGTAGTCTAGTGTAGTTAACCATCAATGGACCTTAATGTCCTTCTATATTTTTAATGGGAGTCTATGCTTCGATGTATTTGGCTGCATGGCCCGTAAATACTCAGTGGGCAATGCAGTGTGCCTCAGAATGCCTTCTCGTTTTACCCACTAGCCAGTGGTGAGTTCTGGGTGCAGGGGATGTAGTCTTGCTGCTCAGTTCTGTACGCTTTGATGATTCTTTGTGAGTTAGTCCTGCATGCTGAGGTATGTCATGATGCCAGAGATAGCTGTTCATTCTTGACAGGACCAGCACTATGACTGTGAGGGTGCTGTATGGGAAGGTAAGAATGGAATAATCAATTGGATTGAGCCAAACTGGTAGGAACAATCCCAAGGCTACTGGGGAGATTTGTGGTTTTGGGCCCATTGTCCATAAGGATCCTGCAATATTTTGAGATTTTCAGGACGGTGCTCATTTCCATGGGCAAAGGCAGTAGTGCTTTTGACGATGCGTTGGTGAGACAATCATGATGTCTGTTTTTGTGTGTGTTGAGTTTTAAGTTTTTTCATGGTAATCCCTCTGCTCACCCATACGAGGCAGTTGATGAGGATGGCGTTGGCCTCAATCTTCCTGTTCATTTTGAAAACTACTTGAGTGTTACCCATGTAGTTATAATTGGTGAGTGTGCTTTTTTTAGTGCTCTGAGAAACACTGCTTGAACTCACTGATGAGGCCTGATTAGGCTGAAACACGTGTCTGGGGTTGCTGTTGGTACTCTTGTTCAGAGGAGAATTGCCTAGCATTTCGGTGCTGGGCTGCCCCTGGGCAGTCAGGACAAAGACTGATATGCAGGGAAATGTCTTCTCTGTGAAAGGGACAGTGAGCTAAAGACTTGGTAAAGTCTCTCCCAGGGGTTATTCACCCAAGAACAGGTCATTGGGCTGTGTTTGTGCTGGTAGATAGATTCCCAGATCTCCCCTTGTTTTGCATAAATTAACTTTGGGTCTCACCCTAAGTTAGCAGGGCGATCCAGACGTGGATCCCTTGCTCACTGTTCTTAGAAAGGCACAGCTTCACCTCACTGATGATGCCCAACAAGGGTGAAAAACGTGTATGGGGTTGCTGTTGGTACTCTTGTTCAGAGGAGAATTGCCTAGCATTTCGGTGCTGGAATGCCTAAGTGAGTGGTACCAGACTGAAGTGCAAATTGAATGTTCTCCTCTGTGAAAGGTGCAATGAGCTAAAAAGTGGTTGTAGACCCTCCTGAGCGGCCACCTTCCCATAGAGCAGGTTATTTGTTTGTGTTCTTTCTTGCTAGAGGGGCTCCCAGACCTTTTTGTGTTCTTTATTTTGTTGGTGAATCTTTATAGTGAAGCCATATAGATGTTAAAGAAGAAGCGTCATAGGCACTACCCTGGGTGGATTCCACTGGCTATTTTCTTGGATTTATTTTGAGAACTGGACTGATGGTTATGGACTTGTTTTGCACAAAATCGTGTGGTAATACCCTGGTGGACCTCAGGCAATTTCATTATTGCTCAGAAAAGAATGACCCTGCTCCGGTTTACGGCTCTCGGCAGAACCTTAGGCCTTACTTGGCACCTGGTCCTTATGCCACGTGAATTGCCCCTCCCTCTGGCAGTAAAAATAGAACTTACTGAGGTCTCTCTCCTCAGACTCTGTCCCGTAATTCTGAATGGAGTACGTTTCCTTGTGAATATCAAAATAGTTTATTTGATAGAATCAAGAAAGAAAAAAGTTAATGGTAATTCGTTTCTCTGAAAAATCTGCATGTGGCTCTACCCTTGGAATGAATGGCAAATTAATGCAGGCAGCGATAGCAGATCAAATGCATGTGGAACTTGACATTCGGGGCAATTATCTATTGCCTATTAGGCTGACAGGGAAATGCATTGTTCTGAAAACGTACCTTTTTCAGCTGAATTCAGCAATTAAAAGCTGTTGTTTCCTAAGATACTCAGAATGTAATTTGCCTTTAATGGAAAAGGTGTGTGTGAGAAATGCGGTGTTTTTTTATTTTATTCCAAGTCTGCAAAGGCCTGGGGTTGTTTACAAATCTGGGTACATCTCAGCGTGTGATACTGTGGTTGCTTATCACAGTTGCCACTGTGGCTACCGGTGAAAGCACCCTTTGTTGGCACACGGGTGCATGGGCAAATGTCAATGAAACATTTTCAATATTTTAATGCAAAAGGTAAGCTAGGATAACTGTACTACTTGTTTAAATGGCATCTCTCCCAATTTGAGCCCAGCATACTATTTGGTCCTTTGCATTGTAAATGAGAAAAGCCAAGCTCTCTCCTCTGCAGGCTATACCTCTTACCAGCTCATCAATGTGCACAGAATGGATGGCCGCCTCCTGGCATTCCAAAATGTTCTAGTCCCGATTTATATTTTAAGGAACAGACCTAATTTGAGGGGGACAGGTATGTTTCCAGATCTTCAATAAATTAAATGTGTTCATTAGAAAAATGTCTTCTGATTACGACCACTTGCTTTAAAACTGGGAGCGCGTAACTCAGAAACCACACGATTTTTACCACATGGCCTAAAATGCAGAGTGCATGAAAGAGTGTTGAGTTAGTGAGTGCATGAGTGATTGAGTGCATCAATGAGTGAGTGATGGGGTGTCTTAGAAGGTACAGGACCACAACAAAAATCGCCTCTAGGTGTTTCCAAACTGAGCAGAATAGCCCACTTTGTTCTTCACACACGTGAAAGGAACACATCATGTAATTTCATGTCTCTCCTGTGCTATTAATGAGGATGAAGCTGGTCAATAGTGCTATTTTTTTATTATTTGTTTATTGCATTTAAATTGTAAAACTTTTTTTTTGCAATGAATCTCAGATCAACAGATAGAACAGCTGAAACAACCAAACGACTACTAAAACCATAAGGAAAAGAAAAGTCATAAAAGTAATAAAAGAAAAAATCAAAATTAGATCAGCTGACCATGCCAGTCTCAAAGATATTCTTTCGAGAAATTGTACAAGTGCAATTAGATTTTTAGTTCTCAGTCCATCTATCAATAAATTCCACCAAACCGAAGGGTCTGAAGCTGCAAAATCAGAGAAGCGTGAACTAAAGTAAATTGTACGCAGGTCTCTCATCCCTGGGCACCCCCTCACAATATAAACCAATGTTTCAGTCTCGTCTATGTTACTACAAAACCGACAGTGGTTATCTTTAGACAGACCCCAAATTGCTTGAATCTCATTTGTGGAATATAGGTTCAAGCGAGCTCGAAGAAATAGGTCCCTTACTCTCTTGTCCAGAAATTGTTTCAAGTATGGACGAACACTATTCAGTTTCCAACCTTCCAAGGGCAGGTGCGTCAGCAATTGGTAACCACTTGCCGTTTCTAGGTTTTGGATCCAGTCGAAAATGTTCAATTTTGCTTTCACTTGCAAAGGATTTGTCATCAGTTTTTCAATTCGACTACCAATGTCACTCAGGCAACATGTCATGTCTTGAAACCAGGCCTGTAAAAAATGATTATGCTAATGATTTCCCCTTGCCTAGTGTATTCCTGCAGAAAAAACATCTGTCACATTCCACAAGTAGGATGGTGTGTTGCTCTGAGCGGGCAATCAAGGAGGGACCCATGACTGTACTTATTTTGAAGGATCTTAGAGGCGATGGAAAAACAGTGCTGATGAACAACATTGTATTCAGCATTGAGACAGGGGTGTGTCAAAGCATTTGAAGTAAAGGCCTCTAGTGCTGATATTAAAGGCTATAATTAGCATTCAGACAGGAGCATGGGCAACGTGTTTAGAGTGAAGGCTTCAGTGCTGATGTACAACAGGGTACTTAGCATTCAGACAGGACCGTGGGCAAAGCATTTATAGTAAAGAACCCTGGTGCTGATGCACAACACTTTATGCAGAATTCAGGCAGAATAATGCTCAAAGCATTTAGAGTAAAGGCAGCATTGCTGCTGTGCAACACTGTGTTCAGCATTCAGACAGGAGCATGAACAAAGCATTTACAGTAAAGGCCTCAGTACTGATGAACAACATTGCATTCAGGCAGGGGCATGGGCAAAGCATTTATAGTAAAGAACCCCGGTGCTGATGCACAACACTTTATGCAGAATTCAGGCAGAATAATGCTCAAAGCATTTAGAGTAAAGGCAGCATTGCTGCTGTGCAACACTGTGTTCAGCATTCAGACAGGAGCATGGACAAAGCATTTACTGTAAAGGCCTCAGTACTGATGAACAACATCGCATTCAGGCAGGGGCATGGGCAAAGCATTTAGAAAAAAGAACCCAGTGCTGATGTACAACACTGTATTCAGCATTCAAACAAAAGAAAGGGCACAGCATTTAGAGTAAAGGCCTCAATGCTGATGTACAACACTGTGTTTGTCATTCAATCAGGAGCATGGGCAAAGCAATTAGAATAAAGGCCCCAGGACAGATGTACAACACTGCAGTCAGCATTCAGACAGAAGCATGAGCAAAGCATTTAGAGTACTGAACCCGTGGGTCCTTTAAGCGAGGTAGAGCTCTATGGGATGGATGCAGATCTTACTCTTGCAACAATAATCAAACCGACTCAGGTAGTTGTCAAAACATAACTGCTTTAATTGCAGTTGTCTAAAACAGGGAGTAAAACTGACATCAAAAGACGACCCACAGCTTATGTCTCAAAGCATTTCATAAAATATTAAACTTATACAGCAAAAACTCATCATACGTCATGTCATACTACATGGAAAAATAAACAAAAACCTACAGGGGTTTATGATAGGCTAAAGGGGAACATCTAGCTATACTTTCTATGGGGAAAACAAGTGTGATTGGGTCTCTAAGGTCAGGTGGACAGCTATGCCCACCCCTACTGCAAGTCATCTTTCGTGTCATAAAAATACACTACGTTTCATTGGATTTCAAACTATAGGGCTCTTCGCTATATGGCCCTCTATGATTGGTTGACATGCTTGTACCCTTCTGGAATATTCCACTCGCTAGCAGCATGCAAGCTGTTACCCCAGGTGCTGGAGGGTTGGACTTGACCACACCACCCCACCCCACCCAATTAGGCCATCATACATCATCTCTCCTGCTGTCTGCCATTCAAATTAGTCTTTGAACTCGGCCTTGCAAAGGATCACTATGCCTGAGAATAAAAGGGAGTGTGAGCACAGCCTTACCTCCATTCTCAATGTGGTTTGCCCAAAGTCTATTTTCAACTTGACCATATGACAGGCGACAGTGTTTTGAGCTCCTTTTTTGCATTTAACACTATCAAATGAATAAAACCTGACTCTTCTAGTATTTTTCAATTACACTTCAAAAGGAGCTCGCCTCTCTTCTCACGTTCATTTTATCTTCCTGAATAGATAACCAGTTTCTTGGCTGCCTTAACCCTTGACACTGGGCCAGCCAACACTTCTCAAATCTTCCTTCAATGTCAGCTGTTTTCTTGTATTGCGTCACACTTTTAGACCTTCTATTCATGGGGTCCTAGTTTGCTAAAATGCGTCATGGACTATCCAGATTCTACACACACGCACATATATATTGGCAGCACTGCCTGCAGTCTATTCACTACGTATGCCAGCCTTATGATTACTTAGTCTACTTGTGTTTCAGCATCTGTACAATTGTAAAATGCCTTGCATTTTCTTCAGTGCTCTCTGAACGTGCAATCTTCATGCGCACATGAAATGTTGCTAAATTCTTTATTTTGCCATCAGATTCTATAAGGTCCATATAGTCTCTTCCTGAGCACATCTTCTGGGTGTGTCCTTTGTACTTCATGTGACGTCATCAGTCTTCTCTTTCATTCATCTTCACACTTCTTCCAGAACTTCCCTTAGAAGACTGTAATTTCTCAGCAGGTACGTCATATAGATTTTTCTCAATGGATACCTTGTTTCAAGGACTCTTCACGGTATTGGAACCATCACTGGCATTGTGCGTGTCGTAATTTCCTTTTTCCAACATATAGGCAAAATGGAGGCGGGACTTCCAGTAGAGGCACTTGGCTCCCCCTCTAAACTCCCCTCTGGTTGATTCATCGACCACTCTCTCATCAGTCTTCACATCTAGACATCCCCGTCTGAAAAAGTGCTTCTTTGGAGTCCATATCTTTATTACTCCTTTCAGAGATCCTGCTGATTTCACATGCTCCAGGGCATGAGACTACATTGTCCATTCAGGCTGCAGTAGATCCATCTTCCCACATACTTCTTGTGGTTTCCCTGATAATGGAACTTCATTCCTTAAGGTGCCAGAATACTTGTTTCTATATACTTTATAATATCTTCATCTGTCAGCTTTTTGGGTCCAAACCCTGACTTGATATTGCTCATGATCTTCATTCCTACTGCTTTCTTTGCTGTCTTCTTGCACCGTGTGATTATTATTCTGATCACAAATAATCTAAACGTGATCATCACCAAAAATGCTCCAAGGAACCTGTGAGAACATCGACGCAAACCAGCTGTCAACTGCAATATCTTCTGTCTCATCTTCGATCTTGATGTGCAAGTTCGTCAGCATCGTTATGGCCTCTGTCAAGGGCCCATTCTCTTCATTATGAAAAGGCATGAATGCACAACATGATTCTCTGATATTGGCACAAACACCTCCATCCATGGCTGTAATCATATCCAAGAAATATCTATTCTGCAGGGTCATCAGTCTTATGGCTCTCAATTTTTCCTTGATAGCGTTGAATCCCTTTATGGTAGTGTTGCTCATCTGCAGGAGCTCCCATCTGGTAATCTGTAACAATTTGGCATTGGCCATCGTCTGGATCCCTGGCATGAAGATTGGCATGAAGATTGTTGCAAATACTGCTGAGGTCTGACTGAACAACCTGTGTTCATATGTAATAGAATCAAAGGCTTCAATCGATTTAGTTGAGAAGTAGCTTTCCCTCTTTGTTTGATTGAGAATTTCGATTGAGAATTTCAACTGATCTCCTCTTTCTCAGGTGAGCATCTGCTTTTGGAAACTCTCCAATGTTCAGGTCACTCTTTCAAATCACCAATGCTGGAACATGGACAATCACTATAGAACACACCCCCGCCGCCCCAGTCCTTAGGCAACTTCATGTATGCTCTAGATCCACAGGCCCAGTAGTGGTTCATTATCACTACAGTTCCATCCTTCATTCGTCGTACATAGAAGATTGGACCTCACTGCTGATTCTCTCCAACATTTCCTGTACCATTGTTTCTGAAGCAGAGCTCTGCACTAGCCAGAGTAACTATCTGCAACGGGCCTCCTTTGTCATCAACCCATGTCAGCAACTTTGCAAGCTTGAGCCAGAGAGGTTTGCATCCCTTTTCTCCACGATCTATAACCGGTTTGTAATGTCCTGTTACTGCTACCACTCTACATATATATATATATATATATATATATATATATATATATATATATATAAACTGGAGGGCTATTTCCCTTTCTCTGTGCTGGACTGGGAAAACACCTAGCAAAAACCAACAAAATATGTCCCCACAGGTAGCAATCTAAAGATAATGCGGTATATAGATTACCTGCACATACCTCATTTTTTTCTCTGAACAACAAGAAGGAATGAGGGAATACAAAAGAATTGCGAGAGCAGAGATCACTCCTAGCTGGGTGTGTTAATCTATATTCCCAGATGGTGTCCTGGTGTTCTATACATATTCAAAACAACATCACATGTATATATGGAACCAGAATTTATCCCATTCTCTGGACCATTACACTCAATTTTGTTCCTTGCCTAAACATAAGTTCTAACAAAAAAACTCAAAAAACACTTATCATTTACTAGTACTCTGCATACAACCATGCCTTCCTCCCACCCATCTGGAGAAAGTACTGTTCCCCTGATTTGCAACTGGCCTCTCTCCTTGCATCTTTGTTTTTCTTCACAATTCTTTCCTTGACAATTGAGCTTTTTTGTTTATTTACCATCTAATTTCTGCTCCCTTCATTCCAGGCAGTTTGTATCTTATCACATGATCTCTGGTGTGTGGTCTCTCTCTCTTGTCTTTAAATCTTTCACGCAAACATCTTCTTCTGGAGCTGTCCATTCAGTCACCCATACCAAGGATGCTGTTCTACCCTGGAACTCACCTCTCGTATGGCAGAGTGCAAGGTGTGTCAGGCAATGGCCTGTCTGGACTGCTACTTCTATAGCTATGAATACCTTATTGCCCCCCACAGAATAAAGTAGGAGAGCAGAGACATAGCAACTCTCCTTAGAGATCCTTTCTACCACCTCTTTCATGTTCTGATACCAAATATCATTCCCCAAATGTGCTGTACTGTCTAGATAATTATTTAATTTACAATCATCTTCCCTCGTGCTTCTCTTGAAACTCCCTCTTGCAAGGATGGTGTGTGCATAATGCTCATGAAGTACATCAACAAGGTCCTTCGTACAGGGGAATCATAGGAACACTTGTCAGAGAAATGGGTGACCCTACATGCGTCACTGGTGTAGGGATAATCACAAAAGGCCTTGGTCTTTTCGCAACAGATAATTTAGATAATTCATTAGTCACTGGAGTGGGAAGAATCAGAGGAACTTCTATCCTACTTGGGTCAATGAAACAGACAGTATGGATTAGCAAAATCAGAAAAACAATGATAAATGAAGAGCACGCATATAATATGCATCAATACATGAAACCCCCCCCCCATTTTCGACTCTCAAAACGTTCTTTAGTTTGCTCACTTTCTGGAACTGTCCAGAATGGGCCTGTGTACTACTTTAAGGAAGCTAAAATCCTTTTTAATCAGGTAACTCTGTCAAATGATCAGGCAACTGCAAGATCTGTTCAACTATCGACATAAGTAACCTCATAATTGCGGGGCCATTTTTAGGATCTTGCAGAAACACACGTATATTAGTACTGTGACAAACAAGAGCAGGATAAACCCTACCGCCGCATTTGAGATCCCTTAGCGGCTCCCACTAAGGGACCAGGGATATAATAATGTGCCCACTATTTGTGGGCCCGTTATTAGCTACTTCCCCATTCCCATTGAGCCCTATGGGGGCTCGAATAAGAATGGGGAATGGTTTTCAGAATGGGGACTTACCGGTTCCTCCAAGGTTGGAATGACCCGGTAAGTCCCCATTCTGACTACCCGGACCCAGACACGGGTTTGGAGGCAGCCATGGTGCTAATAGTACCATGGCTACCTCCAAACTTGTAATGAGGCCCAATGAGTCTATGGGCATCGACATCTGACAGAACCACGAGGCTAACCAAAGAGAAACTCGGTGAGGAAGAATCAGGAAACTGCTCCCTTTTCCAGTCGTCGAACTTGAATTCTAGATCTGGCATTTTTAGCACATCAACACTTTCTAAAGTCCAATTCAAAGATTCCTGTGACTCTGAACTTTGCTTTGGACTCCTGCTATAATATCTATAAAGAGTGTCTGGGGTGAGTCACAGTGCAAATGCACACTTCCATTTATTTAATCACCAACCTTAGTGTCCTTCTTCCTCGTCATTGATTGAGTCTGCACATGCTGAACTTCTTCTTCTTGTCTTGCTTCCAAATCAACGGTTGGGGGTGCATCGGTCTCACCAGCATATGCTTTTACATTGCCCAAATGTATCCTTATGTATCTTTCTTGAACTTTTACTGCTGATGGAGTATTGTTCTCTATAATAAAAGGACCACTCAAATGGTGCTTGTGCCACTTCCTTGTAAAGTTACGCACTAGGATTGAATCTCCCATAAATAATTTAGGTAAAGGAAACAGTTCTAGAAGTCTGGTTGCTGAATAGTCTTCATCTGTGTCCTGAGACCGACACCGCTTGCACTTGAGATGATCTGAAATGACAGAGATACTAACGGTCATACATGTCTAATAAGCGCGCAACTCATTTCCTAACATTTCTGCAGTCTTCTGGGCATCATTTCTGCTCCTCGATGGAGGAGACAAAGGTGTTCTAATTTGCCTCCCTATCACTAACTCTTGAGGCATGAGGTAGTGGTCCAACCCAGGCTGATTCCTTAATGCATATAATGCAAGAGGCAGGCAATACAACATCCCTTCTTCAGAGTCAATTTGAGTTTTTCTATTCTCTATTTAAAGAGACTTTTGAGTCTCCCACATATCCCATTCGCTTGCTGGTGATAAGCAGAAGAAAACTAATCTGTTCAAATATTTCATTAATAAAATGGGGCCCACTGTTGGATCTCAGCACCTCACAGACTCCCCATCTAGGAAAGACTTCTCAGACTAAATACTTTGCTGTGCAAGTGGTATCAGGGTGTGTACAAGGGCCTGCTTTAATCCACCTAGAAAAGGGACACGCCACCACTATCATATACCTATATCCACGACACATTTGCAGCATATCATCATAGTCAATATATAAATGCTGAAAAGGACCATTCGGTTGAGGAATCACTCCTGTGATCGTTCGCAGTATGTGCCCAGGGATAAACTTTTGACATACGATGCTATTTACTTCATAAAATGCAATGTGTTCTAACACGTTCGGCACAAACCAGTCCTCCGCAATAGCTTTCCCTTGTTACATGTGCAGGGTAGTGCAGCTGTTCAAGCACTATCTTTAACAAGGCTACAGGCTTCACCAGCTTTCTAGTGCTGTCCTGTTGCCCCAATGCTTCAGAGGGGTATAAAGAACACCCCCTCCATTTCTAAAATTCTTGCTCTTCCTCCGGTGTACTTCCGTGAACCACCTTCAACTGTGTTCTTGACAAATGATTAAACCCTTCATTTACAGTCATAATTGTGACTACTTTTACCTTTATATCTGGAGTATCAAAACTTGAAATATCTGGGGAACATGCAACACTTTTGGTCTCTTTGTTTGAGGCTTCGCTCCCGCAAGAGATAAAGTCAGTTTGCTTAGTATGGGATGCGCATTTAACTAATGCGATGGCTACTGGGAGTTGTAGTACTTAATAACCCTGTCGAATAATGCTGTGTTTTGCACTGGAGTGCCGTCTTCTCAGAGGTAGCCCCTCCTTTTTCAACTTCCTAATTCTGTGCGCATGGTTGATGTTACATAGGCGAAGTCAATGTACACGTTACTTCCTGCCCTGTGTGTTTCTCAAGCGTGACAATAAGCACCACCAATTCTGCTGCCTGTGCCGAAAAGTGACATTGTAGTAGTGCACTTGCTACAACCTCAAATTCACCACTGGCTCTGTGCCTTACCACAGCTGAATGCCTTTCCCCCTCAGTTTGACCAATTTCTGAAGACCCATCAATAAAGAGAATCCCCCCCCTGCTAGCGCATTTTCCATTATGCGTGGGATGTCGTCATAGTACTCCTCGTAGTTAGAGCAATCATGCACACGCTCACCCTCTGGCACAGGTTTGGCTACAAACATGGCAGGGTTCACTATTTTCCACATGATTATTTTGATTTCTGGCTTAAATATAACTACCTCATATGTAGAAGCCCTCTGGGATGTCAGTGTACCCTTAGTTTTCTCCAAAACGGCAAACAAAGGATGCTCAACAAACAATGTCAAAGAACACCCCATCACAATACTAGAAGACGCCTTTATTGCAAACGAGGCTGCTGCCAGCTATTGTTTGCAAAGAAAGTGCCTTCTCATAACCGGATCTAGAATCCCACCGTAATATTGCAGGGGTTTGTACCACAATAAAGTCCTCTGTGTTAGCACTGCTGTTACTATCCCATTTTTATGTGGAAAGAAAATCCTCATCATATTTAGGAATTCCTAAAATGGGAGCTGTGCAAATTGCTTTCTTTAATTCTTCAAACCCTCCCTCCATTTCCTCGGTCCATTCTATTTTTTTGTTGTTCACTTGTGCTTTCTTCAGAGCCTGCAAATGGGGTCTTGTGTATGATCTACATTGAAAATCTCTGCTCTAACATTGTTGCATAATCACAAAAACTGCTTCATTTGTTTTATCATGTGTGGTTTATTTTTCAAGTCAATCACCATGAAATACTGTGCCTCTGCTGGAATAATACATAGTATTGTCGCCGGATTCGGTACTAAGGGAAACTCTGCCTCTAAAATCTGGTTAATTGGTCTCATGTCTTGTATGAATCACCACTATCCCCCTTTGATTTCTTCATAGGGGACACTGCAGTATTACACAGTGACTCTGTGTAATAGTCACTAAAATATGATATAGTCTTAAAAATGCCTTCATCCACCTCTCGAGACATTGGGTACTGTCCTGCTTGAGGTAAAATTGCTCCTGGCTTCAGCTTAATCTTGACCTCCCCTACCCCCTTTAATAAGCCTATGTAATAGGGGCCGATAGTCCATAAAGAGTTTGGCACTTTTTCCAAATCTTCATTAAAAAATGCTGGGCGCTGCCGCACTATCACCATTCGCTGTGGGATTTCTCTTTTCTCTATTCTGATCCAATATGTAATACTCATCTCGAATATTACTTCATCATCTGCTGGATCATCTCTAAACATATCCTCATCAGTGATGTCAGTCAATCTGTACCCACCCCGATGGCAATCACTGTTCTCCATGGTCTACCCTCGTCATCGGTTCCTTCGAACATAGCCAATTCCCCTCACACTAAGGCTGCATTTAACTCTAGGGGAATAGCCTGTCCCTGCCAATTCCCCTCACACTAAGGCTGCCTTTAACTCTAGGGGAATAGCCTGTCCCCCCTCTTCGTCCATATCTATCTGTGGCCTGAAGAAAAACTCATCAGGTATTCTAATAATCTTTCCCACTAAGCTTGGTAGCTATGTTAACAAAATGCGTACCCCATAAAGAAAGACCTCTGGCTCTAATGGTGTTCCTCGCAGAGCCATTTGCCCTGTAAACACCAATATAAATTCACCAACATTCTTATAATGTAACCCTGGAGCAGAAAACACTATGCCTTCATTAGGTAAAAGAAATCGTCATATTGATTTTGTCAAATAATCTGGTCCAAAAATATGAATGGGTGTCTGCCGTGAATACAATAATGGAACAGACATGTCACATTCTCATATGGAGACTGGTAATTCATCAGTAAAAGGAACTCTGCTTGTAGCTCCAGAGAAACCTTGCACATTTATGGTTTCCCGACATTGGATACTTGTCCTCTCGTATACATGAACGAGTAGCCCC
Source organism: Ambystoma mexicanum (assembly GCF_040938575.1). NCBI lineage: Eukaryota > Metazoa > Chordata > Amphibia > Caudata > Ambystomatidae > Ambystoma > Ambystoma mexicanum. The sequence continues at coordinate 432,277,947 of NC_090937.1, forward strand.
AGTGTCTGCTAAAAAAGAAAAAGATTTGCCTCCTATTGTCACATCAACCCTTGGTTCCTCTTGAGGGTCTGGTGTCACCGATAGTACTGAACACATCAAGTTGCCCTTTGAGATGTTCTATTGTGGGTGCATGCATATCCTGGCACCTGTAAAAGGACTTCCCCCCCACCACAGTGATACCCTCTAGTCTATGGGCCTCATTACATGGAAGGCGGTGAACCATGGCGCTATTAGCACCATGGTTCATGCTGGTAAAATACCGGCACCGCCTTGGTGGAAAGGGGAATTACCGCCCCATTCCAAGGTTGGTGGGGCGGTAATTCCCCCTTCCACCATTGCCCTTCCCCATTCCCATTTTTGGCCCATAGGGCTCTATGGGAATGGGGAAGGCACTAATTACGGTACCGCAGATTGTGGTACCGTAATTAGCTCCACTGGTCCCTTTGCAGGTTGGTTTTTAACGCCTGCAAAAAGCAGGCGTTAAATTCCCCAACCCGCAAAGGGACCTCGTAGTAAGGCGGTAAGGATTTACCGGTACCGGTAAAATACCGGTACCGGTAAACCCTTACCGCCTACCGTGTAATGAGGACCTATGTGTCAATAACTGTCCTGTGTTTGCATTCTGCTGTATCTGCATGTGTTTGTGCTATGACTGCCCTTGCAGCAGATTCAATGGTGTTTGCGGTGGTTGCAATGCCTGTTGCATTTGCGGCGCTTGTTCTTGATACACTATCTGATCTTGGGTAAACCCATCCATAGCCTGTGAGCTATGTGCTGGAGGATAAGCTGCCCCCCCCTTGAGATTTTCCCATTCTGTACATACCCTTGGCTTCAACATGTTTGCGCCATGTGCCCTGTCATTCCACATGTCCAACATACAAGAGGAGCTCTTCTGAATAGTACCCCCTGGTTGAATCCTCGTTGCACATTTTGATTATCATTCTGCATACTTTGAAAACTGCCTTGATTATTCTGAAACCCATCCCTTCCCCTGTAACCCATTCCTCTGCCTCGTGGCATAAACCATTCCCTCCTTAATCCATTTGGCACTGATAATTCACCTGCGATGCACCCACTGCTTGCTGCATTCCCAATTGTTATCTGCTTATCAGTACTACCCCTTCTAAGGCATACTTTGACAACTTCTTCTGAACTAACTTGGCTTCCTCAAGTTTTGTAGCATCTTCCTTATTCTTATTTTTCTCTGGTAACAGCCGGCAGTGATGCACTATAGTCAACTGTATTTCTGCCCATGTCTTCGCTTCTATTCACACTAATTTCTTGAGTTTTCACTGTAGCTGCTCTGGTAATCCCTGACACAAAATTTGGTAAAATACTGCCACTGATTTCCCCACAGCTCCCTCATTTCAAGAGGCCTTCTTTCTTGAATGCTTTGAATATAAACAAGCGGATCTTCATCATCTTTCATCTTACGTTTCATAATTGCACTCATATCTGACGTATCAGGATACTGTACTGAGTGCTCTCCAGACATCTGCTCTACAATTATTAAATAGTGTTATATTGTGCACTGTGTTCTGCGCCATGACACTTGAGTAACCTGCTCTCGTCCAAATATCAGCAGCCCTTTCCCCAAGAATGGCTGCTTGGAGACCCTTAATGTCCCCTATTGTTGGAGTATTAACTCCTGTCATCTTTACTAGCTCATAAATCCAATTCCCTGCACCCGCCATTAAGCTGGGAAGTTTGCATCTTAAATTATCCTTATCCATTTGTGGCCAGGGAATATACTATGGTCTGGCCCCTCCTTTCTCCAATAAAGGAAACTGCATAAACCCAAATCTGCAATTGGCTCCCATTGTCTGCCTATCCATAGTGGGGAGAGTGGTTCCTAATTGCCTTCTTCCTGGCAATGACCTCAGCAGGTTCACATATGGTGGCGACTCTCCTTTCTCACTATGCGATCGTCCTTTAGGTTGCTCTGGATATGCCATCAGATCTGGATTTTATCCTTAATCTGCTCTATATCAGACCATCTCACTCTGTGTCTGTCTGCAGACATCCCTCGGGACCACATGCTCTCTCTCTCTCCTCCCCACGGAAGGTTTCTCTCTTCGGTTGACATATCTAGTCCCCAGCTAGTATGGCCTTCATCCCCATCCCCCTAATTTAAAGTCAGCCTATCTGAGAACAAGGCTCAATGCTCGAGACTGAATGGGTCTCTTTCCTCAGTTCGTGATTGAAGGATCAGGGATTGTTCTCCCTTCCCTCGTCTTCCCAATTTGCTGCTTTCCCTTAGGTCTTGATAGGCTTTATCAATCCTCTCCCTGATGCTCCCTATGTCATAATTCTCTACTAGGGTTACGCTATATGGCCCTGACATTGATCCCTGTGACGGGAGGAACTCCTCTATATGGCCCCATGATATAATGGACTTGGTTCCATTAACTCTTTCTGAATGCGATCAATTTTGCGTTCCCTTTGTCTGCTTTTCGCTCCATTTCTTCATCTAATTCCCTTTGCTTTCTCGCTTCTTGTCTAACTCTTTCCTCTTCTTATATTTTCTCTTCCCTTCTTTCATTCACTCTACGCTCTTCTTCTTCCCTTCTTCTTTGCATTCTTATATCCCGTAATTTCTGCGCTTCTTCTGCTTCTCTCTTTTCTTGCCTATCTCATTCTTCAATTGTTCTCTGCCTGTTATCATACTTCCTTTGCTCCTCTGCCCTTTCTTCCTTTCTTTGCTGTTCCTCCTGATACATCTGTTCTTGTTTCTGCCTGTTCATTCTTTTGTGCTTTCTTTTCTGTCTCTGGAAGATAGCTCAGGGCAACATGCTCGCCTTGAAAGCAAGACGACACAGAGCAACACAGGTTTGATCACCGGGTCCGCGCGTGTTATAAATAACCTACCATGTCATATCATGTGCTCATCTTCTTTCAATCTTTTCTCTCATTCTCTGTCTTTTCTATCCTTTTCATCTTGATATTCCTTTTGCCTAACTTCCTCGATACTTTTCCCCTTCGAGCTTGACCAATCTCTGTCAACGCATCCATTTGTTCTGTACATGCGTTCCTCGTCAGCTTTATACGTTTCTCCTTTCCATCTCTTAATCTCTCTTTCTATCTCTGTTGATATAGTTGGTTGTTCACTTTTCTTTTTTTTTTTTTTTATTATTAAGTGTATTTGGTTTATTACAAACCTTTCACCATCAATAAAACATTTCATTTTACAAAGAGATCTGTCATAGCCAGTCAACATCAAGCAGATAAAAAAAAAATTGGATTAATTCACAATACAATGTTCAATAAAATATTTACAACAACACTGCACGGTGAGTCCTTTTAGCCATTTCAGTTCAGTTTTTGTGATGCGTTTCCTTCATCAATAAGGTCTAGCCTTTTTAGTGTGGTTTCCAGAAATGTGACTGTTATGAAATTTATTTTTGAAGATTGGCAGGCATAGATTTTGCTCTACCATTTTTCTGCATCTAGGCCGCATAAGTCAGTGATGTTACTGGTTAAGTATAAATTTCGCAGTTCTCTCAGTTCTGTGCAAAATAGCACTAAGTGATGTAGTGATTCTTCACCTTTGTTGCACAGTCTGCACTTTGTACATATTTTTTCTCTAGTATATCTTGCCTTTGTTGTTTTGTTTCGCAAGGTATTTAACCTGAAGCGTAATAACAGATCTCTTTGTTTGGGGTTCGGAAACTTTCTCAGATAATCTGGTATGATAGTCATCACCCCACAGTTAGATTTCAGGAGTGTGTGCGTTTTTGACCGAGCTCTTTCCATTTCAGTTTTCGACCAGTCCTCAGCCCAAAGTGCTCTCTTTATAGCTATCTGGTTTTCTGCTAAAGTTTGGGCTTTGAGGGTAAATTCTGTCAGAGTTTGTTCATTTTCTCGTTTCCAATCTTCTACCACTTTTTCTTCATAGTTGTTAAATTTTGTAAATAATTCGAATTGGGGCGGCATTGTATTATTCGTTATCTTTCTATACAACATTAGTTTATTGTAACGAATGTGTATATATAACGATGTTAGTCCCAGTTCGTGTCTAATTACCGTCATTGGAGTAGCTTTTGGTATCGGTAAGATTTTTTTCCAGAACAAACCTTCTAGCGTGGTCCAAAACTTCTCTGGGATATTCATACAGGTTTCTGCTCCGTATATCAATGTCGGAATTACTTTCAATCTGTAAAACGTGATCACTGGTTGAAGGGAGAATTTTCCATATCTTTTATTGATAATGGTCGCTTGAGCTGTTAGCTGTTTTGTCTTTGCCTAACATCCTTTTCCAGGGCTCTTCGTTTTTTATTCCACTTATTTGTGCTCCCAGATATCTCATTTCGTCACATGGTTTTATCCAGGTTTCGTTTACTTTCCATTCTTCGTTTTTTGTCTTTTTCCATCTTTTATCACCGAATATTAGAATTTCGGTTTTTTCTGCGTTTATTTCTAGGTCATTGTTTTCTATATATTTTTCGACCTGATTTAAAGCTCTCTGCAGACCAATTTGTGTATGATCTAAAATTATCAGGTCGTCTGCATAGAGCAGATGGTTGATTGGTCTGCAATTCAATTTCGGTGGAAAAGTCCTGCTATTTCCAAAGCAGTGTTGTAGGTCTTCAATGTAAAAGCAAAACAAAGTAGCTGCTAACGGGCATCCTTGTTTAAGGCCTTTTGTTGTTTTTATCTCCTTAGATAGATTACCGTCTTGATCTAATTTGACTCTCATTGAGGTTTTAGTGTACAGTTCTTTGATGGCTTTCAGGAGATCTGTCGGGCAGCCTTTCGAAGCCAATTTTTCCCAGAGGCGACTTCTTTTCACACTGTCAAATGCTTGCCTTAAGTCAATACTGGCTGTGTACAGTTTTTGTTTATTTGTATAGGCTCTTCTTTTCATCAGTCCTAGAATTAGCAGATTTAAGTTGCATCCCACGTTCTCAACAAAACCTGATTGTCTTTTATCATATATATTGGAATCCTTAATCCACGTTTTCAATTGTTTTAACAGGAGGGTGGCAAAGATTTTCCCAACACAATCTAATAGGGCAATTGGCCGATAGTTTTTCGGATCCATCCTGTTGCCTTTTTTGAAGATCGGGACAATAATGGCCGATTTCCATGATTTTGGTATTTGTCCCTGTTTCACAATCCTCTTAAAGAGTCTTTCGCAGAAAGTTGCCCATTTTTTTGGGTCTTCTTTTAGCACTGCATTTGATAGACCATCAGGTCCTGGAGCTCTCGAGGAGCTTGCTCTTAAGATTAGGGACTTTATCTCTTCCTTATCGAAATGGATTTCCCAGGGGCATGGTCTTTCTTCTTTGGTATTATTTTCCATAACCAGCGTTTTTGGTTCATTAAACAATTTTGCAAAATGCTCAGTCCATACGGTTTCTGATATTGGATTCATGAGCGCTACTGTTGATTGTTTATTATTTAGTAGGTCCCATAATGTCCTGCTATTTGCATTGGATATTGCTTTCTGCATTGCTTCAGCATCTTGTTGTAGCAGTTGTGCTTTATGGGCTTTCTGCCAGTTTTTGTATTTTTGTTTTCTTTTTTGTATCATTGCTTTCGTGTCTTTGTTCTTTCTATTTTTTAATGCACGTAGATCTTTTCTTAGTAATCTCTTTTCTCTCGCTACTACTGGGTCATATACATGTAGTTTTTTAGTTCTTAGTTTTAGGTATTTTCCAGAGTATTGTCTAAATATCTGTAGCGATGTATCATATTCTACAGACTTTTTTTCTTTGGATTGCCACTTTTCTAGATTTTCTAATACAGTGTCAAAGTCACTTTTTTTCAACCTTAATCGATTTAGGCCATGTTCTAACTCTATTTTTACGTTCCATTTTTGCTTTATTCGGGTTTCCCAGTGTAGAAATTCGGCGATGATTGGTTCATGATCGCTATAGTTTGAAGGTGTTATTTTGAAGCTTTGGATTTTCGTTAATAACCGTTCACACACAAACATGTAATCTAGTGTGTTACTTGCAATGCCATTTGACCAGGTCTTTGCTGGCGGTATATCTCCATTCGTGCTCCCATTTAATCTATGTAATCTCCTTACATCCATTTCTTCATTCCATTTTTTTCCACGTTTGCATTTTTGGTCATTTTTTTGGTTTGTATCATGTTGGGTTGCTTTATTTTCTTCAAAGCAATCTGCGTTAAGGTCACCGCAGATGATGATATTTAGGTCTTTGTATGCTTCTATTTTTTCGTCTAAGCATTCCGTTATTTGATCTATGAAGCATTCACTTTCGATGCTTTGGGGGTTCCAATAGACATTCAATATTAGCATTATTTGCTTAACTTTTGAGGCTTCGAGCTGGAAATTTATGACTGTTGCCTGTATATACGGGTTAATATTCTTGGATTCGATTACTTTTATTTCTGACCCGTTTTTGATTAATGTTAAGAGACCTGCAGACGGTCTTCCAAGTGCACTTCCTTTGGCGGGGTTGAATAGCACAGTGAATCCTTCCTTAAATGGGGCAATTTTTAACCAAGATTCTTGTATACATATTATGTCTAGCTCGTTTAAGGATGGATTGAAATCATTAAAGAGGTGGCTGTGACCTCTGGTGTTCCAGCTTCCTATTTTCCATCGATCAGTGTAAGCTTTTTTGGATGGCTATAATTTTGGTTTAGTAGCAGGGGTGCCGGCTAGCCAATTCCAATATTTCGGGTCCTCTTTTGTTGTTTGTTGGGGATTTGTTGATTCACTTGTTATTTGGGTTCTTCTTATGGTTATTTTTATTTTGTTTAAATGCTCTTTTTCGTGCTTTTGAATCTGATCTTCATTTCCATTTCTTTTTAGTATTCCATTTGATGGTTCCGTGGTTAAATATATTGTGTTTTTGCTTCCACCTGGATCACTCTGATCATACTGGTAGTTCTCTCTCTGATTTGACTTTCTATTTTCAATTTTCGATTTAATGTAATGTGCTTCTTCATCTTCCGAGAATTTCCTCTAAAAAAGCACAGTTTTACTTTTTTCACTGGTTTCTGGTTTGTCATTGATGTTTTGTTAGTCTACTGGTTCTGAGATTTTAAAGCCCAGTACTCGGAAGTTCTCATGTGCCTCTAGCATAATAGTGGCGAGCAGCACCGAGTTCGTCGTAATTTCTACCAGGTCGACACGCGTTTCTTCAGGGAAGCTTACTGTCAATATTTCTTCTGATTTTATTGTTTTCAGTTGTGGAATGTATTGTAAAAGTTTCATTACTGCTGATCTATTGAGTATCAGACCATCCGAATTTCTTACTATTTTTTCGAGTATTACAACCCTATTTTTCGGTGGTTTAGGTTTTTGTTTCATCCATTTATGCTTTATGTCGGTAGTTCTAGCGTTTCTTTGTTTGTCGCTCAAAAGCCAGTTCTCTTTTCTTATTTCATTTTGTTGTGTATTGGTCAAATTCAACAGTTGTACATTTTTTTGTGGAGAGCATTCATTCATTTCTTTTGGTTTGGAGTATTTTGCTGTACATTTTTTTAATTTTTCACTTAGGGTTAGAAAATCTTCTTTATTTACCACCCTAGGATCAATGCATACTTCTTCAGCTTCATAAATATTGTAATCCGTTATTACTCTTTCCTGTGTTTCGTTTGTATATCCAAATCCGTCGTCATAAACAGAGCAATCTAGAAGTTCTTGGATAGTTCCATCATGTGAATTGTCGTCTTCTGAAGATACAGAGACTGTTTGGCTCTTTTCTAATGTCAACTGAGGGTGGTTCTCTATTAGTTTGCTGCTTAGTATGGTATTATGCAACTCTTCTTCTGTTGTATCTTTTGTGTTTCGCGAGCAGCTCCTCGGCCCGCTAATCTTCTTCTTTTCTTTGAGGGTCGTATTTTTTGTTTTGCATGTGCTTTTTTGGCCTTTCTTTTGTGTGATATTTATATTTGCTACTTCTGTCTTCTTGCTTGTATTAGAATCAAATATAGGAAAAGCACTTGTTGCCACTTTTCCTGCATTTTCCAGTGTTTTTCCAGCAGTCTCGGATGTAATATTTTGGTTCCTTTCATTCTCGATCTGTGTTTGTTTCGGGATTAATCTCATGTTTGAGGGCATAGAATCTTGGGCTTTATGATCTCCATGTTCCTCGGACTGCGTTAGTTCGAGTCCGGACACAGATGGAGCATGGTGAACTTCTCTTTGCTCTTCATGTGTATACTCTCCTGTTTTTGGATCAGTCCTGATCGGGTGGAGAGCTAAAGTTGTGATGATTTCTCGAATCCCTTCTAGAAAATGTTGTTTATCGGTTTTTGCGTCTTGCAATAAATCAGTGTCTTTAGGACCACTCCCTCCATTTCTTTATCGCGACTTCGCTTTTCTTTAATATGGTCGATGACTGATTCCACGTAGATCAGTTTGCTGTTCATTAGGGCAATCATTGTCGATTGATCTCGTTGGTTTTCAGTTAAAGTTTCATATAATTTTAGGAAAGGAGCCATAGTTATCGATACAGATGCTATGATTGCTTCCTGTGCCTCTTTTAACCACTTTTTTTCATTTGTCGTTCCATAATTAATGCCATTTTTTCGTCTTTGTAAGATTTTTCCATTCTTCCTATTTCTCTCATTTGAGCTGTATTCCGATGAGGTCGACGAATTTTCCTCTGAGGACGTCAATTCTTTTGTGCTTTTTTTTGTGTGTGGTGAAAAATTTTTGATGTGATCTTGTAGTGCTTTTATTTCTGAGGCACGTTGTTTATTTATCTCTCTCTCTTCAAAAGGCCGTTGTCTGTGATTTTCTGTTTCAGACGTGACTATAATTATGTTATCGCTGTTCGTGGGTACTTTAGTTGTTGTACTTAATGGATCTTTCAGATTATTTTTAAGTGCATTTTCCGGAGTATTGTTCTCTGATGAGTGCATTCGAGGGCGTTTGGAGGCCCAGGACTCGGTTTGTACATTTCCACCGCCTTGTTTTGCTATATTTTCTTTCCGACTTATTTCGTATAGACTTTCCTTTGCATTAATGCTCATGGCATCAAGTTTCCCTACAGATGGATTTTCTTTCTGAGTATCTATGATCTCTGCTGTGTTTGATAATAGATCATCATCTGTTATTTCGGAAGTCACGTTTCTTATAAGTGGAGTGTCATTTCCCTTTGACACAGTTTTTGAAATGTAGCTTTCATGTATATTTTTGTTCGGTTGAATTTTGCCACTATTTCTGGCTTCGCTCATTTCCGGAGGGGCAGGTTTTCTATTGAAATGCCATCTTAGCGTACCAATCTCGGATGTAGAGTAGCATCTTTTTTTTGTCTGTTTCTTTAGATTTTGTAAATTGTGCGATTCTAAACCTTTCTCTTGATCATCCTCTGCACCAGTATTCATCCTTTTTATGCTGGTGCTTTTTTTTTGAACTTCAACTTGTGTTTTGGGGACTTTATTTTTGTTCGATTCATTTGAAAGTGTGGGGCTGAAGGTGACTGCCTGGTTTCCCTCAGGGGCCAGCTGTTTGGCCATGGCGCGCTGGTTGCAGGGGCTCAACTGCCCTAGTCCTCCCGTGGAAGCACACCCTTCAGCTGGGCCTTCCACGTCTCCAAACAACAGAGGGTTAACTCTGTTCTCTGTGCGTGCTGCATCCTCAGTCCACTCAGGCTCCAAGCAGTCTCCACCCAAAGTCAGGAGTAACTCTCCCGGCTCCTTGCTTCCGCGAGTCTCAGCGTTCGCTCCTCTCGTGTCACCTACTCCCTTCCACCACGGGGCTGCGGCGGAGCGCGGAGCTCCAGCACCCTCGCCCGCTCCACAGTTCGGCTCCCCCCGCCCGCGGCACGCCGCATTGGGGCCGCTGCCATCCGCGCCCGCCATCGGCTCGGCGCGTGCAGGCGACTCCTGCACCCCGCCCACTTCGGCCCCCCCGCACCATCCATCGCGCTGGTCGCTCCGGACATCAATCACGTCCACAGCGACCACACGCCTCTCATCGCGGGGGGGGGCAGAATCACAATGGCAGCCACACGTCTCCCCAGGGCCCAGCGGCGACCTCCCAGTCGCCGTACAAGCGCTCGGCAGCAGCGATGAACAGTCATCCGACGGGATGGGCGAAAACATCTCATTTGTGAGTGTCTTTCTTGTCAACTTACATTGTTTATTGGAATGTGGATCTACTGGCAATTTTTTACATTGCTTTCCAATGTTTTTAACAGCTATCTTTGAATTAGCTGAACTGAATGTGGTGACTAATAATGAGTTAAAGGGCTGTTTCTCGCCCAGGTCGTCTAATGCACGTACCTTGCTCCGTGTTCTTGGATGTAATTCTCCTGATGTTTCAGGGTCCATTTGTTCACACATCGGCGAACACTCGGCAAACACTCCGCTACGCTCCGCGTCTGTGGGTGGTTCTTATGGGTTCCAGATGTAGAAACAAAGAACAGACTCCAGAGCAGACTCTAGCAGAGAGTATGAGTAACAGGGATTCTCCTTCTCCTTCTTTGCTGCCAAACACTCGGCAAACACTTTTCTCATCCTTGTCTTGTAAGACCTTAAAGCTCTCCTCCTTTCTTTTAGTCTCTTCTGGACGGTCGTCACTGCTGAAGGCAGGCAGTTCATATATCGGATTCATATATCCTGTTGCCGCTTTTAGTTACTTTAATGGATACAAGCCTATATCGTCTGTACTGTCGCCGTTTACTTCAGGCAAGGTAAGCGGAGCAGAAGGCTCAGCACCTTCCTCCCTACACTGATTAAGCATCCAATCCTCAGGAGGCGGATCATCCCACTCCTGGTTATTTTCCAAAGCTCTAAACTAGCTAGCCTCTTCTTCAATTTCTTCCCTGTGTATGCAGTATTTATGTATGTGGTCATGTGTTGCAAAACCGCTTTTGACAGCAATCCCCCTTGTGGCCATGGCATGGACATCTTGTCTGCTGTACCTTTTACCCACTCTGCACTATACTGTTTAAGTTTAGGTGCATGCTTTGGCAGTATCTTTCACAAATGCATCAGTGGAGTAACATCCCCCATTGTGACAAGTCTCAATTGACTGTCAATACTTACCGTTAGTAACACAGATACGTTTCAGAAAAACAACAAACATGTGCACGCTCCAACCTCGCCGGTCAAAGACTCTACTTCTCAATTGTCTCAACCTATCTGTTTCAGTCGGCGGCGACAATGACTAAAAGATAGATAACTTTTTATCGCTTCTTTGAACCTCACAGTTTACTCCCGCTGATCTTCGACCCCTCTTTTCAATAACAAAATACACAAATAGACAGACTAATCAATTATTTACATTTACACCATGGTACTCCGTTCTCCTAGCCCCTAAAATACCCCAATTGGAGTTTGAGTCATTCCCTAACATAAACTTGTTTATATGCCGCCTATTTACCCCCTTGGGGTTTTGAAATTACTCCTTCTAGACCTGCCTTGAGGTAGGAAACCGGGCTCTACAAAATGCTTGCTCTTTTACACACTTCTCATCATATACTAAACAAACCCCCCATTACTTTTCTACATTACCACAATCCCATTCCCTTAATTTGCATCTCCTCTCAATCTACTCACCATTCGCTTTTCAGCTCAAGACCATCAGGATTGTTCCCCTCCTCCAATCGACCACCGTCACCTTCAGTCTGCTCAGTATCTGTGGAAACAAGAAGGGATTTTGTCAAAGAGCTTCCCGTCCCACCTTTATCGATTTTCTTGCATACATTCTATATTGGCCGCTCTCCACAGGAAACATTGCGATCCTCTGGCTAGATGGCGGAGGGTGTCCGATTTTCCAAAAACACTAAAGACCTACTAGCCGATGGGCCTGAACCATCCTTCTACTGCTACCATGTGGACCCGTAGGCTCCTTAAGTGAAGTAGCGCTCTATGGGATGGATGGGGATGCAGATCTTACTCTTTCACCAATAATCAGACCGACTCAGGAAGATGGCAAAACATAACTGCTTTTATTTGCAATTGTCTAAAACAGGGAGTAAAACAGGCATCAACGGATGACCCACAACATAAGTCTCAAAGCATTTCATTAAAAAATACACTTATACAGCAAAAAGCAAAAACTCGTCATACGTGAGGTCATACTACGTGGCAGAATAAGCGAAAAGCTGTGGGGCTGTATGATAGGCTTAAGGGGAACATCTAGGTATACTTTCTGTGGGTAACAGGAGTGTGATTGGGGCTCTAAGGTCAGGTGGACAGCTATGCCCACCCCTAGTGCAAGTCATCTTCTGTGTCATAAAAATACACATTTCATTGCCTTTCAAAATATAGGGCTCTTTGCTATATGGCCCTCTATGATTAGTTGGCAGGCTGGTATCCTTCTGAAATATTCCACTCGCTATCAGCACACAAGCTGGTACCCCAGGTGCTGGAGGGTTGGACTTGACCATACCTCCCCACCCAATTAGCCATCATCCATTGTCACTCCTGCTGTCTGCCTTTTCGAATTAGTCTTTGACCTTGGCCTTGCAAAGGATCACTGTGCCTGAGAATAAAAGGGAGTGTGAGCACATCCTTATCTTGAGTCTCAATGTGGTTTGCCCAAAGTCTATTTTCAACTTGGCCATGTGACAGGAGACAGTGTTTTTAGCTCCTTTTTCACACTTAACACTATTAAATAAATAAAGGCTGGCACTTCTAGCATTTTTCCTTTACACCTCAACAGGAGCTTGCCTCGCTTCTCACGTTAATTGGATCTTCTCAAATAGATAACCAGTTTCTTGGCTGCCTCAACGCTTGACGCTGGACCAGACAAACATTCTCGAATCTTCCTTCAATGACTGCTGTTTTCTTGTACTGCGCCACACATTCAGCCCTTCTATTCATGGGGTCCTAGTTTGCTAAAACGTGGCCTGGAATATCCAGATTCTATACACACATATATATATATATATATATATATATTGGTGGCACTGCATGCAGTCTATTCACTGTGTATGGCCATCCTAGGCATTATTTAGTCTACTTGCGTTTCAGCATCTGTACAATTGTAAAACGGCTTGAATTTTCTTCAGTGCTCTCTGCCCATGCAATCTTCATTTCGCACATGAAATGTTGCTCAATTCTTTACTTCGCCAACAGATTCTATAAGGTCTCTTCCTGAGCATATCTTCTGGGTGTGAAATTTCTGCTTCATGTGATGTCACCAGTCTTCTCGTTCATTCATCTTCACACTTCTTCCAGAATTTCCTTTAGAAGACTGTAATTTCTCAGCGGGTACGTCATATAGGTTTTTCTCAGTGGATACCTTGTTTCAAGGACTCTTCGCGGTATTGGAACCATCACTGCCGTTGCGCATGTCACAATTTCTGGTTTCCGACATATAGGTAAAATGGGGGCGGGACTCCGGCAGAAGCACTTGGCTCCTCCTCTGCAGTACAGCCCCCCCATTGCTGATGTACATAACTGTATTGGCATTCATACATTTCTGCAGTGCAAAGTCTGTGCAAACTCAGTGCATAGTCATTTTTGCAGTACAAAATGACTTTGCACAGGCTTTGCACTGCAAAAATACACTTTGCACAGTTCCATGAATCAGGGTTTGTGTCGGGAGTGCAAAGCCACTTTAATCCATGCAAAAAATTCCATGAATTGGGCCCTCAGTGTTAATGTATAACACTGTGTTCAGCCTTTAGACCGGAGCATGTGCAAATCATTTCTGAGGAAAGACCTAAGTGCTGATGTACACTACTGTGTTCAGCATTCATGCAGGAGTGTGGGCAAAGTATTTAGAGTAAAGGCCCCGTGCTAATGCACAACACTGTATTCAGCATTCATGCAGGAGCATGGGCAAAGCATGTACAGTAAAGGTGAGCATGGGCAAAGCATTTAGACTGAAGGCATCAGTGATAATGTACAACACTGTGTTGAGCATTCAGACAAGAGCATGGGCAAAACATTTACAGTAAAGACCCCATGTGGCGATGTACAACACTGCATTCAGCATTCAGGCAGGAGCAGGGGCAAAGCATTTAGAGTAACGAGTCCAGGAGATGATGTACAACACTGTGTTTAGCATTCACGCAGGAGCACGGACAAAGCATTTGGAGTAAAGACGCCTAGTTCTTTCGTACAACACTGTGCTCCACATTCAGGCAGGAGCATGGGTAAAGAATTTAGACCAAAGTGTCCAGGTGATGATGTACAACACTGGGTTCAGCAGTCAGGCAGGACCATGGGCAAAGCATTTGGGGTAAAGACCTCAGTGTCGATGCAAAACACTGTGTTCCGCATTCAGGCAGGAGCATGGGCAAATCATTTAGAGTAACGACACCCACTGATGATGTACAACACTATGTTCATCATTCAGGCAGGACCATGGGCAAAGCATTTGGGGTAAAGACCTCAGTGTCGATGCACAACACTGTGTTCAGCATTCAGGCAGTAGCATGGGCAAATCATTTAGAGTAAAGACACCCAGTGATGATGTAAAACACTATCCAACATTAAGGTAGGAGCATGTGAAAAGCATTTAGATTAAATACCCCATTCCTGATGTCCAACACTATATTCAGTGCATGGGCAAAGCATTTAAAGACCTCAAGGCTGATGTACAGCACTTTATTCAGCATTCCGACAGGGACATGGGCAAAGCATTCAGAGCAAATACCTCAGTGCTGGTGCACAACACTGAATTCAGTATTCAGACAGGGACATGGCAAATCTTTTAGAGTAAAGGCCTCAGTGATGATGTACAGCACTGTGTTCAGCATTCAGACAGGGATATGGGAAAAGCATGTATAGTAAAGATGTCAGTGCTGTTGCCTAACACTGTTTTCAGCATTCAGACAGGAGCATGGCAAATCATGTACAGACCTGCAGGGGCTGATCCATGATCTCTTTTGTGGTGGATGGTAAGTAGAAAGCCAGCGGCTAAGGCAGGGCTAGAAGATATGTTGTGATCTCATTGCACAATTCATCTACACAGTCGAGGGGGAAAACAATAGCACCTGCAGCCATAAAGGTATTTAATGAACGGAAGCAGGAGGCTAAGAGTGGAGCAGAATCAAGCTGAAATAAAATTCCTTGACCAGGGGGGCAGGAGAAGCCCAAGCGCCTGCTCCTGAGGCCAGGACCGCTAACAATTGTAAGGACACAGGCAGTGCTTTCACGGGAATTTTCATTTCAACTAAAGTGTACTTTGCATCGCTACGACACACCTTAATTAATGATAAACATGTCATTAATCGACGACGTAATCACGGTTGGTTCTATGCCTAAGTAGACGTTTTCTGAAAATAGAAATATTGAACTCATTCGTCAAAGTGTACCTAGTTAAAACCAACTCGTTTTTCTCTGCCGATTTGGAAGCTGTCACACCAATTATGTCGTATGTTACACACTTCTGGAAATTACACGCTGTCACTTGCCGAACGCTTCTCGAACCTACGATTACCAACCGTAGGCTCAAAAGGAGCGTAAGTGTGGCGCATTTCAGTCCATGGAATTGTAGGGCACTTTAGTCAGTCATGGGCCGTCAATACGTCTCTTGGTCGTACAGCATGTTCCAATTCGAATTAAAAAAAATATATAATAATCACTGCGTCCCGTGGAGCATAAAGTAGCAAGTCACTAGCCTGGGCGTTTATCCGCACCTCGGGAGGCAGTTATTGCCTCAGCCTCGCGGTATGATGCATGCATTGATTAAACAGCGGTGCCTGATGGTCCTGCGACATGCCTGGATTTTTTCAATTAAAATGACAGAATATCTGTGTGTTGCAGGTTCCTCTCGAGCCGCTCCGCCGCGCTGACATGAGAGATGCTGTTCTCCATGACAGGCTGGGATTACCATGGTCTCGTCGCCTGCTCTGATCCCACCCAGTGGCCGAGAGCTCCCCATGGTCTGCAGTCGGCGCCGGGCACCCATCACTGAAGTCGCAGGTATGCCTCGTCAGACTCGGTTCCGTTTCCTGTGTCCTGCTGTTCTTTCCACTCCAATGTGACTCTGGGCAAACCTGCTCAGCTGTTGGTTTATTTGAATGATTTACTAGGTCAAGTGTACAATGAGTCCAAACGTCTTCGAAAATGAGTGTTTTTTTTTCATTTATATTTTTTATGTGTTCGTAATTAATTCTATTTTGGCGTTTTTGCGGATCGGTTAGCATTCTGCTGACTAGCAGATTGGAGGTCCCTTGTTGCCAGTCAAAATGCTAGCATATACAAACATCAACAATCACGCATGGGCGTGCGAACACACATCATTGAGACAGATGCTCTGCATGTTAAAAACTAATGAGAGCTTTGTTGGGATAATTCACAATTTTTGGATCCTAGACTTGAAGACAAATTAGGTCTCTTGGGTGATTGAGGGGGGGACTCTACGAGCTACAGCAGCCCTAATGTGTCATACTTGCAACGTCTCACATTTCTGTTTAATTGTCAAACAACTAGCTGCACTTTCCATGTGGGTAACAGAGTATCCAAGGCACTTAAAAAACAAAAAAAAACAAAAAATGATTTGGCTCACTGGAAGGTAGCAGTGCTGTGGCCTGCAGTCCACTGTGTTTGATGTTGCACACATGGCACAGTGCTGGGGTTCCACGTGGAGGTTTGGGGGTTTCATGTGGGTGCACAGTGTTGCTGGTGCTCTTTGTTTCATTAGAAGGCTGATAAGCGGTATTCCTGTTGTTGGGATATCTGGTTTAAGAGATGTAGCCTGTCTGAATGAAAATATGGAACACGTCAGTTTTTCTTAAAGCTACACAACCCACCACTGCATAAATGCATACAGAAATACAGATCCTTTGTTTCAAGGTGGTGTGTCGAACCCTTCATGGTAATCAGTCAGTCAGACACGTTCGCTAAAACCAGTCTCATGCCTGTTGGTTTGGGAATGGTGTGGTCGGCTGAGGCTCCGATGAACCAGTCCCATACCTATTGCTTTGGGAATGGTGTGGACGGCAAAGGTGCTGTCGAACCAGCCACATGGTTATTGCTTTGGGAATTATGTGGACAGCTGAGGCGCTGTCAAACCAGTCTCATGCCTATTGCTTTGGGAATGGTGTGGACGGCTGAGGCACAGTTGAACCAGTCTTATGCCTATTGGCTTGGGAATTATGTGGACAGCAGAGGCAAGCCAAACCAGTCTCATTCCTATTGGTTTGGGAATGGTGTGGACGAGTAAGGCTCTGTCGAACCAGTCACATGCCTATTGGCTTGGAAATGGTGTCGACGACAGAGGTGCTGTCAAACTAATCAAATGCCTATTGTCTTGGGAATGGTGTGGACAGCAGAGGCGCTGTCGAACCAGTCACACACCTATTATCTTGTTATGGTGTACACGGCAGAGGCCCTGTCAAACCCGTCACATGCCTATTGCCTTGGGAATGGTCTGGATAGCAGAGGCTCTGTCCAACCAGTCACACACCTATTGGCTTGAGAATCGTGTGGACAGCTGAGGCAATGTCGAACCAGTCACATTTATTTGGCCTTGAGAATGGTGTACATGGCAGAGGCACTGTCGAACCAGTCACATGCCTTTTGCCTAGGGAAATGTGTGAACAGCATAGGTGCTGTTGAACTAGTCTCGTGAATATTGCCTTGGAAATGGTGTGCACAGCAGGACGCTGTCAAAAAAGTCCCATGCCTATTGACTTGTGAATTGTGTGGATGCCTGGGGTGCTGTCAAACAGTCATGTGCCAATTGTTTTGGGAATGGTGTGGATGGCAGCGGCGGTTTCAAAACAAACACATGCCTATTGCATTGGGAATGGTGTGGTTAGCAGCTTCGATCCAGTCATGTTCTTATTGACTTGGGAACGATGTGGATGGATGGCACACTGTCAAAACACTTGTGATGAATCGACTTCCAGGGGAACCAGTGGTGCAGGGATGAATATCAGTTTCTAAACCATCTATTAGCCCCACACCTCTAGTACACCAGAAGGGATCCGAACAGATTGGAAACGCAAGGAAATAACAACTTCCTTGTCCAATTTTAGTAACATGAATGGAACGGAAGGCTTATCTCTGCAAGGTCGTGGATCGTTGGTTAGTTGCAACACAGCGAAAATACAATCATTAATGTGAGGAATTTGACTATCCGCACAGGGGTGTGCGTTCAGCTGGGCTTTTTGAAAAAAAAATGAAAATGAATAATGGGAGATCAACCTTCAAAAATGTGTGGGGCTAATCGGCACACATTTTCTAATGCTCGCCGCAAAACAAACACATACAGGCGCAGTCCTCCCAGTCACATTAATTTGACAGGTGACAGCGAGGGGTGCACAAAAACATCCAGAGGAGAAGGGCAACTCTTTCCTCCTCCCAATGCCATCCTAATTAAATATCAAAGGCTCCATGGATCCACCCTGTGCTATTGTCTAAGTACTGTGTGATGGTGACCGCATATTGATGAGTTTATTAAAGCAGGCCTGCAAATAGGCCTGGTCACAGAACTTAACAATGGGCAGGAAAATGATATGCACTGTGTCACCTTGAAGCTATCTTTCACCCCTCTGTATGAAGGACAGTGAATGGCATGCCCTGCTACACTATTTACCATAGGCAACCCCTGCAGAGCGGAACCCTTTCAGAGGGAGAAGTATGTGATTTAAGAGAGACAGGATGTCTGCTCTTATCACAAACTTCAAGGGAGACCTGCACTTCGATAAAGAGCCACATAGGGCTCAGTTAACCAGAGAGACACTTTCTACAACAGACAGAAAGATGGGTGGAAGCACACATTGTCATCTCTTACCTTTCCTGTTGCAAAGCACTCTCGTCCTGAACTTATGCATAACAGAAGATTTTTGTTGGGGACCCCGGATTGGTTCCTTAAGGTAGGCTTAGCCTGCACCAATCACTGGGGCTCGTTTGGCTTTTAAAAGAGGGCTGAGCCCCTCACTTAGCAGATCATCTGAAGGCTTCACCATAAGCAGGAAAGAAGAACTCAGCTTTGGACCCCGGCTGAAGGTACAGTTTACCTTACAGCTTCCGCCAGTGAAGATACCAGACACAGAGGACCCATCCATCAGCTCCAGGACCGGTACCAAGCAAGCACATAGCATGCCCAGCTAGGTTCTGCAAGCAAGCTTTCTAGGTGGGAAGTGCCAGAGAGTCTCTAAACAAAGGACAATGTTGTTGCCTGCAAGCACTCTCCGCAGCTTTGGACCCTCTGCCTTGAAAGGATGCCACAAGCCATGCAAAGAAGCTAGGTGGTGTGCCACACAAGCATCAACCAGCATATTTTTTTTAAGGACATTTTTGAGGCAGTCGAGCCCTCGAACGGTGACCGGCTGCACCACTGACTGCTGACACGCTGCAGTCAGTAAAGCCATCCGAGAGGCCTCGACCAGCACTCCAGATGTGCCAACCAGCACAGAGAAAATGATTCTTGACCGTAAGCCGCCATGTAGGCCAACCTACAGCCATCCATCTGGCCTTGCTTGCCGATCTGCCTGCCGCCTTATACCCGCAGCTGTCTCCCATCTTGAACTCTGTTGCAGGAGCTGCAAAGCATCCTGTAACTGACTTGACGCTGTCGAGCATCAAGAACATCTCAAGCACCATGTACATTGTGTTTCTGTCCACCTGGTCCTTCTACAAAGACTCTTTGCTCCCTTGGTGCTGAACCCAAATAATATTGAACAGTTAAGACTGATTGCTTTAACGACTACACTCCTGTCACTATTAACACTGAACCCCTTTCCGTCGTGAAAGTCTCCAAATTCTGTGTTCCTTTACAGTGTGGGTTGTATTTTGTAGTGTGCTAGAACTGTCTGTTGTAATGATAATAAAGTAGATATTTTTACACAGCCTTGACTGTACGGTCCCTTATATCATTGGGTAATAATTGTATTGTCACCAGGGGCGTTGCTAGGGGGGGCCAAGGGGGCTATAGCCCCTAATCTTTTGGTTGTAGCCCCGGATAGAATCTCAGGAGCTACAGCCAAAAGACTAGCTAGCCCCCAGTGACAACAGTACCGACATCAGCTTAGACCCGGGTCTTTTCCAGACCTAGCAACTCCCCTGATTGTCACTGTGTTGGAAGTAACCTACGATCCACAACCTTGCAGACATAAGCTTGTTGATCCGTCCACGTTAAAAGAGTTGGACAAGAAGGTTTATAATTGACTTGTGTTCCAATCTCTTTGGATCCCTTCTGGTGTACTGGAGGTGTGGGGCGTATTGATGGTTTACAAACCGATATTCATCCCTGGACCACGGGTGCCCCGGAAGTTGATTTGTCACATTGGTGGCAAGCCGTCAGATCAGTTGGAGCCTTGCACAAATATTAGTCACCCAGCCATAAAAGTACTGTTGCAGGCAACGCTAAGTCACCACTAGGTATTAGTAAGAGTTATGAAACTTGACATGGAGACTGTAAAAGTCTTGACCAGGGATGTCCTACGCATCTTATGTCAAGAGGGGATTTCCCCACCGCACTAAGGTTAATAAACCTGAGTTGCTGACCAGCCACCAAGCTTGGGTAGAAGCGAGGGTGGTTGGGGAGAAGACCCCAGGGGACGGGCTAGGCCCTGTGCACCCAAACTAACAAGACCTTCCAGAGGGGGAAATGACAAGGACTTCTGTATGAGCAGTGTTTCTCATCCATCATCCCACCGGGGCAAAGGTGGTTTCTCAACACTCGAGAGTGTCAGAGTGGACAGGGGCTAGTGCGGCATCCCGCAGGTATAGGGCCTCAGCACAGTCTCTAAGTGGCCCAGTAATTGTTACGACTGTCAATGAGGTAGCAGCTAGAAAGCTCCTGTTTGAGAAGAGGAGACTAGCGCTAGAGGAGCAGAAACCACAGGACAAGGTCATCATAGAGCTGCACAAAATGGCGCTTGAAGAGCAGAAGGAAGCCAATAGATCCACCTCTAGCGAAAGCAGCAGTAGTGGCTCAATCCAGAGTGCCTGGGATAAGCCCCAACGGCACATCCCCAAAAACTTAGTGCATACTTATGAAGTGGGGAAGGATATGTTTGACTGGTTTGAAGTGCTCAAGCTGGCTTTCTAGCTACAGGAGGTGGATGAGGTACCGTGGGGTGCTGCCCCAATGAGTCAGTACTGATGCAATTTTTTTGGTTAACTCCTGAGAAAAGGCCAGTTTATGAGAGTATGAAGGGAGCCCTCCTCATGAAGTTGTGTAAAACCCCAGAATAGTATCTCAAGAGCTTCAGAAAGCTCAGAAATAAAAGTGGCCAACATTTATAGCATGCACACACTTGTCATTGAAACATCTGAGCGGGTGGGTGACTGGCAACAAAGTTGACACATTTAAAGGGATGTACAATTTGATTGCGTGTGAGCATGTATTGAACAATTCTGAGGTTGACCTACACCAGCATCTTGTGGATAAGCCTATCACAGACCCTATGGTGCTGCAAAGGCTGCCGACAAGTTTGTGAGTACTGAATTCCAGAAAAACACTCAGGCGAGCACAATCAAACCAGAAGAGAAATCGGCGGACAAAAAAGTAAACAAGGATGGGAAGGACAAAGGTCCAAACCAATCCTAATGGAAGTCAGCTCCCCAAAGAAACAAAAGGAAATCCCAAAACTCTAGTGCAGCCGTGCACACCGAAAAGAAGAGCACAGGCACCGAACACTGGGACACCTGTGATCTCACCACCGAAAGGTTGTGTTGTGTGTAAGGAACTTGGCCATAGAAAAGGGTATCCTGCTTGCAAGGGCTCACCCAAGCAAGCCATTGTGAATGTTGGAATACCCACTAGGCCAGGGAGTGGCAGAATGTGGATTGGTTACACTGAATGCGAACGGTACCGGGTCCCCAGAAGAGACCCCAGTTCCCAATAATACTCAACTATATCTAGAGCATGTGTATATCAATGGACACAAAACTCCTGCGGTCCGATACACCGCGGCTAGCGTCACTGCTGTCACCCGGCAGTGGGTACAGCCAGGCCAGTATATTGATGGGCCTGATTGTAGCATAAGTGGGTTTGATGGAAAGAGTAAGTGCCCCTTGGCGATAGTAGAGTTCAGCTGACGCGTGAAACAACCCAGCACTGTGTAGTGGTGAAATACTGCACCATTGTCCCATGTTTGTTGGCTAATGCTTTTCCTTTTCCTGAGATAGTTGCATAGGCTACACAATTGAGTGCCAAAGAGATAACCAGATTAAACACTTGCAGAGCCTTAGGGCCTGGAGTGCTTTCAGATGGATTGTTGGAAGAACGAGCGTGTCCTGTAAACCCTAGTCCAGTTTCACAGAACACTAACTACTCCTGTGGAGAGGGGCCTGCAGCCACTGAGGACACTACTTTGGTATCAGTGCACTCAGTGACTTTAGAGTTGCCTGGCGCAGTGCAGGAACCTCAGCAGGAGGACTAGGTGGGCATTTATCTGAAGGGCCTGCCCAAGCTGGAAGAGTTCACGTCAGCTGGAGGCCCAGGTCAGACTAACTTCTTAACAGACCAGAAAGAGTGTCCCACTCTGGTGGGTCTGTGGAAGCATGTGGAGGAGCATGGTAAGGACGAGGCCCCTGGACTGTTCAAAGTGTACTGGGAGGATGGACTCATGTACAGTGAGCCAAAAGACTCTGAGGGCGAGGACACCAGAAGGTTGCTGATTCCCCAATGCCACAGAAAGTTCCTTTTGGATTTGGCTCACCAAATTCCTTTAGCGGGTCACTTGGCAGTGACTAAGACATTAGACCGGTTGTCTGGGCACTTTTACCTGCTGCAGTTTGGCTGAAGGTTGGGGAATTTGTCCGGTCCTGCCCAACTTTAAAGCTTCTGGCAAGTCACATGGTGCCACAAAGGCCCCCTTAACTCCACTACCCATATTTGGGCGGCCTTTTGAGAGAATAGGCATGGATATTATGGGTCATTTGTATCTTCAAACCAGCTCATGGAACAGATATATCTTGATGGTGGTAAACATGCCACAAGATACCCGGAGACTATCCCTCTGAGGAGCATCAAAGCCCCCATTGTTGCGAAGGCTCTGATTGGGATATTCTCACATGTTGGATTCTCCAAGGAAGTAAATTCTGACAGGGGTTCAAACTTCATATCAGCATATATGAAAGCCATGTGGGAAGAGTGTGAAGTCCCCTATAGGTTCTCTACATCCTTCCAGCCACAAACAAATGGACTTGTTAACCGGTTCAACAAGACCCTGAAAGTCATGATAGGTGGCTTGGAGGAGCACCTGTGGAGAAAATGGGATCATCTCC
Organism: Ambystoma mexicanum; assembly: GCF_040938575.1. Classification (NCBI taxonomy): domain Eukaryota; kingdom Metazoa; phylum Chordata; class Amphibia; order Caudata; family Ambystomatidae; genus Ambystoma; species Ambystoma mexicanum. The sequence goes on from NC_090937.1 coordinate 432,301,023, forward strand.
TGCTATGCCTTCGGTTGCCACAGAACGGAGTAGGGTTTACCCTTTTGAGCTTCAGTTTGGACACACTGAATGAGGTCCCCTCAGTCTAATGAAAGAGGGATGGGAAAGCAAACCCCATCCCCTACACAAGATGTTTTAGACTATATACTCAGCCTTCAGTCTAGAATTGCAAAGTACGAGGAACTGTCAACAAATAACCGAAAGGCCTGTCAGGAGATGATGAGGCACTGGCATGACCAGAAGGCCACATTCACAGTCTATTCTCCAGGCCAGTGGGTGTGGATTATGGAGCTGCAAACCCAGTGCCCTTCAGGAGAAGTGGACTAGGCCTTACTGTGTGCTGGAAAAGAACAGAGAGGTGAAATATCCCATTGATGTGAAAGGACCTAAACAGATCTGCAGGGTCTTTCATGTCAACCAGCTAAAACCCCATTACATCCAGGATGACTTGGTCATGGCATTAGTGACTGATGTAGGGACTGAGGGGGAGACCAATCCCCTCCCAGACCTCTTGCACACTGAAGCCACAGATGGGTCTGTTGAAGGATCAAACTTGCAATGGAACTGTCAGAACAGCAACTGACGGACTATCACCTTTAACTGGGACAGTTTGCCAGTCTGTTTCTGCTGACTCCCGGTCATGCAGCTTGGTGCACCCATGATGTGGACACTGGAGACAGTAAGCTGGTGAAGAGTAGGATTTACCTGATGTCTGATAAGGTCAGGGACACCATCAAGGAGGATGTTTCCAAGATTCTGTCCTTTGGAGTGATAAAGCCATCCCACAGCCCCTGGGCTAGCTCTGTGGTACCGGTCCCTAAAAAAAACAGTGGTGGGAAGACTGAAGTCCGCTTTTGTGTGGACTATGGGGTGCTCAATTCTGTCACAAAGACAAATGCTCACTCCATTCCTCAGGCAGATGTGCTCATTGACAAGCTTGGCGTTGCCATGTACATGATTACCTTTGACCTCACAGCAGGGTATTGGCAGGTCGGCTTGACAGATCGAGTGAGAGAGAGGTCAGCATGCTCAACCCAGAAGGACATTATCAGATAACTGTGATGCTCTTCGGGTTGAAGAATGCCCCAGCCACTTTTCAGAGGATGGTTAACCAGGTTTTGTTGGGTGTGGAAAACTTCAGTGTTGCCTATTTAGATGACATTGCTGTCTTCAGCCACACCTGTGAGGATCATGTACCCCACCTCGAATAAGTGCTTCAGGCACTGCAGAATGTTGGTCTGGCTATCAAGGCCACGAAGTGACAGATAGTGCAGGGCGCAGTGACTTACCTAGGCCACCTGGTCAGTGGAGGTAAGAAACAATCTCAGGAAGCAAAGGTACAGGCTGTGAAGTTTTGGGATATCCCCACCACAAAGACGCAGGTAAGAGCCTTTCTAGGTCTCACTGGGTACTACTGGTCATTCAATAGAGGGTATGGAACCATTGCCATGCCCCTGAATGATGTAACCTCCACAAAGATGCTGAAGAAGGTAACTTGGACCTCTGCCTCTCAAACTCCCTTTTAGGATTTAAAGTATGGATTGTTCAGGGCCCCAGTTCTGAAAGTACTAGACTATGGTCAGGAATTCATTATCCAGACATAAGCCTGTGATTTTGGGATTGCAGCAGTGTTAGTGTAGCTGAAATTCCAAGGATTTGAGAAACCTGTTCCCTGCAATATCAGACAGTTGGAAAAAACGGAAAGGAACTGGGCTGTCATAGAAAAAAAGGCATATGCAGTGCTATAAAGACACTGAAACCCTACATCTTTGGGTCTCACTTTACATACAGATGGACCACAGGCCTCTGTAATGGTTAATGGTCATGCAAGTTGAGAACCCTAAGCTTGGGCGTTGGGCTATACCCTTACAGACATTAGATATGGGCATCCAGCACAAGCCAGACTCCCAGCATGGAAAACGCAGATGGGCTCAGTGGTTCACATATTGAGGCTAGGAGGCATGTGAGGAATTCAACCTGCACTCGCCTCGGCTTTTTGATTTTAAAAAAATTAAAATGTGTAATAGGAGATCAACCTCCGAAAATGTGTGGGGCTAATCCGCCCACATGTTCTAATGCTCGCCTCATAACAAACACATAGTCCAGTGTATTCCGGGGGACACAACCTACAGGCGAAGTCCTCCCTGTCACATTTATTTGACAGGTGACAGCGAGGGGTACACAAAAACATCCAGAGGAGAATGGCAACACCCTCCTCCTCCCATGGCCAGCCTCATTAAATATTAAAGGCTCCATGGAATCACTATGTTCTATTGTCTAAGTTCTGTGTGGTGGTGGTGCATACTGATGAGAGTCAATTGAAGCAGGCCTGCGAATAGGCCTATTCACAGAACATAACAATGGGCAGGAAAACTAACACCTCTTTGATATGCAATGTGCCATCTTGAAGCTACCTGCCATCCCTCTGTATGAAGGACAGTGAATGGCATGTCTGGGTCCACTAGTTACCATAGGCAATCTCTGTAGAGTGGATCCCTTTCAGAGGGAGAAGTATGTGATTTAAGGGAGACAAGAATTCTGCTCTCATCACAAGCATCAAGGGAGAGCCACGCTTTGATCAAGAGCCACAGAGGGCTCAGTTAACCAAAGAGACACTTTGATATACAACATACAGGAAGATGGGTGGGACGTAGGAGTACATGTTGTCACCTCTTACCTTTCCTGTTCCAAAGCGCTCTAGTCCTGACCTCACGCATAACAGACGATTGTTGGTGGGGGCCTCAGATTGGTTCCTTAAGGTAGGCTTAGCCTGCACCAATCATTGGGGACCATTTGGTTTTAAAAGAGGGCTGAGCCCCACACATATCAGATCATCTGAAGGCTTCATCAGAAGATGGAAAAATAGAACTCAGCATTGGACCCTGGCTGAAGATACAGTCTACCTTACTACTTCCGCCAATGAAGGAAGGCCAGGATTTTCAAGCGCTGCTGAAGGGTCCTCTGGATTCAGTATCTCCCTCTGCTCCCTGGGAGATGTTTAGGGCAAGGATATGTGTTCCTTCTTTGATGTCCTGGCCTTCCTTCACTGGCGGAAGATGTAGGGCAGCCTGTAACTTCAGCCAGGATCCAATGCTGAGTTTGTCTTGTTACTCCTTGCAAAGTCTTTAGATGATCTGCCCAGAAGAGGGCTCAACCCTCTTTTAACAAGCAAACAATAAAATAAAATAAATAAAGGCTTTAAAGCCAAATTTGCAACAGTGATTGGTGTATGCTAAACCGACCTTAATGTACCAATCCTGCCCCCCCAACAATATCCTGTATGCATGAGTTCTTAACCAGAGTTCTTTGTAAGATAAAAGATAAAGGGGTGAACCCATGCAATACTAAGTCCTACCCATCTTCCTGTCTGCTGTGGATCAAAGGATCTCTCTGGTTAAATAAGCTCTCTGTGGTTGCTGAATAAAGCGGCAGGTCTTCGTTGAAGCTGCGGCAAGACCATACATTTGGTCACCGCCAAACCACAAACTTGTGCCTTCTGAATGGGGTCCCCCTGCAGGGATGACTACCGTAAATACATAGGGCCTCAGCCCTTAAATGCGGTGGTAAATCTATTATCATCGCATTTAAGGGCTGGCCAAATCATGAGTTGGGCAGGAAGTTTGGGGTTTTACCTCCAGCTTTTTGCTGGATGTAAAATGCTCCACTTTCTGCCTTTTTTTCGTCTCTATTAGCATGGTGCTAATTGCGCCGATGCTAATAGTGCCCCCAGCCCCATTGGGTTTAAAGAACCAATGGGGAATGAGAACTTACTTCTGCACTGCCGGGATACCGCCAAGGCTCTGAAAGAACACATAGTCCCAGACATGACAGGTCACTGCACTTGATACTGGTAGGCAGGAGATGGCTTCAGGTTGACACAGTGCATATCAAAAGTCTTTGGGGTTTTCCTGTCTTGTGTTAACCTCTGCAGCCAGGCCCCATATGAGTCTGTTTGAAGTATACTCTATTAGTATGTTAATTGGAGTAATCATGTAATCCACCTGTCAGATCTCAACTAAATATCACAGGGAGGACTGTGCCTGCAGGCTGTGCCTGGCCAGAACACGCAGGTCTAAGTGTATGTCATGCGGCGAGCACAGGAAAATGTGTGCAGATTAGTCCCACCATCATTCACTTTCATATTTTCAAAAAAGCCCAGATAAGCGGATGGTCGAATTCCTCACAACACTAACATGCATATTGCCTTGGAAATGGTGGGGGCAACAGAGGCACTGTTGAGTGCCCTAATCATGTATTATATGTACATCTTCATCCCAACCCGATGAGTGTATCCCACCCCATCCCTGAATATAAACTGGCCTGACCTCGAGGTGACCTTGAGTTGGCCCAAGGGGTTAAAGTGCTTAGCGCTGCTCTTGTGGTAAGTTGTGTTCCACCTATCTAATAGGTGGCTAAACTGATGATATTGTATTACTAATAGATTTAAAAAATGACACACCTTCTGACACAAAGTGTGCTTGTATGTGAGTAATTTGGGGTTGTGTCGTATTCCTGAGTCAGTGATTGGAGCACCTGCTGCAGAGGTCTGTGCAACCTGCCCTCTCCAGGTGGCCTCCAAGTGGAACTGGGTCAGACTTTTTTTCAGTTCTACTTTGAAATAATGAGGACAGTTGATGTGAGTATTTAGGCCACCTTATCTATGAACAGGTCTGTCTTGGGTTGTAAAACAATAAAGGTCAATATTGCCAGCACTTTAAGGGTGATTCAGCCAAGGTACTAAGTAGACCTTAAATCATCATGAGCTCTGGTTCCTGGTCAAGGGTGCTGCCAGCACTCCATAGGGCAGGCACCCAGAATGCTTCCCTCAAAATCTTATACAACACTTGCTGCATATGTATTGTACACTAACATGATATGCGTTTCTTCTTCACCATAACTCAAGAAAAGAGAAGGACTCAACATTTTCCCAGAATAAACACCACTAATTCAGAGTTCTGTGCCTTTTCTAGGACTCTTCCTTCTCAGCACCCCTAGATTCTCTAATCTAGACCTCGGTGTCTCTTAGACTGCAAATCTCCTGCTGTCTCTACTCCTTGCTCTTTGCACCTCGGAGGCAGGACCTTTTCTGTGCAGTCTTCAAACTGCTGGAATTCTGTGCCTGCTGATTTCCAGACCATGTCCCTTCTATTACTGTTCAGCGTTGTCTTAAAAACGTGTATATTTTCGGGGAAAAGGTATCTGAATTTATTCCCGGTCAACCCCATATGTTTTAGTCCTAGATTCCTTTGCTCCCTTGTCTTTCATCAGACTCGGTCTGCCTTTCACTCAGTGCCAAGATGCCAGGAATGGTGAATGTGGCACTTTATAAATAGAATCAACGGAATAGAAATTGAATTGCTTTAAAGTGCCACAAGATGGGAAACTGTACAGGGCCTGATCTGCTTGGCTTCCCTTTCTTGCAATGACACACGATATACGTCTAGATTATATTTCGTGCCTAGGGTACAACACAGACCCTCCTGGACCAGAGTGAATAACACGTGGCCAGTCCATCGCTGTTATCGTTATTATCACATCTGCTCCGATATGGGATATGGGGCTGCCTCAACAGGATGTGTTAATGGTATCTGCGCCTCACGGGCACATGGTGTAACTGAGCTGATTATACCCCATTCCAGCAGCGCATCTCTGAACAATTTACATGGAATAGACAGGCAGACCAGTCGACGCTACTGGATTGTTCCTCACATTTCCAGTTTAAGGGGATCATATCCCAGAGGATACGAATGCGCACTCTTGTCAGATGCTCACTCCACCTTATTGTGGAAGCATCAGGGTAGCATACTAGCATGACACTAAATGTTGAGCTCGCTACTGCCCTTCCACTCTGAGCCGACCGCCATGAAGCCACAGGGGGCACCTCGTGATAGAAAACCGGATGTAAAAAGTTGGCTTGCCTCCCAGGTGCCATCAGTCATTGCCAGTGAACAGAGTTTTCTGGTTGAACATCTGAGTGCCATTCGACTATGGACGCCGGACCCTCTTGCCCATCTTCCTGATCATGCCGGACCCGAAATTCAGCCAATAGGGATCATCCACCAGGTGGACAAAGAAATTAAATTACTAAGAGAAAACAATGCTGGAAGGATAGCTCAGGGGCAACATATTTTCTCTTGGAAACAAGACAACGCATAGCAACACAGGTTTGAATCCAGGCATGCTTAGAAACAGATCCCAGAATTAAGCGCATTAAAGAAGAAAAATTATAATTATAAGATGCAAATAGTCAATCTAGATTCTTGTAATGCTAGAAATGGGGGTTACTTATTGTACAGATGTGAGCCTCGGGGCTACTTCATCAAACCTCTTATTTCTATGGATGTGTGATGGAAGAAATCCAGTGAACGTCTTTTGAGAGCAATGCCGTGTATGTTTGTACTGGTGTAACTCTTTGGAATGGGCAGAATTTTTTTTATTTCATACAGTGGGAACTGTCTACACTTGAAAAAGAAAAACCCAGAGATTTAAGCCACCCGATAACCCACCCACATCCATGCAAGACTCTGGCCACGTTGCCTAACCATATGTTGTTTTTTAAAAGGCAAACACTAGGGTGTGATGGCAGATATGGGTAGGATCTGCTCATTATATTCTTTCTCCTCCGACGCCTCCATATGATTGGCCATTAGCAGTCTGTTTGTAACCAATCACATGGAACCATGGCCGAAGTTACTGGCATGGTCGGAAATACTGAAGACTCCAAGTTATTCCCCAGAGAAGAGCGTGGAAACCCTTAGCCCAGAGACTAGGGTGGTCTGGACGCCGTGCTCTTTGTTTGCTTTAAGCTTGATAATCCCAAGTTTACCACTTGCCGGATGTGGCACTGTATTGACGTAGACGCACAACTGTTCATATCACACAAGCCACAACGCCAGGGAAATCTAACAGCTATCAATGGACCTTTACACTTGCTCCTTCTCTGAGTAATTCTGCACTTGCCTCTCTCTGAAAAGCATCTGCAGTCTTTGGCACCAGAAATCATACACTGGTGTAATGTGGCACAGCATTGAGGCAGGTTCCAGTCTCCGGGCAGACACTGACCTATGCATCGCTTTCATGGTGGCACCAGACAAAATATGCCATCTATGTGGTTTAGAAGGGAGACTTGTCATACACAGACCCTTGCAAAGATAGACTTGCATTAAAGAGAGGTCCGAGGATGATAGCATGAACAATGAATACTTCATATGCATGGATACATACCAGAATCTGGTATCTTAAGGTAAGAACTATTATTAGCACCCTGCAGGGGGGAAACAGCCAATCAGGTAGCTAGGAACATGGGCTGAAACCGGAAATCGCAGCCGCGTTCCATTCCTCTTGACGCCAGGTGCTCCACTGCCATCTTCCCCCCACCCTCTGTCTACTTTTTTATTTCCACCTTTCCACCCCCTACTTACTTGCTGCAGCGGCTCCTTCAGCTCGGCTCCCACAGACCACCATGGAAAGGGAAGAGGAGCTCTGTACGGAGCCCCGCTTCCCTTTCCATGGTGGCCATTTTGGAATAGTATTTTCAGTCTGCGATCAGGACGCAGCGAGGCGTCCCCTTTGCCGTAGGAACATTCTTTTATTTTGCCCTGTCCCAGCCCCTGGGACGGGTGGTAATACCGTTAAACCCCATTCCAACAGCTGAAACGGGGTTAACAGCTCAGTTCCCTCATTGTTGGCCCTCGCGGGCTGCTGGGCTGTTGCCCCCATTCCAACCCTTAGAGTGTGGGGTTAACTCCATTAAATAAAAATGAACCACAGCACCCTGCACATCAGTAGCAGCAATTCTCATGTTGTTTCCCAAAGAACAGTACTTTGTGGCATCAGTTATTTTAGTGGCATTGCACAAAGTAAGCAGTTTCAAAATATCAGCTAGTATAATGGCAATGTATACCAAAGCTCCCAGCATCAAGGCATCCGCTATTTGCACAGAATGGAGGTTCATGCCATCATTTATTTTACTGAGTTTGAACACAGTAAGAAGAATGGCTATTTGAATGGCATTGTACCACAGCACCCAGCCTCAGGGATGCAGCAATCATTATAGCGTTGCACAAAGAACAGTACTTCAAAGCTTTCGTTGTTTTAATGTCATTGTTGCACAGGGCACCATTTCAGAATATCAGCTATTACAATGGAAAGGTAGCACAGCACCCTGCATCACGGTAGCAACCATTGTCATGGCTTTGTACAAAGAGCATTATTTTATGGCATCCGTTATTTTTACCACAGGGCACCATTGCAGAATATCAGCAATATTAAAGAAAATGAATCGGTGCACTCTGTTTTAAGGTCTCATGTTTTCATTGCAATATGGCACTGTGTATCATTTCTGACTATCAGCGAGTGCAATGGCATTTTACCACTCAATGGTGTTCCAAGGTATCACTATTTTTAATAGAAATTCACCCCCGCCCCGCCCCGTGCACTATTTCAGGCTCTAACCTATTATATTGGCAAAATACCACAACACGCTGGTTGGGCATCACCTGTCGTAGTGACAAAGTAACAAAACCCATTGATTTGGGCATCAGGTGTTGTAATGAGAATGTGCCACTTCATGCTGCTTTGGGTATCAGCTGTTTTAATGGCAATGTGCCACAGCATGTGTTTGGCTATCAGCTGCTATAATTGCAATATACCATACCTGCAGGCGTGTTGCTAGTTCTGGAAAAGATCCGGGGCTACGCTAATGTTGAGAATGTGGGACTCGTGGCTAGCTAGCCTTTTGCTTGTAGCCCCTCCACTTCTATCTAGGGGTTATAACCATAAGACCCGCCGGTGGAGGCCCCCACACCCTCCCGCAACACCTCTGCGGATGTTTGGGGTGTCAGCTGCTATAATTACAATGTACCACAGCACACCTTTTGGGGTGTCAGCTGCTATAATTACAATGTACCACAGCACACCGTTTGGGGTGACAGCTGCTTTAATGGCAGTGCACCTTAGCATATTTTTAGGGTTTCAGATGCTAATATGACAAAATACCACGGCACACTGTTTTGGGTAGCAGCTACTTTATTAGAAGGGCAGTGTATCCTGCACAATGCTGATTCAGGGTATTAGCTATGCTAAGACTCCCATATAACAAGAAAGAGTGGAAGTAATGCATCCTACCTTGTTAGAAAAGGCAGGTGTGTGTGGTTATAATGAATGATCAAAGGGTGCTTACATACAAGGCATTACAACTTCGAAAGGACTCTTCGTCAGAGATGGAAGAATGATTTAAATGTTTGAAACGGGTAAGAAACTAGGAAGCACGGGCAAACCAAAATGGCAGTATTTACATGAATATTTTTACCTAAAAGGCTAGAAAAAATACCCTCATCATCTAATAGAAAGGAAAACAATTAGAAAAATGTTGTATAAGAATGACTGAAAATGTTTAGAAAAATAGCTAAATGGTGACTTAAAACGTTCTAGAATATAAAGATGGACTAGGACCAAGCCCTGCAGCCAGGTTACAGCTTTTAAAACTCCCCTGGCCCTCTCTGCTTTTCTACTGAAAATCCCTTGACAATTTGGACAAGATAGCAACCGAAATCCCTCCTGACTAGTGATAGACCGGGTGCTATGGTATGGGCCCGCCTGGACACTGAAAGACACATTTCCACCTGAGTCGCATGGGGCGAAAGTTACATCGAGTGAACGGGTGACAGAGAAAAGAGTACCCACACAATGGGCCTCATTAGGAGTTTGGAGGTAGCCATGCCGTTCTGACCGGCATGGCTGCCCCCAAACCGAGTACCGGGTACCAGGTCTGGGTCCCAAAAATAGGGAATTACCGGGCCATGCCGACTTTAGCCGGCCCGGTAATTCCCATTCTCGGGACCCGGAACTGGTACATCCCTATTCCCATTTGAGCCCCCATAGAGCTCAATGGGAATGGGAAGGATGCTAAAAAACGGACCCGTTAATGATGGGTACGTTGTTAACATCCTGGTTTGCTCGCGGGCGTCGGTATGCACAGCTGGTCTGGACCAGACGTGCATTCCGCCACCCGCGAGGAAACCCGTAATGTGGTGGCCCGAATGAACGGTGCCGGTATGTTAACGGCACCGTTCATTCCGCAGCCGCCAGCCTCCTAATGAGGCCAAATGTCTCAATGGGATTGACAAAGAAAGCAGTCCCCTACTGCACCTACATTGCTGGTCCCCATTTTGGCAATCTGGGGTTCTAGCCATGAAAGTTTCCAAAATTGCTGTTTTAGCGGGTAGTTACATGCCGGCAGGGGAAAGCTCTTCTTTAGATCTGGAACACCCATACAGGGCTCAACGGTGTGCCATCCTTGTCTGCCCGGAAAGCTTAGGATTGACTCTTCAGAGCCCTATCTTTCTCAGAACTCCAGGGTAGAACTCTGAAGTCCTCTGTATTCTTCATGGCTTTTCCAGGGGACTTGGCTTGTGTTTACCGGAATGCCACGTCTTCTATGGGAGGGGGACTTGTACATTTGTGCGCTTCTCACCCCTCCTTCAAATTGAATTATGCAGAGATTTTGCTGAGTTTGAGCTAGTCTGTCTGGCAGTCCGTGAGCTGGTCATTTCACTGTTTCCACTCATTTCTAAGGAGGTGCCTGCAACAAAATCCACCCCGCAACACGGAGCATTTGCAGAGTTTTTGCTGTGTTTGAGGCAGTCTGGCAGTCGGTGGCAGTCTGGGGCCAGTGGCCATAAGGAAGACCATGCAGTCCTCAGTGTCTTCTCTGCACGATGATGTCCCCGTCCCAGAGCTGCCGGCGGCGTCTCCTCTGCCCACGACTTATCCGGAGCTGCTCCTTTGCAAAAGCAAAGCGAGCGAGGTGAGTGCAGGCAGCAGTGTTATGGATGGTAAGGCCCTCCTTCTACCCACTGGAATTGAGATTGAGTCTTACCGCTCCCCTATTGATCAATCTGCTGAATTTACGACCAATGGGCGGAACTTTTAATTCTCCTTCATACACGTCCTTCCCGTTTAACATTGAAGTCGAAATTACATCATGCACAATACATCAAGCATATAGCTTGAATGACATAACCCTCGATCAAAGGGATAAGGCCATGGGGGTGAGGATACACCACCTTTTCAATGGTCTCCGAGCACTACAGCCTCGGATCTCAACTGTTCTCCACAGCTTTGCAGTGTTTCCGTTGAGGCTAGGTCCCTTGCTGCCTCGCTACCGACCCCAAACACAGCTATAAACCCTGCTTCTTCACCCATCCCCCCACTAAGGTCGCCACTCATCTTGGCCTCAATTTGACTTCATGGCCAATGCCTGAATCACATCTGACTGAATCTTTCGATGCGGATAAGTGGAGTGCGTGGAAACAAGCGTTGAGAATTTCTACTGAGAATGCACCGAAGATCAGCCCGTTATATGGAGTGGCTCGTTCCTTGGATATTGTGGTGACTTCTTTGGGAGGGAAGGGCGACCAGAGACGGAAAGCTGTACAGGCCACCTGTGGTGACCGCATTAAGGAACGTAATCCCTCGTTGGAAACTACTTCCAAATCTTTAAAAATTGCCAGTAAAACCTTTTTGTTTAGTTCCTTAAACACCAGGAAGGCCCAGCAGTTTTCTTCTGCATCTGAAAGAAATGAACTGGCCACTAGTTTAAACAACCCATCAAGGGGCACGCTGGGTAAAATGACAGCGAAAAACAATCAAACTATGATCCCAACAGGAAAGTCCTGTGAAGCAGAAGAAATTGAACTACAACTAAATCCATTTGGCAGCCCCATGGGTTAGCCTCCTGTAGCTTGTTAGCTAATCAGTGGTTCATATGCAGAAGATCTCCCACGGCTGTAGATTCCAAAACAAGCTCCCACCTTAACATTAAATATCTGTGTGAGGTATGGGTATGCGCACTGCTGCCAAGTATTGCAAATCTGGAGGCCGATAATGTAACCTTTGGGATGTTCCCATGTAACAATTCAATACGGGGCGTCAAGGAAGATACCTTTATGCACCTGCCGGATCATCCGCCTTTGACTGGTACTGCAAATAGTAATGACCAAGAGATCCGTCCTCCTGAGGAGCACAGGGGATTGACACGATGTCAGGAAGCAAACAATTATTTTCCAGCAACAGAGAGACGTGTGGTTAAAACCTCTATTCCAGTGTCTCCCTCACCACAAATTAATGGCAAGCGCCCTCGATTTAAGTTCCAATTACGGGGACGAGACAAGGGCCTCTCGTATTGATGAGGCTTCTCCACACTCCAATGAGCCCTTACCATGTTTGCTAAATGGGTGCAAAGGCCAGGTTTTCACCAGCCCGGGAGGCACCCGCAAATCAGCTCCAGACCTTCATAGCAACATGATAGCGGCCTTAACAGTCACCTTGGCCCCTTTCATGAAGCTTTACAAGACTGTGAGTGACCAACTAATAGATAACACGACGGTCCTCGCAATGTTACATTCCAAAGTCATTTTTCATGAAAGTTTCATTGCAGCTATTCACTAAAAATTGGACAAGAATTCTGCCCAGGCTGCAAACATTCTTCACTGCACTCTGCACCCTATTATTCAAGCAAAGGACAAAAGGCGGCTGGAAAGACCGTCACTATCTATGGCTCCACTGCACGAACCATCTGTGAGAACGAACGTAGAAGGCTTAATGTCTGAATTCAATCAATCTAAATCAAAAGTCTCCCTGTCGAACCTAGCTAATAAGATCCCAACCCAAGGCGATCGTAATGATGGTGCAATGGTCCAGCCAGTGCTGAACCATACGCAAGACCTTAGTGAAACTACGAAATGCCCGGATGCTTGTGAGGTGGAGCCTGACTGCTTATTAAATGATACTATAATAGAGGTTGTCCATGATGTTCCGGGTGAACAGATAAAGATCAGGAACTCACCCAAGTCATCACCACCCACACCAAAGGACATACCCTTGATTGGGTCCTTAGCCTCAACTTACCAATCACAGTCAACCCCATTGACCCCCTACCGTGGACTGCCCACTCACTTATCCTCTTCACCCTCACACCAAAATCTATGACTGCTCACAAAATTACCAACTGCCTGCCAATCACAGCAAGACACACCTGCAAACTCACCATGGAGATGCTTGAACCTACAATTGTGGCCACTTTAGCAGCTCTACCAGTAAGCAATGACCTCAAAATCATCCTCACCTCTTACAACAGCATGCTCTTACACACCCTAAACTTCCATGCCCCACCAAAAACCACAACACAGAAAAAGTCCATAAAACGAATTGTTTCACAGAGGAACTACACACCCTCCGCAGTCACAAACAGTCTCAGGAACACCTTTTGGAGGAAGAACCCCGCCCCAACACACAAAGAGGCCTTTCCCTCTGCAGCTAAGACATGTAAAGCAACTATCATCACTACTAAATCTGGCATCTATAACACCAGAATTAGTTAGACCAGCTCCAACATGAGGGGACTCTTCAAAATATTCAAGGAACTTGAATCCCCAACACCCCCTATTGACAGTTTCTCTAAAGGCAAAGCCTGGTGCACAATCGTCCAATCCGCCCTTGCTAACAAAACACTCAATCTCAGAGACAAAACCATACGAAAAACCACACCACCTCTGCACCAAGGCGATCCTACCATGACCACTGCACTCCCCTTCCACATCTCACAAATCTTTCCAGAGGATGCCCTAACTACCATTAGCACCTTGAATTGTCCAACTATAAAGCAGACATCTGCCCCTCCCACATCAACATGTGCGCTGACCGCCTTGCACCTATTATTGCCATTTATAGTTATCAAAGAAGCCTGGGTCACACCACTGCTAAAAACAACCTCCCTTGACCCCACCCACCAACTACCGTCCCATCACAATGGTTCTTTTACTCATAATAAATACTTGATCATACCACCTACATCCAACTCCAAACATACCTGCAGACTGATAACCTCCTAGGCTCACGCCAATCTGGCTTTAGACCAAGGCATAGTACCGAAGCCGCTCTCTTGGATCGTAAGATCCAACTGGACAGTATACTTGATGGCTGAGATCTCGCCATCCTTTTCCTACTTGACCTCTCTGCGGCCTTTCATGACATCCTCTGTCAACACCTTACTGTGAAATGTATCCTCTCTGAAGAAGCTGCCAGCTGGGTCAACTCTTTTCCCGGAAAACACACCTCTAGGCTGGCTCTGAGGCAGCATACCCCATCCTGTCTCCTATGGGGTACCGCAAGGCTTGTGCCTGTTATCAACCCTTTATAACATGTACATCAAGCCCCTTTTTGACCACCTCGACAACCTGGAAAATCCCTACCGCAACTTCGCTGACAACACCAAAGTCCTGCTGAAGCTGACTGGAAACTACACCACAGACTCCAATAACATTAACCAAGTCTACAGCATCATCCATGGCCAAATAGCAGACCACCATCTCTGCTTGAATGATTATAAAACGGAGCTCTGCATCATCGGCTCCCCTCATCGCCTCAAACACTTGGACAAAGCCTTTGCATTTTTACCATCGATGGCAACAAGACTGTTGTCTCTAGCCGCGTGAAAACTCTGGGCTCTCCATGTAAAATCATGTTATATCCCTGGTCTCATCAGCAGCGTATTCCTCCAAGCTCATTATACTCAGTAGGCACTTTTTGTCCTTGGACAACTACCTCACCCTAGCTAGAGCCATCATTGGAAGCAAACTGGATTACTGTAATGCCATCCTTTCTGGTACCACCACCAAACATATAACCAAACTCCAACTTATCCAAAATAACACCCTTCGAGCAGCCTGGGGCTTGAAACAAACACACCATATCTCGCAAGCAAGTTGTGAGGCCGACTGGCTACCCATCAAGGCCTGTATCAAATTAAAAATCTTATCTATTACACACCGATGCATACACAACACTGCACCCACCTTCCTAAACCAAAGCATCCACAAAAGCACCAAACCATGCTGCATACGCTCGTCCACAACCCCAGCCTTAGCCACGCCCAGATATACCAGAAAAAGAGCTGGTGGAGTTAGCTTCACTGGTAAAATCCCCACACTCTGGAATGCCCTATCTCCCTGCATACAATATGAACCATCCTACCCTGTTATTAGGAAAAAAACTGAAAACTACAGTTCAACAAATATTTTTAAAACCTTCTGTAACCGTCTATGCTATCACTGTACTGTATTGCTTGTCTCTAACTAAGTACTAGTGCAGTTAAACCTCCAGGTCTGGGCGCTGTGAACAAATGAAATAAATACATCAATAAATATGCTCTAAACGCTATACTACATTAGGGCCTCAGTATCTTTCTCCTTTGCAAATCCTGATTATTATCAATGCAAATATTTTGTGTTACAGTACTTGTGCATAACCATGCTTTTACCAGAAAAACAGCTCAGCACCGCACTCAACCTGTTGTTGCTATAAATGCTGTCATGATAGACATGGGGTTATATTTGGTTGAAAAGATTATATGATTTCTGTTTTTGCCATAAACATTTAAAAAAAACACTGAAATGAGATGTTGCATTTTGGATATAAGCCTCATTGCACACATTCCTGTTTTGGGGACATGCTGTGGTGCGTGCACCACAACATTGCTGAAACCATTGTTACAGAAGAGAGAGAGAGAGAGAGTGAATGAGGGCTCTGAACTGAGAATATCTGGTTGGCAGAGCAACGGGCATGACATTGCCAAAACACTAGAAACTCAAGTCCTCCGCCGACCTACCCAATGAGAAATTCCCTAACTATATTTGCTCAATTCAGCAGCTGTGTAAGAAGCAAGTTGGTTGCCAGACTTTCCATTTTCCAGCTACAAAGTAATGTCATATTGTGCTATTTCGGGCTATGTTTGCAGACATTTGGGCATATTTTGACAACAGATCTGTTTTGTCCTCCTGAGGCTGCCTTTCTCCAGCCAGCTCCAATCCACATGTCCACTATCTCTACACCCACTCCATTCTCTCTAACCCACCACCCTATTCCCACTATCCCTACCCTCACCCACCCACTCCATCCCCATTGTGTGTCCTGGTTGAGTTTTGCTTGGCCTGTTTTGGGCTACTTTTGGCAAGTCCTCCAGAGGCTGTTTTGTTCTTCATGTCTTTTGCCCTCAATCAACAACCAACACGCCCCACTCTCTCTAACCCCACACACTCATCCACTACTACCCACCATACCCCACCATGGCACCCTACCCCCATTTGCCCGCACCCACCCACCCTATTCCATCTCTCTCTACCCGCACCAACCCACCCTACCACCACTCTCTCTACTCCTACCCACCCGCCCTAAATCCACTCTTCCTACGGCCACCCACTCACCTTACGTCCACTCTTTCTACTCCCTCCCACACGCCCTACGTCCACTCTTTCTACAACAACCCACCCGCCCTACGTCCACTCTTTCTACTACCCACCCACCCGCCCTACGTCCAATCTTTCTACTCCCACCCACCTGTCCTACGTCCACTCTTTCTACTCCCACCCACCCGCCCTACGTCCACTCTTTCTACTCCCACCCACCCGCCCTACGTCCACTCTTTCTACTCCCACCCACCCGCCCTACGTCCACTCTTTCTACTCCCACCCACCCGCCCTACGTCCACTCTTTCTACTCCCACCCACCCGCCCTACGTCCACTCTTTCTACTCTCACCCACCCGCCCTACGTCCACTCTTTCTACTCCCACCCACCCGCCCTACGTCCACTCTTTCTACTCCCACCGACCCGCCCTACGTCCACTCTTTCTACTCGCACCCACCCGCCCTACGTCCACTCTTTCTACTCCCACCCACCCGCCCTACGTCCACTCTTTCTACTCCCACCCACCCGCCCTACGTCCACTCTTTCTACAATACATCCACTCTTTCTACTATATGTCCACTCTTTCTACTCCCACCCACCCGCCCTACGTCCACTCTTCTACTAGCACCCACCAGCCCTATGTCCACTCCTTCTACTCCCATCCACATGCCCTACATCCATTATTTGTACTATATGTCCACTCTTTCTACTATATGTCCACTCTTTCAACCCCCACCCACCCACCCAGCATCCACTCTTTCTACCCCCACCCACCCGCCCTACATCCACTCTTTCTACCACATGCATTCCCTCCATACATCCACTCTTTCTACCCCCACCCACCCGCCCTACATCCACTCGTTCTACCCCCACCCACCTGCCCTACGTCCACTCTTTCTAACCCCACCCAACCACCCTACATCCACTCTTGCTACCAACACCCACCCGCCATATGTCCACTCTTTCTACATCCAACCACCCGCCCTACCTCCACTCTTTCTACCCCCACCCACCAGTCCTTCCTCCACTCTTTCTACCTGCTCCAACCCACCCTACCTCCACTCTTTCTACCCCCACCCACCCTAACTCCAATCTTTCTACCTTCAAGAGCCCACCCTAACTCCACCCTTTCTACCGCCACCCACCCACACTACTGCCACTCTTTCTACTGACACCCACCCACCCTACCTCCACTCTCTGTACCACCACCCACCCTACCCCCACTCTCTCTACCCATATCCCTACTCTCTACCCTCTCTCATCTTTCCTCTCACACTCTCACTATATTTCTTACCCTCTCACTCTCAACCTTTCTCGTTCATGTGCTACTACAAGGGGGCCAGCATTGTTTTGACGAGTCCTTATTATAAGCTGTTTTAGGGATACAAATGAAGTGAAAAAAGCATACGAGGGCTGCAAAAATGGATTCCTACTATTGAGGCTGCCCAATAATTGAATGAAAATATGAAAGGTAAATGGAATCCATAATTTGCACCAATTTACAAGGACTTTTGATTTGTTCTTGCTATGTGCAAATCCTTGCCGTCATGATTACCAATTCAAGCAACGTTTTCGATTCCTTTTTAATTCAAATAATGATTCCAATTTTCCAATTCAAACAGTACTCTTGATTCCTCAATATATTCAATTGCTCTTCAGTTCAAACAATACTTTGTATTCCTCAACACGTGTTTCCCCGCCTTACATTAGGTAGTTCATCAGGAGGAGAATTGCAACTCTAAGATCAAAAAACAAAAGAAATGTTTGGTTTGTTTTGCAGTGAAGTGTACCTATACTGGGGTCACATGCTACTAAACGCCAAACAATATGTATCTTACACTGACAATTTTGATACCCATATAGAGAGAGTAACTCACTAGATATGTAATATGTTTCCAATCCTGGTTGTAGAATAGCACCAGGTTCGAATTTCAAATATTTTCACAAAAAGGAAGGTAAGTAGTTCTGGTGCTTCAATCTTTGCTTGCAATTTTGCAATTATGTCATTTTAGGTGTATGAGTAAGGTTTTTAGTGACAAAATAATAATAATTTTCTCCAGGAATCAAATAAAGTCTTAAAGATCTTGTAACCGAATGATATAAATATTGGGCTACCTGTAAGTTAACAGAAAATTCAGAGACATCTCGGGGTTTGACAAAAAAGGAACGGGAGATCTAACTTAATCCGTTCTATTTTCCCCCAACTGCATTGGAGACCGAGGTCACAGCCATTTTACGGCCACATGCACCTGCTGACGCTGCCTGAATCAGTAAACATGCTTCAATGTTACACACGTTTCGATGTTAGGTTGAGTGTTGTAGAAAATGAACTGAACTCCAAGCCACTACGCCTTATGGAATTCAAGCATGCAAGTCTTCCATCACAGACATATTTTTCAAATACAAAAACCTGCGGTCATTCTATAGTTTAAAAATGCTCTTTGATTTTATGCTAAACATTCTGAACCCCTCATTGGTCATAATGGTCCCATTCTCCTTTCTCAAATGTGGTAGTTTGAAAGAGTACAATAGTTCACCCGACTGTCCCTATTGAAATGATGACCTTCCACTAATACATATTTTCACACACCCTCCACTCCCTTCGTTACTTGAGATTGGGTACTCTGCTCCCCACTGTCCATCTCCTGGTTTCTTGCATATCCCTTGCATATCCCTTGCTGACAAATTGCCTGCCCTCCCCCTCCCCTGTTGTCATCTCCCTGATCCCGTGTTTATATGCTTCCCTCATCGGGTTATAATGAATATTATTATTATTGTTGTCGTTATTATTATTTGTAATATTATTATTATTATTATTATTATTGCAGAACATAATGGGCCTCATTACTAGTCTGCAAGTCAGGAAATCAGGGTGCCGGTAGCAGGTCTGACATGCTGGGTGCAACAGCCCCGGAAAGCACAGTTCTCACAGAAGTTCTGGCACCATTAGCAACGGTGTCGCTGCTTCCGAGTCCTCATTCCCATGGAGTCGTATGTGAATCCACGGTAATAGGGACTAATGTTTTCCGCACGCCTAATATCCTGGGCCGCTGGGACTATGTCCCGGTATCTCTCGGATCTCAGGTGGGGGAAACAGTGTAAAAGTCTGGCAGCAACCCACCGGTATCACCGGCGGGTTACTGCGGGTTACTGCCAGACTTCGAATGAGGCCCAGTGTGTCTCATTAATTTAGGTTTTGAAAATCTGCTTTGCTCAGTTAGATAAGTGAACATTTTTATTATGACTGCTATATATACATGAAGTGATCATTAGAAATACCTATTGTTCAATTTTAAAAGGAGACAGTTGACAGGGTTAATATATTTAAACAATTTTTTCCCACTCCGTATATCTTTTTATTTGGTCTAGTGATAGAGCCGTCAACAACAGCTGGAGAGGCTCAAGAAAACGTGCAGCTGACTACATGACTCTCACCCACACAGAGACAGAGACAAAGAAAGAGGACAGGGAGAGAGAGAAAGAGTGCACAGAGTGAGCAAATAAAAGACAGAGCGGGAGAGCGAGAACGAGAGAGAGGTGGAGGAAGAATGAGAGCACCATCTCTCGTATGATATCTCGGGTACATCTCATGTATTAAGAATATTGGGCCAGACCTTAGGCTCATTCTGGTTCAATGGTTGATAGAAGGCAACATTGGATTCCTTTTGAAATTAAATGGCTGGGATTGAAAGAAGCAGATGGCTGCAGGAGATGTGCCCGCTGCAAGGAGGGTTATGTGCACATGCCGAGGGTCGTAAAGGAGCATCAAATCGGACCAGGCACCTATGAAAATGTCTCCCACAATTACACATTTCAGTTGACTTCTATCCAGAGCAGACTGTTTGATTACTATCATAGGGGGTGTTTTTGGTCAAATGTGTTGCAAATAATGCATATGAAACCATATTTGCTTAGTAACACTGGTTAAAACTAGTGTAGTACCTTATGAAACTGGCCCACTCTGGCTGCACATGTCTTATGGCAGGCACAGAGTTTCCGCTCGGTGGATTGATCTAGCTCAATAAATTAGAATGACGATTAACATTTTGATCTGCAGGTAATGTGCATACCTAACAGCCCAGAAAGTTACTAAGATGGATGACAAAACGCATTACGGTAGTTATATGAACTGGAAAGGTAAGACACGTTCGAAGCTGGGACCATGATTAAAACGCATGCATGACCTTGGAGCTCTGACAAAGGCTTCATTCAGCGTAAATGAAACAGAGGCAATGCTTGAAGACATCAGGGGCGACTTCATGGTGCCTTAGAGCACAAAATTACACTTTTCTGAAGCATTTGTTCATTACCAGCTCAATTGGCATGAACACTGGATACGCTGCATAAAGGAATACAGGAGCTCCTCTTCGAGGAATATAGCACTTCCCAGGACCAAGGGGACTGATATAGTATTCATGTGTGCTTAGTGTGGGGGTTGAGTCTTGGGATTTCTCTAAGATGAAGTGTGCTTGATTTAACATAAGTACATTTGATGCAGGTATTTATTCTACACTTGCTTTAAATGTTTGCACCAATATGACCTTCTCAATTCATGATGCAATACTCAGAAAAGAAATTGGTTTAAAACGCACACACGCACACATGCACACACACTCTCTCTCGCTCTCTCTCTCCCTCTGCCTCCCCCTCTCTCTCTCTCTCTCTCTCTCTCTCTTTCTCTCTCGCTCTGTCTCACTCTTTGCTCCAGTTATCAAAGATGCGGCCAAACATCTTGCCCCTTTCATCGCATCTCTCATAAACTCATCCTTCTCTTCCAGCATAGTACCCGACAACCTAAAGGACTCTTGGGTTCTACCACTACTCAAGAAACCCACACTAGGCTCTAGTGTCCCCACCAATTACAGACCCATTACCACTATGCCCTTCCTTCTAAAAATCCTGGATAGAGCTGCCTACCTGCAGATCCAGAATCATCTAGAGAAAAAAAAAACTTGCTAGGACTAAGCCAATCTGGTTTCCGCCCCAAACACGGCACAGAGACAGCCCTGATTGATCTCAAGACACAAATGGACAACCTCAAAGATAACGGCAAACTAGCCCTTCTTCTCCTCCTCCTCGACCTGTCTGCTGCCTTTGACCTGGTAAATCACAACGTTCTCTGCAAACACCTAGCCGTCGCAGCTAAATTCTCTGACAATGCCAACACCTGGATCAAGTCCTTCTTGAATAATAGATCCATGAGGGTCTTTGCTCCCACAGCCTCTGCCGAACCAGCCCCCGTTACATGTGGCATCCCCCAGGGGTCCTGTGTTTCCCCTACACTATACAATGTGTTGACGAAACCCCTCTTCGACATACTTGACCATGTGGGTGTCATCTACACAAACTATGCAGATGACACTCAAATACTCATCCCACTAACAGGCGACTACACTACCGACACCACAGTCCTCAACAATATCTATTCCATTATCCAAGAATGGATGGCCAACCATGTGCTTTGCCTCAACGACGACAAGACAGAGCTTCCCCTCCTAGCCTCCAATCCAGACTTAACAAATTAGACAAACTCTACCAGACATTCACCATTGACCGCAATAACATTTCTGTCTCTAACAGTGTCAAAACTCTTGGGATTTACCTTGACTCCTCCCTTACACTGACAGGACAAATCAATGTAATCTCATCCGCCACCGCTTACAATGTAAGCTCATCAATGCCAGCAGACCTTACCTCTCGACCTCCAACTGCATCACCTTAGCTAGAGCTCTAGTACTCTCTAAAGTAGACTACTGTTACGCTCTGTACCTGGGTACCAGCCAAAAGAACATCAATAAGCTTCAAGTTATCCAAAATAACGCACTAAGAGCAGCTATGAATATACCAAAACACGAGCACATCTCAGATGTAAGACGCTCCTGTCAATGGCTATCCATACCTCAGAGAATAGAATACAAAATACTCTCTCTCACACACAAATGCTTATCCAACCAAGCACCTAGATACCTCTCGGACAACTTCACGAATCCCATCTTGCCTAACCAGATCAGCCCAAACACATTGTCTAAACATTCCCAGATTTAAGCTCCAAAAATCAGGCGGCATAAGCGTCCCTGTGCTTGCTGCTAAACTCTGGAACTCACTACTAGCCGATCTCAGACTCAAACCATCCTTTCAACGATTTAGACATAGTGCCAAAATATGGCAATTGGCCAAAGCAAACTAAAATATCTACCTATCAACACAAAAATGTATACACTATCTGTACAGACCTGCCTAACTACAAACCTTTGTAAATATACTATAATGTATATACTATTAACAAATGTTCATAATGTCTTTATTATCTGTAATGCTTTTCGATTGACTTGTTTGTAATATGTCGGCTATTCTGTAATTTGCAAGTGCCTGGATGCCCCAGGGCCCGGCGGCGCTATATAAATAATAAACTAAACTAAACTAAACTATATGTTTTTCAAACGAAATGGTGAGCAACATCTGCACCTCAATGGAACATATTGGGTGTCATTCAGTCCATGCTGGTCCGTAAAACAAGGGTGCTGGTGAGCTTACCGGCACCGTCGTTTCCAGACCGGCTCATTACAGGTCTGCCTGCCGCAGTCGCTGTGCCCGACAGGTCTGACCCTGCCGGGCACAGTGGCCACGGTAGGAAGGCTCGTCACGGAAGCACTGGGACCGTTAACAACAGTGCGGGTGCTTCCGTGTCCAAATCCACAGAAAGTCCTACTGGACACTCTGGGAATGGGGAACAAATTTTTACCGGTGCCTGACTTTCCGGGGCGCCGGGATTGTAATCTACCAGTGGCACCGCAAAGTCAGGCCCTGGTAGATATTTACAGGTTCCGGCGGCAACCCGCCGGTAGCACCGCACAGTTACCGCCGGACCCATAATGAGCCCCATTGACTTTCAGGTGGTGGCAAAACAACTGCAACACAAGGTGTAAATGCTGTAATTTTTTTTTTTTTTTTTAAATAAATAGAATATGTTACTGTGCAGCGAAGAACAGTAATCTAGTCGAGGTGCAAATATACTCCAGATTAATTTGCAATAGCGTTTAATTTAATTTGACTTTGCATTGGTGTTAATTAAGTGGCACATTGGGCATTCGTAAGCACACACGACCATTAACACTGGTAAAAACATGAAGGATTTGAAGAACACTTCACTGGCACTTGAAAGTTATCCCCATTTAAATATTTGTATAACTCAGTGGCACGTTAGGGCAGTAATATGGGTCACAAATTGAGGCATTCAAAGACCACTGTATAGAATGGTCTGGAGTACTAACTTTTTTTTTAACCATGTTTTTTATTATTTTAAAACTCCCCCTACCCCCAACCGGAAGATCATCAGCTATGTCCATCCTCTTCGGAAAGTTTTTATTTCTACCTCAACTGAAAAGGTCAAGTATCCTTATTTTATGTGGACACCATTGCTCTTTGTAGTCTGTTTGCAGATACTCCAGTAACATACCCCAGTCCATTCTACATTTTTGGTGTTCCCCTTGATTATTGTATGTTATATGCTCCATGGCTAAGTATGAACATACTCTTCTTGTCTAGTCCACTGCCAGTGGTGAGCGTTTCCGTTTCCATTTTTGAGCTATTTCCATTGAAGCCCCTATCAATAAGACCATAAAGTTTCTTTTCTGTGTCACATTCAGCTGTTTGTCCCGGGGGTCGCATAGGTCTCCTAACCACACTTCTTCCTCCAAGCTCACTGCACCTGGTAACATTTTCTGCATTTGGGTTTTTACATCTTCCCAGAATTGATGAAGGCTGGGGCAGTCCCACCAAATATGTCGACAGTCTCACCTCCCTCCACATTCCCTCCAGCATCTATCTGGGAAGTTACTGTACATCATACGTAGTCTTTCTGGCGTATAATGCCATTGCACCAGCATTTTCATCCACATTTCTCTAGTTTGAATGGCTCTTGTCAGCTTCGGTATTACACCCCATATGTATTCCCACCGTTCCTTAGGGAGTGGATATTTTAGCATTTTCTCCCACCATTTCATGTGCTGGCACTTGACAGTTTTGACTTGTGCTTGTGCATTTAAATGCTTGTAGGTGTTTGAGACAAACTTATGTGTTCCTGTTGTGTCATTATGTATATTTCAAATGGAGTCAGATCCCTTGTCGCTGCGAGTTTTATGCGCGGTGTTCTCAGCCAGTGGTGCAATTGTTCGTATTTGTATCTGTCGGTACGGGTTAGATTCAGCTGTGTCGAGCATTCTGCAAACGTTTGTTTTATCTGCTGATCTTGAAACATATCCTGACCATTTTACACCCGGCCTCCTCCCATTTCCGGAACATCACCTTTTTCATTCCCGGAGGGAATTCTGGATTTTTAAATAAGGGCATGAAGGGGGCTGGATCCCTTGTTAAGGTCCCTTTCTGTGTGGCCTTATCCCATACACTCAGGGTCGCCTTCATTATTTCGCTAATATGTACATTGGGATGCCTATATTGTTTGCTCAGCCATAGAAGGTGTCGGGCGGGTGTTATCGCCACCGCCCTATCCTGTGACACCCAGATTTTCTTTGAGTTTTCTGGTATCCATTCTTTCAGTACACATAACTGTGCGGTTTCGTAATACTTCCTAAAATGTGGGAAGGCGCACCCCCCATCTTTTCTGTGTGCCGTCATAACCGCACTCGATACCCTTGGGGTTTTATTCTGAGTGACTTAAAAAAGGAGGGGGGATTCTTACCGGGAGGGCTTGGAATAGATGCATGAGTTTTGGCAGTATGGTCATCTTCACCGCCGTTATCCGGCCCCACCACGATGTTGATAGTGGGTTTCATTTCATAAAGTTCTTTTTGAGTTTGTCTATGAGTTGTGGATAATTATGAGCATAAAGCTCATCTATGCACCCCGTGAGTGTGATTCCCAGGTATTTGACCCCAGAGTTTGCAACCTTCAGTTGGAGATCTGCTGCTACTGCTTGGATATTTGTTCTACTCCCTGCTAATACCAGAATTTCTGACTTCTGTCTGTTAATTTTTAGCCCTGAAAACCATATGTTTCGATCTCATGCATGAGAATCGGGAGTGATCTTTCCGGTCTCTTAGCGCCACTAACATATCATCCGCATATGCCATTAATTTGTGCGCCTGTCCGGCCATATCTATGTCTCTAATTTCTGGCATTTCTCTAATTTTTGCCATTAGGGGCTCCAAATATATCGCATATAAAAGGGGTGATAGCGGGCTCCCTTGTTTGGTCCCTCTCTCTATCTGCACTATTTCTGACAATCCCCCATTCACTGTCATCCTTATCGTCAGGATTTGTAATTGGCCCGGATCATATCGATGAACGCTTCTCCCATGCCCATTTTCCTCAGTATTTGAAAGAGAAGCGTCCACTCGACGCAGTCAAATGCTTTCTCCGCGTTGAGGGCGGTCATGACCACGAGGGATTGTGTAATCCCAATTTTTTCAACCAAGTGTATTACCCTTCTGATGTTATCATGTGTTTGTCTATTCGGGACAACCCAGATTGATCCTGATGGATCAACTTTGGGAGGAGTTGTGCCAGCCTAGTAGCCAATATCTTAGAGTATAATTTTGCATCCAAATTGATTAATGCTATTGGGCGGTACGCGCTAGGGAGCTGTGCATCCTTCCCCTGCTTATGAAATACCAAGACTTTTGACTCATTCATGGAGTGGGCAACATTCCTTTCTCCCTGAATGAGTTAAACAGGTTTGTCAGGACAGGGGCAAGTATATCTTTATATGACTTATAAAATTGTGCAGTGCCAGCCGTCCAGGCCTGGTGCTTTATTTTTCGGGAGGTCCTGAATGCCTTATGGACCTCTTCTAATGAGATTTCCCTATCTAAGTGTTGTTTTTCTTCCTCCGATATTACTGGGCGGTGAACCCCTCTTAAGTATGACTTCTGCTGCTCCTCCTCCGGGAGATCCGAGGAGTATAGCACCTGGTAATAACTTTTGAATATGTCTCCTATATCTGTGGTTAAAGTCTTTAGTAGCCCTTTGTCATCTTTTAGGGCCTTTTTCTTGCCTGGGACTGCTGCCTCCCTTTCACTTGTCTGGCTAGGAGTTTGACAGCCCTATTCACTTTCACGTAGTACCAGTGTTTTGTATAAGGGAGATCTCTCTCCGCCCTTTTGGTGCAGAGTGATTCCAGTTGGTCTTGGACGTGTCTTAGAGTTCTTTGAGGCTTATTAGTTGGTTTTTTCGTGATTTATGCATGGATCACGCTTATGTTAGCCTCTAGCTCTTTTTCACATTGGTGATTCTGCTTCTCCCTCTGTGACATAAGAGCTATCAGGTGTCCCCTTCTTACCGCCTTCAGGGCTTCCCATAATGTTCACCTATCTGTCTCTGGGAGGTCATTGCTGGCTAGATAGTCTGTAATGTATTCTCCGAGGGCCTTTCCCATGACTGGATCTCCGATAATTTCCTCTGGGAGGCACCAGCGCCATAACCGTGGATGGTCTTGTGTCCATCTAAGGTCTCCCCACAGCGAGTGTAATGGGACCGACCTCCGAATGCTGTATTTTCCCTAAAAGCCCAACCGAGACCCATAGATAATCTAGTCTTAAGCCTGATTTGTGAACATGTGAGAAATATGTGAAGCCTTTCTGATTGCCATTCATATTATGCCAGACATCTACCAGCGCTAAGTCTGTCATTTACTGCTTCAGTGCTTTTGACGGGGTGCCCTGGTCCTGTTGTTTGGTTCCCGATCTGTCCAGGATGGGGTTCCACGCCATGTTTAGGTCCCCCCATCACGATCTCCCCTGTGGCATGGTGTTCTAGTTTGTCTAACATGTCCCTAAGGAAACTGTCCTTGCCCGAATTTGGGGCATACACTGAAGCCAATGTGAGGGGTTTCCCTTCTATTGTTATATTCGCTATCAGATATCTCCCCTGTTTCTCTCCCAGCGTGTTTAATATCTGTGCATGTAGGGGGTTGTGTCGTGCTATCAGTACCCCCGCTCTTTTTTCTTGTGTGTTTGCCTGTATTATTTAGTTGTAGCCTTTAAATCGAATTCTAATTTTGTCTTGTCCTTTTATGTGTGTTTCCTGGAGCATTACAATGTCTAATGAGCCCTGTCGAAGGAGTTGCTCCACCTTTTTCCTTTTGATCGGGAAGTTCAGACCTCTGACGTTATACGTTAAAATGTTTAACCCCATCCTACATTCTAGGTTTGGTGGCTTTCCTGACCTTCTCGCTTTCCCCTTGGCTATGTGTGTTTCTTTCCGGTTTTCCCCCTCTCCCATACTGATCCCCCCCCTTCGTGTTACGCAAACCCCAACTCGCGTCCCCTTTCCTCCCACCCTTAAATTGCCCTGAGGAGGGCACAATGGCCTATGTCCGCTCAGGCGTGTCACCTTTTGCGTCATGCCCTCTTGAACACTCAGGGATAACTTTGAAGGGAGTCCTAAACACTTCTCCATGACCTCAGTGGCATCCGGGTCTGCTCCCCCCTCCCCCCGGCACCTGTTTGGAAGGTCTCTCGCTCCTACATCTGCTTCGGATGGAGTTGCCGTGGAGTCTTTCACTACTATCTGTCTTTGGTTTCATTCTGAGTGGCCAGATGTCTATTTTCTCTTGATAGGGTGCCTCACCCTTCTATTGATTGTCTTCCATTCCCAGGGGGTTTTTCTCCCGGGTGGGTCCGTTCAGCTTGTCTGTGGGAGATAACTTTCCTGTTCTTGCAGGTTCAGTATTCTTATCCCTTCTTCCCTTGTCATTATTCTCCGCTGGGCCCCTTCCCACGTAAACAGGGAATGTTCACTTGTACCTGATCTGACGTGAGGTCAATTCCTTCGTCACCTGGGCCATCTCCCGTCTTTTTTGAAGTTTCGACTGTGCAGATCTTGAAATAGGGAGATGTCCTCTCTGTTCATTCTAATGTGGTCCATTGTTCTTGCCTTCCCGAGGATTTGTTCCTTTTGGGAGTATATGGTTAGGGCCACCAATACGTCTCGGGGGCGGGCGCCTTGGACTGCTGTTCTCCTCGGACCCACCCTGTGTATTCGATCTATTGGAACTTCCACTCATCCACTTGGTCCAATATGTCCTTGAATACCTTCTGCACCACTCCTTTGAGATCTTTGTCTTCAACTGTCTCTGCCATGTTTTTTATTCTTATGTTTGACCTTCGTGATCGATTTTCTAAATCTTCGCATTGAAGATCCAGATTGTGCGTTAGGCGGACTAGATGTTCCTGTGTTTCTGCGCTTTGTTGTGTCTCCTCCTCCATGTTCTGCAGTACTTTCTCTAGGGTGTCTGTTATTTCTCCTAATTCTGCCACCTCTGTCTTTAATTCTTGCACCATCGATTTCAGTTCACTTTTCATTGATTCAAACTGTGCGTTCATTGAGGTCATAAATTACGCCTGAAACTCCCCGAACCAGGCGTTCATGTCCTCCTTCGTGGCCATATCTTCTGGTGGGGAGTCCGTATCCGTCCCTGTTCTATGTCCTTTTTGTGCTTTCACTCTCTCTGGGAGCCCTTTTTCCGCTCCCCAGAGGTGGACCAGATTCTGCTCTTGCTTTGCTTGAGGGGTCTGTGGGAGTGGTTGGTTTTGCTTCCCTCTAGATTTTGACATTAGTGCCGCTCTTGTGTTGCTTACCAGCCTTTTACTTTCTCCTCTTTCTCACTGGTGTATGTGTTGTCCGTGTGGGCCCGTTCTGTACTGGAGTCAAGCCTTGGGCTATCCTTATGGTTCTCACATCCAGTTACCCTATGTTTTCTCCTACATTTCTCTCCTGCCGTGGAAGAGCTGTGTAGTCTTTACTTCCTCCTCTATGAGCCCTGTACGCTATGAAGATCCTAGTTCCTTGAGGGGTGGAGGTCCCCCTGTGCTCCATGTTAAGAATGGGTCATTTTATTTGCTTGTGGGTCGAGTCCGTGTCGTTGACTGATATTCTTTCTCCACTGTGTGCAGTGGTTCCTGTTCGCCCCGGTGCCTTTGGCCCTAGTGTCTCGAGCCCTTGCTTCCAATGGGTCTCTCCTCCGTGGGGGGCTGTCTGGTGTGTTGGAGGCCCTTGGGATCCGTGGTTGTGCGCATCTATCGGCATCGGAGGAGTCCACTCCTCCAATCTCTCTGTCTTGGAAGGACCCCCTCCTTCCCTGTTCTTGTCCGGAGGCTCCCTGCGTCTGTTTTTACTGCCCTCTCCCTGGGGCGCCCGCGGATGTTCCCCCAGACCCACTTTGGTGGTTCTTGTGGTTCCTTTCCCCCTTCTGCTGTGTATCAGGCCGTGCTTCCCTGGCTCTCCTTGCCGATAGTAGTCTGGGGGGGCGCCACCTAATATGTAGTGTCTCTACAGTATCACCCCGTGCTCTTTCTTATCTGGTCCCTTCTGGGGGTTTACCTGCTTCTGCTTCATGGCTGTTTGCCCTCAGGCTCTCCTGGGTGACGTCCCCCTCCTGCTACCACGGTGGCGTCTCCTGATGGGTCATCCCTTCCTCTGGGCCACATAACGCGGCCCTCTGTACTCCTTTGCCGCTCCGAGGCCACGTCCGAGAGCATTCTCCTGCTGCGTAGCTTCGTGGGCGAGTGTCGGCTGGCTCTGCGTCTCCTCCCACTATCCTCGGGTGATCTCTCCCGTATTTGCTGGCCCAACCCTCTCCAGTTTCTGGTGGAGGCCTCCCTGTTCGAGGTCTTTGGCCCCGCCAGTCCTTCTGTCGGAGCCGCGTTTCGCTGGCGTTCACTCCGCTATGGCGCTTCTGCACTCCATCCACTCCAAATCAGGCCTCTGAGATCTGGTCACCTCCTACTGATTCTCGGACCTGTTCTGTCTCCTTCGAAGTGAGAGATCACGCAATGTTGAAGTGCTTTCTGTCGCAGTGCGGGAGGGGAGACAGAGCCCTGCTCATGCACGTCTTCCCTCCACGGCCGCCATCTTGAAGTCCTGGAGTACTAACTTTTACATTTGCAGGAGTATATTGGCATTTTAATTCCACATTATTAATAGTAAGTTAATTGGATTGTGATCCGGTTATCAAATATATTCAATCCTGATAAAATGTGGCACGGTCTGGACTCATTGACTATTATGTAAATGCCAGATGGGCAATGTATCAAACCATGAAATTGATCAATGGGGCACTGCAATGAGTATGACTCATGCCTTATACATATTTGTGATGGCATCAAACTTAAACATTGCGTGTACACATTACGCATTTCAAATTATTGAATGATGAAAGGATGGGCATACATGGCTCCTACCTGTTAATTGTGCGCCTGCTAGCTCCGCACAGGAGCACAAGATGACAATTATTCATCAGGACACAAACCTGAGTATGTGGGTCAGTTGTTTTGCTCTTTGGACTATGGATCATTTCTAAACAATCTGTATAGTGGATACAAACACACAACGTACAAATAAAATCAACACAATTGGAACCTATGCTGTTGTGAACATTTGGGCATTCATGTCACCTATTTGTCCATCATGCCCTTGCCAAGCTTCTATTGACAGCCACATGGCATTCCTTCTACT
The DNA here is from genome assembly GCF_040938575.1 of Ambystoma mexicanum. Lineage (NCBI taxonomy): Eukaryota > Metazoa > Chordata > Amphibia > Caudata > Ambystomatidae > Ambystoma > Ambystoma mexicanum. The sequence continues at coordinate 432,331,739 of NC_090937.1, forward strand.
GGAGTGCAAAAGTAAGAGGCTAGTTGGTTAAAGTGGTTGCTGAACAGATTGATTTCGTACCTGCTTCAGCCAGCGGTCCTGCTCCAAATGGTTCATTGATTGTGGTTGTTGCTGAGCTTGGCTGATCCAATACATGCGGGTTCATCAATGGACTGTTTTAATGTTGATTACAGCAGCAGCAGTGGTATTGGTCTTCCCTGCACTTGCCATGGAGGCCTAGTTTTTGGCTCCATGTTCATCTCAATCTCCACCTCACTGGGTCAATGCAAATACATGTCTACCTGGCTCAGGTGTGTGGGTGCAGCAGAAGGAGGTTATTGCTTCTGATCTGATTGGAACAGTAAAGTCTTCATAATCTGCAGGCTAATTCACACCAGTAGTCTCCTAATTCACTACCTCTGCTATGTAGTCCCATAAGGACATGCACATTGACAGACTGAAGCATATACAGCATTCCTTTGTATTACCCTCAGAACCCCTGCCAGTCAGCCTGCTGTGATGATGTTTCCGAGTAATATGTCATGTCTGTCTGCCAGGGCAGGCTGATTGGCTAGACTTCCCACGCTTTGATGGCTCAGTCGAGTGCCACTGTTGTTGCATGACTATAGCACCTCCTCCTTCTGCACACAGTGTTCCAAGGGCAATAGGCAAGCAACATTTTGGGATGCTGAGAGCAACATGTTGCTCCCACTGCACTAGAGCATACAGACAGGCTGCTGGAATCTCAAGAATCTGCAATTTTCTCACACCAAAAAATCTGAAAGGACAATAAAACAGGGTTAAGCAGAGCCTGAATGTAAACTGTATATAATGTAACGTTTTTCGGCTCTGGGTTTATCAGAGCAGTTCCTGATGCAGGGTGGGAGTGGGGCGAGGTGGCGAGGTAATAACATGATGCTGCCCATCGCTAAGTCACACTCAGTGAGGGATTTATGGTTATTACAAAAGCTTCAGACCTTACTTTTTTCTGAAATTCTCCAAAACAAGAAGAATATCGCTGATTCAACCTATCTCGCCAGGCAAAGTATGATGTAGATGACCACAGGTCACACTCTCATTGGAAGTAAAGAAGGTCCCACACATTAATAAAGCACCAAAGTGGTGTTGACTAATTGTACCAGTGGTTGTGTAAACCTATGCTCCTTTTGATATCCTGTTTATTTTCTTGTATAAGAAAATAACTCCTACTCAGGCTACTCCTAGTATCTGACCTTGTGACCTAGAGTGGACCCTGCGCTTCAGCTGTGGATCCATACCGATAACTGAATATGTATTACATGCTGTATTGTTGTACTTACCTGCAGCCCCGTAGCTCGGTTATTCTCATAAAGTGACTTTGTAACCTTGTAACTATGTATGTAAGCTTGAAGTATTCTTGTTTTCGCGCCCTGATACCTTCAGGTCTGGCGCACTACAAATAAATAAACAAACAAACAAACAAACAAATAGAGGCAAGCTTTGCAGGGCATTCCAAGAGGTCTTCTTATAAAAGAGGTAGTGGTTTTAAGCGAGATGTAGGTGCAAACCATGTGGCATTGATGAGTGCAGACAGGAGGTACCAGAGTCCTAAGCAATGGTATGTTTCTATGTGGTCTGTGCATTGAGACTATGCTATTTGTTCTTTCAGAGAGAACAACTCAAGATGTATTACATGTCAGTGCTGGTCTCTGGGAGAGCCCCTGGCAGGGCACAACACATGAAATAGCTAAAGCTATATCAGACAATGTGATGAGATTGCAGGGTAATATTAGCAGGAACAAATCATCTGTGTGTCTTGTGGTCCATGTGTAGGCTCAGGGTGCTGGTAGATTTAGGGGTAAGTCAATCAGTTGAGTAAGAGAGAGGAGGTTTGGTGGCTCCTAAGGAATCCTATGATTGCAATGCTAGGGTTCAACTGAAGATGCAGAGTTTAAGTTGTGTTCTGATCCATCAAGATGAGGTTCTCTTACCATTCTGGTTCCATTTTATGATGTTTGTGGGGTGGTGTCAGTATCTTATGTTCAATGGGGAGAAACAGGTGGAGAGACTGCTCCGACTGGAATTGCGATCTACAAAGTGTTCTTGATCTTGGTGTTCTGCACAGGTGTTTTGCACTTCAATAAAGCCGACACACAATCTGAGTGGCACATCCCCTGGGATTTGCAGGACCATGCTGATTCATCTGAGTGGTTCTGGTGCGTCTTAAATTCCCAGCATAGTATGTCTGTAGATTGAAAGTTCTGATTCGTTTGGTTGTTAAAGAGATAGTCTGTCTGTTGACGTCTAGTGAACAACCACGTTTTCAGAGTCTTTACAAAGACTAGATGATCATCCTCTCTTCAGAGTCATCTGGGCATTTATTGGTGCAGCTTAATTGATAGATAAGAGATGGGGAATCTTTAAGGTAATCAATGTATCCACTTCTGAAGGATAAAGGGCCACAATGACGCTGCCAGAATTGAAATGTGTGACTGTGGGTGGCACACAGGTGTTAAAGGCAAACATTAAGTCTGAAATGATGTATCTAGACCTATTCTTGGATTGCCAACATCTGCTCACACGACTCCTGCACTGCAATGTCTGTGGTGGTCCTCAAAAGGCAGTGGAGGGTCATATTTCAAATTTTGAACTTGGATGACTCATAGGGAATACTGAGGCCAGGACCCCAAATTACTATGGAAGCTTCAGCCTCTGGGAGGCCCACCTTAAATTGCTTATCTTGTAAGCATGTACATTTAGGAGGCAGGTTGTGGGTGTAGATGTATTAGCTGCATGGAAAAAAAACGTGTAGGTGTTGCTTTAGATGCAGTTTGCAATTTCTGTACCTGTTCTGTCTGAAGGAAGCATTCACTTCTGGTGCCTAGGGGCTCATGCTACCTGTGCTGCACTAAACCTATTTTTCTTTCTCTTGGAACTTAGGGGGTGCTTACACTATTCCTGCCTTTGCAGCAAATGATACTTTCCTAGCTACTCACAACCCGACTTGCCGTCTATGTGCTCATAAATGTTATCACAGGCCTGTTGTGCGTCAGCAGGGATTTGGGGCATGTTAGAGGGCAGGTCGACTAGAGTGACCAGATAACTATATGTCACTGACACATGTTTTTGTAGACCCTTTTAGCCCTGGAACTAGGACAACAGTCGGAAGGACTGGCTATTGGGCAAACGATTAACCCAAATCCACAGATGCTTATTTACACGGTACTTTAATAATATTAAGCAGGGGTACAGAACTGATTTTGCCGGAGGGCCGAATATACCACACAAGTCCCATACAGTGGGCCGCAATATCCATGGTAATGAGCACATGATAGGCGCATTGGTGTGTGAATTTGAGCAAAAAAAAAAACATAGGTTTCAAGATGGACTTTTTATTTATCAGTTGTTCACAATAACACGGTACATAGCCTTTGCATGCCATACTCACTTTGATTTATTTGTGTTATGCAACTGAAATCATGTTTTAAATAGAAGTAAAACTGCACATACTATGATGACAAGACAAAAAAATAGACCACCAAGGATTCCCACACCGGACACAACAGACTTAGTGTCTGAGTGACTTTATGCCAGGCAACATTTCATCATTAAACTCATGTGACTTTGAGGGCCATAAATATTGTCCTAAAGGGCTGCATTCGTCCTGTGATCAACATGTTGTGCATCCCTGATATAAAGGAACAAAGCTCTTGAATTGCGCCCTGCAGGTAGGTCTTGGTGAAATTGGGAAAATCTGTTGGACCAGCTGCCGAAGCAAAATCTTTAAGATTTTAATCTGTTTTGCTGCAATTCACTGTACTGCCACCTGTGCATATAGAACAAAATGGTGTGAAGGTTCTCATGCCATCTCGCAAACCAAACAGAGTCGCTGGAAGATTCTTTTGCCACTGAGCGTATCCTGCACAAATCAAAAAGAGTGGCATAAAAAGTTTCTCAGGCCACTGCATGGACCTAGTATAAATCGAAGAGGGTTATGAAGTTTTGCATGCTGCTGCACGAAGCTACCATGAATTAAAAAAAAAAAATAGACCCCGCAAAGAGTTTGTCAAGCTGCTTCACGGTATGACCCCAGTCGAAAGAAGACCTACATGACGCTTCTTGTGATGCTGTGTGAACCCATCACAAATCAAATAACCATGCAAAATTTCTCATGGCACTGCATGAAACTAGCACGATTCGGAAAAACCTGCACAAAGTTGCTCGTGTTGCTGCACAAAACTAATACAGATTGAAAAAAAAAGAAATGTGCAAAGTTTCACATTACGCTACACAAAACTAACTTGGGAATGAAACATCATGCTCTGCGCGAAAACAAACAAGACAGGGCAACATTTCTGTGGTGGTGAATCCATATGCTGATTTTGAAGATTGACAGGAAGTGGATTCCAGTGTGGATTGTGCATATTTTTTGATTTGCGGTGGAAAATGTTGTTCACCTCTGTATTCAAGGGCAGAGATTGTAAAAGCAAGGAAATATCGAGGCTGAGTACCACAAAAGGAAATACACCAAACACGGGCCATAAAGATTCACAGATCTTTAATACTGCTCAGTTACAAAGAAACACAGATCTGATAAAGATAGCTATCTGGCTCCCGACACCCCGCAATGAGTACCAGCCCATCAGAGTGAGGAGGGAGAGTGCTGGACATCTAAGCATTTGTATTTTTATACATTTCCTACAATATTGTCCAGCCCCTCTACAGGTTAATAATCTGAGGTCTAGAGTTGGTGCCGAGTTCACATATAGCTCATACAATAATATGCACATGGATTACATAGGTGTGTGTTTCCAACAAGTTACAATGGCGAAGTGTATTCCTGGATTAAGAAGTGAGCCTTAGTACATATCCCTTCACAATGTAGTTCTGCTAGAGTCCACGCTCGACATTTACATAACATTGTCCTCGATGTGTATTCGTGGATGAGGCTTATTAGTGCAGACAATCCTAGGACAACAAGTCATGCTTGGTACAAGGTCTCATTGCCTAGTCTAAAAAGTCGGCTCTCGGACAGTCTAACCATTAAAAGAACTCAAAGGTCAGGAAGGCTTGGTTGCAAGTTAGAAACACAGTCCACCATTTTAGAACAGAGAATCACAGACAAACAGAAATCAAAATGGCGTATGATTCTAAAATGGCGGCGAAGTCCATCTAAAATATGAACTTTGCAACGCGGTTTTCTTCGCAGAGCGACTAGGTTTAGGCCAATATAAATCAGAAGGAAGCACGATATGATTTCCCGTTTAACAAACCCTCCTTTTGGCCTAAGCCAAGCGCCAAACTGCAACTATTCACTTTACAAGTAACTCCACGTCTCAATGTCCATACAACCTGAATCACAATCATCAGAGATATCAATCGCCAAAAGGTCTGTAACAGAAATTTCCTTCAACACAAATTTGTTGGTCATTCTTTCCGGTGCTCGTACCTTTTGTCCTAACGTTCCCATAGTTTGTGCACAACATCCCCCTAACATTGAACATATGGCAGGAAGACATTGGGCCTCATTACACGGTAGGCGGTAACCATGGCACTATTAGCGCCATGGTTGCCACCGGTATTTTACCATGTCCGCCCTACTCCAAGGTGAGTGGGGGCGGTAATTCCCCATTCACAAAGGCACTTCCCCATACCCATTTTTGCCCCCATAGGGCATAATGGGAATGGGGAAGGTGCTAATTACGGTACCGCAAATTGCGGTACTGTAATTAGCTCCAAGGTCTCTTTGCGGCACCCTACTTTAACGGCTGGTAAAACCAGCCGTTAAGGTCGGGTCCCCCAAAGGGAACTCGTAGTAAGGCGGTAAGGGTTTACCGGTACCGGTGCCCTTACCGGTACTGGTAAACCCTTACCGCCTAATGTGCATTGAGGCCCATTGTATACAGCAACAGCAGAACAACAGAACACCCAGAATAATCAATAAGACTGAAAGTAGCTTCCATCCCCAAGATTGTAAGAAGTCCCAGAACCAAGCACTAAGATCCCAATTTCCCTCAGGAACGTGCACTACTGAACTAAGGACGTGCAGATTTTGTATAGCCTTAAAGATGGTTGGGGAGGAATCCGGTGCAAAAACGCAACAAGTGGACCCCACTAATTTGCATACTCCACCACGCTCAGCCAAGATGACCTCTAACACCATCCGGTTCTGTAGTGCCACTAACCCTATTGCTTTCTGTTCTAGAGTCATGTTATAGAGTATGTCAATGGTCCGGTTGATGGTTCTCTCCAGTACTCTCACTAGTCTCCTGATATCATTAGAGTTTAGTATTTACCCCCATAAAGGTACAAAGGATTTTGCTACATCACCAAGAACTTGTGACGAAGTATTGCCATTCTTGTCCCGCCCTGGACGAGCCCTCGAGATTTCTGTGGTACGAGCTATAAATACCCCTGGCAACACAATTCCTAAATAACAGGTTCCCTGCCAATCGCTAGGTAGCCATGGGAAAGCTTCATTACTGCAAACGAAGAAGACAGGTTCACCTGTCCTCGCTGGTCAAGTTCGCAACATTGGTGCAACCCTTGAAATCACCCATTGACTGAGTACCATTCCTCTGTATGCAGAAAGAAACTGAGTCGGGGCTATGGTTAACAGTGTAGGAAGGTGGCGTGGCATCCCTATTGCCTATAGGATCCATCTTGAAAGAGATCAAAGATTGAAAAGGTTGAGACAGTCTATCAGAAGGCCTAATGGAAGCAACATTAAGCTTGCTTCTATTTGCAAAAAGTGAGCATCCCAGGGGCGTTAGAACTCGTCTTTCAAACTCATTCAAATTCGTTCCATCAAAGTTCTCTGAGATGCTATCATTCCATCGGCCAAAGAATAGTGCCCTTAGAGAAGCATAACATGCAGTAGTTAGAGGCAAAGGATGAATATACCAGCCCAACCCTTTGTCTCCATTTTGTGGTAAATGAGAGCAGATCCAACAGTTAGACCTGTTCAAAATGGCGTGTGTTGCATTCATTATAAGCAATAGTGTGTTATTGTGGTAACTCTGTTTTGAGAGTCTCTAGGAGATAGAGTGTGCAGATGCACGAAAGGTGTAGATACAGTGAGTACATTTTTAGTGGGCAAAAATGTTTCGAGCGGACGTATTATTTCCATGTACCAAAATCACAAAGCAATTACTATTGTGAAACCAGTTAACATGATTACAAGAAAACAATACGTTTGAAAAGACCATGTATTCGATCGTCCATTGTCTTTGCTGGCCACACAGTCACTTATTTGTTCTGTACGGGTAGAGGCGATAACAGGCATTGTTCATTTGAAACGAAAACACTGTAGTTCATTTGCTGGTGATCTCCAGATCACACATTTTCTTAGTCTTTTCCTATCCCCAGCCAACAACTTGCCTTTGTATGCAAAAGACAGGGCAAAGGATAAGCCCTATGATGATTTTCCTGTTGGCACAGCTGAACCGTGCAGTAAGTCTAGCTCCGTGGACGCAGATTGTACCTTGTGACTCCTGGTACAGTGTGATCTGCGAACAGCGTGTCGTTGCTTCCTGATGGAAGTGATGAATTTGCAACAGAACCTAACAACGGTGAAAAAGGATCTGCAGGGGAGTGTGGAGATGAAGCAGCTGTTTCCCCAGGCCCCACGGGCTCAGGGAGTGTCTTTGAAGCACTCTCAGTACTGCTCAATGCTGAGTGATAGTTGGGAGCAGAGCGAGTACGTTTCTCCATATCTTCTTTATCGTCTGGCAAAGGGAAGGGTATCCTCTTGACATGTGATGCATGTATCCAGTGCCTCTTGCCCTCCACCCGAATCGCCGTCTGTGTGGCCAGGAGGACCTGGTGTAGCCCTCTCCACTGCGGTGCGAGACAGGATGCTCTTTCGAATGCCTTAACGAGCACCCACTGCCCAGTTCGGATACTATTACCTGGCCCCTCTTACTGTACTGGGAGGGCTTCTTGCACTTGTTGGTAAATAAAATACAGATTTTTAGTTAACTGGTCACAATAATCAGAAAGAAATACATGCTCAATGTCCCGCAGAGCCCTGGGTTTTGGGAGGTTCCAATGTTAGCTGGCCTACCCATTACCACCTCATATGGGGAGAGCCCAGTCTTAGTCTGTGGGGTGGTGCGCATTGACAGTAACACTATCGGTATTGCGTCCGGCCATTTCAATTTGGTGCCGGCACACGTCTTAGCGAGCTTGTTCTTCAAAATTCCATTGTGTCTCTCTACCAATCCAGCACTCTGAGCATGTCTAGCCGAATGGAACCGTTTATCGATTTGTAATCCCACGCATATCTGCAGAATTACAGCAGCGATAAAATGTGGACCATTGCCGACCAGAAGACCCTTGGCAAACCAAACCTAGGAAAATATTCCTTAAGCATGGTTTTTGCCGTTGTCATTGCTGTGGCATCTATTAAAGGAAAGGCTTCAACCCATTTACTAAAGGCGCAAATAATAACCAAAACGAATTTGAAATTATTACAATGCTCCATTTCAATAAAGTCAAAGTGGATCACTTCAAAGGGGACAGAAGGTGGACCAAAACTACTCCTCGGTGTCGATGTGCCCTTCCCCATATTGTGCTATAGACAGATCATGCAACTTTGGACAAAACGTTCAGCTGTTTTTCGTTCACCCAGATATTTTCTAACATTTTGCAAATCTTCCTCACGCAAATGTGGGTGGGTCCATGAGCCATTGCGACCATCATAGTAATGTACGCATCTGGCAGCATCCATTTTCCCTCTAACATATCCACCCAACACCCATCATAATCCAACCTCGTCAAACCCTCAGCCCATTGCTTAGGTTCTTCTAAAGTGGCATTGGCTTGGATATTCCTTACAGATTCAATTCATTCATCTATGGTACAAATATGTGTGGCTTCCCTTGTGGACATATCTGAATAGAGATCAGTAGCAGTTTGGTTGGCTATCTGGTCAGCGAAAGCGTTCCCTTTTCCTACAACATTTCTGATTTTCTGATGCACTGTGCATTTCATGATCGCTAACTGAGTGGGAAGTGCAAGCGCTGAAAGTAACCGTGCTATCAAGGAGTCATATTGAATCTTCGTTCCATGTGAGGTCAAAAAACCTTGTTCTGCCCGAAGTCTACCGAAGTTGTGAACTACCCCAAAAGCATATTGACTATCAGTATGTATGTTTACTCTAAGCTCTTCGGAAAGTTCACAAGCTCCAGTCAATGCAATGATCTCTGCGGCCTGCGCAGAGTTGTGCGAAATTCTTTTGGTTTCCACAATCGTGCTTAGTGTGGTGATGGCATAAGCAGCCGTGGATGTACCATCCAGAAGTTTGAAACAAGAGCCATCACAAAACAACTCCCCTTGTGGGTCGTTCAAAGGTGTATCTTTCAGATCAATCCTGCCTTTAGTCCCTTGTTCTGTGGTGTAAAGGCAGTCATGTGAGATTTCGTCACTGCAAGCAGTAGCTTGCGGGAAAGGTAATAGTTCAGCCGGATTCAATACACAACTCTTGATTTTTATATGTGGTGCAAACAAGATCAATTCATATCTTGTTAATCGTGCGGAGGTGAGGTGATGTGTTTGAGTTCTATTTAATAGAACATCTACAGAGTGAGGTACCAACAAGGTTAAAGCATGGCCTAGGACCATACCCTCGCTCTGTTTTACAGACGCAGCAGCAGCAGCAACAGCTCTCAGACATCTCCGCAAAGCGCATTCAACAGGATCAAGAGCAGAAGAAAAGTAACCGCACAGCCTATTCTTCCCTCCATGTTCCTGCGTTAATACAGCCAAAGCACATCCATCACGTTCAGGCACATACAACTCAAAGGCCTTTTCATAATTTGGTGTGCCCACAACTGGTGCTGAACACAGTGCAGTCTTGAGCAGATCAAAATCTTTATGGTGTTCCAAGTTGCACGGCAACGGCAAAGACATGCCCTTCTTTGTCAAAGCCAACATTGGTTTAATCACTAGTGAGAAATTGGGGATCCACTGCCTACAGTAAGAAGCCATTCCTATCAAGGCTCTGACTTCCTTCTGTGTATTTGGGACAGACATGCTAGAAATTATTTTAATCCGTTCAGGTGTCAACCTTCTACCCTCCTTTGACAGGAGATAGCCTAAATAGGTGACCTCCTGTCGACAATATTGACATTTTTTCAGTGAAGCTTTATGTCCATGTTTTGCTAGGTGAATAAGCAACAACACAGTGCCCTCCTTACAGGCACTTTCTGAATCAGCAGTTAAAAGAAGATAATCTACGTACTGAAGCAGTGCACAAGTGGTGGGCAACTCAAGTGTGTCAAGCTGCTCTTTCAAAGCCCTACTATAAATGCTCAGACTTTCCGTGTATCCTTGTGGCGCACGGGTGAATGTAAACGAGCTTCCCCCTAGGGTGAACACAAACAGGTATCTGCTATCCTTGTGTATAGGAATGCTAAAGAAAGCATTTTTAAGATCTACGACACTAAAATGAGAGCAGAAGCTGGGATCATAGTTAAAATCGTCGTTACATCAGGCACAATAGGAAATTGTGGAGCAACAATCTCATTGATAGCACGTAAATCGAATGATAAAACGAAAAGGAATTGCATTATCTCCTTTCTTATACACAGGCAAAATCGGACTATTGCACAAACTACCTGCAATTTCTTCAATTACCCCACGGTGTACAAAATCAGAAACTATACACTTCAAAGCTTGCTCACCTTCAACCGAAATCTTATACTGAGGAATATGTGGAAACTTTACTCCTTGTTTCAAAATGATTTTAACACGCTCAATCTGTAGAACACCAACATCGTTGTCATTAATCGCCCATAAACACTCTGGAACATCACTAAATTCCGGCGGCAAAGGTCTAGTCAGGAACTGTGAGGCAGAAAGTTGCTGTGGTGAAATCGTCAAACGCACTCCATCCGAAGAACAATGAATTATCACATTTAATTCCTTCAACAGATTCAACCCCAACAAATTCTCTCCACAGTTTGTTGTCAGAAGAAACGGTCAGTGATCCGTGAATGGACCCATTGTAATTGGTACCGGTGAAGAAACCGGACTAACCACTGGTGTACCAGAAAACCCTACAGAAACATTAGATTGCCCTGACAGTGGAATGTTTGGAAACCGTGAATGGTCAATGGAACACTTCTGCGCTCCTGTATCTATCAAGAATAGATGTTTCCTATTTCCCACTATCATTTCAACGTAGGGACCTTTCTGATTAACGGGAATAGGAATTGGTTCCAAACCCTGCTTCGGGCAATCCTAGCGAAAAAATATATATGTAAATATATGAAAGGAAGGTCTTCAGAGAGCTATGCTGTAGAAGGATGATCAAAAATGTTTCTATCATCCACACTCGGTGACTGATTATCTTGTGAAAAAGGCTGTGAATTCTGAGAAAACTGGCCCAGGGCGGCCTCTGGTTCGTCTACCCATGATACCAAATGTATTATTCGACTTCTGCTGGAGGATCGGGCATTGTGCTCGCCAATGACCCTCTTGTCTGCAATAAGCACATTGGTTCGTGTGTACAGGAGCCAACAGCACAGTGCCCTGTGGAACATACTGTCCCCTAAACTGTGTACTACCCCCTCTATGGCCTCTAATAATCTGTTGCAATAAAACTTTATTTTTCAAGTCTCTTTTTTTCTTTTCAATCCTTTATTTCTCATTATTGACTCGGTTTTCGTAATACTGAGCCATATGCAACACTTCAGACTGAGTCTTAGCTTGCCAAGAGCTCTCGGAAGTCATAATTTGCGACTGGATGTCCGGTAACAATCCACGCACAAATTTGTCTACAAATAGTCATTTTCCAGGCTCTGTGCTCAAATCTTGTCCACTGAAATCTGAAAACACTTGTTCAAACCGATTAAAGAATTCGGTAGCACCCTCAGACTTTCCTTGGACACAAACAGTAAGTTTGTCCCAGACAATCCTTCTCTCAGGTATTAAGGCTTTCAGTTTTGTCACTATTCTACCAGGCAAAGTCAGTATTACCTGTGGCGGTCTCTCGCCAGCTGGTCTATCTTGTCTAGCCATCTTATCCCATGTGTCCCCTAACCCTTGTACATCATCTACCATCCTAATCTGTTTCCACAAATCAATGGGTAGGAGCACCGTAAATTACAAATCTATATCAATCAGAGTAAATAATGATGCTGCAAGACAGATTCTATCTCTTTATAGAACCCTGTTGGATTCTTTTTAATATCTAGGATGGATTGTCTAATGGTGTTCACTTCCTCTGTTGAGAACGGGACGTGAACAAACTGTGATACATAATGCGCAGGAATGTCATAAGCAGCGGTAACTGCTACGGCATTAGCTGGGACCTCAACTTTTGAGACAAATGTCGGAGGAACCTCTCTCATAGGCAACTGAGAGATAGGAAACTCTGGACGCTTACTGAGCAACAGAGCTAAATCGAGTGCTAAAGCAGCTAAAGGAGTGTCAAGCGAAAAAGCTCTCTTATAGATATTCAATAATTCTGCGGGAAAACAAATCTTTCTTTTTATACATTCATCCTGCAGGTATTCTACCATAACCTGTATCACTTTCCTCTGCATTTCTGGCGTATACTGACTATAAATGTCATATACTTATACAAGAGATATCGACATATCTGAAATCCATCTAATTGCATCCTTTGTGCAAATTCGCGTTTCCTCACTCATCGATTTACAAAGAGGAAGGAACCGTTTCTGTACAAAAGTAGCGCTCAAACTATCACCGTCAATTTCTTCATTCCGCAACCTTTCTAACTCCCTTCTATACTCAAAAACCCTCTCGACGTGCTCATACACTTTCTCCGCAGTATCTCTTGAATATGCTAAAGTATTCAAATACCTCAACCCTTGTAGGAAATCTACATCATTCAGTCTGTTCCACATTACAGATAAGTGAATTCCCAGTTCCTCGATAAAAACAATTTTCTCAGGAAAACTTTCTAGATTAGAGAGTGTGGTAAAAACATCAGATTGTTCACCCTTCTCCATGCACTGTCTAGCCCATGCAGTCAAATCGTGCTTTCTGTCTTTAGACACAGTATTGTGATTTACGATCTTTGATTCTGTTCCCTTATCAACTACAAGCAGAACAGAACCATTTGGAAGAGGAAGAGTAGAAGAATCTTGTACAATCGGTAACAAAGGTACTATCACTGGTGCAGAAGACAAACCTACCAGACCCGTAACCATAGGCAAAGGCGGAGGTACAGGTGGAGGAGCAGAGATAAGAGGAGGAACAATAACCGGAGGAAGAAGAGCAGTAGGAGGAACATAAGGAGGAGCAGGATTTACTACGGGAGGAGGAACGACAGCAGGAAGAGGTAAAGCAACAGGAATAGGTACATACGGAGGTGGCGCAGTGGCACCAGGCCTTCATTCATTTAGAAGCTTATCAATTAATTCATCAGACACATGAAAATCTTTAGACGGATATATTTTCTGAATACCAAGTTGAAAAGCCCTATCCATATTTCTAACTGACTCTGTCTCTGACTGTTTACTTTGATCATACAATAACGCTTTCTCAGCGTTGGACATATGTCGGCACACATGTTTCTCTGTACTTTTAAGTCGCTGTATAGCTTCTTTCTTCCAATTTTGCAATACATCAAATGCTGCAGGTCTAGCTTTTTTCTTTAACAATATAGACTCTAAATATTCTATACGAGGAATCTCAAAGCTACTATCGATTACCAACTGAAGTTCAGATTCATCTCTAGATTGTCTGTGCCAAATATCATTAAACACTATACTACCAATGCTGTGCTTACAGTACATAGTACACGCCGGCGACCCCTCCTGTGGCGCCGGACAGCTAAATTCCAAAGATTGGCAGAATAATGCCCTGAAATAGGCAGACAATTTCTCAGGCATATCAGATTCCTGGTGTTACCTGGTCAATAATTGTTCTCATGAGGACAATACTCCAAAATCAAATTATCAGGATACTTAAGAATCGGGTCACGACTCACCTGATCAAAGAATTAAAGGAGATCCGATCTGATTACAAAGGACAACTAAGGACCCTTGTGGTTGGTGATTTTGGCAAAACTCCCCGCCTCGATATATGGACCCTCGTCAAGATGCCGTCTCGGACCTCGGGCTCACCGTCCAGGGATCGGGTCATGCAGTACTGTTGAGGTAACGCGTCTCATCCAAGAAGGGGCCCCCTTTCTCACCATCCAATCCCGGTCTGATAGCCGTGTCAACACTTCAACGTGATGGCATCAATCTTGAGGGTCCCTATTCGGGCACTATCTGTAAAAGCAAGGAAATATCGAGGCTGAGTACCACAAAAGGAAATACACCAAACACAGGCTATAAAGATTCACAGGTCTTTAATATTGCACAGTTACAAAGAAACACAGATCTGATACAGATAGCTATCTGGCTCTCGACACCCCACAATGAGTACCAGCCCATCAGAGTGAGGAGGGAGAATGCTGGACATCTAAACATTTGTATTTTTATACATTTCCTACAATATTGTCCAGCCCCTCTACAGGTTAATAATCTGCGGTCTAGAGTTTGTGCCGAGTTCACATATAGCTCATACAATAATATGCACATGGATTACATAGGTGTTTGTTTCCAACAAGCTACAATGGCGAAGTGTATTCCTGGATTCAGCAGTGAGTCTTAGTACATATCCCTTCACAATGTAGTTCTGCAAGTGTCCATGCTCTACATTTACATAACATTGTCCTCGATGTGTATTCGTGGATGAGGCTTATTAGTGCAGACAATCCTAGGACAACAAGTCATGCTTGGTGCAAGGTCTCATTGCCTACTCTAAACAGTCGGCCCTCGGACAGTCTAACCATTAACAGAACTCAAAGGTCAGGAAGGCTTGGTTGCAAGTTAGAAACACAGTCCACCATTTTAGAACAGAGAATCACATACGAACAGAAATCAAAATTGCAGATGATTCTAAAATGGCAGCGAAGTCGATCTAAAATATGAACTTTGCAACGCGGTTTTCTTCGCAGAGCGACTAGGCTTAGGCCAATATAAATCAGAAGGAGGCACGATATAATTTCCCGTTTAACAAGATGATCATGTACTTTCTTTCAGAAGACTTCATTCAATATTCTTGTATAGTGTGTGCAGTTTTAGTTTCAGAATACTAACCCAGCTTGTTGAGCACCAAAATGTAATGTCATGATAGGAACTTTATAACCATCTAACACCTGATACTGGCAATTTAGGATCATTTTAATCTTTCCCTTGGGTTATGCATTTGTGATAATCACATGTTCATAGTCATATTTTATATTGCCATGTTTTTACCCATAATCATGAAGTACAGGAGCTAAAGGGGTACTGTCCCTTAGTTCTATAGACATGGGGGCAGGAACCTCACCTTGGCCCCTACAGATATTTACAGTTTTCAGTTTCTGACTGTGCATCCTAAACGAAACGGTGTACAAAGCAGCTAAATACATGTTATATGTGTGTACAGGAAAGGAACTGTTATGATATGGTATTTGTAACGCGCCTATACACAGGTGTTTCAAGGCGCGACGAGGCAGGGAGGGAGGGAAACAAGGGGAAGACAGACAAACGATCCTACTAGGCCAGGTGTCATTCAGATCGTGCAAGTGCAGAGGTAAGGGGAAAAGGAGAAAGTGCAGGGGGAGGAGGTGGGGGGGGGAAAGTGCAGTACAAGGTAAGTAGCGTAATAAAATAATAAATAATAAATAATAAATAAAAGGGCCAGCTGGTGGCAAGTGCGAGGTAAGTGCAGAGCAAGTGCTGGGAAGGGGGCTGTAGGGATGCAGTGACAGTCCCACAGTGCAGGAGGAGCCAGGGAGGCAGTGCAAGTGGAGAGTGGCTGGGCCCTGGACCGAGGTCACAGAGTGGCCCAGATGCAGGTTTAGTGCAGACTTCAGTGGGGAGTTTAGCAGGTTTAGCAAGGGAGAGGGAGAGAGAAGGCAGATGCGAAGAGGAAGGTTTTGAGGTGCTTCCGGAACCGGAGATGGTTCTCCTCAAGTTTCAGGGAGGCAGGAAGGCTGTTCCAGAGGGAGGCCCCTGCTGCGGAGAGAGATCTACCCCCAGCTCGTTGCTTCGAGAAGCGGCTGACCATGAGGGAGTTGGAGACGGATGAGCGAAGGGCTCGTGAAGGCAGATATTTAGGAAGAGAGAGTTGAAGGTATTTAGGCCCCAGGCCCCAGAAGGCCTTGTGGACAATGCAGAGGGTTTTGAACTTAATCCTCACAGCCACTGGGAGCCAGTGAAGAGATTTCAGTCCTGGAGAGATACGGTCCCTGGGCTTGAGGCCAAGGACAAATCTCGCAGTTCTGTTCTGGATAAGTTGCAGAGGGCGGAGAGTGGAGGCAGGCAGATTAAGATAGAGGCTGTTACAGTAGTCCAGCCTTGAGAGAACCAGGGCTCGGGAGACAGTGAGCTTCTGGGGGAAGGAGAGGAAGGGAAGAATACCTCTGAGGAGGTGCAGCTGGTAGTGTGACTTCTTAGAGACGTCAGATATATGAGGAGAGAAGGAGAGTGTGGAGTCGAAGATGACCCCGAGGTTTTTAGCTTTGCAGGTAGGGGCAGGAAGGGGGCCAAGGGAGGCCGGCCAGAGAGCTGCAGGAAAGGAGGGAGTGGGTGTGCCGATGAGTAGAATCTCAGTCTTACGTCTTATGAAATGCAGTGATTTTGAGCACAATCATGAATACATATATTGATGTTGAATTCTTTGAAAGTAGAATAACATGTCCTAAAGCAGAGAGCTATCGAAGTAGTACAGCAGATTGTGTGGCAATTTCAGGTGTTGCATGTTTAAAACTGCCTCTAAATCCTACAGCTTTTTGCAATTCTTTCTAAAATATATGTGCTGTGAAATGCACTGTTCGACCAGAGGTGGGATTAGGCTGGTCACTAGCTCATATTCATGAAGGGGTGCAGAAACAGGAGCCACATACTGAAAGTCAAAAGTTGGCGCCCATGACCTCACAACTCAGTTTCCTAATAATAGAACAATTACATTTTGGATTTAGTAGTTCAACAAGTCAACATCATCCAGAGAAATATACCCTTTGATAACATACTTAAAGGAAATGGTACAACAAATTGCTGGGTATTCCAGCAAAAAGAAAATCATTGCTCTACATAACACACCAATGTCATATTTTATCCAGGCCTCACAAATAAGGAAAAATAAATGATCCCCGAATATCAAAATGTCCCTAAAAACATCAGTGACCCCATACCTATTGCCTATACTCTCTATGCTATGACATTATAGAGGAGCAGACAAGTATGTCATTAATAGAACCCACCCCCTCACCTCCGACATACTGGATGAAGGACAAGAAGATACTGTACATGACACCAGGCATTATTCCAATACCACACTCAGTGTATGAGAGACGATATACATTCAGACAACCCTATCAAATGTACCCTCGAACTGAGGTGGTAGTAGGAGATTTGCAGAACCCACTGAATATCGAAGAGCTGTAAAGAAAATTGGACAGGTGCAAAGTAATGTCATAAGAAGACATGATGACACACTGAAACGATATGAGGATACTTAAAGAATGAAGATGTAATCGAAAAAACAAAGTAAACATATATACGACTAAGAATAAACAATATATATATATATATACATATATAAATAAATATATATAAGATAAGCAACCAGATGTAGAATTAATGTATATACGCAGAAACACAAGGTGGATGAGTCGCATGGAAGCTTGCTGCAGTAGAAAATATGACATGGGTAAAGTGGCCATGTTAAAAAGATGGACATCGGCTCTGAATAATAAGTAAAGTGAAAAGCTTGAAGGAGAAAGACCAGGGCTGCATAACTGATGGACACTGGAAGTGAATTTGTGCATGAACGAAGGATAGTTGCTGGCCATCAAGAATGCCATAATAAGAAGCAAATTGCAGAGTACAAAGGGAGTCAACGAGGATAAGCAACATACGCAGAACATGTTTCTCTTAGATTAAGTAAATAAGTGAACATTTGTGAATGCTAGGTGTTGAACAATTAAAGATGGAGAAAGTATATGTGAGATGGAGGAACCAAGTCTCCAGAGGGCGAAGAAGGTAATGACACCTGATATAATTGAATTAAATAGCACTAAATGAAAAGGCGAGATGTACAACATCATGGTCTCTTCACACATGGTGCAAGACCAGAAAACAATGCTTACTCATCAGCCCCAAACGGAGATAACGATGCACCTTAACTCCACTTAAAGTTCCAGAGAAGATAATATCCAGCAAGGTCAAGTACAAAGAAGAAGCCTTGGCTGAAGGCTTGGCTGATGAGAGATGGTAGACTAATTGGGCAAAAAGGCATTAGTCTGATGTTGTTCTCTGCACTTGGGTTTCGTTTTGCTTACGTGCTGCTAATGAGCCAAATGTCCAAGGTTGGGAGAGAATGCCAACCAATCAGAGGGCCTATGTAATGCTGGATTATAAATTGTTGCAAGTGCCTATCCGCGGCTAGTATTAGGTCATTATCTGTATTTTACATAGTTAGAGGTTGTTCAAGGCGTGCCTATTATATAAGATGGATCCAATGATGATACTAACACTTATACAAACTATAAGTAGATATGTTCCCCTAACCAATCCCTCCATCCTATAGGTTTTATTATTTGCCGTCCAGGAAGATGCCAAAACTGACACCCATTGAGCTATAAAACCTTTTTTGTAACTAAATGGTAATTGAGAGTGTGTGGACTAAGACTTGTTGTTCTCCAGGTTTTCCTACTTTATTGAGCTGATAGTAAAGTAGTATTTTGACATATCTTTGACTCTGTCCGGATATTTGGGTCTGAGATCATTCATTATGGTAATCCCATTCTGCACATAAGAACGCTCAAAGGTGCTACTGCACATCAACAGCCTGCTAGAAGAACACATAGGTAAGAACAACAACCTGCCAACCAAATGCACATTCTCCACCTGGCAACTGCACAACCTGTACTCAGCACCTAATCCTCTGTTAAAATCTGTGCCCATCCGCTCAAGGGCACTGCATTGAAATAGCCACAGTAATTCAAGAGAACAATTTGAACATGTTTTTCCTTTCAGAAGCATGGCACTCACCCACCTCTATTTCCAAATGTAATCTACCAATCCTTTAATGTAATTCAATGCCAAGCAAACACCACACAACACAAAAAAGTCAGTAGTTTGGCTCTCATACAAAAAATCACTGAGACCTGGAAAATCCTTCACACTTCCCCTACCACACCTTGAAATAGTTTTCCATGGCATTGAGGTTAGCCATCAAGTCGACTCCTTTCCTTTAAAGTACTTAAATATTTCCTGGACCTGGTGCACGCTTCACTGACTATCTCTGTGGTCTTATCAACTCCATGTCTCCAAGTGTCACGTACAAGAAAACACTGAAAACATTAAGACAACTACAAACTACACACTCACAACAAAGCTAACACCCTTAACCTGGTACTGTTCCCTAATGCAAGTTCATACAGTGATTAAATTGTGCTGTTCAGATCATGCAGCAAATCCAGTCCAGTGGTTACACATCTTAAGAAATCCCACATGTCAGTAGAAAACTCTCAACATTCTGAATGCAGATATGTCCTGTGGCATATCTTCTCTGTTTCCCTACTCAACGTAGCTCCACTCTACCGGGGAGATCACTGACTTTAACATCCCTTCAAAAAGGTAATTGTCTCTCATCACGAGTTTGCCACTAATTTGTCTACACTGCCGGCCGGTTACCGGCAAGCTCACCTTACCATTACCTGCGCATGATATCCGAGTGTTACCGAGTATTACTAGGATATTACGGGTGCAGACAACTGCAGTAAATTCCCACTTTCGTGGAGTCTCATATAACCCCTTGGGATGGTAACTACTGAATCACTGCCACAGTTGCTACAGTGCCAGTGATTCCGTGATTTCTCTGCTGGTATGTGTCTGCACTCCCGGAAGATCAGAGTCAGCCAGTCCAGTAGCAGTTCCAGCGCCAGTAATACCGCCATTCTTTCCAGCATTGTTACCGGACCGGTTCACCCAGAATGAGGGCCACTGTCAGGCTTGATGTTCTTAAATGGAAGATTATCTGACATGCAATCGTAGCGCCTTTGCACAACCGAAAAGGTAAAATAATCAAAAGTGTGAGATGAAATTTATATTTAAAAAAAAGTGTCACTCCTCGTCCCAAATCTTACATCACAACACTTTCAGACCCAATTAAAAAGCCAAACACATCACACAAAACACTCTCTTCTACCACCAACCAATGTCTGAACCGAAAGCCAAAACTGCTTTACCGCACCCTGAGGAAATTGCGAGTAAGAGTGCATGGTCTTTCTCCACTAAAATCCTTCCACTGCATGACAAAAAAAAACAAAAATGGGACCTCTGTTGTTCGCCACCCAGCCACAAACACATATGCTTGCTCCCATCTGACCTTTCTATCCTGATGCATGTTTTACCTTATTAATCTTTCTAGGCATGCTGCCATAACAGCTCACATAGCCAATAATTGCAGAAAATATATTTCTCTCATTTTCCTAATGATATCAACTCCCCATTTTCCCATGGCACCCTTGCCATAACTCAGTAAATTGGCCAACTCATGCCACCACTACACAAACTATTCTGGCCTTGTCTGACCTCCAAAACCGATCCCTGATCCTGATCAACTGATCCCTTCCAAACTTGAACTTCCTCTCCTCCACATCAATTAATCTCCTGCATCTGTACCAACATGGCTATGGAATTTCCCCTAAATCTGTCTCAGTCGACAGATCCCATGGCTAGTCAATTTGTCAAAAGCCTCTCCGTGTAACTCCACATCGCCACATTCTCCAGACAGCTCTTCACCCCCTCCATCTATTGTAAAAAGCCAAATCTGTCATTATTTTGTCTGTACAGTCGTTTGAGGCCTTGTGCCACCACACACTGAGGGTGGCAATAGCACCCTTCCTAGGCTTCCTTCGTCCTCCTTTGCCCCTGCTAAATCAGTGCTCGTGATGGAGCTTCGTTAGTTCCTGGGGCAAAATAAAATCTGATTGTATTCCTAAAACAAGGACACTAAAAACGGACGAGAGCATGGATCGCAGAGTTTCTCATGTCCACTGCACGTTTTTCAATACGTTTGTTCATATACGTGACGTTACTATTTACAATGCGGCTGATCAGCTGATCCATAGTACAAACTGGAGCAGATGTTCTACAGTATGATTGTGTCGGTCTTTTAGGCTGCCAAGGCATCAAACCAAAATACCCCTCTCTCATGTTGAATGTTCTCCCACAGCACCTGGTTGGATCTGCTCACAGAAGTGAAAGTACAAAAGAAAGGCAGAAAGAACTTCTTGCAAGTTTCAAAATAATTTGAGATCTGCTGGTTTTCCTCTGGATCTTTTAACGACAAATAACCTTTAAACGTCTTAAAACGTCTACTGTCACAGCAATACTTTTGCTAATAACATTTGATTTGCTGGAAGGATTTGGAGGAAATGTTCCATATGAAATGTCTAGCACAGCCCCACCCCTTCCGAAAAAAACTGTCATTTTGGGGGAAATTCATTAAAGAGTTCAAAAGTTGTTAAGAAAAGCTGGTTGTGGCCTACTCCATTTTTTTCCCATAGAGAAAGGGGTGTTTCTATTTATTTGCATAGTACGAGAACCGCTGGATGGATTTAAGAAATAAGAAAAAAGTTGGTCGCAAAGCGTCGGGTATACCTGTTTTGTTTGTTGTACACAAATCCAATATTTTTTATTTTATTTGACAGAGAAAGAGGTGCGCCCATCTCCCATGTTGCATTGCAGCACTGACGTTTTTCAGAAATGATATGTCTCCATCTTGTGTTTTTGGTTGATGTGAGCGATTCTCATGATAATCATGCTGTAATCCAAAAAACAAAAGGGCTGAAAATGCTGTTAGGAGGAGGGAAAGGGAAGACTTCCCATCAGGATAGGGATTTAGATGGAGAAAGAGGAACAGAAAAGTAGGGCGGGTCAGAGGGGATTTATACAGTGTGGGGAGGGTGGAAGGACCCAAAAAGGAGGAGGTGTGCACATGGAGAGGGGTAGTGGGGATGGGTAAGGGTTTATTTGTGTAGCATTTGCTAAGTGCGGCAGTGATTGGAAAACTCTGCATTACCACAGAACTGACAGCCATGTCAATGAAGCAGGTTTTGCCGTGATTAGAGTTATATTTTTTGCAGAAAATTGCTAAACTAGCTAAATTATTGGCTAAAATATCATGTAAATGAAAGAATGTTAAAATAAAAATAGGTGGGCTGTGGTCTTTCATTACAATTGTGGCAAGGTCGACAGCGGCCATGGATGAAACCCTTGACCACTGCCCATGGCCATACACCATAGTTTATGGTCTTTCCATCAATTTTTTGCATCTATGCACATTTCCATCAATTTTTTTGCAACAAAGAAATTTGCATCAAATGCATTTTTATTTTTATGGGGGGTCCCCCAGCCTCCCTTTTTTTACCCTTAAAAACCCACCACAACAAAAATGAACTCCTTACCCCCCCCCCAAAAAAACATGCATTTGATGCGTATTTTTTTCATTGCAAAACCCTCAATGCAAAAGAATTTGATTGAAAGGCATTGGATGCAAAGTCCAGATAACATACGCCATGGCCAGTGGGATTCAATTATTTACTATTCAGTGGAGTATGGATCATGGACTTTTATCCTAATTGATGCCAAAGTCAATGGTCAGTGGCAAAGGCCAAAAGCCATGGAATTGGGTTATTTATTTGTGATGGAGAGTGTGGTAACGGCTGTAGGACGTGGCTGTGGCCAGTGGACCACAGTCTTTTATACTTTTTGGAACAGAGTGGACAGTGGTCATGGAGAACATATAGCTTAACGTACCACTTCAAATTCAGTGAAAAAAATGTAGTTAATAGAGAGTTAAAATGACCCACCTTCCTTGCTATTCGGTGTAGGTGTGGGATGTGTTGACACTTTTAACTCAGAGTTGATTTGACATCACTTACAACATCATCAATACATGAGTAAAAGAGCTGATTAAAGCTATGAACATATGTCATTTTTTAAAAGAGAAGCACTTCCCTATGTATATGTGAACTTAATATACGTATTACCTTGTATATCATTTTTCGGTCCACTAAATAAAAAAGAAACAGAACTTTATTAAGTTTGGAACAGATATCAAAGTCTCTTAAATATTTTGGCTGAGCTGTCCAAGGCACCAAATGAAGAGATAGGGTTAAGCATTGCCACCTTCCTAGCTGATAGGCAGCCATCAGGCATCCTACTATAATTCTCTGTCTTATCTATCAGCAGCTCTCGCTTGCATACTCTTTTAATTGTATTAAAATCTATCCTAAGGATAAACATAGAACCCTACAGACAGTGGTCAAAGGGAGCGGGAACGGTCGGGAGCGGTGCTCCTCTACTTCTTTTAATTAAGTTTTACTGTTCCTCTACTTTTACTTAAAAAGAAACCGTTCCGGGATGGTTTTGTTTTAAAATAAAAGTGTAGGAAGAAGTTGAAACGTGTGGTTTCAGTGCACTGCACTGAACTGTCCCCTAAACAGCAGGTGCATGTGTTTTGGGGTTTGTATTGTCCGAGGGAGGGTAAGTGGCGATGGTGTTTCTGGGGAGTGGGTGCAGGCCATTAGGAAAGATAGTTCCACCACTTCTTTTCGTACACTTCAACCACTGCCTCTAGATATTCTATGTAAATTTCAATACCCCAATTTGACTCAAGGGTAGTTACATAAGGAATACATTGTCAACGTTCCATTCATCTATCTTCCTCTCTACATGTGGTGTTCCCCAGGGGTCTAACCTCTCGCCCTGGCTTTTCAACCAATACCTAGCAACTCTCGCCCACTGCATTGCCATTTTCTGCTCAAATTTCCAGTGCTATGCTGACGACACACAACTCATTTTCAGGCTGCCCTCTGCCACCTCCTCTCCCTCTCTCATCTCTGATTGCCTAACTGCCATTCAAGATTGATGTGCCGCCAATGATCTTTGTCTGAATGACAGCAAGACGGAGATCCTCCTCATCGGCACACCTTCACCATCCTTTCCCCTCACTCTCTGGCCAGCCTCCCTTGGCCCTCCTCCTACCCCCTCCTGCGAGGATAAGAACCTCGGGGTCATCTTTGACTCCACCCTTTCCTTCTCCGCCCACATCTCTGAGGTCTCTAAAAAGTCACATTTCCGACTGCACCTCCTCAGAGGTACTCTGCCTTTCCTCTCCTTCCCCCAGAAGCTCATGGTATCTCAAGCTCTGGTTCTCTCTAGCTTGGACTATTGTAACAGCCTCTATCTAAATCTACCTGTCTCTACTCTCCGCCCTCTGCAACTAATCCAGAACAGGACTGCAAGACTTGTTCTTGGCCTCAAGCCCTAGGATCGTATCTCTCCAGCTCTGAAATCTCTCCACTGGCTCCCAGTGGATGCAAGGATTAAATTCAAAACCCTCTGCATTGTCCACAAATACCTTCAGCTATCCCTCCGCAAATACCTCCCCTCTCGAGCTCTTCGCTCCTCTACCTCCAACTCACTCAGGGTCAGTCGTTTTTCTAAGAAACGAGCTGGGGGTAGACCTCTGTCTTCGGCTGGGGCTTCCCTCTGGAACAGCCTCCCTGCCACTCTAAAACTTGAGGAGAACCATCTCCATTTCCGGATGCACCTCAAGACCTTCCTCTTTTCTTCTGCCTTCGCTCCCCCTCTCCCCTACTGATCTGTTCTATCTTGGCACCGTGCACCTGGCCACACTCTGTCTTTTGGGCCCAGGTACCTGCTCATCCTGCCACCCTCCCGCACTGCCTCCAGGTCGCCCTTTGCACTGGGGTCTGTATTTATACCCATACATCCCCCCTTTTTCTTCCTGCACTTATCAGACCTACCTTGTCTGCTGCCTTAAACCTAGCACTTGCAAATTGCTGGCTGCATTACCACTGTTTGTTGCCTTTATTATTTATTTATTGTCATTTATCTGTTTCTCCTCTACTTCGCACTTTCCACCTCTCCCCCCTTCCATGCACTTTTCCCCTCCCCCCTTTCCCATGCAATTGCGTGTTCTCAATGTCACTGGGCCTAGTAAGATCGCTGTTTTGTTCTCCCCTATTTCCCTCCCTTGCCTTGTCGCGCTCTGAAACACTTGTGTACGAGCGTGATAGAAATAAAATATCAATCAATCAAAGGGGGTTCCTTAATGGAAGTATTTCATAAGACCCAAAAACAAACACATTAAAATCAATGGTTGAAGGACACAAGGCAATCCATGATTATTCCCTTAAGGAAATAGATCAATTCTTAAAATATAAGTCTTGATTAAGAAATATACATCCTACTTGGTCCGTTAATGTCTCAATTCTTGATGTGCCCGAGTTCAGCTGAGAATTTCCAATATCTTTCCTGACCAGCTCCCCTAATCATGAAAAAAAGAAGCAACTAATACATGTTACCCCTGGGATTGACATGTGTTCCTCTTCTGCTAGCTTGTGTGCCACTCCCCCCTTTAGCTTATTACGCTAACATAGACAGACCATATCTTATCACCCACGGATTCTTTAAACCAAGCCCACGTCTGAAAGATTGTTAGGGGAAACGTTCCCCTAGGTGGGGTGTGAAAACAAAGAAATAATATGAGGCTGGGTAGCCCAAAAGGAAATACACCAAACACAGGTTACAAAGGAACATACAAAGGTCTTTATTTTATACTAAACAGTTACAAAAGTCAAAGACAAATCAGATAGCTATCGGCCCTCAGTACAACATAGCGAACTCCAGCGTGATTCGGTGTGCTCAGTGAGTGGGAATATACATTGAAATGGTCAGGCTTTTATACAATTTTCAGCATGATGTCCAGCCCTACTGCAATTCAATATTACTCTAATACATTACTGTTCTAGGGTTCATGCAGGTTCGCTTCTAATTTGTTCGTCTATATGTATCTAGTTCATCTTTGGTTTACACATCAACAAGTCATAATGGCAACAGTGTATTCTCTAGGTTTAACATTAAGCCTTAGGACATAGTTTATACTATGTAGTTAAACAGCCGTTCCCATTCAGTTATTCAAACGACATTGCAGTTAATATATGTTCATGGATCAGTTTCGTTGACACAGGTAATCCTTGATCTACAGGTCAATGAAGGACAAGGTCTCATTACATGATCCTAACATTTAGCCTATGCCAGTTTAAACATTAACTTGTATGTAAAGGTCAAGATGGCCAAGTTACAAACAGAAAAACACTGTCCACCATTTTAACTCACAGGGTGACTTTGCACAGGGAGAGAACCTAAAATGGCGGTTTACATTGATTCTAGGGTCAGGACCTTGCAACACAAATTTCCTCACAAGTAGCTCACGAGCAGCTTGGCGTAGGCCAATATACATATGTTCAATGCTATAGGAGGCATGATATAATTTCTAGTTTGACAGGGGGGCAAGCATCGCGTCGGGGCTGCAAATGACAGGAAAGGCAATAAATAAATAAGCATGTTACTTTTGAGCTGGTCAAGATTCCAAGTCACAGAGCCCAAATCAAAGCCTGAAGAAAGGCAATGAATGCTTGTTGCGGACAAGGTGACAGATGTACAGCTAGTGTGTCAGATATTGATTGACAATAGACATCACTAATATGAATGTGGATATTTTAATTGATATTTTAAATTTGGTAACAATTTTGTATTAGTATGTGAAAAGTTGTTATGAACTAATCAAATTATGAATACAAGTACAATACAGAAAACATACATTATTAGCTAGACACAAAGAACCATTAGCGTGGGGTCACTAGACATTACCCAGACTTTGCAGTATTGCTGTAGGCTGGGTATTGAGCACTCGTTTTTCGCCTACAGTTGTGATGTTGCGCCCACGCTGACACTCTGGACCTCCTCTGCCTACTTACCTGTCACCGCTACGTCTTCTGCAGAATTGTGATAACACATGACCAGGCAGGCCTCACGTGAGCGGGCTACGGAACGTCGGTGCTATTAAGCGGGTCCAGGCTGCAGATCTCACGCTGCAGTACGTTTTAGAAGAGCAAATGGGTTTGAACATCCAAGCGGCAATTGCGTGAGTTAGGTCTATTGTACAGTTAATTAAAAATCTATCCCATACGCGCCATTCATAGCATCCGAAAGAAGTAAGTAATTGCTTAATGATTGTATTGGCTTCAAGCGTACTCGCCAGAGTTGGCCTGTGTGGGTGGGGAGGGCACCATGACAGACTCCGAGTGGAAACACACGAGTGAGCAGCAGAATGCCTGCACCGAGGCACTGAAGTGCACGGATGGCAAACACTAGGCAGACGTCATCTCACAGGTGCGGGATCTGAGGTGCTAAGAGGGGACAATTGCCAATTTGAAAAGGAAGTGAGTTTTGGGGAATATAGACCTCATCTCCAGTGTGGCAGTAACTTAAAAAAAGCTGTTTCCAAATACCACCCATTGTTATCAGCTGCCACATTATGGGGTTGGTCGCATGCAGTATTGTTGGGTAATAAAGCGGGCAATACATACCACATGGCTATGAGGTGGGATACAACATGGCAACATCCTCACATATGTACCTTACCCAAAAGGCGGTGGTAAACAGCTTGATAACGTCCCTGCATTTCTGAAAGCTTCGTTTTTCTTGTACTGAACTTCTTCCCTCCCATACAGCAGAGCAAGTGTGTTGATGGGGGCACTCAAAAGGGCTGACCATTGGGCGCCTCTGACGCCCCTCTTCTCCTCACCTCTGCCATGTATTAGACTAGAGGGTCAGAATGGACACGTGTGTGCATTTAAAAACATAGGATGCAGCAATAGTTTGAATCGCTACTGTACGCAGTTTATGTGCACCCCCAAAATCAGAGAGAACATGAATTAAAAAAGTAAATAAGGCATAACGTGTTTCCGAAATACTGCACGTGCATTACAATGTGTCTATTCTTTGCAATGGCATTTATTGGGTAAACCACCTGCAGTATTGTGTCCATGAGTAAGGGGGTGGGGGCATTCTCACAGGTGTTTTGGTACAGCTCGCCACATCACACCCATGCAGCTCACGTTTTGGTAGCGCGATACATGTTACTCAAACTCCTCTTTTTACTCAGGAATGTGCCATTGCGCCTGATCATTGACAGTGCATTGCTCATGTTATTAGACCTATAAGAACCCACTGTTGCCCTGGAGTACAGCCAATAGGGGGTTGAGCTATGAGGAGGAACACACAGCGTGTGCCTGTTTGCTTATTTACCCATCCATATGATGACTATGTCCATGCTAATTCCTATGGCCATTCCTACCCACTTCCAGCCCCTCCCCACCCAAAAAACATCCTCCACCATCACTTTCAGCTAGCTTTTTCAATCAGTAATATCAAACTAGTGGAGAAGTGCCTCTCTGTGTTATTTCAAAATAGTCTGCTGATAGTTAATGCCTTTATTGGAGATGTACATGTCTTACTGATGTAGTAAAAATGTTTCGTAGAAGTGTGCCTTCAGCCACTTGATTTATAAGTAGCTTGTGTGTCTATGCACTTAAGTCCTGTTAAAAACCTGCCTTGGCAACGCTTTTGGCTTGTGTATAGGTGTTAGATTTTCAAAGCACTACTGTCATAGGCACAGGTACTCACACTATTTTGGACCTGATACCACCAACGGCCGGGTCGTACCATTTGGCACTGCCCGGAAAATGCCTGTCCCATGCCTACACTGAAGCCACAACTTCTGCCATTTCCAAAGCTTGTCTTTTAAGTGATTTAGCACCAAACGTTACATCAGTAGTATAGCAAAGAGTTGAGGAATAAAGCTGCACGCGATGGGCAGCCCTGGGCGTGGCTGTTGTTGTGGTGTATCCTTCACACGCTCTCCTGTGCACATGCGTATGGTTCAGGTGCAACAATGATGATACTACAATGCAATGATGTTTGTGTTCTATTTCTATCATAAATCTCGTTTGAAAATGAAAGGATGTCAGGGCATTGGTGTTGTGTACTCTTGAACTAAAGGGCTTCTACTTGCACTTGATACCTGGCAAATAAAGGGGAAGCACCTTAGGGTCATGAAAACCCTTCTCAGGTGCATGCATTACATGAATAGCTTCAGTAGAGGAAATCGTTAATGTAATCTTTATTTCGAGCGGCAAGTGCTATAAAAGATTACATATTGCACATTCTGCATAAGAAAAAAAGTGCATCGTAACTGAAAGACACTACAACTACAAAGAAGGAAATATACAGGTTAACATGTCCTTAAAAAGTGGGAAAGCACGGATATACAGCTTATGGACAGTCTTTAAAAACATTAGGGGAAGGTGACGTCAAAATGCAGAAACATGGTCGCAGGCCTCGAATCATGAGACCACCTAATTGGCCATTCTTCTCTTAACTGCACGTTTCAGAAAGGTTAACATCGTCCAACCTGCCATTGGTGTATCCACCATCAACAGATATGAAAGATCCACGCGGCATTGCACGAGCCCATATTACTAAGTAAGGGAATCCGTGCGGTAGCTCTGATATCAGCATAACCCGGGCAGCAGATAATGAAATGACGCAAATCTTCTCTAGAATCGCCTCAAAAGGGGCATGCAATGTCAGAAGTTACACCACCTCACACACTCAGAGCTGGCTGTGTTAATAGGTGAACAATTACATCTTGCTCCAGTGACAATTGACCTTCCATGAATATGATCTGACCAAGTTAGATGCTGCTGGATCGTGCTGGAGGCGGTAACCGCATGCCTTCGACTGCTAGATATAATCAGTTCTGAGGTTTCACGCACGGCTTTCGAATGAGATTGGAGTTGCATACCAACATGAGTCGCCATCGAGGATGTTAATAACGGATTAGGCATAAAGAGCTCCAGTGCATTGATGCTAAAAAGACTTTCCCTAATATATGTGATCCATGGTATTGACAGTGCAGATCTATTCTCTATCAAAGCACTGATAAAGAATCGGGTCAAAGTTGCTTGCCGATGACTCCATATTCTCGAACAGTGCAAGACAGGTTGCAACCCCAGATCATTCTCTATAAAATCCACCCCCAGTTCTTAATGCACAGCAATATTGGGGGCTGGTTGTGGGAGACCTAAACATGTTTTTCAAAATCCGTTTTCTGGTAGACCGTGAATGCAGCAGATCAACAAACCCACAAAGGGAGACCCCATAGTTCGCAACTGGCAAAGTTTGTATATATATATATATATATATATATATATATATATATTTCTAGCATGATTTTTATTGGTTGCTACTTGCAAATTCTAAAGAAATGTTAGACCCCTCCAATTGCCTGTCTCATTTTGATGTTGAGTGTGTCCACATGGTTCACGCTCGATAGTCTGCTATTAAAGCGGATGCCCAAATAATTAAAATCTTTGACCGCAGGTGTGGTGGATGTAATGCATCTGAGATTATGGATTTTGAGTCTCTGCCCCACGTGGTGACTGTGACAAACCAGAACTGCGGACTTGGATGCATTAACCTTTCGGTCTAGTTTGTTCATAAAATTAGAACATTCAGTTATTGATAACTGAAGTGTCCTTTCTATTCCAGGAATCAGGACTGGGTCATCCGCATAGACAAGGGCACAGATCTTTTTTCCTCCAATTTTTAGTGCATCAGTCCCCAAATCAGTTAAGGCCGTCTCAGGGCCGTATATGTATAGGGCCAAGGGCAGGGGTGCTAATAGCAATCCCTGCCTTAGCCCATTGGCTATGGGAAATACGTGGTACAATGTCTGACCCTCCACTTTTAACACAGGCCTGGGTGCCCTTGTGAATATTCTCCAACGCAGCCACTGGGTCCGTGGGGCAGTTAGCTTGTATAATACATCATATTTAATGTAATGCTCTGCTTGTGTTAACTTTTCCAAGGCACAGCATCGAGTACACTCGAGCATTCCTCTAAAGATTGCTCAGGCAGAGCAAAACAACACAGGTGACCATTGTGCAAGTATTGTAGCTCACTGTAGAGAGTCCGGGCCATTGTATTTCTGGGAATCAACATCGCTTGCTGCCAGCTTAGCAACTTCTCCCAATTAGACGGTTTTCCAGAAATTCCATCTGTTGACAGTAATTTCCGCACGTGATATTTATATTTGGAAACCTGATACACTAGTAACGTGTCTCTTAGAGTGTTACTCAAACAGTTTGTACTTTTAGTTTTCCACACTAGTTTTGTAGGACAAAACAAGCTCCTAATTGTCATGAGTGGCATCTAAATTGCTCTGCAGGGTGTGCTGGCGGATCAACTCTGCAACCGGCCTCCCTCACAATGAATTCAGGGAACGCCCATTTGATCCCACCTCCTTTTGATTCCAGTAACATTCAAAGATAGAGATCCCGCCACCTTTACCAGTCCCAGCACTGAAAGACCCCAACCTACAACCAGAAATAGCCAGGCACTCTACCCTAAGGGTTTATGTTCAGTCTCAATAGCTCTTCCTCGGCTTCCGTTGCGGAGCTGAATGTGGGGCTGGGATGTCAGGGCAGCTTAGCCGTGCACCGCAATGGGGGAGCCAATGGTTGTATGGGAGCCAGGGTAAAGGCTGAAGTAGGGGATACAGGGAGGGGGACCGAGTGCAGGGAAAGGGTTCCAGGGAAGAGGGGCCAAATGGAAGTTTACCGGTGAATGTAAACTTGGAGAAAGAGGTTCCACTCCGCAGCATCGAACAAGGGCTTTGATCAACATTTAAAGCCCACTTTCCAGTAATCCTGAATGGCTGGGGCACGAAGTATGGGGGCTAATGTGAAGTACAGACATCTGCAGGCTTTTGGGATTAGATCTCTGTCCATTCATTCTTTGTCTTCAACACCAAAGTCATTGATTGATTTCTTGCTGCGCTTCCGCTCGCATGGATTGCACCCCAATAAGGGCAACACGCTGAATCTTTCAGCCATCAGCTGAGAACCCAAACACATCTCCAAGTGAAGCACAAACACCTCTGCACTCAAAAGATACTTATAAGATACACAGGGGGCCATTGTTTTCTGAAGTGCAGGGTGAAAGGAAAGTTTAAGGGCAGTTTATGGTTCCCTTCTATGATCCTCAGCTGTCAGCTGTCCTGCCGTGCAGGAGGGTAGCTAAGCGGAGACAACATTACTGTTAGTAAAGTATCATTAATACTGGAGATAACATCTTTGCTTTGCTTTCCTCCACATCTCAAGGGAGCACTTCTTTTTGTCTTTTTGTACGTGTATGGGGTTTTCATACAGGTGTAAAAGGCATGGATTTCAATCGGATCGAATAATGATCAGGCAGATTTCATTGATATTTATTATTAAATACTGTCTGCAAAGTGTATTTGCAGGCGGTGTTTAAATTCTTTCAAAGTAGAGCGTAAAAAGTGAAGAGTAACGGTGATATTGCTTTGCTCTCTAATTTTACAGTCCGCTTTGAGAGTGTTGCAAATTGCATGCACTGGACAAGCAGCCCGTAAGTGCAAGCGGTGGTGTCCCACTGCATGCATTTGTCATTTCCTTTGAAATGACACCCATTGTTTTTATTTCAAAGTCGGACCCCCATCATTACAGGAAAGCAGATCTCAGACGCAAGCTCCATTGAACAATTAACAAGCAAGTTTCAACTGGGATCTACTTTCAATGCCAGAGTGAAAATAACTGCCCATCTACACTGCCCATCTACCAGTGTACAAAGGCAGGCTGAGGGCAATAGATGAGCACTGGTTGTTAATGCAGATCCTGTTATATATCCTAGCTACTTTGTATTTGTATTTACATTTTTAAAGCGCTCACACAGCCCCAGGCATGGAGGTGCTGTTACAGGAATTGTGTGTTTTGTATTTTGGTCATTGTTTTTTTCCTCTTAGTTGCGTATTTATAACGCGCTTAAACACCCAGAGGTTTCCAAACGCGGACCCGGGGATCGAACCTGTGTTGGTTGTTTCGTGTTGTCTTCTTGCCAAGGCACGCACTTTGCCGCTGAGCTATCCTCCCATATACTGCTTCAACCTTTCAGTTCCGGAGGTGCTACCTAGGCAAGCGATCCCGCCAGCTTCTGCTCCTTCACATCTGCAGGAGAGCCCACATCAGGATGATCTGAACACCCATCCCTCTTTTGTATTACTAATCCAGGCACCACCTTTGCATTGTCATTGTTTAGAAGAGTCCTTCCACTTTGATTTCTAGTAATGTCTGTTAAATGTGTATATCCATCACTGATCGGGCGGGCATTTCCTCAGGCTGTTAATTAACAGCTGGTGCTCAGCAATCATACACACGACGGAGGTCGTATTGGAGCCGGGCATAGCATAAATGAAAGGCGTAAATGGCTTGCGTAAAGCTTTCGAGGCTTTCATTCACGTCACGTCCCATTTTCATTATTTTTGGATGAGGGGAGAATCGTAACTCTTCATGCTGGCCATAATTCTGTGGGTTCCTAGAGAGTCTGCGATAGGACTGTGATGGGGTAAAACAGATGAGTAGATAATGGCCCAATTGCTTACCACCAATCCTCATTAATCGTGAGTCCTAGTCTTCCCCATCAAAGTTCTTACATCAATGCAGGACTGTAGCAAGGAAGACAGAGGAGGCGGGAACAGAGAGATACATCAAAACATACTTAGAGACAGAGGTGTTGATAGGTCTGGAAAAGATCTGGGGCTACACTAATGTCTGGACCGTTGGGACTCTGGCTAGCTGGCCTTTTGGTTGTAGCCCCTGAGATTCTATCTGGGGCTACAACCAAAAGACCCAGGGCTATAGCACCCTAGGCCCCCGCTCCCTAGCAACGCCTCTGCTTAGAGAACTTGAAGCAGCAGGGAAAGGACATCAGAGATAAACATGGAACTAGAATGAGGAGAAATGCTTTGTACCTGCATGTTAGTTGGTGTGAATGCGTTGACTGGGAAACCATTCTTTTCCAAGTTCATGGTAGTTTGGTCTATGTGGGTGTGGACCATAAAATGCTCAGACTGCATTCTGGGTAACTGCTCCATTGCTGTGTGTATCTGGGCCATGCAGGTCAGTATCTCCTGAACAGACTCAAAACGAACAGTCTTTGTATCGCAATTATCAGTAGGAATGTCTTTTAAATGTGAAAGTTTGTGTCAAATGCTATTGTTGAAGTGAAAATGTTCGTATGGGCTGTAATCACTATCAAAAGCAGGTGCTGTGAACATGTAATATATTCGTATCTGTAGAATTATTTAATGATCACTGTGAGCCTTCCCTTTCTTTTGAACACTGGCCTCAATAGACATTGAGTGTGTGAGAACTAATCCAAGGAGAAACATTGATGGCCTCTGAATGTGCATGTATTCCATAATGCAAACCCTTTTGGGGGTGGGGGTAGGGCATGTCGTGTATCTGTTAAGCGGCTTCACTTCAACACTACAGCTAAGTCAATGCCTAGTCTGGGATGCTGAGGGAAACCCTTATTGATGTATTTTTAGGTCCAGTTCATGTACTCTGGATGACAACCCTTATATAACACCCCTCTCTTAGAATCCCCCTGACCCCACTGAGCCAAGAAGTAGGTCTGTTTTGGAAATTTAAAAGGTTTATTTGAAAAATTAAACAATATACATATATCACACTTTTATAATAAATTAATATCTGATAGTACACTGAGACATATGATGTGGATCCACAATGGGTAATGATACAGTGGCACACTTGATTACTTAGGAGTAGTATAGAGGATGAGGTAGCTGAAAATGCTTGATGGTTTCAAGGAAATGCCAGGTGGAATAAAATGCAGTACAGCAAATAAACTTGATATGATTTCAACCAGCAACAATGTAATCACTTTTTCTCTGGCAATTCACCCCCCCCCACCCCCTATGCAATGAAAGAAATGGAAGGAGATGGAAAGAGGAGCACACAGTTCTCAGGAATGCAATCAAATACAATACGAAATTCAGTTCCCCCCCCCCAGCAAGCTTAGAGGAAACAGGTAGAAGTTTGAAACACAGGCCCAAAATGCTTTTAAATGTGATGGCAATGGATGGGAAAAGGTGCTAAATGATTTTAATTCCCTCTAGAGATTCAGGGTGAGTGAGAGATGCTTGTTGGTATTAGTTCAGGCTCACTTTAGCAATGCTCTATGAGTTATTACCAGGTTGCAAACGGATTTTAGCAACAGAAGGAATGGAGCTGCTATTTTGGCAAGTGGAGAAATTGAGCCAAAATCGCAAATCGCGGTAAATTTCGCGAGTAAGTCGGTTCTAGGCTTGTTGGAAAGCATAGATTCTAAGCTTTCAGGGGAAAGTTAAATCCTGTTCCTAGGACAAACGGTTCCAGAGATACTGACAATTTTGTGAAGGTAGTTTTTCGGATTTAAAGTAAACTCAAAATGACAGGTGACAGCTTGCAGCTGCAGAATTGACAGGTGACAGTTATGCTGCTTTAAAAATGACAGATGAGACGATTTCTAGGAGGCTGTTCTAATTAGGTTAAAATAGTTTGGATTAGATTATTTTAACTAAGAGATTGGTTTCTGCACAGTTCTGGCGGATACTCACTCCTAATTTTGAAATGAATCGGCCTCGTCACGGATCTGGTCAACACGTCCAGTGGCGGTTCTCTCTGCTCGGCGGGTCAATCAGGCACTGGTTCTGCTCACAGTGATCCGAATCTCTGGTTCTGCTCACAGCGGTCTGGGTCTGGTCTGCGGTTCCGGCAAAAGTTCTTGGCAAAGAATTCAAACAGCTCGCCCGGCTGTTGAATAGTTTGGTTAGGTTTGCTGGATTCTGAAGGCCTGCTGAGAATACTTTTGCTTGCAGTGGGCCTTCTTGGTTCAAAGTTCTGTAGTCTCTGTTTAGCTTGGAAGTCTAAGTGTTGGATCTCTGGATGTGAAGTCGTCGGTCAGCACGCTCTGCAGCAAATGGAATTGAATGTCTCTACCTGTCCCAGCAGTCTCTTTTTATGTGTTTTGGAAGTGGGTGTGTGCGTGGCATAACTGAGCCTGCCCCTCTCTACTTGTCATTGGCCCAATTCTCCCCTCTCCCATGATTGGGGGAAGGAAATGGCTTGTCATCATGATGAGTTCTGTTTATGGGTCAGAGGAATCTCCCCTGGTCAATTTGCCCACAAATCTATATTTGATTCAAATACATATTTCCCAGATACACAATTTGTTGAAATGACATGTACACATTATATATTCCTTATGGTCCATGCTTGTCCGGCTCTGATCTTCCTGGGGGCTTGCATTCAAAAATGACAACATTGTGCGCTTTTTGACTGGTTTACCAATATCAGACATTTACCAAAAATTACACACATGTGTGCAAGGAGCATGGACATTAATTGATGAGGTGTCAGATTTTTAACATGCAGACATTTGGAGTAAGACCCTATTTTCCGCTAGCAGCCCCCAGCATACACCACAGGGTCCTAACACCTCTTAAAACGTGCACAGAAAAATCACAAGAATAATGATATTACTTATATAATTCTGACAAGTCTGTACTATGACTTATCCATCTTTTTTAAAATTATGCTCTGGCCCAGATGAGTGTGGTTTAGGTTCCAAAGCACATGGGGGAAGCTTCTGTCTGCCCCCGCCTCCAGCTCGGGTGGCTCCCAGAGGCACTTCTCCTCCCACTTCTCCCAAGAGGAAGCCACTTTACGGCCCCCCCAATATAACATTTGCCTGAGTCCAGGACAAGGCTTTGTTCAACCTCCTGAAGGTGCCCCTCCCCTAATCTAATCAGAGAGGTGTCAACTCCTTTGGGTGGGGAAGCAGGATGCAGCTAGGCCTGGGAAGAGTGGCTGAGCAGGTTTCTCCTGTTGGGGGTAGTTGTCAGGCAGAATTCAGCTAAATGTCACTTTAGTTCCCAGTTTAAATCAAAACTTACAATTTTTACATATACATTACATAATTACTTCCTTCAAGTCATTTCAGAATATAGTTTTACATTGTATCCACCTCTTAGCAAGTCTTTCCTTGGCCTGGTTTGGGTCCCTCTATTCAGTTTTACCAACAAATCTGCTGGTTTTAAAACGCCGGCTTTCTGATAGTGGTGAGTACCGATATTGCATCCATTTTTGGGATCTGTCTTGAATTACTACATTTCAATAGAGTGCTCTTTTGCTTGATGGTATAGGACCTTTGCTTAACATTGTTTTGATGGCATCCTTACACTAGAGTGGTGATGTGGAACCCCCCACAAGAAGGTTGTATCTTTGGAGTGGTCTTGTGCCAACAGCGCAGTTCTCCTGGATTCTGGTGTGAATGTGGGCAGCGACAGCTCATCCACACATCCACCCAGTCTATTGATTTAGTTTGTTCTGGGATAGAATAATGGGCGGCGACAGCTCATCCCCACATCTACCCAGTCTAAGGATTCAACATGGGTCAAAACCCTTGACAAAACCCCCTGCCCGACTGCGCTTTGATTCGAGTCGAGGGGAAGTCGGGTGCCAAGGATGTTTTGAGCCCTGTGCTGGTATGTCCGCATTATCTTCTTCCAATTCTGTAGATGGCACAGTTCAGCATCTTTTCCTCCACCCAGTTGGATCGTTCGGTTATCCTCGCCGGTCCTGATGGGAATATTGGGCGGTACCCCGGACCCCTCGGGTCTCTGCTCCCGGTCCCCGGTCGTCCGCCTTGGTCAGTCTCCATGGTTTCCTCTCTTCTAGGATGATAAAGCAAAAACGGCAATACACATTCCTAGACATTTTTCCACCACTATTAATGGTGTGGCGAACATGTACATTTTATACATCCGAATGCATTTTGCAGTCTGATTTTAAAAACAACATATAACAGGGAACATTTGCATTACGTTACTATATTTTTGATATGTGGAATTGTGACAACAAAGAAATTGATATGAGGCTGGGAAGCCCAAAGGAAACACACCAACACAGGTTACAAAGAACATACAAAGTGCTTTATTCAAAAGCTACAACAATTACCAAGAAGTCAATTGACAAACGGATAGCTATTCGGCTCTCAGAGTAACAGAACGAACTTTCAACGAGAGTTCACTGCGTTAGTGTGAGAGACCGTACATTGGGATACTCATGCTTTTATACTTTTTATCCAGCTCTGGCCAACCCCCTCGCGGGTTAACCATTCTTAGGACCAGGCCTAGGGTTCCTCGCCAGGTAAATCCCCTAATGTATGCATTTTGATCAGTTTCGCTGATACAGTTGTTCATTTAACATAGGTCAGGGATAGGACAAGGTCTCAGTTCGCGACCCCAACAAGTGGCCTGCAGGCATATTATTTATTCATGTGTGCGGAGGTCACAACGGCCAGAATCCTACTCGAAATGTCATTCGGCCTCCATTTTGGTGTTCAGGGTGACTTCCACATTGCAAGAGAACCTAAAATGGCGGCTGAATCCAAGATGGCGATTTACACAGTACATTAAGGTCAAGACCTTGCCGCGGAATCTATTTACACGATGTTTTAGACAACTTGGCGTAGGCCAACACACATTCAAACAATGCGATAGGAGGTATAATATTATTTCGATTCCGACAGACCCTCCTTTTGGCCTATGCCAAGTGCTAACATCATTTCTAATACTTTTGAAAATAACTCCATGTGTTATCATCCATAGATTCCGAATCATTGTCTGTAATGTCTATAGCCATAAGGTCGTTCATAAAAACCTCTTGCAACATGAATTCTTTAGATGCTGTATCTGGGGCATATATTTTATGCCCTATTGCGCTCACTGCTTGGGCACAACATCCCCCTAACATTCCACATATACTTGGGAGGCATTGAAAACAGCAACAAAGGAATAACAGGATCCCCAAAATAACCAGAATAACGGAAAGCACCTTCCAACCCCAAGATCGTAAAGAATCCCAGAACCAAGTGCTAAGGTTCCAGTCTCCTACAGGGATATGTACTTCAGAACTAAGAGTATGCAAGTTTTGTATTGCTTTAAAAATTGTTGGCGAGGAGTCTGGTACGAAAACACAGCAAGCGGACCCCACTAATTTGCATACTCCACCTCGTTCTGCCAAAATGACATCTAATGCCATTCGATTTTGGAGTGCTACCAATCTTATTGCTTTTTGCTCTAAGGTCATATTGTAGAGTATGTCCGTGGTCCGGTTGATCGTTCTCTCCAGTACCCTTGCTAATCCCCTAATCTTCTCTGAGTTTGTTATTTGTCCCCAAAAGGGCACAACGGATTTCGCTATGTCTCCTAATACTTGCCCAGGGGTATCTCCGTTCTCGTCTCGCCGCGGGCGAGCCTTAGAAATCTCTAATGTACTTGCTACAAATACCCCGGGTAACAATATTCCTAAATAACAGGTTCCCTGCCAATCCTTGGGCAACCAGGGAAATGCTAAACTACCACAAACAAAATAAACAGGCCCCCCGACATACAGAGGCCTGTTTTCCCCAGTCAAATTTACAATGTTTTTACAAGCTTCAAAATCTCCCATTGGCCTAGTGCCATTTATCTGTACACAGAAGGGAACCGAGTCAGGACTATGATTTATAGAATAAGAAGGAGGTACAGCGTCCTTATTGCCTATCGGAGCCATTTTAAAGGAAATCAGAGTTTGAAAAGGAAGAGATAGTTTATCAGACGGCCTAATAGAAGCGACGTTAGGTTTACTTCTATTTGCGAAAAGCGAGCATCCCAGGGGGGTCAATTCACGTTTCTCGAAATAATTCAGATTAGTTCCATCAAAGTTCCCTGAGATGCTATCATTCCATCGGCCAAAGAATAGTGCTCTAAGAGAGGCATAGCAAGCAGTCGTTAAAGGTAGAGGATGTATATACCATCCCAGTCCCTTGTTCTCATGTTGCGGTAAATGAGTGCAAATCCAACAATTACTCTTATTAAAAATGGCATGAGTAGCATTCATTACTATCATCAGAGTGTTATTATGATACTTTTGTCTATGTTGGGAGTCTCTAGGGGACAGAGTGTGAAGGTGTACAGAGGGAGTCAAGACAGTTGGTACAATCTCGGTCGGTAATAAAGGTTTCAGAGGATAGATTTTTTCGAAATACCAAAGTCCTACAGCAGTAGTTGCAAAAATAACAATTATCATTATCAACACACAACAGTACGTTTTCGGGGCCCAGGCACATTGTTCATTGTCCAATTTGGTCACCCCCTTATTCACAAGTCGAATGCGGGGGGCAGCAGCAGAGGTGGCAGGCATCGTAGTTCCTCAATTGACGACCCCAATGTTCGTTGCTGGCGACGCTACTGTCGCGCGATTTCTTAGTCCTCACCAACCGTAGCCAGCAGAATCCCTTTTGTTCAAAAAAACTTTCTCCTAACAAGAGGATTTCCAATCACTTCCTTTTTCCGAATGCACGCAAAACTCGTGCTGTAGTTCTATTTCCTTTGTCGAAGGTTGTACCTGGTGGTACCCAAAATTGTCTGGTCCGGAAGTAAAGTGTCGTCACTTCCTGAGGGAAGCGACGTGTCGGAGGCGACGGAAGTCACAGAGCTCGAAACAGTGTTTTCCGGAAGTGATTTTTCAAGAGAGTGCGGAGACGAAATGGACTCTTCCCCAAGCTCCTCAGGCTCAGAGAACTTCTCCGACGCACTCACAGCGCTGTTTGCTACTCCAAGATCAGAGACTGTAGCATCAGCGAGGGGTTCTGCTCCTTCTGTAACGTGTGGCGTCGGGTGAGGAAGTTTCTTGATGTGCGTCACGTGAATCCAGCTCTTCTTTCCAGCCACCCGCACTGCTGTCCTGGTGACCAATAACACCTGGTGGGGTCCCCGCGAGCGAGGCGCGAGACAGGAAGACCTCTCGTAGGCCTTCACTAGGACCCAACTTCCAGGCTGTATATC
Organism: Ambystoma mexicanum; assembly: GCF_040938575.1. Classification (NCBI taxonomy): domain Eukaryota; kingdom Metazoa; phylum Chordata; class Amphibia; order Caudata; family Ambystomatidae; genus Ambystoma; species Ambystoma mexicanum. Next base: position 432,372,407 of record NC_090937.1, read on the forward strand.
GTGTCCTGGGCCCGTGAACCGTACAGGTAAAGCTGAGTATACCTGGTGATAAATGAAATACAGGTTTTTAGTTAACTGGTTACAGTAGTCTACAAGCAATACATTTTCCACCTCTCTCAGGGCTTTAGGTTTTGGGAGACCCCAAATGTTAGCAGGTCTCCCCATCACTACTTCAAATGGAGAAAGCCCAGTTTTAGTCTAAGGTGTGGTACGCATAGCTAATAACACAATAGGTAAGGCATCTGGCCATTTTAGTTTGGTATCAACACATGTCTTTGCAAGTTTATTCTTTAAAATACCGTTGTGTCTTTCCACCAACCCAGCGCTTTGAGGATGTCTAGCTGAGTGAAATCGTTTCTCAATACATAGGGCTGTACATATCTGCAAAATTACTGCTGCGATAAAGTGAGGACCATTATCCGACCAGATTATCCTCGAGAGCCCAAATCGAGGAAAGAATTCTTTTACCATAATTTTTGCAGTGGTCATGGCGGTAGCATCTTTGACGGGGAAAGCCTCGACCCATTTGCTGAAGGCACAAATAATTACAAGAACATATTTTAGATTATTACATCGTTCCATCTCAATAAAATCAAAGTGAATGACCTCGAAGGGAACAGAAGGGGGCCCAAAACTTCCCCTTGGAGTCACTGTCCCCTTACCCACATTGTGCTGCAGGCAGATCATACAGTTCTGGACGTGCCTCTTCGCAGTCTCCAGAATCTTGTCATTTATCCAAACTTGTTCTAACATTTTTGTGATCTGCTGGGCACACACATGCGTAGGACCGTGTGCCATCGTAACCATTGCCAATACATATGAATCAGGGAGCAACCATTTCCCTTCGGATGTATCCACCCAACACCCTTCATCATCCAGTTTCCTTATTCCTTCGGCCCACCTTTTAGATTCTTCTATTGTGGCATCAGTTTGAATATCTCGCACAGACCCAATACCTTCATCAATTATGCAAGCATCTCTCATTTCCCTCGAGGCATACATGTCCGTGCTAAGGTCTGTGGCCGTTTGTCTGGCTATCAAATCCGCAAAAGCGTTCCCTTTGCCCACATCATCTATGACCTTCCGATGTGCTGCACATTTCATGATCGCTAACTGTTTAGGGATTGAGAGTGCCGAGAGTAATTGCACTATCAAGGGGCCATGCTGGATCTTGGTCCCATGTGAGGTCAGGAACCCTCTTTCCGACCAGAGCCTTCCAAAGTTGTGAGCCACACCAAATGCGTACTGACTATCAGTATATATATTTACTCTACGCCCTTGGGAAAGTTCACAAGCTCGGGTCAACGCTATAATCTCTGCGGCCTGCGCGGAGTTATGCGAAATTCTCTTAGTTTCGACAACTTTGCTCAATGTAGTAACTGCATAAGCAGCTGTAGATGTACCATCGGAAAGTTTGAAGCAGGAGCCATCACAAAACAGCTCCCCTTCGGCATTATCCAAAGGAGTATCTATGAGATCTATCTTGCCCTTCGTTTCTTGTTCAGTGGTATACAGGCAGTCATGTAATTCTTCGTCACCGCAAACAGTGTTTTGTGGGACAGGTAAGAGTTCAGCCGGATTAAGAACACAACACCTCTTAATTTGAATATGAGGGGCAAACAGAATTAGTTCATACCTTGTTAACCGCGCAGAGGTGAGGTGTTGCGTTTGGATTTTGTTCAATAGAATATCAACAGAGTGAGGTACCATCAAAATCAAATCATGACCTAGGACCATTCCCTCACTCTGTTTTACAGACGCGGCAGCAGCAGCGACAGCGCGCAAACATCTTGGCAAAGCACATGCGACAGGATCAAGGGCGGAGGAGTAGTAGCCGCACGGCCTATTCTTCCCTCCGTGTTCCTGTGTTAACACAGCCAAAGCACATCCATCACATTCATGCACAAACAACACAAAGGCCTTGTCATAATTTGGAGTACCTAGAACGGGTGCAGAACATAGCGCGGTTTTGAGAAGCTCAAATGATCGTTGATGTTCCGATTCCCATGGCAGTGGCAGAGAAATGCCCTTCTTCGTCAGTGCCAACATCGGTTTTATCACTAGTGAGAAGTTCGGGATCCACAACCTACAGTAAGAAGCCATACCTATCAGGGCTCTGACTTCCTTCTGTGTATTTGGAACAGACATGCCAGAAATGTGTTTTATTCTTTCAGGTGTCAATCTTCTCCCCACCTTTGACAGGAGGTAGCCTAAATAGGCAACCTCCTGACAACAATATTGAAATTTCTTAAGCAAAGCTTTGTGACCATTTTTAGCTAGATGAACAAGCAACAGTACAGTGCCTTCTTTACAAGCACTCTCAGAGTCTGCAGCCAAAAGCAAATCGTCAACATATTGAAGCAGCGTGCAAGTAGGTGGCAATTCAAGGGTGTCGAGCTGCTCTTTCAAAGCTCTACTATAAATGCTGGGACTTTCAGTATACCCTTGAGGTGCCCTTGTAAATGTAAATAAGCGTCCCCCCAAGGTGAACGCAAACAGATATCTGCTTTCTTTATGTATAGGAATACTAAAGAAAGCGTTTTTTAAATCCACAACGCTGAAGTGCGTAGCCGTAGCAGGGATCATTGTCAATATCGTCGTCACATCGGGCACAATAGGAAATTGTGGGGCGACCACTCTGTTAATAGCACGAAGATCAATTATGAACCGGTATGGAATTGCATTGTCGCCTTCCTTATATACAGGCAAGATCGGACTATTACACAAACTACCTGTAATCTCCTCGATCACCCCACGATGCACAAAATCGGAGACAATGCATTTCAAAGCACGTTCGCCCTCGACTGATATTTTATACTGCGGAATGCGTGACAGTTTCATTCCATGTTTCAGTACTATTTTAACGGGCTCAATCTGTAACACTCCGACATCATTGTCGTCCACCGCCCACAAACATTCCGGGACAATGCTAAACTCGGGAGGTAAAGGTCGAATCAAGAACTGAGAATTAGGAAGTTGCTGTGGTGAAACCGTCAGCCGTACTCCATCTGAAGAACAATGAATTACTGCGTTCAATTTCTTTAACAAATTCAACCCCAGCAAATTCTCTCCACAGTTCGAAGTGAGAAGAAAAGGACAATGGTCCGTAAAGGGACCCAAAGAAATGGATACCGGTGCAGAAACCGGACAAAAAGTTGGTATACCAGAAAACCCTACGGAAACATTTGTTTGCCCTGACAGTGGGATGTTTGGAACCTGAGAATGATCAATGGAGCACTTCTGTGCTCCAGTGTCAATCAAAAAGTGGTGTTTCCTATTCCCTACTAATAATTCAACGTAGGGGCCTTTTTGATTAACGGGAATAGGTGAAGGTTCCAAACCCTGCTTCGGGCAATCCTAATAAAATAGAGAATCGTCGAAAGGAAGCTCTTCAGAAAGGTAGGCAGCAGAAGGGTGATCAAATATGTTCCTCGAGTCCATACTCGAGGTCTGATTTTCCCGTGAAAAAGGTTGCTGGGGATCTTGTAAAAGCTGACCTCTATCAGGGCCCCCTGCTCCAGGGCTGCCCCTAGGTCGTCTACCCATACCCCCAAACGCACTGTTTGACCTCTGGCAAAGGACAGGGCACTGTGCTCGCCAATGACCTTCCTGGCGGCAATAAGCACATTGATTAATATTCACAGGACCCAAAGGAGCATTTCCTTTTGGGACATACTGACCTCTAGTCTGTGTCATGCCTCCTCTGTGGTTTCTAACAATTTGCTGTAATAATACTTTGGTTTTCAAATCTCCCTTTCTCTTTTCAATTTTTTCCTTCTCATTATTACACGGGTTCTCATAATACTGAGCCATGTGCAAAACCTCAGATTGAGATTTTGCCTGCCAAGCGCTCTCAGAGGACATAATCTGTGACTGGATGTCAGGTAACAATCCACATACAAATTTGTCCACGAACAACCTTTTCCCCGACTCTGTACCTAAATCCTGTCCACTGAAGTCAGAAAATACCTGCTCGAATCTATTAAAAAATTTGGTGGTGCCTTCAGTTTTCCCTTGGACACAGGCCGTAAGCTTGTCCCAAATAATTCTTTTCTCTGGAATTATAGTTTTTAGTTTAGCGACAATTCTATCAGGCAAAGTAAGTATTACCTGTGGTGGTTTTTCACCAGCTGGTTTTTCCCCATCAATTCTAATCATATTAGCCCACGTATCTCCCAACCCCGGCACATCGTCTATTGTCCGAACCTGTTTCCATACATCTATGGGTCGGAGTACAGGGAATAACAAGTCAATGTCACTCAAGGTGAACACAGAGGACTGCAAAACAGACTCTATTTCTTTGTAAAACTCTGTCAGGTTTTTCCTGATATCGGGAACTGATTGTCTAATTGTGTTCACTTCCTGTCGTGAAAACGGGACGTGAACAAATTGCAATACATAATGTGCAGGGATATCCACAGTGGGGGCACCAGTCCCAGCGTTGGCGGGGATCTCAACTTTTGGGACAAAGGTCGGAGGAACCTCTCTCATAGGCAACTGAGATATAGGTACCTCCGGCCGCTTAATAAGCAACAGGGCCAGGTCGAGCGCTAAGGCAGCTGTAGGAGTATCGGGCGAGAAAGCCCTTTTACAAATCCCCAATAATTCTATGGGGCAACTAACCCTCTTCCTTACACATTCCTCTTGCAGGTGCTGTACCATCACCTGAATTACCTTTCTTTGCATTTCTACTGTATACTGACTATACGTGTCATATACCTCATCTGGCGGAATCGATGAATCCGAGATCCATCGAACCGCATCTTTAGTACAAATTTGTACTTCCTCAGGTGCCGATCTACGGCACGGAAGGAACCGTGTCTGTACATATATTCTATCGTCTTTGTCGTCCTCATCTCGTGACTTTTCAAAGACTTTCCTAAACTCAAACAATTTTTCGACATGCCCATATACTTTCTGCTCTGTGTCCCTCGAAAGTGCCAAAGTGTTCACATCTCTCACTCCTTGTGGAAGATCTGAATTTTGTAATCTACCCCGCATCACACACAAATGAGTCCCCAAACCTTCGATAAAAACATTTTTCTCGGGAAAACTATTCAAATTAGATAATGTGGAAAAAACATCAACTTGATCACCTTTCTCCATGCAATGCTTAGCCCATGCAAACAATTCCTGTTTCTTATCTGCAGAAACAGTACTACGAGTCACAATCTTTGATCCTGCACCTGGATCGACTTCAGTCAATACGGGGCCACTCGGGAGCGGAGGTATATGTAAATTTAATAAAGGTGCAACTATCGGTGCAGAAGGAAGAGGCGGTGCGATAGGTGGAGGAACAACAACCAAAGGACTAGGAACAATAGGTTGTACAGGGGGAACAGGAATAACAACAGGAGCGACAACAGGAATGGGCAGAGCACCAAAAATAGGAGCATACGGAGGTGGCGCTGAGGCATCAGGCCTGCGTTTGTTTAATAACTTCTCGATAAATTCCTCAGAAACATGGAAATCTTTAGAGGGGTAAATTTTCTGGATCCTGAGTGAAAAAGCTCTATCCATATTTTTAACTGATTCTGAACGCTTTTCTTTATCATATAATAATGCTTTTTCGGCGTTTGTTTTATGACGACGTGCATGTTTATCCCTACTTTTAAGCTGCTGTAATGCTTCTTTATTCCAATTCTGTAACACATCAAAGGCTGCTGGTCTGGCCTTTTTCTTTAACAAGATCGATTCTAAGTATTCAATACGGGGGATCTCAAAACTACCGTTGATTGGCCACTGAAATTCGGAGGCATGTCTGGTCTGTCTGTGCCAAATATCATTAAATACTATACTTCCAATGCCATACTTACAGTACATAGTACACGCCGGCGACCCCTCCTGTGGTGCCGGGCGGCTAAATTCCAAGGATTGTCGATCGCTGCGGAACAGAGCCCTAAAGCAGCTAGACAATTTCCCAGGCATTTCACAAAAAATTGGTGTTACCTGGTCAATAATTGTGTCTGCAGATACAATACACCAAATTCAAATTGTCAAGGTTAAATTAAGAGCCGGGTCACAACTGCACCTGACCAAACCTAAGGAGGACCGTACGGTTTATCAAAGAACTTACCTAACAAATTTTACCTTGTGTTTGGTGGTTTCGGCAAATCTGCCCGCCTCAAAATTTGGACCCTCGTCAAGATGCCATGTCAGACCACACGACTATCGTCCAAGGATCGGATCGTGCAGCACTGCCGAGGTATCGCGTCTCGATCGGTCAGGCCCGCAGAATCACACCGTCCGATCCCGGTTCGATAGTCTGCGTCAACCTTCAATGATCCGGCATCAATCTCTATTCGGGCGCCAACTGTGAAAACAAAGAAATTGATATGAGGCCGGGAAGCCCAAAGGAAACACACCAACACAGGTTACAAAGAACATACAAAGTGCTTTATTCAAAAGCTACAACAATTACCAAGAAGTCAATTGACAAACGGATAGCTATTCGGCTCTTAGAGTAACAGAACAAACTTTCAACAAGAGTTCACTGTGTTAGTGTGAGAGACCGTACATTGGGATACTCATGCTTTTATACTTTTTATCCAGCTCTGGCCAACCCCCTCGCGGGTTAACCATTCTTAGGACCAGGCCTAGGGTTCCTCGCCAGGTCAATCCCCTAATGTATGCATTTCGATCAGTTTCGCTGATACAGTTGTTCATTTACACATAGGTCAGGGATAGGACAAGGTCTCAGTTCGCGACCCCAACAAGTGGCCTGCAGGCATATTATTTATTCATGTGTGCGGAGGTCACAACGGCCAGAATCCTACTCGAAATGTCATTCGGCCTCCATTTTGGTGTTCAGGGTGACTTCCACATTGCAAGAGAACCTAAAATGGCGGCTAAATCCAAGATGGCGATTTACACAGTACATTAAGGTCAAGACCTTGCCGCGGAATCTATTTACGCTATGTTTTAGACAACTTGGCGTAGGCCAACACACATTCAAACAATGCGATAGTAGGTATAATATTATTTTGATTCCGACAGAATATTTTAGAGTTTGAACTGACTTACTCTGGAGCGGCCCCCTCTGGTATTGCAGAGGAATCCTCCAGTTGCTGCAGGGTGTTCCTGGGATGGTAACACTTTAACTGATTTATATGTACCCACTTGTCTTCCCCCTCTGCCGAACTGCCTTTGGGGATGCGGATCTTGTATGTTACAGGGGAGATCTTGTCTATAATTTCAAATGGTCCCTTCCATGTAGGCAAACATTTTTCGCTGTTTGGCCTGGTTCCTTTGGAAATTGTATAGATAGACCCGGTCCCCCACAGTATATTCCTTCCTGGTGGTCTTCAGGTCATAGTGGGTTTTCATGCTATCAGCTGATCTTTCTAGATTCCGCTGACCATAGGCAAAAGCATGTTGAAGGTGTTTCCTTAAATTCTCCACATACTCATGAGTTATGGAGGCATTTATCAGTGTCTGCTCTTGGGTCCTGTAGAGCAGATGCTGGGGAAGCACCATCTTGCGTCCGGTCATAAACTCAAATGGTGACATTTTAGTTGGAGATGAAGGGGTAGATCTGATGGCCATTAGGACCAGAGGAAATCGGATTTCCCAACTTGGCCCAGAATCTGCCACAAACTGTTTTAATATGATCACAATGGTTCGGTTGTATCTCTCCACTGCTCCAGAAAAAGCTGGCCAGTAAGCAATGTGTAGCTTCCTTTTAACCCCCAGTATCTCCCACATCTTTGTCATTACTTCACTGGTGAAGTGGCTACCTCTGTCTGACTCAATCCTTTGAGGTAGACCAAAACGGGAAAAGATGTGGTTAATCATCAGGGCAGCTGCTGTTTCTGCCTTGCAGTTTGGGGCTGGGAGACATTCCACCCACTTGGTAAACAAGCATGTAACGGTCAACATGTACTTTTTTCCTCTAGACGAGCGAATTACAGGGCCTACAAAGTCGATTTTTCAAATCTGACCATCCCCCTCTTTTGGAGAGGCGCACGGTGTGTGAGGGATGATGGCTGAAATTGTGCACACACAAGACACCCCTTCAAGTATTGGTCGAGGTCCTGCCCCATGTGTGGCCAGTATGCAACCTCTCTTAAGATTTCCAGTGTTGTGTGAAACCCCCTATGACCGGCGGTGGCCGCATCATGGGCGTGACTTAACATCAGGCTTAACATTAGGAACCCCCCACTGATCATGGCCAGCTTGGGATTTCCTTACCAACAAACCGTCTTGGATTCGGAACATCTTTGGACATTTCATCAACACTCTAAGGTCCTCCTTCCCAATGTAATCGGTATCCGTCAGGGGAAATTTCTCAGGGTCCTCAATGTGTTGGTAAAACTTACCAATTATTGAATCCCCCTTCTGAGCTGTAATCAAAACAGCATCAGGGGTCTCCTTACTCCATTGTGCAGTTGAAAGATCATTGTGAGCATTGGTCTGGGACCTAGTGATGGCAGTGATCTGGATTTCCCCCAACAGGGACTCTATTTCTATTAGATCCCCTTGGATGGCCCCGGTTTTGGCCAGCTGATGAGCTAAGTCATTTCCAGTTTTGTCCGGTCTCCCTACTTTGGAATGACCCTTGATCTTTTTCCAGTAGATGGTCATCCCATTCGACATGACCAGATCATCAATATTTTGGATTAGCTTCCCATGTTTCAGGGGTTTGTTATTAGCACATAACATGCCTCTGTTTTTCCAATTAACCAGGTGCTCCACGAACCCGTTCCGTACATAATCCGAATCTGTGATTATGACCAGTTCGTGGAGTTGATGTTGGACAGCAGTGAGGATGGCCTGATGCACAGCCATCAATTCTGCCACCTGACTACTTCGGGGACCAATTTTGTACCCAGCGGAGGGTTCTGGAAACTCATTCACCCATGCATTCCCTACGCCGGCCACCAGTTCTTTCTCCCCGTTGTTGTCAACATGGTACGAGCATCCATCCACATAGACAGTGGGCATTCCCTCACACTTGTCTTCTTCAAAGACTTTGTGTGGGGAATTGAGGTATGCCTCCATGTTGTCCTTGATTTTTAGACTTTCGTTTTCTCTGGCACAATCATGCAAGTCAGTCAGACCTTGCGCAAGGGGACTCTTCTTGTTTTGGCCATATCTGACCTCCACAGGAAAGCCTTGCATTGACAGAATCCAGGAAGAAATTCGGGAATTACTCACATTTCCGGCCCGGATTCTGTCACTTTGGAGATATTGCAGAGGCTGGTGTGGAGTCTCCACTATGATGTGTTCTCCCTGGATAAACGGGTGGTAATTCTTCAATGCCCACACCGTTGCCAGGAGTGCCTTCTCACAATCGTTGAATTTTTCCTCCACAGAGGACAAAGTTTTGCTCGCATAGGAGATTACTTTATTGACCTTGTCATGCTTTTGGTATAATACTGCTGTCAAGCACGTATTACAGAACCCTGTCTCCAGGAAGAACTCCTTGTTTCTGACAGGGTAAGCTAGGCAAGGCGCTTGTGAGAGGCTTCTTTTGAGTTGTCTTACTGCCTCGTATTGTTCTGAACCCCATTCCCACTTGACCCCCACCCCCCTTCAAAAGATGAATCAGGGGTCTGGTGATCTCTGCGTAGCCCTCAATGAACTTTGTGCTGTAATTAGTCAGTCCAAGGAGGCTCCTTAGTTCCCGCAGAGTTGTGGGGTCTTTCAGTTTCTGAAGTGCTTCCACTTTCTTTTCTTGGGGACAGAGACCCTGAGGAGTAATCTTATGCCCCAAGAAATTAACACAGGTTCTACACCACTGTGCTTTCTGGAAGGAAAGTGTTGCTCTGGCGGCCCTCAACTGTGTCAGAACATAACGGATCTCCGCTATGTGTTCCTCCACAGATGAACTTTTGATGAGGACATCATCTACATAAGCCAGGTTACCCCTCGCGCCCAGGTCGGGCATGGCCTTATGTAGGAAAATGTTGAATTCATTGCCGGAGTTCAGGTATCCGAAGGGAGTCCGGGTCCATGTGTACTGCTGGCCCCCAAAGGTAAAAGCCAGTTTGTATTGGTCCTCCCTACTGACAGGCACGGTCCAGTATCCATTGGTCAGGTCTATTGCAGTGAATACCTGTGACCCCTGGATCTGGGCCAGCCCTTGGTCAATGTAGGGCAGAGGCCATCGGGAAGTATGGACCCGTTTGTTGAGCTCCCTAAGGTCGGCACAGAGTCTCCACTGGCCGTTTGGCTTCAATATTCCCAGCACCGGATTATTGAAGGTGCTGTGTACTGGACCGATTATTCCCCGGGACCCAAGGTTCTTAATTATTTCAGTAAGGGATTCCATGGATGCGAGAGGCAAATGATATTGCTTCACAAAAACTGGAGTCATTCCAGGGTCCGTGGGAATTGTTGTGGTGTGGATGTCAGTGCGACCACAGTCATATGAGTCTACCGCAAAGAGATCTTGGAAATCCAAGAAAACTTGTTTCAACTTTTGCATCTGTTCCAGAGTCACACAGGCATCAGCTAGGTTGACTCTCTCTTCCACCTGAAGCCTGGAAAGACTTCTGGTTTGGCTATCTCAGCGGCCTCCTCCAGCTGGGTGGAGAAGTCCCTGGTCAGAGTGCTGATTTGGACTGCAGGCTTCAGGTGGGAAAGGCAGCCCTCATGGCCCCGGAAAATCACCTCATCCCTCCTGAAGCCACAAGTCACATCTTCCTTACCATAAGGTCAAGAAGTATACACCAGGAAGTTCCCCCCATGCCGGGTGAAAATCCTGTCTGGTGTTGTATTGTCATCACTGTCACTGTCAAAACAGTCCTTGGGGATTTGTCCTAACAGTTCATTTCCTAAATCAATGGAGAAATGTCGGTCATCAACCGCCATTCCAATGATGGTGCCTGCGGCTAGAGTAATACTTTTTAAGTCGCTGTTATCCACCTCTATTGGAATGGTATCATGTTCTATGTTGACTAATGGAGTTGGGTTTACCCCCAACCCTTGCTGTTGGAGAGAAGCATTTAGATGTATGAAAGCATCAGGGTTTTTCAATTTTTGTCCTCTTTTAACTTTCACTTCCAGGGAGAATTGTCGGGTCCTTTCTGGGATGGTGACTTCCTCTTTAATCTGAATTTCAACTGCATAAGGTAGCAATTGAGCTGACCTAAATGCTTTTTCTGGATCATCAAATCCCATGGGATTATCCGCTAATCGGGACCAAGCTTTGAAGTTTATTAGGTCCAAACTAATGGCAAAGCGATTGAGAATGTCACTGCCTAAGTAAAAGGCGGCAGTGACGTCTCGCACGACCCAACAATTATGGACTATGCTCTTATTGCCAATGGAGATTTTGAGCATACACCTGCTTGGCAGGAGATGTTTCGAATTGGGTGCTTCCAGGTCCATTTCCCATTTGTCTATCAGTTTGAATGTGGGAATGGCTGGATCTTTTGAGAGTTGGCTGAACATGGCTTCGCTGATGAAGTTCTTACCGTTGTTCACACACACTCGGGCGAGAACAGAGTCCTTCCCATCATTTAACTGAACTGGGATGAACAACTGCTCTCCAATTTGCTGAATATCAGCCAGGCTCTGAGCTGATTTTACCTCTTTCTGGACTATAGGAGTGGGAGTGTCTGATTGTGGATTGGTAAAGAATTTCAGAGTGTTTCCTTCCAGTGTGGAATACCACCTTAAACTGGAAGGAAGGTTGATTTTCAGAAATAGAGAGGACCCCCCATCACCAGTCTGTTGTCCTACTGCTATTACTGTCACGTCTGGAATTTGGTTGTTCTGGAAGTGAAATTCTACTTGGTCAGATTTTTGTTCAACCATGTGGCAGGTGCCATTTAAACTAACATGGTTGACACTCTGTTTTAATTTTATTGGTCGACTAGTCTGGGTCCAGAGGACCTTGTTTACACAATCTATTAGGGGTGACAACCTTCTCAGGAGGTTGTTCCCTAGTAAACAAGGGGTGCCCTCTGGAGTCACTACTATGACCGGGTGTTTCACCTTGTGTCGCCCAATTTTGATGTCCAAATCCGCAGTCCCCTCGACAGGAATTTCCTTCCCGTCAAAGTTCTGCAGTTGTCCAGGAAGAGAGGTGAGACGAATACGGTAATTCTCCCCACTTCCTGCATTTAGTTCATCAAAGGCCCTTTTGGACAGAAGGGTAGCTTGGGATCCAGTGTCCACCAGTGCCGAAATTGTACCCTGCCCCTGTACTTGTACCGGGGCATAATATCTTACCTCCTTCTCCTCAAGGGGGCACAGATAATGCACATTTTTGGACAACTGGTGGGCCAATTTTCTGGTTTTGGACATTGCAAGAGAAGATATTTGGGCAGAATTCTGTGGAGAGCTTTGGGAATCTGAAAGAAAAAGTTGGCAACTGGAGATCAGAGCCATTGGGGGTTCCCCTGGTTCTGGTTCTGGGCCGCCCCCCCCTTTTTGGAGGCAGTCACCAGGATGGGTTTGAACCAGGGGATTTTGGTATTGTGGGTTCTGGGATGAGATGATGGGCGGCGGTAGCTCAGTCTCCATATCTCCCCAGTCTGGATTGGAATCCCTTGGGACCCATTTTTCTTTGGGAGGAGTTTTCCCCCGTCTCTGAAGGAGAAGATCCTTTTCCCAGGATCTTCTGCGGATCCCTCTCCCTCAAATTGGAAGACCTGTACCTCCTCCACAAAGTGGGTCTGTTTAGGTCCTTTGTTTCTCCTACCCCCCCTCTGCTCCTTGGGGGGCAGGCTTTCAGGGGCAGGAGATTTTGTTTCCGGTTCCTGGTTTTCCAGGGGCTGTTTACAAGTTGGGAAGGAAGCTTCCTCCAAGGCTTTACACCCCCCTTCCCTTGTGCCTGCTCCCTGGGAACCGGTGGGTTATCGGGGTGCTGCCCCCGTCATTGTTCTGGAGCACCAGGTCCAGAGTTTGGGGCATTCTGCGGTGGCATGCTCATCTGGGGGTTCTGTTGAGCCCTCAGTATGTGACCCAGATCCTGTGCCATATTTTGGACTTGGCGCTCAAGTTGTGAAACCCGCTCAGGCTGATACGGCGCTCTATTTTCTCCCCTGGGCTGATCCCGGAAAGGGTAGCTATCCCTTCTCTGGTAATACTCCGTATTGGGAAGATTTGGGTACCCCTCCACCCTTGGCCTCCCCTCTCCCGGATTAGGTTGTCTGGGCTCAGGGAATTGGGGAAAGAAGGATGGATGATTTTGGGGCTGGAAATTGGGTGGATACCTGGGGAAAAAGTTCTGCCCAGGATTTGGTGAATTTCTGCCCTCCTGGGGGAAGTTAGGAGGGAAGTTCTCCGTGTCAGGTGCTTGGCTGGATCCCCCCCCTCGGGCTGGAGGAGTCCACACTTAACCCAGGATTGTTCGGTTTCCCTTGTAGCGGGTACTTACATAGTCAGGGGAGCGGGGGACCCCATTTGTGGGACTACCTCCTCGACTCCCTGTCTGTGACTGGCCAGAGGGCCTTCTGGGTTTTTAGACCCTCCCATCTCCAAATCTAAAACGCGGGCAACCTTTACCTCCGCCACCTTGGCAGCAGCAGGGGTGCTGTTGGTTTTGGGGTTTTCCTGCACATTATTTTTATTTTCAATGGGCTTCTGCACCTCATAGATCCGGGTAGCCTGTTCAATGACCCGGTCGAAAGATCTTTTCTCATGAAAATCTCTCACGAGCTGGGTCATTATGTATTTGGGTAAGGCATGGAAAAATGTATTGATAAATTCTCTGCTATCCGTGCGCACCCTTCTGGTGGTCTGCGCAAAAGCACGCTTTAATTCTTGCACAAACTCTTATGGGGCCTGATCCTCCCCACATTGCAAATTGTAGGCTGCCTTGAGGATTTCTGTGCACAGAAAAATGTTTCAAGATGGCCGCCTTGTATGTGGACCACCTTGAATGGTTTTGATCCTCCAGCCCTGCAAAGAAACTGGAGTATTCTGGTGAGAAGGTCCATTTGACGTACTGGATGCAGCTACTGCTGTCCTTCAAATGGAAAGTCTCCATCATTTGCTCATAGCTCCAAGTGTTCCCAAACGGAATACTTGGCGTTCTTATGATAAGGCGTGATGACGCTCATGATTGCCTTTATTTGTTTCAATGGGTCCTTCAGCAAGGCCCTTTTTGCCTTATTGGCCTTTTTGGTTCAGGTAACCCTGATCCATTCATCCTCTGACTCGGAAGCACTGCTCCCAGAGGTGCCCTTCTGATCTTCCATGTTTTCCCGGATTCTGCGAGCCTGGTAATGGCTGGCAGAATGTGGGGACCTGTTCACCTGTGTCCTGTAATGCTCAGAGGAGTCTTCAGATCCCTCCTTGCTGCCAGGATTTGATGGGTACCCCCCCCCACTGACCTAACTGGGCAGAGGTTTTCAGGATGCCCTTAATGGGCCTACTCTCCTGGGGTTCCCCACTAATTTGCACTGTGCTTGGGTGCCCATACCCGGTTGCCCGCCCCTCCATTCCTGGGTGGTACTGGCCTATGAGCCCCATACTTTTAGCTGGATAGTAATCTGCCATCCCTGTTGCCCCATGCTCACGTGCGCCAGGGAACATGGGGGTGGCAGAGTCCAGGGACTGGTAGAGGTGAAGGCCTCTGGCACTAGGGCTCCTGAGGTTATGCTCAGGCGTTTCCCTTTCCCAGCAAACTTCGTCTCTATCAGCCCCTGCTCCCTTTTGCAATGCAGGAGCCTGCACTTTCAGTTCCTCCGCTAAGGCCTTACTAGACTCTATCAGTCCCTCCTGCATCGCTACCTGATGCTGGAGCCTATCATTGTGCTGGCAGAGAGCCTCATTCTCTCTCTGTGCCTCCTGATTGGTCCTGGAGTACTGGGCCAATCTTTGCTGCAGGAGGGTTACCTCCTGAGCTGTGTCCCTATTGGCCTGCTCCTCTCTTGCCAGAGCATCCTCCAACCTCCTGGTGTGCTCTAACAAGTTCTGGTGTTCTTTTTGGAGGTCACCCAGTCCCTGGAGGGCCAGGTGATTTTCTTCCATTTTCCTTTTTAAGTGGCAGACTTCCTGGCCTAAGGTATCCCTTTCCTGACTAAGAGCCTGCATCTGTGCCGCCATATCGTCCCTTTGCCTTTGGAAGGCACCAGCTTTCTGGCGCTCCTGGTCAAACTCTGCCTGGGTATTCAGGTCTTTCAAAATCAGTTTATTGCTCCCTGCCTTCTCCCTATCTAGGTGGCTTTGCAGGGTGACTACCTGCTCAGCACATGCCCTATTGAAGTCTAACTGTTGCTCCAGCTAATTCTGGCTCTGCAGTAGGGAATCCAAACCTTCTTGGTACTCCTTCTGCAAGGCCATAAATCTGGTATCCTGGTCAGCCTTTTCCAGTTGCAGCACATCCATATCCTCCTTTATTTTAGTGATGTACTGTCTGCTGTCCTTTTCTGACTCCTGGCTCCTGAGCAGCCTCTGCTCAGAAGAGTCCAGATCAGATTGGGCCTTCTCTAACGCCATCTGTTGCCTATTTGCCAGATCTTGGCCTTCAGCACATTTATTCTGTATGGCTCCCATATATAGGTACAAATATGCTGCTATCCTGGCAATCTTATTATGTTCATCTTTGGCTTTAGGGGCCATATATAGTTCACTCAGGGCCACATGTAGGGTACCCGGATCTCTCCATTTATCTGACCCTGTTTCAGTGACCTGTTGCGCGATTGCCTGCAACCAGACCGTTTGGTCCTGATGAGTCCACTCACCTCTCACAAATAGCTTATGTAAGAAGTGCTCTCTGGCTATTTTGATGTCTACCAGTGTCGTCATTCTGGAATTTTTGTTCCTTCCTGATTTACAGAAGTTTGTATTTTATTTTTGCAAAACAGACCGTTTCCTTAGAGCGTTCCTTTGAGGAGTGCTTTACAGCGTAACACAGCGTGGTGATCCGACCGGATGTATGTATCCGTCAGTTAGCGCACAAGTGATAAATCTAATTCAGAATATCCCGGCTCCGAGCCCCCACTTTGTTAAGCGGCTTCACTTCAACACTACAGCTAAGTCAATGCCTAGTCTGGGATGCTGAGGGAATGTTACGCTTACCTGGTTCCCACGGGGACGTCAATCTGGACCGGCCTGGTGCAACATAGAGCCGAGATGACTGACTGGACACCCCCACTTACTTCGTTTGTCGGCTCGTATGAATATCTTTCTGCAAAGGAGAAAGGGAATTAACCTCCTGTAATTCGAGCGTTAACCCACCTTCCACTCCCGTTGTCTGCCCACTGACCACTCCCGATGTTCCCTCTTGTTCTCACCTGATGGTTTAGAAAGGTGGGCTCTCCATCCTGCATCGAGCTCAGGGGCGCGTAGATGACCAGTTACTTCACTGGCGTGGAGGAATTGGTGAGTTCCAGTATTGACTCTAGGATCCAATAGTTTGTAAGAGTTCAAATGTCTGATCTTCACTCTTTCCGATTCCTTGTAGGTTGCCAACTTAACCACCACGGAGAGTCCAAAGGGCAGTTGGTGGGAGTCAGGTAAGTATATAGTGGTTTCCCCTTAGGGGCCGGGGCACGGCGATGATGCAGAGTTAACTGCGCCGACCCGATATGAGGTGAGTTCCCCCTGCGGTAAATCAGGTAAGTCTTTGGGGGTAGCTTGCTTACTTGTCCTTTTGTTTTCCCTTAGCTCACCTTGTTGTTCTTGTCTCCCTAGGTGTAGGCGAGCGGGCGGGAGATGCTGAAGATTGCGATGAAATGCAGAGATGCAGCGAAGGCCGGTGAGTTCAGCGCGGCACCGCGAGATGCGAGGCGACGCACGTGTGACTTCTTGCTTCCAGCTCGAGTGCGTGATGGATCAAGGATTCAGGTAAGGATTACTGTGATGCTCCTGTTCTAACCTCTTCTCCTTCTTTCTTCTTATTTCTAGAAGCTCCGGGCTTGAAGCGGGTGTGGCAGAAGACTGGAAGCTGCTGCAGGCACGGTGAGCATTACGCTGCTGAATGCAGAATAACGCGAAGCACGTGTGGCTGTCCGGGCGTGGTTTAAATAGCCTAGGAAGAAGTCCCAGGTAAATATTCTTCCACAGCCCCCACCCGAGAAAAAAGTAGTCCCTTAAGTAAATAGTCCCTCCTAAGCCCCATTTGGCTTGTGGCTTCGTGCAGCATGGTCTGCACCAGGTGAGTATGCAGCATGGTCTGCATTAGGTAAGTTTTCTGAAATGAGCCTGGCGCCCATGGCGCCAGGACTGCCTTTATCCTTATGAGCCTGGTGCCATAGGCGCCAGGACTGCACCCAAACAGCCCCTAACTGGGGTTTTTGGGCATGCTCTAAATGGCATGATGCCTGCTTCCGGGGTTGCTGGGCCTGGTCTGGCTTCCCGGGGGCAGGCATCATGACAGCACTCCCCCTCAAAGCCCCTCCTAAAGTCATTCTTTCCCCTGGCCTTGGTTTGTTAGGAAATTCTCGGTGGAACCTCTTCACTAATTGAGGTGCATGCACGTGGTCACTAGGTTCCCAAGACCTTTCCTGAGGACCGTAGCCTTTCCAGTCGATTAGATAAAAGATTTTTGATCTCACTTTTTTTGAGTCCAAGATGCTCTTAACCTCACATTCGGGCTCTCCGTCTATGAGGATGGGGTCCGGGGGTTCGGTTAGTCTTGTTCCTGGTTGTACTGGCTTCAAAAGGGATACGTGAAAAACGTGATGAATCCGCATATGAGCAGGTAGGTCCAACTTGACAGCCACCGGGTTAGTGATGGCCTTGATGGAGTAAGGTCCTAAATACCTAGGGTTAAAGGTCTGTGTTCCCTTGAGTGGGATGTGCTTAGTGGCGAACCATACTTGGTCCCCTATCTGGTATTGCGGTGCTTCACTCCTGTGCAGATCCGCATCTTTCTTGTATTTTTCCTTAGCCTTTCGCAAATGTGCAGTTGCTTCCTTAAAGGCTTGTGTAATAACAGTGTGGATATGGTCCACCGCAGGCATCTCCAAGTGTTGGGGCGAATCAAGGTCCGAGGTTCGAGGATGGTGTCCATAGATGGTAAAAAAAGGACTTTGTCCGGTTCCCGAGTGTACGGAATTATTGTACGCATACTCGGCAATCCAAAGAATGTCTTTCCAAGAACCCTCAGACTGATGTAGCATACAACGCAAGTACTGCTCAAGAGTCTGGTTGGTCCTCTCTGTTTGACCGTCAGTCTGAGGGTGGTGACTGGTGGAAAGCCTAACATCTATCTGCGCCAATTGGCAACATTTTCTCCAGAAATGCAAAATGAATTGACTGCCCCGGTCCGAAATCAACACGGATGGAAAGCCGTGTAGGCGAACAATGTTTTCAAGGAACTCTTTGGCCAGGACTAAAGCTGAAGGTATCCCTTTTAAAGGAATAAAGTGAGCCATTTTGGAAAAAAGGTCTACAATAACTAAAATGGTGTTAAAGCCATTGCACGGGGGTAGATCTGTTATAAAGTCTAATGACAAGGTATGCCAAGGAGTGGGTGGGATATCCAAAGGTTGTAATAGTCCAGCGGGTCTTTTCTTTTGACTTTCATTTTGGGCGCAAATGCCACAAGACATGACAAACAATTTAATGTCTTTGCACCAGGTGGGCCACTAGAATTGTTTCTTAATTTTGGCTTCAGTTTTTGCAATACCAGGATGTCCTTCCAGTAAGGTGTCATGGTAGCGGGAAATGACAAGTTCTTGTAGTTCCTTTTGTGGCAGAAATAGCCGGCCTTGTTAATAAGGTAAATCATCGTTGACAGAATACTCTGGACCTTTCTTGGCCCAGTCCTGTAAGGCAACTGAATCAAAGAGCTGGTGGATCTTTTCATGAATGTCCTCCAGTGAATGTATGGACGTCAGGCCAAGGATGCTTTGTTCGGGAATTATGGGTACTGGTTCTAAGGCTATTTCTGTTTCTCCCATTCCAATTCGGGACAAGGCGTCTGCTTTACCATTTTTACAAACTGGTCGATAGGTTATTACAAAATCAAACTCGGCGAAGAATAATGCCCAACGGAGTTGGCGCGAAGATTGGGCCTTAGCTGTCTTTAGGTATTGCAAGTTTCGGTGATCGGTGACGACTGTGATGGTATGTCTGGCACCCAGCAGATAGTGCCGCCAAGCCTTGAAGGCGGACTTGATGGCTAATAGCTCCTTGTCGGTAATGGCATGGTTTAATTCCGGAGCCGAAAACTTCCTTGACCAAAATGCCACTGGATGAAGCTGGTTGGTTTCGGGATCCCTTTGGGAGAGCACTGCTCCCATGGCTGAACTGGATGCATCCGTTTCCACTATGTATGGAAGCTCAGGGCGCGGGTGTCTTAATACAGGGGCAGATGTGAATTTTTCTTTTAACTCTTGGAAGGCGTTTTCGGCTTCCTCTGTCCACACAAAGCGTTTATTCTTTCACAATAGCGTTGTAATGGGAAGCACAATGTGTGAGAAGTCCGGGATAAACCTGTGGTAGAAATTGGCAAAGCCAAGCATGCTTTGGACGCCTTTGACTGAAGTTGGCGAAGGCCAATTAAGAATTGCGTCCACCTTACGTGTATCCATCCTGATTCCTCTCGGGGTCAGAATAAATCCAAGGAATTCCACTTCCGTAGTGTGAAAGACGCACTTTTCCAGTTTAGCATATAGTTTATGCTGGTGTAACTTCTCTAGGACTGCTCGGACGTGTTTTACATGATCAGATTCTGATAAGGAGTATACTAAGATATCGTCGATGTAAACAACCACACAAACATCGATGAGCTCTCGGAGGACATCGTTCATGAAGAATTGGAAGGCTGCTGGTGCATTGCATAGTCCGAAAGGCATCACCTGGTACTCAAATAATCCGTAATTGGTGCGAAAAGCAGTCTTCCATTCATCGCCCTCTTTGACACGTACCAGATGATATGCCCCCGGAAGGTCTAGTTTAGTGTATATACAAGCGTCCTTCACCTGGTCTAGTAGTTCAGGTATCAAAGGCAATGGTTATCGATTCTTGATGGTTATCTGATTCAGAGCGCGCTAGTCTATGCATGTTCTAAGGTCGCCTTCCTTTTTTGGTACGAAGAACAAAGCTGAAGATGCAGGGTACTTGGACGGGTGAATGAAACCATTAGCAAGGTACTGGTCAAGGTACTGACGCAAGTGGAGGCTTTCGGGTTCCGTAAGGGCATAGATTCTGCTGCAAGGTGGTTGTGCTCCCGGTACAAGATCTATTTGACAATCATACGATCTGTGAGGTGGTAAAGTGTTTGCCTGTTCCTTTTGGAAGACATCCTGAAAGTCTTGGTATTCAGCAGGTAATTGCGTGGCAGCTGGGATTACTGGGGCCAGGACTGAGTTTTGAGTTTTCTTAGGGTAGCAGGTGTGAGCACATTCTGGGAAGGTTAGTCTCTTCTCTCGCCACTCAATGCAGGGATTATGTTTTTCTAACCAAGGTATTCCCAGTATTAGTTGGAACTGTGGGGCCTTGATCAAATCAAACACAATAGCCTCTCGGTGCCCATCTTGACCCAGCAATGTCATTTCTGCAGTGGAATGAGTTACGGGCCCAAAGACAATTTCCGTTCCATCCACTGTGGTGACGACATCGGCAGTGGTCTTTCGGGTGAGAGATAGATTCATCCTGGAAGCCATTTCGCAGTCCAAATAGTTACCTTTGTCTCCACTATCAACGTATGCCTTTACCGCGTGCATGCGTGATGGTTGCTCTGGATGTACAAGGACCATGTGTATGGTGAAATGCGAGGCCAGAGTGTCCTTCTTAAGGCTCGGCAAGCGGACCTCTACACTTGCCGGGCTTGATCGTTTCCCGAGTCAGGTTCTAAATGGCTTTCGTCTGCTGCTCCTATAGTTTTCTTGGGTAGTTTTACTGGGCAGATCCGAAGGAAATGACCGGTAGCTCCGCAATAAAGACATGATTGCAGTTGTCGTCTTCTTTCTCTTTCCTTCTGCATTAAGGGTCCTCTAACACCCCCAAGTTGCATATGTTCTGGGGCATCTACTCCGTTGGCGCTTACGTGGGTTTTAATCAACACCCTATTCTCAAACTTGGTTCGGTCAGCCTTTCTGGTTTGAATTCTGTGATCCAACTGGACCACTAAATCTATATATTCAGCACAGTCCTGAGGCGGGCTCACTATTTGGGCTAAAACATCTTTGAGTTCTCCTCAAAGCCCTCGATGGAATAATGTGATTCGCTTGGCTTCAGGCCATTCGGTTTCCACTAATAATCTGTTAAAGGTTGCAATGTAAGATAAAAGGTCCTGATTGCCTTGCCGTGAGGATACAAGTTCGTTATCCAAAGCCTGTCCTTGGGAGTGTCGGGCGAACAGTCTTTCCATGCTTGTTCGAAAACCCTGGAAATCTCGAAGAATCGGGTCATCCTGATTGACTAGTGGAATGGACCAATCCGCCGCACTGCCGCTGAGATATGACAGCACAAAGGCCACCTTGGCCTGATCGTTCGGGAAGGCTCCAGGTCTACATAAAAAGTGCAAGCGTCATTGATTCATGAATATAGCAAACCTTTTTGGGTCTCCGGCGAAGCGTTCAGGCGGAGCCAAGTGAACGGCTCCAGGTAGATTTATCTGCACTGGGTTACTCAGTGGTACAGGAGCTGGACAGTTTGTCCAGCCTGTCTTTGCCATAGCTGTCTGGCCAAATCATCGGTTCGTTCTTTTGATACTATCAGTTCTCTCCTGAGGGCATTAGTTTCTTGACGGGCGGAATGCACTTTGGCCCTTAATTCCCCTAATAATTGGCCCAACTGATCCGTTTGCGAGGTCTCCATGACGCCCAGGTGGGTATTTGTGGGTAGGCTTCGCGTTCTGTTACGCTCACCTGGTTCCCACGGGGACGTCGATCTGGACCGGCCTGGTGCCACGTAGAGCCGAGATGACTGACTGGACACCCCCACTTACTTCGTTTGTCGGCTCGTATGAATATCTTTCTGCAAAGGAGAAAGGGAATTAACCTCCCGTAATTCGAGCGTTAGCCCACCTTCCACTCCCGTTGTCTGCCCACTGACCACTCCCGATGTTCCCTCTTGTTCTCAGCTGATGGTTTAGAAAGGTGGGCTCTCCATCCTGCATCGAGTGCAGGGGCGCGTAGATGACCAGTTACTTCACTGGCATGGAGGAATTGGTGAGTTCCAGTATTGACTCTAGGATCCAATAGTTTGTAAGAGTTCAAATGTCTGATTTTCACTCTTTCCGATTCCTTGTAGGTTGCCAACTTAACCACCACGGAGAGTCCAAAGGGCAGTTGGTGAGAGTCAGGTAAGTCTATAGTGGTTTCCGCTTAGGGGCCGGGGTACGGCGATGATGCAGAGTTAACTGCGCCGACCCGATATGAGGTGAGTTCCCCCTGCGGTAAATCAGGTAAGTCTTTGGGGGTAGCTTGCTTACTTGTCCTTTTGTTTTCCCTTAGCTCTCCTTGTTGTTTTTGTCTCACTAGGTGTAGACGAGCGGCCGGGAGATGCTGAAGATCGCGATGGAATGCGGCGATGCAGCGAAGGCCGGTGAGTTAAGCGCGGTGCTGCGAGATGCGAGGCGACGCACATGTGACTTCTTGCTTCCAGCTCGAGTGCGTGATGGATCAAGGATTCAGGTAAGGATTACTGTGATGCTCCTGTTCTAACCTCTTCTCCTTCTTTCTTCTTATTTCTAGAAGCTCCGGGCTTGAAGCGGGCGTGGCAGAAGACTGGAAGCTGCTGCAGGCACGGTGAGCGTTACGCTGCTGGATGCAGAATAACGCGAAGCACGTGTGGCTGTCCGGGCATGGTTTAAGTAGCCTAGGAAGAAGTCCCAGGTAAGTATTCTTCCACAGCCCCCACCCGAGAAAAAAGTAGTCCCTTAAGTAAATAGTCCCTCCTAAGCCCCATTTGGCTTGTGGCTTCGTGCAGCATGGTCTGCACCAGGTGAGTATGCAGCATGGTCTGCATTAGGTAAGTTTTCTGAAATGAGCCTGGCGCCCATGGCGCCAGGACTGACTTTATCTTTATGAGCCTGGCACCATAGGCGCCAGGACTGCACCCAAACAGCCCCTAACTGGGGTTTTTGGGCATGCTCTAAATGGCATGATGCCTGCTCTGCTTCCGGGGGTGCTGGGCCCTGTCTGGCTTCCCGGGGGCAGGCATCATGACAGGGAAACCCTTATTGATGTATTTTTAGGTCCAGTTCATGTACTCTGGATGACAACCCTTATATAACACCCCTCTCTTAGAATCCCCCTGACCCCACTGAGCCAAGAAGTAGGTCTATTTTGCAACTTTAAAAGGTTTATTTGAAAAATTAAACAATATATATATATCACACTTTTATAATAAATTAATATCTGATAGTACACTGAGACATATGATGTGGATCCTCAATGGGTAATGTTATAGTGGTACACTTGATTACTTAGGAGTAGTATAGAGGATGAGGTAGCTGAAAATGTTTGATGGTTTCAAGGAAATGCAAGGTGGAATAAAATGCAGTACAGCAAATAAACTTGATATGATTTCAACCAACAACAATGTAATCAATTTTTCTCTGGCAATTCACCCCCCTATGCAATGTAAGAAATGGAAGGAGATGGAAAGAGGAGCACACAGTTCTCAGGAATGCAATCAAATACAATACGAAATTCAGTTCCCCCCCAGCAAGCTTAAAGGAAACAGGTAGAAGTTTGAAACACAGGCCCAAAATGCTTTTAAATGTGATGGCAATGGATGGGAAAAGGTGCTAACTGATTTTAATTCCCTCTTGAGATTCAGGGTGACTGAGAGATGCTTGTTGGTATTAGTTCAGGCTCACTTTAGCAATGCTCTATGAGTTATTACCAGGTTGCAAACGGATTTTGACAACGGAAGGAATGGAGCTGCTATTTTGACAAGTGGAGAAATTGAGCCAAAATCGCAAATCGCGGTAAATTTCGCGAGTGCGTAAATCACGATTGCGGTACAAGTATAAGGAGTAGGAAGTCGGTTCTAGGCTTGTTGGAAAGCTTAGATTCTAAGCTTTCAGAGGAAAGTTAAATCTCATTCCTAGGAGTAAACTCAAAATGACAGGTGACAGCTTGCAGCTGCAGAATTGACAGGTGACAGTTATGCAGCTTTAAAAATGACAGATGACACGATTTCTAGGAGGCTGTTCTAATTAGGTTAAAATAGTTTGGATTAGATTATTTTAACAAAGAGATTGGGTTCTGCACAGTTCTGGCGGATACTCACTCCTAATTTTGAAATGAATGGGCCTCGTCACGGATCTGGTCAACACGTCCAGCGGCAGTTCTCTCTGCTCGGCTGGTCAATCAGGCACCGGTTCTGCTCACAGCGATCCGGATCTCTGGTTCTGCTCACAGCGGTCTGGGTCTGGTCTGCGGTTCCGGCAAAAGTTCTTGGCAAAGAATTCAAACAGCTTGCCCGGCTGTTGAATAGTTTGGTTAGGTTTGCTGGATTCTGAAGGCCTTCTCAGAATACTTTTGCTTGCAGTGGGCCTTTTTGGTTCAAAGGTCTGTAGTCTCTGTTTAGCTTGGAAGTCTAAGTGTTGGATCTCTGGATGTGAAGTCGACGGTCAGCACGCTCCGAAGCAAATGGAATTGAATGTCTCTACTTGTCCCAGCAGTCTCTTTTTATGTGTTTTGGAAGTGGGTGTGTGCATGGCATAACTGAGCCTGCCCCTCTCCACTTGTCATTGGCCCAATTCTCCCCTCTCCCGTTATTGGGGGAAGGAAATGGCTTGTCATCATGATGAGGTCTGTTTATGGGTCAGAGGATCCTCCCCTGGTCAATTTGCCCACAAGTCTTTATTTGATTCAAATACATATTTCCCAGATACACAATTTGTTGAAATTACATGTACACATTATATATTCCTTATGGTCCATGCATGTGCGCCTCTGATCTTCCTGGGGGCTTGCATTCAAAAATGACAACATTTTGCGCTTTTTGACTGGTTTACCAATATCAGACATTTACCAAAAATTACACACATGTGTGCAAGGAGTATGGACAATAATTGATGAAGTGTCAGATTTTTAACATGCAGACATTTGGAGTAAGACCCTATTTTCCGCTAGCAACCCCCAGCATACACCACAGGGTCCTAACACCTCTTAAAACGTGCACAGAAAAATCACAAGAATAATGATATTACTTATATAATTCTGACAAGTCCGTACTATGAATTATCCATCTTTTTTA
The DNA here is from genome assembly GCF_040938575.1 of Ambystoma mexicanum. Taxonomy (NCBI): domain Eukaryota; kingdom Metazoa; phylum Chordata; class Amphibia; order Caudata; family Ambystomatidae; genus Ambystoma; species Ambystoma mexicanum. Next base: position 432,397,472 of record NC_090937.1, read on the forward strand.
AAATTATGCTCTGGCCCAGATGGGTGTGGTTTAGGTTCCAAAGCACATGGGGGAAGCTTCTGTCTGCCCCCGCCTCCAGCTCGGGTGGCTCCCAGAGGCACTTCTCCTCCCACTTCTCCCAAGAGGAAGCCACTTTACGGCCCCCCAATATAACATTTGCCTGAGTCCAGGACAAGGCTTTGTTCAACCGCCTGCAGGTGCCCCTCCCCTAATCTAATCAGAGAGGTGTCAACTCCTTTTGGTGGTGAAGCAGGATGCAGCTAGGCCTGGGAAGAGTGGCTGAGCAGGTTTCTCCTGTCGGGGGGTAGTTGTCAGGCAGAATTCAGCTAAATGTCACTTTAGTTCCCAGTTTAAATCAAAACTTACAATTTTTACATATACATTAAATAATTACTTCCTTCAAGTCATTTCAGAATATAGTTTTACATTGTATCCACCTCTTAGCAAGTCTTTCCTTGGCCTGGTTTTCCTCTGTTCAGTTTTACACAAAAGTCTGGTGGTTTTAAAACGCCGGCTTTCTGATAGTGGTGAGTACCAGTATTGCATCCATTTTTGGGATCTGTCTTGAATTACTGCATTTCAATAGAGTGGTCTTTTGCTTGATAGTATAGGACCCTTGCTTAACATTGTTTTGATGGCATCCTTACAGTAGAGTGGTGATGTGGAACCCCCCACAAGAAGGTTGTATCTTTGGAGTTGTCTTGTGCCAACTGCGCAGTTCTCCTGGATTCTGGTGTGAATGTGGGCGATGACACCTCATCCCCACGTCCACCCAGTCTATTGATTTAGTTTGTTCTGGGATAGAATAATGGGCGGCGACAGCTCATCCGCACATCTACCCAGTCTAAGGATTCAACATGGGTCAAAACCCTTGACATATCATTTTAATAGAGTGTTTGCTTTCCTTTGATATATTTTAAAATCCTCAAACCACGTCCCTTGTTTCTTTTTATTCCTAATATTTTTCTAAGCCCTTTTGTTTTCCGTAATGGGAATTTTTGACCAACCCTTTCTTCAGGACTTTAGAACTAACTCACCACAATGATGGGTACTGCACCCCACCCAAAAGGGAAGCAAAACCTTTGTACAGTGCATAGCGTGGCAGAGCAGTCAGTCTTAACTCCAGCGAGGGGAGTGGGCTGGCACAGAGGTACAGTTAACCCACACAGTTCTCCAAAGAAAATAACCCACACAACTATATTGAAAAATATACATCTGTACTCAATTATAAATATATATATATATATATATTATATGTACATGCATTTAATTAGTGCTTTATAACGTTTATAAAGACATAACACACCACAAATATAGTGCATAAGTTGAAAAACAGTAGATTGTCATAAAAGACACAGCCCACTCCTATACAAAAAACGGTAGGTCCACTACCTGGTGATAGGCACATCACAATAGAGACAAGGGGTGGGAGGAAAGCAGAACCAGAACTTAAGAAGACACGCAATATTACATTAATTACAGTGCCCCAGATTCGAGCACATAACACAGTCATTGCTATTCTAAACCACTAGAGCAAAGTATTTCGAAAATGCAGATTTTCATTTTTCGGAAAAGGGAGAAAAACAACTTCAAATACACAACCAGAGAACACCAAAAGAAAAGATGCATTCAGCCTAACTGTTAAGTGACTTCAAGTCAGGAATCCCACTAAGTCAGTGCCTCGTCTGGGACGCCCAAGGGAAGCCCTTATTTATATATTTTTTATGACAAGATATACTCTGGACCGCCTCGGACTGGTCGCATCGGTCGATCGGCCACTGGCCGATGACCTTTGGGACCGGGGGCCAGTTTGAGGCCACCCCTGGGCTGTTTTTTTTTGTAAGTGAAATGTTTACAATTTGCATTGCAGACACATGTGTCTGCTGCTCTGCTGCTGCGAGCCTCCGCGCTGCTGGATGCACGGCCCAAGCTGGGCCTTTTTTTGTTGTAGCTAGCTGTAACTGTAACTTAAGATTTGTGTGCCGCCCGCGCAGTGCGCACAGTGCTCAGCTCGCTTGGGGTGCCGGGCCTGAATTCCAAAAAGTAAACTGACACAACACACGCTCTCCTCTCTCTCTCTCTCTCTGGGAGGTCACCGTCGCGGCACACCCAGCCAGGGGCAGGGCCCAGGAGAGCCTCAGCCTGGAGCTGCTGGCGGCAGCCGCGGTCCTCCTGACCTGGAGGAGCATATTCATCAAAGCAAGGTAAACAACACACACGCGTTGTTACCTTGCTTTGATGATTTGCAAATTGCAATGCATGCATGCATAATCATGATGCATCATGCATGCGATATGCATCAGAATTATGTGCATATGATATGTTAGAGGGCTGGCCAGCCAGCCACGGTGCAGCGGGGGGGCCGGCGGGCTGCCCCGCCCGCCCCCCGTGAGAACGTACAGTCAGTGTACGAAATACAAACAAACACTGACTGCTGTTGCTGGCTGGGCTGTGCTCCCTCTGGGCTCTGGCTCCTCTGCCCAAGGCCGCTGGTGGGCTGGGGGCGGGGCTGCCCAGCCCCCATCAGGTTCACACACAACAAGTTGCTTTCAACTTTCAGGAAGTGACAACAGCGAATTGCCCTGCAATTTGCAGGTCAATTCGTTGTTGTCACTTCCTGAAAGTTGAAAGCAACTTGTGCCTGTGGGGGGCTGGGGCGGCGACAGTCTTAGACAGACTCCGTGCCGCCACAATCAGTGGACACATGGGTGACTCACTCTCTGTGATATAGTGGGCCTCCTCCTGACCCTGCCATTATTTTTTAGCCACAAGTCAACGAGGCAGCCCACAGAGAGTCAGCCAGCCCAGTGCCCTCATAATCCCCATTGCCAAGAGACTGACGATGACGAGTGGACTCGACAAAGACACTCCAGCTGGCAGCAGGCAGCAGGCCAGGCTGGCCAGCAGACTAGTGGCCAGCGGCCACCCACAGCCTGCCCTGGGCCTGGCCAGTGTCCTCTAAGCCCGCCCCCGCACCCCCCCAGCAGCAGGCAGACTGAGGCTGAGCCGTGAGCCCCCACTGTTTGCATCGAGACCTGACCTCCTGTCACACCAGGCTGCCAGTGCCAATTTGGCGACGTCGCAGAAGTTGAAGTATCTACGGTGAGTGAGTGCCAGTGGGGAAATTAGCGTATTATTTATTTTATTCTGCACAAAGTCGTACCGTGTTGTTGTTGTTAGAAATAGCCTCCTGGCCCTTTAGAGGCAATTTGCACACAAGTAGCGTTAGTCTCTGATTATGGAGTCAGTCCGAGTCAGTGGTGACGACAGTGTGGTTGGACTGGACTGGAAGCCGGATTTGATGTCAGCAGCCAGCAATATGAGTAACTGGGTACAGCCAGACAGGTGACATCACGATAAGCCATCACAAGTGCAGCGTTTGCAAAGGGTTGTGTCACGCACTGCAGAAGTGGATACGCCCCTTTGTCCATCCAGTTAAGTCCTAGAATAGACAGTCAGTAACTTACAGTAAGAGCATGTTGAACTTGTGTTTTTGCAGGTACTTTGTACCCTTTCAAATTCTTTACCGATGCCCCGTCTTCCGGAATCATGCACTTTGCGTGAGATAACACAGCTGTACCTCCAACCCCGGCACAGCTGCGCAGGAAAGGCACTAACTTGTCCAGCGCGAGCCCGGCCTGGACATAGCAACCAATGCACCACCTTGTGTTGAACGGTGGTTGGCCCCTTAAACCCTCGAAGCCCATTAACGAGGGTCCGACCTCCAGGCTTTGCTGATTCAAAACATGCTGAAACCCAAACTGTGCAAACACATCTCCATCGTTCCTGTGACCGACTACCCGTGCGCACTTACCATGTAACCTGCGCTCCTCGCATGGTAACCAAAGCCATGCCCGTGCGCCATGTGCTCAATGATTGCGCAGGCAGTATCAGACTAAGCCAAACTTTCTGCCAACACCACGGGAGCCCACTAATACGTGGTCTGCTGTCTTGGACTGATTGTGGCCTTTGTGTGGTTCAGAACTGTGGCGACGACTGATCTGGACATGCATTTGTTTGGTCCCAAAATGAATGCATCGCCCGTTCAGATGCGTCAGTTGGTAACTGCCAGCTTGCCACGGCAAGGCCTGGTGACATTATACTCCCATTGTTGTGTGAGTGGCATGTGCCATGTTTAATCTGGTTGCTGGTGCTCAGGCACGATTGGTTGCCCTCTCCAGAGAGATTTAAACATCTCCCGTAGACGCCAATATTTGTAAGCTTGTATACCAATATAAGCACTGTTTTTTAGATATGGTCCTTGCTCGCTGCCAACCTCTTTCAGCTTGCTGGAGCACGAAATAACTGCTCTTAATAATGCTTTGTTTCTTAAATAGCGCCTTCTTTTGCTGCAGACTGGCGCCGGACACACAAGTGGTGACGTTTTCACCCTACTCAATGGTACCCATGCTCTACCCTGCGTTAGAATAAGGGTGCCCACGCGGGGGTGACTTTGGCCAAATCCCAGAAGGTCAAGCGACAGAGCGGACCTAAAGCAAACGCGTGCCCTTGCGGATGTGCACACGATGCAGGTCACACCAATAGCATCCATGCAGAGAAAAAGAAGCATGGGTGGTATTACAGAAACTTTTCACCAGTGCCATTCGCACTAGGGCCAAAATTGCCCCCGCGCAAAAAAAAAATTCTTTCACCGCATTTCTGCATCAGGGCAATGTTTGCCTAGTAGTTCAAACTGTGAAATTAAGTGTGTAAGTCCTCTACACACATCCTTTTCTTTCATGCAGGCTGCATTCCAAGAAGCCTTTGTACATAGTATGCATCGATTTCTGCTTTTTGGCAGGTGTGTGCTCCCTTTGCTGTGTTTTACGTGGGGTAAGAAAATTTTGGGGCATGGCTTGCATGATGGGCGTGGTCTAAGACTTGATGGGCATGTCTTAAAGACAAACATCTAAAAATAAAAATCAAAGCTAAGCATGCTATGATGCGCACAATACCCTCACAACCCACTGCTGGCATACTGTGCCTATAGTGCACACACTACCCTCAAAGCCCACTGCTGGCATACTGTGCCTATAGTGCACACACTATGCTCAAAGGCCACTGCTGGCATACTGTGCCTATAGTGCAAACACTACGCTCAAAGCCCACTGCTGGCATGCTTTGCCAATAGTGCACACAATACCTTCACAGCCCAGTGGCATACTGTGCCTATAGTGCACACACAGCTGGTCTCATAGAGTGATAGCAAATTAGCACAACGAGTAGAGCACTCGCTTTGACATCTGTGCAAAGCCTGCTGATGCAGGTTCGATTCCCGGTGGGGCCACACTCAGCCTTTCATCCTTCTGAGGTCGATAAATGAGCACCACACACCGTGGGAAATAAGCAGTGCTCAGATACCTGAGAGGGTTTGTAGCGCTATATTTAAAAAAAGCACAAACAAACTGCCGTCACAGCCCACTGCTGGCATACTGTGTCTATAGTGCACACAATACCTTCACAGCCCACTGCTGGCATACTGTGTCTATAGTGCACGCAGTACCTTCACAGCCCACTGCTGGCATACTGTGCCTATAGTGTGCACAAAATCACAAATGATGGTTTGAGGGCCACTTTTTGTGAGGGGTGGGCCACTTTTCTGAGGCGAGGGGTGGGCCACTTTTCTGAGGCGAGGGGTGGGCCACTTTTTTTTTGGTGTCTGGGCCTATTTCTTGTCCCAGTCAGACCCTGACTCTGGATGATACACCCTTATATAACGCCCCTCTCTTTGAATCCCCCTGACCTCACTGAGCCAAGAAGTAGGTTTGTTTTGCAATTTAAAAGATTTATTGAATAATTAAACAATATATATATCACACTTTTATAATAAATTAATATTTGATATCACACTTATGATTATAATGTCGATCAACAATGGATAATGTTATACTAGCACACTTATTTTATTACTTAGGAGTTGGTATGGAAAGAACAAGGTAGCTGAGAATACTTTTATGATTTCAAGGAATGCAGTGATGGAAAAATGCAGCACAGGAATAAACTGATATGGGTTCAACAAAAGCTCATATGTTCACTTTTCCCCTTGTGGCAATTCACTCCCCCCCTTTATGCAATATAAGGAGATGGAAGTAAAGCACACAGTTTTCAGGGATACAATCAACATGCAATTCAGTTCCCGTTCCCCCTCACCAAGCTTAGAGAAACAGGGATGATTTTAAACAAAGGCAAAGTACTTTAAATGTGGTATGCAAAGAAGGGAAAAATATGCTAAAAATGATTTTAATTCCCTATAAGGGATTCAGGGTGGGTGATAGCTACTTTAAATTACTTCAGGATCACTTTAGCAATGCTCTATGAATGATTGTCAGGTTGCAAACGAATTTCAGCAAAGGAAAGCAAGAAGCTAACCATTTTGACAAGTGAAGAAATTTGAGCCTAATCGCAAATCGCTGCACTTTTTCCGAGTTTGTGGAGCGCGATTACGCAAAAAGCTGCAGTTCTCTCTGCTCGGCGGGTCAATCAGGCACCGGTTCTGTTCACAGCGGTCTGGTCTGGGTCTCTGGTTCTGTTCTGGATACACAGGATTCTTAGCAAGCAGCAAACTGCACAGCCCGGCGGTTGAATAGTTTGCAAAAGATTTTGAGGCCTGCTGAAGAGTTCAGCTCTTGGGAGTTTTGTTCTGGAGTTAGTCTGGATCTCTGCAGTTCTGGTTTCTGGAGTTCTCCGTCAGCGTGCTGCACAGGAATTGCGCTGAAGGTTGGAAAAATGAATGTCCCTATCCGGCTTCCAGTGGCTCTTTTTATGTCTTAAGAAAATGGGTGTGGATGCTAACTTTCTATGCCCAACCCACTCACGATCTGATAGGTCAAGGATTCTCTGTGACCTGATTTGAGAAGGAATAGTGTGTAAGAGTGAGTCAGAGTCTTACAGTCTATTGAAGAAACGCCCCTTTGCTTTTTCTTTGAAAATGAATTTTTCATAACTAAACATATTTCCCTGATACCCAAGTGGTTGACATTACATGCACATATTACAGATTACTCATGGTACTTTCTGGCCCAACTCTGATGTTTCTAAGTGCTTGCATTCAAAAATGACAACTTATTTTCTTTTTTGGTAGCTTTTGCAACATTGGTTTTTCATCAAATCTTTACACAGACCTGTACCCTCTTCCTGAGCATATTAATCTAAGTTATCGTGTCTCTAGCATAAATACAGTTTTAGCAGCATTCATAATTCCCGGGGTTTTGCCTCAGAACATCACAGAGCGACCGGCCTAGTCTTGAACTGGGAGTGAATGTGTCATTTTAAAGATCCCAAAGTTGTACATTTCTGTCATCTGGTTACAATTAGTTATCAGTATTCTTATAAAACATATATTTGCCTTCAATTCACTTCACTTCAGTGTTTGGGTCCCCGCTCCCAGAAGCTTGGGGAGTCAGATGGTCACATGGCCTTCTTTGCTGGCAAAGCACTGTTTACAGTCAAAACTCAAATCAGCATATCCTATTCAATGGAAATAGTCTTATGTGTTGGGTCCTACAGGCTGGAGGAGAAACCCCTCCCTCTCAATCAACAGGGCCATGTGATATCATGCCTTCTTGTGTGGAGTTCTGAGGTGAGAAGGTTTCCCAGCCTCTTGGAATGTTAATTGAATCAGCCTGTCTTCTGGGAACAGCAGGTGTTTAAGAATTTTAATTAACCAAAAGGCTTTGAAGTTTCTAGCTGGCTCAGGATCCTTTTGCAACTCTTGAAGTACAGTTCTCCTGTCTGAGTTTAGACCGCTAGCGCCGATTTGTGTCCAATGCCGGTACTGCACCCATTTTTTTAGGAGTTGTCTTGAATTAACTCCATTTCAAAAAGGGGATTTTCTTGATAGTATAGGATCATTGCTCAACATGGCCTTGGTGTGGATTCTGCAGTAGAATAATTTTGTGCCCCTAATTTTAGCCATTTTTGACATTAATTAAAACGGATTTTGAACAGATGGTCTCCTGCATTAGCTATCTTGCAATGTTTGAAATGGACATTTTATGCTTGCATTCAGCGAAACAGAGGTGCTTTAAAAGCACTTGTGAGCTAACAGGCCCTGCTGTTTTTCCTTGGGCACACCCTTTTACCCATGGCGCTTCCAGTCCATCACGCTCGCACTGGTGGGTGGCACGTTAGGCGATCATTTTGGTGTGCGCAAAACTGCGCGGTTCTCCTGGATTCTGGCACAACGTGGGCTTTTCGGCCATCTTGGATTTTATAAGCCCACAGCACCAACTGTTGCAGCTTAATGACTCAAACGTGGGTCAATACCCCTGACATAACATCACCAGTACATTACACTTTCAGACGAAAATAGATATGATAGGTTATTTATTCTAAGCGCAGAGCCGGAGATTGAACCTGTGGGGCTCTGTGTTGTTTTGCTTCCAAGGCGAGCACGTTGCCCCTGAGCTATCCTCCCGAGATACAGTGCCATTAAAATAGTTGCATTTTAATCTGGCATTCTCATGAGCTGAAGTGTAACACAAGGCTTTAAAATTCTAGTCTCTAGCCTAAGGTTCACTGGACCCATGATGGATGCAAGAGAAATGTCCAGTGGCAGTTATGTACCCCTAAAATCACGGACAAACAGTTATATTTGAGCAAAATGTTGCCCGTAGAAATTCACAGGACAAAGTCAGTAGGCAATCCACAGTTGTGGCTAAAAGAAAGGTAGCCCCTGTTCTAAGCCACAGGTGTGGATTTGGCAGCTAATACCCTCAAGGACGCCTGAGTAGACCTTAAAGAAGTGTTTCAGAGACAGATTCAAGAACCAACATCCCAGAGGGAGGGGGGGTGCAGAACAGCAGTATTCAGCCAAATGGAAGTCATTTGAAAAATTGGTTAAAAGGTTGGACCAGATGTCCTTTGTGGGTCTTGCAAGGGGACCAGGGAGCTAACAACGGGCCTGTTATTAACGGGCCCGTTCTTAGCTCCCTCCCCATTCCCATTGAGCCCTACGGGGGCTGAAATGAGAATGGGGATGGGTACATTGAATGAGGAATTACCAGGTCCCCCAAGGTTGGGATGGCCCGGTAAATTCTCATTCAAGGAACCTGGACCCGGACCCAAGTTTGGAGGCAGCCATGCCCTTATTAAGGGCATGGCTTCCTCCACACTCGTAATAAGGCCCACAGTCTGTGATGCTGAATTACTTCAATTTGTTTTGTATTTTGCATGGACGAGTCCCAGCTGGGGCCGGCATCACCTTGGCTTGGTGTGCGCGGAATGTTGTTTGCAACATAGTGGCCTTGGCTGCCTTTGCGTCTGCCATTACAATTCTGCTTGCACAGCATTTCGCTGCTGAGGTTTCTGTGAGATGGTCTTGGCTTGCTGGATTTTCCTAAGCCTACTCCAGCTCTGAATATGTGTTCTGTAAAATGTCCATAGGTTACAAATGAGACATGGTTGGTCAAGTCCCTTGAGTGCTCCTGTCCTTCGATAGGGATAATAGCAAGTAGCATCTGCAAGCATGTGCCTGATCTCTTCTGGCATCTTGCGTTTCTGCTGTGCTGTAGTGGCCTAAGTGGCAAAACAATAAACTTTCAGACAGTATGCACATGTGACCATCCTCTATCTCATAGAACTGTACGCATGTGTTATTCGTGTAGGTTGGTGTTTGAATGTCCCGAATGTGAAGAGTGCATGTGTGCTTCCTGTCTAACGTAGCTATGGCGTCATGATGTCTCTAATGACTGGCAGCATGGCTGTTGTGGTGTTGTTAGTCGATTCTGTCCATGTAGTTGTCTCCAGCTCGGTCTTGCCTCTCCTCGCACACTTTGGGTATGGTTCGTACCACCGCAGGGTTGTAAGGTCAGCTGGCCGGAATCTTTTTTGGTGCATGCCGATGGTGGGAGCAGTGGGGATGGGTGCACTCTCATACGTTCGGTGGTCATTTTATCGTGGATACTTCCTTGTTGGGGGGTCGATCAGGAGGGAAGGTATGTTCGGGTTTTCCCTCTTCAGTCCCCCCTCTGGTCAACTTGTCAACCACAAAATTATTATTCCTCTTGTCATCTCTCAAGTGCCACACTTTATTTAGTTATCCCAGATAGGTGTCCATAGTGGTCCTCCTCCAGGTTTACAGTAAACTCTCTTCCCAACATATTTTTTTGGATTCCTTGGGTTCTCTAATTTCATTGAGGGTGGATACATGTCTGACTCCATTAGCCGTTGACACAGTCTCTCTCGTTCTCTATGTATGATGTCCGTCTGTTGTTCATCATCCACAGGCATGAGCAGTTTCATTCCAATTATCTCCTATGCTGTTGCCTTGGATTTTGTCATGCACTTTTACCCCAAATAGTGAGGCCATCCCCAGGATCAGACCTCTTGCCAATATATTTGGGCAATCCAGATAGCCAGGACGGCATCCAGGACCAGAGGTACAAAAACCAGCTTCTGTCTTTTTTTGTGCCTTTAGATTCTTCTTCCATTTTAGCATGCATCTTTGCTAATTGTGATACTGCTTCTGATAACATCCCGTTGTCCTTGTCATTTGCTGGTGTGAACGTGCAACAGGAGCTTCCTATTTTGGCGCACACTCCTCTGTGAGGAGGTCCAGAATGTATCTATTCTGTAGTGCTACCAGTTGTATTGATCTAAGCTCCTCCTTTATTGCATTGAATCCGTTGACTGTTGAATTTATAATCATCATCAGTTCCCCCCATGTAATTTGAAGCCATTTCACATTGGCATATATTTGAAATCTGGGATGTATCATTGCTTAGAAAAACATGGCAGTTCTGCTGAACAGTCTGTGTGATGGTGGTACTTCATCGAGAACTTTTTCAGACTTGCCCCAGAAGTAATTTCCTTGCCGTTTTACTCTCCTTAGTGGGTCACCCTTGGCAGTGAGATTGCCTGTAGGGCGTCTTGTTGACGGTAACGATCTCTTTCTTCTACTGTTGCCTTCATCCATTTTTGGGAAATCATCGATTTTTGCATGTTTCTAAGGTACTACTAGCAAAGGTACATTGACATGTGCCAGGGAGCATATTCCTCCCCAGTTGGTGGCAGTTTGTCATATGCCTTTCGAAGAAAATGCCCAATAGTGGTCCATCAGTACCGCCGTACTTGCCCCCATCTCAGCAAGTTTCTCTGTTCTTTTACACCCCTCATTGGTCCCCACTTCAATGTCCCCGTCTTGTTGGTAGCACAAGGCTGGTGTTGTTAGGGGAATTATTGTCAGTGGTCCATCTTGTTTATCCACCCATGTCAGCAGGCTTGCGCTTCTGGCCCATTCTTTAAGGCACTTGTCATTTTCTTCCTGAACTTTGTTCACTGCAGCTTTTGACAAAGTCAATGATTTGCTCCCCACCACTCCATCTACCCATCCATCTTTGGTTCATACTTTTCCATATATCATTATTTGTGGTCGTTCCTAGCAGCCCGGTTCTCTGCCTGTCTTTTTTATGTTTCACTTGCAAGTTAAGTAGTCCAGTGTTACTTCTTTTGTCTCGTCCTTCTCTGGCCCATCAGTTATTTATCGTAACGCTTCAGTATGTTGCCAGTAATTGTCGAACATGGGTAGATTTTTGATGAAATGATCTTCCTATGGGTATTTTGCCTGGGATGTCCATCTGAGTCTAGCTGTTTTCCCTTGGAACCTTCCTTGTATCTGGAATAGTGCGAGATACAGGAGGTACTGTGCTGTTATTGCCGGTACTTCTGTGGCTACGAAGGTCCTGGAGTCACTCATGGCATATGGGATCAATGAGCAGACATAGCAGCGGCCCCTGGTTGTGTCTTTGCTTATTTTCGACATGTGTTTATACCACATTTTATTTGTTATGTGTGTCGTGCAAGTGAGGTATGTGTCTACTCCATTAACATCAGTATCAACACTTTGTTTACCTCTCCTTACCTTGTCAGCAGTGCTGTCTGTACCACCTGACACAGTGCTCCTTGCAGCTTGGGTAGGGGTAATGTTAGTATTGGGTATTGCAGAAACATGCAAAGCCATGTAAAGCTGCCAAAGGGCAGCAGTTAGCAGTCCAGTCGTCAAAATCACCACAATGTTGTCAAAACAAGTTTTATTATTACAACCATGATTTTAGTACTTACAACGCCGACCGGCGGTTGATGAGATGATAGAGCTACCCGCCTGAAAATCGCAATAAAAAGCGTCATTGTGTTAGTACTTGTAAGTATTTTAAGCCCTGTGTACTACGTAATTATTCAATGCCCAGACAAACATTTCCTCCCAGATCTTACGTATGGATCTATTTCTAAGTGTGGGCAGGATGTGGTGAAGTTGTGGGTATGTTTGCGCTATGTATGCGAGAAATGCGTAATAATAGATCTGTGGTAGCCTTGGTCTGGAATGTAGGGGCCTCCGTATAGCATGGAAGTGTTGATGAGACAATGCTTCGGGGTAGTTAGTAGAGGGTAACATCTAAATCAAACATCACAGTCTGTTTCTAGCATTTATTAATTTGCAGTTATCAGACGCAGAACCCTGCATGTGCGAATAAGAAGAATGTTAAGACAGAGGGCCTCATTACGAGTTTGGGGGTAGCCATGCCCTTAATAAGGGCATGGCTACCCCCCAACTCTGGTCCGGCTCCGGGTCCCATGAAAGGGGAATAACCGGGCCATTCTGACCTTTGCAGGCCCGGTAATTCCGCTAGCACGGGATCCGAAGCCGGTATGTCCCCATTCCCATTTGAGCCCCCATAGGGCTCAATGAGAATGGGTAGGATGGTAGCAGCGGTACCGTTTATAATGGTACAGTTGATATCATTCTGTTCTGCTCGCAGATGCCACTCTGCATGCCTGGTCTGACCAGGCATGACCAGGTCTGGTCTGACCTGGTCTGACCAGGCATGCAGAGTGGCACCCGCGAGCAGACTTCGTAATGTGGCAGCATGGTAACAACAGCGCCGGTAGCACTACCAGCGCGTTGTTGCCTTACCGCCACAGACATAATGAGGCCCAGTGTTTACATAGTATGATGATCATTTGGTGCTCATGTTTCATTGGGTAAGTTGGCTGGAGTCTAATATATTTTTCTGGCCTGATTTCAGTATAGTAGTGGAACAATTGTGTAGGGTAACCGTAGTGTCTCTTCAGAAGCTACTGTTCATGGAAATAATTAATGTCCAGGGAAGGGATAAGGATATTCCTTTTCAATCGTCAATTTTCACCAGTGTTGCAGTGGGAATTTCTGGTGCTTGGGAGCGTCTGACCATCAGATGGCCAGTACCTTCATGGTCACTAGTGCTGGGAGATGTATCTAGTTTCCTAGCTATTGAGAAGGGGTGGTATTTGCTGGTTGTACAATGTCTGTTGCTGCAGCGTTTATGCTGTTGATCTCTATAGTGTCGCGTTGGGGCTTTATATCAGGGGAATGGTGCCAAACTTGTTTACCTGCTAATTTCACGGCCCTATCTGTATCTGTAACTTCCTCAACTCTATGGGGTCTTGTGAATCGTGGTGCGTTCCAATGCCTCATATAATTTCGGACGAGGACCTACTTTCATTGGGGGTTCTCTAGTTGCTTCAGGGAAGTTGTCCTTCTTTTCTGCACGATTTTCTTGCCTCCCCTTTGTGAAGTCACGTATGTATACATTTCATCCCCAAGAACATTTGCAGTTGATTCACAGTCCATCATAGCCCATGTGTGTGGAGCTGAAGGGAGCAGCATGCGTTGTCCGGTTATCACCTCGTGGGGCGTTAAATGGTGGTCGGACCCAGGCTTGTTTCTAAGTTCACACAGGGCCAGTCGTAGGCAATGAAGCCAATTTTTTTTAGTACTTTGCTGTGTCTTTGCTATGCTCTCTTTCAGGTGACTGTTGAGGCGTTCACAGACGCCATTAGCTTACAGGTGATATGCACATGCAAACTTGTGCTTGATCCCTAATAGGCCTGTTATGTTCTGAAACAGTTCATTTGCTAAGTGAGGTCTGTTGTCAGACAGCAGGACCTCACAGACACCTCATCTTGGGAATTCTTCTCGTACCAGGAATCTTGATGCTCTAAGAGCATCGCCATGAGAGCATGGTCCCGTATCTACCCACCTTGAAAAGGGGCACACTACCACAATCATGTATCGGTAGCCTTGACATACGTTGATCATGTCTACATAGTCAATATAGAGGTGCAAAAATTGTTTTACTGGTCTGGGGATTGTTCCCTGTATTACTCTTAGTGTGCGTCCAGCAGTGAACTGTTGGCATGACAGGTAGTTGCGTGATAAAGTTTGTGACCTGAGCATTAAGGTTGGGGCAAAACCATGATTCTCCAATGCGTGATGCAATGACCTCCTTCACTGTGTGTGTGGGATAATGTAATTGTATCAGTGCTATTTTCAATAGTGCTAGTGGTATGACTACTTATCCAGTTTTGTTTTGTTGCCATAGGGCGTCAGTGGGAGACATTGAACATCCTTGTTTGACCCATAATTCTTTCTCACACATTGGTGCTGCTGCCTGTAGTTCCATAATATGAGTTTCTGGTAGGTGGCAGTATCCTTCCTTCATCAGCATCTGTCTCAACCCCCCCTTTATTTTTGTTTTTTTTTGAGGTCCCACATTTCCCTAAAATATGTCTGCTGCCTCGTTCCCTTTTGATGTTGGATCATCTCCATTGGTGTGTGCTTGGCACTTTACCAATGCAAGTTGCATTGGGTACATAACAGCCTCTATTAACTCCCCCAACCAGAGGGCATGCTGTCCAGGTGTACCATCCGCTCTTCTGAATCCCCTTCTTAAACTTCTTGCTAAGCGGGAGTTTACTGTTAATGGTCCGTAGGCGCTGTCGCAGTCTATCGTAACCCTTTTGCCTTCACATTCCCTGAGGGTCAATATCAGAGCCACTAGTTCCGCTGCCTGTGCTGAATATTGGGGAAGTAGTCAAACACTTCTTACTACCTCGCTCGTCCAATCCTCTGTAAAGTATTTCAATCCCACAATACACCCTGGCCTCAGCCTAGTATGCAACGCACAACTGAAATGCTTATTTTGTTATATATGTAGGTTCAGTATTTGAGAGATACACTACTCATATCACACCCCTTTTTCAAATACCCCGGATCACGGTGGACCAGGAACCAGGATGGTTGGTAAAGGTAATCTTTTTTTATTTATTTAAAATTCAAGAAAATCATACACCTTTTAATTTATGGGCCAGCAATCACCAATGTGTTGACAATAACAATAGGAATGTAGGCAATGCACTTAAATTAACCCTTTAGCAACACAGATAGAAAACACCAGAATAGAGACACTTTGGAATTTTTAGAAAGATAGCACTCAAGTTAGGATTTCCCCCTGCAATATTCCTCAACCCACGAATAATCATTTCTAAATAGATATAAGGAAGCAGCAGGCGGAATGAGGAATAAGAAACAAAATTTTAAACAAACCTTTCCTCGCCAAACAAGAGAGAAAAACGGATTTGAAACCCTTGCAATGCTAAAATGACACTTGGAAATGGCTGAATAAAACAATGCATGTGTGCAAAAATCCTCAAATAAGTACAATTCTCTACGGAAGCAACAGTGGAAAGTTACAAGCAATCATAAGCAATAGATTGAGCAAAAGCATACAATTCAAAAATGAATGGAAGGTTTAAAACAATTGATAGTCCCGGGAGGATAGCTTAACGGCCACGTGCGCGTCTTGGAAGCAAGACGACACGAAGCAACACAGGTTCGATCCCCGGGTCCGCGCATCGAAACCTCTGGGTGTTTAAGCGTGTTATAAATACGCAACTAAGACAAAAAAAAAAACAATTATGCAACAAAAAAAAAAGAACAATTCCTGTAACAGCGCCTCGATGCCCGCGGGCTGTGTGAGCGCTTTAAAAATGCAAAATAAATAAATAATAAATAAATAAAAAAATAGTAAAAATAACACGTGTAAAACTTTGCAAAAATGCTCATACCCACTTGAAATTAACCAAATGTTTTTTTTATAAAAACGGGTGAAATTCACTGATTTGGAGTATTTTGGTTGGGGTGTAGCTATAGATCTTAGGTACAATCAGGAGGTGAAATTAAGTCTCTAGCTATTAAACTGAGGGAGATATGAAAGGTAGTATGAGGTGCATTTTTAGAATAAATCGGGTAGTGAAAACAGAAAAGACAATCAATTTGGACAAGAATAGTTTTACTCTATACTAGAGCATTCAGGCTAGAATACCAAAGAGGGACACAGTCAGCTCCAGGGTTGATTCATGAGTTCAACCCTAGTTCCTGAGCGCCCTCCATAGCAGAATTACAAGAACTACTAAATACATAGTGCTTGCACTAGAAATCAATGACAGGGTTGCAATACGGATTCTGACAATGTTACAAGTTATTAAGGTAAGGATAGAATGGTTTAGAGATTGGGATAGGACAAGACAAGGCAAGGTATGCTATTGTTTTCTATGGTTCCTATTGATACTCACAGTCCACGTTTAGTTTAGATTTTGGACAGTCAACGCTCTGGATCACCACACGGATCCGGTCTAACACAGGACAGCCGGACAAAATCAGCAGGCATGGACTAGATACCAGGTAGCACTTCTGGTTAATGGATAATACAGATATGCTGAATGGCAGGTTTGCGTTTAGTGAGCAGCAAGCCAGGTTACATTCAGGATGCTTTCCCAAAAATCCACAGCTTCGCTTTGGTTATTGGGATAGTTAAAAATTGAGGCCTAGCTGAAGCAGGTTCAGCAAGGTTTGGCCTTGTGGTTGGGATCTGGATTCTAGATGGATAATTGGAAGAAGACAGGAACAGGCAGGACGCAAGGCAGGAAATCAGGAATCAGTCAGGAATCAGTGTGTCCCTGTGTGTTGTCAGGGGCCCTTATTTATAATGTCGGATGACATCATCACAGTATATGATGGGGCAGGCTTTACTACACACGCCCCTAAAAATAGGATTGGGCAAGGGTAGTAATCTCTGCCTTGCTCTCTGCTTGTTGGATTTCTAAGGGGATGATGTCAGGTTTATGAGGTGAAGTTTACAAAGACCCAACACTCCCATATTTACTTTACTTAAAATCCGATTTTGCCAAAAACCTACATTTCTTTACTTGCAATCTCTTGGCAAATTATACACTCAGGTTACATATGATGTGCAGAACAGATCAGTCCAAACCTCCAGTCTGTGTGACCTTGTTTTGCCTTTCTGATACATTTTGGTAATTTTAAACATGAAAGATTTTGCCTAAAATTCCCCAACTTTGTACACAGATGCAAATTATCCCCAGGGATGTATATACAAAGTGTTACGTTTGCAACATAGATGCTTTTATTGTAATACAACATATATCAACATTTATGTCCAGAGTGTGTCAAGACATTCTACCAAGTTTTAAAATACAGGCCGGAATTCCACTTTTACGCAGTGAAAAGTCCACATTTTTACCAATTTTGGCAGCTGAGATACAAGTCTTTTCATGTTCTTTATAAAATAGTCCTAAGAACAAATGGGAGTCATTGACTGTCATTTTTATCTTCCCGGCTGACACCAACTGGCATTTCCTTTCAAACAGGATAGGGGTTTGCTTCAGCCTGAGTAAAGTTTTATGGTCTTTGACACCTCTGGCTTCCTTTCCTGGGAAGCGGCATTGTCCTGAATTCCAACAGAGACGAAAGTCTGCTCCACCCTATGATTATCAGTGGGTTGGCAGGATCTGCTGGAAGAGATAGCCTTTTTGGCAGAAAACCTGTTTTTCAACTTGGTAACTCAAGTAACCCTGGGTTTAACATCTTTCACTTTTGACCTTAAATCCAGAATTAAATAAGCCTGTTATTTCAAATAACACATGTGATATATTCTCCCCAGTAACAAACCCCTTTATATTTCTAAAGACAAGTAAAACCTTTATTTACCAGTGTACTATTTTAAAACAAAGGCATTCATTTTTCCTTATTTTGTAAGCAGCCTATTTTCACACGAGGTGCAAACTGACATTTCTTTCTTTAATTCGGTTTTGGGCAGCTCACTCAGATTTCCACAATGTCCTTGCAGCTAAAGTCATTTTTCTTTGAATGCATGAGTTTTATCTGAACACTAGTATATGAAACTGAGCAGGCTCAGATAGTTATAGTTCTTTCGAAGACCGCTGGTGTTTGACACATTGTGGAGAAATATGCACGCGTTCCCGTGCGAGTAAAAGCAGAGTTCTTGGTTACTTTTTCGAAGTTACTTTTGACAGGGGCTGTCATTCAGAAATTAGGCCCGGTTTTGCTGAGACACAATGGATGATCCTGAGCATGGCATGGCCTTTTTAATCACAGTGGTTTGAAAATGAATGGATGGAATTGGCGTCAAAGCAGCTTTTACAAAGAGTGAAAAGGTTTCATTTTAAAAAGGTATTCTGCGGTTTTTCAGCGAGGCAATGCTGCCTATTTACTTAATTCATTGTCAAATGTTGCAGCCATTTTTCTGGTGGTTGTAAAAACGCAATTTTGAGATCCTGGCGCGCACAGGAGGCAGCACAGCCATTTTGCTGTTTCTTGCATTAATGCAGCAAAGTGATGTGGTGAAGTACAGCTGAGTGGGTCCTTATGTACCCCACACCTCTCTTAGCCTAACCACTGCTGCACCTGTTCTCCTGATCCCACCGTTCTGATCAATTATGGATGAACCATCAATAAATAGTACCTCTCCCCCTCAAGTGCATCTCCCTCCACCTTCTGTGTTGCTGTATATACTTCAATGGCATTAGTACAATCATGGGCATATTGTCCTTTTTTGTATTCTTCTGCCAAGAAGTGTGCTGGGTTTACATTTTTGCACCTCACCATTTTTCATTCCGGTCATGACAGTAGTATCTCATATCCTCTTGCCCTCTGTGTCATCAGTGTGATTTTTAGGCTTGTGCAGGATCGCAAAGAGGGCATGTTCCACGTAAAGTTTGGTGGAGCATCCCATAGTTATTGATTATGCCTTTTCTACAGTGAATGCTGCATCAGCCAAATACTGTTTGTAAGTCAAGTGTCCTGTCATTACTGGATTCAATTGTCCACTTTAGAATGCAACTGGTTGGTGGCCCATACTAGTTTTTTGCGTGAGAACTACCTTCATGACCACCTCATCCGAGTGTGAGAATATAAATAATTCCTTTTTGCAATCTGGTGGCCCTAAAACCGGGGCTGTAGATATTGCCTCCTTCAGTTCATGGAAGGCATCTGTCATTTTCCTTGACCACCCCAGCTGAATCGGTCCTCTTTGTGCTTCCTTAAGGGTTGTAAGTAGAGGACACCTGTTGGTGCTGTAGTCGAAACCCATGCCCTACAGTAGTTACAGAGGCCGAGGAATTGTTGCAGCTCCAATACCATTTTTGCTTGAGGTGTGTCAAGTTTTGCCTGTGCTCTCTTTGGTGCTATGTGCCTGCCGTTTTGAGATATCAGCTGACCTATGTATAGTCCCTCCTTCTGACAATATTGTAATTTTGTCTTGTCTACCTTGTAACCTTTTTTGTGCTAAGACAGTGAGCATGTGTAATGAGTCCATCCGGCACACTTCCTCTGTGGTGCTACAAATGAGGATGTCATCTATGTACTGTAGGATCATGCTCTCTGTTTGGAAATTGCCCAAGTCCATCTGGATCACTCTGTTAAAGATGGATGGTGATTCACAATATCCTTGGGGCAATCTAGTGTGTTTCCATATTTGATTGCGGTATGTGAAGCTTGTCAGATATTGTGAGTCTGGATTTAAGGGAATTGAGAAAAAGGCATTCTTGAGGTCGATAACAGTGAACTGTGCCATCTCAGCTGGGATGCCACAGAGTATCGTGGCAGGGTTAGCCGCTATGTGGTATTCTGCCTCTACAATGTGGTTGAGGGGTCGTAAATACTGGCTAAAACACCAAGACCCTTCATTTGCCTTGCGGACGGGGTACACAGCAGTGTTACATAGAGATTCTGATGGTACTAGGATACCTCTGTCTATGAGGACACTGATTGTCTCATTAATGCCTTCATCTGCTTCTTTTGTCAGGGGATATTGTCTGACTCTGGGTAAAATTGCCCCCTTCTTCAGCTTAAATTTCACTCCCCCTATGCTATCTATGCATGCTACGTCATATGGACTTGCTGTCCATAGTGTGTTGGCTACCTTTGCTAGATCTTTCTCGCAGAAGGGAGATGGTTCTGCGAGGGGTGCTTCTAGTGCCATTTCAATTTGTTGGGCTACCTCTATGTATATTATGCGTAACCAGAAGTATACACTCATTCTCATCATCATCTCACTTTTCCCTTCCTCTTATGAGAATAGCTCCTCATCTGACACCTGAGTTAATTGACACCCTTCTGATAGTGATATTATCACCCTCCATGCCTTACCCTTGTCATCTAGGGCGTGCTCTGCAACCCAGTCTTCTCTTTCCACAATTCCCTCAATATCAATTCATATGAATGCTCCCTCCTTTTCATCTGTTGGTGTCTTCCACCTGAAGAGGTACTCACCTGGCCTTCTCCAAATCTTCCATGCTATTCCTTGTAGCCATGCAAGTGCCATATCTGTCCCGTATTGAAACATTTCGGGATCAATCGGCTCCCCCATCTGTGCACTTTTCCCGCAGTATGCCTTTAGTATGTGTCTGGCTGTGAGCATGTGAATGCCTGGTGCGGAGCACACTATGCCTTTGTCTGTGAAGAATATTTTCATGTTCAGTCTGCTCATAATGTTGCGGCCCAGTATGTTTACAGGTGCTTGTTTAGAGTAGAGTAGAGGCAAAGATAAGTCATGACCTCCTATTGATAAGGAGATGTTATCACTAAAGGGAACCACTTATCGAGCCCAAGAAAATCCTTGAGTGTTCATGGCATCGCCTGACAAAGTGTACCTTCCCTCCCGTATGCATGACCTAGTGGCCACATTGTCAACAAGAAAGGAAAAGGTATTGCCACCTTTATGCAAGGTTCCTCTGCAGGGTTAGGTGTTAACCATAGGATGGGACACAACAAGTTTGTCTGTATGCTGTCCTATTGTGGGTATAGCGATTGTCCGTTTCCTGTGTAGGGGTTGTGTCCCACTATAGTTACCCCGCTCATCCTAGTTATTGGTACCACTGCAATTGTGTCCATAGGTTGTGCTGAGTTGTCCTGTAGATGTGTCAGTTGCTGCACAGTTTGTGTATGTTGGGCCACTGGTGCAGCCACTAGTTGTTGTTGTTGTGCTGGTTGTGTTTGTATTTGTCGTGTTCCTGGCATGTTTTGGTGTGGTGTCTGTGGCAGATGTATGCTTTGGTGTGGCAGAATTTGTTGTTGGCCTGTCTGTAAGGTGTCTTGCATACACTACCCATTGTGTCCGCCCTGGTAACCTTGTCGCCCTTGTTCACCCCATATTTGTTGTTTGCCTACACTCCTACATGTGCGGGGCACTTGACCTAGTTCCCTGGATGTCCAGCACTGGGGTGGCATTCGGGTTTGCCATAGGAATCCTTCTCCTACCTCTCGCTGTCCCTTTTGACCTTGTTGTTGGTATCCCCTGAACCCTCCTCCCGGGGCAATGTGATTGTGGTCCAAAAACCTACCCTCTCTGTAACCCTCCTCTTCCTCTATAATTGTTCTGATACCCGCCCATTCCTATGTATCCTCCTCCCATTTGTGGTGCATATTGCTATATGTATTATACTACTGCTGCTGTTGGGGTGGAGGTTGGGGTTGTGATATTGCTGTCTGCGGCTCGTTATTAGGGCTCTTTCTAGAGCATATTTGGATAGGTTCTTTTGGAATAATGTTGCTTCATCTGCTTTTCTATCCTCTGCCTTTTGCTTCATCTTTTCGTGCCACAGTCTGCAATTGTGCACTATTGTGAGTTGTACTTCTGACCATGCCTTTGCTGCCATTTGCATCTTTTTCTTCAGTTGTCTCTGCACCTGCGTTGGACACACTTGTATCAAGATGTGATAAAAGATTGATATTGTTTTATCCCATGTCTCCCTCGTCTCGAGGCACCAAAGTTCTTGAATTTCTTGGATATAGTTAACAGGGTCGTAATTGCACCTATGTCTGATGTGTGGGGAAATTGTGTCCGCAGTGCCTGCCACACCGCATGTCTACAGTTTGCAAATGGGGATCTGTCATGTGTTGTGTTCTGGGTAGTCACTCCTGGGAACGCCGCCCTTTTCCAAATGTCATCCACTGCGTCACCCAGTATGGAGACCAGCAAACCCTTTACGTCACCCACCGCAAGACAATGTCCTGCCTTTAACTTCTCTATTTCATATATCCATTTCCCCGCTCCTCTACTCAAGGATGGTAACTGCACTTTATGTGTTCCTTGTCTGTGTGTTTCCACGGTACATACTGTGGTCTTGTCCCTCCCCTTTTTAAAAGGAGCATTTGTGAATACGCGGCCCTCTCTTGAGGTGTGCGCCAATATAATCGCACCTGTATAGGGCCCCTCTCATCCTCCACGTTTGCGCCAATGTCTGGCATGTCTATAGTGCATGATCATGGTGTGTCATCCCATGTCCCAGTGTGTCCACCCCGTGTGCACGAGTGTCCCCTTTTGTTTATTATGGTTCCTAGTAATTTCATCAAAAAAAAGCATTGAAATGCCACATCATCGGAAAAAAGCATTGTTTACCAAAGCATCGACAGGCTATCTTTGACATGTAAAAGTTCCTTTCCATCAAAACCAGTCCATTGAAAATTTAAATGGACTGGGTTCAATGGAAATGCACTTTTACATGTAAACAATAGCGTTTCAATGCATTTTTTTGTAACGTAACATGGAGCTGTCCAGTGCTGAAATTTCAGCACTGGCCAGCTCCTTGTAACGTTTTAATGTTTTTTTGTATATTGTGGGGGGGTCCCCCCCCAGCAGCACCAAACCCCATGCCTACCCCAACCCTAACCCTTATCTAACCCTTAATCTAACCCTATCCCCAACCCTTAACCTAACCCAAACCCAAACCCTAACCCTAACCCCAACCCTAACCCCTAACCCTAATTTAACCCTTAATCTAACCCTTAATCTAACCCTAGCCCCAACTCTAACCCTAATCTAACCATTAATCTAACCATTAATCTAACCCTAGCCCAAACCCTAACCCAAATCTCTAACCCTAGCCCCAACCCTATCCCCTAACCCTAACTCTAACCCTACTCTAACCCTTAATCTATCCCTTAATCTAACCCTAGCCCAAATCCTAACTCTTAACCCTAACCCATTATTGTTTTAAACCCAATAAATGGCAGCATTTATTTCGATAACACCATCGAATTATAGTCAACGAAAAGGTAATTCGATGGTAATGCATTTTGTTGAATATAATTCGATGGTGTGGCATTAGATTAAACTATTTTCGATGAAATGACTAGATACGGTTTATTATTACTGCCCCATCCCTCCGGTGTCCTGTGAGGTCACACCGTATGATGTCCTCCCTCCCAAACCCCTGTGGTACATCGTAGTTTGTTTCATATGTTACCTGAACTCTAATTGAGGATTTTGACTCTCCACTGTCAGGGCAAGGATAAACATTTGTGTGTTAAACAGTTCAACTTTACTTTATTACATTATCACAATCTCAGCATTGCGCTGCTGCCCTTGTACCCACTAATAACACAGTGTCCTATGCGATGGCCTATGGGTGACGTCACCAAGCTAACAGTTCATAAACAAAAAAACATGTGCGCACATAAGACAATGACCCCTTCAAGTCAACCCCACATTGATAACCCACAATTCCCACAGCTGTCTTCCCAACTCCGCCAGAGTGGAGTATAAATCATCAATTTGTTTTAGTGATTAAACTGCACCCGTTGTGTCGCCTGACAAGTGATACGCTTCTCGAAAAAAGGGGTATAAGATGCACACTCCTGATTCAGATGTAAAAGGTTAGCAATACCTTAGGAAAGAATAAAAGTAGCTTATGGGTGCGGGGGAGGAAAAGTGGCACAGGGCTACCTAGATATACAAAGAAAGAGAGAAGAGGATCCAATCTGGAACCCTCCCGTCCCCTGCACACCCTAATAATGCGTCAAAACGACGCCTTAACCGCTATTTCAATCAATTTGCAGTATAAGCATGTATTTCTATATATTTCAATGAAGGAAGAGCAAG
Source organism: Ambystoma mexicanum (assembly GCF_040938575.1). Classification (NCBI taxonomy): domain Eukaryota; kingdom Metazoa; phylum Chordata; class Amphibia; order Caudata; family Ambystomatidae; genus Ambystoma; species Ambystoma mexicanum. Next base: position 432,421,489 of record NC_090937.1, read on the forward strand.
TTAAATTAAAGTTAAATAATGCAATCCATTCTTTAAATGTAAAAAACAGGTGGCATTTATTCCAAACGTAGGAACCAGAGAAGATTCAGTTCTTTTGAGGGTGGCTGACGCGTTTCGAGAAATCTATTCTCTTCTTCATGAGCCTGGAGTCTTGTGCAAGTACTGAGTATCAAAAAATATAAAGAAAGGGACAATCAGGCTGGTGTTGCTACCAAATAATTTCCATAGCCTATCTAGTATTATACATCTTCCAGTAAACTTAACCAGTGAGATGACATGCACAATGTTTCAATTATTATGTCAAACAAAAACAGGATCATCTCGGAGTATCTTGACACTTTGCAGGTTTGAATTGTATCCAAAGCCACAAGCAACCAGGACCAAAAATAACCAACGGGTTAATATGAGGGAAGCTTGAATGAATGCTCACCATGACTAAATAAATCCTTAAGGTTGGTGCGTATGGAGGTGGTTCTGCGTGTGCAGAGGGATAAGGTGGAACGTGAGTTCTGTAGTGGTATCAATGTCGGGCGGGTATACAATAAGCTGCAATGAATAGTGCGGATAAACTGTTTAGATATGTATCTTCAATGAAACAACAGTCTGTAAACGTATTCCAATCACTCACCCCGTCAAGGTACGTGTTCATATAGGGGCGTTGCGGTGCTTTCACGCGATTGCCGTCAGCGGCGTATCTTCATGGATCGAGTGATGGCATGTGCCTTTTAGTCGAATCTGTAAGTATCCCAGTAATTAAGTGAGTGAGACTCTTAACGTATCGCAATGGATAAAGGAGTTGGTTGATTGCTTAGTGAAGGTGATAGAACTGGATACAAAGAACCCTGGGTGCACTTACTTAATGCGGCACGGTGTGCTCAGCATGCAGTCCAAATCCAGTGCGACTCGTGTAGCTCGATTGTGGATGCACTTCCTCCAAATGGAGATTGTTGCTAGGCTGAGGACTCTTCCCGTATAGTGAAAGACCCTCGAGGGCGCATCGAGTGCTATGAAAGGTACGTGGAGCATCGAAATGTGTGATACGCTTCTCACCAGGGAAACTTAACCAGTTGACAACTTTCCGCCATCTAAGATAGCTCCAGCTAACTTTTACGGGAATACGACATCTATTCACTGTACTAGAACATTCAACTAATAGGAAAACCACACCCCTATACGTAGGATCACTGTCCAGACCTGTCAGCATGCCAACCCCTGCTTTATTTGGGAGCACATTGCCCCACAACCTGAACACTCACTAAACACAGAAAATGGACTACCTCTGCTCCAATTCCTAGGCCCGCACACGTTATGAGCAACACCTCTTTACCAACAATTATGACAATGCCACATTGCCCTTGTTCTTACTTACACATCCCCACCCACAAAATATTTGGTTGCTTGTTGTGTGGACCACACTTACTTTAGTTCTGCGTCTTCAGTTGCTGCTCGGCCGCTGACTCTCTGCCCTTAGCTCATCTCGACTTCCTCTGGACTGCATTGGACAACTCGCCAACCACGGGTGGAATGATTTTGAAGTCGGCTCCCGACGACCAATCTCAGGTTTCTCAATACGGTTTGCTCGCAATTCCTGTTAGTGTCCTGCAGTCCTCCGAGGTCTGGCGGCAGAGGGGGCAGCAACTGGCCGAGCTGACATCACAAACAATCTCGCTGGGGCCTCCAATTTGTTAGCGGACCTCTGGTTCAGGAAAGGCACTAACTCCTTCCCTTTTCCCAAAGAAGTCAAGGTCCACACCAGGAGCAAGCATTTATGAAGTTTAATAGCATAAACCACAGAAATCATCTACATGGAGTACTCCAGGCAAATCACACAATCCTTGGCTTGCAGGCCGATTTTATGGGAAAATGACGTTGATATTTGCGTCACTCAGTGAGTTCCGTCTCCGAACCTAACACCACACAGGATTGGCTCCCTGAGTGGTAGGTCCAGTATGGGGACATGTAGTGCACAATATTAGTGGAGCCGCTGGGTCAGGTGATGTACTTGGATCATCTCTAAAAATTGTTACTCTGGAACTGATACATTAGCCCTCCCAGTGATTGGCTAGTGTTTCCCGCCACCTGCCGCTAGCCCCCAGTGTTCTGATTGCCCAGGCCGCGGTCCCCAAGCCTGGAACAAACTTTGTTCCCAACCCACAAGACACCTGGCCATGGATAATGTGTATAACAATGTGTGACTATGTGACAGTGAGTAACAATGGGGTGGGTATGCTACTGCCACGAGAGCGTTCCTTTCCCAGCATATATCGTTGCTGATATGTTGCGATTTGTTGCAGCCTTGGTCCTAGGCATGAAGCTGCTGTGCTTTCCCAGCCTGTAGGTCTTGGCATCATATCAGCTTTGGCCGAATCATGTGGGAGGCCACCGTGTGTGAGGCTGAATTACTTCGATTTGTTTTGTATTTTGCATGGACGAGTCCCGACTGGGGCCGGTAACATCTTAGCTCGGTGTGTGTGGAATGTTGCTTGCAACATCGTGGCCTGGGCTGCTGTTGCGTCTGCCATGATGATTCTGCATGTACAGCATCTTGCAGCTGAGGTTTATGTGACATCATCTTGGCTTGCTGGATTTTCCTAAGGCCTACTCCGGCTCTGAATATGTGTTCTGCATAATGTCCATTGGTTAAAAAATGAGACATGGTCGGTCAGGTCCCTCGAGTGCTCCTGTTCGTACATAACGTTAATAGCAAGTAGCATTTGCAAGCATGTGCAGAATCTCTTCTGGCATCTTGCGCTTCTGTGGTGCTGTGGCAAAATAATAAACGTACAGACAGTATGTATATGTGACCATCCTCTATATCATAGAACTGTACGCATGTGTTCATCCTGTAGGTTGGTATGTGAATGTCCTGAATGTGCGCAGTACACGTGTGCTTCCTGTCTAACGTAGCTATGTCGTCATGATGTCTCTAATGACTCGAAGCATTGCTTTTGTGGTGTTGTTAGTCAATTCTGTCCATTTAGTTGTCTCCAGCTCGGTCTTGCCTCTCCTCACACACTTAGGGTAGGGTTCGTACCACCGCAGGGTTGTATGGTTGGCTGGCCGGGTATCTTTTGCGGTGCATGCTGATGATGGGAGCAGTGGGGATTGGTGCACACTCATACGGTCGGTGGTCGTTTTGTCGTGGAAACTTCCTCTGGTTTGGGGTTCCATCGGGAAGGAAGGTATGTTTGGGTTTTCCCTCTTCAGCATCCTTCCTAGAATGGGGAGAGGCAAGTCAGAAGCAGAAGTAACAACAAGGATGAATGCAGAAAGGCAGGGGAACACAGCAAAGTAGGTTGCACTGGCTTGATGAACCAAGGAAGGCAGCTCACCAACAGTAGATTCTTCCAAGAAGAAGACTACAATATGGGCATCCCAGGATAGCCCAGATGATCAGATGAGGTGGGGCATTGGGGTCTAAGACATGGGTAGACGAGGCCCATATACTATCTAAATTCCAATGTAGTTTTAGAAAAGGCTACTCCACCGGGTATAATTTGATTTTAATGATCCTATTGAGAGCAAGAGCCCATAAAAGAAATGAGCCACCGCTGTATGCACTTTACATCGACTTTAAAGCAGCTTTTGACCTGGTTCCTAGAGAACGCCTATGGTCCAAACTTGCTGCTCTAGGCTGCCCTGCTGGCATACTATTTTTTCTCAGATTGTTACATCATAATACCTCGGTCAGGTTAAAATTGGACCAGGAGGGACATCTGACTAGTAAAGTATATCAAAACAGGGGGGTCAAACAGGGCTGTGTGACTGCCCCCCTAGTTTACAATCTTTATGTGCATGATATTCCGCTTGCTCTAACTTCTGCCCGTAATTGCCCCCCTAAAATCGGGGACTCTGTCTGCACCGTTATGGCATATGCTGATGATTTGGTCATCTTTGACCATACTATTGGTGGCTTACGTAGATCAGCCACAGCATTATGGGAGTACGCCGAATCCAATGGTCTCATTATTAACCTAGATAAAACTAAGGTATTGAGATTTTCCAGCAAAAGAGTGTCCCGTGTGAACCTCTCGGTGTATAATAACTTGATCCCATATGCCCCACTCTACCGCTATCTAGGTATTGATTTTGAGCCCAACGGGGAATATGTGGCACTTAAGCTCTCACGTACAATGCGAGCAGCGCAAGTAACTTCTCTTATAGCCAACTTTACCAATAAGCAAGGAGGATTTACGCTTTGGGGTACGCGCCAATTATACATGCAGGTATTTATCCCTATGATGACTTATGGTCTAGAATCACTTCTAGACTTAGATCTTAGTTGGCTTCAAATCATCGAGGGGAAATTCTGGCGTCGCATACTTGGCCTGGGCCCGGGAGTTCCGATGGCAATTATTCGATTGGAATTAGGACTACCCTCTATGAAGGCTATCGTCATGAAAAGGAGACTGGGGCACTTCTTGAAAATGCGTAGCATAACATCTAACCCTCTCCTGACTACTATCTTCCAAGAACTGTGCAAAAAACAAAATCTTCAGTCACCATCTGTGATGATGATGAAACTTCTTGCTACAATTGGATGGACCTGGCGGGAAGGGCCATATTCTAAGGAAGTTCAAAATGCACTTGACAAGCGGGTAGAAATGTGGGATTGGTTAGAGAATTTCGCTCACCTTAGAGCGCTGAAAAGCTGCGCATTTGTACAATACAGGTTGTACTCATTCATGCAACCCCAGGGGTATCTCAATCTCTGCCCCTCTAAAAAACTGCGACGATTTATTCTTCTATTAAGGCTGGACCAACTGCCTATCCTGTTGGTCACAGGCAGAAGATTGCAGTTGCCAGTGGAACAACGCACCTGTCGGTTGTGTAAAGGAAGCAATGTATTAGAGTCAGCAAGACATGTTTTGACAGAATGTGGCACTATGATCAATGTAATCCAATGTCACCTGGGGAAGTTTTCCCATAATCTAGCATCAATTGGAACGTCATTATTCTGGCATCACTGCATGAATTCTGAGAGTATGCGAGTAATGTTAGCTCTCTTTAACATCTGGACTAGGATAGAAGAAATATTGAATATTCAGATCTGAAATTAGTACTCGTATCCTAAAACAGTCACTGCCCCTGCCTTGGGACGAGGTAATCGGCTGTGCTGTGAGTGCCCTTGGTACTGTAGTTATGAGAAATGAACTAAGTATAGTTTACCGCCTTGAATTTCTGTCCGTATATTATAGTGGGCATTGTGGGTGTTATTGTGTAAATTTGTACTGTCTCTTTCTTTCTACTTTTCTTTTTTTTTTTTTACATGCTACTTGAGCTTTTAGATTGATTTTATATGTGTAAATGGTTCATTATTTATCATATTGTTATATTGTTATTATTCTGTTCACTGAAGTTTAGTTTATATATGTGTTTAGCTACTAATATGTGTAAAGTTTATTAAATAGACTGTATCACATAAATTAAATAAATAAATAAATAAATTGGGGTCTCAATTCCAATCGAAGCATCTGCAGCTTCCAGAACTATTTTGGAATAGCATAGGCTGGACATCGAGAAGTCAGTCATAAAACAGCATGGGGTGGGGGGCTAGCAATGCAAGCGACTGAAGCCAGCAAGAAGATGAGGGAGTCTCATATAGGGAAGGTCATCCAACAGACAAAAATAAGAACCAGAGTTCAGGCAAGGACACCGGGTCCAGCCAGTATGACCAGATTTGATACCTAAAAGGCAGCAAAAGCTAAAAAACCATAGGGAACCTCCATTAGGTAAATAAAGTATGTGCCCTCCTTGAATATTCCAGCAGAACTGAAAATAGGCAGAGCGTCACCCCTATCTATAACCACACACACAATGGCTGGCTTAAGCCAAACCACCAATCACACTAGAGGGTTAAAAAAGAAAGGGGTTGGTCACTGTGAGGAATTCAACCATCCAAACGGCGGGTGTGCACTCGCCTGGGTTTTTTAAAAATTTTAAATTAAATTTTATGATGGTAGATCAACCTTTGGACGGAAAATGAGTGGGGCTAATCTGCACAACATGCGCTTACCGCACAACATACACATAGACCGGGGTACTCTGGGTGGATACAGATTACAGGTGCAGTCCCCCCCTGTCCTATTTAGTTGGGATATGACAGTCAGGAGTACACCATGTCATAATAGAAGGGGAGGGCCAAACCTTCCCCCTGCCATGGCCAGCCTAATTAACTAACAAAGGCTCCATGGATCCACCCAGTCATTGTGTTGAGTCCTGCAGCTTGTGGCATCATTTGCATTCTAATCAGAGTTTAATTCAAACAGGCCTACATGGGGCCTGGCTGCAGAGGATAACAAAGGAGACAGGAAACCCCCAACACCCTTTCATATGCACTCTGTCAACCTGATGCCAGCTCTTGCCTTCTGTATCGATTGACAGGGAAATGTCATGTCTGTGACTGCGTGATTACAGTAGTCATCACTGAAGGGAGTCCCCATTTAGAAGGTAGGCGTATGTGGTTTGATAGAGACAGAAAGTCTGGTCTTGTTGCAGCTTCAAGGGAGACATGCCACTTTAATTAGAGAGCTCCATTAACCAGAGAGACAGAGAGACCCTTTCATCCACAACCGACAGGACGATGGGTGGGACATAGTATTACATGTGTTTACCCCATTACCTTTTCTGCTGCAAAGCACGCATTTGGTTATGAACTCACACATACAGGAGATTGTTGGGGGGGGACCCAGGATTGGTTCATTGAGGTAGGCTTGGCCTTCACCAATCACTGTGGCCCATTTGGCTTTAAAAGATGGCTGAGCACCTCTTTGGCAGATCATCGGAAGACTTTACATGGAGTAGCAAGAGGAACTCATCATTTGACCCTGCTGAAGATAAAGTCTGCCTTACATCTTCCACCAGTGAAGGAAGGCCAGGACCTCCAAGAGGGAAGCAAGATCCCTCCCCTAAACATCTCACAGGGAACAGAGGGAGATACCCAATGCAGAGGACCGTACTTTAGCTCCAGAACCGGTACCCATCCATCACACAGCGTGCCCAGCTAGGCTCTGCAGCAAGCTTCCTAGGTGGAAAGTTCCAGAGAGTCTCTTAATCAAATCAAGGACAAGGTAGCTGACTGCAAAACTCTCCTCAGCTTTGGGCCACCTGTCTTAGAGGATGACACAAGCCCAGTTAAGAAGCTAGGACAAGTGCATTGACAAGCATCTACTGATGTCCGCATTAAAGGACATTTTCAAGCAAGTTTAGCCCCTTGAGCTGCAACCGACTGCACCGATGACTGTTGTGAAGCTGCAGTCGCTTACACCGTCTGAGACGCCCTGACCAATGCTTCAGAATGGCCAACCAGCACTGAGACAATGATTCCTGACTGGGAGCCACCATGTAGGCCATCGTGTAGCCGTCCATCCACCTTTACTCACCAAACTGCCTGCCGCATGATATCTGCAGCTGTCTACCACCTTGAACTCTGTCACAGAAGCTGCAAAGCTCCCTGAAATCGATTTGAACCTGTCGAGCACCAAGAACTCCTACAGCACAAGTTACATTGTGGTTCTGTCCCTGTGGTCCTTCTCCGAAGGCCCCTAGTGACAGTTATGACTCATTGCCCCATTTGTGTTCAACCACAGTATCCTTGAACTATTGTGATTAATTATTGTACCGACTACCCTCCTGTCAGTATCCAGAGTGCATCCCTTATCCTTCTTTGAAACGGTCTGTCCTCTGCATTCCTTTACAGGATAGCTTTTATTCTGTATTGTGCTGGAACTGTCTGTTGTGATAATATTACAGTAGATATTTTTATACAACCTTTACTGGACAGTCAAGTCACCCTTTTATCATTGGGTAATAATTGTATTTTCGCAACCAACCAACAATCCACGACCTTGCAAAGATAAATCTGCTGTTCCATCCAAGTTACCAAAATTGAACAAAGAGGTTAATCATTTGCTTGTGTTTCCAATCTGTTTGGATCCCTTCTGGTGTACTAGAGGTGTGGGGCTGATTGATGGTTTAGAAAAGGATATTCATCTCCGGACCATTGGTGCCCCGGAAGTTGATTCATCACAGTCACCATGCAGGCTGGTTGGCACCTAAACTGCTAATCACCCTAGGCCATTTCCAGACCATGTGCAATGGCTGGGCGAGGGACAGGCACTGGTTTACACCATTCCAAACAAAGGTAGATGATGTTTGGGTATACACAATAGGTGTGCACGTGTGCATTATTGCCATTTTGGTCCTGTTTTGTGGTTTACATAAACAAAGAAACGCCATGAGCAGGACTTAAAATATACATTGGTACCCCGTTCCCTACTGAAAGGGCACAGTTGGCTTCCAATGCCATAAATAAGCTTGTACCTATGGTGGGTGCTGCAAAATCTAAATGAAAGCTCCCACCGGCATGGACCCTCAAACCAGTGTACGGTGACATAATCAGCTTAGATCCAAATGGAGGTCTTCGAAAGCACCCCTATTCCAGAAGCCCTTTGGCCTACCATAGAACCATATACTGGATTGTTGAGATAGGCAATGTGTTGCACTGGAATGTATTCTGGAGGCAGAAATGTGTTGCACTTGGATTTATTTTGGGGCAGGCAACGTGTTACACTCAGACTGTTCACTTAAAACATTGCGAGGTTAGCCATGTTTCGCACTTGGAAGAATTGTGACGGTCAGCCTTGTTTCGCACTTAAATGAATTGTCAAGGTTAGCCATGTTTTGCACTTAGAAGAATTGTTAGGGTTAGCCATGTCTCACAGTCGAAAGATTTATGAGTATTGCTGATAATTGCACTCAGAAGACTCTTGAAATTGTAATCATAAGTTTCAGGAAGCCAGCCTGTCTATTGCGCTTAGAAGATGCATTAGGCCCGCCTGTCTATTGCGCTTAGAAGATGCATTAGGCCAGCCTGTCTATTGCGCTTAGAAGATGCATTAGGCCAGCCAGTCCATTGCGCTTAGAAGATGCATTAGGCCAGCCTGTCTATTGCGCTTAGAAGATGCACTAGGCCAGCCTTTCTATTGCGCTTAGAAGATGCATTAGGCCAGCCTGTCTATTGCGCTTAGAAGATGCATTAGGCCAGCCTGTCTATTGCGCTTAGAAGATGCATTAGGCCAGCCTGTCTTTTGCGCTTAGAAGATGCATTAGGCCAGCCTGTCTATTGCGCTTAGAAGATGCATTAGGCCAGCCTGTCTATTGCGCTTAGAAGATGCAATGGGCCAGCCTGTCTATTGCGCTTAGAAGATGCACTAGGCCAGCCTTTCTATTGCGCTTAGAAGATGCATTAGGCCAGCCTGTTCTATTGCACCTAAAGATAACACATCCTTTTAAGATGACCTTAGGACTCACCTACTTCAAAGACAAGGCTTTGTCTGAGCTTCAACGTTTGAATGCACGCACCACTTCAGTGAACTTTGGCCGCAGTCATGACTACCCACATGCATGCATTAGAATGCAGCAATGACCCCTCGACAACCATTCTAGCTGGAAACTTAATTAATCTTTCTTGCTATAAAACATAGGCCCTCCACTCAGCACCAATCCATTGCCTGACTTCATGGGTAGCTTTCAGGGAGCCCAGTTAGCCCCCCTAAATCCTTATCCTGGCCAAATGCACACACGCATTGTCGCCTTCAAACTACTTCCCACACCTTGGACATCAGTCCCCTCGGGGCGTTCCCACCACAAGTTAGTTGAGGCCATAAAAATGGGATAAAGGCGCTATGCAAATGTCTACTGTTACTACTACTCAACGAAAGTCAAAAAGGATTGCAATGCCATGGGGATTTCAGTAGAAGTCCCTCTGGCCACAAAAGTAGATCAGAGATCCACACAAGAAGGCAAAATGCAAAATCAGGTAAGGGTTGCCTAAAAAGGACAACAGAACTCAAATTGTAAATGTGCATTGACATTTGGAATGCTCCTGTCTGTAGTATTACCACTGTAAACCCAAGTTTAAGGCCCTCACACCACTTCAATCCCAGGGAGATGTATTTTTTTGTTCAATCACTGTCCGGAAGCTGTTGAGCCAATTATCTGCTTATAAACATCAGTCTGGATTCTGGATGAAGATGGCGGTGCTCAATATGCTGAGTGCTGGACGAGGGCTGTGTCGCTTCGGCATGTGAGAGCCGTGATAGGATTAGTCGAAAGCAAAGGCATGCTTGGAAACAGATTGTTTGAAATGGGAGAGTGAATGGGGATTTTACCAGTAACATTAGGCGTTGTTTTTTTATTTTTTATTATCAGACGTTGGATGAAGAGAAACCGCATATACCCGGTGGGCCCAATATATGCTCTATTACATCTAATATGCAACATGCTGCACCCATCTGCCAACCAGTCACAATATAATTGCCATGGCAGCGATGCAAGTCCAAGTTGAGCAATAATTTAACATGCCTAAATTTCAGCAATTATAAATAGGTTATTAAAGTTGCACCCAACGTGGTCCTTTGTCATTTCCAAACAGCCCCAGTCAACGGGCAACTATGCAATGATGGCCCAACACAAAGCTATGTTCTTGTTGTCAGAGATCACATATACCATCATTCTGAATAGAGCAAATGTGGAGACCACGTGGGGGAAAGGCTTTGCTGGGGATTGTGTTGCCTGAAATAGGATGTCAAACACCATCGCAGATACTCCTGCGAGGATTCGACCTTATTTCGAACAGACCTTGAGATTCCACAAAACGCGGGTGATTTGCAAAGACCTTGCCTATCTTACCTGCATCCGCAGAAATCAGACGCAATCTGTGCAAATCAGTGCCCGAATGGAAGGTACCTTCTTCGCGATGGATGCCGTCATGGCTGAAATTGACGATGGAATTACCACATGCATATGGCGTAGTGTGAGAACCCCGGCAGGATGTGGGGTTTCCGCGCCCTTCAGCTGCATGCATGCGGTCATTCGCTGAGGTGCCTGGCTGTTTGAGTGATTTGTGGGAAGGAGTCCTAACATGCTCATGTGCAATCAGCCGGGCCCTTTCACACAGTTTTGCTGATGCTTTCCAAATCAGCCGCATAGTATTTCAAATCAAGTTAGAGAGTGCTATGCAATTTAATGAATGAGGGCTTGTTCTGAGGAATTCGACGATCTGCACAGGGAGTGTGCCCTCACTGGGGATTTTTTTTTAAATTTGTAATTAAATTGAATGATGGTAGATCAATCCCATAAAAATGTGCGGGCTAATCCACACACACTTTCCTATGCTGGCAGCATGACAAACGCAAAGACCTGTGAACTCTGGGTGGACACAGTCTACAGGTACGGTCTGCCCTGTCATATTTAGTTGGTATATTACAGCAGGAGTACACAATACATCCACAGAAGGGGAGGACAAAACCTTCCCCCTGCAATGGCCAGCCTCATTGACTAGCAAAGGCTTCATGGGTCTGCTCTTCTCTTTTGTTGGGCTCTGCAGCTGGTGGCAGCGATTTGTATACCAATTATAGGGTAGTTCAAACAGGCCTACTTGGGGCCTGGCTGCAGAGGCTAACAAAGGAGACAGGAAATGCCAACAACCTTTCCTATGTAACTGTGCCAACCTGAAGCCAGCTCCTGCCCTCATTATTGATGGCAGTGGACTGTCATTTTCTGGGACTGTGTGTTTACAGTAGTCCACCCGCAGGGGGACCCCATTCATAAGATATACAAATGTGATTTGTAGGAGCCAGAGAGTCTGGTCTGGCTGCGGTTTCAGAGGAGACCTGCCTCTTTAATCAGGAACCACTGAGAGCTCCATTAACCAGTAGACCCTTTGATCCACAATAGACAGGAAGATAGATGGGACTTAGTATCACATGTTTTTGCCCTTTACCTTTTCTGTTGCAAAACATTCTGGTTATGAACTCATGCATATAGGAGATTGTTAGTGAGGACCCCAGGATTGGTTAACTGAGGTAGACTTAGCCTACGCCAATCACTGTGGCCCAGCAAGACAAACTTATCATTGGACCCTGGCTGAAGTTACAGTCTGCCTTACATCTTTCACAGTGAAGGAAGGCCAGGACCTCCAAAGATGGAAGCAAGATCCACAGAACAGTTCACAAGCCCAGTGAAGAAGCTAGGAGAAGTGCCTTGTCAAGCAACTACTGAGGTCCACCTTGAAGGATATATTTTCAAGCCAGTTGAGTTCCTCTAGCCTGAGCTGCAACTGACTGCAACGCCGATCATTGCCAAGCCAGAGTCACTTAAAGACATCCGAGACCTCTCAAACAGTGCTTCAGAACCACTGATCAGCATTGAGACGATGATCCCTGACCCTGAGTTGCTGTGTAGGCTAGCCTGCAGCCCTTCGCCCAGCTTTGCTTGCCGAACTGTCTTGCCGCCTGATACCCACTGCTAGCTCCCATGTTGAACTCTGTCACAGAAACCTGAAAAGCACCCTAAAGCCGATTCAACCCTGTCAAGCACTAAGAACACCAACAGCACAACGTACATTGTGGTACTTCCCAGAAGGCCCCTAGAGACATATTAAGACCCATTGCTCCCTTTGTGCTGAAGCCAAGTAACCTTAAACTGTTGTGGTTATGGACCATACAGACTACACTCCTGTCAGTATACAGAATGCATCACTTTTCCCTCTTTGAAACTGTCTGTCGTCTGCATTCCTTTTCAGGGTTGGTTATATTTCGTTGGGTTGCTAGAACTGTTTGCTGTGATATAAATCAAGTAGATATTTTTGACACAACCTTGACCGGACAGTCCCTTTTATCATTGGGTTATAATTGTATTTTCACTTTGTTGCAACTAATCCACGGTTCACAACCTTTTGGAGATAAGCCTGCCGTTCCGTCCATGTTACCAAAATTGGACAAGGAGGTTTATTATTTGCTTGTTATTGCAATCTGTTCAGATATCTTCTGGTGTACTAGAGGTGTGGAGATGATTGATGGTTTAGAAAGCGATATTCACCCCTGGACCACTGGTGCCCCGGAGGTTGATTCATCACACATCTATCAAACTAAAACCACCCTTGCCACTGATATCTTCATCATCTCACCTGAGCCTGTCGAGAGAAGACTGTGATGCTCAAAGGTCACTGGCAGGACATCGACACATAAGACACTGCTTTGCCCTGGGGCTTCAGGAGGGAGAACAAGTTTTGGGGATCAGGACAGCTGGCAAGTCAGGGGATGGTGAGTGTTCAGGCCTCCTCTGGCCCCATTGGAGAGTGGAAGCCTCGCAGTCGCTTCCCTGACACACACACAGGAGTCGTCAGGGTCAGAGTCAGGGTCAGACTAGGGCATAACATTGTCTCAGGGACCAATGAAAAAGTGGCCCACCGTTGCAAATGGAAATTCATTCCTTTTGTGACTGACTGTTTGAATAGTATGCAAGGGGGAGCTTTTTGATAAAATGTGATACGAATTGTGTGTTTTAAAGAATATTCATTCCACATGGACCAAAAAAGTTGGCCACTTTCATCCCAAAAACTGTCCCACACCAGTATTTTTCGTTTTTGGTGTGGGCATTGCTCTATTGCCCTATAGGCCAGTCCGAGCCTGGGAGTAGTTAGTGTGCTACCGGGGAATTGGCTTTCATGGAAGGGATGTCCCTATTTATTGTCCACCACCGTTGCGTGTCATATGCCGGCATGCACCCGTATCAGGACGTACATACCAACAGTGAGTGTGGATGGAGGCGATCCCAGGGCAAGGCCAGGAGGGCCACGGGGGGCATGTATGCATGTAGTAGGGTGCGGGGGGGGCCTTAAATAGAGAAGAGGAGGGGGTCATGGTGGGTAAAAGGTGTAGCAGGAATATGGTTGCATGCTTTTGTGACGCCCACTTCAGAGAGCAAAGTTGCAACCTAGATCTGATATCTATATTTGGCAAGCAGAACTTGACAGATCAAGTGTTTTCTTTTTGTCTTAAAGGCTTTTCATGGAGTGGCTACAGCTGCAGCTTGACTGAGTGCTGCAGGTTCAGTCTGTCTTGGATTGCCATTGAAGGATCAAGTGAGTACCCTTGCAATCGCACCATGTCAAGTAAGGTCTCCACACAGTGCCCTGGATAACGTTATTTAGATGTGTAGCGTTAATGTTAACGCAACTGATTTGCTATGCTGTTGTGCAAATATCCCCTTTCCCTGTTTGGACCATGGTGTACATTCTTGAGCCTTCGGTGCAGGTGTGAGTGGGGCATGCCATGCGTTCCTGTGTAACCCCCCTCTCTTAAGTGCACACACCCCCAATTTGTTGAGTGCAGGTTATGGTATTTGCTCCATCAACACGCTGGGCATCTCTTTAAAGGGGAATGATACATTTCACCTAAGAGCCCATTTTTTGTTCACAAAAGGGCCAGCACATGTTGGTGTGGACACGCATGCAGCACAAAGGATATGACATGTGGCCACAATGAATACATAGGTTCTGCGCCGGAGTCCCATGCGTATGCCCTGATTGGCTAACAGCATGTGGAGAGCTGTTGCTTGTAGTGCATTGCTCTGTTGCGGCCTTGCATGGCCTCTATATATATCATGTTCAATATCTTTCTGTCCCTAACCAATAGCTTGACCCTTCCCTCCCAGTGGCTGCTTCCCTCTACTCTTTCACCCTGTCTTATGCTCTGGTCACTTGTGTCACTGCCCTTATTTCTTTTACTAGGTGCACACTGGGGACAATAGTAGGGTGTTGAAAATCAGTCTTTTATCAATTACTGTCTTTATGAATGTATTTCTATCCTTGAAAGGCTATTCTTTTGTGATTCCTCTTAAGCTATTTGTGACGTGCTGTTTACTTTTTTCTATTGAAACGTGTACAAAAAGAAAGAAGTGACATGGAACTTAAATATAGCTGGGAAGGAGGTATCCCGTGCCACTGCTATCTCAAACCTTGTCAATGCATAGGAGGGTCAGTAAGGACCCTTGTGTTTTATTTTGCTTTCCTCTAAGCAGGTTCCCAACAGACACACTGGAACGCATGGGAAAGTGTTCAGATGTATGAGCCCATCTCGTTGGTGAACAGGGAGTGTGCTCACAAGCATGAGGCCTCATGCCCTGTCATCCACTTGACTCGTTGCGCACAATGCAAAACAGAGGCAAACATGGGCACTTTGCGATTTTCCTTTTTGAATTGCAAATTGATTGCTCCTCTTGAGTGTGTAAGTGCATATGCTGGTGGAAAAAAGGCTTTTCTAAGTTGGGCGGAATGTGAGCTTCCTATGTTGAATTGGGAATGATTTTCTCCCAAGAAAAGGCTTGTTCACTAAAGTGGGATTTCAAATACATTTGGAGCTTTGCCAGTGTCGTTGACAGCCTCTTGGAGCTGTGCAGCGCAACGGACAGCCCCCTGAAATGACATCCTGACCCTCCGTACCCTCCGTAGCCAAGGACTACCTCTCTTTGCAACTTTCCATTGGATTTTGAAGCAACCCACTCCAGCCCCAGCCCCAGCAAGAGCACAGCCAGCTCTTGGATCTCACACTCCTATCGCCTGCTCCTTCCTCTGCCTAGCAAATAATGTAGGACAGAGGGACATCTCTGTTGTCACAACAATAAGGAGTGCAAGAGTGGCAGCAACATTCCTAGTCTGTTTGGCTTCCTTGCTTCTGCCTGGTATCGGGGTTCCCCCGCCCCACCTGCTACCACCACCACTGGAACAGGACCATCACTCCACAGGATTCCAGCTTCATTACTCACCAGGGTGCTTAGAAGCTGTGCACTGGGCCTCCTTTTGGCATGATAAGCGCAGGAATCAGGATTTCTGGTGTGGACTTGTTAACACAATGTATATGGAAAAGGAGACATCACACATTCTATAGAAGCCGAGTATTCGCTTGACTAGGGGTGCGGTTTTGGATATGGACAGCATGCGTTCCCCATTTGGTCTGATGTGAAATCCTAAAAGAAGACAGGGAGGTGATATGAAGACACAATCGCTGTGGCGGTGCTGTGTGTGTCTCTGCATCGCGTGGATCAAGGTACCAGCATGCCCCCAGCTATCTGTCCACATTGACCCACACCAGGCATGTGGCAGCTACAGCGCTCAGTGTCACAACCCTCATAGCTCATCCTGGACATTGAGCCTCTGTGATGAGCACAAAAGAGAACGAAAACTGGTCCCTTGGTGTAACCAAATGTTGAACTGATATGTAATATAAACTGTATATTTCTATCCAACTTGCTGCCCCTCTCATATTTAGATCATTTTTCACAATCTGTTTCAGTAGGAAGTTTAGGCATTCTGTCCACCGCCTTTTACCAGGTTCAAACATGTGTTATTTCTAGTGTTGCCTAGTTTACAGATACACAATATGCAGTTGTAACTGTATTAATCAGAAGTTCCATGCTCGCTGCCGCCAGTCTTCCACATATTGGCAGCACAGCTCTAATTGCGATGACTAAATATATCGACAGTCAGACATTTCTGACCGGCTTAAATTGTAGGGGTGATTTGAAAACATAGAGATTCCTGGCTTTCCTCTGTGACCCTGATGGTTCATTGTAAATGCTCAGGCTGACTGGGTATCCAAATGTCGACGTGTTTCCATTTCAGCCTTTCCTCATTACTCCTTCCTGTTTCCATGGCCAAGATTCTCTCAGGAAGCCATTAGAAATGTGCACCGGCACCTGGAGCGTGTCAAGTGCCGAATGGGATTACCAAATGAATGATCTCAGGCCTAAATAACCAGACAGACTCAAAGAATATGGCAAAATACTACTTTATTTTCAGTTCAATAAAGTAGGGAAATCTGGCGAACATCAGATTGTAGCTCACACAGACTCAACACATTTCAATTACACAAAATGATTTATGCCTAGTTGTACGTCAGCTATGACGTCATCCTACATGGCAAATAATAAAATCTTATCGGGCAGAGTGATTGGTTAATGCAACATATATACCTATAGTCTGCATAGGTGTTAGTATCATCATTGGGTGCCCCATATCTGGTAGGCACATCTTGAACAACATCTAATTACATAAAATACTGATAATAGCATAACAACATCAACGGATTGGCTTCTGCAACACTGTATAGTCCACCATTACATAGACCCTCATGATTGTTTGGCGCCCTTTCACCAACGTTTGACATTTGGCTCGTTACCAGCACGTAAGAAACAAAACCTCGGTTCAAGGGAAAAATGTCAGACAACTGCCTTCCCTTGCTAATTAGCCTACCATCTCTCATCAGTTAGTCCTTAAACCAAAGCTTCTTCTCTTTAGTTGACGTTTCTGACTGTTCCCTTTCTCTGAACTTTAAAGGGAGGGAAGGTACATTGCTATCTTCGTCTGGAATTTTATGAATAGGCCTTTTCTTGTGGTTTTACACCACGTGTGAAGAGACCATGATTTTGTCCATTCTGTCCTTCTATTTAGTGCTATTTGATTCAATTATATAGGGTGTTACCACTCTCCTCGGCCTCTGGAGAGTTGGTTGCTCTGTGTTACATATACTTTCGGCATATTTGATTGTACAATACTTGAAACTCACAATTATTCACTCCTTTGCCTAATGTAAGAGAAAGATGTCCTGTCTATGTAGTTTATCCTCTTCAACTACTTTCCTGCCTCACAGTTCCTTTTTGCTGTGGCATCCTTAATCCTGAGCCAAACAAATATCATTTGTGCTACACAAATCTGTATTCCAGTGCCAGTCTGCTTTGCAGCCTTAGTTTTCCTTCTAGAGGCTTCTTGCTTACTATTACATGATTCAGATGTCTATTTTCTCAACATGGCTACTTTGCTCATGTTATATTTCCTATTTTAGCAAGCTTCAACATTGTCTTATCTACCTTGTGCATCTCTTTTTACATATCTTCTCAGTGTATATGGTTTTCTTCATATTTTCATATGTCTTTACTTTGCTCCTTCTGTCACATCCTTAGTATTTAAATGTTCATACATCAGCTTCAGTGCATCCACATATTTTCACTTCTCAATTTCCTATTTTAGCAAGCTTCAACATTGTCTTATCTACCTTGTGTATCTCTTTTTACTTATCTTCTCAGTGTATGTGGTTTTCTTCATATTTGCATATGTGTTTACTTTGCTCCTCCAGTCACATCATCATTCTTTAAAAGTTCATACATCCGTTTCAGTGCATACATGTATCTTCACTTCTCAGTGGCGTCACTTCACACCTGTTGAACTTCACTTAAAGTTCTTCTATGTCCAGTGGTGTCTGCAGACTCATGTCTACCACCTCAGTTTGAGGGTTCATTCGGTACGGTTGTCTGGGTGCATAACGTCTCTCATACCTTTGATGCAGTATTGGGATGATACCAGGTGTCATGCACAGTGTTTTCTTGTTCATTCAGTATGACAGAGTTGAGGGGGTGGGTTCTATAAATGACGTATATATCTGCTTCTCTACGGGCCATTTGAAAAGAATTTTGGCCATTGTGTTGTTCGCACACTTCTTAAGGGCGCAACGAAACCTTCATTTCGGTGGGGTCTAACTGGTGATAGGAGGATGAGAGGGACAACTTCACAAAATGGGTGGGGAAAACTTGGAGGCTCCACCCCCACTGTTTTACCCCCAAGGTATGGTATGGGAACCAACTATCAAATTGTACATTTTAAAGCACAATATGCAGAGAAGTGAGGGAAGCCTTTGTAGAAAGTAACAGCTTTCATGTTTTACTGTATTTGTTCAAGTACATTTTTCTGCACAAACACAGTAAAAAGTTAACACCGCCTGTTTCGGGAAAGTCTTCCCTCACCTCTCTGCCTAACAAAATACAAGTGCGTAGCGGACATTCAGGTGTGCACCTAGGTTAAAATGTACATAGGGACTAACCCTTCAAATGTTGGGAGAGGTGCTAACTTCAGGGCCAGTGGGGGAGGGTCAAACTTATTTGCGTGGGGGGGCATCTAAGTTCTATATGCATTCTAATGAGACTATCCTAGTGCAACTTCCATGTTACAAGCAGATAACCCTCTCATTTAAGTCTGAAAGCACCCACTTAAGGAATGCTGTGAGAATACGCTTTCTCCTGCCCCCCCTACTTTTCCAATCACTCCCCTGGCATGCAAGTACTAACACCACATCATGATTTCAATTGTCTAATAATGTGTTCATCTGAATGTCGGTGCTAACAATGAAATGATTTACAGAACCAAGGTTTGCTCAAAGCACTTCAAGGGATCAGACCTCTGATCCTACGCATTTATTAACATATCAGCAAACTCATTGAAGAAGATCATCACTCAAGACTCGGGTGCGTCACCTGTACCCGCCTGTCAGCACCATCACTCCTGATGCACGTCACAAACTATGCCTTTAAATTCCTTACAAAATGTTTGGTAGATTTCAAAACCACAGCTTCTTTGAATAAAAACAGTTTGCAAGTGAGGAGGCAAGTTCAAGTAGAGTCAGCACTGCATTTGGTGCCAATACAATTGTTTAATCGTGTTAAATGTGCTGTATTCCAGGGGTGGACTGGCCTGCAAGGACCTCTGTAGATTGGAGGTACCACCACTGCCCTACCAGGGTGGCACCATTAGGGGATGCTTCGTGGGCCATGCCGTGGCCTTTGTTCCAGTACCGAACTTCCAGGGGGTGGAATCGAATCCCAGGCTTGGTCTTCGGACTGTCCGGCTGGACATTGACATTTATGCTATGATATGTCATTTATAACGTGCCTGTAAACAAGTGTTTCTAGGCATTTGTATTCTGCAATTAACCCTGGAACAGCTCAGACAATAAGCCAAACAGGCAGCTTGTGGGATGTCAGGGCTGCTAAGGGTAAGGTCAATGCAACCGATTATGGTGGATGTTAAACACGTTTGGTCCCCATCATAATTTATGAGAATTTTTATATTAAAATTCGTTCTGCTTACCTCCAAAAAGTAAGTGGTACAATTTTTGTATAATGCAATGTGTGTTTTCCCAAGACATGGGGCCTCATAACGAGGTTGCTGATAAGTGAAAAACAATGCCAGTAAAGGATTACTGGCATTGCTTACCACTCCGGCGTATCATGACCCAGCAACCCGCTATTAGCGGCACCCTAAATAATGGTGCCTCTAATAGCGGCATGGGCGCGTACACGCGCCCCTTCGAGGAGCAAATACTGGCGTGCTGGTAATAGGAGGACATCCCAACCAACGCGGACATGCAAATACTGGCATCACGAAGCCGGTAATCACGGGCTGCACGATGCCGGCCATACAGGCATCGCGGAACACACGCAAACAACAGTCAGGAAACAAGCCAACTGCCACAGGTGCACACAATCCCCACAGGTGGGGTCAATGGAGGCTGGGCCAGTATAAAATGAGCCCACCCACACACCACACCCCTTCCAACACCAAAATGCTACCACTAGCTGTTGCAATCATGGAACTGGAGGACATGCCAATACTGCTACAACTACAGCAACAACACCAACTACAACAACAACTACAGCAGCAGCAACTGGCAGCACAGAGGAGACGCAGGGGGAGAAGGAAGGTGAGACAGGCCCAGCAATTATCACCAGTGCAGCCAGAAGTGCCTCGTAGGCAGCCACCATTCCCTCCCACTAGACCCAGCCCATTCAACCTAACCCCTGAGCAGATCCACACCCTGTGCCGGTTGGACCGGGACACCATCACCACGATAGTGGACATGATACACAACGACATTGCCAGCCTCATAGAAATACGCACTGCCTTCCCCCCGCTACTAAAGGTGGTGTCTGTGCTCCACTTCCTGGCCACAGGCACCTATCAACACACAGTGGGCCAGCTGCATGGCATATCACAACCACTATTTTCACGCATGCTGACCCAAGTGCTGGATGCCCTCCTGAAGCATGCAAGCACCCACATATCCCTACCACGGACTGCCCAGGAGATAGCCGACACCAAAGTAGGCTTCCATGCACTGGCAGGCATGCCCAATTGTGTTGGTGCCCTGGACTGCACCCATGTGGAATTGGAAGTCCTCCATGCCATAGAGGCAGTGTACCGCAATCGCAGGAAATACCACTCCATCAATGTGCAGATGGTATGTGACTCCGGCAAGATCATCACACATTGCTGCACCCGATTTCCCGGATCAACACATGATGCCATGGTACTGCGCAACTCCACGCTACCCGGTCACATGGAGCGACATCCTGGACCACGTCCCTGGCTGCTTGGTGAGTTGCACAACTGGCCCATGGCAGTGCTTTGGGGTACTGATGTGTAGGGATGCATAGTCCACCTGGTTAGGAAAGGGGGGATGCATACTCCACCTGGTTGGGAAAGGGGGGGGGTGCATACTCCACCTGGTTGGGAAATGGGGGGATGCATACTCCACCTGGTTGGGAAAGGGGGGGATGCATACTCCACCTGGGTTGCAATTGTCGGTGATTGGAGAATGTATGCAGAGCTAAACACTCCAGACCTGAACCTCCCAAACGGAACATGACATATCACTGGCACAAATCAAACAAATAATGCATATTGATGACAACAAGTAAGAGGCACAACCAGGCCACCATGGTGATGGCAAGCAATGCATGACTGTACAGGATGGCAACTGTGCCAATTTGGGTAGTGTGACCATGCATAGTGTAGAGTAAACTGCTTGAATGGGAGGATAAACATTGTCATACTACCACAGTACGTCCGCCTCAGCATGCATGAGTACACCCTGCATCATCTATTGTACGCCATCCAGACTACCACACCTCATAACAGTATAGAATGCATCTAGGTGACTATTCAGCATACATACTGGGACATTTGCATGTCCACACCTAATAGCAGCTGCCATGACTGTGCTTCCTGAAGGTGGCAGCTCAGAGTGACACACACCTATTTGTGTTTGCTTGCAGGTGATGGTGGATATCCCTTGAGGCCGTGGCTACTTACCCTGTGCGGAACCCACAGAACAGCCATGAAGAGGAGTACAATTGTGTGCACACCCGCACCGGTGTTGTGATTGAGCAGACCTTTGGCCTGTTGAAGGCGCGTTTCCGCTGCCTAAGCAGGTCTGGTGGGGCACTCCTATATAGGCCTGAGAAGGTTGCAAAGATGACCATGGCCTGTGTCATGCTGGACAACATGTGCGTCCGGAGAAATGTACCACTACCACCTGACATTGACTTGCATGACCCGAGAGAGGATGATGAGGATGGAGATGGAGGTGAAGTAGCCCACCTGCCAGTACGTGATGCACGGGATGGCCATTCTGTACGCCAAGCACTAATTCACAAATACTTCTGAACCACAGGTGCTATGATGGACATGTGTTAGTGACCCACTGGCTCCATGTGGACATGCACACTTGGATTGTAGAGAGTTGGCTACTGAACACCATCACACATTAAATGGATATGCACAAAATGAACAACGTCCAGCCATTGATTATTTTGGCACACAAGTGGTGTATTTTTTCAAACAGTGAGAAATGTGCACATTCCCGCTAACCCCCAGTGAACTCCCTAAACCACCCTACTAACCCCAAAAAACCCTAGTGAACTCCCTAACCCACCCTACAAATCCCAAATACCCCCAAATGTACTCCAAGAAATAGTTCCCTTCACCCACAACCATGTGTCCCACTCTCATTGTCTGGGCAGTCTAATTCCTGGCCTTTTTGTTGTCCGGGGGTGGCATCTCAGAGTGCCGTGAACTTCTCCGGGTCAACCGCACAGGGCTTGTGGGGACAGAGGATGCAGGTGTTGTACCAGTGGATGTGTCCGAGGCAGGTTCCACGCCTGCTCCAAGGCGTGGCCGCTGCATATGGAGCTGGATGGAGGTTAGGACTTGGGTGACTGCCCCCAGACAGTCCCTCATTAGGACAGCCGACGCATTCACGGCAGCAGTGTTTGCAGCAATGGCTGCTGTGGTCTCCTCAATGGCAGTAGCAATGGCCCTCCCACTGTCCTCCCCGTCGGCAATATACTGCCGCATGAGGTCCAGCATTGACTCCTGTCGTGCCTCCACCCTCGACAGGCGTTCCTCAAAGGTGTTAGTGGGAGCTGGAGTGGTAGGAGCTGGGGCGGTGGTAGCTGGAGTGGTGGATGGTGCATCGACGGGGCCTACATCCTGTGTGCTGTCCTCTTGGAAGGGGCATACGTCCGAATCATTGAGGTCGGAGTCATAGAGGCAGGGATTATCACTGCTGTAGGCCTCCATATGGGGCAGGGGGTGGCCAGGGGGATTGTGGTGGGTGTAGTAGACACAGCTGTGTCACCCTCGGGGTCCACATTGACATCCAAGATGCCCAAGATGGTTGGTTGCGCAGGAAGGTACACCCCTCCATCTGTTGTGGGTGTGT
The DNA here is from genome assembly GCF_040938575.1 of Ambystoma mexicanum. Taxonomy (NCBI): domain Eukaryota; kingdom Metazoa; phylum Chordata; class Amphibia; order Caudata; family Ambystomatidae; genus Ambystoma; species Ambystoma mexicanum. The sequence continues at coordinate 432,444,663 of NC_090937.1, forward strand.
GCTGCTGGTCCTGATGTGTATGGGCCCCACTGGCACCAGGTGTTGTCTGATGGCTTTCCACAGGGTCAGGCACACTGGCTGTGGGTCTGGCCTGTTTAACAGGCTGGGGGGACTCAGGATCAATAAATGTGCTGGCAGTCTCCTCCCAGGGCATCAGCTTGGCAGGTGAGTGGGGACCCCTGCCTGTCGCCATGGCCGCCCTCCTGTTGCTTGACAGGATGTGTCTCACCCTCAAGCGGAGGTCGTCCCACCTCTTGCGGCAGTCACGCACGGTACGTGAGGTGGTCCCCACGGCGGACACCTTCTGGGCGACCTCCTGCCCGATATGCTTTCTCCTCATCTGGGCTTCACGCTTCATGTCAGTGCTTTTCATTGTGTCTGCATGTGCAGCCAGAGTGTCTGCAAGCATATTGAGCTATGCGCCAGAGAAACGCTGTTTCCGCTACCGGGGGGTGGTCTTCAGGGTGGCCTTGGACATCTTCAGGGTTTTCCAGCACCTCTGTACACGAAAAGACTGGTGGTTAGGGAGGGTGGCAATGGATTGTGTTTTTAAAGATGGCCGGCGGCCCATTTCCAGTTCCTGCGCGATGACGTTATTTCCGGGTCTGGTTTTGCAAACCCGGTATTAGCATGGTGGTATTACCGGGCCGGTATTTAGGGGTTGCTCTGAGGCGGTGCCAGTATCGGTGGGTCCCGTGATGCCGCTATCGGGGGGTTGGAGGGCCTTTAGCGGCATGCCGGTATTGCCATTACCGGCATGGGGATTTGCACGTGCCCGCGCTCTCGTAATCACCCACTATTGGTGGGTTCATACGAGCATGGACCCGCTCCTACCGGCATGCCGGTAATGAACCCGTTTTTACCGGGTTACTCGTAATGAGGCCCATGGTCATTATGAGGGCAACCCCATTCCTGGTAGGCCTCTTTTGTGTGGTAACCTATTTTATCTCCAAATGGTCTCATAGGAAAAGTGTTCAGTTTGTTGAAAATGTGTAAAATAGGGAAAAAATAAATACAATTATTTCCAGGCCCTCTTTAGGTTCCCAGTCCACCCCTCCTGTATTCAGAAGGACTCTTCTCCAGTAAGGAGAAGCATGACACACACCGATAACTGCAGATCACAGTTAAGGCAAATGTCTCTGTTTTCAAGGGAGTGTTGCCTTCAGCAGAATCTGGGGTGTCATGTGTGGAGATGATCCGCGCACATTTTTATATGCTCACTGCACAACAAACACATAGATCAGTGTAATCTGTGTGGACACAGTATACAGGTGTCACCCCCATCCTATTTAGTTGGAATGTGACAGCCAGGAGTACATGAAAGCATCTCAAAAGGAGGAGGGCAAAACCTTCCTCCGGCCATGGCCAGCCAAATTAGCTATCAAAGGCTCCAATTATCTGCCCTGCCCATTGTCAGTCCTGCTGGTGGCAGCACATACTGGTGAGAGTTAATTGAATCAGACCTTTGAGAGCCCTATTCGGAGAACTGGCAAAAGACAGAAAACCCCAAAACCTTTTTGATATGCATCTGTGTCAACCTGAAGTCAGAACCTGCCCCTCAGTATCAAGGGCAGTGAAGTGTCATGTCTGGTACACATGTTTACAGGAGGCACCACCCACAGGGGGACCCCCATTCAGAGGGTAGGAGTAGGTGATTTGATGGAGAAAGAAAGTCTGTTCTCGCCAAAACCTCAAGGGAGACCTGCCTTTAATCGGGAACCACAGAGAGCTCCATTAACCAGAGAGCAGCTTTTATCCAAAACAGGCAGGAAGATGGGTGGGGCTTAGTAGTATCTTTCCTCTTGCAAAGCACTCTGGTTATGGCCTCACTCTTAACAGAAGATTGTTGGTAGGGTCCCAGGATTGGTTTATTGAAGTAGGCTTTGCTTACACCAATCACTAGGGCCCATTCGGCTTTAAAAGAGGGTTATGCCCCTCTTTTGGCAGATTACTCGACGACTCCAAAAGGAGTAAGAAGAAGGACTCATTTTGACCATGGCTGAATGCACAGTCTCTCTTACAGCTTACGCCAAAGAAGGAAGGCCAGGATCTCCAAGAGGGTAGCAAGATCCCTCCCTTAAACACCTCCCAAGGAACAGGGGGGGATAAAGAACTCAGAGGACCCGTCCAGAATCCCCAGAACAGTACCCATCCAGTACACAGCATGCTCTGCTAGGATCTGACAGCATGCTTCCTGGGTGGGAAGTGCCAGAGAGTCTCTCAACAAAGGACAAGGCTGCTGCCTGCAAACACTCTCTTCAGCTTTGGGCTGTCTGCCTTAAAGGACGATTCAAGCCCAGCAAAAAAGCTAGGAGGAGTGCCACAACAAGCATCAACCAGCGTCCATCTTTTAAGGACATTTCAGCCCTCGAACCTTGACTGGCTGAACCACTGAGTAATGTCCCGCTGCATTCACCAAAGCCGTCTGAGACGCCGCGACCAATGTTCCAGATCCACCAACCAACACAGAGACAACAATTCCTGAACCTAGCAGCCGGGCAGGCCAGCCTGCAGCCATCTGTCCAGCCTCACTTGCCGAACTGCCTGCTGCCTGATAACCGCAGTTGTTTCCCATCTTCAACTCTGTTGCAGAAGCTGCAAAGCATCCTGTAACCGACTCCACCTTCAAGACCATCCCAAGCACAAGGTATATTGTGGTTCTGTCTGCCTGGTCTTTCTTGGAAAGCCCCGGTGACATTCATGACTGCTTGCTCCCTTGGTGCTGAAACCAAATAACCCTGAACAGTTAGTACTGATTGTTTTGCCGACTACCCTCCTTTCATGATCCAGAGGCATCCCTTTCCTTTGTGAAACTGTCTTTCCTCTGCGTACCTTTATAGGGTGCGTTGTATCATGTAGTGCGCTAGAATTGTCTGTTGTAATCATAATAACATTTATATTTTTATACAACCTTGACTGGATAGTCCCTTTTATCATTGGGTAATAATTGTATTTTCGCTGTGTTGCAACTAACCAACGATTCACGACCTTGCGGAGATAAGCCTGCCGTTCTGTCCACGTTACCAAAATTGGACAAAGAGGTTTATAATTGACTTGTGTTTCAAATCTGTTCAGATCCCTCCTGGTGTATTAGAGGTGTGGGGCTGATTGATGGTTTAGAAACCGATATTCATCACTGGACCAATGGTGCACCAGAAGTTGATCTGTCAAACCCACACCCCATGGCTGACCTACAGAGTCATGGATGGACAGACAGAACTTGACACCAAAGTTAAACAGCTTTGCTGTTAACAAAGGCCCTGCATGGTAGCCCCGCCCTTCAGCTCTCATTTAGGGGGGGTGGGGGCTGGAACCCGAGCATCTCAATGACATTGCGCACCTGTCTTAAGCTGCCATTGCTATAAATCATGAGGGCTATAAGGAGCATGTGAAAGGAGTAGAGCAGAGCTTCAGTCGTAAATGAGTGAAGTGAGGAGAGAGCCCTTGTGGATCTCCCGTGTAGAATTGATTTCGATCCATATTGTCTTTCAAATGCCAAGTGTGGCATAAACAAGTCAATATAGCTTGAAGACGGTTACTTAACAGAGCATTGTCCGCACGTGAGAACTCATTCAATTGTGTAGTCAAGACATAGAAGAACAAGCGATGATTTTCTCCACAACAACAGGCTCCGAGGTTGCCTGCTAGTGCCCTGAGAGAGCATCAGATTCCTCTGAGCACTCAACAGGGCATCACCCAAGGGACCGAGTATAACCACCGTCTACCCATCGTAGAAAAACACATGTATATTTCGTGTAATGGAAATTCACCTTGCTTGTGTCCGCTATGCCACTGAGGCACTCAGTCTGGAGGGCCCTTGAGAGGCCATGCTCTTGGCGTAAACCCCTAGAGTGAGGTGCGCCTGCTTAATGAATAGCAACAGATGCCCAGGGGTAAATTACAGGAATGTTTCCACTCTGGGGGAAGAGAGTGTTAATAGTGTGCGTGTGTACGGAGAGAATGAACACAACAGTTCGACGCATGGGTGCGAGCCTCATTATCATTAATGGTAGGTGTGAGAGCAATCCGCGAGGGCATGCGTCGTCCACCCTCACAGGTGTGCAGCCAGCAGGGAAGCTGTTTCATCGTGCTGGTTGTTAAACGTACACGGGTGAACTCTAGGAAAAGCATCTCTTATTATAATGCATCTTGTTAAAATGAAGTTACTTGAGAAACACGGTCATTAGCACCAAACATTTTTTTTTCTCGCAAGTTCGAAGCCGCCGACATCACAGGAGAGCAATACAGCATGTGCGTCACTGGGAAATGAGGAGGGCTATTGGGTTTGTTTTTTCAAGGGGCAGATGGAGGAAATGGAGAGCTGCTTTGGAATAACTGGGTGGGTCCACGGGAGGAGATAGGAGAGTGGCTTCAGCATGGAAAATATTGAAGCATTTGAGTTCGGTCCTGCTAGTCTTCAAACTCTGCACTAAAACAGAGCGACCAGAGCCTTATCATCAAATCTGTGCACGACTGCAAGCGCAATTCTGCACACTATCATGGTTGGCAACATGATCTATTCCAATATGTAGGTGCATATCCATTCCTGTTTTTTTTCTCTCCCTCTTTGCATTCTGGGACTTGTAGTTCTGTTTTCCCACTATACAGCTCAGACTACAAGTCCCAGAATGCAACACAAAACCAAGGCGTGGATAGGCACCTGCAGTTTGTGATGGATTATTCGGAAACCATACAGTATTAGCACTAAGGTATACACATGTCTTTGTGCACATAATGCATTGTTGCAATGCATGTTTTCACCAGGACAGTGCTTGCCCTTGTGCTAGAGAACGGTTTTAGTGTCAGGGCAAAGACCGGGGCAGTGTTTGCCTTGGTGCTAATACAGAGCGGCATGAGCACTAGGACAGAGATTGCCCTGGTACAAAAACACCTTGAAAGAAGATGATTCTTTCCCCCGATGTTGGTACCATGCACAATTGCACTTGTGCCAGCCAGTACACACTCTCTGTTATGATGCCCCAGGACATTCTAGATATTTAAATGCCCTTTAGATACACCTTGGCCCTAGTGTAAAAGCCACTTGATTTTGGAGTATAGGTTTTGACTTTCCACCTCACAAATAAATGCGGAGGGCCACTAAATTATAAGGAGCAAAAGACATGGCGTTGCTTCACCCAACTATCGGACGGTCTGTTGGGACGTCATAGGTGTAAGAGCGAATCTGAATTGTTATGCGATTAGTGTTAGTTCGACGTAGCTAAAGAAATGAAGTGTGGCATTAAAACATTGTCATAATGTAGGCGATGGGTAAAATCAGCAACTCCTCGTCCACATACTGGGATTGGATGGTGTGCCAGTCATGCTAGGACATGCTCTGATAAGACGTGAGATAATGGAATGATCTCGAATGTTTCATGACGTGACACACCTGTTTCACATTCGTTTAGAGCGTGTATGGGAACCATGTACTTATCCGATGGATGCCGTCCCTAGTAGTGTCTAGGAATGTGCATTAAAACATATGCATGCGACACTATTATGTGGCTTGTGTCCTAATGGTCTCAGGCTGGGCAGAGGAAAATGCCTGCTTCTGGGTACCCTAGATGCGCTCTGGCATCTTGCTGTCTTCTGCTTGGAAGTACCATTGCTGCGGTGCACTGGCCGTGACAGAGTGACACTGTCTAGACTCCGCACACATGCTTTCTTCTGAGGCGTATGCTAGTCCCCCTACACACACACTCAAGGCACTATGGATTTGCATTTTAATATGGCATAACATCGTCATCTTTGAATTATGCGTGCGTTGTACTTTCCCAATGAAACAGCAGAAAACTGTACAATCAAATGCTGTTACTCAGTGCCAGCTGATGTTCCTTGATACTCTTCCACAGTCCTTTTCTGCTGGAACCACCTTCCACCGGAAGTAAATGAACATAGCATTGCTTCTGAAGAAATATCTCTGTAGGCCCCCTAGCCTTCAACACTCCTCATATTGCAGCTGATATCTTAATTCCTGAAGCTTGTCCCCCAAATGTGTTTTTCTCCTTTGAATCTACCTAGCCTTCACACTACCCTCTGGCACGAATGGGGAGACTTTCACAGCCCCAGCTGTCCAGTGTGTACCAATGCTGGGAATTACGTGCCCCCTTTTTCAGATCACAATGCTGTGGATTTTGGGGGCACCACCGGGTGCAATACCCAGAGGCCTCGCTAGGTAAGAATGGGGGGCTATACCCAGTAACGTCATTCTACCAAAATGCCAGAGGTAGCGGAAGTGACATCACATGACCCTTGACCTCTGATGACATCAAGTGATGCCATTGGCTCCACCCCGAAGTGACATTATGGGAAGTGATAGAACATGACCTTTCAGCCCTTTAATGAGTCTAGCAATTATTGTGTAGAATTCCAGAAAGATAAATTATTTGTTATTCCTATTCTTTCTTATTTAGGGTCACTGCTCAAAGTGTTACACTTGTGGAACCCGCTGTATTTTTTAAGAGGCCTCAACATAAATACCCGTCACTCCAAAAACAAAGAGCCACATTGCACTGGCCACACAGCTCAGGAGCTTCAATTTAAAAAGACCACAGGGATAGCAAGGGACCCCTGGCGATCGCCAAATGACGTCCCTGGCTATAGCCGTGGGTCTTTTGGTTGTAGCCCCGGATATATGATATACTATTTTATTTGTATCATGCTCATAAACAGAAGCTCAGGGGCTACAACCAAAAGGCTAGCTGTCCCCGAGTCCCAGCAGTCGCGACATTAGCGTAGCCCCAGATCTTTACCAGACCTAGCAACACCCCTGGGGAATGCCAGGAACAAGCTCACCTGATAAAACAATTTGGTACAGATGAGGAACAGTGCTGTGCAAAAGGTGGGCCCGGGCATTATAAAAGAAGAAGGCCCCCTACAGAAAAGCATATAAAACTGCATTACAAACAATATAACACACTCAACAAGACACCGCCCAACTTGCTCCATTGAAGTCTCATCATGAAAAGACACTTTGTTCATGAAATGCCTACAGCAGAGTTTAATGGAGCAATTGTTGCACTATGATTAATGCGAACAGAGGGAGCCGGAGTGGCACAGATAAGCATACATTACTTCCTGCACACTCATTTATACTTTCAGAACTCAGGGAAAAAATGTGTGTGAGATCAAGATAAGAAAACATTCTAAATCTTGTGGCAGGCAAAATCTGTGAATCAAAGTTCTGCTTGATCAAGGATTATATCGAATGGGTAAAGTTAGAAAAGCATGCTAGCCCGTCCAGGACCATGAGAACTGTGCTTCTAGCAACATGATACTTCAGAGGTTGCCAGAAGAGCCAGGTGTTGCCTGTCAGTGATTTCAACCCGACACTCCACCTAAGTCAATGCCTAGCGTGTGATGCACAGTTGAAACCCTTAATTATATCTTTTGTCTATGAGTTGTTTTATTTCTGAATGATGTACCCTTATATCACACCCCTCTCTTTGAATCCCCCCTGTCTCAGTGAACCAGGAAGCAGGCTGTTTTGCAAAGTTAAAAGATGTATTTTTATGAATTTGAACAAGATATATATATATATCACAATATTAATATTTATACAATGATCAGCATTGGGTGATATCACAACAATCAACAATCTATTTAATCAGAATGAGTATGGAAAAGAAATTAATGCAGCATAGAATAATACTTGGTATGGGTAGGGAAACAATGCTGCACAGAATAATACTTGATATGGAGAGGAAAACAATGCAGCACGGAATAATACTTGATATGGATAGGGAAACAATGCAATGTCACTTTTCCCCCTCTGTACACTAGTCAATCCCCCCTAATATGCAATTTAGAGATGGAAGGAGAGAAAACAGGTTTCAGGAATAAACAATCTCAATCAATACAGTTTCAATCCCAATTCCCCCCAGCAAGCAGAGAGAAACAGGAATGATTTTCAAACAGGTCAAATGCTTTTGAATGTGGTTTTCAATGAATGGGAAAACACAGAAAAATGGATTTAATTCTCTAAATTGGTTTCAAAACTAGTGGGAGCCACTTTGTATAGTTTCAGGTAAACACTAGCAATGATGATTGAATAACTAGCAGATTGGAAACTGAATTCAGAGGTTGGATGCAAAGAATAGCTGTTTTACACGTGCTGAAATTTAGTCAAATGCAAATCCGTGGCAAACTTTATAGCGCGTGAGAAACACGATTACAGAAAAACTAAAAGGAGTTGGAATGCTGTTTTAGATTAGTTTGAAAGCTGAGGATGTTAGCATGTACGCTACGGAAGTTACAGAGGTTTTAGTAGAGGTCGATTTCTTTTCAGAAAGAGTCAAGATTTCCAAATGAAAGATGCGCTTTTGAAATCACAAACAAAAATGTTCTGTACACTAAGGGAGGCTATGAAGATGCAAGATACCCAACGGGACAGCCACCAGATCAGGGCCCCCCTGCTCTGACTTTTGCACGCCAAGACACTTGTCTTTCTTCAGCAGATATATTAGCGCAAATATGATATTATCACTACAATTAACAAAGGACTATATGGGTAAGGGAAAGATTCAGAAAAGACAAAAGAGATTCTATAATGTAGTTCTGGATATGATAGAATGGTTTGTATAGGGTTACTTAAGGATAAGAGATTGGCTATGGACAGTTCTATGCTATAGATACTCACAACTATTGTTTGGAATAGGCCCGTCAAAGATCTAGTCAAAGGTATTGGACTGGAATTCTGCTCGTCCTCCGGTCAGGATTCAGGCACCCGGTTCTGTACTCTGGTCTCTGCACAGCCTCTGAACTGGATCTGACGGGTTGTTTCTGGGTTACAGCAATCTGGTTACAGCTCTGCTCTACTGGTTTGGATCTCTGGGTTCTAGCAAGAGTTCTTGGCAAGAAACAGAATCAGCACAGCCAGGCTGTTCAAGTTTTGGTGTGCCCCTTGGAAGTCAGGGGTTAAAATCAGGTTTCAAGATTTAAAGGCCAGCTGTGAAAGGTTCAGCTTTGGAATTGGGCCTTCTGCTTTCAGAGTTCTGGAGTCTTGGATCTGGGTTCTCCTGCAGAGCGCTTTGCAGACAATGAGTTGATGGGTGAATGTGTGTGTGTCCTTTAGGTCCTAAACTGTCCCTATTTATGTATTTCCCAAAGGGGTGGGTAGGCTGAATTATACTAAGCCCACCCTCGAAGAATCCGATTGGGCAGAGTATTTCCCCTCTCCTGATTTGAGAAGGAAATCTAGTGTCATAGTGATGCTGCATTTTACAATCCAGGGAGTACCTCATCTCTGTTTCAGTACAGTAAATCTATTTTTCACATAAATCATATTTACAATATCACCAACTTGCTAATAATACATTTTCACATTACAGATTTAGTAGAGCACGTATCCATCTGAGTTTCATTTTAGTGCAAGCTTCGGTTCAGAATTGACAGTTTTTTGCGCTTTTGGTTGGTTACCCAGTGTCAGATCTGTCCACATGTTTCTCCATACATGTGCATGACATCTGGGCATAATCCTGTGAAGTTTCATTTTTCAAGCATTTTCACAGTTGCTACAACATCCAAATTTCGGTAGTGCTGTCTCTGAAAATCGCACAGAGTTCAGAGTAGTCTCAAACTGTGAGCAGCATTTTCATATTAACAACCTATATTTTACAGATTTTTACAAATTGTTCACAGTTTTCTATGAGTCTTTTTTCAAAAAGATATTTTCTTGTAATCTAAGATACACAAATCTGTCTGGCCCCACCTCAATGGTTTGCTGGGCCCAGAGCAATCCCAGTCTCCCTTCCTGCTGGCAGTTGTTTTCTGTTGACAGTTGAATCTGCATATCTTTTCAATCAAGGGAGTCTTTTGTCTCTCCTCAGAGCAACAGCCCAAAATCTCCTCCCACCTCCATTAACAACTCAATGACAGTTCCTGAACAGGGGGAAGATGCCTTTGTTTGGGGCAAACCATGAAATGTGCCTTTGAAGTACTGTGGCTAACATTAGTTCACTTTTAAAACCTCTTGTTTAAAATTGTCTTTTCTAAATAAACTTACATTTTCAACAAATATATGCACAGATCTCATAATTTCAGTCTTTTTTCAAACATAGAGATTGAATTGTAGCAACCAATATTGCTTTTGATGGTAAGTCTCTTCCTTTCCACATTTTGATTTTAAGACACAAGTTTTAAATTGCCAGTATAAGTAAATGACAGCTTTGACACAGGCGAACAGCGGTACTGTGCCCATATCTGACAGATTATTCCAGGCAAGCATCTTTTTGAATGTGGATTTTTTTATGATAAAATGTACTTCTCCTGACATTGTGCTTAGATGGATTCTTTAAATGAAGTGATGTTTAACACCGAACAAGGATGTTGGATCTTTTCTGATGTTTGGGAACCATGATTTTGCACTTTAAACAGCCAAGGAAAAACGGATTTTAAAGCACTTCTGGGTTTTTCTGGCAATGCAACACTGCCTTTTCAAATAGTTAAATTTCACTCTGTGGGCAGCCCAATGACAGGTTTTGGCAGCGTGGTCTCCTGTTCTACCATTGACTATAGGCAAATGGATTGGCAGCCTATTTTTTCAGGTTTCCCTGTGCACTTCTCAGATATTTTTAGTGCATAAAGCTTTTTGGCAGCCATCCAGTTTTTTCTGATGAAAGCAGCACACAGTGATATTGCAGGGCAGAGCCTAGTGTGTCAGAACATCCCACATGCCATGTGGTGCCAGAGGAGCTGAGGGCACTACTTGGTGTTGGTGCAACGGTAGCTCTGCCTGCAAAGCAAAGATGAAGGACTCAAAATCAATCTCCCTCTTTTAGATGAACCATGGAGTGATTGCTGCCAGACATCAAATTGGTAAACCTTGTTAGGCAGACTCCTCACTGAGAACAGGATTTGGACAGACAACAAATTCAATTTGAAATCATGCTATTCCACTGGAATTTTCTTAAGTGCTGTTTTGGACTGCATTGACTGAACGGGCAAACTTGGAAATCTATCATTTTTCATTTGTTATATTGTAAAAGGCCCTATTCTCGGGCCACTTTTGTGGATCAAATGTATTGTCCTCTGCAGTGCCTTCTGGAGCCTGTGGTGGAGGTCTGTTGGTGTCTGCCTGGTCAACCTCTATTGCCAGTGCAGTGTAAGCATATTGAAAACCAGTGGAACAGGAACCTAAGTGGCTCCGTGGTTGCACCAGCATTCTAAATGATTCAAGGCCAATGGTGGCTGGTGAATTTCTTTCAGTGGTGGTGGACACATTTGTGCAAGCAGCCAAGAGTAGAGGCCTTATTGATGTTGGCGGGTTTGGAGGGTTCTCTGTTTAAAATAATGTAATGCAATGATACGTTTGAGAGCGTAGGTTTTGAGGAATTTGTAAGGTAAGTTGCCATATTTAGTGCCATTCTGCCACTTTTAGTGGCCTCACTGTGTTTGCCTCTTTAGGAAAAAGCTGGGGGTCATTAGTGTGATAGAGAGAGAGGTTGTTTTAAAACCTGTGGTGTTGATGAGTGCAGGCAGGTTGCAACCAGTTCCTGTGTGCCAATCTGTTTCCCATGGATTTGGCAGAGAAAAAACCTGGTTGTATTGTATCCATAGGGGAGAGTCATACATCTGATAGAATGCAGTGCTTTGGGCCTGGTTAGCTGCTGATGTGTGATGTTGGGAATGTCATAGGATTAAAGAGGAGAGCTTAGTCATGGCATGATTAGTGTTGATGACTGGCTTGCGGAGGCCATTAGTGGGGCAATTGGTGTGTGTTTTGTAAGTTGGTAGCAGCTTTTAGAGGCGAGTCGGCTAGTCAAGGAAGGAGGGGTGTAGTTCCTTCAAGACAAAACAAATGGAAACCCACCACTAGGCTCTTGCAGAAAGTTCTCATTTCAGTAATTTAACCAGCACACAATGCAATGCTAGTCTCTCTCTCTCTCTCTCTCTCTCTCTCTCTCTCTCTCTCTCTCTCTCTCTCTCTCTTTCTCTCACTTTCTCTATATCAATCTCTCTCTCTCTCCCATTCTCTCAGTGATTTCCACAAAAAATACAATGATATACTTTTTTATGTGTCAGAGTTATGTCATACTATGTGGAAATAGTGAACAACCTATCAAGGGTTGGGATTGGTTAAGGGACACATCTGCATATACAATCATATAGGGGCTCTATTTGTTATTGGCTGTCCAATATCAGATGGACAATTTATGCCTACCTCTTCATATGTGTCATTTCCGAAAAATCAGTTACACAGTGCTTCATTAGCTTCTTAAGCTATAAGGTTCTTCGTTATATGGACTAATACAATTGGTTTGGTACATTTGTACCATATCTGGAACATTTGTTTCAATTAGCAGCATGTAAGCCAAGACCCAGGTGCAAGTAGATAGGACATGAGGCTGCCATATCACTCGATTAGCCTAGCATCTCATCACCCATGCCTTCTGCCATGAAATTCTATTTGTACTTGGGAATACAGCTGGAGTGAGGGCATTCACTATCGTATCTGGAACTTCAAGTTCAAGCACTATTTTCATCCTCAACTCATGTGAAAAAGACCACGATTCCGTTCATTCTGCAGGTTTTTTAATGTTTTAAACCAATTAAGACTTGGCATCCTTCATGTTCTTTCTTGCACCTTAACGTGAGAGGATTCATCCTCCGCACACACGTTCCTCTTCAGCGTAGATAGCTGACCTCAACTTCTCAGTTCGAGACTTCAGGTCAGAGAGCCTCTCAATGCAGCTCCACTACCCTACTATTCTACTGCGACACAGCTTTTCATTATTTCTCAATGATTCTTTGGCTTACTTTTTCATGATACCAATGTCCAGTTACTATAGAATGGTGGCTCTGCCTGCATTCTATTTACTACGTATAGTTAGCCAATATGATGACTTGATCTATCTTGCGTTTCAGCATCTGTACATTCTTCATGCTTCTGATTTCTGCAGAGCTTTTTACCTTGTAATCTTCTTTTACACTGGAGAGTTCACTTGATTCTTTACTTTGTCCTTTCTCCTATAGGATCCATAGATTGTCTTCATTCAGTATAGCGTGGCATCATGCACACTTTCATATGATGTCATCAGTTCATTTTCTTAGCTCTTTCTCATATTCCTTCAGGGACCTCCTCCTGTAGGCTGTCATCAACTCAAGGGTACATTTGATATGCTCATCTTAATGGATGCCATCTTCCATATGCTTGCTGTTTTATTGGTACAGTAGCTTAGATTAGACATGGCATGGTCTCATGGCTCCAATGCAGGGAGGTAGGGGGGTAGGATCTCCTGTGGTTGTGTGAATCTGCTCCTCTACAGCTGCTTGACATTTGAGCACTGCAGTCACCCATTCCACCTTTCTCCTACCCGAGTAACTTGGTTCGTAGACTGAGAAGTGCCTCAAACCTCACTCTTACAGATTCAGGTGCTATGCTCAATGACCTGCTGGGACTTTTGCCTGCCAGGGCAGAGGCTGTTGGGCATAGTACAAGGCGTGTATGTATTATGCTGACATTTGTTTGTTTTCCTGCTTTTGGACATAGCTCAGAATTCATTCAGAAAATGGTGGCATGGTCCAAGTAATAATGTCTCCTTCATCCTTGAAGGAACAAAATGTTAATCTTCCTGAGCTTTCAGTTGTTATTATTAGATGTAATACTTTTGGTAATAAACAGTAGTGCACCAATTCACCATCATCAATGAAGCAGTTATGCTGAAATTAGTTTGATTCCAATCTTTTTGAAAGGAACATTTTCAAAGAAGTTTGATGAACAATTCGATCTCACTACAAAAATCAATTTCCCTTTATTTAACTGTCAGTTTTTGCTAAATGGCCATGACTTTAATTAATCTGCACACTATGTTTATATCAACATTGCCACTGCAAATCACTTTAATGAAGCTGCAACCAAAATATTTAACATTGATGCCATTGTAAATCATGTCGATTTTCTGCCCACAATAGATGCCAGCATTCCCACGATTAATCCCTTTCATTTCTTTGTGCCCACAATATATGTCAGCATTGCCAATAAAAATCACTTTAATGAAGCTGTGCTGACCACATATGTTGGCATTGGCACTGTAAATAACTTTAATGTTGCTTTATATGATATATGATATATGATATGGCATTTATAAAGCGCTGATACACAGCTGTTATCTACAATATATGCCTGCATTGCCACTGAAAATCACTTAAATAATGGTGTGTTCAAATATGTTTCAGTATTCCTACTAAAATTGCATGCTGCAGCATCCACATAATATTTGAATATTTCCATTGTTAATCACTTTCATAGTGTTGAATCCGCCCTATATGCCAGCACTGCAATTTTAAATCACTTTCACAAACCAGCATCTACAATATATGCTCTAATTGCGATTGTTAATCCTTTTCATAATGCTGTACCCACATTATATGCCAGAATAGTCACTCGTAATCACTTTCACCAAACTGCATCAAACATATATGCCATCATTGCTATCGTAAATTACTTTATTATTATCACTTTGATGAAGGTATGCCCACAAAAAATGGCAGCATGGTCAATGTAAATGTGTTCCACAAAGCTTGGTCAACTGTATATGTCAAACCTATATTTGGCTCACCATGTTGCACCCAAAATGTCGTCCAACATTCCCACTGAAAATCACTTTAGTAAAGCTGTGCTAGCAATATAAACCCAATTACCATATTATGCGGAACCCATAATATATGCCAGTATTTTCAATGTAAATCACTTTCATGATTCAGGGGCCAGAAATATGGCAGCATTGACACTGTAAATCAATTTCACAGTGTTCCTCACAATACATTTAACATTGCCACTGTGAAGGCCATTGATGATGGTGTGCCAAAATAGATGGGGCCATGTCACTCTAAATCCCTTTCTTGATGCTTCATCAACAATATATTCCAACATTGCCTCTCTAACTCTCCTTCATGAAGCTGCATTCACAATATGCACAACTATTGCCATTTTAAATTGCTTTAATGATGGTACTCTCACAATATATTTGCCTGCACTGCTAGTGTAAATCATTCCCATGAATATATGTAAATATTGCTCCTCTAAATCAATGTCACAATCCAGAACCAACAATGAATGCAAGTGTTACAATGGTAAATTACTTCCATTATGCTGCACCCAAAATATAGCCCAACATTGCAACAGAAAATCACTTTCATAAAGCTTCACCAACATTGTCAATTGATTTCATTCGGCTGTGCCTGTAATGTATGTCAGCATTGCCATTGTAAATCACGTTCATGAAACTGTGTCAAAAATATATGCCAAAATCGCCACTGTAAATTACTTTATTTTTTCTGGTCCCTCAATATATGGTAGCAATGTAAATCAAGTTAATAATGGTACGCCCACAATACATCAGCATCCCCACTGAAAATGACTTTCATGGTGGTGCACCCACAATATATAACTACACTGTCACTATACATCTCTTTCATGTTTCTGCACCCACAACACATGCAACATTATTACTGTAAATAACAGTGATCATATTACAACCACAAGAGATGAGGCATTGCAGCTGTAAGTCATGTTTGTGATGCTGTGCCCACAATATATGGTGGCATTGCAATTGTAAATGGATTTCGTGATGGTGTGTGCACACAGCATAATCCAGAATTGCAGTTGCAAATCACTTCCATGATGATGTGCACGCAATATTTGCAATATTACAACTGCTAAACAGATTAATGCTGTTTCACACACAACAGATTCAGCATTGCCACTGTAAATCACTTTCATGTTGTGGTACCCACAAAATATAAAGGCATTCTTACTCTAAATAACATGCATGATGCTACGCCCAAAACAAAAACTAGCATTACCACTAGCCATTACTTCCATGATGCAATGCCCTACCTGTTTCTTCTTACAGCCAAAGACAACCACCCATCACATGTGCACACATCCCAAGCCACCTAGAGTAGACTCCCTTGGAAATGTGCAAACTAAACCACTTAGCATAACATAATATCGAATAGTATAACAAGAAATGGAACACTAGAGGAACACCACTGCCAAATAGACAACTCAGTATGTGGGGCTTACCTTGTGGCATGGGACTGCAATCTGGGTTCACTGATAGTCTGCATTCATCTCCCACAGGTCGTCCATCATCTTATCTTTCTGGCTATGGCAAGTTGCTAGTAATGTAATAGAACAAGCAGCCTGTGCCCTGTTGTATACCAGAAATGCATTTACTCCTTTCCATAGTGCCTGGAATAACCATTTGGGTTGACCTACGTGCCCAGTGTCACATGCTGTAACACAGATTGAGAGTGGGGGTTTATGAATCAGTGAACTCTAAGGCTATATGCAATGTGGGATTTTCAATAGTCGAAGTCATGGGAACTCAATTTATAAAAACATGTATTTTCTGGCAATAACAGGGTTTGGAAGATCATTTATTTTTGCATAAGCAGAGCCAGTGGTTTATTTGTTGTGACTGGCTTGGGGACCTTCATGTTAACGTTAATGTTAAAGGATATTTGTACCGCGCACTATCACCACCGGAGTGGTCCCCTGGCTATCTGGGAGATCTGAAAGAAAGGGGGATAACTTAGGGCACATTTGTAGGACAAGGTTTGGAGAGGAGCAAGGGAGCTGTGATGTGCTGTTGGCAGCTTCAGTTCAGTTAACACTGATCGCTGAGATTTTTGGTGTGGTATCCTGTTGGAGTCCATCATTTGCTGTTGTGTGAGGGTCTGTGTGGTGTGTTTGTTTTTGTGGTGTGGTGAAGTGTGTGTGGGTTTCTGTGGTATCCGGATGCCAGGTTCCCGGATGAAGCAGAATCTTTCTGCTTCTTTTCAATGGGCACTTTAATCTGTTATGTGCTCCTCTCAACGTTCGACGGTTACTGCCATACCTTTTGGAAAATTCACTGCAGGTTTTGCGTGCAGCAGAAATTCTCTTTCTTCCTCATAAGAGTCAATGGTTGGTGTGCATCCGAGAACCTTCACCTGAGGTTCGGGCCATAGCACAATTTTAGTTTCCAATTTACAATGCTTAATAGCTGTTGGTGTGCGCTTGAGAACGTTCATTCCAGGTTTCATGATGCACCACACTTTCATTGTTCTCCTCAAAATGCGCAATAGTGCATTATGAATGTTATGAATATGAGTGGTGTGCACTTGAGAACATTCACTCCTTGCTCCAAGTTGAGGCTCACTTCCACTTGTCTCCTCACAATGCTCAATGGTGTGCAGGCAGGCAGAGGCATAGAAAAGGTAGGGCGTGAGTGGGCAAGGCCCAGCCAAAA
This sequence comes from Ambystoma mexicanum, assembly GCF_040938575.1. NCBI lineage: Eukaryota > Metazoa > Chordata > Amphibia > Caudata > Ambystomatidae > Ambystoma > Ambystoma mexicanum. The sequence continues at coordinate 432,461,900 of NC_090937.1, forward strand.
TCTGTAAATTCCCACTCAGCAGTGCTGTGCAGACATTTACAGATGTTAATGTCACTGCGTTTGGTCCAACTACATGAGATTCAGGCCCGCTTATTAGACAATCCTGGTTACACCTCGGCAGATGGGTGTTTGGGAATCTATATTGCATGACAGAGGCTACATCCCAGTTTTCTTTCTCTATTGATCTCACAATGTTTTTTGGTTGAAATTCTGTGCTTGGAAACTGTCATTCTAGGTTCCAGACCTGTGTACACTCATCACTTTGGCTCAGTAGCCTGAACTCTGCCTCCTTCACTCTCTCTTGTTCTCTGTGCTCTTGGATAATTTGTGGCCAGGCCAGTGTACTTCCTCAGATAACATTCTTCATCCTCCACCTCCCTCCTGTGCATCCACACCCCTCTCCTTACATTGTTAATCTTGGGAATCTCACATAGTGCCCCTCCTGGGTAATTCCTTATCAGTGTGTTTTATCCCTTAAAACGTTCTGTCAATACGAAACTGTACTCCCTGCTCAGGTACATTGGTCATGTTTCACCTTCCTCCTCTCACCCTAGTTCTTCTTCACTGTCACTGTGAGTCCCAGAAGTAGGTACTTTGATAAAGAGAACCCATGGGCATCATTTCAGGAAAATACTTATGACATCCCCGGGTCCACAATACCAACTGCATACTTGCCAACATGATCCATTCCAATCTGTAGGTGCTTATCCATTGTAGGTTTTTCTTTGCATTATCGGACTTGTACGTCTGCTTATCCCATTATAAAACTCAGACTACAAGTCCCAGAATTCAGAGAAAGAAAAAAACGGACTGGATAAGCACCCACAGATTGGAATGAATCATGTTGGCAAGAATGCACCCATCATCCATGAAAGGGTATCTGTAGGCACTGAAAGCATGTTACTTTATCTTCAGTCACAAATGTTGGACACTATTGATAAAAGTAAAACTGGTCTGTTGATGCTGCTGGATCTTTCAGCAACTTTTGACCTTTTAATCATACAAAGCTTCTTTGTTCCCTATCATTGGTAGGGAAAGGCTCAACTGCAACTATTGAATGGATTGATGCTTTGCTTTCTAGAGTCTAGGGTATGCTGGGGACAGGCTTTTTCCACCTAGGAAACATGCACCTGGGGAGACCGTCAAGGTGCGTGCCTGTCTCCAGCACTTTTTATTATCTACCTCCGCCCTTTATGTAGTCTCCTGGATAGGATGGTGATAATATACACCAATTACACCGATGATACACAATTGCAGCTGGAATTAAGCAGCGATTATGCAAAGGGCTCCAAAATAAATCCAAGATATCTACAGGTTAGTAAAAGACTGGATGACAGCTAACAGTGTTTGTTTGGACAGCGGTAAAACCGAGCTGCTAATATTTGGATCTTCTCAATACAAATGAAAATTGGACCCATGTTTTGCAAATTTTTCAATTGATGGCCATTGTATTTCCGTACAAGAGAACATTAAAACCTTTGGCGTAGTGTTAGACTACTCACTGGGGTTTGACGCACAGGTGAATAACGTTATCTCAAAGTCCCAGCCACACCTAAGGTTGCTGAGGCTTGTGAAACCTTACATCACGACTAAAAACTGCAAAATTCTAGTGCAGCCTATTATAATGCCCCGGCAAGACTATTGCAAATATAACAAAATGATACTGTACATCGTTAAGAATGTTGCCAAAAGCGACTATATCCCTCCAGCAAGAAGAGAACTCCATTGGTTACCGGTGACCCCAAGAATCCTCTTTAAGACCCTTACTTTGACACAAACGCCTGCATGGATCGGCCTCTGTCTACCTTAAGGAGAGACTTTCACTGCAACAGTTGGGTAGATCAATTAAATCCTAAAACACCCATTGGCTTATATGCCCACGATTTAAGGGAGCAAGAGGGAAAGGACGCTCCTTCACTGTCCAGGCCTCACATGCCTGGAATGAACTGCTGGTCAACCTACGTACAGAGAAGTGCCTTCTGACATTTCGTAAAAAAGGTTTAAAAAAACTCCTGTTTAACTAAACCCTGTGTTATTCTAGGTTCTTGGACTGTTTTGTTTTGACGTAACTTCATGTGCGCCCTGATGCCTGCATGTTGCAGCGTGTGACAAATACATTCAATTTTACAAAATAAATAAGCAACTCATCACTTTCAGAAAAGCCAACAAACAAACACTACATTTCCTATAATTCTCCTCTCGACCAAGGGCAAAATCCTGATGGGATCCAGCAAGCAGCAGTATGACCCCAAGATTGAGTGGTAAGGTATGCAGAATTCCCAGTCATGTCACCTAAACCAGGAAGGACACCTGAAAACCAGTCCCCTTGGCCGAGTCATCTGATCCTTGCTGACAAGTCAAAGTGAGAGGGGTTGCATCGAACACAATCCCCTTCTCTCACAGCCAAAAAACCTGACATTGATCAGGAAAGCACAATTATTGATCCAGAGTCATAAAGACCTCGGGAAAGACCTAAGCACCACAAACCTAAAAGAGAACAGTTACAAAGGAACTAACCCTTTCTCTCATATAACACCTGGAAGGATCGGGGAGAAGCATGGCTCTCCATAGGAACGTGGGTGTGATGTTAGCTGTTATTCGGCACTGTCATTGCAACATAAAAAGAATAATGCCTCTTGATTTTTGGTGTCTCACCTTCCAGGGTCGGTCTTACACCAGATTGCACCTCAGGCGGGAAGCATCATTGGCGCCCCCCTCCACCCCGACCCCTAAAAATGACAACCAGAAAAATGTGTTACAAATGTTGTAAATAGGGCACTTCATTAAGAACCAGATGGAAATAAAAATGCAATAGAACATGCATACATTAGACACTAGGTGACAGTCTTAGAATGTTACCTCTATTATGTGTTCAAAAAGTAACATTTCTTGACTTTGCCCTTGCAAATTAAAGCACAGCATTGGATAAATCCTTTGCCTGGGGCTGCATTCAAATCGGCAGTAAATCACCCCCTATTTCAAGATAATAACATCAAACGCATAAGCCCTCACCACTTAGCAAGAGACTGCCACCAAACACCCTGCAACTCATATCAGTTGTAGAGAGTGGGGTGACTTGCCCAGGTACCCACCTCTTTACAAGGGCTGGGCAGTCAATGATTTGTGAGGAAGTGCCCTCAAGAAAGTGCCCTCAAGTGTCCACTAGATTCGATAATTTCACTGCTATCACTGCTTTGGGAGTCACAGCGAGCTGCATTGGCTGATGCCATTGACTTTAATATCAAATGTACGTGTTCATTGAATATATTAAACACCCCCTTGTTATTGATGCTCTCTAGGCCAGCCCCCCAAATAGATATTGTTGTTTGACTTGTTTGCTGCCCCCACACCCTTGACTTTACATCTAGCTTAAACAGCGTGTATCCGGAAGGTCTGTCTGCAGAAAGAGGATTGCAAGGAACCTTGTGTCACCCCGTAATGTCACTTCCAGTACCACCCTTAAGTCACTTCCCCTATAGCGCTTAGCAAAGTCCCCAAAGTGATGTTAAGCACTAAATGAGAAATCTGCATACATAGACCCTTATTTGCAGTTTTCAAACATAGTATTAAACACATTTTGTGTGATTTTGATTTTCATTTGCTTATTTGTTTAAATTATAATTAGTCAGGAATCAGGATTGGCACCAACTACGAGCCCAATGTCATTTGGCAAAAGGAGAAATGTATGACCTAGAAATAAAGCGCCTAGCTACCTCAGGGTTCAGCGAGCTATATAAGCAAATAAAACAAACAAACCTGGGCAGAAGTTGTTAAAATTGAGAAGCTTTGTAGAAATGCACTACTTAGCCGTCAATTCGCCAAATAGGGTACAAAGTGCAATTATCACATCTGGACTACATTAAGGTACTCGAACTGTCGCAGCCCACATGCCTGCATCTTGGCACGCTGCTGCACCCCTTTGCAATTTAGAGATTAAAATGATGCTCTTTTTTCTTTGATAAACTTGAAGTTTGTATCATAGAGTTTCACGGTGGAAGGGGGGGATTTCCTTCAGGGAGGTAGCTGAGTCAGAAGTATGGGACATCATCCAGAGAATCAAGCCCTCTAACTGCAAAGGGGTTGCCTGCCCTGCCTCCTTAGTTAAAGATTGTATTGATTCCCTAGCACCATTTCTGACATCTTTCATCAATGCCTCGTTTAAGTCTAATTCAGTCCTGTCAACCCTTCAAGAAGCATGGGTGTGGCCACTACTCAAAAAGCCCAATCTTGACCTTGAATCTCCAAATAACTACAGGCCAATCACCACGGTCCCATTCCTTCTAAAAATAGTGGACACAGTTGCCCACACCCAAATTCAACAGTTCCTTGAATCTAACAACATCCCAGGCAAGAGGCAGTTTGGCTTCCGATCAGGACATGGTACTGAGTCTGCCCTATTGGATCTTAAGATCCAATTGGCCAACCTAGTTGACAAAGGCCAACTGTCATTTCTCCTACTACTGGATCTTGTGGATCATGACAGTCTGTGCAAACACCTTATAAATGCGGCTCACTTCTCCACCGAAGCCACTGCTTGGATAACATCCTTTCTCAAGGGGCGACTCATGAGGGTCTTCTCAAACCACGCATGCACATCCTCCAACACCCAAATCTGTGGTGTCCCACAAGGCTCTTGCACAGCCCCCACACTCTACAATATTGACACCCTTCCCCTTTTCAAGGACTTAGACGATTGAGGCACATCTTACACTAAATATGCTGACGACACCCAAGTCCTTCTCCCACTGACACCTCCTTCCCGCCGCCGATCATTTGTAAAGTGGGGGAGGAACAACAGCGGACACCAGCCTTTCCTAGAGACCAGGTGGGCTGTTTCAGATCCCTAAACCTTTTTCTGGGCCTTGATCACAGCAAATCTTACTTGGTTTTCTTTGTTGTCTCCCCGCCGTGGTTTCTTGAGGCTTTGTATTCAAAGGGGCATGCCATTCTGATGTGTGAACTCTGACTTCTTATGTGATCAATTCTGTATTTCTTCAATCATGACAGCTGTTGCATAATCTTTCCAACACTGACATGTCATTGGATGCGAAACTGCCCTCTGCCCAAATAAATAAAGTCATGAATTTGTGAGCATGTTCTATTTAAAGGCACTCTTAGCCAGAGCATGTGGCCAAAAGTAAATGTTCGCAATATTTAAAGTCCTTACAGGAAAGGTCTTTCACTTAAAGGGGTCACTGACTGTTGGAACACATGTAATTTAAGGGTTCACAAAGGACGCACACATAAGGGTGATGCGTCTGTTTTATTTTGGATCTGAGCACGCTTTTCTCATACTATCAACCAGTGCCACCATTGTCATAATAGCACAGTGGACTGCGAAGGGCAGAGTGGAGTTTGCGTCTCTTAGATAGTGCATGGGGGTGAATGTGCTATTGTAACTTTGGGTGTTATGTTATGATATATTGTGAGACTGCTGCTGGTATAGCCCCAAATCTCTGGAGGCCTCAGGGAATACAGTAAACTGTAGCCTGAACATTGTGTTATGATATAAGACTGTGCATCGCATTGCGGGCAAATGCTGTTTTGGCAGCGATGACTGGTATTGTAACTATCAGTAGCCATTGCCATGTGTTCGGTGGTAAGTACTGTGTCAGTAAGTAAGTGATTGCTGGCATGAGAACCGAATTTGGGGTGTGGGACTCTGCCAACTATTATGGGAACGGTGCACTAAAAAGGTTTAGCAAACAAAGTGGGGCGGGAAGTGATGATTTGCATGTAAGCAATTAATTACAATTGTGTGCTCTACGATCAAAAGACAAACGGTACACTCAAAAACACATGCTGAAGTGCATATGCATTGCAGGAGAAGAACAATGGCTTCGGTAGAGATGATGTAAAGTATGGTCAACAAATGTTTTGTGATGAGTAACGTGTGTTTGACGGTGACTGAGTCATGAACATCTGTTCCAGAAACACGAATGGCAGTATAGCGCACACATGTTCTCGGTATGACTTTTTCAGTGTTCTGCCCTTATTATGTTATATGATGTCATGTTATGTTAAGAGATGTATTATACTGTACCAGTCACCGCCATAGTGGCATTCCAGGTGTATCCAGAACTTGGTCTGCGATAGAATATGAAAGCAAAGCAGAAGAGGGTAAAGGAGGAGGAAGGTTAAGCATGCCTAAAAGATATATACAGGTGGAAGAGGGAATGAGGGCTGGGGATGTAGTGTGTGTAGCAGCTGATACACTTGGGAACCCATTCATAGCACTGGTGGGATTCCATAAAACCCGTCAAACCACAGGATTTTGCTTCAAAATGCACTCTGTCGGCAGCATGTGAAATCGCTGTACACAGCCGTGGAAATCCTTCACAAACCTTGAAAAACGCAGGCAGAATTGCATTGAAATCCATTAAGAGACAAATGTACTTACACCAAAATCGACTACACACATTTATATGCAATGCTGGCTATTGGGCTGGATATTCGCGGGTCTGGGATCTGGCAAAACATTTCTCCTTGGATCTCCATTTTCAACCTTTATTTAGTGCTTTCAAACGTAAAGGTGCCACGAAGCGGAGGTTGAACCAAGATCCTTAGGATCAGGGACAAGGTACTCATCCACCAGGCTAACGCAGCCACTGACCAGGTCATCCGTAAACCTGCATGTTAAACTTGCACTCTATAGCAAATCGGGAAATATTTAAGTACAGCTTTTTAGTTTTAAAAGGTGCGCACCTTTTATATTTTGCTTGAAACATTATAGGATACACTGCTCCCTGGGGCTATTTCACAGGTGTTCACGATAAATCTTCTGAAAGCCAAATGTTTATTTGGGGCATAGGTTTGGGGTGAGAACAATTCTCCAATCCCTCCCAGATCTCCACCCCCGAAGTCACTAGTGGGCTCTCACAGTGAGAAAAATCAATTTCCAGCATGGTTTATGAAGGACCAGGGAAGGGCATTTGGCCAGTAGATAGACTTGGAAACGGAATTCCATTACAAACTCGCAAAACACACAAATAATCAGTTTCATGCATAATCAAGCAGAATATTGCATAACATGGACAACTGAGGATGTCTCCTCAGCAAATGAGGCTCAAAGTATAAGGCAACATAAACGTTTGTTTTTTATGCACACTTGGAGAAAAAAGTGGTGAGCAGTCTTAGCAAATATGAAAACATTTCTGTCATGCCTGATTTTCATTCATTGTCCAAATCCAGGCTTCGAGGCAGGAAACCTGGTGCGAGCACTTAGGAAAGCAAGTATGACAGTGGGAACCCCATGCCCTGGACTCTGAGTGAAGGAAAGCAAGTATGACAGTGGAGAATAGTAGCACAATGCAATTGGGAACCCCATGCCCTGGACCCTGAGTGAAGGAAAGCAAGCATGGCAGTGGAGAATAGTAGCAGGATGCAATTGGGAACCCCATGCCCTGGACCCTGAGTGAAGGAAAGCAAGCATGGCAGTGGAGAATAGTAGCAGGATGTAATTGGGAACCCCATGCCCTGGACCCTGAGTGAAGGAAAGCAAGCATGGCAGTGGAGAATAGTAGCAGGATGCAATTGGGAACCCCATGCCCTGCACCCTGAGTGAAGGAAAGCAAGCATGGCAGTGGAGAATAGTAGCAGGATGCAATTGGGAACCCCATGCCCTGGACCCTGAATGAAGGAAAGCAAGCATGGCAGTGGAGAATAGTAGCAGGATGCAATTGGGAACCCCATGCCCTGGACCCTGAATGAAGGAAAGCAAGCATGGCAGTGGAGAATAGTAGCAGGATGCTATTGGGAACCCCATGCTCTGGACCCTGAGTGAAGGAAAGCAAGCATGGCAGTGGAGAATAGTAGCAGGATGCAATTGGGAACCCCATGCTCTGGACCCTGAGTGAAGGAAAGCAAGCATGGCAGTGGAGAATAGTAGCAGAATGCAATTGGGAACCCCATGCCCTGGACCCTGAGTGAAGGAAAGCAAGCATGGCAGTGGAGAATAGTAGCAGGATGCAATTGGGAACCCCATGCCCTGCACCCTGAGTGAAGGAAAGCAAGCATGGCAGTGGAGAATAGTAGCAGGATGCAATTGGGAACCCCATGCTCTGGACCCTGAGTGAAGGAAAGCAAGCATGGCAGTGGAGAATAGTAGCAGGATACAATTGGGAACCCCATGCCCTGGACCCTGAGTGAAGTATGGCTGTCGAAAAACGGACTAATAATAGATCAGTGGGTAGTCTGTGTGGAGCCCCTCAGTCAGCAACCTTCTTGCGATACTTTGAAACCTCAGGGCACTACAGGACTTCAGAGGGCCCACTTGTGCATCCTCTTCTCTAACATGGATACATTAACCCTTTCACTGCAGCGAATCTGATGCTTTCCTATGGATATGAGATATACATGTACTTCTAAGGGCAATCAAACAGTTAAAAAGCAATTGCCGCCATGTTAATGGAATGGGAGTGAGTGAATGGAAAAGCTTTGTGTCCCTTCTCCACGGTTCTGGACTTGTGCACCTGGGCCCGCCTGCCTGCCGTGATTGAGAAGAGAGACATGTCACTCTTGCAATGGGAAGAAGCAGGAAGAAAGGATGCCCTGGGTACAAAGGCAGCTAAGGACATGCTGTGCCGCCTCTCTGACACGAGCTGTCTGCTTCCAGCACACTCTCATTTTGACAAAATATTAAAAACATAAATCACATCACTATTATACATGACTCTGCTTGCTGGGTAGAATCTCATCTCTACCTCTCTTGAGCTTCCCGCAGACTAATCATTTATCGTTGGAGCCTACTATAATCAGGGGTGTCAAGTGCAAAATGGCATCAAGACAAAAGAGGCAAACTTGGAACACTGTGACAAAGAGCCTGGGGAGTAATCCCACCCATTCAGGAACTCCACGGGCCTGAGAGTTCAGTGCTTCGAAGACTCCTTCCGAAAGTCACTGCTGAATTATAGGCCGGTCTGTAACGCGCGGGAGTGCCCCATTAGTCAGTCAGGCCGTCGCTGCCAATGAATGATGGCGCACTTCCTCCACGGACATAAATCACGCCGCCTTCTACCAATCAATGGGAGGTGCCTGTTAATAGATTGCAATCCTGGAAGGAACTGTATTGTTTGAGACGATGTTCCCTAATTTATCAAATGATAATTGCCCTAACCATCCGCTGGCAAGACACTCATCATACTGCAAGTGGCCCCAGAGAGCATGACAGGGGCAGAGGCATCCTGGTGCACTCTCACAAGCGGCTGCAATGCCCCACAGAACCCTGAAGGTGGGAATGGAAAAGGTACTTTTATCTATAGCTAGAAAGCAGACTATGTATGAACAAAGAACGATTGTTTGCATTATTAGTAGTAGTATTAGCATGTATTATTATTATTATTATTATTATTATTATTATTATTATTATTATGCTAATACTAATAATATTAGCAAGCATATGTAAGTCAAATGTTAATCTCTAAGGTTGTCTCTTGGGAGAACGGAGGAAGCGTGATCGGTTTGAAACCAGTAGGTGTGGCTTCTAACACTGGGCTCTGCATTATCTGCAGTCTCATGTTTCATGACTATTGAGCATTCCTGTCATGGTGTGAAATGCATATGAAACACTAATGTGTGATGTCAAAGCTCATAGTCATTATGAACATGTGATGGGAGATGTTCAACTAAGGCTTTGAGGCTTTTTTGGTACTTAGGCTCCCACATCAGTTATGTTAAGTTGATTGATGCTGTGCCCCGCTGCCATTTTCATGGTTCCAGGCGCTCACGTGGCTAAGTAAGAAATTGGGTGGGGTAGGTTAGTGAGGGAAGAGGGACAGGATAAAGGTTGTGCTCTTCTGTTGATGATTGCAGAACCAGGACTAACTGGTGTCTGTGTGTGTCGGCTTTATGAGTGTGCTTTATTGTGTGCACTGTGCTTGTTGTGTCCACAGTGTAACGCCCAGTGGTTGGGTTGTTTGTGGCTCTTTGTTCTTGTGGTGGATGTGTGGCTTGTGCATGTTTCAGTGTTGTATGGCTGGCCCTTTGAGTGGGTGTGGTACATGGGAGGTATGCAGGAGAGGAGCAGTATGCGTGGTTAATAGGTTAGTAGGTTTTGTTCATGTCTGTGGTTGTTTTATTGCTGGTTCCATAATCCATACTGTCCCACGATTGCCTTGTGTGGTGCACATTTCTATGATTGTCTCTGTGAATTGAATAGCCAGGTTTTCAGTCCTTTTCTGAAGGTTAGCTGATCTTTTGTATTCCATATTTTATTTGGCATCGAGTTCCATAGTTTGGCAATCAAACCAGAGAATGCAGTTCCGTTGAATTTCCTTTTTTCGATTTGGAAATCGTTGCTCAATCTTAGGTTTCTTCCTGATTGATAGGGGTTGATTTTGGCTTGGAAGAATGTGCCCCCTTGTCTGTGTAGTGATTTGTGAGCAATGTAGAGCCTGTTTGCATAATCTAGTCTTGATAGTGCCAAGGAGATGATCACAAGAGTTCTGTGTGGGAAGGTGAGGTAAAGGAGTAACTCTCTAATTAGTCGCAGGAGGTAGTAGTTTTTATTTGCTATTGCATTGACTTTTGTTCTAGTAAGAGTCCATTGCCCATGAGCATTCCCTGATATTTTATCACAGAAGATGTCTTCGGTTTGGTTCCAGTGCATGGTGGCCAGCTCAGGTGTATGTGCATTGTCTTCTGGAGGGAGATCATTATTTCTGTTTTGGTCTGGTTTATTTTGAGATTGATGTGTGTCATCCAGGTCTATATGTCTGAGAGGCATTTGTTGCGGGTGTTGTTTGTGGCTTGGATCAAGGTTATCTTGGAGAGGAGGTCAGTACATGGTTTTGAATCAGTTTCATTATAGGGACATGTAGATGTTGATGAAGAGCGTTGAGGGGCTCAATCGTTGCGGTACGCTGCAGGTGATGTTTTGGTGCTAGATGTAAAAGGTGGTAAGTATGTTCTTTTAGTTCAGTTGGTGAGGAAAGATTTCAGCCATTGTAGTGCAGAGTCTGTTATGCTGCTTTCCTCCAATCTCTGGATTAGTGTTGTGTGTAGCATTGTGTCAAAGGCGGCTGATATGTCTAGTAGTTTGAGGGCCAATAGGGTGCTTTTGTCTGTGTTTATTTTTAAATCGTCCCATATGGATAGAAGTTCTGATTTCATTCCTATCATGGGTCTGGGAGTGGTTGAGTGTTCTGTTGCTTTCTACATGGTTGAGTAGTATTTTGTAGATGTGGTTCTGAAGTAGTTTCGCTAGGTAGGATAGGGTAGGTTCGATATAGGTGAATGAACGGAAAATAGCACAGGGGCAACATACTGGTCTTGGAAGAAAGACCATGCAACTCAACAGAACAGAGGTTCAAATCCCGGATTTGTGCTTAGAAAATGAACTCAGGTATGGTATTGGGTGCTTTATAAAAAAAACCAATGAAATACATAAATATGTCTGTATTTGGAGGGGTCTTCAGCATTTCCTGTTAATGTATGTTTAAGGTACTATTCTCGTGTTTAAGGATAGGTGCATTAGTAGCTTGAAGTATGATGCTGTCATTTTGTGGTTGGGGATTCTTTTGAAGATTCCTGGTGAGCATGGGTCAATGGGGGATCCGGCAAGGTTGGTGACTTTTATTAGTTTATTGAAGGTTTCTTCATTTATAGGTTCAAAACATTTGAGTGGTTTGGTGGTTGGTGGTGCGTTTGTTTCTGGTTGTTCTGGATTTGTGTTTTTTGTGGAGCGGCTTGTGTTGATGATCTGATGAATTGCTTCTATTTTTGTTCAAAGGCAGTTTGTGATGTTGTCACATAGTGATTGTGATGATACGACGTATTTGTTGCACAATTTTGGGTTTTTGATTTCCTTGATGATTTTGAATAGTTATTTTTGTGGGTGTGTTGCAGTTGAATTCTTGAGGTGTAGGATGTTTTTTTTTTCTTTCAGAATTGCTGATTTGTAAATTTGGAGTGGTCTTCAGTATTTGTCTTTTGTCCGATTGGTTGTAGTGATTTCTCCATTGTTTTTCCAGTTTGAAGTTTGTGTTTTTGGGTTCCCTCACTTCTTCTGTGAACCATCTTGCTGCCATTTCTTTGTAGTGGCTTTGAAGAGTTTTACAGTTGCTAATTGGTTTAGGTGTCTGGAGTCAAGTGCTTGCATTCACTCTATTTGTATCTCCTCTTCCTTCTTCTCTACGAGTCTCTCCTTTTCTTTCCTTGCCTTGTACTTCTTCGTTCATCCTTTTGCTTCCTCTCATTTTCCTTATCTTCTTTGTATGCTCTCTTGTGTTCTCTTTCTTTCTTTTCCTGCTCTTCTCTTTCTTCCCTTTCTTCCCTTTCTCGAACCCCATCTATGACCTTGATCATCTAACTTAATTAACATTTGTCCTCTCATCCATTCATTCTGTGCTATAGTTAATAGCCTTATCTTTCACTTCCCTTTGTCTCCCTGCTTCTTCCTCTATCTGCATCTGTCTGTCTGTCTGTCCTTTCTCTCATCACGTGGTTTACTTTAATCAGGTGTTGGCATATATTTGTTTTTCTCTACTTTTCTTTCTTCTGCATTGTCCTCACTCTTATAAGCGGGGTCCCAAATGTTGGATTTACATACCCCACTGCTGCTTTCAATTCATTTAAAGGATGAAATCCCTGTTCCTCAGTATCTGTGTTCTTGTTTTCATAAGGAGATAGAGTATTTTCTTCAGGAGTGGAAGGAGGAGCCAAAGGCATAATATCCTCCTCAGTAGGCTGATTAAGCATGCACTCCTTCTCAGGTGGATCTTCTTTCTCGCTCTGATACATTTTCCACAACTCTAATATGGCCAGTCTGTTCTGTAACTTCTTCCCCTTGTATGAAGCATGCAAATATCTTGTCATATATCCGGGGTGGACTGGCAACCAAAAGAGGCCTTGGAAGTAATGTTCAAAGTGGCCCCATATTACACATTTTCAGCAAGCCTAACCCTTTTCCTATGGGAATATTAGGAAATACCACACAAAAGAGGCCTACGGTGAAGAGGCCTACCGGGAAATCTGTAGAGTTCCCTATAGGCCAGTCACTTGGTGAAACGTGTTATACCCTTCCCTTTAACACCTTTATAGCATATTATTAGGTAGGATACTTAGGAAGTCTGCGCCCCCCGCTATGGGAGAAAACAGACTAAAACCTGAGCCATATACTTGACATGTCTAATGCATTTGTCAGGCAAGGTCAGGCAATCACTGACAATTACTGACACCTGACGTCCATTAAACTTCCCACATGGATAAAAGGTGGAGCAAGAGCACACTCTGAGCAAGGCAAAGCACACGAGGAAACTCCAGTTTCAAGGTGGCTGCTGAACAAGATAAGAAAGATGGCAAAAAGGAAGGGGATAGCAAGGAGGGAAATTCTTTTGACCTTTTCGACAAGGAACTGTGATTTCCTAGAAACCTCAAGAATAGAAAGCCTAAGACCAGAGAACCAGGCTGAAGACTCCTGCATTGTGCGTCAGAGATACCTGGGACCCTCCTGCATCATTAATCTAGGTGGAGAGAGACGACAGCCGCTCTGGTACCTTGCCTCCAAGAACAAATCGGCATCAGTGAAATCAACACAGACGGTGAGTTGGGAAGGCCGGTCTGTGTTGAAGCCAAGGTTGCAAAAAGCAACATTGTATGGCGAGCATTAGAACAAACATTATTAAAACGTGTGTGATAAGAGACACGAGTGAAGATGAACTGCTGATGAAAGTTTGAACTTTGAATGAAAATACGATACCTTTGACAGAGTGGTCCGGCACTGCGTGTGCTCAATTGAAAGTCTCTGTAAGGTATCCAGCGGAAAAGTGAAAATTTAAGAGATGTAATCAGAAGAGAGAAAAGAATTGTGAATCACAGTGGTCCTGCGACAGGTCAAGCCAAATCCTGCACACATTTGAAAGTCTTCAATCGTGATACAGTAAGGAACGTTTGGAAAGTGAGGTAAATTGGTCTGAGTCCGGTGAAGGGAGACCAAGTGAAGGTTTTGTGATAAAGTGCATCTGAACCCTGCGGCAGTGTCCGGGGGTGAACAGTAAATCAACCAATAAGTTGTATATGTGACATCCTAAGAAGAAAGGAACTTCAATGTTTGTCGTGTTGCATAAGAGACTTTGAATGGCAAAGAGACTTTGGCACAGAAGGTCCTGATGTTGAAGTTTTGAACTGCATCCTCATGCTAGAGAAGCCAGAGAGTGTGCTGAGTTCGAGTGAGCTGCCTTGTCCCGTGCTGAAAACGTGGGGAAGGGAAGCCAATGGCTTGAATATCCTGACATATTTCGTGAACACTTTTCTTTTGCATAACATTGTTTCCTACACTATTTGTATTTAGAGGTAATGATTGGCAATATGTTTATTAATAAAGGCCCTTTTATTTGACAAATTCAACGAGGACTTTGTTATTATTATTTTATGGTCGTAGCTTGCTTCCATCTTTAGATTTAGGATTAGACAGCATTTTTCAAACCAAGTTGAAGTTCAATAAACACCCTTAAACTATGATCACTTGTGCCTGTCTTACTGACTGATACCATGCCTTCCTTACAGTAACCACAACACGCAACACCTGTGAAGGCTCCAGTCAGTCTGAAAGGAGGCAGCCCCAGAGACATCTATGGTATTTCCTCCAAACAGCCGTTCAGGAGGGAGGGACAGAGTCAGGGCTTCCCAGGACTTTGAGAAAAAAGGTAAAAAGCAGCAGAAACCAAGAGGCCACACGGGACAACTTGCCTTCGATCAGGAATCAATTGGTTCCTATGGCAGGGCCTAGTTGTCCCAAAAATGGAGGACACTCAGAGCCACTGCCAAGTCAGTATGTAGCCACCAGTCCATACCGTGCTCTGTAGGAAGCACACATGTGCCCACAAACCCACATAAGTGGTACAAGGGTGTACTCCCAACTATGGGTGCCATAAGGGTATCCCATGATAAAATGAAGAGCTGCACTGCCAGAGGTCCAGGCTGGACTTCAGTGGCAGAAAACATAAAGAAAACGCACACACAGAAGTAGTAGGACAAGGAATGTAGGCCATGTCCCTCCATAAGGCATTTCCAGCATCACACTGATCTTGAAGCCTGCTCTCTGCTCTGGGATATTCAAGGGAGTGTAGGCACACTATTATCTTCATTTGGGCTTAATGAATAGCCCTTGTTTCCAGCTTCTTGTCATGGGTTTTGACCCATGTTGAATCAATAGAGCAAACTAAATCAATAGACTGGGTGGATGTGGGGATGAGCTATCGCCGCCCACATTCACGCCTAATAGGAGAACTGCGCAGTTGGCACAAGACCACTCCAAAGATACAACCTTCTTGTGGGGGGGTTCCACATAACCACTCTACTGTGAGGATGCCATCAAAACAATGTTAAGCAAGGGTCCTATACTATCAAGCAAAAGACCACTCTATTGAAATGCAGTAGTTCAAGACAACTCAAAAAAATGCATGCAGTACCCGCTTTGGACTCAAGGCGGCGCTAGCGGTCTAAACTCTGACAGGAGAACTGCTACTTCAGAAGCTAATCAGCCTTCTGTGACAATTGGGACTTCAAAGCTTGTTAGGTAATGGAAGATCTAACCACCTGCTGTTCCCAGAGACAATCTGATTTGATTAACAGGCCAAAAGGCTGGGAATCCTTCTCACCTCAGAAAGCCCAGGATATCACATGGTCATGCTAACCAAATGCAAAGTGGCCCCCTGGTCCATTGACCTCAGCTTGCTGGAGCCCACACAAAAGACCTTTTCCCTTGAATAGGATATGGTGATTTTGACTGTTTCCTGTCAACAAAGATCTGCCAGCCAGGAGAGACATGTGATCACTGTCATCCCCAAACTTTGGGGGCGGACTCAAACACTGCAGTACTTTGAATTGAAAGCAAATATATATTTTACAGAAATAGTGATAACTCTTGGTAACCAGATGACAGAAATGTGAAATTTGGGGATCCTTAAAATGAAAACTTTGCCCACAATTCAAGCCCAAACTCCAATTTGTGTGATGTTCTGGGGCAAAACCCCGCTATTTATTGATACTACAGACTCTGTGTTTAAGCTAGAGACATGGGAATTTACTGGAGTATGTATGGACAGGCCGTGTATATGTGTATAATTTTTAATGAAAAACCAATGTTGCATAACCCACTAAAATCGAA
Organism: Ambystoma mexicanum; assembly: GCF_040938575.1. Classification (NCBI taxonomy): domain Eukaryota; kingdom Metazoa; phylum Chordata; class Amphibia; order Caudata; family Ambystomatidae; genus Ambystoma; species Ambystoma mexicanum. The sequence continues at coordinate 432,478,005 of NC_090937.1, forward strand.
AATAAGTTGCCATTTCTTTACCCAAGCTCCTAGAAACGCCAGAGTCGCAACAGTGCCTACCTCATGTGATATATGATGTGTGTAGGTGATGTAAAAACAACTGTGTATTTGGGAAAGATGTATTTGGATCAAATATAGATTTGTGTGTAAAGATGACAGGGGAGGGCCCTCTGGCCATAAAATCTACCTCATCACTCTGACTCACAACTCAGTTCCCCCAATCATGGGAGAGGGGAGAATTGGGCCAATGACAAGTAGAGAGGGGCAGGCTTAGCTAGGCCCAGGCACACACCCATTTTCAAAACGCATAAAAGCAGACAGTGCAGGACAAGTGGGGATCCCTTTTTCACTTTCCGCGGGATGCCTGCCGGGAGACTTCAGACTTCAATCCATCAATCTTCAGAGATCAAGACTTTACTTCAGAATTTGTAAAGAACAGGCCTAACCCACAAGCTGAGTTCTCTTCAGCAGGCCTCAAAATCATTTGCAGACTATTCACAGCCGGGCTGAGCTGTTGATTCTGGCCTGAAACCCTGCGCCAGAAAGATCCAGAAGCAGTGCTGTACCCAGAGAAAGCAGAGACACCCAGAAAGCAGACCAGAGATCCAGAGAACCACAGGCCGCTGTATCTGGGGAGCTGACCCAGACGCTGTGAGCAGAACCGGTGCCTGACAGACCCAGCAGAGCGGAGCTGACCCAGGTGCTGCGCGCAGAGACTGTCCATGGCGAGGGAATCGCAGCCAATCCTGACCCGATCCGTGGCGAGGTCCAGTCCTTTCAAAGCTAGGAGTGAGTACTTAGATCAGATTGTGACAGAAATAAGCTCTTAGTTAAAATAATTTAATGCATCTATTTTAATCTGATTAGAACTGTCTCCTAGAAATCGTGTCACCTGTCATTTTCAAAGCTTTCACCTGTCAATTTGAGTTACTTTAAATCCGAAAAACGACCTTTACAAAATCGTTCATATCTCTTGAACCGTCTGTCCTAGGAACTTGGTTTAACTTTCCTCTAAAAGCTTAGAATCTCAGCTCCCAACTTTTGGCGTAATCGCGATTCATGCACTCGCGAATTTTGCCGCGATTTGCGATTTAGCCTGATTTCTTTACCTGTAAAAAGATGGCAGCTTTTTGCTTTCCTTTGCTAAAAATTTGCTTGCCTCTTAATAACTATCCCTGAATCATTGCTAAAGTGAGCCTGAGCTCATCCCAAGTATCTCTCATTCACCCTGAACCTCCTAAAGGGAATTAAAAGCATTTTCAGCATATTTCTCACTTCATTGCCACCACATTGAAAGCACTTGGGCCTGTGTTTTAAAACTCATACCTGTTTTCTCTAAGCTTGCTGGGGTGGGAATTGAATTTCGTATTGTATTTGATTGCATTCCTGAGAACTGTGTGTGTTACTTCCATCTCCTTGCATTGCATATGGGGGGGGGAGTGAATTGCCACCAGAGGAAAAGTGAACATATGATATCTTGTGAAACCATATTAGTTAGTTTCTGTACTGCATTTTCATTCAACATTGCATCCATTTGAAACTATAAAAGTATTTTCACTGCCTTATCCATCCTACACCAACTCCTCATTGATTATAAAGAAGTGTGCTAGTGTCAGATTACCCATTGTTGATTAACATTATATTTATAAGGGCGATATTGATTATTAATTTATTATAAAAGCGTGGGATCTATATTTTGTTTTATTTCTCAAATAAACCTTTTAAACTTGCAAAACAGAACTACTTCTTGGCTCAGTGGGGTCAGGGGGACTCTAAGAGAGGGGTGTTATATAGGGGTAGTCATCCAGAACTCATGAACTGGACATAAAGATATATCAATAAGGGTTTCCATTCAGTATCCCAGACTAGGCATTGACTTAGCTGTAGTGTTGAATTGAATCCTCTTACATTCTGAATCACATGTAGGGAGACCACACATTTTTCAATCTCAACCTTCTATTTACTGCTATTTGATTCAATTGAATTGGGTGTTATTACCCTGATTGGCCTCTAGAGACTTGCTCACTCCAACTTACATGGGTTTTCTGCATCTTGTATTGCCTAATACTTGACTCTTGCAGATGTTTTCTCCTTTGCTTAATCTTAAGAAATATGTCTTATGTACATGGCAGTATCTGGACTTTGCCCCAAATGCATTTCCATCAAATGCATTTGCATAGAGGAATTTGCATTAAAAGAAAGCATCAGATTCATGTTTTTGCGGGTTAAAGGGTTAATTTTATGTTCTGGTGAGATTTAAAGGGTAAAAAACCAGGGGTTGGGGGGGACCCTCCAAAAAGAAGCATCAGATTCATGTTTTTGCGGGTTAAAGGGTTAATTTTATGTTCTGGTGAGATTTAAAGGGTAAAAAACCAGGGGTTGGGGGGGACCCCCCAAAAAGAAAAAAAAAGAAAAATGCATTAGATGCAAATGTTTTTGATGCAAAGAATTTGATGCATATGTCCCTCGAAGCAAAGAATTCGATGCAAAGTCCATAAACAATACATGGCTTATCCTTTTGGCTCCCCTTGTGCCTTGCAATTATTCCTTGAAGTAGCATCCTTGATCCCAGGGCAATAGACTCCTCGTTATTACTCACATGAAGCTGTTTTTCCAGCGTTTCCTGATTCTGCAACCTTGGTCTGTCTCAGAGGTAGCTTGAATGGTTTTAATACAATTCCGATGTCCATCTTTCCATCATGGCCACTCTAGCTATGTTATGTTTTGCTCTGCAGCAATCGCCTATATGTCTCATCCACCTTATGTTTCGGCGTATATACATTTATTAAATATCAGGTTAATTTGTTTTCTTTGCATATACGATTTCTTCATATGCAATAACATGTTTCTTGTGTAAGTTCAGTTAAATCCTCATTCTTTGAGAATGTGCATATCATTTCAGTAAGTCTCAGTATCCTTCCCCTATGACATCACTCTGCTCTTGTGATATTTCACTTATATCTCTATGATGGGGGACCCCTTCCAATCTTGCAGCTAGTAATACATCCTTACAGGCACTACTGCCATATCCACCAGTGCAAAGGCCTTGGAAATGTCTGTCACATGTTATAGCCGAAGCAAGCATCCGTTTTTTTTTCAAGAGTCATCCGGAGGAGAGCTGTTCACTGTCCAAATACATTTTGGAAGACCTGGAAGTCCTTAAAAAGGGCTTGGGCTTTACCCTGCAGAGAACCATTCCTCATTCTGAAGGAGGAGGTTGCAAATCCCTTCGTCGGTGTACCTTCCACCATATTGTCTACCTCATCTGGGGGGATGCTCCTCTTAGGAGCTCAAAGTCTTGGCTGTTAAACAGGGTTGTAGGGAAACCTCCTTGAGTCCAGGAACTCTATGCCATCCCTCCCAAGGAGGTGCATTTATAGCCAGTGTCAAGGGATGCCCATCTTATCTGTGTCCCTCCATTGTCTGGGTCCTATATTGCTTGCACTCTGCAGAATGCAGAGACGTGTGACAGTGTTGGGAACCTATCAGCTCTCAGAATTGAGTGGCCTTGGAGTGGAAGGTGCAGTGCCCGCTGTGTCAAATAGGTTCTAGGTGTCAAAAAGGTGAGTGGAGATCTCTCCTTTAAAATCTCTTCTCAGGTATTTCCAAATTGAATCTCAGTTCTTCTCATTGGCTGGTGCAGGCCAAGGTGTGGGCTTGGGGTCAACAGCAGGAGCTGCAGCAGCATCCTTATGAGTGGTTTGTCTGGGGATGCGAGTATTGTTGGGCCTGAATGGAGAGGGAGCAGCTTATTCACAGTGCTCTCAATGAGATTTTGCAAAACCTGAACCGGAATTGTTGCAGCAGAACCTGGAGGAACAGAAGGGGGGTCATGGGCAGAAGCAGTTATAACTTCTCTTTTAGGGAGGTGGTGTACCTTTGCCCGTTCCACTCTCCTTTCATAAGCGGAGCAGGATATCTCATGTCTACTGCGGTCCTGGGAGTAGTATCGTTCTATCTTCATGTGGTTCCTAGACCGGGAAGAGAGGCTTTTTTCTTCCTTTAGTGACAACATGGCTGACTGTCTGGGAGGTAGGGGTCACCTCATTCTTTGAGGACTGGGGTGAGGGGGAGGGACAAAGGGGTCATGCAATTACAAGAAAGGGCCTAATGCAACAGCAAGAAGATGGGCGCCAGAGGTCACTATATGGCCCTTAAGCCATCAAATCAGACTTAATAGAAGTTGGGAGGGCTCCGAGATGACCCCTTGCACAAGGCAGCATGTATTACTCCAATGCTTCTGAAGACCGCGTTTCCTTCCCTTCCATTTCGTAGGATATATATTTCGAGGAGGACACGGTGTGCACATGTGTGTTGTCTTGGACACATGCAACTTGTTTAAAGGGACCAAGGATGTCCCCTGTGGAATTGAACATGTTACCCGCCTTGGGAAAAGTTGCTAAAGTGACATCAGTTTCCACACACAAAAACGTCTGGCAAACCGCCCGGGGTCTATCTGCAGAAACGTGAGTTTTAGGGCAAAGCCGGTGCAGTTTCCGCCTCTGGAGTGTGACAGCAATCCACGCAGGGAGCGGTGCACCCCAGCCTTTTCTTCGCTGTCACCCCAGGCTGTCTCTTTCACCTATCGTGCATAATTTGCCTGTGCCGACTCTGCAACACGCTGACTTCGCCTTTCCCTGAATAGAGTAAATACAAGAAACTGTTTGTTCTCCTGAAACGTACAATTGGAACATTTCTTGTGATCTTTAACACGCAACACACCACACGTGCTGCCTTTGTGAAGCAGGGGGGGGGGGCTTGTGGAAGTTGCTTGTTGCAGTGCGTGGTGCTTACTGGCTTGGCAGATAGCTGGAGACCCTCACACTTGACTTAGGGCGTGCATTACGCCAATTAAGAAGAACATGAAAAGAATAATCCGACTAAAATAAATCAAACAAAAACAAGCTCCTTCCTGGGTGGATTAGTAAGGAAGCCTCACCCTCCTGACCTAGCGGCCCCCAGGATAAAGAACAGTCCACCTGACTCAGTGGATGTATTATTGGCATATCAGATTATGTGGTATTCCTTCTTGGAGGACGGTAACTATGTGGGCTAGGATATTCATCGCTATATGTATCATTGTTTGTCCTTTCGATGGCACCATGCCAAACTGAAGGTAGCCCTTCACGTCTCCCCTGCCCACAAGAAAATACCCCAAGATTCACAGCCCCAGAATCAAGCCCCTCAGTGCTGTCAGTGTAGGGACTTTTGGGTTTTCTAGCAGGGTCAGTGCACAAAGCAAGACTTAGGTTTGCATTGCTGACCTCAGAGCTTTCGAAGCACGCATGAGCAGCATAATTCCCTCACCTGGAAAGAACAATCAAAAGCCCTTTCAACCCAGGAGCAAGTGGGTTCAGTAGCAATATACGTATGATATTCCTCAGCAAGGATGCCCGTGTCTAAAAAGATTTGAACCAAAGAATAGAACACTTCAGTAATCCATTTTTGTGTCAACCAAGTCAACTGGCTACCGCCAGACGACAGTGAAGCATCATCCCTGCCCAGAACTGACAGCCGGCCATGACTGGAACACCCTCAGCACCACATTGCCATCACCTACATAGGTATTTATTTATTTAGTACTAAGGTGTAGAAAAGTCGTATTTTGGCCACTGTGCTATGCTCCTATATCCAGAATAGTAGTTAGTCAGATCAGTGGTCAGTGACTCTGTCCTGTTGGCAGATAGGGACCAAATGGGTGCAAGGATAGGTCCACTATCCCATGTTCCTCATTCACTGACTGAGTGTCGTAGATTTTCAGTCCTAATCTAGCTCAAAGAGTGTCGATGGATTTCTGATGGGTAAGCAGCTCAATTCTCCCTTCCAGCTGAGGTTGAAGCATTACAAAGGTGAAGGGCCGTATTTTACAAGGATCTTCTCTCATGATTAAGGCTCTTGTAGGATCATTGGTGGAATCAGTGAGCCAGGATTGTATTAAGCCATCAACACCCGTTCCATGGTCTAAAATGGGTGGTAATGCACAGGACTGTGTGACAAATCAACTTCCGGGGCACCAGTGGTCCAGGGGTGAATATCGGTTTCAAAACCATCAGTCAACGCCACACCTCTAGTAGCCCAGAAGGGATCCAAGTAGATTGGAATACAAATTAATTGTAAGACCTCCTTGTCCGATTTTTAGTAACTTGGACGGAACAGCAGGCTTATCTCTGCAAGGTCTTGCATGGCTGGTTAGTTGCAACACAGCGAACATACAAATATTACCCAATGATAAAAGGGACAGTCCAGTCAAGGTTGAATTAAAATATCAACTTTATTATTACTACAACAGACAGTTCTAGCACACTACAAAATACAACCCACCCTGTAAAGTAACACAGAGGACAGGCAATTTCACAAAGGAAAGGGAGGCACTCTGGATACTGACAGGAGGGTAGTTGCTTGAGTAATCAGTCTTCCTGTTCATGATTATTTGGTTTCAGCACCAAGGGGACAAAGGGTCGTAACTGTCGCTAAGAGCCTTCGGAGAAAGACCAGGGGGGGTCTGAACCACAATGTATCTGGTGATGAAGATGCTCTTGGTGCTCTACAGCATCAAGGGGGTTCCTGGGCTTTGCAGCTCTTGAGACAGAGTTAGCGGCGGGAGACAGCTGCAGGTTCCAGGCAGAAGGCAGTTTGGCAAGCAAGGCTGGATGGACGTCTGGAGGCTGTCCTGCATGGCAGCTCGGGGTCAAGAATCGCTGTCTCTGCTGGTTGGCGGATTTGGAATACTGGTTGAGGCGGCTCGGGCGGCTCTTGGAACTGTGGCATGACAAATGTCAGCGGTGCAGTCGGATGCAATTCAAGGACTCGACTGTCTCCAAAATGTACTTAAAAGATGGATGCTGGATGATGCTTGAGTGGCATTTCTCCTAAATCTTCGCAGAGCTGGTTTCCTTTAAAAGTGGACGGCCCAAAGCTCAGGAGAGTGTTTGAAGGCAACAGCCATGTCCTTAGTTTAGATACTCTCTGGCACTTACCCCCTAGGAAGCTTGCTGGCAAAACATAGCAGTGCATGCTGTGTGATGGCTGGGTACAGGTTCTGTAACTGCTGCATAGGTCCTCTGAGTCCGGTATCTCCCTCTGTTCCCTGGGAGATGATTAGGGGGCGGGATCTTTCTTCCCTCTTGGAACTCTTGGCCTTCCTTCACTGGTGGAAGATGTAAGGTAGATTTTACCTTCAACGCGGGTCCAAATGAGTCCTTCTTCTTACTCCTTTCAAAGTCATCTAAGTGAGGGGTTCAGCCTGCTAAATGGGCCCCATTGATTGCTGCAGGTGAAGCCTACCTTAATAGACCAATGCTGGGTCCCCACCAACAATCTTCTGTTATGCATGAGGTCAGGACCAGAATGCTCTGCAATGGGACAGACAAGGGGGTAACAACATATATCTAAGTTCCACCCATCTCCCTGTCTGTTGTAGATGAAAGTGTCTTTCTGGTTAACTGAGCCATCTGTGACTCTTGATTAAAATGCAGGGTTCCCTTGAAATGTTTTCTGGGAGCAGACTTCCTGTCTCCCCAAATCACATACATCTCTCCTCTGAAAGGGGTCAGCTCTGCAGGGGTTTGCCTCTGGTAAATAATGGACCCTGCATGCATTTAACTGCCTTTCAGGGGAGGGAGCTAGCTTCAAGTTGGCACATTGCATACTAAAGGGGTGTTAGCCCCGCCTTTCCTGTTATCTATTCCGCCAACCAACCCCCTTCAGGCTTTCTTCAAGTATCTCTCATTAGTTTGCACTGCCACCAGCCAGAGGACAAAAGGAAAGCAGTTCCATGGGGCCTTTGATATTTAAATTAGACTGCCCATGCTGGAAGAAGGTGTGCCTTCCCCCTTTTTGAGATGGTTTGATGTACCTGCGGCTGTCACATTCCATCTGAATATTACAGTGGACAACGGTACCTGTAGGCTGTGTCTTCCCGGAGTACATGTGACAATGCGTTTTTTGCGGGAAGCAGATGGACTGTGTGCGGAATGACCTCACACACTCCTCAGAGGATGATCTCCCATCATTCATTTTCATTTATCAAAAAATCAAAAAAGCCCAGGTGAGCGCACTCTCCGCATGAGGATTGTTAAATTCCTCACAAATAGGCCTGGGTATATGGCCTACAATTGAAACACACTGCCTGATTGAAATTGTTGCAACTGTTTGAAAAGCAAATCTAGGATATATTGAGGACAACAAATCCCATAAAGTGTTAATCATTATTTTAGATTATTATTATTATGGTATTTATTGAGTGTGGACCTGGCTTCGCAAAGCAACAGAGCAATAATACAGATACATAACAGAGAGGTTTACAGAGGTATACAACAGTACAGATGCATAACAGAGTGTGTTTCAGAGGTAACAACAGAACAGAAATACAGTGGGGGGGTTGGATACAGAAGGACACAGAGGGGGGTTGACCGGGAGGAGAGAAGAGGGAGGTGGGTAGCATCTAGTGAGTAAGGTCAGGCTAGGGGCAATGTGATGACCTAGGTGTTGAGGCAGAGATATTCCTTGAAGAGGTGGGTCTTGAGTTCTTTTACTGAATTGTAGGAGCGTGGGGAGAAGTCTGATGTTGATGTGGCGGAGGTTCCATAGTCTTGGGGCATAGGCAGAGAAGGCTTGTTTTCTAGTCATTTCCTTTTTGCAGAGGCAGATTTCATGTCTGCACGTGTCCTGGTTTCTGGTGGTGTGCTGTCTGCTGGATATGCTCCATTTTTCTGCAAGGTAGCTGGGTGACTTGAGGTTCAATGCCTTATAGATGATGCAGCAAGACTTGAAGTTGATTTGTGCGTGCAGTGGGAGCCAGTGAAAATCAATGAGGGCCGGGGTGATGTGGTCGTATCTACGAAGACCTTTGATGAGGCATGAGGCCACAAGTAAAACACTTCTCAGGGGCACAAGGGAGGATAATGAGAGGCCTTTGAGGAGTACATTGCCCACATCCAGGTGGGATAGAACCAGTGCTTGAACAGTGGATCTAAAGCTGTCTGGAGGGAAGAAGTGGATACCAAGCTGTCTGAGTTTTCTTAGCTATGTGTGTCTTGAAGGAGAGGTGTTTGTCGGTGTTGAACCCGAGGGACTTGCAGGAGGAGGTGAGCTCAGGTGTGAATCCCTCAGAGTTCATGGTTGATATCCAGGTTGTATGTTTGGGTGTTCAGTGTTGTTGGTGAGGCAGTAGGAATTCGGTCTTGGAGGATTTGAGCTTCAAGTATGCACTGGAAATCCAAGACTGGATCAGGAAGAGGCAGGTTTTGAGCCCATGGATGTCCCTGATGGAGTCGATCTTGAGATATAGCTGTTTAGCAGATACATGAAAAAACGGACTGTGTTGCTTGTGTGGTGAGACCAGCAGTGGCAGCTACACCTGAGCATGTCCCTCAAAACCCATAGATTCCTATAGCATACCTTGCAGATAAAATAAAAGGAGTCAATGCTCCAGGTAGAAACATATAGCAGAGAAGGGTCCATGCGTCAGAATACACAATCTTAAATAGTCTCCCAGGGCAAAACAAACATGTCAGTATAGTCCAGTTTCACCAGTGTCATAAATTGCAATGTACAGTTGTGAAGTTTCCAAGAATTTGAAATATCTCTGTGGTGCTTTTTCTCAAAAGTCCTTCGGGTATCTCTCTTCTCCAATTTCTCCTGCAGATTCAGTAGAAGTCACTGTGTCTCCTCTACAAGCATTAGAAACAGCATGAGTGTTGACGCTTCTGGCAGAGAGAGTCAACTAAGTCTGCTGGCCCCAGTTTCCACAGAAGAGTTTATGAAGCTCTTTGGGCACCCCTTCCCTAAATTTCCGATCTCTACCCCCAATATCTCTGCACTACTCATATTCTTAACCTGGCCTTCCTCAACCTCATGCCACAGATCCTTCCCTCCTTCCACTATTGGTTGAACCCCTTCTGATCGGTTCCCTCCCCTCGCATATGCATTAAGCGATGCTTACCCTCACATTGCTTCCTGTTGCCTATGTCTAGTAGCCATCTAGTGCTGTATTCGTCCGACTTCACCACCTCCTCTTATTGATACTTTCCTACTAACACTGGACTTCCTCTTCCTGCCACCGCTGGACTTTCTCTTCCTGCCACATCAGGACTTTCTCCACCAGCCACTTCTTAATGCTTGCCTCCTGCCATGTCCTGATCCACTCCTCTAGTCCCCTCTTGATGTTCACCTCCTGCTGCCTCTTGCTACTCTTCTCCTTCCATCTCCTGACGGTCACCTCCTGCCACCTTGTGACACTTTTCTCCTACCCCTCCTTATGCTCGTCTCCTGCCACCTAAAGTTCTTTCTTCCCCTTTGGTCGCCAAATTCCTTTTATCCCACGTCTATCAATCCAGACTCCTTCTCCTTGTTCTCTCCTGAATCTTCAACACACTCCGAACTCACTGTGACGTCAACCAAACATCCACACCCCTTCATTTTCGTCCAGTGCTTGTATACCCTGGGGGGAGAGGGGGCTTTTTCCCCCCTGTGCCGACACTTCTATAAAAGGGTTGGCACGGTCGCCAGCTGTGTGTCTTAACTGTCCATCACTACATATTGGCTACCTGAAATGTCTGTACTGGGATGAGCAGTGTTTCATTCGGATGTATTTCCCACCCTCCTGATGCGATCTACAATTTCAAAAGATGGGCCTGCCATCTTAGAATTGGGCAACAGACCTTTCTGAGCATGCATGCGAGTACTTGATTGGAGATGCTTCCCTCGCACGATAGGTGCTTGTGAAGTGATACCAGAGTGATGTTATCATGAAACCTGGCTTCCCTCAGCTATTTTTTGCTGCGGGGAACCCTGACAGACTATGATGGGCAAGCGCTATCCCTCCCTGTACACTGCTGCATGTCTTAAATGGCCAGCATTTTGGTGTGCATGTGGTGGTCTCTTGCTAACAGAAAGGGACTAATTTGGGCTCACTATGGGTTCCCCCCCCATATCATCCTCTGCTCATATTCATCAAGCTCATGTAGGTGCCTGCTCCCCTTGGTCACCCCACTAGATGAACCCAGAATAAGGCAGGGTCCATTATCAAACTTGATATGTAAAATCTGAAGTGCCAGGTCTGGCAGGGAGTCTGTAGTTTAGTGGAAATGCACCAAGTTTGCCGACTGATTGAAACGTGTACTATTTGCTTTATAAACAGATTGGCAGGAAACGTCACCACCTGTCAATTGGCTGTGACCATGCATGGCCAGTGTTGATAAATTACAGAATGTCTTTTGTTGCTGGGCCAACAGGCCCTCCCACGCTCCATGTTAGCGCTATGTGAAACAGCAAGTGAATACATATATTGTGAAAGAATGAACGTGCAAATTGCATCAGGAGTGAAACGCAGTCTTAATGCACATCGGGTCATACGCTGTGAGCTATATGTGATAGGGCAAGCATTATGTAAAACTTATTGGGGGTTACCCAATTTAATGGCTGTCAAGGATTAACATGTTTAAATAGGTATAAAGAATCCCTATTAACATGAAAACATCCTACTCCACCAACGGGGATATAGATATATGTAATACAATAAAGAGCAAGATGATACGTGTTGTTTACTTGCCTCCAACCCCCTCACACAGGAACTCTATAAGGTTTCCCAGCATCACTAGTCCTGAAAAAATGGACCGTCTGCTATAACTGATTTACACAAATGTATAACAAGTTTATTATTCAAATAATTCAAACTGAATTTAAACAAAAAACACTACCCTCACCTAACACAGTGTACTAAACATTAAAAAAACAAATATAAAACACATATACAACACCAGATAACTTATTTATACGACACAGAATATATCACATAACACACAAAAAAAAAATCTCAATGTGTCACTTAAAACAACAAGCATCCCAACATGTTTCTGTTCTTAACTGCCCAGTTCAGGCGAACATTCTTCAGGGGATAAATTTAAAAGCATCCACTAATCTCTTCCACACCGTGTTGAAAGGGTAGATTCAGGCACCCAAGAGGGTAAAAGGAAAACAACCTCCAAGCTTTTAAATGGTGAAACTTCAAAGCACGTCACAGGATGACAAATTTGCTGGTTTCCCTCCAAATGAGAAATCAATACTTCAACAAAGCGTCACAGTCCGCTAGAGTATCGCCACACCTCCAGAAATGTAGGGATCAAGACTGCAATTCACAATTCAGTAATGAACAAGTTGAAATGGAAACATCCATACGATCAAGCAATAAAGTACAGAGTCAATCTATACACACGGCGGGGTTTATTCACTCCACTTGCAGCATTCAAACATACTCGGCCAGCACTCGATTCAGAGGAGCCATGGCTGCTGCACAATCTCAAAGCGTCTATGGTTTTTTTTGTGTGTTATGTGATATCTTCTGTGTCGTATAAATAAGTTATCTGATGTTTTATATTTGTTTTATATTTGTTTTTTAATGTTTAGTACACTGTGTTAGGTGAGGGTAGTGTTTTTGTTTAAATTCAGTTTGAATTATTTGAATAATAAACTTGTTATACATTTGTGTAAATCAGTTATAGCCGACGGTCCATTTTTTCAGGACTAGTGATGCTGGAAAACCTTATAGAGTTCCTGTGTGAGGGGGTTGGAGGCAAGTAAACAACACGTATCATCTTGCTCTTTATTGTATTACATATGTCAAGGATTAACACCTTGTAATGATGAAGGCTCAGTGTTCACATTCGGAATGTAAGCCTGTGTCCTGCAGATTTAAAATTTAAAATACCCCTGTGATTTAATGTCTCCTGTGATTTAATGTCTATAGTAGCCCTTGCTTATCATTATATCTGACTCCCATATAAGGACATATTTTAAGACAGAGGATCAAATGCCTTTTGTGCATGGTTTAACCCAGAATGAATGTGACGACAGTGAAAACCCAGAAAATGGAGAAGGCACCCCGATAACTCGGGCAGGGTCCCCCTTGCCTCCCTCCCCCCTGCGTATGGGGGAGGAACAATGAGAAGCGCGCCGAGCGCTGGAAAAGCCCATGAAGGGCGAACAAAGAAAGGAGGCGGGCTAAGCCCAATATAAGCGGAGGGCAGCCAGGGCAGGAAGTATCCAGCCCCTCCGGCAGAAGGACGTCGCCCGCCGCAGCAGAAAGGAGTATTTCGTTTTACACCCACCCACCCTACAGGAAGAATAGCTACGGCAAAGCCTTGCCATTGACGTCGCAGGACGGCAAGGCGGTGTGGCAGTGTTTTGGCAACCAGTGACAAGGCATAGACTCCGAATGAGCCATGGGAAAGCCGTAAGGGTCTTCGCTCTTCTCGGACCAGCGCCTTTTGGGAGCCTAACCAGCAGGGGCGTCTGGTGGTAACAATGAGAGGCTCAGCTTCCCCTGAACAAACGGCACTCTCCCAGCCCAGGAACACCTGCAGGGGCAGGTAGGTCTCAGGCACAAAGGGTTGGGGGAGTTATGCCTACTATGGACTGTGTTGGGAAAAGTGGGAAGCAAGTTTTTGGACACAGAGCAGTCGCCGCACATTCGGAGCTATTTTCACAGATGTTTTATGTGTTTTATTATATGTGTGAAAATAAAATCTGCTGCCTTTTATGCCAAAAAGGAAACATGTCTCATTCTGCACCTTACTGGTTGGGGAAAGTAAGGGGCCAAGAGAAATGAACAAGAATAATGTATGTTTGCACAATAATGGACAAATGGGCGGGTTATGCACCCCAGGTGCACACATTGGTTCAGGCCACTGGTACCTAGAAAGGGGTGGGCTTATTTGGTGGCGCACCACATTTGACATTGGTATATTTAGGCCCACACTAATCAACCAAGGTCGTCCGTCGCCAAGAAGTCCCAGAATGCAAACAGGTGCTTGTTGGCTAAAGATCAGGGCTACCTGGAGGTGGCAGGCGTGGCACTGGGCCACCGGGCAGTTGGACACCCTATTGAATGCATCACATAAAGCTACATGTGTCTGCCTTCTGAAACAACCCAAAATGCCAACACCATACACGTACTCCTGCCTTTATTGCCCCAAATCACAGTGCCTCCACCACCACATGCATGCAGAAGTAACCCATCCCAACCGTGTAGCTCCTCCACAAGGTTTGCATGTTGACTCGCAGCTTGGCCCTGATATATAATTCATGGATTTAAACATTCGTTAAACAGGGATTTGCGGGCAGAATGGAGCACAAATCCTGTTTTTTTCGACGCAAATAATCCATGAATTACCCCCAATATGCGCAGCTGCGTGATAGCCATGCTTCCCGCCACCTAACTGGGGCCACTGTTATGTTTTCCGCTTGCACTGGAAGCAGTGAGGCGATCAGATGCAGTACACAGTCGAAACACTTCTTCCTCCTTACCACAGGCAAGAAACTAATAGGAACATTAGACACATCACCCTGGTAGGAATGTCAGCCGCCAAATTGCTGTGTGCGGCGAGGGCCTTGTTAATCCGCTGCGTGCGTGTGGGCTACAGGTGCTCCTGCAGCCTGGGAGTAGATTTCTCTTGTGCATTGATTCTTTTTGAAAATGATCTATTGATTTGTGCATCCAAAAACGGTATGGAGATCTTCTGATAATGCTACCAACAAAGTAAACGACTTATCATCAAATGCTTTGTTCAAACAGTTGACACAATGGCATTGGGTACGCTGGCATGGCGTCAAGCGGCTGAGACTGTGTAACCTGCAATCACATCATCTCTCAGAGACGTGCACGTCGCAGCACAGAGGAAAACCAGGGTGAACATGTTGTATTAATTGTTCTGTCCCTGTTCTGGTAATATGTTTAAATGAAGAGATGGGGACGCTGGCTAGTCTTGCCATCTGCATGTGCTCCCTGACTCTAGCACAGAGAGCATTTATGTTCTGGCAGTTGTGACGCCGCCGTCACAGCCCATGCAGAGGGAGCTGCTTGCGTACAACTTCCTAAAACACTGCACAAGCTATGGACAATGTGATGGTGTGGGGCTATGGCAGGCCCCACCGGTAGGCGCACACACTCACACACGCAGCGCGCGCTAAGAGACACGCAGGAGACGTGTTGCTGCTCTGGTCTCCGGCGCGAACTGCCAGCCTGGACCGGCTTTATTTCAAACGCGCATGTGCGAGCCTCGTTATCGGCCGCGCATGCGTAGAACTGCGTATTACTACGTAACATCCTTCCTTTTTCCCCAAACAATGAACAGTGATCAACAGTATAACTTAACAACTTATTCTTCACCCATAAATGTTCCAAACACGACCTAGATGCCTAGGCAGGGTCCACGATAAAGTCTTGGAACCTCTGCGGCGGCTTGCGCCCCGCCCGGCTCGGGTACCTGCGTGCCTCGGCCAGAGGCAACTCTTGTGTCCCTTGCATCTCGGCCAGTCCATCATGTCCCAGGGGCGGTTCATCGCTCGGCTCCGGTGTCGGAGGGTCAACTTCATCAGTTTCGGCAGACCCCACTCGCTTGAAAAACGAGACATTCTGGGTGACAGTTCCACGTGCGTTGGCCGCTGTGACCATCGAGCCCTTCACATGTATCACCCCCAACGGCTGGGTTTCGTAGGTTAACGATAACTTTCCTTCTGATCTTCTGTTTCGCACCAATACGGTATCCCCCAGCGCAATCGGCCTCTCCGAGAGCTTCCTCTGGGTCATTTCCTTTTCATTCCTCACTGCCCTCTCCATTCGCACTTGATCCTTTCCAATCTCCCCCGGCTGGCGGCCTTCCATTTCGGGCAGGAGCCCTCTCGGTACACGCTTGAAGAGCGCTTCGGCAGGGGCGACCCCTTTTGACTGATGGGGGTCGAGCGGTACTCGCAAAGGAAGTCCACTAAGTTGCGTCGGAGGTCTGCGCCGCCATCTGCTGATATGCGGAACACTTTGTTTAGCGTTCGCATGAGGCACTCTACCTCCCCGTTTGCCCTCGGCCAGAACGGTGTGACTTTCCTATGGCGTATTCCCCTCTCCTCACAGTACTGAGCAAAACGTTGCCCCCGAAATGGCGCCCCATTGTCTGAGCAGAGCTCCACCGGGAAACCATGCGTGGTGAACATTTTCTCCAGCGCCATGATGGTGTGGTCACTCGCCGTCGACTCCACCAGTTCAACCTCCGGATAGCGGGACCATCGGTCTGTCACCACTAGAAAGTAGAGCCCTCGGCCGGTGGATCCAATGTCGGCATGGACCGTTCCCCATGGCTGGTCACTTCTCTCCATGGTTTGGATTGGTGGGGCCCTCTCCACCGGGTGGGCTGCTTGGCAGGGGATGCACCGTCTCACAAACTCCTCCACTCTGCTTTCCAGGTCGGGGAACCAGACCTTGAGTCGCAGTCTTGCTTTCATCTTGGCCATCCCTTGGTGCCCATTATGTGCGAGCAGCAGAACCTTGTCAACCAGTGTTCTCGGGATGACAATCTGGTGACCCCTTAGCAGGAGGCCATCCTCGGCTATCAAGAGTTCATGGCGTGCTTTCCAGAGGGCCTGCAGGTCTTTCTGAGCCCCTGCGTTCCTTCGTGAGTTGTCCTGGAGTACCTCACGCCATTCTCCATTCGCCATGGCAACCTTGATCCTTGCGAATGTCTCGTCCCTGTTGGAGTCTTCGGCGATCTCCTGGCGGGATAGGGCAACGGGCAGTGCCGATTCGACCGCGAGATGTATCGCTTCAACGCCCTCTGCCACTTCCACTGTGTCTTTTGGCCTCCCCGCATCTGGATGGCAGGACAGGTAGTCTGCCGGGTTGTCCGGGCCTGGTCGATACAGCAATTTGACCTCGTACTCCATTAACGACAACATCCATCTCTCTATTCTAGGTGGCGGTTTGGATGATGTTCCGGACAGGATCGGGATGAGAGGCTTGTGGTCAGTTACCACCATGACCGGTTTTCCCAATATATATATCCGGAAGTGCTTGCACCCCCATAAAATGGCTAGAGCTTCCCTCTCGATCTGAGAGTACCGTCTCTCCGTTTCGGTAAGCGCTTTCCTGGCATATGCGATGGGCCTCATGGTTCCTTGATTGTCGGCCTGCATGATGACAGCCACCAGTCCTACGGGGCTGGCATCGACGACAATTTCGGTCTCCCGATCCGGATTAAAGTATGCCATTGTTTCTTGTTCCGATAGGGCACTTTTGATGTTGTCGAAAGCCCTCTGTTCTTTCTCCCCCCAGTTCCAGGCGATGTCGATTCTGGTTAGGGCTCTCAGGGGCTCTGACAGGGAGGCTAGATCGCGGATGAAGCGACCACAATACGTCACCATACCCAGGAAACTTCTGATTTCAGAAGGTGTTGTTGGCGGGGTCGCTTCCCGGATATCCTTCACTTTCTCGGGATCAGGCGATATGCCCCCCGCGTGGAAGACGAATCCGAAAAATTCCAGCCTGTCCCTCAAGAACTCACACTTCTCTTTGTGCAGTGTCAACCCTAGGTCTCACAACCTCACCAGTGTGTTTTCCAGGCGCTTTAGGTGTTCAGCTTCGGAACGGGCAAAGACCAGAATGTCGTCCGACATGTTTATCACTCCCTTGAGTCCGGACAGGGCTCCCCTGATGGTGTTCTGGAAGACCTCTGCCGCGGAAGAGATACCAAAACTGAGTCTTTTATATTGGTATAACCCCTCATGCGTCGTAAACGTCGTGATGTATCTTGACTCGGGGTGGAGCTCTAACTGATGGTACCTAGACCTCAAATCCAGTTTTGAGAAGACTTTCGCCCCTTGAAGCTCCCCAGTGATGTCATCCAGGGTGGGTGTTATGTGGCGCTCTCTTTTGATCGCTAGGTTAGGAAGCCTCATGTCCACGCAGATGCGTACTGCACCCGGTTGTTTGGGCTTTGGGGCTACCACGATCGGGGAGACCCACGGGGTGGGGCCCTCGACATTCTCAATTATGTCCTTGTCTATCAGGGATTGCAGCTCGCGTTCCACCTGTGTCCTCAGATGGAAAGGGACGCGGCGGTGCTTTAGAGCCGTTGGTCTTACAGACCCATCGATGTGGAGGCGTATTGGGTCAGCCTTTAGTTTCCCTAATCCTCGGAATATCGTTTCAAAACGGCTCAACAAATTATCCAAGTCGGTGTGATAGACTGCAAATGAGAAGTGTACTAGGTCCAATGCCTCAGCCGCAGCACAACTCAGAAGGGAATGCGGGCTCACATCTGTGACAAAGAATCTTGCCCTTATTCTACTTTGTCCGTGAGTGACTGGAGCAACGAATACTCCTTGGATGGGAAGCGGTGTGTGTCCCCCGAAAGCGTATATCTGTGCTGTTGACTCCGCTAGGCCGGGTGGACCAGGGAGTGCGTTGTAGTGTTCCGTCGCCAGCACACAGACGGACGCCCCAGTGTCTATCAAGACCGGTGTCGGTGTCTCCCCAATGTTCACTGTGCACTTGGGTTGTCTTCTCCTGCCTGGGCCTTCAGCTATGCTTGAGATGAAGAAGATTTCGTCTTCCTCCTCCTCCTCCTCGCGATGTTCAGGTCCTGTACGCCTTGTTCAATGGATGATACACCCCTTACTCTCCGAGCGCCGCCTCTGGCAACCCTTTCGGGCCCTCGCGACGCGGCGACAGGTGCTGATGCCCTGCACACCCTAGCATAATGTCCTTGGGTGTTACACCGGCCACAGGTCCTCGATTTGGCTGGACAGTCGCCCGCATGTGGCAGGTCATACCCGCAATATTGACATGAGGGGCCGTTGCTCGGCCCCCCCGGGTTAACACCTCTCCTTGATGTCCACTTTGTCTTTCCTGGGTTATTGCGGCCAATTGCAAAAGCCTCACCTTCGTTTCTCCCATGCGTGGCTGCATCCATTTTCGCACCCCTCGTGTCAGCCAGCTCGTAGGCCCTTCCTGTGTCCAGAATCTGTTGTAGGGTCAAACCAGGTTCCCTCAACACCTGCCTCCTCAGTTTCCCGGAGCTGCAGCCCTGCAACAACTGGTTCCGAACCATCTCCTCTTCATTTCCCCATCTACAGGAGCTTGCTAGAACTCTGAGTCGTGCACAAAATTGATCCAGTGACTCTTCCTCTCGCTGTCTTTCCGCACTCATGACGAATCTATCAAAGTCTACATTCGCCGTTGGCAGAAAATGATCTCGGAGCGCCAGCTTCACTGCTGCATACGTCGCCACCGGAATGTTCAGAGAGTCATATATCTTGTGCACCTCGGCCCCTGCCGAGTACACCATGATTGCAATTCGTTCTTCATCCTCCGTGATCCCCGAGGCTGTGAAGAACATCTCCAACCTCTTTACCCACAGTAGCCATTTAGGCCCCAAATTGGAAGGTGGGCCCGTGGTATCAAAATCGGGCATGGGGGCCAGTGTACTGCTCACCCTGCGAGGGATGGGGGCAGGAGCACCATCCTGTTCATCTTCTTCTCCCATTCCCTTGCGTGGTACTTACAGGAGTACGTTGAACTGCTTCTAAGACCGGGCTCCGGAACACCCTTGGCGCAGTATCTTCATTGGTGCCACTCTTTTCTTCTTATTATTCTGTTGTCTTGGCAGAATGCCACAACCTTGCGGATGCACAGGCTGTGGAGGGTCCAAAAATTCACTGAACTCTGTGTGGATCGCAGGTGGCGCACGAGCACCCTCACGGGCCGCAACCACTGCGTACTGTGCTCGATCCAAAATGGCCGCCGGCCACACGTGTGAGCCCGTGCCGACACGGAGCAGCGTTCTCCTCTCTGGATGCTACCGGAGCGGAGGACTGCTCCCGCGCCGTCCTCGTCGCCAGTGTGATGGTGTGGGGCTATGGCAGGCCCCACCGGTAGGCGCACACATTCACACACGCAGCGCGCGCTGAGAGACACGCCGGAGACGTGTTGCTGCTCTGGTCTCCGGCGCGAACTGCCAGCCGGGACGTCTTTATTTCAAACGCGCATGCACGAGCCTCGTTATCGGCTGCGCATGCGTAGAACTGCGTATTAATACGCAACAGACAACCATGGAAAAAACGGCAATAAACCGTGGTTTGGTTTAATGATCCAAAAAGTGTGTGTGTGTGGGGGGATAATTTCATGATAGTTATTGGTTATTAACTAATGGCGTGGGCGGGTGCTCGAGTGTCCAGTTGAGGTTGCCACTCACCATTGAGATGTACCACGGTAACACAATATCCTTTTTTTTAAAATTCATCTGGTGCCCCATACTCAAAATGGTGCTATGGACCTTGGTTGGAGAATCTGCAGCTATGATGTGTTTGCCCTGGTCTCGTGGATAAAGTTATGAGGGGAGCTTCAGATGAGTGCCACGGCAGCTGGCCGGAGACAAGGAGTTGTGAAATGGGTTGTGCCACCCCAGCCACAGACCTTTAGTCTCCTGCCTTATCCTACACCGATGTTGAGGTGTTTTAGTGGTGGTTTTGCATGAGCCACAGCAGCTTTGATTCAGCACCAGTGTGGAAAGGGCACATGTATACAGCCGTGGGCAGCAGAGGCTTGGGTGAGTTTTGAGACAGGTGAAGATTTGATTTTTTTAGCATGTGTTAGGCGCCTATACAACAAGATGGTGTTTCCAGGAGCCACAGGACAAGCTTGTCCCCATGAATACTTGAATATTTCTCCCTGATCCCGCCTAAGTAGGGATTCCACTGGAATTAGTGAAGTTGAAATTTAAATATTTGCATTCTTCCGAATTTTACAGCTCTACTGCACGAAACTGCTGTTTGAGTGCTCGTAATAGAGCTGTGCCAGGTCTACTTGAACTACCCTCGAAATAAGCCATGCCCTCTTCTGGTTCAATATGCAGGACACTGCCTCTGGATCTGACTATCTCATCCTCCTTGCATTTGTGCTGATAACAGGTGCAGGGCGTTTACAGCCCTTACAGAAATCCTATCCGTGCTATGTCACAAAGCCTCTGCTCTTTAGCCTGAATCAGAATCTCTCATCATCACATATTCGCACCCTACACATCTCTTGATAGCTCTGCCTGCTGACGGGAAATTACACTACTGCTGCTTCATCGTGTGACATACAAAACTTACAGAAACAACTTGTCTGGGATATCGCTCAGTCTCTTGATGCTGCATCACTAAAGTGCTCCAAAATGACCTGCCACCTCCCACATAATCACCCATAGGCCCAGTTTTGGACCACCATTAGACCCCTTGAAATTGTCAAACAAATTGAGCGCTCAGAGTTGAGCACTTCACTAAACCAATGCTCAACAAACCCCACCTTTTGTTAAGTTGAGGACCAGTTGAAGTGTAGTTGAACTTTTTGATTGATCAATTACAAGGATTGCATGGAGTTTTGCAATTTAATTTGCATGTGAAGATCTTAACCAGTGGTAAATTTCAGTTCAGTTGAGCAGTAGTTGAAAGCTCCTGGTTGAGCACTCTATTGATTTTTTGGCAGGAATCAACGCCCCTAGGATCAATCAACAAAAAAAGAGCTGAAGGAACCTAGGCAACACACAATATTTAAAAGTAAAAAAGTGAAACTCGATGGCTAACCGGAAGGTATGCAGGGTCAGGATGTAGGACATTTCTGTCAACTTTCACCACAAATCTCCCATGTTAGAAAAGAAACAACTTGTTAAGTTTTCAGATAGCACATGAGCTGAGGCCAAATATCACTTCTCAGCAAAAAGATTCCAGGAAGTCAAAAACTCATGTTTCAAGAGTAGTCACAATTATGGGACGTCTTTAATTGCACAAAGCAGAGTGGTCTGTTATAGTGGAATGTGACCAAGGTGTTAATGTCTCAGAGTGCGCCTGGAAGCACCATCAACACGAGAAAGGAGTTCCTCTCCCTGCGACTAACCCTGAAGGAACTCGGCATACGCTATGGGCTTTTCCATCAACGTACTTTCAAAGTAAGTTGTAATAAAAACAATTGAAAATAACTTTACATTCAAACATCCCCAGAATCTAGATTCATTCCTCTAGGGGCTATATGTGCTTTTATCCATGCAATATTTGAAGTGTGCAGTTTCATCCTTGCAAATATATCCATGTTTTATAAAACATGTTGTTTTGTTTATTATGGGGAGTTCCCACATTACCCATATTCCATCCTCCTTTCCAACCGCCTTCCCTTCCTTGTATAGCCCCTGCATCATTCTTACGCCCTCCCCATGTGTGCATTGTCAAAGATGGCCTCAAGAACATACTAACTCTCGAAGACGGTTCAGCATGTTTTATTGGAAATTTCTAAAGGAGCCACTAAAGGCAGTCGCTCTCTATCTCTTGTATCCTCTGGGCTTATCTATCCATAGTCCAGGCACCTTAAACACCAAGGCATTACTAGAGATCAGTAACCCCTACTAGCTAAGAACTGCCTGCATGCTGGTGAGGTATTACATGCAATCACCTTGTCTATCTCACCTCCTCAGGGATCAATCTGGGTGGATCCTAGCCTGCTTGTCAAACCAGGAATGTTATCAATAAGAGCTGCCTTCCCATCACCCATGTCTCCTCCATTCCATTCCTTGCATGCTCTTGTACTCCTCAGCCCGATGTGCTAACCTTCCTTTCCCTTTCTTCCTCTCTCTTCCCTCTCTTTCTTCCCCATCTGCTGTGTCTCTCCCTTCCTCTCACTGTCACTCTTATATTCTTCCTTCTACTCCTACTCTCCCTCTCTCTGCTACCACTTTTCCCTCTCCACCTCACTACTCTCCCCTTTCCACTCTATTTGTCCCTCCCCACTCCACTACTCTCCCCTCTCCAGACCACTACTCTCCCTCTCCACTCTACTGATCTCCACACCACTTCTCTCCTCCCACTATACCCTCCACCCGTCTGTCTACTCCAGTCACCTTCAATCACCTCTCTCACAAAACCCCTCTTACTCCCCTATACTCGACCCTTAATACCACTCACTCACTCAACCACTCCACCACAAGCCACTCCACCAATCCTCATCTGGCACACACTCTTTACAATCTGCGTCCATGCTCTGCTACACTGTCCTTCGTGCACATGGTCTCTTGGTCTGCCTCCTGCTTTTTTGCCATCATCTGAATGATAAACCCTTCTCGCTGGACGAGATACGTGCAGCATTTAAACCACTAAGCAAAGGCAAGGCTCCTGTGCCTGATGGTCTCTTGATGAACCTTCACTAGGTGGGTTTGGCTTTTCTGGCACCTTTGCTCCTCAAACTATAAAGCCCCCTCATAGAGCAGGACCCCTGGTATAGTTCCTTCTTAGATGTAATAATAATTGCTCTTCCCAATCTAGGAAGGGTCGCTCTGCTCACCCCCAACTTTGATACCATCAGACTCACTATGGTGAATCCAACATTTTGACCAAGATTCTGACTACCAGCCTGGAGGTCATTCTTCCCCTTATGGCTATGTCCAACCAATTGGGATACATTAAGGTTTCCTTGGCTTCTGGTTATGCCGGTCTGCTGGGCTCAGCTTCCTTGAAGTATGGATGAGCTAACCAGAGGGGGTCTATTATGGTTCTTGGCACTGTGAAAACCTTTAATGGAGTAGGGTGGAGACACATGAGCAGGTTGTTGGTGTGGTACGGCCTGCGAGCATTATAAGGAATCGTGTGATGTTCCTTTAGAGCACTCAGAGGTCCTTGATTTTTAAAACTGTCACTTTCTCTCTCTACAATGACTTAAGTAGAATACAAGACAGGGTTACACCTGTCCTACCTTCTGTTTATCCCCACGTTAGAAGTCATGTTAGGAAAGATCAGAGCATCCACTAATACTTAATGCATGACCTTTGGCAATTAGAAAACCAACGTTTCTGCTTATACACGTGACATCCTGGCTTTTATCAGTGACCCGTAAAGGTGTCTTGCGCACTTTAGAAGCATCATTGTTGAGTTTTTGTGGGTCTTAAAAATTAAATCTACAGGAAGCAATGGCAATGTAATTATTCAAATAATACACCAAACGTGTATTTGGTCACCTGCGTCTTACCCAAATCCCCGAAAAGTTAACATACTTGCTAATTTTAGATAGCCCTATAATAAAGAATACTACAACACTACACACACCCAGACTCTTAGCAAAATAAACAGTAGAATAGGTCTCCACTGACACTCTGTACGCAGAGCTGGCTGGAGAAAATTGAAATGATGGTTGCTCCAGTTGTCTTCTAACTGCTAAATAAACTACCAGTTCAAATTCATAATTAGTTCTGATATGATTCTGTAATCTGTGCCTACTTCCTTTCTGTGGAACAAGGTTGTGATGAATCAACTTCCGGGGCACCAGTGATCTAGGGGTGAATATCGGTTTCTAAACCATCAATCAGTCCCGCATCTCTAGTACACCAGAAGTGATCCAAACAGATTGGAAACACAAGAAAATTATAAACCTCCTTGTCCAATTTTGGTAACGTGGACGGAACGGCAGGCTTATCTCCAAAAGGTTGTGAAACGTTGGTTAGCTGCAACACAGTGAAAATACAAGTATTACCCATTGATAAAAGGAACTGTCCTGTCAAGGTTGTATTCAAATATTGACTTTATTATTATCACAACAGACAGTTCTAGAACACTATGAAATACAACCCACCCTGAAAAAGAATGCAGAGGACAGACAGTTTCAAAGAAGGAAAAGGGATGCACTCTGGATACTGACAGGAGTGTGGTCAGTATGATAAATAATCACACCAGTTCACTGACATTTGGTTTCAGCACAAAGGGAACAATGGGTCTTAAAATGTCTCTAGGGGCCTTTGGAGAATGACTAGGGGGAAGAACCAAAATGTACCTTGCGCTGAAGGTGTTCTTGGTGCTCGACAGGGTCAAGTCAGTTTCAGGGTGCTTTGTAGCTTCTGTGACAGAGTTCAAGATGGGGAGACAGCTTCTGGGAATCAGGCGGCAAACAGTTTGCCAAGCGAAGCTGGACGGACAGCTGCTCACTGGCCTACACGGCAGCTCGGGTCAGGAATTGTTGTCTCAATGCTGGTCGGCAGTTCTGAAGCACAGGTTGAGGCATCTGAAAAGTCTTTAAGTGACTGGGGAATAACAAAGCTCAGCGTTGCAGTCGGTTGCAGCTTGAGGGTCTCGACTGGCTCGAAAATGTCCTTTAAGGCTGACGTCAGTAGATGCACATTGGTGCACTTCTCCTTGTTTCTTCACTGGGCTTGTGCTGTCCTTTAAGGCAGATGGCCCAAAGCTGAGGAGTGCATTGCAAGCAACTGCCTTGTCCATGATTTCGGGTTCAGGCACCTTCTGGTCCTTCCCACCTAGGAAGCTTTCTGGAGAACCTAGCAGGGTATGCTGTGTGCTGGCTGAGTACTGGTTTTGGAGCGGCTGGAGGGTCTTCTGGATTCACTATCTCCCTCTGTTCCCTGGTAGATGTTTAGGTGAGGGATCTTGCTTCCCTTGTGGTGGTCCTGGCCTTCCTTCACTGATGGAAGTTGTAAGGCAGACTGTACCTTCAGCCAGGATCCAATGATGAGGTCTTCCTGCTGCTCCTTGCAACATCTTCAGATGATCTGCCAAAACAGGGGCTCAGCCCTCTTTTAAAGCTGAATGGACCACAGCAATTGGTGTAGGCTAAGCCTACCTTAATGAACCAATACTGGGGTCCCTACCAACAATCTCCGGTATGCATAAGGTCATGATCAGAGTGCTTTGCAACAGGAAAGGTAATGGGGTGACAAAATGTGATACTAAGTCCCACCCATCTTCCTGTCTGTTGTGGATCAAAGAGTCTCTCAGGTTAAAGGATCTCTCTGCGATTCCTGATTAAAGTGGCAGGTCTCCATTGAAGCTGCAGCAAGAGCAGACTCTCTGGCTTCTGAAAACCACATCCTCGTACCTTATGAATGGGTGAACTACTGTAAACATATAGTTCCAGGCATTGCAGCTCACTGTCAATTGATACTGAGGGTGGGAGCTGGCTTAAGGTTGACACAGTTGCATGTGAAAGGCTGTTGGGGTTTCCTGTCTCCTTTGTTGACCTATTCAGCCAGGCCTCATGTGGGCCTGTTTGAAGTCTATTCTATTTGTATGATAATCGCTTCTACCAGCTGCAGGGTCCAAAAAAAGAACTAGGTGGAGCCTTTGTTAGTTAATCGGGTTTGCCATGGCAGAGAGAAGGTTTGGTCCTCCCCCTTCTGGAGATGCATCATGTACTCCTCCTGTCATATCCCAAATAAATACGGGGACTGTGCCTGTAGGCTGTGTCCACCCAGAGTACACAGGTCTTTTTCATATGTTGTGCGATGAGCATAGGAAAATGTATATGGATTAGCACCATACATTTTCCAAAGGTTGATCTACTATCATTCAACGCCATTTAAAAGTTCTGAAAAGCCCAGGCAAGTGCACACCCAGCATGTTGATGGTTGAATTCCTCACAAAAGTGTCATGAAGCAATCTGCAATTGTACCAATATAATAGTGGGGTCAGGTTTCCTGATGTCACCTGTTATCATAGAGTTTTCACCATACACAGAGCTATATGGTGGTTTCTTGATCAAGATATAACTTGGGAAATTGTGTGCTTGATGTTTGAGAGGGAGTGGATATCCCCTTTCTCTGTTAGTATTTTCTCTTTTCATGTGGGGGCCACCCATGAATGGCATCTCCGGTACTTCTCTTGAAATCCAAGTTGAAAGGGCTCGTGTAATAGTGACATTGGCAAGGTGCATCATGTCTTGAATGGTTCTTTTGTTCTCTTCAACTGGTTGATATTGTTTTCAGATGTCCAAAGAGCGAGTTTCTTTAATACTTCCCAATCCAGGAAGCTCTTAAATGGAATTTGCCCATGCCTTATAAAGGGCAGCGGCCTGCTCGTTCCCAAAGACAGGCAGGGCTTTATGATAGTGGCAAACATGCAGCTGATGATTTGAAGTCCTTAAGGCGGGACATTTCTGAAAAAAAATATTTAACCCTAGGACCATTACTTGGAAGGTATCCAGTGATAAAGTCTCCTGGGAAAGGGTTGCCAGGAGGTGACGTTTCTCCAAATGTGCACCCCCATTAAAATCAAGCACTTTTCCCAAATATTCTAGGACTGGAATCAGAATAGAACATGTTACTTGTCCTAGAATATGTGGGGGAAGGCCTTTTGGAGTGCAGGGAAAAAAGTCACCTACCTGGTGACTTTTTTCCAAGGGGACAAGTAAACATAGAACCCTTGGAAATGATGCTGATATGTTTAAGATGTAATTAATACTGTTCACCAGATGTATCAATGCCAAAGGCTTATTTGTCGAACATTCTTGCTGATGGTGCATCGTCTCAGGCAGATTAGCCCAAGTGTTTACACTGATGACTAATTTGGAAATGCACGTATATATTTTATATGGCTTTCATACCCGGGCGGGGGGGCAGACATGGGCAGTTATGGCCCGCCAGCTGTAGCCATGGTAAGCCGGAGCGGGGTGAGGGTCTCAGCAAGGGCTGTTTGCCACTACAGGCCATGTCTCCTTTCCCCCAGCCAAGGCTTAAAAGCCATTAACACCTTGCGGTTCATCCGGGTACGAATGGTTTCCCTTTTGTTCCCCTCAGGAGATTTGTGCTGCTTGCACAGTCAATCTTTAGAGGGGAACAAAATAATAAAAAATGAAAAAAGATGGCTGCCACCACAAGGAAAAGGGACTAGGTCCCTTTTCCATTTCCATGGTGGCCGGAGAAGAAGCAGCGACGGATTGGACCTCAAAGCTTCAGGTAAGTGTGGAGGGAGGAGGGGTGAGGTTTTGTTTGGTTTCGGGGATTTAGAGGGGGCGAGGCAATAGGGAGGGGCTCCCTGTTGCCACCCACATAAAAAAAAAAATGTGGTTGGAACAGCAGGCGATGAATGTATATTCTTGCATGCTGTTCCAGCCACCTTATTGGACAATGGCCCTTCCCTGGGTGTGAATGCCTCATTTGGCAGAGTGATTTTCACTCTACTACAGTTGGTTATTGATGCCACTGTTCGCTACTGTTTACTTATTGATTTCTTGATTATTCAATGATTTTCTATTGGTTGGCTTGCTTACTGTTTAGGTTCAATTTGATTTGTAACCTGAATTTTAGCAACTGTACCATAACTTACATGGTTTTACCACCTCTATTTTCATAGGGGAATGACATTTGTTCAGTGTTTTATTAAATGTAATGCCATATTATCTAATCTGTTGGAATCTAATAAGTGACACAAAACTCGTATAAAATGACCAAAGCCAACCGTACATGTAAAGATTACCCATGGCAACGATCTGAGGTAGCTTAGGTTGTTGGACTACAATGCGTCCATGGATAGTGGCTGTGTGGGGGGGGCACAGAGTCGGGTGGTTATGTTAGCACCAGAGGAAGCAGGAGAGACTTTGGGCCCAATTAATGGAACTTTTATCAGGGTGCAAAGTGGCATGGCACTGACAACAAACACCCTTTTTCACAGAGCCGTGCAAAGTGTATTTTTACAGTGCAAAGTACACTCTACACCGCTCTGTGAATCGGGGTGTTTGTTGGCAGTGCAAAGCCACTTTGCATCAGTGCAAAGTCCCTCTCCACTACGCTTAAAGTTCCATGAGTCAGGCCCTGTGTCTGTATGTGTAGAGCTATTCATTGATATGACATGCTACATGCGTCTGTTTCTGACCTAGAGCTTGCCATTACAATGACCTTTTCAACAATGGAGGAAATGGAGGAAAGAGTCTGTCTAGCCAGGCTCAAACCTTTGCTTTGACCTTGTGCCCAGGTGAAGGATATCTCCTGCAAGAGTCAGAGTCACAAAGGGACGCCCCGATGAGCTTTGGGAAGGTGGTGCTTAGAGGCCAAGAGCGGAAGAAATACTGGCTACAAATGAAGCTATTTCCACATTTCTAAGGTGCAAAAGGCTGCATGGCGAAGGACAGAGTAACAAGAGTGCCCTTTGCGTGGAAACAGAGGGGGTACTCCCAATTTTCTCCAACAATATGACAACGTTTCCTGACAATTCACAGAGATGTCGTCTCAGATGAAGGAAAACAAATATGGCATTTTGACATGAAACATTTACTTAACACGCCAAGAATATTTTCCTAAATGCAAGAATTTCAAAGAAGGAATTACACAAGCACAGTAGCCAGATGTCGCTGGAGAAAATCATCACTCAGGTAACCGAGCATATATCATGTGCCAATTAAAGAATTGGCAGCTACCTGTTCTGTTTTCACTCCCTTTCTCCTCCTGTCCATGCCCTGCACCAGGAAGAGGTGTCTTGTCTCCACGTTGTGTTGTAGGATCATAGTAAAACTCCTCTCAGCACCGCTATTCTCTTGAATGGAAATTCCCACACACAATGAAAGATCCATCCGTTTCTGTTGTTAATGTCATGTTTTGCATCTGGGCTTGTTAAAGAGGTCGGGGGCGTTATGCGAGTATGGTGACATTGTTGACATGAGTTGTCATGTATCTCAGGCTATGGCCCCTCTCCATCTGAGATACTATCTTAGGTCTCGAAATCAATGACTTCCCTGAACTGAGATAGGTCAGAGCAGCGTACACCCAAGCCTCTGTGGCAAACGGGTGCTAAGAACAAGAGTGTGGGTTTTGATTGACTGGGTTTTCCATTTTAGTAACATTCTGTGATGTTCATGTGTCTGATGGCATCCTTATCTGCTTATTTGAATCTCAGATGCTGCTCTGTGTGGCTGGTTCTTAGAACAGGCTGACATGGCCGCTCTTTGTGTTTGGTTCTTACAATGGGCCTACATGGCTGCTTTTTGTGGTTAGCTTTTGGATTTGAGTGACTGACATGGCTACTCTGAGTGGTTGGCTCTGGAATTGGACAGATAGGCATGGATGCTCCGTGCGGTTGGATTTTGGATTGTTCTGACATGGCTCTTCTGTGTGGGTGGCTCTTGGATTGGGCAAACAGGCATGGCTGCTCTGTCTGGTTGCTCTTGGATCTAGCTAACAGGCATGGTTGCTCTGTGTGGTTGGTTTTTGGAGTTTACTAACAAAGCTACTCTTAGTTGTTGGCTCTAGATTGGCAGACATGGCTCTTCTGTGTGACTGACTCTTGGATCGGGCTGACATGGCTGGTTGGATCTTTGGCTCTTGGACTGGGCTGACAGGCATGGATGCTCTATTTTGTTGGCTATTGGATCTGGCTGACAAGCATGTGACTGTTGGCTATTCTTATGACTGGTGATTGTTTGCAATAAGATTTCTTCACATACACATCCTTTGGCCCTGCAACCAGTTGACTGTCATGAACCTGAGGCAGAGCAGAGGCCGTACTGGGTTTGCGGTTAAGGGAAACAATGTACGTATGTGTATATACATGAATAATGAGAGAATTTGTTTCTGTAAGTGAACATGTGAATGAAAGCGTGCATGTTCTGTGGGTGCATGTGTGAATGAAAGAGTGTATGTTTTGTGGGGCCACGTGTGAATGAGAGAGTGTATGTTGTGTGGGAGCACAGGAGAAAGAGAGTGAAAAAATGATGTATGCTGTATGGGTGAATGTGTGTGACTCTTGTATAAATGTTTGTGCTTGTGTGTGCAGGGTAGTGGGCCTCTGCTCTGGAGGGTTATATTTGTGCAGCACCTGCAGATATGGATTTTTCATTACTGTGGTGTGACATTTCTTTACTGGCCCCAAGGAAACCTGATGAGTATTATGATATGGATATACTGGTCTACATTGTTGCAGCCGTTCTGGATATATTTTCTCACTGTGTCATGGACTGTTTTACTGATCATGTAAGGAAAAGACGATATGTGTTATTATGTTGTTATAGTGTCTAACACTGGTGCAGTCTGGACATGTTTTATTACTCTGGCAAGACATTGTTTGCTGGCATCAAGGGTAAAGTAAACATTGTCAGTGATATTTTATGGCTAGACTGCCCAACATTGAAGAAGCCAGTCTGTATATATTTTCTTACTGCGACATGTCATTTTTTACAAAGCAACACAAGTACAGGAAACATGACAAATGTTCTTACATGGCCATACTGGCCTATGTTGGTGCAGCCAGTCTGGACATGTATTCCTACTGCCTATTCTTACTGCCTGTGGCATGGTATTTTTTACTGGGCATGACGCATAATGTCAACATGATGAGCCCCCTCCTCCTCTATGAAGCAGCTGGAGCACCAGAAGAAATCACCACCATCCTAGGCACACGGCATGCTGCTAGGTAATGCATTTTGGGCTTGCTTTCACCGGGCAGCGCTTCTTGTATGAAACAAAGCAAAAATGCCCATTTCGTTTTTCTTATATCTGCTTGTGCTTTTACAATCTGAAACGTCTGCAGTTTCCCTGCAGGGTCTACCAAGGCCATGCTTCTTCCTGTGCCCATCCACAATACCATGGTGGCTTGCAACACAAGCACTGAAGTGCATTGTGTATCCAGATAACCACTGCAATGATTGGCTGCAGTTTCATCTTTCCTCTGCCTATCAGGGTGCCTCCCTCCTGAAGGTCCACTCCTCAGGTGCCTGTCTGGCCCTGTCCAGAGCTGAAGGTTGCCTCCCTTCTTGCTGCTACATCACCATCTTGCAAGCCCACGGTGCACACTTATCTTTTCTATCTTTCCTGCTTACTTGATCCTTGAAGTGTGCCACCATTTAGCACCAGTAATCTCGCTGGACCACCGGTCCCTGAACAAAAACCCTCCAACTGTTGGCCTGCTGACTCCTGTTTCCACTGTCACACAGCCTGTCTCCTCCTCCTGGCCCACTTCTCAATTACAGCCCACTTTCTGATTCCTACCTGTGCCTAACCTATTCTTCCTCCCTAAGAGCATCTCAAACATCTTTTCCCTCCATAGTGCCCTTGGCTAAAACAAAACTAGGTGTGCTTATTAAATTGCTGCACCCTCTAGTCTTTGCTTTTTAGTGATCTTTGGCTAATGCAAAACTAGGTGTGCTTTTTACATTGCTGCAACCTTTATTTTGTGCTTTTTAGTGCTCTTTAGCTAATTCAAAACTAGCCTCATGACGAGTTTGGTGGTATCCTGCTAGTGCTACCAGCCGGTTGCCACCAAAACAGTAACTCTGTTCCACTGCCTGATATCCCGGTGCCTCCGGGACATTACAATCCTGGTGGCCCGGATTATCAGGTGGCGGAAGGTGTAACTCCCCATTCCCATGGAATCCTATTGGAATGTCAACACACAAACACTGGCACTGTTGCTTACAGTGCCAGTGCTACTGTGAAACCCAAGGTTGCAGGGGCCGGTGCCCCCAGCAATGACCCCATCAGACATAGTTGTAGTCTGGCAGTCAGGAAAGGGTACGTTGCTACCAGCACCTTTATTTCCAGACCGCCAGACTTAGAATGAGGCCCATTGATGCAACCTAAATGTTTTGCTTTTTAGTGCTCTTTGGCAAATACAAAACTAGCTGTGCTTTTTAAATTCTGCACCCTCCATTTTGTGCTTGTTAATGCTCTATGGCAAATTAAAATCTAGGTGTGTTTCTAAAGTATCCGCTACTTTCGGCTACTTGGTCGCCTGGTGAGTCGCTCATGCCTTTGACCTATCACTGCCTATCCCTTCACTGCCCTCACTACCACCTCCATGGCTCTCCGCATCTTTCCTATCTACTCTAACTGCTATTCTATTACCTATCCTCCCTCTCTCACGAAGTCTGGAAACAAAATGTTGAAGAAATATCTCCTTTCCTCTAATCCTGGCTTACCGACAACAGACACCTATGTCAGTGCTACTTCCAGACAAATTGTAAATAATATCCTCTTTTCTGTCCCCTCTCTAGACCTTTGGACTCTTTATATGATCTCAACTCTCCCCCTTCCTGTTCCTCATCTATTAATGGTGGCACTGGATGCAAAGTTCTCTTGGTGGGATTCTCATCCCCGTGGTGCATCATTAATATCTATCACAATGGCACTATCAGGGCTCAGGGACCTCAACCCAATCTCCTCCTCTTTGACCAGCACCTGCCATCTCTCATCAGCTTCCTTCCTGCTCCTACTATCCCTCCTTCTTCACTCTCAGCACCTCCTTTACCACTTCTGATGTGTGTACCACCCCCCTGTAACGCACCTCGGAAAACCTTCAAGGGTGGTGACTGGCTTCACTTAGCCACACTTAATGTTCGTTACGCTATAAAACATTTTTCTGACATCTGCCTCCTTCTTGAAGACTTTGATCTCAACATCCTCACTCTCATCAAGACTTGTTTCATTGTCAGCTCAGTCACTGCTTTTGACTCCCTTCTCTCTAATGGCTACACGTTAATCTCAAAGCCTTGTCTCAACCGCGCTGGTGGTGGAGTAGCCTTGATCTCCCCTGAGTGGGTCCCTTCTTCTATCCTACCCCTGCACCCCTCCTCCTCTTTTGAAAGCCTGTTCTGCAAGCTTGGAATCTCTTCTACTTCCTCTCTGACCATTGCCACTATCTCCAGGCCCCTGGGCTCTATCTCCTCTTTCCTTTCAGAATGGGTCAATGTTCCTCTCTCGCCCGACTTCCAAATCTAAACTCCTTCTTCTGGGTGACTTTAACATCCACCTTAATTGTTCAATCATGGCCTCCACTCGTTTCCATGACCTCTGCACCTCTCTCTCCCAATCTATTCCCCTCTCTGGTCCTACCGACTCAGCTGAATGCACTCTTGATGTCCTAAAACATACTGATGTTTTGCTCTCTACCCTCTCTCCACCCCTCTCTCTTGGTCTGACCAGACCCTCCTCCACTCCCACATGGGATGAGTCTGAAATTTTTCATCAAGCGTAACACTTGGTACAAATCTGATCTAGCAGTCTGAAACGAAAATGCAGAGCTGCTGAACAGAAGTGGCAGACCTAGAGCTCATCCTCTGATAAACTGGCCTGTCACCTTCTCCAAAAAATATGATCTCTCCCTTCGCTCCAAGAAGAGAGCTCACATCCAGGCTTGCATCTCTGGAGCTTCTAACAACACACCTGAACTCTTTAAAATCTGCAAGGACTGGCCAATCCAGCTGCAGTCTCCACCTCGTCTCTTCCCTGCCAGGCCCTCTGCACTTCACTGGCCATACACTTCACTGCTAAAACTCAGGACATCCTGAGTTCTCTATCTTCCTACGCTCACTCTTTCCATCCCTCTGCCACACTCGGCCCCTCGCTCATCCAGTTTTCCTCCTTCTCTCCTATCACATCGTACGAGGACACTAGAGTTGTCTGCCCTATGGAGGTCTCGTCAAAAACAGGTCTCCCCCTGTTCTTCTAGAGCTATTAAGGGCAACATCGGCTCCCTTGCCCCTGTAATCACTCTCTTGCCACTGGGACTTTCACCTCTTCCCTCAAGCACTCCCTTCTGTGTCCCTTCCTGACAAAGACTTCAGCTGACCCCTCATGTCCGGCTAACTACCATGGCCCCATCTCTATCACTCCCTTCCTTGGGAAGCTTCTGGAGAAGTTGACCTTCCCCTAACTGACCCAGCATACTGAGCTTGTTGTTTGCTTGCACAACCATCACTCTGGATTCGAAGCACCCAGAGGCACTGAGACTGCTATCCTGAATATCCTTGAAGAATTGCTTGCATCTCTCTTGCTTTCATCTCACCCTTTGTTCTCATCCTACTTGATATCTCATCTGTTTTTGACACAGGCAACCACTACACCCTCATAAAGCGGCTCCATGATACCCTTGATATCTCGGAACTGACACTTGACTGGCTGACCTCCTTCCTCCTCCCAGGTTATCATGGGTTCTTTCCCCTCGCTCACTTTGATCTCCACTTGTGCTGTTCACCAGGGCTCAATCTTTCACCTTGGATCTTTAACATCTATCTCTCCCATCTTGCACACCTTATCTCCACTTTCTCCCTGCACTTCCAGTGTTATGCAGATGACGCACAACTCTTCTTCAGACTACAATGTGCATCTCTTCCTCTGTCATTTCAGATGGCCTGTCGGCCATCCCGTCTTGGTGCAACACCAATGATCTCTGTCTCAATGCCAGCAAGACTGAGATTCTTCCTATCAAGACTCCTATTACTTCTTTCCTCCCTTCACTCTGGCTATCCTGTCTGGGCTCTCCCCCATCCTCTTCCTCTGAAACCAGAAACCTGGGAGTTATCTTTGACTCCTCTCTCTCTTTGATTCCTCTCATCTTGGACCTTGTCAAGAAGGCCCATTTCCAACTCTACCTCCTCAGAGGCATTCGCCCTTTTCTCACTTTTCCCCAGAAGATTAATGTTCCCAGTGCTCTTGCTCAATCTACCGTCCTCTTCTCTCTACCCCCTCCAGTTAATCCAGAATAGGGATGTGAAATGTATCCTTGGCTTCAAGCCCAGGGACTGGATCTCTCCAGCCCTAAAATCTCTTCACTTGCTTCTAGTTGCTGCAAGGATCACATTTATATCCATCTGCAACATCCACAAGGGTTTCTGGGGCTGGGGACCACGCTATCTGCAACTTGCTCTCACTAAATACTCTCCCTCCAGATCCCTCTGATCCTCCGGCTCTATCTCTCTGCTTGCCAAGCGTCTTCTCTAAGCAGAGAGCAGGTTGCTGTTCTCTTTCCGGGGCTGGCTCCCACCTCTGGAACAGCCTCCCCCTTTCTCTCGGTCTTGAGCCAGATCTCAAGTTCTGCAAGCACCTCAAGACTTTCCTCTTCTCCTCCTCCTTCCCTCTCTCCCTCCCATGCTAAACCCCCACAGGTGCCGTGATTGGTGGCCTGGGCCCTTATGTGTCCTTCTGGGTCCTGGCCTTCTGTCCAATTGCCCGCAGCATCCGCCCTCCCCCTGCACTTGCCTTCTGGTATATTGGCTTGTGACATCTCTTCCACCAAGTGGTCACTGCCTGGCACTTACCTGTTGCAACTGGGTCTCTGGCACTCTGCCCATCTGTGGAACCTCTAGTACTTACCCCCTCCCATGTTCCGTCTCTCTCTCTGCAGTTTTCCACTCTGAATGTTCACAAGGTCTAGTAGGACCTTTTTTGTATTTTGCTCATCACTGTCATCATATTCCATTGTCCTGCTGTTCACTGGTTCCCTTCCCTTTGCCCTGTGGGTGCTTTGAAATGCAATTTCTTGATGTATAAGCACCTTACAAAATGCCCAATAAAATGAAAAATTAAATAAATTAAAAAAATAAATGTTATTCGGCTTGACTCCCCTAATCATTGGGGTAACAAGACTTGACATATTTAATTAGTGTGGTATGCCATTATTTTCTTGGATGAAGAGTAAAGCCAACATGATGAGTGTTCTTACATGGCCACACAGACCGACATTAATGCTATTGTTTTACTGGCAAAGCCAACAGCAGTATGTTCTTATATGGAAATACTAGCATGTATTGATGAATCCAGCATGGTCAAATATAGGAAAGGTCAGCATGAACATGTTTTTTATACTGGAATATATTGTGGGTAAAGGCATCATGAAATTTGTTTGAAGACACTCCTGTGCATTGCACCTATTGGATTGTGTTCATTTATTACCCTACAATCGTAGGGTCATTTATTGCACACTGTGTGTGTGCTTACCCAATTTTTCACAGACAATGGGCCTCATTCTGAGGTAGGCGCAAAGGGATACCGGGCACCGGTAGTGACACCGGTGCCTGCAATCCCTTTGCACCCTATTCCGAGGTCCCTTAGCGGGTCCCTCCCTTAACGCCTGGTTTTAAGGGATACCGGGGTCAATAACGGTACCGTAATTTGCATTACCGTTATTGACGCCTTCCCATTGAGCCCTATGGGGGCTCAAATGGGAATGGGGAATAGCTTTTACAGTGGGGATTTACCGGTCCCGCCAAGGTTGGACTGGACCGTAAGTCCCCATTGAGCGAGGGCGGACACGGTCCAGTTATTGGTGCTAGTCATGGCGCTAATAGTGCCATGACTAGCACCATCCTTTTAATGAGGCCCAATGTGCTGTAAAATGCTCAATTTTAACCCATTATTAAATTGTTCTGATGTTGATCTTTGTAGCTTGGTTTTCAGTCGATGGAATCTCTGTTCAACTTTGAGGATGTCAATAAAGGGAATGTTTTTTCACTTGGAGCCTGCATCGCAAGGATATTAATAGGTTAGCTTTGATTGCCTGCCCTACAATCACTTCCTCGTTTGTAATCACGCTGAATTTGGAGTGTTTAAATGGTTTCTTTAGCTTTGTACGACACACTTCAATGTGTTACCCATGTCCCTCGCACACCAATTTCGAGTAGGACGCTCAAAGCCCATGATTATTTCACCTTAAATGTCAGTACACATTGTGTGCTTGAGAAAGAATGTATTTTCTGTGTTTTCCAGAGCTGTAGTTGGGATTTCCCACAGACTCCCCAGTGTCAGAGTCTGTGCAGTGTTAGTTACTGCCTCAGTGCTCTGTTAGTTCATGTTTCCTCCAGGTGTTCAAGCCATGGCCTCCATTTAGAACTCATGGGGCCTCATTACAAGTTTGGCGGTAGCTTGCCCGTTAAACTGGCAGGCTGCCGCCGCCCCATAGGCTCAAATGGGGAGGTTGGATGCACCGGCACCATTCAGAATGGTGCCGGTGCATCCGACATGCTCTGCTCGCTGGTGCCGGTACGCCCGCCAGGTCGGCGGGAAGGCACCCGTGAGCAGAACTCATAGTTTGCCGGTCCGCTATCAACGGTTCTGGCAAGATTACCGGTACCATTGTTACCAAACTGGCAAACTTATAATGAGGCCCATGGTCTGATTATTGTTTATTTCAAACAGGAGTGGGACACAAAAATATAGTTTAGTCAAATCTCCTTCACATGGCTATCCAAAGAAATTATAAGTGAAGTGATTGTCTAAGATGGCTGTGCTGCCTTTCTGTAGTGTTTATATTGAGGTTCATCAGGGGCAGGGCTCCTTATAATTGCTCAAGGGCAAATGAAACATCCTTGGAGATGTATTGCCTTGAGACTTGACAGAAGGTTCACTGTTGAACATCATACCTAGGCTGCACATCAATTATATTGTTGCGAGAGGTGATCCTAGTGAAATAGGCCTTGTCAGTGGAAGAGGAAATGTGTCCACAGGCTTCATCAGGGTCACCTTAGTTTCTGACCATGAATGTAAAGCCAGTTCAGTTGTATCCATTGTTGCACATCCTTCAAACAATGTGCTCCTTGATTGCATTCCCCAGGCACCACTTTTGATTTGAGGTAGAAATGAGTGTCATCTGCATGCAGGTGGCAGACTATGCAATGGGTTACCAAGATTTGGGAACAGTGGAGCAAAATAATTGTTAAAAAAGATCAAGTAGCGAGATGATCCTTGCGGAGCACCACAGATGATGGGGATTGATCAGACAGGATAGATTCCAATTTAAGTTAATGAGCATGGAAGGACAGGAAAGAAGACATGGAAGGACAGGGAAGATTAAAATCAGAGTAGGGCTGTACTTACAGTATTTGCGAATTTGGTAAGCCATTGGATCATCATGCTATGGTCACTGATGCTGAATGGACATAGAGAGCCAGTAGAATGAGGCCTCGAGTCTGGTCTTGCTCCTGTAGGGCGATTAGTGCTTCACTGATATTTAACAGCACAGTTTCAGTCATTCAGCATGCTTTGAAACCAGAGTGGAAATCATGTTTGTTGGACTCCAGTGCCTTAACAATGCAAGCTAATTTGAGATGGGTTGCAAATTAGGTGCAGATTTGAGATAGGATCTTTTTCATTCATAGTGTGATAACTATATGTGTGAGATTATACAACACATGCCATGTGAAATTAGAACCATTGATGGGAATGTTATGAAAGGGGCTGGTGCTAAAAGACATAGGTTGAGCACTTTGGCGTGGCAGATATTTGTTGACGGGTGTGGTTTTGCAAAGGTAGGTAATATTGTTATAATGTCAGTTTCTTGGGTCAGTATAGACTCACAGAAAAGCAGGTGGTCTGTGAGTGTCTCAGGAAAGGTGGGGTTTATAGGTGGGTTTACAGGTGGGGCATGTGCCTTATTTTTCGCCCTGATGGAATCAGTGGTGTTGTGGAAATACAAGGATCTGCTAAAGCTTTTTGGATGGCATTGGCAAAAGTGGGGAAGGTTTCAGCGTTGCTAGATCTCGGTAGGTCTGGAAAAGTTCTGTGTGGAAGGTACTTGCATTGTTAATTCAAGCTTTTAATTAAGCCCTTTTTGCTACTATTGAAGTGCTATTCAAGCCTCCCATGTGAGTTAGCATTTGCCATGGGCCCTTGATTTAGTCTACCTCCAAGGACTCTCTCTTGCAATAAAACGATACAATACATATGGATGTTAGGAACTGGATGCACTTAGGGACAATCGAGAGAAAATGATAAAGATGATGAGACTCTTAACGATGAATAGATAGAGAGAAACTAAGGAGGGTGTGATCGAAGATCGAGGATAACAATAGAAAAGAAGGCATACTGAAGAGTTATAGATGGAGGGAAGAGGAAGAAGATGGGAAGCAGGAAGATCATAGAGGGGGGATAAACAATAATCAATACAAGTGAAGACCAAACAGGAAAGAAGAAGCGTAGTAGCCTAAAACGAAAGATTTGGTTGAGCGCAACAAATATATAAAAGAGTAAAAAAGGACAAGATCAAGCAGTAGAAGAGCAATGTCTAGAAAAGGAAAGCGAGGAGTCAAAGATTATGCTCACGTTTCGAGCAGAAGAAGAAAAAGAGAGCGAAGAAGGGGGAAAAGAGAGGGAAGGAGGAGTAACAGTGGGGGGAATCTTAGTGTCAGGAAAGAATAGAGAATGGGTTTCCGAAGGATTAAGATGCAGAAAATGTGAAGACATCATGTTTAGAACTGCAGAGAGGCACGTATAAACAGTAGAGTGTAAAGTGTCTTCAAAAGAAGAGAATGAAAAGACAAATTGGCTATCATCAGCATATAGATGAAAAGGGGGCAGAATAACCTGTGCCCCCTTGCTGTGTCGTCTCCATCTCTTT
Source organism: Ambystoma mexicanum (assembly GCF_040938575.1). Lineage (NCBI taxonomy): Eukaryota > Metazoa > Chordata > Amphibia > Caudata > Ambystomatidae > Ambystoma > Ambystoma mexicanum. The sequence goes on from NC_090937.1 coordinate 432,517,665, forward strand.
CAGACACAACAGGGATCAACCCTATGTTTGGGTAGTAAAGCGCGGGTAACAGCCCACCAGCCGAAGCCTAACGTAGAGGGCCCTGCATACCCCAAACCACGTGGTGGATCTGTATTTGAACTCAAGCGCTCCCTCTGGGGTAAAGATAATAGTTCTCTTTTTCTTTTTTACAAGAAACAGGCTCTGCGCGCATGGTGCATACAAAAGGCAAACAAAGAGAGCCGCCAAACATGGAATAGTGTTGGGTTCAAAATTGTCTTCTAGGTCTGCTTGAGGTCTAGAAGAGCCTGGTTACCTTGATAAAAACAAATGTCAGGAACTACCTTCGGCTTCCCAAGCAAACTGATGCCAAATACACCTAAGTGAATTAAACTCTGTGCATTTGAGGACATCAATAAATACACATTGTGAAACCACTTAATGACATTTAAAGCATAAGGGGTTATAAATAATGGACAACATTATTGGTTTCCATCTCATTTGGAAATTACATTTGCGGAAACCTATGTTCTAGCTCCACGTTCCCCGGTGGTAGCTCCTGGTCACTGTTTAATGCAGGATAGCCCGGGGCTGCTTATCCATGTTTAGTCCCATTTCTATTTTCCATGGTCCTTGGTGAAGGAGAGGGAACATGGGCAAACAGAAAGACACCCGAGACGAGTAGGTTAGTGGGGTGAGCATAGTGGGGGCAGGGAGGCCCAATTCAGTGGAGGCCAGGGCGAGGATAGTTAGAGAAGGTATTGAAATGGGATGTGCTGGGCTACAACAACAAAAAAAGACAGACGCCAAAGCGAGGTGCTCAGGTGACTGAAAGAAGATAGGCGGTCACTGACAAAGTTTGCCCATGTTACCTGCCACCTAATTTGCCAGATGCTCTCCTGGGGGGTAGTGGGGCGGACTATTTAATTAAATAAATATGTACTGGCATGATGGGTGTTATGAAACCTTTACAAAGCCATACATCTTTAGTTTTGCATATTTACTGGCCCTGTAGGGCCACCCATAAGATAACATTTTGCATTGGAGTACAGATAGCAGGGAGATAGGATGTGAGATGGGGCACACAGTCCGTGGGCACACTTTGAATATGTAACCACTCATTGATACATAATGCCATGCTAATCCTCATGGCCATTCCCACCCATAACCTGCCTCTCCTCACCTAAAACACACACTCCTAGGATCCCTTTGAACTAGCTCTATCATGCAGTAACATCTAAATGTGTGTGTTCTATGGGGCCTGCCCGTGTTATGTCTAAGTGATCTTCTAGAGTCAATGGCTTATTTGCTACTGAAAAAGAGCCCTCATGTGCAATAAAAATGTTTTAACCAAGATTGGTACATGCCACTAGGTTTATAAACTATGTGTTTCTCCTCATGTCTGTTCCTTGAACTGACGTCCTGTTAATAACAAGCATCAGCAATACCTGCAGTTTTGGTTTTGTGTGTAGATATTTTACAAGCATTTAGCAGGCACTGACATCATATTCCCAGGCATTGATACCATTAGCTGTTGCCATTTTATGGCTGGGTAATACCATTATGGCAGTGCCTGCCAACTGCCTATCTAGCCCCTGTTTTCCATTCCTTACCCAAGTCAAGGAGAACCCATTCCTTGCCTAGGTCAGGGAAAGTTCCCAGGGACACCCCCACCCTCACCCCCAGGCACACAGGGTAGGGAGGGATGTTTCCCTTGCCAAATAAAATTGCTGTTAACAGGAGATGGGCCACACCTTGAGTTCCTAGATTATCAATGCGCACAGACACCAGAGCACATTTTATAGGGATCCCAAGAGGGACACCTCTTTATTTTATTAAAATGCTGATTCCTTTAAACCATTCCTATTCCTAGTCCTCCCTTTCCCCATTTGGGTACCAACCAGACAGGGACCTGTTACAGCAGCTCACCCTTCCTTGGAGGGGTCTCAAGTGACCCATAGGGTGACTCTGGAACAACATACCCCTCCCCTATCTTCAGGCAGCACACACATGGAGTGTACCCCGTCTCTTTAGTCTGCCCCAGTCAGGCCGCCATGTCCTCTCACTGCCCTAAGCCAGGACACCTCCCCTCTACCGTCCTTTTGCTATATCAACACTAACAGATTATGCCTACTTAGTGTTTACCCTACTTAACATTCCCCAAAAAACCTATTCCCTACATAACATTCACCTCCTGGACCACTCCCGACATACGTGAAACGGGAGGCCCACCTGACCACAAAGCAAGCTTACTAGGTCTGGTCCTCCCCCTCACACCACCCAGACTTGGCTGTTCTTTTTCAGCATGGGCGGCCCCACGCACTCTTGCTGTGTCCTTTGTAATTCATGGGCCAGTCCGGTGTGGACCCCTGGTAGGTTGACAGCTGCCGTGGCCCTGTGGTCATCCGAGCTGCCACTGCCCTGCAGCTTGGCTCTGCAGCTCTCCTTGTGGGGGGGCTCCCACACATGTGGCCCCCACCAAGATGCCTGAGGGCACTCGTGAGTAGACAGCCCCCCAAGTAAGTGTTTTGTCCATCTCTCCTCTTTCTTTCAGTACTGTATTTTCGAATTATCGTCTTTGACCTTCACTTTCCTTTAAAATCACCTTTGAATTCTTTTCTCGCCTGCCCAGCGCGTTCTTGGGCAGGGGAGGGGAGTTCTGTTTCATTGTTCTCTTCTTTCTTTTTCCCCTTTCTGAACATTCTATCAAGCTCTATGGTGGGCTGGATGGTCTAACCCAAAACACATTCGCACACATTAAGTAAAACACACAGTGCACATTTAATAAAGTACTTTTATGACCCTGGTGTCTGCGTTTTTATTTCTAGGATCCCTTAGGAGACAACCGTATGTAAAAGAACTACGTACGAAAAAATGCAAAGCCCTGAAATTATGGCAAAGCTCTCCCAGCGCACCCTCCTTATCCTCGTGTAAAATACTGGCCACCCAGTACAAAAAAGCTATCATCTCAGCCAAATCTGCATCCTACAATGACAGAATCTCCAATGCAAGCTCAGAATCAAAAGAGCTCTTTGCCATCTTCAAGGAATGATCCACACCGGCCACTAAGTCTCAAGAGATTGTCAAGGATCAAGCATGGTGCAACACCATACAGTCCACCCTCATTAACAAAATTGAACTACTTCAAAAAAAAATCTTAGCCCACCACAAAAGCCTCACACAGCACATCACTTCAGTATCTCATACTGAAACAGTGTCTGAGAGCAAACTGAAAAACCCCAGTACACCATTCAAATTTAGAGAAATCTCTGAAGCTGAGGTTATTGATATTGTTAACACAATCAAACCCTCTAACTGTAAAGGAGACGCCTGCCCCGCCAAACTAGTTAAAGACTGCATAGAAACACTTGCTCCGTTCCTCAAAACCTTCATCAATGCCTCTTTCAAACTGCAACTCAGTCCCAGACAGCCTAAAAGAAGCCTGGGTTTGCCCACTTCTCAAACAACCTACTCTAGATCCTGCAAACGCAAACGACTATAGACCCATCACAACCGTTCCCTTCTTGCTCAAGATTCTGGACAAGGTGGCCTACACACAAATCCAGCAATACTTGGAAGAAAATCAAATCCTAGAGAAAAGACAATCCGTTTTTCTCCCTGGACAAGGGACGGAATCGGCTCTACTAGATTTAAAGATTCAACTAAACGATATTATGGACAAAGCAAGCCAGCACTTCTGCTCTTAGTAGACCTATCCACAGCCTTTGACCTGGTCAACCACAATATTCTAGGCAGGCAACTTAAAAATGAAGCCCACTTCTCTCGAGAAGCCATTGCCTGGGTCACCTCCTTCCTTGAGGGCCGTCTTATGAAAGTTTTCTCTGATTCAGCAAGCGCCACCCCCACCACTATCCACTGCGGAATCCCACAAGGTTCCTGCACTGCTCCCACCCTTTACAACATTTTCACTCTCCCACTATTCAATGACCTGGATCGTCGTCATATAGCATACACCAACCATGCGGACGACACACACGTCCTACTACCCCTCACAGGCCTCTATGATCAAGATGCTGTGGCATTGACTAAGATCTACACAACCATCCAAACCTGAATGGCAGCCAATGGCTTCTGCCTAAACGGAGATAAAACCGAGATCCTCCTAGTCGGCACTAAAGAAACGCTGAACAAACTCCCGCCGCAATACAACTCATTCAATATTGATAATTCCACCATCACTGTCTCCTCAGCAGTGAATATCCTAGGAGTATACCTTGACTCCACACTCTCCATGACACAGCAAGTTAATGGCATAGCCTCCTCCGCTGCATTTACCACCAAGGTAATCAATGCCGTGAAACCCTTCCTCTCCACTAAAAACTGCCTCTCAATAGCCAGAGCCACAGTAGGTACCAAACTGGACTACTGCAATGCCCTCTTCCTAGGCACATCCACCAAAGACCTGAAATAAAAATGCAAATCACTCAAAACAATGCACTGAGGGCAGCCCTGAGCATCTCCAAAAGGGAACACATTTCCCAAGCCAGAAAAGATGCCCACTGGCTACCGATAAAAGAATGTATTCTTTTCAAATCCATGGCTATCACCCACAGATGCCTCTCTTCTGATGCACCCCCCTACCTCTCTGAAAGGATCACCCGTGTTACTTCCTCCAGACCCATTAGGTCACACTTGACCAATCAGACATTTGTACCAACATACAAAAGAGGCAAAGCTGGAGGATCCAGCTTCCAACACCTAGCACCAAAAAACTGGAACGCACTCCCCACGGCACTAAGGAACGAAAAATCCTATCATGTTTTCCGCAAACTACTCAAGACCACTCTTTTCAACTAACCCACTCTACTCCCCCCTCGCTCCTCACTACTTAATACTACAACTGTCCGTATTTACGAGCTTACCTCATAAAATGTTGTACCTATTGTACCTGTAAGAAAAACTGTCTACAATGTAACTGTAACCTCTGCAACATGTATGCTATGTACCAAGTAAGCCTACTTTCAGCGCCACGATGCCCCTGGGCAGATGTGTGCTATACAAATGTAAATAAATAAATAAATAAATACATAAATAAACCATGTAGCCCCTACTAGCCAGACCTCTTGGGGCATGGGCTACACCTATCTGATGCCTACACAAATGCTAATTTCAGTAGCACTTCATTGAGTTTTGTAGAAGTGGGTGCTATTATTACTCAATTGAGTGGTACCAGTTCATCATTCTCAGAAAGGATAAAGGGCTGAGTTGGCCTTGCTGGCACCTTATCCTGTCTCTGCAGCTTGGAAACAGATGATTTCGGTCCATGTGTTATCTCAGCGGCATATGCATCGCTTTTCGCCGTAGTCCTCCTTTTTCGCCCCGCCATCAATGCACATAGTTTTTACATTAAAACTGGAAAAAAAACATCCCTCCATCATATAGTCTTGGTATTCAGAAGAATGCAATCTGCTAAGATTCTCAAGTGGATGTCTTGGGACTGCCAGCCAATTATCTGCTTTATCAAATCCAGGCAGAGTTAGGCCCTCCATCCAGCGATGTCTGATGGCGGAGGCGGCGGATTTGTCAAGTATCTCTGTATTCACGTTGGGCAGGGAAATCACATTCCCATCTCATTTACATAAAAATTGGACTTACTTGTGCGTGGCGTGGTACCGGAGGGATGAGAGGGGCGGAAAAAATGAAGACTTTCTTTCGCAGGAGAGATGGACGATCTCACAATGAATTAGTCAATGAGACGTGGCGAGTTCAGTATTCATAAGTTGAAAATGAGTGTATAGATCTGACTTTTCAAAGTACATTTGCATATGGCATCTTTGGCAGCCGGATTGTCTCCACTGGTCTGAATATTGGCTGTTTGTATAAATTAGTCTTTTTTCACCCACTGGGTTTACATTCGGAGCATGAATGCTGATGTGCCACGTGGCTTCACTGGGTGGAATGTCAGTGTATTGTGCAATGTGTATTAATGGCGAGCAGCAATGTGCCCCTGCTCGCCTGCTTCTCACTGCCTGCCCCTTCCAGATATGTAGGTAGCAAGGCCAGGGAAGCAGCTATGGCATCCCAGGAAAATGAGCAGGTTAGCCCTTTCTGCACCTACAATGTAGAACAGTTGATTTTCTAGGGCCAGCAGCCCTGATTGCCTGATATCCCGATAATACCGGGATGTTGCGGGCGGCGGCAGAACGGTAAGTTCTTCAGTGAATTAACTGCTGGTAGGCGATGAACAACTGGCAGGTCAGGCCTGCTAGAAGTTCACTGCCTCTACTGGCAGACTCAGAGTGTGCTGGTCTGGAAAATGTGCTGGTAACCGGACAGCCATGCTGATAATGATGGCCAAAGTGTTTCCGCCTGGTAACATGCAGGTGGCATAAATCGCCTTATGTTAGCATCAGTCACCGTAGTTGGGAGTGGCCCTAATTAACTCTTTTCACGGCTGGTTAGAGCATCCTAAACCTTAAATTCCTAGATTTACAGGCAGTGATGTATTACAATGAGGTATTTCAGCCTCACAAAAAAGCTGTTATCTCATGCATGCGTTGTTGCTCAAAATGCACTCTTGCAGGCCAGAATCATGTGCCCAAGCTAGTCCGGAAGACAAGAAGGATGTTCCGATTCAATGCGTCATGACCAAAGCTGTGCGCCCCGGTGTGTGCTTCAAGAGTAATAGCGTTATGACATCTAAGGAAATGAAGATTCCGACTTTGGGGTCCCTTTGGGGTATGGGTTGCAATTGCAAAACCTGATTTGCTGCCTGCAGGCCTTGGGGCCTCTTTTGCTGGTTTTAATTGCTGTGAGTTGTTGATAATATATTGTGATAAAAAAAAAATGTTTTTAGAAAGATGGTTACAGAAAACTGAAGAGGCCAAAGCGGCGGATGCTGGGTTGCATTTGGGCTGTCGGTGCAAGTTGTCTCCTCAGCGTTCATTGGTCGCTGTTGTGTTCATTCACGGTCCGTCTTGCATATCTTCTCAGGTGACACTGGAGACCGCCCACTGCCCAGAATGGGAGTGCTGCGGGGCACAGGAGGATAAAGGCTCTCAGAGAGAGTGCACAGTTCTATCACGCCGATCTGTGCAAGGGAGCTACTGAACCTGCCTGCAGCCCAGCAGGCTGAGCCCCTAACTTCCCCAATTGTGCATCATTGCTGGCCGAGCTGGCTATGCGCTGCTATGGGAACTGCTGAGGGCTCTGAAGGGCATCATGACAGCAGTTTCTCTCACCTGCTTTTCTGCTGGGATCGGGTCTCATCCCGTGTGCTAGCCTGCTGCCATCACCCAAGTCCGACTTTTGGGGGTTGCTGGATGCGAGAGTCAGCGCCATTAATGCTGTTTTCACAGATTAATCCCATTCCATGAACACCATTTATAAGACAAGCCGGCTGCTGAGAGGGAAGGTCCGAAACACGTGAGCTGGGAGTAGGCTGTCTGGCACGCCACCTGAAGCCATCTTCTAGAACCCATCTCTTTCTAGGTATCAGGCTGGCTAAGCAGATTGATGCTATCAAAAGCATGGATTGGGCCACAAAAGAACTAAAACACTGAAACACAAACGCAGAGACCACTGAAAGGTACTTCTGCACGAGAGTTATCAACAGTTTATCAAGTGCTGCCTTCCGAGTGACAGAAGAACGCCATTCCCCAGAATGTATAGTTAATAATGCTCCAGTCCATCAAACGTAGCCACAAATCAGCAACTTTCTCTCTGAAATGGTCATGGCATTGTAGGAAATGCCCCCATCATAGTCACCCACTGCACCATCCGCTGTTCAGACATTGCACTTTTGGTGATCTTAGGGGGGGATTTTTTTTTCGGCCCACCAGCACACCCTTGGGCGCTTAAGCAAGGTGACTCTTGATCTGGTGGCATACCTGCTATATTGTGGACCACCCTTCCTAATAAACCTTGCGGTTCCCAGGCTGTGTCAGGCTTCTCGAGTTCTTCGGTATCTGATGGTTCATTGCCCCCCTTCAGGTCTTCTGCATTCCAGGGAATGTTGCTCCACAGAGTTAAGGGCAGTCTGGCACCGATGGCTGCCCGGTGCTCACACAAGGAGACACCCTGTCCAGAGGATGGATCATGGATAGATGAGGGTCTTGGAAAGCCAGACAGCCAATGACCCAAAAAAATACCATATTTTTTCCTTCTCTTTTTTCTGAAATTTTTGGAAGACTTGACTTTCATCTGTGTTAAGGATTTTTGACATGACTTATGTGAGGATGCTGGAGGAGAGGTTGGAGAGGCAGTGGAGGTTCGAAACCACCACGCCCCACGGGCAGCTTATCGGGATAGTGCCTGCTCCGATGACTCCTCTACATCTTTGGTGGGCAGTGGAGCATTCCATAGGATCACAGACCTGCAACCTACATCCTCTCATTACTGGGATTTGATTCTTGATCTCCTCCCAGCCCTAAACCATTTGGTTCTGCCCCCATAAGATCCCCCCATGATCAAATAAAAGAGTTTGGTAAAGAACAGCACATATCTTACAACTTTGCTGTTGTCAACCTCATGTGGAGGTCATGAAGTATGATCCATTTTGGTGTAGAATGAGGCTAGGATGGTAGCGGATGACACACTCGGATTTTGTAGGTACCAATCTGTGTTGCTTAATGGGTGAGGGATATACATCTATACAACAGACACTATTCTGGTAACCCATAACCCCATAGTTCCAGTGGCTAGACCTTGCCTGGCTTTAGGGCACTTACACAGAAGCATTTAGTGCAGTCACCTTGTCCATGATAACTACACTTTCAAAAGAACCTGCAACTATGGCTTGTCCTTCCCCTTTTTTATTGCAAGTTGTTTTAACCCAAGGGTGTGGATGGGCCACCAACTCATTCTCTTATGCCTATAAGCCATCGGACATGTTCTGTGAGTCTAGTGGATGTCGCTCTACTCTGAACGGAGGGAGTCAATAAAGGGGGTAAAGTGGTAGGCCATGGTGGGTGGATGCAACTCCAGGACCAACCAGAAATAAGAAGTCGCAGAAGGGCAATATAACATACATGGCATGGATTTTCTTGCATTTTTAGGAAAATGCAGATATTTGTCCCCTACATGGGACGTGGTTGGCAGTCTGGGTATACTACATGTTTTATTCCAGAAGCCAGGGGCCATGAGGTGTGTTCAAGGGCAGTGGGGAAGGGCGGTTGGTAAACCTACTTTGCAAGCCTTTGGGTGTTGCAAAGTTCCTACTGGCCCTGCAGTCGCTAATATTCCTAGAATCTGTGTGCATGCTAGAATACCTTTCTATATGATAGATATACAATCATCACTGGGGAATGCAAGGCTTCTCACAGACATTAGTCGGAATATAGGGCATATTGGAAGCAATAAGTCACTCCAACCTGGCCAAGCAGCACTCCCAATCATTTTAGGGGGAGATTTTAAATTCCGTCGAGGGAGAAATCATGTAAGCAATTAGAGGGAGATTGACGAGGGTAACGTAAGGGGCATCCATGAATACACCAGACTTAAAGCATGTTACAATAAGAAGCCCCCAATATCTAGCCCCCAAAAACTGGAATGCCCTCCCTGCTGCATTCAGAAATGAAAGATCATATACTGTCTTCCGCAAAATGCTGAAAACCAAATAGTTCAATTAAGTATGTCTCCTCTGTAACTGGTACCACTCTCTCGTGCTTGATATACTGTTCCTCTGTAACCACGGAACACGCTTATCCACTTCTGCTGTCTATTTTTTGTATACAATGCTGTTAAACCTGTACTAAGCAAACATCCTTGTAACAGCGCCATAATGTCCCAAGTCCGCTGTGCGCTATATAAATTCAAATAAATAAAATAAATAGATAAAAGCGTGATCTTGTGCAAAGTTTGGCATAGTTGGTCAGCTTCTGTGGATTAAATGGCTGCATCTCGTCCAACCTCCTGGCTATCTCCATTTATGTAGCAATGGGAACAGACAATATTATCAATGATCTTTTCTGGTCAGCATCATGGTGGGCATATGTGCATAACATGCACATTATGCCTATGGTGGAATCACATCAAAACCCTATCCTCATCCTGCAGGTTGCAAAGGGACACCTACGGTGTACCCTTGAGTGACCAGCATCCAACTGATCATGCACAGCTGTGAAATGTTTACCATTCCACCTGGATAACATCCCTAAAGATACTGTCTCAACAGCAAGTTGGCCCCAGAAGTAGCTCCTAACCATGTCCTGGAACTGTTTGATGCATTTTCATAATCTGCACTTTTACTGTAGTGTTTGCTAGTATCATAACCTGTAAACAAGCAAAGGACCGGTTTGAACTCTGGTAGAGATAGTACTGGGAAAACAGTAGAACTGTACTCCCACTACAACATTCTCATAAAGACTAGGGCAGAAATGTCATGGGAATAGATCCGTGAAAAACTTAACCGTACTACTGCCTGCAAGCATCCTAGGACTTCCTGTTGAGTCCGGGTCACCAGTGACCATGTCCAAGATTTACAAGGAGCCTCCAATATCAGAGGAAGTCTGAAGGGAATTTGCTTCAATACGGATGAAGATACTTCCAATGATTCAGAGGGGATGTAGAGAGTAGGGTAGGCTGTCTTTCTGGTCTGGCCACCCCCCAGAAAAATAAACCTGCCTGGTCACTGTCACTGACAACAAGTCGGAACTTTTAGCCCAAATATTTGACAAGACCGAAGCCCTGACTTTTAACCAATCAATTAATTTCGAAACAATTGGTCCTATTGATCCCTTCCTGTAAAGGGATTTAAATTCAGATATGACCTTTATGTTGTTCCCATTTCTGGGTGAAAGGCTCCAGAGAGGGTGTGGGGTGCCACCAGCAGTAATGCTAATTTGATTCAGTGTCAAAGATCTATGGAAAAGTATTCCTTGCCAGTTTTCAAATATGAGTGGAAGGAATCATGCAGTCATTGCTTTACTATTAACATGCTCGATTCCAGAGCGGTATTGGCACATACAGTCGGTAAATTGTTCATCCAACAAAAGATGACATCAAGTATACTTGTCCTAAGAAAGGAACCTTGTATTCGCCTTCATATATCCATAACAAGCCTTCAACCATGTTAACAGACAAATGTTATTGAAGGAACATGGGGATTATTGGATGGAGTCAGCAATCAAAGGACATTTCGGGGTCTTCACGCCGATTACTCTGGATACGCGCATAGAGAACTATATTCCAAAGGAGGTGTTGGAAGTCTTCATGGCTCTATGATTTCCCCTAATATATACCTCTTATATCCTGAAGGACCTAAAGCATTCTGCAGTGGCATACACTTACCTGAGAGCATCTTCCTTGTCTTCACTTGTACATTGTTCTGAACTGATTTAGATGTATGAGCTGTTCCATCCCTAATGTGCATGATGTAAATGTCTGTGCCGTTATTATGTCTTGCCCGCCTTTTCGCATCGCTGCTGCCTCTTCTCCATCAGGTTTGTATTTCATCCTTATACCACTGACCTATATTGTGAAGCATCTTGTCTGTACAGCGCTCCATTGCTTCTAAGCTAGGTTTGTGCTTTACAAATCCCACAGACACACACATTTTGTATTGCTCCATTTACAGTTGTTACTTTTGCACAGTTTTTCTCATTGAAACTGTATGTTTCCCAAGAAAAGTTAATTGATATACAAAATGAATACCTATACATGCATACATCTCTCATTTAAGGGACTGTGTTGTTGGGACATTAAGAGGTAATGTATGGGGGGTAGTGACCCTCCTCCTTTTGAGCCAAGTGGAAAACGATTTACTGTGCAATAAACTTGGAATGCCTAATGGACTCTAAAAACCATCATGAGGGCCAAGGTATAGCATTGGCAGGGACACATCTATTGGAAGAATCTAATGTTCTGGGTCTGTCTTTGGTCCAATGGTGTTCCATGCTGTATTGAGCCACCATTGCAGACATCCTGACTCTGAGCAGTGATTTTCCGCTAGAGTATACATATGCCAAAAACTTTGCAGGCGATGGGCCACGGTTGGATGTAGAAATCGCTCGATGCCATGAGCAAAATTGATGTCTGTACAGTGAAACATCACTACTGTGCAAAAGACGACGACAGCCTCGTATCAAGGCCTGTCCATAGCCTAAAGTGTACAGTGTACTGTCACTGCAGAATTGAATGTTGGCTGGAACATTATCTCAAAAAGGCTAAGGTCACCCGTCACAAGATTCTGCCTGGGCAACTATCTTTGAGGTCTTCAGTGGGCCCCAGGAATTGGGATGGTGCTGATGACTGTCTTTGTACCTGTGAACTCCAGCGAATGGAAAGGCTGGCACTTCCTGTTCTAATGGCCTTATTCCATTCAAGGCTGAAGTCTTGCTGGTTTAGGCTGGTCATGCGGTCAGCAGTCAGAAACCATTATCTCGCGCCATAAAGCGCTCCATGGCTGCCCCAATAGTTGTCTTTGGAAGCTCACAATCTTTGAAAAATTCCTTGGCATACCTTGGTTAATTGTTAGCAATGTACTACTTACTGTTTTTCCCTATATATTATATGTATTCTTGTATTCATAAAATGATTTAACTTGTTTCCTACTTCATGTTACTCGAATTGCTCAAAATATTTCATATAGTTCTTTAAGTGACATTGCCTAAAATATTGATTAGTCGTTCCTTCTTGAAGTCGTGGGCTGGGCACATGATATCTTTTGGGTTATTAATGTACTTGGTTTTTTTTAAACTTGTGGTCATCCATCTTAGGTCTACATACATGTAAGGGAGGAATGATGGTCAAGTGACTTCTCATACAGTGTGCCACAGCACATTGGTGTGCTGCAAGGTGATGAAACATGCGCTACACCACTCATGGCCTGTTCGCTCTCACCCACTCACGGTTCGGGGTGGTGGCTCGATAGAGAAGCGCACACCTAATTTCAGTGTTGATCTTTCACTGGAAGAGCAGTGAGGGGAAATCTAACCAGCACCACTAGCCCCCGTCAGATCTTTCATCCCATGAATTTAAAATAGCAGAAAATATAATTCCCCAATACTTCACATGAAGTTCTCTAGGCTGGCCCAATGAATGCTTTTATCGGGAATGGCCCAACTCCCTAACGAAAATGTAGAACTTATGATCATTTCAAATCAATCAAGTTATAATAAACCATTTCATGATCATCTCTGTTCAGCTGAGCATGCTGGTATGGCAGATCTTTACGAACACCTCTTCGAATCAAACCAGAAGCCGAAAGGTCCCAATGAACACTTACTAACCCAAGATGCAGTTAAAGCATGCAGAAGTAAGGCTTGGAGCACTTGAGATGTTCGAGCGGATACACAGTGGACAAATACGACAATCTTAAGCTTTTACAAGTGACTGGGAAACAGGTGATCAAGTATGTGGACACTGCAACTGAGTGCTACGACTGGATTCACAATTGCTTGGCCACCTCAAATGAAACGTCAACCAAACCTCCATCTGTTCTGATCAGAGAAGAGCTGGCCGGCCTCAGGAGCAATCCAACTTTACATGTGAATTTAAGAAGTTCGCAATGTTTTTTGATACAAGGAAAACAATACTATGCAATCATTTCTGACAAAGATTTTTTGGTTTTGCAAACATTTTGCCAAAACATATACGTGTGGAATTAGCTTTTAAACATTAACCTCTTTAAAACTGCTCAAAATCAAGTTTGCTTGGGTTGAACCATGAACGTCGAGTAGCTTCTTCGAATATGTATGCAGAAATACTGCATTTCTGCCCCACAAAACAACTACACAAATTTATTCAAAACAAACTATTATGCAACAATGCATTTTTCATCATTCACCTTTATTCTAAGAAGAATAAGTACTCACTTAACAATACACAATACATGTATACCTATACTCTAACTTGGGGACATGTGCACGTCTGTGTGCCTTAATTACAATGAGTACTCAAGTGTGTCAAGAGTTAGACAAGTTTTGCAGAAATTGCGATAAAGTGCAATAACAGTTTATTGTTGTCAGGATAGAGACCCCATGGTAGCCAGTCAAGTCATGTCTATGAAGATATAATAGTCGCCCTTTGTTAGAGAAGTGGCATTCTTAAGGTAGTAGGTCAGTAAAGTCATATCTGTTAAGCTATCTGTGTAGACCATCCTTACAACAATGAAGACAAATACACAAGGTTAGTGCTGAGAGCCTCGTTGCAGTGTTGAACAATTGTAGGTTGTTTTTTTTATGTGGCTGTTCTGCGATGCCTAGAAGACAGCAGAAGCATAAGATACGTATACAATAGTTTAATGGCCTTCTATCATTGTATGTGATAAGCGGGATTGCAGGAGGGCCTTTATGATGAAGAGCTGTAGAGCAAGGACCCAGCAACAGATCAGCTTGTCATGTTTTCCTGCTGTTACTTTGTGAAACAATTCAGAGGTGTAAGGTCCATTTTCTTAAGGCAGCACGGTCTGCAAAGTAAATGTTGCTACTATGTGGTATCATTGCATTGTTATTACAGATTGCAATGAAATGGGATACACTGGCAGCCTTGGGCAGATCCTAAAGGTTATTCGTTGGGGAACAGGAAGAGAAGAGTGTGATTCCTGGCTTAATGAGAAATTAGTCAACTGCTGCTAAATTTGCCGCACATGGAGGGTGTCTCCGGAGAAAATGGAATGTAACAGCCATAAGGCAATGGAAGGTCAGAGCCATGGGTTGGGATTGGTAGGGGTTATGAAACGTACATGGCACTGTCACTGCTACTAAAAGTGTTACTGATACTCGAGGGCTCTATGGGCTCTGGCGCACTAGATGACTTTGCACCCTTTATTGTAACCCTTGGAATATTGGCTTAGCATTCTCATAGGACAATCTCTAATATCAGAATGCGTTCTATGGAACCTGCAGGCTGCCTCCCTGCCGCTGGCCACCATTTAAAAAAGAAAATATTGAGCCCAAATATCCACCTCCCTCCACTTACCTTTTGGCAGCGGCCAAACTACCCACCGCCCGCAGCTGCTCCCCGCCATTCTCAGCACTTGGTTGGCAGCCATGGAAAGGGAAGAGGGGCTCTGTACGTTTTTTGGGAAAGATTTTCCTTCATTCAAAAGGATGCACGCAGCATCCCGTTGGACGAAGGAAAATGTTTTTTTTTTAGCACCCTGGGTTGCCGCTTTGGCAACCAGGAGTTCTGATCACCTTAATAACCAATCCTGCAGGCCGGATCGGGTGCTAACGCCACAGTATTGTCTCCAGAATGGTTCATATACCCATCCCTCTGTTCCGCATGCTACATTCCTAGTCCACGGCAGCAGGGAGCGTAGCTACAGTTATTTTCCTGCTACTATCCAGGCAAATATATGTGTTAAGCTTCTATAAACTTGCATAAACTATATACTGTTAAGAGTGACACAGTTTATAATAGCTCTATGTACCGCACCTTCAGTCTGCGCCAAGTGATTTGGGGCCCATAAACCACATTGCATGCCCTAGTTACGGTCAGAAATACACTCAAGATTCCTGGCCTGCAACGGACAATATGGACCACAGACCCGGTTTATAAAGCTTAAATAAAATTGGTGGTCATTACGAGGTAGGAGGTTACCATGCCGCTAGAGGTACCAGGTACCAGGTACTGGGTCCGGGTTCATTTAATGAGGAATTACCGGGCCATTCCGACCTTGGAGGGCCCAGTAATTCCTCATTCAAGGAACCCGGACCCGGTACATCCCCATTCCCATTCGAGCCCCCATAGGGCTCAATGGGAATGGGGAGCATGCTAACAACGGGTTCATTAATAACGGGATCGTTGTTAGCATGCTGGGCTGCTCGCGGGACCCGCTAAGGACGCCTGGTAAAACCAGGCGTCCTTAGCGGGTCCCGCGAGCAGACCTCGTAATGGGGCGCTAAGGGGTTAACGGCTCCGGGAACCTTTACCTGCGACGTTAACCCCTTACCACCCACCTCGTAATGAACCCCATTGTATCTAATAAGATTACCTGGAAATCCTCCTGCAGCAGTCAGGAAAAAAAATCTTCTCAAATAAGTTTCTCCCCCTATTGCGCTCCTTTATCGGTGTCCCTCCAGATTGCAAGGGTTCGGCTGCAAGCCTCGGTGAGGGGGCTGCATCTCAGGCAGTGGCAGTAAAATCTCGGCGCTTCCGAAACCCGCAGACGCTTTGTAAATCCGCTTCTGTGAAGCAGCCAGATGGGTGGGTCAGGGGTTCACATCATTTCCGCAATGGCACGTGACTTCTGCATTTCAAGCACTTCAACAGAAGCCTGGTTGTTTACCCTGATCTGTCCTTTTTGTCAATTGGCATTTCAAGGATTTCATTTGAGAGTAAGCACATAACAGCCACCTGGCAACGTGAGGTTATGTCTTGTGCAATGACTGCTGGGAGAGTGACCCTTTTGTACTCTCCAGTCGTAGACAAGTCCACCCTGCGCATGGACACGCCTGGGTGCTCCACATTGCTGTGACTTGATGGCAGTCAGGGGTGTTGCTAGGTCTGGAAAAGATCCGGGGCTACGCTAATGTCGGGACTGTCAGGACACAGGGCTAGCTAGCCTTTTGGTTGCAGCCCCTGAGCTTCAATCCGGGGCTATAGATCCCCCAGTCCTGCCCCCCACACCCTCTAGTGACAGCTCCGATGGCAGCCAGTGTACCTAAACATAAAGAGGCCTACTACCAAATTCCAGCTTGTGGCTTACCAGGACCCTCCTCTGGGGCTGCCCACCATTCTACAAAGATCCGTGCAACTTAGAAAATGAATGACTTCTGTGTAAATCTACAGTGCGTGGGAAATAACGTTTCCACAAGGTAAGCTAAACGCTGCGATGCTCTATTTCACAAGCAATGTTACACCTTCGCATGTGCTTGCAAAGGTTATGTTCGCTGTGGCTGCCTTGTGGGTGCAAAGAAATGAACGCATAGTATCTCGCGCACGGTGTCACACCAAGAACACCTCTGGGACTAGGAGCAGGCGGCCATCGAGCTTACTCCACCAGACAGAGAGTACCAAGTGTGCACACTCACTCTGGCATGGTAAGGCATATGCATGAACGTGCGTGTAGCCAGAGAGCTGGAACAGACACATGTTGTGTGTGGAGATGGGTGGGCTACAAAATTGGCTTTTTACAGCACACCTTCGTTGCCTTTTATATATGGGTCCTGCAGGGTAACACATTAAAAAAATGCTATAGGTCCACGTCACCCACAATACACATGCTCATTTAACAAAGGCCTCTACTCAATTTCAGCAACATGGAAATAATTAGCAGGGACAGCTTAGGTGATTAAGAATAAAGGGTGCATTTTGCGTAAATGACTGGGATTTGAATCAACAACAGCGATTTCGTCAAAACATTCAAGCTAAATGAATCAATGAATAACCCCCGGCAACCCCCACAGGAAGATTTTTGGCCCTCAGGCCGACACGCTCTGAAGTTACCACCTGCACCACAACCCACATATGAACTTTTTTAATGTGCCACACCACACCACACCTCCCTACCCATAGCATGACGTGGTCAGCTAATTGTGGTGACTCCGGGGATCTGGTTGGGCCCAAGTCTGTACCTACAACAGAGATTAGAGCCAATAAAAAAAGATACGTCTTAAGCCGATACCTGTGTCGCGGTATCTGCTTGGTTCCTCACTTCGTCATCTGACGTAAGCCAGAAGAGCAGCATATGTGAGACCACAACACATCAGTGTGTATTCTCCTGCTGCACATTACTGAGACATTCCAAGACCAAGGGGAAATAGAGCTGGGGCAGCTAAAGAGCAAAGGATTGGGGCCGGAGGAGAGGGCTAGAAATAGAATGTGGAAAAATACACTCCCAAAGAGTAGGGTCGAATAGAGACTGGAATTGGTGTGATTGACTACGGGCTGAGTGCACGTGGCTACGCGTTTTTGAAGGTGGTGGTTCCGTGTTTCGAATGAACGAGCGTGCACTCCGAAAGGAATCGCCTGTGATCCATGGTTGGCTGGAGCAGAAAGTGCAGCTGTTTATTTCTGGGCCACCAATACACGCATTACCTTATATTTGTCAGTCAGAGTCATCTTTGCATTGATGGCCAGCAGATGACATTTGGAATTGAACTTGATCTCAGGGCTGAAGCTGAGGCTGTTAGAGGCTTCCCAGCACAGTTCAAACATCGCGAGGCATGCAAAAATCCACTGAGCAGACAGAGACATCAGGATGGACGAGAACTGTGCTGCAATGGACCTGCATTTAGGCAGGCGGATGGCATCCAGTGAGTCTCACAATCTGGATGTCTTGACCTTTGGAAGGAAGCACCTGAAAGCAGGGACATAATGATGCATAGACTGGAACACAACAAGGATGATGGAAATATACATTCTAGCAATGGACTAAAACTGCCTGGAGGCTCAAGAGGGATAGGCTGGAACACTGCAAGAATGATGGAAATATACATTCTGGCAACTGACTAGAACTGCCAGGAGGCTCAAGAGGCATAGGCTGGAACACTGCAAGGGTGATGGAAATATACAATCTGGCAATGGACTGGAACTGCCAGGAGGCTCAAGAGGCATAGGCTGGAACATTACAAGGGTGATGGAAAAATACAATCTGGCAATGGACTGGAACTGCCAGGAGGCTCAAGAGGCATACACTGTAACACTACAAGAATGATGGAAATATACATTCTGGCAACTGACTAGAACTGGCAGGAGGCTCAAGAGGCACAGGCTGGAACACTACAAGGGTAATAGAAGTATACAATCTGGCAATGGACTGGAACTGCCAGGAGGCTCAAGAGGTACAGGCTGGAACACTACAAGGATGATGGAAATAGACACTCTGGCAACGGACTGGAACTGCCAGGAGGCTCAAGAGGCATAGGATGGAACACTAGCACTAAAAGGATGATGGAAATATAGATTCTGGCAACGGACTAGAATAACAGGAGGCTCAAGAAGCATAGATTTGAACTTTACAAGGATGATGGAAATATACATTCTAGCAATGGACTGGAACTGCCAGGAGGCTACAGAGGCATAGGCTGGAACACTACAAGGGTGATGGAAAAATACAATCTGGCAATGGACTGGAACTGCCAGGAGGCTCAAGAGGCATACGCTGCAACACTACAAGAATGATGGAAATATACATTCTGGCAACTGACTATAACTGGCAGGAGGCTCAAGAGGCATAAGCTGGAACACTACAAAGATCATGGAAATATACTTTCTGGCAACGGACTAAAACTGCCAGGAGGCTCAAGAGGGATAGGCTGGAACAGTACTAGGATGATGGAAATATACATTCTGGCAACGGACTAGAACTGCCAGTAGGCTCAGGAGGGATAGGCTGGAACACTACAAGGATGATGGAAATATACATTCTGGCAACGGACTAGAACTGCTAGGAGGCTCAAAAGGCATAGGCTTGAACATTACAAGGAGGATGGAAATATTCATTCTGGCAACGGACTAGAACTGCCAGGAGGCTCAAAAGGCATAGGTTGGAACCCTACAAGGAAGATGGAAATATACATTCTGGCAACAGACTACAACTGTCAGGAGGCTCAAGAGGCATAGGCTGGAACACTACAAGGATGATGGAAATATACATTCTGGCAACGGACTGGAACTGCCAGGAGGCTCAAGAGGCCTAGTCTGGAACACTACAAGAATGATGGAAATATCCATTCTGACAACGGACTGGAACTGCCAGGAGGCTCAAGAGGCATAGGCTGGAACACTAGACGGATGATATGAATATACATTCTGGCAACGGACTGGAACTGCCAGGAGGTTCAAAAGGCATAGGCTGGAACACTAGAAGGATGATGGAAATATCCATTCTGACAACGGACTGGAACTGCCAGGAGGCTCAAGAGGCATAGGCTGGAACACTAGACGGATGATATGAATATACATTCTGGCAACGGACTGGAACTGCCAGGAGGCTCAAGAGGCATAGGCTGGAACACTAGAAGGATGATGGAAATATACATTCTGCAACGGACTATAACTGCCAGGAGGTTCAAAAGGCATAGGCTGGAACACTACAAGGATGATGGAAATATACACTCTGACAACGGACTGGAACTGCCAGGAGGCTCAAGAGGCATAGGCTGGAACACTAGCACTAAAAGGATGATGTAAATATAGATTCTGGCAACGGACTAAAATAACAGGAGGCTCAAGAAGCATAGATTTGAACTTAACAAGGATGATGGAAATATAAATTCTGGCAACAGACTAGAACTGCCAGGAAGCTCAAGAGGCATAGGCTGGAACACTACAAGGATGATGGAAATATATGTTGTGGCAACGGACTATAACTGCCAGGAGGCTCAAAAGGCATAAGCTGGAACACTACAAGGATCATGGAAATATACTTTCTGGCAACGGACTAAAACTGCCAGGAGGTTCAAGAGGGATAGGCTGGAACAGTACAAGGATGATGGAAATATATATTCTGGCAACGACTAGAACAGCCAGTAGGCTCAAAAGGCATAGGCTGGAAGACTACAAGGAGGATGGAAATATTCATTCTGGCAACGGACTAGAACTGCCAGGAGGCTCAAAAGACATAGGCTGGAACCCTACAAGGAAGATGGAAATATACATCGTGGCAACGGACTAGAACTGTCAGGAGGCTCAAGAGGCATAGGCTGGAACACTACAAGGATGATGGAAATATACATTCTCGCAACAGACTAGAACTGCCAGGAGGCTCAAGAGGCCTAGTCTGGAACACTACAAGAATGATGGAAATATACATTCTGACAACGAACTGGAACTGCCAGGAGGCTCAAGAGGCATAGGCTGGAACACAACAAGGATGATGGAAATATACATTCTCGCAACAGACTAGAACTGCCAGGAGGCTCAAGAGGCCTAGTCTGGAACACTACAAGAATGATGGAAATATACACTCTGACAACGAACTGGAACTGCCAGGAGGCTCAAGAGGCATAGGCTGGAACACTAGAAGGATGATTTAAATATACATTCTGGCAACGGACTGGAACTGCCAGGAGGCTCAAGAGGCATAGGCTGGAACACTAGAAGAATGATGGAAATATACATTCTGCAACGGACTAAAACTGCCAGGTAGCTGAAGAGGGATAGGCTGGAACACTACAAGGATGATGGAAATATACATTCTGGCAACAGACTAGAACTGCCAGGTGGCTCAAAAGGCATAGGCTGGAACACTACCAGGAGGATGGAACTATTCATTCTGGCAATGGACTAGAACTGCCAGGAGGCTCAAAAGGCATAGGCAGGAACCCTACAAGAAGGATGGAAATATAAATTCTGGCAACATACTAGAACTGTCAGGAGGCTCAAAATACATAGGCCGGAACCCTACAAGGAAGATGGAAATATACATTCTCGCAACAGACTAGAACTGTCAGGAGGCTCAAGAGGCATAGGCTGGAACTCTACAAGGATGATGGAAATATACATTCTGGCAACGGACTAGAATTGTCAGGAGGCTCAAGAGGCAAAGTCTGGAACACTACAAGGATGATGGAAATATACATTCTGTCAATGGACTAGAACTGCCAGGAGGCTCAAGAGGCCTACGCTGGAACACTACAAGAATTATTTAAATATACATCTGACAACGGATAGAACTGCCAGGAGGCTCAAGAGGCATAGGCAGGAACACTACAAGGATGATGGAAACATACATTCTGGCAACAGACTTTAACTGCCAGGAGGCTCAAAAGGCATAGGCTGGAACACTAAACGGATGATGGAAATATACATTCTGGCAATGGACTCAAGAGGGATTGGCTGGAACCCTACAAGGAAGATGGAAATATACATTCTGGCAACAGACTAGAACTGTCAGGAGGCTCAAGAGGCATAGGGTAGAACACTACAAGGATGATGGAAATATCCATTCTGACAACGGACTGGAACTGTCAGGAGGCTCAAGAGGCATAGGCTGGAACACTAGACGGATGATATGAATATACATTCTGGCAACGGACTGGAACTGCCAGGAGGCTCAAGAGGCATAGGCTGGAACACTACAAGGATGATGGAAATATAGATTCTGCAACGGACTATAACTGCCAGGAGGCTCAAAAGGCATAGGCTGGAACACTAGCACTAAAAGGATGATGGAAATATACATTCTGGCAACGGACTAGAACTGCCAGGAAGCTCAAGAGGCCTAGTCTGGAACACTACAAGGATCATGGAAATATACATTGAGGCAACAACTAGAACTGCCAGGAGGCTCAAAATACATAGGCCGGAACCCTACAAGGATCATGGAAATATACATTCTCGCAACAGACTAGAACTGTCAGGAGGCTCAAGAGGCATAGGCTGGAACTCTACAAGGATGATGGAAATATACATTCTGGCAACGGACTAGAATTGTCAGGAGGCTCAAGAGGCAAAGTCTGGAACACTACAAGGATGATGGAAATATACATTCTGTCAATGGACTAGAACTGCCAGGAGGCTCAAGAGGCCTACGCTGGAACACTACAAGAATTATTTAAATATACATCTGACAACGGATAGAACTGCCAGGAGGCTCAAGAGGCATAGGCAGGAACACTACAAGGATGATGGAAACATACATTCTGGCAACAGACTTTAACTGCCAGGAGGCTCAAAAGGCATAGGCTGGAACACTAAACGGATGATAGAAATATACATTCTGGCAATGGACTCAAGAGGGATTGGCTGGAACCCTACAAGGAAGATGGAAATATACATTCTGGCAACAGACTAGAACTGTCAGGAGGCTCAAGAGGCATAGGCTAGAACACTACAAGGATGATGGAAATATCCATTCTGACAACGGACTGGAACTGTCAGGAGGCTCAAGAGGCATAGGCTGGAACACTAGACGGATGATATGAATATACATTCTGGCAACGGACTGGAACTGCCAGGAGGCTCAAGAGGCATAGGCTGGAACACTACAAGGATGATGGAAATATAGATTCTGCAACGGACTATAACTGCCAGGAGGCTCAAAAGGCATAGGCTGGAACACTAGCACTAAAAGGATGATGGAAATATACATTCTGGCAACGGACTAGAACTGCCAGGAAGCTCAAGAGGCCTAGTCTGGAACACTACAAGGATCATGGAAATATACATTCAGGCAACAACTAGAACTGCCAGGAGGCTCAAGAAGCATTGTGAGTGGGCAGGACAAAGAGCTGTGTGGTCCTCTGAGCATTCTGACAGCATTCTGACAGATAGACATACAAACGTGGTTCCTTATCCAGTATCGTTTTTGGAGGAAGTGTGGTGCCACACAGAAAGTGAAGGACGTGGCACAACAAGTCTGAAAACTTATCAGCCAACACAGGGGCATGCGTAGTATATGCAAAAGGGAGAAAGGCAATGCTGTCACTTCTCCGGAACTGAGCTCCGGGAAATCATTGACCGTCGACCTCAGGCAGAGGCTCCACTTGCAAAAGAAGAGCAACATTTGCATAAAGGCGCGATTAAGAGATTACGAGGTATTCTGAGATCAATTACAGCACAATAGTAAAACTCAAACATTTCCACATGCAAAGCCAAAGAGCAAGTGAACCGCTAGAGAATGACATAGATGCCGGGAGGACACTACGAGCAAGAGGTGAATTTGAGAAAAATGATGAGATGATAGTCGATCCAGTAGGACAAGCCGCTGATATCCAGAAGCCCTATTTGAAAGACATCTTGAGAAGTGTGAAAGGGATTGTCAATCAGCGAGGTCTATGAAGGAGTAGGAGAGAGTGATTCGCAGTGTCCAGGCGCAGTATGTATAGCTAGACAACAGCAGATCAATCAGCTATGCACAGAATAGAAAACGCCGTCAGGCGTACCTAAGAACCTAGGCCACATGGCCATACTATCAGTGCCCTCGCCCTGAGGACAGACCTAGTTTGAAATGCATCGCTATATCATTAGAAGTGGCACTGTTTTGCCTCCAAGTAATAAAAGATTGAAAAGCAATATATACAAGAAGTTTACTTGTCCTTTTGACATTCTGAACGTACTGGAAATGATAAAACCAGTTACAAGATACTCCATTGCAGCTCCATAGGAGAGCTATGCATGAGCACACCTTGAACTAGATTGACTTGTAGCTCTCCTTTCTTCACGTGGAATAGGACAAATCATTCAGAAGATAAAGGAAATTATAAGACATCTGAGCCAGAAGGCCAGAGGATGTGCAGCACGAGGAGATAGTCACGTTAAGCCAAGAATTGATTTTTGCCGTTGTGGCTTCTATGCGCATACAGCAATCAGCCCGTTGTGTTTCTTCCTTGGTGGTTTAAAAGTAATTGCCAAGAATGTTCAGCACTTGCCTTCAGAGTGGGAATAAATGGCAAGAGAAAAAGTATTGCTTCGGGAGGTGACTTTCAGGACAAAGCAGAAGAGATTATTGAGACCCTTGGCACAAGGAGTGATGGTCGCGACGGAAAACAGAATAAAGAAAAGAACACCTCATTGCAAAATAGGCTTAGGAGGAAAAAAGGTGTGATACTATTGGATCCTGGGGATGATTTGCCCATTGTGTCATCAATCCCCTGCAGAACACTAAGGGGCATTGGCGAATTGTGACTAACTCGCCAATCCCCTGGTGATTACTTTGGCTCTAAGATCCAACTAAAAGGACCTGTCAAGTCCACAGGCAGGTTCTAAGCGTGCAGAGCCAAGTGCAATATGTATTTGGCCAGGAAAGGTGGCAACATTATTGGATGGGCCTATCAAGGAGCCTTACACATTTAAACGTTACCCTTATATGGTTGAACAACTCTTGAGCATATGCGACAGTGATGACACAAGAAACATTTTTGGGAGCCATAATGATGTCTTTAAAACAAAGTTGTACTATGTGAAAGGGTTCTGCCACACAATAAATTCGGATTATGCTGCTGTGCCCGTATAGTGCTCTGTGCACAGTGCACCTAGATCAGTGAGAGCCAAACCAGTAGAAGTCCCACACACAGTGTTGGAAGAGAGTGTAATCTTAGCAACTGAGTCATCTCTTTGGTTGGCACCCACTCTGGTGGCACCAACGAAATCGTGTGAGTTGCGAGTGTGTGCCCACCTGAGGACACTGAATGGTTGGAAAGTGTTGAACTGCTAACAAGTCATGAGTCTGTTTTGACACTAGGAAAGACAAGCTTCCTCTCAGGCCTCAGGTCAGCAAGCACCACAGGGAACTTCACCCATTATCAAGGAACCTTATGCTGTTCAATATGCCAGAGGGGATATATCAATATGCCAGAGGGGATATATCAATATGCCAGAGGGGATATATCAATATGAAAGAATACCATATTGTATGGTTTCAGCAGCAACAGCCCTTCAAACGAATATGGCCGGTCAGTTTGCAGGGACAAAAGGAGTGATCCATTTCCAGGACTACATTCTTTTCTTTGACAATTAAAGAAGAGCAAAGGATCAAACTTGGAACATAGTCTTGGCAATATTAATCGAAAGAGCAATCACAACAAGTGAGTAAAACTGAACATCCCCGATATCGTTGTGATACTTGCAGTGAGGTCATGAGACAAGGGACAGCTTCCTACCAAGTATTTTTTAAGTACTATTCGCATTTTGTAAGACATTTTTCAAACCGTAATGAAGCGCTCAGTATTTTCTCCAGGAAAATGCAAGAATTGATTGGCTGTTTGAGCAAGACCAGAGTTTTGACAAGTTGAAAGAGGCTCTGCAAGAGGCCCCAGCACTGTTCACGTTTGATTTGATTACAGCAATCACAGTGACATAAGACACACGTGTTTATGGTATAGAAGCCAGCTTGTGGATGGAAGAGAGGGCACCGTAGAGTGTGCGCCACATTATAATAAACTACATAATACGGCTGCAGAATTCAACTCGCCAGTAATAGAAAAGGAGATGGTGAGGTAAGTTTGTGTGGCTTTTACTCTGCAAATGGGTCATAAACCACTAGGGAACATTCATTCTATATGCAAAAGGAATAACGGGGGTGCTGCTGCAACTGGCTGGAATGGAATCATGCTTGCAAGAATGCATCTACCAAGAAGGCGCATTCTGGCAGGCGAAACAAGTGAACAGACTGCATGTTGAGGCAATCGATGGAGGACGTTCCGAAGTCTGAGCATGGGGAAGTGTGCTGAGACCGAGGTGTCATACGCAAGCGGGGAAGACTGGGCGCATGAATTAAATTGCAACCACATCTCAAGGTACTGAAGGAGATGTCCCGGGGAGGATGGGGGTTGGGGTGTTCGGGGGGGGGGCGATTTAGTGTTGGGGGCTGGCATGTTTGCTGTTCTAAGCGGTTTACATTGAAGTGTGATAAGTCAAGCCCAGGATCGTCATTTGGGAGTGGCCTTAACTGAGAGACAACACAAAGACCAATCGTGGTGCCCCTTGTATGCATGCAGTGGTAGAAGACTAGGTGGAGCCTGCATGACTATGGAATAGAATGGCGAGATCTGTGTGTCATTTCTGCAAGCAGAAGAGGTGGCTCTGGATTTCATGTGTCCATTCGGCCATACAAAACCATGACTCGTAAACATTACAAAACACCGTTTCTCCTGGGTTATGGGGATGAACAACACAAACCCCACCAACATTGATGGGCCCTTTGCAACGGTCTTCATATGAGAGTGCTTAATAGTATACATTATATAGGAGTGTAGATTATGTTAGAAGCTATGACTGCACACTTACGAGAAAGCAGAATTACACACTGCTGCCTAATGGAATAATATGCGTTAAACGATTATATCCCATGTGCCATTGCCAATAATGTGTGTGTGTGTGTGTGAGGCAGTGGACGCGTCAATGTGGGCCCATGATCTTACCCCTTTCGGCCAAGGGTTTTATACGTGAATGCAATAGGTTATTTATAACGCGCTTAATACCCAGAAGTTTCTATGCGCGGACATGTGGATCGAACCTGCGTTGCTCAGCGTGTCTTGCTTCCAAGGTGAGCGCATTGCCCCTGAGCTATCCTCA
Organism: Ambystoma mexicanum; assembly: GCF_040938575.1. NCBI lineage: Eukaryota > Metazoa > Chordata > Amphibia > Caudata > Ambystomatidae > Ambystoma > Ambystoma mexicanum. Next base: position 432,544,509 of record NC_090937.1, read on the forward strand.
CATGTTAAAGGGAACGAAGGTCAGTTCTGTACTGTGTCTTCGTTGGAATCACATGCTTCCAGAGAAAAGGTGTTGGCCTATGGGGGGACGATTCGAAAGCTGTTTTATGGTCTTTAAATCAAATATTTACCATCAAAGGTAAGTACCATTGAATTTCAACCAACGAAAAATGTTTAATCAAATTCCCATACCGAAAATTGCATAGTGTTTATGCATCAAAACCGTTTCATCGAAGTGGAAATTCAATGAAACATAACGTTACAGGGAGCTGTCCAAGTGCTGAAACCTATATTTTTAACACTGGACAGTTTCCTGTAACTTGGGGTATTTATTGTTTATTGGGGTCCCCCCAAACCCTCCTCAACCCCCATGGGTTCTCCCCTCTAACCCCCTCCAACCCCCCTCCAAACCCCACTTTAAAAATGTAACCATTGTCCACTGCTGAATTCTTTAATATATTTCAGCACTGGACAGCTCCCTATAACTTTTTTTTTGTTTATTGCCCCCCCCCCAAAAAAACCCTAAACCACCATGGGTCTTCTCCTTATCCCCCCAAACCCCATTTGCAAACATTTAAAATTAACCCTTTCCTCAACCCATCCATCGAATTTCAATGGATAATTTTTGTTGGATTTAAATTTGATGAAACACTTTTCGATGGAAAGGCTGGATACTGTGATGGCCAAGGTGTATGCCAAAGAGCAATGAAGCAACAAAATAGGAAATTAATTTTATGGCAGTCATACGTTAGCTAAGCTAGTGCAGGTTGTGTTAGGTGATGTAGCATGCAAAAAATAAAGCAAAGGCAGGATAGGGCAGTTCAGTCTTAACAGGAAGGAACAGAGTCCTAAGGGTAAGCAGGGGTTGTGCGGAAGAAGGCCCAATGTTGGTATTTGGGAAGAGTGTTTCTGGGGTGCAGGAAATCATAACCAGTTGGATGCCCTCATGCATACAGTGATAAGGGGCGTCAGAGATCCGCCTGAAGTGGAAGGTTGGATCAGCGGAACTTGTGGCAGTGGCGCGGAGTAATACCCAGTGGAATGGCGTAGCAGTAGAGCAGGAGGCAGAGGCAAATGGCGTGGTGAGCCAATAAGAGATCATGCAGGAAAATGGATTTGTGTGACTCTCAGTGAGTGTGCACGAGTGAGGATGCTGTTGAGTACATTTGCAGTTGATTATATTTTGGAGTAGTTTCCGCAAGGAGGGAGGTTGCATGTTTGAAATGGATGCAGGTTGTGAGTTATATGGCAGTGCGTGGATAAAGCGGGTGGATGCAGAATGGAACGAGTGAGTGGAATTGAAGAGGTTGGGAACACTTTGTGGCTTTAGTGGAGAGTGTAGTGCGCCGTTATGTTACTGCTGAGGTTCTAATACATTGATTAATTTACCAGCTGGCCATGTCATCTCAGTGGCAGTGTATGTGGAAACATCAGGTGTGTATGAGGGGAAGGACCATTACTAGATGCCACAGTGGGGTACACATTTGCCAATTTGATCTGTGATCGCTGTTCTACCAGCAGGTTACAGATATCAATCCTGACAGGACCTACACTGCATTTCATCATTCAAAGTAATACACCGGGTAACAGGCGACCCTGTAATCACACAAAAAAAGAAGCCACCCAGTCCCTTTAAAAAAACACAGGGACGTAACAGATGTGAATATAATGAGGTTCTGCAACATCGTTTCTTTCAGATGCAAATAATTGAAGAGGACCTACAGCGGCATAATTCACATTGCTTCCGTGCCTTTCCATCCATGCCCTTGGTGACATTTTGCTAGCAATGCCAATTTTGCTCTGTTTGTGTTTTTAGAAAGACTATTAGAAATCCTCACACTCATGGTTTGTTTGCATTCCTTCCATTTTGAATCCCCTTTTTGGTGTTGTCACATTTGTGTGGTGTAACCACCAAATATTGCCAAAACATTGCTAATGTAAAGAAAAACTGTGAAGGAGAGTTTGGGTTCAGTGTCTGGCATTGGCATGGCAACTTGCCGACGCCTGGCGATGACATGGCTGAAGCACCATTCGGGCCTTGACCCTCTCACTCATGTCTGCTGTTGCTGGGAAGCTGTCCGTGCTCCGAAGTAGGAGAAAAATGACTGCACTTAACTCTGTGCCCGTAAATATTGTCCTTTTTATTCAATTATGCTTTTTGTTACTTGAACTCCTGTCAGACTATCTTTAAAGTCCGACGCAGAGTGATCTTTGTAGCTTGGCACTGCTGCCATCATCCCTGGTGCACCCATGGCCTGAAACTAAAGACAATAAAGTCAGCAGGCGAACCAGGGGGTGGCGGCCATTACATGCCACACTCCTCCGATAACTTCACCCACCGCTTGACACAACAGGCAATATCTGGGGCAGGGTGCAGCCTCCCCATCTCTAGTGATAAGCGCTCGAGGCCACAAACATTAAATGGGATCTGGAGCCCGGTCTGTCCGCTTCCAAAGGGCAGTTTGTGATTTTGGACCGCAGCATAAAGAAGGTGGTGGGCTGCTGGCTACTGCCAGTGCTACCTTAAATAGAAATCTCTGTAGACTGAACTGAATGGCAAAAGCGCTGGCCATATATAACAAATGTGCCTGTTACGGAATGTTTGCCATGGCGGGAGACAGAAAAAAGATAATTTCAACTCGTCAGTGAACTTGTTGAGCGGCGCTCTTTCGGAGTTGCATAGAGTAGGCCATTTGTTCTGTGCCAACGCCGACAGCCGAGTATTTTTAGTTTGAGCCCAATGTCTACGAATCACCAGAGGAGAACCAGGGTATAAAAATGTTGGCAGGCTGTGAAGTATGTAATTTAATTACCAGATGTAGTGTTGCTGCGCACCCTCTCCTAGGATCGCCATCAATTAGTGTAACTTATTCACAATTCGCCTCCATGCATAATTCATGCTCGAAAATGTAACCTAACACTTTTGGGAAAGTTCAAATTACGTGGCGTTTTACTGCTTTATGAAGAGCCACATGTGCTGTGCCCCCGCCCCCCCCCCGTCCTCAAGCACGAGGCGACGCTCCCGGAGGACATGTGGGATGTATTCATTTTGAGGGGTCAAGGGAACACATGCGTTCAGTATCATGGTGTGTCGCTATGCCATTGCAGTGAAAAGTAGAACAATGATTGAGCTGCACAGCGTCCTCCTCGAGTAGGCAGGTGGCACACAGCTTCAAGCCAGGTGTGTCTAAGTGGTCCCTCACTCTCTATACCCAGACCCACCCTACCCTCCTTCCCGATCCTGCTCTGTCTAAACCAACCCACCCTACCCCACTCCCTCTAACCCAACCAACCCCCACTCCTGTTACCCCACTAACCCACCCTACCCCACCCAACCGACCCACACTCTCCCTACCGCACTCTCTCGACCCCCACCAACCTTACCCTCACTTTCACTACCCCCACCCTACCCTCATTATCTATGCCCCCACTGATTCTACACCACTCTACCCCACCCACACAATCTACCCCTAATTTTTCAAACCTAAATCACCCAACCCCCACTCTCTCTACGCTCGCCCACCCTACCTCCACTCTCTCTAGCCCCACCCGCCGTTTCCCAATTCTCTCTACCCCGCCCACCAACCCTTCCCCATTCTCTCTATCCCCACCCACACACCCTTGCCCCATGCTCCATACCCCCACCCACCCACTCTACCCCTATTCTCTCTACCCCCACCCGCCCAACCTTCAACTATTCTCTCTACCATCACCCACCCTTCCCTTAGCCCATTGTCTGTACCCCATCCACCGTTCCGTTAGCCAATTCTCTCTATCCCCAACCACCCATCCTTCCCCATTCTGTCTACCCCAACCCACCCACCCTTCCCCCATTCTCTCTAAACCCAACACTCACCCACCCTTCCCACATTCCCTCTACCCCCGCCCCCCTTCCCTCGTTCTCGCTACCACCACCGACCCACTCTTCCGCCATTCTCTCTACCCCCACACTTCCTCCCCCATTCTTCATACCCTGTCCACCCTACCTCCACTCGATCTAACCCCACCCACTGTACCCCCACTCTCTACCCCATCCAAAAAAACACCCTCTCTCCCCAACCATCCAACCTACCACTACTCTCTCTACCCCATCCGCCCTACCCCCACTCTCTCTACTCCATCCACCTGCCCTACAGCCATTCTCTCCACCCCACCAAACCTTCCCCCACTCTCTCTACCCCCACTCACCCTACCACCATTCTCTCTGCCCCACCCACCCTACAGCCATCCTCTCTACCCCAACCCACCCACCCTTTTTCTATTCTCTCTACCCCAACCCACCACCCTTTTTCTATTCTATCTACACACACCCACCCTTCCCCCATTCTCTATACACCCACCCAGCCAGCCCTCCCCATTCTCTCTACCGCCACCTAACCTTCCCCAATTCTCATTACTGCCACCCACCTTTGCCCCATTTTCTCAACCCCCACAACCCCTTCTCCAATCTGTCTAACCCCACCCACTCTTCCCCATTCTCTCTACCCCAGCTGCCCACCCTTCCTGCATTCTCTCTACCACAGTCACCTACCCTTCCCCCATTTCTCTACGCCCACCCTTACCCCACATTCTGTACACCCACCCTTCCCCATTCTCTCTACGCCATCCAACCATCCCATTCTCCCCATTATCTCTACCCCAACCCACCCTTGCCCATTCTCTCTACCCCCAACTGCCCACCATTCTCCCATTCTCACTACCACCCACCAACCCTTCCCCATTCTCTCTACCCCAGTCACCCATTCTCTCTGCCCCCATCCACCCACTCTTCACCTATTGTCTGTACACCCACCCTTCCCCATTCTCTCTACCCCCACCCGACCAACCCATTCTCTTAATGGCCACCCACACAACCTACCCCATTCCCTCTACCCCACCCACCCCACCCCATTATCTCTACTCCCACCCACCCACTGCACCCCCTTCCTCTACCCCACCCACCCTACCGCCATTCTCACTAACCCCACCCACCTTTACCCTCTTCCCTTTACCCCACCCACCCATTTCCATTCTCTCTACCCCCAGCCACCCACACTTCCCCCATTCTCTCTACCCACACCCACCCTACCCTATTCCCTTTATCCCTACCCACCCACCCCGTTCTCTCTTCTCTCACCCACCCCCTGTACCCCCTTCCTCTACCCCCACCCACCCTACCACCATGCTCACTAACCCCACCCACCTTTACCTTATTCCCTTTACCCCACCCACCCCTTTCCATTCTCTCTACCCCCAGCCACCCACACTTCCCCCATTCTCTATACCCACACCCACCCTTACCCTTTTCCCCCACCCACCCACCCCACCCCATTCTCTCTACTCCACCCACCCACTGTACCCCCTTTCTCTACCCCCGACCAATCCTACCGCCATTCTCGCTAACCCTGCTGACCTTTACCCTATCCCCACCCACCCTTTCCCATTCTCTCTACCCCCAGCCACCCACACGTCACCCATTCTCTCTACCCACACCCATCCTTACCCTATTCCCTTTATCCCCACCCACCCTTCCCCACTCTCTCTACCTCCACCCACGCACACTTCCCCCATTCTCTCTACCCACACCCACCCTTCCCCTATTCTCTCTACATCCACCCACTCCACCCCGCTATCTCTACCCCTACCCACCCAACCTTCCCCATTCACTCTACCCCCACCCACAAACCCTACCCCATCCCTCTACCACACCCACCCTTCTCCATTCTCTCTACCCCCTCCCACCCTACCCCATTCTCCTTACCCCACGCACCCTGCCTTCACTCGCTCTACTCCCACCCACTGTACCCCCAATCTCTACCCCTCCCAAACATCTCCCACTCTCTCTCCCCAACCATCCAACCTACCCTCAATTTCTCATCCCCACCTCTCCACAGCTACTCTCTCTACCCCACCACCCTTTCCTCATTGTCTCTACCCCTACCTATCCACCCTTTTCCCATTCTCTTTACCCCCAACAACCCACCCTTGCCCCATGCTCTCTAACCCCACCTGCCCACCCTTTCCCAATTCCCTTTACCCCACCCAACCCTTTCCATTCTCTCTACCCCCAGCCACCCACACTTCCCCCATTCTCTATACCCACACCCACCCTTACCCTATTCCCTTCATCCCCACCCACCCCACCCCATTCTCTCTACTCCACCCACCCACTGTACCCCCTTTCTCTACCCCCACCCACCCTATCACCATTCTCACTAACCCTGCTGACCTTTACCCTATCCCCACCCACCTTTTTCCATTCTCTCTACCCCCAGCCACCCACACTTCACCCATTCTCTCTACCCACACCCATCCTTACCCTATTCCCTTTATCCCCACCCACCCTTCCCCACTCTCTCTACCTCCACCCACCCACACTTCCCCCATTCTCTCTACCCACACCCACCCTTCCCCTATTCTCTCTACCCCCACCCACTCCACCCCGTTATCTCTATCCCTACCCACCCAACCTTCCCCATTCACTCTACCCCCACCCACAAACCCTACCCCATCCCTCTACCCCACCCACCCTTCTCCATTCTCTCTACCCCCTCCCACCCTACCCCATTCTCCTTACCCCACGCACCCTGCCTTCACTCGCTCTACTCCCACCCACTGTATCCCCAATCTCTACCCCTCCAAAACATCTCCCACTCTCTTTCCCCAACCATCCAACCTACCCCCTCTTTCTCATCCCCACCTCTCTACAGCTACTCTCTCTACCCCACCACCCTTTCCTCATTCTCTCTACCCCTACCTATCCACCCTTTTCCCATTCTCTTTACCCCCAACAACCCACCCTTGCCCCATTCTCTCTAACCCCACCTGCCCACCCTTTCCCAATTCTCTTCACCCCACCCAATGGGGTGGGTACCCTTTCCACATTCTATTTACCCCCACCCACCCTTTCCCCATTCTCTCTATCTACAATGACCCACCCTTTCCCCATTCTCTCTATGCCCACCACCCACCCTTTCCCTATTCTCTCTAACCCCACCCATCCAACCTTCCCCCATTCACTCTACCCGCACCCACCCTCCCTACTGCCATTCTCACTACCCCCACGCACCCTTCCTCTATTCTCTCTACCCCACCCACCCTTCCCCATTCTCTCTATCCCAGCCACCTACATGTACCCCATTCTCTCTACCCTCACCCACCAACCCATCCCCGATTCTCTCTACCCACACCCACCCTTCCCCTATTCTCTCTACCCCACCTACCTGTCTCTATTCTCTCTAGCCCCACCCACCCTTCCCCAATCCCTCTACTACAGCAGCCCACCCATCCCTCATTTGTACTACACCCATCCACCAACCCTTCCCCCATTCTCTCTACCCCCAGGCACCCACTCTTCCCCCATGTTCTCTACCCCAACACAGCCCTCCCCATTGTCTCTTTATCCACCCTTCCCCATTCTCTCTACCCCCAAGCCCCAATTCTCTCCACCCCACCCACCCTACCCCATTTTCTCTACCCCCACCCATCCTATCCCTTTCTTCCTACCCCACCCACCCTACCTCCACTCGCTCTATCCCCACTCACCATACCCCCGCTCTTTACCCCCACCCACCCTAGCCCCAATCACTACCCCTAACCAAACAACCCACACTCTCTTTCCCCAACCATCCAACCTACCACCATTCGCTCTACCCCATCCACCTGACCCCCATGCTCTCTTCCCCACCTACCTTATCTCCACTCCCTCTACCCCATCCACCCACCCTACAGCCATTCTCTCTATACCTCCAAACCAACCCCCACTCTCTCTACCCCCACGCACCCTACCACCATTCTCTCTACCCTCACCCAACAGGTCTCTATTCTGCCTATGACCCCCCACCCACCATTCCCCATTCTCTACCCGCACCCACCCTTCCCCTATTCTCTCTACCCCACCCTTCCCCATTTTGTCTAGCCCCACCCACCCTTCCCCAATCTCTCTGCCCCCACCCTTTGCTATTCTCTCTGCCCCCACCCACCATTCCCCATTCTCTCTGCCCCAGCCGCCCACCTTTCCCACATTCTCGCTACCCCAGCTGCCCACCCTTCCCCATGCTCACTGCATCCACCCTCCCACCCTTCCCCATTCTCTCTACCCCAGTAACTCACCCTTCCCAATCCTGTCTACCCCATCCACCCACCCTTCCCCCATTGCCTGTACACCCACTCTTCTCCATCCTATCTACCCCCACCCATTCTCTCTATGGACACCCACACAACCTACCTGATTCTCTCTACCCCCACCCACCCCACCCTGTTAGCTGTACCCCAACCCACCCAACCTTTCCCATTCTCTCTACCTTCACCCAACCTACCCCATTCTCCCTACCCAACCCACCCTACCTCCACTCGCTCTACCCCCACCCACCATACCCCAACTTTCTACCCCCACCAACCCTACCCCCACTCTCTACCCCCACCCAAACAACCCCCACTCTCTTTCCCCAAACATCCAATTTACCACCACTTTCTCTACCCCACCCACCATGCCCCCACTTTCTCTTCCCCATCCTACCTCCATTCTCTACCCCATCGATCTACCCTACAGCCACTCTATATACCCCCACCAAACCTACCTCACTCTCTCTACCCCCACACTCCCTAACCCACTCCCTGTACCCCTGCCAAACCTCCCTCCATTCTCTTTACCCCCACCCACCCAACTCTTTCTACAACCCACTCACCCACCCCACCCTCACTTTCTACTCCATCTCATCCTTCCTCTCACACGTGTGCTTTATTTCTTAGCCTTTCACTCTCAAACTTTCTCGCTCATATTTCCTCTTGGCCATCATCAATCACACTCTTCCTCAATTGTTTCTTCCCTAGTTCTGTTCTCCTCCCTTCTCTTTCTGTTGCACACCTGCACCCTTTATCGCATTCTCCTTTAAAACGTTTTACTCTCCTCCTTGCACCCCGGTGCTTATAAATGCAAAATGCAAAGAACAGTAGTACACGCAAAAACTGTTGGCATTTTCAATGCTTGTTCCATTTATTTTTTTTAAGTGAAACTTTCTATTACAGCAGAGCAAAGTAGTCCCATCAGCCTTACACTAACATAAAGTCATGCAACAATTCCATGTCTCCACAGGCTACCAATTCACAATACAGCACCCATTGATGTTTTTAGGAAAAACATTAGAACTCCCCCACGCTCATAGTTTGTTTGCATTCATCCCATTCCTAAAACCCTTTTTCCAATCCGTTTTTATTTTTTCTAAAGTGATAGTTCAAATACTTTGTAATACAGCAACATTACATTTTCTCCCCTGTTGCTCCCAGCCACTGAAGGTGCTTAGGCCATCCAGAGTACTGCCCCACACTCTGCAATGCCCTGTTATGCTAGGATATTGAGTCTTTCATTGCACACAATCTGCCAGCTTCACACTTTCTAGGACATTCAGGTTCTGCAAGAAGTGGGTGTTTCAAACTCAAAGGAGAGAGCAATTAACTAATTGTAAAATTGAAGCTGCACTAGAATATTCTTATTACAATGAACAATGAAGTTAGATACCCCTACACAAGTAAGTTTGCCATTCCTCCAAAGTCTCTGAAGTTAGTGCCTCTCCCAACATTTGAAGGGTTAGCCCCAGCCTACCTTTTAGCCTAGGTGCACCCCTGGATGTGCGCACTTGCATTTTGATAGGCAGGGAGGTGAGGGAAGTCTTTCCCCTAAACTGGCGGAGTTAAAGTTTTACTGTGTGTGCTCAGAAAAATGTACTTGAACAAACGTAGTAAAACTTTAAAGCTGTTACTTTCAAGAAAGTCTTCCACCACCTCTCTGCATATTGCGCTTTAAAATATACTGTTCAATGGTTGTTCCCCACACCAGACCATGGGAGGAGTTGGGTAGAACAGTGGAGGCAGAGCCTCCAAGTATGCCCTGCCTATTTTCTGAAGTGGTGCCTCCCATCACAACTTAATTCCCCCCTCCCGCCCCCCGAAATGTAGGTTTTGTTGTGCCCCTGCATGGGAGAGAGGTCGTGTAGGTCATCTTACTCTCACAAGCCACTAGCCACCCCCCACCTCTCCCCTCAAAGTGCTGAAATAAAGGGACGGGAGCCAATACATCTGCAATTATTCCTTTACTTACTGCCTGTTGTAAACCTGCTCTGTAATGTATAATTTATAAAGTTATGCTGGCTGTAGTAAGACGTGTGCTTGCTGTTGGGCTATACCACAAGGGATGGGCCATTACCCCATGCAGGGATGAACGGTTCCATTAGCCTGAACTGAATATATTTGCCAATAGCACATGCAGGGAGGCCATGTGCCACTGGCATATGCAGAAAGGAGATGCTCAGTTCGCATGTGCAGAGAGGAGATGTGCTGCTGCATGTGTACGGAGGCTATGCCAATAACAGATCAAAAGGGAGTATGTGTTCTTACATAGCGCTTTTAGCCAGATTCCTTCAGCTTTTAAGCACTGTGGTAACGGTTATTATCCCATTTCGAATGGTATGTGATTTATTACAGCAAAACAGAGCAGAATGCCAGGGGAGCACTGTTGGGCATTGTAGTGGGGGATGGCGAGGACATGTTTGAGTCAGGCTGAATAAGGAAAGGGGAGGGAGAAAATCGGGTACATCTGGCCCCAGTACATTTTGTCAATTTCCAGCACTGATAGTAACTTGTGTGAACGGTCATTCTTCATCATTGCATTGCTTGTAAGAAAGAAGCGACTCCTCTGCGGTCTTCCCTCTGCGCCACACCCATCAAGGCTGCGTCACGTAATTGGAACTTGGGAAGTGCAGGCCGCCCTCCTGCCCAGTAGCTTTCCACCCTTTCTTTGGATGCAAAATTTTAGCCTGTGCAGCAGGGAGCCCTGCCGTTAAGACTGGCAGAGAGGAGATGTGCTGTTATAGCATGGGCAGAGGAGATGCTATGTTAGCACTCACAGAGAAGAAATGTCCCCATAGTATGTAATTAGTAAAGATGTGTCATTTGCAGGTGCCATGGAACAGAAGGGCAATTAGCATGCAGAGCCGAGATGTGCCATTAGCATGCAGAGCCGAGATGTGCCGTTAGCATGTGCATAGACAGGATGTGGAGTTTGTACATGCTAACTGCACATCCTGTCGCTGCACAGGATGTGTAGTTAGTACGTGCAGGGATGGGATGTGCAGTTAGCATGTGCAGAGAGGCTACATCCCATTAGCATGTGCGTAAAAGGCATGTTGTTAGCATGCACATCTCCTCTGTGCACATGCACGCAGTTATCACACATGTACAGAGAGTTGTCCCACTAGTATGTGCGCAGAGAAGATGCACCATTAGCAGACGAGAGGAGATGTGCCAATAGCATGCGCATAGAAGAGATTGGTGGTCACTATGGGTAGAGATATGTCCTGTCAACGTGTGCAAATATCAGTCTACCATGTGCACAGAGTACGTGGCATACTCGTTAGTATGTGTCAAGAGGAGATGTGTAGCTAGCATGTTCAGGGAGGATATATGCCATTAAAAAGTGGAGTGATGTGCTGTTACTATGTGCCCAGACGGGATGTGCCGTTTGCATGTGGAGTGAAGGGCTCTGCACAAGCCAGACAACTTTGATCTACAGTGCTTTTGGTCTATGGGTCGGATTTTACAAATGCGTTGGGTGTATGTGTTGGATAAGTTTTACTCTCTTTCAGAGGACAAAACTCATTTTTACTCTCTTGAAATTGTATTTACTCTCTAATTTGAAAAATCATGCGTAAAATACTCCCACCTCAAAATCTTATATGGCGCACTGGCTCCCAGTATACATTGTTATTTCAGGAAAGGCCAGGACTGGGAAATGGTGTGCGTAGACTTTGGAGTCATTTTATCCCACCAAACTGATGGATGGATGGCCACAGTCTGAACCCTACAAGTGCATTTCAAAATGGAAAGTTGATAAACTGAATACCCAATGTGATAGGTTATTATCATCCACTTTACTGGATAAATATTATTTCCATAACTTAGGTCCATGTTACAACTAATTATCACAGGGCTCAGAAGTGAGAAGAATAAACAAACAAAAAGGCAAATCGAAAATACATGGTTAAAAATGGAATCCATTTCTCTTTAACACTTCACATTACAGCAGCTGTCACAAGCACTATTTGAAAATGCAAAATGCAGCTAGAGGAAGGGAAATGTTGAAGTAAAACAAACGGTTTTTTTCTAGTTCAACAGACAGCCGAAAGGTGTAGAGAGACTAGCGTTTTAACCATTCATTGCAAGTTGCCTACAGTACCGATAATGCATGCATGGGCTGCATCTCAGCTCTCATAGAGCAGCCGTTTGTAGAGCTTATACAATTTGAAATATTCTCTTGCGTGTATATAAACTCTTACACCTTTTAAGGTTTGCTTACCTTCAGTTTTAGTCATTTTTATCTCCGAGGCTCCAGTGTCTGTCAGAAGCTGGGTTTGGAGAGCAGCAGGCCTTGCCTGTGACAGGAATCAGATCACATGTGAGGGCCCGGGAACTTGATTATGGCTCGTTGCCATGCAACCTGGGCTGGAGCAGGACTGTATCACTTCTTGAACTCTTAAATGGCACCATGTTTCTTGCAGAGCTGACAGATAGGTGCAGCTCAGCAAGAAATTAACAAAAGTACAACTTTAATGAATGGCAGCTGGAGGAAAATCGGCCCACACACATTAGGAGATAAAATCGTCCCATTTAAAGCCAAATTGATTTCGGGAAACGTCCATGGCCTGCAATGATTTATGATGGAAGAGGTGCCGAAGAAGAACAAACAAAACAATTTAAATTGCACTTGAGAGCTGGCCCCCTGATGTTCCGGTGCCCAAAAAGACTGCCGGTGTTGCCCATCGGCAAACACTGGCACAAATTAAGCACTGCAATACACCAATGCAAAGTAGTCCCAGCATTCCACAGATCCATGAGCTACCGGTTCATGAAACAGCCAGTGCTGGTCATTGGGCCGGCTCTCGGCGGATCCGAGATCCGGCACCAGATATGGAACCGGATCTCGGGATCCGGCCAGAGTCAGCCGCCCAAGCCCATGAATCACGCTGGTATACTGATTTTTTTTTTAAAATAAAAGAAAAGCGCACGCGACGGCAGCATTGCCTTTTACCGCAGCTTTAGCACTGGTGTGCAATGCACAATGCTCGCTACATGTACAACTGATTCCTTTGAGTTTTACATGTAGCGGGCATTGTGCATTACACGCCAGTGCCAAAGCCGGCGGTAAAAGGCAATGCTGCAGTCGCAGGCGTTTTTATTTATTTATTTATTTGTTTATTTGTTTATTTATTTATTTATTTATTACGGATTCCAGCATTGCTGGATGTCCACTACGAGCCCTGCTCCCTCTAGACCATGCCCCTCGGGCACCGCCCCCCAACCCCTCCCCCAGCCCGGACCTTGTGTTGTGGGATCCCACACCACATTTTTTCCATTTCCACCACTGTGAAACAGCATTCATGGAATACTGTGCCTGACCAGTGAAGAGTCTTTGGCCTTGCTCCCCATTGCACACAAAGTGATACCCAGAGATGCTTCATTCTCCAGGCTCTCAGATCATCCGAGTCTAGTGGATCCAGCTAATCTGTCACAAGCACAAAGGAGCCAGCTACCGGCACGCCACGGTGCGACTCTCTCCCTCCCAACCCACCTCTGCCTAGTCCCTAAAACCATCCGCTTTCACTACCACATTAAACATCCTCCCTCGCCGTGGGGTAGGCAGCCCCCCAAAGGTTCCGGGAGTTCTGCAACACCACCTCCATACTGCCGTGCTGACCGCCCACCAAATGCATGCTGTTGCCTCAACCTCCACCTTATTGGTAACTGGGGACATGAAAGCCAGGGTCACGCTCCTGATGCTGCTGCTGCAAAAAAAGAAAATGTGTGTTTGGTTCTTGGCAGGACAAACCCTTTGCACCCTTTCATGATTCCGTGATCAAAAAAACATTCAAACCACTTAGAATCTGCATGCAGCATCCTTTTCTTGTTACTTATTGAATAAGTGCAGCACGTATGCATTTATAACCCCTTGCTTTGCATAAGGTTATGACAGGTGACAATTTATTTTTCTCGCTGAAAACGGCAAATGACTTTGTAATGGGGCACATTTTGACAGCTCCACCACTCGTCCCTGTACCAAATCCGGATTGACGCACAAATAAAACAGATAGGCAGGAGCCAGGGCTGATTAAGACGACCCATCGGCTGTTTACCGGAAACGCCGCATATAAACCTCCAGTGTGGGTTCCTCTGGTCGTGGCTGATCATCTGCTAGTTGTTGTCATGTTTAGGACCAATGCTTGGCTTCTGTGCTCCGCAGACAGGTGCTGATCCGCCTTCTCCGAATGCCATCGTAATGTCAGGGTGCGTTGGGCCTCCGAAGTGCAGTTTGTGGAAGGTGCCCTAAACTAGGTCCAGAGGGAGGGCCAATCTTCAACAGTAGACCTTGAACCCGAAAACGCACCATGCTCAATAGCTTTCCAAAGACATGCCAACGGGACCCCACTTCAGCGCTACATTCAACCTGGAAATGCTAGGCGATTCCCTTCTTCCTATTTAGTTATTTAGTCCTTACTATTGGCTGTGGGACTTTTTGAAAGAGCTCCACACTTTTGAAAATATTTGAACCGGTTGGAGGTCGGGCGGCGGGGTGCATGGAGAAGGTAAGTGATGTCTCAGGGTCACACACTGTGGGAAGCCCAGCACCGTGGAACCATAGTCGGCAGCAACGTCACCAGATCAACTCCATTCCACTCCTGGATTGGTTGTTCTTAACTCCAATCCTCATCTGGTTTGTTTTTGCCATTCTCGGGAGGATAGCTCAGGTGCAACAGGCTCGCCTTGGAAACAAGACGACACAGGGCAACACAGGTTCGATCCCCTGCTCTGCCCTTAGAAAATATTGGGTATGAAGCACATTATAAATAACCTATCATATCATATCATTCTGACATTTCCATCACTGATGGTTGTTTGTCGTCCTAAAAGTAACAGGGCATGTTGGTTCACTCAATCACAGGCTTTTGTTAACAACTAAGTTTCTTAAGGTTATCCTCAAATTCGATGTAGACACCAATAACTAGCCTAAAACGGAAATTGAGTCGTGACCATGGTGATAATTGTAATGGGTTATTTATAACACGCTTAATCCCAAGAGGTTTCTAAGCGCACCAGGCGATTGAACCTGTGTTTCTCAGTGTCGTTTTGCTTCCAAGATGAGCACGTTTCCCCTAAGCTAGGGTGACCAGACGTCCCGGGAGTTATTTTTCATTTTCCAAACCCTGTTCGGGGATTGGAAAGCTAGCTGGCTGCAATGCAGGTTTTTGCCGGGACCCGATTTCGGAATCCCGAAATCGGGTCCCCGGTGTGGCTTTTCCTATGTAAATACGGGCGTGAATGCTTTTCACGCCTCCATTTCCTCCCCCTTCACCTCCGAGGCACACTCCTCCAATGAGTGGAGTGCGCCTGTGAGCACACCCCCTCCCTGTCACCCCGCCACACGCCATGACATAAAAGTAGGACTACTGTTTTATTGTAGTCCTAATTCTATGTCTATGGCCTGACCGTTTTTGTTTTAATTTTTTCTGGTCACCCTACCCTAAGCTATCCTCCAGAGGTCGACAAAAATGTTAGTAAAAACGAAGGGGCTGATTCACAAAAAGGTACCATGAGTAACTTTGAGTTACTCCTGGAGTGAGACAACTTGATTTACAAAGTGAAAAGCAGTAGTGAGTCTGACTTACTCGTATTTGTCGCAGACGTTAGTCAGGGGTACTTTAGAGTTACTGCGAGTAACTCATTGTGAACGGGATACCTACTCTTCTCGAGTAAGTCAAGAGTAAGTATGAGTGGATATTGGTGGAATTGTGGTTCTACAAGAACCAAAGTAATCAACATGCAGTAGAATGTTTTTATAAAACATAATATTGCAATCTATAATTTTAAAAGTATATTGGATCAAGTCCTCCCGAGTCCTTCCAATGTGTGTTTCACCTTTTACAGAAGGCTTCCCCAGGGAAAAAGTTAGTACCAGTGACTGCTTGGCAGAGCAGTCCCTCTGTTGTTTTGCCTGTGTCAATTAGGCCAAACACAGACCTACTGCGCTTTAGTGAAGGGGTCCATGCTGCCTTTGTGTCAGGTGTTATTCCAAGTTTGCAGATTATATCTTCTGGGTTGGGTTTGTGGTGATGTGCATCAAGGTACATATGGCGTTTCCACATATTTAGATGATACTCTCATGCATGTGTTGCAATGCAGACGTCGATGTGGATAGCTGTGCAAGAAAGCCGCGCTGATAGTGGGCGACTTCACATTCATGAAACAGAAAATCTAATATTTTAAGAAGATTCTTGTATATATTTCAATTAACCTGAAATGTTGAACAATGGTTCTAGAATGTGGCTGTCCCATTGAGAAGTACTACTCCAACAGAGCACCTGCTGAGCATTCAAACTCAAGAGCACAAAGAAAAAGCAGCACAGAACATCCGAGCCAAGCATATAGGACGAACGCAGAAGCACACACAAAAGCACACAAAAGCACCAACAGCACCATAGAGGTGACAACAGCAGAAGCCTAGACCCGGAAGATATCCCTCAGCCTGCTTTTCATCTATTACAGAACTAGTACTAACCAATGTGAGTCAAACTGCATGTTGGCGGTCACGTTATCTGCAAAAGGAAAGCCATTGAAGAAGAAAAAGGAGATGCTCTGGAGAAGGGGGAGATGGCTTTCAGTAAGGAAGAACTGAAGGAATGGCGGAGTGATATGGAAGGAAGGATTACGAACAATTTGCTTCGTTGCGAGAGGAATTGAGAAATTCCCTGACAGAAGTTAAAGGGGAAGTGAAAGAACTGGGCAAAAGGCTGGATGTTACAGAACAGGGTCTTGTGGAGATGTCTGATGAGGTACGACAGAAATGCAAATTGCTAGACCAATTAGCCAGAGTCTCACACAATTTGGAATTGCAGGCCGAGGATTTGGAAAACCGCTCACGGAGGTCTAACATCAGGGTGAAGGTCGTAAGTGAGACAATGATGGATTATGATTTGAAAAGCACGATACAACAATGTTTTGGAAATTTACTGACTGATGTGCAGCCGGAAGGCATAGGAATTGACCGGGTCCATAGAGTGGGACCTAGGAGAAGGGAACCCGTAGCTAGACTGTGTGATGTGTTGGTTGCCCTAACTTCATATGGTGTAAAAGAAAACATCTTACGTGCAGCAAGAGTTGAAGGAAATATCTCAGTGAATGTGTTCCAGGACCTGGTGTTGGTAACATTACCAAAGCAAAGAGATATGGGCCGGGTGACGGAAGCTCTGATAGCAAAACAGATCCCATACAAGTGGACATTTTCGTTTGGATTGCTTTTCAACTTGGAGGGCACACAGCATCGAATAACATCATGCGCTCAGGACCTGGTATTGCTGAACTTGGAGGAAGAAGAAGGGCATGGAGAGAGATGAATGAGGACCTCCTACCAACGGAGGATGTGACAATGGGACTGGTCCACTGTGCCGGGGAAGAAGGGAGGCAGAGGAGCAAAACTGAAAGGTCCGCAAGTGCGAGGACAACGGGGGAGGGCGGAGGGGGGAATGGATGATGTCTCGTAAGAGTAGAAGTGTGCAAGGTAAAGCTGAAGCTGAGAGAGAGAGGTTGGTTGATGAAGAGGGGTCGGATGTGAGAGGTTTCGCCTGGAGCGGATAGCTGGTGAAAATATTTTGGAATCCTAGAGAGGTGTTAGGATACTTCCCAGATAGGGTTACCTCAGGTAATTGTTTAGGCCAAAGCTTTGGGGATGCTCCCCGATGGTATCATAGGATCTTTGGCATGGTCCTGAGATTTTTAGTTGGGAGGGGTATTGGGGTGCGGGGAGTTGGAGGTGTTTGGGGGATGGGAGGCAAAGGGTGTGGAGAAATGGACACAGATGGAGGTGGGGGAACGTAGCAAGCATAGCACAGATCAATTTAAGTATATGTTGTTTTCAAGGTTGTGTCTTCTAATGTTAAGGGATTAAATACCCCCGTAAAGTGAAAAAAGGTTGAAGCTTTAATGAAGAAGGAGAATGTAGATAACATCATGTTACATGAGACACCATATTAAGAAGGCAGATACATCTGTGCTGAAAAAGTATTTTTTCTCCAGAATATTTCAAGCCAAAGCAAGGGGGAAGAATCTAACGGTTTTGATAGGACTCAAAGACTCACTCAGGGCTACGATAGTGTGGTCACTGGTACTGAGGGGAGATATGTGTTTCTGTTAGTACAAATGGAATATAGACAAATGACTTTAGGAACAGTATATGAGCCTAACACAGGGCAGATGAGTTTGGAGGGTTTTGCAGCAGGTGAAATTATATTCACAGGTGACTTTAATTTGGCATGGGACCCCAATACAGATAGAAGTGGAGGAGCAGGGAATGGATAAGTAGTCCCCTCACTGGCGTTGAAGGAATGCTTTGAAAATGCAGCACTATGTGACGTTTGGCAGACTAAAAGGGGTGACGAAAAGGGATACATGTGTTTTTCACACATATACCGATCCATGTCTAGAATTGATTATATGTGGGCGACACTGGGGCAAATGGGGGAGGTGAGGGACATCGATGGGTCCTTCTCATTATCTAATCATGCCCTTCTTTTACCGATGGATAGGGATATGAGGCTGCGTACGGGGTTGTGGCCCTTGATGTTTCCAGCTGAACTACTGAGTGATGTAGCAGTGATAAAGGTGATTAGGGACAAGATTGAGGAATATTTTTCTGTCAATAATAATCAAGCTGTCTCACCAGAGGGGACCTGCGACACTTTCAAGGCAGTGATGTAGGGGAAACATAGCATTGTAATCCCAACGGGAGAAACAAAGGGCAAAAATGGAAGGGGATCTGGAAATTCAACTGTGAGATACTCAACAGGCTATGATGACATGTAGAACAGGAGCCCTTCATAAAAAGCTAAAGGAGCTACATAGCCAATTACCATGCTAAGTACACCATCTCAGGTCTACCCTCCCAGGTTTACTCTTCTAATCGTAACAATTTTATAGTGCCCTATCGGAGCATCCCCTTGTAGATTTCTCTGTTGCTTCATAGGCAGGTGTGTGCAAAGTAAAACCCAGGCCATGTACCTGAAGTACATATACCATTTGAAACCGACACTTCACCGAATCGGGGATGCATATAGAATAATACGAAATGCACTTTACAGGGAATCGTCTGTAGCAGCAGGCCATACTAAAGGAAGAGGTGTCCTTTTTCAAATACTGATCACATCCGGGTGGACAAGCGATAGAACTGAGAATCTGTGGCGCTCCAAGATATCTTATTCAGAGAGAATTTTCCAACGGGGGTTTGCCATTATAAAAAGCTTCTGTGAATTAGGCCACTAGGGAGCACGGCAATGGTAACACACAGGGCAGCATGCATTGCCATTATTCTGATTTTCATGTGCAGACCATTTGTTTGTGTTTTGACTCAAATACAGGTGTGGTTCTACATATTAACATGGAAAAGTGAGAGAAAACCCAGCGAGTGTGTTTACTCTCTGCACATGTATTTTGAAATGTGCCTGTCAGGAGGACTGCTCGTTTTGTTGCTTTCTATTGGTTTCTACATTACTTGAATGCTGATTCACCTCTGTGCATGAGATAAGACAGGACATTACAATAGTCAGGATTTTTAAGGGGTGGGGTATGCACTAGGTTATATAATAACCCCGAGTTACATTATTGAACACTCCAGGTGCAATAAGAAAAGAAAAGACATCTTCTTTACTCGTGTTGAAGGCAGGGTCAGTCCAACATATTAGACCTCTGAAGCAACTGCCTAGGGTGGCAGACAGCAGGGGAATGGAGCACTCCAGCAGGTAGAATCATGTCTCTCTGATGGCAGAGGGGAGGAACATGGCACTTGCCCTGGCAAGGCACACATTCTAGCAAAACCCTTGATTCTTACAATATACCCTATTACATTGACGCACCTTATACTGTGATGATTGCATATTCTTTTTCACATCTACGGAACAACATGCAGCATGTTTGTTCAGGTCCCATGTGCGTTGACGTTCACACATTGCTACACACTCCCCCATGGATTGCACTTACAAGAAGCCAAATGTCTGCTCAATCACCACACGGGTATGTGTATGTGCACGACTGTAGTCCTCCTCGTGCCTGTTCTGTGGGTTCCGGACTGGGGTAAAGAGCCACCTCCTCAAGGTATAGTTTCATCACCTGCATGTGGGCAACAATGCATAAGTGTAAGTCATCACATCATATGTGACCTTGATCAATGACACCATTGCATGCATTGCAACCACATTTCCATGCATGAATGGAGACACACGATGTGACTGCTATGTGTGTATTCCTCTTATGGACTGGTGTGCGTGCCATTGACTAGTGGGCGCTGGGGGGGTCCAGTTCCTTGTAATTGCTCATGCACTGTGTTAGTCCACGCCGGTTGTTTCTATGATCTGGCTGATGTGCAGTAATGTGTATGCTTTCATCCTGGCACCATTGATGTCAGCCTCATGATGATGTCACTATGCAAAACAAATGGTGTAATGCACTTTTGTTGGACCTCTGTGTCAATGTAGTGGTGCATTAATGTATTTGGGCCTCATGTGACTCCTATGTACGCAGTAATGGGGGACTGTCCTTTCAGTCGATGGTATTTGGTGCTGTGTATTGGCCATAGTAGTTGCTTGTAGCTGCATTGTGTTGAGGGGGTTACGGTCTGATTAGCTACAGTGCACATGTAGATGGCTAGGGAATGGTTGTGACACTACATCATTTACTTGTTAGGGCAGCTTTCATCTTTCATTATGTGGTCAGGTGTCGGGTCCAGTCTGGGCTGCTTTGGGGTATGAGCATGGTCCATTCTCTCGGGCACTCACAGCCAGGTGAAGTTTTCATCTCTACCCGCCCATCTCAGCCATTGAAGTATGCATCTCTACCCCCCCCATCTCAGCCAGGTGAAGTATGCAACTCTACCCCCCATCTCAGCCAGGTGAAGTATGCATCTCTACCCCCCCACCCCATCTCAGCCAGGTGAAGTTTGCATCTCTACCCCAACCACATACCCACATCACATTTCCATGTGCCTAACATGCGACTCACCGAGAAACCAGGATCTGTGCCCTGCATGTCGCTCCATGTAGCGTGGTATCGTGGAGTTCTGCAGGAACATTGAATCATGGGTTGATCCGGGGTATTGGGCACAGCAATGTGTGATGATCTTGTTTGAGTCACATACCATTTGCACGTTGATTGAGTGGTATAGCTCACGGTTGTGGTACGCTACCTCCATGGCATGTGGGACCACCAATTCAACATGGGTGCAGTCCATGGCGCCAATGCAACCAGGGATGCCGGCCAGTAAATGGAAACCAACTTTGGTGTTTGAGATCTCCTGGGCAGACCGTGGTAAGTAAATGTGGCTGCATGTGTGCTTCAGGAGGGCATCAAGCACTTGGTTCAGCGTACGTGAGAACAATGGTTGTGATATGCCATGCATGTGCCCCACTGTGTGCTGGTAGGTGCCTGTGGCCAGGAAGTGGAGCACAGACACAACCTTCAGTAGGGGTGGGATGATGGTGCGTAATTCAGTTAGGCTGACAATGTCGTCATGTATCATATCCACAATGGTGGGGATGGTGTCCCGGTCCAGACGGTACAGGGTGTGGATCTGCTCAGGGGTTAGGTTGAATGGACTTGCTCGGATGCGAGGGATTGGGGGCTGCCTGCGTGGTGGCACTGGCTGCACTGGTCGGGCATGCTGGCCTTGCCTCGCCCTTCTTCTCCTCCTGCGTCTCCTCTGTGCTGCCAGTTGTTGTTGTTGTTGTTGTTGCAGCAGTTCCACAGCAATCATATCCTCCAGCCCCAGCATTGCTAGTAGTATTGGAATCATTGTGGAGTGTGACTGGGTGTGGGAAAGGGTGGGGTGTGCTCCTTTTGTGCTGGCCCAGTCTGTATTGCCTCCACCTGTGTTGATTGTGTGCAGCTGTGGCAGTTGGGAACACTGCACATGGCCGTTTAAGGGTGGTCCGCGATGCTGGAATTAGCTCCATGCCGGTAAGGTACTTTTCGGGCTTCAGTAGGGCGTTGTTTGCATGTCCGCCAGACTTGTGATGTTCCCCTGTTTGCGCCATGCCGATATTTGCGGCATGGAGGGTCGCGTGCCCGCGCTCCGGGCGCTATTAACGGCACCGTTGATTACAGTGCCGCTAAAAGTGGATACTCGTGTCATAATCAGCTGGAGCGGTAAGCGATGCCGGTAATCCTTTACCGGCATCGTTGTTCACTTATGGCCCGGGTCGTAATGAGGCCCATTTCCTGTTGTCATTGCAGGTGTTCGAGCACTGGGTCCTGCCAGGTCCAAACAGGAATTGCCCTTTTCTTATTCTGCCCTTCACTTTGGAGGCCTGGGCAAGAGACCCCCTTGATATAAGAGTTAAGAGAAGAAAGGAAGAGGCAAAGCTAAGAAGGTGAATGTGGATTAGGCCACATGACTTTGATTCACTTGCACCTACTCACCATCTACAAAGGAAAGAGGCTGGTGGACATCTTAAGCAGGGAAAAGGGGTGGCAAAACAGGAATGCACCAACAGTTTAAAGTGATTGACAGGTGGGCAAGGCTTATACCATGTGACCTTGATCCACTTGCTCATCAACCTATAAATAAACAATATATAATGTCAGGGTTGTAGGTGCCTTAATGAAAGCTGTTATTGTTACCCAGAACAATACTATTGAATTAATTGATTTTGGAAAGATGCCAGGCTGAGTGTGCCCTACTGGGATTCAAATTGTGACTGTGTGTTGATTGCAGGTCTCGTAAGAAAGCACTTATCTCACTGTGCTATCTCTTGAGACTTCCTGGCTTTATAGAAAGAATCTAAAACAAGCACAGTGCTAGTTAAGTGACAATTCTCATCGGTGCCATCGGTGCATGAAGATCACAGGCGCCAAGGCCACAACACTTAAATATGGCGGAATCATAGTTGTCCCAAGACCAGTTTGTTTCCAGTGGGCCTCTTGGAGGTCCACTCCAGTCTTATCAATCCCCACAGCATTGTGCCTGCTCTGTTGGTGCCTTAGCGTGTCATTAATGTCCATACCTACTATTCGAATCTCAGGGGCCAGTTTGCAAAGACCATCAGCGGCAGACTAAGACCCAGACTTTGCACCTTGTATTCTACAGATGCATTTCCTTGCACAACAACCCCTGATCCACAGCAGATATTTCAGTGGGACGGTTTAGCTGCGGGTGCAAAGGACGCAATGTCAGCCCCTCTATGTATGTCTTAGTGTCAGGAGAACTCCCGGCACCTAAATAAGGATTGGCCCACTGATCCCACCTGCGCTGGAGCTTGATTCACCACCCTGTGTAGTTCTTATCATTGCAGTGACGGGCCCTAAGGAGCATATCACTGCAAATGCAGTTTCTTACATTTCCATTCATGTTGTAGAGGTGGTGATATGAAATATACTCATGGTCTATGTGCTCCCCTATGGCATGAGGAAGTCTGCCACTGTTTTACCTTGATGCCCGGCAAGGCCGACTCAGCCCTTCAGAGGTTGATCAGTTGAGTATCATTAAATCGCGTGACAATAACAGCTATTCTTACAACACCTATGATGATATTATAGCATTTGTATTGTGTTTACTTCGTAAGTGAATCATGTTATCCCTTAGGCTTTGCACAAGCTTTTCTATCTGGGGCAAGTCAATGCTGCCAGAGGTGTTTAGAAAAAACACCCCGCCTGCACCCCATTTTCAAGAGCTGGTCAACACGGTGATATATTCTTGCAATGCATTGACCTCTAAATTACCATGCATCTATGCCAATGGGAATTAATCCTTATTAGTCAGGTGGATGTACACATTCATTGGTAATTAATAAAACAATATTGATATTGATGGGACAACCAATGGCATACATGTAGGCACGGTCAATGACTCTGTCACATATAGTGCCCTTGTCCATTTGGTTTATCATGTTTAACAAAATCATAGTTTCTAAAGAGTTGAACCAAGTTTCTCTGTCTGCCTGTTCTCAAAGGGAAGCCATCTCATTTGTTTGTGAGACAGATAATAAGAAAATATTTACTGTGTGCCCTGTTCCTCTCGGTTATCAATTCATAATATGTTGCAATGTAGGACAGGAGCCGAATATTTCTGAGCGATTCGTGTGGGTTTGCAGATTTCAACCAAACTTTAAGAATGATTTGTGTGTCTTTGCAAATTATTCAGAGTAGTATCCCAGAATAACTTTGGAAAGAGCTACAAATGTGTCTGACCCAATCAGAATCCTCAAATGTCTGGTCAAAGTTGGGATGCCAGGTGGAAATTTGAAAAAAAAAATGAAACATGAATTCAGTTTCATGCCTGTCGCACAATTTACAGAGACCTAGACATGCACGTTCCTCAGAGGGACTGGCCGAACAGTAAATAGGGGCATTTCCCCAATCTTAGTCATGGCCACGTCATGTTAAGTAGGATTAATATGGACCTTTGGTACAGATACCAGTCTGACTGATCAGCCGCTCCAGGCCCCTGTGCACAAGTCAGGGCATAGCCTGCATGGCATAGCTTGTAAATCCAAAAAAGATAGCTCAGCAGGTTACACTGGCTGCTGTTAAGCCATGTGTCTGAGCGCTTGCAACCAGTATGTCACAAGCATTAAAAGAGCAAGTGTTTCATCCCTCTGCAGTAAATAACATGAGCAAAATGGATCAGGGTAATAATAACATTTTCAAGGGGTGATTGCCGAGGGGTGATTCAGCATAACATGTGTGTTGTATATATGGCAACTATGATTATTATTACTACTACTACTACTACTACTAACAATAATAATAATAATAATAATAATAATAATAATAATAATAATAATAATATTAATAATACAGACAGTAATAATAATGATATTGTGGAAGGAATTGGAGAGAATGAGTACTTACCTCAAGGACTTTCCAAGTTGTTTACATTTCATGCTCAAAATGTCCCTTTTAATTAGACCCATACAATATTAAAATGTTAAATTATTGGGAATTACCATCTACACAGGCTGCTCTTGAGAGCAATACAAAACCCCTGAATGTGGTAATTTTGCACAAAAAAGGATGGGGAAGTGGTCACAAATATGTAACCACTTCCCCATCCTTTTTTGTGCAAAATTACCACATTCAGGGGTTTTGTATTGCTCTCAAGAGCAGCCTGTGTAAATGGTAATTCCCAATAATTTAACTTACTCTAAGGTGATAGTGGTAGATCACCTCACAACCTACACGACAGCAGCTCAAATATTACCTAACTTGCATATGAATATTTCTAGTGGTGCGCACTCCTGTTTTGGGCCCTACTCCCACAACCTCCTTTTTTCAATATTAAAATGTTTGCATTCCAACCTTCAACTCACATGGTAACACAATGGTCTAATAAAACCAAGAACTCATGCTTCCCTGAAATAAACAGAGCAACACCTTAGTTCTAGCTGCAGAAACAAAGAGCATCAGATGTCCAACACCTCCTTAGAACAGACAGCTGCGTTCCCCAGTGCCCTCCCTGGAGGTTCTACGGAATAAACACACGCTCGGATCAATTCTCCCCTTTCTTAAACCCCGCCTGGAGACAGCAGATGGCCTGACCTGTGAGCTGCCTTCTTCCTTTCTGAGCAGCACTATATTGCAACCTTGTTATTGTCATGTGTAATATTGCCCGACAGGCAATGGACTCTGAATGTTGCAGCAAAGAGGATGTTCGCCATTACAAGTGAAAACGATCAGTACATATATTATTAGATTGCTAATGCAAATCAGACACTGTTCTGCCAGGCCTGGCGCATCCATTACATTGATAGCACATCCAACATGTGAAGGTGCTAGGGATGACAACCAGCCTCGCTTGCATCCTTGCACACGCTGCCTCTTCCTTGCACCCTGGTTCTCTCACTCCCCTAATAAACACGTGGCACTAATTTACTGCAATGATAGAAATGTGTGCTGCAGAATTCGCTTTTTATGCTGCAAAACGTTACATTTTATGTCACAACATCCTGGAGTTTCTGACTAAGCCTGGACATTGGTACTTTAGAGGGGCAGAACACGACCTTCAAGACAAAGGGATCAGCCTTCGGATCTGTGTTCAACCCTCTCTGCCCTGTGCTCTACAATGTTGTATGTTAACTGTGTCAAAGCTGACAGTGTTTTATTTCTGATGAGCCGGGGATGTACATGAGCCACGGACGGAGCAAAGCTGCAGCCATAACGCGAAGATGGCAGTGTGATTGCAGCCATGTTCAGAGAGATGGCCTTGTGAGATATCTGATTGCTTGGCATGCACATAAAGGCCCATACGGTCATGCGAACATGGGTGTTAGACTGTGTCTGAGACACATATGTGCCCAGTAACACACTCTACATATACTTATGAAGGCGTGTTAACTCACGAACCGGGACCGGATCACATGAGTGCTAGATTCCAGATCAGGGTTCATTATGTGTAATGGACAGATCTGCTAGAAGCAGTGGTCGGTATCAAATGTGCAGGCCTTGAGGGTGCAGAAAGCCATGCCCTCCAAGGTCACAGGATGTTCTGTTAGACTGTTCATTGTTAATGTAACCAACTAAATGTATCATACTGACTCTTCTGTAGAAGGGCATTGTGTAAAAGCCTATAAAACACAGAGGTTCCTGTGTTCAGGGACACCATACTGCTTTTCCTGTCCATTGTTGCATAATTGCATAGAAATAAATCCTGTCTCAAGCTTTGCTGCCTGAGGTTGCGCATTGGATCACTTGGTGATGGATGTGAGAGTTATAACTGTTATTACCTGAAATGGCCTACCGTTGCCTAGAACAAAAAAGAATAATAATCATATGAACGGTTACAGAAATATATGTTTATATCGTAACCAAGCGATGAAGGCAGAGACTTCCAATACAAAGAGGGCAAGGATGGGTGCTGGGTTCCAACCCCAGTGATATTTTGTCCCTTTGTTCCTTGAATCCAAAGTGACTGCCTGCCATGTGTCTGCTCTTACTCGTTGTTGCAATAATGCAGCATTATTGAACACTGACAGTACTAACTTGTTGCTGTACCTGTAGCACACTCAGCAGCAGAACCCCTTGTCGACTGTGACAGGCTCATGACCCCGTCAATGGGGGGCTGACCCTTCCCAACCTGGAGCATGAGGCTCACTAACACAAAGCTCAGAACAAGCCATGCCCAGGTATGTGAAGTGAGAGTTTGGGAGTAATAGGTCCACAGTAATTCTCCCCCTCCCCCATGCTGAACACTTAAACCCCCAGTACCTTTCAAAGCAGTTGCTGGCCATTGTTCTCTTCTTTTTCTTCCAGGACCGCAACTCCCATATGTCAACAGCGAGCTGCCTATAAAGCTTTAAGTTGCCCGAAATGCGCGAGAAAAGAGAACAATAAAAAACCACAGGCCTTCACCACCTTCCAACAGCAGCAACCACTCCAGAAATGCAGAGAACTCACCTTTCCGGCAAAAAACGAACTTTCAGCCCACAACATGACAGAGAAACATGATCCTGCCTGTGAAGCCGTGATGTAAATGGGGGAAGGGCTTAGGGGAGCTTTTAATGTGTCCTAAGTGTGTAGCCCACCACCTGGGGAAAGGCAGGCACTGTATCGTGTAGTATATTAGGTGAGCGCTCCAACCAATGGGGGGATGTGAGAAACACTACACCACCAGCCCTGCAGTGTGCCAAAGAGTGGGTTGGACAGGTGAGGTCATAGGAGGAGCTGGAGGGGAACGGAAGACTTGGCAAAGTAGGGCAGCTGAGCAGAGTGTTGGAGAGGTGATGGCATGGCTTTGATAAGGTGAGGTATTTGAGAGAGAGTAGTATCACTGGTGTCTAGTGTACAGCAGTGTATTGTAGAAAGTGGGGATGAGGGGTATAAAAGGTGAGAGTGGGAGAGAAAGGAAGAAGGTAGATTTGGAGTTAGCAGTAGAGTAGTGGGTCTATAAAATACTATGAGAGGGAGAACGTGAGGCTAGTAGAGAGGGTGTAGAAGTAGGGTGTGGTGAGCAGAATGTTGTAGAGAAGTAGGGAGGGGTGAAAATATTGAGAGTTTGTGCAGTGAAAGGGAGAGCAGGACACAATGTTCTTGAGTTTCCTGTTCAGGTGAGAAACTGTGGTAACAGTAGGATGGGGAGAGATATTGGTAGTAGTAGTGAGAGGAGCCAAATAGTAGAGAAAGAGCAGTAGGAGAGAGAGAGAGAACCATAGAACTAAGAGCAGTAGTAGCAGTGCTAGTGCAGGGAGTAGTAGTAATAGTGGTAAAGTGAAAAGAGTTGTCATAGTGTGGACAAGGAAGATTAGCAGTAGGGAAGAGCCTGTAGAGTGGAGAGGGGTAGGAGACCAGAGGAAGATGGAAGAAGAAAGATAGTAAAACCAGAGAGACAGAAAAAAACGTGGGGGAGGAGTGTAGCTGGGTAGAGTTAGAGTGAGGAGAAAATTGGGGGGAGTAGCAGAGTGGTGAAAAAAGAGAGGGCTAGAAGATCAGAGGTCACATGCACCACCCTCTAATACTAATATCATTGGTAATACAGAGTCAGGTAGGAAGCCCCTGCGGGATATGGCCAGCCAGTGTCTTGCTTACACCAAGGCAGAGGATAAACAGTGGGGTTTACCAGTCATAATCATTAACTGGGGGTTACCGATGTCTGAGCTAGGGCGGGAATCCCAGGGGAGTTGAGAGAGGGACAGTCCTTGTGCCATCTTACCAAGCCCCTTTTCCAGACAGTGCTTCTTATTGAACTACCTGCCTGTTTTATGCTGAAACATCTGTGTGCCAATGAACAGCCCTTCCCTTGCACTATATCAATACAAACTGTGAAATTGTTGGACCTCATTATGAGTCCAGCGTTTTTTATGGCGCCCGGCAATGGGGACCTCCTGGGATATTACAGCACTGGCGGTCCCGGTAATTGCCCATTGCCGGGTGCCGGAAAATATTACTCCCCATTCCCATTTGAGTACCATAGGACTCAATGGGAATGGGGAGGACGTGAGAGGCGGCAAGGCACCATTCGCAGACCTCATAGTTTGCCGGTCTAGAGCCAATGGTACCAGCAAGCTTACCAGTACTGTTGTTTCCAGACCGGCAACCTTGTGATAAGGCCCAGTGTGGCTCTAAGAATCATTCAGTTACACTTCCAAAGCCACATTACAAATTATGAGTGATTCTTATTAATAGGTGGGTCAAAAAATAATTATATAAACAGAATGATGTTGACAAAAAACACATTCTCATTGGCTGAGTTGTAAAAAGGTACATTTAAGGGCTTAACTAGAGGGCAGTCAACCTGGTAAGAAGCCTCCAGGCGTTGATGTTGCCTTTGTTTAAAAAAAATGGCACTTCCCCGTTGAAACCCAGCACCAGTCCAATCATGGACGCTTAATTAAGAATTGATGAAAGGCCTTTCCTAAAAGAAATTAGAGATATGGTGCCACCTTCCATGTGTTAACAAACAGTGCTCTGTTCAAGGCTGTGCATTCCAGAAGAGCATTAGCAATACAAGGAATGGAAACTCAACTTTGAAAAAAGGCAACATGTTTGACATCTGGTGTCAAACCTCTCAGCCATTGCTCTACTTTAGTTGTTTCAATGTAAACCATTATGACCTAAAATAAACTGCCAACTGTGCTTTAGTTAAAAGTCAGCGTCATTTAGATTTACATCGGTTGCAGGCAATTCTATCTACTGGGCTTACAGTGCAAGCTCAAATTGGCCAGATGTGATGGAGAGAATCTTGAGGTGACCGCTTATGCTTCAGAGAAGGCTGTGTCTATAGTTTGCTTTAATTGGGTAGAGACATAATACAGTCTGAGTTCCAGACAAAAAACTAGCGGAAAGGTTCTTCTGTGATGTTACAACTTTACAGCTCACAATCACATGCCTGTCAGCATGGGACATTCCATTATGGATGTCTTTGCCCAGCATCACATACTCTGGCCCTCCTGATTGTTAGAATATATTTCACATAATACCGCTTGATGACAAACATTGGCCTAAGCGCATTCACATTGCACTGAAAATCACATTTAAATGAACTTGAATAAGGCTGACCACGCCGCCATTTTATAATTATCCGCCATTTTGTTTAACTCCTGTTTTTGCTTCATGTTAAACTTTGTGTTTTCAGCTGAAGCAGGGAAAAATGAACTTTGCACTGTGTCAACGCAGATAAACATATTGTGGCTGCTGAGAGTGCATTGTTTGTCCTGCACTAAGAAACCTTGGAGCTAAACTAGAATTGAACTGAACAGTAATTTAGATGCTGTCTTTACCAAGAGTGTCATCCTTGTGCAAACAGTGAACAGAATGGTGAATAGCTAAAACCATGTACTTTTACAGAAATCTTTCTGACCGTTTCTTGAAACTGGACTTATTTTAAGCTTGAAAACAAATGTTATCATTGTGCTATGTGTGCAGAAAAACATGTCTAGGAAAACATTGATTCTGTATTAGTTATGTGAACTGGCTACAAACCCTTGATTAATAAGTAATGTGGAGAAGGGTGGACAATGTAACCGGGATTGTGGCCAACTGTATAAATACCTGTGTCTTTGTAATCTCCAGCACTCTCTCCTCACTCCCCTCACTGTGTCTGCCGGTACACACTGAGAGACGAGACATTTGGGAGCCAGCTAGCTATCTGATTAAAAATTGTACATGTACCTCTGAACTCGTGACTGGCGTATTTCATCTTTGGTGGTACCAAGCCTCGATATATCTTTGGTCTTTCATGATTGAGAATCTGAACAGGTCTACTACATGGCACAGACCATGGGAAGGCCACATTTTATCAGTGCAAGGATTATAGTGCCTGAGTTATCATTTCTCCCATGAGCTTTGGGTATCTTGGAGCAATCAAACTGAGTACTTTGTCACTGTATGGGTTTAGGCCTCAGCCACTTTCTGTAGATCACTGCACCCTCCCTGAATCTGCATGTCATGCACCGGGTACCACACAAGAACAGTTATAGAGAGTAGTATCAGAGGTTATTCACAAATTGACCGTTCATGTGCATGCTAGCACTATCCCTAAGAAGCACAACCTATCCCTATAGGGTCATGCTGTTGCTAGGTCAGAGCTGGTGCACAGCCTAGCTTAAACAAAATGGCAGAGAAGGTCTATCCCTGCCTCTAAAGTGTGTGATCTTCCAACAAAGTTAAAAAACACAAAAGTAGTTGAACCAGATGTATTGCTTCATGAACATTTCGAGGAGGAAGCATTTCCTTACGGCCAGTTGTCATTTCTTTTTATTCACCCCACAGTAGTCTGTCAAGTCTGTATGGGTCAGTTGGTATATTGTGTTTCAACAAAATTAAAAACAAGCTAAAAATTATATTATTTTTAGATCTGTCTTATCAGATAATATTTTTTGGTGACTGGTAACTAGTGGTATCCCAGTACTCTGTTGGTTCTGTATTCAGTTTTTTCTAACCTGATTCATCTGGAGAGCATTAACAGTTCAATGTTGGTATTCCCGAGAAGTCAATGTTGAATTAATTATACTGTATCCCCTGTCCGTCTGGGATATCAGACTGTGGTGGCATGGCCAATGTTACAAGGCCAGATATAGCTGGTGCACGTTTCCTTGTGCATAGGCATCTCGGGGGTAGAGTCTTTTTTTATATATACAGAACAACTCTGTGCAGTTCCGTTTTTTTCTCACCGATGTTGGCGTGACTTAATCCATAGGGATTGTGAGTTAGTTGTTCATCGCGAACGCCTGATGCATGAGGAAGTGTGCTCACCTCATCCCATGCACCACGGGTCACGCCAAGCATATTTGAGAAACAATCTATACACATTTCCATGAACCAGGGTTTGTGTTGGCAGTGCAAAGTCACTTTTCAGCAGTGCAGTCACTTTGAACAGTGTTAAAAATTCCATGAATCGGACCCCCTTGTCTCTAGACCATAAACTCACATTGTTTATTCTTCCACGGAAATTACAACTAGGCTTTTGACAATACTGTGAGGCAGAGAATTACCACAGCCTAATGGGCTGGTTACTACAGCACCCACAGGAAGGCTACAGGTGGAGACTATTTCCTGAAGGATAACACAGGCCTTGGCAGGTGCTCCGAACCTCTATACATTCCTTGATTAATTGGTGTGGAACGCCATATCCGCCTGCAGCGATTGCTGCCTGATGGACCATATTTGCACAATAGTGTTTGGGTCACCGAGGTCGTAGATTTGGCTGCTTTCAATTGCACTGCAAGATGCTGACTCGCCACCTTAGGCATCTGCTGAGCCAGCGTTTTTTACTACTTTCAAAGCAAATCTTCCTCCATGAACAGGAGCAAGAGCACACGATCTGATTAACCTTTCTTTAAAAGATTGTGCTTTTAAAAAAAATGCGGTTAAAAAAAAACAGCCTACAGCTGGGCACATTCTCTGCACAACTGGAAGTATTTGCAATTTTTAGATCCATCTGTTCTAGCGTTTGTGCATCTGGGCTGATTTCATTTTGCGGCGGTGGGATTGTGTTAAAGCTATCATGAGTAATGCAGTGCATGGATGTGCTTGGCGGTGTGCAAGTCTTGCAGCAGTTGAACCCGTGGCCCTTCTTATTTACCTGCTCTTCCCAGGCTAGCCCTCAGATCAGGCCATTGGTTAACAGCCAAAGGCACCACCCCATTGCACTCTGGGAGCTCTCTTAGATTGCACACTCTCCAGCAAATGACTAGCGTCCCATGTTCCAATTTAGGGGGTAATTCATGGATTATTTGCGCTGAAAAAAACGGGATTTGTGCGCCATTCTGCCCGCAAATCCCCATTTGTTAAACAGGGATTTGCGGGCAGAATGGTGCACAAATCCCGTTTTTTTCGGCGCAAAGAATCCATGAATTTATCTCTTAGTCTTTTTTTGTTATGCATTGCATTTTTTCAAAGATGCCTTTTGCCCTACCAAATAACGGGTTACCCCAGGTAAGGTTCTTCTTCCAAAAGTGGCAAATGCATGACGAGGTCTTCCACTGCGAGTGGGGGTCAGCACCTCATAATGGATCTGCAAAGGCCAATGACAGACACAATAGACGGTACATGTTGTAATTACCTGCATTTCTGGGGGGAATACGCCTCCGGTGTTGCTTACTTTACCCTCTGGACATGTTGTAAATGAGTTTAGAAAGTCTGATGTAAAACAGCTTCTACTTCTTTAAGAACATGTGTTGCAAATGTGTCCCTTTTATGAAGTGCTGTGTCCAATCGAAAGTATGCGTTGTAAACACTGAATTCGATTGGGAAAAGCCAAAGTGGTAAGAAGGCCAACTAAAATTAGCAACAGAATATGTTCAACAATTGCAAATAATTAAAAGTCACTCTTTTAATATTATACACGCTGACATCCTGTATTAAAAAAATAATTAAAAGCAAACTCTGGGACAGAACTTTAAGTCATGTAATTGTTGATAACTTATTTTACAATTCCTATATTATGTAGTTTGGAGAAGGTATATCTTTCTGATCTTTTTTAAAGCAAAGGAAAACATGCAAAGTGATACATTGGTTTTCAGGGAGTTAGATTCTCAACATATTAAAAGTCAAATGTTTGAATTTGTTGTAAAGACAAAAACGGAGAATAATTGTAACCTTGCCATGCCATCCTGCTCAACCGTCTCCATGATAACCTGGGTATCACTGATCAGGCCCTCTCTTGGCTGTCCTCTTTCCTCTGCGATCGACACTCCCAGGATCAACTTGGGTCCTTCCTCTCCTCTGTCTCTATCTCTATCTCTATCTCTCTCTCTATCTCTATCTCTATCTCTATCTCTACCTGTGGTGTTCCCCAGGGGTCTAACCTCTCTCCCTGGCTGTTCGACCAATACCTGGCACTTCTTGCCCACCACGTTGCCGCTTTCTGCCCTAACTTTCAGTGCTATGCGGACAACACTCAGCACATTTTCAGGTTCACTTCCACAACATCTTCTCCTTCTCTCATCTCCGATTGTCTGTCCGCTAGTGGTGTGCCGCCAATGATCTCTGCCTTAATGCCAGTAAGACTGAGATTCTCCTCATCTGCTCTCTCATTTCCTGTCACTCTCTCGCCGGCCTCTCTTTGCCCTCTTCCTTCTCCCACGTTTGAGGCTAAAAACCTCAGGGTCATCTTTGACTCCACACTCTCCTTCTCTCCTCACATCTCTGACATCTCTAATAAGTCACACTACCAGCTGCACCTCCTCAGACGTATTCTTCCCTTCCTTTCCTTCCACCAGAAGCTCACTGTCTACAGAGCTATGGGCTGGTCTACTGCAAGAGTGTATTTCTAAATCTACCTGCTTCTATTCTCCACCCTCTGCAACCCATCCAGATCAGGACAGAGAGACTTGTTCTTGGCCTCAAGACCAGGAATCGTATCCTTCCAGGACTGAAATCTCTGCACTGGCTCCCAGTAGCTGCAAGGATTAAGTTCAAAACCCTCTGCATTGTCCACAAAGCCTTCTGGGGACTGGGGCCTCAATACCTCTAACTCTCTCTTTCTAAATATCGTCCTTCTCGAGATCTTCGCTCATCCACCTCCAACTCCCTCAGGGTCAGTCGCTTCTCCAAGCAACGAGTTGGTGGTAGATCTCTTTCTTCGGCTGGGGCCTCCCTCTGGGACAGTCTCCCTGCCTCCCTGAAACCTGAGGACAACCACCTCTGGTTCCAGAAGCACTTCAAGACCTTCCTCTTTGCTTCTGCTTTCTCTCCTCCTCTACCCTGCTGAACTCCTGACTTAAACTGCACTGGTCACCTGACTACCCTCTGATCTCGGGCCCAGGTCCTCTCCCCTCCCACACCAGCTGCACAC
The DNA here is from genome assembly GCF_040938575.1 of Ambystoma mexicanum. Classification (NCBI taxonomy): domain Eukaryota; kingdom Metazoa; phylum Chordata; class Amphibia; order Caudata; family Ambystomatidae; genus Ambystoma; species Ambystoma mexicanum. The sequence goes on from NC_090937.1 coordinate 432,579,300, forward strand.
CTGCACTGCCTCCCGGGCAAGCCCTGCACTTGGGGGCTGTTTCTGTATCCCTACAGTCCCCACCAGCTCTTGACACTTGTTGGCTGCACTTAATCCTGCACTTGCCACTTGCTGGCTGCACTTTTACCTATTTATTTGTATTGTATTTATTCTTTACTGTTGATCCTATGTATTGCACTGCCGCTCCCCGCTTCCCCAGCACATACTCTTTCCCCCCCACCCCTGCACTTGTGCGATCTCAATGTGACCTGGCCTAGTAAGACTGTTGTCTTTGTCTTCCCTCTGTTCCCCCTCCCTTGCCTCGTCGGGTCTTGAAACACTTGTGTATAGGCACGTTATAAATGCCATTTCATATCATATCATTGTTAACGCGAAGTGAAATTGCTCATGCAATCTTTCTAATTTACGATTTCGCTATATTCAATGCTTACTTTTAATATTAGACATTTGACTAAAGAGTCATGGAAGTAATGGTAGGTAGCTGGGTAGCAAATAGAGACAGCAGGCGTGTAATTCATTATAAAGGTTTGTTTCAAATGTATTTGGTCATTTTATCGAAGTTGAAGTAGAGGTAGGATTTGAGAATCTTGGGTTAAAAATGCCCCCGCACACATTTAAAATATGTATTTGAAAATGATGAAATAGTAAGAGTAAGGGTAATTATTCTGTAGAACATTTTTTTAAAATTCTTAACATTCACTTACAAGAAATTCAGACTATTGCAAACCTAAAATTAAAGCTACATCATTGCCATATTAATTAGAGCAACAGAACTCTCAAATGAATTCTATTGAAATCAATCCACTGTAATGTAGGCTAACGAAGTGTAGTCTAATAAACTTAGCACAACGAACTACTAACAATCAAAAGAGAAAAGGTGCACTTTCCAAGTTATATCATCTTTCAGCCCAGGCAAATTGCAGGTGATCACATTTGATTTCCCTTAATTTCCAAGTAATACACTTTTTTTTAATGAAAAGAACAATTGGATGATTTAGACTTTGAAATTATCTTTTTTCATTTGCTTAACATTTGAAGCCCTATCTTGAGGCCCCGCCAAACAAGTCTACCATTTCAATTAAAGAAATAAATAACAGGGCATGGCCAAGATGGTAACCGAAGCAGCTAATACTCAACCCCACTACCACGCCCGGTGCTATCTCCACAATCAAGCAATGTCTGGTGACTAATATACCCCCACAGACAAATGCAAGGGGCAAAAATCCACACTGTGAGACAGGTTAGGGTCCCTTCCGAGGACAGAATTAACCAAGTTCGGGACAAGGTTTAGCAAGGAGCTCACAGAAGTGACTTAGAAATGGAGCCTAGCAAGTGACGGAGCGCACCGCTCCAAGATCTCTTACAACAAAAGGTCCCCACAATCGGCCCAACATCACGGTTGTCAGTCCGATGGGTCATGCCCAGGGCAAATGGACCACCAGCAGAAAGTGCAGAAAGCATCCCTGCCCGTTGCTTTGGCGAAGGGACGAGAAGCCAGTATGAAGCGACCGGAAGAGTCAGTGGGGGTACATGCAGCGACATGAGCACCTGGGCCTGCCCAAAGCCAGGCAAGAGATGGCGGTAAACACCAGCAGTGCCCAAATACTCTCTGGTAAGAGCTAAAGTGGTGCAGGCAGAAGGAGGAGGGAGAAAGAGCCTCCCATGACACAGACTTGCCTGGCTCACCCGGGGTGGCAACAACGATGAACAGGGCCATCGCAGTCCATGGAAAGGAATGTCATATTCGTATGTGCTTTTGGGTCATGTTCTAGAATTTCGGCTGGACAGTGCAAATTTGGGGAAGACCAAGATGAAAGAATAAGTGACATTCCAGTCAAAGGGGACATTGAGAGATGCAGACTACTCCCGGGGCCTTCATGAGCCCTAAAAAGGCCAGGCCATCCAATTGTTGTCTTGGAAGAACACAAACCTACCCATTATCCCACAAAGCAGACCCTCCTTTTTAGTGCTGGGAAAAACTTGGAGATGGCGATGGTCAGTCCTAGCCTGAACAGTGCATTAACCAAGACAGACTTTGAAGATGTCCTCTTGAAATGAGAAGCAGACCCGACGACAACGGTGAAAGAGGAGGTGGCATGTCTTCAGAGGGACCTCTCAGCAGCAATTACTGAAAGCAAGAGAGCAATAGAACAACTCAGTACAAGGCCAAATTATATGGAGGCTGAATTGCGCAACATCTGTCATCAATTGCCGAAAACCATTGAAGGAGATAAAGAACCTGGGAGAAAATGTAAAATGATTGGGAGCCCAAGCAAAGGACTTGAGTACAGATCTCAAAGGGGAAAATATAAGAATAAGAACCCTAAAAGTGGAAACTGAGGGTCCTCAAACAGAGACGTGGGCAACTCATTTTGGGACAAGAGAAAGGCAACCAAATCAAAGTTGATAGAGTGGAAAATGGAATATTGAGCTGGGCTCCAGACCCCTTGACGTGCTAGTCAAACAGCACTATTTCAAGGACAAAGTGGATATTCTGACAGCAGCCTTGAAAATGGGGAACATTTACTTCAAGGCATTGGAGGTTCAGCTTTTCCATGACTTGCCACAAGCTACTATGTGGAAGCCGGTGGTGTGGATTGAAATTGGCCACAGACAAGTTTATAAAAAGGAAGCAAAAATATAGATGGCTGTTACCCATGAAACAACCAATCTGGATAAACAGAGAAGAGATTGTCGAAACATTGTGGGAAGTGTACAGATTTCTGGGCATGAATTCAGAGGATGTCTGGCACCCTTTCGAACATGGCACTGCAGAAGGCAGGACTGGACCAGATCACGCCGGCTGGCAGCAGCAGAGGGAACCAAAGCACAACACACCAAATGGGAAATGGGCAAATTGAAAAGGGGAGACGTGAAAACCGGGTTGCCTTGTTTTTCTATTCTGATATAGAATGCTGGGTGGATAACAGAGGGCAATATCCCATACAGATACATGCGGTGCTAGTAATTATCCTAATCTGAAAGGGTTCCTCCTTCAGGGGTCATGAGACAAAAGAGACTCGCAAGGGTGATATCTTATGGACAAGGGAGCACTTTTACAGCAGAAACTAACATTATTAGCAGTATATGCTCCGAACCAAGGGCAAGACAGTTTTATTAACGAAGTTGTGGAAATTTCACCGAAGTTTAACAGTGAACCCTGAAAAGAATATATTTTCCCAGAATGCCACCAGTACATAATGAGCCATGTCTAAATCACTGTGAAAGGTGGTAGCAAGCAAGGGTGGGATAGGTGCCCGGAGGTACCTGCACCCTGAGGATAAAGACTATCCAGACCCCAACCTGATCCCTAGCCTGCAAGTGTTCCATCCTAATCCTATCCCCCCGCCCTCCCTGCTATGCTGGGCACGGCAGATTAACCCTTACCTGTTCCTCCACTGTTTGATAGGGACCCTGACTCACTATAATGTGCACTGCTGGGTCAGCGGGAGAACCAAGAAGAGGCCTGTTGTTACCATATCATTCACCAGGGGTCCAGTGTGAAGTTCCCAATCCTGTTCCTCACAATGTTATTTACCTCCTTCCTTAGAGCAGATTCCTTGGAATTTCTAGTGTACTCACTGATCAGGCCAAGGCTATCCCAAGGGCAGACGATAGTTCCATCGAGGGGGCATGTAACCCCCATTAAAAAAATGAATGAAGGGTCCCCATGCGCTTGTGCCATGCGGGAGAACATTCAAACAAAAACAAACATAGAACTGTGAAGAGCGCAAGCGGAGCGCCGTTGGAATCAGGTGGAGTTGGCTCGGCCCTCACTCTGGAGGGAGGAGCGTGGGCATTGCCAGTCAGTGCCAGCTACAAGGAAAAGAAAATACAAATACTTGGTTGAGCCTGCTTGGATCAATACAACGCCCCAATGCCAGGAGGGGTGCTGCACTGAACACACTGCTGCAGCCCACCTCACTTGTTTGGCACGTCCCGTGGCGACAGGAAGTGCTGAGCCTTTCACTGCTGCCTTCCAGGCTGCTCTGATTTTCTCGACGCTCCCTGTGAGTAGGAGGGGAGCACTGCAAGACTGGTCCTAGGTATACCCGCTGCTATGGCGTGCGCAAACTGAATCACTATGCCAATGCTGGCAAACGCGGCCCAGGTTAAAAGAATCACCTGAGGGCCACGCTGCTACAATCAATGCCGGGGCACTTCTGACATAGGTGGCCCATCCAGGACTCCCCCACGCTGCTGCTGTTGTGCCAGGCTACACCTGGCATATACATAAGAGCTTTAAAGAACTTTGTGGCCCTCTTCACACTGATGCTGACCTGCCTGCACCATATAAGAGCACCGCAGAAGATTGTATGCCTCACCTTGGACCTTGAGACATCCCTGATCCGGCTGTCGCCCCGAGTAAGGTTTTTGAATATATGTTTTTAGTAACATAAAGTGCACTTTATAAGGAAATGTTATGGAGTTTTTAAAGGACTCGTGTAGTTTTTTAACGCAGCTGCTTAGGAAGATGTGTTACACTGATGGTGTACCGAGGCTTTGTTAATATTTATTTCTATTTAAACCAATAGGTAAAAAAAAAAAAAACATGCACCAGAATTCCGGTTTTCACCTTTTCATGTGTTGTACAATTATTATAATTGTGGGGTTTTTCGTAAGGGTTTGGGGAACCCTCATGCCTATTGTCTTTCATCACCAAGTCCTTTTTTCTACAGTAACAAACTGAGAGGGATCCGAAACTCTGGTAAGTGGAGGACACCAGAGACAGGAAAGAGGTGGGTTATTTATTTATTTATATTTGTATAGCATACTAGCAGTCCAAGGGCATCGAGGCGCTGTTGCATGAATATGACTTAGTTGCAGAAGGGTCACTTGTCTTAGTTGCCTTAGTTTATAAATCAAGAGAAGCCGATTACTGGGCCCAGAACCACCCCCCCACTACAGACAGCTGTCTTTCTTCCATACTAACCTAGATGAAACAATGCTGTCAGCTATCTGTACACTGTAGACAGGGGGTAGTTATTTGGCCAGGTTTATAGTGTGAGTGCAAAGTAGGGCCTACCATTCCCGGCAGAGCTTTAAAGCAAACCATGGGCCTCATTATAAGCTTGCCTGTCCAGTAACAACGGTACCGGTAAACTTGCTACCGGACCGGCAAACCACGAGGTCTGCTTGCAGGTGCACCGGCACCAAGAATGGGGAGCAATGTTTTCAAGCACCTGAGAATGGGCAATTACGGGGTCCGCCAGGGCCGTAATGCCCTGGTAATTGCTCATTCCTGATAGTCGGAATTTTTTTTATTCCAGTGGCAGCCATGCCGGTTTTACCTGCATGACTACCGGCAGTCTGATAATGAGGCCCCATGTCTAGAAGTTTGTGGGCCTTCCAAATGAAACTATACGTTACTGCAGGGATCCATGATGTCAAATGAATGACAGACTCCTGCAAGACACCCTACCCTCAAAGGGATACCTTCAAACAATGTGGGTTTCTTTGCTGAATTAATCCGTGCCTTATGAAATGTTAACAATGTATCCTAATTTGGAGAAAATACATCTGTTGAGACGTAAATACTGTTTTAAGGTGTTGTTGTAGTTCGAAGCATTGCAGAGCAGGGCACCAGTGCTGGTCCCCAGTTAGAGAATAGTATTTTCTAAAAAAAAACTAGTTCTATCAAATCATGGAGTCAGTACCACTCTAAGGCACTATATATTTGGACAAAGAAATGCTGCTCTTTCCATTTACTTATATATATATATATATATATATATATATATATATATATATATATATATATATATATATATATATATTTCAACTTAATCTGGTACATGATTGGTAGTTCACGTTATGCCAAGCTAGCACATCATTGCTGGTTTTAAGTGAATCCCGTTTAATCCTTCACAGTTGACATCACACCCAATTGAAGCCGGCCACCAATGGGCACATTATAAAACCCCCGTTAATAAGTAAATACATTATCTAATGCTAACTTAGCAGGACATTGAAGTTGTCAATTAAGCCTGGTTGGTGCATCATGATTAGTTTCCAGTATAGCCCCTCAGCACAGCAATACTCTTTTATAGTATGCCCATTTTGTACATTTTGTTTTAATTTCAGTTACCCACATCATGGCGGTTTTACATTATATTCAATTAATACAACGTCGTCTATGGTGGGCTAGGTCTTCCGAAGAAAGTGAGGCTACAACTACCAGGGATACCACGGATAGGATCTGCCCCCTGACTGGCTCTTCTTTTGGCTTGAAGGCTAGTTGGAGACGTCTGAAATGCCAATCCCTACCAACACCATTGAGCTTATAAGCAGGACGTTTGGGGTGGGGCCGCTCACAGCACTGCCCTCTTCGATATTTGTTCGGGCTCATGTACATTACTTGGCGTATATCTATTCAAGAACGTGTGGCTAAGGCCCTCTGCTAACCAACCCTATTGTCTGCAATGGCTCCTACCATTGAGACCGAATGTTGGGAGACAAGCAGCTTTTTAAAAGTGCTCGCGGCCCTCTGCTGACCCCATTGTCTGCAATGGCTCCCATCATTTGTACAGACCGCTAGGAAAGAAACAGCAAACCTTGTGCCAGTGGTTAAGGCCCTCTGCAAACCGCTCTGAGTAAATTGACTCCCAACATGTGTACAGAATATTGGGCGAGAGTCAGCAAGCCTTTTAGCAGGGGTTAAGGCCGTCTGCCTACTTCTGGCTCACCAACTTTGCATGTCATAATGAAGCTTTATAGAGCTCATTCGAGGGGCACACTGACCACTGTGGACCTTGATGCCCGGGCCTTTTTAATGAGGTGTTTTGGCCCATAATGAATGTGAGGGCAGCTTTACATTCCCAGTAAGCTTTATATTCCAGTTAATCTCTGATCATTTGACATTCAAAGTAACTTCCCAGTTTTACATTCACAGTATGTCTGATAATTTCACTATGCCCCCACCTTGCCATTTGTGGTAACATCCTCGTTTAATTATTTCCAGTAAGCTCCAGGTTTGACATTCCTAGTTTGCATGACATTACCAGTAGCCTCTCAGTTTGACATTCCCAGTAAGCTTCAGAATCAAAGTAAAAGAGCAAACTAGACATTCCAAGTATGTGCCCAGTTAGGCAGTCTCACTAACCTCCAATTTTGCCAATAACAGCAAGCTTTGTGTTTGACATTCCCAGCAAACTGGATATTCCAAGTAAAAGTACAATTTTCTGTATGCTTCAAGTTGAATATTCCAAGTAGTAAACTTGACATTCCCAAGAAGAAGAAGAAGAAGAAGAAGAAGAAGAAGAAGAAGAAGAAGAAGAAGAAGAAGAAGAACTACTAAAAGTTTAACTTTCACGAAGTGGAAAGTAAAGCTACAAATATATCCTTTCGTCTTAATATGTTTCTGTGACAAATCAACTTCGGGGGCACCAGTGGTCCAGGGATGAACATCTATCAGCCCCACACCTCGGAACACCAGAAGGGATCCAAACAGATTGAAAAACAAGTGTTATAAACCTCCTTGTCCAATTTTGGTAACGTGGACGCAACGGCAGGCTTATCTCCCCAGGGTCGTGGATCGTTGGTTAGTTGCAACACAGTGAAAATACAATTATTTTGCAATGATAAAGGGACTGTCTGGTCAAGGTTGTATACACATATTTACTTTATTATTATTACAACAGATAGTTCTAGTACACTACAAAATACAACCTACCCTGTAAAGGAACACAGAGGACAGAAAGTTTCAGCAAGGAACGGGATGCACTCTGAATATTGACAGGAGGGTATTCGGTAAAGCAATCAGTCTTAACTGTTGAGGGTTATTTGGTTCCAGCACCAGGGGAGAAAGGGGTCGTAAATGTCACTAGAGGCCTTAGGAGAAGCACCAGGGTACAGAACCAAAATGTACCTGGTGCTTGAGATGATCTTTATGCTCGACAGCATCAAGTCGGTTCCAGGATGCTTTGCAGCTCCTGCAACAGAGTTCAAGACGGGAGATAGCTGTGAGTATCAGGCGGCAGGCAGTTCGGGAAGCAAGCTGGATGGATGGCTGCAAGCTGGCCTACATGGCAGCTCGGGGTCAAGAATCACTGTCTCTGTGCTGGTTGGCAAGGTTTGGAACACTGATAGAGGTGTCTCGGACGGCTTTAGTGACTTCAGCATGACAACTGTCAGTGATACAGCCGGTCGCGGTTCGAGGGCTCGATTGTCTCGATTGTCTCGAAAATGTCCTTAAAAGAAGAACGCTGGTTGATGCTTGTTTTGGCACTCATCCTACCTTCTTCAAAGCGCTTGTGTCATCCTTTAAGGCGAACGGCCCAATGCTGAGGAGAGTGTTTGCAGGCAATGGCCTTGTCCTTTGTTCAGAGATTCTCTAGCACTTGCCAACTTGCAAGCTTGCTGGCAGAACAAAGCAGGGCATGCTGTGGCTGGGAACCAGTTCTGCTGCTACTGCTGGATGGGTCCCCTCAGTTCGGAATTTCCCTCTGTTTCCTGGGGTATGTTTAGGGGATGGATCTTGCTTCCCTCTTGGGAATCCTGGCCTACCTTCACTGGCGGAAGCTGTAAGGCAGACCGTACCTTTAGCCAGGGTCCAAATGAGTCCTTCTTCTTACTCCTTACAAAGTCGTCAGATGATCTGCTAAGTGCGGGGCTCAGCACTCTTTTAAAGCCAAATGGGGACCCTCTGATTGTTGCAGGCTAAGCCTACCTTAGTGAACCAATCGTGGGTCCCTCCCTCTTCTTTTATGCGTGACATCATAACCAGAGTGCTTTGCAACAGGAAAGTTAAGGGGTACAATATGTACTATTGTCTGTGACTCCTGATCAAAGCACAGGTTTCCCTTGAAGTTTGTGGCAAGAACAGAATTTCTGTCTCCGTCAATTCACATACTTCTTCCCTCTCAAACGGGGGTCTCCCTGCAGAGGTTGCCTACTGTAAACAGTTGTGCCAGGTATGCCATTCACTGGCCTTCATACAGAGAGGTGGGAGCTAGCTTCAAGTTGACACATTGCATATCAAAGAGGTGTTGGGGTTTCCTGTTTGCTTGTGTTAGTTTTGTGACCAGGCCTCATCACAGGCCTGCTTTCATTTAACTCTCATCAGTATGCACTGCCACCACACAGAACTTTGACAACAGAACAGGGCCAATCCATGGAGCCTTTGATATTTTAATTAGGCTGGCCATGGCCAGAGGAAGGTGTTGCTATTCCCCTTAAGAGATGCTTTGATGTACCTATGGCTATCACATTCCAGCTAAATGTGACAGGGAGGACTGCACCAGTAGGCTGTCCCCCCAGAGTACACATGACTATGTGTTTGTTGTGCGGTGAGCAGAGGAAAATGTGTGCAGATTAGCCCCACGCATTTACTGAGGTTGATCTCCCATCATTCATTTGAATTTCAAAACTTCATAAAAGCCCAGGAGAATGCACACTCCCCGTGCGGATGGTGGATTTTCTCACAGTTTCTATGAGGATTTACTGTCAGGTTGTTGCAATTTGTGTATTTTGAAAGCAAGCTCTACATGACTATAACATTTCAGGCCCTGAAAATCAAAACCTTGAACAATTGTACCAAGTAAAGTTTGGAAAGTGTGTGATCAAGTGCTTAAATGGCAGAGTTGGTAAAAATCACTGCTTCACTGTTTAGCCAAAGTGTCTCATCATGGACAAATAATGAAATCTCCTCTGACTTAAATGCAAAAAGGAGTGTGGGGAGTTATGTTGGCGTATGTGTGGTGGGTTAGTGTGGAATTTAGGGACGTTTAGTGCATCTTCGGCTGCTGTACATTCCAATGTGTTACTTGTGTTTCGGTGGAGGAGTTGTGTGTCAAGATGCGTTGTTGGTAAGTTGGGTGGTAAATGCTTATGACGTGGTTATTCTCACCATGTCTTTCTCTTTTAACTGCCAAATGTAATTGCACGTCATGCAAGCAGGCACATTTGGTCCTTTGAAAGTGAACTTTGGGCCGCAACAGCACACCACAAAATGAACCATTGTTTTTACCGATGACTCCCCTGTTAACTAAGGACCAGAAGGACGATGGACCAGATCAGTCAAAGACCAAATGTTTACTAAGCAGATTAGTCAAGGACCAGAGGGGAGATTGATCAGAGGAGAGTGTCTCACCAGGAAACCAAGTAGCAAAGGAGCAATGGACTAGAGGAGCCTTTCACAAGGGACTACTCTTGCCAGGTGACTTAATACCATGAGGGACATTCCACTCCTGGGCTTTGCTTTTTGCTTAGTTATTTTTTTTACTTCAGTCCATTTTATTCAATTGCAGTGACTGCAGCCTGGTGAATACTGGAAAGTACAAAGCCTATTGAGTTTGCTGTGCAGGTTCGGATTTGCACTATGGTTTATAGTGATAATTTCGAATACCAAAATGTCGAAAGTCATAATTTCGAAAAAATAATATAAAAAAAAAATATCAAATTTCTTTTTCACTACGTTTTTTATTCAAAAAGGGGGGGTTCCCTCCAACCCCCCATTTTTTTAACCTTTTATATACTCGCGAAACCCCCAAAAAAATATAAATTAAAAAAGAAAGAATTCGATATTTTTTTTAGACATTATTTTTCCGAAATTATGACTGACCGCCTTACACTATAGTATTACATTTCTGTTTTGCTCAATTACTGTTATTTATAAATACATGTATTTATATAGAGAACAAATACAGTGATAATATAAAATTAAGCTGCCTGTCATAACTAGATGGCCTCCTCATATTATGTATGTCGGAAAATGACATTTGTGCCTACTGACACTTTTTAGAGCCCTATGTTATTCTAATTGTATGCTGTGGTTGTAATTGTGTTTTAGTGTTAATACTGAATGAAAGATAACACTAATAAAGCTGCATGAAAGACATATTTGTTTTAAATTTAATCTTATTTAATTTGCATGCACAGATGAATCTTCAATTAACATATTTTTTGGATAATAATGTCAAGGACCAATCTAGTGTGATTTATTTATTATTCCAGATGTTGTCTAGTTAAGCCCCAACACAACAAGAGCCAATAAGAGTTGCAAACCAAAAGTCAGTTCCACTTCTGCCCTGCCCCTCCTCGGCCTCCCCTCCTCTCACTCCCCTCCTCTCACTCCTTATTGGCTGCAGCCAAAATACACCTAGTTGCTTTTCTCCACTTCTGCCAATGCTCACCCAGGACTCCATGCTGCGGTGAGTCATGCAGCGGGGGTTAGGGAGGTTGGTCGCGTATGAGTTTTTTTTAAACAATTTCTGTCGTAAATATATGTGGGGAGTGGGTTTAGGTGAATAACTAATGTGGGGAGGTTATAATGAGCGGCTGCGTGGGGTTTCCCCCGCATATATTTGTGGGGAAGTCGACAAACAAAAACAAAATAATTCAATGGAATGGAATTAGACAAAACATATTCGACCAGATCACAAAGAACCGTGCAGCACAAGCCTGTGACAGCCGCCCTTGCCCAGGATGGCTACCAAGTCACTTTCACTTGTATCCACGCCTGCGGCAAACACCAAAACATAACTGTCCGCGAGATCTCAAAAAGGCAATAACAGCATTTTCCATAATCTACGATATATAAGTATCAATGAATCAAGGTTTTGATCTGAAAACCCCAGCCCCTTGCAGTCCAGCACTGAGGGACTCGCCCTGGAAACCAAGTATCGAGCAGAAAATGCGGAGTGTGGCCATTTTCATTGGGGAGAACCCAACTTTACGCTTCACCGATCCCACACAAATGCTTGGAGTGCTACCATAATATAAGACCTGAGCCACTGATCGCCTTTGCTGCAAATGAGACATGTGTAAAAGGGCCAGAGTTCCTTGGTAGCAAGGAATCTGGAATTCTATTAATATTCTTTCAGTGATGAAGGTTTTCACAGCTGCAGATGAAAGAGGGAAAAGGAAAGGCAAATCCAATAAATCATTCAGTGGTTCCCACATAACAAAACATTAGCATGCTTGGGCCTTTAACTTGTGTGAAGGGCATTAACCGATTGCATAGCCCTCTATGCAGGGCCAATATGCTGCAATCTAGCGCCCTTCTTGGAACCTTCAGAATCATTTCCATGTCTTAAAATAGAGGCTTTTAAGCAGTTGGCATACTCCAAAGTAATAAATGTTAATAGAAAAAGTGACGGCAGCCGCCACATGGCTGGCTGATAAACATGCATGTAAATCTGTCCACAGTTTATTCCAAATATTTAGTTTTTTATTCATTCTGTTCTATATCTTTATTTTCCATTTTTATGCATAGGAACACCTGGTTCCAATTGAGATTCACATGACATTTGATAGAGAAGGGCTATACAAGAAACACAAAAGCATTCTTAGAATCCCCGGCTATGGATGTTTCCATGGCAATAATCTAAATGCTCCCTGTCACGTTTCTGTGGTAAATATTTTTATGTCACTGCATATTCCTGTTAAATAGTAAGTGGTGGATTTTAGAAACTTTAATGTAAAGGATTCATCTGAAAGAATTATGCAATTGTGTGTGTTTGTGTGCACACATATAATCAAGGGAAAAAAAAACTTAGTTGCAGGGACGTTAAGGGGAGAACTTAACGCAGCAAAACCCCTGAAATTCAACTAAAGCCACCTTAATTGTATGCCTCCTATTGTGCAGCCTATGACCACAATGATGCCATCACAGATGACATATCTGATGACATTACTGATGACATCACTGGTGACATCACTAATTGCTTCATCTATGACATCGCTCATGGAATCTCTGATTAAATTCGGCCCTCCCCCTTGTATATTATGATATGATATGATATGGCATTTGTAACGCGCCTATACACAAGTGTTAAAAGGCGCGACGAGGCAAGGGGGGGAAACAAAGGGTGACAGACAACGATCCTACTAGGCCAGGTGTCATTCAGATCACGCAAGTGCAAGGGTAGAGGGGAAAGGGAGAAGTACAAGGGGGAAAGGGAGAGGGGAAAGTGCATTACAGGGTCAATAGCATACAGGAAATAACAAGGGCCAACTAGTGGTAGTGCGAGCAAGTGCAGATAAGTGCTGGGAATGGGGGGCTGTGGGATACAGACACAGTCCCGTAGTGCAGGGGGTGCCAGGGAGGTAGTGCAGGGGAGAGTGGCTGGGCCAAGGACCGAGAACGACGAGTGGCCCAGTTGCAGATTCAGTGCATTTTCAGTAACTTTAGCAGGGGAGAGGGGGAGGGAAAGCGGAGGCGAAGAGGAAGGTTTTGAGGTGCTTCCGGAACCGGAGATGGTTCTCCTCAAGTTTCAGGGAGCAGGAAGGCTGTTCCGGAGGGAGGCACCTGTAGCGGAGAGAGATCTGCCACCAACTCGTTGTTTGGAGAAGCGGCTGACCCTGAGGGAGTTGGAGGCGGATGAGCGAAGAGCACGAGAAGGAAGATATTTAGGAAGAGAGAGTTGAAGGTATTTTGGCCCAAGGCCCCAGAAGGCCTTGTGGACAATGCAGAGGGTTTTGAACTTGATCCTCACAGTCACTGGGAGCCAGTGTAGTGATTTCAGTCCTGGAGAGATACGGTCCCTGGGTTTGAGGCCAAGGACAAGTCTCGCAGTCCTGTTCTGGATGAGTTGCAAAGGGCGGAGAGTAGAGGCAGGCAGATTTAGATAGAGGCTGTTACAGTAGTCCAGCTTCGAGAGAACCAGGGCTCTAGAGACAGTGAGCTTCTGGGGGAAGGAGAGGAAAGTAAGGATACCTCTGAGGAGGTGTAGCTGGTAGTGTGACTTCTTAGAGACGTCAGATATGTGAGGAGAGAAGGAGAGTGTGGAGTCGAAGATGACCCCGAGGTTTTTTGCCTTGCGGGTAGGAGCAGGAAGAGGGCCAAGAGAGGTCGGCCAGAGAGCTGCAGGGAAGGAGGGAGTTGGTGTGCCAATGAGTAGAATCTCAGTCTTACTGGCATTAAGGCAGAGGTCATTGGCGGCACACCAGTCCTGGATAGCAGAAAGACAATCAGAGATGAGGGAAGGAGAAGAGGAGGCCGAGGGTAGCCTGAAAATGAGCTGAGTATCATCCGCATAGCACTGAAAGTAGGGGCAGAGAGCGGCGATGCGGTGGGCGAGAAGTGCCAGATACTGGTTGAAGAGCCAGGGGGAGAGGTTAGAACCCTGGGGGGCACCACAGGCAGAGAAAAAGATGTCAGAAAGGAAAGACCCCAATTGGACCTGGGAGGGTCGATTGGAGAGGAAAGAGGTCAGCCACGCCAGAGCAACACATTAAGGGGCAGTAGCTAAGGACTTCAGCCATGGCTAATGGACATGGCCTACGGCCGTGCTTACTCTCTATTTTCAAACCCTAACGGACCCCTAGCCATGACCTTCAGCTTGACCCCTATCCATGACCTTCAGCCATGGCCACTGTATACTTAACAACACTACCAAACAACTAGCCATGGCCTTGAGCCATAGCCAGTGATCAATGCCTTTGGCCATGACAGCTGTATATTTTAGCACATTAAGGGGCCACTATACAGCCATGACAAAGGCCACGGCCTCAATTGTTATTTAGTTAATCAAAGCTTTTATTAGCTAAGTCATAAATGATGTTGCATCTCATGCCATCACAGATTTAATTAGTGGTGTTATATATGGTGTAATTAGTGAGGTCACAAGTAATGCCATCAGTGATTCCATCAGTGATGTGAACAGTGATGTCATAGATTATGTAATAAGTGGTGTCACCCGTGATGTCATTATTTATGTCATCAGGGATGTCATCTGTGATGTCATCATTGTGGTCATCGGCTGGACAACAGGGGGTGCAAAGGTAAGGTGGCTTTAGCTGAATTTCAGGGGTTTTGTTGTATTAGGTTTCTCACCTTAAAGCCTCTGCAACTAAAGATGTTTCCTTGAATTTCAAGGTTTTTTTTATTCCAAACATGTGTTGGGGATGGCCTTCTACCTTGCCAACTGCCCCTTTAAAAACACTACCAGACCACTAGCCGTGCCATTGGGCCGTGCCCGCTGTCTATTTTAAAACACTACCAGGCCACTAGCCTTCTGATGTACCCACTGTATATTTTAGAACACTACCAGACTGCTAACCATCACCTTCGGCCATAGTCAGTGTGCATGGCCATTCTATATTTTAAAACAGTTGCAACCCATTTCTCGAAAACATTGATCAATCACAGACTCAATTTTACCTGTTTTGACAGTGGTATTGTTATGTAAAAAAGTTGTCAGGCTTTGAGGCAATGTGCAGTGAAATTTAATTATTTGCCACAGATCACACACTTTGGTAAAGCAGCATGCTACAAGCCCCTTGGTTTAAGGTTTGGTCTCTTGGTGACTATTGTGATACATCACACGACCTTGGTGACTATTGTGATACATCACACAACCCCCACTAACCACATTTAAGCAGCATGGAAAAGCGGAAAAAAATGATCAGCTACAAGAATGACATATGCCCACAAACTTTTTCCCCCATAGCGATAATCAAAAGCTGACACCCTTGAATATATGCACAGTAAGTGAACATATATCTTAAAGTGAAATATACAATTGTAGTTCAATTGACCTTCCCCTTAGAATAAAGTGTGCAAGACAAAATAGCAGTGGACTTTAAAAAAAAGTAAATAGCATCAGAAAAATAACCTGAGAGAGGAAATGTTCCAATAAATATACCAGGAAAGTATAAAAGGTGTTCAACTTATAAACACAACAATCTGTAGTGAAATATACCCTGGAAAACAAAATCCAAATATGAAACAAGCACTTGTGGTCCTGTGGGTAAGTGTCTGCACTGGGAACATGACAACCTGAGTAAAATCCTGGTAGGCAAATACTTGAGCAAACTTAGCAATGGCAAACAAAAGCAAGAGGTTGTATCCACTGTCTGAAGAAAAGTTATGCTGCCCCCCACATGTATCCTTTACTTGTGCCCTGAAAAGCAGCCACAATCAGGGGAAAAACTGCACCAGTAACCAGAATTGCAAATTCTCTTGCCTCAGGACTTACTTGCCCTCTCATCATTTCCCCTCCTCAGCCCCATGCATGGCTTTCACTCTGCTTTATAAAGCTAACTTGAAAAGTACACATATCATGAAGTCACACACATATATAAATCCTTACAGGATCATGTTAGGCAGAAAGTGTACGATTGTGGTATTATTCCCCCATATTGACTGTGAGACTACATATACCAGAATGCAATACCGCAAAAGGCAAAGAAATGGTCTCTGAGTGCAATACTTTCAAGAAATGACAGTGGCACGGTTTGAAAAAAAAGATTGCAGATACTGTGTGTTATGAGATATTTAAAACTCAGAAAACACACGGCATTAGGGACCGTGGACTGTCTCCCATCCATGCAGTAACCGGGACCAACCCTGCTTCGTTTTAAAGTGAGGAAGGATCCAGCTACCTTAGACCATGCTTCTCCAAGTGGTCTTGTTAGGTTGGCTCATTTATTAGGCAACATGGCCTTATAGGGCTGACCCCTTCCTTGCTTTGAAGCTAAGCAGGGTTCGTCCAGGTTATTGCAGGGATGGTAACACGCTGTTGCTGTAAAAATATCATTTCTTTTTACTTTGGAGACTTCAAATACCAGAATGCAATTCAGCAAAAGGCAACAAATTGTCTATGAGTGCTAAACTTTCAAGGACTGAAAGTAGCTTGTTTTTAAAAAATGAAATCATTTGGATACCCATTCTGTCATCCATCAATGCAGTAACTGGGACTGACACTGCTTAGCTTCAAAGCAGGACTGAGCCTGCCTGGCTTCAAAGCTAGGAAAGGGCCACCCTGTTTCTCTAAATTGACTTGCAACATTGGGTCATTTATTAGGCAACATGGCCTGAGGAGGCTGGTCCCTTTCTCACTAAAGATGGTATTTCCTGGTTACTGCATGGATGGGAGACCTGGATGGCAATTGTTTCACTGGTTATGGCCTTTGGCCATGAGCAGTATTTTTTCACCCCCTACATAACCGTGGGTACTGAACTACACATACCCTTGGCTATCCAGATAGCCACAAATATCAGAAACACTGCCAAATAAAATGCTTTTCTGTCCCCATACCCTCAGCAAGTGCCCCATCATCTGTGGCAGCCCCCCCACTCCCAGGTTGCCTCCTACTCCCCTGTCTTCTCCATATCCCCCTCCACAACACAAGCTGTTTCTGTGATGCAGTTTGCTTTGAGATGTTGGGTATTCCTGACTATAGCCAATTTGACAGACAGCTTTGTGTTGCAAACTCAGTACCTAGACCCCCTCCAACTTCTGAAATTCACTTGATGCCCTCATGCCACCCCCACCTCTAGCCTGATGACATCTGCATGATTTTGACATGCAAATGGCCTTTTACCTGTGTTTTTTCCTGTTTTTCACTTCCCCATATCCTCAGCTATAACCTTGAATATTTCTCACATTGAGAGAAAAACAAGATGCCGGTTGTTTCAGTTCTAAAAATACCCATTTGTGATGTCATCTTTGATGGCCTGCGTGTAAGTCTTAGTAGTGCACAGTGGCAGTGCTTGTTATGGCTGCTTAGCTTGCCATAACTCTGCAAAATTCTGTGGGTTTTCAGTTTTACTTGTAACCATAACGTCCCTTTAACAAAGTTTTTTCACTTAATTTCATACTTTTTTATTAGTGCAACTTAACCATAATGTCCCTTTAACAAAGTTTTTTCCCTCAGTTTATGGGTTTTTACAAGTTCACCCTAATTTGCTAAAACTTCCTAATGTCATACTTACCCCTAAAATAGCAGCATTTTCTGACGATCAAGGAAGTTTAAATGCCAAACTGTGCCCTTCCCCACCTCCTAGCAAATTTCTTATTAACACTTCTAGGAACTTGTTGCACATTTTTCCACCAAATTTTGTTCACCAGCTTTCAAGAATGTCTGACGTCATCAAATACTTTCTGGACAGTGTCAAGTGACCACACACACATCTTGATGACGTGTTCCCGAACAGGTCTGTGCTTCCTGAACAGACCGCGAACAGTTAAAAACTGCGTTTTTAGCTGATCTAGGAAGTTTCAAGCTGAAAATGTACCCTACCATAGCTCCAAGACCTATTCTTACCTATTTTCCATCTGTAATCCAAGAGAGAACACATGCTTGGAAGAATATTAGCACAACTGCTATTTAACATCAGAAATGGCCATCCCTCCTCCCCAGGAGCCACCACCACCAACACCACCGGCACCACCAGCTGGAGGGCCTGGAAAAAGAAAAAAGTGCAATGATCCAGAAAAGAATAAAAAAGACAAGGAAGATCAGATAGAGGAAAGACCTACCTCCAGCACCCGGAGAGAATAATGGCTGTGGTGGTTCTTGACCACGGTTGGGGGTGTTCCGAAGGCTAAGGTTACCACAGTGAAATGCACTGAGTGCAACATTTTACGGGACCACCTCAATGTGCCGCCACACAAAATCCAACCACTGGGATGCTTTGAGAAAGGCTGTTCCTTTCTCAGGAAGTAGTAGGCTGCCTTCTGCTACCTCATCTTCCTCAACCAAAACTGTCACCACACAGACTCATTCTGTGTAACACAATATCCCATCAGCTGCCTTGCAAGCCTTAAAAGAGGCTGTAAGATTCATATCTTTCCAAGACAACAGTATCCTGTATATACTGCAACACACCACTCTGCGGGGGGGGGGCATTTAAAAGTGCTTTCAAGGCTGTAATTAAGGAGCAGGAGAAACACTGCCCACTACTTTAGATTTAACACACAGCCAACATCTTCCCATGTGCACCTGCCCCTCCAAATTTGTGGTTGGTGCCCCTTCACTAATTTCCCTCCCCGCCTTACTTCCTGGCCTCTCTTGCAAAAATAAAACATTCCAAATCACAAAAACACCCAAAAATAAGGTTCCGTTAGGAACCACCTTTCACAATTAAAAAGTAGAAGTAAAAACAATAAGCTTGTAGACTCCATCTAATTTACATTTTTCAGTAAAGTAGTTGGACTCAATAAGACTCTTCAACATTCCCATTAGCATGTTCCACTATGCTAATGGGAATAATGGACAATTGTATACTAGAGAAAAATAAAAAAGCAATGAAACCATTTTCTGTCCCAAATACTTTTCTCAGTCTTCCTGATAGCCACCCTTAACCATAAAGAAGCTGTACTCCAGGCAAAAAAAGATTCTTATAATAACCGCATTATGTCAGCCCAGTCCAATACTAAGGAACTCTTTAATATCCTTAAGGAACTCGAGACACCTGCAGCCCCCCCGACTCTTGCTCCAAAGACAACACTTGGTGCACCAATATTCAGTCAGCACTCCTGGGTAAAATTGCTACCCTCCAATCTAAAATCAGGGACAAACAGAAATCCCTACAGCTTGACCAACCACCGACCACACCTACACTTAATACACATTTAACCTATCCGCATAAACCTTTCTCCTTTTCCCCACTCACTACTCTCGAAGTATAAAACATCATAAACAATTTAAAACCTTCCAATTGCCAAGGCGACCCCTGCCCAGCACCTATTATCAAAGAAGCATCTCATGAGCTAGCCCCGTTCATTACAGCATTCATAAATGCTTCTTTCAAGACGGGTATTGTCCCCTACAACCTAAAGGGTGCATGGGTTATCCCACTCCTCAAAAAACCCTCCCTTGACCCTAATATCCCAACTAACTTCAGACCTATCACTACGGTCCCATTCCTGCTCAAGATCCTGGACCGCGCAGCCTACCTGCAGATTCAGGATTACCTCGAACTAAACAATCTCCTGGGCTTAAGACAATCAGGGTTCCGCCCTAAACATGGCACGGAGTCAGCTCTGATCGACTTGAAAAATCAGATGGAGTCACTGAAGGACAATGGGAAGCTAGCTCTTCTCCTTCTCCTCGATCTCTCTGCGGCTTTTGATCTGGTCAACCACCAAATACTCTGCCAGCATCTCAAATCCGCAGCCCACTTCTCCGACTCTGCCAATGCCTGGATCCACTCATTCCTGAGCAATAGATCCATGAGGGACTTCTCACCGCTGCCATCAGCGGATCCCTCCCCCATTCACTGTGGCGTTCCTCAAGGCTCGTGTGTATCCCCTACGTTGTATAACGTATTCACCAAGCCCCTCTTCGATGTGCTTGACTATCTGGGTGTCTCCTACACTAACTACGCGGATGACACCCAGGTACTCATCCCTATCACAGGAGACTACACAGCTGACACCAAAGCCCTTAACGATGTTTACTCGGTCATCCAGGCCTGGATGGCACAGCACAAACTTTGCCTTAACGATGATAAGACTGAGCTCTTACTTTTAGGATCAAATCATCGGCTCAACAAACTAGACCAAACCTACAAGTCCTTCATTATTGACGGCAATGACATTAAAGTCTCCAAAGATACTAAGACGCTAGGGGTCTATCTTGACTCCTCGCTTTCTCTGAACAGACAAATAAATGCAGTTAGGTCAGCTTCGGCCTATACCTGCAAACTTATCACTGCCTGTAGACCCTTCCTAAACTCCACCAACTGTATCACACTCGCCAGAACTCTTGTTATGGCCAAAATCGACTACTGTAGTGCTCTCTACCTAGGGACCAGTCAGTCTAACCTTAATAAATTGCAAACTGTACAAAATAATGCCTTAAGGGCAGCCTTAAACATCCCGAGACGCTCTCATATCTCCTCCATCAGATTGGACTTACGCTGGCTCCCGGTAAAACAGAGAATTGCCCTGAAAACCCTAGCTTTGACTCACAAATGTCTGAACAACAACGCCCCACCTTACCTGTCCACTCGCTTCTCACGCCACACCTCCACTCGACCTACCAGAGCAGCCCAAACTCACAGCCTCATCGTGCCTAGATGCAAACTCCAAAAAGCTGGTGGGGTGAGCTTCCCCGTCCTGGCCTCCAAACTCTAGAACACCTTGCCCACACCTATCAGAATTGAACCATCATTCCCCTCCTTCAAGAACAATGCTAAAACATGGCTGCTCTCCCAATCTCATGAGACCTTGACAAGGTCCAGACTCCATGTGGGGTACAGAACTGAAAATACATTTTCTCTCTGCTCTGTCCCTGTATTATACGCTGTTAATGGTACCCTTCGGTACATGTATATATGCTGTATATTTTTGTAACTCACTGTAACTACTGCTTTTTGTAACATGTTTAAGAGTGTGCGCCCGGTTGCCCCTGGGACTGTTTTTTTGCGCTTTATAAATAAAATAAAATCAAATCAAATCAAATCTAGCATACAATAAGGACTATAATACATGGACTTTTATGACTATCCGCTTTCTTCATAGTTCCCTGTCCAGGTCATGCATCATAAAAAAAAAATGGATTGCACATGCACACCATCGCACAAGACAGCCCTTCTACCCTTTTTACTGTTATGTTTGTAACACTCCGTCATTACCTGCTTTGAAACAGTCACACATCTATCCACCAACTGGTTAAAAGAAAACTCTACATATAGCCCTATCAACATATTAAACGTCCACACACCAACTGCCACTTAAGAATGTTCTAGAAATCTTTTGCATCTGCATTTCCTTTGCTTATCTGCATGAATGTAAAAGGGAGTAGGGATTGCCACGTTCTGGTAGGAGCCCAGAAGGAAAGTGCCAAGAGATGCCAAGTTGGGAGGCCACCGGCTAACTGTTGGGACAGAGGAGCCCCAAGGGTGGGGTACACAGCCGCCAGGTGGTAGACCAGCAAGGGCAGTGTTAGGGGGAGCTTTGAGGGGTGATGGGTGTACTGGTGATGACTAGATATAGAGTCTGGAACCTGTGAGGTTCACGAGCGACCAGGCCACCAGTCTCAGTGGCAGTGGTATGAGTTAGCTTAAGTAAAATAGGAAGAAAGAGAGAGAAAAGCAGAGTTTTCAAACGTTTCTGTAAATTTAAGGAAGTCCAGCTAAAGTATAAGAGGAGCAGGAAGGTTATTCCAAAGAGAGGCACCGGTCGAAGAAAGAGACATGCCTCCCGCTGTCTGTTTCAAAAAGCCTTTGACAACCAGATAATTGGAGTTAGTGGAGCAGAGGGCTCTAGCAGGGCAGTATTTAGGAAAACAAAGTTGGAGATTTTGTAGTCTCAGACCCCAGAAAGCTTTGACAATGATACAGAGGATCTTGAATTTCATCTTTGCAACCAACAGGAGCCAATGTACACATTTTAGGGCGGCAGCGATACCATCCCTGGGCATGAGGCCAATTTAAGTCTTGCAGTCCTATTCTAGATTAGCCAAAGGAGGCGAAGACAACAAATTGGGAGATTAAGGAAGAGGCTGTTGCAGTAGTGCAGCCTACAGAGGACCAAATACCATATTACACTTCAATTATGTCACTGTAATCATACTAAAAATACTGTATGCTCGCCGTACAGTACACCCTACATATTACTATACTATGTGTGGCCAATGGCCACAACCACCACAATATAATTAAACCATATAACAAGTATGCACAATGCATCTTCAAATAACAAGACTCACCCAGATCACCCTGCCATCAAATTGATGTCCGCAGAGACTAAAATTGTCAGCGGACTTGGAGGAACCTGCACACTGTTTTTCCACTTACAAAAATAACTCCATGTCAACTTTATTCCACTTCCGCACCCGTTCCAGGCCCTCTTTCGGCCACCAAATAACCCCAAATGTGTTTTCCAGATGTTTTTCTCACCTCGCTGCCCATGGTCAGCGGCGATGTCCGCGGACTTGATGGCACCTGCAAACCCCTTTTTCACCTGTAAAAACAGCTCCATGTCAACTTGATTCCACTCCCCCACCCTTTCCAGGCCCTTTTCCGGCCACCAAATAATCCCAAATGTGTTTTCCAGACTTTTTTCTTACTGCGCTATCCGCAGACAATGGCAGCTGTCTGCGGATCCAACATGGCTACTGTTTCCAAAAATATGACGCACCTCCCATTTTTCACCATCCAATCAGCGGCTGCGTATGATGTTTGCAGACATCATGCCACCCCGTGATTGGCCCAGACATGTCACTTCCAAATCAGGAAGTGAGTCTGCGGACCGGACCCAGATATCACTAATGTTTTTTTTTACTTACTTTTAGCCATTTTTAAATAACTATTGCATGGATTTACACCAAATTTACAAAAGCATACTTTTGGGACCAGGCCGCTGCTCCTAGCGCACATTTGGTGAAAGTCTGTCCAGCTGTTTGGGCTTTAGGAGCAAGCAAATATTTTTCCATTGTGTCTATGAGGTTTTTCACAAATGATGTGACCCTCCCTATGATTGTGTCCCCCCTGGACAGAACCACACTAAACTTCGCAGAATCATGCCGACCAATGCAAAGATTGGTGAGGATTCATCTGGGGGGGCAAAGTTATAACCTGCCCAAAAAGGGCTCTTTCTGTGAGTTGAGCAACTTAACCGATTGTCAGAAGCGGTTGGTGTAATGCTGGTGCGGCTTGACGCTTTTGAGAGCGAATGTTGAGGGTCCTTTCCTCTAAGCAGAATTGTGCAGACACAGACAGGCACAGTATAGTTCCGATTTGAGTGGTTCTGAGAGACTGTGACTGCAGGATCATGATTCTGACTGTGGGAACGTGGGACCGTTGGCTGAGCCGATCTGACCCAAGCTGAGTTGCCCTGAGCCCAGTTGGGGTCCCTAGGCCACCTCTAGTGATTTCAGCTGCAGCCCGCGGCCGTGGTTTCTTCTTTCTCTCTCACGCCGGCTACTCTTGTGGTTACTGTTGGAGAGTAAGAGCAAAAGCGGCGGGTAGGGGTCGGGTGCCATAGGCGAAGGTAGTGAAAATATTTGAATATATGTGAACTAAACGCTGCTTCACTAATGCGGCCAGTGGTGTTAATAACTTCCTCCCCCTTTCCTTCTTTATTTACACTGAAATTGCATCCTCCTCCTATGGGTAATTAGAACAGTGCAGTATAGTACTGTTTTTTAGCTGTGTTCTACCTGTTGTTGGGATACGGATTGCACGCTTAGTCAGTGTATTGAAGGGTGTGCATTAGTTTTTCACTAGAAGCACCAAAGAAAGTAACGGCGGCTGAGCGAGGACTGCGGGCCAGAGTGCCTTTGACTTGCTTGCTGCATTTGTCTGCTTATTAAAACAAGTGCTGGAAATGATCTGTCGTTGATACACAAGTATTTTTATTTAAACTGGTGATAAAGCATTTCCTTTTTCCTCATATACTATGTCAAACGCGTATAACTTGAGAAGTACAGCATCTGGAGAGACACGCTGTTCCATGGACATACAGGAGTAAATATCAAATGAGGTCACCCTGACTAGGTCAGTAAGATCCTCTCTTTGTCTATATAATACGGGGGGTGGTAGTTTATACCCACAGCAGAGCATCTTCCCTAAAGACTCACAACAACCTAGTAGCTCTGGTCTGGGTGAAACCCGGACGGTATTAACAAAAGTGATCAGTGAATCCATTCCAATCAACAAACTACTAGGAGACAACATTTCTTCCAATCTGAACTATAAGCTGACAGCAACAACAATGAAACCTGTTATTTCTGAACACTTCTCAGTGGGTACAGGTGGGGAGGGAATGAAAGTATGTAAGGCCCAACATCTTAAGCAGCAGGGAGGGCTGGGGCCTGCTGCAGAGTTCTTAGATGGGCCCAGAGACAATGCAGTCATTATCCTAGAAGATTTGGGGTCAGGGTCTATACCTCTGGTGGTGGATGCTTCATTCAAGTTAAACTCTATCCCAGCCCTGTGGGAGGATATCGACCCAAAAAATGACCTGCAATCCAAAACTCCCACACCCCCTGTTATCCCTGATGCTCTTCCTAGTCTGGTTTCCCCGGTGGCTGGGGGAGCTCAGGATGTGGGGCCCCCTATGATTGTGGCCCTAAATTTTGTATTAAGTTCAATTGTTAAGATTTTTGAAAATTTGAGGTCGGAGTTTCAGCAGAAATCAGGGTTCCTGCTAGCAATAACAAAGGACTTGTAATCAAATGAGTTGTCTATGGTAGCACTTCAATCAGCAGTGAACGATTTAAAGTCTGAACTGGTAGTGAACTCCACCAACTCATCCTCGTTAACAATGGAAAAGCTATCTCTGCTCACAAATGAATCGGATGGGGCAAAAGAGGAACTGGCGCTTCTGAATTGGAAGGTGAGCGATGGTATCTGTCATTGTGTACAGAATAACTGTAAACAAGGTACACAACGTTCGCTTTCTACCTCGCACAATGTAGCTATGGATGATACACCTCTATCTGCCTCCATAATGGAGGAATTTATATGCCTAGCCCAAATTGCGGAGCATGAGGAGTTCTCCAAAGACACAAAGGAAATAGATACTTTTAAAGTAGCATTAGCCTCTAAAGAGCAGAGCCAAAAACGATCAAAGGATCCAAATGGGAAAACTAGAAAGCAGAGTAAGAAAACTAGCAGACTCCAAAAGGAACTATCAGTCCAAGAAATTTCTGAAGAATCTATTCGAAGTACAAGGAAAAAGAAACCAGCGAACAGTACTAAACAGCTCATAAAAAACGTAAAAGCGCTGAATGCTGACTTAATGGATAAGGAAAAGATTAAAGGCTGCAATCCGAGATGGGGCAAAAGCAAGAAAAAAAAACAGATGCTAAAGCTGGAACCCCTGACTCTGTGGGTAATACTCCTGAAATATGAAAGACAATGGTGGGAAACCAGACAGAGTTACCAGAACCTATAAGGAAGATAGCCCCAATTTTTTTGCTTCACAAGCAAAAACCGAAGGTAAGGTTGCCTCTGAGAAAAATTGCCCCCATCTTTTTGAAATCAAAGGTTATCGCTGCTTTTCCCAGGGTGGCAGCTAGGGAAGATCATAACCATACAGACTCGGGGCCAAAAGCTACTAGTAATACAGTGGACATTGATGCGGAAAAAGGGATGGCCATTTTAAATCAGCAGGACCAAAGTTGCAATCAACCAAAGGAGTAGTTTCAAGCTCAAAAACAATTTCTCTGGAAAAAAATGCCTCTAGGCACTAATGACAATAATTTGATGTGTTCTAATAAGAAGGGCCAGGAGAAAGATTCTAACTGGACTGTTTTCCTATCTAGAGACATTGATGACAAGACTTTCAAAGGTCCACTCAATCGATCAAGCGTTCTGGCTGAAATGAAATCAATTCTGGCTCTAAAATATCTCTCCTCAGATGATTTGGATCATCTAAGTTTTCCAGACTGGGGTAATACTAAGATAGATGAAATGGCAATGAATTCCAAATTGACCTTGGAAACTATTATGGGAGCAAAAGAAGAGTGGGCCAGAAGAGGTTTCCTGTTATCAAGAACTTGTCCACATCTAGAAAAATAATTGGGGAGAGCCCTCAAATCAAGTCAATTCAGGTTTATGTCGGAGTACAGGTTTGCTGCAAAGAGCTAGCCCCAATGTGTGGGAAATGGTTCCTGAAATCATTTCTCAAGTCTTTCTTAAACTGGGCCTCCCAGAGCAAAACCTTTAGTTGGTAAGGTGGTAAGACTCTTATCCTGGAATACAAGAGGCTATAACTCCTTCTGTGAAGGTTCGGGAAAATCATATATCTTTCAAAATTTTGATGTTATAGCGTTCCAGGAAACCTTGCTATCAGATTGCTTGGCTTTGGATGCCTTTACTATATATCAGCAGATGGCCATTAATGGGGAAAAGGGCCGGCCAAGGGGAGGCTTTCTCATGGTCTGTAGGAAGGATAGCTTCCCTTTGTCAAGTCTTTTATCAAATTAGATCGAGGGTATCTTAGCTATTATACTGCAAAGCAGAATAAATATCACTGGTAGTCACTGGATTGTAGTGAATTTATTTTGGAACCCCTCGGCTGTTAAACTCATAGATTTTCTTCAAAGCCTATCGGATTTGCTAGTGAAATTCTTGTGTCTTTACCCTGTGGATGATCTCATTATAATGGGAGATCTTAATTCACAGTGTACAACTACTCATTCATCTCCCTCTCATTGCAAATATAAAAATAAAAATGTGCAGGCCTGGTATAATTTTATGCTTGAAAGGGACCTTAGGATGTTCGATGGTAATATAGAGGGTGATGTACCTAGTAAACCAACGTGGCAAAAAGGACACTCATTTTCCACTATTGATTATATGTTTGCATCCAAAACTATTTGTGAGATTTGTAATTATTTCTCTATAACGGAGGGGAATCACTCTATCCTGGAAGTGACATTGCGTGTCTCCCAAACCAGCCCGATTGCCTGTTATACTCCACAACTTGTGTCAAATAATGCTGGAAATTGTGTGGTAAATTTTGACAGGGAGGGACAAATACTCACAGAAAATCTCGATACTGCAGTTAATAAGCTATCTGTAAAACAAGCATCCACTAATTATGAACCTAATGGTTTCATAGATTTTCTGTGGGATTTAAACCCTCCTAAATCTAGTTCCCAGATGCATTCAAAGAAGCATAATAATTTCTTTGATTTATCAGTTAAGGAAAGAAAGGTCTATAAGAGAAGAAAGATCTCTCTTCTGAAATCTCATTAAAAAAACTCCAAAAGAATATGAAGTGGGGATGAGAGCAATAAGAACTGAGCATAGAAATTGGATGAGGTCCCACTGATGTATGATAAGACAGAGAGAGGGGGAAGAGATGCTAAAAGCAGTACACTTGAGGAACGCCATACATTTCTGGTCGATTGTTGGATCCATGAATACCTTTAGTAAACAACTTCAAGATTCTTTGATCTCTGAGCAGGCTTGGATAGAACATGTTTATAAGATGTATGGTCCATCTGTCGGCCAAGATTCTAAGATACTAATTAATTCCAAGTGGAGTGTGAACTATACTTCTCAAGACATTGTGACTCTTATAATGAAATCTTCTAGCTCGAGAGCTGTGGGTCCAAATGGACTTAGTAAGTCCGTTTTTAAGCTGAATCCACCATTGTGGGCGAAAGTCCTAAAATTGCTCTTTGACAACGTTATATCCTCAAAAACAATTCCAGAGTCTTGACGGCAATCAGTGATAATTCCTATTTACACAAAAGGGGATCGATTTGCCACCTTAAATTATAGACCCATTTACCTGTTGGATGCCGATGGCAACATTTTTGCAGGCTTACTCTTAGCTGAGTTGGAGACCTGGGCGGAGGGAAAGGGAATCATTCCCAGACAGCAGATGGTTTTCAGAAGGAGACTATCTACTTCTCTGAACACTCTGGTACTTAGTTGCCTGTCTGCTGACAGTCTGGTTAGGGGGGGGGGGCTTTGTTTGGTGCTTTTGTTGATCACTCCCAGGCTTTCGACACTGTTAATAGTAACTGGTTGTGGACTAAGCTGAAAGATTGGGGCTTGCCTGATTGTCTATTATCAATTTTAATAGAACTCCACCAGAGATACTCTCTGAGAGTGTCAAGATCTGGGTCCCTGACTCAAACCATTAAGATCATTAGAGGAGTCCACCAGGGATGTCTGATTGCCCCTTTTTTGTTTATTCTTTATCTTTCTAATTTGTTTCAATGATTGGGAGACTCTGGTTTGGTTAGCCCAAAGATTGGTACCCTAAAGCTAAATTGCCTAGCTTATGCAGACGATATTGTAGTTCTAGACTATAAACAGGTGGGACTGCAGCGTTTATTAACAACACTACCTGAATATGCACTTATCAACGATTTGAAAATGAATCCTATGAAATCTCAAATACTTATCTTTAATCACCCGCTAAAACAATTAAAGCCTTATTGTTGGCATTTGAATGATCTTTCAATTCCCATATCAAAAGAAGTTACTTATTTAGGTAATCAAATTCAGGGTTTTCCAAGCAGTTCTCATCTTCTCTCAATCATTGATCAGAAAGTGTTGAATATGGGCTCACACATGAAAAGAATGTATGTACAATTTTGTAAGTTTTCGATACTCCCTCTGCTTCCATGCTATAGTGGAAAGGTGATCTCGATTATTCTGTATGGGTTGGAATCTAGTCAAGCTTTTGCTCTAAATTGGGAAAGAGTAGAGGGAATAATTTGGAGAAGGACTGCAAAATAAATATATTTTTTAAAAAGCAACTTAACCATAACTACAGGGCCACTACCGCAGGCCCGGTAAAATATATATATATATATATGTTAAAAGAAAACAGAAACCTGATCCGAAATGGAAGCAGGAAAAATGGACGGGATGCACTCCCAAAAACAGCCGAAAAAGCCCAGATAACTTTCTGCAAAGAGGAAGGAACACCAAAGCAGGTCCAGACTAACCAATCCCTTTATTTTTTTGTTAGTCAGCATGACAAGGAAAAAAACAAGAAACAGCGTGTTTTGCTGTGCTCACACCGCTTGATCACGTTAGGAGTGTAAACATAGTAAAGGTGACTTTAAATACCTCAACAGTCTCTATGATCTTGACTCCAGATAGAGTGTCTCAGTATAAAGCTGAGTGCTTATTAAAATACAAAAAGGCAGACATATTTACTTGTGCAATAACAAACAAAGTTGCTAAGATCTGTTAAAATGTTCAAATCACATTACATTGCATTTGTAACAGTTTGCATTTACACAGAAAGTATGGGAAAGTTAAATAATATCTTCACATAGAAACATATATACTTGATACAAAAGGTGCCCACGGTGAGTAACCACTTTGTGTTCAACATGCATTAACAGTCTGTATTTGACGTGATTGAACATATGTCTCAGCAACAACACTTTAACATATCTCTATGTATTTAAAAATATATGTTTGCAGATGTAACGCTGCCCAGTACTACCCGCTAATGCTTCTAGCGCAGTTGCTTCACACAAGCATGGCCTTTGTTCATATACACATAGCAAAGTTGCTGGCCATGTTTCTGTGAGAGTGTCAAAGGACCTAAAATTGCATCAGTAAATAAAGTGCGTAGTGCCGGTGAATATCTTCACTGTAAACAATCTGACTTGTGCAAATATGCAAAGCAGCATCTAACTGGAATATATTATTGCCAGTTCAGTGTTTCCAAGTAGATAAAGTGCTTCGTGCCTGTACACTTCAATGGTAAACATTTCGACTTGTGCAAATCAGCAAAAAAGTAATGAACTATATTCAGTTGATGCAAACACAAGCAACAATACTGCAAAGAATAAGATATCAAGTAATGTGGTCTTACAATAAAATCTCTAGTCTACTAAAATCTCACATGCATGTATTATCCTTACAGTAAAGTGCTAAGTGCACGGTCCTGAAGAAAATAGCAGGAAGTAAAGTAGACAGTACTGTGGCATAGTGTTAGTGTGTAATTCATACAAAAAAGCCTGCCAATGTTAAAGAGTCTGATGGAGTAATCATTCAAAAGGAAAGAGACTGTTGTAAATATCCCAATGTACTAAACCTTTAAACACTCCTAGTAGAACAAGATTGGAAAATAAAATATGAGAAAAAAATAAATCTCAAATTCTAAAAAGCTATGCAAAATAATATGTGTGTACAAAGAGGGGGGGTGTCCTGACTGGAGAAGTATAAGCCGACTGCCACTTATTGATTGCAGTCTAGGTTTAAAGACAATGCGTTATCCTTGGGTGTCACAATTTGTGTATTTACCAAGGATATCAGTACATGAGAAAACCATAATAATCCACTTGTGCTAGATCATTAGTCTGCAAAAGAACAGCTTTTATTAAGTGGCTGTCCTTGTTCTTTTACATATTTTTGTGAATAAATTGTAAGTACAAAATATATGGCTGTACATTTTTTTCACCAAAGTCACACATAGAAAATGCAAACAAATATAGAAAAAATAGAAAAAAGACATGTACCAAAGGATAAGACAAAGTCATACATGTGCATGCTGACAAAAGTATAAAGGCATTCTGTTGCTGCTAGTACATTCTGTTTTTCTAATACATATATAAGGTAATCCCAATAAGCCGACCTGAAATGTGGACCAAAAGGTGTCCCCTGTACACAAACAAAGCAAAGACAAACAAACCAACAGACCTTAAGAAACCTTTACAACCAAAGGCAAATAAAGACTAAACCTCCTAAAAGAAAAAAGAAATAGTTAAAAACATTGTTTATACAACGTGCCACTGTTAGTATCTCTGAGAATCGAAGGCTACCAACTTTGGAGATTTCAAGGTTAAGTTAACTCAGGAGGACATTATGAGTTGGGTGGATTTTAGTTCTGGCATATTGTTAGTGGTAATACTTCCCCTGTCGTCCAGTATTCCTGAAAATCTGCCCTGTCCTAATGAATGGTATTCCTGGAATACTGCCGGAATTATTCCAGAAATTTCACGTGCTTTATTTTTTTGTTATCTCTTTCCACCATCCTGTCTGATGGAAATAAATAATGGACAGTACTGGCTCATACCACTGTCATACCACTGTTATACCACTGTTATACATTATTTCAAAGCACATCCCTTGCATGCAAGGTGATCTGAGAGGGGCATTGGTGATGCCTACCTTTGCACCCACTTTCAATGGCCCAGTGTGCCACTTGTTTCACTGTCTTTAATGGAAGCAGCTGTGCTCCCCTTCTCTACCTTCACAAAACGTTTGAAAAAATTGTAGGGCACGTTTGCAATGTTTACCTCCACTTGTACAGAGATGATACATAACCAGTGGATTTCCATTTTGAAACTCCAACTCATATTACCTCCCACGATAGTTTGTTGAAATGCCAGCAGTAGTAGAAGAATAGTTTTAGGAGACCAGCTGGGGAACTTTTTCCATATACAGACCTGTAGATGGGTAACTATGACTAACAGAGATATATTTCACAGAGGGATCCCGGAGCGGCACCTGACATCTGATAGAGAATGAGAAGTTAACTATGAGGTCAATCATGATCCACAGTCAAAATGTCCACAGGTCCCATCTACAATCATATGTTGTGTATGTCCCTTCCGGGGATGCATACTATTGAGCCATAACTGCCCCTTGTCTATTTTTAGGCCTTATAACTTGGGTTAAGACACTTTTGCACCATTTTCACAGAAGAGCATATCCTTTTAAAGAATATGATGGTTGTTGATTGCCTTTCAGCCCTGTTTTACTACCCAGAATATTGCATCTTTCCATATTTAGATATGCTGTGTTCCTTTGACAGGGGTGTGTGTTGTAGTGTGTTTCTATTTAGTTATGATTGCAGATGTGTGTAGTATGTGTATTTTTATAGAACCTTGATTGGACATTCCCTTTATTGTGGACTGTTTTGCTTGGCAACTTGGGTTGCTACTGGATCACATTCACACCCGTACTGATAGTACAGCCTTCCCTCGACCCACGTGATCACAAAAGGTGAAGAAGGTATATCACTTAATTGTGTCTGTTTTACCTTTGTGATTAAGATCACTGTTGGCTTGAAAAAGTGTGGGGGCTGAGCAAGTTGTTTAGACACTACTCATTCTTATGCTCCTGCAAAGCAGATGTCATTTTGTTGGGGGAAAAGGCAACATATAAAACAGAGCCAGAAATGGATGATTCGTCACAAGGTAGATGAGAAGTAGATGAGAAGTAAATGTTGTGATTAGAACACACAGGGGACTCTCTTGATTCCTCATCATTGACTATGCTGGTTAAGGCTTATGGAACTTGTAGTCCGTGACATTTGGAGAGCCAACGGTTGCAGACCAATGATTATTCGGCCATCTCCCAAACCCTTAGCAAATATATGAAACAGTCCTGCTATTATTAGAAAACACAAATCTGCTTATCCGGGGAGGGAATAAGAACACAGAATGTGCTATCATCATTTCGAAATGCTAGCCACATTTATTTTTTAAAACAATTTAATTTAAGTGAAAGTCTGCAGTCATGAGACCGAAACAAGAGAGCTGCAAAGCTCCCGGCTGGATCGGATTTACTCATCATGTGTAAACTTTGGAGTACTCGGGTGCATCAGTGAAAATGCAAATGGACTAAATGAGGCAGAAAAAAGATGTTCTGTTGCAGTTCAGCGTTTCTCATTTTGCATTCAAGACTCTGTTATGCTTAGGTGTTGTGCTAACAGGAGTGCGCGGCGAGGTGGATGCGATTCTCAGAAGGTTTCTCCTGGGAAAGGAGTCGTGAAAGACGGTTTCATTGAAGTGTAATGAGAATATTCTAGAATCAGAGCAGAGAAGCCACGAGCACAGTTGTGAGAGATAGCAGTTGCTGATGTGCACATACAACAGGGAAAGTGTTATCTTGCCTTCTGAATGTACAGTCCTCATGCAGGGCAATTTCAATTGCCTTTCCCAAATCAAATGTATTTTAATTTTATTTTGTGACATTGAGCACATCAGAAACTGGTTGCTTCTAACATCTGATCTTGCATGTGGGGACCATATTTCCTATAATCAGATTTCCAGTATGCAGGAAATGCATTCCACTATGTGTTCATTTAAATTACCACTTCAATTAAAATTACCATCAGAGGTAAATGTATTGCCGCCATCAAGTCCATCAGATCATACAATTACCTTTTAATCAAGCATTCAGGACTGGGCATTGCCCCACTGGTAAATCTTGTAATTGTAGGGGTGTAAACGTTTGAGGCGAACATGTGGGAGCAACCAAGCATAGCGAGGGAGCCCAAACTAAACAAAAAGGTTTCTGGTGCGTTCTCCCCCGAAGAATTGTTTTGAAATAATGGCTTAAAATGGTTAATTTTACATCATTTTCAGTGCAAAATTTGGTAAAACGCTATACATTTTGCAATCGGCTTTGAATCATAGCACATGAAAAAACCCAACAGATGTAAGTTGTATTATTAGGTGGCTACACTGGCCTACATTGGCGGTGCCAGTCTCCATATCATTTCTTCCAGCGCCATGGTATTTTTTACTTGCCATCAAGGATAAAGCAAACATGACATGTGTTATTACGTACCAAGACTGGCATACATTACTGGTGCCAGTCTGCATATATTTTCTTAATGTCGCATGGTATTTTTGCTTGGCATATTAATGATAAAGCAAGCATGAAAAGTGTTTTTTACGTGGCTAGAATGACCTACATTGGTGGTGTTAGTCTGCATTCAATTTCTTACTGTGGCACGGTATTTGTACTGAGCATAAAGGGTAAAGCAAACATGATACGTGGTACTACACACAGAATGAAGGTAATTCTATCAAGCTAAAACACCTATCATGCTTTACACTTGATGCACAATAAAACAACTTTATGTATTTATTTATTTTGACACTTCTATAGAGCCCCAAACCCTGAGGCATCTGGACGCTTGAGCTTCGGAAGGTTGGTTACATGTATTGCTTACATAGTATTTACAAAGTAGTGTTAAAATAGTTACGGAAGGTAAGTGCTTGTGATAGGGTAAGTGACAAAGGATAGATGGGCAAATCAAGTAAATTATGTAGTAAAGACAGGCAAGTATGCAGCGCAGAGCTGTCTAGACAAATAAGGTAGTTATATAGTCCAGTAAGCTACATTGTAAAATCTAATAGGTTGCAATGTCAAGGTAAGTAGACAAAGCAGGCTACAAGGTCAAATCAGGTAATATACATAGAGATGGCAAGTGTGCAGCACTAGACTACAGAGTCCAATCTGGTAGGTAACCAAGTCCAGGCAAGTGGCCAGCGCATGGCTACAATGACAGATCTGGTAGGTTGCATATGGGCACCTCAAGGCTGAATCGACACATCGATAGGTTGCATGAGTATCAGGATCAAGACATGAAGGCATCAAAATGCTGCAAGGACAAATCAGGTAAGTAACATAAACATGGCAAGTGGGCATCACTAGGCTGCAAATTCTGATAGGTTGAAAGATCGAGGCAAGTAGGCAGCACAGGCTACAAGGTAACATCCGGTAGGATACATAGAGATGGCAAGTGGGCAGCGCTAGGCTACACAGTCCAATCCGGTAGGTTACAAAGTCAAAGCAGGCATGTAGTCGGCAAAGGGCTACAATGTCCAATCAGTTAGGTACATAATTAAAGGCAAGTGGCCAGAGCAAGGCTGCAATGTCAGATCCGATAGGATGCATATGGGCAGCTCAAGGCTTACTGCTGGTGTGCTTGATGGCAGATCTGGGCGGCACTTGAGTGGAAATGTAGGGTGCAGGTGGAAGCAACAGTGGGAGTCTTGTTGCCCAGCACGTCCCCGGGCAGGCACCAGAGAGGCAGAGAACTTTTTATATGGGCCTTTAGTGTGGACGCCGGCACAGCCTGCCGGCTGTTCGTCTCGGACAGAAGTATCGTGATCCCACCAATCAGGGCTGCTCTTGTGGGGCATAGAGACGATTTCGCCAGAGGGAGGGTCGTGGGCTACAGGAACTGCAGACTCGATGGTGGAGCAGTGAAAAAGGTGGCGGCCATCTTCAAGGAGCAACTGCTCCAGATGGGACCACCGTCATTTATCTGCATCGGCCTCCTCCTCCTCCTGTCGCATTAGGAGTTGCAGGAGGAGGCAGGTGCCTCACTCCTGATGTCGCTGTGGAAATAAAGGCACCAGACAGGCAGAGAGCATTTTATGTGGGCCTTTGATGTGGACGCTGGCACAGCCTGCCCGCTGTGCCTCTCTGACAGAAGTGTTATGATCCCTCCAATCAGAGAGGCACTTGTGGGGCATGGAGGTGGTCTCGCCGTAGGGAGGGTCGTGGGCTGCAGGAAATGCAGACTCCATGGTGGACAGTGAAAAAGGTGGCTGCCATCTTCAAGGAGCAACTGCTCCGGATGGGACCACTGTCGCTTCTCTGCATCGGCCTCCTCCTGTCAAGAGTTGCAGGAGGAGGCTGATGCCTCACTCCTAATGTCACTGTAGAAATTGATGCACTTTACTGTGCATCAAGGTACAGCTTAACAAATGCCATGCTTCCAGCATCCCTCATCAGGTGGGTGCTGCAGACATTGCAATGTGCCCACCACTAAAAGAAGGGGCCTGCTCCCCCTTCCCACACACACAAACCCACACCCACACACACAATGATATAAAACTTTCACCCACACATTCATACATCATTCAAACAACTCTGTGCATGCATGCGTGCACACAAACACACACACGAACATACACACATACTTGCATACATTCAAATAAAAGAAAAAAAACAGACATGCTTGCACACTCATCATGGACCTTGCTGCCACGGATGACCAGATGTTGCCCCCCACATCCCGTCCAACAATGTGAACATGCTAACTGACAAGAAAACCCCTCTCCAGTCAGTGAGCATTTCTAAGAAGGTAAGCACAATAATGAGAGGCCGTGAAGTCAGACTACTGATGCCGCGTCACCTCTCTTTATTACGCACTACATTTGGTTTAGAGCACAAAGTTCTCTGCATACAAAGAAAAGAAAACGCGTAGCAGGTAGCACAGTCCCAAATACAAATGAAAATGAAACACACAAGTGGATTGTGTTGCCTGCCACTCAGGTGAGGGAAAAGCACCCCTCCCCTTGGTACATGGTAGCCAGCCGCCACTGGAAATGTCATTGATTAGTTTCCGGGAAGCATAACTTAATGGCCCTGATGAAAGCACAGGCTGTTAAGGTTCCCTTAAGGTACGCAATCGCTGGCGCCGTCCAGTCCAGAGTGTGCTAAAACCTTTAGTACCTGCCCCAGTGTGGCGGTGGAAGGCTTATTACAGGTGTACAAAATTAGGTGAATGAGGTGTGTTCAGAAAATGTGTTCCTCTGGTGTTCAGTTGAATTACCACTTGTGTTAAAATTACACCCAGAGGTAGATGCATACATCTTAATTAAGTATTAGAGCCTGAGGGTTTGAGCAATGCTAGCGATTATGTGCCGAGAAGTCCTGACTTAATGGGCCTAATCGAAGCAAGGACTTTTAAGAAGGACTGAGGGTGCATCATCACTGGTATTGCCCAGCCTAGAGCGTGCTAAAGATGTTAGTACTAGCTGCATGGGGGGCTGCTTTTTCAGAAAAAAAGCATTTGAAATTAATTCAGAGGATCTAGTGTGTGGAACTCCATTGTCATGAACATGTGGTGTCAAAGGCAGAAGAAGAGGAAGCAAAGGCATTTAGAAGGAGGCAAATGGGGTGCAGGCCAACATCTGGTGTTGAGTAGGGAGCAGCATGTCAGAAGGGCATGGCAGGGCCGAACGAGTCAGTGAGTCCCTTGTCGAAGAATCCAAGGCAGTGAGGAGCTGGGAGCAGCGGACAAAGGATTGCAAGGTGAGCCACAACAGAGAAGACAGGTACAAAAATAATGACTTGGCCCACCAAGCAGAGGCCGAAATTCCAGGAACTACCAGCGATTTGGGCAAGTAATGTCTCTGTCCTGATTGGCTGAGGCACGCACAATGTTATAAAAGAAATTCGAAAATGGTGGTTGTTGTCACTGAACATAACATCAGCTGTGATCTTTGCATGTGGTCGTGTAGCACATTTTTATGGTATATTTACAAGTATTTACAACACGCGAGACATAAATAACATACACGGCAAGAGAGAAGAATTAAATAAATAAATAACCCATGTCGATTCACAGTACACACTGTGAGCATACGGATTACAGGTGTAGATCCATAAATCTGTTCCAAATCATCTCATCCAGGTATAACTTATTTTGCTGCAAAAACAAAACCTTTTCAATGAGAGGCAGATTGTGAAATTCATGAACCCAGACTTTCACCATAGGATGCTGCACGGAGTTCCAATCCATAAGTATCACCTTTTTCACCACTTTCTGAGCAGTCACTTCTTCTCTGGACTGGCTCACTCAGCCAAGAGAGGATCCATCCCTAATATCTGGGTTTCAAAATCAAATGCTAATCCAGTGAGCAGCACTCGATTCATTAATGTGCACTTCTAAACCCAGAATGATCCTGCTGTGGCACAATCCCAAATCATATGTTCCACCCCCTTCAGCTGTCTACATCCCCGGCACCAGCTTGAGTCACACATATTCAGTTCAAAAATCCTTCCGGGTGTCCAGTATGTCCTACTTAAACTGTTAACTGGCCTTGCACGCTCACCTCCATTTAAGAGACAGAATGGGTATGTTACTGCATATCCTCTGCCATTTTGCCTCATCCATGTCAGTGTAAGGTTTTGGGAACATTTCCCTATCAACATTGAATTACCTTTTCTGGCCCCATCAAGGGATTATAAACTGCAGAGGCCAAAGGTTAGAAAAGTACTTTTTTTTTCATTTCTGCCATTTCACTACCAATTTGGTGATGATTAATGGGGCAGCAGACAAATCACACAAATAGATCTTGCCTCATTGGTATTTTCACCATTGGCTGTAATGACCAACAGCAGTTTGAATCCCCAGCATTTACTCGATTTCACCGGGGGTGACACAGAATAACCATATAGCAACCATTACAACCTGGTGCAGAGTTAACTGTAGAATAGTAGTTTAACCGCAGTATTAGCCCCTTCAGATGTATGCCCTAGGAATCAGAGTGGATACATTACAGGGGATTCATTGAAATCCAAAGCGGTGTGAATCACAATTTAGGTGTAGGAGTTCTGACCCTAGCAGCCACCAAATGGAGCTCAAGGTATCATACTTCAAGTATGGATACCATCAAGAGACCATAGTTCTGTACCCTGTGATCTTATAGAGTACATGCTCTAATGTAATTTGGTAAGCAGCTCTTAAAAATGCTAGACCATTTGATGGCTCTGAGCCTCTCTTACCACCCCTCACGCAGGCCCAAAACCTTCGTAGTAAAGCACACTTTCACTGCAGGTAATTCTCTCAGAAACAGTTCTGTGAAAGCTAAACAATGCTGTCCATATTTGGAAAAGAAGAGTGTTCAGATATGTACTGTGCTAGCAGGAATTTATTTGACAGGAGAAATTAGGGTCAGGAGCTACACCAGGAACTAGCAGCAGCAAGCAACTACAACTTCTATTGGTCTTGCATAAGTATTTACCTGTATTGCAATAGGGTTCTTCATGCTGGCAGTCACTCACTCAGTAACACGATCACTGACTCACTCATTCCCTCACTCACTCAATCTCTCTGATAAACAGTAAATATTATCTCCCGACATCTGAACCAGGTCTATTTATTGCAGGTTCTCTTGCAGACTCCTTCATTTCAGTGAGGTCAGCAAGCTCTCATACCCAACCTAAACTGTTTACAATCAGCATGAACTAGGTCTCGCCCTCAGTCAGGAACCATGTTAACCCTAAGTAGAGGGAGATGTTGCCCACATCTTATTTAAGCTCTTAGTAGCAGTTGCTGAAGTAGATTACAATATCCTTAATACATGGCCCTATGTCATAGGAATGAAAAGTTGGATGTTGTTGTGATTCACCGAGTTCCTCCATGAATAGATTATAACTATCCCACCCTCCCTATTAGAAGTTAGAGATGCGCATTTTGCATTTCATGAGGCTCCTCTCTTCCTGCCCTTTTTCATTCTCTACCTCTTCCTTTATCCCAATCCTAGGCATATCTCTCAATATGACCTGCTACAGTTACAAAGACAACATGCATCAGATTCTTAAAAACATAAGAAACATTGCTTCCTCCCAAGACATCAACGTATGAATTGGAAAAGTTGCTAAATTGATACCTGGTAACAACCGTCTGAATTTGGGAAAACCCTTGCTTCGTTCCAGCCTTTTAGCCTCATCATAGCCTCTAAACCCTACACAGTTAGACACAATTGTTGGCATCCATAGGGAAGGAAACTTTTCTATAGGGCAATACATTACAGCAGTCTCCAAAGAAGCCTATAAATAATGGAGAACCCATCCCCCATTCCTAGCAATTACACAAAATACATGGCTTCCCTGGCTGCTAGTATAATCTGGTTGGGTAGACCAAAGAGCCTTTACCAATGAGGATCTGACTATTTAATTGACAGACTACACAGGGTGCAAAATGCATCTGTTTCGTGTTGCTCAGACTCAGGCACATTACCACTTGACCATCAACCCTCCATTGGCTTCCTCTTGGATGGAGAATTGCTTCCAAGATACTACTGATTGTCATTTGAAATGGAGCAATTTATGCACTGAGAGGCCTGTTAGAACTAACATGTGTGTGTCTACAGTCATCCCTGTGCAATTTGATTCTTTTCAGCAGTGTATGTAATTGAGGCACATAAATCTGTGAAGTGACATGCTTTCGTGCCATTTTACTCTATTACAAAAACAATTGTTAATGTGGTATGCAATGCACATGCAGAGAGGGTCTAGGTCACATGGATTCCTTGGCATGCCAACTAGCCAATAACAGGAAGAATCCATAGAGAATGCAATATCTCTGAAACATGGTATAGACCATATTAGCCTGGCAGACTGCTTATCTCAGTCATTATGATCTGTCACCACCCCCCCCCCCCCCGCATAAAAGGCACCTTTATATATTATTTCCCATCAAAGTCCTTTTACTAAAACAAATGTTCACTATCTCTTTGTGTTTCTTTATATTGAGGTCTTAGCATGTGTGCTTCACTTTTTATATTGTGTGGGCCTTGTAAATATGTTTGTAAATATAAATGTGTAATTACATTGTCATTCTTCTACACAATACAATGTATTATCAACAGGCTTCCAGAGGTGACATCTATTTTCATTAATTATTTGAACAATTATGCACGATTTTGCTTGCTCTATGTACAACCATGAAATGCATATGATTGCACTTTTGTAACAAGGTTCTATTTGCTCTATATATTCCTTTATTCAAAGCTGATTTTCAGTAGTGTAAAGGGAAATAAACATAGACACCAGAACAAGAATGCAGGCCCAATTCCAAATTTCCTTTCATACTAAATGCTATGATTTAAATCTCAGATTGGGCTGTTTTCCATTTCAATAAAGTTGAAGGATACTTAGAAATATTTATCTTGGACCATGTTAGTTACGTAAGTCTTACATACTGATTGTAGATGGACTGTAAACATTGCACATTTCCTTGCACGTTAGTTTTCATATGCTGTGCTCTGCCTGCAGCTCACATGTTTATTTTTAAACTGGCGTTTTCTCTCTTTGCATAATTCTCTTCATCACAGATTTGCCTATAGGATCCAACTTCATAATTTTGTGATGGAGGAAATATCAAGGGAGAGTGTGTGGAAGGTATAAGAATGGCAACATGAAAGTGAATGCAGCTAGAGTGGGAGGGATTGATTTTTGGGTGATGGAAGCAGGGAAGAGATGAACACAAGGTCCAGTGAGTTCCCCTTTGATTGAGTGGGGGATGCATGAAGGGAGGCAAGCAATTGCTCAGAAAGGAGAGAGTTGAATTACAGTTGAAGGGGGGAATTTAAGGAATTTGAAATCTCCCATGAGCACTATGAAGGCTCCAGGGTTCAGGGGGAGATGCAGATTATAGAATATGATTTTAAGAGGGACCAGAAGACTGTCAAGCAGGAGCATAATGAGGGGTGGGAGTTATTGGGTAGTATGCACAGCACATTGAACACACATATCAACTTCCACAACACAGACGCATGGGAACAAAACCAAAACATCTTGAAATCTTGAGAAAAGGGAAATAACTTGCTTTAAATATTAAGTGCCTTACATTAGTACAATAATTGAAATTCGTATTTTGAAATAGTGTGAGTTAAGCTTACTTTGAGTCTGATGGTCTTTGTATAAACGAAGTGTTTGGATAAACCTCTTACCGAACATTTGCTTTACAGACAGACGAGCATGATAAGTAGTAAATGCACTTCTGACGTAGAATGGTGAACTGGCAAACAAAGAGGGTGCATATACAAACAGCAATATAGGCACAACTTTTAAGAAGGTATAAATTGCCTGAGCTCTCATATCAAAGTCTCACACGACGTACTCTCAAGACATTCACCCAATATACCCACTGGTGTAAACTCTACAAGCTGAACCCTATTTACCCAACTCAACATCAAACACACTCCATGGAGCAACACCCACCAAAGCTTTCATACATTACACTGAAAACACACATCAAAGGGCACAAAACATCCAGTACTGTAAACTCAACACTTAGCATGCGGCAGCGTATACCACATTCTGAAGCCAACAGCACATAATGTCACAGACAAGGTGTTCAGGCTCTTTCTCACAAGACCCAGGTGTTGGGAAAGGTCAAAATGGCCAGATCACTACAGGGAACTGGCAGAGAGAGGGGGGAAACTGCCCACAAGCAAACCGCGGTTGGAACCACACACAGTATCTAACAGCATGAGACCAGGGAGAAGTTAGGCGGTGCTGCCCAAGAATGCAGTTTTTATATTTTTGGGTTTTGGTGCTTAGTGTGCAATTTAATTTTAATTACTACACATCTGGAATATGTGAAATGCAAGCACAGCCAACACATGTATTATGGCTGTAAAGTGAAGTCCCACATAAGAGCTGTATATCTGTTGGTGTTGGACCATTGTCTGATGCCTAAGCCTGGTGGACGTTTCATATCTCTTCAGTGATGAGAGGGCAGCTGGTTCTTCCCATTTGAAACTCTATTTAAATGTTGGCTTTCTTGGAATGTAAAATAAAAAGCTAATTTAATGTTAATGATCAGGGAAGAAATTCTACTTCAGACTCAAAGAATTATGACTCATCTTTTCTTTAATGGGAACAGTAAGTAAAAATAATTATTCATGCATGCTTGCCATCTCATTAAGCATTTGATGTAAAATTCTCTCCAATAAAAACACTAAGTGGATTTTTTTTTTCTTCGCGCGAAGCTGGGCTCCGGAAGGTTTATTATTTCCATTAGGCCCTGGA
The DNA here is from genome assembly GCF_040938575.1 of Ambystoma mexicanum. Classification (NCBI taxonomy): domain Eukaryota; kingdom Metazoa; phylum Chordata; class Amphibia; order Caudata; family Ambystomatidae; genus Ambystoma; species Ambystoma mexicanum. Next base: position 432,621,763 of record NC_090937.1, read on the forward strand.
ATTTGATTATTCAATCAGCCCACTTCAGTCCAGAAAACCTCTTATGGCCCATTAATTTACCATTGCTTCCTTTGTACAATAACCCAACTGAAGGAGAGGAAGATGTGGCGCACTGATGGAGTGCATTCAGTCCGCTGCTGCGCGCCTGCATATTTTTTGTATCGCTTCCTTCACTCTATCTCTCTACTTCGGTATAATTTTGCCTTTCTTATTACAGACGGCATAATTTCAGATGTTTTTCATGCGTGTGGTGTAGCGGTTCCAGCCCCCCACACACATGCAAGTGGTTTTAGCAAGCCGGGCAACTTGGAGGGAAAACGAAGCCTTGCGCCGTCCGGAGTAGACCAGCGTGCAGGTGTAAAATGGCGTCTGCCAAAACGCTGAACCGCTGTTTGTGTTTCGTAAATTATGCATCGCTATTTTCGTTTTATCTCATTTGCCAATCATTTTTTTTTCCTGATTTCCAACGGAACGTTATAAGCCGCTTGTCAGGGAAACATAATGAAAAAGATTTGGAGCCTTTACTGACATTTTCTGAAGGGCCCTGCAGATGCCAGAGGGAAATGTCATAACGTGCCGCTTTAGATGAACAATTGGGTTTCAGCAAAGACACCTTGAACACAATTATCAGTGGAAGATTAAAGGCCAGAGGCTCGGTGGGATGGGGCGACCTACTCCTGGATTGGAAAATAACGGGGCAGACGTTTGTTTTACTTTTTAATTGTTAGAATTGAGCGTTTGGAGTTCTGGCCTTTTGGCAGGAAACTACTGGGCCTCATTACGAGTCCGGCGGTAACCGAGGCGGTAAAACCACCTGGTTACCGTCGGACTTGTGTTACCATTCCGCCTCTGTGATTCCCGGAATTACCGGGGCATTACAACCCCGGTTTTCCGGGAATCACGGAGGCGGAATGGTGTCAATCCCCATTCCCATTGAGTCCTATGGGACTCAATGGGAATGGGGATCATGGAAACACCGGCAGCATCTCGTAATGCTGCCGATGTTTCCTCGTCCGCCTGCAGGCGGGCGGTGTTAAACCCGACAGGTCAGACCTGGCCGGAACATCACCTCCCGCCTGCAGGAGTTATGATCGCCCGGCATGGAAACAACGGTGGCGGTGGGTTTACCGCCACCGTTGTTTCCATACCGGGCGATTTGTAATGAGGTCCACTGTCTTTTTTTATCAAGTTTGCAGAGAGAATCATAAGTGTGTGTAGGAATTGCACGTCAAGCCTTCAGTGCACCGTGGCAGGAGATTTCGATGGCCCTACGTTAGGTCCTGGAAAAAAAAGTATTGAACATCTAGCAAAGGACAAAGAATGTAAACAGCATTACAACCAATTGACTCTCAGGTGGGGGTTAACTGTATGCCTCACCAGAATGACTGACCAAATTATTACCTTCAAGTCAATCAGATTTCGGAAAGGAAGTTGACAATTGTCCCCTACTTTCGAAATGAAAATAAATATTTCAGACCTCAATGTTCATGCGAACATTTAATTCTAGGGTTGAAAAAGATATACTGTGATATTAATTTTCAATTTTCTGAAAGTTAAAATACGTTGGGCCTTATTCAGGGAAGTGTTTTATAATGGTGCAATCCCATAGGAAAAGGCTCTGTGAATCAGGCCCTTTGTATGTGTCTGTGGTGTCTTTTCAGTGTATATAGCCAGAGGGTAGTTTGCAGTCTAAAAAAAAAGAAGCAATGGTTAAATAGAGCTGGCAGTGATGATGTTGAGAAGAGCCAGGAAAGAAAGAAGCAATCCTGTGCCACCTGCCATTGTAAGTAATGGTAGTAATTTGTCATTTACAAAACACCTTTATCCCAATAGTATGGCCTTTTTTTGGGTGAATGCACTTGGGAGACCGAAATTCAAGGTATGGGAACATTATCTGAAAGGTTAAAATGTTTGTGTGCATTTGGCCAAAAGGAAGTTGAGTGGGATGGTCAGGCCCAAGTTGGTTACCCATGCAGATCAATCTTACCAAAACATCCGCCAGAACATAATAAAATGGTTCAAAGACTCTGACAACTAGGCCTGCTCCTTACACCCACAACTAACCCGCTCTGCTTCCATGTAAATAATTTTAGTTATTAGCTATATTATTGACTGTCCTTTGTATATGTCCTCATGTCGGACTATGCCATGCCTATGTTTCCACATGAGCTCTCTGCTTGTACATTGTCTCTGTTCTGTATATTCCAGATGTATTGTATGACCTTGATGTGTAACTAAGCTGTGAATTATCTTATGCTATGAGCCCTGATACACACGGGTCTGGTGCGCAATACAAATAGCAAAACAAACAAACAAGTCACTCAGGCTTATCAGTGGGTGCTGTGAGGTGGCCAGGAGAGTGCGCAAGTGCAGGAAATGTGTTACGTGCCCCGCTATGTCGAATATCTGTCGTGGAACTTAGCTATATTCTGATGGCAGAAATGTTGTGCACCAACTGCCCAGCACTGCATATTAAAACCTCTGATAGAGCACTCTTGTGCATCAATTACCAGTTCCTGGATGCACAGTGCTGCACTCCTGCACACCTATTGTCGGTGCCTGGATCCACAGTACTGCACAATGTCACAGTAAGTAGATTAACATGGTGGCTGATCCAAACACATTGGAATGGCCACTTTACCAAATATGTGTCATTGTTAGCCATGGATCATGCAGCTGCCTACTCCCTTTACCAAACAATTAGCATAATAAAACAAATGCAGCACATAGGTGGACAAAGAGTAAAGCACTCCAGAGCCTGTGCAAAGTAACGGAGCACAGATTCATAGCCCTTTATTTGATCTGGGACAGCAGGGACACAGTGGTAGCAGGGATGCAGTTACATGACTTATGCCAGGCGGCACAGTGCCAGCTATTAAACATGTGAGGCAGTGGACTGCTGCAGGCTTGTATTAGTGACAGATGTTATCGCACCACCAATTACCAGTCTAAGATACCACAAATCAAATGGTAAAAGCCTGTGATTGTACCCTCCTCGACACCAAGTGATGGTGCCAGGCTCTGCAGTATTCCACAAAGCCACTGCCAATAGATTAAAATGGTGACATATCCACTTACATCAGAATGGCACTTCTCGCGAAAAATGTCTCTTGACTTAGCCACAAATTATGGAGAAGCCTATTTCCCTTACAGAGGAACAAGAATGTAATTAAATGTGCCCATAGGGGGACAGAATCAATTCAATGGGCAGGATAGACTAAAGGATCTCAAACGGGAACTTCTACCACTCTAGCCCCAACATAAACAGTAGCCCTGGCTTCCACAAAATATTTCATCTGTTGCAGTCACAAGCTATTTTGCTTATGTTTCAGGGAGTTGTATGTTTCCTTGTATTGGAGATCTCGATCTTCAACTTTATCAGCAGTTTGGCATGGGACAGCGGGAGGGCAATGTTGCATACTTGCTGTGGTCATTCAACAAAACATTATCCAATGTAGACAGCTCCACTAAAAGCAATCAAGTGAAAATTGCACAGTAACAGGCAGCATGAAAAAAAGCAGCTTTCAGTTACTTTAAAAAAGAAAAACAAATAAACTTGGTATGGTAGAGTAAACAAGAATCAACAATTTTTCTTTACAGGCAGCACGCTACAACTCACTCCAATGTGCAGAGTAATCCATGCTTTTACAACATCTCTCATGATATGCACCTGGAAGTGATTCTGCTCATTTTTCAGGGAATTGCAAGCTTTGTCCTTGTATTGCACTTCTGCCTCTTTAACTTTATCAGCTGTTTTAGCAGACGGATAGTTACATCGTCATCATGAATATTTGCTGGGATTTAGTCACGCCGTCCTTGTACAGTTCCACTAGCAGCACCCAAGTACAAGGATTCACAACCATTACAAGAGTATAACAATATGAAGGTGAAACAACTATAAATGAACTTGGCAAAGTAGGCTAATGCATCTATACCAACATTCTAGAACTGTAGCTCCAATTTACATAGTAGCCCAGAAGCCGTTTTAGTCATTTTCAAAGAGTTTGCTTATTTTTTAATGCATAGCTACCTCTTTAACTTATCATCTTTTTGTTTCATGATATAGATGGAGGCCAATGCTGCGTAATTTCTCTGGTTCCCAAAAATATGTGTCAGTGTTTAGCCATGCATTAATCGTTCCAGACTACACAGCTCCGTCTGCTAACCACATGTGGTAATGCACTGTACCAAGCGGCATGGCAACAAAAAAATCACTTAAAAGAATTATGCAAGAAATTTAAAATCCATCCCTAATGCAATCAGTTACTTAGCAACACAAAAGTAGAAAGAACATCCCTGCATGAGACGGCAGAAAAGCAAAACTTAAGCCCTTTAGAGCAACATGTAGCAAATCTCTCACAAGCTTAAATAGCTCTGGTGGCCCTTGCAAAATGGCCAGGGGTGTAACCGCTACTGCCACCAGTGGCCCGCTCTTTATGTATCGTCATTGGCTCAACCCTGTAGCGAGCAAAGCTTGCTCCAGCCAGATCTGAAAACAGGTAAATATCGCATTTATATTGCATACTTTGCATCTGATAAAGAAATATTGACTTTCTATTGATTTCAAAGTGATCGTATGTAAAATATCGTTCTTTGCCATTTACCCAATTAACAGGCGCAACAGCTCATGCTGCCAATCGGCTTGGGGCTGCTCCGCTCCCGCCCATCCAATAACCCCTATGAGGGCTATGGGGAGTCCAGGTCCATTTTGATGAAAATCGAGTAGAGAAAAAAATAGTTTGAGGTAGGGCCATAGAACCATTATACATTGTATTTTATCTATGGTTTATCAAACCGTGTATGAGTAAGTCTTTTTATATAGTGTACATTGTACTGATTGACTCCTTCATAAACACCAAATCTGACTGTAAATGAGTACTATCATCCATTATATTTGATTTAAAGTATTTAAATAATCATGGGCGGTACCTTGTATCATAGAAATAGACTACACCTAAATATATAAATGATCCCTTATTATGAACACTCAAATGTATTGTTGTAAGGAGCTACATTAGGATTAACCTATATCACTCTGCAACAACGTTTATAGCCATAATGAGGTAACACCAAGTCTGTACCGAGTGGTAATGGTGTACGGCCCGATTTAATAGGCCCAAGTGAAGAGAGGGCCTTTAGCATTCCCCAGGATGTTACCACCTGGTACAGCCCAGGTAACTGGTCATTAAGCTATTAGCATCTCAGGTTTACATTCATCAGCGCTAATAGACACATTTCTTTGATAAAACGGGTCACAACGGGCGTTTGACCTCTTCTTTCAAACAAATACTAATCTAACAAGGCCGCCATGGAAATGGAATTAAGGCTCCAATCACAGGCCCTCTTCCATTTCCATGACGGCCTTCAGACTTGAGAGGAGTGGCACTGCAGTGTTGCAGCGCTGCAACCTCTTCAGGCAAGTATGTACAGAGGAAAAGGTGGGGAGAGAAGCGAGGACGGTGGGGTGGCACTGGCAGCCCCAAGGTTGCTGGGGAATACGGACATATACCATGAGGTTAAGCCCTCACTCCAAGCAACGAGATCGGTTGCTGCACCGCACCATGTGAAAATCCAAAGTAACAAATACATATTGATCCATAGAAAGCACAGCTTGTTCAGTTGAGGTTACTTCTTGTCTGAAAGTTACTACAGGTCTCATTGGCTATGTGAGGAATTTCGATCTGATAAGAATGAACAGCCCTGGCTCTTTTGATTTTTTACTAGCAAATAGAATAGTGAGGGCAATGCCGTCTCAAAAAGGGGTATTCTACTACCCAGATACCCCTTTCCCATCTACTCCATGCCAAAACCATAGTGCACTTGCACCCTGCCGCCTCAGTAGCCTGATCCACAGCAACCGCTCTACTCGTGGCAAGATGCCCACTTGACAAGCCACAGACACAGCCAAGTCTGTGTGGCGCAGAGGCAGCATTTAAGATGTGCCTCCCTGTATCCAAAGCCATGCTAATCATAAGTCGCCCATGCTGGTGGTAGAGTAAACTTCACATAAAAGCTATGCCTACATTTAGGCATAGTGCATGGTGTCGTTTATGATCACAACTGCCACAATTCAATTGATATTACACACATGTCAGCTCCACTCTGAAAGGTGATGTGTTTTCTGGTCAGCCGGGTGTAGCCCGTCCAATGGTGAGACAAGGAACTGGAGGGCGGGCCCTCCTCTTTTATATCTTTGTGAGGGCAGGTGACACACTCCACCTGAGGCGGCCTCGCATCAGGTAGGTGCCCTAGGCCAGGGCATCAAGAAAGCACACTCATTATGTGGAAACAGAAAAATTGATATGAGGCCGGGAAGCCCAAAGGAAACACACCAACACAGGTTACAAAGGACATACAAAGCGCTTTATTCAAAGTTACAACAATTACCAAAGTCAATTGACATACGGATATCTATTCGGCCCTCAGAGTAACAGAACGAACCATCAACGGTAGTTCGCCGTGTTAATGTGAGAGACCGTACATTGGGATACTCGGGTTTTTATACTTTTTATCCAGCTTTGGCCAACCCCCTCGCGGGTTAACCATTCTTGGGACCAGGCCTAGGGTTCGTTGCCAGGTCAATCCCATAATGTATGCATTTCGATCAGTTTCGCTGATACAGTTGTTCATTTACACATAGGTCAGGGATAGGACAAGGTCTCAGTTCGCGACCCCAACAAGTGGCCTGCGGGCATATTACTTATTCATGTGTGCGGAGGTCACAACGGCCAGAATCCCACTCGAAATGTCATTCGGCCTCCATTTTGTTGTTCAGGGTGACTTCCACACTGCAAGAGAACCTAAAATGGCGGCTAAATCCAAGATGGCGATTTGCACAATACATTAAGGTCAAGACCTTGCCGCGGAATCTATGTACACAATGTTTTTTTTTTGACAACTTGGCGTAGGCCAACATACATTCAAACAATGTGATAGGGGGTACAATATTATTTCGATTTCCACAATTCAAATGGAGTAGTCTCACACAAGGATGCTGCATCTCTAAAGGTCTTTGTTCTCAGTAAGAAGGGAAGGGGGTAGGGTTAATGGGATGAGGTTTTCACCATCTTGATTCTCACTGTCCCTCTCTCTCTTTCCTGTCCCCTCCACTTACTCTGGAGCAAAGCACTTTGGGCATGAGTAGAGGGAGATGATACCCTTTGCCAGCAAGTTAAATTTAACAGATGGAAAAGCCCCTTAAACCTGGAAATCCAGTCCTACCGGAAGTACTGCCCCAGATGTGACATCATGTGAGACACCCAGTAGTCCCGCCCTACCGGAAATCCTATTCCGGATGCAACATCATGTGAGCCATCCAGAAGTCCCACCCTCTAGGTTGTGGGTAAGTGCCATTACCATTTTGACCCAGTAGTAATCTGTGTGAAGCCCTGTTGTTGTACCCCATTGCACCGGTTTACGAATGAGGTGATGATATAATGCTAAAATTATGTACATGTTGTCATTGACCCCCGCAGGCATGCCCCCAAGACTCAGGTTTGTGTCAAAGGGTTTACAGGGCACCAGGGTGATGGGAAGATGATGCAGACATTAACCTGTGACATTCTGGGGAGGTGTGAAGTTGGTAGTGCACTTTTGACCCTGAAATGTGTCATTGTGTTCCAGGGCACTGTGGAGATGATATAGGTGCGGCGCTGCCCCTAGGCATGGACTAAAAGGGTGTAAATATATATATATATATATATTCTCTCAAAAACTTTCCCTCATAGTGGCGCTCACGCCTACTCAAAGCGCGTGCTCATGTGCAGGTTAAGAGAATTAAACCATTTATAAATACACACAATGCTGTGTTGTAAATATGTGACTAAGATATATGAAATACAAAACTATCACAGTCCAAAAACACAAACACTCGATCCCAAATTAGTAGTCCTAAAACATAATTTTCATTATTGATAAAATTTCATCAAGTAAAACATTCAAGTCAGCACAGACTTATGAACTGGTTGCTGTGTGTTACAACCACTGTTGTTATGCCACACGTTCCATCCCAACTCGGGGACTTCCTCAAGCTTTTCTTTACAGACTTAAGCCTGCGGGCTACCTTTACTTCTAAACACGGGATATTCCTTATCTCCGGTCATGTGACTCTTACTAAAAACACAGTTCCTTCAGCATATTCACTCAGTTCCTCTTGGATCCTTTAAGGCTGCTGATTTCCTCTGAAGATCTCACTGCACTTCCTTTGGGAGAGCTGTTCTTTCCAAATCCCTCAGCCTGAGGTTAAGAAGGAATCATCCAGGACAGAAACAAGATATATCCCCTATATCTGCTAGGGCATATCAGGAGTAACCTCTGCTGTGGACCAGGATCTACAATTCTGCAACGGAATCTCGTGAGCTGTGAGAGCAGACCCTGCATGTAACTGTCCTGTGCTTGAGTCCCCATGAAAGGGCCTCACAGCAACCAAAGGACCATACCAGCCAAAGCTCCCTGTTCACCGCACAAACCGGTCGCTCCATGTTCACTGCACCTGGAACTAAAGGGAAGTCACCAGCGCTGGTTGCTGTGCTCCGACACCACATCAAATATATCACTCATCGCCCCCTCAGAGCATATAAAGCCTGACATGGCCAGGCCAACTGCGAAGTGTTCCTGGGACCGCCCGACCTGCATCCTTGAAGAGCCACCGTTCTACCGCATAGAGCACCCACATTTGCCCTATTCAACATCCGCTTGTTGCAGGGCCTCTATGATCCTACGTGCACAAACTGAGCCTGATCAGCTCGCATCTACGTTCGTCCCCAGGTCTGACTGCGTCAGCCCACCAAGAACTCAATCCAGGTGCTGTTGACTATGAACGGCTCATTGGGTCCACTTGGACCCTAACGACAGGTTAGGTAATGATTGCGCCTGTTTGCATCCAAGATACCCTATTTGTGGTTAGTACTTTACCTACCTCCTCTGGAACAATGCTCATACTTTCTCCAGTCTCTTCCCCTACTCATCATTGTGTTCCTGCGGAGCAGAATCCAATTTGTCACAATCTCACAGCAGTGTCCAGTCTAGCCTCAACTTTCTCACACATCTCATGAGAGAGGAAGAGAGAGATGAACCTAGATTTCATGTGAACCATCAATTGTCTTTTATGTCTGCAGATTGGCAAGGATTCATTCTTAAATAATAGCTCATCTTAGTGCCTCACTGGGGTCAATATGATGGTTCATTTTGGAGGCTAAATTACATATTTACATGTGATCTATTTTTATTATTTAAGGTGCAACCAATCGTTATTAAATCGTTTAATACAACTCCATTTAAGTGAAAGAGTGCATGGAGCATGTCATGTTTTCCTACGTAATTCAGGATGCAATTATAAACCCTTAGTACTTAAGTAGATGAGGGGGGAAGTAGGACAGAACGAGGTACAGTAAAGTGATTTGCTCAGGACCACTTGCTTTGGTAATGTGGAACGCTTAGAGCTGAGACAAGGTTTTCTTCTTGCAAACATTTTAATGTAGCCAGCTCAACACCTCTACGTTCATCCTTTCTTTTGATTTCCGCCTTAATGAAATTATTTCTGCATAGTTCAAGAGCTAAACTGATACTCTTTTTTTCAGTGAAAGTGACGTCTAAAGCAACACATCAGATGATGACTGTGTAAGAAATAAAGGCAAAAGCAGTAGAACCCACTCCCAAAAAGGCAAGAGTACTACAGGGAGTACATCTCTGGGAAGGGGGGATGTTATCTTTAGATCAGAAGGTTACTTTAGGCCAACGGTGCCTAACTCGGGTGCATCACGAGAATGGGTTCGTTGGACTTTCTTGGGTGTTTTGCATTGCACACAATTGCTTCAAATTTCAAGGAATGGAAGAAAAAAAGGGTCATTACAGCTGGCAAAAAGACAACGTGCGAATCTTACAAGAGGGAGAGGAGAGAGGAAAGGGAGGGGGTGTAAGGTACATCAGCAGGCAAAAAGACAGAGGGCCATTACAACTGACCTGCGGAAATATCCAGGCCTAGAAAAGATAGGAGGGATACAGGTGGAGAAGAAATCAGGATGGAGGAAGATGGGATACAACACACAAGTCCATCTGTGCAGCAGACATTATGGTCCTTCTTAAAAGTGGAGGGGGGTGCAGAGCATGCTGGACTGTCAAGGGTGTCCAAAGCTAAAGGATACATTGGCCCTGAGGTGGGGAGGGGGGAGTTTCTTGCATCCATGCTGGGGGTGTAGAAGTTGAAAGAAACCAAACAGTGTCGGCCCAGGACAGTTACTAGAAGTATTCACAGACAGGTGGCAGGGCACCCCTGCTTGCTGACGACATCTTTCAGAATCAGGTGAGCTTGGTTGCCAGGAGGTTAGGGTGAGCCTGGCTGAGAAGCACACAAGAGATACATTTAGCCAGCCTCCTTTTGCTGGGCCACCTTCTTGATGGCCAACCTGGAGAGCTTGGTGAAGGGGAGGTGAGACCATGTCTCATGACCTACCCGCACCCAAGAACATCTCAGCATCTGGAACCAGGAAGATCTTGCACGGTTGAATCTCATTCTATCGGACAGTCCTGGTGACGGCAGCTACGGATGAGGAATCGGCCAACATTTCTGGAAACTGCAAAAGCACTGTGCGTCTTTTTCGTGTTCTGCATTTGGGATGATTGTGGTAAGGACTGGATGCAGGGCGGCTCCCACTGACCTCTCTGTATCCATTCCCCACACACTGCCATATGACACATTTTGTTTGTCATTCCCTATCTCCTTCTTCATCTCCCTACATTACCTGAAAGCGTTGGTTCAGCAAGTTCAGACCCAGTGCAAAACTGGTGCACTTAGTTATTTTAACCTGATTCATTATTACAATTGCCACTCATTGTGGAGCACAGGATACTGCCGGGTCAATGCAGGACAGTTTACACCCCACCCATGTCAATCTGCCCCCTCTAAGTCCCGTACTCACTCCACTTTGCTTCTGTTCACTACTGCAGCTTTACCTGGTATCTGAGGGGTCCAGAATTGTGTGCAGAACCAAACTTAAATATTTCAGGCCCTGAAACGCAGAAGGATGGTGTGCTGTGCAGCCCTATCTGGCAGTGTGGTGCTGGGAAAGTTGGTCCCAGACTCTACCGGATCAGGCAATGGTCACTTAGTAACCATCGTAGAGATGCCCCCACCTCTGGGACCTAGTCACTAAAGTCTTGTTGAATGTAGCCAGCATGCTGAGGGATTAATGATGAGGTAGGCAACAAACAAACTGGTCTAAAAAGAAAGGTGGTGAGGCAGTCATTAGCACCACTGCACCCCTGGAATTGGAAGGGGTTTAGAAGCATAGCAAGTACTGGAACTGGCAAAGGGATGGCAGCAAATTCGAAACCAAACAGACAAACCGGCCAAGATCCCTATGAATTGGAAGGGATTACACTGGAAGTCAAGGGTGACTGCAAGTAAAAGACCAGAGGTGGACCGGTCACTGGGTAAACGGCAGGAGCAGTCCAGAAAATTGACTAGTCATCCAGAAGTGATGTGGGTCACCCAGAAGAAATTGACAAGGTATCCAGTAGGGCCACAGATCATCCGGAAGTAAGGAAATAACAGTATTTGGCAAGCGGCAAGTGTTGCCCCGGCCATAGTAGGTTATGGTTTGTATGTAAGCTAACTCTGCATATAAGCTGTGTGTGGCTCCAGTTGCTTCCATCATATGTGTTTAGTTTTGTCTTATTCTTCTCGGGGGTAGCAGAGAGGGGATGGAGGGCTTGGGAGTGCCACTACTATGAGGTGGGACCCAGTCGCTTAAAGGGCAGAGCACCTTTAGGATTGACCTGTAGCTAGAGCCTGGCCTCGGTTTTCCTCTGCCCATCACTGGAGCAGGTGGTGTGAAGAGGGGGGGGAGAGCGGGCAAACTAACAGGTAAGGGATACAATAAGAACAGAGAGGCAAGCCAGAGCAGGGTAATAACTGGGCAGGGCCCACCAATGAGAAGCTGAGGAATTGGACCGTAAAATACTGCACGATGGTTGTGAGAAAATGCCAAGTAGGTTCAAGAAGGTCTGGGGCAAGAGGCAGGGCCTTTTCTCTTCCTGGCAAGCACCAAGGAAAGGCCACCCACCCACACCAAAATAAAAGGAAAACAGATATAGGAGTTTTCAAAGACGCCGAAGGGTGAAAAAAAGGGGTGCCGGAGTTTGCTTGCATGTCTCAGAACAGAGTTAAAAAGCAGTGCACGAAGACTGAAGGAAAGAAATCCGAAGCGCAAAGGCACCACTGTGGAAGGGCCGTACAGTCACAATGACTGGGCGCGCCCCTGCGAGAACAATGCAACAGCAGCACAGGGAGGCCAGCACTTGCTCAAGGCCCAGTGCCGTCAAAGTGACAGCAGTGAAAGCTAGTCCATGCAGAAGCCCGGGTTCAGAGCCATGGGAACTGAAAGGACCAGTCTGGTGGGCTTGGGGGTTAAGGGCGGCCAGCAGAAAATTACTGGGAAAAAGGGCTGGGCGTAGGTCCAGAAGAGAAATCGGTCGACCAGAAGTCCAAAAGCAGCAATGGTCACCTGGAAGTTATAATCGGCCATCCAAAAGTGACAGCTGTCACCCAGAAGATATTGTGGGCTCAGGAAGAGACCCAGGTCCCGGGAATCAAAGTAATGCCAACACTTGGTAAGTGTTGCCAAAGCATAGTATGCTATGGCTTGCTTTTAAAGTAACGTGACAAAAACATTGTATTTGACAGATACTGGTTTTAATTCTTTGTTAATCTATTTGGTGAACCGTTCCTTTAAAGAGTCTAACTTGTCTAAGAAGAGACGATATTGATAAAGGTATCCAACGAGAAAAGCTTTCTCTTTCTGCCTGACCTCGTTGGCGTAGAGTGATGCTCTGGGCTAAGGCAGACATTGAGCTCTGTAAAGCGGGCAGCTCACACGGGGCTTCCCGCCTGACGGAAACTGCAAGCCACGCGATTCACGCTCAGCAGTGCGCAGGCGGAAGTGTCTGGGGCACCTTGCCTTAATTGCTCTTTGACTGTGCACTGAAGGGGAAAGCTGCACGCTCATTCCTGTGTCAATCTGCTAATAATATTCATGACAACAAAGGTAACACACTTCTCTCTCGCGGGTACGCACGAGTTCATCTGACTCTTGTTTACGTCTTTATTGTTTGCTGTGGATTGCAGCTTACGCGACCTACTTTTGTTCCTTTGCCTGTGCTTTGTTTTAGGGTTCTGTGCAGCAAATATTGAATTCACCCGGGCACTCAACATAAGGTCAGTGACCTTTTTTCTCCAAACTGAAGCTGCCAACAGTACATCAAAGCTCTCTTGCTCTTCTCACTCTCAACCCCACTAACATCCCCCCAACCCTGCTTTCACCAGAGCGCTAAGAGACCACACAAGTGGTGACACTGCACGGTGCACGACCCTCCAATGCAGTGCAAAGTTGCACCACATCCTGGTCATAAATCACACTGTGGGCTGGGTGTTATGGAGAGGGTAGCCAGGTTGCCAGGTATGTGTTAGTTGTTGTTGGTAAAAGCCAAGGATCGATCTTGTGTTGAAGGAAACAGGGAGCCTGAAAGACTGGTATTATTGATAATGTGATCTGTAGAGATGGGGAGGCTAGACACCAGATTTGGGTATTGAATACATCTCAAAATACCACATTCAATTCAGGAAATGCTTGTACAGACCTCATTCTTTTCTTTGTATTCTTTGATTTGTAACCCTGGATATCCTCATTATAAGCCCAGGACTACGAGTCCCAGAATGCAATGAAAAAAAAGAATTTTGGAGGCAGAATGCCAGGTATGTGACTTTTACAGACTCATTTGATGGGATCATAGAGCCAAGCTAGACCCCAACGCTTCACTATGGCTCAGACATTCCATTACATTCTCTGGTTTCCTCACTTCTACCACTAGCACCCCTATGAATTTATGGAATGGAACCAGTAAGTAATGCATATCTATGTCTTTCTTTCCTAAGTAAATAAGGGTAGGATTACTCAAGTTTGGAATCTAATATTGTAACTCGCAACTACTGCTATCTGTCAACCTAGCCACGTGCAACCTCTAAGCAGATCCGAACCCCTTTCCTATGGATGCTCATTTCCCTATTGGAGTAGGTCTCTAGGCAATAAAACTCTAAATGACTTCTAAGAAATCTAACTTACATGCAGAGAGGACCAACAAAGTTAGCACTTATGTGCTGTGGGATCCCATGCATGTGATTGTGCAGGTCCGCGGGGCACAGTGTACAAGGAAAGAGTACACGTGAGGCAAACTCGCTTTCTCCCTTTCCATTTTTTGTTCAATCTCTTGGAAATGTAAACACAACCTGCAAATAAGCTCTGAAGGTTGTAAAATTAGTAATCTAATTGTGTTTAATCTGTCTGGTCTTTACCTGGTGCAAAACTGAGGTGGATTCCATAGTTATCCAGTCGTTGTACGTCTTCATGAAAATCTCATGCAAGCTACAACAGGAAGCACTAACTAGACAGAGGAGGACTGCATGGAGGAGACCTTATTGCTGCTCCTCGTCTCCTCACTGCTGCAAAATGTATTCGAGGGAGCAGTGGATGTCCAAAGGCATTACATTTGCTTTTATGCTTCTTGTCCTGGCTGCACCAGATTGAAAGTGAGGCTGCCAAAGTCACTGCTCCTCCCTCAACCTTAGGCAACACTGATGACTCAGAATTCAAAGCAATTAATTGTTCTTAACTTGCACACCAATTGGGTGCCCATCTATGCATCCTTCACTCGATGTATAAGCTTTGTTCGTCTTCCATTGTTTCACCACTGACACATCATGTCTGAACAACTGACAGCTTCATAAGTACACGTTGGGTTATTAACCAACCTGGTTTTACTAAACGGATAATTTTGTGCTATCTTTTATTAACACCTACATACTCCGAGTCAGTTATACAGATCATTACATTTGTACTCTTACCATAAGTAGACTGATTTGGCAAATGCCTGAGCTAGTTCCCTCACTTTTTACTGCTAAGTCAACCCACACACTGCACGGTTCACGCAGTGTGCCTGATTCTTGCGGGAGAACATTCTGATTCCCTAATCACATCTTTTTACAGGTGCATACTAGAATTGGTAGATATTGCTTTTCCGTTTCCTATCATTATTAGATAAGTGGCACACCAGCGCTTCCTAGCATTAGGGGACAGTGGTAGTTAGAACTCATCTCTGTCCTGCTGTCTCCTTTTTATGCACCGTGAATACTAGGGTCTCTCCCTTCTGATGTTGCTAATGTTCATTTATTCCGGGGTACTGTTCCAAATGATTGTTTAATAAATTTGCCGCATGGACGTAACCCACATAACTTTAGGCACCCAATTGTGTGTTCTTGTACCTTAGGCAACACTGACTGTCTTGTAATATCAGCCCATGCTGTTCTTTTTGGTGCCACGTGATCCAATTAATTGATTGTTCCGATATGGCACTGCTTTTGCCTGTGAATCCTGGGCAAACCCAGCTGAAATGTGTTATTTGGCTGCATTTTAAAGATTGCTTGAAACAACAGTGTGATGGGCAGACAGCCCTCTGAGTACTGTTCAAATTGCTTATAACTAGTCTTTTGTATGTAATGCTGCACCAACAACCGGAAGTGGAGGTTGTATGCAGACCCAGCTCTTTGATGCTCCAGCTGCCCCCAATTGAATCCTGCCAGAAAGAACAACAATCTTGAAGCTGAGCAGTAAATTTGGAATCGCAATACCTGGGCCTTCGTAAACCACTTGTAATGGCTTCTTGGTGGGGACTGGACCTCTTCTACCGTCGAGGAACCCCGATCGACGGGTGAGGCAGGACGATGCCACGATGGCCCCCACCCGCCACGAGGTATAGAGCAGCAAAGCGAGACGGATGCGTTGAACCGGGCAGTTGGGCTCTGAGAAAAGACCTGACTGTGGGTGACCAGACTCATAACTTCTGAAGCTCACATCCCACAGTGCGGTGGAATTCCTCTTGAGAGCGTACCTCGATAAAGTACATGCAGGACATGCCAGAGAATTCCAGAACTGCGGTGCACTGTGCCCCCTATGGCCTCCCAAGCAGTTGAGGTGGCACCGACGTAAGCACACAGCCTCGCACAGTGGGTGAAGAAGATTACCAGTAGCATCCGGTGGCTGCCTTACACCAGTGGATGTTGCGGTGGAGAGGAGCGTTGCCCGAAATGTGACGGATCAGGAGCTGCAGTGATCGTGCTACTCCCGCAGTCCCCAGCAGCCCAGAACAGCCCTGATGAGGTTTATGAGGCCGTTGGCCCCCACCCTTCCAGCACCTCATTATTTGCGCAGGCCAATGGGTCAAGATAACACATGTTCACCCCTGCAAAAATCCCACTTCCGCTTGGCCCGGACACTATG
The DNA here is from genome assembly GCF_040938575.1 of Ambystoma mexicanum. Lineage (NCBI taxonomy): Eukaryota > Metazoa > Chordata > Amphibia > Caudata > Ambystomatidae > Ambystoma > Ambystoma mexicanum. The sequence goes on from NC_090937.1 coordinate 432,638,091, forward strand.
GACCCTGTGGTGCTGGTACGTGCCGAGCACTGATGGGCACCCCCATCTGGTGTGTTTTGAGTGTACGCCACACTCCCCAACGAGGACTCTAGCTTGTCCCTGAATCACGCCAGGACTGCTGGTAACAGGTGGATCAGGCTGCCTGATAGGCAATAATAATCAGCTAATGTGCACATGACTGGCCCAGCAAATGACACGGCACAGAGCAAGAAGCAGCAGGGGCTTGTACACCAATGGTATTTGTGTGCCACAATCTGGCAGCTCTACAACTAAACTCTGGGGGTGCAGGAGGGGGCTAAAAAACACTCTGAACCATCGTGAGAACTACAACGAGACACCTAGGTCCCCAAAGGGCATGTGCCAGGCCAAACCTGGTGGTGCAGCCACTGGGGTTTAGTTGAATAGAGGAAAGGGCCAGCAAGATCAGACACCAGCACTAAGGCCTGCAGATCCTCATCCATACACAGACAGAACCTGCCTGCAAGCCCAATCCACATGCTGGCACAGTCATTCAGGCAGAAGGTGGCACACACAGGAGTTGAATCTATTGCCAACTGCGTCCAGGGACCCCCTTATGGAACGTGACCCAGCAAGTCCTTGAGACTTTGTGACCTTGGAATATCCTTCAAATGTGCTTGCATTGATGAGTTGTCTATCCTTGTACTCCAGAGTAGTGTTATCCCTCATGAATCACCTTTCTCCCTCTTCTGCTGCTGGAGCATCAAACTAGCCTTTTCCGTGACATTTGTGACATTTTGCAGCTGATTCGTCTGCGCCTGTCTTGCTGCTAGGCCACCCGGTGAGTTCATCGTGCATTGTGCAGTTCTCCTTCCTGCTCTCCCCCTGCCATCTCTCCCCTTCCCTCCTTATTGCACTACATCTCCCCTATTTACTCTATCACCTATCCTACCTCTCTTCTGAAGCTTGGAAGGAAAACATTAAAGAAAGATCTCCTGGTCGTCAACCCAGGCATTCCCATTGCTGACACCTACAGCAACGCTTTTTCCAGACAGACTGTCACTGACATCCTTGTTGTTGCTCCCTCTCTGGACCTACGACTCCCCATATGGCCTCAGCCCTTTCGCCTTTCTCTTCCTCACCCATTAATGGTGGTACCAGATGGGAAGTACTCTTGGCACACTTCCAATCCTCTAGGTGCATCATTAATGTCTACCAGAATGGCGCCATCATTGCCCAGGCCTCTCAGCCCAACCTCCTACTTCTTGATAGGAGTTTTCTGGCTCTAAGTAACTTCCTTCATTCTCCTGCCATTCCTCCCTCTGCCACCCACTTGGCCCCCTCACCACCACCATCAGGTGTACCACATTCCTGTACCCCTCCTTGGAAAATCTTCAAAGGTGGCAACCAGCTTCACTTAGCTACTCTCAATTCTCGTTCTGCCATTAAACACTGTTTTCACATCTGTCCCTTATTGAAGACTTTGACCTTGACGTTCTCGGCCTTACTGAGACGTGTTTCAATGCCAGCTCTGTCACTGCTTTTGACACTCTTCTTCCAAAGGGCTACAAGATCCTCTCCAAGCCTAGGCCCAACCGATCTGTAGGCCGAGTGGCACTGATCTTCCCTGAATGGGTCCCTGCTACTATCATTGTCCTGGATAGAATAGCATATTTGTAATTTAAGTCCCACATAGAAAAATGTAACCTCTTAGGTACTCTACAATCTGGTTTCCATGCCATGCATGGCACAGTGACTGCCATGCTCGACTTAAGAGCCAATTTGACTAATATTGTGGATTCTGGCTGGGTTGCCTTGCTTATGTTGTTCAATCTCTCGGCGGCTTTTGATCTTGTTGATGATGCTCTTCTCCTCGAGAGATTGGATAAAATATCTTGCTGCTCTCAAACAGTCCTTTTATGGTAGCCATCCTTTTTTGGGCCCAGAGTTGCCTTCAGAGGATTTCAATCCTCACCGGAGATACTTTCCTCTTGTGTTCCACAGGGTGCCTGTCTCAGGCCAACATTTTTAAATCTGTATACCCGCCCTCTCTTTGACCTCCTAGATAGAGTCGGCATTAATTATAATAATTATGCCGACGATACCCAGGTGGTCTTTGAGGTGACGGGTGACTATGATGGGGATTCACTGACCATTAATCAAGCATACAATATCATTCAAAGATGGATGAACCTTAATTCTCTTGCCCTAAATGGTAGCCAAACCAAGCTTATGTTAATCGGTTCTAGTCAACAACTAAACTCTAGGTATGGCCAATTCACAATTACAGACTGTGTAATCAATTAAAGCCCTTAGGTGAAAACCCTTGGTGTTTACTTGGATGCTAATCTAAACATTAAAAAACATGTTTCTCAAATGAATACATAGATCCTACTCAGGGAGTACCTACATTGCCATACACTGACAGGGATATCTAACAAAAAAACAACCCTTTTCAGTGTATGGTAAACCTTCTAAATAATTACTATTACTTTCCACTTTTCTAAGCCTCATATGAGGGCACACTTGCCTACGTAGGGTCCCCTCATGGCTAGACCACTTCTATGCAATATGTATCACGAACTGCATTAATATTCGTGTTTAAATAATTGATTTATTGCACACATTGTGTGTTAAAAACAATACATATATATAGGTTAAACAATGAGCATACCATTCATACTAGTTTTCCATACATACTCACACATACCTCATATGGCAACATCTATTATAAAACTGATACAGAAAATGTTGATACAAAGGAGATAAAAAATGCTGAATTGTGAAGGTATGGAATGGGACTATTTCACATTCATGTCTTGCTATGGTATCCATTCAGAATGTATTATCTTAATTAAACAGATAAAGCCCTTCTCTTGTGTGGACACTCCTTCATGAATCGTGTATAACCATGGACAGACTGTCTCTAAAGCTACTATGTAGTCTATTAAGTTTATAGCTGGCCTAAAGACCTGTTTTACTAATTGTCCAGTCCATGTAATAGCAAAATGCTATGCGCCTCTATAATGTGTACATTTCCTACTAGCTAAATCTATTGCAGAATTCACTGGCTACGTATAGATGGAACACGTCTCTGAATCCAAACGTGCGCTAGTTTCGAGGAGGACTACGTCTTCTTCAGGGTGTGGTTTTCTTAAGTACTGCAATACAAAAACAATGACCTGAGTAAGACTTGTATACACCTAAACAGTGGAATAATAGATCAAATGTAAAGTTACAACCCCCGAAATAAGTACCTGTCAGTTATGGTGCTCTTCTAGGAGAACAGTGAACTAGAAGGTTAGTAGCTTGTCTGAGATGACCTTGCAGTAGATAGGCGACCTCAGGTAAATTGCACCCTTGTAGGACCAAAATTTGAATTCTGATTAGAGAGTAATAAAGCAATGCACCAGGTTAACTTGAAACCTTTACATGTAAAAAACACTAGTGCTGCATTGTGTGGGAATCATTCAGTAATGCTCTTTCCCCTTAAAGTCTCTCAATGGGCAGTGCATGCACAGCTGTACTAACTGCTGTGTATACATGTCACTGTGAAGTTTCTAAAAATGCTCGGACTGAGCCTGTCCTCTCCCCAACCATCTTTACAGATTAATAAGCAGCACTGGGTTACCTGTTTCGTGGTGTCTAAATGCGGTGGCAGTGTGGAATAACGCAGCGGTGTTACTTTTAGTTGCGAGAGGGAATCAGTCTTGTTCGTTTTGCTGAGGGCTGCTTTCTAAAGAGAAAACAGCATGGTTATCTCCCCAAAGCGGAGTCATATGCCTAGAGCCCCCTAGTTTACTCTTCTTTGCTGCCACGGACATGCCGTGCATTCCTATTGCTCTGCTTGTTGCATCCTTACCTCACGAGTTAACTGGAGTTGGCTCCCGGATGACCACTTGACACGCTCATACTCAAATGGTTCCAATCTTAGCTGTAAAGTGAGCTTGTGATAACATCTTAGCACTCGCTATGGCTCTACCTGTAAACTTGGAGGCCATATTACTACGGCAATAATGCTGGTGACTCCTGCTGGCACGCTAATGCTGTGCTTGCTGTAACAAATTCCTAGTAGGCTAGATGCTTATAATTGCTGAGTAACTTGTTCATACCTAAGCATTAATGAATAGGACACCAGACTGTCCTGGCCCTGTTGGTTTTACCATGAACAGATATACAAATGACATATTCAATATGACAAAAGCTGGCAGTGCCACAATGGCCATTCTACTTTTGCAACTATATGTCCTTTTAGAGTTAAAAATAGGAACAGCTATAGCTCCCTACTGAATTGGTCAAATGTCCCTATATTGCAGCTCGCTGCATTAATGTCAAATAACGGCTTTTATTTCTCTTCCGATTTAAACCTAATACACTAGAACTTACTGTTTGACATAATTCTGCAGTTAGGGGAAACCAAAGCTTCCTTCAGTTGGCTATGGGCAATTTCTCCTTTAAAAAGCTACTGTCCCATATTCGCATTCATTTAAACTGTTCAAGTATTTCCTCAGTGTTGATATCCAGAATTGTTCACGTTTACTCAATAGTGCTTCAACGTTAATGTGGATGTTAGAATGTTTGATCTGTTCTATCACAAACCAGCGTATGTCTTTCACCCTGTGTTGTTTTTCTAGAAAGTATGAGACTAATGTGTGTGTCTAATGGTGCTTGTTCATTTTCATTGCGATCCCAGATCTGTGTTTGTAAATCCTGAAATGTACTGGCCGCTCTGTTTCACCTACATAAAGAAAGTAGCAATGACAGTGGATACCACACTGCTGCTATGTGTCAATTTGTCTGATTTTGTAAAGTCCATATCTTTTCCATTTGTGGAAATTCTGGAATTTTTAGGGTATACTGGCAAGACGTACAATGCCTGCATGGAAAATGGTGCTAATTGCAATTGGCTCATCAAATCCCTCAGATTCGTCTTCACCTTGTCTGATGGCATGTACCAGTGCCTGCCTGATGTGTTTGTCCTTCTTAAATGCAAACATGGGTCTAGGTACATCTGGTTCGTACATTTGGAGGATCCTCCAGTTGTTTAGAATCAGATTCCTAATTGTATTACTATTTGGGCCATAGATAATCACACATGTCATCTGCTGGTTTGGAGTTGTCTCTTTGGTTTCTAATAGTGTATCACAATTATAGTATCGGCCCTTTTTGTAGGCTTGTTTTAGTATAGACTAAGAATATCCCAATTTGTTCAAAAATTCTGTAGTAATTGCAGCTTCATTTTGAAAATCTATCAGGCGCGAACAGTTGCATTTTTACCCGTATGTATTGGCTAAAGGGGATATTGGTCGTCAAGCTCATTGGATGTTGGCTATGCTGATGGAGGATGGTATTTTTGACGGTTGGTTTCCAGTACAGTATGACCACTAATTTACCATTGTGTACATTGATGAGGAGGTCTAGATAAGGTATTGTAGATTGGCTTTCCGTCAAAGTGAATTTTAAATTGGCATCCAAGGTGTTGATCCATTCCTGAAAGGCCTTTAATTGGGTACTATTGAATGTCCATAAAATAAGGACATTGTCAATGTACCTTTTGTAGAATCTAGTGAAAGATCAAAAGGGATTGTTCGCATTCTAATTGTTTTTAACTTTACATTTGTTAACAAAGATATTGGCTAGGCAGGGGAAAACGCTGCCCCCATGGATGTTGCATTTATTTGATAGAAGAATTATTTTTGAAAATGAGGTTGTTGCGTTTAAGGCAGACTTCTGCTAGATCCATTATGAAGTCTCTAGGCACATTATGGAGAATGAGTCTGGTATTACGGTATTACTCACATTAAGGATTCATGTGCCTACACGACAAAGCTAATTACGCAGATCAAGCCGTTTCTCTTGGATGCTAATGTTGCCTTGTTTAAAAAGAGGCAATTGTAAACAATTATGGTAGTCTCTCAATCACCTACATAAACACAACCATCCTGACTATGTAAAAAAGAGGGCTCTGAAATGGGATAGTTTAACCTATTATCCCCATAGTACCTTGTATCATCATGTAAGTAGCTAATTCGAATGTTTTTCTAGTCTCAAAAACGATATGATATCAATAACTCTGATGTGATGCAGCTTCTGGTTGCCATATTTTCACTGCAAGTGCACCATTTTCTGGCCAGGCAGAAGCAAGCCATTTCAACACTTTTATCAAAAAATGGAATGCTGGCAGCTGATATGGTTACAAATATCTCTTCTCACTAGCATTTCATTCATTGAGAAAATCTTGAAAATGAATATTATCGGCAAGATTTATTTTTTTGATAAATGTCGAAATCTTCATAAGCACAAGCCTGGGGGAAACAATACAAGCAGCAAGACAATGCAGCATATAAGAGACAGATTGAACACTGCACGGTGGCACATTTAAAGACCAAACTGCTTCACTACTCCGATCAGAGCAGGAACTTACACAGAGAAAGAAAAGCTCAAACTCTTCAACACATTGAGAAACCATGCTTCATGCAACAGATCACCCACAGGTTCCCAGAAACCGTACAATGACATCACCAGTCACTTTGAAAACAAAGTTAAAATCAAATAAGAAAGCCATATATGTAGCACAGCCTGACAAATAGATTAAATATGTCCTAATGACAATCACAACTCCATTGCTCTTCAACCAATTCAACGCATCCAGGAAATGGATTACATAAAAATGGTGAAAGAAAGTAGCAACACAGAATACTTAGCAGACCCCTGCCAACCCACCATCTACAAAGAGACCCTCAATAAAGAAAAATCCTACTCAAAGAAAGCCATCTGCTCTATGTCCACAAACTGATTCATTCTTTGTTTGAAAAAGAGAATTGTACCAAAATCCTTCAAGGTTCAATACATTAAACAGGTTCTCACAAATACTACTGGGAACTCAGAGGGTCACAGCAGCCCTATCCCAAACGTACGTTACTCCTCTAAAATACTAGAATGCTATGCATACAGTCAAATCCTGTACTTGTGGAGACCAACACCATCTTAGATCATCCACAAGTAGGATCCGGAACAATGAGAGGAAAAGAATTGGCACTTATATCAATTTGCGACAACCTAAAAATCAGCACAGACAGTAACAACTCACAGACCATCATACTCTTAGATACCTCAGCAATGTTTTACTCCATCAACCATGGATCCATAATTGGAAGCCTGAAAGAAGCTGGACTTCACACCACGGACGTAATTTTACCAAAATGCCAGGGGAAGCGTAAGTGACATCACACGACCCTTGACCCCCTGATGACATCACAGGAAGTGATGTCATTTGACCCCACCCAGAAGTGATATCACGAGAAGCGATGGAACACGACCTTTCACCCATTGACAAAACAGGAAGTGGCATCACATAGCATTGTACACTACGAAAAATATGGTTATGATATCACTGTAATGTGATGTACATTTCATACAAGAATGGATCGCCATATGTATCGTTAAGATCAGTGTGTATAGGCCCATATTACCAAATTACTATGAATGAAAGCAGACGTCCATGACCAAATGATAATGATATGTTATTATACAGCACTTACCCTTAAGCGATTTATATAGAAAAAATATATACCCAATATCACCCAACCTGTGTTGATACTCATTTATCGACCTCGGAAGGATGAAAGGCTGAGTTGAAGCATTTAAGAACAGACTGAATCAATGACTCACCCCCTGAAGTGTGCCTGAAATAAACCTTTAATGAGTCTAGCAATTGTTGTATAGAATTCCAGAAAGACACATTATTTGCTATTCCTATTCTTTCTTATTTAAGGTCAGAGCTGAAAGTGTGACTTGTGGCACTTCTGTTCTTATTTTTCTTATTTTTTTTTAAGGGGCCTGAATAAGAAAGCCAGCCACTCCAGAAGTAAAGAGCCACATGGTGCTGGCCACAGCCCAGGAGCTTGCATTACACATTTTTTTTAGAGGTTGCAAGGGAGACCTCATAGGTCACAGTTGCGACCTCTGGCAACCCCTAAATGACGTCCCTGCTTCACACCACAACACTCCAATGGATGAAACCCTCCCCCGCAAATTGAACTCAACTCACAGAGCCAGCTGTTAAGGATTTCAATCAGGCACTCACCCAGGTCTCGCCTAGCATGTAGTGCACAATGAAATACTTATTTATTTGTGTCTATAAGTTCAATATTCTGAATGATATACAACTCATATCACACCCGTCTCAAAATAACCCCCAGGTCACATTGGACCAGGAATCAGGCTAGTTTGTAAAGGTAAATATTTATGTATTTATTTAATATTCAAATCACACATAGGTTTTATATATATATTTATGCTGCCCCATATATATATATATATATATATATATATATATATATATATATATATATATATATATATATATTTTTTTTTTTTTTTTTTTTTTTCAAAAGAACCGACTTAGCGTCAGTCATTTAAGGAGCACTCTCCTTCTCCTATATATATATATGGGGCAGCAAACACCAAACGGTGATATAAGTAAATAAGTAAAACAATTGAATTCACTTATAATAATGCAGAATATAAAACACAGGAAAAAGAACAGTTTTGGTTTGTAAACAGAAAGCTTTTAGGTTAATATTCTCCCTGCAAAGTTCTTTAAGGTACAAATGAGCAATCCTACACAGATGTAAGTAATCAGCAAATATTCAGGAATGAAAGACAATGTCTAGAGTTTAAATGCAATCTTCCCTCCCCAAACAAGAACTCCGTTTTTAGAAATAGACACTATTAAATGACAGGTGAAAATGGCTTTGTGAAACAATGCAAAAGGTTGCAAAAATGCTTAAATGGAGAACAATTCTGAGGAAAGCAACACTAAACAGGTCCTAACACACATGAGCTACAATATAAACAACACTATACACTTCAGATCAGGATGGGATTGAAGAAGCACTTTGAATTGGAAAAAGGCACGTGTAAACTTTTGAAAACTGTAAATGTGCAGCAAAATTTCACAATGCGATTTTGGATTAAAAAGGCTCAAATACGAAGCAGTTTGTGGTTGTGGATGTACCTAAAGGTTTTAGGTATCAGTGAGAGTTGAAATTTCGTTTCTATCTATAAAATCGAAGAAGTTATGGAGGTTTTAGTGAGAGGAGTTTTTGCAAAAGTATTCTCTAACCTGGTGGCCAAACTCTGAAATATTCAACCAAAGGAAATCTACACAATCGATGAATATCATAGATACAGGAATATGCTAATGACCTGGATGTTCAAATGCCTCATCAATCATGAAATCACTCAGGAACAGGAACCCCAATTCGAGCAACATTTCATGATAACCTACAACCTGGACCAAGAACAAGACAGCTACTGACGTTGATCCTTAACTGTTTTTTTTTTTAATCGGGAAATGTCACACCAGTCCTTGTCCAACCACTTCAGGGGAATGCCATGCAAGCTCCCCTGCTATACAAATGCAACTCACATGACAATGGAACTTTCCCTTTGGTCTTCCAATTGAATACCTGACAACAGCCAGAGCATGACAGATACCAATTCTTCCCTGACCTCCCTCATGCATATCAATGTCTAAGTGCCACAATAGTATTGATCCAGAGTCCAAGGTGTTGCCAGGTGACACACAGAATACTGGCAAAAAATGACATGTGCTCTCCATTGTATCACTTAATTTTAGTTACCACCCACTAATAATGAAAATATCCCCCTCAAACTCACAGACACAAACAGACTTAGCCACTGACATATGCTTTTAACAGCCTCTCACCAGATGGCAGACAACAGAACACCACTGCATTACAACCAATTCACAAACCACAGCATCTGGCCAACGGAGCCTATCGCCATGGACACCATTAGCTCACATGTTTTCCTTTGTGGCCACAAACACTTCAGTGCTCTCTACAACACCTAGAAAACTCACACACGCAGAGCTCAGGGTGCGTCCAATCTGCACGTGACACAAAACACAGCAAATCTTGCCCGGCCAACATACCAATTCCATCCTGGTCTCTTTCAGAGCTGCCTGAGAAACTGGAGACCATACCAATGGTAGCAGTGCACAATATAACTTCTAAAAACATAACAATGGAGCCATACTTGATCATAGTTGATTCTCACAAGTGGTTTTCAGCTTTATAAAGGAGACTTGGAATGCATACTTGATACTGTGGGATTCATTTGGCAGCTTTTGAAAAGGTATATGATGGTGTACTGTCTGATTCTTTGGAGATATATGGGATTGTCAAGGACTGATTTTGCTTGTGAAATGGCCTTTACACTGCCAAAAGGATATCATACGAAAATGGAACGGTTTGCAATGTGGACAGTGGAGGTGATATGTGCAGTGTGTCAGAAGGAATCCCTCCCTGCCGACACCTGGATCATATCCTTGCTCCCAGGGGCAGGCTGTGAAGATCTGTAGTATCTAGAAAAAATAAATGGAAAGAGAAAATCCTTCAGCATCCAGCCTGCCTTGAAGGAGCTGAGTGGTAGGAGGTCTGATCTGGTTCTGTGTGGATGATCCGATATGATAGTTTATTTATATAGCGTCTATACACAATGTGTTTCAAAGCGCTTCAAGGCAAGGGAGGGAACGAGGGAAAATACAATGACATTCTTACAAGGCCATGAACAATGAGAATGTGAAATTAACATTCATACTCGCCCTGTCGTCATTTCTGATACTGCAAGAGCTAAGACACAGATAAGGAAGAGAGGGAGTGGGTGGGAAAGAAAAGGGAACAGACAAGTGACTATCGTACTAGGCCTGATGACATTTCTGGTAGAGCCGAAGATTTACAAGAGGTGAGGGAGGAGGGAGCAGAAGGAAGGAGAGGAACAAAACAAGCGACTATCGTACTAGACCTGACGACATTTCAGATAGTGCTGGGGGGGGCAAGTTAGGGAAGGGGGAAGAGACAAACATTGTTGCCATCATACTAGGTCCAAAGACAATTCTGATAGAGTAAGTGCATAGAAAAAAGTAAGGGGAGGATGGAGAAGAGAGGGAAAAGGCAGAAAGGGAGAGGAGGTGAGACAGAGTAAAAACAGAGGAAAGGAGTGGAGAAGGAAGAGGGGAGAGCAAATACAGTTGCAGAAGTCAATAATAGCACAGATGGGGTGAGACACACATTTTGATTTTAGACATGTTATAGATTCTGCCTGGGTGGTCCGCAGACATGGGCCTCCAGAGTGAGTGTGTGAGAGGGAGAAGAGACTAGGCCGCAGGCTATCGTCACATCGCCGAACAGCATTGTATGCATTTAAATTACAGTTTCTATGACCTTGGAAGTTAATGCTGACACAAATGTGGCCCATAAATGATAGGTCTGTGACAATCCTGAGAAGATTATCACAACTCCTACTTGAGGAGGAATTGGGGTCCATGTCGTATTAGAGTTTGCTCTCAGTTTCATTCCGTAAGAATGCTTCCCCTGTGCTCTGTAGAATGTCTTGTTCACTGGTGAGTACATTAAAATAAAAAGTGTAATAGCACCCAGAATAGCACACATGTATATTACTATGCAGTGTTTACAAATAATGACTGTTGAATGGTTTGTGGTACTCACCTTTGGGTTCAGATGAAAAACATGCAAATAAAGATGCAACATTCAGGTATTAATTATTAGTAACCTACAAACTAAGGGGGTCATTCAGAGCTTGGCATATTTATTTTATGAAAACAAACACTGGAAATATGTGCCACCTATGCTGGTGGTATTTCTGAAAAGGCATCAAATTCAGTATTTACCACCGTCGTAGGTGTTATTTCTGGAATAACTCTCAGGTTACGAAACCTCGGTTGGTGGCAACATAAAAAGGTATTTTTGAAACGTATTTTCATATATTTCCACCTTCAAGGTAAAGGTGGAAATGGATTAGGTACCTCTACCGTAATTTGTTCCTATGCACAAAAGGATTAATTGAGCAGGATATTGCGGCATGAAATGGTCAATTATAAGGCATAAAAAACACATTTTGCAGCACAAACCGTTATTTATTGCTACATTTTTGCAGCACATTTTTTATTGATTGGAGGGTGTAAGATTGGCACATTGCAGGAAAGAGGCAGTCTGTGAAGCTACAAGAGAGCCACGTTGGCATTATTTGTACCTTCTGTATCAATTTAATAGGAAGAGTGCACAATGCCCCTAGCTCGACAGAAGCATTGGTTTTGCGCTATGTTTTTGGTTTAAGATGCATGCCTATTTAATATTATCAACTGCATTGATCATTATCAGTTATAATAGTGGAACAATTCCCCTTCTATGTTCCCAATCTCCCGAACACCCACATACCTCTCTCACCAACACCCTTCAGACACACCAATTCCCTATCACAACGTACACTCCCGAACCTCTCACTCTGTCATGCACCTACTCATGTGCTGTCACACTGCCAAGTCGCAATTTGCACTCCCTAGTCCCTGTCACACTCCAGATCATACTCACACCTTAAGCTCCCCAATTCTTCCGTCAGTCTAGAGTCCTTCATTCTTTCTTGCTACTTCTGCATCTTGCCTTCTTCTTCCCATTCTATTGCTTTGAGGAATTTGACCACCCGCAAGGGGAGAGTGTGCTGTTAAGTGACTTCAATTCAGCAATCCCACTAAGTCAGTGCCTCGTCTGGGACGCTCAAGGGAAGCCCGTATTGATATATTTTTATAGCAAGTTATTACCCTGGATGATAAACCCTTGTATAACACCCCTCTTTATGAATCCCCCTGATCTCACTGAGCCAAGAAGTAGGTTTGTTTTGCAATTTAAAAGATTTATTGGAGAAATTAAACAATATATATATATCACACTTTTATAATAAATTAATATTTGATAGAACCCTTATGAATATAAAGTTGATCAACAATAGATAATCTGACACTAGCACACTTCTTTACAATCAATGAGGAGTTAGTATAGGATGGATAAGGTAGCAGAAAATACTTTTATGGTTTCAAGGAAAAGCAATGAGGGAAAAATGCAGCACAGAAATAAACTTGATATGATTTCAACAAAAGATAATATGATCACTTTTTCTTTGATAATTCCCTCCCCCCCTATGCAAGATAAGGAGATGGAAGGGGAGCACACAATTCTCAGGAATATAAAATGCAATACAAATTTCCAGTTCCCCCCAGCAAGCTTAGAGGAAAACAGGTATGATTTTAAAGCAGGCAAGATCCTTTTAAATGTGGTGGCAATGAAGTGAAACATATGCTGAAAATGCTTTTAATTCCCTAGAGAGGTTCAGGGTGAGTGAGAGATACTTTAAATCAGTTCAGGTCAGCCCTACCAATGATTCAGGGATGGTTATCAGGTTGAAAACGGGATTCAGTAATGGAAGCAAAAGACAGATATTTTTTACACGTTGTTGAAATGAAGAAAACTGTCAATTCGCTGCACCTTTTTTCCACTGCGTCAATTGTGATTACGGAGGAACTATTAGGAGTAGCAAGTCTGTTTTAGGCATGTTGGAAAGCGTTTGATTTTAGCTTTAAGATGAAAGTTAAACCATGTTCCTAGCACACGCGGTTCAAAACATACGGACGATTTAATGGAGGTAGATTCTCAAAATAAAAGTAAAGCTCAGAATGACAGATGACAGTTTTGCAGAATGGACACACGATTTCTTATGATGCAGTTCTAAATAGGTTAAAATAGTTTGAATTAGATTATTTTAAACTAAGAGATTGGTTTTGCACAGTTCTGGCTGAGTACTCACACTATGAATTTGAAATAGGCTGTCAGGGTCTGGTCAGCCGGTTTGGACTGGACTCCTGGCGGGTGGTTCTGAAGTCACAGCTCTCTGGGTCAGCTCTGCTCTGCACTTCACAGCGGTCTGGTCTGGGTCTCTCTGGTTCTGGTCTCTCTGGATACAGCACTGCTTTCTGGGTCTGCTACAGATTCTGGCAAAAGTTATTGGCAAAGAATCCAACAGCTCGCCCGGCTGTAGAATAGTTTGGTTGGATTGCTGGATTCTGAATGCCTGCTGAGAAGATTTCTCAGCTTGTGTGTTAGGCCTTTGCTTTAAGTTCTGTAGTCTATCTGGAGTCTAAGTTCTGGATGTTCCTTCTAGATGTTGTGTGGTCCGGCAAAATGCTCCACAAGAAAATGGAAAATGAATCTCTTGCCTGTCCAGGCAGTCTCTTTTTATTTGTTCTGCAAGTGGGTGTGTGCGTGGGCATAACTAAGCCTGCCCCTCACAACTTATCATTGGCCAAGTCCTCCTCTCTCCCTTGATTGGGGGAAGGAATGGAGTGTCATCAGGCATTAATTTTATGGCATACAGAAAGAACACTCCCCTTTGCATTTACTTAGAAAATTAATTTTTCATAACTAACAGGTTTCCCAGATACACACGTCGTTGAAATTACATACACATTTCACAGATTAATTTAAGATACACTCTCGCCCAACTCTGATCCCCCTCAGAGACTCGGTTCAAAAATGGCACCATTTTGTGCTTTTTAGTGACTTTCGCCATATTGGTTTTTCCTCAAAATTTACACAGACCTGCACCCCTTCCCTGAGCATATTACTGGAAATTACTATGTCTCTATCCTAAACACAGTGTCTGCAATATTAATAAATAGCGGGGTTCGGTCCCAGAACACCGCACAAAGTGGAGTTTGGTCTCAGATCGTGAGGACATTTTCCATATTAAGGACCCCCAAATTGTACATTTCTGTGAGCTTAATACAAGATTTTATAAGCAATTTAACTTAAACATATATTTGCTGCAATATGAATCCACAATCCAGTCTGGCCCGCCCCCAGAAGCTTGGTGAGTCAGAGATCACAGGCCTCTCCTTCTTGGCAGGGCAGCTGTTGCCAGCTACACCCTAATCTGCATTTCTATTCAATTGAAAGGGTCTATTGTGTTGGGTCCTGCAAGCTGCAGGGGAAACTCCTCCCTCTCAATCAACAGGGCCATGTGGTATCCTGGGCTTTTGTGTATGTCTCTGAGGTGTTAAGGGTTCTCAGGAAAACAAGTCTTTTGAACTTTTAATTACATAAGACCCCCTTCTGTTCACTGCACAGTTCTGCAAGACAGCTCTCCTGTCAGGATTTATAGAGCGCCAGCGCCGGTCAGTGTCCATTGCCGGTACTGCACCTATTTTTGACAGCTGTCTTGAATTAATACATTTAAAAAAGAAAGGATATTACTTGATAGTATATGATCCTTGCTTGACATGGCATTGATGTGGATCTGCAGTAGAGTAAAGTAAAACACTCAACCATTTTTTTTTTTTTAAATAATTTTTTATTTTCAAAATAACACAATACAAACAAAACTTGCAGCATTATACATTGCAAACTGTAAACATCAATTAATACCGTATTACTGCACTTAAACCCCCCCCCCTCCCCCGAGAGCTTATCAACCTTACAGTTCTGTGTACGCTTGGTGTGGCCGGGCGCCGCCCCTCCTGGAAGCAGCAGGGTCCATTTCCGCGCCAAAGAGTCCCGTGATTAACATTCTCCAAGCCGCCAGGTTGCCCATTTCTTCTTCCCCACAATTACCACACGCTTCCTGCCATGCCCCCGTTTCAGCCTCCGCCCACTTCTGCAGGTCCCGCCACCATATCTCTATTCTTGGCCCATGGCGTTGCTTCCAACTCATAGCTATCCTTCTCTTAGCTAGTACATACGCCAGGTCTCTCAGTTTCCCAAGATGTTTGGTGTTCCGTGGTCTAGGGAACCCTCCCAGGAGGCAGGCCCAGGCCGTGTCAATGCGTAGCAGAACCCCCTTATCTGCCAATTTCTGTGCCACTTCCCCCCAAAAGCCTTCAATCAATGGGCAGGACCAGAACATATGTGTCATGCCTGCGTCTACTTCATCACATTTCGGGCATGGTTGTCTGCCTGCGTTCGCGAACTTAGCTATTCTCTTCGGGGTCATATATGCTCTGTGCGTGATGTACAGCTGTATTTGCTGCAATCTAGCATTCCTGGACACTTTCTTATGGTATCCCATGGCCCGTTCCCACATCCCATCAGTCATCTGTACCCCCACTTCCGCTTCCCAGTCAAGCCTCAAATCCATAAAATCCTTCCCCACCCGGGTCATCACCACCTCATATAATCTAGAGATCTCATGCCCGCCCTCTGATATATCATATATCGTTCCGATCAGTGCATCTGGGTCTTCCGCCAGCACCGTCTCCGGCCAAGTTTTGCGGATGATCTGTACCAGCCTTAGGTATGTAACATATTGGCCCCCGTGCAACGCTGTTTCTTCACCCAGGTCTACGAATTCTCTAATGACCCCGTCCTGCCATATGTCTCCCAGTGTGGCCAGTCCAACCGTTTCCCAATATGTCCTGATAATTTTCCTGAGCTGGCTATCCCCCATAGTTAGGGCGACCAATGGCACATGCGGGGAACACGGGTGCGGGCTCTCAATCAGCTGGCACATTCTACGCCAAATTCTGCACCCCAGCAGCAACATACCTGGGCATCCTTGCAAGTCCGACCTAGGGACCCAGACAACCTCTTTTAGATAAAACGGGGCACAGTCCCTCCCAACCAGCCTAGACTCAGGAGTTTCCTCATCAGAGAGCCATCTGGTCACGTATTGTAGTTGGCTGGCCACATAATAGGCCTCGAAGTTCGGCAGCTTGATGCCTCCCCTATCGTGGAAATTTTGCAGTTTCCACAAGGCTACCCTGTTGCGGATGCCGTGCCACAGGAAGTCCCTGCATACGCTATCAAGTTTGACAAAGAACTTCTTGGGTATGAAATATGGTGTATTACTGAAAAAGTGCAAAAGCCTGGGCAGGACCACCATTTTAAGCATCGCCCCCCGGCCCACCATTGCCAGCGGCAGCTTCTCCCAAAACCGCATACTCTCGCGGATTTTCTTTACCGCCGCCTCGGCATTGTGCAAGTGTTCTTCCTTCACAGCATGATATACATCGATTCCGAGGTAGCGGAAAGACTCAGTCGCCCAGGGCACGGGCAACACCGGCAACCGTTCCAGAGGGACTCCAATAAAGCTCCCCAATGGAAACATACTTGATTTGCTGGGATTAACCGCTATGCCGGACAACTCCGCATACTTTTCCATGACCTCTAAAATGTACTGGAGGTTTTCCTCCGGACACCTCAGGTACAACAACAGGTCGTCAGCATATAGGGATATCAAATGGTTCGCTCCTCCCACCTCGATGCCAACCAGGTCATATTGTTGTCTGAGGTACACCGCCAGGGGCTCCAGGGCCAATATGTACAGCATCGGGGACCAGGGGCATCCCTGTCTGGTGCCTCTGCTAAGTCGCCACCTTTTGGATATCACAGATCCCGTGCGCACCCTGGCCAGTGGCTCGCTGTACAGCAGTTTCGCCCACCTCATATAGCCAGGCCCAAACCCGTACCTCTCCAAGGCCGCCAGCAATCACGGCCACCTCACTGAATCAAATGCCTTAACTGCATCTAGGGACACCACCACCATCTCTTCATCGCTTCTATTCCCCTCTTCAATCACCCGGTGAAGTCGCCTGTGATTGTAAGTTATGTTCCTGTTGGGGACATAGCCCGTCTGATCCGGGTGTATCAGTTTACTGATGACCCTACGTAGCCTGTTGGCCAGGACCACCGTAAGGATCTTGCTGTCCTGGTTCAACATCGACAGCGGCCTATAAGATCCACAGCTTTGTCGGGGTTTATTAGGCTTGGGGAGCGGCACTATCAGCGCCTCTCTGAGCGTCTCCGGTAACCGACCCTTCTTGAAAGATTCATTGAACATTTCTAGCATCGGGGGGAGTACCTCTGCTCCATACACCTTATAAAACTCACTAGGGAGTCCGTCCGTGCCCGGGGTCTTACAAGTGGGCAATCCCTTCACTACCTCCTCCAGTTCCTCTAGTGTAATAGGCGCGTCCAGCTCCTCTCTTTCTTCCTCACTAATCCTGGGCAGCTCTATGTCTTCCAGTGTAGTTCTGATCTCTGCCTGATTTTCTCCCCCTATGTCCTCATACAGTGCTTTATAGTAATCAAGGAAGGCTGCATTAACTCCCTCTTGGGTGTCTACTTCCTCTCCGTCCTCTCTAACCATCATCCTGATCGGGGGCCTAGGGGTTTCTCTCTTATATAGCCATGCCAGTAGGCGGCCAGTTTTGTCTCCACCCGCATGCTGCCTCTCAACATATTTTCTATAGTTAAGATTACAAAGCCTCTCCCAAAGCTCCGAACACCGCTGCTGCAGCTCAAGTACTAGGTCTGCATCCCCTCCTGCCTTGCTACATTCGCGCTCCAGTTGTCTCTCCGCCCTCTCTAACTCCATCAGAACCCCACCCTGCAGGCCCTTCGACTTGGAAATAGCGTCCCCCCGTAACACAACCTTGAATGCCTCCCAAAGTGTGCCCGCCGAATCTACACTGCCCGTGTTAACCTCAAAGTACCGCTGGATCGCCTCCCTGATGTCCTCCCTAAAAACCGTGTCCTTAAGTGCCTCCGCACGGAGGCGCCATGTAGGTATTCGTGCACGAGGGCGGCCATACTGCCAGGTCAGCACCAAGGGCGAGTGGTCCGATAGGACCCTTGCTTTATATTCAATTTGAGTGGTCGCCAACACCACTTCTGACGTGGCAAAAAAATAATCCAATCTCGTGTGTAAGCGCTGTGGGCAGAGTAGTGAGAATACTGCGAGGTACCAGGGTATTTCAGTCGCCAAACATCCGCCAGCCCAAAGTCGCCCAGTAACGTCTGTAGTGCTCTGGCCGCCGGGGTGGGCCGATCAATCCTATCATCGGACCTATCAGCCCTTGGGTCGAGAACACAATTAAAATCCCCTCCCCAAATGATCGCTCCCCCCACACATGTGCCCAGACGGGTGCATAGGGTCCTGAAGTATGCGGCAGCATTCTGATTGGGGGCATATGTGTTAATAATGCAAACCTCTCTATCCTCCACCAGGGCTCTGAGCATAACCAACCTGCCCTCCGTGTCCACCTCCTGCCACGTGACTCTGAACGGAACGTGCGGTGCTACCCAGATTAGCACTCCCCTGGCATAGGCAGAGTACGGGGAGCCCACCACCATGCCACTCCACTTTTTCTCAACCAGTTCTAACTTGTGTCGGTTCAGGTGTGTTTCTTGCAATAGTGCGATGTCAATCCTCTGCCTTTTGAGGTACAACATAACTTTGTTCCTTTTTAAATAACTATTAAGTCCCCTGACATTCCAGGTGACAATCTTAAGGTCTCCCATGGCAAGCTCGTTCCCCCCTGCCTCCCATGTAGCGACCCCCAACCGCCCCATGACATAGATAGCGTTTTGGTCCAGTAACTCCTCATATAAGCTCAAACTCCCCTCAACTATATACACAACTAAACCCCAACTCCCCTCCCCTCCCCCCAACATCACACACCCCAACTGCTGCCCAGCTCCAGCTTCAGAGCTCAGGCACCCCCACATCTAGCTCCGCAAACACCGATCGGCGAACGGAGCCCAGTAGGGTGAGGTCACCCTAGTGGTCACCCAACTAAAACTATTGTGGGGTAGAGAGTATCGCCCCGTAAGGCTCCCGATCAAATAAAAATTCACAGTGTCCTGACAAATAGTGCAGTCATCTGACCTTCTTTACCGAAAGTGCCACACCGACTATATTCAAGTCCCACGAGCCACGCCATCTTGCGACGCCATGTTATGATTCCCGCGTCTCTTCCGAGCCCTTTCTGGGCCGAACTTCTGGTTCCTGGGGGCATCCATGCGCATCGAGCCATCCCATAGCATCCTCCGGAGTTTCAAAAAATAAGGTTTTATGTGCATGGAAGACCTTCCATTTTGCAGGATAGAGTAACATATATTTGTGGCCCGCTTCTCTCAGCCTCCGCTTTACAGACCCAAAGTTCATGCGACTACGCTGTACAGTCAAAGTATAATCTGGATAAGCCGTGATGTTTGCCGCTCCTCTCGTGATCGTCCCTCCTTTGCGGAAGTATTCCAGTATCCTCTCCCGATCGCGGTAATTAAGGATTTTGGCGATCACAGGCCTCGGCGGGTTCCCGGGAGGTGGCCTCCTAGTTAGGGCTCTATGTGCTCTTTCTACCGCAAATCCTTGAGATAGGGCCCCTCCAGATATCTCCTGTAAGAGCATGGATTCGATGAAATCCGTAGGGTCACGGCCCTCCATCCCCTCCGGTAGGCCCACGATGCGGATGTTATTGCGGCGGGCTCGTCCCTCAGCCTCCTCCGCTCTGCTCTCCAGGTTGCCCATCCTTTGTGTCAGGGCATGCAAGTCAGCCTTATGAGTGGCGCAATCTGCTGTATTCGGGCCAACTTCTTTTTCGAGGGCCTCCGTGCGCTCCGCCAGGGTCCTGACATCTTGTCGTAGCACATTAACGTCCTCTTGGACCTCTCCAACCTTGCGATCCAGTGCAATCTTCAGTTCCGTAACGGCCAGTTCCAACTTGGATTCCCAGGCCGCCCTCAGTTCCACAATCGCCGCCAGGATTTCTTGGTTGGTGCACGAAGATGTCGTGCCACTCCCAGCCAGCGCTTCCTTACTTTTGGTAGTGTCCTGGCTCGGGGGAGTTCTAGTGAAGTCATCTAAGGTAGGCTGTTTCCCCTTCGGCCGCACCGGCCTGTTCGACATGGCTCAGAAAATCGATCAGTTGCTAAAGTAGCAAGTTTGTGTACAGTGCACCGTCACAGCTAGGTCACCGCACAACTCGCCTCTATTCCAGTCCCGGGCCCCGGTCGGCCATTTTGAGTCGCCCTTTGTTCGCAGAGTCTTTTAACTCATAGCCACCGATCTCCGTCGCTGTTAATCCGATTCTCTCCAAAAGTTCACAATGCGTGGCCAATACCTTCACACACCATCCTGTGTATCGTCGGTGGTCAGCGATACGTCGTGCCGCACATATTTGCCCGGATCGTTGCAGGATCTCGGGAGCTCCTCCAGGACGCGTCCTCCTACATGGCTCTCGTAGCCACGCCCCCCTAAAACACTCAACCATAGTTGGATTTTTGTTTGGTGGTTTCGGGCCCATGATCTTAGCAATTTTTAACATTAATAAAAACGGATTTTGAACAGAACCATCTTTCTTTGCACTGGTGGGTGGCAGGTCAGGGGACCATTTTCGTGTGCGCAAAACTGTGTGGCTCTCCTGGATTCTGGCACAAATGTGGGCTTTTTCGCCATCTTGGATTTCCTAAGCCCACAGCACCAAATGTTGCAGAATAGTAGTCCAAACGTGGGTCAGGACACCCAACAGTGCTCGCCTGTTTTTTTTGTTTGTTTAAAAGAATGAATGATGGGGCCATTCCCGTGCACATTTGCCATGCTCACAGCACAGGAGAAAAATAGTCATGTACTCTGGGAGGACACCGCTTATCAGCATCGCCCTCCCCTGTCATGTGTAGCTGGCAGATAAACATGCGAATTTAGCGAATTGAATATTTTTTCTCTACACCTACCAGGGTAATTCTTTATACACCCTGGAAGGCCCCGTGCTGTAGGAACAATTGGTATCCTGCAAGGATTGTTTGATTCTTCTCATTAAATGCTCCTGAACAATCCACGTTTGTGATTTGATGAACATGTTGTTCTTTTGTACTCTATGTATTCATGATAAATGTTATTTTTTATGTCTTTCTTCACTTTTTTCTATTGCTTTTATTCAATTTTTGTCAAAAGTATACAAAATTCCGATCTATTAAAAAACTGTGCTTTCAACAATAAATTTATTGTCAGCATACTCTAGACTTCTTCTTTGGTGTACTTCCTTAGTGACTGGCTTTTGCAAGCACTAGCCTCAAATTGATATGGAGATTTAATTCACATTTTTGACAGAATTTAGATCTGTCTACAGTATGAGTACCCTTTTGTCGGTTCTGTTTAAGCAGTAGCTGACACCTGACTGCTTTGGGTACATCAAAAGCCTTTGGCCATGGGCAGCCTAATTAGAATTTCAAGGCCCGATGGATTTGCCTCTTTATTGTCAAACTTTGCTGGTGGCAGCAAATACTGAAGAATGTTAATTAGCAGACCTCAGGGAAGGCCTGGGTGCAGAAAGTGACAGTAAAGACCAGACTCCAACACCTCTTTCTAATGCAATGGGTCAACTTGGTACTAACAACCCTCCTTGCTATGAAAGGGAAGTAAATGTCTTCTTTGCATCCTTGCTCCCGGTCCCCAGGTCGTCTTCCGTGGTCAGTCTCCAGGTTTTCTTTCTCCTAGGATGACAAAGCAAAGCGGCAATACCTATTTGTAGACATTTCTTCCCCACTATTGATATAGTGGGGCGGCATATACATTTTATAAATCAATAGACATTTACATTCTTATTTTTTTTTTAAAAACAAGGTATAATCAGAAGACATTTTCATTCAAGAATCATAATATTTTAGAGACTATATGTGGGATATTTTAGGGTTGGAACTGAATTACTCTGGAGCGGCCCCCTCTGGTATTGCAGAGGACTCCTCCAGTTGCTGCAGAGTGTGCCTGGAATGGCAACACTTTAACTGAGTTATATGGACCCACTTGTCTTCCCCTTCTGCCAAACTACCTTTGGGGATGTGGATCTTGTAGGCAACTGGGGAGATCTTGTCTATAATTTACAAAGGTCCCTTCCATGTAGGCAAAAATGTTCCCTGTTTGGCCTGGTTTCTTTGGAAATTGTATAGATAAATCCAGTCTCCCACATTGTACTCTTTCATGGTGGTTTTCAAATCGTAATGGGTCTCCATGCTATCAGCTGATCTTTCTAGATTCCGCAGAGCATAGGCAAAAGCATGTTGAAGGTGTTTCCTTAAATTCTCCACATACTCATGAGTTGTGGAGGCATTTATCAATGTCTGCTCTTGGGTCCTGTAGAGCAAATGCTGGGGAAGCACCATTTTGCGTCCAGTCATCAGCTCAAACGGTGACATTTTAGTTGCAGATGAAGGGGTAGATCTGATGGCCATTAGGACCAGAGGTAATCGGATATCCCAACTTGGCCCAGAATCTGCCACAAACTTTTTTAATATGCTCACTATGGTTCTGTTGTATATCTCCACTGCAACAGAAGAGGCTGACCGGTAATAAATATGTAGCTTCCTTTTAACCCCCAGTATCTCCCACATCTTAGTCATTACTTCGCTGGTAAAATGGCTACCTCTGTCTGACTCAATCCTTTGGGGTAGACCAAAACGCGAAAAGATGTGGTTGATCATCAGGGCAGCTGCTGTTTCTGCCTTGCAGTTTGGGGCCGGGAGACATTCCACCCACTTGGTAAACAAGCATGTGACCGTCAACATGTACTTGTTTCCCCTAGAGGAGCGAATCACGGGGCCTATGAAGTCGATTTGCAAATCTGACCATGGCAGTGTCATCCCCCTCTTTTGGAGAGGCGCCCGGTGTGTGAGGGATGTTGGCTGAAATTGTGCACACACAAAACACCCCTTCAAGTATTGGTCGAGGTCCTGCCCCAAGTGTGGCCAGTATGTGTCAAGATTGGACTCCTCTTCCCCTATCTCCTCCTCACCTGGATCTTCTTGTATCTCCTCCAACCTTAATGCTTCTGTCTTCTTCCTAGTTCTTATGCTTTCTCCCGTCTTCTTCTCTTTCTTCTGACGTAAGTAAGGACGCGCTCCCTCGGTGGCCACCTTGATCTGGATGTTTTACAGATCTTGGGGAAACCCGAGGAGCACGCCCTTCGTGCTGGGAAAAAGCCCAAAGGCAAAAAACCCTGAGAGATCTTAACTGTCCGTCTGTAGATACGGTGAGTGTTTGAAAGTATCTTTCAATTGTCCTTTGGAAACAGTAAACCAATTCTCCAACAATTCCTCTATTGATTTAAATATGGGTTGAATATGGAAAAACAGATTCCAGTAGTTTCAACAAAAGAAAGAAATAGGTAAGAAGAAGATAGAAGATAGCGGGAAAGAAATAGAATAAGACAAGACTTCCGATACAGTGGACGTCAGTAAATACAGAGAAAAAGCTGATAGAGATAGCCGAAGTAGACACTTATAGGGAAATAGCGGCAGACACAAAGGGAGGTTAGCGCTACGTGTACGAACGAATAGCGAAACAGAATCAACCGCTACCTTACCTTAACCTGTAAACACCCACGTGAGGGAATAAAGGTGAAATACATACAGAGAGGAAAGAGGAGGAGAGAAGGAGCTCTGAACTGCAAGTCGCCTCTGGAAAACGAAACTGGCAGCGTACGTAACAAAGTCGATACAACGCGCTAAGCGCCAGAATGTATTGGTGTTTATAGTTTCCGGCGGCCATGTTGGAAAAACACTAGACCTTCAACCTGGAACTATCAGAACCATGTTAGTGGTATTTCCATCTATACACGAATTTCCAGGGCTGGTGCATGACAGTATGCCCCCTTCTATACCTGCTTCCACCAGGCTTCCCCGGATTCCGTCGGTGGAACTGTTGAACCAGTCGAGGGGCATGTACATGGGATCTAGGTTCCCATGTTCTTTCAGCAATCGGATAATCCTTCCAATGGATCAGGTATTGAAGAGTTCCCCTTCTATAACGAGAATCAACCAATCTGGCCACTTCATACTCCTTCGGTTCTTCGGGAGGAGCAGTAATCGGGCTTCTTCTTGTTCTTTTGTAAGGATCGTCCTTATGAGCCTTTAGAAGAGACGAATGAAAGACCGGATGAATTCTTCTTAAGGCGCTGGGTAGTTGTAACTTGAATGCAACTGGATTGATCCTGGATAGAATGCGATATGGACCTATAAATCTGGCTGCAAATTTACCCTTATGGATCCAACGAGGTAAATACCGAGTAGAGAGCCAGACTCGATCTCCTGGTTTCCATAATGGAGTAGGGCTTCTTTTGGTGTCGGCTGACACCTTGTACTTCCTCCTACTGTCTTCCAATGCTCGTAATGCTTCTTTGTGTGAGACCCTGAGATCCAGTAACATTTCTTCAATGGCTGGTGTGGATATCTTAGATCTTGGAGTTATGATTCCTGGTAAGTGATGAGGATGGTACCCATAGGTACATTTGAAGGGACTCATCTTGATAGCCGTATGATAAGTGTTATTATAGGCAAATTCTGCCATGGGTAGCAAAGAAGCCCAGTTATCTTGCTCTCTATTGCAAAAGCAACGGAGGTACTGTTCTAAATTGGCGTTCAGTCTCTCCGTCTGTCCGTTTGATTGAGGATGATACCCCGAGGAGAGAGCTCGTTGAACTCCAAGTTGATGACAAAGGGAGTCCCAAAATTTTGAGGTAAATTGGGATCCTCTGTCAGAAATTATGGTTCGGGGTAAGCCGTGTAGTCTTATAACTTCCTTGAGGAATATGGTAGCCGTTTCGGAGGCAGAGGGTACTCCTTGTAACGCTACAAAGTGGGCTAGCTTTGTGTAAGAATCAATCGTTACCAAAATCGCTGTTTTACCATTTGAAGTTGGTAACTCTACTACAAAATCCATCGAAAGGTCTTCCCAAGGACGTGTCGGTGCCTTGGCTTGATGTAAGAGTCCTAATGGTCTTTGACGAGGTGTCTTATACATAGCACAGATGGGGCAAGTAGAAACATAGGAGGTGATATCCTTTCGCATAGATGGCCACCAAAAACTCCTGGACATCAGTTCATAAGTTGCCTTTTCCCCCTTATGTCCTGCCAAGGGTAGATCATGACAAAAGCGGATGGCTTGGTTCTGAAGAGTTGAGGTGGGTAGAAATAGTGCAGACTGGCGAAACCATAATCCGTCAATGTCTTGCAATTGATAGGTTTCTCTTGCTTCTTGTGTAAATTCTTCCAATCCACTATGAACTTCTTGTAGAAAAAGATTTGCGATCATATAAAAATGATGCTTCGGTAGGATTCTTTCCTTCTGTAATTCTGGCTTCTCCTCATTCTCCCAGCTTCGGGATAATGCGTCAGCAACACTGTTCTGAGATCCAGGGATGTAGGTGATTTGGAAGTCGAAATTGGAAAAATAATATGCCCAGCGAGCATGTCTCGAATTTCTACACTCCATTTGTTGGAGTACCTTCAAGTTTCTATGATCCGTGCGGATCGTGAACTGTTGCGCTGCCCCTTGCAAAAGGTGTCTCCATTCTTGACAGGCAGCTCGCATAGCTAATAGCTCTCTCTCGAGCACAGAATAATTCCTTTCACTTCCCGTCAAGGTGCGGGAATAGAAAGCTATGGGGTGTTCTTCCCCTTCTTGATTCTCTTGTAATAATACTGCCCCCAAGGCACCTCCGGAGGCATCGGTCTCCAGGACAAATGGTTTAGTCTGATCAGGTTGTAACAAAACTGGAGCAGAAGTGAAGTGATTCTTGAGGTTCTTGAATGCCTCCTGTGCTTCTGTATCCCAGTGAAAAACGACTCCCTTTTTAAGGAGTGAGGTTAAGGGCAAAACCAGGTCCGAAAAATTTGGAATAAACCGACGATAAAAATTTGCCAGACCAAGGAAGCGTTGTATCTCCTTAACTGAGGAAGGATCTGGCCATCGGTCTATTGCCCGGATCTTGTTAGGATCCATTCGTACCCCATTAGCTGACAAAATAAATCCGAGGTATGAGACTTCAGAAGCTTCGAAGACGCACTTCTCTGGCTTAGCAAAGAGGTGATTCTCTAGTAGTCTCTGTAGAACCCTATTAACCTGAATTCGATGTTCTTCCAAGGATGGTGAGAAGATCAATATATCATCCAGATATACCACGACGGATGTATATAGAAGATCTGCAAAGATCTTGTCCACAAATCTCTGAAATATCGCCGGGGCGTTCACTAATCCGAATGGCATCACGCAGTATTCGAATAACCCCATTGGTGTTCTGAATGCAGTCTTCCACTCATCCCCTCTCTTAATCCTTAACAAATGGTAGGCCCCTCTTAGGTCGAGTTTGGTGAATACTCTGGAGTTCCGGACAGCTTCGAGGATATCTCGAATAAGGGGCATTGGGTATCTGTCACGGATAGTCAGGCTATTTAAACCCCTGTAATCGATACATGGGCGTAACTCCTTTGAGTCCTTTTTAGATATAAAGAACAATGATGCTCCTCCTGAAGACCTTGATGGTCAGATCAAACCGTTCTCCAAGTTGGTATCTAGATAATCTTTCAGAGTAGACTTTTCTGTTAAGGATAAAGGGTACATCCGTCCAAATGGAAGAGAAACCTCCTCTTTGAGGTCAATACTACAATCTTCTTTTCGGTGAGGTGGGAGGAGTCTAGGGTTTATATCTTCAAACACTTTTGAAAAAGTCTGGTACTGTACGGGGATAGAGGAAACAGAGATGTTGGATAGTCCTTTGGGAATGCTAGATTGAACTTCAACCTGGAGTCCCTTCATGCAATGTTCTCCGCAATAATCAGAATCAAAGCTGAGTTTGTTAGCTGTCCAATCTATACTGGGGTTATGACGTCGTAACCAAGAGATACCTAGTATCAGAGGGAAATGTGCCGCTCTGATGACATCAAAGCTAAGGTTCTCCGTGTGATGTCCCATTCCCAACGAGATAGGAACCGTTTCCATCGTAATAAATCCGGAAGATAAAGGACGTCCATCTACACCTTCAACCGGAAGAGGGGTTGTCTTCTTCTGTAGTGGAATATGGTTTTCTTGGGCCCAGTTGACATCAATGAAATTTCCCGCAGCTCCACAATCTAGCATGGCTAGTACAGGGATATTCTGTTTCAAGTTGTAGGAAAACAAGACCTGAAATACCATTAAACGGTTGTCTTCTATTCCTTCCTGACTGAATCTGGTAAGATTGCAAGGGTTTGAGCTGTTGTCCCCACGATCTCCCTTGCATAGACCTGGGGTCTGTCGTTTCCCTGTCTTCTGGAGGGAATTTCAGAACAGTCCTTGAGGCTGTGTCTAGAGGATCCACAGTACATACAGAGGTTAAGTTCTTGTCTTCTCTTCCTTTCATTCTTGGTTAAGGGTCCTCTGGTAGATCCTATCTGCATCGGTTCCTCTAGGGTTGGGCGCTCTCTTCTTCCTTGTGGAGGACTATACCTTTGGACATAGCCTCTTCCTCTCCGTCTCTCCAAGCGTCTCTCTTGGATCCGGAATTCGATCTGGAGGGAGAGGGTAACTAGTTCACGAAAGCTGTTGGGACGAGCTACGCGGGCCAATTCGTCCTTCATTTCTTCGTTCAATCCCCTTCTGAAGATTGTTTGTTGCGCTGTATCTGGCCAACCAGCGGATACTGCTAGACTCTGGAATTGCGCGATGTAAGCTTGAAGGTCCTGATTTCCCTGCCCTACATCGAGGAAAGCTTCGTATTTGGTATACTGGACCTCCGGACGTTCAAAACGGTCTTTGAAGCCTTGTATGAATACAGCATAATCATTAACCAAAGGATCCTGGTTAGTGACCAGGGGGGTTGCCCAGGCCAGAGCACTACCCGCTAAGTTAGCAATGATAAATCCTATCCGAGCCCTTCCAGACTCGAAAGCTCTAGGTCTGAAGGAAAAATATACAGCACAGGCATCTAGGAACTCCTTTATTGTCTTGGGGTTTCCTTCATATTTACCATATGAGAATGGCATAGGTGGTAGATCATCTCTACTCTCTGTTCTAGCTGCCGCCTGTTGACGAAGTAGAAGGTTCTCAGCATGCAGGGTTTGCATCTCCACTCTGAGTCCTTGTATGGCGTTACACATCTCCTGTATCTGTTCCGGAGACGCCATAAGTTTGATTGGGCGTTGTATACTGTCAAGATTGGACTCCTCTTCCCCTATCTCCTCCTCACCTGGATCTTCTTGTATCTCCTCCAACCTTAATGCTTCTGTCTTCTTCCTAGTTCTTATGCTTTCTCCCGTCTTCTTCTCTTTCTTCTGACGTAAGTAAGGACGCGCTCCCTCGGTGGCCACCTTGATCTGGATGTTTTACAGATCTTGGGGAAACCCGAGGAGCACGCCCTTCGTGCTGGGAAAAAGCCCAAAGGCAAAAAACCCTGAGAGATCTTAACTGTCCGTCTGTAGATACGGTGAGTGTTTGAAAGTATCTTTCAATTGTCCTTTGGAAACAGTAAACCAATTCTCCAACAATTCCTCTATTGATTTAAATATGGGTTGAATATGGAAAAACAGATTCCAGTAGTTTCAACAAAAGAAAGAAATAGGTAAGAAGAAGATAGAAGATAGCGGGAAAGAAATAGAATAAGACAAGACTTCCGATACAGTGGACGTCAGTAAATACAGAGAAAAAGCTGAGAGAGATAGCCGAAGTAGACACTTATAGGGAAATAGCGGCAGACACAAAGGGAGGTTAGCGCTACGTGTACGAACGAATAGCGAAACAGAATCAACCGCTACCTTACCTTAACCTGTAAACACCCACGTGAGGGAATAAAGGTGAAATACATACAGAGAGGAAAGAGGAGGAGAGAAGGAGCTCTGAACTGCAAGTCGCCTCTGGAAAACGAAACTGGCAGCATACGTAACAAAGTCGATACAACGCGCTAAGCGCCAGAATGTATTGGTGTTTATAGTATCCGGCGGCCATGTTGGAAAAACACTAGACCTTCAACCTGGAACTATCAGAACCATGTTAGTGGTATTTCCATCTATACACGAATTTCCAGGGCTGGTGCATGACAGTATGCAACCTCTCTTAAGATCTCAAGTGTTGTATGAAACCCCCTATGACCGGCGGTGGCCGCATCATGGGCGTGACTTAACATCAGGCTTCGGAATGAGGTAGGGACCACACACTGATCATGGCCAGCTTGGGATTTCCTTACCAACAAACTGTCTTGGATTCGTAACATTTTTGGACATTTCATCAACAATCTAAGGTCCTCTTTCCCAACGTAATCGGTATCCGTCAGGGGAAAGTCCTCAGGGTCCTCAATGTGTTGGTAAAACTTACCAATTATTGGATCCCCCTTCTGAGCCGTGATCAAATCAGCATCTGGGGTCTCCTTACTTCATTGTGCAGTTGAAAGATCATTGTGAGCAATTGTCTGGGACCTAGTGATAGCAGTGACCTGGATTTACCCCAACAGGGACTCAATCTCTATTAGATACCCTTGGATGGCCCCGGTATGGCCAGCTGATCAGCTAAGTCATTTCCAGTTTTTTCTGGTCCCTCTACCTTGGAATGACCCTTGAACTTTTTCCAGTAGATGTTCATCCCGTTCGTGGTGACCAGATCATCAATAGTTTGGATTAACTTCCCATGTTTCAAGGGTTTGTTATTAGCACATAACATGCCTCTGGTTTTCCAATTAACCAGGTGCTCCACGAACCTGTTCCGTACATAATCTGAATCTGTGATTATGATCAGTTTGTGGAGTTGATGTTGGACAGCAGTGAGGATGGCTTGATGCACAGCCATCAACTCTGCCACCTGGCTACTTCGGATACCAATTTTGTACCCAGCGGAGGGTTCTGGGGACTCATTCACCCATGCATTCCCTACGCCGGCCACCAGTTATTTTTCCCCATTGTTGTCAACATGGTAAGAGCATCCATCCCAATAGACAGTGGGCATTCCCTCACACTTGTCCTCTTCAAAGACTTTGTGTGGGGAATTAAGGTATGCCTCCATGTTGTCCTTGATTTTTAGACTTTTGTCCTCGAGACAGTTTTCTCTGGCACAATCATGCAAGTCAGCCAGACCTTGCGTGAGGGGACTCTTCTTGTTTTGGCCATATCTGACCTCCACAGGAAAGCCTTGCATTGACAGAATCCAGGAAGTAATTCGGGAATTACTCACATTTCTGGCCCGTATTCTGTCACTTTGGAGATATTGCAGAGGCTGGTGTGGAGTCTCCACTATGATCTGTTCCCCCTGGATAAACGGGCGTTAATTCTTCAATGCCCACACTATTGCCAGGAGTGCCTTCTCACAATCGTTGAATTTTTCCTCCACAGAGGATAAAGTTTTGCTCACATAGGATATTACTTTATTAACCTTTACATGCTTTTGGTATAATACTGCCTTCAAGCACGTATTAGAGAACCCTGTCTCCAGGAAGAACTCCTTGTTCCTGACAGGGTAAGCTAGGCAAGGCGCTTGTGAGAGGCTTCTTTTGAGTTGTCTTACTGCCTCGGATTGTTCTGGACCCCATTCCCACTTGACCCCCCCTTCAAAAGATGAATCAGGGGTCTAGTTATCTCTGCATAGCCCTCAATGAACTTTCTGCTGTAATTAGTCAGTCCAAGGAGGCTCCTTAGTTCCCGCAGAGTTGTGGGATCCTTCAATTTTTGGAGTGCTTCCACTTTCTTTTCCTGGGGACAGAGACCCTGAGGAGTAATCTCATGCCCCAAGAAATTAACACGGGTTCTACACCACTGTGCTTTCTGAAAGGAAAGTTTTGCTCCGGCGGCCCTCAACTGTGTCAGAACATAACGGATCTCCGCTATGTGTTCCACCACAGATGAACTTTTGATGAGGACATCATATACATAAGCCAGGTTACCCCTCGCACCCAGGTCGGGCATGGCCTTGTGTAGGAAAATGTTGAACTCATTGCCGGAGTTGAGGTATCCGAAGGGAGTCCGGGTCCATGTGTACTGCTGGCCCCCAAAGGTAAAAGCCAGTTTGTATTGGTCCTCCCTACTGACAGGCACGGTCCAGTATCCATTGGTCAGGTCTGTTGCAGTGAATACCTGTGACCCCTGAATCTGGGCCAGCCCGTGGTCAATGTAGGGAAGAGGCCATCGGGAAGTATGGACCCGTTTGTTGAGCTCCCTAAGGTCGGCGCAGAGTCTCCACTGGCCGTTTGGCTTCAATATTCCCAGCACCGGATTATTGAAGGTGCTGTGGGCTGGACGGATTATTCCCCGGGACTCAAGGGTTCTTAATTATTTCAGTAAGGGACTCCATGGATGCGAGAGGCAAGCGATATTGCTTCACAAACACTGGAGTCATGCCCGGGTCCGTGGGAATTGTTGTTGTGTGGATGTCGGTGCGACCACAGTCATATGAGTCTACCGCAAAGAGATCTTGGAAATCCAAGAAAACTTGTTTCAACTTTTGCTTCTGTTCCAGAGTCACACAGGCATCAGCTAGGTTGACTCTCTCTTCCACCATCTGCCTGAAGCATGGGAAGACTTCTGGTTTTGCTATCTCAGCGGCCTCCTCCAGCTGGGTGGAGAAGTCCCTGGTCAGAGTGCTGATTGGGACTGGAGGCTTCAGGTGGGAAAGGCAGCCCTCATGGACCTGGAAAATCACCTCATCCCTCCTGAGGTCACAAGTCACATCTTCCTTACCATAAGCGCAGGAAGTGTGTACCAGGAAGTTCCCCCCATGCCGGGTAAAGATCCTGTCTGGTGTTGTATTATCATCACTGTCACTGTCAAAACCGTCCTTGGGGATTGGTCCTAACAGTTCATTTCCTAAATCAATGGAGAAATGTCGGTCATCAACCGCCATTCCAATAAGGGTGCCTGCGGCTAGAGGGATACTCTTTAAGTCGCTGTTATCCACCTCTATTGGAATGGTGTCCTGTTCTATGTTGACTAATGGTGTTGGGTTTACCCCCAACCCTTGCTGTTGGAGATAAGCATTTAGATCAGGGGTGCACAACTGATTTTGACAGAGAGCCGAAAGTACCTTACATGAGGGCTTTAGTGGGCCGAAAAGTAAAAGTGGGCAGGGCGATAGGCGGGACATGTCAGGAGGCTTTTTCAACCCCCAATTTGTATTAAACACATGGAAAAAGAATATGTTTTTGAGGGGTAACAATTTTTATTGCATTTCAAACTTACATTTTGTACTATACATTTTCCATTGTTATCATTTATTTCGATGTAGTTATTGTATATCGTCTGTTTAATTAAATTATATATATTTTATTGTCCCTTGATTGGTCATTCTGTTATTTTGGACTGCTATAGTTTGCTATTTGGGTTGCCCAAGAGGAGCATGGCCTTCGTTGAGTCAGGTTTCCTCAAAAAAGCAAAAGATGTACATCTCCTAACTGTGCCTGTTTTAGCTTTATTATTGGGTTCACTCTTGGAGTGCAACACTATGCCCCATGGCTCCCATCCCCAACCAAACACTATGCCCCATGGCCCCCTCAGCCCCAACCAAACACTATGCCCCATGGCCCCCTCACCCCCAACCAAACACTATGCCCCATTGCTCCCACCCCCAACCAAACACTATGCCCCCTGTCCCTCACCCCCAAGCAAACACTATGCCCCCTGTCCCTCACCCCAACCAAACACTATGCTCCATGGCCCCCTCACCCCCAACCAAACACTATGCCCCATGGCCCCCTCACCCCCAACCAAACACTATGCCCCATGGCTCCCACCCCCAACCAAACACTATGCCCCATGGCCCCCTGACCCCCAACTTAACACTATGCCCCATGGCCCCCTCACCACCAACCAAACACTATGCCCCATGACTCCCACCCCCAACCAAACACTATGCCCCCTGTCCCTCACCCCCAAGCAAACACTATGCCCCATGGCCCCCTCACCCCCAACCAAACACTATGCCCCATGGCCCCCTCACCCCCAACCAAACACTATGCCCCATGGCTCCCACCCCCAACCAAACACTATGCCCCATGGCCCCCTCACCCCCAACCAAACACTATGCCCCATGGCTCCCACCCCCAAGCAAAAACTATGCCCCATGGCCCCCTCACCCCAACTAAACACTATGCCCCATGGCCCCCTCACCCCCAACCAAACACTATGCCCCATGGCTCCCGGCCCCAACCAAACACTATGCCCCCTGTCCCTCACCCCCAAGCAAACACTATGCCCCATGGCCCCCTCACCCCCAACCAAACACTATGCCCCATGGCCGTCTCACCCCCAACTAAACACTATGCCCCATGGCTCCCCTCACCCCCAACCAAACACTATGCCCCAAACACACTCTCAAGCATGCACCCATACAGACCCGAACCCCCCACCCCCCCAACTCAGCACACACTCTCAAGCATACATCATGACACCATGCACCCATACAGACCCAAACCCCCAACTCAGCACACAAACGCTGAAGCATGCACCCATACATGCATCTCAACATACACAACACAAACATACAAAAACAAACATTCATGCACACCCGAACCCCCCACTCCCCCAACTCAGCACACACACTCTCAAGCATGCACCCATACAGACCCAAACCCCCCAACCCCAAATCAGCACACTCTCAAACATGCACCCATACAGACCCGAACCCCCCCAACCCCCAACCCAGCACACACACTCTCAAAAATGCATCCATACAGACCCGAACCCCCCACCCCCCCAACTCAGCACACACTCTCAAGCAGACACCATGCACCCATACAGACCCGAACCCACCACCCCCCAACTCAGCACACACACTCTCAAGCATGCACCCATACAGACCCAAACCCCCCAACTCAGCACTCAAACTCTGAAGCATGCACCCATACATGCATCTCAACATACACAACACAAACACTCAAAAACAAACATTCATGCACATCCGACATGCACCCTCAGCCGCCCATCTCAACATACACAACACAAACACTCAAAAACAAATATTCATACACATCCAACATGCCACCCCCACCCCCATCTCAACATACACAACACAAACACTCAAAAACAAATATCATACACATCTGACACCCCCCACCCCCATCTCAACATACACAACACAAACACTCAAAAACAAATATTCATACACATCTGACACCCCCCAACCCCATCTCAACATACACAACACAAACACTCAAAAACAAACATTCATACACAACTGACACCCTCCCCCCACCTCCCATCTCAACATACACAACACAAACACTCAAAAACAAACATTCATACACATCCGACACGCCCCCACCCCCATCCCAACATACACAACACAAACACTCAAAAACAAACATTCATACACATCCGACACCCCCCACCCCCATCTCAACATACACAACACAAACACTCAAAAACAAATATTCATACACATCCCGACACCCCCCATCTCAACATACACAACACGAACACTCAAAAACAAACATTCATGCACATCCGACACGCCCCCCCACCCTCCAATCTCAACATACACAACAGAAACATACAGCAGAACAGACCCGACACACAAACACAAACACACAGACCACTTACCGGAGACGTGCTGGAAGGCAGGTAAGCTGGAACGCTGGCGAGGTAAGTGGAATCATACTACGGCTGGCGTGGCAAGCAAGGCTGAAATGCCTTCCTGCATCAAGCCTTACTGGCCACGCCAGCCGTAGTGCTGGCTCTCCGTTGGTGCAGCACACACACACTACGTGGCTCGTAGGAGTGACGTGAAGCTTGTGTGCTGAGCCAATGAAGGCCAGTGTTTTGTCCGGCCCGGAAGACAAAACAAAGACTTTCCTAATGGAGGGCGGCCGATGCTGCTTGCGGGCCGCACTCCATTAGGAAAGTATTTGTGCCTCGCGGGCCGAAAAAAACAGCATGGCGGGCTGCAACTGGCCCGCGGGCCGTATGTTGTGCACCCATGATTTAGATGAATATAAGCATCAGGATTCTTCAATTTTTGTCCTCTTTTAACTTTCACTTCCAGGGAGAATTGTCGGGTCCTTTCTGGGATGGTGACTTCCTCTTTAATCTGAATTTCAACTGCATAAGGTAGCAATTGAGCTGACCTAAATGCTTTTTCTGGATCATCAAAGCCCATGGGATTATCCGCTAATCGGGACCAAGCTTTGAAGATTATTATGGCCAAACTAATGGTAAAGCGATTGAGAATGTCACTGCCTAAGTAAAAGGCGGCAGTGACGTCTCGCACGACCCAACAATTATGGACTATGCTCTTGTTGCAAATGGAGATTTTGAGCATATACCTGCTTAGCAGGAGATGTTTGGAATTGGGTACTTCCAGGTCCATTTCCCATTTGTCTATCAATTTGAATGTGGGAATGGCTGGATCTTTTGGGAGTTGGCGGAACATGGCTTCGCTGATGAAGCTCTTGCCGTTGTTCACACACACTCGGGCGAGAACAGAGTCCTTCCCATCATTTAACTGAACAGGGATGAACAACTGCTCTCCAATTTGCTGAATATCAGCCAGGCCCTGAGCTGATTTCACATCTTTCTGGACTATCGGAGTGGGAATGTCTGATTGTGGATTAGTAAAGAATTTCAGAGTGTTTCCTTCCAGTGTGGAATACCACCTTAAACTGGAAGGAAGGTTGATTTTCAGAAATAGAGAGGACCCCCATCACCAGTCTGTTGTCCTACTGCTATTACTGTCACATCTGGAATTTGGTTGTTCTGGAAGTGAAATTCTACTTGGTCAGATTTTTGTTCAACCATGTGGCACGTGCCGTTTAAACTAACATGGTTGACACTCTGCTTTAATTTTATTGGTTGGCTAGTCTCCGTCCAGAGGACCTTGTTTACACAATCCATTAGGGGTGACAACCTTCTCAGGAGGTCATTCCCTAGTAAACAAGGGGTGCCCTCTGGAGTCACTACTATGACCGGGTGTTTCACCTTGTGTCACCAATTTTGATGTCCAAATCTGCAGTCCCCTCGACGGGAATGTCCTTCCCGTCAAAGTTCTGGAGTTGTCCAGGAAGAGAGGTGAGAGGAATACGGTAATTCTCTCCCCTTCCTGCATTTAGTTCATCAAAAGCCCTTTTGGACAGAAGAGTAGCTTGGGATCCAGTATCCACCAGTGCCAAAATTGTACCCTGTCCCTGTACTTGTACCGGGGCATAGTATCTTCCCTCCTTCTCAGATAATGCACATTTTTGGACAAATGGTGGGCTAATTTTCCAGTTTTGGACATTGAGAGAGAAGAGATTTGGGCAAAATTCTGTGGAGAGTTTCGGGAATCTGAAAGAAAAAGTTGGCAATTGGATATGGTTTTGGGTTCCCCTGGTTCTGGTTCTGAGCCGCCACCCCTTTTTGGAGGCAGTCACCAGGATGGGTTTGGACCATGGGTTTTTGGTATTGTTGGTTCTGGGATAGGATGATGGGCGGCGACAGCTCGATCCCTACATCTACCCAGTCTATTGATTCGGTTTTAGGTTGCCTGATCCCGGTTCTGGGCCGCCCCCCCTTTTTTGGAGGCAGTCACCAGGATGGGTTTGAACCAGGGGTTTTTGGTCTTGTTGGTTCTGGGATAGAATGATGGCGGCGACAGCTCAATCCCCACATCTACCCACTCTGGGTTGGAATCCCTTGGGACCAATGTTCCCTCTAATTATTTTTTTCTATGTGCTCAACTGGTTGGCTGTTGTGCGCAAATTATTTGCCATGTGCGCAACTGACTAATGAGGTAAGCCACTTTGTGAGCTACTGTCGCAGAAGGAGGTTTGGCAAGGAATTTCCTCTTGCCGGCCACTGCAATTCTTTACAAATCTTACAACACTTTTTCCAAACACGTAAGCTAAAATAAAATATGTCAAATGTGATTATACAGAAAAAAAATCAACCAGTCCAAGACTTCAACATCTGCCACAGTATCTTGCAAAGGTACTTTGGTGCTGAGAAAAATGTATGTTTTAAGCCACTGAAAAATCACGTGTGTATTACAAAACACAAATATCTCTTGTCATAAATGATGTGGCTGTCAATAAATTCAGACAGAATACAACATTGCAGATGGATTAATGACAATTAAAAGCAAGGTGTCAAAAACATGCTGACAGGAGTTCAAGTGCCACCTTAACGAAGTAATTCAAGGTCCAGGAGAACATCCATCTAATTATTTGTGCATGGATGATAATTGCATCAGAATAACTGCACCTCAGAATATGATGATCAAACATTCCTGTGCTTCTACCTACTATCCACATTACATTCTCCTATGGGTAGTGAACACCAGCCTTACAGCTATGAGACATTTGCCCCATCCATTTTTACTCCAGGCAAAAACGGAAAAACGATAAACAATTAACATATGATTGCTTCAACCCACTAAGCCCCATTGATATTTTTTTGAATTAGTGACCAGTAGAGCAGTAGCATAGGAAGGAACTCTAATAATATTAATGCCTGATCTAAAGAGGAATTTTAAGGGGAAAGAACCTCTTTTAATAAGCAGAAAGAATTCCTAATGGCAAAGCTAATCACTTTTTTACTCACTGAAAAATCATTTGACTCCAAGTAGGGAGCAACATCTGATTAGAGCCATGCTTGCACCCCTGACAGGAAGTGAAATGACAAGGCACATAATAAAGTGTATAGTTTTCCCCACCCTTCCACACCACAGCCTAAATAAAATTAAACATGATCCTTATTGAGGTTTATTATGGAGCCTTGTTGAAGAAAATCACATATATGCCTTTTAAGTTAATAGCATCAATTCATCAGAGATAGAACTGATTGAGTGCATTCTCTAACAATGGACCCCTATTCTGTAAATCTTTGTGATCAGTTAAATAAGATGCAAGGAGATGCTAGAGACTATACACACAGAACACGTGGTTATATTGAAAAGCCCCCAGCAGCTGGGCATAGAATGAAAAAGAAGGTGCTGTTGTCTAGACGGGTACTAGAATTTTCTATCGGTTAGCAAACAATCAACACATTTCCTTCAGTGTACTGCCGAAACGTCTGACTTGGTTTTTGAAATGTGCTGCTTAGTTCATCACCCGCAAGGAGTGATGACCTGCGCTCTTCCACCCATACCCTTCCCCAGCCCCTGCACTAGCCTACAATACTAGTTGATAGAGCACTGTAAAAAGTGAGTGATTGTAGTAGTAAAGACTCACTGGGATATTTGCAGACCCACAATACTTTGCAAGCGAGGCATATTTAAATGCCTCAACATAGGATGTGCATTTTAAGAATGTCATTACTCTGCATGACCCAATTCTTTTGCAGTGCATACAAGATTGTTTGCACCATACCCCACCCTTATATCACTGTGCAGGATTACACAAGTGCTCAGTGAAACCATTTTTTTGTATAGACGCGAGTTACCATACAACATGTGAAGGTCTATTCCCAAAGGAACTCTGAACACTTGCAAATGATGCAGATTGTTTGAAAAGCATTCTACTGTCTGAATATCCTGTGCCTTGATACGATGGACGAGAAATCCCAGGCACAGTCCATACCCATTATCCCTTGTTGGCTGAGTAAATGGTATTGCAGCATTGCTCTCCACTTATAGGGTAATGTTAGTAATGCTAAAGTAGGAGATGGTGAGCTTGTGCCTTATTAAATTCTTTTTGAATAGGTGAGAATTGTCTGTGTGCGCTGCTATAAATCTTCTGAGCGGCACCCATAAGGAAGCTGGGCAAGCGCACATGCGCACAGCTTAGAGGGAACATTGCTTGGGACCCATTTTTCCTTGGGAGGAGTTCCCCCATCTCTGAAGGAGAAGATCCTTTTCCCAGGATCCTCTGAGGATCCCTCTCCCTCAAATTGGAAGACCTGTACCTCCTCCACAAAATGGGTCTGTTTGGGTCCTTTGTTTCTCCTACCTCCTCTCTGCTCCTTGGGTGGCAGACTTTCAGGGGTAGGAGATTTTGTTTCGGGTTCCTGGGTTTCCAGGGGCTGTTTAAAAGTGGGGAAGGAAGCTTCCTCCAAGGCTTTACACCCCCCTTCCCCTTGTGCCTCCTCCCTGGGAACCGGTGGGTTGTCGGGGTGCTGCCCCCGTCATTGTTCTGGAGCACCAGGCCCAGAGTTTGGGGCATTCTGCGGTGGCATGCTCATCAGAGGGTTCTGTTGAGCCCTCAGTATGTGACCCAGATCCCGTGCCATATTTTGGACCTGGCGCTCTAACTGTGAAACCCGCTCAGGCTGATACGGGGTTCTATTTTCTCCCCTGGGCTGATCCCGGGAAGGGTAGCTATCCCTTCTCTGGTAGTACCCCGGGTTGGGAAGATTTGGGTACCCCTCCACCCTTGGCCTCCCCTCTCCCGGATTCGGTTTTCTGGGCTCAGGGAATTGGGGAAAGAAGGATGGATGATTTTGGGGCTGGAAGTTGGGTGGATACCTGGGGAACAAGTTCTGCCCAGGATTTGGTGAATTTCTGCCCTCCTAGGGGAAGTGCCGAGGGAAGTTCCCTGGGTTGGACTGTTTCCCTTATAGCGGGGACTTACATAGTCAGGGGAGCGAGGGACCCCATTTGTGGGACTACCTCCTTGACTCCCTGTCTGTGACTGGCCCGAGGGCCTTCTGGGCTTAGAATTATTCGGTGCAGGCAGGTTTTTAGGCCCCCCATCTCCAAATCTAAAACGGGGGCTACCTTTACCTCTGCCACCTTGGCAGCAGCAGGGGTGCTGTTGGTTTTGGTTTTTTTGGGCTGATTGTTATTTTCCACTGGTTTCTGCACCTCATAGATGCGGGTGGCTTGCTCAATGACCCAGTCTAAAGATCTTTTCTTAATGAAAGTCTCTCACGAGCTGGGTCATTATGTATTTGGGTAAGGCATGGAAAAACGTATTAACAAATTCTTTACTGTCCGTGCGTACGCTCTTTGTAGTCTGCGCAAAAGCACGCTTTAACTCCTGCACAAATTCTTGTGGGGCCTGATCCTCCCCACATTGCAAATTGTAGGCTGCCTTGTGAGCCTCTTGGGGATTTCTGTGAACAGAAAAATGTTTCAAGATGGCCGCCCTGTAGGTGGACCATCTTGAATGATTTTGGTCCTCCAGCCCTGCAAAGAAACTGGAGTATTCTGGGGAGAATGTCCATTTTACATACTGAATGCAGCTACTGCTGTCTTTCAAATGGAAAGTCTCCATCATTTGCTCATAAAGCTCCAAGTGTTCCCAAACAGAATACTTGGCGTTCTTGTGATAAGTGGTGATGACACTCCTTATTGCCTCGATCTGCTTTAAGGGGTCCTTAAGCAAGGCCCTTTTTGCCTTATTGGCCTTTTTGGTTCGGGTAACCCTGGTCCACTCATCCTCTGACTCAGAGGCACTGCTCCCAGAGGTGCCCGTCTGATATTCCAGGTTTTCTCGGATTCTGCGAGCCTGGGAATGGCTGGCAGAATGTGGGGACCTAGTCTCCTGGGCCGCTCAGAGGAGTCTTCAGATCCCTCCTTGCTGCCAGGATATGATGGGTACCAGCCCCAATGACCTAACTGGGCAGAGGTTTTTAGGATGCCCTTAGTGGGCCTACTTTCCTGGGGTTCCCCACTAAATTACACTGTGCTTGGGTGCCCATACCCGGATTCCCGCCCATCCATTCCTGGGAGGTGCTGGCCTATGAACCCCATACTTTTGGCTGGATAGTAATCTGCCATCCCTGTGGCCCTGTGCTCATGTGCACCAGGGGACATGGGGGTGGCAGAGTCCAAGGACTGGGAGAGAAGAAGGACTCTGGTACTAGGGCTCCTGAGGTTATGCTCAGGTGTTTCCCTTTCCCAGCAAACTTCATCTCTGTCAGCCCCTGTTCCCTGTTGCAATGCAAGAGTCTGCGCTTTCAGTTCCTCAGTTAAGGCATTACTAGTCTCTATCAGTCTCTCCTGCATGGCTACCTGTTGCTGGAGCCTATCAT
The DNA here is from genome assembly GCF_040938575.1 of Ambystoma mexicanum. Lineage (NCBI taxonomy): Eukaryota > Metazoa > Chordata > Amphibia > Caudata > Ambystomatidae > Ambystoma > Ambystoma mexicanum. The sequence continues at coordinate 432,679,367 of NC_090937.1, forward strand.
TGTGCTGACAGAGAGCCTCATTTTCTCTCTGCGCTTCCTGGTTGGTCCTGGAATACTGGGCCAGTCTTTGCTGCAGGAGGGTTATCTCCTGAGTCCCATCCCTACTGGCCTGTTCCTTTCTTGCCAGAGCATCTTCCACCCTCCTGGTGTGTTTAACAAGTTCTGATGCTCTTTTTCGTGGTCACCCAGTCCCTGGAGGGCCAAGTGATTTTCTTCAATTTTTTTCTTTTAATTGGCAGACTTCCTGGCCTAAGGTGTCCCTTTCCTGACTAAGAGCCTGCATCTGTGCCGCCAGGTCATCCCTCTGCCTCTGAAAGGCACCAGCTTTCTGGCGTTCTTGATCAAACCCTGCCTGGGTAGCCAGGTCTTTCAAAATCAGTTTATTGCTCTCTGTCTTCTTCCTATCTAGGTGGCTTTGCAGGGTGACTACCTGCTCTGCGCATGCCCCATTGATGTCCAGTTGTTGCTCCAGCTTTTTCTGGCTCTGCAGTAGGGCGTCCAAACCTTCTTGGTACTCCTTCTGCAAGGCCAGAAATCTGTAATCCTGGTCAGCCTTTATTTTAATAATATACTGCCTACTATCATTTTCTGACTCCTGGCTCCTCTGCAGTCTCTGCTCAGAAGAGACCAGGTCAGATTGGGCCTTCTCTGATGCCATCAGTTGCCTATTTGCCAGATCTTGGCCTTCAGCACATTTGTCCTGTATGGCTCCCATATATAAATATAAATATGCCGCTACCCTGGCAATCTTGTTGTGCTCATCCTTGGCCTTAGGGACCATATATAGTTCACTCAGGGCCACATGTAAGGGACCCTGATCTCTTCATATATCTGACCCTGTTTCAGTGATCTGGGGTGTGATTGCCTGCAACCAGACCGCCTGGTCCTGATGAGCCCACTCACCTCTCACAAATAGCTTATGTAAGAGGTGTTCTCTGGCTATTTTTATATCTACCAAGGTCGTCATTCTTGAAATTGATTTCCTTCCTGACTTACAGAAGTTTGTATTTTATTTTGCAAAACAGACCGTTTCCTTAGAGCGTTCCTTTGAGGGGTGTTTTTACAGTGTAACACGGCGTGGTGATCCAACAGAATTTATGTATCCTGTCAGTTAGCACACTGTATTAATCTGCACACAAGTGATAGATCTAATCCAGAATCCCCGGCTCGAGCCCTCAATCTGTTAAGTGACTTCCATTCAGCAATCCCACTAAGTCAGTGCCTCGTCCGGGACACCCAAGGGAAGCCCTTATTTATATAGTTTTATAGCAAGTTATACCCTGGATGATAAACCCTTGTATAGCACCCCTCTTTATGAATCCCCCTGATCTCACTGAGCCAAGAAGTAGGTTTGTTTTGCAATTTAAAAGATTTATTGGAGAAATTAAACAATATATATATATATCACACTTTTATAATAAATTAATATTTGATAGAACCCTTATGAATATAATGTTGATCAACAATAGATAATCTGACACTAGCACACTTCTTTACAATCAATGAGGAGTTAGTATAGGATGGATAAGGTAGCAGAAAATACTTTTATGGTTTCAAGGAAAAGCAATGAGGGAAAAATGCAGCACAGAAATAAACTTGATATGATTTCAACAAAAGATAATATGATCACTTTTTCTTTGACAATTCCCTCCCCCGCTATGCAAAATAAGGAGATGGAAGGGGAGCACACAATTCTCAGGAATACAAAATACAATACAAATTTCCAGTTCCCCCCAGCAAGCTTAGAGGAAAACAGGTATGATTTTAAAGCAGGCAAGATCCTTTTAAATGTGGTGGCAATGAAGTGAAAAATATGCTGAAAATGCTTTTAATTCCCTAGAGAGGTTCAGGGTGAGTGAGAGATACTTTAAATCAGTTCAGGTCAGCCCTACCAATGATTCAGGGATGGTTATCAGGTTGAAAACGGGATTCAGTAATGGAAGCAAAAGACAGATATTTTGTACACGTGGTTGAAATGAAGCGAACTGTCAATTTGCAGCACTTTTTTCCCACTGCATCAATCACGATTACGGAGGAACTATAAGGAGTAGCAAGTCGGTTTTAGACATGTTGGAAAGCGTAGAATCTTAGCTTTAAGATGGAAGTTTAACCACGTTCCTAGCACACGCGGTTCAAAAGATACGGAAAATTTAATGGAGGTAGATTCTCAAAATAAAAGTAAAGCTCAGAATGACAGATGACAGTTTTGCAGAATGGACACACGATTTCTAATGATGCAGTTCTAAATAGGTTAAAATAGTTTGAATTAGATTATTTTAAACTAAGAGATTGGTTTTGCACGGTTCTGGCTGAGTACTCACACTATGAATTTGAAATAGGCTGTCAGGGTCTGGTCAGCAGGTTTGGACTGGACTCCTGGCGGGTGGTTCTGAAGTCACAGCTCTCTGGGTCAGCTCTGCTCTGCACTTCACAGCGGTCTGGTCTGGGTCTCTCTGGTTCTGGTCTCTCTGGATACAGCACTGCTTTCTGGGTCTGCTACCGATTCTGGCAAAAGTTATTGGCAAAGAATCCAACAGCTCGCCCGGCTGTAGAATAGTTTGGTTGGATTGCTGGATTCTGAAGGCCTGCTGAGAACAGTTCTCAGCTTGTGTGTTAGGCCTTTGCTTTAAGTTCTGTAGTCTATCTGGAGTCTAAGTTCTGGATATTCCTTCTAGATGTTGTGTGGTCCGGCAAAATGCTCCGCAAGAAAATGGAAAATGAATCTCTTGCCTGTCCAGGCAGTCTCGTTTTATGTGTTCTGCAAGTGGGTGTGTGCGTGGGCATAACTAGGCCTGCCCCTCACAACTTATCATTGGCCAAGTTTTCCTCTCTCCCTTGATTGGGGGAAGGAATGGAGTGTCATCAGGCATTAATTTTATGGCATACAGAAAGAACACTCCCCTTTGCATTTACTTAGAAAATGAATTTTTCATAACTAACAGGTTTCCCAGATACACACGTCGTTGAAATTACATACACATTTCACAGATTAATTTAAGATACACTCACGCCCAACTCTGATCCCCCGCAGAGCCTGGGTTCAAAAATGGCAACATTTTATGCTTTTTAGTGACTTGCGCCATATTGGTTTTTCCTCAAAATTTACACAGACCTGCACCCCTTCCCTGAGCATATTACTGGAAATTACTATGTCTCTATCCTAAAAACAGTGTCTGCAACATTAATAAATAGCAGGGTTTGGTCCCAGAACACCGCACAAAGTGGAGTTTGGTCTCAGATCGTGAGGGCATTTTCCATATTAAGGACCCCAAAATTGTACATTTATGTGAGCTTAATACAAGATTTTATAAGCAATTTAACTTAAACATATATTTGCTGCAATATGAATCCACAATCCAGTCTGGCCCGCCCTGAGAAGCTTGGTGAGTCAGAGATAACAGTCCTCTCCTTCTTGGCAGGGCAGCTGTTGCCAGCTACACCCTAATCTGCATTTCTATTCCATTTAAAGGGTCTATTTTGTTGGGTCCTGAAAGCTGCAGGGGAAACTGCTCCCTCTCAATCAACAGGGCCATGTGATATCCTGGGCTGTTGTGTGTGTCTCTGAGGTGTTAATGGTTCTCAGGAAAAGCAAGTCTTTTGAACTTTTAATTACATAAGACCCCCTTCTGTTCACTGCACAGTTCTGCAAGACAGCTCTCCTGTCAGGATTTATAGAGCGCCAGCGCCAGTCAGTGTCCAATGCCGGTACTGCACCTATTTTTGACAGCTGTCTTGAATTAATACATTTCAAAAAGAAAGGATTTTACTTGATAGTATATGATCCTTGCTTGACATGGCAATGATGTGGATCTGCAGTAGAGTAAAGTAAAACACTCAACCATAGTTGGATTTTTGTTTGGTGGTTTCGGACCCATGATCTTAGGAATTTTTGACATTAATAAAAACGGATTTTGAACAGAACCATCTTTCTTTGCACTGGTGGGTGGCAGGTAAGGGGACCATTTGGTGTGCGCAAAACTACGCGGTTCTCCTGGATTCTGGTGCAAATGTGGGCTTTTTCGCCATCTTGGATTTCCTAAGCCCACAGCACCAAATGTTGCAGCATAATAGTCCAAACATGGGTCAGGACACCCAACAGTGCTCGCCTGTTTTTTTTGTTTGTTTAAAAGAATGAATGATGGGGCCATTCCCGTGCACATTTGCCATGCTCACAGCACAGGAGAAAAATAGTCATGTACTCTGGGAGGACACCGCTTATCAGCATCGCCCTCCCCTGTCATGTGTAGCTGGCAGATAAACATGCGAATTTCAGCGAATTGAATATTTTTTCTCTACACCTACCAGGGTAATTCTTTATACACCCTGGAAGGCCCCGTGCTGTAGGAACAATTGGTATCCTGCAAGGATTGTTTGATTCTTCTCATTAAATGCTCCTGAACAATCCACGTTTGTGATTTGATGAACATGTTGTTCTTTTGTACTCTATGTATTCATGATAAATGTTATTTTTTATGTCTTTCTTCACTTTTTTCTATTGCTTTTATTCAATTTTTGTCAAAAGTATACAAAATTCCGATCTATTAAAAAACTGTGCTTTCAACAATAAATTTATTGTCAGCATACTCTAGACTTCTTCTTTGGTGTACTTGCTTAGTGACTGGCTTTTGCAAGCACTAGCCTCAAATTGATATGGAGATTTAATTCACATTTTTGACAGAATTTAGTTCTGTCTACAGTATGAGTACCCTTTTGTCGGTTCTGTTTAAGCAGTAGCTGACACCTGACTGCTTTGGGTACATCAAAAGCCTTTGGCCATGGGCAGCCTAATTAGAATTTCAAGGCCCGATGGATTTGCCTCTTTATTGTCAAACTTTGCTGGTGGCAGCAAATACTGAAGAATGTTAATTAGCAGACCTCAGGGAAGGCCTGGGTGCAGAAAGTGACAGTAAAGACCAGACTCCAACACCTCTTTCTAATGCAATGGGTCAACTTGGTACTAACAACCCTCCTTGCTATGAAAGGGAAGTAAATGTCTTCTATGTAACCACTCCTTTCAGAGCAGAGAAGTATGTGAATTGTAGGAGACAAAAGTCTGCCTGCAACCCCCTAGTTCAAAGGAGGCCCATTTTTTGATCAAGCAATGCATAGGGCTCAGTTAATTAGGGAGCCACTATGATGTACAGCAGACAGTAAGATGGGTGGGACTTAGAAGTTTATTTTGTCATCCTTACCCTGTCTGTTGCCAAGTGCCCTGGTTCTGACCTGAAGCGTCACTGAAGATTTTTGGAGGAGACCCAGGATTGGCTCACTTAAGTTAGACTTGGCCTACACCAATTCATGGGCCCCGTTTGGCTTTAAAAGAGGGCTGAGCCCCTCACTGATCAGATCATCTGAAGACTTTGCAAGGAGTTAGAAGAAGGACTCATTTGGACCCGAGCTGAAGATAGAGTCTACCTTGCATCTTCTGCCAGTGAAGGAAGGCCAGGAGTTCCAAGAGGGAAGCAAGATCCTTCCCCTAAACATCTCCCAGGGAACGGAGGGAGATACCTCACTCAGAGGACCCGTCCAGCAGCTAAAGAACCGGTACCCAGCCAGCACACAGCGTGCCCTGCTAGGTTCTGACAGCAAGCTTGCTAGGTGGGAAGTGCCGGAGAGTCTCTGAACAAAGGACAAGGCAGTTGCCTGATAACACCCTCTTGAGCTTTGGGCTGTTCACCTTGAACGGATCAAGCCCTGCAAAGAAGCTAGGAGGAGTGCCACACAAGCATTATCCAGCATCCATCTTTTAAAGGACAATTCCGAGACAGCTGAATCCTCAAAACACATCTGGCTGCACCACTGACTGTTGTCATTCTGCAGTCACCTGAGCCATCTGAGATGCCTGGAACAGCATTCCAGATCTGCCAACCAGCACAGAGACAACAATTCTTGACCCAAGTTGCCGGGCCATACTGCCTGCCTCCTGGTACCCACACTACGTCCTGCCACTAATTCTGTCCCACAGGCAGCAACATGCCCTGCAACCACCTCAATGCTGTCGAGCACCAAGGACTTCATCGGCCCCAGGTACATTGTGGTTCTGCCCCCCTGGTCCTTCTCCGAAGGCCCCTAGAGACATTTACGACCCTTTGCCACTTTGTTGCTGGAACCAAATATTCTTAAACTATAAGACTGATTGCTTTACCAACTACCCTCCTGTCAGTATCGAGAGTGCCTCCCTTTCCTTTGTGAAACTGTCTGTCCTCTGTGTTCCTATACAGTGTGGATTGTAATAGTAGTGTGCTAGAACTGTCTGTTGTAGTAATAATAAAGTAGATATTTGTGTACAACCTTGACTGGACAGTCACTATTACCATTGGGTAATAATTGTATTTTCGCTGTGTTGCAACTAACCAACGGCCCATGACCTTGCGGAGATAAGCCTGCCGTTCCATCCACATTACCAAAATTGGACAAAGAGTTCTTATAATTCACTTGTATTCTAATCTGTTCAGATCTCTTCTGGTGTTCTAGAGGTGTGGGGCTGATTGATGGTTTATAAACCAATATTAATACTTGGACCACTGGTGCCCCCGGAAGTTGATTCGTCACAATCACATTCTTCCCTCATCCTTTCTGCAAATCAGCAGCTCATTGCCTCTTTCGGGCCAACTGCTCCCTCTCTGCTTTCTGGCTACCACTCCCCTTGTAGCCTGCACTTCCTCTGCTTTCTAAGCCGCTGCTCCCTCTCTGATCTCTGGCCCACGCCCCAACTGTTTCCTCTCTGCTTCCTTTCCACTGCTTCAACCTCTGACCCACTGCTCTCCCGCTGCTTTCTTGCCCATCACTCCCGCTCTCTCTCCTTTCCCTCTCATATTGTGACTATTTTTTAATTTTGTAAAAATTTACATTTTGACCCAGATCCTCAAAAAATGGGAACCTAATAAAAAGCAGAGGATATGCTATCTTCAGGTAACCCATTTTTGGAAACGGGAAGGCCAGCTTATTTTCAAAGGTGGCCTGCGCATTTCCACAGAGCTGAGCTGTAGCGCAAATGATGAGCTGGCCAGCCATCTTGATTATAATGGTGTCAGAAGCACTTTCCTGACAACATGTTCAATAGGCTCCCAGCGCATTTCACTGTGACTGGCCCTTACAAAATTAAAAAATAGTCACAACATGAGAGGGAAAGGAGAGGGAGGGGGAGTGATGGTTCAGATGGGGATTGAGGGACAAGAAAGCCGTGGCAGAGCAGTGGGTGAGAGGGTGAAGCAATGGGAAATAGAGCAGAAAAGAAACATTGGGGCTGTGGGCCAGAAATCAGAGAGGGAGGTGCAGCCAAGCGGAGGGAGCGCAGGCTACAGGGGGAGCGGTGGGCCAGAAAGCAGAGAGGGAGTGGTAGGCCAGAAAGAGGCAGTGAGCTGCAGAATGCAAGAAAGGATGAGGGTAGAGTGCAATAGAATGGGAGAAAGAATGCAAGACTCAGAAGTAGCAAGAAAGAATGAAGGACTGTAGACTTCAGGAGGAATTGGGGAGCATAAGGTGTGAGTATGATTTGGAGTGTGACATGGTCTGGGGAGTGCAAATCGTGACTTGGCCGTGTGACAGCACGTGATTATGTGCTTGACAGAGTCAGAGGTTAAGGACCGTACATTGTGATGGGAAATTGGTGAGTCTGAGGGGTGTTGGTGAGAGAGGTATGTGGGTGTTCGGGGGATTGAGGAGCATAGAAGAGGAATATTTCCCACATTATAACAGAAAATTATAATCAACGCAGTTAATAGTATTAAATAGGCATGCACCTTAAACCAAAAACATAGCACAAAACAAACACTTCTGTCGAGCTAGGGACATCTGGGACTCTTCCTAGTAAATTGATACAAAAGGTACAAATAATGACAACCTGGCTATCTTGTAGCGCCACACACTACCTCTTTCCTGCAATGTGCCAATCCTACACCCTCCAATCAATAGAAATGTGCCATAAAAATGCTGCAATAAATAAACTTTTGTGCAGCAAAATTAGCTTTTTTATGATGCAAAATGTACAATTTCATGCCGCAATATTCTGGAGTGTCTATATTTGTTCAAACCCTGAATTGTGCAGGCCGTAAATTCAGTGGTATTTGCCAAATATGTCAGATTTTTCTGTTAGCACCCAGCTCTAAATGACCCACATAAGACTGTAATCTTCTTTCATCGACTTGTCCAGAACACCCTTATGTGACAAACAAAACACACATATACAACTCACAACGTATTCACATATATTGATATATGAACACAGATACATTCTTCCAAATACGCTTTACAGTCACAAATACCCTCAAACACATCAATAAAGTCATATCCCTGCCTTCCACACTTTACACGATATATGATCGTGAGCAAATCGCTTTTCATCACTCGGTCTTATTTTCCTTAATTATCCATAGGGAAAGCCTCAATCATATGTGTTTATAATCTATAGTGTTACTTCATAAAGTGTAACATTGACCATCTGTATAATGCCTACTGTGGGAAGGTAGTATGCCGACTGAGGGCCTTTTGTTGTGGGATGTGGGTGTACAGGGTGTCAGGTATGGGTTCTGTGTTGTGGGGTAAGGAAGTCAGGCCTGGGTCTCTTGCCATGCCAGCATGAGTATCGCTCTTGGAGTGAAGCCAGACCACCTAACTTGGCTCCAAATTTCTGACTTTGCCAAATTATATTATCCTGGTGAAATCATTTTGACTATGTTTGGTAAGTGTGGGAGGTTCCGTGGGGCCCTGCTCTCTAAGAAAGCATAAATATAAATGAAAGATATTTTGCATAAAAAAGAAAGTAATGTTAATGATATCTGCTATATATTTTGAGAATGTATGGGTCTCAGAGAGGTCGGTATTGAGTTTATGTGTTAGGGAAGTTGTGGCTGCTGCTTTGTGGGCCCAAAAACTGTACTTGCCCATCAGGCCTGAAGTTGCCAATCCTGCCATGCCTGCCACCCTGTCTTAATCTCATGCTACATATCCACCTTAATCCGTATGAGACGGCTCTGGATAGCTATGAAGTTGTAGTTGTTATTTTTTTTATTATTTATCGTATATTTGTAAGGCGCCTATAAAACAAATGGTGTTTCAGGGTGCCACAAGATTAAAAAAAGAAGGGGGGGCATGGATAAAGATAACAATAACTTGTCCTAATAGGCCTATGACATTCAGATCATGCAAGTGCAGTAACAAGAAGTGCGAGGTAGAGGGGGGTGGGTGAAGGGCCAGTCTGCCTGAACGCGAAGTGCTATGGTGGGAAGAGAAGTGCAGGGTAAAGAGGAGGGAGTGTAAGTGAAGAGAGTCAGAGGAGGGGGGACAACAGGGGCTAGACGCGTGCTAAGAAGTGGCCAGGAGTACAAGTGCAGGGGAACTGCATAGGGTACAGGTGGTGAGAGTTCACATGCTAAGTGCGAGGGGCAGGAAGGGGTGGGGGCTGATACTCTGTAGAACTCAGAGGGAACCATGCAACCAGTCACTATAGCATAAAAGGGTGTTAGCAGGGGAGGAGGAAAGGGAAGGAAGAAGAGAAAAGGGTGTCTTGAGGTGCTTCCAGAACTTAAGGAGATCCGGCTCAAGCCTGAGAGAGGCATGGATACCCTTTAAGAGGTAGGTTCCTGTGGAGGAGAGAGATCTACCCCCCACTCTTTGCTTAGCGAAGCGTCTGATCTGCAGAGAGTTGGAGATAGAAGACCAAAGGTCTCTAGCAGGGGGGTATTTAGGGAGAGGGATTTGGATGTAGTGGGGCCCAAGGCCCCAGAAAGAATTGTGGATGATGCAGAGGTTCTTGAATTTTATCCTAGCAGCAACCGTGAGCCAGTGGAGAGATTTTAGGACTGGGGAGATGTGTTCCCTGGGATGGAGGCAAAGGATAAGTCTTGCAGTCCTATTCTGAATTAGTTGAAGGGGATTAAGTGAGGATAAAGGAAGGAAGCTGTTGCAGTAGCCCAGTCCCGTTGTGGATTGTTTCCTTGATAAAGAAGTCTGGATAAAGTAAAGGAGGTTTAACAGGGGTTCTCCTCCTGAGACCCATCTCAGGATGGTGCCTCTATTCACCTCTTCCCTTTACTCCCGTCCAATCCATACTGAGGCAGAGATGAGCCGGTATATACAGCAAATGCCCTGTATCCCTCAGGTTCACCCTGCAAGAAGGTCTACCTTTTCCATCTAGGATCCTTTCTCTCCTCAAGCATTGGCTCAATGTCTCTGTGATTAAGGTATAGTAACATCTCTGTGAATCTATCCAATTTTCCCCTTCTTGGTATTACCTAAACATGAATCGTGATACTTTAATGTGCCCATTATGGATCTGAGAAGATGATTTGTGGGTATCACTACAAAATAATGGATCCCTTTACTGCAGGGTAGAACACCTTACATGCAAAACAACAATGTTCCCCCAAAAAATAGATGGAGGGGTTGGTAAGGGTATTTAATAAACTGGGGGGTGAAGGGGTTCAGGGGTCTCCCCACGCATTAAAAAGACCTGCTTGTAGAATGTCCTGTAGTGCGTCTCTGTTAGCATGCTGGCAGTGCGTGGATAGGGAACTATCAGCATTTCAGAGAGTCACATCTGAATCTAGAATCCCTGATTCCACAGCTGAAGAGGTTAATAAGCGCTTTCCTCCATTATGGATGCAGCCAGATCCGGCCTTAGTGGGCACCATTAGCCCCCGCCACGCCAGCTCAGGGGAGTCTTTCAAGGGCTCCCCCGAGCTGACGTTGTGGGAGAAGGCACAGCAGGTGGCCTTTTACTGTAAAATGTGCCTGCGGCAGTGGGTGCATTTAAATTGGCCCCTCTGCCGCGGGCACTTTTCATAAGAAAAGGCGCCATTAGCCCCCCATCACGCCAGCTCGGGGGGGGGAGTATTTCAAGTGGTCCCCCAAGCTGGCCTAGTGGCAGGTGCCTCATTGCCATTAAATGCACCCGCAGTAGCGGGCTCATTCAATGAAAATGGGGTGCTAACGCGAAGAAATATTTAGCATCATTAAAGAAATGAGAAACCCACCAGGCTGCGATAACACCCCAACCCCCTCAGAAAAACTATGCAAGAACCTGGCAGACCACTTCAAAAAAATCAATGACATCCGACAAACCATACAAAAGCGACCAACCAACCACAACATACAACCCAAACAAATCTAACACGGAACCACAGCACAAACTCCAATGCTTTCCAGAAATATCAGCAGAGGCATTCGCAATGCTGGTAAAACGAAGCAAGAAAGCGGGATCACCCATGGACCCCTGTCCCCCAGACATCTACAAATCAATCCTCGTGCAAGGATCGCCAGCAGAACACTACAGAAACCTTCTAAATCTATCACTATCATCAGGGACTGTACCGAAGATCTTCAAATCAGCATACATCAAGCCACTCTTGTAAAACACAAGTGGTGAAGTAGATGACCTTTCCAATTACAGGCCGATCTCTAACATCCCCTACCCAGCAAAAATTCTAGAAACCTACGTATATAAACTGACCCAAGAAAACGTAGAAAAACACCACCTGCTGGACAAAGCTCAAATCGGTTTCAGACCAGCGAGAGGAACGGAAACAGCACTACTACCCATCTGGGATGACCTCAAAACTAACGCAGACTCAAACACTACCTCAGCCCTTATTCTGCTCGACCTCTCCGCAGCCTTTGACACAGTTAGCCACGACACCCTGACCAAAAGACTAGAAGACATAGGCATAACAGACTCAGCACTACGCTGGACCAAATCATTCCTAGCAGACAGAACAGAAACCGTATGGATAAAATCTTTCAAATCCACTCCATGAGTTAACGACTGTGGAGTGCCACAAGGATCCTCACTATTCCCACTATATTTCAACATCTATCAGACTCCGGTCATCAGAATCTTCAAAAAATACAACATTACATGTTACAACTACGCAGATGACACTCAGATCATCTACAAAATCAAAGACACCGACCATTCAACCCTAACCGACTGTCTAAAAGAAGTCTTCAACTGGGTGAATGCCAACAACCTGAAAATCAACCCAGGAAAGACAGAAATCATGATCATATCCAAAGACCAAGAGAACGAAACTACCATCCCATGGCCTCTGGAAATGGGAAACGCACCAACACCATCGAAGGTAGTAAAAAATATGGGAGTCCTAATGGACAGCACCCTAACCCTGGAACCACAAATAAATGCAACAGTGAAGAAATGCTTTTTCCTCCTCCACACGGCAAGAAGAATTCTACCTTTCCACTCCTTCACGCACAAAACACTATCGCCGCCCTCATCATGTCAAAAATCGACTATGCAAACAGCCTCTACCTCGGAATACCAGAATACCTCCTGAAGAAACTGCAACGGATCCAAAATGCAACAGCAAGACTACTCCTCAAACTATCCAGAAGAGACCACATCACTCCAGCCCTAAAAACACTACACTGGCTCCCAGTAAAACATCGCATCACCTTCAAAACAATGTGCATAACGCACAGGGCAATCAGCGGACAAGGATCAGAATTCCTACAAAAGAAAATTACAGTCTACAAACCAACGAGACCCCTTCGATCAAGCAACGAAATCCGCCTGGAACTCAAACCATACCTTAATAAAAAACTTGGAGGCACCTCCTTCTACCACTTAGCCACAAAAACCTGGAACAACATCCCAAAAGAAATAAGAAACACTGAAGATCACCTAAAATTCAGGAAATCGCTAAAAACCTGTCTCTTCAACACCACAGACTAAATCTGGAAACCAAACCAGAAAAAGGAGGACTAAACCGGAAAGGAGATGGACATCCCCGACCCGAGAGGGTAACTCCCACGGGACCTGGACGGGTGACACCGGATAGACTGGAACACAGGCGGCACGCACGGAGACCGAGTCAACTACCTCAGACAATCCCACCAACACTTTCCCCCACCACTTAGTTACCGCCAGGTATCACAGTGGTGTGAAATTGTCAAGATATTGGCAATCACCACACTACCTGAGAGGTTGACATTGCCAGGTGCACTGGCCACAGGAGTATGAAGGGAGGATAAGGGGAGCTATAAGAGAACATGTTAGGGGTGGGTGCCAGAGGAGTAAGGAACCTGTATGCCAGTCAGACCCAGATCAGGACAGAGCCACATCAGGGGAGACTACGCAAGCCGAGCGCCTCCATTCAGGATAGAGACGGAAACTAACCAACCCTACTAACAATTTCCCTTTCTGCATACACCTCTCAAACTCCAAACGAAACACAACCAAAACCTACAGCACAACAAACCGCACAAACTTCACTACATTGCAACAACAAAACAAAACACACATAGTCTTGCACAACAGTACACGACGACTACCGGCCGCAAACACCCCAGGCCCAGCCAATGGACCCGCCGGGCTGAGGCCGCCAACAGCACATAATTGTTCTCTTGCACTTTTCCTGCTTCCTCCCACTAACTCAACCTCCCCTCCTCTTTCAGAGCCGCCAGAGTGCCAGGGGACCACTCCGGTGGTGATAGTGCGCGGTACAAATGTCCTTTAACATTAACAATTTAACCTACTCGCAAGGCGAGGAGGTTAAAAAAAAAATGTAAAAAAATGTGCCCATCCTGGCCCCGCCCCCTTCCGCCCCGCCCCCTGCTAACCAGGGGCGCAAGGTGGGCGAGGGGGAAGCTATTTCACCCAGGGCGCTGCTGCCCTTAAGGCATGCCCTGGATGCAGCCTCAGAGTTGCAGAATGTATGCTTGCCGAGGTCCGAGCACACACATGTGCCGGTGTCCGGGCCGATCGTTTGCAACACTGGATCAAGCCACCCATAAGTTAGCCGTATCCTAAGACAAGGGCATCTCTGCACCCCGCGCCTGTGTTCAGTACTGCGGCAGGCACACTGCGATCAGTACAAAGGGGGGAAAGGCTTTGGGGGTCGCCTGCCACTTTATGATACGTTATCCCTTTGAGGGTTCCATTTAGTTTCTTGCCCCTGACTGCATGACCGTAGGGCACTCAGATTTGTATCAGTAACTATCGAGCATCGCACTATACATTCTTCTCACTGTGCACAAGGAAACTGACAAAGAATGGATGCTCCCTCGCCATGGCAACAGGTCATCCTTCATCTGCGCTTCCCTTATCCATCTTCTTGCTAGATATTTCCTCTTGTAATGTTTGTCGGATATCGTGACACACGAGGCCACATGTCAGAGCTAGTAACACTATAAAATGTCACTTCACGCCAGCTCAAGGCACACGATTGTAAATGTTCACACGTCTATAGAAAGCGCGATCTACGTGTAAGGACACGTTTCTAATGCTGAACTAATTTTTTTAGAGCACAAAGCACCTCCATTTTAAGTACAGCTCAAGTCATATTATCCTTTTTATGAATGGACCAAAGAAATCAGCGTGTCCCCTTTCGTCCAAAGCATTGCGGAATCGCTTCTGAAGCACCCTTTCAATTGCCAGAACGTCCATGCCGTAGCCTACATTATTGCAAGATATGCCACTCCCAGATAACCAACTCTGGAATCTTGAAAGTTCCACGTGCAGAATGGTCTTGTTTTTGACGTTATGTTATTTTTATTGATCAACTGACAGCCAATCGGAAAGCTCAAAATGTGGCAACAATATTCTAGCATGGTGAAGCACACATTTTGTTCGAGTGCCTTTTCTCTAGTGGAGGGCTCTGTGTATCTTCCTATGCCTGTCATACTCCTCACTGCTGCTCTGCATCGTCCTTCCGGGCAGTAAGCTGTGCACTAGCTAAGGCAGCGGTATTCAAACTGTGGGGCGCGGTCCCATGGGGGGCTGCGGCCGCATCACTGGGGGGCCGCAAGAGGCCACCATGAAATGTAAAAAATATAAGAAAACTTTTTTTTTTTTTAGATTGGAAGAAATGGGCAGGGGCGGCTCACATGCTCTGGTTGAAGCATGAAACTGTCTCAGGCACCAATGAAAAAGTGGCCTGCAGTTGTAAATGGATATTCATTAACAGACTGCTTGAATAGTACCCAAGGGGTTGCTTTGTGTTAAAATGTAAGTACGTTGTGATATTTATAGAATATTTATTCAGCAACAACGGTCAAAATTACTAACTGCATAGTGAAGTAAGTCATAAAACTGGCCCACATTGGTCAAAAATGTGGCCCATTTTGACCGGCCCACACTAGCATTTTGAATTTTTGGTACAGGCATTGCCCTATAGGCCCATTATTGAGGATCTAAGGGGCCAGCCCAGTGAAACAATCAGAACTCCCTCAGCTGCTTTTTCCAGCTGAGGGAGTGCTCCTGGGCTGGCTGAACTGTCAAAGGGAAACC
Organism: Ambystoma mexicanum; assembly: GCF_040938575.1. Taxonomy (NCBI): domain Eukaryota; kingdom Metazoa; phylum Chordata; class Amphibia; order Caudata; family Ambystomatidae; genus Ambystoma; species Ambystoma mexicanum. Next base: position 432,694,611 of record NC_090937.1, read on the forward strand.
CTATTTCCCTTTGACAGTTCAGCTCATTCCCCAGCCGCACATGCTCACTGAGCCATGCAAGGCTGGGGTTTTTTGCTTCGCCAGCATTGCATAGCTCATTGGAAATGCTGGCTGGTGCACTGCATGTCGGTATGTGCGAGGGGGAGCTCCTGCTCCTCCTCGCACATAGGGACAGAGCAGCCTGGAACAGGGTGTTTCAATACCCACATGCATGCCGATGCAGAAGGTATGTTTTTGTTCATTTATTTTATTGAAACCTGTGTATGCATGCGTGAACGCGTGTGTTATGTGTGAGCGTATGGTGATGGATGCTTGTGTGAATGATAGAGTGATTGCTGTATGAATGTGTGTGTGAGTTAGTTTGTTTTGGTCCGTTGAGCTGATTTTGGCAAGTGGTGGATAGAGGGGGGAAGGAAGGTTGTACAACAAAGGCATTTTAATAATGCCTAAATGCCTTTGTTGCACATTCCCCCTACCCACCTGCCAAAATCAGCTCTCCCTCTGAGGTGTTGTAGAGCCCAGGGGACATGGATGGTATTTTTTTACTGGATTTCTATCATAGATGCCCAGTCAAAAATACCTTGCTTTCACCCTTGGCAACCCAGTGCCTTGCATACACACATAACCATGTTGATTGTGTTAGGCCTAGTGGGGCCCAGGGGACAGGGATGGTATATATTTGCTGGACATCTATTTTAGATGTCCAGTAAAACATGTCGTGCCTGCCCCCTGTGCATCCCCCCCCCCCAGCAGCAATTGCAAACTGTTTGGATATTTACCTTCTTTTTTAAAATAATGCTCTACAGTGCAACATTTTAACCCTTTGTTTTATAAAACTATTCACGGGGGAAACCCCCCGAACCACCCCTTGATTGGTTCAGACTCCCTCACTGTGCTCGGTCACTATGGCATTTTTGGGGGAAATAGTTATGGCCCTCCACTTAAAAAATTCACGAACCGCCGCTGGCTTAGCGACTGTGGTGGGAGCAGGATGGGCGGTACTCATGGGATAGTGGTGGGAACAGGGTGGGGAGAGCCCAGGGTGTGTGATGGTGTGGGGAGAGCCCAGGGACTGGGTAGGAGTGGGATGAGGGAGCCCAGCCACTGTGATGGGAGCAGGTTGGGGAGCCCAGGGACCATACTGGGAGTAGGATGCAGTGACGGTGCGCAATACATACTGTCCATTTGGCATTTTTTGGGGGGCCCGGCCTACCCACATTTTACTCAGGGGGAGCCAGGCCAAACATTTTTGAAGACCACTGGCCTAGTGGATTTACAATGTGAGGCAACTTCTTTTATGGGCATGCTCGCCAGAGTCTCATATACAAAACAATCCAGTGTGCTTGTGTATGGACATCACACATTTCACAGCTATCTCTATAAAAAACATAACACCAACACAGAGGGGCGGGGAAGGGGGTCCCAAACAAATTATTGTTTGCTTAAACGGGCCTTGGCATAAAAAAGTTTGAAGACCACTGAGCAAAGGGGATGCACTAAAGAGTCAAGGCACAGCAGCTAGACAGTGGAAAGCAGTAAAAGGCGGTGGTCGAGCGTACTCATGCACAGTTCTGTTTGTCTGTACTCGTCGTGTCCTATTTCTTCTTGTTCTCCTGGGCGCTATTCTATCCACATACAGAGCCGCCCCCAGCAGCTCTTGCTCCTTTGCATCAATGGCTGAAACAATATGGCTGACTGTAGACGCTGTGTACAGGTGACGAAGGGCCAGATTCATAGAACATTTTCCTATTGGATTGCGCCATTATAAAATGCTTCTGTGAGTCAGGCCCTAACTGCTCCTCAACTTTTGCCACCATGTTATTAACTGATGTGGCGATAACGTTGTTCTAGTAACAATTAAAAATGCACATTTTACATCCATATAACATTACTGGTGGCAAAAGGGGTTACTTACCCAGCTGGTAGGGGCCTTGTGGCCAAGGAGAAAGTCCTGAGTGTAGCGAGGACCTTCTGAATGGCTTAGGGCCATTGCTTTGCACGTTATGATATGATATGATAAATCATGTATAATGAGCCTGTACACAAGTATTTCTAGGCGCAACAAGACAAGGCATGGGAGACAAAGGAAGGACAAAACAAAGAATCTTACTAGGCCTTATGTGATTTAGATCATGCAAGGTGAAGGGGAATGGAGAGGAGAACTGCCAGGGTGAGGGAGCGGAGAAGTGTAATTGGCAAAGCTGATGTAAGTGACGCCAGCAGTGCTTTAAGTGGGCCGGGGCCTGCCGGGGCCGGGCCCCGGCAGTCTCCAAAAAGTGGGGCTGAGCCGGGGCCCTGCCGGGGCCCCCCGGCCTCACCACGCCATGGCAGGACGCATTATCCCGCCGCGGCCGCAGCCGCGACGGGAGATGCGCCCGCCACTTTAACGTCAGGCAAGCTGACAGAAGTGCCAGCCAGGCACAGCGTTGCTGTGACTGGCTGGCACTTCCGTCAGTCACTGTAACTTTCTCTGATGACCCCTCATCTGAGGGGCCATCAGAGGAAGCTAGAGTCCCTTAGTTTTCCCTCGCCAGGTCACTGACCCTCAGCGAACCCACGGGCTCCGTGATCTAATCTGCAGATTAGATCACGGAGCCCGCGGGTTCGCAGAGGGTGAAAGACACCTCGGGCTCTGTGCTCTCTGCTCTAGCAGAGATCACTGAGCCCGAGGCGCCTTTCTGCTTTGGCAAGGTTTTATAAAAGATGCCTTCAACTGTGTACGTTTAAGCCATCTTTTATAAACGTAGACATATTTCTATGTTTATAACAGACGGCTTGAATCGTACACAATTCAAGGCATCTTTTATATAGCTTTGTCGACGGACAAAGCCACCTTGGGTTTTGTCCGTCCTCAACGCTTTATAAAAGATGGCTACGTTTCAAGCCGTCTTTTATAAACATAGACATATGTTACAAATGTCTATCTTTTTAAAAGGCAGCTTGAAAAGTACACAAACCATAGTAAGGTAAGCACACAAATGTGCGTAACTTACTATGGTTTGTGCACTTACAAGCCACCTTGTATAAACATAGAAATATGTAACATTGCTATGTATATAAAAGAAGGCTTGAAAAATCACAAACCATAGTAGTACGCAAACAAATATTTAAATGCTCAAATACATTTATATATTTGTTTGCGCACCTTACTATGATTTGTGCACTTTTAGGCCACGCCCGCAATGGAAGCCACGCCCCCAAACGAGGGCCCCCCCTCCATTTTTTACCCCACTTAAAGCACTGGACGCCAGAGAGGCCGGCTCTGAATAAGTGCAAGGACGCAGGGGACTGTAGGGTTGCAGATAGAGTTTCTAAGTATGCAGTAAGTCCGGAGGCAGTGCAGGGGTCTACCGGTCGAATAGCAGCCTTGTGCCTATTAAGGTTCAGAGGGTGGCCAGTTAGCACTGCAGACAAGTACATCAGCAGCTGAGAGAGAGAGAGAAAGGAGAAGCAAAAAGGGAGGTCTTGAGTTGGTTCTGGAACCTTAAGTGGCCCTGCTCAAGTTTCAGAGAGGCAGGAAGGCTTTTCCAGAGGGAGGCATCTGATGAGGAGAGAGATCTACCCCCACTCTCTTAGGTAACCCGTCCCCACCCCTCCCAGTGTCCATTAATGCTATTAGCACCCCACATCATACATGGGGTGCTATTTGTATTTTTGAGCTAAACAAATTGTCCCCTTTGAAGAAAGGGCATGCCTCATTGCATCAAAGGGAATCATCGGAAAAACAGTGATGGCTTCATGAAAACGTGAGGGGCGACCACTTTCGCTCTCTTCATTTCATCACTGGCGGATTAGTATGGGCCTAGCAGAGACAGCAATGAGAGGTGGGTGCAGGTATGCTAGTGGTAGTTGGGAGGGGGGTGAGCAACAATGTAACAGAGGTAGGCCGAGGAGGCAAGGCAGCATTGCATGACACATGGGGGAGCACCATAGAGTGCCCTCAGAACACAGGAAATCATTGCCAGATTGGTTCTGACTGGCTGGCTCCCCACACGCCTGCTATGGTATGGTTATGTAATGTACTCATTAGCACTTCACGATGAAGTGAAGTAGAGCTAGTATTTACGCTATGTTCTCCAAGCCATAGGTACCCAAAGGTAGGTATTGGTGAAGGAGTGACTGGGTTTGGATTGTGTGGGACCCACAGGAAATACCTATTCCACCATGACAAGTTCTGCAATTTGAGAATATTGATGTTGTGACTTATTTATTTTTAATTTGAATATGACGGTCACTATGTTTGCAAAACAGAGGGCAATGTTTGGCTTCTAAGTGGGTGGTGGTAATGTGAGATCTTGATATATTTTGTACACAGTGTGAGGAGTGCTAATTTGTGTACCCGAAAAGTCTGTGACTATTGGTTCATTGGTCCCTGAGTCAATTAAAATGAGGCGGTTTAGCCACTCATTGGTTGATGTGCCTAAAGAAAGGGTCAAACTCTCACACTGTCTACAATTGTTTTGATATGTTTATATCATAGAGGTGAGAATTAATCGGCCATCTTGACTGTGACATATTTATGTCAGAGTTTAATTGTCAAACGGCTTTAGTTTTCTTCTTTGACACAGTTAAGTCTCGCTTCAGTTTCTCTAGGCATCCATAGTTATTGACCAGCTTCCAGCCAATCAGATTTCATTAGCCTGGTGTACATGACCTGCCACGTGCATTCAGTCACAGGATCACATATTTTTTTATCTTCTGACTCTCATAGTTTAATTTAGGACACGTTGCCACACGAATTGGACTATTCTAATAGCATTATTGCTCTGATACCAAGGTCTCTATTTGCCATTACAGGCCCTGACCTGCAGGTCTGATGTATAAATCGATAGCAGGCATATAGTACAGTCTTTGGCAAGGGGCTATAACGTTGATATGGTAACTGTACAATATACTTCAGCCATCTGAAGATACAACAAAAGCATGAAGCAACGCCTTGGCAAGAGAATGTATAATACACTTGGCTGCCCCATTTTTCATCGAACCGCCCGGGGACAGTTGCATTGAAACATTACATTTCTAGAAAATTCTGCCATAGTACAATAATTGTTGCGATTTGGCCTCGGGAGATGCGTACCACAGCAATTCCGTCTCTTTTTCTTTGACACAGAAGAAGCAGTGAGGGTTGACGACAACACACTAAACCCGGGGATTCATATACGTCGACACCTTAATATATGATGTCATTCTTTTTAACATTGCCCTATCCACAGCTCAGTGGCTTTTACAATCCTGCGCGGATGTCCCGGCAATTATAGGCCTATCTCTGCTAGATTGGATCGTGTTCGTAATGTGCACAGTTCATTGTGTTGTTATGGGTGTGTTTGTCATTTCCTGCAGGTGACACCGGAACATTGCTAGATAGTTGTATTGATCCGCGCATGTCCTGTCGAAATAATACTTCACCCTCAGGCGTAAGAAAGAAGACAACGCCGAAGCTACGTGCCATGCATATCAATGCGCTGCGCGCATGGGCGTAGGACAGGGGGGACAAATCCCCCCCACAATTTTAAGCGGGGGGAATATAATGGCATTTATCCCTCCCCCTCCCCCGAATATGTAATTGTGCACAGTGCACTGTGTCTCTGCCACAGACAATTGTTAAATGCGCAGTACAGACCTTTGTTTATTGTTTTCTTAATGTTAGTTTACAGGCTGCAATCCCCACCTACTTCCTCTGACCCATACCCTCCACTCCCATTAATAATCCCCTCCCCTTTATTAAATGTGTTTGGACAACCGTTCCTCGTGCTATTGTATGTGTTGTTCTCAGTAGTGCTCAAGGACCCACTCGTAAAGTGTGTGACCTCACTCTTTGTCCTCCCATCTCACTGTGATGTCAGAGTTACATAGGATCAATCCACCCATCGCACACACGTGTGCCATGTGTGAACGCTGTCAATATTATTATTGTAATTAAAATTTGAGTCATATTCAAATTGGACCAGAATATTACATTGTGGCACCACAGCTGTGGAGCCGGGGTACAGCGATCATACATGTGCAGCAGCCCATGCTGTGAATATCATATAGCACTGGGCTACTTATCATGCTGAAGGAGACGCACAGCATGGAATGTTAGCTATGTGGTACTCAGCCTAGAGCAGTGGTCTTCAAACTTTTTTGGCCAGGGCCCCCCTGAGCAAAATTTGGGCAGGTCGGGACCCCCCAGAAATGCCAAATGGACAGTATATATTGCGCGCCGTCACCTGCTCCCATCAAAGTCGCTGGGCTCCCTCATCCCACTCCTACCCAGTCGCTGGTCTCTCCCCACCCCATCACACACCCAGGGCTCTCCCCACTCTGCTCCCATCACTATCCCATGGTTCCCGCCCATTGTGCTCCCACCATAGTCCCTCGGTTCCCCCATCCCGTTCCCAACACAGTCTGAGGGCCAGTGGCGGCTGGTGAATCTTTTTTAAGTGGAGGGGCATTAGGGGGAGGTTCGGGAGGGTTTCCCCCTGTGAATTTTTTTTTAAATAATAGGTTAAAATGTTGCATTGTAGAGCATACTTTTAACAAAAAATGGGTAAATAGCCAAACAGTTTGCAATTGTTGCTGGGAGTCCAGGGGGCAGGCATTGATATTTTATTTCTATCGCGCTCGTACACAAGTGTTTCAGAGCGTGACAAGGCAAGGGAGGGGAACAGAGGAGAATAAAACAGCGATCTTACTAGGCCCAGTGACATTGAGAACGCGCAAGTGTGAGGGGAAAAGTGCATGGAAGGGGGGAGAAGTGGAAAGTGCGAAGCAGAGGAGAAACAGATAAATAACAATAAATAAATAATAAAGGCAACAAACAGTGGTAGTGCAGCCAGCAATTTGCAAGTGCTACGTTTAAGGCAGCAGACAGGGTAGGTCTGATAAGTACAGGAAGAAAGATGGTTCTCCTCAAGTTTTAGAGTGGCAGGGCGCTGTTCCAGAGGGAGGCCCCAGCCGAAGACGGAGATCTACCCCCAGCTCGTTTCTTTGATAAACGACTGACCCTGAGGGAGTTGGAGGTAGAGGAGTGAAGAGCTCGAGAGGGGAGGTATTTGCGGAGGAATAGCTGAAGGTATTTTGGACCGAGGCCCCAGAAAGCCTTGTGGACAAGGCAGAGGGTTTTGAATGATAGATGTCCGGTAAAAAGATACCATCCCTGTCCCCTGGGCCCTACTGGTCCTAACACAATGAACATGATTATGTGTATATGCAAGGCGCTGCACATTCATACAGCAATCACTCTATCATTCACATGAGCATCCATCACCATACACTCACTCATAACGCATCCATACACATGTTTAAATAAAAACAATGAACATAAACGTACCTTCTGCATTGGCCTGTGTGTGGGTGCTGCTCCAGCTGCTCTGTCCGTATGTGCGAGGAGGCGCAGGAGCTCCCCCTCGGACATACAGACATGCAGTGCCCCAGCCAGCATTTCCAATGAGCTATGCAATGCTGGCGAAGCAAAACGCCCCAGCACTTGCATGGCTCAGTGAGCATGTGCGGCTGGGGAACTAAACTGAACTGTCAAAGGGAAACAGTGTTTCCCTTTGACAGTTCAGCCAGCCCAGGAGCACTCCATTAGCTGGATAAAGCAGCTGAGAGAGTGCTCACTGTTTCACTGGGCTGGCTCCTTAGCTCCTCCATAATGGGTGAGGGGCCACTATGCAGTTAGTAATGTTGACCATTGTTGCTGAATATATCACAATTTACTTACATTTTAACACAAAGCACCCCTTTGGGTACTATTGAAACAGTGGGCTTCATAACTACTCTGGCGGTAGCTGTGCCGGTAAAACCGGCACGGCTGCCACTGGAGTTGCATCCGGGTCTGGCACCCGCGAATGGGCAATTACTAGGTCATGCCGAGTTAGGCGGGACATGATAATTGCCCTTTCGAAGGTGCCGGTAGATCCCCATTCCCATTTGAGCCCCATATGGCTCAAATGGGAAGGGGGAGCTCGGATGCACCGGCACCGTTAATAACGGTGCCGGTGCATCCGACGAGCTGAGGTCAGACCTGGCGGGGGCTGTCAAGCACCCACGAGCACAACTCTTATTATGGCGGAACGGTAGCAACGGTGCCGGTAGCTTACCAGCACCGTTGTTACTGGTCCGCCATAGTAGTAATGAGGCCCAGTCTGTGACTAAAGGAATGAATATCCATTTACAACTGTGTGCCACTTTTTCATTGTTGCCTGAGACAGTTTCATGCTTCAGCCCGCCCATGTGGGCCACCCCTGCCCATTTCTTCCAATCTAAAAAAAAAAAAAAAAAAAAAAAAAAAAAATCTTTTTTCATGCTGAGCTCTCAGGGCCCCCCTGGGATGCACCCGCGGACCCCTAGGGGGTCGCGACCCACAGTTTGAATACCACTGGCCTAGAGGTTTACGTCATACCTTTCATGCAAGCAGTGTTTAGGCATGCATTGGCAACTTAATAACCAGTATTTCGAATCTGAGCGGGGCCTGTAGTTGGTACTTTGCATGGATGCCTGTGGCCTCTTGCCATGCAAGTACACCCGAGGTGGCAATACTATATGGAATGGCATGCTTCTCCGCCCAATGAAGCCCTAATCTGCACACAGGCCAACTACCTGCTAATCCCCTAAAAGCCATGCAAGAGCCAAGGCCAAGGGTCCAAACGATTGGCCTCAACCGCTTCCCAGCTCTGGAAAAACCTTAAAGAAGGTACGACATGCCCCAAAACCTGCTTTCTTTCAGGGCAGAAGTCAAGACCCCGCTGTACTAACAAGACACCCAGGAGTAACCACTTCTGGAATCTGCCAAAGCGCCATGAACCAATTAAGCTAAACAGTGAGCGCTCTAAAAATGAATAAATACAAAAATAGATATGTAAATGGAGTATCAATGCTTGCAACACAGCTCTACCGCCTGCAAGTGCCTCTGGGCACTCTTCCCTTGTACCCAATAGCTTTGGGTGCTCAAAGAACAACATGTACCTCTATAGGGCCATCATTGGGCATATAGGTGCAAGCACTTACAATAAACCCTGGGGTAATGAAGATTTAGGCTATTGCAAGACTTGGAACAACTGCTTAAGTCAAACCATGTTGTAACACTGCGAGCACGCAATAGGTCGCTAATATTAATCATTGGTGTTCTTATATAGCCTTTATGTGGATTCCTCTTGCTTCTAAGCACTTGTACTAGTGGTGTTATTACCCAATAATTTAATGCTACTCAATGTATCAACCTTGAGAGGATGAATGGCTGGGTCAGTCCTAACGCAGTATTCGAACTTCAAAGCGCATGCAACATGGAACTCAGAAGGGAATGCAAAAGAGAGTTGAGCACTAATATAGGTTTCTTGATTAGCTTTGAGTGGCATGAGAACACAATTATCTTCTCAAAGAGTGACACCTACTTGTAGCAGCCCCAGCAGCAAGGAAGGTGTGGACCAATATAGACAGAGGAAAACGGGGCATTCTGGAGTAATCCCGGGGTGCATTTGTCCTTGGCCAGTAGGCTGGGACCCATGCAGACATTATGGGCATTGGCTGTCTTTGAACTTTATGGGTACTGTCTGCAAATTGGTGTGTGAAGTGTTTCTCAAGTGCGCCCAGCAAAGGCTGTGTGGGGACATGGAAAATCCATGAAAAATGTGGATGGGCCAGAAACTAAATCATGTCCCCGGTTGTTAAGTATTTCAATCAGGCGATACACCCTGGTCTCAGCCTAGTATGCAGCGCACTACCGATATGCTTATTTTGTTATATATGTAGGTTCAATATTTGAGAGATACACCATTCATATCACACCCCTTTTCAAATACACCGGGTCACGATGGACTAGGAATCAGGTTGGTTGGTAAAGGTACTATTTATTTATTTATTTATTTATTTTAAATTCAAATCAAACATATACTTTTTAATAGGGAGCAGCAATCACCAATGTGGTGACAATAACAGATAGGAATGTGAACAATGCCCTTAAATTAACCCTTTAGCAACACAGATGGAAGGCACCAGAGAATAGAACACTTTTGGCTTGTTTGGAAAGATAGCACTTAAGTTAGGATTTCCCCCTGCATTATTCCTCAACCCACAAATAAGTAATTCTAAATAGATACACGCAAGCAGCAGGTAATCAGGAATGAGAAATAAGAAACAGAATTTGAATCCAACCTTCCCTCCCCAAACAAGAGAGAAAAACGGATTTTAACCTTTGCAATGTTAAAGTGACACTCGGAAATGGCTGAATAAAACAATGAATGTGTGCAAAAATCCCTAAATAAGTAGAATTCTCTACGGGAGCAAGACTGAAAAGTTACAAGCAATCATAAGCAATAGACTGAGCAAAAGCATACCATTCTAAAATTAATGGAAGGTTCAAAACAATTGATAGTAAAAATAACATGTGTAAAACTTTGCAAAAATACTCATTCCCGCCTGAAATTAACCAAACGGTTTTTAATGACAACGGGTGAAATTCACTGATTTTGAGTGTGGGTTTTGGGATGCGATGTAGCAATAGGTCTTAGGTATAATCAAGAATTGAAATGAGGTCTCTAGCTATTAAACTGAGGGAGATATGCAATGTAGAAATAGAGGCGTTTTTAGAAAAATCTGGTAGTGAAAACAGAAAAGAAACTCAGTGTGGACAAGAATAGTTTTACTCTAAGTTTTACTCTATACTAGAGCATTCAGGGTACAATACCAAAGAGGGACACAGTAAGCTCTAGAGTTGATTCATGACTTCAACCCCAGATCCCCAGCGCCCGTCCTGGCGGAGCAAGTCCGATCACTCGAAATAGGATTGATAGTTTAGGATTTACACAAGATAAAAATGACTAAAGAAATGGCGCTTAGCAAGATAAATCAAGGACAGGATTGCAATAAGGATTCTGACAATGTTACAAGTTATTAAGGTAAGGATAGGATGGTTTAGAGATTGGGTCAGAACAAGGCAAGGCAACATATGCTATAGTTTTCTATGATTCCTATTAATACTTACAGTCCACTTTAATTTAGGATTTTTGGACCATCAAGGGTTCTGGTCACCACACGGATCTGGTCTAAGGACAGCTGGGGAAATCTGGTGGAACAAGATCAGCAGGGCTGTTCTGGTTTCCAGACTGCAGTGGACTGGCACTTCTGGTTACTGGATACTACAGATCAGCGGGGTAGCAAGTTTGCATCAGGCATGCATCTAATAGCAGCAAGCCATGCTGGATCAGGATGCTTCCCTTGGGTTTTTGGGATTTTTTTATAATTTGAGGCTTAGCTGAAAATGGGGTCAGCAATGCATAGGCCTTGGCTTTGTAATGAAAATCTGGAATCAGGATCAAACAGAATGAAGTAATCAGGAACCGGACGCCACGCAGGAATTCAGGAAGAACGTCAGGAATCAGTGTGTGTCCTGTGTCCTGTCAGGGGCCCTTATTTATCATGCCAGATGACATCACTACAGTATATGGCAGGGGCAGGCTTACTACCCACGCCCCTAATACTAGGATTGGGCCAGAGCATAGTTTCCACCTTGCCGACAGCTGATTGGATCACAGAAAAAGGATGTCATGTTTATGGGGTGATTTTCACAGTGTTTAGAAACCTCCGCTAGCTACTGGAACCAAAATATAATTTTGCCACAAACACATATTTATGCAGTTGCAACCTCTAAGAAAATCAGATACACAGGTTACATATTTTGTGCATCATATTTCAATCCAAAACCCAAGTCTGTGGGACCTGGTTTCCCCTTGCTGACACATTTTGGTAATTTTAAACCTGAAAGATTTGGCCTAAAATTCCCCAAATTCATACACAGATGTGCATTTACCCCAGGGATGTATGTACAAAATTTGACATTTGCAACATGGATGCTTTTCTGGTAATACAACATATATCACCATTTCTGTCTAGAGAGTGCCATGACATTATACCAAGTTTTCAAAGAAAGAGCATACAATTTGATTTAGAACTACAAACCTTTCATATGTTTCCTACTTCTTGCTGCAAAGTAAAACGCCTTTAAAGTTCAGTTACAAAGTAGCCTTTGAAACCAAAAGGAAGTCCATTGTCACTTATCCGTTTTTTCCAAAACTGCTGTCAATTGTCACTTCCTGCAAGGCAAAGTGGAAGTTCTAGTCTTAATTGAAGTTTTTATAGCCCCTCCGGTGAGTTTCCCAGGTTGCTATTGTCTCAGCCTGGAGCAAAGATGAATGTCTGATGAGCTTGTGAAGTTTCTTTGTCCTGGTGCATTCAAAGTCTTTCAAGCTGGAAATTAAGTGCTTTCCTGTGCCAGAAGTTTATGATGTGTCACCCTTTCTCAAGGCTAGCAACTGGCAGAGCAAGTTTTTTTTTATATAGCTTGCCAACTTAGCCTATGAGTTTTAGCCTTCATTCTCTCATTTTAAATCTTGACTTAAACAAAACCTGCGGAATCAAAGCAGTTTATAGATGTACTTTTACCAGCAACAAATCCTTTTACATTGCTAAGTAAGCAGGCCTTCACCAAACAATTTACTTTTAAATAGGTGATTTTCTCTCTTCAGTCAGAAAAAACACATTTTACTATTCTTTAAATTCGGTTTTCATCTCCAGCAAATACACACTTTATGCAGCTATAGTTCTTTTCTTGAGTGCTGGAGTTGTTTTGCAGCATGGATACATTTAAACAGGCATCTATTTAGAATCTTTCTCTGAACAGCTGATTTTTAGATACTTTTGCAAAGAAAATAGCCGTGTTTCCCGTGTAAAATGAAAACATAGCCTCTGGTTGAGTTTTCAAAGATACTTTTGACAGGAGCCGTCATTCAAGAATTAGGCCCGGTTCTGCTGAGACACAATGGATGATCCTGGGCATTGCAGGGCCTTTTTAATCACAGTGGCTCATAAGGACTGGATGAGTTTAGTGCCAAGCAGCACTTTTAAAGGTTGACTTTTAAAGGTTGTCCCGGGAGGATAGCTCAGCGGCAACGTGCTCGCCTTGGAAGCAAGACGAAAAGAAGCAACACAGGTTCGATCCCTAGGTCCACGCTTATAAACCTCTGGGTGTTAAAGTGCGTTATAAATACGCAACTAAGACAAAAAAAACAATTACGCATCTAAAAAACAAACAATTCCTGTAACAGCGCCTCGATGCCCACTGGCTGTGTGAGCGCTTTAAAAAAAAAAGCAAAATAAATAAATAAATTAATTAAAAAGTTGTCATTTTAAAGAGGCATTTTGGGTTTTCCACAAATTAATGCTGCCTCTTTCACTTCACTCCATGTTAAATGTTGCAGAGCACACTGGCATATTCCTGCAGTGAGTCCTCTATTCCACCCCACATGAAATGTGTGTGGCAGGGTGGTGCCGCCATTTTCTGGTTGTTGCAAAAATGCAGTTTAGAGATCCTGGCGCGCACATAAGTCAGCACGGCCATTTTGCTGTTTCTTGCACCACTGCAGCAAAGTGATGTAGTAAAGCACAGCTGAGTGGGTTAATTTATCCCACACTGTCTGTTGGCTCCTGATGCATTTCAAGTGATAGACAAGTGGCTCAACTAATTGAGTACAGAATGTGTGCTTTCAGGGCTTGGAGGGATGTCTCTGGTACCAATAAAGCCCATCCAAACAAAGTGGTAACTGGTCATGCCCCTCTGAGCCCAGAACAGTAATTACCCAGGCCTTAGGTGAGATTAATGAATTAATCTTTTATTACATGCTGGGGGACCCTGTAGCACTTACCCATCTGCCCCCCCCTCTTTGTCACTGCATTTGCTCGTTCCAAATATCCCAAAGACTAGTAGGACTGCTGTTTGGTTTATTATTTCTTCATTGTCTTTCCATTGTTTATGTGTTCCCTTGGTACCTTCCCCTTTGCCTTGTGGCACTTTAAAACACTGTTTTGGTTGTATAAGTGCCTTATAAATATCCAATAAATAAATGCTCAATACAGGAGACCAGTCTCTAAGCGTGGGACCAGGATTCAAACTTGTGTTGCTCTGCGTTATCTTGCTTCCATAACAAATGTGTTGCCCTTCAGCTATCCTCCCAGCCCAAATGACTGCTAATCACAGTGACCACTTCATCCATCTAAGGGGGGGGGGGGAAACAGAGCCCAGGTGCAGTCGACGACGGATCCCTAGCATGCTGCCCCATGCCAGTATTGGTGATTTAGGTCTGCATAATAAGTCCCCAAGGTGTCCCCTGCCCCCCCCAGATGTTATGTGTCTCCTATGCCCATGACTGCATGTGTTATATGTGACTGTGTGGCTACAGTGTACCACATGCGCTTTGTTTTCCCTGAGTAAAGCCCATAAAAAGACACAGATGCCTCAGCACCCAGAGTTCCCTCTGCCAGAAAAGGGGGAAGTCAGAGATAGCCATCACCCCTTTCCTTCCACTGAGTTTGAAGTTTGGTCATTGAGCCGGCTCTCGCCTAATCTGAGATCCGGCACCAGATGTTTTGCCGGGTCTCGGGATCCGGCCAGAGTCAGCCACCCCAACCCCTTGTTTTGTGTTGGGGAGAAAGGGGGGGGGGCACCTCCAAGCAATCTGTAACTTCCTCTGTTGACCCCATGCAAGAGGTCACAAGAGGAAGTTACAGTCCTCAGCCAACCCAGTTTATTTATTTATTTATGCAATGTTTGTCGGATACATGGACCCGGATCATTTATTTATTTTTGCAATGTTTGTTGGATACAATGACCCGGATCATTTATTTATTTATGCAATGTTTGTCAGATAGCTGTATCCGACAAACATTGCATAAATAAATAAATATACAGGTATCCGGAAAAAAATATTGCATCAATAAATACCCCTATTAAAATGGTCACACAGGATGCAGCCACCCTCTCAGAGGGGAGCTGCAGGAGCTATGCCGGGTGGGTTTCAATTAAAAGAAAGCGTTGCTTATGGCGAACAGAAATCACCTGTTTGACTAGTACCCAAGGGAAGTTTCTTTTAAATAAAATGGAATGCAAATGGTGCGCTTCAAAGAATATTTACTCAGCAACACTGGTCAAAACTATTATCATAGTGAAGTAACTCATTGCCAGTGCCATGGAAGTGGATTAAAGTGGAATTGATATATCGTTTGGAAAAAAAGCAGCATGAAAGAAATTGCGTTGTTTTGTATTATTATTTTGGAGAATTCCTTTGATCGGAGGTCAACTGCCAGCTCTGCCCCCTTAACCCCTCCTCCTCGGGCACCGCCCACCCCAAACTCCACCACCACCCTGGCCCTTGTGGGATCCCCCACCAATTTTTTTTCCATTTCCACCACTGCCTCAACCTCCTATTTTCCATATCAGATCTGGGAGAAGCAACGTAAGGACAATGCTTTAGCAAGAAGAAGACGCACTGGCAATGTCAATAGGGCTGGCCTTTGTGTGAGCATTGTATAGACATTTGCCAGGCAATGAGCGTGCGCCTCAAACGTAGGCAAATCCCCGGTATTGTCATTTAATGGGACCAA
Organism: Ambystoma mexicanum; assembly: GCF_040938575.1. NCBI lineage: Eukaryota > Metazoa > Chordata > Amphibia > Caudata > Ambystomatidae > Ambystoma > Ambystoma mexicanum. The sequence goes on from NC_090937.1 coordinate 432,710,025, forward strand.
GGAAAGGGTAAAAACGATAAGGAACATCCTCTGGGGGTACAACATGTATGAACCCCAGAGAGTTCAATAACCAGAAATAACGTTTAATGTATCCACATGAAAGAAAAAACATACATTAAAAAATAAAATCATAAAGAGAAGGAAACAAAGGCACACTTAAATTCATTAAGACATAAATACATCAGACATTGTATATATACACCGGAATGATCTATCCAGGGGTCTTTATTTCCTATATACCACTAGCACACTTAGCCACATATGACAGAGTATGCCCATCAATCCAGAGAAATGCAATCCTCTGTAGTTTTAGTGAATGTACATGCCATTGAAATCTAAATGCGATCACAGTCGCCCAGTGATAGATGTCGCTATCATAGACCTAGGTACGAGCATCATTTGCTCTTGTGCTGACACCACATGATGGGTATATTGATTCATGCCCAAGCTATTGCCATCTTAATGCCACAGTATTCAGATCATTGCCAAAGATTGCCATCACATGCTTAGAATGGGCGGTGCCAGGCATGGGCTTGGGAGGGGCTTGAAGTAGCTCACATCACTCTGCTTTCACGCCCAGCCCGGGGCTCAGACAGCAAGAACCTGTCAAATTTCCCACATCACGTAGCTCTTTATTTACTCACTTTAAAACTGTAAAATTAAACAAATGCATGGCTCTCTGTGATGAGACACGTGTCATTAACGTGACTGTGACAGCAGAAAACGAACAGAGGCATAGGCGATTTTGGGTGAAAGATGCACCTGTTAGGCCAAAGAAAGGTGTAATATCTTCTTAGCCTTCTGGGCTCGGAAGTAAGGGGGTCAGGGGAGGAGGGGTCCACATGCCAATAGGTTTAATGGCCCCTCTCACTACCAGCTTTCAAAACAGTCATCCAGCCCCCCTGAATATCTTGAGGCTGGCTCCGTCCATGATGTTCAGTGGCTCACCAACATCCAGGCATTGTAAAGCTGGGGCAAAATGTGAAAACATTTCTTGACGGCTGCAGGGAACCTGCAGACTTTATGCTGAAGGGGAAAGCCAGGCTCCCCGCCCCCCCTGCATTATGGAGTATGTACTTCACGATGAGCCTGCTCACTGCCCCCCAAATCAGGATCCTCACATTTCATCACTGGGCTTGTTCCTCAATTCCAGGTATCTGTTGGCACTGCACTTTAGCACCCTGGAAGTGGATGCTGGCCAATCAGGATGCTCAGAGCAAGGGCTGTATTGTAAGTCCACATTCCGAGCAACCTGGGTGCTGATAGCGTCCCCTTCCCATCCCTGCTGCTCCTTCCCTCCCACCGTCTCTTAGCAGTCATATAGTTTCCTACTCGGCTGCTAAGAGTCTAATTAAAAAATAAAAGACGAGAAGCTTTCCTCGCTGCACGTCCCGTCGCCACACCATGCTTTCCCAAGTCTGTTTCGTTGTTGATGATGTCATGGTCATCAACACTGAAAACGGACTTGTGAAAACAATGGTGTGACAACTGGTAGGTTTCTTTAAAAAAAAATATGTAATCATTACCGTCCACGTTAAAAAACAAAGTACACCAGTGTTAAAAGGCGATATGCCATGAGGTGGCAGGCCAACCTTGTCTGTAACTGCACTGCCGCCGCGTTAATGGACCCCTGCTTTGCTCGGGCCCTTAAATTGGGCAGCAGTCCCTTACCAACCAGGGCGATCCGCTGCCTCGGGGCATATCACCTCAATATGTTAGGATAGATAACATAAATAATAATGTTCTAGAAAAACAAATAGCTTTTGTGTGCTTATGTTAGGATAAACTTTGTGAGTGAGATTTATCACGATGTAGAAGCTCCCAGAGGGTTAGGCTAGGAAAGTGCCTATTCCAAAAAGGCTGCTCTGTTTTGCAAGCAATGTATCCCTCCTCATATCCACTTCCCCTGTGTCTAGTCTCTCATGCCAATAGTTTTGCCACACTAGGTGTCACATGATCCAAACCTAAAAATAGATGGTTGACGTAGAGGACCTCTCACAGTAGGCCTTCCACGGATGTATTACCCATTGCCGCACAGCCTATCCCTGTCACTTTACCTGCCTGGAGACTGGCGCCCATGAGCAGATGGGCAAGTGTGCAGCACCTCAAGGGGGCAGAACGATGGCAAACTCCTACTGCCATCTTGGAATCCAGTGGCTCTGAAGCAGCTTCAAGCAGACGACGGAGCCTGCAGCGATATAAAGTGCAGATGTGGTGTAGTGCGTGCTAATGTTTCATTTGTAGTGTGATGGACTTTGTTTGAACTGAACGTTTGTACCTGAACGTTGGAACTGCAATAGTTTGTAAACTTCACCTTTATTAAATAGCAACTAAGATTAATCTGCACTACTCACTGTTGGGGAGTCTTGTAGTCAGGGTTGGATTGGCCCCTCGGCCTTTCGTTCTGTGGCTGGGCCGAAATCATCCCTGGGGAGTGGGGGCCGGTTTCTACCCACACCTGGGCCGGATTAAACAACAACAAAACAATTTGAAAAATATTTTTGGGGAAAAAAATGATTCTTTTTGAAAACAAAACATACCTACAACGGCAAAATTCATCAAAGCACGCATCATCCACATGCTGCTGCAGCATGCAATGTTGAAGACCTGGCGGCTTTCACAGTGCCACCACTCCAGGGGGCACATGCCCCCTGGAGTTGCTGTGCTGTTGTGTTAGTGATACATATATATTAGTGATAAACGACCAATTTTAGAGTAGAATAAGCATCCATTTCGGACTATGTAGTTTGCCTTTTGCAAGTTGCAGTAGTAGCATGTTTTTGTATTTCTCCCGTTCTCTCTGTTACGATCATGACAAGACATTCCATCTCAGTGTCCTCGGTCACTTGACAAAATCCTTGGGCCTAAAAGCTTTTGTACAGTGTAGAAATATTTGATCATTGATATTGATATTAATAGTGTATTTCTATTGTGCTCGTACAGAAGTGTTTCAGGGCGCAGCAAGGGAGGGGAACAGAGGAGAACAAAACAACAATCTTATTAGGCCCAGTGGCATTGAGAATGTGCAAGTGCATGGGAGAGGAGGGAAGGGAAAAGTGCATTAAAGGGGGGGAGAAGTGGAAAGTGTGGAGCAAAGAAGAAACAGATAAATAATAATAAATAAATAAATAATAAAGGCAACAACAGTGGTAGTGCAGCCAGCAAGTGCTGAGTTTAAGGCAGCTGATAGGGTAGTTCTGATAAATGCCGGAAAAAAAGGGGGGGCTGTATGGGTACAGATACAGACCCCTGTGCAAGGGGTGGCCCGGAGGCAGTGTGGGGGGGTGGCAAGGTGAGCAGGTACCACGGCATGGAGGACAGAAGGTGGCCAGGTGCACAGTGCCAAGAGAGAACAGATCAGCCGAGGAGAGGGGGAGCAAAGGCAGAAGCAGTTAGGCAATCAGAGATGAGAGAGGGAGAAGATGGAAAAGAGGTGGTCTAGGGCAGCCTGAAATGGGTTGAGTGTAGCACTGGAAATTTGAGCAGAAAATGGCAATGAAGTAGGTGAGAGTTGCCAGGTATTGGTTCAAAAGCCAGGGTCAGAGGTTAGACCTCAGGGGAACACCACAGGTAGAGAGGAAGATAGATGATATGAAGGACCCAAGATGGACCTGGGATGGTCGATCAGAGAGGAAAGAGGTCAGCCAGGCCAGAGCCTGATCAGTGATACCCAGGTTTTCACGGAGACGGTTGAGCAGGATGGTATGGTTGACCTTGTCAAAGGCAGAAGAGAGATCAAGGAGGATGAGGACCATAGCACATCAAGTGGCCATTGACTTCATTGTTCCATAATGAATGCTTTGTTGTAATGTTTCTATCTTTCCCATTTCTCTGGCATGCTGTTCAGGATGTTTGTTTGCATGTATGAGGTAACGAGTGCTCAGAGTATTGGATGTCCTGTGAGTGCTCTGTTTTCCCTATTTTGCCAACCTCTGAAGCCTGAAAGTAGATGCATGCAGGCTTGACATGCGGCTAACTGTACACCAGACCTGCATATGAACTTAACTGGTCTGCTCAGTTACCAGTTTAATGGTATTCACTACAGAATAATTTCTCATTTTACTATAGCTGATATGATAGCTCAGTGGGTTGAGTGCTTGCTGCTGTGATGTGTGTATGATCTGCCGGTTCGAATCCCAGCAAGGCCATCTCAGCCTTTCATCCTTCTTAGGTCGACAAATGTGTACCAACACAGGATGGGTGATATTGTATGCATATTTGTTCTATAAAAAAGAGTTTAAGCGTAAGTGCTATACAATAACATATCATTTGGCCTTGGACGTCTGCTTGCATTCACAGTAATTTGACAATATGGATCTATACACACATATATCAAAGATAAATATGGAGATCCATTGGTGTATGAAATGTATATCATATTAGTGAAATCATAACCATATTTTATGCCACTTCCTCTGTTGCCAAGGGGTGAAAGGTCGTGTTTCATCGCTTTCCAGGATGTCACTTTGGGGTGGGGTCAAATGACATCACTTCTAGTGATGTCATCAGAGGTCAAGGATCGTGAGGCGAGGGGTTGGCCGCTTTTTTGAGGCAAGGGGTGGGGCACTTTTTTTTGGTTGTCCGGGCCCATTTGTTGTGCCAGTCCGACCCTGCTTGTAGTGCCTCTCCTGTTCGATGACTCCTCGGTAAGATTTTGAAAGAAATTTGATCACAACTTTGAATTCATTTGGAAAGCTTTTTCTGGGGGTGGCAAACATACCAGAGCTCCCCCAAAATAGTGGTTCCATTCATGCCCCATAGGCAGACGAAATTCTTTGACAAGCAAGGGTAGAAAATGGCGCTTCAGCTGTGTAGCTTTCCGAGCAGGTCAGCCCAGCCCCTTCAGAGTTTGTTCAGCACTGAGAGAGACTGCAGACCGCAGAGCTGTGCAGACTCCTGCTCCATTTAGCAACAACCTGCATGAGACAGACACCCTTCAAAAACGAATGTTCATTAAATTAATACTTTATTCCACGAATTAAACATTCCGCTAAACGCATTAAAACAAATGCAAAAAATAAATAAACCTTCCCTTCACACAGCACTCCATTGTTGAGATGTATAACAGGCGTCTGTTCCCAGAAAGATATGTGGCATTCATCATATTTCCTCCTTTCACATTTCATTGTGCTGCATTACCATGTCAAAATTACACAGACATTCCTTGTTCCTCCCAGTGTCCTGGCGTTAGATCTGAGATTCAGTGCAGAGAGGACCTTGACCTGAGACAGAGGTTACCTATGCAGTTTGTGCAAACAGTATTAGATACTCGAGATCCATGTGACCTATGGGAAATAAGGACAAGTCGTGACGTTAATTGTGGAAACATATAATTCCCCGCAGAGATACTCCACGCCTAAACTGGGAGTGCCTTTTGGAAAATTGTAGTTATGATGAGGGGATAGGAACCATTGTTTGCTTGCACAATCGTGGCTGTGAGGCCAGTACATAAAAAACACGCCAAGCTTTGTGAACATTACAGATTAAAGTACAAGCAGGCATGAGCATCATTTCCTAATTAGATAAACCTTTTAAAAAAAAATGTGAACCAAAGTACTGGCTGGAATCAACCCAATAACCTGTACCAAACCTACCAAAACCCCCTGCTTTCTCAAAAGCCCTCATTCTCTAGCATTTCTTCTGGGTGACAGACGTTCTTACCCATAGTGACTGGCCAGAAGAACATGTCATTAATATCATATCTGCCTCATGAAAATACCAACCATCCAGTCATCTTTTCAGTTGCAGTTTATTGCTGGTCCAAGGCGTATACAACGAATACATATCCGTCATGCACCAGTAACTGGTTAAACTAATAGTAAAATACATTCCAAGCAAGTCTTGAAAAATGTCAGCAGTATAACCATAATAACATACACAAACAAAGTGCAACATGCAAACAATAAGAAAACAGAATCATTGTACAGGTGTAGCCCTGCAAAGTGTTGCGGTGCAGTATGATACATATTTCATCAGGCTTGTCCCCCTATTCCTAGCTGTACCTAAGAAACCTGAGTCAGCAATAATAGTAAGATGCTTTTGCGGTAGCCCACAGCTTCGAGTACTGCTCTAATGTCATTTGCTTTGAAGCCTGGGGACACTCATCGATTACTACTATCCACCAGAAATGCTGCAGAGTACCACAACATGTCTGACAAACTATCTCCACGTTTTACAAGTCACACACATATCTAGACACACCATATTCACGGTGCTGCAAGGTGCGCAGAGACAAGATATTCAAACCAACTTTCAAAATAATGTCGTCCTAAATGATGGCTCAATTGCTTGTCAAATGTAATTAGTACTTACCCACATTCCAGACGATCTAAAAGGAGTTTCTCACATGCCTCGAAGAGCTCCTCTATTCATGAGCTGGATCAGTCATTTCCAGGTAGCAGGTTTTTTGTGTTTTAGGGGAACGTTTTAGCACAAGCTTTCAAAAAATAATTTTGAACAAAGAAACATGCTAATGTTTAGGATCTGTAAGGGCTCAAAAGGGGTAGCTCTATTTCTCTCACTGTACAAAGTTCTAAAATAAAGAAAAAACGGGTTCCTATGAGGTCCTTTTAAAGGTTTGAAAAATTGTAGAATTGTGGGAGCATTCCGAGCTGATACTGGGATTGAGTTCCAGAGGGTGGGTGTATGACCAGAGAAGGTTTTTATGCAGGTCCCCTCTTTGCGGACGAGTTGTGATTCGAGTCAGTTGTTCAATTTACTGCGACAGGAGAGTGTGCGACCAGATGTGTGGAGCTTAGCAGCCAGGTACACTGTTGTGTTACTTGTGACTATATTCTAGATAATACATGCAGTTCTGAACAATACCCTGGCCTGGAGATGAAGCTCATGTTGTTTGAAAAGGAAAGGGTGATTTGGTTTAATTTCCATGCACCCATAATAGGTTGTGCTGCCACATGGGGGACTTCTTTTGTAGGCAACAGTTGTGATCCCCGCCAAGAGGGCATTTTCCAGTTGTGGTTCAGTCGTAGGACCAATGAGGGTGGATTTCGTCTTGTAGGGGGTTACATTTGTGGTAGCCAGTTGACATGCAGGACTAGATGATAGCTAAGTAACCGCTCAGACAACTGATGTCATGTGAGTTTTTTACTCTCATGTAGAACTGTGTATTAGAAGTGTATTGATGGGTGTCTACATGGAGATCGTTGAGTAGGTTCCATGTTATAATGTCCCCACAAAAATATCGCCATGCAAAAATATCGCTGAAAAATGGCAGTTTTTTGTGGGGACATTATTGCATGGAACATGTGGGGGACACCCCCGCAACCCCCAAACCCTTTTTTTTGTCTTTTTTTTTTGTTTTTTTGGCTGCCCCTATCCCCATATATATGGTCACCCATATAATATCGCCACAACCTTTTCCCGACGATATTATGTACGGCGACCATATATATGGGGATAATGTTACCTGATACCATTGAGTAGTGTGTCCAGATGTTTGATGTAAAGGTTGAAAATGATCTGTGAGAGGGTAGATCCTTGGTAGAGCCATTTAGTCGCACCAGACAAGCTCTACTATCTTTCAGTGACTTGAATTTGCAATGTTCCCCCCAAAGACCTCAAAACCCATCTGTCTTCCAATATGGCCTTGGTAGTGAAGGCAAATATATCACATCCAGTTGATTCAACATTTTACTATGTCGGTGCATAACAGGCAGTGGGGGTGACAAATCAACTTCCGGGGCACCAGTGGTCGAGGGATGAATATCGGTTTCTAAACCATCAATCAGCCCCACACCTCTAGTACACCAGATGGGATTTTAACTGATTGAAAACACAATCAAATCATAAACCTCCTTATCCAATTTTGGTAATGAGAACAGGACGACAGGCTTATCTCCGAAAGGTTATGGAACACAGCGAAAATACAATTATTACCCAATGATTAGAGGGACTGTCTATTCAAGGTTGTATACAGATATCGACTTTATTATTATCACAACAAAAAGTTCTAGAAACACCATGAAATACAACCCACCAGGGAAAGGAATGCAGAGGACAGAAAGTTTCATAGAAGGAAAAGGGATGCACTCTGGATACTGACAGGAGGGTAGTTGGTATGGTTACTAACCACAACAGTTTCAGGTTTCTTAGCTTGAGCGCAAAAGTAGCAATTGGTGTAAAAATGTCTCTCTGGGCCTTCTGGGAATGACCATGGGACAGAACCTCAGTGTACCTTGTGCTGCAGGTGTTCTTAATGCTCGACAGTGTCAACTCGCTTCAGGGCACATTGTAGGCTGCTGTGACAGAGTTCAAGACAGGAGTCAGCTGGGGGTATCAGGCGGCAAGACGTTTCGGTGAGCGAAGCTGGATGAACAGCTGCAGGCTGGTCTACACTGCGGCTCAGGATCAGAAATTGTTATCTCAGTGCTGGTCGGCGGTTCTGAGGAACTGGTCGAGACATCTTGGATATCTCTAAGTGACTGCGCCTTGGCAGAGGTCATCACTGCAGTCGGTTGCAGCTCTCGGAAATCGACTGGCTTGAAAATGTCCTTTAAGGCGGACATCAGTAGATGCTCACTGAGGCACTTCTCCCAGCTTCTTCAATGGGCTTGTATCTTCCTTTAAGGTGGACAGCCCAACCTTCAGAGTGTGTTGCAGGCAGCTGCCATGTCCTTAGTTGGCGATTCAGAGACCTTCTGGCACTTTGTACCTAGGAAACTTTCAGCAGAGCCTAGAAGGTCACGCTGTCTGCTGGCTGGGTACCAGTTCTGGAGTGGCCAGACGATCCTCTGGATTCAGTATCTCCCTCTGTTCCCTGGGAAATGTTTAGGGGAGGTATCTTGTTTTCCTCTTTGGAGGTCCTGGTCTTCCATCACTGACGGAATATGTAAGGCAGACTGTACCTTCAGACAAGGTTCAATGATGAGTTATTCTTGCTACTCCTTACAAAGTCTTCAGATCATCTGTCAAAAGAGGGGCTCAGCCCTCTTTTAAAGCCAAATGGGACATAGGGATTGGTGCAGGCTAAGCTTATCTTAATGAACCAATCCTTGGATCCCCACCAACAATCTCCTGTATGTGCAAGGTCATAACTGGAGTGCTTTGCAACAGGAAAGGTAAAGGGGTGAAAACATGTGATATTCAGTCCCACCCATCTTCCTGTCTGTTGTGGATCAAAGAGTGTCTCTGGTTAAAGGATCCCTCTGTCATTCCTGATTTCAAGCAGCAGGTCTCCCTTGAAGGTGTGTCAAGACCACACACTCGGGCCCCTGCAAACCACATTCTCATACCTTATGAATTGGGTCTCGCTGCAGGGTGAACTACTCTAAACATCCAGACATGACAGTTCACTGTCATCAATACTGAGGGCGGGCTTCATGTTGACAAAGTTGCATATGAAAGGTTGTTGGGGATTCCTGGCTCCTTTGTTAATCTCTGCAGTTATGCCCCATGTGGGCCTGTTTAAATTACCCTCTAATTGGTATGCAAATCACTGCCACCAGCTGCAGGGCCCAACAAAAGAGAAAGGTGGATCCATGGAGCCGTTGTTAGTTAATGAAGCTGGCCATGTCATGGGGGAGATGTGGTCCTCCCCCTTCTGGAGATGCATTGTATACTCCTGGATGTAATTCCCAACTAAATATGACAGGGGTGACTTTGTCTGCAGGCTGTGTCCACCCAGAGTGCACGGGTCAATGCGTTTGTCATTCTTTGAGCATACAAAAATATGTGTGGATTATCCCCACACATTTTCCTTAGGTTGCTCTACCATCATTACATTTAATTAAACATTTTTTTAAAAAAAAACGACGAGCGCACACCCACCGTGCAGATGATCGAATTCCTCACAGGGGTTACCTCCATAGCGACCCTTGGTGCAGTCATTTCCAAACAAATCAGATCATTTCCTGCATAAGCCATGTCAGATGCAGCGAGAACCGTGTACAACTCGAAAGCAAACTAATGTTCCATTTGTGAGCCCTCATCATCATTATCCTTGTGCACCTCATCTAATAAAGTAAGTTGGACAAATGTATTCTTCAATGAAGCACTTTCGTATAGGACACATACTTCTTTAGGCAAAGAGTTTCAGCTGCTCCCCAATCTAAGCCTTGGCACTGAATGATTGGTCGTGTTGTGATAGTTTTGCACATCAGCTGGGATAATAACATGGCATTAGCTGCGTCATGCCTCTAACTCAGCCCAATGAAGAATGTTCTTGTCGATAGTTGAACTAGGTATCCCCTTTTAGGGCTTCTGCAGATGAAACCGTTTCCACGTTCTCGGGAATTACACTGGAGTGTGACGTCGTTTGGAGCAAGACCCTGCCTCAAAACAGTATCATTTAACAGCATCTTTCTTCAACTGGGTCTAGGAAGAGCTTTCCCTACCCATGCGGCAACCCTCTGGAACAATCTTCCGACATGTCTCAGACTGGAAACTAATCTCCATGTTTTCCGCAAAAAACTTAAAACTCTGCTCTTCAAGTAATTCCCAGATTAGAACCTTCGCCACCTACTGCTAACTTCCTTATGTGTCAACCTGTCACGTCCAATGTACTATCCTCTTTTGTGTCTCTGTCTACTCGTATGTGCCCCGATGCTTGCGAGCGGTCGGCGCTCTACAAATAAACAAATAAATAAATAACCTGATGTTAGTCGGCCCTCTCACATGGTTGGACTGGACCATAGATCCGTCTCAGGCACCGATGAAAAATTGGCCCTCAGTTGCAAATGGATATTCATTCCTTTAGTCACAGACTGTTTGAATAGTACCCAAAGGGGTGTTTTTTGTTAAAATGTAAGCAGATTGTGATATTTAAAGAATATTTGATCAGCAACAATGGTGAAAACTGCCAGCTGCATAGTGAAGTAACTCATCAAATTGGCCCAAATGGACCAAAAAAGTGATCAATTTTGACTGGCCTACATTAGCATTTTGCATTTTTTGGTACAGGCATTGCCCTATTGCCCTATATGCCAGTCCGAGCCTGCCCTCTCATTAGCACCAATATCATAAAAATTGCGTAAGAACAATTTGATGCAATTAATTCATACATTTGCCCCTGTCACTGGGACAGCAACCCGTTCCGATTTCTTTTCCAGTTGCACTCGGGATGGATGAGAGTTTGTTTTCCCTTTGCTCATTTTCAACGTAAACCCATGATTAAAAAGAAAAATCAAAGCACAGTCCAAAACCAGAAAAAAGCTATACAAAATATTGAGTATTAGACTGTCGATCATCCGAAGCGCAGTGTCCAGCACACAGACATACAAGCGACAAGCTGCAGTCAGTGTTCAATTAATTAAGGCAGAAGCAGGGAAGGACGACCGACCATAATCCGACACACTCCTCTGGCTGCCGGCCTGCCTGGTGTAATGAACAGCATAGAGCGGCAGCGCTGGGTACTACCCTGCACATCAATAGATGTTAGAGCTGCACGCAATAGTTCCTCGGAACAGGGTCACGTGGATTTCAGAAATCAATATACAATAGGCTTAACAAAGGACAAACACTAACCCGAAGGAGCAGCCCCAGTCCCCCTTGCTCTTACATGGTGCACAGAATAGCCTTGAGTGCGAGGGGTACCTAGACCTAAGAAGTAAACTCGGGGTTAGGTTTTTAGTGTTCCATCCTCATGGGTTCCCCTTTGAATGCTTAGGGAAAGGCAGCTAAAAACGATCAACCATGGAAAACAGGGACAGAGGCTCCAAAGTAGTTTCCGGGAATTCATAATTTAATGATAACAGCCCTTAAAACGTGCATTTTGAACATGGGTTCAAGGACCATGGGTTTTGGTTTCAATTGATTTCAAGTTGACGTTATCCAATGGGGAAGACCATTCTCCAAATCGAAAGGACTGTAAGCCAGGTGTAACCCTTGCAATCTCAATACCGTAGGGACTCTGCCGCTCTTCCCTGCCCAGAGAGATGATCAAACATCAACCTGCCCACAGGTGGCGCCTTAGCCAGCGGGATGGGGCAGTAGGATGTGACAGTCCTCTGTGCGGCCATTCAGCCCCTTCACAGACTAGCCACACACTGCCAGCGACTGCCCTTTTCGCCCTCCTTGTGCTTCGGATTACAACGGGACCCCTCCCATGAGCCCCACGGCCCTATGAGTGCTAAAAGTCCCCAACTGGATTTTAGAGGGCAACTTCTCCTATGACCTCCGCAGCTCGGTCATGCAGCACACCAGATTGCCGAGCAAAGAAGAAAGGAGCTGCCAACGGGTGGCCTCTGTGCCCTTTACTCTCACATGGTTATCTCTGTAAGAGTGACATCATTAGGTTGCATAGAGGTGTCAGCCTCCATGTGCCACGATCAATGTCATCTTCCTACTATGTCTAAGTATCTCATGTAGGCCCAACTCTCCTTTTTTAGGGAAATAACTAAACCATATGTTTTCAGATTACCCTAAGGGCATTATCAGTGGGCAGCAAAACCTCGTCCTTCGGGTTGGCTGACCAGTGGACTAGACTGAAAATCAATTTACTGTTACTAAGCAGAGATTTTCCAAATATCTCAAATTTGTATCAAACCTTCCTCATGCACGAACATGTTATTAGTCTAGGTGCCTAGAAAGCAAGACAAGTAATAGACCTGGGATTCGTAGGCATCTGGCTTCTACCTGCACATGATCCAAGGTGACCCCCCAAACAAATGCATAAAGTCTCTCCCACGGCGCTAGTTCTCCATTGGATCACACTACGGGAGTATCCTGCATTGCAATAGGTGGGGGATAGGTCATGAAAAAAGCCCTGCTACTTTTCCTCCCAAATGCACCCTGGAAAATGAATGCTAAGCTGACAGACAATCTTTCCCGCCCTCCATATGATGACTTGACTCTGACCCCTCTCCCTGCAATATTCAGACCAGAGTGGGGCATGGAGGTGTGTGCTCTGCATCTTACTCTGCCCTTTGTTGGGCCTGCAGTGCTGTCAACAGCCTGGAGAGGGACACAGAGTGAGCTCATGGTATGCCCCCCATTGTGCATGGAAGGCGCGGAGCAGGACACACGGCAATACTGCTGTGAAGGTCCTGCTCCGGGCCACTGTTCCACAAGCAGACAGGCCGAGCAGGAGCACACAAAAGCACTGCTGTCCCAGACAAGAGGCCCAGAAAAAAAAGTCATGCCACTGTACGAAAGGGCTAGACTGGCTGCCTCCAAATGCCAGTCTAGCCAAGTAATAAAACATACCATACTTGGTTTTGAGTATGGTTTTAAGTATATTGTGTGTTAATACTTGTCTAATTGGCAATGAGGGTGGCAAACGGAAAAGATGTCCGGCAGCATGGCAATCAATGACAATGCATCATTATGCCCAAATGTCCCTGTGCAGCTCATAAAGAGCCACTGGGGGAAAGTTGCCCACCATCCTCTGCTTGGTACACTTCTGGATCAAACCCCAAAGTTGCAGCCATAGATTGCAAATTCGCAGAGTCATGCTCTGTGCTCTTGGTAGTCTGGTCAGAATAGCCAAGGTGATATTGTATTTCTACATGTTCCCGTCAAGTTCAAACATGTCTACCTTCCTTGCATCTGAGCATGTCAGCGGTGAAGGCGGGCAGAGTTGTGGATACCACTTACTCTACAGAGTATGTGGATACTCTGTGTGTGTTAGCTTACACAATGTAAAGAAAAGGTTTGTGAACCTCAAATTTAATTAGGAAAAAAGAAAATTCTTGCATATCCAATAGGGCTTATGTTGATTACATCTATGTCGTTTGAATCAAAATGATGTATAACTTAGGAAAAAAAATGAGTAATTAAGAGACAGCGGGCCTCATTATAAGTTTGTCAGTAGCCTTGCCAGGAAAACCGGCAGGCTGCCGCCAAACGTGCAAGAAATTCCCACACCCGCGAATGGGCAATTACTGGGTCATTACAGCCCTGCCAGACCCGGTAATTGCCCATTTGCGGGTGCCGGAAAAAAGATGTTCCCCATTCCCATTCGGCCCCATAGGGCTCAATGGAAATGGGGAGTTCGGATGCACCGGCGTGCCGGTGCATCCGACATGATGTGCTCGCGGGTGCCGACATGGCCGGCAGAAAGGCACCCGCGAACACAACTCGCAGTTTGCCGGTCCGGGAACTATGGTACCAGAAAGCTTACCAGTACCATAGTTCTCGGTCCGGCAAACTTGTAATGAGGCCCAGTGTATGTATATAATTTAGCATGACCCGTTTTGTTTTATCAGCACAATTACAGCGGCTAATGACAGTCAGGAATTTAAACAATTAGGTAAGTATTGTTTTTGCGAGGTGCCACACCGTATAAAGATGAGTCAGTCACTTAGGACCGGATTACAGAAACTTTGCAGCCCTGCAAGCGTAATTAGCAGGATATCATTGCTAAATAAGGAATACCATTACTGCGAGGTAGAAAACCTTGTATGCAAAACAACGATGTTCCCCCAAAAAATAGATAGGAGGTTTGGTAGGGGTATTTAATAAAGTGTGGGGATGTGAGGGAGGACTGCGGGGGCCTCCCCCGCATCAAAATATTGAACATTTGTTTTACATGCAAGGTTTTTGACCTTGCAGTAAAAAATGCAGTATTTTAACTTGATTCATTAGCAGTAGGGCAAAAGCAAACATTATTTCAACTATTGTTTTATCTGAAGTAGGGCAAAGGGCTAAGTACTAGGGCAAATGTTGCTGTGGACAAAAATGTATTGAACACATATATTATTCTGCAATAGGGCAATGTTTCCCTAGTAATTGCACCAGTGAAACCTTTCTGTAATACCGTCCTTTGCTTGTTGGTTTCCAGAATATTGCTGTATGGAAACATGGCAGGCCCCCGTCCAAAGAAATCTCTGTGGACCTTGAGAACTGATAATGCTCATCAGTCTAGAAAACGTTACAAAACAATTTCTAGGGATCTGGGTCTCCACCAATCCTCTGATTCACGGAAGTGCTTTATAAAGGCACAATCCCATAGGAAAACGCTCTGTGAATCAACCAAACAAATGCCAAGCCTTTAAGACTACAGGCACTACCCAAGAGGAGAAGTCAACCAACCAAAATCTCTCCATGAACGAGCTGGCAGATCACCCAGTGAGTCATGAAGAGCCACAAAGAAGCAGGACCTTCAAGCCCCTATCATCTTGGCTAATATGAGTGTTAACAATTCGCAATGACGGACAAGGGGCTACCACTCCCCCCTGAGAGTGTATTGCTGACCATCTGAATGTAGCTGATAATATAAGGGGAACGAAAGGGGGCGCAGCGGGATGAATATAGGTGCAATAGGGTGGTTGAGATGAGGGAACCCAAGGGTACCTATGGGTGGAGAGTGCCATAGATCTGTAGCTGGGAACAAGCTGGGAACAAAAAGAAATAAACGTAAAGCAGCCTGGAATATAAATGTAGACGATAGCTGCGCGCGCAACAATAGCTGTGTCCCTGCGTTTGCACAAGACGAGGGTGTGATCCTGGTCAGAATGTATTCCAATCAAAACAAACACAATGCAAGAATGTTGTTTTAAACTCTGGACATGGATTTCTATATATCTCTTGATACTACAAACAGGCATGAGACATTGTTTTTCTTTAGAATCCCCAGAAATACCCACTTAGGAAGGCAAACTTGGATACAATGACATTCTGATATCAAATAAAACATCCGCCATCTTAAACCTTATGTTTGCTGATTATCCCGCTTTACCTGTTTGCATAGAAATCTATGGCAGCGCCTGCCTGCCAAAATAAATCAGACCTCATTGGGGCCCAAATACAAAAATAAAACCTGATCCGGGCTTACTTGTGTCCCTGGCGCAATCTCTCATGGTCATCATGCCAACATTGGCACACTTTTTCACCCTGCTGCAGCAGGTGACATGGACAATGCAGAACAAGGAATGGGGGTGCATGGGGGTGTCTTCCTTTCGGGGCGAAGGTGAACTTTTCCGTAACTCCCTTATTCGTTGTGTGTGGTCACTTGGTGACTGGTTGTGGTTTTGTGCTGATTGTTCCACTGTGTGCACTTTGCATTCCTTGTGTTTTCTAGCAGCCCCACAAACAACAGATGCCATTGGAGTTTCACTTATATTTGCCCTTTTTGCTTTTTGTTTTACTTTATGTGTTTTCTTGCCACCCTCGCAAATCATTCTGGCTGCACTCAATGGCATGAGGGCTGCACTCGTCTCTGTATTTCAGAAAGTGGGTGCCCTTGGGGTCGTTCTCCCTTGAGTCCTTGACTTTGTCATGCACCCCCAGGAGATGTGTTATTGGAACTCAGGCAAGACTCCCCCACATACGCTCTAGGCACCCAGAGACACAGCAGGAACCTGTGGCAGCGGCTGTCATCATTCTTCTCCCTCCAGGCTATGGGGCTGTATCATCCCCTCAGGCTTTGCCCCACAAAATCATAGGCTGCTGTTTTTTTTTATAGTGGTCAATTGGCCAGTCTACTTTCCCCAGATGGCAGGGGTCAACATTCACTTGGGTGCAGGGTCCCACGTTCTTGCCAAAATGTCAATTGCCCCCGTGGAGGGGCACACCCATATGCCGCCATGTTAAGTCCCTTCGTGAATGCCCATGACTGCTACATAATGAGGGTCTGCATTTTTTAAATGTTGCTTTCCAGGTTGCTTATTCTTTTTTTAAGGGTGGAGAGACAGTTAAATATCACTAAAACAGATGACTGTACATTATCGTTGCCCACACAAACTCTTTTTAAAAAGCGGTGCATGTTTGTGTTTGCTGAATTTTATTTGTGTAAATATCATTAACCCCGAGGATGGTCGGATTTACTTAAAACCAAGTTGAATGAAGTTCCTCCAAAGAGCGCATTTATGCGAACCATAAGACTTCTTGGCACTGTTCCCTTAGCTGACTACACACAGGTAGACCGTTCTAGGCTCAATCAGAAACATTCTACTTGGTGAAAAACACTGCTGTCAAGTATTCTGGCAGGAGCGGGAGGATTTGGACTCCATTTCTGCCTGGACATCATTGTCATTAGTATATTATTATATTTAAAATCATGTAACTAAAGTAAGTAAATGCATACAGACATTTAAAGGTGTCAATAACCTTCAGTTCACGCAAATGCAATGTCTTACTGAACCTGCATGGCAGTTTAGAAGACCACATGTTTTCTAGTTTCGGTGTAACAATTGGCATCAGGCCTGAGTTTAGTAGGCAGGCTACTAGATAAGCGTTGGCCTTTTACTCTAAAACCTGTAATACCCAATCCAGTGCTACTCCAGGAGGATGCCACAACTAGACCCTGGGAACAAATTGTCTGACGAGGCATGTAAATAGAGATCTTGGTTTCCGAAATGGCATTCGTGCATTAGGTGGGCTTCGTTGAAATGTGTACGCGAGTACAATGCAATGCTCGCTTGGAAGAGGACAGGTTAGCTATTTTTCTAGGACCCTCAGTAGCTGAACTCGCAGCCATTTGTAGTGAAGGTAGGCGTGTGGAAGTGGGAGGCAGGCCGAAATGGGGGAGGCCATGTGGAGAGCCCAGTCAGGGCCACAGTTTTGGACCAGGGAGTCAACAGACCCGGTGGGGTTGCATTATGCATGCAGACAGACTGGGTCCCCCCTCTGGCAATAACAGGCAGGCTACACTAAAAAGTGGGACCACAATGAAGGCACTGACGTCTTTCTAGAAACCAGGAGCAGATTCATTACAGGAAGAGGAGTAAACTCATTGCCAGCAGGATGGATTAGACACACTGGACACAGGTGAGTGCCTACAATGGGCTGCAGGCACAAGGTGGGACGGTGGGGCATTGATGGCAGGCATACTAGCTAGGCACACCCACTAGCAAGGAACCCGTGAGCACACCCAGTATTCTTGGATGCAGGGCGGGGGGGACCTGAAGGGAAGGGTAGGAGAGGAAATGGTACAAGGGGGTTGGTAGAGACAGAGGGCTGGGAGGGGGGGGCAGAAAGAGAAAGGAAGGGAGAGAGAGGGGGCGTCTAACCGAAAGAGGGGGTACCCAGTCAGAGGGTGAGCACAGGGGTATGTGTTGGAGAAAGAGAAAGAGAGGGAGAAAGAGACAAAGAGAGAGAGACAGAGACAGAGACACAGAGAGAAAGACCAGGGGGAAGCAGGGCAGAGAGTAGAAATAGAACAGTTTGGGTAGGAGGGAGAAAATGCAGGGAGAAAATGCAGGGTAGACTGGGAACAAGGACGCCTCTCTGTCATCAGCCTCTATGATCAGCACACACCACCACCAGCCAAAAAGAGACCCCCAATCCTCTCTCCACAGGCCTATATAAGGCGTTTGCCCCTACCCACCCCAGGGCCAGGGCCTCACCTAGGAAAACAACATGTGCAATTGGTTTGTTTGGCTGTTACAAGGGACACGTTTTTGTGTGGTTTCCAGGGGTTAGATGGAAACATTGGCAAAGTGTAGATATGGACGCATGCCCAGGTGCAGAGATGTTTTTATGGGAGGGCAAAAGGGGCACGTTCGCCGGGTCCACACATGGCTGCCTGATTGAAATCAGTCAGTGTCCATTTGTTTTACAAAACTAAAATAACCCATATATATGTAAATTGCATACTTTCCAAGTCAGTTCTTAAAACAATAAGGCATTTTTTTAGTTCATGAAAGTGAAACACAAATAATTGCACCTTGCTCTATGGTAAGAACCGGGAAACAATGTGGTCAATTACAGAAATTCCAGATTCGGCTCAGATCTTAGCTGCACCTCTAAACCAATATGAGTGATCCTGAGCAACTCATTTAATCTTGTTTTGCCTAACTTGTCCACATTTATAGTCTGTAAACTGTTAAAAATTCTCAGGGACAGATTCTATTCAAGGCACAGTGAGCGTGGTAAACACCATGCTTCATTGCGCCTTTTCATGATGCCTAGGTACTGTCCTCATTCTCAGGGGTTCTGGGGTGTCAGCGCAGAGGATGATACTGCTGTGTCACAAACAGTCTGCATTTTGCCTGTTTTTTTTAAATTAATGGGCGGATTGCAAGTTTTTGGCAACAGTTTCATATAATTGCACAACATTCGCAATTTAACAAAAGTGCTGCCCAAAACACCCCTTTTCGCATTCTGTTTATTTTTAAGTTTTCAGTAGCACTGTGGAACAATCCTCACCAACCCAGCCCTCCATCCCTCCAACACCCAAAAAACAATAATCCAGTCAATATAGGAACGTTGCAGACTTATTTTCAATTATGTGCAAAATATCTACTTAAATCAGCACAATTAGAATCAGGCGAACTTGTGAGATTTTTTGTTTTTGTTGAGAAGCACTTAATCTTTTAATTTACCCCCGTACAAAGGCACATGTCTAGTTAGATGTGTAAGGTAGGTGGGAGGTGGGTGGCCTTGCCTCTTTTGTCTGGTCACACTCCTCCACAATAGCGAAACTGCAATAAGCAGACCCCCACCAAAGGAGGTAGTGTGTGCGTCTGACATTTGTACACTCTCACTAATGTGGAGCAGCAACACCAGAATCCACATACAAACGACCTGTTTACGGAACTGGTGATTGCCAGGTTGGTTTCAAGCCAATGCTGGCAACAGGCGTAAAGGTTCCTGAACTTGTGCATTGTGTGCTCCCTCAGTGAAATCTGGGATTTTCAGAATAGGTGTTAATTACCGAACATGTCGGTAAAACATAATCCGACATTTTCGGCAATTTACACCTAGCCGA
The DNA here is from genome assembly GCF_040938575.1 of Ambystoma mexicanum. Classification (NCBI taxonomy): domain Eukaryota; kingdom Metazoa; phylum Chordata; class Amphibia; order Caudata; family Ambystomatidae; genus Ambystoma; species Ambystoma mexicanum. The sequence continues at coordinate 432,729,631 of NC_090937.1, forward strand.
GAATCGGGAGTTCAGTCTCTAAGAGCCATTGGGCCTCATTACAACTCTGGCGGTAGCCGTGCCGGTAAAAATGGCAGACTGCCACCGGAGTTGTGTTTTTTTTTCAGCACCTGGCTTTAGGGAATCACCGTGAAGCCAGGCGCCAGGAAATGTAACTCCCCATTCCCATTTGAGTCAGATAGGACTCAATGGGAATGGGGAGGACGGTAGCCCCGGCACCACTCATAATGCTGCCAGTCCTACCATCAAAGTCTGCAAGTGTGTGCCATTCCGCCCGCCAGGTCAGACCTCTTCGGGCGGGAGGGTAGCCGGCCTGTAAACTCGTACTCTGCTGGTCCGTTAACAACAGTGCCGGTAAGCCTACATCACCGTTGTTACCGGACCGGCAGGATCGTAATGAGGCCCATTTTGTTCTAAGGGTATGTTCTTCAAAAAAAAAAGTCTCAATCATGATTTTACTGGCTACAGTGTTGAATTGTATAAGTGTGACCATTGATATAACACACCACATAGTAATCGGTTCTTTGCAGACTAATAGCAAAACCTCTTGAAATCCAGAACTTCTAATTCATATGCACAATCTACACAATCTGTCTTCATGGTTGAGCACCTTTACTTTTAATGAGACTGCCAACCTGTGGCATCTCTCTATGATGGGGTATGTGTGCCTTTTTCAGACAGATACTTATCTGTGCCCTGCATTTGAACTACACCTTTCTCAGGGCAGATATTGCTAAATGGTTTCTTGTACCTGTGCTTGAACACAACTGCCTTTGTTCTGGACTGAAAATGTTGTCCCCTCAAATGCTGCTTGTTTATTATTCCGATTCAGCTAGTCTGAAGAGGGTAAGGAGGACTGGTAGGGAGCCCCATGCATATTTTCATTGCTGCAGGACAAAATATCAAGATGGGGGTTTTGATCGCTATGTGGGGGTGGCGACCAGGCATTTTGTGTCCCGTCATGTCTTTGGTTCAGAGGGGCGCCCCAAAGGTCAGTGTCCCATGCTCCAAGATTACTTAAGATGGCCCTGCCCAGGTGTCAAATGCCCACCCAAGCACACTGCTGAGTCACTCTGATCTAAAAAAGAATAGAACCATATTAGCACCTTAGGCCATTCTCATGCGACCTCTGACAAATGTGACAGTAGAAAAGAAAAATCAATAGCCTTGAAGGCCACAGATAGCTTCAAGGAACCCCAGGTGGGCTACAACCCCGGAGTTGACATGGCCAGAAGGTTAGCCATACCTCTACAAGCATGGACTGTCTGCTGTGCTATGGTCTAAATTCAGACTGAGTAAGGTGGAAGAAGTAGCGTTCCACCCGGTGCCCTTGTAATTATTTTACTTTTTACCCCCTACGATTCTATCTAGATGTGGGAGGACAGTAATAAGTGAATACTAATTGTGACTATCAGGGTATGGGGAAGGTTTCCTTGCAAACTTTATCAGCACTTTTTCAGGACCATGGGCAGAAACCCTTCTTGTAAGCAGCTGAGCTGTTGCAAATGGCAGACACAAGTTGAGATATGCGTTCCACACAAGACTGTTGTTGAATTTGGCACAGCATCAGAAGATTCTTAAGGAGAATATCAGACCATCCCTCCATGAGCTGAAGTAGAACCCAAAGGGGGTGATGCAGTAACACAATCATCTTAAACTAAACAAACGCACGGATTTAGAAAACAATGGCTGTAGATGATGAAATTAGACATTTGATATCATCATTCTCAAAGTCTGGACCTAAACTCCATTGAAAGTTTGTCTCATGAAGTCCGGTAATGTCACCATGTTGGACCGCTTCTGAAATGTGTAGCAGGATGACATTTTTCCTAAGTGATGTGAGATACTAACATACAGGAAATGACTGCTACTCAAGAAGGTGCCACCACGTAATACATCTAAAGGTTCTCATACCTTTTCACAGCTGGATATTGAATGGAGAATCTTTTGTCTATAAATAAATGTTTAAAAGGCATCATTTTTGCGCCACTTTCTTAATTGGATATAGCTATTAATTATTAGAACATCTATTGAATGTTAATAACATTTTAAGGTTTAAAACATATGTTAACATATGTTAGTTTTTAAACATGTGAACAGAAATGAGTGTCACTTTATCTTTGGCTAAGAAAACCAATTTGCCTATGAGTATATGTAGGCTACCAGTCATTTGGTCGACAACCAAATGGTCGAATGACCATTTGGTCGACACCAAATGGTCGAAATCCAAATGGTCGAATTTTTTTTTTTTTACATTTATTTCTGGGGAGGGGGGGTTCCCCCTCAACCCCCCTTTTTATATATTAATTTTTTTTTAACCAAACAATACAAAAAAATATATATAAATAAATAAAAACAAAATTTCGACCATTTTTTTTCGACCATTTGGTTTCGACCAAATGGTTATTCGATCTTTTTATTTCGACCAAATGAGCGGACACCGTATATGTATACATGTGTTTGTGGATTTCTTGGCATAGGATGTCTGTGGACCTACATTTTTTTATGTCATAAGCACTGAGGATTGTGGTGGAGGATGTTAGCCTGGTGAGGCAGGTGACCCTCCTGGGCCGTATGTTCATCTTTGTGCCCTGGTTAGCCCTGTGCCGCTCCTGTTTCTTTCACCGTTGCCTCCCGCTTCCCTCTTCGATTTCCCCCCTCCTCCCTCCTCCTTACCCACCTCCCGCTCTGATGGGCCTCTTTTTGGTCTTCACTGACCTCCCCAGGGCAGCCCTCTGCCCAGCAGCCCCAGCAGCTAAGGGCCCCTAGGCAAAGGGCGGCTCTAACTGAGGCGGCTCCATCCAGTGTCTGCTGGTGTCCGCAGTGGAAGCCAGTTGCCACCCATCAACCATCTATGACTATTGCAGGTAAATCTGGCCCGGTTTAGGCTTAGAACTGCACCCTACCCTTCAAACTTGACCATCTAGCATACTCTCAAACTTGGGTGTGTTTTTCCTGTTCGAATTGCATTGTGAAAGTAGTTAAAATTGCACTGTGAAACCTAGGCCTTTTTCCCACTATTCAGGATTCTCAAACTTAGGCGTGTTTTTCCTGTTCGAAATGCATCGTGAAAGTAGTTAAAATTGCACTGTGAAACCTAGGCCTTTTTCCCACTATTTAGGACTCTCAAACTTAGATGTGTTTTCCCTGTTCGAATTTCATTGTGAAAGTAATTCAAATTGCACTATGAAACCTAGGTCTTTTTCCCATTTTTCAGGATTCTCAAATTTAGGCGTGTTTTTCCTGTTCAAATTGCATTGTGAAAGTAGTTACAATTGCACTGTGATACCTAGGCCTTTTTCCCACTATTCTGGACTCACAAACGTAGGTGTGTTTTTCCTGTTCGAATTGCATTGTGAAAGTAGTTAAAATTGCACTGTGAAACCTAGGCCTTTTTCCTACTACTCAGGACTCTCAAACTTTGATGGGTCTTTTCTCTTATCTTAAAATTGCATTGTGATAGTCGTTTACATCAGAGTATCTTTCGTCCTGTCCAATTGTTCAACTTGTGTTACGTCTGCTTGCACCCTGCCTTGTGTCCTTCCCCAGTGTTCTCCCCTTCCCTCCCTTTCCTCTTCTCCCCCCTACCTATCTACTCTATGGTACCCTCTGTCTATCCTATTTTCTCTAACTGCTTCTCTATCAACTATCCTGCTCTCCTCACTAAATCTGGTAGGAAGAAGTTTAAAAAGGACATCCTGGTCTCCAACCCAGGCCTCCCGATTGCTGACACCTATACCAGTGCCTCCTCCAGGAAAACTTTCACTGACATCCTCTTTATCGTTCCCTCTCCAGACCTATGGACCCTACATATGGTCTGTGTGCTCTCTCTTTTCTCTTCTTCTCCCATTAATGGTGGCACCCGGTGGGAGGCCCTCCTGGCCTCCTTCCACTCCTCTAAGGTCATCATTAATGTTTATGTGAATGGCACCATCTTGGTCCAAGGCCCCCAGGACAGCCTCCTCCTCTTCGATAGATGCTTCCCACGCCTCATAAATTTCCTCTCTTCTCCTGCTGTCCCCTCTCCCTCCTCCATGGCCTCCTCGGCTCCCCCTGTTGCCTCCTCCTTGGCTACCTTGCCCTCTCCTCCTTCCCTTTCTGCCCCCTCTCGGCCTTCTCCTACACCTCCGCAGGGCATTCCTATGATGTGTACCCCTCCCTGGAAGTCTTTCAAGGATGGTAACCTTCTACATAGTGCCACTCTTAACTCTTGCACGGCTGTCTAACATTCCCCGACATCTGCCGCCTTCTTGAGGAACTTGACCTTGATGTCCTCGGTCTCACCGAGACATGGTTCACGGCCATCTCTGTCACAAGTTTTGACACTCTCCTCCCTGATGGCTGCAACATCCTCTCCATGCCCAGGTACAACCACTCCGGAGGGGGTGTAGCCCTGATCTTCCTCACATGGATTCCTGCCTCTGTCATTCCTACACAGGCCTACTCCTTCTTTGAATGCCTTGTCTGCAGGCTCTCTCTCTCTCCTAGCCACTCCCTTAGTGTGGCTACTATCTATTGGCCACCGGGTCAGATCTCCTACTTCCTCTCTGAGTGGGCGAACCTCTCCTCTTCCCTCCTGGCCTCGACCACTCAACTCCCCCTTCTGGGAGACTTCAACATCCACCTGTATGCTTCCTGACCTTCCTCAGGACTCTTTTGCAACCTCTGCAACTCTCTCTCACTCTCTATTCTCCCCTCTGGCCCGAATCACTCTGCAGGGCATACTCTGGATGTTCTGATCTCCTCAGACCTCTCCCCCTATCCCTCTCACCACTCCTCTATCCTGGAGTGATCACTTTCTCCTTTCCTCCCAGCTCACCCTCTCTACCCCTCAGGCCAAGCCTACTCCATCACTGCCTCCCATCTTCTCGGTCATTCGACCCATGAAGCGTGTGTCTGTTGAGGTTTTTGCCACCATTTTCTCACCTCCCCCTCCTCCTTTGGCTGACTCACACCCAGACACAGCCCTTTCCATGCTCCATTCTGCCATATCTGACACTCTCGATGTTCTTGCCCCTGTCATGAGGATCCGTCTGAAGCCCAAGGCCAAGTGCAACTCCTGGTATGAATCAGACCTCGTCACCCTTAAACGCAAGTGCAGGGTGGCGGAGAGGAAATGGCGTGCTTCATGCACATCATATGACAAACTGGCCTGCCGCCTGCTCCAAAGGCAATACCAGCTCTCTGTCCACACTAAGAAGAGAGCCCACATCCAAGCCTGCGTCTCTTCAGCATCCAACAACTCGGCTGAACTCTTTAAAATCTGCAAGGAACTGGCCAATCCTACCACAGTCTCTACCTCTCCTGTTCCTTCCCAGGCTCTCTGCATGGCACTGGCTTCTCATTTTATCTCTAAAACTCAGGACTCCTGTCCTCTCTATCCTCCTCTCCCCTTCCTTCCTCTTCTCCCTGCTCTTCCTCTGGTCCTTCTTCGGCCACCTCTCCTCTCCCCTTCTCAGCCTTTCCCCTGTTCTCCCCAGACGAGGTCTCTAGACAAGTCCAATCTATGAAAGTCTTGTCAAAAAAGGTGCACCCCTGTTCCTCCAAAACTATCAACGACCTCATTGACTCCCTGGCCCCTGCCCTGACGGACTTCTGCAACCACTCTTTCGCCACTGGAGTCTTCTCGTCCCCTCTGAAACACTCCTTTGTGCACCCCCTTCTTAAGAAACCCTCTGCCGACCCATCCTGTCTGGCTAACTATCGCCCAATCTCCATTACTCCTTTCCTGGGCCAACTCTTGGAAAAGCTGGCCATCTCGCAGCTCAATCTTCATATTGAATCTGTTGGTTGTCTCCATGATCATCAGTCTGGCTTCAGAGCTGTCAGGAGCACGGAAACTACTCTCCTGAACATCCGTGAAGACCTGCTCTCTAAACTTGATTCCAACACCCCTTGTGTCCTCATCTTACTTGATCTCTCTTCTGCCTTTGACACTGTCAACCATGCCATCCTGCTCAAAAGTCTCCGTGATAACCTGGGGATCACTGGTAAGGCCCTGGTGTAGCTGACTTCTTTTCTCTCTGATCGACCCTCCCAGGTTCAACTTGGGTCCTTCCTCTCCTCTATCTCTATCTCTACCTGTGGTGTCCCCCAGGGGTCTAACCTCTCTCCCTGGCTGTTCAACCAATACCTGGCACTTCTTGCCTACTGCATTGCCATGCTCTGACTCAACTTCCAGTGCAATGCGGATGACAGCTTATTTTCAGGCTACCCTCAGCCACCTCTTCTCACTCTCTCATTTCTGACTGTCTGTCCGCCATCGACGAGTGGTGTGCTGCCAATGATCTCTGCCTTAATGCCAGTAAGACAGAGATTATCCTCATCAGCTCACCCACACCCTCCTTTCCTGTCACTCTCTGGCCGGCCTCTCTTTGCCCTCTTGGCCCTCTTACTTCTCCCACCTTTGAGGCAAAAAATTTGACTACACACTCTCCTTCTTTCCTCCTCACATCTCTGATGTCTCTAAGAAGTCACACTACCAGCTGCACCTCCTCAGAGGTATTCTTCCTTTCCTCTCCTTCCCCCAGAAGCTCACTGTCTCTCTGGTTCTCTCTAGGCTGATCTATTGCAACAGCCTTTTTCTAAATCTGCCTGCTTCCACCCTATGCCCTCTGCAACTCATCCAGAACAGGACTGTGAGAATTGTCTTTGGCCTCAAGCCCAGGGATCGTATCTCTCCAGGACTAAAATCTCTGCACTGGCTCCCAGTGGCTGCAAGGATTAAGTTCAAAACCCTTTGCATTGTCGACAAGGCATTCTGAAGCCTGGGGCCTCAATACCTTCAACTCTCTCTTCCTAATTATCTTCCTTCTCAAGCTCTTCGCTCCTCCTCCTCCAACTCCCTCAGGGTCAGTCACTTCTCCAAGCAATGAGTCGGTGGTAGATCTCTTTCTTCGGCTGGTGCCTCCCTCTGGAACAGCCTTTCTGCCCCCCTGAAACTTGAGGAGAACCATCTCTGGTTCCGGAAGCACCTCAAGACGTTCCTCTTTGCTTCCGCGTTCTCTTCTCCTCTCCCTGCTGATTTCCTGGCTGAAACTGACACTGCACTGGCTCCCTGGCCACCCTCTGATCTCGGCCCAGGTCCCCTCCCCGGCCAGTTGCACACCTGCACTGCCTTCATTGCAACCCTGCACTTGGGTACTGTTTTTCTGTGTCCCTACAGTCCCATTACCAGCACTTGACAATTGATGCCTGCAGTTACCCTTTACCCTTGCACTTGCCAGCTGCTGGCCGTACCTTTCTTATTTATTCTATTATGCCTTGTACCTCACTTTTCCCTTCCCCCTTCCTATTCACTTGCGCGATCTGAATGACACCTGATATAGGAGGATCGTTGTCTGTCTTCCCTCTGTTTCCCCAACCTGCCTCGTCGCGCCTTGAAACACTTGTGTATAGGCGCATTATAAATGCCATGCCATATCATATCATATCATATCATATCTGTGAGTGTGTAAATATGTGCATAATGAATTTCAGGTGTGCACTATTCATTGCTGTGTAGATGTTTGAGTGTGTTCTTTTCTAGGTGTGAGAGTGTGAGTTGATGTTTGGCAGTTAGATGTCTATTGTTTGCATGTGCGTGGGGGGAAATGTGCTGAGAGGGATCAATCTGCACATGTGATAGTAAAGGTCAGCCCCACACCAGATAAAGAGACACATCCACAAACTTTTGCCAGTGGGTATCTGTGTGCCTGCATTTGTGTACATATTGAATTAATGTGTTTTTTTGGTGCAGAAACATACACGGGTAGCCTGTGCATATTTTCAATCATACAAAATAATATACGGCAGCATCAGTAATGTGTTTGTTTATGAGTTTATATTTTGAGGGTGTGAGGTTATACACATGTGTGACTGGGAATTTTGGCGCATCCTAGGTATTTTATAAGCCTCATGGTGATGCACTGGAAATTCCCAGATACTGTCAGCTGAGGACAGTTTGCATTCATTCTGGGTTAGCAGCCTTCGCATGAACCTTCCACAGTAGACGTACATCCCAACAAAAAACTGTATTTTGGTAAACAGCTGCAGAGGGGGTACATCGTTGATGTCTGTGACGCTCTGAGGTGAACACCTTCTTGCCGAACGTGAAGCCAAAGAAGTCAAGTCATTCTTCGATGAACTCCAACCTTTCATTGCAGAGGTTTAGTCTGCAGTCTACAACCTGTTGGGGCATGAATCTTAGTCTTGGCATGTTTTCTTGTTCCATGTGGGAGTATACCAAGATGTTAAGTTGATGGCCCACACATGTTCCGCAGGAGCATTGTAGCCTATGGTGTCCCTGGATGCTGATATGATTGTATAACATGAAGACAGAGTGGGACACCATGCTCTATTTCAGTACTGAGCAAGTGTTTGATGGTGGGTGGGATGCACCTCTCTGAAAAATGCATTGTAGGGCAAATGCAGAGCTACACAGATGTAGAGGTATGCGGGTTGCTTTGCTCTCTTGGTGGAAGATATGGGCAAGAACAATGACATAGGTTCTTGCCCATTGTTCATACTTGTGGATTTTTCCAGCACTATCCGTTTATTTATTTATTTATTGATTGATTTATTTATTTATTTAAATGTATAATGCGTACAGCGGCCCTGAGGCATTGTGGCACTGTTACAGAATATTTACTATGCAGTTCATTGTCTTCATGTCTTTCAGCTTTATCTTGCATGTGGAAGAGTATGCTCCAGTGCCTGGCTATTGTGGACTGTCATGTCTTGTCAAGATAGCAGTCTTACGACATTGCCCTTTTTTCAAGTGATGATGATGACGATGAACTTGTTCTCCTAGGGCAGCCCACAGGATGCCGAATGTTCACCAAATGACGTCTAGTTGTTCGTGTGTGAAGCAAGTGATTAGAATCTCATTTCTGAAGGTAGCCACAAACACCTGTTCTCTCATCATGGTCACTTCCAGTGACAGCATTTGGGCGAATGATAACAAGAGTATGGGGAAAGTTGTGCCAAATGTGCATATTCTTACCTTAATGTCTTGCAGCAACCGCATTGGCATCAAGTTCCTCAACCTCCTCTCTTGGAGCACATTTATCAAATTGACTGTGCCAATGTAAGCAGCTATCTACACCACATCAATCTGTATCTGGTATTGTTGCAATGAATTCTGGGGTTAGAAAAAGGCTTCTTCTATGGTTTATATATGGAATACCTCTTAATCACTAGACTCGTCTAGTGAGGTGCGGTCATTAGACTTTGACTGCTGGTCTGGACCCTTTCCATTGGCTGCTGCTCCAAGTATGCACTAGCAATCTTGAGTTTTGCATACCTTGACAAAGTGGTGCAGGTTACCACATTGCTTTGCATTGCGACCTTATGTTGGGCATTTACACAAAATGAAGAGGCATACATGACGGTATTGTGATTCCCCTTTCCGGGTCTGCAGACCTGTGTTGGTGCCTTTGTGGTGCATTGAAGGATGTGGTATGGTCCTTAACTGGACATCTGATTCTGTGTGTGGTTGATCATTGATGCTTGGTTATGCACTCTTTTGTGATTTCACACCATGTCTAAAGTTTTCAGAAGTGGTATCCTAGGTTCTCACAGAATTTGCTTCAACAGTCTGGTGGATCCACATCCCTGAATGACATAGACATGAATGTCACATGATGCCTTTTGTAGCTCACAGAATATGTTAAGGTATCATACACGTATATGTGAACATTGCCCAGGAATTTTAAGGTTTTCTGCTGGGTTTGCTGTAGGTACAACATTCTGAAATCATGATTAACTTGCTGGTGAAAATGTGCAGTCAGCACTGTAGTTGCCTTCAACTAGTCATCATTAGGACTGGCAAGGAAAGGGTTACTTTTTGTACTTTTTACTACACGGAATGCCCAAATAGACTGTTTACTACTGATTCTGATTCCCTGGTGGCATGGAAGTCATATTTTAAATGCCAACGCTATGTGGTCCAGCAAACCCCACAGGTGATGTTCCGTATGTGGGTCAACAAGAGGAGGTTGCACAAGGCAAGAGGCTCCCAACACCCTCTATACCAGCCGAGCTTGAGGACAAATAGCAGTTTCTTGGGCATTTGTCTTGGCATCGTTGAGCTGTCTTTCTTTTTGCACTTTTTCAAAAAATCTCTGACACAAATGTGGGGTTCCAGACCATTGCCCAGGCTCACACCTCATTTCCTCCTTGCAAGGTGGAGTAAGTTTGGGCCCCAAAGTGAACCAGGACACAACTCGTGATGCTGAACTCTTTTCTCAGATTTGTCGTGAGGGCAGGCTTTTATTGTCATGCCATAGCTTCACAGGTCAACATGACGATCATGACGTGTGTGTGCATGTGTGCCCATGCATTTATGTTTCCTCCATTTCCAGTGGAAGCTGGCAAAGGACATTCTGGTCTCGTGGCTTTGCATAATAACACCAGGCACCTTCACTAACAGATTGGCTTGCTTGCTGGTTATCTATACACACATGCTGCCCACAGACTACCTCACAGCACTTTCCTTACAAAAGGGATAAGTTAGTAAAACGATGAAGGTACAGTAGGTTTGGATGATGAGGTTAGATGGTGAGTTCAGATGGTGGTATTTGGCTGATAGGTGCAGGTGATGGGTTCAGATGGTGGGTTCAGATAGCGGTTTTGGATGGTGGGTTTGGATGGTGTGTTCTGAAGCGGGTGCAGATGGTGTGATTGGGTGGAAGATTGGAATGGTGGGCTGGGATAGTAGGTTCAGATGCTAGTTTGGATGGTGAGTTTGGATGGTGTGTTTGGATGGTGTGTTTGGATGGTGGCGTTTGGATGGTGAATTTGGATGGTGGGGTTTGGATGGTGGCCTTTGGATGGTGTGGTTTGGATGGTGGTGTTTGGATGGTGAGTTTGGATGGTCTGTTTGGATGGTGGTGTGTGGATGTTGAGTTTGGATGGTGTGTTTGGATGGTGGTGTGTGGATGGTGAGTTTGTATGGTGAGTTTGCATGGTGTGTTTGGATAGTGTGTTTGGATGGTGGGGTTTGGATACTGTGTATGGTTAGTGGGGTTTGGATGGTGTGTTTGGCTGGTGGGGTTTGAATGGTGTGTGTGGATGGTGGGGTTTGGCTGGTGTGTTTGGATGCAGCTGTTTGGGTGGTGAGTTTGGATGGTGGGGTTTAGATGGTGGTGTTTAAATGGTGAGTTTGGGTGGTGTGTTTGGATGGTGGTGTTTCGATTGTGAGTTTGGATGGTGGTGTTTCGATTGTGAGTTTGGATGCTGTTTTTGGATGGTGGGATTTAGATGGTGGTGTTTGGATGGTGAGTTTGGATGATGGAGTTTGGATGGTGGAGTTTGTATGGTGAGTTTACATGGTGTGTTTGGATGGTGGGGTTTAGATGGTTGGGTTTGGATGGTGTGTTTGTATGGTGGGGTTTGCATGGTGAGTTTGGATGGTGTGTTTGGATGGTGGGGTTTGGATGGTGCATTCAGATGTGGGTGCAGATGGCTGGTGCAGATGGTAGGATTGGGTGGTTGATTGGAATGGTGGGCTTGGATAGTAGGTTCAGATGCTGGTTTGGATTGGATGGTGAGTTTATATGATGGGGTTTGGGTGGCGGGTTTGGATGGTGTGTTTGGATGGTGGGGTTTGGTTGGTGGGTTTGAGTGGTGTGTTCAAATGATGTGGTTAGATGGTGAGCTTGGATGGTGGTATTTGGATGATAGAGGCAGGTGGTGGGTTCAGATGGTGGGTTTCGACGGTGCCTTCAGATGCAGGTGCAGTTGGGGGTGCAAATGGTGGGATTGGGTGGTAGATTGGAATGGTGGGCACGGATAGAAGGTTCAGATGCTGGTTTGGACAGTGAGTTTGGATGGTGTGTTTGGCTGGTGGGGTTTGGATGGTGTGTTTGGATGGTGGGGTTTAGATGGTGAGTTTGGATGGGGAGTTTGGATGGGGAGTTTGGATGGTGTGTTTGGATGGTGTGTTTGGATGGTGTGTTTGAATGGTTTGTGTGGATGGTGGGTTTGGCTTGTGTGTTTGGATGCTGCTGTTTGGGTGGTGAATTTGTATGGTGGGGTTTAGATGATGGTGTTTAAATGGTGAGTTTGGGTGGTGTGTTTGGATGGTGGTGTTTCGATTGTGAGTTTGGATGCTGTTTTTGGATGGTGGGGTTTGGATGGTGGTGTTTGGATGGTGAGTTTGGATGGTGTGTTTGGATGGTGGTGTGTGGATGGTGAGTTTGGATGGTGTGTTTGGACGGTGGAGTTTGTATGGTGAGTTTGCATGGTGTGTTTGGATAGTGTGTTTGGATGGTGGGGTTTTGATACTGTGTTTGGATAGTGGGGTTTGGATGGTGTGTTTGGCTGGTGGGGTTTGAATGGTGTGTTTGGATGGTGGGGTTTAGATGGTTGGGTTTGGATGGTGTGTTTGTATGGTGGGGTTTGCATGGTGAGTTTGGATGGTGTGTTTGGATGATGTGTTTGAATGGTGTGTTTGAATGGTGTGTGTGGATGGTGGGGTTTGGCTGGTGTGTTTGTATGCAGCTGTTTGGGTGGTGAGTTTGGATGGTGGGGTTTAGATGGTGGTGTTTAAATGGTGAGTTTGGGTGGTGTGTTTGGATGGTGGTGTTTCGATTGTGAGTTTGGATGCTGTTTTTGGGTGGTGGGATTTGGATGGTGGTATTTGGATGGTGAGTTTGGATGATGGAGTTTGGATGGTGGAGTTTGTATGGTGAGTTTGCATGGTGTGTTTGGATAGTGTGTTTGGATGGTGGGGTTTGGATGCTGTGCTTGGATAGTGGGGTTTGGATAGTAAGTTTGGATGGTGGGGTTTGGATGGTGGTGTATGGATGGTGAGTTTGGGTGGTGTGTTTGGATGATGGTGTTTGGATGTTGAGTTTGGATGGTGTGTTTGGATGGTGGGGTTTGGATGGTGAGTGTGTATGGTGTGTTTGGATGGTGAGTTTGGATGGTGGGTTTTGGATGGTGGGGTTTGAATGGTGAGTTTGGGTGGTGTGTTTGGATGGTGGGGTTTGGATGGTGAGTTTGGATGGTGGGTATGGATGGTGCGGTTGTTTGGTGGGGTGTGGGTGGTATTTTTGGGTGGTGGTGTTTGGTGTTGTGTTTGTATGGTGGGGTTTGTATGGTGTGTTTGGATGGTGTGTTTGGATGGTGTGTTTGGATGGTGTGTTTGGATGGTGAGTTTGGGTGGTGTGTTTGGATGATGGGGTTTGGATGGTAGGTATGGATGGTGGGATGTGGATGGTGAGGTTGGATGATGTGTGTGGATGGTGGGGCTTGGATGGTGAGTTTGGATGGTGTGTTTGGGTGGTGGGGTTTGGATGGTGAGGTTGGATGATATTTATGAATGGTGGGTTTTGGATAATGTGTTTGGATGGTGGGGTGTGGATGGTGAATTTGGATGGTGTGTTTGAATGGTGGGGTTTGGATGGTGAGTTTGGATGTTGTGTATGGGGGGTGGGTTTGCCGGGCTCATCTGAAGCTCAAAATGTTGAGTTCAATACAAATTCCTTTCTTCACATGGCATCTATCTTCTTATGTATTTGTATTTCTCATTCTTATCCTTGTAACGGGTTAAGGATGCCCTTTGATGGACCATTGTAAAGAATGTGGCTGTGAAATCTAAATAAAGTGGACTCTCTTCTTCCTGTTCGAGCAAGGGCGGCTAATGGTTTCAGGTTTTGAAAACAGATGAGATTAAAAAACGGGTGGAAGTACACCTCTTTACATGTTTATAGCGAGCTCTGGGATCCCGCAAATGAGAAAATGCGCAATATAAGTAGTGCATTATTGCAATCATTTGTATAATTAAATAAAGTGGTTTCCTCTCCTCATTGAGATCAGTGACAGCTCGTTCTCCAGAGACGGGCGAATCTCAGTGGCGCGGGATCACACGGTTAAGCTTCATTTGGAGCTCTGTAATGGCTGCGGCTTCCGCCGGAGGGATACCGGCATTAGGCCCTGTTAACGCAAACTGCTTTCAGCTGAGTGTATCCAAACATAAATTGCAGATATGATCCACTAAATTGATAATGAGGTAATTGTGATGGTCTATAATGTAATGCAAGGTACCATTTTACCGCGGATCATTCAGGCCTATCCTGCCATCTTGAAACAATCATGTGCCCCAGCCGTCACATCAAGGACTTGCCTAAATGTGTCTACAGAGGCATCAGTGCCTTTGGCTGCAACCTATGAGAAGCGAATCAGTGCATAAGACATGGGGTGGGTTGCATCACTGTTGAGAGATGTGCCGAACTCAGTATTCAGTGCAGCCCTACGAAGAAATGTTTCCTCAGGAGGAAAACTGAAAGACCTTGATAATGGGCAGAATGAAGCACTGATTGATTGATTTTAGTTGTTCATGCCTTGTGTAGCACACATTGGGCCTCATTATAAGTTTTCCGGTCCGGGAACTACGGTACCGATAAGCATGCTGGTACTGTAATTCCCAGACCAGCAAACTACGAGTTGTGCTCACGGGTGCCTTTCTGCCCCCCTAGTCCCCGGTCCGGTCCTGGCGGGCAGTGCGGCACCCTGCGAGCACAGCATGTCGGATGTACCGGCACCGTTATAAACAGTGCTGGTGCATCCGACCTCCCCATTCCCATTGAGCCCTATGAGGCTCAAATGGGAATGGGGAGTAACAGATTCCGGCCCTTGGCAATGGGGGCATAGAGGGTCCGGCAAGGTCGGAATGGCCCTGTACGTCCCCATTGCCAGGGGCCGGAAAAAAATGCAACTCCGGCGGCAGCATTGCCTGTTTTACAGGCCTGTCTACCGCTAGGGTTGTAATGAGGCCCATTGTTTTCCCAGAATAGGCCTTATTTTACACCCTTGACAACTGCAGTGAGCACCAAGTCATGTTCTTAAATAAAAGCAATAGAACCAAGTCCAGAAGAGTGTTCTTGACCGCCCCACCTGGCTTGCCAACCGCCATGCATTATTACTCTCTTTCTGAAATAGAAAAGAGTTACTTGACTTGGTATGCCTGCAGTATACGATGATGATGTATGCGTGTCGTGTTGTGGAGGAATGCGATTGGAAACAGCACCTAGGATAGGGGTTATATAGACATATGTTACGATAAATGGGGTTGGTGCCCGGTGTCCAGATCCAGCCTTCGTTGACAGATGTTAGAAAGTAGAATACAAATGGCACCATTTTACTTCTTTGGGTGGAAATAAAATACTGACAAACCTTTTCCAATGTCAATTCAACACATGAAATCAGCAATACTTCAGCCGCAAATTGCATTGCTTACAAAAATCATACACATATTCTAAAATGGTAAAACACAGTGATCTCAAGTAACTTAATACCTTAGATGCAAGATCAGAAAACATTACAGCTACAATAAACATGATAATTAATAGGAAAAAAATAAACAGCCCATCCTCATGGAATCCAACGACACAATTACGGCCTCAAGGTATGCAAGAGCTTATGTTCTGTATAAGAAAACAACTAAGGAAACAGTGGTCTACAAACTCTCCATTAAAACAAGGCAACTCATAACATACCTTTTCAAATGTAAAATGAGGATGGATTGCAAATCAGGGGACACAAAAAATAAAGCTTAATGCATATGGTGGATGCCAGTTGTGACAAAATGACTACTGCTCTGTAATAGTGCAAGGGTGAGTGATGGCTAAACTATCTACTCAGCCCCCCACTACTACTAAACCAGGATTGATCCCAAGCATAAAGGTGAAGCAGCCCCAGCCCCAAAGGTATATGGTCTTCACCTCTTTTGGTAACATGGGCAGAGGGTGGTCTATACCTTCAGGAGGGGTGTGATCTGGTAACAGAACAACCATAACAACTTAAGTACGTTTTAAAAATAAAATCATGTTCAAGCAAGGTACTTCAAAAATATACATACTTTAATCAAACAATACAATTTGAACAATTAAACTGAAAACACTAGAGAAACACTGTCCTCTAGAAGAAAACACAGAGAATGCAGACATTTGTGAAGGGCACTCTGAGTAAATGAGAAGAGCTGTTCAGGCAATCAGAAAGGTCAAAAATGTCAAGAAGAAAAAGTTTATAGAAGAAAGTCACTACAGTCACAAAAGTGAATGGGGGTTTGGGTCCACTTCACAGTACCCTGTTCTTGTCTTTGGGGCGCGGCATCATTGATCCGGGCTTCTTGGTGCTTCTGTTGTGGTCGAACCGAGGTCGAGATGTTTCGAGTTGATGTGATCCAAAAAAAAAAAATGATGGTCAGCATTCAGGTCAGTGCAATGGTGCAGCCTCTCAAAAATTCGAGCCGGCATTCGTGATTGGAAGACTACATTTTCCAACGGTTTGGACAGCATTCGAGTTTCTGGCAAACAGTGGCTTCTGCCCGGTCGAGTCGGCATTCGCAATGGTGAGTCTGATGGCAGGTCACGTTGGCACTCAAATCATGGGCTCGCACGAAGATCGAGCCTGTAAGTAGTTTGTTTGCAGTGGTATGTGGCAAGCAGTCCTGCTGGTGTCTGGATAGCTTGGGATGCAGTGGTTTGAAGTTTTGCCAAGAGTGTCAATTGGAACACCAAGGGTCCTGTAGAGGCTCAAAGGCATCTATCATGGTCAATTCGGATGAAAGGTATTTCGAGGTGATAACACAGAATTATAGCTTCTTCTGGCTTCTGGGTTTCTCAATCCAGGGCCTCCAGCACAAGCTGAGCCTATTGTCCTGTACCCTGTCAGGGAGTTAGGATACCCTGCAGTGTATCCTTCACCTCCAATGAAAAGGAGCCTGGTCCCATTGTAGTCAGCAGTGAAGGATTGGACCAGCAGTAGTCTACTCAACTGTTCCCTCTGGATGATTAGAGGACAAGGCTTGTCTCTACCTTGGATGCCATATGACTTCACCTCATTGCTAGAGGACTTTGGAATGGACTGCCCTCCCAGCAGAGGAGTAAACCTGTATTTGTCTTCTTATTTTGATGGTGCAAAATGAATATAAATGAGAGGTTGCCACTCTCTTTGTAAAGGCAAAATGTTACAGGGGATATGTCCAAAGCATGCATGCCCTAAGGGGTCCAATCCAGGTTGTTGTAACAAGTAGCCTTTGCCTTAATGCATCACACCCAGAGTACCTTGCCTGCAGGACATGGAAGGGGCAGAAAAAGAAATAGAACCCTAACAGAAACCAAGATTGTGGAACACTTTTGTCAGCCCACCTCTGCTCTCTTGCTACCCCCATTCTGCCCCCTTCTCATTCCTGCTGACTTTAAAGGGAATGCAGAGGCAGCACCCTTGTGCGAGGGTGGTTTTGGTATGTCAGTGCTCCTTTTGAAGGATTGGTTCCCAGGCGACCATCTATGGAAAGTGTGTGTGCCAGGAGGGAAGGTGTTCGCCTTTCGGCAGGAGAATCAAAGAGACAGTACCCTGGCTGACATTTGTGTGATGTGAAATTATTGTGGTTGTTTCAATGTGTGCTCTTAGCAGTTACCATGCCATAACAACCATGGCTTAAATGTACATATTTATAGTCCACAAGATGAACCAAGGCATACAATTATTATAATTAAGGTCAGAGGTGCAGGAGATTAAAAAGCCACCTCTGCATGCGTGAACTTTGTGCCCCAGCAACAGTGAGGGATGTGCATGTTGCGTTTGACGTGGCTCTATGAGAATGAAAAGCTGAGGATGAGTGTGTTGTAGACTATTTCAGCAAAGACATATTAGCGCTATCATTTTGGCATTTAGTATTTATGAAAAGGTGTCTGAGTGGCAGAGCTCCCTTTTTATTTTTAAGTGCATATGGCTAACTTTATCATCCTCTTGAGCTGACACATAATGATAACATTCCATTTACAGCTGATGTACATAAAAACAAATTATTTTAAAACATGTGCATTACATCTGTGCATCCAATGCGGCACACGTAATAATATAATCCACAGAAAGCAATATATCAAACACATACCGCTTTTCAAATCCCTAAAATAAACCTTTGTCAGAACAATATTAAAAAGGATAAATAGAAAAACAATAATCGTAACCATTCAATTTCTTAGAAACTACATTCCAGATATGGTATCCAGCAGCTGTAATTACCAGCAATTCAGCTGAATGCAGGGTAGCCCCGAACTGATCCGAGCCGAGACTACTTGGATAATTCAAAACATTTTCATAACCCTTTAGATATATATCCATGAGGTTAGTCAACAAATGTCTGACAGTCTCCACATTATTACCACATATACTTCCAGGCCCCACTATATACCATTACAGGCAGAATGTTCAAACGTGGATACAGAATAAATCGCCTCAAAGCAGGAGTAGACAATTCAAAAAGATAGCTGCGAGGGTGTATTCGTATAATTGACCTAAAATCATTTGACCTAAAACATTTGATCACATTTTTAGGACAATTTTTTCGGTCAAATTTAATTAAATATATATATGGGGGTGGTTGAGGGTATAGATTAGGTTGAGGGGAAGTGAGGGGGGTTTGTGGGGTCTCCCCCGCATTTTAGAGCAAAAATAAGATCAAAATAATTTGATCAAATGTGATTAGGTGAAATGTATTTGGTCAAATAGACCCAAACCCTGTGAGGGAGGTTAAAGGAGGAACCCTTCAGAACATAATTAGTATATCTTTTTTGGGGGAGGGGAGCTTAGGTAAGGAATGTATGCGATCCCATACTAACGTTTAGAAGAGGAGTCAAGTACTTCCACCAAAAGCTCTGCCCCCATGTTGCCTATACGTTGGGAACGGGAAATTGTGACACGTGCAGTACCAGTGAGAATGCCTATACCGCAGAGAATTCTGGAAACAAGGTATCCATTGAGAAAACCTTATATGCATTCACGAAGACATGATGGTCTTCTGGGCAAGATCCCAGAAGATGTATGAAAAGAAGTGAAAAAGAAGACTGATGACGTCATGCCGAGCAGAGCTGACAAACCCAGAAAAGATGCACAAGGTAAAAGAACATAGACATTCTATAAGATCTTAAGAGAAGATTGTAAAAATGATCAACATTTCGGGCTTTGAGATGAAGATGCTCATGCAATAGAAACACTGAAGACAATGATAAATCAGTTTACACTTGTACAGATGCAGTAACACAGGTAGACAAACTGATCTTAAGGCTGGCTACGTAGTGAATAGTTGTGGCGATGCACCAATGTATACTCATAGGAATGTTTAGAGCCTGGATATTCCACAATGCACTTTAAGCAAGGCTTGAAACCTCCCTGTGCCTGGTATGGTAGCCTGCGTGCTACTAGCTTGTGGAATATTCCAGAAGGGTAAAAGAGTGCCAAACCAATTGTAGAGGGTCACGAATCAAAGAGCCCTATAGTTTGTATAACCTATGAAGTGTTGAGTATTAGAGTGACCCGGAAGATGACTTGCTCTTGGGATGGGCTTAGTTGCCCAGCTGATAGTAGAAACCCAATCACAACCCCCGTCAGTATGGACAGTATACTTCGATGTTCCCTGTAATCCTATCACATCCCCAGGTAGGTTTTGTAGTTTGTCACATAGTGTGATGTCACTTATGATGAGTTTTTACTATAAAAGTTGTCTTTTTTATAATATGCGCACAGAGAAATCGAGCGAATGTCCATTGATGTCTGCCGTAACGCCCTGTTTTAGACAATTGCAAATAAAACAGACCAAGTTTTGCCAACTTCCTGAGTCGGTTTTGATTATTGATGTTTGAGTAAATTCTGCATCCCCATCCATCTCTAAGTATTGCTATGTCGTCTTAAAAGGCCCTAGGTTTATGGGTTCAAATGTTTTTTCTTTCAACTTTAAAAAAAAATGATAACTGTCAGACTCTTCTGAGAGACACAAACCTATTTCATTAAGATGCTCCTTAGACGGTTGTAACAGATCTTAAGACGCTCATATTTTATTTCTTGGCCCAATAAAGATTGACCATTCTCAGCCGCCCATATTATCTTTGCTAGCAGTTTAGACCTTGCAATTTTCCAGAGCGACATGTGAGAAATTAAGCCAAGCTAATCTCAGAGCTTCAACTGGACTTGTTGCGTGGATGCCCAGCAGAGAGCATAACAGTTGCCCTCCCACTTGATCCAGCCAGCATATATTACATTCTGACAGTACGTCCAAGCCATAGAGTAGGTTGGGGCTAACACATTTTTTGTAAACCTCCATCAAACCGTCAATCGAGCTGTCCCCTATATGAAACATAAAGCTTTTTTTATAACTTAGGCACTTTTTAATCTTCCTTCCTCTCTTCTATCTCTCTCCCTACATGCAGTGTTCCCCAGGGGTCTAACCTCTCTCCCTGGCTCTTTAACCACTACCTGGCACATCTCTACTTTCTGTTCTAACTTTCACTGTTATGCGGATGACACTCAGCTCTCCTTCAAGCTCCCCTGAGTCTCTTCGGCTCCTCTCATTCCTGACTGTGCCTCCAGCGATATGTGCCTTAATGCCAGTAAGACTGAGATCCTCCTTATTGGGACACCTGCTCCCGCCTTCCCTCTCTCACCCTGGCTGCCCACCCAGGGCCCTCTACCTGCACCTTCCTGTGAGACTATGAACCTTGGTGTTATCTCCGACTCCACCATCTCCTTCAATCCTCACATCTCTGACGTCTCTAAGAAGTCACACTTCCAGCTTCACCTCCTCAGAGTTATTCTTCCTTTTCTCACTTTCCCCCAGAAGCTCACAGTCTCCAGAGCCCTGGTTCTCTCTAGGCTGGACTACTGCAACAGCCTCTATCTAAATCTGTCTGCCTCTACTCTTCGCCCTTTACAGCTAATCCAGAACAGGACTGTGAGACTTGTCCTTGGCCTCAAGCCCAGAGATCGAATCTCTCCAGCCCTAAAATCTCTCCATTGGCTCCCTGTGGCTGCAAGGATCAAGTTCAAAACCCTCTGCATCATCCACAATGCTTTATGGGGCCGGGGACCACACTACATCCACCGTTCTCTTCCTAAGTATTTTCCATTTTGAGCTCTCTGCTCAGCCACCTCTAACTCTCTGAGGGTCAGACGCTTCTCCAGGCAGAGAGTGGGGGATAGAGCTCTATCCTCGGTTGAGGCCTCCCTCTGGAACTGCTCCCTGCCTCTCTCAAACTTGAGCAGGACCACCTAAAGTTCCGGAAGCAACTCAAGACATTCCTTTTTGCTTCTGCTTTCTCTCTCCCTCGCCCCTTGCTGATGTTCCTGTATGCTGCTAAACCTGGTTACCTGGCTACCCACTGAATTTACAGGACCAGGCTCCTGCACGATCAGTTGCCATTGCACTGCCTCCGGGCCGCCCAACCACTGAGGGACTGTATCTGCAACCGTACAGTCCCCTGACTTCCTGCACTTATGCACCACCTCCCTGGCAGCACTTACGCGTTCCATTGCACTCCCCCTGGCACTTCTCCCCCTAACTCCCCTCCGCACTTGCGTGATCTGAATGACACAAGGCCTAGTAAGATTGTTGTTTTGTCCTCCTTCTGTCTTGCCTTCCTTGTCCTAGAAACACTTGTGTACAGGCACGTTACAAATTACTTATCATATCTTATCAATGTCTGCCATTAGGAGCTGCAGGGCCCATGTGCTATGTACCGTGCAGCAGCACCTTCTGAAATCTGTCTGTTGACACTTAATTAAATTGGCAGATTCTGCCCATTGACTCAATTTATTCAATAGTATCTTGGAAAATATTTTCCCGCTAGAGTCAAACATGGCCAAAAGTCCGATGTTATTCAGATCTGAACTGGGGCCCTTTTTATGAACTGGAATAAGTAATGTTTTACCCCAGCTACTGAGGATCTCACCAGTTCGAGCGACATGGCAGAATGAATTATATAGCAAATGAGCCCAAAAATTGGGATTACCCTTGATTAGAGCATTTGCATTGTCATCCGGTACAGGGGCCCTGGACACATTGAATTTACTAATGATTAATTGGATCTCCACTAAATCACACTTGAGAGAATAACAATCCTCTGGCACTCTGACATAGGCAATAGGTTGTCCCAGTACATATTCTCAGCATGTACTCTCCACATCTCCTCTGAAATACCACAGATCTCCTTAGGATTTTCGTCAGACGTGTGTGTGCTATAAGTACCGGCACTTCCTGGTATCGTGTGTTTTAAACAGTCCATATATCATCTTCCAGTTTGAGCAATTAAAACTGCGTTGGTATCTGAGTCAAACCCAAATGTTATAGCGGATTTGTAACGCTGTGTTGTTTTTTTCTGCCGCCTCAATGGTTTTATCCCTTTTTACATTTATATTCGGTGCACAAACATATCAATGTGCAAACATGTAAATGCATAACCCACTTGTACCATCCCTGTAACTAGGTTTTCCCTCAAGTAACAGCGCCACGATGCCCTAGGGCTGTTGCCCTCTATAAATAAAAATAATAAATACATTCTGCATCACAGAGCACAGCAGCTTCTTCTCCTTTTGATTGGCTACATCAAATAATTCCGTACATGCCTTAGTACGTTGAAGAGTGACAACATTACGATATTGATGAGGCCAAAGATCATTCAATATAGTTTTTATATCCCAACGATTCAGATTTAGCCAGTGCCAAGGAGAATGCCCATTGTTCACCAATAATTGATCAACACGGGCGATAGTAACTTCCGTTCATACTGTCCTGTTGCCCTTACGCAGGGGCGTTGCTAGGGGGGGGGGCTAAGGGGGCTATAGCCCCTGATCTTTTGGTTGTAGCCCCGGGTAGAATCGCAGGAGCTACAGCCAAAAGGCTAGCTAGCCCCCAGTCCCGACAGTTCCGACATTAGCTTAGCCCCGGGTCTTTTCCAGACCTAGCAACTCCCCTGCCCTTACGCATTTGTTGAAACTTTAGCCAAAGTAGAAATTGTTGCTGAATGCAATTTAAACCATATAGCAGTCGTTAGCACAGCATGGTCACTCAAATGGGTCAAATGAATTTTATATTCTGCAACGCACGTATGTATACATTGGTTTGCAAAGATATAATCCAGTCGGGAGAAAGCCGTCCCGTTACACCAAGTTGCAGAGATGTGATTGGGGCATTATTCACATATGGAGTTCAAATAACATTTCTGTCCATAGGCAACCTTTCCATAGTAATTTAGATTGGTGCGTGTCTCCATTTCCCACATTGCACATCAATATGTCTTCATCCATCTCACACCCACTCACTTCATCCCTGGGATTCTCACAAGGGGCATTCAAATCAGCAGTAACTCTGACTCCCCCCAGGGCTGAGCGCTTCTTCCAATCATGCATAATCTCACCAATACCAGACACATGTCGCTCTGTTAAGCAGCCATGGCGGAGAGGGGAGGGGGGGTGTCATACAAAGTGATGACCAATGTTTTATGATCCCGCACAGGGAGATTATCCACCACCATACATAGACAATCCGTGTGCACACCCCCTCAAGATTCTCTCCTAGGGAAAAGTGCGCCTTTGCTCCAATACATAACCACCCCCCAACCCGCACATCCTCCGGGGGGATCCAGCCTAGCCGCCACCACAGAGCTCCCTTTTCCATAACGGAATTACTTGCATCATTTTATGTTAACACACATCATAAAAGCTCGGCTGTTCCACCCTCTCCAGAAAAGGCCATTCTTACACCAGTGTTATCTGGCAAGGCCCTCAATCTGGGTACATCAGAGAGAGGTGATTGAAAGATACACAAGAAAGAGGTTCTCTTGTGGAAGGAGAGCACAGTAATCCCTACGAATGTGAAGAAGACCATGCATGATCCCGACCTACATTCTAGATCATAACATTTAGAAAACATGGTTGCATTAAATTGAGATAAGCACCTGGATTATAACGTTATCCCTATTGTTTATGTAAACAT
This sequence comes from Ambystoma mexicanum, assembly GCF_040938575.1. Classification (NCBI taxonomy): domain Eukaryota; kingdom Metazoa; phylum Chordata; class Amphibia; order Caudata; family Ambystomatidae; genus Ambystoma; species Ambystoma mexicanum. The sequence continues at coordinate 432,753,386 of NC_090937.1, forward strand.
TTTATGTCTGCCTTGATAGGGATTTTAGCCCCACTAACACAACACACACACACACACATCCTTCTCCCCCTCTCTCTCTCCCTTTTTCTTTCTCTCTCTCGCTCTCTGTTGGACTTCCGTAGCTTTCCATCCTTGTATTATTTTGAAGTTCTTCCTACCAAATCACATTTTTGTTGCACAAGTCCATATTTCGCTTTTAAGGGCGTTTCAATCGCTTCACATTTTATCTATGTGTATATTTGCTTATCCCCCCTCCCATTCAGTTTTTAGCCATAACAGTGGTTTAGTTATAGAAACATGTTATGATACATCTTATTATGCTGTGTGGTGTTTATATCATATTTAAAATGTCATGTTTCATTATACAAGGCCTATGATGGCAATGATTCAGCAGGAGGGTGACATGCAGTACCCCACCAAATAATATACGTTGGCATCACTCAGTCAAGGAAGATACCTGCATTGCCTGATGTTTACCTTGAAAGGCAGAAGCCATAGCTTTTCTCAACATAAGACTAGACTGCCTCCCTCCATTAACAGGATGAGGTAACTCTAGCTCAAGTTGAGGCGAGTAGGCAAGGCTAGATAATACAGATTAACTTCCAGAAGAGTCCAGCCTCAGGCCACTACCATTACCATCCTCATGAAGCTGATAGCCTTCCTCAAGAACTCTGAGGAAGCCTGTACCAGGACCATACTCTCATTGGAGCCACAGCCAAAAGCCACCATGAGTAAAGAGTGCCCATAATTCTTCCTCGATATCCTGACTATAGAACTTCACTGATTGTGGCCCAGGAAAGCCAGTGCTCTCATGCTCCTTTGCGCACCACTTAAACACACTTATGTAGTGCATAGTCCCCTGTGCTTAATATGCCAGTCAAACACTGTATAGAAGCTTATACATTATTGCTGCCCTCCCATAATGTCGCCTGTAATGCTGACGGCCTTCTTTGACCTAGCTAGCATGCCATGCATTATTTTACAACCTTACTTTAACTGAGGTCTTTCCTACTGCATTGCCATATCCTTATCTGATCAGTAGCCCTCACAATACTAGGAACTCTTGAGCACACTTCAAGGCCATAATGCATCCACAACATACCTTAACAAAATGCCACCAACCAGCATAGCAATGGCCTTCATGAAACTTCTTCAGCCCAATAAGGACATCGCTTGTTCCTTGTTTTGATTACATTTTCTTCTGGTCAAAACAATTAAAACTACACATTCATAGAAATGATCAGTATTCTAAGTACATTTGTCCATCTCTCACTTTGAGTGGTAATGCCTTCCAAGAATGGTAATATTAATACTCACTGTTATAGCGCTAAGAAGCACAAAACACACTAGTATGAAACACCATTCTAAAACCCGATTTTATTGTTTTCCACATATCATTCTGTGTGCACGTATGGAAAATGGCAGTTATCTGGCCCCTGAATGTCACGTAGGCCTGGTCATTGGGCCTCATTACGACCCTGGCGTTAAGGGTTTAACGGCGCTGTAAAAGGTTTTGGCGCCGTTAAACCCTTAACGCCTGATTACGAGGTCCCTTTGCGGGACCCGACCTTAACGGCTGTTTTTTCCAGCCGTTAAAGTAGGGACCCACAAAGGGACTTTGGTGCTAAAAATGGTACCGCAATTTGCGGCACCATACTTAGCGCCTTCCCCATTCCCATTGAGCCCTATCGGGCAAAAATGGGAATGGGGAAGGGCCATGGCGGCATGGGGAATTACCGCCCCACCAACCTCAGAATGGAGTGGTAATTCCCCATTCCGCCATGGCGGACACCGGCATGGACCATGGTGCTAATAGCACCATGGTCCTCCGCCTGGGTCGTAATGAGGCCCATTGACTCTAGTTTTCAAAACGGTGTGCCTCATTACACGGAAGGCGGTAATGGTTAACGGTCACCGTTAATGGTAACGGTGACCGTTAACCATTACCGCCTTACTACGAGGTCCCTTAGCGGGTTGGTGCTTTAACGACTGCTTTTTGCAGGCGTTAAAGACCAACCCGCTAAGGGACCTTGGTGCTAATTACGGCACCGCAAAATTGCAGTGCCGTAATTAGCACCTTCCCCATTCCCATTATGCCCTAGGGGGCAAAAATGGGAATGGGGAAGGGCAGTGGTGGAAGGGGGAATAACCGCCATGCCAACCTTGGAATGGGGCGGTAATTCCCCTTTCCACCAAGGTGGTGCCGGTATTTTACCGGCATGGACTAAGGTGCTAATAGCACCTTGGTCCTCTGCCTTCCATGTAATGAGGCCCGGTATCCTGCAAACAGAGTCTTAGAACAGAAAAAATGTTGGTTTCAGTTTAAGAAACAAGATTTATGGGGCTCATTATAACCTTGCCGGTAGCCTGGCAGTAAATCCACCATGGTACCACCAAATGGAATTACCATTACCAGAACTCGGTCCGGTGGTATTACCAGTGAATTTCGAGTTCTGGTATGCATGACAGGACTCCATGGGGGACTTTGCAGGTATTACAGGCTCTGGTATTACCGTTACCTGTAATACCAGTCTTTTTTTTCCAATAGGGTGGCCGTCTTTCCCACCAACCCACCGGCATACTTGTAGTTGGCCAGTGTGGAACCGTGCCGGTATACTTTAACACAGGTGTGTTAATTCCACACCAGGCAACTTGTAATGAGGGCCATACAGAAATTCACCTCCCAGAAAAATACATTTTTGAAATAAGGGGTGATGGCTTACAAGTGGGTCCATGGTGCCAAAACATCCAAAAGTCAGTCTGAGACTGGGATATAATTGACCTTTAAAGACAGTGGGCCTCATTACAAGTTTGGCGGTCTGGGAACTACGGTACCGGTAAGCTTGCCGGTACCGTAGTTCCCAGACTGGCAAACTACGAGTTGTGCTTGCGGGTGTCATTCTGCCCATCAGGTCTTACCTTGCGGGCAGAGCGGCACCCGCGAGCACAGCATGTCGGATGCACCGGCACCATTCTGAATGGTGCCGAGGCATCCGACCTCCCCATTCCCATTGAGCCCCCTGGGGCTCAATGGGAATGGGGAGCATTCCATTCTGGCACCTGCAAAAGGGCAATTACCGGGTACGGCAGGGCTGTAATGACCCAGTAATAGCCCATTTGCGCGCACCAGAAAAAATTGCAAGTTTGGCGGCAGCCTGCAGGTTTTACCGGCAAGGTCACCACCTAACTTGTAATGAGGCCAAGTAGATAATTCTGGAATTCTTCTCCATGCATGAGGAGCGGCAACGGTAGGTCCTATACACAAGCAAGGTAGTAGGAATGACCCGGGGAACAGAACTATATGGCAGGATATTACTGATTGCATGGAAACATAGCTAAATGATGTGTCCATACAGTGGGTGCCAATATGAAAAGGAAAATGGGTAATTTATCATGAGAAGGGCTCTGCCTGATGCACTTAAAAATGCCCCATGTTGGTTGTCCTTAACATGTGTATGTCCACTTATGTATTGTCCCCGGAGAATGTTCCATTTACTTCCCTCCTCAACCTGTTCAGAATGTCCCTCAAACTCACCTCACTACTTCCCGTCAAATCTGGTTTCTTATCTATTGCACGTTATTGTGTGAACTCAAGAGCATTGTTCCTCCTGTAAGTAAATACATAAATGAATAAAATAATGTTTGAGAGGCAATATAAACGGATATTTACGCCTCTGCAGAATCTTCGGTGACCCCCAGTATCCGCAAAAGATTCTGTCGAATGTTTTTGATTTGACACATTTAACTCAGGCTCCTTAGTGTGTTGCATCCCTTAGGTTGAGAAAATAATGTCCCAATAGACTAACCACAGGGGCTTAAGCTAAATTGGAGTGATCACAGTGGAACATATGAAACCTATGAGGTTTGCTGATAATGCAAACAAAGGGAAATATGTAAGCTTTGGAGAAAGCAGTGAAGAGCTAGACACAGCACTGATGGGCCTGGGCAATCAATGAGAGACCATGTCCTGCACACCACCCAGTAGCCAGGAGGCGAGCAGAACATAGCATGGGGTTGCGTCATGGTCCATACATGGTGAAGTTATGAAGGACCTGAATGAAGTCTGAAGCAGAAGGATTGCAGTGAAGGATTCCCTGAGACAATTCCTCAACTAAAAGTCTTATGAAAAATCACAGGCTCCACTGCTTAGCATGATGACAAAACTAAGAAGGGCCTCATTGAGAAATTCACAGAAAGTGGTAAAAACGCATGGTGACATAATTACCACACGTTTTACTGCTCCAGAAAATCCAGAAAAAAAACATATCTGCTATTCAATGAGGTAAGTTTGCATTTGAAAAGCTGCATAACTACCACTTGCGCAATATCTGGTCAATGAAATGACTTCTATGCCCGGGCACTCCACACAGACATAGAACATCTTCCTCTGCCCGGGCACGCCACACAGATAATGACATAGAACCTCTTCCTGCAAAAACCTGCTGTACAAGGGTTCCACGTGAACTAGAAGTGTGGCAGCAGCCTGCAAACACACTTAGCAATGTTTTCAAGCAAGTCTAAAACCCCAAATCATGTGGATTTGCTGCAGATCACCGTTGCCAAGACAACAATTCCACTTCAGGGGAAAGAAGGGGTACAAAAAAGGGGCGGGCATGAAAAATGTGCAACCAATGAGTAATCGGATCTTCAAATGAGAAGAGTTATTAGGAAAGGTGAATGCTTCTAATGCAGAAAGCGAACTTAGCTTCACCGAATGGCAGAAGTCCTGTATTTGGAAGGAAATAGCGCTCCCTTATGACTAAGGGAGTGGGACGAACGCCACTGGGGACCTCACACGCAGACACGTGCAATGAAAACATTGTTGCGGGAGGTGTGCATTCTGCAAACCTTTCAGCAACTTCACAGGGTGCTTCATTATGAAGCTAAGCTGTTAGATTGCACTTCACCCAAGTCCTCTGTTTGTACCAGTGGTTGAAGTGGGCGGGAGCGGTTGGGAGCGCTGCGCCTCTTTCTTTACGTTTTACTGTTCCTATACTTTTATTTTAAAAAGAAACGGTTCCGGAATGGTTTCGTTTTAAAACAAAAGTGTAAGAAGCAGTTAAAACAAGTGCACTGCACTGAACGTTCCCTTAAACAGCAGGTGTGTTTGTCTGGGGGTTTATATTGTGCATGGGGGGCTGGGCGTGCTGATGGGGTTTGCGGGGAGAGGGGCAGGCCAGCGGGGAGCATGGCTCCACTACATCTTTTTATACACTTCGACCACTGCTTTGCCCCTGTCCAATATGTATTACCTCAGTGGGTGCCAGCGGGTCTTAAACGCAGACAGAAGAGTGCATACACCGTTGCTCCTTATTTGGCAAGTTTGCTGCTACTTTACTGTTGGATAGTAGAGGGAGGATAGACCTCTAGCAGAAATAGCCAATAACAGAAATCATGTGATTAGTCATATATAAAATGGCTGACTGCCATTGTATACTTTATTATCTTGAGGACACCTTACTGAAACAAAGCTGTTACAAGGCAAATGTATTATAAAATTTGCCTATTAGCTGTTTGGTGATTCCAGCCCCGGTCTCCCGCAGCACCCCTCCCCGCGGCTTCTTCCACCTGCAGTTCTCCTGTACTGATTAGGATATGTTCATTAATACACGAAAGCCGCTTCCAGAGAGTTGACGCTCTCCAGAGGCTTGCTCCCAAGGCGGGGTTATATAAAGTTGCAACACACCAGAGGTCTCGCGCGTGAGTCACGTACCCAAGAGAATACAGCGCATGACATCAGCGCCTCCCATTGACTCGGCGAGCTCACGCTAAAAGTTTTAGCACGATGAAGCCCCAATTAAGAGCATGAAACCTTTTAGTTACCTGGGTTCATTCATTTAGCGTTCAAAGGACCGGCTCCACGTCCCTGATTCGTGCCTCACTCAAGAGTGGACTAATGTTACTACGGGCCTATATTTCCACCTGAGGTAAGCATGCAGTAACAGGAAGGGTCCTCACAGTCATATGGAATCCTTCAGTTATTGCCCATTGGACTCCATCGGGAAATACCACCTTGCTTCATGCGGGAATTACCGCCTGTGGCAATATATCAATATCAAATCGGGTGCTTTTGTGTTAAGGACATTTCTTCCACACTAAAGCATTTTTCATGTGTTTCGGTTCTAAAACGTGGAATACGGTGGAGCGGTAAAACATTTGTCATGTAGTTACAATATTTGCAATACCACATATCGGTAACAGCATTTCTGGATGCGGTAAGCATGCAGTAACTTTACAAGTCCACTTTACGCACTCTGAAACACTTGTGTATGAGCGCAATATAAATAAAATGTCAATTCAATTCAATTCAATACACGAGTCCCAGTTATGAAGACCCAAAAGTTATTCCCCATTTGGGAGACTCATAGGATTCAATGGGTATTCCCTATTACTGCATATATAATTACTGCATGCAGTATTACTTTAACATGGCAGTAATTATCATGATACAAAAGCATGGAGAGACGAAAAGTCTACTTTCTGAAACCTGTAATTAGATGGAGTGATAGAACATGTGGTATTCTCCGGGCAGGGGTGTCCCTGGTCTGTCCTCCTGTGACCACTCTTACTACAGACGCCAGTGGAAGAGGTTGGGGGGGCACGTTGGGCTCCGGAGGAGGGCCATCGTTCATCCAGTTGGAGAGAGTTGTGTGCCATTCTCCAAGCCCTGTGGTACCTCAGGGTGTTTCTGGAAGGACGGGCAGTTTTGGTCCAGACAGACAATACCACTGCATTGGCATATGTCAACCACAACGGAGGGTGTGGCCGCACCTTGAATACTCTGGCAGCTCAGATAGGTTCCTGGAGGTTGTTGCATCTGTTGTTGCTGGTGGCCTCTCATGTCATGGGGGTGGACAATGTTCAAGCGGATCTACTCAGCCGCCAGTTTCCTTGTCAAACAGGGTTTTTTGCAAAGATCTGTGTCAGGTTCCGCATCCCCGTTCTGGATCTCTCTGCCTCTCTGACCTCTGCAAAGGTTCCTCTCTTCTGCTCCCGGTTACCGGCCGAGGTGACTTGGGGGGTGGATGTCCTCGCTGTGCAGTGGCCTCGGTGTCTCTGTTATGCATTCCCTTCTCTCCCCATTCTTCCCCAGGTGGTTCAGTGCATCAGGGAGAACGGGTCGACTGTGTTGTTGATTTCTGAATTCTGGCCCGCTGGAGCTGGTTCCCCTCACTGTTGGAACTTCAGTCCCGGGCACCTTGGTTGATTCCTAAGTGGCCTTGTCCCCTGCAGGCGGGTCTGGGGTTAGGGGTCAGACAGATTCAATGGGCAGTATGGCTATTGTACGGTATTGTATGAGCGCAAGATAAATGTCCCAGGGGTTTTTGGGTCCTGTGATCGAGCCTATCATTATTGCTCATAGACCTTCTACTCTGAAGGCATATGGCAGGCACTGGGGCCACTTCTGGGATTGGTGTGGGTGGTTTGCGATTCTCCCCTATGTTTCGGTCTACCTGCTATTCTCCAGTTCCTCTAGGAGGGTTTTGACAAGGGCCTATCGATCTCCACGCTTTGCTCCCAATGGGCCTCCATTAAATTCCTCTTGTGGGGACTCTGATGGCCACCTGGATGTGGAGGTGTTGATAGCAAAGTTGCTTTGGGGTCTCTCTTCTTCCCGTCCTTGTACTTATAAAGATCTTCCCCTTTGGGATCTACCTCTTGTCTTGTGGTTCCTTCAGGGGCTGCCTTTTGAGCCCCTTTCTGAAATTGACATCAAGCACCTTACACTGAAAACTGCTTTCGTTATCGCTATCACATCTGCCCGTAGGCTGGGGGAGATTGGGGCTCTATTGTGTCGTCCCCCTTTCCTAAGGGTTCTACCGGACTCTGTGGTTTTGAGGTGTGATCCAAAGTTCCAGCCTAAAGTTGAGTCTCGGTTTCACACTTCTCAGGATCTGGTTCTCACTGCATTTTTTCAGGATCCACAAACGCTGGAAGAGGTGGCTTGGCATGCCATTGATGTGCAGCCAGCAGTTCTGGAGTATTTGGCTCAGATTGCCCCCTTTCGACAGTCTGCTAGTCTCCTGGTTACTTTGGCCCTGCTGGTGCAGGACAGAAGGCCTCTGTGGTTTCCTTTAGCCATTGGATCCGTTTTGTTGTTTCCATTCCATATATGGCTTCTGGACTGCCTCTGCCTGCCCACGTTCAGGGTCGCTCAACCAGGGTTTTGGCTGCTTCCTGGGCAGATGAGAGGGGGGTTTCTCTACAGGAGATTCGTAGGGCAGCCACCTGGACGGATCAGAGTATTTTCATCAACCACTATCAGTTGAATGTCTCCTACTCTGGGGATGGTTCCTTCGGGGTTGGGGTTTTGTCTGTTGGGATGTGAATTCAGAGTTATAAAAGGTGTGTGTTTTTGTTCTGCACTTTTTGACTCTGTCTCATTGGGACCTCTCTCCGTTACTGGTATGGTATGCCTCATGAGGTAAGTACTGGGATGAGGAAGAGTAGGACCAGGAGTAATGGAGATTACCAGTAAGTAATCAGAGCATTACTGATCACAGCCATGCTATTCTGTAATATCAGGTGTTTTGCTTCTACTGACACACTCGTAGTGAGGCCAATAAGTGGGGTTGCCATACCACGTTTGGACGTAGACAATATTGCCCATCCACTGCTGGTCCCATGTTATTCAGCAGACTTTTTCATTGTAAACTTGATTTTGGAAGAGACATGAGAATGATGTGTCTAAATGTTGCATTCGTTTCATGTGCAATTGGTGCATTGAAACACACACTGTGACATAAGCAATTCCCACTAGTGCATGGTGCAATGGCACCAAGGCACATTTTCTATGATCACTCTGGCAGGTATGACTACACAGTGCCTTGGCATTGCTGTAGTTCCACAGCACTGGCATATTTTATATACATTAGGGAGAAACATGCAAGCATCCTCCCATACTACACTGTGTCTGATGGAAACATTAGCACCTGAAAGTAACTCTTTCAATTAACCCCGAGCGATATGCATCACCTAGCATCATTTAGCCCAAAATATTTTACACTTAATAAAACACATCTCAATGACATGTGGTGCAATAGTAAACAAGCAAAAACAAAGCCAACAATTTTGGCTAGCGTACATTTATTAGCTCCTGCTGTGGACCACTCCATTGCTCTGCCCACCTGCCGCTGCTGGCACGAGTCACGTCACTGGCTCGCGTGACCCTGTCCACAGGAATCGGACACTATGCAGGCCTTCATCATCCTACCACATCTACCAATGGTCCTCCTGAGCAGCTGTGGCTATTAGGACTGTGGATCTCTGCTGCCGGGGCTGGTGCTAGCTCCTGCTACGGGCCACTTCATCGCCCTGCACACCTTCCACTGCAGGTGTGGGTCACTTGACTGGCTCTCATCTCCTCTCCTATATCTTGAACCACTCTAGGCCATCCTTGCCCTGGGCTTCCTCATCTAAGGGTGTGAAATCTAAGAGATATAGCTCTTGTGGTTGTTCTTGTGTGGGATTGGTGGGACAGAATCCCTCCCCTCTGTCCCTGTATTCCTTTATTTACATTCTAGCTCTTAACATGCTGACCCATTCCCCTTCCCAAAGGCACTGCGGGCCTTCTGGCCGTCTGACTGTCGGACCAGGCTTCCTCTATTCCTTCCGTCGTTTGGCGACTTGTTTTACATTCTATTGCTAAACTGTCTCTCCTCATCACTCCTTTTCTTACTCATGCCTGCGTCTATTCCAGCAAACCAGTCCTCTCTTGCTTTCTCTCAATCTTCACATCAGCACCGCACTGGTGACCCAGGCCCAATCCCTTCTTCCGCTGTTCCTTCTAACTTTGCTATTGGCTTACTTAAGTCTTGCTCTATATGCCACAGGTCACGCTTCATTTAAGATGCTGTGTTTCGTCTGAAACTACACCTCATCTAACTGAAACCTGGCTTCCACCTAGTGACACAGATACTCCTGCCTTGTTCACTTCCTCCTCATACGCGTCGTACCACTGGCAAGGAGGTGGTACTGGGCTCCTTTTCCATTCTACTTTTGCTCTTCCTTCTTCATCTTCTCCTTCCTCGGAGTATCATCTTAGCCACAATGCTGCCAACTTTTCCTTGTCTTTTCTAACTATACACAGAGCTCCTGGTCCTCTTTTTTCTTTTTGTGAGGGTCTAGACGCTTTGCTTTCCTCAAGGCTTCCTCTTGATTCCCCTTTCTTCTTGCTTGGTGATTTCAATCTTCACCACTCAACTACTCATGCTTCTAGATCTTTCCTCCATTTAGTTCAGTATCCCTCTCCACCACACCTTAACTATGGCTAATTTCTGGACTTCATCTTCTCTTCCCATTTCCCTACGTCCTATATTTCGATTTCACCCTTCTCTTCTGATCATTGTTTTCTCTATGTTTTTCCCCATACCATCCCTTCCTCTATTTGTGTGTTGTACTCTTCGTCACTTTACTTGAGACCACTTACTCTCTCACCACTCTCAAATACTCGTCCTCCTCTCTATCCCTTTTCTGAGCTCTCGGTTGACTCAGCAATGTCTACTCTTAACCCTTTCTATCTTCTCGTAAACCTCAGCAACCCCGCTGACCTGCTTCCTCTGGACCCTGCGCGGTGCACAGTACCACGCTGAGAGGATCTGAGAAAAATCTCAGCTGCCTCCTGACATTCCCACTCTATCCAACTTACATCCCTTTTATAATTCATCTTTACGCTCTGTGAACAACAGTACTTACTCTGATCTCATTCTCGCCCTTTTTCTGCACCAACATCATCTATTTCAGCTCGTGAACTCCATTCTGTCACCCCCTTCTCCTGATCCATCCCTCCACAGATTAGTGAAAGGGATGTTATGGTTGCAACACAAAACGGCAAAGTCAGACAAATTTCCCATTTATGGTTGCTAAAGAAACTATAACTCAGCCACCGCCACCGCCATGCACTGCTCATGGTGTCTCCCACCGTGCAGTCACATGGAAGATTAGAGAATGTGGCCATGCATGCTGGGTTTGCAGGCTACCACTTATACTGTGGACGGGTAACGCTCCCCAAATGGCCAATGGGCATGCTTGCAGCCATGCACACTGCCCCTGCTAAGTCCACATGATACTTTTAGCCCCTGGGCCTGGTCTGTGGGTGTGAGCTGAGTCTATGGGCCCATTCCAGGTTTTCTCTCCAGGCCCATCAGCTTTCCCTGGCCTGTGGCCCTACTTGTGGGCGTGCCAGCAAGCCTGCAGGCTTAGTTCATAGGTTGGCAATAAGCGTTTACCTCTGTTCCTGTTTGTGGAGTATATTTCACCAGTCTGTGAAGGTCCTGACCCTGCCTAGGGTTAGGGTGCACCCAGTGGCTGCAACATGCCCATTTTAAATTATATACAAAACGAGGACTTAAGAACCCAGCAAAAAAGACCAAGAACAACAATGGCAGCAATTTGGAAAAAACATTCCGGGCCCCAAATCAATCAGATTCGATGTCTTTCAACTAGCTAATCAGGAATCTCCTTACTAAAATCCAAGGAGCTGTTATGCATCTGCAAACACACATTGGCCAATATGGGCCCTAAAAATGGACCTGTGAGCCCGCAGACAGTTAAATTGCATGGGTTCCTGATCTGCCGACAATTGAAGAGCAATAGGTGTCTGCCCAGCAAACTAAAAGTGCCGTCAGTACTTCCAAATGCAGCCATGCTTTTGCAGTACAAAGATCGGCTGGGCTTGTGGTCATTGGTGAGCCATGAAGAGGGAGGAGATCGTGGGTGTTATCGAGGGGCATGGTGACAGCCTAGGATTTATGGGTGTAACCTGAATTCTATCCCAAATAGATAACCAGATCAGGGTTGAAATCAGTGATAACATTGGATTTGGTGTGTAAGTAGGCTTCAGTGATTAGTGCCAAAGTGGCGAGTCAGGAATGGAGGTAAGATATTCATTTAGTGGCTGATTCATGGAATTTCGTGCAGAAATCATGCAAGTGCTGCGCGCCGAGAAGGACATTGCGCGGGCCTGTACGCAGAAAGAAAAATATGCACTTCGCGTATTCATGGAATTGAGAGTGCAAAATAACTGTACTCGCAAGTCACGCCCGGAATGCCCATGACACACCCACGTGCACGGCAGAAAACTGTCAGATGAGCTATCTGAGAGCGCTCCCCTTGGCGCGACTACACACACCCTTCAAACAATGCCTGCAGGCCGTCCCTCGGAACGGCCACTTTTTCTCAATTTTTTCCCCATTTTTGGTGTTTCGCCCCCTTCCCAACCCTCTGTGCAAACCACGCCCATGCTCTGCCTGGAGTCACGCGCAAGTCCCTTGATGACTGGAAGTGATATGCCGAGCCAGTGCTAACTCCACGCAAGTCCAGGAAAAGTACTGTGCATTCAATTCCATGAATCGACGAAGGGGGATTTGCACGCAGTTGCACGCGGAAATACCCTGTTTTCTGTGCTGAAAATTCCATGAATCAGCCCCTTAAGGTGTATCACTTATCCATGGTATGTTTCCATTAGGAATGTTGCCAACATAGCTTTATATATTTCGGTAGCTGAAAGTGGGTAGAATAGCTAATTTGTGCTTTAAGACTTATAGGTACAGGAGATGTCAGCATCTGGGCTTCAAAATTGTATATATTGAACACTGCAGTGGTCTTCATGTGCAACTAATTTATGCGATAGCCTGGTCCTTTGTGGTGCACAGGTGGGTTATTGAAACCCCACCTTTTCGACTAGAAGAACAGAAGTGATCTCTTTTATCAGGTAAGTCAGATATCAGTCAATGATGAGGCGGGAGACGAAGCGTATAAAAGAAAACTTCGTTTATTTGGGGTACATTTAAGTATAAAGAGGGAAACAGGAGAAGAGATGGTTATCAGTTCCAGTAGGCTCCCATCCTGCTAGTCCCTTTAAAGGTCCCTGGTGGAACCCTGCACATCACTAGGTTCCATTAGACCTTTGACATTCCACTCACGAGACCATAGGGGCAATCATTGTATTCAGTGATGTGTGCACTGAATACCACAATAACTTTCCGCTCTTATAAGTGCAGCCTTAAAGATCGATCAGCATGGTGTAGCAGGTGATTGCAGGAGGATATTTTGGCTGTGGAGAAACTCTCAAGTAACTACTTGAAATGGGTGGTTTTAAATTATTGTCAGAATATGATGTGAGCTGGGATAAACAGCAGTTCAGAAGATTATGTTATTTTACTTTTTGGATTTGTAGAGCGCACTACAGCCCAGAGGCATCGAGGAGCAATTGAAGTGTGTTCTAGATTTGACTTCCAAATTTGTAAGGCACAACCCCAGAATCATTGCCTTTGAGTTTACTGCCTGTTGAAGTTTGGAATTTCCAATTGGAGCCCCTCATAGACAATCAGTGCTCAAGGGCCACTATGTATGGACAGTTTGTCCACTGGGGACTACCCGGGCTGCAGGTGGAGGCATCAAATATAAATATCTTGCATTTTGTTACCTACCAACATCACCAAACTGAAGTACCTTCGACCAGATCTACACGCTGTGTCAACTGTGCTCCACACTCATGGATAAATGCTGAGGCAATAGTGTTGAGAGCCAGATGAATACATCATCCATAGTTTTTCCCCTCTCCAAGCCCAAAACCGCACAGGTGAGAAACTGTACTTACTAAGGCAACCATACCACCCATAGCCCAAGCAGGTACAGCAAGAGATGAGCACACTCTAAATTGAAGATGGCAAGAGTAAATAAACTAACATTGCAACAATACGTGTGCATGCACTAGACACAAAGCAAATGTGCACTCAACATGAAGAACAGCTACACTAGTTAATATATACATTTATACATGAAGACTAGTAACATTAGATGCAAAAGACATGAAGAATACCAACATTAGCAATGTATATGCTGAAATGCAACGTGAATATAGCTCACTATTAGAGAAACGCAAGTGTAATGTGCAGCCTCTTTTCCAAGATGGAAGCTGCAGCATGATTTTGAATACATCAAGGCCTGAAGACTTCAAGAGAAAATAAAGTGCTAGAATCATAGAAATGCACCTCTGTACAGAGCTCAGGAAGTTCCCGAAAACCAGAGCCAATGTTGCTGTGAAACGAGGTAGGGTCATGCACGTTACAGAGAAGGCACGACATAGCAATTCCCAGGATGCAAGAGGTATACTCCCATATTAATTCAAGTTTAGAAGAGCAGAACCGACCATTGGTAGCCAAGTGCATGCAGACTATAAACCAAGAGAAGTCCACATAGAATAATTCAATATTGTCCCCAGTGGTAAAAGAAACCTTAACACTCACATTAATATTAGCTAAAATCCTAATAAATGCAGGGTAATATAATTCCAACCTTGTTACCATCACACGTGACCCATAATTGGCAAACACTGTCTATTCATTAGAAACCAGCACAAATAGGACACCTGCTGTACTCACTACAATACACCTAGTCACGAGACATCATACAAGGCCAAGTACAAAGAAATCCCCCTGACTCATGACCTAGTAGTAAGGAATGACATGTTTTTTAATTGAATGGAAACCAGCCCATGGACCTCTCTCCCCCTACTCCTGTCTGGCTCATGTCTGGACGACCGTGAATTGTCCAAGGTTGGTTAGCAGAACACCAACCAATTAGAGTCCCTGGTGCTAGGCTGCCCAACAAATAATGTTCTGACCAATAAATTGGTGTGGAGATAATGTATTTTTATCAATTTAGAGGTGGTCCCAGGTGGAACCATCAGATTGTCATAACCCAATTAAATGGTTTTCACTTATAGAGTCCATGGGCCTCATTAGGACCCTGGCGGCCACATAATGAACGGTGCCGGTAAGGGACAGGCACCGTTCATTCCGGGCCGCTCTATTACGAGGACTGCTGAGGGCCCTGCTAAGGAACGCCTGGTCAGACCAGGCGTCCTTAGCGGGACCCGCTAACAGTCCAGGATGCTAACAACGGGCCCATCATTAACAGGCTCGTAAGCATGCTCCCCGTTCCCATTTGAGCCCTATGGGGGCTCAAATGGGAATGGGGATGTACCGGGTCCAGGTCCGGCGAAAGGGATTTACTGGGTGCTCCAAGGTCGGAATGGCCCGGTAAGTTCCCTTTTGTGGGACCCGGACCTGGTACCCGGTATGGGGTAGCCATACCGCTTTTAGCAGCATGGCTACCTCCATACTTGTAATGAGGCCCTGTGTGTTGCAAATCCACTTAACCCAACCTCAGTCCCTTTAGGTTTTGTTCCAAGAGATTATAACGTCAGCAATGACGAATTTTGATTTTTTAAACCATTGTTTTGTGTTGAATTAATTGAGAGTGCCGACATTATGATGCGTGTATGCTCTCCATACTTTATTTAGATGATAATAAAGCTGGATCTTGCCTTGCACTTTGTCTACTTCCGTTATTCAGTCTAACTTGGACTGACTGCAGATCCTCTGGGTAATTTGGGACATTCCTGGGCCAGCTTAATAATAGGGCTTGCAATTATCAATCAGTTACAACAAATCCGAGGTAAGGCTATGACGCACGATTAGTATCACTATAGTAAGAAACCTGCTATGAAAGAGAAAACTTGCCCGGCTGATATAAAATAGTTGTTTCTCATCTAGCATTGCATTTCAACTTGATTTTGTGAGATAATTGCCGTCTGGGGCAGCCTGCAGAATATGGGTGTTCTCCTTCATCTATTCACCCAGCTTTCGACTCAGCGGGCATTGTTGGGGGGCGGTCCTGAGCCCCCACTGCGTGCCCGTAAGCCCCCACCCGAAAGGACACACACACACACAGCCTTTCGGTTTGGGCTTCCCGGTCGCTCTGCTCGCGGCCGGGAACACCCCTTTATTTATAATATGGGCGGCGGCGTGCAACGTCACGCCGCCGCGTAAGCCCGTTATTACGGGCAGCGCCACACTCCTCCTTTTTCGGGAGGAACCACAAGAACTGCACTTTTAACTATAATAACTTTTAACACACAGCTACACTACAAACCGCCACTGCACACCCAACACCCCTTTATTGTCAACCAACCGGATCCCTTCATCACAGTTTACTGGCTAAGTGTCCAAGTACATACTCGCTGAGGTAAGCAGGTTTCCCTCGCCCAGCCCTTTGGAGGTACCTCCTGCCTACCTCTGGCCCGTGATGTCCCTCAGCCGCGGCTCCCCGGATTGGGGAGTCTGGGACATCCTCCCGAAGATCTCCATCATCGGGGTCCTCTGGTGGGTCAGGTTCAGGCGGAGTTTCAGTCCGTGGATCACCCAGTTTCTTGAAGAAACTCACATTCCGGGTGATGGCAGATCGCCCATCCGAGGCCGTCACCATGGATCCCTTGACCGCCACAACATCCAAGAGCTCGGGTTCATAGGGGAGTGAGAGTTTCCCATGGGGGTGTCGGTTTCGGATTAGAACTTCGTCTCCCGGCTCAAGCCGTTGAGGCCGGAGACCCCTTTGCAGGTTTTCCTGGTCAATTCTCACTCGCCTTTCCATTTCACCCCGCTGGTTATCAATCACTCCAGGCTCTTTCTCCACAGCCTCGGGTAGCAGGCCCTGGGGCATCTCTTGAAGGGCGCTTCTGCGGGAGCCACTCCAGTTGAGGCATGCGGGGTGGTGCGATACACCCGCAGGAATTGGTACAGGGCCCGTTGTAGGGGCTGACCCTGTCCCTGGGCGATTCGGAATGTCTTGTTAAGAGTCCGTATGAGTCTCTCCGCATCGCCATTGGCTCGGGGCCACAGCGGTGACACCTTCCTGTGCTGCACCCCGCAGCTCTCCATGAGCTCGGAGAACCACTCACTTTGGAAAGGAGCCCCATTGTCTGAGCACAGAGTGTGGGGAAACCCGTGGGCTGCAAAGATCTTCTCCACCACCTCCACCACATGCTCAAACGCCACGGATTCGACGAACTCCACCTCTGGATATCTAGAGTACTCATCGACAATTGCCAGGAAGTGGGTGCCCACCGACGTCGATCCAAAGTCCGCGTCGCTTCTATTGCCGGCTCCCGTTGGAGAAGACAGGCTGCCTGACACCACACGCATGCCGCTACAAAGTCATCAACCCTCTTCTCTAGTTCAGGAAACCAGACCTTCAACCGGAGCCGCGCCTTGGTCTTGGCTGCGCCTTGATGTCCATGGTGGGCCAAAGTGATGACCTCCTTCACTTTTGACAGGGGGATGACAATCGGGTCACCCCGGAGCAGCAGGCCCGACTCCGAAAACGACAACTCGTCCTTCACTTTCCACAGCTGTTCAAGTGTTGTTCTGGCCTCTTGTGTCCGCCCGGCCACAGCCTCGAGGATGGACTTCCAGGAGCAGTGTTGCATCGAGTGCCTCAGTATTTGAAAGCATTCGTCTTGGGCCGCCGCGGCCTCCAGCTCCGCCAGTGGCATCGCGTTTGGTGTGGCCGCCTCCACCACCATCCGTACATGGCTGTCAGCCTCTTCTTCGCAGATATCATGCCCCTCTCCCCCGCACACCCTCGGGTGGTGGGAGAGGTAGTCCGCCGCATTGTTGGCCCTGGGCCTGTATACCAAGGTAACGGAGTACTCAAGGAGGGCGAGCATCCATCTCTCAATCCTGGCCGGGGGCTTTGACGATGACCCAACCAGGATTGGAAGCAACGGTTTGTGATCGGTTACCACCATCACCGGACGACCCAAGACATAGAGTCGAAAATGTCTGCAGCCCCACAGCACCGCAAGGGCCTCCCGCTCGATCTGGGAGTACCTCTGCTCAGTCTCTGAGAGTGCCTTGATGGCATATGCCACAGGGCGAACTCCCCCGTTGCGATCCACCTGAGTTAGCACGGCCCCCAGGCCAAAAGGGCTTGCATCAACAACGATCTCTGATTCCAGGGCGGGGTCGAAGAATGCCATGGTGCCTTCCGTCGTGAGGGCAGCTTTAATGTCCTCAAAAGCGGCCTGCTCAAGTGGGCCCCAGTGCCACGTTGACTCCTTCTTCGTCAGGGCCCGGAGTGGTTCCGATCTCGAGGCGAGGTTTTGGATGAAACGCCCACAGTAGGTCACCATCCCCAGAAAACTCCTCACATCAGACACCGATTCGGGAGGTTGTGCCGATTTGATGTCCTGGACCTTTCTTGGATCGGGCGATACCCCTCCCTCCTTGAACACAAAACCGAAGAATTCAATGGAGGTGCGCATGAACTCGCATTTTTCCTTATGAAGGGTAAGGCCCAGTGACTGGAGCCATTCCAGGGTCTTTCCCAGCCTCCTCATATGGGCCACCTCTGTTTTCGCGAACACCAGAATGTCATCGCTGATGTTGAGGACGCCCTCGAGGTCTGCCAGGGCACCCCTAATAATGTTCTGGAACACCTCGGCGGCAGATGACACTCTAAAACTCAACCTCTTATATCGGTACAATCCCCGGTGGGTGGTAAACGTTGTTATGTACCTGGACTCGGGGTGGAGAATGACCTGGTGGTAACCTGCTCGGAGATCCAGTTTTGAAAAGAACCGAGCCCCTTGTACTTCCGCAATTATGTCGTCAATCGTGGGTGTGAGATGCCGCTCCCTCTTTATTGCCTTGTTAGGGAGCCTCATGTCGACACAGATGCAGACAGAATCAGGTTGCTTAGGCTTTCTGGCCACCACGATCGGAGATACCCAGGGGGTCGGGCCCTCCACCTTTTCGATGATGTCCAGGTTTACCAAACTGTCCAGCTCCTTGTCCACCTGCTCTCTTAGATGAAACGGTACCCTACGGTGTTTCAGGGCAATAGGTTGGACCGACTCATCAATGTGAAGCCGAACCGGTTCACCGGTCATCTTTCCGATCCCACTGAAGAGTGCTGCGTACTTGTCTAGGAGATCATTGATGTCTTCCATGTAGACTGAATAGGCGAAACTGACAATCCCCAGGGCCTCGGCAGCGGCACACCTGAGCAGGGTGTTGTCACTCACAGGAGTTACATAGAAGCGAGCCTTGATCTGTGAGCCGTCATGTTCAACACTGGCTATAAAGGCACCATCCAGTGGTATCGGTTCCAGCCCTCCAAACGCAAATATGCGAGCCTTCGGTGTGTCCAGACCTGGGAGGGGTTCAAGCGTGTCATAATGTCCTCTGGCCATTACATTGACGGAGGCCCCCGTATCCACGAGCACCGGGACTGGGGAGTGATTGACCTCCACCACACATCTGGGCTTCCTCCGGCTCTTTCTTTTCAGGATTTCTACGCTCGAGACGAAAAAGATGTTCTCCTCGTCCTCCTCCTCGGCACCCTCTACCTGGGGATCCACTTCGCCCTGATCTACCTGGGCCACATTCGGCGACGGGTTCTGGCGTGGACTCCACGTCCGTGCCTGGCCTCTCGGCACCACCACCGGCAGGGCTGCACGGCATACCCTTGAAAAGTGATCGGCCAATCCACATCTGCCACAGGTCTTTCCCACCGCCGGACATTCTGTCGGGTGAGGAAAGTCGTACCTGCATTTCTGGCACGACTCCCCGGCTCTGCCTGTCCTGTCGCAGGGTCCTCCACCAGGACGTCTCAGGCCTCTGCCACCTCGCCACACGACGCACACCTCCTCCGATCTCACTGACCGGGATCCTGCCTCCATTTTATTGGCCCGAGCCTCTGCCACCTCATGGCAACGGCCGAGCTCCAGTATGCGGGGCAGAGTGATGCCTGGCTCTCTCAGGACCTGCCTCCTGAGTTTGCCGGAGGAGCAGGCCTGGATTAACATTGTGCGCATCATGTCTTCCGCATCCGTCCACGCATTTCCTAGGGAGAGGCGGCGCAAACGACCATAGAAGGTGTCCAGCGTCTCATCATCCTTCTGTTTGGCCGACAGCATAACAAATCTCTCATAGTCCACATTAGAAAGCGGGGGGAAATGTGCAAGGAGTGCCGCCTTGGCCGCATCATAGGAGGCATTGGCAGGTGTGAGGGATTCAAATATTTCCTGGACCGCAGGCCCTGCGGAGTACAGCATGGTGGCCACTCTGCTGTCATCGTCCGTCACCTGAGGGGCCCTGAAATACATATCAAGGCGACTCATCCATCTCCTCCACCGGGGGCCCATGCTCGAAGGTGGCCCCGATGCGTCAAATTCCGGAATGGGCTGCAGAGCAGCGTGGGCCGCAGGTGCTCTTGCCTGAGCCATGATGGGGGGTCCAGGTTGGGCAGCTGGCAGCACTGCTGGAGGTCCTTGCAGGGGCAACTGTGGAGCCGGTATTGGCTGTTGCATTGGAATTACTGGAGGCTGCCCAGCCTGTTGAGGAATCGGCGCAGCCCCTGCCCCGTCATCCAAATCTTCAGAGTCAAACATAGGTCTGAGCGCACAGGCACCCCCACCAGTTGTCCTGGAGGCCGCAACTCAGCCACCCTTCACCATCCACAGTGTGAGTGTCTATAACAGTCAAATCCGATACCAGGTACACACTACGAGCCTGACAGCTCACCTGGGACGGGCACCAGCTCCAAGGACCAGGATCAAAGCGTGCTGGTGTGAATGTCTCTCAATCACAGCCTTCTCCGATGATGAAGAGGACGAAG
This sequence comes from Ambystoma mexicanum, assembly GCF_040938575.1. NCBI lineage: Eukaryota > Metazoa > Chordata > Amphibia > Caudata > Ambystomatidae > Ambystoma > Ambystoma mexicanum. The sequence continues at coordinate 432,773,852 of NC_090937.1, forward strand.
AAGATACTACAGCCACTTGATGATGAAGGGGACGAAGAAAAATGCTGTCTCCATCCACTGGCATCCACCAATGTATAGGTGTTCCAAAAATTAAGCCATAAGCATGGAGTAGGCTAAGCAGGTCCAGCCATGTTAACCCTTCTCCTGGCTTTCACACGACGTAGTAGCACCAAAACTACATGAAAATCCACAATCCAACCATGGGTGTGCAGATCATGCTGCCTGCAAGCAGAATTTCCAAAAATTTGGCCCGGATTCACTTCCCCCTCCAAACCGGAGCTCGGAGAACATCGAGGCCTACCAGACAAAATGGCCGCCGGCCGCGTGTACGAGCCGCAACCACGGCGTAAGACGGAGCATCCAGGCGCTCCGTACATGCAGAAAAAATTCGGAAGCCTGCACCGCCGGGCCCGGGCATCCGCACTCGCTCATCGCCACTGTTGGGGGGCGGTCCTGAGCCCCCACTGCGTGCCTGTAAGCCCCCACCCGAAAGGACACACACACACACACACAGCCTTTCGGTTCGGGCTTCCCGGTCGCTCTCCTCGCGGCCGGGAACGCCCCTTTATTTATAATCTGGGCGGCAGCGTGCAACGTCACGCTGCCGCGTAAGCCCGTCATTACGGGCAGCGCCACAGGCATTACAGTTATTTTTTTTGTCAGGCCACTCTGCCCACCCTCCCGCGATGTGCGGTAAGTAGCTGCGTCAGCTGTCACATCACATGCTCTTCCTTGGGGACTTCCAATGAACTTTAACCAGGGACAGCCTGATATGTGCATCTCCCGGCGTGAGCTCTTTCCAGGAAAGCTTTTATTGCTCGGCGCAGGTGGAAATGGCACTTTCAAGCGCCGGGTTGACTTTAATAACTGTCAACTGTCAGTGGAGTCGACTCCGACATTAGAAATGTCACGGTCCATCACCGCAGCCCATATCTCAAGCTCACTCGCCACAGTGTTTACACACAGAACCCCGCAATATGTGATTGCACCAGGCGTGTCGTATGCTATTTATCTCTAAACTGTGCAGGCATAGCCGTATTTTTTCTCCCCATCGCCACACCTCCTGCGCAATATGTCTCCTGTTATATTCTTGTGCTATTCCATCAGCATGGGGTCAGGTTTTTCTTTGTGATCTGACTTCCGCCTTGTCCTCAATGACCCCCACTTCTCTGCTACACCCTCATCCTCTTTACTCTCGTCCAATCACTTTCACGTGGCATTCATTTACTTGATAAGGTTTGGCGAGCACGCTTCATGACAAATAACCAACAGTCAGGACACACAGCCTCATCAGTAATAGGTCACAAAACATCTTCCTTTTCGAATGGCTCTCTCTGTTTATAAATGTGTCGTATTGCGTGTGTCAGCTTCTGTGCCGCTCTGTGAGTTTTTTTTTTAAATGTTTCTGTTTTCCTTGTGTTTTATCAACATACTTCCTGGTGTCATTGTTTTCATACCTCAATATTCATGTGTTTTGTGTAGAGCAATAGAGGTTGGAATCCTGGATCCGCGCTTAGAAACTGAACTCAGGCATTAAGCGCTTATATAAAAAAAAAACAATACAAATTAAAAAAATGATACTCATTGTATGGTGCCGTGCTAGGGCTTCTGGTTGTCTCATTTGCCTAGTTGTTCCCTTTTTCTACTTGTTCCTCACACCATCTCTTATCGTGGGAGATAAAATCACGCCACTTTCAGGGGATTATTCACTGCTCTCCCACTGTACCTTTTAACTGAACTGGTGCATATTGATTGTCAGATTGCCTTGTTTTTTTTGGTTCAATGGTCCCTGTTACATTTGTTTCTTATCAATTGATTATCTCAATTTATTGAATTGTAATGGGTTATCTATAACGCGCTTAATACCCAGAGGTTTCTAAGCGGGGACCCGGGGATCGAACGTGTGTTGCTTTGCGTCGTCTTGCATCCACAAGGAGCGCGTTGCCCCTGAGCTATCCTCCTCTGGTCCCCTAGGTCCACGTAAGTAATGGCTTCCCCACTTGCCCAATGCCAAGAGGGATATGTGTTGAAATATGATATGACTCAGGTTGGTCTTTCATGATCTTCCTGCCCGGGCAGTTCTGATGCTATGTTTGCAGCAATTAAACCTGATAAGTCTTAGGATATACCACCATCATCTCTTGTTGGCCCGCAGGGGTGGGGGCTAAAGGGATAACCAGGCTGTAGCAGAAGACCCATCAAGGCAGACTAAGCAGCACTTTCTCACATGTGGATTGGAAGTAGACGCAACATCTGCACGCCTTTTGGGAGATGCTGTGTTGACACGAATGCCTTCCGTCGTGGAGCAGATACAACTAAGCAGCGCTGAACCAAGAGCTTATGCAAAATAGTGCCTTTGTTGTGGCATTGGCAATGTATGTTTGGTTGTGATTGCAGCACCCGTACCTGGCCATCTCTGAATGGCTTGTGGGCATCATTATATTTAGCTGGGTATTTGTCTGGTCCACATGTGAACCCCATATCCGAGGGTACTCTCTGAATTCGCTACGACCATTGTTGTATTTTGGTTTGGTGTTGATACAACATGGGGGATCTATGCACATTACGGGGGTCTCCTCTGAATGCTTTGGAGACACCATTGTGTTTTATGAAGAATGTTCCATCTATGGTCAGAAAATGTGATGACACAGTAATGCCTCCAATGCATAAAAAGTTGTATATTGCATTCGCTGTGGACCAAACCACCTGTGTGGAAGAGGGGTGATGTGGTTCAGACCTGTACTGCCAAATGTTACCATTGATGCTCAGTCCCAAACCGTTTGTAGGATGCAAATGTCCTATTGGACCTTGGTATACCGATTATCTGAAGTCCAGTGTCTCAGTCAGGCATAACTCTAGAGAGTTGCGTTACTAGAGTAACACAAGACGTACATTTCTTTTGTAGAATCATGGTATTCAGCAGGTCTATATAATCTGTCAGGGGGCCGGACGAACCTGCCTCTAGATCAGAAATGCAGGTATCTGAAGGTATTAGCAAAAGAGACCGGGGGAATCTCTCACTGAAAATAAACTCACAAACCTCTCCATTAAATTCAAATGTGCACCATCCTATAAGAATGCCCCAAAGTCCCTGCAGTATTCCAGCAACATAGCAAACATACTCTGTGCATAAAATGCTCAAGGGAAGATAAACACTTTGGGGCTGATTCATGGAATTATTTGTGCGGCAAATAGGGAACATGTGTGCCAAACTGTGCGCGAAATCCCATTGGTAAATTTTATAAAATTCAAGGAATCAAATGTGCAGGACTTTTCCTGGACTTATGTGGAGTCCGTGCAGGCTCGGCATGTCTCTGCGCGCCACGAATGCCTTGTGTGAGACACCATGCAGAATGTCGGTGTGCCTTGTGCAGAGGGCTGTGAAGGTGGCGAAACACAGAAAATGGGGAAAAACATATGAAAAAGTGGCTGTTACGAGGGATGGCCCACAGGCAGTCCCTCGTTGCCCACATTTGCGCCAAACGACACGTATTCATGGAACCACCCACGCAGCCTCTCGGCATAGAAAGGGCCATGCAAATCGCTCGATCATTACGCCACCCGATGGCAGGCGTAAGGACACTTGCGCATAGGATTCGCAGCGCAGTGCTGGGTTTGCATGTCCTATTTAGGGGTGCATGTAGCAACCGGGGTTCCGATCTATCTTAGGGGGAGCACGTATGCAATGTAAAGGGGTGCAGGAATGGTTTACGGGGGTTCGCACACAGATTTTCTGAGTTCAAACCGAGTTACGAAGTATCATGCGCATGTTGTCGGGGTGCCAGCAACATTTACGGAGGACCGTGCACAGGATCCTCAAGATGCAGGCCTGCTTGCGGGGGACTCCACACATTGTTTGAAAGATGTGTGTATTCGCGCCCAGGGGAGCATGCAAAAGTAGCTGTTCTGGCTGTTTATGCTTTGCATGGGTGCATATCAGGGTATTCCGGGCGCAACTTGCGAATACAGTGAATTTGCGCAGTAAATTCCACAAATACGCGTGGCATGCATTTTTTATTCTGTGCTAATGCTCGCGCAGTGTCGTTCTCGCCGCCCGGCAATTGCGGGAGAAATGCACACTTTTCCATGAATCGACCCTTTAAAATACTTTAACACATAACCTTTAAAGGTGTAAGGAAAGACAACACCCGTTTAGTGGGGAAAAGGTAGGGCATGTTGCGAGCAAATGTTTAAAGGAAACAGAACAGAGCAAATAACATACACTTTTGCAGTAAGGTAGCTTAGTGGAAAAATACCCTAGTTGCACAGATTTGTAAATAACGTGCAGGTTATAGGTTTCAATTGATAAAGGATTTGGGTAGAATCATTCACATGTGGGCCGTGCCTGACTTAGGCTTTCATCTTTCTGAGGACCTCTGACATATGACAAAGTCTGGCCCAGACCCTACAGCTTTTCAATGCACCACCGTAACTGCCTATTTCTCAACATTGTGCTGTACCTAAAAATCTGTACCAAAGGCAAACACAGCTATGCCTCCTCCTCCTGCTGGTAAAATAGTGCAGTGAGTCATTGCTACTGATGGAGAGTTCTCTGTGACACTGATTCCAAGCCCAGCAACACAGGCCATGGCCAAAGGGAACAAGTTGCAGGGGTCTGGTTTACACCTGCAGGTTACAGATACAAAATTCAATAAAACAGCTCAGGAAGTTAAGGCAGCATCTGCAATGATCTTTATGTAACCACAAGGTCAAGGGTGTCATTCCGAATAAGGCAGTTGATTGGGTAGATGCACCTGCTGAAAAAACCTGTGTTTTACATGTAGTAATGAACCTCTTGAAGAGGTCTGCGTGTAACATGCTGCTCTGTTTTTCATATTTTCAATCATGAAATCAGACATAAAACATATACCTAACTCACAAAAAAGCAACACGTTGTTATTGTGCGGTCAATATGATATAATGGTTTTTAATGAGGTAACTCAGTGAGTTAATACACCTCCTTCAGAGATTTGTGAATATCCCACAGGTCATGGATTGGAATCCAGTCAGGGATGCTCGACATATTCTCCATGGGACGAAAATAAAACGAAAACCATGAAGATGGACAATGGTAACAGCAATAATTAAAACTGTCACGAGGCAATACAGTTCACTAAGAAAGACGCAAACATGTGAACTGCAAAATGAAAACAGATCTTTGCAGAAGGTCTACATCACCCAGATCTTTTTAAATGATTCGCATTTGACAGCCGAAGAGAACCGACACACCTCTTGCTTGCAGTTAGATCTCGCCGTGAGTCCAGGGTCATGTAATCACACTCCTTTATACAGACGTGACACTGAAAACCATGTCCCTGGGAACAGCAGAGGCATGAGCACTGTGGCAGGCCTGCTTTTGTGTACTATAGTTCGCAGGCAGGCTGTAAATAGCACTTAATCATGTCCTCCCTCTCCTCACTTCATTCTTCTTGTTGACCCGTCATCATCTGTCCATTCATTGCTTCACTACAAGGTCTCTGTTCTTCCCCCGTGCTTGTCCTCCATCCTTCTGAAACCCCAAATAAACATTCATGCCGGCTTCCATGACTCCCTATGTAGACCATGAAAGGATTTCCCTTTACGAATTCTCTCTGCCAGGTACATAGTGCTCTGGCCTGGCGTTTTTGGAGATCCCTTCAGCTCTGGAATCTCCCTTTGAGTGCAAACACCCTGCTTACTTTTTCACTCCATCTTGCCCACCCTCTCATCCATGGATCTCCCTGGCCATCTAGCACCCGATTGCAGAGGCATTTGTGGGGGAAAGGGGGATTAGGGGGATATAGACCAGGATTTTGGTTGTTGCCCCAGATAGAAGCTCAGGAGCTACAACCAAAAGGCTATGGCTAGCCCTGAGTCCTGACAGTCCCGACATCAACGTAGCCCCGGGTCTTTTCCAGACCTAGGAACACTGATGGCAACCTCGGCCTGTGCCACTTGTGCAAAACCCATTCTGCTCACTAACTGCAAAGTCTGGCTGCTCTCACTTCTGCTAGAGACACAGAACTCCTAACCCTTACACTAGCCCATCCTTTTAACCTATCCAGGACCCTCCAGCTGATAAGGGTAACAGGACGTTGTGGGGAGGCATCAACCGGCTTCATGATAATCCGCATCAGGGGATGCAAGTATCTTCATCTCCAACGCAGTCTTATTATTTTTGGTGGGAATTGTCTTCATGGCTGTTCCAGTGGATTGTTTGCCACTGCTGCCAAGGGAGGGGCGGTGTAAGATCTCAGTGCTTTATTCAGTGAGGCATAAGCCGGCCAATGGAATAATATTGTTAGTGTGTTTGAATTGGTATGTAAAAAGATCAAATATGGGCCTTTGCCGCTGTGCTCCTTTGCTAGGATCTCGGGGGTAACTCCTAAAAGGCTCGGCTCCTCTACACCCTTTGACTGAATTCAAAACCGCCTCCTGCAGCCACTGCACTGGAGTGGGTATTTTTTTTTTTTTTAGTATGTTGTAACAGCCTAATTGCATGCCAACATGGCTTTGAAGCAACTGGCTGGAGGATAGCTGGGAGAAAGATATTGAATAAGTATCACGCACAGCCGTTCAGCAGGCTAATTACCGGATATTGAGGATATGATGAGATGTTAAGTCGTTACTATGGCGAGAGACTCGACTGAGGCAGTCAATGGTCGGCTCTGTGGAAAAGGAGAGTCCTCAACGATGTTCTGGATTTGAGGCGATAAAGTACATTCACAGATCTGAAGGGATGAATTCCAGAGTGCAGGACCCGCAGTGTAGAACATCATGTCTCCTGTTCAGTGTGAAACAGTTTCATGACTCACAGTTACTGAAGTAGAAGGTTGTCCCTGGGTGAGAGTCCAACAAGAGAGGCATCAGCACAACGGGGGCCAAGGCATAAAGGCAGCCAGTAGTAATCTGGAGTCCACAGAAAGCACAGACATGAGTACAGGCAAAGAGAAGCATCATGTTCAAGAAATGGGCAATGAAACGATTGTGGATGCGGCGGAAGTTAGTAGTGACAGAAACAGTGGAAAGGGTACTTCTAGAGGCTGGGAAGTTAAAACATCAGCAGACAAGTCAAGAGAGCATGGGAATGTCGACACACTAACCAACGCATGTCACCCTGTCGTTCTCACAGTGAAGCACGTGGCTGTTCTGGGAGCCTCTCTCTGTTTGCATCCTATCGTCCCATGTTGCCAATGTGTCCTCTACTGTGGCAACACACTCTGCCAGTGCACTTATTCTGGAACCCGCGACCGCACGTGTGTAGACTACCCATCATCAGGGATGTTGCTATGTCTGGAAAAGTTCTGGGGATATGATAATGTCAGGACTATTGGGACTTGGGGCTAGCTGGCCTTTTGGTTGTAGCCCCTGAGCTTATATCCAGGGCTACAACCAAAAGACTATAGCTCCCTCAGCCTCCCCCCACCCCCTTAGCGACGCCTCTGCCCATCATTAACCTGCATTTGAAATGTGTCTTGTACGGCGGTCCGGTTGCTTTACAGCCTCAACAGCTACAATTGAATTAGCTGTAATGTAAACACCATTCTTCATATCCTTTTAATTCCCCCGGAAAGCAGACAATGAGGCAGCGTATAAAACAGGCACTGTTCTTCTGGCGTTTTGTGGGTTTCTTCGAATATATAAGGCTCACTGGGAGGAAACATGGGGCCTCATTACGACCCTGGCGGAAATCGAAAAACGATGGCGGAAATGCAATACCGCCATCGAATAGCGCTCGGTGCGACTATGACCCGTCACCGCAAAGTACGATGCCATTAGCGACACCGTAGTGAACGCCAACGCTAACTGCACCAAGTACGCGCGCGCGCGCCATGCCAAACCGTAAATTCCACCATGGCGCAAGGGTACGCGAATTCCGACCCTAGCGGACATGTACCTAACGCCATCAAGCACGGCGGAAAGTACCATTCCGCCATGGTGAGAAGTACGGCATCGCGAATCAACCGTAAACGGCCCCACTGAGTGCCTGTACACCGCTCCCTGGCCACATAGTACAACTCCCCGTAGGTGCAACGAAGTCACAATGCAACCAGTGAAATGTACAAGTCACCCATGCATGCCAACGAACAAAAGAATCTCAAGAGGGGCCAATGGGAGCTGCAGGGCACAGATGGCACGAATACAGAAGCCATTCCAATGGACATGACCTCAGTCCCCCACCAAGAAACGCATGCAAACACAGGCACCTGTGACCAGCAATATTCCGAAAATCACATCATTCCACCAGTCCACCTGGCTGACCGGCATCTGTTACACAAAACCTAATCCCCCGCCCCTGAGCATGACATCATTCAAACAGTCATATTGGCAGCCCTCATCCCTGACCTCACTGGGCTTCGTAGGCAAACGCGCCCAGCACAGTACCACGCAACTATACTCCGAAGCTGGAACCCAATGCAGATCTCCTCACAATACATCGCACCCCAAATAGGAATATGCCACATCACTTGCAAAGAAGAACGCTACACGGCCCATATCAGAATAGAAATTTAATGCACAACAAATTCACCAAGCCCATACAGCCATTAGGCCATGAACTCCAAAACACATTTCACCATTGTGGGCTGCATCCGCAAGAAATGACCAGCTACTTCTTGTGTGACGCCCTGTTCCTTCATGGTACACAGGGGCTACATTCTCGTACGAAAAGGCAACATGGAAGCGCCTAGAACCGCAGGGCCGTCCCAATAGGGAGGCACTAGTCCAGCTGAAAGGCCGAAATGTTGCTCCGAGCCACTAGTACTGCGTAGGGGCATGTGGCCCATTGGCGATCGTCCCATAAGATCGTAATGCTGCTCCACTGATTAACACGAAGCAGCAGGTGTCGGGAGTAAAAGCCATCTGCAGGAGTGGCATACAGATGGCAGTGGCAAAAGGGGAGGAGATACCTGTCAACCAAAAGAAAAGAAAAAGAATAGAATGGCCATCAGAACTACATTCGAACAACTCACTTCAATGATCACACTAAATCCACAGCCATATGCATGCTAGCCCACTCCAAAGGATCATCACCACCCCAAAACCACTTGCGACTCATAACTATCTATATCGAGGTGAAAACACCATCACAAACGTGTGTACCTGTGCATGCGTCTGTGAAAACAGAATCCATCAGATGGGATTGGTAACGTGCATGGACACAAGTGTCTGAAGGCGCGTCGAGACAGGGAGGGCTCAACAAGGCCAGATAGACGATGGTCCCACTATGGCAGCCCTGCATCACATAGCGCAGGGGAGGTGGACAGATTCCAAGAAGCCCTGTACATGGCAAACACTGTATCAAATCATCTGTCCATGCATCCATTCATCATTCCCTCATCCCGTAATGATAACGCCTGTTTCCATACTCACATAACATGTGAGAATTCCATTGAGTCTGTGCGTTATGCAGCCTGCAAAATCCACTGTGCCCCAGCCCGTAATTCCAGTGTTGTGAAGTAACATGTATTTGGGAACGTCCGGCCTCATCATCCACTTCGCTATTGCGCATCCCAAACTATTCATATCAATCATTGCATCCTCGCCATGGCCCCTGTCCCAAGGACATTGAACAATAGAACGTTATATTTGCAGTCAGACCTGTGGGCATCTCCTCGCCGCTAGCTGAAGACCGAAAGCGCCGCCCTTCGAATTCCTCATTTGCAACATCACGTCGAAAAGGCATGTGTGGCCGCTTGAAATCACAAATTAATCCATCTAGTGCGGCTGTGTGTGAAAATGGCAACTGCCTTCACTCACAAATGGGACGCCCCGCCCGTCGTTGAAACTCGGTACAGTGATGCATGAGGGTCCACCGTTACTCGAGTACTACGTTCCACTGACCCTTCACAAGTCTGTTCGCGACTGCAAAGATTGTATGTGAAACAATGGGACCATAGCCGAATGAACATATCAACCAATGTTACACGGCCATCGGGTACAAATACATGATTTTAATAGCAAGATGACATTCCTCGAATTGCAGCGTTGTGTGCGGGACGTGCTCGGCCAAAGGGGAGAGCAGCTTGCACAGGTGGAATGAATCACCACAGGTGGAGGCCATACAGCCTGAAAACACATAAATTGCACACCCAGTCTCCTCCCACAACCACACCCACTCCGGAATGCTACCGGCAGGACTCGCGATGTTGGCCCTGGGGGACCTGATAGCACTGCAAGTACTCCAACTCCAAGAAGAAGACGAACACCAACTACAACCGACCGCACGGAGGAGACGCAGGAGGAGGAGGAGGGCAAGGCAGGGCCAGCAAGGGCCGCCAGCACAGCCACTACCACCACGCAGGCAGCCCGCAATCCCACGCCTCCGAGCACATCCGTTCAACCTCACTGATGAGCAGATCCACACCCTCTACCGTTTGGACCGGGACACCATAGCCGCCATTGTGGACATGACACAGGCTGACCTTGTCAGCATGATAGATAGCCCAACCGCCATCCCACCCCTACTGAAGGTGGTGTCTGTACTCCACTTCCTGGCCACAGGCACCTACCAGCACACAGTCGGACAGTTGCATGGCATTTCTCAGCCACTGTTCTCACGGACACTATTGCAAGTGCTCGATGCCCTCCTGCAGCACGCAGACGACTACATCTCTCTACCACGCTCGGAGCAGGAAATTACCAACACAAAAGTGGGATTCCATGCACTTGCCGGCATACCGGGTTGCCTTGGTGCCATCGACTGCACCCATGTGGAATTGGTCGTCCCACATGCCATGGAGGCCCAGTACCGCAACCGAAAACAATTTCATTCTCTGAATGTACAAATGGTGTGTGACTCCAACAGGATCATTACACATTGTTGTGCCCGATTCCCTGGATCAACCCATGATTCTATGGTCTTGAGGAACTCAACAATACCACGCTACATGGAGCGACACGCAGGGTACAGATCCTGGCTACTCGGTGAGTCTCATTTCATGCATGATGATGTGGGGTATGTGATGCGGCAATGACCTGGCAGGAAGGGGGGGGGGTGCGTACGTAGCAATGGCATTCCACATAATTCGTTTATCGTCCACATACAGGTGATGCCGGATATCCACTGAAGAGATGGCTCCTCACACCAGTCCGGAACCCACGGGACCAGCATGAGGAGGACTACAACCATGCCCACTCACGTACCCGTGTAGTCATTGAACAGGCATTCGGCCTACTGAAGACACGTTTCCGGTGCCTCAGCAGGTCTGGCGGGGCACTCCTGTACCGCCATGAGAAGGTTGCAAAGATGGTCATGGCATGTGTCATGCTACACAACATGTGCGTACGTAGAAATGTGCCCATGCCCCCTGACGCAGAACTGCAAGCACCTGAAGATGGTCATGATGAGGGTGGGGATGTGGCAGCACCTCAAGGAGTCCGCGAGGCACAGGAGGGCCGTGACATTCGTCAGCATCTCATTGATGCATGCTTCTAGCACTCACGCCTGGTGGCTGATACATGGACACGGGACTCGTGGCACTGTGTGTGTCTGGTACATGCACAATATGGACTGTACGCCTATGATGGCCTAGTACACAAAGATCATTGTCCACACATCTCATTGGTTGATCGTGCATTGTTTATGGCATATGTGATATCATGTTGAACACCCTATCGACCCGCCACCCAAGTGAGCCCAACACCCCCCCTCCACCCTCCTACCTCCCCCCCGAACACCAGTGTCCAAAGATGCTCATTGTCAGTGGGCAGTCGCTATTGCAAGCCCCCTCTGCGGGTATCAGGGGCACCCCTGTCTGTGGAGCGCAGGTTCCTCCCAGATCTACGTTGGGGGCTGCCCTGGACGGAACTTGCAACGGATGATGTCTCTGCCTGCTCACGTCCATGCATGTCCCTAAGGGTTTGTGAGAGCTCAGTGAGCACACGGCGCACTGCGGCAAGTTCGGCACATACGTCTTTGGACGTCGCATGCAGTTCCCCCCTCAGGCTCTCGGTGCTTCTCTCCATTTGTACTCTCAGGCTCTCGGTGCTACTCTCCATTTGGACTCTCAGGCACTCGGTGCTACTCTCCATTTGTGCCCTTAGTGTCTCTGTACTTCTCTCCATTTCTGCCCTAAGTGTCTCAGTTGATGTTTCTATGTCTGCCTTAGTGCCCCCACATTCATCGGCATGGTCCTTGAGGAGCGTGGCCAGTTGCTGCTGTTGCACGATTAACTGGTCGAGGGACTGTTGCCTCTGCTGGGCCATGGCCATTTGCGGTGGTGTCACAGAGTGGCTGTTCGCCTCATGTTGCCCTGCCACAGGGCTTGTGGGGGATGGCCAGTCGTCGTCTTGTGGGTGCCCCTGCATGGTATCCTCATGGTGTACGGGATGGAACAGACAGGGGGATTGGGACAGGTCATGGATGGATCTGACTTCGACATCCCCGTCTTCTGTGTCGGAGCATGCTGCCATTAATGGGGTGTCACCTATGGTGCTGCTGCCACCAGAGGCAGTGCCTTCTGTGGCATCCATTGGGGGGACCTGTGGTGCTGCTGTTGTGGGCATGCTGGCTGCTGGGGTGCCTGTTGGTGTTCCCTCCTCTGTGCTGCCACTTGATTTGTGCTGCTGCCGTGTCTTGATGCGTGCAGCTGAGGTGGAGGGTCTCTGGCCGTCGGTCTTGGCCCTCTTTGCAGGTGTGCTGGTAGGGGTGTCCTGAAGCTCGTCGTTTGGATCGGACCCTGTGGTGGAGTAAAGGAGGGCGAGCGTTATTAATGGGTCTGTGGGAATTGGAATGGCAATGTATCACATGCATTGGGGTGGTACCTGAGGGTGATTTGGGTCGGGGCCTTGGAGGTGCTTTCATTTGTGTGTGGAGTGAGGGTGCAGTTGTTTGGCACCCTGCAGTTAGGGTGTGCCTGCTGCACGTGTAGTGGGTGTTTTTGGGGTTTTTATTTATTTATGTATTTATTGTGAGTTTTAAAGTGCGCTATCAGGCCAATGTGTGTGGACGTTCTCCTGGCCATGTGTTGCTGTTGCGCTATGTGGACACATGTGATTCACATGATTGGACATTGTGGATTTGGCATGGTTTTATTTGGGCCACCTACCTGATTCTCCGGATGTCTGCACTCCTTTCTCCATCCCTCCGACTCCCTCTATGCTCTCCATTCCAATGGTGGAGGCACAGATTTCTTCCCAGGGGGTCAACTTGATGGGTGATTCCGATCCTCCCCCGGTGGCTGTGGCAATGTTGCGGTTGGCAGAAAGTATGCTACGGACGCGTATCCGCAGGTCGTCCCATCGCTTTCTGCATTGCTGTGGGTTGCGGGGTGCGGTCCCCACCGCACTTACCCGCTGTGCCACCAGGGCCCATATGGCCTTCTTGTTCGCAAGTGCCGTCCTGGTCATTTGCGTGGAGAAGACGGCGGCGGCATTCTCCTGGAGGGTCTCTGTAAGCACGGTGAGTTCCTCACGGGAGAAGTGGACCTGCCGCTTGCGGTCGCACGCTTTCTTCGCTACTTTTCCCATTTTTCTTGGTTTCACTAGGGTGGATGACGGGTTGGGATGTGTCTCAGGGTAGTGTTTTTAGTGGTTGTGTGGATTTTGTGGTTTTATAGGTGTACGGCGTGTTGTTTCCCGTTCCGGGCCCATGTTTTTACTTCCGTTTCCGTATATTTACGGTCACCGTACTTTCCGGTTGGCGCTCACTGCGGTGTCCGCTATGATGGGTGGCGGTATTGCACCTAGGGCGCCGTACGGCGGCGGTGTAGGCCGTTTTGGGGTCATTTCCGCCATCGCGGATTTGCACTTCCGCCATGCCGTGGTGCTCGTGCCCGATGGGTCGGAATGGGCCGCACTTTGCTCCATCGTGCAATGGCGGAAACGCTATTTACGCTGTGGCGGTCCGGTCAGTCACTTTCCGCCAGGGTCGTAATGAGGGCCATGGTCTCCTAGCAGTTTGTGTTTTCTTGAACGATGCTCAGAAAAAGCACAAGCCATTCATTTTTTCAGAAGGAAATATAAATATGTAAGAAGATTCTCTATCCTGTTTGGACACAATGTATGTTGTTTAGAAGTACGAGTTATTTTATGTTCATGAACACGGTACTTCCTGGTTTATTGTCAGAGGTCTTGGTTTATCCTACTGGGTGTGAGGTGATAATGCAGTCCTGCTTTTAATGTTGCCTTACATGAACAGCTGGAAACATAGGGCCCTATTGATGTAATTATTTACGTGAAACATAGGCAACTTGTGCGCCAAACTGCATGCGTAAACCCGTTTGTCGATTCATGGAATGGAAGGCGCAGGGTTTTCCTCGGACTTGCGTGGATGAAGCAGTGGCCCTGCACACCCCTGCGAGAGACTGAGTGCCTTGCGCGAGAAACCACACAGAGCATGGCGTGGCTTGCACAGAGGGCTGGGAAGGGGGCAGAACACAGAAAATGGGAAAGAACACGCAAAAAAGTGGGCGTTACGAGGGATGGCCTGCAGGCAGTCCATTTTACGCCCACAATTGTGTGAAATGACACGTATTCATGGACCCAACCACACAGCCTCTCAGCAGAGATATTACCACGCAAATCTCTCAGAACATCCGCCAACCGAAGGCAGGCATACAGGCATTTGCGCACAGAAATCACCATGCAGAGGTGGGATCACATGTTGGATTTGTGGGTGCGCCTAGACAGCCGGGGTTACAATGTAACTTAGGGGTGAGCGTACACAGTGTAATGGGGTGCAGGAATGGATTAAGGGGGTTTGCATGCAGATTTTCTGAACTTTTCCCGAGCTATGAAAAATCGCACGCATGTTGTTGGGCTGCAGCTGACAGTTGCCGGGTACCCGGCGCAGGGTTCCTTGAGATGCAGGCCTAGTTCGGAGGACACCACCCACTGTTACAGAGTGCATGTATGCGTGCCCAGGAGCATGCAAAGGTAGCTGTTTCTGGCTGTTATTGATTTGCGTGGGGGGCGTGTCAGGGGTGTTCCAGCCATGACTTGCATATACGGTTACTTTGAGCAAAACCTCTGCGCGCAGGCTCGTGCAGTGACGTTCTCAGCAGGCTGGCATTGTGGGATTTCTCTGCACTCTTCCATGAATCGGACCCATAATGTATTAGTGGCTGGATGGGGTTGTCTGGTTCCAGCATCAGGGGAGCAGTTATTTTTGTAGCCTAACATACCTGGACACGTGATGCATGTTACAGATTTGCTATAGAGAGGGTAACACCACAGCTCTGTCGGTTTGGATTTTTACAGTTCAACAGTTTCAAACAACAAAGTGTTTTGTACTGATATTGCTAATCCTTGTGATGACATGAACAATACACTGCACACCAGGATTTTTACTGCTGCCGCCCATGGGCTTGCTTTGGCGAGAGATCCACACACTTGCATATAATAGGTACAGGTACTGCTGCCGCTCCTCGTGGTTGCTCCTCCCACCCTCTCATCATCCGCCTTTCTGCTGTTTTTTTTTTACATTTTTTAAATTGAACTTCTTTTAAGAAACTGCAGCACATGGCTTCCCTGCTCATTTCTTCTGGCATTCTCTCGTCATGCTGTTGGGATTTTGATTCTCTTGTTAGTGACATGGTAGTGAAGTTGCAAAAAGTCACAGATGCAAATGAGATGGGTGTGCACAGGTGGATTATTGTAGTCCTAACAAAAGAGACCTTCCTTCCCAAATAATCAAAATGCAAGTGTTCCATAAAGAACCCCAAATAGTCCTTCTGTGTTGTAGTAAAGTAAAATGCCACACTTTACTGCATTAGTCGAATGAACCAGACTTGTTTCATGCTTTTCATCATCCCTGATGGCCAGAGCCAAGCCTCCACCCCAAAGGCTGCCTAGATGGCCACTTGGGCTTATGGCAGGATTGTGGCAGATAATAGTGCTGTACCCGGATCTGGAGAGAGTTGGGGCTCTGTGTTTAGTGCAACAGAAACCACTAGCCCATAGCACCTGACAGACTTATTATTGGACAGAAATATTGTTGTGGGTCTCCCGCTATAGTATCTGGGATTGTATTACCCTTTTATGAATGATAAACATTGGATATCATCAATATAGTCCCTGCATTTCACTAATTCAACAAGTATTTACAAGTTGTAGCAAGTGCTTTTATACTCCTAAAGAAAAAACAGATTAAAATTGTTCTCAATCTCCTATTTAGCGTCTCTGCATGTGTATTCTCTTGTAGAGAAAATGTATGAGCATTAAAAACGGCAAAGTCAAACAATATGCATTTCAGAATATTAGCAATACAGGAGTTGAACAGGGTCCCAGCATCCTACTCTTCTATTCAGTTTAATATGTCAAAGCAAATTAAAAGCAGTTTGTGTGTGTTTGTGAGTGAGTGGGCGTAGGCATAGTGGCACATTAAAATGAAACATTATACACACAGTATTGCTCTCAGGATTAGCAAACCATTGGACAGGCGAGGTTATACATACCAACTCCTGTAAAACCCTCTAATTTGGGGAGGATTAAAAACAGTCCTCCAAGAGTCAGGCTTGTTAGGGCAGCTAACTAAGAACAAGCTAAAAACAATCCAAAACCATGTGTTACAAAATACATCAGTGTGTATCTAAATAGAGCAAGCGTGAAAAAGACAATACATAACACACAAATGGGTAAACATGTCTCATTACAGCCCCCAAAATATTGCAACAGTCAACTAAAAAGAATTTGGAAAAAGTGGCAGTGTCATGTTTTCGACCCATGAGCAGATTTACTGTCTGAGGATGAAGGCATCTGAAAGTTGGTTGCTTCTTCCTACCAAACCAGTTAAGCCTTGTAATTTCGTTTTGCCTCAGATTTATTGAAGCAAGCATTACACATTAGCATATATAATCATTGGCCTAGTGTGCCAGCTCTATGCCGATAGATAGAACTGTTGTCATGGCCCATAAATTGAATTAGCTGCGTGTGTTCTTTTATGAAGGCAGCACAGCTTGGGAATCAGCAGGCCTCCAACTTTGGCCCCATCTGTCTTTTTGAGGAACTTGGCCGACAGCTTCCTCTATAGTCTTTGTGCCACTGTTATCCTGTGCCGCTGGTTTTGTACAATGTAAGTCTACCCCAATGCAAATGTGTGGGTGTTATTCGGGACGGGAGGATAGCTTTGTGGCAATGCGTGGGTCTTGGAAGCAAGAACACGCTGAGCAAACACAGAAACAAAGGTTCAAATCCCAGACCCGCGCTTGGGAGAAAGAAAAAAAAAAGCGTGTTACAAATAGCCTACCGTTCCACAATGAAACTAGCGCCTAGATAACTACGGGTTATGTGCGCTGTAAATAAATGCAAAAATTAATTAAATAAATAAATCATCAGTGCTACAAGGTGCAGTATTGTTCCAATCCCAGCTATTGTATTGTACTGTATGAGGATTTGAGGAGCGATAGCTATGACCAGAAGGCATCTAGGCGCTGAGACCTCTTCTTGCTTAGGCTGCCTTTACTGCAAGGCTCGATATCCTATTGAATAACATGGGATTTGCACAAATGTTTACTTTAGAACTTGCAATTAAAACATATACACTGTGCTCAATATAGTTTCAGCAAGTTAGCATATGCTTCATCTGTCTGACACACTTTTTCCCATCATGCTGTCAGTTTTTCAAGATGGCAGGTTTCCAAACTTCATGCTAACATGGATTATATTAAATCAGAATTATATGACTAACTTTGAATTTACAATCGCATGTTCTGCAAGAGAATGTAAACACCGTTTTTGTAAACCACAGCGAGCAATATATCTTTCAGAGTAACACATTGGGTTTAACGAATAGGCTTGTTATGTTTTTCATGCTGTTGTCACTACATTCTCAGCTCATCTCTCGTTTCTCTTGGCATTTACGGTTCTACCATCGCCTCGCTCACTTCATGTTTTTCCAAAGGAACCTATTGTATAGTTTGGGGTGCTTATCCCCCTCTTCCACTATGCTTCAGTGACCCCAAAAGCTCTGCTCTTGGTCCTCTAATCTACTCCCTCAATAGTACCCCGAGCCTCTTTCCTTCTTTCATATATGACTGTCTAGGCAGATGAATCTCATATCTTTCTTAATTCACCGTTTTTTCTGATCAACTTCACTCTTCTACCTCTGAATACCTGAAACAGTAGATGCTTACGGTCATCACTACATCTCAACTCTTCAAAAAATGAAATTCCTTTGATCTTGTTTCCTCTCCCCATGCTCATGTTCTTGTTTGTTTGTTTGTTTGTTTATTTTATTTCTATAGCGCTCAGGACCCGGGAGTAAAAGGGCGCTTAGTACAAGTTACAAGGCACAGTACATGGTAATAAGCAGTAATAGTTGAATAACAGTTATATACAGAATATACAGATAGTGGAGGTAATAGCAACCAATAAAGACAAAAATGAGACATGTGCAATATGTACAATTTATAGCTGAGTCTAACTTAAAGGTTGACTTTTGTCAAAAGCCACCCAATGGCAAGTTTCCTGAACGACTGTAAGGATTTGGATGACTTAATATTCAGTGGCAGGGTGTTCTAGAGTTGGGAGGCGAGGACAGTAAAGCTCGAGCCTCCGGCTCTTTTAGAGGTAAATCTGGGTACTGTGAGACATAAGATATTGGAAGATCTCGTGGTTCTGATGGAAGATTTTATGGTGAATTTGTTAGTCAGGTGGCGGGCTAGATGATTGAGAGCTTTGTAAGTGAAGCAGAGGGTTTTTAGATCGATTTTGTGTTGGATAGTGAGCCATTTGCATGTAGTTCTGGTGGCAGAGATGTGCTCACGCCTGGGAATTTGTTTAGCGCTGCCCGTAGCGCATTATTTTGAAGGACTTGGAGTTTATTAATTATCGCTTGGTTAGCCCCTAAGTAGAGGCTATTACAGTAATCTAGTTTAGTTTGTATAAGAGCTCTAGCTAGTGTGAGGCAGCTGTTAGAGGAAAAAAATGGTCTAGAAGCTCTAATTAGTTTTCCTGTATAGGCAGTGGCTGAAGCTGTTGAGTTGACTTGCTTAGTGAGGTTAATATTGGCATTGAGGTAGAAGCCAAGTGTTTTCACATTTTTGGCGACCGGGATGGTATTGTCATCAATTGTGATGTTGGAATAGTTGGGACTAGGTTTTTGTAGGTTGTTCGGAAAACCAACAATGAGCAGTTCAGTCTTCTCGTCGTTCAGGCAGAGGCCATGTGTGGCCATCCATGCCTGAATGACAGAGAAGATTTCATTGATCCTGGAGTATCTGGGTGTCATCCGCGTAATTAGTGTAGGTGACACCCAGATGATCCAGTTTATCAAAGAGGGGCTTTGTAAAAATATTGTATAGGGTGGGTGAAACACATGAGCCTTGTGGGACACCGCAAGTGATAGGGATGGGGTCTGCTGCTGCCACCGGAGAGAAGACTCTCATAGTTCTATTGGCCAGGAAGGACTGTATCCACATGACAGCAGAGGGGGAAAAGTGGGCGGTCGAGGAGAGGTTGTTGCAGAGTATTTTATGGTCGACCAAGTCGAAGGCTGCTGAGAGATCTAAAAGGAGTAGGATGGCAGCCTTACCCTTATCTTTAATTTCATCAATCTGACTTTTAAGATCAACAAGGGCCGTTTCTGTTTCATGTTGAGGCCGGAAGCCAGACTGACGCAATCCAAGTAATTGGTTGGACTCTAGGTAATGCTGAATTTGCAAGTAAGCAACTCTGTCAAGGATTTTTAACAGGAAGGGAACGGTTGTGATAGGCCTGTAATTTATGGGGATGGCTGGGTCCAAGGTCTGTTTTACTATTAGAGAGTTGTAGTCTTTTATTTCCAATTTTAGTTTGTAGGCCAGTGATTTTGTTTGCAAGGGCACCTTGGATGCTAGTGCACCAGGGTTGGTCCTTCACGGACATGTCCGTAGGTGGATTGGGATTTTCTAGCTCCTTCAGGATGGTGAATAATTCTTTGGTATTGGAACTTGCATTACTTATTCTTGTATTGTAGGCTTCCTTTTTAGTGCAAATTATTTATTTTTTATAAAGGGAGGATGAATTTGTGAGATTGATGTTCATTTTGCAAAGGGTTTCCATTTTGGACTTTTTATTTCTTGGTATTTTAAGTTCTGGCGTGTACCAGGAGTTAAGGTGTGCTTTAGGTTTACCTTTACGTAGTTTTAGAGTGGAAACAAGGTCGATAGCTTTGGTCATGGCGTTGTTGTAGGTCTCTACTAGTGAGTTAAGGTCCGATGTGTTAGGGATCATGTTTAGGGTGGGTAGAACCAATGGGATGATGGCCTCAGCGGTGATGTTCCGCTTATTTCTCGTCAGACATGCTGGTGCAGGTGGGCACTGTATGTGGTGTGGGTTGTTAGTGCTAATGTCAAATGAAAGTAGGAGGTGGTCGATCTATATAAGTGGTTGGGGGTCTTTGCAGGTGATGTTACAGTTGTGGGCAGCGAGCCAGTCTAAGGTTCTGCCTTTCTGATGTGTAGGTAAGGTGTTAAGTTGAGTGTAGTTGTGTTCGCAAAGTGCAGTAGCAAGGGAGGATGCTGGAGTGTCGTGAGGACTGCCCCTGAATCCCCACACGTTTCTCCCCCTAATGGTGTATCAGGGTCTCTCACAGCCCCTCAGGTTGGAGTGCCCCACGGTCCCCAGGGCCAACGGGGGGAGTTAAAAAAGACCACAGTAAGGAGCTGCTATCAACAAAAAACCCTTTCCTTGTCCAACAAGTGTGACTGAAAGGAGGAGTCGTTTTCGGCTCAGCACAAACCTGCTATCCTGGGAAGGCAGGTGGGTGTTCCCACCCCCTCAAAATTATAAAAGTGTATATGGTGTGGGGATATACCCACCACCAGCAGAGAGGGATGAATGCTACTGTTTGTCTCTACAGAAACCCATTGCCACAGGAGAGACACTAAACACATGCTGCATCCATTAAAAAATATGTAGTTTACACCCATAACCCACATTTAAATGTAACATTTTTCACTCTGACGGGTATACATTGATAATGCATTTATGGCAGCGGTGCATACACCAAGCATCCGCAACAATGAAAATATGCCTTTTGGCATAAGTGGAGTGACCGTCCCTCACGCCCAGAGCCCTGATGTCTGCATAATGCAAAAAAAGGTGTCTGAATGGTAAACCCCTTTTACACTAGTCTTGTAGATGTGGCCTTCTTATCCTTGATCTTTTCATTCCGCCACTGTAAGCGACCCTGGGCCACGGGCCAACATCCCACACCTACATAAACTAAAGATTTATCCTAGAGCAATATGTTAATCAGACATTCTCTTAGTGCACTGGAAAGTACCGGCATCACAAAATGTGCATTGTAAAGGTGATTTTAAATACTGCTCACGAAGCTTCAGAGCACTGTTGATCTTACCTAGCTCAGTGGCACTCCTCACACCAGCCCGAGAAGGAGGATTATACAGAGACTCCTGCCACAGGTGATTTAGTCATGTGAGCTACATCCCTGAGACAGGAACCTTTGACCAGGGGTTTCCACTTGCATATCTGCAGTAAGTGCATTAAACCAGTGCAAAGTGAAAAAAGAAATGGCAATACCATATTTGCTGGATGTTCCTCTTCAGGACATTCTAGTTTTGTGATGTCGAAGTAGAATGTTTAAATGTGTTCAGGATGACCCACCTAAAAGCTTGAAAAGATAATGGGCCTCATTTCGAGTTGGACGGTATTCTGGTGGTAAATCTGCTGGAACACTGCTCAATGGAATTATGGTTACCACCACTTGGTCCGGTGGAGTTACCGCTGCATTACAAGTGGCGGTGTCGGAGTTAATCCCCATTTTTTTTAAAGTCCATTGGACTCCATGGGGCATTTTTGGCAGAATTACCACTGATTTTGCCGATTTTGGGCAGAAAGTGGGAATATTTACCTCCAGTATGATGCTGGATGTAAATCCCCACTCCAGGGGCATACTCTTAGTATGGCGGTAATTCCGTCAATTATTTCAACCACCTGCCTTACTTTTAATGAGCCTCAATGTGCTTTGAGCACAGAATCATTTTCATTTCAAAAATATTTATTGTCACTAATCATGGGAATGTAGCCATAGTTTATAAATTGAGACACGCCTACTGCAGATGACACCAACAGAATAGAAATGAAAAGGCAGGTTTGCATAAGTGACAAACTAAAACAAGGGGTATGGAGGAGGTGATATGGCATGGACAGTTCTGACCAACAGGGCTGACACAATGGCGTATTGGCATTTCTCCATAATATTGGTGAATAGAGGTAATCAAGTATCAGCCACTTTCAATGACACGAAAAAAGGTTTTACTTTCTAAACATGCTGCAGTGAACCCCGAGTGTCAGTGGGGTATAGGATGTCCGCTTCCCCACATCAAACATCCATGGGTTCTCATGCTTCTCATCCTTCAGGCAGAGACAGGAAAAATCAGACTCTTGGGAGCTCAATGTGTTTATTCATTAAAACACACTGAAATGCATTTCCGCCTTCAACCTATCTTTATAGATGTTCTAAGAGTGCACAACACTTGTATGCTAGTTAGCACCTTGTACAGGATACGCTTTTGATAGGCCAATTTTAGTGAGAGGGCAAACATCCCTTCATTACCATTGAATAATATATCACACATGCAAAACAATTCCATATTAGCATATCTGGCATCCACAATTTTCTCTAATAAGCAGAATTAGTTTGCTTATTTTAGACTTGGCTCGACACAACTCTGAAAGTGCTCAACTCCTGCCAAGAACATTCTCCAGGCGTCAGTGTTTGCACCTTTACCTGTTTACCGAGGTTTTGCCAAGTTTTCTTTGGTACTTAACACTGTTGAGGAATATTTATTCACTTATTTTATGGTGCCAAAATAATACAGTTTGAATCTCAAATTAATGTGTATAACACACTTCATACCCTTTTTTTTAATAAAAACATAGATAAATGTATCTAAACTTCTATAAATTACCTGACCTAATCTCATTTTGTCTGATTTCTATGCCAATTCAATTTTTAACCTGACAACCCTCATTATATCACTACGAGATGCTGCCAAAAACTGTTTCCAAGTGTGCCAGTTCCCCTTGCTTATCCGAAAACCCTTGGCATGGTTTGCAGTTCCCCCCACCTGTCTAAGGACTGGAAACCATTTTACATTTGAGTATTCATTCTAAAATAATACTAATTTATCTGACACTGTGCTTACCTTCCTATCAGGGAGCTATATTCTTTATTTATTTAAGCAATTATCCTTTTGTAAACACTTTATTCATATTATATCCTTGTGTACTTATGGAGTGTGTGTAATATTAAGGCACCCTCCATTTCCCGTGCCCCCCAAACCAAGTGCGTGCCATGTCTAATGTACATTTTACTTTTAATAAAGGTAATCTAATCCTGATTTCTACAGTAATGGACAGGAGAGTGAACTTTGTCATCTGCCTATCATTTTATCAATATTCATTTGAAAGGGGGGGTGTTGGCACCCCCTGTACAATGGTTCAAAGTGTGATGTGGTTTGGGCACTATTATTCTAATAATAAGATGATTGATGAATGTTCTGAGGGACCTGGGGGAATGTGTTTGATTTCCCAATTCCCAGAAATTTCAGCTCTTTATCCAATCATTTAAGCAAAAGCCACCGACTAGATAGGGTTTCCCAGGTGGTGACAGCACGCTGACTAAGTTAAAGGTCCTGAGAAAAAGGTCTGCATTCAGAGAACTCTAATTGGCTGAGGTTTGCTAACCAGATTCGGATGATCATGCTGTGTGTTATAACCAGATTCAATCAGGGGATGCATGATTCGATTTGATTAACAGAAGTGCACACAGCCACTAAATATAGTCCCATTCAATGGCAGGTGTAGTTGACACAAATAAAGCTATTTTTACAGGTTTGCACACATATGGAAAATAGGAAATAAGACGAGAATCATCTGACACGAGTCCCAGATCTTAGGGGCTTGCACTGAAAAACAAGTTTCCCCTCTAGTTTTACAATCATAGTTAAGTCTAACCAACAGGGCAGTCTTCTATGAATTCAGATGCCTCGGCAGCAAATGGGAGACATTTTAGAGGTTAAGTATTGAGGCGCGTTGAAGCCTCTCGATATTTTCAATAAACATAATTTCTCAAATTGGCTGCAATAAGAAGGAACTAGACATTGTTGAACCATATTAAATAGTTCCTTTGGTGTGTCTAGCTCTTATCTCCAGCAGAGCATGACAAGCAGAGGTGTGTGAGAGAGGTAAACCTGTAAGCGAGAGAGAGAGAGGGAAAGAGCGTATGAACAGGAGATAGTTTGTGAGTGATGAGAGAGAAAGAGAAAGGGAGGGAAGATCATAGAGGGAACGTAAGAGTGGAAACAGTTCAGACAACAAACACAGATGATAGAGAACCCAGGAGGCAGATGATGTGTGCAACAGAAGGAGAGTCACAGTGCCAGAGAGAGAGAGAGGGAGAGAGAGAGAGAGAGAGATAAAGATAGAAAGAGAGAGAGATGGAGGGAGGAGAGAGAGAGAGAGAGAGAGAGAGAGAGAGAGAGAGAGAGAGAGAGAGAGAAAGAGAGAGAGAGAACAGAGGTAGCACTGGTTTGTTCAAGTTCAAGCACTGGAACCAAATTTTGTTCAGAAGGATGCTCTTAGTAAGTCATGGTGGAAAAGGTATGCCAGTACGGAATGATGAGGATGCTATCTGATCCTGCGTGTCATGCTAATATCCTGAATTTACAAGACACCCCCCAGTGTTGTATTAACACAGAGCAGGCCCATTTCAAAGACATGACACTAATGGTATTGGCTCCTGTTTAATCATCAAAATAAGGGACACTGTTATTTAGGGGAGTTAGGGTTAGCTGCCAGGCGTTAATGGCAAAATCTACCTAGAGCATACAATAGAGTGATTTTCATCACTAAGCAACATACTAAAACAATGTTTTTGACTCAAAATTATTTGAAGAACACTAGATAATCATCAGTACTTACATATTATTTGAATGCGTTGTCGCACCATGCTACATGCAGACTTATTGTCACACAGCTGCAGGTGGCTGAGAGAACGCATTTCAAAGGCCTGGATATAGCACTGGCTGGTGAGTTTGGGTAGGGCTGTGTGCCTGCATGCTTTTGTGTTAACCACTGCGCTTACTTCTTAAGAGGGATACTATAAGAAAGGTCTGCCCAGTGGGTTGGTTCTCCTTCAGAGTGCTTGGCCTCACCATTGAAGATCCGGATAACTCAGGCACAGGTGCAGAGATTGTTGCTGCCCAAGAGAAGTGAGTTTTATGACCCCACCCCATTGACTGGGAAATTGGCAATTGTGAGCTTATGGCCCTTTAGTACCATGCATGCAATGGATGGGTTTGCTGAATAACTCAGATCCAAATAATCAAACCAACTCAGGAAGATGGCAAACTTTACTCTATGGGCGTGCAGGCTCACTATCGTTGTTCTAGGAATCCAACCTCAACTCGATTTCCTTCCTTGGCTCACGTGACAGGATATCAGGATTTGGTCCATTTTGCAGTATTTAAATGTCTTAAATGAATAAAACGTGGCACTCACTGTGTTCTTTCCTTGCACCTTAATAAGGGATGATTCTTCCTTTGCATGTTCACTGCTTTCAAGAATAGATAACGGACCTTGGTTGCTTCTGTTTTGATACCAGGCCAGACAGCCTCGCCATGCACTTCCATGATCTCAGCTTATTCTTGCTGTGACACAATTCTCAGCCTTTCCTCTCCATGGTTCGTGGCTTACTAAAATTCATGATACATATGTCTAGGCCCTATACAATGGTGGCTTCGCCTGCAGTATTTTCACTACATTTAGCCAGCTTCCATGATGACTTGTCTACTTGTGTTTCAGCATCTGTACAATTATCGAGCGGTTGATTTTCTGCAGTACTGAAGCACACGTGCAATCTTGTTTTCGCATATGAACGTTTACGCGATTTTTAACTTCGCCATCAGTTTCTGTAAGATCCATGCATTCTCTTAAGCCAGTATTTTCGGGGCATCACGCTCGTCTCTCTCTTGTGTTGTCACTAGCTTCTCCTTTTGCTCCTTTTGATATTCCATCAGGGAGTTCCTCCCTCAGATTGTCATCTCTTTGGGGATACATTCCATAGGGTTTTCTCAGTGGGTACCTTCTTTCGAATATTCGCTGTGGTATTGGCACAACTGCTGGTGTCAAACATGGTACGATCTCCGCTTTCCAACATATAGGAGGTGGGGAGGGGGATTTCCTGCAGAGGCATGCAGCTGCTCCTCTACAATTGGGTCATATTTGCTGCACAGAGGTCTAGAAGACAACCCCAAATAAGCATCAATCCAGGCAGAAGATGCATGTTGCCTTGCCGTGCAACCAGTGGTCAAAATGAGCGGGAACAGTCAGTAGCGGATTTCCAGTGCTTTTATTTTTTGCTGTTAACAACTCCACTATTTTGTGCAACTAGTTTCACCACTCAGGAACTGTTCTTTGTGAAGCTAAAGCACACTTCTCCCCTGTACCACCCAATAGCAGTTACAGCTAAACTGAAATCGGCTTCATCTGAATTGGCTGTCAACCAGCATGGCTGTAACCCTTGAAACATGTCTTGCAAGTTGATCCCCTCCTGCCTATCCTGTCCTCCACCGGGCCATAGTTCCACTATTATGTTTGGTACAATTCTACCACTGCCTACGAAAGGCCCTAAATTCACTTTAAAACCACAGCAGGAAACACGGATTATGTTGGCATTATGAGACCCAAGAATGGTCCACCCAACTGCTAAAATAAAGTCCTCGCCAACACCCAATCCTTTGTGAGAAGGACACACTCCTTAAATGGCACCTCTTTTGTCGGCATTGCTCATTCTCGTGCAATCGCCCTCCCCTAAGTCAATCTGACCCCTTGACCTTTGTGATTCCACCCCCAGATGCCTGTAGAGGCCAGAGACCCACAGTTTACAGTAATAACCCACAGCCAAAGGAAGGGTTGGCAGCGCTCGTTGATTCGTTTTTGGTGCCCAAGGCAAAGCTTCTTGAAATGACATTTGCCAACCCCCTTCCCTGGCTACGGGGGCCTATCTGCACCTTCTAGACCCATCTTGGCCCCACTGGCACCCTGCGATGCCGTACACGTTGAGCGGCCCTTGGCTCTGGTTGCACTGCCATTGCTGTGACGGCAGGAGCTCTGGTCCGCCCCCACAGCGTCTGGCATGCGCCACACACACTGGAACCCTCCAGTGGCTCCTTAGGCGTGGATATAAAGTGGAGGAGAGCAGGTTCGTCTGAGCCACAGCTGCTTTGCCTATTTGCAAGGATGGCGTCTCAATGCATTTCGTCGGCTTTCAGATGGCTGCAGACTTAATTTCATTATGATGGCAGGCTGGAAATGCATAGAGTTAGCGCTTTTGACTCCAGGGCCTGTGTGAGAATATTATAGCAACACACTCAGGCGCAGGATATAATCTGGTTTTAATATTGCACTGTTCGGCTACTTTAATATTAATGCCTAACAAGGAAATCCAGCTTTTATCAGCGCGAACAGCCATCATATAGCTTATGCAGCTTGCCCTACATGTGTAGAGTCATCTGTCGGACATGTCCTGTCTATCTTATTGTGTGATTTATGATATCAATGTTCCAAAGGAAAAAAGGGGAAAATGGCAAACAAATAATATGAATGTCTGTTTTGGACCTCTTGCAGCCCTAACCCCTGGTTGCTTAGCAGAACAGATGTGGCGAGTAAGGGGTGTTGCCCGAGAACGGGTCGTTGTTTCTGCTTGGCAATCCCTTTTATTGCACCATTTCCCACACTCCTTTGCCAGGCCCCAATCAGCATACACAGCGAGGTCCAGGGCAGCGCAATTGTGTGTCATTCGCCAAACATTCAGAGTCAAGATCAAAACTTCAAAACCGCCAACATATGATGCTGTGAATCACGGGAACTATATGTCACTGGCTTGCATGGCTACTGGTTGCTTCCGGCAGGTTGTGGGAAGATTCCTAAACGGTTTTTATTTCAGGGAAACCGCCAGGGGTCTGCAACCTTTGGCTTCTCAGATGTTTTGGACTACAACTCTCATCAGCCTCAGGCAGCATTGTTAATGGTCAGGGATCATGGGAGCCATAGGGCAACATATCCGACAAGCTGCACAATGCAGACATCTGTGTCACATGGCAGACATCTGTGTCACATTGCAGACATCTATTTTATGGTTGCTGCTCGGAAATGGTCACCAAATAGTTTGAGTCACTAATCCCTTATTTCTTTAAAATGAATCACCTTAATATTTTTTTTTTAAACCTGAATCAAGAATCATAAATGTTGATGTGTTTGTGCAGATCTCCGAAAAATATCTATTAAATATACAAGTAATATGTGATGTAATGTAAGTAAATGTCCTGTATGAAGAAAGAGTGTGTCCACTGTGCAGGCATGAGCTAGAAACGATTAGACACCTCTTAACAGATTGTAAATACTTGCAGGAATGTTATATTAAGGGCTATAGGGACCTGGTGAGTAATTATAGACTGGTAAACACAGACCAATTCTAGTTCGCTATCCTCATCCTCGCCATCCTCACCGTGGCCATCCTCACGGCAGAAACACTGTTGCATGTGGGAGCCGCATACCACATTTGGAAAAAAAATCACTGTTATGATGCAAGAAAGTAGTCAAAGGATGAATTGAATTATATTTGAATATTGATTCTATTAGAATTTTTTTTTTTTTACTATGAGGATGATTACATGTGTTTTATAGATTATTACTTTTAATATGTTTACGATGATGATTTTAATCAAATGTCATGTAATATGATATGGTGCAGAATTGCACCAAATATCATTTAATGTAATGTAATGAATTCAATTGTTTATATGAAATGTTTTAATTAACCAATTCCACTCTAAACTAATTAACATTTCGAGGATCAGGTGAAATTGAACTCAAGCCTAAATTCATGAATTCTTCAGAGAGAAAAAAAAAACACTCTCGAACAAAAAAAATTGAGAATGCAATGTAGATGTCAAGCCTAAATGTAAGCGACGCTATAGTCATCTGTCTGGAGAGGGTTGCACTGCACCTATTTGTGCCCAGGTTCTAGTTTTGCATTGATCCTCCTTCCCAGAACCCTAGATCACAGTACAGTGCAGAGTACCTGAAGTGATCACAAATCTAATGGTTGCATCAAATGATGTCAAAGAATAGATTGCAATTAGTAAATTGTATGATTCCAGGATAATGAGAACCCTCTGTTTTGCGGGAATCCTATCCTGGGCAGCATGCTCGGGACACCATGCTCGGGGCACCATGCTCTGGGCACCATGCTCTGGGCACCATGCTCAGGGCACTATGCTCCGGGCAGCATGCTGACCAGAGCATGCTAGGACACCATGCTCAAGGGACCATGCTCGGGTCAGCATGCTCGGGCATCATGCTCTTGGCAGCATGCTCGGGGCAGCATGCTCTTGGCAGCATGCTCGGGGCACCATGCTCGGGGCACCATGCTCTGGGCAGCATGCTCAGGGCACTATGCTCCGGGCAGCATGCTCGGACACCATGCTCGGGGCACCATGCTCGGGGCAGCATGCGCTTGGCAGCATGCTCGGGGCACCATGCTCTGGGCAGCATGCTCTGGTCAGCATGCTCGGGGCACCATGCTCGGGGCACCATGCTCTGGGCAGCATGCTCTGGGCACCATGCTCTGGGCAGCATGCTCTGGTCAGCATGCTCGGGGCACCAGGCTCGGGGCACCATGCTCGGGGCACCATGCTCTGGGCAGCATGCTCTGGGCACTAAGCTCCGGGAAGCATGCTCTGGTCAGCATGCTCGGGGCACTGTGGGATGTATTTACCCATGCATCCGAGCCCTACCTCAAAACTGTGCAGTACTGACATGGAAAACCTCATGATGGCCAGAGCTTCCCAGAAAATGCACAGGGAAATGCATGAAGAATAGGCTGCCACTCATTTTTGCCGATGTTATGGGCACAGAAGGACACTGCCTAAAACCACCATTGGACTACCCACACAGTAGTCTGAAACCATTGGGAATGGCAATGCTGATTGCCAAAAGCAAACCCATAACTGTTGGGAATTCATTTTCTTAAATCCCAAAAATGGGTGCAGTACCAGTACTCACCACTATCCAAAAGCCGGCAGTTTAAAACCACCCTGTGTTTCTCTGAAGGCAAGCCAAAGTGCCTATTTCAAACATTGCAATATGTGCAAAATATTCACTGAACACCAGCAGACATTTGGTAGAATGGAGTTTTGTGTGCCTACAAAATCTGGGAAATGAAGAGCCCAGAACAATGCTTATAACAAAACTGGCTGAGCTATGGAGTCAGCAGTTTAAGTTGCACTGGATTTAAAGACACTAAAATCGAAAATGTTAGATTAAATGAGTGACCTATGTTTGGTGTCACATGCCTTTGTAACTGTTTAAATGTCATAGTTTTAAACTTAGAATCAGCCTTCTAGCTGCATATGTGAAAATGTTTAGTTTTATTTGAATGCAGAAACTGGGGAACAAAAAGTGACATTTTATCTGAAACCTGGCTGAAGGAACTGAATTCTGCCTGGCAACTACCCCCATCAGGAGTGAAACTTGAGTCACAGCTGTGTTCCCAGGCCAACCTTCCTTTTGCTGCTCACACTAAGGATATGCCATCTATCTGATAATTGAATTACCTGTGCTCTGCAGGAGAGTGAACAAAGCCCTCTTCACTCAGGCAAAGGTTTTTATTACCGCAGTCGTAAAATGTAGCTTCCTCTTGGCAGGAGCTGGGAGGGGCACTGCCTGTGAGAGCAAGCTGGCTTGGCAGAACTGGATTAACCAGTATTTCTACCTTGTGCTGAGAGAAAACCACACCCCTTTGTAGCCAGAATATTGTTTAGAAAAAGATTAATAACTCATGGTGCGGACATGTGAAAATTTTATAAATGATACCATAATTCTTGTGATTTTTCTGCCCACATTTTAAGAGGTTTTTCGACCCGGTGGCATGTTCAGGGGGGTTTTAGCGGAAAAGTGGATATTACTCTAAATGTATGCATGTTAAAAATCTGAAACTTCATCAGTTAATGTCCTTACTCCCTGCACACATGTATGTAAAGTTGGGTCCATGTCAGAAATTGAAAAATCAGTTAAAGAGTCCATTATGTGCCATCTCTGAATGCAAGCTCCTAGAAAGAGCAGATTTGGACAGAGACATGGCTAAATTCAGCCACACCATGTATATGTAATTTCAAGCAACTGTGTAACTGTGAAATATGTCTTTTATTATCAAATATAGAATGTGTGCAATCTGACAGAGGAGTGTCCTATCTGCAAGCCATAAAATGACATCCCTCTGACTCACAGTTCATTCCCCAATCAAATGATAAATGGAAGTTTGACCAATTAGAAGCTGAGAGAGAGGTAGGGTCAGTGATGCTAGAACACACCCACATTCTAAACACATAAAAGCAGACAAACAGGACAGATAGGGACTTTTCAATTCCATCTGCAGCGGGACGCTCTGCCGGAAAAATCCATGCTTTACCTCCATCAAACCTCCAGAGAGCCAAACTAGAGACTTCAATCTATCCAGAACTAGAGACCCAGACCAGAGAACCAGAGAGAGCTGACCCAGATCACTGTGAAGTGCAGAGACCAGAGGCGAATTTAAAACCCTGACCAGATCCGTGATGAGGCCCATTTCACTCAAGAATATAGTGTGAGTACCTAGAAAACTGTGCAGAACCAATCTCCTAGTTAAAATAATATAATTCAATCCATTTTTAACCTAAGTAGAACTGCAGCTTAGCAATTGTGTTATCCTGCCATCATTTTTAAAGCTGAAAAAGTGTGCGTTTAAAATTTCAAATCTGAAAAACGACCGTTATTCAATCGCTCATATCTCCGCAACCGTTTGTGCTAGAGACTTGCAGTAACTTTTCTTTGGAAGCTGAGATCCTAGGCTTTCATAGGACCCCAAAACGATAGAGATAGTCCTTGTGGTTCTCCTGTAATAGCGCTCGGCGCATCCGCGAATTTTACCGCGATTTGCAAATTTCTTCACATGTAAAAACTGCTGCTGCTTGCCTTCCATTTGCCAGAAATTCGTTTAACCTGCTAACTATCCCTGCCTCATTGCTAGTGTGAGCCTGGACTAATATTAACTAGATACCACTCACCCTGAACCTCTGAAAGGGAATTAAAAGTATTTTAGCATATTTTTTAATTCATTGCCAGCACATATCAAAGCAATTTGGGCCTGTGTTTTTAATCTTCTGTTGTCTAAGCTTGCCGGGGTGAACTGATCACATTTGATTGCATTTCTGAGAACTGTGTGTTTTCCTTCCATTCCCTTGCCTTGCATCAAGGGGGGGAGGGGATTGCCAGAGAAAAGTGATTACATTGTTTTGTTGAAATCATATTGAGTATTTCTATACTGCTTTTCATTCATTCAACCTTGCATCCATTTGAACTCTATAAAGCATTTTGTACCACCTTCTTCTTTTGTTCCTATTTACCAGTGTGCTACATTATCCATTTCATGTCAACTCCTTATTGATTATAGAGAAGCGTGTTAGTGCCAGATTCTCCGTTGTTAATCTTTATCATATCAGATTAAGTGTGCTAGTCAATTATTAATTTATTATAAAGTGTGATATATATATATTTTAAATTATCAAATAAACCTTTTAAACTTGCAAAACAGAACTACTTCTTGGCTCAGTGGGGTCAGGGGGATTCCAAGAGAGGGGTGTTATATAGGGGTAGTCATCCAGAACGCATGAACTGGACATAAAGATATATCAATAAGGGTTTTCATTCAGTATTCTAGACTAGGCGTTAACTTAGCTGTAGTGCTGAATTGAATCCTCTTACAAATTGGGGGCTCGAGCCGAGACGTTGGGTTAGAATACCACTTGTGCAGCTTAATACAGTGTGCTAACTGACGGGATACATACATCCGGTCGGATCACCACGCTGCATTACGCTGTGAAGCATTCCTCAAAAGGGACACTCCAAGAAAAGTTCTGTTCTGCAAAAATAAAATACTAACTTCTGTAAGTCAGGACAGAGATCAATCTCTAGAATGACGACCTTAGTAGACATGAAAATAGCCAGAGAGTACCTCTTGCATAAGCTATTTGTGAGAGGTGAATGGACTGAACACGGCCAGGATGCGTGGTTGCAGGCCATCACACAACAGGTCACTGAAACAGGGTCAGATATATATAGAGATCAGGGTCCCTTACATGTGGCCCTGAGTGAACTATATATGGCTCCTAAAGCCAAAGAGGAACACAATAAGATTGCCAGGATAGCAGCATACCTGTACCTATATATGGGAGACATGCAGGATAGATGTGCTGAAAGCCAAAATCTGGCAAATAGGCAACAGATGGTGTTAGAGAAGGCCCAATCTGACCTGGTCTCTTCTGAGCAGAGGCTGCAGAGGAGCCAGGAGTCAGAAGATGATAGTAGGCAGCACATCATTAAAATAAAGAAGGATTTGGATGTGCTGCAACAGGAAAAGGTAGAACAGGATACTAGATTTCTGGCCCTGCAGAAGGAGCACCAAGACAGTTTGGACTCCTTACTGCAGAGCCAGAAAAAGCTGGAGCAACAATTAGACTTTAACAGGGCATGCACGGAGCAGGTAGCCACCCTGCAAAGTCATCTAGATAGAGTGAAGGTAGAGAGCAACAAGCTGATCTTGAAAGACCTGGATACCCAGGCAGAGTTTGATGAAGAACGCCAGAAAGCTGGTGCCTTTCAAAGGCAAAGGGACGACCTGGCGGCACAAATGCAGGCTCTTAGTCAGGAAAGAGACGCCTTAGGCCAGGAAGTCTGCCATTTAAAAAGGAAAACGGAAGAAAATCACCTGGCCCACCAGGGACTGGGTGACCTCCAAAAAGAACACCAGAACTTGTTAGAGCACACGAGGAGGGTGGAGGATGCTCTAGCAAGAAAGGAGCAGGCCAATAGGGACACAGCTCAGGAGGTAACCCTCCTGCAGCAAAGACTGGCCCAGTTCTCCAGGACCAACCAGGAAGCACAGAGGGAAAATGAGGCTCTCTGCCAGCACAATGAGAGGCTCCAGCAACAGGTAGCGATGCAGGAGAAACTGATAGAGTCGAGTAAGGCCTTAACAGAGGAACTGAAGGCACAAATGCAGGCTCTTGCATTGCAACAGGGAGCAGGGGCGGATAGAGATGAGGTTCGCTGGGAAATGGAAACTCCGGAGCATAACCTCAGGAGCCCTAGTACCAGAGGCCCTCATACCTCTCAGTCCCTGGACTCTGCCACCCCCATGTCCCCTGGTGCACATGAGCACAGGGCCACAGGGATGGCAGATTACTATCCAGCTAAAAGTATGGGGCTCATAGGCCAGTACCACTCAGGAATGGAGGGGTGGGCATCCGGGTATGGGCACCCAAGTACAGTACAGTTCAGTGGGGAACCCCAGGAGAGTAGGCCCATTAAGGGCATCCTGAAAACCTCTGCCCAGTTAGGTCAGTGGAGGGGGTACCCATCAAATCCTGGCAGCAAGGAGGAATCTGAAGACTCCTCTGAACTGCGCAGGACACAGGAGACCAGGTCCCCACATTCTGCCAGCCATTCCCAGGCTCGCAGAATCCGGGAAAACCTGGAAGATCAGACGGGAACCTCTGGGAGCAGTGCCTCTGAGTCCGAGGATGAATGGACAAGGGTTACCCGAACCAAAAAGGCCAATAAGGCAAAAAGGGCCTTGCTTAAGGACCCCTTAAAGCAGATTAAGGCGATCAGGAGCGTCATCACGCCTTACCATAAGAACGCTAAGTATTCTGTTTGGGAGCACTTAGAGTTGTTTGAACAAATGATGGAGACTTTCCATTTGAAGGACAGCCAAAGCTGTATTCAATATGTAAAGTGGACCTTCTCCCCGGAATACTCCAGTTTCTTTGCGGGGCTGGAGGACCAAAATCATTTAAGATGGTCCACCTATAAGGCGGCCATCTTGAAACATTTTTCCATTCATAGAAATCCTCAAGAGGCTCGCAAGGCAGCCTACAATTTGCAATGTGGGGAGGATCAGGCCCCACAAGAATTTGTGCAGGAGTTAAAGCGGGCTTTTGCACAGACCACAAGAAGGGTGCGCACGGATAGCAGGGAATTTATAAATACGTTTTTCCATGCCTTGCCCAAATATATCATGACCCAGCTCGTGAGGGATTTTCACGAGAAAAGATCTTTAGACTGGGTCATCGAACAGGCTACCCGGATCTATGAGGTGCAGAAACCGGTAGATAGCAAAAGTAATGCCCAGAAAAACCCCAAAGCCAACAGCACCCCTGCTGCTGCCAAGGTGGCAGAGGTAAAGGTTACCCCCGTTTTGGATTTGGAGATGGGGGGGCCTAAAAACCTACCTGCACCTAATAATGCTAGGCCCAGAAGGTCCTCGGGCCAGTCACAGACAGGGAGCCAGGGAGGCAGCCCCACAAATGGGGTCCCTCGCTCTCCTGATTATGTAAGTCCCCGTTACAAGGGAAATCGACCCATCCTGGGTTATGTGTGGACTCCTCCAGCCCAAGGGGGGGGATCCAGCCAAGCACCTAACCCAGGGAACCTCCCTCCAAACTTCCCACAGGAGGGCAGAAATTTACCAAACCCTGGGCAGAACTTTTTCCCCAGATATCCACCCGACTTTCAGCCCCAAAACTATCCATCCTTCTTTCCCCAATTCCCTGAGCCCAGACCACTGAATCCGGGAGAGGGGAGGCCAAGGGTGGAGGGGTACCCAAATCTTCCCAACCCGGGGTATTACCAGAGGAGGGACAGCTACCCTTCCCGGGATCAGCCCAGGGGAGAAAACAGGGCCCCGTATCAGCCTGAGCGGGTTTCCCAGTTAGAGCGCCAGGTTCAAAACATGGCGCGGGATCTGGGTCACATACTGAGGGCTCAGCAGAACCCTCAGATGGGCGTGCCGGCGCAGAACGCACCCAACTCTGGACCTGGTGCTCCAGAACAATGACGGGGGCAGCACCCCGATAACACACCGGTTCCCAGGGAGGAGGCACAAAGGGAAGGGGGGTGTAAAGCCTTGGAGGAAGCTTCCTTCCTCACTTGTAAACAGCCCCTGGAAACCCAGGAACCGGAAACAAAATCTCTTGCCCCTGAAAGTCTGCCTCCTAAGGAGCAGAGGGGGGGTAGGAGAAACAAAAGACCCAAACAGACTCAGTTTGAGGAGGAGGTACAGATCTTCCAATTTGAGGGAGAGGGATCCTCAGAGGATCCTGGGAAAAGGATCTTCCCCTTCAGAGAGGGGGAACTCCCCCCAAAGAAAAATGGGTCCCTAGGGATGCAAATCCAGACTGGGGAGATGTGGAGATTGAGCTACCGCCGCCCACCATCTCATCCCAGAACCAACAGCAAGAAAATCCCCGGGTTCAAACCCATACTGGGGACTGCCTCCAAAAAGGGGGGGGCGGCCCAGAACCGGAACCAGGGGAACCCACAATGGCTCTGATCTCCAGTTGCCAAATTTTTCTTTCAGATTCCCAAGACTCTCCACAGAATTCTGCCCAAATCTCTTCTCTTGCAATGTCCAAAACCAGAAAATTAGCCCACCAGTTGTCCAAAAATGTACATTATCTGTGCCCCCTTGAGGAGAAGGAGGGAAGATATTATGCCCCGGTACAAGTACAGGGGCAGGGTACAATCTCGGCACTGGTGGACACTGGATCTCAAGCTACCCTTTTGTCCAGAAGGGCCTTTGACGAACTGAATGCAGGAAGGGGAGAGAATTACCAAATTCCTCTCACCTGTCTTCCGGGACAACTACAGAACTTTGACGGGAAGGAAATTCCCGTTGAGGGGACTGCAGACTTGGACATTAAAATTGGGCGACATAAGTTGAAACACCCGGTCATAGTTGTGACCCCGGAGGGCACCCCTTGTTTACTATGGAATGACCTCCTGAGAAGGTTGTCACCCCTAATAGATTGTGTAAACAAGGTCCTCTGGACCCAGACTAGCCGACCAATAAAATTAAAACAGAGCGTCAACCATGTTAGTTTAAACGGCACCTGCCACATGGTTGAACAAAAATCTGACCAAGTAGAATTTCACTTCCAGAACAACCAGATTCCAGACGTGACAGTAATAGCAGTAGGACAACAGACTAGTGATGGGGGGTCCTCTCTATTTCTGAAAATCAACCTTCCTTCCAGTCTAAAGTGGTACTCCACGCTGGAAGGAAACACTCTGAAATTCTATACCAATCCACAATCTGAAACTCCCACTCCTATAGTCCAGAAAGATGTGAAATCAGCTCAGAGCCTGGCTGATATTCAGCAAATTGGAGAGCAGTTGTTCATCCCTGTTCAGTTAAATGATGGGAAGGACTCTGTTCTCGCTCGAGTGTGTGTGAACAACGGTAAGAGCTTCATCAGCGAAGCCATGTTCCGCCAACTCCCAAAAGATCCAGCCATTCCCACCTTCAAACTGATAGACAAATGGGAAATGGACCTGGAAGCACCTAATTCCAAACATCTCCTGCCAAGCAGGTGTATGCTCAAAATCTCCATTGGCGACAAGAGCATAGTCCACAATTGTTGGGTCGTGCGAGACGTCCCTGCCGCCTTTTACTTAGGCAGTGACATTCTCAATCGCTTTGCCATTAGTTTGGACCTAATAAACTTCAAAGCTTGGTCCCGATTAGCGGATAATCCCATAGGCTTTGATGATCCAGAAAAAGCATTTAGGTCAGCTCAATTGCTACCTCATGCAGTTGAAATTCAGACTAAAGAGGAAGTCACCATCCCAGAAAGGACCCGACAATTCTCCCTGGAAGTGAAAGTTAAAAGGGGACAAGAGTTGAAAAACCCTGATGCTTACATACATCTAAATGCTTCTTTCCAACAGCAAGGGTTGGGGGTAAACCCAACTCCATTAGTCAACATAGAACATGACACCATTCTAATAGAGGTGGATAACAGCGACTTAAAGAGTATTACTCTAGCCGCAGGCACCATTATTGGAATGGCGGTTGATGACCGACATTTCTCCATTGATCTTAGAAATGAACTGTTAGGACCAATCCCCAAGGACTGTGTTGACAGTGACAGTGAGGACAATACAACACCAGACAGGATTTTTACCCGGCATGGGGGGAACTTCCTGGTGTACACTTCTTGCCCTTATAGTAAGGAAGATGTGACTTGTGACTTCAGGAGGGATGAGGTGATTTTCCAGGTCCATGAGGGCTGCCTTTCCCACCTGAAGCCTCCGGTCCAAATCAGCACTCTGACCAGGGACTTCTCCACCCAGCTGGAGGAGGCCGCGGAGATAGCCAAACCAGAAGTCTTTCCAGGCTTCAGGCAGATGGTGGAAGAGAGAGTCAACCTAGCTGATGCCTGTGTGACTCTGGAACAAAGGCAAAAGTTGAAACAAGTTTTCTTGGATTTGGAAGATCTCTTTGCGGTAGACTCATATGACTGTGGTCGCACTGACATCCACACAACAACAAATCCCACGGACCCTGGCATGACTCCTGTGTTTGTGAAGCAATATCGCTTGCCTCTCGCATCAATGGAGTCCCTTACTGAAATAATTAAGAACCTTGAGTCCCGGGGAATAATCCGTCCAGTCCACAGCACCTTCAATAATCCGGTGCTGGGAATATTGAAGCCAAACGGCCAGTGGAGACTCTGTGCCGACCTCAGGGAGCTCAACAAACGGGTCCATACTTCCCGATGGCCTCTGCCCTACATTGACCAAGGGCTGGCCCAGATCCAGGGGTCACAGGTATTCACTGCAATAGACCTGACCAATGGATACTGGACTGTGCCTGTCAGTAGGGAGGACCAATACAAGCTGGCTTTTACCTTTGGGGGCCAGCAGTACACCTGGACCCGGACTCCCTTCGGATACCTCAACTCCGTCAATTAATTCAACATTTTCCTACATAAGGCCATGCCCGACCTGGGTGCGAGGGGTAACCTGGCTTATGTAGATGATTTCCTCATCAAAAGTTCATCTGTGGAGGAACACATAGCGGAGATCCGTTATGTTCTGACACAGTTGAGGGCCGCCGGAGCAAAACTTTCCTTTCAGAAAGCACAGTGGTGTAGAACCCGTGTTAATTTCTTGGGGCATGAGATTACTCCTCAGGGCCTCTGTCCCCAGGAAAAGAAAGTGGAAGCACTTCAGAAACTGAAAGACCCCACAACTCTGCGGGAACTAAGGAGCCTCCTTGGACTGACTAATTACAGCAGAAAGTTCATTGAGGGCTACGCAGAGATCACCAGACCCCTGATTCATCTCCTAAAGGGGGGGGTCAAGTGGGAATGGGGTCCAGAACAATCCGAGGCAGTAAGACAACTCAAGAGAAGCCTCTCACAAGCGCCTTGCCTAGCTTACCCTGTCAGAAACAAGGAGTTCTTCCTGGAGACAGGGTTCTCTAATACGTGCTTGACGGCCGTATTATACCAAAAGCATGACAAGGTCAATAAAGTAATCTCATATGCGAGCAAAACTTTATCCTCTGTGGAGGAAAAATTCAACGATTGTGAGAAGGCACTCCTGGCAACGGTGTGGGCATTGAAGAATTACCGCCCGTTTATCCAGGGGGAACACATCATAGTGGAGACTCCACACCAGCCTCTGCAATATCTCCAAAGTGACAGAATCCGGGCCGGAAATGTGAGTAATTCCCGAATTACTTCCTGGATTCTGTCAATGCAAGGCTTTCCTGTGGAGGTCAAATATGGCCAAAACAAGAAGAGTCCCCTCGCGCAAGGTCTGGCTGACTTGCATGATTGTGCCAGAGAAAACTGTCTCGAGGACGAAAGTCTAAAAATAAAGGACAACACGGAGGCATACCTTAATTCCCCACACAAAGTCTTTGAAGAGGACAAGTGTGAGGGAATGCCCACTGTCTATGTGGATGGATGCTCTTACCATGTTGACAACAACGGGGAGAAAGAACTGGTGGCCCGGCGTAGGGAATGCATGGGTGAATGAGTCCCCAGAACCCTCCGCTGGATACAAAATTGGTCCCCGAAGTAGTCAGGTGGCAGAATTGATGGCTGTGCATCAGGCCATCCTCACTGCTGTCCAGCATCAACTCCACGAACTGGTCATAATCACAGATTCGGATTATGTACGGAACGGGTTCGTGGAGCACCTGGTAAATTGGAAAACCAGAGGCATGTTATGTGCTAACAACAAACCCTTGAAACATGGGAAGTTGATCCAAAACATTGATGATCTGGTCACATCGAATGAGATGACCATCTATTGGAAAAAGATCAAGGGTCATTCCAAAGTAGAGGGACCACACAAAACTGGAAATGACTTAGCTGATCAGCTGGCCAAAACTGGGGCCATCCAAGGGGATCTGATTGAGATTGAGTCCCTGTTGGGGGAAATCCAGGTCACTGCCATCACTAGGTCCCAGACAAATGCTCACAACGACCTTTCAATTGCACAATGGAGTAAGGAGACCCCTGATGCTGATTTGATTACTGCTCAGAAGGGGGATCCAATAATTGGTAAATTTTACCAGCACCTTGAGGACCCTGAGAACTTTCCCCTGACGGATACCGATTACATTGGGAAAGATGACCTAAGAGTGTTGATGAAATGTCCAAAAATGTTCCGGATCCAAGACGGTTTGCTGGAAAGGAAATCCAAAGCTGGCCACGATCAGTGGGTGGTTCCTACCTCATTCCGAAGCCTGATGTTAAGTCACGCCCATGATGCGGCCACCGCCGGTCATAGGGGGTTTCACACAACACTGGAAATCTTAAGAGAGGTTGCATACTGGCCACACATGGGCCAGGACCTCAACCAATATTTGAAGGGTTGTCTTGTGTGTGCACAATTTCAGCCGACATCCCTCACACACCGGGCGCCTTTACAAAAGCGGGGGATGACACTGCCATGGTCAGATTTACAAATCGACTTTGTAGGCCCTGTGATTCGCTCGGCTAGGGGGAATAAGTACATGTTGACTGTGACATGCTTGTTTACCAAGTGGGTGGAATGTCTCCCAGCCCCAAATTGCAAGGCAGAAACTGCAGCTGCTTTGATGATTAACCACATCTTTTCCCGTTTTGGTCTACCTCAAAGGATTGAGTCAGATAGAGGTAGCCACTTCACCAGTGAAGTAATGACAAAGATGTGGGAGATACTGGGGGTCAAGAGAAAGCTGCATATTGCTTATAGACCAGCTTCTTCTGGGGCAGTAGAGAGATATAATCGGACAATTGTGAGCATATTAAAGAAGTTTGTGGCAGATTCTGGGCCAAGTTGGGATATCCGATTACCTCTGGTCCTAATGGCTATCAGATCTACCCCTTCATCTGCAACCAAAATGTCACCATTTGAGTTGATGACTGGGCGCAAGATGGTGCTTCCTCAGCATTTGCTCTACAGGACCCAAGAGCAGACACTGATAAATGCCTCCACTACTCATGAGTATGTGGAGAATTTAAGGAAACACCTCCAACATGCTTTTGCTTATGCTCAGCGGAATCTAGAAAGATCAGCTGATAGCATGAAGACCCACTATGACCTGAAAACTTCCAGGAAGGAATATCAGGTGGGGGACCGGGTCTATCTATACAACTTCCAAAGGAACCAGGCCAGGCAGCGCAAATTTTTGCCTACATGGAAGGGACCCTTTGAGATCGTCGATAAGATCTCCCCTGTGGCCTACAAGATCCGCATCCCCAAAGGCGGTTCGGCAGAGGGGGAAGACAAGTGGGTCCACATAAACCAGTTGAAATGTTGCCATCCCAGGCACACTCTGCAACAACTGGAGGAATCCTCTGGAATCCTAGCGGGTACTGTATCAGACTAATTCAGCTCCAACCATAAAACATACCACATCTAGTCTCTAAAATATTGTGATTTGCATGAAACTGTCTCTTAGTTATATTGTTTTTTTTTTTTTTTTTTTTTTCAAAATAAGAATGTAATGTTTTGTTATGATGAAATGCATATGCTGCCCCACTATCTCAACGGTGGTGGAAAAACGTCTATGAATAGGTATTGCCGCTCTTCCTTTGTCATCCTAGGAGAAAGAAAACCTTGAGACGGGCCAAGGAGGACGATCCGGAGACCGGGAGCTGAGACGCAACGGGCTCGGGGTACCGCCCAATATTCCCATCAGAACCGGCGAGGAGAACCGATCGATCCGACCGGATGGAGAAGAAGATGATGAACTGTGCCATCTATTGGAAGAAGATGAGGAAACATCCCAGGTCTTGCGAGTCCCATTCGTGAAATAGAATGGCCATCGCAAGAGGGGGGCTTGTGGGATGTATTTACCCATGCATCCGAGCCCTACCTCAAAACTGTGCAGTACTGACATGGAAAACCTCATGATGGCCAGAGCTTCCCAGAAAATGCACAGGGAAATGCATGAAGAATAGGCTGCCACTCATTTTTGCCGATGTTATGGGCACAGAAGGACACTGCCTAAAACCACCATTGGACTACCCACACAGTAGTCTGAAACCATTGGGAATGGCAATGCTGATTGCCAAAAGCAAACCCATAACTGTTGGGAATTCATTTTCTTAAATCCCAAAAATGGGTGCAGTACCAGTACTCACCACTATCCAAAAGCCGGCAGTTTAAAACCACCCTGTGTTTCTCTGAAGGCAAGCCAAAGTGCCTATTTCAAACATTGCAATATGTGCAAAATATTCACTGAACACCAGCAGACATTTGGTAGAATGGAGTTTTGTGTGCCTACAAAATCTGGGAAATGAAGAGCCCAGAACAATGCTTATAACAAAACTGGCTGAGCTATGGAGTCAGCAGTTTAAGTTGCACTGGATTTAAAGACACTAAAATCGAAAATGTTAGATTAAATGAGTGACCTATGTTTGGTGTCACATGCCTTTGTAACTGTTTAAATGTCATAGTTTTAAACTTAGAATCAGCCTTCTAGCTGCATATGTGAAAATGTTTAGTTTTATTTGAATGCAGAAACTGGGGAACAAAAAGTGACATTTTATCTGAAACCTGGCTGAAGGAACTGAATTCTGCCTGGCAACTACCCCCATCAGGAGTGAAACTTGAGTCACAGCTGTGTTCCCAGGCCAACCTTCCTTTTGCTGCTCACACTAAGGATATGCCATCTATCTGATAATTGAATTACCTGTGCTCTGCAGGAGAGTGAACAAAGCCCTCTTCACTCAGGCAAAGGTTTTTATTACCGCAGTCGTAAAATGTAGCTTCCTCTTGGCAGGAGCTGGGAGGGGCACTGCCTGTGAGAGCAAGCTGGCTTGGCAGAACTGGATTAACCAGTATTTCTACCTTGTGCTGAGAGAAAACCACACCCCTTTGTAGCCAGAATATTGTTTAGAAAAAGATTAATAACTCATGGTGCGGACATGTGAAAATT
Source organism: Ambystoma mexicanum (assembly GCF_040938575.1). Lineage (NCBI taxonomy): Eukaryota > Metazoa > Chordata > Amphibia > Caudata > Ambystomatidae > Ambystoma > Ambystoma mexicanum. The sequence goes on from NC_090937.1 coordinate 432,817,104, forward strand.
TTATAAATGATACCATAATTCTTGTGATTTTTCTGCCCACATTTTAAGAGGTTTTTCGACCCGGTGGCATGTTCAGGGGGGTTTTAGCGGAAAAGTGGATATTACTCTAAATGTATGCATGTTAAAAATCTGAAACTTCATCAGTTAATGTCCCTACTCCCTGCACACATGTATGTAAAGTTGGGTCCATGTCAGAAATTGAAAAATCAGTTAAAGAGTCCATTATGTGCCATCTCTGAATGCAAGCTCCTAGAAAGAGCAGATTTGGACAGAGACATGGCTAAATTCAGCCACACCATGTATATGTAATTTCAAGCAACTGTGTAACTGTGAAATATGTCTTTTATTATCAAATATAGAATGTGTGCAATCTGACAGAGGAGTGTCCTATCTGCAAGCCATAAAATGACATCCCTCTGACTCACAGTTCATTCCCCAATCAAATGATAAATGGAAGTTTGACCAATTAGAAGCTGAGAGAGAGGTAGGGTCAGTGATGCTAGAACACACCCACATTCTAAACACATAAAAGCAGACAGACAGGACAGATAGGGACTTTTCAATTCCATCTGCAGCGGGACGCTCTGCCGGAAAAATCCATGCTTTACCTCCATCAAACCTCCAGAGAGCCAAACTAGAGACTTCAATCTATCCAGAACTAGAGACCCAGACCAGAGAACCAGAGAGAGCTGACCCAGATCACTGTGAAGTGCAGAGACCAGAAGCGAATTTAAAACCCTGACCAGATCCGTGATGAGGCCCATTTCACTCAAGAATATAGTGTGAGTACCTAGAAAACTGTGCAGAACCAATCTCCTAGTTAAAATAATATAATTCAATCCATTTTTAACCTAAGTAGAACTGCAGCTTAGCAATTGTGTTATCCTGCCATCATTTTTAAAGCTGAAAAAGTGTGCGTTTAAAATTTCAAATCTGAAAAACGACCTTTATTCAATCGCTCATATCTCCGCAACCGTTTGTGCTAGAGACTTGCAGTAACTTTCCTTTGGAAGCTGAGATCCTAGGCTTTCATAGGTTCTCCTGTAATAGCGCTCGGCGCATCCGCGAATTTTACCGCGATTTGCAAATTTCTTCACATGTAAAAACTGCTGCTGCTTGCCTTCCATTTGCCAGAAATTCGTTTAACCTGCTAACTATCCCTGCCTCATTGCTAGTGTGAGCCTGGACTAATATTAACTAGATACCACTCACCCTGAACCTCTGAAAGGGAATTAAAAGTATTTTAGCATATTTTTTAATTCATTGCCAGCACATATCAAAGCAATTTGGGCCTGTGTTTTTAAACTTCTGTTGTCTAAGCTTGCCGGGGTGAACTGATCACATTTGATTGCATTTCTGAGAACTGTGTGTTTTCCTTCCATTTCCTTGCCTTGCATCAAGGGGGGGAGGGGATTGCCAGAGAAAAGTGATTACATTGTTTTGTTGAAATCATATTGAGTATTTCTATACTGCTTTTCATTCATTCAACCTTGCATCCATTTGAACTCTATAAAGCATTTTGTACCACCTTCTTCTTTTGTTCCTATTTACCAGTGTGCTACATTATCCATTTCATGTCAACTCCTTATTGATTATAGAGAAGCGTGTTAGTGCCAGATTCTCCGTTGTTAATCTTTATCATATCAGATTAAGTGTGCTAGTCAATTATTAATTTATTATAAAGTGTGATATATATATATTTTAAATTATCAAATAAACCTTTTAAACTTGCAAAACAGAACTACTTCTTGGCTCAGTGGGGTCAGGGGGATTCCAAGAGAGGGGTGTTATATAGGGGTAGTCATCCAGAACGCATGAACTGGACATAAAGATATATCAATAAGGGTTTTCATTCAGTATTCTAGACTAGGCGTTAACTTAGCTGTAGTGCTGAATTGAATCCTCTTACAGCACCATGCTCTGGGCACCATGCTCTGGGCAGCATGCTCTGGTCAGCATGCTCTGGTCAGCATGCTCGGACACCATGCTCGGGGCAGCATGCTCTTGGCAGCATGCTCTTGGCAGCATGCTCGGGGCACCATGCTCGGGGCAGCATGCTCGGACACCATGCTCGGGGCACCATGCTCTGGGCACCATTCTCGGGGCAGCATGCTCGGGGCACCATGGTCTGGGCAGCATGCTCTGGTCAGCATGCTCGGGGTACCATGCTCTGGGCAACATGCACTTGGCAGCATGCTCGGGGCCCCATGCTCGGACACCATGCTCGGGGCACCATGCTCTGGGCAGCATGCTCTGGGCAGCCTGCTCTGAGCACCATGCTTGGGGCACCATGCTCTGGGCAGCATGCTTGGGGCAGCAGCTCGGGGCACCATGCTCAGGGCACCATACCCTGGGCAGCATGCTCTGTGCAGGATGCTGACTCTCTATCTCAGTGGATGAAAGAGGAGCTTCATGTAGCTCTAATGCCGTGGGGAGGTGATTCTGTGCCCCCTTGGTCTTCCCCTAGCATAGCCATTTCAAAACATGTTCTACAAAGAACCCTCCCCTTGAGAAACAATACTGTAGGCGAGGCCACACAAAAAACAAGAGTCTTTCAGACACACCTGAACAATCCTGTGCCCTCTGGCCCCAGGGAGGGGTGAGGGGCAACCCATAATTTGAAGACCACTGCCCTAGCTGGCTGCTTCTGGATCCGAGCCTGCCCGCTGCAGATAACAGATATTCTCACTGGCAAATGTGATGGAATTGTTCACGCCAAACTAATTTTTAAGAAACTAGAGTTAGCTGATTACTGAACGTCTAGAGTCTGCTATCTCAGATAAGTCCAATTATCTTTTTCCCGAAATTCATTGGACATGCGTTTGACCTTTTCATGACAAGAAACCGTTGGAATCTTGTCACCATGGGATGCAAGCCCAGCTATCTAGACTGAAAATACAATATTCAAACGTGACAGAAGGAAAGCTCGAATATCTGCAATGGGTTTTTGCTGTTGCTACTTGGGGAGAGTAAAGGAGGGAAGTCAGTGCTGCTCTTCAAAGCTTGTATGTGGAACATTGCATGCTGGGATTGTTGGCTAAACTGGCTCTTCTCCTCGGTTTTCTCAACTTTTTCTGGAGATCAATGTTTCCACGAGGGAATTTGGTTAATGCCTGGTGTCTGTTGCCATTTAATGCAATGTTTAATCACTCTTCTATTACACATACACACACAAACACACAAACGTAGACTCAAACAGTTGCCTCTCTAAAGTAACACATGGAAAAATCAAATACATTCTGTGTCACCAACATAGGAGCACTTTATGCCATTTATCATGAGGCTGCAGCCGCAAACTATCTATGCCAGTAATGGTCAGTGTGGCTACCATGCATGAGCCTGCTGCGACAGTCTATCTATGCCAGTGTCGCTCACTTTAAATTATATACATGGAGTGCTTCAGCCTTCATTCATATGATTAAAGTGACCATTACTGACATAGATAGGTTGTGCTTATCTATGCAAATAATGGTCACTTTTAAATCTTATGCGTGTGATTTAAACAGGGGTGGTTCATCCATAATGGGTAAGGGGGCGGCCTACCTCCTGAGCCCACGCCCACCCTGAACGAGCCCTGCCAGCCCAGGATCCCTCCCCCGGCTGCCTGTTGCAGCTCAGGAAACGCTCCAGAGCTGGCTTGAACTGTCAAGGGGAAACACTACGCCCATTCTGGTTCTTCATTGTGGGTGCACTGTCTGTGCAGGTGCACGTCACTGGCGATCACAGTTGGGTAAACTTCCCACCTGCAAAGCTTCCATGACAAATTGAATGCCTTATTTGTGAGTGAGCACACTAGCAAGTTGTCACGAGATCCGGCGAGCGGCCGTAGTCTGACCCAAACTCATGTGCAAGCTTCATGGATGGACTCAAGCTAAGTGCGTCAATCAAACCCAAAGAACCTCTCAGAGGGATTTCAAGGTCCACTCAAAGGCCTATAACCTATATGTAGGTTTGGTGCCCATATAGAAAGAAGAGTATTTCAATTTAAAACAGGGTTGATGTACTCCGGTCAGAGACCAGCTGTGAGTCTCGTTATAGAACGGTCCATGCAGGTTTGTTATATATACATCTGCAGTTACTTTAAGTGTCCAATATCTCTTGACTGTACTACAGGAGAGACTATACACCAGCCATCTTCATGTACTCAAGCTTAAGCCCCCAATGAGCATCTTCAGGACATTCAGACACCAAGCATTCATCAACATTCAACTGAGCAGTGTGGCCCACACTTGCATCAACATCCTTCCAGCAATCATAGGTGGCCAGCAAGAGAGGAAGCCAAGCAAATGCCTTGATTCTTTTGGAGTTGTCTACACTTGCAGGGACAGACATAGTGTGTGCTTAGATGATTCTTTGTGGTCTATTTCACATGGCATTCCCTGTTTGTGACATTTCATACTGTATTGTGGCTGTAACATGTATTCAATTCTCCTTGTATCTCTTTGCCTTAACCTTTCCTCTTTCAACCCAAACATTAAGAAAGAGAAAGAAAATAACCCTTTGAAGAGCATTTTTATAGCAGTTAATAGTGCCATCCTCTGCTATAAAAGACACCCGAACGAGAGATTTGTAACACTGTGACTACAGGATCAAATAGCAATTTCTATTGGAAGAGCACGTATGCGATACCACCTTAAAATTCATGGATTTAAAAGACGGGATCACCCGTGACCAGGACTACATCACCCCGAATCCCTATGAGCAAATAGAGAGGGACACAACACTGCCTTTGCCTATGTATGGAAGTTCAGGGTCTTAATACAGGTGACAAAATGTTTCTAGTGGATGAACCTATAACATAACGTTATGATCTAACAAAATTATAACATCTGGCATGATTAAGGGGCTCCGCTGACAGAAACTGACGGAAGTACATCCTGCGATCATACCGCATGACTCTCTACATGAGATACTTGTATAGTGAAATACTACAATACCCGATACGATCAGGGGAACAGCTTAGGGGAATTGATACAAGCAAGGCACGCGATCACGTGAACACACAAATATGCCACCTAAGATGATGACCGCAATGAAGGATCCACGTAGGAGAGAAGCAATATATATATTCCACGTAACATCTGACATGATTAAGGGGCTCGGCTGACGGAAACTGACAGAAGTACATCCTGCGTTCATACCGCATGACTCACTAAATGAGATACTTGTATAGTGAAATACTACAATACCCAATATGATCAGGGGCACAGCTTACAGGAATTGACGCAAGCTAGGCACACGATCACGTGAACACACAAATACGCCACCTAAGATGATGACCGCAATGTAGGAACCATGTAGGAGAGAAGCGATAAATATATTCCACGTAAGAAGGAAAGATTACATCAAATTATGAGACGTACTGTCTGATGAAGGCTTAGGCTTTAATTGCCAAATGAGACCCCAGCAATATCTTAAGATATAAAATGTATGTACGCACTCATGTTTATTACAATGTTATTACCGTATACCGACTCAGCGGGCATTCTCCCCACAGACACATGAGATTTCCCATATCCTGTAGAGCGGAAGTACCTGCAAGATACCATGCTGAGAATAAGAAATTAGCATCTATGGCAATAGGACCCCTCATCTAGATGTACCTATATTAATCACAAATATGGACGTAAGATAGGTCTAAGTAAGCTCTCTCTTTCTACAGAGCGATTCTACACAAAGGAAATCCACCGACATTAGAATTAAGATGCACGCACGGAATGCCCTGTGAACTTCAAGGTTACAATAAAGCAGCAGGAAGACAGGTAACATTGGTATACCTGTAAATACAATCAGCAAAAGTGATGATTCTTGGCCTAGGCCTGAATAGTAATCCTGGGTTTGAAATGTACAGATTCCACAGGATCACAACAACTATGATTGTACCCACCAATAGATGAAGAAAGGTAAGAACTCAATAGAAGTTCTTAAGTACCTAGAATTCTATGCAAACATGGCTTGTTCTAAATGTACAGGCCTTACAAGTCAAGACACTGATGGTGTCTTTCCCTCTCTTATTCTTTCTCCCTCTCCTATAGGGTAGTGGAAGGAAGCAACGACGTCCGGCACAGAGCTGCTGAGATTCTCTCCCTCATGAAAAATGTGGACTAGACAACATATATGAATATTGTCTTTTTAATTGCCAAGTGAGGTTGTATTACAGATGTACTGAAGAAAGCGGAAAGGTCTCAAGGTCCGCTGAAACCAGTTGACAAAAAATAGGCTTAGGCATGCTGGCCTTAGCCCCGTGACCCACACAAGCTATGACTGTGAGCTCGGTGACCATTCACCTGCAGTAGTTTCTTTAGGATGAAATAGAGCACACACTCTCAACACTGTATGCCACACTTTGTGGAGTAGAATTGAAAAGAAAATCCATTCCTCTATATAAATTTTAGCTATTTAAGACACACATAATGAAAGCCATATGAACAAAGCCAGATAATCGACTCCCATTAAGTGTGCACATTTGTTAGCATAGTGACAGACTTAGGGTGAGTCTCTCTACTATCCATCACTCTAGATAGGCGTTACACACAGCACACTCTAGGGACAGAAGACTACTCCGAGGGATCGATAGTACTCAGTTATAGGGAACTTAGATTTAGGAATAACTTTTTAATGAAATTGTTCTGTCTTGATTGTGATATAGCATACTGGGGAAGGACAGCACATGGTTACCCCATGACTCCCCTTTTTTGTAGCATACACACTTAATTATAGCCCATGAATGTGATCTCATGCTTCCAACAGCTCTCTTTGCTATTAGAATTCTATCTTAACACACAATGAAAGCACACCCAGTTACGGCCACTAAATATAATCTACTGTCTCTTTAGTATAACCATTCTGTCTTGAGCCATCACAACATGATGGCTCACTCAGTTGCAGTTCCTGGGTGCAATCTGCTGTCTGCAACAAAAGCATTCTGAGATGTTCTCCTCACTAATAGTCACTTACCAGCAACGTCACGTGAGTGTGTCATATTAGGTGCACTCTGGGATTCTCTCCTGGCCTGGCCCATCCTATTTCAGTGTTCTACCTTTTCCTCAACTAAAGCAGGTTTAAATGTTCTACCTGTCCTCTGATTCATACTTTAATGTTGCACCTCTCCCTAAACCAAATCCTGTTTTAATGATCTACTCTTATAAATCAAATAAATCCTGTTTCAGTTTCAACTAAATACTTTATAAAAATGTCTACCTCGCCGTCAACTAAATCCTATGTTGAAGTATTTTTGCCTCAACTAAATCCTGTGTTCTTTTTTTATCCCTCTCCCTCAAGCAACAGCAACCTTCTGCATTGTGGGGATGGGGGTCTACATGTGTCAATGATGGCATGATTGGAAGGTGGTGCTGTTTCTCTGCAGATGTGATGAGTGGATGGTAGGAAGGGATTTGCTTCTAAAGACCATGCAGGTGATTGCAGGTGTGTTCTACCACTAAAATGGCAATGCTGGCTTGCTGGGTGAGCCCCAGGCTTGGTGCTCTGTGATTGCCATACTGTGTCTCAAAGTGAGAAATGGTTCACAATGATCCCTGGTCTGATGGATTTGTTTTGCCTGGCAGAGGATTTCATATCCTGACCAGATATCGGCTAACATAATCATTGTAACAGGTGTGATCTGGACACCTGGGACTTTGGGTCTATTTTAGGGATTTAAGTAGGTGTCGGTTTGGACACCTCGGACTTGTGGGGTTAGTTAGGAGGCTGATGGCGTTTGGTTTGGACACTTGATTTTTTGGGATACACTTAGATGGGTAATGTTTGGTTTGGACCCTTGGAGAATGTTGTATTAGAGATGGGGGTGCAACATACACATCACCCAACTATTTTCTTCAAAGTGATTTATGCAAAGAACTCGTGCATCATGCCCTCTCTTGTCTTTACACAATTTCCATCGGACCTAATACATGATGGAAATGCCCCTGCCAGCACGTCGTTCTGGTCCGTCCCCATCATCCTCTTCTGGTGATGGCATTAGCACATTCTGCTGCATGGCATTGCTGTGAAGCATGCAACGCACTACAGAGATGTGCTGGAATCAAATTCTACATGTCACCGAGATATCAGTATATGCAATGGGGAAGGTACACTGTGTATTATAGTTGCCTATGTTGTACATAGTCGTACATGGTTGTATGCTTTCACATGTATTGGTTGGCTGCTATATACATAGTCATGTTATTTATCATGGTAGGATCCTCAGCTGGGAGCCAGGGGTGTTGCTAGCTCTGGAAAAGATCTGGGGCTACGCTAATGATGGGACTGTCGGGACTATGGGCTAGCTAGCCTTTTGGTTGTAGCCCCTGAGCTTTTATCCAGGGCTACAACCAAAAGACACAGGACTATAGTCCCCTCAACCCCCCTTAGCAACGCCTCGGCTAGGAACCAAGTCTGACATGGCACCCAGTTTCCAATATTGCAGGCAGGCAGGCAGGATCGGGGAATCATGTTTTTGCCTGACAAACCCAGCACAGACATGTTGGAAACACACGTTGGCATCAGGGACAGTTGACATGCAAAGGCTGTGTTGCATGCACTGATTGTGGAACAGATACTACTGACCAACTAATAGCACCACGAGGCACATCTCAGCAAATAAAAAATAAAAAAACACTCTGGGACCGTGGGGTCATTTCAAATAGAAATATTTCTCTCCATTTTTATTTTCACATATATGAAACATAAAATCCTTCATCAATAAACCGACACAATATTTAAAAAGTCATGCAATGAAAGTACGCAGGGGGTTAGTAAAGTGCAGGCAATTAGCATTCTTCAAACAATATATTCATGTTCTTTGACTTAATTTAACACAAGTACCAAAAAGAAATAGACCGCTCTTTGCTGACTAATTCCATCAGTCATCCTAGTGCATTCTCATGACTATACATTAAAATCACTAGAGGTGAAAATGTGGGTGACAATCTCTTCATTTTTGTCAACTGTAGACTTGGTCACCAGTATGAAAACCTAATCACTGGCTTCTGCAAAGCATAAAAATGTGTCAACACATTGTGTTTCGGCCAAACAACAGAGGATACTGTCACCTCTAAATGTTCCTCTTTGTTTTAGTATCAGGTCCTTCATAAGGAAAAAAACGTTTACAGAACCTTAGATGTGCTCCTATACATCACATTCCAGGACAAAGGCAGAAAATCTGTGCTTCTTAAGCTTTGACGGTTTACAAAATGTCAATGCAACACCTTATTTCATGTGCAATCCTGCTAAGGAGTCCTGCCAAACCTCTGGCTGCACTCTGTCGCCGCGCATTATGAAGTCTCATTGATCCCTCTTGAAAACGGCGAAACCCGTCAAATGCTTCCATGATGAGAGCACTGTAATCCGCTCTGCATCTTTGAAAAGCCGACAAATGAGCCAGAGTGTTTTTCTGAATTTGCTGAGTTGTTCCCCATGGTGCTATTGGTTGGTTTGTAGATTGCTGGAGTGTGAGGACACACATTTTTGTTCCATTCCCCTATTGTTTCACACACATACTACTGGGTCAGGGGAAGGTCAAGAGCGACACAGGTTCAGTCTACTGTACCTACTACACTGCAAAATGTGATGGGTTTTCTCAAGCTGTTATGCTTTCCACAAACATGTATTTGAATGCCAACCTTTTCCAGGAAAAATCCTCATGACCATGCTCGCTCTTCCACCTCACCCTCCAAAAACCAGCAGCTAAAACACACCCCAACAGTATCTTTATGCTTACTTTACCTCACAACACACTCACCACTCTGTTCAGTTCAATTATCCCACCACGTTACATCTCCACGCGTATGTATGCTGGTTGGGCGTTCCTTCGTAGCATGCAGCTAAGAACACCACCACAGACTCCTATAGCAGCAGAAGCCCAACATATCCCAACCCAACTCAACTAGAATCTCACAGGCAGGGCCAGCTTTAGCAGCGGCAATGCCCCTGGCAGCAAAACTAAAATGTGGTGCCCCCCACACGTGCCCCAGGCCATGTGTCAAAGTTTTCAATAGGCATCGATGCAAAAGCATCAGTGCCCTTTTGTCATTAATTACACACCCTTGTCATTAAATGCACACCCCTGCTGAGAGCAGGGCACATTTAATTCCAATAGTGCAACTGCCACACCCTTCCCATACCATGCCAGCTCGGGGGAGACCTTGAAAGATCCCCTGGCAGTGGGCTAATGGCACCCCGGGCAGTGGCTCGTTCAGCCCTGCCCTAAGGCCGTCCCTACTCACAGGCACACTGACGCATCACATGTACTGATTCGCACCATAGTCGTCTGCACCCGCAAACACCCGCCTCACACTACCACAGAACCAAGTGCAGAGAGGCCCCCAAAATGGCAGATGGCGCACAGTACAAGAACCAGTTAGATTACTTTACATTGCGCAGTCTGGAATTTGGGGATGCTTTAAATAGGCACACATGGGTAATATAGTACTTCTGTGCAATATTTACCTGCGTGTCTTAATTACAAGTTACATTGGAGTATTCTACGCACTTAGTTGGGAGTCTTTTGGAACGTGCAGAGGCGAGTAGCATTTCCGTGTTTTTCAGCCCGCTGTACCGACAATTAAAATTGAGCTTTAACATGTGAAACTCATGACCTTAGTTCCAGCACAAGAGCTTGTAGGTAACGTGTGCCTTTCAATGAAACAGGTTGAGCTTCACAAATGCATTTCCGCATCCGGCCTCGCAAACGTGTGAGATTTACGTCACTTTTCTCCCTAGCTTCCTCAGCTCATCACGCCCCATCTAACCAGCACCCGTCAATGTTCTCATCTGTTTACACCTGTTTACAGGAGCTGCCGTCTATTTTCTGCAGGGCTGGAACAATTTAGCATCCACTTCTGAAACAATAGCAATCAGCCAAGCCTCGGCCGGAACCATCCGAGTTATTTGCAGGATCTCTGTTCAGTAACTGAGCTTGGAGATTGGCATGGCTACCAGACAAATAGATTGCTTATGGTGGGGGGTTGGCGAATGGGAGAACATAGCACTGATTGCTGTTATCCTTAGAGGCACACAGGGGAAAAAAAGTGCTTTATGGCATTGCTTTTCGGTACCGTCCCACAGAAAAAAATCATTTACAGGCAGCTAACAGAAGGTGCTTTTGAATTACCTTATACAAGTAGCCCTCCATGTAATTGACAGCTCGCGCAGCCCTATACGCGGCGCGCAGTAGGAGAGGCAGAAACAATCTTTGGCGGAGGAGCATTTTTTATAAATTGTATGTTTACCCCATACTGCAGCAATCAAACAGTTCCAAAAAACAGCGGCAAGGTGTTATCTTTGGCTGTTTTTCGAAGATTGCAACTCTTTATGAACTTGATTTGCAAGCCCTAGAGTACGCGAGGTGGACCCGCGCTGCCAGAGAAGATGAATTGGCTTCTTTTGCCTGCAGGACCAGAGTTCCAATTAGAACCTTGTCAGCAGCGGACAGTCACCATTTTCCATCTGGAACATTGCACTGGAGATGCACATCCGAGCGGGGTCTTCTATAGTTGGTCAGTTTTTAATCTGCGTGTTCTGAACAGACCTGTCTAGGTACCAAAGACAAACTTGTTCTTCAGTCAGACTAAGGAATCAGTCTAAAATTTGACGATAAAAAACTGTTGCACTAAGCATTGTGTCAATTTATTCGTCATTCTTGTTGACTATAGAGCAGACTAGTTTAGGTGGTGCTGTGCTGTATAACATTGAGGCGATATAACCCACGGCGGCAGGTCCAACCTGCCAATAACAGTTTGCGGCCTGAGTTAATATCTGAGTGAAGCGAGGGTCTATCAGCAGAGGCTATGGCGCTGTTACCTTCAGTGTTGGGCGCCTCCACAGGTTATATCACCATTAGTCCCCCACGAAACAGCATGTGCAGGTTCGAACGGGCTAAATATAAAATTAAGACACATTATATCACCGTTGCTGCTGCGATGCTGCGCCTGGGAGAGAGTGTGCGTTATATCCTTCCCTTCCCTGATGTTAGCAAACAGGTTCATGGCATCATGGAACTCCTGACATCATGGAACTTCCCATACTGCTGGCCACAGGAGTGTTCTGTGGTAACAGCTGAGATAGGGGCCTGGCAGGAGAAAGGATGAATCCGAGTGATCCGACCGTGGCTGATTTGGCCGCGGTCAGAACGTTTGCATGAGAAAAGTGTGAACTACCAAAAGTTTGCACCTTTCTCATGCGAACACACGTACTACGGGGGATCCAGGGGATGTCCCCCGCAACCCCCACTCACTATACTGTGAAGTATAGTGAGCTGGGTGTTGCGGGGGCCAACCCTGCAGCCCCCGTTTTTTTCTTTTTTTTTTTTATGGGTGTGCTGCGGGGGTGTCCCTCGCAACATCCCGCTCACTATACCACACAATATAGTGAGCAGGGTGTTGCGAGGGACACCCCTGCAGCCCCTGCAGTCTTTTTTTTAAATTATACTTACCTGCAATGCTACCACCAAAGGTACAAACTTTTGGTGTTCGAACCTTTAGTGGTAGCATTTTTTAGAACTGTTGGTCATTAGCACCATTTGTTCACGGTAAAATCGACCTAAACCAAAGGATGGCCGACCGGTGGCTGTCTCCTGATGCATACATATTAAGATGACCATATATGATTACTGTAAGCAATACACAGCCTTACATGGAAGATACGCGTCATCATTTGCAGAACACAAAAGTGTAATTTTCAGTTTTGATTACTATGGTACAACCAGCACTGATTGTATACTCCTTGGCATGGAAGTGGCGTATTGCAGGAGCAAAGGTAAGAGAGTTTTTAATGTTTTAATAATTTGTTTTAGTTTTTAGCACCCATGTTTTCTTTTCTTCAAAGGCGCTAAAGGCAGAGTGGGGGAGAATTGGGAGCAAATGTGGCACAGACTTAGGAGCGTGCAGCACTTGGGAAGCTCAGAACAGGGTCTTGTACCAGTGAATACTGCCTGAGATCCAGCTCCCTGATTGGCTATTGCCTCTTGCAAGGGACATAAGGAGGTATCAGCCCATCATCTCTGATTACTTCATTTCCCATTAAGCAATCAGTTGGAATAGCCTGAGCAATCTGTGGATGCCGTGATAGCTGAGCTGGGTGTTCATCATTGTGGCAATGACATACACGTCACCTACAAGTCTCATCTATTTCAAATTCAAGGAAAAAACTTTCGTTGCAGAGACTTTAAGGTGAGAACTTAATGTAACAAAACCACTGAAATTCAGCTAAAGCCACCTTAACTTTGTGTGCCCCTGTTGTGTAGCCTATGACTAAAATGATGACATCACTAATTACATTACAACGGTAACTGACATTTAGCATGACCTTCAGCCGTGGTCAGTGTGCATGGCAAAATATATTTGAACACATGAATGGGTACTAGTCATGGAGTTCAGTTATGGACAGTGGTCACAACCTTCACCCATGTGCACTGAATATTTTAAAACACTAACAGGCTACCAACCATAGATGTTGGATTTTACCAGTGGATACAACTCTCATCTGTGCCCACTTTATATTATATACACTGATAAGGCACTAGCCATGGACTTTAGCACAATAATGGCCAGTGGCCATAATCTTTGGCTGTGCCCACTATATAATCTAACATATAACTGGGCCACTAGGCATGACCCTTGACCTTGAGCAGTTTGCACATCTTTTTGTCATGTCCACTGTACATTTTAAAATAATAAAATGCAATAAGTGATGGCCTTGGGCAGTGACCCTTCTGTATTATACAACACTCACTAGCGACTAGCTATGGCCTTCCGCCGTGCTCACTGTATATTATATACACTAACGTGCCACTAGCCATGGACTTCAACACAATAATAGCCAGTGGCCACAGCTTTTGGCTGTGCCGACTGTATATTGTAGCATATTAATGGGCACTGGCTATGGCCTTTAGCCATGGCCACTGACTACAGTGTTCAACATTGCCCACTGTATATTTCAAAACAGTGATGGCTACTAGGCATGGCTTTTAGCCAAGCACATTGGTATTTTTTAACACTAACCGATCACTAGCTATGGCATTTGGTGCTGGCCAGTGACCCTAGCATTTGTCGTGGCCAAGTCCACGGCCTAATTTATAATCAAAGTTTTCATCAACTAACTTATAAATGATTTTATGTCTAATTCCATTATTGATGTAATCAGTTATATACAATGTAATTAGTGTTGTCACCAGTGATATCATCAGTGATGTGATGTCATCATTGTGGTCATAGGCTGTGCAACAGGGGGCAGGAAGATAAGATGGCTTTCGCTGAATTTCAGAGCTTTTGTTGTGGTAAATTCTCCCCTTAACGTCTCTGCAACTAATGTTTTTTCCTTAAATTTAAAAGCTGTAGTTACAATGTATTGTTCACCTTAATGTCCCTGCAACCAATGTGTTTTCCTTCAATTTCAAGGGTTTTGTTATTCCATACATTTTTAGAATGCTTCCAAACCACTATCATTGTCTTCGGCCATGGTGAGTGGACACAGCCTTTGGCTGTGCCCACTGTCCATTTTAAAATGCTATATACAACAAAAATGGACCGTTAGATCGAGAATGGCAAAAGACTGCTCACTGAATATTTTAACACAAAAAATCAAATGTATTCATAATTCAAAACAGTAATTTAGTGTTACTAGAACAACATAGGTTTTCACCAATCATGCATCAGTCACATAATAATTTAAAACTCCATTCAGTTTTCTCCATCGCACAGACGCACTCAACCATTCGTACACAATTCCTATTCATCTTCATTAACAACTGGTTTCATAATATATTTGACCATATAAACACACATTATTTACAAAATATTTCTACACCCCTTTCTTGTATAGATGTGTCAATCTGTTAAACAACATGTGAAGCTAGTCGACACGTGTTTCAGTTAGTTTCTCTGGGCTTCAGTATATAGCCTTCAATTATCCCAACCTTCTTCAGGACAGAAGCTGAGTACACATTATGCCTCACTTCGGGGTACATGGAGTAGGAGACATCATCTCCAGCTTGTACATTGGTGGTAGTCCAAAACTATGTGCCAAATCCTAAATGCTCAGTCGATTTGATCACTTCTAGGCCGAGCTGCTATGCAGAGTCTTATCAGTCTTACGCCACTTGATATTCTTTTTGGAAGTACCGCGGCTGTAATAGCTATGCATGCCACAGCAAAATCCATAGAATCTCGAACTGGGCAAATTTTAGAATGCTTCCAAACCACTAGCATGGTCTTCGGCCACGGTTCATTTTAAATTGCTACCATACCAGTAGCCATGGCCTTCAGCAAAGGCTGGTGGGTACAGCCGTTACAGTAACAAACCCCTAGCCATGGCCTTTGGCAATCACTGCCACTCTGTATTTTAAAACACTTGCAACCCATTGCTCAAATATGTTGATCAATCAGAAACTGATTTTGTCCTGTTTTGACAATGGTACTGTTATGTATAAAAGATTGGATTGCAGATTTTGAGAACTCACAATGTTTTTAGGGAATGTGCAGTGAGATTAAATTAGTTGTTGACCACATACTTTGGTTCAGCAGTGTGCTCCAAGCACTTTGTTTTTTGGCCAATCTTTTGGTGACTATTGTGATACATCGCACGACCCCAACTAACAACATTTAAGCAACACAAAACAGAGAAAAAAATACTGGCTGCAATAATAACAAATGCCCAGGTACTTTCTGCACCCATAGCAAAAATCAAATGCTAGCACCCATGAATATGTCCACAGTAAGTGGACAGTGAAATATTCAAATGTAGTTCATTTTACCTACCCATTAGAAGAAAGTGTGCAAGATAAAATAGCATTGGACTTTAAAAAAACTAATGAACACTAGAAAAATAACCTGAGAGATTAAATGTTCCAATGAATATGCTGGCAAAGTATAAAAGGTGCTCACCTTTTAAACTCAGCAATCTGTCGTGAAATGTTCCCTAGTAAACAAAATCCCAATACGAAACAAGTGCTTGTGGTCTTGTGAGTAAACGTCTGCACTGGGAACATGACAGCCTGAGTGAAAGCCTGGTGGCCAAATATTTGAGCAAGCTTGCCAACTTAAAAAAACAAAAAAACAAGTGGTTGTGTCTGCTCTCTGAAGAAAAGGTTTGCTGGCCACCCACATGTGTCCTTTACATGTGCCCTGAAAAGCATCCACAATTAAGGGGAAATAACTACACCCATGTCCATGATTGCAAACTCTCTCTCTACTCATGACTTACTTGCCGTTTCACAATTTTCCCTCCTCACCCCCATGTCTGGCGTTCAACAATGCTCTGCTTTATAAAGATATCTTAACAAATACACATACCATAGTGTCCCTCAAATATATAAATCTGTATAGAACTATGTTAGGCAAAAAGTGTACAATTGTATCATTATTCCCCCATCTTGACTGGGAGACTACAAATACCAGAATGTAATTCAGCAAAAGGGAAATAAATGGTCTCTGAGTGCAAAGCTTTCAAGGACTGACAGTAGCATGGTTTAAAAAATGTAATAATTTGGATGCCCATTCAGATGCCCATCCACATAGTTACAGGGACTGATCCTGCTTAGCTTCAAAGCAAGGAAAGGGCTGGACGTTTTCTCTAAGTGGTCTTGTAACTTTGGCACATTTATCAGGCAACATGGCCAGAGGGGGCTGGCCCCCTTCCTCACTTTGTAGCTAAGCAGAGTCTGTCCTGGTTACTGCATAGATGGGAGATCTGGGTGGCAGTCGTTTCACTGGTGATTCTTCACCCCTGTTGTCAAGGGTATCCCTAGCTCTTTATAGGGGTGAATATTGGGAAAATGTCTGAACCAAAGACATGCTTTCCTGTCACCCAGGCCCTCACCAAGTACTATGCCAGCTCCCCCACTCCCCAAATGGCCACCTTACCTCCCCTTCCCCCACAACACACACTGTTTCTGTGACACAGTTTGCTTTGAGATCGTGACTATAGCTGAGGCTACAGAAAGCTTTGTGTTACAAACTCAGTCCCTAGACAACCTCCAACTCTGAAATTTTACTTGGTGACCTCTAGCCACCTCCCCTCAACCTATACCTGACGCCTATAACCTCGAATATCACTCACGTCGAGAGCAAGATTGCCGCTATTTCATTTTTAAAAGCACCCAGCTTTGCGTAAATCCCCGAGATTTAGCTATCTATATTTGAGAATTCCCCCCCCCCTTCTCCGTCAATTATTTAACTAACTACTGCAAGGACTATCCCCAAACCAAGCATGGATCGTGAGTTAACACTTTGTGTCGTGTTGTTTCAGACATGGTCTAAATCTGTCCAGCGGTTTGGACTGTGCGGTTTGTAAAAAATTGACCTTCTTTGCCTATGTGAAAATTAATGGGAATAGGCCGCAACTTTGGAAAACATGTTTTTTTGTCTTCTTAATAACATTCTTATGTTTTAACATATCTTTAGGAAAGTTTGCAGCCTGGGGGGTGTGGAGGTGGCACGAGTCAATAATCACTTTCGAAATTCTGTTCAAATCGGTTACTCGAATCAAAAGTTATTAACAATAGAATTTTAAGGGGTTCCTATGGGATTCCGACTCACCTTAACTATAGGGCGGCTGTCGCCACACTGTAATACACAAGTGCTACCTGCAAGGGTTTGACACAAGGATGTGCTGCCACTTCCTCAAACGAAATACCAACAGGAAAACAATCACGTTGTCAGCTAAGAACTGACAAGAAAAACAGTGGAGGGGGTCGTCTCCACTAAGGATCTGTACACCTTTCTGTGGTTACACTTAAAACCACAATGTGTTTCTAATCATTATTCAGACCAAAATCTCTAGTGGTTCCATTTGTTCGATTTGAAACTTTACGTCCATTTCACATCATATATTTTTGAATACCGTGTTTCAGGATCATATTCCGAATTCACAGTTGCTAGAAGCATTAAATAATCAAACATTAATATAAAAACCATAATTTGTTTATAAATCACTATCCAGCTTGAATATTGTGTAAAACGGGCAATGCAAATATATTGATTACCGTTCAGCAAATCTCTATTAATGGCATAGACATAACCCCACTTAATCCGTCATAAAACTAAACATGTAATCAAAGTGTAATGTGCCTGCCCCATGGAATCTGTTTGAGAATGAGGTAATGCAATAAAAGCTCAAACGCTCGACATAACAGATATAAGACAGTCACATGCTCAGATCTATTTTGATCAACTACGCAGTTACATTTTTGCTTGGTGCCATGGTTCAAGATCTCCACAAGAGATGGCATTTGGCACTATTAAGGAAGGCGGGCTGTGCAGGTATGTTTTAGGAGCCCTCTACATGTGTATGTGCCGCAAAGACATTGAACTCTCCAGCCATATGAAGAAATGCAGGTCTGCATTCCAAATATTGTATCGAAACTATAGGCTGCCCGATTATTTATAACAAGTGACCATGTTAAAAAATGCTCTGATTAGGGCAATGGTGCTGTGATGCTGGAAATGCATCAGAGGGACAGGGCCTCTGAATCCTTGTCCTTTAGTGCTTTTTATCGTGTGTTCTGTCGTGTTTTCTGCCCAGGAGTCCATGTGGGACTCCTGGCAGTGCAGCTCTCTCTTTTGGTTTGGTGAACAGACCCATGGGATACCCTTATGGCACCCATGGGTAGGGGTACAACCCTGTGCCCCTAGTGTATGTTTTTGGGCACCTGTGGGTGGCCCACAGAGCAGGGTATGGGCTGGTGGCAGCTCCATGCTGAATTTGACAGGTGCTCTGGGTGTCCTCCATTTTGGGATACCCAGGCCCTGCCATTGGGATCAGTTGATTCCTGATAGGAAACAAGATGGCCCCTGTGGCCATTTGCTTTCTATTGCCTGTTACCTTGTTTTCCCAAAGTCCTGGGAAGCCCTGACTCTGTCCCTTCCCCCTGACTGGCTGTTGGGTGGAGGTTCCATATATGGTGTTGTTGTGAAGGCCCAGCTAGACTGACTGGAGCCTTCCCAGTGACTGTATGTTGTGGGTACCTCCTGTGGGTGGGACCTGGGTGAATGGAGTGTGTGACCAATATACACTCCTTGTTGTGGTTGTCTGGTTTCTGGCATGAGAGACAAAGACTGAGACAGCCCTGCCCGAAACTGGCCTGAATGGAGTGTGTAGTGTTGAATGGCTGGGTACTTGTCCCAATCCACATTCCTTGTTGTGAGTGTCTGAAAGGGAGGAGTGTGGCCTGAATGCACTGTGTGCCTGATTGGCTGACTGACTGCATGAATGCCCTTCTGTATGATTGGCTGCTGAGTGTGTGCCAGCAGTGTGGATGAGAGACAGAATAGTATATCTGGGGACCTCTCACCACTGGTAATTGTTCAGAAGCGTTCTGGAGTTGAGTCTCCACTCTAAGAGTAACTGGAACTGCTGATCCTCGACGTCCAGCTGGAAGAAGAAGACTTGCTGTTGCATTTGCTTCGACCGATCCGAAGGCTGCCCCGAGAGAGGACCTGGTAAGGCGTCCTCTTCCCGTGCTCCGAGGGACCATCGAGCACCGCTCCATCTTCGCCGAAGCGCCCTGGAAGTCAGACCCTCGAAAGGCTGCCGACCCGAGACGGGACCGCCGAGGAGATCGAAGTGAAGCACCCGGACATCGCCGCCGTCGAAGTCCATTGCCATCGACCAGGGTTCGCAGGTTTGTGTAACCGCTGGAGGCCCGTCGAAGTTGTGTTGCCCAGCCGTGGGAACCACTTGACGCCGTGCCGCCGACGACCGGAGCCGTCCGCTCCTTGCCTAAGAACATTTGAATCGAAGGACTCCCTTGTCTGCACTGTCGACCGCTTTATCTTGCCGGAGAAAGTCGAGGACAACCAACGCGCCGAGGAGAAACCTGCGGTGGGTTTCCAGCCACCCGAAGACCACAAAGACTCGAACGACTCGACGCTCTTGCTGGGCCTCCGTCTCCACAATCTTTGCGGTCCAGAACGATTGTCACCGAGGTGCCCCGCACGCCTCTGCCTTGCAGGACGCCGACGCTCCGACGCCGACGAGCACCGCTCGGACGAAGCTGCCGCCTCATCGACGCCCTTCTACCCTGTTTGTTGTCGGACGTTCGACGCCCCGTGTCTCCCGCTTGAAAGGGAAGGCATTCAAGAAGGGCTGTCGATTCCCCGACGCCGAACGCCGAGTTCCTCGACGGACGTTCGATGCCCCATGTCTCCCACTTGAAAGGGAAGGCATTCAAGAAGGGCCGTCGATTCCCCGCCGCCGAACGCCGAGTTCCTCGATGCTTCTCGACGCCTCTCGACGATCCGTGACTCCCACTTGAAAGGGGGTCGCTCAAGAAGGATCTGTTGACGCCTCTTCGAAGAACTCGACTCCACCAGGTACATTGGGGGGGTAAAAACATTATAGGAGGGAATAGGACTTGCAGAACAATATATGGACTGGGCTTGTGCTATATCTTTATTTTACAGGTTGCCCAGGTGGGGGGATCTCCACACAGAACTGTGTCTAGTGGTAGGGGCCAGTATTCTGCCTATTGCTCAACCATCTTATTTTCTCTCCTCTCTATATTGCTGGTTTCACTCTATTGATCTGTGTGACATTGTTACAGTATTGTTGATGCACTTTAATGAGATCTAATACAAAGGGTGGTACCACTTTAGAATTGTATATATTTGCCATTGTTGATTTTCCTAAGTACAAAGTGAGTTATTATGATAAGTGTACATAACCTTGAATATTGATTATATAAAGACTGTGTTCTAACCAATACAGTGTGTGGGCATTCATTTGTGGGGGCTTGGGGACTTCACTGTACTTAAGAACCAGCCTGCATCACCTCCTGAGAAGCTAGGCCTTGATTGCTCGTCCATTGCTACTGTAATAGAGAATCTTGGCTGGGGTCTTCTGTGCCTCTCTTCTACCATATAGAGAGCAGAAGTACAGACACCCCCTACCAGTCTTTACAGCTGGTGGCAGAGGTGGGATGCTTATGGTTTTAAGAATCAGTGTATAACCGTGCCACTTACAAAATATCTGCACTTTATTAAATTAAGGTTTAGTTGTGTACAAGATAACTGCATTACAAACAATGGAGTCTATTGCAAATGGCAAATTGACTCGGATGAGCTTGGAGGCTCTCCAGAGTGCTTGTGAAGCCAGGGAGTTAGACTTTGTGGATAAGTCTAGGGCTGAGCTGATAGCTGCCCTGGTGGACTACCAGACTGATGGTGAAACTCTTGATGAGGGGGGGAATGCAACCAATAAGGACTCTACCCCTGGGGTTTCTGCTGAATCTGTTTCTGGGAATGCCGCCATTCCTGCTGCCTCTTTTCCAAACCCCAGCAATTCCTTGGAGCTTGAGTTATTAAGGATGAAATTGGCCTTTGAATACCGCAAGTTGGAAATAGATGCTGAACTTAAGAAAGAGGAGTTTGCTCAACAAGTGGAGCTCAAGAATAGGGATCTTGAACTCAGAAATAAGGACCTTGAACTCAAGAGCCAGGACACTGAATGTCATAGAATCCAGCTAGAGAAAGCTAGAGTGGAGACTTCAGCTAAAACCAGTGAGAGTGTCAGGTCCCCAGCCACCAAGTTTATGAAAGATTTGGTTGGTGTATTTGTGGAGGGTTCAGATATCCTCCAATGGATTGAAGCGTTTGAAATGGCCTGTGCGATTCATGATGTTGATAAAAGAGATTGGGCTAAGTGTTTGTTAAGCAGAGTGCCTCAAACTGGATATGACTGTATTCTGAAGCTAAGTGTGGAAGAAAGGGGTCAGTATGAGTGTATGAAGTCTGCTTTGATTGCCAAGTTTGGCAAGACACCTACCCAATACCTTAGAAGGTTCAGGGATTTTAAGAAAAGAGAGAATGTGTCTTGGGTTGACTGGGTAAGTGCTGCGCACATGAACATGATGGGGTGGATCGATGGATACAAGGTTAAGACTTTTGTTGAATTGTCCCACCTCTTGTTTTTTGAGCATTTTTCTGAAGCCTGTTCACCAGAGCTGCGTCAGTATGTTGCTGACCAGAACATTTTGGACCCCTTTAAGCTGGCTAGGTTGGCTGACAAGTGGGTCTCCCACTGGGTGTCCCCTAAGGACTCCAGTGGGAAGGACAAGGACAAAGAAAAGGGGGCCTCTCAGAAAGCTGAGGAGTCCCACAAGCAGTCACAGTCGGGTAAACCTAAACCTTCCTCTCCCAAGACCCAAAAATCTAGTGGGGATAAGTCATCTGTGGGTGGGAATAAGAGTAGTGGTCCACCTGCTGCAAAGCAGGCTCCCAGTGGTTCCAGTACCGTACCCCGCACTCCTGGCGCTTGTTGGGACTGTGGGGCTCTGGATCACAGAAGGGGTGACTCCAAGTGTAAAGGTAAGGCACTTGGAGTACAGGCTGTCAGCCTGACCTACCCTTACCCCGTGTCTGAGGTGGAGGCCACTGTCCTCCCCTCCTCTACCGGGATCACATTTGGTGCTCCGGTAGAGATTTCCTTAGTGTCCCTTGGGGCCTGGGACCAGTATGCAGAAGTACTGACGACTATCCCACAGAACACCCGTAGGTTTTTGAGAAGTGTCCTCTTGAATGGCCAGCCTTCTACTGGTTTGAGAGACACTGGGGCAAGCATGACAGTGGTGGACAGGACCCTGCTCAAGCCAGAGGACTATGTAGGTGCTCCTCTGAGAACCACCAGGTTAGCTGGTGGGCCTCCCAAATTATCGCCTGTAGCCTTAGTCACACTCATGATTGGAGACAAGACAGCAAAGCTTCCTGTACAGGTTCAGGACAATGTCCCTGCTAACATTCTGTTAGGAAATGATCTAGTAGAGTTGGGGTCGATCTCGGATGGTCTTCCCATGACTGCTGCTGCAGTCACTAGGTCACAGGTGACACCGGGTCTGGCTGTGAGTCAGGTACCCGAGCCAAAGGCGAGGCCTAAGGCAAGAAGAAGGAAGACCAAGAAGGCCACCTCTGTGGAGGAAACACCTTCTCTTCCTGCTGTTCCGACAGCACCCATTGGGATCCATGCTCCAGACGGGCTGGGTCCAGTGGGAAACCCAAACTCAACTCCTGTGGGAGAAGAGACAGAAGACTCTCCTGTGGGAGAGGTTCTCAACCCGGAGGATCATCCCGACCTTCAATACTTGTTAGCTGAAGGGGGACCCTCCCGGGCAGACTTCTGTAAGGGACAGAGAGAGTGCCACTCTCTCGAGGGACTGAGGAAACAGGCCCTGTCCCAGGCACAAGAAGAAGTGCCTAGGACATTCCGGATTTATTGGGAGGGTGAGCTCCTTGTTAGTAAGCCCACTAAGCCTGAACCTGGTGTCCTCAAGAGGTTGGTTTACAGGCCCTTCCTACTGCAGTTGGCGCATGAGGTGCCCTTGGCTGGTCATCTTGGGACCAAGAAGACTAAGCAGAGGCTCTCTGCCCATTTCTACTGGCCACAGATGGGAGTAGAGGTGGAGTCCCACTGCAGGACCTGCCCAACTTGTCAGTTGTCTGGCAAGACTGGAGGCAGTGTCATTGCCCCACTGCAGCCATTGCCAGTGGTTGACACACCATTTGAGAGGGTGGGCATCGACATCGTCGGTCCCCTTGACCCTCCCACTTCAGGTGGACATCGGTTTATCCTGGTCTTGGTAGATCATGCCACCAGGTACCCTGAGGCAATACCCTTTCGGACTGTTACTGCCAAGGTGGTTGCCAGGGCTCTCCTGGGCATTTTCACCCGTGTTGGATTCCCCAAGGAGGTTGTCTCTGACAGAGGATCCAACTTCATGTCTAGTTACATGAAAACCATGTGGAAAGAGTGCGCGGTAACCTACAAGTTCTCCACCTCTTACCACCCCCAGACTAATGGTCTGGTTGAGAGATTTAATAAAACTCTCAAGGGCATGCTAGGGGCTTTGGAAGAACCCCTAAGGAGGAAATGGGATCTCCTCCTGCCATGCCTGCTGTTTGCTTACAGAGAGGTACCTCAAGAGGGTGTTGGTTTCAGCCCCTTTGAGTTACTCTTTGGACATCCCGTGAGGGGGCCCCTCGCCTTGATCAGAGAAGGCTTGGAAGCCACCCCTCCAGGTCCCGCCAAGCAAGTGGGTGACTATGTGTTAGGCCTCAGACGGAGGATGACACAGATGATGGGTCAGGCAACAGCAAATCTCAAGGCCAGCCAGGAATTGAATAAGTACTGGCATGACCTTAAAGCCTCGCAAGTGGATTGGACTCCGAGACAGGAAATCCTTGTGATGGAGCCTACCAAGCCTAGAGCTTTGGCAGACAAGTGGACTGGACCCTTCAGGATCATCTCCAAGATGGGCGAAGTCAATTATCTGGTTGACATGGGAGCCTCTGGGGTAGCTCCTCAGATATTCCATGTCAACCGGCTCAAGCCTTTCCACCGGCGAGCAGAAGTCTCATGTCTCTTGCTAGCTTCAGGGCAAGAAGAGGATGAGAGTGAGCCCCTTCCTGATTTGCTGCATAGCAACCCTCAGGATGGCTCAGTGGAGGGAGTACATCTCTCTCCGGATTTGACAACAGAGCAACAGAGGGCCTGCAGGGCTTTGCTCCAACAGTATGCCTCTCTGTTTTCACTGACGCCAGGCCTTACACCGTGGTGTAGGCATAAAATTGACACTGGTGACAGTGTGCCTGTCAAAAGCAGGTGCTACCGTATGTCAGATACCGTCAAGAACCACATCCAGGCTGAGGTCGCCAAGATGTTGGATCTGGGTGTTATTGAACCCTCAACCAGTCCCTGGTCCAGTCCAGTGGTCCTTGTCCCCAAGGCAAGTTCCCAGGCGGGTACCAAGGATTGGAGGTTCTGTGTGGACTACCGAGGAGTCAATGCCGTCACCAAAACTGACGCGCACCCATTGCCCAGGGCTGATGAGCTCGTGGACACCATAGGTGCTGCCAAATTTGTGAGCACCTTTGACCTTACCTCAGGCTATTGGCAAATAGCTCTGACGGACCATGCCAAGGAAAAGACGGCCTTCTCAAAACCTGAGGGACTCTACCAGTTTAGGGTCATGCTTTTTGGGTTGAAGAATGCCCCTGCCACCTTCCAGAGATTGGTCAACCATGCGCTCAGTGGGCTGGAAGCCTTTTGTGTGGCTTACTTAGACGGCATTGCCATCTACAGTTCCACCTGGGAAGAGCATTTGACACATCTGGATAAGGTGTTGCAGGCCTTGAAAAGGGCTAGCCTCACTATCAAGGCCACCAAGTGCCAGATAGCTCAGGGGAAAGTTACCTATCTTGGTCATGAGGTAGGAGGGGGTCAAATCTAACCTCTCTCCAGTAAAGTACAGGATGTACAGAACTGGGAGACTCCCACTACTCAAACCCAGGTGAGAGCGTTTTTGGGCCTCACTGGGTTCTATCGCAATTTCATGGCAGACTATGGAACCATAGCTGCACCCCTGACAGCTCTAACTTCACTCAAACAGCCTAGGAAGGTTATTTGGACCGAAGACTGTCAGAGGGCCTTTCCTGGCTTGAAAGAAAGTCTGTGTAGGGCACCTGTGTTGTGTGCGCCTGACTACAGCCGACCCTTTATCGTCCAGACGGATGCCTGCGACACCGGAATTGGAGCTGTCTTGTCCCAGTTAGATGACAAAGGGAGAGAACATCCTATCATATTCATCAGTAGACAACTCAAGGGTAGAGAACTTAGGTGGGCTACTGTTGAAAAGGAGTGTTTTAGCATAGTTTGGAGCCTTAGGCGTTTTAGGCCCTACCTTACGGGGTCTACCTTCAAGGTCCAAACAGATCATAAGCCCCTGAAGTGGCTTATGCAGATGAAGGGTGAGAATCCGAAATTGCTCAGGTGGTCCATTAGCCTGCAAGGGCTAGACTTCATCATAGAGCACAGACCAGGGAAGAGTCACGATAATGCAGATGGCCTTTCCAGAAGGTATGTTGACCGTCTGGATGAGGGTGTCTATCCCGTGGGAGATTAGACACCCTCCACCTCAGTCTGGGGGGGGCGACTGTGATGCTGGAAATGCATCAGAGGGACAGGGCCTCTGAATCCTTGTCCTTTACTGCTTTTCATCGTGTGTTCTGTCGTGTTTTTTGCCCAAGAGTCCATGTGGGACTCCTGGCAGTGCAGCTCTCTCTTTTGGTTTGGTGAACAGACCCATGGGATACCCTTATGGCACCCATGGGTAGGGGTACAACCCTGTGCCCCTAGTGTATGTTTTTGGGCACCTGTGGGTGGCCCACAGAGCAGGGTATGGGCTGGTGGCAGCTCCATGCTGAATTTGACAGGTGCTCTGGGTGTCCTCCATTTTGGGATACCCAGGCCCTGCCATTGGGATCAGTTGATTCCTGATAGGAAACAAGATGGCCCCTGTGGCCTCTTGCTTTCTATTGCCTGTTACCTTGTTTTCCCAAAGTCCTGGGAAGCCCTGACTCTGTCCCTTCCCCCTGACTGGCTGTTGGGTGGAAGTTCCATATATGGTGTTGTTGTGAAGGCCCAGCTAGACTGACTGGAGCCTTCCCAGTGACTGTATGTTGTGGGTACCTCCTGTGGGTGGGACCTGGGTGAATGGAGTGTGTGACCAATATACACTCCTTGTTGTGGTTGTCTGGTTTCTGGCATGAGAGACAAAGACTGAGACAGCCCTGTCCGAAACTGGCCTGAATGGAGTGGGTAGTGTTGAATGGCTGGGTACTTGTCCCAATCCACATTCCTTGTTGTGAGTGTCTGAAAGGGAGGAGTGTGGCCTGAATGCACTGTGTGCCTGATTGGCTGACTGACTGCATGAATGCCCTTCTGTATGATTGGCTGCTGAGTGTGTGCCAGCAGTGTGGATGAGAGACAGAATAGTATATCTGGGGACCTCTCACCACTGGTAATTGTTCAGAAGCGTTCTGGAGTTGAGTCTCCACTCTAAGAGTAACTGGAACTGCTGATCCTCGACGTCCAGCTGGAAGAAGAAGACTTGCTGTTGCATTTGCTTCGACCGATCCGAAGGCTGCCGAAATTGTCAAAGACTGACCCGAGAGAGGACCTGGTAAGGTGCCCTCTTCCCGTGCTCCGAGGGACCATCGAGCACCGCTCCATCTTCGCCGAAGCGCCCTGGAAGTCAGACCCTCGAAAGGCTGCCGACCCGAGACGGGACCGCCGAGGAGATCGAAGTGAAGCACCCGGACATCGCCGCCGTCGAAGTCCATTGCCGTCGACCAGGGTTCGCAGGTTTGTGTAACCGCTGGAGGCCCGTCGAAGTTGTGTTGCCCAGCCGTGGGAACCACTTGACGCCGTGCCGCCGACGACCGGAGCCGTCCGCTCCTTGCCTAAGAACATTTGAATCGAAGGACTCCCACGTCCGCACCGTCGACCGCTTTATCCTGCCGGAGAAAGTCGAGGACGACCAACGCGCCGAGGAGAAACCTGCCGGTGGGTTTCCCGCCACCCGAAGACCACAAAGACTCGAACGACTTGACGCCCTTGCTGGGCCTCCATCTCCACAATCTTTGCGGTCCAGAACTATTGTCACCGAGGTGCCCCGCACGCCTCTGCCTTGCAGGACGCCGACGCTCCGACGCCGACGAGCACCGCTCGGACGAAGCTGCCGCCTCATCGACGCCGTTCTACCCTGTTTGTTGTCGGACATTCGACGCCCCGTGTCTCCCGCTTGAAAGGGAAGGCATTCAAGAAGGGCCGTCGATTCCCCGACGCCGAACGCCGAGTTCCTCGACGGACGTTCGACGCCCCGTGTCTCCCGCTTGAAAGCGAAGGCATTCAAGAAGGGCCGTCGATTCCCCGCCGCCGAACGCCGAGTTCCTCGACGCTTCTCGACGCCTCTCGACGATCCGTGACTCCCGCTTGAAAGGGGGTCGCTCAAGAATGATCTGTCGACGCCTCTTCGAAGAACTCGACTCCACCAGGTACATTGGGGGGGTAAAAACATTATAGGAGGGAATAGGACTTGCAGAACAATATATGGACTGGGCTTGTGCTATATCTTTATTTTACAGGTTGCCCAGGTGGGGGGATCTCCACACAGAACTGTGTCTAGTGGTAGGGGCCAGTATTCTGCCTATTGCTCAACCATCTTATTTTCTCTCCTCTCTCTATTGCTGGTTTCACTCTATTGATCTGTGTGACATTGTTACAGTATTGTTGATGCACTTTAATGAGATCTAATACAAAGGGTGGTACCACTTTAGAATTGTATATATTTGCTATTGTTGATTTTCCTAAGTACAAAGTGAGTTATTATGATAAGTGTACATAACCTTGAATATTGATTATATAAAGACTGTGTTCTAACCAATACAGTGTGTGGGCATTCCTTTGTGGGGGCTTGGGGACTACACTGTACTTAAGAACCAGCCTGCATCACCTCCTGAGAAGCTAGGCCTTGATTGCTCGTCCATTGCTACCGTAATAGAGAATCTTGGCTGGGGTCTTCTGTGCCTCTCTTCTACCATATAGAGAGCAGAAGTACAGACACCCCCTACCAGTTTTTACAGGTGCTCATTGTATGTTGCAATGTCCAGCCATAGCCTAGCTGTATCCAATGCAAACACAAGCTCTTCTTGATCAACTGTGAAGCTAATGCCAGGGGGATTCTAAAATCGGATGCACCTATCTATGGCTGCTGCGCAAGCAGGGGTCTGTCACTCCATTAGAGAGAGGCTATTGCATGTCATGCTCACTCGGTGCCCGTGTGTTGCACAGGCTCTTGGGTGGTATAGTGAGGTGTCTTTCATCGTCTGGCCACATGAAGCCCCACTATGCCAGGGATTCAGACTGCTTAAGTGAAGCAGGGAATGTGTCGTGCAAGCCTCTCTCCGATCTGGCATGCATGACACTTTCATGCTGCTCAGTTTCTGCCAAAACATGGGGGTGACATTTTGAAGGGCTATATAACGCACTAGGTCAATGCTACCAAAAGTATCACCAATTTCCGCATGCCTTGGCCGCACGCAATGGAATGTCCACTGATGATGATGGCACCTGCTGATTGATATCTACACCAGGCGTATCACTGTCACAGAGCCCCAGTAAAATCACATTCCTCTCATCTCTCACCTTTGAGAATTTGCAGTAACCAAAGGCTGCAAACAGTATGGCACTGAGGGAGCCCCTGCCACAAACACGCGAGCAGTGCCAATAACTGAAGAATATTCTGTAAGGTTTGTGCACTGGGGACTTGATAGGCACACATAGTGCTTTTCATGCTTTCTCCCTCAGCGCAACCCCTTTCTAAAATTCTGCAAGGCCAGAGGAAGCACTATCTGTTGATGTTTTCATTGTCTGTGTGTGTGTTATGTGTGTGCCTCTATGCCTATGAGCCGCAGGTGCGGTATACATGAATACATTAAATAAATATCTTTGGAGAGAATTGCTCTTGGATCTCGACAGAGTGCAGAGGTCTCAC
The DNA here is from genome assembly GCF_040938575.1 of Ambystoma mexicanum. Lineage (NCBI taxonomy): Eukaryota > Metazoa > Chordata > Amphibia > Caudata > Ambystomatidae > Ambystoma > Ambystoma mexicanum. The sequence goes on from NC_090937.1 coordinate 432,846,421, forward strand.
CGATTTTTCCATCAGATCCAAATTGTGAAGCCGTCCAAGTGAGTATATATCTTTCCTAGTTCGAAGTGCTTTAATGCTAGGGTTAATGTTGTGGAAAATGTAATGCTCAAGAAGCCTGCTATGTGCTTAGTAATTCAAGCATTTACTAGTTTAATCAATGTGACGAATCAACTTCCACAGCACCAGTGGTCCAGGGATAAATGTCGGTTTCTAAACCACCAATCAGCCCCTCACCTCTAGTACACCAGAACGGATCTGAAAAGATTGGAAACACAAGTAAATAAAACTCCTTGTACAATTTTGGTAACATAGACGGAACTGCAGGCTTATCTTCGAAAGGTCGTGTGTTAGTTGCAACACAGCGAAAATATAATTATTACCCAACGATAAAAGGGACTGTCAAGTCCAGTTTGTACAAAAATATCAACTTTACTATTATCACAACAGACAGTTTGAGCAAAACTATGAAATACAACCCACCCTGTAAAGGATTGCAGAGGACAGACAGTTTCGAACAAGGAAAAAGGATACACTCAAGATACTGATAGGAGGGCGGTTGGTATTGTAAACAATCTTAACAGTTGTAGGATACTTTGCTTCAGCGCAAAGGGAGCAATTGGTCTTAAAATGCCTCTAGGGGCATTTGGAGAAGGACCAGGGGACAGAACCACAATGTACCTTGTGCTTGTAGGCGTTTTTGTTGCTCGACTCGGTCTGGAAGGTTTCGGGACGCTTTGCAGCTTCTGTGTTAGAGTAAAGACAGGAGCCAGCTGCGGCTATCAGGCAGCAAGCTGCTTGGTGACTGAAGCTGGACGACTTCTGCTGTGACAATTGAATTGGAAGTTGTGCAGGGTGCCACTAACCTTAGCAGATGGCAGGTCCTTGGTGACAGGAAAATCCCCCTGTGAACTTTACTCCCCTCCACGTGATTAGAACAGGACTCAGAGCGGAGCAAAACCCCCTGGGAAACCCTCTTGGGGAAAAAACCCTGTGCTGGAATAGAGAGCATGGATCTTAGCAGCTATTCTGTCTTCGGAATCCTGGACCGGGAAGTTACTGGACTGGATATTCTCAATGAGTCGAGTGGAATCCTTTGTCTGTCAGAAAGAATCAAAGGGTAAATAGGGATGTGGAAAAAGAGAGGTAGAATGAGAAAAGCGGAACTGGATAGCAGCTGGGAATAATATGCAGGTGTCCAATCAGGCTATAGGAAGGGCTTGAAAGATCCGGACATCCACCTCATGGAGGGTACGATCTCTATAATCAGAGAAGAATGAGAAAGAGGAAAGATTACGGATTTTGCTCTGAAGCCCGCCCTTCCCTGCACTACTTACGGGGCTATTGGTGTAACCAAGGCTACAGGCTTCTGTGCTGGTTGCGTAGTTGTAGGACGTGAAAGACTCCTGTCGTAGTTTACCTGCAGGGTGAAAGATATTAGCGCTCTGTTTAAATCTTTTGAAAGACGTGACCCTCATAAGATCCCTACTTTTTTCTTAGACCTTGAAGAGGGTTCAGAGACGAAAGACGGAGGAAGCACTTCGGTGTAGGAGAAGCAGACCGTGGGGAAGTAACAGCCCAGCAAGAGATGCAGGAACCAGGAGCGGGCGTAGCCGCAAAGATGAGAGATCTATAACAAGAAAGACAGGTAAGCATGGAACAGGCATGAAGGATAGGAATATAGGTTTCTCTAGGCAGCAAATTTACGGAGCGTCTGTTACAGGAGTAGAGACGCGCTGGCATCCAGCAACCAGCAGAATATAAAGCGGCACATGACTCTGGGCAGGAGGAGCTCGCCTAAATGCTGAAGAGGACAGACTCATTGCACAGACTCGGCAAACCACGGTGGCCGTGCTGGATTTCCGCAATACACCAGTGTAGCGAATATGGCCATGGCACCACCATGACTAGCGGCCGTAATGAGACATAACATCTGCAGGCTGGCCTACACGGCAACCAGGATCAGGCAAAATCGTTTCAGCACTGGTCGGCGGTTCTCAATCACTGGTTGAGACATCTTGGATGTCTTTAAGTGACTGCAGTGTAACAATGGTCAGCATTGCAGTGGGTTGCAGCTCAAGGAACTCGACAATGTCCTTCAAGGTGGATGTAAGTAGATGGTTGTCAATGCATTACTCCTGGCTTCTTCACTGAGCATGTGTTGTCCTTTTAGGAAAATGGCTCAAAGCTGAGGAATGTGTTGCAGGCAGCTGACTTTTACTTGGTTTTGGGTTAAGAGACCTTCTGGCAGTTCCTAACTAGGAAGCTTGCTGCAGAGCTTAGCCGGGGACGCTGTGTGCTGGCTGCGTGCCGGTTCTGGAGCAGCTACAGGGTCCTCTGGATTCAGTGTCTCCCTGGGAGATGTGTAGGAGAGGGATCTTGCTTCCCTCTTTGGAAGTCCTGGCCTTCCTTCATTGGTGGAAGTTGTAAGGCAGACTGGAACTTCAGCCACGATCCAATGATGAGTTCTTCTTGCTAGTCCCTTGTGAAGTCTTCAGAGGATCTGCCAAAAGAGGGGCTCAGACCTCTTTTAAAGCCAAACGGGGCACAGGGATTGGTGTAGGCTAAGCCTACCGTCATGAACCAATCATGGGTCCTCACCAACAATCTCTGGTATGTGTGAGATCATAACCAGAGTGCTTTGCAATTGAAAAGGTAAATGGATGAAAACATGTGATACTAAGTCCCACCCATGTTCCTGTCTTCCATGGAGCAGGGAGTCACTCTGGGTAATGGATCTCTCTGTGGTTCCTGATTAAAGAAGCCAGTCTCCATTGAAGCTGCAGTGAGACCAGACTCTCTGGCTCCTGCAAACCACATCCTCGTTCCTTATGAATGGGATCTAGTTAATCAGGCTGGCCATGGCAGGGGAAAGTTTGATCCTCCCCCTTCTGGAGATGTACACTGTACTCCTCCTGTCATAGCCCAACTAAATATGACAAGGGGGCCTGTGCCTTTAGTCTGTGTCCATCCAGAGTACACAGGTCTATGTGCAAGTCGTATGGTAAGCATAGGAAAATGTGTGCACATTAGCCCCACACCTTTCCCGGAGGTTGATCTACCATTATTCAATTTCATTAAAAAAATTCCAAGGTCGAATGCACACACACTGTGCAGATTATCGAATTGCTCACAATCACATATAATATATTTTCAAATATAAAGACTTGTGGTCATTCTAAAGCTCTCAAAAGGCTCTTTGGTTTTATGCAGAGCAGCCCAGAACACTCATTGGAGCTGTTTTCTCCCTTCCCTTTTCTTATATTGGTGTTTCAAGAAAGGATAATAGAAAATAATTTACATTGTTATTGTAGGTTTTTGATAATGTATTTTGCTCAGTAAAATAAATGTAAGACAATACATGCTTCAATTTATCATTAGCAATGAACATTGTAAACTTTTAAAAAGAGACAGATAACAAAATAGGTACAATAAACACATATTTTAATAGCTTTTTATGCCAAGGCTGCACACCATTGTATCTCTCATATGTCCTTCAATTGTAAAGGACTGCTCTCAGATCAAAACCAATGATTTGTTTTTTCTGTGAGCACAAAGGCAATGCGTACTTGAGCAACAGAGAGTGAGTGTGTGTGAGAGAGAGAGAGAGAGAGAGAGAGAGAGAGAGAGAGATGGAGGATATGTAGAGAGAAAACCAGACTATACTGAAAGAAGGAGCACATGTATACCAAACTGCAAAGCCAGGAAGAGACAGAACGAACAGAGCCTGTAAGACCAGGGGTGGCTCGTCCATAAAGGGTGAGTGGGCATCGCTCCACCGGCCCTCCTCATCCACTATGAAAGAGCTGAGGAGACACTAGCCCAGGGAAACAGTGAGCACCCACTTATCTGCTTTTTCCAGCTGAGGGCGCACTCCTGGGCTGGCTACAACTGTCAAAGGGAAACACAGTTTTGTTTCCCTTTGACAGTTCAGTTCCCCAGCCGCACATGCCAATGAGCCATGCAAGGCTAGGGCATGTTGCATCCCAAGCCTTGCATAGCTCTTTGGAAATGCTGGCTAGGGAACTGCATGTCTGTATGTGTGAAAGGGTGTTCATGCTCTTGCTTCTCGATTCCTGTTCATGATACAGAAGCTGGAACGCTGGGGAGGAAACTTCAGGACCAGGGCAGGGCTCATATGAATGTTGTGTGCATATGTGTTCTTGTCTGTTATTGAATTTATTATTTAAATATGTGTAGGCTTGTGTTGTTATGAGTGAGTGTATGATGATGGGTGTGTGTCTGTGTGTATGTGTTGTGTGTGTGTGTGTGTGTGGTGTGTGTGTGTGTGGTCCGTGGAGCTCATTTTGGTGAGTGAGAGGGGGGATGGCTGTAAAAATGCCTTTGTTGCACAATCCCCATCCTCACCGGCCAAAATCAGTTCTCCTTCTGAGGTGCTGTGAGGCCCATTGGACAGGATGGTATTTTTTTTTACTGGACACCTATCATAGATGTCCTGTAAAAAATACCTTGCTTTTCCCCTGGTCTGCCCAGTAGCCCGGGATGTGGGCTTTTTTAGTGAGGTAGAAACAATCACGGTGGAATTAACAGCAGTCAATTTTGCAGCAAATCAGATTTTACTTCAGCAAAACAACCCAAATTTGGCCATAGACTAAAATCCCCTCCCCGCTACTTACCATCTCGCTGGCAGCCACCACTTCTCCTGTACCCCTGCGGCATCAGTTCCGTCCCTCTAACACGGGTCGGATGTGATGCCGCAGGTCCCTTTTTTCTTTTTTCCCTTTTTCTTGTTTCTTGTTTGTTTGGTGCCCCACTTCCAATGTCAAGGAAGCGGGGGACACTCCTGCACCCCCCAAAACCCTTAATACCGAACATCAGTACCGGGGGACACCCCAACCCCTTCTCCTCACGTTCATTATTTTTGGGCTTCAAGTTTTTAGTGCAGGCCAAATTCGGCTAAATGGTCCATACAACCATTTTTTGGCAATCTATTTGAGTGTTTCCATGACTCGCATAAAACAAATAATCACATTGAATGTGTGTTTGTGGGTGTGTGTATTAGGCACTGCGGGACCCAGGCGACACGGATGGTATTTTTTATTGGACATCTATTATAGATGTCCAGTAAAAAATACCATTCCTGACCTCTTTTCACCTGATAGCTTGGCATGCACACATAATCACATTGATTGTGTGCATGTGTGAGGAGCTGGGGGCCCAGACAACAGACATGGCATTTATTTAACTGGGCAGCTATGTCCAGTAACACATTCCTTGCCAGATCCCTGTGCCCTCTAGCACCTCACATACACACAATCCCATGCATGAAGTGCATGTGAGCCACTGGGGCAGGCAATGCATTATTTACTTTTCAATCCCTGTTGCCATGTGGCCACTTAGAAACACAATTTCCTTTTTTTATAAGCGCCCAATAAATGCATAATAAATTAATTAATTAATGCCAGCCCAGTCCACTGGGATTCCTAATGCCTCACATTCAATGTCACGCCTGACCTGTAAGCCCTGCAGCGTCTTTCATGCACACATCATTGATTATATGTGCATGTGAGGCACCGGAGGGTCCAGGGGGAAGGCATGCCATGTATTAAAGGGCATCTATGATAGATGCCCAGTAAAAAATGCCATGCCTGGGCATCCCAGCACCTTTCACTCACACAATTGATTGTGTACATGCAAGGCGCTTGAGGGTCCCATGAGGTGGGCATGGCAGTTTTTACTGGGCATCTATGCCCAGTAAAAGATGCCATGGATGTACCCTGTACACATATATGCCCCTAGTGCCTTGCACACACAAATAATCACATTCATATTTACTGCCTGATTCATGGAATTATTTGCACCGAAAATGGGGATTTCTGCGCCATTCTGCCCCCAAATCCCCATTTGTCAAACAGGGATTTGCGGGCAGAATGGAGCACACATCCCCGTTTTCAGCACAAATTATTCCATGAATCAGGCCATTGGTGTGATTATGTCTGAGGGTGAGGCACTGGAGCACCGGTGGGCAGGCATGGCATTTTCTTTCTGGCCATGGATGATAAAGCATGCATGAAAGGTGTTATTATGCAGCTAGACTGGAATTTGTATTGCAGCCAGTCTAGCCATTTCGTATTGGGGTTTGACAATTTGGATTGGGCAGCTTTGATAAATCAAGCAAGATAAGCGGTATTAAAAATCAAGAGTGGCATTTTTATGCAACCGGTGGCATGACATTTTGTATTGGGAATCTTTGATGAAGCAAGTGTGATAAGTGTTATTGTGAAGCTAGACTTGCATTTTGGCGCATCCAATTTGGACATGTTTTTATACTGTGGCATGAATTTTTAATGATAATGCCAACTGGAGTAGTTTCTTACATAGGGCTACTGCCATATTTTGGTAGAACAAACATGTTTTCTTATAGTATCATTACTGGCATTATGCGCAAAGAAAACATGAGTATGTTCTTTTATGGGAAAACTAGTGTATAATGGTGCAGTCAGCATGGACATGTATGCAGACAGCCAGTGTCCCCCGCAACACCCCACTCACTATACTATATAGTATAGTGAGCAGGGGATTGCGGGGGATACCTCTGCAGCTGTTCCGACCAAAATAAATACATTTTTTTAAAAAGGACCCTGCAGTACCGGTTCCGGATCACGGAAGTGAAAGGGAACTGTCATCGCAGGGACCAGCGAGATGGAAGGAAAGGTAACTAGAGGGGTGGGAGTGTGGGAGTGTGGTGTCGGTGTTGGAGGGGGCATAGGGTTTCTATAGATTTGGGGTGTTTTAACTTGGATGACCGAATGGGAAATGTACAAAAAATGTTGTATTATGTACATTTCTCATGCAGTCATTCCCGTCGCAAACTTTTCAGTCGCAGTAAAACAACCCCAAATCTTTATGGCCACTTGCTTCTGCAAAGGGTAGGATCCTTGCTTATTCCGCCCTGTCTTGCTCGACGGGCAGTAGCTCCTTGATAAGCGAGGTGGCAAAAGTTGATACACTTCAGTAGACCAACGTCACTAAAAACGACTTCTGGCGTACAGGCGCTGCTATGGCAGTTTCTCAGTCACCCACACGTTGCACCAATAGAATCTGAAAAGAGAGAGCTTGTTTTTTAAATATGTATTCGTACATGCAGTTTGTGAAGCGGAATGGGTTTGTTGTGATAAACTTTTCAAATCTGAAGTGTTGTCGGGAGCCATTGAGCTGCTTCTCCCTGTATTTACAACCTTCTAACCCCCTTGAACTTCATTGAGTAAGAAATACGCCTGGGGCAGATTGCCTGTCTGCCACGCTATTTCAATAATGCCAGACCACTGGCGATAAGAAACCATCCGCGGAGATAAATAGGTGGTAACTATTGCCAGCTAAGTGTACAAATGTGCCACCAGCAGTAAAATAAAAGGCCACTACCCCTAACCTATTAACATTGTGGTTGCTATGCTTAAGGCATGTTCAACAGAAACCACTTTTTCCATGACCACGCTTAACACATCTCACAGTTTGGCAAAGATGATCTTATGTTGGTTCCCAGTTTCCATCATGTTTGTTTCTTGTGCCCTGCAGTGGTCGTGGTCCAATCACGACAGACACTGCCGTTCACCCCAGGTGACGCTCAACCACTTTGCCCTATCCACAGCTCCCTTTGGTGACCTTGTTTGAGCTCATTTAAGCATGCACTAATATGACAGGCATATCTCTGATTACTCAGACCAAAATTGGGATCTATCTTGGCGCCTACAAATGAAGGTGGAATTGCTGTGGAAATATACATTCTGTCGTCTGTCTTTCCCAGCCATAATAAGAAAGCAACCTCAATTGGGCGTGTTCTCCATCCGCAGATCTCATGTTATTCCGCAACAGAAAGATACACTACAGTGACAATGGGCATAATGGACACTCACATTAAGGTCACATATTGCCTATAGAAATTATGTTCCCCTTTTCTTTGCAGTTCCTTTCTTTGAGATGTGTATCTTTAATCTTTCCATTTTACTGTGACTCTTATATCTAGGTTTATCTTTGGTCCAGCACATATATACATAATGTTAATCGTTAATTTTAATCACTCTTCAAGCTTAAAGCTAGAGTGCTTGTTTGAACAACTTTGTATAAAGAAATCAGTATGGGTATATCTTTTTTCTAGGCGTCCCCATAACTTGCTGAGTAATTAGACAAAGTTTTGCAGGGCTTCTTGCTTATAATCAGACAAGAATCTCTGGCAGCCCGATGCTCAACACACTTGACCAATGGCATTCTAGATCTATCATCTTGTTCAAAAAGTCTCTATGGTTCAAAAAGTGGTTTATGGGTGGTGTCTCTTCCAAAAGAATCCCATTTCCTTTTGCACAAGCCCTGTTATCAATGAATTTTGAGATCAGCCCACTCCAAACTACTTAAGATCCCAAATGTGGGTTTGATGCTAGCGATGGTCATGGTGATAATGTTCTTGAAGCTCAGTATAAAAATACGCATCGTCACAAAGAGGCATAACATAAATTAACAACTGGGACTCTCGTCAGCCAATCAGCTTGCTCGAATTGCGGGCTAAATGCCACAATCAAAACCCACATTCCGAGCACACTCAGATTAGAAGCGCCCGCCCCACCATTTTCCATCCACCTCCCCCTTGCTCCCCATCCCTCCAGTCTCAGCTCCTTCACCCTGCACCCCTTCCCTGATTCCTCTCTCGGCGGCGGCAGCGCCACCACTGTTTGCGAATCACATGACTCCATGGAAATGGAAAATGGGCTCCATATGGAGCATCGCCTTCCATTTGCCTGTCAGTCATCTTTGGTGAGTATTTGTTTGAATGAACGGGATAATTCCAGTGCACAATCTGTTCATTCAAACAAATATATTGCTATGAGCTTCCCGGATTAAAAACTCTGGGGTGTTAATAGTAATAACACTCGCGCCAGCGTTCTGGATCGTGTGGTAATCGCCCTGGGGCCGATCAGGCCCAGGCCGTTAACAGCCAGTCTGGCCCACCAGCTTCGGTGTTATCGCTATAATGAAGAGGCCATGCAAAATGTGTTGAAAGTCCTCTGAAATGCCTGCCAACAAGAGACATACACAGATCATGGGACAATCTGAGGACCCCAACCTACACTGCAGGGGCTTGAGGAATGTCCTCTGCACTGCTTTCCTGGCTCAACCGGTTACCCTGGCATCTTTTCAATTAACAGTGAATCATAACACGGGGCAAGAGGGGGTGCCTATCCATAAAGTAGGCCTTCAGATTAAGATTTTTGTAAAACATGTTTTACGAAGTTAACACTTAAAATCGTGTTTACCTATTTTCACTGGAGGTTTCAGTATATCAAAAACAGGTTTTGTCTCTTAGGATATTGCATTCAAAGTATCAACAACAGATTTTGATACGACCCTTCACTCCATTTTTATAAATTAGAAATAACATGGCATATCTGATTTGCATTAGGAAACCCTGTCTGCCTCGTACAGTAAGTAGACTGTTGACATTTGCAGCAATCAGTAGAAGTGGTTTAATCATATAATGGCTTGTAACTATATATAATTACGAAGGCATATAATGATTTAGTAGTTAAGATGAGGAGTTAAGAATAAACCATTGCACTTGAAGGAATAGAATGCTCACAAAAACACACCCTATGCTTGTGACAAGAGCGGATAGAGAATTTCTGAGAATAAAATAGCTTTCTTTTTCCTCTGGGATTCATCTCAATAATGCTCGTCTGGGAACAATGGTGATATTTTCCCAGCTGCAAGCCTTGCAGTCTCCTGTTTTTACTTTAAGACGGTAATCTGCCCACTACATGTAGAACCTGTTTTGCTCTAACACCTTGAAGTGTCTCTTGTGCTAGATGGAATTACCAATAAAGATCTCAGACCAAATCACCAGACCCAATCAAAGAATATGGCCAAGTACTACTTTATTCTCAATTTAATAAAGCAGGGCACGGCGGCAAATATCAGCCTGATGTTTGCACACACACAAACTTGATTACACAAAGGTTTTATACCCCAATATGAATCATCTATGCCATCATCTTATGCGGCAAACTGTAAAACCTACTGGTGGAAGGGATTGGTTAGGGGAACATATCTACTTACAGAAAGTATTCAGGTTAGTACTTCATTGGCGGTCTCTTATCTGTAAGACACAGTTCAAACTTCCTCTACATACGTATAATAATGATTATAGAGGAGAAAATGGCAGTGGATTGGTCTATGCAACATTGTATAGCAGGTTGCCCCATAGACCCACTGATAGGTTGGCATCTCAGACAACCTTGGACCTTTGGGTCGGCTAGCAGTAGGTAAAGAAGTCGAAATTTAGGTGCTTGAGTCACATCAAATTACTTCCCACTTTCCCAATTAGTCCATCATCCCTCATCAAGTTGACCATAGTTTCCTGTCTGTAGTTGACCTTGCCGTTGCTCTCTGTTCTAGGACATTCAAGGGAGTATGAACACGTCATTTATCTTCAATTGCAGCTTAATGAATAATCCTTGTTTTCAACTTCTGCATCACATGACCATTTTGACCTCCTATTTACTGCCATTTGATTCAATTATGCTGGGTGTTATTGCTCCTATGGCCTCTAGAGACTTGCTCACTCCATCTTGTATGAGCTTTATTCAATGTTAATTGTCCAATACTTGGCTCTTTCACATGTTTTTCATCTTCCTTAACATAAGAGAAATATGTCTCATGCTCTAGGCTTTATTTGTCTGCCGCCTTTTGTACTTTGCAGCTATTTCTTGAAATAGCATCCATGGTCTGAGGCCAACATAGACTCCTCTTTGTTTCTCACAAAGCTGTTTTCCAGCCTCTCCTGACTCTTCAACTCTGGTCTGTTTCTGAGGTAGTTAGAATGAAACTGTGCACGAGACAGCGTCCATTTTCCAATTATGGCCGTCCTAGCCACGTCATATTTTCGTCTATAGCAATCTTCTATACGTCTCATCTACCTTGCGTTGCTGCGTATTTACACTTATTGATCCACAAGTTACTTTGTCTTTTTTTTTGCATACATGATTACTTTATCATTTGGTACATGTTTCTATTGTCGCTTCAGTTACATTGTCATCCTTAAGTATTGTCATATTGTTTCAGTATGTCCTCATATATCTTCTTCACAACATCACTCAGCCCTCATCAGATGTCACTCAACGTTTCATGATGTCTAATGGTGCGTGCAGACATCCATACACTCTCTTGACGTGAGAATACATTTGGTATAGTTGTCTGAGTGCATATCGTCTCTCATACACTCGATGTGTTACAGGGACAACACAGGGGGTCCCAAATACAGCTCTTCTCCTGCTGTTCCAGTATGACGGTGGTGAGGGGGTGGGAGTTAGTGTATATGTGTCTACCTGCTCCTCTACACTGTCATCCCTCAATGTGCGTCATCCCACTCTATCAGTTGTCCAGATGACATCTGTACAACAGTGCCTTTATGGCTTCCTTGGGCGACACCATTCTTATCCGGCACCTCCCATCTGCAGCACGGTGCGATCCTGCACCTCTGTGCAATCCGGCATCACAGTGCTTGCCCTTACCAGGACAGATGGTAAATAAAGGGAGGCAATATACATCTAGGGCAGGTAAGACTGAGTGTAAGGTATCTTTATGTGATATGAGGTGTAGGTGAGGGGAAGGGTCAGGGAGATTATGTAAATTGGGCATAACTGGAGGAATTGTCGGTAACACCTCTAATGAGTCAATTCAAGGCAGCCCACTTGACTTGTTCATGCATCTAACAAAATAAAAAGTATGCAATGCACCACCAGCTCCTTAACAGCACACTGTTCATTCAACTGAAGATGCACCACTACCTTCATATCCGGCTGCAACCTCCTGAGCTGTATTTTTCCTCTGCATCTCGAACTTTGGAGTCACTCTTCTCTTCTCCACAGTTAACCAAGCTGTGTGCGGCTTTGACACAACCACCTAGTGTCGTTCTATGGCTCCTACTGCAATAACGCCCGCTCCTCTATCACCTTTCCCTTTGACAAGCCCATTTCTTAAAAATCAATTATGTTGGAGCTCTCTGCCTTATAATCTCCCTGAGCTGTAAACAATTGATGAAATGTCCCGGGAAACAAAAATAATAAAGTTAGCCCGTTTTATGTGAAAAGATGGAGTGGTCCCAGTACACCCCCCTCCCCGCCCCCCACACTGACAGGGCGATTCACTTCTTCACTGCATGGGACCATAACAGGGCCTTATTTAAGAACAAATGCAGATTGACACCACATATGGTGGACCTGATTCCCTGTATGTTACCCTGGAGGGCCCGATGCAAGCAGAACCTGAGACTAAGGGTTCAAGTCCATGTAGCGAGATGACATTTCATCAGATCATTTCAATTTCTGAATCCTGCTGCTCTCATGAGGTTTCGGCCTACAGCTTCCATCACAACTAGTCAGGGTAGCAAATGGCGAAGGATCAAGGCAGCTGCAGGTTGGAGACCCCTGCAGTAGACTACATATCATATCGTAGACATGTCCGACCCTCTCACCCACATTTCATAAAGTGGCGGAGAGCCAATTACCATATGCACAAATTGGTTGTCCCTGAAATAACCAAAAATAAAATAACGAATGAGGATTTGTTTGATCGAAAAACGACAATTACTGTTGCATGTTTGCACTTTTTTTCTTTTTATAATGTGGGGGTTCACATCCCGCACTTCCCCCTACCCTAACGTATACCCTTACCCCACCCCCCCCAACAATTTCGAAAAAATTCGGCCTAAAAAACTCGGTCATTTCTCTTCGTTATTTTTGCATTAGGCTATTTCTACTAATACCGCACAAATTAGCCAGCAACACGAACAAGTGTCATAGAAAGAGACATACCCTGTATTCAAAATTCGACGTGTTCACTTTATGGGAGCAGCTGGACCCTCAAGCGGCTTTTGACTGCGTACTTGTCTTGATGGACAGCCAGCATTTCGAGGACTGTGAAGTTAGGCCTGCAAGGGATGTCACCCTGGTATCATATTTTGCAGCGAGATAAGTCAAAGTCCTTAAAGGTCCTGTCATGTTGAAACCCCTGTAAGTGTGAAACTAATTAAATAAATAATGGTGTCTACATTGTACACTGCATGTTGGAATAGCATACGTGAATGTCCCTTCGAGAAATGCCTAGAGGGCACCAAATGTAGGCAGCGCTGTATTCAAGCCGGTGGTTGGAGTATACTGCAGAGCAGTGGCTTGCCACTATCGTGCCCACTTAGTGAAAAGGTTCTGCCCTGTGCACCTTCCTTCCTGGACCATCCAAAGTAGTCATGTACAAGTTGCTTCTATGAAGGGCTGAGCTCCGGGCCATGCCATGGAGCATTTAGTATTTGCAGAAGGGCACACTTTAGGAAAGCACTGTAAATTCTACAATGGAAGTCCCAAGAATCGCACATTACATGCCCGCTTTCCAAGTCCCCCGTCCAAAGTCTAAGAGGGTAGCATGGACTGTGAATTCTTTCCTCACTCCCCCCTGCTCCATCTACTGGTCTAGGCAGCACTAGTTCTCAGATTTTAGTGATGCGTGTGCCCTGCCCTGCAGAAGGACACATAGGCATCGTTTGACAATGAGCATCACTTCCTTTTGGTTTCTTGGCTTCGGGATCACCATAGTGGAGCGGGTTCTGTCATAGCAAAGTATTCCCTTCTTTAATAGAGCTCGTCACGTGGCTGCCTGACCTCACCTGACGTGTGAAGGCCGCTCTTCTCGTTGTACCTGAAGACAAATTGAAAATGACAGCAACCCTCTCATTGCTGTATCCTTATCGGTCGGAAACCATCAGTCTAAGCCCAGTACCCTATTGCATTTTATTTATGTATGTATTTATTTATTTTGGCATTTGTAGAATGCACCTAACCCCGAAGCACTGGGGGCTGATATTCTTAAAGGTTACATACATGTTAGCGCTGGTATTCCTAAGGTTGCATACATGTTATCAGTAGCAATTGGATTAGCATACAGGTTAAAGATTGGTATGCAAGTACCACATAAACTATATTATAGGTTACATCATTTGAGGTACAGGACAAGTTGGAAGTGAAGGTCGTCAGCATGTCTTTGCATTAAAGGGTACATTGGATAAGGGTTCATCAATTTTGAATTGATGCAGACTTACGTTTGGAAAAGCTTTAGAGGGGCCACCCGAAGAGGTTCATCACACAACCACTGTTGGCCTGTCTGAGAAACTTTAGTTTGTAGGAAAATGTAAGAAGGTACTGTAAATAATGGCCTTCCATAAGAGAGGACCCTTTAGTTCCAGAAAGATGTTCTATTGAATCTGAGTGCATTGCCCTTGCCCTTATTTCAGAAAATGACTTGTCGAGCCACTGACTACTAAACCCAGCCAGGTTTACGGGATATCCTCAATAAATACATATGACAGAACTACGTATAGAATAATTTGCAGCAGAAATAGTTTTCAGATGTGTCATCCTGCAGGGTTCTTGTTCCTGCGGGTGCATATCCATGACAGCACTGATCCCGCTTAACAGGCATGCAAGCCTAAAACCCAGACTGGGGCACAGAGATGTGGGATGGCTGCCAGTGTTGGTGCACACAAGTGTGACTGCCATCTTGAAGGGCACAATGGCAGGTCTGATGAAGCCAACTCGGCGGTCTAGTATTTTTCCATGCACGCATGCACAGATAAAGGAGTGCAGGGTGTGATACCTCCCACATGGACAATGAGTAACATCTTGCTAGTTTATAAGAATGGGGCATGGAAAATCTTTGCAAGGGTCCTTTCAGTGGAATGTAATACTTGGATTCGTGCAATCAAGATCTTACCTCCGAATCAGACAGGTTTTATAGAAAAATCTAATACTCTGCACAATATAATAAATTGAACATCTGCAGTAGAATATTCCTGAATGCTGCACAACTCTAACATGTATTGTGCATACATTGATTTTAGTGCAGCTTTTGATTCGGTGAATAGGAATAAACACTGTGCCAAACTAATTAAATGGAATATCCCCACAGGTTTACTTAAAATGCTGTTGTCCTTGTATTCCGAGACCACAGTGCGAGTTCGCCTTGATGCCACAGGGAAACTTTCAAACTCCTTCTCAACCTATTTACTTGTCAAGCAAACTTGCATAGTAGTAGCTACACTTTTTAATCTGTATTTTGCAGACCTCCCGGAAAACATGATAAGCCCTTCTACATGTCCAGCAAAGGTTTGATCAATGATCCTCAACTGGTTGGCATACACAGATGATTTGTTACTACTCGATCATAACCCCTATGGATTATAGAGTTCTCTTAATGCCTTAAGTGTCTACGACAAAAGTAATAACTTAAACGTAAACATAGAGAAAAGCAAAATCATGGTGTTTGCAAAAAATCATATTTGTCAAAAAAACACACATGGATATTTGATGGTGTTCCCCCTGAACAAGTATCGACATACAAATACCTCGGCATATATGTTGATGATCAACTTAACTGGAAGCCACATTGGATATAACTTAATTGTAAATGTTTAAAAGTCGTAAATACCATCATCAGCTTTAATGGTAAAACATGGGCTTCTCAGTCAAGACAGTCTTACTCCTTTACATGGCAAGAGTCAAATCCATGCTACTGTATGGTGTTGTGATTTGGGGATATAACTTCACATGTCAACTACAAATGTTTGAAGCATTAATTCTCTGTAAACTGCTGTGCCTTCCACGGTGTGTTTCAATAGAGTATATCCTGCTTGAATTTGAACTAAATAGCATTGTTACAGATGTTACCTAGAGAATTACGATGTGTTATGAAAAATTATCCGTTTTGGATAACAATATGATTAGGGTTCAATTTATGTCTGCTTTCAAAAATATTGACAATTGTATGAAGATGGGTTTCTGGGTAAAATCATAGTTGGAAAAGAAGTGCAAGGAAGGTAGTACTGAGACAAATATTATACAACTTGCTACCCTCAGTAATAGTGGAACGTACTTACAGTATCATATGGAACGCAATTCAGCTCCAGCTTACATTCAGGCGTACCCTTCTCCTAAGATAATACGTCAGTATATCTTAATGCAATTTAATTGTAGTGAGTCCTTGGACATCAAAGGTGCAATGTTTGGCATACCGTGTGGTGTCGCCTAGGTGGTAACCTACAACTGGAAACGCTAGCTGAATTAGCTGTTAGCTGAATGTGAAAGCCTAAATGAAATCAGATCAACCTTTTTAAAATTGTGCGATAATCAGTATAATTGGGATAATTTATCAACATTTCAGAGCCTCTTCATGGAAGCAAATGACATGAATTTTACATATTTTATTGCTAGGTTTTATTGGAAGTGTATTGAAATTTTAAATCAATTATCGGAAAGTGTATTTTAATTGTTGTTAGCCCCATACAAGTAGTAAGACATATGGGGTGGTCTAATGGAACATGTTGAATGGAAAAATTAGGTTTTATGCATCTGATGCTTTTTAAATTGTATACGTGTTGTTTTTTTTTCGCTGTGTTTATGTTGTTTTTGCCTCGCCTGTAATGTTTTATATTGTATATACAAACCAATGTGGTTAAATATATATTGTATTAATTAAATAAATAAATAGATATTATGTGCCTCTAAAATAGTGCTATGGATAGGCCTGATATATACATTGGGAGCCTCTCAGTAATGGGGACCAAAGGTTGTGGCTAAATACTCCTCCCTCCTATGGACTGCTCCATGAACAGCCAGGCACGCCACCTGCTCTCTGAGCAATACTGCAGCCACTTCACTATTATGAGCGTTTCAGCAGCCAAATAGAACCTCTTCAGATCTGGACAGCCATCCATCCCTGATTTCAGGCTGCTAAAATAACATTGTGGGTACTTGCACCTTCTTTGCAGCCGATATAAAGTACTCAATTAAATGTGGTCATTTTATTAGCTCCTTTCAAGTATGTTATAATGGGAATGACTGAAATAAAGACAGCATTCGGGGTCACATATAATAATTATTATAATTGTTCTTTTATAACACACTTAATACCAGTGAGTGGTTTCCAAGCACAGGATCGGGATTTGAACCTGTGTAGCAGCACATTGCTCCCTGAGCCATCCTTTCTCACCCAAATATTCATCTTAATTACTGTGATTCTTCTCAGCCAAGAGAAATATAGCCCATTGCTGTTAGTAAGGTCATGTTTAATCACAGTATATAATGATGGGCCCTTTTCTCTATAGACAAGTAACAAGGGTGGATGACACCCAAATACTTTCCCCTTTCGAAAGCAACCAAAGCCTTCACAACTCTCAAATCTACATTATTATTATTGAAAGCTAGGATTTCTAAGTTTTTCTTTCACTTTAAAACTAGGCTCCGTTGAAATCCTGACATTCAATCATGAGCAACTGTAGAAACTCCCTCAGGTTACATTGCCTGCAAATAATCTCATCCAACATTGGGAATTACACACAGTCAGTCCCACTATCCCAATGTTCACTCTGGTCCTCTCGGTTAGCGTCTTCAGTGGAGACCCCTATCTAGGCCCCATGGGTAATTCTAGTTTAGCCAATGGTTTTTAATTCATTATGCCTGGAGCCTTGCAATGGTTCAATCGGTCATTTGTATTCCCACGATGTTAGGACCAAAATTTAATTTATGTAGAATCCCCAGTCAACCCTATCAAATTATGTCTCTGCATTTAAGGCAAACCTTAATGTTGGGACATGGGACTTCTCTGTTAAATTTAGATTTGTGTAATGTTATTGACGGTATAGCTTTGAGTGATAAAACCTGATTGGTCTTGTTAAAAAAAAGATGACATAAACACATACATCCTATTCATGATTAATTAATTTGCTAAATAATTTAACATCTAAAATTAGAAGAGCTGTGGGTCTATAGCATTGGCAATACTCCGGGTTCTTCATTCGTTTGAGTACAAGCACCATCTCATCATCTGTCCTAGAATCAGATAGTTGCCCTCTATCTCTGGAAAAGTTCAAAGGTCTCTTAGCGGTTTGGCCACAAGCAGAGAGAATGCCTTGGGTAAGGGTGCTCTGGTGCTGTCTAAGCCTGGGCTCTTATTATGTTTCATGTGTTTGATACCTGCTGCAAGCACTGCTTCAATGGTTATCAGTGTTTCTAATCTGCTTATGTGCTCCTCCATAAACCAGGGCAGTTGGGCATCTGAAAAATGTGTCACTTTTAAAGTATGTTCTATATTCTCAGACCTATACCGTTGGTTATAGCAATCAAAGACTGTGCTACACTTAAGATTTCCCTCCATGTCTTCCACCCCTATGTCATCTATGGCGGTATCTATGATGTATTAACTGATCAAGGCTCTCATCCTTTGTGCTAAGATGCACTCTAACTTATTATCTTATTCAACGCAAGTGTGCTTGCCTCTCATTGGGTGATTTTACTCCTTGTTCATTATGCGTGAATTTGTGTGGTCCTTTATCACCTTCAGTTTCCGAAGTGACTATCTAGGTGGATTGTGTTAGGGTGTGAGTCCACGGTCTACAATTCCTTCAAAAGATTTTCCTTTTCAAAGTGCTTAATTGTGTTCCATGATGTGGCAACTAACAATAGGGTCCCTCGCAAAGCAGCTTTTAGGGCATCCCAGGTATTTCCAGGGGACATCTTCTTCACTGAATTAAACATTAAGATAGTCCTGGGTGCAATTATGAATCTCATCCCTCCATCGTGAAAGTTCGACGCAAACTACACATGGCATAGAAATGATGTCAATATCTGGAATGTGTAAAGTGTATGTAAATGTCCCCAGGCATCAATTACATTGTGGACCTTGAGTACCTACTTTAGTTTAGGGGAAGGTGCTCTGTAGTTGGGCCTCTTTTGTTTGTCAACCTACCTAAGGATTCGTCCATCACCATGTGGGGATTACCAGTAATTACACAAAGACCTTTAGAGAAATGTATTAGGGCTAGAAGAGAGTGTATCATAAAACTCTCCTGAGGTCAGGGCATAGAGAGATGCAAATGTATATGTTGTTCTCTTTAAGATCCCTCGACCCATGATAAGTGTTCTAAGTGTGTCCTGTAGTCGGCAGTCCACTATGCTTGTTGCTGCCTTGAAGCATTTACTTCTGTTTACTACAGAGATGTGCAGCTGGCCCATCCCAACCAGGAGAATTTAAAACCAGAGATGTGCGCAAAGCGTGCAAAGTGTGCTCTGCAGTCGGCAGTCTGCAATCTGTGGTCAGTGGAGGAAGGAGGTCTTTATTGCAACCGCTAATAACTAGGAGCTATTCTGTAAATCGGTTTATTGTAATCTCTTGATAAACCTAGATGTAGCATGCAGTAATTAACATCATAGTCTATGCGCGCTTTGGCCCATGTAAGCCACCTCATTTAAGATGGTTTAACTATATAAGGAGTGATTATTGATTCCTCCTTAAAGACAAAGAGCCTTTTTCAAGATGTATGATCTCTGGAGTAAATTGGATCCTGATGATGGTCAGATGGTCTTGATCACCTCTGCTGCCCATGCAGCCAATGTAAGTGACTCAGTAGTGGTGGAGGATCCATTCATGGACACTAGCACAGGGTTATCATTCTTCAGCTGACACTGTTTCAATATCATCAGGGAGTCCAAGCACATCACAAGGGGCCCGCCACACTGTATGGGAACTAGAGAACACAGTGAAATTGACAGGGCCTTCTATCTCAGCACTTAATAGGGTCTTCAACTCTTTTTTTTCCAATGCGACAATATTAAAACAGAATTGACTGTGCATATAATATAATTAAACAAAATGAAGCTAAACTTGGAATAATTGGATGATAATATGAAAATGAATAACATAAATCCACCTCAAAACGTGCAATTCATGGCTCCATTATCAACCGCCATAATAACGAAGGAGGTAAAGTCTGTAAGTGTTTTAACCTCCCGAAAAAGGCAACCAAGAAAACAAAAAATGATTGAAAGTCAAATCTACATGAACAAAAATAGAAGAAGTTTGTGTGCAACCTTCTTTTTATGGAAGAAAGTGCATGCATAGCAACGGGTGATAAGACATCACATCTTTCTAAATCCCCTTTGAGTAAAATTTGCTTTGACATTAACCCGAGTTCTGAAGCAAAAATTAATTCAAATCTGGGAAAAAGTGATGTAAATATTCTAACTAATATGGACCAATCTCTCCATATAGAAAATGATTTGATCCAATTGACCTCAACAACTTCAGTTCTGACTGCAGCACGACCATCAAGTATGACCAAAGAAATTCAGATGTTAAAAGTGTCATCCCAAAGTTTTTCCAAATCAACAAAGGATAACCTGAATGAAACCCGACTACCTCTGGGAATTGCGATCAGTTGAATACCATATTGATTCAGACCAAAGAGTTCCATTGAGGGTTCTACTAGTATTGGACAAACAAAAACATTTAAATATGGCATTCCAAACAAATTACTGTTAGAACTTATTATACATACTGACAGCAATGATGTTCAAAATAACACTAATGTATTGAAATTGTTTCATGAGGTCCCATGCCTCCTACTCCTAACATCAAAGTATAGTGATCTAATTTATTTTGTAGATGACGTAAGAAGGGACAAAGCCCAGTTAACTTTCCCTTCTAAGATAGTATGAAGATGTTCTCGTCAGAAGCAAATTCTACAAGACAAATGGGCTATGATATCTTGCTATGTTACAACAACTCAAGTAATAGAAAGGGGTCATTTGAACATCTCTTTAAATCTATATTTAATGATCTTCAAGTAGAGTTTTTTTTATTATTATCTGTATTATTATTTGTATTTAAGCATACATACAGTCACGTTAATGACTTTGTATACAAGCTTAAAATATAGTTACAATCAAAATATCAAATTTACAAACCAAGGTACAAAGCTTGATCAAGCTAATAAATAGCATTGTAGCCTCACATAATACTAAATCCACCTAAACAACATACTATCCCAAATCATACATACACAAATAAAAGAATGTCCAAATCTAGACCTCAAAAATATATTTAATCTAAAATTGATAATACTCTATTACAGAATTTAACCATGTAAAACATTAAATTAACATCATGACCATCCATAAAATAATCCCAAAGAGCATAACACTGTCAATTGCAGAATTATAAGATCTCAAGTATCTGCATTGGAGTAGGGAGGCTATCGCAATAAATCAAAAAATGACATGTAGTTCCTACATTTTTACACCAACCTCACAGCACAATCTGCCATTTCTCTCAATTACTGCGATACCGATCCCCACCCCCACTATTTCCAATGAACTATTCTGCAGTATTTACAAAAAATCCCTTTCAGTTTTTGCGAGAGATCCAGGCCATACGTTCAAAAAATACTACTAAAGGTTGCAATTTCTGTAAATAATGAGCAAAATATCCAAAGTTTGAAACACTTGTTAATTCACTGTCCAGCATTACAAAATACAAGATTGCTATTATTTAAGTGATTTATTCATGTAGATCTGTTGCTTCTCACACAAGAATGTTTGGATAGATTATCGAGTGCCCTTGACACGTCACTGACAATAGCTCTTCTTAGGCTTTTTCTTCTTTTTCTATTTTTTACTGTTATTTCGTATAATTACAAACATTAATAAACACCAATTTCCCACCCCAAACCCCTGTCCCAATGCATGGTATGATCACAGTGTTTGAAGAGTCACTGACTGCCAAGAATCCGAAAGTGATGAGGGCAATGTCTAGTGTTGTAGTCTTGCTCTAGAAAGTTTAAGACCATGGCCCACTATTGTGCACATTTTGCTTGGTCCCTTTGCAATGAGTAAGTAATCTAATCAAGTGCAACAAAGTTCCAAACTTTGGAGAACCATTCAGTGAGTGACGGTGAGTCTTCAGATTTCCACTTCCACGCGATGACTAAAAGCGTGGCAAGTTGCAATATCACAAAAGCTTTACATTGCTGTTTAGGGCCATTTCTTAATTTAGCTTCCAGTGTTAAAAGTATGCTTCATTTAAGCATGCAAGGTGTTACCAAGCCAAACATGTTATGCATATATCCATCTCACCCCTATAATTCCACAGCTTCGGACACCCCTTCCATATATGCTCTCAATTCCCACATGCCCTGCATTCTCTCCAACAAAGGTCCAAAATAGCCGATTTCATTTTATGTAGGCGAGCTGAAGTATAATGCCCTTGAGTTAACAACTTATACCAAAATTCTCTTATTTGGATCGAGCGTGTAAATATGGGGATATCTATCCAGAGTGCCTCTGATTCTGTCTGCGAGAGCTGTTCTCACAGAGCAAAGTGCCAGCATGTAGTATGATGAGATACAGTGGAAAGTTTCTTCTATCATTTCAAATAAGGTTGCAATAAGAGCTTTATCCACTGAGTTAGAAATAATACATTTTTCAAATTTGGACAAGTCTCTGGGGTGGGGGCTAATATCCAGTGCCGAACCCGGAAATATTGGAAGCACACTAATTCATGTAATTCCTGCTTACATTGGGTGAAAGATTTGGGATCTGTGCCCTGAAATAGATCCCGTAGCTTTGTGCATCCTGCCTGTTTCCATTTACCAAATACCACTGGGTCTAGGCCCGGGGTAAACCATGGATTAGAAAATAAGGGAGTGAATGATGAGGAGAACATTTTGAAATGGTAATGCTTAACCGCTGTGTCCCAAACTTCTTTCACTAAGCTTGTGATCTTGCTTTTATGAATGTTGGGAGAGCGATCACATTTAGGAAGCCATAGGGCATCCCCAATTTGTGCGCCCCCTATTGCACGTTCCATCTGGAGCCATTGCTTGCCGGTTTCTATTCCACACCAGTCTTTTACAATATGCATTTGTGCTGCTTGATAGAATTTGTGAACGTTTAGCAGGCCCAATCCACCCTTGTTTCGAGGTGTCATTAAGACATCAATATCCATGCGCGGGATTTATTGTTCCGTACGAAGTCAGACAATGCTCTATGTACTTTTTTAAAGAAGGAGATTGGTAACCGAATTGTTAATGCCTGAAAAAACGAAATACGTTTGGAAGAATAACCATTTTTATTGTATTGATACCACATAATCAAGATACTGTCAGCTGGTCCCTTTTGACTAATTACCCCATCATTTCTTTCAACAATAGAGGTAAATATGACTCAGATATGCTGGATATCGTGGGTGTTATAGTAATGCCCAAAAGTGTGATATTTTCTTGCACCCAGCCAAATTGTGTATGTAATCTCAAGGATTGCACTGTTCTAGGTAGAAGGGAGAGAGTCGATATTTCTGATTTGGTATGGTTTATTTTCAGACTTGCTACAGAGCCATATCTCCCTAATTTGGTTTCCACAGCTAACAATGTATTTATTGGATCAGAAATTAACAATAACATGTCATCAGAATATGCCATAATTTTGTGTGATACTCCTCCAAAATCTATCCCTTGAATGGCCTCTGTCTGTCTGTCTGACCCTGGCAAGAAAGGGCCTGAGGCATATAGCATATAACAATGGTGACAAAGGGGAACCCTGTTTAGTCCCGCTTTGGAGAGCGATGGGATGTGAAAGTTGTCCGTTTATCAGTAGTCTTGCGTTCGTCTGTCTGTAATTTGCCCTAATTTTATCTATACATTTTGGGCCTAACCCCATCCTTGCCATAACCTGGAAACGGAAGGACCACTCGACCCGATCAAAAGCTTTCTTTGTGTCAAGGGAAAGCAGAACCACTGAGACATCTTTTTTCCACCTTTTCTAAAACATGGCAAGTACGCCTAATATTGTCATGTGTTTGACAATGTTTTATAAAAACCTGATTGCTCTGAATATATAACTGTGGGAAGGAGATCTTCCATCCGATTGCCTAATATTTATGTATACATTTTAGTGTCCAAATGTACAGGAGTTATAGGGCGATGTGATCCGCATCTATTAGGATCTTTTCCAGATTTTGAGAATAAAACACTCTTAGGCTCTTCGATGGTGGCGAATATGCGGCCCGATCATTTGAATGAATTATATAAGTGAGTCTGTTTAGGAGTGAATACCTTCTGATAGGTTGGGAATCCATCTGGACCTGGTGATTTATTCAAGGGAAGGGCATTGATAACCCTTAGTACTTCCTCTTGGGTAATGTCTAGTTCAAGTTGGTCTCCCTCTTCTGGAACAATACTGGGAAGGTCAAACTCCCTTAAATATGTAACCTGAGTTTCTATATTAGGAGATTCCGAAGAAAAGAAAATATGAAACAGTGTAGCGATTTGCAAAGTGTCCGTGGCTTTTGCCCTGGAGGTTAACTAAACCATCTGGATAATTTGTGATACTGCTCTTTGGCGTAATTGTCTGGCCAATAAATGGTCCCCAGGGCCGCTATGCAATGCCTCCTGCTGAGCCGAGCGTTGCTAATTAGATCTGCTTACCGCGGTGGGTGGATGAGGCATGAACACTTAGTTGCTCTGCCTCATACCTTGCTGCCAGTCTGATGGTGCCCACGTTCGTGAGAGCCTGCCGTCTCTTAAAACTCCCGAAGTGGGGAGAATCTTGTAAAGGACCGGTGGGGGGTGTCTGTACTTCTGCTCTCTATATGGTAGAAGAGAGGCACAGAGGACCCCAGCCAAGATTCTCTAGTACGGTAGCAATGGTCGAGAAATCAAGGCCTAGCTTCTCAGGAGGTGATGCAGGCTGGTTCTTAAGTACAGTGTAGTCCCCAAGCCCCCACAAAGGAATGTCCACACACTGTATTGGTTAGAACACAGTCTTTATATAATCAATATTCAAGGTTATGTACACTTATCATAATAACTCACTTTGTACTTAGGAAAATCAACAATGGCAAATATGTACAATTCTAAAGTGGTACCACCCTTTGTATTAGATCTCATTAAAGTGCATCAACAATACTGTAACAATGTCACACAGATCAATAGAGTGAAACCAGCAATAGAGAGAGGAGAGACAATAAGATGGTTGAGCAATAGGCAGAATACTGGCCCCTACCACTAGAGACAGTTCTCTGTGGAGATCTCCCCACCTGGGCAACCTGTAAAAATAAAGATATAGCACAAGCCCAGTCCATATATTGTTCTGCAAGTCTTATTCCCTCCTATAATGTTTTTACCCCCCCAATGTAAATGGTGGAGTCGAGTTCCTCGAAGAGGCGTCGACAGATCCTTCTTGAGCGACCCCCTTTGAAGCGGGAGTCACGGATCGTCGAGAGGCATCGAGAAGCGTCGAGGAACTCAGCGTTCGGCGACGGGGAATCGACGGCCCTTCTTGAATGCCTTCCCTTTCAAGCGGGAGACACGGGGCGTCGAACGTCCGTCGACAAACAGGGTAGAACGGCGTCGATGAGGCGGCAGCTTTGTCCGAGCGGTACTCGTCGGCGTCGGAGCGTCGGTGTCCTGCAAGGCGGAGGCGTGCGGGGCACCTCGGTGACAATAGTTCTGGACCGCAAAGATTGTG
Organism: Ambystoma mexicanum; assembly: GCF_040938575.1. Classification (NCBI taxonomy): domain Eukaryota; kingdom Metazoa; phylum Chordata; class Amphibia; order Caudata; family Ambystomatidae; genus Ambystoma; species Ambystoma mexicanum. The sequence continues at coordinate 432,871,770 of NC_090937.1, forward strand.
GAGACAGAGGCCCAGCAAGGGCGTCGAGTCGTTCGAGTCTTTGTGGTCTTCGGGTGGCGGGAAACCCACCGGCAGGTTTCTCCTCGGCGCGTTGGTCGTCCACGACTTTCTCCGGCAGGATAAAGCGGTCGACGGTGCGGACGAGGGAGTGCTTCGATTCGGATGTTCTTAGGCAAAGGAGCGGGCGGCTCCGGTCGTCGGCGGCATGGCGTCAAGTGGTTCCCACGGCTGGGCAACACAACTTCGACGGGCCTCCAGCGGTTACACAAACCTGCGAACCCTGGTCGACGGCAATGGACTTCGACGGCGGCGATGTCCGGGTGCTTCACTTAGATCTCCTCGGCGGTCCCGTCTCGGGTCGGCAGCCTTTCGAGGGTCTGTCTTCCAGGGCACTTCGGCGAAGATGGAGCAGTGCTCGATGGTCCCTCGGAGCACGGGAAGAGGGCGCCTTACCAGGTCCTCTCTCGGGTCAGTCTTCAACGATTTCGGCAGCCTTCGGATCGGTCGAAGCAAATGCAACAGCAAGTCTTCTTCTTCCAGCTGGACGTCGAGGATCAGCAGTTCCAGTTACTCTTAGAGTGGAGACTCAGCTCCAGAACGCTTTTGAACGCTTCTGAACGTTCCCTGAACCTTCTGAACAGTGGTGAGAGGTCCCCAGATATACTATTCTGTCTCTCATCCACACTGCTGGCACACACTCAGCAGCCAATCATACAGAAGGTCATTCATGCAGTCAGCCAGCCAATCAGGCACACAGTGCATTCAGGCCACACTCCTCCCTTTCAGACACTCACAACAAGGAATGTGGATTGGGACAAGTACCCAGCCATTCAACACTACACACTGCATTCAGGCCAGTTTCGGGCAGGGCTGTCTCAGTCTTTGTCTCTCATGCCAGAAACCAGACAACCACAACAAGGAGTGTATATTGGTCACACACTCCATTCACCCAGGTCCCACCCACAGGAGGTACCCACAACATACAGTCAATGGGAAGGCTCCAGTCAGTCTAGCTGGGCCTTCACAACAACACCATATAGGGAACTTCCACCCAACAGCCAGTCAGGGGGAAGGGACAGAGTCAGGGCTTCCCAGGACTTTGGGAAAACAAGGTAACAGGCAATAGAAAGCAAGAGGCCACAGGGGCCATCTTATTTCCTGTCAGGAATCAACTGATCCCAATGGCAGGGCCTGGGTATCCCAAAATGGAGGACACCCAGAGCACCTGTCAAATTCAGCATGGAGCTGCCACCAGCCCATACCCTGCTCTGTGGGCCACCCACAGGTGCCCAAAAACATACACTAGGGGCACAGGGTTGTACCCCTACCCATGGGTGCCATAAGGGTATCCCATGGGTCTGTTCACCAAACCAAAAGAGAGAGCTGCACTGCCAGGAGTCCCACATGGACTCCTGGGCAGAAAACACGACAGAACACACGATAAAAAGCAGTAAAGGACAAGGATTCAGAGGCCCTGTCCCTCTGATGCATTTCCAGCATCACAGTCGCCCCCCCCAGACTGAGGTGGAGGGTGTCTAATCTCCCACGGGATAGACACCCTCATCCAGACGGTCAACATACCTTCTGGAAAGGCCATCTGCATTATCGTGACTCTTCCCTGGCCTGTGCTCCATGGTGAAGTCTAGCCCTTGCAGGCTAATGGACCACCTGAGCAATTTCGGATTCTCACCCTTCATCTGCATAAGCCACTTCAGGGGCTTATGATCTGTTTGGACCTTGAAGGTAGACCACGTAAGGTAGGGCCTAAAACGCCTAAGGCTCCAAACTATGCTAAAACACTCCTTTTCAACAGTAGCCCACCTAAGTTCTCTACCCTTGAGTTGTCTACTGATGAATATGATAGGATGTTCTCTCCCTTTGTCATCTAACTGGGACAAGACAGCTCCAATTCCGGTGTCGCAGGCATCCGTCTGGACGATAAAGGGTCGGCTGTAGTGAGGCGCACACAACACCGGTGCCCTAAACAGACTTTCTTTCAAGCCATCAAAGGCCCTCTGACAGTCTTCGGTCCAATTAACCTTCCTAGGCTGTTTGGGTGAAGTTAGAGCTGTCAGGGGTGCAGCTATGGTTCCATAGTCTGCCATGAAATTGCGATAGTACCCAGTGAGGCCCAAAAAGGCTCTCACCTGGGTTTGAGTAGTGGGAGTCTCCCAGTTCTGTACATCCTGTACTTTACTGGAGAGAGGTTGGATTTGACCCCCTCCTACCTCATCACCAAGATAGGTAACTTTCCCCTGAGCTATCTGGCACTTGGTGGCCTTGATAGTGAGGTTAGCCCTTTTCAAGGCCTGCAACACCTTATCCAGATGTGTCAAATGCTCTTCCCAGGTGGAACTATAGACGGCAATGTCGTCTAAGTAAGCCACACAAAAGGCTTCCAGCCCACTGAGCGCATGGTTGACCTATCTCTGGAAGGTGGCAGGGGCATTCTTCAACCCAAAAGGTTGAAGAATGCCCCTAAACTGCCTCTAAACTGGTAGAGTCCCTCAGGTGTTGAGAAGGCCGTCTTTTCCTGGGCATGGTCCGTCAGAGCTATTTGCCAATAGCCTGAGGTAAGGTCAAAGGTGCTCACAAATTTGGCAGCACCTATGGTGTCCACGAGCTCATCAGCCCTGGGCAATGGGTGCGCGTCAGTTTTGGTGACGGCATTGACTCCTCGGTAGTCCACAGAGAACCTCCAATCCTTGGTACCCGCCTGGGAACTTGCCTTGGGGACAAGGACCACTGGACTGGACCAGGGACTGGTTGAGGGTTCAATAACACCCAGATCCAACATCTTGGCGACCTCAGCCTGGATGTGGTTCTTGACGGTATCTGACATACGGTAGCACCTGCTTTTGACAGGCACACTGTCACCAGTGTCAATTTCATGCCTACACCACGGTGTGAGGCCTGGCGTCAGTGAAAACAGAGAGGCATACTGTTGGAGCAAAGCCCTGCAGGCCCTCTGTTGCTCTGTTGTCAAATCCGGAGAGAGATGTACTCCCTCCACTGAGCCATCCTGAGGGTTGCTATGCAGCAAATCAGGAAGGGGCTCACTCTCATCCTCTTCTTGCCCTGAAGCTAGCAAGAGACATGAGACTTCTGCTCGCCGGTGGAAAGGCTTGAGCCTGTTGACATGGAATATCTGAGGGGCTACCCCAGAGGCTCCCATGTCAACCAGATAATTGACTTCGCCCATCTTGGAGATGATCCTGAAGGGTCCAGTCCACTTGTCTGCCAAAGCTCTAGGCTTGGTAGGCTCCATCACAAGGATTTCCTGTCCCGGAGTCCAATCCACTTGTGAGGCTTTAAGGTCATGCCAGTACTTATTCAATTCCTGGCTGGCCTTGAGATTTGCTGTTGCCTGACCCATCATCTGTGTCATCCTCCGTCTGAGGCCTAACACATAGTCCCCCACTTGCTTGGCGGGACCTGGAGGGGTGGCTTCCAAGCCTTCTCTGATCAAGGCGAGGGGCCCCCTCACGGGATGTCCAAAGAGTAACTCAAAGGGGCTGAAACCAACACCCTCTTGAGGTACCTCTCTGTAAGCAAACAGCAGGCATGGCAGGAGGAGATCCCATTTCCTCCTTAGGGGTTCTTCCAAAGCCCCTAGCATGCCCTTGAGAGTTTTATTAAATCTCTCAACTAGACCATTGGTCTGGGGGTGGTAAGAGGTGGAGAACTTGTAGGTTACCCAGCACTCTTTCCACATGGTTTTCATGTAACTAGACATGAAGTTGGATCCTCTGTCAGAGACAACCTCCTTGGGGAATCCAACACGGGTGAAAATGCCCAGGAGAGCCCTGGCAACCCCCTTGGCAGTAACAGTCCGAAGGGGTATTGCCTCAGGGTACCTGGTGGCATGATCTACCAAGACCAGGATGAACCGATGTCCACCTGAAGTGGGAGGGTCAAGGGGACCGACGATGTCGATGCCCACCCTCTCAAATGGTGTGCCAACCACTGGCAATGGCTGCAGTGGGGCAATGACCCTGCCTCCAGTCTTGCCAGACAACTGACAAGTTGGGCAGGTCCTGCAGTGGGACTCCACCTCTACTCCCATCCGTGGCCAGTAGAAATGGGCAGAGAGCCTCTGCTTAGTCTTCTTGGTCCCAAGATGACCAGCCAAGGGCACCTCATGCGCCAACTGCAGTAGGAAGGGCCTGTAAACCTGGGGTACCACCAACCTCTTGAGGGCACCAGGTTCAGGCTTAGGGGGCTCACTAACAAGGAGCTCACCCTCCCAATAAATCCGGAATGTCCTAGGCACTTCTCCTTGTGCCTGGGACAGGGCCTGTTTCCTCAGTCCCTCGAGAGAGTGGCACTCTCTCTGTCCCTTACAGAAGTCTGCCCGGGAGGGTCCCCCTTCAGCTAACAAGCATTGAAGGTCGGGATGATCCTCTGGGTTGAGAACCTCTCCCACAGGAGAGTCTTCTGTCTCTTCTCCCACAGGAGTTGAGTTTGGGTTTTCCACTGGACCCAGCAAGTCCGGAGCATGGACCCCAATGGGTGCTGTCGGAACAGCAGGAAGAGAAGGTGTTCCCTCCACAGAGGTGGCCTTCTTGGTCTTCCTTCTTCTCGCCTTAGGCCTCGCCTTTGGCTCGGGTACCTGACTCACAGCCAGACCCGGTGTCACCTGTGACCTAGTGACTGCAGCGGCAGTCATGGGAAGACCATCCGAGATCAACCCCAACTCTACTAGATCATTTCTTAACAGAATGTTAGCAGGGACATTGAAGCTTTGCTGTCTTGTCTCCAATCATGAGTGTGACTAAGGCTACAGGCGATAATTTGGGAGGCCCACCAGCTAACCTGGTGGTTCTCAGAGGAGCATCTACATAGTCCCCTGGCTTGAGCAGGGTCCTGTCCACCACTGTCATGCTTGCCCCAGTGTCTCTCAAACCAGTAGAAGGCTGGCCATTCAAGAGGACACTTCTCAAAAACCTACGGGTGTTCTGTGGGATAGTCGCCAGTACTTCTGCATACTGGTCCCAGGCCCCAAGGGACATTAAGGAAATCTCTACCGGAGCACCAAATGTGATCCCGGTAGAGGAGGGGAGGACAGTGGCCTCCACCTCAGACACAGGGTAAGGATAGGTCAGGCTGGCAGCCTGTACTCCAAGTGCCTTACCTTTACACTTGGAGTCACCCCTTTTTTGATCCAGAGCCCCACAGTCCCAACAAGTGCCGGGAGTGCGGGGTACGGTACTGGAACCACCGGGAGCCTGCTTTGCAGCAGGTGGACCACTACTCTTATTCCCACCCACAGATGACTTATCCCCACTAGATTTTTGGGTCTTGGGAGAGGAAGGTTTAGGTTTACCCGACTGTAACTGCTTGTGGGACTCCTCAGCTTTCAGAGAGGCCCCCTTTTCTTTGTCCTTGTCCTTCCCACTGGAGTCCTTAGGGGACACCCGGTGGGAGACCCACTTGTCAGCCAACCTAGCCAGCTTAAAGGGGTCCAAAATGTTCTGGTCAGCCACATACTGACGCAGCTCTGGTGAACAGGCTTCAGAAAAATGCTCAAAAAACAAGAGGTGGGACAATTCAACAAAAGTCTTAACCTTGTATCCATCGATCCACCCCATCATGTTCATGTGCGCAGCACTCACCCAGTCAACCCAAGACACATTCTCTCTTTTCTTAAAATCCCTGAACCTTCTAAGGTATTGGGTAGGTGTCTTGCCAAACTTGGCAATCAAAGCAGACTTCAAACACTCATACTGACCCCTTTCTTCCACACTCAGCTTCAGAATACAGTCATATCCAGTTTGAGGCACTCTACTTAACAAACACTTAGCCCAATCTCTTTTATCAACATCATGAATCGCACAAGCCATTTCAAACGCTTCAATCCATTGGAGGATATCTGAACCCTCCACAAATACACCAACCAAATCTTTCATAAACTTGGTGGCTGGGGACCTGACACTCTCACTGGTTTTAGCTGAAGTCTCCACTCTAGCTTTCTCTAGTTGGATTCTCTGACATTCAGTGTCCTGGCTCTTGAGTTCAAGGTCCTTATTTCTGAGTTCAAGATCCCTATTCTTGAGCTCCACTTGTTGAGCCAACTCCTCTTTCTTAAGTTCAGCATCTATTTGCAACTTGCGGTATTCAAAGGCCAATTTCATCCTTAATAACTCAAGCTCCAAGGAATTGCTGGGGTTTGGAACAGAGGCAGCAGGAATGGCGGCATTCCCAGAAACAGATTCAGCAGAAACCCCAGGGGCAGAGTCTTCATTGGTTGCATTCCCCCCCTCATCAAGAGTTTCACCATCAGTCTGGTAGTCCACCAGGGCAGCTATCAGCTCAGCCCTAAACTTATCCACAAAGTCTAACTCCCTGGCTTCACAAGCACTCTGGAGAGCCTCCAAGCTCATTCGAGTCAATTTGCCATTTGCAATAGACTCCATTGTTTGTAATGCAGTTATCTTGTACACAACTAAACCTTAATGTAATAAAGTGCAGATATCCTTTGTAAGCGGCACGGTTATACACTGATTCTTAAAACCATAAGCATCCCACCGCTGCCACCAGCTGTAAAGGACCGGTGGGGGGTGTCTGTACTTCTGCTCTCTATATGGTAGAAGAGTGGCACAGAGGATCCCAGCCAAGAATCTCTAGTACGGTAGCAATGGTCGAGCAATCAAGGCCTAGCTTCTCAGGAGGTGATGCAGGCTGGTTCTTAAGTACAGTGTAGTCCCCAAGCCCCCACAAAGGAATGTCCGCACACTGTATTGGTTAGAACACAGTCTTTATATAATCAATATTCAAGGTTATGTACACTTATCATAATAACTCACTTTGTACTTAGGAAAATCAACAATGGCAAATATGAACAATTCTAAAGTGTTACCACCCTTTGTATTAGATCTCATTAAAGTGCATCAACAATACTGTAACAATGTCACACAGATCAATAGAGTGAAACCAGCAATAGAGAGAGGAGAGAAAATAAGATGGTTGAGCAATAGGCAGAATACTGGCCCCTACCACTAGACACAGTTCTGTGTCGAGATCCCCCCACCTGGGCAACCTGTAAAAATAAAGATATAGCACAAGCCCAGTCCATATATTGTTCTGCAAGTTCTTATTCCCTCCTATAATGTTTTTACCCCCCCCAATGTACCTGGTGAAGTCGAGTTCCTCGAAGAGGCGTCGACAGATCCTTCTTGAGCGACCCCCTTTGAAGCGGGAGTCACGGATCGTCGAGAGGCGTCGAGAAGCGTCGAGGAACTCAGCGTTCGGCGACGGGGAATCGACGGCCCTTCTTGATTGCCTTCCCTTTCAAGCGGGAGACACGGGGCGTCGAACGTCCGTTGACAAACAGGGTAGAACGGCGTCGATGAGGCGGCAGCTTCGTCCGAGCGGTACTCGTCGGCGTCGGAGCGTCGGCGTCCTGCAAGGCGGAGGCGTGCGGGGCACCTCGGTGACAATAGTTCTGGACCGCAAAGATTGTGGAGACAGAGGCCCAGTAAGGGCGTCGAGTCGTTCGAGTCTTTGTGGTCTTCGGGTGGCGGGAAACCCACCGGCAGGTTTCTCCTCGGCGCGTTTGTCGTCCACGACTTTCTCCGGCAGGATAAAGCGGTCGACGGTGCGGACGAGGGAGTCCTTCGATTCGGATGTTCTTAGGCAAAGGAGCGGGTGGCTCCGGTCGTCGGCGGCACGGCGTCAAGTGGTTCCCACGGCTGGGCAACACAACTTCGACGGGCCTCCAGCGGTTACACAAACCTGCGAACCCTGGTCGACGGCAATGGACTTCGACGGCGGCGATGTCCGGGTGCTTCACTTAGATCTCCTTGGCGGTCCCGTCTCGGGTCGGCAGCCTTTCGAGGGTCTGTCTTCCAGGGCGCTTCGGCGAAGATGGAGCAGTGCTCGATGGTCCCTCGGAGCACGGGAAGAGGGCGCCTTACCAGGTCCTCTCTCGGGTCAGTCTTCGACGATTTCGGCAGCCTTCGGATCGGTCGAAGCAAATGCAACAGCAAGTCTTCTTCTTCCAGCTGGACGTCGAGGATCAGCAGTTCCAGTTACTCTTAGAGTGGAGACTCAGCTCCAGAACGCTTCTGAACGCTTCTGAACGTTCCCTGAACCTTCTGAACAGTGGTGAGAGGTCCCCAGATATACTATTCTGTCTCTCATCCACACTGCTGGCACACACTCAGCAGCCAATCATACAGAAGGGCATTCATGCAGTCAGCCAGCCAATCAGGCACACAGTGCATTCAGGCCACACCCCTCCCTTTCAGACACTCACAACAAGGAATGTGGATTGGGACAAGTACCCAGCCATTCAACACTACACACTGCATTCAGGCCAGTTTCGGGCAGGGCTGTCTCAGTCTTTGTCTCTCATGCCAGAAACCAGACAACCACAACAAGGAGTGTATATTGGTCACACACTCCATTCACCCAGGTCCCACCCACAGGAGGTACCCACAACATACAGTCACTGGGAAGGCTCCAGTCAGTCTAGCTGGGCCTTCACAACAACACCATATATGGAACTTCCACCCAACAGCCAGTCAGGGGGAAGGGACAGAGTCAGGGCTTCCCAGGACTTTGGGAAAACAAGGTAACAGGCAATAGAAAGCAAGAGGCCACAGGGGCCATCTTGTTTCCTGTCAGGAATCAACTGATCCCAATGGCAGGGCCTGGGTATCCCAAAATGGAGGACACCCAGAGCACCTGTCAAATTCAGCATGGAGCTGCCACCAGCCCATACCCTGCTCTGTGGGCCACCCACAGGTGCCCAAAAACATACACTAGGGGCACAGGGTTGTACCCCTACCCATGGGTGCCATAAGGGTATCCCATGGGTCTGTTCACCAAACCAAAAGAGAGAGCTGCACTGCCAGGAGTCCCACATGGACTCCTGGGCAGAAAACACGACAGAACACACGATAAAAAGCAGTAAAGGACAAGGATTCAGAGGCCCTGTCCCTCTGATGCATTTCCAGCATCACAAATCTCTTGTAGAAGAGGGTGGAGCCGCTGTAGGCTGGATGTTGCTCTGTCAGCCACACCCAGCCGCACCCCGGCAAGCGATCTTCCCGGCGGTTTGCGCTATATTCTGTGGCGGTTTTGAAGCTTACCGCCACAGTGCTAAAATGCTTGGAGGGTCTCCTCAAGGTGGAAGCAAAACGTGGTGTATTAAGTGGGGGGGTGCAGCTTATCACATGCACCTACGACGGAGCGCCCATACGCACGTCTATCATAGTGCGGTGGCCATCTTGAAATGCTCTTCTTCTTAGGTTTGTAAGTCAAATTAATATGATCTCAATTTAATGGCAATTCATTATAATAGTTGTATATATCTATACAGTTGGTCTATGTGTTTTTTATAAAGCATTAAACACTTTTACTTCCAAGTCAGCACTTAGCCCTTTATGAGATTAACCATTTAGGGAAATGACTGTAAATTATAATATGATTAACCTCGACTCGGCATTGCATATACTCAAATTGGAACGATACAGAGAAGATTAGCATGGCCCCTGCGCGAGGAAAACACACAAATTCGTGAAGTGAAAAAAGAAAAGAAAATATGATTAGTCTAAAAAACTTCGCTAAAAAATGTTTAATAGGGAATTGGTGTTATTCATGTGATATTGTAATTCCTATAAATGCTGGTTTTTATCTATTAGAATAATGGTGTGCATGTTTTATATGAGTTTGACTACTAACAAAGTGATATTGTAATACATTTAATTTTGGTTTTTCATTGTTTGGATAATCATATATAGGTATTTCTTTTAGTGGTGATGCGCATGGTATCTAAATGTTTATTGGATTATTATGAAGAAATGTTTGATTTCTGTTTATTATCTAATTCTCTTGTTGTCTTGTATATTTTATGTGTGTTGTTTATGGTTAAATGTGATTAACCAATTCACAATAAAAGAAAAATCAAATCAAATAAAAGACTTCCCACCTTACCATTGGTCTGGGCTATCCCAGGAGGATAGCTCAGCGGCAATGTGCTCGCCTTGGAAGCAAGAAAACACGAAGCAACACAGGTTCGATCCCCGGGTCCGCGCTTAGAAACCTCTGGGTATTTATGCGTGTTATGAATACGCAACTAAAACAAACAACTACACAACTAAAACAAACAATTCCTGTAACAGTGCCTCGATTCCTGTGGGCTGGCTGTGTGAGCACTTTAAAAATGCAAATAAATAAATAAACCTGTAAAATGGAGGTTCTATTCAACAACAATACCACTCCTGCTCCTTTGTCATTGTTCAATCATGGAAACTACAAGGAGACATTTCTATGTTGAAGCATTTTTTCGAGTAAAATGTGCTTCCTGCAATGCTACCACCGCAACCTGTTCCTTCTTTAAGGAGCTGAGAACCTGAACTCTTTTGTTTGGTTAATTCAGAGCTATCATGTTTAGTAACCAAATCTAGGTCCCAACTATAGGGTCCCAGAATGCTCACATTAGTAGCGATCCCAAGTCTGAGCACTTTCTGGATTTTATGGAGTAGAAATCATGTAGCCCCCCATAAACACTCCTCCTAGCGACATTACTATCCATTTGAAAAATACCTATTAATCTACCAACTGTTCAGAGACTGCCTGTTTCCTGGTTCTCAAATTGTTATTCTTGATCTGCTTAGATTGGATGTCCTCCTCTGTTTTCTTGTAATCTGCCTTGGTACATTCTCTGCGGAATGTCTCATCTTCTCTGACACTAACAAGAGCTCTGATTGAGGAGTAAATTGAGTATTTGATTTTGATTTTATCACTCCCTCTAGTGGATTTAGGTCTAAGCAGATTCTCACAACCAAACCGAACTTTAAACCAAACACGTAAGTCCATGTGTTAATTCCATCATGATGGGTCTGTACTGTGCTGTCCAAACCCCCAATCCCTTTTAGGTAGCGTGCTGTGGACAAGATGTTTTTTTTTGTAAGATAATCATGGTGCTTCACTACACTATCCTGTGGTGTGTCCTTTTTGTCCATCCATCATAGGCCAATTCTAGGCACCCAATCTATGGTAATGTTGTGGGTGCTTCACCTTGCAGCACCTGGCAAAAAAAGGCCTTGGGCACCTCATGACGTCATTGAGCTCAGATAGTTCTTTTAGAAACTGGACCTGTACTTTCATCTTTCTTGTGCTTTTTTCCAGATCTACTGTCAGTTGGATTCACGCCAATGCACCTCAGTATTCGTACATCCCATTTGCTAACTGCAGGGTCCTAGATTATTGCATTGCAACTGCATTTTCTACAAGGTCGACTCTGTTTCCAAAAACCTTAACTGCCTTCTTATGTTTGCCACAGCAGGCATGGGATAAGACTTTAAGTTGGAAATGTCCAATTTAAACATGTCTTGTATCTCATCCCTCATGCCATGCATAGTTTGCATTAGGAGTTCTACCCTTAGTGCTGAACGTTCTGGGTGCCCTGCTGCAGTCCCAGGGGTACCTGATGCTGGAGCATCCATCTGTTCAGGAGGAACCAACTTCTTAGCCTGGTACAGAAAATCTCCCAGTCCTACTCTTTTTGTTGTTTCTATGTTCGAGTCATGAGAACATCAAGCAGAATCCCAGATCAGGCCCACTCTGCTTTAGTAAATCTGTTAATGTAGCAGAAGATTTGTATCTCAGATAAATCTGCAAAAAGATGGCCTAAACCTGCCGAGCTATCTTCAGAATACAGTACTCTAGGGTGTCACCAGTCCAAATCTCGGACCTTCTGATCTCTCAGATGTAGTTATGTCTCAGAGGGTCAGGATAGGGTTTTAAAAAAAAAGGAGCCATTTACCTCCATCCGTGCTATAGCAGGTTCCAGGTGAGCTTTTGAGGAGGGTGGTAGTTTCAGAAGTTGGCAACATGGTGTCTTCCTCAGCTCATCTTATCACCCAAGCACTTGTCACTGCCAGATAGGAGTCCACCGCGCCTTTCACTGCTCATGTCTCACGACCACCATCTTGGAACACTGCTTCTGAGTTTGATTGCCTGAATCCCTTGCTCTCCTTTAACTGCAGCACATCAAAGGCACTGTATCATGCTCCTGGGGCCCCAGAGGATCTCCCTCCCTACTGGGTGATCACAACCCTCCGTTAAAGCAGACGCCCATAATGCAGGTGGTTAGCGTGTATTCAGAGCATGTCCGCTCAATCTGCTATCTTGGCTGCAACGCCATCTTTGTTGGCTTTAGCACTGGCATCATTGTAATATCTGACCATGAAATAGCAACAGCTGGACCTGTTATAGCAGTGCCTGGCAAATGTCTATATTTTCCTTATTTATACACAAGACAAAAACAGTTGGGCTTCAGTGAAAAGAACATAGATAAGACAATGGCTGAAGGCTGACTTATTTAAGAATTTTTCATTACACCAGTGGCAATTAAGTCAGCCATTAACCTCCAGCAAACTAATTTGACATAATACTGGTAAGAGTTGTGTTACTGCTTGATAGCGGAAGCACAAAGAGATGGCAGGAAGATGTGTTTTCGGTGAAGAGCGGCCGGTAGCTTAAGCTCCACCTATAAATTGAAACTAAAAACAAAAACAACCTTACTCAGGCATCTCCAAAGCCGCGCTTTACTTCTAAAGACCATTTTCCTTGTTGATGAAGTTATGGTCATCCACCAGGAAAACAGACTTATAAATATGCAGGAGGAATTCAGGGATCATTAAGTAAGATTAGTTTCTTCTCCATTAAAAGGAGCCCTTAACACCTCAGTCTGACATGTAAGAGCACCACCCACACAAAAAAAGGCCCGGCACCTCTGATAATACTGCCACAGTGAAGCTTTTCTATGTCGCTGAACACGTGAATGGGACATTTTTTAAAAGAAAGCGCAATCAAGGTAAGGGTGTCTGGGCTTAAAGTTGAGAAGAGGAAACACTCCAAACCCAAATGTAAGGTTTTTCTTATGGAGATGGGGGCAGGAAAGCCTATGAAAGAGGGATGAACCATACACACTCCATCGGGAAGAGAGCGGGTCCCGGAATCCATGTAAGCGTGTTGGGAGTGATCGACGCATCTCCTAATCTTCATTAGCGGGAGATGATCGTACAATCAGGACCGCGCGTGCCTCCATTGAGGGAACCTGCACGTGTCTGCATTGAGGAGAATTGCGTGTGCCTCCATTGAGGGGACCTGAACGTGTCTCCATTGAGGGGACCTACGCGCGTCTCCATTGAGGAGACCTTCTGCACCGGTCAGCCGTTGATTCTACAAGCCTTCAACGGGAAATGAGTACCACATTGTGGGTGATAATAATTGCTATTATTATGAAACCTATTTCCACGTGCATTGAAACGACTCCCCAGTGAGATGATGCGACAAGGAACACTAAATATTTGTATACTGTAATCTTTACTGGAAAATGTTGCTGCTTTAAAGATCCTGTTAACGACGCTGCTCTGCTCCACATGTCCATGCTCAGACCATGAAAGAAATAGGAGTTGCCTTCCTACTCCACAAGCATTGCATCTGTCCCTTTTTTGACAGTACAAGTGTATCCCTGCTCCCTTACTGTATGCGCTTGAGTAAAGTGCACGCAGAATGCCCTACATAATTACCAGCACGGTAGGCACGCGCTGAAACTGATGGGTGCGTACTATCCCTCTCAGACCTGTCATCAGAGAATATAAAAATTCTATTATTTCCATTTTCTTTCATCCATTTTCAGCCGCACTGCTATCTTCTCTTTTCAATTTTCTTCTCCCTAGTAAAGCGCTCTGCGTCGCGCCCCGCTGTGCACGGAGGAAGTGCTAGATTTACTGTATTTAAGGCATGGGAGGCGCAGGCTCTCATGGAGATGAAGACAACAAAAATGAGATCTGATTGCATTTCCCTTTGTTGTTTTTTTTATTTTTTCATTTTATTTTTTTCACCTTTGGATAGATACGATTGCTTTTCACTCATGATTTGCCGGGAAGGACCGGAGGCTCCGAAAGAGAAACGCGTATAATGTTTGAGTTAAATTGCTTGCAGTGGATAGAGGGTGAAATGTGGCGGGCACAGCGAGGGGGCATGATTAGAACTATCGATGCAGGATTCGAGCCTGTGGACGTGGAGTGGACTTGAAAGCTGTCCTGCTTGAATTGTAGGAGCCCGTTGCTAGCAACGCTGCAGCAAGCATAAATCTGCCCGCTGCAATCAGGGCGAACAGTAGGGGAAATTACATCTACTCACAGCGCCTTTCAGAGCCTGGGCCGCAGCCGCGCAGCCTACTGCGCTGCGCAAAGTTACACAGGAGGTTGCATCATCTTTCCTTGAGTACCATATTTTTATTGGCCATAACCTCTTACAAAGATTGCATTATTATCCCCTTCTGGACTGTGCATGTGACGCCTGGGGTGATTTTAGGAAATCTTGCAATGGGGCAATTGCAATTAGCAATAGGGCAACAATGGCTGTAGTGCAAAAAAAAAAAATCTTCAATGCACTTTTGCAAGAGGGCAATGTTTGCACTAGTTATAGATCCTCATTTATAAAAGTGTTTTTCAATGGGAAAATCTAGCCTGGTGAAAAAATGCATGGAAAAAATGGGCCTAATTCATAGAAGAGTTAGCGCAGTGCAAAATGTCTTTGCACTGCCAACAAACACTTTGAACAGGCCCTGATTCACAGAGCGGTGCAAAGTGGGTTATTTGCAGAGCAAAGTCACTTTGCACTGCAAAAGTACTCTTTGCACCACGCTAAATGGGCAGTGTAAAGTAACTTTGATCCACAAAAATAAATGTTGCACTGCTCTGTGAATTAGGGCCTGTTCAACCTTTTTGTTGGCAGTGCAAATTCACTTTGCACTGCGCTAACTCTTCTATGAATTAGGCCCAATATGTTCTGTGCACTAGATCCATTTTAGCCCTGGTGCTAATTGCACTTTCACTGGTGCAAAGTGTCTGTTATGCTGCCCCGAATGTATTTTGATAGTAAATGTACAGATAATATAACGGTATTGCCAATAACCTCTATTGGTTGTTTTAGTCTGAGCGCCTCAATCTATGAATGTGCCAACTCAAACATGGAAGTAAGTCAAAACATAAGGAATGTTGGCATGAACTACGGAGTGTCCGCAAATATGAGGCTAACCCAGGCGGCCAGAGGCTGATGTGGCATGTTGTGTCATGGTCGTGGCGGTATGCAGAATCCTGTGGTATAGTGGGGTCTAATGCGTTACCCAGGGGCTTGAGGTCTGTGGTGCTCACTGGGAAGGCAATGTTATTGGTGCTCCAGCTGAGCCCAGAGGTTATTACATTTGCCGTGGATATGCCTGGAGGGTGTCCTGGCTGCAGATTGGTCTATCTTCCCTTGAGACGCATACTAATGAAGGAACGGTCAACAACAGCTGGTCCTTTGATCGGAACGTCCTGGTTGGCTGGTAGCTACAGATTTTATGCATTCTGCTCCCGGTTTATAGGTGGGTGGCCCAGAAATACCTCAAGCGATCGCTGAGAGTGCCAAGAAACCATGCAGGTGGCATAAGAACCTTTAACATTACATAACATAACAAGAGCCCCAACTGCTAGCAGAGTTTCTCAGAAAGAGAAGGTTGGGCGGAATGGAGAACCACAGAAGTGACCTTTTAGTCCCAGTCACCCAGGTGCCACCGATGATGGCTCTCCCTCGTGATTTTGGACGAACAAATGCATAGAGCTATGAAGATACATTTGTCACCCATTCTTCTTACCATTCAAAAGCAGAAGGGCCTGACGTTCCTTCAGATCCTGTGGTGGAATATCAACTCCAGCTGCCGCCCTTCATCTGCACCACTGAATGGGTTGGGGGACACCCTGCCCAACAGCGCACATGCAGCAACTGTGGGGCATGGGTGGCAGAGAGGTTGCAATGTGCTTTTCCAGCCCTGCGCCAGCAGCTCTCACCCTTCCTGTCCCTCCATAGGCCTGAAGACATCCTAAGGTTCCATGCTGCCCATCTGTGGCAGACGAAGGAAAGATAGGGCAAAGATGCCCATCTCCTGGGGGTGACATGGGGAATGCAAAGGATCCCCACCCCCATTCTCTTGGCGGCCAAGAATAGGCAGAATGACAGTGTTCCCTCGGGCGTGCATGCATGCATGGTATGTATGATGGGGTACTCCTGCACCCATGTGGGTGACTTACCTCGGACTGAAAATGTCCAGATGACCAAGAACAAGGATCTCCATAGAATTCCTCTTGCACTGCTAGCTCTGCATATGTGTCAAGTATTGGCTAGGTTCATGTGGGCTACCACTATGGGGGCTGCTAGACATCCTACATACAATTAGGTAAACATGCAGGAACAACAGGCAAGTCTCGATATTAGCATTGTAGGCGCTCTACAGTTATGTTGCCAATTAAGTAGGGGAATGAGCAAAGACTAAATTGTCTTAGTGGTTCTTCACTCCTCTCAAAGTTGCTGTTTTTTTTTTTTTGTTTTTGTAATGTTCTTCCTACAAACAATTGAAACATGATGGTTTGTCTATTAAGCAAAACAAAAGAGGTGATGGCTGGGAGGTTTAGAATTAATCTTAACCTCTGCCATTGCTCTGGGCAACCCTTCAGACCATCGTTCTTCACCTGCCAAGCCATTTACAAAAGTGAAAGATCATATGGAAATCAGACTTGGTCCCACCCAAAAAGGAGCCATCCATCCTGAACTGCTAGGTCACATCCTTGCTGCAGGAGACCACAAGCATCCCCAACCATGTGTTGACCTCATTGGGTGTCATCAGTGAGAAGTAGCTTGGTATCTAGGCCCAGCAGGTACGGGATCCACGTCTGGGCATACCCGTCCCACTCGGGGTGACTGTGCAAAACACAAGAGGTGATGCGTGGAATGTTTAAAATTAATCTTAACCTCTGGCATTGCTCTGGGAAACCCTCAAAACCATTGTTCTTCGGCTGCCAAGCCATTTACAAAAGGGGAAAGACCTTATGCAAATTAGAGTTGGTCCCACCTCAAAATGGGAAGTCCAGTCCAAACTGCTATGTCACATCCCTTCTGCACAAGACCACAAGCATCGCCGTGCTTGTTTCGACCTTATTGGGCGTCATCAGTGACGAATAACTAGGGTCTCTAGGCCCAGTAGGCAACTGACCCACATCTTGGCATAGTCAATGGTAGCAAAACAAAAGAGGTGATGTCTGGAAGGTTTGGAATTAAAATGAACCTCTGGCCATCTATTAAGCAAGACATGGCAAGTGCTGGAGGGATGCCATGGCAAGTGCTGGAGGGATGCGATGGCAAGTGCTGGAGGGATGCTGCTTTGTTAATGTATGTACTGATTGCATAAAATGTGACTCAATGCATTTCGCTATTTATAGGCTCAGATATACAATATCTCAGTGCTACCGTGATCACATCCTTTAATGTGACCTATCATTCAAAATGCTCACCGAAGAAGGAAACTCAGAGCATCAGCAATCTCGCGGTTAATACAGCGGAGAGGGCAAACTATCACGCCTCGCGCGTCCAGGCCTGAAATGTACTGTAAATCTTGCAAGGCGTTGCTGTGTCACCTTGAATTGATTGCAATCCGTACAGTTTTGAAACCTCGATAGCCAAATATAGCGTGCTGCTAGCACCTGCAGCACTTCTCAAAGAACACATGTCAATAATCGATAAATTACCATGTTAAACGATGATGTATTTACGGGCTAAATTCGATGCATAAGGCCATCCACAGTCGGCGCAGAAAAGATTACTCTGCGGCGTGGCGCTCACTGAGCGGTGCACGGTGCCGACGCCGCCCCGCCCACCTATAAAGATGGATGTGCAAGATGATATTGATTTCACCACCTGTGCAAATCCTCAGAAAAAGAGAGTGCACGACCAGGGAATGGATGCAAGCACTTCCGCTGCCACACACCTGGGTCTGACACACCACATACCAGCCCCTGCATGCCAATAAACCAGGGTGGAGGGCAGGGTCCTTGACGAGGGGTGTTGCCGCCGCCGCATGCAGACTGACTAGGAACGAGGACTGTGGTTCAATGTTACATTGTTTCTGCTGATTGCTTCCTACTTTCTGTAATTTGATTTTCCCTTGCTGGGTTTCTGCAGATTCACTTGACTATATTCGAGCAGGATTATTTGTGTAGAAAGAGCAGCATGTTCAAATAAATCACCTTCGTGTTGCCATTTCAGATCTTAAATTGCAAAAGAAGAGGGAGGGAACATGTTCTCTTTCTCATCTCATTTGCCTGATTTAGGTTTGCAGAGGCAATTTACCCACTGATGTCAAGAGAGCCTATCTCAGGCTGAGGCCCTCCACTCTATTTCTGAGTTGTCTCAAATATAAAAATGCACAGAACAAGATTCCAAATAATAGAGATTCTGCGCTATGTGCAATTTGTCCTTGCTACCATGTATAAATGCCGTCCATTCCCAGTGCATTTTAGAACTACCCTGTGAATATGGTCCCCCCTGCCACCCTCGCCGCCCCCCCTGCACTCAGTGCCTATGATTACCATTCCCTCAAGAGTGGATCCAGTCATCAGATGTCAGGGGTTAACAGCAGACATGAGGCAAGCGCGCAAAGGCCCAGGTTGCGGCGTCACACGTGTATCCACGTCACGCCATGTCCTGACTCCACCCAGTTGCCGGTGCTCCAGGGAATTTGCAGTCGCTGCACATCCCAACACAATGACATGACCATGCGGGTAGGCGTCCTTTCGCCTCCCGCAGACTCCCTAGGACTGAATGAGCACAGATCGAACCGCAGCGGTGGCCCTAATGTGGTTAGGTTGAGATTTCATTTTTACTATACCAATATAATTGTTTATAGCCGATCAATACAAATTGGATGAATAAACTGTGCACCCCTTTTAATGGCATCTCCACACTTTTCAGTACAACGCTTGACTGCTGAATTGTCCCATTTTAGGAGCCTCATAGACCAGGCTGCCATTGTATGTTATGCGGATTACCAGAAGCGGGTGCTTTGCCATTTGTATCATAAAGGAAGTGTGGATATCCATTAGCTTTGTTCACAAAATGTGTATTATGATGTTTAAGAGAATATCAAACGTACACAGAGCCAAAATGAGGACTCGCTTCATTACTAGCATTAGGGTGATGGGAGCCATTGGCAGTAGTTAGCTGGGGGATAATTGGTGCTACCAAAATGCTCATCAATGGATATTGCCTCTCAATTGTCCAGAGACAGCCTCTCCTTAAGTGTGAATGTTGCGTAGCAGATAATGTATGCATTAGGCCAATGTAGCTCATGCCAAGCTATGTTGCATTCATGATCTGAGATAGAATATATAGTACATTTTTATTACACGCATTAGGGATATGTTCATGCATATCCGAGGATGATGGATCAAACCGGACCCAGCTCATGTTTACTTCAAGTGGAGCAATTCAGATGCACTAATTCACAAGGAAATACTATTTCAATGTATTCTCCCATAAAGGTCTCTCAATATTATATACTTGCTCCTTGTCTCTATGCCCTGCAGAAGACTTAAGGTCCCAGTTAACCCTCTGAATCCTGCATGAGCGACAAGTGAGCTTGCTTCATCTGGATCAAATCAACTTCCGGGGCACCAGTAGTCCAGGGATAAATATCGGTTTCTAAACCATCAATCAGCCCCACACCTCTAGTACACCAGAAGGGATCTGAACGGATTGGAAACACAAGCAAATTATAAACCTCCTTGTCCAATTCTGGTAACATAGACGGAATGGCAGGCTTATCTCTGAAAGTTTGTGGATGACTGGTGAGTTGCAACACAGCGAAAATACAATTGTTACCCAAAGATAAAAGGGAGTGCCCAGTCAGGTTGTATACAAATATCTACTGTATTATTTTCACAACAGACAGTTCTAGCACACTATGAATTAGAACCTAACCTGTAAAGTAATGCAAAGAAAAGACAATTTTAAAGAAGGAAAAGGGATACTGACAGGAGGTTAGTCGGTATAGTAAATGATCGCAATAGTTCAATGTTACTTGGTTTCAGCACAAAGGGAGCAATGCTTTGTAAAATGTCACTAGGGACCTTCATAAAAGTACCATGGTGTCAGAACCACAATGTACCTTGTACCTGTAGGTGTTCTTGGTCCTCGACAGAGTCGAGTCAATTTCAGGGCATCTTGCAGCTTCTGTGCCAGAGTTCAAGACGGGAGACAGCTGCGGGTATCAGGCAGCAGGCAGTTCGGGGAGTGAGGCTGGATGGACAGCTGCAAGTTGGCCTACACGGCGGCTCAGGGTCAGGAATCATTGTCTCAATGCAGGTCAGCAGTCTGAAGCACTGGCCTAAGCATCTCAGACGCCTTTAATGACTGCGACAAACAAGAGTCAGTGGTGCAGTTGGTTGCAGCTTGAGGGGAGCAACCGGCTCAAAAATGTCCTTTAATGCGGACGTGGGTAGATGCTCGTCAATGCAGTCTCATAGCTTCTTCACTGGGCTTGTGTCGTCCTTTAAGGCTGATGGCCCAAAGCTGAGGAGTGTGTTGCAGGCAGCTACCTTGTCCTTGGTTCGGTCCAGCTACTCTCTTGTACTTCTCACTCAGGAAGCTTGCTGCAGAGCGTAGCAGGGCACGCTATATGCTGGCTAGGTACTGGTTCTTAAGCTGCTGGAGGGTTCTCTGGATTCAGAATCTCCCTCTGTTCCCCGGGAGATGTTTTGGGGAGGGTTCTTGTTTCCTTCTTTGGAGGTCCTGGTTTTCCTTTATTGGTGGAAGATTTAAGACAGACTGACTGTACCTTCAGCCAGAGCCAACTGATGAGTTCTTCTTACCACTCCCTGCAAAGTCTTAAGATGATCTGCCAAAGGAGGGAGTCAGCCCTCCTTTACCGCCAAATGGACCACAGACATTGGTGTAAGCTAAGCCTACCTTAATGAACCAATCCTGGGACCCCACCATCAATCTCGGTATGTGTTAGGTCATAAACAGAGTGCTTTGCAAAAGAAATGTTAAAGGGTTGAAAAACTGTAATACTAAGTCCCACCCATCTTCCTGTATGTTGTGAATCGAAGGGTCCCTCTGGTTAATGGACCGCTCTGTGGTTCCTGAATCAAATGGCAGGTCTCCCTTGAAGCTACAGCAATACCAGTGTTTCTGGCTCCATCAAACCACCTATTTGTACCTTCTGAATGGGGTACCCCTGAGGGGACGACTATTGTAAAGACGCAGTCCCAGATATGACATTTCACTGTCAATTGATACTGAGGGTGGGAGCTGGCATCATGTTGACATAGTTGCACATGAAAGGTTGTTGGGGTTGCCTGTCTCCTTTGTTAGGCTTTGCAGCCAGGCCCCATACCGGCCTGTTTGTAGTACGCTCTATTGGTATGTTAATTATTTTAATCACTGCCACCAGTTGCATGGATCAACAAAAGGACACAACAAATCCATGGGGCCTTTGCTAGTTAATCAGGTTGGCCATGGCAGGGGGAAGGTTTAATCCTCCCCCTTCTGGAGATGCATTGTGTACTCCACCTGTCAGATTCCAACTAAATATGATTGGGCAGGGGCTGCACCTGTAGGTTGTGTCCACCCAGAGTACACGTTTCTATGCATATGTTGTGCAGTTAGCATAGGACAATGTGTGTTATTAAATTACCACATTTTCCGGAGGTTGATCTACCATCATTGAATTTCATTTAAAATTTCAAAAAAAGCATAGGGCTTGCGCACACCCACTGTGCGGATGGTCCAATTCCTCACAGTGGCTTTCTACAATTGTATTGTAATGTGCATGTGTCCACCATTCATTCGCTATGCATGTACACTGCATGTGAAGTATAGCAAAACACTCAACTATAGACAGTTGCTCTAGGGGTTTCATACACTTTAATTTCCACTACATTTCCTCCTATAGCACTGCACCCCTTAGTATACAGCTAAGTCTCATGAAAAATGCGGTCCATCTGTCACATAATCTCTACCATGTGCATTTACACTGCATGACAAGTATAACAGAGTCTTCCACTGTAGGCAGTCTCCCCAGGGGCTCACACCCTTTGTATCACCGCTACCCTTCCTATTTTAGCTTGGACCCCATAGCATACCGCTAAATCCCACGAAATAAAACAGTCCAGCAGTCATATAGTCTCTACCCTTTCTTCTAACCCCTGCATCTCCTCTCAACCCACTCCACAACTTCCAACGTCTCTACACTAGGCATATCTTACGATTTCTCAACATGTCCTAGCAGTTCCTTCAACTGCAATTACTGCTGCTTCTTCTCCTATGCTCCTTTCCCTCTTCTTCGCAGACTATGGTCTGCAGAAGGACCGTTCTACCTGTGGGGCTTCGATGCCATAACCAATGGCAAAAGGCACTATTTAAATACAAGATGACATAACAGGCTGCAATCATAGCAACGCTGCATTAAAATACAATAGTTCTGTAAACATCTAATTGAAATAAGCAGGAAAGTGTGGAAGAGGGTGGAGACACTGCAAGGTAAGATTTTGAAGAGGACACTGTCTCTTCGTTCAAGCATTTGCATAATATACAAAGTGTCAAAGTAAATATTTCACACCGTTGCAGGATTCGCTTGTCACCACGGGGTTATTTATCAAGTGTTCTGCTTGGTATTAGGAGTGCTAACTAGCAATACACAACAACTAAATTCGTGCTGGGCTGCAATAGTCATTCGCTGCAATACAAAAGGTTTAGCTACTGGGTGACCTGAGCTTCCAATTTAAAGTAAACATTTTTGATTGAAAGTGCGTTTTTAAAGATGGAGGAAAGTGCGGTGGTCGGCCAGGTCTGAGATATATTTCTCTCAGGAAAGGTTCACTGTACCTATGATGCCCAAATGGCAGTGACTGCTTTCAGCTGCTTAGCTGAAAAGCGTGAGTGAATGGATGAGCTTCTCTTTTGGGAGCTATTGGATGCATGAGAACCAAGTGCTTGCCCGCCATTCCCTATAGGGATGTATGTGGTTTCAAAGCAGCATAGACCAATTACTATCTACCTAATCCTCACTGTGGGCTTCATTTTGGAAGCTTTACTAAATTTGTGCAAAAATATGCCTGATATAATATCCACCCACCTTTCCTCTGAATGAATTTCCTACACCTTTTAAACAACCTTTTAGCTGAGCCTAAGTAGTGAGAGAGTTAGGGCGAGTCTTCTCACCATCCCTCACCCTAGATAGGCGTGAAATATAACACTACCTAGGGACAGAAAGAAATGCTCATTAAGAAGGAAAGAGAGACTCTTTATGGGGACGTGTATGTAGATGTAAGGAAACAAAGTGTGAGGAATAATTTTACAGTAGAATTATTCTGTCTCCTTTTGTGTTAAAAACAAGACTGGGAAAGAGACAGTATATGTCCACCCCATAACTCCTTTTTGTAATAGATGTTGCTTTCAACTTGTCAGATGTCTGAAACTGGACCTTATCCCTTTCTTGACAGGTGCCTGTATTCTATGATGTACATCATACAAATGTAATCTCTCTCCTCTGACAGGAAAAGGAAAACTGCTGACCTTGAGCACTAGCCGGCTTCTTCCATCCTCCTTCTGAACATCCTATATCGAGAGCATTATGAGGCTGATTAAAGGCACTAAGTAAGGCTAAGTAAGGCTTTGCAAACACAAATTCCAATAGTTAAATACCTAAAAATAAACACATCCCTTTATGAAAACGAATTGTTTTTTATCTCTTTCTCTCTCTCTCTCCCTCTCTCTCTCTCTCTATATATATATATATATATATATATATATATATGCATATATTACACGCCCCACGATAGTGGCCGTGTTGTTATGGTTAAGTTGCTGTTTCCATAGGAAGAGCACTTTTTGGGTGGCTTACAACTTCGCTCTCCCTGGACGAATCCTCACCAAACTTTGCAAAAAAAGTATATGCCCCACTCTGAATTGTTTTGCAAAGTTTAGTGAGGTTTGGTGCAGGGGGTAGCAAAGTTATAAGGGGGTCCCAAAATGTCTTTTTTTCCCATAGAGTGAATGGGGAAGAAATTTTGCTCACGGGTACAGCTCAAACAGCTGGATGGATTTGCATCAAATTAGCAGCAGGCACAGCGGCTTGGTCACGAAAGTGTGCTTGTGGAAATTTGGTGTAAATTCGTCCGTCCAGTAGTTTTTTTTAAAACGACCAAAAAGTAGTTCTCAAAAATGTGTGATATCTATGTCCACTCCGCGGACACATTTCCCTGTTCGCCCCGCGGACAGGACACCGATTGGCTAATCGGCTTGCGTCATGTCCGCAGACATGGGACGTGTTCGCTGAGTGGAAGCGTGAGGTGCATCGTATTGTTTTGATGCGTCCGCCATCTTGGACAGCGTGCTGACGAAACAGGGGAAAATACAACTTTGGTTAGTGTGTTGGTGTGTAAGAGTGCTTGGGGAGGGTGGGGGAGTAAGAGATGGGTCAATTGCTGTATCTGTTTAGGTGCAGGTGCCCCTGATGTGTTTGTCATGTCTGCGGTCACCGGGGCTGTCCGGGGACATAACAAATGTACTTCTGGCTATTTTGCTTTAGTATGATATTGGTTTTGGGTTGTTAGTACAGCGTTGATTGTAATTAATATCCCGTATAAGTAGCCCATATAGCACAGTTAAAATGTTTGATACTATGGGTGTGTTATGCTGTGGTGGTTGTGGCCAGGGCCTAGAGTCTTAGGTGCATGGCCGAAGAGACTGGCCATAAAACAAGGGGTTTGGAGCATGCTGCCTAACCATACTTTGTGGTCAATGGCAAATAATTCAATCTCACTCCACATTTCCTAAAAACATTGTGAGTTCTCAAAGCCTGCAATCTTTTATAGATAGAAATACCACTGTCTAAACAGGACAAAATCAGTTTGTGATTGATGAACATCTTTGAGCATTGAGTTGCAGGTGTTTGGAAATATAGAGTGGCCATGCCCAATGGCCATTGCCGAAGGCCATGGCAAGTGGTTTGGTAGTGTTTGGCCGTCCCGTGCCTAAGGCCATGGCTAGTGGTCTGGTAGCATTTTAAAATGGACAGTGGGCACGGCCAAAGGCCATGCCCACTGACCATAGCCGACTACCATGCTAGTGGTCTGGAAGCATTCTAAAAATCTTTGGAATAACAAAACCCTTGACATGCAACAAACAAACTTTAGTTGCAGGGACATTAAGGTGAGCAATACATTGTAACAAAACCTTTGAAATTCAAGGAAAAACTTTAGTTGCAGTGACGTTAAGGTGAGAACGTAGCGCAACAAAACCCCTGAAATACAGTGAAAGCAACCTTAACTTTGCCCCCCCTCCGTTTATGTATGTCATTTTAAGGTACGACTGCTTAGCAATACACTAATATTGAATGATACATAATTTTGCTTGCAGCAAGAACTGCGGAAACATTCCTTTACTTTCACCTAACCCCCTTCATTGTTGTTGCCCCTCCTTGTGTCATGTTGACGTGACGTGCTGCAAAGCCAGCACACAGTTCAATTCCACGCAATCTGTATGAGATGATACCACCAGGGCCATTTGCAAGAGGGTTTGAGGAGGGTGGCTGGGTATGCAAGGGCTGAATTCCCTCTTTCAATCACATGGCCCTCTGTTCAATATTCAGCGTTTAGTCGGTGTGCATGTGTGCCTGTCTTCCTCCTTCTTATTCCAGTTCGGGTTTCTATCTGCCCCGCTTTCATCTGTCTGACACAAACAGCCTACCATTGTTTACAGGCACACTGCCATGGGTTGTCTTATGCTTTCTTTTGCAGTTTATCACACCTTGGCACTATTTGGCCTCATCAGGGGTTGGACACAGTGGTAAAAATGTGGCGGTAATGCTATTACTGCCGCATTACCGCTCTGCTCAATGCCGAGTTTGGGCGGAAAGTTGGAAGATTCACTTCCAGCTTTGGAGGTAAACCTGCTGACTTTTCGGCACATTTATTGTGGCGCAAATATGCCAAAAATGCCCCATATAGTCCAATGGAATCTGAATAAAAAGGGGATTTACAGCCTTGCCGCAACTTGGGATCCGGCACTAATAGCAGTGGATCGAGTTGCAGTAAAGCTATTTGCATTGGGCGGTATCTCAACTTGTGATGACCCCTGTCTTTGAAACTGCTGGTGCATGGGCCACTGTACAGGCAGGCACAGGGGCAAAATAGATGGCTCTTCTCATCTCTGTCTGCTGACAAATCCTCCTATGTTTCTAGCGGGTTACTAGTCCATTTCCTCCAGGAAAACTGCCTTTGCGTCAATCAGATACATATCACCTCTGTGCAGTTCCTCATAAGGGTATGATTTATTCATGGTTTGCAGGCTTCAGATGCATGCAAAGGCAGATTCACCCCGGGGAAATTGCCCGGCAACACAATGTCGAAGCCAGATCTGTAAAAATGGATTTCTTAACAGTAAGCTGTGCTGTATCACCCTGGTTTGTTTTGAATAACTGCTGTGAAATGTGTAGCCATGTAGCAGATGCTGCTAATGTAAGCTGTCCACCACAATGGCAGGTGTAAGAGGAGGAAGGAAGACGATAAGAATGACTTAACTGCCTCCAATTGTATGCTGGGCATTTGGCTGAGAGTGCGCATTTCCAGAATCGGCTTCCTGCCCCATCTGCCTGAGAGGGCCTCAAGCCTGCCCACTGGATTGCTTGGCACAGTTTGATGGCGCTGGCAGAGGCAGTGCCGTAGCTCGGTGGGTAGTAGCCCTCTTCCAGAGGACTGTTTGCCCCCAAAATTCATAATTTCAAAACCCAGTGGGCACGCTCAATCAATAATCACAACTTTCATCAGCTACTGTTTACTTAGTTAAGTTAGTAAAACAGTTAATGAGCTTAGAACTCGTAATATGAGGTCCCAGCTGGTGTGAATCTGGGCATGGCCGGCTCATCTGTTCATCCTTCTGAGGTAGGTATTATCAAATTGGTTAAAAAAAACAGGCTTTTGGCTTAAGGTACTTTAAAATGGAAAGCGTTATTATGCAAGCGCACTATCTATGTAATATCATTTGTTCTTGAATAGAGTGGTATGAGATGATAGGTTATTTATCTTCTTCTTCTTCTAATTATCGACACCGTGGGTGGACCCACACAGACGCTTCCCCATCCAAAAGGATGATGTGCACCTCCCCACCAATCTTACACACAACCCTCACTTTCTCATAACTCCTCCCACTGCCCCGTCTGCCCCACAAAATCTAACAGCACACTGCTCCTTTCTCTGCCTCTCACCCCGACTCCTCCCAGCAAAGCCTTCCCACTCAGTTCAGCCACTCCCAGCGCAGACATCCAAACCTTCATCAACTCTCTCTCCTCGACATGCCTCTCACACGCAAGCAGAAAATGTCCCACAGTCTCAGGCACCCCTCACACCACACAGTCCCTCGACTCACGCTTCCCCACTCAAAACAGACTGTCATTCAGCCGCACGTGCCCTATCCTCAACCGATTCAGCATCACCTCCTCACTCCTCCTCCATTCCAGTTTCCCTGCATCCACCTTCACAGACACTTTCTCACGAACACCAAACATCCACCTGCCCTTCACCCTACTCTCCCACCTCTCCTGCCACTCATCCATAACCCGCTTCATAAACACAGCCTTCACCTCCTCCACACTCAAAGGTATCCTCACATCAACCATTCCTTTCCTCGCCAACTCCAGATCCATCCCCCCATGCGCACACTGATCAATCTTCCCCCTGATGTCCAAATTCACATCCTTCCTATCACCATCCCCTGCCACAGTCACCTGCAACCCACTCAATGAATCCGAAAACACCACCACCTTCTCAAACCCCAACTCGCACACCCTATCAATCGCCAATGCAATCGCCACCACCTCAGCCGTACAAATCGATACGGCATTCGTCAGTGCATATACTCCCCAGTGCTTTCCAGATAATATGCCATGCCTGCTCTCCCAGACACAGGATCCTTCGAACCATCTGTCAACACCTTACACCCTTCCTTCCCTGCCACATACGCCTGACCCAAAGCCTTGACCTCACCCCGCAAACCCTGCTTCTTTGACACCACACTCGTCAACTCCAAACACACCTTTGGAGACCCCATCATCCACATCGGCCATCTCACCAAATCCGTACCTGTCACAGCCAACAACTCGCCCACACCCCACTGCACCCCTTTCTCCCACATGTGAAACCCCAAAGTGCCCCCCTTCCTCCTCCACCAGTCCCTATAATAGCCAAACCTCCAATTATACAGCAAACATTCACGCACCGGGTGAGCCACACTCTTCGCACTGCACTTCACCCACCACCTCATATTCAACGCACCCCTCCTCAACCCCAACGGCATCTCCCCCACAAGCACCTGCACTGCATTCACTGGAGAGGACCTCATCACACCCGAAAACACCCGCAATGCCCTCGCCTGCACCCTATCCAACCGCAGCTTCTGACTCGCCGTGAAACCCACTGCCATCTGACTTCCAAAATCCATCACACTCCGAATCAACCCCTTATAAAACATTCGTAAACACCTCTGCTGTGCACCCCACTCTTTCCCAGTCACCGCCCGCAACAAATTCAACCTACATTTACACTTATCCACCATACCGTCCACCCGCAAATTCCAGTTCAACATCCTATCCAAAATCACCCCCAAGTACTCTTCCACACTCTTCACCCTCACACCTTTCAAAACCAAGTCCAACTCCTGCTGCACTCTTCTCCTCGAGAAAACCATACTCACACTTTTATCCACAGACACCGAAAAGCCCCATTTCCCACATCACTCCTCCATACGCACTATCGCAGCTTGCAGCCGACTCTGCACCAACAACACACTCTGCCCTCTTACCCATACCACACCATCATCTGCAAAGAAATCCACCTGACACCCGATACCCGCCAAAGCCCGAATCAACCCATCCACAATCACATTAAACAGCATCGCACTAATCACACTCCCCTGCGGCGTCCCATTCTCCATCTTCCAAACCTCATACATCACCCCCTCACTCTCACCTGAAAGGTCCTATCAGCCAAAAACGCCATAATCCACCGAAACATCCTCCCTTTCACACCCATCTCCAACAGTCTCACCAACAACCCACTTCTCCACACCATATCATACGCCTTCTCCAAATCCAAAAAGAACGGCCCCACCAGCTCCCCATCGCACAACGCCTCCTCCACACCAGTCACCAACCTCACTAACGGATCTACCATCGACCGATTCCTCCTGAACCCACTCTGAAAATCACTCAAACACCCATTCGACTCCAAATAAAACCCCAATCGCTCAACCACCATCCTTTCCATAACCTTACACAGCACAACAGTCAGTGCAATCGGCCTGTATGACTTACACTCTGTAGGGACCTTGCCACCCTTCAAAATCGCCACCACAATCGCTCTTTTCCACAACCTCGGCAAAACTCCACTCTTCTTTTTTTATTATTTTTTTTTTTTTTTATTTTGATTTAATTGTGTTACAATTTTTACAAAACGGAAAACCATAAGTAAACTCCTATTTACAGGTTATAAAGTGGCCTTGACTCCGTTTAGCTTTGTGTATCAGTTCCAAATCATGTTTTCCCTTCGCCAAGTTTCTTTTTTGATAATGATAGTGATAGCAAGTCTCTATCCATACATAGGATCGAAGAATCCAAACGTAGTTCACCGTTTGAGTGCGGCATAACCATCCTTACAATTTTCCCTCATTGTAAGTTCAATGATTTAAGAAACAAACTTACGCCTATCACGCATCTCTTGTTGTTCCCATTGTTCAATAATGACCAGAGATTTTCGTGGTCTAATGTTACATAATACTTCAATGGGTCCATGAGAAAGCGGAATCTTTCTGTCACCAAACCTGTGCAATCCATTATTAGATGCTTTAAGGTTTCTACGTGCTCAGTTGATTTACAGAAACGACATAAGTTCGTTTGCGCTTGTTTACGAATTGCCAAGATCTCATTGGTTTTCAGTTGGTTCAATTTAAATCGTAAAAATAGGCGACTGAGTCTCTTATCCGGGAATTTGTGGAGGTATCCTCGAACTGCGTTTAGCTTCATGGGAGCATTTGGCAGACTGGCTATTAATGAGTAGTCGGTTGCCAGTTCTTGTGTGTGGATCCAGTCCGCTTCGAACAGTTTTGCCACCACTCTGTTTGGGTTTTGGATTAAAGTTTCCAACGATAAGTCTAATTCTTTCAGGAGTGCTAGGTTTGCTTGTTCCCACTCTTCCAGATCTCATTGAACAGAGCCAACACCTCCAACTTACATTCCACTGGCAACTTTGATAGGTTATTTATAACACGCTTAATACCCAGAGGCTTAAGCAAACCCGGGGATCGAACCTGTGTTGCTTCGTGCCGTCTTGCTTCTAAGGCGAGCACGTTCCCCCTAGGCTATCCTCCCGGGACTTGAGTGACTTGTGCCATTTGGTCAGTCTCTTAGCGCTAGGTCCTGTAAAAGCGGTGGAACCGTTGGAGTAAGCAGGGAAAAGATGTGGTGATGTGTGCAGATCAGAAGAAACCATTTGTGTTAACCAGAGTCTAACCGAGGTGGCTTAAGGCCCATGGGGGTATCTGGCCTGAAGGAAGCCCAAGGTGTGGCTATTCTGCCTAGTTAGTATGTAATATGCTCTGTCCTGGGCCGGGGGTGTAGGGTTTGCAGAGTGGACTTTAGTCTGGTGTGGAGTTTGCTAGGTGTTAGCTCAGAGATGGCAGGGCTGTTCAGATGTCTAGCCCATTGGATAATGCGTTTGGCTGGCCAGTGATGTTTAGTGTAAGATGGAAAATTAAGTATAAATAACCCAAGTAATTATTCTTGCGTCTGAATTTACATGATGTCAACACAATTGTGTAGATGTGCATTAGATAAATACTGGATCTTGGTGTACTTTTTGTTATGTTTACTGAGTGAATGGAATGTGGCATTTTGTAATTGTTATGGGTTTTTGTAATTGCTATGGGTTCTTTTTAACGCGCTTAATACCTAGACGTTTTTAACCAAGGACCCAGGGATCGAACTTGTGTTGCTCCACACCGTTTTGCGTCCAACACAAGCGTGTTGCCCTTGAGCTATCCTTCATTTTGGAGACATGAAGTTTGTTTCATCCACTTACTTCTTGCCCCGAAGCCTGCACGTGCCACCATGTCGATGGTCGATAGTGGCTCATTCCTTCTTCTACAGCGTGGTCTGTCACCTGCATGCTCACACCGATTAACAGGCCTTCCAGCAGGCAGACCTTTCTTAACCCCCAGGCTATTATGCAAGTCTATGCAAAAAGGACGAGAAAACTCGTCCTTGGCACTTAAGGGTTTTTAAACGCACTCACGGATACAGAATTCTGCATTTGCTTGAAAATGAGGCAGTTAATCCTGCTTCAGCGATCTTGATTTGAGACATAAATGTACTCCAGGCCACATCATTTGCTAGTGGCGAACATAACTACAAAGGGCCTGCCCTGATCACGCATCACTGCCTGTACTTGTTGAAGACTTAGGGCCTGGTGACGAGTGTGACCGAAAAGCACCCATGTAAAAGGCCATTGAGTAATTACCATTAGACGTTGTGGTAAATGGAGACACATTGGGCCTCATTACGAGTCACCCAGTCTGGAAATACCGGTGGTGGTAAACCCGTCGCCACCGTTGTTTCCGGACCGGGTGATCTCGAGTTCTGCAGGCGGGAGGTGTCATTCCCACCAGGTCTGACCTGGGGGGTTTAACACTGCTCGCCTGCAGGCGGACGTGGAAACACCAGCACCATCACAAAATGGTGGCGGTGTTTCCACGTCCCCATTCCCATTGAGTCCTATTGGACTCAATGGAAATAGAAATTTACTGAATTCCGCCTCCCGAATTCCCGGATCACCGGGTCGTAATGCCCCGGTAATTCCGGGAATCACGGAGGCGGAATGGTAATACGAGTCCGGCGGTAACCTGCCAGAATTTCAAGCATGGTTACCACCGGACTCGTAATGGGGCCCATTGTCAGATTATCCCCTTACTGACATGAGTGTGGTCACGGTAGTTGCCAGATGCGGTAACAGTCGATAATATCGATACTGAATCGGAAATACTGCATTTCTATAAATGAACACACGTCTGTGTGGCCATTGCAGGGAGGCAATCCACTATCAAGCTGGGTCCCTATATGCCAACCGGGAAAATGAGCGGGAGTCAGGAATCTGAGGACCCAGCATGAGAGATGGGAGGTGACGGGAAGCAGAGGAAGCTGACATTTTCAGAGCAGGAGCTCTGAGTCCTTGCAGAAGAGGAAACTAAGGAGGAACCTAGCCCAGGGGGTCACCTGATGGTGAAGATGGTGCCTGCAAAACATGCAGCTCTTTGGAGCCACGCACTTCACAAGTCGGAGCTGTGTCAGCTCATCCCAGTACAAATGGGATGTCAAGAAGATGTGGGATTAGCTCAAGCAGAAGGTCCACTCCATCATCTCAGATCACCATCAGAAGTGCCTAGCAACTGGAGACGGAACCCTGGCAGACCCATACTTACAACCCTGGAAGGCAAAGGCAGCCACTATGGTTGACATTAGTGGCGCCACTGGATCCAGGGATGCAGAGGTCAGGGCAGCCACAAATGTAGCAGCTGGTGAGTAGACAATCTATGTCTCTAAAATTAAATCTTGACACTGCATAGAAATAAATGCCACATTATGTCCTTGTGCTGCCCAATCCACCAAAAAGGGAGGGCCCATTGAGTCTGAAGGTAAAAAGCACATCCCAGACAGGTGCCAGCACATTGTTAGCATGCACACACATTATTGCCACTCCACCACACCTGTTGCAGAGATGTGAGAACCAAAGCATGCCAGAAAGTGTGCCAATCCCAAAGGGGCCACATGAGACACCTCACATGCCTGGATATGAATGCATGCACAGCAGATGAGCACAGCTAGGCCTGCTAAGCAACTGAATGTATGCATCACTGCAGCTGTGCTTGGCAGAGTAACTAAACACGTGTCATCTATGTATTTCCACTAAGACGAAGGGGGACCGTTTGCTAGCCAAATACCTGCCAATGCAGCAAATGTCACTTCCCCAGCCCACACCACCACCATAACACTAATGGCAACAACAGGGAGCGAGATGTCCAGAAATACAGCTGCCACTCCTGCAGCTGTGGCTAAACAAAAGAGGTGATGGCTGGAAGATTGTGAATAAATCTGAACCTCTTCCATTGATCGAGGCAACCCTCCAGACCATCGTTCTTCACCTGCCAGTCCATTAACATAAAGGGAAAAACTGTATGCAAATCCGGGTTGGTCCCAACTCAAAAAGGGCAGTACAGCCCGACTTGCTTGGTCACATCCCTTCTGTATAAGACCACAAACAACCTCAGATATGTTGCAGCCTCACTGGGCATCATCCGTGAGGTGTAGCTATGGTCTCTAGGTCCAGCAAGCATGGAACCCATGGCTGGACATACCCATCCCATTCAGGGTAACTGAATGAAAATAAAACAGGTGATAGCTGGAAGTTATGAATTAATCTGAACCTCTGTCATTGCACTGGGCAACCCTCCAAACTATCAGTCTTTACCTGCCAATTCAATTCAGAAAGGCGAAAGTCCATAGGCAAATCAGACTTGGTCCCACCCTCATAAATGGCAGACCAGCCTGAACTGCTTTGTCAGTGCAGCTGAGCCAAAGGCTGGAAAGGCAAAACACGAGCCAAGACATGCCAGGACCTTCCAGCCATGCAGCTGGCACATAGTGCAGCACTAGCACTTCAAACCAACGGTCAGCATCCCTCAGATGCACCTGCAAGGCCACCTTCCACCCATGCCGTTCCTATTGTGTCAGCAAAGATGTCCTTGCACACATCACACAGTCAGAACTGTTGCCAGTAGACCTTGGAGGCGACTAGGGAGAATAGGACACAGACACTCTACGGAGCACACCTACTGGTGATGGCACATATGACTCAGATTTTAACCAGGGCTATACTGGAGTGTGGTCACCTGATGCTCATGGCCCTGGCAATGTGGAACAACTACTGGCTTCTGTGACCTTGTTTACGCCTGCTCCCCAGTACCACATTTGTCAGCTGCAATTGCTCAAGGTACAGAAAAATAAAAGATCATAGAGTCCCAACACTAAGCCATCATCCAATGTCTCTGAGAGATGGAAGCCAGACTACAGTGCTAGGAGAATGTTTCCTGTGAACACCTTAATATCCACCAAGACATCTCGAGGGCTATAACAGGTCATGGGAAGAAGACTGGAAAGCACATGTCACATCTGTGCGGGAAGTGGACAGCATGGTAAGTGTTATCACCCCCTAAAGCCATCATATTTGGGATAGCACCAAGGCAACCACCCAGGGCATTGCCCTGATGTCTGGGATTTTGGCGCATGGTAGTAATACACTAGCCCAATTACAATTCCTGACCACTACCATCCCAAGAACATCCCCCTCCGTCAACCCTAGGGATGAACCTGTCCCCTGCAGCCCACCCTGCAAGGGGACGAAACCAAGGTGCAAATAAGGATTGTTGCTACACCGTTGTTGGCAAGGTTCAGCAGTGTATTGAGGAGGGGGAAGTTGAGGCGTGTGTTGGGATCAGGTAGTTGATGGCTGTGTTGTGGAGGGATGAAGGCAGAGATAACAGTGGTAGTGCACACATGGTTTGATGTTCTGTTGAATAAAGTGTGTTATGATTTAACATCCATATGTGTCAAGTGATATTGTTCACACTTTAATCATGGGTCAAATCGTGTTGAATATGTTGATGTAATAGTATTCAATATATACTTCACACTGTCAGATACTGCAGAATTTCAACACAATTGTGACCTATGTCCCTCAGAAAGACCCAGGTGTCCTTTCTGCTGTGCCTTACCTTACCAATAATCTATTCCACCATGTCCAAAACTAAGCATGTACCATGCCCCACATTGGATAGAAATATCACACTTCGAGATAGTTTACTGTGCCACTATGAGCCCAGAACTAACAGCAACAAGGACTTAACTCCCACTCCAGTTCCAAAATAAGTACCTCACGTCCTGAGGAAGCCCCCAGACCCACAATACCCTGCGATAAAACTAACCAACCTAACCCAACCCCCATAGAACCCCAGAAACTCTCCAACTTAACCACTGTATCTGGAGCCCTGATCAATGCCAGATCTATAGTGGCTCATGCCACAGAAATAGCTGACATCCTATCCTCCGAGGACCTTGACTTCCTTCAAGGTATGCTGCTGCTTCTGTTCTCTTGCTCTGTTGCAGGAGAGGGAACTAATGGCACAAGTGTGCAGTACAGTGCACTAATTATATTTGGTCATTGGTTGACATTATAGAAACATTCTTGCACGGACATTATGACCTCTTGGGTTATTGGAAAGGAAATGTGTTCTACCTCATAATGTAGTAGCACAGCCAACCTCTGTGTCGATATTCTTGATCACTAGCTGTTCCTGGTGCAACATATGCCATTCAAGCATATCTCAAAGGTCAATATCAGACAATAATTCTCAAAGTCACTTCTGTCCCTCTTCTTAAATATTATAATTACCACTGATCACTTCCAGGAAGGGGATGTAGGTCCTTGTGACTTATTAATTGTCATTGGAAAGGCTAAATTTATCAGATGGAATAAGAGGTATGTACAGTATACAAACAGTGTTTAAGTTCCATCAATCACACTTTCCTCTACGATGTGTCTTTGGAGACACGTAATTGTCAACCTTGTTTCATTGCAGAGTCCTTGTGATGGCATAAGATTGCATAGTAGCATAGTTACAGCACCTACTTTCAGATTCAGCATGTGTCCTACAGCATTTTGCTCTTTAGAGACAGAAACATTGAGTGGGTAATTAAGTGTTCATTGACACTGAAACCGCTGTGCCCTGTGTGAAGAGAAGTGGGGTTGGAAAGAAGTAACTTCCGAATGTTTGCGATAGTGGAAGGTGAACGTGACTGCTGGAAGGTGAACGTGACCGAGTAGAACCATGCTCATTCTGTTTGTTGAAATGGTAGCTAATGTTGAAGTGGGTGCACGTTGCTAGTTGAAATGGTAGCTGTTGTTGATGTGGGTGCACGTTGGCATTTGAACAGCAGAGGGCAACCTAACACTGATAAATTGCATCAGCTGAATGTGTAAACATACCTAAGCATTATAATTAAATCCCTTGTACAGAGTTTTCATTAAATGTAAATGCACATGTGATGTCATCAGTGATGTCATCAATGACATTTGTGATGTCATCTTTGATGTCCTGGGTGTTACTGTAAGCAGTGCACTGTGGCGCGAGTTATGGTTGCTTATCTTACCATAACTGCCGAATTTCAGGGTTTTTTCGGTTTTACTTTGAACCATAACGTCCCTTTAACAATGTTTTTTACTGAATTTCATAGGTTTTTAGTAGTGCAACTTAACCATAACATCCCTTTAACAAAGTTTTTTCACTGAATTTCATAGGTTTTTCGTAGCGCAACTTAACCATAACGTCCCTTTAACAAAGTTTTTTCACTGAATTTCATAGGTTTTTAGTAGCACAACTTAACCATAATATCCCTGACTTCATATACATGTAACATAGAACATACTGAACCCCCACGTAGTGATTTTGATGTCCATGGACTACTGCCATGTCCGCGGACATATCGAGAATCTGAGCGTGGTGAATGTAAATTTAAATAGTGTGCCCCATTTCCCATTTGAAGTTGGCTCTGAAAAGAGCAGTTTTTTTTTGTTTTTTTTACAGATGCTTGACAGACACCTGTTATTTTGTATTTTTTTTGTGGTTTTTTTCTTACTTTACTCCTAAAATCTTCACATAACCTTCTCCAAAGCAACCCTTACATTCCAAAATAGAAAGGCATTTCCCGTAAAAGATAAAGAGATGCCATCTTCTTTAAAATTAACAGTATTACTGGCATCAATATTCTCATTATTACAGAAGAACATACCATCTCTAAGCATGAAGGCACACATGCCTCGGTTGATGACACACCTAGCAATGTTTTGCTGAGGACAAAAAACTGAACTATTGTCCCATATTGCCCTAGGTAGTAATCCAGAAAAAATTACTTTCGCATTTGGAAGGATCTTCATTACGGCTTAAACCAAGCATTCCAAATCAGCCAACAAAGTAGGGGCACTGACGTTGCCCAAATGGAAAGCACCATAGTGCAAAACTACCACATGCGGACTGTTCATCGTGGCGATATCCTCACAAACTTGAACAATTCCCTGTACATTGCAATCAGGCACAGTGCTCCACACCACCTCCACTCCTTTCACATCAAAGTTCTTTTCAACATGCCTGCATCGAGTGTACTGTTGTAAACCATGCACAAACATATCTCCAAGCACCAACACCCTGACTTTCTCTACTTCTGCCATCTTCACCACACACAGGGCCTCATTAGGACCCAGGCGGTAAGGGGTTTACGGCGGCGTAAACAGCGCCGACCCTTACCGCCTGATTCCGAGGTCCCTTAGCACCATGGAGGTTTTAACACCTGCTTTTAGCAGGTGTTAAAATGCATGGCGCTAAGGGACCATGTTGTTAATTACGCCACCGTAATTTACGGTGGCGTAATTAACGCCTTCCCCACTCCCATTATGCCCTATGGGGCAAAAATGGGAATGGGGAAGGGTAAATGGGGATTGGGGACTTACCGCCCCGCCAACCTCGGAATGGGGCGGTAAGTCCGCCAACCACCATGGCATAAATGTAGTTTACGCCATGGTGGTAAAGGTACGACCCAGGTGGTAACTTACCGCCTGGGTCGTAATGAGGCCCACAGTCTCTTTCAACACAAATCCACAATCTCACCATCTGATTGGTTAATCCGTACAGTCTTCTTTCCATGTTGGATTTGCTGGAAAACCCCGGATGTAGCACGCCCTGTCCACGGACAGCCGTGGTGTCCGAGGACCGCGTAACTCTTCGACACCCCTTCTACCATTTCCACTTTACTCTCTGTGCCATTCCCTCATTGCATACAGCTAAGCAGTCACACAGTACGAAGAACGTCCTCAGAACACCCCCATTTTGTTTATTTTCGAACATTTCAGGACAATTATCATTTCATTATTCAACATATTAACATTACAAATATTATGCTTTCATCTTGTACGCTGCACATAATGCTATGTTTCTCCATTAGTAGCTCAGTATACTAGATAGAACCCCATAATACAATGCTATTTATATCAATGCATCGTTCAAAGCATTAATTACGGTATGATATTTATTGCAATGATCCTTGACACTTTTTTCACAACATTATAATAAAAATCCCTAGTACACAAATTTCATGAAAAGTAAATGCACATGTGATGTCATCAGTGATGTCATCAATGACATTTGCGATGTCATCTTTGATGTCCTGGGTGTTAGTCTTAGCAGTGCACTGTGGTGGCGCGAGTTATGGTTGCTTAGCTTACCATAACTGGCGAATTTCAGGGGTTTTTCGGCTTTACTTGGAACCATAACATCCCTTAAACAAACTTTTTTTATTAGCACGCAAACAATATACAAAGATGTAGTGTAAACAGCAAGTTCTCACAGATGGCTTTACACAGAATGTTGCAAAGTAAGCATTTATGCTCGTTCACAGTGAAGGTCAGCTGCTTCCATTTTTTTCTCGCGGCCCGGAGTGGCCCACGACTCCCAGTATAAGGTTCTATTTTTTTTTTACCTTGACAGAGATTGTGCTGAAAGACTTCTTTTGAAGAAGTGTAGCAAAAACGTAAGACACGATAAAGATGAAATTTCAGAAACGAAACCACTTTTGTATATTATATCACTTTGAGAAAGATCGTTGGCACACGCGGAGTCGTATTTTGGGACTGCACTACACTTGGACAATGGAAAATGTAATTATAATGTAAGTAACCCTTTAGATTATTTTATACCAGAATATAATAACAATAGCGTGGCAGTAAAGCTCGGTCAAGTTGTACTTGTTCTGTGGCATATTGTTTTCTACCGTGCACTATCACTGCCGAATTGATCCCCTGTTGTTTAGAGGGCTCTGAAAAAGGCAGACGGCACAGGGTGGGTTAATAGAAATAATTTAACTGGTCTGTAGCCGGTCAAGTGCTCTACTCGCTGTGCCACTTCACTGTAGCCAGTCAAGTGGCACAGCGAGTAGAGCGCTCGCTTTAACATCCGTGCACAGCTTGCTAACGCAGGTTCGAATCCCGGCATGACCAAACTCAGCCTTTCATCCTTCCGTGGTCGATAAATGAGCACCACACACCGTGGTTAATAATAAGCACCGCTTAGATACCTCACGGTTCTTAGCGCTATATGAATGGGAAAATATTATTATTTTATTATTAACATACTCCGTTGCACTATCTTCGCTAGCAAATAGTTTCACACCCTAATAAATAAAATGAATATTTTTAATAAAGATCGGCTGGTGAGACTAATTTATGTTTTTTAAAACAGGTATGTTGCCCCATTTTGCCAATGTCACGATTTTCAGACTCCAGCGAATGGATTTTTCAACTGCCAGGTGCAGCTCCATGTAAGCAACTTCATGAACCTCACCATTTTATGGGACAATCGCCAAGGACCAATATGCCCTTACGCAGTACTAGCGGCTAGAAGCAACATACCAACCATTATGGTGGTCTAATGCCTCGTTGTTGGAGCAACCTTCCAATTATCAGTGCAACCATTTACTGCTTTTATCATAAACCAACAGCCTATCTACCGCAAAGGAACAGCGTGTGGCTCAAAATAAACATTTGCGGATCGACAGCAGAGACGATTGCAAATCGCTGAATATTCACTAAACATTTCATGTGAAATAAATGTACTTTACCAAATGTACAATCCTGCTGTTTACTTTTAAACCACAGTTTCATATTCCAAATTGTGGCGCACTGTGTTCTAAGCTGATCTAACACCCTCTGTACCGCAAAGGAACATCGCGTGGCTCAACATGAACTTTTCCGGATCGACAACAAAGACAAATGCAAATCGCTGAATATTCTCTAAACATTTGATGTCAAATAAATGTACTTTACAAAATTTACAATCTTGCTGTTGCTTTTAAATCACAGTATCATATTCCGAATTGTGGAATGTGACATGTGTTGTGACTTAATGTGTGTTGTCTTCCGGGTTCTGTGTAAAATCGCGTAGGACTGGAGACGACTGGGTGCGTTTGATGACGCACCCTGTAACGTCACGGAGAGAGGCGGGGAATATGAATGCTTTCATAATGTCAGGCTTAGGGGCGGGAGATATGATTTAGTGTCGCAAAAGCAAGTCAGCCAGGTCAATAGCGCCAGTCATAGGATTATCACATAATGTCGGCGCACACCAGCCTGATTTATCGTTTCTTTAGTGGACAAAAAGTCGGGTGAGGAAATTGTACTATCAGCAGACAAAAGGAGGGTTTGTAGAACACTTTCAACCTGACAACGAACAATACAAACAACGTTCTCAGAACACCCCCATTTTGTGTAATTGCAACCATTTCGGGACACCGCAAGTGTTCTTAGAACACATTCAACTTGACAGATTACAATACGGACAGCGTCCTCAGGACACCCCCAGTTTGTGTATTTACGAACATTTAAATACACCGCGAGTGTTTTTAGCTCAATTTTACCTTCCTTGCGAACAAAAAGGACAAATACTCCATCCTCTGAAATTTAGTTTATTTACAAAATGTCAAAACAGCCGTGTTCTCCGCGGACAAATCGAACACAACAAAAGCGTATAGCACATAAAAAAACAAAACATTGAACCTATCTCATACTCCCCCACCCTCCCCAAACACTCTTACACACCAACACACGCCACTAAATACTATTTTTAATCCAAGTTTCACCGCGCTGTCCGCAGTCGACGGCGAATACATGATGGGGGGCGCCACAGAAAATCTGACGCGCTCCACGCCCCACGCCGTCCAATCAGCGAACACGTCGCAAGTCCGCGGACATGATGCATGCCCATGGGCCAATCGGGGTGCTGTCCGCGGAGCGAACAGGGAAGTCCGTCCGCGAAGCGAACACAGATATCACAATTTTTTTTGCCTTACATTTTGGTCATTTAAAAAAAACTACTGGATGGATTTACACCAAATTTGCAAAAGCACGCTTTCGGGACCAAGCCGCCGCTCCTGCCGCAAATTTGGTGTAAATCCGTCCAGCGGTTCGGGCTGTAGCCGTGCGCAAAGTTTTTTCCCATTATGTCTATAGGAAAAACAAAAGTTTTGGGACCCCCCCTATAACTTTGCCCCCCCTGGACCAAACCTCTCCAAACTTTGCAAATAAATTCAGAGTGGGCCATATACTTTTTTTGCAAAGTTTGGTGAGGATTCGACCAGAGTGAGCAAAGTTATAAGCCACCCAAAAAGTGCTCTTCCTATGGAAACACCAACTTAACCATAACTACATGGACGCTACCGTGTCCATGTAATATACATATATACATACATACATACATACAGTGAAAAAACTTTGTTAAAGGGAGGTTATTGTTCAGTTGCACTAATAAAAAGCTATGAAATTCAGTGAAAAACCTTCATGGTACTTCATGGTTACACGTAAAACTGAAAAAAAACATACATTCACCAATTATGGTAAGCTAAGCAACCATAACTCGCGCCACCACGGTGCACTGCTAAGAATAACACCCAGGATATCAAAGATGACATCACAAATGTAATTGATGACCCAGATATCACTCATTTTTTGGGACCTACTTTTTGGCCCTTTTTAAATAAATTACTGGATGGATTTACACCAAATTTACAAAAGCATGTTTTCGGGACCAAGCAGTCGCTCCTGGCGAAATTGTTTGGTGAACATCCGTCCAGTGCTTCGGGCAGTAGGCGTAAGGAAAACCACACATTTTGGGACCCCCTTAAAATCCCCCACCCTGACAAAACCTCACTAAACTTTGCAGAATCAATCCGGGGGGGCTGTATACATTTTCTGCAAACTTTGATTTGGATTCGTCCCGGGGGGGGCAGGGGGGGGGTTCAAAGTTATAAGCTGCCCAAAAAGTGCTCTTCCTATGGGTTGAGCAGCTTAACCATAATTATAGGGCCGCTATCGCAGGCCCTGTAATAGATATGGGCTGGCCTATGCCATGCACCATACCAACAGTGTGCTGATAGCTCCCAAAATAAGAAAATGAAGTGCAAGAACTAACATCTGTAGAGTAGGGATGTCAGTGTGCATGCCTGCTCAGCTGTTGAGGTTGTGGGTTATGGTAGCCCTGCGCAGCCAATACGTTCTCAGAATTTGGGCTTCTGCTCATGCCCCAGGGTTTATTCTGGCCCTCTGCTTCTTGCTCTCTGCCTCCTGTCCAGTTCTCTATGTGTTTTCCTTCGTAGCTCATTTTATTGTGTGACCACCATCTGATGAAGAGGTCTATGAGACCTTGAACGCTAAAGCACCTACTGTCTCAACATAGGATATTCAGTTAGTACGATAAAAGTTATCAAAACTTGGATTTTGTCTAATGCTCAAAAACTCTGCAGGATCTTGATTTAAAAGGCCTTTCGTATTCAGCACGCAAAAGTAAATAGGATGCTAATTGAAAATGTTATGGATTGTAATTGATGACTCGTGTATCCTTAAGTTTCAGATCTCATCTGTAACCAAGCCATCAAATTACATTAATGTTATGCTTATTTCAATTAAGCTGTTTGATGAAGTGCAACCCACACTTGTTCTAGTACCAGCAGACTTATCAATGTATATATAGGAATGCCGGTAGCAGACAATGAGCAAACCATTTGGCCGCCTGAATGTGGGGCTGAGCTAAGTTTATTTGGTATGTAGAAATGTTATGAAAAGAAATGCGTATACCATTTTCTGAATGCGGCGA
Source organism: Ambystoma mexicanum (assembly GCF_040938575.1). Taxonomy (NCBI): domain Eukaryota; kingdom Metazoa; phylum Chordata; class Amphibia; order Caudata; family Ambystomatidae; genus Ambystoma; species Ambystoma mexicanum. Next base: position 432,914,457 of record NC_090937.1, read on the forward strand.
AGTACAGCAAAACTTTGAGTAAGGATGCTGAATTCTCATACTACTTCTTCTGGGAGTACCCCTGATGTAAACTAGACATTCTTGTTGAAAGGTGCAGCAGTGCTGAGTTTGGTCCTTTGGTGTCGAGGTTTAGTTTGTGCGACACATAGATCAACGTGGATAGGAGCCATGCGTTTGTGGTCGGTGTGAATCATTTTAGGGAAAGCTCTTGCAAAATCGGTAAAATTGAGGTTTATGCAGCTGGATTTCTTCCACAGTGATTAATCTTGCAGCTGTATTCAACTACCCTTTCAATGGTGTAAGTATGAGCTTGTGTATTTGCATGCGGGTAGGATGACTTGTGTTTGGGCAATTGCTTAAAGCGTGTTTTGATGTCGGAGCCTTTTTCAGCAGGTAAAGGGGAAAAGTCAGGACAGACCCTAGGCCATGGGTTACTGTGTGTGGACGTCAATGTGTGTGGATTGTGGCAGGTTTGGAAGAGGGTGAGAATGCACTGACCATTTAGGAAAACCATTTACAACTCCCATTCTACTTTCTGGGCAGCTTAGCAAAATATTGTGATCAAATGGCATAGTTACATAAGCTGCTGCAGGGGCTCTCTCTCAGAAGGACCAGAATCCAGACTTCTCAGAGACAAGGACATGTGCTGGTGTAAAAGAGACTAGCAAGTGCACCAAAATGCGGTGTTATGCAAAAGCTACTAAGATGTCTCTCTGATGGGTAACTGAATACCTACCTTGATGAAAGTGAATCTTGAACTGTGAGTCATTTCTTGAAAGTGCATCACACATTGAACGGATTTCTTCTGTCCACACCCATAAAGGTCTATCATCATACAGGCCATTACTAGGGGAGTTTACATTTTCTAATACCATACCTACATTATCCTCCTCTGCTAAATTGCTAAATGAATAAGGGTTCTAAGATTAATCCTGCACTTTCAACAACATATGAGCCCTCGGACCAAATGTAAAATGTCCCAAGTTCTGGCATCCAATGGCGTATTTTAGATCTGAGGTTTGGTGTACTGTGGAAATGCAGCTTTGACAGGGCTTCTTCCTGAGTGGTCCAGGCACCTCTCTGGACAGTGTTACAGTGAGCGGTTTAGTCATCAATGCTAGCAGTTTCAGTTACATTGCTGAAGTAGTAGGGTCAGTGAACTAAATACTGCTCCAGTAAATAACAAAGTGATAACAAATGCTAGGTGGGGCGTGGTTTGACGCCGGTGAAGTTGCCAGCCCACCGCACCAAACATCATCTGCAAGCTCGCATTTGCACTTCAAATCCTCCCAGTCTCCTCACTTTATTGCAGGGATGGCTACGGGCTACTCACATTCTTGTTCAGGCACGCTCTGGCACCAACACAAATATTTTCTCCATCCTGCGAGTCCTCTGGCAGGCAGCACTTCTGTCATCCGTCAGGTGGTCCATGGCTGGGGCCTGTGATACAACATCCTGGATTGGGCCCAGTCTGGCCTCCTCATAACCTGCACAGCGACATCTATTGGACAACATGTAATATTGCCTACAACAGGATAAATGGCATTAAAAGGAATAAACAAATAAAAACCATAAGGTGAAAAATAATCTACTTCACCTCACAATCATTATTCGCCTAAGTTGTGAGGTAACTTTTTTCTCTCCTCTTATTTACCTCAGTTGGGGTATTCTTGCACCTCCTTTCTTGTGCCGGTGGATACCTCTGGGCTCACTGTATTAGCACCTAATTACTGGGGGCCTAATTGTCAACATGGCCTCTGGTGAAAATAATTAGAAATTGCCAAATGCCTCTAAAGATGCACAGACCTCCTATTAGAGCCATAAAAGGCTCAAGAGTAATATGCCACCTCCATCACTTTCACAAGACCCTGCCATTGAGGCGATACTACAATGAAATAAGGTCCCTCAAACCATTCATTGAAACCAAAAACCACAAATATCAGCAACTTGATGAAAGGTGGAATTTATTTGAAAATAGAATGAGTGAAATGGAAAATATAATAGGTCTTGCAGAAGACATTTCACCCAGGATGACCCAACTAGTAAAGGCGGGGAAGGACCATCAAAAACATAATGAAGAATTGGAAAACAAAAGCAGACGCAATAACCTGCGCATAATGGGCCTCCCTGATCGATGTGAGGGGAACGATGCATTGCTCTTTCTCCAGAATTTGTTATCAGCCCTACTTCACATCCCAAAAGAAATATCCCTCAATATTCAATGTGTACATCGCATTAGCCCTTCAAGAAGCCCACAATCAGCACACCTCCCACTGCGCACAATGATTTTTTATCTACTTGAATATACACAATTGCAGCTCATTCTTTGAAAGGCTAAAGAGATGAACACCCTCATCTGTCATGGGGAAAGGATGTATATTTCTCAAAATGTGGTGAAAAAAACTGTCCAATGCAGGAAGGAATTCCTCTTATCATCCTGTGCTAAAACAACTCAACATCAGATATGACCTTTACTACCCCTGTTCTTTTAAAGTGACGTATGATGGTCGTACTTTGATATTTGATGAACCAACAGCATGTATATGTCACTTCCTATCAACCCATCTTCTTCTTGGTCTTAACTCTTTTACGTCACTGAATTATTGCAGTCTCTAATTTGCCCCCAATAATGGTGGGCCGGGCACCGCATAGTACCCCCTCTTCCAGGACGTTTTCTTTTGGCCCTGTTGGTGTCACCTGCTCCTTTCTTTTTTTCTTCCTTTTTCTGCTCCTTGATGTACTTGATCCTGTCTGCTCTCTTTATACATTATATGTTTCAATGTGTCATCCCATTGAGTGTTCTGCTTTGCTTTTGTAACATACATTACTCCCCATCCTCCATTTTGAGTCATCCTTCTATGTTCTCCCCCACAGTTTTGGATCCTCCGCACATTTACATATTTATTTACTGATGCTATTACTACTGTTTTGTTTGCAGAATTAGATGACGCTCTCATTCGTAGGTATTTTTATGTTTCTGTTCTAACCATGCCGTTTCAGTACGATGGTCTTAAGATGTGTTACCTGGAATATTAATGGCTGTAATAACCCAATTATGAGGTACAAAATTATCTCTCATCTCAAAATGCTAAACCAATTTGCTGCTTGTATACAGGAAACACACCTCTCTCTTACAGAAGCCATGAAACTCAAAGCCTTTTGGGTCAATTATGTTATCGCCAGTCCAGCAGTTGGGAAGAAAAATGGTGTGGCTATACTAATTAATAAGAAGCTATCATATAATATTCTAAGTCAAGATGTTGATACCACTGGGATGTCAGCGTGGGTCAAACTACTGGTTGTATTGGATATCACCACTGTTATGTGTATTTATGGTCCCAGTCTACCTGATTGTTGGGACTCTATCAAACAAACCATACTTAATTCAAATGTCTCCAATCTAATATTATGTGGTGATGTGAACCAAGTTCTAGACACTGCTTAACTAAAACCGGCCTTATTGACACTTGGATACTGGCCCATCCAGTTGACCTAGAAAATACATTTCATTCTCATTCCCATGATACCCTATTGCACCTCGATTTCATTTCACTGCTAAATCCCTTATGAATACCATTATAGACTCTCTCATTTCTAACATTATCACCTCTGATCCTGTCCCAGTCATAACTACCTTTGATTTCTCTGACATTTAAAAATCATCCTCTAGATGGAAATTCAATAACTGTCTTCTTCATGACCAACAATTCATCCAGTCATTCATATCCTTCAAGCAGAACTTTTTTCCATAAAACCTAGATGAAGATACCGCCACCTCTACTAACTGGGACGTCTTTAACACTGCCCTAAGAGGTCATATAATTGCCTTGTACAGTATGAAAAAGAAGGAATACAAAAGAGGCCATGATTCTTTATACCTTCAGCTTACTAGTGCAGAGAAGCAACACCACTATTGCTCGTCCTCAAACACAGACCTTCACAGTGTATTGTCCCCACGCTTTCAAATTAACAAAATACTTACTGAACAAGCTGCAGGTGTCATCTTAAAATATCAATCAAAAATGTACTGAGCCTCCAACAAAACAGGCAAAGCTCTGGCCTCCTATCTCAAAGCTAAGAAAGAGAAAACACTAATCTCCCACATTAAAAAATCCATCTAGTTCCATCATCACCAATCCATCCGATATTATACAAGTATTCAAGGAATTCTATATCGACCTATATTCTCCAGAGTCATCGATCCCAGAGGACAATCTCAAATCTTTCCTTGAAAACATTAATACCCATCAACTGACCTTAGTAACCTGAAGGGTGACCTTACTACAAAGGAAAATATACATGCCATCAAGGTGTTGGGAAAAGGAAAGGCTCCAGGACCTGATGGTTTATCTATTGAGTTTTTTAATCGATTCTCAGCTCCTTAACCCCCAGACTCAAAACCCTTTTCTCTTCTTTTATCTCTAAAGCCTCTTCTTCAGGAACCTTTTCTGATGCTCCGTATCCTGTTTCCAAAAGCCAAAAAAGTTTGAGATCTCCCCAAAGATTATAGAAGCATATCCCTTGTAAATGTGGAAAGTAAGATCTTTGTCAAAATAATTGCTGATAGAATTGAATCCAACCTTCCCAAACTCATTACAACCAACCAAGTAGATGATGTCAAAGGTGGGAACATCTTGGCCAATGCTAAACTCCTACTTAATTCCCTGCACATTATTTCACAAGACAAAAAATACAAATAGGGCTATGCCGCCATTGCCTTAGATGCCAAAAAAGCCTTTAATCGAGTCAATTGGGAATATATGTTCCATGCTCTCCAGTGGCTTGGCTATGGCGAGGGCTTCATATTCCTTGTTAAATGTATGTACTCTGATCCCAAATCCTCTATATGTGTCAATGGTCAGTCCTCATTCTTTTTTTCTTTACAGAGGAAATAGGCAGAGATGCCCTCTATCCCCCTTTCTATATCTACTATCCCTTGAACCCGTTTTAGAACTCATCCGATCTGATAAGAATATTCCTGGGATTGTGTCTGGCATGCATGAAATCAAGATTGCCGCGTATGCGGACGATATTCTTATTCTTATGAAAAATCCTAAACAACACCTCCCATATTTGCTGGCCAGATTGTCGTTATCCGGATATAAGCTCAACAGACACAAATCAGAGCTATTACCCCTGAATCCATTTTGCCTCAATCATGAATTAGACGTCTTTGGCTTCAAATGGTGTGATAACTCCTTCAAATATTTAGGCTTACGATATACCTCCTTGGTTAGCAGCAGTAGCAAAATAAATTTAGATACCTTACTGAACAGGCTTAAAGACCTATCTTCCAGCTGGTCCCCTCTTTATTTTTCCTGGTGAGTTCGCCTGGACACCATTAAGATGATGTTCTTCCCTATTGTGCTATACTATTTACAAATGTATCCTGTACTTCTCTCAACTACATTTTTCAAGTCCATCTACACAATTTTGCTCAACTTACTGTGGAGAAAAGGAAAAAACCAAAGAATTGCACTCAACACACTCAAAACACCTTATGAAAGAAGTGGTGTCAGATTTCCAGATTTAAAACTATATCACTACAACCTTCATTCTTAAACAAACCTGCTTTTGGTATATCCCTTCTGATTTAAATGACTGCCCCCCTCCTCGTGCATAATAGAAAAACAGTTAGTTTCCCCACATAATATTGCTGACACATTATATCTGTCTAATAGCTTTTCCACTACTCTCTCCGACCTGATCAAAGCTTCCAGATCTGCCCTAAGAGCACTCCTATTCTTGTCTATCAATTCCCCATCCCAGGAACTATCCCCATATTTGTGACATAACAAGTCTATTACGATAAATAACAGACTATTATATCGGAGATCATGGCTCACCATGAGTATTAGGTTTATCCATCATTTTGTGCAAAATCACACCATAACCTCACTCCATGATCTCAAGAATTCATTCTCTCTACATCTATCTGACTTTACCTTTTACAACAAACTGGCCAACGCCTGTCTGGACGGTCTTCAAACTCACAACAACAACATTCTCTCATCAGACACTGCAAAGCTACAACTAATAGCCATGAGCCCTGAAATCCGAGCCACCAACCTTTATAAACTGTTGGCCACGGCTGACTCTCCTACCACCAAGTGGCTCATACAATCCCAATGGGAGACAGATTGTGGCCTTGGCTTTGATGATCATACTTGGTCTCAGCTATGGATTAGGATCAGACATGTTTCCACCTCCGCCAACATAACTCAAAATCTCTTCTTCTTCATGCACAGAGCATTCATCACCCCTGTATAACTTACTACATTCTAAAATTCAGTCAGATGGCAACTGTTGGACATTTGGGAATACCGCTGGTTCTTACAAGCATATGTTTTATGAATGCCTGTTTTTGCTGTGGCTGTGGCAAGAAATCTGGAAATACCTTACAGCAATCTTCAATATACATGTTCCTCTAACCCTTGCAAATGTGTTTCTCCAATCGTCCATTTTGAAGCAACAGGAACGTTCACACCAAAATATGTGACGTATGATGAGCAAATAAACCAACAGAGAGCCGCAGTAGGGCTGTGCCTAGTGCCTATCGGAAGAACAGCACCTATTGAAGTACCAATACCAAGAAAACCATGGACAGTAAGGTATCCATTAAGAAAACCCTACGAACAAATGAAACGAAATGAAGATTGCCTAAGTACAGTCCCGGAAGAAACCAAAAAGGTCTTAATGGAAGACGAATGGTGATGTCACAAGGACCCGGACTGACTTGCAGATAGAAGAACTGACGACCTGAGAATGAAGCAGAGAGACAAAACGCCATGAATAAGGATATTGTGAACCTAAGGTGAAAGGACGATGTTGAAATGCAAAGAGGTTTAAAGCTGTAAGCAAGATGAAGGCATTCGACCAGTTTACACCTGTAAATATGCTTGGCACCACAGGAAAGCTAAGAATACAGTGCGCCTTGCTATGTTTAGTAGAAGAATAGTGCGGCAAGCACCATTATACATAATCTACCTCAAAACGAAACACAGCATTATAAGTGTATTTCTATTTTGCACAAGAAGCAGAATCAACCCAGGTTACTAAAGGCCAAATGAGAAAGATTCATATTTAGCAAAACGAGAAGAGACAGCTGAAACGAAACTCGGCAGAGGCAACTCGTGCCAGGAAAGCCAAGCTCAAACCAATAGAAGAAGCGAGCAGTAGCTGCATTTAATTGAAACTAAGAACAGAATATCCTGCCTCTGAAAGGTTGAGATAAGAAGACCTACGCAGGTGGTGGCCTAAATGAGAATCAAATTCACAAAATTGAGAGGAAAGAGACAAATTCACTGTGTAGGAATCACGTGACCAGCTGAGCAAGAAGAAGCGAAGGTTCACACCTACGCTTGGCACCTGACCAGGTGGAGATACCTGACAGAAGATGCAGTCTCGAGGCCAACCACAGTGAACTAATTGACACATGGCTACTAAAGTGATGATTGATTGTAACCATAATGGGAGGAAGGCTGGGTAACTAAGGGGCACCCCGCACCTGGCCGACCATTCTTCATGCTGCTAAGCGAAGTGGAAAAGTATGCATGGGGTTGGTGCCAACCCATTCACAATGGACCAATAATCTAGGGTCCTATAGTTAGTAGGATCAATGGGACGTCATACTTTCAGTGACATCTACAGTAGTCATTTTTTAAGGTAAGGCTTAGACGCCCACCTGACAATGTTTACCCAATCCCCTCACCACATTACAATATACAGATATAGTACCTAAAGTAAAGTAACCTTTTCCTAGCCAATAGAATTGCATGTTAACTTTTGAGTGTTGCACGTCAATGATGACGATTTTTGAGTATAAATGTTACAACTTGTATGAAGTTTGTTGGAGTTGAAGCGAGAAGGACGATTGCATCACTGCTGATATCCATAACTCCCGTTTTCTGTACTTGTCATTAAACGGACTTCCTTTGCCAAACCATTGAGTTGTCCTTATTGATTGGTGTTGGTGTAATAATTCTGCACCCCATCCATCTCAAGGGTGCAGCTATCTCATCTTAAAGTACTTCTGAGCAAACCTCGGCTCTATGGGCCGGCCAGGGGTCTCGGAGTCCACTTGGTAGCAGAGATTGATGGTTATCGACATGAAGTAACTCTGGGTCTTCGGCCGAGTAAACCGTGAAGCTCTCCGTAGACAGAGGTAGTGTAAGAAAACAAAACCTGCAGGTCAAGGTCTGAAGGGACCTGTGTTTCCCCACATAAACCCCTCCCATTCCTACAGTCAGCTGAGGGGGAGAAAAGCCGAAGAAGGCGATAACGAAGGCAGTGATCCTGAGGGTCCAGAAAGGAAACATGCGAATGGTGAGTGAAAAAGACTGAGTGTTTTGGCAAAAGTGCATGCTTTAGAACAAGTAAAGGGAAAAGGTAACGGAGGGAGGTGGGAAACAAATATAGCTACAAGTAGAGAAGAATGCAAATATCTAAGGGGAAAGGAATAATGACTCAGGAGTAACTGAGAAGTAACTAAAGGAAAGATACCGGGGAGGACACCCGAGAAGAGAGAGTTTATGGGGAGGACACCCGAGAAGTGAGAGGATTCACCTTATTCCTATGCTATTATAGCGGCTAGAAGAAACGTGTATCCAGAGTCCCAAAAAAAGAGGAACAAATAGACTACCACAGTGATTAAAGACACCATGAAAGGGATACGTTTAAACTCCATGTCGGGGTAAAATTTAGAGGCAGAGATACATGTGACCAGCTGGTGTTCATCTAGTCTGTTAAATGTCTGTCTTACATGTTGTTTGTTGTGACGTTATAAGTTGAATTTTTTTTTTAACAAATTGACTTAAATTTTACGCAATGGTATAGCTGAGATAATATAGTATATGAATTGATGGTTTATGAGTAAAATACAATATATACAATTTTGTGAAAAAATCGGGATTGGAGCTTGCAGTGTTTGGTGCTTGCTCATATTTTTAGAACTGTTTAAGTCACGTGAAGCTTTGACAAGTGTTAAATAAGGAGAAAGGGAACAGAGTTAAGCATGGAAGACATAACTCCATTGGCACACCTATGCAAACAATTGCCGAAACATACACCTAAACTGAAGAAATATAGTACAGAGTGGGTTAAAGGGACCACCCTAAAAATGTTTATGCCATGGCCACAGGGCGGGTCCTTATCTAAAGCTGTTTTGCAACACATGACGACATACTTGCATGCCACATACACTGGCAAAAAGTTAGACAAACGCCTAGCTGTTCTAGAGTTTTGGAAAATGTATGAACAGGGAAAGAAAGAGGAGCCGCCAATAGATTTGATCCTTAATGTATGTTCAGAGGGGGGTGAGACGCCTACCGCGCCACCCACCCCAGCCAAAACGAAGATTGAAGAAAATAGAGACGAGTGTTTATACCCGCTGAGAGAACTTAAAGCAGCTACAGGATATAGCAACCCGACATATGAGTCACCTATGCAAAGTAGTGACGAAAATCAAGGGAAAGAAAAGGATAGGGATATCACCTCCACAGTCCCAAGGGACAGGGAGAGACGTGATGACGAAATAAGGGACCAGACACAGACAAGTGTATCTCTCGATAAGGAGAGAGAAGGCAAAAGATAGAAAGGAAGCGAAGATAGAACTGATGAGATAGCATTCGCAAAAAACTAATGGATGGGAGGGCAAATCCTATTGACAATTGATGGCAAAGGCATTGATGATGCAAAGCAAAGAGAGATGATGTACAGAGAAAAGAGAAAGAGAAAGAAGTAAGAGACGAAAGAATAAGAAAGAAAGATAAACAAAGGTGAGAACAGCTATAGCGCGAAGAGCAAGAAAGAAAGCTTGATCGCAAATAGAGAGCAGCCAATAATCAAGACAGACAGAAGCAGCAAAGGTCAGAGGTAGAGCAAAGAATATGAGGGAAGAGAATAAAGAGATGAAGGGATGAGGAAATCTGGAGGGCAAATGAACGTAGAGACGCAAAGAAAGAGGAAAAAGATAGGGTCAGAGGAGATGTAGAACGTAAGCAAAGACCGAGAGCACGCGATCTTGAATATCTGAGAGAGAGGTTAAAAAACCTGAACCAGTAGTAGATTGGGAAGATATAGAAAAATTCTTCCCTGCGTACGATTCAATACCAGGCACGTCTAGGCCAAATATCGAGGACGACTTCAACACCATAAGGATCGGCGAAACGATCGATAGAATATATGATGACATGGGGTTAGAATAAATACCCCAAGGGGAGGGAGAAGACGAGCGCCTGGAGAGCACCCAGCTGTACGACACTGAGGATGTTTCCTGAAGTGGTGGGAATAGAGAACTATCCCTGGATAGACTAGAAATAAGTAGAAACAAAGAAGACACAAGAGTTGGCACAAGTTGGTCACAGACAATGCCCGACTCAGAAAGGGAAAAGTGCGAGGAAAAGGAGGAAGAGAGGGGGAGCGAAAAATGACTCCCAAAGGAGAAAGGGATATGGTGGTCAGACACTAGCGAGTCTGCACCGAGGGCATCAGAGTCAGCCACACAGTCAGACCAACACGAATAAGTATCTCACAGTCAGAGGGGGGTGTCACCACCGTCCTATGTGAACTGGTTTAGGTCATTGGCAGGCAGGCAGCGATGCGGGAATATTACCCCTGCAATAGAAAGGAGAACAATGAGAGAAGAGAGAGGGAGCTATTCATCCCAATTTTCATTACTCAAAAAAGGGGGCGGCGAGACCACAATATATTCTATGGCCACACATGGATTGAGAAAATTTGAAAAACAAGCTTCCATTGCTGACATTGGGAGCTGGAAAATGGATACACGAGTTAGAAAAAATGACAGGAGGGAACATGTTACCCATAGGGGATATGAAGGGTCTCCTAACCGCCATACTTGGTGAGAGAGCAGACGATGTGTGGACAAGGGCAGGTTACTCCGGTGTTACCACAATCAATACCGCGCATGACGGAGCTCCATTTAACAATTGCAGAGCCACAGTAAGGAAGGCACTACAAGTGCTTTACCCAGGCACTTCTGATATGGGAGCTATAATGTACCGTAAAATGAAGGAGTCTGAGGATCCGTTAATTTACATACAGAATTTTCAAGATGTGTGGGTTCTCGAGACTCATGAATCTTTGGGGAAATCTATACCTGTTTTCTACCATATATTGTGCCAAGGGCTGCCAGAGCCAGTACAGAAACAGCTCAAGAAATTGGTAGGAATCGAGGCTAAGCCATGGTCAGAAATACAGCTGACAATTGCACACTATTGCAGGTTACTACAAGAAAAGAATTGCAAAAGGGAAGCTGCACAAAAGAGTGAGGAAGCGAAACTGGCGCAGAAGAAGTTGTCACAATATGCTCTTGAGGGAGCCATGATAACTAGCAAAGCTGAATCGAGCATGCAGCAGATCAATAATCCACAGCAGAATAATCAGGGCAATACAGAGTTTTACCCAAGGGGAAGAGGATTTAGAGGAAGAGGATGGCAGAGCAATCAGGGAGGTTTTCAAAATAATCAAGGAGGAAGTTTTCAAAATATGCAACATGGTAATCAAGATATGTCAAATGGGCAAATGATCCGACCACCGCCAGTATGTTGGTTGTGTGGGATGACAGGGCATTTAGCGCGCACATGCAGACCCAAGGCATGGTGCAGAACGGCCAAGGGACAGGAGCAGGCACGGCAAATCCACCTGCATTTTTACAGCAGAGTGTTGCACAAATTCACACAGTGCAACAACAAGCGCCAGGAGAGCAACAAGGTTTGCAACCTCAGAATATATTGAGTTTTCCACAAGGGCAGTCCCAAGAGTCACCGCTGCAATTGTCACATACGATGAGCTCAGGGCAGACCATGAACCCTGGAATGGGAATTAACACTGCCAATGGAGGAACTCCATCAGCACACGGTGGGCCCAAGCTATATATGGATCAGGGCACGATGTGTTCTATCCTATCAGTGACACCCGCCCCTCACCGGCAACCTAGGGTGGATGTTGTTATAGGGGATAAAAAATATTCTTTCTTAGTTGACATGGGAGCAACACGCTCGTGTATACGTGAAGGCAAGTTTTCCTTGTCCGGCGAGGCCATAAATACTCAGTTTCACAGGAGCTACAAGTCGTGTTCCCTTCACAAACGCACTTCAAGTCTCTATAGGAGAATGTGAAATGAATGTGCCTTTATTATATTCAAGACAGACCCCAGTAAACATTTTGGGTCGAGATCTAATGACAAAGTTACAAATGTCAATCTCGTTCACGGAGGAGGGCATAGTATGTTCAACTCCAGGAATGCACTATTCAAACGTATGCGAAATGATTAGAGCATACGCAGGACACACAGCCATGAGGGCTATACCATTAGGGCCAGAAATATTTGCGTATGGAATACGTGTGCTAATGGCAGGGCTGCCAGGCCTTGCAGACAGAATCATGACAACCGAAGATGAGTTTCTATTAAGACCAAGAATACCGATGCACAAGGAAAAGGGACAAGTATTTCCCTTGATGATACACACAGCTGCAGTACAAGGGAGAATGGCCTTGATTGATGGTTATGATGACGAAGGCCGACAATGGTGCACAGCAATCACCATTGAAGAAGGATATCGATTGACTGACGTCACTGATGACGATCTGTTTGAAGAGCAATTAGATATGGGAGAGACAATGGTGGAAGTGAGTCTCACCTTTTGGGTGAGAATGATCAAACGAGAAGTGCCTCAGAAAATGATGATGGCCCGAAACTGTCCTGAATATTTTGATGACGACATGGCCCAGGTGCCTGTCTCAGTGTGGACCACACACCCTATGATGTAGGCCTATTGAAAGGGGTTGAAGAAGTGAAAATCAACCTGAAACCAGGAGCAATTCTACCAAGAGCCTGACAATATCCCATGTCCAGAGAGGCAGATGAAGGGATTTTTAAGACAATTTCAGCAATGATGGAGCAGGGCATCTTGGTGATGTCAGAATCATCATGCAATACTGCGGTTTATCCGATCAAGAAATCAAAGTGAGGGTCTTGGAGGCTAATTCAGGATTTACGCCCAATAAATGATATTGTTGAGGCCGTGTTCCCTTTAATCCCGAACCCAGCTACAATTCTATATAATATACCTGTTGAGGCAAAATATTTCACGGTGATTGTCTTGAAAAATTCATTTTTCTCAATCCTGTTGCACTGTGTCTCACAAGATCTGACGTCATTCACGTTCAGACAGATGCGTCTGAAAAGCATGAGGCTTCCCCAGGGGTACTGTGAGTCTCCTTCTATTTTTAACAGAGTCCTGCAGATGGACCTAAGCAATATTGCATTAGAGAGTGTTGTGTTACAATATATGGATGACATCTTAAACTGCAGCATGACAGAGGAGCAGTGCAGGCACGATTCTGTTCAGCTATTGACTATACTGGCTGAGAAAGGATATAAGGTTGACAAGGAAAAGCTACAATATTGTCCACAAGAAGTGCTGTACATAGGTCAGCTGATCTCACATGAGGGAAAAAGAGTGACCCCATAAAGGGCTGAAGCCATACTGAACACGGCTAAGCTACACATGATAAAACAGATGCAGAGGTTTTTAGGCCAGTGCTACTATGTCAGGGCATGGGTCTTCGACTATAGCTCTTACACTAAGCCTTTACTTCAGGCCCTAAAGAAGGCCCAAGTGACGAAAGAATAAATGGAATGGTCTGCGACCATGGAGGAAGGATTTGCTGAACTCAAAAAAGCTATTTTCACAGCACCAGTTCTAGTGATTCCCAATTATGCAGAGGAATTTTACCTGTTTTCACACACGAATGGCAGCGTTATGACGGCAGTGCTCACACAGAGAACCAAATTGGGGTATAAGCCCCTGGCATACTATAGTGGAAATTTGGACCCAGTAATGATAGGCCATTTCCCGTGCGAACAAAGTTTAGCTGCCACAGTGTTTTCCATGGAGAAGGCTACTAACATTGTGATGGGTTGCTCAATGATGTTGTACGTCGAGCGCTCACTATTTGCTATTCTAGAGAAACCAAAGGGCAAGTTGACATCCCAGAGAGCTTCTGCCTATGAGGTGATCATATCGAATTCCTCAATTAAAGTAGTCTGATGTAAGAAAGTGAACCCAGCTATGTTTATGGCAGAGCCAGTCACTGAAGGAGAGCCAATACATGACCATGCGAACTATGAAGAATTCTATGATGAAATTCCCAGGGTGAAAAAAAATGCTTTGGCAGAAGGAGAACGTGTCTTTATCGACGGTTCTTCAAGAATCGATCAAAATGATGGGCAAAGATATACAGGCGTCGCTGTAATGAAACGCACCGCAAATGGAGAATTTTGAGTACTCCTTAGTGCACAAATACCATCTCACTATTCAGCACAGGCTGCAGAATTATTAGCGTTGATACTCGCCATTGAGAATCACGCAGACCAGAAAGTAACGTTGTACAGTGTCTCCGCCCATGTGATGTCAACAGTGCACGCAAGCTTAGGCGCTGGAAAAGGAGGGGCTACCTCCAAGAAGACAGCATGTCAGTGCAACACGCAGCCTTACTGGACAGGCTCATCAAGGCACTACAGCTCCCAGTGAGCATAGCGTTCATGAAATGTGCCACCCACACGAAAGGGACAGATTTTATCTCACACAGAAACCAAGCAGCAGACACGGAAGCCAAACGTATGGGATGATGAGATGATGAGATGATCATGGAAGTAGAAGTCACCCATACAAATGAGAGAATGATGGTTGCACGAACTACACCTGAAAGCTATAACAATCTAGGGCAAACACATTTCATGGAACTCCAAGAGGAGGTACCACAGGAAGAGAAAAATCTATGGAAATGGTGAGGGTGTTCTTTAAACCCCTCTGACAGTTTGTAGCAACAAGACAGCACTGGTAAACCGGTGATGCCTATAGCCCTGTTAAAATTAGCGCTCGAGCAGCTACATTATCCGGCACACATGACAAAAGAGAATCTTGTGGCAATGCTCGCAGAAGACTGGTTCATACCGAATTTATCCGAGCATGTTGCATTTTTTATAGTGAGCTGTATACTCTACCAACAATTCACAGCTGGGCACACATTATAAGTAATGAGAGGAGTCATCCCCCGGCCAAATTGGCCTTTTCAACACTTGCACGCCGATTGCGTCGACATGATTCAAGTATGTAACGGGTACAGATACTTAATTGTTGTGGTGTGTCCATTTTCTAGATGGATAGAGGCAGGTCCATATACACACCCAGACTCTACCTGTGCGGTCAAATTATTAGTGAGAGAAGTGTTCCCCAGGTGGGGGGGGGGGTGTGAAGTTATGAGATCAGATAATGGAGCTCACTTTGTAAACGAGATATTCAAACAGATTAGCTTGCTGCTTGGTATAAAGCACAGGTTTTCGTTGGCGTATCATCCACAAGGTAAAGGGATCTGTGAGAAGATCAACAACTTATTAAAGGAAAGGATAGCCAAGTTGAAGCTTACTCTAAGAAAGGGATGGTTGCACTGCCTTTCTTTGGCAATGTATGCACTCCGGGACCAACCGGGTTCCGGCCATCATCTTACGCCACACGAGAAGAATGCGCACTCCCCTGACACCCCGAGATAGATCTAGATGTGATGCCCAGTCCACAGGAGAAATCTTAGGTCTGACATGAAAAATTACCTGAATTGCATGACATCTTGTCTTACTGTAATTTCTGACCAGCTGCAGCGATGGCGAAAAGGGTGCAGGGCCGGACGGAACACAGAGGGAGATACTACTACAGGCACAGCTCGGGGACTTTGTGTACCATCCGTTTTCCCTGGAGATACCGTCCTTGTAAAGAATCAGATGAGGAAAAATTGGGACGAGCCACGATTTAACGGTGCCTTTACAGTGGAGGACTGCACTATTTCCGCAGTGAAACTACAAGGCAGGAGAGCTTACATTTTTCTGGGCGATATCAAACCTTACATCGGAGAAGGCCCCCTACCTGCACCCAACGTGAGGAGACTACGAGCGACGGGGAAGAACCACAGCACATGCAGACGAGATCCATGATGAAGAAAAAGGATGCATGACCAGCCAGATAAAGACAAAGAACTTTTTGCAAATTGTGGCTTAAAATTGGACACTTCCTCTGAGCAAGAAAGGGGATAAGGACATAAACGAAGGACACTCTGTGCATCCTAATTGCAGGGTGAAGAAGAGAATTGCACGTATAAGCCACAACATAGTCTGTTTCACTTGTACCTTGGATCGAGACACTTTAAAACTGTGATGGGGAAATAACATGCCAAATTTTGATCGAGGACACATAAATTGGAAGAAAATACAGTACCCAGACTCATTCCACACTGAGACCATATTCGGAATCACTTATGGTGTCCCACAGTAGTGACATCACTAAAGATGTGGTGACATACTTCGATCTAGTGCTAAGATCATACCCATCATTGGTGGGGAGACTCACCAGTGTCAATGACTTTCTTCAAGATCCTGAAAACGAAAAGACAATAAGAAGTTGGCTTACTGTAATTGCTGAACAATTTCTCCTACTTCCTGAGTACAATGAGAAGAAGCCAAATGTCCCAAGCAGAGAAGGAAGTAAATGAGCTTGTCAATACATTGTTCTTTAGAATAATTGAAGACTGTCCAAATCTTGTTGGAAGACACACTCACGTTTCTTCGAGATCCAGCAAATACAGAGTATCTGAGCACACTCCTAAATAACATTGTGATCTTAGTTGCACTCCACGCAAACAGACAGTGCAGACATTGAAGTGAAAGCATACAGTCCTGAACATCAGTAAATCGGGACAGATGTCCCTGTCACCAGAAGACAGCAGGTTGGCCCACAACGTTCTCTTTCGTTTAGTCACTAATTTTCCAGAGCTAGTGGGGAGACCGATCGTTGTTGACGTCCTCACGTTCATCAGAGATCCAGCTAATATTGCACAAATGGGCATGCTCTTGCATGGAATAGTACTGCAAGTGGAACTCTCTAACCATCAGCAGAACTATCTGAGGAGATTCTAAAAGCTTTCCGCCGAGGGACAGGTCAAGAGAGCATTGCCAGAGATTTCCTTTCTTATTTTCCATTAACAAAGGCAACATGTCTTCGGGACTGAAGCAGATCAGAGCCACGGACTAGGAGCTGACATACTTTGAACATGCACAGTGAAGAGACTTGCTGAATTATCACTTCATTTGACACTTCCCATATTTTAGTAACTGTATCCTGAGATAATAGACAATTCATTATTTCATAAGAGGGGGACAATTGTATAACACCTGAAACTCACAACAAAGAATCCGAAAGACAATATTGTTTAAAGGAGTATCATAAAAATGTACATTTTGGCGAATGATCGAGATGGGGTTCCAGAGCAGCAACCTCGTCCTCCCGCAGGAGGAACAACATCCCTATTTCTCTGGAAGTAAATGCTGCCGCCTGACATACAGGGGCATAATGTATTTCTGTATTATATTCATTATTGTTTTACTGTCATTAACAATCAGAACTGCATTTTTCATTAGTGCACAAAGCGTTCCAATTCCAGTGCACCCACCTGATGATGTACGTATGAAACCCACGAAAATACCCAGACCTTACATAGTCATTCCAGTTCCTAGAAGATCTGATGGTAGGATGAATGGACTTGAAATTGATGTGGTTAGCAATGACACACACACATTTGTGGTAACAAACAAAAAGGAAAGCCGGAGTCATGGTCGGCAAAGCATGAATGTGACAAGATTACATACAACCACAGGCATGCAAACACAGAATGCACACTCAACAGGCCTAGTGTCAATGACTACAGAACCACAATCCAAAACATAAGAGAAGAAAAGACAGCATAATATGAGAAACTCCACAAGAGACATTGTGGAAAGACAAGAGGAGTTGGAGGAGAAACCAACAGAAAAGTCAGTAATGAACACCCCTGAGATGAAGACAAACTCAGAGAAAATCTCACGAGCACAACTGATAGCAGAATCCATCTGGCCGTCATTAGCCAGAGCCAGGAAGAGGCAAGAGGAAATAGAAAGAATTGCCAGACTTTCCTCCACTCAAATGGCGCAGATGAGGAGGCCTGCACCATGGACCGGGATACCTGAGAATCCTCCAGCAAGAAAGAGCCATACAGATGCATTCAGGGATGTAGTAACAGCCAACTACATGGAAATCTTAAGAATCAAGAGGAGTATGAATGGAAATGACAACAAACTCAACGATTACCTGGACAGCACAGCACATTTGGGAAAAGACATTTGGTACCAGCACATGAAAGAAGTTGGAAGACGAAATTCAGGAGAGGAATGCTTTGTTTGTGCACTCCTGCTATAAAGCATGGGGAAGTCCAAGATCTTTGTAGCTGTAGAAATTGATGTCCAAACAGCACACTGTCTTTCACACATAGCCATGTGCAAAACTAGAGGCCAGTTTAAGGGCAGTGATGCTTCCCTAATATGGGCAACTGAAACAGCCTATCCCGATGAAGATTATTATGTTGGAGTCATAAGGACAAGAAACAGAGCTCATACAAGGAACCATGTAATCCGGTACGAGAAACCTGAAGTGAAAGGAGCAGTGTAAGTGATTTCAACCCGGCACTCCACCTAAATCAATGCCTTGCGTGTGAGGCACAGCTGGTACCCTTAATTATTTATTTCTGTCTATAAGTTCTTTTATTTCTGAATGATATACCCTTATATCACGCCCCTCTCTTTGAATCCTCCCCCCCGGACACACTGGACCAGGAAGCAGGCTGTTTTGCAAAGTTAAAAATATTTATTTATGGATTTGCACAATATATATATATATATATCACACTATTTTAATGGTTATACAATGATCACCAATGGGGTGATGTTGCAATAAATCTCTTTAATCACACTGAGTATTGGTGGAAAAAAGAATGCAACATAGAAATAATACTTTTGTGTGGGTTCAATCAAAATACAATGTGACACTCTTTCCCCCTGCACACAACTCAATCCCGCCAATATGCAGCATAAAGAGATGGAAGGAGAGAAAACAGGTTTCTTGAATACACACTAAACAAATACAGTATCAATCCCAATTTCCTCCCAGCAAACACAGAGAAAAACAGGAATGATTGCAACTTGTCAAAATGGTTTTGAATGTGGCTTTAAATGAATGGTGAAAACACTGAAATTGGATTTAATTCACTAAAATGGATTTAATACTAGTGGGAGCTGATTTGTATAGTTTCCGATAAACACTATCAATGATTATTGAGTAACTAGCAGGTTGAAAACTTAATTCTGAGGCCGGATGCAATGTACAGCTGTTTCACACGTGATAGATTTGAGCCAAATGAAAGATTTGTGGCAAACTTTTCCGTGTGTGGTAAGCATGATTGCGGAAAAACGACAAGGATGGAAAGCTGAGGATGATAGCTTCAAGTAGACACTTAAATCTCGTTTCTATCCTACATGGTGAAGAAGTTATGAAGGTTTTTGTAGAGGTCGTTTTTTTTCAGAAAGAGTCCAAATTTGTAAAACAAGGTTGCGCATTTTAAAATTACAAACAAGTTTCTTATACTAGGGAGACTATGACGCCACAAACTACACAACAGCACAGCCACCAATCCAGCGACCCCTCTGGCTGGTTTTTGCCCGCCGAGACGCTTGTCTTTCTTCAGCAAATATATTAGCGCAATGATGGTTTTAACACTACTATTACCAAAGGACTATAGGGGTGAGAGAAAGATTCAGGTAAGACCAAAGATTTTCTACAATGCAGTTCTGGATATAAGAGAGTGGGTTTGGATAGGGATGACTTATGGATAATAAATATGCTAGAGACAATCCTATGCTACGGATACTCACTACCACTGTTTGCAATGGACCCGTCGAGATCTGGTCAGGGATACTTTCTGGACTGTAATTCTGCTAGCACACCAGACTGGGCTCAAGGCGCTCTGGTTCTGCACTCAGCACGGCACTATGGGCACTGCACAGCAAAATTGGACTGGATCTGACGGGTTGGTTCTGGTTCGCTGCTATCTGGTCACAGCTCAGCTCTACTGTGTCGGATCTCTGGATTCTGGCAAGAATTCTTAGCAAGAAAGCATCACAGCTCAGTCAGGCTGTTCTTTTTTTTTTGTTCCCCTTGGAGGTCTGGGGTAAAATCTGGTTTCAGGATTTATTAAAGGCCAAGCTGAGAATGGTTCAGCTTTGGAAGTGGGCCTTTTTGCTTTCAAAGTTCTGGAGTCTGGAATATGAATTTCTCTTGCAAAGTGCTTCGCCAGCAATCAAATGGTGGGTGAAAGTGTGTTTGTCCTTAGGCCCTAAGCTATCTCAATTTATGTATTTTCTAAAAGGGTGGGTATGCTAAATTATACTAGGCACACCCCTAGGGATTGTATTGTTTAGGGTATTTCCTCTCCCCTGATTTGAGAAGAAAACAGAGTATCATGATGACGCTGTCTTTATGGTCCAGGGAAAAACCTCCCCTTTGTTTCTGCACATGAAATCTAATTTTCATACAAGACATATTTACAATTTTACAAACTTGCTAGTAATAGCATATTGGTATCACAGATTTGGTAGAGCAAGTATTCATCCCAGCCCCATCTCGGTGAGAGCTTGGGTCTAGATTTGGCAATTTTTCACACTTTTGGTCTGGTACCCAATGTCAGATTTGTCCACATTTTTACACATATGTGTGCATGACATCTGGGTATAATCATGTGAAGTTTCATGTTTCCGGCATCACCACAATTGCTACAAAACCACAGATTCTGTAGTCATGTCCCTGAACATTGCACAGAGTTCTGAGTAGTTTTAAAACATGACCAAAATGTTCATATTAACAATACTGTTATTTTACACATTTTTACAATTTTGCACAGTCCTCTGTCAGTCCTTTTCAAAAATATACTTTCATGTGCTTTAAGAATACACATGTCTGTCCCGCCTCTAAGGTTTTGGTGGGTCAGGAGCAATCCCTGACTCTTTCCTCTGGCAGGAGTTTCCGTTGACACTTGAATTTGCATACCCTTTCAATCCAGGAATCCCTTTGTCTCACTTCCAGGAGCAGCACCCAGTGTCTCTCCCCTTTCAATCAACACCTGAATGTGAGCTCCTGACCTTTTGGTTGGAAGCGGAAGGGTGGTGTGTTTCCCAGTGGGGGGAGCTCCTTTGAAGTTTTGCTGAATCAGGTTACTTTAAGTGTTACATTGTTCTTTGTTGAAATTAAAGTTACAATTTTTAAAACAGGCAAACAAATCTCTAATTCCAGTCTTTTTAAACATAGAAATTAAATAGTGGCAGCCTATATTGCTTTTGATAGCAAGTCACTTTATTTCAACCATTTGATTTTACTGTACAAGTTTAAGCTTCCAGTGTAATTAAATGACAGCTTTCATACAGGCGGCCAGCGGTCCTGCGCCCATATCTTACAGATTTTCCCAGGCAAGCACATTTTTTAATGTGGATATTCTTGTGATGAAATCTGCTTCTCCTGACATTGTGTGCTTATGTTGATTCTTTAAATACAGTGACGGGTAACACCCAGCAAGGATGTTGGATCTTTTCTGATGTTTGGGAACCATTATTTTGTAATTTCAGCATCCAAGGAAAAATGGATTTCAGAGCAGTCTGGGTTTCCTTGCAATGAAGCACTGCCCTTTATGTAGTTTCCATTTTCACTCTGTGGGCAGCCCAATGACAGATTTCAGTGGTGTGGTCTCCTGTTCCACTACTGACGCAGGCAAAGTAGATTGGCAGCCAACTATCTGGTTTCACTGCGCAATTCTCAGAGGTTTAGCGCGCATAGGGCTTTTTGCGGCCATTTTGCTGGTTGTGATGCCACCAGCACACAGGGATGTCACAGGGCAGAGCCTACTGGGTCAATGCATCCCACAGCAGAAATCAGATGGGAAATAAATCTGAAGCTAAATGTCCAAGGAAAAACTCCAGAAGAGGCTCAAAGTTGGAAGAACAGAGGCCAAATGCAGATTTGGGAAACAGTGCTTTCAGCAGATGGATGGGAGAGTGGAGAAGTAATTTGTAGAGCCTGGATGGTCACTATCGTTACCAAGGCACCATCGACATCGTAGAGAATAGATACAAGCCATTATGGCCAAAGCTTGCAAAACTACTGACATGGGTCGAAGACAGAGGAGGACCCTTGCAGATAGTGCCACTGGAGAGCACAAGGTTCTGCTTCCGGAATAATGGCACTAGAAAAATGGGAGAGAATCAGAACTGTGGACGAGTTTTTGATGCTCCTGGAATGGTGCATGGAACTGCAGTGATTATGGATCATTATTGGGCATGTGTATCCAAAGCATACATCAGACTGCCAAAACACTGGCGAGGTATATGCACAATAGTGAATGTCCACGTTCCAGCATTGGTGATTCCGAAAAGTGACCCGAACATTGACAGTTTCCCAAAAGCAGGTGCTCACCTGAGGAAAAGGAGATCTGTGGAACTGCTAACTCGGATGAAGAGAGATAATTACTTCTCTGCCAAATCAGAAGAAGCCTTTCATGCAATCCCATATGAACATAGGCTGTTCAGCCTCACCTCATCAGTGTTCACAACTATTTTCGTGCCAAGATTCCAAGTTGGAGCAAATACTAAATGGTTGCAGATAACAACATGGGAATTACTGCAGACCATCAACACAACAATAAAAGGATTTAATGCAATCAAGGAACAGTTAAGAGCCATCCGACTGATGACTCTCCGGAACAGATATGTCCTTGATATGATCACAGCTATTGATGGAGGAGTTTGTGCAATACTCGGTGAATCATGTTGCACATTTATACCTTCTCACGATGAGGAAAATGGAACTTTAACAGAAGCCATAGGGATGCTGATAAAACTGCAGAACCAGATGATTGATGAAACTGACGAAGTGGATGATGACAGCAGGTTTGGATCACTATTCTCCTGGGTCCCACATTGGATGGCAGATGCATTGAAGTTTCTGGGAGCCCTGCTAGTGATGATATTACTAGGCTTTTGTGTTATAAAGATAATAATCTCTCAATGCCAGAAGACTGCGAAGAAAGCCATAGGGATGAAAATCATGATTGATGTCAAGCCAGGATGGAAGCCTAAAGACCTGACTGATGAAGAAATAAGAGACTTTGTGAAGGCCAGCATTCACACACCAGAAGGAACAATGTTTCTCTACCCCAGGAAACATCAAAAATATGTGGGTAGATTGGTTTACTGCAACCCAAATGGACAATGTTAACTGATGACATGGAATAAAGACGAACATGTAAGGACCCCAGGAAGCCTGAAAGGAGTACTAAAGATATGGACTCCAAAGAGACACTTCTTCAAACCATAATGTATAGATCCAGAAGATAGAGAAGGTTTGGACCCAGGCGATAGAGTGAAGATGAATACAGAAGAACCAAGTAAGATGAATCCAAAGACGCAAGTGAAAGTGGTTGATGAATCACCAAGAGGGGGGAGGGTAGAGGAGGTCCCAAATAAAGCTTGCACTCCAACCGTCCATATTGAAGTACGAGGAACGTTCACACCAAAATATGTGACGTATGATGAGCAAATAAACAAGCAGACAGCCGCAGTAGGGCTCTGCCCAGTGCCTATCGGAAGAACAGCACCTATTGAAGTACCAATTCCAAGAAAACCATGGACAGTAAGGTATCCATTAAGAAAACCCTACCAACAAATGAAACAAAATGAATATTGCCTAAGTACTGTCCTGGAAGAAACCAAGAAGTTCTTAATGGAAGATGAATGGTGACATCACAAGGACCCGGACTGACTTGCAGATAGAAGAACTGACAACCCAAGAATGATGCAAAGAGACAAAACGCCATGAAGAAGGATATTGTGAACCTAAGGTGAAAGGACGATGTCAAAATGCAAAGAAGTTTAAAGCTGTAAGCAAGATGAAGACATTCAACCAGTTTACACCTGTAAATATGCTTGGCACTGAAAGAAAGCTAAGAAAACAGTGCGGCTTGCTATGCTTAGTAGAAAAATAGTGTGGCAAGCGCCATTATATATAATCTACCTCAAAACGAAGCACAGTATTATAAGTGTATTTCTACTTTGCACAAGAAGCAGAATCCACCCAGGTTACTAAAGGCCAAATGAGAAAGATTCATATTTAGCAAAATGAGAAGAGACGGCTGAAACTAAACTCGACAGAGGCAACTCGTGCCAGGAAAGCCAAGCTCATACCAATAGAAGAAGCGAACAGTAGCTACAATTAATTGAAACTAAGAACAGAATATCCTGCCTCTGAAAGGTCGAGATAAGCAGAAGTAGGCAGGTGGCGGGTTAAATGAGTATCAAATACACAAAATTGAGAGGAAAGAGACAAATTCACGGTGTAGGAATCATGTGACCAGCCAAGCAAGAAGAAGCGAGGGTTCACACCTACGCTTGGCACCTGACCAGGCGGAGATATCAGAACTTTTCCAGACAGAAGATGCAGTCTCGAGGCCAACCACAGTGAACTAATTGACACATGGCTACTAAAGTGATGATTGATTGTAACCATAATTGGAGGAAGGCCGGGTAACTAAGGGGCACCCTGCACCTGGCCGACCATTCTGTATGCTGCTAAGCGAAGTGGAAAAGTATGCATGGGGTTGGTGCCAACCCAATCACAATGGACCAAATAATCTAGGGTCCTATAGTTAGTAGAATCAATGGGACGTCGTACTTTTAGTGAAGTCTACAGTAGTCATTTTTGAAGGTAGGTCTTAGACGCCCACCTGACAGTGTTTACCCAATCCCCTTACTCCATTACCATATAAAGATATAGTACCTATAGTAAAGTTATCTTTTCCTACCCAATAGAAATGTATGTTATTTTTTGAGTGTTACACGTCAATGATGACAATTTTTGAGTATAAATGTTACAACTTGTATGAAGATTGTTGGAGTTGAAGCGACAGGACGATCGCTTCACTGCTTATATCCATAACTCCCGTTTTCTGTACTTGTCATTAAACGGACTCCCTTTGCCAAACCATTGAGTTGTCCTTATTGATTGGTGTTGGAGTAATGAATCTGCACCCCCATCCATCTCAAGGGTGCAGCTAACTCGTCTTAAAGTACTTCTGACGAAGCCTCGGCTCTATGGGCCGGCCGGGGATCTCGGAGTACAGTATCACCATCATTGTGGACAATTACTTCCTCTCCCCCATCCTATATGACCTCTTTATTGCTATTGCCATCAAACTCATTACTGCCAATTTGAAAAGCTTTCAAAACATCTCTGATAAATGCTGGTGGAACAATATCTGCCACACACATAGAATTGAGCACTGTATGGCTATGTATCTTGATATTGTCTCCAAACGCAATTTGAAATGGGCTCCCTTTATTAATCACTTAGACCATCATAATATGTCTGCACATGGTTCATGAAGTTTCTCTTATGTCTGTAACAAATGAAGTTCATATCAACAATTATATGTTCTGCAAGATCCTCAATGGTATATGAGCAAACCAGTTAACTGTATCCTTCCTCCCTATCCCCTTTCCTCGTGTATTGTGTCAGTCTCTTGATCGTTCCCCAGTCTGTCCAAAACTCAATTGATTATCCACTTCTATGCGAATCACATGACAGTGATTGAGTATTTTATTCTCTTCATGCTTGATGCTGGCTTTAATTACTTAATTCACCTGTTTTATTTTCCATTTACCAATTTCTGCCTATCAAGATTGTAATATATTGTCCCAAATCTCATCTCAATGCATAACGCACTGTTATGTTTATCCTATCCAATCATCCCAATGTTCTGTGGTTCATTCTCTAAAGTTCAATAAAAGTGTATCAAACCAAAAAAGAAATGTTGGGTAATTTTAGACATTGGCAGGTCTCATGAAAATGAGTTTGCATCTGTGTATAGTCTGATTAAACTGTTATATGTTATTGATTATTATTCTGATTAATTGCATGTCTTTTTGTATATCATATATATCCGCCTTTAACTAAATAATTTCTGAAACTGCGCGGCACCCAGGTGCACCCCACGGCTTTAGATAAAACCATTATCTACACTTGGAAAACCTAAATTAATGGTGTTTTTTGGATGAGCTTCTTGTCTTGAAGGTTTTCATGGTTTCGAGTCTTACGTTGTCAAATTTAAAAGGGTGGATTATGTTGGAGTTGGATAAGAATGTGTAGGTGAATGACACATGAACTTTAAGTTCCGATGAGAAACATTGTCCTTATGCGGGTAGGAGGTTCTTTGTTAATTAAAATGTACCTGCCCACATTCTTTATACCGAGGAGTTTGAAGAAAATGGGGTTTTGGTTAGCCTGGGAGATTCTGTTTCATTTTGGCCATCTGACTCCACTCTGGAGTTTTAGTGTACCCCAGATGTGTATGCTGTCCCAGGTCCCTCCACACTCAGGCAGCAGTCATCAATGAGGATCTTTGGAGCTTCTCGTTGGCAATTATGGTGTTCTAATAATCCCTAGATTTTCTCTTTTCACATTGTCTCCAAGGACATTTCTGTACCTGCATTCATCCCCATGCAAAGGCCAAAGTTCACAGGAAGGTATTCAAGGCACTTCCACTTTAGATCACCATCTTCTCCACGTCTGTGCTTTAATAACAAAAATGGCGATGATAGGTTGTTCAGATACCTCAACTGGTCGAGCCTTCAACTCTCAACATGCTGACTGTTGCTTTCATCACTCCCATAGTCAATAACATGAGAGGGGTAGAGCAGTGGGGTAGTAAATGTAACACCCAATACACAATTCAGTTTGTTGTCTGTAATAGGGTAACATGCAACTATGTGCAACTAAAAGGTTTCAGGCAAAGAAACAATAGTTTCAGGGTGTCCCGAGTCATGTTTCCTCACTCACCTTTCCACTGCAAAATCATATTTGAAAACTATAATTTTATTTAACCTGTTTGCAAACATCAACGGACTATTCACAGATTAACTATAAACATATTTGTTAAAAATGATGTCCAGTACATACGGGGACAGCATGAGGAGTTTACATTCTGTTCTGGGTATTTAAAAAAAAAAGTAATTCATTTGACTACGGCTGTGCACTCCCCCTGATGTATAATGGTTGTACGCAGTCTTTATTACAAAATATCAGTCACTTCATTAACTGCAGTCTGATCATCCACGTTTGTCTTTTTCCTCTGTTCTCATTTGACATTTTGAACATTGTATATTCCAATAATTAGTGTGGGCTTCCGCTAGGGACGGCCGCGGCCATCCATCCCACGATGTTGGCGCAGCGCGCCCTGCCACGCTTGGAGCAGGCGATATTGGAGGGGGATGACACATTAATCCCTATATTATGACAGTTCATTACTTTCTTTGCCGCTTCCATTAGTGCAGCGGCACGCGCTCCGTCGCAAATGCTACAGTCTGCTAATGGCGGCGCCGAAAAGTTAACCACCAGATCAAGAATCCCAGTGTGCCGCGCGCGACAAAATGTCCTCCCTTTTTTGCTACAGAACACTCATATGTATTCCGTTCCGGGCCCTGTCATAATAAATAGACTCAAACGCCCGGGCAACATCCCGAACAATCCAAAGTGTAAAGAAATGGAAATATTTACAGCCTGAGGTTTCTCTCCAGCATTGGCCAGCGTGAGGTCTGCTGTGATTTAAAGCCTTTCCAATTGAAGTTCAGCCCCACAGGAGCCTGACAGTATTATTGCTGGCTTCATTTTGAGAAGTCACAACAAAGCATTAATAATGTGGCCAAAAGCACCAATCTTTCCCTGCAGGCGCAAAAAAATATTATAACAAATCAACACATGCCAACGTAATAAAACAGAGGTTATACAATCAGCCTCAACCGCTGGAGCCGAGGAGCTCTCACCTCCTGACGAGATCTCATTTGACCTTATTTCCCGCTTTACTAAAGAGGTGCTGGGAAGGAAACGCGCTGTCGCGCAACACGCCTCTGCGCTCATGAAAATGTCTGCCTTAAACCTGGTTTAATCCTCCTCTAGACGTGTGGTGCATACATTAAGTCACTTCCCACTTGGGCAGCTCCCAATGTCAGGAGAAGGCAGGATGGTCGTTTTAAAGGTTGTGCTATGCCTTTAAACTCAAGTAAAGTATACATTTCGGTTGTCCGCGCAGGTGGTCAGGCACACAATGATATTGTTTTCCAAGCCTACAAGCAAGGTTGCGTTTGAGTAAATTTGTTTACGGGATCATTTAGGGATTGTGTTGCATGCTTTTATGCTGAGGACTTGTACAACACAGCCTTATGAGTAAATCGGTGGGGGGAGGTTTAAAGGTTAAAGAGGCGTGTCTTGCAAGGGAATCTGGAGCTTTGTAAGTCATGGAGAAAACATCTTGACCATGGTGAGTGCACTTTGCTATTGTATGGGAAAGAAAATCATTTATGGAAACGCCGTTGTTGCTCTGTACCAGTCCCCTGATTTTATACGTGTTCTGTTATATTTGACAAAAAGAGCCACAGCTACAAGGAGATATTGTCTAGTCTTTCCATGTGGACCCGTATGGATGTTGAGGTCGAACATTCAAATCCGCTGTGGGAGTCGCCAGAACATGCTTCCGTTTCTGGGCCCAGGACCTTGTTGCTTTGATCAGTTTAACTGCATCTTCACTTTATTTGTGTTCTTCAGGGCTCAGCTGGGCAAATATATTGTCATTTCAGGGCAAGTAAACTCTTTCATGCTAAAGGTGTGCAGCCCCTTGCAAAGACTGTTAAGCAGTAAGTGGCGAGCCGGGCTGCCCTCCCCTTTGCCCCAGTGCACAGCCTGCAAACATCTCCATAGGATATCCCACTTTGAGGCTGAACACAATGCAACATGACAGCTGGTCCCCCTTGGAATAGATTGCGGTATCCCTCTTCCCTTCCGGGGAGAGAGAATATGTTAATTTGATAAGTGGGCCAGACAGCTAAAACTGGAACAGATGTGCCTTCCTGGGAAAGCCATATGAGATGAAACAAATAACTCTGTGATGCCACATAAAAACCTAATACCTGGTGCTGTGTACTCCCCCCCCCCCCCCTTCTAAGATGAATTATTCCATGTGGCGGAATGGCGCCACAATCACTGCGCAGCAGTTGCCCTACTCCCGGATGGCAAACACATTTTTTTAAATATTTATTTTTTTTACTTTGATTACGCCACATATTTTAGGACTGAGGAACAGAGTGTACGGTACATCTTCCACGGCAGAGACATAAACAGTGTAGATAAAAGTCATGCGGCTTAGCCATATAAAAACACACAGTAGGCACCGAAGCACAGCTGCAGGCCTTTTATTCTTTTTTTTATTTTATATATTACCCAACTAAGTGTACCCTTTCTCCTTCTGTAAAAGAAGAAAATATTTACTCTATATAAAACAAATGTACCTAATGACATAAAGCATGCCGTTGTTATTCCCTCTGTTGGTGATATATCATAGAGATGAAAGTGCGCTGCCAGAGGCATAACATGAAAAATATGCGTATAAAACAAACATAAACCAGCAATATAAAATGGAGTGCGGCACAGAAGTAATTTTTTCTGCTCTGTATTTTCAGTGCTTTATGATGGAATTGAATTTTCACCAAGCATTGAGCAGATTATTATTTCCACTTTGTGTTGGTTTTCTGTATTTTGTAAATGCAGGTACAGTGTTCGCTCGCAGGCATCGAACATGCGTCAAGGACCGCTGCAGTATTTTCACAAATATGAATGATGCATTTTGGAGCGCTTTCAGAAAACCCCAAAATACATTTTTCAAAGCTTCCATTTTGAACATTGCAGCATGGGATAAGAGCTGGTCGACCGGGTGTCTGCTGTGTCAGGTGTGGCATGAGTAAGAAAATTCAGGAGTATCCTCGGCGAACCTGTGACCTGATTTTGATGAATGCCCCACAGAGGAAAAATGGTCACCCAAGCAGGATTAAAGTACAAGTGGGTCTGTTTTACACACAAAACAATGTAGAGGAGCAGGTGGATGATTTTTCCTAGCTTTCGGCCCCTCACCGCCGTCATACTGGAACAGCAGGAGAAGAGCTGTGTGTGGGACCCATGTGTTGTCCCTATACCGCATCAAGTGTATAAGAGATAATATACACTCAGGCAACCATACCGAATACATCCTCGTACTGAAAGAGTGGAAGGATGTCAGCACAAACCAATGAACATCCTGCAGTGCTGAGCGAAATCGGATGAGGATAGAGTGGTGTCATGAAGAAGATACATGAGGAAATACAGAAACGATTTGAAAATATTTAAGAGTGACAATGTAATTGCTGGGACAAGCGTAACATGTACGAAATGACAAAGTAATCATATATACAAAGAATATAAAGTAACTTGCTGACCAATAAGTGTAAACACACGGTACATGAGAAATATAGAAACTTTCTATAGAGGAAAATATAAAGTGGCTAGGACAGCCATGACAGGGAGATGGATGGTGGTTTGTGTAAAGACTCAACACGGCTACCTCAGAGACAGACAAGGGATGCAGAGTCAGGAGACATTGGAGAAGAAGTATTGTGTGCAGAATAAAGAGGAGTCTATGTTGGCCTGGGATCAAGGATGCTATTTTAACCCTTTAAGTGACATGGGTTTTTCCCCCCAGTGCCAAGGCCTTTTTTTGGTGATTTCGGTATGTAGCCATTCAATGCCTTGTAACTTTTTTATTACATGAGATATCTTGGCCAAATTTGGCCCCTTCCTTTCCCACATGTAGGCGGTCATAACGAGACCCAGGAATCCTAGGTTGCTGTAGGGGGGTGAGAGAAAATAACTAAAAAGTGCAAACATTTTGTGTTTTTTCAAAAAATACCAATAAAATGATGTACAAAGAAACCTGTGTTTTTTTCCTTGTAAGAGCTAAGAACAAATGGTTTGCTGTGCTGAATTCCCCAATTTCTTGGCTTTCAAGAGTAGGTTGAGTGGAAACAATTTTTTATTTTTATTTTGATGTGGTTATCAACCATTTTGTGAGAGGTAGGCGATCTTGGCCATTTTTGCCAATTGGACATGCGTGGACGGAATGGAAGAAAAGGGTAGGAAAGCCAAATTGGAGGACAGAAAGGTATACATGTCTGAAAAGTAGACAAAATTCCAAATTTAGGAAGGGGTGATTTGCGCAGGTCGGGCAACAACTAGGTAGGGGTAAATGCCATAGTTTGGGGAAAAAGCGGGAAAATGACCGAAAAAAACAGGTATGTGGTGGACATGGTTGGCTTGGTATGGCAATGACATCTATGAATTGTGAGAAAAACAATGCTCCACTACATTCCCCTGACTCTTGCAGTTAGGAAAGCACACATTTTCTTTGTAGTGTTTTACAAAACAAGCATTACCACAAGCCAAACACTGATCCGTTGTACACAGGAGTTTTATGCTTATGGCCTGAACAGACGTAATTAGCATGTGTAAATCAGGAAAACAAATGTGGTGAGGAATGGCAAGCATACATTTTCTGAAAGAGCACAGCAAGATCTTTTCAAGGGTAGGTGACTTGTGCAGGTTACAAAAGTGTATGGTGCCTAAAGCAGTGACTAAATGTAGGGCACATTTGGGAAATGAAAGGGTTGTGTGACAAAGGGCACCAGTAAATGTGTCGAAACAATATGAAAACCACACAAACACAACAAATGTCATACCTTCCCGTGTTCCCACACGTGTCCCGATGAAAATGCTACCTCACATGTGTGGGTGCACCTACCCGGGCGTCAAGGGGAAAGCCGTAAACACCCCAAACCCCAAGTCTTTCCCAACAGCTGAATTTTACGATTTTTACAGACGGGCACACCAAACAGATATGGGCTTCAGGTGTCCAAGCCACCAAGGAAAATGGAGAATCCCATGCATTTCTGAAAAGAGGACACCCGTGGGCATCTGAAGAGGTCTGACTTGTGCAAATCGGCTGAGAATTTATTATCCAGAAAATCCTTCAAAGTCCGAAAAGTGGTAAAAAAAAGCCATTTCCGCACATTTTACTCGGCTCACCCACCGAAACACGCCGCCAACAACACATGGCCTATTTTTCCGCGTCCCCACACGTGTCCGGATGAAAACGGTACCACACATGTGTGGGTGCACCTACATGGGGCGCAAAAGGAAAAGGGTAACCCATGAGAGAAGGGTGTCCAAGGCGAGGGATATTACTGCCAACTTTGCTGGAGCTCTGGATGGCCAGCATTACGGCTTCTCCCCACCAGGGAGTCCCAGCAGTGTGCCAATACCTCAGCGAAGGGAAAAGCTGTACTGCAGCCCAGCCGCAACTCCAGGACGGTTGGAGGTGATGTCCCTGGCCTTGGACATCCATGTGGGTGTACCGTCTCCTAAGCACAGCGGGAGCTCAAGGGAGCCCCGGCAGGATCCCCATTCCTCCCTGGAGGTGACATCTGTAATGTAGCACTGCCAGAGGTGGAGCCTGGGCTTGCAGACGGACAACCCACATGGGAGGCATCCGCCCCCAGGGAAACACCAATGTTCTGCTGGTATGGGGGACAATTTGTGGCCTGCCCCTTCAATTGTGTCCCAGCCCACCAAAATATCTGCCCAGATGGCCCATTCCCACCCATACCACCAACAATCCAGCCCCAGTCTCACCCACCCCACTGACAGTGGGCCCTAACCATAGAATAATAAAAAACAGTACTCACATAACGTTGCAGCTGCTCGCGTAGAAAAAGCTGTAAACAAATAAAAAACATGTGTTACCTACGGTCACACCAGCAAAAACAAATCAATACTTTTCAAGCATGTCCCCCCCCTTGCAAGCCATCCCTGGCGGTCTACTGAAGCTCACCCCCCCCCAGAGAAAACCCATTTACCCCTTCCTAATGGCAGATATCTGCCCCAGGGAGGGCTGCATGAAGTGCCCCCACACTCCACTTGGGGTGAGGGAATAAGCCCACTCCAAAATGGACAGGCCCCCAATGGATGGGAAAGTAGTTTGGATAGCCTGGGGTCAGATTGGCACACCAATGTGCCCCTCTGCGCCAAGGCAAGTTTGGTAAACAAAGAAAAAAATTGAAAATGGCAGGCTGCACTTTAGGTGGGGCTGGGGGGCACCCTACATCGCTGGGGAATTTTGTAATGTGAAGGGAAGTGCACCTCTCCACCCCCACCATAATTGGAGGGGTGGTGCATCTCTGTAGCCCTCCGTGGGGGCAGATAAGGGGGTGCAGTTCTGCACTCCTCCCTGGGCTCAGGTGTCCCTTCCTAGGAGCAGATATCTGGCCCCCGGGTGGGCTGCATGACATGGCCCCCACTCCATTGTGGGTGGGGGAAGGGAGTCACCACCCTGCCCTATTAGAAAATTCCCCGTTGGTTTGGGTGCCCCACAGCTCCCCCTAAAATGCGGTCCACCATTTTCACTTTCTTCCTTTGGTAACCCAACTCCCCTTGGTGCAGAGGGGCCCATTGGTGTGCCAATCTGGCCCCAGGGTGCCCAAACCTTACTGCCCTAACCACTGGGGGGCCTGTCCCAGAATTTTTGTTGGCCCTCTCCCCCCCCCCCCCAAATGGGTGGCAGGGGCACATCATGCGGGCCTCCCTGGACCTCCTACAAACAGCTGCGTGAGGTACACACCCCTCCATTTGGGGTGGGGGGAGAAGGTCCCCCAAAAATTGTGGAACTGGACCCCCAATGGGTGGGGCAGTATGGTTTGGGCAACCTGGGGCCAGATTGGCACACCAATGTGCCCCTCTACGCCAAGGCAAGTTTGGTAAACAAAGAAAAAAATTGAAAATGGCAGGCTGCACTTTAGGGGGTGCTGAGGGGCACCCTACACCGCCGGGAAATTTTGTAATGTGAAGCGGGGTGCACCTCTCCATCCCCACCCCAATTGGAGTGACAGTGCATCTCATGTAGCCCTCCCTGGGGGCAGATAAGAGGGGGGCTGTCCTGCTCTCCTCTATGGGCTCAGGTGTCCCATCCTAGGAGCAGATATCTGGCCCCCGGGAGGGCTTTATGTCAGGGCCCACACTCCATTGTGGGTAGGTGGGAGGGGGACACCTCCCCTTCCCATTAGAAATTTCCCTGTCAGTTTGGGGTGCCCCACAGCCCCCCCTAAAATGCGGTCCACCATTTTCACTTTTTTCCTTTGGTAACCCAACTACCCTTGGCATAGAGGGGCACATTGGGGTGCCAATCTGGCCCCAGGGTGCCTAAACCTTACAGCCCCACCCACTGGGGGGCCTGTCCCACCATTTTTGGTGGCCCTCACCCCAAATGAGTGGCAGAGGCACCTCATACAGGCCTCCCTGGGGCTCCTACAAACGGCTGTGTGAGGTACACCCCCCTCCATTTTGGGGTGGGGGGGGAGAGGGCCACCAAAAATGGGGGGACAGGCCCCCCAGTGGGTGGGGCAGTAAGGTTTTGGCACCCTGGGGCCAGTTTGGCACACCAATGTGCCCCTCTGCGCCAAGGCAAGTTTGGAAAAAAACAAATAATAAAATTGAAAATGGTACTCTGCACTTTAGGGCGGGCTAAGGGGCACCCTAAACCGCCAGTTAATTTTTTAATGTAATGGGGGGTGACCCTCTCCCCCTCACACCAAAAGCACGGGGGCACCTCATTCAGCCATCCCTGGGGGCAAATGCCCCTTCCTAGGAGCAGATATCTGCCCCCAGGGAGGGCTACAAGGGGTGCCCCCATTTCCCCTTGGGGTGAGGGAGAGAGGGCCACCCTCCTTTCCCGCAAAATAAATCCCTGGTAGCTAGTGCCCCCCACTCCCACCCAAATCTCCCTTTTTTAATTTTGCCCCCTTCCCTGGGGGCAGATGATCAGCCATCTGCCCCCAGGGAGGCCCTAACCTGCAGGCCCCATCCTTTGGGGGGCCTGCACAATTGGATGGGGGGCCACCTCATGTACTCCTGCCTGGGGCATAAACCTGCCCCCAGGGAGGCTACAAGGGGTGGGCCACCCTTTCCACTCTGTGTGGGAGGGGGAGGGCCACCACCCTTTCATTAGTAAAGAAATCTGTGGTGCCTAGTGACAACTCCACCCCCACCCCACATCCGTGTTCCATTTTTATTTTTTTATTTTTCAATTTGCCCCCCTCCCTGGGGGCAGATGATCAGCCATCTGCCTCCAGGGCTCTGCACATATGTGCCCCCATGCTTTGGGGGTGGGGGGGAGATGGCTGCTTACTGTAAGCAGCCCCCACCTCCCCCCGCCTCTCAGACAGATCCCTGGTGTCTAGTGGGCATTGCTGGGCATGGATCGAGCACTCTGTGCCCGATCTGCGCCCAGCAATGCTTTCACAAAAGGTGTCGTTGGAAAGGGCAGAATCTCTCCTTTCCAACAACACCTTCCTCGATCTCCGGCTTGAAATACAGCCGGAGATCGAGGGGGTGAAAGGTGAAGACTCACCTTTCATTTTCACCGCAGCAGCCCGAAATGGTTGCTGCGTTGAAAATTACTTTCACGCCGGCGTGCATTACGCACGCCGACATGAAATTTAAGGTAATCCAGCCCCTGGCAGTGAGGGGGGACCTCCCACTCACATAGCCCTGAGGTTGGATTACAGTTTTGTGTGATCCCTGCTTTGCAGGGATCACACAAAACAAGGTGCCAGAAAGGACGAGCTATCTCGTCCTTGGCACTACGAAGGTAATGTCAAGGATGAGATATCTCGTCCTTGGCACTTAAGGGGTTAAGGAATAATTGCAAGGCAAAAAGGGAGGCAGACGGATAAGCCATGTACAAAAGACATTTTTCTCTTAGAATAAAGTAGAAGAAAACATTTGAAGAGCCAAGTATTGGACAATTAACGGTGAATAAGGTCTATACAAGATGGAGTGAGAAAGTCGCTAGAGGCCACAAGCAGTAAGAACACCCAGTATAATCAAATCAAATTGCAGTAAATAAGAGGTTGAAATGGACAATTTTGTAGTCTCCTCACAGGCGATTCAAAAGTTGGAAACAAGGGCTATTCACCAAGCTTCGGATGAAGAGAATGATGTGCTTACACTCCCTTGAATGTCCCAGATCAGAGAGCAACTACATGGTCAACTAAATATGGGAACCTTTGGATATGGTTGGACTGATGAGAGATGATGCACTACTTGGGAAAGTGGGGAGTAATCTGACGTGACTCACTCCATCTTGTATTGACCTTATTCTCTGTTGTCACATGGGTTTTGTTTTGCTTACATGCTGCTAATGAGTCAAAAGTCCACGGTTAGGTGAGCATGCCAACCAATCAGAGGGTCTCTGGGGTAACGTGCTATACAAAGTTGCATCGACCAATTTACTGCCATTTTCTCTGCTATAATCAGTATTATACATATTTAGAGGTAGATCGAGGTGTGTCCTACAGATAAGAGGCAGTCAATGACGTACTAACCCATATGTATTCTATAAGTAGATATGTTCCCCTAACCAATCCCTCCCATAAATAGGTTTTACAGTTTTGCACATAGGATGACATCATAGACGACGCATATTGGGGTATAAGACCTCTGTGTAATCAAGTTTGTTTGTGAGTGTGCAAGCATCAGTCCGATGTCTGCAAGGTTACCCGGCTTTATTAAATTGAGAATAAAGTAGTACTTTGCCAAATTCTTTCAGCCTGTCTCGTCATTTGGTCTGAGATCTTTATTGGTATTTAGCACAAGAGACGCTTCAAGGTGCTAAAGCACAAGGACAAAACAGAGACTTGCACCAACATGCCTGTCCACAATGCTACAATCAAGGAACTTGGGAGCTCAGCCTCAGTCAGGTCAGATTGACTTGCCCCTCCATAAAACACTACTTGGAACAGTAAGTATTTTGGTGCAATGGGACCCTGGTTATAGGATAACTGGAGCCAGATTACAGAAATGTTGCACTGATGAAAGTGCAATTTTGCATGGCATTGGCCCTAGGGCAAAGCATGTCCTATTGCAAAAAGCATTGGGCCCCCATTAGAACACATTTGGACAATGGCAAGTGAAATATGTCATGGTGTTAGCGTTTATATGGTATTATGTTGAAATCCAGCCACCTTAAATCTGAGCCAGATGTTTCACATCCCATGAGCACACTGATGGCATTGCAGATGATATCGCCAATTACCTCACTTTTGACATCATCGCTGGGAACTAGAGCAGGCTGATGACATCACCAATGGCATCATTGATGACACCAGTTACAGCGTCATCAATGACATAACTGGTTTAGTGGGTCACATCAAAAAGTGAGACCTCACATTTAAAATAAAAAGCTAATGTATTAAAAAAAATGTGTGTTGGACCAGGTATGTCTCATCATACAGTCACTTTTCAACCATGATTTTCTAATAGAGTTGAGTCAGACTGTATTGAATACAAAGTGACAACGAAAAGGATATTCAAGTCTCTGTGTATCTCTCTCCTTAAACAGGTACACTTGCATGACAACCAATTCTAGAAAGTTAGGTAACTTTGGCCTTCAGGGTACAATGAAAGGTAGCGTGCATTGATTCACTCACATGTTCAGAAGTGTACACGTTACTGTTTCAGAGCATGGTAAAATGACTAAGTAGATCTTTTGAATCATGCAACTATGAGTCTGCAGCAATCCTTGATGCATGCTGTTGAATTATATTTTTTTATGGTTTTGTTACCTTTGCTGAAGGCAGCCAATGGGTTGTGATCATGATCACTGCCATGTTTCAATGCTTTCTGCCCCCTATCAATGCCCTTCTACTGTCTGGTATAAAGCAACCAAACATATTAGCCCGGTATATGACCAGTGCTCTTCCCCTTTCATTTTACAACTCCACTGATGTAAACACTTAACTCTTGATGCAAACATAGGACTGAGTGTTATTTATTGAGATTGTTCATTGTATTGTTTCGTTTGTGACAGTATATCAATGGCTTTTGAGCATTGCTTTTGCACAGCGTGATGCACGTCTACTTGCTGTTATAAACCTATTTAACATGTAGCCTGAGCCTACCAATGCTATCTTTCATTTTTTCTGTAACTCTCTCAATCTGTGGATGCTTGGCCACTAAGGGATTGGTTTATGGCCACATCCATTCAGTTCTTCGATGCTGAGGCGCAGATTCCACCCAACCCAAATTGATGGCATTACTGTGGGTGAGGGGCAGAACAGACGTGTGTCGACTAGTCAAATCAGCCAAGGGGAGGGCCTCTGCCACAGCAGCAAACTGGTGATTTGACTGTTGAATGATAGTCTTGCATAATAAACAATGTTTTAAATGTCGGCCAATGTAGGTCACAGCAGTTTTCTGAACAAAATGTAGAGCACTGAGGGAAAGGTTTGAACCCAGCTCACAAGGTTGACTGCCTTTTTAAAGTCCCCATTCATTCATCTCAACTATCAGTGGTTTAGACATGTAACTCGAAAAAATATATACAAGATTAAACAGAGCACAGTGTTTCAGCAGCCACCAGGTGCCACAATATCCCTGATTCCATTCCTGAAAGGACTTTTATGTTTTTTTATCCCATGAGTAATAATAATTATTAGTACCCGACGCACCAATGCTATGGAAACACTGAGTATGGATTGGATCAATTGAGAGCCTTACCACAGTGTAATCCCTTTGACGCAACAGCGTGCATCCCGCGGCAGTTCCCTTACCTCATTCACTGGCCATGATGCAACGCCATTTCCTACAACGAACATTCGCATAACCAGCTTCCACAATTGCCAGTGCTTGCTTCAAAATGAAATCCACTCCTTTCCATTTCACTTTCAAACCTTTTCAAGCTCTGTGCCCGCTGCGCTAATGTCAGCGCACAGAACAGAAATACATTTTTCAATTACGGGTGATCTCTCAGTAAAGGAGTGGCTCAAAGACAGCACCACGGAAACTGAAGAAGGACCAACCACCATAGAAGGCTTACAGAGCAACCTGAATGCCTCGCCCATATCTAACTATACTGGCAGACATATTTCAGTAACAAAGAAAGACCTGGATATTTTACAAATGAATAGATGTGAACAAAACACACGATGTGCAACCAAATGGGCAGTTGACACATTCAAAGGCTGGCTTACACAAAAAGGATACTCAACTTCTTTTGAGATGCGTCCACTCAATTATCTTGCCTATCGTGTACGCTCAATTTGTCCTGTAGTGTGCACTGTACATGGAGTTCAATACCAGCCACAAAGTCTCATCTCACTACGATCCGGTTTAAATCGTAACCTCAACCATCCACCTTTCAGTAGAAATATCAAGATAATGCAAACTGAACATTTTACTGCAGCCAACAATGTATTCATAGCCAAAATCAAAAGACTACATCACAATGGAAGAGACCATGCACAAAAGAAAGCCCCAATAACTCCTATCAATCTCTCTA
Source organism: Ambystoma mexicanum (assembly GCF_040938575.1). Taxonomy (NCBI): domain Eukaryota; kingdom Metazoa; phylum Chordata; class Amphibia; order Caudata; family Ambystomatidae; genus Ambystoma; species Ambystoma mexicanum. Next base: position 432,953,682 of record NC_090937.1, read on the forward strand.
AACTACGCTCATGTGGCATTTTCAATTCAGCCTTTCCAGAAACATTGAAGTATAAATTATGGTTCGATATACAGATATCTTTCGCAAGAAGAAGACGTGAAGGTCTTCGTCTGCTCCCACCAAGTGCTTTTGAGGTAGTAACTTATGAAAATGGCAAGCAATATGCCACACTCACATTCAACGAGTTAACCAAGAACCACCACAACTTATTTGAGAGACACCGAAGTAACCTTAAAGGAAGAATGCACGCTATTCCTAGCAATCCCGACTGTCCAATCAAATCGCTCCTCCTCTACATCTCCAAATTATCATCAGACGCATACAACTTTTCATAATGCCTTGTCGGTTTATCCGCAACCAATGCAACGATGATCCAATTTGGTACACCAATCGTCCACTTGGTAAAAATACTCTTGGTGCTTTTATGTAACACATCAGTGAATGTGCCCATCTGAGAAAAGTATACGCCAATCACTGCATTTGAACCACTGCAATCCAACTTCTTGCCAATGCTGGCCTGGATACCAGAGAAATAATGTCTGTGACTGGACACAGACATGCATCATCTATTTCCAGTTACTGGCAATCACAAGCCACACAACAAAATGTTTGCTCTTCCATTCTCAACCATGGTCCTACCCCACAATGAATACCCCCCCTCCGAGCCCCCGAATCTGATCTACACTCTCATTCCAAAATGAAACAGCTTCTCTCACCACACCTACTTCTTCTTTTTCTAATTCATTCTCCACCAGTATGTCCAAGATCATCTCTGAAAATAACTGAAGTGAAATTGCTCTTTCAGTGTTCATGGCAATGTTCAGTATAATGCAAAATAATGTCATTCTTCTCCATTTTTACTTGTACATTATTTTGAACTGTTCTGACATTGTTCAATTTTACATATTGTTAAACTACACTGCATTTTTACTTGTACCCTATTTTGTTCATCATTTTTAAACACTCTTATGTTTAAATGAACTGTTCTGACATTGTTCAATTTCACAAATTGGTAAAATGTATTAAACCTCAGAAATCTGAATGCAGCCAATTTCTTTTTTCTATTATGTCAGCACTTTATTAGCTATGTAATGCTGTCTCATACTCTGTTTGCATTTTTCTCAGTGGGGGAAAATAGGGGGAAACAAACCTTACGTTGCTCAGTAAATATTTCCCACAATCATTATTACGGATCAACTTGGGGCCAAAATGGCGCCTTGTTGATGCGTAGTAATGAAGCAGTATGTGCGTTCTAGTCTTTCTAGAAATAATGCGTACTGCACCGCTGCCTTTTCAAATGGCACATACAAATGCTGAAGAGAAAAAAACCAACACCATTAGTATCTCAGGGCTTTAAAACCCAGAATACTAATGGCAATAAGCACTTCGCCGGCAGGCCATTACCGTGTAAGGTAGCGCCCCCGGGGCATAACTATGGGCCCAGGGACATTACCTTATGCAGTAATGGCACGGTGGGTCATGGCTTACTGCCATATAATAAAGCTTCCAGTCCGTAACTGGTATGATGTTTAAGATGGAGCTTCTACATTTACTACAAATATGAGAAAAGCTAGGCTCACAGACTTAAGTCCTCAACTGTATTTTGATTCAGAAGTACCATATTTTGAACAACTCAGTCAATGAATGCCTATTATTAGAAGCATTATTCTGCTAATATTATTATTTTATATTCCACCTATTAATACAATCTGTGGATGCTTGGCCACTAAGGGACTGGTTTATGGCCACATACACACAGTTATTCACCGCTGAGGCACATATTTCACCCAACCCAAATAGATGGCATTACTGTGGGTGAGTGGCAGAGCAGACATTTGTGGACTAGTCAAATCAATCAATGGGAGGGCCTCTGTCACAGCAGCAAATTAGTGATTTGACTGTTGAATGATGGCCTTGCATATGCCACTGTGGCATTATGAGCCATGTGCAACTGCTGCCATGAGTGCAAAACGTAGTCCATCAATTGGCCACAGTGAGGGCCAAAGTTCAGTCCCCCCCCCAGATGAACAATGCTCTTTCCTTTAGTTGTTTTCCTATTTTTCAAATGCCCCTTTGTTGTTGATTTCAAAACGCTTTCAAATTGTGTGTATTTATTTTGTGTAGCGTGACAAAATAACTAGGCACAGCACCTAGAGGAGGGCTGTTGCAACAGCAAAATAATTGATGAGTGCATAATCCTTAACAATTGACAGGTAGTCACTTTCCAGTCAAGAAAATAAAAACACACCAAAAATTGCACATTGTCTGAGAACTCCCATGCCTTCTCCCTATTAGGGCTTTCATGTAATTCACATATTTATGTTTCTGTTGTTCTATCTTGTATTTGACCACAGGGCCTAGCTTGTCTTGCAAAGCTCCTTCCTGTTTCTCTTTATTAATAGTGTTCTGGTTATGTAGTTCAAACAAGTGCTTAAACACAGCATGCAACAACACAATGCTACCTGCCCAACTGTACGAACTCTCGAGAAGGGAGTGATAGCTATTCTCACGCTGGGGTCCAGTCGGTGGTATGAATATTTCCATTTCTTTTTTTTAGCACAGATGGACTAGACATGCTAATTTCATGAGCCCTTTCTTCACAACACTCACTGTCATTGCGTGCTTCGCCCCCTGGTAGAAAGGTCCATCTGCATCTTGTCTGTACTATCTACCAAGTAGTCTTCTCAAAATCTGTGACAATGTGGATCACCAGGATCAGGTCATTGCTCTTAAGAAAAGGCAACAGAAACATCAATGAATGACATGTCACAGGCATTGTCTACATGGAGCCTGCAGAGGGTAACACCAAATTGATGCAAAATAGTGGATTTCACGTGATGACCCAATCTCAGAAAGTTCAGCTGGCTGCTATTAGCAGTATGAAAAGTCCTTATAATTCACAAAATGTGGAGAAGCAAGTACTTGTCCTCTGCACTAGACTTCTTAGCTATGGAGATGGCATTGCAATTATCATCCAAGACAGAGACCCTTCTCTATTTGAACCCAAACGTATAAGCATAACAAATAATACATTATTTTTTATAATAGCGCTCCATCGAAAACGACATTCCTGCTGTAATAGCTGTCTCATTATTCCATAGACTTTGAATAGCATATATTTCTATCAAAACACTGTCGACATTATATAGGGTACATTATCTTATTTTGAATGTCACAAAACCTGTCAAAACGTGTTCAAAGCCTTATTTCCTTCAACAGCGCATTTCTTCTAGTGATGTTAATAAGAACATAGTGAATACATTTAAAAAACTAAATCAAATTACATTTGACTTAAATTTCAACGTTATCTTCCCTTCTCCATCTTAACAATTATCAGCATGGCTTCCTATATCATGCAAACTCAATTTGTGATCCAATTTAATGTCTGCTTATGTTCATGTTCTTGCTTTCACCGTTGTCGTCCTGCATTGGCATGAAGTCTTTGTTCATCTCATTTACTTGTTTCAGTTTCTCAGTGATTTAATAGACCCCTGTGTTTTGGATGCTCGCAGCAATGTATCCTATTGCCCCATTATTTCGTCTTCAGCAAGATGGCTTAAACGTATTTCCCGGGCTTACTAAATTGCGGGTGGAATGTGTGGTGTGAAACGTTCCTTTTCACCATAGTTTTCTTCATCAACATCCTACCCTGCAGAGTAGACAGGGCTGTGTGTGGTGCCATTCAGTGCACAAAACACCTGAATAGTTCTGCTCCATTTACAAAAGTGAGGATCTTGCAGAAATTACTAAATTCATTGTGCTGTAATGACTCAACTTCCCTGGCACCAGTGGTCAGGGAAGAATACCTGTTTCTAAACTATCAATCAGCCACACACCTCTAGTACACCAGAAGCAATCTGGACAGATTGGAAACAAGCAAATTATAAACCTCCTTGTACAATTATGGTAAGGCGGACGGAACGGCAGGCTTATCTCTAAAAGGTCGTGGATCTTTGTTTAGTTGGAACACACCGAACATACAATTATTACACAATGATAAAAGGGACTGTCCAGTTAAGGTTGTATAAAAATATGAACTTTATTATTATGACAACAGACAGTTCTAGCAAACATACGAAATACAACCCACCCTGTAAAGGAATGTAGAGGACAGACAGTTTCAAAGAAGGAAAAGTGATGCACTCTGGATACTGACAGGAGGGTAGTCTGTATAGTAAATACTCACAACAGTTCAAGGATACTTGGTTTCAGCACAAAGGGAGCAATGGGTCGTAAAATGTCACTAGGGGCCTTCGGAGAAGGACCAGGGGGACAGAACCACAATGTACCTTGTGCTGTTGTAGTTCTTGGTGCGGGACCGGTTCGAGTCGGTTTTAGGGCGCTTTGCAGCTTCTGCGACAGAGTTCTAGATAAGAGGCAGCTATGCTGATCAGGTGGCAAACAGTTCGGCGAACAAGCTTCTTCACTGGGCTTGTGTCGTCTTTGATGGTGGATGTCCCATAGCTGAGGATAGTGTTCCAAGCAGCTGCCTTGTCCTTGGTTTAGGGTTCAGAGACTCTCTGGCACTTACCACCTAGGAAGCTTGCTGCAGAGCCTAACAGGGCACAATATGTGCTGGCTGGGTACTGGTTCTGGAGCTGCGGAAGGGTCCTCTGGGTTTGGATCATGAGGTCCTAGCCTTCCTTCACTGGAGGAAGATAGAACATAGACTGTACCTTCAGCCAGGGGCCAATGATGAGTTATTCTCTCTGCTTCTGGTGAAGCCTGCAAATGATCTGTCAAAAGTGGGACTCAGCCCTCTTTTAAAGCCAAATGGACCACAGCCATTGGTGTAGGCTAAGCCTATCTTAATGAACCAATCCTGGGCCGTGTAAAGACTGGAGGGGGGGTCTGTACTTCTGCTCTCTATATGGTAGAGGAGAGGCACAGAGGACCCCAGCCAAGATTCTTTATAAAATAGCAATGGACGAGCAATCAAGGCCTAGCTTCTCAGGGGGTGATGCAGGTTGGTTCTTAAGTAAGGTGTAGTCCCCAAGCCCCCACAAAGGAATGTCCACACACTGTGTTACTTAAAACACAGTCCTTATATAATTAATATTCAAGGTTATGTACACTATCACAATAACTCCCTTTGTGCTCAGAAAATAGACAATGGCAAATATATACAGTTCTAAAGTGGTACCACAATTATTATCAGATCTCATTAAAGTGCATCGAATATACTCTGGTCAAATGTCACACAGATCAAGGAATAAAAGTAACAAACAATAGATATAGGAGGAAAGCAGTTGGTTAGAATAATTGGCAGAAAATTGACTCCTACCAACTAGGCACTAGTCTGTGTGGAGATCTCCCAACTGTGCAACCTGTAAATAAAGATATATTGTACAAGCCGAGTCCATATATTGTTCAAAAGAGTCTTATTTCCTTCTAAAATAGTTCTACAACTGGAATGTATCTGGAATAGCAGAGTTCATCGTCAGGCCTTGGACAGATCCTTCTTGAGCGGCTCCTTTTAAGGCAGGAGCCACGGATCGTTGAGATCCCATGAGGAAAAAGGGGTGAACAATGATGAAGAGGCAGCAGCTTTGTTCCTAGCGGTGCTCGGCGATGACAGAGCGTTGCCGTCCTGCAAGGAAGAGGCGTGCGGGCCACCTCGATGACGATAATTCAGGACCGCAAAGATATTGTGAAGAACTGTGGCCCATTAAGGGCGTTGAGTCGTCCGGTGTCTCTACGGTGGTCAGGCGGCGGGAAACCCACCGACGGATGCTCCTCGGCGGCCTCAACTTTCTCCGGCTGGACAAAGAGGTCGACGGTGCAGGCGACAGCGTCCTTGAATCAAATATTACTTAGGCAAAGGGAGCACAGTGGCTCCGGTCGGCGACGGCAGTTGTCGACGATGATGGACAACAGTGTCCGGGCACTTCTCCTTGTGATTCTGCGGTGGTCCCTCTCTCCGGTCGGCACACTGTCATAGGTCTGTCTACCAGGGAGCTTTGGCAAAGATCATCTGGTGCACGATGGTCCCTCGTAGCTTGGGAAGAGGGCGCCTTATCAGGTCCTCTCTGGGTCAGTCCTTGGAGACACAGCAGCTTTCAGATTGATGAAGTAGAGCAGCATCAAGACTTCTCTTCCAGCAGGGCTTCAAGGTTAAGCTCCAGTTTCAACTCCAGTTTCTCTTCAGCTTCTGAACACAAATTCTAGCAGTGAGAGGCCCCCAGATATACTAGTTGATCTCCCATTCATTCTGCTGGGTCATACTCAGGCAACCAATCGGTCAGAAGGGCATTCATGCAGGCAGGCATCCAATCAGGTGCATAGTACATTCAGGCCATTCACTTCTCTCCAGACTCTCAAAACAATGTATGTGTATTGGGACAGGTACCCAGCCATTCAACACTCCACATGCATTCATACCAGTTTCGGGCAGGGCTGTCTCAGTCATTGTGTCAAACACCAGATACTACACATCCACAACACAGAATGCATATTCGTGACACACTCCATTCACCCAGGTCCCACCCACAGGGTGTACCCACAACATACAGTCACTGGGAAGGCTCTAGCCAGCCTGGCCTGGACTTCACAACAACACCATATATGGAACTTCCACCCAGCAGCCAGTCAGGGGGAAGGGACAGAGTCAGAACTTCCCAGGACTTTGGGAAAACAAGGTAACAGGTAATAGAAAGCAAGAGGCCACAGGGGCCATCTTGTTTCCTATCAGGAATCAACTGATTCCAATGGCAGGGCCTGGGTATCCCAAAATGGAGGATACTCAGAGCACCTGTCAAATTCAGCATGGAGCTGCCACCAGCCCATACCCTTCTCTGTGGGCCACACAGGTGCCCAAAAACATACACTATGGGCACAGGGTTGTACCCCCACCTATGGGTGCCATAAGGGTATCCCATGGGTCTGTACACCAAACCAAAAGAGAGAGCTGCACTGCCAGGAGTCCCACATGAACTCCTGCACGTAAAACACGACAGAACACACGATAAAAGGCAGTAAAGGACAAGGATACGGAGGCCCTGTCCCTCTGATGCATTTCCAGCATCACAGTCACCACCCCCAGACTGAGGTTAAAGTGCCTAATCTCCCAAGAGATTGACACCATCATCCAGACTGTCAACATACCTTCTGGAAAGGCCATCTGTATTATCGTGACTCTTCCCTGGTCTATGCTGTATGGTGAAGTCTAGACCTTGCAGGCTAATGGATCAACTGAACAGTTTTGGGTTCTCACCCTTCATCTGCATAAGCCACTTCAGGGGCTTATGATATGTTTGGACCTTGAAGGCAGACCCTGTAAGGTAGGGCCTACAAAGCCTAAGGCTCCAAATTATGCTAAAACATTCCTTTTCAACAGTAGCCCACCTAGGTTCACTACCCTTGAGTTGCCTACCGATGAATATGATAGTATGTTCCCTCCCTTTGTCATCTAACTGGGACAAGACAGCTCCAATTCCAGTGTCACAGGCATCAGTTTGAACAATAAAGGACTTGCTGTAATCGGGCGCACACAACGCAGGTGCCCTACACAGACTTTCTTTCAAGCGATCAAAGGCCCTCTGACAGTCTTCAGTCCTGTTAACCTTCCAAAGCTGTTTGGGTGAAGTCAGAGCTGTCAGGGGTACAGCTACGGTTCCATAGTTTGCCATGAAATTGCGATAATACCCAGTGAGGCCCAAACAGGCTCTCATCAGGGTTTGAGTAGTGGGAGTCTCCCAGCCCTGTACATCCTGTACTTTACTGGGGAGAGGTTGGATTTGACCCCCTCCTACCTCATGACCAAGATATGTGACTTTCCCCTAAACTACCTGGCACTTGGTGGCCTTGGTAGTGAGGTTAGCCCTTTTCAAGGCCTGCAACACCTATCCAGATGTGTCAAATGCTCTTCCCAGGTCTAACTGTAGACGGCAATGTCGTCTAAGTAGGCCACACAAAAGGCTTCCAGCCCATTGAGCGCATGATTGACCAATCTCCGGAAGGTGGCAGGGGCATTCTTCAACCCAAAAGGAATGACCCTAAACTGGGAGAGTCCCTCAGGTGTTGAGAATGCTGTCTTTTCCTTGGCATGGTCCATCAGAGCTATTTGTCAATAGCCTGAGGTGAGGTCAAAGGTGCTCACAAATTTGTCAGCACCTATGGTGTCCATGAGCTCATCAGCCTGGGCAATGGGTGCGCGTCTGTTTTCTAGATGGCATTGACTCCTCTGTAGTCCACACAGAACCTCCAATCCTTGGTACCTGCCTGGGAACTTGCCTTGGGGACAAGGACCACTGGACTGGACCAGGGACTGGTTGAGGGTTCCATAACACCCAGATCCAACATCTTGGCGACCTCAGCCTTGGTGTGGTACTTAACTGTATCTGACATACGGTAACGCCTGCGTTTGACAGTGACACTGTCAATGTGTCAATTTCATGCCTACACCACAGTGTAAGGCCTGGAGTCAGTGAAAACAGAGAGGCATACTGCCGGAGCAAAGCCCTGCATGCCCTATGCTGCTCTGTCGTAAGATCAAGAGAGAGATGTACTGCTCACAGAGCCATCCTCAGGGTTACTATGCAGCAAATCAGGAAGGGGCTCACTCTCATCCTCTTCTTGCTCTGAATATAGCAAGAGACATGAGACTTCTGCTCGCCTGTGGAAAGGCTTGAGCTTGTTAACATGGAATACCTGAGTGGCTACCCCAGGGGGTCCCATGTCAACCAGATAATTGACTTTGCACATCTTGGTGGTGATCCTGAAGGGTCCAGTCCACTTGTCTGCTAAAGCTCTAGTCTTGGTAGGCTCCATCACAAGGATTTCCTATCCCGGAGTCCAATCCACTTGCAAGGCTTTAAGGTCATGCCAGTATTTATTCAATTCCTGGCTGGCCTTGAGATTTGCTGTCGCCTGACCCATCATCTGTGTCATCCTCCGTATGAGGCCTAACAAATATTCCCCCACTTGCTTGGCAGGACCTGGAGGGTTGGCCTCCCAACCTTCTCTGATCAAGGCAAGGGGCCCCCTCACAGGATTTCCAAAGAGTAACTCAAAGGAGATGAAACCAACACCCTCTTGCAGGGTCCTGTCCACCACTGTCATGCTTGCCCCAGAGTCTCTCAAACCAGTAGAAGGCTGGCCATTCAAGAGGACACTTCTCAAAAACCTACAGGTGTTCTGTGGGATAGTCGCCAGTACTTCTGCATACTGGTCCCAGGCCCCAAGGGACACTAAGGAAATCTCTGCAGGAGCACCAAATGTGATCCCTGTAGAGGAAGGGAGGACAGTGGCCTCCACCTCAGACATGGGATAAGAGTAGGTCAGGCTGACAGCCTGGACTCCAAGTGCCTTACCTTTACACTTGTGGTCACCCCTCTTGTGATCCAGAGCCCCACAGTTCCAACAAGTGCCAGGAATGCGGGGTATGGTACTGGAACCATTGGGAGCCTGCTTTGCAGCAGGTGCACCACTACTCTTATTCCCACCCACAGATGACTTACCCCTACTAGATTTCTGGGTCTTAGGAGAGGAAGGTTTTGGTTTACTCGACTGTGATTGCTTCTGGGACTCCTCAGCTTTCTGAGAGGTCTCTTTTCTTTGTCCTTGTCCTTCCCACTGGAGTCCTTAGGGGACATCCGGTGGGAGACGACTTGTCAGCCAACCTAGCCAGCTTAAAGGGATCGAAAATGTTCTGGTCAGCAACATACTGATGCAGCTCTGGTGAACAAGCTTCCGATAAATGCTCAAAAAACAAAAGTTGGGACAATTCAACAAACGTTTTCACTTTGTAACCATCAATCCACCCCATCGTGTTCATGTGCGCAGCACTCACCCAGTAAACCCAAGACACATTCTCTCGTTTCTTAAAATCCCTGAACCTTTTAAGGTATTGGGTAGGTGTCTTGCCAAACTTGGCAATCAAAGCAGACTTCATGCACTCATACCGACCCGTTTCTTCTACACTCAGTTTCAGAATACAGTCATATCCAGTCTGAGGCACTCTGCTTAACAAACACTTAGCCCAATTCCACTTATCAACATCATGAATTGCACAAGCCATCTCAAATGCTTCGATCCACTGGAGGATATCAGAACCCTCCACAAACACACCAACCAAATCTTTCATAAACTTGGTGGCTGGGGACCTGCCACTCTCAACTGGTTTAGCTAATGTATCCACTCTAGCTTTCTCTAGCTGGATTATTTGGTGCGCAGTGTCCCTATCTTTGAGTATCACTTGCTGTGCCAACTCCTCTTTCTTCAACTCAGCTTCTGTTGCCAACTTTATGTATTGAAAGGCTAACTGTTCCAGTTGCAGCTCCAATTTTAAAAGTTCAATCTTCAGGGCTTCCACCTGAAGAGCAGGGCTGGGGTTTGGAACAGAGGCAACAGGAATGGTGGCATTCCCAGAATCAGATTCAGCAAAAACCCCAGGGGCAGAGTACTCATTGGTTGCACCCCCCCTTCAAGAGTTTCACCATCAGTCTGGTAGTCCACCTGGGCAGCTATAAGCTAAGCCCTAGACTTATCCACAAATTCTAACTCCCTGACTTCACACGCACTCTGGAGAGCCTCTAAACTCATCCTAGTCAATTTACCATTTGCAATAGACTCCATTGATGTAATGCAGTTATCTTGTACACAACTAAACCTCAATTTCACAAAGTGCAGATATTTTGTAAGTGGCACGGTTATACACTGATTCTTAAAACCATAAGCATCCCACCGCTGCCACCATTGTAAAGACTGGAGGGGGGGCTGTACTTCTGCTCTCTATATGGTAGAGGAGAGGCCCAGAGGACCCCAGCCAAGATTCTGTATAAGGTAGCAATGGACGAGCAATCAAGGCCTAGCTTCTCAGGAGGTGATGCAGGCTGGTTCTTAAGTACAGTGTAGTCCCCGAGCCCCCACAAAGGAATGTCCACACACTGTATTAGTTAAAACACAGTCTTTGTATAATTAATATTCAAGGTTATGTACACTATCACAGTAACTCACTTTGTGCTCAGAAAATCTACAATGGCAAATATATACAGTTCTAAAGTGGTACCACAATTATTATCAGATCTCATTAAAGTGCATCAACTTTACTCTGGTCAAATGTCACACAGACCAAGGAATAAAAGTAACCCACAATAGATATAGGAGGAAAGCAGTTGGTTAGAACAATTGGCAGAATATTGACCCATACCAACTAGGCACAATTCTGTGTGGAGATCCCCCCACCTGGTAAACCTGTAAATAAAGATATATCGTACAGACCCAGTCCATATATTGTTCAAAAGAGTCTTATTTCCTTCTAAAATAGTTCTACAACCCCAATGTACCTGGAATAGCAGAGTTCGTCGTCGGGTCGTCGACGGATCCTTCTTGAGTGGCTCCCTTTAAGGCAGGAGCCACGGATCATTGAGATCCCACAAGGAAAAAGGGGTGAACGATGATGGTGAGGCAGCAGCTTCATTCCTAGTGGTGCTCGGCAAAGACGGAGCGTTGGCGTCCTACTAGGAAGAGGCATGTGGGGCACCTCAATGATAATAGTTCAGGACCATTAAGACATTGTGAAGAACTGTGGCCCATTAAGGGCGTTGAGTCATCCGGTGTCTCTACGGTCGTCAGGTGGCGGGAAACCAACCGGCGGATGCTCCTTGGCACCCCGGCGGCCTCGACTTTCTCCGGCGGGACAAAGAGGGCGACGGTGCAGGCGAGAGCATCCTTGGATCAAATGTTACTTAGGCAAAGGGAGCACAGTGGCTCCGGTCGGCGACAGCAGTTGTCGACGATGATGGACAACAGTGTCCGGGCACTTCTCCTTGTGATTCCGTGGCGGTCCCCATCTCCGGTCGGCACACTGTCATAGGTCTGTCTACCAGGGAGCTTTGGTAAAGATCAGTTGGTGCACAATGGTCCCTCATAGCTTAGGAAGAGGGCACCTTACCAGGTCCTCTCTGGCTCAGTCCTTGGAGACACAGCAGCTTTCAGATTGATGAAGTAGAGCAGCATCAAGACTTCTCTTCCAGGAGGGCTTCAAGGTTAAGCTTCAGTTTCAACTCCAGTTTCTCTTCAGCTTCTGAACACGAATTCTAGCAGTGAGAGGCCCCCATATATACCAGTTGATCCCCCATTCATTTTGCTGGGTCACACTGAGGCAACAAATCGGTCAGAAGGGCATTCATGCAGGCAGGCATCCAATCAGGTGCATAGTACATTCAGGCCATTCACTTCTCTCCAGACACTCACAACAATGTATTTGTATTGGGACAAGCACCCAGCCATTCAACCCTCCACAATGCATTCATACCAGTTGTGGGCAGGGCTGCCTCAGTCATTGTGTCAAACACCAGATACTAGACATCCACAACACAGAATGCATATTCATCACACACTCCATTTACCCAGGTGCCACCCACAGGGTGTACCCACAACATACAGTCACTGGGAAGGCTCCAGCCAGTCTGGCCTGGACTTCACAACAACACCATATGTGGAACTTCCACCCAACAGCCAGTCAGGGGGAAGGGACACAGTCTGGGCTTCCCAGGACTTTGGGAAACAAGGTAACAGGCAATAGAAAGCAAGAGGCCGCAGGGGCCATCTTGTTTCCTATCAGGAATCAACTGATTCCAATGGCATGGCCTGGGTATCCCAAAATGGAGGATACTCAGAGCACCTGTCAATTAAAGGCAGCAAAGGACAAGGATACGGAGGCTCTGTTTCTCTGATGCATTTCCAACATCACAGGCACACACCAACAATCTCCTGTATGTGTGAGGTTATAATCAGAGTGCTTTGCAACAGAGAAGGTAAAGGGGTGAAAACATGTAATACTAAGTCCCACCCATCTTTCTTTCTGTTGTGGATCAAAGGGTCCCTCTGGTTAATGGAGCACTCTGTGGTTCCTGATTAAAGCGGCAGCTCTCCCTTGAAGCTGCAGCGAGAACAGACGCTCTGTTTCCGTCAACCACATACTCGTACCTTCTGAATGGGGTCCGCCTTTGGGGATGACTACTGTAAACATACAGTCCCAGACATGACATTCCATTGTCAATCGATACTGAGGGCGGGAGCTGGCTTCTGGTTGACACAGTGCATATAAAAGGGTTTTGGGGTTTCCTGTTTGCTTTGTTAGCCTCGAAAAGAGGAGGATGTTCCCAAAACACATGACAACAAGTAAGTGTGGCAAGGGCGGGGACAGAAGCAATTACTTCATGCCTTACTACCCTACCACCCAACCCTTGAACTAAACTACTATAATAATCATTATACTGCGGTAGCATTGCATTTAGAAAACCCGCCTAACAGTATTGTTGTGATATTATTGCTTTGAGAAAGTGTACCAAATACATATCTGTGTCACAGTTGTGCATAGAAAAAGGAATTCACCGTGGAATTTAGAATTGTGCCTAATTCCATCTCTGTGCAAAGCTTCATTTAGAAGTTTCCCTAATAGTGTGCCCTGGTTGAATTTAGAATTGTGCCTAAATATCCCCTCTGTGCAAAATTGAATTTAGAAGTGTGTCTAAATATCCCCTCTGTGCAAAGTTGAATTTAGAAGTGTGCCTAATATCCTCTCTGTGTAAAGTTGAATTTAGAATTGTGCCTAATACCATCTCTGTGCGAAGCTGCATTTAGAAGTATGCCCAATAGCGTGCCCTGGTTGAATTTAGAATTGTGCCTAATATCCTCTCTGTGTAAAGTTGAATTTAGAATTGTGCCTAATACCATCTCTGTGCGAAGCTGCATTTAGAAGTGTGCACAATAACGTGCCTGGGTTGAATTTAGATTTGTGCCTAAATATCCCCTCTGTGCAAAGTTGCATTTAGAAGTGTGCCTAAATATCCTCTCTGTGCAAAGTTGCATTTAGAAGTGTGCATAAATATCCCCTCTGTGCAAAGTTGCATTTAGAAGTGTGCCCAATAGCGTGCCCTGATTGAATTTAGAATTGTGCCTAATATCCCCTCTGTGCAAAGCTGCATTTAGAATAGCATGCCCTGGTTGAATCTAGAATTGTGCCCAATAGCGTGCCCTGGGTGAATTTAGAAGTGTGCCCAACAGCCTCTCTGTGCAAAACCTGATTTTAGAAGTTGGCCTAAATATCCCCTCCATGCAAAGCTGAATTGAGAATTGTGCCTAATACCATCTCTGTGCAAAGTCGCATTTAGAAGTGTGTCCAATAACGTGCCCTGATTGAATTTAGAATTGTGCCTAATATCATCTCTGTGTAAAGTTGAATTTAGAAGTGTGCCTAATAGCCTCTCTGTGCAAAACTTGAATTGAAGTGTACCTAAATATCCCCTCTGTGCAAAGTTGAATTTAGAAGTGTGCCTAATATCCTCTCTGTGTAAAGTTGAATTTAGAATTGTGCCTAATACCATCTCTGTGCGAAGCCGCATTTAGAAGGGTGCCCAATAGCGTGCCCTGGTTGAATTTAGAATTGTGCCTAAATATCCCCTGTGTGCAAAGTTGAATTTAGAAGTGTGCCTAAATATCCCCTCTGTGCAAAGTTGCATTTAGAAGTATGCCCAATAGCGTGCCCTGGTTGAAGTTAGAATTGTGCCTAATATCCTCTCTGTGTAAAGTTGAATTTAGAATTGTACCTAATATCATCTCTGTGCGAAGCCGCATTTAGAAGTGTGCACAATAACGTGCCTGGGTTGAATTTAGATTTGTGCCTAAATATCCCCTGTGTGCAAAGTTGAATTTAGAAGTGTGCCTAAATATCCCCTCTGTGCAAAGTTGCATTTAGAAGTGTGCCTAAACTCCTAACCCCCTAGACCTCACCTTCAAATCCCTCATGCCAAACCCAATCACCCTAACACACCCATCCATCCACTCCTGCCCAAAACCCACCAACTTTCTGCACGCCCACTTTTCCCATCGATCATCAACCACCCCACCCCTCTCCAGTATCCACCCTCTCCCCCACTGCCCCCCATTGTTGCAGCTCCGACACCAACCTCACCTACCAAAGTAAATTGCATCCTATTTAATGCACAATCCGTAGCAAAAAACAAACACAGCATCTCTGACCTCCTCGTCTCTGACAAACCAGACCTGTTTTTCATCACCGAAACTTGGTTCTCTGACGACTTCGCACCTATCGCCAATGAAGCCTTCCCCCACGACTACCCCCTCATCCCACTGAACCGTCCCTCTAGAGGAGGGGGATTAGCATTAGTCTTCAAGTCTCACTTCCACGCCTCAATCATCGACAACCAACCTTCCATTCCTTCCTGTGAATCACTCCTCGTTAAACTATCCCTTTCCCTGTCATTCTCACACAGCTTCCTAATAATCTACAGACCAATTGGCTACGATAGACAATTCTGAAACAACCTCTGCAACTCTATCGCCACCCTTCAATTAAACCATTCCAACCTCACCCTTCTAGGAGATTTCAACATATGGCTCGTCATCCCCACCAACCCTATGACACACTCTCTGGTTGATGGTCTAGACGCGATTAACCTCCAACCCCACATAAACGGCCTGACTCATTATAAAGGACACACTCTTGATGCCATCTTCAGCTCCCACAAACGGATACATCTAAACCCCCCCCACCCCTATCATCTGGTCTGATCACTTCATTGTTTCGTTCGCCATTCGCTCACCCAACCCGCTTCCCGTACTTGGACCGGAACCTCAGAATCTACGCAAATGCTGGAAAAAATTTATAATCCTTTCTGACCTAGCCAATGCACTCCTCCAGTCTCCTCCCCCTACCTGCCAACTCAATAAACAACTAACCCCCGACGCCTTTGACTCATGGCTCAACACCTCGCTAATGCGGCTCACACTCTCTTGCAAACCATCAGCCCGGCGTGGCCTATTCCCTAGATGGTTCACACCTGATTTGAAGACCACTAAACAAGTATATAAATACCTAGAACGCAAATGGTGGAAAGACAAAACCCGAGAGAGCAGAGCCACCTTGGCCTGGCACCTTCATCAGTACAAGGCCGAAATCCAGAAGCAAAAAAAGCTCACTATAACTCCTGAATCCAAAACTGCCAAAACCCCAGCAAAGAACTTCATAAGATCATCTCCGAATTTACCAAATCATCATGCAATACCACCGTCCCAACCCCCTCACAATCGCTGTGCGACCCACTCTCTCTTCACTTTTACGCCACGGCTCTCGAAAGAACAAACGCACTAACCACCAAACTGGCTCTCTTACATCCACCAGGCAACCCTCCCCCCCATACCGGCCAACACTCCGCCTGCGACCACTACACTACCAACCTTCGACTCCTTTAGTCCAATATCACCCGACCAATTTCTCAAACTTCTCTCTGCCCGCAAACCATCCGGCTCTCCTCTAGACCCCTGCCCGGCCACAACCCTCAAAGAAATGTTTGCTTCTGCCTGCGCAGGAAAACACGCAAGATCCATCATAAATGACTCTCTGTCCTCAGGTATTTTTCCTGACACATTCAAAACGGCTCATGTCAAACTACTAATAAAAAAACCTTCCCTCGACCCTCTCGAGCCCAAAAACTACCGCCCCATCTCAAACACCAGGTTTCTTGCCAAACTCAATCACCAAACCGCCTACTCCCAACTAAATTCCTTTGTTGAAACCAACAATCTCCTAGACCCCGAACAATCAGGTTTCAGAGCCAGACACGGAACTGAAACCACCCTAAACTCAATCTGGGATGACCTTAAAATCACGGCAGACGCCGCGGGATGCGCTTCATTAATCCTTCTCGACCTATCAGCCGCCTTTGACACAATCAATCACTCAATCCTCCTTGACCGCCTCCACTCCCTAGGAATTCGTAGAACCGCTCTAAAATGGATAGCTTCGTTCCTCAAAGATAGGCACCAAATAATGATTCTCTCCACCTATTCTTCCCAAGCCCGACCAGTCGGCACGGGAGTTCCACAAGGAGCCTGCCTATCTGCCCTCCTGTTCAATCTCTACTTGATCACCCTCCCACCAATAATTCACTCACACAACATCCTGTGTTACAACTACGCTGATGACACGCAACTAATTCTAAAACTCCTGAACTCAAAACCCAACAGCCGACCTGACCTCGCTTCCTGCCTCCTCCACATAAAGCTCTGGATGACCAGAGACCACCTCTTGCTAAACCCCTCCAAAACCAAAATCATGCTATGTGGCAACTCTGAACTTCTTCCACACCCACTACCCTGGCCATCTGCCCTGGGCAATTCACTGACTCCCTCTAAGTCAGTAAAAAACCTTGGATGTACCCTTGACTCTGACCTAACACTCTCGCGCCAAGTCAACAACGTTTCAAAGTCCTGCCACTACCACCTTGAAACTCTTAGGTGCATCTTTCCATATCTCTCCTTTCCCAACAGACTCTCTGCGGTACAATCAATTGTTATATCAAGACTGGACTACGCTAACCCACTCTACCTCGGAGTCCACGCTTACCAACTGAATAAACTACAAAGAGCACAAAACGCTGCAGCCAAACTGCTACTAGCGCTCAGCCCGAGAGACCAAATCTCCCCAGCCCTCTAAACTCTGCATTGGCTTCCGGTGGCCCGAAGGGTGACCTTCAATATCTTCAAGACAAGCTAAAACCCTATCACCCTCCACATACTCTAAGATCTAGCACAGCCGGCCTCCTAGTCATACCTAAAACAAACTCAGAGAGGGTAGGCGGATCATCATTGTCAGCCTTGGCCCCCACGCACTCCCACCCCACATCCGCCTAACTGAAGATCTAATGTCTTTCCGCAAATTACTGAAAACTTGGCTCTTCCCCTAAAACCAACCCTGTACTCAAACTAACTCAAACTGAATAACAGCATCGCAATGACACCAACCCAACGAACTACTAGATCTTGAATAACAATAAGACAAATAACAATACAACATCAAGATCCAAGCGAGAAATCGACAACTAATAACCGCTAATGTAAACTAAAAGGACAAACAGAATAGAATGAGGAAAGTAGATCAAAGCAGTGAAATGGATAATACGAAAACGGTAATTGCGGTTTAAATTGAACCATGAAATGGATGTAATGATTGCAATGGACAACTGAACAAAATGAACGAAATGAATAAAGAGAAGACGATGGAAAGATGAATACAGGAGTCTGATGAGCACGCAGAGAGATGACATGGAATGTATGAATGCATGGCATACATGGAAAGTACAGAATAGACGATTCAAGTACATGAGACTGGTGTAGGGCATGAAACAGATAGAGACCACGAAACGGATCCAGTGTGTATGGTAAGTGACATGCCCTGAACCGATAATGCATGATGAATGAACGAAGCAAGTAGAGCAAACGAAATCGGTAGAATGGTTGAAGCGCGTGGAACGGATGAGTGCGCTGAGCGGATGAATGTGTTGAGCAGATGAATGCGTAGATCTGATGCGTGTGTAGATCGGATGAGTGTGTAGATCGGATAAGTGTGTAGAGCGGATGAGTATGTAGAGCAGAGGAGTGTATAGAACG
Source organism: Ambystoma mexicanum (assembly GCF_040938575.1). Taxonomy (NCBI): domain Eukaryota; kingdom Metazoa; phylum Chordata; class Amphibia; order Caudata; family Ambystomatidae; genus Ambystoma; species Ambystoma mexicanum. The sequence goes on from NC_090937.1 coordinate 432,972,096, forward strand.
GATGGGTGTGTAGTGCGGATGAGTGTGTAGAGCGGACAAATGCGTAGAGTGGAAGGGTGCTTAGAGCGGATGAATGCATAGAATGGACGATTGCGTAGAGCGGACGAATGTGTAGAGCAGATGACTGTATAAAGCAGATCATCATGTAGAGCGGAAGAGCGGATGAGTGCGTAAGAGCAGAGGAGTATGTAGACCTGCAGGAGTGGATAGAGCAGATGAATGTGTAGAGCGGATGATTTTATAGAGCGGATGAGTGTGTAGAGTGGACAAATGCATAGAGTGGAGTGGTGCTTAGAGTGGATGAATGCGTAGAGCGGACGATTGCATAGAGTGGACGACTGTATAGAGCGGATAAGTGCATAAGAGCGGAGGAGTGTGTGGACCTGCAAGAGTGCATAGAACAGATGAATGTATAGAGCCGATGAGTGTATAAAGCGGATGAGTGCGTAAGAGCGAAGAACCGTGTAGAACAAATGAGTGCATATAGCAGATGAGTGCGCGGAAAGGACAAGTGCATAGAGTGGATGAGTGCATGGAGCAGATGAGGGCATGGAGCAGATGAGTGCGTGGTGTGGAAGAGTGTGTGGAGTGGATGCGTGCGTGGAGCAGATGAGTGCATAAAGCAGATGAGTGGGTAGAGCGGATGGTTGCATAGAGCAGATGGGTGCGTAGAGTGAAGGTGTGAGTAGAGCAGATGAGTGCGTTGAGCGGATGAATGTATTGAGCCGATGAATGTCTGGAGTGGATGAGTGCGCAGAGTGGAAGGGTGCTTAGAGCGGACGAGTGTGTAGAGCGGACGAGGGTGTAGAGCGAACGAGTGTGTAGAGTGAACAAGTGTGCAGAGCGGACAAGTGTGTAAGAACGGAGGAATGTGTAAGAACGGAGAAATGTGTAGAGCGGAGGAGTGCGTAAGAACGGAGGAGTGTGTAAGAACGGAGGAGTGCATAAGAGCAGAGGAGTGCCTAGAGCAGATGGGTGCGCAGAGCGGATGGGTGTGTAGAGGGGATGGGTGCATAGAGGGGATGGGTGCATAGAGCAGGTGAGTGCATAGAGCGGGTGAGTGTGTAGAGCGGGTGAATGAGTAAAGCGGGTGAGTGAGTTGAGTGGGTGAGTGCGTAGAGCAGGTGAGTGCATAGAAAGAACAAGTGCTTGGTGCGGTTGAAAGCGTTGAGCGGATGAGCGCCTCGAGCGTGTGAGTGCCTAGAGCGGACGAACACCTAGAGTGGATGAGTGCCTAGAGCGGATGAGTGCCAAGAGCGGACGAGTGCCTAGAGTGGATGATTGCATAGAGCGGACGACTGTATAGAGCGGATGAGCGTGTAGAGCGGATGAGTGCGTAAGAGCAGAGGAGTGTGTAGACCTGCAGGAGTGCATAGAACAGATGAATGTATAGAGTGGATGAGTGTATAGAGTGGATGAGTGCGTAAGAGCGAAGAACCGTGTAGAGCAAATAAGTGCATATAGCAGATGAGTGCGCGGAAAGGATGAGTGCATAGAGCGGATGCGTGCGTGGAGCGGATGAGTGCGTGGAGCGGATGAGTGTGTGGTGTGGATGAGTGCGTGGAGTGGTGGGGTGCATGGAGCGGATGAGTGCGTAAAGCGGTTGAGTGGTAGAGCAGATGGGTGCATAGAGCAGATGGGTGCGTAGAGCGAAGGTGTGAGTAGAGCAGATGAGTGCGTTGAGCAGATGAATGCATTGAGCTGATGAAGATCTAGAGCGGATGAGTGTGCAGAGCAGAAGGGTGCTTAGAGCGGACGAGTGTGTAGAGCGGACGAGTTTGTAGAGTGAACAAGTGTGCAGAGCGGACGAGTGTGTAAGAATGGAGGAATGTGTAAGAATGGAGGAATGTGTAGAGAGGAGGAGTGCGTAAGAACGGAGGAGTGCATAAGAACGGAGGAGTGCGTAAGAGCAGAGGAGTGCCTAGAGCAGATGGGTGCGTAGAGGGGATGGGTGCATAGAGGGGATGGGTGCGTAGAGCGGGTGAGTGCGTAGAGCGGGTGAGTGCGTAGAGCGGGTGAGTGTGTAGAGCGGATGAGTGAGTAGAGCGGGTGAGTGTGTAGAGCTGGTGAGTGCATAGAAAGAACAAGTGCTTGGTGCGGTTGAAAGTGTCGAGCGGATGAGTGCCTCGAGCGGATGAGTGCCTAGAGCGGACGAGCGCCTAGAGCGGATGATTGCCTAGAGCAGACGAGAGTCTAAAGCCGACGAGTGCCTAGAGCAGATGAGTGCGTAGAGCAGATGAGGGCATAGAGCAGATGAGTGCGCAGAGCAGATGAATTTGTGAATGATGCAACTGGGGAAGTATGTGGATGGAATGGGCGACGTATGTGGATAGAACAGGGGACATATGTGGATGGAACGGGTGACGTATGTGGATAGAAAGTGTGACGTATGTGGATAGAACGGGTGAAGTATGTGGATGGAACGGGTGAACTTTGTGGATGGAACGGATGAAGTATGTGGAAGTTACTGTTGTAATATGTGAAAGGTACGGGTGAAATATGTGGAAGGTACGGGTGAAATATGTGGATGGAGTGCATAAATCAACTTAGAATACACGGACCGGATCGGAGTACATGGAACAGATTAGAGAGCTCAGAACGAATTTGAAAGCATTGAACGGGTTGGAGTGCATGAAACGGATTGGAGTGCATAGAACGGATTGGAGTGCGTGGAACGGATTGGAGTGCGTGGAACGGATTGGAGTGCGTTTTGAATGGATTGGAGTGCGTGGAACGGATTGAAGTGCATTGAACAAATTGGAGCGCATAGAATTACGTAACATAATTGGAATGGTTTAGAGTGCATAGAACGTTTGAAAGAGCATGTAAACCATCATATCACATCACCACGCTTACTCTCTTCTTTACACCACCATCCAACTAGAACACAGAGATACTATGACACCATTCAGTATAGCTAGTCTCATACCAACATCCGCCTCATGCTCCCCATCACTCTAAACACTGCTGGGTACACCCCCTCCAGCCAGGCGTTCTCCTCAGGCCTAACGCAGCCAGAATCGGTCTGGATAAAACCTGCCAGAACAAAAACATACTCCTGATCTCTCAACCACCACACCTAACGCTAAGAAGCAGCTATTACACAAATGCCACACCAGCTGCACACATATACGGTGCTCACAAGCACCTTTGACTCTCTCTACTCTCTCTATTGACTTGAACTTCGGTTTCCGAGGGCGTTCAACCTACCAGCGCCTTGAGACTATACCAATGGTACATAAGGCGCTATAAAAATGCAAATTAACATAACATAACATAACAAAATGGGGAACTTCCGTCCCCTGAACACTATCTAATATCTGTATAGACAGATCAATGGTTTGTGCAAGTGGTATATAATTACCAGGCAATAGGGTTATTGCCCAATATGACCACTGACTGCTACTTAATACAATTTGTGTCAATGTTTTCACACAGCATGTGAGAAGGTTTTAGTCAAAACCATAACATTTACAAATGACAATCTTCAAGTTTATCACAAGAGCTTGAGATTTATTGTAATTGCTTGCCCAACGCGTTTCGAGAATTCACTCTTCATCAGGGGCAATATAAATATTTCATAAGTTCTATTAAATGAAAAAGAAGTTATGACAAACTTAGTAATCAAGTGTACCACCATTTTTCATAATTGAAGACATCATGACAGTTCTTGGCATATTATATCCTAATAGGAGAATGTATAATCTTCAGGTAATACTCTTTCAAAAATAGAGATTTACTCTTACAAAAAATAAAAAAAGGCATAATGTTTGACAGTACATAGACAACATACACTGATTTATAGATGTTAACCTCAACTTTGAGGGTTAGACTGAGGGCTAGGTGGAAAGAATATACAATTAGATATGCTAACCGTGTGTTTTATAGATAGTCCGTTTTTTCATCTGGATGTGATTCTGTTACAGTCAATGACTCAAGAGCAGCAAATTTCACCAAATAATAACGTAGATCCCTGTGTATTTATTAAATAAACACTAATTAAAATTCCCTAAAAATTTGAGTATCTGAAAAATGACCTAACTGAATATTAAGTCAAAGTTTGCAGTTTGCAGGGAAATGAATGCTAGGCGTCCTGGTAATCCTCTTCAATTGGCATGGATGACCCGTTCGAAAGAAGTAGAGGAGTTTGTCAAGATTGAAGTGGACCAATTCAGGACTGCTCTACCTGAGAAATACAAGGAACAAATAGACCCCATCAGACTCAAATGGAAAAAGTGGGTTTAAGAGTAGAAGAAACAGAGACAAACTCTGTCTAAAGAAACGTACTTAATGTAGAAAAATCTGCTGTGTGTAGACTGGCAAACTCGTTGTGACCACCGCCGTCTCGAGAATGCGATTCGGAACTGAATTAGCTTGTTTACTTTATATAGCATCATAGCAATGATGTATGTACTTGGATGCATAGCCGCATCAATAGCAATCAGGTCATGCTGCGCATGCACAATTTTTAAGAAAAGGGTCAATGAATTCGGAAAAAATAATAACAATGGATGCAGAAATTAGCAATAATCGGTACATATTCTAAATAAATGTAGAGCCATATTGATGGGTGTAATCCAAATAAAGAAAAAGGATATGATACGTGATAACATGCATGCGTGTTGGAAATAATTAGATATAGACAACTGCCACTGATAGTGACATCATGCTGTGTCCGCACAGCTAGTAATAATGTTCATTAATTGATGTCTACACTGGGATAGATAAGTAAAAATGAATAAGAGGGGTCTAAAGAAGCTAAGTCGTACGTGTGGGGTCATACAAAAGACCCGAATGATGAGATAATAATAATGCTTATGTTTAAGAGGTCAGTGATGGTGCGGTTCACTTGCTAACTAGGGGCCCATATTTTGGGGGGTCTTGTATTTATTGAAGTTGTATGTGAAAAAATAAATAAGAAAAAATAAATAAAATAAAATAGAAATATCCAGAGTTAATTGTAGAAAGGAAGACTTAATATGCTTATGTCCTACCCATTAAACATGTTGGACAATTAGATGGAAAAAAATATCCATGCTGTAAATCTAACAATATTTTTATGAACCTCCTGATACTGTTCCTGTTGCGGATTCACAATCTATTGAGGAATATATTCACTTGAGGATTACAAAGTTAATGCAAGGATATTTTGGACACATATACATGCAACACCAATTATCAGCCATGTTCACAGTGGTTACTAACATTGGTTAATTTCCCTTTCTGCAGTAATTTAAAAGAGTAGTCTAATCGTCTATTTATACATTGTATGGCTGACTCAAAAAGGTGTTTACATTGAATTGTGATATTTATAAAAATTGAATAGTGATATTTATAAAAATGAACCAGGGTAATAATCCTCATTAATCCCTAATGGGTTTAGTGAATCAAGTCGATGAATCCTTTATAATTGTCTTTTAGATAGTCTTTTTTGTAAATCTCCCCCTCTTGGGAGTGGGTATAATACCTCAAGTATTACTACCCTCATTTGAGCAACATTGTGATGATGATCACAGAAATGTCTGAATACGGGTGATTTGATATTTTTTGTCCTGATGTTGGATTTATGCTATGTCTATCTTTCTTTTGCTTTCTTGACAGTCTTTCCCACATAGTATTTACCACATGAGCACCATGACGCATAGATGGCATTTTTTGAATCACAAGTAGCATACTGCTTTAAGTGGTATTTCCCTGCAGGTGTCCGTATGTCTAATGCGGTCTCCCTTAATCACACTGGAACAGTGTTGGCATTTGAGACAGGGGAAAGTCCCATTCTTTGGTTTGCCTAGAAAGGTTTGAATGGCGGGTTTAGGTTTCTCAGCTTTAATCAATCTGTCCCTGAAATTCCCACCCCTTTGGAATGCTAGCATTGGTGGTTGAGGGAATAATGAATTTGAATTAGGATCAGAATTGATAAGGTCCCAATTCTTGTGTATTATATGCTTAGTTTGGAAGCTTTCACTGGAGTATCTAAGCGTATGTATTAAATTGGTCTTAGTTTTCTTTGATTTTGGGGCTAGAAGGTCTTCCTGGATTTGTTATTCATTACTTAATATTGCTTTGTCTAAGAGGTCTTCAGGAAAACACCTGTCTGTAAATCTGGATTTCAGGATTGCATATTCTTTTTGTAGTTTTTCTGTATCAGAGGTGATTCTTTTGAGTCTTAGAAATTGACTATATGGTAAATTGTCCTTGAGGTGTTTGGGATGAAAACTATGGAAGTGGAGAGAACTGTTCACGTCTGTAGATTTTCTGAAAATCCGGGTTTTGAGTCATTGATTTGTGATTTCAAATGTTGTTTCCAAGAAGTTGATAGTTGGTTTGCCAATTTCGATGGTACATTTTATCCTGTTGTTATAACAGTTGCAGTATTCTCAAAAGAGCATGAGCTCAGTCTCGGTGCCTATCCACATGCCAAACACATCGTCAATGTATCTTAACCAGCTCTTAATTTTATGTTTCCGAACCGAATTTTCCAAAACAAAAGTACATTCAAAATAGTACATGAAAATGTTCACATAAGAGGGGCCACCGATGAGCCCATAGAGGTCCCCGATGTCTTTAAATAGTACTGATGATTGAAACAGAAGTAATTGTTGTACAGAATAATATCGATAAGTTCAATTGCAAATGTTTTGAGGATGTTGATCTCCTCATGTTTCAATAGGAACCATTCCAGAGCTTCGATACCTTGGTTGTGTGGAATGGAGGTATATAAACTGCTGACATCCATGTTAAACAATAGTACATTGGGCTAATCAGTGTTTATTAGTCTGATGGTTTGCAAAAAATGAGTTGTGTCTTTGAGGTAGGTCTGTGTTTTCTGTACCAAAGGTTGTAGAGCTGTGTCCAAGTATAATGCTAGGGGTTGAAAAATACTGTCTGTTCCTGCTACTATTGGCCGTAGTGGTAGATCAGTTTTGTTTTTGTGAATTTAGGTGTGTTTAGTGTTTTACATTGGTGCTTTGTTAGCCTCTGCAGCCAGGCCCTATATGACCCTGTTTGAATTACCCAGAGAATGTTATGCAAAGCTGCCATCAGCTGCAGCAATCAACAAAAGGACAGGGCAGATCCATAGAGCCTTTCTTGGTTATTTGGGCTGGCCATGGCAGGGGGAAGGTTTGTCCCTTCCCCTTCTGGAAATGCATTGTGTACTACTCTTGTCATTTCCCAACTAAATACGACAGAAGGGACTGCGCCTGTAGGCTGTGTCCACCCAGAGTACACAGGTATATGCGTATGTTGTGCGGTGAGCATAGGAAAATGTGTGTGGATTATCCCCACACATTTTGCGCAGGTTGATCTACCATCATTCAATTTCATTTAGAATTTTAAAAATGTACAATGGAGCGCACACACACCATGCGGATGGTCGAATTCCTCACATGTCCCCCAGTCTCAACATGTCAACCACTACCCTACTGAGGGTCTGGTTCATCACCAAGGTGAAAGAAGTGACCGAGGCCATCTGCAATTCCATGCTCCAAGCCTGGCATGTGCTGGATGTCCATATCTAATCCCTGTAAGGATATGGCCCAACGCAAAAATCTTACGGTTCTCCCCTTGCATGGCCATTAACCATCAAAGAGGCTGGTGGTCTGTCTGGATAGTAAAGTGTGACTCAAAGATGTAGGATTTCAGCTTCTTTATGGCCCACGTTACCGTGTAAGACTCTTATTCAAGGATAGCACAGTTCCTTTCCCTTTTTATCGATCACCTGCTAATGTAGGCCACAGGTTGCTCTACCACTTGAGAGTTCAGATGCGCTAACACTGCTCCACCCCAAAATCACAGGCGTCTGTCTGGATAACAAACTTCTGACCATAGTTTGGTAGTTCCGGACCTAGGCTATGCACAATCCATCCTTTAAATCCTGAAACGAGATTTGACAGGAGGAGGTCCAAGTTACCTTCTTCTGCATTTTTTGGGACGTTTCATCATTCAGGGGCATGGCAATGGTCCCATACCACTTGACGAATGACTGATCATTACCATTGAGACCTATAAAGCCTCTCACCTGTGTCTTTGTGGTGGGGATGTCCCAATCCTTCACAGACTGTTTCTTACCCCCACCAACCAGATGGCCTAGGTAAGTCCTGCAACCTGCGTTATCTGGCACTTTGTGGATTTGATAGTCAGACATGCGTTCTGCAGTGCCTAAAGCACGTGTTTCAGGTGGGATAAGTGATCCTCCCAGGTCTGGAATCCCAGTGACCCAGGTCACTGCAATCTCATCAAAATAGACAACACTAAAGATTTCCACACCAGACAAAAACTGGTTAACCATCTTCTAAAAAGTGCAGTTGCAGTCTTCGATCCGAAGGGCATCTCTGTGCACTGATAATGTCCTTCTGGGGTTGAGAATGCTGACTTCTGTCTCACTCCATCTGTCAAGCCAACCTGCCAGTACCCTGCCGTGAGGTCAAATGTACTCATGTACTTGGCAGCACTGAGCTTGTCAATGAGCTCATTTGCCAGAGGAATTGGATGAGCATCAGTCTTCATAACAGAATTCAGTCCACTGTAGTCCATACAAAGCGAACTTCACTCTTCCCACCACTGGTCATTTTAGGGACCAGTACCACTCGGCTAGCCCGGGGGCTGTGGGGTGGCTCTTTCACTCCTAGGGACAACATCTTGGAAATGACCTCCTTGATGGTGTCCCTGAATTTATCGGACATCCGGTGAATTCTACTCTTCACCGGCTTACTGTATCCAGTGTCCACATCATGGGTGCACCAATCTGCATGACCTAGAATCATAGAAAACAGACCAGCAAACTGTCCCAATAAATGGCAACAGTCTGTCAGTTGCTGTTCTGACAAATCCAATGCAAGGTTGACACCTTCAACTGACCCATCTGTGGCTTCACTGTGTAGGACGTCTGGGAGGGATTGATCTCCTCCTCAGTCTCTCCATCAGTCAATAATGCGATGACCAAGTCATCCCAGCTAGGATGGGATTTTAGCCATTTGATGTGAAAGACCCTGTACATCTGTTTAGGTCCTTTCACATCTATGAGATAATTCACCTCACTGACCTTTTTACGCACACAGTAAGGCACAGTCCACTTGTCCTGAAGGGCATTGGGTTTGACAGGCTCCATAATCCACCCCCACTGGCTGGGAGAATAGACAGTCACTGTAGCCTTCTGTTCATGCCAGTGCTTCATCGGCTCCTGACTGGCCTTTAGGTTTTTCATTGACTGTTCCATGTACAAAGGCCAAATACATAGTCCACCACATCACCCGTAGGGGATGAGGGTTTGTGGTCCCATCCCTCCTTCACCAGACTTAGGTGACCACATACAAGGTGTCCAAACAGAGCTCAAAGGGGCTAAACCATACTCTGTTCTGTGGCACCTCACTGTAGGCAAACAGAAGGCATGGCAGGAGAATATCCCATGGTGTCCTCAGGTGATCTTCCAAGCCACTAATCATGCCTCTCATGGTCTTGTTGAACCGCTCAACAAGCCCATTTGTTTGTGGATGGAAGGATGAAGAGAACCGGTAGGTCACTATAGACTCTTCCCACATAGCCTCCATATAAGTCGACATGAAGTTTGATCCCCTGTCAGAAACGACTTCCTTGGGGAATGCAACATGGGAGAATATTCCAATCAGAGTCTTTGCAACCATGGGGGCTTTGATGCTCCTCAGAGGGTCTACCACCACCAAGATGTATCCGTTCGCCAAGCTGGTTTGAGGATGCAAAGGACCCACAATGTCCATGCCTATTCTCTCAAAAGGCCACCCAACCATCGGTAGTAGAAATAAGGGGGACTTTGTGACACCACCTGGCTTGCCAGAAGCTTGACAAGTTCGGCAGGACCAGAAGAATTCCTTAACACATTGAACTGCGGTCAGTAAAAACACACAGACAACTGGTCCGATGTCTTAGTCACTTCCAAGTGACCCGCTAACGTTATTTGGTGAGCCAAATACAAAAGTAACTTTTTGTGGCATTGGGAAATCACCAACCTTCTGGTGCCCTCACCATCAGAGTCTTCTGGCTCACTATACAGGACTCCCTCCTCCCAGAACACTTTGAACAGTCTAGTTGCTTAGCTCTTTCCCTGCTACTGTGCCTGGGCTTTAAAGAAGTCAATCTGATCTGGGTCCCTGCTGATGCAAACTTGTCCAGCTTGGTCAGACCCTTCAGATCTGCGCTCACCTGGTCCTTCACCTCATTTTCTTGCTCTGTGCCAGGCAACTCTGAAGTTACTGAGTCCCCTACTACCAAAGTTGGGTTCTCAGTGGCTACTGGCTCCTCTACCACAGGATCAGATGACTCAGCAGTCTGTGGAAGTGGTTTAGGGGCTACCAGTCATACCAATCCCTGCAACAAGCCCTCTGGAAGCACTTCAGTCTGGTGCCCTTTTGTGCCCTCGGTCTCGTAGCCACTGTGACTATTTTGAGATCAGGAAGATCATTAGCCAACAGACATGGGACATGGCTGGAGTATTTTACCTCTACACAGTGCTGGGCCATTTCACCTTGCCAACTGAACTCTACTGTCTCCATGGGGCACTTACTCTTTCCATCAATCTCTCTGACTCTACAATCAGGCTGTGTTCTGTCCCAGATACACAGGTCTATGAGTATGTTGTGTGGTGAGCATAGGAAAATTTGTGTGGATTAGCCCCACACATTTTCTGGAGGTTGATCTACCATAATTAAATTTAATTTAAGATTTCAAACAAAGCCCAGGTGAGCGCACCCCCACAATGTGGATGGTCAAATTCCTCACATGTGCACACTATTGTTTGGTTATCAAACATGTTTTGCAGTGAATCTGCTCTCAAGTTATGCAAAGGTGAAATGAAGAAGCCAGACACAATCAATTTACAGCAAAAATCTCTATTTGCTTAAAACTAATCAGTTGCAGCAACCAACCATCCAGCAGCAAATAGCTCTACCTTCCAACAAACTCCTCCAGAATCCCTCTGCCTCACAGGTGATGTACTCACACTCTCTCTTCCACACATCACACATACAATTCCAGTAGCTGCCCACCCAGGATATAACAAAAAGAAATTATCTGTGACAAATAGACCGGGAGCATTTTGATTGGGCTGCATTGTATCCTGGCTGAAGGATGTATGAGTAGTCTTTCGATGAGTCTCGTGTCCTTGATGAGTTACCATGAATTACTTTAATAAGTCAATATTACATTTCTTTACATGAGCATGACTAGTTTACATGCTTATTTTGCAGGTGTTTATCCACCTGTTGGCTTGTCCTATCTTCAAGCATGATGATCATGTGTGAGCACTTCGGCGTGTGGTGGCAGAATGACAGGGAGCAGGTTAGACCCTGCCAGTGTACACCATGGGTCTTGTGTCAGCCTCTGTGCACCATGAGCACATGAGCTCCCGCCTTATGTTGCAGCTGAAATACCCCCATCTGCGAATAGATTGACATTAAAGCAGGTTACATGTGAGGCGACACTCAGAACCACCGTCATACACGGTTCTACAACAGCACCAATGATTTTTTAATGGGACACATTTACATCTTTCCCAGATATGCAGAAGTCGGTTTGGGCTCAGGAAACCTTTCTGCCCATGAAAGAATTTTAAGAGATGGCTTGTGTGCTCATTAACTATGCATATCATAGTTTAGGCAGGCTTTGGTTACCAAGTGTGTTATACCACCCTGGAGAAAAGTGACTCAGTAGAGTTTGTCCATTAGCACCCAGGGCAGGCGTAGCAGCCAATCAGGTTGCTCAGATCGTGGGCTGAATCTACTAATCCAAGCCCGTGTTTGGAGCAACTTGATGGTTGCTTCCGGTGCAAAGCCATCTTGCCCCCACCCTCCCTTCCCTTCATAACTTTAATCCCCCCATCCGCACTTAACTATTTACCAGGGTGGTGGCGGCCGCCGCCGCTGCTGCTTCCTCCTTCTGTTGTCCTTGCTGCCTGTCATGGAAATGGAAGAGGGGCTCTTTACGGAGCACCATCTTCCTGATTAATGACAGCCATCTTTAGTGAATATTTCTTTTGAATGAAGGGGACACTATAAGGCGTCCCTTTCGTACAAATTAAATACTTTGCTCTCAGCCCCCGTGGTTACCGGATTTATAACCCGGGGTACTCTTAGCAATAATCACCTATTCCAAGGACTGAAATGGGTGGTAACGGCATTGGAGAGCCTTGTTAAAGGCCCAGGCTGTGCTCGGGCCTTTAACTGTTCATTCCCAGTCTGAGAAACAACAGAACACTTATCACATTAAAGGTATAGAGAAACACCTGTATGTACTTAGCAGGAATGATTGGGTGAACGCCTGTGGACAATGAAGAAAATAGTCGAATATGAAGAACTATTTGGCCCAGCTATTAAAAGATTGAATAGGAGGGGTTAGAACACATGTCTAATGAGGAAATGAGCAAAAGAATTGCCTGAATGATCATGCCTCTTCCTACCCAGGATCTCTAACCTTGCTCTAGGGGTCAATCTAAACATGCGTTAGGGGAACTAAACACAGCAGGGAGCATTTCTAGATAACAGGGTCCAGTAGAAACACATGCATGCATCTAATCTAATCTAATAGGACCCAGTGTCCAGAGTTCAGGTCCAAATATCCTAATCTAAACAGAAGAAAGGTTAGCGCTACATAAACCAGCTTGGTCCTAGTCAAGTATGTCACAGTCTCAGAGTTTTAAAACATCTCATCAAACTTACTACTTGGACTGGTCCATTGTTCCAGAGGATGAATGATGAGATTTTATATGATATGATATGATATGATATTGTATTTGTATCGCGCTCGTACACAAGTGTTTCAGAGCACGACTAGGCAAGGGAGGGGAACAAGGGAGAACACAGCACAACATAAAAATGATCTTACTAGGCCCAGTGACATTGAGAATGCGCAAGTGCATCGGAAAGGGAAAAGGGAAAAAATGCATGGGAGGGGGAAAGTGGAAAGTGCAGAAGCCGAGGAGCGCAGATAAATAAAATAAATAGAAAATTGAGGCAAACTGTGGTAGTGCAGCCAGCAAGTGGCAAGTGCTGTGTTTAAGGCAGCAGACTGGGTAAGTCTGAATAAGTGCAGAAAAGAAGAAACATGGGGGGCATCTGTCTTTAATTTCAAAAGGGTTTTGTTATTCCGTAGACTCTTTTTTATACACTTGGTGATCTTGTCGGCGTGCACAGAACTTCTTCACTTGATTCACTGTCAGTAGATGCAAGAAGGGTCAAAGTTTCTCCCATGTATTGTTTGATGTCATGCAGTTGCAGCCAGGCTCTTCTTCCTAGTAGTTTGACAGCTGTGGGGGTTACTTCTTCTACCTCATAGCATCCCTCGAAACAGAGTTTACTCCAAGTGAAGATACATTTTTACACCACCACCTGGTCCCATGGATATAAGCTGGGTTGTTTTAAGAGGCTTTCTGGATCAGTTGGCTGGCTTCAATCATCTTTGCCCCTCCCTCCGGTTCTTAATGTGTTGAGAAATAAAAGAGCCACTAGCAGTCATAGTTGCTAAATAGTCATGCATCTCATCAACTAATGTCTTCACTACACTGTGGGCATCAGTGTCTAGCCTAGTTAGAGGAGCAAGAGGCACTCTCATCCGGCTTCCAGTCACCAACTCATGAGGAGTCGGGTTGATTTTGAAACGCATGTTGGGTGAGGGGCAGTCAATGTAGCCACCCCTTCTTCAAGGTGATTTGAATCTTGGCTATCCTCTCTTTAAGTAATCCATTTAATCATTCACAAATTCCATGCACCTGTGGATGATGATCAGAAAATGTTTGTGTTTTATCCCTAATGAAAGAGTGACCTGCTCAAATAGCTCATTTACAAAATGCGGTCCATTATCAGACTGCAAGATCTCACATACCCCATCTTGGAAACACCTCACAAACAAAGAACTTGGTGGTGCATACGGCATTGGGGTGCGTACATGGACATGCCTCAATCCATCTAGAAAAAGGACATACCGCGACCAGCATATACCTATAGCCATTGCATGTCTGGAGCATAATTACATAAACTATATGTAGATGCTGAAATGGGCCATTGGGTCTAGGGATTGCTCCTTCCACTGTTTGCAAAGTGTGCCCTACAGTAATTTTCAGACACACGATGCAATTCACAAAAAACTGTGCCACATATTCTAACAAATTTGGTGAAAACCAATCTTCTGCAATTGTAGCAGAAAGACTCTCTCAAGTCATATGAGCGGGGTAGTAAAGCTGCTCCATCGCCACCCTCAATAATGCTAGAGGTATAACTGGATTTCCAGTGCTATCCTGACTCCAAATTACCTCAGTGCGGAATAAGGAACACCCCTGGTTTCTCCATAGGTCTTGCTTCTCCTGTGAGGCTTGAACCTGGACCTCAATTCAACTGAACAATAGACATGATGTTAAAGCCCTCCTTTACCAATATGTGCCATCCCATCATTTGTTTAACACTTTTTAGTTCGAAATTAAAAATATTTGGAAAGTATGCTGCCTTTTTGCCTCTAAATCTGTGGCATTCATTTATGCGAGAAATCATGTCTGTTCTTTTTGTGTGAGCTGCACATTTTATGACTGCGATAGTCAATGGGACTCTTTTTGCCTCAACTGATTTATGCAATAGGGCCGCATGTTGGACTGGAGTGCCATCTCTTCCTGAAGAAGCCCCTCATTTTCCAGCGTGACAACCCTGTATGTACTGTTGATGCCACATAGGCGGAGTCAGAGTACACCACCACTTCCTCATCCTTGTATCTTTGGAGTGCGACGATAAGCAGCACTAATTCTGCAGCTTGTGCTGAGCAATGCGAAGGCATTCTTGCACTTTTGACTACTTCAAATTCACCCTCTCGATTCAGCTTTAATACTGCTGATCCAGTATTCCTTTCACCAGTTGTTTGATCCATTTTTGAAGACCCATCAATAAAGAGAATGTCGCCCCCTCTGGGAGCTTTTCCTCTAACATGGGAATAGCATATCATCATAAAATTCAGTATACATTCTTCCGTCATGTACATAATCATCCTCTCCTACTAGTTCTGCTATGAATGTTGCTGGATTCACTATTCTGCATCTAACAATCTTAATTGCAGGGTTCCAGATAATCACCTCTTACCCTCATGCTCTCATGCTCTTTGTGTGGTCTATGTACTTTTGGGTTTTTCCAAAAAGGCAAATAATGCATGGTCAACAAATAATTCACTGAACACCCCATTGTAGTACTCAAAACCTTTTTCACTAGCAAATGCAGTAGCAGCTAAAGCTTGTTCCCAAAGGTAATGCCCTCTCATAACAGGATCTAAAATCCCACTGTAATAAGCCAATGGTTTATATCCATATCTTAATGTCATTTTCAGTGTAAGGACTGCTGTCATGACTTCTCCATTTGAATGGGAAAATCAATACAATTCTTCATGATACATTTGAATTCCTAACAAAGGGGCTGCACTGATTGCCTTTTTTAATTCCTTAAATCCTTCAGTCATTTCATGTGTCCATAGTATTTTACTTTTGTCTATGTGTGCTTCTTTGAGTCCATTTAAAAGTGGTTGAATGTATGTTCTGTAATCAAAAACCCAGGCCCTGCAATAGTTATATAGGTCTAAAAATGTTTGTATTTGCCTCATTGTTTTTGGTTCTGAAGTCTTCATAATTGCTTCTGCTCTTTCAGGTGTCACTTGTTTCTCTTATTGGAAGATTAACTGTCCTATATACAATACTTCTCCCTGACAATATTGTAGCTTTTCCTTGTCTACCTTATATTCTTTCACTGCTGGTATGGCAATGCGTAGAACTGAGTCTTCTCTGCATGTTTCCTCTGTCTCACTGCACACTAAAATTTCAGCCATTTACTGAATTATTGCAGTTTCGAGCTGAACATTACCCAAATCCAACTGGGGGACCCTCTTAAAGATGTAGGGGTACTCACAATTACCTTGGGGCAAACAAGTATGTTTCAGGTGGATATTTCTATATGAAAATGAAGTCAAATCTTGTGTGTCCACATGGAGGGAAATTGTGTGGGATGAATTGACCCACTCCGCTGTGCTATGTGGCAACACCCTGCCAGTTATGGGGAAAGAAACAGCAACAATGGCGGCAAAACCCTTGAGCGTGCCAAACACCTACCAAAACCGTTTACTTCAGCACACAAAAAGAGCCACCCATGGTGAATGTGCAGTGGAATTGAGCACACCCTGCAGAAATGTGCCAGTGGGTTCCATAACCAGCAAACAGTGTGCAGAGAGAGGCAGCACTTTGCAAATGAAACCCAAACATGTGCCTACAAATGACATTTGCTTGGTTGCCAAAAACTCCAAAATGCCTATAACACAACACTTTCAACATTCACAATCTTGCCTGGTGCTAAAATTCATGTGTCAATTGAAACATTGTGAAACATACAAAGTCTGAAAACTGACAGCCTCTATGCCAAAATCTGGGTGCAGTACCCGGGGCTGCCTGAATGACAGCTGTCAGAGGAGACAGATGAAACTTTAAAAGTGAGCTAGAATTCAAAAGCCTGCTGGATTAGCAAACAGAAAAAAGGATTGTTGCCAAAAAGGAATACAGATTTTAGTTGTGTTTTTAATTCCACAAATTTTAAGGCCAAGAAAGAAATGTATTTGTATGTGATGCAACAAATGTGGCTTTTGCTAGGTTTAAAAGTTAATCATCTTGGCTCAGGGCTATCTTAAGCACTTTGGGGTCCTGGGCACAGACACCTCTGGGGCCCCCCTCCAACAGACCCCAGGAATTAAGGGATCTAGAATATCTAGTGCACTGCACCCCATGATACGATCACAACTCATAGCTTGATATACTGCCTCGGAGAGATCAAAATAAACATGGTAATATTGCTTCAGATACCTTACCCTCTTCATTCATGTTGTAACAATGAGTGATAAACAAGTAGCATATCAGGAGCAACATTACCTGTCTACGATGAGGGTACTTGTGTTTAAGCCTAGGTACAGCAAACATGTCATCAATAGCAGCCACGTGGAAGCTATAATGGACATTTTGTAACTGCATGACACAGATGACAAAGGTGCACACAATCCAGAATAGTCAAAAGACTCAGATTAGCTGCTTCAGAGACAGCAAAAGTACTGAAGTATGGATTTGGGCGACCAATGGGAAGCAAGGATAAAACCGCACATACTATAGCATAGAGAGTAGATTAAGATTTAATATACCAGGAAGGCGTCTGTATCCAGACAAACTGAGATTAGAAGTGGGACATGGTTTTCAAGCAATGTTGCCATTCGAGAGCAAAGAAACAGCTGGCTGTGGTATGTAATATATCAATGTTCACTATCATTATAGAGGAAGCAAAGCTATATACAGCCAGTGAAACCATGAGTGAGTCTTTTTTAAAGATCATACCATAAGAACGAAATCACTCTGAAGGGCTGACAATTTTGAAAGGTTTAGGGACTTGCAATTTTGACAGGTGAGGAAATACAAGATTAAATGAGATACCCAGGATCACACATTGATTAAGAGGTGAAGCTGGGTTCGTACCCACTCTGCAAGTTCTACAATTTACCAATTTATTTTCTAGTTTTTACCCAGAATTAAAATAATCCCATTTTACAGAACTGACTTGGAAAATATGAAAATCACATAACCCAATATAAAGATTTTAAAAAACAAAATGTTATAGAAACATATTATGAAAATGGGAATGATTCTAGCTTTGTTGTCTCCATCATCAAGGAAAGTATACAAATACCAGCATACTAATGGGTGTGATCTTAAAGGATTGCAGATAGGTTTCTCTTTTGTATTTTAAAGCTTTCAATACACCCCAAACACAGGCTTGGGCAATGGTATTTAAAAACGTACAGAAAAGCCTTTTGATTGGGCAAAAAAGCAAACCGTTTTGTTGTCAAAAAAGCAGGACTTAAAATATGCTTACAAGAAGCCTGCAATATCTGGTCTGGTCTCTTCTGTCTAGAACTCCTTCCACTCAAATGGCCTGCATGACAGGAAAGATCAGGTAATTGGCCAAACAATGCCACCGGTATGTGAGAAGCAAACCTTTTCATAGAAGGCAGTACAGTACTGTCAGTGATATAAGATTTGACAGGATCACTGTATCGTCTGCTGGCAATGTCAGGATGCAAGCATGAATGCTTTGGTTCTACAGTCTGGATTTTGGATACATAAAAACCTCTAACACTTTATTGTCATCATTGGAGGTGCCTGCCTAGGTTTTACAACTCCCCATTTAAACAAACCAATTTCTAGACCTTCACCATACTGATGCAATGTTAGTTTCTATAGCAACCTCTATCTGGTGCAGGTACATTGGTGATGATAACACCTGCAGTGCTATAAAGCAAAGTACATATATATGCAGGCTTAACAACTTCATGCATTTGAAACGCTCAGTCGGCCTTGCTGGAATTTGGTATTGTAATCTTGCATATGAATGCGTATCTCTGCAATGAGTGCTTAACACACTGAGCTATCCTCTATCTGGTGCAGGTACATTGGTGATGATAACACCTGCATTGCTATAAAGCAAAGTACATATATATGCAGGCTTAACAACTTCATGCATTTGAAATGCTCAGTCGGCTTTGCTGGAATTTGGTATTGTAATCTTGCATATGAACGCGTATCTCTGCAATGAGTGCTTAACACACTGAGCTATCCTCTGAACCATCGGGGCACTCAAAATTGTCAATATGTATTTCAACTTTGGCTGTTGCACATGATCAATATAATACCCACAGAAAGGTGCGCATGTTACAGGTGTTGTGCCACACAAACTATGTATACCACAGTGAACATAGCATTACAGATCACAACAAAATGTACGTGTCAACAACAGACAGAAAATATGTTTAGCCTTCGCAGCACACCATAGAAAATCCTGATGTGTGATACTTAATTTTGTTTACTTAGGGAAACTGACTTTTTAAAAAGAAAATAAGGCTCCTTCTTGGGGCCCCCTCCAGGACGGGCGCCTGGGGCAAGTGCCCCTTTTGCCCTCCCATAAAGACGTCTCTGGCTTGGCTGAAGCTGCAAAAAAACTGGAAAAGCAGGTTCTTTTCCCAGAAGGAGGGCCTTTCTCTCAGCAGAAACTCACAGGAGGTGTTAATTGCAGGTTATAGCAGAATCTTGTCTACAGAAGGCAAAGGAACAATGACAAAGTTGCAGCCCAGGAAATTGGAAGTGTGAAAAGGGGTTGCAAATGGCCTCTGGAAGGAACACCAGGAGGGGGATGCCTTGGACTGCAGGGAGACAAAAAGAGGCAGAGCCAAGCGACCATCTGTTGCTAAACATGAACAAAGAACACATAAAAGACTTATAACTTGCTATTCAAAATGGTGAAAAATATAAAAATGACAGAGTTGTTAATTTAAATTCTGGCTGCATGTGTGAAGAGGCGGCAAAACTGTGTGACATGTTCTGGACAGGAATGGCAAGATATGTGATTTTATGCAAAATGTATTACTGTTAGAATAGTGAAAATGTACACGCCTATCCCTATGTTAAACATGCACATTTGTGGAAAGTTGCATAACATTTGGAAACTGTGTGCATAGCGAAAAGGACAAAATTCTGTAGAAAGTTAAAACAAGATCCCACAGCTGCGAGATTTTGATGAAAAGATGCTACACAAAATAAGGCAACTTTTTGTGTGATTTATATAAAGGTGACTAATGTAGAAATGTGTGTTTAGTGTAAAATCTGATTGTGAGACCAGTGGCTAAAGGGAGGTCTCTGAGGACTGTAAAGCAAATCATAAAATGTGACATCACCCGGCCTTGATCTAATTACCCCAAATGCAAGGCGGATATGAAGTGTTGACCCTATCCCAGCTCAAAGGGGCAAGCTTAACTAAGCTGGCCCGCACACCCCCTTTATGATGTCATTTTGGGGCATAAATAGAGACAGCTGACACCACATAGGACAGACAGATCCATTCACTTTCCTGATGCTGGTGGAGCGTCCTGCTGCTATCTACATTTTCCTTGTTCCAGACTCCAGAAAGAAAAGGCCTATTGCATATCTGAACCATTCTCAGCTAGGCCTCAAATTCTAGAACAGAACCCCAAAAGCCTAGGGGAAGCATCATAATAAAGCCGGGCCTGCTGTTAATGATTGCCTGCTGAATTGAACTATCTTCAGAACAAAGAAGGGCAGATCCCATCCAGTCCTGTGCCGTGCTGTCACCAGAGTGCCTTGCTGACCCTGTCCAGACCGATGTGCCCAGATGTCCGTCCCTGATAGATCCGATTCAATGGTCCAGAATCCTGACGGTCCAGAATCCTGACGGTCCAAAATCTTAAATCCATTTTGTCTTGTGAGTATTAACAGGAAGCTAGAAACTATTGATTCCAGTGCATTATCGTGTCCCCTCCTAAGCTCTGAACTATCCTTACTCCCATAATCCGTAACATTGTCTGAATCCGTAGTGAAATTTTATTCTGTCTATCTGAAAAAGCACCCTTTTTCCTAGTCATCTTTGTCAACTTTGATCTATTAATTTCATTCATGTGACCAGTCTAGCGCTCCAAGGTGGACAGCGAGGAAACAGGACTGAGTCGCGAATCACTCCTGACTCTTAAATGTGCCATTGTGGTGGCTTAGCTTGGATGCTCTAGTCCATAGTCAATATTTTTCCGATTTTAAAACTGAAGCCTCTTTCCATTCTTGCGCCTATCTCACAAAAACGACCTTTACTAAAACCTCTATAACTCCCTCAGTTTTTGTGATAGAAATGCAATTTCAAAAACTACTTGTACCTAACATCTATAGCTATCCATAGAACCCAACCCCGCAGAACAGTATGATTCTCCCGTTATCGGGAATATCACGCACGGAAAAGTTTGCCGCAAATTCCCATTTTGAGAAATGTTTACAAGTGTGAAATAGCTTCCATTTGTTTCCGAACTGGACATTAAGATTTCAATTGTTTTCTTTGAACTACATCATTGCTGGTGATTGTGTACAACTGTTCGAAGCAGCTCCCGTAAGAATTTAGACTAAATTAAGCATTTTTACACACATTTAGAGTTCTTGCTCAGCCACTTTAAAATTCATCTGACAGTTGAAAAGCCCACTCGTTTTTCTCTTTCTGTGTAAGGGGGGAAGGGGAAGTGAGACACTGTTTGATCTGTACTATTCCTGAATACCTTCTCTCTCCTTCCATCTCTTTGCATTGCCGATTGGGGGTTGGGTGGTGTTGCAGGGGGAACCTCTAACCATAGTGCTATCTGATCTGAACCAACACAAAAGTATTATTTCTGTGCTGCATTTGTTTTGCTCATTACTTATTTCTAGTGTATTAAAGATATTATTCTGTGTTCTTTCACCCTATTGGTGATTGTTGTTTACCTATTAATATCTATATTGTGATTTTGATCTTAAATTAAAAAAAAAAAAAAATAATACATTTTAGAAACCAGCCTGATTCCTGGTCCAGCGTGACCTGGGGTATTTTTAAGTAAGGGGTGTGATACGAGTGGTACATCTTTAAAATAATTGAATCTATATATCAAATAAGTTTTTCCATTGCGCTGTACACTAGGACAAGAGCAGAGTGTATTGCCTGATTGAAATCCTTAACAATTGAGAAGAACACACTTTTTTAAAATCTATAACTGTAAAATGTTGGCCTTTGATGGGATATTACGTAATATTGTAGCAGGATTTGGAACTAACAGAAACTCTGCTTCAACAATATTGTTTAAAGGGCAAAGATCCTGAATAAATCACATTGACCCTCCAGTTGATTTCCTCACTGTGTATGCAGCTGTGGTACATGGGGACTCAGATAGCACCAACGTTCCTTGTTTCTTTAAACCGGAAATGGTCTTGAATATACCTCCATCCACTTCTCTGGACACAGGATACTGTTTTGCTTGTGGCAAAATCGCTCCTGGTTTAAGTTTGACTTTAGCTGCTCCTATTCCTTTCAATAGGCACACGTCATATGGACTTGTAGTTCATAAAATATTTGGCACTTTCTCTAAATCATTCTGGAAAAATTGTGGTTTATTTTTTACCATCGTCATTCTCTGATGTATTTTCATACTCTCTACCTTAATCCACTAATACCATGGGCTGTTGTGCCTGTGTTTGCTGGGTTTGTATCTGTTGTGTTTGCATAAGCACTTGCTGTGATTGCCCTTGTGGCAATTGCATTTGAAATGGAGCTTGCTGTGTTTGCTGTGTTTGCGGTGAATGTGCCTGATTCTGTTTGTGATATTGGGCATAATACTCCTTTGGTTCTGTATTTTATTGTGGAACATAACCCATCCCCCTCTTGGAGCTTGGCAATTTGGCTGCATACCTCCTCTAATTCTGCATGTCCTGGTTATGTGTCTTATCCTTCAACAATTCCAACATTGTTGTGGCTGTCTGCCATTAAATCCTCCTTGTCCTCCTCCACTAGGTTCATTTCCTCTACCTCTTGGCCATAAATTGTACCCACTATGATCCATAGGTTATACTACATTACTTTGCTATGCTGGGAGCATCTCTTGTATCGCCACACCTTCGCTACTCACCAATACCGCTGACCCTCCTTGTTCCTCCTCTGTACTCTTCCGTGACTTCTGCAACTCCCTCTCCCTTTCTATCCTCCCCTCTGGCCTAACTCATTCTGCAGGGCACGCACTCTTGATGTCTTGATTTCCTCTGACCCCACCTCTCCATCCCTCTCACCATCATTCCCTCCTCTCCTCTCATCTCTCCCTCTCTTACTTCCAGGCCAAGCCTACCCCAGTACTGCCACCTACCTTTTCCGACATCCGGCCCATGAAGCGTGTGTCACTTGAGGCTTTCGCTGCCACCTTCTCCCCCCCCTCTACCTCGGGCTGACTCACATCCTGACACAGCTCTGTCTCTGCTCTACTCTTCTATTTCCGATACTCTTGATGCTCTTGCCCCTGTTATGAAGATCCATTTGAAATCCAAAGCAAAGTGCAATTCCTGGTATGACTCTGATCTAGCAACACTTAAAAGTAAGTGTGGGGCAGCTGAGAGGAAATGGAGTGCTTCTTGTTTATCCTCTGACAAACTGGCTTGTCTCCTTCTCCAAAGGCAATACTGACTCTCTGTCCTCACCAAAAGAGAGCCCACATCCAAGCTTGTCTCTCTGTGGTATCTAACAACTCAGCTGAACTCTTTAACATCTGCAAGGAGCTGGCCAATCCTTCTGCAGTCTCTACCCCTCCTATCGCCTCCCAGACTCTTTGCAATGCCCTTGCCTTTCACTTTATCTAAAAAACCCAATCCTGTCCACCCTCTCCTCCCCACCTCCTCCTCCCCCTCTCCTTCTGTGCATGCTGACCCTCCTTTAGTCACCCCGCCACCCTCTTTCTCATCCCTTCCTCTTTTTTCCCCTGACAAGGTCGCTAGACAAGTCTGATCTATGAAAGCCTTGTCAAAACAGCTAAATCCCTGTTCCTCTGAAACCATCAAGGGCCACATTGATACCCTGGCTTTTCTGAAACCTCTCCTTCGCCTCTGGGGCCTTCCCCTCCCCTCTGAAGCACTCTCTCGTGCACCCTCTTCTCAGGAATTCCACAGCTGATCCTTCTTGTCCAGCTAACTATCGCCCAATTTCAATTACTTCTTTTCTGGGCAAACTCCTGGAAAAGCTGGCCATCTCGCAGCTTAATCTTCATTGTGATTCTGTTGGCTGTCTCCACGACCATCAGTCTGGCTTCAGAGATTCCAGAAGCACAGAAACTGCTCTCCTGAACATTTGTGAAGATATGCTCTCCAACCATGACTCTAACATTCCATCTGCCCTCATCCTACTCAATCTCTCTTCTGCCTTCGACACGGTCAACCACACCATCCTGCTGAACTGTCTCCGACAACCTGGGTATCACTGAACAGGCTTTGGCCTGGCTGACCTCTTTCCTCTTTGACCGACCCTTCCAGATCCAAATTGGACCCTTCCTTTCATCTATCTCCCTTTCTAACTGTGGTGTTCCTCAGGGGTCAAACCTCTCGCCTTGGATTTTCAACGAATAACTGGCAATTCTTGCCCACTGCGTTGCCATTTTCTGCTCCAATTTCCAGTGCTATGCTGATGACACTCAACTCATTGTCAGGCTTCCCTCTGCCAGCTCCTCTCCTTCTCTCATCTCTGATTTCCTATCTGCCAACAATCTCTGCCTGAATGCCAGCAAGACGGAGATCCTCATCATAGGCATTCCTTCACCCTCCTTTCCCCTCACTCTCTGGTCAGCTTCCCTTGGCCTTCCTCCTACCCCCACCTGCAAGGCCACGAACTTTGTGGTCATCTTTGATTCCACACTCTCCTTCTCTGCCCACATCTCTGAAGTTTCTAAAAAGTCAAACTTCCTATTGCACCTCCTCAGAGGTACTCTGCCTTTCCTCTCCTTCCCCCAGACGCTTACTATCTCCAAAGCCCTGGTTCTCTCTAGGTTGGACTATTGTAACAGCCTCTTTCTAAATTGACCTACCTCTACTCTCCGCCCTTTGCAACTAGTCCAGAACAAGACTGTGAGACTTGTCCGTGCCCTCAAGCCCTGGGATCGCATCTCTCCACCCCTGAAATCTTTCCACTGGCTCCCAGTGGATGCAAGGATTAAATTCAAAACCCTCTGCATTCTCCACAAGGCTTTCTGGGGCTTGTTTCCAAAATCCCTTCAGCTATCCCTCCCTAAATACCTCCCTTCTCAAGCTCTTCACTCCTCTACCTCTAATTCCCTTAGGGCCAGTCGTCTTTAAAAGGAACAAGCTGGGGGTAGATCTCTGTCTTCGACTGGGGCCTCCCCCTGGAACAGCCTTCCTGCCAAACTTGAGTAGAACCATCTGCGGTTCCGGAAGCACCTCAAAACCTTCCTCCTTGCATCTGCCTTTGCCCTTCCTCTCCCCTGCTGATCTGTTCTCTCTGCACCGTGCACCTGGCCTACCCCCTGTTCTTCCAGTCCCAGGTACCTGCTCACCCTGCCACCCACCCACTCTGCCTCTGGACCACCCGTTGCACAGTCCCCCTTCGTTTTCCTTTTCTGCACTTATCAGACATACCCTGTCTGCTACCTTATACCCTGCACTTGCCACTTGCTGGCTGCACTACCACTGTCTGTGGCCCTCTATTATTTATTTATTTCATTACTTAACTGGTTTTCCTTTGCTCCGCACTTTCCGCTTCTCCCCCCTTCCATGCACTTTTCCCCTTTCCCGTCTCCCATGCACTTGCGGGATGTCAATGTCAGTGGGCCTAGTAAGATTGTTGTTTTGCTCTCCCTTGTTGCCCTCCCTCGCCTTGTCGCTCTCTGAAACACTTGTGTGCAAGCACAATGTAAATAAAACATCAATATCAATATCACTATGGCTAGTTTTGACATTTTCTTCTGAACTAACTTTGGTTTCCCCTGCTTTCTACTATCAGCTTTCTTCTTTCTTATTCTTCTCCTGTAACAATCGACAATGAAGCATGATAGTCAACTGTATTTCAGGCCATGGCTTTGCTTCCATCCCTACCTGTTTCTTCTGCTGCCGTTGCATTGGCTCAGGCAGTCCCTGACATAAAATGTGGTAAAATAATGCCACCATTTTGTCCCCCTGTTCTCTCGTCTCAAGACAACATCTCTCTTGAATATCTTGAAAAAAAAGCAACAGGATCTTCACCCTCCCCCATTTTTCTAGTCATAATTGCACCCAGATCCGATGTTTCGGGATATTGTACTCTGATCACCCGCTATACATGTGCTCTGTAATTATGAAATGGCACACGGTCGTGTTTTGTGAAGTCACCCACATGCCCTGTTCGCCTCCAAATGATGTCTTCCCTTTCCCCTAGTATAGCTGCCAGCAGGCCTTTTATGCCACCTATTGCTAACGTCATTCTTGATGTTATCCTCTCCAACTCATGAATCCCTTTCCCACACCAGAAGTCAAACTAGGTCATTTACATTGATAATTATCCTTGTCCATTTGTGTCCATGGAATATATTGTGGTTGTCCGCCCCCTTTCTCTAATTATTGTAATTGTGAAAACCCTGTTCCATAATCATACCCACCTACACTCTTTGGTTTCCTGGTGGGGCTAGACCCGCCCATTTGCCTCTGGCCTGGCAGTGGCCTTAATCTGCTTACATAAGGTGGGGATACATCCCATCCACTGTGCAATTGTGTGGCTTGTGGTCGCTAAGGGTATGGTGTTGGTTCTGGTGTTTTTTTCTTTTGGGTCCTTTAGGTCTGACAATTTTACCCCTTTTTCTATAGTTAACGTTTTTGAAAAACCACCGGCGCCTTTGCTTTGCGCTTTCTCATTTTGGGCCTTTCTGTATCTGACATCATTTTGTCCCAGCATGTATGGCTTACATCGCTTTGGACGCCATCCAGATCTAGCCTACTAAAAGACAGTGTTCTATGGTCGTCTGTTATGACGTAATCTGACCTACCTCCTGTTTCCCTCAATAAAGATCCTTCGACATTCTTGTTGGTCTTACACCCATCTTTATCCCTTATTTGCCTATATAAATCCCCAATTCCCTTCCCTATGTTTTCTGATTCCTGCTCGTCAGCCCATGCTTGTATTCATGGCATTCCTTGCAGCTCCCTGCAGGGCTGTTGTGACCCTCTATCCTCCTCAGATCATTCTCCTGCTTTGATCAGCACTATACTTCTATTAAATAGAAAGCCTATCTCGTCATTCTTTAGTCCAATTCTTCTATTAATCCCTTATTCCCTTCCCCTCATCTCTTTCATCTCGTCTTCCTCTTGCCTTCTTTACAACATACGTACTTGAATTCTTTGTATTTCTAGCTCCTCCCATTTCTTCTCTTCTAGTTTCTCCTGTTTCTTCATTGCCTCATACCTTCTTTGTTCTTTTCACTTCTGCTCTTTTTCCTTCTCTTCTTTGTATGTTCTCTCATGTTCTCTTTCTTTCTTTTCCCGTACTTCGCTTTCTTCTCTTTCTCAAACCCCACCGATGCCCTTATCATCTAGCTTGAGTAATATCTGTCCTCCAATCCATCCATTCTGTAGTATCATTACTCCCTTAGCTTTGTCTTTCACTTCCCTTTGTCTGCTTGCTTCTTCCTCTATCTCCATCTCTCTATCTTGCCTGTCCTTTCTCTCATCACGCTGTTTACTTTCATTGCACGTTGACATATATTTGCATTCTCTGCTTTTGACCTATTCTATATTTTCCTCACTCTTATAATCGGGGGGCTTGTCTGTCGGATTAGCACTCCCCAGCCCTACTTTCAATTCCGTTAAAGGATCAAATCCCTCTTCCTCAATATCTGTGCTCTTGTTTTCAGAAGGGAATGAGGAGTCTTTTCAGAAGTGGAAAGAGGAGACAAAGGTGTTATATCCACCTTTTTATGCTCATTAAGCACCCACCCCTTCTCAGGCGAATCTTCTTTCTCACTCTGAAACATTTTCCACAACTCTAAAATGGCCAACCTTTTCTGTAATGTCTTTCCCTTATATGTAGCATGAAAATATGTTGTCAGGTATCACAATGCAGTTTTTGACAATGAACCGCCTTGTGGCCACGGCATAAGTGTTTTTTTAGTTGTGCCTCTGACCCACTCTGCGTAATACTGCCTTATTTTGGGTGTATATCTCAGCAGTGCCCTGCATAGGTGTAAAAGAAGTGTGTCCCCCTTGATGACAAGTCGATCTTGACTGTCAATATTTACCAGATTTTGTATTATTTTATTTTTTCTATCAAGTATACCGCACTGATTAATTTGGGGAGACACCATCTATTGCCGCTTATTACAAAAAAAACAACCACTTTAAAAAATGTATGCAATGATGTCTTCTTCTTCCTTTGTTTACACATTGTGTAATTTTTAGCCGTCTTGTTATTTTATTATTGATATTTTACAATTCTCGTATTTATTTATTATTCTTCATTGATTTTTACCCTCCGATTGTCATCAATCTCTCGATTAAAAAATCTGGTGATCACCTTAATTTTTTACTATTGTACTATATCTCCTAGATTAGACACAATAAAAGTGGCATACTGACATACTTATAACCCCATACACATGTGCACTGTTGAATTTTTGGCATACACATTCCTTTAGTTTATATAGTAAATGTATCTCAGCTCTCTTTTTACCCCATTTTGGAGTTTGATATGTACTCTTCTTTTTGGCCTTGCCTTAGGAATCCTTAACACCCCTACTTGTGAATCTTTTTTTGTGTGTACCCTTCTGCCCCTCTTGGAACCAGGAAAACAAGGTATCTATTTCACTTCTTTCTAATCCCCAAAAATCCTGTTACTTCTAAACATACATTTACAATACAGTCCCTGCCCCTATGTTTGCCACCTTCAATGTTCTACTTACATCTGTGGCTCAGCTGGAGTCCCTCAGCATCGACTCTTCCCCAATCGACCAGTTCACCTTGAGTCCGCGGGGCACCTGTGGGGACTAGGCAGGAATTTCGTCAAAGGGGTACCTAGCAACCGAATCTTCTTACATGTGTTTTGCATGCCAATCTCCCCACGAAGCTCCATGGTCTTCTCGCTAATGGCGGAAGCGATCAAGAGTCTAAGAGTCTAGATGCGGGCCTAGGTCGATTAGACCAGATTCATCTGCACTACTACCAAAATGTGCTCTAGCACCTTGAGGCGTCCCATGTGCTAGATGGAATTACTAATACAGTTCTTGGTTCCAAATAACCGGACAGACTCAAAGAATATGGTGAAGTACTACTTTATTATCAAGATGGAATAAAGTAGGGCAATCTGGCAAACAACGGGCTGTAGTCCACACACTCACACCCAGTTTTAATCATATACAGGTTTTATACCTCATTGTACATCAGCTATTATGTCATCCTACGTGGCAAACTGTAAAACCTATTGAAGGAAGGGATTGGTTAAGGGAGCATATGTTCCTATAGTATATATAAATGTGTGTGACACCATTGGCTGCCTCTTATCTGTTAGGCAAGCCTCAAACTACTTCTAAGTAAGTATAATACTGAATAGACTGGGGAAAAATGGCAGCACGTTGGTCTTTGCAACATTGTATAACATGTTGCTACATAGACCCTCTAATTGGTTGACATGCTTTCCCAACCTTGGACTTTCGAGTCGTTGGCAGCAGGTAAGCAAAATGAACCACAGGTACCGAGAGCAACGTCAGACTACTCCTCGCTTTCCCAATTAGTCTATCATCTCTATCGGTCCGGTACTAAGCTAAGGCTTCTCCTTTGTAGTTGACCTTGCAGTCTGTTCTTTATTCTGGGACTTTTAAGGGAGTGCACATCATAATCTTCATCTAGAGTTTAATGAATTGCCCTTGTTTTCAACTTCTGAGTCACGTGTGAGGAGTCCACAAATTCGTCCATCTCGACCTCTATTTACTGCTATTTGATTCAATTATACTGGGTGTCATTACTCCTCTCTCCCTCTAGAGACTTACTCACTCCACCTTGCATAGGCTTTTTGCATCTTTATTAGTCCAATACTTGCCTCTTGCAGATGTGTTGCTCTTTGCTTAATCTAAGAGAACTATGTCTTATGTACATTGCTTGTCCTTTTGACTCCCCTTGTGCCTTGCAATTATTCCTTGAAGTAGCATCCTTGATCCCAGACCAATAGGCTCCTCTTTATTCTTCACACAAAGTTGCTTTTCCAAAGTCTCCTGACTCTGCAGGCCTGGTCTGTATTTGAGGTAGCTTGATTGGTTTTAATACAAAGCCAACGTTCACTTTTTTCATCATGGCTGCTCTAGCCATGTTATCTGTTTCTCTGCAGCAAGCTTTTAGATCTCTCATCTAACTTGAGCTACTGTGTATATACACTTATTCATCAGCAGGTCACTTTACGTTCTTTATAGGATTTCTTTTATTGGTGACATGTTTCTCTCGTTTCTTTAGTTACATCTTTATTCTTAATTATTTACATATCGTTTCAGTGCGACCTTGTGTCTTCTCTTCATGATGTCACTCTTCCTTCATCAAAGTTTACTTATAGCTCTATGATGTCGATTGGTGTGTGCTGGCATCCTTCCAACCTTTCAGTGTGAGGGTATATTTGGTACAGTTGTCTGAGTGCATATCGTCTCTCATACACTCCATGTTGTGCTGGGATAATACCTGGTTTCCCACATAAGGCTCTTCTCCTGCTATTCCAGTATGACGGAGGTGAGGGGCGGGAGCTAAGGATGACATGTCCTCTTGCTCCTCTACAGCAGGCATAGTCATTATATTTCTAGTCTCTGGCTTGGGTAAGGAACTGGACTATAGCAGCCCCACCAGAAAACATGCAGCAATCCAACCATCTTTCTATCTGACCTTGGTCAATAATCATGGTATAACCTTCAGTAGGATGATGCTCTTTCTCATTCCTGGGAGGTAGATCCTCCCACACAGCTGGTTGGTAGCCCTTGGTCTGCTTTCTGAGATCTCTCTGAGGATCTGGTTTACTGATGCTGTCCCGCCCCCAGGGTCTGATTCTCTCACTAGTTCTGATCCCCCGCTCAGGGTCTGGTTTTCTCCCAGGGTCTGCCTCTCTCCCCGTTCTCTCACTTTGCAAGGGATAGGCTATCCTTCTCACCAAATTGGGATATGGTGCCCTGTTCTCCGCAGTGTCTCCAGGTCTCTGTCCCCTCTCAGCTCTCACTGACCTTCACATTGCTTCTGCATCACTGCTCCACATTGCACGTCTTCACAACTGCTTCCCATAGAGCTGCCTTAATATTGCTTGGACCAGGTGCCTATTCCGTGACTGGTTTGGGGGTCATGTGGCTCTGTGAAGTGATCTAATTGCAAGTGAGACATTTTAGTTCAATATTCTGAGTGGAGGGTTTCAAAATGGAAGGTACCCATCTAAGTACTCTGCCATGTGTTTGTTGTGAGGCCTTCTTTGCAAGTAAAAGGGGTTAAACCTGGGTGTTTTTGAATATCTATGTCCTGCTTATTTCCCTTTCGTTGGGAATTTTCAATTGATTTTCCCAGTGTAGTTTTAAGGCTAAGTAAGAGTTGTGTGTGTACAAGCGCTTCAATTGAATCAGGGATGCTGTCCAGATTAGATTGGGAGATGAGTGGATGCTATTAAGGCTGGGTTGCATGTTCCTTAGCTTCTCACTCAAGTTGGGTCTATCACATCGCTTGTTGTCTAACCCTAGAAGTGGGTGTTCCATTGAAAGCAATGGGTGTGTCTTTGTTCTATGTTGCATGTGTGGGATGGAGGCTCTGCTGCAGCTTCTATGCGTCTTTGGAAGTGTGGAAAGACTCTTGGGAAACCACTGACTGCCATCTCCAGAGTTCTCTGTTTCCATGCAGGTCAATGGTACTAGACCACGTCACTTCTTCCCCTGTGGATTACTGACTAGTATGGTCTCCGAATCGGGACTGGAGTTGTGAGGAGCCTTCCCTTAGCTTGCCCCCACCTCAGTGGCTCAGGAGTCCAAGATTTCTTTATCGGGGTCTCTGTGGACCTCAATGGGTCCAGTTGTATAAGCCTTCTTTGGTCTCTCCACCTACCAGCTCCTTAGTCCCAAGGGCTTGGGATATTTACCATAGAATCTCTGTTGTAGCTTGGGTTGATTTGGGATTATGGGGGTCTGGTTGCCAAGTAACACGGCTGGTTGTGCAGTGGGGATATACTCTGGCATATCCCCATTTACAGCCTCCAGAGATCCCAACACTTAGTGAGAGAATTCCTCTGATTCCAGAGTCTGCCAGTCCCCCTACTTTGTCTATATGTTGTGCCTTTCTCATAAAACACAGTATTAGAGAGAAACAAACTATTTGTGGTGAGACAAAGGTATGCATAATTACTGGAGTCTCACCTCTGTGCGAGGGACACCCTTCATGCAAATATTTATTTGTTTCTGATTGTACTGAAGCCACCAAAGATGTCATTCTGTTTCTGACCATTGTGTAGGTTGAAAGAGGTCAAATGCTGTGTAGCAGAGGTTAACATAGCAGTAATGAGATTAGAATATTGCAGATCTCATCATATTGTTTACAAGCCCTGGGCTATTATAAGGCATTTCTAGGGGACTGCCTAGGTGGACAGAATCAGCAAGGGGCACTAGGAAGCCAGATATTGGCTTAAAACACTTCAGATTCTCCCCTACTTACGGAGAGCGAGAGCAAACAAAATGTCGTTTTGCTCGGGACTCCATTAATCTTTGTTCCAGCCCTGAAACTATGGAACTGGATTTGAGGCATGCTGCCTCACAGAGGCTTTATTCAGAGGGGCAATTATCCTAGATACTAAAATATTTAGCTGGATAAAGTTTTCGAATTGCAGGGCTCGTGGGAATGCTGTGATCTTCCTGTGCAGTTGGAGTTGCCCTTTTAAAATAAAGAATTAATAAAGGCAAACAATATATTCCTCCAGCCTGTCCAGTAAATCCAAATAGAGAAGGTTTATACAAGCCACTCTCGGCCTGCGTGCGTGGGAATTGCGGTCCACTGGGCCCTCTTCCTACTCTGCGGTTTCATCTCTGCCTAACGTTCCATTTGAAATAACACATCAGGACTGACCCTTGGAGGCTGCCTGCATGGAGATGCTTGTCCCACTGAAGGCAGACTGTATTTTCGGAGGGAAGTCTCTTTGCAAATGTACAAAACCACTTGGAGGTGAGTTGAGGTCTCCACTGGAGGGGATGACCGAGACCAATTAGCCCATTAGCCGACCAGCAGAGACCTCTGGTCCACTGATGGGCACAATGCTATACCATTTGTAAAAATACCACCCGGCTGCAACTAAAGTTGCTCTCAGGCAGAAAACGACACCCCATTATGTTGTTACATATGCCATTAACATTACACGCCTTAGCACTGAACCTAGATACGATATATTGTAGTCTGACTAAGTAATGTATCTCCAAGACCTTCACTGACTGTGGGAGCATCACACCTAACATTACATTCATCTTACCAATTTATTTCATTTGCAGGATCCTGGCATTTCCACCTGTAGAAGACAAGTCTGGCATCAAGGCGTAGAAGGACATTGCCGCCATTCTTGATGGGTGCAAGCGTGGGCTAAAAGGTGAGAAATGCAGTACTCCGAGATACAGTTTCCTTTACTTGTCTGCGATTGGTCTACTTTGGGAACGGTATTGGTAATTAAAACCAGGAATTAGTGATTGCAATACATGTTGAGGGAGACTAGGAGTACAGTATCGGTGCATTTGCCACCCGATTGCTATTCCGAAAAATCTCTGGGGAAAAAAATATATATGTATATATGCACGCTTAAAAGCATCCATTAAAATAGCCACATTATCTGCTCTAATTGCAAACTCATACGGTGTTTTCCTTTATAGCAAATACTGATGATGATTTCGTTTCTGTTGAGCCAGCTTTTCCCTGTGCAATGCATGCACCTCCTCATGTGCTGTAGGAATTAAAAATAACTTGTGTTGCTTCGGCTGCTTTTCAGGAAAGGGACTCGGAATCGGCCATCTGTGAATTGGGCGTCCATTATGATACCTGCCATGCTGCTGGTGCTCTGATACATTCGTGTTGTTGACCCCCAGATGGGTAGATGGGTGCGTGTGATGAGCCTGATGGGCCCACCTCACGTGTGGTCCGTTTCGGCATGTGTTGCATCCATCTGCTCATCGTTTCAAGAACAGCCCCTGTTAAAAATGTCTTGGCAGCGAGCGCTGGTCACACATTGTCAGGTTCATGATCTGCGAAACTACTCTTTGACCAAGACAGGTGTGGACATTAATGAGCAGAACAACTCACTCGCATCTGATCCGGTGACTTGCAGCCTGTTGTGCAATGTCTGCTAGCTATTGCAGGCCATCGAAGAATGAAAGGAAGAAAGTCAGACACGGGTCCCTAACCACAGCTTGGTCCGTTGCATCCTCTATGATTCACCCAAAGCATTCATTGTTTAGGATTCTGTCTTTCAGCCATCTTGTCTACTGAGGTTGACATGGTGCCAGCCTAGATTTCTGTCATTGCTCCCCCTTTGTTCCATGGGTAAACCATCAGTGAGAAGTGATTTATTTTAGAGCGGATGTACATTTCAGAGTTAAAGTTAGCAGGTCCTGTGTGGTGTGTAGGATTTCATAGCTGGAGGTAGCTTTTAATGACAGATTTCACTGCAAGTGTTGCCGTTTTATGCACTCCTAATATGACTTCCGGTGTTTGGTATTTGCCCTTTTAAGATGAAATTATTAATTCAGTCACTGATTTCCCAAACTATTCTCACGGGTGTCTACCGCAAAGCAATGTTTAAACACTGATTGACCTTGTTTAGCCAGCAATTAAGTTGTTACGCCTCTGGCAAAGCATTGAGTTTTTACTTTGTGTTAGGTGATGATGTGTCTTTATGTTGTCTGTTATATGCCAGATATTTCATAGATCGGGACAGAATGTTATCTGTTCTAGTCCTTGTATTTTTTCTGATGTACCTTATCTGCACAGAGCCATTTTATTTTGAAATGTCCATCCATTCGGTTATATGCTTTCCAACATTTCCTCAAGGATGCCCACCTAACTGCGGCATTGATGTGTTCTTTCTCTGGATTTTAGAGAGTTCTTTGAAAAGAAGGAGTTACAAACTGTTTGCAAATGTTTTTATAGTGCACCCAATCACCACTGGTATGGTATCAAGGAGCCTCGGCTTGTCCATGGAGTGCCTTCCAGGTGTACCTTAGTCTGCTCGGAGATGGGAAATGATCGAGGGGAAGACTAAGGGCATGGGAAAAGTGACAAATAGATACAACAAGCACAGACATTGACGGATTGAGATAGCATGGATGTGTGTCAGTCCTGTTCGGTGTGCTGTGGTTTTCAAAAGGGAAGAGGCAGATACGTCCTGAAGTGTTGCTCTAATTGGGTTGTGTTTCCAAAGCAGTCTGGAATTACAGAGTTGCTCTTACTTATGTCAATAGCGAGTTGGTTGTAGTCCTGTAGGAGAACAACTCTTAACCCCCTCTACCAGGCGTACAGGCGTGTCTCCCGACTGTGCTTGGAAAATTTACCCGAGCCTCACAACATAAAACAGCTGCCCTTGAATACAGGAAGGATCCTGGGGTAAAGAGCAGATTCATTGTATTTATTTATACATTTTTTGTCAGAACAGAATTTTCCTGCAGGACTGTAGAAAATAATATTTTACTTGATTGTAAGCTCAATTCACACCGCATGCTGGCATACGAAATGTTAAACCATAATAACTTTGTTTTCCACTTCTCACTATGAATTTATAGCGGGGACTTCAATGTATCATGAGATGTTTTCTCTACCGCCCAAACACTTTTTACAAAAGAAAAAAGAAAAAATTATATGCACATAATACAACAATGAAAAACAACTGAGAATGCAAAGAAGAATGGCAAATTGAAATGAGGAAAAACGTGCAAAACATTTCAGGAGCAAACCAGTGGAAGCAGAATTATTTTAACTGGAGGAGTGTAAATGTTTCCCCCAAATATGGCGAGGCAAACAAGCATATGGAGGAAGCCCATGCCAAACAAGGAGATTCAGCACAGTTATTACTCAAAAATATTTAGTTACAATGGGGCATTTTACAGCAGTCTATATGTGCAAAATTGTGTAAAAGCCACACAGTTTGAAATTGGTTTTGTAGGGTAATATATGGAAAATAACCCAATAGTTACAAGTCACCAACAGTGCCCTATACATTTTCTTGATGCCTTTGCCTACAATACAAGCATCATAAAACATGTGTTCATGCTCGCTGTACCCGTACATGTATATGCAAGCTGCTGCACCAATATATGACAGTATTACCGTATAACAACACTCTCCTGTTGGCTTTGCCAGTAAAAATGCCATGCCACAGTAAGAAAAAATGCTTGGACTGGCTGCACTAATGTTTAGAACACTCATCAAGTTTGTTTAGCCTGAATGTCAGTAAATAACGCCATTTCATACTAAGAAAACATGGTCAGACTGGCCAGTATGACCATGTAACAACACTCATCATTTTGGGTTTACACTTGATGCCAGAAAACAATGCCGTGCTGCTGTAGGTACATGTATCTAGATTGACTGCACCAATGTAGACCAGTTTAGCTCCAAAATACAACTTATGTTTGCTTTATCCTTGATTCACAGTAAAACAAATGCCACATTATGAAAATATACTCAGACTGACTATGCCAATGTAGGCTAACCCAGTCCCCATAATTACTCTGATCATGTTTGTTTTACCCTTGAATGACAAGAACATATATTTTGACTGGCTGAACCAATGAAGGTCAGTATAGCCACGTAAGAACACTCATGGTGGTTTTAAGGGGTGTATGTCTTTCTGTTCTAGATCTAGGCTAGAATCAGATGCAGTAGTAAAGAAGGGTTTAAGCTGCTGAGCTACAGTGTAAGATTGATGGAAAGTAGAATTTCAGCTAGCGAAGCAAAGAGGACAAAGCCTTCCACAAAGTCTCACAAATGATCTTGCCATCTTACTCCTGTTGTAGTCAAGTTTATCATTGCGTTAAAGGCAGTGATTTTACTATGACAATAAATAGGAGGGAGGGTCATTAGGGAGACCGATTGAGGGGCCAGGCCCTGTCAAGAATGGCACCAAGAAAGGGTTGAACTCGGGACTCAAGTTGACAGACAGCCAATTAAATTTGCCAGGTCTCTTACTGTGCAGACTCAGACACCAGACACCAACACTGTGCACTTTGTGCATGAAATACCCACTGGCAGGGCCACTATATAATTCAACTGAATACACTGTGCACCTGCACAGAACATTTCAGGCTCTTTGCAGCGCCCAAATAGAAAACGTGTATGGCATTGGATGTACTCCTGCAAACCATGCCACCCACATGCTCGGGCCCAGCCATCTTTCACGCAGGGAGATCCAGACGATTGCGGTTTTACAAACTTGTGGGCATCACCATATCCTGGCTAACTAATTGTGTCCAGGACTTCCAGAGTGACCATCACACTCTCGATTCTACTAAGCAGTGTATTCATTACACCGCCCCACCAGTCTCCAGCATGCAATTCTGTGGGACACCGTGTAGCAGCCTTACTGCTGAATTGTTCCTTTGACGATACCACACAGACAAAATTACCCTTCACTCCCATCCTGAAGAAGGCCATGCCAACAACTAGCTCCAATCAAACGGCTACAGTTGGCCGAAACACTACAGTGTTGATCTTTGACACAACGCCTTGTCCTACCTTTTTGTTTATACATGTTGTTGTGTGTTATGTTTTACGAAACCCATGGACCACTAATAGTCCTGGGCAGCACTTACTCTTTTTTGTATTGAAATGTCTAAATTGTTTGTTAGAGATTGTGCACCGCTGTGAGGAAAATGCCCTCAATATTGAAGAGGTTGGTACGCAGTAGTACCCCCTGTTGTTAAAGTGAAATACCGGTCCGTTCACTGTTGCTTTGTGAAAAAGTAAAACTTTTTGAGTTTACTACCATTTTGAGATTAAATAAATTAATCCATAATCTTGCTGTTTTGATCTCCCATCCTGATTTTTCTCTTCATTACTAATTACCCCGCTGCAAACCATGCCACCCACATGCTCGGGCCCAGCCAACCCAGGAATTATTTATTGTCATTGCTAGGCTCAGCCGCAGTGCGTACTGTGTGTGCAGAGTGCCCCAAGACAAGGAGACTTAGTACACAATGAAATGCACACACAGCCAGTGGCGGATCATCCATAATGGGCGAGGGGGTGCAGTCCCACCAGCAGCCTCGCTCATTATGGAAGAGACGAGGAGCCAGCTCAGTGTAAACACTGCGTATTCTCTCAGCTGCTGCTTTTTGCAGCAGAGGGCACGCTCTTGGGCGTGCTTGAAGTGTCAAAGGGAAATGTGGTTTTCGTTTGACAGTTCCAATGTGCCAGGCAAAACTAGGGATATTTTGCTTCCCCAGAATTGCATCGCCCATTGGGGATGCTAGCTGGGCAACTGCATGCTTGTGTACGAGGGGACAATTCTCCAGCTCCCCGCACATACAAATGGAGAAGGGTGCTTCATCAATGCTCTGGGTCTTGCGTTAATGTACAGGAATCAGGAAGTACTCTTTGCTTTCTGGTTCCTGTTCGAGCTGCATTGCTGGGTGGAAACTTCAGGACCAGAGCAGAATTTATGTTCATTTAAATGCATATGTATGTGTGTATGCTTGTGTTGTGGGGAATGAGGGAGTGTATGATGATGGGTGCATGTGTGAATAAGTGAGTGCATGCTGTGTGTGAATGTTGTGTGAATGTGTGTGCATGTGTTTGTGCTGGGCCGGGGACCTGATTTTGGTGGTGGGGGAGGCGTGTTGGGACCTCCAGGGCCAGCCGGCTCTTTTTCAAACACCTTTGATGTTTATTTGTGCTCACAAGCACTCTGCCACTCAAAGCTGATTATTTTAGCTGTACTTAATATATGGTGCAATCAACCTGGAGAAATAGATCGTACACATCTTGATGACATTCAGCAATCGCATAACCGCCATGCATTATCCAAGTTACAAGCACTTAGATGATCACTGCCTGGACCCTATACGATCTAGAGGTCTAAGTTTAAACCATTATAAAAACACACCTGTCAGTTGGTCTGACCATTTCATGGTGCACTTTACTATGGCTATTAACTGTATTCCATGCAGAAAGAATACGAGTGCCATTCTAGAATTGTGTTGCCAAAAGAAAGACACTGATCACATTTTCAGCGACAAAATATTTGGTGATCTAACGGCTAGTCAATCTGCCATTACTTGTATGGCTTTGTTCACCTAATTAATGACAAAGCTGCAAGCCAATTGTGACACTATTGCCTCCTGCAAAAGTGTCAAGAAATTTCCCAAAAGGAATAACCAGTGGCACAATGACAAACTGAACATTCTCAAGGGACTTTATCGATTTAAAAACTAAAAACAAAAGATGGTTCAAGACTAGGAACATAAGTGATCGCATTGAAGCCAAACTTGCCTTTAGGACATATATGATATATAAGTCGGGAGGATAACTCAGGGCCAACACGCTTGACCTGGAAGCAAGACGACGTGGAGCAACACAGGTTCGAAACCTGGTTCTGAGCTTAGAAACAACTGGGTATTAAACATGTAATAAATTACCAAATATATATAGGGATGAAATTATGAAATCTAAATACCTATGTTTTCAAAACATTAACCTTGCCGACAACAGACTTCAAGGTACTTAGGAATTTTACTAGCCCTTCTTACATCAATGCCTGTCTTCCAGCATGTCAAAAATGTTCCAGGATGAGTTGGAGGAGAAACATCAAAAGAAGGAAGAAACAGTGATGAAATATAACAGATGGCATGCCACAGTCTAGGTCACTTTAATAATCTGAAACAATACTTTAATAGACACAGGCTGTGCAAGGACTACAATATGAGAAGTGCCAGCACTGAGAAGTTGAGCCCTTTCATGCCAAAGAACTCCTCTGCTAAAATACTGCACAAACACTGGAGTTCCTCATGTGTGTTTCATCCCCACTCAAAGACATCCAGCGGTTCACAAAAAAACATCCACTTGGGGGAGAGGAGACGAGTTCGAATGCTGCTTTCCCTTCTCTGTGTCAACTTCTTTCTCGAACTTCTATGATACATTTCCGAAATGTCAAATGTTGGTGGATTGGTGGATGGAAAGCCAAATGACTCAATTTTCTCATCTCTGGCAGATGAACTTGTGTGTTATTGGCAACGTGCTTCTCAAATGGGTGACAGCCGTCTATATGCATGTTGGTATGTAATACAAGATGGATGTTCAGAATTTTGGAGATTGCTTCCGCAATGACAGAGTAATTTGAAAGTTGTGGAATACATTACAAAATAAAAAAGAGCAATAATGACAGCCTGCAAAAGCTCAACGAAGAAAGACTAAAAAAAAAACAAAAAAGGAAAAAGAGAAGGAAAGGGGAGATATGATGAAGTGAAGGATGCAGTGGAAAGTGTGAGGGGTGTAACAGGGAGGCTCATGAAGTCAGCAGTAATGAGTTTACAGTGACAGTAGCTCTCACTACCTGTATGGAGAGCAGGATGTGATAAACTGTGACTGAATAACGATGACAACACAACTCATTCCAGATACAATAACCCAGCTGAGTGGAGAACATGGAGGCAGATTAAGGAATAACTGAGAAGGAGAAATTCAGGCACAGACTGCATTAAAAAAATGCAAACAGAACTGGAAATAAGGAGAAACACATTGGTTATGCTGTACCATACAATGATACCAAGAAAAAAGGGATGCCAAGGTAAAAGTGTACAGGGTGGGTATATTGTCAGTGGAAGCACGCTGGTTGACTGTCACAGCATTAACTTTACTTCACAATGTGCCTTGTGAGGAAGGAACCTTCACAAGAGAATAACAGAGGCGATTCAATGACACAGGAATGTGAGAGGCCTGGCTCTGGTGAGTATTTTATTTGCAGAGCACAAATTGTGTATTATTGAACGGTCTATTAGTGAACAGAAGTAGACTGTGAATTTGTGGACACCTTGAACAGTTGGGTATGATGAATCCAGATGATAAGTAAGGGGGGGGGGATGTTGTAGCTGAATAGAATGTGGAATGTAGGCAAGGGAGCCTGGAGAATGGAATGTGGAAGGTAGGGCTGGGGACAGCTGTAAGGCAGTTAATATGAGACATTAAAAGAAGTAAGACCTAATCCATGTCTCAGCGTCATCATTAATGTTATGGAAGATATGCATGAAATCAGGATCACAACAACTGTGCAGATACAGAACTTCCTGGAAGAAAATAACATCCTTGACTCCTATCAGTCAGAATTTAGACCAGTT
The DNA here is from genome assembly GCF_040938575.1 of Ambystoma mexicanum. Lineage (NCBI taxonomy): Eukaryota > Metazoa > Chordata > Amphibia > Caudata > Ambystomatidae > Ambystoma > Ambystoma mexicanum. The sequence goes on from NC_090937.1 coordinate 433,012,782, forward strand.
CATGCACCGAGATGCCATTAACCGCCGCTGAGGCTGCTGACAATGGTGCCATTAGCATGCTTGTCATGCTAGACCTGTCGGCAGCCTTTGACACTGTCGATTTTGGCATTCCCAGGTCAGATTGTCTCCTCTCTGTCGCCATATTTTTTAACATGTACATTTGCCCATTGCTTGCCATCTTAACCCAGCCTGACCTATGCTACCAATCATATACTGATGATACTCAGATCTTTGTCCCGCTAATGCAACCACTGGAGGCATGGAGTGAGTCTTTACATGCACAGATTAAATTCAAAGCTGGATGCAGGAGAACAAGCTCCACTTGAATTCATCAATTATTGTTTTTGGTACTAAAACAAATGTAGCTAATATTTTACATTCTGTTCCCTGCCCGACCCTGTTCCGGACTTCAACTAAATACACCCAGACAGTGAAAAATCAGGGTTTCACATGGCAGTCCGTCTAAGCTGTAATTTACATATTAGCAAGATTGTCAAGTCTGTATATTTTCAAGTGAGGTTTGTTGTGGTCCTGTTTCTCCTCACCCCTCAATAGGGATCTGTAGGCCAGTGTAAAACAAAAGAAGCAGAGTATAGGCCAAAGGGAACCTTGCTGTCATGTCCCTTAGAAAGCTTTCAGGTCACACAAGTCATATTTGCAGATAGATAATACACAGTGACATGTTTCTGGTGAATTGTAGCCCTGAGCTAGCAAAGAATATGCTTCTAGGGTCGTGGACTGTTGTGGTTATGGGGTACTGGTCCCCAGGTCTCGGGTGGTGTCCAGATTTGGTCTTGGAATCATTCTCTGGACTTTGCTTCAGTTTATCAATGACACGTCTGGTAACCATCACAGCTGCAGACTGCAGTCAAAGGTACTGGAAAAAGTGTAGATCATCTGGTCTGTTGGAGTACAGCTCTAGTTATGGGAAACATCTCAACTATGACAACAAGGTAGGAAGGTTATTTGGAGGGGGGTGAGAGCTCCATGCACTTGTGTCCTCAAAGATTCAATCAGTATAGTCTGTAAAGTTGCACGCCTTCGACTCTCTCAGCTATGGGGTAACTTGGTTTTACCAGGTACACTATTTGAGCAGTCGGGCATCGTCATAAGGCAGGTTTTTCAACCAGGTGAGGCAATGATTGTTGATACCTCATTCTGGCAGTTCGCAATCAGAGAATCAAAATGATCACTGATCTTGGTCTCTCCCTGGAAGGTATGAAATCTCTTTCCCCAAAGCAATGGGCAGAGTTTCAGCATCAGGTGTTCTCAACAAGCCTGGAAGCGTCTTCAGCAACGATTCTTCACTTCATCTCAGGCAACAATCTTCCTGCATACATCGAGCATACAGTAAAGCTGGCTCTCCATATTCATTATAATGAGGGATAGAGCCTAAGCCACAACTGCTAACTACATCCGTTCAAACCTGTTGGTGGAGACCCAATGTCTTATTTCTCTTTCTCTTTTCCTCTCTCTGTCTCTCTCTCTCTCTCTTTCGCGCTCTCTCTCTTTCTCTCTCTCTCTCTCTCTCTATCCCTCTCTCTCCCGCTCTCTTTTGCTCTCTCTCTCTCTCTCTCTCTCTCTCTCTCTCGCTCTCTTTCGCTCTCTTAATCAGAACATCAGGTAGGATACTTGATCAAGGTAGGTATTGATGGAGTGGAAGAGTTGTGCGAGTGCTTCCACTGTAATGGTTTTCTCAATAGAGACAGAAAGAATGTCATCTGCTTAGGTGATAGCCGTGAGGGATGGGAGAATGCTGGTCAGGTCTTCTTGGCGTATGATTCTTTTCTTGGAATCTTGGAAAATGTTGGGGTCTCATGATGGGGTAGAAGACATGACAAATCTGTGATGTAGACGGAGATGCCCATGTTTTGATTGAGCTTGCCTACTTTGTCTGATGGTGTTTCACTTGGCTGTGGAATGAGGAACTGCAGGATCTGTCCGAGTGTTCATGAACTGTGTGGGAGCCCCGAAGAGTGTTCTTCTATTGTAGGCTGTTTCTCACTAATACATGTTTCTTTGGCTAGGACTTTCACCAGATCTTTTCATTGGCGGGTGACTTGATCACTGTTGGAAAATCTAGACACGTACCAACAGTCACTTGTGTGAAGGATTTAGTGGAAAGTGGGTATCAACATTGCTGTTCAGTACATGGCTGGGAGGATTGATACTGATATTATCAATAGCATGTAGTTTGAGATGGCTGCGGTTCAGAAGAGGTATTCTAACATCATGTCCATGAGGAGGCTTTTGAATGAGCCAAACAAAGGCTTGACTAGCTTAGGTTAACCACGTTAGTTGAGGAATGTATTATTAAGCAGGATTAGCAGGATTATTACGGTAGCATGATCTTTCAAATCCATTGGTAGGGGTTGTAGGTTAAAATAGCTGATGATGCGGTGCATAGCAGGTGAAGTTTGCTGCCTTGCATATCAGTGGGGGTTGGTGACAATGTATTTGATATGCAGGGAGTTGAGTGTTTCTCTGTTTTTCTTGGTTGTCTGTCTACCATCCATGTTTAGGTCTCTGAAAGATGTTAGAATGATTTTCGGTTGCTTTTCTGATGAGGTGTGTGAGTCCACTGAGGAAGGTGTAGGTCGGGTGTTATTATCACATGGAAGGTGGCTGTTTGTGCAGGAGAGAGGCTGTGATTTCCAAGTGGCAGGCGAGGAGTTCCAACTTTTTTTTTAAATGAGGATTTGTGAAGGGTGAATGTTCTTGACCTCTTGTAGATGACTATGAAGCTGTCTCTAGACTGCCTTGTGCAGTCAATGCGTTCTTTGATGTAGTCTGCAGGAAGGGCGACACTGATGATGCGTGTGGAGTATATGAGAAGCAGGTCTGTGTGATGAAGAGAACATCAAGGCTACATGAGGTGATGAGGTCCTTTATGTCTGTGGCCTGGAGAGGCATGATGAGGTTGGATGATTGGTTGGTGGACAGTTATGCATTGTATGAGAGATGTTTACACTTTGTAGGCCCAATACATCAGTACCAGATTGTGCCAATAACCTATTGAACTGTTCAATAATTAAGCAATAAACCCTGGTCTGCAGAGGTATTGCGGCATCAGTTATTACCCCCGGCCTATGTTACAGGCCTGAGTGAATCTTGTGCCTTCATGTGAGCGCCAGGGCATAACCAGAAGCAGTTATGCCCACGCACAGAGGGGTTTATTGCTATTAACACCCCGGTATGCTTTCCAGAGTGCTAATATATACATCATTTTAAGTTGAGAAATTACGTGGTATGCATAGTTCCTTCTCCCTTTCCGTGGCAGCCATTGCAGTGGCGGGGAAGCATCGGAAAACTGAGTGTTGCAGGTGCCAGCGAGGTATTAGGCAGCTACATGTGAGTAGGGCAGGGATTGGGGTGAGGGGATGGGGTAGGGGGATGGAATTTGGGAGAGGTTGCAGGGAGGATGATATGTAGGCTTACTTACCTGTTGCCTGGCAGGGAAAATGGCAGCCTCCTGCTGCTCAGGGGCCTCAGAAGAAGGCAATCCCATGAGGTAAAGCCCACATTCTGAGCTCTCTGATTGCCTGGGAGGCTCCCTGATCCCCATCTTACCCATCCCATAACACTCCCGGGGTGCTAATAATCAGAAAATCATTGGAAATATTATTTTCTAATAAGGATTCTTGATAAAGTATAGATTGAACAAGAGTGCAGCTCAAGTTGCTTCTGTTGTGTATCCACACCTTAGTTATGAAGCCTCTCCTGCTTCTAAAAGTGTTCCCATTGTTCTATAATGAATCATTGTCATCCCATGAATAGACCCAAAACAAGTATCAAGTAAATTCCTTCTATTGTAATGGTGGAGACTGAAGCGGCTCTACATAGGAGAATGACATGTGATGGTATGTCCATGCTGCCTGAAATGGCAGAATAAGGAAATGACTTGAAGGCACTCTCTCTGCACACGATGTTGCCCTGGACTTCACGCCATTCAGGCATACACTTCATCGGGATTGCCCTGGCGGGGAATAGCAGCAAGCCACATAGTAGTTCATGGAAATGCTTCCATTAATCGAATTTTGGAAGGGAAACGAGGTGCAATATCAGGAAATAAATGGCCCTCATTATATGTTTTTGGCTCTCCACATGGAAATGCCGCTTTGGGGTAATTATTGTTACTTACTGCATGTGGTATTGCAGGAAAGTCCCAGAATTTGGAAAACTCTGCTGGGGTTTACAGAAGCGGATGCAGAGTTCCAGAAATACTACATGTGGTATTCGTGTAAATCCGCATGAGGCATATTTCTCTTTTTTTCCCACTGCTTTCCAACCTCCATGGATTGTATATTGTTGTGATCGAAGGCATTCCTGTAGATTGTGTTTTTTTATTCACAAAAGTGATGACTATGGCCCTTTTGCACATTCCGTGGCAAAGGTCGTGAGAAAGTGGGCATTAGTGGCGGCCAATTGTTGACTCCCTTTGACTGTCCCCAAGCAAAAACGCCTTGCTGCAAAGGGAAGCCTTTGCCCTTCCCTTCAGTACAGAAAGACACGTTTTAAAAACGTCAGGGCTGTTTTCCTAATGTCTACTTCCATCTAGCCTGTGGAGGTAAACAGTTGGTGCTAAAATTGGAGGTATACGATCTCATACGATTGCGTAATTACCGCATGAGTTAGCCCTCTTGAATACCGCATCCAGTAACTCTGCCAGGCCAATAGTCAAATAGGTGGTAAAACGGGCAGAATTTCCAAATATCACCCGTGTGTTCTGTTGCCACTGACCTAATGAGGGGGAATGATATGTGTGTGCTAAAAGAAGGTGAAAGTAGGTGTCAGAGACAGTGCCCCCAAGGCATCCCACATTGGCATGCTTGCAATGGCAGCAAGGAACATCATTGCAGAGCGGAGTATGGTCGTGCATGGCGGTGTGCCAGCAGCAGCAGAACACATAGAGGGCACTGGGGAACGCGCGATGCTGCCACAACGCCAGCAATGGCTACCAGGCTGCTTAAAAAACGACGCAGATTTCTACTTCCTTCCCCTAACGCGAGGAGGAAGGATAGCTCAGGGGCAATGTGTTTGTCCTCGAAACACGACAACACAGGTTCGAATCCCGATCGCGGGCTTAGAAACCACTTGTTAGTATTAAGCACGTCATAAATAAACAATACAATCAAAAATACGTTTTGTGGAAATACCATGTACACAGTTTATTTTTACCTCAAGCCATGTGCATCTAAAGGAGCCTTGCTTCACTTATTGTGGAGAAATTGTGTGCCTGGACAGAAGTGCCGATTTTCTCGTATATGAAGGCAAGTTACAATTAAACCAATGAATGATCTGACATGGATTACCAGCAATGTCATTCATTACCACTGTTAGGCAAGATTGTATGCAGTACCCTGTGGGAGACTGCACCAGCCTTGTCCGCTTGCCAATAGTTAACCCAACCTTTGGTATAGGTCGATACTACACACGTTGGTAGAGTGACTGGGCAGCCAGGCTTATCACAAAAGGGGTCAATGTGAGCTGTATGGTTGTAACAGACATTCACAGTGACAAGTATCCAAATAAACACACTCAAGGTTTCTTGATTAAACAATTATTTATTAATTTAACTGTCAGTTGAATAAGCCTTCTTAAAAAGGGAGCCAAAATATGTAACACAAAAATATACTTCAAAATACACACTCTTAGTTTCTTTAAATCAGTAGATTCCCATTTGGGATGACACACAGACACTTCCTACAACCTGAGGTGACTTAAATAGCTAGGACACTGTGGACATTGATCTATCACTGGTACATTTAGAGCAATACTGAGTTTGGTGTCAAAGAAAAGGTTTTAGGGAATAAAACAATGGTTAACAAATACTCTTAAGCAGGTACGTACTTTTGAATCCCGAATGCAAAGTAAATTAACCTTTTTTCATCTACACAAGTTATAGGATGTGTGACTTTTGTTGAGACATAGTTAAAGCACCAAGTCAGAGGAAAGAAGAGTCTTTCAGGGATCCAGGGCAGCTAATGTTAATTGAGCAAAAGTCTAGGTGAGCTGAAGCACTTCTTGCAGGTGAGTAAAAAAGTCTTGCACAATGTTTTAGAAGTCTTTGTAGAAAATGAAATCACTGTAGGGCCACAAGCTGGGGGGCTTGTGAGGGGCAAAGCTGCAAGCAACTCTGCAAAAGCAACCAAGACAAGTCTAAACTGAGAGCTGGCAAGGCTACACAACAAGAGATAAGTCCCCTTAGTTTTACAGTACCTTAGGATTCCAGCTTGCTTCTGTTCCTGTATATGTCTGCAGATCCTGTTGTTCATGGACCTCAGTCATGGGGACAAGAGGGAGGACGCAAGAATTGAAGGTTAGCAGCAGCAATGGGCAAACTTCAGAACAGTGGCACTTCACGGTTTCAGCTTCTCGCGGTGTTGGGTGTCTTGGCCCACGTTCAAGTTATTATGCTGCAACACTTGGTGCTGTGGGCTTACGAAATCCAAGAGGGCGGAAAAGCCCACATTTGCACCAGAATCCTGGAGAACCGTGCAGTTTTGTGCACAGCAAAATGTTCCCCTGACCTGCCGCCCACCAGTGCGAGCGTGATGGGCCAGGAGTGCCATGGGTGAATGTGTGCCAAAGGAAAAACAGCAGTGCCGGTTGGCTCAAAAAGCGCTTTGCAATCACCTTTGTTTCTTTGAAATGCAAGCTAAAAATGCCTATTTTAAACATTGCAAGATATTCAAAAATCTCAATGAACACCAGCAGACATTTGGCAGAAGGTAGACTTGTGTGCATACAAACGCCGGAAAACGAAAGAGCCCAAAACCATGTTTATAACAAAACTGGCTGAGCTGTGGATGCCAGCAGCTGAAGTGAAATTGGACTGAAAGACACTAAAATCTAAATGTTTAAAATAAATGAGTGACCTACTGTTGAGTGTCACATGGTTTGCAACTGTTAAATGCCATAGTTTTGAACTTAGAATCAGCGTTCTAGCTGCATGTGTAAAAATTGTCAGTTTGATTTGAATGTAGAAAACTGGGAACTAACGTGACATTTAGCTGAAGCCTGGCTTGAAGAGAGTGAATTCTGCCCGGCAACTACCCCCGACAGGAGTGAAACTTGCTCAGCCACTCTTCCCAGGCCTGGCTGCATTCTGCTGCCCCCACCAAAAGGAGATGACACCTCCCTGATTGAATCAGGGGAGGAGCACCTGGGGACTGCAGGAAACTAAACAAAGCACTGTCCTTGGACCAAGGGAAAAGTTAAATTATGGGGGTCGTAAATGGCTTCCTCTTGGAAGGAAACGGGGAGGGGCACTGCATGTGAGCAAGCTGAGCTTGGGGGAAGTGGATAAACCAGAAATTCCACCATGTGCTTTGGAAACCACACCCGTTTGGGGTCAGAGCATAATTTTAAAAAGATTTATAATTCATAGTGCGGACTTGTAAAAATTATATAAATAACATCATCATTCTTGTGATTTTACTGTGCACATTTTAAGAGGTGTTAGGACCCTGTGGTATGTTCTTGGGGATAGTAGCGGAAAAAGGTTGTTACTCCAAATGTATGCATGTTAAAAATCTGACACTTCATCATCTGAAACCCATATCTTTGGTGCACATTTGTGTAAAATCTGGAAAGGTTTAGAGGTCGTTATCTGGATGAAAAGAGCAGAATTCTGTCATAAGTGGACACGACATCTTACAAAGACAGGGATCGGATGGTTTGGTGCTACAGAAAATATGTTAACTGGACGTATAATATTAGAAAAATGGTACATAGTCAAATATGTATTTGGATCAGAAATAGATTTGTGTGCAATTTGACAAGGGGAGGATCCTCTGACCATAAACCTACCTCATCACTCTGACTCACAACCCAGTTCCCCCAATCAAGGGAGAGAGGAGGAACTGGCCAATGATAGGTTGAGAGGGTTGGGCATAGAAGATGAGCCGACCCTCTCACTTTCTAAACACATAAAAGGAGACTGTGCAGGACAGGTAGGGAGATTCACTTCCCACTTCAAGCTGATTTCTTGCGGAGCGTTTTGCCAGAAGCCATCAGATCCAGCACTTAGACTTCAAATCCAGACAAAGACCAGAACCTTGAATTCAGACTTCAGAATTTGTCAGCAGGCCTCAAAATCTTTTGCAAACTGATTCACCCCAGACTTCCAAGGGGCACATCAGAGTAAAACAGCCAGGCTGAGCTGTTTGATTCTGGCCTAAAACCCTGTTCCAGAAACACCCAGAAAGCAGAGCTGTACCCGGAACCAGAGACCAGACCGCCGTGCAGTGCCAAGAACTTTTTCCAGAACCAGAGATCCAGACCGCTGTGCAGTGCTGCTAGCAGAGCTGACCCAGATCGCTGTGAGCAGAACCAGGCAGAGACCATCCGTAGCGAGGGAAAAGCAGTCCAATCCTGACCTGATCCGTGGCGAAGTCGCATTCCTGTCCAAAATATAGTGTGAGTACCGCCAGAACTGTGCAAAACCCAATCTCTTAGTTTAAAATAATCTAATTCAAACTATTTTAACCTATTGAGAACTGCATCCTAGGAATCTTGTGTTCCTTCTGTGATGTCAAACCTGAAAACTGTCATCTGTCATTCTGAGCTTGACTTTTCTTTTGAGAATCTACCTTCACGAAATCGTCCGCATCTCCGGAACCGTTTGTCCTAGGAACGAATAGATTTAGATTCTGTGCTTTCCAACGAACCCAGAACCAACTTTCTATTCATTATACTTTTTCCGTAATCGCGCTTGACACACTCAGAAAAATTGCCGCGAATTGCGATTTGGCTCAATTTCTTCACTTGGCAAAATAGCAGCTCCTTGCTTTCCTTTGCTGAAATTCGTTTGCCACCTGACAATCATTCATAGAGCGTTGCTAAAGTGATCCTGAACTAATACAAAGTAGCTGTCACCCACCCTGAACCTCTAGAGGGAATTAAAATAATTTTAGCATATTTTTCACTTCTTTGCATACCACCTTTAAAGTACTTTGCCTGTGTTTAAAATCATCCCTGTTGATCTACGCTTGCTAGGGGGGAACTGAATTGGGATTGTACTGTGATTGTATTCCTTAAGACTGTGTGTGTCACTTCCACCTCCTTACATTGCATAGAGGGGGGGGGGTGAATTGCCAAAAGGGGAAAAGTGATTATATTACCTTTTGCTGAAATCATATCAAGTTTATTCCTGTGTTGCTTCTTTTCCACCTTGCATTTCCTTGTACCATATAAAGCGTTCTCAGCTACCTTATCCTCTATACTACTCCTAAGTAATTACCCAGTGTGCTAGTATCACATCATCCATTGTTGATCACTCACTGTCATATGTCTAAGTGTGATATCAATTATTAATTTATTATACAAGTGTGATATATATATATATATATATATATATATATATATATATATATATTGTTTAATTCTCAAATAAACCTTTTAAATTTGCAAAACAAACTTACTTCTTGGCTCAGTGGGGTCAGGGGGATTCTAAGAGAGGGGTGTTATATAAGGGTTGTCATCCAGAGTACACGAACTGGACATAAAAATATATAAATAAGGGCTTCCTTTGAGCAATCCCAGACAAAGCACTGACTAAGTGGGACTGCTTGATTGGAGTCATTAACAGCGCCTCCTGCGAACAGCACCACTGCAATTCTCGGATATCTTATGGACTTTCCTTGCATCTGGGGACCAGCACTCTGTTGAGGTGGCTCAGGCTTGGTCAGTCCTGCTTCATGAGAGTCCAGAGGATCTTCCTGTAGCTCGGGTCTGACTTAAAAACAAGACACTCGATTCTAGTGTTCCTCTACCTGGCAATCGGTTCCTGCAGCAGCAATGGAAGTACAGCCATCTCCGAGAGGATGTCCCAACGAGTTCGCTTTGGGGTTGATTAGTCCATCCAACCCAAGGGGAGAAGTTGTCCGTTGCATGGCTTCTCTAGATGAGGCGAATTCGGAGCTTCAGCAATACAGCAGTGCTTCACCGGGCAAAACAACAGTACAGGAGTTGCAGCAAGTGTCTCTTCCAAGTTCTTCTTCATATTTCTTCATCCAGTGGTCGACTCTGCCTTCCAAGCGAAAAACCTTCCCTTTCATGCAGGTTTCTACCATTCATTTGCAGCCTAGCTGTCACTCACACAGCAAGGTGGCTGTCATCCAAGGACAGCAAGCAGCCAGCCAATCACCTTTGGGTGCATTCCTGTAACCAAGGGGATTAAGCACAGGGAGTTTTCGGGCACTTCCCTCACTTCCTGTCCAGCCAAACACGCCGGGAGCAGGAGGTGGGCTTCAGCAGTGAATACTGCCAAAGACAAAAGAAACAAAGGGACCAAAATTGGTTTGGTGCGCAGAGTAAATCTCAAGAAGGATCGTTCCTACAAGAAATGGCGAAAAAAGAAGACTAGGGCTATTTTGACAAAATGGGCACCCATGGCTGCTTTACTGCAGCTGCAATTGCAGCCCGTTGTAGAAACACACAATGGTAGGAAAAAGTAAACCACTGCTACCAGCCATTGATTTTAGAAAGGATAACACTAAACATGTTACATGAGAAACTAGACAAAGGGGATACTAAGTAACCCCTCCAGCACACTATGATAGGATAGTGTGTGCTGGGTCTAGAACGTTGCAAAATGAAAGTAAAGTAAATTTCACTTCACTGCTCTTGGAAACAGTAGTTTCACCAAGAGAAGGTATTTAAACCTTTGGGAAATCTAAGAGATTTCCCTGTGCCTCTGCACTCAAGGTGCTGTGTGTCAAATGTAAAGATGATGCCTATGGAGTTTGTCAGACTCCAAAGTCAAAAGAAACACAGAGTTCAAATCACAAAAAAATACACGAGAGAGTAGGAAAAAGGTCTCACTCTCTCCAGGTTAGAAATGAAAAAGTCCTAAAGTCCAGCAAAAAGAGCTGGGGTCTCTAAGGTAGAAGGGAATTAGCACATTTCTGAGAATTCTCCCTAACAACCACCAAGGGGACTCTGATCGGCATGGGACGGCTCGATATGTCAAGCATTCGAAGAGCAGTGCTGTAGCTCCCCTTGCAGAGCGGCTTCCTGCCACACTTTCACATCCTGGCTTTGCAGGCAGTGGCGCGTCCAGACTATTTTGACTGGGGTGGCCGAAGTGGGGCTATTGCTTATGCAGGGGTGGCATGAAGTAGCAGTGAACACACACACATAAGGATCATAGTTTAGGATAATGGAGTGGTACCTGTGGTGGCCAATCAGATTCCAGAGGTAGCACATGTCACCTAAGGCCACTCCCTGGACACAACAATGTTGGCAGACTCAATCCTTTGCCATTCCTAGGTCAAAGACATGAGCAGCATTGGGTCATAATGGCTCCTTCCGGGAAACTCTCCTCTTTTACTTGTGTCATATTTTGCATAAATATGCATTATGAATAAATACATCCATTTTTTATAGTGTTTCACGTGGGTCCCTCTATCTTCTAAGCGCTGTAATAATGTTGTTTTAGACATTTCATACTGTGGCAAATAATCACTGCCATGGTTGGAAAGCTCAAAAGTTTGTCTGGAAATTGGCGTATTCTCCCTCCCCTCTGGCCTCCCCCGCCTGGGGTATCCAGAACTCTGCTATTATTCGCCAATTACATGATACCCACATTCTCAACCGCGCAAGGATGGAGGACTGAGTCATCCCTGCCAGCTTTCGAATTCGAAATGTGCCGTCTTGCCCAAAGTTGATGGAGATCGCTTATCCCGGGAGCGATCTGCACAGATATACAAATACAGGAATTCACTAGCCTGAAAAAAAAAATTAAGGAAAATTAAAAACAGCCATACATGCAAAGTGGCAGGTGGACTCATTTCTCCTGATTGTGCACGTTCCCCTTGTGCATGACACGTTGATTTGACTAAATCCCGGGCACATCAGCGTCTAGGACTGGGTTTGCAATAAAAATAAAAGGTCTCTTTCACCTAGTGAATACAGCACCCTTGTATTAAAAAACAACATGTACTTCATAGGCCTTTTTCGTTCTCCCATAAGGCACCAGTTAATTGATATAATTAATCTTCTAAAGCAAAAGTTAATACGGCATGTAATACACTTTGTGAATTAACGTTTCTGAAGGAAATATTGCCCCTTGCTAATTTGGTTAATTGTCACATTTCTAATGTGAGATGTGAATAGCTAGGGTCCAACACACTAAATACCACACTATCAAGTTGGTAGTAAACATAACGAAAATGCATGTTTAACATTTGTCATGAAATACTTTCCAAAGGAGATGGGTGTTTTGCATTTTCACCAAAGTAAACATGGTTTTGAATGCACTGTACTGGGGGGGGCTCTGAGGGGCCACTGCAGTGTCATCAGTGTCCATGTCTGGTGGAAAGCTTTGTGGGAATAGTCCAGCATCTGGAGTTCGAGGATATTTCTTGGACACCTAGGAGTGCACAGAGTCTCAATTCTTGGGAGGTAAGCAGGCCATGCCCAAGGCTAGTCCGTGCAGACCAAGAACAGAATTACGAGCATGGTGGTTCTTTCTTTGAGGGGGATTCAGTGTAGAGCTGAGAGGACAGGGTTGACGTGGTCACACAGAGGTAGTTTCAGTAGGAGACTGCCGGAACCATTCCTTAATAATGTACACAGTGTCCACACCATGTGCTAGACTGGTTCCAGTGAGGGGATGCAGCACCGTAAGAATGACAGAAACAGGTCGGTAGTCCCCAAAAAATAGGGCCTTTTTTTATTCTATGCAGTTACAGAGTAACTTCAACAAAACATAATTAAATTCAATAATGGAATTCAATTTCCATGTAACCTAGAAGTTTGGTGATGATCACACTGCTTCAGAATCCGGGAACATTTGGCAAACCTGATTTGGCAAACCTGAACAGTCAAGATCGGGCACGAACCATCTGTAATTTGAGATGTGTTAAACTGGGTCTCAATAAGGAACATGAGCTCGGCATATTTTTATGATTCATTGCATTGACTGCTCGTACCAACTTGACCTAATCTGTACTATTAACTGACATGTTTGGAGCATGTCATGTATTTTCAAGCATTGCACATTTGTTCGGGAACTCCACGTTGATAGTGTTAAATGATTATGGACCTATTAGAGTTGGCAAGGATTGCTGGAACAAGGATCTATGTGATTATTTGTATCTTGGGAATATAATGTATGTTTGAAACACACTGTGTATAATATAATGTCTTAAGAATCTGCCTGCAAATAGGGTAAATGTGATACCATACCATGTCTAATGATTTATCTAGTCCAATTTTGAGGAATCAGTACGGGAGAGTGCAAATATGCATTGTTGTTTCTATTAGACGCCACCGTCACGTGATTACATCAGGTGACGATAACTTTCAATATTACTCAAAGAATAAGGCAACCAAGTTCAATAATAGCACGTTTCATTCTAGAGATGTGTATAACACAAAAACTACCAAGCAAAACTGTGGGCCACTCCCTATTTCAAGCTTCAAAGCAACTAATTTCAAATTACGGAGTTTGGGTATCACGTGAGTAAAACATGTGATCAGACCACAAACATCTACAAAATTCAGTGTAGTGACCCTAGGTGACTGGTTGCAGGGCTACGATTTGCAATGGATGAGGACTGATAATCCTCAGGTAAGAAACATGCACCATGAACGGCGGAGCGAATTAGCAAACTTAGACACAGTTAACAAGACTAAATAGCCTTAAACATATATAATTCATGACTTGTATTGCAATTGGAAAGAACGATACTCCAAAAAATGGCCACAAGTAAACTAATGTAATGGACAGCATGGCGCTCTGAAAATTGATCATAACCTTTTGGGAAAAAAAAAATATATGAGGACTTGACTTAGACTGCTACTACAAACGTCATACTTCCCCATAACATCAAATAAGGGTAAGACTCTATCCAAACTATATTTAATAGGAACACATAGGTTTGGGAACACCGAGACAGACATACTCACTGTGCACACTCCCTTTACTCCAGGCAATGCCCTTGGCTCATCATGGAACCAACAACTCGCTATGTACTGTGCTATACTTTGACCCAGTGTTTACAACCAAGGGATTCAGACATCTATTGTATGCTTCTCTCAACAGGAATTCACATAATCAAATCCGTCATCATATAAGAGTAAGAGTATTGAGCAAGCAGTTCCGCCTTATATATATGTATACTTTCTAGTTTCTGGGTAGGCTATCGCCTTGATCTAGCATTTTCTCACATTATTATCATAAACAGCAGTGGATATAGCAAGGGCAAGTTAATTGACAGAACATTAAGGGATGGTAACTCTCGGTCAATAAGTTCCTGACACGTTATCCTGTGTAAACTTGGATTTGGAATCTCACATCCCTCTAGCTGGCAGATATCTTCTAATCATGTGCAATTATTGCAAATGATGTATGATGTATTCGGATAATGGTATAATTTTCTCTTGAACTCATATCTAAGAAGTGTGCACCTAGGATATCAAGTAAATGTACATAATGTTCAATCAATAAGGGATATCTACTAATGGAAACATTTGTGTCTTCTCTCCCCATCGCTCTCCTCCCTTCAACCTTCTGCTTTCCAATTCTTATCTTCTGATATGCTTATAAATATTGAATCATGTCAATATTCTTTATATCAGTAGTGGTATCTTAAATAGCATGATTAATAATGCTACAAATTAATTTGGAACTTTGCTGTGTGGATCGGTTTTCTATTCTTTAGGGTTACTCCTTATTTGTATTATTTGCTTATGCTGTTATCTTGATTAATTGGGAAGCAATGTGATCATCACCAAACTTCTAGGTTACATGGGAATTGCAATTGAATTTAATTATGTTTTGTTGAAGTTACTCTGTAACTGGATAGAATAACAAATTGTCTTATCTTTTCAGTTACTGGCTGAACACATACCTTTTTGTTGTACATGTGTAATTTGTGGGACTACCAACCTGTTTCTGTCTTCAATAAACTGAGGCTGGGGTAACCACTCGCAGCTGTTCTCTTTCTGAATAAAACAGAGACCAATCAATAATCAAACTCAATTATACTTTGAGACTCAGCCACTCCCAATCTAGCTATCCATAAGAATGACACTCACACAATCTTTACATATAGTCAATGGCCACGCCTTATGTCAGGCATGCATATTTATTGAAACCACACATCACATCTGTCGTCCAGTACATCATGTGATGGTGGACGTGTCAGATGCAACATCCCTCCTTCACGATAAATATTTGGCAACAGCTATAACTCAAAACATGAATAACAACGTTTTTTCTCGAGTCCGTCCGCTCAAAGGCCAGAACGCCTTCCATGTGGTCAGGGGACACCAGGGGAATGATTGCGGTGACCAAGTATCAACCACTTGGCCATTCTCAGCAAGATGATCATGGACCGCCTCACCTGCATCTCCCAACTCTTCCTCTCTTCGGGAAGTATTGTAGGTGCATGGTGAGAACAGCCTAAACTGCAGTTCCATGCCACCACCTTGCCATCTCTGGTTGCTGTGATCATGGAACCCTTCTGGCCAACCACCGCCCAAGGAATGGGCTTATTTGGCATGCACAGTTTAGTGTGGGCTTCCTCTTTTGCAAAAGGACTTAATCTCCTAATTGTACTTGATATGGTACCAATCTCCTCCGAGATGACGCCTTCTCATTTTTATCACCAGTATCTGACCCACCAACGTCCTATGAATTGCTTGCATTGGTCGGAACATAGGCTCATTTGAAACAAGTGGGAAGGCGTCCTGCCACTTCCTTTTGGGCCGTTTACCTACGTGTTTTGGTAAAGGCTAAATTCTTCCACATGTTAAGTATGGCAGTGGCTTTTTTATTTGGTTGACTGTCATAGGTATTCTAAAAAGACGAGCAAGAAAAGCCCTTTAAGAGTGCATCATAGCATGCTTTTATTATTTTGCTAATGCTAATAGGTGCACAAACATATTTTACACATTTAGAATTTTTCAAGAAATACTGCTATTTCATAATATACATTTTAGATCAAAATACATTCATTTTGTTTTAGAAATGTATTAAAAAAGAAAGATTGATTGTTAAACATAATTGTGGCAGACATTCAGCAAATACAACATATCTAACACATATAGTGCACAGAGTCACCATCAATCATGTTTTTTTGTGTCTTGGGTGGATCATATCTGCAAGACAGCATGGTGTCTGTGAGCTCTAAAAGAGACAGGGACCTAGTCATTGGTCAACGTCAGGAATCAGATCAGGTAATGAAACGGGATTGTGGGAATGAAGCCCTCAAGGTTATGTAAACCCGTGACGTTTCGGCAATGAACCTTCTTCTTGGGCCTCGACCTGGTCTCCCCTGTGTGTAGAAGAGAGGGAGAAAATGAAAAGGAGTTTTAAGTAAAAATGGGGGGCAAAACTTGCTGTAGAGTTCATCTCAAAGGAGGGATGAGTCTAGTGCTAGTCTGACCTGCATGCATTAAAAACTAATTGAGACCAAATGGGGGTACAACCGTGAAGTTGTCCTATCGCTTGCTGGCACTTGAATACTAACCTGGACGGAATTCCGGGGTTTAAATTGGCTTCTCGATGTTGAGGATGGGGAGTTCAATTGAACTGTCCGACATCAGGGCTTAACAAGGAGAAAGTTGAAGGTAGATGTTAAATCTACTGGAAATGCTAAAAAGTGGAAAAGGAAATGGAGACAGAAAACAACAATGTGTGTTTTAGTGAGGTTGGAATACAAATACACATTCCACTGCTAATCATATGCCTCGAGAAGTGACTATGCAGTACCTGGGGCACAATGATGTGCTGCCCGCAGCGGATAGTGGGCTGGATGCTGTGGGGAAGCAGTTCTTTGTTCGAAGTGCCTTGATGATAGGTTGCAGGCTGGGGAACACGGTCAGGCAACCGGTGTCAGGGTACTGGAACCAGCACTGAGCCGTTCCTTAGTATTGCTGTGTTACCCTAGGTGGAGATAGAACAGTGAAAGATTAATAATGGTGCTGAGGTGTGTTAGGAGGATACACACATGCGGCTTGGTATGCCCGTGACCCTCAACCCGTTTGTGTGGGTTGGTGCTAAGGATCGGGTCGTGGGGCCAGGAACGCAGGAACAGAGTCTGCCGTTCCCGGTCACCACGTAATCTGCCTACCAGGGGACTCTCACCTGTAAATGTCTTGCGCCGAGTGTATTCTTTGCTCGGGGTTACTGCAACTGTAGCGGCTCACGTCGCTGCAGTGGGGGAACTGAGCTGTGTCTGTAAATGTGAAGCGCGCATGTGCAGGAGACATCTGTCTGAATCTCCGCACATGCGCACTTCGTGTGGTGTCCGCGAGTTGTCATGGCACCCGTGTGTGTCGGTGGAACTTGCGTGGAAATGTACTTGGGGAGACAATCGTGGGAGGCCTTGGCCTGTCTTGGATGGTGTCAGTTCGCCTTAAAAAACAGAGAGGCGTGTGAGTAACACTTCTTGTGGAGGGTGATTTGTGTCCAACTCCAACATTTACAAATATCGACAAGATAAACAGCCTTGATGTTTTTAGAGTATACCATTGGAGGCTGCCACTAGGTTTCGAAGGCATACCATTACTCAGATACATAGGCTCAGGCAGTAGTAACCAGACCTTCCTGCTCAAGAATGGCTCCACAAGAGCTACTCCTGTAAATGTATGGGGAGTCGTCCTGTTTGCCATCAAGAACATGGTCAATGCTACCTCCATGGGCGTTCAGTTTTCATAGGCAATCCTGAATGCCTTCTTTAGGCTTTGTAGAACTGCTTCACATCACCATTCGCCCATAGCCAGCATGGTGTGATTCGGTAATATTTAAAGTCATATTAAGACATGAATGTGGCAAAGAATGCCCATTGAAATGGTGGCCCATTATCTGTTCTCACTGTTTGGGAGTCCATGTGCTGGAAATATGTCCTCTTTTCACAGGCAGCACAGTTTCCGTGGGCACAGTTTTTGTGGCAGTGAATGACACAAAAAGCAGTTTGGGATACCTAGAGAACTCATTCAGCACAACCAGAAAGTGTGTGTTGGTATTTTACTGAAGTCCTTGCTTACTGCTTGACAGGGCAGAGCAGCCCTCACCTGCGGTGTTTTCTGCACCTGCTTGAAATGGGAGATTGACCCCGTAATCTTGTTATTGCAACATGTATTGGTTCAACCGGATTGATGGGCGAAGTGACGATCCTAGGAGTGTGGGCAGCAGGGGGTTTATGGTTAGTTAAGACTGTGTTTGGATGGCCAAATATGTAAAGATGGAAATGGCAAAAGCACCACAGAAAAGCGAACGCCTCGAGCTGTGAATACCTCTTTTCCGTTGGTATCAGTGCTTCGCTGGCAAATGGGATGGTGCGTCTCACCACGTCATTGTCCACATGAACCAGCACAGCCCCCAGGCTCAGTGGACTAGCATCAACCACTGTTTCTGATTCCTGAATGTGGTTGAAGAATGGCATAGTGGTATTGGCTGCCAGCACTGGTTTGCAATCCACAAACGCATTGTGTGTGACAGTATTCCACATCCAAACACTGTCTTTGTGGATCAGATGATGGAGTGGCTCTATTAAAGTGGGCAGGTTTGGGTTAAACCTGTCATGGAGGTTTACCATTCCCTGGAAACTTAGAACCTTAGGCGGAGACGTGGGAGGTGCAAAGTTCTTGATGGTCTCCACCCTACGGGGTTTGGCTGAGATGCCTGTGCCTTGGAAGACAACCTCAAAGCAGTTGACCTTGGACGGCAGGAAACAGCATTTGTTTTCATGAAGTATAAGTCCCTTTTGACAGAGTTGTGTGGACACCACTCACAGTCTCTTCAGATGCTCTTTATCAGTTGTTAAACATATCGGTATGTCATCGCTCACATTGACAAAACCTTCCAGGCTGGATAAAACACTTCTCACAGTATGTTGAAAAAACCTCTGCAGCTGACAATACTCCAAAGCTGAGACATTTGCACCTGAGCAAACCTACAGACGAGGGAAAAGCCATAACCAGGCCTCCTCTATATCGGTTTGTAAAGGAATCTGGTGAGTCAGTTGCTGCCCATATTTTAGTGCCCTGTAAATCACCCCTAAAATCATCAAGTGTGGAGTTGGCTGATGTTCTCGTTTTATGGCACAATTTTGGTATGTGCATATCTTCACAAATGCGGACCTCCCCATGGTTGGATAGGCTTTGTGGCGATGGCTAGTGGGGAAACCCAAGGTTTGAGCCTTTCAAGATTTTCAATAATGTTTGAATATTCCTGCTGCTGAGGCTCATCTTCCACTTTTTTCCTCCAGTGAAATTGGATGTGGCAAGGCCTCAAAGGACCAGTTGGATCATTGGGTCTATGTAGAGCCGCACCTCCTGATCTTTCAGGCACACTACTTCTTGAAACAAGTCCTGAAATTCTTGTCTCAGTACCGTAATATCAGTGTTGTGTACATTGAATGCAAAGTGGACTAGTCTCAGGTCCCCAGATGTGTTGCAACTGAGCAGGGTATCTTTAGCTTCACTCGTGATATGAAATGTAGCCAGCGTGGAGATCTTGTGATGCACCATGGAATGCTCCTTCCAGGGGTAAGGTTTGTTTGGCCCGAAATGTGTATATTTGTATCCTGAGTATTTCCAGTTTGAGCACCAGTCTGAGCATGTGGAATCAAGTCAAGGGCATCACATTGACTGATGCCCCTGTGTCAATCAACACTGGAACACTAGGCAACAGGATAGTGACTGCACACCGTGCTTGCCTCTGTTTCGCTTGCAGTCCTAGTGCAATGGCCAAAATGAAGAACACATCCTTCTTGTTAAACAACTCTTCTGGAGCAGTGACCATTTCCGGAGGCTCCTGAGCAACAACAGCCACTCTCCCCTGACAACCTCTATTCTGTGAAGGCAGTCTTTAAAATGGCTGTGGAGGCCATAGCAGCCTGCAGACATTAGCAAAATGACTCAGCTTTCCACAGTGCCGCACCCTTGAGCGTTTAGAAGCTGTTCTCTGCAGAGTTGGGATGGCGCCTTCAGTCATTCCTGGCAAAGGCATGTATTAGGCCTATCTTTAGCCCCTCCTCTGTTCTGGGATCTTCTTGTGGAACTCACTGGTATAAGATGTGCTTCTTCCAATTTGATTACCTTCATGGCCTCCTCCGGGTGTGAGGCCCTAGTACTCACCAGCTCATGCACTCTTCCAAGCTCTAGTATGCACAGCAGGTGTAACCACCATCTTGCAATGATAGCGTTTTAGAAAATAAAGTATAAGGTTGTTCTAGGCTTTGATAATCTACTTTTCTCAGTAAGACAATTGTAACGGTTTTATGACTTCAAGACATACTGGTAGGTATCATTAATAATGATCATTGTAAAACATTAAAAAGAGACAGTTTACATTGTTACAACAATTAAATCATGTTCTTTAATTGGGTTCTTTTGCAGAGAATACAAATCATTTTCTCTCTCAAAATGTCCCACCTTCTTGAAAAGCGTCACACGTCGATTAAAAGTAAGAAGCTCTTTCTTCTGTGAACACCAGGGAAATATGTCATTTTGTTTTGCTGCCCACTGATTGGTTGATCTTGCTGCACATATGTCACAAAAGGCAACAACGCTAACAATTAACGAAAAGCAGAAAAATAAGAAACACAATTGTAGAATCGCAGCCCAGTCCACTGGTCCCTCATCTTTCAGAAGCCCAGCAACCCCTTACAGGGCCACCACACTTTTAGTGGGGACCATGTGTCCACAGTGTGATGCTACCATCACTGTAGGGCCAGCTTCATGGAATATTTGCGCAGTTCAAAGTGCACAGTTCCCTGAATCAGTGTTTGTGTCGGCAGTGCAAAGTCGCTTTTCAGCAGTGCAAAGTCACTTTGAGCCGTGCAAATAGTTCATGAATCCGGCCCACAGTAACAATGTATGTGTCGAAATACCAGCTTGGTCCAAGACTCTGGCTTGCCTCTGTCGCTGCGGCTTTCATTCTACTTTTAAACATAAAAAGGGCCCCTCCACTCCTTTAAGAAATCTGCATTTTTATTCTGGTCACGCTGCTGCCAGCTATGACTGGGTTTGCTCTAGAGAGAGTGTGCTAGATCGCCGTACGATATGTCTGGTACAGCTAGTTTATTTTAATTCTGGGAGCTATTAATTGGTTCCTTCTCTTGTGCACATTAAAAATCAAAGGTCCTATTTAATCATTTTATGAGCTTTTGCAAAATTTAAAAAAAAAGCATCCAGAGTTCGCATTTTGCACTGACGTGCTGAATTTATTCCAATTCTTCATTTTGACAAATAAGCTGTGCTACAAAAGCTTTGAGCCCGGCCCATCTCTATGAGACTATAGTGCATGTAAGGAAGGTGTGCACTGCCTAGTGGTGTTGTAAATATTTTCTGCGGCCTACCAGTACCGAGAAGGCCATAAGGAGGTTTGCTAGGAAAGGGGTCCACATCGGTCTACTTTTTGTCCCTCTGAATGGGCACAGTAATGTTAAATGTTAAAGGTATTTGTACCGCGCACCTTCACCAACGGAGTTGGTACTCAGGTGCTCTGGCGGATCTGCAAACAAGAAGGTGGGATGCATTAGTAGGGTAAAGAGGGAGTAGGATAGTGAGAGGAATGGTGTTCTATTGGCAGCTTCATCTCGGTATACACGGTGCACTGAGCTTTGGTGCGAATATCGGAACAATGTCAGTCCACATGTGCTTTTGGTGCGGTTTATGTGTTGTTGCGGTTAGGGCAAGTGCATGTGGCTTGCAGTGCGAGAGGTGGTTGTGTTTGTTTTTTGAGTGAGTTAAGTATGCAGAGAGTTTGAGCTTTTATGGTTAGTGGATTACACGTTTTGCAGCGGACCTTCACAGTATGGTTGGATGCCTGGATTTTGGCAATCCTGTACAATGTTAAAACAGCTAGATTTGAGAGTCCAGCATGGTGGGCGAGAGGCCCATGCCTAACAGAACAGTTGAGTATTGTACCATAGACTGCTGGGTTTGAGAAGCTATTTTTATAGTTCAGTAAAATCCTATAACACAGCCAGATTTGATAGTCTGGTATCGGGAAGAGAGGTCTACGCCTAACAGTGCCATAAGGGTTTTTTGCGCAGCACACTCCCTTTTGTTTTCTAATGAGTTATGTATAGTGTTGTATTCTAGTGAACTATGTATAGTGAGATTGGAGTGTCTGGCTGTACACCTCCTTGGGTGTCGGAGCAGGAGAAGAGGTGTCCCCTTTCCCTAAAATATATGTGAATTTGTCTGCTGGAACTTCGGGTGTGGTATAGGGCCAGGGTGCTATGGATGAGTCGTCTAAGTGCTTTGGTCTTGGTCTGTCTATGCAGTATTTTGTGTCGTCTTCTTGTGCTTGGGTATATGTTGCGTTCCTTGGATTCTGTTCCTATTTGGTTGCTTGGTAGGAGCCGGGATCGGTGTCTTCCTTCATCGTATTTTAGCGGTGTAGGTGTTCTTTTTGGGTGGTCTTTTGGGTAATGTTCACATTACGGTTTGTGCCAACCTCAGTACGGCTGTTCCGGATTCTAGTTAACCACTCCACTGATCCCAGTACACAGATGCCATTGCCTTCTTAAGAGGACGAGCAGTGCCAGCTGGAAGGTGCTGAATGCATCCACTAAAGGAATCACGAACTGAAATGACAAACAATGGCACAATTACACAAGGCACACTGAGCAGAATGTACAGATAATTAAAAGCTGGACCTAGGTGTTAAACAAGGAATGCACCTGGAAGAGGAGTGGGTGCAGTGAGAGTTAATAGGTTCAAAACTGAATGAATTGCACTGGGCAAGTCACTGTTCGCCTTGCTGTCTCTTAATCCATAATACATGTGACTGTACTGCTCTTTATCTATAATATTTCCTATCAGACAGAAAAAGAGCAGGTGAAATGTCTGTTCTTGTAGCCACTTTCCAGGGCCATCTCTTGCATGTAGAAATGGTGCACTGCGGGCCTAGTTCATAAAGATTTGCACTGGATGAGTGGCCTCCTGTGCGAATCTCTGCTTTGCTCCTGCCGCCTTAAAGCAAATCCAAAAAGCCAAAAAGGAGGGCAGGTCTGGAGATGCCTGGGCCATTTCTGTAATCATCACACGCACATGTGGTTCACATTAATGTGGTTCAAGGTCATCTCAGAAATGCGCAATGGCATCTCCAGATTTGCTCCAGCTATAAGTTTAGTGAATCAGTAGAAGGCAGAGGATACAAATATCAGATTGTGACAGGCATCAATCGATTTGCGCTAGATTCTTAATTCTGCATGCAGGGCCCGATTCATGGAATTGTTTTCACGGATCAAAATACTTTTACACTGCTGAAAAGTGTCTTTTCTCTGATATGATATATGTCATTTATAACGCACCTGTACACAGGTGTTTCTAGGCGCGGCAAGACAAGGGAGTGAAGACAGAGGGAAACATGTGTCATTCAGATCATAAAAGTGCGACAAAGCAAACGTGCAAGGGGAGAGGAAAGCGGAAGTGCCAGGGAGAGGGAAGGGGCACGTGCAATCAGGGAAGCATTGCTCTGGGTAAGTACAGCCAGGGCAGCGCGGCTCTGGGTAAGTGCAAGGAGGCAGGGGAATGTAGGGTTACTGTTACAGCTCCTAAGTGTGTGGGAGACTGATCAGGGAGCAGCTTGGTACACTGCAGACACGAACCCTGATTCATGGCACTGTGCAAAGTGTATTTTTGCAGTGCAAAGGGATTCTGTACGGAAAAAATGGCTTTGTACTGACTTTGCACTGACTATGGACTGGAAAAATACACTTTACACAGTTCCATGAATCAGGTTGTGTGTTGGCAGTGCAAAGTCACTTTGAACTGTGCAAAACATTCCATGAATCTGGCCCTTAGAGTTTTGGGATTGGTCCATTATTAATTCATCTTTCATAAATTTTTTGTATGATGTTATCCGAATTTCGGAGATAGATCTGCATAGATGGTTATCGCAAAAGAAATCACCTGTGTACATTTGAGGACTCTAAGAAGAAAGGAAAATAGCATGGACAAAATCTGTGTACCGTGTATTTGTATATTTTTCTGGAACCGCCACACTGAATTCAGAAATACACTTCTACGGTGTACCAATAGACTAATATGCACAACTCCTATCCTGTTACTTCACGCTATTGGGGCAGATCGTACCCAACGAGTTTGGTTCTTCAGGGCCAAATTAAGAAGCACAATTGTTAAAATAATTTTACTTTAACAAAAACCAACGCCACATACAACTGATGAAAAAAAGATGAAATTTGAATGCATAGGAATTCTGAAAAATCAATCATTACCTCAGCAACTTGTTAGATTGCCAGATATTCCCAATGTATACAAATCCCATCCGTTAACATTTTGATTGGCTCCAGTGTACATTTTATGTGAACAGAAACCAATATGAACATGCTGGATTTGATGATTTCACCCCACTTTGAAAACTCAGGACAGCAGATTTCTAAACTCATCATACTCATCTATTCTAGGGGACCAGCCACATGCAGGCTTATGCAAGTCAGGCCAACATTAGTATGGAATGTGTTGCTTGTTTTATTTATTTATTTATGTATGTATGCATTTATTTATTTATGTGTTTACGAGTCTTCTAAAGTGCAGCATGCAGCCTTGCGTTTGCGGCTGCGAGCTCCCGGCCTTGACCTGCACTGTGCGTTCCACTAGGTCGGATTGATTTCAACTAACTGCCCACAAGCATTAGCAATTAGAGGCATTTGGGAAATGGAGAGGTGCTGACCTTTGCACCGGACAGAGAAGGCCCATCTCCCATCGCGTGAGCGCGAGTGTGCGCCTTGGTCCTTGTCTTTATTAGAGTCAGCACTGGGGGGTTGCGCTGCCCTGCCGGCCTAGTGCCGCCGCGGAGGAGGAAGAGAAGACCCCTCGCAGTAGCTTGCTTGCTCGGCCTTCTCTCGCTTATTTCCCTCGAGTGCAGGGGCTGTGCCATCTAAGTGACTATTAATGAACTGGAGTCGTAGCCCGCCGTATCGCGCGGACACATCTCTGGAGGACAGAACCAAAGCCACCGGTGTCGAGATGCACGCTTGAAGTTCGATTTTCCAGTGGCAGAATATGACTCGATAAATGCATTGCAGTCAATGGATTCGTTCTGGCCTGCGGTGAAATCGCTCTGGCGGTTATATTCCCATCAGCTTCTTGATAACTGTAAAAGTACATTGCAGTTCGAGGTGCTGTCGTATTCACATCCCCTTACACCCAATGCCTTGGACGCAGCCCACGTGATAAGAGAATTCCATCTCCCATTACGCGCAGAGTCTTGCCAATGGCACGTGGCAAGGTGTGCGTAATGACTCGGGGATTGCTTGGGTAACGGCAGTACTGTAATACTTTTCTGATGGACAGCACATTGCACTAAACATTTCTGCTTCGATTGCTCAATGGTTAAACGCATGCTGGGACGTGGGAAAAGCGTCCACTGCAAATTCAAATCTCGTGAGGTGAGTAAACTGACGTGCCAATAAAAAGGGGAAAGATAAAAAAAAATATTCACTCATCACTTAAAAGGGAGAAGAATCTACCAGAGTGCGTGGCTGGTTTATAGTTGCGACACACTATCATCCGCTTCTCTGGCTCATAAAACGGCTGTCAGGCTATATTGTACTGATGATCCCTAATACAGGCGACACCTGAGATCTGCCTGCCTTGGGTTGAAGAAGCTCTGCATAAAATAGCACGGGCTCATTCTGCTTTCAAGTTTCAGGTGGAAGATTTTTCCCCCAAAAAATGTCTTAAACCTAGCGTAAGTTTGCTGTTATTAAAAATCAAAACAATAGCTTACTTGAAGGACTTCATATTGGCATGAGGCCATCTCTCATAGACTGAAACCCACTGCCATCTCCCACGCCCTCGAACAGTACATTCCTAATAGCCAGTGCCTCCTTCGTGCGCCAATCAGAATGCTCATATCTTGTCCTCATGTCAGTGTCCCATTATTATTTGGGTGTTTCACCTACACAACACTCTAATTAAACTTTGACTGCTTTGCTCACAATACACACCTACATAGATCTGTATCCCTTCCACTAAAGTCTCCCCTCTTCTATTGCCTTATTTTAAGACTCTATCTAATGTTTCTCTTTTAACTTCATCCTTTCCTTCCTCGTGTAAGCATGCCACTATTCTCACTATCCTGGAAAAAAACCTTCTCTTGACCCTTCTCTCCCTTCCCATTTCCACCCTATATCACTTCTCCCTTATCTTTCTAAACTCATGGAACGTCTTGTCTAGTCTCAAATCTCCTTCTTTATTACCTCTACCTATATCCTTCCCCACTTTCAATCTGGTCTTTGCCCTTGTCACTCTACAGAGAGTGCCCTACTCTCTGTCTGTGATTCACTTCTTTCTGCACGCTATGCAAAATATTCTTCGCTCGTGATCCTACTTAATTTGTCACCCGCTTTTCGATACTGTTGACCACTCTCTTCATTCCTCTCTTTCTTCTCTGTTTTCTGGGGCTGTCCTGCACTGGTTTCAGTCCTGCCTGTCTAATCGTACCTAATGTATATTTTTCGCTGGCAAACACACACCCACTCTTTCCCTCCATCATAGTGTCCCTGAAGGTTCAATCCTGGGCCCGCTTCTTGTCTGCCTCTACACCTGTCCTTGTGCCTCTATAATGTCATCCTTTGGTCTGTCTCGCCACCTCTGAGCAAATGACACTCTGCTTTTTTCTATCCTTTTCCGCCTTTTCCTCCTTTCATGCTACCTTGATCTCCTGCCATCTGGCCATTCAGTCATGGCAGACCACTACCTCATTCTCATTCTCAATCTCTCTAAGGCAGAGGTTTTTTTCTTCCATGCTTCAACCATCCCTCCTCCACTGTTTACTGCTTCTGTTTACTTTCCTCCTTCCTCGCTTCCTGTTTCTCTATCTGCCCGTAATCTAGGTGTGTAGATAGATTCTTCTTTCTTTTACTGCCCACATCTCATCTCTCACTCTTGGAGGGTTCATCTTTTTAATATCCACAAGGCCTGACCTTTTATCACTTTCCATGCCTCTAAATTGTTAATCTCTTCCCATATCTTCTCTTCTCTTTTATGTTGCTTTTTTCTTCTCTTTGGACTGCGTGCCTCTCAGTTAAGCCCTCTAAAATTGATCTATACCTCTTCTATCTGCCTATCTTTTTCCTTCCGCATGGAACTCTATTTCTTCAGCTCTCTCTTCTCTTCGATGGCTACCTTTTCACTCTCATCTTAAGTTCAATTTCATCTGTCTTGTCTTTAAGTCTCTCCACAATCTCGCTCCCCTTATCTCTCGTACTTGCTCTCCCTCTCATACTCTTTTCTCTTTCCATTGTAAATTCCTTTTATCTGTTCCTGGACCACCTGGCGCTCAATCCCAATTTCATTCTTTCTCTCTCTTGGCCCCACTTCATTGGAACATGCTCCGCTCTATACCTGCTCTTTTTCACTCTGGCCTTTAAGGACCACCTAAACTCCCATTAACGTTTGGACAATCATGTTATTTTTACCATTTGATTTGTACCGGTCTAATATTTTCCTTAGGCGTGTTGATGTAAAGTGCTCTATAAATCCAAATAAAATACAAATACACTGCCCTCCCCCTAATATATTTCCCCTGTCTTGCTCAAATACACTACTATGCATATCTGTTTTACCATATCCTTATTTCCTAGTATCTGACTCATTTACATTTGCTGCCTGCATTATCCTCTGCCTGTCTTACTCACCCTCCCAATAACCTGTCTTTATCTTGCAATGCACACATTATGCCCTTTGAGTCTATAGAGTGCACTGACTATTCTCTTTCCCTGCTGCACTCCCAACAGCAATCCAAATACCTGCTGCCCCTTGCCAGCACTTTTCATTACCACTACCATTCACAAATATTTCTCTTGCAAATTGCATTGAACTGCCTTTTCAATAATACAGGTAGGTAATACCCATGCCTGTCTATATTAAACTTTATTCCTGGTGTAATGTCCATGACTACTAACATTTTCGGCGTTTCATTATATTCTAAATAAAATGTCATGGTGTACATCTCTCTCTCTCTCTCTCTCTCTCTCTCTCTCTCTCTCTGTCACACTCACTCAATCTAAGATCCCCTTTTCCTCATCACACCAACTAATAACACACACTTCGCCTCATTACGACCCAGGCGGAAAACCATGGTGCTAATAGCACCATGGTCCATGCCGGTAATTTACCGACTCCGCCATGTAGAAAGGGGGAATTACCACCCCATTACAAGGTTGGTGGGGCGGTAATTCCCCCTTCGTCCATGGCCTTCCCCATTCCCATTTTTGCCCCATAGGGCTCAATGGGAATGGGGAAGGTGCTAAGTACGGTACCGCAATTTGCGGTACCGTACTTAGCACCAAGGTCCCTTTGCGGGTCCCTACTTTAACTTCTGGTGTAGACCAGCCGTTAAGGTCGGGTCCCGCAAAGGGACCCCGTAATCAGGCGCTAATGGGTTAACGGCGCCGCAGCCTTTTACGGCGCCGTTAACCCATTAGCACCAGGGTCGTAATGAGGCCCACTATCTCTCAATCTCTCATTGTATTTTGTAGTTGGTACCCTGTGTTTCTCTTCACCACTCAATCCTAATAGCAATTGTGTATTGATGTTCTTTCTTTCACTCCATTCATGATAGCTTCTTTTTAGTATTAATCAATCCTTTTGTATTACAGTTTAGTAACAAAATGTGTGTAATAACAAATTGTTCATTACAAATTATCATACAAATTTAAACCAAAACATCTAACATATCCAAAAATTCATAAAATACCCTTCATGTGTGTCTGTGTATATTCCTTGTACCCTTCAAATTTCTCTTTTACACCACAATCCGACTACCTTCCTCATACCTCTTGCACTACATTCCTAATACCCTTCAACTATGTTGTACACTACATTCTTAATTCCTGTTTCTCTTAAACTGCATTCCTAATACTACATTCCTAAAACCCCATTTATCTTACAATGCATTCCTAATACCCTCCTCATTTCTCTCTTACACTACATTCCTAATTCCACCACATTCTCTCTATTTGACGTTACTTTCCAAATGTTCTTTGGACCTCATGTATTGCTCGGAATTATAGATATGTGCCTGCTTGTTTCACATTCATATTAACCTCTGCCTTCCCTTTTTAGTAAATATTACTAGAGATAACTACGCATCATTGACACTAATCTCCTAATGTAGTCTTTCTTCTCATGAATGTCGAGAAGCAGACGTTCACGTCATTAATAGAACTTGCCCCCTCACCTCTTTCATACTGGATTAAGAACCCAAAGGCACTATGCACGACACCGGGTATAATTCCAATACTGCATCGAATTTATGAGAGATGTTATACAGTCAGACAACCATACTGAAAAGTACCCTCTAACTGAAGTGGTAGCAGGAGATTTACAGGCGCCATTGAATATTGAGGATCTGTAAAGAAAACCTGACAGGTGTAAAGTGATGTCATAAGAAGAAGAGACAATGACATATTGCATCGATATGAGAATACTTAAAGAATGTAGATGTCATTGAAGAAACAAGAGTAAACATATATACGAGTGAGAAGAAACCATATATACAAAGAAGATAAGTAACCAGATTAAAAGTGAATGTACATATGCAGAAAGGCAAGGTAGATGAGTCACATGGAAGTTTGCTGCAGTAGAAAACATAAGACAGTGAAGCGGCCATCTTGAAAAGATGGACGCTAGTTCTCAATGATAGTAAATGAAGAGCTTGAAGGAGAGAGACCAGAGATGCAGAGCTGAACAAGGATGGAAATACACATTTGGAAATGAACAAAGAATAGCTGCTGGCTAGAAATCAAGGATGCCACAGCGAGAAACTTCTGATGGGTACAAGGGGAATTACCAAGGATAAGCAATGTACACAGGACATATTTCTCTTAGATCAAGTAAATGAGCTGTAGAGGAGCAGCTGCATGCCTCTGCAGGAAACCCCGCCCCCCTACCTCCCATATGTTGGAAGCCTAAGATTGTACCGTGTTTGACACCAGCAGTTGTGCCAATACTGCAATGTATGTTCAAAAGAAGATACCCATTGAGACAACCATATCGAATGTATCCCCGAAGGAACAACAATTTGAGGGAGGAAATCCCTGAATGAATATCAAAATATAAAAAAAGAGCAAATAACAAAGCCTGTGATGTCATAAGAGTATGAACAACGTCTCAGGATACTGGCTGAAGAGGATGTATGGATCCTACAGAAACTAATGATGAAGTAAAGAATCAAGCGAACCATTAAATACGAAAAAGAAGATTACACATGTGCAAAGTATTGGAGAGAATCAACCAATCGATAATTGTACAGACACTGAAATGCAAGTAGACTGAGTTATCATAAAGCTGGCTATATATAGTGAATATAATGCAGACGAAGCTGCCATTGTATAGAAGCTGGACATCAGTCCCATTCATTTTAGTAAGACAGAACCTATAAAGAGGGAAGAAGAAAAACTGCGTCATAGCAAGAAAAATCTGAATCGTGGAACCGCATGGCAGGGCTGTTTGGCCTGAAGTCAAGACTGAAGCACCCAAGGTTGGCTATCTATTCTGAAAAGGAGCGAACGTGCTAGGATGAATCATTTCTTGTTAAGGCGAAGAGAAAGAACACCAAGAGTGCCAAGTTATATTCATTCAAGACATTTAAAAACCTGCAAAATGGACCAAATCATGGTCTCCAGTCACGCGAGCCATGAATGAAAATAGAGATGAAACTTGGAGTCCTAGAACATGATAGCGAGTGCCCGCACTCCCATGTTTTCTCAACGACAAGGATACTCTGCAAGGCCAAGTTCAAAGACAATCTTCATGGCAGAAGGCTTGGGTGATGAGAGATGCTGGGTTAATTGGGTGGGGAGGTCAGGCCCCATCTCCTTGCACCTGGGTCTGGACTTATGTGCTGCTAAGTGAATCGAATGTTGCAGACATGGCACAAGCGTGCCAACCAATTGCGGTGGTCCATATAACGAAGGACCGTATAGTTTGAAAACCAATGAGAAACTGTGTATATAATGTTTCTGAACATGTTTTAGAGGTGGGTATATGTTGTCCATCTGACAGTGGGCATCCAATCTCAATCCTAGTTCCTATAGATGTTCCCTTTAAGCATATCCCGATCCCCAGTAGGTTTTTTGTTATTTGCCATGTGGTATGACGTCAGCTTTGACGTATTTTTGATATATAACCATATTTTTATGAAAAGATTGTTGAGAGAAATCCGTTGATGTTCGTTGTAACTTCTTGTTTTAGATAATTGTTAATAAAACAGCACTTTGCCATTTTTCTGAGTTGATTTGGTTACTTGGACTCCGAGTTATTCTGTTTGAACCCATCCATTGCATGCACATTCCTAAAGGGCCTTAAGCTCAGAGAGAACCTTTAAGAATGCCAAGTATAAACAATTAAAGATGCAGAAAACCATACATGAGATGGAGCAACCAAGTCTCCAGAGGCGGAAGAGGGTAATAATACCTGAGATAATTGAATCAAATAGCACTAAATAAAAGGCATAATTGACAAAATCGTGGTCTCCTCACATGTGGTGGAAGACCAGAAAACAAGGACTCTTCATAAGCTCCAGGCGAAGATAATGATGTACCTTAACTCCCCTTAATGTTCCAGAGAATAGAACATCCAGCAAGGTCAAGTACAAAGGAGAGGCCTTGACTGAAGTCATGGCCAATGAGAGATGGAAAACGTGGAGAGTAGTCTGACGTTGTTCCACGCACCTGGGTTTAATTTTGCTTACTTGCTGCTAATGAGCCGAGTGTCCAAGGTTGGAGGAGAATGCCAACCAATCAGAGGACCTATGCAATGGTGATCGTACATAGTTGCAATTACCAATCTGATGCTGTTATGCTTCTATAATCTGTATTATACGCAGTTAGAGGAAGTTCGAGGCTTGCCTATCAGGGAAGCGGGAGCCAATAAACGTATTAACACTTATAGACTCTATGTGTAGACATGTTCCCCTAACCAATCCCTAAACCCGATAGGCTTTATTATTTGCCACGTAGAATGACGTCACACTGACGCACATCTAGGTATAAAGCCTTTGTGTACCTATAATGTAACCAAGAGTGTGTGAACTGCAATCTGTCTGTTCACCAGGTCTTCCTACTTTATTTGGACTGATAATGGAGTAGTATTTTGCCATATTCTTTGAGTCTGTCTGGTCATTTGGGACAAAGATGATTTTTTATGGCAATTCCATTCCACGCCTAAGAATGCTCCAGGTGCAACTGCACACGAACAATAATCGTTACTTTAGCTTTTATTGTGAAAGGCATCAAGGCATTGCTGACTTGCTTCACTCCGAATACACTGTAGGGTTGTCGGGCTGAATAGGGCTGTGCCATCACCTAAAGTAAAGGAAAGAGGGCTGCTACCATGGGGGGGGGCAAGCCAACAACCTATGGCTAGAACAAATTAACAAAGTAAGAATCTACCCATATTGCACGCTCCTCCAATATTAAAATAATATTGATCAGCAATTGTCAATAATCACTGCATATTTTAATGTAAAAAAGGGAAATTCAAAAAATAAATATACAATGTATTAAAAGCAATCGACTCAATGTGCTTTTGTTAGTAAGGTGTTTGTGTTATTGATCTCTCAAAAACATAACATCTCATGCATGTGCCACTGAATGTATGGCCATCAGTTTCGCCCTGAAAGGGTTTTTCAAGGCAATTATACAGTCATGGGTAACCTGAACAATTTTTGTAAACTTACATTGCTAAACGTTTTTGGGTGAATAAAAAGGACAAAGAGTAATGAGGAGGAAAAGTGGACCAGAATATAACATATACGAAAATCCATGTCAGTCAATCACATACAATTGTTCATAGCACGTTTAGAAGTACAGACAATTGAATGAGAAGGAGGCAAAAGTAGAAAAGAACAAATCCATTACATGGACTGTCAAAAGCACCAGAGGACATCAATACATTAAAAGAAATGATATGATACTCTAGTATCTGACCTCATCAATCCTGAAAACTGTGAAGGGCAATTACAGCGTCCAAAAAAAGCAATTTGCAATTGCTCAATTATTAGCTTTACATACACTCAAATCCGTGTTCAAAAAGGGCATCTAAAAAGTAATACTTGAAGGCAACCGACTCCGAGTGCACTGTGGTTAAATAACGTGCACCTACCCACAGTAAGAACAGGCCCCCTTTCCCTGTCTATGCACAGTGCGCTTTCCTCTTCTATCCTCAACATGCAGACTATACTCTTTTCATCCCATGCCTCTCTTCTCTTTTCCTCGCTCACCCACACACATGTATGCATACTGTACTTTGAACTGGCATTAGTACAACATATTATTTTAGCCCCAAATAATCTCTGATAAACGATTGGTGAAGCCATGCAAGATGCTCTCTATCGTTTCGCCACTAAAGTGTCTCTTTGTCATTCAGCATGAACAGGGGTCGAAGCTCGTGCATGTCCTATCCACAGTGCACGCGGGCACACCATTTTCAGGGACATAAGACTTGAGATACGAGAAAAACCAGAGCACTGGTTGGAAAAAATATGAGTGCATTTAAAGGGGGAAACCGATCAGCCGAAAGTGCGGGGTTCGAACCATATAATCAGCATGGGCGTAATTTTAGGGGGGGGACAGGGGTGTTTGTCCCCCCCAACTTTCATGGCACACCATTTTGTCCCCATTCGTTTGGCTGGGTCACCTTCTCTTCAGATGTCATGCCCCCCCCCAACATTTTCAGCAAAGTTACTCCACTGATAATCAGTTATACTATTTATTTCATCCACTTAAAAAAAAGCCATCAATTAAATACGGTGACATGACTTTATATGCCCTGAATCCGTTAATTAACCTGAGGCAAAAATAACAATGTTTACCCAAGGTAAAGATGCACATGGTTTCCTTTAGTTTGCCTTTGCCCATTTCTTTTGTGCAGCTCTGCCTCTCCGCCCACAATACATGAAAACATTTTTTTTCTCAGTGGCCATTTTTTTTATTAAGTCCTTTAGAAAAATGACTACTATGAGGCTGCCCTTCTCTGTGAAGTCACCCACTACTCTGCCCTGCGTTTGTGTATGGACAAATATTCTCTGTATTTTTTTTAAGGTATGGCATGTTTTACGCTAAAACAGCATATACTGCTACAACCTGTATCCAGAAACCAACTTCTGGATCACCACTAAGTATTGTTGAAAGAACTGGATGAGGATATGCCATTTTCCAGGACTGAAAGTGCACTGCAACTAAGCATGTATTAAAGGCCCCCGGTGCTAGTTTTTTAACATGGATGAAGGAGATCAGAGTTATGTTGGACAATCTAGGTACGACTGAATGATGGGGTAGCCCCGACCAGATTAATGGGCAGATGAAAGCAATAGTGAAGTCAGTCTTCAGAGATTGGTACCTGGGGGGCCTAATCTCAAGAGTCATCATGGCTAGCTTGGCATTTCGTTACTTTGAGGTGTAAGAGCGTTTTGTCCCCAAGGACTATCTGGTACTATTGGAGCTCTTTTATCCAGAATCCTGCATATCAATCTGGGCTGGTGTGCTCTAGCACTTTGAAGTGTCTCTTGTGCTAGATGGAATTTCCAATAAAGATGTCAGACCAAATAACCGCACAGACTTGGAAAATCTGGCAAAATACGCCTTTATTCTCAGTCCAATAAAGCAGGGCAAACTGCGAAAAACAGATTGATGCTTGCACGCTCATACAGAAACAGGATTATACAGAGGTCATATACCCCAATATGCGTCATCTATAAGGTTATCCTATGAGGCAAACTACAAATCCTATTGAAGGGAAGGATTAGTTAAGGGAACATATGTACCTATGCCATGCATGTGGGTTAGTAAATCATTGGCTGCCCTTTATCTGTTGGGCATGCCTCAATCTACCTCTAAATGTGAATAATACTAATTATAGCAGAGAAAATGGCAGCGGATTGGTCTATGCAACATCGTATAGCACGTTGGCCCATAGGCCCTCTGATTGGTTGGCATGCTCACCTAACCTTGGACTTTCGGCTCACTAGCAGCACATAAGCAAAATGAAACCCAGGTGCTTGAGTCACATCAGATCACTCCCCACTTTCCCAATTAGTACATCATCTCTCATCAGTCCTGCCATAAGCCAAAGTTTCCCGTCTGTTGTTGACCTTGTAGTTGCTCTCTGTTCTGGGACATTCGAGGGGGTTTAAGCCCATCAGTATCTTCTTCCAACCTTAATGAAAAACATTTGTTTTTGACTTCGGAATCACGTGTGAAGAGGCCTCAAATGTGTCCAGTTTGACCTCTTATTCACTGCTGTTTGGTTTAATTATACTGGGTGTTCTTGCTCCTCTTCGCCTCTAGAGACTTGCTGACTTGTATAAACTGTATTCACTGTTAATTATCCAATACTTGGCTCTTGCAAATGTTTTCTTATTCTTTAATCTAAGAGAAATGTGTTTTATGAAATTGGCTTATCTGTCTGCCTCCCTTTGTGCCTTGCAATTTTTCCTTAAAATTGCATCCTTCATCCAAGGCGAAAATGGACTCCTCTTTGTTCTGCACACAAAGCTATTTCTCCAACGTATCCTAACTCTGCATCCCTGGTCTGTCTCTGAGGCAGCTGGAAGAAGACTTAACACAAGCCAATATTCCTCTTCATATCATGGCCATCCTAGTTACATTATATTTTTCTCTATAGCACGTTTCTTTACTTCTCATCTACCTTGCATTATTGTGTATTTAATCTTATTGGTCAGCAAGTTACTTAATAATCTTTGTATGTATGATTACTTTATCATTTTGTACATGTTTCTCTTGTACCTGCAGTTACATCTTCACTCTTAAGTATTTTCATATAATTTCTGTATGTCCTCATATATCTTCATGATATCACTCTGCCCTCATCAGATTTCACTCAGCACTACATGATATCCAATGGTGCGTGCTGACATCCTTCTAACTTTTCAGTAGGATGGTACATTCGGTATGACTGCCTTAGTGCATATCGTCTCTCATACACTCAATGATTTACAGGGACAACGCATGGGGACCCACACACATCTCTTCTCCTGATGTTCCAGTATTACGGCAGTGAGGTGGCGGGTGCTAGGGAAAATGCACCCACCTTTGCCTATACATTAATAACACTGCTGCCCGCAGCATTCACAAGAGGTTGGTGAGAAGGTGTGGGTAGCTGCTGTTTCCCTTGCCAAACATTTGAGCGGATGTCATTCATGTTCTTGTTATATGTCAACCTGTAGACAAGAGCTAAGAAACACTGGCTAAGACCCATATTGAGAAACACAAATGTGCACACTGTGAAGATGGCGTTGCTTCTGTAAAAATGAGCATCATCTCCCCATGTCATCCTTTGTGTATCAAATTATTGGAGCTAGACCTGTAATCAAAGTAATCTACAGCAGCGGTCTGCTGTATAACACCAGTCTACTAACTTGAAAGGCTTTCCTTAGAGGTACTGTCAACACACAGTTCTAATAGCCAAGTTGGGGTAATTTTTGGTACAGTAGTTTGTTACCTAAATGAGTTAGTTGGATGTTAACTCTTCAGTTTTGGGCCACACTAATAAAATGATTGTGTTTACTTTATCATTAACATATTTTAAATTATTGTTTTATTTTTGTTTCATTTTTTCTTATTGTATTAGCAAACCTTTTTATATTTGCTGTATAGATTTTAATGGTATTTTATCAGAAAGAACAGAACAATTAATTGATTAAAGAAGGAAAGAAAGATGGATCAAATGAAAGAAGAAAGAATGGAGTAAAAAGAAAAACAGAAAGAATGAGATAGGAAGGAAGGATATGGAAAGATGGAATGAGAACGAAAGGTGGAAAGAGAAAATGAAGAAAGTTAGGTCTAATGATGGATGGAAAGAAAGGTAGAAAACCAAAGAGATAAAGAACGGAAGGAAAGGTAGAAAGAGGGCCAACATAGCATAGGAAAATAGCACTTTACATATAGTGATCGTGAAATAGTACATTTCAGAACTGTATTATTGCACGTAAGAGTTGAAACATGTTTCCTATTGTTAAGTCCATTGTCACTAGACGGTAACAGCAGCCATTGCCTATCATTGATGAAGAAGGTGTCCTGCAGCGATCAGTTGAGTCTAT
Source organism: Ambystoma mexicanum (assembly GCF_040938575.1). Taxonomy (NCBI): domain Eukaryota; kingdom Metazoa; phylum Chordata; class Amphibia; order Caudata; family Ambystomatidae; genus Ambystoma; species Ambystoma mexicanum. The sequence continues at coordinate 433,049,845 of NC_090937.1, forward strand.
TAATGATTCTTTGCAGCAGGAGCCATGGCACCTTCACAGGCATTGGGAAAGATGGCACCTCCCAGGGCCAACCGGAGGATTCACATTCGGGCTATTTAAAATTATTTACAGGTCTGTTAGTGTTCTCCAAAATGCCACTGGTAACCACTTCTACATTGTAAAATAAAATATATCACGATAATTCCCCTATAAATGAGAAGTTTAAACAGAGCTCCCAAGAACGCTCCCTTTCTCAAGTGGAGTGTTCAAACCTCTAAACTACCAGTGCTGTGCACTTGAAGTTCGCACAAGTATATACAAACCTATACTCAAATGGTATGTCACTAAACTTTCTGCACCATCTTGTGGATAACACTGAGCGCCAACTCTGCAGGACATTGCTGAATAATGCAACATATTTGATATGGCCAAAACGTTATGCCTGGGTAGTGGTTGAGTCCAATGGCACTTTATGGAGCGACTGGAGAGGTGCTGCTAGTGTGCCCTCAGGTCTACCTGCGATGGGGAAACAAAGAACTAACATGTTGGAGGCTGCTTCCCAAAACAAAGGATCTAGTATTGTGGAAAAGAGTTCATTGCGTGTGGGACTTTTTTTATACAAATGTCAATGACAAGTACCGCAGACATATGTAGCCTGACCCAAAAATGCACAAACACACCGAAATACAGACCATACACACACACACACACACACACACACACACACACACACACAAACAACACCCTAGACATGGTCTTGTTGAACCCACTGCCTTTTTTTTAAATGACCATAAAATAACACCACTGAAATTCAGCATATGTCTTTGCATCCCAAATGTATTTAGGGTTGCCACCTGTAAGCGATATTCAATCAACACTACAGCTAAGTCAATGCCTAGTCTGGGATGCTGAAGAAAACCCTTATTGATGTATTCTTATATCCAGTTCAGTACTCTGGATGACAACCCTTGTATAACACCCCCCTCTTAGAATCCCCCTGACCCCACTGAGCCAAGAAGTAGGTTTGTTTTGCAAATTAAAAGGTTTATTTGAAAATGTAAACAATATATATATATATATCACACTTCTATAAATAAATTGATAATGGATATTACACTTGTGAATATGAGCAGTAATCAGCAAGAGGTAACTATGAATAGGAACAGAAGAACAAGGTGGGAAAGAATGCTTTATATGGTTCAAGGAAACGCAAGGTGGAATAAATTGCAGTACAGAAATAACTTGTTATGATTTTAGCAAAAGGTAATATGATCACTTTTTCTTTTGACAATTCACTCCCCCCCTATGCAATACCAGAAATGGAAGGAGAGCACACAGTCTTCAAGAATCCCAACAAATGCCACTTTATAATGCAATACACAGTTCCAGTTCTCCCAGCAAGCTTAGGGAAAACAGGGATGAGTTTTAAACACAGGCAAATTACTTTAATGTGGTTTGCAAGGAATTCAAAAGGTGCTAAAATTGCTTTTAATTCCCTCTAGAGGTTCAGGGTAGGTGATGGCTTCTTTATATTAGTTCAGGTTCACTTTAACAATACTCTATGAATGATTAGCAGATTGCAAACGAATTTTAGCAAAGAGAAGCAAAAAGCTGATGATTTCTACAGATGAAATCGGGCCAAATCGCAAATCGCGGTAAATTTCGCGAGTGCGTGTCTCGCGATTACAGGGAAAGTATAGGGAGTAGGAAGTCGGTTCCAGGTTCGTTGGCAAGCCTAGATTCTAAGCTTTCAGATGAAAGTTAAATTCCGTTCCTAGCCCAAACGGTTCCAGAGATACGGACGATTAAATAAAGGTAGTTTTTCGGATTTAAAGTAAACTCAAAATGACAGGTGACAGCTTGCAGCTGCAGAATTGACAGGTGACAGTTGTGCAGCTTTAAAAATGACAGATGACACGATTTCTAGGAGGCAGTTCTACTTAGGTTAAAATAGTTTGGATTAGATTATTTTAACTAAGAGATTGGTTCTGCACAGTTCTGCTAGGTACTCACAATATAAATTTGAACTAGGCCTTGTCACGGATCTGGTCAACACTCCGGCTGCGGTTCTGTCTGCTCGGCGGGTCAATCAGGCACCGGTTCTGCTCACAGCGATCTGGGTCAGCTCTGCTCTGCTGGTCTAGCCTCTCTGCATTCTGGATGTAACACTGCTTTCTGGGTACTGCTACAGGTTCTTGCAAAAATTCTCGGCAAAAATACAAACAGCTCGCCCGGCTGTTGAATAGTTTGGTTAGTTTTGAGGCCTGCTGAAGAGGATTCAGCTGGTGGATTCAGGCCTCTCTGCTACAAATTCTGGAGTTAATTTCTGCTACAGGTTCTGGAGATTGATGGATTTGAAGTCTGGATCTCTGGATGTGAAGTCGTCGGTTAGCATGCTCTGCAGCAAATGGAATTGAATGTCTCTACCTGTCCCAGCAGTCTCTTTTTATGTGTTTTGGAAAGTGGGTGTGTGCGTTGGTCATAACTAAACCTGCCCCTCTCACTTATCGTTGGCCAATTCCTCCTCTCTCCCTTGATTGGGGGAAGGAAATGTGAGTCAGAGTGATGCTGTAGGTTTTATGGTCAAAGGAACCTCCCCTTGTCAGATTGCACACAAATCTATTTCTGACCCAAATACATATTTATCTATGTACCATTTTTCTAATATTATAGGTCCAGTTAACATATTTTCTGTAGCACCAAACCATCCGATCCCTGTCTTTGTACGATGTTGTGTCCACTGATGACAGAATTCTCCCCTTTTCATCCAGATAACGACCTCTAAACCTTTCCAGATTTTACACAAATGTGCACCAGGGATATGGGTTACAGATGTTAAAGTGTCAGATTTTTAACATGCATACATTTGGAGTGAGACCCTATTTTCCGCTAGCAACCCCCCAGAATACACCACAGGGTCCTAACGCCTCTTAAAATGTGCACCGAAAAATCACAAGAATAATGGTATTACTTCTATAATTCTGACAAGTCCGTACTATGAATTATCCATCTTTTTTTAAATTATGCCCTGGTCAAAAAGGGGTGTGGCTTCCCACATCACATGGTGGAATAACTGGTTTATCCACTTCCCCCAAGCCAGCTTGTTCACAGAGGCACAGCTGCCCCCCAGTTTCTCCCAAAAGGAAGCTATTTTACGATGCCCCCAATATAACATTTGCCTGAGTCAAGGAAGTTGCATTGTTCGGTCCCTTCCAGTTCCCAGGTGCTCCACCCCTAATCTAATCAGAGAGGTGTCAACTCCTTTTGGCAAGGGGCAGCAGGATGCAGCCAGGCCTGGGAACACAGCTGTTGATCCAGTTTCAACTCCTGTCGGGGGTAGTTGTCAGGCAGAATCCAGTTTCATTAAGCCAGGTTTCAGCTAAATGTCACTTTTTGTTCCCAGTTTTCTACATTCAAATCAAACTGACAATTTTTACACATGCAGCTAGAATGCTGATTCTAAGTTCAAAACTATGACATTTCAACAGTTACAAACTATGTGACACTCAAAAGTAGGTCCCTCATTTAATTTTAACATTTCGATTTTAGTGGTTTTCAGTTCAGTTTAACTTAAGCTGCTGACCTCCACAGCTCAGCCAGTTTTGTTATGAACATTGTTTTGGGCTCTTTTTCTTTCCAGATTTTGTATGCACACAAAACTTCATTCTGCCAAATGTCTGCTGGTGTTCAGTGAGATTTTTGAATATCCTGCAATGTTCGAAAAAGGCATTTTGAGCTTGCATTCAGAGGAACCAAGGGGATTTCAAAGGGCTTTTTAAGCTAACGGGCACTGCTGTTTTTCCTTTGGCACACATTCCATTCATGGCACCCCTGGCCCATCACGCTCGCACTGGTGGGTGGAAGGTTAGGCGACCATTTTGGTGTGCGCACAAACTGCGCGGTTCTCCTGGATTCTGGCGCACATGTGGGCTTTTTGGCCATCTTGGATTTTCTAAGCCCACAGCACCAAATGTTGCAGCTTAATGACTCAAACGTGGGTCAATACACCTGACACACCTATGCAAATTCATTCCCCGTCCTGTTAATCTCTTTACTTCCCTCTTATTTCTTCTCTGCTCTGTTTCTCTGTTACATACCTAGTTAAATTGTTCTACATATTGTTTTTTTGAAGGTTTGTCTCATGTTTATAATTATGCTTCCAATTTCTCTATGTAATCTTTTTGTTTCCATGTAAAGCGCTTTGGATTATAGCGCACTATAAATGTAATAAATACAAATACAGATGTATGTTGGACTGGCCATTTTGTTTCGGCTATGTCCATATTTCTAGATTTCTCCTCTGTAGTCCACTGTGTATCTGTTCCTGCAGAGTGTGGGCACAGGTATATAATCTCTCAGCTAAATGCCTCAGCTTTCTGCCAGCTCCACCAAGAGACTCAGACACGCACACACGCGTGCGCATGTGCAGCCCTAGTTGCTTAGCAGGACCGATTAAAGTTTTTCTGCCCTGCCACTCATTCCATTTTTAATTCTTCCTGAACCCCCAAGCTGGGAATCACTAGGACCATATGCAGAGCAGTCCCTTAACAGGGGATCCTGGTGCAAATTAGGAACTCATCATACATTTGCAAAAGAGGGCATTTGGGGCCTTCATGAAGCATTGAAGAACATGTTGCAAGCAGTAAAACCAAACGTGTTTAAAAGGGACAGCACATACAAATGTGTGCTCGATGTTTAAGCATGTTAGTGTAAATACATACTAGTCCGGTTTTGAGAAGTTAATACATATTATTAAATGGGGAGTTTGACCAGTTTTATAGCCAATGGAATGAGCTTTTGTAAAGAATGTTTTGGTTTTTATGATTAGAGACACTATCGGTGCCCAGTGCCACTCATAAAAGTATTTTAAAGAACACGGCATGCACCTAGTAACAACGCTCACTTAAGTGTTAAGGAACCAATGTTTTGAGCATATTTTTGTTATTGACATTGTTCTAATTATGTTGGTGCTACACTTTCCATCCACTTTTTTCTGTGCTTGTGCCAATCTCGTATGCATGTTCACTCTTATGTTGCTTAACATTAATGCAGTTGAGGCATGCATTTCAAGAGTTTTAAGAGGCCACTAAAAAGATATAGCTTGAGTGAGTTCAAATAGCTTCTTTTTAAGGGTGTACTAGTAAACATTGGAAGTGCTAGACCTGAAACATGCAGGCTTTGATTTGAATGATTGGCTGATCATAAGTTATAGACTGATTACTAAAGAATAATTGCTTGCAACTTTAATGACATAAAACAAATATTTGTATACCGTGCTTTCAAAATGTCCCCATCCCATGCATCAATAGGTTATATAGTCCTGGTTGTACGCTTTGCATTCTGGGACGTGTAGTTCCTCACTATTGTAAACTGAGAACTACAGGTCCTAGAATGCAAAGAAAACTTTAGTCCGGAATGACCTATTCATGCACGGAATGGGAAAACGTGAGAGCTCTGCATATAGATGAATGTGTGTACAACTCTCTAGAGCATAATAAGACGTTTGGGGCATCCTGCCACATATATTCGGTAAACCGTCTTTTGATCGCGGGACTTTTAATCGCGGGGTTTTTTACCGCAAATTTAATTATTTTTTTAAAACTCTGTTTTTTTGGGGGGGGGGTTAAAAAATTAAAAAAATGTGTGTAAGGGAATAAAAAAAAATAAAGTGAAGGGGGGTTTGGGAGGAGTAACCGCCCCAAAAAAAAAAGTGATGTTTTAAAAAAAAAAAAATTGCGGTAAAAAACCCTGTGATGAAAAGTCCAGCGATTAAATAACATAGAACCATATATTCATAGGGACTTACTACAGTTCCTGGAAATCTGTTAAGGATTTCAATCAGGCACACACCCGGGTCTCGCCTAGCATGTAGTGCGCAATTAAATACTTATTTATTTGTGTCTATAAGTTCAATATTCTGAATGATATACCACTCATATCACACCTTTCTCAAAATACCCCCCAGGTGGCAGTGGATCTGGAATCAGGCTAGTTTGTAAAGGTAAATATTTATTTATTTAATATTCAAATCATGTATATATATATAGCAGCAATCACCAAGGGGTGACAGTACAATTCAGAAAATAAGTAAAGCAATTGAATTCACGGATAATAATGCAGAATGCAGAATGTATAACACAGGAAAAGGAACAGTTTTGGTTTGTGAGTAATTAGCGTTTAGGTTAATATTCCCCCCTGCAAAGTTATTTAATGTCCAAATGAGCAATCATACACAGATGTCAGTAATCAGCAGGTATTCAGGAATGAAAGACAATGTCTAGAGTTTAAACGCAATCTTCCCTCCCCAAAAAAGAGCGAAAACCATTTTTGGACATTGACACTTTTACACTGACAGGTGAAAATGGCTTTATGACACAATGCAAAGTTGGCAAAAATGCTTAAATGGAGAAAAATTCTTAGGAAAGCAACACTAAATAGGTCCTAACACATATGAGCTACCATGTAAACAACAGCACACACTTTAGATCAGGATGGGATTGAAAAACACTTTGGATGGGAAAAAGACACATGTAAACGTTTGCTAAAATGTCAATTCGCAGCAAAATTTCACTGTACGATTTTGGATAGAAAATGGTTCAAATACACTGTTCCGTAGCTATGGGTCTTAGGTATCAATGAGAGGTGAAATTTTGTTTCTATCTATAAAATTGAAGAAGTTATGGAGGTTTTAGTGAGAGGCGTTTTTTCAAAATAGGCACGAAAATGAAAACAGAAATTCAGTTTTAAAAATGACAGATTGGTTTTATTATACTATATTAATGACTATGAAAAAGAGAATGACACACATGAATTTCCACAGTTACGTGGCCAGGGTAACCCTTTACGTGGTGGATACTCTATTTCTTTCTGGGATTTACTTTAGTTACTCAAAATCACTAATGATTTATGGTTTTGTAACACAGATGAGAGAAAATCAGTGCAAGAATGGCTCGGACAATACTAGGGTTCTAAAGTGAAGATGGGATGGGTTGAGATAAGACAATGCAAATATAATATGGGTCACTGTTCTTCTTATTGATACTGACAGTCCCTTGTAATCAAATTGGACCATCAGGGTTCTGGTCATGGATCGGGTCAGGGCAGCAGGGCACCTCTGGAGGGATTGGATCAGCAGTACGGTTCTGGCCAATTTTAGACTGCACTTCAGACTGGATTTGGATGAGCCCTTCTGGTCACTGGACATGGTAGATAGAAGGATGCAGGTTTCAGTGGGCAAGCCTTTAAGGTAGCAAGTCAAACTGAATCAGTATTATTCTTTTAATTTTTAGGATGCTTAAATTTGGGCCTAGTTAAAAAGAGTTCAGCAATGCTAAGGCCTGGATTCTGCAAAGAAATCTGGAGTCAGCTGTAAGGTGAAGAGTTCTGGACAAGATGAAGAAGTCAGGAACAAGACGCTGCACGGAAATCTGGATGTGTTCTGGAAGCAGTGTGTTCTATGTGTGGTGAAGTTCCCATATTAATCCAAGTGACATCACACAGTTTATGGTGTGGGCAGAATTTCGAAAACACACCCCCACAGCTGTGAGTGGCCACAGGCACTTGCCTTGTTTTGGTTGGCAGTCAGAACAGAGCTGTCATCTTTATGATGGGATTTAGGAACTCCCACATTGATTTTGACAAAAACGTAACTTTTGCACAAATGTACTTTTTTTAAAATGATGTCCTCTAATAAAATCGGACACATACATTGCCTATTTGATTGGTTACATTCGCATTGAATCCCCATCTCTGTGAGAGCTGTCTTTATCATTCTATAGAATTTTATCAATTTTAATCATAACAGTTTGGATTAATAATTTCTTATTCGGTACATCTCTGGATGTGTATCACTGGAGCATGAATATACATTCTTAGGCTTGCAACATTAATAGTTCTGCTACAATTAGGGTTTTCTGTAACCTCCTGATTCCTTAGGTGGTACAGGTTTCATCAATGTCTTCAAAGCAAAAGCCTAAAATTAGGATAACATCTACCAATTTTTTAGATTTATCCTACTTCAGGTGGCACAGTTAAAGAGTTTCAAACTTAACCACAAATAAAGATTTAAACACCAAAAAGTTCCTCTGAACAGAGCTTTTTTTTCTCCTTTCAACAAACAACAGCTGTCAGATCCCTTTGATCAAGGTAGGGTGTAGAGGGAAGCATCCTGCCCACCCAGCAGCGGTCAATGCTCAGCCTGTCCTTTGTTCTTGGCTCAGCCAAAAGACGAATGTCTAATGAAGTCTATTGTGCTCCATATGCGAGAACCTGCAGCAGCCATTAGCCTTCCTGTAGCAAGGAAGTGTCAAACTGGAGTGTCACACTTTTCCAGGCTGGTCACTGTCCAATCAGAATTAAGCAATTACTTAACTCCAATACTGGGTTGCTTTAAAATTCACAATAAAGTATTTTGTTCAACACATATAAAAATAAGCACAGTTTAAAAGAGATTTGGATATTTAAAAGAATTAAGGCCTTCACAAACATGCTTTAAATAGACAAATTTTGCAATTTCTTCAGGAAAAAGAAACACGTTTAAACTGGGTTTGACATCTAATTTCCTTATGCATCTGTCAGGCAGTGAGGCCTGGTTTCTTCTGACTGTACTGGATGATCTGTGGTTTCAGCACACTTTAATTCCAATAGTTCACTTGGAAAATGCCTGAATTTAGTGCCAAAACAGCACTTTGAAGGTTGCAATTGATTGGGGAAACTGTATTTTAAAGGCATTTTCAGATTTTAGCGCACTTCTGCGGCCTTGCTTCACGTGACAGGTAACAGCACCCACTGGCATTCTCCTGCAGGGAGTTCTGTTTGACATCAACTTTGCCTGTGTGTGGCAGGGTGATGCAGCCTTTTTGTGATTTATGAACCATGCGCAGTTTTGCAGATTTGGCGTGCACAGGGTTTAGCACATCCATTTTTGGCTGTTTTCTTTCCCCCATTGGCAAAGGGATGTAGTAGGGTATATTGACATGGGTTGAAATATCCCACAAGTCTTTTTCAGTCAGAAGCAAGGTGAGCATTTTTGAGGAGCCTCGCTCCTTTGGCCCACACTTGCCCATTTCTTAGTGGAAAAACTGCACTCCCCAGGCCCCCCAGAGACCCCCTGCCTCCCTTTTCCCAGCCCGCACGTATTCCTGCTTCTCTCAACCCTCCTGCCTCCCACCCCTCCGCTGTTATTGGTGGAGCGAGCCTGGCTGACTGGGTCTAGTGACCGTGGCAGCCTCTGCTTGCCTCTTTTTCAGCCAGAAGCCGGGTGAGCATTTTTGATGAGCCTCGCTCCTTTGGCCCACACTTGTCCATTTCTTAGTGGAAAAACTGCACTCCCTAGTCCCCCCGCACACCCTCTTGCCTCCCTTTCCCAGCCCACACTGTCTTCCTGCTTCTCTCAACCCTCCCGACCCTCCCCTCTGATGTGATTGGTCGAGCGGGCCTGGCTGACTGGGTCTAGCGACCAAGGCAGCATCTGCTTGCCTCTTTTTCAGCCAGAAGCCAGGTGAGCATTTTTGAGGAGCCTTAGTCCTTTGGCCCACACTTGCCCATTTCCTAGTGGAAAAAGGCACTCCCCAGGACCCCCACACACCCCTTGCCTCCCTTTTCCCAGCTGCACCGTCTTCCTGCTTCGCTCAACCCTCCCGCCTCCCGAATCTCCCCCCCGCTGTGATTGGTGGAGCAGGCCTGGCTGACTGGTTCTAGCAACTGCAGCAGCATCTGCTCACCTTGTTTTCAGCCAGAAGCCAGGTGAGGATTTTTGTGGAACCACACTCCTTTGGCCCACACTTGCCCATTTCTTAGTGGAAAAACCGCGCTTCCCAGGCCCCCCACACACTCTCTTGACTCCCTTTTCCCAGCCCGCACCGTCTTCCTGCTTCTCTCAACCCTCCCGCCTCCCAACTCTCCCCTCCGCTGTAATTGGTGCCCGGCGGCTAAGGGCCCCAAGGCAAAGGGTGGCTCCTACAGTGAAAGTGTCTGCAGATGTCCGCAGGAGAAGCGTAAAGCCTGTAGACTGCCGTCAACCAGCACCAACCAAAGTAAGTGTGACACGGGTGGGGACTGAAGCAATCACTTCTCTCCGGAAAGCCCTACCACTCTTAATCAAAAGTTTTACTGTGTTGAACATCTAGATAGTGTGCCCAAATAACATAGAGCATCCTCTAAAGCTTTTCTGTGTTGTAATTTGCAGGGACATATTATGGCCAAGCGATACTGAGTGTGCCCTAATAGTTTCACTCTCTGGAATTTTGCATCTAGATAGTGCATCCAAACAATACGGAGTGTGCCCAAAAGTTTTACTGCATTGAATTTTGCATCTAGATAGTGTGCCCAAACAACACTGAGCGTGCCCTAATAGTTTCACTGTGTTGAATTTTGCATCTAGATAGTGTGCCCAAACAACATCGAGCGTCCTCTAAAAGATTTACTATGTTGAATTTTGCACCTAGATAGCGAAGCCAAAGAATATTGAGCATCCTCTAAAGTTTCACTGTGTTGAATTCTGCACCTAGACAATGGAGGTCATTACGACCCAGGCGGTAAGTACACCAACTTTACCACCATGGTGTAAACGTAGTTTACACCATGGTGGATGGCGGATTTACCGCCCCATTCCAAGGTGAGTGGGGCGGTAAATCCCCATTTCCCATTTACCCTTCCCCATTCCCATTTTTGCCCCATAAGGCATAATGGGAGTGGGGAAGGCGCTAATTACGGCACCGTAATTAGCACCAAGGCGGTTTAGCGCCATGGATTTTAACGCCTGCTAAAAGCAGCCGTTAAAATTGGAATCAGGCGTTAAGGGTTAACGACAGCGTTAACCCTTAACGCCTTAGTTGTAATGAGGGCCAATGTGACCAAACAACATTGAGCATCCTCTAAAAGTTCTACTAGGTTGATATCTGCATGTAAACAGTGAGGCCAAACAATATTGAGTGTGCCCAAAAGTTTTACTGCATTGAATTTTGCATCTAGATAGTGTGTCCAAACAACATTGAGTGTCCTGTAAACGTTTTACTGTTTTGAATTTTACATCTAGATAGTGAGGCAAAAGAATACAAAGCGTCCTCTATAAGTTCTACTGTGTTGAATTCTGTATCTTGATAGTGAGACCAAAGAATATTAAGTGTGCCCAAAGCTTGCCTTTGTTGAATTTTGCATCTAGATAGTGTGCCCAAATAACATTGAGTGAGCCCTAATAGTTTCACTGTGTTGAATTTTGCATCTAGATAGTGTGGCCAAACAACATAGAGGGTCCTCTAAAATTATACTGTGGTGAATTCTGCATCTAGATAGTGTGGGATATTTTGACCCACTCAGATGTGCCTTGCTACATCACTTTACTGCATTGGTGCAAGAAACAGCACAAAATGGCCACGCTGACTCCTGTGCGCACCAAGATCTCTAAGCTGCATTTTATAACAACCAGAAAATGGCTGCACTGCCCTGCCAACACACATTTTAGGTGGGGTGGAACAGAGTTCTCACTTCAGGAATGTGCCAGTGTGTTCTGCAATATTTTACATGGAGCGAAGTGAAAGAGGCAGCATTAAATTTCTGAAAACCCAAAATGCTGTTTTAAAATATCACTTGTTCAATCTTCAAAGTGCTGTTTGGCACTAAATCCATTATTTCTCATGAACAACTGTGATTAAAAAGGCCCTGCAATGCCCAGGTTCATACATTGTGGCTCAGAGGAACAGGGCCTCATTTGAATGATAGCTCCCGTCAAAAGTATCTTTGGAAAAGCAACAGGGGCTTTGTTTTCATTTTACACAGGAAACACAGCTAAAACTTTGCAAGTGTATCTAAAGAATCAGCTGTAATAGAAAGATACTAAACAGATGCCTGATACTTGTATCCATGCTACAAACAACTCCAGCACTCAAGGAAAGAAATAGAGCTGTACAAAGTGTATATTTGCTGCAGATGAAAACTGAATTTAAAGAAATAAGTTAAATGTGCTTTTTCCTGAATGAAGGGAAAAATCACCTATTTAAAAGTATATTGTTGTGTAAAGGCCTGATTACATAGAAATGTTAAAGGATGTGTTACTGATAGAAATACACCCATAAACTGTTTAATTCCATTGGTTTCAAATCAAGATTTAACAGGAGAAAATCAAAGCTAAAACACAGGATAAATTGGCAAACTATATTTTAAAAAAACTTGATCTGCCAGTTCTAGCCCTGAGAAAGGGTGACACCTCATAAACTGCTGGCACAGGAAAGGCCAATTGCTAGATTGGAGGCTTTGAATACCCAGGACAATGGGACTTCCCAAGTCATCATTAGACATTTGTCTTTACTCTAGGCTGAGACAATAGCCGGCTAAGACTCTCACCTTCGAAGTGGGAGGGGCAAGAAACTTCAGTCAAGAGAGAGGCCCCTCATCCTGCTTCAAAGGAATTTACATTTGCTTACAGTGGGGAAAAAAACTGATAAGTGACAACAGACTTCTGTTGGTTTTAAAAAGCCTATTTTGTAACTGAACTTTAAAGACATTTAACTTTGCAGCGAGAATGAGGAAAAATATGAAAGTTTGTAGTTTTAAATCAAATTTTATGCTTTTTCTGTGAGGACTTCGTAGAACTCAGTACTGCATAAGGAACAGAAGTTGTAAAGAATCCCAGATTGTGGGGAAAATATTGATATTGCGCACATAACATTTTGTACACACATTGCAGGGGTAAAAGCACATCTGTGTACAAATTTGAGATATTTTAGGCCAAATCTTTCATGGTTAAAATTGCCAAAATGTAGCAGAAAGGCTAAACCAGGTCCCACAGACTTGGGGTTTGGATTGAAATGTGACCCACAAAATATGTAACCTGTGTATCTATTTTTCTCAGAGGTTGTAACTGTATAAATATGTATTTGTGGTAAAATTAGATTTTGGTTCTAGGAGCGGGAGGTTTCTAGACATTGTAAAAGTAACACCATAAACATGACATCCTTTTCTGTGATCCAATCGGTGAAGAGCAAGGCGGAAACTATGCTCTTGCCCAATCCTAGCATTATGGGTGTGGACAGTAAGCCTGCCCCTGTCATATACTTTAGTGATGTCATTTGGCATGATAAATAAGGGAACCTGACAACACACAGACACACACTGCTTCCTGACTTTCTTCCTGATTTCCTGTGGGGCGTCCTGTTCTTGATTTCTTCTTCCGGTTTGATCTTGATTCCGGATTTTTATTGCAAAGCCGAGGCCTATGCATTGCTGGACCCTTTTCAGCTAGGACTCAAATTCAAAAAATCCCAAAAATCCAAGGGAAGCATTCTGATCCAGTTGGCTTGCTAAAACTACTAGATGAATGCCTCCAAACTCGACATCCCACTGATCTCCAGTCTCCAGTAGCCAGAAGGGCCAGTCCAGTGCAGTCCGTTGACCAGAACCGCCCACCTGATCCTGTTCCGCCCGATTTGCCCAGCTGTCCTTGGTTAGACCCGAGCCGTGTTATGACCAGAACCCTTGACGGTCCAAAATCCTAAATTAAAGTGGACTGTAAGTATTAATAGGAATCATAGTCAACTATAGAATACCTTGCTTTTGCCTTGTCTCATCCCAATCTCTAAACCATCCTATCCTTCCCTTAGTAACTTGTAACATTGTCAGAATCCTTATTGCAATTCTGTTCTTGATTTCTCTTACTAAGCACCATTTCTTTAGTCAATTTTATCTTGTGTAAATCTTAAATTATCCATCAAACTTTGAGTAATCCGACTGGTTCTGCCAGGGTGGGCACTGGGGATTTGGTGTTGAAGTCATGAATCAACTGCAGAGCTTACCTTGTCCCTCCTTGGTATTCTAGCCGGAATGCTCTAGTCATAGAGTAAAACTATAGTAAATGTTTTCTTGTCCAAACTGAGTTTCTTTTCTGTTTTCACTACCCGATTTTTCTAAAGATGCCTCTCATTCAACATTGCATATCTTCCTCAGTTTAATAGCTAGAGACCTCATTTTCACTCTGGAGTGTACCTAAGACCTATAGCTACATCCCACTCCAAATCTGTTTATTTCACCTGTTTTTCTTAAAAACCATTTGGTTACTTTTGGGTGGGAATATGCGTTTTTTGCAAAGTTTTACATGTGTGATTTTTGTTCCAAATTATTTTCAAACTTCCATTCAGATTCAAAATGTTTACTTTTCCTCATACTATAGCTCATGATTGTTAGTATCTTTCCCATGTTGCTCCCATAGAAATTTGTACTGATGTAAGGATTTTTGTACATATTCATTGTTTTAGACAGCGATTTCCAAAATGTCATTTTAAAAGTGTAAGATTTCAAATCCATGTTTCTCTCTTGTTTGGGGAGGGAAGGTTGTATTCAAATTCTGTTTATTATTTCTTATTCCTGATTACCTGCTGCTTCCTTATATATAGATAGAATTGTTTATTTGTGGGTTAAGGAATATTGCAGGGGGAAATCTCAACTTAAATGCTATCTCTCCTAAACAAGCCAAAAGTGTTCTGTTTCTCTAGTGTTTTCCTTCTGTGTTGCTGTAGAGTGAATTGAAGTGCATTACATTCCTTTTTATCTGTTATTTTCACCACATTGGTGATTGCTGATCCCCATTAAAATATATGTTTGATTTGAATTTTAAATACATAAATATTACCTTTAACAACCAGCCTGATTCCTGTTCCAATGTGACCTGGGGTATTTGAGAATGGGTGTAATATGAGTGGTATATCACTCAAAATATTGAACCTATAGACATAATAAAATAAGCATTTTGGCTGTACGTTGCATACTCGGCTGAGACCAGGTTGTATAGCCTAATTGAAATAATTAACAGATTTGGGGGCTCATGCCGTGATTTTGAGTTTGATTTAAGACCCATGACAGTCTAGCACAGCGGACTAACCTACAGGGTAGAGGAACTTTGCTTGGTTGGCGTACTGTGCTAAACTGTACAAGCGCCTCCCAAAACAAATACTCTAAAACCAGGCCTGTCTGTAAAGGTAAAAGTAAATTAACCCTGAAATAATTAATAAAGAAATTAATATTTCCAAAATGGCGATCCCAGGAGAAATCAAAATGGCTAGGGAGCACCCCCTGCACAAGCTTTTTGTCAGGGGTAAATGGCCAGAACAGAATGAACATGTCTGGCTGTAGGAAATCACAGAACACGTCACTGCCATGAACCTGGATACATAGTAGGACAAGGGCCCATTACTCCAAAGCTCTTAGTGACATGTACATGGCCCCAAGAGTTAAAGAGGAGCAAAGTAAAATTGCCAGAATTGCGGCCTACCTATAACTCCACATAGGAGTGATGCGGGAAAAGCACGCTGAAAACATAGTTCTGGCACAGAATCAAATTAAATCACTAGAGAGAATCCAGAATGATCTAGACTCTGCAGAACAAAGTCTACCGAAGAGCCAAGAATTAGAGGCAGAATCTAGAGATTATGTCACAAAATTAAAAGAGGATCTGGCCCTCCTACAGCAAGAGAAGGCAAAGCAAGACACCCAATTACAGGCATTGAAAGAGGAATGTAAGGAAAGGGTTGACTCTCTGCAACCGAGTCAACACAAGCTGGTGCAACAATTACAGTTTAATAGAGCCTGTGCAGAGCAGATGGTTATCCTACAAGACCAGATAGACAAATTGAAAGAGGAAAATAATAAATGAATTGTGAAAGACCTCCACTCTCAAGAGGAATTTGATCAGGAGCACCAGAACTCCCATACTATAAACAAACAAAGGGATGGCCTGGCTGAACAGAGAGGCACCCTAAATCAGGAGAGGGAGAGGGACATCTTAGGCCAGGAAGTAAGCCAATTAAATACCGAGCTAGAGGGAAGAAAGCTGGCCCTCCAGGAGCTCAATGAATTAAAGCCAAAATATGGGAAGCTACTAGAGCACACCAGACGGGTGTAGGATGCTCTGGAAGGGAACACCCAGACAAAAGATGCTAAAACACAGGAGGTGAGTCTCCTTAAGCAGAAATTGGCCCAGTATTCCCAGACCATGCAGGAAGCGCAGAGAAACAATGAGGCTCTCTGTGAAAATAATGATGGGCTCCACCAACAGGTAGCAATGCAAGAACAAATCATTGAGACCAGTAAGGCCTTGATAGAGGAACAAAAGGATCAGATTTGTGCTTATCACCAGGGAATAGGGCCTGAAAATAAAAGGTAGTGAGAGACAGAGCAACCCCTGATCATCAGATGAGGACTCCTGTACTCAGGGACTCAAACCCCTTCAATACCACAAACTCTCCCAGCTTCATGTCCACTGGCTCATGTGAACCAGGGGCCATGGGGATGGTAGAATTCAATAGAGTTGGGAAGATGGGACTGGCATATCAGCGCCCCCCCCAGAAATTGATGGACAGGTGTCCCTGTACAGATCCCCAAAGATTAGGGCTAATATCTATGACCAGGAAGACTCATAGGAGGGGAGAGTCAGGGAACTGGATACACAGAACTACTGCCTTCCAAAAGATCAGATTGTAAAATTTGGCGGGGAACTCCAGGAAATAAAGCCCAAAAAGAGTATTCTGAAGATCTCTATACAGTTAGGACAGTGGGTGAGGGGACACTCTGCCAATCCTGGGAGCAGGGGGAGTCAGAAGACTCTTCTGAGCACCACAGGAATAAGGAAACTAGGCCCCAACATGTTGCAAGCCCTTCTCAAGCTTGCAGAATCAGGGAGTGCCTAGAGGATCAAGAAGCCACCTCCAGTAGCAGTGCCTCTGAGTCTGAGAACAAGTGGACTCAGGTGACTAAAACCAACAAGGCAAACAAAATTAAGAGTGCTATGCAAAAAGATCCCCTTAAGCAGATCAAAGCCATTAGGAGTGTAATAACTCCCTATCATACAAATGCAAAGTATTCTGTCTGGGAACACCTAGAATTATATGAACAGATGATGGACACTTTTCATCTGAAGGACAGCCAGAATTGCATACAGTATGTGAAGTGATATGATATGATAGGTTATTTATAACGCGCCTAATACCCAGAGGTTTCTAAGCGCGGAGCCAGGGATCGAACCTGTGTTGCTCCGTGTCGTCTGGTTTCCAAGTCGAGCACGCTGCCGCTGAGCTATCCTCCTGGGACAATTCTGTGGACATTCTCTCCTGACTACTCCAGTTTCTTTGCAGGACTATAGGATCAGAACCACTCAAGATGGTTCACCTACAGGGTGGCCATCTTAAAACATTTCTCTGCACGTAGAAACCACCAGGAGGCCCCCAGGGTGGCATACAATCTGCAGTGCGGGGAAGATCAGGCCCCACAAGAATGTGTGCAGGAGCTCAAACGTGCCTTTGCGCAGACTACCAGGAGGGTGCGCACAAATAGTCGGGAGTTCATTGCCACCTTCTTCAATGCACTCCCCAAATACATAATGACCCAGCTGGTGAGGGACTTTCATGAGAAGAGATAACTGGACTGGGTCATAGAACAGGCAACTAGTATTTATGAGGTACAAAAACCCGTAGATAGCAAAAACGCAAACAAAAACCCCAAATCAGCCAACACCTCTGCTGCTGCTAAGGTGGCGGAGGTGAAGGTTGCCCCCATTTTATATCTGGAGATGGGGGGGGCCTAAAACTATACCTGTACAAAATCCATCCAGCCAAAAAAACAGAATGCCCTCAGGCCAATCCCAGACAGGTGATAGTCTGGGAGGTAATCCCACAAATGGGACCCCCAACTCCTCTTATTACATTAGCCCCAGATACAAGGGTAACAAACCCATCCTGGGTATGTGTGGACTCCCCCAGCCCAAGGGGGGGATCCAACCAGGTAGGTACCACCCCAGGAAACGTCCCTCCTAACTTTTTCTCGAGGAGGGCAGTAATCCCCAAATGCCGGGTTGAGTTTCTTTCCCCGGTACCCCCAAAACTTCAACCTACAGAACAACCCTCCTTTCCTTCCCCACTTTCCAGAGCCCAGACATCCCAATCGGGGAGAGGGGAGGCCAAGGGAGTAGGGTTACCCAAATCTTACTAACACAGGGTACTATGGGAGAAGGGATAGTTACCCTTAACGTGATTCACCTAGGATGGACCAGAGACCCCCGTACCAGCCGGAACGGGTATCTCAACTGGAGCGCCAGGTCCAGAACCTGTCCCAGGATCTGGGTCGCATGTTGAGGGCTCAGCAGAACCCTCAGATGAACATGGCGGCTCAGACCCGCACAAACCAAGGGTCTGGTACTCCAGAACAATGACCAGGAGAAAACCCTGACAACTCACCAGTTCCAGAGGAGGAGGCACAGGGGGTAAGGGAGGTGTAAAGCCTTGTGAAAAGCCCCTGGAAACCCAGGAACCGGAAACAAAACCTCCTGCCCTCGAAAGTCTGCAACCCAAGGAACAGAGGGCGGGTAGGAAAAATAAAGAACCCAAAAGGCCCATTTTGTGGAGGAGGTTGGTGTCCTCCAATTTGAAGGAGAGGGGTCCTCCGAGGATTCTGGGGAAAAGATCTTCTCCTTCAGGGATGGAGGAACTCCTCCCAAAGAAAAATGGGTCCCAAGAGATCCTAATGAAGACTGGGTTAATGTGGGGACTGCGTTAGAATCGCCCATCATAGAACCCCAGAATGATAATCAAGTAAACCACACTGCCAAAACCTAATATGGTGACTGCCACCAAAAAGGGAGGGGGGGGCGGCCCAGAATCAGAACCAGCGGAGCCCAAAACTCCCCAAACATCCAACTGCCACATTTTCCTTGCAGATCCCCATGCTTCCACACAGGATCATGCCCAAACTACCCCTGTGTCGGAATCAAGAAATTGACCAACCAACTGGCCCAAAATGCACATGATCTCTGCCCCCTTGAGGAGAAGGAGGGAAGATGTTATGCCCTGGTCCAAATACAAGGGCAGTGTACAGTGTCAGCACTGGTGGTCTCTGCATCCCAAGCAACTCTTCTGTCAAAGAGGGCTTTTGATTAGCTGAATTCAGGAAGGGGGAGAGATACCAGATCCCTCTCACCCCTCTTCCTGGACAAGTTCAGAACTTCGATGGGAATGAAATACTGCAGATCTGGAAATTAAAAATGGGCGACACAAGGTGAAACACCCGGTCATAGTCGTGACGCCGAAATGACATCCTGCGAAGGTTGTCCCCCCTAATAGACTGCATGAACAAGGTCTCTGGACCCAGACTAACAGGCCAATAAAATTAAAACATAGTGTTAACCATGTTAGTTTAAATGGCACATGCCACATGGTTGAACAAAAACAGGTTCATATTGAGTTCCATTTTCACAATAACCAAATCCTTGACGTAACAGTAATTGTTGTAGGACAACACACTGGTGATGGGAACTCCTCTCCATTTCTGAAAATCAACCTTCCTTCCAGTTTCAAGTGACATTCCACACTGGAAGGAAATACTCTGAAATTCTATACCAATTCACAATCAGAAAATCATAATTCCATTGACCAAAATGATGACCTGTGGAGGTCAGATATGGCCAAAACAAGAAGAATCCCCTCGCGCAAGGTCTGGCAGACTTGCATGATTGTGCCAGAGAAAACTGTCTCGAGGACGAAAGCCTTAAAACCCAGGAAAACATGGATGCGTACCTGAATTCCCCGCTCAAAGTCTATGAAGATGACAAGTGCGAGGGAATGCCCACTGTTTATGTGGATGGGTGCTCCTACCATGTTGACAACAACGGGGAAAAGAAACTGGTGGCTGGCGTTGGGAATGCCTGGGTGAATGATGCCCGGGAACCCATTGTGACCGGTGGTATTTGAGAAGGGGTGTGATAGGAGTGGTATATCACTCAAAATATTTAACCTATAGACTTAATAAAATAAGCATTTCAATTGTGTGCTGCATACTAGGCTGAGACCAGGGTGTATCGCCTGATTGAAATACTTAACACCAGTGTGCCCAAACAATATTGAGTGTGCCCTAATAGTTTCACTGTATTGGGTTTTGCATCTAGATAGTGTTCCCAAACAACACTGAGCATCCATTAAAGCTCTACTGTGGTGTATTCTGCATCTAGATAGTGCACCCAAACAACATTGAGTGTGCCCTAAAGTTTCACTGTGTTGAATTCTACAGCTAGACATTATGGTAAAGCAGCATTGAGTGTGCCCTACAGTTTCACTGTGTTGAATTGTGCATCTAGATAGTGAGGCCAAAGAATACTAAGTGTCCTATAAAAGTTTTTACTTTGTTGAATTCTGTATCTAGATAGTGAGGCCAAAGAATATTAAGTGTGTCCTACAGTTTCACTGTGTTGAATTCTGCACCTAGATAGTGTGCCCACACAGCATTGAGTGTCCTCTAAAAGTTCTACTATGTTGATTTCTGCAACTAGATAGTGAGGCCAAAGAATACTGAGTGTGCCCAAATGTTTTACTATGTTGAATTTTGCATCTAGATAGTGAGGCCAGACAATATTTAGCGTCCACTAATAGTTTTACTGTGTTGAAATCTGCATCTAGATAGTGACACCAAAGAATATTGAGTGTGCCCAAATGTTTTACTGTGTTTAGTCTGCACCTAGACAGTGTGACCAAACAACATTGAGCGTCCTCTAAAAGTTTACTATGTTGATTTCTGCATCTGGATAGCGAGGCCAAAGAATATTGAGCATCCAATAAAAGTTTTACTGTGTTGAATTCTGCATCTAGATAGTAAAGCCAAAGAATATGGAGTGTGCCCAAAGTCTCACTGTGTTGAATTTTGCATCTAGATAGTGAAACCAAAGAATACTAAGCGTCCTCTAAATAGTTTACTGTGTTGAATTCTGCATCTAGATAGTGTGACCAAACAACATTGAGCGTCCTCTAAAAGTGTTACTGTGTTGAATTTTGTATCAAGATAGTGAGGCCAAAGAATATTGAATTTGCCCAAAAGTGTCACTGTGTTGAATGTTTCACCTACACAGTGTGACCACACAACATTGAGCGTCCTCTAAAAGTTTTACTGTTTTGAATTCTGCATCTAGTTAGTGTGACCAAACATCATTGAGCACCCTCTAAAAGCTTACTGTGTTCAATTGTGCATCTAGATAGTGAGGCCAAGGAATATTGAGTGTGCCCAAAAGTATCACTGTGTTGAATTCTGCATCTAGACAGTGAGGCCAAAGAATATTGGGCATCCTCTAAATGTTTTACTGTGCTGATTTCTGCATCTAGATAGTGAGACCAAAGAATATTGAGTGTGCCCAAATGTATTACTGTGTTGAATTCTGCATCTAGATAGTGTGACCAAACAACATTGAGCATCCTCTAAAGGTTTACTAGGTTGAACTCTGCACCTACATAGTGTGATCACAAAACATTGAGTGTCCTATAAAGGTTTAACTGTGTTGAATTTTCCACCTAGATAGTGTGATCAAACAACATTGAGCGTCCCCTAAATATTTCACCATCTTGAATTCTGCATCTACATATTATGGTCAAGCAATACTGAGTGCGCCCTAAAAGTTCACTTTGTTGAACTTTCCATCTAGACATTATGGTAAAGCGGCATTGAGTGTGCCCTAAATGATTACGGTGTAGCTCCCCACCTCTAGATGGTGTGGCCAAACTACTCTGAGAGTGCACTAAAGTCTCATTGTGTTGAAATCTGCATCTAGATATTATGAACAAGTGATACTGAGTGTACCCTAAAAGCTTTACAGTGCGAAATTCTACATCTAGATAGTGTGGCCAAACACCACTGAGTGTGACCAAAGTTTCACTGTGTTGAATTCTTCACCTAGATATTATGGTGAAGTGGCATTGAGTGTGCCCAAAGTTTCACTGTACTGAATCCTGCATCTAGATACTTTGATCAAGCGATAGTTCCCATTGAACCACCCCAGGACTCCATTCCTCCCATCTAAATCGAAAATGAGAGCTTCACTCTGGTGCACCTCGCAACTCCCCCACTTAAATCACCCCCCTCCTGTCCCAAACAAACCCACTGCTCCCAAACCACCCTCCACTTCCATCATGAACGCACCAGTAACCCTCACCATACCACACCGCCCCTATCCAACTCCTAAGCCAGAGGTACCTGATGGCGCTTCAAACATCCAAAAGCTTCTGTCTCTTCCACCCTTCCCCCCTGTAAAGCATACCCCCCCCTCACTCTCCTTTACCTCAGAATCTGCACCCTCATCCCATAACTGAACTACCCTCCTGCCCACGCAGACCCACCCGCACCTCCCCATCCCCTGCTGTATCCTCCCTTCGACACCAACTAACATTCCCCACCCACCATATCCCTTCCCCTCCCTAAAAACTGCACTTCTCGCCCTAGCAAGAACAGTGTCCTCATCCCCACCACCTTCGGACCCTCCCACCCTCTCTCACACACCGACAGCACTTAAAAACCTGAAAAAAAAGCAAACGAGCCTGGTCCCCTTCTATCTCGCTCTACTCCTCACCCCTCCTACCTCGACCCACAATCTCTCACCCCCCACCATCACTTCCCTCCCCTCATCCCTCACCCCGCTTCCAACCCCTCTCCCTTGACTTCTCCCCCAGCACACCTGGCCTCCCCAGCTCCATGAGGTTCACACATGAATCCCCAGTCCCAAACCTCTCCCCACCCTTTCACCAACTGCCCACCCGCCCCGGCCCTGTCAACTCCATCCTCACACCCTCCTCTGCACGCCTACTCTTCCAAACTGAAATTGACCAATCCGCAACATCCACCAACCAGAACCCGCTGCCAGTCTACCCCTTTCCCATCCTACCCCTGACCCACTCCCGCCACCCTCCCCCGCAACCCCCATAACTCCCCCTAGAACCCCCTCTCCAAAGTCAGATGCATCCTTTTTAATGCCCGCTCTGTATCAAAAATCAGACACAGCATCCTTAACCTCCTCTCCACTGACAATCCCAACCTAGTCTTTATCACAGAAACCTGGTTTTCCGACGACTTTGACCATGTTGCTCATGAAGCCTTCCCCCCAATTACTTCCTCACCCCACTCAACAGACCGTCTAGAGGAGGTGGAGTGGCAGTCACTTTCAAATCTCACTTCTCCATCTCACTGGTCGATTCCCAGACATGCATTCCTTCTTGCGAATCCCTTCTTGTTAAACTCTCACTGCCCCAACGTTCTTCCACACCTTCCTAATCATTTACAGACCTCCCGGTTATGACAGACATTTCACAACCAACCTCTGTGACTCTATTACCACCATCCATGTCAATCACCCCTCTCTGACCCTTCTAGGAGATTTCAATATCTGGCTAGACATTCCCACCAACCCTATGGCCCACTCCATGGTCGACTGCCTTGATGCGCTTAACCTCTCCCTTCACATGAATGGCCCAACTCATTCTAAAGGACACACCCTTGATGCCATCTTCAGCTCCCCCGACCAGATAAATCTAGCCCCACCTGTACCTCTCATCTGGTCGGATCACTTTATCGTCCCTTTCTCCATCCGCTCCACTGCCTCCGTGCCCAACCCTGAACCAGCCGCCCCCTTCACCGCAAATGCTGGAAGAAACTAACAATCCTCTCTGACCTAGCCGAAGCCCTCCTTCTCAGACCGCCCACAATCATCCCCTGTGAGGAACCATTAACCATTGACTCCTTCAACACATGGCTCAATGACTCACTAATCCCGCTCACCCCCTTTTACCGCTCATCCTCACACCTTGGTCCTTTTCCCAATGGTTTACTCCTGAGCTGAAGATAGCGAAACAACTAAATAAATCCCTGGAACGCAAATGGCGGAAAAGAACAACCAACCTGAGTAGATCCTCTTTCGCCTTGCACCATCACAACTATAAAGCTGAAATCTGAAAAGCCAAAAAAGCCCACCACAACTATAACATTCTTAACCGTGGAAAGCCCAGCAAGGAACTCCACAAAAGCATGTCTGAGTTTGTCAAACTAACTTGTACCTCAGCCCAATCTACCCCTTCTAATCACTGTGCGGCTCGCTCTCGCTCCACTTCATCACCACAGCTCTCGACAGAACAACTTCTCTCAACAACAAACTAGGCCTCCTCTCATCGCCACAACATCCATCCACCCTATTAAACACCCCCCCGCCCACCGCCGCAACAACAAATCCACCCATTTTCAACTCCTTCAAACCAATCTCGAGAGACACATTTCTCGACCTTCTCTCTGGTCGAAAACCTTCCGGCTCCCCCCTTGGCTCCTGCCCCACCTCAGTCCTCAAAGAAATATTCTTATCCACCTGCGCAGGAGAGTACGCAAGAACCATCCTAAACTACTCCCTCAGCTCTGGAATCTTTCCCGATGCCTTCTAAACTGCACATATCAAGCCTCTTCTCAATAAAACCATCCCTCGACTCCCTTGACCGAAAAACTACTGCCCCATCTCGAACACCAGATTGCTTGCAAAACTCATCAATCGAAATGCATACTCCCAACTAAATGCCTTTGTCGAATCCAACAACATCTTGACCCCACACAATCAGGCTTCAGGCCATGACATGGAACCGAAACCACTCTGGCCTCAATCTGGGACAATCTTAAGATCACCGCTGACTCTGCAGGATGCGCTGCACTAATCCTCCTAGACCTTTCTGCTGCTTTTGACACAATTAACCACTCAATCCTACTTGACCGCCTCCACTGCCTAGGAATCCGTGGAACCACTCTCAAATGGATAGCCTCCTTCCTCAACGACAGGAAACAAATAACCCTCCTCTCCACTTTTGCCTCTGCCACTCGCCCAGTCAATACCGGAGTTCCACAAGGAGCATGCCTATCAGCCCTCCTATTCAACCTCTATATATCCACCCTCTCTGGAATCAACCGCCCGCACAACATCCTATGCTACAACTACGCTGATGATACACAATTCATCCTAAAACTACTCAACTCAGACTCCAACTCTTAGTCCGACCTCGCAACCTGCTTCCTTGACATCGATCGTTGGATGACTGCAAACCACCTCCTCCTAAACCCCACTGAAACTGAAATCATGGTGTGCAGCAACACCAAGCTTCTCCCCTGCCCTCTACCTTGGCCCCCATCCATGGGCCAACCACCCACCACCTCTGCTTCAGTAAAATAACTTGGATGCACTCTGGACTCTGACCTAACCCTCTCTCATCAAATTAACAAGGTATCTAATTCTTGCCATTACCATCTCAAAATTCTTAGACGCATCTTTCCCTAGCTTTCCTTTCCTAATAGACTAGTCGCTCTTAAGACTATTGTAATGTCAAGACTAGACTACGCTAACTCCCTTTATCTCGGAGTCCGGGCATACCACCTTATTAAATTGCAAAGGGCACAAAATGCTGCTGCCAAAATGCTACTAGCCCTGGGCCCAAGAGACCACACCTCTCCAGCTCTCAAAACACTCCAGTGCCTCCGAGTTGGACGAAGGGCCACTTTCAAGACCCTGTGCATCACACACAATGCAGTGCACAAGATCGTCCCCCTATACATGCAAGACAAGCTAAAACCCTACCTCCCACCCCGCACCACAAGATCAAGCTACGCCCTCCTTTTAGTGATCCCAACCACCAACTTGGTCAGGACAGCAGGATCCTCTTTTTCAGCCTTGGCCCACACTCTATGTAAATCGCTTCCACCCCACATCCATCACACCTAAGACTATTTGTCATTCCGCAAATGACTAAAAACGTGGCTCTTCCCATAATACCCACGACCACCTAAAGAAGTGGCTGAATCCCCCAGCAACCAGACGACAAAACACACAATGAAACTATCCTATCTGATGTTCAAAACTCCCATCCTCCCCACAGGACAGGATAGAATGGATGGAACAGATGGAATGGTTAGAGTGAACACAGTTGATGGTTGGAGTAAACAGAGTGGGTAGACAGAGTAAATAGAATTGACAGAGTTGATGAATTGGAGGTAATAAAGGAGTAAACGGAGTGGATTGAGCAGATGATCTCGATCAATGGATATAACTGGATGGTATGGACAGAATGTATGGTGTGGATGGAATTAGATAGTGTGTATGGAGTAGGTCAAGTGAATCGAATGGATGGAAGGGCATAGAGTGGATGGAATCAGATCGAGTGGATGGAACTGACTGGAATTGGATTGAATGTATGGAGTGGACTGAATGGAATGAGCAGAATGAATGGAATAAATGGAACGAATGGATGAGGTGGATGGAGTGAATGGAGTAGGAGGAGCAGATGGAGCGAATAGAGCAAATAGAGTGCGTGGAGCAGATGGAACAGATGAATGAATAGAGTCGATGCAGTGGATGGAGCGAATAGAGCAAATAGAGTGTGTGGAGCAGATGGAACAGATGAATGAATAGAGTTGATAGAGTGGATGGAGTGGATAAAAACAACTGGAATGAGATGGAGCGATTAGAGTGGATGGAGTGGATGGAATAGATGGAATAGATGGAACGGGTAGGTTAGATGTAACGGTTCGAGTAGATGGAACGGATTGAGTGGATAGACCAGATAGAACAAATAGAATAAATTGAATGGATCGAATGTATAGAACGGATGGATCGGATTGAATGGATGTAACAGAGTAGAAGGAGCAAACAGAATTGATGGAGCAAAAAGAATGGATGGAACAGATAGAGACAACAGAATGTACAGAGTGGATGGAACGGAAAGAGTAGACAAACAGACACAGCGGATGGAATAGATAGAGTAAACGGAACAGACCGAGCAAAGGGAATGGACAGAATAGATGGAACAGACAGAGTGGATGGAACGGAAAGAATCGATGGAACAAATAGAGATGATGGAACAGATAAAGTAGATGGAACAGATAGAGTGGATGGAACAGATAAAGTGGATGGAACAGCTAGAATGGATGGAACGGATAGAGTGGATGGAACGGATAGAGTGGATTGAATGGATGGAGAGGACAGAACGGATGGAGAGGACAGAACGGATGGAGAGGACAGAACGGATGGAGCGGGCGAAACAGATGGAGCGGATGAAATGGATGGAGTGGATGAAACTGATGAGTGGATAAACAGATGGAGTGGATGAAACGGGTGGAACGGATGGAGCGGACGAATCAGATGGAGCGGATGAAACTGATGAGCCAATGAAACGGATGGTGTGGATGAAACGGATGGAGTGGATGAAACGGACAATACAGATAAAACCGATGGAACGGACCAAACGGATGGAGCGGATGAAACAGATGGAGTGAATGAAATGGATGAGTGGATAAACAGATGGAGTGGATGAAACGGATGGAGTGGATGAAACGGGTGGAACAGATGGAGTGGATGAAACGGATGAGCCAATCAAACGGATGGAGTGGATGAAATGGATGGAATGGATGAAATGGATGAAACCGATGGAGCGGATGAAATGGACGGAGTGGATGAAACAGATCGAGCCAATGAAATGAATGGAGTGGATGAAACAGATGGAGTGGATGAGACGGATGAAACGGACGAAACCCATGAAACCGATGAAGCGGATGAAACGGATGAAACGCATGGAGTGGATGAAATGGATCGAGCGATGAAAGGAATGGAGCGGATGGATTGGATGAAACGAATGGAGTAGATGAAATGGATGGAGTGTCATGTTATGTTATGTTACTTTGCCTTTATATAGGGCATTATGTACCATTGGTATGGTCTGAAGGCGCTGGTAGTTTGAACGCCCTTGGGAACCGAAGTTCAAGTCAGTAGAGAGAGTCAAAGGTGCATGTGAGCACTGGATATGGGTGCAGCTGGTGTGGCATTTGTGTAATAGCTGCTTCTTAGCGGTAGGTGTGGTGGTTGAGAGATCAAGAGTATGTGTTCGTTCTGGCAGGATTTATCCAGACCGATTGTGGCTGCGTTAGGTCTGAGGACAACACCTGGCTGGGGTGGTGGGGGTGTAACCAGCAGAGTTTAGTTAGAGTGATGGGGAGTATGAGGCAGATGTTGGTACGAGAACAGCTATACCGAATGGTGTCATAGTATCTCTGTGTTCTATTTGAATGGTGGTGTAGAGAAGAGAGTAAGCGTGGTGATGTGATATGATGGGTTACATGCTCTTTCAAACGTTCCATGCATTCCAAACCATTCCATGTAAGTCGCGCAATTCTATGTGCTCCAATCCGTTCCATGCACTCCGATCAGCTCCACGCACTCCAGTCTGCTCCACTCACTCCAGTCTGCTCCACGCACTCCAGTCTGCTCCATGCACTCCAGTCTGCTCCACGCACTCCAGTCCGCTCCATGCATTTCTATCTGTTCTGTGTATTCCGATCCGTTCTGTGTATTTCTAAGTTGTTTTATGCACTCCATCCACGTATTTCATCCATACCATCCACATACTTCCCATACCGTTCATATATTACACCAGTACCTTCCACATACTTCATCCGTTCCATCCACATATTTCACCCATTCCATCTACATACGTCACCCATTCCATCCACATACTTCACCCGTTCCGTCCGCTCTGTGCACTCATCCGCTCTAGGCACTCATCTGCTCTACATGCTTTACGCACTCTTCCGCTCTACGCACCCTTCCGCTCTACGCACCCATCCGCTCTACTCACCCATCCGCTCTACGCAGTCATCCGCCCTACGGACTTGTCTGCTCTGTGCACTCATCCGCTCTAGGCACTCATCCACTCAAGACACTCATCCGCTTTATGCCCTCTCACACTCTATGCACTCACCCACTCTATGCACACACCGGCTCTACGCACTCACCTGCTCTTACGCACCCCTCAGCTCTCATGCCCCCCCTCCGCTCTTACGCACTCATTTGCTCTTACGCATTTGTCTGCTCCATACACTCGTCCGCTCTACCCACTAGTCTGTTCTATGCTAGCATTCATCCACTCTACACACTCCTCCATTCTTACACACTCCTCCGCTCTGCGCACTCTTCCGCTCTGCGCACCCATCTGCTCCACGCACTCATCCGTTCCCTGCACTCATCCGCTCTATGCACTTGTTCTTTCCGCGCACTCATCCGCTCTATACACTCACCTGCTCTATACACTCATCCGCTCTATACACTCATCCGCTCTGCACATTCATCTGTTCTATGCACTCCTGTGTTCTACACACTCCACCGCACTTACACACTCGTCTGCTCTACACACTCATCCGCTCAACACACTCATCCGCTCTATACACTCATCCGATCTACGCACTTGTTCAATGTATTCATCCGCTCAGCAAGCTCATCCGTTCCACGCGCTTCATCCATTCTAATGATTTCATCCGCTCCAATCACTTCGTTCATTCATCATGCATTATCGATTTCAGGCCATGTCACTTGTCATATGGATCTGTTCCGTGTTCTTTATCTGTTTCATGCACTACACTCGTCTCATGTACTTGAATCGTCTATTCTGTACTTTCCATTTATGCCATGCACTCATACAGTCGGTGTCATTTGTCTGTGTACTCATCAATCTCTTGTATTCATCTTTCCATCCTCTTCTCTTTATTCATTTCGCCCATTTTGGTCATTTTGTCCATTGCACTCATTAAATCCATTTCATTAATTTAAACCTCATTACTGTTTTCGTACGATTTTTTTTTTTATCCACTTCACTGCTTTGATCTACTTTACTTGTTCTATTCTGTTTGTCCTTTTAGTTTACATTAGCAGTTATTGGTTATCGATTTCTCGCATGGATCTTGATGTTGTATTGTTATTTGTCTTATTGTTATTCAAGATCTAGTAGTTTGTTGGGTTGGTGACATTGAGATGCTGTTCAGTGGATGAAACACACACAGTAGATGAAATGGATGGAGTGGATGGAACGGATTGAGTAGATTAAACGGATGGAGCGGATGGAATGGATGGAACAAATGGAGTGGATGTAACGGACGGAGTGGATGTAACGGACGGAGTGGATGGAACGGATGGAGTCGATGGAACGGACGAAACGGATGGAGTGGGTGAAACTGAGAAAGTAGATGAAACAGATGGAACTGATGGAGCAGATGAATTGAAGTGGATATAGTGACGGAGTGGATCGTATTAGATGACTTGAATAGAATGGATGACATGGATGGAACTGGACGATTGGATGGAATTAGGTGGTACTGGATGAAACAAACGGAATGGATGGAGTGGATTGAATGACCAAATGGATGCAGTGAATAGAATCAGATGACATTGATGAGACTGGACAGAGTAGATAAAACTGGACAGAGTGGATCAAACTGGACAGAGTGGATGGAACTGGACAGAGTGGATGGAACTGGACAAAGTAGATGGAAATGGACAGAGGGAATGGAACTGGACAGAATGGATGGAACTGGACAGAGTGGATGGAATTGTTTCCATATATCTGGATTCCGTATATACGCTATTTATCTGTATCCCTGTACATACCTGTATCAACCCTGTCGTTATATAGCCGTATGTCACTACATATGTCCCCACCGCCCTGTACACGTGCCTTGTCTCAGGTGCTTCTACTGATAATCACCATATCACACCACTGAGCTTACTCTCTACTATACATCATCATTCAACTACAACACTGATAATTCGGCTTAGCTGTTCACTTACGAATACGACCCCATGAACACCCCATCATCCTAATAAAACGCAGCTAGCAGAGCACATTCCAGCCTAGCCGTTCACATAGGCGTTCCGCAGGCCTAATGCAGCAAGAACACAGTCTGGGTGCCCACCCACCAGACTGCACGCATTCCAACTGATATCTTCAACACCACACCTATCGCTAGAAAGCAGCTTTCAGCCAACAACTACACCAGCTACACACACATATCCGGTGCAACCATGCACCATACAACACAATCTCTCTCTACTGACTTGAACTACTGTTCCCAAGGGTGTTCAACCTACCAGTGCTTTGAGGTCATACCAATGATATATAAGGTGTTATATAAATGCCAAGTAACATAACATAACATCAGCAAAAATTAGGCAGACTCCATAGCGATCCATTGTACATGCAGCCTGCCATGCGTACATGGCAGGCAGAGGTTACTTCACTTGCACTGCAGAGTGCAAAACGGCCATGTGCAAGTATTTATGCTACTTTTTTTCCCTGATCTTTTCACTCCGCGCTGCACATGACCAAAATAAGGCAGCAGGGACCTATGTATGTTAAAACAGAATAGGTCCCCTACGTCTTTTTACTGCAAACTCGAACATGAACCACTGTGTTTTTAGTAAAATGGCTGAATCTGACTGCCTTTCAGATTGTACGCAAATGTGTTATCTTAATGTACTCGCTTATTCACCAAAATTTGGAGCAAATAACATAATTCCCACTCCAACGCTACGAGTTGCCGAAGCTCCTTCATCAGCATCCTGGCAAAATGGAAAGAATCTGCACGTATTACCCCTTTGACTTGGTAAATAGTAGAGATGTGCCTGGATCATTGTTGAATCATCATCATTGCCAGTAGAAAATCACAATGTCAATATGGGCAATCTTCTGCATGATGTGCTGTCCAGCAGGCTTGGATTACATACTTGTACCCATCTGCATCTCATTAGTAGTCCCATTTGGGTTTCCATTTGTGTAAATTCTCCCTGTTCCTTGGAACTAGGCATGCACTTAATCCAATACCAAAAAGAAAGAATGTGCAGTGGCTCTACTTCAAATGTCTACCTGTCTCCATTTATCTCACACCTTCTTATGCTCCCTGTCACTTGCCTCACGCCTCAATATTCTCAGCTCTTTCAATGGCTTTAAGTGGACCAGGGCTAACCTGGACTGAGCCCCAGCAGTCTCCAAAAACTGCTTTAGAGACGAGCTGTGCCAGGGCTCGCTCACTGAAGTGTGTGTCTGAATAGCATTGTGTGTGCAGTCTTCTGCTGCCACCATGTGGCTAAAATTAGACGTATGTTTGCTTTTCTTCCAGTTCGTTGGGCCAACTTCATTCGAAAACTGTCTTTGAAGAACATAGTTGTTGAGAGCAGAGTAGCAGCAGGATGAGGGGGTTCAGCCAGCTGACAATAAGGAACTTGCAGCACTGTGCAGTGGTAGAAGTTATCAATCTGTGTTTGGTTGCTCTTCCCAGCCTACCATGATTAATTGTGGTCTATAGCAGACAAAGCAGGGTGATCAGGGTTGTAATGGTCAACCATTAACACGCCAGAGTTAAATAGCCACGTGCTGTAACGCTCTGTTAGCTAAAGGTTACTACACATACACTTGCATGCAGTCCACTTCAGAAAACCGTGGGTGACAGGTGAGAATTTCGCTGTGACATGTTAATGGCTCCCTATAAAAAAAAACCCTGATGGCTCTATGTCTTCTACAAGCTGCAACTAATCTCGTGTTAAGGTTTATAAGCGTGTTTCACTATATAACAGAGTGCATTGTAAAAGTGTATTTTGGAGAAGTTGGAATCTGTTGTGAAGGCAAGCAGAGCAGATTTTTTTAAAGCAAAAAACACAAGATGTACTTCGTTATCCGAACTATGTAGCTCATGGGCCTGATTCATGAAATATTTGCCCGGTTCAAAGTGACTTTGCACTGCCGACACAATCCCTAACTCATGCAACCGTGCAAAGTGTATTTTTGACGTGCAAAGTCCGGGAAAAGTCAGCAGTCATTTTTGCCGTACAAAATGACTTTTCCCGGACTTTGCACTGCAAAAATACATTTTGCACGGTTGCATGAATCAGGGTTTGTGTCAGCAGTGCAAAGTCACTTTTCAGCAGTGCAAATTCCCTTTGAACTGGGAAAATGTTCCATGAATTGGGCCTCTGGTGTAGTTTGTTGCTTTCAAAAATCTACTATTGATCTTGATAACATGGTATTTCAACTTGTCTTAAAAAAAAAAATTAAAAAAAGATTACCTTACAATTAATCAGAAAGGGAAAAAAAGTTCCTCAAATTGTAAATGTTGTAAATGACCAGGTGATTTTTGCAACTCGCTGCATTATTATAATAATTATTTTAGAATCCAACGCGTATTCACATCTTGAATAACAATAGGATGCATGGCTGTTGCAAACATCTCAAGTTGGTTCGTGTCAGATGCTCTAGCGCGTGTCCTGGTTTTTACCCTCGGATTGCATGCTGAATGCAAAGAGGATCATCGGGGACCTTGAAGAGTGACATAAAATCAGCTGCATGCCGCCCCCGCCTCCTGAAAGGTTTGTATCGTCTGGGCAAGCCAGCTCTGGCCTAAGCCGCATGTCCACCAGATAGACCTCGCGCAGCACTTAGTCTATTCCCTATTGAACAATTGCTATCATCCCACTTAAAGCACTGGCTCTCTCCGTCATTATATCAATATGCTCTCTTCGGTCCTTCAATGCACCTCCTCTAGCCATATGCATTCCTATCTGCGTTGTCGTTTCCTCTCGCGGCCCCCTCCTCCCCTCCCTTTCAGTGTGCTTTCCTCTCGCGCTCTCTCCCTCCCTCTTTTGCTCGCTCACTCCCAGCAACTCTCTGTCCTTGGTTTCACTCTCTAACCCTGCGTCTTTCACATCCCTATTCTTGGTTTCCTCTTCCACTGTTTGCCTTGTCCCCCTTTGCTCTGTCCTTTCGTCTCCCTCGCGCCCATATCTCCCCCGCCTCTCTTCCGCGCGTCTTGCCCTCTCGCGCTGCTACCCGCGTTCGTGCATTTGTGTCGCTCGCCACCGGTGCCCCTCTCACGCCCTTTCCTCATAGAAACCATTCCGAGTCTTTCTTATCTTCTCTCCTACCTTTTATCCGTCTCGCGTTGGTACTTGCCCTCACCCTTCCGGCTGGCCGTTCCCTCCTTTTCTTTCCCCCCTCAGTCTCGGGCGTAAGTGATAGCATACACACTGGTCTGCTAATACGCGAGCGTTGGCTCCTCTTCCCCCTCGCCAATCTCCCCCTCAGCCCAGTTCGCTTGTTCCCGATGTAAACCGTGCATTAAAAGCATGCCCTTCCGCACAGACGCACTCCCCTGCCTTTCATATACACCGCCCTGCCTCCTCCCCTCCTGCGCCGTACTATGAATGAATCCCCCTGGTGCTCGCAGAGATTACACACGGCGGCGGCAGCAGCAGCAGAGCAGCAGCGCAGCAGCCGTCCCCGCAGCCCCGCTCACTGAGCTCCGGCGCTCCAGCGGAGGGCAGCCAGCAGGAGCACCCTTCGCCGTCACATGGAGAGCTGAGATGAAATGGAGACGGCGGCCGCCCGCGCGGCTCCCGGGGCGCTCGCTCTGCGCAGCCTTGGGCGTGTGGAGAAGGAGCACCGCCGCGCCGAGCGGCACGCGCAGTCCCTCCCTCCGTGCCGCCGCGCTCTGACCTACATACTGCGCGCGAGGGATGCGGACTGGGCTCCTGCCGCCGGTGCTGCAAGAGGAAGCCGCGCGCGGAGCGCGAGCCCCCGCCGAGAACGGGACCTGCTGGGAGTCGCACCTTGATCAATGCCCAGAGGCCGCCGAGAGCGAGGATGGCTGATTGCCGGGCGAGCCGGCGAGGCGCGGTTACCTCATGTTTGCCCCGTGTCTCCTTTGCTGAGGTGAGAAAGGCGCGGCGCACCGACTCTGATGCCCAGGCACCTGGCGCGGGAATCTCGTTCGACCGGCCAGGAGTCAGAATAGATGGGCACATGACGACCTGCCAAACACTGCTCATGCCCACAAGAACTGCTGCCTTTGATGAAAGCACATAAGGGTTTATGCTAATTTGGTGAATGCCACTTTTATACCCAACGCTCTGAAATGCTTTTTAAAAACGTATTTGTAGTAACCAGTTGAAATTGGCACACATCTCCATCGTCCCCCCTAGTCAGGCTCACGGAGCCTGGAGGATATTGGGGTATACGAAAGGGAACTCCAGGTATACGGTGTTGGTCAAATCTGCTGCGTATTGTGGAGCTAACAACATTCGATTGCATGAAAAAAGGCTTCATTTTCCTCCGTTGAATGGTATTTTCGGATGAAAAATCCACCTAGCAATTTCCAGTGGCCTGCAAATTGATAGCTGGGCGACGATAGCATTTGGCAGCCAGGCCTTTATTTGACCCATAAAAGGCGAACTTTGTGATATTTTACTCCTCGGAGCGACAGCAGGGATATATTTGGATTTTGTTGGAAATTCTGCCAGACTCTGTGGAGCTACTGTTTATGCTTCTGGACAGTGAGGAACGCGCAGGTGCAGCCCGGCTTAGGCTGATGGGTATGGGGCGACTCACGTGATGACGGACTCAAGGAGGTACCCGTGGTGTCATGTGTCCGCAAACTGAGTCTCCGAGGTACACTTTGTCAATCGCAAATTTCAACTCCTGACGACAGAGTTTGTTAGAAATACGTTCTCTTTTGGGGTGAGTTCCACAGTCCGTCCTTTAAGTATTACATTTGTGTTTTTTTCCTTTTCATCCGACCAGGTGATTTTTGGCAGATAATTCTATATTTTGACAAAAATATGATCATTTTATTTGTGTCTTGACATTGTGGCTATCTCGACTTCTCAGTGAAATTTTAGCATGGGTGTGCACAAGTGGGCAATTACATTTTTTGTGATTTTTTTTGAAATTATGAAACAAGTGTATTTTGAAATGTTAACAAAATAAAGTATTCAGAACATTTGCATTACATAAAGTGTGCCGTCAATATTGGTTTTAAATCCTGCAAAATTGCTGTAAATAGTCTGCAATGGGACAGTTGCTGCAGATTTTCTCAGCAAATTTAGATAAAGTTCCACATAACTTTTGCTGCAGCTTTTGTCAGCAGTTTATCTGGGCTCCCTTTATGTCTAGCACAGTAAGCTGACCGTGCAGAAAAATAGTTTTAAAGTAGTTCCTCGAATTTAAATTTACATTGCTAAAAAAAACACCTCGAGTCAAGTAATTGCTGCAGACTTGTTCAGCAGACGATGTGAAAACTTTCAGATGTTCGCATGTTCGAAAAGTCAACAAAATTTGATTTTTGCAGGACCCCCCCCCCGCAATTTTGTGTAATGAAAAATAACTTTTATAATTTTGCTAAGGGAAACATTTGTGACTTTCATCCAACTATGATATGACAACATAAGAAATGCCAACAACCTTACATTTTAGGCCTTACATAAGAAATGTCAGCTTTTGTCTCAAAATGTGCCTACAAATTGTGTAATGGATGCTTTGTATAGGTTTGTGTGAGAATTCTCATTTTGATCTTTCTTTAGAAAATGTTCAGATGTGTCCATTCTACTGATGAAAAACGTGAGGTCATGTAAATTAGAGGTATGCTTAAAAAATCAACCAACCCATAACATAACCTGAATGTCAAGCTTCAAATTCATACCAAATACAAATCAAGGAATTTCAGTGAATACCAGCGTTTGGATCTTGCATGATTTTAGCTCTCAAATTTTAGACAACATATTGAGGTTTGGGGGGAAATTATCAAGGCCTACTGTTTGCCTTGCTGGAGGATTTTCATCATATGCACATCATACAGAATTGGATAGACATGTCAGAACACTAGGGCGATGTGTATTTTTTAATCTGAATTCAGAAATGTTGCGATTTCCTTTTCTTTTTGATCAGTTTCATAGATTAATTGACATTTTTATAGATATTGTTTTCTGAATTGTGCGCATTTCTGGCAATACCAGCTTGTCTTGGCATGCACATTCACCCATAATAATTTCAAACATCTAAGTAAATTTCATAGAAAAATCAGCTAGAATGATTTGCACACGTTTTTGGCTTCTCTGCATCTGAAACTGAAATCCAGAAATGATTTAGCAGAAAATCCACATGGCTCAACTGAATGTTTAGTCCATCTTAAATTGGACATCTAACAAATCCCTAAAGGACACATTTAGGGAAATGCACAAATCTTGAATGGAACCAATGCTACTGTTAATGGCCACAAACTATGTGAATGTTGAATCGTATTGCAGTCTATTTTCCATATAGATTCTTTATATATATTGCATTTCTATGACATATTCTCTGTAAATTGTTCTCATGATCTAATGCCATGGCTATGTCCCAATGTACCCCTGCTACTAGTATCATACCAGCACTGATCCTTTGGGCTAGGCCTACTCCCAAAATGTGATTGGAGTGCTTGTAATAAGAGGTATGCAGACACATGTTTTTCTTTTTGTTTTACATATTTCTTTCGATTAGTACATTGGGTACTGAATGTCTGGAATAGAGGTGGAGGAACATTATTTTTTCTCTCCTCCTTTTAGAAAGTGAAAATGTTGGAAGCCCAAAAATGTTGCTTGTATAAAAAAAAAAAGATGAGGGTTTTTTATTGTCAAAAATCACTATTTTCGTTTCCTTTTGAAAAATTGTAGTTTTCCTCATGCGCTCATTCTTTAAAAAAAGAATAATACTTTCCTTGGCATATTAAAACAAATATAATTGATCAAGTATTAGCAGGCCATCGTATCATTAGAAATGGTGTGATTGGTTTTCCTGGCCACAGCAATTTTTGGTTATAAATGACACAAATTGCTGCTGAGAGAGTAATATTTACCCAGAATACTTGAAAGACCTGTTTAGGGCAGTGATGGTGGGCATTCACCTTTTGAAGTTTTTCAAGAGGCATGACTTAATGAGGAGGAGCAGGTGGGTTTTGATATGAAGAAGTGGGCAAGCTTTGTGGACACCTGTACCCCTTTGTCCTGCTACCATGAATTTTTGCCCACCCATAGTCACATTTTTGAAGCAGGACTTTCCTCTGTTTGCTTGTGTTGAGGATTGTGTTGAGGATCATTCCTGGCAGGTGAGCATATTTTTCAGTAAGCTTGAACAGTCTGAATGTGTATCGTTCTTGGCGTGAGGGAAGGGAGTCGATTTGAACATCACATGTTCCATTTTGTTGGTTCTGCTTTACGACCCCTTCCACCTGTCCTAAGTTTTTCAGAATGGTTCAGTGTACACATTGTTGTCATTCTGAATTTTTTTTTTCTGATAGTTTTGGTGGCCATGATCCGCATACCGATTCCTTGTAGCCTGTGTCAGTGAGTGACATGGACAATGCTTCTTTGTGACTTCTTTTTGATTCTATGGGCCTAATTGACAGAAGCACTTTATAATGGCAAACCCTCATGCTCTGTGAAAAAAGTCCTCTGTCTTTTCCAGTCGCATTTTGTATGCTGTGTATTTAAATGCAAACTTGTAAGTAAAGACAATACTCTTTGATAAATACAAAATGCTTTCAGTCCCACACGGTTGAATGGGTGAGGTGCATTTTACAGATGTTTAAGTTTATTCACTTGTACAGCACTTTGCTTCTTGGCACTGTTGGCAGATTCTAGCACTTGTTTCCTCCTGGATGTCTTATCAGACCAGATGGACCTTCAGACTTCAGGATGATTGGCAAGTCCGCGGTAGGAGTATTTTCAGCAAATTGGCTATCCTCATCGATCCTTCATGCTATTTCTATGACTTGGAAGTGGTTGGTTTGTGTAGGACCATAGCACTCTCCTGCATTGGTATCTTGAGATATTTTCCCATGGGGAGTATGGTGCAAAATCTTCTAGACATTTGGTTTCAGGGCACCGGATCTTGTAGGATTTCAAAGCCTGAACTGGATGTCAATGTGTTCCCTATTGCGTATTGACATGCCTGTTAGGACTTCTTTGAGGAGTTTAATTTGAAAGAATGTTGGTTTTATCAAAGGCATCTTATTACAACAAAGACATTAACAAAATAAATAGTAACATGTAACGTGTGTGAGTGAATTTACATATCATTCATGAATCCGACGATTAGTGCATGTTTTTTGTAGTTTATTGAAAAGAGGTTGATGGGATGAAATGTCAACGATGAATGTGATGTGAGATTTACCAAAAGGAATCTTGATTGACACGTGCAATGTGTACCTACTGAGGAATAGGTGGATTTTGGGCCGAACTTGTGAGGGATGATTTTTAGTGAAGCATGGTCTAACTGGCTGGTTTCAGAATATAAAGTCCTCCGGTTATCATTGTAAACCAAGACCTTCCACTCTGCAACTGAAGGCTCAGTCCTGGGTACAAAAGCAGTATTGTCATTTAGGGCAGGGTGCTTCCAGGTAGTTATAGGAACAAGATTAATGAGGTAACATAGCCCACTTTTCTTTTACTCCAATTTTGTCTCACCACATTTCTCTATCGGCCAGTTCCTACCTCGAAAATCCCGCTTTTTGATTAATATTCCCTTACTACACTTTTCTTAAGTGACATAGATGTTTGATGATAGGAATTATGTGCACATGGTAGGAACACAATATATGCACAATTAGAAAATGTATACCTTACTCCACAGAGTGCTCCAAAGAGTGATATTGAACAAACATAACACCCCTAAAGGTTTCATTAATTCAGCTACATACAGCACAGCCCTGCAACATTTGGCTCATCAAATGTGTTGGCTTGCATCTCCCAGCATCCTGAGGAAGCATAGCCAATGGTGTAGTATCAGGGGAGCCATCATCCAAAACATCTGGAGAGTCACAGGTTGCAGACCCCTGCCATACAGGTCTGGAAACCACAGCCCTCATCGACCTTCCCTGGCTGCCACTGCATGCACAAATCCCCTCCAAGTCTTGCTGCATCATCTGTAAGGCAGTCGTCCTCAATTCACCCAGCTACCTTTCAGAGAAACTCAGCATCTCCGGTGGACAGTGCACCACCAGAAGCCAGGACATGTTCAGGCTTGAAATCTGCTGCTGCAAAAAGGAAAGTACCAGGAAATAAGCCATCTCTGCCTACTCCCCAAGACCGTGGAACCTCCTCCCCGTCAGTATCAGACTCGCCCCCACGCTCCTACAATTCAGAAAATAACTTGAGAACCCCAGCTTCAAGGAGTCTCTCCTCCTCAACATCTAGTCCATCACATTGCCCCTCGTGCAACCTGACTCGCTAGA
Organism: Ambystoma mexicanum; assembly: GCF_040938575.1. NCBI lineage: Eukaryota > Metazoa > Chordata > Amphibia > Caudata > Ambystomatidae > Ambystoma > Ambystoma mexicanum. The sequence goes on from NC_090937.1 coordinate 433,089,487, forward strand.
CGCTACCTGCCTCTCTTATCCCTGCCACCCAGTACAGGTGTACCCCACCTCGGTATTGTTGTATATCTCGTAAGAAAAAGAGAATCACAGACTTCCTTCCACTCCTGTTTGAACATAACTCTATGTAGTCCGAACCAAGCTAGTATCTAAGAGTTATCTGTTCATTTTCCTCTTCTAGACCAAATCGGCACAATTTTATGATTGTAAACAAGGGACCATATTTTATTCATTTATATATAAAGTTCCTGTTTGTTCCAAAAACATTTCCTTTCATTAAAAAAAGATATAAAATGCAACAAATGATAAAATCACATTTAACTGGGTTAGTATAACACGTGGCATCTGCAATCTGCCAAAGAGTACCAACTGCTTTAATCTCCATTATTACAGAAGTTTGTGTACTCATTCGGACTTCTTCCACAGAGTAACATATGAATGGTTTCAGAAGACAGAGAAGCAATTGTATGTGCAGTTCTTAACACAAGGAAAAAAGGAGAAATTCAGTTCCTTCTCATCCACGGCCACTATACTGATGTCATGGCTTATTTATTAGGGGCACTAGTTCTTGTTTTTTTTGGTATTTTTCGGGCTTCTCTGCTTTACCCCCTTTATTATCTCTGAGGGGCACTCACTTCCTGTCACCTCTAATGTGTTTTTTGATTTGCAATAGATGTATATACAGATAAAAGTGTTGTATACCTCTGCAAAGCATTCTCTTGCTTCCTGAAGCTAGGTCCACACTCAATAAATACCATAATAATAATCATAATAATAATAATTTAAATTAACTCCATGTATCAAGCCTTTGTTGGAGGATTATTGTACACTTAACAGAAAGTAGTAGAGTTTGTCCTGCTTGTCAGGGGCACATCTAACTGATTTCTATGACAGAGACCCAGGTGCTAGAGAAGCCTCCCTTGTAACCCCAGGGACAGTGTAAAGATATGTCTCATAAGCCTCCATCGCTCCTGGCTGTAACAGCGCCCATGTTCAGATATCAATCTGACCTCTTATATAATCCACAGTAACTAGCAGTACCAAATGGCGCACACACCACTTCATACTCCCAGACCTCTGCTCAGCAAACCATGTCCATCCAAGTCGTATGGCAGTTGTAGAGCCTTAAACAGCCTAGTCAAGGAACAGGTGTGTGGCACCCCTCACTCCATCAAATCACAGCAGTATCTCCTTTGGTAGCCATTTTATGTAAAAAAAAAGAATGAATGTAAAATAAAAGGCCTGACTGTCCTCCTCTGTATTGTACACATGTATTGTCTGTAATGCATTGGGAGGGGTACATTTACACCAGCAGGAAGCGTGCAATCCAGTTGAGGCAGATTAGGTATAAATAAAGGATAAGGATGTGAATTATTTCCAAGCTACTAGCCAAGCATAAGAATCACTTGCCCACATACATTACTGGCAGTTCAACACTTGCACACAAAGCACAATTTCTCACTGGGCAAGACTGAATTAGTGCTCCCCAGTGGCTGGTGCATGGTTTGTGGCCTAGTATAGATAATGGCATTTAGAGGGGCAAACATCTACCTAAATCACTGTGGAACTCTGAAAAACATTAATGTACACAAGAAGTTTAAATCATAGCCTTCCAAAATGTATTTGAGTTCAATGAAAAAAAACTTTCCTCAGGGTAATGAGTACAAAATGTTCAACTCACAGAGAAACCAAAAAAAGAAATGGGGCCTCACCACGAGTGGGCGGTATCCCGGCATAAAATTCCCCGGGATACTGCCCAACGCAATTAGCATTACCGCAACTCAGTCCGGTGGTATTAGCGTCGCATCCTGAGTTGTGGTCCTGTGGTAAGTCACTGTGGTAAGTCCCCATTTATATTTTGTCCATCAGACACAATTGGGCATTTTTGGCACAATTCCCGCGGTGCTAACATCGCTGCAATAGTTGTGCCGAAAAAAGGTGGAAAGTCGGAGGATTTACCCCCAGCTCAGAGCTGGACTGAGTCCCCAACTTTCCTCCCAACTCATAGTTGGGCGGAGCGGTAATACAGCGGTGATAGCATTACCGCCAGATTATTACCACTTGACCCATATTGTGAAGAGTCCCACAGTTACTTAAAGTTAATTGAAGACATGTAATCCATGTGTTTTCTTTTTAAATAATGTATCTGCTCTCTCCACTTTTAGCAAAACACGTGAAGACATAGCAGCCCCATCCTGATGTTTGGATATACGGGTACCATAGATTAGGTAAGATCCACAGAGCAGTTCTGTGCTCTCAGTTTTTTTAGTTTCACAATACCAGATTAACAAATAGGGTATTGTCTATTTCTCTCACTATGTTACCCACATCACCTCCACCTGTGGTTTGACTTATGTCCCCACTGGTAAGTAATGTCTTTCCAGTTCTTAGACAGACATTCAATGATTTATATCGCACTTTTAAGCCAATTCGTTTTGAGCCTCCCCTTATTTTCCTCCATTCCTATTTCAGCACTTCTTGAACATCCTGACGACACTGTTCTCCTTTTGTCCTGATGAAGGCCCTAGGAAGAAATGGCTCACCTAACCCCTTTGTAGGGCTGAAACACCTGGTGTAGAAGCATTTTTCACCAATACACAGTACCCTCACTGTCAACTGTGTGTACCCATGTAGATATGTACTACTGACCTGTTGTCCATTTGTTCACATTGTGTTTAATGCCTGTTGTCTACTCTCAGTAGCAGCAGTAGTGATTGTATTACATTTGTTTATCAATACCACTATGCAAGAATCTTGCCTCTGTTTTGTTCTGATTATGCAAATTATGATTGCTTGTGTTTATTGTCTTTAACATGATATTCAGAATGTAAAAAATAGAAACTCAAATTCTATCCAAATATTACATTTTTGGAAACCTCTATGGTGTGGCTCAATACACCTGATTGTGCTGGATCTTGGAATGAACTAGAAGGGAGGAGGGTCTTTAGTAATTTTGTTCTCAACCCAGAATAGGCAGAATAGGGTTGTATCCACCACGAGCCCTTCTAAATGTTTCATTAATTAGAATTAGAAGTTATATATGATTCATAAGTGAAATTATCAGATTATGTTGCCAATATGCTTTGACCTAGGTGGAAAGAATGAACGTTTTTATTCTGAATTCTTGCAAAATGAAAATGTATTACTCTTAAGAAAGTTGAGGGATTCTCAACTTCTTTACTTGGAGTGACCCAATGAGATCCATCCTTAAGAGTGTTTAAAAATGGAGAATGGTTTGGACATCCATAAAGTTAAGGTAAAAGTTGATTGCACATTAAACATAGACAGTAAAAATACGCTTCAACTTCAATTTATTTGCAAAAATGAAACATACCTTTTTTGCCAAATAAGACTGCAATGAATGGGCAAGTGATATAAATCTATATTGCCACAAGGATTCAATTAGTTGAATCTGCATTATGTATAGTTTATCTTGATGCTTCACTAAATTAAATAGCATGTTTATGCCTTGTTGTAATAGTCAATGCAATCTAAAGTACTAATCCGAAACCCCAAAAGAGATTGTTAATATTAATTAAGGACTTGTCAATAGTTTATTTAAGAGCCAAATTAATCAGTGTATGTGATATAAGGGTTACAAACAAGTGGATTGAACATTCCAATATAGATTGCTAGCTTTTTTACCTGCAGGGCCCAGTGTGGCAATAGCAGTGAGGTTCAGATTTCTGTCCACGTGTTCTCAATTGCCATTTTGGATGTATTTATGAAGACGTCGAGATGGCATGAGGTCAGGCAGTGCATATGTGTGTTCCAGATTCCAGGATTCCACAATGACAGCAGATTGCAGAATAATGCAAAATAAAGCTAACCTCTGAGCAATTACGTAATATCTTTTGGCAAAGAAGAAACACATTTTCTGGCATAGAATAGAAAGTATGCAGGCCTCAAGGAAGGTGGTTATTACAGAAAATTCAACAACAGCGCCTTGGTGGAAAGTTATTCTTTCATTTCTATGTGGCCCTTTTGTAAATTTGGTCAAATCTTATGCTATTGAAGTTTGGATGTATACTGATGACACTTCAGTCCTTCCCAATATGACTAGAAATCTGGGTACCGTTGCCATCACATTTAATGTCTGCTTATCTACTGTTGATTTGTGAATGTTGTGGAAGATTTTAGAGCTAACTAGCTTAACTACCTGACTTTGCCCAGGATTTCAATTCTCAGATTTTAAAATCTCTGATCTGTAAGTGTCACTTCAGTTTCTTCAGCAGTTTCATTCCTTCGTTGTTCAGCAGTACTAATTCTCTTAACAGCAAGTCATGTTTCAGTTTCTCCAGCAATTTTGTTGCTTTGTATTCAGCTGCACACATTCTCTGATTCGTAAGTTTTGCTTTTGGTCTTGAACACTTTCATTGTTCTGCCTGAATGCATGTTGAATTCTATCAGCTTCATGGTCTTGAGATATTTCATTCTTCAGAATGTTGATCATGTTTCAGCTTTCAATGTTTTGTTTTGATTCGGGTGGGATAAAATACTACTGTCTTTTTTTCATGGCATTTCTTTAAAAATATGTTTGTGGGATTAAAGCATTAGTGAAAGGAGATAATACAAAAGAAAGAAGCATTTTCTTCTAAATATGGAACCGATTCAAATCAATTGATTCAACTATGTTATCTTCAAATTGTAGCAAGCAAAAATCCATTTTATGTAATGAGGGTGAAGTACCTGTCCTTTCATTGAAATTAATCAGGTGTTGATCATGTTTCACCTTCAATGTGCGATGGTGAGCACTTTCTTCAAACGACCTGTACATAACAGTGTAACACCACAAAATGCAATACAGAAAAACAAATCAGAAAACCAAAAAAGATTAATTATCTAAGGAACAGGATGACCTATCGAGCCAGAAATAGTTGAATTAATTCAGCAATGAAATAAAGAATATTCCTTACAAAATACATGACACCCGACATCTCCATTCATGAGGAGTTGCGTCCCCAAGAACGCCACATGCACACCCACAAACAAACACAACTTTCTTATATATATATATATATATATATATATATATATATATATATATATATATATATATATATATATATATAAGAGAGAGAGAGAGATAAAAGCAGACATAGAATAAATAAAATGAGAAAGGCAACCCTGGCAGAGCAAAGGAAATGATATGCACTGACTGTGGCATTTCCTGGTGGCCCTGCCTCTTGCTTGCTGTCATGATAATAAGGGATGCCCATCAAACTGCGTAGCTTGTCCAAATGTTGCAAATTAACTTGGGAATGGCCTTTATTTTCAAAGCCAGACTTTTCAATACAAATGTACAGATATCTATTTTCTTCCATCCATTCTACAACCACATAAATGGTATTGGAAATGTACTTACTATTTAATGCCCATCTTTAATATGTTTTTGGAGTACACAGATTAATATTAATAAAACACATCTGTCAGGTGTGAATTCCTGACCCCAAAAATCAAGAACAGGACATTCTACATTTTGAGTTCAGTAGGAAATAACAAGATGCAAATCCTAGTGCAGAGAAAACTGCAATGTTTAATGTGACTGCTGTTATTTTAAAGAATTAGCTATGCTATATTTGAAAGATAGGCTCAGAACGAAAGTGTTTTTTTTTTTTCAGGGAATACATCAAACCATTTAATTAAAGTCAAGAACTGGATCTCTTCATATGTCCTTATAACACAGATAACGTGTTCAAATGATGTCCTTACAGCAAAGTTGTATTCAAGTTTAAAGGGGGTAATCAATATGTAATGTGCTCATTTATTCTTCTATGTTAGTAATTCATTTCAAACTATATTGTTTTAAAACTTCAGAATAGGACTGACAATGCTATTGAGTTTTGTTTTGCTGTGCGTACATTGCAAAGTCAGGTCAGCATTGTAAAATGGAGAAATACACCCAGAGGGGCTGAAATAAAAGAACATAATTTAAATGGTATGTAAGTTTCAATTCTCATTTGAAGGGAATGCCGAAGATCCCAAACATTGCCACTCTAGTTGGAACTGGTTAGAATATTATTACTTGTAATGGTCATGCCTGATGGCTGTTAGGCCACATTGAAATGCTGCAGCATTGTATGCAAGGCAGGTTTTTAAAAGAGATAAGCCGTATATATGTACTTCAGGCATTCACTATTTGACAGAAGGTTTTGGCTTCAAAGAAGGTCTGTTACATGGTTTACTTCACATGAACTCATACAAATGCTTTAACAATGAGAGGTGAACAGAAAGGTGACTGACATTCAGATGCCCTGCGATCAGGCATCTGCTTTAAATTGTCAGGTTGAAAGATTATGGAAAATGTGCTCTACCAATAGAATTTTGCATTGGCTAGTGTTAACCTGTAGAGGGAATGTTAAGGGATGTACCTTCATTGTCCTCTCATGTATAAAGCTGCAATTGCACACGAGAACACAACTATGGCATAATTCATGGAACAGTGCAAACTGTGTAAAAATAAATTTTGCACTGTTCCATGAATCAGGTTGTTTGTTGGCAGTGCAAAGTCACCTTGTACCAGTGAAAATTCACTTTGCGCTGTGCAATAAATTCCATGAATCAAGCCCAAAATATGCAAACTAAAAAATAAATCGGTACATTAATAAGCACACTCTGATTAACTTCAAATATGGATAGTTTGTAGAAAATAGTTATCTATATCTGAATCTTTGGATGCTCCTTTAGCAATTACCCAAAAAAGGTAAAATGCATATAACTGTCAAATTTAATTGCATAACATTCATTAATCTATCTAAATGATCTCTCCGATTTACAGAATCTAAAGATCCAACTTGCATATTTTAGGCAGAAATTACAGTATTAAAAATGAAATGATCATCTCTTCTAAAAGAGCAAATTCCCCCCCACCTTTTCTAGTCAGGTGGCTGGAAATGCATTTTAGACACAAGAAGGGAGGTATGAGGAAGGTACAATCCCAATTCTAGTGTATCCTCAACATAGGCAAAGCCTTGAACATGAGATACCAAACCACTAGGAGATAAAGAATCTCCAGTCAAACTAGAGAAATTAAACTAGCTGGTCAAGTTGGTGCACCTCAAGTCTCTATAAATACTCCCGAGACTGCTATTGTAGAAAAATACATCAATACAATTTTATTAATATCATACCACAGCAAAAAGGCGTAGTGATCAATACACTACAGCATTAAAACAAAACACCAAACTAGAAGAAGTGCAAATCACCAAATAACAAAATCTACATACACATATGCAAAAGAGGAAAAGCAGACAATAATGGACAATACCTTGTCAGCTTATGGACAAAATTGGTAAATACCCATCAACTGAAAAAGTGACATGTGCTGTGTAAATGGAAACCTCCATCACACGTTGTCACTTCAGTCATTCTGCTCCAACAAACTCATTCTCATTCAAATTTGTCCCAACATGTTTCATTCTGGAGTGTATCGTAAAGAAATTGAACAGAAATTCATCAGGGGAAAGTCTGCACAAAACCCAAACATATGTTATTCGGAGTTGGTTAAGAAGACAATAATACACATAAAATAATACAAATTTACACAAAACAGCAAAACGGGAGCATATACAATCACTCCCAGATACAACAATAAATATCATATTCAAATGGCCTCCGTTTGGTCAACTCCTAATGGGGGTCTGATTTTTATTTTTTTTGTTTTGTTTTGTTTTTCTTTTATGCATGACCAACAGAGTAATTCCACATCTGAAAAGAGAGTGTAGAAGGCATCATTACTAAACCCGCACTAAGTAGACTCTATAAATCAGTAAATAAAAACCAGATAATTAGATAATCAATTCCAATTAACGAGAACCCGTCATAAAAACTGGGGGCACTCTTTCATTTGTAGTGACAACAGCAATAGACGATCAACAATAAGGGGATACAACTCAAAACGGAAGGTGAAGTCAGGAGAAGTATAAACCGTGTAGTATGGGAGCTGAGCGCAACTCATCCTCATATTAACTAGATACATCGTTGAGGAAATCTAGGAATCCTCTCGCTGTTACAATTCTCAATGGTATTACTCACCAATTCAGATGTGAGAAAAACACCTCCAAGTGCGGGGTATTTGGTGGTGGAATCAAGAAGAGGCAGTCCACTCAGTGTTCAGAGAGTGTCTGTACTTGTTCTGAGTTCTATCAATGGTATAGTCTACTACTCCTCCGTGCTAGAGAAAATCAAGAAGAGGAGAGAAGTATAATGATTCTATGTTCATAAACGCGTTAAAATGATCAGGAAGATGCAGGAGTTGCTGCTTACTTATATCGTGGAATGTGCCACTTAGAAAGGTAAACAATGGTAAAGCGTATCCTTTGGTCTTGAAGTGCTGCTACCAAGCATAAATCGCGAAAAAGTGCGGCCGTCCAGCAAGAAAGGACCATCTAGACAGAGATTATCCTAATGTGAACGGCAAGAAACAAAAGGCAAAACGTGCCCCAGTTAATAGGTCCACACATACAGAATGTCATTGTACTCCTAGTGCTGCAGCTCTAGGTGCAGGTACATACCAATCGAAAGTGAATCAGAAGGTTCGGTGATCAGTTCGACATCGAGTCGTCACTGCACTGTGGTCAGCATTGAGGATCAACACGGTCTGTAAAGTGGGCACCGCGTGCTGGATTTAGCAAGCAGTGTTCCTAGTATAGTGAACAACAAATGAAGTGGAAGAAGGAAGTCAGTCCCTGCAATCATTCAAGGAATAGTATGGATTCGAGAAGTATACGGACAAAAGTTTCTTACCGTCTAATACTGAGTGCTCTTCGTAGCGGACTACTGTCTTGGTTACCTGCTAGCAGCACTAGCGTAAAGTCATGTGGTTTCGAATGTCTGGTTTTATACGTTGCGTGAAACCATACCTTTGACAAGCCACTGGTAGGTTTAGAGGTAAATATAATGGCATACACATTGGATGGAGAAACAATGGCATATTGGCTAAGGAAGAGCCAGAAGGGTAACACATTGGAGATTGGAGAGCAGAAGGGCTAATTCTACTCAGATGGCAGAACTGTCAATTGACCCAGGCAGCGAGAAGAACAGCATATAGAAGGAAAACCAATCTGTGCTTGGTGAATGACTTCCAAATAGGCCACCTGAACTGAGGGTTTTCTGTCAGAATGATGCCTGGCTGACTGTATTCCTTGCCGGGTCCCTCAAAATCAGAGGTTACATTTCAAAAGGTAAATCAACCCCAATCATCAAACAGTCTAATGTTGTTGAGGGTAAAACCTGGGAAGATAAAAGGAGTGGGCATGCAGCTGGGTGACATTTGAAAACAGGGACGCAAATGCTAATAGCCCAATGTTATGTGTCCTTGTATATGTAAAATACAAAGAGAGCTGTGTTTTTTTTTTTTTTTTAAGGCCCTGCCCATTTTGCAGTGAAAAAGAAAATCCAAATCTGAAAGCATGTTGGCTGCCACTTTAAAGTACAATTGCCTTTTGTAAATTTAAGTATTATTTGTTACTATTGAAGTTGGTGTGTCATTTAGATAATTGTGGAATCATCACCCACTATTGCCTAAGAAATATCATGCAGGTAATACCGCTGGTGGAGAATATAGTATAGACGGGATGTTTTTGCAAGGAAATGCATGCTGAAAGGTTTAATTCTGTTCATGAAGATCTGTGCGAAGTGCAGTCCTCTGCTTTCCCCTGCCTTTCAATGCCAAGGCAAATTCAGGTATAATGTGGACAGGAAGATGGTCTTCATTATCTGTTACTGGATCATAGTACATCTCCGGCCCATCAATATCAAACGACTGAAAGTATTACATGAAGGCTCCTTTAAAACTGGCCATGTGTCCGGATTGAAAGGAATACATTAATGTTTAGGGAAAGCCACATGCACACACTGACAAATGAAAATAACAAATCCATATTTAATGAAAGCCACATACACATACCCGCCATTCAAACATATAGACGTGGGTTCAAAACAGAACACCTAGATTCCAAGAACACTACCTGTGAATTAGTTACACAAGTTACTTTGTATATGTACATGGCCTAACTCTTAGTCCCATGCTATCTGGTAATTGTCTATATGTCAAGCAGCAGCCACATAGTTTATACATTCACACACCCGTGTTGGGGGTTTCATGGAGTGTAAAGGTATTTTGATTGTTATTTTTCCAATTATTTCTCCGGTACCTTACTCATCTTGCTTCCAGAGAAAATCAAATTCTTTAGACGTACGTGCATTTAGTGAAATGGTTCTATTGGGAACATAGTCATGTATTATAAAGAAGCTAACACTAAATAGAAAGTTAGAATGCCTTGTGTCTTTTAGATTACCATAATATTTAGATGAAGATTTCATGATTGAAAGTGGATGTGTTTATGGGCCTATAATAGTTCATATAGCCAGGTAAAACCTTGTTTTGTTTAAGTATTTATTTTGGATACCTACAATATTGTAGTAGTCTGTAGGGTAAATCTGTAGACCCATTCAGTCAAAACTATCTGCTTCTTTTAAATACATTTGATTTTAGACTACCTCACTGTCGGTTCATATCCCTGAAATGTGAGGTGGGAGGGATTGTATAAATGGGAAAATTAGATTGGCATGGCACGTCTGTATGAGCCAATATCAAAACATATAAATATTACTCAACAATGTGCTGTAAATGTTTAAAATTCAAGGAAATACATTTGGACACCATTGCAGAATGACCTAAAAAGAGCGACAACTTATGCTATCCTGTACGTGAAAGAGTCCCAGCTCATCAGAGATGGTTACTAATCTGGGTGCCAAACTGGATTCCCAAATACCTATGAGTCCATAAAGATTGCAGTCATGATGTTTTCAGTTGCACAACCTAAATATGTCACTTCTGCATTTTCACAGAGATTGCTGCTCTTTGATGTCTGTTGTCTAGGTTAAACTTCTCTAACTCACCATGTCTTGGACTACCCAACTATGCCTACAGCAAACCTCATAGAGTAGAGAGTATGGCTACATGAACTTTCCTGTACTCAGAAGTAAATGATCACACCTTCCCTGCACCAGAATCATTGAACTAGTTGTCAGTCGAAATCTTTAAACCAGTCTTTTTCCAAGCCCTGCGTTCTTGGCATTAAAATATTTGTATCTCGAAGTTTACTAGAATATTGGGTTCTATATCTTATATCTGAGTCTCTCACCTAACCTTCAGTGTTTGTGTAGCTCAGAGGACATGCCTTCTACCATCAAGCAGCAAACATTTGGAATCCACTAACTGATTATATTGGCAATGCAAAACCCTCTTCACTTTAGGAAGGTTCCTTTCGTTGAAAATACCTCCGTTAAGGTTGTCAAGTTGACATGAAATCTGCTGCTGGTAACAAGATAACGTTTGAAGGTAAAATAAACAGTTCTCTGAACCCTTTTTAAATGCAGATTTGATTTCTCTCCAAATTGACTGTGCATAAGCTCAGTTTGGTGCAAAATGTAAATAAGAGGCACACGTCTCAGAAAAAGTGGTGTATTAGCTGACTGTGCTGAGGTATTGGAACTTAAAGTGCAACAGTAGAAACATTAGAAAACTATTGTAACTTCAAATCCAGTTTTGTAGGTTTATGGCAATTAGGGTAGTTATTGAGTGGGCAACTATTTAGCAAATCCATTGGTTGGTAAATTTATAGAACATTTGTAATGGCAATTCATGATGAGAGGGAAATCAGATTTATGTCAGGCATGCAGGAGATTAGTAGCACTTTTAGCACATAATAGTCATAGTTACATTACAATAAAAAATATCGAATTCCTCTGAATCATAACCTAATGACAATTTGAGTTTACTTGTTCTAAGTGAAGAACAAAAGCATATGCTATTTGCGGAAAATAATATGCAAGAGATTAAAGCAATGAATAGTGATCTGAAAAACTGTAATAGTCCTAGTGATATGGAGTATGCTGAAATATTCAAAACATTTAGCAACAAACTTTTTACTCCTCTAGCTGCTCCTGGCGTAAAATATTGGTCGGTAATTCATAGGGTCACTTCTGTCCCTCATCTTAAATATCAGATTACCACTGATCGCTTCCAGGAAGGTGGTGTTGGTCCCTGTGACCTATTATTGGCCATTTAAAAGGCTAAACGTCTCAGATGAAATGAGAGGTATTCGCAGTATAAGAACACTATCTAAGTTCCATTGATCATAGAGGCCTCTAAAATGTGTCTTTGTAGATGCGTAATTGTCAACCTTGTTCCATTGCAGAGTCCCATGATGGCTTAAGATTGCATAGTAGCATAATTACAGCACCTGCCTTCAGTTTTAGCTTGTGAGGAGGCATTCATCGTACATCATTTTACTCTTAAGAGACTGAAAGGTTGAGCCAGTAATTAACAGTTAATTGACACTGGAACCAGCTTGCCCTGTGTGAAGAGAAGTGGGGGTAGAAAGAAGTAACTTCTGAATGTTTGTGATAGCTGAAGGTGAAGGTGACCAAATAGAACTGTGCTCATTCTGTTTGTTGAAATGGTAGCTGTTGTTGAAGTGGGTGCACTTTGCCATTTGGACAGCAGAGGGCAACCTAAAACCGATAAATGGAATCTGCATGATGAAATGATTGCTGTTGTTGAAGTGAGTGCACTTTGCCATTTGGACAGCAGAGGGCAACCTAACACTGATCAATTGCATAGCAGCACTCCAGCAATAATTGTATGGAAAAGCTTTGTCAATACTTATCAAATCCACACATGAGGCATTTATGTTGTGCAAAAGAGGAAGTCCTTTATTCATTTTAAGGTACTGGACATGGAAGGTAGCAGCAACGTTACACACAAAGCAAGGAACAGGAATGTTGTGCATGCTACGGGTTGGCAATTCTTAACATGCTAGAATTGCATTATACTGTTAATCAGTATACTACTGATTTCTAACAGTTGAATCCAAACTAGAATCTGATTCAAGGAATAGGACCCAATTACAATTTAGGAATCCCAATATTTTGCCACTCCACCAAATCACAAGTTTCATTACTGAAACTCTTCCTTTTCCGTCTGCTTGTGTGTGGAGGAACATTCCTCAACACTTAAGCATTATTTCCTGGGGTATTATCCACGAGATATGACTGCACGTAGTTACACCATATGTCCCCAATGGTGTCCTATATACTCATTGGGACATAACAGAAGGATCTGCATGACTCTTAATCATGCCGACACTTCACGTTCTGCATGCTTATATAACATGGGGTAATGCTAAATGAATTTGATAGTATTCATGGAGGTAATACCAGCAACCGTGTAATCAGCCCCTAGAAGGATAGTACATCAAAAATAAAATGAAATGAAAACAGAATGGAAATTAAATATATTTCATAAAGTATAAAGTTGAAGAGAAAAACCATTCAACATTTTTGGCCAAATCAAGCTACCAAGTGCCTTTATCTCTTTAAGGAGCACAAATCAAGGATTGACTCTTTTGAATATTTTTGATGATAAGCTCTCAATGAATTCAACAAAGGTAGCAGGCGCCCCTCTCGTGGATTAACAAGGCATGATAACCTGTTCAGTGGTTGATAACCAGGTACAGTGAGCAAAAAGTGTGTGCTGCAAACTCTCATCTCAGAACAGGTTATCATGCCATGTTCCTTCTGGAGAGGAGAGCCTGCTACCTTTTTTTAAAATAAGCTCTCAATGGTTGAGTCATTTGAGCCAAGTCAAAACCCCCTTCCGTTCAGATTGGTTGAGGCAGATTCAAGCATGCTCACTCATGGCTTATGTACTTATGTATGCATATTAATATCAGAATAGTGTTAGCCTGCCAGTTACCTTATGCAAATAAAATAAGAACTTAAACATAATGAGGTCCATCTTCAAATTGCTGTAATCGATGTTGATTGATTGACTGACATTATTAACTCAAGCTCTAATAAACTGATAAAATCAAACGTTTGCTCCCCCTGTAGCTTCATAGAGAAGCAGAGTGCTTGATTATCAATATTGCTAGATAGCCCTGCACACAACAAAGGCATATCAGTAATACTCCTACTTCCTGTACCTTTTCCTCCCTATTGGTGAACAATTCCATCCATCTGGACACGACGGAACACTATTTTTTAGCATAAAAAAACATTGCCCTTTTTAATTTTTATTTGAGGGCCAGCACACATTCAGCTTTAGACCCGCCTTCCTGAGCCCATGCAGCCCTTTTCTTCACACATTCTGGATCAGACACGCATAGGATGTGCAGGACCTCATTTTAGTCCTTCATTAATCTTCCTGCCAGGTTGCTGTGGTTGCCAAGGCAGACGATCTCATTTTAGAGGCTAATGAAACTAGATGGAAATCTGAAGTTCCTCAAAAAAGGGCTAAACAAAGTACTGGCCATGCTGAGGGACCAAAATGGTCAGTAGTTTTCCCAAATACCTGCTCAGCTGTGGTTCCCTCAAAAAGTGCTAAGGAATCATCAAAAGCTCCTATATCTTTATCCAAACCATCGATGACCTCAGACAAATCTGTGATGCACATGGTTATGTGATTTTACCGACCACAAATAGAGTGGTAAATTTCATCGTGGAAAAAATACTGGAAAACACTGATTTGTTTATTTTTTTATTTGGGAGGTTGTCCAAAAGATTAGACCTGAGAGAGGTTGTGTAGTTGTTTTAAACTGCACAATTCTATGTTTCCGAAGGCTGCCCACCAAGGTCGAGGATTTTCTGAAGACTAGCCAACCTCAGATATCTAATGATGAATTCAAAAATACCTCTGTTATGTGGGCGCCTGTGTTAATACATACTATCGTATCCTACCAATTATCCACCTTGACTCCTTTTCACACACACACACAGATCTTTTTATTTAAAGAATATACGTTAAATTACAATAATGTAAATTGGTTATTCTTAGTTGTATCCAACCTGTTCTCCTTGTTGATATACTATTTGATATTTACAATGCTGATACCAATATTATTCCACAATTTAGTTTAACATGACATTACAAAATAATCAATTTTCATTTACTGTCCTTGCTTCTAATACCATGCCGACACATGTTTTCTGTCCATTAGGATCATCTTTATGGCTATATTTATTATAAACATGTTGGATACTGCTAAGAATAGCAAAGTTACATTATTCTAATGTAACAAACCTTGTTTTTAGGGTATCGGGTAATAATGTCCCCAAACATAATGTCTCCATACATAATGTCGCTGGGAAAAGCCATTGGCGACATTATATATGGTGACATTATGTATAGGGACCGGTTGCGGGGATGTCTCCTGCTCCCCTTGGAAAAAAAAAATAAATAAATCAGCGCTTGTGGGGGTGCCCCCGCATGTTCAATGTAATAATAATGTAATAATGTCTCCAGCGACTTTTTTGTCAACGGACATTTTTGCGAGGACATTATTACATGGAACCGTTTAAAGTACATATTAACACAGACGCCCAAATACCCGTGGTATTTTTCTATAAATCTGATTAAAATGTTAGTTTGCCCCAGAAGATAAACGTTTACTTCAGGATCTTTTAAGATTGATATTGTCTTACTCGCAGTTACAGACCAGAAAATGTATTTTGTCTCAAAGACCCCAATAATATGGTAGCGTTTGGTTAGTTGTTAGCGTAGATTAAGTGTCAGGGTAAGTGTTAGGGTAGAAGTTATGGTAAGGCTAGGGCTAATAGAGTAATAGTTTGGGTAAGTGTTAAAGGAAGAGATAGGGAGTTTGGAGACATGCTAGTGATGTTGGTGTAGTATAGGGGTTCGGATAAACCTAGTGGTTAGAGCAAATTAAGCATTAGGGTAAGTGTTGGAGTTTCAGTTAGGGTCAGGCTAAGATTAGAATTAGAGAATGGGTTTGGGTTAGGGCAAGAGCTATGTCATTTGTGGTGAGATGGGGTTTGAGTTAGGTTCACGGTTAATTTTGCATTGATTTTTTTTTAATTGAGCAACATGCATATGAACTGCTTTAGCGTGCTGAATGTTTAGTGTTCTGTAAGAGTTCAGTGTAGTAATTAGAGGTAGGGGAAAGTTTAGGAATTGTGTTAGGATTATTATAGAGGTTTTCTTAAAATTCGGATCATTCTTAGGGTTACAGCCTTGTATTTTTCTGTATTTAAAAATAGCTTTTTTGCCGACCATGTTACTGGCAACATTGTCATACTTTGCATGTGTTGAATGACTACATTTTTTTAAATTTGTTTTTGCTGGCTACATTTTCACATGACTACATTTTCCTGGGGACACTGTAACATAGAACCAATAATTCTGATTTGCAATATTATTGGGCTGATGCATTTAAGAGGTGGATTCATTTCACCAAACACTACAGTAGGAACATGTATTTATTACCATTGTTCGAGGCACTTTCTTTATAGTAGTGATCACATGTATACTTTCGCTCATACATTTTCTAAAGTTTTGTTTTTGTTGAAAGAGGATTCAGGTCCATGCACACATCTAATGGCATGTTTCAAATTGTTATATCAGCCATCATTTTCTTTCTACACACCAATATCAGTGAATGTAGAGTTAGCATGCAGTCGTAGGCAAATCAAATAAAATATAGAATGTCCTGGTTGTGGGGCATGTCTTTGGCTCTTTTACTCTGATGTGTGCAATGTAAACTATGATAAACTAATGTTGATCCCAGATATTTCTTACAACCCCCTTTATTCTCCAACAAAGACTTCCGTCTGTACATTTTGTTCACCAATGACTGTAGACTACACACAGAGTGGGACTCTTCTTTCTGCAGTCACATCTTTGGCCAGCCTTGTGATCTCAAGGGCCCTGTTAGAACCAATGCAATGCAATGCAGTACAATAGTAATAATAGTATACATATTCCCACCATTTTATATTTTAATTAACATTATGTAGTATATGCAGGTATCAAGTTCAAAAACAATATTATAATTTCCCAACAGAAAATATTTCACAAATAATATTTCAGAATGTGAGCATTGACATGCTGCTACGTGTACAGCATCAAACACTACCCCCACCTCAAATGTTAACATAAAAAAGGAACACACATATGAAGTTCATGTTGATACACTGCAACATCACCTTTACAAGTAAACATTGCCTGATGGTGCCTTCCTCTGTTTTCCATACACAAACCTTTCTCACAGAAATGTTTCATGGTCTAGAAAGACAAATCCACCAATAGGGAGAAGCCTAATAAACACACAAAAACATATATCACAGCATGCACTATAAACAGGGAATACTTAAAATGCCTACACTCCATTCATTTCAAGTCCAATACTTCATGGAAGAGGGGAATCTGTTTTACCAAGGGGCTTCCGGAGAAGAGATTAAATAACACTGTCAAGGCTAGATACTTGCTGGTCAGTGGAATTATTGAGTAATGTAGGTAAATTACACATCCAACAATGATGCAATCAGTATGAGCGCCCTACTCGGGAATATGATTTGTTCTCAATTAGGATATGTCACTCCGCAAAGCTGTGCTTAACCACAGTTCAGCTTTTAACCACATCAGGCTCTTGTTCCGCAGAGCCTCTCATAGTTCACGACGGAGTGTTTGTAAACATTAGCAGTACTGTCATCTTTTAATTTAAATATCTGAGCCGCCTGAACTGTTGACATGTCCTTCTTCAATATGTTTCCCCTATGATTGATAAGTAGGAGAGAGCAAATGGTGGGAAACCTCAGCATTCGATGTATTGAGCCATTCGCTCCCTGAGGCAGCTAGCACCCCATATCCAAATAAACCCCATGGGTGCCAGGTGGCAGAGAAGACGCCATGGTTTGCACAAGACAGTCATTTTTTCTTTCAAAGATGCCCTTTTAACTGGCATCTGAGCAATGGAAGTACTCTGAAGTTCACTTTTGTGGGGTTTAATGGGGGCCCCAGGATGAAATGAACTGAAATGCCATGTTAGGTCCACAATCTGCAGAAATACCTTCTGGTCATGGGAAGGCACCCTGGCAGACTGAAAAGCCACAATCAAAAATGTCAACACTGTCAGTGTGCCTATTGAATTGAAATGTAGGTACTTCTGCAGTTGAAGCAAGGAACATGTGAACAATTCAACCAGGCTGCAGAAGGGAATTGGAAAGCCAAATTCTTGGCTGACAGACAAAAGGTAGCATTTCACTTGCAACTGCTACACATCAAAATGCTGTGTGCATTGAAAATCAAGAGTACAAAATGGGACTTGCATGCAATTTGTCAAAGCTCGAAACCAGTGGCCTACTTTTCATTAGAGGCAATTGCATGTTTTAAGTATGATCTTGCTGACACAGAGAGCAAAGAATAAATGGTAATTCTGAAAACAAATAAGCAGTTAACATGGAAAGAAGTGCACTTGCAGCTTAATAACAATGAACACATGGGAAAATGGATCTTCATCACCAGATTCATGTGAAATGTGTATCATAATGGAGATTGGACTTTGATGCCATGATGAAAGATATTTAAGGACTCGTGTGTGAAGAAATCCACATTTAAAATCACCAGTTTCTGTTCTGAACACTCAAACAGTGACCTGCCACATCAGATGCTCCATCTGATTTAAAGGCCAAGCCCTGCATTCCCCTGTTATCTTGAAATCCCTTTGAGGTTTCTGCAGAGTCAGCTTGTGCTGGGCAGAGGCTTTTATTGGGGTGGAGTCATGAATAATGGCAACTCTTAATGGGTTCAACTCTGTAAAATCCCCAAAATTCAATAAATGGGGTGGTCCTTCTCTAGACTGACCGGGGGGATGACTGGCAATCAAGACTGCCACACAATGCTAGTGACCCATCTGGCCAGAGAGATAAGATCACTTCTGCATCCATTAAGCTTGGCCTTTGACTGTGCAAGAATTTTGATGGGCATCATGGCTGGCAGAGTAAACACAGGAAACAGATGTCCAGAGCTCCTGTTTAGTGGGGAAATGATATGTAATATTCTATCTAAGTCAGAATATGCATATATGGTTAGAGTTTGCCATAGAATTGAATTAAGAATCATAATTTGTTCATTTTCTCAGGAACCAGTAATGGTTCAAGTATAATTAAAAAACTGACAAAGAGACCTACCTGTTGTTGATTTAACTCTCATATTCATGGCAACAAAAGTTACAACTTAAATTGTGATTTTGGATCTGCAGAAAATGTCAAAAAGAGGAGCTTTGAGGAGGCGATGGCTTAATAACTTAGATGTCTGTAGAAAATTGCATGTTGATTATTGTTATAATTTTTGAATTAATCATGAAAAAACATTTACACATGCAACATCATATTGAGATGAGACACATTTCTTTACAGCTCTAATTACTACACTGAACTCTTACAGAACACTAAACATTCAGCACGCTAAAGCATTTTATATGCATGTTGCTCAATTCAAAAATCAATGCAAAATGAACCGGGAACCTAACTCAAACCCCTTCTCACCACAAATGACATAGCTCTTGCCCTAACCCAAACCCATTCTCTAATTCTAATCTTAGCCTGACCCTAACTGAAACTCCAACACTTACCCTAATGCTTAATTTGCTCTAACCACTAGGTTTACCCTAACCCCTATCCTACACCAACATCACTAGCCTATTTTAGTCATCTAACTATTATGCTTAAGTGTAACTTTGCAGTAGCTGCCATGTAGTGACATTTTAAGGGCAAAAATGTAAATGTGTAAAAAAAATACAAGTGGGCGGACTGATCCCCTCCCAAATTGGCCTTGGTAAACTGAGGAGGCTAATCAGAGAAAAGAGGCCACCTCTTGAAGAAGGGGATAGCAAACAATTGTCTAATCAGAATTGATGACCAATAAACTGGCATTTGAAAATCAGACATTTTTGGGGTGGTGATAAAAGATTCATAAGGAGGCACACTAAAGGATCTCTGGAAGAAATACCTGGGAAATGAATGAGGTTTGTCAGAAACAATCTGGGTGGAACTACTAACCACAAAAAGCAACAGCGGCTGGGGATCTTTCACCAAAGGAATCAGGAGAAGGAAGGTAGACTGGAGAATATCCATGATTGATGTTGGATCTTTTACCAGATTCTTGTTCTGTACCTGAAAGATGACTTAGTTGTCCTTTCCTATGTGCAAACCTAGAAATGATTATGTAAGTTAACTTGCCCAACCAACTTGTCCAACTAAACCTAGTCTTGTGGGGATATGCGATATACTCGGTTTGTATGCAGGGACAAAAAGTGTTTCCCCAAAGGAACAGAATAAAGTCCCTGATTTGAAAAATTTGCTTTGTACAGAAAGTGTGTAAGTGCTTGCTGAGAGAAGGGAGATTTTGCAATGCAATGCAATTTTGCAGTCTAAATTTACTGGAAACCAATGAGATCCTAAAACTCAGAGGACAGAGTAATTCAGACGCATGCCGTTTCTGTAAGAACGACACAAAGTTGGAAACCATACGCCACCTGCTCTTAAACTGTCCAGGAACAAGAGAAATAGGCGAGAAATTCCTGCTACCACACCTTTCGGCATCATATATTAAGGAAGAGGAACTGTGGTGGAGCCAACACTTGGACAATCGCCACAACACAGACTCTTAAGTTTATTGTATCTTTATGAAATCTAAACCACTATTCAAACATCAACAAACTTAGCCACTAGAGCGCTGTTGGCTGAAATTACTTTTCTTCTTGGTTTCCTTGGTTCTATTCTTTACACTTCGAAAGCATTGATCGTCCTTCACATGAATCTCTTCATTTGAATCTCTTCCTTTGATATGCAGTTTCTTTTTTCGATATACAGTTTTTGATATACAGTTTCTTCTGTTTCTTCTACAATGTTTTGTAAAAATCATTAATTTGATTAAATCAACTAAATAAATAAAAACAATTTAAAAAATGCAGAATAGGGAAGAAAAGGTTTTCTACAAACATATAGGAACGTGTTTCTTTTAAAAAATTGGTGTGGCGCTTTTGATTGGAGGTAGGGAGGGGAATAATTCCCTTTATTAATTCTGGTACCATAAATATATCTTACACTTTGTGCTTCCACTAAGGAAAATAATTTTGACTAGGAAAAAGCACCAGTCGAAAAGGGTCATTTTGTGTCCCTGTATTTCATAGAAATCTTCTGCAATATCATTGGGGGACAAATGAAAACCTCTTCTTTCTGAGTAGAGCCATATTAATAGGAGTTTCAGGAGCATATAATGCGTTTGCACCCAGATATGTTTGTATACCCCCCAAGAAGTTTAAGATTTCTAGGGGAGGGTTGAGCACTAATGGAGAATCTGCCCCGCTCCTTGAAGCTCTTCTGTATTCAATCTCCCTTTGGGTTTCAGCCATTAGATATTTGTTTCGCTCTTCACTTCTTAATACATTGGTAGATAGGGAGTCCGATGCAGTGTGTATTATTTATTCATTTTGTTTCTTGGCTCATGAACTCTCGCTAACTCTTCATCCACTGAAAAATTCTCTGAATCACTTATCCCTAAGACTGAGATTGGCTGCGTGGCTCCTGGGTTAACTCGCCCAGGAGTACTAGTTGTAATTATCACTTGCCCCCATGTTGCTGTTAGAAGTACTTCCATCTGTGTGATTAGTCCTCAAGGCTACGTGTCCATTTCTTTTCAGTGACTGTAGCATCTTATATATTTTAACGTTGCCAAGATCATTAACGCCTCCATCTGATGTGTAGAGTCGAAAGAGGTGCTAATGTGCCAGATTCACTAACAAGCAAATTACTTGAAAATACTAACTCTGTTCCAGTGATGTGCCATCTTAGAGCACCTCTATATTGTGAAACTGTGAAATGGGCAGTACAGCCCTGAAAGATTAAACCAATAATGTCACGTAGGCTTAGCTGAGCATATGTGAAACTGTTTGCCCTCCTAGTCGTTATAAAAAGCAAGTGAAGCTCGATCTCCAGCAGCTCACCACCCCACACTTTCAGGAAGAACTGTACCTCACTGCTACTGTGGACAATAGAAGACAAAGAGCCTGATTCACAGAAGCATTTTATAATGGTGCGATCCCACAGTAAAAAGTTCTGTGAATCAGGCCCATAGGGTGAATAACGTTCCCCATGCCTAAAGACATGGCAGTCGACAGAGTTCTTTCCAGGACTTGGAGACTCTGAAAATGACACAAAGAACCGACTTACAAGTGCCTTGCATCATATAGACCTGTCTCATCTTGCCATGTGCCATTCACGCCGATCTCCTCTCTGCTCCAAACTCTGTCTCCAACCAAAGCCCTATGTGGATAGGGACCATAAACCATCAGACCTAGAAGATTTATTTAACAAAATGAAATGTGTAGGAAATCACATATACCACCCAGCCATCGGAGTTCTCTTATAACATCTAGTATAATTGGGAGCACATATCCTAGTACACAGAGCATTTGTTGTGCACAACCATTGATTTGAGAAGATTTACAATTATCAACCTCTTGCACCGGAGGACATGATTTTCACAATGAATGATGCATTACTGACTGAGAGTAGCTAGTGGGTAAATTCTTGAACCTAGGCACACATGACCTGCTTATAATCCTGACTTTACAGTTTGACCCAACCAAGCGTAATCCTCAGTAAAGGCCATCAGGCCTCAAATGCTACACATGTGCAATGTAGAAATCAATGGGACAGTGTCCAGGTTACATGCTCCCCTCTCCTTGTTGTGCAGACTGGTTTCTGATGCCACTGTCAAAATATTTCTTTTGTGAAGAGTATTCTGGTGCTAAAAGGACACCCCGTTGTGTGGCAGTTTGATGTCAGGGGAATAGCTTGGGGGCAATGTCCTGGCCTTGGGAACAAGACGATACAATGAAACATTGTTTCGATCCCTGGTCAAACTATTATAAACTGGAGGATTCTGGCATTAAGCACAATATAAATCACCCACTTGTATAGGTTCAATGTATAAAAAGTTTTTAAAAAAAGAACACCATAGATTCTTCTCCAATATGCAAATTTCCTTTTCTCCATTTGCATAATGTACCTTCAGTGAAAGCACCATCCACTCTCCCTTATCATGGAACCTACAATGGCATATAAGGAGCTAAGGACCTCGTAAAAATTGTGGAACTAACAGAACAGGCAGCATTTGTTGATCCTGCCTGTTTTACAATTATGCATGAGTATGGAAAATGATTAAGATTTAAAGAAGCTTACTTTGACATGGCCGTAATGCCTCCATGAAATGTGGAAGTAATGGTGATAATTTAGTTCGACAAATTTAACACAGCTAGTAACACCAAACGTGTAATGAGGCAGTACGTGGTGTTTTTGGACTTAAATGTGATATTTTGTTCTCCTGAAACAGGTTAGTCTAATTGTGCAACCTACGCATTTCATTAAGGACAATAGGACTCATTGAAAGTTTGCCCATTATTCAAATGGAATTATCGCCAAGGTATACAGGACACATAAAATGTTTATAGGCTTTACCGTAAGCAGGAATTCAGCTGCAGTAAATCCTCCAATATTTTGAGTTCAAAGAAGGAGTTGCCTTCAGCTACATGCTGGACATACACTCATCACTTCAGTTTCAAAGTCAGAATTTGGTGTTGCAGTAACATTGGCAGTAATTACATTATTGCTGTAAGGATAGCTGTAATGGAATTCCTCTCACAAATGTACTAGGCCGCACAACACACAATGAGGCCAACTGCATCAGTTTCTGGCCGTTCAAAAAATCAAGTATAGTTCTAACATTTCCCAAAAAGGGAAGATTTGTTTTCCTTGTGTGGACCGATAACCCATTAATGCTTGAGTATTTTTCCAGAGTCGTCAATCTTTCAAGGTCTCTAACTAAAATATGACACTGACATCTCATAAGATGAATGGATAGAAACTCAGGTCTATCTTGGTTGGAAATGAAAACACATTAAGAATTATCTAGGTCACTGGCAAGATGTGAATAAAAGGATCCAGCACACATCATCATTCAAATATGTTTGATCTTATAGCCTTGTAGAGCACACATTTGTTAAAGATCCATCAGTAATAACAACAACAGATCAGATGGCTGTAATAAATTTAACACATTGATCGTCTAAACGGATGCATTCAAATGCCTGGCTGAAACTCTGGGACCAATGAGTACAGCTGGAGGCAAATCCTCCCATTTACTTAAAAAAATCGGGCAGTTGACCATGACGAAATTACTGTTGCAGTAAATCCGAAAATAACCCACATCAAGTTACATGGACTTAAACATGGGGATTCACTCAGTCTTTCCCCCACTTGTAATCCCACAATATATTCAGGGCCGAGTAGGAGTAATGATAAATGTGTTTGGCAGGAATTCTGCAGAAATGCCCCAGTAATACTGCCAAACTCCTAATATGATCCAATATTTATCCGGCGAAGTCTGTCGAGGTGGCCTGCTTTTTTTTTAATCTATTTTGTTTTTTTTTTAGATTATAAAGTATTCCAGGCTTCCTAAAATCCAGGTACTCTAAATCATTTGCTCTGCCTGTATCTATTCATCAGACCAACTCTTCAAAATCCCCTGCATTGAAAGATATTTAATAGGGGTTTCGCTGACAACATTTTGTCAGCCTTCTCCCGCTTGAAGCTGGTGGACTACAGTGAACTATCCCTGAACTAAGGCAGTGCCCCACTACATAAATACATATAGAGGAAATGGTGCTTGGTGTCTGGTCAAACCGTACAGTAATGGTCTGCCTCTCGGAGTTGGCAGACCTGTGTGTTCCAATGGTGGTCTATAAGGGCTAACAGCCATATTGACTCCTGAGGTATGCTGAACCCACCATTATCACCATTCGCACCCAGCATGAGAGCTGGGAGCGAGGCACAATAGCAGGAAGAGCAATGCAAAAGGAACATCTGAGGGGTGGTGCTGGCCACTGGGAGGCCCCAGAGGCCCCTAAAGCAAGGGGAATGTCCGTTAGACACTCCAACCCCAAATGCCCTTGGGAGGTGTGTCAAGGAGAGAAAAGGCTGGAAAAGAGAGAAAGACGAAGGAGAAGTTAAAAAGTCGCCCAGTTGTATACCAAATAGGAGTAGGGTCAAGGACTAAACAAGAGGGCAGAACGTGCAGAAACCCTCTTTGCATGGCATCAGTGGGAGTGGTTCTACTCGCCTTCCCACATCTGAAATATTATATCTGATATGCACAGTGTCATTAACTAATGAGCTGTATTAAGGGTGTGCTTTATCTTGGATTAACCACAGCAGAGTTACCTGATGCATTAAGGAGTAATGTGCTATCTGGACCCAAGAAGTTCAGCGGTCACAGTGAGGGGGGTGGGAACAAAGAGGGACAGGCCTTGGGAATCAAGAATGTTAAAGATGTACCATTGCATGCACATTGAACTAACTAAATAGTAATTTATTCTTGCAAGAACATGGCGGGGGGGTGGGGGGGCTTACCAGAGGCAAACAAATTGGAAGGTGAAAACCTGTTTTAAGAAATTGAATGGGTTGGTATCCACCAATGTTACCGAATAGAAAACGGAGAATTACTTCTTTACTGAAATCGAAATAACAAAAAAATCAAATGTTTAATTAAAATATATATGGGGTGGGGTAAACGGGTAGAAAGGGGTTTGGAGGGGGTTGGAGAGGATTTAGAAGCACAACCCCCCCAAATAACAAAAAGAAGAATGATTAAAAAAACTATTCTCTGAAATTACGCGCGGTAACATCACATAGGTCCGAATGGGAAGACTTGCCATTGCAAGAATAGCAAGGGCCAAGAATTAAGAAACTATGAAGGTAAGGTACTTCACTTCATGGAGGGAATCGTGATTCCCTACGGGGAGTTCAGCATAGCTCCTGCAGCTCTCAAATACCTATTACCCGTAAATTAACGCTGGCTAATGAAGGTTGGAGGGCAGCAGAAACAGGGTACCTGAAATAAAGGTGTTGGGCTAAGTGTGGAATGGGGCCACTAAGCAAATGAAAATAAACTAGGTAGATCCAACAAATGTGAGAACTGCCAGCCATGCATCCAGGGGCATTGTGTAAGCCGCACTGAAGCTCGGTGCCAAACCTCCTCCCACCCCGCCAGAGAAAAGAGAAACCCCCAGCAACAGAGGCGACATAGGAAAAGGTGCAGGGAGAGCTTCAAAATAAGTAGATAAAATGGCGGGCAGGGAATAACTAAGCTGGGAAGGTTACGGCTGGATTCGGCCCACAGTCCCCACATCCTAAATAGTGGTGGCCCGGGAGCAGGTTGCTAATGGTTACATTCTTTTTTTTCTGACTCTCCTTAACTTCAATAATATGCTCGAACGTGAAACACTCCCCTGGTTACCCCTTGTTAGTCCGATTCCAGTCCGCCTTTTCATCTGTAAATATACCTGCAGAGTTCCCTACTTCACTGCTGCGTGCCTCACGAAGACACCATCTTTTAAAACTGAACACCATTACCAGTCCAACAACTCTCCCTGCCTTGGCATGTTCTCGTTTTGTTAAGGTTTGGTCACATGCAGTGAACGATTTGGCTCGTGTCTGTTTTCTTTGTGTGCCTTCAGGCTCCTGACCACTGTTTTGCCCTTTAATGAGGCAACTTTTAATTTTTCACTGTGGGGCACACATTCATGATGCTGTGTGATTTGCATCTAGCAAGTACACCACGTATGCGCTGTATTTTGGTTTCAGTTTTTTGTGTGGTTTTTTTTGTAATTTTGCGTCAGCAATTGCGTCCAAGCGCTCTTCTAAATCGACATTTTATTTCCATTATCTCGGGAGGACCGCTCAGGGGCAACGTGCTTGCCTTGGATGCAAGACGACACAGCGCAACACATGTTCGATCCCCGGGTGCGCGCTTAGAAACCTCTAGGTATTAAGCGTGTTATAAATAAACCATTACAATGCATGTTTCTATTGCCAGTAAAGTGCACCCCGCTTTCCGGTAAAGAGGTGAAGCCTGAGATCGTATTCCCTCCCCAGGGGTCTCACTATGAATTCGGTAGGATGTGTGTCTTCTGTGGATTAAGCCATTCACTGCCTTGAGATGTGTATAAAAAATATAGATCGATAGATAGATAGATAGATAGATAGATAGATAGATAGATAGATAGATAGATAGATAGATGTCACAATTTCCATACTAAGTCACTGAAGTTCCGGCAGGAAATTAATGAAAGAGCTCCTGTTAATATCGCAAAAAACCCTGTGCCCCTTTCCCTTTAACATAGAACGGCTGCCTTCTTTCAGTTCTGCTGAAAACACGAAACCTCGGGTGTCCACTCCTGTGCCTAATACCCTCTTTGTTTGCCTGCACACTCCCTCGTTTCACCTGTCGCCCCCTACCTTCCCGAGAGAGCTTAGCTGATTTCTCCTCCCCTCTTCGTGCTCTAGACACAGGGAATCTGGTTTCACCAGCCTTCTTCAGACACAGTAAATATGGTTTCTTCTTTGTTCAAAGCCCTACCACCTGCTAGACAAAAAACATCTGGCTTCACCTGGCGGCCCCTTTCCAGACCCAGATCAGGTGGTCTCTCCCTCCTCTCTAAACCTTGGCCCAGAATACCTGTGTTCCCCGCTTCCACTCTTCCAAAACACAGCACCCTTGACTTCATACTTCCAGTCGAGTATTTAAGCATAGAGTACCTAGTGATAGGAAGGAAGGCATTGTTTTTCATCACCTTTACAATAAAAGAAAGCAGATAATTTCAATATTAATGAATTTCCTAACGCAGAAAGGCACAATGGGATGTGACTTAATTTGTAAACTTCTATTCAACAATGATCATGACACATTATTTACCAAGAACACCTTGTATCATGAATGCTCACACACTTGAATGAAAAGTAAAAGCAGTTCATTTTCTGCATAAAACTGGAAGCCATATCTAAGTTCTCAGAATATGTACAGTGTTACCTTTTTGTGGCAAACTTCCGGGGCACCGTGGTGCAGGGATGAATATTGGATTCTGAACCATCAATCAGCCCCACGCACACCTCTAGTACACCAGGAGGGATCTGAACAGATTGGAAACACAAGAAAATTATTAACTTACATGTCCAGTTGTTGGTAACGTGGACAGAATGGTAGGCTTACCTCCAGAAACTTGCAACACAGCTAAAATACAATTATTACCCAATGATAAAAGGTTCTGTCCAGTCAAGGTTGTATAAAAATATCTACTTTATTATGATCACAAGACAGTTCTAGTAACACTATGAAATACAATCCTATAAAGAAATGCAGTGGACAGGCAGTTTCAAAGAAGGAAAGGTATGCACTCTGGATACTGACAGGAGAGTAGTCAATATAGTAAATAATCACAACAGTTCAAGAATACTTGGTTTCAACATAAAGGGAGCAATGGGTTATAAAATGTCACTATGTCAGTCTAGAAAAATGGATACCTCTACTTTGTGACCGCAAACGCATTTTGATGACCGTGGGCCAACCGTCTCATGCACGATATGGTAGAATATAGGTTTTCGAGTTTGCCAATGAACGGCCATTTTGATGTAACAAGAATCGCCATTTTGTTTTCTAACCATTGCTCATTGCTTTCTGTTCTTATTGCTTCGCAGTATATTTTCTGCTTGCACTGCTCGACTGTAAAACATTGTTGTCTGCACGTAAAAAGGACAAGGCCGCAGGGCCACGAGGATAATAAGAGTTTGTTGAAACACAACGCAGGCAGCGCCAGGAAGAATGCCCGGCTCCCTCCCGAATGTAGCCTTGAAGCAGAGCTGCAGGGCATTTAATCATTTCGCAGCTGCCAGCCAGTCTCGTTATATGGTAGAATATGTTAGAATAATGCAGCTAAAGGCTTGAATTATGCTTTTCTTTCGGCCCCCCTTTGCTGAGCCCCGTTAGAGTGTGTCGGCTCCCAGGACACAAATAGCACCTCATAGATAGCAAGGTCTGGAATGCAACTCTTTCCCCCCCGTATGTAGCTCGCTTCCAAGAACAGAAGCGCTGTGTTCTGTTCAACAACTGAAAGATGCCTCCGCACTCACAAATGGCAAATTGTTACTAGAATAGATGTTTGAAGGCGTCGTAGTTGTCGAAAATATCCATCACCACACCAAGTTCAAAGAAACCCAATAAAGGGGGTGTTAAACATGTCATAGCTGATTGTTTGATATGCATTTTGTTTATATGTAACTGATGTACGTAATTCACTCTCTTGCATCCCTCAAGGTCTAGAGATACACGTCGCGGGGAGTGAGACCGAGTTGGCCAATTGAGACTTTTGCTTTGCAATAAACCCTAGCTTTGGGATACAACCGTGTGTCTGGCGTATCTATCGTGTGTGGTGACTCGCCTTGTTTCCATAGACGTTAGGGACCCCTAGGGGGCTCTTTCAACTAGGGGCCTTCGGAGAAGGACCAGGGGGACAGAACCACAATGTACCTTGTACTGCAGACGTTCTTGGTGCTCGACAGGGTCGAATCGGTGTCAGAGTGCTGTGAAGCTTCTGCAACATAGTTCAAGATGGGAGACAGCTGCGGGTATCAGGCGGCAGGATTTCGGCAAGCGAGGCTGCTCAGTGTCAGGAATTGTTGAGTCAGTGCTGGTCGGCAGTTTTGAAGTACTGGTCAAGGTGTCTTGGATGGTGTTATCGACTGCGGCGTAACAACAGTCGACCAGGGCAGTTGGTTGCAGCAGTAGGGGCTCGACTGGCTTGAAAATGTCCTTTAAGGTTGATGTCGATAGATGCTTGTCGATGCACTTCTCCTAGCTTGTTTATTTGGCTTGTGTCGTCCTTTAACATGGACGGCCTAAAGCTGAGGAGAGTGTTGCAGGCAGCTGCCTTGTCCTTGGTTTAGATCAGAGACTATCTGACACTTTCCACCTACGAAGCTTGCAGCAGAGCCTAGCAGAGCATGCTGTGTGATGTCTGGCTACCTGTTCTGGAGCTGCTGGAGGGTTATCTGGATTCAGTATCTCCCTATGTTCCCTGGGAGATGTTTAGGGGAGGGATCTTGCTTCTCTCTTGGAGATCCTGACCTTCCTTCACTGGCAGAAGATGTAAGGCAGATTGCACCTTTAGGTAGTGTCCAATGCTGAGCTCTTCTTGCTACTCCTTGCAAAGTTTTCAGATGATCTGTCAAAAGAGGGGCTCAGCACTCTTTAAAAGCCAAATGGGACACAGTGATTGGTGTAGGCTAATCCTACACTAATGAACCAATCCTGGGTCCCCAAAAACAATCTCCTGTATCCATGATGTCATAACCAGAATGCTATGCAACTGTAAAGGTAAAGGGGTGAAAACATGTAACACTAAGTACCACCCATCTTCCTGTCTGTTATGGATCAAAGGGGTTCTCTAGGTAATGGATCTCTCTGTGGTTCCTGATTAATAATAATAATAATAATAATAATAATAATTTGGCATTTATATAGTGCTTACGAACCCTCAGGCATCTGAGCACTACTTATTATTACCCACGGTGTGTGGTGCTCATTTAATCGACCTCAGAAGGGTGAAAGGTTAAGTTTGGCCCTGCCGAGATTCAAACCTGCGGCAGCAGGCTCTGCACAGATGTCAAAGTGAGCGCGTCACTCGCTGTGCTATCGGACCGGCAGCAATTAAAGCGGCAGGTCTACCTTGAAGGTGCGGCGGGACCATACTTTCTGTTGCTGTCAATCCACATACTCCTACCTTCTGAATGTGGTCCCCCTGTAGAGATGACTACTGTAATACACACAGTCCCAGACATGACATGTCACTGTCTGTTGATTCTAAGGGTGGGAGCTGGCTTCAGGTTGACACAGTGCCTATCAAAGGTTGTTGGGGTTTCCTGTCTCTATTGATAAACTCTGCAGCTAGGCCACATGCGGCCCTGTTTGAAGTATACTCTATTACTCTGCCCGTAAAATAGCTCAGCGGGTTGAGCGCTCGCTGCTGCGATATGAACGTGACCTTCAGGTCACAGGTTCGAATCCCGGCAAGGCCAACTCAGCCTTTCATCCTTCCGAGGTCGATAAATGAGTACCAATTTCAGTTGGGTGATATTGTATGTAAATATGTGCTCTGTAAAGCGCTTCGGATTAAGGCGCTATATAAATAACACCTCCTTATCATTATTTGTATGTTAATTATGTTAATTGCTCCCACCATCTGCAGTGCTACACAAAACAACAGGGCAGATGCATGGTGATGTGCCGTCGATAGTTAATTAGGCTGGCTATGGCAGGGGGAAGGTTGTGCACTTCCCCCTCTTTGATGACATGGTGTAATCCTGGATGTCATATCCCAACTAAATATGACAGGTGTGACTGCTCCTGTAGGCTGTGTCCACCCAGAGTATGCATGTCTATGTGTATGTCATACAGTGATCATAGGACAATCTATGCGAATTAGCCCCACACATTTTCCAGAGGTTGATCTACCATCATTCAATTTCATTTACAATTTCAAAAATCCCAGGCAAGCACCCACCCACTGTGTGGATGCTCAAATTCTTCACACCACCACAGACATAAAGTTGTTACGCACGGTTGTATTTCATTCTTTTCCTGTGGATCTTCGACCTGGGAACCTAGTCCACTTCCATGTGGCCCAGAGTTTTACGAGGCAGTACCCTTCACATGTAAGCCCTTTAAACCTGCCTAGGTAAAATGACAAGACCTAGCATTCTTGTTCATAGCGGGTCTTCCTGCAAGTAGTAGTGATGTGTAATCCAGGTTTGCAATGAGGCCAGCTAGACTCCCAGTAACATACAAGTGATGACGATGGCGGGAAATGTACACAGCGATGGCCTTGTCCTCCCCGGGTTGCTCACGCCCACTGCTCGAGGTGGAATGAAGGAGACTGCCAGCGATCCTGCCACTTCAGCACTCTGCACGCGTGGACAGAAAGGTTCCAGCGCTGGGATCTGCAGAATGAGGGGAACAGCAGAGCATTAAATAGTGAATCAGACTTGACATAATATTTAATAGCTGGCTGGCTTCCGTGCTTATTAAGCTGTCCCAAGAAAAGTGGGAGATTTATAGAAATCTTTTGCCGAAAACTAAGTACTGGCAGAGTTATCTCGTGTGCTCTTCCCTCGAAGTGCCCTTTGATAGGATGGTGCTTGCGAGACTTGCACACGGACACTATTTGTTGGAGGGCAATGATAATTGAACTTCCTGCCACACTTTAGCTATGCTGATACATTTATACTGAAATCCTTACCACTTCTAAAATCACGAATTAGTTAATTATAAAACAAATGTTATTATGACATTTCACTCAGCTAAGAAATGAAGGGGCTAGTAGGAGCGGAGCGGCCAGAGTAAGAGAAGGAGGGGCACGTTAAGAGAAGGAGGGGTAAGAGGAGGGAGAAGAGGCTTGCTGGATTGGAGGTGGAAAGCAGAAAGAATGGAAATGGAGGAAGCAGGGTGTAAAAGGACTCCTCGGGATTAGGGGGCGTGTTCTGTGCTAGTGATGGGAGGGCATGTTGACTGAGATGGGTGGGCCACTGCCCTGGCTGCATGGTGTTGCAGCTACAGCGTCCGACTGGAGCAGTAAGGGGCCTGGCCCAAAGGTCTGTTGCCAGGCACGGCTTGATTTCTCCAGGAGCTTTAAGCGCCACTGCTTTTGCCTAGGGCAAAACCGTGCTAGGGCAGAACCTCACTCTGGGCAGGGGCCCTCTAGCAACAGGTGCCCAGACACATGTTGGAAACGGTCGGCAACAGCCCACCTTCAGCAGATTGGCAACAACAAGAACATTGCACCTGGGCCAGGCTTTTGCTTCATTTCTGTGGGCGAGAGGGAACTCTCCCTATCATTAGAGCCAGAAGACGCACAGGAACTGCTAGGCCCCAAAAAGCAAAAACCTAGTCTGCTGCTAGTAGCGTTGCCTTCTCATTTCTAGGATCAAAAGAAGCTATTTTCTGACTCATGTTTTACGTTTTTTTTTTAAATATATGTTTTTATTGAAAACCAAACTGGTTGGGGATTAGTATGCAATTTACACATGGTAGGTCTGGGGGAAAGCACCCTACTGAAGGGCAACCTTTGTAATGTAGTACCACCAATTCGGTTGCCTAGGAACAACCTTAATGATATACTGCCCCTCTGTAGGCCTACAAATGCAAATTGTTTATGTATTAGCAATCGAAGCATTCAGGATGTAGAAGCAACTTCTTAGATGCATAATTAATCCCGGAATGTCTACTGCATTCTAGCCATGAATTAAAGGGCGGCAACCGCAGATGAGATGGCCTGGTAACCAGCAGCACCTTATATCCTGGCGCCTGTAAACTTATACCTATCATTATTCACTTTTCTTCACAATATCCTGTGGTGAAAACAGAGTCTAGAGGCAGAACGGTGTCCTGGAGAACATTTTTAATGGTGAAACTACATAATTATTTTTGATAACAAAATACACAATATGGCATTATTAAACCATTCACTGGGCTACAACAGGGGCGGGGGGTATCGACCCAGCAGCCTGAGTTAATGGCCAGAGCAAAGCAAGCGTGGGTAACTTGGGCTCAGGGACTTTACTCCCACACCCCAGTACAGCCCATGGAATGGGTTAATAAGGCCTTTAGCACCAACGGTTACCAATGCGGTAACCTGGGTTGTTAAAAAAACAAGTATTTTCATTCATTAAATGGGACGCAGTGCACGTTCATTGAATGAAAATACTTTGCCAATATGGCCACCATGGTTGTAGAAGGCGGGGCTCCGTACGGAGCCCCTCTTCCATTACCATGGTGGCCGGAAAACGAGAAGCTTTAACGCTCCGGTGGTGGTGGGCTGCCCTGCTGCCACAATCAGGTAAGTGCGTTTTGGGAAGGGAGTTGGGATTATTTTTTTTAAATCTGGTGGGTGTATAGAAGATGGCAAAGCGGGGGAGGCAATCTGTGGGTTCTGTGCAATGTGGGCTGGGATCAGATGTTTCAGCCCGCAATCCGTGGAACCTGATTGGCTGCTCCCCCCGAACCGGGTGCTATTTGGCTAAAGTTGTCAAGCATAACTTTGAACCACTTGGCAGCACCTTGGAAGTAACTTACTGCTTGACCCTTAAATGTTCATGTTATTGGGCTTCATACCAGATACCGCTGCCATCTGCATGGTCTCCAGATGCTCTGTTGGATCTCAAAGAGAGGGAAGTGTGATGAATCAACTTCTGGGGAACCAGTGGTCCAGGGATGAATATCATTTTCTAAACCATTATCAGACCCACACCTCTAGTACACCAGAAGGGATCTGAATAGATTGGAAACATGAGTCAATTATAAACCTCCTTGTCCAATTTTGGTAATGTGGACGGAATGGCAGGCTTATGTCCGCAAGGTCGTGGATCGTTGGTTAGTTGCAAAACAGCAAAAATACAATTTATTACCCAATGATAAAAGGGACTGTGCAGTCAGAGTTGTGTACTCATATCTACTTTATTATTATGACAACATGCAATTCTAGCACACTTCAAAATACAACCCACCCTGTAAAGGAATGCAAAGGACCACAGTTTCAAGAAGGAAAAGGGATGTACTCTGGAAACTGACAGGAGGGTAGTCGGTAAAGTAATTAATCTCAATAGTTCAAGGATACTTGGTTTCAGCACAAATGGAGCAATGGGTCGTAAAATGTCCCAACCATGACATTTCACTGCTCTTGATACTAAGAGGAGGGAGCTGACTTCAGGTTGACACAGATGCATTTCAAAAAGGTGTTGGTGTTTCCTGTCCTTTTGATAGCTGTGCAACCAGACCTCTCCCAGGCCTTCTTGAATTAATTCTCATCAGTATGCTTTGCCACCAGCAGGACTGACAATAGGCAGGGCGGATCCACAGAACCTTTGATAGTTAATTAGGCTGGCCATGGCCAGAGGAAGGGTTTTGCCCTCCTCCTCTTGAGATGCCTTCCTGTACTCCTGGCTGTCACATTCCAACTAAATGGGAAAGGGATGGGCACCGTCTGCAGGCTGTGTCCACCCAAAGTAGACCGATCTATGCGTTTGCTGTGCGGTGAGCATAGGAAAATGTGTGGATTAGCCCCAAACATTTTCCAAGGTTGATCTCCCATCATTAAATTTCTTGAAAAAGAGATCAGAAATGCCCAGGCGAGTGCACACCCACCGTGTGGATTGTCAAATTCCTCACAGCAATAGAGGAAAAATGAAAGAAAGCTTTGCTGTTTTGTTGGTGCGTGCAGTCTGGAAGTACCCTAAACTCTGCAAGGCGGTCTATTTCTAGGTTTTATTTGGCCAGAGCACACAGAGCTTTGGAAACATTTCTATGGTTGCATCTTTCACAGAGACAGGAGGGCCCTTCAATGCAGCACCCAGGGACTAGAAGGGCCAGGTGTCACAGACAGGAAATCATGTTTCAAAAAGATCCCTCCTCACACGTGTTCTGGATATTTCAAAATCCAATATACCTGTCACGCTCTGCGTAATTCCTGATATCATAAGCATTGTAGCACGGGGGGGGGGGACTATTATGACATTAAAACACCACCCCGGCCCCCGGGAGAGACAAACGAGAAACCATGGATGTTGCGTAGACGGCTTTCATAAAAACTGGCACCTGCCTGAATGTCTCCAGCCAATCAGGGAGCGGGGAATATGGCCCTTATTGATCCAAGTCCATGTTCCACCCAGATCGCTAGTGCTGCATTGCCCTCTGCCCCATACCTGCCTAACCTCCGGAATTTTTCCGGAGACTCCGGAATTTTAAGCATTTCTCTGTGTCTCCGGGAATGTCCCTTGAATCTCAGGAATTTTGAGATTCTTTCCGGGTCCTGTCATATATGCTCCCTCAATGTGACCCCCGACCGCCGTAATTATAGTACTTTCAATCCATATCATTGGATGGAAAGCACTATTATTACGGCGGTGGCGCCGCCTTCATTTTGCTTACCGTAGCACTGAAAATCATTCATTCAATGCTATAGTAAGCAAACTGAAGGCGCTGCCACACCAATGATAGTGCTTTCAATCCAATGACATGGATTGAAAGTACTGTTATTTCGGCGGCACCGCCTTCATTTTGCTTACTAGCATTGAATGAATTATTTTCAATGCTATAGTAAGCAAACTGAAGGCTACAACATCCGAGTTTACCTTTTTGAGAGGTGGGCGTGTGGGCGGAGCGTGTGCAAACAGGCGGAGTTTTGTGTGGCTGTGGGCGGGGCATACATCTCAGGAATTTTGATTTTCAAATGCAGGCAGGTATGCTCTGCCCCATTTTGTCAGCTCTCCTCTTCATCTCTGGTGCCTGGCTCCTCCTCCAGACACCCACTCTTCCTAACTCATCCCCCACTTACCTGTTCCACTTCTCCTATGCCCCCACTTTAACACTTTCCTTCCATCCTGAACGTTACAGCTGTAGAAATGGATCAGGGACTATGGGCATCTTGCATGCAGTAGTTTTGGGTACAAAAACATAGGTCGTGCGTTCTGGGCAATGACTTTTCACACAAATACGGCTATTATGAACTCAGGTGTGTGGCCCGGGGTGCTAATAGCTATAATCCCCAATCTTCAGTCTTTATCCTCTCGATACAGAATGAGGCACTATTGATTAATTATAGCCCTCTGTCACTGCGTTGTCTTCAGTGGAACTACCAGCATTCAGATGTTCCAATCTTGAAATGAAATCTGGACATGCACATATACATGCCTTTGCTTTTGCTTTGTGCGGCTCCCTTGGTGGTAGGATGCAGCGACGCTGAAATCGGCACACCCCTGGCAGAACAAGAACGCCTCTGCCGATCAGAGGTTAAAGCTGTGTGCAGCCTCCGGCTCCAATGATAGAAATGGGGTCAGGTGCCAGGCCTCTGTCTTCAGATGTGTGGCTCGCCACTGTTCCAGTTTAATTTGTTTTAGAGGTTACGGGTGGGACCTCTCCATCGCAGTATGAAATATGAACAAGAGAAAGCCGGCGGAAGAGAAGGCTGAGATGCGCAAGAGAAATTGAAATCTCTAGTGGAGATGAGACGCGACGAGATGAGGTCACAATTCAGCGCAACAGATGACTGCGGTGCTGATTTATGTTGCTGGAGTGGGGCGTGGGGAGAAAACCTGCAGACACTTTTCTTCTCAAGGACTGTGGTCACTGTGCAAGTGTGACATCAGTTGGTGGAAAGTATCATTACCCACGGCAAGGCGGCACTGCCCGCTCCAACTCAAGCTGGGCAGATGGCACGGCAAGTCGTTAAATTGCGGGTCAAGAAAGAAGTCCTGACCTGGGCGGCTCACTCTTTCTTGATTCCCATTGAGTTGTGACTCAGGTAGACCGAAGGTGCATTAATAGGGAAGAGGGAAAATGACAGAGTTGGAACACAGAGCATGGACTTTTGCTCCGTGGTCAATTCTGTTTGCAAGTCGAAAAGAGCTCGCCTGTTTGGCTGAGACACTTGTTGGGCTGCATTATATCGTCTTCCTTTAGCTTGCAGGTGCATTTAAGTGCTCCGCTGTAGATCAAGCCCGTTTCAAATAATTTGACTTGTTTTGGGGACTTATGGAAAAAGATGATGCGGCCAGGTGTCCACAATTTGGCGAAGTGTGGAATTCAGGATTAGCACTTTGCAGGTTTCACAGCCTTCACCCCATGGACCATGTTGTCTTCTTGTAAGAGAGTCTTGGCTAGCGCCAACAATTGTAATGGACGACAATGGGCCTCATTACGAGGAGGGCGGAAAGGGGTTAATGGCGCCGATAAATGTGCCGTGCCGTTAACCCCGTACCGCCCTATTACAATGTCCCCTAGCGGGACCCGCTGTGGATGTCTGGTTTTACCAGACGTCCTTTGCGGGTCCCGCGAGTGAACAAGCATGCTAACAACGGACCGTTGTTAGCATCATCCCCATTCCCAATGAGCCCAATGGGGCTCAAATGGGAATGGGGATTAATTTTTACTGGGTCCATGGAAAGGGCAATTACCGGGTCTGCCAAGGTCAGCATGAACCGGTAATTGCCCATTCCATGGACCCGCTAAAAATTAATTACCAGCGGCAGCCGTGCCCTTAATAAGGGCACGGCTACCGCCAGGGTCCTACTGAGGCCCAATGTCTGTGTCGCTTGGAAGTTCATTGTTGGGGCGCCAGCCCAATGATTTGCTTTGTAATATTAATATTAACTGCTGCTACCAGGTGTTAAGGGGGTGCTGTTTAGATTACTTATTGGAGAATCACTTTGGAAAGATTTAACATTGCTGAATCAAGCGCACGTGTCATGAGACTGAGTCAATCAGTTTTGTACCCGTTGTACAGAAGGACCGGCCTATTCACAAGTATGCCCATTTCCTGACAGAGCGGGGGCTCTTACAGACCCTTGGGGGAATGTGGGAAGGGGTCGAATGTCAGGTACACATGACATTTGAATGACGTGACAATACCATTAACTTCCATATCTTTGTCAATGATAGGCATATATTCTTCTCCTCTTCCTCTTTCCCTGGCGTTTCTGACTGTCTTTCTGCTATCCATCTCTTAATTGCATCTTGTTGCCTGGTGCTCAACTCCTCAAACTGAAATGGCCTTTCTCCTGGGTAATAATGCCATAACCCTTCTCCCCCTATTACGGGCCTCATAACGAGTTGGGCGGTGTGGTAAAAATGCAGCAGTAATACCATTACTGCTGCATTACCGGAGGATTCACCTCCATCTCTGGAGGCAAATCCACTGACTTTGCCACCCATTTTCGGCACAATTACCACGGCGCAATTATCATTGCATGCCCCAATTACCATTGCATGCCCCATTGAGTCCTACAGACTCAGAAAAATGAGGGCTTACATTGCCACTGCCACTGCCACTTGTAATCCACTGCCAGACCATAATGGTAATTGCATTGGCTGGTATTCCGGCAGATTTACCGTGGGATACCACCGAACTCGTGATGAGGCCCTATTCCTTTCCCCTCCTCCTGGTCTTCCAGATCCATTCCTTATGACGGCTCACAATCTGGGGAATCATTCACCACAAGCCAAACTTCATAATTTCACTGCTTCCACTGCTAGGACTGTAATGCTAACCATTGACCATTGTCCCTTGTGCACATCCCAAAAATCTGTCCCCATCTCACCCCCTCTCTCTCGCTATATATATATATATATATATATATATATATATATATATATATATATATATATATATATATATATATATATATTTACACTCTTGACATTAGAAGGCTGGTGTACTGCTCCACCCTCTCTATTCTAATGCATCCCTCACTGAAGTACTAAAATTAGCTACCTACATCCTCTATAACCTTCCACACTCCTCTTCCACCTCCATGCAATGCTAGCACATGGGTGGTTACATCTATCTGTATATATAAAACACATAGGTATGTTTCCGTACTCCGCTGATGCAGTTTATCATTGTTAGGTTGTCCTCTGCTGTCCAAATGGCAAAATGCACCTGTGTGCCCTTCCAATTCAAAAACAGCTATCATTTTAACAAACAGAATGCGCATGTTCTGTGCAGCCACCTTCATCTTCCATTATTGCAAACATTCAAATAATTTCAAGTTACTCCCCCCCTCCGCTTCTCTTCACACAGGGCATGGCGGGTCCAGTGTCCATGAACAGCTACTTACCAGCTCAACATTTCAGTCTCCGAAACAATGTATGACAAATGCCTGCTCATGAGCTAAATCTGAAAGTTGGTGCTGTAATTATGTTACTATGCAATCTTATGCCATCACAGGGACTCTGCAATGGAACATGGTTGACAATTATTCGTCTACAAAGACACATCATAGAGGCCTGTGTAATCGATGGTACTTAGATATTGTTCTTATACAGCACATATCTCTCATTAAATCTGATACAATTATGCCTTTCAAATTCAAGAGAAGATAATTACCTAGATGTTTAGCTTTTTCAATTACCATTAATAAGTCACAGGGACCTATGCCCCTTTCTGGAAGCGATCTGTGGTGACCATTTAAAAGTCACAGGGACCTACGCCCCCTTTCTTGGAGGGATCAGAGGTCATTCCAATATTTACGAAGGGGGCAGAAGTGACCCTATGAGCTACTGACTGATATTGACTTTTGAGATATGCTAGAATGGCGTATGTTATGCCGGGAATGGCTAGTATTTAATACTTTGTTTTTGAATGTGCTGCATACAGGTACATCAAGTTTCATCCCCCTTGTTACTAATTGCCATGATTATTTCCCACATTTGTTATCCTCAATGTATGACCTCATAAGAATGAGAGGCATGAGTGTCCGCCCAGAGAATTATCAAACTCTTGTCCGTGCGGCAGCTCCTCCTCATCAGAGGTGTACATGCTAAGTGTAGAGCTAATGGCTCCCCATATTAGGGGTGGAGATTAATATAGCCCCAAGAGAAATACCAACAGTGTTTTCTCGAACCTTGGGAGCCTTTTCACTATATGATTATTCAGAAATGTTTGGACTCAGGCCAGTCAGTACCCAGATCAACGAGACTGGGACTGCGGAAATCAAAGAGAGCCTATAGCACGCGGATCTCTGGTGTCTACTTAACTGAGCAGGGCCTACGATGAAAACAGTGTAAACTTTGCTGCACTGCACTATTATTTTACACAGGATGTCCAGTCTCTAGTATTAAGAATTTCTCTTAAAGCAAACTTTATCTTCTTGTGTCAAATCTGTTTATGGACTATCTCCTCCCACCACCTGATTGAATAGATTGTGCTACTATCGA
The DNA here is from genome assembly GCF_040938575.1 of Ambystoma mexicanum. Classification (NCBI taxonomy): domain Eukaryota; kingdom Metazoa; phylum Chordata; class Amphibia; order Caudata; family Ambystomatidae; genus Ambystoma; species Ambystoma mexicanum. The sequence continues at coordinate 433,129,946 of NC_090937.1, forward strand.
CTTGCACACTATGCTCCAAAGCCCTCGACAACTGGACCACCTCCCCCCGCTCTGTGCTGCCTGTCAATTTTCGTTCCTTCCCCTTTCATGCTTCCCACCACTGTAACTCACAAGCTTCAGGGCTTAAGAATGCCACTACTGTGGTGGCTATGAAGATCATTCTAAAGCAACCCCTTCCGGCTCTGGAAGGTGACCCAATCGATATAAGGTGGGATCACACAATCAATGATCAGCGCACTAGGCTGCACTTGCATAGAGAATTTTAAATGTTCTATTGCATGCTTCTATGTAACATGCCGGTAAGACAGAGATCCTTCTCCTTGGGACCCATGCTACCTCTTTCCCTCTCACACTCTAGCCACCCTCCATGGGCCCTCTCCCCTCACCCTACTGTGAGGCAAAAAACATTGGCGTCATCTTTGACTACTCTCTCTCTCCTCACATCACAGACCTTGCCAAGAAAGCCCACTTTCAGCTGCACCTCCTCAGAGGCATTCTCCCTTCCCCCAGAACTCAATGTCCCCATAGCTCTGGTCCTCTCCAGGCTGGACTACTGCAACAGCCTCTTCATCACACTTCTTAACTCCTCCCTTCGCCCCATTCAACTAATCCAGAACAGAACAGCAAGACTTACCCTTGGCTCAAGCCCAGGGACTGCATCTCTCCAGCCCTAAAATCTCTTCACTGGCTCCCGGTTCCTGCGAGGATCAAGTTCAAGACCCTTTGCATCATCCACAATGCTTTCTGGGGTCTGGGACCCCTCTACATCCAACTCTCTCACTAAATACCACCCTGCTAGAACCCTTTGGTCGTCTGGCTCTAACTCTCTGAAGATCAGATGTTTTTCCAAGCAGAGAGTGGGGGGTAGATCTCTCTCCTCGCAGGTTCCTCCCTCTGGAATGTCCTCCCTGCCCCTCTCAGACTTGATCTGGATATCCTTAAGTTCTGGAAGCTTCTCAAGACCTTCCTTTTCTCTTCTTACTTCCCTCTCCCACTCCCTTGCTAATGTCCCCATCTGCCTCTTGACTGACTTCATGCTTCCTTCAGAGTCTTACAGGGCACCAGGACCCCCTAAGCCAGTCTATCCCTATAGTCGGTCTCCCCTGAACCCCTCCAACCTGCACTTGCCCTTCCAGGCCCCTCCCCCTGCACCAGCCTGGCTGTGCCTGCACCCTGTAGCCCTTCCAGCCCATTACGTCACAATTAGCTTGTGGACCTTCCTTCCCCTGCACTCTCTGCTCTTGTCCCTGGCTCTGTGCACTGGGCATCCCCTGGCGCTCGTCCGTTCACGGGCTCTTCCGCCCCCTCCCCTGCACTTCTCTTTATTGCACTTGCACGGTCTGAATGGCACAAGGCCAGTAGTATCGTTTTTGTTTTGTCTTCCCTTTTCCCCCACCCTTTTGTCTTGTGACTTGCAACTCATTGTCTATAAGTTCATTATAAATACCCAATACAATAAAATTAACATATGTATGTGTTGTGCCCACCTTCTTCCCGACCACCATATGCTATTTGCATCATCATCTTTGACGTGTTCTCTATGTAAAGTGCCCACCCATGGTTCCCCTCTGGCCTCTTCTTCACCAACAAACAACAATACCCCTTCAATGATCTAGTAGCTCTGCTCCACAAGCCTCCTAACTGCCACCTCCTGCTATTGATATGACTGTGTTGCCTCCAATGTGTACATATCACTGACGTGACTCTTCTTTCTTGCGAACCATAGCTGCAAAGAACGCGATGGAGCTGTTGGCATTCAGGGATCATGCTTGCATCTTTCATTACAGCCGCACCTCCTAATATTAGAAAAAGGGTCTTGGAATTCTCTTTAGCTGTCCGGAGGTGCATGCGAACATAATAAACATGATTAAAAAACCTGTTGAAAATAAACAAACTGCTATTTTTCTACCCCGATGTACAAAAGTATATTTACAGTAAATTGCCATGAAGATGAATTTGAGTAATCACTCTGGGTTTGAGTGAGCCTTGAGTTACAGCCGTCCTAAGTATGAGGGTAACATGGCGAGGAACACAGTAGTTGTACTTGTGTGTTTCTCTATGGAAAGTAATATTATCCTTAGAGTATGTTTATTTAACTGTTAAGGTCACCTGAAACCACATGACCATCTCTGCAAATCACCATCTCCAGCAAAGCACAGGAACATCCTCGCATGCATATTCAGAATTCTGGTGCTTCTGTTTCCATGGCATCAGCTGTGTCTGTTTTCCCCCAATCTGTTGCCTGAAAGCCATTGTGTGCTTTGTCATTGTCATTGGAGTTCGGAACTGTTCTACGAGGGAAGAGGCACCTAATTCACCCTGCCACCCACTCAGTTAGTTTGACAGCTTGGATTCCCCAGAGCTTTCAGAAAGCACTGTTAGATGCAAAGGAGACTAGATTTTTCATTTGCCTTTCAGCAGGGATTTTGATACTTTTCTTGCAAAATGAAAGTTAAGCTACGATGTCTGGCACCATTAGGGCAAATGATTATCTGCATTTGATTGTTGGGTATGTCACTGCCAATTGACTTCAGCTGGATGTGACCGCCATTAGATGTCCATAACTCCCTTGAAGCTAGCAAGATGAACACTACCCCAGTGCCATACATATCTCCTCTGGACTGGCTATGACCCTTATCTTCCCGTGACTGAATAGAATTAGGTACATATTCTTTGCCCAGACAGTTCATCAATGTTGCATTTTTCCGTTAATCAAAAAACTTGCCAACTCCAATTTCTAACGAGTAAAATCTGAACAAATCCTTTTATTCTTCCCATTCTGTTGTGGGATTTTCTAAAACCCTGGCAGGTGATGTTGTTCCTGAACTCGCCATCCACCACACTTTTATCCTTTGTAGAAATCTTCACAACTTGCTTGAACTGTATGCTACCTAAATCCAACTTGTATCTTCTTTGAACTGGGTGTGCTGTTCTATCTTCTTGTGACTGGAGAGTTTGTGAAGAACTGGCTGTCCCTTTCCCTCCTGGAAATCCACCTGATGGTTTTCCTGGAAATGGTTTTGTCTTTCCTTCTTTTGCGGAGTTTGTGCAGAATTGTCTGCACCTTCGCCATGACACGTCCCCCAACTGGATGTTTTGCCTATAATTGGCTACTTCCCTCCAGCTCAGGCGACGTCCCTCTTAAATTGTAATAGTTTCTTTGTGAAGAGCTTATACACATGTGAATTGCTTCAAAGCGCTTCAAGGTGGGAAGGGAACAAGGGGATAAAGTAGTCCTTCTTAGGCCTTGAAGGTTCCGAATGATCTAACTCCTAGTTTCTCTTAGTTGCTCTTCCGAATGATCTAACTCTAGTTCCTCTTGGTTACTCTTAGTTTCCGCGTGCTGCTTAACAACACCTGATGGCTTCTCCTATAACTGGCAGCTTGCGCAGCTCTGCATGCTGTGCATGCTGTGCATGCTACGTAATGCGAGCCTGCACATGGCATATCAAACCCAGGACCTATGCATGTCATCTAGAAGCGCATACTTACTGCAGTTCGATTAATCAACAGTGCTGCAAATTGTTAAGCTTCTTGCTTCTGTGCCATCGGGTTCCCTTACTCGTTTCTGGACCACGTCCACCTCACAGCAATGGCGAGCTCCTCAGTGTTTCACCAGTCGGGGTTCTCGCCGGCTTTTTGTCCCGCTCGTTGCCATTGTAAAAGACTCGATGACGGGACACTTGTGAGTTTATAATAATGGATTTATGATGTTTACATTGAGCCCAACAATGACACGCAAAGCCAGCCTTATGCGGGGTGACAAGGGCAACCGCCTGGGGTGCCACGCCCCCCAGGGCGCCATTAGCCCCCCCCACCCGACATGCCAGCTCGAGGGAGTCTTTCAAGGGCTCCCCCGAGCTGGAGTTGTGGGAGAAGACGTGGCAGGTGGCCTTTTACTGTAAAATGTGCCCGCGGCGGCGGGTGCATTTAAATGCGCCCCTCCGCCATGGGCACTTTTCATAAGAAAAGACGCCATTAGCCCCCCATCACACCAGCTTGGGGGAGTCTTTCAAGGGGTCCCCCGAGCTGGCGTAGTGGCAGGCGCCTCATTGCCATTGAATGCACCCACAGCGGCGGGCTCATTCAATTACAATGGGGTGCTAACACACCCTATTTAACCTCCTCGCCGAGGCGAAGAGGTTAAAAAGAAAAAGTTGCCCATCCTGCCCCCCACCCCGTGTTAACCAGGGGCGCGCAGTGGACGAGGGGGTGGAGCTATTTCACCCAGGGCGCTGCTGCCCTTAAGGCCAGCCCTGATGACACGACTTTACGTCTCTGTCTCCAACCGTCACTCTCCCCTTCCACGACTCTTCCACATCACTTGGAAATTAGTGACTGCCAAGGTCCATATCATTACAGCAGGTTGACAGAAGGTAAACATTTCATATCAATAACCATCTGCAAGCATTTTGTTTGTTCACTTTGTTGGTTAGTTCAGATGCATTTAAATATCTCCCAGGCCATCAGTAGATCCTCCCTGCAAACATTTGTCAGAGGCAGATGTAGGTGCTGTCACAGAGGCACTTCTGGAGATGTGACACAGACAAGTGTGAGGCTTACTTGGCTAGTACCAGGCAGCCCTTCGTAGACATTAGGCGTTTGCGAGTTTTCGTGAATTGCTGATGTGCTTGTCATCTGTTGAGCCATGAAAGGCGTGAGTTGAAATTGTACGGAGGAAGCACTTTGAGTTGTTTACAACCTAGTATTTTCCCTTTTTATTCAGACATGCTTATGCCAACCTGTGACAAATTGACCTCCGGGACACTAGTGGTCCAGGGATGAATATTGGTTTCTAAACCATCATTCAACCCCACACCTCTAGTACACCAGAAGGGATCCAAACAGATTGGAATACAAGTAAATTATAAGATTTCCTTGTCCAATTTTTTGTAACGTGGATGGAATGGCAGGCTTATCTCTGCAAGGTTGTGGATCATTGGTTAGGTGCAATACAACAAAAATGCAATTATTGCCCAATGATAAAAGGGACTGTCCAGTCGAGGTTGTATAAAAATATCAACTTCTTTATTACTACAATAGACAGCTCTAACAACCTGCAATTACAACCCACACTGTAAAGGAACACAGAGGACAGACAGTTTCACAAAGGAAAGGGATGCACTTTGTATACTGACAGGAGGGTTGTTGGTAAAGCAATAAGTCTTACTATTCAAGGTTATTTGGTTTCAACACCAGAGGGGTAAAGGGTCTTAACTGACTCTAGGGGTATCACTGTCAGAGAAGGACCATGGGGGCAGAACCACAATGTGCCTGGTGCTGAAGAATTTTTTGGTGCTCGACAGTATCAAGGCAGTTCCAGGGCCCTTCGCAGCCCATGAGAGAGAGTTAATGGCGGGAGACAGCTGTGGGTACCAGGAGGAAGTCAGTTCGGCAAGCGAGGCTGGACGGACATCTGCAAGCTGCCTAGCATGGTGGCTCAGGGCCAAGAATCAATGTCTCTGTCTTGTTTGGCGGATCTGGAGTGCTGGTCGAGGCATCTCGGACAGCTCTGGTGACTGGGGCGTGAAAACATTCAGCGGTGCTGCTGGATGCCGTTCGAGGACTCGACGGTCTCGAAATTGTCCTAAGAAAATGACGCTGGATGATGCTTGTGTGGCACTCCTCCTAGTTTCTTCACAGGGCTTGTGTCCTTTCAAGGCGGATGGCCCAAAGCTCCATAGGGTGTTAGCAGGCAATGGCCCTGTCCTTTTTCAAGCGACTGTCCAGTACTTCCTACCTAGGAAGCTTGTTGTCAGAACCTAGCAGGGCCCGCTGTGTGCTGCTGGGTACCAGTTCTGGAGATGCTAGACGGGTCCTCTGAGTCTGCTATCTCCCTCTGTCCCCTGGAAGATGTTTAGCGGAGGGATCTTGCTTCCCTCTTGGAACTCCTGGCCTTGCTTCACTGACGGAAAATGTAAGGTAGACTGTAACTTCAGCTTGGTTCCAAATGACTCCTTGCAAAGTCTTCAGATAATCTTATCAGTGAGGGGCTCAGCCCTCTTTTAAAGCCAAATGGGGCCCAGAGATTGGTGTAGGCCAAGCCTAACTTAAGTGAGCCTATCCTGGGTCTCGACCAACAATCTTCAGTGATGCTTCAGGTCAGAACCAGGGCGCTTGGCAACAGACAGGGGAAGGATGACAACATGTACTTCTAAGTCACACCCATCTTTCTGTCTGATGTACATTAAAGTTTCTCCCTAATTAACTGAACCCTATGTGGTGCTTGATCACAAGATGGGCCTCCTTTTGAAGTAGGGGGTTGCAGGCAGACTTTGGTCTCCTACAATTCACATACTTCCCTGCTCTGAAAGGAGTGGTTCCAGACAGGACATTCACTGCCCTTTCATACCAAGGAGGGGTGTTAGAACCATGTTGACACATTGCACTACAAAGAGGTGTTGGCATTTAGTCTCCATTGTCACTTACTGCACCCAGGCCTTCCCTGAGGCCTGCTAATTAACATTCTTCAGTATTCAACGCCATCAGCAAAGTTTGACAATGGAGATGCAAATCCATGGGGCCTTGAAATTCTAATCAGCCTGCCAACGGCCAAAGGCTTTTGATGTACCCGTCAGGTGTCAGCTGCACATGACAGTGGAAGGCGGCGCTGGTAAGCTGTGTCCTCCCAGAGTTCAAGACTATTTTTTTGCTGTGAGGTGAGCATGGAAAATATGTGCGGGAATGCAGCACTTATTTTCTGAAGTTGTTCTCCCATCAATCATTCTTTTAAACAAACATAAAAAGCCCAGGCGAGCACACTCTTTCCTTGCGGATGGTCGAATCCCTCACACAACCCCATCTCAATCCATCTCTTTCTTGGTCAGTCAAGAGCATGGCAGTATGAACAAAACTTCTTACAAAGTGTACTGTTACTTTGACTTTGCAAAGGGCATTTGTCAGATCACGTGGTCATTGTACACTCATCTTTCCTAAATCCTCTTTTATCCATGGGTTCCTCTATGTGTCCCTTCCAAAAACACAAGAAAACACTTTTCAATGTATGCAAAGAATGCCAACGGAACGCAGGCAGCAGCTCTGACATGGAGGAAGGCTTTTAGGACTGACTGGAAATGTCTTGTATGGTCTGGCACCTTCACATCAGCCTCGGAGCTATCATGAGATGAACAGGTGCTAAACTGCTATTTGTAATGGGTTGTCAGTTTTCATTTTGATTGTTTCTTTTGTTTGCTCACTCCATTTTTTATGCATGGCAGTGAACCTTGGAGTACGAGTAGAAGAAACACTTTCACTTTTTAAATATTCCCAATCAACCCACATTTGGTTACTCAACCTCAGCTTCCAATTAAACAAGATGAAGAGACTAAACTACACGATAAAACACCTTCCTGAAACTTTTCCGAGCCTCCGAGTCAATTTCTACGGCTTCAATCTGCGTTTTTAGTTGCCCTGCAGATTGTACATGCGTTATGCAAGCTTCATGCCGACGTCAAACAATGACTGGGTTCAGGAGACATTATCATAGAGGTATAATCCAGTGGAGGATTAACAGAGGTCTCAGTTCCACGTCAGAAGTGGGATGCCACACTAGTCCGGCTAGCACCACTTTGCATAGTCCTTAATGTATTGTTGCAGAGAAGAAAACAAGTGCAATAATACAGAATGGCAATAGCTAAAATGCATTTCTAACGTGCAGAGTCCGTAACATTGACCCATCTCAGGGAGGAGAATAACGAGACCATTGGTGCATGAATTAATCTAATGAGTCAACACCTTTCACCATCTAAACACCCTTTGATGCATACCAAAACTCGTAAAGATTTTCTGTCAATGGGTAATTCCAGGATTGTGTAATGCATTAAAGGATTGGGTACATGAGCAACACCTGCAAGGTCCAAAAGTAGCACATTGCCAAATATTCACGTACCGTTGGGCTGTAATACATTCATTGATGCTAAGTTTGGGTTCAGATTTGTTTACCCACGTAAGAGTGAAAAAAAGTCTGTTTTTCTGAATGTCATGTTTCCTATTCAGCTTTATACTGCTCGCTGCTGCCATTTTGCATGGTTTCCAGGACTCCAGTGGCACTAAAAAATCAGTTTGGTGGGATTGGTTAGTCGGTATAAGAGTGAAAATGCAAGATTGCTGGGCTCTTCTGTGGGGTTGTGCCTACCTAAAGTACCCTGAGCTGTACGAGCATGTTAATTTCTAGGTGTTTTTGACCCACACACCTGCAAACAATCTCTACATGAAATTCATTCCATGCAATGTTTTCCAAAGTTTCCGCCAGGGGGTGTTATGGCTATCAATGACTACATTCCATGCTCTTATTCCTAACACATTCCCGAGATTCAGGCAAGCCACCATCCTCAATAGGGCTTAAATCTATGCACTGCCGCTCCTCACCACTGCTGCCATCTCACTCTCGGCCACCAGTCTTCACCCCCTCTCATTTCTTACACCTGCGGCTGATTTCTGTTCCTCTCAGGCCATGCGGGCAACGCCCTTCATAGGCCTGCCTTAATTCCACGTTTGAGCTGCCATTAATTCCCTGGGCTACCACAGCACATGCAGACTGTAAAGGGGGAACTAATAGCTTTATAGCGGCCCTCTGCCATCCGCAGTAGGGTATTAGCTTGGGCTTGTGGGCCTTTCCCATTTGGTTTGGCCCACCAGCAATTAATGAAGCTGAATTAATTACTGAGATCTTGAAAAACTGGCAGGATATATCTGTTGGCCAACGATCTCAGTGGCTCACATGGAATAAAATTAATACAGACATTGGTGTACTCCAGGAGGGATGCAGTTCACCAGGTCAAATGGGTAATTTTGCAAATTAGACAAGCATACTGAGCTCCATCTCACCTCCTTCGATCATAGTGTTGCAACCACACAAAGAGGACCAACACAAGACTGTGTAAAGGACCACAACAAATGGTTAGTAAATGCACACTATAGCATAAGAGATGGACCCACGTAAAGAATCTTGGATAGAAAAAGACACGTAGCCTGTAATGAGTGGATCTTAAGCAAAGTCTGCTGCTTTCTGTGCTGCTACTCCATAAGAAGGCAGCATCTCGGATACGCTATGTTTGCTTTTCCTGTCCCTGAATTGTGTTATTTTGTTGCAACATTAGAGTGCAAATGTTGCATTGCACCAAGGTGTGGGCTCTGCTCTGTAACCGCTTTGTGGCTGCATATATCCTGCACGGAGTTCTCATTTTGTGGAGATTCGCCGCGCTCTGGTTAGCGACCATCTTGAAATTCAGGTATATCACCTTGCAACATGTTGGTCTCGACAGCAAACGTCAGAATCTTTGATGGGACACAATATCCTACGCATGGCCCAACGGAGACCTTCCTACTTGTATTACACTAATGTAGCACCAGACTGGATCGATCAGACACTAATTGTTTCCCGATTTGGAATAAGTAATAGGATCACCTTCAGTCATGCCCTGTGGCACACACCATGCCTCGTATGGAGAAAGAGAAGCAGACTGATGCTTTCTCATCAGTCGGAAGAATGAGTGATGCTTATTGAATCCTATGGTTTGGTAATTAATTAGTAGAAATGGAAATTCAATATATGTGTGGGTTGAATTTATGGCCTGGGCTTAATGGGTTAACTGTGTGTTGTGTGCAATTTCAAGGTCTCCCATGTGTCTTTATGGAAATAATGTGCAAAACAAGGCATTGTGCCACTAAATCGTCCACCACAGCTTCTGATACTGGCCTTGTCTAACCCTGCACCGTTGCTTGTTACCACTCGGGACTGATTTTACAGAAAATGATGTACTCCATAATTTGGGAGCGTTGCACTCCTGTTTCCTCGTTTCGTTACTGCTTTCTAAACAGACACATGGCTAGTTATCTTTTCATGGCACTGGTTATTAAGAGGAAGATAAGTGGTTAGACAGAGTGAACTTGCCAACCATGAAGAAATAGGCATGAAGCTGGGAAAAAACCATAAAGATCAAGAACCGCCTCCGATGAAGACATGAGTCTTCCCTAACTCTCGGTGCAACTCCTGGGAAAAATCCTGTTTCAAATCGGAGAGACATGCCTGAAACGGCAATCTAACAAGGTGCAAGGAGCCGGTGTGTGGAGGGACCACTGAAGTAAGAACCACGCAGTGTTCACTGGTGGCCACTGCTGCAGCAACTTTGCTGGGCCTCAGAGGGGGCAGAGCTAATTCTCCTGCCCGGCGTGCATGGTATCCCCCCTGCTGCATCCCCATGGGCAGACTTGCAGCCAGTCTCCCCCAAACACCGAGGCCTGTGCCACGATCGGAGTGGTGCTCTGAACCCCAGCAATGACTGTGACGGAGAAGGACTGCGGGCACACAACAGCCTGGTGGGCCGACCATGCTTCTGGCTGTGATTCGAGCAGCGGCTGCGGTTGGTGGCAGCCCCTGCTGCCCTGCCAGCTGTGCCCAGTGGCCGACACCGAAGCAGCTCTGAGAGGAAGGAAGTGGAAATGAACCACCGTGGCTAGGGTCCGGCCTGTGTGGAGGCACATCTGTTGATCTGCAGAGCTGCCCTGCAACAGACCGCTGACAGCGGACGACGGACCAAAGAGTCGAGGACGTGTTGCAGCACAAAACCTACTACGGAACTGGAGTCGTCTATCACAAGTCACCACAACAGCTCCGATAAATAAGTTTAGTGTGCCCCGTTCGCTGCCCCCCCCCAGCCCATCCCGGATAAACCCTGGCTCTTTGATAGTGAGAAGCTTATACCCCACTGTGTTGGGCCCACGCCCACCGACATCGGGCATATTGGAATGGTGGATGCCACGAGGAACTACAGCTTATACGGATGGCCTAAATGAAACCCAGCCTCCTCCTATAATCCATTTAACGGTGGCTGTGGTGGCATAACAGACTCAAAGATTCTAATCTGAGGATCCTGCATGGCCAATTCTGCAATCTACATGGGTGCTTAGGTGATCACTGCCCGGCAGTTGGGATACCTAGCTTGGAGAGGCCGGCGTGGTTCCCCATGAGGAAGGAAGGAGGTGAAGGCATGCAGGAACACACAGCCCACCCTGTTAGATAAGTGGGTACTACAGATTACGCCGAATGGTCAGAGCAGCATATGACCTCAGAGTATTCCAAATACTCTGCGCCACAATACACTGCTCGCCCCTGAGTAAGTTTGAGGAAAAATACCACCCACGTATGCATCGTACATTCCCACCGTGTCAGAGACCACTTAAATCATCACCTAGGTTGAGAGGGCTCCAAAATAATCTCGTATAATCCGTTTTAGAACACACTGAGAGGACAACGCCACCGCCAGTGGGGCATGCAACAGAAGCATCGGAGACCTTAAAAGATAAATTATCCAACCTTAATAGCCTGACCAACTGTGAACACCGCAAATCGGGCTACCTCTGTTCTGGAACGGGGAACCCACATCTGGGGGTGAAGGACATTACACAACCTTGGTATATAGAAAGCAAGGTAATACGTGGGAGTACACAGTCCACTCGGTGTCATCAGTGAGCTTCACATGGTACAATATGCTTGGTAACCACACTAGCAAATAAATCCGATTCAACCTGAACACCCTGCATAGCTCTGGATGGGAAGCTCCCGGTCTCTGAACCAAGAATCTGATGGGAATACCACACACAAGTCCAAAACTCGCAGGAATAAAGGCTGCAGACACCTTCACCCAACCGAGTTGAACTGACATGTACTGCCTATCAAACCAGCTGCACTCACTTCGAGCGCACACACATGCATACGACAGCTGTAAGGATACTTTGTTAACCGGCCAGCCGGATCTGACCATCCAGATGACTGCCTGCTCCCATATCACATATCTGTGCAATGCCAAGAGGGACTAACTCTAAGAGGAAGAAGACAACTGGTCCAATGGATTCCTACACAAACTCCCTAACGCCAGCCAACATGCCGAGTCAGATGGCCGAACCCTCCGCCACATCATCCGAAAGCGCCAAATTTGACTCCTCAGTACAGTACAGAATGGCTTAATGGCTGTTAATGTTAAATTGGACGATATCGTCACCACTATTGGCTAACACAAGGCCAGAGTGGACAAAGAAAGCGCGAGGATAACTGAGGCATAGAATAGAATTGGAATCAACGAAGACTCCATTGGCCAGAATACCCGCAACAAAACTCTCCTGAAAGGCGAAATGACAAAACTGCATGGTAAATGCGACAACTTGGAATCAAGGTCCCGCCTCAACAATATATGTCTAGTGGGATTGGCTGAATCCTTCTGTAAGGGCCCCATGGAGCCTCACATTAAATCGCTCCTTAAAGCTTTGTTTGGTGAAAACTCCTTTTCGGAACACTTTTTGGTGGAGAGAGCGTATCGCACACTTGCCCCTGTGCCCAAGCTAGGGGCCCCACACCGCACCATTATCGCCAATCTACTAAACTACAGGGACAGCGATGAGGCCCTTCATTTTGCAAGAGAGTTGGGACCACTCCAACATTGCAGAGACATCCATATATACCCTGACTTCGCTACGGGGGTACAGATGCAAAGGAGATCCTATGACCCGGTTAAGAAGCAACTTAGATTGAGAAAAGTTCCATATGCCCTGATGTTTCTGACGAAATTGCACATACAACATGGTGGCCGCACACATTTTTTCGAACACCAAACAGAAGCCAAGAATTATATAGAGGCCTCCATTCCACTCCCACCGCAAGGACGAGAGCCAGACCAGAATTACCTCAAACACCCAGTTGATGACAGTAGAGGCCCCAATGACTGAATGGGGGAAGACTATGATATCCTTTGACAAAGTTCACTATTGGTGTCTGAGTGGCACAGATTCATGTTTATTAGTGGTTGCCAGATGATTGGGGCTTGGTATCATGGAGCCTGCCCGCAATGCTTGCACCCCCGGAAAGCTCCACGAGTTAATGAAATGGGTTCATCATCATGTTGGGGTTGATGGTGCGGGTGGGGTATGGCGTAACGTTTTCCTCAGTACTCGACCCATACTAGGGGGGGTGCTCACATTAATCCACCCAAAATTGGGATTCCGGCTCCGGGAAACCAAAATAGACACCCAAGGTAGATATGTACGGGTTTGGGGGGAGGTGGCAGAATGACACATTGTGATTGTTAACACTTATGGTCCCAATATTGACGACCCCGAATTCTACAGTACTATTCACAATATGCTAACCACAACTGATGACCCAGCAGTAATATGGGGGGGGCTTCAACACGATACTTGATGTGGCTTTGGACCGGCCCTCAACTACCCTCCACTCTCCCACTAAAGCTGCACTCACCTCACGTCCGATAATGCAACAAATGTCAATAGTTGAAATATGGTGAGAACTACATCCCGAAGAAAAGCTGTTCACTTACTATTCATCGGTACAAAATTCTGAGTCACGCATTGACTACTGGCTCATTAGCTTGACCCTTTCGGATATGGTATCGAACTGCAAGATGTATCCTTGTACGCTCTCAGACCACTCTCCAATATGAATTACCCTAACCATACAATACTCTACACCTCAGACTAAACGTTGGAGCATGCCCCCTTGCCATGCTAAGGTATCCCCAAGTATGTGAATCTCTTCACATGTAAATAGAAGAATTTTTTCAACTAAATGAGGGATCGGTAGACGGCATGCCATGCTTTGGGAGGCATTCAAGGTATGGGTGCGGGGTGCAATTATGGCCAAGTCCACTGGGCTGTTGAGGTCTGTCAGGAGAGAATTAAGCATAGCGGAAGCAAAGCTTGAATTGCTTGAGATTGAATATAGCACCACACAGTAAAGAATCCCTCTCCGATATCCATACAACACTGGGCGAATTCAATAAACTTGGTGATCGGGAGATCCAGTACATGACAGTCCAAGCCCGGGCTCGAAGATATGGGGAAAGCAAAAAGGCTGGGAAATTCCTGGCTCAGATGTTTAAAGCCGAGAGCCATCAAAGCCCCATCACCAACATACGGACACCCAAGATATTAATTATACGTTTTCTGAATTCTATAACACCCTAAACTCCAATTACGACAGTAAGTCAAAGGAGGAGATGACCAATTACCTGCATGCACTTGATCTCCCGACACTCACTCCGGAAACACAAATGATATTAGACACTCACATCACATTGGAGGAAATCACAGATGCAATTAAAGCTTTAACTTCAGGCAGAGCCCCGGGATCAGACGGTTTGGGATCCGAATTATATATGGAATTCCAAGACAAATTAAACCCTGGTATTGTTGAAAGTCTGGGAAGAAGCTATGGAGTGGGGAATACTACCTGATTCTATGCGCGAGGCAGTAATAACGGTTCTCCTCAAGCCCTGTCGACCTGCCCAGGATATGGGCTCATATAGACCCCTATCGCTCATTACATTTTTTGCAAAGATTCTTCAGACCAGATTACTGCCCTATATGCCCATATTAGTGCAACCCAACCAGGCCGGCCTCATACCAACTAGATCTACAGCCCTAATTTTGCGACGACTCTTCGGAGTAATGGCACAAATAAACTCGAAGGCAACTGCGACCATAGCAGCGCTGGATGCCGAAAAGGACTTCGATTCTATCTCCTGGTCTTACCTGTTCTTGGTCCTCGAGAGATCCGGATTAGGCCAGTATTTTAAGTGTGTCCGCTTACTTTATACAAACCCAGGAGCAAGAGTACTAACTAATCACACTTTGTCATCTTCTTTTTTATTAAATAGAGGTACCAGGCAGGGGTGACCTTTGTCTCCCATTCTGTTTGCACTAAAAATAGAAATGATGGCTGAATTTGTGTGGCAAATTCACACGCATAGGGGACTCAGAATGACCGAAACCCCGCAAATAATTTCCCTCTATGCAGACGATACCCTATTATACATCCGACATCCGAAAGGGGCCCATCATGGCAGATATAGAGGTGTTCTCCAAGTACTCAGGATACAAAATGAATGTTTCAAAGTCAGAACTGTTTCCAATAAACTCCAGCACTGGAGATATGTCTGGCATAACTCGTTTTAAATGGTCCCCTGTGCACGTCCGCTATTTGGAAATAATGATATCTAGGGATAAAAACACATTGTATGCTGAGAACTAAGGGGAATTACTACAATCTCTCTCCATCAAACTACAACTCTTGGCTAAACTACCCATCTCGTTATACAGACGGGTAGCCCTTCTCAAGATGGTGGTTCTCCCCAAATTATTTTATTATTTTTGCGACATTCCAATTTGGCCGGGTAGAGCCTTCTTCGCAAAGCTAAAGACATTTACTACCTCCTTTGTGTGGGATGGCAAAACAGACCGACTGAAATGGTCCAAAACGGCAGAACCATTTTCAAAGAGTGGGATCTCAGGGCCTGACTTCGAATTATGTTATTTAGCATCAGAAGCACACACTCTGCGAGGAACTGGTTCGACCCAGATGATACAGCCATACACATCCCCATTGAGAAATATGCTGCTTCCCTGATTGACTTGCAATCCATCATGTTTGACCTCAAACGCAAGGACTCCTGCGAATGCAATCCTGTGAGCACTATCAGGCTTGCATGGCTTAAGATATATAAGATAATTGGTCTTACAACCCTATATGTCCCAGAGATACCATTATGGAATCGTCCTGGCATACCACCCACATTTGACAAGGCATAACAGAGGGCATGGGATCCAAATAAACATTTTAAGATGCGCAATATGTTTCCGGATGGCAAGTTCTGTGAACTGGGTGATTTTGTTGAAGCAGTGGGCGGGGGACACCTCAAGCGTGTCCAGTTCTATTGAATGAAAACCGCTTTGCCACCAAATGGCCCACATTTCCATCAAAACCCCCTACTCACAAAGCAGTGGGTCGGGGACACCTCAAGCGATTCCAGTTCTATCGAATGAAAACCACTTTGCCACCAAATGGCCCACATTTCCATCAAAACCCCTACTCACGAATGTATCAGTGCAATGACGGTAATCGGTGGACATAGGAAAGGAGTCTCCTTACTATATAAAATGCGCTCAAAATCATGTAACTACATCAAAGAGGCTTGGGATGGGACTTGGGAGTAGAACTGGGTGTATCTAGCTGGTTGCGATGTTGCCAACTCAATAAGAATGTCTCTATGAAATCGGGTCTGAGACGAATCCAATTTAAGGTACTCAACCAACTCCAGTACACCCCTGCCAAACTAGCTAAATTTGTGGACGGCCACACAGGCAGATGTCTCAAGTGTGACGCCCCCCAAGGCAGATGCGTATCATATGTACTGGGCTTGCCCCTCTGTAGCTAAATTCTGGGGGGAGGTGGCGGAAATCCTAGAAGATATCACCATGATCCCGGCTACAACCTCCACATTGAAATATCTTTTTGGGGATATTGGCAAGGTGGCTGAGACCACCAGACAACTATTTAACATTGCATGTGTTGTTGCAAAGTGAAACATTCTGAAATGCTGGAAATCCACAGAAGCACCCAAAAGGGAAGACTTGCTGAAAGACTCATCAATGATAAATGAAAGTGAGGAACAATTTGTTATATCTGTGCCACCAACCTGTCGACCTAAGGACATATGGGCTCTCTTCCAACTTTACCTATGTATCTGTGCACTATATGTTATTCTAACTTACCGACTGCTTTGAGCTTTATTTTTGATGTAACTCTCATTGAAACATAAAAGTTTTTTTTAAAAAACGAACCGCCTCCGATAAAGGGATCAGAAGCACATTTGGCTTTCGTTTTCAGTCAATTTGGCTAAAGGGAGTGCATTCAAAGATGAGGCTTTTTTTCACGCTCATCCCTCTCTTGTTTCCCTCAAGCACTGCCCCTTCTCTTATGAACTCAGCATTGGGCCAAACAACAGTGTTTGACCAGGGCTGTGCTCTAAAAAATGTATGAACGATGATGGCCACGTCATCATGGTTATAACAACCTTCTTAATTCCTATTCACACTTCAGCTGCTTTCATGTCCTCCTCCATGTCACTTCGCTTCTTCGACCCCATGCACATAATGAGATGGATCGCCTAACCATGAACACAGGATATTGCAACCTCCCCAAGACTTGAATGAATGAGAAGTCACTTAGTTCACTTTTTCGCTCCATTGAATGGGCTTCTTCCTTGTCTTACAACATCCTTTCAGCAAATTGGGCAGTGGGGAGGGTGTCATCATGCAGTGTGATGGTTTCAGGCATTCATTCGTCACCTGAAGGTTCACTGTCTTCTTAATAGCACCATTGACTATGTAAGTCATTTCAACCTGGCACTTCACCTAAGTCAATGCCTAGCGTGGGATGCACAATTGAAACCCTTAATTATATATTTATGTCTAAGTGCTTTTATTTCTGAATGATATACCCTTATATCATGCCCCTCTCTTTGAATCCCCCCCCCGGTTACACTGAACCAGGAAGCAGGCTGTTTTGCAAAGTTAAAATATTTATTTTATGCATTTGCAGAATATATATATCACACTACTTTAATGGTTATACAATGATCATCAATGGGGTGATGTCACCATAAATCTCTTTAATCTCAAGGAGCAATGATAGGAAAATAATGCAGCATAGAATAATACTTTGTATGGGTTCAATCAAAATGCAATTTGATTACTCTTTCCCCCTGCACACTACTCAATCCCCCCAATATGCAGTATCAAGAGATGGAAGGAGAGAAAACAGGTATCAGGAATACATACTCAACAAATACAGTATCAATCCCAATTTCCACCCAGCAAACACAGAGAAAAACAGGAATGATTGCAAACAGGTCAAAATGGTTTTGAATGTGGGTTTGAATGGATGGGAAAACACTGAAAATGGATTTAATGCACTAAAATGGTTTCAATACTAGTGGGAGCCGCTTTGTATGGTTTCAGATATGGTTTCAGATAAACGCTGGCAATGATTATTGAGTAACTAGCAGGTTGAACACTTAATTCTGCCATCGAATGCAAGGAACAGCTATTTCACACGTGATGGATTTGAGGCAAATGAAAAATTTGCGGCAAACTTTTCCGAGTACAGTAAGCGCGATTGCAGAATAACTAGAAGGAGTTGGGATGCGGTTTTGGTTACGTTGGGAAGCTGTGGATGTTAGCTTCAATTTGACACTTAACCTCTTCACCATGTATGCTAGAAATTCATGAAGGTTTTTGTAGAGGTTGTTTTTTAGAAAGAGTCAAATAGTAAAATAAAGATACGCTTTTTAAAATTAACAAACAAGATTTCTTTACACTAGGTAGACTATGAAGATGCCAACTACACGACAGCACAGCCACCAGCCCAGGATATCACTGGTTGGTTTAGCCTGCCGAGACGTTCGCCTTTCTTCAGAAAAAATATTAGCGCAAAGGTGATTTTAACACTACTATTACAAAAGGAATATAGGGACGACGGAAAGAGTTCAGGTAAAACAAAAGATTTTAACAATGCAGTTCTGGAAATAAGAGAATGGGTTTGGATAGGATTACTTATGGATTATATAAATCCTAACGACAATCCTATGCTATGGATACTCACTACCAATGTTTGGAATGGACCCGTCGGGGATCTGGTCAGGGAGACTTTCGGGACAGGAATTCAGCTAGCACACCAGGCTGGACTCAAGGCGCTCTGGTTCTGCAATCAGCAAGGCACTGTGGACACTGCACGGTGGGATTGGACTGAATTTGATGGGTTGGTTCAGGTTTGCAGCTATCTGGTCACAGCTCTGCTCTACTGGGTTGGATCTCTGGATTCTGGCAAGAATTATTAGCAAGAAAGCAGCAACAGCACAGCCAGGCTGTTCTTTTGTTCCCCTAGAGGTCTGGGGTCAAATCTGGTTTCAAGATTTTAAAAGGCCAACCTGAGAATGGTTCAGCTATGCAAGTGGGCCTTTCTGCTTTCAAAGTTCTGGAGTCTGGAGTCTTGGATATGGATTTCTCTTGCAAAGTGCTCCGCCAGCAATTGGTTGGTGGGTGAATGTGTGTGTGTCCTTCTAGGTCCTAAGCTGTCTCTATTTATGTATTTCCTAAAGGGGTTGGTATGCTGAATTCTACTAGGCACACCCCTAGGTATTCTATTGGTTAGGGTATTATCTCTCCCCTGATTTGAGAAGAAAACCTGGTGTCATGATGACGATGTGTTTTATGACCCAGGGAGAACCTCCCACTGGTTTCTGCACAAGAAATATATTTTTCATACAAGACATATTTACAATTTTACAAACTTGCTAGCAATAGTATATTTATATCCCATATTTGGTGGAGCAAGTATTCATCCGAGCCCCATCACGGTGAGAGCTTGGGTCTAGATTTGGCAATTTTTCACACTTTTGGTCTGGTACCCAATGTCAGATTTGTCCACATTTGTACACATATGTGCGCATGACATCTGGGCATAATCATGTGAAGTTTCATGTTTCTGGCATCACCACAATTGCTACAAAACCACAAATTCTGTAGTCTTGTCTCTCAACATAGCACAGTGTGCTGATTAGTTTTAAAACGTGACCAGATTTTTCATATTAACAATGCTGTCATTTTACAATTCTTACAATTTCGCCCAGTTCTGTGTTAGTCCTTTTCAAAAATATACTTTTCTGTGTTCTCAGAATAATCAACACTGTCTGTCCCACCCCCAAAGTTTTGGTAGGTCTTTCCTCAGGCAGGTGTTTCTGTTGACACTTGCATCTGCATATTCTTTTCAATCCACAAAGCCCTTTGTCTCTCCCCGGTGAAACAGGCCAAAATCTCCTCCCCCTTCCATTAACACCTGAATGGGAGTTCCTGGGGCAATAGAGCAGAAGGAAGGTGCCTTTTGTTTGGGGCACGCTGTGGAATTTGCTTTGAAGTTCTGTGGCTGGCATCAGAGGTTACTTTAAAACTCAATTTGTTCAAAATTGTCTTTGATAAAATAATCTTACATTTTCAAAATAGGCAAACAGATCTCTAATTCCAGTCTTTTTAAACATACAGATTAAATAGTTGCAACCTATATTGCTTTTGATGGCAAGTCACTTCATTTCAACCATTTGATTTTCTGCACAAGTTTAAGCTTCCAATGTACTTCATTGACAGCTGTCACACAGGCAGCCGGCGGTACTGCGCCCATATTCTGACAGATTTTTACAGACACGCAGACTTTTTAATGTGGATATTCTTGTGATGGAATCTGCTTTTCCTGACATTCTGTGCTTATTTGGATTTTTTAAATAAGGTGACGGGTAACACCTAGCAAGAATGTTGGATCTTTTCTGATGTTTGGGAACCATTATTTTGTAATTTCAGCAACCACGGAAAAACGGATTTCAGAGAACTGCAATAAAGCACTGCCTTTCATGTAGTTTCCATTTTCACTCTGTGGGCAGCCCAATGACGGGGTTTAGCAGTGTGGTCTCCTATTCCACCACCGACACAGGCAAAGTAGATTGGCAGCCGTCTTTCTGGTTTCACAGCGCAATTTTCATGGGTTTAGTGCGCATAGGGCTTTTTGCGGCCATTTTGCTGGTTCTGGTGCCACCAGCACACAGTGATGTCGCAGGGCAGAGCCCAGTGGGTCAATACATCCCACGACTATCTGTGCTACTAGCTGTTGTTGGAGTATTGTGCATTTTCCTGAAGGAGGATGAATTTCTGGTAACTTCTTCGATCTCATTTCCAGTTGTTATCATGGAACCCTTGGGGTTAATGATCGTGAGAAAATGTCAGCGTTGAATGGAGACATCGCAATTTGTGCCACTGGTTGTCTCACTAGAATGGTGTCACTTGTGTTCAAGTGTATTTATTCTCTAATTAGTATATCACTACCTGGCTTTTTTCGTCTGGCTGTCTCTTTCTCTGAGCTGACAATATTTGCTCTTCTGCTCTGTGAAGGCTACTTTGGGAGATAGAAGAGTTTAAATATGTCCCACCAATAGGCACTACAGGTGGGTACTTTCCAGTCATATCATGGGGATTATTTCCTTACTCTCTCGTGGGTGATATAATCTCTGCTCTACATGATTGCTAAGTACGAGACTTGTAAGGTTCTCTTGAGATTGCTCCTAGCGAGTTGATAATGCTATTCGCTCGTGGCCATAATGGTGTGGCTCATACATGTTGGAATCCCATGTATGCTGTAAAAAATGATAATCTTGACTGGTAAATGGTACACCATTGTTAGACTTGAAGACTTGGATCACTATTGATGCTCCAAAGGCAGGTAATATCTTGTCAAGCGCCTGGATAACCGTTGACCAATGGATATTTTTGAATCTCTTGATATAAGGAGTATTCATCGAGTGCCACCAAGATGTATGTGCCTGAATGGATAGGACCTAAAAAGTCAACTGTGACTTCCTCCAATATGGCTGGTGGTAGAGGGGCAATGTTCCAGGAATGTGTGTGGAGCTACTGCTTTATCGGTATTGCACCTTTTGAGTGTCTCTTCAACCAATGAGTACATTCTTGGGAGTTAGACCTTCTGGCCTAGCAGTCATTTGGTGCACACTATCCCCCTGTGTCCTTTGTGAGCCAATGCTATGATTTGCTGGTGCAAAAAAGTGGGAGAAATTATTTATCTTCCTTTCAGTAGACAGGTCGATTTTAATACTCACAATTCATCTTTCGCTAGCAACACGTTATTAAGCTCATACAGGTCCCTCTCACTTTGTCTTTTAGTCCGTTCTTTAGCATGCTTCCAATTGTCAGATTGAAGCATTCAGTGATGACTTAGACAGCTGGATCTTTCTCTGAGTAACTTCAGATTTCTTCTAGTGACAAACATGCAGGTTTGGCTTAGTGTACTAAGTAATTGAGCCATGCCTGCAAGTATTAACAATCAGTAATGAATATTCCAACATGTTGTGGCTCTAGCATGAGATAGGAAATCAGCCGAGCTGGCATTTTTCCCCGGCTTAGGCATGATTTTAAACCCGTGTCCTGGAGGCATCACCCCATCTGGTGATTCTGGCAGGCATGATGTGATATGACAATTTATTTAGATCGCGGTCGTACACAAGTGTTTCAGAGTGCGGCAAGGAAGGGGAACAGGGGAGAACAAAATAACTATCTTACTAGGTCCAGTGACATTGAGAATGCACAAGTGCATGGAAAAGGGGAAAAGTGCAAGGAAAGGGGAGAGTGGAGAGTGCGCAGCAGAGGAGAAAATAATAAATAATAATGAATAAAAATCAATTGATAATAGAGGCAGTAAACGGTGGTAGTGAAGCCAGCGAGTGGCAAGTGCTGTGTTTAAGGCAGCAGACTGGGTAAGTCTGGTAAGTCAGAAAGAGAGGAAAAGTGGGGTGGGGGACTGTATGGGTACAGATACAGTCCCCAGTGCAAGGGGTGGCCAGGAAGCAGTGCATTGAGGTGGCAGGGTGAGTAGGTATCTAGGCCCAGGGTACAGAGGGTAGCCAGGTGCATGGTGCCAAGAGTGAACAGATCAGCAGGGGAGAGGGGGAGTGGAGGCAGAAGCAAAGAGGAAGGTCTTGAGGTGCTTCCGGAACCAGAAATGGTTCTCTTCAAGCTTTAGATTGGCATGGAGGTGCTCTCTTGTATTTCCACATATCCTGAGGAACACCTGATGACCAGCGATCACTGTGAACAGCTAACTTTATAAGAGCAAACTCATTTTAAACCTGGGAGCAAACATGGTCAGCATGTGTCAAACTCTTGCTGGGATAGGAGAGAATGTACCTAGGAGAATCAGAATCACGATCACTTTGCTTGAGGATGGCACCAAATCCTGGCAGGCTGACATTAATGTTCACCATGGTATGTCGATTCCAGTCGAAAAAAGACTTGCATACTGAGGATGCAAGTCGATAGCGTATTCTTTAAAATGCCTGGCACTCTCTAGTCAACATAAACTCATGATTTCACTTGATTAGAGGCCTGAGGGGACGCTGATAATGCAAAGTCTTTGATGTATCCGGCCAGATTAAAGAAAGATTGATGCGCAGAAACATTTTGCTGCCGTGAGGTATTTGTCAGCATAGACAACTTGTTAGGATCTGGTTCATTGCATCTTTCAGAGAAGATGTGACCAAAAAACACCAATGTGCGTTTTACAAACTTGCATTTGTCACTGTTCAGTGTCAACTAAACATCATCCAGGGCCATGCAAACACTCTTTAGTATGTCATCACGCAGTTCTTGAATCTTGCCAAATACTAGAATGTCATTGCTGTAAGCAGATTGGTGGCAAAAAGCATCATATATGTTTATTCAGGTGTGAGCTCAATAGCCTTTGATAAGGTCCAGTTTGGAGAAGATGGTGGCTCTTTTGAGCAAATGTATCATGTCTGCAACATAGAAGGCAATGTCTTTCACGCCGTATTACTTGATTTAGGTTTCTCATGTTTACAGATGTAGATGTGTTTGTCCGAGCATTCTTTGTGCACTGGGGCAATGGATGAGACCCACCGTGTGGGACTGTTGCTGGCTGAAATATGTCTTGTTGAAGCAGATGTTGTAGTCCATCTTCGACTTTTTATATATTGAGGGGAATTCCACAGAAGTGTTGTGCCATTCTCATAATGGCCGTTTAAATAGGTTGTTGTCTTTGATGGTACCCTGGAAAATAGATGGAGACAGTGTATTGCTTTTGTTGCTTGGCAATAATATGCGAATGAGACCCATTTGCACTGTGGTGTTGAAGATTAGCATGCAACAAATGACATTCACAATTAATGTCTTTATCAAGGGCAAAATAATCATTAAAACATTTTCTGAGGTTCTAACAACTTGTAACAGTTTTATCAGGCAGTTTGTATATTTTGTCACAAACCGATGGATCCACCGTCAATGTCAAAATGGTCTTTTGACATTTGTCACCTTGCAGGCCATTTGTATCAATATATACATCAAAATCCTGCATCAATTGAAGCCACTGTGGTCCTAGATTACTAGCATCAACTCGCCATAGAATGATCTGCTTCAAAGGCAGACCGTGGTATGGACTCCTGGAAGAGGTGCTACTTGCATCTTGTCACTTCCTAAACTCTCCCTCGCTCTTTAACACGATGGCCTCCTGCCATGAAGGGCCTCTCGGAATAATGTCTTTTCTGACGAACCCACACATTTATACTACAGCAAAAAAATACTTCCAAACAAAACACAAGAAACCTTTTCCAAAGAAATGCCTATTTTACGTCTAAATAGGATCAATCATTGTGCATAAATGCTGCGTGTTGCTTGCCTCTTTTTACTGCACTTTTAGCATTGACAGATAATGCTTCAGTTCCCGAAGCAAAGGCTATTTGCATTAGCTGTAATTAAATCTTGATTACGAAGGCGATCTCACAGCTTTCTATTGTGCCACGGTTGCAAAAGGCCTAACGTCCCATAGTCAATTATTCAAATGGCTCGTTGTTTGCTGCATGTCGCCTTGCCACCACCTCAGAAGGCTTGCACACCAGGCATACGTTGGAAAGGTGGAAATTCGAGCTTTGCTATGAGTAATTACCTGAACAGCCAATGGCTTATTTCATCTGTACTTCGAAGGTGCAGAAAATCATAGGTTTTCATGCTCTGCTCAATAGAAGGCCTCTTTTCCGAGGAGAGCTTTTTGGCCCCCAGTGATGCCATCTGGGCAGCCAACATAAGTACCATGCTCCCAATTCGGCTTGCTGTACAATGCTTTTAATCAAAGTTCATAACCAATAGGTAAATTGTGCTACATGGTATTTGTATAGCAGATGCCACAACATTTGCACTCTCTGGAAGCACTGGCGATTATAATTCACTCTTAGCAAATAAGAAACTATCTTTGTGCATTTGCAGATCAGCCAGGCAGGCAGGGGGTGAGTAGCATCTGTGCCTGCCTAGTATCTTGCAACTTGCATTTTTTTACCCAAGTAGCAAACACTTTCCATTGCTAGGGTCTAGAAACACTATGAACCTTCTATAATACGGTGCACTGCTGCATGGCTCTAACTTACCATTCCGAGATTTGAGCAGAAATATCTGCATGTGGTAGGCTGGTATGTCTGGGTTGTTAGAACAGGTGGAGTTTGTGTTTTTCCTTAAAGTGTATCCATCTGTGTGCCGTCTCTGGGATGAAATGCCATTTAACCAGATTTGAAAATGTGCATGCTGCAGGTCTCACTTTTTTGTAAGCTAGCAGACCACTCTTCAAATGTACAAGATCTGGGCAGCTTTTCTTGGTCCCCGCGGAATCAGGATTATTTGTATTTATTGTGAAGAAGGAATGGCTTTATCCATGGCAGATCACATGACTCCTGTGGTAGCCAAGAACGGGACCCTTTCCAAAGCAGCCTCAGCTTGCAGCAAATAAGGTGATTAGACACAGACAGATTGTAAACCAAGCTTCTTGTATTAGATACAACATACACAGCATACAGAGTGATCGGCTGATAAGTAGGTAAATATAGCAACACAAGTGTCTAGGCAGTCAACACACAGAACTCTCTTAGGACAGCCCTTAAAGCGTAGGTTATATAGCATATCCTATGGAATCACTAATATATTATAGCATTTGCACAATGGGGGTGTTACTTGTCATGACATTTTCAGACCTTTGTCAATAACTGTCAACATCTTACTTGTGACCTTGTGACAAAGCAGTGCGGGTACATTCTGTTGTAATATGGATAAGCGTTATTCATAGAAATCCTACTGTTATCTACTATATATGGTGCTGAGTCTATACTTGCAGAGAACAAAGCAGAAGAGAAGGTCTGACGTGTCCCTTTGACTTGTTTCAGGGTCTTGGTCTAATCTGCACCAGGAGGGGTTTGGGCATGTCCATGGAGCGGAGCGCATAGGGAGGCAGAGGGAAACAGAGGGGGAGGCAAATGCAAAATGCAGGATCTGATGCCTAAATGTATGTGAAAGCCTAATGTAGCATACCATAGCATAGCATAGCACGTATTTATTTATTTATTTATTTATTTATTGTATTTGATTACATGCCCAAACCCTTGGGTATCACGGCGTAGGTTACAGATATCTTCGTTTTCGTTTATTTTGCAAGACAAGAATAATTGCAGGTTACAAGTATCGTGTCTTGGATTACATATTTCTTCATTAACATGTCAAAGTTGCATACATTGGGCCTCATCACGAGTTGGGCGGTAATCCTGGTGGTATTAACGCCAAAACTATTAGCCCTACTGCCAAACCCCCGGCGCTATTAGTGCCGGATCACGTGTTTGGCAGAACGGTTAGTGCCCATTCCCCATTTGGGCCATTCGGGAATTCCTCATTCCCCTTTGGGCTCAATGGGGAAAATTCACGCTATTACCGCCGGCGGATTTCCCGCTGGCGGTAATAGCACCGAAAATGGGCAAATTTGCAGCATATTCCCCCAGCTCAGAGCTGGGTGGGAAATCCGCCAAGGCCATGATCTGGTGGACCCTTAAATGCGGCAGTAATAGCGCTACCGCCGCATTTAAAGGTTACCGCCAGACTCATGATGAGCTCCACTATGATTTGCAGGAGTGATACAAGTAAATATTAAAATGTGTTGTCATATGATATAGCGGTTATCTAGTGGAGCTTGGTAGGTTGTAGCTCAGTGGGCGTACATGTGCTGGAGCTTCAGTATTTATTGAACAACCAGGTTTTTGAATTTTGGTAAAGAGGTTTCAATAGCCAGATGGGGCGGCAATGAGTTTCAGGTGTGGGGGGCTGCTATGGGGAAACTAGTGTTGCCTGCTCTTGTGGTGGTGAAGTGTGGAATGTGTAATTGAGTGTAGGTGTTGGATCTGAGAGTTCTATGCAAGGCTTTTGCGTGTAATGCATCCATTGAGGTAGGTGGGGGCAGTGTCATGGAGACATTTTTGGGTGATATTTAGTTTTTTGTGGAGGATTCTTGCATGTACTGGGAGCCAGCGTGCATCTCTTCTATGTTGTGGTATGTGTTCTCTTCTATTGATGCCCAGTGCTGCTCTGAGGGCTTTGTTTTGTATGAGTTGGAGTTTGGTTAGGTTTTTATTTTGAAGTGCATAGCACTAGAATATTGCAGTAATTATTTTTGGTAGTATGAGGGCTCTTGCAAGTGTCAGGCAGTTGTCTGAGGATACAAGGGGTCTGCTTAGTGTGATAAGTTTGGCAGTATAGGCCGTTGAGGAGGCGAGGTCGCTGATGTGGATGTTCATTGTGAGATTAGAGTTAAGGTGAGCTCCTAGTGTTTTGACTTTTTGGGATATGGTGATGGGTATGCCGTCGATTATTTTGGTGGTATAGTCTGGTGGGAGTTTACTGCACCTGGAAGGGGATCCAACTATTAGAATCTCAGTTTTATCTCCGTTAAGGCAGAGACTGTTATTGGTCATCCAGATTTGAATGTGGGAGTATATTGAGTTGATAATGGCCATGTCCTGTTCCAAATTAATTGTGATGGGTATAAGTATCTGTGTGTCATCAGCGAAGTTTGTGTAAATTACTCCCATAGCATCTAGTGCTGAGAAAAGTAATTTAGTATAGGCGTTGTATAGGGTGGGAGAGAGACAGGATCCTTGCGGTACTCCTAATGTTACCTGGATGTGATCTGCTGCAACTTCACCTAGGGTGACTCCTGATGTGGGATGGGAAAGGAATGATTTTATCCAGGCGGTGGCCTTCTGGGAGAAGTGGAAGTTTGAGAATAGGGTTTGGCATAGTTTGTCGTGGTCAAATGAAACGCAGCTGAGAAGTCTAGGAGTAGTAGGATACAAAGTTTGCTGGAGTCCCTGATAGCGTCCATCTGGTTTTTTAAGTCCATACTGTGATTGGGACGGAAGCCTGATTGTCTTTCCCCTAGTAGATGATTCTTTCCCCTAGTAGATGATTCTGTTCAAGATGTGATTGTACTTGGGTATTGGCTATTTTGTCTATAATTTTAAGTAGGAAAGGCACAGTTGTTATTGGTCTGTAGTTTGTGGGAATTGTTGGGTCTAAGCACAGAATTTTGAGTAGTGGTGTGACCCAGGCTACTTTAATGGATGCTGGTATTTCACTAGAGTTAAAAGACTCATTCACAAAACATGTGATGGTGGGTGCTAGCATAGTTGCGCAGTCTTTAACTACTTTTGCTGGAGTGCTATCACCTTTGCGGTTAGATGGCTTGAGTGAAGCTATTGTTTTGAGGCCTTGAGCAGTAGTGACTTGGGTAAAGTGGAATTCAGGTGTCTCTGTTCTAGTGGTAGTTATAGTAGGGTGGGTGGGCATGGCAGAGGGATCTAGTAGTTTTTTTTGCGAGGCTATTTTGTTTTGGAGTGTGGTTACTTTGGAGGATAGTGCATCCTGAATGGTGGTGCACCAGTCTTTGCTAGGGATTACGGGGCTGGTGGGGTGGATGGGTATTTCTAATCCTCAAATAATAGTAAATAGTTCTTTGGTTTTAGAGGCTGCAGCGGCTATACGGTCGTTGAGGGATTCATCTTTGTGAGACATGTAGAATGGAAGAGCCCAGTGAACCAAAAGTGTTTTGAATACAAGTTAACAGTGAGCCAGCATAACCTTCTTTCATATTGTGTAAAGTGGTGCCAACCCCTTGGAGGTGTTTTATGATGTCCTCAACCTGGAGGAGTTATCGGGTAGCCAGGTGCAGCATTCTTATCCTATAATTGTACAGGTACCCCCTTGGGCAGTTGGTAAATAATCAGGCACCAGTCTATTCATGTTCTAAGTGCAACTTGTTTGCTTTCAAGAATCTGTATTCTTTTTGCTGTGTTGTTGGCTACCTGTTCTAGGAGGAGTCAAAGGGAATGAAGATTGTCAGTGTTGATGGCAGTGCCAATGTTCAGGACCAGGAACCCTAGGAGGCCTTTGAACCATGTCCAGGCGTCGTGTTTGGAATATAAAGTGTGTAGTGAACTTTAGGAAAAAAGACACATGGCAGATCGCTGGGCGAATGAACCTAATTTTGCACTGACCAGTCCAGTTAGCTGGTCGCCATTGGTAGGCGCTAGCCTCACACATGAAATATAACCCTATGTGGGTGTAGAGTTCTATTGCGGTGCTAGGTTTGCCATTACTATGAAATTGGCCTATTCTACTGACAGCTGTGTGGTTATAGGTGGTGGTGGTAGCACTTCTGTTATGCACATAGGTTGCTGGTGTTGTACCCATTGGAGGCAGGGTTCCTATTGTGCTAAAACAAATCAGGGAGTGTGGAACAAATAAAGTTGGTATTCTAGGAGGTAAAGTATTGGCATAGAAGAATCCACAGGGGGTGGGATGGGTCAAATTGGGACAAGAAGAGTAATTAATCAGGAGGTCATAACCCATTCAGCAAGATTGAATGGGACGGGGATGAAGGGAATCCCCCCCCCCCCACTGGCGTACATAGGATTGTGGGAACTTACATAGCACTCGGAGGCATTCATTAGGTCAGCAAAGGCCCAAGAGAAGCAGAGGAAGGTGGTGGTATCTGAGCGCATAATGGCAGATGTTGGGGGAGGCAGAGCCAATATCATGGTAAGGAACAGCAACATATGGGAATAATTCAGATTCAATAATGCAATTTCTGTGTTATTAATAGCTATAGCAGTCCAACCCTACAGAGGTTGGGGCCTTGTGCTCAACAGTTTCAAAGAGTGTGAGTCACTACAGGACCCAGTAGACAGGAGAGAGGATGATGCAAAGATTCAGGATCCCTGCAAGAATGATGATGACAGATGTGTCGAGCTGGAAGAAATCAGCGGAGGTGCTGGGCACATTCAGCTGGCCATTAAACCCCCCTTGGGCTGGAGGACTAATGCACCTAGACTCCAGTTGTACAGCTTTATTGAAGCTGCTTGGTGACAAAATCCTTTGACAGCGATGGCCCTCCAGTAGGAGAAAAGTGTAAAAAACTGTTGAGAGCGATGGTTCACCTGCTGATGTCAGGTAAGATGGTGGCCACACTCTGCAATTGTACCTGTGGACAGGTAGCAGAACTTAATTGTCGAGGAGTGCTGGATGCTGAGTCACTGGAGTTTTAGCTCTGGGACCCCAGTGGGCAGCTGAAGAGGGGTCTCTTTCTCCTGTACCCCCTGCAGATTGCAGCTTTGCTGTGTCTTTGTTGCTGGCGGACAGTGGGTTGTCTTTGTACTGGAACTCTTGCTGTTTTTTGTCATTGATTGGAGGTGCTATTTTCACACACTGGCATCACAGAATTCAGGGAAAGGTAGCAGAGTAACTGGCATTCTCATGGGCCTCCCCATGAGTATCTCGAGGTGGAGAGGCTGTGTACCCTATGTACAGAATTTCTAATGTCTGAGTACAAGAGGGAGGGCACCAGGCACCTTTAGGCCTGTTTCCTGGCAGACCTGGGCAAGGTGCAGCTTCACAACGAAGTTTCGGCGTTCCACTGCACCTGCTGATTGTGGTGGAAAACTACAATGAATGTGCTGAAGGATCCACAAGGCACTGCAAATGTTTTGTATAATCTGCCCAGTAAAATGGGTGCCTATGTCAGAGTTTATTGAAAACTGGAAGGCCAAAACATGGAATGCACGCTCAGAGCAGTTTCTTGGGCACCGTGATGGAAATAGGCATGTTTTCAGTGTAGGCGTCAGTCCATCCAGAAAATGTGTCAATGATGACCATGACATACTCAAAGGAGGCACACGTTGGTATGCTAATGGAGTCCATTTGGAGATTCACAAAGGGGCATAAGGTACTTTTTGTGCCCCTGGAGTGGTTTTCATAGGCTTTCCAGGGTTGAACATGAGACATGTTAGACAATGAGCACAGTGTATCTGAGCAATAGAGGGGAACTTAGGTACAAACCAATATCTCTGGACTCTGAGGTCAACTTTCCCTTGCTTGAATGGGACACATAGTGAGAAACATGTGTGAGATACAGCAATAGAGCCAGTGGGGCCATTAACCGGCCTCCGTTACCACGCCATAGGCGATTGTACTGATGGGAGAGGTGCAAATGGCAAAACCTGCCTGGAAACTATCTGTTGAATCCCTAAGACAAGACCCTTCAACAAAGAGAATGAGGTCTGCATTGGGGAGGGGGATATCCTTGAGGTTGGTTATTGGTGATGATACGGCTTGGATGTTTTTCCCCACTAGTCCAGCCCCTGCAACATTACTGTGCATTGCTTGCATCAGGAACATCAGAATAGCTGCTGGAAAGCATTCTGCTTGCTAAAATCACCCAGAAATGCACAGTAAAAATCTGAAAAATAGCCCGCCATCCACTTTTGCCTATGTCAGTGGTAACACAGGAGACCACTGCCAAAACCCATCATTTGGCTGCCCACAGACCAAGGCTGATTGCAAAAGAAACACAGAGCTGTGTGGAAATCCGTTTTTCTTGGTTGTCAAATTTGCAAAAATCATGGCTCACAAACCACCCAAAAGACCCTACCTCCTTGTTGGGTGTTAAACATCATTCTACTTCAAAACGCCACATAAATACAATGTCCACAGAAGTACACTTATCAGAAGAAAATCCACATTGAAGATTGCTTGCTGGAAAGAAATCTGTCAAAAATGGGTGCAATACCGTTACTAGCCTCTGTCAGGCGCTGGCGACCTCTAAATCTGAGAGGAGAAACTTGTGTCTCAAAAGCTAAATATGTCAAAGAAGGGACTACCATCAAATGCAATATAGGGTGCCACACATTGATTTTCATGTTGAAAAAAGACTGGAATTGAAGATATGTTTGCTTATTTTAAATTTGTAACTGTAAATTTTCACAAGGAACTATGTCACAATTGACCATAAGGTAACTTGATTCAGCTAAAACTTCAAAGAGGCTTTCTTCCCCTGAGAACATACCACCCTGTTCCTTCCCACCCAAAGGAGAGGATATCACATTGGCATGTTAATGAGAAAGGGAGGAGACTTCCTCTGCTGCTCTGAGAAAGAGACAATGGGTTCCTTGAACTGAATACAAAATGCTAATTCGTGTGTGACTGGCACCAACTGCCCTGGCAGGAAGAAGACCATGTGACCCTCCAGCCCAGCCAGACCTTGGAGGCGGAGACAAACCCTTGTGTGGATTCAGAAAGCACAGGAAATATCTTCTAGAAAAAGACTTACAGCAAATTGTACTGAACTGATACAAATATGACATTTATAGGTTATTAAAATGAACAATTCGCTCACAGTTTAAAACTAATCTGGAATCTGTGCGACATTCAGAGACTGAACCACAACATTTTTAATATTGTAGCTATTGCGATTATGCTAGGAACATGAACATTTACAGGAATATGCCCAGAGGTTATGTGCACGTATGTATAAAAAATTGTGTAGATCCGAAAATGTGTAACCAACCAAAAGTGTGAAAAATTGTCATTTATGAACCAAAATTCGTAGGAAGATAAGATTTTGACAGAAACGTACCTTAGTCAATCTGTCATGTAATTATGAATTATTAACAAGTTGTGCATATTGAAAATATGTTTTTGAGGAAAAATAGATTTTTGGGGTAAAAGCAAAGGGGAGGGATGTTTTATGGACCCTAAACACACTGTCACTCTGACACATGATGACACTTCATGACACACTGGGCCTCATTCCGAGTACGGCGCTAACCAATGGCGCTATTAACGCCTTGGTTGACGCCGTACCCGGACCGGCAGCGCCTTGGTGGATGGCGGAATTACCGCCCCATTCCAAGGTTGGCGGGGCGGTAATTCCCCATTCACCAAGGCTCTTCCCCATTCCCAAATGAGCCCCCATAGGGCTCAATGGGAATGGGGAAGATGCAAATAACGGTGACCGTTCATTACGGTCACCGTTATTGGCTTGGAGGCCCCTTTGCGCCCTTGCCTTTAACACCTGCTCAAAGCAGGTGTTAAGGGCGAGGGCGCAAAGGGAACTCAGAGTATGGCGGTAAGGGATCACCACCACCGGTCTCGTTACCGGTGGCCGCTATCCCTTAACGCCATACTTGGAATGAGGCCCACTGTTCCTTTCTCCAATCAGGAGAGGGGAAATTCTATGACCTATCAGATCCTTAGAGGGTTGGGCATTGTGAAATCAGCCTCCCCACCCCTTTGGAAGATGGATAAATAGGGACTGTTGAGGACCACGAGACACACACTTTCAGATATCACTGATCTACCGGCAAAGTGCTCTGCAGGAAGAACCCATCTCTAGAACCAGACTCCAGAACCCTGAAGCAGAGGCCTAACCCAAAATACAGAACCCTTTTCAGCAGGCCTTTTAAAATCTTGCAACCTGATTTAACCCCTAAACTTCCACAGGGCCTAACCTAACTGATCCAACAGCCTGGCTGAGCTGTGTTGCTCCTTCTGGCCAAAAACCTGTGCTAGAACCCAAGATCCAGATCAGTCCAGCAAAGCTGTAACCGAGAACCAGTCAGATCCAGTCCAAGAGGACGTGCAGACCAGAGTGCTTTGCTGAGAGCTGAGCCCAGCGCCTGAGACCTGTCCGGTGGCGAGCAAAGTCCAAGCCAAACCTTTGACCAGATCTTTGACGGGTCCATACCATTCGAATGCCATAGTAGTGAGTATTTAGCATAGAACTGTCCATAGTCATCTCTTAGTTTAAAGTAATCCATCCAACCCATTCCAACATATCCAGACTGCATTGTAGAATCTCTTTTGTCCATTCTGAGTCCTTTCTCATCCATCTAATCCTGTAATCGCGTTTCTCGCACACTGAAAAGTTGCCGCGAATTTGCATTTGGCTCAATTTCATTCCATGTAAAACAGCTATTTCTTGCTTTCAACTTCTGTATTTCGTTTTTCATCTGCTAATCATTCACAAAACATTGCTAGTGTTGACCTGAACCAACCCAAAGCAACTCTCACTAGTTCTGAATCTCATTTAGTGAATTAAAATCATTTTAGCATTTTTCCCATCCAATTCAAACCACATCTAAAAGCAATTGACCTGTTTTAAAATCATTATGGTTCTCTCTAAGCTTGCTGGGGGGAATTGGGATTGAAACTGCAATTGTTGATTGTTATTCCTGATACCTGTGTGCCCTCATTCCATCTCTTCATATTGCATATTGTGGTGAGTGAGTACTCACAGGGGGAAAGAGTGATTACATTGTCTTTGGTTGAATTCATATCAAGTTTTTTTCTGTGTTGCATTCTTTCATATCGCTGCATTTCATTCAACCCACACAAAGTTATTCTCTGCTACATTATTCTTCCTATTCCTACTCCTAATTGATTAAAGAGATTGTTGATATTGGAATATTACCCATTGCTGATCATTGTTCATATTCATAAGTGTGATATTCAGATATTATTCATATTTATAAAAGTGTGATATTTAGATTGTTCAATTCTTCAAACACATCTTTTAATTTGCAAAACAAACCTATTTCTTGGTTCAGTGAGAATGGGGGGATTCAAAGAGAGGGGCGTTATATAAGGGTACATCATCCAGAATTAAAAGAACTTTTGACATAAACCTATATAATAAGGGTTTCCATTGGGCATCCCATACTAGGCATTTACTTAGTTGGAGTGCTGGTTTGAAATCACTTACAAACATCAACCGCTGCAAGGCAGTAGTGCGGGTGACTCCTCAGGTGTGGGTAGGAGGGCGGCAGGGTTGAGTGCATATGTAGCTGATGAGAGTAATGTTGGTGGCAGAGAGGAGCAGTTTTTCATATTTGGTGAGATGAGCAGCAGATAGGTGTTAGGTTTTACCCCTGAGGATGAGTGATAATACAGAGTGTGGTACTGCTATGTTTATGTGGTGTGCTAGGACATTGTTGTCAGCTTTTGTAAGGAGAATGGCAGCGGAAGCTACCGCTCTGAGACGTTTGGGAAATGCAGAAGCAAAAGGGTCTAACTGTGAGCTAAAATTGGCTGCATTGCTTTGAAGGTCCCCATGCTTCTGTGTGAGTACATCTAAGTCATATCCCTCTTTCTCATCACAGAACAAGGTGAATGATTTAGAGGGGTCAGGAAGTGCGAGTGCAAGGGCAGGAGCAACGGAGAGGGCAGTCTTGTTCTGGGCGAAGACTGTGGAAGCGTCAGGAGACCATGTGAGTTTGTCAGGTTGTGAGTCATGTAGCATTGTTTGCCTAGGTGCAACTGTGCAGGCATAATCAAGGATCCAGGGGTGGCAAAAATGGCTCATTCCTAAAAAGGAGCATAGCTGCCTTTCAGTGGTGAACATCGGACACTGTAAAATGCACCACACTCAAGTGTGGGCAAGGCGCCTAACGCTGTGGGAAATTGTGTGTCCTAGGTAACAGACAATGGGTAGGCAGAGCTGCAATTTTGCTTTGTTCACTTTGTGATCCTTCGCTGCTAGGGCAGTGAGTAGCACTTCAGAGTCAGCGAGGGAGACCTGAAAGGAAGGCGATGCTAACAGTAGGTCATCCTTGTATTGGATCATAGTGAAGCCCCCTGGTAAGATGACATCCTGGAGGTCTTCCTGCAGAATATGGGAGAAGAGAGATGGGGAGTGAATAATGCCCCTTGGAAGGGACCTGTAGGTGAGCTGACATTCCTTTTAAGTGAATGCAAAGAGATACTTCGAGTATGGTGGATGGTGTCAGAGGAGAAGGCAGATGCAAGGCCAATGCAAGTGGAAAATTAGACATGGGGTGGGATACAAGAGAGAAGTTCAGGGGTTCCGGGACCACCGGATGTGAGGGAATTACCACCTTATCAAGGGTGCACAAATCATGCGCAAAACAGAGTTTGCCTGTGCCCCTTTCTCCCAGGGAAACCATTGGCAGCACCAAATTATCACAAGGGCTAGTTGTATAATAGAGGATGCCCAGGTCAATGTGGGAAGAAATGACAGGCTGGATAACTTCCTCTGCTCAAGGGGATATTCTGCAATGTGTCAAACATGGGAGAGGGACCTCCGGATTAAGAATGATGCGAACAGGTTTAGCAGAAAGAATGTGGGCTACCTCATTGGCATGTACTGCCCAGAGGGCAACTGGTAAGGAGTCAATACATTGTTGTCCCTTTGAAGCTTGTGCAGGTTCGAGGAGTAAATGAGGCTCTATCGAGTGGGATGTTGGAGGAGAAACAAACATTCAGCCGGCATAGATTGTGGAACCTCTAGATAAATCCCATCGCAAGAACTATAAACTGTGCAATGCATTTTGTATAGCAGATCAACACCCAACAGATTTGAAGATGAGCAAGGGCTCAACAGAAAGGCATAATGTTCAGTGATGGGACCAATAGAAACAGACAATTCATTTAATACCCAGTGTGGAATAGTGGTGCCAGATATCACAACAGCATTGACAATTTCCTTTGAAACATCAACATTTGGAAAGCCAGCAAATGGCACCAGTGTCAATCAAACAGTTCCACCTTCTCTCTTGGATGTCACATTTCAGATAGAGACCACACCGGTCCAGTGGGAGCAAAGCTGCATACACTAAAGCAGGGTCCCTAGGGCAAAGTCATTGTGGACCATAGGAGATATGCGCGTCCTTGTAGGTGGTGGTTGGGGTGTACAATAGAAATTATAACTGTTAGGAGGAATTAATTCTTTGCGTGGAGTGTTGTTACCATATGGCTGTGGTCTTTCAGGTTTGGTAGGACATTGCTGCATGAGATGGCCTGTCTGCTTACAGTATCTGCAGAAAGGTTTCCCTGGGTGGGGTTTCTGGGCAGGCATAAATTGGTGTGCAAAACTATGTTGTGGCTGGTGGCTGTGGTGAAAAGGTGGCAGAAGATTCTGTGGGGCATCGGGCTGGCGTGAGGTACAGGGGCATCACCTGCCCCCAGAGGTAGTCTTTTGTAGAGCATGCTATTTCTGCAAAGCCATGAGGCGGGTAGCCCCATCTTGCTCCTGACATTTGAGGTTGTCAAAGAAATGTTGAGCTGCTTGCAGTGCTTTTTGGATAGATTCAACTTGCCACCCAATCCGAATATTTTGAATATTGTTTGACATTTCAGGAAGGTGACCATTCACAAAATGAGAAAATTATGCAGCGTTAGCTTGCTCCCCAGCATTTGCAATACTTTAATATTTAGTGAATTAGTCATTCTAGATAGGTAGTCAGAGGGAGATTCAGACTGATTTTTCTTGCAAGCAGCGATTCTTTGACAAGTCAAATTGGAGAGGGTATTTCTCTTGGATGAGGGCGGTAAGTGTGGTAACATTAGTGGAAGGTGAGGCTATTCCTGCTAGTGTGTCAGGCCATTACAGTTTGTCCATCATTTGTTTATATAGAGTGTCTTGGTTTAAGGTCCGCAATGGTGGCATCATACAGGCAGTCACTGTGTTCAAATGTTCCATGAAAGCAGTGGGGTTGTCAGGCAATGTGGGGAAATGTTGTGCCATATGTTATAGGTCAGTGGAGCTCCAGGGAGTGTGAATTTTCATAGGTACAGCATCGGTATTATCCTGAGAGTAAGTGTACATAGGCATAAGATTGTTTGCAGCAGTGGTGGATAATGAGTCAACCCTAGTGTGCATTGCCGGGGGTGTAGACATGGCGGCATGTGACACTTGGAGGTTTTGTTTAGCAAGTTCCTGCAATACAGCAGTGTATTGTGATGAACCTGGGCCTGCTGCAGTGAGTGATTTCTGTAAGTAGTCAGTGGTCACCTTGCATTCCAGGCTATGACGGTGTTTGTTTGAGCAATGGGGGTTGAGGAAGCTAGAGGTGTCTTTGTTGGTACAATGTAAAAAGTTATTTGGGTGCCAGAGGTGATACTGGAGCCAGAGTAGGGCTCTGTGAGGTGGGTGTGGGTGTCTCTGGCTGGCGCAGCATGGCAGCCTGCTGTGGCATGCAGGTTTTTGGGTTCCACAGGTGCATTGTAGGTGGTGTGCGTGCCCTCAAGAGAGGTGAGAATGGTGGTAGTTCATCTAATAGGTGCCGAGGTGGCACTGTAGGTGCTTCTGAAAGGGAGTCTTTAACAGTATCTGCTGAAACACTTGAGTAGAGGCCTGTTCTGTGAGTGTGTTTACTGTTTGGCTGGCAGACCTTGGAGGGAGGCTTGTACTCCTCTAATTGCTTCTATAGCTTAGCCTGGGAGTTCCTCAGTGATCTAGTCTGACTGTCACGCAATCTGTCTGTAGACACTTTGTACCAGAGAAAATAAGCTGACCAATGACCATCAGACACCTTAAACCTTCTTTGTTCCAGAGCCTTGCACACGGCAACTAGTTGGTAAGCATGAAATGAGCCCTCAAGTGGCCTCTGAAGCTCCTTTTGAACCCAAGTCAAAACATTCCACTCTTTCAAATATTTACAGGTGAATGCACCATACGCTGAAAACAAGAAGAAGGAATTAGTTACTACTGCAGGTATATGTATTGTTGCGGATAGCCCAGAGCCCAAGGCTAAGTCTAGGAATTTAAAAGAGCAAGGAGACACAATTGGAGATGGGTCTGCAGCTAGTGCAGGTCAAGAGGGGTGGGGCAAACAACCTCCTTACAATTGGTATTTGCCAGTGGTGACAGCATAAAGATAAACTGGAGAGGTGGTACAGAAGGGGAGATAGGATCAAGCATGGATTGATAGCAGTTGCTGAATATAAAGATACAGTATGACACGAGATGGACAGTAGGTACTGCATCAGGTGTAGCTCAGCAATAACATTTGCCACTTAACTCCAAAATGGCCAAGTTCCATCAGCATTTCATTTAGTTGAAATAAGAACACAGAATAGGCCGCAAGGCTCTGAGTGTTGTAAGGGGGGGGGGGGGCAATCACAAAAATGTAATTATGTTCAAATGCATTCTTGCCAATCAAGGCCTCCCCCGAGCATGGAAGCAAAGCATGTCGCTATGTCTGTGCATTAAGTTGTCTGTAGCATAAACAGGGCGCTAGTGATTAGTTGCAAAACATCTTCACAATGCCCACAATAAATCAAGAAATACAACACAAAGTCAATTCACCAACCAAAATGACAATGACAAGTAACCCCAAGAGAATATGGAAATCCCCAAAACATGGCAGGCCTGCAGGCAGCAATTTAAAGATGTCTGGAGTAGGCAAATGATGTGTATGGTAAAGGCTTACCATTGAGCCCTTCTAAATGAGTGGCAAATGCAAGCCTCAGCATGGAGCAAGTCAAAATAACCCAGCGGCTGAGGTCACACGCAAGGCAACCCTATCTACTATCTATGCTGTGGTGAATGAGTGCAAATGTAAGCCACAGCATGGAGCAAGTCAAAATAACATGGCGGCCCAAGGACATACAAAATGCAACCCTGTAAACTGTGACCATAGAAATGGCAGCCCCAGGAATGCACAACAATCTTACAGCAACATCCCGCCGAGAAATAATTCTTAATAGACAACAAAAAGCAAATGCATCAGAATCTGAGTCTGATCCTGTGGGCCATGTGACAACACAAAAGGACCCCCAGTCTGTATAACCACCCAGGTCACAAATCATGGCTATGTGGCGGAGCACATTAACCACAGTTGCAGTGACTCTGAAACTCACTCAATCTGGATACAGCAGCATGTCCCAATAGTTTGCATACTAGAAATAGACTGCGACATCGCACGGGGGCCATAGTTGTGATTCAAAAGAAAATGCACTGAGGATCAAAACATCATTGGCATTGATGTGCATTGTGGCAGGCTCCCTGTCAGTGCTTTTCTATGTTTGCAGGGAGCTGCTTTGATACAGGAAGCAAAAGGGGGAGTCGTGGGCTGGCACCGCCTCTGTAACTGCAGGGACCAGCTCTGCTAACATATGGGACACCAACCTGTTTGTTTTGAACTTGCCTGCCAATATCCCTGTACACAGACTAGTAATCCTATTGATCTCTGAGAATGGCACAAAAAATACCTACACACAGGAAAGCCCGCAGCACCAATTTCATTCATGGGGACTCAATTTTTTAACCCTCCGCTGGAGCCCGTAAACAGTGCATAGAAGCAAGATAGACAGACAGAAGCAAGACAAGAAAGACACGATGAATGCAAAGGACAGAGCTAACAATATCTTTGGCACTGCTATCTACTCAGTTACAGACATGCTCAAAATATACCAGAGGGTGTAGATTGAGAACCAGCTCATACATGTCATGGCAAATCAACATCTCGTCAAAGTATAGTACAATGCCAAGAAAATAAAGTGACACAAATAATCTGAAGAAAGGTTGTATGTATCGATTAGCCAGAGGGGAATAAGTTCACGGCCGTGCACTGAGCCAGAGATTCCGCGTGGCCCACCTCCCAACCACACCGCCGAGTTTGGCAACTTTGCAGTCAACACATGTACCATGCTTATAAAAGTTACCTCTGGTATGGTGAGAACCTTATGTAGTTGACCTTGTAGTAGTAGTTGACCTTGTAGTAGTGGTAGACCTTGTAGTAGTGGTAGAGGACAGACCCAAGAATAACTCCTGTGCAGTTAGGCCAAAGTCAACAGCACCATTCCCCTGTCAGGAGGCTGTGGCACAGTGTTTCAGGTGGTCGAGGCAGATCTTCTCAGATTTGCTGGTATTTATTGGGAATAAGCAAGGGATTTAGCTATGGAAGGTCATGTGACCCCTAACCCGTGGTATTAAATGTACCAAATATTAGCAACCAAATGCAAAACACCAACTCTTAAGAGATTAGTGTATTGATGCTTTCAACATGTGTTCAAATAGTCCAATTGAACAGTAATCATCTCATTGCTCTTGTTATGGTCAGTGGGCTAAGTCAATAAATCACAAATTAAGCCTGTGACTTATGTGTTTCACTGACATGTCTGCAGCAGGGGCATTAAGAAGCTGAGATATCTTACTGCCCACTAGGTGCTTTATCAGAGCTGTCTTTGCACCTACTGTGTCTTCTATCAAAAGTGGAAGGTGCTCCTACTTAATATCACAGATGCACTATGAAATACTATGAAATACATCTTTAATGGGTGTGTAGTTTCAATAAGGCATAGTGGAAAGTTGAAAATATGTTTAGTAGCATCTATTTCTAATAAATAATACATGGGTTTTGAGACAGTGGTGCTCAATCTATGCTGACTAAATGTCATAAATGAAGGCTGGTGAGCAGGGCTAAAAATGGTTAAGTATGCTTCTTGAATGTTCACTTTGCCTTGCTCTTTAGACGGCACCATTGTAGGCCCTTATCGCTGTACAAAAAATTCCCAATTAATACTGATGTGAAGCAGATCTGCACTAGCACACTCTAGCCATCCAAATAGGATAAGCATTTCTCAAAATAAATAACTTAGTTTTAATGTGAGTGTTGGTTGCAAGTCACAAACTAGGGACTGTATCCCTGTGCGATAACACAAGTTCAAGGGTGGCTGTGGCATCTCTGATTTTGGCAACTCCCAATGGCAATTTTCCAATTAAACACAGAAAAAACATGTTTGTAATTGGTGGATGGTATTTTGTGATTGCAGTCAGGCCAAGGCCCTGCCATTAATGCCCTGCCATTCATAACATTGGTTGCACCCAACCTTCAGACAGCAAATTCAAATGTTCCAGTTGTCCACGTGAGTTAATTGAAGTATTGAAAGTGTTCATGTCTGGGTAAAGTAAATGCAACTGGCTATTTTACAAAAGAAGAACATTAATTTAAAACATGGATGACAAGCAAATCTGTTTTTTGTTAGTTTTTGGCCCTGCAATAACTGAAACACAAGGGGCAAGAAATCCTTCCACACTAGGATTTTAGTAGGACTTGAAGGAATTCTCACAGCCAGGATCCAGCACTTCCCTCAGGAGCCTCAATCACATCTAGTTTATCTGTCACTAGAACCTGCCATTCATTGCCAAAAGAGTTGGGAACAGAATTAATGAGGCGGTGTTCGGGGGGTGTTATTTATCACCTCCTGAACACTGCCAGTGCTCAATACATTCCCAACCAGCCCACTAGTGTAAGGTTAATTTGGCCTTATGTGTCCATGACTTCCCCTCAAACATCTTTCATGTCTGTGCCCTCCTGCCTCCCTTACTATCCTACCTACTTATTTCCAGCCCCCGTATAAAGCTTTGAGGTAGCTTTAGTGCACAATGCTCCTAGCTACTTCCCTTTCTTCAAAGCTCCTTCCATCCTCCCATACAGGCTTTTGAAACAGCCCCTAGGCAGTATTACACTCTATAAAATAAACATAACATAAACTCAATGTAAGTTTTGTTAATATAATATGTTATGTGTATGACCACACTTGTAGTATATTCAGCCAAGGGATCTACCTCTGTATGTAATAGTTTCATCTATGCCTTTTTGCAGATTGGCAGTGACGCAATAGAGCTGTGCTGTCTGGTGGGCTCATAGTTTTGGGCCAGCATTTGATGACCCCGCTGTGCCCGTTCTACGGAAGGCTGCAGCAGGTTACTTGAATGTGTTTTCTCTGGTCACCAAGTGTCCAGTGGTACAGCTGGAAACTTGATTTGGTGTATCTGCATTCTATCTTTATTACCTTCTCTGATCCTTCGTGTGAACCCTAGAGGCCTTTTCACCGCCCCTACACACAGACACAAAGATGAAGTGAGTGGAGTGCCAGCCAGTGTCTTATTTAGCAATGAAACACTCTCAAGTTGTGTCACATTTGCTGTTCTACACAAAGAAAAGTTGTAG
Organism: Ambystoma mexicanum; assembly: GCF_040938575.1. Classification (NCBI taxonomy): domain Eukaryota; kingdom Metazoa; phylum Chordata; class Amphibia; order Caudata; family Ambystomatidae; genus Ambystoma; species Ambystoma mexicanum. Next base: position 433,172,257 of record NC_090937.1, read on the forward strand.
GTGCTTCTGAATGTTGCTGGAATTAGCAGATCGGAAGGGATTTTCCAGCAAAACAGGTCAGTGTTCTGCGGTCCAAGTGTCGGGGGGGGGAAATTCTCCTGGGGTCGGCTGGGCCGTCCGCGGACCACTGGGCGGGGAGGCCCCAACTCCTCCCGTATATCCCAAAAGAGATAGAGTATGAGACACACGCAAGAAGCAAGGTGATTCTGCTGTTTATTAAACAAAACGGCAGGGATGGCCAAGGATCGTACGCGTCTGTCCTGACACTCTCTCAACATCGTGGGGCTCGCAGGCCCTTTTTACCTTAGCATGACGCGCTACTTGCGTCACCTGAGAAAATTAGCAAAAAACCTATCGCCACTCTGGATTGGTTCCCCGAGTGGTAGGGTTAGTATAGCATACGTATAGAGAACGTTGTTATTGGTTAAGGGTCAGTCAGGTGGTATACTTGGGTTGTCCCTTCAGTTTGATACATAAATATTGTTACATGAAGACCCATGAGGATTGGTCAATGTTAATGGCGTCAGTGATAAGAGTCCCATGTTCTGATTGGTTCACCCGCGAGCCCCCCAGTCTGGGACCATCGCTGTTCCCAGCTCGCGGTGCACCTGTCACTTGCAACAATGTTTCACTATGGGTATGTGCAGACAATGTGAGGATTTATTCATAAGCAGGAAGGCCAACTACTCCCACCGCCGCAGATGTCTTATTGAGTCGCTTAATTGTATCTGCCTGTGTCTTGAGATGGGGGCATCCAGGCGCCTTCTTCCTCCTGGGCTTGGCACCCTATCAAGTTCGGCTTGGTCACGTGAGGTGGGACCGTGGTTGAGGCAGAATTCTGCACAATTGATATTGCATTTCTCACTGTGTGTCTGGCTTAACTTGCAGGTGTGACCTTGGCGTCGGCTTGCGGTATGAGAGTTTGCAAAGTTGTGCCCTTGACTGTCTGCTTTTGCTGGGCTCATTCTTCAGGGTCAGCAACCAAACGCTTGCTCATTTAATGTTCATGGAAGCTTTTGCTTGCGGCCTACTTGGGCCTGGTGCATAGGTGGAACCATTTGATGCAGAGCGCTTTAAGTTATGGTATCATATTGCTCTATCCCCAGTATCGTGTCTTCGTTATATTTCTCATTATGGTACATGGTTTTAGAAGGAGCGTGAGCAAGCCTTTTTAGATGAGTTCATTGTGCATCTTGCGTTTCTGCATTTGAAAAGCCTATGTGGAAAGTAATAAAGATGCACGTCCGGGGGTGTGTCCGTCGCCTACGTCATAGCACTGAGTATGTTTTTCGTGCGGATTGGTGTGGGAGTGTCCGGTGTGTATGTTTGCACGAGTGTGCTGACCGTTAGCTAGGTCGTCATGGCATCTCTAACGATGTGTTGATTTGGTGCTGGATGGTTTAGTCGAGTTCATCCATGCCGCAGGTGTTGGCATGTGCAGGGCAGGCAGGTGGGTGGGCACATCCGTATGTTCTTGTACCAGGGTATTTGGTCGTCTGGGAGATGGGCAAACTCCTCTTGTGGCGGGTGTCTGGGCCGTGATCCTCTAGGCCAGGGTTGAGAGGGGATTGGTGGGAGCCTTTTGTTCACTTTTCCCACTTCGGTCCCCCCTCTGGTCGACTTTTCGACCACAAACATATCCTTTTCCTTATCTCCTCTCACTCTCCATATTTTAGTTACTCCTCCCAAATGTCCATAGTGGTTGACATGGTCTTCAAATGACCAGTACATATATACACAGGTTCCTCCAGGTGTGCAGTATACCCATTTCCCTATGTAGCTCCTTGGGTTTCTTGGGTTCTCGAGCTTCACAGATGGAGGGTCCAGGTGGTTAGTGATGATCTGGTTGCGCAACCTCTCTCTCTCTTTTATTATTGTGCCTGTGTGTTGGCCGTCATCTGCTGGCATCAAGGGGTGCATACCGACCATTTCGATCATCTCGTCTATGGTGCGTGCCTTCCGGACCTTCCAAAATCTTATTATGATAAGTGCAGCTCCAGCCAAAATAATGCATCCAACTATGATCTTCAGTCCATCTGACAGCCAAGATGGCATCCATGACCATAGCGTCGAAAACCAGCTCTCATCCTTTTTTACACCTTTACTTTCATCCATCATTTTGGAGTGCACCTGGGCCAATTGTGATACTGCTTCTGTCAGTGTACCATTGTCAGCATCGTTAGCAGGAATGAATGTGCAGCATGATTGTCCTATCTTTGCACAAACTCCTCCTTCCATTGCTGTGAGGAGGTCCAGTACATATCTGTTCTGTAGTGCTACCATCCTCACTGCTCGCAATTCCTCTTTTATTGCGTTGAATCCATTTACTGTAGAGTTAATTGTCATCATTAGTTCCCATCTAGTTATCTGGAGCCATTTTGCGTTTGCGTAGGCCTGTAGTCCAGGATGTATTATTGAGGAGAAGAACATTGCTGCTCTGCTGAATAGTCTGTGTTCTGGCGGAATTGAAGTGAGTGCTGTTTCCGACCTTCCCCACAGGTAATTTCCTGTCAGAGGTTCTCCTTGTCTTTTCCTTCTGTTCAGGACAGTGTTGTTGCCGTTGTTTCGGTTCTCTGGCCCTTTCTGAAGCTGTGCAGATCTCTTCTTCCTTTTGTTTCCTTCATCCATTTTGGGGAAGTTCGCCACATTCACATGTTTCTGGGGAACCACTAGTGATGGTACATTAACGTGTACTATTGTGCATACACCATTCCACAGAGGGGGCAGTTTGTGGTATGCCTTGTCTCCACAGGCCCAGTAATGGTCCATTACTACTGCTGTTCCTGCTCCCCCCTCAGGTAGCTCTGTCACGCTTGCACAGTTGGTGTTGTATCCTACGTCCACTTCTCCTTTGTGTTGGTAGCATACCTTAGGTGCAGTCATCGGCAGTATTGTTATTGGGTCTTCATCCTTCTCTATCCACGTTAGCATGGGTACGTACTTGACCCAAGTCATCCGACATCTGTTGTTGTGCTCAGCAATAGTTGTAGTATCTTCTCTCTTTATCATGTTGCTGCCAACCACTCCTGTGTCCCATTTGTCACCCAGGTACACCTTCCCTGTTATTATTATCAGTGGTCTTTCCCAACATCCTTGTTTACCAGGAGCTTCAGTGGCGTACCAATCACATGGTAGGTACTGTAGTGTAACTTTCTTCGTTTCTCCTTTTTCAGGGCCACTTGTTATGTATCTGAATGCTTCGGCATGTAAACTGGCCTTGTGGTAGCTCAAATAACTCTTAAGGAAGTTATTTTCGTACGGGTATGTGTCTCGTGATTTCCATACCAGGTGCACCGTGTTCCCTTGAAATCTCCCTTTTGTTTGGAACAGTGCCAGGTATATTATACACCGTGCTGTTTGTTCATCTATTTCCGTGGCAACGAAAGTTCGGGAAGCACTCATGGCATATGGGATCAATGAGCAGACGTAGCAGCTGTCTTCTGTTGTTTGTTTACCTATTTGAGTCATGTGTTGGTACCACATGTTGTTAGAGACGTGTGCTGAATTTTGTATGTAGTTGTCAATATCTTTATTCTCTGAGTATGTGCTGCGTTTAACTCTATTTCCCTTGTGTGGAATTTTGCTAGTACCACCTGACGTAACACCTGTTGCAGCTGGGGGTGGGGGTATGTTAGGTTTGGGTACAGCAAAAATATTGATAGCATAACTGTTCCGCCATACAGTGGCAGCCACAAACCCGGTGATCATCAAAATCCCTATCATCTTTATTACAGAGGCTAGTCTCACCGGCATTTTGCTCTTACCTTGCTGCAGTCCGGCAGCTAATTCTTGCGACGTTAAAGTTGCCCGCCTGAAAATTCTCAATATGCTTGTTATTAGTGTTAGTTGTTGTTTTCAAGCTCTCCCTATCAAGTAGTCGTTCAGTGCCCAGGCGAAGAGCTATTCCCACGCCAATCTAAGCGATCTATTTCTTAGGACAGGCAAGTATGGTTCGAGGTGGGGCATTGATTGTTCTATGGCCAAGAGGAGTGCTGTGTAGTAGTCACGTACCCTCCTCCTTTTCAGGTGCTTTGGCCTTTTTATGTAATAGACAAATTGGTGCGATTATTCTTCCGGGTAGTTATTGTCTGAGGGTATCATCTACTCCTGGGCAGTGAACTTTGTTAGTCATCTGTTTTCTTAGCAGTACAATAATACACCGTACCTGCATGTGCGAGAGAAAAAAAAGAGAACATTTAATGTCCTTCAGTTGGGTTATTATTGCAGTGGGTATGGGGTCAATGGGCAGATGGTTTGGGGCTCAACTGGTAGAGGTTTCTTTACTCTTTGATCGTGTGACCATGTGGTGGGCGGTATGGTGATTACCCCTCTCTGTTTCAGTAGTTATCTTTGGGGAATCAGGGGGGTGGCAGGGTATGGGGACACTTTGGCCGTTAGTTGCGGTAGAAGTCCCTTCCTCCGTTGGCGACGTTGTTGCTGTTCTTCCAATGGCCCTGTCGGTGACACTAGGGCGGGTCTGGAGTTTGCAGATCTTTACGTCATGTAGGTGATTCCAAGCACGTTTGTCCTGTAGCTTTACTGCTCTCGTTGATACTTCCTCTACCAGGTGGGGGCCAGTGAAGCGTGGGCTGTTCCACTTTCTGTTGAAATTGCGGAGTAGTACGTGGTCACCTTTGGCAATTTTGCACAGTTTTCCCTTTTCCAATTCTTCATCCGCGTCTTCTTGTTGATCACTCTTAGACCCGCCCCGCGTGCGCTCGAGCTGTTGAGACACAAACACTACACTAGTAATCAAAGAAGACACATATTGGTACATTTCATCACCAAGGACATTTGCAGTACTCTCATGGTCGGTGAATGCTCTTGATGTTGGCGTCGGAGGAAGGCCTATTTGGCGTCCGGTCACCACCTCGTGAGGGGTGAGGTGGTGGTCGGAGCCTCGTCTGTTCCTTAGCTCAAATAGGGCTAGCGGAAGGCAATGCAGCCAACTCTTCTTTGTTGTTTGCTGTATTTTTGCAATTGCCTCTTTTAATAGGCCATTCAGGCGTTCGCATTCACCGTTGGCCTGCGGGTGATATGCACATGCAAATTTATGCTTGATGTGAGGATGTGATGTGCTGGAACATTTCATTGGCGAAATGCGGCCCATTGTCTGACCGCAGTATTTTGCACACTCCCCACCTGGGGAAGACCTCCCTCACTAGAAATTTAGCTGCTCGGAATGCATCTGGGTGTGAGCAGGGCCCTGCCTCGATCCACCTCGAGAATGGGCACACAACTACAATCATATACCTATTTCCTTGACATACGTTGATCATATCAACATAGTCAATATGGATGTGTCGGAAGGGTCCCTCTGGCCGGGGTATAGTACCTTTTATCACCTTCAGCGTGTGACCGGCCGTGAACTGCTGACATGTGAGACAATTGCTGACAAAATTTGACACATGGGAATTTAACTCGGGGCAGAACCAATCTTCCCTAATTCGTGCTGCGATGACTTCCTTGCCTGTGTGGGCTAGGTGGTGTAGTTGGCTCAGGGCGATGTTCAATAGTTCCAGTGGCATTACCATCTTTCCCGTGCTACCCTGGCGCCATAGTGCGTCAGTTGGCGACATTGTACATCCTCTTTTTACCCATATTTCTTTTTCTGCCATTGGTGCAGCCGCTTGTAGCTCCATTATCTGTGTGGCTGGGAGATGGGTTTACCCTTCTCTTATTAACATCTCCTTAGCTATTCCCCTCCCTCTCCCTCTCTCTGACTCTGGGGGGTTTCCATAGCTCGCCAAAATATGCAGCATACTTCGTGTGTGCGTCTGCTGCTGCATTCCCTTTTGAAATATGATCTTCTCCATTAGTGTGTGCGGTGCATTTGACCAAGGCTAATTCTTGGGGGTCGTTTATTACTTCAATTAGTTCAGCTAATAAGAGGGCATGTAGCTCTCCTAAACCCTCTTCTCCTCCACCTAGACAACCTGAGTGGACAGTGGATGTGACATATGCACTGTCGGAATATATGGTCACTCGTTTATCAAAGCTTTCCTTCAACGCCAAAATCAGTGCTACTAATTCCGCTGCTTGGGCAGAGTAATGCTGTGGTAATTGTACGCATTTCACCGCCACACACACCGGTACCTCTGTCATTTTTACCACTGCTGCCCGAGTTCTCCTAATCCCGTCACTTTGGTCAATTGTGGATGACCCATCAATAATCGAGAGATCACCTCCATCTAGTGCATTCTCATCAACCCTTCTAGTGCATGAATACATTTCAGTAGTCTTTGTACAATCGTGTGCATAGTCTCCTTCCTCAATTGCTTCTGCTATAAACCTTGCAGAGTTGACCGTGCTGCATCTAACAATTGATAGTTCAGCTCTAGATAATATTATCTCATAACTTGACGCCCTCTGCGTTGTTAGTGTGGACTTAGGCTTGTTCAATATTGCAAATAGTGCATGTTCCACAAATAGTGTGGTTGGGCACCCCATGGTGATTGCTGATGCTTTCTCTACCGCAAAGGCAGCTGCGGCGAGACCTTGTTCGCAAGGGAAATGACCTAGCATCACAGGATCCAAGTGGCCGCTGTAAAACGCTACTGGTTTGTAGCCCATGCTTGTTTTTTGAGCCAACACTGCTTTCATTACAGTTGAGTCGCAATGTGAAAATATAAAAAATTGTCGTTCATAATCTGGGGTGGCCAGTACCGGAGCGGCTGATATTGCATCTTTCAGTTCATCAAAAGCCTCTTTCATTTCCATTGTCCACCCCAACTTTTTCTCCCCTTTGTTAGCTTCTTTTAACCCCTCAAGTAGGGGTCCTATGTATGAGCTGTAATCAAATACCCATGCTCTGCAGTAGTTGCACAGGCCCAGGAACTGCTGTAATTCTCTCACTGTTTGTGGCAATAGCGTTTTTAAAATTGCCTGTGCTCTTTGTGGTGCAATCTGTCTTCCATATTGGGATATGAGCTGTCCAATGTAAAGTACTTGTTCCTGACAGTATTGTAACTTTTCCTTGTCTACCTTGTAACCTTTTTCAGCCAATATTGTCAGCATCTTTAATGAGTCCTCTCTGCATCTTTTTTCGTTTGTGCTACAAATTATTATGTCGTCAACATACTGTAACACTGTGCTTACTACTTCAATGTTACCCAAATCCATCTGTATTACTCTGTTGAATATTGAGGGTGACTCGCAGTACCCTTGTGGCAATCTGGTGTGTTTCCACTTTGTGTTTCTGTAAGTGAAGCTTGTCAGATCTTGTGAGTCTGGGTGCAGTGGTATTGAGAAAAAGGCATTTTTAAGGTCGATCACTGTAAACCATGATGCCTCTGCTGGAATGCCGCACAATATTGTGGCCGGGTTTGCTGCTATGGGGTATTCTGCTTCCACTATGTTGTTCAAAGGCCTGAGGTCCTGTATGAAGCACCAAGATCCACCTTTAGCCTTGCGCACTAGGTATACAGCTGTGTTGCATGGAGATTCTGACGGGACCAATATGCCATTATTTATAAGGGCCGTTATTGTTTCATATATGCCCTCATCTGCCTCTTTTGATAGTGGGTACTGTTTTACTCTGGGGAGTATTCCACCCTTTTTCAATTTTATTCTTACCCCCCTATGCTTTTTATGCACCCCACGTCATAGGGGCTAGTAGTCCATAATGATGTGGGTACTTTTGCCATGTCCTCCTCAAAAAAGGGAACTTGGGTGGACGTGGGTGCCTCAAGTGCCATTGCAATTTTCTGTGCCACTTGTTTGTACGTCACCCTTAGCCATATTTCCACACTCATCATAAATACCATTTCGCCTTCTTCCTTTTCTCCTGAGAAGAGCTCCTCATCTGACACCTGTGTGAGTCTACATCCCTCTGCTAGTGCTATCACTGCCCTCCACGCTCTTCCTTCTCTGTCTTGGGCATGCTATGCAATGTAATCAGCGGTTGCTATAATGCTCTCTATGTCCACTGAAATCACCTTTCCTTCTGGTTCGTTGACTGGCGTTTCTGGTCTAAACAAGTAGGCTGCTGGCCTCCTCCAGAACTTTCCCTCTATCCCTGGCATCCATGCAAATGCCATGTCCGTCCCGTACTGGAACAGTTCACCATCTACTGGCTCAGCCCTAATCACTGTCTGTCCACAGTATGCCTGCATAATCTGTCGCGCAGTGAGCATGTTAATTCCTGGAGTGGAGCAAATTATGCCGTCCTCCGTAAAGGAGATCGTCATATTCAACCTGCTCATTATGTCGCTCCCCATTATATTTACTGGCGAGGCCCTAGAATATAAAAGTGGGACTGACATGTCATAATCCCCTATAGATAAGGGAATGTTATCAGTAAAGGGAACCAACCCCCTAACCCCAGAGAATCCTTGGGTGTTCATGGCTTCACCTGACATCTTAAATTTACCTTCCCTTATGCAAGACCGGGTCGCCCCGGTGTCAACAAGGAATGATAATTTTTTGTCACCTATCGTTACCTCTATGCGTGGTTCCTCCGCACTATTAGGTGTTACCGACAGGATGGGACACACCAAGGTCATCTGTGGGCTGTCCTATTGGGGGTATAATGATTGACCACTTCCCGTGTAAGGGTTGTGTCCCAGGACTGTCACCCTACCCAGTTGTGTTTGCTGTAGTTGGGTATTGGTTGAGGTTATGTTAAGGTCTTGTACTTGCGCAGGTGGCTGTACTTGCTGTGCTTGGGGTTGTTGTGTAATCGCTACCTGTTGTTGGGGCGGTGGATATGTCCGTGGCTGTTGTTGTGTTACTAGTTGTTGCTGTCCATTTCCCTGTTGCAATGTCTGCTGTTGCTGGATGCCCTGCTGTTCCTGTGTGAGCTCTTATTGTCCCTGTTCACTCCACAACGGTGTGCCTGGTCTCACTCTACACGTACGTGACATGTGGCCTACCAATCCACAAATCCAACACACCAGTGGTTCCCTGTTCTGCCATGGAAAGCTTCCTGTGTTGTCCTGGTATACTGGGCGCCCGGTGGGGTAGGAATTTCTAAGTCCCCCCACCTGTTGTTGTGTGTTAAATCCGTATCCTCTCCCTCTCATTATTCCTCCCCTTCCCCGGTTGTAATTATAATACCCAGCTCCTGGCGTTGAGTATCCTCCTCCCATGTTAGTCGTGTATGGTTGGAGTGGCGGCATCTGTTGTGTTACAGTCTGCGATGATTGTATTTGGGAGGGGTCTTGTGCAGCCACTACTTGTGTGGGGCTTTGAGTTATTGTGGCAGGTGTAGTTATTAGTGCACCTTCCATCGTGTATTTAGTGAGTTTTTTCTGTACTAGTTTAGCCTCTTCCGTTTTCCTATCCTCTTCCTTTTTTTTCATTTTTTCTTGCCATGTCCTGCAATGATGTACTATAGTCAGTTGTATTTCTGGCCATGCTTTTGCTTCCATCCCCACTACTTTCTTCAGTTGTTTCTGGACTGCTTCTGGGAGCCCCTGTACTAGTATATGATAGAATATTGCTGGTGTTTTGTCCCATTGTTCTCTAGTTTCCATACGCCACTTCTCTTGAATTTCCTGGATATAATCAACAGGATCTTCGTTCTCACGCATCTTGCGCGAGGTAATTGCTCCTATGTCTGATGTGTCCGGATACTGTACCCTCAATGCCTGCCATAATGCATGTCTGCAGTTTGCGAATGATGCCCCATCGTGAGATGTGTTTGTTATTGTTACCCCGGGGAAGCCCGCTCTCTTCCAGATGTCATCCGCAGCATCACCTAATATTGATATGAGAAGGCCCTTTACATCTCCCACTGCCAACTTCTGTCCTGCGGTGTGTTTTTCCATTTCATATATCCATTTACCCGCACCTCCACTTAATGATGGGAGTCTGCATTTTATATTTTCCTTGTCTGCATGCTTCCAAGGGACGTATTGTGGTCTAACCCCTCCCCTCTCTAGAAGAGGCATTAAGTTGTGTCCCGTTTTACCCCCTGGGTTCCACAAAATCGAGTCCTCACACCCCTCCTCTTCTTCCGTCTCTTCTACATCGTCAGTTTCGTCCATATTTCTCCTGGTCTTTACTCTTTCTCCTCCACCACTTCCCCTTCTTTCATCATTTCCTTTATTTATTGTGGGCGTGTGTATTCGTTCTCCCTGCCTGCGTCCAGGGAGGTCTCTAAGCCTTCCTGCATAGGGTGTCAGTTCGCTTGTGAAGGGCGCTAGTTTAGATGGGCATGTTGCACGCAATGGGCGTGAGGTGGTGGAGCATGTATGACGGGACGGTGACGGCGTGGCTTCACGTGTCTGCCCTTTCGCCATTCCATGCTCCTCCTCCTCACTTCTCTGCAGTTCTTCCTTTCTCCTGCAGATCCATGGTGAGTCTCTATTTGTCCGGGTGGTGTATAGTTTATCTAGGCTTTCCCTTTCACTATTTCTTCTTTCCTTCTCCATTCCTTCTTCTTCCTCACTACAAAAGTCATTCATAAATGGCAACCCCCAAACTGTCTTTTTCCCCCCAATCGTTACTGTTCTTAAGTCTATTACGTCCGTTCCTCCCTTTTCTTCTTTACTAATCGCTCCCCTTTGTGCCGATGTTGTTGCTACTTCTGTGCCTCTATATACATGCCTCCTTACTTCACTCTACCCCCTCCTATCTTCTCTTTCCCCTTCGTTTCTCTCCGCTATTCCTCTGCCAATTTCCTCTCTTTTCTTTTTTAATTCTTCCATTACTTCACAACTCATTTTTTCCAATATCTTTTCATCTTCTTTCTTCCTTTCCCATCTCTCCCTCTACCTTTCTAATATACTCTCTATCATCCTCCCTTCTTCGTATTTCCTTGTTGTTTCTGACAGTAATCTCTTCTTCCATATTGCCATTTCTTTTTCTTTCTCCTCTTCCTCTTTTTTCCTGTCGCGCAGTACTGCTCTTGATACCCTTTCTGCTGCTGCCTTTAACCTTTCGGCTTCTTTCCTCTGCTCCTCAGTTCGTTCTCTCATTTTTCCCACCACATTCTTACCTTCTTTCCTTTCCCGTGCTCTCTCTCTTTTCTCCCTCTCGAGCTGCTTGATCAGTGCATTCTGTTCATCCCTTAATTCTGCTAATCGTTCCTCCAAGGTCTCTTCCTTTTGTCTTAACAGCTCTTCCCCCTTTCCTTTCCCCTCTTCCCCTTCCATTTCACTCTCCCTGGCATTATCCTCGTCCATTTTCCTTACCACCTCCTTCTCTTCTCCTGTTAATGAACCTCGTAATTTTAATAGTATCTGCGCAGCTACCCACTCATCATTTCCTATGTCCGTAATCTGCTCTTCTTCAGTCCTCCCCTCCCCTACTAGCATCTTCCTATGGGCTGATCCCGTTGTACTAGTTCGCTCCCCTCCCTTGTGGCCACCTGTAGCTGTATATGGAGGCGGGCTGTATGCCGGGTTCGAGTACCCCTCAGCCGCCCTTAATTGTTCTCTTGCTATTTCTCCTAGTTCTCTTAAAGGATACAACCCCCCTCCCTCTGTTTTCACTATCTTCGCTAGAGGTATATCGTCGCTCTGTTCCTTTTTTATTTCATTTTCGGTTGAGTTGTCACTCTTTTCTCCTCCCTCTTGTCCTTTCCCCGTGTTCTGTGTGCCTTCACTCTCCTTTTCCCCATTCTCTCCCTCCTCCTTAATCTCCTTATCTCCCGTTTTTTCCCCTACAATGAACATTCCGTTTGGTCCTGGTCGGGACCCTTGAAACATCCTCCATAAGTTGAACACCTCCACGTGGTGCGTCAACTTCTTCCCCTTGTATGTATTGTGCAGATGGTTTAATAGTGAGTGTTGGGTATATGGATCGAAGCTACCATTAGGCGGCCATGGTGTCGTCATTTTGTTGTCCGTCCCCTGTGTCCATTCTATGCTGTACTTGATCAATTTCTCCCTATGGGGTGATAGTGTTTTACATATGTGTTGCAGCGGGCTAGTGAGGGTGTTCCCCCACTCCCCCGATCCTGTCCTGTATGACATAGTAGCGCTCCACTTGTTACCCTTCCCCTATTTGGTAGCGGTTATCTCACTAGCAGTTTACAATATACAGCCTTGTATCTTTACCTGGCCCCGTAAGTTTGGGGACTTGCGATAGTCCGCTAAGGAAAAATTAGTAAAATATAGTATTTACATTTGTATATTCTTTTCTTTCGTTTCTTCCTAAATACAACACCCTTACGGCCCCCTGCGGCCGAGGCGCACGTAGCCCCCTGCGGCTGCGTGCCCCTTGTGACGTTCTTATACCGCCGTCCTACTTTCACTTGCTCCTCCTCCCTCTTCTGCACTTGCCGTGGCCGGCATTCTCCGTGCGCAGCCACGTAGCTCCTTTCGCCTTCCCCCGATCAACTCATTACCGTATACCTCCGTTTCCACGCCCTTAACACAGCTCTCCTCCCCGCCACTCAAAAATAAAAGATGCCTGGTTCTCGAGATGTCCTATGTAAGCCCTGCTGGTGACGTCACCGATCTCTTCAGACTACTGGTAAGTTCTTCATATATTCTTTAAGTCCAAAATACACTTGCAATCTACCCCCGTTAACCCCACAGCTGTCTTCCTGTCACTCCTGGAACAAGGTAATCAATAATATAATCGGACTGCGCACGCTGCGTCGCCTCGCTTGTGATACGCCCCTCGACAGGAGGGCTTAACCAGCCAATTATCTTCCGTATTGGGCAACTAGCTAGCTACCGCCTACAGGGAAATGTCATCTATCTATCGAGTTTCCTGCTCGAACAATAGGGATCTTCATCTACTCATTGATCAATAATTGCCAAATCGTAGGAAACCGCACACACACACCCTTACACGTGGTCGCGACCTAGGCCAATCAGTGTCTATGAGCGGCCGCACGTGACGTTTTCGTGCTTCCCCCCCCCTCTCTCCCGTAACGTAGCGGACTGCTCTCGCACTCGTCCAGCTACCATTCATTTCATTGCCAACACTAAATTATCAAACCTTCGCCGCGCACCTGTGCAATACCTCCCATATTCAATTCCTCCCCCCTCCCTCACAATTTCACATTGCTTGTTGGGCGTGGCATACTCACCAAGTTCTCTTGATGCGGGGCCGCTCGACTGCGTGTACCCCTCCAAGCGGCTCGCCACCTCCCCTCGTCTGGACTACGTCTGGACATTTGCCAACCGCGGGCGGGATACTTCTCAACCGGCTCCCAAGGGCCAATATCCGGATTGCGCCGTCCGGTCTTTTCGCAGTTCCGCGATGGTCATGTAGTCCTCAAAAGGGGGCAGCAGCAGAGGGGGCCGCGCCGCCAGGCCTCCTCGCAACGGGAGTACTTGGAAAAATAAAAGCGGACCTTAAACAGATCTCAGCAGTGCCTCCAACTTGTCGGGGGGGAAATTCTCCCGGGGTCGGCTGGGCCGTCTGCGGACCTCCGGGCGGGGAGGCCCCAACTCCTCCCGTATATCCCAAAAGAGATAGAGTATGAGACACACGCAAGAAGCAAGGTGATTCTGCTGTTTATTAAACAAAACGGCAGGGATGGCCAAGGATCGTACGCGTCCGTCCTGACACTCTCTCAACATCGTGGGGCTTGCAGGCCCTTTTTACCTTAGCATGACGCGCTACTTGCGTCACCTGAGAAAATTAGCAAAAAACCTATCGCCACTCTGGATTGGTTCCCCGAGTGGTAGGGTTAGTATATCATACGTATTGAGAACGTTGTTATTGGTTAAGGGTCAGTCAGGTGGTATACTTGGGTTGTCCCTTCAGTTTGATACATAAAAATTGTTACATGAAGACCCCTGAGGATTGGTCAATGTTAATGGCGTCAGTGATCAGGGTCCCATGTTCTGATTGGTTCACCCACGAGTCCCCCAGTCTGGAACCATCGCTGTTACCAGCTCGCGGTGCACCTGTCACTTGCAACAATGTTTCACTATGGGTATGTGCAGACAATGTGAGGATTTATTTATAAGCAGGAAGGCCGACTACTCCCACCGCCGCAGATGTCTTATTGAGTCGCTTAATTGTATCTGCCTGTGTCTTGAGACGGGGGATCCAGGCGCCTTCTTCCTCCTGGGCTTGGCACCCTATCAAGTTCGGCATGGTCACGTGAGGTGGGACCGTGGTTGAGGCAGAATTCTGCACAATTGATATTGCATTTCTCACTGTGTGCCTGGCTTATCTTGCAGGTGTGACCTTGGCGTCGGCTTGCGGTATGAGAGTTTGCAACGTTGTGCCCTTGACTGTCTGCTTTTGCTGGGCTCATTCTGCAGGGTCAGCAACCGAACTCTTGCTCATTTAATGTTCATGGAAGCTTTTGCTTGCGGCCTACTTGGGCCTGGTGCATAGGTGGAACCATTTGATGCAGAGCGCTTTAGGTTATGGTATCATATTGCTCTATCCCCAGTATCGTGTCTTCGTTATATTTCTCATTATGGTACATGGTTTTAGAAGGAGCGTGAGCAAGCCTTTTTAGATGAGTTCATTGTGCGTCTTGCGTTTCTGCATTTGAAAAGCCTATGTGGAAAGTAATAAAGATGCACGTCCGTGGGTGTGTCCGTCGCCTACGTCATAGCACTGAGTTGTTTTTTCGTGTGGATTGGTGTGGGAGTGTCCGGTGTGTATGTTTGCACGAGTGTGCTGGCCGTTAGCTAGGTCGTCATGGCATCTCTAACGATGTGTTGATTTGGTGCTGGATGGTTTAGTCGAGTTCATCCATGCCGCAGGTGTCGGCATGTGCAGGGCAGGCTGGTGGGCAGGCGGGTGGGCACATCCGTATGTTCTTGTACCAGGGTATTTGGTCGTCTGGGAGATGGGCAAACTCCTCTCGTGGCGGGTGGCTGGGCCGTGATCCTCTAGGCCAGGGTTGAGAGGGGATTGGTGGGAGCCTTTTGTTCACTTTTCCCACTTCACAAGTGCATGGTCAGCCTTTGTTTACTTAACGTGTAGACACTACCAGGAACCCTTATCCAATAACGGAAGTGCACTAGAGTGGCATTTGTTTATATATATGTACAACGGTTTATGTACAATTCCGGTACAAGCACAGTACATGTAAATAAATACATGTTAGCACGTGTAATGAGTCCGTGTATCCATCGCCTATTTCCTGCTATGTTATTTTCCTTATGGATATGCAAAGTCATATCTCTCTTTGCAGAAGCTATCTTTATTATATTCTTGCAAACAAGGGGAGCATTTTTTTCTAGGATGTTGGCTTAATATATTTAATATATGGTGTTTCATACCGGGACATCAAGTGTCAAAGACCGTGGCAACGGGTGTTTCTAATTACCATAATTATTTCCCCTTATTTGTGATACTCAATGTGTGACCTCATAAGAATGAAGGCATGGGTTGGGCAGGAGAATTATCGAGCCATTGTCCGTGTGGCAGCTCATCTTCACAGAGGCACACTGCTAAGTGTGGAGCTAGTGACTCCCCATATCTGTAGTGGAGATCTATATAGACCGAAGAGAAATTCAAACGGTATTTTCCTAAACTTTGGGATCTTTTTCATTACGCGATTATTCAGGCATTTTTGGACCCAGACCGGTCAGTACCCAGATCGAACAGACTGGAACTGCAGATACCACAGAGAGCACTTAGCATGCGCATCACTATCGTGGACTTAACTGAGCAGGGCCTACGACGAAAAAAGTGTGAACTGTGCTGCACTTTCATTATTATTTTACACAGGACGCAGCCATCTGTCCAGTCTCTAGTTTGTTGGTGCAGTATCGCCTCCAAGGCTTAAGCAGGACTACCACAATCTCTTTCTCCCTGATAGACCTCCATGGCAGTTCAGTCCATGTGCTCATTTCGCAGTCAGCATTCATACCAGCCATTGCTCTTGGAGGGACTGAGCTCTTTGTACACACAGAGGGCTTCTGTCATGGGCTGAACATAAGCCCTTATCTCCACTCCGGAACCTACACAGACTGTGACTTCTTCACACCAAACACCAACTGCTTTCTGGTCTAATTTCTTATATTTCTCATGCTCAGTGATCCCCACACCGGAGAGTCCATTCCATCCACCTTCTGGTAAAAGTCTGGTAAACCTGCCCAGGGAGGTGCCCTTAATCCCTTGCTTCCTGAATCCTGTCAGGATGGGTACATCTTGTTCTTGATACCAAGCACATATTTGTGTAACTCCTAAACGAGAATTACAGATTCACTATTTGCATTGCAGCTCTGGTTTGTCAGCCATTCGCCTTCTATGGAATGTCACCCATAATGGGCTACATTTAGATATAGCAATGTCTAATGTAGCTTAGTTAATCGGACTACCCCATGAAACCCTTTAAATGTTGGGCCTCATTATAAATCGTCCGTACGGTATTAAAGGGCTGGTATTAACATATACCGCCACTTTACTGGACTGGCTGACTACAGATTTCCGGTGGGGCACCTGAGTTGGAGGTAAGGCAGGAGCCTTACCAGCAAAAAAACCTTGTTATTATCCGGCACCGGTATTGCTGGTGCCTGTATTGATGGCAAATCCCTCCATGGAGTCCTATTTGACTCCATGAATGGGGATTTACACCATCACTTTGGCACATGTAATCCAGCGCTAATGCCACTGGACTAAGTCCCGGAAACGGTAATAGCATTTGCCGGTATCCTGGCCAATTTACCGGCAGGATAGCGGCATGGTCGTAATGAGGCTTTGTGTCTTTGTTGTGCGAACGGCAACTTCCAATTTGTTTTCCACATCCTACGTACTGTGACGTCAGCTTATGGAGCTGCAAATCCTCCACAAATTCAACTGATGGAGCTTGTGGTTGGGCTGCGTGAGTGGATGCCCCCTCTGTGGCTCCTATCGATCCAAATACGTCCACTCTTCATGCTGCCCAATCATTGTTGAAATGCCATTTACTGACTCGTAGCAAACCATGAGCAATGAGGTGAAAATGTGGACTCTGTAATGCTAATGCAGTAAAAAAAAACACAACATGCCCATCGCAAACCACATTATGTGCTTGAAATGACAAAAAGATAATAAAATACCACACCACACAACACAGCAATGCGTGTGATAACGTAACTCAATAGACTTTTGGCTTATGGAACGGCATAGAGCAAAGTTATTGTACTTATCCCTGCCTTGTAATGAGATTTGGGACCCTGCTTTAACCTAAATGATGGGCAGCTCAGGAACAAGCAGATGAGATTGTATCATTTGCAACTGGTATTACTTCAGTTCTGCATGAAAAATTTGAGGCTGCCGATTCAATGCAGACGATTGGTTCCTCGTATCCGCGTGCTCATATATTCCGCCATCTGCCGGCAATAGAAAACTGATCCTACATAACAATGACTTCAATTTTCTTAAAGCAGATATTGCTGTGGCATAATTTTCAGTATTTAAGAAAATCACTGTTGCAGAAAATTATTATTTTCCATGGGCTTTCCAGTGCACCACAGAGACTTCAGGAAGACGTTCTTGTGCTGCAGTATATAGCGGGACTGCAGGCACGTTGCACGCTTTTGTGGGGACAGGAGGCATTTTTTTGGCCATTGCAATTCTGCTAGGGATATTTCTATCCTATATAGGCCCTTCCTGGCACTTATATAAGACACATGCATGTTATGATAGTTAAGTATGCCTAGATTTGGGGCATCCCTTGTTCAGTAGTGTTATTGAGGGAGCACAAACAATTTGCAGTGGCCACTAGCCAGGGGCTATTGTGATATATGACTCTTGGCGAGTAAGAAATGGTGTGTTGTCTGTATGTATAGAATTGAGGTAGCAAGTTATGATATGATAGGTTATTTATAAAACGCTTAATACCCAGAGGTTTCTAAGAGGGACCCAGGGCTCGAATGCTTCGTGTCGCCTTGCTTACAAGGCAAGCACATTGCCGCTGAGCTAGCCTCCTGAGACAGTTACTTTTTGTATAGCTGGCTAGTGGAATGTAACTTGACATTTTGCACCCCAGTTATGTAATGCCAAGCTATATGGTGTGAAGTCACCTTCTGTTTATTTGAACTGTCTCGATCAAGTACCTCCAAGCAGTGTTGTGTGCTTTCTTGCACGCCATAGATCCCCCTGCGTATTCTTTTAAAAAGTGGTGGTTCCACCCATCGCCACAAACAGAAGTCATTCTGTACCCGATTGTTTTTCCGGTGTTGCTTTTTGCTTTGAAAGCAGGATCTTGTCGGTACTGCGTGGTATTCATTGGCTGTCGCACTGAATTAAATTGGGGCCGTGCTTCATAGGCAGTCGGACTGACACTACAAACACACTTTTCGAGGCTTCCTGTCTGTTAGCATGTGAAATGCTTGGATTGCGGGCATAAGTGGGACAATTATTGAGCTCCTGTATGCAATGTTTCCTGGAATAGTCGGTGCATGCTTGTCTGCCTGTGCTGGTGATTAGGCTTCCTCCGATGGCTCAAGCAGGCGAAGATGACTTCATAGAAACACCAGCAGAAGGAACTGTCAATCCTGACGGCCACTCTTCTTTCTCGCGCCATGTTTGTCACGTTTGACCCCATTTATAGCACAGCACCATGTGTGACTAAATACCAACACAAACTCTCTCTTTCTCTGTGGTCGTGTTCAGGGATGTCATTTGGGGTAGGCAGGGGTCACACCTGCGACCCCCGACGTCTCCCTTGTTACCCCTGTGGTCTACCTTGCTACCCCTAAAAAGAAATGTAAAAGTGTTTTTCCCCCCCAAATTGAAGCTGCTCGGCTGTGGCCAGTGACATATTGCTCTTTGGAGTAGCTGGGGTATCCAGTCATTGCATTTAAATACAAAGCATTGAATGCCAAAAGCATTAAAAAAAAGCATCAAATGCATTTTTTCAAAGGTAAAGGTTTTATTTTATGTATAATGGGTTTTAAGGGGTCAAAAAACAGGGGTTGGGGCCCCCCCCCCATAACATTTCTTTTTTTAGAAAAAATGCATTCAATGCTTTTTTTTGTTGCTTTTTTTTTAGATGCTAAGGCATTCGATGCTTTGGCATTCCATGCAATCACTATAAACCGTAACTGGCTTTCTTGTTTAGGCCTCATAAAAGCAGTGACCCTAAATGAAAAACAATAGGAATAACAGATAATTTGTCTTTCTGGAATTATATGCAATAATTTCTAGGCTCATTAAAGGTTTATTTAAGGCGCACTTCAGGGAGTCAGCCACTGATTTAGCCTGCTCTTAAACACCTCAAATTCTCAATGCAGACAAAAACTTCCCAGAAGCTTTTGGTATAGAATAACCATCCATTTCGGACTATGGGCCTCATTTCGAGGATGGAGGTAGCCATGCTGCTATTTGCGGCATGGCTACCCCCATTCCGGGTACCGGGTCTGGGTTCCTGGAATGGGGAAATACCGGGCAATTCCGACCTTGGAGGGCCCGGTATTTCCCCATTCCAGGAATCCAGACCCTGTACATCCCCATTCGCATTCGAGCCCCCACAGGGCTCAATGGGAATGGGGAGGATGCAAACACCGGGCCCGTTAAGAACGGGCATCCTGGTTTGCATCCTGGTCTCCTTACCAGGCGTTCTTACTGGGTCCCGCGAGCAAACCTCGTAATGCGGTGGTAGGGGGTTAACGGGGCCGGCAACTCTACCAGCCCGTTAACCCCCACCACCTTCCTCGTAATGAGGCCCTATATCTTTTGCTTTTTGCAAGTTGCAGTTATAGCATTTCTTTTTTCTGCCATTGCCCTGTTACAATCATCACAAGATGTTCGATCTCATTGTCCTCGGTCACTTGACAAAATCCTTGTGCCTAAAAGCCTGTGTACACTGTAGAAATGTTTGACTATAGCACATGAAGTGGCCCTTGATTTCACTGTGCCACAATTAATGCTTTATTATAATGTGCATACCTTTCCTATATCCATGGCATGCTGTTCAAGATGTTTGTTTGCATGTATGAGGTAACGAGTGCCCAGAGTACGGGATGCCGTGTCAGTGCGCTGCTTTCACTGCGCTACTCTAAGTTCCTAAATACACACTTATGAACCCTCCCAATGGCATGTATTCTTTTGCCAACCTCTGAAGCCTCCAAAGATCTGCAGATGAACTGGACCGCTGTTGAATCTCAGTTACCAGTTTAATGGTATCAACTACAGAGTGTAATTTGCTTTCTGACTTTGAGAACATTTAGACATGTAATTGCTCATTTTACTATAGCCGGTAAAAAGGCTATAGCCGGTAAAATAGATCAGTCGATTGAGTGCACGATGCTGCGATGTGTGTATGTGTGATCTGCCAATTGCAGGTTCGAATCCTGGCAAGGCCAACTCAGCCTTTCATCCTTATGAGGTTGATAAAGGAGTACCAACTCAGGTTGGGTGATATTGTATATATTAATATTTGTTATATCCGAAGCGCTTAATCGTAAGTGTCATATAATAACAAATCATTATCATTTGGCCTTGGACATCTGCTTGCATTCACAGTAATTTGGTAATATCGGCCTATACACACTGAAATTAACAATACATATGGTGATCCTTTCTTGTATGAAATTTATATCACATTACAGTGATATCCTAACCATATTTTTCGTAGTGTAGTTAGGAACAATGCTATGTGATGCCACTTCCTGTTTTGTCAAGGGGTGAAAGGTCATGTTCCATCGCTTCCTGTGATTTCACTTCAAGGTGGGGCCAAATGACATAACTTCCTGAGATGTCATTAGAGGTCAAGGGTCGTGTGATGTCATTTCCGCTACCCCTGGCATTTTGGTGAAATGACGTCCCTGGTCGTGTTGTACTTTTTGTGTCTTTCGTCTCGCTCTTGTCCTTTGAAAGCCCATTTAGCCCTGATCACTGATCCCCCTTCTCTGTTCGTTCATCGATTCCCAAGAGTGACTGCAAGAGATAACAGAGACTGGGCACTGCGAATGATAGCACAATCACTGACATGGTTGCCAGTCTCTGACAGGAAAGGAAGAAGAGGAAGTGGATGTGGTGGATACCCATGTCGCTGACTGGACAACAAGGACTAGGGCTGTCAAGGAATTACATTATCAATGTCTCATGTGCAAATTGAAGCAAGGCAATGTTTACAAACAAGTCTCTGGAACCAAAAAGAAAAAAACTCTGCATTGTGGGTTGGTTTGTAAACAGGTGCATGGCATCTGCATATGACTACAATAGTCCTTCCGGCTCTCATTTGTTTGCAGCCATTTTCATGTTCCTGGGAGATGAAAACATTCCTGTTTTATGATAAACCTGGGCATTGTATAATGGCTTATATAAAGACATCCTCCCACTACATGCTGGATGTTTGACTGTGTTGAATCCTGGTGAGGTCATATCTATGAATCGATGATGCCCACCCCCCTCCCCCACGGCCATAGTTCATACCGCAGGAAAAGGATCCACTGCAGTGAGCTCATATCCCTGAAATCCAGGGTAATTTGTAGTATTGTAACAGGGATTGTGTCTGGGGTGGGTGGGGGTGGCCTTTTGGTGATCAAACACAATCCAAAGGGGAAATAAAGTAACACATTTCAAAAGGCAAGGAACCCAGTTTTTGAATGGGTTACACAGAGCATGGTCGTCAAAACAGAGACACATTCTCAGCATGTTCTTCTGCATCTATGCACTTTTTGGACCTAATTCCATGAACGGATTTGGATATGGAGCAAGACATCTGCTCTGTGCGTGACCCTGTTCCATTCAGGAAATCTGCATGCACCTCCACCCACATCACAAAAGTGGCTTTGCCCACTCGTTTACATTTGAAAGGAGCAGGCAAACTCCATAAGGGTCCACAGTGATGACAATCGCTGTGTTTTTATGAGATGGCTTAAATGCGAAGTATTCTTTCAGAATAAATTACATCAAAGTAATGTAGTTCATTGAAATGACATGGTACCACCCTGAACTGGTTTGACTACAGCTCCAACAGTTGTCCCTGTCACTAAACTAGATTGGCCTCCTTTACATCTGTCCACCAGGCCAGAATATTAGAAATCCAGTCCTAACAGAGAGCACCAGGACAGTATGAATGGAATGTAGGAAAACAATAAGAAAATATATACTTTCCATTTCATGCATAACCCTCACAGATATCATTGACCCCTCTTTCATGGTTGGCACTGCAGGTAACTCTAAAGCACAGGATGATGGGCTAGGCCGTCATACTTAATCGGGAAATGGGGTCCTTTTTTCGGACTACAAGCAACTAGGAATGGCACTGTCTGTCCCTGAGAACCTCTCAGAGGGAGAATATTATGCATTATTCAAGCACTTCAATCACCTATGAGACACAGCAACACTCCTTGTACATAGATGGAATCCAGGAATTAGTCATTGTTTATACAGCTAACCCATTTCTCCCCTCACACACCTCACCTTTGCAACTTATTGGAATGCACAGCTTCACTCCGCACACCCTGCACACACATACAACACAAACACTATTGCATAGCACATGTGCCATACGAATGAAGCTACTTTTAATTACAAACATGTGAACTGTGGCTTCCCACATAACACTCCATCGCCTTAAACACAACCCAAACCTTTAGCATTCATCAACTTCACCAATCCACCCTCCATTTAGAAATGCGTGACTACCACGGTCTTGGACACCCTCGTATAACTTTAATGGCTGAAATGCACACATGAATAACAGCTCCTCCAAAACTTTCCCAAATTTTGGACTTCAGTCCCTCAAGTGTGTTCAACCAAAATTACGTTGGGAACATAATTATGGTGAAAGGCACTATAGTATAGCTGGTCAAGTGACACAGCGAGTAGAGCGCTCGCTCTGACATCCGTGCAGAGCTTGCTAACGCAGGTTTGAATCCCGGCGGGGCCAAACTCAGCCTTTCATCCTTCCGAGGTCGATAAATGAGCACCACACACCGTGGGTAATAATAAGCAGCGCTCAGATACCTGAGGGTTTGTAGCGCTATATAAATGCCAAATTATTATTATTATAACAAATGAAAAAAATAATGAATGAATGTCCTTCTCGGATGTCTTGCAGTAGTAATGTGTTTATGTTGGTTGAATGTAGCTGCATATTTATATTACAGGGCCTGCGGTAGCAGCCCTGCACAAACGCATCCTCACCAAACTTTGCAAAAAAAAAGTATACGGCCCCCTCAGAATGATGTTGCAAAGTTTGGTGTGGTTTCCTCCGGGGGGTGGGGGGGCAAAGTTATAGGGGTGTCCTAAACCTTGTGGAAATCTCAGACTCAATGGAAAAATAAAAGTGCTTGTGCCTATAGCCCAAACTGCTGGATGGATTGTCGCCATATTTGCACCAGGAGTGGTGGCTTGGTCCCAAAAGTGTGCTTTTGTGAATTTTGAGTCAATCCGTCCAGTGTTTTTAAATGGCTGAAAAGTAGGCCTATCTGGGTCCTGTCCGTGGACTCACATCCTGATTCGGAGTCCGTGAACACCTCTGGAACAATCAGAGAGTGGCGAGTTATGCGCACACATCCTACATGCTTGCTGATTGGTCAATTAAAAATTGACCAATTGAGGTGCGTCAGATTTTTGGAAACGGTCACCATGTTGTGTCTGTGGCATCCGCCAGTGTCCGCAGATAGCGCAGTGAGAAAAAAGTGTGGAAAACACATTTGTGGTTATTTGGTGACCGAAAGAGGGCCTGTAAAGGGTGGGAAAGTGGAATAAAGTTGATATGGGGCTGTTTCTATAGGTGAAAAAAAGGTTTTACGGTGCCGCCGAGTCCGTGAACATCACCACTGACCGCGGACAACGTGGTGAGCAAAAACTCTGGAAAACAGATTTTGAGTTCTTTAGTGGCGGAAAGTGGGTCTGGAAAGGGTGGCGGGTGGAATAAAGTTGTTATGGAGCTGTTTTCAGAGGTGAAAACAGGTGTGCAGGTGCCGCAAAGTCCACGGACACTGCAGTAGCCCACGGACCTGCACATATCATCAATCTTTTTAAGGATGCTGGGCATGGAAAGATTTGGTGAATTTCTGGTGGTTTTCCATTTTACTTGTGACCATAACATCCCTTTGTTCATTATGGTTACAAGTAAAACCAAAAGCCCCCAGAAATTCGTCAATTATGGTAAGCTAAGCAACCATAACTCACGCCACCACGTCCACTGCTTACACTTTCACTGAATTTCATATTCTTTTATTAGTGCAACTTAACCATAACATCCCTTTAACAAGGTTTTTTCACCAAATACATATATATATATATATATATTTCTGAGGCTTGTGGAATCTGCTTAGATCACATGCTGTGCATAGGCCGACATCTAGTGGAAGCTGCGGAGTATTACAGTTTGTTTTTCGAAACTCGAAAATTGGCGTCGACATAGGGCGTGCCAGTAATACTATCCCTAGTGTGACGTCCACTGTACCCAAGATCCCTCACACGTGTTAGGACCCTCAGATTGTAATGTATCCAATGTATATATATATATATATATATCACCTACAGTAGAGGCAGGTGCACAATTGTTACATCTAATTATAATGATTTACTGAGCCACTTTTCTGAATCATCAAACACCTTTTTTATTTAGAAGTATGGGCCGTAAAACCAAAGATAGGAAGTCCCAGCTGGTGACAGATTTTCCCCATATGTTAGAGACTATCGGCGTTATTCCATGTTTTAGTGAATATTAATCCACATGACCATCCCCAGTTCCAATATACCAGGTTTTATGTGCAGTGAACTGGCAGGATATGAGACCTCTTTATATTTTAAATGCTTATCTTGTAAAGCAAAATGCCAGAGCTTACCAGGACTTCCTGTGTCATTGACGGCTTGAGTAGTGGAGGATGGGCAAGACATGCAAACCACAATTAGCCAACAAGTAGACAGATGTTCTGAATTCTCTACGGGTGTCACTCCAGAAGCCTCTTCTCCTGCAACTTCAGTATTCTCTTTCCTGTTAGATCGGAAGTAGAATGTGCCCTTCATTGCTGGATGCAACCTTGTCGACTGTCTTTGTGAGCTAAACCACTCTTTGATGTGCTTGATTATCTGGGTGTCTCCTACACCAACTATGCGGACGACACCCAGATACTCATTCCCATCTCTGGTGATTATCTTGCTGACACCAAGGCCCTCAATGACGTCTACTTGGTCATCCAAGCCTGGATGGCCCAGCACCAGCTTTGTCTGAACGACGATAAGACGGAGCTACTTACCCTGGGTACATCACAACGCCTGAGCAAACTTGAGCCAACCTATCAGTCATTCATCATAGACGGCAACTCCATACAAGTCTCCAAAGACACTAAAACACTAGGCTTTTACCTGGATTCCACCTTATCCTTGTCAAGACAAACTAATGCAGTCAGGTCCACCTCTGCCTACACGTGCAAACTCATTTCAGCCTGCAGACAATTCCTCACCACCCACAATAGCGTCACACTAGCGAGAATACTTATGGCAAAAATAGATTACTGCAGTGCTCTATACTTAGGCACCAGCCAAGAAAACCTGTCCACACTCCAAACCACCCAGAACAATGCAATTCGAGCGGCCCTGAACATCCCTCGTAACCACCGCATCTCAGAAGCCAGAACTAGCCTAAAGTGGTTACCCGTGAAGCAGAGAATTTCCCTAAAAACACTTGCCCTTACGCACAAATGCCTAGCCAACAAGGCTCCGATCTATCTCTGCAGTCGGCTTTCGCGCCACTCCACTGCCCGTCCACTAAGAACTGCTCAGACTCACTGCCTTACTATCCCTAGGTTTTAGCTCCAAAAAGTGGGAGGCACTAGCTTCCCTGTCCTAGCCTCCAAACTTTGGAACACCCTCCCCGCTGCCATCAGAGCTGAAGACTCCTTCAACACCTTCAAGAATAAAACCAAATCTTGGCTCTTTGACCAGCAATAGTTGTATTAGACATCTGTCCTACTTACTCAGCCCGCCTGATCCCCAGCACGATTTCCGGTCCGCTACCTTCCCAACTACCTCAGGGATACTTCCTCTGCGGAGCCTAGGGACACTGTACCATGTGTAATATATGTAATTATTAAGATTGTTATTATGTTGTATTGGTATACTTTTATTGTAATCTATCTGCCTGTATGTTCTTTTCTTGCAACCCTGTACAAATTGCGCCCTGATGCCCTCGGGCCTGATGGTATGCGCGTTATAAATAAACAAATACAATAAAATACTGCTAGTTACATGTGCACGAGACCAGTGTTTTCAATGCTCCTCAACCCCAAGTGATTTGCTTGTGGGGTTCTCTTTTTTACTCGAATCTCTCATCTCTTGGTGTACCTTCATCAGATGGTTGGAAGTCACTCATGTCAGTGCTGGGCCTGTCAATCCCGGACTGTCACATATTATCTTGGGTAATGTCTGAGTCAGAACCTCCCGGTTTTTCCTTCGGGAAATAAAAATAATGTGTTTTTTAAGAAACAAACTGCATCATTCAACATCGACCTGCATTGCACAAGAATTCTATGCACATTTTGTGACTCACAGTTTATTGATGTTTGCTTGATCCCAAGGATTCCAAAGAAACAAAGAAAAGCCCTGGGCTATTATTACGAAGCAAGTGTGACTCATGGTACAGAAGAGGCAGCACTAACTTTCAAGGCCTAACCGAGGCACCAACATATTATCCTTGGGGAAGGTTAACATTTTTGTCCAATTGCACATCAACCCATCCACCATTGATAATGAATCGCAACCTCCAACAGCACCATAGCCCTATTTCATATCAGCATGTAGACAATATTCGCAGCATTCAGTATAATGTACAGCCGCATGGTTGGCTTGTGCAGAGCGCACATTGGCTCACCATGTGGATTTTGCATTTCCCAAGCATTCCTTCAAGGGATTTCTTCAGTCTAATTCATCGCACTGGTTCGGCAAGGTCCGGGCATCCTTCAGTCACACTGTTTTCCTGTGAGAGACTCTACATTTCTCACTGTCGGGTTCAACTCATTTGAGGTTCAGTTGGTCTATTACAAACATAGCGCTCAGTAATGTGATTGGCCCTGCTAATATATAAGCAGGAGCCCAGGTGGCAAGAGGGATTACAGGGCAGATAACAAGACAAACTGCCCCAGGCTGTGCCCGTGCAGCAAGACCAGGTCACCATTAGGTACACTTACAATTAAACACCTAGAACACAAGCACCTGCTGCCATGTTAGAGTGACCTGCCACTATGCAAGCAATTCCCTCATCTGTTAGAACTGGCAGAACTAGTCAACACGTTCTGGGCCCCGACATGCCTGCATCGCCTACAGTCTGCATTTCCACCATGAGACAGAGGTGAAAACACCTGAACCTCTTGCGCTCGGGCCATGAGTCGGAGAGGAACAAGCTCCGCTTCTAGCCCCAGGCCCCACATGAGTGAAATGAGCAACACTTCATCTCTTGCTCTCACCTTTTCTGGGTTTAAAGTGGAGCTAACCTAGACCTCCTGTGTGTAGTTATCCGTCCCAAAAAAACATGACCTCCCTACACTTGTCAGGATGTTTAAGCTGTGGTCGAGTGTTTCAATTGTTGACTGTTGCTCTAATACTTGATTCTATTCCTCACTCTGGATCTTGGCTAAAACATTGAAAATTCTCCAGTGCCTGAAATGTAAAGATGCAATACAATATATAAGTGGGCCTCATTCTGTGTTTGGCGGTAGTCGTGCCCTTATTAAGGGCACGGCTACCGCCAAACTCGCTACCGGCCCCGGGACACCCGCGAATGGGCCATTACCGGCCCATTACGAGATGAATGGGCTGGTAATTGCCCATTTGCGGGTGCCGGTATGGCCGGCTTCCCGATCCCCGGAAGCATGGTTGCACCGGCACCATAAATAATGGTGCCGGTGCAATCACAAGTTCTGCTCGTGGGTGCCGGTCTGCACACCTGGTCAGACCACGCGTGCAGTCTGGAACCGCCAAGCAGAACCCGTAATGTGGCGGAGAGGTAACAATGGCGCCGGTGGCACTACCGGCGCAGTTGTTGCCTTTCCGCCACATTCGTAATGAGGCCCAATGTGTACAAAGATGTATTATTACTATGCTCTCCAGTATTGTCTCAATGACATGTTTCCTCTCGGCCTATCCATCAAATGAAGTTTCGTGCAATCTGGTCTTGACCATGGGAAATAACCCATGTCCTAAATACTCCTGGGACAATAAAAGTTGCAGTGTGTGCTGTGCTCATTCTGGGAGCTAGCTCATTCATGCAAGGAATCCCTAAAATACGTAATCACTCTTCAGCCAAACTATCCCCAGGAACAGCAAGAAGCAAATTGGTTTCATCGCCGGTCCACCAAGGCCAGGCAAAAGAATTATCTTACCTCTTCAAGACGCGTATTGCTAAGAGAAACTAACCCACACACCACGCCCCTCAGAACCCTTTCCATACAGACTGCTAAAAAATGCATTGAGAGGCCACTAACAACCTGCGCCTTCCCATCATCCAATCACACAGAGAGAAGGATCAGCCAACCCCCAACACAGCCTTGTCAATAAATGGGACGCAGGAGAGGAAGAGCCTAACTCATTCCCCTCATGGGAGCAAGAGGAAACCAACAGCCCCCTCTGTCAGACCATCCTCTGGAAGAAGAGATGGAAAGTTACTCTCTACTCGACCCCCCAACCCCACTTGTATTGGGACCGGAGAGGAGAATCAACTATCCTCCTCTCACCAGTCACAATTAATACAAGAAACACAGTAAATTAACCTAGTGTTTCCCACGGCTAGCCATCCGTAAGGATTCCGACAGGTTTCCAAGTCTAAAGACTCAGGATTCGGTGGTATAGCAGATTAAGACTAACCTCTCCAAAGCCAACAGGGCTGGCTTCCCACAGAAAACTCAGTAGGTGAAATAAAATATGTATTGCAACAAAACGGCATAAAAAACACAGAAAGATGCGAGTAAGATCAAGATTCAACTCTACATGATTTTGGAGCTTGGAGCTGTTTTTAGTTTGTAGAAAACGTTTTATAATCACAACCAACATTTTCCCTTCGTCCTCCAACCCTCACATGCCTGCCAGGGTGAGTGTGTTTTTTCAGCCTTAATGAAAGAGCGTGTCTCTGTCAATGGGCCTCATTACGACCCTGGAGGTAACCATGCCGCTTTTTGCAGCATGGCTACCCCCATTCCGGTTATCGGGCTCGGGTTCCATGAATGGGGAAATACCGGGCCATTCTGACCTTGGAGGGCCCGGTATTTCACCATTCAAGGAACCCGGACCCGGTCCATCCCCATTCCCATTTCAACCACCATAGGGCTCAATGGGAATGGGGAGCATGCTAACAACGGGCCTGTTAATGAAACCAGGCATCCTTAGCGGTTCCCGCGAGCGGACCTCGTAATGAGGCGGTAGAGGGTTAACGCAGCCGGCAGCTCTACCATCCCCGTTAACCCCCTAACGCCTTCCTCGTAATGAGGCCCAATGTCTCTGATGAGAAAGTGTAACTGTAAGTTAGTGAAATATTTGTTAGATATGTTAGAAGGAAGAAAATTGATGTTATGTTATGTGTTACTACGGTTTGCGGTTTGCTGCTGCCATTTGCCTGATCTGCAGACAATCTGGTGTCTCTAGAGAGAGGGGAGTGGGTTAGGCTAGTGGGAAGAGTGGGAAAATGCAAGATAGTTTTGCTGTTGTGTCACTGCATGCAGACCAGAAGTACTCTGAGCTCTGCATGCAGGTCTGTTTCAGAAGGCCCCATTCACAGAACGTATTCCTATTTCCATTATAAAACGCCTCTTTGAATCAAGCCCTAAGTGTCTTGTGATGAGAGCACAGAGGCATTTCTTTTACAGACGAGAGACTTCTGTGCCTGGGGTGCTTGAATACATTCACCAAGATTGTGAGTTATAAGTTGATTATATAAGTAAAGCATTGTATTGTTTCATGTCTTTTGGGAGAGTTGTTCCAGCTCCTCGAAGTAATTCTCATTTACAGGTGGCACCCTATAAATCTCAACTAACCAATCGCATATTTCTTCAATTGCTGTATGTGTGGCTTTGTTGGTATGAGTATAGATTTGTGACCGTAGCGTTTCAGAATGTTGGTGATGGGAGGTTACTGATTGACCCAGTGGGTAACATGGATCATCCATCTGTTGTGACCATAGCAACATCTTGCAAGGGTTATCCGTTGAATGCCATCTTTGTATTGGTATTCTTCAGCCAAGGTACTTGTGAGGATATGTCGATGGCACCCTCCATTGGGCTGGTATTTTTGGCAGTAGACTGCGGGCAGTGGCAGGTCCTGGATTAGCGTTTGGGGGCACAGGGAAGAGTGGAAGCCATAGGGAGCATGCTTCAGTGGCTATCCAGTGTGAAGTGGATGAGAATAGTTTCTGAGTGAACTTCAGACAATGCATACCAAAAAGGGCAGCGTTCTGGTGAGGTCCAAAGTAATACATCTGCATGCTACAAGGTTAAGGTGGGATAGCTAAGAAGCAGTCAGACAAATTAACACTAGCCATCAGAGTGGAAAAAGATTATAGGGCACTAATGACATTGGGCACCAGGTTACCAAATCACAGTGGAATACCAGAGAGCAAGCCCTTAGAGGTAGGGAACTGAAGTGGGACACAATGGAGCATAATGAAGGCGAGACACATGGGAGCCAATCCCAGTGGACAAAATAGCATTGGGGAACCTGGGTTTAGTACACCTTAAGGAAGTAAGTAGAACATTCAGTATGTTAACGAGTGGCACAACCACTTATGTCTGATGGAGGAATGCAAAACATGGCCTGCAAGGCATGGTAAGAGCAGGACAAGGCAAAACAAAGCAGTAGATGTGGCAATGCATGTAAAGGTCTAACGTGGCAATGTAGCCTGGTCCCATCACAAACTACTAGGACAGACCTCTGCAGACAGCCTCCATTTCACTTTCTCACTTTGACAGTTTCAGTATCTCTCGCTATCTCTCTCCCTCTCTTTCTCAGATAGATACACCATGTACTCTATACAACAGTTATATGGAACTTGACAGAGGAGAGGAGGAAGCAGTCTTGCGATTCCACTCATTACCATAAGCAGAGCGCTAAGGCATATGGGAGGCACAACATGGCCATCCTGATACATGGAAATGCCAGGCACTCACTTCACCTTTGTTGGTATTTTGCTTGTAGGCTGAGTGCTGTCTCAAACCACACTTTTGCTCAGGTGCTGCATTCAGAGGGCTCTGCTGGAACCTTTGACTATTGGGGAATGTGCAGTATTTGTTATGAGCAGTGGCCAGAATGCTTGGTTGTTTTTCAAGTGTCACGAAAAGGCCTCACTGCCATCCTCAAGCGTGCGCAGCCATATGCTAAAAAGGAATCCCTGCACCCACCTGCCCATCTTACTTAGTTTTGAGGCCGTTCTATAAGTTCAGTTTCATAATGGTGCTGAAACTCTGCAGGCCATTCTTCAGGGGGATCTCGATGAGATGAGGAGCTTGCAGGATAAACTGTGCTGTGTGGTTACCTCAAAGTACCCACAAAGCTGGGCTCGCCATCCCTCCACCCAAAGGTGCTTTAGAGGCCGCAAGAAGAGGAAACAAAAGAGGCTGACAGTGAAATAATGGATGTTGTGGGATGGGAGTGCAAGGATGGCAATTGCTCAACTCTGTAATCTTGCATTTACAGTAAGTGTGGTATTTGGCACTGCTAACTTGCAGACATCTCTGCACACAAGCTAAAGAATGGAATGCAAAAGGCATTAGAACTGAGGGTCAAGACAATGTTATAGGAGAAGACAATGTTATTCAACCTGAGGCCAGAGATGTGAAGGATTCCCAAATCAAGTGTCAGACTACAGCTGGAGCTCTGCAAGGTAGGTCTTCAGTGTATCCCACGGATCAGGGTCCATTGTCCATTGGCCTAGGGCTCTGCATTTCGTAAAAGAAATATAGTATCAAACAATATTCATCTCATTTTAGGGGATGTCCTTCTGGAGGAGGGAGGGGCTGACAGCCAGGTATTCTCCTCGGTTCAAGGTGTTAAACCTCCCCACAGGGGGTGTCCTGGAGTCGGGAAGGGAGAGCCTCGCCCATTAACAGCTACGTACCCTAAAAAACGGGAAGGGTGGATGTTTTTCTGAAATTAGGTCGAATCCTAACTGTAATTTATAACCACATATTTGACCATTTACACAATTTGCCAGGATTTCTAGCAGGACTGTCGCAAATGTGTTTGTAGCTTTGGAACCAGTTTCAAAACTATGCAAAATTACATAAGTTCTGGCCAGGCGGGCTTAGTTGGTTGCCTGGTGATTTCCAAATAAGAGAAACATTGCTTAAAATTTGATTGCTTATAAGAAGATAGTAGAAAATTGAGCCATGTCTCACTGTGCTTGGCTTAAATTGGCACAGGCAAAAATGAGATGTGGACCTTCGAGTGGTATTATGCCCCCCCCATGTCAGGCGTATGGCGTTTATGTGATTTACCACTGCCCCCACATGTGAGGTGGATATAGTTTGCATTTTCGGACTGAGCATCAAATTCCCTATACAAATATAGTTTCATTAGCTTGTTTGGTGGAAGTTCATATATTTTATAACCCTTACCCCTCATTGATGTACATAGTTTGGGCTTCTCAGAGTTGTATGTTTAAATTGTCATTTCTCATCTGTATACTTCGCTGACAGTAAATTACTCATGTTTGCACCTCTAAAATGTCCCCTTAGGTTGTTTTTTGGCCTATGTATGTTTTGTTATGTTACTCAGGTTTTGTACCATACAAAGCACCATTTATCAGAATCCTAATGATCTTATTTTGGTACCTTACCTTAGGCGGGTTAAATATGCATCCGAGACATAAACTGGCATGATGTGCTGTGACTCCGGCTTTCCAGCAATGCTTATATAAGTTATATGTTCTTGGGTTGTATACCACACACTGTATTCTTTCTTACGTGGGCTCCACGAATAGTGAATGCCATCACTGAAAACCGTTGCCATAGAAATAGTCAACAGGAATGCATGGCAGAGTCTGTGTACACTCCCAATGTGATTGAAATGGCTGTTTGTTCCGCTGCATGGAGATACTTAGGGGGATCTATCAAATTGAATAACCTTTGCAAAATTGTGATTCAGATCTCCCACCCATAACATGTTTGGGTGCACATTAAACAACTTTTCATAAGTAAAATGTACTGCCGAAACGTCAACTTTTCTATGGCATATTAAAGAAACAGAATTCAGCTCATCTTGACTCCAGGGAGTCGGCTGAGATGTCTAGTCACTAGAGACGGCTGCAGAATGTTACTGGGGACATCAAGCCAGAAGATCCAAAGTTCCTCCCACACCACTGGATTCTGTGAAAGGCACAGCAGCATTCTCCTCCTTCAGGTAGTATTGGGACCGCATAGTTAAAGGATATGCCCTGCGCTTTTTAGCTTCCACTTCTGGAGTGTACGGTACTGCCAGACTGTTCCAGTTCCATGTGATAATGTCCCCGCAAAAATGTTGCCATGCAAATAATTAGCAGAAAAATGGCTGTTATTATTACATGAGACACGCAGGGGACAACCCTGCAGCCCCCCCCCCGCTCTTCCTCTCCCCATGACCCTATATATATGGTCACCTATATAATGTTGCCACAAACCTTTCCCGACAACATTATACAGCAACCATATATATAGGGACAGTATTACCTGATGCCACTTTTCCGTAAGGAGCTGTGTGCTGTATTAGTCGACATTGGGGGTTTGCCAGTTCATCCAGGTTTGAGAGATGTGAAGGCACAGGATACGATTCTTCCAGACATTTCCGTAAGGAGCTGTGTGCTGTATTAGCCATCATTGGGGGTTTGCCAGTTCATCCAGGGTTGAGACATTTGAAGGCGCAGGTTCAGAGTTATAGCTTCTGTTCCCACAGCAACTGGCCAAATGTTGATACTCTTTCTTCTATGTACTCTGTTTCTCAAAGGCTGCTAATGCCTCGCCCTCAAGCGTTTACTGTCACTCTTCTTCTCTGGAACCCTATAATCCTCCCTACCTCCTCTTACATATATCCCCTTTCTTGCTGTGTTCCATGGATTCATCAGCAATTCAAATGGAGAAGGACAGAACAGGATAAAATACTTTCTTTCTGTAAAATCCGCTGTTTTTATTCCACTTTGAGATGTCGAGAGTTCCGGCTTTAGCTTTCGTGTGCTCTCACTGTGCTGAGAGATAGTGGGCATCAACTAATGGCACACGCATTGCATTTCGTTAACACACATTTACAATGCATGTGAACACCCAAAGGCTTCTTGGCACTGTCTGCTCTTATCAAGCCCAGTAATGATAGTTTTAGGAACCAGGTGTGTCTTGCTTCTACACAGCTCCCCTTTGCAGATCTGCCCGAGCATAATACAAATGTCTACTTTGTGTTCACTTCAAAGCCAGGCAGTCCACAGCATTAAATCGGCTTCTGCAAACATCTGACATGGATACTATTGTATATTATGACTCTTTTCAGAGGTGAATTCTGTCAGCTGCTCCTAACCCTGTGACCAAATGATTCTTGAATTGCTCAGCATAGATGGTATTGGGACTTAAAATTGTATACGTCGGTCTTAATGTAGCAATGCACTACAGCGGTTGGAATGTAAACATGGTGAAAAATAGGATTGGAGGCTGCAGTCACTGGCACACCAGTCGTTGCTGGGCCCTTCTGAGGCTTCTTCAGGTTTAGCACAACATGTGTCTATTGCCTTGAAGTGCACTACGCATAGCATGCACCCTATCCTTACCATGTCATCACATTAAAGACATTTCCCTGAACAATGTATGGGTTCAATAAAATCAAAGCGTAAACGATTACAACAGGGAGTCTTGCTTGGAATCATTCAGGCGCCTTGGTTTTCTCTTCCCACGAGATAGCTAGTTTCCTCTACCAACACTTGCTAGCGAACACAGTCAAGCAGTTGCGCATCTCGGATGTAGGTGGGGATGGCATGGTCATATCGGAATTTCTGATAGAGAATCTGAAGAGTGCCATAAGGTCCCACACGTCTCACCTCTGGAGCATTCACAGAGCTCAGGCCAGGATGCTCGGCGATTCTTGATACAGCTTGTGTCTTGTTCAGGTTTGAATGCACACAGTACCTCCAGAGGGCATGTAAACGGTGAAACCCCACACGTTCCTTGACTGCAGATTCTGTCTTTAGCAATCATTCAAGCCAATGGTGCACAATACACAATAAGCTTAGATCTGTTTGGTCACAAAGCACTTTTCCCATGCAGCCAACCAACACACACCACCAAAACACCCAGGTAACATTTATGGCAGGACCATATACCTTGTAGCATCTCCTCTAAGGCCATGAGACACTGATGATATTGTGCTGCGTGTTTGAAGTCATGCCTACCTACTTATGAAGGATAAAGTAGCATCTAGCCAGAGGAGTTCAAATCCCAATTTTAAGTGAAATAACTCATCAATGAATATACCGTAGCATCTTGGTAATCAGCTGAGGTGGGATCATCAAAACCTGGCCTCCACTCAACCGATGAAGATGATTCATCATTTTGCTGCCTCCTGCCCAGTATGTTTGTGTCACCTGGGTGTTCTTCTGATAGATCGTAGACCCTAATGGACGGCCTACTCTTTCCTCGAGTGTCCTGCAACCAAATAGACTCACTGGTAATCGTCAATCTCACAAGCATCATGCGTACAAATGTCAAATCTATTGTTCACTGTGTCCCTCTACTATGTAGAAACTGTGCATTGAATCATCTTCAAACTGTGTTAATTGTGCTGTGACATTTCATTTTGATCTCATCTACATCAGCTTCCCTGGACGTAGGAGCAGGTCCTGTTTGTGATCAGTTTGAATCCTGGCCTTTACGTGACACTTCTGTATGAACCATCTAAACATTATGTCTCAAGCATGTTGTATGCACTAATGTAATGGCAATTTTAAATGGAAGGATCCATGGTTTCATCTTGGCCACAGACCATGGGATTCACATAGTTCATTGACAGATATACCCTCATGTTGCTCGTTTCCGGGAGCTCCAGCAACCCCACCCTAGCCAGAGGGGATGACAGGAGGGAAATCAGTTGAAGATTGTGAAGGCTGCCACCCACAGCAATGAGTGAAGAAGTAAAAAGTTGTGGTTTGCTCAATCAAGGCTGATGTCGCTCCACACCTCCAAATCACGCAGGTATCTGTTATCGTCCTCGTGCTACAGCTCGTTCCCACAACCAGAATCAAGCACTACGGAAAAAAGAGAAATGCAGGTGTGTATTGAATATCCCCCTGACCTCCATAGATGTTTAGCCTTGTCTCTGTATTTGTATTGGTTTTCAATGACTGGTGTATCTCTCTGCTGTTTGTAGTACCTTTGATGATTTGCTTTCAACTATATCAATGTCCCTTTCAGTGGAGGTGGGAGTTCACTACACACTTTAAAATAACTATGGAGATGGTGAAATAATGAAAAACAATCCGATGAAAATTACGTTTCTTTATTCAGATTTTTTTAAACAAATGTTCACATTTTAGTTGACAAATATTAAGCCGGAGACATTGACTGCCTCAGTCCTCTTATTTATTCAATGTCATGTATCGTATGTTGTAGTTAATTGAAAAATAACATGTATCCATCAGTCTGTCCCATTCATTATGGCACTGTATGTTGCAAATTAGGGGTGACCTGTCTTCGCTACTCTGCAAGTGTCTTTACTGCAACGCACCTGCAGCTCGGCAAACAAGTAACTGCATGCGTGGATAGGTATGCCTGTCTATGTTAGCAGGTGGGCGGGGAGTGGGTGTTTGGAAGTTGGGAAAACAAAGCATAGGTTCAGAAGCGAAGAAAGCAGTCCTTTGGCGGGAGACACAGGTGTGAGTGTGACAGATGGATGATGGAGTTTGAGGGTCAGTGAGGGTAGCATCCTCGCTAGTCTCGGTGGTAGAGGGAGAAAGTGAGGGGCGAAGGCGGTGTTCCCCTTCAAAGAGGTGGTCAGGATTCGACCGGGAGATGAAGAGATGCGATTTGATATATTTTCTGCACAGGAAAGACCCAGCAGTAAATACATCATTGACACATGAAACCAAATTAATGAAGGTGGAGATTTATATGTGGCAACTGGACATCAGGGCACTAATTAAGGGAATTTGTTTGCCACATATTTTGCACAGTTGCAGCTCTTTGCAGGTGGGAGATGGATTAACCCTTCCATTGAAATTGCTGTATGCAAAAGTGGAGCAGCTCTCCTTTGGCATAAAGCGCCCTCTTCGTTTGAAGGTGCAATAAAACAGCACTTACCTGCAGTATCGGAGAGGGGAACCAGGAACAGCATAGTTGTTAGCACCCAGTGCCTTGAACTGGAGGCTTCCAGCCCTTTAAGATGAATAGCAATACCCTGGAGATGGATAGAGATGCAGATTCTACTCGTACATCAATAATCAAGATGACACAAATAGTTTGGCAAAGTTTGTCTGTTTTAATGCAAGTCTTAAAACAGGGAGTACAATGAACATCAGCAATTGCTCGATACTCTGACTCTAACTGCTTCATAAAAATGTTGTGTTCTTATACCCATAATTGGTCATAGCTGACGTGCTGACCTGCGGCATTACCAACGTCATCCTACATGGCAAACTACAGAAACGTATTGGGAAGCGGGATTGGGTCTAAGTGAATAACTAAACATAGGTACTGTATCTGTATGGAGTAACGGAGAAAGGTAATAGGATAGCTAACATCAGGTGGAGCAACTAAGCCCTCCCTCCAAAATGGCCACTATGAATGTCACTAAATGAATGACGTCCCATCGGCTACACAAACTATAGGACCCCTAACTGCGTGGGCCCCTACAATTGGTTGGCTTCTAACCACCATCGGTGATTTTCCATCTGCGTGATCAGCACGCACACTGAACAACCAGGTGCAAATAAGCTTGTCTTGATACCAGCTTCCCTCCAATTAAGATGTGATCCATCATCACCTCAATGGTCCAGTGTCAATTAGTAGTTTTGTAAGTTGACCTTGAGTCTGTACAGTTCTCTGAGAATTTTTAAGGAGTATGATTACTATCCGGCTTGCGTACGTAGGTGTGACCATCACGTCCATCCAACTTTCTTCCATCACGTGACTGGACATCATGAATTGATCTTTTTTGTGTATTTGATTTTATTCTTCAATAGTCCTCTGATGTCTTTTGTTTTTGCTTAACCTTCTTGAACAGGAGCTTCTGTTCTTTCACGTTAATTGTATCCAATGTCAGCCAACTCCTAGTTTTATAAGACCATGTATTTCTTGACTCATTGAACTCCTTAGCTGTAATGGATTCTGTTTTATTCAATTGCTTTTTGTAACTGCAACACTGGAATGTGATCTTATCGTGTTGTTCATTACTGCTTTATACGTATTGGAAACGGTCATTCTTTACTTAATCCATATGTATCTATGAGGTATATAGGTATATGTTGGCCCCTGTCGCGGTCTAATCTATTTAAGCATATGGCTAGCTTCATGATTGCTTTGCTGCTTGTATTTCATTGCATCTGTATACTTTTAAACTAACTAAATATAAATATCTTCATCACGTTGTTGGCATAAGTTTCTTCATCTTGATCCCAAGATGTCACTTATCCTTGGTATTTCCTTGTTATTTATAAATTGTATGCCTTTCTGGTCTGGTTATCTTTGTATCTGGGTGTTGATTCAACTTTGCAAGATGTCACCATTCATCCTGGTCATTCAGTTTCTTTGTTTCATCAGGAATCTCGTTCAAATGTCCATCATATTGTCTTGGATGCAAGTATGGTTTTCTCAATGGGTACTTTACTTCCCATGTTCTCTTAGGTATAGGTATTTGTATGGGTACTGCACAGAGCTCTCGCTCTTCTCTTTGTTGGTTTAACTGTTCAGTATACGTGTCACATTTTGGTTCATACGTTTCAGGTAATGTAGGCGGGGCATTTGGAGTGGGGTTACTTGACTCCTCCTCTACAGGCTAATGTGGGGGGGTGAGTAAAAGCTAAGGTACATGACCCTGTCATGTATCTCAGAGTACAACATTTGCACTCGCCACTAGCCACTGGCTAGTGATTATTGAATCCTGGCGAGTAAGAAATGGTGTGCTATGCGTCTGTGTAGAACGGAGGTGGCGAATGAGTTTTTATGGCTGACTAGAAGGTTTCGACTTGAAATGTTCACCCCTGGACTGAATCCTAAATCTAATATTATACATATTATTATGTTAATACTTGCCAGATTTTAACGAGAGGGGAGGTGCCTTGAATGTATCTAACATATAGACACTTTAGCTAGCTCATTAATAATAATTACAACTTTGCAGAATCCCAATAGTTTTGCTCATTAATAATAATTACAAATTTGCAGAATCCCAATAGTTTTGTCCGTTTTACCAGAACTGTTTTATCCCATTAACATGTACTTTTCTGCATAACAGTTAATACAGTGCATGGCTATATTTATGGATCCCAATCAGGGAGCGGGTGGGGCACGTAATTTCAAAAAATTGAATAGTGGCTGTATTTAATACATTTGAGCTGGATACTGGAAAAAGTAGGAATTTTGTATTCTGGGATTAAGGAAATGCCAGAGGCCCTACACAACCTCCTTTGACACATTGTTTGAATAGATCCCCAGAAACCGAATCAGAGCCACCACCGCCTTGTGGTTAATTTGCATTCCTTTCATATCCCTTTGTGGAGTTATTGCTAAAAATCCAAAGTTATTGCTCGGTCCCAAGTGAAAAAAAATAAGCAAACTGATGGGACACCATTAAAGAGACTCCCAGTACCTCTGAATCGCTACATTTAATGATATAAAATATATCTTGAACACCTGTGGTGCATTCTGAGTCATCACACATGAAGACACTCTCGCCTTTCACCCAGAGCCCATGAGTGGCAGTCCGGGAGCAGCTTCACCATACGCCTACACTGGCCTCCCATCCACTATGACAATGATCACCAGAGGGACACTTCTATGTCAGAAAGCAGGACATCTTGAGACACTTCAGCCCGACTGGACGGACACAAGTGAGAACAACCCGTGTGGCACTCGCGGGTAAGCTGCAACTTATAAAGCTGAGGTAGTAGTGGGCATGCCAGTAGACAGTTCTTCAGGTAGCCCCCTACATGCGGGGGCTTCCCGAAGCAACCGAATACACTCTGCTCAATGGAAACCTATCCCCACACTTCACAACCTCTGCACCATAATCCCACTGTCATCTGTCAGTCGGGAAGAGTCAATCAAACTAACGGCCCTCTAGCACCCAAAATTCACCAAAGCATATGTTTGGCATAATACTGAAGTATTTCACCTCTTGGAGGGCATGCGATTCGCAGTAAGAATCACAAATTCAATTGTTTAAACAGTAGCAGTGGTTGTGTGTAGGGAGTCCCTCCTAATGACAAAGACGAGGATACCCCTGGGGTTTAGCTGCTAGTCCAGGAACACATTTGTGGGACCCCTTACCAAAATACTTGCTCCTTCAGCCTTCTACACATTTCTTTGACAGAACCAGAATCCTGTAAAAACCATCTGTCAAAATGCTTTACCCCCATAGGCTTGTACTCCTGTAGGTTGTATAATGTCAAAGGGTAGAGCTTTCACCCCAGAAGGGACAATGCTACACCACAGACGCCTCAGTTGACCAATGAAACTGACCTGTGGAGGTGATGTCACTGTCAAACAGAAGAAAGGAAGTGATTAACCCTCTTGATGGAAGGTAGCAGGTTTAAAGAAAAAAAAAACATGAATAAAAGAAAAACACCTAACTGTTGTTGTTAGCCCCAACATGATTAGCGGCTGGACTACCACTTTCAGAATGGTTTATTTTACTTCTGCACGGCCAGATCCTTTATTCAGCACTGACCCAATACTGCAAGTGTTTTGTGCAAATGCAGGAAATGGGGCCTGTATGTAAATTGCTACTGGCATGAATTTGATGCTGGAGTGAGTTGGGAGTGAGCGCTTGCACATTTTCCCCAGTCCGTCAAATGATCGATTATCTAGTACACCTGTAAAGCCTAACCGTAATTTCCCATGCCAGAGATACCAGGCCATAACTGCTGAACCCATATGCATGCATTAGTAATGGCTGAACCACTCGCCCTCACCCGTAATGATAGGCTCACAACTTGTTACAAGTGTTGGCAATAAAAAGGCCGTAGGATTTTATTGTACAGATATGGGTTATGACAATTACAATATCACATATCATGATGGTATCATACTTTTGGGCACCGGGTCCTGAGGTTACCCCCTCGGACCCGTGCCGCCTTCTTGTGTCCCACGACTTGTTGTGGGCATCGTACAGTGCCTTGTACTTCTTTTTGTTCTTCTCCCCTTTTGTAGGGTGGGTGGGTTCTGTGGTAAAGAAGCAAGAAGATTTGGAAGACAGTGAGTAAACCATGAACCTCCTGTTTGCTTGGGTCCCAGTTCAGGGTCCACAAACAGATTGTGTTTACTCTGAGCATGCTGCTCTTATTTATAGGACCCAGGGAGGCCCTGGGTCTTTGTTGTGTATGTGGTGGGGGCCGCTGTTGTCGCAGCCCTCGGCCATAACTGCTGAACCGATATGCATGCATTAGTATTGGCCGAACCCCGAACCCTCACCCGTAATGATAGGCTCACAACTTGTTACAAGTTTTGGCAATAAAAAGGCCGTAGGATTTTATTGTACAGATATGGGTTATGACAATTACAATATCACATATCATGATGGTATCATACTTTTGGGCACCGGGTCCTGAGGTTACCCTCTCGTACCCGTGCCGCCACACACGGGCAGGTTCCCGGCTGGCCGTGTTCCCCCAAGAGTATGCCCTAGTGACAGCCCCTGTGAGCAAGAGTTGTATTGATTTCCCGGTAAGATGCTCCATGCCCTGGCTAGACAGATGGGTGCTGTCGTCGAGAAAAAGGTCTGGGTTGCCTAGTGTAATGGCCGGGTGTTTTATGAAACCCAGTCCTCTAGTCATACAGAATCTCTCTATGGTCCTGTTCAGTTTTCTTCTGGATATGTCTATAGATTTTTAGCAGTTGGCTCCTAGCCATTTCTTTCTTGGTAAGATGGCTGAGAAATATATTTCGGTACGCCTCCAGTTGTGCGCAATGCCTGCTAGGGAGGAGCACATTTCTTTGCATAGGGTGCATCTAGCTGTGTTGACTAGGTCGTTGCCCCCCTAGATGTATGATCAGGAATTCTGGTGGGTCCCTGTATGCCACCAGTTCCGCTAATGTTTCGTGGACGTCCGCCCAATGTAGGCATCTGTATCCCCACCATGACGTAATGGTGTTTCTGAAAGGTGGCCCATCTTTAGTTTCTTCTGCCCATCTGCCTGTCCTGAAAACGAATGAGTGGTCAACTATCCATGCTGATCGGAGTGTGGCCTCAATTTGCCTGTTGTTTCTGTGGTGGTGGGAGGGAGGGAAAAGGAAGACAATATTATATGGGCAGATGGCTATATCGGTTGCGGTCTGATATATCTTTTATAACAGTCTGACTTCCATCCCCCTATGTTTTTTAGTAGTTGCGGTGCTAAACCTCCTTGCCATGCAGCGGTGGCGGCACCTATCCTGAAGGAATGAGTGCCGAAATGTTTGGGATCCCACCCTGCTCTGCTGATTGCTTTCATCAGCACTCCTTTAAATTGGTAGCGGCTTAGGGCCGATGCATCCTTGTGGATTAAAAAACTCTCCCCCACTTTAGGTCGTTGTGCGTAATAAAGGTTGGTGATGCACAATGGGCAGTTGGTTGCCTCATCGATGCAACAAATATTGATGGTTCTTTTTGCACCCGTTTCCGACTGCTGCATTTCTATATTAACACTCTCCTGTCTCACCCTGATTTCCATGACGCCCAGGCCGTTTGTGGCCTTGGTGCTGGAAGCGATGAGTTCTCCTACCCGGAAAGCCCTGAAGTAGGCTAGGAAAAAGGCTGTTTTAAATAACATTATCTCGTAAGGGTGCCAACATATGGCTTCCAAATGGCTTGCTATCTGTACCAGTTTGGTGAAATCAAGGGGTCGGCGGGTGTCCACGCGCGGCCCCTCCAATCTGCCCCATCCCTTCATTGCATAAGAAATGAGTGTGTTCTGGGTGGGGTCTGAATCGCCCCGAATTTGCGTAAAGTATGAGATTGCCACCAGGTGCCTTTTGGCCCAATCCCTTTTGAAACCTTGTTCCCGGGCCCATTTTAAAAATACTTCTATATCTTTAATCGTTATTAGTTCTACGTGGTTTAAACCTGTGGTTTTGAATACTGTTTGCAAACACTTACTGTACTGTGTTGCTGTGGTGCTTGCCACCGCCCTCTCTGCCATCTCTTTTAGGAAGCCTGTGAGGTTCTTGGCACCTGTTGTTGTTGTGCCTGATTCTTGTTGGGCATCCCAGTCTGGGCTCTCTGGCGCTGGCGTTGATGCCAATGTGTTGCCTGAACCCCTTTTAGAGATGCCTGGTTTTCATTGGGCATCCCGGCCTGTGCTCTCTGGCATTGGCGTTGATGCCGTTACTCTTGTCTTCCCATTATTGCCCAGCATTCTGCTGGTATTGGCGTCATCTGTTCTTGGGCATGCGGCGCTAGCTCTCGGAACCTTGTCCACTGGAAGCGAGATAAGGCATCA
This sequence comes from Ambystoma mexicanum, assembly GCF_040938575.1. Taxonomy (NCBI): domain Eukaryota; kingdom Metazoa; phylum Chordata; class Amphibia; order Caudata; family Ambystomatidae; genus Ambystoma; species Ambystoma mexicanum. The sequence goes on from NC_090937.1 coordinate 433,215,644, forward strand.
GCAATGTTTTTATCTGCCCCTGAAATGTGCTTCGCTTTGAGTACAACGTTTACTTGTAGTGTGACTGTTGTAATGCCTCGTAATACTTTTAGTACTAAAGGGCATTTCATAGACATTCTGTTTATGGAGCCAACTACAGCCATGTTGTCGCACCAAATCAAAAGTTCTGTATTCGCTAGTCGCCTGCCCCAGATGTGTAATGTTAGCCAGATGGGGAATATTTCTAGTAAGGTGATGTTTCTTGTCCACCCTGCTGTTTGCCATGAATTGGGCCAGTGTCCTGCCACCCATTCAGAGTCTAGTATGGCTCCAAAACCCTTGCTCCCAGCTGTGTCGGTGTATAGGACCCTGTTAGACAGGGTGTTTAAAGGCGTTCGCCAAAGTAAAAACCCGTTGAAATCTCTGAGGAATTTTCCCCATGTTTCCAGGTCCTGTTTCACCTCTCTGCCTAGCCGGATATGCAAGTGTGGTTTGGTGAGTGATTTGATTCTGAACTCCAGGCTTCTGGAAAATATCCTCCCTTGAGGTATTATTTTGGATGCAAAATTGAGGCTGCCAGCTAAGGATTGTATTTCCTTTACAGTCCCCTTATCTCTCATTATCAGGTTTTGTATTTTAGCCTGGAGTTCTGTTATTTTTGTTTTTGGGATTCTGCAGAGCCCCTTTGCTGAGTCTATTTCGATGCCCAGGAAGATTGTTTGTGTCTGGTTCGGTGGTTTTTTCCCTCGCTAGGGGAATTCCCCACTGTGCGGCCATATGCTCCAGGTTTGCTAAAGCCTGGCTGCATTCCTCGGATTTTGATGTTCCTATGACCATGAAATCGTCTAGGTAATGTACTATTTTTGTCCCTGGTCTCTGCTTTAGGAAAGCCCATTGAAAAAAGGAACTGAATTGCTCAAATAGTGCACAGGATACTGCGCACCCCACGGGAAGGCATCTATCTACGTAGAATTTGTTGTTAAAAGTGAAACCTAGCCACTGCTGTGACTCTGGGTGGACTGGCAAAAGTATGAAAGCAGATTTGATGTCCAGCTTCACCATCAAGGTGTTTCTGCCGCACTCTTGTATGAGCCTTACCGCTTCTTGGAAATGCGTATAAGTTACAGCGGATTCTGTGTGTGGGATGCCATTGTTTAAAGACTGGCCTTTGGGGTAGGATAGGTGATGGATTAGTCTCATTTTTCCGGGTTCTTTTTTGGGAACCAGGCCTAGTGGAGATATTAAATAGTCCTTTAGAGGCATGGCATCCCAAGGACCTGCTACCCTGCCCAGTTGCAGTTCTTTCTTGATTTTGGTTTCTACTATCTGGGGGTTGTCCCTGGCTGACTTTAGATTCATCGTGATGTATTGTGACCCAGAGCCCTTAAATGGGATAAAAAACCCTTTGGTGAAACCCTGCGATATTATCCTGCTGGTTTCTGTGTCTGGGTAGCTGTTTAGGGTGTCCGTAAAATTGCCCGGGTTGATGGGCGTTCGTCCTGGTTCTAAAATTGGGCTATCGTTCTTTCTTGGCTGGGAGTCTGGTGCAGTTGCTTGTTGCATGGTCGCCGTTGCAGTTTGTGTAGGCGTGTTTGTACCAGCATTCTTTGCTCCATGTACACTGGGTTTTCCCAAAATTTCTGCATGGGATGTTGGATTTGCCAGCCTGCTGTTTGTTCTGTCTGTGGGCATTATTTTTCGCCGCCCAAGGCTGGTTCCTCCGAAAGGGCTGCTCCCCTTTTTTGGATTCATCATTGTCATGGGATTTGCTTACTTGCGAATTTTTGCTATTTTTGGAAGAATAATGCATGGTATCTTCTTCCTGGGGAGGTTCGGCGTTGAGGGTATATAAATCGTTCTGGACTTCATCCCACTCAATTGCTGGTCTTTCTGACATGCTCCTCCTAAATCTGATGTCGTATGCAAGCCATGTCTTCCCCTTCTGTGTTACTTTTACTTCCCTTATTTTATCAACATATGCCCAGATCTTCCTACCATCCATGGGAATTTTTTTTTCATATATTGTTGCTAGTATGGCAAAAGCCTGTAACCAGTTGTCCCAGTTTTGCTCGACCTGGGGGTTCCTGGCAATGGCTTTCTCTTCTATTTTTTTGGGATCTCTAAAAGCGTCTTTCCCTTTGCGCTGTGCTTCTATTAGGGAAAAGATTTCTATAAACTCTTTGGCCCATATGGCTTCTTTGATTGTGGTATCAATGTTCCATTCCAGGCATCTTTTGTATCTATTTAATATCTCTGTTTGGAAAGATTTCATTTTTTGTTCTACTTGCGCATTACAGATTGATATAATGTCAGTTGTATTGCTGCCGGGTGTCCCTGTCGCGCCTGTGCTGTCTGCGCCTGGCGTTGTCCATGCTTTTAGGGCACCTGATGGATCAGTTGTTGGAGTTGTGGAGGCTGTTGCATTTATAGCTGTGGCCGCTATTGGCAACTGCTGTACTTGCTGTGGCGGAGTTGCTATAGGTGGTGTTACAGGTGGATTGACAACCGTCATAGGAGGTTCTATTGTGGTGGGGGGGTTTGAGGCCCCGAGTTCCCTTGCGGGCGGCGTCTGTTTCCCCCTTATTTCTACCATCAGTTGCTGCAATTCCGCCATATTCTCGCATCATTTTGACAATGTTTTGGTACCTTTTCTGGCGTCTTTGGATATTTTTCTCTTTTTCAATGGTGCAGGAACCTCCTCCTGGCTGGATGGGCTGGTAATTCCTTCCCTGGGTAGACCGTACATGTTTTCTCTAACCCATGCCCATCCGTAGTGCTCTGCCGCTTCAATGGCTGCTAGCAATTGTGGTGATTTGGGCTTCTGCGTCGGTGTTGGGGGTGCCCGTGTTTTCCGTTTGGGGCCCATGTTTTTCTATGCCTGCTATAGGAAAAAGAAAAAAGGGTTTTATCACAGAGTTAAAACCGTTGTTATCGGCGAGTTCTTTGCGCTTGTTCTATTTGTTGCCCGTGCTGGGTAGTTGACTGTGCCTTCTTGCCCGGGTTTCCGAAAATTGGGCAGCCCCCAGGCTTGATTTACTGGATTTAAATAATTTGTTTCACTGTGGGATCGCCCTGCAGTATTACAGAAATTATTTTAAATCTGCAGTCTTTGGGTCCGCCGAGCTTGGCAATGTGCTTGCCAGCTCTGCGTGGCTGTCGAGCAAAGGCGAGCTCCCAAGCTGGTTTGTGACTCTGCCAAATTTAAAATTGGGTTGTGTTATCTTGCCCCGTCTGCCTTATAACGCGGGGGTTCCGGTCCATTGTAAATACAATGTATCTCTCCTGGACATAAATGTCTATTTTTCTTCCCTCGTAGCCCCAGCGCGGTGGCTTACCTGTAAAATGTTGAATCGGAAAACCCTCTGGGCCGTGCTGTTCGAGTGCCGCTTCTCCTTCGTTCGCACTGGTTTTGTGGGTAATTCCGCAGCACGCGTCTTTGTTTGCTGTGGATTGGACACGCTCGTCGCTCGCTTTTCGATCTATGCCGAAAATGTTGAAGTTGACAGCGTCCGTGCTGGCCGTTCGGTTGCCGTTTCTTCCTTCGTTAAGACTGCATTGCAATTGGTTTGAACAGTACAATGTTCAGGAAGGAAAAAGACACTGCGATGTACAGCGAACTTCAAGAATTGCTAAAGAAGCAAGAAGATTTGGAAGACACTGAGTAAACAGTGAAACTCCTGTTTGCTTGGGTCCCAGTTCAGGGTCCACAAACAGATTGTGTTTGCTCTGAGCATGCTGCTCTCATTTATAGGACCCAGGGAGGCCCTGGGTCTTTGTTGTGTATGTGGTGGGGGCCGCTGTTGTCGCAGCCCCCGGCCGGATAGCCGACTGTCTCACCCCCCGGTGGGGGTAGATCTTTGAACCTGGGGCCTGCCTGATGGTTGTTTCCTTATGGCGCTTAGCGCCTTGCTGTTTGGAGGAAGGGTGCGATGACTGTTCGCACCTTACCTTTCCGTGGCTTTTGTGCCGCCGAGACTGCGTGTCTCCGTAGCAGGGGGGGAGGAGAGGAGCAGGTGTGGGGGGTTGGGGCTGCCCCTCTCCCAGCTGCCGATGGTAACAGCAGTTACCCTGCCTCGCTTGTGGGATGCCCATGCAGCATTGCCCAGGTTGAGGAATTAAAGTTTCTGCCTCCTTAAACCCATTTCACTAAGAATCCATTTCTAGCAGTCCTCCCATTCACCCTCACATCATACCTCCTTAGGTGCTCCTGGGAGGTAGGGGGTTCACGCTTCCTGGTAGACTGTAGCCTTGTCACATTCTGAGCTGGTCACGTGTCATGTCCACACACGCACACTTGCTTTGTGCTACCCCACAAAGCCTTGCAAACTGTTCTGTGTTACTCTTATCCTAAAGCAGTTGGTGTTTCTTCATCAGAAAGACGAAGGACCCAGCCATGGCAGCGTGTACACTTGTGAATCGCAGAGTTGCACACGTTGTCTGAGTCAGAACACCCACGTTGATCTTTTGTTAGAAAATACCAATATTTAAATTTTTTGGAATACATGCATAGTTCAACATTGGCCTGTGTTGCACATAAGATGGCTGCCACATGCACTGTGTGACTCAGAGCGTATTGATGTATGCCTACTGCATTTGACTGAGCAGCAAGACCCAGGTTTGTAAGCAGAAAGCAAGCGTGAATCATCGCACCAAAACGGCTGGCACTGCCTTCAAAGAACAACTCATGACAAAGATATTTTGCGTAGAGCTCAAATGTCATTGTTGGAGCGGCAGCACTTTGCACATTTTTACATCACCCACCTTCCCTCGAAGACCTGTGAATCAGAGCCCCTGTCAGGGCCAATGTACATATTTCCTACGAACGCGCCACCGCCGTTCGAAAAACCCTCTGAAAGGCACAGCTGCACATTTTTCTCCTCGACTGGAACTCTGCCTTCAGCTGATCCAAACATGAAATACAATCAAGTCTTTCAAGAGCATAGAGAAAGCGAATACGTTCCAAAAAATGATATCTTTTCTGCCTTTGCAAGCCTTGCGGGTTTGGTGCGGTCTGCTCTCCCGCGAGAGGGGGCTTTTTGGGCTTACTGCACAAAACACCCAGACTCGCTTGTAGTGGAAAAGGTCGCTTTAATGTGACAGGCCAAAGCTCACAAATAACCGCTGACCTGGCTCCCATGGCCTTACAGACTAACAAAATGTTTTAAACAACCAATTTAATGAATCAACACTTTCCTTTTCCCAACAAATAAATCATTAAATAGTTCCACTTCCTCCCTACCTATCCCTTGGTCCCTACCGTCTCCTTACCATCTTCTCAAGGCGTCCCGCTTTCACCCCGGGGCCATGCCCCTCCATGTTCAATACCTGTTCCTCCGGGGTAGCCCGTTTGTGTAAACAGCACCACCCCCATCCTTTCCCACACTATTCCCCCATTGTGCTTCACTCCCGCACATCTAAAGGGGCCATGCCCCCGGCAACAGAAAAAACCCTCCATCGAGGTGTTCTTTCTGCCCCACCCCTACCACTTCTTTCTACTTCCAACTCCTTACTATCTCTTCCACCTGCAAGGTCAAATCCGCCAGATAATAACTATTCCCATAAACTGACAAGTGGACACCATCCTCTCTGAATATCTTGAAACCTTCATAAACTATTTTTGTGTTCCAAAACCTTCACTGCCACCGAGGCACAACATTTTCCCATCTCTATGTATTCCCTTCCTTGCCCGCTCTATTGCTCTCTCACTTCTCGCTCCCCTCCAAACTCTCTGCGGCAACAACTTAGTCCAAACTACACATGCTTGAGGCCACATTTCCCGGACCATTACCAATTCCCTTTTCATTTTTCTAAGAAGAGCCACACCTGTATCTCCTACAAGGTCCTTTTCCCCTGCATGAATGATCACCCCCTCTGGATACCCATAGCGTTCCCTCAACTCCGCCAACATAGGCAGCAGCTGATCCCAGCAAAGCCCCCCTAAATGAGACCATCTCACCAATGCCATTTTGTAGCTGCAACCCTATTGCCTGCCAAGAACCCTCTTCTCTGCCTCCTTCCCCGCCCACTTAACAATAGAGTGGCCCACAATCTATATCTGTGGTATCTCCCCCAGCCTCCGGGCTGCATCTGAAAAAGAAATTACAATATCACTTTCAAATCACAACCATCCTACCACATTCGACACTCCTGAAATTCCCCAAAACCTTCTTTCAAAGGTCACCTTTACCTAAGTCCCTGACGTACCCTTTGTATTTCCCAGACTTCCACTGTCCCAAACTTTTCACCATATCCTCCGATACGCCCAATCTACTACCTTCAGATGCTGCACCCATCCTAAATGAATGAGTTCCAAACTCCTCTGCCTTTTCCCCTACCGCTACCAAAACCTTTCATAGCACCCCCAAACCTTGCGCAGCTGATACTGCCGCCCGATCCTCATGCTGAAAAACCAACCCCCCCCACAAAGCTCCTTCCATGTCAAACCTGTCTGCACCATGCACAAATCCTTGCTCCCCCGACCCAGCAAAACCCAAGAGCTCTTTCCTTTTTGATCTGTCTTAGACCTCTTAATCCTGATGTTCAGCCCTAACTCTGTAAAATAAACATCTTCCCAGCGCAGTCCACTTACCCCACTCTTTCCTCCCACCAGCTCAGAAACCCTAAAGGCCCCAAAGAACAGCCATGTAAAGCAAGTCGCAAACAACTCTCCTTCCCAGGCCGACCAGCAAACCCCTCCCCCACCCACAGCCCGACACAATCTGACTAGTAGGTCTGCTGATACCGGTCTCCTCTTGTCCTGTTCCCTTCTACTCTCCCTTGCCCACCCTTCCAACATCCTGGTCACCATTTCTCCACTGCTCAGTTTAAAACCCCAAAACCATTTCCCATAGAAATCGATCCCTGCCATCTTCCCCATTATAGTTGCCTTAGAACAACCCTTATCCATGCACCGCAAGAGGAAGTTAGTGACATCATCCCTTCTCCGCTCTTCTGCATACCCCCTACCCTTCCAACTACAAGCTCCCCCCTTTATGAAAATCTCCCATGCTCTCCTGTATGCCTCCCTAGAGGCTGGGGCAAGAGAACCCTCCACCAGGGAATGCGCTCTCAGCTTCCTATCTTCCACAGCTCCTCCGGAAACCTCTGCCCCTCCTGTTCCGCTCCTGGAGACAATCCACGGAATCTCTGCCATTGAAAATAAGATAATGCATCAACGATGCCATTATCCTTCCCCGGCACATGTGTTGCCTTAAACACCACATTCCATTCCATGCAATGCAGAACAAACTCATCAGTCTCACCACCCTCTGATACCTTGCTGACTGCCTGTTCACTACATGATCCACGCATTCGTTGTCAATGTTGAAATTCAGTTTCCTGTTCTGCAACTCCTTCCCCTACAACTCCATTGCAACCAACAAAGGAAATAATTCAAGAAATGCTATGCTCCTCCCTTCCTTCAACCAACGCGATGGCCGCTTCTCTGCGCACCATTTTCCTCCCCAAAATACTCCAAACCCTCCTGCACCTGAAACTTTTTGCACTTCCCATGTCACCGGTTCTCCCTGCAACCACATGGACACCCCGTTAAAACTTTCCTGAAAACGCAGCCAAATCCTACAATCTTCCCGAACTGCACCTGATACTCTTACCCGATGATGTGGGCAGTTTGCTCCCGCCATAGTTTCTACAACAAGTCTGCCCTGGGGCCACCACCTTGCATGCAAAATTCAAATGCCCCACCAGTCTCTGCATGTCCACTAGCGTCATCTTCCGAGCCCCCACCGCTTTTTCCAGCAATTCTATCAGTTTGCTCACCTTGTCGTGCAGCAAGCGTGAGGTCATGGCCAATGAGTCCAGCTCAATCCCTAAAAAGGTTAACACCACTGCCGGTGCCTCCGTTTTGTCTTCTGCCAAAGGCACCCCAAACTCTCCCATCAGGTCCTGAAACATCTTTAGCATCTCCCCGCACTCCCTCTCTCTGTCCGCTCCACTAATGAACAGAAAATCATCTAGGTAATGCAGTACCCCTCCCAACCAGAACTGTATGAGAAAGCCCACTGCAAAACGGAACTGAAACGCTGAACAAGGTGCAAGAAATTGCGCACTCCATTGGCAAAGCTTTGTCAATGTAGATGTGGTCCTCGAACTACATTCCCAACAGCCAAAAATCCTCCGGGTGCACTGGCAACAACCTGAAAGCCGCCTTAATATCGCACTTGGCCATGAAGGCCCCCAACCCCACTTTTCTCACCAAATCTACCGCCTTATCTGTACTTGCGTATACAACCCCACACTCTTCAGGAGCAATAGAATCATTGACAGACATGCCCTCAAGCCATGACAAGTGGTATATCAATTTAAATTCCCCTTGGACCTTCTTGGGTACAACACCCAGTGGGGATACCACTAAATCTCCTGGCAGATCATCAAATGTCCCTACCACGCTTTCTCCTTAGCCAATTTCCCCCTCACCACCTCTGCATTTTCCTTGGCGGACTTCAAATTCTCCGCCCAACGACGCACCCTTGGCCCCTGGTAACCCAGCCTGAAACCATGCCAAAAACCGTCTCCCAAAATCTCAGCCCCTTCCCTGTCCGGATAAAATTCCAACCACTTCTCCAACACTTCCACTTTAAGTGGCGTAAAAGCCTCTCCCCACAACCCATCTGCCGGAACCTCTCCCCCTCGCCCTGTCTCCTATTTGGAAACACTGGGTAAGTGGGTGCTTCCCTGCACACTTGCTACATTCATGTCTGAACCTACACTCGTTCCTTGTGCAGCCATCCTTATTAAATGCCCAGCATGCCACTAAGGGATGCCCTCTGCCTCCGCGGCCCCTCGTGGGAGGGGCGACCAAGAAAGGGATGGAAAGGCACAGGCAAACCACTTGCTGTGTGTAATGGCAGGCCTTGTCGATGCCATCCACTGCAGCCAGAGATCCATATCTATTTCCCCCCAGACCACCTGGCTGTCTTCTGCCATCCTTGACCTAAACTCTTCATCGTAACACACCCATGCAAAGCCCCCAAAACTTGTAAATACCTTTCTAATCACATCCATGTATTTTAACAGCGCCACACATCTCTCTGGAATTTCTCCCATTAGACTCTGACGTATATAATAAATGCCGACGTCCAATTCTCAATCGTCACCGGTACCCTTGGGCGCGAGGCCAGCTCCCTCTCCTCCTCCTTAGAACCATCTTTTTGGTCTCACTTCCCTATGAAGCAACTTAAACACATCCACAGTCCTCCGCAACAGCAGGGGCTGCTCTGTGCCCTCTGCCCGAAAACCTCCCAGCCGGGGGGCCGTTCCGCACCCCTCGCTAACTTCACTAATTGACGGGGACCTCTCTCTCCTCCTCCCACCTGAACTCTTCTGCTGGTATTTTCCACCCTTGCCCCTCTGCCCTGTCAACCCTCTCTGCACCCCGTCACCTACACCTTCCTGCCGCTCCCCACTTGCCCCTTTCTGAAAACTCCTGAAGTCCCTTCTCTCCACCTGGTCATCCTGCCTCAGATCCCTATCCCGCCCCTCACCTAAATGCACTCCCCCTCTGGATGCTCTCCTGTCAATCTCCCTCTCAGCTTCCTACCCCTGGATTCCCAGACCTTCCCTGTACCTGCCGCAGGGCTGCAAGCCACCACAGCCATGACAGTGCAATCAGCCGCTGCTCTCCGCTGTAGCCTACCACCATCTACCTCCCCCTCTCCTTTAACCTCAACCACCGCCCCTTCCAGCTGGGCTTTGGATGCCCTGCTAATGATCTCTAGGGCCTCCCTAAGCACCTTCACATCCACCAGACCCTTCTTCTTGCCTCCCTGTCCCACCATGCAATAATAATATGGTTGTGCACTAACATATGCCCTTTAAATGGTCACCTATCTGCACCACGCCCCCAGGCCAGCACCAGACCAGGGAAGAAAATACCAATAAAATGGTCTGCCCTGGAAAAAGACCCACGCCCCAAAAATATGCTTCTAATATAAAAAGGCTTACTCTCCTCCTAGTCACCTTAAATAATTATTACCTCCTGAAGAAATTTTTTTTTTTATTTTTATGTATGCACCCCAATATTTACTAAGAATGCCCCTGGTACCCCTCTCTAGCAACTCGAAAAGAAAATACCCAAAAACCCCAAGACCAGGCAGCCCTTTGCTCAAAAAGGGGCCTGGACACGGCCGAAAAGCACTGCCCCCAGGCGGCACGCGGGATGCAACAAAATGATCTGCCATGTAATAGCGATGCAGTCCCTTTAAGTGAGCTGCACTGCCACCTACGGCCCTCTGATGCTACCGTGCGCAGGAGCACCGCATAGACAATGTCACTCAGGCTAATAAGGCTGAACCTCCGTCCGGAGGAGCCCGACGCCAGTGGCAGGATGGCCCCGGAGCAGCTCTTCCTACCTAGGAACCGCTACACTTAATGGGCCGGCTGTAACCTGAGCCCACGCCAAAAAAACGTGTGCCGGGCAATGAGAAACCCTGCTCCCCCGCCCGCCAAGTAAAGTCTAAAGAACTAATGAGGCTGAAGGAAGCTCCGGTAAGAGGGGGTACCTTATGTACGGTACCCCCGACTATTTAAGAAATTGAAAATAAAAGACCACAATATTCTTATTGTTCCTAACCTCCCCCCCTACCTAACAACAAAACGCCCTCCTCACCTACGCTACCTCCAACAACCTAGGCCCAGCTACGCAGGGAAGGCTCGGGAGCAGGCGACCTGGTCAAACTCGCGTCCCAACCGTCACCTGCTCCAGAACCTTGTCTGCCCCCTTAAGTACCCCGGAGGGCGCTCTATGCTCAGGCCAGCTCGCTGCCCTGTACAGCGCCAAAAATCACCTTCTATCCCATTCAGCTCATGCGATTCGGATGAGCTCCGTGGGTTTCTAGATCGGTAGGCGCCTCTGCCAGTGGCTGGAGTTATTGCAGCGTAGGCTGCCCCCGAGCATAGAATTCCCACACTGCTCTTGTACTGGTGGTAGAAACCGCTGGCAAACGTCAGATATGTGTTCATATACTACTAATAGTATTTTATAATATTTCCACATTCTGTTCCTGAGCTATAAATGCATTTTTTGCATGTCGCTTATGATTGCTTCTGCTTATTGCGGCACAACTCTTTCAAATTGGAAATTACACACTGTGCACCTCTGACAGCTTATATTTTTCATGTCACAATCTGGAAATCGGAGCCAATCCTATTCAACAAGCTAGCAAACATTTCAGTTTATCAGTTTGCACAAAGCTGTTCACGGTATCCCAGTCTGCTAGTGAAATGTGAACTCAGCGAGCAGGAGTAAAAATGAACGCAATTATTATAATTTTTTTTTCTGTAATTCTGTCTATCTTCAAAATGTCATTTTCAGAAGTTGAAATACGTGTCCCGTCACCAACATTTGAAGGGTACATACATATTTAAATCTGTCATGTCCGGAGCTAATTTCTGCAGTGGAGAGAAAGCAAGTCACAGTTTGTGGGTTTGAGAGGGGGGGGGGGTTTGGTCATGAGCCGAGCCTATAAAAAAACATGTAGCCCGTGGCCCCACGGGTCCTGGCTAGTGTGACTACATGCTTGTCCCCTGAGGGAACACCTAAAAATAAAGACGCAGACAGCAGCATAATAAAGGCTTTTATTTAATGTGTGGTGTGTGGTTTATTTCTTTATGTCCTGTATGTGTGTTTTGGACTAAAACATCCAGCCCACCATGGGGCTGGATGGAATGTTTAAAAAGAAAAGAAGAAGAGAACAATAGAATAGAACTCCCCTGCCCAGATATGGGCTGGGCAGGGCAGAGAAAAGAATCTCGGAGGATTTAAAAAAAAAAAAGACTGTTAAGAGTAAGAGTTGGAGACGTGAGAGAGAAAGAGGAAAAGGAAAAGACTTACCTGGCAGAGTCGTTGCCTCGAGCACCCCCGGGCTCTTAATCCATATAATGGGGCCGTTCTGCACATGTGGAGTCCCCCTTGATGAGGGATCCAAGGGGTCCAAGCTGCTGATGTCCGAGGCAGCTTTGTTGCCCTGGGATCATGACGGATGTCAACCTGTCCGGGGGCCCGGCCGGATGGACCCAGCAGTATCCAGGGCTCAGGTAGCATGCTAGGTGCTGTCTGCGCAAATGAAGAGCAGCCCAGCCTGTGCCACGTATGGGGAGGGCCCTTAATTGAAGTCCTCCCGGGCTGCATATGCAAGGCGCAGCCCAAGAGGTGAAATGAGGAGAGCGGCAAAGCCTGCTTCACCCATGAGGGTGGAGTGGCAAAGATAAGCCCTGGGTGAGTGGAAGAGAGAGGAAGTGAAGAAAAGCCCTAGGCTGCCCAGCAGAGCAGATCTCGTGAAGCTCAGCAATCGTAATATGCAGGGGGCGGGCCAGAAGAAGGTTGCAGCGTGCAGCGATTATCACAATGGCATCCCCAGTTGCATCGGGGACGCTGCTGAGTTTGGAGCCCTTTTGGCAACACGCATGAAATGGGTGGGATGCAGAACAACTCTGACACCAAATAATCGAACCAACTCAGGAAGATGGCAACGTTTTTCTGTTTGGTTATCAATTATCAGGGAGTTGCAACGGACAGCAACGGACGTTCGCTCAAGCTCTCATACATTTCATTAAAAATCATAGTTATATAGTAGAAACTTGTCATACGTGACATCATACTATGTGGCAACCTATGAGGGATTGTAATACACTCAAGGGGAACATCTAAGTATACTTTCTATAAGGGGTTGGGTTGTGATTGGGTCTCTAATGTCAGGTGGACAACTTGTGCACACCTCCAGTGCAAGTCATCTTCAACATTATTAAGTAGGTGGTATATCATTGGCTCTCAAACTATAAGCCCTTCGTTATATGGCCCTCTACAATTGGTTGGCATGCTCGTGCCATATATGGATTATTTGGTTCACTTAGCAGCACGTAAGCTTGTACCCAGGTGCCAGGAGATGGACTCAACTCTACCTCCCGACCCAATTAGTGCAACGCCTCATCACCCATGCCTTCTGGCATGAAGATTGTCTTTGAACTTGGCCTTGCCGTGTATTCTTGTGTCTGGGAATATAAGGGAGTGTGGACACGCACTAATGCTTGTTCTAGAACTCCAAGCCCAACTCTATTTCCTTCCTTATCTCACGAGACAGGAGACCACGATTTGGACGATTATGCTGTATTTAATTGTCTTAAATGAATAAAACTTGGCATGCATTGTGTTCTTTGCACCTTAACAAGGAATGATTCCGCTTCTCACGTTTTCCGCCTTCCAGAGTAGATAACCAGACTTGGCTGCCTTCATAGTCTGACTCATTCAGGAGTGACCAGACGCCGCCGGAGCCACGACGGTATACTGCTAAAAGACTTCAAAATAGGGGTATACAGCAGGGGAATACCGAAGACACCCCGAAATTTCGTCTCCGTGGTCTACTACTATTTTTTTCGGCCACTGATTTGGCTTGTCATACAGAATTAGGGTGAAGACGCTAAGCTTTCACTAAAATCACAACTGTCCTGAAGATGGCCCAGTACTAACTATTTAGCCCACCGCAGACAACGATGGGACTACTGAAAGGGGCCGAAACATATGTCGACCTATAGAAAATTCAAATGTGTTTTTTCTTACTGTCTCTCCATATTAATAACAACCAATATGCTTGAAGAAATTGTTCAAGTTTCGCACCTGTTTTTCACAGAATGATTGCACCGATATGAATGGTATGAGTGAGATATGATAAAGCTGTATAGAGATATATTTTTTATATAATACTTTTAACAAATTCTATTAAAGAGATTAATTGATACAATTACTATGGTTCTGTTTACATATTGTCTCTCTTCTGAGACTTTGCTGTTGACTCATACATCAGCCCTTTAGCACCTGCACCTACCGTGCCGTCAGACCTTAGAGAGAGGGGTAGTCAGTCTGTAACCTTGTGCTCACTCTGCCTTCAGCCTTGACACCAGGCCAGACAGCTTTGCCATTCATTTTCCCAATCTCAGCTAATTCTTACTGCGACACAGCTGTCTGTCCTTCTTTTCCATAGGTCTGAACTTACTAAATTCATGAAACCGATGTCCAGCTTATATACAATGGCGGCTCCGCCTGCAGTCTATTCCGCAGACCTGTACTACCGCATTTATATATTTCTGCACAATCGGCAGACCTGTATTAGCGCATGTATATGTTTTTGTATAATCAACTGAATTGATTAGTTCACTCTGGCCTTTTTCAACTTTTTGGTTTCCATCTTTATGGCAAATCAGGACATTCACCAAAGAAGTTGAATTCTGTTGTCTCCATGTATTTGTTGAAAATACATCCACCATGTATTTGTTTAAAGCATAGGATTTTGTATATTTGTTAAATGTATTTACCTTTGTGTAATAAAAATTGTAATATATTTTTTTCAATAAATTGTGTTTGGTGTGACTTTACATTGCTGTATGTTTTTCTTGGCTACCCTGGTCAGTTTCAGGTTAGGATATCCATTTGTTGGATACCAAGTCAATCAGTATTAGTAGCTTTCTTTGAATTTATTTCTCGCAGCTTTTGTATTTCCTTGTGAACACATATTTGAGACCCCCTCATAAGCTATACCACATTTTGGGGTAATCCCCTTTTCATGTTTATATTCCCTACGTATAGCCAGCTTCTATGATCACTTAGTCTGCTTGCGTTACTGCATCTGTACAGTTATTTAACGGCTTACATTTTCTGCAGTGCTCTTCACACGTGCACTCTGTTCTTTGCATATGAAAGTTTACTTGATTCTTTATTTCGTCATCTATAAGGGTCATGCATCTTCTTCAGCCAGTCTTCTCTGTGCGTCACTCTCGCTTCATGTGACGTCGCCAGCTCCTTTTCTTGCTCTTTTTCATATTCCTTCAGGGATTTTCTCCATTTGATTGTCATCTCTTTGGGAGGACATCTGATGGGGTTTTCTAAGAGGGTTTTTTTTCCTGAATATTCTCGACGGAATGGTCACAACGGCTGGTGTCGAGCATGGCACAATCTCAGGCCTCCAACATACAGGTGAGAGCGGGAGGCACTTCCTGCAGAGGCATTTGGCTGCTCCCTTACACTGCCTGACTTGAACATGGCCGTGGGTGCGGCAGTGGTCACAGCGGTGTCCCATGACACTGTTGACACTGCTTATTTCAATATGGTGGCACTGGCCGCTCGATGACAGAGTAGCCCCCAGCCTAATGGGGCCACTCTGCAGATTTGCATGGTGCAGCGGGCATGGCAGTGATGTCGGGTCGGCCCTCCACTCATCGGGGCCCACCCCGAAAATATTGACAATGCCACATGTACTGCAGTGAGCAGAGATGGGCCCCCCAGCCAATAGAGCCCACCCTGAAAATAAAAAAGAGGTGCATCGGTGAGCGTTGGCAGACCACTTATCATGCAGCGGAGGTGCTCAGGACTATATTAAAGCATGGGATGCGTAGTGAGTGCAGGTTTCCTCATATTTTGGAAGGGGCATCCCAGAAGAAAGAAGAGGACAGACCCACAAAGGTACTTTGAAGGGGCGACTGACTCCAGAAGTCACTCCATTGTGACCCAAGGGCTCATTACGAGGTGGGCGGTGCAGTAATAATCTGGCAGTAATACCATTACCACTGCATTACCAAACCGTCCAACTATGAGTTTGGTTGAAAGTTGGAGGTTTTACCTCCAGCTATTAGTTGGAGGTAATCTGCCACCTTTCTGTCAAATGTCGGGGGAATTACCGCAGCAGTAATTCTTCCAAAATACCCTATGGAGTCCAATGGACTCCAGTTATATTGGGACTAACACCGCCACCAACACTTGTAATCCGGCGGTAATACCGCCAGACGAAGTGGCGGTAACAGTATTTTGGTAGTTTATCAGCAGATTTACTGCTGAGAAACCACCAAACTCGTAGTGCATCCCGTTTTATGTAGTATATATGTTGTATGTCAATGGGCCTCATTACGAGTAAGCAGGTCCGGATTTAGCGGTGCCGGTAAAACCGTACCGGCACTGTTTTCTGGACCAGCTAACTCCAAGTTTTGTGGCCGTGTAGTGTTACACCCGGCAGGTCTGACCTGGCAGGCGTAACGCCACTGGCTGCACATGGACGTGGAAACACCGGCACCATTTTCACATGGTGCCGGTGTTTCCACTGCCCCCATTTGGGAGTAACGAAATGCCGGCTCCAGAATTACCGGACCACCAGGGTTGTAATGCCCCAGTGATTCCAGCAAGTCTGGAGCTGGTAAATCCCCACGAGTCCAGCGGCAGCCTGCCGGTATTACCAGCACGGCTACCGCCGGACTCATGAGGTCCAATGTATATATGTATGTGTTGTTTTATATACATATTTAAGTACTGGTTTGTATGGTAATTATTATGTAGGGGGACCGCGATGTATGGGGTAAGTGTTGGGGAATGCTAATTAGAGATAAGTGTTAAGTAGGCTAATATATTACACATGTTATACATGTTAACTAGAGAAAGGGGGTACAGGGGAGGTACTGTGGCAGACTTCCTGTGGCCTCTGAGCGAGATTGAACCATCCACGGAAGTCATCCTCTAGCCTCACATTCCATGTGGGTGGTACCTGAGTTAAGGTAGGGGGTCTGTTGTTCCATACTCACCCTAAGGGTCCCCAAGACACCTCCGAGAAAGGAAGAGCTGACATAGCAGGTCACCAGTTAAATGGAGCTAATGCCAGGATATTCCTACGGAATAGGTATAAAAGGTATAAGTGGTTTTATTAAATAAAGAGGGGTCCCCATTGGGATCCCTATAAAAGTAACTGTTGTTTGTGTCCCTTAGTGGCCAAATAACTTATTTTAATAGTGCAGCACTGCTCCCTATCCTGAGGGCTGGAGGATGAGTGGGGGTGGTATCCATGGGAACTGTCCCTGCTCAGGAGAAAGGAAGAGTACACCCTTCCACCGACCTGGGACAGGAAACAGGGGCTACAAACTATGCTGCGCAATCTAAATGATAGGTACAAGTTATCCTCAAACGATAAACACTGGGGCCAACCTGCTGATTTGCATGGTGCCGCGGGCATGGAAATGCACATTTTTGCATTAAACAGCACATTTTTGCATTAAACAGTGTCATCTGGAAAACTGATTGCTGTGCGCAAATTTACAAGCAGAGGGCTGTTTAACGGAGTTCATATATGTACAACATATGGATGATCATTACATCAGCCCTCTATATCTTTCACTGATGTTTATTTCATTTGTTGCCTGTGCTTTTTTTCCTATGCTTGAGAACATCCTCCATGCATATGAAACAATGTTTGCTTATCTTGATTCCTTCAAGGCTTACCAGTCTTTTGGATTGATGGTAACAAATGCATTTCATTAAAACAAAGAGTACACTGTAAAAGTATGTGTAACCTTTTCACTAACCAGTAAACATTTGTTAAAATGGTCTGGAAAACCCTAGTTTAAGCAGAAATGGAGGCCTGTAAATCCTGCACTGAATAATTGAAATAGTCAAATTAAATGGCAAAACCTGCTTTATTATCAATCCAACATAAAACAGGAACAGCATACAAGCATTGCATTCTTGTACATCTCAGAGCTCTCATCCAAAACAATGGTTTATGAATCAACAACACGTCACTACTGACGTCATACTACAATCTTGGTTACAGAAACCTACAGGGTGAAGGGAATTGGCTATATATACATTATATAGGGGTTTAGTCTTCTAATTGGACATCACACATCTGATGGCTCCACCTGAGACCACCTCAAAATTGATAATGTTGAATGCATGTAATTTCTACAATATGTCATTGATTAGTGCAAAATGTACTGGGTGGCCTAGCATTGATGGTTTTCATTGGTTGGCATCTTACTGACCAACCATGGGCGATTGACAGGTCCTCAGCACATGAGCCAGGCAGGAGTTGGGGGAGAGATGCCTAGGTACTGCTTTCCTTTCAGTTAAAAAAATATACTAACCCTTATTCCTAGGTCATGAGCCAGAGCAGCTTCTTTGTAGTTACCCTTGTAAGGCACCTTTATTTCTGAGAATATTTGTGCAGTCGAGGCAGGTGCCTATCTGTGTCCAGGGCTAATGAATAGACAGTGTTGTTGAATTATGGGTCACGTATGAGAGAACCACGTTTTGAATTATTTCACCCTGCAATTATTGAGATTTTAGCTAATATAAATGTGAGTGTTATTATTTTCTTGGCCACTAGGGTGTTCCCTCTGGAGGTTATAGCTTATAATTATTCTTCACCTGGTGTTCCAAGGCTGATTTTTATTTAATCTTAGAAAAATATGTCCTGTGCCTTGGGAATTATCTTGTGTTCTCTCTGAGTTGTCCATACCCTCTCTAAGTTCTCAGTAACCATGGCTGGGTGAGCACAGCTACTGTCTGTGCTCTGCATGTGTCTGTGTTTCAGTAAGTTTAGCAGTTTGAGATTTCATGAAGCCTTGAGGCCTTTCATTCTTTTCAATGTGTGTTGCTGCTTACATTTAGAAAAAGATGGCTGCTCAGTACTGTCACATTTCTACATTAGTAAGCTGTATACATAGACAGTCCATGCTGCATCCAGTTTATACATTGCTTATGTTATCTTCTTGTCTTTATGGTTGCAATCGATATTCTTAGTGTATAAATGCATATTTGACTTAGTGTCCTTGTTTCTTTATGGTGAGTTCATATTTGCTTAATGTCTATTTGCTTTGTGTCTATTGCATGCATGCATATTATCTCACTGTGAGTTTGTTAGTGCTCACCATCTTTAGTTATATTAAGTCAATTTCCTGCTGCACTTGCCTTGGATAAGGGTGGTATGGTCACCTTTATGAATAAAGTTTCTCACCTGTGTGATATTGGGGTGGAGTGAGGGGTAGTGACTATGACTGACGTATTCATCTGCCTGTCAACACATTTGGATTAAGTCCCTCTTCAATGCCTTCTGTTAAGGCCTGATCTGCACTATGGGAGTGTGACTAAAGCAACAAACCCATCAGCCGATAGACAAGTACCTTTGCAGCCTCTCTGTGCTTTACACTCCAGCAGGTAATGTCCCCCTGGCATGGCGTTAATCAGCAACATTCATTGTTTAAGCTTTCTGCAGGCTATTGTTTGCTACACAAGTAGGAGGCTCCTTCCGTTTGCTCAAACTCCTTAGCTCATCCGTGCAGCAGGGAGGCCTGGTGTTTTTTAGGGTCTGTTGCAATTTACCACTTGTTCCTTTTAAAGTACCTTTCCTGCCTGTGCTCAGGTGTTTTCCCTGGAGGATATAGATAAGCAGCAAAATAGGAGGGCTCTGCCATCCCCAACTCCACCCACACACCTGTGCAACCCAGAGATGTGTTTGTTCATTTCCAAGGCATGTACATTTTGGTAGGTTAATCCATCTTCGAGTCTTTGTTCCTGTTATTCCCATCTAGGCCACCCCATTGCTGGACACAACATTTTTACTCTGTGTACCAAGTGAGGTGAAACTACACATGTGACCCCATCCTTCCAATAAGATTGAATTAGTCAGTAAAGCATAGATATGTAACCTAGCATTGACTTTTTCAAGAGAGGAACTGACCTCTACTCTAAATTGGATTTAATGAGCACAGTCAATGAGCAACAGCTGGCAAAATCACCAACGTTCAGCTTACCCAGCATTAGGCAGCATTTATGAAACTATAGATAAACAGGTTCTTTTTTAAGAAGCCAACAAACCGGCAGACGGAAGAAACATGTGTCCACCTTGCAAATTACAACAGGCCAGGGAAACGTATTTATAAACATTTCTGACCCTGTTACTTCATTTGTAAAGAAAGATTTTACAAAATGGTCTTTCTTTCGTATCAGCATACAATGTTTCATTATTTCAAAAACAGATAAACTTTTTTAGACTATTACAGAAAATGAAATTCCAATAATGTTTTGTCTCTTGTCCATGCTTCTAGCAATAATCATAGACTAGAAGAATTTAAGGAATTCAAACCAAACCGTTATTTTACTCCAATTATCTGCAGAAGACCAAATGAACTGTTTGACCATCAAGTTCCAACATACAAGAAAATCTTTCAAGGAATGAAGCAACTGAATAGAAATGATTGGCCAGTGTCCCGAGACTAATCATTAAGCAAGAAGTTAAAGGTGGGGCCCCATCATAATGCATCGCAAATATTAGGACTTTGAATGTCTCGACAATTGAATGACAAGGACATGTATTTACCTATCCGAAATCACTGCACACAGGCAGTCAGCACACTAACTAAAACCACATTGGAAGATGCAGAATGCTGAGGTTGAATTTCTGACAATACTAATGGTTTTTTGTCTAACCGATATCATATCATGCCTGTGTTTTAAATACTTCCACACATCCAAAATCACCTACTTACCCACCAGGCTGTCCCATCATAGCAGTAACTAACAGCTTACTTGGGCCACTATCTCAATATGTACACTATATTCTTCAACGTTTCACCCAAACAACAGAGACGCACATAAAAGATACCACTGATTTTCTTAAACTACTCAAAGCAGTGGGATTTTCAGACAACTTTTAAGTAACCATTACTGTGGTGAGTATGTACACTTCATTACCCAATGAGAGTCTGGAAGCTATTGAATGGCTCCTGCTGAATCATGATATTGAAACAGCTAACACAAATTTTTCTACTCATACTTCTGAAATGGCTACTTAGCAACAATTTTATTTGGTATAAATAGCAACATCTCCTTCAAATCTCTGGAACATCCATGGGAGCAATCATGGCACCAATATATGTGAACATATGTATGTACTTTTTTTTAACATCCTTATCTTCTAAATAATGCGAGCTGTCAAGATCACATGCCATTTTACTGGAGATACATTGATGATATATTTTATTGTTTGGCAGGGATCTGAACAAACTCTGCGACAATTCTCTCGGTGCTTCAGCACAGTACATACCCATATTAAGTTCACTTTGAAGTATGACAGATCCCCTATACACGTTTTAGATGCGCAAGTGACTGTGGTTGAAAACCAAATGGATAAAAAAATATTTTCCAAGCCTGCATATAGAAACAAACTTTTTACATGCTACTCGTTTACTTCCTCCACACATTTTACTAAATGTACTGTTTAGTCAATACTTGAGACTCAAAATAATTGTATCAACAATTGAAATTTGAAGTATAGAAAATAATGCTGTAAATCTTTTGCAAACAGCTATGATGAATCAATGTGGACATTGAAACACTGGTTGACAATTTCAAGTGGGTGTTCTTGTTACAACAAAACATTTAAAGAGTTTATCTAAGTTTATGTATGTTACTACCTTCTCACACCAGAGTTGCACCCTCAGGAAAATGATTAGAAGTCATTGGGCCTCATTACGAGTTTGGAGGCAGCCATGCCCTTAATAAGGTCATGGCTGCCTCCAAACTCTGGTCTGGTTCCGTGGTCCCTGAATGGGGAAATGCCAGGCCATTCTGACTTTGGAGGGCCCGGTATTTCCCCATTCAAGGAACCCGGGCCATCCCCATTCCCATTTGAGCCCCCATAGGGCTCAATGGGAATGGGTAGCATGCTAACAATGGGCCCGTTAATGACGGGCCCGTTGTTAGCATGCTGGTCCCCTCGCGGGACCCACAAAGGACATCTGGTCTGACCAGACATCCAGAGCGGGTCCCACGAGGGAACCTCGTAATGAGGCGCTACGGGGTTAACTCCGACTGCACCTTTACCAGCGCCGTGAACCCCTTACCACCTCACTAGTAATGAGGCCCATTGTCACGTCTTGCAATATGAAAATTCTGAAAGGGAATAATCCACAGTAATAGACACTATCATGAGTTAATCCTTTGCTTTCTCTACTCTCTTTGGACCTGTACTGTGTCTTTTCCATTGTTTGTAATATGCATGTGCATATAATTTGGATTTGGGGGTCCATGGACATCTGTTATTGTTAGTAGAGACAATCTTT
This sequence comes from Ambystoma mexicanum, assembly GCF_040938575.1. Classification (NCBI taxonomy): domain Eukaryota; kingdom Metazoa; phylum Chordata; class Amphibia; order Caudata; family Ambystomatidae; genus Ambystoma; species Ambystoma mexicanum. The sequence continues at coordinate 433,237,511 of NC_090937.1, forward strand.
GTTACTGTGAGAATATCGTCATTATGCACCATTAGTGGCACAACACAATAAGTTATTTCCAAACTGCATCAGCTCAATATTTTGTGAGTATTTCACATATGGAGGAGATATTCTAGCGCTAATATTCATAGCGCTTAACTTAACTGTATATTGTATATTGTGCAATACTAATTTGTTAGTATTGTGGTCCTCTATAACATCAGCATAAAAAAGTAGTTTAGAGAAGCAAACAGATTCAGGGTCCATAAAATATGGAGGAGAAGTTGCACAAATAGAATGCTTACCCAACCATTGGCAATATGTCATGCTGTGTTGTGCTTTATTTACCTGTTATTTTCTACCTTAAGAAGCCTTTGAGGGCTGGGTTTGAGGCGTCAGTGAAAAAGGTCCACTGGTAGTGAGTGGGTCGTGCTCCTTGCACATTTCTGACACAAGCAGTGGTCGAAGTGGGCAGTTTTACTGCTCCTGTACTTTTATTTTAAATGGGAACTGTTCTGGAATGGTTTCATTTTAAGATAAAAGCGTAGGAAGAAGTTGAATGCACTGCACGTTCCCATAAACAGCAGGCGCGTATGTTTGGGAGTTTGCATTGTGTGTGGGAGGGAGTGTGGCGATGGGGTTTGTGTGGAGCGTGGGCAGGCTATTAGGTGACGTAGTACTACTACTTCTTTTCGTACACTACGACCACTGGACACACGGGGTTTCATCAGGCGCCTGTTCTCTGCTCCCATGAGCGTTCTTCTGTCTGGGCCTTATTATGCTCCAAGTTTTCAGCCAGCTCATAGTGGCCTGCATCCCACTTAATAAAAACGGTGATAGTCGGGGGGCAATGGGCATGGAGGGTTGTTTGCTCTGTGTGTTTTGAGGACACCGTTTTGCTCAGATTGCAATTGAAATGTAACAGTATGGCCTGCAGAATGTTGTCCTTTATGGGAGCGGCCTGCTAGCTGAGCAAGGATAATGGCTCCCACAACAGGCTTCCGTGAGCTAGACAGAAGAACACAGCACGCAGCACACAAGCCCCTGCTGCGAGTACCACAAAGCAGCAACAAGACGGGATGATAGGTTCATTATGACCAAAGCATAGCCATTAAACTGAAAAGGATTCAAGGCAGTCAAGTGTAACGAAAAAAACACACGCAGAGGACGTATTTATGTAACACATTACCGCCCCGTCCGCTCCTCGTCATCGTACAGTAAGCATTGGCTAATAGCAGAGTATTTGTATTACTCTCACTACCACAAGCCCGCAACTTGTTATTATGATCCACACCAAATAGTACACATTTTATTGACCAGGAATAGTGAGAGTTTGAGTACACGGGCCAGTGAATCGACCTTTCAAATCTAGAACAGCCAAATGCTATTGACGAATTAAACAGCCAACCCAGACCTCTTTGAGAATCGCATGCCTTTGTCTTCAAAAAAAGTACTTAAGGAGTAACGATCGGGGAGTAATCTTTCTGACAACCCACCTAAGGAATGGCATCCTTTTAAAAAGGATGGTCCAGGCTGTGTCCAAAAGAGTGCACATATGCAGTGCACTGACGCTACACACTGTTTGCGTGTAATCAATTATGAAACACCAAACATATACTTAAAAAATGAAAATGATTAAATATTATTTGTTTTTTCTTTATCAAATAACAGGAACCCTGTAATGATGCATTCTTGTTAATACACATATTTTGTACAGAGGTCCATGTGTACGCTCAGCCTGCAGTGTCACTCATAGGGAACATTTTAACTGACAGTGATGACACATCACTTGCCAATGACAGAAACATGTTAAGGGTTCACCGTATATATTACTGATATCACCACCCTGAGCTTGTATCACCACCTGCAGATACAGGGCCTCATTACACGGATGGCGGTGAACCATGCGCTTTTAGCGCCATGGTTCATGCCGGTAAAATACTGGCACCGCTTTGGTGGAAAGGGGAATTACCGCCCTATTCCAAGGTTGGCGGGGCTGTAATTCCCCCTTCCACCATTGCCCGTCCCCATTCCCATTTTTGCCCCATATGGGAATGGGGGAAGGCTCTAATTACGGTACCGCAAATTGCGGTACCGTAATTAGCTCCCTGGTCCCTTTGCAGGTTGGTTTTTACCGCCTGCAAAAAGCAGGCGTTAAATTCCCCAACTCGCAAAGGGACCTCGTAGTAAGGCGGTAAGGATTTACCGGTACCGGTAAACCCTTACCGCCATCCGTGTAATGAGGCCAGTCTTTGTGTCAGTAGCAGAGGCAGCTTTTGGTGCCAGGGGGTCGGTCAATAGGGAACCAGCAGGAGGCTGGGGGACACACTCAGCACCAAGGGAGATCCGGGTGAAGGTGGAGCGGGGGGGGTGCTATTGTTTTTCGATAGGTGTGTTAAGAAGCGACACCTCAACTCATGATGGTAATACACATCCCCGTTCATAACCCTGCCTACTATATATTTTTGAGGGCGCTATGCACTTTGCTTAATTGCTGTGACTGGCAGCACGTTAACGCTGAGTGATTTGCTCAGTAGCTGTGCTGTACCTTTCCACTGGTGATTTGAAATGCTAGCACGCACCGCCACCCGCACAAAGGAACGCCAAGGCAAACATATTAAAGTCTTTAGTCAGATTTGTTGCATTGATTGCTTGCATGTTTGCCCTTTCTTTAAACATCGTATTCATTTCCAGTGATTAAATATTTATTTTATGACAGGCAAACACTCATTAAACCGCTAGAATAAATATTATCTATTTAGCTATTAGAATGATACTATCTTTCAACAGCAGGTACACATACAGCATGTGAATCAGCGAGAATATTAATATGTGGTTAAATTCCATGTATACACTCGACGCCATCAGACGTTGGTGGCAAAATAGGGCTTGAGTGCAAATACTTTGAGTGCTGCCGAGTGCCAACCTATTCTACCCCCCTGCACTTTGATATACATGTAAATATGTGTTGCTGTAACCACTGTTAATTTACCTTAAAATGTAAGGGTACATAAAGTGTAAATTTGCGTCTCGTATGCAGAGCATAATGATGAAGCTTGAGGGTATGAACGAGCACTGTTATTGAATGTGTTGTTTTTGAAAGAAGCAGTGGGTGAAAACATAATCCCTTCTGGAGAACGTGTGTCAGTGACTGCCACAGCATCCTACCCAAGGTCCAATCCCATATCGTCCTTCGTAGGATGCCATGGTATTTGTTTGGAAATGCCCTCGCCAAATTCATTACATCTTCATTTAATCTTCTGGGGCCTCATTATTGAACAAAGAGTCTAATAGGCAGATTCCCTGACCATGCTGCACCAATGGTTATGGGCCTAGGGCCCTTTAGAAACGTGCATGCAATGGATGGGTTCACAGAACTCTTGAGTCCAAATAACCGAACCAACTCGGGAAGATGGCAAAGTACTGTTTTATCAACAATTATCTAAAACAGGGAGTTACAACGAACATCAACGGACGGACGCTCGATTTCTCTCAATGATTTTTTCACACAACATAGACTTTATACTAAACACACTTCAGAGGTGATGCCATTCTATGTGACATATAATAAAAAACATATTGGGGATCGGGATAGACTTAAGGGAAACATCTAAGTACACATTATATAGGAACTAGGATTCTGATTGGCTGTCACATATGCCTACCTATAAAACATGTAATCTTTAAAACCATTAGATATGTGGTTTCTCTTTGATCTTTAAGCTATAAGGTCCTTCGTTATAGGTTATAGGTCCACTACAATTGGTTGGCACACTTGTGACATATCTGGAACATTTGTTTCATCTAGCAGCTTGTAAGCCCAGACCCAGGTGCAAGTAGATGGTCCTGACTCTACCTCCCCACCCAATTAGTCCAGCATCTTGCATCACCCAAGCCTTCTGCCATGAAGATTGTCTTTGAACCTGGCCTTACAAAGTATTCTTGTCTCTGAGAATACATGGGAGTGCGGGCATTCACTATCGTGTTCTAGGACTCCAAGTTTGCACTCTATTTTCATCCTTGGCTTCACGTGACAGGAGACCACGATCTTGTCCATTTTGCAGGTTTTAAGTGCTCTAAATGAATTAAACTTGGCACTCTTGCTGTTCTTTCTTTGCACCTTAACAAGAGATGATTCATCCTTCACATGTTCACTTCTTTCCAGAATAGATAGCCAACCTTGGTCGCTCCACAATTTCAGCTTATTCTTGCTGCAACACAATTCTCCCTTTCCCCTTCATGGGTCCTGGCTTACTAAATTCATGATACCGACGTCCAGCTCCTATTTAATGGCAGCTCCGTCTACATTCTATTCACTACGTATTGCCAGCTTCTATGATGACTTAATCTACCTTGCGTTTCAGCGTCTGTACAATTATTGAATGGTTGATCCTCGAAAGCACTTCATGCACATATAATCTTCTTTTTCATATTTAAAAGTTCACTCGATTCTTTACTTCGTCATTAGTTTCTGCAGGATCCATACATCCTCTTCAGCCAGTATCCTGAGATGTTGTTCATAGTCTCTTATGACGTCACAGGCTTCTGTCTCTGCTCTTTTCTATATTTCTTCAAGCAGTTTGTCCCTCAGATGGTCGTCCGTTTGGGGATACATTCAATAGGGGTGTTTCAATGGGTGCCTTTTTTCGAATATACGCTGCAGTATTGGCACAACTGCTGGTGTCAAACACGGCACAATCTCAGGATTCCAAAATATAGGACGGAAGGGGGGGATTTCCTGCAGAGGCATGCAGCTGCTCCTCTACAGTTACCCCTAGGTGGCATTGCAGGGTCTCGCAGTAACCATGGCTACTTTTGGGCGGAGAAGCTGCACATTATAGTAGGCCTAGCAGCGCTGAAGTAAACTCCCCACTAATAGAGCAGAGCACAAGTGTATATATGTGCCTATGCAGTGTATATGGTGCCATATTCCCTGGGCCAGACATATCAGGGTGCCCACCAGGATGACGCTCATCAGGCCTCTTAGCCCATTTGCCTCTTCAGCTGAGGGTAGAGAAAACCTTGTTGTAGTATTCCTTTCTTCCATGTTTACCACTGGGGATTTTATATGACCATAACCCACCCACCTTGGGAGTAGGGAACGCTGCTGCTTGACCACTGTTACATCCAAACAGAGGGGTTCTGTCACCAGCGTACAACCCAGAATGATGTTGCTAAAGCAAGGAGCTAAACATGGGGATCACTCACCCCCTTAAGAGGCTTCTAGAGTATGAAGCGTGATGTCTAAATCTATCTGCTGCTTCTAGGAGTTGTGTCTGCCTTGTGCTGTGCTGTAGACATCACTTGGACTCACAGCGGTCACTGGCACTGTTTATTTATTTTTTTCATTTGTAAAGCGCCTAAGCCCAGGGGCATAAGGGCGCTGTTGCAAAACCAGTTACACGCAAGACAAAAAATCCCTAAGCTCTGCCTTCCAGAACCTGAACGCATGTTAACATAAAACAAGGTGCATGCACCAAGGAAACTCAAGTCTCATGTTCAAGTTCGGTGAGACAGATAGGCAGACTTTAGGCAAATAGTCAGGTTTTTAAGGCCTTTTGGAATGACCACTAAAAGGTTTCTGCACTTAAGGCAGGTGAGAGGGCGTTCCAATGGGTTGTTGCAGCAGTCAGGAAACTGGAGCCTCCTCCTCTGGCTCTTTTTGTTTTTGGGAGGGACAATCGGTGCAGGTGGAAGGCACTTACCGGTCTAGTAGATTTGGTTCTCACAATGTTCTGCGACAGGTATTGTGGGGCAGTGTTGGATAAACATTTGTGGGTGATTGAAAGAGTTCTGAAGATAATTATTTTGCGAATAACAGCTGAGATGTCTCTTTTCGGGATGTTGAGTGCAGCCCATAGAGGATTATCTGTAGTTTAAGTTCTGTTTGCAAGCCCCTGCAAAGAGGGCATTGCAGTAATTCAATCTGGCACTGGTGATTGCTCGGGCAATAGTTACACAGTTGGTTGGTGACAGAAATTCTCTAGCTGCATTAATATGTTTGGCTGTGTAAGCAGCTGAGGGGGCTATCACATTCACTTGTTTACGGAGGGAGAGGGACGCCTCTAGGTAGATGCCCAATGCTTTTACTGAAGCTGAAACGGGGATCAGTATCCCATCTATGGTGAATTAGGTGAGTTGGGGGTCGTGTTTCTACAGCAGAGCAGGGGATCCCACCAGTAGGTACTCCGTCTTGTCTTCCTTTAGGCACAAGTAATTTGCCAACATCCAACCTTGTATAGTTGATTAGATTTTGTTTATTGTGAGCGTCCTCGTCATATATGTCTGACAGTGGGAGGAGGATTTGTGTGTCATTGGCGTAGTTTGTGTAGGATATACGGATGTCATCCAGGAGGTCGACGAGGGGCTTGGTAAACATTTTGTAGAGGGAGGGGGAAACACATGAGCTGTGGGGAACGCTGCAAGGTGTGAGAATTGGTGGTGCACTGGAATAGTCTGAGAACACTCGCATGGTTCTACCTTACAAGAAGGAGGCTATCCAGGATGTAGCTTGATGTGAGAAGTTAGCTCTAACTGTCTGGTGGTGGCATAGGGTTTTGTGATCTACCAGGTCGAAGGCGGCCAACAGGTTGAGTAAGAAGAGGGGTGCTGGTTTGCCTTTGTCTCTAAAGGAGTCTAACTGATGTTTCAGGTCAAGGGGTGCAGATTCAGTGCTGTAGCCCAGCGGGAAACCAGATTGGTGCATCCTTATGATGTGGTTATTTTCTAAATAGGATTGAATTTGGTTGTACACCGCCCTAGCCAGGATCTTAAGCAAGAACGGTACTGTTGTGATGCAGCAGTAATTGTTTGGGACTGATGGGGCGAGTGACTTTTTTTTAGTAGAGCGAGGACCTAGGATTCTTTGAGACTGGCCGGGACCAGGCCGAAGGTGAAGGAGGCATTGATGAATTTGGAAATGAATGGCACTAGGGTTTCTGCACAGTCCTTGATGATGTTGGCTGGGCAGATGTGGCCTTTACATCTTGAGGGTTTTATGTTTTTGAGTATGTTGGTTGTTTCTATTTCCAAAATTTCTCTGAAGTGCAATTTGGTTAAGTCAAGCAGTTTACTGGAGGTAGTGTGGGACGCAAGTGTTTTAGCTTAGCTGAATCTTGTTTCTTTTCAATTTTCTTTTGTATGGTGCTTATTTTCAGGCACATGGCATTCTGAGCATTAATGCACCAGTTCTCATCTTTGGTGATGTTGGAGGGGGTGGAAGAGGATGATTCTAATTCTCTGAGGATTTTGAAGATCTCTTGGGAGTTGGAATTAGCATTAGATATTCTAGAGGTATAGGTGTCTGCCTTCACTGAGATGATAGCCTGCTTATATTCTTTGGCTATCAGGTTAAATGCATGTTTTAGGTGTCTGAGGGTGCTTTTCTCCAGAGGGATTCTGCCTGTCTTTTTTTTTTCGCTCAGGGTGTCGTGGTCTGAGGTGAACCAAGCGTTGGTGTGACTAGCTGGTTTGGCTTTCCTGGGGAGTAATGGAGCCACAGAGTCTACTGCTTTGGTTACGCTACTGGTATAGATATCTACTAGGTTGTTCAGGTCTGTTGAGGTGAGTTGTTCTGGGCAGAGTGGGGTGAGGAGCGTGAGATGGATTCTTTGGATATTCTCAGAGGGCTGCGGGCCAGGGTAGGGCATGGCTATGAATAGAGGTTGTTGTTTCCGCTGACAGAAGGTGAAACTAAGAGTATGGTGGTCAGACCACAGATTAGGGGTGTTGGCGGTAATGGAGATCTGATTGTTCAAGTTGGCTATCCAGTCAAGCATTCTTCCTTTGGAATGGGTGAGGGCTAAGATGCAATGTTTGAAGCCCAGGTTGAATAGGGCATTTGCAACCACTGTGGCAATGGTGCGGGAGGGGTCATTGAGGCCAGGTTAATGTCCCTGAGGAGTATGATTCTTGACAAAGGCTTGATGTTATCTCCTACCGTTATCTCCTACCATATGCATGAGGTCTTCCTGAAATGCAGAGAATGGCCCTTGGGGTCGATAGATGATGTGAATAGTGACACAGTCTGAGAGGGATGAAGTGAGCTTCAGTGACAGGCACTCCCAGTTCCCATCCATCGGACTGTTGAATGGCATGACTTGTAGGGAGTCTCTATGAATCAGAGCTACGCCTCCTCCCCTCGTATCCATTCTATCTCTTCTAAGAATGGTGAAGCCTTCAGGGACTGCTAGGTATAGTGATGGCCCTGAGGCAGGGTGGACCCAGGTTTCTGTGATGGCTAACGGGTCTAGTTTTTGAGAAGTAATTAGGTCATTAATGTCTAAGGCGTGAGCCGGGAGGGATCTGTCATTAATGAGAGCTCCTTTGAGGAGCGAGTAGGGTAAATCTTGTTTGGGTGCATGTGATGTAGTTTGAGGCAGGGACGTCTGCCGTTTCGTGGTGTTGGTGCTCCCGCATGTTGTAGCCTTGGTATTAGAAGATATGGCTTGAGTGTTGGGGTTATTGATGTTTCTGGTGGGATGGTGATTGTCGGGGGCAGCAGCAGGCTGTCTTCTTCATCCAAGCGTCTAATTGTTATACCTAGGTTGCATTAGACTGAGGTGCTTGTTGTTCGGTATGTCCCTTAGGGAAGATTAATTTGTGTTCATGGTAGGTGAATGGTGCTGGGGTGCCTTCCTATGCCAAGGTGGTGATTCCTTCTTAGGGTGGTTGCGGGAAGGTGGGATGGGCTTTATTTGGTTGATCTGTATCCTAGCTTACTGTTTCGTGCTGCGATGGTTGTAGGGCAAAAGGTGGATGCTTTGGGTATTCTTGGATTGCTTAGGATTTGTGTCCTCTTTGGTTATACTTGATTTATGCCTACAGGGGGGCACGTAGCTTGAGTACATTCTGGTGTTGGGTTGTGTGGGGGAGTGACGTCCTGATGTGCCGGTCTGTGCCACTGGGAGGGATTGCCTTTGTGGGGAGACTCGGAGGGTTGGGTGGGCTTTGTATTTATGTTCTCGTTCTGTAAATTAAATTGGGGTTGGTGTGGGCATGAGTCTGATTCACTCTCTAATTCATTTTTTAAGTGCATTGTGATTGCACTCTCCTTGTGACTGTGGAGTTTTGGCGATGGGTAGGGCAGTACCCCCAGGAGCAGGCTTGAGGTGTGGGTGAGGCTTGTGGTGCATGGGTGAAGGTCTAAATCGTTTCGTGGGCTACACGTTTCCCACAGCTGTAGGGTTGGTCTTGGGTTGGCTGCAGTCGTGGTAAACTAGTTAGGCAGTAACACAGGTGGTGCCTGGGATCTTTAGGGAGTGCATCCGTGTGGGTTGCAGAGGTGGTAGTGCGTAGGGGAGGAAGGAGGTTGGGCAGGGGGTCGGATAATGTTGTGGGCAGTGTAGGCACGCATATCCCCCTTGAACAACAACGTAGGAACCGGCAGTACAATAGTACGTGTCGGGCTTACCTTTGGGTTATGTCTGCTTGGTACAGGCTTAGCATGGCTTGTTCTGCATCCATTGCGGCGAGCAGAAGAGAGCTGCAGAGAGTCCGCTTGGCCTTAAAACACGGCCTTTAATAACAGCCGTCTCTGTCATCCAACTACGGATGGGGCTGCTTTTTACAGGTGCTACTGGCCAATCATCAAGCTCCATGGTCCCGAGTGCATAACAGTGGATGCTCGTTGTGCCTGAGGTTGCCATGTTAGCAGGGTGTGCATTGCATGCATCACAGGCAGTGTTCTCCTGCTTTTCTGTGTTCTGGGGTGATTCCAATGTTGATTCTGCATGCAGCAGAGCTGCAGAGAGTCTGCTTGGCATTAAAACACTGCCTTTAATAACGGCCGGCTCTGCTTTCCGGCTACGGTCGGAGCCGCTTTTTACAGGTGCTACTGGCCAATCATGAAGCTCCATAGTCCTGGGTGCATCGCAGTGGATGCTCCTTGTGCCTGGGGCCACCATGTTAGCAGGGTGTGGATCACATACATCGAGGGCAGCGTTGTTATGAGAGCCACTGTTGTGGCAGTGGATCTTTTGGGGAATTGCAGGGACCAGGTTATCTGATGTTTGAACCATTGTTCAAACATCAGATAACCGAACAGAAAAACCAAAACAGAAAACATGCAGTTTTTCTGTTTGGTTATTGTGGAATGGGCTAACAGGTTCTGCCCCAGTCCATGTTACTTAAAGAATTGTGCAATTGAACCAAAAAGCTTTGCCCATGTATTCCTGCCAGGACCCTGGAGGCTAGAACGTCCAAAGCATACTCCAAGTGTAACTAGGACCTGATGAAGCGACATTTTGAGACAAGGCAAAGCCCTTAGTACACAAACTGTTTTCATTATTTTCTGTCTGTTCAATAAGGAACACAACATAAATCGTGTTCAGCTCTTCCATTAGAAAAGGGTGGATTGAGGAAAAATCGGTGTCTTCAAACGTACAAAGACAGATTAGTGATTCATTCTTGCCCAGGTGTAAACACCTGTTTCTGAGAAGTCTAGAAGATCTTCGGTAGTGTATTGAGTGGTTTGTTTACAGCTTTGCCATGTAGTGTGGTAGGTTATTGTGGTTGCTCCTAATGATTTGTGGTCACCCTTGTTATCTATGTTGCAGCAATTCTTGCCTTTTTCTGAGTTGTGTTGTCTGTATTGCTGTTTCGTGTTCTAACTTGTTCTCTTCGCATTGGCTATGAAAAAATTGTACAATATATGTTTCATTTATATCGCCTTATTAGGATAATAAATACATATCCATGAAAGCACATAATCACAGCCTAAAACACACATAATAAATAGATACATAGCTTCAACAAAACCATAACATACATGACCAGAAGTGGAAATACAGAAAAATCCTAAAGCACAAAGCACATGTACAAATACTGAAATATATAATATCCAGTACGAACGTGTGATTCTCAGTGCAGGAATTAATCAAATCCAATAGGAAAATAAACCAGATTAAACATTAAGATTCCTATTCACATGCCCCTTCCGGCATTGCCAGGCACACTCCCAAATCGTTTGTTATTCCACAAAACATTAGTGCATCACATTAAGATCTCTTGTGTTTAGTAACATGTGGTAGACGACACGTTTTCCTTAAATGGCCATATTAAGAACAGAAAAAAAAGATAGCGTGCAATCGGTTCTGTATGTAAAGTGCATGGACTGCGGATGTTTAGGCTGGCCTTCTGCCACTTGGCCAGAGCATCGGAAGCGTAAATACAGTGCACATCTCTGAGGACACTCAATCTGCCACAAATGCGCCTCACAGCACCATGTGTCGACTTAATACACAGGCAGCCTATAGTTTTCGACCCCATGTTGTGGTCGGGTGCAATGTGCACCACACAGCAGCTCTCAAAAACTTATTTCATCTTTGCAGAATCATTACAAGGCATGGGCACATGTTCGGTCCACAAGTGACCCAGATCCAATTTGGTTAGAAGACGTTTAATAAAAATAATCCATTTCCATTGAATACCTTCTCTTGATTAGTAATCTCCCATAACACATTTTTGTGAAAGTACAAATCACCATTTGAATTAAATACGCAGCCATAACATGAGAATTCTTAACCAGGCCCTATAATGGACTGGCTGTAGAGCCACCTGGAGAGGCAATGGGACCGTAGGCGTACTCTTAGGCAAACTTGATAGATTTTTAAGAAGCCTGTTTCACCTAGTTTAGTGGGGTTCAGTGCTGTATGCCCCCAGAACTGTGCACCAAAAACTGCAGCTGACCTAACTTGGGCCTTATAGACTACTGCAATTGCCCCCCACATCACCTCATAAATAAGTATGTGACACCACCATTCTGCTTGAATACACATGCAGTTCTATTTTATTGGTTGCATCATGTACCGTTGGCTGACAGCCATAAGCTCACATAGTGAAACGGATCTACCTGTGTAATAACTACCTCATTTACTACAAATAGAACCCTGCTTTCTTGCTTCTATGAAGACACTGGAGAGAGAGGAACTTTAACTTTCATTTAGTCACCCAGTACTAGTACAGACTCTAACTTTCCCCCTGCGTTTGTGTGCTGTCCCTAGATTGCGGTGGTGGGCAGCCTATCTAGGTGAAAGGCAGAGAGCGGTAGCTCATCCTGTCTAAGCTATTTCTAAAAATATGAAGGTTCCTAACTGGTCATTTATCATTTCTATTATCGGCCGTTGTCACAAGAGCTTTAAAAAAAAAAAAAATTCTTTCAGTGGTAAAATAGAACAAAGCAAGTGGGGGAGAGCCTTCACTTGTAAATATATTATGCCAGTAGTTTCTCTAGGTGTGTGTTTCTGCTTTGACACATCCGTTTGCAGCGTCGTCCAGTTTCGGTGGGATAGAGATAAGTGTCACCACCTTCATCAGGACGGTCGGTTCAAATGTAGGTCATGTACCACCTTATTTGTATTTTCTATTGCTGTTATCCCTGTTCCATAGCATGATTTCTTTGTGTCCTGGACATTGCACACTCAGTGCTGTAACGTGCTGCACTTAATCATTAGAAAGGCCAAGGCCTCGAATGTGAACTTTGAAGCCTTATTGAGAAGGAACATCCAGGAAATGTTTAAAACAGCTTAACAAATAACCTCTATGGAATTTACAGGGAATTAGATTCTGGGAACATGCACTCTTGCATACGGTCCTATGAACTGAATTAGGCAGAATGCATCCCGACAATTAAAATGCATTTATGCTTTTCTGAGCACATTTTAAGTGACCAGGACGTTTGTTGGTCCAGATTGATGGCCGGAGACAGACCTTCGTGGCTGCTGGCCACCTATAAAATGTTGGTCTATGTAAACACTGAACTTCTCAGTCGACTGTCCTCAGGTTGATTGGTCCGCCCAATGACCTTCGATGAGGTCCGGCCTCAATACTTCTCCCAATCTTATCATCACTGACGATTCTACTTGCTACTGTACCTTCTTACTGAAAACAAAATGTTTTCTTTTCTTCTTTTGTAAAAATCTTATTGATTAAAACAATTAAAAAAAAAAAATGCATTTATGAGGAGGCCTTTTCTTTAAGCTCCACATCTTGCTCTTGCATTGCTCTACATCTCCCCATTGCATCTTTCTCCCTGCTGCAGAGACACTCGTCATCAGCAGGTCCCCTCAGTCAGCGCAAGTAAACTCCAACCGCTGTTCAATGCCGTATCTCTCAGCAAGACATTTCACCTCAAAGTTTGGCACAGAGTAGTGTGACTGTATCTGCAACTCGCCACACATTCAGATGATTTGCAAACACATTAGGGGGATGTGCAGGGAACCTTGGAGAGGTGTTGACAAATATTAGAGAAATTTGCTGGGAAAGTTTGAGGGAAGATTACGACGAATTTTAAGCCTCATCACTTAGCTGTGTACATTTGGAAAGCATATCAGGGAGATTTGGAGGGGACATTTAAGAGGCAAGTCAGCTCACAGAGTAGAATTCTCAGTATTGGGATATGTGTGTGTGTGTGACCTGGAGGACACTTTCTTGAATCCCAGAAGGGCAGATTTGACATTGTATCTGCTCGAGCACGATAGATTTGAGTGTTGTTTAACTTAGAAACCTATTATTTGGGGCACAGTGAAAAGGGCAGATGTGCATGGAGCTTCAGTGAGTTTTGGGACCTGTCATGCTGTGTGTCATCGTTTGTGCTGGGCAGAGTTTATTCTGGAACATGTTAACATGTTATGTCCCGTGCCACAGGTAGCAGGCTATTCCGGGTCCTGCTTAATGTTAGGGGTAGTGCGTCTTGTGACACGGCACCCTGTGGCTATATGCAGCGCTCTGTACAGTAGCAGCGGGCAATCTGTGATATGTGTATAGTTTTGTTAAGGGATATTCCCTTAAGGGGGCAGAGTGTATTCTAATGTGTGTGTAGTCCAATGGAAAACACTGAACTGATCAAGAAAAAGTGCATTCTGCGATATGTAGTTCTTTTTGGGATGACTTTAAAATGAGTGAGGCCTTGTATTTCTGGAGAGGTACTCTTCAGAGAGTATCTATCGTTAGAAAGGAACAGAGCATTCTGGGGCATGCTGTGCACTGGTGGCAATGTCACTGTGTGAGCAAGGGGTGAACTCATGGACACCTAATTCTCTGGTCACTTCTATACTGAGTGAACCAATGTGTATTTCTCGACATGTCGTGATGTTTTGTTGTGAGGGCACCTGGACTAAGTGAAGCAGGCGACCTACGGTAAAATGCAGCCATGTCTGGTCTCACCACCGATTGTTCTGCCTGACTGAGCTCTCTTCAGAAGCTCAGGCATATATGGGCCTCATTACGAGTTGTGCGGAATGCGTTTAATGGCGCTGGTAATGGTGCTGGCGCCGTTAAACGCATTCCGCACTATTACGAGGTTTTCTCGCGGGACCCGATGTGGACGTCTGGTTTATCCAGACGTCCATAGCGGGTCCCGCGAAGGAACCAGGGAGCTAACAACGGGCCCTCTTGTAATGGGCCCGTTGTTAGCTCCCTCCCCATTCCCATAGAGCCCTATGGCGGCTGGAATGGGAATGGGGAAGGTCCGGGTCTGGGTTCCCTGAATGGGAAAATACCAGGCCCTCCACACTCGCAATAGCCCGGTATTTCCCCATTCAGGGAACCCGGACACAGTTTTGGAGGCAGCCATGGAGCCAATAGCGGCATGGCTACCTCCAAAGTCGTAATGAGGCCAATAATTTAATTAGCAAAAATCTCTGTCTTCTGGGCTTTAATGCAATCGAAGCGTTTGCTGATTTTCAGGGCAATCGCACCAAGCATCCATCATTTAAGAAAAATTCGTAGCACGGCACCTGCCACTTCTAACATTTCTTACCTCACAGAGCCGAGAAGCAAGAAAGGCTTTTAGCAAGTCTGTGTGTGCATGTTAGAGAGCGGATGAAGGGGCTGACCTGAAAGGGGAGGGAGGATGGAAGGTGAGTTGCCAGCTTCACAAAGCAGTCTGGAGCTCGCAGCTCTTTCAAGAAGTCTTTGCAGCTCTTTGAGAAAGACATGAAACCACTTGCCTTACCCTTCCCGAGGTCTTTGTCAGTCTTTAATTCACTGTTTTATACCCAGTTTTCCTGACATGTTTTACTTAGTGACAGGTGTAGACTGCCCTTCCATTTGTTTTTAAATTGTATCTTTTGCATCTTGTTAGGACAGGCTGAGTCCCTAGTTGCATTCTCTAAAATGCTGATTTTATTGTCTATTATTCTTACCCAATATTTTCACATAACATTCAGTTTTGATGCAGCATTTTAAAACGGTGATTTCAATGTAGACAGCCTGCCCATCTTCTCTTCTTAAGTTCCCAATGTCTCATAGTGAAGCGCCCAGCGGCTGATAATCCTTGGTGCTATAGAGCCAAAAGAGGCCCTGAGTGTAAAACATTTGTGGGTAATGGTTGGTATGTGTTCGTTTTGATTTCTGGAGAGCCCCTTCCTAGCAAGAGGGGCACAGCCTGTCTTTTTTTTGCACTGTAGAAGTATGCCCCATCTCAGAATTGAATCGGCTTGGCTGTCAAACTTCCTACAGAGGAGGTTTGAAGCAAAATAGGTCCCTTTTAAGGAATCGGTGCTGGTACCATCACGCTTTGTGACCCCTTCTTTTAATATCATTTGCACACATGTCTTCAATGGCTGTGGGTTTGCATTAAGTTGCTTGCTAAATGCCTAAGGCTCAGCCGATGCTTGTGTCCATGAAGTGCAAGTGTTTGTTGTGATCAGAAATGATCACCGACTGCCTTAAACACAGGACGGCCTGGGACGACCTTAAGAGCAGGGAGGAAGGAGACATCACAGGGAACAGGGAGAAAGGGGAGGCGCTACTAAAGCCGGGAAGGCAGACCTGTAAATGGGAATAAAGAAGGTCATACAAATCCATGGCTCTGCACTTCTGTTACAGGTGTGGCTGAGAGGGAAAGAGGAACGACGAAGACTGGGCCTCCCGACCCTCAGATAAGGTATAACAACTGGCGATAAGGGAGAAACTAATCCAGGCGAGTGGGGAAAAAAACCATAAGCGAGTCGCAGTGTGCATCCTGACACACAGGCGGCAACCCGGCGCCCAGCACATCACTATGATCTGCACAAGGAAAGAAGCCGATCTGCCCATGGAAGCCGCTGATCCGGACCATGGCAATGTGAATAGGGCACTGTGCCCGTAGTAAAGAAGGGCAATCCTAGCGTCAGCAGTCCGCTGCATGAGGAAGGCCAGGGCAGTCCGCCCAAAACAAGGAAAGGCAATCCGCCCACACAGGCGGCAGTCGCAATCCGCCACTGTAGTCGGCGTTTCTGTGACAAATGTGGCTGAGAGGTAAAGAGGAACGAAGAAGACGGGGCCTCAGATAAGGTATAACAGTATAGGCATTAATTAGGAGTTGCCTGTATAGAAAACTCTGCTTCACCCTTTTACTCCCATCCGTTTCTTTTCCTTTAATCCTTAAAAGAGCTGGGCAGAAAAAATAGATTACCTTTGAGTGGATCCCATCGGCGCAACTGTTGCTAGATGACATCTTTTCCAAATAAAACAAGTTGGTCTTCCCAGAGGTGTCCCTCCCTGCCTTCCTTGCCCTGATCTTTGAAATTATGAAAGAGTACATTACTGCTTCTGCCTTTAGACGCTTAGGAGCAGTACCAATCTCGTATTCTCATTTCTTTCCAAATACGTTGAGTACTGGGAGCACAAAACGGAATTGGAGGTCAAGGGAAAAGCCTGTTTTTGTGCTGAATATCAATTCATGCTGTTGGTGAGAGTTGTGGTTTCTTGCATATTTCCTTCCTCCTGTCTGTGAATCGAGATAAACTCATCACAGCAGTCAGTCATTTTGGTTTCCTTTTTATTTAGTCCTCTCACTTGGCAAGCAGTGCACCAGTGAGTGCAGTTTCGCAGTTGAACTTCGCTGTATCCTGAATTCTGTGATCCAAGTGACGCTCGTTGTTAGTTGCTGCAAATGTATTTCAGCCACACTACTTTTGAAAGTACACAGGGACCTGCATATGGAACAAATAAGCTGATACCTCTCTTTATATTTCATCTAGATGGATTTGTGAGGACTTTTCTAACATTTTGGCATCAACACTTGGTACGACCTAAGCCCCGCCCCCAACCTGCAAAAAAAGCATTTAAACTCATGGGCGTGCGCACCAAGGAGTGCACGAGTGAGGGCTGTTTGGCTGGTGGCGGTTGGCTGCGCTCTGTTATTTGCACATATCTTTGTGTACTGTTTTGGTATCTTTTTTTTGCCTCTCAAGGTCATTGATACGGTAGGCTTCCTGAGATTGTCTTGCTGGTGAAGGCACTGATCTAGTATTTTATAAATTTGAATAGCAGCCAATAGGAAGATTTATCTATGTAGGAGTCTGGTAAGGCCATCTTGTAGAGCGTCACACGGCTCTTCTGGAAGTCGGCATTCGAAAACAACAAAGACGAATTTAAAAAAGTGACCATTTGACTATAAAAGGGGGCGCAGGTAGGGGTTATTAAAGCTGTTTGGGGAAAAGAGGGGTGACATGAATTTGGCGCAAGAAAAAAATCACTAATTTCTAAAACCCATTCATAAATCCAATCGGCCCATTGCTCTGTCACAACGCACTAGTATGAACAATACCCTTGAGCTAGAGGTACAGCCAGAATTGGATCCAATCGACAATAACTCTCTACTTAACATGGTACTAAACTTAAGAGACAAGATTATGGAGATACCTAGCATGAGTGGATATGTACACCCCAAAATGAAAATAGGAATGTAATACCATCTAAAGATATTGAGAAATCTCCTGACCTAACCGAAATAGCTAATAGGGCGTATCCATCCTCAGCGAGAAATAGAGCTTCATCATTTTCCAATACATCTAAGGAGGAAGTAGTGTACAAACCTGAACATCTCAAAATATTAAAAGCTTTATTTACGATGTGTAACTCTATAATCAAAGAACAAAAAATGTTAAAAGAAGGACTAACTTAGTTGGTAAATATTGTTTTGGGTCAAACGAGTGGGGAGGAAAAAATAGAGGAGAGGGGGTGGTGACCAAATGAAGATGCGTGCCGCGGCACTTATCCATTCGATAAGAGCCACGATGATAGAATAATTGATGTCAACGATTCTATTTTGACGACTCATGATAAACGGGAGAACTCTGAGGACAACCAGATAGTTCAGGAAGATCAAAGAGCCCCTCTATTTCTGTGGAACATAGAATGGCACCCTCTACAAAACCCTGCAAATGCTCTAAAAAAATAAACATCTTAAGATGAGGAATACAAATAAGGAGGGCCCAATAAAATCGAGATCTTTATCTGTTACTTCATCTGTTAGAATTAAATGTGTTGAGTTGCCTATGTTATTTAGACTATCTGAAGAGAAGCAGCTTACTAAGAGAAAGAAGTCTAAACAACAATTAACCCCTAAAGAAACAACTAAAACTAAACCATTGAAGTGTGGTTATATAAAAAGACAACTCTTATAGAGAATAAGAAACACGCCTTGACTGATCAAACAGAGAGTAGTGAGATAGTACAAAATGATTTTGAGATGTGGGACGACAGCACAGAGGAGTGGGAGAATCTGGAAAGTGACACCATCCACAATTTGAGAGCACTCACCATGGACACAAGGGAAATCAATAATAGACATTGGGGGCCATTACGAGGTTGGAGGTAATGGAAAAACGATGCCGGTAAAGGATTACCAGCATCGCATACCGCTCCGGGCTATTCTGACCTAAGACCCCGCTATTAGAGGCACCGCTAATAACGGTGCCTCTAATAGCGGCATGGGTGCAGGCACGCGGCCCATCATGCCGGCAATACCGGCATGCCACTAATGGGAGGAAATCACAAGTCAGGCGGACATGCAAATACCAGCATCATGAAGGTGCTAATAGGGGGATACCGGCATGCCGGTAATACCAGCATCGTGAACCAACCGTAAAATGCTATGTGCAGTGTTCCCAACTGCCAGAGGTGCACACAGCACAGGTGGAGGCAATGGAGTCTGGGCCAGCACAAAAGGAGCACACCCACACACAACACACCCCTTCCCACACCAAGATGATTCCAATAGTAGTAGCAATACTGGGGATGGAGGACATGCTTGCATTGATACACCAGCAACAGCAACAGCAGGCACCACAGAGGAGACGCAGGAGGAGGAGGGTGAGACAGGCCCAGCATGCCCCACCAGTGCAGCCAGCGGTACCATGCAGGCAGCCCCTAATCCCTCGCATCAGAGCCAGTCCATTCAACCTAACCCCTGAGCAGATCCACCCCCTGTACCGTCTGGACCGGGACACCATCACCACCATCGTGGACATGATACACAACGACATTGTCAGCCTCATTGAAATACGCACTGCCATCCCCCCTCTACTCAAGGTAGTGTCGGTGCTCCACTTCCTTGCCACAGGCACCTACCAGCACACAGTGGGGCACATGCATGGCATTTCACAACCCTTAATTTCTCACATTCTGAACCAAGTGCTGGATGCCCTCCTCAAGCACACAACGGACTACATAGCCCTACCACAGACTCCCCCAGGAGGTTTTTGATACAAAAGTTGGCTTCCATGCACTGGCAGGCATGCCAAATTGTATAGGTGCCCTCGACTGCACCCACGTAGAGGTGGTGTACCGCAACCGCAAGCAATACCACTCAATCAATGTTCAGATGCTATGTGACGCCAGCCAGATCATCACACATTGCTGTGCCCGATATCCCGGATCAACTCATGACTCTATGGTCCTGCGGAACTCCACGCTACATGGAGCGACATGCTGGAAGACGTGCCTGGCTGCTTGGTAAGTTGCATGACAGGCACATGACACTGAGATGGGGGGGGGGTGCACACACCACCATGGTGTCAATGTTGATGTAACAGCACGATGTGCACATCACTAAACACTGTGCCCCAAAGCATCCCAACAGAACTTGACACCCAAATCCCATAGGAATGAAGTAAGGTTGACACCTATCACAACATGACAAACAGTAATCCACCCCACATCCCACAACACGTGCACCTCTCATCAGCGGACTTCACTCTCCATAACACCATCCAGCAACATGCAGTGAATATGCACTATGTTGTTGTCTCCAGCAAATCACCACACAGGCGAAGCACCTATGGCAGTGCATTGAACAGAACCACCAAGGGAATCCACTGTCTGTCACAGGGCCACCACAACCACAGGAATGCAGCATGTCACCATGGAAGAAATCAGCGCTGAATGCCTAATATTGCAGAGCCTACTGCCAACGCTCCCAATCAGAAAATCCTACACAACACATCACAAATTAGATACAAACACAGCTGTATGTGTACACAATGCATGAGCAACAAGACGGCAGTGCACACTGTGTATCATCTTGAAGATGCAACCCACACCATTAGTCCATGGCACAGGACACATTGAAGGCCTAAACATGGCGTGCATGCAACCAGGGACATGTGCATTTGATCAACGATAATCTGCAGGCATGTGTGACTAGTACAGCTGTCCATCACTAATCGACTGACATATACCTTTTTTTGCCTCCAATGCAGGTGACCGTGGCTATCCCTTGAAGCCGTGGCTCCTCACCCCTGTCTGAAACCCACAGAACAGGCACGAGGAGGACTACAATCATTCCCACACCCGTACCCGTGTGGTCATTGAGCAGACCTTTGGCCTGTTGAAGACACGGTTTTGCTGCCTTAGCCGGTCGGGTGGGGCACTCCTCTACAGGCATGAGAAGGTGGCCAAGATCATCATGGCATGTGTCATACTGCACAATATGTGTATCTGACGGAACGTTCCCCTGCCCCCTGACATTGAACTGCCTCCACCTGGTGATGATGAAGGGGATGAAGAAGATGTGGCTGCACATCATCGCGGTGCCGATGCACAGGAGGGACGTGCTGTCATCAGTCAGTGATTGCGCAATATTTCTGACACACATGGCTGAAGAGAGTGACATGATAGTTGGACAGAGGGCACTGGGTGTGGGAGTACATGTACACTATGCACTGTATATGAATAAATTACACATGCGCAATGATGAATGTCCACTCAAGGTATTTTTTCACACAACTGGTGTATTGAAATGTACAATGAAGATGAAAGGGCACTAACCCCCCGTGACCCTTTCCCCCCTCCCCCCAGAACTCCCCCACACACCCTCACCACCCTCCCCCACAACTCCCTCCCACCACAACTCCCCCACACACTCACCCCCCTCCCCCTACAACTCCCCCACACACCCTCACCCCCTCCCCGTCCCCCCACAACTCCCCCACACATGTCCAAACAAGTGTCTGTTGCCTTTATCAGGCTGGCTAGTCTTCTTCCTGCCACTCCCTGTACCTGGTGGCCGCATGTCCAAGCGGCGCAGGGTGCGCGCTGACCTGCGTAGTGGGCTAGTCTGTGAGCTTGAGGACGATGGGGTGGCCGCCTGCTCCATTTGTGGTGCAGGACGCTTAGCCTCCATTGCATCAGCAACGCAGCAGAGGACCTGCCGCAGGGCCAATACCTCCCTGCACAGTCTAGTTTTGCGATATTTGCAATGATCTTGCCCAGAGAGGCGGTGTTTTCGCGCCACTCCTGCCTTGCTTGAGCATTGTCAGTAATGAATTGTCGCACCAGAGCAGTTGGCTCCTCCTGCCGCTGCGAAGCATGCCCTGTCTGCTGCACCCCTGCCGGTACACCTGTGGAGGTGGAGGTGGAGGGTGCTTGTGGATCATGCACAATTTCTATTGGGCCCCTTCGTTGTACTCCTCCCCCCCCCGCCCCCAGACTGCTCCGGGGTGGTGGTGTAGTTGGAGTCTATGGATGTGAGCAGAGGGGATGGTGCCGGACTTGGTGTGCCAGGCAGTTTGGAGGAGTCGTCCTCCACGGGCACCCACACCTGTTCCTGCGCCTCGTCCTCAGCCAGGGATGCTGTAGCTGCCGCATCCCCGACCGAACTGTTCTCTGCTGAGAGTACAGTTTCCTGTGCCAGTGTGACTGGAGTTGTGGATTCAGTGTCGACGGCCCTTGGCGGCACTGGTGCCATTGCATCCAGAGGTGGTTTCCTCTGCAGTGCATGCCGAGGCTTGTGTTTGGCTTTTGAGGTGGAAGGCCTGTTGCCCTCATCCCAGGCCCTCTTTCGGGGTGTGGTCGGCTGTAGGGGTGAGTCCCGGGCCTCACTGTCATGATCTGAGCCTGTGTGGGTCAAAGAGAGGGATGGCATGAATGATGGTTTGAGAAGCATCATGCATACATTTGTATAATTGCTCATCTACACAATAGAGGGTAATAGGCAGTGGAGTTTGGATGATCACGTTGCTTGCTATATGGGTAGGTAATGTAGGCATCCATCGGGGTCACTCATGTTGGGGCAGACGTATGCTATGTGACATGCATATTTGTTGTGGCCTACATGTGGTGTAATTTATGCCATTAACAACTTAGTGTGGTTTGTGTAAGGTATGGCATTGCCTTGCTTACACAAATGTGTCTGTGCTGCGGACAACAAGTAGGCTTGGAATGTGTGTGTATTAGGGCATGGCTTGCATCTTCAGACAGACACATTGGTGGACTATCATCAGACTATGCATCACAGTGTTTTCTTAGGACAATCACCTCCTTCCGCCGATGATGTTTCGCCACACTCCATATCACCAATGCCTTCAATGGCCTCCATGCCGATCAGGCTTACGCATATCTCCTCCCACCAGGACAGCTTTATCAGAGAGCTTGCACCTCCGCCAGTTGCCATGACCTGGCTCCTGTTTGGCGAGAGGATGTTGCAGACTAGCAGGCGCAAGTCATCCTACCTCTTCCTGCAGTCCTTAGTTGTGCGGGGGGTGTTGCCAGCCGCGCTCACTTTATTTGCCACCAGTGCCCAGATCTCCTTCTCTCTGATGACAGCCTCCCTCTTGAGGCTCTGGGCAAACACGACATCAGCATTCTCTGCTAGGGTCTCCGCAAGCATGATTAGTTCATCGTCATTAAAGCGCTCCTTGAGCTGGCGGGAGGCACCCTTTTTCACAGCCTTGAGCATTGTATTGTTGTTGTGGATTGAATTTGGCACACAGCAGTATTCTACAGGTCCTGGCTGCTGAGGTTGGCAATGGATTGTGTTTTTTAAAGATGGGCGCCGACGTGATCTTTCCCGTTCCTGTGCGATGACGCTGCATCTGGTTCCGCTTCTTTACGGTGACCGTTATTAGCGGTCACCGCTGATAGCGGTCACAGCTAATGCCATCTTCATTCATGCCGGTAGTGCAATCTGCGCTATACATGATGCTGCTAAGGGCCATTTCGGGACTTTAGCGCCATGCCGGTAATGTCTTACCGGCATGGCGCAAAGCTCGTGCCCGTGAAGTCGTAATAGCCTTCTATTAGCAGGCTCCTACCTACACGGACACGGTATTTGCTCCATGCCGGTAAGGACAGTTACTTACCTCCAACCTCGTAATGACCCCCATTGTGTCAAATGTGGAACTGAATGCATAACATATAGGACTGGTATGCTACCTTAAGAAGTCACAGTTTACTCGAAAAATGGCATCTATTATTCAAGGTTTTAAAAAATGCAACTGTTGAACATTTTTGGAATATATACGAATACCACACATTGGGCCTCATTACGAGGTAGGAGGTAGCCATGGCGCCATTAGTGCCATGGCTACCCCCTTACTGCATTCCAGGTCTGTGTTCCCGGAATGGGGACTTACCATGCCATTCCGACCTTTGCGGGACCGGTAAGTCCCCATTCCGGGAACCATTCCCCATTCCCATTTCAGCCCCCATAGGGCTCAATGGGAAGGCGGCAATAATGGTACCATAAATTACGGTACCATTATTGACCCCGGTGTCCCTTTGCGGGTACCGTCCTTAATGCCTGCTAAAAGCAGGTGTTAAGGAAGGACCCGCAAAGGGAACTCGCAGTAGGGCGCAAAGGGATTACCGGCACTGGTGTCATTACCGGTACCCGGTATCCATTTGCACCCTACTTGCAATGAGGTCCATTGGCTTTGATTAACAGTAAAAAAGATATCAATTGTATTTTGGAGCAGACGTGGAAAACGCATATAAACCTATTGAATTACAAAGAAGAAGCAGGGAATGATGAGAAGAACTTCTTTGATCCAAACTGTTCCATGTCCCTTTGGAACAATGATAATATTGTGGATATAATATTTAAAAAATGGAAACCCTCAGGGGCTCCAGGCCCAGACGGAATTCCCAATTTAATGTATAAAAAGAATCCTGATTGGTGGGCCAAAACCTTGGAATCAGTTTTCCACAATGTAAGGGAGACAGTTTTTTTGCCTATTAGCTGGAAAGCCTCAATGTTAACACCCATATTCAAAATTGGATCAAGAGAGAATCCGGGAAACTATAGATTCCTAGCAATGATAGATGTCTGCTCCCAAATATTTTGTAAACTGCTGTTGGCTGAGTTGAATGTGGGGATAAATCAATATAATTTGCTATTAAACCAACCAACGGGTTTGAGACAAGGTATTGGACCAACTGTAAATCTATTGGCCCTCTTGTTTTTAATGCATGGGTCTCCTACACTTTATCACAGAGCTTTATAGTGAGACAAATGACTGGAGTCTGGCCGTTGACATACATTTAAAAATTAATAGAATGTCTAGAACTATTCAGCACAGAGGGACTGGAGCAGGGGGGGAAGGCAGCACTTCTTATTTTCCATGGGAACTCTGGTGCCAGCACCGGGTGATTTACTGAGGCCAGGTGAGATGCCATTGGATGCAGAGTTCCACCTACAGTGGCGTATCACGATCCGTCCCTGGACATCGACAGCGGATAGAGAGGATGCATTAGAATTAGAACTGTTCAATGACCTCAACACAGCCTCTATCTTAATCTCTTGGAAATTGACACTGCTTAGGGAATGGACAGTGAAGTTTTACATCATATGTTTCAAGGGTGTCAAACATGCGCACCAGGATATACTGCTTGTTTGATCCCTCCCATGTGCACAGAAATGGCCGTAGACTTTACCATTTGTATTCCCAGTTCAGAATCTTTAATAGGGCACCCACCTTTTCATTTGGGATGACGTCATGGACTCAAAATGAAAGGAGCATTGCTATCTAGTACTTTTCATCGGATTAGCACAAGAACAATTTGTAAAGATATGTTACTTTTTTCATTTTATGAGAAATCACAGGGAATAATCCCCTTCTCGTTTCAGACAGATGGTTGTGCCCAGTGCCCGAAAGACGTGATTATAGACCAAGCCCTACATGTCAAAATGTTCCCTCTAGGATGTATCTCACTTTTTGAGGCATAGAGGACGCTAAAACAGACAGAAGGATTCCAAGGCAGGTCTTCAAGTTTGGAACAAGTTCCCTAAAACCTATGCTTGGCTGATCTCACTTTAGCAAGCTGGGGCTTGTGAATCTCTTGTAAAATGGAGCCTTGTAACGTAGGGGAGGGTGGGCACCTCTCCATAAAACAAATGCATTTGAAATATTGGAGACAATTCTGAGCATACAAAATCAATCTTTATAAAAATGGATACATAAAGCAGGGAACTATAAGGAGTTAAAGTTAGCCCCTTTTTAACTTCTTTAGGGTCAGAAGGGAGCATCATGAACATTTTTAGGAAGTCATTTCTCTTTTTACCTTTGCTTTGGTGTTGTTCACTCACTGAGGTTGCTACTGACGACTGCTAGCTATTTAGATAATTTCACTAACTAGCAACATTGCCTTATAATTAAGATTAACACATGCGAAGAACGTCTTTCCAATAAGTGGCTGTTAGTTTTTGATGCATTTTTTTCCAACCGTATGTGGAGCGGAGTAAGATGAACATTAAACAGCCCTTAAACTGTGTTTCCTTTTTTGCATAGCCAACCCTGAAATTGGTGTTCTATTTTTTGTTCTTATATTATGGTGTACGAAATCCAATTTACATTAACTTGTCTTGGTCTCCAGCATTGGAACGACCTTCTCATCAGCAGGTGTGACTCACACCCAGCCACAAAGCAGGCGTGGCCTCTCCAAGGAGAGAAAGAAACTGCAGCTCTTATACAAGTCACTTGGGCATCACTACTCTTCAAATGAATTATTCATTTCTGGAGCTCAAGTACAGAATGCATCTGCTTTCAGACTAATTCAGTGTAAATCACTTCTTTCATCTGGATTGAAGTATCAGAGTACCTGTGATTTGGCAACGCCTCGCTTGTAAATAGAGTACTTCTCGGATGTTTTTGCAAATGTGACTGTGAAATTCGCGAGGGCAAATTTCTACATTTTTGCTATTCAATTTTAGGGCACAGTGCACATCTCTTTCCCATCTCTGCAACACAAAAAACGACCCTGTGGTTCTTAGAACTGAAAGAATGTCATTGGGAGAAACGTCCTTGATTTGCTGCCTCTGAAATGTAGTGAATCTTTCAACCCAAACCTAGTTTGTTTTACTCGCTTTTTCCTTTATCCACAATAGCTAAGGAAATCAACCTTGCACCAAGCCTGCAGAAACGGGAAGACGCAATGGGAGCGAGTGCAGTGCGACGATGCGAGTAGGGCACTCTCGCAGCAAATTACCGTTCCCTCTAAAATTAGCATGTCAAGGGCTATGTCAAAATGGACTTCAGTAGCTGCAAGTAGCACGGCGTGGTAATCTAACCTAATAGTGATAAAGTGTGTTATTTCACGTCCTACCCTTAATACTTCTGGCTTTAGTACAGAACAACTGCAACCAAAATAAGAACGGATATATTTGTTACACTCCATTTTTTATTAGAAACTTAATGGCCGCACATAACTTATTACGTCCTCACAATTTCCACTATAGCTTAATTAGCTTTTGTTGCAATTAGTTCACCCCGGAGTTCGTTTTTCATTCACTTGTTATAACCTCATTATTTGCTCAGTTGCCTAGAAAAAAGGTATAACATCCTGTTTACAAACTCCTAATTTAAGCAAAAAAGGTACCTGGGTGCAACCTCCTTTTCTTACCTGTGTTAGGCGAAGATTTCTTTGAAAATGGGGCGGCGTTCCGCGCGGTGGATCACGGCTACCATTTTGAACACTCTGTATTGTCAGCATCACATTCCCAAAATGTCATGATGTCACAAATATGCAACATCATGTGGGGATCTATTATACTGCATAATAACTTAATCTTCTGAATATACAAGATCTGATTAATTATTGCACAAAATGTGTCATTTACATAATTGTATGTGCATGTAATCAGCTGTTTGTGGCCTCCATTATTCAACAACTAAGATTCAGAATAAGGGAACATCTGAATATGTTGGCATCATCAGATAGAGGACTACCTTGACAAGAACAAATGCTACAAGAACAACAAATGGACCATAAGGAACAAACCAATTTCATTGGTGTCAAGCACATCCCGAGTGGCGATCGATGGGGAGATCGTGAAAAGATTCGGAGGCAAGAAGAAGCGAGAGTAATGTGCGCCCTCAGAAGCAGGATTAATGCTGATAATGAGATGTAGGTTTTTCTGTGATCATTTGTGTATATTCCCGAGTAATCAGTATGACAAAATTAGGATATTCATGTGATGCAATAATAACCTGAATTATGCAATGTTCTTCTGTGCCATTAACAAGCGTGACAAAATGTGAAAACAAGAAGTTTATGGACCATTCATTAATTTCGTGAGAAATGTTTATGGTGAACTAGTGTTTGAAAAGGATCATATGGGGGAAGAAATGGTTGCATCGTAATGGAAATATGAAGTTGGATACATGACGCTATTATGCAGTACAATAACAATTGTAGGTGCCTAAACTAATCCCAAAGTAATGCAGTGGATCTCTGATGTCATTATGTTACCCGATTTTGGGATCATAATGCAAATGCTTGCCCGTGCCATTACCTATTTATTCTTAACGAGTAACTAAATGTTGAGAAGAATTAACTTAAAGTACTTTACATTTTTTTTAGGTTACAACTCCAGGGGTTCACATACAATTATAAGAAAAGATAGCGCTGTAATAGATCCCCACATGACGTCGCGTGTTTGTGACCTCATCACGTTTTACGAAGGTGATGCTGACAATATAAATAGAGTATTCAAAATGGTGGCCGCGATTCACCACGTGGAACGCCGCCCCATTTTTTAAGAAATCTCTGCCTAACACAGGTAAGAAAAGGAGGTTGCTCCCAGGTTTTGAACATTTTTTTGCTGAAATTATGAGTTTGTAAAGATGATTTTCATACCTCCTTTTCTAAGCAACTAAGGAAATAATGAGTTGACCAGGTAGAGCTATAATAGATCCCCACATGATGTTGCGTATTTGTGGCCTCATCACATTATACGAATGTGATGCTTACAATACAGAGTATTCAAAATAGTAGCCGTGATTCACAGTGCGAAATGCCTCCCTTTTCCAAATAAATCTTTGCCCAACACAGGTAAGTAAAGGAGGTTGCTCCCATGTACCTTTTTTGCTTGAATTATGAGTTTGTAAACAGGATTTTATACCTTTTTTCGAGGCAACTGAGAAAACAATGAGGTGATAACAAGTGAATGAGAAACTGACTCTGGGGTGAACTAATTGCAACACAATCTAATTAAGCTATACTGGAAATTGTGAGGAAGCAGAGGTAATGGCAAGATACATGACGTAATAAGTCATGTGTTACGATTACGTTTCAATGAATAATGGAGTGTAACACATGTATTCATTGTTATTTCTGTTGCATTTGTTCTGTACTAAAGCCAGAAATATTAAGGATAAGACATGAATATAACAAACTCTATCACTGTTGGGTAAGATACAAGGGGATGAATGCGGTGAAATGGTGGTATTCCTCTCAGGTGTTTCTCACTGGGCGTGTTCCTTATTATTAATATATGTTTGCATTTCACATAATTTGATCAGACAACTAAGGTGGTTGAGAGATAGGAGATTGAGACACATATATTCACAGAAAACAATGCATGTTATGTACATTGTATAATTATATCAGAGGAGATTTCTTGCTATTTAACATCTTTTGCAAACACAAGATGGAGGGTCTAAATGTACATCCAGGACATTTTCATTTTTTTGTGTGATAATTAACTAAAATGATTTCACTTTCTTTTCTTTCCTTTCTTTGTGTGCTCACCTACAGCTGGATTTAATGCAAACACCAAAATGCATTACATGTCCATATATATTAAATCATCAGATGTGGATAGAGAATAGGTTAAGCCTAGAAAAAGCCTGTGTAAGGTGAAACATTTGCACGTGCACCAGTGTTTTGATGTTAGCATGTATGTTTATTTGTCGCAAAATTGTTTTCAGAAGTCGCTGGCAACAGTTTAATGTGCAATGGCTGTCAAACATATTTTGATAATACATTAGCTTCTGAATCTTTATCTGAACCCAGCTTGTGCGCACCATGACCGAGGACATCTACTCATTTCTAGTTAGGCTACTGAGTGTTTACAGCTGCTTTGGTCCAAGGGCTGCCAGTTTCACTATGACCAAATCAAGGAGAATGTGAAAGAATATCCTAGACTTACATGTAGGCTGGTGCTGTGTCCCCAAAACACCGTGCATAACTACGACTTTATGCAGACTGTTTGCTCTTGGGTTTCAGTTTAGGTGCGTTCTAGGTTTCTGTTACTTTCTTCTGTATCAGTAGAGCATTGCATGGTGATGGCAGTTCGGGCTCATTTACATTTTTAGTAAACGTGCAATAATAATTAACGCTAATATTTGTATTTCTTGTTGCTTCTACTTTCAAATTGATAAACACATACACTGTCCAAAGCAGGCCAGGCGTCTGACAGCCAAGCTAGTATGCACGCTAGAGTGGTGGCTTCCTGGTGAATGCATGTGTTGTCTTCTTCACGAGCAAAACAAAACAAATGAGGTACGCTACTGCAAGGCGAAACCCACTGAGGTGTAATCCGTAAGGGAAGCTCGCTCTCCCACTGCAAGCAGCACAAATGGCAACCAGCGCCATGCATCTGGGAGTCCGCATTATCTGCTGGAAACTCTGACTTGTTTGTCGCAGTGACGCCATCCCCTGCACTACGCCCTGAAGTTTCATTAAGCAGGCCATTGGAGCCCAAATGGACAGTGGTGTAGTAATTATCTTGGCGTGCCATTGGGGTAATCAACTTTGGCCGCGCACGTGTTTCATTGAATACAACCGGTTGTCAACTTCTCGCTCCAGCCCAGTACATTCACAAACACAGATCCACATCAATCCATGATTTGGACAAATGCTGTTGGCACAGCAAGCTTGCTGAAATGAGGAAAGCAAATAGATGAGTCCTCTAAGGGTTAATTAGAAAGGGGGGCCCCTTCAGGACTTGGAATTGTTTACTTCCAGAGTTTTGATGCAAACTACAGTGTTTCGCGTAGGTACTAATTGCGCCTGATGGGCTTATTATATTGTAATCAGAGAAGCTTCTTGACTGGCTCTCCAGGGGTTAATTACATCGATGAGGTTGTGCCCGGATCTTACCAGCCGAATGGACCACCTGAATTGTTTGAAAGAGTCTACAGGGGAAAGCGTTGTTGTAACTAGGGCTTTCCGAGAGCCAGCGGCATCCTGTACCACCTGGGTCTACAAGGCAGCAGTGCCCAGGCGTGCGGTACGGCATACTCCCTCTGTGCACCCATTCACCAAGTGGCCTGGCAGCAGAAGCAGGCGGGAAACCTGCAATGTTCCAGAAACCTTAGCTGCTCCTGGCATTGTTTTCTACCAGGACACGCTGGGGTGTACAGTGACTTTACATGGCCAGGCCGTGGAAAACAAATCCGACTCCCTTGATGGCGGCAGGGCAATTGGAGACAGGCAAGCAGACAGCGATGGGACCCAGCCCTTCAACGTGAGCAGGGGGCGGCATGCTTCACTGGAGGGCCCACTGCTGCTGTTCTTCCTTCCCCTCCAGGCCGCATTATTGTCCGTCCTTTGGAAGTTCGAGACTTTGAGCTACAGAAACACCTTACTCTCCATTGGCATGAAAATGCAGGCAACGAGCAGCTTTAATCTACATCTAAAATTCATATGATTAACCATTTCTAGGCCACAAACTGCACACTGAACTGTGGTGTGTGTGTGTGTGTGTGTGTGTGTGTGTACGTGTGTCGTATGTACATGTTGTGAGAAGGAGTTGTGCTGATATAATAATGAGTTGTCATTTATATATCACTTTTTTCCAAAGCGCTTTACATAGAACATAGTATATACAATTATTACTACCCAATCGAAATTGGTACTCAGTTTATCGACCTTGAAATGATGAAGGGCTGTGTTGATTTTTCCAGGATTCCTACCTGAGACCTACAGATCTCACACACATTGCAGCAGCATGCGCTCAACCCACTGAGCTATTTTACAGGCTTACAGATTATGCATAGCAAGGACAGTTTCCATCTTGCTGGTGGTAGAACTTGGCACACCTTCCTTTTACTCTAACACTATTTGCACTTTAATCTAAGGCAAACTTCAGCAAGGGAGTTTGTTTGCCAAACTACCTTCAGCAGCTACTCTACCTGTATTTGCAAGTAATCCAGTGCACACATCGGCAACAGTCCTGGTGGCACATACATAACTACCATTAGAGGTGTGGTGTCCTCTGCCAATTGTACGGGCGCTTGCACCCCGTCTCAGAGCACTGCAATCCTGGGGAAAACGTGCAGCTTACCTTGAGCCGCAAATAAGCAGGGCTCAAGTCGAAGGTACACACGGGGGGAGGGAGTCCACCCACTCTTTTCAGTGAGTGGACTCAACCCCCCCCAGCAAAAAGTGAAAAACATTGAATGGTCTCTTTGAATTTATGCCTTAAAGCCAATCACAGGGATCGAACCACAGTCGACAGGTTTTTAGGACGGACACTTTACCACTGCATTATATAACCTGATAAACAAACAACTAATGGTAAAATGTCCCACTTCGTACTGCAAATCCCAGGGAAAGCATTTGTATTGGTTCTAGGAGTTTAAAATATGCACACCTTTTAACGGCAGGATAGATCAGGGGCAAAACGCTTGCCTTCGCAGCAAGACGACACGGAGCAACACAGTTTCAGTCCGCGCTTAGAAATCTCTGGGTATTGAGCGCATTATAAATAACAAATTAAAATAACCAATTAAAAAATAACATTTTCAAAAACACTATTAGAAGAAAATGTCCTCTTGATGGTGTGTGTGTTGATTTTATGAAAGGCAAATGCCATTCGTCCTGTGCAATTTGGGTGGTTATGCAACGCCACTTTCATAAAATGTGCATACTTCACCTTGATATGCTAATTTCTGCCAACGTCACATCCCATTGCATTTGTTGAACAGTCCACCCACTTTAATTTTAGGACTTGACTCCTGCAAATAAGCAGAGTGTGAAAACATGTATAGTTAACCCGTGGATTGTGCATTAGCACCCTGGTGGCGACGATGGCCATTCAGGTGGCTCGGAACACGGGCTGCACTGTACAGTATAAGCCAGCGTTCTGAGCTGCCTGGGCATCCAGCGCCACTTTCCCTTCACTTCCCCGCTCCCTCCTCATGAATTAGCACCCGTGTAGTTTTCTACATGGGTGCTAATGGTGACTTTTTGTAAAAAATAAAAAAAATAAACATACATTTCTTGCATGGCCCGATGCCAGGCAGTGCGCTCTCAGGAAGTCCGTTTTCATGTTCATGATGTCACAGTCATGAGTATTAAAAATGGACTTACAGATAACAGCACTGCTGGCGCCGGCCTTTGAAAGAAAGGTAAGATTATTTATTTTTCTGTTCCCCCCCCCCAAAAAAGTCACCATTAGCACCAATGTAAGAAACTACACATGTGCTAATCACGATATGCCCCTCGGTGACATCATCCTACATGGCAAACTAAGAAAGTTATGGAGGGTTGTGGTTGGGTAACGGGAAACATCTAGGTATATTTTCTATGAGGGTTGGTGTCGTGATTGGAGCTCTACTATCAGGTGGACAACTTTGCCCACCCCTAGTGCACGTCATTGTGAGCATCATAAAATACACATCTTATTGGGTCTCTAAACTATAGGGCTCTTTGGTACGTGGCCCTTTATAATTGGTTGACACACGTGTCCTTTTGGAATATTCCACTCATTAGCAGCATGCATGCTGGTACCCCAGGTGCCAGTGGGTCGGACTTGACCATGCCTCCCCACCCAATTAGCCCATCATCCATCATCACTCAAGCTGTCTACCATGAGAATAGTCTTTGTACCCGGCCTTGTAAAATACCACTGCTTCTGGTAATGCAAGGGAGTGTGGGTATGACTTTATCTTCTGGTCTCGGTGTAGCCTGTCCAAGACTCTTTTTTTCATCTGATCATGTGATTGGAGACCACGTTTGAGCTTCCTCACCATATTTATTGGTATTAAATGAATAGAACGTGGCACCCAATGTCCTTCCACCGCACCTTAACAGGAGCTTGGCTTCTCGCCTTCTCGTACATTGTATCATTCCATTACAATTGACTAGTTTCTTGGCTGATTCACACATTGACACTTGGCCAAGTAGGCCTCTTGATACTCCTTCTATTCTCAGCTGAGTTTATCTTGCTGTGCCAACATTTTCTAGCCCTTCTATTCACGAGGTCCAGTTTGCTCAAATACGATATAGAACTTCCAGATTCCTATGCATATATATATACACCGTCATGCATTGCCGCAATCTATTCACTACATATAGCCAGCCTTATGATTACTTTGTCTACTTACTCTACTGCACAATTATAAAATGATTGTCATTTTCTTCCATGCTTTTCACACGTGTGATCTTCATTTCACACCTGAACGTTTACTCGGTTCTTACTTCGTCATCAGATTCTATATGGTCTATTCATCTTTCCTCTTGTCATTTCTTCTGAGGTGTGTCACTTTCTTCATGCAACGTCACCAATCTCTTTCATCCATCTTTACGTGCTCTTTGCGGATCTTTACCAAAAGGCTGTCAGTTCTTCGTGGGTACATAAAGAATGGTCTTCTCAATGGATAGTTTGCTTCAAAAGCTGCTCATGTTATAGGCATCATTACAGGTGTATTTCTTGTCACTATTTCTGGTTCCCAACATATGGGCAATTTAGGGGTGGGTCATCCGGTAGAGACTTTTGGCTCCTCCTCTACACTCCCCCCTCTGGTTGATTCATCGACCACTCTCTCACTAGTCTCTGCATCTAGACATCCTCTCTTGAAGAAGTGCTTCTTAGTAGTCTATGGGCCTCATTTCGACCCAGGCGGAAAACCATGGTGCTAATAGCACCATGGTCAATGCTGGTAACTTACCGACTCCGCCATGGAGAGAGGGGGAATTACCACCCCATTACAAGGTTGGCAGGCGGTAATTCCCCCTTCCTCCATGGCCCTTCCCCATTCCCATTTTTGTCCCATAGGGCTCAATGGGAATGGGGAAGGTGCTAAATACGGTACCGCAAATTGCGGTACCGTACTTAGCACCAAGGTCCCTTTGCGGTTCCCTACTTTAGCGGCTGGTGTAGACCAGCCGTTAAGGTCGGGTCCCGCAAAGGGACCTCGTAATCAGGCGCTAATGGGTTAACGGCGCCGCAGCCTTTTACGGCGCTGTTAACCCATTAGCGCCAGGGTCGTAATGAGGCCCTATATTTTCATCACCCCTTTCAAAGATACTGCTGATTTTACATGGTCCTCAATGCTCCAGGTCATAAGCCTGCATTGTCCACTTGGGCTGTACTAGATCCATCTTCCCACATACCTCTTGTGGTCTCTCAGATACAGGAACTTTGTTCCTTCAGGTGCATGGATACTGGCCTTTATACAGTCTGTTTTCTTCATAAAACAGCTCTTTGAGTTCAAATCCATGTTCAACATCGATTAGGATCTTCATTCCTACTGCCTTCTTTGCTGTCTTCTTGCATTGTGTGATTATCATCTTGATCACACAAAATCCAAACATTATCATCAGTAATAGCGCTCCTAAGAACTTAAAGATATGTGATTGCTGCAAACCAGCTGTCATCTGCTGCATCTTCTACTTCATCTTCCATCTTGATATGTAAGTTTGTCAACAACATTATGGCCCCTGTCAAGGTCCCATTCTCATCATCGTGAGATGGTATGAATGTGTAACATGATTCCCCGATTTTGGCACAACAACCTCCATCAATAGATGTAATCATGTCCAGGACATATCTATTCTGGAGAGCCATCAGTCTTATGGCTTTCAGCTCTTCCTTGATAGCACTGAATCCCTTTATGGTGGTGTTGATTGTCTGCAGGAGCTCCCATCTGGTTATCTGTAACCATTTGGCATTCACCATTGCCTGGATACCTGGCATAAAGATAGTTGTGAATAATGATTCAGTCTTGCTGAACAATCTGTGCTCATGCGGAATAGCATTTAAAGCTTCTATCAATTTTTCCCTCTTTGTTCAAATGAGAAATACAAGGGACCTCTTCTTCCTCGGGTGAGCATCAGCCTTTGGTAATTCTCCAATGTTCAAGTCACTTCTTGGGATCACTAATGATGGAACATGAATAATCACCATGGAACACAGTCTTCCCTAATCTCTGGTTAGCTTCATATAACCTCTGAGTCCACAGGCCCAGTAATGTTCCATTATTACTACTGCCCCATCCTTCATTCCTGGTACATCAAAGATTCAACCGGAATTTTGATTTTCTCCAAATTTTCTTGTGGCATTGTTTCTGAAGCATAGTTCTGCACTGGGCCTCGTTTATCTTCAGCCCAGGTCAGTAGTTGTCAAGCTTTAGCCAAAGAGGTTTAAATCCTGTCTCCACACGTTCTATAATTGGTTTGCGATGTCCAGTTATTGGCACTTCTCTGCATACGACTATGCCTTCTTCCCATCCATCTGGTGAAAGTACTGTTTCCCAGATCTGCATTTGGCCTCTCTCCTTGCATCTTTGTACTTCTTCTTCAGTTTTCTGTTGGCAATTGAGCTTTTTATTTTATCTCTCATCTGATTCCTGCTTTGGTAATTCCAGGCTGTTTGTAGCTTATCACATGATCCTTTGTGTGTGGCCTTGCTCTTGTTTTCAAATCCTGACCATAATCATATTCTTCTGGTGCTGTATATTATGTCACCCATACCAAGGAAAATATTCGACGCTGGAAGTTACCTCTCGTATTGGCAAAGTGCAAGGTGCGTTAGGCAATGTGCCATCTGGACATCAATTCCTATAGCTACACATATTTTAGAATTACCCAATGCATAGGGTAAGAGAGCACAAACATAGCAGCTGTGCTCAGAGGTCCTCTTTCCTACCTCTTTCATGTGCTGATACCACATGTTGTTCCCCAAATGTGCTGTACTGTCTAGATAATTATTTAATTCATAATCATCTTCTCTTAGGTCTCTTTCTTGCCAAGTGAGTTTTTATAAGCAACCCATGAAATACACCAGTATACAGCCTTCCTATAGGGGGAACCATAGGGACACTTGCCAGTGAAATAGGTTACTTGGCACATGTCATTAGTGTAGGGATAATCACATATGGTCTTGACCTTTGTGCAACTGATAGGTCTGTAAGGGTCACTTTTGTGGGAAGGATCAAGGGGATTGCTGCTTGCTTTTGACCGGCAAGATAAGCAGCATGCATTAGTAGAAACAGTAGTAGATGCTGTGCAGATATGTCTGGCACTAATATTTTACTCCCCACCAACAGTGATTCCTTGCATGTCGCTGAGCTCGCTCGATTCCCACTACTGCATTTTAATCAGGCAAATTTGTCAAGTGCTCCGGTAGTTGCAAAATCTGCTCAATGATTGCTGAGAGCAGTCTCCTTATCGCTGTACCATTTTTAGGATTGTGCAAGAACACGCACATGTTAGTACTTCTCCCCACAAGTACAGGATATGTCAGAAGAATACAAATAAAGACAATAAGCAAGAGCCAGTGAATGTCGACATAAAACAGGAACATTGGTGTGTCCAAAGAGAAATTCAGTAAGGTAGGAATCGGGGAGCTGTTTCCTCTTCCAGTCACTGAACAGGAAATCCAGATTGAGCATATTTTGCAATGTTCCAACACATTCCTTTTAGTTCAGTTCAGAGATTCCTGTGGCTCAAGCAACACGTTGGCACGCCTGCTAAATCTATAAGGAGTGTCCATGGTAAGCCACAGTCCAAATGCACACTTTTATTTACTCAGTACTTGCATCCTTCTTCCTCGTCATTGATCGAGTCTGCATGTTCTGAACTACTTTGTGATAACTTGCTTCTGAATCAGTGGGTGGGGGTGGATCAGTCTCACCAGCATATGGTTTAACACGGTATGTTTTCATATGACTCCTCACAGCTGGCCCAGTCATGCAGATACTCCCCCTCTGGCACAGGTTCAGTTCCAAATGTGGCTGGGTTCACTATTCTACACCTGACTATCTTAATCGCAGGATTCATTATGACTACTTACATGCAGAGGCTCTCTGAGATGTCAACATACCCTTAGGTTTTTCCAAAATGGCAAACAAGGCATGCTCAACAAACAACGTCATGGAAACCTCATCAGTATGCCATAGACTTTTCAATGACAAACACTGCTTCAGCCAGCGATGGTTTGCAAGGAAAGTTTCCTCACATAACTATATCTAGAATCCCACTATAATATGCCAGAGGTTTATATCCGAGTGTGGTCCTCTGTGTAAGCACTGCTGTCATAACTGTCCCATTTGTGTGTGAAAACAGGTAGAACTCCTCAGATTAATTGGGAATTCCTAAAACTGGAGCTGTACAAATTGCTTTCTTTCATTCTTCAAACCCATCCTCCATTTCCTCAGCCCATTCTATTTTCTCATTATTCACTTGTGCCTTTTTCAATGCCTGCAAAAGTGGCCTTGTGTATGAACTGTAATCAAATACCCATGCTGTAACATATTTGCATAGTCTTAAAAACTGCTGCATTTGCTTTACTTTGTGCGGTTTTGCTGTTTTCAAAATTGCCTCAGCCTTTTCAGGTGTGACCTTTTTTCTCTCATGAGAATTTAACCGGCCTATATACAACACCTCTTCTTGGCAATACTGTAACGTATTTATCTTTGCCCACCTTATATCCCTTGTCTACTAAGATAATCATCAACTGAACTGAGTCTTGCCTGCACTGGTCTTCTGTTGTGCTACAAACCAAAAGGTCATCTATGTACTGCATCACAACGCTTTTCCCTTTTAACTCTATATTGCCTAGGCCCATCTGGAGGACCCTATTAAAGATCGATGGAGACTCACATTACCCTTGAGGTTAGCGAGTGCTTTTCAGCTTTGTCTGACGGAACGTAAATTACGTCAGCTCTTGAGAGTCTTTATGTAACAGGATTCAGAAAAACACATTTTTCAAGTCAATCACTGTGAATATTGTGCCTCAACAGGGATACTACATAGTATTGTCGCAGGTTTTGGAACTATAGGAAACTCTGCCTCTACAATCTGGTTAATTGGCCTCATGTCCTCGATTAAACACCATGACCCTCCCTTCGATATTTTCACAGGATACAGTGCAATTTTGCACAGTCACTCTGACATCACTAGAATACACTGATCCATTAGCATGGAAATAGTTTTTAAAATACCCTCATCTGCCTCTGAAGACATGGGATACTGTCTTACTCGAGGTCAAATGCTCCTGGCTTCAGCTTAATCTTAACTTCTCCCATCCCCTTCAAAAGGCCTATGTCATAAGGGCCTGTAGTCGATAATGAGGTTGGTACATTTTCTAAGTCCTCGTCAAAATATTCTGGACACGGTCGTACTATCATAATTCGCTGTGGGTCCTCTCCTTCTGTAAAAGCAAAAAGAGAATATCGAGGCTGAGTACCACAAAAGGAAATACACCAAACACGGGCTTACAAACATACACAGATCCTTATTCTAAAACTGAACAGTTTTCAAAGGAACAAAGTATCAGATAACTATCTGGTCCTCAGTACATCACAGCGAATACCAGCCCTTTCGGTGTGAGAAGTGAGTGGGGCTGTACATTAGAACACTCACTCTTTTTATACAATTCTCTAACATGATGTCCAGCCCATCTACAGGTTAATCATTCCTCGGGCTAGGGGTTCGTGCCACGTTCACTTCTAATTTATTCACCTATATGCATATGGATTATTCCTAGTTTATACACAAATAAGTCACAATGGCAACAGTGTACCTTTGGATTTAACATTAAGCCTTCGTACATGTTTCATATAATGCAGTTGTACAAGTGTTCACATTCAGTATTTAAACAACATTGTGCTTAATATATGCTTGCGGATCAGTTTCGTTGGCACAGGTAATCCTTGATCTTCAGGTCAACGAAGGACAAGGTCTCCTTACATGACCCTAATATTTGGCCTGCGGGCAGTTTAGACATTAATTTACATGCAGAGGTCAGGACGGCCAAGTTATAAGCAGAAGAACATTGTCCACCATTTTAGAACGCAGAGTGACTTTGGAGTGAGAATCAAAATGGCGGATGAATCTAAAATGGCGGCTAAATCGATCTAACATCGGAACTTTTCAACGCGGATTTCTTTGCAGAGCGACTGGGCTTAGGCCAATATATACAATAAAGGAGGCACGATATAATATACTGTTTAACACTTTCCTCATTTTAATCCAATAGGTAATATTAATTTAAAATACTACTTCGTCTGCTGGATCGTCTTTAAACAAATCCTCATCTGTGACATCAGTCAATCTGAATAAAAACTCATCAGGTATTCTCATAGTCTTTCCCACTAAACCAGGCAACCATGTTAAAAGAATGCATATTCCATAATGGAAGACTTCTGGTTCTATTGGCACTCCTCGCAGAGCCATATGCCCTGTAAATACCATGATACATTTTCCAACGTTTAAATAGCATATTCCTGGAGTACAACGCATTATGCCATAATCAGTGAAAGAAATCGTTATATACAACTTCATCATTAAATCTCATCCCTGAATATTAACTGGAGTCTGCCATGAATACAATAATGGAACAGACATGTCACATCCTCCTATTGAGACTGGTAATTCATCAGTAAAAGGAACTCTGCTAGAAGCTCCAGAGAAGGCTTGAGCCTTCATGGCATTTCCCGATAACAGAAACTTTCCCTCCCATATACATGAGCGAGTTGCACCCATGTCTACTAAAAAAGAAAAAGATTTGCCTCCTATTGTTACATCAACATTCCATTCCTCTTGAGAGTCTGGTGTTATCGAAAGTACTGAACACATAAATTCACCCTGTGAGCTCACCTATAGTCGATATATGTTCATCCCTGTACCCGTGAAAGGAATCCCTCCCACGACAGAAACACTTCCTATTATAGCAGTTAATAACTGTCCCGTGTTGGCATTCTGTTGTATCTGCATGGGTGTGTGCTGTGACTGTCCTTGCAGTGGATTCAATGATGCTTGTTGTGGCTGTTGTGCTTGCTGTATCTGTGGTGTTTGTTGCATTTGCGGCACTTCTGCTTTATACACTGTTTGATCTTGGGCAAACCCATTCCTAGCCTGTGCGCTATAGGCAGGAGAATAGGCTGTCCCCCCTCTTGAGAATTGGCTGCTATGTGCCCTGCCATGCCAAATGTCCACCATACAGGAGGTGGTCTTCTAACTTGAACTCCTTGCATATTCTGGTTATTATGCATATTCTGAAAGCCACTCTGATTATTTTGGAAGTTACCTGTCCCTCTGAAGCTCATTTCCTGGC
This sequence comes from Ambystoma mexicanum, assembly GCF_040938575.1. Taxonomy (NCBI): domain Eukaryota; kingdom Metazoa; phylum Chordata; class Amphibia; order Caudata; family Ambystomatidae; genus Ambystoma; species Ambystoma mexicanum. The sequence continues at coordinate 433,278,042 of NC_090937.1, forward strand.
CTCCCAGCATAAACCCACTTCCTCCTTGTTCCATCTGGCGTTGATTATTTGCCTGTGATGAACCTGCTACTTGTTGTTGCCTTCCCAACCCTTCTCCGCTCGTCAATACCGCACCCTCTATGGCGTATTTTGACAGTTTCTTCTGAACTAACTTAGCTTCCTAGCCTCTTCCTTCTTGATTTTCTCTTGTAATAGTCAAAGGTGTTGCACTATGGTCCACTGTATTTCCGCCCAAGGCCTTGCCTCCATTCCCACTCATTTCTTGAGCTGTCTCTGTACTTGCTCTGGTAGTCCCTGACATAAAATGTGGTAAAATACTGCCACTGATTTCCCCCAAGACTCGCGAGTTTCCAAAGTCCGGCATTCCTGAATACTTTGAATGTAAGTGAGCAGATCTTCTCCTTCTTGCATCTTATGTACCATAATTGCACCCATATCCAACGTATCAGGATACTGTACCCTAAGAGCGCTCCATACGTCTGCCCTACAATTATTAAATGGCGCTCCATCATGAGCTGGATTCTGCGCCGTGACACTTGGGTAACCTGCTGGTGTCCAAATGTCATCAGCCCTTTCCCCAAGAATGGCTGCTAGGAGACCCTTAATGTCCCCTATGGCTAGAGCATTTTCTCCTGTCATTTTTTTCTAGTTCATAAATCAATTTTCCCGCACACGCCATTAAGCTGCGAAGTTTACATCTTAAATTGTCCTTGTCCATCTGGGGCAAAGGGATATACTGTGGTCTGGCCCCTCCTTTCTCCAATAGGGGAAACTGCGTAAACCCATTTCCACCCTTGGTTGCCATTGTCTGCCTATCCATAGTAGGGACAATGGATCCACATTGCCTTCTACCTGGCAATGACCTTAACCTGCTCACATATAGTGGCGATTCTCCTTTTTCGCCATTTGATCGTCTTTTAGAATGTTCGGGATATGCTATGGGATCTAGCATCATATCCTCAGGTAGTTCCAGATCAGACCATCTTACTTCCTTGTCTGACAGCGTGCATCCTTCAGGGCTACATGCGTTCTCTCCTTCCTCTCCACGGAAGGTTTCCCTGCCCTTGTCTGACATATCTAGTCCCCAACTAGTGTGGTTCTCATCCCTATCATCTTTGTTTAATGTCAGCCTGTCTAATTACAAGGTTCTATGCTCCAGACTAAACAGGGTTCTTTCTTTCTGTCGCAATCGGGCAATTATAGATTAATAGTTTTTCCTCTACTTCCCGATTCACCTTTCCCCCTCATCTCTTGATAGGCTTTATCAATCCTATATCCAATACTTCCTATTTCAAAATGATCATCTAGGTTTACCCTAGATGGTCCTGGCATTGCCTCTTGTGGCAGGAGAAATTCTTCTAAATGTATTCCAAGTGGTTCTGTTGTTGCTCCCTTTGAAGGGAGGAACTTCTCTCTATGACTCCATGATATTTCTTGACTTGGTTCCATTAACTCTTTCTGAATGCGATCAATGTCCTGTTCTCTCCGTCTCCTTTTTCGCTCCATTTCTTCGTCTAATTGCCTTCATTACTTTGCTTCCCATCTAACCCTTTCCTCCTCTTTTCTTTTCTCTTCCCTTCTTTCATTTGCTCTACGCACTTCCTCATCTCTGTGTTTGCATTCTTTATTCTCATAATTTGTTCTTCTTCCTCTTCTCTCTTCTTTTCTAACCTGTCCTGTTCTTCGAGTGCGCTCTGCCTGTTGTCATGCTTTCTTTATTCCTCTGCCCTTTCTTCCTTTCTCAGCTGCTCCTCTTGATACATCTGCTCTCGTCTTTGTCTATTTTTTCTCTTGTTTTCATCTTTTTTTAATCTTCTTTCTCGTTCCCTGTCTTTTTTTTATCTTGCTCGTCTTGGTCTTCCCTTTGCCTAACCTCCTCAAGGATTTTTCCATAAAGCTTTAATAATATCTGTCCACCCATCCATTCGTTCTGTGCGAGCCTAATCTCGTCAGCTTTATCCTTTTCTCCTTTCCATCTTTTAATCTCTTGTTCTATATCTAAAAATATGTTTGGTCGTTCGTTTTTCTCTTCCTTGCACTGCAAGAACTTAAAGATCTCTTCCTTTCTTCTAATCTCTTCTTGACTATCTTCACTACCATAACGGGGTGGTTCATATATCGGGTTGCTATACCCGGTTGCTTCTTTTAGTTCTTTTAACGGATACAGTCCTGCATCTTCTCTACTATCGCCATTTACTTCCAGTGGAGTAAGGGGAGCAGAAGGCTCAACACCTTCCTCCCTGCTCTGGTTAAGGATCCATTCCTCTGGTGGCAGATCCTCTTGCTCCTCCTGGTACATCTTTCTAAGCTCTAGAATATCTAACCTCTTCTCTAATTGTGTGTGTGTGTGTGTGTGTGTGTGTGTGCGCGTGTGCGTGTGTCCCCTCCCTCAATCCACTCACCATTCACCTCTCGGCTCCTGACTCTCGGGATCACCCCCTCCTCAATTGCCCACCGTCACCTTTGGACCTCTGAATGCCTGTGGAAATCAGTAGGGATTTTATGAAAGTGGGGCCCATCCCACCTGTATCTTCTTTACTTGCAGCCGTTCTCCACAGGAAACCTTGCGTTCCTCCGGCTGGATGGCAGAGGGTGTCCAATGTTCAGACTACCCCAGAGACCTTCTTATCAAACGATCCTCTGCTACTAAGTGAACCATTGCAGGCTCTTTAAGACGAGGCAACACTATACAGGGTGGATGGGGATGGAGAAATTCCTCAAACATCAATAATTCAACTGACTCAGGAAGTTGGCAAAAAAGACTGTTGTCTGTTTTAATATCAATGATCTAAAACAGCGAGATCAACAGACGTCATCCAACGTCCAACAGTAAGGTCTCGTTCATATTTCATGAAAAACATGATCATGAATATGATATGATAGTTAATTTATATAGCGCCTATACACAATGTGTTGCAAAGCGCTTCAAGGGAAGAGAGGGAATAAGGGAAAATACAATGAGATTCTTATAGGCCATGAACAGTAAGGATGTGAAATTTACTATCGTACTCGGCCTGATGACATTTCAGATAGTGCAAGAGCTAAGACATAGATAAGGAAGGGAGGGGGAGAGTGGGAAGGACATGGAAACAGACAGACGACTACCGTACTAGGCCTGACGACATTTCTGGTAGAGCCTGAGAAAAACAAAAGGTGAGGGAGAGGGGTACAAAAAGGGAGGGGAGGAAAAAAATAAGCAACTATCGTATTAGGAGGCATTTCAGATAGTGCTGGAGGGGGAGACAAATAAGGGAGGGAGGAGACAGACGAGGTTGCTATCATACTAGGTCCATGGACAATTCTGATAGAGTAAGTGCATATAAGAAAGTAAAGGGAGGAGGGGCCGAGATGGGAAAAGGGAGAAAGGGAGAGGAGGAGAAAACAGCGTAAGCCGTAAAAAAGAGTGGAGAAGCAGGAGGGGAGAGCAAATACAATTGCAGAAGTCAGTAGTAACACATAATATTGCAAGCCAGGATACAGGATGAAGATGAGAACAGCATGATTCTGGGCCACCATGAGTGCAAGATGCAAAGGAAGTCCAGCATGAGAGTTGAGAAAGGGTGATGCACCATGCATCAATGAAGTCCATTAAAGTCAAATCCTGCATTGGCCACAAGACGGTGATGGTGGACTCAGAATGCATCAGGACCGACTCCTGCAGAAGTAGGCTGCAAGGGGTGGAGGGGGAGCAGGGTAGAAGAATCAAGCAAAACAGGCAACGCCTGTGTGCAAGAAGGGACGGGGTACAAAGGGACATCACAATGGGAACTGGGGGGGGGTGGAGATGGCCTGTGGGGACAGAGGGAGTAAAAACATGTTGGTGTATGCTTACCTGCTGTCTGAGCAGGGGATCGGTCCCTGGGTCCTCCTGGTCCAAACAGGAATTGCCCTTTCCTTCATCAGCCCTTCGCTGCAGGCGCCCGGGCGAGAGGCACCCTTGATCTAAGAGTTAAGAGCAGAAAGGAAGAGGCAGGGCTAAGAAGGTGGGTGGTGCTTAGTCCAGGTGACCTAGATCCACTTGCACCTGCTCCCCATCTGGAAAGGAAAAGAGGCTGGAGGGCCCCTTAAGAAGGGAAAAAGAGTGGCAACCAGAAAGGCACCAGGTGGGTGGGGCTTGCTAAGTGGGGAAAATGAGTGGCAACCCGGAAGGCATCAGGTGGGTGGGGCTCAGGCCAAGGGACCTAGATCCACTTGCACCTGCTCACCATCTGCAAAGGAAAAGAGGCTGGAGGGCTCTTTCAGTAGGAAAAAAGAGCGGCAACCAGGAAGGCAACAGGTGGACACGGTTTGCTAAGTGGGGAAAAAGAGCAGCAACCTGGAAGGCACCAGGTGGGCATGGCTTAGGGCAGGAGACCTAGATCCACTTGCACCTGCTCCCGAACTGCAAAGGAAAAGAGGTTGAGGGCTACTTAAGTAGGGAAAAAGAGCGGCACTAGGAAGGCACCAGATAAGTGGGGTTTAAGCCAGGTGACCTAGATCCACTTGCACCTGCTCCCCATCTACATAGGAAAATATGCTGGAGGGCCCCTTAAGTAGGGAACATTTTTTTCATCAGTTACTTCATCCTACATGGCAAACTAAGAAATGTATGGAGGGTTGTGGTTGGGTAACAGGAAACATCTAGGTATATTTTCTGTGAGGGTTGGTGTTGTGATTGGATCTCTACTGTTAGGTGGACAACTCTGCCCACCCCTAGTGCAAGTCATTGTGAGCGTCATAAAATAGACGTCTTTTGGGTCTCTAAACTATAGGGCTCTTTGGTACGTGGCCCTTTATTATTGGTTGGCACGCATGTTCCCTTCTGGAATATTCCACTCGTTATCAGCATGCATGCTGGTATCCCAGGTGCCAGTGGGTCGGCTTGACCATGCTTCCCCACCCAATTAGCCCATCATCCATCATCACTCAAGCTGCCTGCCATGAGAATAGTCTTTGTACTCTGCCTTGTAAAATAACAGTGCTCCTCAGAATAAAAAGGAATGTATGTATGAATTTATCTTCTGGTCTAGCCAGTCCAAGAGTGTATTTTCATCTGACCATGTGACTGGAGACTATGTTTGAGCTTCCTCGCCGTATTTAATGGTATTAAACTAATAGAACTTGGCACCCAATGTCCTTCCGCCACACCTTAACAGGAGATCACCTTCTCGTACTTTGTATCATTCCATTATAATTGACTAGTTTCTTGGCTGCTTCTCCCCTTGACACTTGGCCAAACAGGCCTCTTGACGCTCCTTCTATTCTCAGCTGAGTTTATCTTGCTGCACCACACTTTTCCAGCCCCTCTATTCACGAGGTCCAGTTTGCTCAAATACGATGTAGAACTTCCAGATTCCTATGCATATATATACCTTGGTGCATTGCCCCAATCTATTCACTACTTATAGCCAGCCTTATGATTACTTCGTCTATTTGCATTACTGCATCTGTACAATTATAAAACGATTGTCATTTTCTTCCATGCTTTTCATACGTGCGATCTTCATTTCGCACGTGAACGTTTACTCGGTTCTTCGTCATCAGATTCTATATGGTCTATTCATGTTTCCTCTTTTCATTTCTTCTGAGGCGTGTCACTTTCTTCATGTGACGTAACCAATCTCTTCTTTCATCTGTCTTTATGTGCTCTTCAGGGATCTTTCCCAAAAGGCTGTTAGTTCTTCCTGGGTACATAAAGAATGGTCTTCTCAATGGATACTTTGCTTCAAAGGATGCTCGTGTTATAGGCATCCTTACAGGTGTCTTGCTTATCACTATTTCCGGTTCCCAACATATAGGCAATTTAGAGGTGGGACTTCCGGTAGGGGTTTTTGGCTCCTCCTGTACAAAGCTGTGTTAAAAAAATTACTCAGAACATTTAAGGTTGCCTTGGGTATACATTAAATTAAATAACAGTAATGGTACCATCTTGCATTAGCACACTGATTATGTGATTGACCTCCTTTCAGTCAATCAGCATGCTTAGAATACAGTCTATAATTTCTGATAAAGAGCCTCTTCTGAACATTCTGATATGAGCAGCAGCGTGACAAGCAGCATAGAATAATGTGTCTTCAGCTTTGTAAAGGCAGAGATCATGTACAGTTAAATTCCGCAAACAGCGATGAAACACACAATATGTAAATTGTATAGTTACAACTTACATGTTTATTAAATTAGCATCACAATTGTTTGTGTTTATTTTTTAGTTGCACAACTCCCTTTGTGATAATAGCCTAATAAACCTCGGGAGCAGTAATTACTACTTTAGAGAATGACCCTTCTCCTTTTTCTAGTGTTCATCTTTACCTTGGCCAATCATTTGGAGGTGGGTCATTCTCGTGTGATAATGACCTTATCCTGGGTCAGTAAGACTTTATTATGCCACTTCTGATTTAGATGTTATGTAAACCAAGCAACATATTATTTGTTTACCTGCTGTGCTAGTGATCTGGCTCTAAAAAAAACTGGCAATCCCTCGCCTAGGCTCTGATTCGGCTTTCCCATTGAATTGTGTGACTTTTCCATCTCTAACATCCGATGCCCACTAAAAGGTAAATACCTTATGGTAAATACCTTACGGGATGGTTAGCCCAGGACTAATAAGAACAGCACAGCCTTGATGAGATCAGACCTTGGTTTTGCATCCAACAGTACTACCATTACACAACACTCAGAATGAGTGCATTAATTGCATAGGAGACAAAACCAGCTTAACACAAAAGTCCCCAACAACCATCTACCTACACAACACTGCTCTTTTCTTACAGAGGTACAATCCCTACATTATCCTAGTTACACAGACTATCCATATATGCTTTGCAATATACTACAGAGAAGAAGCTCCAACACCTGTGCAAATTCAGCCACTCTTTACAATAACTGCAAGGCAGATTCTGCCTATCACATATCAATTCATCAATATCAATGCTACCAATTTTAGTTCCTCTGCCTCTCATTGTGCCCTGTATCTCTGTACACCAGACACTCAGTGATAGTCTATGTCTTTTCACGCTCTCTTTCTGTGTCACTCTGCACTGCTTTACTCTGTCTGTCCCTCCTCTAGCTCTTGCTTAACGCGTGTCACAGGACCCTCCTATTTCATTCAGGGCCCATCTCGCTGTGTGCCCAAAGGTGTTCAGTAAAATATCTCTGTATGCCCCTGACTCTTTCTGGCTCTCTCAGCCCCCATGGTTCACCGTACCCCTTGCTTTTTGGTGTCACCTCTCTTTCTGTGGGCCATCTGTCTTGTGCATTCTCTCTGATGAACTGTAAACCACAGTACTCTGCTCCTCTCTGTATAGGCAGTGAATCTGTGCAGTCTTTCCCCTATTTCCATATTTCTACATCCCTGTGCTGCATCTCTCTGTTCACGCTCTCTGTAGCTTCTTGGATCCAGCCTTCTGTCACCATGTGCTCCTTTTGTGTCTATGCCCCATGCCTCTTAGTGTCACATGGCCCTCCATTCCCCAGTTCTCTCTCTACATTGGCTCCTTGTGCCCCCTGCTTCTTTTGATCTCCTTGCTGCTTGTGCCAACCATCTTGTAGCACCCTGTCTCCCTGTTCCCTTCCTATGTTTGTGTATGCCCCCATGTGAATTTGGGCTCCCTCTTTCATGAGCCCCTGGTCTCTCGGTGTCTCTCCTCTCTCTATCTCTCATTTCTCCTACTGTTACCAGTTTTGTTGTACTTATTGTTTATTTGACTCCTAGTCTCTTCGGTCATCTTTTCTGTTTTGCCTCCAGGTCTCTTGGTCGCCCCAGTTACTTTGCACCCCCTGCATCTGTGCTACCGACTGTCTGTTTTAGCATCGATTATTTGTAGTGCATGTCTTTCTGTGTGTCATGATTGGCCCCCCCTCTCTCTTATGACCTCTCTCTACTTTTCATGCTGCCTCTGTGCACTCTTCTTACTAAATCTGTTGCTGTGTGCCTCTGGCCTGTAAAATCCTCCAGTTATGTGTGTGCGCCTGGTATATGTCAACACTCCTTCCCCCCAAATCTATGTGCAGTTACATGTCGCTGTTTCCTGTACTTTCACTCAGTGTTCCTTGTCTTTGTGTTTTATATCTCTCAGTGGCTCTGTCCCAGTCACTCCATTAATGTCACTACACTGTCTTCCACACTTCCCTGTACAAATCAGTCCTTCCTGTGCCCTGTCCCTTCATTATGCTGGTGCTATTTTTAGGCTCAGTGAGCAACTGCCCTGTGCAAGCTGGACAGAATCAACCATACTCTGACACAGGGTGACCAGAGTTGTAAGACAAAAAACGGGACTGTCAACGAATTAAAAGAAGGCCTGTCCTACTCCCTCTTCACCCCCCTCATTTCCCCACACCAAACCTCCCCCTTTGACCCTAGCCACCTCGCTCCCCATTCCATGCATAGGAATTGTAACTTTGTCAGGGGAAGTAAACAAACTAATAACAAAGGAGCTGTTGGATTCAATACTGAGTCGCAAATCTAGGTGTGTTTAGATCTGACATTTTGTGAAGCATAGGCCTCTCCTTCACTATCTGAGACTCTCAAATCCAGATGTGGTTAAACCTGCACCCGAACCACATTAAAGCATACAGTACGTATACCTTACACCATGTCTGTGGACACAGGCCGCAGGCACTGCCAAACATGCACGGTTGAATGCCGGTCTAGCAGCGCACATAACCGTTCACACTGAAACACCTGACATTCCACATCACTTCTGCCACTAGCATACAGCAACTACCAATGAAAAGAAATTCAGTATATCTGTGCACACATTGAATCTTCAACAATAACACTGTATCCCAAACCACCAACAGCGTCCACCCACGTACCTGACCTTTGGGCTGCTTAGTGGAGCCTAGCCATCCACCTAAGTGGGTGAACATGCACACAAGCAACTCTTAATCTAAACCTTTAGAACCTCCACCACATTGACTGCGGTCACCGAGGGCGTTCTAACCACAAAGAGAATTGAGGCCATACAAATGGGGAAAGAGCGCTGTATAAATAACCAAATACAATACAATAAAATTACACACCTGACTTTATTTAGATGCTTCTCAGCTGGTCTGCGTGGCACAAACAGTAAATGCATGTGAATGGTACCTGAAAGGTTGGCTGTTCAAGCCCATCCTCAAAATGTCACCATGTCTATAATTGTTGGCGATACAGTTGTCACTGTCCCTTTCCTCAAAACCAGGACTTTCACCCTCCCTTTCCCCGAAAACTCTCAGGACAGGGGACAGAACGCCCAATTCTGGGACAGTCCCTGCAAAACCTGCACAAATGATCACCCTACACATACTGTTGGCTTCCGGCAGTCGGGCGTGATTGGCTGAGTTTAAGGCAAGTCTCCTTTAGCCTTTACTGAGCACCTAGTCATTGGAAACCCATGTTTGCACACTAAAACTTGAATAACATGGATATATATCTTTCTCCTGTCTGAATGTAGAGAAACTGAGGGGGTGGACGCGGGTGTAAGGATCTCGGCAGCCCCCCGATTCACAGCCTGGGCACGACACACGTGCAGGAAGCACCAAGAGGCGGAAGCTTTGCTTGCCAGTCCGCTCACCCTTCCCAGGAGAGCCATCCTTATTAAACTCTGTCGTTCCCAGGGTGCCCTGTTTTATTTGATTTCCCTTTCTCTATGAAATGAGAAGGGCAATCAGTTGCTGCTTCGAGCCTTACAGCAAACGCGCACCACATACACACTAAACTAGCACGTTTATTTTGGTGCGTGTGTCCTAATGAAAAGAAAACATGTGGTACTGTGCTCGGTTCGAGATATGAAGCATGAACGCTGGTTTCATTTGGAGCATGGAAATGAAAGACCTGGGGCGGCAAGGCAGCGCAAGCTGACCATGAGCGAATGTCGTTCTCTGTGGCGATTTAACCCATGCCTGCCAAGAGGGGCAGTAGAGCCCCAATTGTATTATGAGGAGCTCCGCTTGTGTCTTGGTGGCCACTGTGCTGTGGCTTCTTCCCGGAGCCCTCTGGCCATCGTTCACAGAGATCCTTTCCAGCAGATCCCCATCTAATGAAGCATTCACAAGGGACTGGCAAGCATTTGTCTTCCAATCAGGCAAGACAACACAGAGATTTGAATCCCAGTCCCGTGCTTAGAGACTGATATCCGGTATCATAATTATAATTGCTCTTTTTTAACCCGCTTAATACCAGTGAGTGGTTTCTAAACAAGCGATCGGGATTCGAACCTGTGTTGCACTGCGTGGTCTTGCTTCCAAGATAAACGCGTTTCCGCTGAGCTATACTTCCTCACCACAGGTCAAAGCATGTTCTAAAAGATGAGTTATTTAATAAGACCGAGGAGAAGAGAGGTGATTCTTTGAGGAGAGGGGTGGGGGGGGGGCAATGTGTGCTGCAGGGGCTACTGATCACTTAGACATTATTGCGCAGTCAGCATTCCTGATGTCAAGAGATGGGCTGGGTTTGGTGAATTTAATTAAACATTTTCAAACCTAATAAACAAATACTATAACATTTGAAACTGTAAAACAAACTAACTGCAAGTTCACGCGTTGCCTCAGCAGTTCAACGGAACTACCAAGTCGAGAGTGCCGCTTAAGTACACTACCTCAAAAGATACAACGATCTGAACAGAACTCTTCAACTCATGCTTAAATATGATTTGAATAGCTCCCTTACATACATTTCACAAAAAAGTGATCATGAAGGGTAACGTAAAACTCATGGAAGAAAGAAACAAATGACAAATGAATGAATTAAAATACATAGCGTTTTATGATATGGCATTTATAACGTGCCTATACACAAGTGTGGCAAGGCGCGACGAGGCATGGGGTTGGAAACAGAGGGAAGACAGACAGGGATCCTACTAGGCCTAGTGACGTTGAGATTGCGCAAGTGCAGGGGTGAGGGGAAGGGGAAAAGTGCAGGGGGAAAGGGCAGGGGGCAGTACTGTGTATAGGATAACATGCACTTTATTTATGCAAGCGCTGCTGTACCTTAGATTAACACAGACTTTGGCCGTAGTTGAGACTTGCAACTTTCCTGGAGAATGCCAGGTAGCCTCTTAGGGCACCACAAAACAGCTCAAAGTAGCAGAACATATTGCCCGAATGCAGTTGCACTACTTTATAATTTCTCTTTTCCAAGGCTAATAGTTGCACCGCGCATGTCCTGGGAGTTTAATGATCTATGAATGAGAACATTGGGTTGGTTCCCTTCAACTTTCGTGGTCAGATGTAAGGATAATATGCCGTGAAAATGCCCGCTGGCCCTGAGTTCCCCAGACCTATCACATGATACGGTAAAGGGCTCTGTGTGGTGATGGTACAGGGGACAACCTGGCATTTAAGCCTCACCACTCTGGAGACATTGTTCAGGAAAGGCCCAGCACTGGTGGCTGAACAACACATCTAAGCGAGGAAGGAAGACTCAGCACGAGCGGACCATGAACTTCTTGGTTAAATGCAATATAGCAGCACTGAAGCACCTTCAGTTTCATGACACCTTCATCGCTGGCCTGCATGGAAGACATTCAGAACCTGTGTCTGACGGGAAAGATCTCTGCAAGTGATCGAAGCAGTGGTATAGCTAATCGAGCGACCACACCTTGAAGCGTTATGCCATAGCCCAAACCCGACACTGACAGTCTTGTAAGCGGAGGGCACTTTGGTCCTCATTAGAAGTTGGATGGTATTCCATTGATAAATTTGCCAGAATACCGCCCAATGGAATTACTGTTACCGCCACTTGGTATGCCGGATTACAAGTGGTGGTGGCAGAATTAATCCACAATTTTCCAGAGTCCTTTGGACTGTATGGGACTTTTTCATCAGAATTACAACTGGCGGAATTACCGCCACAGTAATTCCACCGATTTGGCCCATTTTTTGGTAAAAATGGGGAGAATTTACCTCCAGAATCATGCTGGAGGTAAATCCTCCACTCCAGGGCCAAGCTCGTAATGAGGCCCATGTGTCTCTTTCATGAAAAAGAAAACAGTATTCTTAATATTTCAAATTGCACTTCTCTTAATATGGTACCTTTATAGTAGCACTGGGTTTATATCACACGCTGTGATGAGAAAATTTAGAATGGACCACAGTCGACGGTGGAAGGACTTGAAAGATGGTGAATAATCTCAGAAATGCAGAGTTGAGGGTTAAATAGTCCTGACTATGAGAAATGCATGAGTAATTATGTCTCACCCTCATATATGCATACATATTATATTTGATTTGAGTAAGCACACCTTGACCTTTGTTACACAGCGCGGTACTTCAGGTTTAGCACCATCATTCCCCTTAAAAACTCATAGACAGATGAATCAGTTGCAGCTCCTTACATTTATATACATATTTGCATTGAATTCCTCATTAGTACGTCATGCACTGGCACACTCTTTATGGTGGGGATCCAGGTTTGTGTGCCTGTTTTTGTTTGTGTGTGAGTTTGTACGTGTGTGGTTATTCCTATCCTTCTTGCCCCCCACCTTTGTTCCGAGCTGAGCTAGTGGCAGGTCATCTGGATGAAGTATGTTTCAGTGTGCTCTTCTTTGGTCACTGTAGTCAGATGCCCCTCTCTTTGTTCCTCCTACTAAATCCTGTGCATGCTCATGTACGACCATTAAACTGGCACAACCAAAGGGAGACTCCTTTAGGATTGTACACTTTCCATCTCTTGTATTCCAATTTCCCTGACCAAAAGTAAAGGCAAGTTGTGGCGGTATCGTACAAAAATGTTGCCCTCATTTGTGCACCCCCCGCAGTCACTGCGACTTTGGAGGCGCACAAAATGAGGGTGACATTTACTGCGGCCAAGCAGAGAGGGGGTATCCCCCGCTCTTCCTGGGTACAGTAATGGGGGTCGGGTGTTGCGGGAGTGTCCCCCGCTTACCATTTCGGAAAGCGGGGGACACGTAACAAAAAAAAATGCACCCTAGTGTCCCCCGCTTACCATTTCGGAAAGCGGGGGACACGTAACAAAAAAAAAATGCACCCTGCACCGTCGGCTCCAACCCACGTTAGTGGGAGGAGCCGACACCCCAGGGATCGCAGAGTGTGGGCGGCACACACAGAAGTGTGCCGCCCTAAAGGTAAGTTGGGTGGGGGGTTGGGAGGGGTAATTCAGGCCAGGGGAAGCGGGCACAGTGATCCATATGATCAGTGCACCGTGCCGTAACTGCCGTCAGCATTTTCGGCATTGCAGTTGCGGGCGGCGCAGTGATTACATAGATCCGTTGCGGCTGGTGCCTAGAATGGCTCATGTACTACACCAGAGGACTGCTATTGTCTCGCTAAATAACCATGCACAAAGCCATCGATTCATATAAAATCAAATCAGAATAATTCTTCTAGTCAACCATATTTAATAAACATTAAAATTATCGTCATTTGTCAGCTTCCAACATGCTTGTATTTTTATCAGCAATTGACATTATATATAACGCACATTACATTCTCTAACATCAAGAAGTGTTGCAATCAGAGAAACATTTTCTAATGCCAATTTCCTTATGGTTTGTCTGATGGCTCCGGCATCAAAGAAAAACATACATTGGAAACATATATAACTTTCTTACTCTCTATGTAATCTTACACTGAATGTAATTTATGCCTGGTTTCTATTTTGGACATATATTTAAGTGCAGGGTGTGATGCTGGACTACTTTGTCTACAGACTTGTGTTTAGAATAGAAACCTTTTGGAAAGCACAAAATCTAGGTATTTGAAAATGCGCAAACATGAGAATATGACGACAGGAAGTAAATCACCACCTTTCCCCCCGGGCATTAGAAGTCTGCCTAATGCAGAGTCCTTTCGTTTCTGCACAATGTTATTTGGAAAAGTGACATTGGAAATCCATATTGGCATAATTGTCATACAAAGAAAATGGACAAAATAACCTGATTCCAACTTGAAGGAAAAATATTCACTCAGGAGGTCTCTTTTTATGTACTATGGTTCCACAGGCCAGAAGTTAAATAATCTTCTGCAAATATGTGAATATGTTGTACACCATTTCATAAATCCAGTCTTGAAATGTGTCTGAAAACCCAGGGATTAAGTTATTTGACTATTGTCAGACAATGACGTACATTCATTGTTCGCACAAAAGTCTATGGCACTCTATTTTTAAACGCACTTCTCCAATGTTTACCTTACAGCCTAGTCTCTAGTCAATGGTCTAGCTGGTAAAGGTTTCCCCTGAAGGAGTTGTAGTTGTTATGATGAGTTTACCTAATTCTAGGGACATATATCTAATTGCACAGGGATATTTTGTACTCACTTTTGGTTTATCATTTAAAGGCTCAGGACAGGAACAACGTCTACAGCACCAGTCAGCTTCACCAAGTCAGCTCTGAACCATGTATGTCCTCTGCTTACAAAATCCCCCTTAGGAAATCGGATTCTGTTTTTTTTGCGCAAGGATTCTGCAATATCCTCCCTCTGTGAAAAGTCTTTATCAAGGGGTTCCTCATCTGCTGCCTTCAAGCAATAATTTCACTTCAGCACTTCTTCTGTTGGACAAGGTCCCTGAAAATGCTGATTTGCCGAGAACTCTCCCTATTTTCTCTTTCTTTGCACCTAAATAGCTGATAAGGTTCTCCCATGCAGCATCATCTGATGCAGCAGTTCCTCATTGGCTGGGGCTTATCGTTGGTTCACTTCAGATACGGATAATCCCAATTGCCCACCCCTCTATTTTGAAAAGTCCAATGTATTTTTCCATCTGACAATGCGAGGTGCTGCCCACTCTCATCTGGAAGTTGGCCTAAAATCCATTATTCTTCAATATTTTCAGATATTAACTTATCTCAATATCCATACATATATATATATATAGAAGTCCCTAGTTGGGCACTGAACACGTTGCTGGCTGCCTCTTAGCCAAAACAAAAAAACTGTTTTCAAAATTAAATGAATATATGACAGACTTTCTTGTGTCTGTCCTGTTCTGTGCTGCCGATCCTGTGCGACCCTGAATCCGTTGGTGTAGTTCTCTTTTTCTAATATATATATATATATACATATATATATAACTGCTAATGTGAAGAAGTTATTGGAATGTGTAAATATATTCATAGTTGTATAGGTTAAGATATCATGTTAGGATTTATATTATGGGGAAAGTTTTGCTGAACAAAAATCTGTTTTTGGTTTCCAAAACAAAATAACCGTTTAGAGGTTATGAGCGATAACTTTATTTCATTTTTGTGCATTCATATGAACATTGCAATTTCAATGTTTAAATATGTATTTATTGTATTTATTTATTGGGTATTTATAAAGCACCTATACAATTAACTTAAAGACTGGACGATATCACTTGGGATCTCATGCCACGGAATACAGATGCACAGAAATACATTTGGACCTCCTTATCCACTTCTGTCATAAATCCTGGAAAGATACAAAAAAAATCCGGAATGCATCAGAATATGCTCTAAATGTCCATCTATTTCTCCAACCCAGGTTCATGTATCATTTCATGATTGATGCAGTGTCTTTTGTTCTTCCAAAGTACTGAACTCCGTACCTTGGTCTTGGAAACAGGGCTTCAAGGGTATACAGGGATGTTTTTCAAGTGTATTTACACCTTTTTCACAGGACAATCAAAACTAGCAAGCAAAGCTATGATGCAGTTTTACTTCATTATTACTTGTAATGCAATGCAATTCAATGTATGCATTTGCGTTGTGCCAGTTTTTTACATGAACATTGTGGCTTTCTTATTAATTCAAATAAAGTTTGCGAATTATTTATATAATTTGGTTGCACAAAAAGAACACTTGTTTCATTTAAACATGTTGCTTAAGAATCATTTCAATGAGATTGTAGGTTACAGGGATGACACAGTGCATAATATAAGACAGTTGTCTGCATCATTTGTATAACATGGATGGAAAGCACTTCGTTTGTTGACATTTTAACATTAGAAGAATGACACGTCATTAATCATTTGTCTCACTTAGTGAAGTGGGTTTACTAAATACATCTCACAAAAGGTCCCTGGCTAGTAAATGACCAGATTCCACCAGCCATGTCCTTCAATCATGGCCTTTGACCATGTCCACTGTCCACATTAAAGACATTAGGCAAAAAGAAAGTGTGCCAGTGGCTTGGCTGAGGGGGCACTGCATTTGGCCATGTCCAATGTCCCCGTTGCACCAAAAAGGGTAAAAGACTGGGGCCATGGCCAGTGGTCCGTGGCTATAGCCGAGAGTCATATCCCCTCACAATTAAATCATCAGATCCCACTAGCCATGGGTGCTGTCCCTGTTGCACTCTGGATGAACAATGTCTCTAAATAATATATATATATATATAAGTAGATATGTATGTATATATATATATATATATATATATGTGTGTGTGTATATATGTATATTTATATATATATATATATTTGATATATATGATAGTTCCATGCAGGCTTCAAACCGGTGGTTTCTGATGGAATCTGCCCATTTTGACACCTGATAAAACTGGATTCCAAAGTAATGCATTGTAAAGGCTATCTGCAAAGCATAATTTGCATATGGCATTGATGTTTTTGAAAGAATTGAGAGTAAAAAGAAAAGGTACCGGCACAACTTGTAGGACCAATGCGTTGTGGCTGGTTTGCAGCATTTGTTCTGCAGCATTTTTAGGGGGTGGAGGGTGCAGAGGTAGGGTACATATGTTTTTCATTTTGGGAGTTGGGGAAGGGATGGGGTTAGGTGGAATGGGGGATAGCCCAGTTGTACCTGATCCAAATTAAGAGTAAAGAAATGTGCCGAAAATGTTTTACAAAATTACCCATTTGATGTGTTAGCATACATTTCGAAAATGTTGCCAGCCTCCATTTGTTCTCGTTTTAATTTAACAAAAAGAATATTCCGATTTTACTGTTAAAACTGCTCGCATTGATGGAGAAAACAAAGTGGCGGTTCTCATTTACCATTTCATTTATGTGAAAACACTCAACACTTTAAAATTCGTACCGATCTTTACTGCACCTCTGTATGTACCACCTTCTGCCTTTCTGGGAGGCCCTTGTGTAAATCCGCCCTGACCCAGATTTTTTCTTCACACTCGAGGGTTTGTGTGACATATTTTATTTATAAGCACATCTTGCAACATTTCCACAGAAATTCTTTGATAATCCTGTGGGATTCCCCCAGTATGACAAAAGTAGTCTGGCACAAACTGGCTCCCCGGGCCACCCCTAACTCTTTGATTTCATATGTTGTCCTCGTTCCCCTTCCCCAACTCTAACCTGATACAATACCACCACTTGCCCTCCTCCATATATCATTTTCAATATTTCCCTTTTTGGTTTAGCTCAGTAATAATTTCCACAGAGGAAAGAAAATGGCAGGTTTCATTTCTGGAAAGGTTCAGTATTACAGTGTGCCATTGGAAACTGAAGAGAGGGTCCCTGGAATGCTCCTTGCGACCCCTGTAGCCCTCACAGCCTGAAGATTGAGAAACGAGAGATGCCAATGACTGTTTGGCCAGCCCCCAGGAGGGACAGTAAATTCTACATATGTGAGCAGATATGCTCTTAAACAACCATTTAAAACCTATCCAGCTGACATCTTCGCGGACACAGATGCCTCAACACCGGACCAGGTTGACTACCGATAAATATCCAGCTGTGCTGAAGTCATTAGAGACACCATTACATAGTAAAATTAGCCACTAAGTAAACTCACATCCCTGCACAAAGTTACACAAACACAAGGGCACACATGAAGATCATGCATACACAGCTCTATAGATGGAGAACAGATACATGCACATACTGTCGCAAGTCTTTCTTATTTTCTTTCATTAGCCAAATGCAGAAATGCAAGAGAGCAAGAGTTACTCAAAACAAGCTTGCAACCGCATGTTTCAACTAAACATATGGAACTTCAGGGACATATAAGGAACCTGGAAGAACCGAATACTACTAACCTCAAGAGAAAGCAATACAATAATGCATATATAGACATAGAGAAACCATAGAACAACTGTAGTGAAAGGACACAAAGCCACAAGCTTCAGAACAAAGAACGCAGACATGTAGACTCTGCAGCATGAAGTAAGGGGCCAGTGCTCACAGCCAAGGACAAAGGCGGGTGGAAAATTCAGGACTCCAGGTGTAGGGAGCCACATGCAAAATACAGAATAAATACTCACTAATTGCAGACCAAAAGCCTCCATTCTGCAGTCCTCACCCGCATGATGCGGTCAAGCCAGACAATAGCCATTTAGCCATGGTGGGAAGAGAAGCTGTTCCCAGCAAAGGAGAGAAGAACTGATATATTTGTTGCCCAACATACATTGCACGTTGCAGGCCCTCTATCAGGCTAGGTGGATATACCATTGGTAACAATTGGGACACACAGGGCCTCATTACGAGTCAGGCGGTAACCCTGCCGGTGCTAGCGGCGGGTTGCTGCAGGACTTGAAAAATGTTACCGGCGCTTGACTTCCCAGTACGACCAGGAGATTGTAAGTCCGGCGGCCCAGAAAGTCAGGCACCAGTAAACTGTAAGTCCCCATTTCCCTAGAGTGGGGACTCGGAACCACGGGCCCCATTGTTAAGACTGCCAGCACTTCCGTGACTGGTATGCCTACTTTGGCTGCTGTGCCGGCAGGGTCAGACCTGTTGGGCACAGCAGCCCCGGCAGGCAGACTCCTAGTTTGCTGGTCCGGAAACAAGGGTGCCGATGAGCTTACTGGCACCCTTGTTTCTGGACTGGCAAACTTATAATGAGTCCCACAATCTTTCTCATCACTTTGAGAAGGTACACAGAGAGCTGAGAACAGAGCAGGGTCCCAGGCCTGAGGAGACCCACTCCAGCCTATCAGGGAACACAAATCCTAGGGTAGAGGGTAATGGGCAAGGGTCAATGGCAGTCTTACAATCCTGCCAATGTAATAGTTTTTGGGGAAGTATCAGGCAAGACCATCTGACATGGAAGTGCCAGTTAGCCCACACCTAGCCTTCAATAGGCACTATCACCCAGCCACCCAATAAAATGGACTTGTAGGTTTTTGGGGAATGGTTCTAAGTTGTGACATTTGCTAACAAAAATCCCTGACACAGGCTCAGGAGATGTGATTGCTGGAGATTATTTTTTTCTTCCTGTAGGATCCCTGTCTGGTATGGCAAATAAGGGACAGTTCTAACTTGCCTCTGCTGAGTTTTCTGTCATTACCGGGGAAGGGTTTGTTGGGCCTGGGCACTCTGCTGAACTCTGACTGTGTAGCACCAACCTTGCTCCTCCGTTATATACCTGTTTACAAAACATAGACCATTTTTTAGACTAGAGTCACATCCTTCTCCATCTATGTTTAACAGAATTACTGTACAATTTTAACTCGGTTCTTTCTTTTTTATCGCAAACCCATCCATCGGTATCCCCGCTACGGCTGTTCAAAGGAAGAACAGTTCCCTCTATGCCAAAACAATGGGAATAGGCTGAAAACAGTTTTTTTGTTTTCTTAATACATTTTAAATTTTTAACAAATTTGCACCAAAGTTTGCAGTTTGGAGCGGCTTGTGCCAGACATCTTTCTGGAAAGTTTCATGTAAATCCACTGAGCCAATCAAAAGTTATCAACAGTAGAATTTTGGGAGAAGTCTATGCAAAATCGTTTAATATTAACTGTAGTGCAGCAATATATTAATTAAACAGAAAGAAATAGCGAAATCGATATTGATATCTATGTTGACAGATTTTACATGGTTTGCTAAAGCAACCCTGCATTTGTATTTGCGGCAGAATTTGCATTAACCCACTGAATTGATGATGGTCTTGAGTTAATCGGCTTACAATATTTGGAATACAAGATATAGCCTGCAGGTCACAGGATCACAGGTACACAACTGAGCAAACTCCATGCTTTCCTTAGCTCTGACACCCCCTCCTTACTTCTCTGCCTTTCTTTTCCTCGCTCTTAACAGGGCCTATTTTCAATATGTATAGCAATCCGAATTAGTTGTTTATTTTTATTTTATGGTACTTCAAAAATCAGCAGAGCACTGTACACAATGTGACATATTTCACATAAAATACAAGATTGATGAGTACAGACATCTGTGTATAAAATGATATTACAAATATTCAATACAAATGTTTGTTTACAATACTTCTAAGTAACACCAGAAACCATTACCGCACTGTGTACTGTAGAGCAAGCAATTTTATAGCAGAACTGAAAGGCCCATCTGTTAGACTTTGTGTTTTTATCGATTTGGAAGTTTTTTCCCCTTGACTGTGTGAAATGATGTGTGGATGGGTACATGCTGTCGTGTATGCATCGCATGTTTATATCATTACCTAGACTGTTTTTGACAGTGCTCAGTCTTATTTGACCTCATTCGTGCTAAAAAAATCTCATAAAATAAATACAACTAAACCACGCCAATGAAAGGAAGGATCAACACACCGTTCCAAACCAAATAACCCTTTTTCTTCAAACCCTGTTTCAATAAGTATGTTTTCACTTATTTGCAGAGTTGTAAGAAAGGGCGTGCAACAGAAAAGGTGGGAAAGGGTTAGGTGTTTACAGAGCCAAAAATGCAAAGCCCCGTTTTAATTTCAGTGTGCGATGGCTGTCATATAACCGAGTGTGTTCCACACAATGACAGAGATGAAGATGCAGGTAAAAACAGTCTTTATTTAACAAAAAAGGAAACTATAACCCTTCCAGTATAGATACCTAATGGCCAAACAGTCTATGTATAGATCCTTTTTCTCCCAAAGAAATCACAGTCCTTTTTTTGTTTGGATCTTTGCACCTAGTAGTATATGACCTTCTCCTATTTTTGGGTAGCTCATGGATTCTTTGTTGGGCCTCTTGGACAATGCTAAGGAACAGTTGAAGTTCTTCCTGTACCCCGAGCTGAGTCTGACGGTCTTCATGTTCCTGTCAACATTCTCAGCTAGGATTCTGACTTCTGCTCGCAGATAGTCCTCACTACACTTCTCCTTTTGCTGCTCTGCCTAAATGTCATGCCACATGCTCATCCCTCCTCACACCATGGGCTCAACCTCTTCTGAGCAGGGTCTTACCCCCAGCCCCCACCTTGTGTCAAATGTCCTCCTTTCTCATGCCTTCCTATACTGACTTGCAGACCTATCTCAGTCGAGCTCCTCCTGGTTTTCTCCTACTTTCTCCAACCTCCTCTCCCCTGATGGTATGTGTCTCCTTTCTCCCCCACCATCCCATTCGGCCCTCCTGCCAATCTCCTCTGTCTCGAAACTCCTCTCTCCTGATGGCGTCCTCTTTCCTCCAACCTCCTCCCTCTTTGCTGTGATCGCCTCACTCTTGCCTCCAACCCAACCCCCTCTCTATCTTCTACTCTCTCCTGCCTCTAACGTGATCTTTACCCCTTCTGCCTCCAACCAATCTCCTCTGACTTCCACCAACTGCTCTCTTCTTCTCATCAACTCTCCCCGCTCTCCTCCTATCATCTATTTCAAACTCCTGTTTACTTTCTGATATTTCCTCGTATTGCTTTAACATATCCTCTTTCACATCTTCCTTTATGTCTGACTATTTTAAACACTGTACAACACAGAATAACTCTGACACCAAATAATCGAACCAACTCAGGAAGATGGCAAAGGTGCTGTTTTATTAACAATTATCTAAAACAGGGAGTTGCAACAGACATCATCTGACGTTTGCTCAAGCTCTCAGTGAATTTCTCATAAAAATATCCTTGTATGTAAAATATAGTATACTTTGTATATGGGCTGGGATTGTGATTGGCTATCTACTATAAGGTGGACAACGTATGCCTACCTCTAAAACCATGTCATCTTCAACACTATTAAGTACAGAGTATATCATTGGTCTTCAAACTATAAGGCCCTTCGTTAAACGCCCCTCTATGATTAGTTGGCATGCCTATGCCATGTCTGGAACATTCGGTTCACTTAGCAGCTCATAAACCCAGACCCAGGTGCCAGGAGGTAAACTTGACTTTACCTCCCCACCCAATTAGCCCAACATCACTCATCACACATCCCTTCTGCCATGTAGATTGTCTTTGAACTTGGCCTTGCAAAGTATTCTTGTCTCTGGGAATATATGGGAGTGCAGGGTTTCACTATCGTTGTTCTAGGACTCCACACTCAACTGTATTTCCATCCTTGGCTCACATGACAGGAGACCATGATTTTGTCCATTTTGCAGCATTTAAATGTCTTAAATGAATAAACACATCATGATTGGTGTTCTTTCTTTGCACCTTAACAAGGGATGATTCAGCTTCTCACGTTCACTGCCTTCGAGAATAGATAACTGACCATGGCTGACTCAGCTTTTACACCAGCCCAGACAGCCTTGTCATTCATTTCCACGATCTCAGCTTATTCTTGCTGTGACACAGTTCTCGCCTTTTCTCTCCATGGGTCTTGGCTTACTAAATTCATGACACCTATGTCCAGTTTCTATACAATGGCTTCTTCGCCCACAGTCTATTCACTGCATATAGCCAGCTTCTATGATCACTCTGGCTACTTGTGTTTCAACATATGTACAGTTATTGAATGGCTTGCATTTTCTGCAGTGCTTCACACACATGCAATATTCTTTTTGCATATGAAAGTTTACTCAATTCTTAACTTCGTCATCAGTTTCTGTAAAATCCATACATTCCCTTCAGCCAATATTCTCAGGGTGTCATGCTCATCTTTCGTGACATCACCAGCTCCCTTTTTTGCTCCTTTTCACATTCCTTCAGGGAGTTCCTCCCTCAGATTGTTGTCTCTTCGGGGAAACATTTCATGGGGTTTTCTCATTAGGTACCTTCTTTCGAATACTCACCGTGGTATGGTCACCACTGCTGGTGTTCAGCATGGCACAATCTCAAGCTTCCAACATACAGGAGGTAGGGGGCAGGATTTCCTGCAGGGGCCTGTAACTGCTCCTCTAAAGATGTACAACATTCAATATTTTGACATTTGTATTGTATTACAGTATCCATATTCTGAAAATATTGTCAATTAAATTACATTTTGAAATGCATCCAATTTTAAGCATTTGCGTAGAGAATTATATGAATTTAGAGTGATTCCAATAAAAAATGGAAACAGGTTGGAGGGTGTGGGATGAGAGTGGGCACTGAAGAAGGAAGAATTGGGAAAAAGAAGGTGGATAAAGTGTTGCATCTTCTTGACCAAGCAAGGACAAGTCACAAAGCCTGTCTGCATCCGTTGACATTTGTGACCGGTGCTTGGCCCTCTCTTGTGTTAGTTGTTAGGCAGAATTATATGCAGTACCCTTTGGGAACACCACACACAATTAAGACTACAAGTGACAGGACAAATTCACCTTTGGTACAAGCCTGTACTGCACAGTAAAGTGGTAGTGATGGCTGAGCAGCCAGACCTATCTCAAGAGCAAGTGAGCAGTATCAATAGTAGTTACACAAAGGAAAGCAATTACTGTGATTCAAACAAACACTGACTCAAGGTTTCTGAGTAAAAGAATATGCATTTATTTATACATCAGTTGTATAACATCTCACTAAACTAAAGCAGTTGAAAAAGCACACTCTTAATACACCACACCACTCCCAATGGATTCTGGACAGGTTAAGCTCAAAAATGAAGTATGAGCAAAATGGCACTCCAATAATTCAAAAGGGAGGGAAAGACAAAGTTAGACACAAATTGAGCAGCACCAACAGGTAAGTAAGCAGGGCAATCTAGAAAGAGGAACTACAGTGATGGAATCAAATCAAAAAGGCTTAGAGCCAAAGTCAATAGGACAAAAGTCTTTTGCTCAAGATCACACAGTTCAGGTTACTTCGTGGTTAAGTATTTGCCAAGAGTTCCGGACAAAGTTGGTCAGCAGAAAAGTTAGTTTAAAGAGTAGAGAAGGACAAGCCCTCGGATTGGCGAAAGGTTTCATACACCTTCACCGCGGCTGTATGAAACGAACAACCGGATTTGCTCAGTAACTTTAAATGGAGAAGAAGCTGTAGCTGAGGCGGACATTACTGGCAGTTCCTGCAGGCTCACGGTTCCTGAAGCGACTGTCGGACTGATATGAAGTAGGAAGACTGGAGGGTCTTGCACTGCCCAGGGAAGAAACCAGCAGCAGAGCCAAGCAACAAATAAAAGGTGTGCTCCTTTAAAACCCAAGCAGGGTCCGACCTTCCTGGCTATCCAGTTCACTGTAGCCCTGTACAGCAAATTCGACCAGAGGAGGGAGTCCTGGGTTGCAGTTTGGGCAAACTGGTTGGTCGCACCAGCTCAGGGGAAGAAGATTCCTGGTAGATCTTCTCTGTCGTTGGAGTCTGAAGATTCAAACCTGCAGCAGGGCTTAACCGGGAGGTTCAGTTATTGTAGGGGTCCTCTCCTGTCAGCTCATCATCGTTTTTTTCGTTCCAGTTGCAACACTGCCTTTCCAATCCCAGAGACCTGCTTTTTATGCAGTTTTCCTCCATTCACACAGCCTGGCTGTCAATCACACAGGAGGGTGGCTGTCCTGGCGGGACAGTCACATAGTCAATCAAACAGGAGTGTGACTTGGGTTACCAAGGGAACCCATAGCAGCGGTCCTAAAACCCCTCACTCACATCCTGCCTACCCAGACTTTTAGGCGCCTAAGGAGGGCTTCTGCGTAGAAGCCAGTGAAAAGATGGTGAACAAAGGAACCAAACCTGGTTTGGCGCATGGAGTAAAGAACGCAAAAGACATTTTCAAAAAGAAATGGCGAATAAAACCAATCGGAACCGTATAAAAACGTATATGGTCTAGCGGGTTTAAGTTCGAGGCTACCAAGATATCCTAAAACAATACCAAGGTTATTTAAGATAACCGCGGTAGGAAAAATAGGGTAGTTACCACTGCCACGAGCCAAGTCTTGATGACAAGGGAGTGAAACAATGCTCCAAGAGAAACAGACAAAAGGGATAGGTGTTAACCCTTTCCAGGACTCTATGTAAGATAGTTTGTACTGGGTTTGTGGATTTATAAGACAAATAAAGTAAATGGCAACTTTACATGTTCTGGGAGACCCAGAAAATGGAGTCTGAGTTGGGAAGTCTAAAAGACAACCCTGTGTCACTGCACTGAGGGTGCTGTGTAACACACAGTAAAAAGATGATGCCTATGGAGTAGGCGAGGCTCCACAGTCTTTGAACACAAGAAAATGTTAAACGCACATAGCAAAACACATGTAAGAGTGGGGAAAAAAAGCTCACACTCTTACCAGGTGAAAAAAATAAATCCTAGAAATCCAGCAAAGCTGCTGAGGGACTCTGTAGGTATGGGAAATTACCAATTCTGGAGAATTCTGCCTAACATTAGTTAATTGCCATCATGTGACTTTTGTGTACATCACCACCAGCTCGATGTCGTGAAGCAATGATTCCAGTGGATTGTACGATTCAGGGTCTAGGACAAGTCCATAATCAGGCTGCTTGATACCAGGGATGTCACTTGGGGATCGCCAGGGGTTGCAGCTGCAACCCCTGGGGGCCCAAGTTACAACCACTGAGGACCCCCTTGCAACCCCAACGTTTTTGAAGGCTCTTGGTGTAGTGGGGGCTGCTGTGATGCAGGGGCCCCGGCCACACCAGGGCTGGTGGGTCCCCAGCCCAGTCCTCATCCATCAGGGTGAAGGCTGGGCCGGGGAGGTGCCCAGTACGGCTTGGAGCTGACTATGACATGTGGCACATATCACAGGACACATTCAGCTCCAACCCATTCTCCCTCAGCTTCCTTGTAGCTCACATACAGGAACCCGGAAGCTCTTGCAGCTTCCGGGTTCCTGTTTGTGAGCAGCACGGAGGGGCCGATGGTGGCCTAGAAGGATGGACCGAATTGAAAGAAAAAGGTAAGAAGGCTTTTAAAAAGAAAATCTGATGTGCATGTTGCATGTGTGAACGGCATGTCAGATGTATTTATGTGAATGTTGGGTGAATGAGAAGTGATGTGAAGTGATGTTTGTGTTTGAATGTACTGGGTGGGTGGGTGCGTGCCTGTGTAGAGAATGCAATGAGTAGATGTAAAGGAAGGTGGGAGTGACTCGTGGGTGAATGAGAAGTGATGTGATGTGTGTTTTTGAATGTTCTGGGTGAGTGGGTGTTTGCCTGTGTAGAGAATACAGTGAGTGGATGCAAAAGAAGGTGCAAGCGACTGGTGGGCGAATGAGAAGTGATGTATATTTTTGAATGTTCTGGGTTGGTGGGTGTGTGCATGTGTAGAGAATGCAATGAGTGGATGTAAGCGAGATGTGAGTGCTTGGTGGGTGAATGAGAAGTGATTTGATATTTGCCTGTGTAGATAATGCAAAGAGTGAATGTAAGAGAAGGCGTTAGTGAGTGACTGGCGGGTGAATGAGTATGAATGTGGTAGTGTGTTTTTGAATTTTCTGGGTGGGTGGGTGTGTGCCTGTGTAGAGAATGCAATGGGTGCAGGTAAGAAGAGGTCTATGAGTGAGTGACTGGTGGGTTAATGTTTAAGCATGTTGTAGTGTGTGTTTGAATGTTCTGGGTGGGGTTTGGTGTGTGTCTGTGCAGTGAATCCAGTGTGAGTGAATGTGAGAGGGGATGTATGGGTGAGTGAACGGTGAGTGAAAGGGGATGCATGTGTGTGCAAGGCCCTTGGAGACTGGGGATCAATGGAGCATTTTTGCCACATCCTTTATTGACTTTGCATGTTGTACTGGTATTTCGGGCAGAGCAAAGTTCATGTGTGTTATTACCTGGCTAGAATGGCATTTTGGAGCAGTCAGTCTAGCCATTGCTTACTGTGGCATGAAATGTATTACTCACCATCTTTAACCCCTTAAGTGCCAATGGCGAGGTATCTCGTCTTTGGGATTACCTCCCTGTTGCCAAGGATGAGATACCTCGTCATTGGCACTTAAGGGGTTAATGAAAAAGAAAACATAAGGCATTGAATGGCGAAATACCAAAATCCCCAAAAAAGGCCTTGGCACTGGGGGGGGGAAACCCATGGCAGTTAAAAGGTTAAAAAAGCAAGCATGATAAGTAGTGTTACCTTGCTAGACTGATGTTGCACATTCTGAATACTCACACAGCGTAGTAGGCTTGTCTCCCTCCCTCTTTTCCCCTCCGCTCTTAAATATTGTGTTGCAATTTTATAATGTATTTCCCTCCCTCTCTCCCTCCCTCCCTGCCATGTGGGTGCTTTGAAACAGTATATTCTTATTGTATAAGCGCCAAGCAAACAATAAGTAAATAAGTAAATGCTTTGGTGTAGCGGTCTGTATATTTTTTACTGTAGCATGACATTTTATTAATTGAGCATCTATGATGAATCAAGCATGATAAGTGATCTTATTTGTCTAGACCGGATTACATTGGAACCAGTTTGGACAGGTTTTCATATTGTGACATGTCACACATCACTTTTAATGGCCAAACGAATGGGAGTATTTTATTGCAAAGGTGTACTGGCCAGTGCCGGTAAAGATACTAGAACAAAAATCTTAAAGCGGGCATGAATATGGTCTTAAATGGGAATACTGGCATATGTTGGTGGAGCTAGCATGGAAATGTATAGGCACAGCCAGATGAAAATGTTTTTTTTTATACTGGCATGTATTGCAGGGACCGGCATGATAATGCATTGGGAAATGCCTTGTGCACTTTTGTTGACTTGCATCTATTGTACTTCTTTTTATGATTTACCCTACACCCTACAAAACTGATGGTTGGCCTTTTACCCTAATTGTTGACCTTTTACCCACATTTTCACAGCAAGTGTGCTATGTTAAGCACCATTTAGCCCATTATTCAAAACATTTACTCAGAGTAGAGAGAAGAATTCCATTGACCCCCCCCTCCACCCCAACCCCATTTTCAGTAGTATGGGCTCCCTCGCAATGCTTGGTCGCAATCAAATACTTGTGGAAAATATTTACACCTTCCAAAAAAACAACTCCCCAGCCACCACTGGTGGCTGGTATATTTGTGGACCAGGCCCACCCCCTTTTTTCTATGCTACATTAATATTTGATTCAAAAACATATTTACTTCTTCCACTTCTAGTAGTACATGCCCCTGTGGCAGCATAATCATCATGGACAATGCAAACACGTGGTAGTCCGGACCGGCCCGGGGTGTGGTGTGCCCTGTACTTTGCTAAGGAGTTTTGGGGTGCCCCCGCAGCATGGCTCGCAGGGGAGCCGCCAAAATTTGTGCTAAACCACTCGGCACCACTGGGTCTGACAAAGGGGTAGTGTGCAGTGCGCGCCTTGAAGCCTGCCAGTGAGTCCCCGGGTGAGTACCAACTTCTGGATGTTCTCAATTTAAAATAACTGTGTGGTTCCATGGATTTATGTGTACAGTACAGATATCACATTAAATGGTGGGGGATTTTTAAGTCCTCTGGCACCCAGTATTACGCTTAGATAATATAAACTATGGAGGGGAGAGGGTCTTTGGTATATTGAAATAATCTTTCCCAGGCATTATACTCCAGCAAAGATAACATTATCAGGTGCACTCCCATGTGCACGCAGACCAGTCTAATAGAAGAAAACTATCGTAGTGGAAGCTGAATCATAGATACATTTATTACCAGGGAATTTTGTTGGTACTAAATCCTGGTCAATGATTTAATTTTCAGTCCTTGCTTATGCAGCATTTTTCTCCTGGGTAAACTGCAGCGCACTCCTTCCCAAGTCAGTGTTTTTTTGGCTTGTTTAACACAGCAACACTGCAGATAATGTGCATTTTGTGTCCATTGATCTATAGATGTTTCATACAATAGCTGTAGCCTGCATTAACAATTTCGGTTACCCTGTTACAAATACTGCATTATGTATGTTTTACATATAGACCCCACGTTCAATCTGGAAAATGACACCCTCCAAATGTGTGATCATGGACAAATCATGCCTCCCTCTGTGCCTTGGTTCCTATATCTGGCTGAAATGAGAGCGCCTGGAAATACGAGTGCTGCACGCAGAATTTGAAAAATCTGAAGGTTGTTTGCCATCACTTCCTGTGATGTCACTTGAGGGCAGGGTCACATGGCATCACTTCCTGTGATGTCATCGTGGACAGTCAAGGTTCATGTGATGTCACTTCCACTTCCCCTGGCATTTTGGTGAAATGACGTCTCTGCTTGATATCTGATTTTTTTCCCATGAATTGTTCTCAAATATCACACATGCAAAAATCACATAAAGAACGGAAAACAATAGTGGGGATTTAAAGTCAGTCCTCAACTTTCCAAAGCACATTTGACAAAATGTGAAATAAAATTCCAGTCACCCTGATGCTATATGATGCAAAGGTTACTAGTGCTACATTATATTTAAACGCATCTCCATGTTGGATAATATTAACATCAGTAGTGCACTTCCAATATGTATTTTCACAAAACACCTGAAATGGTGCGTTGTGATGTGAAGTGGTCATGAAAAGGTCAGCCCCTGCCACTTTGGGGGCCCTTGGTGCTAGGTCTTGTAAAAAAGAAGGGGAAGTTATTTGGAGGAGAGTGACAGGCAAGTTGTGAACACTAAAATGTTGGTGGGTGCAGGCTGAAAGAACACATCTTCTTCATTATTGGATGTTTATCGGTGAGTTGCAGCTAGATTGCTGTATGTATCTTGAACAGTTTACAACTAACAATGTCTTCTCTTATGTAAGGGATGGCTGGTGGGATGTGAGACCAACTGGCCAGTTAGGTGTGAGTTTGGATAGCATTAGAGAGTGCGTGGTGGATGGCTACAAGGTGTAAATGGCTAGTGGATGTGTTAGGAGAAAAGTTGAATAGTGAGCAGGTTAGTAAGTGTTGCGAACAATTAAAAAAAGCCACATACAGCAGTACTTAACAGGCCAAGGCATATTCATGAATAACAAAAATTAGAATGCCTAACAGGGAATTAAAAGGCATATATATATCAAGGCATGAAAAACCATGAAAAGACACAACGTGGCCGCCTACCCACATTCCTACTACTTGCCTCTTCAGTCACATTCCATTTTAGCGTCCTCATATTTCCATTGGGAAGTCTTTTCTCTCTCTCTCTCTCTCTCTCTCTCTCTCGCTCTCTCTCTCTCTCTCTCGAAATGCTAGTGCTTCTGGGAAGCATGGGCACTTTTGTTTAGAGAAGGTGCTGCCCAAGAGATGAAACAGTCAGGGGATAATTTCACCTTTCTCAGTGTTATCTCAAGTCTTATTCGAACTTGCTATGGTGCTGTACCCAGTAGACAGACCCTCCAGCTTATAGCGATTTTGCGATCCCGCAAAATGCCGTGAAAACGGCCGTTTTGCGCAAAATGCCGCAAAAACGGACGTTTTGTGCAAAAACAGCATCTTTTAAAAAAAAAAACAACAATTTTTACATTTCTTTTTTTAAAGTAATCTGCAAAAATTACTATTTTCCAAAAAATAATACTCAGGGTGCCAGGTTCTCAACTTTCTTTTACACAAGAAATGAAATGCGCTAACACATCTCATCATTTGCGCCCCAAAAAAGTGCAGGCCAATCCACAAGGGACACACGAATGGGCACATTTTATATGATCTCCCATTCAGGTGGCCTTTTTCAAATAAAGTTGCGTTTCTGTCAATTTAATTGCGCATCCCTCATTTCCAAGCAAGATGCACTTTTAAATGTGCAGATATTGTAGACAACCCTACGCGCACGGGATGTGGGGCTGGTACTGCATGACAGGGTCTTTCCTGACCCTGTCATGCATTTCTTTTAAGGTATGAACTGCTGCTGTGTCGCTTGCATTTCTGTTCCTCAAACAGGATAAAAATGCATTTTTTGGGTCGCATTTTACAGTGGCAGGCACCTGGAGGGCCTGTCCCTGTGAAAGGCGCTGGGAGCTTGCAGAACACTGTCGGGAGAGCGATTTCATTCAAAGTACTGCCCATTTTGATGACAAAAATCAATCTAATGTTACAATTTGACCTATTTCGTCCAGTAGTATTCGATTGCTTTTTATAAATACTGAATATGTGTTGCAGGGGTGTCACCCGCTCCCCATGTTCAGTATTTATGGTCTAGGGTGGTTGCAGAAGTGTTTTCCCCTTTTTCCTCAAAATTGGAGGCGGGGCAGAAAAAAAAGAAAATAATGAAAAAGGAACTCTGCAGAATCGGGTCCGACTCACGTTAGAGGGACAGATCTGGCACCGCAGGGTTGCAGGGGAAGCGGCAGCGACCAAGCAGTTAAGTAGGGGAGGGGGTGGGGTGGTGGTGATAGGGACATTTTGGGTTGTTTGGCTGAAGTGCAAATCAATTCGCAGCGAAATTGACTACGGTCTATTCCACTGCAAATAATTACACTTCGGTCAAACAACCCAGAACACCATTCAAGGCAGCTGGCCAGCGCACAATTTGCGCTATAGCTCAAGCCTGTGGAAATGCACCGGTCACCTTTGAGTGACCTGCTCATTTCCAAAAATGGGTGGTCTAAAAATAGCATATCCTCCGTTCTTTTTTAAATGCCCCATTTTTTGAGGAACTGGGTCAAAATCTACATTTAAAAAAAAAATGGTTACACTATGAGAGAGAGTGAGAGTGATGGGTGAGATGTGAAGTGATAGGCAAGAAAGCAGAGGGAGAGCAGTGGGTCAGAGGAGGAAGCGCTGCACAAGAGAGCAGAGGAAGCAGTGATGCGGCGGCCCAGAAATCTGAGAGCGAGCAGAGGTACAGAAAGTAGAGGGAGCGTGTGGTCAGTGAGCCAGAAAGCAGAGCGGAAGCGGTTGGCCAGAAAGAGGCAGTGAGCTGCAGATTGGGAAAAAGGATGAGGGAAGAGTGCGATAGAATGGGAGAAAGGATGCAAGATGCAGAAGCAGCACAAAAGAATGAAGGACTGCATATTGTGAGAGGAATTGTAGAGTGTAAGGTGTGAGTTGGGAGTATGATTTGGAGTGTGGCAGGGGCTGGGCAGTGCAAATTGTGACTTGACAGTGTGACATGGCACGTGAGTATTTGCATGACAGAGTGAGAGGTTAAGGAATGCACGTTGTGATGGAGAGTTGGTGAGATGTGCGTTGGTGAGAGAGGTGTGTGGGTGTTTGGGGGATTGGAAAACATAGAAGGGGAATATTTTCAGCATTACAACTGGTAATTATCAATTTAGTTAATACTGTTAAATAGGCATGAACATTAAACCGGAAATGTAGCCAAATCAAACACTGTTCTGCCAAGCCAGAGACATCTGGGACTCTTCCTATTAAATTATTACAAAAGATACATAATACTGATACCCTGGCTCTCTTGTAGCCTTGCACTCTGCCTATTTCCTGCAATGTGGCAATCTTACACCCTCCAGTTAATACAAAATGTCCTGCAAAAATGCCGCAATAAATAAAGGTTTGTGCTGCAAAATTTGCCATTTCATGCCGCAAAATTTGCCATTTCATGCTGCAAAATCCTGGAAGGTCTGAGTAGAGCTTGCTGGAAATGTTACTTCTGCCAACATTGGTAGTCTTAAAATCAACAAGTACCATAAAGGAGACCACTGTCGAATGACATTACCTCCTCTCAGTGAGGTTCAAGTACTATGAGAGGCGATACTGTAAAAACGAAAGGCTGTGACCTTTGGACATGCCCCCTTTAGTGCTTTACCAGGAAGTTGGCATTCTGATGTTCAAAAAGGGCTCAGATGCACCCGTTCCACTTCTTCAATGGACCTATTGCTCGCTGTCTTCTCTAAACTAAATCATAATTCACTACTGCAGCTCATGTAAGCCTCCTCTGCCCTTCCACCACGTGCCACCACCAACCTTCCGGCTGAAAGGGAGCCTAAGCACTATACATAATAAGTAAA
Organism: Ambystoma mexicanum; assembly: GCF_040938575.1. NCBI lineage: Eukaryota > Metazoa > Chordata > Amphibia > Caudata > Ambystomatidae > Ambystoma > Ambystoma mexicanum. The sequence goes on from NC_090937.1 coordinate 433,310,755, forward strand.
CATTCCTCTGTATCCCTATGACCACACAATTGACTCTGATGTGCCCAGCTTTCCACTTGGTCACAATAATCAACAAGCATTGGCACTGCCAACAGTTGTGTCTTTTTTGTAGTCTTGGTAAAGGCATTTTCCAGGCACTGCCGTAGTGGTATTAACTGGCCTTCTGTATGCCTGGGCCCTACGGTCAACTTGATACTCTACTGACTTTAGTTCCCCTGGTACTCGTGTCTGATGCTTTATCAGCAGCTTAATGCGTGTGTTAGAGCCGGATTGGACAAATTGAGAAACCTGTGAACATCAGCATCATTATGAGAATACCCGATGAGCAGATGGAGATGGAAGAAAAGACCAAGATAAAAGGAAATAATTTCAGAAAATTAAAAATGTGACGTCACATCACATCACATAACACCGCTGCGCCATGCAGTCTGGCACTAGCGCATAAGGCAATGCCTGAAAGGCAGACCTGACATACCACTCTGGGTCAGTCTTCTGTCCCAATGTGGCTCACGATTGCACAACTGGTCGTTTTAAACACTGGTACTGGCCTAATGTCCCTTCCACTTCCCAATTATGTGACAAAAAGTGCAAACCTGGGACTACTGAACCAGTGTCTTGTGAAACATCACATACTCCTAAATGCAGACCACTTGTTATGTTGACTGTCACTATTTTTTGATTCAGTACGACTCAGGCTACATGCAATCTACGCTAGAGCAGTACCCTCGAATGATAACACTAAGGGAGCAGGATTACTCATAAGCAACACAAACAATGCTTATGCTACCAGGGGTCCTGAAATCTCGGTTCTTTTTATGCAGCTTTACACTGGGTCTTGCTATTTCTGTTTTCCTATCCCTTATCCCCATGCTCGCCTCTATACCCATTCTTCATTCTACCCGCCCACATGTTCCTGCCACCCAACGGACCCGCAATCTCTCTTACCCCCACTAACTGCCACCCATTTGTGTTCCTTATACATGGGCCTTTGGAATGTCCTGTCCTCCTGTAATAAATTCAATTCTATTCTTGGTCTGTTTCTTCATTTTAACTTATTTTTTTTTCTGCCTTACAGAGACCAGGATTTTTCCCAGACAATACTATCACCACTGCTTCTCTTACATGCTCTCTTACTAACGTTGCCGACTGAAACGGGTATCTTGTATCACTCATCATGGTCATTTGCTCCTCCTATACAGTACCTTCCTGTCTTCCCCCCTTTTTTTTAACATCATTTGCCCAGTTTTGTCATCCCCTCTGGATCGCTTTTCTCATTCTCTATCGGCCACCCTGCCCACCTGCTTCATTTCGTGTGGACCTTGACTCTCGCCTGTATTTTCTTCGTCCTCTGTCTTCTCCTTTAATCCTTCTCAGCGACTTTAACATTTGTCTTGACATCACCCATGCCTCCTTTCCACTTCTTCCATTTCTCAACTCTTTCCATCTGTCACTACTCTTTACCCCTTCCCACTCCTCTGATTCCTCTTTAGACTTGATATTCATCTCTTTTTCTTGCAATACCTCAGTTCATGCCTATCCTATTTACTCCGATCGTTCTCTGCTTTCTTTTTTCCCTTCCCTACCCCCTCTTCTCTCTCTCCACCGTCTTCTCCTCCCGCTCTTCTACACTGTGTGATCCACTCATTCAACTCTTCATCTTTTCTATCTTCTCTTTCTTCTACCCTTCCCTCTATAACTGACTTTTACTCTCTTTCTGTAGATGTGCATCTTCTCTCCTTGCCTCCTCTATGCACTCTACTTTGGATTCCTCATTTCTGCCTAACTCGTATACTCCTTCTCCGAAGCCATCTCAACCTTGACTATCGCGCTCTCTCCACTCTCTTAGATGGAAGAAGTCTAATTCTCTGGGTGATCTGCTCTCCCCACCTCTTCTTCATTCGTCTTACGACTGCCTCTTAATTTCGGCTGAAAAACAATACTTTTCCTCACTTACTCTTTTGCTTTATCATCATCCTTGTCATTTATTTCAGTTGCTCAATTCGATCCTTGCTCCTCGTACTTGGAACCCTTCCCTCTCATTTAAACCTCAGCTACTGACTTTGCTGACTTGTTCACTTCTAAAAACACACGTTTGTCACATCTCTGTTTTCCTCTTCCACAAATCCCATACTTTCTCCAGCTCCTACCTAGCCCCCTGATTCCTGATTATACTCTCCTGTGGTTCCTTCCCGTTCTCCCTCTCTTTCTTCTTCTTCTCCTTCACTGTCTTCATTTATCACTCTTACACACTCTAATATCTCTTCTTACCTGGCACGCACCCACACCACGGCCACTCCTGTAGACCCTATTCTTTCCGCTGTCATTTCTTCAAACTATCCATCTTTAATTAAGACAGCTCTTATCAATCTATCCCTGACATGACCTTTTCCTCCTCCTTTAAACACAGCGTTGTCATCCCTATTCTCAAGAACCTACTCTTGATGCTTCTCTACCTTCTAATTTTCACCAGTTTCCTCCTTACCTTTCTTTTCTAAACTTCTCGAGAGGGCTGATTATTCTCACATCTCCTATCTCCACATTCATTCTCCTTTTCCTCCTCTGCAAACTGGATTTTGTCCTGCTCACTCTAAGAAATCTGCTCTGCTACCTGTTTCTAACTCACTTCTCTCTGCCAGGCAGAGTAAACTATCTTGCATTCTTATTCCCCTTGATCGGCCTGCAGCTTTTGTTACTGTTGATCATCCTACTCTTCTCTCCTCTCTTTCTTCTTTGGGTCTTTATGGGTATGTCCTCAAGTAGTTTACATCTTATCTGCCTAACCACTCCTATACAGTCATTTGGGCTGAGCAGCTCTCTTCTCCCTGCCAACTTACCTTCAGGGTAAACCAGGATTGGTCCTCTGCCCTCTTCTTTTCTGTCTATGCACCACTTCTCTTTCTGCGCTCATCAGCTCCTTTAATCTATCATGTCACTTTCACTCTGATGACACACAAATATTCTTCTCCTTCTATTCCTCCCTTCGCAACATTATTTCCTCCTGCCTATCTGCTGTCAAGGCATGGATGGTCGCTTGCTTCCTCCACCTCCATCCGACCAAGTCCAAGATCCTCTACTTTTCTTCTACCTCCCCTTCTCTTTTTCCCCATCCCTGTGGTATATATTTCCCTCCTACTTTGCTTACCCTTTCCTTCTCTGCTCACTATCTTGGGGTCATCTTTGACCCCTTGCTCTCTTTTTATCGTCATATCTGGAGCACTGTCTGTTCTGCTTTTATCATCGCTTTCACTCTTGGTGATCATGGCTCTCTTTTTAGCTTGCAAAGCTCCTGGTTTACTCTCTAGTTTTGTCCCATCTTAACTACTGTTCTGTACTTCTTCTTGGTCTTCCCTCTTCTCATCTTGCCCCCTTGTGTTCTATTTTTAACTCTGCTATTCATGTATTGTTTCAGCTCCCTCTCTGCTCCCATGTCACACCTTCCTCTTATCTCTGCCTCTCTTCTTTGATTTGATCTCTATCTTCTCTTCAATTTTCTCAGCTTTGTCTTCAAATCTCTCCATGGTCTTGCCTCTGCCCCCAACCCACCTCTGTTTGTTGGTCTCTTTAAATTTTCCTGCATGGTCTCTCCACTCTGTCTCTTTCTGTCCCTAAACCACCCTGCACCTCCTCTCGCTTTTGTTCATTCATGTTCCTTGCTCCCAAACATTGGAATTCCCCTTCCACTCCCTATCTGTTCCTTCCCCTCCTTACATGCCGTTCAGACCCATCTCAAAGCCCACCTGCTTCAGTCATTATCCCAAACCCGATTCTGCTTTCCTATTTTTGTGACTTGCTATTTTTACTGTTGTTACTTTTAATGATTGTTAAAGCGCTTTGGCAAAAATGCTCTATAAATAAAATAAAATACTGATACAAAGTACAAACCTTTGGGTTTAGAGGGAAAGGAAATGTGGGCTGAAAACCACGACTGGGTTGAGGTTTGACCACTGTGACAAGACACCTGACATGGAAGCACATGACTGCTGTGTGTTCACTCTGAACAACTATTGAAATAACCCACCACATGTCACCAGGGCTAAAGTCCCAAAAAAAAGTGAGGGGAACTGTGATGCATAGAATGTGAAGTGACGTCACAAGAAGAAACCGTATCCTAAAGTGAAACATGCACATTCCTTACAGTATGCCTTTCCCAGAAGAAGAAAGTGCATAGGACAAATAAGCATTTGACAAGTGAACCGATGTTCCTATTACATTGTTGGCTATGTACAAAAGGAGCACACCATTTATGCTTAAGAATCAGTGACTTTACATCTTTTGTATAACATAATATCAATATAAGATATTGTGCAACTTTGTTTTGAGCAATTTATGTGGTCTTGTGCCTCCCAGTCACCGGACCTGACTTTGAAACTTGTCCAAGGCATTGTTTACATGCGGATAGAATTGTTTACAAGGTGGGGTGGGGGGGTTTAGACATTTATTTTTTTATCACTTGAAAATACCAAAGGGGGACGGTGTCCTACCTCTGAAAAAAATGGGTGGACACCACCCACACGCGTGGTCCCTCGACTTGTGCCCTGCATAAAGAATACGGTGGTGCACACCTGGTGCTATCCATGTCGAACCCATCTTGATAAACAAACCTCATCTTGGCCTGAACACCTCATAATCATCTTATGTTGCACACTGCCATACTGCAGTGTTTACTCTGCGGGTATTATATTGCAAGTTAAATCATCCCCTTAGGTGCTGCTTCATTTCAGTACAACCAGCGTCCCCAGTGCTGCAATGCTGCCTGGATGTACTATGCAGGCCCATCGCATCTTAAATAAGCCATGGTGCTACACCCCTCATTTCATCCAGTGAATGCCATTTTAAAAAACAGGTTGCACGTTAAGCTGACCGGTCCAATTGAAATTTTGGCAAGGCTTTTTGATGTCAATGATGGGCTACCAGAATACTCAGTAACATGGGCAGCAGTTAGTTGTGTGAAAGCACAATGCCCTGTGATTCTAACTGCTGCCATGCAATGCCATGAGAATGAAAAGAGACCTTGACAAAAATACCGTTTCAGAATCTTATTTGTTGAAGGTTCACAAGGCATAAAATAAGCAGTGTCGCATAGCAACTTGTGTAGCAAAGTTAGCTATTTAAGTTGCCCTCTTCAATGAAAGCACAGCTCACCTTGCATTCCTCTCTTGCCGTTGGTGCTCTCTTCACCCTTTTTTCTCTGTTCACTTCAAGTGCTATGGAGGGAAAGTGCAGCAGTAACTCTCTCTTCCACTCTTAAGTGCCAAAGGCATGTGGAGGAGTCCTAGGCAAGAATTTATTTTTCAAGAATTGCAAATAAGAAGTAATCAGGATGATACTATATGAAGCTTTTTATATCCTGTCTGGCAAAGACAAGTATGTGTCAACTTTATATATTTTAAAGAGACAGCCATGCAATTCCATTCGTACAATGTAAGTTGTTCAATAATACATAAAACATTATTACATTATTGATACTGTAAAACTATGCATCATCTCCAGGCTTTACAGTAAAGTTTAGGTTAGTGTCTCTACCTTTCATAGTTTCAACTATATTTTATTTTGTTGGGGACGATGCATTATGTTGACTAGTAAACATTTGAAAATTTACTTTATCACATGATCAAATGCTTTTGATGGCAAACCTAGTTCTGTAACCTGCAGGTTGCATATATCTTGCAACTGGTGCTCAACCCATGTTCGAATCCAGACTCCTTGAAATTCTATATTATCACCCTGTTGCTTTATACCAGGTACCCTGAAAGTGTGATGACCACAACTGCAATATTCCACCTGGTTTGGCCAGTTCTCTGCCTGCTACGCAATCCACTCTGCTTAGTCTCTTTCTTTCCTCTTAGATAATGAATACACTAAGCGAACTAGATGCTTACGCAAAGTAGTGATCATTAGTTCCATCCAATCTGTACATCTACTGCAATACCAAACACTGTAGTTGGCCTCTAGAGTTTGCTTTGATTTATGATTGTATTATATATCATGACCGGAGTAGATGGCTGGGCAAACTTTTTTCAGAGTCTTTTTATCATATCTATTTATCGCAAACTCACAAAGTCGATTAGATTTTATGAAGGGCGAGTAGCATTTACAAGACATGTTTGAAACTTGTTTTTAACATCTACTTCATTTTCAGTAAATGTCTAATATAGGTTTCACTGTGCATGGCTGGTCTCTGGGTGGCAGCAGTGTGCCAAACATAAAGTGGGTTTGTAGTGAGATGCACCATTTTACAGAAATCACATTTCAAATGTGTTGTCCTCCATTGCCATGGGTCAACTGCCTTTCTCTTTGGTTGACTAGGTAAACTAAGCCAACCTGCAGGTCGAGCTGAATTTTAAAGAATTTGCAAGGCCTTACTCCTCTCACAAATGTCTCATTTCAGCATTAAGCAGAACTGCTGTATTGTTGCTAATTTCATGTCTTGCGTACAAATACCTTCGGTGACACTAACAATATTAGTACAAAATTGCTAATCAAATGGGTCTGTTTGCTAATCAAAAACATTTTAATTAGCAAACTCTGCTAATCAATTTTTGAAAACTAATTTATGCCTTGGTTCACAGTTGCCCTTGAAAACTAAACTAGTTCTGTAATAGTTTAATCTGACTGATTAAGCGGTGTTCCCTGCCTTTTATGGGGCACAATAACCAAAAGTGTTCTTTAAACAGTGTCCACGGTAAAACATACACGTGTCTTCACCATATGATGTGCCAGTTGGATAGCTCCGTGAGTTAAGCGCTGGCTATTGAGATATGTCTGCAATCAGTCGTCGGTAGTTTGAATCCAAGAAGAGCTGCTCAGGAGTTTTATCCTTCCAAGGTCCACAAAACGAGTGCCAATCTGCCCAGTATCATACAACTGCAAAAGCCACTGGAGCAGGTGCTTCATGAACACCTGTTATTAGTATTATATCTCAAGAATTTCATAACTTATTAGCGGATCTAATCTGAAAAACAACAATTGTAAATTCCTACGCAAGAAAAATATACGCTCAAATGCTTTCTCTTTCCAATATTCTACATTATGTTGTTTCCTCTTGCTTCAGTATTTTCTCCAGACCCCCAGGTGCTGGCTTTTCTATCCACAGCCGCTCAAGTGTATATGACACAGGGTCACCACAGGAAGACAGCTGCTTGGCAGACAGTGACTGATGACCTGAAGCACAGTTCTTCAGTCAAGTTTTCAATAGATAACCTGTACAGTCAGGGGAGTTGCTAGGTCTGGAAAAGACCCGGAGCTAAACTGATGTCGGAACTGTTGGGACTGGGGGCTAGGTAGTCTTCTGGCTGTAGCTCCTGAGATCCTATCCGGGGCCACAACCAAAAGATCGGGGGCTATAGCCCCCTTAGCCACCCCCTAGCAACGCCCCTGTGTACAGTGTTCATTCTAGCCAGCAGTGCAGTGGGCCTCTCTGTGAGAGGGATGGCCTGCCGGGACACCAGTAGCCCCTTCCACAAAGGTGTCTGCCTGCTCCCCACACCTAGGAATAAATGGACACAGTTGTTCACTTAAAATGAGTACGTGTGAAAATCTGATCTGGTTGCACTGAACACAAAGTGATTGCTTTGAAAGACATGTGCCACAAGGTAAGGAACCTTTGTGCCCAAAAAGTGCCAGAATAGCTTTGTGCTATGGCGTTTTTGTGTCAGAAATGTGGCAAAACCTCCTTTGCCAGAACACTCGCAGGTTGTGCTTTGGCAGTGCCATAATATAGCATCAGTGTGCGAGTGCACTCCCCTCTGCATTGACACACATCATTGTGCCAGATAATATTAATTTGATATTTATACAGCACTTTGCTTAGCACATATTATTATTATCCAATCGATATTGGCACTCACTCTATCAACCTCGGAATGATGAAAGGCTGAGTTGACCTTTCCGGGATTTGAACATACAACCTGCAAATCCAACAAAGATCACAGCAATGAGTGCTTAACCCGTAGAGCCATCTTACCGTTTTCCTTTGTGTCCTGGCCCGCTTGAGGGTTTTGCTGACCCGTTGGGCGGATTATGCTGCTCGTCAGGTCACTTTCCATCTTTCATTCAGGCAATGCGCCCAAGATAAACCAAACAAGCAAGCAGCTGTCCAACGCTGAGAACATTCTTGAAACTGTGAAATACAAAAAAAATATCGTTACTGGTTCTTTCTTCAAATTTCGTGCAGAAAGTAGACTGCCAGTTTGCTACTTTAAAACCGGGGTTGCACGCATTCAGGAAACATTGATCATCTTTTCTAATAAGACTGGAATGATGCTTTGCGCTATATAAATGCCAAGTGACATAACATAACATTAATGTCTGAACTGACCTCAAGGGGCAGCATTGTTCCATTAACCATTTTGCCTGCATCACATCCTTGTGTTGCGGCTGTTCAGCGCCATGTAGCACTGCCATTCAGAGCGGGTACGGTGCCTCGCCACCAGAACAAAGTATTGCTGTATCCTCAAGATTGCTTAATGCCATTATCCTGATTACTATGAATGTAAGAAAGTCTTTTATCAGGATGAGAAAGCACTTGTTTCTGTGAAGAACAGAAAAAAAAAATCGTCCACCCAGTTTCCTCCCCTTTTTTTCAGCATGGTGGCGAACCATGTAATTATCTCACCCCAGCTTCATTGAAATGACAGGCAGCAATATTTCTTTAATTAGTACCATCGCCTCAATTTTATTCAAAACAGCCCTCCATGTAATTACTGCTACTTGTTAAAGGAGCAGGGAAGGAGCGGGAGAGCGAGCGAGAGGGAGCCGTTATACGCCGCCGAAGGATCCGCATGCAGACCGCGTATCATCAGTCTCGAGATCCTGGAGAGCGCGCGCGGGATGGAGCCTCGCGCAGGCCGATAAGGGAAAACGAGTTCTCCGCGCCGCAGCGGAGAATGAAAGTCAATTATTTTACTTGATCCGGGACTGAAAGTTCCAAGCAGACAGCAAAATGGCAGACGATGGCCCCACTGCCATGCCAAAAGCAATGATCTGCTTCTGAGATGGCGCTTTGCATTCAGGTCTCGTTAGTCAGCTGACTCGGCTACATATTTATAAACTGCAGGAAGATGAAGTCAACAATGTTCACAGTTTGGAAAGACCGTTTTAAGTCATCTGAACCACCCCACCGGGTTTTGATCTTTTATTGATGGTTACGCAGAGAAAACATCATTAAATATATTAAATAAGCAGTCCTTTTAATCAGATCCGCCTGACGTCGCGTGGGACTCTCATGTTTAGTGGCAGTTCTGACTACTTTAACCTTTCAGCTTCGAATAAAACAAAGTCGAGTTACTTGTGATGTACCTTTTTAATTACATGTTTAAAATTGAGGCCACTTTGCATCAAGGTCAATGTAGACGTCAGAGTGTAAGGATCCAATCGGAACTCTCAGGCCTGAATTTCTAATTCTTCTATTACTCAACCAAGGTGACAGGATAAACTGAGGAGACAGCCACATTACAGGCCATCACACCCAGCTCTCAAACGCCAATTGACTCTCATGGAGCATTTACTGAGGCCGCTCTCAGCATCCCCCCCACCACTATACCGCCATGTCACTGCTCCTGTCGAGGGTACACATGGGTGGACAGTATCCCCCTCGCCATTGCACCACAATGTCACCACTCAAGTCAAGGCACTCAAGTCAACGGTACATGTGGGTAGACGGCGTCCTCCTCGCCATTGCACCACAATGTCACCACTCAAGTCAAGGGTACAGTGGGTGGACAGTGTCCCCGTCGCCATTACACCACAATGTCACCACTCAAGTCAAGGGTACACATGGGTGGACAGTATCCCCCTCGCCATTGCACCACAATGTCACCACTCAAGTCAAGGCACTCAAGTCAAGGGTACATGTGGGTAGACGGCGTCCTCCTCGCCATTGCACCACAATGTCACCACTCAAGTCAAGGGTACAGTGGGTGGACAGTGTCCCCGTCGCCATTACACCACAATGTCACCACTCAAGTCAAGGGAACATGTGGGTGGACGGAGTCCTCCTCGCCATTGCACCACAATGTCACCACTCAAGTCAAGGGTACAGTGGGTGGACGGCATCCTCCTCGCCATTGCACCACAATATCACCACTCAAGTCAAGGGTACACGTGGGTGGACGGTGTCCCCCAGGGTATTTCAGAGGCCGTGTTTAAAATGAACAACATTGACTGCCATATTTTTTCATTTATGCCGACCTCAGGACTTAAACCATAGTCCGCAGGCCTGGAACTTCACCACTTAGCCATATAACCTGGGGAAAAGAAACAAAACACTAAAGATGAAATGTCAGAATTCGGGACTGCATGTTCCAGGGAAAACATTAGTAATGAATCTTGGAGTTTAAAACATGCACTCATTGTATCGTTTTCAAAACACTATTAGAAGAAAATATCCTCTCTTGTTTTTATGCGTGTGTTGCTTTTATGAAAGGCAAATGCTATTCGTCCTGTGCAATTTGTATGGTTATGCAAAGCCAATTGAAAGAAATGTTCATGTTACACCTTGATATGCTCCTTTCTAGGGACATCACATCCCACTGCGTATGTTATTGAGTCCCCTCACTTATTTTAGGACTTCACCTCTACCTCACTTCATCAGACATTCACAGCATACATCAGTGGAAACAGCTTTTGTTTTTATTGCTTTTAGTGGGAGGGTCTGCACACAGCAAAGAACAAAATGCAGTATTCCACAGCCGTGATGTCACATCAGATGAATTCATGTGAAAAATAGCAATTTTCTTCGCCTCCCCCAGTCTCTGCAGATTCGAGTGGATCAGAAAAGGGTAGTGTCTTGCTACTGGATCTGTCGTGGAGCAGGCCTGCCCCACTCCTCCCCCCACCCTGTGGCTAGTAATGGTAAAGGGCTTGCTGCTGAATGTGGCACTGCTCTCTTACTGGTCTGTGAGTTGTGCCACACTCGCCAGTAGCCCTGACATTGTAACATGCCTTCTGCTGAGCACAGCACTTCTCCTTGGCACAGTAGGCGCGGTTTCATGCTTGGCAGTAGGCAATGTGATGTCATCTTTGATGTCTGTGGTGCTTGGGTTGGCAATGCATGGCGGTGACACGAGTTATGGTTGTATAGCTTACCATAACTGTCTATTTATTTTTTTCAATGTTCTCTTGCAATCATAATGTCCCTTTAACAAAGTATTTTTCAATGAATTTAACAGTTTTTAATTTGTGCACCTTAACCATAACGTCGCTTTAAAAATGTGTTTTGAGTGAACCATGTTTTCATTAGTTCAACTTAACCATAGTGTCCCTTTAACAAAGTTTGTTCACTGAATTTCAATGTTTTTTATAAGTGAAAATGTTGCATGATGTTACAGCACTGTTTTTAAGTCATTAATGATTCCTCTTTTAACATACTTGAAAGGACTGTAAACCTCCTTTTACAAACATATTTTTGCAGCACATACTGATGTGTGCCGTTTTCAGAAGTGCATGCAGGGGATGCAAGTCATGGTTGAATTACTAGGGCATGAGGCTCGACCATGACCTCTGCCCCACTAGCCCACCCCGGCTATCCACTGCAGCTAGCCTGCTTCCTGGTCCAGTGTCGACTATACCCTCACAATGTCACCAATTGCCAGTGCTCATGGCTTGCCCAGTGTCCACAAGCCATGGGGCATGGGTAATGAAGGGTGGACATTTGTCTTTGCTGAGGGCTAGGCCCACTGCCCAAGCAGCAATGTTTGATCACAATTTTCTGTACATACATTTTGAAACTTTTGGAAAAAATAAAACACTGGACAGATTTGCAAAAGCATGCTTTCAGGTCCTTGATAAGGCTCCTCACGGAAGTTTGCTGCAAACCCGTCCGGCTCGTCGGGCTGTAGCCGCAAGAAGAACTGTTTTCCTATTCATGTGAATTTCAACATTTATCACGCAGCCAGTCCCTTGTGGCCATGCCCACTTTAACCCCATTGCTGGTCCAATCTGGCCACTGTCCATGGCCACAGGCATCACATTTATATCACTCTTTTTTTGTACCTACATGTTGACACGTTTAAAAAAAAATAAAACACAGGACAGATTTGCAAAGCATGCTTTTGGGTCCTTGCCAATGCTCCTCGCACATGTTTCCTGTAAATCCTTCCAGAAATGTTGCCCCTTCTTGACAATATTCCTTCAAACTTTGGACACACCTTCAGTAAGGTCTCATCTTTGTTGCAAACATTTGCGTGGATTCATCGTACCACACAAAAGTTATAAGCCATCTAAACGTTTTGGGGAACCTCCTCTAATTTTACCCCCTTTTGACGAAAACAGCACCAATATTTGCAGTAACATTCAAGGTTGGGTCCATATCTGTTTTGCTAAACTTTGTAGTTTTGATGAATGGAACCATAGTTATAAGCCATCTAATAACTGCTCTTTACCAACCCTGTAATGCACACATAAGCATAAAAGTCCTCTAACATTTGAAGTTTGCGAACATCACAGCAATGTCACTGAAGATCAGAGATGTTCCTGTACATCAGAGAAGAAAAATCACACGAATTGGGGATTTTTCTGAACAAATGCCATCCCATCTTCATCACTCCTCATCTCTTCAGAGATTATTTCATTTGTTTGACTAATGCAATGTTGTGTTTTTTAATATGTTTTTGCTGCGACCTTCAGGGACCACTGACACAGTTCGCAAATCCAACAAGGCGTCCATTTCAAAGGTTTTGATACACCTGAAGTTTTTAATTGACCAATAAGCAGCTGTGTCTGATGTCTGTGAACATTACAGGGCTCTCTGATTGGCTTAGACGCATCCAGGGACACTGAACCTGGAAGTGAATACACCACGGGACAGAAATATCACAGTTTTGTTTTTTACCTACATTTTGGCCATTTTTAAAAGGTCTGCTGGACGGATTAACGCCAGATTTCCAAAAGTACACTTTCGGGATCTAGCTGCAGCTCCTCCTGCAAGTTTGGTGCAAATCCATCCAGCGAGTTGGGCTGCAGCCACAAACAAACGTTTTTTCCATTCATGTCTATCCATATTTCAAAAAGTTTGGGATCCACCCATATGACTTTTCACCCTTTTGACGAAATTGCACGAAACTTCGGAAACTGCTTCGGAGGTAGCTGTTTCCCTCTTTTGAAAAGTGTCATATGGATTTGTCAAACGATGTCAAAGTTATAAGCCACCAAAAACTGTTCTTCCTATGGGTTGAGCATCTGAAACATAACTACAGGGTCGCTACTGCAGAACCTGTAATGTAACTAAACTGTCTATCCCATTCCCTTGCTATAGCACAATACTAGATCTTGAATATTAATTTCCACTTTACTCTATCCGATTAAAAACATGGTTGCAATGTTTACTATAAATGTACCTTCTATTGGTAAATTAGGTGGCATGTGGTCCCACAGTAGGCACAAAAATGTTAACAGAAAAGAGAGGAGTGTTCAAAAGCAGGATATTTTGCTTCGAGGGTAACAGGTGTAGCATGTACCAGGAAAGTACAATTCGTTTTTTTTTTTCTGTGTTCCACCGTCTCAACCAATGATGAAATATGTGTTTATCTTGAGTTAAGATCTAGGCTGTTTTTGCTTTCCTGTAAGGCTTGCATGCTCCTCTTAGTCTCCTGCTAGGTGGCACACCACACCGGCCTGGTCGTTTCTGTCAGCAATCCTCTCCTGACAGAAAATGTCCTCCGCCAATTAGAGTTGCTCCTCCCCGAATGGATTGTCTGGTTCACGGCAGTGGGCAGCACAATAACGGCCTATGACAATGTACGCACTCCTGGATGCCAGTGCTTTATCCAGAAGAAGAGGGCATTAAGCGCTGTGTTTGCCAGAGAGCCCTGGGCTCTGGACCGAGCACCGAGTAGCAGCAGAGGGGTATAGTGCGAGGGGCAGAAGGAGCTCTGGCAGTGGACAAAGAGGCAGGATGTGCTCAAGCAGCACCACACATGAGTCATGGGCTTGCTGCAGTCTACGGGGAGACCCCTCTCTTTTTAATGGAATAATTTGTTAAATGCACTTACATATAACTTGTTTGTATACTCCCACAATATGTCTGACTATTCAGGCTTTCAATATTACAAGTCTACATACAACACATACATTCAAAGAAGGCAACTACTGTAATCCAACCATTGTCAACGGAATCAAGTGTCATGATTGAATTCACTATTATAATTCAAAAACAACAACTATTTACTCTGATACAGCTTATTTCAGAAGTCTCAAGATGGCATTATAAAGAAAACCAAAACGAGTGTTAGCTCGATGTACACATAACTAATATTTCTAACCAGAAATCAGGCATATGCCGTTTGATAACATGAGGTATGTATTAATACTGGAAAGGGCTTTCCACATTACAATTCAACCTTGATTGCTTAGGGGACAGTAATGCAATCCATACTCTAAATTCTATCTGCACACACTTGGGAGCATCTAAGGTAATTTGCAGGAACGTGACTTGAGTTGTGGGGTTCGGTTTCCCTAGTGGCTTGTGGTGGGGGTGTAAAGTTGAGGGGAGTGGCCAATGTTAATGTTTATCTGTTAGAAGTGACCCGGGCATCACCCCCACTTACGCATTATTGGCGCGTGCTTCTTTGAACGCTTGATATGTATCCTTGCTGACCCCACTGCGGATGTGGTCAACACTCCCGAGCGACACGGCTGGATTATTGACACGAAAGGAAGCACAGTAGTGTGTTGCAACTTCTCTGCTAACCACACCCTGTCATGCAAGTTATTCACATAGAGTGATGGGGTTATTCATGTCACAATCAAGCTACGGGGAAGGGTTATTTTGTAGAATTTGTGTTTCACTTTCCAAATGCCCACATTTGTTTCAAGATGTTCTAAAAACTCGGGTGAACTGGTCATTATTCTTAGCTTCTTCTTATACAAATGCCACCTTTGTAGCGCTGCAGATCCACACGTCCTATCTTTTTGGAGAGCTAGAAAGAGATTTTTTTTTTCTTTTTTAATTGTTGTATTTTTCTTCTGTTTTTTGGAAATGTAAAAATACCATTTTGCAAAAGGATCCTCCTATCAATGAAAACTGTGTTCCGTTTGTACCTTTTTTGAAATCATGATGACTATTGTTGGTTTTGGTGCATATGGTGTCGCTTGCAAACTATAGTAGAAAGGATGTTGAGAAGCAGGATATATGATTGCCATGGCAACGGTCCAATATGGTGGCATATATACGTTGTAGTACACTGTTTTTTTACTGCAATGTGATCAATGAGGGGTTGTTTTATGTCTTAATCAGGAAGTTTATTGTAGGGTATAGCTGCTTTCCCGTAAGGTGCAAATGCTCAGCCGAGGCTCCTGGGGGACAGTAGCGCACTATATAGTCATTTTTTCCTGTTGGCTATCCTTGCCTGACTCTAAAATGGCACACGCTAGCCACTGTTGAAACTCGGCTGACCATAATGTAATACAGTTCCAACCCTTGGCTCCATTTAAACTACCCAAGTGCTGTGCCATCACAGGTTCCCGAGTGCTCTGAGTCAAACTCCATGGTTACAGAGTATGCTGTGGCAACACCACCTCTTTCCAGCACTAGCAGCAGGGTAGCTCCAGGCACTTCACTAGCTCACCACTGGAGAGAGCTGCGTTGTGACTCTGTTGCAGGAGCTGTGCTACATGCATGGTCTGTTTTCGGTGCAGGAAGGTCTTGTGATTCAGTGCCAGCCCTCTTGTGCAGGTGTAATCCCCCGGTAAGAGGTGAGTGTTACTAAGAAGCACTTCACTGTGCAGACAAGTTCATGCTGCAGGATCAGCCCCCTATGCAAGCATGGGATATACCGAGGGGACTGTCTGTCCAGTTTGTACAGCAGGAGCAGCACATCATTGCAAAAGGAGAATTCAGTTCATTCTGCAAAGATTGCCTTGTTGTTGTAAAAGAGGGTGCAAGAAGAGCAGTATCACTAACTTGGTGTAGGGAGCGCAGCGGTCCCCATCCACCTTCCTGCCTCTCTGTTTGCCCATGAAAGGAAGTCCCCAAACCTCCACGACCTACCCTACTATTGCTTCCCTCTGGGCTGGGCATGCAGGAGAGGGCAGGGATCAGCCATCCGTGCATGATGAGTCTGCATGAACCACACCCTGCCCAAGGGCCCAAGAAAGGTAAGATGCAGGGGGCATATTGCGGAGGTCTTCATGGGGCACTATCTCACAGCCGCTGACTGATCAACCACTGATGTTTGTGATCCTTGACTCCCACCCTGTGACAGTTCCTGCTCCCTGTCCCCTGGACCACCTCTTGACCTTTCCTGAACTCACAGTCCCTTCTTAAGTGATCTGATCCCTCTTGCATGCCTATTTCTTGCAAATTCACACTCTTTGTTCCTTGTGCCACCTGCACCTGTGGGCCTTTCCACCACTTCCCTCCTTCACCCTTGGGCATTGCAGCCCATGCCTGTCAGTCCAAACACCCAGACATGCGGCACCATCCATTAGTTGACACCATGCATCACATGTTTTCTCTCTTTTCCTTTCTCCACCCTGCCCTCTGTGCTTCCTTCCCCCATATCCTTCTCTGGCAGAGTCGGCCCTTTCGTGAAGGGTACCCGCAGAAGGATTGTATGAAGCCTGCCACTTCACTTTTTTTGCAGCGCAAGCTAGAGCACATTACATAGATTGTGCAGACTATAAAGACAATAGGGCCTCATTACACGGTAGGCGGTAGGGACATACCGTTACCGGTAAGGGATTACCGATATCGGTAAATCCCCTCCCCAATCACGACCCGGACATACCGCTATTAGCGGCACCGCAAAGTACGGTGGCACTATTAGCGGCAAGTCCGTGAGCGCGCGGCCCCTCAGACCGGAAATAGCGGCATAGCGCTAATATCACGGCATCGCGAGCCATGCGTACATGGCAATACCGGCATGTACTAGACCCAAAGAACCCTTACCGGCAAGGCGCTAATACCGGCATCGCGAACCACACGTTAAAAGAGCACAGCAGAGTTCCAACCTGCCACAGGTGGACAAAATCAGCACAGGTGGAGGCAATGGAGACTGGCAGCACAAAAGAGCACACCACACCCCTCCCCACACCCATTCCCACACCAAGATGGATGCAATACTAGCAGCATTACATGGGCTAGAGGACATGATTGCTGTGCAGCAGCTACAACAACAGGCAGCACAGAGGAGACGCAGGAGGAGGAGGAGGAGGGCAAGACAGGCGCAGCAAGCACCACCAGTGCACCTAGTGATACCACAGAGGCAGCCACCAATTCCCAGGATCAGAGCCAGTCCAGTCAACCTAACCCCTGAGCAGATACACACCCTGTACCGTCTGGACTGGGATACCATCACCACCATAGTAGACATGATATACAACGACATTGTGAGTCTCATTGACATCCGTACTGCCATCCCCCCTCTACTGAAGGTAGTAACAGTGCTCCACTTCTTGGCCACAGGCACCTACCAGCATACGGTAGGTCAGATGCATGGCATATCACAACCAGTATTCTCACGCACACTGAACCAGGTGCTCGATGCCCTCCTGCAGCACACAAGTCAACACATATACATGCCACGGACTGCCCAGGAGATCTCCAACACCAAAGTAGGCTTCCATACACTGGCAGGCATCCCAAGTTGCATTGGGGCCATCGACTGTACCCATGTAGAACTGGTGGTCCCACATGCCAATGAGGTAGTGTACCGTAACAGAAAGCAATACCACTCCATCAACGTCCAAATGGTATGTGACTCCAATAAGATCATCACACATTGCTGTGCCCGATATCCCGGTTCAACCCATGATGCAATGGTCCTGCGGAACTCGACAATACCACGATACATGGAGCGACATGCTGGACAACGTTCGTGGCTACTTGGTGAGTAGCAGGCTGACCACATGTCAGTGTGATGTGGATTGTGAGTGGGGGGGGGAGATGCATACCCCAACTGGGCGTGAATGGGGGGGGGGAGATGCATACTCCAACTGGGCGTGAATGGGGGGGGGGAGATGCATACTCCAACTGTGCGTGAACTTGTGTCATGAGAAGAATGGACATACATATTTGCATCACTGTACAGTGAGGCAGCCCACAATGGACCAGAGACAAAACCACATGCCGGAAGTGAGTGCCACGGCAAACATATCAATCCATTACGCCAAACAGGCCATTCCAAACAACATGCACACCGCACAACACACCATTCCCCCATTACACAAATCAGCAACATGCATATCAAAATCACAACTGAAATGTACGCTAAACTACATCAGAAATGGTCCGCGCACATGAGTGCATACAAATGGATCCCCTGTAGCCATTGTGGTGAGGCACACCCGTACCCCACCACAGAATTGCCATCAAACAGCATGGGGACATCAACTAAGGAATGGCAGTGTACTAGCAGTGTGGCACTAACGTTGCCAGGGCCAGGAAACACAAATCACTTAAACTCTGGCGGGACATGGCAATCCCTGCTGTATGCATGCATGGTGCATGTCCACTTGCAAGGACCACCTCACCTTCCCACATTGCAGTTACCCTGATTGCCATGCGTGCTTGGATCAGTGGATGTCGTTGAATATGCAATGTTTGTTTGTGTGACATGTGCACGCTCCACATTATGTAGACACTTACACATACCCATTGTTGCACCCATGCAGGTGATGCAGGTTATCCCCTGAAGAGGTGGCTCCTTACCCCTGTGCGGAACCCACAGAACAGGCACGAAGAGGACTACAATCATGCACACACCCGTACCCGCGTGGTGATCGAGCAGACATTCGGCCTATTGAAGGAACGCTTCCGGTGCCTCAGCAGGTCGGGCGGGGCACTCCTGTACGGGCATGAGAAGGTGGCCAAGATCACCATGGCATGTGTCATGCTTCACAATATGTGTATCAGACGGAATGTGCCAATGCCCCCTGACATAGAACTGCGACCACCGTCTGAGGATGATGACGGGGATGAGGATGGAGGAGAGGGGGCTGCAGGTCATGCAGGTGGCGATGCCCATGAGGGACGTGCTGTGCGGCAGCACATGATAGACCATTGTTTCTGATGCACATGGATTAGGAGGGTGCAATTGGTGTTCAGCTCAGGGCACGGGGTGTATGGAGGACATAATCACAGTGCACCCTTCAACAATAATACACACATACACAATTATCAATGTCCAGTCATGTGATTATCCATGCCATTACGTCTGTATTGAGCATTATGACATTCAAACGTGCATGTACCCTCCACCCAAAACACCCTCACCCCCCTCCCCCCACAACTCCCCCAAACACCCTCACCCCCCTCCCCCCACAACTCCCCCAAACACCCTCACCCCCCTCCCCCCACAACTCCCCCAAACACCCTCACCCCCCTCCCCCCACAACTCCCCCAAACACCCTCACCCCCCTTCCCCCACAACTCCACCGAACATGGTGTGCACATCAGTGCTGCATTAGTTCCCAAGTGTCAACAGGGACAGGCTGGCCCTACTTCCCTCCTCCACTACCACCATTGGGGGGTTGTGAGTCTGACCGCCGCAAGGACCGGCTGGACCTGCGCAGGATGGTTGTCTGGTCGGAGCTAGTAGACGAGGGCGTGGCTGGTTGATCTGCTCCCTGTGAGTGACGCATGCTCTCCATCGCCTCAGCAATGCGCGTTAGGACCTGCCTCACAGCGGCCATCTCCTCACATAGGCGCGTCGTGTTGCTGTCCATGGCAGCTTTCATGTCCCTTGACAACCCCCGGATCTCCTCCCTGGTCGAGGCAGCCTCGCTCACTTGCCGGGCAACCAGGGCATTGAGCTCCTCCTGGCGCTGGCGTATCAGGCTCATGGTGTCGTCTGCGGCCCTGCCCCTGTTACTCCTCGGCGCAGCTTGCTGCATGTGGCCGACATCAGGTGAGCTCGCCACGGGACTGAATGACCCATCCATTGCATCTCCGGCATGCACCTCATGGATGTTGCCATTGGATGTGTTGCATGGGCTGTGGAGTGGGGACAGCTGGGGGCTGGGTGTACGCTGCCCTTCCGGTGTCGGACATGGGTCGTCCACATCACTCATAGGTGCCGTGGCTGCTGCTTCCCCAACGGAGCTATTGGCTGCGGACGGCGTGCCTTCTGGCACTGGCTCCTGAGTGGTGGGGGTGGGTGGTGGGGGTGCTGCCACAGTGTCGGATGGCATTTCGACCCTTGGTGTGGTCGTTGCGTGGGTGGCTTTTGTGCGCTGGGCCACTCCAGATATCCCAGTGCCCCTCGATGTACTGGGCCTGGTGCCTGCATCCTTTCCCTTGGCCTGCTTTTTGGGTGGTGGGGCCTGCGTTGCAGCGTCCAGCTCCTCACTGTCAGATTGTGACCCTGTGGGGGAGCAAGACAGGGATAACATCAGTGATGGGTCAACGTGCATCATGCATATGTTGTTGTTGCTGCAGTTCTTTGCATTTGGACATCTACTTTGGGCCTGCAGGTTGTTGGCCAGATGGGTGGGTCATCCGGACATGTGTCAGGGTGACACGTGTGTGAGGTGCTGCATGCATGTGGTTGTGTGGGGATGTGCAGGGCATATATGCAGGGTTGTGTACATGTGTGTGTGATGACCCCATCCATTAGCTGATTCCCAATTCACATTTAGGGGAGGGACTCATGCTTGGCATTGCTGTGTCTTGCGTGGTCACTCACCTCCGTCTGACGTTGTTGCCACACCACACTCCATTCGGCCCACTCCCTCGATGGATTCTATGCCAATGGTGCTGGCACATGTCTCCTCCCACTCCTGCATCTTCATCGGGGATCCACCTCCGCCTCCTGTGCCCATGGCCAGATTCCTGTTGGCCGATAAAATGCTGCGTACACGGAGGCGCAGATCATCCCACCGCTTGCGCACGTCCTTTACGGTGCGGGGGGTGGAGCCCACCGCACTGACTTTCTGCGCCACCTCAGCCCAGATTTCCTTTTTTCTCAGGAGTGCCGGGCGCCGCATGTCGCTAGCGAACACTACCTCTGCATTTGCAGCCAGGGTGTCTGCCAGCATTTTCAATTCCTCATTTGAGAAGCGTTCTTTGCGCTGGCGCGCATCGGCTTTCTTTAGGGCCTTGGGCATTGTTTGTTCTTCTGGGATGTGGTTTTGCCAGTCGTGGTGTTGCTGCAGGTCCTGAGTGCAGGGGATGGCAATGGATTGTGTTTTTAAAGATGGCCGCCGGGCTCTTTCCCGTTCCGGTGCGATGACGCTATTTCCGGTTCCGGTGTTTTACGGTGACCGCTAATAGCAGTGACCGCTAATAGCAGTGACCGCTAACAGCGGTGGCCGCTAATAGCGTGCAGCATGAGGGCGGAGGTGCTATCAGCACTTTGGTCGGAGCCGGTAAGGTGCTTTTCCGCCATGGCGGTGGGGTCATTTACCGTCATGGCCCTATGCGCGTGTCCGCTGACTCGTGATGTGACGCTATTAGCGGTCTCCTACGATGGCGGACACGCTAATGGCGCCATGACGGTAAATCACATTTTTTAGCGCCTACCGTGTAATGAGGCCCAATAAATCAGTCTGAGTAAGAGATTGATTGACAATGCTGTGGCCATACATTGATATGTGCGTGTTAGTAATGTGGCAATGACAAGAGTCTCTCTCAACAAACAGCGACTTGCTGTGAACATGTACAATATATTATCTGTGTTCTGGGGGCACTGTTATGTTTAGAGAGGGTGCATCTACTTGGTTTCTCGAGGAGTATGATGCAGTGCCACCCCGCGCATGCAGTCTACCTCTGTTTTGGGCAAGGTTAGATGTGGTGGGGTGTGTGTGGCTATAGAAGGGCTGTACATGCACAGAGGACAGCTGAGCCACACACCTGCTTCCTGCCTTCCCGCTGGCTAAAGGACTTGAGCACAGGACGGAGTCCAAACTAGCTGAACAAAGAACTCCGTCACTGCATGATTCTTTTAAAGAGTGTATGTGTGTGTGTGTGTGTGCTTTAATGGGAGACATGCATGCGTGGATCTGTTTTGATGTGGGTTATTGGCATTATTATATGTTGGGCACAACGGCAGTGAAACTGTGTTCATACAGTGGCAATGGTAGCACATATTGGATATAGTGGTGATCATGAAAATGTGCCCTTCCACTGGCAATGCTAGCGGACATTTGAACCAGTTATTATGAAAGGATATTCTTACAATAGCAATACTGTGCACACGCAGCCTGACAACTTTTTCCACATCAGCATACAAAAATAAATGTTCACAGCTGGCATGGAATTGTTTACAGTGGCAATATTGGCATATATTTGGGCACAGGCAGCACATTAATGTGTTTTGTTAGGACACAGCAAGCCTGAAATGGTGTTGCAAAATGTTCTTGTTTACTGCTGGATACTTTGTATCTGTTGAGGTACCCTTGAACCCCAACTCTCAGACTTGCTCTCCTCAGCCACACTCATTCTCTTGCCCACTGCCCCCTCTCCTTAGACCAATACTAGCTCCATGCACCCTAAATCTGTCGCTCCTCATACCCTCACTGTCTCGCTCTTATATTTCTGCAAGTCTCCCTTGCTTACACCATCACTCCCTCTGTTCTTATCTTCTTGCTCACCTACATCCCTTCTTGCACCCTCCCTCGCACCTTTGTGCTCTGTCCCATGCTACCTGATGTATATAAATGCAAACTTCAAGGAGCAACACCAGGCGCCAAAACTATTGCCGTTGTCAGTGCTTGTTTTTTCCTTCTTAGCCAAATTACTAATACTAAATTGATTGAGTGTATGTAGGGTAGCCCGCACCATATTCCGATGTGTCGTTAGGCACTGACACCAATATCATGAGGAAAGGCTATACTCTAAAGAGGGGTGTGAATGTGGTTCAGTAGCAACACAATGAAGTATTACAGTCCAAAATAAAGGAAGTTCTATACAAATATATACACTTTAATTAAACACACTATGCACTGTAATAACTAAACACTACCCAACACCCACCCCTCAGGAAAGAACACAGAATAAGCAAAGGAAGTAGATGCAGCACTCTGGGAAATGAATTAGGGTTGAAAGGCAAGCAAACATAACTATTGTCTTAAAAAATAATATGTACTTTTGAGTAAAAGGGTTCAAAGTGACCTAACCAGTCAATAGGGCCCATAAATGGACCAACAGGGCAGTTAGCAGTCAATAGTACCTTCTTTGCAGTTCTTGGAGGTTCAGCAGCTCCGAACAAGACCTTTTGGCGCTGTGTGATGATGGGAGAGAGCATGAGGCAGCAACGGAAGGTTGTGCTGGTTCAAATGTGTTGAACAGTTCTTGGAACACGCTCCAAGCGAATCACGATACTGATGCAGCAGGGCACAAGTGCACACTATGCTTATGGTATGGAGCGTATGAAAGGGGAATCTGATTGGCAGATATCCCTTGCAGAGATGGAACCACCTGCATGCAAAAAAGCCAGGGTGTTCACACCCTCGCTAGATGGACATTCATCACAATGCCTGACAACCAGGAGCCACCTTTAGTTGCATGCGCGTGTGCGTGTGCGTGCGAATGAACGCGTGGTTATCAGAAAGAACTCTACATGCACGCAGATTATTGCAAACCCCCCAAAACAAATTAATGAAACTGACCAAAAGAACACTCACGCTCTAAAAAAACCCCACCATTTATATCTTCTACCACAAAAGATCACGTTAATTGTTGCGATCCTGTCTGCAAACAAACTGTAAAATAAGGGCCGTACGGGAGCTGTGCTCATCTCTGGGCTCTAGGTGTTGCAGTTTTTTGCTGCACCGAGTCTAGAATGTCTTGTGTTCGGATTTGGGAAAAAAAAAGCACGTTCTTCTTGTTTGCATAACACCAGCAGCTCCTCTGGAGAAGCTAATTATTTAGTGCGAGTGTGGAAAAAACAATATGGAAATGCTTCTGTCAGCAGCGCTTGCGTTACTTCACACTGCATGGTTTCTTCATTTTAATTTTTGGTACAGTCAGTGGAACCTGCTGTGTAACGCCAACCAAGCAAATACAAAACAAGGGAAGAATGGCGCTGGTTGATTTGCCACAGGCCGATGAAAAGAATTAATGCCTGTTTAAAAACAGGACAAAAACGAAAGTTTACTCTCGTTTCCATATCATGCAATTCTATTACATTTAAAACTCTTATGCACGCTGTTCAGCTCTGTGATGCGCAATTCTAGAACCTGCTGTCGTTTTTTAGTATAGAAGTTCTCCCAGAAAAACTTTCAGATGGAAAAAAAGAGAACCATCTTAGATAAACGAGCATTAACTGCATTAATAGTTGTGGCTTGTGTGTAGGTAGTGTTCAGGTATTTAGCAGAAATTCACCATTTGACATCTATTGCTATCATACACAGACATCATTGGCCAGCTATTGTGGAGCTTGTTGTGGAGCTGACGCGGGAAGTGAGAAAATACCCCCATGCCTGCAGCAGGAATGTACTCTTTGTCCTAAAAAATGCACTTCTGGCTTTGCCCGGTCTCTGGGAGTAAGGTACTCCACATCATTCTGTGCTGTCATGTATGCATCATCTTACCACACACCACTTTGCATGGATTGTCTGAGCTGCCCTACTTTGCCAAGGCACTCTACTAAAGCCTCTGCTATTTGCATGACAACATTTAGAAATTAGTGTTTGCATCACTGTTTATAAGGCCCTATCAATAGGGTGACTAGATTTCCAAAACGTAAAACCGGGACGACAAACAACATAAAAGAGGGATTACCCCATTGCAGCCCACCAATTAACACCGCTCCCCCAACACGCCCCCACAACCACCACCCAATCATATTTCCAGCACTTCTTCTTTCTATAAACTTTATATGATCCAATTTGTGCAGTTTTGTCTGTGAATCTTGGCATGTTCCTTCAAAACAGGTCTGTGCTCTAATTGATATAACATGGATTGCTGTACACTCATTTCCAAGCCAGTCTCTGTGGCACAGTCAGTAAGCATTGTGACTTCTACCTGGAAGGTTGGGGGTTGAGCCAAACCTCCAACATCAAAATTCTGAAAGTGTTGTGAAAAAACATTATAATTCTAATGACCGTAGCCACCATCCCTGCAAACCCCAGACAGGGTTTCTAAAATGAAAAAACTCCCGGGACCCCAGAACGGAGTGCGATTTACCCAGCCTGTCCCGGGAAAACCTGGACGTCTGGTCACCCTACCTATTAAGGGTGGGAGGGAGCCCAAACCCCACCACTTGCCCCGATATTCCAAAGAGTCTTGGCATGCCATCCTTACCTAATATGGTGGAGTTCGCCATTCCAGGAGAGGAGTGAAGTGGGAGAATGGAAGACCAGGCTCCCGTCCTTCACCTCTCGCGCTTGGCCTAGAGGGTCACGGCCCAGACACCCGCCGCGAGAAGAGTTTGTCCATTTACCAGACGACCAGGTACCCTGGTACAGGAACATACGGATGTGTCCACCTGCCTGCCCAGCAGCCCGCACTGGCCATGCCGACACCTGCGGCTCGGATCAGCTAGACTAAAAACCACACGTCGTTAGAGATGCCATGACGACCTAGACAACGGGAAGCACATCTGTACAAATATACACACTGGACATTCCCACACCAACCTACACGAAGAACATACTCAGTGCTCTGACGTAGGCGACAGGCATATTCACGGACGTGCATCTTTATTATTTTTACATAGGCTTTCAGAATGCAGAAACGCAAGACGCGTCATGAACTCATCTATAACGCTTGCTCACGCTTCTCTTGAAACCCGTTACCACCATGAGAGGTATAATGGAAACACGATACTGGTCATGGAAATATATGCTACTATAACCTAAAGCACCTATGCACCAAACAGACTACTTAAGCACCAGGCCCGAGTAGGCCTCAAACAAGAGCTCCCGTGGACATTAACAAAGCAAGAGTCAGGTTGCTGATCCTGCAGAAAGAACCCGGTGGAGCAACCAGCCAAGGTCGCAATGTTGCAAACCCACATCCAAGAACAAATCATCAAAGGCACGATGTTGCAACCTCGCACTCCGCGCCTCAACGATAAAGGCACGCCGACAAATTAAACCAGACGAGCAGTAGAAAAAACAATATTAATTGTGCAGAATTCTGCCTCTTTCACGGTCCCTCCCCACGTGACCAAGCCGAACCTGACGAGATGCCAAAACCCAGGAGAGAAAAGGCGTCTGGGTCCCTCACTACGAGACACAGGCCGATACACTTGAAAGGCTCAATGGACATCTGCTACAGTGGGAGCGGTCAGCCTTCCACCTATGAATAAATCCTCACATTGTCTGCACATACCCATATTGAAACATTGTTGCAAACACAGGTACACCGAGAGCTGGGAACAACGGTGGTCCCAGGCTGGGAAGCTCACGGATGCACCAATCAGAACATGGGGTTCTTATCTCAGACGTCAGTAATACTAGCCAATCCTCAGGAGTCTTCATGTAACAATTCTTATGTATCTAATTGTAGGGACAACCCAGATATACCACCTGACTACACCTTGTCCACTAATATCATTCTCTATATGTGTACTATACTAACCCTACCACTCG
Organism: Ambystoma mexicanum; assembly: GCF_040938575.1. Lineage (NCBI taxonomy): Eukaryota > Metazoa > Chordata > Amphibia > Caudata > Ambystomatidae > Ambystoma > Ambystoma mexicanum. The sequence continues at coordinate 433,337,227 of NC_090937.1, forward strand.
AGCAACCAATTAAGAGTGGCGATAGGTTTTTTGTTAACTTTCTGAAGTGACGCAAGTAGCGCGTCATAATGCAGTAAAAAGGGCCTGCGAGCCCCACGATTGTGTGTGTGTCAGGACGGACGCGTACGATCCTTGACCCATCCCTGCCGTTTTGTCTAAATAAACAGCAGAGTCACCTTGCTCCTTGTGTGTGTGTCTCATACTCTATCTCGCCTGGGATATACGGGAGGAGTTGGGGCCTCCCTGCCCGGAGGTCTGCGGACGGCCCGGCCGACCCCGGCAGAATTTCCCCCCGACAAGTTGGAGGCACTGCTGAGATCTGTTTAAGATCAACTTTTATTTTTAGTTTTTCCAGGCACTCCCGTTGCGAGGAGGCCCGGCGGCGCGGCCCCCTCTGCCGTTGCCCCCTTCTGAGGACTACAGGACCATCGCGGAGCTGCGAGAAGACCGGACAGCGCAATCCGGATATTGGCCCTCGGGAGCCGGTTGAGAAGTATCCCGCCCGCGGTCGGCGAGTGTCCAGACGTGGTCCAGACGAGGGGAGGTGGCGAGCCGCTTGGAGGGGTGCACGCAGTCGAGCGGCCCTGCATCGAGAGAACTTGGTGAGCATGACACGCACAACAAGCAATGCGAAATTGTGAGGGAGGGGGAGGAAGTAAATAAGGGAGGAGGGAAGTATTGTACAGATGTGCGGCGAAGGTTTAACTGAGTGTTGCCAATGGAATGAATGGTAGCGAAACGAGTGCGAGAATAGTCGGCTAACGTTACGCGAAAGAGGGGGGCGGGGCACGAAAACATCACGTGCAGCCGCTCGTAAGACACTGATGGCCTAAATTGCGACTACGTGTGAGGGTGGGTGTGTGTGGTTTCCTACGACTTGACATTTATTGATCAATGAGTAGATGAGGTTTCCTATTGTTCGAGCAAGAAACTCGATAGGTAGATGACGTTTCCCTGTGGGCGGTAGCTAGTTACATAGTTGCCCAAAACGGAAGATAATTGGCTGGTTAAGCCCTCCTGTTGAGGGGCGTATCACACGCGAGGCGACGCAGCGTGCGCAGTCCGGTTATATTATTGATGAGATTACCTTGTTCCAGGAGAGACAGGAAGACAGCTGTAGGGTTAGCGGGGTAGATTGCAAGTGTATTTTGAACTTAAAGAACATAACAAGAATATACCAGTAGCTCGAAGAAATCGGTGACGTCACCAATAGGGTTTTAATAGGATATCGCGTGCATAAGGAACTTTGGGTTGAGAGTGGGGAGGAAGAGAAAGATGATAAGGGAGCAGACACGGAGATAACGGATAGACTAGAGGATCGGAAAAGGAGAAGGGGAAAGGGGCGTGGCTGCGCACGGAGAACGCCGGCCACGGCAAGTATAAAAGGGGGAGAGAACGGAGAAACAGGACGACTGTATAAGATCGTCGTAAGGGGTACGCAGCCGCAGGGGGCTGCGTGCGCTTCGGCCGCAGGGGGCCGTAGGGGAAGGAATATAATATAACATCATATTTAGTATTATTGCATAATCTGTCAAGGGATTGTCGTAAGTCCCCACACTTGCGGGGCAAGGTAAGCAATACGAGGTTGTATATTATAAACTGCTGGTAAAGAGAAGGGTAACAAGGGGAGGGCCACTATGTCATACGGGAGAGGGTCGGGAGGGTGGGGGAACACCCTCACTACCCCATTACAACACATATGCACCACACTGCCACCACATAGGGAGAAATTAATTAAGTACAGCATAGAGTGGACCCAGGGGACGGACAACAAAATGTTAACACCATGGCCGCCTAATGGTAGTTTCGATCCATATGCCCAACATTCACTACTAAACCATCTACACAATACATACAAGGGGAAGAAGTTGGCAAACCATGTGGAGGTGTTTAACTTATGGAGGATGTTCCAGGGGTCCCGACCAGGACCAAATGGAATGTTCACTATGGGGGAAGCACCGGAAGAAAAGGAGATTAAGAAAGAAGGAACAGATGGGGAAAAGGGGTGCGAAAGCACAAAGAATACGGGGAACGGAGGACAGGGAGGAGAAAAGATTGATAAATCAAACGACATAAAAAAGGAACGGAACAATGAGACACCCATAACACCGGGAGTGAAAACAGAGGGAGGAGGGTTGTACCCTTTAAGAGAATTAGGAGAAATAGAAGGACAGTTCAGGGCGGCTGAAGGATACTCGAACCCGGCATACAGCCCTCCACCATATGTGGCTCATAGGAAGATACCAATGGGGGAAGAAAGGATTGGAGAAGAGCAGACTGTAGAGATAGGAAACGATGAGTGGGTAGCTGCACAGATATTATTGAAATTACGAGGCTCACTAACTGGAGAAGAAAGGGAGGCGGTAAGGAGAACAGACGAGGATAGTGCCAGAGAGAGTGAAATGAGGGGAGAGGAGCTACTATGGCAGAAGGAAGAGATTTTGGAGGAAAAATTAGCAAAACTAAGGGATGAGCAGAATGAATTGATCAAACAACTTGAGAGGGAGGAAAGAGAGAGAGTGAGGAAAAGGAAAGAAGGTAAGAACGAATTGGAAAAATTAAGAGAACGAAATGAGGAGCAAAAGAGAGAAGCTGAAAGGGTAAAAGCAGCAGCAGATAGGGTATCAAGAGTAGTGCTGAGGGAGAAGAAGAAGGAAGAAGAAGAAAAGGAAAAGGAAATGGAAATATGGAGGAGGAGGGTACTATCAGAGACAGCTAAGAAATATGAAGAGGGGAAGGTAATAGAGAGTATAGTAGAAAGAGAAAGGGTGAAATGGGAAAGGAAGAAAGAGGATGAACGAATATTGGAACAGATGAGCAACGAAGCAATGGAGGAATTGAAAAGAAAAAGGGAGGAAAATAGTAGGGAAATGGAGGAGAGAAGTGAAGGGGGAAGAGAAGGGAGGAGTAGGGAGAGTGAAATATGGGGAGATGTATATAAAAGTAGAGAGGTAGCAACAACATCAGCACTAGGGGGAACAGTTGGTAACAACGAAAGGGGAGAAAGAGACTTAATAGACTTAAAAACAGTAACAATAAAAGGAAAAAAGGCAGAGTGGGGGGTGCCATTTATGAATGACTTTTGCAGTGAGGAGGAAGAAGGAGTGGAGAAGGATGGAAGAAAGAGTGAAAGGGAAAGCTTAGATAAGCTATACCTCACTAGAACAAACATAGATTCGCCCTGGATGAGTAGAAGATGGGAGGAGCTGGAGAGAAGTAAGGAGGGAGTGAAAAGAATAGGGGAAACACAAACCCATGAAACCACGCCACCCACATCTCCATCACGCCCTCCCACGTCACACCATACATGTTCAACCACCGCACGCTCACTGTACAGAATAAAGCTCGCGCCCTTCATGAACGAAATTACACCTTATGCATGTCGGCTTAGGGACCTCCCTAGTCGCAGGCAAGACAGACAAATAGACATACCCATATTGAACACAGGAAATGACGAAAAAAAGGGAAAGGCAGAAGAGGGAGGTAGGAGCAGAGGTAGTAAGGATGAATTTGAAGTAGTAAAGGAAACGGGGGAAGAGGAGGGGTGTGAAGACTCAATATTATGGAGCGTAAAGGGTGACACGAGACAGAATTTAATGCCACTGTTGGAGAGAGGAGGGGTTAGACCACAGTATGTACCTTGGAAACATACGGATAAAGAAAATATAAAATGTAGGCTCCCATCACTAAGTGGAGGTGCGGGTAAGTGGATATATGAAATGGAAAAACACACCGCAGGACAGAAACTAGCAGAAGGAGATGTGAAGGGCCTGTTAATATCAATATTAGGGGATAGAGCGGATGACATTTGGAAAAGAGCGGGATTCCATGGGGTAACAATAACGAACACATCGCATGATGGGGCACCATTTGCAAACTGTAGACATGCGCTATGGCAGGCACTGAGAGTGCAGTACCCAGACACATCAGACATAGGAGCCATTACTTCCCGTAAGATGGGTGAAAATGAGGACCCTGTTGATTATATCCAGGATATTCAAGAGAAGTGGCGCATGGAAACTAGAGAGCAATGGGACAAAACACCAGCCATATTTTATCATATACTAGTACAAGGGCTCCCAGAAGGGGTTCAGAAACAACTAAAGAAAGTAGTGGGGATGGAAGCAAAACCATGGCCAGAAATACAACTGACTATAGTACATCACTGCAGAACATGGCAAGGAAAAATGAAACAAAAGGAAGAGGATAGGAAAACAGAAGAGGCCAAACTAGTACAGAAAAAACTTACTAAATACACAATGGAAGGGGCACTAATAACTACGCCCACACCAATGGCCCAAAGCCCAACGCAAGTAGTGGCTGCACAAGATCCCGCCCAAATAGCGCCTCCACAAGGTGTAATACAGCAAGTGCCGCCTCTGCAATTACACGCACCAAACATGGGAGGAGGGTACCCAATGCAAGGAACTGGGTATTATAGTTATAACAGAGGGAGAGGAGGGTTTATGAGGGGGAGAGGATACGGATATAATACCCAACAACAGGCTGGGGGACTTAGAAATTACTACCCCACAGGGCAACCCGTATACCAGGACAACACAGGGAGCTTCCCATGGCAAAGCAGGGAACCACCCGTGTGTTGGAGCTGCGGACTATTAGGACACATGTCACGTACATGTAGGGTCAGGCCAGGAACACCAGCATGGAATGAACAAGCACAACCTAGGACATTACAAGAACAGCAGGGCATACAACAACAGCAGATGTCACAAAAAGGGAGTGACCCACAACAACAAACAACACAACAGCCACAAACCTATTCACTGCCACAACAACAAATAACACAGCAACTGCCACCGCCACAACAACAAGTAGCGTTAATACAACCACCACCCCAAACTCAACAAACGCAATTGGGTAGGGTGACGGTGGTGGGACACAACCCTTACACAGGGAATGGCCAATCATTGTACCCCCAATAGGCCAGCCCACAGACGGCCTTGGTGTGTCCCATCCTGTCAGTAACACCTAATAGTGCGGAGGAACCACGCATAGAGGTAACGATAGGTGACAAAAAATTATCATTTCTTGTTGACACCGGGGCAACCCGGTCTTGCATAAGGGAAGGTAAATTTAAGATGTCAGGCGAAGCCATGAACACCCAAGGATTTTCTGGGGCTAAAGGGTTGGTTCCATTTACTGATAACGTTCCCTTATCTATTGGAGATTATGATCTGTCAGTTCCACTTTTGTATTATAGTGCCTCACCAGTAAATATACTGGGGAGAGACATAATGAACAGGTTGAATATGACGATCTCCTTTACAGAGGATGGCATAATTTGCTCTACTCCAGGGATTAACATGCTCGCAGCACGACAGATTTTGCAAGCATACTGTGGACAGACAGCGATCAGGGCGGAGCCAGTAGATGGCGAGCTATTCCAGTATGGCACAGACATGGCATTTGCATGGATGCCAGGGATAGAAGGGAAAATATGGAGGAGGCCAGCAGCCTATCTGTTCCGACCAGAAACACCAGTTAATGAACTGGAAGGGAAGGTGTTTGTAATGGACATTGAGAGCATTATTGCAACAGCTGATTATGTTGCTGTGCACGCCCAAGATAAAGAAGGGAGAGCATGGAGGGCGGTGATAGCACTAGCAGAAGGATGTAGGCTGACCCAGGTGTCAGATGAAGAGCTGTTCTCAGAAGAAAAGGAAGAAGATGAAATGGTGTTCATGATGAGTGTAGAAATATGGCTAAGAGTGGCTCACAAACAAGTAGCACAGAAAATTGCAATGGCACTTGAGGCACCCGCAGGCACCCCAGTCCCGTTTTTTAAGGAGGATATGTCAAAGGTGCCCAAATCATTATGGACTATTAGCCCTTATGACGTGGGATGCATAAAAAGCATAGGGGGTGTAAGGATAAAATTGAAAAAAGGTGCCATACTACCAAGAGTGAAACAGTACCCATTGTCAAAAGAGGCAGATGAAGGCATATATGAAACCATAACGGCCCTTATAAACAATGGCATATTGGTCCCCTCAGAATCACCATGTAACACAGCTGTGTACCCGGTGCGCAAGGCTAAGGGGGGGTCTTGGCGCTTCATACAGGACCTCAGACCCTTGAACAACATAGTAGAAGCAGAGTATCCAGTAACAGCAAACCAGGCCACAATATTGTGTGGCATTCCAGCAGAAGCATCACGATTTACAGTGATTGACCTTAAAACTGCTTTTTTCTCAATACCATTACACCCAGACTCACAAGATTTGACAAGCTTCACTTACCGAAATACAAAGTGGAAACATACCAGATTACCACAGGGGTATTGTGAATCACCCTCAATTTTCAATAGAGTAATACAGATGGATTTGGGTAACGTTGAGGTGGAAAGCACAGTGTTACAGTATGTGGATGACATAATAATTTGCAGTACAAACGAAAGTAAATGTAGAGAGGACTCCTTAAAGATGTTGACAATATTGGCTGAAAAGGGGTACAAGGTAGACATGGAAAAGATACAATACTGTCAGGAACAGGTACTTTACATTGGCCAACTGATATCCCAACATGGAAGAAGGATTGCACCACAAAGAGCACAGGCCATCTCAAGCACTCCCGTGCCACAGACTGTGAGAGAACTGCAGCAATTTCTGGGGCTGTGCAACTACTGTAGAGCATGGGTATTTGATTACAGCTCATACATAGGACCCCTGCTTGAGGGTTTGAAGGAAGCAAATAAAGGGGAGAAAAAGTTGGGATGGACTATGGAAATGAGGGAGGCATTTGACGAATTGAAAGACGCGATATCAACTGCTCCAGTACTGGCATCCCCAGACTATGAGCGACGCTTTTTTATATTTTCACATTGCGACTCAGCAGTGATGAAGGCAGTATTGGCACAAAAAACGAGCATGGGATATAAACCAGTAGCATTTTACAGCGGACACTTAGACCCTGTGATGTTAGGCCACTTCCCTTGTGAACAAGGTCTCGCTGCAGCTGCCTTTGCAGTAGAAAAAGCATCAGCAATAACTATGGGGTGTCCAACTACACTGTTTGTGGAACATGCATTATTTGCAATATTGAATAAACCCAAGTCCACACTAACGACACAAAGGGCATCAGGTTATGAGATCATTTTGTCTAGGGCTGAACTAGCGATTGTTAGATGTAGCACTGTTAACCCTGCAAGTTTCCTAGCAGAAGTAATTGAAGAGGGAGATTACGCCCACGACTGCACCCAAATAACTAAAATGTACTCATGTACTAGAAAAGTTGAAGAAAACGCACTAGAGGGAGGTGAGCTTTTGTTTATTGATGGGTCATCAACTATTGATCAAGGAGATGGGATACGAAGGACTGGGGCAGCAGTGGTAAAAATGATGGAGGCTCCGGTGTGTGTGGCTATGAAATGTGTACAGTTACCACAGCATTACTCTGCTCAAGCCGCTGAACTAGTTGCACTAATATTGGCACTGAAAGAAAGTTTTAACAAACGTGTAACAATATATTCCGACAGTGCATATGTTACATCCACTGTCCACTCAGGGCTAACAAAATGGAGGAGAAGAGGGTTTAGGAGAGCTGACGGCACTCCAGTGCAACATGCCCTCTTGTTGGCTGAATTAATTGAAGTAATAAACGACCCCCAAGAGCTAGCCCTAGTAAAATGCACCGCACACACCAATGGTGAAGACCATGTCTCAAAAGGGAATGCAGCAGCAGACGCACATGCGAAATATGCTGCATACTTTGGTGAGATATGGAACCCCACAGACTCACAGAGAGGGAGAGGGAGGGGAATAGCTAGGGAGATGTTAATAAAAGAAGGGTACACCCATCTCCCAGCCACACAGATTATGGAACTACAAGCGGCTGCACCAATGGCCGAAAAAGAAGTATGGGTAAAAAGAGGATGTACAATGTCCCCAACCGACGCACTATGGCGCCAGGGTGGCACGGGGAAAGTTGTAATACCGTTGGCACTGTTAAATACCGCCCTGAGCCAATTACATCACCCTGCCCATACAGGCAAGGAAATAATCGCAGCACGAATTAGAGAAGATTGGTTTTGTCCTGAGTTAAACTCTCATGTGTCAAATTTTATCAGCAATTGCCTCACATGTCAACAGTTTACGGCCGGTCATACTTTAAAAGTGATAAGAGGTACCATACCCCGGCCAGAAGGACCTTTTCGGCACCTTCACATTGACTATGTTGATATGATCAACATATGTCAAGGTAATAGGTATATGATTGTAGTAGTATGCCCATTTTCTAGGTGGATTGAAGCAGGGCCCTGTTCACACCCTGATGCGTTTAGAGCAGCCAAATTCATAGTAAGGGAGGTCTTCCCCAGGTGGGGAGTGTGCGAGGTGTTAAGATCAGACAACGGCCCACATTTCGCAAACGAAATGTTCCAACATATCACATCCCTGCTGAACATTAAACACAAATTTGCATGTGCATACCACCCACAGGCTAATGGCGTATGTGAACGCCTGAATGGCTTATTGAAGGAGGCAATTGCAAAAATACAACAAACAACAAAGAAAAGTTGGTTGTATTGCCTTCCGTTAGCTTTATTTGAACTTAGAAATAGGCCAGGGTCCGACCACCACCTCACCCCTCACGAAGTGGTTACTGGACGTCAAATGCGCCTTCCCCTAACCCCAACGTCAAGGGCATTCACCGACCACGAAAGTTCAGCGAGTGTGTTAGGTGATGAAATGTATCAATATGTGTCTTCTTTGATTACTAGTGTCGTATTTGTGTCTCAACAGCTCGAGCGCACACAGGGCGGGTCTACCAGCAATCAAGAAAAAGGCGCAAGTACAGAATTGGGAAAGGAGAACTTGTGCAAACTTGCCAAAGGTGACCACGTGCTACTTCGCAATTTCAATAGAAAGTGGAACGAGAAGAGGTTCACTGGCCCCCATCTGGTAGAGGACGTATCAACAAGAGCAGTAAAACTAAAGGATAAGCGTGCCTGGAACCACCTACATGACGTAAAGATCTACAAACTGCAGACCCGCCCCAGCGCCAACGACAGGTCCATTGGAAGAACAGCAACAACATCCCCGACAGCGGAAGAAAGTTCCACCACAGACAACGACCCAATTGTTCCCTCGGAGACGATAACTGACGAAGAAGGGGGTGATCCCCATACTGCCCACCCCATGGTCACACGCTCAAAGAGTAAAAATACTTCCGCCATCTGAGCGCAAACCCCCCCCCCATTGACTGCTAAGTACAGTTGTAACTAAAACTGAAGGACATTGCTTGCACCAATACACATGTAAACACGTGAATGTTCTCTTTTTTCTCTCGCACATACAGGAACTGCGTAATATTGTATTGTTAAGAAAAAGCTAATTAACAAGTTCAGTGTACAGGCGTAGATGGTGCTGCCAGACGATAACTACCCAGAAGAATTGTCACACCAATTTGTATACGAAATAAAAAGGCCAACATACCTAAAAAGGAGAAGGGTACGTGTCTACTACACAGCCTTCCTCCTGGCCATAGAATATTACATGCCCCACCTCCGCCCATACTTGCCGGTCCTAAGAGACCGATCACTTAGAGTAGCGTGGGAGCAGCTCTTCGCCTGGGCACTGAATGACTACTTGATAGGGAGAGCTTAAAGGAAACAAAACTAACATTTAATAACAAGCACTTTTGAGAATTTTTAGGCGGGCAACTTTAACGTCGCAAGAATACGCTGCCAGGACTGCAGCAAGGTAAGAGCAAAATGCCGGTGAGATTAGCATATGTAATAAAAATAATAGGGATTTTTATGATCACCGGGTTCTTGGCTGCCTCTGTCTGGCAGTACAGCTATGCTATCGATTTTATTGCTGCACCCAAACCTAATATACCCCCGTTCCCTGCTGCAACAGGTGTTACGTCAGGTGGTAATAGTAACATTGCACCCAAGCAAAATAGAGTTAAACGCAGCACATACTCAGACAATAAAGGTATTGATAATTATGTACAAGATTCAGCACACGTCACAAACAACATATGGTACCAGCACATGACCCGCATTGGTAAGCAGACAACTGAGGATAGCTGTTACGTTTGCTCATTAATACCATACGCCATGAGCGCTTCACGAACATTTGTTGCCACAGAAATAGATGAAAAAACAGCACAGTGCATAATCTATTTGGCCCTGTTCCAAACGAAAGGAAGATTTCAAGGAACAGTAGTGCACATGACATGGAAAACACGAGACTCATACCCATATGAAAACAACTTCCTCAAGACCTATCTGAGTTATCACAAGACCAGTTTACATGCTGAAGCATTCAGGTACATAACAAGTGGCCCTGCAAAAGGAGAAACAAAGAAGGTAACACTGCAGTATCTACCATGTGATTGGTACGCCACTGAAGTTCCGGGTAAACAAGGATGCTGGGAGAGGCCGCTACTGACGATAACAGGAAAGGTGTATCTGGGCAACAGCTGGGAGATAGGAGTGATTGGCAGCAACATGGTAACAAAAGAAACTATCTCAACTATCGAGACACACAATCATCGATGTTGGACGACGTGGATCAAGTATGTACCAATGCTCACGTGGGTAGAAGAAGATGAAGACCCAATAACTATACTACCATTGACTGCGCCCAAAATATGCTACCAGCATAAAGGAGAGGTGGACGTAGGATATAACACCAATTGTGCAAGCGTGATGGAGTTACCTGAGGGGGGAGCGGGAACAGCAGTAATAATGGACCATTATTGGGCCTGTGGAGAAAAGGCATATCATACACTGCCTCCCCTGTGGAATGGTGTGTGCACAATGGTACACGTCAATGTACCATCACTAGTGGTACCTAAGAAGCATGTCGATGTGGCGAAATTTCCTAAAATGGATGAAGGGGATAGGAGAAGAAAGAGATCTGCACCACTTCAGAAGGAGCAAGAGAACAGGACCAACAGCAATGATACTGTCCTAAATAGGAGAAAAAGACAAGGAGAGCCACTGACAGGAAATTACCTGTGGGGAAGGTCGGAAACGGAACTAACATCAATACCGCCCGAGCACAGACTATTCAGCAGAGCAGCAATGTTCTTCTCCTCAATAATACATCCGGGACTGCAGGCATACGCAAACGCAAAATGGCTCCAAATAACCAGATGGGAACTAATGATGACCATCAATTCAACAGTAAATGGGTTCAACGCAATTAAAGAGGAGCTGCGAGCTGTAAGGATGGTAGCACTCCAGAACAGATATGTATTGGACCTTCTCACAGCAATGGAAGGAGGAGTTTGTGCAAAGATAGGACAATCTTGCTGCACGTTCATACCTGCCAACGATGCTGACAATGGTACACTGACAGAAGCAGTTTCACAATTGGCCCAGATGCACTCCAAAATGATGGACGAAAGTAACGGTGTAGACAAGGATAAGAGCTGGTTTTCACTATTATGGTCATGGATGCCATCTTGGCTGTCAGATGGACTGAAAATAATAGTGGGGTGTACTATTTTGGCTGGAGCTACCCTGATCATAATTAGATTTTGGAAGGCCCGGAAGGCACGCACGACTGACGAGTTGCTGGAAATGGTGGGAATGCACCCCTTAATGCCAGCAGATGACGGCCAGCATACAGGTGTGATAATACAAGAAAGGGAGAAGTTGCGCACCCAAATCATCACCAATCATCTAGACCCACCATCAGTGAAGATCGAGAACCCAAGGAACCCCAGGAGCTACATAGGAAGATGGGTATACTGTACTCCTGGAGGAACATGTGAATACATGTATTGGTCATTTGAAGATCATGTAAACCATTATGGACATCTCGGAGGGATAACTAAGATATGGAGGGTAAGAGGAGATAACGAGAAGGATATGTTTGTGGTCGACAAGTCGACCAGAGGGGGGACTGAAGTGGGAGAATGGAAGACCAGGCTCCCGTCCTTCACCTCTCGCACCAATTAACACCGCTCCCCCAACACGCCCCCACAACCACCACCCAATCATATTTCCAGCACTTCTTCTTTCTATAAACTTTACATGATCCCATTTGTGCAGTTTTGTCTGTGAATCTTGGCATGTTCCTTCAAAACAGGTCTGTGCTCTAATTGATATAACATGGATTGCTGTACACTCATTTCCAAGCCAGTCTCTGTGGCACAGTCAGTAAGCATTGTGACTTCTACCTGGAAGGTTGGGGGTTGAGCCAAACCTCCAACATCAAAATTCTGAAAGTGTTGTGAAAAAACATTATAATTCTAATGACCGTAGCCACCATCCCTGCAAACCCCAGACAGGGTTTCTAAAATGAAAAAACTCCCGGGACCCCAGAACGGAGTGCGATTTACCCAGCCTGTCCCGGGAAAACCTGGACGTCTGGTCACCCTACCTATTAAGGGTGGGAGGGAGCCCAAACCCCACCACTTGCCCCGATATTCCAAAGAGTCTTGGCATGCCATCCTTACCTAATATGGTGGAGTTCGCCATTCCAGGAGAGGAGTGAAGTGGGAGAATGGAAGACCAGGCTCCCGTCCTTCACCTCTCGCGCTTGGCCTAGAGGGTCACGGCCCAGACACCCGCCGCGAGAAGAGTTTGTCCATTTACCAGACGACCAGGTACCCTGGTACAGGAACATACGGATGTGTCCACCTGCCTGCCCAGCAGCCCGCACTGGCCATGCCGACACCTGCGGCTCGGATCAGCTAGACTAAAAACCACACGTCGTTAGAGATGCCATGACGACCTAGACAACGGGAAGCACATCTGTACAAATATACACACTGGACATTCCCACACCAACCTACACGAAGAACATACTCAGTGCTCTGACGTAGGCGACAGGCATATTCACGGACGTGCATCTTTATTATTTTTACATAGGCTTTCAGAATGCAGAAACGCAAGACGCGTCATGAACTCATCTATAACGCTTGCTCACGCTTCTCTTGAAACCCGTTACCACCATGAGAGGTATAATGGAAACACGATACTGGTCATGGAAATATATGCTACTATAACCTAAAGCACCTATGCACCAAACAGACTACTTAAGCACCAGGCCCGAGTAGGCCTCAAACAAGAGCTCCCGTGGACATTAACAAAGCAAGAGTCAGGTTGCTGATCCTGCAGAAAGAACCCGGTGGAGCAACCAGCCAAGGTCGCAATGTTGCAAACCCACATCCAAGAACAAATCATCAAAGGCACGATGTTGCAACCTCGCACTCCGCGCCTCAACGATAAAGGCACGCCGACAAATTAAACCAGACGCGCAGTAGAAAAAACAATATTAATTGTGCAGAATTCTGCCTCTTTCACGGTCCCTCCCCACGTGACCAAGCCGAACCTGACGAGATGCCAAAACCCAGGAGAGAAAAGGCGTCTGGGTCCCTCACTACGAGACACAGGCCGATACACTTGAAAGGCTCAATGGACATCTGCTACAGTGGGAGCGGTCAGCCTTCCACCTATGAATAAATCCTCACATTGTCTGCACATACCCATATTGAAACATTGTTGCAAACACAGGTACACCGAGAGCTGGGAACAACGGTGGTCCCAGGCTGGGAAGCTCACGGATGCACCAATCAGAACATGGGGTTCTTATCTCAGACGTCAGTAATACTAGCCAATCCTCAGGAGTCTTCATGTAACAATTCTTATGTATCTAATTGTAGAGACAACCCAGATATACCCTCTGACTACACCTTGTCCACTAATATCATTCTCTATATGTGTACTATACTAACCCTACCACTCGAGCAACCAATTAAGAGTGGCGATAGGTTTTTTGTTAACTTTCTGAAGTGACGCAAGTAGCGCGTCATAATGCAGTAAAAAGGGCCTGCGAGCCCCACGATTGTGTGTGTGTCAGGACGGACGCGTACGATCCTTGACCCATCCCTGCCGTTTTGTCTAAATAAACAGCAGAGTCACCTTGCTCCTTGTGTGTGTGTCTCATACTCTATCTCGCCTGGGATATACGGGAGGAGTTGGGGCCTCCCTGCCCGGAGGTCTGCGGACGGCCCGGCCGACCCCGGCAGAATTTCCCCCCGACAGGAGGCACCGGAGGACCCCAGCAACGGTGCAACAGTGAGGCCAGCAGCATCCATGCAGCCCGTTGCCTTCACAAAAAGGCTGCATAGCGCCAAGATTACACCACGGGATGCGGCAACGTGACTATACCCGCCTCAGGGTTACCGACAGAAGGAAGAGAGGCAGAGCCAGTATCACAGCAGCTGAGGCATGGTGGTGAGCCTATACCTCTGGTTGTTGTGACTGGGACAACACCAAATGCAGAAGAGAGAGAAGAGGCAGTGTCAGCTGGAGGCTGCACAGTAAACATCCTAGCCCACCATGGAAACTTCATGGGAAATAAAGGCCTCCAGGCATGCCCGCCCACCCCACTAAACCACCAGGAAACTGCCATTTTTAAATAAAGGCTTTACTCATGGACATTCCACAAAACCGCCAGGGAAATACTTTTAGTAAAGGGGGACTGCACCCATGTATTTCTACAGACCACTGTAGGACTCATGGTAAAAATGCAGCCAACAACATGGTGGAGAAGTGTCAGACTTACATGTCCATTTGAATCCTCTCTAAACCCTTCCCCTGACACTCCCCTGGAAGTAAGTTAAGTTAATGGACAGGGTAAGTAGCCAATCCTGACAGGGATGTGGTATTTGAGGTGGTGCATCTAAATGGTCTGAGGTGAGGACAGGAGGTGGGGAGATGTCCGAGAAGCCAGAGGAGGCGAAGGGTATTGGAGAGAGTGGGCACGTGGAGTGCTTGCATCTGAGGGGAAGAAGCGACTGAACTAGCAGTAGAATAGGAGTAGAGAGGAGGTAATGGTGTTTGGGAATAGGAATAGTCGTCGTAGCATAGAAGTTAGAGGGAGAGGTAGTAAGTAGTGGTAGTAGCAACCGAGAAGAGTAAGATTCGAGGGAGAAGAGGTTGTAGAGTAGTTGTGGTGTTAAAGTGTTGGTAGCAGTTGAGTGGGAGCTGCAGTATTGAGAGGTAGTAGCAGCAGAGGGACAGGATGAGTGAGAGGGAGTAGCAGAATAAGGAGCAGTGTTAAGAATAGAGAAGTGGTAGTGTCAGCTGAGGAGTAGTAGAGGCAAGGGAGTAACGTAGGAGGGAGGAGAAAACACCAGTAGAGGTAGTATGTGGGAGTGACAGTAGCGAGCAGAGGATTTGAGAAGTGGGAAGAGAAGTAAGAATACAGGAAGGCAAAGTTTGAGAGTCGACGGACAGCTTACGCGTGTGTGAAAGGACAGCGAGTGGTACAGTGCACAAGGCACTATCCCCGAAACACCATTAGAGTACTGAGCAGGAGAGGTTAGGAACATATAGAAGACCCCTAGAGTGACAGGTAACCCTCGGCTCAGGGAACAAGCCATTAGTCCCAGCCATTAGACCGTTCATCAGATCTAACACCCATTAGGGACGCCTAGGTTAGGAAAGCGGGGATAAGACTGGGGCTGTGGTGATAGAGAGGGATGGAACTAGCCCCAAACATCCCAGGAGCCCAGCAGGCCCTAAAGATCCCTTCTTTATGAACTAACCCTCACGTTGCCTGTTGTTAAACCACAATAAAAACCCTTTGAAAGTTATCTGAGAGTCAGAGGGGATATTTGAGGTGTGCACCCCGTCACCATCACATATTAGCCAAAGCTAGAAAGAGTATGATAGTCACACAAAGGATTACAATGCGAAGACCCAAAAGCAAAAGCAGTCTTGCATAAACAGCTGCTGTTTCAAAGCCCTTATTTCACTGGGATGATATCACTGAAAATGGTGTACCATGTGTTCAATGTGGAGCCTAAACAATGAACCTGCATACATTAGATCTATTGTTCCCTAGGCCTGGCAATCACTTAAAATAATCAAAACACAGAGGGAGTCAATTTAAAATAAATGCAATTTCCATGCAGTGGGCCACCGTACTTGTTTTGGGAACCCTGCATGCAATTCTAAACATCTACCAGGCGGAGTGGAAAACGGTATAGAAAACTAGGCGAAATTGCCTTTACTCTTCAGTTGTAAAAAAGTAAAGGACTCCTGCACATTTCATTTTCCAGATGGTGTTAATTAATGGATAGTAATGATTCTGCCTGCTTTTTGGCAGGTACGCATTCAAGGCGGAATCCATTTATTTTAGTCTAGCATGAATGCATTAAGTACACTGCCTTCGTCAGGGTATTACCAGAATACCTGTGGTTCGGTATCTGGGCACGTTGAAAAACAGTTAGTTACTTGCCTTAGTAGGGCTGTGCATTTATAGCAAGCTTCATACTTCCATACCGCAAGTGGTTAAAGAAAAAACAAAACCAAATGGACACGATCAGTACTAGCATCCTCGGTACTTGAAGAACCCTGCACTACATTGGAATGAAAGTTTATACTTGCTATCTGCAAATGTGTGGGCTGGAATAATAATCACCAGCATGTGCCAAGCTACACAATGATACTGCAGGCAGTGGTACAAGTATCCTATCGGTATTTAAAAACGGAATGGTACCTGTTGCACAGCCCAGCCCAGCAATAACAGATTTCGTGTAAAGTTTGCACACTAATCAACTGCTTCTGCTTTCCCTTCAAGGGACAATCTTGGATATTCCTTTGGAAAAGAGATTTTGTCGATTATGCTTGTTACCCAGCCTGCCTGAGACAGCAAAACGTGTGTTAACTGAGTGCAGATCGCTGGGCTCTGTATATATGAGTATGTTGGGAAAATGTGTCCATAATTATGATCCCATTAAGACAGAGGCTTTCTGGATTTGCTGCCTAAATTGTGAACTGGAGTCACTACATATTGCAATGTATTGGGTATGGCATCAGGAGGAAGAAAGACAAAAATAGTCACAGTAACAATAAGAGGAAGAGTATAAATTGAAGAAATTGGGAGCTGTGCGGGAATCATTTTAGATGCGCAGTGTTAGGATGTGGTTAGTTTTGATACGCGTGGATATCGCTTTTATGGAAGTAGTCTTGATGATGAGAAAATATGTTGTTTTTTTTTTTGCCAACAAGAAATGTGTTTAAGAAATGGGTTTAACATTACCTTAATTGTTGTGCAGTAATAAGGATTCTTTTATAGAACACTTATTTATTGGTTTTTAGACACCCTTTTCATATATGTTACTAGTATGGACTGTCACTTAAGTATTGCTTAATAATTGTTAATTGATAGTAGATGCAAAGTTTTTGTCAAAGTTTTATTAGAACTGTAAACAAATATAAAAACATAAATAAATAAATACATACATAAAACACATCAATAAAATGCTGGTATGGTCTCCACTTTCATGCTTGGAAAAGATGCTTATTGATCAGACAAAACTTTAAGTCAGCATTTTGCTAATAGTACTTGCCATTTACCATTCCATATTCACTCATCCCCTGACCACCCAAATTATCTCTGGTATGATCTCATTTGTAAACTGATGAGTTTATGAATGCGGGCCATTCCTTTATTTATTGTTATGTGGGCACCATCCTTTGGTGCAGTTGCAGGCCTTGCTCTTTACTTTCAAGAGCACCCAGGAGTTGTTTACTGCACAAGAGTGTGAGCATGTGAAACGATCAATAGCCAATTGTCTATATTGAATTATACCTCTCGCTAGTTGGTAAATTCTTGACATTTGTCATTATCAAGGGGCAAGTTGAAAGCAAGTTTTCTAGTTATTTTCCTAATAGTAATACATTTGAATGATTTTAAGCAGATGCACCGAGGATTTCAATTTCGGTGCCCAGGAGAGATGCCACATCTTAGAGGCACCAGAGCAAACTAACGTGTGGAAAACTGCTGTTTTCTACATTAGTACAAGAGCTATATTTCCCCTTTCAGGTAGTGCCAGGTGTTTCAGTAAATGCATTTGTTAATCGGCCTTCTACCTCAAATCTGACTCAGGCTTGGAAGGAAGCCTCTGGATTCACCCGACTTCTTGGTTTCACTCCATTTCGCCAAGTGATTTCAACATATGATTTGTCATACAAGCTAGGGTGACCAGATGTCCCGGTTTTGCTGGCACTGTCTCAGTATTTGGCGCTCTGTCCCCCTTTCTCAAGACTATGTTCCCATTGGAAACTGCAGTGGTCCCGGTTTTTTGTAGTAGGTCTTCATAGCTGGCAGACACATCTCACAGAGAAGAAATGCTGCATTTTACAACTGAAGATAGTGTTAGTTTGTGATAAATTAATTATAATATGTGTTTCTTTGAACAGTAAGACTTAAAACCTCTTCTTCAAATGCTACTGAAGTGTGGCGCCTTGACAGCAACTTTCAATAGTTAGTCCTACTTTTATGTTAGTTGCTCTGTGTTAGTCCTACTTTTATGTTAGTTGCTCTTCTTTTTTGGTTTTTAATTCTGATCACCCTAATACAAGCAGAATTTCTGAGAGCTATAGCGATCGAGCTACAGGTTTAGCAATCAATTGTTATTCCCGGAGAATAAAAGTGATGTTCAGAATTATAGAACCAGATTTAAGTGTAGAAAGGGACTTTACCTATGGCCAGTAATGATGGCCATGTCCGCAAATGGGCTTTTCTGAAATCCATTTGACCATCATTGAGGATACCTAAATAAAGTAAGCCTTTTCTGATCTGGTCTGTACTGTGCAGAAATCATCCATCCTTACTGTCGGCCACTCATAACACTTTGAGCATTAACCCGGATCCAACCCACTACCATCCATGGGTGTTCATAAAGGCAGTTGAGTTAATCTACCTGGGGGTAACTGAGTGAGCTAATGGCGCGTTAAATGTTAGCCATCAATTTTTTCTGTCTTTGATGAAAAATGTGCTCAATAAGTTTGCGTTGAAATGGCAATAAAGAGACCAGTTGTTGGCGCCATTATTTTATCAGTTTATCGTGAAAGATGAGACATTTTACCTACCAAGAGTTTTTGCTAATTGTGTCACTGAGCCACGTATTGTTTCCCATTATTATAGCCTTACATTTAATTTGATTTTGCTATCGTTGAAAACCCAACGGGTAAGAAGTTCAAGTCGCGAGTTACTAGAGAGCCATCAAACGTCTCTTGCCCCTCAATTCCCCAGATGCACATCACGCCCTTTTTTACACGCCAAAAGTGGCGAATTATCACTTGCCAATTGCCAGTGGTGCACATTTTGGGGCCTGCTCATTTTTGCTATTAATGTTTTTTTTTTCTTTAGCTGCAGTTTTATGTAGCTCAAAATTTTCATTGGGAAGTTTAGGAATTCAATTTAAAATATAATTGTGGGCCGCATTTACTGGAGTGTACCTCGCCTGAACTAGCACACCCATCTTTTATTTGGAAAGAAATTAGTAATGTGCTTAAGTTACTGATATATAAGTCACTGAAAGAAAACATCCTCTCACAAAGTCACCATAAACGGGGCATGTCTTGTCGGCTGGCATAAGATAGCTGTTCTTGACATTTAATTGGCTGGCCACTTTCCTGTTCACCACGTACACCACCAAGATAAGACCACCATATGATTATCTAGAAAATCCTGCAACTTAAAAAGTCTGGAAGTGAGCTGCTATCTCCACTTGGGCGTATGGTCCATTAGGTGCAGCACACTGGCACAATACCACTGTCCAGACTACACATAACTATTTAGGTAGAAGACAAAAGAGGACCTGCACGGCTTAAGCGCCTCAATTGTGGCTTCTGCTTGATAATCTCGTTGTTGATCATTCTGCATTTTTCTTCTTTCTAAAGGTAACCTATGCCATTCTTGTTGCAGAACAGTGGGGCAAAGTTTACTTTCTGTCCCCAAGTAGCATTATTAGAGGTCATCCATCAAGCTTTATTCCTAGTAAAACCGTTGTGCGCACCAATGCCCTGCGCCACAGAGTATATCCACCTTGAACCTAGGCACATTGGCTCAGGTTGCAAAGAGTGCCACTGAAGGGGAGTGCATTCTTGAACCTAACTGGATGTCTTGTGAAAAACTTAGGGAAGGCAGTAGCAAACCTTCATGCTTTCCAGCACTGTTAGGCAGCTGCATATTCTCCCTACCATCCAGTGTGTGAATAGACTTTCTACAAATATGGCCCATTAGACTTCAATCAAACCACCTCGCTCTCAGTTTTCTCAAACAACCTACTCAAGTTGGTAAATGTTAACATTAAAACTCAAAACCCTCATTAACCCTTTGCATCGTGTCTGAACGGATTCCAGTTAATTGCGATTGAAAGATAAAGGGCCAGATTCATGGACTATTGTGCATGGTGCAAAGTACTTTTCACTGGTTCAAAGTGACTTTTGCACTGCCAACAAACACCCTCCTTCATGGAACAGTGCAAAGTGTCTTTTTGCCATGCAAAGTCACTTTGCTCCCCTGAAAAGTATGTTGCACCGTGCAAAGTATTCCATGAATCCGGCCCAAAGTTTCAGAAAAATCTTGACGTTACTCGAAAGCTCCACTGATTAGGACTTTTAACTATGTTATAATTATCTCAGACGTCCCTCTTATTGCTGACATAATATCCTGTGGTTTGAAAGCTGCAGCACACCTTTGAGTTGTGTGACTGTGGCATGCGTGTCAGTGCTATGATTGTACAAGCAAGCACTACACTTAAAATTAGACGTAAGGCTCCTCACTGGAGAGCTTCCATTGCCTTTCTTTGACCCATCTTCTCAAACTCACTCCAACCTCAAGGATTCCTTGCAAATGAGGTATTGGAGAAGCTTGGGGAGGTACCAGGATGCCATACTGTAGTTGTTTTGCATGTTCGCACATTGCTCTCATGTTGTAGTCATATAGTCTGAACGACTATTGTGGCCAGAGCATGCGGTAGACGCACCATATGAAGTTCATGGCTGCTGGATTTGGTGCAAGACAGTAGATAAATGGGCAGGGTTCTGGTTAATGGATGTCATGTCTTCCTCACCATTCCACCAACACGCGCAAATGGACAATGCAATTAGTCTCCGCAAGACAGGACGCAATCAGGAGGGATGGCAAGGAGGGGCACTATTTACAGAAACGACGAAGTTGTAAACCACAATGATCTGTGGATATTCATGATGTGTAGTTTGACTTCTCAGGGCACAAGCTCTCCTCATGGCCATGGTCATATACCTGTAAACATATCATGCAAATCCATAACCTGCTGATTTTTAGGACTGCGGTATGACTCTGAGCCTTCCTCCTTCTGTTGGTGCTCGGTGGATCGGGAACTAGAGCACGCCGCCTTCTTGTTCCCAGGATTGATGGCATTGTTTTCTCTCTTTTGTCTGTTAAGGAGCCCAGGCTCATCTTTCTCCGTTAACTCTTTGCATTAACTTCAGGCTATTGATTGTCGGGGTTCATTAATTCCTACCCAATGAGGCTATGCATTTTACAAAGGTGTCAGCCCAGAGCCTTCCTCTGCAATTACTTAGGCCCTCCCTACTATTTGGAACGGGGGAGAGATTTAAATAATGACAGTCTGTCGCCTGTGCATTAGGCAGAGCCTGGGAGAATGCAGATCATAGTTAATCACTGCAGCCTTAACACTGTCGCAGACGAAATAATGGGGAAGGAGGTGAGCACTGAGTGAAGAGCAGATCTGAAAAGGTATTAGGTGTCACCCTGTCTATGTGTTACTCATGAAAGCAATTCATGCTGCTCCTTCTCAAGTATGTTCAGGGATTTATCAGAGCAGCTTGTGAAACATGTGTTTCAGTTATTCAATCAACTTCGTCGGCCCAACTGATGTTTAATAAGCCGAAGATGCAGCGTGAGATGCCACAGCTGCATCTTAGAGTGCCAATATTAAGATAGAGAGACAAGTCTGGCCCGCATGCACAGTGGCAGTGCCATTCTGAAGCCTTGAGTCCGAGTGTCCAGTTGAAGCCTCTGTTTTCCTACTCTCCCACTCTTATTATTCAGATTCTGACAGTTATGCTGGGAAAGTGAATAGGTGGGGGTTGGAGGGGTAGCTCTTATTTCAGTAAAGACTCTTACCTACTACAGAAGCATAACGTGTCTTCTACACACTGACGTCAAGGATTTGTAGAGGAGGACATCCTCAGCAAATTTAAGCCGCGTCTGGGCAGGAAAACTAGGTACAACAGTATCAATGCAATCAAGACCCCCCCATCTACAAGGAACGAGATGTGGTCAAAGGAAAACTGCACAGACTTACATGAATGGGCGCTCTATGCATAGCCTGACTAAGCTGCTACACTACAATGTTGGAAGCTGATCTTCAATAAACATTGTAAGGTCAGTAAGTCTTTGCTAGGCTAAAAGCAAAGCTAGGCGGTATCAAAGACTCTATATCCATACCTCCGGTCCTGTGCAAGTGATCAAAAGGTTTACAGCTTTAAAGGAAAAACTGTGCACAGGAAAATACCGAACTATACATGTCTATCCTGTAGCAGTCAGTAGGTCAATGATCTCACAAGTTAAAAAATTGCACCAAAATCAGTTTTAAACATTAGCACACTAAACCCCAATTTTCCAAACTGATAAATCATAGGGTTCACCAGAAAGTTCTCAGCGAGGCAAACTGTATAGTAGTGTTTCAGGCACATACTTTCAAAGGGCCATTTTTGGCCCATCTTTCAGCCACCCCTGTCTCCTGAATGAAAGTAGATGGCCCAAAGATTCCTCTCGGTGGTGTCATACCATGGACATGACCCAACAGACTAGACCACACCACCCCGAGGTTGCTATTTCTTTATTGTCTGGCTTTATCTTTCTTAAACCTCCAGAAAAGACAAACCAGACACACCTAGGGCAGGATTCCCACAATACCATGCAAGTGACCGAATCCAATCTTTTCGAGGAAGAAGTGACCATAATTTGTTTTTTTTATTTTTTTACTGAAGGGACAAGGAGTTTACAGGATTGGTAGAAGGTAATCTAACATAAGTATAATGTCCTTCATACACATAATGTGCCCTCTCATATAAGACATACAGGCGCGCGTGTGCACAAAAACACACACACACACGGCAAGTCAAATAATATGAAATTGCAGGCACCCAATACCAGATGTTGTTTACTTGCCTTCTGTTGTCTCGCCCCATACCGACCCATGAACCCTTCCACGAGTTTGCATTTCTTGGCAATTTCTGCTCTCGCAAAACACACAGAAAGCTGAACCTCTTATTCAGTGCCTCTTGTTAGGAAATGCTCTGTGAATGAAGTACACATTCACTGCACTGGGGTGGCTTTTGGGAGCAACAATTTGGAAATTAAGCTTCCTCACTTTTGCTGTCCAATCTGTTTCACGGGCTTAATTCGCTGGCAGGCTGACTGTCAATTTTGTTCCCTGGGCTTGCTCGTCCTGTACTCTGACAAACTAAATTGCTCGCATCAAAATGGAAAAACAAAAAGTGAGGATAAGCACAGAGGCCGTGCTCATTTTTGCGAGGAACACAGGATTGCAGCTAAGTAGCTGACACTGGAAAGTATGACACGCACCCGCTAGCCAGGAATGGATGTCAGCTAATTGAATAATGTGTGCACTCTTGCAAATTGACACCCCGTGCATTTGGATCTCAGGGAAAAAACAATGCACCATTGACATCTGCCTCTGTTCATTTTGCTTATGTATCTGATGCAAATGGAGCTCTTTTAAATTGGTACAGCACAAGAACAGCACACACATTAGTTCTATTTCTGCTTTATTCAATATCACCTTTTGTCTGGCATCTGAAAAGGGGCAGAATTGACTGAAGAAATCCCTCTGTTATTTCAACATGACGGTGCGGGTGCTGTACGCGTGACCCTTCTTCTGATGTAAATTCCTTCTTCTTGAAATTGAGCTGTGAAACCATCATGCATGGGTTCACTGACCTTAGACTAGCCGTGCCTGCTGAGTAGGGTATCACGTAATAAAATCAAGGCAAAAAGGTCGCTGGTAAAAAAATGTGCCGTGGTTTGAACCGGTAAAGGTGTACCCCATTATACCATTTAAAGGGATTGGGG
Source organism: Ambystoma mexicanum (assembly GCF_040938575.1). NCBI lineage: Eukaryota > Metazoa > Chordata > Amphibia > Caudata > Ambystomatidae > Ambystoma > Ambystoma mexicanum. Next base: position 433,361,115 of record NC_090937.1, read on the forward strand.
GTTGTGGGGTTTGTCCTCCGCTCCCCTTAAATGGTATATTGGGTCCGGGCATTGCGGTGGTGTCCCCCGCATCCTTTACTTCACTGTGGCAGCAAAACCACAGCATTTTTGCCGCAATATTTTGTATCCACGGATATTTGTGCCACGATTTTACGACATGGAACCCTGAGTAGCACACATGCAAGTATGTTGGTCTTCACAATAAGTTTTTTTTTGTCTTTTTAATGGAAAGAGGCCTCCTCCAGCTGTTGTTTTACTCTGGTGCCAGTGACGTTGACTTTTTTGAGCAGGTCTATAAAACAATGTGGGGACATGAAGAATCCATTCTAAGGTTTGCAGCCTTTTCCCACCGCCCAAGGAGACCGCATCTTGCAAGAATAGGGTAAGTGGCGGGAAAGTGTAGCTAGTGAAAGAGCTCGGAAGCAGCAGTCACGTCACAAATTGGTCCCCGGGATGCCTTAGTGTATATGCGGTGCATGCTGTGCAATTTTCAGAGATGAACATTCTATGCTTTAGCAGGACCTTTCAAAGAATGTTATCAATGGCCTGCAACCTGCAGCTCTCCAGATGTTTGTTTGGACTACCACTCCCATGATCCCTCACCATTGAATATGCTAATTAGGTTTGACGAGAGATGTAGTCCAAAACAGTTGGTGATCCAAAGGTTGCAGATCCCTAATCTACAGGGTGGTTGGTGAGGGTCCAGTTTCAAATCTGTTCACTAGTTTAACGTGAATAGTTATGTCGGGAGAAGCACCAGGAGGACTTGTCTATATTCCCTTCCCATGATAAATATACTACCTTCATCAGAGAACTCTATGGGCCTCATTACAAGTTTTCCGGTCCAGTAACTACAGTACCAATAAGCTTTCCGGTACTGTAGTTACCGGACTGGCAAACTACGAGTTCTGCTCGCGGATGCCTTCCCGCCCGCCAGGACTGGCCTGGCGGGAGTACCGGCATCCGCGAGCAGAGCATGTTGGATGAACCGGCGCCATTCATGAATGACGCCGGTGCATCCGGCTTCCCCATTGCCATTAAGCCGTATGGGGCTCAAATGGGAATGGGGAAGAATATTTTCCGGCGCCCGCAAATGGGCAATTACCGGGTCTGGCAGGGCCGTAATGACCTGGTAATTGCCCATTCGCGGGTGGCAGAAAATTTTGCAAGTTTGGCAGCAGCCTGCCGGTTTTACCGGCAAGGCTACCGCCAAACTTGTAATGCGGCCCAATGTCTGATGAACCATTTAGTCCGCAAATTCTGATCCTGTAACATCCTTTGAAATCTGAAATAGCATTTGGGCTTCCAGAGGGGCACAGCGCGGGCCGTTCTGGAGATATGATTTACCAGAGCCAACATTGTCATGCAATGGAAATATTAAAAACATTTATGGGTAATCAGAGTGCTAACTTTCACTGAGGTACAAAATACCAAAAAAATACCGAGATTTTGCATCTTTTTTGGGGGGGTCCCCTAGGACCCCCCTGTTTTGGTACCCTTTTAACCCCATCTCCACCCATTTTAACCCCTTAGCCCACTACCATATATATATATACGTATTTACAATTTACACTGCCTCTGCAGTGTATGTACAGTTCCCAGTGGCCACGTGTCCATGGCACTGGTGCCACAAGCAGAATGTACCCTTACTTGGCATCCATTTGAGTCCTCTCTGTAGAAGGGCCAAGGCTGGAATGTGCAGGGAGCCCACATTGGGGGTTCTCTGCCTCAGCAAGGGGAAGCATGCTGGCAAGCAATAGAAAGAAATGCCTCTCGATGCTGATGCTTTCAGCCGCCTGTGTTTTTAATCAGATGCCTTTCACAAATGCCCAATCCACACACCAGCGTGAGACCTAGAATGTATTTGCACAACACAACAATCTCAATTTCGTTTTTGCAAGTACTACAATTTTATCAAATTGATGTTTGAATCTGGAGCAAAAGATTCTTACCCCCTGCCACGTGTCTTCTGTATTTTGCTTTGTTGTGTCTACTTGTAAAGCGCAAACTGTCTCCTGCCAGAGAAATTCTCCTGAGACTGAAGAAAAGAACACAAGCTGTGCTTTGTTATGGTTCGATTTATAACAGATACAAAGAACCTGTATTTATTTTTTACAGAAGAGGATGCATAAGTCTTAGGTCCATCGGATGTGCGTTCCACAACTTTATGGTAACCACCGAGATTGCACGACCACCCACCCTCTTTTTTCGTGAAAGGTGGAATTGTTAGAAGGTCTGCCTTTTAGAAGAGCACAGCATGCGACCAGGATTAGGGAGCACACGTTTATCCATCAAGAACGCGGCCGTTGTGAGATGCCTTATTAGACATTCAAAAAGGTTTAAAATCGATTATTTCCTTAATCAGCAACCAATAAATTACATGCAGGTTAGCGGGAATGTGTTCAAATTAGCACTTCCTCATAGGCAGGCGGGCATCTGCATTTTGAAGCTTCTGCATTCTACGTCGGAGATAACTGGGCAGTCCCACCAAAACACTGCTTGCTAGTCCCATCAAAACACTACATGCCAGTCCCAGTAAAACACCGCTTGCCAGTCCCAGTAAAACACCGCTTGCCAGTATTAGCAAAACACTGCTTGCCAATAACAGCAAAACACTGCTTGCAAGTACCAGCAAAACACTGCTTGGTAGTATCAGCAAAACACTGCTTGCCAGTACCAGCAAAATACTGATTGCAAGTACCAGCAACACATTGCTTGCCAGTATCAGCAAAACACTGCTTGCCAGACCCACCAAAACATTGCTTGCTAGTCCCATCAAAACACTAAATGCCAGCCCCAGCAAAACACTGCTTGCCAGTCCCAGCAAGACACTGCTTGCCAGAATCAGCAAAACACTGCTTGCAAGCACCAGCAAAACACTTCTTGCCAGTCCCACCAAAACAATGCTTGCTAGTACCATCAAAACACTACTTGCCAGTCCCAGCAAAGCACTGCTTGCAAGTACCAGCAAAACACTGCTTGCCAGTCCCACCAAAACATTGCTTGCTAGTCCCATCAAAACACTACTTGCCAGTCCCAGCAAGACACTGCTTGCCAGTATCAGCAAAACACTGCTTGCAATACCAGCAAAACACTGCTTGCAAGTACCAGCAAAACACTGCTTGCCAGTCCCACCAAAACATTGCTTGCTAGTCCCTCCAAAACATTGCTTGCTAGTCCCATCAAAAACACTACTTTCCAGTCCCAGCAAAGCACTGCTTGCAAGTACCAGCAAAACACTGCTTGCCAGTCCCAGAAAAGCACTGCTTGCAAGTACCAGCAAAACACTGCTTGCCAGTATCGGCAAAACACTGCTTGCATAGTGTGCTTTGGAGTTGTCGGTGTGGCCATGTGTTGCCGCAGGACTTTTTGGACTTAAACCAAGGTGAAAACTTCTCTTAGCAATACATGGAGAGCAAAATGGAACTGGACAGGTTGTCCCTTTGGTAGTGGAGTAGGAGGGAGATAAGTGGGCAGGGGTGGGTCTGCGCGTGGGGGTGAGTGGAGCGAGGGTGGGGGAATAAGGAGCAAAGGGAGGGGAGTGGCAGTGGTTCTGGGGTTGTTCCTCAGAAAAGATGTATTGGGAAACGGTGGAAGGGTGAAAGTATAAGCTGTTCCGGGGGTGTCTAACAGAGGGGTGAGGAGTTGGGGGCGTTGGTCATACACTGAAAATGAATCCATTTTGAAACCAGGGCCTGTCTTAGGCATGGCCGATCTTGGCGGAAGCCTAGGGTGCCAAACTATTATCATTTACAAAGGGTGCCACATCATGGAGGGGCCTAGAAAGGGTTCCTTGTGCTGGCGCAGCCGTTGCGATCGATGTAAAATAAAAGGTGCCCCTGTGCTAGTGTTGCAGTAATGCTCAACTGAAGTGAAAAGCTCCTCCCCACTTACGTTTGGCACTGCTGCCACGGCAAACTGGCATGGTGGAAGCACCCTATTTAAGTTAAAAGCTTCCTGCTCTCGCGCTGGTGCCAGGTGTTCCAGCACGGAAGCGGGGAGCTTTTTAGTTTAATAGGGCGCAGCTACTTCTCCTTTACCGGTCAGCCTTTGAAAGGCTTCTCTGAGCTGGCGTGGTGTGGTGGCCTATTAAAGTGAAAAGCTCCACGCTCCTGTGCCGTGGCATAGACAGGGCAGGGCCTGAGCTGGCAAGGCCCACCCAAAATCTGTAAATGCCCACTCAGCAGCACTGTATGGTCATTTACAGATGTTAATATCACTGCGATGGGCCCAACTACATTAGCTTCAGGCCCCACTTGTTAGACAATCCTGGCTACGCCTCTGCTCCCATACTGAAGCAAGGAGCTTTTAAATTAAATAGAGCATGCCCGCCCAAAATGAAATGCTCCCCCTCCTAGGGTGGAAGCCTAGCATTTATTTATGCAAAATGTATGTTTCACATTTAAAATGGCGGATATTCTTATTGAGAATGCTCACAAATTTAAATATGAAACATGTTTGTGACAGTGATTCAACAAGAATTCCTTTTGAGTAATGAAAGTCGGACTCTGCTTTTTTTATTGGTCACATACTCAACCTAACAAAAAAATGTATTGCGTTGCAACACATATATACCAAGTTGGACATCTTTAGAACAGTATGTGAGGTTGGTTGTTTATGCATTGAGTCTCATGCCAAGTCTTCTGAAGCTGGGCTTGGGAACAGATCTGGGAGTTTCCCTGGTCAGCTCTGGAACGTGGGATAAAAAACGTTTGCCATGCTGGGAGCTTTTCTTTTACATAGGGCACAGCTGCCACGCCAGCACAAAAGAGGCGTGAAGAGCTTCCCTGAGCAGCGCCGTGGTGTATACAACCCAAATGTATCTTTGGGTGAGGGTGGCCGGAGGACAGTTTTGAAAGCTCATCATCAAGGGGCATATTGATATTGCCTGGGCAGGCTTGCGCCCTCTACCACTGTATGCTTGCTGCTGCTGCCACGTTAATGAATGGTCAAATATAAATAGTTTGCTCTCCCAGGTGAAAAATGGCACCACGCTATTCCAGTGAAAAGCTCCCTTGCTGATGCTGAGCGCGCGGTCACGGGGTGCGCGCATCACATTTTGTTTCGCCCAGGGTGCTGCCAGAGCTATAAGGCCGGCCCTGTTTGAAGCTCAGTTTCATGAGTGTTTTGCTGCAGTTGGTTTGTTCGGAAAACCTCCCGTAGGACCGTTTTGCCGGCCCACATGATAGCTCTGCTGTATTGGAGAGGCCTTGGGTGCCACCTAGATGAACTCCTCAGACTCCATTTTGTGCTCCCTCTTCACTCTCAACTGCCACCTCCGTGCAGCAGGGATTGTTGCTTTTGTCTGGGTGGTTTTGCGGATTAGCCAGAAGTATGCCATCAGCAGATTGCTTTCGAATGGAGCCCCTCATATCTTTTTTATATGGATTTTCTTATGATGGATGATTGCCTTCTCTGCACTGCCCGATATCACACAGCACTCCAGAAAGCCTGATTTATTTCTCACGCTCAATGAAACTAATAAGCCGGAGCAGTGCGGGGCAAGAACCTGCTCCTTGCAACGCTCACGCTAAGGTTAATAGAAAAAAATATCACTTCAGCACATTTGAATGGAAGGTGAACAGTGACAAGGGCAATCGGCGAATGCATGGCGGCGTCCTGGCGATCACATAAGGCGAGCGCGCCTGTGTGCCTGCTCTGCTCACATCTTGGACACACAGGGAAGAAGACGCAGCCTGGAGACTCGGAAGCCATTTGCAACTTCTGCGTGAATGGTGATGCACCAAAGCCGGGCTCTAAATAAAATGGCCGCCTCATCAAGATTTTGCAATAGAATGTCATATGCAATGCAAGGAGGACTAATTATAGAATGCATGCTAGAGGCTTGGATGTTGGACCTAAATAGGATACAACATAACTTCCCCTCTAACTGCACGTGAGAAGGTTAGTCACTGTGTCATCGAGCACACGACTGCGAGTCAAATGTATTCAGGTAGGGAACTCTCAGATGACATGCTAGCCGTAGAATACATGTGATGAGATGGATCCAGAGTTACCTTGATATTACCAAAACGTGTATACATTTCCCGTTTCACAATGTGTCAGTATGCAAGAGACTTCAGAGTGCAGAGGAACAGGGAGGTAGGGGGGCGGGTTCAGGTGGCATTGACCAGCCCAAGCTCAGTGGATTGTTGTGGGGTGAGGCTAGAGTGGGTATCCGAGAGATAACACGAGTTGAACATTTGGAACATGTTTCAGTATTTGGCTTGTTTTTTTTCAGGGGGGGGGGCACTGTCTGTGACACCAACCAGGCCAATGTGTTGGTGATTTGTAAAGCGCTGCATTGCATAGCCACCTGAACTCATCAGAGTGACCAGAGAGAGCACGTGTAGTGAATGGAATGAGCAGATCTTGGCAGTGTAAATGGTGGGGTCAATATCTTCAGCAATGTATATGTTCTGGTTGAGTCTTCCATCCAATGTAAATGTTTCATTTCAAAGGCTTTGCCTAATAGTTCTTCAGCTTAGGGTTGCTGGAAGGCTTCTGAAGGTGACGACGGAAAGACAAAACAAGATGGAGGAGGCACCCCTATAACCGGGGCAGGGTCCTCCTCCTCCCTCCTCCCTGGGTTAGGGGGAGGGATAAGCCAAGTGTGCCAAGGAGCTTGGAAATCCTGTGAAGGGCAACAAAAGAAAGGGGTGGGCCAAGCCCCATGTAAGCAGCGGGCGCTGGCTACATGAAACATACAGCCTGCAGGAGAAGGACGCCCGCTGGTGCTAAGAAGGATTTCCATTTAAATTGTTTGGTGGAGGAGGTTCGTGACGCTCCTCATAAGGTTCCTGTTGCATAAAAACAAAGGGTATGTGTAAAGGACCGGAGAGGGGTGTCTGTACTTCTGCTCTCTATATGGCTGAGGGGAGGCACAGAGGACCCCAGCCGAGATTCTCTATTATTGGTATGTGGTCGAGCAATCAAGGGCTAGCTTCTCAGGAGGTGATGCAGGCTGGTTCCTAAGTACAGTGTAGTCCCTGAACCCCCACAAAGGAATGTCCACCCACTGTATTACTGAAAACACAGTCTTTATATAATTAATATTCAAAGGTATGTACACTATCACAATAACACACTTTGTACACAGAAATCAACAATGGTAAATATATACAATTCTAAAGTGGTACCACCAATATTATCAGATCTCATTAAAGTGCATCAACTATACTGTTAGAATGTCACACAGATCAATAACAAGGAAACCAGCAATAGAGATAAGAAGGAAAGCAAGATGGTTGACACAATAGGCAGAATACTGGCCCCGTTACCTAGACACAGTTCTGTGTGGAGATCCCCCCACCTGGAAAACCTGTAAAATAAGGACATAGCACAAGCCCAGTCCATATATTGCTGAATAGTCTTGTTCTCTCCTATAATGTTTTTCCCCCCCAATGTACCTGGTGGAGGAGAGTTCTTCGAAGAAGCGTCGACGGATCCTTCTTGAGTGACCCCCTTTCAAGCAGGAGTCACGGATCATCGAGAGGCGTCAAAGAAGGTGAACTTGGTGTCGACGGTGTCCATGAGAATTTCGAGGGTGCCGAGACCACGACGTCAATCCAGGCAGTGCTTGTCGGCGACGTCCTGTGAGGATGAGGTGTGCGGGGCACTTCGGCGATTGATTGTTCAGGACCGCTAAAGAGTTTCTGAAGAACTGTGGCCCAGCAAGGGCGTCGAGTCGTCAAAGTCTTTGTGGACTTCAGGTGGCGGGAAACCCACCGGCGGATTCTCCTGGGCGCGTCGGCAGCCTTGACTTTCTCCGGCAGGACAAAGCGGTCGATGTTGCGGACAAGGGAGTCCTTCGATTCAAATGTTCTTCGGCAAAGGAGCGGGCGGCTCCGGTCGTCAGTGGCACGGCGTCAAGCGGTCCCCTCTTCTGGGGAAACACGACTTCAACGGGCCTCCAGCGGTTACACAAACCTGCAAACCCTGGTCGACGGCAATGGACTTCGACAGCGGCGAAGTCCTGGTGCTTCACTTCGTTCTCCTCGGCGGTCCCGTCTCGGGTCGGCAGCCTTTCGAGGGTCTGACTTCCAGGGAGCTTTGGCGAAGGTTAGCGGTGCTCGAGGGTCCTTCAGAGCATGGGAAGAGGGTGCCTTACCAGGTCCTCTCTCGGATCAGTCTTCGACGAATTCGGCAGCTTTCAGATCAGATCGAAGCAAATGCAACAGCAAGTCGTCTTCTTCCAGCTGGGCGTCGAGGATCAGCAGTTCCAGTTACTCTTCAAGTGTAGACACAGCTTCTGAACAATTTCCAGTGGTGAGAGGTCCCCAGATATACTATCCTGTCTCTCATCCACACTGCTGGGTCACTCTCAGCAGCCAATCATACAGAAGGGCATTCATGCAGTCAATCAGCCAATCAGGCACACAGTGCATTCAGGCCATGCTCCTCCCTCTCAGACACTCACAACAAGGAATGTGGATTGGGACAAGTACCCAGCCATTCAACACTACACACTGCATTCAGGCCAGTTTCGGGCAAGGCTGTCTCAGTCTTTGTCTCTCATACCAGAAACCAGACAGCCACAACAAGAAGTGCATATTGGCCACACACTCCATTCACCCAGGTCCCACCCACAGGGTGTACCCACAACATACAGTCACTGGGAAGGCTCCAGCCAGTCTGGACTGGACTTCACAACAACACCATATATGGAACTTCCACCCAACAGCCGGTCGGGGGGAAGGGACAGAGTCAGGGCTTCCCAGGACTTTGGGAAAACAAGGTAACAGGCAATAGAAAGCAAGAGGCCACAGGGGCCATCTTGTTTCCTATCAGGAATCAACTGATTCCAATTGCAGGGCCTGGGTATCCCAAAATGGAGGATACTCAGAGCACCTGTCAATTCAGCATGGAGCTGCCACCATCCCCTGCTCTGCGGGGCCACCCACAGGTGCCCAAAAACATACACTAGGGGCACAGGGTTGTACCCCCACCCATGGGTGTCGTAAGGGTATCCCATGAGTCTGTTCACCAAACCAAAAGAGAGAGAGCTGCACCGCCAAGAGTCCCACATGAACTCCTGCGCGGAAAAAAATGACAGAACACACGATTAAAAGGCAGTAAAGGACAAGGATACGGAGGCCCTGTCCCTCCGATGCATTTCCAGCATCACAGTACGTTCGAGTGAAGGAAGTGTTCCTGCCGGGGTCAGGTTCCAGTGTATGCAGTGCTCTCTTAAGGGCATCATGCCACCGGAGTTTGGGTTTTGGTTCGTGGAGTGCCGTTTGAAAAGCATAAGTAAATGGATCGCTGTTTGGGGATCAGGGCGTCTTGCACAAATGCTGACTTAGCGCTGTGCCGTATAGGAAAGCATGCATAGCGAATTTGTCAAAAGGTTCATCCGCATTGTTTTTTGCAGTTTCGAATGCTGGGGCAGACCCCGTTATGGGTGGTCGCTGTGTTTTGCATTTGTTTAATTCACTGTGTCGGTTGCAGTGTGTGCTGCAGCAAGGTTAGTGAGGTTAGCGGCATGCGCAGGGTGGTTACGGCACCGCCGGCTCTAGTGTACAATGTATGGAGCTTTGTTTTTTTTTCAATACATGCTGGCAGCGATTGCGGCCCCAAGTTGTTGAAGATTGTGGGATGTTTTAACCCACTCTGCTCTGCCCTGCAGCATCATTGTGTGCGGGTGGCACCAGAATCAGCAAAACGGCCGCGAAAACCCCATGTGCGCCAAAACCTAAGGAAATTGCACTCTGCCAAGAACAAAAATATGGCTGCCAAATCTACCATGCATGTTGTCAGTGGTGGAATGGAGACCACACTTCTGAAACATGTCATTGGGCTGCCCAACATGTAAAAATGGAGCACAGATGAAAAGCAGTGCTGGCTGAAAGAAATCTGAAATCTTGCAGTTAAATCTTTTCTTGGTTGCTGAAAATATGAAATGCTGGTCCTAACCACCCACAAACATCCAATCTTCTTGCAGGGTGTCACATTTTATTGAAGTCAAGAAAGCATTGTGGAATTGCAATATAGTGGAAAGCTGAATTGGTCACAAAAACATCCACAGACAGCTTGCCTGCCTGTGAAAGCTGTCAAAACCTGGGCACGGTACCAGCGGCCGCCTGTGACTGTTTCAAAAGCCTGCATTTAAACTGTAAACTTGTACCATTAAGATCTAATGTCTAAAACCTAAGTGACCTGTTATCAAGAGTAACCTAGGTTGCAACTATTTAAACTTCATGGTTTAGAGCCTGGAATCAGTGTTCTAGATGTTTGTTTTAAAATTGCAAGTTTATTTCCAACAAAGAAAAATGTAACAAAGTGACTTTTAAAGTAAGCCTGATTCAAGCCAAAACTAAAAAACAACTTCCCCCACTGGGCAAGGTACCTCCCTACTGCTCTCTGGGCCAGGAACTCACATTCAGGTGTTGTTTAAGAGAGGAGGGGCAACGGGGCTGCTCTGGGAAAAGCACAATGGGCTTCCTCCCAGGCATAGAGATGCTAATCAGGAAGGATTGTGAAGGGCCTCTGCCAGAAGGAAGTGGGCGGAGATTGCTGCTGAAGCTGTAAAACCAAGGAGGCACGGACAGACCATTTTGTTGATTCACAATAGACCAAAAACAGATTTCTAATAAGACTGATAATTTACTGTGGACAATTGTCAACCCCGGACTTCTGAACCTAAAATCTTGCTGCACATTTCAAGAGGAACCAGAACTCTGTGCTATGTTCTGGGACATAACTGTAGAAATTGTGGATTCATAGCAAATGTATTTGTCAGAAGCATGAAACTTCACACACTTATGCCCATATGCAATGCGCACATGTGTACACATTTTGGACAAATTAGAGATAGTGTCCCGGACAAAAAGTGCAAAATTCTGTCAAATCCAGACCAAAAATACTACCGCGACGGGGCTTGGAAGAATATTTGCTCCACAAAATATGTGATCTAGATATGCTATTGTTATAAAGTTTGTAAAATTGTAAATATATATCATATGAAAAGTAGATTTTATGTTCAAAACCCAAGGGGAGGATGCCCTGCCTCATAAAACCACATCATCATGGTGACACACTGTTTTCCCCTCCAATCAGGGGAGAGGAAAGATTCTAGCCTATAGCCAACCAAGGGGCGCGCTTAGGTTGATGATCCAGCATGCACACCCCTTTATCAAATGCATAAATAGAGACAGCTGAGGACTCAGAAAGACACACACATTCACCCACCAAGCGATTCCTGGCAGAGCACTTTCCAAGAGAACTATCCATATTCCAGACTCCATAATCCATACTCCAGAAACTTGGCAAACAGAAAGGCCCATTTCCAAAGCTGAACCATTCTCAGCTTGGCCTTAACATTCCAGAAACCCGATTTTACCCCAGACCTATAAGGGGAACCAAAGAACAGCCTGGCTGTGCTGTACTGCTTCCCTGCTAAGAATTATTGCCAGAATCCAAAGACCCAACCCAGTAGAGCCGTGCTATGACCAGATAGCTGTGAACCAGAGCCATTGCAGATCCAGTCCAGTCCTGCCGTGCGTGAACCAGAGCGCCTTGCTAATTGCAGACCAGAGCGCCTGGCTGTCCAGTCAGGTGTGCCCAGCAGAATTCCTGTCCAGAAATCTTGATTGACCTGAATCCATGACGGTTCTGTCCAAACCTATATAGTGAGTATCCTTAGTATAGGACTGTCACAAGCTTATGTACTGTCCATAGTCATCCCTATCCAACCCCATCCCCTCTTATATCCAGAACTGCATTGTTAGAATTATTGTTGAACTCCCTGAACTCTCTATCTCATCCCTATTATTTCTTCTGTACTAGTAGTGTTAAACTGATCTTTGCGCTGATATATATTTTTCTGAAGAAGGCGAGCGTCTCGGCAGGCAAAAACCTGATCCAGCGATCGTCCTGGGCTGGTGGCTGTGCTGCCATGTAGTTTCTTCATAGTCCATCCCTAGTTTAAAGAAATCTTGTTTATCTTTTTAAAAGCACCTCTTTGTTTTACAATTTGCCTCTGTCTGAAAAAAACGACCTCCACGAAAATATCCATAACTTCTTCAATGTTCATGCAAGAAACGGAATTCAAGTGTCTGCTGGTAGCTACCATCCTAAACTCTCTAGAGAACACACAACTGCATTTCAAATCCTTATAGTTCTCCTGCGATCGTGATTACCGTGCACGGAAAGCTTTGCCGCAAACTTTTCGTTTTGGCTAAATCTATAGCGTGTGAAATAGCTTTTCATTGCACCCGACCTCAAAATTGTTTTCTCATTGCTTATTACTCTCAAATAATTGCTAGGGTTTGTTTGCAACCATAAAGGTGGCCTAAAGGAGACCAGGACAAGCTCAGATTGTCCTGGTCTTGAACAGCACTCCCCAGCACTCCCCAGTCTGGGATCATCTGCGGGTAGGTAGTTGGCTGGGACTATGGCGGGGGGAGCTTTGACCTACTGAAAGAATAGATGAGGGGAAGGAGGTCTAATTAAGAAGAGTATGGCTCAGCTCCTCACAGTCAGGAGCGGCACTTCGCCAGCCCGGTAAAACTCATGCAAGGGAAAGCAATCCGCAGAGGATTAGGGTGGGGAAGAATGGGGCTAAATGACAAGTAAAATGGAAGTGGGGAGCCTCCCTTTTAAAATACAACTGTGAAGGGGGCTTTTTAAAGTAATTAGAAGGTCTGCTTCCTCCGTCAAAAACCGCGCTCCGCCAGCACAAGATCCCCGGCAAGGGCCTTCACCGCAAGGATTAGTGAGGGGGGTCAAGTTTAGCCTGATAAGAAATGGATAGGACTGAGACAAGGGGGAAGGAAGGCAATGTGGGTTTGCAAAATTCTAGCAAAGGAATAAAGCTCAAACTTCACCCATCATGAACAGCACTCTCCCAGCATGGTAACTTGTGCAAGGGCAGGCAGAGCAAGGATAAGTTGGTTGGGGGAGTGTTAGCCTAATAAAATGGTGAGAGGAAAGTGCAGTGGGTGAAGGCTGACGTACGAGTTGAACTCACAGCAGGTGTAATCCAGGAGCCGGTGGTCTGAGATCAGGCCAAGTAATAAAGAAATGTGGAAGCGGCAGAAATATTCCCCAGACCAGGCACAATCTGGTCAAACGTGAAGTCCCTGTTTGAAGATGCAAAAGAGGGAGTGCATTGGGCAGCATGGGAATGGAGCTGTTACAAAAAATTGTGCACAAAGTGCACTAAACTCCTGCAACTATGAAAGAGGAAAGGGGGAGTCGCGGTGGGCCCACCTTCAGCGTGGCAGTGTTTTGGCAACCAGTAACAAGAGACAGACTCCGAATTAGCCATTGCAAAGCCGGAAGGGTCTTCGCTCTTCTCGAACCAGCGCCTCTCGGGAGCCTAAGCGGCGGGGGCGCCTGGTGGTAGCAATGAGGGCTCAGCTTCCCCCAGAGAAACGGCACTCTCTCAGCCCAGGAACACCTGCAGGGGCAGGCTGGTCTGAAGCACAAACGGTTGGGGGAGTTGTTCCTACTGTGGACTTTGTTGGGAAAAGGGGGAAGCAGGTTTTCGACACGGAGCATTTGCCACACCTTCAGAACTATTTTCACAATTGTTTGCTGTGTTTTCTATTATGTGTGAAAATAAATCTTCAGCCTTTTTATGCCAAAAAGAAGACATGTCTCATTTTGCACCTTACTAGTGGCAAAAGAAAGGGGCTAAGAGGAATGAGGAAGGGCGATGGATGTTGGGATAGTAATGGACAAATGCCCAGGTTATGAAGGTGACGGCGGAAAGACAAAACAAGATGGAGGAGGCACCCCGATAACCGAGGCAGGGTCCTCCTCCTTGGGTTAGGGGGAGGGATAAGCCAAGGGCGCCAAAGCTTTTGGAAAGCCCACGAAGGGCAACAAAAGAAAGGGGCGGGCCAAGCCCCATATAAGCAGCGGGCACTGGCTACACGAAACATGCAGCAGAAGGACGCCCGCCAGTGCTAAGAAGAATTTTCTTTTTACACCCACCCACCCTGCATAAGAGACAGCTATGGCGAGGCCTGGCCTTTGACGTCACCGGACAGCGAGGCAGTGTTTTGGTGACCAGTAACAAGAGACAGACTCCGAATGAGCCATTGCAAAGCCGGAAGGGTCTTTGCTCTTCTCGGAAGAGCGCCTCTTGGGAGCCTAAGCGGCGGGGGCGCCTGGTGGTAGCAATGAGAGCTCAGCTTCCCCTGAAGAAACAGCGCACTCTCAGCCCAGGAACACCTGCAGGGGCAGGCTGATCTCAGGCAGGAAGGGTTCGGGGAGTTGTGCCTACTGTGGACTTTGTTGGAAAAAGAGGGAAGCAGGTTTTGGACACGGAGCAGTCGCAGCACCTTTGGAACTATTTTCACAATTGTTCGCTGTGTTTTCTATTATGTGTGAAAATACATCTGCGGCCTTTTTATGCCAAAAAGAAGACATGCCTCACTCTGCACCTTACTAGTGGGAAAATAAAAGGGCTAAGAGGAATGAGCAAGGGCAATGAATGTTGCCATAGAAATGGACAAATACCCAGGTTATAGGAAGAGACGAGTTTTAAGAGTTGTCCACAACGTATTGTGGTCTTGTTGACATCATGATAGTTCACGTGAACAAGCATTCGACATTTTGAGACTGAGGACAGCTAGTTCTCTCTGTGTCAGTGTTTTTGTGGGGGGCTTCACAAACATAATCATTTGCATCTTGAAATATACAAATGTTGGGACTAATGTGTATGGAAAGGTGCATGAAATAACCCTGTGCATTTTGCATGAAAGCATGAATTTGAACACACCACTTTTGTGTTTTCTTTTTTTCAGATTCTTTTTTGTAAAACGGGTCTTCTAAGCACTCAAACAACAGGCAGCACACAAATCACCTAAACAGTGTGGCAATTGACAGCTACACCTCTGTAAACTAGGCTAATCCGGGGGGTGAGGAATCATCCCCAATAGGAACAGACCAAGTCGGAAAAATGTGCGCATTTCAACGTGGTATTAGCATCGAGGGAATGCAAAAATGTATACAGAACCTCTGCAAACAGTAGATTTCATCTGAAGGGTTTCAAACACATCTGAAAACATTACATCATCTGTATTCAGGGACATCATTTCAACAAAATGCCTGGGGTAGTAGGACTGGCATTGCATATCCCTTGCCCCCCATGATGACATCACAGGACGTGATGTCATTTGACCCTGCCCATGTGACATCACGGGAAGTGATGGCAAACGATCTTCATATTTTTCAGATGCATCTAGCAACCGTGTTTCCAGGTGCTCTCATTTCAGCTAGATATAAGAACTTGGGCACAGAGGGAGGCGTGATTTGTCCACGTTCATATATTTGGGAAATGTCATTTTCCAGTTTTGACGATGGCTCTATATGTAAAACATACATAATGATGTACTTGTAACAGGGTAACCGAAATACCTAATGCAATCTACAGCCAGTGTATGAAACATCTATGAACAATGGACACAAAAGTACACGTTATCTGTGGCGTCGCTGTGTTAAAAAAGCCAAAAAAGCACTGATCCCAGGAGGCGTGTGCTGCTTGTTTACCCAGGAACAAAATGATGCATGTGCAAGGCCTGAAAATTAATTCATTGATTAGGATTTAGTAGGCGATTGCGTCCGAGCGTAGAGATGGAGACAAACTAACAAAAATGGATTTGGAGGTTAGGGGGGATTCTTCCCCCTCCCCTGAGAAAATGTTTTGAATAATGGGTTAAAATGGCACCTTATGCAGCACACTTTCTGTAAAAATGGGGGTAAAAGGCCAACAATGTGGGTAAAAGGCCAACACTCGGTTTAGTAGAGTGTAGGTTAAATCATGAAAAAAGCACAATAGATGCAAGTCACAAAACGTGCACAGGGCATTTCCCAATGCATTATCATGCTGGTCCCTGCAATATATGCCAGTATAAAAAACATGTTCATGCTGGCTGTGTCCATACATGTACATGCTGGCTCCACCAACATATGCTAGTAGTCCCATATAAGACCATACTCATGTTCGCTTTAAGATGTTCTTTTATAGTATCATCACTGGCACTGGGCACAAAACTGGCTGTGTTAATACATGCCAGTACTCCTATGTAAGAACATGTATAGGAGTAGACGTACACATCCGCAGGATATCCTACCCCCCTATGTCCCCTGTATTGCAGACATGAGACTTTGCCCTATCTAAGACCAGCTATTGTACCAATACCACAGCAAGTATTTGGAAGACAGTATCCATTAAGACAACCATATAGAATGTACCCTCGAGTTGATGACAGCCTACAGGAGAAAATTCCTGAAGGAATGTGGCAAAGAGCTAAGAAAATGGACTGATGACATCACAGGAAAGTGTGCACAAAGTCCTGAAATACTGAATGAAGACAATGGGCCTCATTGCACGGAAGGCGCTAAGGGTTTACGGTCACCGGTACCGTTAACCCTTACCGCCTTACTACGAGGTCCCTTTGCGGGTTGGTACTTTAACGCCTGCTTTTTAGCAGGCGTTAAAAACCAACCCGCAAAGGGACCAGGGTGCTAATTAAGGTACCGCAATTTGCGGTACCGTAATTAGCACCTTCCCCATTCCCATTATGCCCTATGGGGCAAAAATGGGAATGGGGAAGGGCAATGGGGGAAGGGGGAATTACCGCCCCGCCAACCTTGGAATAGGGCGGTAATTCCCCTTTCCACCAAGGCGGTGCCAGTATTTTACTGGCATGGACCAAGGTGCTAACAGCACCTTGGTCCACCGCCTACCGTGTAATGAGGCCCAATGTATGAATACTAGAGGGGAAATGACGAATTAAAGAATCAGGTGAACCTTTGGCCATTCCCACTCTAAATTTGAAAACACTAAAGGGCTGCTAGCCATGGGCAGTGGCCCCAGCCTTTAGCGGTGCCCACTGTGCATGTTCCCCCAATATGTTTCTTTTGGACTCACTAGGTAGCCACAGCTGCATGTCTTTTGGGCCCACTAGCCAGGGCCTTCGGCTGTGCCCACTGTATATTTTAAAACACTGATGGGCCACTAGTCATGGCCTGTCTTCTGTATATGTTCCCACGTTATGTTTATTTTGGACCCACTATACACATCTTTTGGGCCCACTAGCCAGGGTCTCTGGCCGTGCCCACTGTATATTTCAAAACACTACTGGGCCACTGGCCATGGCCAGTGGTCACGACCATTCAGACCGTTTTCCGCCCTCCCCACCTCACAGTGGCTGTACAAATCCATGTTTTAATTAATCCAATTTGTTTAATTCTCTTGATTTTTAAAACACTTTTTTTTCCATAATCGCAGTTATCTTGGAATTTCACCCCAAATACCCATGGTAACTGCAGATATCCGTAAAAAAAAGATTAAAAAAAAGATTCCTTGCCCTCCCAGGAATAGCCAAGTGCCCCCTCTCATGTTTGCCCCCACCCACAACTCCCTTTTCCCTCCCTAGCCCTCTCCCATTCCCCCCAAAAGTCATGGTGCATTCAAATTCCTGATCTGGTTTTCTTTTGTAACCTGTTTTATTTTCTTGTGCCCCCCCACCCAGATGTAGGGAAGCACTTTCTATGGCAGCATCCTTTTCACACCAGTCTTCACAAGCCAAAGGGCCAAAACATGACACAACTAAATGGCCTTCTAGGAGCACAATGCTGAGGAGGTGGCCATCCACATAAATAATATTGTACATGGAAATGTCCAGCGTGTGACTGTGTTTCCTTTCCCAGACTTGGGTGGGCATGGTGAGCAGCAGGCTTAATAGAGATGGACATGCATTGACTATGTCTAAAACGTACCAGCTTTCAGTAGGTTTGCAAATGCTATGCCTGACAATACCCGATTTCTTCATGCCTGTCTGAGATTTCTTTGGGGCCCTCTAACTATGGCCTTTGGCCATGGCCACTGTACATGTTGCACCAATAGGTTTCATTACGGCCCACTAGCCATGGCACAGCGATCCATTACCCGCCGCCTAGGCGATGTGATCACTGCAGGTGCAAAATAGCTTATTTGTTCACTCTCTCCCCATTCCCACGAAATTCTTCTGATATTCCTGCGATAATGTCAATAAACTACACATACAGCAGCCTTTAACTAGCCAGGCCTATCGGATGTCCCCGGTTTACCTCCAATAACCCTAGAAAATCCCAAATTCTTCCCTGTCCTCATAGGCACGCACCAAGTGTACCTCTGCCCGTTCCATGGACCCTCTACTCCCTCAAGAGTTTTTCCCATTTGGCCCACTCCGGGCCATTACCCCCCATCACTGTTTGGTTACTGTGCTGCATTTTTGTTCTCCGAGGTGGACTGGATTGAAAAGTGAGTGCTGAATTTCAGGGGATTTGCTGCATTCAATCTCATCACCTTAACTCTCTCTTAACAAATTATTGTTTACGAATTTCAAGGGTTTGGCTATATCTTGGTTTCCTCAGGGCCCACTAGCCATGGCCTTTTGATGTGGCCACTTTACATGTTATACCAATAGTTTTCTTTTGGGTCCACTAGCCATGGCGTTCAGCCGAGAAAAGAGAGGCAGTGCCACATTAATAAATTTGAGAGGGGCCTGAAAAAAGTGGCATCATCAGAATAGTAAGAAAAGAGAAAAAAGGTCCACAACTTCCAAGGCACTTGTAAAAAAAATGTCCAAAGAATAAAAAAATAAGATAATTAAAAAAGCAACGGAATCAACCACAGCTGAAAAAAGTTACAAAAACATTTAATGTTAACCATATAAAACATGTATCCAAAAATAGTTAATTGAAACAAAAAAAGTAACTATAGGAACCTGATTTAACAGGAACAAACATTGAGTGCCACCCAAGGTGAAGAAACAATAGACACAATTAACCATCACCAAAGTGACACATAACAAACAAAAGGGAATTATCTCAAAGAAATAAAGAAACCCCCACCAAATTAAAAAGGCAACGTAACAGAGTTTACACCTTTTATGTTGGCTAACCAAACACAATGGTATAATTGCCTAATGGTAATGCATGCAGAAGATGGCTACTGTAAGAGTCATTGTGAAAAGACTGGCTACTCGAGTTTCGGCCATCTGAGGCCAAATTTCTTTCAAAGGCCAAGCCTTCATCAGGGTGGCCAACAATGTAGCAATAGTTTAGGTACTTACTCCTTGTGAATGTAAATAAAGCAATTGTAAAGAGTGATGTATGAAGACATGCATGAGTTAAAAAAGGCAACTAAACCAAAAAGAGTTTTTAAAAATGTACTATGTAAATTCACAGTTGAAATTGTTCAACCAAAAGCGCACCCTGCAGGCTGTGCTCCCCCACGTCGCCACATAGCATCTGAAAGGATATAAATTGCACCAATAACTAACTCCAAGTCTTAGAATGAATACTGACAATCCAATGTGCCCTAGCCAATAAAAACATGATAATCATGGCAGAGTAAATGCTGATATAATCTCATGTTGGGTACACCTCTGCATTATCATAGCGGCTCTGTATGTCAACAATGCGGTGTGAACCTTTTCATTTTTTCAAAGCCTCTGAGCCTCTCTTCCAGAGGAGTAGACAGGGAAGGACCTGAGCGAGCAAGGCCCCCCAAAATCTGTAAATGCCCACTCAGCAGCACTTTGTGGTCATTTACAGATGTTATTGTCACTGCGCTGGGCCCAGCTACATTAGCTTCAGACCTCACATGTAAGACACGCCTGGCCACATCTCTGCTCTTTGCTGCAAAGCACCAAGATCGATTTTTTTAGATATAGATATATATATATATATATATATATATTCAATGAACAAACTTTGTTAAAGGGACGTTATGGTTAAGTTGCACTAATAAAAACCTGTGAAATTCAATGAAAAAACGTTAAAGGGATGTTATGGTTACAAGTAAAACTTAAAAAAATCAGAAATTCACCAGTTATGGTAAGCTAAGCAACCATAACTCGTGCCACCCCAGTGCTCTGCTAAGACTAACACCCAGGACAGCAAAGATGACATCACATATGTCATTGATGACATCACTGATGACATCACATATCTGTCCCACTAGAGGTGGGTCTGCCCGGAGGTTTGGTCATGCTTTTGTGAAGCTTGGGAAGGAAATAGATGGTTGGCATGACTGGAAACATGTTGTTGAGGAAACTACAGTCATCATCATTCAGAATGCCTGCATCAGCCCATTTTTTAAGAAGAGTGGTACGCTTGGTGTTTATTTCTGCTGATGGATCAGTCTCTAATCTCATGAAGCATTGGGTATCTGAATGTTGTCTAGTGGCTTCATTAATATAGTCTGTTTGATTTTTGAATAACAATGTTAGTACCCTTATCAGATGCCTTGATGATACAGTTAGAGAGATTTTGCAGTTCCTCCAAGGTGGTCCTTTCCTTTATTGAAAGATTGTTAGGCTGCCGGCTTCTCTGTAGCCTAGCTTTTTTTAGGTCATGGATGACCAAATCCTGCAAAGCTTTGATATTTCCTCCAGGTTGGAAAAGATGATTGAATTTGGATGTGTTCCTTAGTTTGCTTTTGGTGGGCCAAGCTGTGTTGTATCCAACATCAGTTCTGGAGTTCTAGTATCTTCTGGAGCGTCTGATTCAATGTGGGCCAGATTCAATAAGGTACTTAAATCTTCAATAACTACTTCAGTTTTTCCTGAGGGTTTAGTGATTGGTTTCTTCACGGATGGATTAAGCATGAAGAACATTTTCAATATGTTCTTGCTCATATAACTGTCAAAATCAATTTGTGTTTGCAAATAGTCATAGGGGGTCATTCCGAGTATGGCGATAAGGGTTAACGGTCACAGGTAACGAGACCGATGTTAAACCCTTACCGCCCTATTCCGAGTTCCCTTTGCGGGTTGGTACTTAACGCCTGCTTTTTGCAGGCGTTAAAAAACCAACACGCAAAGGGACCTAGGAGCTAATTACGGCACCGTAACTTACGGTGCCGTAATTAGCGCCTTCCCCATTCCCATTGAGCCCTATGGGGCAAAAATGGGAATGGGAAGGGTCCATGGTGAATGGGGAATTACCGCCCCACCAACCTTGGAATGGGGCGGTAATTCCGCCATTCACCATGGCGGAGTCTGAAAAATAACGGCATCGACCAAGGCACTTATAGCGCCTTGGTTAACGCCAGGGTCGGAATGAGGCCCATAGTATGCAGTGGGACAGAAATGTATCCCATACTTCGGTACTTTGACTTGTGCTTTGGTGTGCATGATCAGAGAGGTTGATGATACTGATGTCAGTTTTTTTGTTGTCATTCATTTCCTCAGTTGAAATCCAAAGTGCATCTCCCTTTATGATTTGTCTGTTTCTGATGTACTTGTTCTGCTTCCCCCACCTTGTTTTCCTTTTCCTCTTTGGCCTGCTGGACTTCCTCAGCCCCTGCCTTTTTGTTTTTTGATGTTGGTGTTTCGGCCATCTAAGCCCAACAGCCTCATTTTGTCTAAAAGATTAGTTCTTCTTGGAGGACGATCGGTCTCACTGTTGGATGATTCAGATTCTGTGATGGAACTTGCATCACTGGAGCTGGCGGTTGTGCTATCAGGATCAGTGGGAGCGAGCCCTATGTTTTTGCACAATGAGTCTGGAGCGGCGAGCAAAGGTGTAAACTCTGCCCAGTTCGTAATATTCCTTGTCTCTGAGGAACTTTATTTGTTTTCTGAATTTGATTTCACCTTCAAATGTGAGTAGGCTTGCTTCTATGTTGGACTTCAGTTTCTTTCCTTTCTCACTTGGTGTGACTTGTGATAGTTGCTGTAATAACTCTTCAATTTTTTGCCGAAGTTCTCTGGTGATCTATGCGAGCATACTTGATTAAGATATTGAGGAATGTCGCTGAGCATGCATTCATTGAGTCTCCCCATTCTTTTAACATTTCAGGATACATCTCTCCAAAATTCAGAGCCCCCTCAGGATACGATTCACATCAATATAATTTTGGAGTGAATGTTCCTCCCTCTTTGCAGTGAAGTTTCTCCAATTCTTTCAAAAGTGCTGTCTCATTAGTCCCCATGTTGGCTTCTGGAATGATGTTAGGATTGTTGGATTTGCGTGCATACTGTGTCTCACAAAAAAGGGATTGGGCTTGCTTTGTTTGTGCACTTTCTTTTTCTGCTTGTCACACCATCATATCAAAGCTATGTTACTGGATGTCGGGCGAAGCAGCAGCTTTGTGAAAAATATGAGGCAGTAACTGCTACAGGAGTCTGGGCAGGTTAGGACAAAATGTCCAGAAGCTCGCTGAAAAACAGGCAAAGGTATGCAAGGCCAGAGAAACCCACAGACAAAATTGCATATGCACTTATCGTTACTCCGGACTCCCCGTCCACTCTCCGATGGGAGGGGACTCCACAGCAGCTTGGTTCCTGCAGTCGGCAAACTGCTGCAAGCTGTCCGCCTGAAGTCTCAGTGCTTTGTCTGGTGCGTAATGTGGGGAAACAGCTGGTGAATGGAAACCCCTTTACGTATCCAAGTCTCAGCAGGTGCAAGTCCAGCGCCATGGCACGAAACAATATGAAAAAACTTGGGTACAATGCAAAAGCAAGCGCTGGGGACTCTCTGTGTGTATTACACAAAACACCAAGAAAGTTATCAATTTATGCTGGAAAACTCCATTTGAGCGAAGTCACGAATTCCAAACGCTACCTAGTAGCCATTGCTGCAGGTTCACGTCCAGTTCTGAGACACATCAGTAAGGCATTGTTGGTATGCAAATTAACCCAAATGCTAACCTTTTTTCTCCAAGAAATTTCTTAGAAGGCGGTGCTACTTTACTTTATACATAGCTCAATCAATCCAAGACAGACATGTTGCAAGACTGTCAGGATAACTAAAGACCTGCTTAGTTCGGCATTGAACTACCCATGCGTGTGGGATTGCCCCGGTATTCCCCTGTTAACACTTGAAAAAACAAACCTCTTTCCTGTCTTCAAAGGCACTCAACTAGTGCCTCCCTTCCTCTTCTCATGGTCCCCCCACTTCCCTCAATTGCTTTATTCCTCCATGGCCCTCTCCGGTCCATTCCCCCTACCACTGACACTTCGTGTGACACATTTTCTTCTCCGAGGTGGAGTTGATTGAAATGCAAGTGCTGAATTTCAGGGGTTTTGTTATGTTCCATCTGTTCACCTTAACTCTTTCTTAACAAATATCTTTTCACTGGATTTGGCCATTGGCCATGGCCGAACATGTTGGATAGTTTCTTGACGTCGCACTAGCTATCACCTTCGGCTTTGGCCTCTGTACATGTTGCACCAAGATCTTTCTTTTGGGCCTTCTAGCCATTACCACTGTCCATGTCGCACCATTAATTTGCTACCAAACACCCATTACCCCCTGCCCAGTAGATGTAGGCACTGTAGATGTTAAACCTTTATTTTCTAACTCCTTATTCCAGTGATAATTGCACAGTAATAATTTCCAATAACAAAAATTGCAGAAATTCCTGCGGTAGAGTGGCAGTTACCCGCAATAATGGGAATAATTCTCAGAATTGAAAAATCTTCCATGTCTTCACAGGGACTCAACATTTGTCCCTCTTTTTTATAAAGGTACCCTCACTACATCCAATTGCTGTTTCCCTCCCTAACCCTCTCACATTACCCCATAACCCATCATTTTTTATAGCTCCTCTTGCAGTGTTGCTGCTGTAATCTCATGAGATTTGCGCAGTCTTCCCCATATAAACTGAAAATGTTCTACCCGTAACTGCCTGCCGAACCCTCCGCAAATCACCAACTTCACATGGTGTCTTCTTTCCCATTACCGACCTCTGACCTGACATTATTGTGATTAGTATTGGTATTTATATAGCGCCTATAGTCAGGCCATCAAAGCGCTGTCAGTATTCCCCTAGGAGTTACTACATAAACACAAGAGATTTGACTCTCTTTCTGATGTCAAGAATGTTATTAGACTTGGTTCTTCCAAAGTTTGGTGCAAATCGTCACAGTGCTCTTTTTTGCACTACGGCTGTTCAGAAACTGCACCCTTTCCTCTATGGGAAAATGAAGGGAAGTGGCTGAAAATGGTAATTTTATGTTTTGTTAATAACGTTTTCATTTTTTGATGAATTGTTCCCAGAATGTCCAGCCTGGTGGGGGCTTTGACAAACATTTGGTTTAGAAAATGTTATCCAAATCCATCTGGCAAGTCAAAATTGAATAGCCTCTCTGCTGTAAAAGCATTAAGACCAATATAAATGTTTTATGGAGCAACTATTTTAAAAACTACTGGATGGATTTACCACAAAGCAGTCAAGAAATGTAAGTCAACACTTTGTGCCCAAATTGTTTCTTGTTTGGTCCAAACCTGTTTAAAAACTGCACTTTTTGTGTATGGGAAAATGAATGGGCTGAAAACTGTAAAAGTGTGGTGTTTTGTTTCCTTTATAACTTTTTTCATTTTATAACCTACTAGCAGAAATACGGGTTCTATAGACAGATATAACAGTGATCATGTAGGTCTCTGTTCTGATTCAATTGGTGTACATGGCACCCTGAAGTAAACTGCACTGAAAATGGATGTGTGTGGCTGGCTGACATACCCTGGAGAAGACGTTGGGGGTGACGAGTGTTGGTGCATACTGGCACCTCCTGTGGTCTCTCCCTACCTCGCCTCACCCTGGCATGGTGCAGTTTGTTGCAGTACATTGCAGTGCAAATATCTTGGAAACCATGAATCCTAGGGCCTGGGCTTCTAGTTTTGTTCCTCGTGTCGGGACCGGTCCTTCTATGACCACATTGAGGTTTTGCAGATTTCAGACATCCGTCTCATGTGTGAAGGTGCTGAAATCTGGGGAAAGGTGAAGGCAAGTCCCTGAACACTCACATCAGAGAGAATACAACCCAATAGGGAAGAAAGGCCCAAGTTGATCTTGTAAGAATAATATGTTTTTAATCTCAGACGCAGATGAGAGCAACAGCAAAGAACTCTGCTGCTAAGAACGTTCTGCCGAAAAGTAGCACAAGCAGAATCTTCTAAAGAGAAACATCGTCATATATGACGCAATTCATAGGGTGAAATCCTGCGTGGCTGGTTGGTGTGTGCCTATACAGGATCCGCCTGCCCCATAAGGTATGCCAGGCCATTGGTTCCAGCCCAAGGTCGAAGGTCAGAAAACAAATTAATTATACTCCTACCATACGACTAATTTATCATTCATACTGTCACTTGGCAGGCCTTCAGATGGGCACAAAGGAGGTTCTGGGGAACTGTAACCTTCACACACACATTTCACTCATTCCCTTCTGCGCCATCCCATGCCAAACTCTCCACCCTCGTTTTGAAAAAAAAATAAGTAAATAAATGTATCCCTCCCAGCACCTCGCAATACAAGTCACACAATTATTGCTACAATGATGTGCCCTGTCCATCCTCTTTGAACAATGCCGCATTTTTCCACACAGGCCTTCCCTTCTACCTATAGTTACAAATATCTATGCAAAATAGCAATGCTGCTCATGCCCTATGCTATACTATGTGGAAAGACTATGTTTGGTTATATTGGAGTGGGGATCTTTTTTATCGGGAGGTGTCATCTCACTGTCCCTGTACCCCCTGGCCCATCATAGTGCTTTGAACGCATCTCCCCTCACTGTAAAGTGCTTAGGGGGTAGGGCGGGGCTGCACCCTTCCCAACAAAAGGGTGGGGTTTCCAAATGTAGCTAGTAATGTTCTGAGGGTCCAATCAGTTAATAGTGCAGACTGGTGAAACAGTGTGGAATTTCTATAAGGAACCTCGCTTTGCCAAGCCACGAATCCACAAACAAATGTTGACTTGTGCTTAAATCCAGGAAATGATGGGGGGTGTCCAAGTGGTAGTCATGTAGACGGTAATGTCTGGAGGGTCGTACCAGGTAACTATGCAAAATGTTGTGCAGATTGGTAAAATGGTGTGGCATTGTACAAGGAACAACGCCTCACCAAGCCACAAACCCACACACAAACTTTAACTTGTACTGAAATCCAGGGAACCGGGTGGGGTGTCCAAATGGCACATAGCCAGTAATGTCCAGAGGGTCCTAACAGGTACCTATGCAGAATTAGGTGCAGATTGGTGAAACGGTGTGGAATTGTATAAGGAACAACGCTTCGCCACAAGTCCCGCCACAAACTAACAAACACATTTTGACTTTTATATACAGAGATTGTTCTCAGAATTTGTAGTTTGGGGTGGCCTTTGACAAACCTATTTTTTGTTGAAAATTTCATTCAACTCCATCCAGGAAGTCAAAGGTTATTAGCAATAAGAGTTTTGGGAAAAAATAGCTGCTTTTTTCATTTCTGAAAAGCCTCTCATCCTCTCTGCTGCAATGCACCATGGGAGATATAGCTATAATTTTGGGAAAATGCAGCACCACCTTCTCCATCAAATATTTTAACAACTACTGGATGGAATAACCCCAGACCCCTCCAAGAAATCTAGATAATGCTTCATGCACAAGTTGTTTCGTACCTCATCCAATTCTAACCACTGATTTTTGCAGTGCACAGCAAAGAAATGTTTCTTGATGGGGAAATTAATTTGAGTAGGCCGCAGACAGTGTTTTTTTGCTTTCTTAATAACCTTTTCATTTTCTAACGAATATTTTCCTGAATTACCAGTCTGACGGGGCCCTTGACATGCTTTCTGTTTGCAAAATATCAGCCAAATCTGTCATGCAAGTCAAACGTTATTAGCAATTCAATGTGTGGATTTCCTATGGAATTGAATCCTCACATTAACTATAGTGCAGAGACTGTCGCACTATAATATATATTTTATTGTGAGGCGGTCACCGCACTATAGTTCAGGTGAGTGTTGAGTTCCATAGGAAACCAGAGAAATGAATTGCTAATAACCTTTGACTCGTATGATGAATTTGGCTGAAATTCTGCAAAGAAAATTTGGGCTCACACCCCCCTTATCCCTGTTCCCCCCTGGACTGGGGATTTTGGGAAAGATCCATAAAAAAAATTAAAAGGTTATTAAGAAAGTTAAAAAAAAATAAAACTATTCTGGCCTAGTGCCCATTCATTTTCCTACGGAGAAAAAGTGCGGTTTTTGAACAGCCGTAGCACAAAACAAAAACCACTGGGCAGATTTGGACCAAATAAGAAATAACCTTGGCAAAAAGCATTGACTTAAATTTCTTGACTGGTTTGGGTAAATCCATCCAGTAGCTTGTAAAATATTTGACAGGGAATGGGGTGCCCCCTGCTTCTTAAAACATTTATATCATCCTTAGTGCATTTTACAGCACAGCAGCTGAGCGAGGATAATAACGTTTGACTTTTTGGATGAATTTAGATGATATTTTCCAAACAAACAGTTTATCAACAACCCAACCAAACTGGGCATTCGTTAGAAAATGAAAAAGTTACTAAGAAAACATAAAAACGCTGTTATCAGCTTACTCACATTCATTTTCCATAGCGAAAAAGGTGCCGTTTTTGACCGGCCATAGCATGAAAACCGATTGGCATACATGGAGCACATAAGAAAACATTTGGGCACAATCCATTGACTTAATTTCTTTCATTGGTTTGGCGTAAATCCATCCAGTAGTTTTTAAAATATTTCACAGAGAACAGGGTGTGCCCTTCACCTTAAAACCTTGATTTCATTATTGGTTCTTTGCAGCAGGATGAGAGTGGCTAATAACTTGTGACTTGCCTGATGGATTAGGATGACATTTTCTAAGCCAAAGGATTGTCAAAGGGGCCCCCCGAACTGGAAATGT
Organism: Ambystoma mexicanum; assembly: GCF_040938575.1. NCBI lineage: Eukaryota > Metazoa > Chordata > Amphibia > Caudata > Ambystomatidae > Ambystoma > Ambystoma mexicanum. The sequence continues at coordinate 433,388,765 of NC_090937.1, forward strand.
TGGTAACAATTTTCCCAAAATTGACAAAGTTGTTAAGAATGGTGTGAACTGTGTATAGTGGCCACGGCATGTAGGGTAGCGATGGCTAAACGCTCTGGCCACCTAGTGGGTCCAAAAGAAACATATTAGGGGAACATGTACAGCAGGCATGGGCAAAATCCATGTCAAATGGCCTGGAAGTATACAGTGGGCACGGCCGAAGGCGACCTTGTGGGTGTACAAGAAACACACTGGGGATCATTTCGGCCGTAGCCACTGACCATGGCCAAACGCCATGGCTAGTGGCCCTTAAACGAACTATGCTATAACAAAACCCTTGAATGTCACTAAAAAATCTTTAGTTAAAGTGCAGTTATGTTGACCAGATTTATGCAACAAACACTTGAAATTCAGCATATGTGGGAACTGCCCTTTAATTAACGTTGTTTCAGTGAATATATATCTGATATAGAGTATTAAGTAAAACTTGCATACAGAATCTTTCTGTAGCCATATGCACAAATCTTGGGAGGATAGCTCAGGGGCAATGTGGTCGCCTTGGAAACAAGACGGCATGGAGCAACACAGGTTCGATCTCCGGGTCCGCGCTTAGATACCTCCGGGTATTAAGTGCGTTATAAATAACCTATCATATCAAATGACTAAGATATCCTAGTGGATTGTCAGACAATCTTGGTGTGAATCTTTTGAATCCGTTAAGATAAACCATTGGGTTTGTGCACTAGTGCACCCCTGGACCATAATGGATGCACTTTAATTACGACCTCAAAGCCAAAACACAGGCACCCTCTCAGGTATTTCCCCAGTTTATGAGATAGAAGCTTGTGGCATATGCTGTTTTGGGGCTGTACTGCAGTGCTGGTACTGCTTGCTAAAGAACTCAATGCTTATGGTGCTTGAAGCCAGCAATAAGTTGTCAAGCTGCTTACTTTTTGGCATCCCATCAGCCCTACTGGGAACTGAGAGGATGTCACTGACTATGGTATTGTTGCTCGCTAGATGAGCATGCTTGAGCATTATTCTAAATTTCTGATTTTCTATTTTACTTCATTGGATGTTTAAAACTGATCAGATTAATCAGCTTTTAAATCATGATCACTTTCACAGAGCACCTGAGTCCATGCAGTCACTTACCTCAAACTCCAGAACCACTTAAGAGGGCATTGTGACGTGGCTTTGGGATATGACATTGATTAACCTTCGCTGCATCAGCGCGAGCCCGTTGCGTGGGGCATGAGCAATTGCTTCTTTGATTCTCAAGAGAGTCTCACACGCCACCACAATTTAACTAGTCCGATGAAGCACAGCATGCAACCAGCCCCTGCGGTTTCATTGCCATTTGCTCTTCGGAAGGGCCTCACATAGATATTCCTTTAGATTTCCAACATGAGTATGTGTCACTTACTGATCCTGACAATGGCCCACCTCAATGTACCCGCATGCACCAAAGCTATCAAAAAATGTACCTTTCTCCTTTGACATAACCCCTGCCTACGCCTGTGTGATTTGCACCCTTTTTTCAATCCTCTTATCTTCTCCCAACTCTTTTTCCTCCACAGACTGAAGTCTGCGTCCCCCGGGCGGGGGCACAATATGCCAACTTCCAGACAAGCCAGGCCTTCTGAGACCACTACGGTAGTGATTTGGTACAGTATAAATACCTTTATAAAATAACTTTACCAGAAATGTGTTCACGCATCTGAAATGTTCTCATTTTGTCAAAGTCTGCCAGAGCAAAGGGTGTCTTAGGTAAACATGTGATCTACTGGTTTAACACCGATCGCTTCAATGAGCAATTAATCCAGTGACCTATATTGCTCCCAGGCATTTGTCAGATGCAACGACTAGTGTTGCCCCAATGGTATCTTCAATGTTTCCCGCTGCAAAGCCACAATATCTATGACACTGCACATAAATACAGCTACAAAGTGCCACTGGAACAATTTTTGCTTAACATAATGAACATTAGAGAACAGCAGAGCATCTTTTGTGGTGAACCCACACATGATATTATGAAATACAAGCAAAAAGATAGGTGGGTCTAGATAGTCATCTGAAAGGCAGCAAGTTTGTAGGCAGGAATCCCAGTCATGGTATAGGTTGCAGAGAATGCTTTTGGTTGTAGGATTTCAGAAGATATGAGGTGAAGTTTTTCGGGCGGAATGTCATAATAATTATAGATCATATGTAACACAAGTAAGCAACAGTGGCGCGTCTTCAGATTGCTCAGTGCCTCCTTGTATTGGTTCGACTATAAAGTCTATTTTGTATGTATTGATCTATTTAAAGGTGTTGTGTATGGCATTGCACTCTCCTTGACAGCCAATTCGGAGCACCATTGTAGGACAGTACTTCAGCTTTCAGAACTGTTTCCTCAGATTGCTGTAACAGAGAGACTTACATATGATTGTTTTATGGACAGGGGGATGTGGTGATCCCCTCCCCCAGTTCCACACATAGAAAACATAAATAGACAAAAAACCCATTGGAAAATAAAAAAGTGGAAAAAAAAGGATTTTAAAAAGAAACCCATGTAGCAAATATATGTTAACCCATATACAACATGTAGCCACGAACCCAATGTCGGTAGAGTGTCACTAAACAGAGTGATAACATTAATGAATGCGTCGTCCATTTTGGGGGCTCCCTCCTGTATCCCCACTCCTGATTTGCAGCACCGATTCTGCATCCCTCCCTCCCTCACTACTTACCTGTAACAGCCCATAAGCCTATCTGATCACAGTCTGTAGTCTGCTTCCGTGAAACCTACTGAGCGGCGCACTCCATCATGCTGTCTTTTATGCGTCAGGGATTCAGGGTCATAATAAGCACTCTAGGTTACAAACTTAGAAAGAGCATTGACCTAGTTCCCATACATTTGAAATATGTATCAGAGGCTTGTCATTTACCTTGACAATAAAGGATGCTCACTCCTACACCCTACCAACGACATCCCTCCAAAACATCCTGCTACCTCCTCTCTATTGTCTTTCTACCTCCTGTCTATAGAGAACCTTCCAGCTACCATTGACTCATGCTACCCAAAAGGATATCCTGAGGACCCATGTCTCCCCAATCTTTACAAATTAATCATGAAAGCTTCAGACCTGGTGCCCATCTTCCTATCCTATTCATCCTCAATGACCCCGTCAGCACCGGAAGAGTCCAGCTGAGTTGAAATCTGCATACAATAGACTTTTCCTTAAAAAGCCAGAGCTGACCCATGTGTCCCAACCAGCTATTGCTCCACCTCATGCCTTTCATCTCAAATCTTCTGGAGAAATTGATATATATTATCAACTCCGGGATTTAATCGAAATAAACTGACTCCTGAATGAAGTACAGCATGGATGTAGGCCTTATAGGAGTACAGAATAGGAGTACAGAATCGGTTTTTAGATACAATTTGAAACAATACAGATAAAACTCAGGGAGTGCACTCATCCTGTTAGATATCTCACCCACTTTGACAGCATCAGTCACAAGAACCTCCTGAAAAGAATGGAAGTTATTGTTATTAAAGAAACAGCTCTACATTGGATCACCTCCTTAATGGGTAAAACAGGAACCACTACCTTGTCCCCCTGCGATTCCCAGCCTCACCCACTTACCTCCAGAGTACCTCAAGCACCCAAACTCTCACCTCTACTTTTCAATGTCTACATGACACCCCTGATAGACATCATCAATAAATCTGGTATCTCCTAATAGAACTAGTGGGATGTCATACATATAATCTAAACAATTGTGAACCACCCATCACCAAATGCCCCAGACATTAAAAACTGCCTTGCACAGGTGGATGCATAGATGACAGCAACAAACAGACCAAAACTCAACCCAAAAAAAAACGAAATTATGCTCTGTAATCCTACAGGTTCTAATAGCACAATCACTTGGCCTGATGAGATGGGCCCTTTCCCAAACTCATCATCCGCAGTAAGAAATCTTGGAACAATGGACAACAATCTCACTCTTGATCCACACGTCAAATGCTTCATCAGAAGCTGTTTCGCCCAGCTCTGCATGCTACGCCGCATCTTACCTTAGTTAACATTCACCCACAGGACCATGGCCATCATTTCTCTAATACTATTCAAAGTAGACTATACAACCAGCCTCTAGCTCAGACCCACACACGAGCAATTTACATCACTCTTGGCACTACCATCTGTAGGAAATCAATTTGATTCATGGAAAGTCTGCTGCGTGACACTGGTCCGCACCTTAATCTCAGTGAAATGCACAACCAAGAACTAGGAAGCATCAACATCCTTATTCCCCCACCCTCATCCCTCTCTGCCTGGAACACCCTCAAATAACCCCTCAATACTAAAATTGTGCATCCTTACACCTCCCACACTCCTTCAGATGACCACCAGGTCTGGTGCACTTAACAAATTCAGAAGCTATCCATCTTTTATCAAAAACCACTCCACAATCCATGGGCTGCCCCTATGGCTTACCTGCCCCATTGGTACCAACCACAAACAATGTAGAGATGTTCATATAGGCACACAGTTAATGGGTACTCCCGACCTGCATCCATCAACACCAAAGGTTTCTGCATCTGCCTTCCTGCTATCCGACTAACACACCCTGCCCTTATTTCTTACAATGCCATGTGCAACGAGGCCAATATTATTGACAGACGTGCGCTATATAAGAACACTTTACATTACATAACAAGCTGACTTCTGTAACAATCAAATGTAACTATTGAATAGAACACACAAGATGTATTTCGATGAGAGGAACGTTGGGTTAAACCAATCAGTGACCTATGCAAGCTCTCTCAGCCAATTAGGTTTTAGAATTTTCATTTATGAACCAACAGAACAACCTTCAGTTTATCTTCTTTGTTAAGAATGGGTTTATCTGTGCTGATGTTTGGGATTCTGGTACGTGTGCCTGCTTAATGGCTGCAATCAGTGGTGAACTCAATAGTGATCTTGGATACTATTAAATGGATCACTCCATTTAATTCAAGGATTTCATTAATCCTATGTAACAGCTCATAAAATAGCTAGAAAATGTGCACTTTTGTTTTGTGTAACAATACCAGCTCTTGCTTGGTATAGAAGGCTCAGATGCACCCCATCTGAGTGCCAGTAGCAGATGGCAGTGGTTATGATTCATTCACATCCTTCCAGCCATCAGGCTTCATTGGTGCATTTGTCACCCCGAGCGAGCTGGGTATGTCCAGGCATTGGTCCCATGTGCTCTAAAGGATTAGCGTGATTACTTTTAATAGCAATTGTAAGCAGTGCTTGTAAAAGTAATGGCCCGAGCACCATTACTTTAACTCAATGGGGATCGCCATTAAAAAAATGGAACTTAACTGCTTTACAGTTTTCTTTGCAGAAATTGGTCATTGCATCCAGAGAGAAAAAATCACACAGAAGACCTTGTGCCCGATTCATGGAATGTTGTGCACAGTTCAAAGTGACAAGTGAATTTGCAGTACTAACACAAACCCTGATCCATAGAACTGTGCAAAGTGTATTTTTGCAGTACAAAGTCAGTGCAAAGTCATTTTGTAATGCAAAAATGACTTTGCACTGCAGAAATACACTTTGGACAGTTCCATGAATCGGGGTTTGTGTCGGCAGTGCAAAGTCACTTTTCAGCAGTGCAAAGTCACTTCGAACCGTGCAAAAAAATCCATGAATCGGGCTCCAGTGTCTTGAATAAAACCCTGAAATACATGAAGTATGTTCCTTACTAGTGGGTTATCACACCTTCTTGGTATTATGCTGGACAGATAGCACAGTGAGCTAAGCACTCGCCTCTGCTATCTGTGGGCACCCTGCTGTGGCAGGTACGAATCCTCGCAGATCAACTCAACCTTTCATCCTTCCGAGGTCGATAAAATGAGTACCACTCTGTGGGAAAATAATGTCTTCTGTTATTTGAGTGCTCTGAGACCTATGGATGCGTAGAGCTATATAGAAAATACATTATTATTACTGCTGAGATGGGCGGGGTGGACGTACTCTGAGACACTTTTAGTTCTATTCTGTAATAGTCTGGATTGGAATACAATATGTTTAATTATATAAAATGGCTGTATGTTTATCATTAAATGAGTATTAATTACTAAAGGAATGTGGTTTATTCATGTAAAAGAATGTTGGAGTAAAACAAATAGGACTCATTACAGCATAATTTATCCTGAGTTACATTTACGGTTTGTGTTTAAAGGTATGCTGTAGTGTCCCATGTATATCTCGGGTAACTGAGGCTCGTTCGTTAAAAGAAAGATATAGACCAGGGCGCGAAAAGCTAACCCTGCCTCTGGTTTCCTCTTATGTGTCTTCAAAAGAGCTTTCATAAACTGTTCCCCTTATGAATAATCTCTTACTCAAAATGGAGGAAACAGCATAATGATCCGGCCACATTTCCCTGTGGGAGGACTGCAGGTTGCCCGGCATATTTATTGCAACTAAAACCCTGTGGAGAGCCCAACAGCAATGCTTTATCTGTGTACTTGCCTCCAGGCATGGTGCTAGGACTTTTCCACCCCTGCAATTGAGATGGGCCCCCACACCTTGTGGCAGGCGGGTGGTGGGCCAGTGACTCCGAAAATTAAAGTTTAATAGATTCGCCGTGGCCATTTTGGATTTTGCCTTCCGACTTCTACCACTGGCTGACTCTGTGTTCTGCTGTGCAGAGGACAATACAACTGCTGGCTGACACTCTGCAGCCACGTAACACACCCTCCCTGCATTGCTTTATTTAAGACAAACATGTGCACACCATTAGCTCCACCTTAAGTTAGCCCCAGAATTTAAGGTGGAGCGAATGGTGTGCACGTGTTTGCTAAAGAGGCATTAGTGCTCACAAAGCAAAGACTGTGCCACTTTTTAAATGCATTTGCTGGCCCAAGTCAGACCCCTCTCAAAGGGAATCCATAATCACAGACACGTGTTATCCCACATCCAGATCTGTGGTGTGAGGCAGCGAATATGGTTGGACATGAATGCATTTCAATGTGGGGCTCGTGTTATACATCTTTAATGATGAAACCAGGAACATCACTGATTGGAATGTGTATTAGGAAACATATCCTCCAGTATAATGTATGCACCGCACAGCTGCCTCCCCAACCGGATCCCTTTTCATATGCTGCACTGCATTCATTCTTTTCATTCCGTATGTTATATCTTGTGCAATAAAATATGTGTCCCTGGCCTACAAAACTACACCCACTAAACCTGCGTGTGCCCCAAAAAAACATTTACCACTGTTCCACCTTTGCATTTGAAAACCTTTGACTCCCCCCCCTCCCCCTGCCCCACCCCCATGGCCGCCTCCCCGACCCCCACTTACTGTTCAGCAGATCAATGCACGTTTGCTCTTAGCACATGCAGGCAGGTTTTCTCAGCTTTAGGCAAGTGGGCCCCCGTGCATCATTTTGAAATGGGCTCCCACATATCTCATATCGGCCATGTGTTGATATGTGGTATTGGTTTCATTAATTGCAATCATTTATGATAGGAGAATACTCTCGCGCTCAGACGTTCACTTTAAGCTACTCGGGGTGGAACCCCATAAGAGTGTCTCCTGAATGGGGCAGCTGAGAGTAGCGTCCAAGGTTAGGTCACTTTGCTGCACGCGCGTGCAGTGTGTGGGTACAATCCGTGGATCCTTTCACTCGTGGAAAGTAATGCCCGTCCACCTCACTATACACAGCCGCAATCACTTGGAAAACAAGCATTGGCAAAGGTAGCTGATCTGGCTTTTTTACCCGGAGACAGGCTCCCCTTCCATATATGTTTAGCCTTATACTTAGAACATTTTTCTAAAAGTCAATGCTACCAGTGTTTTCCTTTTGTTAAAAATACAAAATAATAGCATGTTGGGACCAGTATTTATGTGTTCTGTACACATGAATACCAGCCTCTACCACGTAGACTTAGCAACCTATATCACAGGCAACCACAGCTGACTCCACTAAAGACTATTATTTGCTGGTCAATCCATTTGCGTCTGCAGCAGTAGAAGGTCAATTGTACTCTGAGCAAGAGACCCAATATGGGGAAATTAAATGAGTGTTCTGGACATTTAACTTTGACACAGTCAAGCCAATAACGCGGATTTTAATTGGACAGTGATGTATAACCATTGCGCATCCGTAGCTGAGACACCTCCTGAACACCAAGCTAAAGGCCCCAATTCTGCACTTTGTGCTCGGCTGCTGCATCACTTACACATCAAAGGGATCAAGAGGCACACTTGCTGGAAAGTTTGTTTTTCCCCAGGAGCAGTTTAGGAGGTGCAAATAACCCATTACTTTTCAGAAATACCTGTCCTCAATCCCACTAATGTGAAAGATAACACAGGATATCACATGGTTGTCTCTCCACAACTGCCTGAAAAAAAGTGGCAAGTTCACTTACTATGATATTTGTTTGGTTATTATTTTTTCTTTGCATATGATATTTAGGGCGTTGATATCCTCGCGTATAGCAAAACCGAAAGAAACAAGCCTAACCAACCTCTTACAGGTGTTGCTGATTTCCCACGGGTTCTATCTACTTCTTGTTTGCCACTGGGAGGTGTGTAGTCCTCTTGTGTTATCTCACGCTTCTTGTTTGCCACTGGGAGCTGTGTAGTCTGGTTGTGTCATCTCACGCTTCTTGTTTGCCACTGCGAGATGTGTAGTCCTGTTATGTCATTGTGACGAATCGGCTCCCGGGGCACCAATGGTCCACGGATGAATGCCGGTTTCTAAACCATCAATCAACACCACACCTCTAGTACAGTTAGTTGCAACACAGTTAAAATACAATTATTACCCAATGATAAAAGGGACTGTCCAGTCAAGGATGCATACAAATATCTAATTTATCATTACTGCAACAGACAGTTCTAGCACACTACAAATATGACCACCCTCTAAAGGAACACAGAGGACAGATAGTTTCACAAAGGAACAGGGATGCACTCTGGATACTCACAGGAAGGTAGTTGGTAAAGTAATCAGTCTTATAGTTCAAGGTTTTTTGGTTTCAGCACCAAGGGGGCAAAGGGTCCTAAGTGTCTTTTGGGGCCTTCAGAGAAAGCCCAGGGGGGAAGAACCACAACGTACCTGGTGCTGAAGAAGTTCTTGGTGCTTGACAGCGTTGAGGTGGTTCCAGTGCGCTTTGCAGCACTTGAGACAGAGTTAGTGGCAGGAGATAGCTGCAAGTACCAGGCAGCAGGCAGTTCGGAAACCGAGGCTGGTCGGACGTCTGCAGGATGTCTGGAATGCTGATCGAGGCGTCTTGCACACCTCTGGTGACTGTGACGTGACAACAGTCAGCGTTGCAGCCGGATGTAGTTCAAGGACTTGACTATCTCGAAAATGTACTTAAAAGATGGACGCTGGATGATGCTTGTGTGGCACTCCTCCTACCTTCTTCGCAGGGCTCATGTTCTGTCAAGGCAGACGGCACAAAGCTCAGGAGAGTGGTTGCAGGCAATGGCCTTATCCTTATTTCAGATACTCTCCGGCAGTTCCCACTTAGGTAGCTTGCTGGCAGAACCTAGCAGGGCATGCTGTGTGCTGGCTGGGTACCAGTTCTGGAGCTGCTGGTATCTCCCTCTGTTCCCTAGGAGATGTTTAGGGGTGGGCGGATCTTGCTGCACTCATGGAACTCCTGGCCTTCCTTCACTGGTGGAAGATGTAAGGTCGATTGTACCTTCAGCTTGGGTCCACATGAGTCCTTCTCCTTACTCCTTTTGGAAGTCTTCAGATGATCTGCTACGCGAGGGGTTCAGCCCTCTTTTAAAGCCAAATGGGCCCCAGTGCTCGGTGCATGCTAAGCCTACCTTAATTAACCAATCCTGGGTCCCCAACAACAATCTTCTGTTATGCATGAGGTCAGGACCAGAGTACTTTGCAACAGGTCAGACAACGGAGTGATAACATATACCTAAGTCCGACCCATCTCCCAGTTTGTTGTAGATCAAGGTGATCTCTGGTTAACTGAGCCCTCTGTGACTCTTGATTAAAGCGCAGGGTTCCCTTGAAGTTTGTTCCGGGAGCAGACTTCCTGTCTCCCCCAAATCACATACTTCTCCCCTCTGAAAGGGGTGAGCTCTGCAGGGGTTTGCCTATGGTAAATAGTGGGCACAGACATGCATTTCACAGCCTTTCATACAGATGGGTGGGAACTAGCTTCAGGTTGACACATTGCATACCAATGGGTTGTTAGCCCCGCCTTTCCTGTTGTCTATTCCAGCAACCAGGCTTGCTTCAGTTATCTCTCATTAGTATGCACTGCCACAAACTGGAGGACAAAAGTAATGCAGATCCATGGAGCCTTTGATATTTAAATTAGACTGTTAATGGCTGGAGGAAGGTGTTCCTTCCCCCTTCTGGGGAGGCTTTGATGTACACCTGTCACGTTTTGTGTGGGAAGCAGAAGAAATGAGTGCGGAATGGCCGCACACATTTCTCGGAGGTTGATCTCCCGTCATTCATTTTCATTATTAAAAAATCAAAAAAGCCCAGGCGAGCGCACTCTCCCCGTGTGGATGGTCGAATTTCTCACAGTCATCTCATGTTTCGTGTTTGCCACTGGGAGGTGTGTAGTCATGTTGTGTCATCTCATGCATGTTTCTTGTGCAGCACTCCCTGCAACCTTTTGTTCTCACACTCCACGGTGCTAAGAGGGACCGTCCTTGTTATTAGGACTTGAGCCCCCATTATCATGGCATATTGCTCACCCTCCGACGCCTCAGAATTGTTCCATTCAGGTTACACATTTTGTTTCACTGGACCTCTTGCAACGTAAAAACGAGAGAAAAAGTGAAAAAAATAAGAAAAAACAGTAGGCAAATAAGATCAGCGCCCTGGATTGCAGGGCATCGCTTGCAGAGGTTTTACAATATTATTATTCTCATCAGCCGAAAGCACGGAAGTAATTAAGTGAGGAAAAAGTCCTCACATTATGTAAAATGATTACCGCCTTTGAGCTATAATAAACAGTGATGTTCTCGCGGTGCAGGAGAACAAATGAGGAAGGCCTGCTTCCTGTGTGCAGCCCGGGTCATTACCAGTTCCTGCCCACTCCTCCCACCAGTGCAGCAATGACTCCATTAATGGGGCGCCCGTGTGGACCAGCGCGCACTCTGGAGAGGAAATGGAACGAATGACCAGGTAAACATGTAGGCCATGAGCCAGGATGCCCCTCGCACCAACAAACCAACATTTCACCTCTTGCCATTGCCAGGGTGTTAACGGGTTGCGTCATTTCTGTACCTTACAGAGCTGAACAGACAGCACGCGTCCGCGGGCTTCTGAACTGGAAGGGGCAAAGTGTGTGCAGGATCCTCTCATCCCGAGCACTTTTAGTTGACAGTGGCAATCGTGAAAGAAAGGGAAGCTTTGTTCACAGTGATATGTAGGAACAATGACAAGAGGTTCAACCCTAGCAGGAGAGGAGTCGCCTGAGGTGCAAGCATCCCATGTCTAGTAGTAAAATACAGACTGCAGAACAATGCCCACTGTCAAACCAAACCAGCGTGATGTTACCAGAGGGTTCAATTCTAAAGAAGAATTTAGCTACTTCTGCTCATTATTTCCACAAGTGGAAATTCCCACCAATGCTCGCTTCTGGATCCATCTGACGTAGGAGTTTTTAGATCTCTACTCGCAAACTGGACTCCACATGACCAGCAGAGCAATGAGGGGGATTCTTCAGGTAAATGAAAAATAGCCTCTGCAAGTTGTAATTCAAGACAAAGACACCAATTGTCCGTGGTGGAGGGCCAAGGGGCGATCCACAGGACTAAGAACTGCATTGGCCACATTCGCGTATTGTGTGCGTCTTTCTGTATCCAGAGTAGGCCAATGCCAATGGATACACACAGCATGAAATGTTGTGAGTACATGCTCTGCACAGTAGTGTGTCCAATCTATTTTGACTTGGGTTGCCCAATTATGGCACTGACTTATGCAAAGCAAGGGTGGCAGGAAGTAGGAGCGCACCCACACATAATGATCATAGTTTAGGATAATGGAGAGGCCAAGCAGATTCCAGGGGTGGCACGTGCCTCCCCAGGCCACTCCCTGGACACGCCCCTAGCTCTGTGAGGCCCATCTGTGAGACAGGGTGGAGCATGGGCGCCATGCCCATCCGCCGTCGCTGTATCAGCCGGAGAGGGTCACGGAGCCCTTGCTCATCCATCGTTGGCACCACCTTCGCTACGAAAAGGAACAAATCCACAAAAGTGAAGAGTGCGGCCTCCCAGTGTACAGCAGTGGCACTGGAGGGTGGACTATGGCTGGAAACGCCGGCCAGACCCCTGGGAAAGCTACTATGTCATTGTTTCTGCCAATTCTTGCTATGTGGCAGCCACAGCATGACTCCATTGGAAACACGTTGAATGGTCCCCAGGATTGCAGCCAGGAGAATGATGCCCGTGCTGGGGTCAAACGTTCATGCAATGTCAGCAAAAGTCAACACTTGTTTAAAGGTATGTTTTGATGTGAGGCTTTCATTTTGTAATTGATTTTGAGTGTTTTGTTCGTTGTGATCTACAGATCTCCTTCCAGTCACAGTCCAGTCACAGTGAACTGTGCATGGCAAGCAGAGAGTGAACATCCAATGCAACTCAAATACTGTAGATAATGTATGGTTGTTTTTTTTTTTAATTTACATAGCCATAATGCAGACAAGCATGGTGGGAGAAATGCCATTGTTAGCCAAGCCAATGTGGTTGCTTTGCAAGGCATGCACTATTGTTGCTCCGATGTACCTCTGACGTGCATCTGAGGCACGATTACAGAAACTTTGTGCTGGGGCAAGTGCTGTTTTGCACAGGATTAGCACTAGGTGAAAGTTTGCCCAGGTGCAAAAAAAAAGCCGATTATTTAAATGCATTTTTGCACCAGGACAAAGATTGCCCTAGCGATATCAGGGAATGGTATGGGCAGGAGGGCAAGCTTTGCCCGCATGCAGAAATGCACTGAAAGGATGTGATTATTTTTTCACTGAGATAAGTTTTGCCTTAGTGCTAATACCATTCAAAATTGCACTTGCACCAGCACAACGTTTCTGTAATCGTTCCACTGGTTGTTGTTAGTATATAGGTGTCTTGGAATGCCCAGTGCTTTAAGTGGGAGTCAGAATCAAGGGGTGGAGCTCTAGTTGGCATGTGTGGCCTAAGTACGGGTGGGTGGGGAAGTGGGACCCAAGCAGGAGAGCTGCGGTGCACTGGTAATATGACTTTGGTGCCCCCAGCCTTGCTGGCTGCCTGTTTGGGAGGTTGGGGGGGATCAGAACCTGTGATTAAGAAACAAAAGGAGAGGTCAGGCGCACCAAAGCTATGATACCAGTGCACCCCAGATCTCATTTTGTTTGTTAATAAGAGGAGCCAAACCCCAGCAGGCAGCCCTTTAATTCAATAGAATGAAACAGAAAAAGAGCTGGGGTGCCTGGCCTCTCCTTTTGTTTCTTAATGAGAGACGCTGACTCCCAACAGGCAGCCCATTTAGCCAGGGCCGCACATGGTTAAAGGATGCCTTCAGGTGTTGGCACTTCTGATTGGGAAAAAGGAGTGGCATTATTGCCTCACTTCTTCAGTGAGCCAAGAAACTCCTGAATCACTCCCTGTCCTGAAGAAGAATGGCGCTTGCGACTTCAATTGTGAGGGAAACACTGTGTATTTCACCAATAACCACAGGGATGGCTATGGTACACAGTTGTCTCGCTCTGTCAGAAAGTAAGTGCACTGTCAAACTTAAAGGGAAGCCCCATTAGCACCTGAACTCAGGCAGCAGTCAGTCAGGTTGCTTAGAAGGCAGTCATGAATCACTAGTATAAGCCCATATTCAAAGAAAGATTATGGTCGTTTATGCTTCACCACACCCCTGGCTCCTTCCTACATTGCTTCCTTGATGCCCTTACCGGGCTTCTTGCCCCCATTACTTCCTCTGAACCCACCCCCAATCCTCCACTGCCTTCCATACAATGTTACTACTCGTAACCTCTTCCTGGGCTGCTGCAGAAATAGAAAAGGGACTCTGTCAGAGATCCTGTTTCTATTTCTTGATGGCCATCTTTGTTTGAAGTTTCTTTCAATGGGAATTCAGTGTAGGTGTGCTCGTACAAAGCCATTTTCTCATAAAAAGGGGTGTTAGCATCCTTGGATTTTGGTATGGGATACTCATTTCATAAATAGCTCCAGTGATTTATACAATGTTATATGAGGTCATAGGAGGTATGAGGTCTTGGGAGGATAGCTCAGGGGCAACCTGCTCGCCTTTGGAAGGAAGACGACACGGAGTGACACAGGTTCGTCCCTGGGTCCACGCTTAGAATCCTCTGGGTATTCAGCACATTATAAATAACCTATCATATAATATATATATATATATATATTTTTTTTTTTTACTAATTCATACAAACACCTTGTTTTAGGTACAGCACAGAAATCCTAAGTATTAGTCTTGAAAAAGAGAAAGATTCATGAAAAAAGAGAAAGATGTTTTAATCAAAGCAAATGACTAAGGGAATTACCACCACTTTTCCCACTGTGCCATACTAAGAGCTTGGCCCTGGAGTGGGGGAGTTACCTCCAGCATCATGTTGGAAGTAAATTCTCCTTGGTTCTGCCAAAAAATCGGCAAAATCACCGGATTTAAAGTGATAGTAATTCTTCCAAAATCACCAATGGAGTTCTATGGACTCCAAATTAATGGAAATTACACCGCCACCGGACCAAGTGGCGGTAGCGATAATTTACTACCGGAATACTGCCCAACTAATAATGAGACCGTAAGTCCCTTACAGCACCCATCAGCACTGCCTTCTCATTTGTCCTCCCTGCTTCAGAATATCAGGGATTTGGTTGCTGGAGAGGGAGGGCTGAGCGCCTTCAGGTGTTAGCTTCCCTGCTTGTTATGCTCTATCTGTGGGTCTTAACATTAGGGCAATGTTAGCCCACCATTGTTTCTGGCACTCTAGGCCATCACGTGTAAGAGAACACACTATCACACTAAGCACTCCTGGATATAATGATAATGATGTGTTCTTTATATAGCGCCTTAATCCAAAGCGCTTTACAGAGCACATATTTACATACAATATCACCCAACCGAAATTGGTACACGTCACCTCTTCCTCGGCTGCTGCAGAAATAGAAAAGGGACTCTGTCAGAGAGCCTGTTTCTAATTCCTGATGGCCATCCTTGTTTCAAGTTTCTTTCAATGGGAATTCAGTGTAGGTGTGCTCGTACAAAGCCATTTTCTCATAAAGATAGCTCAGCGAGTTAAGAGCCCACTACAGACATCTGTGTGCAGACTGCCATTACAGGTTGGAAATCCTTCTTTGGTTGATAACTTCAGTACTATTAGGAATCACAACTATCATTACAGTGCATAGAAGTGGGAGGAATTTGGAGGGAGTGAAGCGCTACAGAAAGCTGTGATTGTATTGCACTTATGCAAACTCAGACATCAAGTCATCCATTCTAGGAAAGGCCCTAAACTCTGCAGTGTCCAAGCAGAGTGCTTTTAATGAGCCACTCAATGACATATACTGTCAATACCCACATGTGTAAGGCCAAAAGAACCGCCTCTCACCTTCAACCTGAACATATCTATTTTGCTGTCCAGCTGTTGCACCTTAAATGTGATGAAGGTGCGCCTAGAAACACTTGTGCACAGACAGGCACGTTATAAATGTCACATCATATCATACCGTGAATGCTCTTCAGCAGCTTAACAACATGTTTCGATACCTTTTTTTTTTTTATCAGGACTGCAGGTACAATGAAATGTTCACTTTGATCAATGTTATTTCATTGCTTCAAAATGGGAAATATGGACAAACTTGATTTCTCGAAGCCTCAAACCCTTATTCTACAGAATATGATCTGTTTGACTTGTATGTTTTATATTCTCTGTTTAATGTTTGCACACACACATCCAAATACATATACCAACAAAAGTCATGCAGTGGTTGGAAAGGGCTGCTAGGAAAGGGTCCCTTCCTTGTAGTGTGTTGGATTTAACAAAACATTTGGCTTCTGTCCTTCTTTGGTGTTTTAACTAAATCGGTTAGTGGTCTGTTTTTTTTCTTTCCAAAAGGTGATAGCTCAAGATGCGTATTGCCTGTGCACAGAGAATGCATATTTGGGGTGTCTGATGTAGTGCTTTGCACAAAGGTGTATGCTTCCTTCTTCCAGGGAAGAAGCTGGCGGTTCTGTCTTTTGAGCATCAGTAAAGCTCTAGCTCGCCCCCTCACTTCCTAAAATATGCTGCACCATATTCACAAAAGGTGTGCTCTTCCTGTTGTGGACAAGTGTGCATATCGGGGCGAATACAGTGGATGATTTCACACATTTCTAATGTGCACTCCAATTCACAAAAGTAGAGCACTGTGCAATTCGTACAAACAATGAGGAGGCAGGGGAGCATCAATATAAACCGCTGCCCTTCTGGATAGAAGTTGTTCTTGTTCACACATTTCCCAATGAGACAACACAGGAATGCCAGCAAACACGTGGATAATGGGAGCCGTCCGCGCCTCACGGCGAAGGCGATATATTAGGGGGGTAGCCAGCGCACCAATCACGCTGGTGCATGCGCAACTGATCTGTGCATTCCTTGGCCCCCCAGGAGTAGAGGAAGGGGGAGCAGGCGCTGTGGGCTCATTCGGTGTTTCCATGTGAATTGTGCCCAAGGAGCTTAATGCCCTCCTTGCTTAAAAGCCTAGGGAGAGTAGGCGTGTTGGGAGATGGAAGGACCATAGCTCCCCCTTATACATTCTTGGAAATGCTCACACTAAACCAAAATATAAACGAAGATATGAAAGTATAGACACGCTTAACAAACCTTTTGGTTTAACAAGTTTATGAAGATGATTAAAAGGATCAAGATCAGAAAAAGATGAAATGCTGAAAACTAGATATGAGAAGTTGAGACTAAGGGCCTGATTCACAGAAGCGTTTTATAATGGTGCAACCCCATAGAAAATGATCAGTGAATCAGGCCCTTAGTAGATACAAGTGTATATAGTAAATAAAGTCTGTATTCAATGTGTTTCGTTGTTCTATTTCCTAAGCTCTTTTTCTAAAACGCATAACTTTCCATGCCTGCTTCACACGGTGGTGCAGACGCCATGAAAAATGCAGATCTGTAATTGCATTACTTTAATGTGGGTGACTTCTTCTATTTTCCAACTTTAATTTCTTCCTGCTTCTTATACACGGACCAGCATGTAGGGATGCTGCTTCCCAGGGAATCTAGCAGTCTTTAGCTCCATTTGTAATTAACCATACATAAAAGTACATTTAATGAGTACATTTGGAATTACTCTCTGAATTTACTATGCTTTCAAATGTAATGATGTATCAACCAGTTTACCCAAAATGTGATTTGTATTCTAAAAAAAAGTGTATCCTCCTTGGCTTAACAATACCCGCAAATTTGACATCCTTGTCCCCACCTTAACGTCTTATGAATGTATGTGTTTCTTTTTTTTTACACACTACACGCACCATACAGTTTGCCCTTCAATGTCTTCCTACCACTGGAACACATCTAGGCGTGGCCAGTACTTGCATGGGTATGTCAGCGTCTATATTGGGCAGATCTTCTCCTCTGTTATCGCGACATCAGACCATGCTTGGATGATGTTAACCATGCCCTAGATTGATAGAAAAATTGCCCCGGTCCTTCTGTGGTGGTGGGGTGTGCTCGCTCTTCTCATGTCATGGTTTTAATAGAAAACCTCCCTCAAGAGAACAGCTTTCAGTGTGTCCAGGGAAGTTGGAGGGGCTGGGTAGTGTTTCTATGTGTGCCAGAGGGATGTGAGCCTTAAACTCAAATGCGATGCCTCCCTGGCTTCTTCTGCTTACGCAGGCCTCACAGATTCACATGCTTTTGCTTTGTTGGAGGTGTTCCTTGTGGGTGTTGTCACGGCCGGTGGATCCACAGACAACTCACCGCCGAGGATACGTGTGTTGCTTACTTTAATTTTAAACCCAAACACATAGGGATTAACGTTGTGTCTGGGTATACGCATGGCCTCACTCGTAAGGCCTTTCCTCAAGACAAGGTTGGCCTCTCTCACCCCCTCCGCTGTGATTCAGGTCGACTTTCCCAGCAGGAAAGAGTCTCACAGTCAATGGGATTTGTGTTGCCCCGCACCTTAAGTCTTGTTTCTCTGGTGTCCTCTTCTGACATTGGCCCTCTTACACCCTCCTACCAGATACCTGCACATGGAAGCTAAGAGCATTCAATGAGAGTTGGCCATTGGAAAAACTGCTATCTGATGAACCTCCAGGCGCTAGCAGATGCCCCACTCCTATTGTGAGGTGGTTAAAAGCATGATCTTGTGACTCTACGCAGCCTTTGGTAGTAATCTTAGGCCGCTGCACCATTGTACGATATTGCGTAGAAAGGATAGCCAAAGAATGGGTTGTCTCTTCCTTTTTACTCCTTTCTCCTTTTCTCGTCATTGCCTGTCCTATCCTCTTTCTTTCACTCTCCTGTCCATCTTTTCTCTCTTTCCATTCATTCACTCTTCCACCTACCAGCCACCTTTCCATTCCACTAGGTTTCCCCACCCGCTCTCCTTCTTAGCATTCTCCTGTGCTGCTCCTCGTCCCACCTTCACTACCCCTTTCTTTCTTTCTCTCTTTTTTTGACATTCCTCTGTCTTCTACTCCCCACTGTCTTTACTCCCCTTAATCAGTTTTCTCTTCCTCATTTCCTCCTCATACCCTTTTCTCCACTTTCGTAAAACTTTCTCTCTTCTCAGCTCCTCGGCTCTGGTGTCTTTCATCTGACCTGCTACCGCTTTTGTCTCTCCCCTCTCTACCTCCTTTGCTTCACTTTCTCTTCTCTTCCTCCTCCTTGCCACTCACTCTTCTCTCAGCATTCTCCTATCTGCTATTTCTTCTCCTCCTCTTCCCACTTTCTCTGCTCTCTGTTTCCATTTTTCCATGCTCTCTCCTGTCCTACCTCCATGCTCTATACTGCACCTGCGCCATACCCTCACTTCTAACACCACACTTGATCTACCCTGCCAGCTCCTTGTGTCGATGAGCGGGGTTAGGCCTGCTTGTGTATAATGTGTTCATTGTGGTTAGCTGAATTATTGGTGCAAGCAAGGCCTGTGAGTAGTCATGGCCTTGGCCAAACTACAGTTTCCCTTCCTGTTCATCATTGGCTATCAGACCGCCCTGCACCTCGTTTAACCAGGGATATTGAATTGTCATCCAGCATTTTAGTTTCACTCAGTGAAAAATGCACTTGTTGGCTGCTGACAGCTGTGAGGGATGCCACGTTCTTTACACTGCATCTTAGTAAGGTTTCAAGTTGGGCTCCAGTCTGGTATTTGCATGATGCAACAAAGGGTACATGGTGTGAGCAATTCGACCATCCGCATGGTGGGTGTGCGCTCACGTGGGTTTTTAAAAAGTTTAAAGGATATTGAGCATTAGTAGATGAACCTCCAGACCATGTGTGGGGCTAATCTGCACACATTTTCCTATGCTCACCGCACAGCATACACATAGACTGTGTACTCTACTCTGGGTGGAAACAGCCTACAGGTGCAGTTCTCCCTGTCATATTTAGTTGGGATGTGACAGGTGGAGTACACGATGCATCTCAGAAGGTGTAGGGCCAAAACCTTCCTCCTGCAATGGCATACTGATAGAGTATACTTCAAACATGCCCACGTGGGGTCTGGATGCAGGACTAACAAAGGAGACAGGAAAGCCCCAACAACCTTTGATATGCATCTGTGTCAACCTGAAGCCAGCTCCCACCTATTAGTAACAAGGGCAGGGAACTATCATGTCTGGGACAGATGTTTACAGTAGTCATCCCCAAAGGGGGGCCCGATTCAGAAGGGACGAGTATGTGGATTGATGGAGACAGAATGTCTGTTCTCGCGACAGCTTTAAGGGAGACCTCCCACTTTAATCAGGAACCACAGAGAGCTAAATTAACCACAGAGACCCTTTGATCCACAACACTTAGTATTACATGTTTTCACCCATGAGATTGTTGGTGGAGACCCAGGATTGGTTCATTAAGGTAAACTTAGCCTACGGCAATCACTGTGGCCCATTTGGCTTTAAAAGAGGGCCAAGCCCCTCTTTTGGGCAGATCATCTGAAGACTTTGCAAGGAGTAACAAGAAGAACTCATTTGGACCCTGGCTGAAGGTACAGTCTGCCTTAAAGCTTCCACCAGTGAAGGAAGGGCAGGATTGCCAAAGAGGGAAGCAAGATCCATCCCCTAAATGTTTCCCAGGGAATAGAGGGAGATACTGAATAAAGAGGAACCTCCAGCAGCTCCAGAACCGGTAGTCAGCCAGAACTCAGGGTCCCCTGCTAGGCCCTGCAAGCAAGCTTCATAGGTAGGAAGAGCAAGAGAGTCTCTGAACCAAACTGAGGACAAAGCCAGTGCCTGCAACACTCTCCGCAGTTTTGGGCCATACACCTTAAAGGACGACACAAGACCAGTGAAGAAGCTTGGAGGAGGGAATAGACAAGCATCAACCAATGTCCAGCATAAAGGACATTTTTTTGAGTCAGTCAAGCTGCAACCGACTACGCTGTTGAATGTTGTCACGCCGCAGTTGCTAACATCATGCAAGATGCCTCGATCATAGCTTCAGACCAGCCAACTGAGACTATTCCTGACCCGAGCAGCCATGCAGGCCAGCCTGCAGCCGTCCGTCCAGCCTCCCTCGCCAAACTGCCTGCCTACTGATACCCGCAGCTGTCTCCTGTCTTGAACTCTGTCACAGGAGCTGCAAATCTCCCAGAAACCGACTCACCCCTATCGAGCACCAAGAACTTTTACAAGCACAAAGTACATTGTGGTTCTGTCCCCCTGGCCCTTCTCCGAAGGCCCCTAGCAACATTTTACGATCCATGGCTCCCTTTGTGCTGAAACCAAGTGTCCTTGAACTATTGCAATTAATTTCTATACCACCTACCCTCCTGTCAGTATCCAGATTGCATCCATTTTCCTTCTTGAAACTGTCTGTCCTCTGCATTCCTTTACACGGTTGGTTGTATATTGTAGTGTGCTAGAACTGTCTGTTGAATAATAATAAAGTAGATATTTTTATACAACCTTGACCAGGCAGTCCCTTTTATCATTGGGTAATATGTGTATTTTCACTGTGGTGCAACTAACCAACGATCAAAGACCTTGCAGAGATTAGCCTGCCATTCCGTCACATTACCAAACTTGGACAAGGAGGTTTTTAATTTGCTTGTGTTTCCAATCTGTTTGGATCCCTTGATGTTTAGAAACCAATATTAATCCCTGGACCACTAGTGCCCCGGAATTTGACTCATCACACATGGTCAACCCACCTAGCAGTGCTGAGACATTTTTCTTCCTCTGCATTACGAGGATCTGCTTAAACCCATGGAAGCAAGCCCACAATTCCCTTTGTTTTCCACCCAACTTTCCAAAACCTTACTACTGTCTATTTCCTTTCCTCCATCTACTCTTTCCATTTCTCCTACTGCACGTGATCTTGGTCTTTACCTGGATTCTAATCTCTTTTATTCACCACATTTCTCTCACGTCTCGCTCCTATCGCTTTCATCTTTACAATATTTGTAAAGATCGCTCCTCTCTCACTTTCCACCCTACTAAACTTCTAATCTCGTCTCTTATTTTCTTTTGACTTTTCTATTGTCTGCCACACTTTTTGGTCTCCCATGCTCCCACCTTCAATCTATCATTCCTCTGTTTGTTCACTCTGTCTTCTCTCCTACCGTAATTCTATTTCAGCATCACTTGCCTCTCTCGGCTGGTTACCTTTCCATTCCCAAATTAAATTAAATTTTCTGTGTTTAGTCTTTAAATCTCTTTATGGGCTAACCCCTGACTATCTTGCTGCACTTTTGATTCTTTCTACACTCCCTCTCGTTCTCTCAGCTCTTCCTGTCTTTTTAGGTTGATCGTTCCCCGTCCCCCTTGTGCCCAGTCCCGTTTTAGTTCCTTTCAGCGTCTTGCTCCTCTTCATTGGAACGCTCTTCCCTTCTCTCTTCGGTCTATCAATGTCTACTCTCTCTTTCGTGTCTCTCTGAAAAATCACCTTCTTCACTCCCCCTGATTGTCGCTTCCAGAATGGATGTTTGACCTATACCACTGTCATTATTTTTGTACCGTTTGATTTTAACTTTGTGCAGTGCTTTGGATTAAGGCGCTGTATAAAATACAATAAAAATACAAATACTGCCATAATGTTTCCTAAAGACCAAAGGAAGTGTATCATTAGAGTAACTGGGCAAACACACAAGGCTAGGAATTGGATGGAGAGCCTTGGGATTTGCAGTTCACCTCGTCTGGTGGCTGCAACATAGAGCAGATGTCGTCGCCTGTCTCCACGGTCATGCAAGTCCTATCTCATAGAGTCTAGCAAGTGACGTCATCAAAGTGTGTTGGGTGGGTACATTAGGTGGCAGGGCCCTATCTCCCGATAGGCTTGAGGCATGGTGCACATGGTTTTGAACTTGCTGTGTTATTTAGAACGTGTGTTTATAGACAGTTTTTGTACAGTCATGCTCCATGATGTGCTTGTTGCGAAGGCTCAGACTCACTCACATTGAGAGAATGCCGCCGTTTGGATAATTGACCTTTTTAATGGAAGGTCCATAATAAAACAATATACAGCAGAGCAGGTGCACCGGATGCAATAGATGCTTCCGCCTAATAGGCAGGTAGTGTTCAATATGCGCGGAGGTCACAGTTCACAGACGGGTGATGAGTTTTTCCATTTCAACAGCTGGACGATTTAGTGGTCCATTTGTTTCAACTTTGCTCCTGTAAAATGATTTATTGCCCACGTGGCTTCAACCAAACTCGATTAAAAGGCCCTTTCCCAATAGATCAAAATATCTGTCTTTGCTGGGTTTAGAAAAATAGCTCACCTTTTGAGTTTGACGGGTGATGAAATCTGTTACAAAATGTCCTCTCAAGTTTTGTAATCATGCATTCATCCCGATGGCCTTTGGGTACAAAAATAAAAACAACGGCAAGAAATGAAATGCTGGGTACAATTTCAAATGAAACGAGAAAGACGGTCTGTGCAAAGAATACATGGTACAGGAGCTGAAACACTAAGACAAGCAGACACGTTGTTTGTTTAGTTGGAGTTAGTTTCAGACCTGCAGGGCATGCACCATTTGAGCAAAGGCACTGTGGCCGTCTGAAAGTGGAGTTACACTTTCCTTTAAACCTAAACAGTGGACAGAATTAATTGCTCCTAAAGGTCTCGTTTGGTACCATGTTGCACCTTGCTGACTGCGTTCTGCAGCCTTTGTTCACAATGCAACAGCACACAGAATGATGTTGCAAAAGGTAAAACTTTAAAAAGTTAGTCTTTAAAAAAGCTAAACAAAGTTTCACATGATAACTTGAGTATTACAATTAGCCATGTAAGTTGCAATAAGTATAGAGGGGATGAATTTTGGAAGCCATCAAATGCGATTTTAGGTGCATCTATATGTATTTCATCTGCTTAAATGTGATATGTATCTAAAATCTATTTTTATTATTTTAAATAAATGTCATGTTTAAAAAGAAAACAAAATGTAACCTTTAACAGTTAACATTGTCTGATTCAAAGAACAACACTTTATGGTGTGTTCCTTGAATCAAAGAATGTTAAGGGCTACGTTTCGTTTTCTTTTTTTACCATGTGCAATTTAATTACAAAAAAATAAAAAATAAAAATAGAGGGGTTTAAAGAAGAACTGTTTCAGAAGCAAAAAGCAGTATAAATCCTCCATGTAGCCTCACATGACTTCCGCCCAGTGCCCTGCCGACGTGGCACAACGACCCTGACAGAATGCCGTCCATGAGGGCAGTATGACATGAGGGTTGTTGATTTTTATTTCATTAAATGATGTGGGTAGTTATGTTTCTGGTGGTGAGGCCTGCTAACCAGACCTCAATCCTCTAATGATCCATGCCAAGAAAATGCATAGTGCACCCATGCAACTTTACTAGGACTGTATCCTGACAGGCAGCAGAGCTGGTTCAAAGGTCACAGGTGCATTTCTGAATGCAGCCTGCTGGAGCTCAAAACTTTAAGCAGGCAGTGGGGATTGCCTTTGTAGTCAAAAGCACCCCTTTCCCAACATCATAACTGTGTGTCTTAAGATAAGCCTGCAGGATGAGGGGGTTGCCTTTGTAGTCAAAAGACCCCCTTTCCCAAAGTCATAACCTTGTGCCTTAAGAACCTGGTAGCACAGTAACCTTTAAACATATGCCTTGGCTGGCTGGACAGGGTGGCTCTTGAGATCACACACGTATACAGCCAGAAAGCTGTTTTCATAATATAATTGTCAACCCAATGACCAGTGACCCATCTATGGAACGCTGTGTCGATTTAGTTTTGTCTGGCATGTATCCCACCCAGGCACCAGTGGTGGCCAAGCAACCTCATCTTTAATGCTCATGTGAATGAGTGTCACCTCCTCGCGAGTAGAAGAAATCTCCTTAGGGGTATGGCTGGGAACCTGCTTGCAAATGCATGCCTTCGAAGGTACAATAGCTAGTCCACATCAGGTTGCTGATTAGCAGGGACTCTTTCAAGTTAGGGTTCCTCTACGTCTGGTGTGAGAAGAATGAGAGGGTCACCCCTGATGTCCTTCCCACGACATAGAGGATTATGTGCTGTGGCTCAGATCCAGAATGGCCCAGTACTTGGAACAGAGCATCAGGAATCTGAAGGCTAATCAGGAGATGATGAAGCACTAGCATGAAAAGAAAGCCATCGTGACACAATAAGCTCCGTGTCAGATTGTCCAGATATTGGAAACCTGTCAAACCCAACAACCTTCATGATAAGTGGACTCGGCTGTTTTGGTTTTGGAGACCATCAGTGAGTTCAACTACCTCAATTGTACATAGGCCTATAATCAGATGCACAGTGTCTTTTATGTAAACTGGTGAAAAATATTTGACTGCAGGGATGACTTGGTGGTGACACAAGAAGATTGAGGTGGAGACTTGTCCACTTCCAGACTTGTTACACTCAGAGTCCTCGGATGTGTTTTTAGAGAGAGAAAATATCTCCCCTGACCTATCAAAACAGCAGTTGCAGGACTGCCAGCAACTGCTGGGGCAGTTTGCAGGTCTGTTTTAACTCACTTGAGGTCGATTAGACTGGTGTGTCCACGATAGTGACACTGGGAACACTAAGCTGGTAAAGAGCAGGACGCACCATACATCTGACAAGGTGAAGGCCACCATCTATGGGGAATTCGCCAAGATTCCCTTGAGGTTATTGAGCCATCCCATAATGCAAGGTCTAGTCATGTGGAGCTGGTTCCAAAAGATGTCTAGCAATGTGACCCCTGAAATGTGTTTTTTTTGTGGACTACAGAGATCTCAATGTAGTGACCAAAACAGATGCATAACCCATACTGCATGCAGGTGAGAAGAGTGATATTTTAGGCACTGCTAAATAAATGAGTACCTTGGCCATTAGGGCAGGGTCCTGGCATGTTGTCCTGGCTGACAAAAAAATGGAGAGGTCAACATTTTCAACAAGAGAAGGGCATTAAACGTGTGTCGTCCTGTCCTCTGGGTTAAAAAATGCAACTGCCACCTTTCAGAGGATGATGAACCATGTCCTGTTTGGATTAGAAGAGCTCAGTGTTCCCTATTTAGATGATGCTGCTATCTTCCACTAAAGTAGTGAAGACTACTAACCCACCTGAAATGGGTGTTCCAAGCCATGCAGAAGGCTGACTTGATTATCAAAGCATCAAAGTTCCAGACATCACAAGGTACTGTGACTAATTTAGGTCACCAAGTGGGTGGAGGTAAAAAACAGCCTTGTAAGACAAATGTGCAAGTGGGGAAAGAATGGAACATCCCTACCACTCAGACGAGGATCTTCCTAGGCCTCACTGGGTACTACACATCTTTCATCAAGAGGTATGGGCCCATTGCCCTCCCCTTTAATGAATTGTCACTCAAACATTTGCCAAAGAAGCTCATATGGGCTCCTGCCTGACAAACAGCTTTCCAGAACATGAATGATGTTTTGTGCTGGGACTAAGCTAATTTCTAAAGATACCATATTATGGGCTGAAATGTATCATTCAGACAGACACCCGTGAACTTGAGTATTGTTTTCGCACATATAAACTAGAGTGAGGCGAAGAACCATGTGCCTACATTAGCAGGTGGTTGACAAACTGAAAGTGCAACTGGAACACCATTGCCATTGTTTGGTTGGTACACGAGCTGAGGCCTTACATTTTTGGGTCTCATTTCATCAACAAAACTGAGCATGCAGACCTCTCATGTGGCTAATGACCAAGCAGGGAGAGAATTCTGCGTTGCTGCACTGTGCCATAGCCAAACAGGAATCAAATATGGACATTGGGCATACACCTGGATTGCTGAAATCTAATGCAGTTGGCATCAGTAGATATGTTTACCTTGAGGATGAGCCAGGCCATTAGAAGGATGGTGTTCACGTTTTATTGGTCAGGCATAAAAAGAGGAAGTGACAGAATGTGCCTTTTTGAGAAAAGTATAACCTGGCGTTTTATTCATTTTTTTTCTTCATAAAATGCTCCATGTTTGTAAAAGAATAATGCACCCATGTGACTTAGCTGGGACTGTCTCCTGACAGCAAGTGCTTTTCAATGCCAGCAGGACAGGTTCAAAGGCTGCATGTGCATTCATGAGTGCAGCCTCTTGAGACCAAAGTTGCAAAAGGTGTGGGATTACCTTTGCAGTCAAAGTAAATCTCTTTACCAAAGTTATAATCCTAAACTTTACCGTGCCACCATGTACCTTAAGGGCTTGGTGGCAGAGTAAACCTTAAACGTAAGTCCCGGCTTACCTGATATTGTGGCTCTCGTGATCACACAGTTATGCAGCCAGAAAGCAATTTGATGCCATATAACTGAAATTGTGGTGGCCAGTGAATCATGCATGACAGGGCTGTTCGGATTCAGTTCGTCTGGCCTGGGTCCCACACATACACCCTCTGGATGCCAGAAAGCTTTCCCTTTAATGTTCCTGTGAATCAGTGCTAACTCCTTCCCAGTACTGGAAATCTCCATATTGGTTGGCTGGGAACCTGCTTTCAAAGACAGGCCTGCCAGGATGCAATAGATAAACCGTAATAGGGTTCTGATTAGAAGAGACTCTTTCAAGTCAAGTATACTGAGGAAGGGACAGAGTTAGAATAACACAGGGGCAGAGAACAGTTCACACAGAGTTTCCACCATCTTGGATTTTGCTCGGGCTGCACACACACCCTGCACTCACACTTCTTCCAGACAATAGCCGTCTGGGTGTGATGATCGAAGGGAAGGGGCACTAGTTAAAGTATTCTGATTGGCGCACTTAAAGAAGGCATAAGAGAACACATCATGTGTGGCGTTCTGTCTCTATAAGTGGGACTATAGAAGAAGAAGGATTCACCTGAAACCTGGTTGGAAGTAAAGTCTATTCAAAGGTTCTCTGCCAGAGAGGGGAAAACTAGAGACTTCCAAGCAAGAGGCAAGCTCTTGTCCCCAGTTATCTCAGTGGCATATTTGAATTATGTTGCGGTGTCAACCAAGGCCTTAACTTCTGCCTGATCACTAGAACCAGGATCCTGATCACTGCAAGTGGCAATTCCTGTGGGTACTCCCTGGTATCTTTCCTGGCATGAAAGTGCAGAGAAGGACCCTTCCCCCTGGAGACCCTGGACATTGACCCATAATTCAAGGAACAGCTCTGGTCCCTGACTCTTGCATTGAATTGTTTGTGAGCTACACTGGCCTAGACATCATCATCCTGTCCCAAACTTCTTCATGCCATGTGCCATATGATGTTGTTGCTTGTGTACTCCAACATGTGTTAGACCCAGAATTCAAGCTCACCAAACTAACACCAAATCACCACCTTAGAAAGCAGCTTGAAGCCTGGCTTGCTGCAGTGTCACCCCACCTGTGGGCTCACCTTTCAGGACCCTAGTGTCTTGTAAGACCCCACTCTCTAGCTTTCTCCAAATACTTAATAATTATTCAGACATTGCTGCAGAACTGATTGCCTGTCTACCCCTGTCTTCAAGACGAAGAGTACCCTTTGACTACAAAAGACTGCATTCTCTGTGTTCTTTCCCACAGAGTTGTGGTGCTGTTTTTTTATTAGTTGTGTTCATTTTTAGGTACTAATTTATAGAACTGTGATTGGGGAGGCTTTTACTTTATTAATAATTGTACTAATGCTGCTTGGGTTGCTTCTGTTGCTTGTTCTCAATCCCTACTAAGAGTATAGCTTGCGTTCATCCCACGTTACCAAAGGAGACACATGATTTATAATGTTGTCGTTTCCGTGTTTACCTTTATGATTGGGATCACCTTAGATTTAGTAATAGTGTTGGGCAGAATAGGTGATTTAGTTACTACTCTTCCCTGTGCTCCTGCATAGAAGACGTCATTTCGCCTCAGCCACACTTTACAGTTGCAGCCCCAGGCTATCAGGGTATACCAGGCGCAATGTCTAGTCTGTATTTGGTCTCAGTGCTGCCGGATGTAAGCTCTGCTGTGGCGGAGTGTGCACTTGTGCACTATGGACATAGCAAGTGTTTTTACCTATTCATTCCTCTCTTTACTTCTGACTACAAATAGACCTTTGTAAGAAGCCTAGACATAAGCCATCAAACATACTCAAGTGCTGTCTCGTTTGCTCGCACTTAAACCAGATGAAAAACTGCAGTTTGTGTAACATTGAGAAAACAAGCTTACCATAGGACTAAGGAAGTCCTACCGGAGACCCCTCTGGTTACCAGTGTAGCACAGGTTCATCTCACACGTCCACATGGACGTCTTATGAAACGTTGTGGTGACCCCTTCCAAACATGTCACCTACTACATTCTAAAGGTGAACACTCAGATTATTGGCTGCACACAAAATCAACAAGTATTGGTCCAAACTTTGTGGTGTTCACTGTCATCTTTTGCCTACCGCTTCAGACCCCCAAATTAACTTCATGCCATAACTGGTAAAGTTCACACCATTATAATTGCTAACAATCATTAAAGTATTTGCCACACAACAGACACACACTTCACAAAAAAAGGCAGAGCAAAACCCACAATAATTACCTGTGAAGAGTCTGACCTCTGAGACCCATGCCATTAAATTGAAAGCAGAGGCAACCAATTCCAACTAACACACGCACACATATTGTTTGACTTTCAGCAATCCACAATGCCAGGAACATACAAAAGGAGGACATAATGGCATGCCACTAAGGAATTTGCATATTCACACACATTTCCTGTCGCTCGCACCCATGAGAACAAATCTAAGAAAACAAAATTGTATTTATGTATCTTCTTAATTGGATTTGTATAACGTGTTTCTAAGCGAAGATCCATGCTCTGCGTGGTCTTGCTTGCAAGACCAGAACGTTGCCCCTGTATTATCCTCCATTCCGGAATGTAGATACAAATGCCAAGGATGCAGATGCACGGAATTTGAAGGCACGGAAGTTCATGATCCTGAAGCACCTGAACATAGAGCACAATGGCCAGTTCAGAAAGGAGGTCAACTCATTTTATTTCACCAGGGCCTTTGAGTTATTAGGTCCTGTCTGCTTGGTCTGACCCACATTTTATGTACACCCTGTAGGCATTCTAGGATGTGTATTGCCCCACAATGCAGCGTGTTGTCTTCAGGTTTAAGGATTTTCTATGCACTCTGACCTGCATGCATCTCTGTATTATGAAGGTCAGTACAGTAACAACATTCCTACATCCAGGAGAAGCCCTATGAGGGCAAGTGCCATCTGCATATATCACCATAAACAAATTATAAATGAGGCTTTTGCTAATAGACCCATCCTTATGGTTCACTCATTTTAACCCACTATTGCTTCAATGAATTCCCTTGTTGTCTTTAAAAATCAAATATTGTTTTTTACGTAAACTGCACAACAGTTCAATCTGTCTGAGAGAGGCTGCTGGACGATATGGGAATGATAAAGATGAAGGGTAAACAAGTCAGCCCCTGAGAGGCTGCAAGCAGGTCAGATTTTCAGATCATACAATATGAATGTCCATGAGAGAACTGTTAATTCAAATGATCCAAATGGGATATCATTTATCTATTGCATGGTTATCTTGACAACCTGATAAGTTTGTAAGCTCCACGGTTAGATGTGCGCACCACTAATTTAGCCATACAGCATATTGTCTGCCAATTTGGTGGACCATAGTACATTACATTGCAGGAAAGAAAATGATTTGGCAGGGATGGCTATTAATGTGTCCTTATCATTAACAGTGTTCATGTGTTGGCTGCAGATTGTGTGTTGACCGCATCAGTTAATTGGTTATTGCTAGCATAAGAATACAATATGGGTAGAGAGGGCTGCATGTGTTACAGGACTTTCACACTACTATGGAATTTGCTTACACTGTGCTTTATCCCACAGTAAGGCCACCGCATAGTACTATGAGGAGCTGAGGTGTTAGTTTCCAAAACTACCTCAGGGGGGTGGACCATTCTGGCACCCCCTGCAAATGTATCTCAGGGTGATTGTGCACTTTGTTACTGCCAAATTGCTATGCTATGGACATACAAACATACCCTATTGCTAAGAATAGACACATGCACGACAAACCAAACCAAACACTAAGAAATGACACGAGAAATAAGATAACAATGGACACAAATGAAAACACACAAGTCAGTCTCAATTATAACAATGGAATACATTTATTCATATACAGCAAGGCATAATAAGCACTTCTAGCAAAGCATACTGGCTTCAATGCAAGCACTCTAATATCAATTATCCAGTCCTGCTGGATCTATAATGCTAAAAGCATAATACATATGGCAAGTGTCAGCATTCAGCATTCCTCTCCAATCCACACCACACTTCACACTCTCTATATGTGTGCCTATCTCGCCTTCTGCCAGTATTTCAACAACCCATCTCTAGTGTGTGCAGTGTGTGCAAATCTTAACAACACCGCTTCCCACTCAACAGGCCTTTACTCCCCTTTTCTGCATGAACTGCAGGCAGCCCCCACTGATCTGCATCGGGCTGAACTCAAGCCTCGCACCGGGCCCCTTTCTCCTTTCCAGCTCCCTCTGCCAGTCAGCCAGTCAGGGCCTCTCTCCTTGGCCTCTCAGTGGTCTGTTCTCCTGCCAACTCTCTGACAGTCTGATCTCTCTGTTAGATCTATCTCATCTGCCTCATCAGCTCTCTCAGAATGCTTCCCCAAGCTGCATGTTGACCAAAGCCATCCGATTCTCCAAAAGCCTCTCTGCCAAACTGCCTCCAAGCTGCATCCAAAACGCTTCCTCAATGCCTCTCTATCTCATACTCCTCTTTCTCATACAACTACTGCTCATTTCAGGCTCCCAGTTATAGTGTCAAATCACATCACTCTTTCTCCATGGTTACATGTCAAACTCTCTTCTGTCAAACCAGCATTTCTAAATCCGGACAGCGCCTGGAGGTCTGTTACATCAATCTTGTTCTATCTCTATGTCCAGTGTGTTCTTAGCGTGACATTGTACATCGTATCTTGTCTGTATTCTATGGCCTTCTCCTGTCTGTGTTACTGTGTTGCAATACCATCCTCCCATTTCTCCATTCATTGAAATCCCTCTCTCCATGCATGTCTCTGTGCAAAGCACCTCACTCCCTGCAAATGCCCCCACCTTCCTGTCTGTCTGCGAGCAACCCAGGGATGCTGATAAGCTTCCTTCTCTGTTCTCTTCTCGGGCAAAGGCGACCTAATCTGTCTGTCTACCAGCCTTTTTTTACACATTCCAATCTTTTCACAGTGTACCATAACAATGTCTCAGCAGAACCAAGTGGAGCTGCTCTGTGTGTCTCTTAAGAATGGATTAGGAGCCAGCTACACGCTCTGTAGTGCCTAACACATTCACTCAAACCAAGCTATACCATGTCTCAATGCATACTTCTAATTTGCCCACATGTGTGTCCCTAATTGCATACATAATAACATAATAACATATGTCTAAACATGTCTCTACAAGGCACTTCATATAACAGGGCCTCTTTCTCTAGCAAACCAAATGGCTGAATAATCTGGATAACTAATAGATAACTAATCAGAATGAATGATGGATAATTGAATCCCTAAATGAGTAATGAATTACTAATGATAACATACCAGGCCTCTTCATAATATCTGATTTTACAGAGGGAGGCTGTGAGACTGCATATCAAAAAAAGATAACCAGTAGGGAAAACGGGGTCAAAATCGAAGAAACTCCCATGTAAGGGTGGTCAGTATATAGGTTCTCCACTCAGAACACAATCTTAAGGCTGCTGCCTGAACAGTCACTGGGCTCTGCCAGAAAACCCAATAAGCCTATTGATGTTCTCAGGTGCTCTGGAGACTGGGCCACTCTAGGCCCTTCTTAGGCAGTTGCTGGGCTCCCTCTGCATATGTGCACCCTTTCCCAACCTTTATGCTGTATTAGGTTAGTAGGTGGTAGCAGAGTGAACCTAGCTACACTGTGTACTGGATTTCAAGTTGGCTGCATATGGGCAAGAGGTAAGACATCTTCAGACCTAAAATGGAGAAAATGGGAATGAACCACAAATACATTTGCTCCAAAATGGACCATCAGGAAGGGCAATTTTTCATCAGCAGTATGAATAGGGAAATGGATGATGTTAAATGTAAATGAACAACACATCGATAAACATATTAAACTCTTAGGTAGGATAGGCTTGAACTGAATAACCTCAGCCCTTTAAGATGGGTAGCAATTACCCTGGAGACGGATGAGGATGCAGAAGTTACTCATCATCAATAATCAAAATGACTCAGTTAATCGGTAAAAAGGATAACTTTTTTATTTTCAATTGTCTAAAACAGGGAGCATAAAGAACATTAACAAATTTGCTCGATCCTCTTACTCAACGAAATTCATAAACTGTACTTTTATATTCAAAACTTATCATCATTGACGTTGACCTGCATCACTACCAACGTCATCCTACGTGGCAAACTACAGAACCTATTACTAACTATGATAGGCTCTTAGTGAACATCTACATATACGATCTATACTAGTATGGGATGGTAAGTGAAAGTGATAGGTTTCTTAACATAATGTGGAACAACTAAGCCCTTCCCACAAAATGGCCACTATGAACGTCACTAAATACACAACGTCCCATTGGCTACACAAACTATAGGACCCTTAATTATGCAGTCCTCTACAGTTGGTTGGCACCCTAACCTTCGTCAGTACTTTTCCACTGACGTCCAGCAGCATGCAGATTGGACTTCCAGGTGCTGGGGAGCTCCTCTTACCCCAGCTTCCCACCAATTAGCATATCAATCTATTATCACCTCAGTGGTCAGCTTAGTCATTTAGGCTTTGAAGCTTGGCCTTGAGTTTGTTCTGTACTGTGGAGAATCAGGGGAGTGAAGGCACGCTCTGCCCTCATGAGTAGGTGTAAGCATCTTGCTCGTCCAACTTCATCCTTCCATGTGACTGTAGACCATGATTTTGGGAGCTGATCTTTCACATGATTTTGTATCCACTGCTAGGTAACTTCATCTTGATAAGGCCTTGGCTTCTTGGCATGACTTCATGGTTCATTCAGCCTCGTCTTTCTGAGATTCACTTTTAATTCAGGTGTTTTCTTGCTGTGCCACACTGAGATGAGGCCTTTCATTTTTAGCCCAATTCTGCTATAACACGTAGTGGAAACATCCATCATTAATCCTTAATGCATATATGTATATAATGGTGCATGCCACAGTCTATTCACTATAAAGCCAGCCTCAAGGATACTTCATCACCTTGATCCCAAGATGTCACTTATCCTTGATACTTTCTTGATGCCTTATAGAATATCTGCATTCTGTAGTCTCTGCATCTGTTCTAGTTACGTCAACTCTGCTCTGTGTGACATTACCATTCTTCTTGACCATTCATTTGCTCTGCTTCTTCTGGGATTTAATTCAAACGGCCATCATATTTTCTTGTATACAGGTACGGTTTTCTCAATGGGAACCTTGCTTCCAGGATTCTCTTAGATATCAGTATTTTCAATGGTGCCGCACGTGTCTCACATCCTGGCTCCCAACATATAGGCAATACAGGTGAGGTGGTTGAGGTGGGGGTACTTGGCTCCTCCTCTAAAGGCTCATCAGAACAAAAATATATGAAACAATCTTTAGTTAATGATCAGTTAAGGTAATAAATGTATTGCAACAAAACCCTGGAAATTGAGCTAAAGCCACCTTAAACTTTGCACTCCTTGTTGTGACGCCTATGACCACAGTGATACCATCACAAATGATTTCACTTATGTCATCACTGGTGACATCAGCTCTCCACTCACCAGTGGCCAACGTATAACTACTACACACGGACACAGTTTTCGTCCAGTTCATGGATGGCCCTTCAATCACAGACCCTGTCCTTGGACAGCCGTTGTTGTCTCTATGCTGTACTCTATGCTTCCCTCCATGACGCTGCTGTTCCCTGCGTGTTCCACTGCTGTGGGACTCACTTTGTCCTCTATTGCCATTTAACTCTCATACTCCCTTTAATGTCGGTCTGGGTAGTGGGATACAACTCTCGAGGGCAGCGGGTTTCCTCTGTTTCTCACTCCTTCATACTTCTAATTCTGATATCATCTTTTATCAAACTACTACAAATGAACTCTTCACAAGTGGTGATCTGATGTACATGTAGCTGTTGACTATTTTTCACATTGTTATGAACTATTCTAAAATGCTAAAATCATGTCTGATACCATCAGTTAAATAGTCATTGTTGTAATTTATGATGTTATTAGTGATGGCACAGGTGATGCAATCGTGAAGTCATACATGATGGTATTATTGATGTAACCAGTGATGTCATCAGTCATGTCATCAGTGAAGTCCTCTGTGATGTCATCATTGTGGTCATAGGATGCGCAACATGGGGTACGAGGTTCAGGTCCAGGGTTTTGTTTAAAAACGTTTTTTTTTTTTACTTAACTGATCATTAACTAAAGTTTTGTTCACTGAATTTCAAGGGTTTTGTTATTCCATAGACATTTCCGCCATGCCCACTCTATATTTTAAAACACTTGCAACCCATCGCTCAAAGACGTTCACCAATCGCAGACTGCTTTTCACCTGTTTTGACAGTGGTATTGTTATCTATAAAAGATGGCTGGCTTTGAGAACTCACAATGTTTCAGGCATTGCGCAGTGACATTAAATTATTTGACAAGGATCACACACTTGGGTTAAGCAACATGCTACACGTCTCTTGTTTTATGGCCAGTCACTTGGTGACTGTTGTGATACATAGCACAACACCAACTAACAACATTTAAGCAGCACGGAAAAGGCACTTTTGCCCCATGACAAAAAATCCAAAGCTGGCACCCATGAATATATGCACAGTAAGTGTACATATAGCTTAAAGTGAAATATACAAATGTAGTTCAATTGACTTTCCCATTAGAATAAAGTGTGCAAGACAAAATAGCATTAGATTTTTTAAAAAAGTAATGATCACCAGAAAAATAATTTGAGAGAGGTAATGTTCCAATAAATATGCTGCCAAAGTATAAACGGTGCTCACCTTTTAAACCCAGCAATCTGTAGTGAAATATTCCCTGAAAAAATCTATTTCATGCCGTTTGTGATGATGACGTGTGGGGGGTAGTAGGGTGAGTGGGTGGGGGTAGAGATAGTGTGGGTAGGGTGGTTGGGGTTAGACAGGCTGGAGGTAGGGTGGCTTGAGGCAGAGAGTATGGGCTAGGGTAGGTTGGAGTAGAAAGGGTGCAGGCACACGGTGGAGTAGGGTGGGTGAGAGTACAGAGAATGGGACTTTGGTGGGTGGGGGAACTGATAGTAGAGTACGGTGGGTGGGTGAGTGTAGAAGGCGGTAGGATGGGTTGGATAGAAAGGGTGGAAGGGTGGGAGTGCGGTCGACAGGGGTCAAGATGGTTTGGGTAGGATCCATGGGCAAGGGGTTAGGGGGCGTAGGAGGATGTGTGGGTGATCAGAGGGTGGGCGAGTGAAGGTAGGTAGGATGCGTAGGATGCATTGGACCAGGTGGGGTAGGGTGAATGAGTCAGAGAGGGTCAGGTAGGGCAGGTGGGATAGAGAAATGGTGATAGGGTTGCTGGACAAACATTTAAAAAGAGTAAATGTAAATAGCTCAGGCTTAACTGAATACATTTCCGGTGATATCCGCCATAATACTATATCCCCATAATGCCATTTTCTATGTGATTGTCAATCTATTCTCTTCTAATATATACGCCAACAATCAACTCGCTAGTGAAAAACTGTCTTGAAAATGTATGAACAACTTCACGGCAAGTTTATAATAACAGAGCACTCGGTCCAACGTTAAAGTGCACAAATATTTATTAGATTAAAATCAGCTCATAATAAAAAAAAGTCTAAATCAGCATGGACTTACACATTGCATATGCATTTAAAGACTCTCTGCTTCATGCCACACGTTCCACCCCTTTGTAGGAACTTCTTCAGGCAAAAAGTAACATTTATCATTATATGAACCTTTCTCTATTTCTTAACTTTCTGGGAGGTGTTACCTTACAAAGTCATGTGACTAACCTTCATAGGGTCTAATCACTCAGTGAAATAACGGCAGCCATCTTGGACCTTGTCACCTCTATTGCTGCGTATATCGATTGTTTATAGCATACATCATAACCTTTGTCAGATTGAAGGACCCAATATAATCATGTCACCCATACTAGTTGTCTATATTGTATATTATAATACCACAACTTTCGGTTTGAATGCAAAGTGGCTGATTAATACATTATTATCAAAACCATCACAGTATAATCCTGCGAGGACGGGGTCCATAAACTAATATCTGCACAGAAGCCAGCGTAAGAGCGGCGGCAATGTTACTTCTTAGACATCGACAGCAAGTATGTTTTGAATATTAGTGCTTGCATTTCTAATCATACAAGCATCTCATATTCATAAAATTCATCCCAAGTGGGCAATTCCATTTTTGGTTGCAAGGTTTTCTAAGTTATCCATATGTTATTAAAGTGCAATCATGCATAGCAACATAGCCACACTCAAATGTTTAAAACCAACACATTAATAATATACAGATCAGTACTTTAATATTTGCCATGCCTTGTGCATATCAGCTTTAAAACATCAACCTCTGGAACTTGAGGACATTCTAGGCTTCAGCCCGGATGACCATGTTATCAATGTTGTTAACTAGCTTAAAGTGACAAGATGCTATAAAATGACTACATGCTCACTGTTCAATTTAGGTAAACCTCCACTTTATCAAGGCAACTATCAACAATGTGCAGAACCAGTTGTACTTGATGCTATTCCTATAGAACCTCTCAAAAAGTGACATTGGCCTCATTAAGAGTTTGGAGGTAGCCATGCCTGTAATACAGGCAGGCTACCTGCAAACTTGCGAAATAATCCAAGACCCACGAATGGGCAATTGCCGGGTCATGCCGAGTTTGGCGGACCAGTTAATTGCCCATTCGCAGGTGCCGGTAATAAGGGACTCCCCATCCCCATTCGCCCCATAGGCCTGAATGGTAATGGGGAAGGTGGTAGTACTGGTACCGTTAATAACGGTACAGGTATTACATCATGTTCTGCTTGTGGGTGCCGGTACGGCCGCCAGGTCAGACCTGGTGGCTGCAAGGGCACCCACAAGCAGAACTCGTAGTATGGCCGTACGGTACAAACGGTGCCGGTAGCGATACCGGCACCCTTGTTGCCTTACTTGTAATGAGGACCAATCTGCTCTAAAGTGAACTGCTTCCTATTGCATCTAGTCATTATAATTCTAATATCATAAAGATATAATGTAAAATGCTCATATGTTTTGTTTCAATTGGCTATAGAGTGACACCAGATAAGTATGCTTAATCATATAGCAGCTAACGCTTCCCCAGTGTTGTGACCTCTGGGCTTTTTAGTGTTAAAGGTCACTGCTAACTTGGACTCCAATTTACGCAATTTGCGCTCTCTGTTACCTCTCCTTTTGTGTATAAGTAAATGTGCTAGCGCATAAAATTTCATCAAAGATACATCACTCTTATGTTTGTCAGCAAAGTTGACCGCCAGAGGATAGTTGGCATTGTTGTTAAGAATTGCCCTCTAATGCTGAATAGTGCGTATTTTGAGCTGGCAAATTGTAGAGCCTATAAACATTAGCTCACAAGGGCAGATTATGGCATAGACCACGAATGTAGTCAAACATGTTATCTTCTGCTTAATTTGCCAAAAAATGTTCTGCATTGTGCCATAACGAATTTCCTCTGTTTTTACTGCATAAGTACACATCTTACAATTATTGCATTTGTCAAAACCCAAACTAGGCATATTTTCTCTTAACCAATTATTGGCTCTACTTCCTGTCTTGGGCATACTGGGTGAAATAAGATATTTAAGAGAACCAGCCTTAGCAAAAGTAATTTGTGGCTTATTCCCTATAGAGGTTTGTAGGTCAGTGTCTGTTTGTAGGAACGACCAATGTTAACTTAGAATGTTTATAAACTACTTAGCCTGCAGACTGTAAGTGTCAATGAATCTTATCTTTTCCATCTTATTCCACCATATGTTGATATTCTAAACAATAACAATATGAATCTTCGACTCACTTATGTGAGTAGTCCTGAACAGCCAGTCTTCCTAGATCTTGAACTATTTATCACCAATAACAAGATAAATAGCAGACTACATAGGAAACAGGTAGCCTCTACTCCAGACTACATGGCACTAGCCATCATCCTGAAAACCCAAAGCAAGTATTCCATATGGTGAAATGGTGAGGGATAAGAGAAACATCTTTTGGCCACACCCACTTTAAATTTTAAAATAATAAAATGCAATAAGCGATTTCCTTCGGCTGTGCCCACCGTGTATTACACAACAGTAACCAGCCACTAGCTATAGCCTTCAAACGTGTCCACTGTATATTATATACACTAACTAGCTGCTAGCCATGGATTTCAACACAATACGAGCCAGTGGTCACAGCCTTTGGCTGTGCCGACTGTATATTTTGACATATTAATGGCACTAGCCATGGCCTTTAGCTGACTGTATATTTTAAAACAGTGATGGGCTACTAGGCATTGATATTTTTGAACACTAACCAACCACAAGCTATGGCCTTTTGTGCTGGCCAGTGACCCCAGCCTTTGTCATGGCCAAGTCCATGGCCTAAATTGTTATTAAGGTAATTAAAGTTTTCATGAGCTCATTTATAAATTATGTTATGTCTAATTCCATTATTGATGTAATCAGTTATATACAATGCAATTAGTGTTGTCAGCAGTGATGGCATCAGTGATGTGGTCTATGATGTCATTGTTGTGATCATAGTCTGTGCAATTGGGGGTGTGAAGGAAAGGTGGTGTTATATATACACATTACACTGCCTACAATAGGGGCTGTGCAATTATGATCAAGTTGTTCAACTGTGATGTCATCAATGACATTTGTGATATCATCTTTGATGTCCTGGGTGCTAGTCTTAGCAGTGCACGGTGGTGGTGCGAGTTATGGTTGCTTAACTTACCATAACTGGTGAATTTCTGAAGTTTTTCGGTTTTACTTGTAACCATAACATGCCTTTAACAACGTTTTTTCATTGAAAAAAAATAGATATCTATATCCATATCTATACAGATATAGATATAGATATATGCAATGGTTCTGCAGTGTTTACAACAAAAAATGAGAAGCACTCTTCATCGTCACCACAGAGTTTCAGATCCAGGAATCAGAGTCCAAAGAAATTACAAACAACATTTCAATTGTGCACCATGTGCAATTTAAAATCCATAAACATATGGAGTTCCCACATGCAATGACATATGAAAATTCTGCAGCATTACGCCTCTCACGTCACTTGATCACATGATTTATACATATATATATATATACACACTGTTATTTGCATAGCGTATAAAGAGTTCCCCTTGACATTTATTTAACAGATGCGTAAATGGCATCTTGTCCTCTCGCTCCTTACTGCAGCCATGCAGGCAGAAATGTGATAGATGAAACCAAGGCCATTGATTTGGTGCCGCATGTTTAAAACACGAGACAAAAACCCTGCGACATGAAATCTATATATTGTCGCCTTTTCACATGCTCTAAGTGATTCCAGTTGCTATGGATATCAAGAACATGGAGACGTCCATCCTGTCATGCTCCACAAAGGGATAAATAGAAATGATAGCTCTAATTTGAGCATGGCGTACCAATTGCACTCTGGGCTACATTTAAGGAGCCGAGGGATATACAGCCTGCCGCTGATTGCCGATTTGCAAACATTTTCAGGTTTGCACCTCAAAACTGAATTTCCCATGACATTAAGAAGACAAGCAAATGTAGTTTCCCTCTGGCCTAAAGCATGAGCTTGTGTGAAACTTTGCATAGAGTACAGTCGATAGGGGGGCAAAAGGTCCCAGGCCATCCTGCCTCCATTCAGCTGTTGCAAGTCTCAACTAGGGGAGGGCGAAATTACCAGCAGCGAAACAGAATTGGTGAAATTCGCCAACAATTCTATTCCATTAGCTGGGCAGTGTTCAGCCTTTTCTGCCACACTTTCTGCATTTTGTATTTTGCCACAGATATTTCGTCTTTGTGCGGTCCGAAACACCTCAAAAACGAAATTTCAGGGGGGGAAATGAAATGTACATGGGCATAACACCACATTCGTCGGCTAAAGTTTTTGTTTTCCAAAAAATGACATATTGAAAAAACACATTTTTCGGAGGGAGAAGACCACAAAATGCCAATTCTGCTCTGCAGGCAAAATTGGCAGATTGGGGTAACTTTCTTTGCCTGTAATCTGACAATTTTCCTGCAGAATGTATATAACCTGTACAGTGTATGGACGTGTATGGACTCCGCTCCTCAATAGGTAGGTGAAAGTGATGGAAAAGCAGGCTTCTTTTCAACCTGAGTAGATCAACACGGATCAGGGAGATCCCTACATCATATCGCTTTTTGATCCCAGTAACTAGAAGGGATCATCGTTTCCGTCACTTTCACCTACCTATTGAGGATCGGAGTCCATACACGAAATAAATAGACCATCGTATTCCTCGCAACATAGGAGTTACCTCTGACAATTAATCATATTTTGATTATTATCAATTGAGGTCCGATACTCTAAAGATTTTTAATCAGTTGTAAAATCCAAAAAACACAATGTTTATTTGGAAAGTAACACAGAAAATTAATTACACTTGTGGAACCATGAAGGCAAAACTCAGGAACTCACTAGCACGGATTAATTCTAAAGGTAAAGTTATAATTGAATAAATGTGACTCAGATTCGAGTGTGATAAAAGGAATGGTGGAGTGCCATCAGAAAAGGGAGCTTGGGCGCAAACAGAGGCACAGGCAGCCTGGAGAGTCACCAGGCAGCGGAGTAAGAGAGCAGGAAGTGAGAGGCAAGTAGCAAGGGAAGATACACATGCTGATCCAAACGTTAAGAATGTAGGCTGTTACCAGCAGTTATGGCCCACATTCCAAGTCTCTGGCTAGCTGGTAGGCCTCCCACATGAGTGGGACTATTTTTAGCCTAGCATTCAGAAGTTGTGAATCCATTTACAACTCTTTAACTACAGACACTGTGCTGGGCACACAACGAATGGTCAGTCTGTGCAGACATTAGTC
The DNA here is from genome assembly GCF_040938575.1 of Ambystoma mexicanum. Classification (NCBI taxonomy): domain Eukaryota; kingdom Metazoa; phylum Chordata; class Amphibia; order Caudata; family Ambystomatidae; genus Ambystoma; species Ambystoma mexicanum. The sequence continues at coordinate 433,430,450 of NC_090937.1, forward strand.
TCAACCTGGTCCATCGACCAACATTTTTTTGTAGCAAAATAGAAATATCAGGGGTTTGAGAATGTTTCCATTTTCGGACCTGATTTAATAAAACATTTGTGCATAAACTCAATGAGTTGCAGATTAAGCAAATCATTAGATGCCACCTTCTACAGAGGTAGAAGCAGTGCTTTAAGTGGGCCGGGGCCAGCTGGGGCTGGGCCCCGGCAGTCTCCATAAAGTGGGGCTGAGCCAGGGCCCTGCCAGGGCCCCCGTCCCACCATGCCAAGGCGAGACACATTGTCCCGCCATGATCGCAGCCGCGATGGTTGATGTGCCGGCTCTTTTCTAGTCAGGCAAGCTGACTAACAAAAGTGCCAGCCACAGCGTCACTCAAATTCAGCAAAGCTGTGTCTGGCTGACACTTCTCAGTCACTGCAACTTCCTCTCATGACCCCTTTTGTTTCCTCACCGCCTCCCTAGGTCAACAAGGCGTCTTTGACCCGCGTTGAACCTGCAGGCTCACAGAGCCCCCAGGTTCCCCCAGGGTCAATTGTGTACTTTTTAAGCCGTCTTTACATATTTCTATGTTTATAAAGATGGCTTGGAAAGTACACAATCCAAGTCATCTTTTATGAAACGTTATCGGAAAAGACGCCTCAGGCTTTGTCCGTGGGCAAAGCTTAATCAAAGATGTCTTGATGTCTTGGATTGTGTAATTTCAAGCCATCTTTATGAACACAGAAATACATTTCTATGTTCCTAAAGATGGCTTGGAAAGTACACAATCCAAGCCATCTTTTATATAGCTTTGTCGTTGTCAAGCTTTTATAAAAGATGGCTTGAATTGTGTACTTTACTATGTTACATATTTCTATATTTATAAAAGATGACTGAAAACTGCAGAAACAATAGTAAGGTATGCAAACAAATATATAAATGCTGACAAACATTTATATATTTGTTTGCGTACCTTACTATTGTCATTTGTTCAGGCCATGCCCATCATGGAAGTCATGCCCCCAAATGAAGCCCCCCCGCCCCCTCAATGTCTTACCCCACTTAAACAACTGGGTTGAAGTCTTTGGCAGCTGTGTAGCACTAACATGCTGAGCAACCGTCTTTTTATGGCCCAACAGTCAGAGAGGTGAGGACCACATCACACAAACTCTCTGTGAGAAGTGCAGACTCCAGGCAGCAGTACAAGGGGTGCCGAGTACCACGGGTGTGCTGGGACCTGCCTCCCCCTTCCTTTAAGGCCATCTGCATTGGAGGTGCTATACTTCCAATGGGATTTTATTTTTTGGCACCAGCACCCCCCGCCCCCGCCCTCCTGGGGAAACCAGAAGTCGTTGCCCCTGATCAGCACCATTACTAAATTCAGATGTTTTTAATGAATACATTACATGTTGATTTGATGGCAGATTTTGTGGTGAATGTGTCCTGCTTGGTTAATGACCTAGATGTAGCATGCACAGGACATTTAGCAACATGTCTCGTTGAGGATGGGGACCAGATGTTCAAGCTCCCCAGAGCCATGGTATTTTGGATCGCAAGATTTAGGAAGTTTGCAGTCTACTTTTTTCATATATGCCATGTACTTGTAGACCAAGGTTGCTTTCCTGATGTTTTGACTGAGTCCCATGTCTCTTCATCATTGATTGTTCTGGTTTGGGCTGTAGTCTTACTGAATATTGATTTAGTAGGTGTGTATGTTCAAGGAAATAAGGATAGTGAAGATTTATTTTTTTACCCTCTGAAAAATAACCAGTCTTAAAATTAAATAAATGCCCTACATATAATGAAGTGCTTTGAGAAACATGTTCTGCAGTAAGTGATATAGCTGAGTGAGTTAAGCGCAAGCTTCAGAGATAGTTGTGCAGCCTGCAGTCTTTTTTTATTTAACCTGTGCCCTTCGTCATTCCAATGTCATTAAATTAAACATCATTAAATTAGGTACAAATAACACCTGTGGCAGTTGTAAGTGATTTCAATCCGACACACACCTGAGTCACGCCCAGCGTGTAGTGCGCAATTTAAATCCTTATTTATTTTTACCTATAGGTTCAATACTCTGAACGATATATCACTCCCTTCTCCTGGAACCCCCCTGGTCACACTGAACCAGGAATCAGGCTAGTTTGCAAAGGTAAATATGTATGTATTTAAAATGTAATCACAATATATTTTAATAGGTAAACAACAATCACCAATGGGCTGACAGGGCACTGAATGATATCTTTAATAGACTATGAATCAAGTAATGAGCACAAAAACAAATGAAGCACAGAAAAGAATACTTTTGAATTGGTGTAGAACAGATGTCACTATGGTTAGGAATTCCCCCTGCAACAACCCTCAACCCCCAAAAGGCAATGTAAAGAGAAGGGAGGAGAAAACATGTATTCAGGAATAGCACAAATCAAACAGAATATCAGTCCCACCATCCCCATTCAAACACAAGAGAAAACAGAATTGACTTTTCAGCTGTCAGGTTGGCATTTAAATTGTCTTTGGAATTGACTGAGCAAAAACACCAAATGTGGTCAAAAATACTTAAATTGTTATACATTCCTATGGGAGCTGCTTTGAACAGTTAAACACAATCACAAACAATGTTTAGTCAAAAGAAAACAATGGAAATCTTAAAGTCCAAGTCGGAAACAATTTACAGCTATTTCACACGTGTAAAATTTCTCAGAATGTAAAATCGTGGCAAACTTTTCCTTTCGCGATATTCACTATAACAGGAGAATCACACTGTTTTGCAATGTGGTTTTGGGTTCTATGGATAGCTAAGAATGTTAGGTACAAGTGGGAGTTCAAATTTCGTTTCTATCATAAAGACTGAGGGAGTTATAGAGGTTTTAGTAAAGGTCGTTTTTGTAAAATAGGAGTGAGAATGAAAAACAGAAATGCACTTTGAAAATGACAGATGGGTTGATTACAATAGATTTTGACTATCAAAAAGTGAATGCCACAGATGGACCTTACAGTTACGTGATCAGCGTAACCCTCCTGTTGTGGATACTCTACTTCTTAAGATGAGAAAAGATTCAGCGCAAAGATAGTTCTAGCAACACTATGGTTCTGAATGAAAGATAGGATGGGTTTGAGATTGGGATGAGACAATGCAAATATACTATGTGTCACAGTCCTTCCTATTAATACTCACAGGATAAGTTATTAAATTGGACTGTCGGTTCTGGTCATGGATTGGATCTGGTCTAAGAAGAACAGCACATCAGGCATGGGATCGGGTCAGCTAGGCCGGTCACCGGATTTGCACAGGATCAGCCCTCCTAGTATGTGGATATTTCAATAAGCTGGATAGTGAGTTCCTCACGCAAGCCTAGTGGTAACAAGCCAGAGAATTTCAGGATACTAGTTCAAAAGGCCTTCTCACACCACAGCGCTTCACTGGGTTGCAAGAATAATTTTGAGGATTAGGCCTTGCAGAAAGTCAATAGTTCTCTACTGCTTGCAAGAGTCTTGGCATCTGGACCTTGAAAGATGTTTAAAGCTGGATGTAGAATGCTGGATCAGAGTGCTTTGCCGTAATCAGGAAAGTGAATGGATCTGTGAGTCCCTATGTATTGTCAGCTGTCTCTATTTATCCTTTCAAATGACATCACAAAAAGGGTGTATGTGCCAGCTTAGCTAAACTTGCCCCTGTGAGCTGGGATTGGGTCAAAACTTCATCTCCGCCTTGCATTTGAGTGATTGGATCAAGGCCGGATGATGTCACATTTTATGGTTTGCTTTACAGCTCTTAGAGACCTCCCTTTATCCACTGGTCTCAAAATTGAATTTTATACTAAATACACATTTCTACATTGGTCGCTTTTACACAAATCACCCACAAAGATGCCATATTTTATGTAGTCTCTGTTCATCAAAATCTCGCAGCTGTGGGGTCTTGTTTCTTTCTACAGAATGGTGTCCTTTTTTCATATGAACACAATTTCCAAACCTTATGCAAATTTCCACAAATGTGTGTGTTTAACATAGGGATGTGGTTGTAAATTTTCACAATTATAGGATTAATACATTTAATCTAAAACCACATATATTACCATTCCTGTCCAGAACATGTCACACAGTTCTGCCGCTTCTTAAAACGTGCAGCCAAAAATTAGACTAACAGATATGTCCTTGGTATATTTTTCACCATTTTGAATCACAAGTTATTAGTCTTTTAAAAATTGTTCTTTGTTCATGCATAACGGCAAATGGTACGCCCCTTTTTCTCTCCCTGGAGTCTAGGAGCATCCCACTCCTTGGTTGTTCCTTCCAGGAGCCATTTAAGACCCTCTCACACCTCTGTTTCCAGGGCTGAAAGGCCTGCTATTGTTCATTCTATTTCTGTAGACAAGAGTCTGGGTTACCCCACCATTAGAACCTCCCTGTGAGTTTCAGCTGAGAGGATATCCCTCCCCCTGGGAGAAACCTGTTTGTCCACTTCCAAAGGGTTGCAGCTCAGCCAAGCTTATTTATTCTTAATTAGAAATCCAAGAAAAACCAAACTTGTTGCATCAAACATAAATACATTTCTTTCTTAGCTTTAACTCTGTGGGATAAAGAGCAACTGAAATCTGTATTCTTTTTTGCCACAATCCTTTTTATGTTTGCTGATCTGGCAGACTTTTTAGTTTAGATCACTTTAAAGTTTCATCAGTAACTCATCTGACAGCTGTCATTCAGGTAGCCCAGGGTACTGCACCCAGATTCTGACAGGGGCTGTCAGTTTACAGACAATCCGATTTTTCTGAAGAAATGTTTTGTCCTTCACATTTAGGACTTTGTATGTTCGCAATGCTTCATAAGATTACATGAATTTTAGCACAGAGCAAGATCTTGGATGTTGAGAATTGTTGTGTTATAGGCATTTTGGAGTTTTTAGCACCAAAGCAAATGTACTTTATAAGCACCTTTTTGAAGTTTCATTTGCAAAGCGCTGCTTCTTTCTCTGCACTCTGTTTGCTGGTCATGGAGCCCACTGGCACATTTTCTTCAGGGGTGCTCTATTCCACCACATATCACCATGGGTGGCAGGTTGTGCATCCCTCTTTTTGTGTGCTGAAGCACACGGTTTTTAGAGGTTTTTGGCATGCCCCAGAGTTTTGCAGCCATTGTTGCAGTTCCTTGCACCATACTATCAGGATGATGCCGCATAGCACTGTGGAGTGGGTCAATGCATCCCACAGAGCACATCATGATTCTGCACTGAATGCGCTATAGGAACATTTGCATTATATTTAGTAAAATAAAAAAGTCTCTGACATATGTAATATTTGTGGCACCATGATTGGCTGAGGAACTTCTCAACCCCTTGCCATTCAGACAAAGCTTCCCAAGCAAAGAAGATCACAAGGCTCTGTTCAAGCTGTTGTAAAGGGGGATCCTCCACCCTCCTTGGAGTTTGACATATGTGGACTTAGGCACGGGACAAGAAGGGAGACGGACACCCGTGCATTTGCTTCAAAAGTGATCTTTAATGCATCTTCACAAGACAGCAGAAACAGCAGCAGCCTTGGGCTCTGAAAACCATTGTGCTTTTATACTTTTTTACGGCTGATGCAACATTACATATGACTGCACAATACATACTGATTGGTCCCTGAAGCCAAAAGCAAACCCCTACTTGTTTTATTATTGGTTGGCTTAACTGCCACTCACCAAGCCCACATGACTTATCTTGGCAAGCATTATTTAACTGACACATAGGCTCATTAAACTTGTGTGAGATCCTGCCGGATCTCATCATAAATCCTTTATTGCCTGCCAAAAAGCTGCCCCAAATCTGATTGCCAAGACCTGACAAGTTCACTTGGGAGGCTATACTGTGAAAACCCCTCATGAGCTCAGCATGTTTGTTGCTAGTTAAGCAGCTACTTGCTCTAATTGATAGTCTTCCCAGGCCTTTACCCGGATCTATGATCCATCACTGTCAAATTTGCCTGACAAGTAATTCTAAATATACAATTCCCAGCCTTCTGCCAAAAAATATTCAACATCGGAATGAATCAGCTATTATAACTTCTGCTTGCAGGTCATCATTTTATATTTGGCATCCATTTTAAGATTTATCTGAACTTGCTTAGCCTAGAGATTCAGCCACCCTACCAAACGGCAAACCAATCTACTTTTGTACTTAACTTATTTTCTTTTCAGTTTACAGATTACATTTTCAATATTCAAGTTCTATGTGTAATACCTCCATCTCCTGAGTCATTCTGACCCCAAAATATGTTGCCCTAAATGTATTTCTGTCTTCAAAAAGCTCTATAATTCTGATTTGTGTAATACTGCAAGCATTGATCAGCCTGGCATGTTACCTGCATTCGGTTTGAGGGGTGCAGGGGTCTAGGACCATGTCTACACTGTAAAGGAAACACACTTGGAATATAATGGCAGGATCAGGGCACGGACAGCTGTACCTTGCACGTGTTCACTATAATTGCCACCTGAGGCTATACGTGACATAAGATGTGATGCTATATCTGATATAAGATGGTAGTAACTGCTGCTAGGAGGCTATCCTTGCGGATCTACTTTATTTTTCATGATGACGTTGTTTGTGTGCGCTATCTTTGTGCACTTTTACTCAATCTCTTTTTCACCATATGTTTTTTTATGGGGGCCCATCCTCCCTCTAGCCCACACCAACATTACTCCCAACCTCCTTACAACCTACCCCCACGCACATACACATTTTGTGAAAAAGAGCTTGAAGAAAAGTGCACAAAGAAAGTGCACACAAATAAAGTCACCTCAAAAAGCAAACATGATACGATTCTGCGATATGATGGAGAGTCCCTAATATATGATTGTTCTGCTGGGTATGTCATCGGCATACTGTGACTGCATCTGCGCATATGACGGATATGCTTGTGTCAATACATTGTCAGTAACCAAAATAGCCGGTTTCCTATGCTTACTGTTATTTATTGTAACATCAGTAATGCCAATTCCTGTGATATCATCACGTTTATAGGTCAAGTGATAGAACATCTCAGGATGCAATTGAGTTCAAAAGCCATGTGATGCCACTTCCTGTGATGTCTCTGGGCAAGTAATGTCACTTCCACTACTCTTGACATATTGGTGAAGTGATGTCTCTGAGTGAGTTGCCCGAAGAAAAATAGAGTGGATCCACCCTATTAAAACTGGTGCTCTCAGTTGGCCCTAAAAACAGGGCTGTACACTTTAGCTCTATTTGTACTGAGCGTGCGATAAAGTTCAAATAATAAATTATCTCAACCAAATATAATGGATAATTCTCTTGAGGGAAATGTTTATTCACATCTCTTGATTCGTCCTTCTATCGAATATTTTGCTTCATATTCAATGAGGACAGGCATAAAATACTGGCTAGAATTTCTTGTACAATTGCCAATGCATTTCGGTTTTTGGAACCTTCATCAGGGCCGTACATGAATTTTAATATGCCCAAAAATTAACTATGTTAAATAGTTTCATAAGCATATGGTAAGACAAATAATTCAACAGTAATTAAGGATTGAAATGCATTCAAAAACGCACATACCGGTTCCATGTATCATCAAATGTTCCAACGGTAATGTTGTAGTGGTGAAAAATAGAAAAGAACAGGAAAACCATCTTTCAAAGTCAATGATGTGACTAGCATCAAAATCATTGTATAAACATGAAGGTAATATATTGAATGTACCTTGAGATTCAACAGACTCTTCAACTCGTAAATGAAGAATCCAGTCTGAGTAAATGCTCCTGTTAACATCACGTAAAGAATCATCAGAAATCAGTCATTCTTTCAACACCCAGTAAAATGGAACATAGGATGGATGCTTACCATTACTCAGCAGAAAAAACGCAACGTGCATGTCAAACACGTTTGCAGTGACGTGAGCGCGAATGCAAGTGGCAGCATTGAAATGTTGCCATGGAGACCCAAAGGCATCGCGTGTAGAACATGTACGCCTTGGGTCCCACCTCCGTGCGAGCATGGGAGGTGGGAATGTCGGCATGACAACGCCTTGCCAAGTTAAAGTGAAACTAAGCCATGCAGTTGTAAACGAATGCGGAAAAATTACTGAAAAATGAGCGAATGCGTCTCGGCATCATTCAAAGTCCTGATCACTGATCGATGTTAAGAAAACACAACATGTGTGCTCATGTTGGACAATATCCTGTATGGTCTGGAGCTTTGGGTATTATGTGGTAATTATGACGCAAATAAAAGCCAATTTACGGAGGGTGAAGGAATGTAAGTATGAGGGTTGCTATGACCCGAATAATTATCACAAGGATATACTTATAAAAGATCATTCGCAAAACCATATGTCAACCGTTGAAAGACCAACATAAATTCTATACCATGGTGAACCCAATGGGGGTAGGGGGTAATCCATGGCGACCATGGACTTAGTAATGATTAGGTCACTATTTCTCAAATAAATATCACAAGTTAAAAAACTGGATTAGAACTATTGTCAATGTAAGGGGATAACATTGAATATCACTAAATCTGGCATTAAGGAACCAGTGATAATCTATGAATGGATTTCTAGATGCTTGGTGCAAGACTCAGCATAACAGCTACAGTGGAAATACTTATAGTGGAAAATTTGCAAAAAAACAACATAAATTGTTAAACAAAGGTGAACCCATAGATGGGAGGGGGTAATCCATGCCTACCATGGTCTCAGCCATGATTTGGTCATTAGTTCCAAAGTTAGAGAAATTGGATACAAAAGGAGTCAAACTGTAGTGTCTATTTATCAACACAACTAATAAGGTGTATTTATGTTCATAGATAACACATATAGTTTATTTCTTCATGAATTCCCTTGGGTGTCAGAGAGCTTAGCCAGTCTATCCAAAATGTTTCCTGTTGGTCGAGTCTCTTTTGAAAGTTCTCATACTTGTTAAGTTTTTGGACGACTTCTAAAATCACAAATCTTATCTGTGCCAAATCGTTTTTTTTTTCTTGCCAATGTCTGGCCACCACCGAAGTTGCTATATGCTTCCTTATGCATGATCGATGTTCGTTCCATCGGATTTTAGCAGTACGTTGTGTCTGACCAACATAGAACAGCCCAAAAGGGCATTTGATTCCATTAACAATGTTCTGTGTGTCACAAGTGGCAGAGCCCTTCAGTTTAATTTTAGCTCTGGAGTGTGGATGGTTAATGGTTGACCCTTTTATGATGTAATTTTAATTACTGCAATTTTGGCACGGAAATGTGCCTATCCGATCAGTTAACTTCTTTTTGCGTAAAGGTTTGGTGTTGACTAGTATACTTCAAATTCTGGCTACGTTGATAAGCAAAAGTGGGAAGTTCCTTAAAAAGATGTTCTATTCTCTGGTCACAAGTTATAGTGTTCCAATTTTTCTTAATTATGGATTTGATCCGGCTGCTTTGCCTGGAATATTTGGATACAAAGATCAACGGAGGTGTGTGTTTTGTTTTAGTTTTTGGTTTCAATAATTCTTCTCTGTTTTGTGTGCCTTAATGCCAAATTTAGTGATATTCAATGTTATCCCCTTAGATTGACAATAATTCTAATCCGGTTTTTTACCTTGTGATATTTATTTGAGAACTAGTGACCTAATCATTACTAAGTCCATGGTCGCCATGGATTACCCCCTCCCCCCATTGGGTTCACCATGGAATAGAATTTATGTTGGTCTTTCAAAGATTGACATATGGTTTTGCGAATGATCTTTTATAATTATATCCTTGTGATAATTATTCGGGTCATACCAACCCTCACACTTACATTCCTGCACCCTCCGTTAATAGGCTTTTATTTGTGTCATAATTACCACATAACACCCAAAGCTCCAGACCATACAGGATATTTTCCAACATGAGCACACATGTTTTGTTTGCTTAACATTGATCAGTGATCAGGACTTTGAATAATGCCGAGACGCATTCGCTCATTTTTCAGTAACTTTTCCGCATTCGTTTACAACTGCATGGCTTAGTTTCACTTTAACTTGGTAAGGCGTTGTCATGGCGACATTCCCGCCTCCCATGCTTGCACGGCAGTGGGACCCAAGGCGTACGTGTTCTACGCGCGACGCCTTTGGGTCTCCATGGCAATGTTTAAATGCTGCTGCTTGCATTCGCGCTCGCGCCACTGCGAACGCGTTTAACATGCACGCAGTGTTTATTCTGCTGAGTAATGGTAAGCATCCATCCAACGTTCCATTTTACTGGGTGTTGAAAGAATGACTGATTTCTGATGATTCTTTACGTGATGTTAACAGGAGCATTTACTCAGACTGGATTCTTCATTTACGAGTTGAAGAGTCCGTGGAATCACAAGGTACATTCAATATATTACCTTCATGTTCATACGATGATTTTGATGCTAGTGACATCATTATCTTTGAAAAATGGTTTTCCTGTTCTTTTCTATTTTTCACCACTACAACGTTACCATTGGAACATTTGATGATACATGTGCATTTTTTATGCATTTCAATCCTTAATTACTGTTGAATTATTTGTCTGACAGCCCTGTTTTTAGGGCTAACTGAGAGCACCAGTTTTAATAGGGTGGATCCACTCTATTTTTCTTCGTTCATAATTATTTGGTCCCTATGCCATAGGACCTTCTCATGACTGGTGCCCCAGGCTAAAACTTCACTAATCAGTATAAGTCAACTGAGACTGATGAACGAACTGAGAAACCACATAGTGCCCACCTTCAACCTCTTGTTTTGAGTGAGTTGCCAACACAACAATAAAGTATAGGCTGTGCAGTAAAGAACTTTGCCACACACTCAAGATGATTGCAAGTTTTAGCCAAGTGCCATCAGCACCTCGAGATTGTTTTACAATGTTTTCATGCAGCCTTAGAGTGCACTGGGCCGCCTATACAACACATATTCAAGAATGATAAAGTGTTTGCTGCAGAACGACAGAACCATTTCTCACTCCACTCCTCGGCTTGGGCTGAGCTCAGACCATGGGAAGTGCGTGTTTTTCTCTCTACGCAACATACTTTCATTGCCTGTTGTAGTTATTATTTTCAGGTGTGTTTCCTTTTACGGTTGCTTGCATCTTTATTTTTGGAGTGCAGAGTTGCAGGAGTGACTGGAGCCCTTTTCCACAACGTATTTCAATTAACAGCTGTGCAATGCGTTCTTTTTTTGTGTAACACATTGATTTGTGGTTTTGAAGTGGCATAATTCTGCCTGGAATATGATTTGAGCACATTCCAGTCCAGAGAGCCAGCAGCTGATGTTTGTTCACAGTGAAGCTGTCAGCTCTCAGGCAAACACTGGAGTAACTATCTTAATCGAGGCCCGTCTGTGTATTTTTACGTTTTTTCCTTGGCAAGTTATTGAAATCACCTCCCTGTCCGCATAGCCTTGTGGAAAATCACGAATCAGTGATCAGTATTTGAATATTCTAGCTATATGAGGGACATTTGTATGACAGCAACAAAAACAGCGCATTGGAGCGCAGACATACTCATTTGCATCTCGATCCGACCAATCAAACGCTTCCGTTTTCTGACCCTGCTTTATACAGACCCATATGATATATAGCTGGGAAGAACTATGACCCTGTACCCGTTTGGTGCCCAAACTCCGTGTGTCGACGTGACATTCTTTTGTTGAAGATGACATCAGATGACTTTAGTTAAAAAAAAAAAAGGAGAGGGTGATAACAAGGGTTTGAATGATGCCCACTCTTGTGTAGATGCCCCTCACTACATTGTGTTATGAAAAAATGAATTATTGTATTTCGAAAAACTATCTTCTTACACTTGTATACCCCAGATATCGTAATGTCTGGGTTTTTAAATGTGATGCGGATGAATTATTGAATGACCTGTGCGGACCAATTTATGTCCAATTGTTTTGTGACACTCTTTGGGTGAAGTTGCTTCAGCCTGTTGGAGCCAATCCGTACCCCTGCATACTTAAGTAACACATGACGCACGTGTTTTCTTATAGGGCCTAATTCACAGAACGTTTTACAATGGGGTTTTGCCATTATAAAACTCTTCTGTGAATTAGGCTCATAACGTCCACAATTAAGCTCGTTTGCCCACACATCACGTTTATTGAGCTGGTGAGACACTTCAGGGTGAAGTGGCATCTGCCTTGTGTGGCGTAGTGCTGGAGGCCATATCGGAAGCCGTGTAAGTAAAACGCGACCTTTTGAGCAGCGGTGTCATGGAGGGTGTGCGACACAGGATCCTGTATTTTCAGAATGCCCGTGACATGCATTAACAACAGCATCCTAGGTTAAGTACTGTACAACACAATTTGTTAAGTACCAGAGCGGGAGAAATGCACCCGCATCATTACCGAGTAACGTGAGAGGGCAGCAGAATAGGAGAACTTGTTTACTGCGGAGAGGCTCCGAAGGCAGAACGCTAAACACATGTCTCTGAAACTAACCTTCCGGCAACATAAGATGGCCTGTCTTCCATGTCACGTGACAGGCGTCCGAACTGAATAGATGTTAAACATGATGAGATGCCCAAATCACAGACAGCTTCTAGAAGCTCACCACAGATGGCGATCATAACAGCACAATGCAATATTCTACTGAAAGGGCTGACAAGGGCATTTAAACCCCTACTCCATTCTGGGAGATCCCAAAAACAATGCACGGCCTTAGCAGATGTCATAAATCCGTAAAGTAGCTCAGCGTGCCAAGTGGTCACGGCTGACATGAAATCTGTGGAGGGTGGCCAACTGACTAGTATTTTGCGGTACTGTCCCGTAAAGGAAGATTCTGTCCTGTGCTTGACAGTCGGGGTTCCTTTCATTTCGCAGCCTAGATCCATGCTGCTTTTTGTGCTTGCAGATCAAGATGATGCAGCTCTTCCAGTCCTGCTGCTAAAGCTCTGACACCAGACTTTACTACAGTGCTAATGCTTTGGTCATGTTTACACTTTAAAAAGTGACCATCAGCTCCTAATGACAAAATATTAGCATTGCAATTAAGCCATGTGTTAGAGCGTTGACAGCCATTCACCAGTTGTTTAAATAACAAATGGGGGCGGGCCAAATGTGACTGATGATGTATGTCATCACTGCCTTGTGGGCAAGTGTCCTGCAAAATATTTCAGAAAGTTGATGTAATGAATTGCCATCTGACAAGGGTGTGAAAGCCCTGACTTTTTTGATTTTTATTAAATAATAAAATGATATGGGTAATTCCATCTCTGCAAGGGATATCTGCTAATCAGATTCCCCTTTCATAATCTCCATTCCATAAGCATAGTGTGCACTTGTGCCCTGTTGCCTCCGTATCCTGCTTCACAGCGCCTGCACGACTAGTGGCACAGAGCAAGTTCAGAGGCCACAGGGGACATCTTGCAGCTGCAGTAACACCCAGATCTCTTCAGCTCAGGGGCTGTATTTAATATATGCACCCTTCTTCCAAAAATGACACAGCCCTGAAGATGTTGTCCTGGTGGCACATACAGCTGTAAATATAAGCCATAGCAGAGTTATGGTATGGTGGCCAGCATCTTTCAGAGTTGTCCCCACCACAGTAAATTGTTTTTACATGTGTCAGCCCTGTCGGCCCAGCTCAGCTGTGGAAGGATTATGTGTATTCCTCCCAGACAAGGCCCAACCCTGTCCACTGACACAACTAGCCTTAGGGGATTGCTTCTCTTTCTTTGTAAGGGCAGGTAAACCCCTTTAGCCCAGGACAGCCACTCCACATGACACTGGCCTGGGAACAGAAGAGGCACACCCATTCACAAAGAGCCAGGCCTCAGACCAGGGGGCTCCATTTCTAAAAGGCTCATTTAGAGGGGAGGTGAAGGAGGCAGAGTTAGAGTGAGCCAGAGAGGGATCTGCACAGTTAGAGTATTGTGCCCTCTTGATACTGCCTGCCTCTTTCTCTTCCTGTCCCCTCCACTTCCTCTGCAGCAAAGCACTTGGGTGTGACATTGTAATGGCAAAGCCCACACAATTCAAGAGCAGGGATTGGACCCCTAAAGCAGGCTCATTTTAGTCCAATCACCTGGGGACTTTTGCCTATAATAGAATGGGTCTCCCATCACTTCTTTGAGTCATCTGGAAACATTGTGAACCATCCTGAAGATTTTGTTGGACCCTGCTGGGAGAGCAGTCCTCTCTAAAGTCCTCCAGTTGTGAGGTGGAAGCAAGTGTCCTAAAGGCAGAAGCAAGCTCTTTTCTCGCATGCCCAGGGAACATTGAGGTGATCTGCTGCTAGAATAGGAGATGCCTCTCTTCCAGCGACAACAGTACCCAGGACCTCACTGTGTTGGAGGACCCCTACAGTTGTGTGATAGGCACCCCCGTGTTTGAGAGCCCGACAACAAGGACCCATCTTGTCCCTGAGTCCCTGGAGTGGGACTAAGAGCATCCTAAGAAGTGACCTGCTACTGGTGCAAGACTGCCTCTCTGCCAGCCACAGCGGTACCCAAGACCTCACCGTGTTGGAGGGCCCTGCTGTTGTGTGCCAGCCTCGCCCATGTTTGGTAGTGGATTGGGTCTCAGAGCACCCTGAGAGCCAAGAGAGCTGTCATCCTCAGGTTTGCGGCTGTTGTACTCCATGGTACATGTTTCATGAACTGTTCAAAACTTTTGAACCAGCAGGACCTGCCTTTTGCTCTCTCCCGTTCTTATCACAGCACCAAGTAGTCTGGTACAGTGCTACTGAACCATCAAGAACTGCAAAGAAGGTACTGTTCACTGCTAACTAACCCCTTGGCACATCTTGGCCATAGAGACTGCTTAGGTCAATTTGTACCCCCTTTCTCCAAAGTTCTTATCCCATTTGAAGAACATTGTTGCTTTTGTTTGTCTTTCACTCCTGATTCATTACCCAGGGTGCTTCATCTACTACCTTTGCCAATGCTGAGTTCTTACCTCACGGGTAGGTTTTGTGTAGTGTTGTTCTAGTTAGTGATTAGTGTACATGGTGTTTAATTAAAGTGTACACATTTTTATAGAACCTTGATTGGACATTAATTTATTTTCGACTGTAATACGTCACGGTGTTGCTACTGAACCACATTCACACCCCTCTTGAGAAAATTGCATTCCCTTGGCCCACGCTACCACAAAAGGGAAGGAAGGCATATCTCTTGAATGTGCCTGTTTTACCCTTATGATGGTGTTGGCTGTTGGTTTGTGGAAGTGTGAGGGCTGAATGGGCATTTTAGCCTCTACTCACACTTGTACTCCCACAGGGCAGAAGTCAATGTGTCACAGTTGGCCCCTATATGTGTGTTCTGCAGCTTTCAAATTTGAATCCCAAGTCCAACTCAGCCTTTCATCCTTCCAAGATTGTTAAATGAGCACCAACTTCGGTTTGGAAACAATTCTACATATAAATGTTCTATGCACAACATGTTGGCAAAAGCGCTTTATAAGTAAAACATTATTATTTTTGAAACAAATCACAAATTGACCATCCTGGAAAAACTGACAGGGATTGGACACAAATAGAGATTTATTGTGTGCATTACATATACATTCCATACAAATCTGTTATTACATTACAAAGCTTAAAATATCAGCATATTCAATTAACGAGCAAGATACTTGTCTGGATTTTGTGAGAATAAAAGCCATACAAGTACAGGACATGAGGTTGTGCTGCCAAGGCAGAAACACACATATTTGTCGATAGAAATAGAGACGTGCTCAGAATAGGGTGTATTAATAATTCAGCAGTAGCTGATTAATGTGTACTTTTGCTTCCATGCCTAGTGACACTGTATTTAGAGCTAGAGGTCAATATGGCAGGATATGTGGATCCTCTCACGGCACTCAGCAGGACTCAAGGATGGCCTGGGTGCTTTAGTATGGAGTCTATTCTTGACATTTGGTACCAGACACCCTAAAGACAAATACCACTGAGAGACTAATAAGGAAAGGAGACTCTATGCCATAATCCCGGTTTCAAGCGACCTGCAGCAGTTGATGCGTCAAAGGCACTTGGTAATCACCCACATCTGTAAATTAGAGGGAGAGTGCAACGGGCACATTATTTTTTTATGATGCCCTACTATTTGTCTTCCATGAATGGTGGCACATGCTCTTTTCCCCCTCTGTGGATCATTTTGGGCCTCTGTCCCATGCCTATGTCTTGGCCCCACTGCCATATGTGGTTATTTGTCTTGGGGGGCACAGTCTGAGCTTTATGCAGCCTAGTAGTGGCAGGTTGTGGGTTGCTTGTGCTGCTTGAGATGGGTATGTACAGAACCCCAGTGATATGATCATTGTACTAGTGGCATATAAAATGTACTGTTTGGTCCGCCTGTGAAATTATTTGTTTTGAACTGTGGAGCCCTTGTTGTAGACATGTAGTTGGAAGGTATAGTGAGGGGAGAATGTTAATGTCACACAGATGTTACAGCAGCCTGTATTGGACCCCTAACAACAGGCTTGCTTTTGAATAATCTGAAGTATTTTGCCTTTATAAGGACAAGAAACCCTGTCCTTACTTGTTTCATCTCTAGATTTTTGGAAGGAGGATTCATTGTAACGCTTGTGACGCCAGTCTATTCGAAAGTCCACTGCCTTTGTGGTGAAGGCAGAGGTCTCTGACCCCTAGCAATCCCCAGGGAACATTGGGAGAGACACTGCTGTGGACTAAGGCCTCTCTCTCTGCTGCCTGTACACTAGAAGCAGGATTCCTGATCACTGTAGAGGAAAGACACCCTGCACTTGCCAGACATTCTTCCTGGAGTGCAAGTTTGGAACTACGCACTAATCTGGTCCCTGGAAACTGTAGATTTGACCTTTCAGTAACCCAGAAGCAATCTGGAACCCTGACTATTGCTTCAAGTCTTCTTTGAGCCAGCTCAACTGCTGTCCATTCACTTCAACGTGATACAGGAGCTGTTCTTCTGCTTTTAACACTCTAAGGTGTATATGAGCATCTTCGAGCTGTAATTAACCTGACTTGTGCCAGTGATGCTCATCCCCACTGCAACTTGACCACTGGCTTGCTGCTGCAAAAGAGGGTGTCCAGTCAAAGGATCTAAAACAAAAGGATCGAATACAATAGGGTCGAGTCAATAGGACCGAAAACAAAAGGGTTGAATGCCTTATTTTAAATGTATATATTTTTTTGGGTTTCCATATAGGAAAAAAAAGTGTTTTTTTACAGCAAAAACGGGGGTTTGTGGGAGGACCCCCCCCCCCAAAAAAAATGACTTTTATTTTCGGTCCTTTTGATTCGACCCTATTGCATTTCCATCCTTTTGATTTGCTCCTTTGACCTATAACCGCAAAAGAGCATGACTCGCCGCATCTCAAACACCCACTCGACCCAACGGAAAAGAAAGACCCAGATGCCTAATGTCATGCACAGCTGCCCAACAGAAATCCTAACGGGCACCAACTGAGGTTTAAGGCACCCGTGAATGTCAAGCCAGGAAAGAATGAACTTTCAGGGACCCTACAATTTAAAATGTCTTCTCTTAGGAAGGAATGAGGCACTGCTGGAGTGGACTGAGCATTATATGATGACTCACTAGCCGAAGCAGCTATGTGCAAGCAATGGCCTTCAACAAGAGTTTAGGTTTGTGACTGGCTGAGTCAGCACCACGTATCAGCTATCACTGCCATTAGCAACCAGGCGTCACATCTGGGATACTTAGGACGACGTAATGTTTGTGGAGAGAGAGTTTTTTATGGGTCGTAAAAGCTGTTTCTAAACAAAAAAAAAAACACTACAAACGAGAGGGCCACCAGCCACATTGGGAAAGTAGCACAAGAATGAGTTCCTTTTCTATATGGCTCATAATCTGGAATCTGCCTGGAGGCTAATGTGTGTGTGACCTTTTTGTGGTTTAGAGATTTGAATGAGGCAGGAAGATGAAGGAGTGTGAGCACAGGAGTGAACATGGAAGTGCCTCCAGCTCCCCTTGAGTGCCGGCCATTAAGGCCAGATTGAGCCTGCCATCTGAGCTACCAGATTCACAACAACCTGCGTGCTGGCTGCTAATGGATGAAAAGTACTATTCCAAGAAGAAAAAGGTTTCTTTGCTGCACGACTCGCCAATAATCATTATGGTGTTAGTACATTTAATCTATCCCTTTGTGTTTTAAAGCCTCCGCCTCTTCAGGTTCTTTCTTCAGACAAGAGCCAGAGTGAAGCCGTCACTCTGCAAGAGGGGGAGGAGAGGGTTGCAGAAGGGGCTGTGGCAGATTTTGAGGAAGGGGGTGTGATGAAATGATTACAGGAGTGCAGAAATGACTAGTGGCTAAAGCACCTGCTCATGCACACACTACTATTAAACCAGCAGCATTCCCGATCATAAAGGGGAAACAGGCACAGCTCCTTCGACTCTTTTGGTTATGTGGGCTGAGGCCAGGCTATACTCTTCAAGAGGTGTGTGAGCTGGCAAAGAAGCAATATAAACAACAATAGTATAGGGACATCAAATAGAAGAAAGTCCAAACAAGGTTCTATAAAAAAGGATCTTTAATTAAACTTACAAAAATGCACAAATCTAATAAAAACATTTCTGGCCCACCCCTTCAAGTGAAAACACAGAGAAACTACACTGCAAATGGCACGTTGGATTAGAAGACAGGGATATTTCAGCAGCAACATGTGAAGTTCATGAAGATGTATTTCTATAGCAAGAAAAGTGGGCTTGAAAGTAGTCTGGGTCCTTTAAGGCAGACCATGGGGACAGGGCCACTTCCAAGAACGTATTCTCTTTTCTTTGGAGATAAATAGCATCAAGCAAGGCTTTGCAGTGTCAAACCAGGAGTATGATCCCTTTCAGTGCCGAGCCAGGAACAAGTGGAAGAGCAGTGGTCATGTGTTCTAATGATGCAGTGCTGTTTGACAGCGGTGAGGGCTTGCATGTCAAAGATGATGGGGATGGCAGGTGATATTTGGTTGTTGGAGCTCTATGACTTTGCGGTCTCAGATGTGGAGAAGCAGGGACTGGCCTTCACCAGTGAGTGGAGTCCGCTGGCTCAATACAGCATCTGAGTACTGCAGCAACGACGACTTGAAGCTCGACAAATCTGGTGACCAGGTGGTGGTGTTGAGTTGGGGACACTAAAAGACTCAGAGGGTCTCAGATGTAGAGGCAGTGGAGCTTCTGCATCAAGCACAACTTGGACATGAAAGTTTGCTGAGCAATAAAGTCAGAGATGACTCAGCTTGAAGCAGTTTGTACCACATTGAAGGTGCTCAAACTAATATGGAGGCAGTTCAGAGATGCAGAGAGAGCCAGATGTCACGTCCTTGGTTACTGGGAGACCCAGTCTCAGGGGCAAGGAGAGTCCTTTCTTCTGCCCTTCCAAACCAGGAGGGCCTGTAGAAGGCACATGCAAATGTCCTGTCATGTCTAGTGGAAGAGTCCTGTATTCCAGTTCCTCAGTTGCATTAGGCTTTGTCCATACAGCAGTTTCACCCCAAATGTGCCCTTGGTATGGGCAAGGAGAAGAGATTTCCACTTCCTCGGAGCCTTCTGTCTTCATCACTATGGTAGATGACTTTGTAATAAGCTGTGCCCCCAACAGAGTTCAAAGTGAATCCTCTTTGTCCCTAAGTCCAAAGATGAATCCATTAAGTGGATCCCTCATCTAATTATAAGGGGAACATCCTACAAGCCTGTCATCAGAGGTCCAATCGAGGCTAGTGTAACAAGTGTTCTTTGCATTCTGATGTGTTCCCCAGAATGTTTCGTCTGCAGGAAGTGACGAGGGGCAGGAATTTTAGGGAGACCTAGTAGAATCCACGATGATGGAACACCTCTCTGGGCTAGACATCTCCTATGGGCTACTCTAACTGCACCACCTTCTTCTGTCTACCTATTTCAAAAATACTTCAATATCGTTTTTTAATTGTGATTCGTTATGCTTGAAAACATTACACAAAAATAGAAACATTCAATACAATTATGCAATTGAGCAACTATATAAAAAGAAGTGCATGGTATACATTGAGTGATTATGAGGAATTCGACCATCCACATGGTGGGTGTGCACTTGACTGGGCTTTTTGGAAATTTTATACGAAATTGAATGATGGTAGATCAGCCTTCGTAAAATGTGTGGTGCTAATCCGCACACATGTTCCTATAGACACCTCACAATAAACACATAGGCCTGTGTAAACTGCATGGACACAGCCTACATGCGCAGTTCTCCCTGTCACAATTAGTTGAAATGTGACACCCAGGAGTACATCAAGGCATCTCAAAAGAGGGAGGGCAAAACATTCCTCCTGCCATAATTAAATAACAAAGGATTCATGGATCCGCCCTATCCTTTGTTCGCCCTGTTGGTGGCAGTGACGCATACTATTGAGAGTAAATTTGAGCAGGCCCACGAGAGGCATGGTCATAGGGCTAACAAAAGACAGGAAACCCCAACACTTTTGATATGCATCTGTGTCAACCTGAAGCCAGCTCCCGCTGCTTAGTTTCAATGCCAGTGAGCTGTCATGTCTGATACATGTGTTTACAGTAGACAACCCCAACAGTGGGAACCCTGTCAGAGGGCAGAAAGTCTGTTCTCGCCACAACTTCAAGGGAGACCTGCCTTTAATCAGGAAGCATAGAGAGCTCAATTAACCAGAGAGACCATTTGATCCAAAACAGACAGGAAGATGGGTGGGACTTAGTAGTACATGTTTTAACCCCTTTACTTTTCCTTTTGCAAATAACTCTGGTTACGACCTGACACATAACAGAAGATTGTTGCTGGGGACCCAGGATTTGTTCATTAAGGTAGGGTTAGCCTCCACTAAACAATGGGGCCCATTTGGCTTTAAAAGACGGTTGAGCCCCACTTTTGGCATATCATCTGAAGACTTCGCAAGCAGTAACAAGAAGAACTCATTTGGACCGTGGCTGAATGTACAGTCTGCCTTACAGCTTCCACCTGTGAAGGAAGGCCAGGATTTCCTAGAGGGAATCAGTATCCCTTCCTTAAACATATCCCACGAAACAGAGGGAGATATTGAATCTAGAGGGCCCGCCAAACAACTGCAGAACATGTACCCAGCCAGCACAAAGCGTTCCCTGCTAGGCTCTGCAAGCAAGCTTCCTAGGTGGGAAGTGCCAGATAGCCTCTGAACAAAACCAAGAACAAGGCCGTTGCCTGCAACAATCTCCTCAGCTTTGGGCCGTCCGCCTTAAAGGACAACACAAGCCCAGTGAAGACGCTAGGATGAGTGCATCGACAAGCATCAACCAGCATCTGCCTTAAAGGACATTTTCGAGCCAGTCAAGCTCCTCGAGCTCCAACCAACTGCACTGCTGACTTTTGTCCCTCCGCAGTCATTATTGCCATCCGGGATGCCTCACCTGTGCTTCAGACCCACCAACCAGCAGTGAGACAGTGATTCTTGACCCCAAGCCAAGGTGTAGTCCAGCCTGCAGCCATCCATCCACCCTTGCTCGCCAAACTGCCTGCCGCCTGATACCCGCAGCTGTTTCCCATATTGAACTCTGTCGCATAAACTGCAAAGCACCCTGAAACCGATTCGACCCTGTCAAGCACCAAGAACTTCTACAAGCACAAAGTCCCCCTCGACCTTCTCCTTCAACTGTGATGAAGTTGATTTGGTACAGTCATGATATTTAAAAGCACCAATAAGATATGATTAGAATTACATAGTACTTAGGATCATTTAACTCATACACAACCGTTGCCCAACAGCAGTGGCCAGACTTCATAGATTAATACGCTCATACTGTTCCTTCTCCTAAATACCAATAGGAGGCTTTACAAGCCTAGTCAGTCTCCAGTAATCAGCAGCAGGGTGGGCGAGCGCTGTTGTTCCTTTAGACTGTCTTGGAAGCACCAGGTCCCAGGGGACCTACTGGAGGGAGTTCCTGACTCCTGGAGGAAGGTGTTGATCTTCCTTGGGGGAATCAAAATGGAAGCTTCATTGACAGACACCTAATACACACCCAGCCCTTTTATGAATGTGTCATCTCACCAAGTCAACAATCATAAGACAACCAAATTCTTATGGCTTTATAGATATGCATTCTTAGTAGCCATCATATCATAACCAGGCATGTCTTATTTAGAAATTAGTGTTCCACTAGTGTGGCAAATCAATTTCCAAGGTACCAGTGGTAAATATTGGTTTCTAAACCATCAATCAGCCCCACACCTCTCGTACACCAAAATGTATCTGAAAAGATTGGATTAAACAAGCATACAATTACAGTTATAAACCTCCTTGTCCAATCTTGGTAATGTGGACAAAACGGCAGACTTGTCTCCTCTAAAAGTAGTGGATTGTTGGTTATTTCAACACAGTGAAATACAATATTACCCAATGATAAAAGGAGTGCCCAGTCAAGGTTGCATACAAACATCAACTTTATTATTATCACAACAGACAATCTAATAACACTAATAAATACATAAATACAACCCACCCTGTAAAGGAATGTATAGAACAGACAGTTTCTAAGAAGGAAAACAGATGCACTCTGGATATTGACAGAAGGGTAGTTGGAGGAAGGTAGTTGGTATGGTTAATAACCACAATAGTTTTTTAAAAAAGCTTCTTGGCTTCAGCAAACAGGGAGGAAGCATCTTAGAATGTCTCTACGGGCCTTCCTTGAAGGACCAGGGGGACAGAACCACAATGTACCTCTTGCTGTAGATGTTCTTGGTGCTCAGCTGCATTGAGTCGGCTTCAGGGTGCTTTTCAGGCTTCTGCAACAGAGTTTGAGACAGGAGTCAGCAGAGGGTATCAGGCAGCAAGACGGTTTGGTGAGTGAAGCTTGGAGAACGGCCGCAACTTGGAGTCAGGAATCGTCTCAGTGCTGCAGCTTGACAGCGGTCTTGAAGCTTGACGGCAGTCTTGAGGCTTGACGGCTGTCAGCATTGCAGGCAGTTGTGAATCGAGGAACTCGACTGATGGGAGAATGTCCTTTAAAGTGGACGGCAGCAGGTGTCTGCCGTTGCTCTTCAATGGGCTTCAGTTGTCCTTTCAAGGCAGATGGGTCAGAGCTAGGGAATGTGTTGAAGGCAACTGCCTTGTCCTTGGTTTTGGTTTCAGAGACTTTCCGGCAATCCCTGTCCAGGGAGCTTGATGCAGAGCCTAGCAGAGCATGCAGTGTGCTGGCTGATTGGCGGTTCTGAAGTGGCCGTAGGGTCTTCTGAGTTTGTTTCTCTTTCTGTTCCCAGGGAGCAGTTAAGGGGAGGGATCTTGCTTCCCTCTTTGGATATGCCTGTCCTTGCTCCACTGACAGAAGCTGTAAGGCAGACTGTACCTTCAGTCAAGGTTCAAGGATAAGTTTTTCTTCGTTCTTCCTGTGAAATCTTCAGATGACCTGCCTAAAGAGGGGCTCCAGCCCGCTTTTAAAGCCAAGTGGCCCACACTGTTTGGTGTAGGCTAGGCCTACCTTAGAGAAACAATCCTGGGGTCCCTTCCAACAATCTTCGGTATGTGTGAGGTCATAAACAGAGTGCTTGGCAACAGGAAAAGGTAAGGGGGTCTTACAGGAAAAAGGGGTGTCGCAGAACTAATATGGAGGAACAGTTCTCTCAACAGAAAGAGCTTTGGGCTCACTCCCTTGTGATATTAGATTCCACCCACTTTCTTGTCTGCTGTGATCAAAGTGTCTCTCTGGTTAATGGTTCTTCCTGTGTGGTTCATTTTTAAAGGGAAGATCTCACTTGAAGAAGCTCAGAGACCAGACTCTGTGGCGTCTGCAAACCACATTTGTGTATCTTATGAATGGGGTCCCCCTAGCAGGTGTGGTCTACTGCAAATAGACACAGACATGTCAGCTCACTGTCATTAATACTGAGAGGCCAGCTTCAGATTGACACAGTAACAAATGAAAGGTGTGTTGGGATTCCTGTCCCCCTCCTTTGTTATCCTCTTCAGCCATGCCCCATGCAGGCCTGTTTGAAGTACCCTCTCTGGGTATGTTAATCACTGCCACCAGCTGCTGAGCCCAACAAAAGAGCAGGGCAGTTCCATGGTGCCTTTGTCAGTTAATCTGGCTGTCTATTGAAGCAGGCAGCCGGCCCACCCTTCTTGGGGTGACAGTGTGCTTTGCTCTCCTGTCATATTCCAACTAAATATGACATGGGTGGGCTGTGCCTGCAGGCTGTGCCCATGCAAGAGTACAATGGTCTATGATTTTGTTGTGCTGTGAGTGTGTGGATTAGCCCCACACAGTTTCACGATGCAGGTCTACCATCATCCATTTACTTAAAAATGCCAACAACAAAAAAGGCGAGCCCACGCCCAGCATGCAGATGTTCGAATTCTTCGCAACTTGGCTGGAGTACAACAATTATAAGCATTTGACCTAGAGGTGGACCTTTGAACCTGCTCTACTTCCACTGTAGGTGCAGTCACTTGTGGATGTCAAGAGACTGCTCAAGTAAAGGTGCATGTCACACTGCATTCTTTTTGGCATGGAGTATTTATGAAAGAGAGTCTAGTTAGCATATCTGGCTTTCAGAGACAGATGTTGCTGTACCATGGTATTGCAAAAAATTGAAGGAGTTTTACAGTCTGGTAGATGTCATTCCGTCAGAGTGGAATCATCCCCTTCCCATGGTACAAGGGCAAGACAAGACATTCAGCTGCAGACTACTTCAACATTTAAATGCCCAGCCCATCCTCTGGGATCAAGCCTCAGTATTTGTAAAGCAATTCCCCTGGGCTTATCCTAATGACATAATTTAGAATGGACCCGTATTATCCATTACCAGTTAAGTTGTTGTCTTCTACTTGATCAACATACATTTATTTTTTGGAAACCTCTGTGTTTCTTTCCACCGACCTTAAGAAAACGGATGACCTGGGCAACAGGTGGCCCTGATCTGAGGACATCTCCTTTTCAGGAAGGCCTGCCTCCTGTTTGCTCAGGCTCATCGCTGCCTCGTGTCCTATGGGCGGGCATCTGCTCCAAGGTGAGCACACTGTAGCACGCACATTCTCGTACTGCGCCCGCTCTGCACCCTGAGCACTTCTCGGCTGCTCCCACTGTGCATCTTGACGAAAAGCGGCCATACCAATGCATTGTCGGTACCAATTCCCCGGGGCTTCCGCTTGGTGCGAATGAATGATCGGCCTGCAACACTAACATCTGAAATCCAATGGGTGCGAAGAGTCTGTTCGTGCACTCGCTGACAGTGCACGATGGGGCCATGCACCCTCCTGCAGCTGCTCGATGAGCACCCCTGCCTGGCGTCCTGGGTGCCTGCGTGTCCTTGTTTTGCTAGGATACGTGCTCCGACGAGCGCCGAGGCCCCACTTGTTCCACGGAAGTCGCCGATGAAAAGTGCTGGCTCCAACGCAACCCAGATAAGGGCGGAAGTAAATCTTACTGTCTTTGCCCCGTGCAAGGCCAAGACCTTATCTCAACACCCATTACCCTCGCGATAATTGCTTATCGGCACGTGCAGGCGTTTCGCGCTGTCTGGCGCCGCTGGGGCCCGTAGAGCAGGCCGCGAGCTCAGGAGTGATGGAGGGAAAAGGGAGGCAGATCAATTCGGAATGGTTTTAATAGAAACGGGGTAGAGAGAATATTTCTGAGGTCAGCTGCTGTGTTGAGCGGTGATAAGCAGCCTTCATTGTGCCTCCGCTGTTAACGGCTGGAATCCCCAGGACAGCACGGGAAGGCCTAGTGATGGGTACTGGGATTACGGAGGAGGGGGCACCCTGCTGCAGGCCCTCCTCTGAGGAAGGACTGCAAGGAGCAGGTTGCCATGGTCTCTGAGGACCTCTGTTGCTAAGCAGGTGACAGAAAGCAGGGAAAATGGAGCGCATCCAGCAACAGATAGAAGTACCAGCAGTGTGACGGAGTCTGATGGAGCCGGATGCATGGGTGGCAATTAGCACGAGGAGATGAAGGCAAGGGGTGTGGTGGAATATGTTGTGCCACGCGGGAGAGGGAACGTGTTTCCTCAACAAATGGTGCCTCCATGCCTCAGCAACCCAATCTAAATATTCATGTCTGCGATCTGTTTAGGGACAACAGGAAGTGTGGGCTTTTAGGCGGTGTTACTGTTCTGAATTTCTCATCAAAACTGGGTAACCTGCGCTTTGTCAAATGCTGCATAATCTGCCAGGCAGGCTGATAAATAAATGAACAAATGAATGAATTTGCCATCAAAAGGGGAGGGAGGAAAGGACGAATGGCAGGATGGATGGCTGGGCGGATGCACGTCTGGAATTGTGCTTTAAGAGGATAACAAGTCCTGGAGTATGAGTATTCCTTGAGAACAGCCAATGTGTCTCAGTTAGGAGTCCACTCCTGTATGGCAAGGATCAGAAGAGTAGAGGTTTTTAAAGAACACAATATATGGCCCGAATGTGGATCGAGTCAAGCGGTATCTAAGGGATTTATGAGGCAGAAAATGACAGGGGAGAAAAAGAGCACTATACACAGGGAACAAATCCAGGTTGTTACAGCTGTGGTGCAGGGGTAGTAGAAGTAGCTGGGATGGGTACGGGTGGAAAGAAGCTCCAGAGCGGGGGGAGAAGTGGAGCCGAATGCTCTTTGAAGACAAGGGCCTTTTGGTTTTTCCTGAAGTGCCTGCTCTGCATTGATTGTTCCAGAAGCAGGGTCTGTAGCTGGAAAATGTCTATGCCTTAGTGTGTACCCCTCTTGCACTTTTTTGTTCGTAGTCTGGATAAGTTGTGGTTTCTTTTGGTGTGCTGTCTCTGGATGTGGTGACCTTCTCACCCAGGTAGGGTGTTTTCGTTCTGACTGATTTGTAAGTCATGCAGCCTTTCCTAATCGTTATGGATGCTTGGGGTGGTTGCCAGTGCAGCTCCTTGAGGATGATATCCTAAGGATATTAGGATATATTTACACTCCCTATGGGCAGTGAAGTGGCTAACAAGAAGACCCCCTATGCAATACACCTGGATCAGGCCTTTCAGTACAATGGCAAAATGGTACCTTTTCCTGCTGCTGCAGTTGATGCTGAACTCAATAGTTAAAACAACACCGGCAGATGATTTTGACATTTCTTTTTCTTTTTTTAAAGGTGCTAAGCCTTCAGGGTGTGTTTTCTTCTTCACCCACAGCTCTAAAGGCAAGCTCGGTTCAGCTCAGTCAAATGTTGATAAAAAGAATGTCTTCCTCAGAGAAACCAAACGGCTCAGTGTATCTTTTGAAGTGCATAGAATCCGCAACGTAACAACAATTAAATCCAGACTGGTACAAATTAAAGCTAAAAGCATCTATATCCGCGGTACATTTATCAGTGTAGAGCAAAACTAAGTTTTGTAACACATAGATGGGGAAAAATACCGGATGACGGACAGGTACATGCAAGCCGCAAGAAAATACAAAACTAGTCAGAAGTTGGGTTGCACTTTTAGTAAGCATGATCAAAATGACACAAACATGGGCTAGGTGGCTGTGTGCAGAAATAACATATAGGGAGGCTTTGCATTAATGCAACTTGCATGTACTCCTCACAAATTCTCACATTTCAGCTGCAGCTCTTACGGCTGGTGTGCTGTTTAGGCGCTTTAACACCAGGTGTTACATTGAGTAACATTTTTCAGGTTAATGGCATCAACTTAAGAATGACAAAAAAGGGTGAGTCAGCCCTCAGAGGCCTAGCAGCGAACGCTCAACTCGGTGAGATATCAAGCTAATACCTGCTTCTCCTGCACCTGCACATTTCTCTTTCACCTTCCCCACAGCCCAGTATCAGTTTGTAGTAGAAGACCAACCACGCAAAGCCAACTTGCATTGGGAATTTCTCGAGGAATGCCCACATTGGTGGCAGCGGAACCCCCATTGGCTAAGCATATTTTAGCACACATTTTTAGAAAGTCCACAATTCCTCATATGATCGTAGTGTATGATTATTGGCGTGACTCACATGGCGGACATTTAGTGATTGTTCACTGCTCGGTTAGTCTCTTGCAGAAAACCATACCTCTAAATTGCTCACTCTGAACCAGGCAGGCACAGACAAAGTCCTAGGATAGGAAAATTGGCTTTCTTGCAAGTTTCCTGCAAACACGCTTTCCAAGCATTGCAGCATGGAAGGTTACCACACATACATAGACACTGCACACACACACGTCAGGGCTTCATGTGGTGATACATGGACATTCTGATGCACATGAGATTGGTGCAATTTGGCTGACTGTGCTTTGTTTTAAATGTTAGGGTAGAATTACAGTGGTATCTTCTTTATTGTGGTATATTGCCCGCAGCTGCAGGCTGTACGGGCCCTCGTGGGTCCTGAAGCACGACATATAGGTCCAATCAAAGCAAGGACACATAAGGAGCCCATATTGGCCAGCAGCTGCATCTTATGATGCTATTAACACCCTACCTCATATCCGGGTGTTACTGGAAGGCCTGCAAAGACACCCCATTGATAAATGGCTGCAGAGCAGCAGACGTTCAGTGGATCCCTGAAACCAGTCCCTTTTCAGTGTTCTGACACGGAAGAGCACGCCAGCCACAAGGAAGTTGTGAGGTGGGGCTCAAGCAAAGATACAAAGAGAAGGCGGGGCGGGTGAAGCCAGGGGGGGAGCTGAGGTAACCACTAGAGTTAAGGGGAGTGGGTAGCATGCGATGGTGGGGGCACATCACGGCGAGGCAACAGCACCCAGTGCTACAGAGGCAAAGAGTTCATGGATCTGAAAGAAAGGGGATGCTTGGGCATGGTTAGTAGGAAAAGAGGCAAGGGGCAAATAGTTTTGCTGTTATGTTGATGCATGAACTTCCAAAGTGCTTGGATACTCTGTGTGTAGATTGAGGTGGTTGTGTCAAGAGCACTTGAGGAATGTGTGTCCATAGGGCACCAATGAGTTGGTTGGGAAAGTGATATCTAAGCTCGTCGGAGAAGTGAAGTGTCCTGATATGTGATATCTGTTGGGAAGGTTTTTAAATTGGAATGTGTGGGTGGCTTCAATGGTTTGTGTATTGTTTTGGAACAAAGAATGTGAACATGCTGCTGAAGGGAGCCATCAGTGGAGACCTTGATGGGCATTTGGAGCAATTATGCGGGAACACCTTGGAGCATGTTTACAGTGGGGACAAATTCCATTGGGGAACACAGAATCTAGATTACAGAGGTATTCATGTGAAGAGAACCTAGCAGGCAGAATAACAATGGGACGTTGAGAAGCAAAACTGGAGTGAGGTAAATGGGAGAAAACACACAGGAGTGCCCTGGGGGCAGCAGTGTAGCACAAGGAAGAAAGTAGGATGGCGAGCAGGGTAGTGAGTGGTGCAAAGAATTAGGGTGCCATGTATAGCAAGGCATGCCACAGCCCAGAAAGGCTTGGAAAATCCATGACAAGCCATGAAGGCTTCAGCATTAAAAATAATAGATAATCAGTAAAAGGACCAAGAAGGCAAAACAACATAGGACGATGCATGGAATTATGTGCATGTAAAACAGGGGTTTGCATGCCATTCTGCACGCGGATCCCTGTTTGACGAATGGTGATTTGCGGGCAGAATGGCACGCAAATCCCCGTTTTACACGCAAATAATTCCACCAATCAGGCCCATTGACTCCTGCAGACGCTCCACGTGACAGTGGCCTTTGCAGACAGCTCCCATTTCACTTTGCCACTGTCACAACCACAGGCTCTCCGACTCTCTCGCTCTCTCTCTGTCCTCTATGAACAATGCCTTATTTCATCCTGTGTAACAAGTTTTGTGGAAAGGGCAGATGAGGGAAGTGCTGGATGAGTTATGAAAGCCGCAAGCTCTCTTGTATTCTTCTTTAGTATTGGGGTTGGCAGGCTGAGAACCTCCCTGAACCCCACTCTTACTTGCTCAGAATCGGTGCTCGGTAGGTCCTGCAGGAACTTTTACTATTAGGACAATTCTTGACGGGCCTTGAACAGCCTATGTCACTCCATCAGGGGGGAGGATGGGTGGTCCAGAATCCCTAGTAGTTTCTTTCAGATATTGATCAGTTATCCTATTAAGGATAGATGCATGTTCTCTGTATGAAGCTGGATGTTTTCCATGATATTTAATCTCAAATTTGAACCATCTACTTAATATTATGAATTTTTAGCACTGTTCCTGACTCTAGCCATAGATACAAATTATTCTTTGGACAAGAATAAGATTAGATGCCGTTCAGAGCTGCAGCATTTCTCCAGTGCATTTCAGGTGAGATGTGTTGAGTTTGTTTTCGGCGTGCTCCTCTTTTGCATGGGCCAGGCACCCAGGGGCTGTCAGAGTGTGGAACAGCAGTTGGGGTGAATCTCAGAAAGCGGTCTCATTTTCAGAGAATCACAACTGAACGTTCACGTTTGCACACCTGGCTCAGAACCCAGGAACATGTCCAGAAATGTGAGCGTCGTCGGGTCGCGCTGTCCACAAAATTATGACCAGAGATTATTGATCTCCCAGATCCTACAGCTGATGTCGTACCAGAGGTACAGCGATGTACAGGAGTAGAAGGCACTGAGGTGGAGGATGAACGATTGCAGAGGCGCACATTACACATTCATCTGTGGATTAAGTGAGCCAAATGGGACCCAGATCTATAGATGTGAAACTTTGTCATAACGATTTGCCAAAGATTAGTTTGCATTTGTAAAGCCGATTGCTTTCTGCTTTCGCTGGGTATAATCTGCACAAGGACTACTCCCAAAGGACGCGCATACTGACGCACAGTCCACCATCCACAGCACTGCTGCACTACTGTTAAGACACGAGCCCATATGCTTGCCACCCAACCCACACCCTGCATAGCGCTCTGCTGCTCTCGAGTTAGGTCCACGCATCAAACAATAAACTAAACAAAATCAAACTAAAGGTGGAGAAAGACGAGTGAAACACCTTTGTGATCCTCTGGGAGGATAACACAGTAAACTAGCTATTGATTCGGGAGGTAAGTGGTGGTAAGTGCTGGGGAGGAGTAGTCTGTTGAAACCTAGCGTTACTATGTGGAGGTTAGCATGGCTCTATTGTCACAAGCACAACGTGGGCTATTAGGGAAACCATCTCTCTTGACATGGCATCAATGGAAAACATGACCATATAAAGGCCAACAGTTAAGTGGCGAAATCAAATGCTCTGTTTGCCAGCGAAATAGCATTAGATGTGAAACATTGACCTCAACAGAAACTCTTACCATGGCTTGACATTAAGGTGGGTTCCGGCAGGAGAGCAGAAGCTAGGGGAGCGCGATTGATGCACCCAGCCACTGTAGTGTCTAACCCCTTCTACGCAGAATGGTGATTTGACCGATGATGAGGAACGCAATGAGAACTCTCATCTAGGCATTGCAGATGGTGAAGGAGAAGGGCAGTGCTACACTAGAGAAGGAACTCTTCGGAACTGCGATGCAGCAAAGTGTGTCATGCCGGGTTGCCGTTCCAAGGCGAGCAGCCACACGACCACCACAAAATCGACTATTGGGCTTCAGCTGCTCCCAAGTGCATTTACGCCTCATCTTCAGAGCTGGTGAGGAAAATACGGAAAGGGGCTTTGAATGGGCAACCATGTGAAGTGGCCGCTGCCACATTTTTCTCAAAGAAAAAGGCAGCTGTCGAGCCTGCCCTGCCCCACCCTGCTCCCTATAAAGTATGCTGCGCCCTCATTAACTATGCTGCACTGATAACCTGGCAGGCATGGGTGTAATTATAAGGGGTAAGGGGGTTTTGTCCCCCCAACTTATGTGTCATGCCTTTTTGTCCCCCCATCTTTTGGCTAGAGGACCAGGGGGGCCACATTGTGACCGCCTGATACTTGATTTGACTTGATAATGAATGCGTAATTTGAGATGTGTGCGTGTGAATGAGTTCTTTATAAATGTATTGTTAGGAAAATTTAAAAAGCAGATTATAAATTGCAGTGCGCTGCTTGTTTTTTTTCCTTCATTGTATGTAATTGAGTCAGTGCATGTTACTGGTGAAGCATCGGTCCTGAGTTTTATCATTAATAGGGAAACAAATTGGTGTTTCCTTGCAGAGAAAAACGGCAAGGGGAGTGCGTTTTCTATATTACTCCTGATAAACGCTGATTGGGGAAAAACGCGTCTGTGCTTGTTGGCCCTCCTTGAGCAACAGCTGCAATCCATAAAGAAAGTTACTGCAAACTATCAGTTTTACCCACTGAAGACTGGGAACAAAAGGATAGCTATGTAAGAGGGGTATGGGTGCCTCGTGGAAGGGAAGACCAGGGGAAGGTGAGGTAATGGTAGACAGCGCAATGAGAAGCACGCACTTCTCCAGAGGGGTGTGAGGTGAAGCGTTGGAGGGGATACCAGGCGGTAGCAACAGCAGCGTAGTTAGAAGCAGACAAGGGATGTGAGGTACCACGAGGGCACGGATACCAGGAGGAATTTAGGTGATGGGAGACAGGCAGCATCACAGTGAGAAGGCGACAAGTGGGGGCGGGTGAGCTGCCGTGTGGAAGCGGTGAACAGGTGAATATGATGTGATGGGAGACTTGTCCAGGGGGATGCGAGGTGCCACATGGGAGGGGAGACTGGGGGTAGAAAGAGAGGTGAGGTGATGGGAGATGGGCTTCGGGGGGAGGAAGTGAGTCATGGCTAGGGAAGTGTGCGGTATTAAGAGGGCGAGGTGCTGGCTGAAGTGGAAGTTCAAATTTGGAAAGAAGGGGGTCGAGCTGTGATGGGGAGTGGGCACATACATAGAAGAACCTGAGATGGGGCAGATAGGTACTTGAAGATTAGGGACATTCTATGGGGCATGTAAGGGGATAAGAGAAGGGCAGTGATAAGCAGAAAAGGAAAGCCCAGAGAAAACTAGTGGGCGAGGGTCTAGCAACGCCTCAGGGGTCATCCTGAAGGGGTGGGGGATGATAAGGCTGGTCTAGAGTTAGCAGAGGAAGCCTGCCCATGATCTAATGAGGTAGTGGAGCAGGGGCTGGGTGATCGGGGGAATTGCACGGCACAGGAAATGTGAGGTGGCACGGCTGAGGGAGCTGGTGGCGAGTCATGCGCAGGGCAAGGGAAGGTTTTGCGTGATAGACACAGCGAGGAGGAACAATCCAGTGCATGGGAGGTGGGGAGGTAAGGTCGGAGACGGCACATTAAGTAATGTAAGAGGGTGGGGGCTGACCAGAAAGGGCATGCAGGCTGATGTTGGAGGGTCTGGGTGAAAAGCAGGGAGTCCGTAATTTCATAAGTGTCGTGCATTTAATGTCCCTACCCCGAGACTGAGGGAGCTGTGATACTTGTTGTGTGTTCCTGTTTAGGTTGTTGGAGTTTCCATAAGTATGTTACGCCTATTGCGGCGCACTCCCATTCACGCCCCACCCACAAAACACCCCGAATTTGAGTGTTCTCCTTTGGCAGACATGGGATGCATGTATGTGGGGGGGGCAGAGGGCGTGTGTGGAGAAATCGTGGGATTTGTGTGTGGGGATGGTATGCATGTATGTATTCGTTTTAATATAGCATGAACCTAGCCAGTGGTACAGATCATATACATGTTATGGATAATAACTATAAAATGGGTGGGTGGGGTGGTGCATGCGGGAGTGCAGGTACGGCCGGTCCATTTAAAGCACCAGGTGAATGACGATTACCAGCTGGTACTGCCCGTTGCCTTGGGGTTTGTCCCAAATTGTACCATTTTTCTTAAGCTTGTAATCTCCATCGTGATTGTTTCCTGGATCCTAATCAAGGTGCACCTTGATTATGAAAGTTGAGTTCATTGTCTTTCACCAAGAAGACAGTAGCTATGGCAAATCAATGCAGTGATAGGTTTGCAGCAATGGTTTGTGCGCTGCACAAGTCACCACCCAGTTGGTTAATAGTCTATGTGATGCTCCCTTATGTAAAAGCACATTTTTTTCTGATGTGCCCAATGTCCACACAAGAGCACACTGGAATGTTTTGTGTATATGACTCTGACGAGCATGCCATACTGTGCCCACACATAAACACAAAAATCAAAGCAGTTGCCTCAGATTGTAAATCCACTTGGCCAAACACCCTTTTTACACTGCCCCACCATGATTTTCACTAGCTGCAGGCCAGCACTAATAAGAGATGCTAATGCCAGCTCTGTTAGATAAAGCATGGGTCTGCTCTTTTTTGGCAAAATTACCCCTGAGGCCTGGGTAATAGTGAGGAGGTAGTGGCTGAGGAACTGTCGACCCTTTACCATGCATTAGAGGGCAGGTTTGTTCAAAATGCTTCATCAGCTTATTACTGATCAGGCTAAAGTTTGAAAAAACCACAAGACTTTCTGTGCATTGTTTATTGGGTCTCTCTTGTGCAGTATCCTTCCCTATATGTAGATATAATTCCCAATAGATGTTTCTGTTCTGGGGTTGGCATGCCCACACTGAGAACTAGTCTCCCCTCCTCTAAAAAATCTTCAGAAACAATAAGCAAAAGAGCCCTTGTACCCCATTTGAGTGGCTGATGTTGCAGCCATTTTATACGCGCATCCAAAAACATATGTTGTTAAATGAGCATGTATGGTTCATGATTGCAAACATTTTAATGTTAGGGTATTGTGAACCGTGATGTACGTTTCAGAAGACTGGCGTGTCTTTAGAATTGAATCACTCTTATGAAAGTTATAACCAAGCGCGTCAGCAGTGGACTCTTGTGTAGTAGTTTAGTCTTATCCTTCAGTGCAACGTCCACCCACTCCACCCCACCCCTTTCTTTCAGTTGTCATGATTTCACCTCCAACATTTTCAGCAAAGTTACTCCTCTGCTGGCAGGATGCTGTTGATCTGATTCAGCTGAGAGAACCAGGTGCTGGACCTTACTACTGGTACCGTCTCACCTCTTTATTCTCACATAAAAGCCATTTTGCAGTGTTATGAAGCTGCAAGCGTGCACACTGGAAAACATCAATGTAAATGAGCCTGCTGACCTTTAACCCTGGAGTGGCTCCTCAGAGAAGTGCTCTCATTTTGGATGGTATTAGTTTATCGCATCCATTTGTTTTGTGGAAGTGTACTTTAATGAGTCAAGGCCAGGCTTAGGAAGAAAAGCATGCATTGGCCCTTAGTAGCCAAGTGAAGCATCGAAGATGGAACAGGAGGAGAGACAGTCACCTGCCAGAGCGCAGACTCTGGAAAAAGGGCTCAAATCTAAGCGTTGCCGGCGCACGGCCAGGTAGTGTGAGCCTGGGCAAATAGCGTGCATTCACTTTGCAATATTTACATTAGCTACTAGAAAATGCATCTGGATCACCTGGAAGTGTGTCTGTCAAATGTGCCCAACACAAAAAGCATGGTTGATGCACCGTTTAATAGGCTACCGTGCTGCGCCTTGATGATTTCAGTGGCCATGGAAGGGTTGGAATCGAATTTGCTAGGTCTGATCACTTTATTTGTTTGTCACAATATTGAAGCAGGATAGCTAGATTTAAATCCTACTTTCTCCATAATTCTGTTGTTCTCCAATCAGGGGCAGTTTGCCTCAGTGCATGGTAGTGCATGATATGTTGAGCAGCACTATTGGAAGTATGTGATAGAGCCTTTCAGTTCTGCCTGGAAGTGCTTAGGTGCAGTTCAGCTTAAAGTGCTGAGCTATGTTCAAACTGCACCAATTATCCATAAACTATTTATTTACAGAGTTGTAGTCAGAACACTGGGAATACTGAAGGGGTGTGTAAAAGTGTTCCAGCGTCTGAAAAGGCTGCAAGCTTGGTGCCACCAGTATCACAAAGCTTAACAAAATATCAAATAGGCAGAATAAGACAGGGTCCATCTACTGTATAAGCCGCAAACTCTTCATGATGCCTTATGCAACCCACACCAGTTTAATCCCGCTTAAAAAAGGACAAGAATGACGTTCAAAAAAATGGTATGGTGGCGGCCAGCTGCGGGCCCGCTATTCCAGGTCAACCTGTTATTTGCCAATCATTGATGGCCTTACCCTGTACATGTGCGCCCCTATTTCTGATGCCCATCCCGACCAATGGTACACCCCAGAGTAATTTGTTGTTCCTTTTCCATCACTGGGGTCTGTTTGGAGAAGCGTGTCTTCGTATTGTATGAATCTGCCTGTTGAATGTGTGCTCATAGGCATGACCAGCTCACCCGATTAGCTAAACCTGTCTGTCAAATACTCCTGACAAACAAATACACAGTGTGGCAGAAAGGCAGCTCTCTGGGCCTTGTTGACGGGTGCAATTCTGTGCTGATGTGTTTAGACCAGATCCATCAGCAGGGTATGCTCCACAGAGAAGCTCAATACTTGTGCAATCTGAAATAAAAAATGCAAAATAAATGTTTCTTTTACAGTCATTGCTGGGCACAAAAAATGGGTTATAATAAAAATAAGCATTTATTTTAACATTTCAATCTGTTTTGTTGCTTGCCCTAAAAAACACCTCAGTCAACAGTGAGAACTTATCTTTCACTCCCCGAAAAATCCCTTTACTCCAAATTTCTAATAGTAGGGAGAAACATTCTCTCACCTCACGTTCAGCCTGTAAGATAGCTCAGTGGGTTTAACGCTCGCTGCTGTGATCTGCAGGTCACAGGTTCGATCCCGGCAAGGCCAACTCAGCCTTTCGTCCTTCTGAGGTCGAAAAATGAGTACCAATTTCGGTTAGGTGATATTGTATGTAAATATGTGCTCTGTGTGAAGCTGGAAATGCATCGGAGGGACAGATCCTTGTCCTTTACTGCCTTTTTATCGTGTGTTCTGTCATGTTTGTCCCGGGAGGATAGCTCAGCGGCAACGTGCGCGCCTTGGAAGGAAGACGACACGAAGCAACACAGGTTCGATCCCCGGGTACGCAACTAAGACAAACAAAAAAAACCAATTACGCATCCAAAAAACAAACAATTCCTGTAACAGCGCCTCGATGCCTGTGGGCTGTGTGAGTGCTTTAAAAATGTAAAAATAAATAAATAAATAAAATAAAAATGTTTTCCACACAGGAGTTCATGTGCGACTCCTGGGAGTGCAGCTCTCTTTTGGTTTTGGTGAACAGACCCATGGGATACCCTTATGGCACCCAAGGGTAGGGGTACAACCCTGTGCCCCTAGTGTATCTTTTTGGGCACCTGTGTTTGGCCCATAGAGCAGGGTACAGGCTGGTGGCAGCTACGTGCTGAATTGACTGGTGCCCTGAGCGTCCTCCATTTTGGGATGCCCAGGCCCTGTCCTTGATGCCCTCCCTGATGGAGACAAGATGGCTCCTGTGGCCTCTTGCCTTCCATAGCCTGTTACCTTGACCTTCCCGAAGTCCCGGGAAGCCCTGACTCTGTTCGTTCCCCCTGACTGGCTGTTGGGTGGAAGTTCCAAATATAGTATTGTGGGGAAGTGCTGACCAGACTGGCTGGAGCCTTCCCAATGACCGTATGTTGTGGGTACGCCTATGGGTGGGACCTGAGTGAATGGAGTGTGTGACGAATACGCATTCTGTGTTGTGGGTGTCTACTATCTGGTGTTTGACACAATGACTGAGACAGTCCTGCCCGAAACTGGTATGAATGCAGTGTGGAGTGTTGAATGGCTGGGTACTTGTCCCAATACACATAACTTGTTGTGAGTGTCTGGAGATAAGTGAATGGCCTGAAGGCACTGTGTGCCTGATGCCTGCCTGAATGACCTTCGCTATGATTGGATGCTTGAGTATGACCCAGCGGAATGAATGGGAGATCAACAGTATATCTGGGGACCTCTCACTGCTAGGAATCATGTTCAGAAGCTGAAGTCCACTACGACGAGTAACTGGAGTGAAACTAAAGCTTGACCTTGAAGCCCTGCTGGACAAGAAGAATTGCTGTTGCTCTCCTTCACAATCTGAAAGCTGCTTTGTCTCCAAGGTCGACCCAGAGAGGACCTGTTAAGGCGCCCTCTTCCCGAGCTACGAGGGACCATCGTGCACCAGCTGATCTTTGCCAAAGCTCCCTGGTAGACAGACCTTCGACAGGCTGCCGATCCCAGACGGGGACTGCCGCGGAATCCCAAGGAGAAGCGCCCGGACTGTTGTCCACCACTGTCGACGACCGCCGTCGCCGAACGGAGCCGCTGTGCTCCCGTTTTACCTAAGAACTTCTGTATCCAAGGACGCTCTCGTCTGCATCGTCGCCGCTGTATCCTGCTGGAGAAGGCCTGACCGTCGACACGCCGAGGAGCATCTGCCGGTGGGTTTCCCACCACCCAAAGACCACAGAGACTCCGATGACTCGACACCCTTGCTGGGCGACAGTTCTACTCTTTGCGGTGCAGAACTATCGACACCGAGGTGCCCCACACGCCTCTTCCTTGCAGGACGTTTACGCTTCCCCGTCAACGAGCAACGCTAGGAACAAAGCTGCCACTTCACCGTCGTAGCTCGCCTTGTTCTCCGTCGGACGTTCGACGACTCGTGACTCCTGCCTGAAAGGGAGGGCACTCAAGAAGGGCCGTTGATTCCCTGCTGAGGAACACTACAACGCCAGGTACTTTGGGGTTGCAGAACTATTGGGAAGTCTCTTGTGAACAATATATGGACTGGGCTTGTATCTTTATTCTACAGGTTGCCCAGGTGAGGGGATCTCCACACAGAACTGTGTTTAACATTAGTGACCAGTATTTCTGCCAATTGTTCTTACCAACTGCTTTCCTCTTACCTCTATAGTTGGTTTCTCAAGAAGGGCCATCGATTCCCTGCTGAGGAACGCTACAACGCCAGGTACTTTGGGGTTGCAGAACTATTGGGAAGTCTCTTGTGAACAATATATGGACTGGGCTTGTATCTTTATTCTACAGGTTGCCCAGTTGAGGGGATCTCCACACAGAACTGTGTCTAACATTAGTGACCAGTATTTCTGCCAATTGTTCTTACCAACTGCTTTCCTCTTACCTCTATGGTTGGTTTCCTTTCCAAACAGATTTGTGTGCCATTTGACCATACAGTTGATGCACTTTAAAGAGATCTAAGAGTAATTGTGGTACCGCGTAGAACTGTATATTTGCCATTATAGATAACTGAGTACAAAGTGAGTTATCATGATATTGTACATAACCTTGAATATTAATTATATAAAAACTGTGTTTTAACCGATACAGTGTGCGGACATTCCTTTGTGGGTGCTTGGGGACTACACTGTACTTAACCAGCCCGCATCACCTTCCTGAGAAGCTAGGCCTTGATTGTTTGACCACTTACCAATAATAGAGAATCTTAGCTGGGGTCCTCAGTGCCGCTCCTCTACCATATAGAGAGCATAAGTACAGACGCCCCCCTCCGGTCTTTACACTCTGTAAAGCGCTTTGGATTAAGGCGCTATATAAATAACACATCATTATCATTATATATGGGGCCTCAGCGTAGCTAGAGCAATGAGCCAGATGCTTCACTGGTGGGCATGTGGGGGAATTCACCTGGGGGCTTGTTTGTGTCCCTTATGCTGTTTCCATCAGTGAGATGTGTTTCAAAGCAAATGTTTTCAGCTCCCTCCTAGAGACAGTGATGAAAGGCACGTCATAGGTCTGGTTCATTTCCAAATGGTTGGGGTGATACTACATGAAAACAAAAGAGACCGGTGAATATTTACGTGTACAGACCTGAAATCAGGGAGGCTTGTGAGTCTTCCTGTATCACTGAGGCCACCTAGTTCCCTACTGTGGAACTCAGGAGCCATACCAGAGCTTATATTTTTCATTTCAAAACCTGTGCATGGAAAGACAGGCTGCTACAGTGCAGTATTTATTTTATTTATTTTTAAATAAAGAAAGCCCTCCTGCCCCATCCACAACTAACCTCTTCTTCCTGCTGCCACCTCCTGTTCCATAACTAACCTCTTCTTCCTTCTGCCACCTCCTGTTGTGCTCTAGAGTAGATATATTAGAAGGAATCCATGGTGTTATGTCTTCACAACAGAAGGGGTTCTTTCTACTAAGTCTACTGTGGGTTGGGGGCAGGGGAGTCCCACCCTAGAGTGAACATAGTAGAAAGACTAAAATCTGCTATGTCTATACAACAAAAGGCATTTTTCTACTATATCTCCCGTGTTTTGGAATTGAGTACATACCTCTAGGAGACATTAGTATGTTTATGTTTAAAACACAATGGACATTTC
Source organism: Ambystoma mexicanum (assembly GCF_040938575.1). NCBI lineage: Eukaryota > Metazoa > Chordata > Amphibia > Caudata > Ambystomatidae > Ambystoma > Ambystoma mexicanum. Next base: position 433,470,365 of record NC_090937.1, read on the forward strand.
AGACGATTGTCCTCTTTGTTGATCCAGGGAGCAGCATCTATAAATAGTGGTGTTAATTGAGAATGAGCTTTACAAAATATAAATTGCATTACCCTGCACTGGCTCATGTCTTAAAAAAAATAAAAAATAGAATGATCACGGGTCATTCGAACTTGCAAAACGTTTGGGTGCCTCGGAGAACGCTGAATATTGTTAATACTCCTGTGACTCCTGGGTGGCTGTATGCATTCATCCACTCCTCGTGGGCAATGTTTGAGGGCGGTGTTAAGTGCAGTAGGCTTTTAAACTCGAAAGCAGCATGTTTTGTTTAGCTGCAATAGCTGTAATGGGTTTTGGCAAAATGCACACATTTACAATGGAAGCAATGTTTCTAGTTCGTGCGCCGTGCGTGTGAATATATGACAGGATTTGTTATGCTAGGTCTGTGAGCCGTGCGAGAAATGGTAAGATTTGTTCTGGTAGCTCTTCTCAGGGGCCTGCGGATTTGTGAAACGATAAGGCTTTTGTTGCTGAGGCGATGGGTGCTGTCAGCACTGCCAATCGCAGGAAAAGGGTCAAACTTGAGTCGACGATGTAAGAGTGATGGTCAAGGATGGTTTCGCTGGAGTCTACCAGCCTCAAGGCTTTCTCATCCATTAGACCAACATGAAAGGTAATGACCGAAGCTGGCCGCTGCCCCTGCTTTATCTATGTCAGGTGAATGCGGGAGGGGATTTATCGTCTGATTTCTGCACAACTATTCTAGCCCAGGCCTATTCCCACAGCATCCTTTACAATCAGTCTGAGGTTCTGCATCAATGAGGAAGTCTCCTTCCTGCAGCCTCACGTCTGAGATGGTCTTCTTCCTTTACCCAACAACAGAAAGACCCCAATGTTTCAGCAGTGCGTAATCAGGCTTGGTAGTCCTTCGCGGCATTCTCCTTGCTGGACTGTGACTTGAGGTTCCTATGTTTGAATATTCATTCTGAAGCTACACATGTTCAGGTTGTGCTGCAGCTGATGGAGCGCGACCGAGATGTCTAAGCAGGCTGAAGCAAAAGGTGCAGCCCGGAGACTGGCTGCTCCCACTCCTCGTAGAACCCTAAATTCCCACAAGCCAATAGCATGACCATGGAGCGGGAGTATTGTATGCCACCCATGTCGCGCCTCGTACCAGCCCTCAGCACACACGGGTGATTTGCTTGACCATCCCTGCTGCAGAGATCAGAGTAGAGGGGCATGTCGGGTCACGCCATTGGCTGCAGGCAGGTTCTGAATGTGGACAAAATGGCAAGCCGAGGCCAATAAGGACCAAAGGAGGGTCTTTCTGAGTGGAAGAGGGTTTGATTTGCAGCTTGGGTGATCAGACCTCCTTCTGGCCCTACAGTGCAAGGGTACAGGGTACAGTGTCAAGGTTGCTGCTGCAGTTAGTAATTAGCAAGGTGTTGCAGACAAGAGGTAGAAAAAAGACACTTAGTCCGCCATGCATAAGAGTAGAACACTACATTAAAAAACACACAACACAGGTAATGATCACCATAAAATGTGCAGTTTCACAAAATCTACAGTACTCTTTTTGTCCATTGTATACATTGTGTACTTTTAATTGATATCCTGAAAGGGGAACTGAAGACAGACTTTGGTAGTGCTTCCTAATTTTTCGCTCAAGCAATTTACAAGGAAAGTTGTCTTGTTTTACACACGATTTATTTTCTTCTGAACGAAGGAAGAAATAGAACACTACAATGGTCTCCACGATTGCAAATACTAACGGGAAAGGGAAAGCGTATTGAATAATTCCCCACAAATGTGCCTCCCATCTCAGAATGTCAATAGTTTTGCAAAAATGCAATTTCAGCTGCATATGCTGAGTTCAAAGTGATGGAAAGAGGTACATTGCAATACTTAGCAATATCATGCATTGAATGTCAATGTTGTTCTGAACAAAATGCAATAAACGCTATGCTTTAATTATTCAGTCGTGCGTAAATTGGACATTGTCCGGGCCATTAACGATCTCTCATCGAGGTAAATAAATGCAGGTGCTTTTCGATAAAGCGCTCTGTTCGTTGTATGTGCTGCAGTGTAGCAAATGGTTTAAGGCATAAATAAAGTGAACACATTACAATGCTTTGCAGCCCATGACAGAGGGGGGGGGGGGATTATTCGCCTGTGTGGGCATGAGCTGGGATAAGTCAAGCGATGTATTTTAAAGATAAAATACAACATGGAGACGTCGATCGCGTGTAATCAAGCTTACGCTCCTATATGGCAGTGAGGGGGTCTGAGGGCCTGGGCACACCAAAGATTACACGAAATAGGACAGCATCCCAACCAAAGGTATGCACCTGCTGCTCTGCAAACAAATGCTCGAGGAGCACAGGAAATACTTTGAACAATTCTTGTCGGGCAGTAATAGGGTGGCACCAATTACTGACCGAGATAGAGACACGACGAGCAAAGTTTGAGATCGATCTGAAGGAAAGCAATAATAGACCCTTCCAGACCAAAGCTCTCAACCCCATCCCCCCCCCCCGCTGAAAAAAAGCAACAAACCTGTCAAACACGGAAGAAGATGGACTCCTTCAGGGATCAGAGCTTCTGTCCTGTCAGTGAAATGGTGGGAACTTGGAATCACTCAAACTAGACCTGCTCACAGAAGAAGCAAAACAAAGTGACATCAACCACTCTACAAAACAAAATGAAATGCTATAGGCTGCCAGCAGACAAGCTTGAAAGAGTTAAAAGCCCAAAGCACAGGCAGCCAGTGACGAAACACAGGTTCAGTGATGTGAGCCTCAGAATTCTGAGAGAACAGCGCAGCCAGTCTTGAAAAGCAATGCAAGGCCAGATATCACAATTGTGTGACACTGGCGGATGGAAAATGAAGTACAGATCCTCCTGCAATGCTCCAAACATTTAAAAGGCAAGACGAATATACTGTGACGAATTCTCTAAAAAGATCAATGACTTCTCAAAACTCAATAATGAAGAAGAAATCCAAATCCTTCTAGGAGAAAAGCCACACATGTCCGGAATCTCAGCAGAATATACTGACGCCATTAACAGCATCAGAGTCCCGAGACCCCACCTATGCAGGTAATATGCAACCTCTGGGGATACTTTTATCTCCAAATAAAGTCTTATTGAATGTAGCTGAATTGCATATATCCAAAGGTGTTGCAGGAGACAAGGGAACAAATGACATACAAAAAAGTGTGTCAGCCAGATTAGGGTTAATTTTATATGGGGTAGAAATTCCATGAAAAGTACTGCAACCGCAAACGTGTCCACAGTCTTCTCCATGGTTTTTTAAAACTTTTTGCTAGCGAGGGTAGACCAAAAGCATCCAAACCAAGGGGCTCCTGGCTTCCTGTGCACTTTTGCCACCACAATGAGTAAACACGTAGTAATGCTGGTGAAAATGGTGAGAACGAATGGGAAACATTCCAGAAAATAGTACATAGTGCGGAGCAAGGGCTAAGTGTCAGACCGTGAGAGAGGGAGGTGAGACAAGAACAGAGGTGGTGGTGGTGTAAGGGAGAATGTGCTTAGAAAAGGCATGGATGAAAGAGAGAAAATTAGAGCCAACTTCAAGAGAAGCACTAGGAGAGATTGTTAAGAGTGCCAGTGACTGCTTTTGTGAGAGTTGTGGCTGCAAGAATAGTTTTGTGAGCGTGCAAGGAAAAGCTTGGTGAAAGTAATGTAGATGGTAGTGCAAGTGACAAGATGTTTAAAGCAAGAGGTGTTGTTTGTGTAATACAGACAGGAGCAAAGGATGAGGGGAAGCGGATGGGCAGAGAGCATGAAGGATGCAAGGATAGGGGGTTAATAGAAGGAAGGATGATAAGATAGAGGGGTTTGTGTGTGAGGCATGATTGAGAAGACAGAACAAAAGGAACATGAGAATGACGAGAGTTAAGTATAGTTTAGAAAAGCAGAAGGGTTGACTAGAGAGGGAGGGGCTAAAGACCTGATGAGGGTCGGTGTCCGGACTCCGGTCGGTTGGAGGCCAGGGGAGCGGGGGGGAGGGAGAAGGTGATGGGAAGGGAAGAATCAGACAAGGTGATGTGAAGGAATGGGACTTTTTTTGGTCCGCGGCTCCTTCTGGAAATGTAATTTATTACAGAAATGCAGTGCCTCTGTTTTTAATATATATTTCCCTTTTCAAAGGACCCTCGAGGTCTCATACCAAAAGAGTAATACCCAGCGTAGTCTTGAGATGTTCTCAACCCAGTCTGGGTCTTGGGTGCCTCCCCTCCACCAAGATCTAGATGTTTGACTGGACAGATTGTATTTTACCTACTTGGTGGTGGTGGCCTAGGTAAGTTTTAGTATTCTGCCCTACCTGACTATTACTGGTCTTGGTATTCAGGTTGCTTGCTGGCATAGATCAATACAGGACATACATTCCACACTAAATTCATCTGTAAACCAGCATCTGCATGGCTACCACATTTTAGATACCAGGACATTTCCCAGACTACAATACATCATCCTGCACTGCACAAAAAGTGTTGCACACATAGGTTTAATGGACTGTAGTACGTTTCATGTATACATTTTATCGTTTGTGTGGTGAGCATTACAGGCTACATTGTCTCTTGGTTCACTCATGGCATCCTCACTACAGAAGGGTGAGGTGAATGCTACCCTTTATTATTTGGGGTTTGGTGGGAGGCCTGGCTTCGACTTTGCCCTGTTTGAGTGGTGAATCTTCCAACTCCCATGCCCCATGTCTTAGGGCATGTGGCTGTGAAGGAGGGGCCCCTCGGCCATGGGTGTGATGTTGGGGAGTGCTTGCATACAGGGACGAAGTTTGTGGCATGGGAGCCTGCTGCACATGTCTGGTGGGGTGCGTTTCTGTTTGCCCTGGGCACCATGTTGCCTTGAAACCGACCTGCACATCACCATATAATTATATTTTTAACTTATAATCGGACCAGTGGGAACTCTCTTGTGTGATCTGGGCCCCGTTTTGGGCATGAGTTTAGTTTGTTCAAAACATGCTTGTAATGAACTCCTTCCATGCCAGTGAGCACTGCATGATTGCCTTCTGATTGAGAAACAAAGCAAAAAAACTATTATGCTAAACCCAGAAAGCAGAAACTCGAGGCCAACAGCCAACTAGAAGAAACAAAATGTGAACGTGTTAACCTGCCTAAACATGTAGAAGGAACATACTTAATGTTGCACAAAATGCTTTACAGGGTGGTTTTATTGAATCCGTGTATACGTGTATCCCCCACGTTGAGACACTTGAACAGGTTACAGGACATCTTGACCTTTATCACTCAGCACTAGACAGTGAGACACAAGCATCCATCTTATGACCCTTTCAGAAAACTTCGTCCAATTGAATAAGGAATCTTTTAAACAGACTAGAGGCACCACACTGGGGTCTACTGTGGCTCTGAGTATAGCTAACATGTTTGTAGAACAATATTAACACTCTTATTTGTTTGTAGATGACAATCCCTTTGCTAACAACATTTTATTTTGGAAACGTTATATTGTCGATGTCCTCAGTGTTTGCAAAGGGTCGGCTTATACAGCTGTCTGTTAAATTTTTGACATGGCTGAATGCCAAGAATCCAGTGCACATTTCTAGACTTTAGAATATACAAAGAATATTAGGCATCTCAAAGTGGCTCCCTTTACGACACCAACAGCCATGATTTCATTGTTAAGCTGTATCAGCTTGCATCCACACTGTTTGAGAGACATCTTACCAAATGGGCAATTTCTACAGCTACATCGTAATAGCACTGAAAGGTCCATTTATGAGGAACATTCCTCTCTTCTAGTAAATACATTTCTACAAAGGAGCTATCCTAGAAAATGGTTGCGCACATGTAAAAAGAGAGCCCCCAATAATAGAGGGCGTCTTAGAGTATTCTTCTAAGGATAGGAATAGGAATGTGGATTGCATGATCACTGTTAACATCTACACCAACCTGTCATGGAAAACCAAGAAGCTCATCCTTAAAAATTGGAGTATTCTGGAAAAATGTCCCTTTAATTTGGCTCAACCTATGTTTGCTTTTAAGCCCAGTCACAATTTAAAGACCAATTGGTGCACACAAATTTGAGACATCATTCTATTCAAGCAATCGCAACCCTTAAGGAAATGTGAGGTTTACCTAGTCCATTTGGACATGTCCCATGTGTTTAATGTGTGCAGAGACCAACTGTAGCACCAGAGTTGATCTGGGGGTAAGAAAACTGTGGACAGCGGCTCACTAATTGTATCACCAATAAAGTGCTATATGCAATCACCTGTCCATGTCAAATGTTATACATTGGTATGTCATGAAGCAAGGTGAAGATCAGGCTTTGTCAACATTGAAGCTGTATAAAGAACATTAGTACACGTCGGGGAGGGGGTTTTAATGCTCCCGCTCAAAGCCTGCCCAGAGCTGGAGGCTGCCATCTTCCCCCACTGGTACTGAGGTAAGTGTCCCCCCGCGGTCCCTATTTCCCCTTCCTTCCACGCCCATTTTCCACATATTTAACCCTGCACATCCCTGACCCACTTACCTGGCACTCCCTTACCCCTCTAGTCACAGGGAGCACAAAGTGTTCTGATGCCGTAATAACTGCCATGGAAAAGGAGAAGGGACTATGTGTAGTTCCCTTCTCCCTGATGGCCATTTTGTTGTGTGACGTGCTGGGCTACTAATAGCAATAAACGCCTCCGGCTGGGGGTATTACCGGGGCAAGTAATTCCTCAGGCTAACGTTAAAGCCCTCGCTTCACAAGGGCTTCTAACTGGCCTGGGCCCCCGCCCATCATGGTTTATTGATTAAACAATATATCAGCTGCACAGGTGAATTATTTCAGAACAATGGGACCCAAAAAGACTTATTTTATGTGAATAGTCTCTGCATCCTTGAGGGGAGGAGTAGATATTGAAAAGAGACTTTTTCAGGAGGAACAGCGACAGATTTTAAAACACGTACTCATATTGTTGGTATGAATGAGATTCTTGTGTTTATACGATTCACTTGTCATTTCTGATCCTTTATCATTAAACTGTCATTTTACTATGCTGCGTTTCAGTTATCCATATACCCTCAATGAATGTGCACTATGACTGGAGAACATTCGGTAATGGTCTTAGTAGTCACATGGTGGCTCTCTTATGAATCAGTAAGGGCTATAATTATGAGTATTGGATTACTACCTCGATGCACATTATTTTAATATTTGTTTTTCAAGATGGCTGTGGCTGTTTGCGCCTGTTCTCTCTATTTAAACTCATTGATTGGACCATTTTTCGAATATTATGCCAGCGTTATTTCTATGCCCTGGAGTAGCGGCACCAGCCCCTTAGCACTACATTTCCATAGCTGTAGAATGTGAGTAAGATGTTTTAAAAACATTTTTTAATTACATGGACATTACTAACGAGTGCTGCTAGCATAGCTAGTGGGTTCCTGCCTCTGCATTCACTCCAAGGCGTTTCAGGTAGCCTTCTCAATATGGCTTCCATACTTTAAACTAACTTCAGTAACGTTCTATGCCTCAACCAACACTTTACATTTGTAATCATGGCGTGCTGTTGCAGTCGGCTATGTTACAAGGAACATATGTAATAATCGCCTGACCATAGTCGTCTTTTGGCTACTGGTGGATGGCATCGAGCCTCCGGACTATGCCGTGCATTAACAGGTCGAGGGAACCGGTAATCTGCATCAAAAGTGCAATTAAGGATAGCGTTATTTCTGTCATGCTGCCCTTCAATATGAGAACGCATAGATTATATATTTACATATAGATATTCTGTTGTGTGTTTTTTTTTTACTATAGTGTCCTCACGAGTTATACGACGCGCCTTGATCCCTGATGGGCTCATTCAATGACGTCATTCATTTGAGTCAGGCTTAGGTGCTTTTACTCTCTTGGTTCATCACACACTTACCTGGAATCTAATTAAGAGCCTCTGTGTCCGTTTCTTCTTTCTTTTGTTCTATATTTAGGTGTATGATCTATAATTGAGGTGCTTTTTGTGGGCCTGAGTTTGCTGGCCATAAAAATGACTCAATGATGTGAGCAATTGTTAATGGCAGGCCTCACTTTGAGAGGCTGGTAAGACATCATATGAGGTGATTACCATTTATTCCTTGAAAAAAATGTCTAGGTGCCAAAAACCACACAATTGTTGTTTCCCCTGAAGAAGATCCTGCTGATTGTTGCATGGGATCGAAAGATAAATAAAGGTCTATGAATGTGAACATTATTGTGCAATACATTTTACACACGCGTTTTACATTATTTTAGAAATCATGTGTTCCTCAACTTTTGAAACCTGTGGTGTTCCGATGTGTTGTACATTCTTGGTGTGGTGATGGTGCACTAAATCACTTTGTTATTGTAGCGTCTTTTGATGAACTCATTGCATGAATGATAACTTTATGTTTGTGCTGTGTATTTGCGTTCTCTATTTCAAATGGCCAGTTTATTTGAGAATTAGTATATAATGATTTTTCATGGTTTTTAAAAAATAAATTCATCTATTTTGTAGGAATAAAAGAAGCATAAGTATTAATTCTGCCCTTCGTTGCTGTGATCTGGCATTTCACCATACAGATGGGGCTTCTTGAAGTTTACCTTAGTTGTGCATGTTATCCCCACATATCATTCATGGGACCTCAGAAAACAAAATATCAATGTTCCCAATTGATCAGGCAAGGAGCAAGCCATACCAGGGAAGTCACATGACACCAGTTTGGGGAAAACTCCATCGGAAAAGGGAAAGCCATTTACCTGAGGCTAATCTCCTTATCCAGGCGTTACATGGAGGAGGTGTAATGCAGTGTCCAGCCACACATGTCATTTTCCATTTGCACAGCGATAAATGGTTCACTTTTCATAGCTGTATCTGGCAACTCCACCAATACTATGGACTAGCCTGGAGATATACCTTTTGAATCAATCAGTTTGTTGAGACGGGATCAGAGGTTTACTGAAAAATTGCCTTCTTAGCTCATAGGAAACGGATGCTGATTGGTGGATTAGAGGGACTCCGTATCGTGTGGAAATCCTGTGGCTTGAGGACCCTTGCGCTGGAGCATGGAGACTTCAAAGTCAACTTTGCTTTCTGCCTTGGGCTTTGACTGACGCATCCAACAAATTATTTACACACTGAGGTGCATTTACTGCTCCTTAGATTCTGAACCGAGTTACACATGTACTCGTGTGGTCTATGGATTCCCCATCAGCTCTCCGAGAAAAAGTCCACATATGCAATAACCCAGACAATATGTTTAGAAATAGAAAAACAAAATGGTGTCTATTCTTGGTATGTTGGCTTGCCCTCAAATTAGCATACACGACTGTACACCAAAACTGCATCTTAACATGCCAACCATTATACCATACATTGTAGAAGCAGAATTGAAGGAGCTATGCAGCAAGTCAAAAGGTTTTCGCCGTATCACCACCTCAGCTTTGAACACACTTCAGAATGTCTTGTAAACGTAACAGTTCATAGTAATCTCTCAGTGCCCGCCAGATGCTGTGGCAGGGATTCACTCAGTTTTGAGAACTGCAAAGCACCTAGAGACCTGCAAAGCACTTAAAAACGGGCTTTGTGGCACTATATGAATAATAGAATCATAGCACCTTGTTGATAAAATATATTCTGCAACTCTGATATCTCAATTCATCTTTTGATTGACGTTTTCAGAAGTCTGATGGGACATTACTAAACAAAGGCTCGATCACGGCTCCTGTGCACTGGTGCACCAGTACACAGGTAAACACAATCCATTTCCAAAACCAAATCTGGGTTTCTGTCTTTTAATTTTATTCTTTAATATTTGTCGCACAGTGAAGATATAACAGTTCACTTTTGGGTGCAAATCCCTGTAAAATAATGAATGTTTTGGAAAGATGTGCTTCCTGTCCTCTTCTCCACACCACAGGAGTAATTCCTCAAAGTGGTCTGCAAAGAGAACCTTTAACACAGTGAAACATGTAAAAGAAGCATTTTCACTACCACTATGTGCTTTGAATAGCCACAAAGTCGCAACATGTACAGCAGGAACACCATTTTAAAATCTAATGAAGAGAATGGTGCTTTGGGTTCAATTAATTTTGAAGTTTCTATTGCCCTGCTTTGTGTAGTTGGTTTGCTGTCTTTTGTGGATATACAGCAAGCAATACACTATAAAGTATCATACCTATTGTCACTTGGATAGCTTCCGGAAGTCTCAAGGGTGCTAGTGAAAAGGGAAAGTTGAAGATTTGAGGTAAGGGCAGAGACATTTTTCTAGAACTAAAGGCTTATGTCTCATACTAGTTTGACAGAGTCCTGCGCTAGTACAAAGGTGAGAACCCCATCTAATTAGGCAGAAAGTTGATAGTTTACCACCACATTCATTCGTCCCCCACAAGAAGGCATGCTGCACACATGATTGTTTTGGAAGTCCATGGAGAGTTGTACTAGTTGGGAACCAGGGACAGTGCAGCTGCTGCACAGACGGGTGCCATTGCTGTTCCTAGGTCTAAACACGCTTTCAAATGTGGGTCTGGATTGGATTGAAATGCAATACAATGCCTTCTAGCAGTTGAACCTTCACTTTCTCTGCAGCCCCATACGAGACATAGGGGGGTCTGCAAACTGCAATGCTCTGGGGGTTTAGAATTACAACGCCTATGAGCTCTCACCATTGACTATGTTAACCAGGGCTAATGAAGTAATCAAAATACCAGCAACATCAAAGGTCGCAGACCCCTGATGTATGGAGTTCTTGCCTTGTGAACAGTTCATATCTTGATGGCCATTAATTCGAAGGTGTACTTTCCATCCGCGTTATCGGGTGCACTAGGGTGGGCTCAATGGGAGATGGAACGTGATAGCAATAAACCCAAATCACGAGATCCATTTACTGATCTGTCTCCAGTGAAGACCAAAGGAAAAAGTATAGACATTGAACGTGCAGATCCAGGATACATCTGGAAGTCAGTTAAAGAATAGACGCTCCTTATGATAAAACGCTAGACTCCTGTTTATGCCAGCCAACACTTGATCATTGCTCGGTAGCGAGACATGTAAAAAACCTGCATATTGTCAAGCCTTCCTTGTCTGTCCTTCATTTCTCCACCAATGCATTTAGGCAGGCAGGTGAGATGTTCAATTTAATCGGATATTGAATTTGCTACTTTTTTTCAGACATACATTCTCTTGAGGACATAGCTTCAGCCGACCTAACATTGGTCGAATTTCTTTCGAAGAAGAATCTGAATGCAGTAGGATTGTGGATACAATCCATAGTGGTCCAAAATCTCATCTGGCAAGCAAGGGCTCATCTGTACGATCTAGGCTTTGTGTTGAGTATTTATACAAATGATACAATTCCCCCGTTAGCAATGAATGCTAGTGACTGTCTATCCAATTCTTTACCACCCTCTTCTGCCGATAGAGGTAAGAAATTCCAGCCACAGGTGTTAGATTTGCATAGCTGCAAGTTGAAACCTAAATCGAATTAGCTAGCTAATCCTACGCTGTTGAGCACAATATCGTTTGTCAGTTGGAATTCTAGGGGTTACAAGCACCTTTTAAATAATGATGAGTGTTTATTAAGCAGATTTGACATCATCCTTTTACAGGAAACTTGGCTATTAACACCATTGATATGGGCTAACCATGAAATTCATTTGAATCCCGCAAAGAAATCCTCTATGGGCAGGTCTTCTTCAAGCCTCATTGTTGCTATAAAAGAGGGGTTAGGTTCATCTTCAAAAACCTGGGCGACCCCGAATGAATATATGTTGTTGGTTAGAGCTGTAATTCAGGGTGGAGTCTATGCAATCCTCAACATTTATTGGAATCCGGTGGGCATATCAATTGAGTGTTTCTTCAAGGATCTTAATAAGCTACTTGATATGGTGGTGGAAGACAAAAGTATTTCATATTTTATTTTGGCATGGGATCTGAATATAGATTGTCTAGAAAAAAATAACAAGCGACACAATGAAAGGTTAACCCGATGGAACTCCCTGGTGTCCCCTAGAAATCTATACATCCTTAATGGTGCCTTTAAAACTGACATACCTCCTGCCTGCACATGGCATAGAGGAACAACTTCCTCAACGATTAATTTTGTCTATGTAAATAATGCCTTATGGTCCACAATGGAATCTTTTTTTGTTCTCTCCACCAAGATAATTGATCATAACATGTTATGTGCTAAATGGCAAATGAAGAGCACCAATAGTTGTGCATTAAAATCATCGAAGGATGGTTGTCTTGTTGTAAATGGCGGTGGCAACCGCCTATGATGGACAGAGAAGACCTTCACATACTTCAACCAATTACTGTGTGACTCTAATTTTTCAGATGGTGGCCAGGATTCAAATGCTGGCTTGATTTATAGCAATCTAATGCAAACTTTCATCCAACAAAGATCGTTTATTGGCAGTAATAAGAAACCTTTACATGTATTTGATAGAGCTGTTTACATTAAGAAAATTGCATATCGAGCAGAGTTAAGGAGATTGGCAAGGCTTCCCTTTCCAGCTAGAATGGTCCTTTCCATAAACGTGTGCCTTGTCTACAAAAACTGGTTAAAGGGGCACAGAGCATCACTCTATCAACGAGATGGTGCCAATATGCTATCTATATTGGTGGAGAAAAACATCTCGAAAATGTGGGCATTACTGAACCAAGCAATTAACACACATCAAATAGATCTGCAGACGTCGGTTGTCGAAGCACATCAGTGGGTAGCACATTTTGAAAATCTGTATGCCTTGCATTCATCATGGTCACCTTATACCCCGTTGGATTGGGATTCTAGTTTCCATCTTCACTTTGAGGAAAGTAAGATTAAACAATTAATAATGACATCTAGTAATTCTAGTGCTGTGGGCCCGTATGGGATCTCGAATCGTGTAATGAAAGAACACCCAGAAATTTGGGCCGCTCTCCTTTTTGATATATTTTCGGCCATTAATCGACATCAGAGGCTCCAACATCTTGGACTGATGCAATCACAGTCCCAATATATAAGAAGGGTGATCAACAACACCCAGAGAGTTACCGCCCGATCTCATTGTTAGATGCCCCTGGTAAGATATTTTGTAGAATTATTCCAAAATAACTTAACACCTGGGCTGAGGAAAAACAAATGAGGGACCCCCTCCAGCCTTGTTTTGTGAAAGGTATGGGAACAATGCCAAATATCCTTGCACTATCTATGATTCAATCACATCAGGTAGAGAGAGGCCAGCCTTTGTATCTGGGGTTTATTGATTTCAAAGCTTCCTTTGATTCAATAGATAGATCAATGCTATTTAAAAAACTTGTTTGCCACCAATGCCCCTCATCTCTAATAAATGTAATCATGATATTGCACACAAAAACATCCTTGCGTGTTAAAATGAATCTTAATGGTAAATTGTCCCCCTCAATAAATACCTACAGAGGGTTAAAGCAAGGCTGTGCCCTTGCTTCCTTTTTACTTTAATCTCTTCATTCTAGATTTAAGTCCTGTGTTATTAAGTTGTATAGGTGACCCCCCCACGCATAGGATCACAAAAAATCTCATATCTGCTTTATGCAGATGACTTAGTTCTTTTGTCCCAAACTCCTATGGGCCTCCAGAACATGTTAAATCAATTGGGAGACTATGCGCTAGCAAATAATTTGATTATTAACACTGCTAAATCTCAAATATTGGTCTGCAATAACAATGCCTCTAAAAAGTATCATTCCATATGGTCACTTCAACATTGTGTACTTTCATCAACCGTTCAATATAAGTACTTGGGGGTACTGGTTCAATATAAGAAAACATTAAGTATTCTGACCTGCGAAGTCAAAACCAAATTGCAATCATTGACATCACAGTCTAGAATTCTGATGAGGAAGTTCGGGAAGTTTTCAGTGAAGCACATTGTATCATTCTATAAACCAAAAGTAATACCAATCCTCCTGTATGGAGTTGAGGCTGCTGCCCCACAAAATCACAAATTTTGGGACAGCATGGAAGCAAAATATTGGAAATCAGTACTACAGTTACCATTAAGTACACCAATGGCCTTAGTGCGTTTTGAATAGGGATTGGTTTCCTTATATTCGTTTGTAATTTGGAAACAGTGTGCCTTTTTGCGGAAGTGTTAGATGGGCTGGGAAAACCTTCATGTTTAAATGTTTTAGCCCTGAATTTGCTCAAATCTAAAAATACATTTCCTAGTAAATGGCGCAACCACATTTTAAATATGACAGCCAATGCTTCTGTGTCAATTGATCTACTCTTAAATAATCCTGACCGTGCAAACACATTTTTCAACAAGACCGGCCCAGAAATGTGTTGATGTGTTCGAAACTCAAAGATTACAATGTTAATCTGTTTGGTACCAAAAAATATGGAGTGATGTCTAATTATTTGTTGAAATTTCCATCCCAGTCCTTTCTTCAAAAGTTTATGAGATTCAGACTGAATCAATATGAAACAAAGGCCATCCTACATAGAAGGCAATTAATTCCTGAAGAACAGAATTACTGACGGTTTTGTTTGAATATTGGTCAAAGAGAAACACTGCAACATCTCATGGTGGAATGTATGGCATTGAGTGACAAAAGAGAAAAATGTTTTGGAAGAAAACTAATTGTGCAAAATTATTTAACCCAGGATCAAATATGGTATTTATTATTTTCGAATCCAAGAATTTCAATACAGATTGTGATTGTACAATTTCTGGATTTGATACTAACATACACAGGATGTTTAAATGAACAGAGTTCTGAACGAATTAAGTCACTCATGTTGAGTTAAGTAAATGTCAAATGTAAATTTTACAGTACTCATTTTAATATGCATTTATTTATTTGTAACTATTTCTTATAAAAGCATTATTTGAAAAGTTGATTTAACAACTATAACAAATAAAAAAAAATGTTAAAAAGAATTTGCTACTAATAGAAAAATATGGCTTTTTTAAAATGTATTTTATTAAGCATATTTTTAGTTTACAATTTAAACTTTTTTATGCTATATAAACTTTTCCATATACAAGATAAAGGTTTAAAAGGTTTACGAAGACAAAGAAAAAATAAGAGACAAACCAATCAACTCAGTTAAAAAACAAAAACACAAAGTATACTTTAACAAATAAAAAACACTATTTAAAAGAAATAGTAGCAAATGGCTTAGTCCAGCGCTACTTCATTGTTATCTTTTACCCGCCTCCTGTAGGAAAATAAGTTGTACTCTATTTCGCAAGTTTATCAGGAATGTCCCTTGAAAATGCTACTAATGCCAATGTCATAGAAATTCTTTTTCCTTGAATCAGGATTTCCCATACTTCTTTAGGTATCCTACTGGTTAAATCATTTAGGAATTTCCCTAGATGTTTCGATATCAGTTCACTCAATACCTGGCATTGTGTCATGAGATAAAACAATGATTCAAATGGCTCAGCGCACAGTATACATGAATAATTGTGATCCCTATTGGTAATCCATCTCTCTGTCACTTCCTTTGTGGGAAACCGATTTAAACAAAGTCTCATAAATTGATCCCTTAGCGCAGCCGCTTGAAACTTCTGTATGCAGTCGGGGTTTTACCTATTTTTCTGCAGGGAGTACCATTTTATTTTGAAATACCTGCGCCTCCTTTCTATGGCAATCCAATATATTTTGAACTTTTAAAATTGAATGCTGCTTTCAGGAGATATTCTTGAAATTGCAGAGTGCTAACATTTCTGACAGTGAATCGAGCTACTAGTGAATTACATGCTAATTAAGTTTTATTACATCGTTTAGAAGGACATTTTCTACAGTTATCCAATAAGAGAAAATCCTATACAATATTCTTAAAATATTCATAGAACAAAATCTACAATACTTCATACAACAATTTCCAATAAAGTTAATCAAAACATTTCACTATCAGAATCATAAAATCAGCTTAAAATAATATAAACTCCTGCCTACATCATACATTTTTTAAATTCCATCTCTCACAGCAGTAATAATTATTAACACATTCTCTTAATTTATCAGTTCTTAATTCCATTAGTTCCAGCAAGAGTCACTTCCATTAAAAGCAGTTTAAGTCAAAATCATATCACTGTCAGATTAACAGAAATTTGATTCCCCATCATTAGCCGTTTCCAGACAACTTCACTTTATATAAATGCTAATTTCGCAACATCCAAACATTTCTACTTTATCTTTGTTCTCTGACAGAGCAGAAACACATTTAGAAGAATTTCAATACTTACCTTGTATGAACAACATCTTCGGAGAGATTGTTCTTTTTCATATCATAGTCCTTAAACTTCCAAGGTTCCTAAGCTATTGGTTCTCAGTCGCATAAATATAAATATAAAATCCCCAGAAAGAAAATGCAATAAATATTTCTGCATCGAATTACACATGGGTAGAACATAAAAATATTCTCTCTAAAAAAATAAATAATCACTAAACAAAAAATAATCATACTATTTAATAATCTCATGATAGAAGACTTTCTTTGTAACTACTTTAGATATTAGAGCTAATTGCATATCTTTCATATCCTCCTTAGGCATATCATACATTTTATATCAGCAGACTGAGAGAATTCTAGTGTGTCAGTTTCCACACAAAACTTCCTCTGCAGGATTTTTAATTCTCTATCTTGGTCATTTGATATTGTTTTAGTTTTATACTTATAATCATTCTTTGCCATTTTATCATTCCTTCAATCTCTTTCCACAACTGTTGCATTTCTACTACATTTTTCTATCTCAGTTTCTTTTCCTCTGTGTAATGGTATTTTTTCTATATTTGTATGTCTTTTTGTGCAATGCATATTGTTTTCTACAATGTATCACTTTTACTGTTCTTTCATTTCCATGCGTTTCCATTATTTTATGATTCTTTTCTTGGGCACCTATTTTCTTCCCTTCGTTTCTGCTTATTTAATTTCTAGCAGTTACTCTTTTACTTCTATCCCCTGCCATGTTCCTTTTTATCCTTAGAGTGCATTGCCAGGATCTTTTGCCATGTTGGGCTTGTACATCATACATGAAGGACCAGGGGAGGGTGCCCACAACTAAAGCAGATGTATGTACTTCATTGTGGTCCTTTCTTTCACATAATCCTGCAGACCCATTTAAAATATGAACTACTCCAGGATATTTAATACTTTTCACTATGGAAGTGGGCATTTAACCAAATGTCCTCTTCCACTGTCCAATCATAAGTGTTGTCCAGCGGCTAGACTGCATTTTGTTGCAGCTGGTCTAGCCCCTTCTTACAGTGGCATGACATATTTTACTGGGCATCTACGATAAAGCAATAATAATAAGTGCTATTATGTAGGGATGTAACGGTATGACGGTATACCGTTAAAGATATCGTGAACCACTTAATTGAACAATAATAACCGTCACATTGTTTATGCCGGTATACAGTTTATACCGTTAAGTGTGCTTTTCAATCTGATTTGGAAAGGCTGCAGTAAGCAAGTGCTGCATAGTCTTTGTCTTGCACTGTTGGATGTGCAGTCTGCCAAGTAGTTTCAGTTGGAGCAGTTTTTAATGCCATTCCATAAACCACATGTGCCTAACATAAAATCAATGTTAGCAATAGGCAGAATAAATACAGTGCCAAGAAGGAAAAGGGTTTACTTAGGGATTGCGGCTTTGGGGTTTAAATATTTATAATGGATAATGGATAATGTTTGCTAAACATATGACAATGGGGAATTTCCCTGGTTCCATCATTGAATTTACATATAATAAGTCACACTATGAAATTCACTCATCTCTCTGGGTATTCTGGGTAAAGAGAGAGTGTGTGTGCATGTGTGCGTATGCGCACAAGCGTATACGACCATCAGCCTCCATTAATCTGTGGCATGCAGGTTATCAAGATGGCAACATGTTCATATTCACCAGTGGGGGAGCTAAAAGCCTAAATGACCACTTAAGAAAAGCTATTCAGTTTGCTTTGCCAGTCGCAGCAGGGCTCCTGCCCCACTCCTCCTCTTGTAAGAGGATTCAATTCAACACTACAGCTAAGTCAATGCCTAGTCTGGGATACTGAATGGAAACCCTTATTAATATATCTTTATGTCCAATTCATGCGTTCTGGATGACTACCCCTATATAACACCCCTCTCTTGGAATCCCCCTGACCCCACTGAGCCAAGAAGTAGTTCTGTTTTGCAAGTTAAAAGGTTTAATAGATAATTTAAACAATATATATATATATATATATATATATATATATATATATATATATATATATCACGCTTTATAATAAATTAATAATTGAATAGCACACTTAATCTGATATGATAAAGATTAACAACAGAGAATCTGGCACTAGCACACTTCTTTATAATCACTAAGGAGTTGACATGAAATGGATAAGATAGCAACAATACTTTTATGATTTCAAATGGATGCAATGTGGAATGAAATGCAGTAAAGAAAATAACTTAATAGGATTTCAGCAAAAACAATGTAATCACTTTCTTGTACAATTCACCCCCCCTTTTATGCAATGCAGGGAAATGGAAGGAAGGCACACAGTTCTCGGAAATGCAATTCAAATGTAATTCAGTTCACCCAGCAACTTAGACTACAGACGTTGAAAACACAGGCCCAAATGCTTTTAAAGGTGCTGGCAATGTAGAAAAAAAATATGCTAAAATGCTTTTAATTCCCTCTAGGAGGTTCAGGGTGAGTGAAATCAGTTAATATTAGTCCAGGCTCACACTAGCAATGATTCAGGGATAATTAGCAGGTTAAACGAATTTCTGGCAAATGGAAGGCAAGCAGCAGCAGATTTTTACACGTAAAGAAATTTGCAAATCGCGGGTAAATTTGCGAATGCGCCGAGCGCGATTACAGAGGAACTACAAGGACTATCACTATCGTTTTGGGGTCCTAGGAAAGCCTAGGATCTCAGCTTCCAGATGAAAGTTACTGCAAGTCTCTAGCACAAACGGTCACGGAGATATGAGCGATTAAATAAAGGTCGTTTTTCAGATTTGAGATTTTAAAGTTCAAAAAGACAAGTGCAGCTTGCAACTAGAAAATGTCAAGTGACAGCTTTACAAATGACAGGTGACAGTTAGGAGGCAGTTCTACTTAGATTAAAATAGCTTGAATTATATTATTTTAACTAAGAGATTGGTTCTGCACAGTTTTCTAGGTACTCACACTATATTCTTGAGTTAAATGGGCCTCGCCACGGATCTGGTCAGGTTTTGGACTGGACTTTGGTCTCTGCACTTCACAGTGATCTGGGTCAGCTCTCTCTGGTCCTGCTAACAGTGGTCTGGGTCTGCTCTCTCTCTGGATTCTGGAGATTTGATAGATTTGAAGTCTCTATGTCTGCTCTCTGAAGGTTGATGGAGGTAAAGTATGGATTTTCCCGGCAGAGCTTCCAGCTGCAAATGGATTTGAAGGTCCCTGTCTGTCCTGTCTGTCTGCTTTTATGTGTTTTGAATGTGGGTGTGTTCTAGCATCACTGACCCTACCTCTCTCTCAGCTTCTAATTGGTCAAACTTCCATTTCTCACTTGATTGGGGAAGGAACTGTGTGTCAGCGTGATGTCATTTTATGGCTTGCAGAGAGGACACTCCCCTGTCAAAGTGCACACAATCTACATTTGATAAAAAAAAACATATTTGCAGAGGTAAACATTTGTTTAAAATTACATGCACCCCTCACATATCACAGGAGGTATACCCTGTTCAAACTCTGCTCTTCCTGGGGGCTTGCATTCAGAAATGGCAATATTTTGCACTTTTTAACTGGTTTGCAATTTCGGACATTAACCCAAATTTACACACATGTGCGCAAGGAGTATGGACATTAATGGATGAAGTGTCAGATTTTTCACATGCACACATTTTGAGTAATATCCTCTTTTCCGCTAAAACCCCCCTGAACATGCCACCGGTTCTAAAAACCTCTTAAAATGTGGGCAGAAAAATCACAGGAATTATGGTGTCATTTAAATAATTTTCACAAGTCCGTACTATGAGTTATTCATCTTTTTAGAGTTATGCTCTGGCCCCAAAGGGGTTTGGTTTTCCTCCAGCACAAGGTTGAATTTCTGGTTTTTCCAGTTCTGCCAAGCCAGCTTGCTCTCACAGGCAGTGCCCCTCCCCTTTGCTTCAGGAGGAAGCTACTTTTACAGCCCCCGTAATAAAACCTTTGCCTGAGTCAGGACAGGGCTTTGTTCAGAGCTCCTGTATTCTGTGGGGCTCCCCTTAATTCAATTATCAGAGAGATGGCATATCCTTAGTGTGGCCAGCAAAAGGCAGATAGGCCTGGGAACACAGCTGTGACTCAAGTTTCACTCCTGATGGGGGGTAGTTGCCAGGCAGAATTCAGTTCCTTAAGCCAGGTTTCAGATAAAATGTCACTTTTTGTTACCCAGTTTAAGTCAAGACAATGTTTACATATGCAGCTAGAATGCTGATTCTAAGTTCAAAACTATGACATTTAAACAATTGCAACCTATGTGACACTCAGAAATAGGTCACTCATTTCTTTTAAACATTTAGATTTGTAGTGTCTTTCAGTCCAAATTTACTTAAACTGCTGAAATCCACAGCTCAGCCAGTCTTGTTATAAACCTTCAAGTCACTTCAGAATATAACTTTACATAGGATCCACCTCTTAAAATGTCTTTCTTTGGCATGTTTTGGGTTCATTTATTCAGTTTTCTACAAAATCTGGTGGTTTTAAAACGCCGGCTTTTGGATAGTGGTGAGTACTGGTACTGCACCCCTTTTTGGGATTTAAGAAAATGAATTCCCAACAGTTATGGGTTTGCTTTTGGCAATCAGCATTGCCATTCCCAATGGTTTCAGACTACTGTGTGGGTAGTCCAATGGTGGTTTTAGGCAGCGTCCTTCTGTGCCCATAACATCGGCAAAAATGAGTGGCAGCCTATTCTTCATGCATTTCCCTGTGCATTTTCTGGGAAGCTCTGGCCATCATGATGTTTTCCATGTCAGTACTGCACAGTTTTGAGGTAGGGCTCGGATGCCTGGGTAAATACATCCCACAAGCCCCCCTCTTGCGATGGCCATTCGGTTTCACTGATGGGACTCGCAAGACCTGGGATGTTTCCTCATCTTCTTCCAATAGATGGCACAGTTCAGCATCTTTTTCTCCATCCGGTCGGATCGATCGGTTCTCCTCGCCGGTCCTGATGGGAAAATTGGGCGGTACCCCGGGCCCGTTGCGTCTCTGCTCCCGGTCTCCGGATCGTCCTCCTTGTCCCGTCTCCAGGTTTTCTTTCTCCTAGGACGACAAAGGAAGAGCGGCAATACCTATTCATGGACATTTTTCCACCACTGTTGAGATAGTGGGGCAGCATATGCATTTCATCATAACAAACATTACATTCTTATTTTGAAAAAAAAACAGTATAACTAAGAGACAGTTTCATGCAAATCACAATATTTTAGAGACTAGATGTGGTATGTTTTAGGATTGGAACTGAATTAGTCTGAGACAGTACCCTCTAGGATTCCAGAGGATTCCTCCAGTTGTTGCAGAGTGTGCCTGGGATGGCAACACTTCAACTGGTTTATGTGGACCCACTTGTCTTCCCCCGCTGCCAAAGGACCTTTGGGGATGTGGATTTTGTAGGCCACAGGGGAGATCTTGTCGATGATCTCAAAGGGTCCCTTCCATGTAGGCAAGAATTTCCGCTGTTTTGCCTGGTTTCTTTGGAAGTTGTATAGATAGACCCGGTCCCCCACCTGATATTCCTTCCTGGAAGTCTTCAGGTCATAGTGGGTCTTCATGCTATCAGCCGATCTTTCTAGATTCCGCTGAGCGTAAGCAAAAGCATGTTGGAGGTGTTTCCTTAAATTCTCCACATACTCATGAGTAGTGGAGGCATTTATCAGTGTCTGCTCTTGGGTCCTATAGAGCAAATGCTGCAGAAGCACCATCTTGCGTCCAGTCATCAACTCAAATGGTGACATTTTGGTTGCAGATGAAGGGGTAGATCTGATGGCCATTAGGACCAGAGGTAATCGGATATCCCAACTTGGCCCAGAATCTGCCACAAACTTCTTTAATATGCTCACAATTGTCCGGTTATATCTCTCTACTGCCCCAGAAGAAGCTGGCCTGTAAGCAATATGCAACTTCCTTTTGACCCCCAGTATCTCCCACATCTTTGTCATTACTTCACTGGTGAAGTGGCTACCCCTGTCTGACTCAATCCTTTGAGGTAGACCAAAACGGGAAAAGATGTGGTTAATCATCAAGGCAGCTGCGGTTTCTGCCTTGCAATTTGGGGCTGGGAGACATTCCACCCACTTGGTAAACAAGCATGTCACAGTCAACATGTACTTATTCCCCCTAGCAGAGCGAATCACGGGGCCTACAAAGTCAATTTGTAAATCTGACCATGGCAGTGTCATCCCCCTCTTTTGGAGAGGGGCGCGGTGCGTGAGGGATGATGGCTGAAATTGTGCACACACAAGACACCCCTTCAAGTATTGGTCGAGGTCCTGCCCCATGTGTGGCCAGTATGCAACCTCTCTTAAGATTTCCAATGTTGTGTGAAACCCCCTATGACCGGCGGTGGCCGCATCATGGGCGTGACTTAACATCAGGCTTCGGAATGAGGTAGGAACCACCCACTGGTCATGGCCAGCTTTGGATTTCCTTACCAACAAACCGTCTTGGATTCGGAACATTTTTGGACATTTCATCAACACTCTTAGGTCCTCTTTCCCAATATAATCGGTATCCGTCAAGGGAAAGTTCTCGGGGTCCTCAAGGTGTTGGTAAAACTTACCAATTATTGGATCCCCCTTCTGAGCTGTAATCAAATCAGCATCAGGGGTCTCCTTACTCCATTGTGCAATTGAGAGGTCATTGTGAGCATTTGTCTGGGACCTAGTGATAGCAGTGACCTGGATTTCCCCCAACAGGGACTCAATCTCAATTAGATCCCCTTGGGTGGCCCCGGTTTTGGCCAACTGATCAGCTAAGTCATTTCCAGTTTTGTCTGGTCCCTCTACTTTGGAATGACCCTTGATCTTTTTCCAATAGATGGTCATCTCATTCGAGGTGACCAGATCATCAATGTTTTGGATCAACTTCCCATGTTTCAAGGGTTTGTTGTTAGCACATAACATGCCTCTGGTTTTCCAATTAACCAGGTGCTCCACGAACCCGTTCCGTACATAATCCGAATCTGTGATTATGACCAGTTCGCGGAGTTGATGCTGGACAGCAGTGAGGATGGCCTGATGCACAGCCAACAATTCTGCCACCTGACTACTTCGGGGACCAATTTTGTATCCAGCGGAGGGTTCTGGGGACTCATTCACCCATGCATTCCCTACGCCAGCCACCAGTTCTTTCTCCCCGTTGTTGTCAACATGGTACGAGCATCCATCCACATAGACAGTGGGCATTCCCTCACACTTGTCCTCTTCAAAGACTTTGTGTGGGGAATTAAGGTATGCCTCCATGTTGTCCTTTATTTTTAGACTTTCGTCCTCGAGACAGTTTTCTCTGGCACAATCATGCAAGTCAGCCAGACCTTGCGCGAGGGGACTCTTCTTGTTTTGGCCATATCGGACCTCCACAGGAAAGCCTTGCATTGACAGAATCCAGGAAGTAATTCGGGAATTACTCACATTTCCGGCCCGGATTCTGTCACTTTGGAGATATTGCAGAGGCTGGTGTGGAGTCTCCACTATGATGTGTTCCCCCTGGATAAACGGGCGGTAATTCTTCAATGCCCACACCGTTGCCAGGAGTGCCTTCTCACAATCGTTGAATTTTTCCTCCACAGAGGATAAAGTTTTGCTCGCATAGGAGATTACTTTATTGACCTTGTCATGCTTTTGGTATAATACTGCCGTCAAGCACGTATTAGAGAACCCCGTCTCCAGGAAGAACTCCTTGTTTCTGACAGGGTAAGCTAGGCAGGGCACTTGTGAGAGGTTTCTTTTGAGTTGTCTTACTGCCTCGGCTTGTTCTGGACCCCATTCCCACTTGACCCCCCCCCTTCAGGAGATGAATCAGGGGTCTGGTGATCTCTGCGTAGCCCTCAATGAACTTTCTGCTGTAATTAGTCAGTCCAAGGAGGCTCCTTAGTTCTCGCAGAGTTGTGGGGTCTTTCAGTTTCTGAAGTGCTTCCACTTTCTTTTCCTGGGGACAGAGGCCCTGAGGAGTAATCTCATGCCCCAAGAAATTAACACGGGTTCTACACCACTGTGCTTTCTGAAAGGAAAGTTTTGCTCCGGCGGCCCTCAACTGTGTCAGAACATAACGGATCTCCGCTATGTGTTCCTCCACAGATGAACTTTTGATGAGGACATCATCTACATAAGCCAGGTTACCCCTCGCACCCAGGTCGGGCATGGCCTTGTGTAGAAAAATGTTGAATTCATTGCCGGAGTTGAGGTATCCGAAGGGAGTCCGGGTCCAGGTGTACTGCTGGCCCCCAAAGGTAAAAGCCAGTTTGTATTGGTCCTCCCTACTGACAGGCACAGTCCAGTATCCATTGGTCAGGTCTATTGCAGTGAATACCTGTGACCCCTGGATCTGGGCCAGCCCTTGGTCAATGTAGGGCAGAGGCCATCGGGAAGTATGGACCCGTTTGTTGAGCTCCCTGAGGTCGGCGCAGAGTCTCCACTGGCCGTTTGGTTTCAATATTCCCAGCACCGGATTATTGAAGGTGCTGTGGATGGGACGGATTATTCCCCTGGACTCAAGGTTCTTAATTATTTCAGTAAGGGACTCCATTGATGCGAGAGGCAAGCGATATTGCTTCACAAACACTGGAGTCATGCCAGGGTCCGTGGGGATGGTTGTTGTGTGGATGTCGGTGCGACCACAGTCATATGAGTCTACCGCAAAGAGATCTTGGAAATCCAAGAAAACTTGTTTCAACTTTTGCTTTTGTTCCAGAGTCACACAGGCATCAGCTAGGTTGACTCTCTCTTCCACCATCTGCCTGAAGCCTGGAAAGACTTCTGGTTTGGCTATCTCAGCGGCCTCCTCCAGCTGGGTGGAGAAGTCCCTGGTCAGAGTGCTGATTTGGACTGGAGGCTTCAGGTGGGAAAGGCAGCCCTCATGGACCTGGAAAATCACCTCCTCCCTCCTGAAGTCACAAGTCACATCTTCCTTACCATAAGGGCAAGAAGTGTACACCAGGAAGTTCCCCCCATGCCGGGTAAACATCCTGTCTGGTGTTGTATTGTCATCACTGTCACTGTCAAAACAGTCCTTGGGGATCGGTCCTAACAGTTCATTTACTAAGTCGATGGAAAAATGTTGGTCATCAACCGCCATTCCAATAATGGTGCCTGCGGCTAGAGTAATACTCTTTAAGTCGCTGTTATCCACCTCTATTGGAATGGTGTCATGTTCTATGTTGACTAATGGAGTTGGGTTTACCCCCAACCCTTGCTGTTGGAGAGTAGCATTTAGATGTATGTAAGCATCAGGGTTTTTCAACTCTTGTCCCCTTTTAACTTTCACTTCCAGGGAGAATTGTCGGGTCCTTTCTGGGATGGTGACTTCCTCTTTGATCTGAATTTCAACTGCATAAGGTAGCAATTGAGCTGACCTAAATGCTTTTTCTGGATCATCAAAGCCCATGGGATTATCCGCTAATCGGGACCAAGCTTTGAAGTTTATTAGGTCCAAACTAATGGCAAAGCGATTGAGAATGTCACTGCCTAAATAAAAGGCGGCAGGGACGTCTCGTACGACCCAACAATTGTGGACTATGCTCTTGTTGCCCATGGAGATTTTGAGCATACACCTGCTTGGCAGGAGATGTTTGGAATTAGGTGCTTCCAGGTCCATTTCCCATTTGTCTATCAGTTTGAATGTGGGAATGGCTGGATCTTTTGGGAGTTGGCGGAACATGGCTTCGCTGATGAAGCTCTTACCGTTGTTCACACACACTCGAGCGAGAACAGAGTCCTTCCCATCATTTAACTGAACAGGGATGAACAACTGCTCTCCAATTTGCTGAATATCAGCCAGGCTCTGAGCTGATTTCACGTCTTTCTGGACTATAGGAGTGGGAGTTTCAGATTGTGGATTAGTATAGAATTTCAGGGTGTTTCCTTCCAGTGTGGAATACCACCTTAAACTGGAAGGAAGGTTGATTTTCAGAAATAGAGAGGACCCTCCATCACCAGTCTGTTGTCCTACTGCTATTACTGTCACGTCTGGAATTTGGCTATTCTGGAAGTGAAATTCTACTTGGTCAGATTTTTGTTCAACCATGTGGCAGGTGCCGTTTAAACTAACATGGTTGACACTCTGTTTTAATTTTATGGGTCGGCTAGTCTGGGTCCAGAGGACCTTGTTTACACAATCTATTAGGGGTGACAACCTTCTCAGGAGGTCAATCCCTAGTAAACAAGGGGTGCCCTCTGGAGACACTACTATGACCGGGTGTTTCAACTTGTGTCGCCCGATCTTAATGTCCAAGTCTGCAGTCCCCTCAACGGGAATTTCCTTCCCGTCAAAGTTCTGCAGTTGTCCAGGAAGAGAGGTGAGAGGAATTTGGTAATTCTCTCCCCTTCCTGCATTCAGTTCATCAAAGGCCCTTCTGGACAGAAGGGTGGCTTGAGATCCCGTGTCCACCAGCGCTGAAATCGTACCCTGCCCCTGTACTTGTACCGGGGCATAGTATCTTCCCTCCTTCTCCTCAAGGGGGCACAGATAATGCACATTTTTGGACAACTGGTGGGCTAACTTTCTGGTTTTGGACATTGCAAGAGAAGAAATTTGGGCAGAATTCTGTGGAGAGCCTTGGGAATCTGAAAGAAAAATTTGGCAACTGGGGATCAGAGCCATTGTGGGTTCCCCTGGCTCCGGTTCTGGGCCGCCCCCCCCTTTTTGGAGGCATTCACCAGGATGGGTTTGAACCAGGGGAGTTTCTTGCTGTTGGTTCCGGGATGAGATGGTGGGCGGCAGTAGCTCAGTCTCCACATCTCCCCAGTCTGGATTTGCATCCCTAGGGACCCATTTTTCTTTGGGAGGAGTTCCCCCCTCTCTGAAGGAGAAGATCCTTTTCCCAGGATCCTCTGAGGATCCCTCTCCCTCAAATTGGAAGATCTGTACCTCCTCCTCAAACTGTGTCTGTTTGGGTCTTTTGTTTCTCCTACCACCCCTCTGCTCCTTAGGAGGCAGACTTTCAGGGGCAAGAGATTTTGTTTCCGGTTCCTGGGTTTCCAGGGGCTGTTTACAAGTGAGGAAGGAAGCTTCCTCCAAGGCCTTACACCCCCCTTCCCCTTGTGCCTCCTCCCTGGGAACCGGTGAGTTATCGGGGTGCTGCCCCCGTCATTGTTCTGGAGCACCAGGTCCGGAGTTGGGTGCGTTCTGCGCCGGCATGCCGATCTGAGGGTTCTGCTGAGCCCTCAGTATGTGACCCAGATCCCGCGCCATGTTTTGAACCTGGCGCTCTAACTGGGAAACCCGCTCAGGCTGATACGGGGCCCTGTTTTCTCCCCTGGGCTGATCCCGGGAAGGGTAGCTATCCCTTCTCTGGTAGTACCCCGGGTTGGGAAGATTTGGGTACCCCTCCACCCTTGGCCTCCCCTCTCCCGGATTAGGTTGTCTGGGCTCAGGGAATTGGGGGAAGAAGGGTGGAGGATTTTGGGGCTGGAAATTGGGTGGATACCTGGGGAAGAAGTTCTGCCCAGGGTTTGGTGAGTTTCTGCCCTCCTGTGAGAAGTTGGGAGGGAAGTTCCCTGGGTTAGGTGCTTGGCTGGATCCCCCCCCTTGGGCTGGAGGAGTCCACACATAACCCAGGATGGGTCGATTTCCCTTGTAACGGGGACTTACATAATCAGGAGAGCGAGGGACCCCATTTGTGGGGCTGCCTCCCTTGCTCCCTGTCTGTGACTGGCCCGAGGACCTTCTGGGCCTAGCATTATTAGGTGCAGGTAGATTTTTAGGCCCCCCCATCTCCAAATCCAAAACGGGGGTGACCTTTACCTCTGCCACCTTGGCAGCAGCAGGGGTGCTGTTGGCTTTGGGGTTTTTCTGAGCATTATTTTTGCTATCTACCGGTTTCTGCACCTCATAGATCCGGGTAGCCTGTTCAAGGACCCAGTCTAAAGATCTTTTCTCGTGAAAATCCCTCACGAGCTGGGTCATTATGTATTTGGGCAAGGCATGAAAAAATGTATTTATGAATTCTCTACTGTCTGTGCGCACCCTTCTGGTGGTCTGCGCAAAAGCACGTTTCAGTTCTTGCACAAATTCTTGTGGGGCCTGATCCTCCCCACATTGCAAATTGTAGGCTGCCTTGCGAGCCTCTTGAGGATTTCTATGAATGGAAAAATGTTTCAAGATGGCCGCCTTATAGGTGGACCATCTTAAATGATTTTGGTCCTCCAGCCCCGCAAAGAAACTGGAGTATTCCGGGGAGAAGGTCCACTTTACATATTGAATACAGCTTTGGCTGTCCTTCAAATGGAAAGTCTCCATCATTTGCTCAAACAACTCTAAGTGCTCCCAAACAGAATACTTAGCGTTCTTATGGTAAGGCGTGATGACGCTCCTGATCGCCTTAATCTGCTTTAAGGGGTCCTTAAGCAAGGCCCTTTTTGCCTTATTGGCCTTTTTGGTTCGGGTAACCCTTGTCCATTCATCCTCTGACTCAGAGGCACTGCTCCCAGAGGTTCCTGTCTGCTCTTCCAGGTTTTCCCGGATTCTGCGAGCCTGGGAATGGCTGGCAGAATGTGGGGACCTGGTCTCCTGTGTCCTGCGCAGTTCAGAGGAGTCTTCAGATTCCTCCTTGCTGCCAGGATTTGATGGGTACCCCCTCCACTGACCGAACTGGGCAGAGGTTTTCAGGATGCCCTTAATGGGCCTACTCTCCTGGGGTTCCCCACTGAACTGTACTGTACTTGGGTGCCCATACCCGGATGCCCACCCCTCCATTCCTGAGTGGTACTGGCCTATGAGCCCCATACTTTTAGCTGGATAGTAATCTGCCATCCCTGTGGCCCTGTGCTCATGTGCGCCAGGGGACATGGGGGTGGTAGAGTCCAGGGACTGGGAGAGATGAAGGCCCCTGGTGTTAGGGCTCCTGAGGTTATGGTCAGGAGTCTCTCTTTCCCAGCGGACCTCATCTCTATCCGCCCCTGCTCCCTGTTGCAATGCAAGAGCCTGCGCCTTCAGTTCCTCAGTTAAGGCCTTACTAGACTCTATCAGTCTCTCCTGCATCGCTACCTGTTGTTGGAGCCTATCATTGTGCTGGAAGAGAGCCTCATTCTCTCTCTGCGTTTCCTGATTGGTCCTGGAGCACTGGGCCAGTCTTTGCTGCAGGAGGTTTACCTCCTGAGTCCCATCCCTACTGGCCTGCTCCTTTCTTGCCAGAGCATCTTCCACCCTTCTGGTGTGCTCTACCAAGTTCTGGTTTTCTTTTTGGAGGTCACCCAGCCCCTGAAGGGCCAGGTGATTTTCTTCAATTTCCTTTTTTAAGTGGCAGACTTCCTGGCCTAAAGTGTCTCTTTCCTGACCAAGAGCCTGCATCTGTGCCGCCAGGTCGTTCCTTTGCCTTTGGAAGGCACCGGCTTTCTGGCGCTCCTGATCAAACTCTGCCTGGGTATCCAGGTCTTTCAGAATCAGTTTATTGCTCTCCTCTTTCTCTCTATCTAGCTGGCTTTGCAGGGTGACTACCTGCTCCGCGCATGCCCTGTTGAAATTGATCTGTTGCTCCAACTTTTTCTGGTTCTGCAGTAGGGAGTCCAAACTGTCTTGGTGCTCCTTCTGCAGGGCCAGAAATCTGGTATCCTGGTCTGTCTTTTCCTGTTGTAGGATGCCCATATCCTCTTTTATTTTAATGATATATTGCCTACTATCATTTTCTGACTCCTGGCTCCTGAGCAGCCTCTGCTCAGAAGAGTCCAGCTCAGATTGGGCCTTCTGTAATGCCAGCAGTTGCCTACTCGCCAGATCTTGGCCTTCAGCACATTTGTCCTGCATGGCTCCCATATGTAAATATAAATATGCCGCTACCCTGGCAATCTTATTGTGTTCATCTTTGGCTTTAGGAGCCATATATAGTTCACTCAGGGCCACATGTAATGGACCCTGATCTCTCCATAGGTCTGACCCTGTTTCAGTGACCTGTCGCGTGATGGCCTGCAACCAGGCATCCTGGCCCTGTTCAGTCCATTCACCTCTCACAAATAGTTTATGTAAGATGTGCTCTCTGGCTATTTTCATGTCTACTAAGGTCGTCATTCTAGAGATTGGTCTCTGTCCTGACTTACAGAAATTAGTATTTTATTTTTGCAAAACAGACCTTTTCCTAAGAGCGTTCCTATGAGGAGTGCTTTACAGCGTAACACAGCGTGGTGATCCGACCGGATATGTGTATCTGGTCAGCTGGCACGCTGTATTAATCTGCACAAATGGTAGATCTAACCCAAACGTCCGGCACGAGCCCCCAATTTGTAAGAGGATTCAATTCAACACTACAGCTAAGTCAATGCCTAGTCTGGGATACTGAATGGAAACCCTTATTAATATATCTTTATGTCCAGTTCATGCGTTCTGGATGACTACCCCTATATAACACCCCTCTCTTGGAATCCCCCTGACCCCACTGAGCCAAGAAGTAGTTCTGTTTTGCAAGTTAAAAGGTTTAATAGATAATTTAAACAATATATATATATATATATATATATATCACGCTTTATAATAAATTAATAATTGAATAGCACACTTAATCTGATATGATAAAGATTAACAACAGAGAATCTGGCACTAGCACACTTCTTTATAATCACTAAGGAGTTGACATGAAATGGATAAGATAGCAACAATACTTTTATGGTTTCAAATGGATGCAATGTGGAATGAAATGCAGTAAAGAAAATAACTTAATAGGATTTCAGCAAAAACAATGTAATCACTTTCTTGTACAATTCACCCCCCCCTTTTATGCAATACAGGGAAATGGAAGGAAGGCACACAGTTCTCGGAAATGCAATTCAAATATAATTCAGTTCACCCAGCAACTTAGACTACAGACGTTGAAAACACAGGCCCAAATGCTTTTAAAGGTGCTGGCAATGTAGAAAAAAAAATATGCTAAAATGCTTTTAATTCCCTCTAGGAGGTTCAGGGTGAGTGAAATCAGTTAATATTAGTCCAGGCTCACACTAGCAATGATTCAGGGATAATTAGCAGGTTAAACGAATTTCTGGCAAATGGAAGGCAAGCAGCAGCAGATTTTTACACGTGAAGAAATGTGCAAATCGCGGTAAAATTCGCGGGTAAATTTGCGAATGCGCCGAGCGCGATTACAGAGGAACTACAAGGACTATCACTATCGTTTTGGGGTCCTAGGAAAGCCTAGGATCTCAGCTTCCAGATGAAAGTTACTGCAAGTCTCTAGCACAAACGGTCACGGAGATATGAGCGATTAAAAAAGGTCGTTTTTCAGATTTGAGATTTTAAAGTTCAAAAAGACAAGTGCAGCTTGCAACTAGAAAATGACAAGTGACAGCTTTACAAATGACAGGTGACAGTTAGGAGGCAGTTCTACTTAGATTAAAATAGCTTGAATTATATTATTTTAACTAAGAGATTGGTTCTGCACAGTTTTCTAGGTACTCACACTATATTCTTGAGTTAAATGGGCCTCGCCACGGATCTGGTCAGGTTTTGGACTGGACTTTGGTCTCTGCACTTCACAGTGATCTGGGTCAGCTCTCTCTGGTCCTGCTAACAGTGGTCTGGGTCTGCTCTCTCTCTGGATTCTGGAGATTTGATAGATTTGAAGTCTCTATGTCTGCTCTCTGAAGGTTGATGGAGGTAAAGTATGGATTTTCCCGGCAGAGCTTCCAGCTGCAAATGGATTTGAAGGTCCCTGTCTGTCCTGTCTGTCTGCTTTTATGTGTTTTGAATGTGGGTGTGTTCTAGCATCACTGACCCTACCTCTCTCTCAGCTTCTAATTGGTCAAACTTCCATTTCTCACTTGATTGGGGAAGGAACTGTGTGTCAGCGTGATGTCATTTTATGGCTTGCAGAGAGGACACTCCCCTGTCAAAGTGCACACAATCTACATTTGATTAAAAAAAACATATTTGCAGAGGTAAACATTTGTTTAAAATTACATGCACCCCTCACATATCACAGGAGGTATACCCTGTTCAAACTCTGCTCTTCCTGGGGGCTTGCATTCAGAAATGGCAATATTTTGCACTTTTTAACTGGTTTGCAATTTCGGACATTAACCCAAATTTACACACATGTGCGCAAGGAGTATGGACATTAATGGATGAAGTGTCAGATTTTTCACATGCACACATTTTGAGTAATATCCTCTTTTCCGCTAAAACCCCCCTGAACATGCCACCGGTTCTAAAAACCTCTTAAAATGTGGGCAGAAAAATCACAGGAATTATGGTGTCATTTAAATAATTTTCACAAGTCCGTACTATGAGTTATTCATCTTTTTAGAGTTATGTTCTGGCCCCAAAGGGGTGTGGTTTTCCTCCAGCACAAGGTTGAATTTCTGGTTTTTCCAGTTCTGCCAAGCCAGCTTGCTCTCACAGGCAGTGCCCCTCCCCTTTGCTTCAGGAGGAAGCTACTTTTACAGCCCCCGTAATAAAACCTTTGCCTGAGTCAGGACAGGGCTTTGTTCAGAGCTCCTGTATTCTGTGGGGCTCCCCTTAATTCAATTATCAGAGAGATGGCATATCCTTAGTGTGGCCAGCAAAAGGCAGATAGGCCTGGGAACACAGCTGTGACTCAAGTTTCACTCCTGATGGGGGGTAGTTGCCAGGCAGAATTCAGTTCCTTAAGCCAGGTTTCAGATAAAATGTCACTTTTTGTTACCCAGTATAAGTCAAGACAATGTTTACATATGCAGCTAGAATGCTGATTCTAAGTTCAAAACTATGACATTTAAACAATTGCAACCTATGTGACACTCAGAAATAGGTCACTCATTTCTTTTAAACATTTAGATTTGTAGTGTCTTTCAGTCCAAATTTACTTAAACTGCTGAAATCCACAGCTCAGCCAGTCTTGTTATAAACCTTCAAGTCACTTCAGAATATAACTTTACATAGGATCCACCTCTTAAAATGTCTTTCTTTGGCATGTTTTGGGTTCATTTATTCAGTTTTCTACAAAATCTGGTGGTTTTAAAACGCCGGCTTTTGGATAGTGGTGAGTACTGGTACTGCACCCCTTTTTGGGATTTAAGAAAATGAATTCCCAACAGTTATGGGTTTGCTTTTGGCAATCAGCATTGCCATTCCCAATGGTTTCAGACTACTGTGTGGGTAGTCCAATGGTGGTTTTAGGCAGCGTCCTTCTGTTCCCATAACATCGGCAAAAATGAGTGGCAGCCTATTCTTCATGCATTTTCTGGGAAGCTCTGGCCATCATGATGTTTTCCATGTCAGTACTGCACAGTTTTGAGGTAGGGCTCGGATGCCTGGGTAAATACATCCCACACTCTCCACACCATGGACGTCATTTAGGGGTCGCCAGAGGTTGCAACTGCGACCTTTGAGGTCTCCTTTGCGACCTCTGTGGTCTCCCTTGCGACCTCTAAAAAAGAAAAAAAAGAAAATTGTAATGCAAGCTCCTGGGCTGTGGCCAGCACCATGTGGCTCTTTACTTCGGGAGGGGTTGGCTTTCTTGTTCAGGCCTCTTTAAAAAAAAAAGAAGAAAAATAATAACAGGAGTGCCACAAGTCTAACACTTTCAGCACTGACCCTAAATAAGTAAGAATAGGAATACCAAATTATGTGTCTTTCTGGAATTCTATACAATAATTGCTAGGCTCATTAAAGGTTTATTTCAGGCACATTTCAAGGGGTCAGTCACTGATTTAGTCTGTTCTTAAACGCCTCAACTCAGCCTTTCATCCTTCTGAGGTCGATAAATGAGTACCAACACAGGTTGGGTGATATTGTATGTATATTTTTTCTATATAAAGCGCTTAAGCGTAAATGGTATATAATAACACATTTATCATTTGGTCATAGACGTCTGCTTGCATTCACAGTAATATGGGCCTATACACACTGATCTTAATGATACATATGGCGATCCATTCTTGTATGAAATGTACATCACATTATAGTGATATTGTAACCATATTTTTCGTAGTGTACAATGCTATGTGATGCCACTTCCTGTTTTGTCAACAGGTGAAAGGTTGTGTTCCAGCACTTCCCGCGATATCACTTTGGAGTGGGGTCAAATGACATCACTTCCTGTCAAGGGTCGTCTGATGTCACTTCCGCTTCCCCAGGCATTTTTGTGAAATGACGTTCCTGCTCCACACTTGTGTTTGGGGGAAGCAAGGGGTGGCCTTTCAGTGGAAAGTTTGTTGAAAAGCCCAATTCTGGCCTTGGGTGCCTGGTTTTGTTTTTGATGATAAATCTGACAATTTAAGACCTTTTTAGAAAATATTTGTTAAGATTAGTTAACTCCACCTGCTATACCGCGATAACCATGATATACCGTCATTTGGCTAGAAGGTTATCATACCGTCATAAAACTAATACCGTGACACCCCTACTATTATGTGGCTAGACTGGCATTTTAGGACAGCAAGCCTAGCTATTTTCTACTATGGAATGGCATTTTGTACTGACCATCTGTGAAAAAGCAAGGATTATAAGAGTTCTTACTTGTCTAGAATGGTTTACATTGGGGCTAGTTTCTCTGTAAAAGCCTCTAAATTATGGAACACACTCCCTGCTCTCCTCAGGTCAGAACCTTCCTTCAACCTATTTAAACGCAACACAAAGCGATGGCTTCATGACTTGGACACAATGACAGTTTAACTTCCTAGAGCCTAGACTTGCTGCCTGCCTACTGTACATATTGTAAATAATATACTAGCATACTATATACTATATTACTATCTGCATCCCCCATTGCCTACTGCATGAAAAATGCAACATGTATGTATGTACCTGTAACTCCAATGTTCTGTATCTATTTGTAACTGCAACCATTGTAACTTTTGCCTAACACTTGCAAATGTAACTGTACTCCTTTGTAACTTGATCTAAAACGTACGCGCCCGTATGCCACTGGGCCTGGCTGCGCTTTATAAATAAACAAATACAAATACAAATACAAAAAATGTCAACATGCTTTCTTATTGTGGCATGGCGCTTTTAATGGCAAAGCCAGCAAGAGTATGTTCTTACATAGGGGTACTGGCATATACTGGCAGAGGCAGCTTAGACAAGTTTTCCTATGGTATCATAACTGGCAATGGGCCTCATTCCGGGATTGGTGGTAGTCATGGCGCTATTTGCGCCATGACTGCCTCCAATAACGGGTCCAGCACCAGTGTTGTTTAATGGAGACTTACTGGTGCAGTCCGACCCTGGCGGGACTGGTAAATCCCCATTGAACAAGACATTCCCCATTCCCATTTGAGCCCCGAAAGGGCTCAATGGGAATGGGGAGGGCGCTAATAACGGCTTGCGACTTGCAAGCCCGTTATTAGCTCCCTGGTCCCTTAGCGGGACCCGTAAGGGACGTGTGGTCAGACCACACGTTCCTTACGGTCCCCGCTAAGGGACCTTGGAATAGGGCGGTAAGGGATTACCGGCACCAGTCTCCTTACCAGTGCCCGGTATCCCTTACCGCCCAGGTCGTAATGACCCCCAATGTTTTATTACATGGGAATACTGGTATATATTGGTGCAGCCAGCATGGAAATGTATGGGCACAGCCAGCTTTTATGTGTTTTTCTATACTGGGGTATATTGTGGAGAAACGCATGGAAATGCATTGGGAAATGCTCATGTGCACTGTTGGTGACGTGCAGCTATTTGATTATTTCCCTGAGTAACCCTGCAAAACTGATTGCAAACTTTGTCTTTTTACCCAATTTTTCACAGAAAGTGTGCTGTATAATGCCCCTTTTTAACCCATCATTCAAAAATGTTCTTGTGGTGAAACCCCCGCCTGAATACTGTTTCATTGGTTCAGGCTCCTTGGCTATTGTCAGTCCCCAAATATTTACACCCCTCCAATTAAAAAATTCACCCGCCACCGCTGCTGGCTGGTACATTTGGGTGCCAGTGCCCAGGCAACATCCCTTCTTTCTATACTAAGTGAAAGATTTAAACAATTAAAAAACATACTTCCATCTTTCACCTAGTGCAGTGTGCATGTGCCCCTGCAGCGGCATGATCATCACGGGCATTGCGTATGCATGGACGTCTACGCCAGCCCGGAGTGTAGCTCGTCCCATGCTTTGTTGTGGAGCTTGGAAAGGGGGGCCCTCAGCATGGCTTGCAGTGGCGTCCCTAAATTGTGTGTGTTACACCACTGCCTAGAACATAATCTCCTCTGAGTTTTACAAGTGTACCTTCAAGACACACAAGGTTGTTGATGTGCGTGATGTGAAACACATTTTAAGTGTTAGAAAAAGAAGAGATGGATTACTTTGTGATGCAGTGGGTTGTATTAGATTGCTAAATGAGCTGTGTGGGGGCTTTGAGACCGATGCACCAACTGTAGTCTGATAGCACTCAAACATTCACACTCATCAGAAAGAATTGTCAAAGACAAATTGGTGAAATTCACCTGTTCACAGTACGTTCCAGTGGCCTCACATTTTAAATAAAAGATGTTAATAGTACCCAACATAATGGTATTCATTTTAGCGACTAAGCAAATGTAAAATAGTTTGCCCCAGCAGAATTCAAACACGTGTTTTCCAGGACCAGAACAGTAAAGTAAATGCAAAGTAACTTCTTAATATAAGCCAATAAAGGTAGAAATGCAGAAAAAACATAATTTTTCTCACCAATGCTATACCCCATGCAAACTGCAGTTTTAAAACGGACAATACCAAAGCTGAGCTCTCAAAACATGTTCTATATGTCTTAGCATTTGTATGGCACCCCATTTTGTATTCTTGTACATAATGAATGCAAGGCTACGTGTTTCAGAATGCAATTTAGTACCCGGCGTGAGTCAAGCAGAATGCAACACGCATTCTGATTGGCTCTCGCTGGGTCCTTACCCGGCCGAGAATCCTTCGATTCTCGGCTGGGATTCCAGCCGCCTTGTCCTCGGTGGGGGGCGTGGCAGCCCCTCAGCCAATGAGGAGGCTCAAAGCGGGGCCATCCCCGCTCCGAGCCTCCCCACGACTGGGAGGCTGCCTTCATCCCCCGCCGGGGACTGAGGTAAGCTTTATTTTTTTATTTTTTTATTTTTTCTTTCCTTCCCTTCCCTCCCTCCTCCCTGTCCTCCCCACCCCACTTACCTGCTTGCTTCTGCATCCCCGGTGGGGGACGATAGCAGCCTCCAGCAGTGTGGAGACTCGGAGCGGGGCCATCCCCGCTCCGCGCCGCCACACGGCTGGAAGCTTCCATCGTCCACCGCCGGGGACGCAGATACGTTTTTTACATTTTTTTTTTCATCCCCTCCCTCCCAACCCCACTTACCTTCTGCTTATTTTTCGGGAGCGGACGCGCTGGGAACACTTGTGTTCCCAGCGCGTCCGCTCCCAATGGCCGCCATGGAAAGGGAAAACAGACTCTGTTTTCCCTTTGCATGGCGGCCATTTTCTTGGTCGTTTTTTGGTTTTTGTCCCGAAACGCTGCAGCGTTTCGGGACAGAAAAAAATGCTTTTAGTGCCCCGGTCACGCACATAATGCGGGCCGGGGTACTAAAAGCTATATGACCCTCGCGGCTGGGGCATTACTGACTCAGGTAATGCCCCGGGGCCTTCGTTAAGGCCCTAGCTTCGCTCGGGCCTATAACTATGGGCCCCGGGGCATTACCTGAGTCGGTAATGCCCCCGCCGCTCGGGTCATATTGCTTATATAAAGTGAACAAAAACGCCAGACTGCTGTTATGGCACAACTTGAGATTTCTGCAATGTACCGTATGAGTGGCTGTATTTCTTTTAGACTTAAAAGAAAAGGCAGAAGTGTCTGTGTTATAGTTATCTGCTTGTAGTAATTGTTTGACACATGTAAGTGCATACTATCCCTAACATTTGTAAAGCTTCATTTAAAGTCATTAAATTCCTTGCAAGAGATGACTAGTTAAAACCTGCTGCTTTGGTCAAAGCTGGGAATATCACAGATTAGTACCCGGCGAGAGTCAAGCAGAATGCAACACGCATTCTGATTGTCTTTCGCCGGGTCCTTACCCGGCCGAGAATCCTTCGATTCTCGGCCGGGATTCTAGCCGCCTTGTCCTCGGCAGGGGGCGTGGCAGCCCCTCAGCCAACGAGGAGGCTCAAAGCGGGGCCATCCCCGCTCCGAGCCTCCCCACGACTGGGAGGCTGCCTTCGTCCCCCGCCGGGGACTCAGGTAAGCTTTTTTTTTTTGTTTTTTTTCTTTTTTCTTCCCTTCCCTCCCTCCTCCCTGCCCTCCCCACCCCACTTACCTGCTTGCTCCTGCATCCCCGGTGGGAGACGATAGCAGCCTCCAGCAGTGTGGAGACTCGGAGCGGGGCCATCCCCGCTCCGCGCCTCTACACAGCTGGAAGCTTGCATCGTCCCCCGCGGGGTTCGCAGGTACGTTTTTTTTTTCTTTTTTTTTTCATCCCCTCCCTCCCAACCCCACTTACCTTCTGCTTCTTTTTCGGGAGTGGAAGCGCTGGGAACACTGGCCGCTCCCGATGGCCGCCATGGAAAGGGAAAACGGACTCCGTTTTCCCTTTGCATGGCGGCCATTTTCTTGGTCGGGACAGAAAAAAATGCTTTTAGTGCCCCGGTCACTCACATAATGCAGGCCGGGGTACTAAAAGCTATATGTCCCTCGCGGCGGGGGCATTACCGACTCAGGTAATGCCCCGGGGCCTTCGTTAAGGCCCTTGCTTCGCTCGGGCCTATAACTATGGACCCAGGGCATTACCTGAGTCAGTAATGCCCCCGCCGCTCGGGTCATATTGCTTATTTATCATTGGAATGTATTTCTTTTTCTATTAGCAACGGGGTATTTCTGCAGAGTGTTGCAGCACTTTCCTTCATGGTTGAGGACTCCATGTGGGAAAGAACTGTTAATATGGAAGTTCAGCTCCTGTTCACCCGTGTATATTATAGCATGACTATCCAACATCCTGTAGTATGATAAAGGGAAATACTTCCCAAGAAAAGGTGTGTTTGCCCCTAGACCCCGGCTCCATTTATATCTGTGGAAGGCACAGACATGTGTTACAT
This sequence comes from Ambystoma mexicanum, assembly GCF_040938575.1. Classification (NCBI taxonomy): domain Eukaryota; kingdom Metazoa; phylum Chordata; class Amphibia; order Caudata; family Ambystomatidae; genus Ambystoma; species Ambystoma mexicanum. Next base: position 433,509,502 of record NC_090937.1, read on the forward strand.
AACTTTATTTTATCTAATGAAGTATACCAGACTGCAGATGGTGCCGGTTGCTGGTGAGGCACTGGCGGTTTATTTTACTCCTTCTCTGTCCTCTGTTACTTGTGAGATTTTCTCGGTCCCTTTAAAGTTAGGTGGTATGTATTGTATTTGATTACCTGGGGCATAGACACTTTTGACGAACTCCACCCGCAAACAAAAGAAATGAAGTTATTCCAAGGCTCTCTGGTCATGCCCCATACTGATCTGGGCAATTATAAGCCATAGCCTGATTTGTTGCCCAAGTAGTATTTGTATTTTATTTTTATTTCTAAAGTTCCTTTGCCAAGGTGCTGTATGTACAGATCAAGTACGATAAATCAGGCAATAATACAAACAATGTCGTCGCAGAAGAGAGAAGGTGAGCTTTTAAGCAGCAATGACGTATGTGAAGGGAATGCACTGATATCAGGTGGGAGAGCATTCCAAGACCTGGTAGAAAGGAGAGAGATAGAACCAAAAAGTGAAGAAGCACAGGAGTCTTTGGGGTAGTGAGAAGATGAAGACATTAAGAATGAAGGCACCGAGGGGGCGGGGGGGTATAATGTGAAAGGACATACACGAGATAGAGAGGAGCAAGGCCATGATAGTACTTGAAGACTATAGATGGAAAGCGAAAAAGAAGGCGAGAGTCATAGGTAGTAGTGATTAAAATAGGCATGGAAACTCCTCCAAAGTCCCATTACTCCATTCATCCATAGTGGAATGGCAATAATAAACAAGCAGCCTTTCAAGAGCAACCTTATATGCCCCTGATGAGGGACTTGTGCTCTAGCACAGGTACACAGGTACAGGAGACATTTTAATAATAGCACACTGTGACAATTCACTAGGTGTCATCACTTCTCCCCAGGGGGTAGCCCATTCTCATGAGGTAAGGGAGGTGAGGCCATTACCCAGTAGTGCTGCTCGGGGTGGTTTAATGTGGGAGGGCCTCATGGGGAGGGACTCCCCTACTGGGCATAAGGACGACCACCTGGGTGATGGACGGCACGGCAGAGCACACCAACCCAAACCTACCCGAAACCTCTAACACTCCTTCATATCACCCCTCCGACTGAAACAACCATGTGCTATTGCAATATCAGGTCAGTTTCATCAAATGAGATGAATAAGATCATCTGAAAAGCAAAAGTCAACCCCAATGCAAGTACTGAGAAGAGGTGGCTCCAAGGATCCATCAACAGTGACTCCTAAAACAAGAGAAACCATTATAGTGCTCCATAGGGGGGTGGTCACCAAATCAAATACAAACAGATGATGGACTCAGTAACAGAGAGAACTGTCCTCAATGTGGGCATGCCAAGAAAGAAAGCAGAATGGGAGACAGTCCAGTCTGAGATAATCAAAGGTGAGTGGAGAACGCTCTGGGGAAGCCAACAGCAGTCATCCGCTGGAGATGAGAAGCAGGCAATGAGAATCCTTTGTGCAGTGGTGATGAGCTGTTCAGTAATGAGGCTGGAGGCTGAGAAGCAGTGGCACGACCTGGAGAAGGTGGACCGCATGGTCCTGCAATAGCACCTACACCGCCGGACCGAGAAGCAATAATGAAGAACCCAGAGCAGAAGTCGTTGAGACAAGGGAGGCCTGCTTAATGCTCCCGGGAGAAGCAAGACCCCAGGAAGAACCAACAGAGCGTCCCAAAACCAGCAGAGGTAACAGGTGTAACATGGGAACCGGTAGGGGCATAGAATATGTAAGTAAATACAAGTTAATTGTAGATACTGAGTGCAGGTTAACGGAACTTGATTATACAAGTAATGCTGCTTGTGGCATTAATTGGCAGGAGAGTGAACCAAGGGGGCCACGTGAAGAGGGGAGGAAAGAAAGGATTTGGAACTCGAGCAAGATAAGGGTGTGGGACCCGATGCAAAACCATGCAAGAATCAGAGGGAGTTGCCCCCAGAACAGTGGCAGGGATAAGTCCACTGGTCACCAGGGAAGGGTCTGGGATACAGTCCATAATCCCAGGGGGGAATAACAGCCCACTGGCACCCAGGAAAGTGTCTCGGAAACTTTCCACAATTGCAGTGGGGTAGAAGCACCAACTGGCCACCAGGGCAGGATCTGGTATCCTGTCCACAATCACAGTGGGGGAGAAGCACCCATTGGCCACCAGGGAAGGGTCTGGGTCTCTGGCATACATATCAATCTGAAAGCTCTGACTGTCGAGGGATACCAGGAGAAGGGAATCATTCTCCTGGTAAGGAAGCAGAAGCAGAGAGCCACCAGGGGAAGGGAGCAATTCCCCCTGGATTTGGCACATCAAGAGCATACCAAGAGAAAGGAGGCATTCTCTTGGTCCTGAGATAACAGTCAAATTGGTGAAGCCAGGAGAAGGAAATCATTTCCCCTGGCCTTTTTGGCAGAGGTGTTGCTAGGGGCGGTTAGGGGGGCTACAGCCCCAGGCCTTTTGGTGGTAGCCCCTGATAGAAGCTCAGGGGCAACAACCAAAAGGCTAGCTAGCCCAGAATCCTGACAGTCCCGACATTAGCGTAGCCCCAGATCTTTTCCAGGCCCAGCAAATACCTGTGCTTTTTGGACAGGATATCAAGTCATTCACCCTGGTTCTTTTGGGGACTTGTACAGAATCACACCAGGAGAAGGGAGCCATTCTCCTAAAGAGAACACTGTATGACGTCTATTTTTAAACCTGCAAATCAGGGGAAGGCAGTCATTTCCCCTGGTATTTATGTTTGAAGGAACATTTTGATTAGGTAACAATCCAGAAAATAGAGAAAGGAACAACTCTCTTAAAAGAAGGAACTGTGTGTTAGGGCCTCATTCTGAGTTTGGAGGTAGCCATGGCGCTATTTGCACCATGGCTGCCTCCAAACCCGGGTCCGTGTCCGGTCTGGGTGAATGGGGACTTACCGAGACATTCCGACCTGTGCGGACCCGATAAGTCCCCATTCAACCAACCATTCCCCATTCCCATTTGAGCCCCCATAGGGTTCAATGGGAATGGGGAAGGTGCTAATTACGGGCCCGTAAATTATGGGCCCGTTATTAGTGCCCTGGTCCCGCTAAGGGACCTCGGAATTGGGCGGTAAGGGTTTAACGGCGCCAGTCTCCTTACCGGTGACCGTTAACCCTTACCACCCAACTCGGAATGAGGCCCTTAGTTATGCTTTAGGTTTACAGTGTGAGGGATAGAAGTAGAGTGAGGTCTATTCTTTGATGGACATCTTGACAGATGCTTTTAGTATTAGTTTTGCGGCAGGAAAAGCCCTCTTAGAAGTTAGGGACAGCAAGGACTTCTTTTCCATTTTATATCAAAAACGTGCATAACCAGAATGATGCCATCTTTGTGTCAATCTCCTCCTTCCACACCCTTACAACACCCACAAGGAAGACATATTGAAGGCTATAGTATATATTCAGGACACATATCAGTAGCTATATGCGAAAAGTACACATACCCCAGCATAGGTACAGAATTTAGATTACCAGCCTCACTGAATGTACACCGGATGAAGCTTGGATCAAAGACATAGATTATAAGCAATGAGTATTGTACACATACTAGAGCATAAATAGTGTCTACAGATTAGAAGTTACCAGTAAGGTGTGCCTACCTGAACACAAACTGATATTACAGGAGCACATGCTATTTAGGTGGTGTTATCATCACTGTGTCAAGAAACGCATTGTACTGTGTCATTTACCAATGGTCACAATTATGATATATGAAGCGACTCTAAAGCCACTTGAACCATGAGTATGGAATTTTTGAAGAGCACATGCTGAGAGATTAATGACTTTTAGTGGATGACAATTTAGAAATATAAGGGGCTGGCAATTTTGGCAGGTTAGTTACAATTTAGTTAAACAAGTCCCCCAGGATCACACAGGTTGGGCCAGTCTGCAATTTTGTCTGAATGTTTGACTTTCATGTAATCATAATAATACCCTGTTTTGTAGACTTGACATGCAAACTACACAAATCGCATGACAAACCAACATGCCAGTATTACAAAACATGTGTAAAAAGTATGTGTAGAAACATGCTATGCAAAAAGGGAATTATTGTAGCTTTGTTTTCATCAGAATACTAACTGATGTGAAGCATGCTCCTCTGATTTGTCTTCTGTATTTTAAAGATTAAAATGCACCCGGCAAAAGACAGTGGCCCTCATTACGACCTTGGCGGAGATCCATGGTGCTATTTGCACCATGGTCCATGGCGCTAAGCTGCCAACTCCGCCATGGTGGTTGGCGGACTTACCGCCCCATTCCGACCTTGGCGGGGTGGTAAGTCCCCAATCCCCATTTACCCTTCCCCATTCCCATTTTTGCCCCATAGGGTATAATGGGAGTGGGGAAGGCGTTAATTACGCCACCGTAAATTACGGTGGCGTAATTAACAACAAGGTCCCTTAGCGCCATGGATTTTTCCGCCTGCAAAAAGCAGGCGTAAAAATCACCATGGCGCTACGGGAACTCGTAGTCAGGCGGAAAGGGGCGCCATGGTTTACGCCGGCGTAAACCCCTTTCCGCCAGGGTCGTAATGAGGGCCAGTGTGTGACAAGATTACCTGATCAAAGCCATTGATTAGCACAGACTTTCGGATTCGTATTCATAATGTAAAAAAAGAACATTTGAAATTGTAGCAAAAGGCAAACTTTTTGTGTCAAATAAGCAGACCTTAAAATAAGCGTGGTACAGGCCAGTAACATTTGACCGGCTCTCTCCTGTCTTTCCACACAAATGGCCGACATGAAACGAAGGAGCAGGCAATTGACTCAACAAGTCCATCAAAATGTGTGAAGGCAAACCCTTTCACCAAAGACAGCACAGCACTATTGAGTAAGATGAAACGATCTGTCCAGGATCACAGTACCGGCCGGTGGCAAAGCCAGGACATTTTGGCTCCACTATCTCTAATGTCTCTACCTAATAACCACTCCTGATTAATAAATGATGCTCTTCATTGTGGGTGGCTATTCGATTTTTACAAACCTGGCTTGAGAGGATCACGCTCTAGAACTGCACTGTAGGGATGCCATAATAGTTTTCACAACTGGCATTTTTGCAACAGATGGTGTTACTATCACCAACATGTATATTCCCAAGTTGATCAACTTCATAGAGAGGGAGGAAAGGCAGAGACTGCCTTGCCAGATTTTGGATGAACGCAGATCTCTCTGACAAGAGCTTGACTGAGATATCTTATAAACCAACCTGGAAATGGAGGGCAGGCCTTGCCCAGAGGCCAAGTCAACAATGTATCACTGCCGGCCTATGTCAGCTTTTCCAAGGTAAATGTTGGCAATCACATGCCCAGTACCCACTCCAGGCGCCTGTCTGCACACCTACACAGACATCATGTGGGAATTCTAATGTTTTCTAATGCCAAATAAAATAGTGGCTTATCTCTCTCCCACTATTCACTCCTCTCCAAGTTAAAGGGGTGTGAATGGTGTGAAGAGCAGGTGAGACCCGAGCAACACTTTCACGTCAAAGTCCAATTCATCCCACTGCACCCACCTCTCTGAAACGCCAGCCTCCCAAATACGTCCTTTTACATTTGAATGTGCCTGAGACAGATGGCATTGAGCTACTGGGCCTTCTTTGGCTGGATCTTAATCTACTCCTGTTTGTCTGCTATGGTCCACTAGCAAGGTGTTGCATTTAAAAGTGCCCTGTTTGTATTACCCCCACCTCTGTCTTCCCTTACATGAGGGCAGTCAAGGCTGACAAAAACAAAAAAAAACAGATCTAATGTGATGAGGAAGACCAGAACGTGGTGCAAGGAACATTCCCATGAAGCAATCAGGCCATTCTGGAATACACAATCATTCACCAAATCCAATGGGCCTCATGACATATTTTCCGGTCCGGAAAGAAGGGTGCCGGTAAGCTTTCCGGCACCCTTGTTTCAGGATCGGCAAACTACAGGTTTGCCTGCCTGAGCCGCTGTGCCCGACAGGCCTGACCCTGCCAGGCGCAGGGGTCTCAGTAGTCAAACTCGTCACAGACTCTAAAGGACTCTATAGGAATGGGGATTAACAAATTTAATGGCACCTGACTTCCCGGCCGCCGGACTCGTAATGAGCCAGTGGCACCGGTTGCCGTAATGAAGCCCAGTAGAATTACGACCCCGGTGTTCCTGGAAGTCAGGTGTCGGAAAAATGAAAATCCCCATTCCCATTTGAGTCGCATAGGACTCAATGGGAATGGGGATGACAGAAGCACCAGCACCGTTAACAACGGTGCCGGTGCTTCCCAGAAAGTTTGCGGGCAGGTGCCATACCATCCGCCAGGGGCATGATGGCAGATGACCGCAGACTCAGAGTGTGCCGGTCCAGTAACAACGGTGCCGGTAGGCTTACCGGCACTGTTGTTACCGGACCAGCATGCTCGTAATGAGGCCCAATGTCTGTTATTTGGGTGGCAGGGAATTGGTCGATAGAGGGGGAAAAGGCAAGATAACAGAGCTCCCTGCAATTTTTGCTATGTTTACCAGTATTCTACCATACGGATAATCAATTATCCGGCATAAAAACGTTCTTATCTGGCATTTTATAAAACCAGGATAGTTCGATTACAGTCAATAGTAGTTGTCAAATTATAGAATGCGCCACTTAATTAAGCAGCGAATAGCAAAGTTTTTACCGAAGTTTGATTTACCATTGAAAGTATTTGCTAGAGTTAGATACATAACCACCATAGCTTCAGTGGCTTTCTGTATCACTGTGTTGAATGACTTTGCATTAGCATCCATCCCGTGCACCAGAAACTACTGGCCATATGAGAAGGATGCATCCTGCAGATACTGACTGAGACCCCACTGTACCTGGTCCACTGAAGTATTTTAAGATTCAGCGCCTCTCCTACTTTAACTCCCTCTCTTTATCTCCGATTCCTTAAGCTGCTTCACACTTACCTCCGAAGTTTAAGTGCTGCTGAAAATCCTTTAAGAGACATCTCAGGGGGCAATGTGCATTTTATGATATCGAGCTCGTGTCCCCGATTTCTATTGAAGCTGTTTTAATTAGGATTTGCAGACAGGTGATAAGAAGGCGAGGAACAGCTTCTAAGCTCGAATTCTGTGAATCAACATTTTTGTATTTTGATCTCTGATCTGGACACAGTCACGATTTAGCTACCCATTGAGTTTGTTGCATTGCTGCAAACAGCAATTGAACTGCATCCCGAGCGTGCCATGTATGCCCCCTCCCTTTTCTGGCCTATTTTAATAGCAAAAACTCGTATGCATCTCATGGCCACAAAGTCACTTCAAATAAATCCTGCAAAAACCCTCCCAAATGCTTTTGTGGTCAGAATAACAAATCTTCTGAATTCTCATAACAACTTTAATACTACAAGATAAGTGAGGGAGCCATTTTGTTTCGCTCCCAGCTTCAAACACTATGGGACAAGACAAGTGAAGCCAACATACAGGCATGTAAAGGGAAGGGCTTGCTGATGCTCTAGGAACAGCTTGTGATTTTGAGATTGCTAGGAACAGGGAAGGAATTGGGCTGGAAAAAAAATGTGTCTTGCTGAAGTGCAGCTCCGTGTAGACGCTTCAGTGCCACCTAGTAGCCGGAACTAAAAAGATTTCCAAAAGAAAGCCAGAAGACTTCAAGGGAAGGATGTGGATACAAACCCAGAAAGGTAAACGAAAGGGTAACCTTGACCTAATGAGAGTAGTTTTCATATCTAGCTGGGGAGTTCCCTTCAATCCACCCAATTCTACTAATATCAATTTGAGACAGTTCACATGTACCTTTATAAAACACCTACCCTGCTAGCATGTATGGACCATTTTGCCTGGTGTTTATATTGTAGTCAATCATTGTGTTTTACTCTTATGATCAGGCCTGCTTTTAAACTCTGTCTGTCAGACTTTTGATGGCCAGCGCACATATTGTAATCATTCCAACTGAATCGATCTTACCTTCCAGCCAAGCTTCTTGTGAACTTATGTTCTCATGTAATAAAAACTCTATGGTTGCTCCTTCCCCGAGTACTCTCTAACCTTATCATTATGTCCTCTCTCCCCTAGCTAGGGTCTTTGTATCATGAGGGCAAGCAACCAACCCCAGATCAGAGACTAATCAGCACTGGAATTCCTAAAATGTATCCTCATCTTTTATAGACCAGGACTCTCTGTGCCCTCATAATTTGTATGTAATTATTAGGACTGGCAATGCTTTTTGTGCACCAGATTTCGATTGTTTATATGGTGCTCCCAATTCATTTTGCTCTGAGGCAGGTTTAATTTTGGGGTCTATTTGTTTTCACTTTTGCGTTTTATTGTGCTCTTCTAACCCCCTTCCTCTCCTGCATCAACCCACAAGCATATCCAACAATACAATAAAGCTTGCAATATGGCTCTCTATGCTCCAATATCATTATTGTGGCAATAAGACCCGAGGCGGCGGGCCAATACCGCCCCAGGTAATGGCCAGCGCCGTAGTTATAGGCGCGAGCGTAGCGAGGGCCTTAACGAAGCCCTCGGGCATTACCTGCGCAGTATTGGCCCGCCGCCGAGGGTCTTATTGCAATTAGCACCCCGGCCCGTTGGATCAAGGTGCTATGGCATTTTTTTTTCTGTTTCGGCGCGTTTCGAAACAGGAAAAAAATTATAATAAATAAATGAAAAAAATGGCCACCGGGAAAGGGAAAAAGGAGTCCGTTTTCCCTTTCCATGGCGGCCATCAGGAGCGGACGCGCTGGGAACACAACACAAGTGTTCCCAGCGCGTCCGCTCCCGAAAAAAAAGAGAAAAAAAAGAAGCAGAAGGTAAGTGGGGTTGGGAGGGTGGAAGGTAGGGACGGGAAGAAAAAAAAACGTACCTTTGTCCCCGCTGGGGGACGATGGAAGCCTCTAGCCGTGTGGAGGCACGTAGCGGGGATGGCCCGCTCTGAGTCTCCACACTGCTGGAGCCTGCTATTGTTGCCCAGCGGGGACGCAGGAGCAAAAAGGTAAGTGGGGTAGGGAGGAGGGAGGAAAGGAAAAAGAAAAAGCTTACCTGAGTCCCCGGCGGGGGGCGAAGGCAGCTTCTCAGTCGTGGGGAGGCTCGGAGCGGGGATTGCCCCGCTTCGAGCCTCCTCATTGGCTCAGGGGCTGCCACGCCCCAACCGAGGACAAGGCGGCTGGAATCCCGGCCGAGAATCGAAGGATTATTGGCCGGGTAATGACCTGACCAGACCCAATCAGAATGCTTGTTGCATTCTGATTTTCTCTCGCCGGGTACTAATGATTTAAAACCAACCCTCAAGCAGTCATCCGTTTCTTCACCTATGAACTCCACTAAGTCTGTATTTGCAGTGCCAATCACCCTTCATTGGAGGGCAGAATGCGAAATCTGTAAGAAGATAGGCTGATTTAATAGCGGGGAATGTTTGTCTTTAAAGATGCAAGTTATGATCATTGTATTTGCAGTTATTCTATGTCTTAGATCAGAGCTTGTATTTATAAACTGGACCCGTTGATCACAGATAACTAAAGGCCTATAACTAATGTACCTTTTAGCCTTAAAGTCCTACATAAATGGGAATATATTCAACTCCAGACACATGTTGAGGAATATAACATCTTAGGCATGCGACAATCTGGCTGCCGAGCACAGCATGGCACAGAAACTGCTGTGCTTGACCTTAAGTCCACTTTGGCTGGCATGGCAGACAGAGGTCATCCTATTCTGCTGATTTTCTTAGACCACTCTGCAGCCTTTGATCTTGTTCATCATACACCACTAGTGACTAGGCTCTTAGAGGTTGCTGATTGTTCCACCTTAGCATCCAACTGGGTTGCCTCATTCTTGGGACTTTGCACTGTACGGGTTTGTGTAGGGAATGATCACTCTTCTCCCATCTCACAAACATGCTGTGTCTCCCAGGGCTCCTGTTTGTCCCAGCTCCTATTCAGTATCTACATCTGACCTCTGCTTGATGTGTTAAACACCCTGGGAGTCCAATATACCAACAATGCTGATGACACCCAGGTTTTTCTTCAGCTCAGCAGGCACTACAAGAATTGGATGGCCTGCAACTCTCTGGCCCTCAATTGTAAGAAGACTGAACTCATGATCATTGCCATTGAAGCTGGTCGGAGCAAGCTTACATCTGACTACTCTAGTTTCTTAATTGCGGGTCACATTTTTTCCGTTTCCAATAAGGTTAAAACCTTAGGAGTAGTCTTGGATGATGGACTGTCTATGAAGCCTCATGTATCATACATCCGTCTACAAGCGGATTCATCGCCGAACACATACACTATATTCATCCCTTCATAACCTCCGAAAATTGCACTCTGCATTCCACTGCTTTAATTAATTCCAGGCTCGACTATTGCAATAGCCTGTTGGCTGGCACCACCACTCTTAACATTCAAGCCCTTCAAGTTAACCAGGATAATGCAGTACGCGCAACTTTTGATCTTTCTCGTCGTACACATGTTTCCATGTTTATGAAAGCCTTACATTGGCTTCCTGTGAAACAAAGAATCTCACACAAAATTCTTACATTGGCCCACAAATGCTTGTCCCTCTCATGTCCTGCATGTTTATCTGATCATACCAAGAGTAAGATATCCACTAGAAATCTTTGATCATCTGCAGCACCCGTACTTGTTCAACCAAGATTTAAAATGGTACGTTTTGCCAGCACTAGTTTTGATGTTCAAGCACCCCTTCTCTGGAATTCTCTTCCTTTCTTCATACATCTTATTAATGATTGCTATTCATTTACAAAAGCCATTAAGACCCACCTTTTTTAACCTGAGTCCTGACTAATGTGTCACCCCCTCTCTTCTGTTCACCTATGGTCTGACTATTTTGCTCGTAGTTTGTCTTGTCCCGTTTCATGTGCGCCCTGAGTCCCAGGGGCATGTGGTGTGTTACAAAACTTTTTATAAATAAATTAATAATTATAAGGGGTATACTTTTAACAGACTCTTCAGTCACTACTAATCGATCTTTCCTCTATTTCCAGCTACCCCTCTGCTACCTTTATTGGAATTTTGTATGTTACTATGCCTTATGTCAATTCTAATTACTCTTCTTCATTAACTCAATATATCAAGTATATCAATACTCCATGTGTTCTCATTTTACTTGATCTCTCTTCTGTCTTTGATACTGTCAATCATACCATCCTGCTCAACCGTCTCCGTGATAACCTGGGTATCACTGGTCAGGCTCTGGCGTGGCTGACCTCTTTCCTCTCCAATCGACCCTCCCAGGTCCAACTGGGGTCCTTCCTCTCTGACATCTTTTTCTCTTACTGTGGTGTCCCCCAGGGATCTAACCTCTCTCCCTGGCTGTTTAACCAGTACCTGGCACTTCTTGCCCACCGCATCGCTGCTCTCTGCCCTAATTTTCAGTGCTATGCGGATGACACCCAGCTCATTTCCAGGCTACCCTCTGCCTCCTCTTCTTCTTCCCTCATCTCTGACTGTCTTTCTGCTATCCAGGAATGGTGTGCCGCCAATGACCTCTGCCTTAATGCCAGTGAGACTGAGATTCTACTCATCGGCACACCCACTCCCTCCTTCCCTGCAGCTCTCTGGCCGGCCTCCCTTGTCCCTCTTCCTGCTCCTACCTGCAAGGCAAAAAACCTCAGGGTCATCTTCGACTCCACACTCTCCTTCTCTCCTCACATATCTGACGTCTCTAAGAAGTCACACTACCAGCTACACCTCCTCAGAGGTATCCTTCCTTTCCTCTCCATCTCCCAGAAGCTCACTGTCTCTAGAGCCCTGGTTCTCTCGAAGCTGGACTACTGTAACAGCCTCTATCTAAATCTGCCTGCCTCCACTCTCCGCCCTTTACAACTCATCCAGAACAGGACTGCGACACTTGTCCTTGGCCTCAAGCCCAGGGACCGTATCTCTCCAGGACTCAAATCGCTACACTGGCTCCCAGTGGCTGCGAGGATTAAGTTCAAAACCCTCTGCATTGTCCACAAGGCCTTCTGGGGCCTTGGGCCAAAATACCTTCAACTCTCTCTTCCAAAGTATCTTCCTTCTCGAGCTCTCCGCTCATCCGCCTCCAACTCCCTGAGGGTCAGCCGCTTCTCCAAGCAACGAGTTGGGGGTAGATCTCTCTCCGCAGCAGGGGCCTCCCTCCGCAACAGCCTTCCTGCCTCCCTGAAACTTGAGGAGAACCATCTCCGGTTCCGGAAGCACCTCAAAACCTTCCTCTTTGCCTCCGCTTTCTCTCCCCCTCTACCCTGCTAATTTTACTGAAACTGCACTGAATCTGCTACTGGGCCACCCATCGAACTCGGTCCTTGGCCCAGCCACTCTCCCCCTCACTGCCTCCCTGGCAACTCCTGCACTGTGGGACTGTTTCTGTATCCCTGCAGCCCCCCTTCCCAGCACTTGTCTGCACTTACCTTGCACTTGCGACCAGCTGGCCCTTATTATTTATTTTTTGCTATTCTACTAACCATATACTGCACTTCCCCTCTCCCTTTCCCCCTTGCACTTTTCCCCTCCCCTCTACCCTTGCACTTGCGCGATCTGAATGACACCTGGCCTAGTAGGATCGTTGTCTGTCTCCCCTTGTCCCCCCCGTGCCTCGTCGTGCCTTGAAACACTTATGTATAGGCGCGTTATAAATGCCATATCATATCATATCAAGTCATGGGGCCTCATTCCGAGTTTGGCGCAAAGGGATACCGGGCACCGGTAAGGACACTGGTGCCGGTAATCCCTTTGCACCCTATTCCGAGTTCCCTTAGCGGGTCCCTTCCTTAATGCCCGGTTTGACCAGGTGTTAAGGACGGGACCCGTTAAGGGACTTTAGAGCTAATAACGGTACCGCAATTTGCAGGAATGTTATTAGCCCCTTCCCTCTTCCTATTGAGCCCTATGGGGGCTCAAATGGGAATGGGGAATGGCTTTTTCAATGGGGACTTACCGTTCCCGCAAAGGTCAGAATAGACCGGTAAATCCCCATTGAACGGGGGCGGACTCGGTACCGGTATTGGAGGTAGTCATGGCGCTAAGAGCGCAATGATTAGCTCCAAACTCGGAATGAGGCCCATGGTCTTGTACAATCTCCTTTCCAATCAGAACCTCGTTTCTATTGTGTCTAGCCTACATTAGATATAGGTCTCTAGACATAACAGTTTGCTTTGAGTTATGTTTAATTGTGCATTCTTTTGGTAGTTGTCTGGCCTTATTTCTGTCATTATGATTACTTACCTTAATGGTAGAAAGTGCATAATTGCCCTCCTCCATAGGTACCAACTCTACCAAATTAGTACCAGCAGCTTCAATATCATAATCGTTCCCTTTTGTTTGTTGTGTCTATCAATAAAATATTAACCAAAGGCGGTTCAATTGAAGACAAATCAGTGAATTGAGTAGCCTGAAAGAATGACTTTGTATCTATATATTTTGATGAACATACAACCCAATAAAATGGGCTTAATTCACAGACACTGATGAGAAGTAATACATATTTTTCAGAAATAAAGAATTACTGAAAATTACTGAAGGAAAGCAAAGAATACTTACACTTTTGGTGTCAGACTGTCCACACAGAAAGTGTGTGCTGCTTACCAGGAACAACAGTGACTTAATTGGGATGTGAAGGATGACGAGGAGTAAGTAGCTTGCATTTGTATGCTTAAAGTAGATCAATTAATACTCTGTACCCTGCTCTCCTTTCCTTGGCTCAAACTCCTCCATCTGGGCAACTTCCCGTAGGTTCTCAAGAGATTCAGTTTGAAGTAATAGGATTTAGTGCACCGGAGCAGTATGAACCTGCCAAAAGGGGCCTGTGAATATTCCAACATCACCACATCAAACGTTAAGTGACCCAGGAACATTTGCTGTGCACTTTGAAGGGGGGTGAAACAATCCAAACCGACTCCAACAAACAAGCATCCATATGATCATACACAACAACACCCAAAGGCACCCCTCCAAAGGCCTCCTGTGGCAAATCAGCTTCTGGTGCACCAGTGGTCCAGGGATGAATATTGGTTTAGTAAACCATCAATCAGCCCCACACCTCTAGTATACCAGAAGGGATCTGAACAGATTGGAAACACAAGCAAATTATAAACCTTGGTGTACGATTTAACGTGGATGGAACTGCAGGCTTATCTCCAAAAGGTTGTGGATTGTTGGTTAGTTGCAACACAGAGAAAATACAATTTATTACCCAATGATAAAAGGGACTGTTCAGACAAGGTTGTATAAACATATCTATTTTATTATTATCACAACAGACAGTACTAGCACCCTACAAAATACAACTGACCATGTAAAGGAATGCAGAGGACAGACTGTTTCAAAGAAGGAAAGGTATGCACTCTGGATACTGACAGGAGGGCAGTCGGTATATTAATTAATTGCAATAGTTCAAGGATACTTGATTTCAACACAAAGGGAGCAATTGGGTCATACAATGTCACTAGGGTCCGTCTGAGAAGGACCAGGGGGACAGAACCACAATGTACCCTGTGCTGTAGGAGTTCTTGGTGCTCAGCAGGGTCAAGTGGGTTTCAGGGTGCTGTGAAGCTTCTGTGACAGATTTCAAGACGGGATACAGCTATCGGTATCGGGTGGCAAGCAATTCGGCGAGCAAAGCTGGATGGACAGCTGCAGGCTGGCCTACACCGTAGCTTGGGTTCAGGAATCATTATCCCAGTGCTGGTTAGCAATTCTGAAGCACTGGTTGAGGTGTCTCAGACGGCTTTAGTGACCGCAGCATAATAACAGTCAGCAGTGCAGTCAGTTGCAGCTCAAGGGGCTCTACTGGCTCGAAAATGTCCTTTAAGGTAGATGCTTGTCGATGCACTCCTTCTTGCTGCTTCACTGGGCTTGTGTCCTTTAAGGTGGATGGCCCAAAGCTGAGAAGAGTGTGGCAGGCAGCTGCCTTGTCTTTGGTTTGGTTCATAGACTCTCTGGCACTTCCCACCTAGGAAGGTTGCTGCAGAGCCTACCAGGGCACGCATTGCGCTGGCTGGGTACTGGTTCTGGAGCTGAGGGAAGTTCCTTGGATTCAGTATCTCCCTCTCTTCCCTGCAAAATGTTTAGAGGATGGAGCTTGCTTCCCTCGTGGTGGTCCTGGCCTTCATTCACTGGCGGAAGATGTAAGGCAGACTGTACCTTCATCCAGAATCCAATGATGAGTTCTTCCTTCTGCTTCTGGTGAAACCCTCTTTTCAAGCCAAATGGGCCACAGGGATTAGTTTAGGCTAAACCTACCTTTATTAAACAATACTGGGTCCCCTCCAGCAATCTCCTGTATGCGTGAGGTCATAACCTTAGTGTTTTGCATCAGAAAAGGTAAAGGGGTGAAAACATGTAATACTAAGTCCCACCCATCTTCCTGTCTGTTGTGGATCAAAGGGTCCCTCTGGTTAATATAGCTCTCTGTGGTCCCTGATTAAAGTGGCAGGTCTCCTTTGAAGCAAGACCAGACTTCCTGGCTCCATCAGTCCACATACTCATACATTCTGAATGGGGTCACCCTGCTGGGATGACTACTGTAAACATGCAGTCCCAGGCATGACATTTCACTGTCAATTGATACTGAGGGCGGCAGCTGGCATCAGGTTGACACAGTGCATATGGAAGGGTGTTGGGGTTTCCTGTCTCCTTTGTTAGCTTCTGCAGCCAAGCCTCATGTTGGCCTGTTTGAATTAATCTCTGATTAATATATAAATGCTGCTACCAGCTACATGGCTCAACAAAAGTACAGGGTGGATCCATGGAGCCTTTTTTGACAATTAGGCTGGCTGTGGCAGGGGGAAGATTGGCCTGCCCCCTTACTGAGATGACAATTGTGACTCCTGGCTGTCATACACCAACTAAATATGACAGAGGGGACTGCACCTGTAGGCTGTGGCCACCTTGAGTACACAGGTCTATGTGTATGTTGTGTATTGAGCATAGGAAAATGTGCGCGTATTAGCCCCAAACATTTTCCGCAGGTTGATCTACCATCATTCCATTTCATTTAAAATTTCAAAAAAGCCCAAGCGAGCGCACACCCACTGTGTCGATGGTCGAATTCCTCACACCCCCAGTTTAGCTTTCCCCACTGCCCTAGAAGGGGCCTACGAGTACAAGGAGGTATTCTGGGTACATTGTAAGGCCCTGTCAGCGAAGAAAGCAGGCTGTCCCCGGTCGCAGATGCCTCACTGTCGAATTATGGGGCACCTTGAACTTTGCCAGATGAATTTCCATAAAAGTTCCACATGGCAGCACCTTGAACCACCCAAAAATTCGAAGAGTGAGGGTTACTCCAGATTTGATTGCCCATCCCTACTGAGTAGGCAAATATTCGTGGTATCCCAGAGACATCTAAAAGTAGCCTTTCGGCTTCCTCCCTTGCGCTGTATCTCACTCGGCGTTGAATAAGCACACATCCACTGCACACATCGCTGCACGCAGACTGCTCAGCAATTAATTTTAAGTGCAGTTTCTCTTACAATGAGAACAAATATTTTTGGTTAAAAAACTGGGAGTAAGTTCATTGCTCTTCTCTTCGCATGCATTACAGTAGCGCAAGCGTTCGCCGCAGAGAATACGGGAGATCCTACAAGACAGCAGGGGTTTGTGGCCACATCTTTTTCGGTACTGTACTGTTTTGGCATGCTTTACACACCGCAAATCGTACGGTGACGGAATAGTTGACAATGTCACAGCAGACTGTTTTCATCACCTAGATAATAACACGTGTGAACGCTCGCGTGTGCACATGGAAATCCCTATTACATTGCAACACTTTTTTTTTTTAACTCACTAACCTAACTCGCAAAGAGGATTTTTGAATGGACAAACAAATACATTTGTTTTCATCCCCCAATTACCCTAAAATCTGCGAACAATTCTCTTTTGAGGTGCCATTCCTTGTATCCTTCAATAACCACCCCTCCTGTCTCTAACTCAGCCATCACCGCCCTCAGGTTTCACTCCATGCTCTTCTGCGCTATTGCTCTTCACACCCTTACAAGTGTATTTACGGAAAAGTAAGCAGAGCTCCCATTTCTGATCTGAATAATTTACTGCGCTGTGTACAAATACAAGTGGGGAAAACACAATGGCAGGACGAATGTCAAGCAACGCCGAGTCACACCACGTGACCCGACGCCGGGAATGCGATAGTCCCTTGGAGCATCACCCACCTTGCACCTTTCTTGAATGTCACGGCCCTGGCAGCCTGCAAGCAGCAGGGGGCTGAAGGTGCCTTTGCGTGTAGCGGATCTATTCATTGCTGTGGCAAGTTGCCTCACCAGCAGTGATCGCATCGGAGGGCCTGCGTGCCTGTTACTTCAAGCACGGCGGAAGGACACTATGTCCTTAAGGGTGCTAAGACGCAGAGAGATTTGACAGACTAGTGTCCACTGGCATGCACAAGCAATATTCTCCCTGTCCTTGTGCGTAGATTTATAGTGTAGAAAATGGATGTCAATTCTTCCAAAAGACGCTGCTTGTAGAGTCAGGTGTAAGGCGAGGAAGTAAGTCGCTGATATTGCTGTGCATTGGTGAGCATATCTTGAGTGGCTGGAAGGATCATGCGAACGTGAATTGTGTCTGTAACTTATTCAATTCACATTGTGGTACATACAAGGAAAGGGGTTTCAGGCTTGCATGATATGACAGCTACTCAGAAGAGCCTGACTTTCATTTCAGGAAATGCCAAAAGGCCCAGGGTTTAGTGATTGTATAGGCCTGATGCAAACATGTTTTCAATGGGACTTTTATAGGTTAAAACATTTTTCAAAATCAAGCCCTTTCTGTCTTGGTGGGAATTACTCTTAAGATGGCCAATTTCGTTTGCGATAGAGTCCAATGAAATATTCAGCTAGAGAGCCAGGTTTCAACCAAGATTTCGAAACACCATCTTGGCATTACCAAAATGAACAGCAGGCTCCAGACTGCCTTCTTTCCTTTTGAGGCCTGCACCACACTTTCTGCAACAGATTGGGAACAGGCCACATGTAAATGCAGTGCAGTGGGCCGGCCAATGCTCTCTCCTGTTTTGGACTGATAAGGCTCTGGGATGGCCTCACTCCCAATTTACCATAGTACAAGCTTGCTTTCATGTTGCAAGAGCTGTATTTTACGCTTCCTGTCGACCATTTCGTTAGGGCTGTCCAACTGCAATCCTTTAGCTGATTGGTATTTCTCCTGTCCGTCTCCTTTGTACCTCATTGCTTCCCTGTCTTCTGCTCTTTACTGCCTGACTTCACGTTGAAAAGCCACAGTTGTTTCATGATATTTCTCTGGCCTTATTGCTACTGAAATGGTAGGTTCTACTACTAAACAGACATGGGCGTTTGTTTAGTATTCACATTTGAATCTGGTGATTTCGATAAATTAGATTTTTTTTTAATGGAAAGTCCTTTTGGGAGCTGACAGGTCCCAGCTGAGCAGTGCACCTTTTTCGTGTGGTTGGCCCTTCAATGAAAGGTAGACCCTGAACTGTGCAAATAGTATTTTTGCAGTGCAAAGTCATTTTATACTGCAAAAATGACTATGCACTGGCTTTGCATGGACTTCGCACTTCAAAAAATAAAAATAAACATTTTGCCCGGTTCCTTGAATCAGGGTTTGTGTCAACCGTGCAAAGTCCCTTTTCAGCAGTACAAAGTCACTTTAAACCGTGCAAAAAAATTCCATGAATCAGGCCCTTACTATAGACTATTAGTAACCCGGCGAGAGACAATCTGAATGCAACAAGCATTCTGATTGGCTCTCGCCAGGTCCCTACTCGGCCGGGAATCCCTCTGTCGGGATTCCACGGCCTTTGCCCCTGGCAGGGGGCATGGCAACGCCTCAGCCAATGAGGAGGCTCGAAGTGGGGCCATCCCCGCTCCGAGCCTCCCCGCGGCTGAGAGGCTGCCTTCGCCCCCGCCGGGGACTCGGGTAAGTCTTTTTTTTATTTTTTTTATTGTTTAAATCCCTTCCCTCCCTCCCACCCGCCCCCCCCAACTTACCTTCTTGGTCCTGCCTCCCCGGCGGGGGACGAGGGAAGCCTCCAGCCGTGTGGAGACTCGGAGTGGTGCCATCCCCGCTCTGTGCCCCCACACAGCTGGGGGCTTCCCTTGTCCCCCACCGGGGACGCAGGTAGGTTTTTTTTTCCCTCCACCCCCCGTCTCACTCCCGCCCTCCCAACCCCACTTACCTTCTTTTTGATCCTTTTTCGGGAGTGGACGTGCTGGGAACACTTGTGTTCCCAGCGCATCCGCTCCCGATGGCCGTCATGGAAAGGGAAAACCGACTCCGTTTTCCCTTGCCATGGCGGCGGGCATTTGTTTTTTTTCTCCCAAAACGCTGCAGCGCCCGAAACACCTCAGCATTTCGGGACAAAAAAAAAGCTTTTAGTGCCCCGGTCACGCAATTTTTGCAGGCCGAGGTACTAATAGCAATAGAACCCTCGCGTCGGGGGCATTACTGACTCTGGTAATGCCCCGGGGCCTTCAGAAAGGCCCTCGCTTCGCTCGGCTCCTTACATATGGGCCCCGGGGCATTACCTGAGTCAGTAATGCCCCCGACGCTCGGGTTCAATTGCTTAATTAGAACAATGACCTTCCAGTATTTCTATAGTAGCATAAATGTATAGAACAGACAGTAGTTTTTCTTTTGTTTTAACATTGTGCAAATACTTCCAAGTGTAAATAAAGCAATATGCCCCGAGCGGCGGGGGTATTACCAACTCAGGTAATGCCCCGGGGCCCATAGTTATAGACCCGAGCGAAGCGAGGGCCTTAACGAAGGCGCCAGGGTATTACCAGAGTCGGTAATGCCCCCGCTGCGAGGGGCATATAACTATTAGTACCCCAGCCTGCAAAAACTGTGTGACCAGGGCACTAAAAGCTTTTTTTTTGTCCTGAAATGCTGCAGCATTTTGGGAGAAAAAAAATGACAAAGAAAATGGCGGCCGGGAAAGGGAAAACAGAGTCTGTTTTCCCTTTCCATGGCGGCCATCGGTAGCGGACGTGCTGGAAACAAGTGTTTCCAGCGCGTCCGCTCCCAAAAAAAAAAAAAGAAGATAAGTGCGGTTGGGAGGGCGAAAGGGAAGGGGGAAAAAAAAAAGGAACTGGGACCCCAGCAGGGGATGATGGAAGCTTCCAGCCGTGTGGAGGCTTGGAGTCTTCACACGGCAGGAGGCTGCCATCGTCCCCCAGCGGAGACCAAGGGATAGAAGGTAAGTGGGGTGGGGAGGGCAGGGAGGTGGGAGGACGGAGGAAAGGGGAGGGAAAAAACAAAAAAGCCTTACCTCAGTCCCCAGCGGGGTGCCAAGGTAGCCTCTCAGCCGTTGGGAGGCTCGGAGCGGGGATGGCCCCGCTTTGAGCATCCTTATTGGCTGAGGGGCTGCCATTCCCCCCGCCGGGGACAAATGCCGTGGAATCCCAACAGAGGGATTCCCGGCCTGGTAATGACTTGGCGAGGGCCAATCAGAATGGCTCTTTTATTCTAATTGCGCCCTCGCCGGGTACTGAAATGCTGTAGTCATAGCAGAACATAGTGCTTGTATTGTGTTCCTAGGGTGGTATGGGGAAGGGGAAGACAGTTCTGCTGCTCTTGTTTGCGCTATTTATATATTAAAAGGGC
This sequence comes from Ambystoma mexicanum, assembly GCF_040938575.1. Taxonomy (NCBI): domain Eukaryota; kingdom Metazoa; phylum Chordata; class Amphibia; order Caudata; family Ambystomatidae; genus Ambystoma; species Ambystoma mexicanum. The sequence continues at coordinate 433,530,076 of NC_090937.1, forward strand.
TACTTTCTACTGCACGTATAGTATATACATAGTAGACAGTGGTCTTTCTTCTATAAAAACATAGAAGTAAGAATAAATCTGTGATCTATGTACTGTAGACCTAGCAGAATGCAGCCCTTCTGCTATGTTTACAGAATGGGTCACGAAGGGGGCAACCAGCGCTGCCATTCGCGATGGACAAGTGGTTCCAAAGCAGAAACTGTAAGAACATCTGTTAAACATATCATATAGATCAAACAATTTAGCCTTTTCAAAAAACTTTTGAAGGTTGTTATTAAGAGAAGGGAGAGTGAACTGCATTAATCTGAAGCTATTTAGCGCCTGAAACAATGTGTGTGGGGTTTTAAAAAGCAACGTGTACCATGAAAGCTGAGTGCATACTTTCTCACAGCCAAAAGAGTGTCCCCCTTCTAAGCATCATTCCTTTCTTTTACTTTTGGATATGAGGTGGCACTTCAAGACCACCTGTAATCCAAAACGATTGGCACAGGAGTACAGATCGGTGGAAGGTGGGATCTGAGTAGGGACAAGCCTGCGTAGTCTCTGGGTGCTGCTTGGAGCATGGGATTTTATTCACCCACCTACCGACCATAGCCAAACTAATGCACAGGGCCCAGAGTGCCTTCATCCCCTTGATTTTATTAGCAATAAAGGCTGTTGTTACATCTGTTTGTTGCACCAAATTCTTGGTAAAACAAGCATTGGTAAAGCCAACAGTTTGGGCTCTTACATTTGCCAGGCACTGCCATCATATGCCGAGGTAGTTGCAGATGTTGCCATTTTATGGCTAGGTAGTAACAAAATGGTGGTGCCTGGCCACTCCAATCCCATGCCTACATGCTTGTTTTAGAAACTCCTACTCAATGTTCAAGTGGCATTTGCCCTCCTCATTTCTTTCCACCCGAATGCATAAGAATGACATGTTTCACACTGGTTTTAAGTTTCAAATGTGTATGCATGTTCTAAGCAAAAACTATCTTAGTTAAGAAAAGTGTTATTTATCTGTCTACGTAATTATCCGCCTGGATTAAGACTCCATATAGGTACGCGAAGAGCAGCATCGAACCCCTGTCTTGAAATGCGATCCTAATTAAAGGAAGTTACTCGGCGAGGCGCTTGACGGACCTTGGTGCCAGTGTGACCTAGAAACCCAAGGTGTGCTTTTTAGAGAGGGCATCGGTTCGGATTCCATCTTAAAAGTATGCGGATCACTGCAGAGAGTGCTGCTTATTGCATTGCACCAGCAGTGCAGGCCTCGGGGAGGACGCCGACTCGGCGGGGCCATTCAAGTAGGTGCTATTGATTAAACCTCTGACGGCAGCGTACAGAGACGCTTTGGGAAGTTCCCAATGTGCCCAGCGCTGAGCTCGTTTTGTAATCACAGTTACAGAGGCAGAGCAACACCTGCTGGCAGGACCCACCGAGCTGTGGAGCGAGGCAAACACTAGCTACACATGCTGTGCAGTCCTTGAATTGAAACACTTCAACACTTGGCCTTGACAGTTGAAATGTCCATGTGCGTACAGCCTTTCCTGCCTAGCACCTCCGGTATTTTAGCTCCTCACTTCCCTGGCTACCCTATATCCGAATTCCCATGGACAAGCAGTAGTGGAGCTGAACTCCTGCCCTTCTGCACAGGGCTGTTGTGTTTGACTGAGAGAGTCCGTACAATTCTCTGCAGCCAAGCCTTACTTTTACGAACATGATAACACAAATGCACAATGTGTCTGTCCGTCCTTACCTTTATGAAGCCACCAACTGTAGGTCTCTCCAGGTCGCCAATACCACAGTAAATGTACATAGCTGGGCCATCCCCCTTCTATGCCCCCCCTAACCACCGGAATCCAAGGCATGGATGCAATGATTACAATTTCACTCACAATAACCACAGAAACAGTGAAACAATTGTATATTTTTGGGAAACAAAAGATCACATTTATTGGAGTCAAGCAAACAAATTGGGGCGGTCCCAGCCACATCAACAAAGCAAGGCCTTAGCAACTTTTAAGGTAAACCCATTTCCCGGGCTTGCAGCAAGATTATTTTCCCTGGGTGACATGTGTCACTTCCGGGTTGCAATTTGCAAAATAGAGGACGCCTCTGGTTATCAACTGTCAGGCAGTATAGATCCGGGACCACTGTATTCATGAGGGGGCTGCAGCAAAGTGAATGAGGCCAGCCTGCCTTGTGAGGGCTCCGCAGAGTCTGAGGCTAGATGCGGCTGGGCCCGGGAACACCCCTTCGCCTCACAAGGAGGAGAGGCGAGGTGTTGGATACCCCCTGGGGAGGTGGCCAGAGGGGCGCCCCCCCTATGCAGGCTGTGCATCAAGGGTCTGGCCAACCACTGGTACTGCTCTTCAAGGCTGCAGTACCTGCGGGAAGAGAGTTTTTACAGAAACGCTGCCTTCATTAGGGAGATACTGACATCTTTCAGCTAGTGTGACATGCTGTTTAGGAAGGCAGTGCTGACACTTTATTGCACACGCCTTCATGTAGGGTCGGCTGGCCTATAGGGCAGTGTGGCCGATGGTTTGCCCAATATGGCCTGGTTATATGTCTTACTACATACACTCTGCCGCTAGTACGTGTAATCGAGGTTACTGGCACAATGTGAATACACTGAACGTTGCTGCAAGGTCTTCACAGAAAAGACACCGCAAACAGCTTGTAAGGAGCAGTCACTAATTGCAAATCGTGATTTCTCATGCCATGTGTGAGAACGTCATTCAGACCTGATGTTTTCTTGGAATTCTCTGACTCGTATTATTCATACATTTAAATTGAAAAAGAAAAAACTACATGTCTCCCAGAATTCAAAGAGTATAAAAAAAAAAGACTGACCATCTCACACATAGCATGGAAAACTGGAGAGTTCTGGGACTGTGGGCCATGTCCATTTTGTTGCCGGGCTTCATTTTCTCTTAATCTGACCCCGTTCACCTGTTAAATAGCATTGTATTACACAAACCTCAATTTTCAATATCAGAGCATTTTCAAAGAAGTTCAAATAAAATAATCAAACTTAGCACATACGGAGTAAACAAACCAAACATAAACTCAAGCAAAATGCCTTATTATTAAATATGTTCTCTTCAGTCAGGGGTGGCAACGTGTCAGATTTACAAAACTATCACACAACCTTGTGTTGCACCAACATATGCTCCATCCTATTCATAAAGGGTTTCTGACTGTATGCATATTAAAAGCACACATTCAGCTGTCCTCAACGGAACCCTGTAGTCGCTGACCTAATAGGCTAGTGGGGTTTTGCATTTCTACAGTAATTGGGCTTAATTGAGCCTGGTAACTCTTTGTTAACTAAACATAATGAAATCTCTCACTACTTTGCTAGTTGTGCTTAGTCGGCCACTGCTGTGCTAACTGGGCATAACATTGGCAATAGAGTGATCACCTGGGCAGGGGATCCTGTGGATCCAAGTACCTGGGGATTGGATTGCAATACTTGGCAATGGTGTGAGTACCTTGGATTTTGATAACAAAACCATCATATTGTGTCAAGTCCAGGACTTTTGTGGGCTTTTTTTGGTCTATAATATTAATATCGGGCATGCGCTTTGAGAACTAGAGCGTGTCATGACACACCCAATAAACAATGTTACTACATGGACGGCCGATGGCAATAGCTGGCGGGAGCTATGAGCGCATGGTGCTATGATACCCCTGCCTTTACAAAACATATGCCACAATCACAACTATTGACTTTGTCACAGCCTGACTTTAAATGGCTGTGATGTCCATAGAATTGTATTTCATCCCTTTCAAACTCTGGCTGGGTTCCCTTGGTAGAAGGTTTGTCCATATTGAATGGATATGTTGGTTCCTTGATGGTCGTTTTTGTGGTTGTATGTGGTCTTTTACATGTTAGACTTATTTAACTATTGATCTCGGTCTTTCCCTCCCTTTCCCTCTCTCCCGTCTTTGCTCCTTTTATGTCTCCACTGCCCTTTCTTTATGTACCTCTCACGTTCTTTCTCTTTCACTCTCCCTCTGTCACCCCCCCCTCCTTGCCCCTCTTTATCTCTACTTTCTTTTGGTTGTTCTACCCTTTGCATCCTGTTTTATCACTCTATCTTTTCTTTGTCTTCGCTCTCTCCTTACTTTCGTTGTCTTTTTGGTCGAGGTTTATATGTACGGTTTACTGAATAATTCACCCATCCTATATTGTCACGTGTTGGGGTAGTTAGCACATAATCTAAACAATCTATTAGAGCGGCTGCTGTACTGTACCAAGGTAATCTATAGAAATTATCCTTTCACGTATATCAGTAAAAACTATTGATCACAAATCAATATGTTTAATAAGGTTTTATGACGGTAATGTACAAATGTGTTTGCAATCGTAAATCGAATCCTAAATGTATTTTAGAACTTACGCGATAGAACATGAATTGTGGTATTCTCTTCTGAATGCTTAAATTCCATTCAAATCTGTCTGCTTCAATCCATACCTAACTGTGTCATGTATGCCGTTCATTACAATAATCAATTCCCACTTAAACTGCACCTTTTGCACCAAGTGATAATGAATTGATACTTAGCTCCGTTCAAACAGTTGTCATGCTTGATGTATGGGCATTGGTCTTAAGGAATATTGCGGCAGCGCTGCAAATGGTTACACGCCCTCCGTGAACAGAGATTATTCTGTTGACTGTAACCAACACTGCAATGCCTAAAATTGATTTGTTTCATTATTAAAAGGCCAAGACTGGATTGTTGCCCAAGTAACCTGGACTCGACTGGTCAAGCTTAGGGCGTTATTATGAAATATGTGTATTGCCGCATCAAACAAAGCCTCAACTGCGCATGCGCTTTAGAGCAAGAAAAAGTTTCCACTGTGCATGCACACGCTCAGGGTGCACTAAAATGCCAAAACAAGGCTGTCTTCTGACACAGTATCATGCACACGCACTTTTCCCCACACGACTTTGGATCATTTATGTTGAATCAGAAATGATCCCTTGGCATGAGTGCTGGAAATCGACGGTGGCGTCCTACCAGCTACAGGAGTGGTTGGGCAGTCAGGGGTTGTAATTTAGGGGGTGGAGGAACTCAAACGATTTTTCTCTGACCCTAAAACCCCATAAATAAACCTTTACATTTCAGGAGATTAATTAAGCAATAATCCCCGAGCCGAGGGGGCTTTACTGAGTCAGGTAATGGCCCCATAATTACATAGTTAACGAAGGCCCCGGGGCATTACCTGACTCAGTAATGCTCACCAGCAAGGGGATTATTGCTATTAGTACCCTGGGCCATTTGACCGGGATACTAAAAGCTTGTTTTCTTCCTTTCCGAAAAGCTCTGACGTGTAGAAAAGGAAGAACTAAAAAGAACAAAGAATAGGAAAGGAAGAAGAAAAAAATGGCCAATGGGGAGGGGAAAACAAATTCCCTTCTCCCTTTCCATGGCAGCCATTCACAAAATAGGGAAAAAAAGTAAACACAAAAATGGCCGCCATGGAACGGGATGGTGGCCATTTGGTTTGTTTACTTTTTAAAATTTTTTTTAATGACCACCATGGAAGGGGAAAACGGATTTCGTTTTCCCCTCGACATTGGCCATTTTCTTTCTTTTTTTTTTCTGTGGAGAGGGGCAGGTGTGCAGAGCACTTACCTGAGCCCCCAGCGGGGGAAGATGGCGGCGTCCAGCCGTGAGGAGGCTCGGAGCGGGGGATTACCATGTGGTGATTCCCACATTCTGAGCCTCCTTATTGACTGGAAGGGTGCCACCTCCCCTCCCCACTGGGTACTCATTAAAGAAAGAAGGGTTTCCTATAACGTTACAAGCAAATTAGAAAAAATGCACAACTTTTAAATATACAAAGTTGTAGTGGAATATCTTCTGCATAGCACAGTCCTGACAGGAATATTCACAAATGTTATGAGCTAACTTTCTAGTAGTGTAGCAGATAAGTTCCTCGACTATGGTCCTACTGACCCCAGTTTGAACCTTGGTGAAGGCATCAAAAGCAGATCGATTATACTAATAGGCACAAATACATATATGTTTTTTGCCGGATCTGGGAAAATCCGACCCAATGACCAGCGCTGCCTGGCATTCACAGTAAAGGTTGCATGAACTATTTAGTGTAAAATGATTAGCACAAAGACATTGCCTTTGCACATTAATATGAATGCACCTTCTCAGGCTGCAGGTTGCAAAATGCAAGGGCTTTAGGAGCAATGCCGCTTATAGCTTTTCTAACGCTGTGCTTTGACTGGTGCTAGAAAAATACACGTAGGCGGCCCTGATGAGTCTCAGGTGGTGTTACACGAGGCTGGGATTAGAGCAGATCAGTGGTGCTCTATGATCCTTATCTCCTTTCGCTTTCTATGGATATCAGTGTCCATAGAAAGTGGACACATGATGAACAAGCATTGGCAACAATGCAGGGTTTCGAGCAGCACTGTCATTTTGTTAATTTGTTCAAAATCATTTTCTAGTACCTACGGTCAGTGCAATTGTCACAGAGTTCCATACGCCGTAGTGTAAATAGGCAACAATCATAATGAAAAGAACAGCAGCATGGATACCAGGGTATATCTGCAACGCTATATCCAGGGCCTAGATTTAGATTGCACGTAACTGCCACGATCCCCAGTGCTCCTCGGTGCCCGAAACCCCAGAACCAGTGACCGCCAGTGACCGCCAATTTCATGGTTCCCAGAAGGGGTGTCAGTGTCTTCTGTATCAGGAAGACCACTGACAGCGGCTGCTAGAACAAGGGCCCATAGAGCCTGTGGCCATCTGTGTCCAGTGCCCTATGGTAGTGGCTATCAGTGCCCATGGATCCTTGTTCTTTCAAGCTATTAGTTGTCTAGCAGAGCCGTTGGTAACAAGTTCCCTTATCGTTAGTGCAACTCTCAGGGTCTTTACCATTGGCCCCGGCTTTTGGTCCTAAGTTTGCCTATTGGTGTCAGGATCCCTGCATCACTGTCTGCTTTCAACAGCTGTGGCAAGGGAAATGTCCGAAAGGTCCTGGATTGGTGGTTGAGGCTCTTTATCCCAGAACGCCCAAACCCACTCTAGCCTTAGAGTTAAGCAACAATGACGTCTCTGCTAAAGCAGAAATCAAGGTGTCAAAAATAAAAACATAGTGAGTAAGACACTGAAAATGCGGCCTTACCGTCTGAACACTGTGCAAAAGTTATGAAGACATGGTTTACCCTGTTGAACCATCAAGGAGTGATTAAAGAGCATATTTAGGCCTACTAAAGCATTTTGACTGTAGACTTCCTTGGATCAACATCATATATTATCACTGCTTACTAATAATTCAAGGAGACATAGACAAGGAGCGCTCCCATTACTACTGCATCTAGTGCTGCGCACATCTATATTTTTTTCAGATACACATTCAAATAAACCGCTTAGGGTTTCTAAATTATGATTTTTCTTGTATTCATTTAGGTAAGATATACATTTGGAATCAAATGATATGAAAAGCTTTAGGCGGTGGCAATCAGCATATTCTGCTGCATAACTATAGAGAGTGTGATGTAGGTGTAGGTTGGTGGTGTGCTGTTACACTAATGAATGTGCACAATCTACATTTTTCCTCTGATATCAGTTCTGATTTCAGAGTTGAAAGCAGTTCTCGAAATAGAGAACAGTGTAGTAAAGCAAAACACTTCCAAACATATGAACATTGAGACCGAGTAGGAAATTAAGCTGAAATTCAACTTTAAGCATCAGAAATAAGTTTAATTGCATTTAGTGAAGGTCTCCTTTTACAAATTGATAACCATTATTGCTAGCTATATGTCGCTTATGTATCTATGTAAAAGACTTTCTATTTCAAAGGAATTGATGAAGTGCACACTTTTACCACTAGATGGTGCAACAGTGTATTGAGGGGCCCTCCTCAACACAGTGGGTCTCATTAGGAGGTCAGCGGTAAGCCGCTGATGCTACCAGTGGGTTTCCGCCGACCTTGTAACACTGTTTACGCCACATGATATCCCGATGCCACTGGGTTATTACAAGTCCCAGTGGCCCGGGATGTCAGGCGGCAGGAACTGTAAGTCCCCATTCCCATAGGACTCCACGGGAATGGGGACACAGAAGCACTGGCACTGTTTCTAACAGTGTCAATGCTTCCGTGGAAACAATGCCTGCAGGGACTGGTGCTCCCAGCAGATCGCACCTGCCGGTAGCACGGGCCCATGCAGGCATTCTCATAGTCTGGCGGTGCGGAAAGGGTGCCGATAGGTTGCTACCGGCACCCTTATTTCTGGACCTCCAGACTTGTAATGAGGCCCAGTGAGTTCCTTCCCTCCCCAAGCTAAGTGCTATACAATAAACGGTTAATGTTGGTTCTTTTTATTCAACCCTAACTCCAAGTCATCTAACACCCCTTGGATTCCTCCCGCTGAGCTACCAATGAGCCAAGAACCAGACCGGTGTACATGAAATATATTTATTTGAATTAGATGCTATGAAATTCACACTGAAATGTCAAACACCACTTTATCTGTGGCACAACACAATAAACTTCTCTCAACATAAATAAATCACACAAGTGAGTTCAAAAAGAAGGTTCCATGTGTTAATATCCCCGTAAAAATATTGCCATACAAAAATATTGCCATATTTCTCCAGCAATATGAAGGCATGGAACCTGTGGGGGACACCCCCGAAACCCAAGCATTATTTTTAAAGTAGGGGGGGACACCCCTGCAAACCTGCTCCCAAAAAACGCCAAAATTACCCCCCCCCCCCCAAAAAAAAATATCACCTAGGGCCGTTCCAGACGACCATGTATACATCGATATTTGTGGTGGGGATATGTAGTGATACCGAAAAGAACACAAATCACAATTCTTTATTTTCTACACATTTCACTTCAAGAAATAATTAGCACTGGCAGGGAAACGCAATTTACCAATCTAGTGTTGTGCAATTTTCATTTTCCTGTGCACTTAAGACTAGCAATTTGGATTTTCAGATTTGGACAAATGCACATGGCAATTATGATTATACCCACACTTTTGGTTTAAAATAAGTGCAGGGTGGTTTAGCAGTTTGTTTTTGGGCCCCCATGTCTTTGATCTGTGTTGGGGAAGTCAAACAGAAAAATTAGAATGATTTGGGAATTTTAGATTTCAGACCCCCCCCCTCCACTTAAAGGCCTGTGTTGGGGAAGCTGGATGGTAAAAATTGGGATGAGTTGAGAATTTAGGATTTTCAGCCCCCCCACCACTTAAAGGCCTATGTTAAGGGAAGTTGGACAAAATTATTGGACTGATGTAAGAACAAAGACACCCCTCTTCCTTAAAGAATTTGGGGTCAACAGGTCAAAAAGGATTACCCATTAAAAGTATGGGCTATAGTTTTTCAGTGCACACTGGGAAGTGAGCTTTGTTAATTTCGAATTTTAACAAAAATCACTCCTAGTATTCTGCCAAAGGGTATTAATTAAATCAATATTTTTAGTTAAATAGGCTAAGTATCTACACAGTTTTGCCCCCGCCTAACCCACTATAAAGGAAAAAAGGATTTAAAGCCAACAGTTTCCCCCACGTTTGGTTACAAATTACTTAAGTCCACTTACATTGAAAATACCTGTTTAAAGTTCAGGACAGCCAGCTACATATCAGGACCCTATGGAAAGTTAGAGGGAGGGATCTGGTCACTGAACTCTCAAGGATGGCCTCCCGCTCTCCACCATAGGATCCAGTCAGCTTTTAGGCCTTCCTAGAAATAGACAGCTCTACCCAGATGCACTCTCAGCAATATCCTCTGGTGTTTCCTTGACCTTGACACTGTCAGATGGTAAGTTTCAGCAGCTCTCCCTATGGTACATTTCAGCAGCTGTGCCCCCTCCTTATAGTGTATTCCCCCGTATATAGCAGCGATGACACCATCAAGTTTACAATCCCAGGGGAGTACCCTGCACAAGTTTCTCACAACTGGGACTGGACAGTTACCCTTCTCTCTACTTCCAAATCCAGCCCATCTCTCTACGGATTGGTTAAAGAATCTGGAGCAGACATATTACAGCTCCATTTGTAATCTCCACTTCTTCTCATGTCAAGGTTTTGGCAAAAACTAGTTATGTAGCAAAACTTCATAATTTTACTAGCAACTGCCATAATAGATATATTTTCCTTGTCAGCGACATAAAACGACAGCCAGGTCTGCACCATGTTGCACAGGCATGTGGCAGTTTTCCACTGTTTTTACCAAAAGCGTACTAGTTAGGAACATGTAATTTATTACCCATAACAGCAAAGTCACTGCAGCACAGGGGCGACATTCAAGGAAATGCCTCCTGTACCCAAACTACGATGATCATGACAACCTCATGCTCGTGGCAGGGTAATCTATAAGAATAAGCTATGCCTGAATTTAGGCATAATGCATGGTGATACTTATGATCATGGCTGCCACATCCCATTTCATATTACACATGTGTCAGCTCCATTGAGTCAGCTCTGCTGTGAATGCAAATGCATATTCGGGACAGACGTACCAATACTGCCACACAGCAGGACAGAAACCCAGAGGACCCAGACTCTCATTGATTCTATTTATGAGGGCCGGTAACCCCCTCCCCCAAAGGCAGCTGTACAAGGACCATGTACCAAAGAAGCACACCCATTCAGGAGGTGTGGCCTCACACCAGGGTGCTGAATATCCAAAGGTCTTTGTTGCCAGTAGGAAGGAAGGGGTTGGAGTAGGATAGGCAGGAGTTTTCTGGAAACTGGAAGAAGTATTCCACCATCTTTGTTTCTCACTGTCTCTCTTTTCCTTTTCTCCTTTCCTGTCTCCTCCACTTCCTAGGAGTACAGCATTTTGGTTTCAAGTCCAACAGGGCAAGGGCCACCCCAGCCAGGAGCAGGGAGTGGTCCCATAAAGCAGGCAAGCTTTAGACCAATCATCTCAGAACTTGTGCCTTTAAAGGAAGGGGTCTTGCACCCCTTCAACAGAATTCTCTCAGTTTCTCGAGGATCTTTTAAGGCTAAAAAGACGTGATGAAGGTTCTCACCTGGACTTTCTTTCTTACTTTTCTTTATTTATTCATTTAAAGGGCGCAAACGCCTGCAGGCATCATGGCGCACAAACAGAAACACAGTGGACAAACCTAAAGGCACAGGACAAAAGCACAGGAAGTACCAGAGCATCAGGGAAACAGCATTAGTTCAAGGTAGAACTGAAAAGATTTTAGATGAATAGAGCAGTCTTCAGTTTCTGACGAAAGTTGCACTGTCCAAAGCCCTTTGCCAGAGGTGAAGAAGGAACCGTTCAAGGCAGAAGGAAGATCTGTACCTTAAACACTTCCACAGAACATCGGGAGTGACGAGTGCCTTGGACCTGGACCAACCATTCTGTGATGAATCTTCTGTGCTAGAAGATCAGAACTTGAACTGGAGTATCCTGTTCTCAAGTACTTTGAGAATGCCTCACAGCAGCCGGAGGACAAGGCCAGCCAAAGCTCCCTGTTCTCCCTCATCGATCCAGTCACTCTGTCTTCCCTGCATCCTAAACAATAGGGAATGCATTGGTGCTGGTGTCTGCTTTCCTCTAACCAGCCAAACTATTGCATTACATCCAAACCAGCTTGACACTGCATTGTGTCCTAAATGAAGCATGTCACCTGCTAGGCCTGAAGCATCTGATCAAATGCCGGAAACTGAACCGAATCTCTGGAGGTCATTCTGGGACTCTAACCGGGGGTTACAAACATGGCTTGGCCAAGCTAGCCCAAGAACCAGTGCCTCACTGATGGCACATCGACACACTCGCATTCACCATTTTACGACTGTTGCCCTCTGACGAACTGCAGGAGCGTCACTCACCAACCTCTCCCAGTGGAACTAGCCAGACAAAGCCTGGCCAACTGTGAAGTGTTCTTGGGACCGGTCAGCCTGCTTCATTGAACTGATGCTGTTTGACCACATAGAGCACCCATATTTGACCCTACTCAATGCCCGCTTGCTGCCAGGACCTCCACGAGCCTATGTGCCTGACTAAGGCTGATCAGCTTGCATCAACGTTTGTACCAAGGTCTGATGCGTCAGCCCACCAAGAACTGAATCCAGGTACTGTGACACTGAACTGCCCCCACGGCCAGTGGCACCCAAGAGACTGGTTAGGTCACGATCGCTCCTGTTTTTAACCCAATATCCTTTTTCTGGTAGTACCTTACCTACAACCCCTGGAACTACGCTTAGAGTGCTACTTTCTCCAGTCTGTTGCATCTTGACTGTTCTTTCCTTTGGGGTGGAATTTTGTACAGTAAACTAGCTTAGTCCTACTTGCAGAGGATGTGTTTATTACAGTGGTTATGTTTGTATAGGACCTTGATTGGACATTCTCATTATTCTGGACTGTGATACTGTGCTGTTTAGGCCACTATTGGTTCACCTTCGCCCCCACCTCCCCACCTCCCCTTGAGAGTATAACCTTCCCTCGGGCCACATTACCACAAAATCTCAAGGAGGTATATCTCTTCATTGTCCTATTTTACCTTTATGATTGTGTTGGGTTTTGCTTTTTTAAATTTTGAAGACTGAGTGGGTCATTTTACGAGTACTCATCTTTGTATTCTTGCGAGGCAGAATCGAAATCGTCACAGTCATACATGTCCAATGTGAACATGTCCAAAGTCCCGACTGCCGTAAATTCCATATTTGCAGTGAATGGGCATGAGTGCAATGAATGCAGTCCTTGAGCAGTCCAAACTAACCTTCAGCGGACCCACCTTGCGTTTAGTTTTTCCAATTTTTCTAAAATGGCTGTCATCACGCACACTCATGTGTTAATGTCTGTTGCCAGATGTACCGTTTCACAGCCAGGTTCATCATTTTAAAAGAGAAGCAAAGTTCTGACATTAAGGCACAGATGGCCGCCGCATCCATACGAACCGTCCCTTGGCCTGAGCATGCACATCAGTATGTCCAACCACCTTGGTCCGCGGTAATAGCTTCTCCATATCTTGATGGTCCAGGCGTTATACCAAATTACAGAGAGATATCAGTGTCACTGTTGCGTAGTAACTCAATCATGTTCAATGGACCATAAAGCTCTTGTACAGTAATATAGAACAGACCTGGAGCTGGCCCATAACTTTTAATATTCAGCCTGTTCTCCATCAAGCTTGCACAGACTGACGAGAGCTGTGTATGTCAATCATTGAGAGACGTGCAAGGGAGGAAACTCATTTGAGACGCAGTCGGTTTTGACTCTTAGAATCTGAAAATGTGCAGATCGTTAATGAGACATTTAGAGGACATTACAGTCCGTGAAATGAAAGTGATAAGAAACATAGCCTGTTGTCTTCCCATAATGTAAACAGCAGTTATCCTTTCTCAAGCATGCTGGAACTAAACACGATTGCATCACGTTTGTCCATTGCACCTGCAGACATTCTGCTGTGACTGAAACCTGGGTTATGTGGCCGGATGCTGAAAGTCATCTAGCCTGTGTGGATTTTCTCTTGTACATAGCTCCATGAATCTGTCTATGTGTGCGCTATCTTCGCGTGCGTGTGCACGTGTGTGTGCACTTGAGCTATGATGAAGTCTAGTCTGAGTCTATTCTGAATGTCAAAAATGTTAGTTTTCAAATGCAGCACCCAAATAAAAAGCTTATGTGCGTGGCATCTGCTCAATAACAACACAAGCCCACACTGCCTTCTGCTGTGTTCACGCTGCTGAGTCAGAGCATGGTTTTGCTTAAAAATATGCAAGTGAGTGTACACAGGGAGGAATCAGCAGTATTTGTGGGTTGCATACTGGTTCTAAATGTTGCTTAGCATCAAAGCTTCAAGCCACGTCTGCTCACCCTGTGGTTTCCATTCCCTCTTGGCACTTCCTCAGTCTCAACCCATTGGCTGCTGCCTCACTTGGTTAGATAACTACAGCAGTAGAAGTCTGCAGGTAAGCTAAAAAAAAAAACCTGTTTGTATGCACGGCAGCGTGTGTGTGTATGTGTTTACATTTATGTTTGTGTTTGGCTGGGGGCACCATGATCCTCATTTACAGTGACAATGGCAGCATATATTGTGTACCTGGCATAATCAAAACATTTTACAGTGGTAATGCCGGCAAATATTTTGGGTGCAACATCATACGATTCATGTGATAATCTTGGTGTATATGTGGATGCTGCTTCCTGAAGATGATTTTCAGTGACAGTGCTGAAACATATTGTGGGCATACCTTCATTAAAGTGATTTATAATGGCAGTACTGGCATATATTTTGGGTGTGGCATTATTTGCAGTGAGAATATATTGGCATATATTAATTAAATTAGTGAATTTCTCTTTTATAGCATGCTTAATATTGGAGACCAGTCCCTAAGGGCGGGAGCACTATCCAAACCTGTGTTCCTCTGCATTTTGCCTCCAAGACAAACATGTTGCACCTAAGCTATCCTCCAAGCACATATATGCTGTGGGTGCAGGATCATAATAGTGATATGGAAATGCTGACATATATCCTGAAAATGAATAATAGTTGCATTGTTGTGTGGGCAGCTACATGAAAGGTATTGACAGAAGCAAAGTTGGCTTGTTTTCTAAGCGAAAGTCACAGTGATGTGTAGTGTTAAGTATTGCATTAGATATGTATGACAACATCAAAGTGATTTACAGTGGCAAAGCCACTATGTTTTGGTGGATGCAGCATCATGGCAGTCATATACATGGCCAATGTGGGTATGGATTGTGTGCAGCATCATAGAAGTGATATGGTAATGCTGGCATATTTGGATGGTGCAGCTTCATGAAAATGGTTTACATTGGCAATGATGGCCTATATTGTGGGCACAGCATCATAAAAATGAGTTGCAGTGGCAATGCTGGCTTATTTTGCGAGAACAGCTTCACGAAAGTGATTTGTAATTTCAATGCTGCCATTTAGTGTGTGTGTGTGTGACATTATCAAAACTATGTGCAGTAGGAATACTGGAGTATATCGTGGGAGCAGCAACATAACATGATATACTGTCGCAATGCATACACATATTGTGCTGTAAAATACACCAATGCAACCCTTTATATTATAAATGTTCTCCGGGAGATCCCTCCGCCCCACACCCCACTGCATTACGTAGGGCTGCCTCACTATGCTCAGTCACTCATGCTAGCTTGTGAGAAATGTTAATGCCCCCTTCAATTTGAATCATTTACAATGTCAATTCCCCCAAACCCACAGGAGCCTTCCATCCATCCCTCTGGCACAGAAAGCTGACCCTGCCATAGACCATCACACCCAGTACACAACCGTTCCCTTTAACACATTATTTGGTTGACTTTTTATTTTGAAAATATATCCGGTTGCAGCAAAAGAGTTAGATGAAATTTAAAATGGTTGTTGGGTCATCGGAGACCCAAGCTCCATAAAGATTTTAATATTCTGCTCCCTCTAGTAAGAAACCCAATGGTGTTCCAGTGGACTAGTCATTTCTTTATAGTTAATACAAGATGGCTTTTAGTATCAAAAGACAGCTAAATATGGCCACCATGCACCTGTCTACAAGGCAACCTCCTCCCCACGGATGTAAGTTGTGTGCTGTGCCATATTAAACACAGATCTATAATTGAATACAGCAGTCCAAAATACTGCCACTCCACCTGCTCAACCGCAAAACAGCTGGTTGAAACCCAAAAGTACAAGTTGTTCAACACCCCCTCCCAGTGGGCAACCATATTTTGGACGTTTTACTCAGCTATCATTTTCTCAATAGAAAGCATGCCACCAGGCAAGTGGGCATGTTGCAAGTATGGATGTGGGGCTCCAGCATAGAGCAAACAGTCAGTTTGGCATCTGTGGAAACTTGTTTAAGCCTGCAGAACTCTCCCTGCATCACTGCCATGGCCCTACAGTGCAGGTCATTCTGAGGGTCCTTCTTAGGGTTCTGCTGCCCTCCACTTTTGTTTTGCTCTTGGGACAGCCTTTCTTGCGCAAGGAATCCTCACATGGCACCCGTTCCTGCCTTGCTATGTTGTGTTTTTTTTTAAAAATATATATTTTATATTTATTGTGTGGAATGTTGCTGTAGCATCATCTCAGCTGGGTCCTGATGGCAGGAGTGTGGTTTAACATTTGACAAAACATTTGCAGGTTGCAGTCCCATAGTGCACAGTGTGACCTTGATATGATGTGAATGAACTATTTGCAAATGGAGGATAATGCTTAGGTGCATAATGGGCAGGCAGTTCCTTCTCATCTGGTCGTTCAGTGACTCACTTCCGAGCCCTCTTTCAGGCATGTTTCACCAGGGACGGGATTGTCTTTCTACCGTATGCCTTCAAGCCATAACTCCCAGAGACACGCTTGTAGAACATATGCTACGCAGCCATGTATGCAAATGAACGAGAATCCACAGAGAAAGCATCCCAGAGCCATATATGCAGTATGTCCATCTGCAACACAGGAAGCGCAAGATTGCTTGTATAAAGGCAGGCTCATTGAAACACCCAATGCTTGTGCATTGGAGCAACTCCTGCAAAATATGTTTGCAAAATATCCTCAGCAAAACCAATATAGTGTCCCAAGGTAAGCTTCTCGATTATGTAGCAATGTAAGGCGTTTAAGTGCACGGCATGGATCATAAATATCTTGAGATTGGGTGTTTTTCGTCTTTCGTAGGAGATTTATTCTCACTTGCGTAAGTGAAAATACAGCTTCAGTGGCCTAAACTGAGCAGATTGTGCTTTCATGTCTCTGCTGGGTAATTTTTCTGTAGCTGAATTTCCAATGAGGCTTCCATCGCGCCACTCTGCAGCATCCAGAGGCCCCAGGGTGCAACAGCACACTCAGGAAGCGACCACACAGTGATCGTCTTAGGCTGACTACTGATGCCATACTGTACTAGCAGGATTGTGCACAAGCATGTTATGATATGATATGATAGTTTATTTATATAGCACCTATGCACAATGTGTTTCAAAGCGCTTCAAGGCAAGGAAAGGAACAAGGGAAAATACAATGACATTCTTACAGGCCATGAACAGTAAGGGTGTGAAATTAGCTATCATACTCAGCCTGACGACATTTCAGATAGTGCAAGAGTTCAGACATAAATAAGGAAGGGAGGGGGAGAGTGGGAAGGAAATGGAAACAGACAGGCGACTACCGTACTAGGCCTGACGACATTTCTGGTAGAGCCAGAGAAAACAAAAGGTGAGGGAGAGGGGTGCAGAAAGGGAGGGAGCAACAAAACAAGCAACTATTGTACTAGGCCTCACGACATTTCAGATAGTGCTGGAAGGGGGGACTATTAAGGAGAGGGGGAAGAGACAGACAAGGTTGCTATCATACTAGGTCCATGGACAATTCTGATAGAGTAAGTGCATAGTAGAAAGTGAGGAGAGGAGATAGGAAAAGGGTGAAAGGGAGAGGAGGAGAGAAAAGACAGTAAGCAGTCCAAAAGAATGGAGAAGCAAGAGGGGAGAGTGAATACAATTGCAGAAGTCAGTAGTAACACATAATGTTGCAAGCATGGATACAAGATGATGATGGGAACAGCATGATTCAGGGCGACTATGAGAAAGGGTGACACACCGTGAATCAATGAAGTCCATAAAAGTCAAATCCAGCAGTGGCCATAAGATGGTGATGGTGAAACCAGAATGCATCAGGACAGACTCCTGCAGAAGTAGGCTGGAGAGGGCTGAGGGGGGAGTAGGGTAGAAGAATCAAGCAAAACAGAAACACCTGTGTGCGAGAAGGGGGTGGGGGCAGAAGGGAACATCACAGAGGGACCAGATGGATGGGGGTGGCCTGTGGGGACAGAGGGAGTAAATACATGTTGGTGAGTGCTTACCTGCTGTTTGAGCAGGGGTTCGGGCCCTGGATCCTCCTGGTACGAACAGAAATTGCCCTTTTCTTCGACTGCCCTTCACTTCAGACGTCCGGGCGGGAGACACCCTTGATCTAAGAGTTAAGAGCAGTAAGAGAGAGGCAGGGCTAAGAAGGTGGGTGGTACTTAGGCCAGGTGACCTAGATCCACTTGCACCTGCTCCCCATTCTGCAAAGGAAAAGAGACTGGAGGGCTCCTTAAATAGGGAAAAAGAGCGGCAACCAGGAAGACACCAGGTGGGCGTGGCTTGCTAACTGGGGAAAAAGCAGCAACAAGGAAGGTTCCATGTGGGTGGGGCTTAGGCCAGGTGACCTAGATCCAATTGCGCCTGCTCCCCATCTGCAAAGGAAAAGAGGCTGGAGGGCTCCTTAAATAGAGAAAAAGAGTGGCAACCAGGAAGGCACCAGGTGGGCAGGGCTTGCTAAATGGGGAAAAAGCAGCAACCAGGAAGGTTACAGGTGGGCGGGGCTTAGGCCAGGTGACCTAGATCCACTTGCACCTGCTCCCCATCTGCAAAGGAAAAGAGGCTGGAGGTCTCCTTAAATAGGGAAAAAGAGTGGCAACCAGAAAGGCACCAGGTGGGCAGGGCTTGCCAACTTGGGAAAAAGCAGTAACCAGGAAGGTTACAGGTGAGCGGGGCTTAGGCAAGGTGACCTAGATCCACTTGCACCTGCTCAGCATCTGCAAAGGAAAAAGACGCTGGAGCGCTCCTTAAATGGTGGAAAAGAGTGGCAACCAGGAAGGCACCAGGTGGGCAGGGCTTGCCAAGTGGGGAAAAAGCAGCAACCAGGAAGGTTCCAGGTGAGCGTGGCTTAGGCCAGGTGACCTAGATCCACTTGCACCTGCTCCCCATCTGCAAAGGAAAAGAGGCTGGAGGTCTCCTTAAATAGGGAAAAAGAGTGGCAACCAGGAAGGCACCAGGTGGGCAGGGCTTGCCAACTTGGGAAAAAGCAGTAACCAGGAAGGTTACAGGTGGGCGGGGCTTAGGCCAGGTGACCTAGATCCACTTGCACCTGCTCAGCATCTGCAAAGGAAAAGAGGCTGAAGGGCTCCTTAAGTAGGGAAGAAGAGCAGCAACCAGGAAGACACCAGGTGGGCGGGTATGCCTTTTGGAAACCATATAACATACAAAGCCTTATTATTATTCTCATCCTTATCCTAGAAACCATGAAACTGTTACCATCAAAATGTGTCAAAGAATAATTTTCCATAAGTGTTAAAATGGTGCAGTGTAAGGGGTCAAATGTAGCGCTGGGCTTCTTGAAAATTCTGGGTTGAGTTTTGCAGATTGGAGCCTGTTTGCGAGTGTACCGATGGGCTTCTTGAGAGTTCTGGGTTCAATGTTGCCAGTTGGGGAACCTTTCGGAGCTCTGTTCAGTAATGCTTGTATTTCTGTCGCAAAATAATCTGTGAGGTTTCCTTCAGCTAGAAACATGCAAATGTACTTTGGTCTCGGACGCGGCACCGCCACCTTTGTCTGCCATGCCTTTTCTTTTCATGGTCCTATCTTCATAAGTGTTGTGCACCATTTCACGCCCCTCTCAATGAATAGGTCTGGTAGGGTGATCTTCACCAAAAACATTAAGCAACAGGTCATAAGGCCAATTTACCATCCCCAACAATGCAAATCCATGATTTGAGATTCAGACACCTGGCCTTGTATTGTGTAGGAGTGCCAAGAGGCTCACACTCCTAATATTCCATGATACATTTTCAGCATAAATAGGTTCCAACATTTGAAACTAGCATCAGCAAAGCCAATACTGTTGACTTTTCTGTTGGCAGACACATACTTTTTATTCGGATATTTTTAACATTACAACTTTCATATATTAAAATTCTCTACCAATCACCATAAAGTGAATATAATTTGAATACCGGTCGTCACCTTTTCTTAAAAAAAAACCCAATTATAACAGGTTAACCGATACACTTTATACACAAACTAAACAAATGAGAAAAGTAGTTCATGTGGGGCTCTGTGCTGCACTGCTGTATGTCTTAGAAATCAAATAGCCGAGGTCACACCGAGATAAGAAGTTGTTCTTACAGCATAAGCTGCTTGATAGCTTCAATTAACCCACTACCATTTATGGCAGAATGCACAGCTTGTGCAGATAACCTAAATGTGACCAGAATTCAGATAAAGAACCGATGAATGTCCGAAATCAGCCCATAGTCCTTTCAAACAGCTTTGTTTGCACTCCGAATGTCTGTTTTAAATCATCTAAATTGTGATATGACTTTAGATAGAGGATGTGCTACTGGTCACGGCGCTGCCAGATGCATACACGTTGCGAAGTCCACATGTACGTTCTGTACCATTCCTTTTTTATTTATTTTCTCAAGAGACACTATGATAGCTGAGCATTGCCACCGAATATTCTACCTGAATACAAGAGTACCTTTCCACATATGCTATATGGTCTGCTGAGAAGTATACATTCCCAGCTCATTAACTGTTACCTGCGCTAGATTCGTAGCACTCTCCTTGAAGGCAATGAGCATTTCCCTCCCCGTGAACATTGCAAATAATTCTCCATTCACAGCTCTCCTGGTCATAGGCGTGTCTAGGGAGTGGCCTGGGTAGCAGTGGCTACCCCTGGAATCTTATTGACCACTCCAGGTGCCACCCCATTTTGAGAGAGAGAAAGAGAGAATAGAGAGAGAGAGACAGAGAGAGAGAGAGAGAGAGAGAGAGAGAAAGCACATGGGCCACCCCAAAGCACTCCCCCTGTACAGTACTCTTCCAGCACGTTCAATACTCGCCCTTCAGATCACTCTGCCTGCAGTCTCATCATGATTCCCACGGTTCATTGCTGCACTTGTCCTACTCCTTAAAACCGCCTCCCTGTCCACACCAGACTCTTGCCCTTGCGTCTACGTTTCAGGAAAGAGTTCAAGACTCCGTTTCAAGGCTCATCCTTAAGACCTGGGTCCACACTGCCTCCACTCCCCACTTAATCTGAGACTGGCCGATCGGCTGCCCTCTCTTTCTTGTCCTGGCTGCCTGTGGAACCCTTGCTGCCTCGTTTTCTGCCCTCATCCACACCCGTTGTTAGCTCCATGATCTCTTGTGTGGATCTCTTGCAATCTGCTGCCCTCACTGCTTGCTTCCCCGTATGACTTGTAAAATGTTCCCTTGCTTCCTGATGCAAGGGCCATGCGCAAGAAATACCATAATATTAATTGGCAAATTACC
The DNA here is from genome assembly GCF_040938575.1 of Ambystoma mexicanum. Classification (NCBI taxonomy): domain Eukaryota; kingdom Metazoa; phylum Chordata; class Amphibia; order Caudata; family Ambystomatidae; genus Ambystoma; species Ambystoma mexicanum. Next base: position 433,551,112 of record NC_090937.1, read on the forward strand.
AATGTTTACTTAAATAATTATGTGAGAAAGAATCTGTCTGAGTTACAGATGGCTTGAAAACATGTGTTTTAAAAATGATAGAAATTAATTAATTCAGAATAATTATTGTGATGTATACATTTTATTTTGTTAGTCATTTAGTGCACTTAATGCCAGACTGCTCCTGCTTCTAAACTCCAGTCAGAGGATAAAGCCCATGTTGCATGGTAACGCCTTGCTCCAGAAGTGAGTGCGTTGTCCATGAGCTATCCTCCCATCAGTAAAAACTTGTTTGTCCTGCAGCATTTGGAATCCAGACATGCCAAATAATCAAATATGCCACATAACTAATTCTACTCTGCTTACCTGAACTTTTCCATGCAGAACTATGGCTATCTGTCCTTCAAAGTTTATCTGGCATTTCTTTTTTATCCAAATGGTTTTATTACCTGCAATGGCAAGCGCCAGTTAACAGAGTGTGCCAGTTAATGTGGTGCCGGATAACAACTTGTATATTATTATTATTATTATTATTATTATCATCATTATTATTCATTATATTTAAAAGATTTGCAATTTCTAATATTTACTCCTGAATCATCAGCCGCTGGTTAACTCGAAATAACAAGTTAAAAGTAATAAAGAGACTTAAAATATATCAAAACACGGTGACATTTTAATCTCAAAAGATCCAGTATCCGAACTGAATAGGTGTATGAACTGTGCGTTTCATTGAACATGTATTACATAGTGGAGGCAGGCCAGTGATGAAAGTGCAATAAATGGTATTTAGCAAACCCTCACACCTCTTCAAAAGTTAAGATCTATCAGTTTAAGTAAGATTGGTCTTTAAGTGTTCCTTATGTTGTGTGGTGTGCAGAGAAGTGTTATGTCTTTTTTGTTTGATCCCCAAAGAGAGGGGTTCTACAGGGACCTTACTCTCTGAATATTGGGACTGACATGGGATTTTTCAGTGCTGTATAGTGGGGTTGCAAGTACAGTGAGATTTTTCGTGAAAACTGGGACTATACACATGGTATTTTATTACTGCAGATCTACTGGGATTTTGCTAAGTGGGGGCATACAGGAAGCATGTAGTGCTAAAATAGGAGTGTCATGAAACTGTCTGTACTTGGAAACTGAATATAAAATGGAAAATGCTGGGATTGTAAAGTGTGTAACATGCTGGCCTGTTGGATATTGAGAATGCACTGTGGTTGTCAAACTGGGATTATGCCGGAATTATCCAAACTGTGTGCATGCTGGAACTGTCCAACTACTTGTATACTGAGATTGTCCATACTGGACTATTTTGGAATTGTGTATGTTTACTGGAATTGTGAAAACTGGTAATAATTAACTGGTAATATGTTGGGATTGTTAGTGCTGTGAAGAGATTGGGATCACACAAACTGTGACATTTTGAAAACTGGGATTTTATGAACTAGTAATTCACAGTGGTTGCCAAAGTAGATGTTTGCAGGGATTTCCAAACTTGGTTTATGTACTGTGCATCATAAAACTGGCAGCAGGCTGTGTCCATACCAAGACTGTACAAACTAGAATTGCTAATTTTGAGGTGAACAGAAATTGCCAATCAGCGAGTATCCTAGCATTTGCAGGCTGGGCATATCCTGGGATTCTCCAAATTTGGTGATTACTGGGATTATGAAATTGTTATTATTTGGATAATAAAATAGTGACTGCACTGGAATCGTACGAACTTAGAATATCCATACAGTGGTTGTGTAGGCTGGGGTGTGTTGAGGTTGTACAACTGGGGCTAAATTGGGGCTATACTTTGTCATGCTGTGATGTCACTGGAATTGTGAAATTTGCAAAACGTGTGGATTACAAAATTGTGTGTGTTTGAAAGGAAAGTGAATGACAAGCATGTCTATTAAAACGTGTATATCATGAGCGGACTTGTGAAATAAAATGTCGGATGATCTGGCAGATGAGGATGTGCCTAGAATCTGAAACAGTTTCATAGAATGTGCTGTAAAGTATCTACAGGTAGGATAAGCACACACAGAGACTCATATGCAGGCACACCTCAAGCAAAACATCACAGCACATTATGAATTAGCACACCCACGCAGCAACACATTATGTTCCATGTACAGCGGGAGCGGTCCTTCGTCTCTTACAGGTTCCCAAAGAAATTGCTCTTGTGCTTGCAGAGACAATGGGGGTCATTACAAGTTGGGTGGTAAGGGATACCGGGCACCGGTAAGGAGACCGGTGCCGGTAATCCCTTACCGCCCAATTCTGAGGTCCCTTAGCGGGAACCGCAAGGGACCTGTGGTCGGACCACACGTCCTTTACGGGTCCCGTTAGGGGACCAAGGCGCTAATTACGGGCCTGCTATTAGCAGGCCCGTAATTAGCGCCTTCCCCATTCCCATTGGGCCCTGTGGGGGCTCAAATGGGAATGGGGAATGGCATTTGGAATGGGGACTTACCGGGTCTGCATAGGGCGGAATGTCCCAGTAAGTCCCCACTCCACTAGACCGGACCCAGCTAATAGCGCCATGGCTACCTCCAAAGTCGTAATGAGGCCCAATATCAGGACTGCACTACAATATATGCTGAATGCTGAACTTCCCATTGAAACCCTTGCGAAACAACCAAGGGCGAAGAACTGCACAGGACGATTGATCTTTGGCTCGAGACCGTCTGGCCATATCACCTGAGCACCTTCATTGGTTTCTGGCAAAGCAACCCATTGACTTTAAGATGCTCAGCCTGACCTTCAAGGCCATCGGTGCTCAAGCAGCTTTTTACCTATCTAGGGTTTTAACACCCTGACATCCATCCAGAAAAGCTACAATAGGTTTATTTTGCAAATTCTGCTTGTTTCCCACCTTGTGAGTGTAGCACATCATAGAGGTTGATCTCTTCAACATCAAGTCCTCCATCTTGACAAGCTGCCTTCCAAGAGAGCAATAAAGACCCACTTGTTCCTTGCAGCATATGGTTCCTAATCACTCCCCCTGCAATCCTCAGACTCCCCCTTAGAACTTCTCCTTTCCATTGGCAGCTACCTTGCTCACCAATGGAAGATACCTTGCCCTCTCTCCCTTCCTCTTCTACCCTCCCTCGGCCTAATCCACAACTCTGCAGGGCGTACCTCTGATTTGTACCCCTCCCCGGAAGTCTTTCATGGACGGCAACCGTCTCCATATTGCCACCCTAAACTCTCGCTCAGCTGTCAAACACTCCTCTGACATCTGCCGCCTCCTTGAAGAACTTGACCTTGATGTCCTCGGTCTCACCGAGATATGGTTCTCGGCCAGCTCTGTCACAAGCTTTGACACTCTCCTCCCTGATGGCTACCAGATCCTCTCCACGGCCCTCGTTCCGGAGGGGGTGTAGCCCTGATATTCCCTGAGTGGATTCCTGCCTCTGTCATTCCTACACAGGCTTACTCTTCTTTCAAATGTCTCGTCGGCAGGCTCTCTCTCTCTCCTAGCCATTCCCTAACTGTGGTTACCATCTATCAGCCACCAGGTCAGATCTCCTCCTTCCTCTCTGAGTAGGTGGACCTCTCCTCTTCCCTCTTGGTCTCGACCACTCAACTCCTCCTTCTTTGAGACTTTAACATCGACCTGGATGCTTCCTGTCCTTCCTCTGGACTCTTTTGCAACCTCTGCAACTCTCTCTCACTCTCTATCCTCTCCTCTAGCCTGACTCACTCTGCTGGGCACACTCTGGATATTCTGATCTCTAAAAACCTTCTACGTTCTATCACTCTCACCACTCCTCTCTTCTGGAGTGATCACTTTCTCCTTTCCTCCCAGCTCACTCTCTCCACCCCTCAGGCCAAGCCAACTCCAGCACTGTCAGCTACCTTCTCGGTTATCTGACCCATGAAGCGTGTGTCAGTTGAGGCTTTTTCCACCACCTTCTCACCACCCCTTTGGATGACTCACACCATGACACTGGCCTCTCCATGCTTCACTCTCTATCTCTGATACTCTTTATGTTCTTGCCCCTGTCATGAGGATCTGCTTGAAGCCCAAAGCCAAGAGCAACTCCTGGTACGACTCAGACCTCGCCACCCTTAAACGCAAGTGCAGGATGGCTTAGAGGAAATGTCATGCTTCCGGTACATCCTCTGACAAACTGGCCTGCCGCCTACTCCAAAGGCAATACCGGCTCTCTGTCCACACCAAGAAGAGAGCCCACATCCAAGTCTGTGTCTCAGCGCCATCAAACAACTCGGCCAAACTCTTTAAAATCTGCAAGAAGTTGGCCAATCCCACTACAGTCTCTACCTCCCCTGTTCCCTCCCAGGATCTCTGCACGTCCCTGGCTTCTCATTTCATCTCTTTAACTCAGGACAGCCTGTCCTCTCTTTCATCCTATTCCCCTCCCCCCTCTACTGCCTGCTCTTCCTCTGGCCCCTCTTTGCCCACCTCTCCTCCCTCCTTCTCTGCCTTCCTCTGTTCTCCCCAGACGAGGTTTCTAGACAAGTCTGATCTATGAAAGTCTTGTCAAAACATTTTCACCCCTGTTCCTCCAAAACCATCAAGGACCACATTGACACCTTATCCCCTGCTCTGGCTGGCTTCTGCAACCACTTCTTTACCCCTGGGATCTTTCCCTTCCCCCCTGAAGCACTCCCTTTTGCACCCTCTTCTTAAGAAACCCTGTTCCGATCCGTCCTACCTGGCTAACTATTGCCCAATCTCTATCACTCCTTTGCTTGGAAAACTCCTGGAAAAGCTGTCCATCTCCCAGCTTAATCTTCACACTGAATCTGCTGCTTGTCTCCATGACCATCAGTCTGGCTTCAGAGCTGCCAGAAGCACAGAAACTGCTATCCTGAACATCCGTGAAGACCTGCTCTTCAACCTCGATTCCAACACCCCCTGTGTCCTCATCTTACTTGATCTCTCTTCTGCCTTTGACATGGTCAACCATGCAATTTTTTTAAATTTAATTTTATTTATATATTTATAACGCGCCGCAGCTCGCAAGCATCAGGGCGTGACAAAAACACGAAGTAGAAGAGATCACGGGACTACATAAAACAGAGAAGAGATGGACTCAGTATGAGTCCAGAGCTGAGTATGTAATAACTACCGAAAAACTAAAGTTTTCAGCTGCTTTCTAAACGAAAAGTAGTTACTTTCCAATCTAAGGTGGCCTGGAAGCTCGTTCCAGAGAGCAATTGCCTTGGTGGGAAAAGCCCTCCCGACTCCAGTGGCTTTTACTCTGGTATGGGCAGCTTTGAGTAGCCCTTGTTTAGCTGATCTTAGACATCGGCTTGGTTCGTACCAATTGAATTCCTTTTTGAGATATGATGGGGCCGTGCCGTATAGGCAGCGGTGAACCAGCGTCAAGGATTTGAATTTAATGCGCTCCTCTATGGCGAGCCAATGAAGGCCGATTCTGTCTTGGGTGATATGGTCGCGCTTGGGTTTCCCGGTGATGGACCTAACAGCGTTATTTTGAATTATTTGGCATTGTTTGATGCAGTTGTTACTAGACCCAAGCATCAATGCATTCCCATAATCGAGTCGGGACAGGATAATGGCTCTAGCAATGGTGGCGCTATTTTTGACGTTAAGGTAGGGCCTGATGCGGCGTAATCATCTCTTGTAATATTGGCAGTTTCTTTTGAGGTATGAGACTTGTGCCTCAGCTCCTAATGAGGATTCCAGGTATATGCCGAGTGTCTTGACTTTGTTTGTGACTGTGATGTTGGAGTCTTTAATGTTGAATGTAGAATAAGCTGGGCCTAGATTGGATAGGGCTTTTTTCGATCCAAATGTCATAAGTTCTGTTTTCGAGCCTGTTAGGCGGAAACCTGTGCAGTTCCCTCTGGGACCACTGCAAAAGATTTAGGACTACAGCTGTTTGGCAGTAAACCCACTGGGTAGCAGTCTGTACCACACAGATTCACTGTTGGTAGCTGTGGCTGAGCAGTCAGACTTCTCTCAAGAAGAGTTAAGCAGTATGTGGAGTATACAAGATAGGGCAATTCTTCACAGTAAGACAAGCAAACACGCAACGAGACTCAGTGTAAAGATATTAAGGTATTTATTTATAACAGAACATCTATGAAAAACACTATGGCACTATCACGGCAAACAATTCAATTACAATCACTCTACGAAGAAGAAACGATCAAACCCCCTAACAATATTTCGACAAGTCTAGGTTCTACCAGCACCACTTATTTACAGACAGAGGTGTATGCCTCAACCTAGATGGCACTCTAATATTAGTTAGGACGGGAGAGAAAAATCAGTAGGTTAAGAAATCAACACAGTTCAATACTTCACGGCTAAAATGCAAGGCAAGAAGGCAAGAACCACAATAGATCATAAAGTTCAGAGGCCAGGCCCACTTGGAGAGAGGCAAGGTGATATGTCCCAAAAAGTCTCTTAGTGGAAATGCGTTCGAGTCTTTGTAGCAAATTGTTATCGGCAGATTGAACTAGTTCAGAACAATATGTGAGAAAGCTTGGAGGTGACCCAACGGAAAGGAGAGGATTAAGACACCTCACTCGAACCGATCGAAAGGGAAGCCAGGCGGACACGGTACCTTGTTGTGGAGGGCAGCTCCGGGGGGGCAGTTGTTCCTGGTGGTGGATGCACGTCGGGTCTTTGCCAAGAGTAGAGATGATCTCGTCGTCGAAGAAAAGTGAAGTCCGGTGCACCACCAGGGAAGAGACCAGTTGCGGAGTGCTCCGTCACAAGGCACCACCTTTTGGTCGCGGTACAGGGGTAGTGGCTATCCGGTTGCCGAGGTGCTCTGCACGGGCAATTCGACCACTGCGTCCTGAGGCGAATAAAAAGCAAAGGGGACTGGTTGTTCCCACCAGCCAGGGGAATAGACTCTCCGGCAGGGAGATCTCCTCTGTCGTCGGGAAGTGGTGAGTCGGTTCCGCAGGGCTCCACCGGAGGTGTCGTCGCGCAGGTCGGCTCAGCGTTACCCTCGTCGGATCCTTAGGTCCTGTGGCGACTTCTGAAGATCCAGTCCTAAAAGCCCTGCTTTTATGCAGTAAACCCCCATTCATTCAGCCTAGCTGTCAATCAACACATGCTCAGTGGTGAGCGGGGAGGCTCACCACTTGGGCCATTCACTCCAGAGTGCGACCGGAGTTGGCAAGGCAACTCGGTCCAGGGTGCCTAAACCCCCTCCCACACCTCTGTGGTAACCCAGACAGAATGGCACCACTTTGGAGGGTCTCTGTACAGAGCCCGCCAAAAGTGGAACAAAGGGCTCGACCTTTGGTTTAGGAGTCACAGAGACGAACACAGACGCCATTTTAAAAACCGAGTTCTGGCAGAAAATACCATCCGATAAACTTATTTAAGATAAATAGACCGGTGGTACGTTAGAGATTAACGAGAAAAAGTATCAATCTCTAATAATGGGACGAATCCCATAGGGTTATGTTCAGGGTCAAACATAACAAGTAGTTTCCACTGCCACCAGCCAAAACTCAACGAGGGGGGGCGGGACAGTGCCCCCTCGAATAACAGATCCAGGAGTACTGGAATTACCCCTACTAGTACGTGCACAATAAGATGGTTTGTACTAGTTCTGTTAGTAAATTTAGGTCTAGTAAAGCCAATGGTGATTTTACATGCCCGGGGAGACAGTAGTCAGTCCCCGGGTATGGAGTCTATGGTGGAGGTCCGCTAGGACACCCCAGTGTTACGGCACGTAGGGTGCGGTGTAACACACATAGCAAAACATATGAGACTCTATAGAGTAAAAGACCCCATAGCCCATAGAACACATTGACATTCAAAGGAATTACACACATTCATGTCCAAGAGTGGGAGAAAAAGAGTCTCCCTCTTGGCAGGATGGAAAAAAACAAACGCCAGAAATCCAGCAAAGCTGCTGGGGGACTCACTAGGTTAGGAAATTCAGCCTAAACAGAGAATTCTCCCTAACAGAGCCATTCAAGCACATCCAGTGAGCCTTCATCCAACTCTCTATGGTATTGTAATGGCTGACCGTCTATTATCTGTGACATGGTCTCCACAGAGTTCTATGATCAACTGTGTGTCGTCTGCAAAGTTAGTGAAATAAATCCCTAACTGTGAGAGGAGGGCGCAGAGGCAGCGAATGTATATATTAAAGAGGAGAGGGGAGAAGCTGGCTCCCTGTGGGACGCCGCAGTCCACAGGGGTCGAACTAGTGGAATGTCCGCCCCAAGTGATTTTAGAATTTCTGTCCTCCAAAAAGGAGGATATCCATTCAATGGCATCATCAGCGCAGTTACCTGCTTTTCCCGGGGCCTCTCGGAGCTTCCCATAATCTAATAAATCGAATGCTGCCGAGAGGTCTAATAGAATGAGCAGGCCGGCTTTTCCTTTTTCCAGAATTTTCAGCATTTTGGAGATCGAGTAGTGCTGATTCTGTACTATGTGTACTTCTAAATCCAGATTGCTGGGAGTGTAGTAGATCGTGCTTATCTACGTACCCTTGGAGTTGGTGCGTGGCTATTTCGTCTAGGATCTTCAACAAAAAATTGCAATTTGTGATGGGTCGAAGATTGGCCAGATTTTGCTGGTCCAGACCAGGCTTTTTCACCAATGGTGTGACTGTTACTGTTTTTATACCGGTGGGAACGTACCGGTCTCTAAATGACGAGTTTGCCATGCGACATAGAAAAGGTGAGAAAATTCCTGCGTTGTCTAGTAGGAATTTAGTGGGTAGTATGTTTTCGGGCATGTTTCGGGCCATCCTGCTTAACCGTCTCCATGATAACCTGGCCATCACCAATCAGGCCCTTTCCTCTCCTATCTACCCTCCTAGGTCCAACCTGGGTCCTTCCTCTCCTCTATCTCTTTCTCTACCTGTGTTCCCCAGGGATCTAACCTCTCTCCCTGGCTGTTCAACCAATACCTGGCACTTCTTGCCCACTGCATTGCCACTCACTGGCCCAACTTTCAGTGCTATGCGAATGACGCTCAACTCATTTTCAGGCTCCTTTCCGCCACTTCTCCTTCTCTGACTGTCTGTCTGCTAACCAGGATTGGTGTGCCGCCAGTGATCTCTGCCTTAATGCCAGTAAGACTGAGATTCTCCTCATCGGCACACCTGCTCCCTCCTTTCCTGTCACTCTATGGCCAGCCTCTCTTGGCCCTCTTCCTGCTCCCACCTGTGAGGCTAAAAACGTCAGGTCATATCGACTCCACACTCTCCTTCTCTCCTCACATCTCTGACGTCTCTAAGAAGTCACACTACCAGCTGCACCTCCTCACTGGTATTCTTCCTTTCCTATCCTTCACCCAGAAGCTCAGTGTCCAGATTTCTGGTTCTCTCTAGGCTGGACTACCGCAACCGCTTCTTTTTAAATCTGCCTGCTTCTACTCCCCACCCTCTGCAACTCATCCAGAACAGGACTGCAAGACTTCTCCTTGGCCTCAAGCCCTGGGATCGTATCTCTTCAGGACTGAAATCTCTGCACTGGCTCCCAGTGGCTCCGAGGATTAGGTTCAAAACCCTCTGCGTTGTCCCCAAGGCCTTCTGGGGCCTGGGGCCTCAATACCTTCAACTCTCTCTTCTTAAATATCTTCCTTCTCGAGCTCTTCTCTCATCCGCCTCCAACTCCCGCAGGGTCAGTTGTTTCACCAAGCAACCAGTTGCTTATAGATCTCTTTCTTCGGCTGGGTCCTCCCTCTCGAACAGGCTCCCTGCCTCCCTGAAAATTGAGGAGAACTATCTCTGGTCCCGGAATCACCTCAAAACCTTCCTCTTTGCTTCTGCTTTCTCCCCTCCTCTCCCCTGCTGAACACCTGGCTGAATCTGAAACTGCACTAGTCATCTGACCACCCTCTGATCTCGGGCCCAGGTCCCCTCCCCCACCAGTTGCACACCTGCACTGCCTCCCTGGCAACCCCTGCACTTTGGGACTGTTTTCTGTATCCCTACAGTCCCCTACCAGCACTTGACACCTGATGTATGCACTTACCCTTGCACCTGCCACCAACTGGCCGCACTGTTACTTATTGCTTCTATTTATTCTATTTATTTTTTACTGTTGATCCCATGTACTGCTCTGCCCCCTTCCCGCCCCCCAGCACTTTTCCCCGCCCCTTCCCCTACACTTGCGCGATATCTATGTCACCTAGCCTAGTAAGATCGCTGTCTCTGTCTTCCCTCTGTTCCCCCTTCCTTGCCTCGTCGCGCCTTGAAACACTTGTGCATAGGCACGTTATGAATGCCATATCATTGTTTTTTTCCTTAGGGCCTAAAATCTATCTTGCGATGTTGCGGCATAACAAACATAAATAAAATATGCTCATTGATACCAACTGTTGATAAATAGAAACACATAATAGTACCACTTTTACACAAAACACATAAAGGAACATTCGAGGGGGCAATGCATCCCACTTTGCTGACTTTTCCCTAAAGCATATGTTTGTATATTGTGAAATTGTTAGGTTTATTCTCTTTTATCCCGTTCATATTCCTCTCTTTCATATGGAAATTAAGCCACGTCTCTTCCACTCCTCTCTGCCCAATCACTTATGTCCTTTCACCGAACATCCAACCCAACACATTGCAAAAAATGGTTTCCTATTGTGATATCATTGCTCACTGATTTACAGTAATATCATTTACGGTGGTCTTCTAAAGAGCCACTTCTGCCATGCTGGCAGCTTCTTGGCACCTTGTTCTAGAACAAAATGAGAATAGAGGATTAGAGGGAAAGGAGAGAGGGAGGAGAGAGAGAGAGGCAGTCATGCGACATGTGGCGTTGGTGTGTGCAGGCTGGTAGTACCAGAGTCTTGCATGCCTGTATGTTTCTAGGTGATGTGTGATGGTGATGATAGGGGGTCTGTTTTTTCTCGAGGGGAGGCCCCAGAATTGATTAGCAGCCTGCGCTGGAACACCAGGAGCGTCACTGGTCTGGAGTCAGAGGGGATACATCTTAGAGGACAGAGGTATTGCAGGGCCGTGCACAGAGAGCTCGCATTGGCTTCACTCTGCCTAGCATTATATGGGGCGATAGCAGGCCGTATCCTGCAGTGTGCATGGTGGTTTATTTATTTAATGTAATGTGGTAGTAGATTGAAAAGGTAAGTAGGTGTGTTGGGGTGGGGGCATCCTGGACTGTTTCGATTAATCAAGACAGCAAGTTTCTTTTGGTGCTTGTCAAAAGTGGTATGTGGGTAAACTGGAATCCCTGTGCGCTTGAGCTGAACAGTGGGTCAATCTAACAGCCAGCTGTGCTCCTAGTACAGTATAGGTTCTACCCTTAACCTCAAGAGACGATGCTACACATTCGTTCTAGTAGCGCTCGCTTTGCAGTAAAGTTTTATAAGAACAATCCGCCTGACATTGCAGTGTTTTCAGCCTACACGTGTTGGACACAGCATCTTTATCAAGGACTGCTAGTAAATTGGGATGAACCCTTGCTGTAATGGCTTCCGTGCGTGTGGTTAATCTTGAGTTGCTGGTATTAGTATGGGGTTTCCTGGACAGGTTCTCGTCACTGTTGTATTTGCCGAAATGGCAGGTGCTGTTTCGATTTTGAATTGGGATTCTTCTTCCAGATGTACGGTTAGGAATCATCCGAGTTGGTCAGCTGACCAAAGCCATTCAGCAAGGGATCATCACAACTTGATACTAGGCCTCAATAAAGACGTTGTGTCCAAACACGTGTAGGCTGAAACACTGCAATGTCAGGCGGATTGTTCACCAAGAACTCCAAGGTACATTGTAGTGCCGTCCCCCACCCCCCAATTCCCCCAAGGCACCTAGTGACATTTTACGACCCATTTCCCTTTTCCTTCTTGAAACTGTCCGTCCTCTGCATTCTTTTACAGGGTTGTATTTTGAAGTGTGATATACCTGTCTGTTGTGATATTAATAAAGTAGATATTTATATACAACCTTGACAGGACAGTCCCTTTTGTTATTGGGTAATAATTGTATTCTCGCTGTGTTGCAACTAATCAACGATCCACCAAAATTGGACAAGGAGGTTTATAATTTGTTTGTGTTTCCAATATGTTCAGATCCCTTCTGATGTACTAGAGGTGTGGGACTGATTGATCGTTTTCAAACCGATATTCATCCCTGGAGCACTGGTGCCCCGGAAGTTGATTCGTCAGAAACACAACCTTAATTTAGTGACTATATGTCACCAGTGTAGTTTCGGGTGCTGAATCAAAAATGTTGGAATTGTAAGATGAATAATGGATTGAAATAAACATCTACGGGATGGTGGAACCCTTGGATGAAGATTGGGATGATTAAGTCACCTGATGAACGATGGAATGTTAAATTGTCTAATGAAATGATGGAAGAATGGAAGGATTAGTGAATAATAGAACCATCGGATGGTCTAATGGCAAAATGTAAAGGCGAATGAATGCTGGAATCATCCAATGGAATGAGGGGGTAAGGAGCGCATTTAAGTGATTTCCTGAGTTATGGAGTAATGGCCGCAGTGATGGAATCCATTGATGGAATTGTGGCTCTTGACAAAAATGGTGGCATAGTGGTTTTATGATGGACAGCTGAAATACATTATTGGATGAATCTCATTTCTGAGAGATGCGATACATGATGCAATCCTAAAATGCAGGGCTGAAATAACCTACTGACTGTAGGAATGCTCTCATAGAATGGTGGAATCCTGAACGAGGCAATCTCTTTGTCCCTTTTCAATTCGTGACACTTTTCAAACCAAACTCAATTCAGCCATTGCACTGACGTTTGCCTTCCACACGTTGCCTGCCTCGCTCTTGTCACTTGATCTGCACTCCACCCTGTACCCGCTGCACTTTTCTATGTTTATTCGCATGACCCACACACGTGCTGTTAGGCTGAGTAGTGTGGGCTCCCTTTGCTACTGTTACCTGACCCCTACCTAAGTTATAACATAGCAGACCAATTTTGTGGAACAATTATAGGCCGTAGGCATTTGATTTTCTTACAGAAAATACATAATCACAAAACATATATCACAATAATTTGCTTTTGGGCACATTGTGTCCAGTTTGGAGTTGCCCAAGGCTTCTCCTCCCAAGCCTGTGTTATCCTTGGGCATCTGTTCCTGGGCACATGTCGCCTATGACTTTCTTGGACCGTGTACCAAAAGAAAGTACTCGGCGTTCCGGCTCCTGCCTGCCTCCTCCTTCTTCCGTTATCTTTGTAGGGTGGGTTGGGTGGTAAACGTTTTCCTTCCCTTTTCCAGGTCCTAGGAGCTTGCCCGGTGTGTGCTTTGTGCCTTTTTCTGGGGCTACTTATACCCCAAAGCCCCTTTGTTCTCCCCTTGGGAGGCCGGGCTTTCCCAGGCCCCCTGCTGTTATTCTTCACACCTTTCCTTGTTCCATTTCCTGTGCTTCCTGGCCATCCTTAATTGTGGGTGCCATCTGGACACCCCTCCCCTTGGCTTTCGCGCCGTTCCCCCCCCACCCCGCGCCTAACCTCCCAGGCCCTTTATCGTGCCGTCCTTCGGACAGCCCGGGGCCTGCGGCATAGGCTGAGTAGTGTGGGCTCCCTTTGCTTCTGTTACCTGACCCCTACCTAAGTAATAACATAGCAGACCAATTTTGTGGAAAAATTATAGGCCGTAGGTATTTTATTTTCTTACAGAAAATACATAATCACAAAATATATATCACAATAATTTGCTTTTGGGCACATTGTGTCCAGTTTGGAGTTGCCCAAGGCTTCTCCTCTCAAGCCTGTGTTACCATTGGGCATCCGTTCCTGGGCACATGCCGCCACACCTGAGTGGGTGTTTCCTCGGCCGCTCAGGTCCCCCCGAAAAGCGCCTCTACCTGCATCCCCGTTCCTCCAGTACCCTAAAAATGTTGTCAGAAAAAACCCCATCCCCTTGGGTGACAGGTGCACCCTGTCCTGGTGAAACATGTCTGGATTGTTTTGGGAGAGACCGTGCTTTATGAAGTTGAGTCCTGCGCTCCTACAGTATTTCTCCACTGCTTTATTTAGCTTCCTTCTTGCTGTCTCGATTGCCTGCCTCCGCTGCTCCCCATACCAGACTCTTCATGCTATTACCTCCAATATAAAAATTTCAGTTTTCCACCAACTGTGTGCTATGCTATGCAGGGACTCGCAAATGTTTCTTTGTAATTCTCCCCTACTTGTGCTGACCAAATCGTTCCCTCCGAGGTGTATAACCAGATACTCGGGGGGACAAGGGGGGTCCCTGAAGCCTATCAGGTCTGATAACCTGTCGTGGATGTCTTCCCAGTGCATCCCCGGGAGGCCCCACCAGGATGTGATTGTTTTCTTGAAGTGGAGTCCTTGCTTCACTTCCTCGATCCACCTGCCTGCCCATGTCACGAAGGAGTGCCCCCGCTATCCATGCTGACTTGTAGGGGCTGTCTCTGTGGAAATGGGGGAGATACAGTGTTCATATCAGTTCCTCTCTTATGTACTTTTTAAAACATTGTGACCTCCACCCACCAATCCTTTTCACACCATTCTCTCCCAGGCCCCCTGCCCATGTAGAAGTGGCTGCTCCTATTCTGAATGAGTTTTTTCCAAATTCGACTGGGTCCCATCCTGCCTTGGCCACTGCTTGTTTCAATACCGCATGGAACTGGTACCTGCTGAGTGTGCTGCCGTCCCTATGTATCAACAACTGCCCGCCGACCTCTGGTCGCATATCTAGGAATTCCTGGGTGATGCATCTGGGACAGTGTTCCTTCTCTCTGGTGCAGTTGAGATCTATTGCTCTCCCCTTTCCTGCTTGATCAGTCTTGGATTTCCTTAACATTATGGACATGCCCTTAGTTCCCATACTAATATCGCTTCTTGCCAGGCCCTCTCCCGCTACCGTGTTACGGGCCACCAGTTCCCTTACCCTGAAGGCCCCATAGTATGCCAACTCGAATTCTGCCCTGAACAGTTCTGTTTCATATAAGCTACTACATGTATTTTGCAATACTTTTAACAGAATCACTAGTTTCCCAAAATTCAGTGGCCTCCTGCTGTCTGGTTTGTTCCCCTCTGACTTTGCCCAACCCTTCATTGCATACTTTATTCTAGGGCTGTCTGTTGGATCTGGTACACCGGCTACCTTTGTGGTGTATGCCACTGCGGCTATGTGTGCTGCCGCCCAGCTTTTCTTTTTTCCCTTGGCAAATGCCCCTTCCAAAAATTCACATATTTTCTCTGTTGAAATTTTTCCCACATCTTGCACTCCTGTTTCCACCAACACATCTTTTACATGCTTTTCGTACTGCTTACCCGTTCTGTATGTTAGGGCGTTCATGGTAAATTTGTCTATGACCCGTTCCGTTTCCTGTGGTTTTCCAATTCCCTTTGAGTTGACCTTGTAGTCAACCGTCTTTTCCTTTCCAGTGCTTTTAACGGGACCTATGCCTTCCTGTCTCCTCTTGTCCTCAGCGCAATGCTTCTTTGAAACACCCTCCCTTGTGGTATGACCCTTCCCGCAAAGTTTAATTTTCCTGCTAGTGCCTGCAATTTTCTAACGGTGGCCTTGTTCCTCCCTTTTAGGTCTTTTATTGTTTTTAGTAGGTATGTCACTTTATCCTCTGGGATCCAGCATACCCCCCCGCCTTGAGTCAATTTCAATCCCCAAGAATTGGATTATCTGTGTTGGGCCCATTGTTTTTTCCCCTGCCAGTGGGAAACCCCACTCACTTGTTAACTCTACAAATTTGTCCAGAGTTGCCTTGCACAAATTTGACCCTTTGGGCCCTACGAACAAAAAATCGTCCAGGTAATGCACTAACCTTGCCTCCCCCATTTCTTTTGTGACTGCCCATTTCAGAAATGAGCTTATCCTCTCACAATATGCACATGAGATGGCACAATCCATAGGTAGACATTTGTCGATGAAATATTCGCCCTCCCATTGCATACATAACCACTTCTGCGATTTGCTGTTGACTGGCAACAGCCGGAAGGCTGACTTAATGTCCGCTTTTGCCATACATGCCCCTTTTCCTGCTTTCCTGACTTATTCCACTGCTTCTTGGAAGTCAGAGTATGTTACTGTTACTTCGTCTTGCGGAATGCCGTCGTTGACCGAAGCCCCGGGGAGGTATGATAGATGGTGGATCAGTCTGTATTCCCCTTCCTCCTTTTTTGGGACTAGCCCCAGTGGTGAGCATATGAAATCTTCAAATGGTAAAACTGAAAAAGGGGCCCCCGATCCTACCTAGCTCTACCTCTTTCTGGATTTTTCTGGTCACTATCTCTTTATTCTCCATAGCAGATTTTAGGGTTTTGGGGATATTCTGTGATCCTTGCCCTGTAAATGGAATGTTAAAACCTTCTTGAAAACCTTGTCTGATCACTTTTGCCACTTCCTGGTCTGGGAATGTCTGGAGCCACCCTTCCATCCTCTCAATTTTTACCGGTGTGGCCCCCTTCCCTCCCCAGCCCTTAGTTCCGCTTCTCGTTGCTTCTGTTGCTGGGTGCTGCCGCCCTTGTGCACTTGGAGCTGCTATTGTCACCTTTACAATTCTCGCACTTGTGGCTGAATTTGCACTTCCAGCCCCAACTGCATGGCAGCCCTTTTTCAAAATTTCGACATTGCCCTGGCTCTGCCCGTGCTGTCCACGTGCTCCCGCTGCCACCCCCTTGCGTAGTTGGTGGCAAGCTGTTCTGCCACCCTCTCTGTGCTCCATATTGTCTGCTCCGAAAGCTTTGATCCCTAGATCTGTCATAGCTAATTTCGTATCTTCTGTTATTGTATCTATAGTCTGTAATCATTCTGCCAATTTGCCTCTTCTGCTGCCCTCCTGAGTTCCGTTCCCTGGTTTCCCATTTTTCCTTTAATACGTTAAATATGTAAAGGTTGTAAAGGTTGAAATTTTCTTCATCCATCCCATGTCTAGAAAACAGTCCATTTCTTTTCTAAACTCGTGGTCATACTCCTGCCATGCATCCCCCCCCCGAATGCCTTGTATACTTTTAACACCTTCTGCTGATATGCCACCAATGCTACCCCGTCCTCCGGAAATTTCTGCAATATAATTGTGGACATTATCTGGACGGCTGCAATCCAGTTGTCAAAACTTTTAATTATTGTTCCCCTCCTTAGTAGGCCTTTCTCATCTTCTTTTATGTCCTCTATAGACACATCCATCCCCCTTTTCTGACAGCCTAGTAGAGAAAAAATATCAATAAACACTTTTCTTCATATTTTTTCCTTTACCTTGTCATTTATATGCCAAGCCATTGCCTTCATGGACCTGCCCTGCGCATCCTTTCCCACTGTTGGTCTGCCATATTTAGTCATGATTGGCCCCCCTCTTTGGCTGCTGTACCTGCCGCTGCTACCCCTGGCGTTGCCATCCCCTGTGGTGGGTTCCCTGCCACTGGTAATGCTGGTGCCCCTAATGGTGCTACCGGCTGTAGACCGGTACCTTGTGGTACCCCTCCTGTATTTGGTATTATTGGTGCTCCCGGCTGCGGATTGGTACCTTGTGGCACCCCTCCTGCATTCGGTACTATTGGTGCCCCCTGCGGTGTAGGGGCTGGGGTTTCCTTGGGTTCCGCCCCTGCCCCCCCACCGCCCTCTGCTTCTCCTTGCTTACGACACCTCTCCATTTTACCCAAGCCCTTAGGTGATCCCTCTCTTCATCCTCGCTGCTCCCTCCCTCGGATGAAGAACACCCCTGCTCCTCCCTGGGTCCCCTATGGCCTCTGCCCCTTCTGCCACTGGTTTTGGGTGACTTACCCATACCCGTGACACCATTTTTCAACATTTTAACAATTTTTCTCCCAACATCATTGTTCAGAGTACCTTTGTTATTTTCCTTCTTCTTCTTCTTCCTGGGCAGCTCCGGCTGGTCCTGCGATCTCCTTGGCTCCTCTCTCCTCCTTTTCTGTCCTTGGGGCACTTCCTCTTCTCCTTCGCTTCTGCTGAGCTCTACAAACAACAAAGGTGACATTGCCTTTGCCCTCTCCTCCTTTTGCATTACATCCAGCACCCATTGTGCCCCATACTCATTCTCTGCCTTCTTTGCCCATTCACTGAACTCCTGGGCCCTTCTTGCCCTTTCTTCTGCCATCTTCCTTGTCTGAATGCTTTCTTCTGCCTGCTCCTTACGTGCTTCTTTTCTCACTGCTTATTGTTTGTTCTGTCCTTTCACTGCTGTGTGCCCGCGCCTCTTTGGCTCATGTTTTCCGATCTTGCTGTGAACCATGCTGTCAAATTCCCAGACGTTCGAATTTCCCTCCTCTAGCCGGGCCTGCAACCTTTTCGCCTGCCCCTTTAAGGAAAAATGTGCTTTTTGTTTGAGCGTTTGCCGCCCGCACACGTTAGATGTGCTTGTCCCTTTAATTTGTTCACTGCAGCCCGGCACTTCGACTGCTTGCCACTCCTTCTTAGGGCCTCATTACACGGACGGCGGTAAGGGTTAACGGTCACCGTTAATGGTAACGGTGACCGTTAACCCTTACCGCCGTACTACGAGGTCCCTTTGCGGGTTGGGGAATTTAATGCCTGCAGGCGTTAAAACCCAACCCGCAAAGGGACCTTGGGGCTAATTACGGCACCGCAAATTTGCGGTACCGTAATTAGCACCTTCCCCATTCCCATTATGCCCTATGGGGCAAAAATGGGAATGGGGAAGGTCAATGGTGGAAGGGGGAATTACCGCCCCACCAACTTTGGAGTAGGGCGGTAATTCCCCTTTCCGCCAAGGCGGTGCCGGTAATTTACCGGCATGGACCAAGGTGCTAATAGCACCTTTGTCCACCGCCTACCGTGCAATCAGGCCCTTAGTCTCCCCTCCCCGCACAAGCCATGCCCCTTCCTTGCCGCTCCTCGCCCTCTGTTCGTGGGCTTCCCTGCGTTATCTGCACTATGCGTTGCACCGTTGGTTACTTGCTTCCTGTCCGTGTCCTTCTTTGGCTGTTCCCGGCGGTTCCCCTTGATTCTCCTCCTTCCGGGGTACCGCTAGTGTTCGGGATGGATCCCTCGATGCACTTCCTGCCCCGTTGGGGTCGGATCTCCCGGATGATTCTTACGGCTGACTGGACACGGTCCTCCACACAGCTCTGGGCGCCGCTGCACTCCTCTGGACCTCCCAGCGTCGGCTGGTCTTTCCCGCTGCGCCCTCTGGCCTCGGCACAGCTCCCGGCAGTCTTCGGCTCAGTCTTCGGCTCCGGCTTGGATGGATGGTAGGTAATGCAATGTTTTTTTTCCTTCAGTTGTACATCTAACGCAAGTTTGGACGCTTCGCTGCAGCCGGGGAAAAAGGAAAACAATACACCCGCAAGAGTCAACGTTTTCCTTCCCTTTTCCAGGTTCTAGGAGCTTGCCCGAGAGAGGTGAGCTCCTTACCTGGGCCCTCATTACGACCCTGGCGGAGAACCATGGTGCAATTTGCACCATGGTCCATGGCGCAAAGCTGCCAACTCCGCCATGGGGGTTGGCGGACTTACCGCCCCATTCCGACCTTGGCGGGGCGGTAAGTCCCCAATCCCCATTTACCCTTCCCCATTCCCATTTTTGCCCCATAGGGTATAATGGGAGTGGGGAAGGCGTTAATTACGCCACCGTAAATTACGGTGGCGTAATTAACGACAAGTCCCGTAGCGCCATGGATTTTTCCGCCTGCAAAAAGCAGGCGTAAAAATCACCATGGCGCTACGGGAACTCGTAGTCGGGCGGAAAGGTACGCCATGGTTTACGCTGGCGTAAACCCCTTTCCGCCAGGGTCGTAATGAGGGCCCTGGTGTGTGCTTTGTACCTTTTTCTGGGGCATTCCTCTAGCCATGCAGTGGCTTGGTTAAAAGGGAGTGAAAAACAAATTAATGAATCGAATACCCCACAAGAAAAATCCACATGGCCCTGCCACCCTTGCAAACATTTTAACTGGTAAGGGCTGCTTGGACAGGACACTGCCAATCTCCGAGTCTGTTCCTCTTAGTAAGAAAAGGGCAGGTGCAAACGCACACATGGGCAC
The DNA here is from genome assembly GCF_040938575.1 of Ambystoma mexicanum. NCBI lineage: Eukaryota > Metazoa > Chordata > Amphibia > Caudata > Ambystomatidae > Ambystoma > Ambystoma mexicanum. The sequence continues at coordinate 433,571,003 of NC_090937.1, forward strand.
ACACAAAGTGCCCCACATGTGTGAATTACCTTTGTAACCTTTGGAAACAAGTGGATGGAACAGGGCCTGGGACTATACCAGAGAAACGTTGTGCCAATTAAAGTGAAATGCCACAGTCTTAGCACTAAAGCAAAGTTTCACCTGATGCAACAATAATACGAAAGACTGTGGCCCTCATTACAACCCAGGCGTTAAGGGGTTAACGGCGCCGTAAAAGGTGGCGGCGCCGTTAAACCCTTAATGCCTGATTACGAGGTCCCTTTGCGGGTGGCACTTTAACGCCTGCTTTTAGCAGGCGTTAAAAAACCAACCCGCAAAGAGACCTTGGTGCGAAGTACGGTGCCGCAATTTGCGGCACCGTACTTAGCGCCTTCACCATTCCCATTGAGCCCTATGAGGCAGATATGGGAATGGGGAAGGGCAATGGCGGCATGGGGAATTACCGCCCCGCCATCGTCGGAATTGGGCGGTAATTCCCCATTCCGCCATGGCGGAGTCGGTAAGTTACCGGCATGGACCATGGTGCTATTAGCACCATGGTACAACGCCTGGGTCGTAATGAGGGCCTGTGGCCTTCATTACAACACCGGCGCTAAACCATGGCGCTATTAGCACCATGGTTGGTGCCAGTGTTGTAAGGAGTCCGCCATGGGGAAATTTCGCCCCATTCCAAGGTTGGCGGGGCGGTATTTCCCCATTTCCCCATGGCCCTTCCCCATTCCCATTTTTGTCCCATAGGGCTCAATGTGAATGGGGAAGGCGGCAATTACGGTACCGCAAATTGCAGTACCGTAATTGCCTGCGAGGTCCCTTTGCGGGTCCCTACTATAAAGGCTGGTCTAGACCAGCCGTTCAGGTCGGGTCCAGCAAAGGGACCTCGTAGTAAGGTGCTAAGTGGTTAACGGCGCTGCAGCCTTTTACGGCGCCATTAACCACTTAGCGCCAGGGTCGTAATGAGGCCCTGTGTGTTGCACTGGGGCACTTGTTCAGCTAGGGCTAATATCGTGCACATTTGCTCTTACTTGCATAAAGGTATTTTCGGTAATATGGCCCCTCGTAGGTGACATTGGCTAAAGCTGTCAACATCAGCATGCACCTAGTAAACCAAACTGTCCCAGAGTGCCTTACGCAAGTCACCCACACCATGTTCTGCTGTGCTGGTCCTTTATACATTCTCCTGCTGACTAGGACGAGCCTACAGGTAGGTGCATCTACAACTAGCGTCCAAAGTGCTGCGGTAGAGCAATGTATGGGAGGCCTGTGCATCTCCTGCGGTAAGAGGCACGTGGTCAGTGTCAGACGCTTGCTTTAGCCATCGTAATTGCAGCCACGGGTTCTCCGCCAGACAACTCTAATGGGCGCTCAATCGGCAGGTCCTCAGATATTTCCACAAAGAAGAGAGGAAGAAAACAAGGAAGAAAAACATAAAATTGCGCGTGTCTGTCACATTTCGTCTCGCACCTGGAATCTTTCTGAAGTAAAGTAGTGTAATTAGCGAGATGTGGGCGCTTGACAACCCTTCAGGTGTTAGTTTCTGACTCGGCGGTTCCCTCACCAGCTGCCGCAGAAATGAAGAGCCGGTGATTTCAGCATCTCTTTACGATGCAAGCGGAAGCTCGGAGCGGCTTACCGCAGGACTTTTTCCTGGTGCTTTTTTTCTTTAGGAGGGCGAGGCGGTTGTTTTGGTGTAGGCGGGGGCGGGGCTCGAGATGGGTAATGCAGCAGCCTGAAAGAACTAAGCACAAGGCTCGAGGAAATATTACATGAACACAAGACGGAAAGAGACATTCTTTAACTGGTCTCGGATTGAAGTTGGCGACAAAAGTAAATACGTTAAGTAGCACAAATGTAAGGGGAACAATTATTATGAGTTGTGATCAAATATGCATTTTCGGCCTGCAGAAAATACTGAATGGTGTACATGCGTGTTATTATGAGTATTGCAGTACAAGTAAAAGATAAGGCCCAGACAGCCTCAATGTAATGATGAGTAAAATAAAGGGATTACAATATCAACTGGCAGCTACAGCAGGCATACCTGCCTGCATGCATCCATGTCATTCAACACATGCTCATCCGGTCATGGTTTGTTCTTTATTTTCTAGAACTCGCTCAGCCTTGTCCTTTGCCTGCTTCTAGCAGGTGCTAAAAGCAGGCAGGTTCCATAGGAATCTATTGATTTAATGACTTTTAGGGGCTCATTTTCAAAGCTGCAGAGTGCAAACTTAAGGTGTAAAATCAAGGTGTTAGCCATTTACACTTCACTTTTACACTACACTCCCAGGGTGTTTTACAGCCATTTAGAAGCAGGGTCGGATTGGCTCCTCTGCATTTCGGCCTGTGGCCGGGCCGAAATCATCCCTGGGGAGTGGGGGCTGGTTTCTGGCCATGCCTCTGCCGGTCTGGAAGAACAAAATATAGTTTTTTTTTCAAATTTCTTTTCATTTTCTTTTTCAAAAACCCTTTCATCCTTCTTAGGTCGATAAATGAGTACCAACACAGGCTGGGTGATATTGTATGCATATTTGTTCTATAAAAAAGAGGTTAAGCGTAAGTGCTATACAATAACATATTATCATTTGGCTTGGACGTCTGCTTGGATTCACAGTAATTTAGTGTACTTAGGACAATGTTATTTGATGCCACTTCCTGTTTTGTCAAGGGAAGAAAAGCTCGTTTCATCACTTCCCGGGATGTCACTTTGGGGTGGGGGCAAATGACATCACTTCTGGTGATGTCATCAGAGGTCAAGGGTCTTGAGGCGAGGGGTGGGCCACTTTTTTTGGGTGACCGGGTCTATTTCTTGTCCCAGTCTGACCCTGTTTAGAAGCCGTTAAGGCGCACGAAACAGAATTAACATTTCCACCTCGCTTGCCTTCTCCGACTTTCAACAGCAGCATATGGTTTAACGCCATCATGTATTTTTATGCTGATGTTAAACTAATGGGTTTCTATGCAAAGCCTGCATGAAACACCTGCGGAAAGCACGCATAGTCTCTAGGAATCCATTATAAGTGCTGTCTGCAAAGCTCAATGTACAGCTGGCATTTACTTGTCACAAAACCGACAGTGAAACGAACGAGTAAAATGCCATTTCGCCTCTATTTACTCTTTCCTTTAGTGCTTGGTTTTTTGAAAGTTGAAAATTGCATGCAGGTGACCCAACAGCACGTAAATGCTGAGGTTGGTGATTTCTTGCTTGAAACATAGTTTTTTCTCCAAAATGAGCCCCATAGTACCTGAAGGCAGAAAAGGTATTTGCGGTGTAAACGTTTATTACACGTTATGCCCCTTCTTTGCCTTCAAATAAAACGAAACAGCCCCAAAGTATCAAAGTAAGGTGTGGACAGATTATGATTTGTATTACACCTCACTTTTCCACTTTCAGGAAAATGGGCCTGTTGCAATGGACTCCTCTGCAATTCTCCTCCTTTTAGCAGGTGCTAAATTCAGGTGGATTCTGTAGGAATCCATTTGTTTTACACCTGCCTGAACGTCTCATGCATGCATGCATTAACGATGTTGCAGTCATGGCGGGAAGCACGAGGAAGAGATGCAGTGGCCCTCCCATCTCCTACTCCACCAGCACAAGTTGTTTTTTAAATTGCAGTGAGTGGTAAAATAGGTATAAATGTTGTTGAGAGTCTGGTGAAGTGCAGAATTTAATATGCATCGGCCACACCAGTAGTTAGTGGGCCAATGCTAGGCCGTACTTCCTTAAAGCATGTGCGTTCTTTTATGGTGGTGAAACTCTGTTCATCTAACACCACTCAGAAGATGCAGTTTCTGGTGTAATTATTCTTTAATGTAGCTTTTTCGTTCACTGCGGCGAAGCTTCGTATCCCGGCCCCTGCAGTAGCCCACTCACTCGGAAGCTAATTAATAATAATTCAGGTAGAGCTAATGGCTCGCCTCCGCCAGGGTTGCAGGGATCACTGCCAGGCGAACGGAACCCACAATGTTGGACTCGTTAATCTGCCTTGTTATGGAAGGTCCTTTAAAGCAGAGGCAGAGAGCTGCTCGCTACGCCTTATCACCTGAAGGTAATTAGTGTCAGCCAATTAATCCCTCGAAAAGTCCCTCCTCATCAAACCAATGCATCTGTCCTTGAGGGAAACGCATTGGATCCTCGTGAAAACGAGGGACTGTGCAAATCCTCACAATCCTGCTCCATGTGTCAGGGATTCGGCTCGTAGGTAATTGAGGCTAATATCACAATACTTAAGCTGCGAGCATAAATTCACAATGACATGACAGTTGAGAGGTCATTTCAATGAACCTCGGTTGAAGGCAAGTGCACAGGAGTTTCGTTTTTAGTGGCACTATACCATATTGTATGTATATCTCAGTGGCATGTGTGCACTGTAGAGTCTGTTTCAACATACGAGTGACATGCCTGCTAAAGATCGATTGTTGCACATATTTCAACGTGAGAGTTCTTTACAGCCCCTCATAGGTAGTGTGACCAGAGGCCTCCATGGCGCTGGATGCCACTTTTCCAACCCTGAGATTTCATTTTTCAAATCATTGCTCTCAGGGTCCGAAATCCAATTGGTTCAGTTGAAGTGCAGGAAGGGTGCAATTCCCAGAATGCATCATGTTTTGTTCTGTTAGAAGGTTTGCATACTGTGCCAAATCACTACCGCAGGGGTCTCACAGTTCCCAGGCTTGTCTGCAAGTTGCTATATTGTGTCCCGTCTAGGATATCCGGTCCTTAGTCAGAGGAAGAAAAGGAGCAGGGGATGGGCAAGAGGGTGAACATACCAAAAACATAGCAAAGACATGATGTTCAATTGGAAAGTCATGTTTTGTAGTTGGGTAGTGTGGATCCAGTAGGGTGGACCATAGATCAGGTTTGCCTGAAGGAAGGTGTATTCTAACATGTTTTCAATCCTATGGATTGTCTTGGTGAGGCAGTTTCGAAGCACTAAATTAGTTGACAACACACAATGGGCCTCATTATAATTGTGGCGGTGACGGTATGAACGGTGCCGGTAAGGCACCGGCACCGTTCATACCGTCCCGCAACATTACTAGTTCGGCACCCGCAAGCAGAACTCGTGATTGCACCGGTACCATTATCAACAGTGCCGGTGCAACCATGATCCCCACCCTCATTCTGCCCTATGGGCAGAATGGGGATCGGGAGCACGGCAATTCCACCACCCGCAAATGAGCAATTACTGGACCATTCATCTCGTAATGGGCTGGTTATTGCCCAATTGCGGGTGGCGGGCTGTAACGAGCATGGCGTAGCCGTGCCTGCCATACAGGCACGGCTACCGCGATGCTCGTAATGAGGCCCAATGTCTGGCTGTGTGATTGATTCGAGATGTGCTCCAACCTCCCAGTTAAAATGTGGTGGCTTTTAACCCGGGCTTAACCTTTATATTTTTCCCACAGGGCAAACTCTGGAATACTAATTCAGAGACTGACAAGCTTAGAGTCTGGCCGTCACACAAGTCAAGAATAGGCAGTGCGGCAGGTGAATGTAGTCAGAAAAAAAGGGAGGGACAAGCTGTCATGGGCTGGTTGAAAAATATGAGCATATGTGGCAAGAATGGCACCCTTAATTATTGGAAGTGCTCAAGATCAGAATGGACTGTCATTCCTGCCCTGAGACCTCGGCTCACACTGCGGCAGCAAGGCAAATAGCACGCCAGATTGCATGTTAAAGCGGACATTCAGTCTTTACACAAATAAATAGCAGAGGTGGTACTACTATGAATATTACCTGCAGCACTCATGCTGCTAAAGTACCCTCAGTTTGAGTAGTGGTGCTACTAATAGTACAGCCACCAGTGATAGTCTTAGAAACAGAGTTACTAGTAGTATTAGTGCTACTTCCGATAATAGCAGTGCTACCTCTGTTGATGTTAATGCTACTAAAAATCTGTTGATGTTATTGCTGCAAGCAACCATAATAATACTACTTGTAGCACTGCTAGTAGTATTGATGGTAGTACTGACACTAATGGTAATACTTCCACAACTACTAGAAGTAATAGACATACTAATGGTGCTACCTCCACTGCTGATAGTAGCAATGCTCCTATTGATAGTAGATTTAAAACTACTATTACAAGTACTTTTTCTACAACCAGTAGTAGTGGTTTTAGTACTACTGACATCACATTCAGTAACACTACTGCTAGCACTATTACTACTGCTGTTAGTAGTGCTAGCACTTCCCTTACTGCTATTGGGGATACTGCTACTACTACTAGCAGTATTACTACTAACAGAAATGTTAGCAATCCTATTGTTGCTAAAAGTACTACTACTGGCAGTAATAGTATGGGCCTGATTACAAATCTCCCATTATGGAAACAACTGTGGCGGTAAACCCGCCGCCACCGTTGTTTCCATGCCGGGCAATCACAACTCCAGCAGCCGGGAGGTGATGTTCCCGCCAGGTCTGACCTGGCGGGTTTAACACCGCCCACCTGCAGGCAGATAAGGAAACACCGGCAGCATTACGAGATGCTGCTGGTGTTTCCATGATCCCCATTCCCATCGAGTCCCATAGGACTCGATGGGAATGGGGATTAACACCATTCCGCCTCCGTGATTCCCGGAAAACCGGGGTTGTAATGCCCTGGTAATTCCGGGAATCACAGAGGCGGAATGGTAATACGAGTCCGGCAGTAACCAGGCGGTTTTACCGCCACGGCTACCGCTGGACTCGTAATGAGGCCCTATGACTTTTACCGGTGGCAGTGCTATATTGTTGGTAGGTGTGGTACTATGGTTGGTAGTAGCACAGTTATTACTACTAATAATAACCCTAGTACTTCTGGTACTTCTACTCTGGCCCAAACTAATGCTCAACTTAAAAATACGAGATGTAAGGGGGATCCATGCTCCTCTTTTATGATAAAGGAGTGCGCCACCATTCTCATCCCAGCATTGACTGAATTTGTTAATACTTCTTTCGCTCTTAATAGGGTTCCAGACAATATGAAACATGCCTGGATTACTCCTCCTGTGAACAAGCCCAACTCTGTCCACATACTCCATCGAATTACAGACCTTTTACTAACACCATCTTTCTGTTAAAAATCCTGGACAGTGTTGCTTATCATCAAATCTCAATATTTTTAGAGCAGAATCAGATCCTCCATAACTATCAATCGGGGTTCAGAATTAATCATGGAACTAAGACAGCTCTCCTGGCCTTAAAATCCCATCTCCTTCAGAATATGGAAAAGGGCCAAATCTCTCTACTCATGATTCTCGACCTTTCAGCGGCCTTCTACCTGGTGGACCATACCATTCTGTCCACCAGGTTAAGGAATAATGCCAAGTTCTCCCCGGCAGCGACCAATTGGATCTCCTCCTTCTTGAAGGGCAGTCAGGTTAGGGTTGCAAGCGATCTCACAGAAGCCAAACCTACAACCCTCATCTATGGAGTCCCACAGGGAGCTTGTGTGTCTCTGTGCTTTTATAACATCTTTATGATCCCCTTCTTTCAGATGAGAAGGGATCATATGTTTGCGAATTACGTGGATGACACTCAGTGTGTCATACCCATGTCAGGTTCACATCAGGAGGACGAAATACTTATGAATAACATCTATCAAAAGATTCAACATTGAATGGTGGCCAATGGTTTGGCCATCAACAGCTCAAAAACGGAGCTTCTACTAGTTGGTTCAGAGACTAAACTTGAGAAACTGGGACCAAGCTATAATAACTTATATAGATAATTGTAAGATTGAGGTCATGAGTAAAGTGAAGGCCCTGGGCATCTACTTAGACAAAAACTTGAATATGAAAGCCCAGGTTAACAGTCTGATCCCCTCATCTTCCTATTTTATCAAACTGTTCCGCCACCTAAGACCTTTCATCTCCGAAAAAAAACGGAGACCCTAGCTAGGGCAATAATAGGATCCAAAGTGGACAATTGCTGTAGTTTTCTGTGGGCATTGCTCTATCTGACTTTCACCGCCTCCAGGTAATCCAAAATGGAGCAGTGGGGGGTGTTAAATGCCTTAAGAAAAGAGATCATGTTTCAAAAGCAAGAAGAAGCCTCCACTGGCTCCCTATAGGGCCAGGGTTTCTTTAAGGTTACTTCTTATCACCCATAAATCTGTGCAGGGCCAAATGGCCGCCTACCTTAAAAAAAGCCATCATAATAAAACATAGCCTCAGAGCTCTAAGATTAGATGATTCGAATCTTCTTACCATCACTCAATGTAAAACCAAGAAGGCAAGGAATGGTGCCTTTGCATTAGCGGTCCCCCAGGCATTGAATGCCTTAACGACTTCACTAAGAGCTGTATCATCTACAGAGGTCTTTAAGAAAAAGCTTAAGACAGTATTTTACTCTTGTGTCCCACTTGCCCTACGACCTCTGGAATTTCACTTTCAAGATTATTCTTCTGTCCACGTGACCAGTCTCTTCTTCTTTATATGTGTTATGTCTAGTTTATTGTATGTCCGTTAAGCACCCGTAAGCCTAGGGGTACCTGGTGTGCTTTATAAATTCAGAAACATAAACATAAACTCTTGTTGGGGCAGCTTACACAATGGAAGACAAAGGAGCAAGAACAATACTCACAAAAATGTTTAAAATACGATAGCTGGGATTGTTTTTCTACTGGCAAACAGGCAAATATTACAAAATATTTATGAATAAAATATTTTATTTTCGTAAGAAATATATGTCACTTTTAAATTGAGCCATTGGTGGCTATGGAACTCAAGTGCATAGCCGTTTGAGATTTAAATGCATTTTGTATCTGATTAACAAGAGAAAACTTTTAAAGATCCCCTAAAAATGAATTAGTAATCAAATAAGGAATTTTGATTATATTGTATTGCAAACAATCGAAGAAAGGGAACTTGTGGGACAAATAATGTCCCACGCATGTCTGGGCTTACTTTGGACGCCACCTTAAGTACACAGTGCATGGCTAAGCCCTGGAGAAGTACGGCACAGTACAGGGTAGGGACACTACATGTGTTTGATTCCACTTAATGAGAGTGTAACTTCTCTTTTTAAGGATTGCATATGGATCATCTAAGAATATGCTGATTTGATATCTCACTATGGTTCCTTCTTGCCCATTTCTGGGGCAATATTTGGGCCCTGTATGGATAAGAAATAACACTGTGGAAAGGGCAGAGAGGCGGTTTCAACCCTGAGCCAGTCAAGCATGCTTTGCCCACTTTCAGTGGATTGATAAGAACCCTTTTGGGGTGGTCGATAAATGTCGCCATGGGAAAGAAGGGTTTGCATTTCGCGCGCCCTATTGATAACTAAGGTGGCGGCGATGTTAGCGCAATGTCACATGCATCTTGTGTAGTTAATGGGAATGAAATGAGTATTACTATTAGTGTTACTTTGTGTATAGTTGATACATTTTAGATTCACATGCATGTAGCAACATAATGCCAAGTCTGAAGATACAATGTGAACATAATGTATTTGTGTGGTATGCAACGCAGAGCGCAAAAGACGGAAGCAAGGAGCTTCATATCTGCATGCGAGAAAGGAGATTTGCGAAAAGAGAAGCCACTGTGAGGGGATTTGGTAGTCTTGAACATACATGCACAGACATATATACATGGAGGTTTTCATGGAAATGTGTTTGGACAGTTGGGGAACAAGGAGTACATGACGAATACACATATTTGTATACCACAAGTCCCCTCATAGCTGGGCGTTGTGTAGGCCTCAGAAATCTGGGGTAGTGAGATAAACTCTGTGTGACCCTGGAAGCTGGTTGATCAAGGTTGAAGGCTGAGGGAAGCTGCAATTAATCAAACTGGTCAGTTGCAGTCATGCAAGGGTTTTAAAACTTAGTGCTATTGTGGAGAGGAGATCTAATCTTTTTAAGTTCATGGGAGTTTTCCAGTGTCCAGGGAGGTCTGGCCACCTGGTAGGGTCAAATTGGGGCCAGGTAATAAACCCAGTGCAAGAGAATTATAAGTGCTGAGTGGACAAATGGTTTATGGGTTTTGATAAGGTTCTTAGGAATGACTAGCATGTGGCCAGAGGCCATGCATGCTGAAATGGTAATCATTAGAGATCAGTGTGAAATGAGGACGCTGGCAATTCTGGGCAAATAAGATGCTTATTACCAGTTCAAAGGGAATTTGTTTGCTTTTCCCCCTCCTCATATTGATGAAGTGTCCTTCCAAAGCCGCATGCATCACAACCAGGGTTAGAGGTCCCCAACCAGATGGAACCTGTACGAGATTAGGTTTATTGTGTGTGAATATGCAAGTATGTAATAATGTCATGACGTACTACAGAAAGATCCCAAAATGGGATGTGCGTTAACCATGAGTTTATGTAAATGTATGTCGAAGGGAGTTGGTGATTATTTTAATGTATCCAATGAGAATGTGAGAACTTGGGGGGATTAGATTTCTTTGCGTAGGTTGACCAATCATTTTGGGGGATGATTTCATAACGAAATATATGGCAGTGTTTTAAATGTTGCAACATGTATATAATGGGAAATGTTTGTGTGGTTCAGAGAGATCCAGGTTAGTTTGACTCTACGGTGTCATATAGCCGCTTCTAGTCGTTTGTACAATAATCTTGCTTTACTGATAAACGTACACTCACTTATTTAAGAGATGGGCTTATTTTGGGTTAATGAGATCGGAGATCCATACACACAGCTCTGAGTTTTGGCAGGATTATCATAAGCCTATACCTGGTCAGAATTGATCTCTCATATCTTCTGTTGACGATTGCCAAGTTCTTCCTACATTATATCACTTTGGAAGGAGTTCATGCCCTGACCGAGTGTTTTCAATCTTTTGAGGATAAACTGGAGAATGGACTTTGAGGGATGGGTATTGGACTATGGTGCTTCTTTGAGCCAGTGAGTCATGCTCACACTACCACCTACATTGGGTATTTATTCTAATGCCAAGGTGTGATCATTACTATTCTTAGGTTGGCTGTTTTAAAATTGAATGCTGGGTGTTTCAAATTTCAGTAAGCTGATTCAAAAACTTGAAAGACTTACTCAAGTTCCTGCCACACATGGTAAAATAAAAAGCAGACTCTAAGCCTCCCACAGTCCCAGATACAAAATTATCTTCTCTTATCAATAAATCCAATCAGTTTATTGCAGAAAACGTTTTCCATAAAACGACACCAATAATAAAACAGATTATTCATTCAAATAACAAGGAATTAAGATGATAAAAACAATTTCCCATAAAAACAGAACAAATATAATTACTACAACAAAAAACACTAAAATCCCACATGTTACAGTTAAAAATGATACTGAAGCAAGGTAAACAATTCTTATTTTAAAAGCCTGTCTATGATATGACAGTAATGCCAAAAGGACAAGCAGAGAGAGACTTAGTAGCTAAGAAATTGCATCGAGCTGGGTGGCACTGTAAAAATGTAGCCCGTCTTATAACAAGTAGAAGTGTGTTTTTCCTAGCATAGTGATAGGCTGGACAATAAGAAACAAAGTGCACCCAGTCCTCATTTGCCTCAAAGCTCAATGGGCAACTAGTATCATCACGTTGTCCGCGTTATACTGCAGTTATAGCTTGTATTTGCATGCAGTTAAAACATGCTCTTGTAATTAGGAATCTATCATTCGTCTTGAAGCTACACACCAGGTAATCCTAAATGAATAGTGTATGGGTTACAAATACTATGCTTGTGATTAAAAGGAGTTAAAATCTCTCCAGCTTCTCTTTTGTAAATGACAAAAGAGATTGATTGCATTCTGATATATTTGTACATTGACTTGTCCTTGCTGTAGTGTGGTTTCAGCAATGATTGTGCATTGATGTTTAATAGAAATGTCTGCATATATTGCAGCCAAGGGATCTTAAAGGCAGCATGCCTTGCTAAACCATCCTTGAAAATGCACTGGGTTAGAGTTGCCCTTAGAGTCGATCAGATTCACAACCAGTGGAAGACTAGTTTGAGAGATAGGTCATTCTCCAAATAGCTCAATCTGAGCTTAGTTTATGCACAGAAAAACTTGAGGAGGGTCTAGACAAACATATCACTTCTTTAAATAATACATTTCAATAACTTGGAGCTTGGAAGTTTTTGAGAAACCACATAGTGGTGCATCATATGTAATAGCTGCTTTGGTTTTCGTAGCATACACGTATAAGATTATGTTTAGTGGTTGGCTCTTGCACATAGCAGTAAAGTGAGCTATTCCTCCCAATGACTGTTTCATCTGTGGGACCTACTTTATAATATGGGATCCTCATGTTAAATTTGCAGAAGAACAAATGCCTAGATAGTCAAAAGTCCAAAACTCTAGGGATCGGACAATTATTGGTAAACATTGTGGGCATTGTGGGAGCTTTGTTCCCTAACCATCAGATTATGACAGAAGATTTTGCCGGATTCACCCTAAGCTCTAATTAATGCATGAAGTGTATGTATTCTCCAATTAACATGTGTAGGGCCCTTGGAGTGTGTGCTACAAGCACAGTATTGTCTGTATATGCCAGGACTGGCAAAGACCTGGTGCCAATCTTCGGTATGTCACACTCCAACTGTTATAGGGAGTCATATCTACCTTTAATGTATAATGAAAGAGCAAGGGAGCTAATACACAACCCTGCCGTACCCCCTATGCTATTTGGAAGTATGTAGTGCAGTGCCCCTGATCACCACTTCTCGCACATGTCTGATGTTATGTCTAGATCTGTTGGTAGCCCAGGGAGGTGTGCCTGTTGGCCGACAGGCTCGCTCTATTTCCCTTTTTAAATATTGGAAAAATAACTGCAAGCTTCCAAGACTCTTTGTATTCTGTGTATACTTGGAATAGCACTGCATACTATGGTGAGTATGGACGCCCAGATATCTATCAGCTCTTTGAATAATTCCGCAGGAATTCCATCCAGGCATTGAGAACAATTATGGGTCTGGGGTAGAATCATCTCTTTTAATGAGATTGTGAACCTAGGCTGGTCCTGTGTGTCTTCAATTTCTTCCTCTGAGCCCTGATCGAGCTTTGAGAATTGGTCTACCCATACCCTGTCTTCAACATTTGTTTCTGATCCCTTTAGGTTATGTGTGTATATTGTACATATATTTGGGGAAAACCAGGTATGAGGGCGCTGTGGCTAGGATGAGTGTGGGATATTTTTACCCATGCCGATAGGCCCCACTGCCTCACTTTACCAATGTCGAAAGAAACAGCCAAAAATGGATGTACCCCTGTGCACCCAAAAATCTGCAAAACTGTGCATGGGTCACACTCACCAAAGGCTGCACACCCCTGCCACACAGTCAAAGTTAGGGTAAAGACAGAAATCTCACTGCAGAGCATGCCAGTGGGTGCTGTCACATTCCCACATGCAGCAAGGCAGCAGAATTGTCCTAAAGTCCAAACTGACAATGCCTTTTAAAATGCAGCTTTTACAACCTTCACAGTGCTGTTTTGGTACTAGCTCCATTCATTGGCCAGTGAACCATTGAAATTAAAAGGGGTACAGATCATCCAGTATGGCCAGAGAAGCTGGGCCTCATTGACTGACAGCAGCTAAGAAATGTATCTTATGAAAAACCAGCTCAATAACATTTGGTTCCATTTCCACGGGAAACATCCAGCTAAAAATTGCAACATTAACAAATTCAGCTCTGCAGAGAGAACTCCAAGCAAAGGCTGGATACATACATCCAGATTGCAGACACATCCCAGCACTCAAAGACAGAATAATGCTGAGTTAAATGTGACTGCTGCCTAAGAAAATTGGATGTAAATGTCTCAGTTTAAAGATGTTTTTCCCTGAAGAAAATGAAAAATCGCCTGTTTTAAAAGTATGTTTTTGTGGAAAGGCTTAATTCTTTAAATGTCAAAATCCCCTATAAACTGTGTTAATTTTCTCTGTTTTAAGGAAGATGTAGGTAACTTCAAGTTAAAACACAGTCTTGAACAATTAATTATGACTGGACAGTGCCCAGCCTGGGAAAGATGACACTTCATGTTGACACTCCACTGCTACAGGAAGGCGTAACAGATGCTGGAGGTTCTCACATATTGACAACAATGAACTGATTAGACATTTGTTTCTGGCCCAGCCAAGGACAATGCGGTTTCCCCTCATAGAAAGATCAAGTAGCCGTGAGCTTTAAAAAGCACACAGTACATGTATAAGATACTTAGGATGTTGATCTGTAGAAATATATGCGAAGCCACACATGGTGAGTCTTCGACAGAATCCTTTATTAGTCATTGCGGGTCTCGCCAGTGTGCGACCCTGCCATTGTCTGGCCTGCACAGTAAAGAGCAACGCAAGCGCCGACGGGTTGCTCAAGGAAATGGTTCTGTGAGTTGGTCACGTGATAATATGTCTCAAAGTTAACGCTGTCCATTGGGATCTGTGAAAGTGCCAGGGTAAACATTCATGGCATTAGCTAATGGTTTTTAGTTTGTGAAATTTAAAAACACTACTATTGCGATTATATGCTTCGGGTATCAAACGCAACCACTATTGCAAATTATGTAACTAGCATGTATGCTATGCTGCATCATTATGAAGGAAATTGTTGGTGAGCATCCGCATTGACAATGATATGTTAAATACCACTAAATTGTTATGGCACATAAGAAAGTTATATGGCACGCTATATGTGTGAAATATATCAGATCTGATTAAGTGAGGCACCTTATTTGGTATAAGTACTAGGTTATGGTGAGCAAATTTAGCAATAAAAGCCATACCAGGTGGTGTGTGATTAATAAGATCCGGTCCATTGCCTGTAAATCAATGAATGTGTTGCCAGATTAGGCCTGGCACGACAGTAAAGTTATGTGTATGGGAATATATAGTGCATTTGATATCAATGTCATAGCTTTGCTAAAATGCCCTTCTTAGCGCTCAATTAGGCCTTTCACCTCTTATTTGTGAAACAAATTCCCATATTATCATGTCAGAGTTAGTCAAAGTGACGGACAACAAAGATACACATCTCATCACATTGGTGAGAAAGGATACCCTGTTGGAGAAGGGGTATTGCACGAAAAAAAGATTCTTATTGGATCACAGAAAGACATGCAGTTCATGTTCACTGTTTAAGCCTAGCTTAGTACATCGTAATCATTCGCAAATCAAGTTGCCTGAGGAGGAGTTGGCGATCGCACCCTGTTGTGTGAGATTGTGCTTGCTGTAGTCCAATGAAACAAATGTCTTTCTTGTTGGCCAGTTGATGGTTTGCTTGCCAGTGGACTGCGAAGGGCAGTTTAGGATCTTGACTGCTGAGATTGGCTAGATGTTTGCGTATCCGTAGCTCACAAATAGTACTCCCTATAAACACTTTGCCACAGACACATATGATTACATGTATTATAAACTTCGATTTACAGTTTATAAAGTCATCGATCTCGGACTTGAGACCACAATGGCAAGTGAAAGACATGGTTGGATAAAGAGCAAAATTGCAAAAATTACAGTTCCTACATTTGTGAAAAGCTTTTACGGTGCATTTTAGCCAATTGGTTTCAGTCCTTGGATCGGGTTCCGGTTTAAGAAAAGAAGGACTCAATACGTTTGTATTGTGGTCCATCTGACACCAGATCCCAGAACATTTTGGAGTCATGCTTGGCACATGCTTCAACCAATTCATCCCAAGCTAGATTGTCTCATTTTGCATTGTGACTTTCAAGAGTGTTCTTATAATTAGCTCTCGCCCTGACCAGCTCTGCTCTCACCATGACCTGAGTCAATAAAGATAATAACTTAATTTGTGAGCTAGAGACATTACTGAAAGGTTTTAACAATACACCTTCAGAGTCTTTGAGTATGCCTACGAGGATAGAAGGTCTGTCCCCTTCTAATTGTGTTTCATGTGAGCTGCAAAGTCTAACAAGTGAGTCCCATTGTGGTCTCGGGAGGATAGCTCGGGGGCAACGCACTCGCCTTGGAAGCAAGTCGACGTGGAGCAACACAGGTTTGATCCCCGGGTCTGTGCTTCGAAATCTGTGGGTATTTATCAAGTGTGTTATAAATAACACATCATAGTCATAAACAAACTAAACTACATTTTAATCAATCTAGTAATGTTTCACAAAAGTCGAGGAAAGTACTCTCTATCTCATTGCCCTCCTCACACCTAAAAGCTCTGGGCGAATTGACTGCTTTCCCGATACCCAGAACTGAGTGTGAAGAAGGTGATTGTAATTTTGCCATTCCAGTCCAATTGCATGATAGATCTGTAAATAAGGGGAACCCAACCCCATACCTTCCCAAGATGCGTGAGACATCTGTAACATCTGTAATCTGTGAAAATCTTATATAAATCTCTAAAGTTAGAGTTCTAAGTAATAGATGTGCACCACTTGCTGTTGAAATTGATATGGTTAAAGATCCGTCTGAGGAAAAAAGTTGGCATGCTGAGCGAGAAAGAGGCTTTAACTAAGAAAGGGCCTAAACTGTAGATGATGGGATGATGGTTAACTCTCACACCTGTGAAGGATTATGCAAGGGAATGCCTGCACATAAAGTCATATTTTAGGAAATGGGGTGAAATGGAAGAATTGAGAACAGAGTTGCCTATACTTGGATAAAAATTAGTTAGCCAAACCTTCAAACTTCAAACTGAAAACTATTTAATCACATAGAGCCCTCTATGCAGGAAAAGGAGAATACTTCAATGATCTCAACAGTATCTATGTAAATGTGTTGTGACAGCAGACACTCTTTGAAATTAAATGGCTAACTATGGATGTCATTATCCCTCACTGTTACACAGAATACTTCTTGTAACTTTTATGTAACTCTGTGCTCAGTATCTTTAAACTTTTCGTAACCTAACCTATCAAGGGACTGAAGGACATGGAAAACGATCATTGTTACGGTTGGGGCTGTATACGGTCTAAAATAAAACTGCTGGAGGCAATAAAGGCGCCAGATGGCTTTCCACAAGCTTCAGTCTACATAAGGGTTGGTTATAATGAACTGGTGAAAGGAAAAAGGCGACGTGCATAGAAAGCAAATGGAATGCACTTCTGCAGGCATCATTAGAGAAAGTTCAGATTCCCTTCTGAATGGAACAAACAAGGGAAATATGGTTCCTTGCGTCTCCTTTTTTGTAGAAAATAGATCCAGATTCCTTTATTAAAATGTCCCAGTTGAAACCCCAGACA
Source organism: Ambystoma mexicanum (assembly GCF_040938575.1). NCBI lineage: Eukaryota > Metazoa > Chordata > Amphibia > Caudata > Ambystomatidae > Ambystoma > Ambystoma mexicanum. Next base: position 433,588,108 of record NC_090937.1, read on the forward strand.
TGCGATCTGGTGATGTACCCATATTATTATTAGTTTGAGTGAAGTCTATACAACAAAACTGCAAAACAAAGCAGGTAAATTATCATCTCCCAGACAAGATACATGTGAATATTTTACCAATCTGATTCAGAAATCCTCTGCCCATTTTTAGTGCAGCTCTTTCATTCAGTAAGCCTCGCCAGAAAGGTTCCTGATTTTTGGGCCACAGCAGAAATGGTCCCTCTTTATAAAAGGCGTTTCCAGGGTAACATGGGCAATCATCAACCAGTGCCTCTCCTGCATGGGCTGGGAAAAATCTATGGCAGGGTGATTAAAAGCCATCTAGAGGTCCGGCTTGAGGAGCAATTGGTAATCCATCATGTACAAGCCCGATTCCCAGAAGGGGGCAGGTACAACAGATCATTATAATGGCAAAACCCCATTGAAAGATTGTCTGTCAATTAGGCCCTTAGTGCTAAGGCAAAAATATGTGGTTCTAGGTGGAGCACAGCTATTTTTTGCCTTTATAGTGAATCTAAACAATAGGCCGCTTTTGCTTGGCTACCCAGATCCCTGGTATGAATTACTTTGCAAAATTACAAGGTGTGCTCACCTCTCCTAAAAGCACTAATAGACATTCATACTGTGAACACTGCTAGAGTAAGACAGTTGGGCTCGGGGCCAGGTGTCAATCATTCCTGATCTGGAAAGGAGTTCAACATGGCGGGGTCCCTCCCTCCTACTTCTAATACATGAATAGCTTTTCAGAGTAGGTGATGACATTAGTGGCTGATGTGCCAGTGCTGTGTGATGAGAAGGTGGGAATATTGCTGTATGCAGATGGTGTGAATTAAGTCTCCAAAATACCTATGGGATTACTAAAACACGTTAAGCTTTTCTCTGAGCTTTCTACATCGAAGGGCATGGAAATCAATTAATTAAAAAAAAAACAATGGTTTAATCTCCCACGACACAGAAAAATAATAGATTACATTTTAAATGAATAACCTCTCTATATAGGAAGTGACACCCTCAAATTATTAGGAATTAGATTATCTGCCTAAACAGGATGGGGGATCCCACTGAAAGGAACACAGGGATATTGTCTTGCCAGAGTACAGCGATTAGGAAGTTCTCTATGAACTGTGGAAATAGAGCCGTGGCTCCACCTTTCCAATTATACAAGAATGCAAGCACGTGTAGTCTCCACGTATACTTATGCAATATGCCTTCAGGACTATTCCCCAGCCCCCAAATTGTTTAAATGCAAAAATGTGTTTAAAAAAAAAAAGACTGGCTCTACCACTCAATGCACCAAAAGTGCTGGGACAACTTAAACTTGATTTTATGGGTGTTGCTCATAGGAATGCCATAAAGCCCTTTTCTACTGGATTCACACACGGATCAGCCATTACCTTACTAAGTATTGGTAGGCGCTTGGTGATGTTTTAGCACAACAGGGATCACATGCACTACCTTGGTTTAGACGTATTTGGGGGCTGGCATTAGAAATTAAACATTGCTTCTATTTGCCATAGGCCAGACTCTATGCATTTTGTGACTCGAACAATGGTAAAAAGGCTTGGAGAACTTCGATCCCGAGAACGCGTATTATCTAAGGCAGTATTTAGATATGAAGTGGAACTGCATTTGATCAATGTACCACATGCACAGGATAGGACACACAAATGTGTTTTATTACCTTGCCTTGGCTGCAATGAAGCGCAAATGGAAGGAACTGTTCAGTGCTTATTATTTTGATGCCCACGATATGCCGATATTAGAGGGCATAACATTGGCACAGGTTTAAAAACGTAGGGCATCAAAATGTTGGTTAAGACTGAGAATTTTTTTTAATCGACAAGTAATGAGTTCATTAATACTATCTCGGAATATCTGTTTAGATCACGGTTATGAAGAAAGTCGTTTTTATATTTAGTTGATAACTGAATTTTAAAGTTTCAATCCTATCATCTAGCATGTTACGATATTTTAACACGTTTTTTAATGTTCAATATATAAATGCTTCTACCTGATGTATTTATTCAATGAATTGATGCTGTATGACAAGTTTCCAGTAGACCATCTCCGATGCTGAAAGTCTCCAGCATGCTAACATATTACCATCATGACCATTAAGGTCATGGATTGAAATAACAAATCAGTGTTAAAGATAACTTGTTTGGATACACAGATATTGCACCCCCCCAAAATATTGTTCTACCCCGCTATTTGCCATTTTCTAACACCATGATCATCATCTCAGTTTGATGGAATAATGTGCATTACTCCAGTGAAGGCTCTTCCATAATGAGCGACAGGGTGCCTCCCTTGCTGGCAGCAATGGATTAGCCCCACAAAGGCACGCCTACTCAAACTTGAGTGTTCGTTCAGCTGCAGCGAGCAGCTGACGGAATGCCCAAGTGCTTGTCTGTTTTCTGTGGAAAACACGCCTTCCCTTGTGCACCCGGGACCCTTATGCCACACATGGCCAATGGTCTGTGCAACACAAGGGATCTTCATCTTCCCCCACCTTGCATGACCCATTGGGGATGCAGGCGGAGGTACTGCATGCTGTTTTCCTTTATGGTGGCACGCTGGTGTATCCCCACAGATCACGGGCTCCATGGGCACCGACTTTGCACTGCCAGTGCATCCACACGAAGCAGGGCTCAGGGAGAATTGTGGATTGACACTGCTGCTTACTACTTCCAGGTGAGGACATCCTGCCGGGCAGATTCTTGGCAGCAGCTTCAAGGTGGAAAATGGTTCTTCTGAAGTCATGGCGCGTGCTGTCGCCTATAGGGCAGGTACCTTGTAAAAAAAAAAAGTTCTGTGTATGCGTCTACAGTCATATGCACATGTTGGCATGCATATAAGTAATTGCGTGTGTGTGGTGCGTGCACATGTGAAAGTGTGTATCTACACAATAGCATAATAATTTTCTACAGTACATGATCCATTCCCATCCACAAGATGAGGATGGAAATCGTTAACAAAATATATAGCGTTTTTAATGCAGCTAGATTTACTGAAGTAAGTAATTCCACATCTGTTAACACTGTACTGGTAGTACTCCGGTATAAGGGCAGAGCCACATAAACTGGCGTTATTTGGGGTAAGCTTTTCTGAAAAAACAGTAATGCTGACTAAAGCAGGCAGTAGTTCAGTTGCAACATAAAGAAAAACAATAACAGTCTATTATTGTGGCTTTAATTGACAGCAACTACTTTGCGACATAAAGAAATCCTTCATGCACATTAGAAATTCGTTTTGATGTTGTAGTTATGAGACTGCATAACAGAGGTGGTACCAGGAACATATGTTAGTGGTTCAATGAAACTGCAATGTAACACAATCGCAATTCGTAAATCCTCCCGTGAATATACAGTCACCTTTATAAAATAGTTGAAAGAGACATGGGAACATTACTTCTTAGATTTCACAATTGATTTTTACAATAAAAGGTTCTAAATAAGATGGTGTCGTGAAAACGGTGGGTTGTTCTTAATTGCCGCAATTAGCGCTTTGAGAATGTGGGTTTTATAAGGAAAGAAAGGGGATAAAGGTCCAGTCAGTCAATGCACAGCAGCCCTGCGATTGTTGGCTAAGTGTAGACTGTGAGCTCGTATGCGCCTGTGCTGCAGTCATGGGCAAGAAAGCAAACAGCACAATATTCCGTAACAGGGATGAAGCTAATTCACTGCAGTGCAGCTTTGTGATTTTTAGAAAACAGTGCCTTCAGAGCTCTTGCATTGCAACCAAGTGGAGGAATGGAAGCAATCAGATCAGGAAAATGAATGCAATACAGCAGCTCAGTCATGTTACCTGGTGCAAACAGTATACTCTTAGAGCATAGGTGTTAACATGAAATATTGCAGCAACCTGTCTTCCTGTGTGAGAGCACCTATTCAACCTCACCCCCTTTTGGTTATTAGCAATTAGGTAGTGGGTAGTTGGAGAGCACCCCCCTTACGCTTGGAATCATTTATTCTGCAGCCCCTCTCACAATGACCTGAAACCAACCCAACTGGGCCACTGGTTCTCCAGAAGATATGTCACACCTCATCAAGGAGTATTGGGTGATTCATCCAAGGCCTTTGTTCCAGAGAAGGCAGGTCATGGGTGAAGTTATGGCTCACTGGGAGCTGAAGGTGGGGGGATAGACATGGATTACTTCTGCCATTTTGTAAATCCAGGCGTGCGCTGCACCTGCCATCCAACAGCTCTGCAAAAAGAATTGCCTCTGGCACTGCTCTGAGTAAAGGAGGGCACCAGTGCCAGGAGGCATTCCTATTCGACCCTGAAGGGGAAATCAAATCGACCATTTCTACTCAGAATTATTTTAAAAATTGGGTGAGGGAGGCTGTCCCTAGTTGTTGAGCTACCTTCATAGCTTCATAGACATGAAGACAGGGAAAGGCAAGAAGGGAGAAGGACTCTTTCCTTACAGCTTGATTGCTATTGAGCACCACAAGACCATTACACCAAAGAAAGTGAAGGGTGGCATGGGTTTCCACAACATGATGAGTAGACGAGCTCCAGTAGGTCTTTCAAAATGAATCCCACAATTTTAACTGAAAAAGGAGTCTTTGTTCGCCTCTTGTTGCTCATGAAACCCAGTAGACCCTAGGCATTCAAATCAGCATTTAGATGATGGGATCCCACATTGGAATCAGTCCACAGCTGGCATGTGCCAATGCTGCATGCAGTCTACTGCTTCAAATCACTTCTAGTCAATGAATTACTGACCCAAATCTGAAAACTGCCCTTCCACTCAGCTTCAAAACAGATTCTACCACACCAATCCTCTACTTGCAGTATTGTAGCTGCTCGAACGTCCAGGTTTTATACCCTCTTCTGAATCTACATCACAGTAAATAAAGCAGGCTTGATTCCATCCACTCACCATTTGAACTAAAGAACTGAGGTAAGTTAGTCTGAGCACCAGGTGACAATCACAGACACACTGAGCAGCACACTAACCTATCCTGATCAAGGTTTAAGTCCCAGTGCCTTCAACTGAAAATGAAAGATTCCTTACATTTCCTTTCTTGTCAATGTTCTTCCTTTTTTAAAATATCTATTTTTGAGATGCATTTCAATTTGAATTATCCAGCCACTTGTTGGGATGCAGGTTCAGATTACCAGCCCTCCTAAACGATTTAGATTTCGTAAAATATATTAAAACATGAAAAAGGTGTAACTGGTGGTGTAGGGTGGCAGAGGGGTGCTTTATGGGTGGAAGCAAATGGTGGAAGTGGGGAGGTATATAGGGAGGAACTAACCATTTGTTTTATGGTAGGGTTATGTAGAATACATTGCATGTGCACTGTAGTTATAACATGAACTAATACTGCATTGAAAAGTAGGTCTGGAATCTTGCAGGCTGTGTTGGAGACACAGAACAATGGGGCCTCATATCTTTGCCAATTACCACATTCCGATTCCCAGGCACGGCAAAGAATACCCACGTACACCCACATATAAATGTATCTAGTTAGTCCTTTGAACAATTAGGCAGGAATGCATGCAACCAAATGGGAGTAGGGCTGTAGCCCAGCATGGTTTATCCCAGGTTTTTACTCAAGCTACACACAGGGATGGACATTCCCTTGATTGGGTTCTTTCTCATAATCTTGCTACTTCTTCCCTTACCATCGAGTCCTGTCCCTGGTCAGATCACTGCTGCATTTCTTTTGAATTTTACCTCCCAAGTAAATATAGCTGAAGCTCTCAACCATCTTCGTCACATATTATGTCCCATAATTTAAAGAAAGTTTCTCCTGCTGCCTTTTCAGCACTTATTACTAACTTACTCAATCCGTCGTCCTCACATCAAGATACCCTCTCGGTGGTTCAGCGTTTTCATGACATTACACCTTCTGCTACTGATACTCTAGCCCCTCTCACTGTGAAAAAGAAGAAAGGTGAACGTCCTTGCAAATGATGGTTTGCAGAGGAGCTCGTCAAAGGTAGGAAGCATAAGAGGCTACTAGAGAGACTTTGGAGGAAACATCCTGCACCTGCAACTTTTGCCAACTATAATGTTTGTGCATTAGAATATAAAAAGCTATCTTGAAGATGAAAAAGTGACACTTTAACTGTAGGATTGCAAATGCTAAATCCGACAAGAAAGAACTGTTTAAAATTCCACAGGAATTAGAGGGGGAAAGTGTCCCTGATAAACCTTTCTTTCCAGGCCTGTGATACCTGGTGTGATGAATTAAAATCTGTATTATTTTCTAAGATAGATAAATATTTAGCCAACATAATGGAGCAATGAAATTCCCAGTTGTTGGAGAAAACAGTCACTTCCACGGCTTCATCTAGTGAGATGAATATATCTGTGGTCTCCTCTGTGTTCTGTCAAGTACAACCCCCCCAACCCCCCAGGAAACCCTTGTAACGATTATGCGGCAATTGAAATCTACATCTTGTCCTTCTGATATTTCTACGGCTTCTATTATGAAAGATTTCATTCATGTTCTGGGGCACCATTACTTACTAATACTGTTAGTTCATCTTTTCTTACCTCCAACATTCCACCATGTCTTGAGGAGGTTTGGATAACGCCTATCCTAAAGAAACCTTCCCTGGATCCTGCTAACATAGGCAATTATTGACCAGTAACTAATGTGCCTTTCTTTTGCAGATATTGGACAGGGTCGCCTATATACAGTTTCAGGAAAATATTGAGAAATGTGATCTTCTTAATGCTTATCAGTCCGACATCCACGCCAGGCATGCACTGAAACTGTCATGCTTGATCTGTGTGCAAACCTCTCTGAGATTGGTGATCAGGGCAAGATTGCCCTACTTGTCCTATTGGACCTGTCTGCTGCCTTTGATCTGGTGGACCATTTACTCCTACTTGAAAGGATGAAGAAGATCATTAATTGTTCAGATCTTGCGTTAGCGTGGTTTGCTTCCTTTCTTGGTGCCATATCTGCTAAGGTTACTATTAGGAACTTTAAATCTTCATCAGGCTCCCTTTTATGTGTCATTTCTCAGGGTGCCTGCCTTTTGCCAACATTATTTAAAGCCTACACACATCCTCTTTTTAATGCTAGTATCGTCTTTACTAATTATGCTAACGACGCCCATCTTGTCCTTGAGCTTTCTGGGGACTACAATTCTGATCTTGCGCTTGTCAATAACATATTTGCTATGATCCAGCATTGGATGCTTGCCAATTCTCTGGCATTAAATAATAGCAAAACATAACTACCGATTGTTGGTTCTAGACAAAGAATAAGCAAACTTGATAATCAATATAGTCACATTGTTATTGCTGGTTTGAATATGAAACAGCATGTTATGAAGGTTAAAGCATCTTGTATCTATATAGACAAACTGCTTAGACAAATTAGCCCTAACCTGTCTTGTGAAAATCGCTCCTCTATAGCCACAGCCCTTGTCAACTCACAACTTGACTAGTGTAACAGCCTTTTGGCTAGAACGTCAAAAACTAATATTAAAACTCTTCAAACAGTACATAAAGGAGCTGTTAGTCCAGTCTGCAATCTGAGCCCTCATAAGCATGCGTCTCAATACAGAAGGCTTCTTCATTGGTTACTTGTTTCTCATAGAATCAATCACAAAATTCTCTCCCTAACATACAAGTGCATGACAAATAAGGCCCGTCTATCTTACAGATTGGTTGCAACTGGCCTCTATTACTCGTACTCTTTGATCCAATGACCACACAAAGCTTAATATACCAAGGTTTAAATTGAAAAACTTTGTTGGTAGTAGCTTTTCGATTGGTGCTCCCACTTTGTCAAATACCATTCCCACTTCAATTTGCAACGTTTCATCTTTTAATTGTTTTAAGGTTATTTAAACCTTCTTTTTAAACTCAAACGACTAAATCTTTGAATACGATCTCTGGCACTTCTGGGAATATCTGACTTTTTCTGATACTTTACACCTCTCTGCACACCGAGGCCTTCAGACGTGTTGCGCATTACAAAGCTTACTTAACAATACCAGTAACAATGAAGGCCATACTCATGGGAGCCGTTGCAGAGGTCTTGGGTTGCCGAAACATGAACCAAGATTTAGGTCACTAGCGCCCCCCAGAATGATGGTCACTCTACTTGAACTACCAGATGTGCAGGAACATGAGTCTTAAATCTTTCATGACTTAGACCGATTAGTGGGACACCCGGCCCTACCTCTTGGGAGGGGGAACTGATACAGGCGGATGCCGAGAACAACACGTTCTGTGATTCTTTTTTTAACCAGGGTGAGTCAAGGGCAATGCCCATACAGTGGGGAGACATGATGGGGTGCCTGTGTGTCTGGGATGAGAAAAGGATTGCTTTGTTTACAAGGACCAGGCTGATCTCAAACTTATCTGCCAAGTACATGTTGACGGCTAAGTGCACATCACGTGACTTTGAATAAAGATTGGGTGGTGCCATTTAAGCCTAACCAATTGCTTTGTAGCACATCGAGATGGAAGAGTGTGTTAGCCACGTATGGTAAAGATGGAGGAGAAGAAGATGTAACCATTTGGAAGATGGGCTATATGGAACTATTATCATGCATTTAGGCGGCAGCCAATGAGGGTGAGGGTTGAACACTGTATATCGAGTATGTCATGAATGATGAATTGTACCCGTATAAGATAGCCACCATCTGTGAGGAGGCCAGAGCTCTGTGGCAGTGGATTTGTAATACCCTGTTGCCCATTCCTTTTTGTATATAAAATAAAGTTCTTGTTCTTCTTGAAAAACGGTGTAACAAGCCTCCTGGGTCATTTTTCTTTGGTCTGGTTGTCAGAGAGTTACCGTACACTCCCTATGTTTTTAATATCAAGTTTGCCTATTCTATGCCATTCCTTTGTAGGTTTGGTGTACAAGTGTTTATTTTATTATTATATTTTGTACGATTATTTGTTTTTGTTGACATTTTCAATAAAATAGGAATTTACATACACATATGTTATAATCAATGTTTTTAAGATTGAACAAATAACTAGATGTTAACATTTTTAAATATGATATAAAGATAAACAAATTAATCATATAAGTAGTACCTGATCCATTTTTAAATACATAATGAGAAAGGCAAGACAATTGACATGATAGGTACAGGAGGAGGGGTGAAGCAAACAAATAGAATTAAAATTATGAAACATTCAAGGTGGTTTAGGAACATTAGAGTTAGCATCAAAGTGCTGCGCACCAGTAACCGGAGGGTTAGAATTTTAAAAAAAATTGATAAAGGGTGGCCTTCTGATTTGAAATGTGTGTAATAGGTTATTGCATGTTGCAATACAATATTCATTTCTATTTGTAAAACATAGTCAATTTCACCATTCGTTAATATGCAGACAATGTGATTCATTCCAGTGCTTTGTGATCATTTGTAAAGAGAAAGTAATAAATAGATTGAATAAATATGGCAAATTGATCAGTTATACCCAAGGAGTTAATACAAATATTCTGTAATGGGAGGGGACATGAAATGTAAACAATATTTTGCAAAAAAAATCAGCCAAATACATCTGCAAAAATTATAGACAAACTTACATTAAAAAATCATATGTTTAAACGATCAGGGACGTCATTTCACCAAAATGCCAGGGGTAGCGGAAGTGACATCACGTGACCCTTGACCTCTAATGACATCACAAGAAGTGATGTAATTTGACTCAACCCAGAAGGGATATCACAGGGAGCGATGTAACAAGATATTGCACCCCTAGACAAAACAGAAAGGGGCATCACATAGCATTGTTCCTAAGTACAGAATGACAAATATGGTTACAATATCACTATAATATGATATACATTTCATACAAGAATGGATCACCATATGTATTGTTAATATCATTGTGTATAGGCCTATATTACTAAATTACTGTGAATTCAAGCAGACGTCCAAGTCCAAATGATAATGATGTGTTATTATAAAGCACTTACGCTTAAGCGCTTAATATAGAACAAATATACAAACAATATCACCCAATCTGTATTGGTACTCCTTCATCGACCTCAGAAGGATGAAAGGCTGAGTTGAGGTGTTTAAGAACAGACTAAATCAGTGACTCCCCCCCTGAAGTGTGCCTTTAAGTGTGTGTTTAAGGGGTCTAGCAATGATTGTATAGAATTCCATAAAGACAAATTATTTGTTATTCCTATTCTTTTTTATTTAGAGTCACTGCTAAAAGTGTTACACTTGTGCAACCCCGTTTTTTGTTTGTATTATTCTTTTTTTTTACATATTTTTTTTTCCAGAGGCCTGAACAAGAAAGCCAGGCACTCCAGAAACAAAGAGCCAGGAGCTTACATAAAATATATATATATATCTTTGGTACATTTTTTTAGGAGTAGCAAGAAAGACCACAGGGGTATCAAGGGAGACCACAAGAGTCGCAATAAGGGTCGCATTAATGACCCATGGCAACCCCCAAATGACGTCCCTGGCATGCACCCACCACACATACAAAGTACAACAGTGTAAAGATAGACAGTGAAAGAACATAAGGACATAGGGCCTGAATCATGGAAATGTGCGCAGAAATCCTGCAAGGACAGCGCGCCAAAAAGGACACTGAGTGATCCGACACAGGGAACAAAAATTGCATGCCCCGCATATTCATGGAATTCACTGAGCAAAGTAACGATATTCCTTAAATCACGCCCGGAACGCCCACATGCAAAGCATCGACAGCCAGAACAGCTACCTTTGCATGCTCCCCTGGGCGTGAATACACACCCCCTTCAAACAGTGTCTGGTTTCCCCCGTAAGCAAGACTGCATCTCAGGGATCCTGTGCAGGGTCCCCCATAACTATTGCCGGCAACTCAACAATATGCCAATAAAAAATAGTAACTCGGTCTAAACTCGGAAAATCTGTGTATGAACTCCAGCAAACTGTTCCTGCACCCCACTACACTGCTTAGCACACCCCTAAGTTATAAAGGAACCCTGGTTGCGTACACGCACCCCCAAATCCGACATACAAACACACCTCTGTGCTGCAAATCTTATGCGCAAATGTACTTACTCCTGCCTTCTGGTGGCCTAGTGATCAAGGGATTTTCATGTCCATCCCTATGCCAAGAGGCTGTGTGAGTGTTTCCATGAATACACATCATTTGGCACAAATGTGGGTGTGCGAGGGACTGCTTGCGGGCCGCCCCTCGTCATGCCCACTTTTTTGCATGTTCTTCCCCCTTTTCTTAGTTCCACCCCCTTGCCAGCCTTCTGCGCAAGCAACACTCATGCTCTGCATGGTGTCTCGTGCAAGGCACTCAATGGCTCACACAGACGTTCTGGTCCTGCGTGAGCTCCACGCAAGTCCCAAAAAAGTCCTGGGTAGTCTGTTCCATGAATCAATTAACACAGATTTGCACGCAGTTTGGTGTGCAAGTTCCCTATTTCCTGTGCAGATTATTCCATGAATTGGGCTCGATTCATGGAAATGTGCTCAGAAATCCTGCACAGACTGTGTGCTTAGAAAGACACTGCGCGAGCCAGCACGCAGAATAAAAAATGCGTGCCCTGCATATTCATGAAATTCACTGTGCAAAGAAACCATATTGGCAAGTCGCGCCTGGAACGCCCCTGGGACACCCACACGCAAAGCATAAACAACCAGAACAGCTACCTTTGCGTGCTGCCCCGGGGGGGGGAATACATGCATCCTTGGGGTCCCAAGCAAACAAGCCTGCATCTCGGGGACCCTGCGCATGGTCCCTCGTAACTGTTGCCGGAAACCCGGCCACATGCGTATGAAAAATCATAACTCAGTCTAAACTCAGAAAATCTACGTGCAAATCCCTGTAAACCGTTCCTGCACCCCGCTACACTGCTTACATACACCCCTCAGTTAGATCGGAACCCCGGTTGCATACATGCACCCCTAAATTTGACATGCAAACACACCTGTGCACTGTGAAGCCTATGCGCATGTGTACTTAGGCCTGCATTGGCAAAGTGATCGAGGAATTTACGTGGCCATTCCTATGACTAGAAGCTGTGCATGTGTTTCCATGAATACGTGTCATTTGGTGCAAATGTGTGCCTGGTAATTTTAGGGAGATTTCTCCCACCAATGCTAAATTCCCTCTACCTCCAGCTCCAGCTCTTTCGCTCTATTTTTGGGCTTTGAACTTTTCATTTTCAATGTGTTTTACATTTTTTATGCTCATGGACTATGGAGTCTCGCCCACCCCATAGGCATCATTTTTTTTACTGTGTGTCACCCAGCACCTTTAATGCAGTGACACAGGGTTGTCTTTTCAGACTTCCCACTTTAAACTCCATTTGCTGGGACTGACTACTGTCTCCCAGAACATGTAAAGTTACCATTGACTTTACTAGTCTTTTTAAATTTACACACCCAGTGCACCCTATCTTCCAATAGAATACTGGAGGGGATAATAGTTATCCCCTTTTGTCTGATTCTCATGGAACATTAGTATGTTCCCCTTTCTCTAAGATTTGGTTGGTGGCAGTGGTATCAACTATTTTTATTCTACCGCAGACTATGAAAATTGCCTTTGGTACCATTTGAGGCTACGGTGGTAGCCTCAAATGCAAACCCGGTAATCCACGTTTATTTTAACTTGGTTCCGGTCGAGTTATTTCACCATATCTTTTTGTAAAGGTCTTTCTGGTGTTTACTCTGCACGCCAAACCAGGTTTGGTTCCTCTTTTCTCCGTCCCATGGCGGGCTTCTGCACAGAAGCCCTCCTTAGGCACCTGAGTGTTTGGGTGGACAGGATGTGAGGAAGGGGTTTGAGGTTGTTGGGTGTCCTGACCCACGTTTGGACTATTATGCTACAACCTTTGGTGCTGTGGGCTTAGAAAATCCAAGATGGCCAAAAAGCCCACAAGCGTGCCAGAATCCAGGAGAACCACGCAGTTTGTGCGCACACCAAAATGGTTACCTAACTTGCCGCCCACCAGTGTAAAGAAAGATCTTTGTTAACAAAATCCACTGTTACTGATGTCAAAAAGTTGCTGAAATCGTGGCTCACCGGACCACTTTAAAGATTCAACCCTTTTGTGGGGTTCCACATAACCATTTTACTGTAAGGAGCCCCATAAAAACAATGTTAAGCAAGGATTATTACTACCATGTAAGAACCATTCCTGTTTGGAATGCATTAATCCAAGAAAGACCCCAAAAATGGATGCAGTACCAACAAAATCCTCAAGGCGGCGCTAGCGGTCTAAACTCTGACAGGAGAACTGAGTGCAGTTGCTGACAAAGGGATTTGACTCAGCCGACTTCAAAGGCTGCATTTTAATTAAAAATTAGCCACCTGCTGTTCCCAGATGCCAGAAGCCTGGGAAACCCTCTCACCTCCAGAGATTCACACCAGGAGTTAGAATCTCACATGACCTCTTGATTGATAGAAGGCAGACTGGCTGGGAGCCTCCTGGAGACCACACAATAGGCTCTTGCAATTGAATAGGATATGTTGATTTTGACTGTTTCCTGTCAACAAAGGCCTGCCTGCCAGAAGACACATGTGACTGACCCACCCAAGTCTTGGAGGCGGACTCCAACACTCTGAGAACTGAATTGAAAGCAAAATATATATTTTACAGAAACACTGATAACTCTTTGTAATCAAATGACAGAAATGTATAACTTTGAGAGCCTTAATTTAAAAAATGTACCTTCAATTCAAGCCCAAACTCCAATTTGTGTGATGTTCTGGGGCAAAACCCTGCTATTTATGTATACTACAGACTCTGTGTTTAAGCTAGAGACATGTTAATTTAATGGAGTATGTATGGACAGGCCGTGTACATGTGTACAAATCTGGAGAAAAATCCGATGTTGCAAAACCACTAAAAAGCACAAAATATTGCCATTTTTGAACGCAAGCCCCCAGGAAGAGCAGAGCTGGAACAGGGGCTACCATCAGTAAATGCATGATGGGTGCATGTAATTTCAAACCACTGTGGATCTATGAAGTGTGCATTTTGATCAAATATAGATTTTGTGGGCAAACTGACGAGGGGAGGATCCTCTGACCCATAAAACCTGCAGCATCACTCTGACTCACAGTTCCTTCCCCAATCATGGAAGAGGGGAGAATTGGGCCAATGGGCAGTTGAGAGAGGGGCTGGCTAGTGATGCTGCACACACACCCACTTTCAAAACACATAAAAGCAGACAGTCAGGACAGATAGGGACATTCAATTCCATTTGCTGCAACGCGCTCTGCCGGACCACACAACATCCAGAAGATACTAGATTCAACACTAAGACTTTAAAACTCCAAAGAACTTGATTCAGAACTCAAAGCAAGGGCCTAAACCCACAAACTGAGAACTCTTCTCAGTGGGCCTCAGCATCCAGCAAACCTAACAGCGATAGCAGCATCCAGGAGCCGTGCAGATCAGTGCTGGGTCCAGAGAAAGCTGTGCAGAAAGATCCAGAAGCAGTGCTGTACTCAGAGAAAGCAGAGCAGTATCCAGAACCAGAGGCAGAGCAGAGCTGACTCAGACCGCTGTTCGCAGAACTAGAGAGCTGACCCAGACGCTGTGCGCAGAAACCATCCGTGGCGAGTGAAGAAAACCTGTTGACCAGATCCGTGGCGAGGCCCATTTATTTCAAAAATATATTGTGAGTACCTAGCAGAACTGTGCAGAACCAATCTCTTAGTTAAAATAATATCATTCAATCTATTTTAATCTAACCAGAACTGTCTCCTAACTGTCACCTGTCATTTGCAAAGCTGTCACCTGTCATTTCTAGTTGCTAGCTGTAACTTGTCACTTTGAACTTTTCAAATTTCAAATCTGAAAAACGACCTTTACCATATCGCTCATATCTCCGTGACCGTTTGTCTTAGAGACTTGCAGTAACTTTCCTCTGAAAGCCGGGAATCTTGGCTTTTCAACGAACCTAGAACCGTGTGAAAACAGCAGCTTCCTTGCTTTCATTTGCCAAAAATCCGTTTAACCTGCCAATCATTCCTAGAACATTGCTAAAGTAAGCCTGAACTGATTTAAAACAACTAATCCTCAACCTGAACCTCCAGAGGGAATTAAAATCATTTTAGCACATTTTCCAATATATTGCTATCACATATAAAAGCATTTTGGGCCTGTGTTTCAAACTTCTGTAGTCTAAGCTTGCTTGGGTGAACTGAATTACATTTGATTGCATTTCTGAGAACTGTGTGCTTTCCTTCCATTTCCTTGCATTGCATAAAGGGGGGAGGGGATTGCCAGAGAAAAGTGATTACATTGTTTTGTTGAAATCATATTGAGTATTTTCTGTATTGCATTTTCATTCAACATTGCATCCATCTGAACTTATATAAAGCATTCTCTACCACCTTATTCTTCTGTTCCTATTCACATGTGTGCTAGTGCCAGACTATCCATTATTGATTACTGCTCAGATTAAGTGTGATATTCAGTTATTAATTTATTAGAAAGTGTCATATATATATATATATTGTTTAAATTCTCAAACAAACCTTTTAACTTGCAAAACAGAACTACTTCTTGGCTCAGTGGGGTCAGGGGGATTCCAAGAGAGGGGTGTTATATAGGGGTAGTCATCCAGAACGCATGAACTGGACATACAGATATATCAATAAGGGTTTCCATTCAGTATCCCAGACTAGGCATTGACTTAGCTGTAGTGTTGAATTGAATCCTCTTACAAGGTCCCCTGTACAGGGTCTCCTTGGAGACCCAAGTCCCACTCTTGTTTGATTGGCTAGGTGGCTGTCCTGCCAGGACAGCCTCCCTGCTGTGTGATTGACAGCCAGGCTGTGTGAATGGGGGATTTGGTGCATTAAAAGCCTGTCTCTGGGACTGGAAGGCAGAGTCGCCACTGGATCGAGAGAACCAAAGAGAAGCTGCAACTACTGGACATCCCGGTGAAGCCCTACTGCGGGTCCAAATCGCCTCAAACTTCGATGATCGAGAAGATCTGAAAGGAATCTTATTCCCTTGAGCTTGGTGGGACCAACCAGCTCACCAAACACCAAACGCCGCCCTCCCTCTCCTGGTCGAATTTGCTGTGCATCGCTGCAGTAGATTGGATAGCCAGTGGGAAGAGAACCAGTTTGGGTTTTAAGGAGCGCACCTTTTATTTGATGTTTTGCTCCGCTGCTGGCTTCTTCCCTGGGCAGTGCAGGACCCTCCAGCCGTCCTCCTTCTTGTCACCATGACTGAAGCTTCAAGGACCGTGAGCCTGCAGGAACTGCCAGGAACAATTGGCTCAGCTACAGCATTCTTCTTCGTTTAAGGTACTAAGCAAACTCGGTAGTTCTTTCGGTCCGACCGCGGTGAAAGTGCTTGAAATCTTTTGCCTCTCCAAAGGCTTGTCCTTCTCTTCTCCTTTGAATAACTTTTCCTCCAATCAACTTCGTTTTGAACTCTTGGCAAAGACTTAACCGCAAACAACTGTGTGATCCTCTGCAAAGACTCTGAACTATTAACATTGGCCCAGACCTATTGACTTGAATCCTAGTTGTAGTAGCCTTTTCTAGATTGCCATGCCTATAACCTGTTGGTGCTGTTGATTTTGAATAACCTTGTCTTTTCTCCCTTTTAAATTGCTGGAGTGCCATTTTGCTCACACCTGATTTTGAGCCTAACTTTCCAGAATTGATTGGGTGTTGTTGTAATATATTCAGACTGTGATTTTCTGCTGCTTTATGATAGTGAACGGTTTTATTACTGATTGTGTAAATAAATGTATATTCTTTTACTCAGAAACCTTCAATCAGTGTTTGTTTGAATCATAGTAATTGTTGTCCTTTGTGTAAACTCTTGTACTGCTCAATTTACTCTTAAAATAAGTCTGGCCGCTCAGCCATTGCTACCACTTTACTGTATAGTGCAGGCTTGTATCAAAGGTGAAATTGTACTTACACTTGTAGTCTTAATTGTGTGTGGTGTTCCCAAAGGGTACTGCATATGATTCTGCCTAACACATAACACACACTTTTTCGCATGTTCTTCTCCATTTTCTGAGTTTCCCACCCTTCCGAACCCTCTGCCCAAGCCACACCCACACTCTGTCTGGTGTCTAGAGCAAGGTGTTCAACGGCTCGCACAGACGTTCTCGGCCTGCGCAAACTCCATGTGAGTCCTAAGAAAGTCCTGCGCAGTAGGATCCATAAATCGAAAAATGTGAATTTGCACGCAGTTTGGCTCACAAGTTTCCTATTTCCCATGCAGATTATTCCATGAATAGGCCCTCTATGAAGAGTTACAGAGTGCACAGCAGCCACCGACAATAAATTCTAACAATATGCACAGACCATACATCAGAATGCTTATGTGAGAACATGACTGTATATTTGGAATTAACCCAACATAAACAACATTAAAGGAGAAGGAATCAGTAGAAAAAAGCACATTTTACTGCCAATAAAAAGGGGACATTTTCAAACTTTGGAAAGCCCAATTAAGATGGCTAGCCTCACTCTAAATGAAACAATAACTTCATCAGGTCCCCAGGATACAGCAGCATAGATTTCCACATTTTGTGGCAAGACAACTTAAATACTGCAGCACAAATATGTATATTTTGAGGCATTTAAGCTTTATAAAAATAGATGTAGCTACTACATTTATAGAATTCCATTTCTAATGCCCTTTGTGTGCCTTCGGATTGTAAATAAGCTCTCACAAAGGGAATTCCTTCATAGAAGTGAGATGTGGGGCTGAGGACATCTGCTGCTGTGAACGCTGGATATCAGAAAATGAGGTTAATTTGTCGATCAGACTAATTGTAATAAGTGGCAGAAAGGTCAGAAACTATATTTTATGCCCTTCCAGCATTTTAAAAATGTTTCTTGAAAGCGCATAATCGTAATACTCTGGATTGTCTGTCTAGCATAAGTCTAGATCGCTACAAACAAAGCCTTAACTCACACTAGAGCACCCTGTTGCTGCCATCCTAACTGGCAGCCTAGGAATGCTTTGGCATAGCCATGTCCTGAACTCTGGGGTGTTCCCACAGCATGCAGTATTACACTTCTTATAGATCTCTGTTCTGATCTGATCACCTGTACCCTGCAACCCAAAATAAGTTATCATGCGGCGTATACTGCTAGGATGCTGGGAGTTGGAAGATGGGTGGATTCTCTGGAAAATAGGTTTTGTGAATATTACCTCAGTGGATAAAACGACTTATCCTGACTAAGAGGCATGATTGGCTCCAATAAAACAAATGGTAGCTTGTTGTGGCATTGTCTTTTGCTTCTGACAAACGAATGCATTTCTGTCTTTATGGGGACAAGCATAGATGCTATTTCGAAAAGCATTTTGGGACTGAGCAGTGTTGCATGTGTTAGTCGAGACTTGAAAATAGATTGAGTGAAATCATAACAGTAAAAATGTCCTTTTGGCCGCGACAGCTTCTCAGAATCTTATGGCATTTGAGTTGTGCAGTGTGTTGTGGTAGGTCGTTGCTTTATAAGCCTAATGGACAGCAGGGACTATCTGCGACATTGATCTGATCCCTTTCTTTAGCACCTGAGCTAGTATCAGTGAGCCAGTATTGGATTTCAGTGTTTGCAGAAAATATTAGCTGCTGTCTCTTGGGCTAAAGTGTTCTCGCCTTTAGTCTGAAAAGCTGCAGCCTCGTGCGTTGGCAGCATTATCAATCCGACCAAACTCAGGCTAACTAACCACTGTGGCGGTGCCGAGGCCAGGGTACTCATTGGAAAATGGTCTTTTGCCCCTCGGCGTGGCAATCTGTCCTGCGGCGGTGCAACGCTTGCAGGCCCCAGCTCGTCACCGGCACCCTCCCGGCTTAGTCCGGGAGCACGGTGGCTCCGGCTGTTCAAAGCACGAGCTTCCCAGGTGCCTTCTCCCTCGGCCTTGATTGACAGGCTGTCTACGCAGCTTACAAATAGAGCAGCTGGTAACACGTTCTCTGGGCGGAATAAAACATCCCAAGCAGCTGATTAGATTTTTTTTCCCAACTCTCCAGATAAATCTAACTGCATGTCTGCAAGTGCTAATGATTTGACTCTCCTCTTCGCTCCCCAATGTTCAAAGGCCGGAGCTGCAAACGTGTTATTTATTCTAGCTCTGGTTTATTTTTTTGTATCCAGCACACTGTATCTTCAATACCCAAACTAAGAACCCCAAAGCTAGCATTAATATTACATTTCTGCCTGGCTGTTTGAGGTTATTCATTTATGTTTTTCAGGCCCCCCAATTCCCAATGCTGTGTTAAGCTTCCGTTCTGCCATTGAATTATATATCTCCTTTTGTGGATGTGCTGTGCGTGATTTGTATCGTCTGTCTGCAAATCACGCTGCTTGCAGCACTGCGCCAGATAACAAGCTGCTGAGTGCAAAATCGGTGCAACCACAGGGTCAAAAGTTCAAATCCCAGCAAGGCGAGCCCAGCTCTCTTTCTTAAAAGATGGAACACGTGTGCATCGATTGAATGTAAGCAATGTGTGCAGATAGCATGGCGAGTATTTTGGAATGCTAGCAGTAGGGTGATAACTCTACAAGCAATGCATTGGAAATTCTATGATGCAGTGATACTATTGAGTACATGCAGTGCAGAGGCAACACTTCAAATGCCAAGGGCTTGCAAAAATAACATTGCGCTAGCAATTTTATCCCAGAAGTTGACATCACATTGTGGTGTGGTTCTCCTTTAAGGCGCAATGACGTAGCACGCCATCATGCCATGCCAATCAATAAAGCCCTATGCTCGCACGCCGGCTGTGCATGGGCGGGGACCGGTGAATGTTAATGTTAATGCTAGTTATTTCTTATAAGGAGCAACTCGCCCGTAGCCCTCAGTGTGCAGCAAGTAAGAGAGCTCAGTAGAGAGAAGCATAGGGTAGATCAGGGAGACACAGGGGTTGATAGGCACTAGTCATAAGAATTAAAAATAAATGTTTTAAGAGATTTCTTAAAGGAAGAAAGCTCAGGGCAGGTGCGCAGAAAAAACACGGAAAGAGTTCCAGAAACGTAGGGCAACAGAATCAAAGCTAGTGCCGCCAAAGTGGGCAAGCTTGTAACAAGGCTGCGCAAGGTTATTGGAGTTGTTGGATCATAGAACGCGAGATGACTGAAAATGCTTAATCCTTTCTTTCAAGTAAGGTGGGGCATTGTCTAAGAGGCACTTATGAGTGAGAGGGAGTACCTTATTTGCAATGCAATGCTTAACAGGAAGCCAGTGTAGGGAGTTACGAGCTTCAGTGACATGGCTCCTTCTGGAGATACGACGGCATTATTCCGGACCACCTGTAAGGAAACTAGATTGGAACAAGACGTACCAGTCAAGATGCAGTTGCTACAGTCAAGTCTGGAGTTGACCAGGGCCCTGACAAGGGCTGCAGTGTTGGTGGTGGAGAAAGTTTTGATTTGACTGATAAGGTGTGTTGTATTGGTGCAGGAGGCCTTCAGCTGGCTGACATGTTTGTTCATGTTGAGATTGGCATCTAAATAAATGCCAAGGGTCTTGACCCAGGGGCTGGTCTGTATTGTAGTTCCAGAGATGTTAAAAGCTGAATATCTGGAATCTAGTTTGGTAGACGTTGAGGAGTACCAATAGGAATGATCTCAGTTTTACTGCCATTGAGGGCAAGGGAATTTTTCATCATCCAGTCCTCAATGGTAGCAAAGATAGAAATGATTTTAATGAGGTCCAACTCAATATTGCCAGTCAGTTTGATCACCACCTGAGTGTCATTGGCGTAGTTGGTATAACTCACATCGATGCTGTCAAGAAGGTCAAAGAGAGGAATAAGGTATAAGTAAAAGAGAGTGGGAGAAAGAGATGCACCCTGAGGGACACCACATTGCAGCAATTGGATTGGAGATGTGAAGCCCCCTAAGGTAACACGAGCAGATCTGAGACCTAGAAATGAGGCGAGCCAACATAAGGCATTATTGGAGCAGTTCACGATAGTTCCTAGTCTCTCCATCAGCAAAGAGTGATCGGCGAGATCAAAAGCTGAGGAGAGATCTAGGAGCAGTAAGAGGGTAATCTGTTCTGAGTCAGCAATGTGGCAAAGGTTAGCTTTTAAGTCAATGAGAGCGGTTTCAGGGCCATGTGATGCGCGAAAACATGATTATTTTCAAAGTGTTGCTGTAGTTGACTATATGCGACCAACATTTTTAACAAAAAGGTAGCATTAGTATTATGGAAATAGAATGTACAAGTATGTCTGTGTCTCTGTTCTATTGACCACCAGAATACATCTGTGTGTCCTGGGACCCGTGTCCTTGTAGGATACAATGGCGACAAGGGGGCTCAGCATTTCAGTGTCCTGAACTGTAGTCCCGCGCAACCACTGCATGACGCCGGATTCCCTGCTGCGAGCACCTGCCACCTGTGTGTGACGCGCCACATCGCAAAGGGTTTGCATCATCCTGATACGCAGCCTCGCCATGATTCATCACTGGGTATCATGCTAGTAAGGAAGGGTGGTGCGTGCCCCTAGTGGCAGATATTACATTTGATTGTATATTCTCGGACACACCACCAACATTTTGGGAAATCCCTCAAGGAGGCATTCTTTGGTCACCCGATGCCTGCAAGTTTTGTGTGATACTGCATTTTTGCACAAATCAAAACATTCAGAAAATCATGCCTTCATCTTTCTGTGTGGCGCCAGTATATTTCCTATGTGTATCCCTCACCAAAAAAGGTGTTGGTCCCTAATACGGACAATAAAGCCTGTCATGGATTGTGACTCTCTTCGGGGAGTGCTTGTGCACTCTGAAAGACAGTGAACCATATGGCTCCAGCGGCACATATATCTGCATGGGGTGGCGTCTCTCTGTGAGTGCTTGTGCACCCCACAGGAGTGGTGTGCTGTGGCAGCTGTGTTTTCTGTCATTGGGACCGCTGCTGGGTGAATTGGCACCATGTCTGGGGATGAAGCAAGGGCACTGCCAAGAGGCAGATATCCTTGTCATCAAGGCTCTCTGTCAAGATGCACTGACAAATGCTCTGTGCATCTTGTATCACACTAGCAAGAATGCTGGAGATGGACCGCTAACACAAATTGCCGGATGTGAGAGTGCCCAGAATAGAAATGTGTGTGGTGAACGCTCACAACCTTCCTTTGTTAGATAACTCTTATGGTTAAGTCACTACTAATTTGGAATTTAAAGAAGGGTGCAAACCCGCAGGAAAAGGTGCCTCCGTGGAACGGCACACAACGAAAACAGGGGTAAGGACCAAGGCCGTTAAGCCAGCGGTGCGGGCTGCACTCCCAAACACCACTCGTGGTATATAGATTCAATGTGGTTCAAAGCACAAAATAATTAACTTCTGTCAATTTACTGCAAAAAATGATAGTTTAATACTTGATTTTCATCATCAATTTAAGTAATTGTACATCTTAGAAAAAGCAGATGTGCAGGGCGAGCTCAAACAATTGGCCAATGAATTTTGGAACACTGTTCCTTCGTCAGGGCCAGCTCATTCACAAACTAATCAGATTCGAGTGCTAAAAATTGAGCAAACGAATCTGTTGGATAACCCAAAATATGTCAGCAACATTAATTAATTGAACATACAGTAATTATAAAGCAAATCCACAGGGATCATAACATAGCAAGAAAATAAAGTCATCAACGTATACATCATCATCATCATGATTTAGGAGTTTTTCAAGTATGCCGGGTGTGGATACATTATGCCCAAAGTGGCCATATGGATGCACATGTTCAATGACAATAACCACAATGAACAACACGATTTCAACACATACCAGGAGAAAGGTTACATGTAATAAAGAGTCCATACATGTCATGAACCATAAGATTACCAACGGATACCAATAGTAAAAAAGTAAAAATAATGTAAAAAATACATACGTGAAATCCCATTTTATGTGCGTGATGTCCAGAATAGAATCGGTGTTGAAAGCCATAAAACTGGAAGAGGTGTACCTGGTGGAGAAACAACCAGCAAGGAAAGCTGGTGGAAAGACAAGTAGGCAGAGAAAGGAGCGCTAGCCTGGACACATTCCGACATTCCCTCAATGTGGCTATGATCTTCTTCATCAGAATTACTGTCCAGTGAAGGGGCACATTTGTAGCAGGTGTGGAGTGCAGAACCATTTTGACTATGTGTGCAGAGCGCCAGCGCCAGCCATCCAGTCAAGGGGTAAAAAATGCCTGAGAGTACCTTTCCAAAAGAAGCCTTCACAAGTGGCAGTCAACGAGCTGGCGACAGAAGAGGCTGACCCTCCAGTGGGCGATGCAGATGATGAGGACGTATTGTTCATATCGACAGTACTTTGTGTGGGGACGGCAAACGGAAATGCCAGCCCCGGTGTACTGTAAATATCCTGAACACGAACACCCTTGTGCTCATTGATACCGGAGTGTCTGTAACTGTGATGCCCAAAGATCATTACAAAGCTCTGCATCAACCTCTTCCACTGCAAAACACGAAGGTGCGCATATTCACATTCAGGAACAAAGACCCATTACCTCCCGAAGGCGTGTTTGTGCTGCCGGTCCAACATGAGGGTGAGAACATCACAGCATGGTTTTTCGTATCAAAGGTCAGTGACCTGACCCGACTGGGATGTGTGGCTGCAGAGGCTCTCACGTTGGTACATTTTGTATATGGGGTCTTCGTGGAGGATGGGGAGTCACTGGTGGAACGCTTCAATGACCTCTTCATAGGAATTGGATGCATGCAAGGGGAGCTGATACAGCTTAACATTGGTGAGACTATTCAACCCGTGGCTTTAAATCATAAGAGGGTTTTGTTTCACCTGAGGGAACAAGTGGAGAAGGACATTCTCTGTGGATATCCTCAATTGTCATCACCTGCAATTCCAAGCAATGAGAGTCAGTACAGGTTTATGTTGATATGTGCATACTTAACAAGGCCATAAAAAGGGAACACCATATCACGCCAACAATTGATGACTCTGTGGCTGACCTGCAGGCTGCCACATTCTATTCAAAACTGGACCTAAAGGTTGCATATCATCAGCTGGTTCTACATCCTGAGACAAGGTATATAATGACGTTCACGACCCACATGGGGTTGTATCATTACAAAAGACTCCATTTTGGGATCTCATTGGCTGCAGAGGTCTTCCAGAATGCCATCCGCGCAGCTGTAAGGGGCCTCCAAGGTGCGCTGAACATCAACAATGACATTTTGGTGTTTGCCCAGTCCAAGGCTGAGCACCTTCAACGTCTGGAAACTGTGTTGGAGCGAATTTGCTCATTGGGATTGACACTCCATATAAAGAAATGTGATGTTTTGAAGAGACGTATTGAATTTCTTTGGCTTCATATTTCAGGAGAGCGGTATGTCAGCAGATCTTGCAAAGGAGAAGGACATTCGAGAAGCAAAGCCCCCTGAAACTGTGTCGGAAGTGAGGAGTTTCTTGAGCCTGGTCACCTACTGTGGCTGTTTCATCAAGAATTTGGCAACTATCTCTGAGTCTCCTAGGAATCTCAAGAAAAAAGAATCAGCGTGGCAGCGGACCCCATTGGAACAAAGGGCATTTGAGGACATTAAAGATGAGTTGTCAGCTGAATGCACTTTTGCATTTTTTTTATACTAGTCTGGACACAGAGATTGTTGTGGATGCCAGCCCATTTGGTTTGGGGGTGGTTCTCACTCAGTTTGGTCGGAGTGGTGAAGTCCAGCTGGTAGCGTATGCAAGTAGGGCTTTATCCGTGGCTGAGCAATGCTACTTCCAGATTGAGCGGGAGGCACAAGCCTTGTTGTGGGGTTGCTGCCACTACCATCTATTCATATTCGGCAAAGCTGTGCGAGTGGTGACAGACCACAAACCTATTCTCCCCTCATGACCGGAGTGTCAGCGAAACCCCGGCCCCTGAATTGAAAAATGGCTCCTGGCGTTGCAATAATATGTAGTAAATTTAGTTCATCAACCCGGAATGGGGAATGTAGCAGACTATTTAGGGAGCTCGACAAGCTTGGAAACAGAGGAAGAAGAGACAGATGATTTTATGAGAGAGGTCTCTCAAGGTGTGATCCCCAACTCAATGGAGGTGGATGAACTGAGAGATGAGTCTGAAAAAGATCAATGTTTCCAACTCCTGAGGGATGCCATGACAAGAGGCAAATGGAAGACTGTCCTGACAAACCTCGAGAAAAGAATGCAAGAGGCGAAGATCACATTGGAACAGTTGTGGAGGGTAAAACGTGAGTTGACATTCACCAAAGAGGGCCTCCTAAGGGGATCGCACATTGGTGGTTCCCGCAGAAAGTCATTCAAGGAGCCCATCAGGCACATCAGGGGGTTGCAAAGACAAATGCTTGTCTCTGTCTTGAAGTTTGCTTCCCAGCACTTGAGGACAGAGTGGAGGAGTTCATAAAAGCATTTGTATGAGCCAGGCAGCTGCCCCAAAACATAAGGAGCCCCAAATTGAGTGTATGCCCTGGAGCGAAACAGCCTGGGAGTGCCTGCACATAGATTTTGGTCCAACCCATCAAGACTCCCATTTCATGGTTATGGTGGATAAGTGGTCCTTTTTTTCTTGCAGTGCAGTTTGTTCATTCGACAGCCCTACATGATGTAATTCCAGCAATTGAAAACGTTTTTGCCACACATGGTTGCCCCAATACATTATTCTCTGACAATGAACCCCCTTTTCAGAGTGCAGGATTTTCGGAATTTATTCAAGAACGATGTATACATCACGGGAAAGTCACCCTACTGTGGCCTTGTGCTAATCGTGAAGCAGAACTCTTTTTGGGGGAGGAAGGATAGCACAGGGGCAACACGTTCATCTCTCTTACATCCACCAGGCAATACTCCCCCCATAGCGGCCAGCCTACCAGCTGCGACCACTATACAACCAACGTTCGAAGCCTTTAGTCCAATATCACCAGAGCAATTTCTCAAACTTCTATCTGCCCACAAACCATCTGGCTGCCCGCTGGACCCTTGCCCGGCCACAATCCTCAAAGCAATTTTCGCTTCCACCTGCGCAGGAGAACACGGAAGATCCATCATAAATGCCTCCCTTTCCTCTGGTATGTTTCCCGATGCATTCAAAATGGTTCATGTCAAACCGCTAATTAAAAAACCTTCCCTTGACCCTCTGCAGCCCAAAAACTACTGCCCCATCTCGAACACCATTCCTTGCCAAACTCATTGACCGAACCGCCTACTCCCAATTAAATGCCTTTGTCGAAACCAACAATCTCCTAGACCCGCACAATCAGGTTTCAGAGCCCGCCACGGAACCAAAACCACCCTAACTTCAATCTGGGATGACCTTAAAATGACGGCAGACTCCGCGGGATGCGCTGCACTAATCTTTCTTGACCTATCTGCCGCCTTTGACACAATCAATCACTCAATCCTCCTAGACCGCCTCCACTCCCTAGGAATTCACAGAACCACTCTTAAATGGATAGTTTCATTCCTCAAAGATAGGTACCAAATAACGATACTGTCCTCCTATACCTCCCAGTCGACACAGGAGTCCCAAAAGGAGCATGTCTATCCGTCCTCCTCTTCAATCTCTACTTGATCACCCTCCCTCCAATAGTTCTTTCACACAACATCCTGTGTTAAAACTACGCCGACGACACTCAACTAATTCTAAAACTAATGAACTCAAATCCCAACTCCCGACCTGACCTGGCCTCCTGCCTCCTCGACATAGAACTCGGGATGACCCAAAGCCACCTCTTGTTAAACCCCTCCAAAACGGAAATCATGGTATGTGGCAACTCCGAGCTTCTTCCGCAACCACTACCCTGGCCATCCGCCATGGGCAGCTCACCGAACCCCTGCAACTCTGTGAAAAATCTTGGGTGCATCCTTGACTCTGACCTAACACTCTCGCGCCAAGTCAACAGCGTCTCAAAATCCTGCCACTACCACCTTAAAACCCTTAGGCGCATCTTTCCATATCTCTCCTTTCCTAACAGACTCTCTGCGGTTCAATTAATCGTTATGTCAAGACTGGACTATGCAAACCCCCTATACCTCGGAATCCACGCGTACCAACTGAATAAACTCCAAAGGGCACAACACGCGGCAGCCAAATTGCTACTTCCGCTCGGCCCAAGAGACCACATCTCCCCAGCCCTTAAAACGCTGCACTGGCTTCCAGTAGCCCGAAGGGTGACTTTCAAAACCTTATGCATCTCCCATCGAGCACTGCATAAAACCGGACCTCAATATCTTCAAGACAAACTAAAACCCTATCACCCCCCTCGCACCCTAAGATCAAGCTTAGCCGGCCTCCTAGTCATTCCTAACACAAACTCAGTCAGATTAGGCGGATCAGCATTCTCAGCCTTGGCCCCTACCCTGTGGAACTCACTCCCACCCCACATCCGCCAATCTGAGGATTTATCATCTTTCCACAAACTGATGAAAACCTGGCTCTTTCCCCTAAAACCAACCGGTAACCAAACTAACCCAAACAGACAATCAGCATCTCAACGACACCAACACAACAAACTACCTGAGGCGAGAAATTGACAGCTAATGACCCCGAATATAAACTAGAAAGACAAACAGAATTAAACGAGTAAAGTAGATCAAAACAGTGAAGCGAATAATAAGAATAAATCATAGGGAAACTGTAATGAGATGTAAACTGCTGAAACGCACATAATACATGAGGAGGGAACGAAATGAATGGTGTCGATGAAATAGTTAGAATAGATGAAGCGTGTTGAATAGATGAATGCACTGAGTGAAAGAATGCATGAGTGGAAGAACTAATGACTATATAGACTGAATACGTGTGTAAATTGAATGAGTATGTACATCTGATAAGAGTATAGAATGGATGAACTTGTTAAGCGTCTGAGTGTGTAGAGTGGTTAAGTATAAACAGTTGAATACACTGAGTGGAAGAATGCATGAGTGGAAGAACAAGAGTGGGGGATCGTGTAGAGTGGGGGATCGTGTAGAGCGGGGGATCGTGTAGAGGGGAAGAGCGTGTAGAGGGAAGAGCGTGTAGAGCGGAAGAGCACGTAGAGCGGAAGAGCATGTAAAGCGGATGAATATGTAGAGCGGATGAGTGTATAGAGCGGATGAGTGTATAGATCAGATGACGAGTGTATGAAGCCAATGAGTACATAGAACGGATGGGGGTATAGAACGGATGGGAGTGTGGAACGGATGGGGGTATAGAACGGATGAAGCTACAGAGCGGACGAGGTTACAGAGCGGATGAATGTAGAGAGCAAATTAATTTATAGACCAGGAAACTGTGTATTACCGAATGACTCTAAGGGGCTGATGAGTGCATATTAACGTTGAACACGGGGAAAGCATGAATGCATTGAATGGATGAGTACGGAGAGTGGATGAGTACGGAGAGTGGATGAGTACCGGGAGCGGATGAAGGAAGTAAGCGAATGAGTGCGGGAGCGGATGAGTTGAATGCGTGGAAATCATGAGTTGATTGAGCAGAGAAGTGAGGAGAGCTGATCAGTGAGGGAACAGATGAGTGCAGGGGAGCGATGGGTGCGGGGAGTGGATGGGTTCGGGGAGCTGGTGAGTGCAGGGAACGGATGAGTGTGGGGAGCGGATGAGTGCCGGGAACACGTGAGTGCGAGAGCGGGTGAATTTGGGGAGCGTAGGGTGGGTGAATACGAAATACAGGGGCAGATAGGACTGTATGCGTGGGGCAGACAGGAGGGCATGCATGGGGAAGACTGGAGCATGCAGGGCAGACTTGAGCGCGCGGGGCAGACTGGAATGCATGAGGGCATCGAGCAGACCGGAGTGTGTAGCCATTCGGTATAACTGTTCTCATACGAACATCTCCCGCTCACTCCCCATCATTCTAAGTAAACGCTGCTGGTTACACACCCACCAGCCAGGCGTTATCCTCAGGCCTAACGCAGCCACAGTCGGTCTGGATAAATCCTGTCAGAACGAACACATACCCCTGATCTCAACCACCACACCTAACGATAAGAAGCAGCTATTTCACGAATACCGCACCAGCTGCACACATACCTGGTGCGCACACGCGCCATTGACTCTCCCTACTCTCTCTACTGACCTGAACTTCGGTTCCCAAGGGCGTTCAACCTACCAGCGCCTTCAGACCATACCAATGGTATATAAGGCGCTATATAAATGCAAATAACATAACATAAAAGAACATTTATAATAATTGTAATAATAATAATGCGCACCCAAGGTTTTTTTAATCACTCATGGTCAGGGGCTATGTGAAAATAGAGCACGATTTCAGTTCTTATGGGAATATCGAAAAACAGCTCACTGCTCAATGGATGTGGCTGCAGCAGAGGCTTTGTTACAGATATTTCTATAGGGGGTTCTCGCCGATTATGAGGAAAGGGTACTGTGGAGGATTGAAAATGAAGTGGTGAGTGAAGAAAGAGAAAGGGCCATTGAACAGGAGAATGTTTGGAAGGGCCTTCGAAGGTATCCTGTGACCATGGGAGCTGAGCAGTTGGTACGATCAAGGTACCCTAATGGGAAGATGCCTCTTACCTACGAACCAAGACGATTCCAAGTGGTGGACATACAGGGGTCCAAATTAATGGCATCAGACAGCTGGGACTCATCACCAGGAATTCCAGCTTCTTCCAAACGTTTTCAGGTTCTCCTGATGTGGGGAAAGTGAGGAGCCAGAGGGTGACAGGTGGTGAAACGCCAAGTTTTTAGTTGGAAGAGAGTGATGATGGTGATGATGACCACAGGTGGGTGATGCAGAGTGAGGACATTGATGGTCGCTGTGGCCTGGAGAGGAGTGATGGAGAACCTTTGGAGCTGATAAGAGAGAAGAGGTATCCTGCTTGAGAGTCCCAGTGCTGGAAAGCCTACCTGGAGGTCTTTGTTACAGATGATTGATGAAAACAAAAAAAGTATTTGTTGGTGTGTGTTACATTGCCACACAAAGGTTTTAGTGTTATGATAGTATACTGTTTCTGTTTGGTTTATATGAAAAGGGGGAATATGGTGTAGTTCTCCTTTAAGACGCGATGACGTTGCACGGCATTGCGCCATGCCAATAAATACGGCCATAAACTTGCACATCGGCTGTGAATGAGCAGGGACCGGAGAATGTAGAAGTGTTTCTGTGTCTCTGTTCTATTCACTGCCAGCATGCACCTGTGTGTCCTGGCACCCCTGTCCGTACAGGGTACAGCACGCCTGACCTTCAACTCTGTGAGTCATGCAAACTTTAACATTGAGGTGTTCGTACCAGGAAGTAGTAGTAATTTATTAAGCGTAAACAAAAAACAGTTTCAAGGTGTTACAATACCACAAATACAAAAATTGCAATATATATATATATATATATATATATATTGCAATTTTATATATATATATATATATATATATATATATTGCAATTTTATATATATATATATAAAAAACAATACAACTATAAATTAGAACAGAGGATATTTACAATTAATTCCTAATCCAGAACTCCCCAGGCGAAAATACTATAGGTTTTATCTGAAGGCACATAGGAAACCTGGTTCATATTGTTTCAATTGAAACTTATTCTAAAGCGTGATGTGATCTACCATAAGAATGCCCTTTCACCATAATGCCAGGAATAGCATAAGTGACATCACATGACCATTGACCTCAAATGACATCAGAGGAAGTGTTGCCAATTGAGCACACCCTCAAGTGACATCACAGGAAGTGATGGCACACAGCCTTTCACCCCTTGACAAAACAGGAAATGGCATCACATAGCATTATTCCTCAGTACACTAAGAAAAATATGATTACGATATCACTGTAATATGATATAGATGTGATCCAAGAACCGATCACCATATGTAGCCTAAATATTGGTGTGCGTAGGCCCATTTTATCTACTTACTGTGAATATATGCAGTCGTCCAAGGCCAAATGATGCCATGCAATGGAAAAAAATACACGTGGATGTTGCATGAAATGAAACAATATGTGTCAACAAATTCAACCCTTAGAAACTGAGCCAGTATCGATAGTCATCCCCCTGTCGGGACATGCACAAAACCTGACAGGTTGTAGCAGGTTATATATTTTTACAGGTGTTGGAAGTTTTCTGAAGCATTTTCATTTGTTAGACAGTTTTCGCATATTGAGTGTGGCAAGGAACACAGAGAGAGAGAGAGAGAGAGAGACAGACCCTGTTTTCTCCCCTTTGGCTTCAGGCCACAGGGAGAATGAGCCAATAAAATGAGCCAAGGCCTGCCACAAGCCCACATTCCTCACTAGCGGTTGTGTGTGGTCCATGGCGACTGCACACATATGTGCTGTGTTCCCATATAAGAACATACTCATGTTGTCTTTAAGGCCAGTAATGACACGATACGAAAACAGGTCCAAGCTGGCTCTGCCAATATTCCTGTAACCCCACAGTAAATACTCCTGTTTGCTTTGTCATTAAAAATGCAATGCCATAATAAGAAAACATGTCCAAAAAGGCTCCAATGTAGGCCAATCTAGACACACAATAACACTTATCATGCATGCTTTATCATAGTTGTCCATTACAAATGTCATGTCACAGTGAGAAATGGCTAGACTGACTCCACCAACATGCCAGAACATTCACAGTGCCTTCTCCACATGGGAACCCACCCAGAATATTTACACACAAACCCCTTCATGCCCATTGACCCACCAGTCAATTATCCATACCCCTTCTCTCACACTGCATTCTGTACACATGCACCCTCCCACCCAGATAATTCACAGTCACATACATACCCATTCGCCCGCCAAATTGAAAGCACTGAATTGTATTTGAATCCGTTGCAAATGCCTCTCGTCATGGGTACGTGGTGGGAAGCATTTACACTGCTTTGCACTGCATGTTAACATAGATTTGGCAGTTGCAACACTAATTGATGCACTTCGTGGTGAAAGCATGCAAATTGCATGGTTTGGATTGCAGTGCACATAAGTGTGCAGGCTGGAGGTCAAAACATTTGGATTTTGTGAAAAATGACATCAAATGTCTTTTATATATGCTTAAAGTATAGTGATGCAAAACAGAGGTGGCTTTTCAGGTTCACATTTCTTGTAATCGTCAATTCATGATGCGGAAAATAAAGCTACAACGATACTCCATTAGCTTAGCATGTTTTTACAAGGATTTATGTATTGTCTCATTGCTTCAATATGTGTTTTATTTTGTAGGTAAACACTACAAGACCGTATTTCTGTAGTTCTTGAAAGCCAACACCTAGTTTCTACCAACTTGAGCTCGGTAGGAATGTTCTCAAGTACTAAAATTAGAGTGGGTTTGAAACCGGGCTTCCCTGCTTCACCAAAACGTGCGATGCAGGGTAAATAATCTTCCTCGCAGTCCCTTGTCTGCAAAAATATGGAGTGCCTGGAAGTGATTCAGTGCATGTTATACAAAAATACCCCAATTACAGTGGGGCAGATTCATTTTATTAACAAAATGGTGTCCCCTCATGATCTCCTTTTTGTCGCCTAGGATTACTTTATTTTAGGACCAGTCACAAAAAGATGCTAATATGGGAGATGGCAGCCTGCCTAAAAAAACCTCTGTGCAGAGTATTAAGCCATTAGCTACATCACAGGACGTAGATGGAGATGCATATGGCAGGCTTGTGTCCCCCGCCTCTCTCCATGTAGACTGACAACTTGAGGGGAGCTGGGAGCTATTTAGCTCCTGCTTTTAGGCTAGATGTTCCAGGTTGGCTTTCTACCAACAGTTAGCAGGAGCTACATTTGGTTCCCCAGGCCAATTGATGACGAACAAACACACCTATGTGCATTTAACTCTGTGCTTTTGGGATAATCTATAAATAAGAATTAAGAGAAACACAAATCATGTTTAAAGCATAAGGTATCATAAATAATGGACCAAATGATAGGTGTGCATTTTATATGGAGCTTGCATTTGCAGAATGCTATGTACTAGCTCCTTGTTCCCCAGTGGTAGCTCCTGGTTAAGACTGGATACCCAAGAGCTGCTTTTAGCTCCTTCTTATCCAATCTTAATTTTGATACTCTTCTGTAATAGTACAATATACATGTCCTCTTACTCCAGGTCATCCAGCAGCCTGGCTATGCTAGGTGCACATCAGAGAAAACATGTGTCACTTAAACCTCCGCAGTGGACTTTGTTATTGCTAGACCTACACAGGTATGTATATGCTACGCATCCTGTGGTGTGAATCAAACAATGGGCACTTGCTTAAGGAGACTGATTTTCAGGAAGAGGAGAGAATTTGGTTTTGCTGGTAGCTGAGGTTGCAAGGCATTCAAGAGCCAAACTCCAAGTGACCTTCACCCATGCTTCTGCCACATGAAATTGTAAAGGCATGTTGTATATGTATGCTGGTGGGTACTGGTGGACACACGCCCAAATACTTACTTGGCCCATGCTGTAGTAGACCTTGCACATGGTCCAAAGGACTCCAATAACGGGCAGCCCTGTGGCGAGTGCCCTTAAAGGAGCATGTTTCTGATTATTTAGATAAAGCCA
Source organism: Ambystoma mexicanum (assembly GCF_040938575.1). Lineage (NCBI taxonomy): Eukaryota > Metazoa > Chordata > Amphibia > Caudata > Ambystomatidae > Ambystoma > Ambystoma mexicanum. The sequence goes on from NC_090937.1 coordinate 433,621,502, forward strand.
CACCCTGGCAGCCTCATTTTGCATTCCTTGCTGATTGTGTATGAACTTTTAATTGGGGCATGGGATTGTTTATAACATCACAGTAGTCCAATTTTGCCATGAGCAGATCGCTCATGGTATGCAGTCTTTCCATCAAATTAATTTTTCAATCAAATCATTATCCATTGAAATTCAATCATTGAAAAAAGTTTCCATCGAAAAACATATTCATTGAATGCATTTCGATGGATTCCCAACTCAAACATACCTTATGGATGTTTGGGTTGGTAATTCAATGGGTTGAGGGAAGGTTTAATTGTGTTGGTAATTCAATTGGTTGAGGAATGGGGGTTGGGGGAATTAGTGAGAGAGGACCCCTGGAGTTGGGGATTTGCGGGGGTTTATTGTATAAACAATAAATACCACAAATTAGAGGGAGCTATCCAGTGCTGAAATGCATTGTAGATTTCAGCAATGGACAAGGGTTCATTCTTGAAAATGGGGGTTGGGAGGGGGTTTAGGGAGAGGGGACCTCTGGGATTTGGGGGGGTTTGGTGGGCACCCCCCTTTAAACAATTAACACCACAAGTTAGAGGAAGTTGGTCAGTGCTGAAATACTATATAGATGTCAGCACTGGACAGCTCCCTGTATCTTTATAACGATATGCATGTTTCATAGACTTTCCATGCACAAAATGTAAAGTGTTTATATAACGAAACCCTATTCAATGAAAGGGTTTCGATGCATAAACATTTAGCACTTTATGTATGGGAATTTGATGAAACATATTTCAAAGGAAATTATTTGATGGAACAAACCATTGATGGAAACATTTTGATGGAAAGACATGTAACCATCTCTCATGAGGGCACTGGTTTGCAGGACCACATACAGTAAGCGCCAGTCAAATGCAACATAACATAAAATATGTATTAAATGCAAAGAACCATGTCATTATGTGGTTGTGATGTTTAGAGAACCAGAAGGGAGGGTGGTCACATAAAGAAAGTATAGGAACACACTTGCAAGTGCGTTAGGAAGTGTAGTGATGACATAAGCATGATAAATAAATGCTCACGTTTATAGAAGGGGGAAAACATTAGAAATAACAGGCCACAATAGGCTATCAATTGGTTAACTAAGGGGGGTGGGTGGTGCTGATGAAAAGATATTTGTAAGCCAAATCTGGTCATGATTGAAGACTTGGAGTCCAGGCTGCTGCTGTCCGATTCCCCGAACCCCTAAACACACCCAGGGAGAAGACACAATGTTGGACATGCTCAGCTCACGGTTGCTAAGTAACCAGAGAACAGTGAGAATATCTCCAGACACCGTGGAGCTGTGCTCTCCGCCCAGGCAGGCTTGTGTTTTTTTAAATAGTACGTTTTCAATCGGGGTACCATGTTGGAAAAAACAAACAATTTTTTTAAAAGGGCATACTCCAGGTAGGGGTCGCAAAGGCCATGCCAGGGGTTGCAGGGAATTTCCAGGGGTTGCAGCTGCGACCCCTAGCAACTCCCAAATGACATCCGTGGGCACAGCGACTCTGCCTTCTAACTCTTCATCTGTGTCCAAGGTTGGTTTCAATCCATCCATAATTTTGTCGTACCCTTTGATATGAGAAATTGAATGGAAAATTTTCTGTCTACCGATGCCAATGTAAAATAGGGCATATATTTATTTTATTTATTTGTATTGATTCATAAAATGAACCTTTGCAAAAACAAAACATTCTGCTAAGAACCTTTGCAAAATGTTATCATTTCTTAAATTTAAACCCGCACTACCTGCATTGCTCTAAAATACACTTTAAAGTAGCCATAAAAACTTCATTTCATATAGGAATAACATTCAATCATCAAAACAAACAAACGATTCTTTTCATAATCCTCATAAAAATCATAAAATTTCAAACAGTCAGAGGCTTCGTATAATTTTGCATGACTTTCTTGTAGGTTACGTGATAATCCCTATGCATTAATATTCCTTTATATTCATTATCGTGGGCACTTATTTTACGTGTTCAATCGTTCAGATATCTCTTTCCAAATTCGAAATAGTGCCATGTGACAGATTCAGTTTAGTATTTAGACAATAGCCCCAAAAGTCATCCCTTTTTATGGCCTTGTATCTTCCAACAAACTGCCCCAGCTGTGTCATGTAAATGAATCCCATTTTAGGACAACGTGTCAGAACATGTCTTGGTGATTCAATATTGTCCTGGGACTTACAAATGCAACATATTCTCTGTTCCACTGGGAGCTTAGAGTAGGTGCCTTGCAGTGCAAACAATGGCAACTGATTTGTTGGCAATTTCAACACAAGATTACGGACTACCGAGCTAGGGCATTTCAGAAGATAGTGCTGGGTTTTAAGATAACAATGCCCGATACCCAATATAAATAAAAAATGATGTAATGTTTGCAAGTGTAGGTAATTATTTATCCAGTCCCACTGCTCCACCTTATTTTTGTATAACGCCTTCAGGACCTCGATCTTAGTACCCCGTACAAAGTCGTGGGTCCACGCTATATTAGTCAAACACTCCTCCTTCAGATTTACGTAATTGTAGGAGCTTCCTGTTTCATAGGTGGAACACATAAATTGCAACAATTGGCATATAGGCATGCCTCTTGTTTTAATATAAAGTGAACCCCTACCTATAAGCGACTCCGAAGGGAAACTAATTCCAATTCTACACGTAGATAGGGCATATATTTTGTGACCCAAGTACCTTTGCAGGCTCGATGGAACTTCAAGAAACTTCCTAAAAATGTTCAAAATTTGTATTTTCATTTATGGAACTTTTATGCGGTTCCTCCTGCTAGTGACAAAGTTATTCTCCTCACAAAATTGTCTTTTGTGGGGTTGGTTATGTTTTTTCTTTGAAGGGATATTTTCCACCCCTCCCGAACATGCATTTGCCTTGCCCAGGATGAAAACATGCTGCAGAAGGTTGTCGTGTGTTCCCTTCAACATGGTTTGCAGCGCTAAATTTGCAAACTAAGATTTGGCTTTCAGACTCGACATGTTCAACCTGAGCGCTACCAATCACTACCTTTGATTCTGATTTGAAAGTTTGCAAACTGATCACAGACCCAAAAGTCAATATATATAATCACATTTTTAGAGCCCTCTTAAGGTTTTTTTTTAAAGAAGCGGGATGGATGTTCACCGAACAGGTGAACTTGTCATGTTTTCCTGCATGCCAGCTTCTTGTCCAAGTTTGTTTTACATTTCTCCAGCGTTTTTTGACATGGGAGCAAGTACCTTCTATAGGGAGTTTGAATGAGATGTTTTGGGCCCTTCTAACTTTTCCCCCTGGAAGAAAAGTCACAAAATGTTTCTACAGATACCACACGTGCACCTCTGTCTTTTTACATCATGTTATGAACCTCCCATAACTGTATCGGTTTATTTTAACTTCAGCTAAATATTAACCACATAGACACTAGCTCAGCCTAAATAAGATGTCCAAGCATGTGTGATCTGCGCTAAAGATGTAATACATGCTAGTTCTAATGTGGCTTTACCAGAGCTCAAAATATATAGTTGTTTCTAAAGATTGATTCAATTTGGTGTTTTCTAGACTGGGACGTGGGTTCTCGTGAACAACGCCAGAAGTAGACAAAGTACTATTCTTAATGTGAATACTGTTGATTTTAATTATTTAGGGTCCTGTGCGGTGTGGCAGCAGGGGTGTTGCTAGATCTGTAAAAGATCTGGAGCTACACAAATTTTGGGACTTTCGGGACTGGGGGCTAGCTAGCCTTTAACACCTGAGTTTTATCCAGGGCTACAACCAAAAGACCCGCGGCTATAACCCCCTTAGCCCCCCCCTAGCAACGCCTATGTGTGGCAGTTTTCTTTTCCTTGCATGGGCTTTCTTAGTGAATGTCTTTCAATTAATCTCCAAATGTTTTGTTGATTCGGTTGAAGGCAGAGCAACGAAAATGGGGAATGATTTTATTTTTTCTAAAATAGGTTTGCCCAAGGCTAGCTGCCTTTAATATGTTGACTATGCATAGTATAAACAACATTTGTCAAAAGAAAAATAACATATAGATAACTTAAGAAGCATAATTACTTCATCGCAAGATTTCGCATTATCAAAGGCTGGTTCTCAGGCTAAAAACATCAACACAAAACAACAAAAAATAGGAAACCATGTTTTTGTTCGATAATGTTTAAAGAATGGAGTGTCTGCTGGGCAGTGATTTAAAGTGTACATACCTTCCTCTTCAAGGCCTCATTAAACCTTAATATTTGTATTAATCCAAATGAATGTATATGTGCCGATAGTTAAAATATAGTAACATATTTACTTTTGGCCCATTTGAAATATATTCATGTAACTCAACCTGTTAATATATGAAAAGACACTTGGCTTGTGTAATCTAACCCACTTCCTCTCTGGCTCTCTTTGCAGGTAGTGACAGCGAGTGAGACCACACCGGTGGAGCCATGCTTCACACAGCCTTGTCATGCTGGCAGCCATGTCTGGGTTTGGCTGTGGTGCTAGTCTGCATGGCCTCAGCCCTGGGCTGCCCAGCCCGCTGTGAATGCTCGGCACAGAACAAGTCCGTCAGTTGCCACCGCAGGCGACTCTTGGCCATCCCAGAAGGCATTCCCATCGAGACCAGAATCCTAGACATGAGCAAGAATCGTCTAAAGAGCGTGAACCCTGACGACTTCACTGCCTACCCCCTGCTTGAGGACATTGACCTGAGTGACAATATAATAGGCAATGTGGAACCGGGGGCCTTCACGAGTCTATTTAACTTGCGATCCCTGCGCTTGAAAAAGAACCGCCTGAAGCTAGTGCCTCTGGGCGTATTCACTGGACTGTCCAACTTAACTAAACTTGATATCAGTGAAAATAAAATAGTGATTTTGCTGGACTATATGTTCCAGGATCTACAAAATTTGAAGTCTCTTGAAGTCGGGGATAATGAACTGGTGTACATATCCCACAGAGCATTTAGTGGCCTAATTAGTCTGGAACACCTGACCTTGGAGAAGTGCAACCTCACAGCTGTACCAACAGATGCCCTTTCTCACCTTCACAACCTCATCAGCTTGCAGCTCCGGTATCTCAACATCAATTCTCTACCTACAATTGCCTTTAAGAGATTGTTCCGTCTCAAATACCTAGAGATCGACTACTGGCCTCTACTAGATATGATGCCTGCTAACAGCCTCTATGGGCTGAACCTCACGTCACTCTCAGTGACCAACTCCAACCTGTCTGCCATTCCTTATCACGCTCTAAAAAACCTGGCGTATCTAGTCCACCTCAACCTCTCCTACAATCCCATCAGCACCATTGAAGCCGGCATGTTGGTGGATCTGGTGCGCCTTCAGGAATTCCATATCGCGGGTGCCCAGCTGCATACAATTGAGCCGCATGCCTTCCAGGGGCTGCGGTTTCTGCATGTTCTTAATGTGTCCCAAAACAGGCTGGAGACATTAGAGGACAATGTGTTCCATTCTCCCAAAGCTTTGCAAACACTCTGTATAGATGACAACCCTTTGGCTTGTGACTGCCGCCTCCTTTGGATGTTTGAAAGGCATCCCCAGCTCTATTTTGGTGGCCAACAACCAATGTGTGCTGGCCCAGATAATGTGAAAGAGCGCTCCTTCAAAGAATTCCATACCACCGTCCTTTCCTTTTACTTCACCTGCAAGAAACCCAAGATTCGAGACAGGAAAATGCAGCAGCTTACAGTGGATGAAGGTCAATCGGTGAAACTGGTCTGCAATGCTGACGGGGATCCTCCACCCATCATCTCTTGGCTGACACCAGGAAGGAGATCGGTGTCTGCAAAGTCAATTGGAAGAGCCACTGTCTCTGAGGATGGCTCGCTGGAGATACGATTTGCCCAAGTCCAAGACAGCGGAACATATGTTTGTGTCGCAAGCAATGCTGCTGGCAACGACAGCTTCACAGCTTCCCTTAGTGTGAAAGGGTTTGCTTCAGACCGGTATCTTTATGCCAACAGGACCCCGATGTATATTATAGAAGCCAATGAGACCAACTCTAATGGAACCAATGTAAACATGACCTTCTCCCTGGACCTTAAGACCATCTTGGTGTCGACGGCGATGGGTTGTTTCACGTTCCTGGGTGTGGTCTTATTCTGTTTCCTCCTCCTCTTTGTGTGGAGCAGAGGGAAAGGCAAGCATAAAAACAACATTGACCTAGAATACGTGCCACGCAAAAACAATGGTGCAGTAGTGGAAGCAGATGTGGTCACCAGTGCACCCAGGCGGTTCAATATGAAAATGATTTAGCAGGCAGCCGGGAACTGTCCTTGTTCATGAGGCATTGTGTCTGAACCAGTGAACCAATCTTGGCACTCTGAGTGGTGCCACAGAGGCATCTGCTGGAGTGTTCAAACTGTCTTGGTTGTACAATGGAGCCCCTTGGCTCGGGGCAGGTGTGCCGGGACCTGTCACGGAGGTGGATCACTAATTGTTTGCATTGCAAATATTGGCATTCTGGGGATCTCAGTAATGGACTTTTGGCTCAAGTTCATGGACAATCGTTCAACATTTTCTACCACTACTTAAAAAAAACAAAAAACAAACCTACAGTGTAGGATTTACTATAAAGAAGACACATTTGTCTAAAACATACTCTAAAGTGAAATTTGTATCTATAGAAATCATTTGTTTAAGCCTTGCATCATACTGTAAGCTTCTTGTTGGCTCAACACTTCAAAGAAATTTCTCCAACTTTCCTTTCCTTTTATGTTAACATTCACAGTGAGCATTTTAAAGCAATACGAACGACAAGTTGTGCTTTTGGTGAAACACTGATACTGACCCTAGTGTGATGTCAACCCCCCCTACCCCCATCAAAAATAAAAGACTGAAAATAAGAACCCCCAAATAGCAGAAGAAAAAAACACATTTTGGCCGAAATAGAAGTCCCAAAAAATAACAATGAAGGCAAACATGCTTTGACTCTGTCAACTATTGTTAATCTTAATAAAGGCATATGCCTAGTTTTGATACAGAACTGAATTATTTTTTTATATGTGATATCACACTGGACCAGTTTACTGTATAAGACTCCTTGGTCTCATCTCTCAGACTCCAAGCCTATACACCTTGTCAGACAGCAATCAGATGGCTCTCTGAAGGAAAGGGATATGTGTATGTCATAACTGGGTTGCATCTTTCGTCGTCCAGCTAGCATGGTTAATGTGCATTAAGGGGAATGAAGAAAAGGACGAGGACGGATCCGCAGCAGAGGTCGCTCGCCACACCCTAACATTTAAGGATGCAAATAAAAAATTAAAAACATCAAATTGACAAGAATTGACACTTCTCTGATGCCAACATCCTCAGTTACCCATGCTTATTATGTGAATTGTGCAATTAATGTACCATTTCATAACACGGCTAGTACCAGTCGGCCAGTAAACTGCCAATTTTAGTGAACTTTTAGCCGCTGTCAAATTTTCATTTTGTATAGTTGCATACAATGTGCAGACCAAAAAAAAATTTGCATTATTAGATTGTCCCTTTTTCTCTGTCGATTTGTCCCCCGTATTGCTTTACTGAACGACCATGGCGCAGAAGATGGGGAAATGAAAGGATTTGCTTTAAATATATTTTTCTGTGTACGTGGTTGTTGGTTATTTAGTCTTCTGCTGTTTACGTTTTCTAAAGAGTTTCATCAAAGGGCTCAGAGTTAAGATCGTACTGTTGACCCATGGTTATGTAACCTCACGCATCTGTCTGGCTCGATAATGTGTTCCATTGCTGCACATTGTATGTTCCTCCTCACAGTCTACACGCCTGAAACCACATGCCGACTATTCCCGCCTTCCTGCCAGAGCCGGAAGTCCCTGTCATACAATGTACAAGTTTCAAGTCAATGGAGAAAAAAGAGTGTATGAAAAGTGGGAAAAACTCGATGGGAAGTGGACCATTTTTTCCAAATGTGGCAATTTGTTCAACCAACAAGGAATAAACACAAAGATTCTACAACATATTGTATCACGTGGTTTTTCTGAACGTAAACTTTGCCTTCCCTCCTGATTCTGGTCTTTAATAGCAGATCATTACGAAAATGTGCTACAAAAGTATACCATGTTCAAACTGCTGCCCCCTCCCTTTTTTTCTTTCTTCCTTCCTTCCTTTTTAGATGTCTGGAATTGCAAATGACGATAACACAATGGAACTTCAGTGGCACTAAAGGACAAAAATGACAATTGTCGGTGCTAGAAATGGGAAATAATATACTCTACGAACCCATCCCCCTTCATGCATTGGCGGGGGTATGCTAGTGGGGATATGCTAGTGGGGATGAGGAGGAAGGCCTGAAGGGTGGAGCACCAGGCCAAGGGAGCAGCACCCTACCTTTTCATGGAACCCATTCAAGAAGATTTGCATAAAAGCAAAAGAATTACCACATTTGTTACTTAAACTATGGGACTCATTACAAGTGTGCCGGTCTGGTAACAATAGTGCCAGTAAGCCTAGCGGCACTGTTGTTACCGTTGTTACCGGACTGGCACACTACGAGACTGCAGGTGGGTGCCGTCCCGCCCACCAGGGCAGACCTGGCGGGCGGAACTGCACCCACCAGCAGACTTTAACGGAAGCACAGAGCTTCCGTCATCCCCATTCGCATTGAGTCCGATGGGAATCTAATGGAATTGGGGATTAACAATTTACCGGCACCTGACTTCCCTGCTCGCCAGAGTCGTAATACTCCGGTGATTCTAGCCAGGCTCCGGTAAATACTGCAATTCTGGCAGCAACCCACGGACAGCACCGGCAGGGTTACCGCCAGACTTGTAAGGAGGCCCTTTATCTGTGATAGTGATCCAGCATGAAAACCTTTGGCTCAAGTAATGCAATTGGGCTCTCTGCTTTTTTATTTTTTCAGAATACTCACCCTAAAAACAAGAAAATTCTGCAAATCCCAAGAAACATACACCCATTTGGACAGCTTGGATGTCAGGCTTGGGCTGTTTCTGCGCAGAGCTCTTAATAAGTGAACATTGAGTCAGTACGCGGGAGTCTTCTGAGGCCCACATTACTCCTTGGTAACAGCTTTTTGGGACTCCTTGGCTAGTTTACCTCTGGGTTTAGCCCTCAGAAGGAAAGGCTCTCGGCAAGACAAACTTTGCAGTAGCTCAGCTCCCTCTTGTTCCGGGACATTTCCTACCCTGACACTTGTACACCCTGAGCACATTCCATTCCCTTGGCACCAAAACTGCCATAACTTTGGAAAAAATGTCCTCATAAGAATGGTTAAGTTGCATAGCTTCCGCAAATGTTAGCTTTGTCTTTTTTTTCCGGGCTAACGTGCTGTATAGTACGGCACCGCCAGTCGCGATAGGTATTAGAAGCAGAAACATTGAATCTTAGTGAGTGTTGCCCTTAACCTCCACTGCAGGGAGCAAACTGTGGCAGATAGTGGCACAATAGTGAACACCTATTTGAGACATTGTTGTGCCAATGCAGTCGTCAATTCATCCTTACTCTTGTCGTATGACATAGACCTTTTGGAAATCACGCACGTGTCACTAGTCAAAAATAGATGTGAACATTGCTCACCTGATCTTCTGCCACTTACTGTCAACATTGCACATATTAGCCGTGTGTTGTTTTGTAAAAATATAATGTGTACAAAGTTATGGTTAAGCATTCGCTGCACAGGTCATTTAACCTTTTCAGGAACGATCCAGTCGTTGATTAATTTACTGCCATTTTGTGCTTTTTAAGGAACAATGGACAACATCTGACCAGTACCTTTATTGCTGTATTAATGAATCTCGTTCTACCTCTGCTAAGTGTTTTTACTCAAACACCTGTGTATACCTAAATTCAGCAGCATGTTGTTCCATTGTAAATTCAAAATGTTGGCATATGCTCTTCCGATGCGAACTTTTCCATGTAATGTCCGAGTCCATGGGCCAAGCTTTCACAAGGGAACTTTGAAATAACTGCCAAGACACTAAGGTAAGGTTGAGAAGTTTATTCATACATACCGCAGGCATCACGCCAGTCTCCAAATGTCACCAGTGGAATTACAGGCAGTGAACCCTTATGGTCCTTTTAATTGAGGTAACACATCGTTCGATGGGTGGGATGGAGAATAATTCTCACACCAAAGAAGAAGACGGACTCAGGAAGTTGGCAAAGTGGCTGTTTTATTCTCAATTATGTTAAACAGGTAGTACAACTGACATCAACGGAGGTCGCACAGCATAGTCTCATGAATGCAGTTCATAAACAACATCACTTTTATAGCAAAAAATCCTATTCATGACGTCATACTAGATGGCAAACTACAAAAACCTGATCACCCTTCTCTTTGTCCGTTTTTGTTTGTGTTACTGTACCACTGTTTAACCTGTCCTGAGTTGTGCTTTCTCACATTATCTTCATATCCACTTGTTTTAACAAAAATAGTTTATTTAGTACTTACAAACAAAAGTAAAAACAGTTTGTACTGTAAATTATAAAATTTAATCAAGGTGGGGTTTCTAAGTGACTTGAGTCCTTATGCAACATATATAACATTTCTTAGAGGTAGTCATATAGGGGAACCAATGACAAACAGAAAGCTTTTGTGTTGTTATAAAAATGCTTTATTTAGTTTGTATTTTGAAAAAAAAAATCATATGCAAGTCACAAGCACGTAGTTTCTCTATGGTCGACCCTCAATACGGTTTCCAAAATGTTGAGGCTAGTTGATTGGTGCCTCGTAGATGGTCTACATATGTTTCAGCCTTTCTTTTAATTAATTGCTATCTCTAGCGCTTTTTTTCAGTATTTTTTGGCCTTCTTCAGGAAGGAAAGATTTCTTTATTTGAGATTCAATCACTGGGACCCCCTAGAGTATTGTTAACATTTTGACACTTGAACTGGGGACTTCCAGCCTTTAAGATGAGTAGCAATACCATTGAGATGGATGGGAATGCAGATTTTAATCAAACATCAATAATTCAGATGACAGAACTAGTTTGGCAAAAAGTTTTTTTTTGTGGAACTTCTTTTTATTGGTTTTACAACACAGTTTGTCTGTTTTAATGTAAGTAAGAAGGAGTACAACGAACATCAGCAATCGCTCGATACTCAACTCTCAACTCATTAAAAAAACATATTTTTTATAGACCAAATGTGTCACTACTGACGTGTAGACCTGCGTCATTAGCAACGTCATCCTACGTGGCAAACTTCCAAAACCCATTGGGAAGTGGGATTGGCTCTAAGTGAACTACTAATCATGGGTGTAATATCTGTATAGATGTCATGGCCCTTATCTCAGACCCCCACTGGCAAGTCAACCTGCCAGGTAGGGCCAGGTTTCAGGATTCCATTATAGCCTCAGAGGCCTTACAACCTCATCCGAGACTCTTTTGGAGTTCATTATGGAGAACATCTTTAAATTGGGTCTATTTACTTGGGACTACTTTCTTTGGGCCTGCAGTCAACATGGAGGCACTCACATAGCACAGTTCCCAAGAACTGAGCTTTGCAGTATAGTATTTTGGGTGTGGTGGCCTGGGACTACTTTACCTGGACTACTTTACTGGAAGGCTATTTAAACCACACGCAAGCAGCAGAACACGCTTCACATTATTCTGTAGTTTGCAGTATAACGCTCACTCTGTCCAGTCCGGTCTCCAGTGTCCTTGATACCAGCAAACCTTGGAACAGCCAACCTGCAGAGGGGAAAAAGAACATCGTTATAGGAATCTTACCTGTGAACACCATCCTGTCTTCAGCCCATCGTTAACTCATGTTTTTGCTTACCTGTGGACAGTCGATCCAGCGAACTACATCTTCTGGGCACTGCATTCTTTCTGGAACGAAGCAACCTGAAAAGGAGAAAGAGAAGGACAGCATTAGTGAACGCATTCTAACGGCTTCACACGAACAACAGACATCACAAGAATCTCACCTGGTTAGTCGCCTCTTGGTCAGCATCATCCCAGAACATCACACCCACTGGAAAAGAACATTGCGGCCTGCAAAATAAAGAGGAAGACACAGATTAGCATATACAAGGCGAAGCAGTGCCGCGCATTGTGCATTACTTTCCGGACAGCATTGCGCACTCTGCCCCATCCATTACCGGCAGGTGCTCAACCCAGCCTGCATGAAAACGCCAAATCTCTTGCACATAAAGTGAAGAGAAAAGACATTAACCATGAACAGTATTGAATACAAAGACTGCAAGTCAGCATGACCTACCTTAAAACACTTGATAGGGCTCGCACCAGTGAAGTAACTCAGTCGCCCACACCCACTTGAGACTACGCACCCCTGCCAAATAGAGCAGGACGGAGAGCACGCCTTATACAGAAACAAGGTGAGGAGAGGGCCAAGGGAAGGTTTGAATCCAAGGGAGGTGGGGAGAGACCCTACCAGAGACGGCCAGTCTTGAACCCAGCCTTCCTGTATTTCAGACTCAACTTCCATTGGAGGCAGCACCCGGGACCGGGAAGAAGGTTCGAGGCGCATATCATCCAACCAGGGCTGAGTGGCATCCCTGTGTATACCAGGTGAGCGTCACAGACCGCAAAGCCGACAATAACATAATCCACCTGGGCGCCATGGAGACATCAGAAATCGACCAATTGGCTCAGTTATTTGGACAGTTATGTGGCGAAGTTCATTCAGCCAGGCATGAGACCAATGCTCTCCGGAGGGATATAGTTGTAACCAAGGATCGTACCGAGGAAATCAGTAGACAATTACTCAAATCGCAGGCAGGACAGACTCCATTGCCTGGAAACAACCCGCCGGTACAAGCACCAACCTCATCAACCACTCCAGTACAAATACCTCTTCCTGGAGCAGTTCCTTTAGCATTACCTGAACGATTCTCGGGAGATCCCAGGAAGTATGCTATGTTCAATAATCAATGTCGTCTTCATTTTCTTTGCAGACCTGGTGCATTTCCCAAGGACCAGGCACGGGTTGCTTTTGTTTTGTCATACCTCAGCGGTAGTGCGGCAGATTGGTCGGTACCACTTGTGAGCCATGATGATCCACTGTTAAATGACTTTGGGAGGTTCCAGAGGGAAATGGAGAAACTCTTTGCTCGTCATACCCAAGAACAAGCAGTAGACAACAAACTTTTGTCACTCCGGCAAGGGAATCAAGACTTGTTAACGTATATAGCAACCTTTAACAGATTAGTCGTTGATGCTGGGTGGCCCAAAAACAAAAGAACCACGTTGTTTCATCGAGGTCTACGGGGAGAATTGAAGGACGTTCTAGCTCAGGTGGTTGACCCGCCCAGAGACTGTACCGAATTCATCAATCTGGTTGTGCAACTAGATCACAGATTATAAGACCGAAAGGCAGATCGGACTAGATCAGACACTCGGGTCATGTATGTTTGGTCAAAGGACAATGTCTCACGTGTGTCAGAAAACACTGTAGAGCCCATGCAAATCAGAGGTATGCGACCCCCATTAAAAAAAACTGAAAGAGACAAGAGAAGGCAACAGCCGCTATGTTTGTACTGCGGAAAATCAGGGCACTTCCTCAAAGATTGCCCAGTGAAACCTCCAAGGAGAATTGTAGGTGCCACAGTGAAAGACGATAGCAAGGAGTTGGAAAACTACCAAGCACAACAAACGTAGAGGTCAGTTTGTCAAGTGAGAAGAGCCACCAACCTCACACTTTGCAATACCAGTGATCCTAATCAATCACCAACAACCGTCTTGGATGCACGCCGTTGAGGCATACCTACACAGCGGAGCAGTCGGGAATTATATAGATCAAGTTTTGGCAGCAGAGATGGGGCTTCCCTTATGTTCAAAGTTGACCCCAGAAAAAGTTACCACCTTGGATGGGACAGAAATAGCTTCCGGACCCGTAACCCGATGTACAGCAGGATTAACCCTACTGTGCCAGGATGGACACCGAGAATCTATTGCCTTTGATCTCATCAAGGCGCCTCAGTTCCAGCTAATATTAGGGAATGCCATGCTTAGTAGGTCACAATCCTCAGATAGATTGGTGTGCAAGGAAGCTGGCCTTTCCTGATGACTGCGCTCCTACCTGCTATCACCAAGAAGAAGAGGAACACGACTTATGCACCTCTGCAACTCCCAGAATGGCGGCATTAACACTTGGTGTGACTAGTACTTTACCAAGCGAATATCAAGATTTCCAGGACGTGTTCCAGAAAGAAAAAGCTAACACGCTACCCCCGCACAGGCCCTATGACTGCCAAATTGACCTCATACCTGGTGCACAAATTCTATGCACTCACAGAACTAGAGAACCTCCATTTGAAATCCTATCTAGACCAGTCCCTGGCAAATGGGTTTATCCACCCGTCTAAATCACCGGCAGCCAGTCCCTTATTCCTCGTACCAAAGAAGGAAGGAGATTTGAGGACCTGCATCTATTACCGCGCACTAAACCAGATCACCTTAAAAAGTCGCTATGCACTGCAACGCATTTCCGAATTGTTAGACCAAGTCAAGGATGCCCAAATTTATACCAAATGAGACCTTGGAGGAGCGTACCACCTGGTCCGAATAAAGAAAGGAGATGAATGGAAAACCGCCTTCTGTACCAAATATGGGTTGTATGAATACCAGGTAATGCCTTTTGGACTTTGCAACACTCCCGCTGCATTCCAGTACTTGAACAATGTCTTATGGGAAGTAATCAATGTTTGTGCCTTGGTCTACATAGATGACATCTTAGTGTATTCAGCCTTGAAACAAGACCATGTCAAGCAGGTCCGCTCCGTTCTCACCAAGCACCGCCAACATCAACTGTAAACTAAGCTCGAAAAATGCTTTTTTCATGTAACCGAAGTGGAATTCCTTGGTTTCATCCTCACTCGGAAAGGCATCGGAATGGATATGCACAAGGTAGACGCCATTTTAAGTTGGCCATCACCAACTTTGCTAAAGGGAATCCAACGCATGCTGGGGTTTGCAAACTTCTACCGCTGATTCATCCCAGACTTCTCTCAAATTGTGCATCCGATTATGTTACCAATGCGAAAAAACATTAAGAAGTTCATTTGGACCGAAGAAGCATAGAGGGCCTTCCAAGAGCTGAAGAAAAAAATCACTTCCGCCCCAGTCCTATGACACCTTCATCCAGATCTCCCTTACATAGTGGAAACAGATGCCTCCAGTATGGCTATGGGAGCTGTTCTCTCACAAAGGGACCCTGAAACTGGCCAGTTACATCCCGTGGCCTTCTGGTCACGAACATTTTCACTTCCACAGCTCAACTATGCTATCACAGATAAAGAACTCCTGGCTATTAAATCCGCTCTTAAAGCATGGCGACATTATCTCTTGGGAGCCAGACATACTGTCACAGTAATCAGAGATCATCGAAACCTGCAATACCTAAAAACAGCGAAGGCTCAATCCTCGCGTCAACTGTGGTGGGCTCTTTTCTTCGCCAAATATGATTATATAATCACATATCGACCGGGAGTCCGGAATGGAAAGGCGGATGCCTTGTCCCGCATGGGCATTGATGAAAAGGTATATACAACTCCAGATCCAGTAGCCATTATTCCTGAGGAAAAACTCTTAGACCTCACAACTACTTTGACACAAACCGAACTCCAAGACAAGATCCAGCATGTAATGGGTCCTAACACCTTGCTAGAATGGTGTACTCAAGGAGAACAATACACTTTTAAAGACCAACTACCATATTTTAGGGACCGTTTATTATTGCCCAAAAAGGAGCTACAACAGCAAGTAATTTCAGTTTATCACGATTCCCTGATGGAAGGTCACCCTGGGATTGCCAAGACCCTAGCCAAGGAAAAGCAGAACTATTGGTGGCCTACTTGGTGTAAAGATATTATCCAATTTATCCAGTGATGCGGTGTGTGTGCCCAAAACAAATCGCAAAAGCAGAAAACAGGTGGTCTTCTTCAACCATTGGAAATCCCTTCCACACCATGGCACACACTTTCCCTCGACTTCATTACAGACCTACCTCCCAGTCAGGGATTCAACACTATTTTAGTGATCGTAGACTTATTCTCAAAAATGGCACACTTTATACCCTTGAAAGGTCTCCCTGATGCATCCAGTTTAGCAAAGTTGTTCCTGGAAAATATTGTTCAGTTACATGGCTTCCCATCAGTTCTGGTCTCTGATTAAGGTAGTCAGTTTGTGTCCAACTTCTGGGAAAAGTGTTGTTCAATGGGTCAAATCAACATCCGACTATCCACCAGTCACCATCCTCAAACCCAAACAGAAAGAACTAATCAAACACTCCAGCAATACTTGTGTTGCATGCTGCATCAAGTGGAAGGAAATTGGAAAGACTTGTTATGGATAGCAGAATATGCTTACAATAATTCGTTACATTCCAGCACGGGACAAACCCCTTTCTACGTCCTATACGGTAGACACCCACATACTTCTGAATTAGACCTTTCAACCACTTTGGAAATGCCAGTGGTAAAATACCTTCATACGATCATCTCCCAGGCCTTCAAAAAGGCAGCAGAACATCTAATTCAAGCCAAGCACAGACAAAAGAAATTTGCTGACCAGCATCGAAGAAAGGCCCCGACTATCAAGTTGGAGACAAGGTTTGGTAAGCATCAAAATACGTACCCATAAAAGGAACCCGGACCTTTCGTCCTCGGTATCTGGGACCTTACTCCATCAAATCTATAATCAACCCATTAGCCTTCAAATTAGCATTACCATCCAACATGCAAATTCACCCTGTGTTCCATATGTCACTCCTGAAACCGGTACAACCCGGTACATGGGTTACAACACCACCAGAACCTGTGATGGTTGATGGAGAACCTGAGTTTGAAGTAAAGGACATCCAGGACTCCAAATACACCAGGTCCAAGTTATATTACCTAGTCGATTGGAAACGACACAGCCCTCAAGACAGATCCTGGGAACCCAGCGAAAACGTCTATGCACCCCGTCTGATTAAGAAACTCCATCAGAATTTTCCAACCAAGCCAGGACCGGGCAGAAGAACCACTATGAGAGGGGCCTTGGGGGGGGAGTGCTGTCATGACCCTTATCCCAGACCCCCACTGGCAAGTCAATCTGGCAGGTAGGGCCAGGTTTCAGGGTTCCATCATGGCCTCAGGGGCCTTAAAACCTCATCTGAGACTCTCTTGTAGTCAGTCCTGGCGCCTTTGGCACCAGGCTCATATTCATTATGGAGAACATCTTTAAATCGGGACTATTTACTTGGGACTACTTTCTTTGGGCATGCAGTCAACATGGAGGCACTCACATAGCCCAGTTCCCAAGAACTGAGCTATGCGGTATAGTGTTTGGGGGTGGTGGCCTGGGACTACTTTACTGTAAGGCTATTTAAACCATTCCTAAGCAGCAGAACACGCTTTGTGTTATTCTGCAGTTTGCAGCGTAATGCTCACCGTGTCCAGTCCAGTCTCCAGTGTCCTTGATACCAGCAACCCTTGGAACAGCCAACCTGCAGAGGGGAAAAAGAACAACGTTATAGGAATCTTACCTGTGAACACCATCCTGTCTTCAGCCCGTCATTAACTCATGATTCTGCTTACCTGTGGAGATTCGATCCAGCGAACTACATCTTCTGGGCACTGCATGCTTTCCGGAATGAAGCAACCTGAAAAGGAGAGAGAGGACAGCATTAGTGAACCATACTATCGGCTCCACACGAACATCGGACATCACAAGAATCTCACCTGGTTAGTCGTCTCTTGGTCACCATCGTCCCAGAACATCATGCCCACTGGAAAAGAACATTGTGACCTGCAAAAGAAAGAGGAAGACACAGGTTAGCATATACAAGACGAAGCAGCGCCGCGCATTGCGCATTATTTACCGGACAGAATTGCACACTCTGCGCCATCCATTACTGGCCGGTGCTCAACCCAGCCTGCATGAAACGCCAAATCTCTTGCACACCTACAGAGAAGAGAAAAGACATTAACCAGAAACAGTATTGAATACAAAGACTGCAAGGCAGCAAGACCTACCTTAAAGACACTTGAAAGGGCTCGCAACAGTGAAGTAACTCGGTCGCTCACGCCCACTTGAGACTACGCACCCCTGCCAAAGAGAGCAGATGGAGAGCACACCTTATACAGAAACAAGGTGAGGAGAGGGCCAAGGGAAGGTTTGAATCCAAGGAGGGTGGGGAGAGACCCTACCAGAGACGGCCAGTCTTGAACCCAGCACTCCTGTATTTCAGGCTCAACATCCATCGGAGGCACCACCCGGGATCGGGAAGAGGGTTCGAGGTGCATATCATACAACCAGGGCTGAGTGGCATCCCCATGTATACCGGGTGAGCGTAACAATAGAGTAACCGAGAGAAATAATTGGATAGTCAACAACAGGTGGGACAACTAAGCCCTCCCTTCAAAATGACCACTTTGAACATCACTAAATGTACAACATTCCATTGGCTACACAACTATAGGATCCCCAACTATGTGGCCCTCTACAATTGGTTGGCTACTTACCCCCGTCAATAACTTTCCACCTACGTGAGCAGCATGCAGACTGAACAACTAGGTGCGGGTGAGCTTGTCTCGATACCAGCTTCCCACCAATTAAAAGGACACTCCATCACCTCAATGTTTCAGTGTCAATTAGAGTCTGAAGTTGGCCTTGAGTTTGTACTGTTCTTTTAGATTTTTTAAGGAGTATGGGTACTGTCTGGCTTCCGTGCATAGGTGTAATCTCCTCATGCATTCAACTTTCTTCCATCACTTGACTGGACACCATGAATTGAGCCTTTCTCTTGTATTTAACTGTATTTTCCAATAATCCTCTGATGTCTTTGTTTATACTTGACCTTCTTGAACAGGAGCTTCTGTTATTTCACGTTAATTGTATCTAATGTCAGGCAATTCTATTTCTGATAAGACCTTGGCCCTTGGCTCATCCAACTCCTTAGCTGAAGTATATTCTTTTTAATTCAATTGCTTTTGTAACTGCTTTGTGGGATAAGTTTCTTCATCTTGATCCCAAAATGTCGCTTATCCTAAGTATTACTTCATTCTTCATAAATCGTCTGCCTCTCAGGTCTGATTACCTTCTATCTATGGGATCGATTCAGGTTCGTATGACGTCACCATTCATCCTGGTCATTTAGTTTCTTTGTTTCATCACAAATCGCATTCAAATGACCATCATATTGTCTTGGATATAGGTATGGTTTCCTTAATGGATACTTTACTTCCCATATTCTCTTAAGAATAGGCATTCTTATGGGTACTACACAGAGTTGTTGCTCTTCTTCTTGCCTTCTGATTGGTGTAGTACATGTCACAAATGTTGGTACGTACTTCTCAGGCAATGTTGGCGGGGTAGGTGTAGTGGGGGTACTTGGCTCCTCCTCTACACACTAAAAAATACACAACCACAAAGCAACTCCTTAAAAACTGGTGGAGAGAGTGTGAGTGGCTTGTGTGTTAACACAGCCCCCAGTGTTCACTAACCTGATTAAAAAAAACATCACTCTTATAGCAAAAACTTGCCATACGGGATGTCATACTATGTGGCCAATTACAAAAAACTACATGGGATTGCGATTGGACTAATGGGAGTATCTAAGTATACTTTCTATAAGGGATTGGATTGTAATTGTGTCTATATAGTCAGGTGGGCAACTCATGCCCTCCCTTTGTGCAAGTCATCTTTGACAGTGATTAGAAACATGACATATAATTGGCTCTCAAACTATAAGGTCCTTCGTTATATGGCCCTCTACAATTGGTTGGCACACTTGTACCCTTCTGGAACATTCCATTCTCTAGCAGCACGTAAGCTGGTACCCCAGGTGCTGGTCAGTGGACTTGACCGTACCTCCCCACCCAATTATCCCATCATCTGTCATCACTCATGCCTTCTGTCATTCAGATTGTCTTTGAACTTGGCCTTTTCTTCTCTGGGAATATAAGGGAGTGTGAGCACGTTCTTATCAAGGTTCAGGCTTGCATGCCCACATCTATTTCCATCTTGGACTCGTGTGAAAAGAGACCGTGAATTGGCCCATTTTATGGCATTTAATTGTCCTGAATAAAGAAACTTTGCACTCATGGTGTTCTCTCTTTGCAACATAACAAGGGATGCCTCGGCGTCTCAGTCACTGTTCTTCAACGACAGATAACTAGTTTTGGCTGCTTTACCCTTTGACCCCAGGCTAA
Source organism: Ambystoma mexicanum (assembly GCF_040938575.1). Taxonomy (NCBI): domain Eukaryota; kingdom Metazoa; phylum Chordata; class Amphibia; order Caudata; family Ambystomatidae; genus Ambystoma; species Ambystoma mexicanum. The sequence goes on from NC_090937.1 coordinate 433,641,643, forward strand.
GCAGTCTTCCTTTGGTCCATCTTCGAGCTTCGGCTTATTTCTTTGCTGTGACACACACACAGCTATCAATCCTTCTTTCTCCACAGGTTGAGTTTACTAAAATTGTGACATCAAATGTCCAGATTCTATATATATATGTATATATATATTGGCGGCACCGTCTGCAGTCTATTCACTACGTATAGCCAGCCTTTACGATAACTTAGACTACTTGCATTATGGCATCTGTACAGTATAAGACAACTTGTATTTTCTGCAGTGCTTCTGCACACGTGCAATCTTCATTCCGCACATGAAAGTCTTCTCGATTCTTTACTTTGCCATCTGATTCTATAAGGTCTTTGCCTTCTCTTCTTCGATCATCCTTCTCAGTGCATCACGCTCATTTCTTGAGACATCACCAGCCTCTCCTTTTCCTCCTTTTCACATCTGCACACTTCTTTGAGGGTCTTCATCAGGAGACCATACTGTCTTTGGTGATATATCATGGAGGGTTTTCTCAGTGTAAACCTCGTTGCAAAGAATCTTCCTGGTATAGGTACCATTACTGGCATTGCACATGTTGCAATTTCTGGTTTCCAACATATAGGCAAAATAGGGGCAGGACTTCCTGCAGAAGCATTCAGCCGCTGCTCTACATTCCCCCCTCTGGTTGATTTATCAACCATTCCTTCACCAGTCTCCACCTCTTGCTATTTATTCTTGAAAAAGTGCTTCTTTGGAGTCCAGACCTTCACCACTCCCTTCAGAGATCCTTCTGATGTTACATGTTCATCAATGCTCCAGGTCATATGGCTGCATTATCCATTTGAATTACAGTAGATCCATTGTCCCACATACTTCCTGTGATTTCATGGATGCAGGAACTTCATTCCCTCTGGTGCTAGGATGCTGGCCTCTATATATTTTCTGATTTCTTCATCTGTCAACTCTTTGGATTCAAACCATGTTTCAACATTTATCATGATCTACATTCTTTCTGCCTTCTTTGCTGTCTTCTTAAACTTTGTGATTATTATCCTGATCACACAGAATCCAAACATCACCATCACGGATATTGCTCCCAGAAATTTGGAGATATTTGCCCATGAGAAGATCCATGAGAAGATCGATGCAAACCAGCTGTCAAATGCAATATCTTCTGTCTCATTTTCCATCTTGTTGTGTAGCTTCATTAGCAACGTTATGGCCTCTGTCAAGGTCCCATTCTCGTCAGCTGGAGATGGTATGAACGTACAACATGATTCTCCGATTTTGGTGCAAAGACCTCCATCCATTGCTCTGATCATATCAAGGATATATCTGTTCTGGAGGGTCATCAGCCTTATGGCCCTCAATACTTCCTTTATCGCATTGAATCCCTTTATTGTAGTGTTGATTGTGCAGGAGTTCCCATGTGGTAATCTGTAACCATTTTACATTGGCCATCATCTGGATCCCTGGCATGAAGATAGTCGTGAATATCGAGGCAATCTTGCTGAATAGCCTATACTCATATGGAATAGCATCAAAGGCTTCTATCAATTTAGCAGAGAAATAATTCTCCCTCCTTGTTCGATTGAAGAATTCAAGTTATTATCTCCTCTTCAAACGGGAATCTGCTTTTGGAAATTCTCCAATGTTCAGGTCGCTTTGAGGAATCACTAACGCTGGAACATGAAGCACTATGGAACACATCCCTCCCCAATCGTTGTTCAGCTTCATGTAAGCTCTGGACCCACAGGCCCAGTAGTGATCCATTAGAACTACAGTGCCATCCTTCATGCCTGGTACATCAAAAATTCAGCCACACTGATGATTTACTCCAACTTTCCTTGTGTTACATCAAAATGGCCGTTCATTGGCAAACTCGGAAACCTACATTCTGTTCTATCGAGATGAGACGGTTGGCCCATGGCCATCAGAATACGTTTGCGGTCACATATGAGAGGAATCCGTTTTTCTAGACTGACAATTGTTTCTGAAACACAGAGCTGCACTGGCCAGAGGTGCTATCTGCAATGGTCCTCCTTTATCATTGACACATGTCAACAACTTCACAATTTTCAACCAATGGTGTTTGCATTCATTCTCTGCAGTATCTATAACTGGCTCATAATATCCCGTTAGTGCTGCTGCCTTGCAAACAATCGGGCCTTCCACCCATTTTCCGGAGTCAACATGGTTCCTTTGATTTATAATTGACCTCTTTCCTTACATCTCTGTACCTCTTCCTGATTTTTGCTGTGGCAATCTAGTATCTTGTTTTCTTCTCTTCTGATTCCTGCTCCATTCATTCCAGGATGTTTATATCTTATCACTAAATTCTGTGTTTCTGTTCTCTCTCTCTTGTTTTCAAATCTTGCACATTGTTATCTTCTCTTTGGGATTTATTTTCAGTTATCCATATCAAGGATGCTATTTAACCCTTGAACTGTCCTTGTGTCAGGCAAAGTTTGAGATGTGTTAGGCAATGAGATTTTTGCAATGGTACCTATGTAGCTATGAATATCTTGGAGGTCCCAATAGCATATTTATGACTAACATAGCAACTCTCCTTGAAATTCTCTCCCCCACCTTTTTCATGTGCTGATAGCACAAGTTATTGCCCAATTGTGCTGTGATGTCTAAATATGTGTTAATCCCATTATCATCATACTTTGTACTTCTCCTGTGCCTTCCTCTTAAAATATTAGCAGTCCATGGAAACAACTCTAAAGCGGTTCTGCTCTGGGCAGAAAACACCCGAGACCTTGACTCCTCGGTAATGGGTAAATCAACATTTGATCCTGGAGTGGGGAGTATCAAAGGAACTACTGCCTCTTTTAGATCATAATAATAGAAAAGATGAATCATAAGAAACAAAAAGATGCAAAGCATATGTATATTGCAAACCAACATATTAATCCCCACCACTTGTGCCATTCTGGTATCTCTTGAGGTAGCTCATGCTCTGTAATCATACCATTTTCAAGATTCCTCATGTTTACTTATACCCAATTTTAAGGAAGAAAAACACTTTTTAATCAGGTGTTTTATAATATGTTTTGCAGCTGAATCAAAGCTCAACTGCCTTGAACTTTTACTGCTGAGGGAGTAACGTCCTCCACAATGTACTGTCCGATAATTCTTGGCTCATGCCACTTTCTACTAAAGTTACGGATCAGCACTGTATCTCCAGCAAACAGTTTAGGTGCTGATAGTAATGCAGATAATCTGGTTGCTGAATCGTCTTCATCTGTGTTCTGAGACCGGCCCCCTGATGCTTGAGTTGATCTGAAATGACAGAGATACTAGTGGCCATACATGTCAAATATTCATTTAGTTAATTTCTTAACATTTTTGCAGTGCTCTGGGCATGATTTCTACTCCTCGATGGAGGAGTTAAAGGCATTCTCACTTGTCTTCCTGTCACTAGCTCGTGGGGTGTGAGGTGGTGGTCAGACCTGGGCTGATACCTTAGGGCATATAAAGCTAGGGGTAGGCAATATAGCCATCCCTTTTTCAGTGACCATCTAAGCATAGCGACTCTTTCCTTTAAAATGCCGTTAAGTCATTCACATATTCTATTCGCTTGCGGGTGATAAGCAGAAGAAAACTTGTGTTTAATATTCAGCAATAATCTTATTTGTTCAAATATTCATTAACAAAATGTGGCTCATTATTGGATCTCAGCACCTCACACACTCCCCATCTTGGCAAAACTTCACGTACTAAACACCTTTCTGTGCAAGTGGCATCAGGGTGTGTACAAGGACCTGCTTTGAACCACCTGGAGAAGGGACACACCACCACTATCAGATACCTTTATCCATTACATAATTGCAGCATATCAACATAATCAATATGTAAATGCTGAAAAGGGCCATTCGGTTGAGGAATTACTCCTCTAATCATTCACAGTGTATGCCCAGCTGTAAACCTTTGACATACAATGCAGTTTACTACATAAAATGCAATGTGTTCTAACAGGTTTGTTACGAACCAGTCTTCTGCAATTGCTGAAGCAAGACTTTCCCTAGTTATATGCGCAGGGTAGTGTAGCTGTTCAAGTGCTACACTTAACAATGCTACTGAAATCACTGGCTTTCCAGTACTGTCCTGCCACCATAATGCTTCTGTGGCGATAAGAACACCCCCTTTGTTTCCATAATTCCTGCTCTTCCTGTGGTGCACTACCTTGAACCTCCATTAACTTGGCTCTTGGTAAATGTTTAAATCCTTTATTCTCTACCATAATCGTAACTACCTTCTCCTTAACATCTGGCGTATCAAAACTTGAACTATCTGATGAATATGCATCCCTTTTGGCTTCTACATATGCAGCGTCATTCCCGCAAGAGATAAAGTAAGTTTTAGTATGTGCTGCACATTTAACTATCGCTATGGCTACTGGGAGTTGTAGTGCCTTAATAAGCCCATCCAATAAGAATGCGTGCTGCACTGGATTGCCATACACTCGGAGGTACCTCCTCCTTTTCCAACATGTTAGCCCTGCCTGTACGGTTGACATCATATAGGCAGAGTCACTGTACACCATCACTTCCTGCCCTTTATGATTTTCGAGCATGACATTAAGGGCTACCAATTCTGCTGCTTGTGCTGAAAAGTGAGACAGTAGTCTTGCACTTGCTACAACCTGAAATTCACTGTTTGCTCTTTGTCTCACTACAGCTGCACCAGAATACCTTTCTCCACTTGTTTGATCAATTTTAGAAGAACCATCAATAAAGAGAATCTCCCCTCCTGATAATGCGTTCACTTTTACGCACAATATGTCATCATAAAACTCTTCATAGTTTGTGCAGCCATGCACATGCTTGCCCTCTACAACCACCTCAGTTGCAAATGTAGAAGGGTTCACTATTTTACATCTGACAATTTTAATTGCTGGGTTTGATATGATTACTTCAGAAGCTCTCTGAGATGTCAATTGCATTTTTAGGTTTCTCCAAAATGGCAAACAAAGCATGTTCCACAAAAAGCGTCATAGAATAACCCATTGCAATGCTTGTAGATTTCTAAATTGCAAATGCGGCAGCTGCCAATGACTGTTCTCAAGCAAAATGCCCTTTCATGACCGGGTTTAAAATCCCACTATAATATTCCAGAGGTTTGTACCCTAATGTAGTTCTCTGTGTAAGCACTGCTGTCATAACTGTCCCATTTGTATGTGAAAACAAGAAAAACTCCTCAGCATAATTGAGAATTCCTAAAACAGGAGCTGTATAAATTGCGTTTTTCAATTCTTCAAACCCTCCCTGCATTTCCTCAGTCCATTCTTTTTTCTCCTTATTCACCTGTGCTTTCTTTAAAGGCTGCAAAAGGGGTCTTGTGTATGAACTATAGTCAAACACCCATGCTCTCACATAATTACATAATCCCACAAACTGTTGCATCTGCTTCACCGTGTGCGGTTTAGCAGTTTTCATGATTGCTTCAGCTCTTTCAGGTGTTAAATTCTTTCTCTCATGTGAGATCAACTGGCCTATGTACAACACGTCTTCTTGACAATACTGTAACTTTTCTTTGTTTACTTTGTATCCCTTGTCTGCTAGAATAGTCATGAATTTAATTGAGTCTTGTCTACACTCATCTTCTGTTGTGCTACAAATCAAACTGCCATCTACGTACTGTATCACGCTGCTTTTCAAATCAATATTGCCTAGGTCCATCTGTAGGACTCTATTAACGATCAATGTATACTCAAAGTAGCCTTGAGGCATCCTTGTGTGTTTGAGGCAGATTTGATGAAAAGAAAACAAAGTCAAGTCTTGTGAGTCTTTGTGCAATGGGATTGAGAAAAACATATTTTTCAAATCAATCACCGTGAAATATTGCATTTATACTGTGATACTGTATTCTCCGTGCCCTACCCTCGTCATCTGTTCCTTTGATCATTGCCATTTCACCTCGCACTATGGCTGCATGTCTAAACAAAAATTCATCAGGTATCCTCATAGTCCTTCCCACTAAGCCAAGTAGCCATGTTAACAGAATGCTCACCTCATAAAGGAAAACTTTGGGTTCTATCAGGACTCTTCTCAGAGCCATTTGCACTGTGAATGCCAATATAAATTTGACCACATTCATATAGTATATCCCAGGGGAGGAGCACACTATACCTTCATCAGTAAAAGAAATCGTCATGTTAAGTTTTGTCATTAAGTCTCCCAAACATTAACTGGTCTGTCATGAATACAACAATGGACAAGACATGTCACACTCTCCTATAGAGACTGATCATTCATCAGTAAAAGGAACTCAACTTGTAGCTCCAGAGAATGTTTGAGCATTCATGGCATTTCCCGACATTGGATATTTTCCCTCTCATATAAATGAATGTGTTGCACCAGTGTCTACTAAAAACAAAAAAAAGATTTGCCTCCTATCGTATGAGAATTGCACAGATTATTCGCCTTCGACAAGCATCAACGGTAATTATATCCTGATATTTTAATTATTATTGGTCACTCAGCCAATCTTATCATCCAGGGTTGCTTAGTCACTGCACCTCACTTATTTTCTTATCATGTTGTTTTGTCATCCTTCTTATTGGTTTCGGAACCGTATGGATGTCTTTTGGAAACGGTAATTTATATTTATTTTTATTTTCTCTGTATCATTTATGGTTATCCAATCATACTGATTATGTAACACTGTAATGATTTAAACAATGCTGTTATGTATCATACATTTATGATTGTGGCCAATTCACCCCTTTTTCAACCCCTATGTGTTTGCCCAATTGGTATGATGCGTATACATTGGTCAACATGCTAATGCTTTTAAATTGTATTTTGATGCACAGCCTTTGAAGAAGAGCTCTGCTCGAAACACGTGTCAGGCTGTGGAATGGAATTAAAAATATAACTCAACTGATTGATGTATTATTGTAAATTGGCGCAGTTCACTGATTATATTGACCTTGTTTCTTACCGAGGGCACTTGGTCTAGGTACCCTCAAAAATTCATGTTGAACGCTGCCTTTTATATTTATAACTATCGGCATTAGCGCTGGTTGTTCTTAGTGGCCTTCTGGACCACCTTGTTCTACTGGTTAATTTTTGGCCCTGAACCCAGCAGCTGTTGCATTGTATTTTCTTAATTCAATGGCTGAAGCAGCCGAATATATCCTCACCAGGGATGAGGATATTAAAGCATTATTTGCACCTCGTGGTTCTACTTTGAATCCGTTCAAACGGTTATCTAACATTACTGAGGATCTTAGATCAAAATTTATTAAGCTTGAAAGGTTGAGTATCAGAGAAATCAATACATTTTGGGAGATGACTACGCTTAAGCATTACATTCAAGAACACAAAATACTGAGAGGTCTTCGTATACTCATTTTGCCGGATTTTGAGGATCCTCAGGATAATGACTTGGCAGTGGAGTGGGAAACCAACCTGACCAATAGTTCTAATAAAATGTTATTATTACTTATTGAGCATGCGGAAAGAGCACACTCTCGTATTGTCAAACAAATTGATGAACTCAAACAAGAAATTCAATTGTTTGATGCACCTTCTGCAACTATTGATAAAAATTTCAAAACAATGTATAATATACTGAGAAGGCATCAGGATGAGGTTAAAATGAGAAAATGTAGAAAATTTTCTAGAGACGACAGGGATTATCGAGATAATCGGGTTTACACTTACTAGCCCAAATTTGATGATGTGTCCAGATCGCGAAACAGTAGTGCTGCCTCATCCCCTGCCAGCTCTGATGTAGAAAGTGATGTAGATAGACCTAGGAACAAAGCTGTCCCAGGGACTAACCAACCTGAGGATGAGGCTCAGGATGAAGAGGATGCCGACTCTGTGGAATTACCTGTACAACCTACTTTGGCTCCGCAACCTTTTTCAGAACAGATGAGAAGATTCAAAAAGGGCAATCGACAAGAGGCCATCAGAAAACAGGTCAGGTTCCGCTTACCACCCGTTGCCAATGCTGCAATGCTCGGGCCCAACCAAGGGGCTGAAGGGGTGGCCAACACAGGCGGCACCAACGCCGCTTCATTAGGTCAACGGCTAACCAGAGCCTCTTATCAGAAATCCCTGCAGAATCAGATCGATCCAAATCAGTTCAGATAGATTTAATATATAATCTTAGTCAATATCAGCTCTCTCCAGAAGAACACTCACTACTAAATAAAGGGTTATCTTTTGCTCCATCCTGTAAGAATGATTGTGTGCAGATACAGATTGATTTATTCAAGTTTATCAGAAAGTTAAAGTTAAAAAAGTTTTTTGCCACACAGGTTAAACAATATTCTCCTATAACGCCTGTCGCCGAATTATCAGAATTTACACTGCAAACAATGATAAGTACACATATACTTATGTCTATTGATGAGTGAATGTCTGATAGAGAGTCTAATCTCCTTGATACCATGAAAGAATTAGACATACAGCATCGTAATTTGACAATTAAAGAATTTGCAAACAAATCGAAATTGACTCCCATTTTTTCAGATGATAATATTATAGATACTTTTCATCGGGTAGTGACTAATGATATGATATACATTGTTTGATTGTCGTTCTTCCCGTCCTCATACATTTTCTAATTTAACATCAGCACAGCGTCTTGCCCTTCACAAGCTGGCATCTAATGATTCACTTGTGATCAAGGAAGCTGATAAAGGTGGTAACGTTGTAATTATGGATAAAGCAGATTACATCTCTATGGCATTGGATCATTTGAATTCTCCTGGGTGTTATGCAATTTTGAAAAATAATCCTATTTCCCATATTCGACATAAAGTTCATTCTCTAATTGACAAATGGTATAAACTAGGTATTATTACCGATGTGGAAAAATGTTTTCTGTTCTCTGACAAACCAACAATGCCAACCGCCTATTTTCTGCCCAAGATTCATAAGCTGTTTGATAAGATACCGGAAGGCAGACCCATTATTAGTGGCCAGGGGGGAATTTTGGAACCAATTTCAATCTATGTTAATGAATGCATCTCACCACTGGTTCACTCCACACCTACATATATATGTGACACTATGCATATTCTTGACATCCTTGCACAATTGCCATATATCAGTGAAGTATTATTGGTCACATTCGATGTTAAATCTCTATACACTTCTATTGATCATCAGAAAGCTATTGACAGTATTACCTATATTTTCCGACACAAATCAGCATCGTATCATCTTCATATTCAAATGATCAAAGAATTTCTTTTCTGTGCTCTACAAAACAATGTTTTCCTTTTTAATGATACATATTACCAACAACTGATTGGGATTGCCATGGGAGCTAGTTTTGCTCCATCTGTGGCGAATATATTCATGCACCAATTTGAAGAACAGTATGTGTTTCAGAACAAGGACTCTTTTCAATTTATACATCTTTGGAAGAGATACATTGATGATGTTTTCATGATTTGGACTGGTAATGAAGTAGAATTAAGAGAGTTTGTTAATTTTCTGAATGTTAACAACTGGGGTTTGCAATTTATACATCATTACTCTAATGATTCTGTAGACTTTCTTGATTTAAATGTCTATGTGTTCCCTACTGGTTTTATCACTAAAACTTTTCGCAAACCCACTTCGGTTAATGCAGTTTTACATTCATCCAGTTCTCATAAACGTTCGTTATTAATAATATTCCGAAAGGAGAATACATTCGAGCAAAAAGGAATTGTTCTCTCAATGCTGACTTTGATGCGGAAAAATCATTTATACATGATCAATTTGTACAACGTGGGTATCAACCAAATCTGCTTACCAAGGTTGAACGTGATGTGTCTAGTATGGAGAGAGGTGATTTACTTAAACCTAAAACTAGATCATCTTCAGCTAATATGCCTTTCAACAAAATTAGACTGATCACTCGGTACAACAGTGGCAGTAATGGTGTGTATGCTATACTCAAACGTCATTGGCACTTGCTCCATCTCGATAATGATCTAACTAAACTATTGGATTCACATCCATCAATAGTATTCAGTAGAGCCCCCACTCTTAAAAATCTTTTATGCCCGTCTTTTATGGCACAAGCACCCATTGCTAAAACATGGTTAGACCAAGGGCGGCTGAATGGTTTTCACAAATGCGGGAGCTGCAATATGTGTTCATACACATTTGAGTCTGAATCCTTAGATTTTGGGTCCACAGGCAAGCATGTCATTAATTCATTCATTAACTGCAATACAAAGTTTGTAGTGTATTGTATCATTTGTGTGTGTGGACTATTCTATATTGGTAGTACCATCAGGCCACTTAAACTTCGGATTCGCGAACATTTGGCCTCTTTGAACAAACAGGATGCTAAATATCCTTTGGCACTGCATTGGCAGACTTTACATCAATTGGATGATTTCAAGGATTTAAGATTTATTGGTTTGGCTCAGATTCGTCCTTCCAAAAGAGGAGGTAATATGGAACTCGGACTCAGACAATTGGAAGCAAGGCTTATCTATAAACATAGACTGGTCATTCATGGATTAAATTCTGATCATGAATTTCACGTTTTCTTATGATTCAACTTGTATTTCATACAAATTCTGTTTTTTCATGATTCCATCTGCATTTCAGTTAAATTTTAATTTTATATGCTATTAAATTGTTTCAACTAAAATTATTTATGACTTAAATGAGGTTTTACATAATCATCGATTATACTCTTGGTCCATGTATAGCTGGCCTGTTTACAAATGGATTTTCATGATCCTTTTAGCTACTATATATATGATTATATTTGGTTCAATTATTAGGTTGGTTGCCAGTGCAGATGACACCGTAGGTGGCTACACACCATTACCTTGTCCTTAATGCTATATATTTTTATTTTGCATGCAAATGGAAGTAACTTTACCGTGATTTATGTGTCGTGATGAGTTAACAAGTGTGTGCAGCAGATTACACAACCAGGATGCATGATAAATTTAGTGCGTTATTTTTAACTCATAATACAACGTCAATCACTATATTTAATTGCGTGTACGTTCGATTGCCAATTTTGACTTATTAGTCTGTCTTCATTGAGATTTGGTTGGCAGCCAGTGGTTTCCTCACCCAACATGGCTGCCGCTGGATGGTTCGTTATGGTCTTGCTCTCGTGTCCTAGTTCTCCTGTTTAACTACACCAGCTGCATCTCGCGTGCGCGCACTCTCCCTTGGATACAGTTGTTGCCGGAAGGCTGGTAAGTGAGATGTTGCTCCTTCGATATGGTCCCTGACACTTAATCATGTTCGTTTACTATTCATTCACCTAATTCCGTGCTCTGGCTCTCTGTCTTTTCCTGCTAATTGCTCAATTGTCAACTGACATCGGACTATCGTGGCTACTTTGAATTGGCGGATATATTGTATCTTCGTGGGCAACATTCCCCCTTCCATTGCGGATCTTTGCAGTCCACTATAATTAGTCGTTGCAATTGCAATTTACATTAAGGTAATTCTTTTACTTCCATTAATAATGTGTTGCGAAAAATTAAAAATTATAAACTCCTTTGAATGGGCTATGTAGCTCTAACACTTATTGTTATATTTAATTTAATCCTGTCTAGTCCTGGAATTGTACCCTAGAATTAATCGTACTATTGGTAAGTGCAATACATTGTTAATCTTGGTTTTCGGTTTTTGTCACATTAATTTTGGCAACATCATGGCACTTTGCAATAATTGTGACTTTGGACACTAATTCTTGTTGCACAGTTTATTCGCCTTCAACAAGCATCAACGGTAATTATACCCTGATATTTTAATTATTATTGGTAACTCAGGCAATCTTATGATCCAGGGTTGCTTAGTCACCGCACCTCACTTATTTTCTTATCATGTTGTTTTGTCATCCTTCTTATTGGTTTCGGAACCGTATGGATGTCTTTTGGAAACGGTAATTTATATTTATTTTTATTTTCTCTTTATCATTTATGGTTATCCAATCATACTGATTATGTAACACTGTAATGATTTAAACAATGCTGTTATGTATCATACAATTATGATTGTGGCCAATTCACCCCTTTTTCAACCCCTATGTGTTTGCCCAATTGGTATGATGCGTATACATTGGTCAACATGCTAATGCTTTTAAATTGTATTTTGATGCACAGCCTTTGAAGAAGAGATCTGCTTGAAACACGTGTCAGGCTGTGGAATGGAATTAAAAATATAACTCAACTGATTGATGTATTATTGTAAATTGGCGCAGTTCACTGATTATATTGACCTTGTTTCTTACCGAGGGCACTTGGTCTAGGTACCCTCAAAAATTCATGTTGAACGCTGCCTTTTATATTTATAACTATCGGCATTAGCGCTGGTTGTTCTTAGTGGCCTTCTGGACCACCTTGTTCTACTGGTTATGTGAAATATACTTTAACAAACCCTCCTTTTGGTCTAAGCCAAGAGCATTTATTCAAACATCAGCATTATCCGAAAAACATGTATCATTGTCAGAACATCCTGAATCACTGTCTTTGAAAACATTAATCACCATTAACTCCTTGGTGGTAATATCCTGAATTGCTAAGGCATTCAAAGTGTTCCCGGGCATATGTGTCCTATGTTCTAGTCTACCTATTGCCTGTGCACAACTTCCTCCTATCATAGAACATGACAGGCACACATTGTATACAACAACAGCAAAACAATAATATCCAAGGATTACCATTAAGACTGCAAAGATGTTCCAACTCCAAGATCGCAACAAGTCCCAAGACCATGTACTAATATCCCAGTTTCCCTCTGGAACGTGTACTTCAGTAATTAAGGCATGTAAATTCTTAATTGCCTTAAATATGGTGGGAGAGGAATCGGGTACAAATACACAACACGCAGATTCCACCATTTTGCATACCCCACCACGCTCAGCTAGAATGATGTCTAGCAACATCCTATTTTGGAGAGCCACTAATCTAATAGCCTTTTGCTTTAGCGTTATGTTATACAGGATGTCAGTGGTCTAATTCATGGATTTCTCGAACACTCTTGCCAATTTTCGAATATCTTGGGAGTTTATTATTTGTCCCTACAATGGCACCGAGGATTTTGCAATGTCACGCAGAATTTGGGAAGGAGTGTCACCATTCTCATGGGACAAGTTTTAGAGACTTCAGCAGTGCTGGCGACATATACTCCTGGCAACAATATACCCAAATAACAAGTACACTCCCAATTGCTGGGTAACCACGGATATGCCTCATCAACGCAAACAAAGTAAACAGGATCTCCTACATACAAAGGTATATCCTCACTGGTTAGTATGGCAGTATTCATACATCCCTCAAATGTACCCATTCATTGGGAACCCTCTCTTTGTATGCAGCATGGAACGGCTTGGCTATGGTTGTTGGTATAGGAAGGAGGCATGGCATTCCTATTACCCACGGGGGCCATTTTGAAGGTAATCAACGACTGAAAAGGTCTGGAGAGTCTGTCAGAAGGTCTAATCAAAGCAACATTCATCTTGCTCCGATTTGCAAACAAAGAACATCCTAAAGGTGTGAAAACTTGTTTTTCAAATTCGTTAATATTAGTCCCATCAAAATTCCCTGTGACGCTTTTGTTCCATCGGCCAAAGAATAATGCCCTAAGCGAAGCATAGCAAGCAGTAGTTAAAGGGAGAGGATGTATATACCCAGTCCCTTTTCCCTATGTTGTGGCAAATGCGAACAAACCCAGCAATTGGTCTTATTTAGAATGGCATGGGTTGTGTTCACAATCATTAAAAGGGTGTTATTATGATAGGCCCCTCTGTGTTGGAGGTCTCGAGGATGAAGTGTGTGCAAATGCACATGAGGTGGAGACACTTGCAGTCGGTAACAGGACATCAAGCGGATGTGCATTTTTCAAATACCAAAACCCAAATGTCATTGCAACTATAAAACAAGCTATTATTGTGACCAGTATCCATTTGGTCCTAGGGCACCATGATCCTTGACGAGTAGACTTATCATCAGAAAAGTGACCAACATCCTTTTTTGTACGAGGAGCCTGTAAAATAGGAATAGTTTCTCAGGGTCCCTTAAGAAGCCTCATTGTTAGGCTTTTTTGGTTCATCCGTGGGTGGCACCTGACCACGTGGCCGCTGTTGATAGAAGGTAACTTTGCCGGTCCCTGCCTCTTATTTGATGCAGCAGAGGAATGATGAGGGACTGGCTCAACAGTGGTTTCTCGTGGGTTTCTGTGGGCACTTTCCTATCCTATTTACATTAATGTACTGTCAGCAACTGTAAATCTAAATCTGTTTCCGTGTCGCAGATCGTACCTTCAGACTCCAGGTACAGAATGGCCAGTGAACAAAGTAATGTTGTTTCCTGAAGACAATGAAGAAGCAGTAGCAAGATCGATCAACAGTGAAGAAGAATTTGAAGAAGAAGCAGCAATCTCCCCAGGTCCCACAGGCTCAGGAAGGACTTTCATAGAAGAAACAGCAGTCTCCCCATGCCCCAAAGGCTCAGGAAGGATTTCTGTGACACCCTCGGTGTCCATCAGAGCAGGCTCGTTGTGAGCATTTAGATCACCATTTAAATATGGAAAAATAGTTTTCCAAACAAGTCTCAGTATTGTTTTATGATTTGTAAATGATTATTCTGCCGTTCAATCACTAAGACAATTTTTTAATATTCATTCACATTCCACATAAATATATTTCCAAATAACAATTCAATCCACAGCTTTACAATTTTTAAATTTTCTAATAATTGCTGATTATGTATCTAGCTTAAATTAAATATTGTTATCTTTTGAGTTCACTTCACTCAAATACCTTCAATTATGCATGTAACCAAACAAAAAATTGTTATATTCACCAATACCACAAAGTTAAAAAGGTGGCTCAACGCGTTTCGAGAGTTTTGTCTCTCTTCTTCAGGAGCACTAACACTATTTTCTTCAAACTCAAATCTCTCATTGTCTGATTCTTATTGTCCAAACAATAATATAGTAATTTTAGAATGAGAACTTCATCCCTCTTTAACAAATGAACATTTCTTCGACAATTTCCGTTGCAGTTATTCCATTGTGAGATGATTGAAACGTCATCCTTCAATGTTGCCCAATTCGTTTTAGATTATCTGTAAATAATATGATATGTTTATGTATTACTTAATATCCGTAGTATTTTAAGATACTGTGTAATTATATATCAAACTGTATAATATGTAATCGTACCTGCGTGTTCTTTACTTCTCCCCCTCGGGACAGATAAGGCCTCTTTCCAATGTTCAAATGCCAGTTGTTTTTCTAAACACAGTTCCGACGTGGTATTCTGCTGAGTATTAGCTCAGCTTCACGGTATTTATCCCTTCATGTATAGCCGTTTCCTCCCTGTGTTGTAACGATAATATGAGTCAGTACATTCTCTAACTTGCCCGTGTTTACGTGTGTTAAAAAGAGGTGATTTAAGGAACTTCCTCTCTTTACCTGAACCGGTAGTTGAGTGCCGTCGTGGACGTTCTTTTGCTCGACTCTGCTCTCCACTCCTCTTACTGTGTCTTTGTGAATATTTCTATCTGTTGAGGGCTACCGTCAGTTTGACGCTCAATATGTCCAACTTTCAATACCCAATCGTTTTAATTTGAACTGACTATTCCACCATACCCGTACTGCCTCTTCCTTCCAAGTTAGCCTTGTTGCCTAGTAACTCCTTCTTTTGTACTCATGTGATCATATCACCTGATCATTTGGGATTATGGGAAACGTAGTTTTCGTTTTTTTCATGGGATGCGAGTTTCAACTCAACCACCCGAGCATAATAAACGGTAGGCATTTATGGGAGAAATGAGCATTCTAGATAAAAGATTTGTGTGCATGTATTAACTATTTCTATTGAATTATAGACAAAGACAGTGACAATAAGGTCGTTAAGATCAATGATCCTGTAGAATCATGTGATTAGATCACGCAAATACTTATGACAATGAGGAATCCCAAAATCCCAAATGATCAGGTGATATGATCACATGAGTACAAAAGAAGGAGTTACTAGGCAACAAGGCTAACTTGGAAGGAAGAGGCAGTACGGGTATGGTGGAATAGTCAGTTCAAATTAAAACGATTGGGTATTGAAAGTTGGACATATTGAGCGTCAAACTGACGGTAGCCCTCAACAGATAGAAATATTCACGAAGACACAGTGAGAGGAGTGGAGAGCAGAGTCGAGCAAAAGAACGTCCACGGCGGCACTCAACTACCTGTTCAGGTAAAGAGAGGAAGTTCCTTAAATCACCTCTTTTTAACACACGTAAACACGGGCAAGTTAGAGAATGTACTGACTCATATTATCGTTACAACACAGGGAGGAAACGGCTATACATGAAGGGATAAATACCGTGAAGCTGAGCTAATACTCAGCAGAATACCACGTCGGAACTGTGTTTAGAAAAACAACTGGCATTTGAACATTGGAAAGAGGCCTTATCTGTCCCGAGGGGGAGAAGTAAAGAACACGCAGGTACGATTGCATATTATACAGTTTGATATATAATTACACAGTATCTTAAAATACTACGGATATTAAGTAATACATAAACATATCGTATTATTTACAGATAATCTAAAACGAATTGGGCAACATAGAAGGATGACGTTTCAATCATCTCACAATGGAATAACTGCAACGGAAATTGTCGAAGAAATGTTCATTTGTTAAAGAGGGATGAAGTTCTCATTCTAAAATTACTATATTATTGTTTGGACAATAAGAATCAGACAATGAGAGATTTGAGTTTGAAGAAAATAGTGTTAGTGCTCCTGAAGAAGAGAGACAAAACTCTCGAAACGCGTTGAGCCACCTTTTTAACTTTGTGGTATTGGTGAATATAACAATTTTTTGTTTGGTTACATGCATAATTGAAGGTATTTGAGTGAAGTGAACTCAAAAGATAACAATATTTAATTTAAGCTAGATACATAATCAGCAATTATTAGAAAATTTAAAAATTGTAAAGCTGTGGATTGAATTGTTATTTGGAAATATATTTATGTGGAATGTGAATGAATATTAAAAAATTGTCTTAGTGATTGAACGGCAGAATAATCATTTACAAATCATAAATCAATACTGAGACTTGTTTGGAAAACTATTTTTCCATATTTAAATGGTGTGCAGGGGACGGTAGTTCCTATTATCAATGGGAACTACATCTTTTTATACTCTTTTTTGACTTTTAGATACCAGAGTCATATCTTTTCTCCCCGGCACCCAGAAAAAACTGTTGAGTATAAGTTTTTTTAAAAAAAATAGGAGAACTTTCTACAAAAAATACACAGAAGATAGGGTGTGCTTTCCTCATTTTATTGTTTTTTGAGCATTTAGATCACCAATTCCCTTCTCCTCCCCTTTGTCGTAGGGCAGAGGAAAAGGAATCCTCTTCACATGTGTCATGTGGATCCAGTACTTTTTCCCAGTTACTTGTACAGCGGTTTGCATGGCCAAAAGGATTTGATGTGGTCCCCTCCAACGAGGTGCAAGACAGGAGCCCCTTTCAAAATTCTTCAGTAGGACCCACTGGCTAGGTCGGAGTCGATGAGCTGGACCCTCGTATTTTACAGGGAGGGCTGCTCACACCTGTTGATAAATCAAATACATGTTTTGAGTCAACTGGTCAAAATAATCAGACAAAAGCAGATACTGGATTTCTTTGAACTGCTTGGGTTTTGCAACATTCCATAAATTGGTTGGCCTCCCCATGACAATTTCATAGGGGGAGAGCCCTGTCTACGAATGTGCGGTCGTCCGCATTGATAATGAGGCTATTGGCAAAGCGTCGGCCATTTCAGATTACTATGTGCGCACACTTTCGCAATTTCGTTCTTTAAGATTCCGTTACGGCATTCCACAAGACCGGCACACTGAGCGAGTCTGGCCGAGTGGAACTGTTTATCAATCTGTAATCACACACAAACTTGCAGGATGACAGCAGTGATAAAATGTGGACCATTATCAGACCAAATTACCCTTGGCAAGCCAAAACTAGGAAAGTATTCCTTCAGCAGGGTCTTTGCCGTTGATATTGCCGTGGCATCTTTTAGAGGAAAAGCCTCAACCCATTTACTGAAAGCACAGATGACGACTAAAACATATTTATAGTTTTGACAATGTTCCATCTCAATAAAATCAAAATGAATCACCTCAAAAGGCATGGGGGGGAAACTGCCCTTTGGTGTCCGTGTTCCCTTCCCAATGTTATGTTGCATGCATATCATGCAACTTTGGACAAAACGTTCAGCAGTTTTCTGAATATTAGTATTATACCAGACAGGATCTAACTGTTTGCAAATCTTTTTAGCACATATTTGTGTTGGGACATGAGGCATTGTAACCATAGCAGTGACGTAGGCATTGGGTAGCATCCATCTTTGCTTTTCATTATCCACCCAACAACCTTCATCATTTAGACCCGCTGGACCCTCAGCCCACTGTTTGGTTTCTTCTGGAGTAGCTTCAGCCTGAATTTCTTTTATACAGCTAATCCCTTTGTCTACCATACAAGTGTCAGTGACCCCTTTTGTTGGATCTAACACATGCATCTTTGAATGCAAATCAATGGCAGTCTGTGTGGCTATTCTGTCAGCATAGGCGTTTCCTTTTCCCATACCGTCCGTCACTTTCTGGTGTGCAACACACTTCATTATTGCTAACTGTGTAGGAAGCTCAAGTGCTGAAAATAACCAAACTATTATGGTACCATGCTGAATCTTTTTTTCCATGCGAGGTCAAGAAAACTCTCTCAGCCCATAGTCGACCAAAGTTGTGAACTACCCCAAAGTCATATTAGCTATCTGTGTATATATTCATACTAAGCCCTTCCGAAAGTTCACAGGCTCTGGTTAATGCAATAATCTCTGCGGCCTGTGCAGAATTATGCAGAATTAGTTTGGGTTCCACAATAGTGCTTAATGTGGTGATTGCGTAAGCAGCAGTGGATGTACCATCCAGAAGTTTAAAGCAGGAGCCATCACAAAACAGCTGCCCTGGTAGATTCTTTAAGGGTGTATCACTTAAATCAATTCTACCCTTAGTTTCTTGTTCTGTGGTACAAAGGCAATCATGTGACATCTTGTCCCTACAGTCTGTTTCTTGCAGAAGAGGCAATAGTTCAGCCGGATTTAATGAGCAACATCTCTTAATTTGGATATGCAGAGCAAATAGAATCAGCTCGTACCTTGTTAGCCGAGCCTATGTCAGATGTTGCATTTGTGTTCTGTTTGTCTATGGAGTGGGGTATCATCACGGTTAAAGAATAACCTAAAACCATACCCTCAGTTTGTTTCATGGATGCAGCGGCAATAGCTACAGCTCTCAAACATCTCAGCAAAGCGCATGCAACAGGGTCTAACGTGCAGGAAAAATAACCACACAGTCTATTCTTCCCCCCATGTTCCTGTGTCAAAACAGCCAAAGCGCATCCATCACATTCATGCACATACAACACAAAGATTTTTTTGTAATTTGGCATGCCCAAAACCGCTGCTGAACACAACGCAGCCTTGAGCAAATCAAAAAAATTCTGGCAATCCATGTTCCACGGTAAAGGCAAAGACATGCCCTTCTTTGTCAATGCCAACATAGGTTTTATCCTTAATGAACATGTTGGGATCCTCTGTCTACAATATGAAGCCATGCCTATTAAAGCTCTCACCACTTTCTGTGTATTTGGAACCAACATAGTTTAGTTTATTGTTTTGTATAGCGCAGCCTGACCCTAGGGCATCTGGGCGCTTCAACATGTTTACAGATAATATATACATAAGCAAAGTAATTACAGTACGGTTTGAACATGGTTACAGATAATATATACGTGAACAAAGTTATTACAGTACAGGATAATGTATACATATACATAATTTTGTATTGAAGAGCATGATATGCAAGGTAAATACAATGAGTTCAGGACCGAAGAATAGTCAGAGGAATGTGAGATATATACAGGAAGTAATAGAGTAGTGGGTTTTTACAGTTTATGATGGATATGTGTATCTGTGAATCTATAAATATATGTACAAAATGTGGCGAGTGAGTAGTAGTTGTGGGCTTAGGCTTCTTTGGAGAGTAGCCAAGTATTGGCGTTTTGTCTGAATCAGAGGAAGGATGGTTTGGTTCTGATATCTAGTGGTAGAGAGTTCCATAGCTTAGAGGCGAGAACAGGGAAGCTTGCGCCATCTGCTCTTTGCAGCTTATGTCTGAGGACATTTAGGCAGCGGTTTGAGCTGACCTGGTTGGCCGAGATGGGGTGTTGTGTGTGAAGTTGTCAGCAAGGTATCTAGTGGCTTGGGTGGACAAGCACTTGTGGTGGAGGGAGAGTATTTTGTACTCAATTCTTTGAGGTACAGATAGCCATTTGGTTGAGCGTCTCAGATCTGAGATATGTTTGAATTTGGGTATATTCAGGGCTGCCCTTAGAGTATTATTCTGAACTACTTGTAGCTTGTTTATGTTCTTTTGGCTAGTGCCCAAATAGAGTGCATTGCAATAATCGACTTTTGAGTCTAATACTAGTACTAGTGCTCTGGCTAAGGTAGTGCAGCTGGAGGGTGATAGGTAGGGTCAGCAGGCATTAATAATCTTGCATGTGTAGGCGGTCGAGGATGAGATGGCATTGATTTGTCTGGTCAGGGTGAGGGAGGAGTCCAGGTATATCCGTAGGGTTTTGACGTGGTTGGATACAGAGATGTTGTTGCCATCAATGTTGAATGTTTGGTAAAGTTTGTCAAGGTTGTTGAGTCTGGATTGAGAACCTAGAAGAAGGAGCTCTGTCTTGTCGTCATTGAGGCAAAGTCCATGCTTGGCCATCCATTCTTGAATGAAAGAGTAAATGTCGTTGAGGACTTTGTTGTCAGTGGAATAGTGGCCTGTTAGTGGGTTGAGTATTTGCGTGTCATCAGTGTAATTTGTGTAGATGACGCCCAAGTGGTCCAGAATGTCGAAAAGAGGTTTGGTAAACACATTGTATAATGTGGGCGGGACACAGGATCCTTGTGGTACACCGCAGGTAACAGGGGCTGGTTCGACTGCGACAGAGGGTGCAAAGGCCCTCATGAATCTATTATTCAAGAAGGACTGAATACAGGGATTGGATTTGTCAGAAAATTTGGCTGTGGATGCTAGGTGTTTGCATAGAATGTCATGATTTAGCAGATCGAAGGCGCCAGTGAGGTCGGGGAGGAGTAGAAGGGCCAGTTTGCCATTGTCTTTTAGGTTATCCATTTGTGTCTTGAGGTCGATCAGGACGGTCTCAGTGCCATGTTTGGGGTGAAAGCCAGATTGTCTTAGTCCAAGTAGGTTGTTTTTCTCTAGGTGGTTTTGGATCTGCAGGTAGGCTGCTCTATCCAGGATTTTTAGGAGGAAAGGTACTGTTGTGATGGGTCTGTAGTTGGTATGGATGTTGGGGTCTAGTGTGGGTTTCTTGAGCAGGGGTAAAACCCATGAGTCCTTAAGGTTGTCGGATACTATGCTAGATGTGAATGATGAGTTTATGAGAGAGGTAATGAAAGGAGCTAGATGTTTGGCAGCGTCTTTGATTACTGGGGCTGGGCAGATGTCACATTGGCATTTGGAGAGTTTCAGGGTGGATATTATGTCTTCAACCTCTTTGGTTGTGATGGTAAGAAATTCGAATAGGGTGATGTTGTCTGTTCGTTTGGTAGGAGGGGGTGATGTTAGGCTGTTAGTAGTGGTAAGGCTTGCTTTCTTGGAATCGATTTTTGGCTTGAAACATGGCAGTTCTGCCTAGGAGGGCTTCTTGAATATTAATATTCATACACCATGAGGTGTCTTTGGTGCACCTGTCAGGTATGGGTGATGGGGATTCAAGCTCTCTCAAAATATCAAATAGCTCTTTTGTGTTCAATTTGGCCTTACTAATTCTTTCGCTATACATGTTATTTTTTCCTTGGATGATAGCTGACTTATAGTTGTTGGAGGCTGAGGTATATGACATCTTGTTGATGATAGTGGGGGAGTGTTTCCATACTGCTTCTGAGGGTCTCTTGTTTTTGCGAAGGGTTTTTAGTTCAGGGGTGAACCAAGAGTTGAGGTGTGCACGTGGTTTGGCTTTGTGTAATTTAAGTGGCGCAACAATATTGATTGCTTTGAGGATAGTTGAGTTGTAGAGGTCTACTAGATCTGTGGGGTTAGCAATGGTGGGTGTAAAGTGATGATGGGTTGGAGTAGAGGGATTTGTTTCTTGACTGTGATGTTTTTGTTGTTTCTTGTGAACGTAGGTGAAGCATTAGTTGGTGGTGGTGAGGCTTGTTCGACTTTGTTGATGGTGAAGGTGATAAGATGGTGGTTGGTCCAGGCGCATGGTGTGTTAGATAGACTAGTTGTGTAGCAGTTAAGGTCCGCTAGCCAGTCAAAGGTACTCCCTTTGTTGTGAGCGGGTTGAGAGATGTGATGGGTGAATCCTAGCTCAGTTATGGTGTTGGCGACCATGTTTGCTTTGTCATCTTTGGTGTCGTTATAGCCAAGGTTGAAGTCGCCTAGGATAAGTGTCTGTGAATTGGGTTTGGTGTTTTTGGAGAGCAGAGAGCAATGTCATTGTTGAAGGAGGTGATGGGCCAGGTGGTCTATATATGAGATGGATGGTGATAGTATTCGTGTTGGTTGTGGATAGTTTGATGGTGAGCAGTTCTGCAGATGAGAGTGTTTGGTTAACTATGGGCCTCATCACAAGTTGGGCGGTAACGCCGGCGCTAATAGCCCTACCGCCAACCCCCCCCGTCGCTATTAGCGCCGGATCACGGGTTTGGCGGAAGGGTTATTGCCCATTCCCCATTGGGCCCATTTGGGAATTCCTCATTCCCCATTGGGCCCAATGGGGAAAATTTGTGCTATTACCGCCGGCGGATTTCCCGCCGGTGATAATTGCGCCGAAAATCGGCAATTTTGCCGCAGATTTCCCCCCAGCTCAGAGCTGGGGGGAAATCTGCCAAAGCCATGATCTGGTGGACCCTTAAATACGGCGGTAATAGCGCTACCACCGCATCTAAGGGTTACCGCCAGACTCGTGATGAGGCCCTATGTGTCTGATATTGAGTGATAATTTTGCTATGAAGGCGACGCCTCTGCCTTTAGCTGTTTGTCTGTCCAGGCGGTATATGGAATAGCCATTAGGGATGGTTAGTGCGTGGGTAGGTCCTGAAGCAGCATGGAGCCAGGTCTCGGTGATAGCTATGAAGTCAAGGTCGTTGGAGGTGATGATGTCAGCTATGTCGAGAGCATGTACGCTAGCAAACTTGCGTTAATGAGCGCACCTTTAATAGTTAGGGTGGTGGGCTGTGACGTACCGTTGAGTGGAAGTGGGGTGGAGTCATTAGGGAGGGGGGTGTGTGAGTTGTCAGGTGGTGCCATGTTATGTGTGGGTGGAGTAGCAGAAGTGGGTTTCCGTTGGGCTTTGGCGGGAGTGTGAGATTGGTGTGACGTAGAACCTAGTCTGAGGTTTCTACTCATGGTTGCGCAGGATATGGAAGTGGATGGTCTGAGTGTGTGAAGCTTGGGTGGTGCTTGTGGATAATGTGTTGTGTATAGGTGTTGGGATGGGTGTTTGTTAATTGAGCTTCAGTGGTCAGGAAGGCACGGTGGTAGGAACCAGGTCAGGGCTATGTTTTCCGAGAGTGTGGTATTTGGCATTGTGGTACTAGTGATGGCAGTTTGACATATATTTCTATGGGTGTGTGTAGGTAGGAACCACTTTGGGGCTATATTGTCAGGGCATATAGGGTTGGACATTAAGGTGTTTGTGGTGGCGCGTTGCCTTAAGCTGAGGTGGTGTAAAGTGGGAGTCATGTTATGGATAATGTAGTGATATGTGTTGAGGAGTGAAATGTTGAGGAGAAATATGAAATGCCAGCGGGCATTAGGAGTCATTCTTATGTATGGCTTGCTTATGGCGCAGGGTTGTGGCTGTGGAGGTGATGGTGTGTAGGCAGTGGTGAGGTCTCTATCGGGAGCAATAGCAATCAGAAAGAGGGCGCGGGATATTAGTTGCAGTAAGTGTGAAGAAAACTAACTTCAATGGTAGTGGCTCTGGGATGCGCTAGTACATTCGACAGAGTGGGCGGCGGGTAATGAATGAATGCAGTGTAGCGAGGGTGGAGTCCATGCAAATGCCCTATAATGATGAACTAACTCAATAACTGTGAGGTGTTCCGGTCAGGCATTGAATACATGCAGCATTGTGGGAGGAACCTTGTATACAGTATTGGGCAAAGCACGTGGACACCCTAATGTATAATCAGCAGTCAGTAGGGAAGTATGGCCAAATAAGCACAAACATTGATAATTTACCAGTGAATAGGCTAATATATAATTAGCAGCAGGTAGTTAAGCATGGCTTGATGAGAGGCAGTAATGGATAATTGACAGCGAGCAGGCGCGCTCGTTCTGACTGTAGCGAATTGGAACAGGTGCAGGAGAAGGCTGGAATAGCCAGCACTTTGGTATCAACCTGCACATACCAGGCGTGGCATATTGAGCTAAAGTTAGCTTTAGATGCGTGGACCATGAATACTGGTGCAGAGCAAGGGCAAGGTACGTGTATCAAGGTGCACCGAGTTAGCTGAAGATACTAAGATGCACAGGCTATCTAAGCACAACACAGCCTATGGGCAAATTAGCATAATAGGGTGCGAGACAGCATAAGCACAACACAAAGCGTGGTGCACAGGCTAGCTAGCTAAGCGCAATACAGTACACAGATCAATGTAGGTACTTGAATAGTCATATCAACACATGTACAATTGTAAATTAGGCAGTTCTGTGGCGGATAGCATGTACCGTTTACAAATATGCTATTTCAAAACACGTAGAGCTAGTAATAATAGTCTAGGAGGCAGCTGTGAGAGCAGCAATCAATGGAAGTTAATGAAGGCACAGAAACATTTTCTAATGCAGCTACTCATTATTCATGTGGGTACAAATGATTGCAAATCACTACAGATGTAGTTCGGTTGTTTGGGCCAACGACCGCGTACCTGGTGTTGTCATCGTTCTGCAACGTTATTTTAGTAAGATTAGAGCTTTGATAACAGTGGTCACTCGAGTGTCATATGCTGACCGCTAACATTTTAGGCAAACAGAAGGATGCAATATCATCTACGCATGTCATGTAATATGTGAGAGCAACGGACAATATATCACTTTGGACAGTGTAAATGGGGCAGTACCAACAGGAAAACTGAGCATGAACAGTTTAAGGTGTGAGCAGCGTTGATGTTGTCGGCGATGTTTACATAGTTCTGTATGCTAGGAGGGAGTCTTGCAGTGGAATACGACACTGTAGAAGGTGGGCAGAGTTGTATGCAAAGTAACAATGAAGTACTCGGTGGGGGTGATTATCGGTCTGTGTGGCTCGCAACGGCAGTAAATTGAGTGCATAGATGGCTGTGTCATGAGTTGATAATATCCTGGCACTGACCGCTCAGGACAGGAGGCTGCCTTGTTGGGTGAGCCGGCGTTTGCCTACCGGCGAGGGGATTGGCTGTAAGTAGGTGCAGTCATCCAATCAGCTAAGACTGTGCCTGAAACAAACACTGTCTGCATGCAAGTTGTTACGGGCGGCCATCTTAGATTAGCAGGACCTCATGGATTGTGATGGTGGCAGAAGGGTCACACAGGGGATTCCGTTAGCAGGATCGAATACGGAACGCGCTGTGCAACTGTGCAGTAGATAATGGATTTTTAGAAGCAGGGCATAGATTAAATCTGCATATATCGAAAAAGCGTCATAGTGGTAACTGTGGCCTGGTATTCAGTGGGATAGATCCCTGGCCTCACCTGTAAAGACAGGGGCACGGCTCCAGCAGTGGCAGGGCCTCCGGTACCTCTGGGCTTCTGGATGCAATACATACTAGAGATGCTGTGTATCCGTTCAGGTGTCAGTCCTCTTCCCTCCTTTGACAGGAGATAGCCTAAATAGGCTACCTCCTGTTCACAATACTGAAACTTTTTCAATGAAGCCTTATGCCCATTTTCTGATAAATGAATAAGCAGCAACAACGTGCCTTCTTTGCAAGCAACTTCAGATTCAGTAGCTAGAAGTAGATTGTCAACATACTGCAACAACGTGCAAGAAGAAGGTAACTCAAGCATATCAAGCTGTTCTTTCAACGCTCTACTATAGATGCTTGGACGCTCAGTGTACCCTTGCGGCACATGAGTGAATGTGAACAAGGGTCCCCCTAGGGTGAACGTGAACAAAATATCTGCTTTCAACATGTACAGGAATACTGAAAAAAGTGTTGTTCAAATCCACGACACTAAAACGTTTAGCCGTAGCTGGAATCAAAGTCAATATTGTAGTAACATCAGGTACAATCGGAAACTGTGGAGCAACAACCTTATTAATGGCATGCAAATCAATAATGAAACGAAAAGGAATCGCAATATCCCCTTTCTTATAAACTGGTAGAATCAGACTATTACACATGCTCCCTGCAATTTCCTCAATCACACCTATGTGTACAAAATCAGAAATAATACCCTTCAAAGCCTGCTTGCCTTCAACCAAAATCTTATACTGCGGATTGCGTGACAATTTAACACCTGGTTTCAACACAATTATAACTGGTTCAATTTGTAAAATTCCAACGTCATTATCATTAACTGCCCATAGACATGTCAGAACCTTGTTTAATTCAGTTGGTAAAGGCCTAGACAAAAATGATGGGACGGAAGTTTGTTGAGGCAAAATCATTAAGTGCACTCAATCCGGGGAACAGTAAATCACAGCATTCAACTTCTTTAATACATTTAATCCCAACAAATATTCGCCACAATTTGTCCTCAACAGAAATGGCCACGAATCAGTGAATGGTCCCAGTGAAATTGTTACCGGCCGAGAGACCGGATTAACCACTGGTGTAACAGAGAACCCTACAAAAATGTTGTTCTGCCCTGACAGTGGAATATCTGGAACCCGTGAATGATCAATATAACACTTCTGTGTTCCCGTATCTATCAAGAATTGATGCTCCCTATTCCCCACCTTCATTTCAATGTAGGGTCCTTTCTGATCAACGGGAATAGGTGCCGGTTCCAGACTCTGCTTCTGGCTGTCCTAAAGGAACAGTATATTGTCAAATGTAAGATCCTCAGAAAAATAGACAAAGGATTATCGAAAATGTTCCCACTATTAACACTTTTTTGCTGATTATCTTGTGAAGGTGCGTGTTGATTCTGTGCAAACTGACTTCTACCGGGACCCCCTATCCCAGGACGGCCTCTGGATCGTCTACCCATGGCACCATTCGTGCTATCCGAACTCTGCTGAACAGGGCTGGACTGGGAACCAAAGGAGGCCCTGGAAAATATTCATAAGAAGAGGCCCCATATTTCGCTGAATGAGCAAGCACAGTGAGTTATACCAACCAGTCTGAGAGGGGATTGGGGGTTTTGCCCGAAAGAATTGTTGAAAAAAATGTGTTCAAATGTGTGCAGGAGGTGTTAACATACCGCCAACTAGGAATACACAGTTTTGAATTGCTCAGAATAGTGTGAGGACCTTCTTTCGCTATATGTATATTGGCGAGTTGTTTATACATCGTTTTCCCTACTTTTATGTGTGGTTGTTTTTTTTTTCTTTACACTTGTAAAGCTCCCAAAGGTCGCAGGCATCAGGGCGCATAACAAACAACATATAAACAACAAACAGACACAACAGCAATCTAACCTAAGCTAACTGAACGGTTCAAATCACAGATTGGCGGTATGCACAGAACAACCTAAAGGATATACAAAACATACAGTTCTTAGTTCCAAACGATTCTTATTTTTGTGGGTGGGAACATGTCCCGAACATTTCTAAGTCTGTTTATAAATGCAGACAAACTGCTGGGCTCACATCCAATAAGAATGCTGTCGGTATTCTCTTCAGTACACCAGTTACAAATCTGAAGTGTGCGAAGGGCTTTCAAGTCCTGGGATCTAATGCACATTTGGACCACTTTGGGATTGAGCCATGCTAAGATTTTGTTTTTGTGTGAGTCCCTTGATTCCTCTTGGCTGGGCTTGACCACATTTGTTTAAATGATGTTTTTTTGAGTTTTGGGCAACTCACTCACTTTGGGGTCCACAATTCTGGCCGTAGAGGATTTTCTTTGACAAATGTCATTTAGGCAACGGAGGGCCATTGTAAACGCAGGCTTTATACAGGTTAACACAGAGGGCAGAATACCCTCCGAAGGAGCTGTACTCCGTTGGCCGTATGTTGAAAGGACTGGGTATTCCTGCAGGGGGGGATCAGTATGTGGAGGCTCACTGGGGTCTGTTTGAGAGCCCCAATTAACTCTGGTCTGATAGACAGATATGATATGATATGGCATTTGTAACGCGCCTATACACAAGTGTTTCAAGGCGCGACGAGGCAGGGGGGGGGACAAGGGGAAGACAGACAACGATCCTACTAGGCCAGGTGTCATTCAGATCGCGCAAGTGCAGGGGTGGGGGGAAGGGAAACGTGCAAGGGGAAGGGGAGGGGGGGAAGTGCAGTACAAGGTAAGTAGCATAAAAAATAATAAATAAGGCCAGCTGGTGGCAAGTGCAAGGTAGATGCAGAACAAGTGCTGGGAAGGGGGGGCTGTAAGGATACAGTGACAGTCCCGCAGTGTAGGGGTGTGCCAGGGAGGCAGTGCAAGTGGAGAGTGGCTGGGCCCTGGACCGAGGTCACTGAGAGTGGCCCAGTTGCAGATTCAGAGCAGATTCAGTGAAGAATTAAAGCTGTTCAGCAGGGGAGAGGGAGAGAGAAAGCAGAAGCAAAGAGGAAGGTTTTGAGGTGCTTCCGGAACCGGAGGTGGTTCTCCTCAAGTTTCAGGGAGGCAGGAAGGCTGTTCCAGAGGGAGGCCCCTGCTGCAGAGAGAGATCTACCCCCAGCTCGTTGCTTCGAGAAGCGGCTGACCCTGAGGGAGTTGGAGACGGATGAGCGAAGGGCTCGGGAAGGAAGATATTTAGGAAGAGAGAGTTGAAGGTATTTGGGCCCCAGGCCCCAGAAGGCCTTGTGGACAATGCAGAGGGCTTTGAACTTAATCCTCACAGCCACTGGGAGCCAGTGTAGAGATTTCAGTCCTGGAGAGATACGGTCCCTGGGCTTGTGGCCAAGGACAAGTCTCGCAGTTCTGTTCTGGATGAGTTGCAGAGGGCGGAGAGTGGAGGCAGGCAGATTAAGATAGAGGCTGTTACAGTAGTCCAGCTTTGAGAGAACCAGGGCTCGGGAGACAGTGAGCTTCTGGGGGAAGGAGAGGAATGGAAGAATACCTCTGAGGAGGTGCAGCTGGTAGTGTGACTTCTTAGAGACGTCTGATATATGAGGAGAGAAGGAGAGTGTGGAGTCGAAGATGACCCCAAGGTTTTTTGCCTTGCAGGTAGGAGCAGGAAGGGGGCCAAGGGAGGCCGGCCAGAGAGCTGCAGGGAAGGAGGGAGTGGGTGTGCCGATAAGTAGAATCTCAGTCTTACTGGCATTAAGGCAAAGGTCATTGGCGGCACACCATTCCTGGATAGCAGACAGACAGTCAGAGATGAGGGAAGGAGAGGAGGAGGCCGAGGGTAGCCTGAAAATGAGCTGGGTATCGTCCGCATAGCACTGGAAGTTGGGGCAGAGAGCGGTGATGCGGAGGGCAAGGAGTGCCAGATACTGGTTGAAAAGCCAGGGAGAGAGGTTAGATCCCTGGGGAACACCACAGGAGGAGAAAAAGATGTCAGAGAGGAAGGACCCCAGTTGGACCTGGGAGGGTCGATTGGAAAGGAAAGAGGTCAGCCACGCCAGAGCCTGAGCAGTGATACCCAGGTTATCACGGAGACGGTTGAGCAGGATGGCATGGTTGACGGTGTCAAAGGCAGAGGAGAGATCGAGTAGAATGAGAACACACGGAGTGTTGGAATCGAGGTTCGAGAGCAGGTCATCATGGATGTTCAGGAGAGCAGTTTCCGTGCTTCTGGCAGCTCTGAAGCCAGATTGATGGTCATGAAGACTACCAACAGATTCAGCGAGAGGTTAAGCTGGGAGATGGCCAGTTTCTCCAGGAGCTTGCCCAGGAAGGGAGTAATGGAGATTGGGCGATAGTTAGCCGGGCAGGAAGGGTCGGAAGAGGGTTTCTTGAGGAGGGGGTGCACAAGGGAGTGCTTGAGGGGGTAAGGGAAGACTCCAGAGGCGAAAGAGTGGTTGCAAAAATCAGCCAGGGCAGGAGCCAGGGAGTCGATGTGGTCCTTGATGGTTTTGGAAGAACAGGGGCGAACCTGTTTAGACGAGACTTTCATAGATCGGACTTGTCTGGAACCCTCATCAGCAGAAAAAAGTGGAAAGGCAGAGAAGGAGGGGGGAGGGGTGGCTGCAGAAGGGCCAGAGGAAGAGCCGGGAAGAGAGGGAGGGAGGTGAAAGGAGGAGAGCGAGGACAGGATGTCCTGAGTTTTTGAGATGAAGTGAGAGGCCAGTGCAGTGCAGAGGGCCTGGGAGGGGACAGGAGAGGTAGAGAGTGGAGCAGGGTTGGCCAGCTCCTTGCAGATTTTAAAGAGTTCGGCCGAGTTGTTTGATGCCTCAGAGATGCAGGCTTGGATAAGGGCTCTCTTTTTGGTGAGAACGGAGAGCCGGTATTGCCTTTGGAGCAGGCGGCAGGCCTTTGAGAGGACAGATGTTTGAGAGGCCTTGTACACTCTCAGTGGCTCCACATGGATGGACTTCTGTGGAAAAGGTAGCTGTGACCGGGGCAGCTTCAAACCTACAGTACCAACCTAGGACTGAAAACCTTCAAAACCTTTATCCCCTTTTTCTATTGTTTTTTTTGGACTCCTATGAGCAGACACAGCTAACATTTGTAAACTTAATAGACCTCAATGGGTTCATGGTTCGTGAATACACTTATACAGACACGGCCGCCAGCCAAATCACCCTCCCGCCATTGTAACCCTAATGCCTATGCGGACTGCCATGCCTGTGTGCCCACTGCCCCCATGATTGCCATTGATAATGCTGATTGCCATGCCTGTGTGCCCACTGCCCCCATGATTGCCATTGATATTGCTAGCACTGTCTCCAGTGCCACTGTTGATTGCCATGCCTGCGTGCCCACTGGCCCCATGATTGCCATTGATATTGCTAGCACTGTCTCCAGTGCCACTGTTGATTACCATGCGTGTGTACCCACTGCCCCCATCATTGCCTGTGATAATGTCGATTGCCATGCCTGTGTGCCCACTGCCCCCATGATTGCCATTGATAATGCTGATCGCCATGCCTGTGTGCCCACTGCCCCCCTCACTACACCAAAGGAACCTACTGCAATTAAGCTTGCCAACCCACCAGCTTCGATCAGCAGCAGCACACCTGCCCTGAAATGTGCCCTGGTGAACGCCACGTCGATCCCTGCCCACACCCTGGATGTACACGACCTGATTACTAATGACCACCTAGATCTTCTCTTTATTTGTGAAACTTGGCTTCAGGAATCATCCGGCCCTGCCCTCTCCCTGGCCATCCCCAACGGCTACACCATCTTTAGGCAGGATAGGGTCGGCCAAAGAGGGGGAGGTGTTGCCATTATTGCCAGAAATACTCTAACATTAGAAGCATTCACAGTGACTTAGGATCCAACGCTGAATATCTTCTAATTAAACTCCAGACTATGCCCACCTCCACCATAGCCTTCAGGCCCCTCTTCTGAGTTCAAAGAGGCTCTCATACATGCTTTGTCTAACAACATCAAAAAAACCTCCAAGATAGTGCTACTAGGTGACCTTAATCTTGGCCTCAATGACAGTAATGATTCCCAAGCCTCTACTCTACAAAAAGCCCTGTCCACCTTAAGGTTTATCCAGACTATCACCGAGCCTACCCACTTAAAAGGCTGTACGCTTGATTGGGTAGCGCATCATAACTGTCCCATCCTTATCCCTGAGATCTCCCCATCCAATGGTCGGATCATTTCTGCATCAAACTCAACATTGCCACCACTACGGGGCCCTCTAGACCCAACCCAACACTGCCAGCAGCCCTCTCCTGAAGCTCACGCAAACTCACTACTGAAAACCTCCTTCCTCACCTCCTAGCTCCTGCCCTCTAGCCTCCCTTCCTGAATGATCCAAACCTCCTCGCTAACGCCTTTAAGCAAGTCATCACCTGCGCTGTAGACAACATAGCACCGCTCACACTTAAGAAAGCGAAGAAAACAAAGCACTCCAACGCCTGGTTCACCCAAGAATTTATGGAATTACGGTCCTCTAAAAGGTGCCTTCTTGCAACCTGGAGAAAAAACCCTAACGAAACAACCAAAATAGCTTTCAAAAACTGTTCTAAACAATACAAAACAGCCATCACTCAGGCAAAAGCTGCATCCTTCAACACTAGGATCGACAATGCCAAATATGGGACCAAAGAGATCTTTGCAATTTTCAGGGAACTTGAGACTCCTACCACCCCTCCAACCACCATCATCAAGGATGAGTTTTGGAGCAACACTATTCAAACTGCCATGCTAGATAGGCTTGACACACTGCACACTAAATTTCTAGCGCACCAAAAAGCTTTACTATCCATCTTAGAACCACAGCCCCCTTCCCCTCCACCCGCCACAGCCCAGGAGGTACCCACTTTTGACTTCTCTGACCTGACTGAAGCAGAAGTTTTAGACTTTATCAAATCCATCAAAACATCCAACTGCAAAGGGGATGCTTGCCCAGCACACATCATTAAAGAATGCACTCACTCCTTGGCTCCCTTCATTACCGCCTTCATTAACTCATCCTTACGCTCAGCCCAGGTACCTACCTCCCTGAATGAAGCCTGGGTCTGCCCATTCCTAAAGAAAACATCCCTTGACCCAATGGTTCCAGGGAACTACAGACCGATCACTACTGTCCCCTTCCTGCTAAAGTTTCTTGATAAAGCAGCCTACCTGCAGGTTCAAAAATTCTTGGAAGTAAACCAACTCCTAGGGCTGCGCCAATCTGGCTTCAGGCCACGGCACGGCACAGAAACCACCCTACTGGATCTCAAAAATCAAATCGTGACCTAAGAGATGCCGGCAGGCCTGCTCTCCTTCTCCTGCTAGACCTTTCTGCCGCATTCCATTTGGTAGATCACAAGACCCTATGTCATCATCTGTCCTCCACTGCCAACTTCTCGCCGAAAGCCTGCGAATGGATATCGTCCTTCCTCAAAGAGAGAGTGATGAAGGTGTTCTCTGACTCCTCGAGTGCTGCCCCCAGCCCTATCAAATGCGGTGTCCCTGAAGGGTCCTGCATATCACCAACTCTCTACAACCTCTTCACTAGGTCACTATTCCAACTTCTTGACGCCATGGGCATCTCATATACTAACTATGCTGATGACACACAGGTGCTCATCCCTCTGACTGGTGACTACCCTACAGACACGAATACTCTCAATCACATCTATTCCACAATCGAGTCCTGAATGGCTGAAAACTGGCTGTGCCTAAATAGCAAGAAAACAGAACTCTTGCTAATTGGATCCACAGCCACACTCAGTAAACTCGGTGCGCAGTACAGCACATTCACAATAGATAACATCCCCATTACCGTGTCCCAAGCCATCAAGACTTTCGGTGTATACCTGGAACCTAGCATGACCATGGACAGACAGGTTAATGCCATTGCTTCCTCAGCTGCCTACCACTCCAAACTAAATGATGCAGTGAGGCCATTCCTGTCACAAGAAAACTGCGTCAGCATTGCAAGGTCCATTATCAGATCTAGGCTAGACTACTGTAACATACTCTATGCCGGTACCTCCCAAAAGAACTTTTCAAAACTTCAAGTGGCTCAGAATAATGCCTTGAGGGCCGCAACTGGTACAGATCGCAAGGACCACATCTCTGGGGTGAGAATGCAGGTCCATTTGCTGCCCGTCAAAGAAAGGATCCTTTTCAAAACTCTGGCCATTGCACACAAATGCATCCATGGACTGGCACCTACCTACTTAGCTCAGAGGATCACCAAAAACACCCTCTAGACCGTCCAGGTCTGCATATGCCAATCGCCTCATTGTTCGTCATACATGAAGAGTTAGAGTCGGTGGTTCCAGTTTCCCTACATTGGCTGCAACTCACTGGAACACCCTCCGTGCCCAACTCAGGATGATCGAATCACACACAACTTTCCGTAAAGCCTTGAAGACTAAGCTTTTTGTCTGACTTGCCTCCCACTATCGCCTCATTTGATGACTTGTCTCTGCTTACTTCACCTGACATGTAACCTACTTAATCGGTGTAACTGTATTATCCATTGTACTGGGACGCTATCTTGTAACCCTTAAGCAAGCCTGCATACATATTCTTCTCAGCGCCTCTATGTCCTTGGGTTGCAGCGCGCTATACAAATACTAAAATAAATACAGATGGTTTTATATTTTGTGTTTCCACAGAGTGTATGGAGATAGAGATACAGTGAACAAGGCAGTGGTTTAAGTATGACATTTTGGATTTTGTTAATGATTACTGGTTTTGTATACATTTCTAACGGCATTTCTTTTTGTTTTTGCTTCTGTTTGTTCTTTTTTTTTCTAACCTTATGTATTATTATTTGTATGGTTTGATTGAATTGTAAATTATATTAGGTGTCTTGAAGACAGACTGTGTCCGAAATACATTGGCACACACTTTACTGGAGTCACTTTATGAATAAATGATCTGTTATCAATTTTGAAATTCTGTTGGTACTTCATGATATGAATATTATTTGTAGGAGGGGTATGGACATTACAAGCTCATTTGAGATTTAACCGGTTACTGTGGACGTTTGTCTCTAGTTCCTTTCTTATCAAATGTGCGCAATTAACTAATTTTTCAATATATAGGGATTAAAAAGTCATATTTTAAATAAGTTTCTTCTCTCTAAATGCATAGATCTTTAGTGATAGTGGGACTAACAAGTGCAATGTCAGTGGGGTAATAGTAAAAAAGATGTAAAGTAAATTCCTTTCAGTTAAACATATGGTTTGTGCCTCAACGCCAAATCCTGACTGACAGGACTACATTAGTCTACATATATGTGGACGATTTTCGATAGGTTTGAATTCTAGCCATAAACATCAAACCTTTCTTCACTTGAGATGTTTAATTTTCTGTACTGTACACCCAATTTAGAGCTGTAATGTACTGATACAATTTAACATAGCAAATAGTTGATAGATCCATTATTGATTTGGCACACTGCACACATGCTTCATTCGCAAATAATGTGCTAGTGCCAGCACAGATAACACTGGTATTTGCATAATTTAGAATGGGGATTCTCTGCCCGACCAAACAATGGGACGGTGATCCTGGACAAATCATATGGCTGTCACTTGGCTTCTCACAATGAGAGATATTCAATGGCGGGGCAGATCAAAGTGCTTTCTGGGGAGAAAAAGGCATTTTCAGCATCAAGGGTCAAAACCACATTTGTTAGGAAACAATGGACAGCTTGTTCTGATAATTCCAGCAAATGTTCAAGGTTGATGGATGCGGGTCTATAGAGGACAGCAAGTTGGGGAACCTACACGAAATGTGTCCTGTCCTTCCAGGTCTGTGTATCGCAAGAGGAAACAAGGGGCGTTTTTGCTAGAGTCTCATGCTGGAACTAATCAACAAGTACTCAAGTTGCGCATAGTATTATAATCAACCCTAGTAACATAACATAACAAGTCCTTGCACATTGAATGAGTGTCAATGAAGCTAATAATGTACACAACCTAAGTGAACACTACACTGTCGCTAAACAAACGTGTTCAGCTACAGCTGCTGCACGTACATCTCGAATGCACATGGGGCTGAAGCCAGCATTGTGCAAACCCGCTAACGCATGTACACTCCGAGTACAGACATGCCCAAAATTACAAACCAGCCTTAATAAATTCAGCAGCATACCCAATGAAGATTATCCCTGCATACTGCGCAGGGAGTCTTGATTCTATTAAAGACAAGGAGGCAGCCAGCATTGTGCAAACACAAGAAACTCTGTAAAATAGCATAGTAAGCCTGGCACAGTGAAGGGTCAATGAAGACAACACTGGGCACGTTACTTAAGTGTACACTCTCTCTGAAAGCCAGTGTGTCCAGATTCTGCTGCATGTACATCACAAGTAACCACAGGTCTCAAGCCACCCATGTACACTGAGTGTAGACATGGCTACTATTACAAATGGACCACAAGCAATCCTTGTCAATGATTTTGTGTGCACTGTGACTATAGAGATGGGTCACAATGGAGCCAGCACTTGATCCAACCTGTACTGTGTATGCACTCTGCGACAAATGAAGCCAGTGCCATGCACACACCCCAGGTATACACTCCAAGTACAGCCAACAGGATTCAATATGGACACACCAGTGCCAACCTGTACTGCAGAAACTCTCTTGAGTTCACCTAGATGGTCTGAGTGGAGACAGCCCTGTGCCCAGTAATATGTATACTATGAATACACTCAGCACTATGCAAGCTCTCCAATATGTGTACATACTGTAAATGCTTCATGATATGATATGGCATTTATGATGCGCCTGTACACAAGTGTTTCTGGGCGAGTGTATCAAGCCTCATAGAGGTAGTAGTAGATCTCCTGCAGGTCCATTTATGCTGAGAATGTACTGGAAGTACAGTCACCCCAACACCTCTCACCCCATTTGATTGTGAGAGTTTGAATGAGTGCACCCTCCTGTCATGCCGGACGCCATCTTGAACAGCCTCAAACCAACCTCACACACACACGTGCAATCTGAGTAGGCAGCAAGGACAGAGCAAGAGGGCAGATGGTGCATCTTAGGGCCGGTGAACACAGAACTTAATGTTCTCAATCTCTCACTTTGAAAACCCTCCCAGTTTACACATTGTTATTAGAGGCTCATAAAGTGCCAGTGTGGTAAAGGCCTCCTATGAGCCCGTTCCAAAATGGCCACAAAACAGGAAGTTATGGCTCATGGGTATACATGTCATCCTTTTGTTTAACCAGGGTTTTGATATCAGATTTCTTTGGGAGGAGCGCCCATTTAACTCTATGGACACGGGGTCTGCCTAGACACCTGTCAAATGCGGGTGAACACCCGAAAATAACCCAAGAGGGGACTGTACATTTCTATAATGCTTCGACAAAGTATAAACCGTGTACACATTTGAAACCAAACAGTGTTTATTCCCTGCAGAGGATGATCCTAATGGGCCATTTCAAAGGCATTGTGAGCAGACCTTCATATTTTCTTATTGTGCTTGGGTGTCTCACTGCTGCTCTTGACGTCACTTGCAATGGCAAATGGTGCCTCAGAAAGTGAATAGATCTTGAAGAGGAATAAACAAATACCATTCAATTGATCTTTCACAACCGAAGAAAGTGCACAGAACAAAAAGCCTTTTACTCTCAGAATTATCTTGAACACTCAAAAAATAACCCAAGAGAAGACGGTTTCTTTAATGCTGCTGGCACTGGGCAAAGCAATGCTGGCACTGGGCAAAGCAAAAGGTGAGCAATTTTTAAAACCAATAGTCTTTAAATATTCCCCACAAAGGACCAGCAATAAGCCATTTCACAGGTATTGCAATCATACCTTCCGTGGTCTTGTGAGTAGGTGCCTTGTGCCTAGCCACTGGTCTGGATGACCTTTGCTTGAATACTGGGTTCGGCACTGCACTGTATCAGCCCGATTCCAGAACTCACTAAACCAATCAAAAGGGAGCAAAAGCAAACTACTTTTAGTTACTTAAAGTAGGCGGATGGTGGGGACATGGATAATATCAGTGAAACACATTTCTTGTAAATGCTTGTTACATTAGTTGGTGGTGAGACTGCTGTCGGATGACTTGTTCACTAATGGCCGCATGCTGGGAATATTCTGTACCTTGCAACAGAACAGGGTTTTGGGAATACTAGCGTGAACTGAACAGTTTCAGAATGCATTACAGGTACAAATTGCATTACTGGACTTCGTATCTGACCACTCATGGCACCACAGTCAATTCCTATAAGTCAGCCTGGTGGTAAGAAGCAGCGAGTAGCCCGCATATCTATAAATCATGGCTGGCAGTGTCTGCAGGAGCCAGACAATTCGGCCTGCTGGGCACAGCAACCAAGGCAGCAGGGCTGGGGATGGCCGTCTTCTCGTTGGTTCAGCTTGGATGAGTGCTTGCACTTGCATGCTTCTTCTGGGCCACAGTAGCATGGCCTGCATCTGCAGTGCCAGTATCCCTTAACCCCAACACAATGCACAGACCCGGACTGCTGGAAGAATGCAACACAGCCTGACAACCCCATGCAGGGTTTTCCGTCAAGAGACCCGCATGTCAACAAAGGGTGGTATTGAGGTAAAAACAAGATGCGAAGTGGTACAGGGAAGAAGTGGATAACACCAGGAGAGGGGAGGGCAGTTCTTTATATGCATAGGAAGGCGTCAATTGTAGCTGTCTGTGCAGCGCCCCATAAGGACTACATCCGGTCTGCATGTTAAACGCTTAATAAAGCCTCAACACTCCTAATTAACTAGCAGATAAGGGAACGGAGGAACATGGAGCTTCTGCTTAGCAGTGATTGGAGGGGGAGCACACAGTGTGGCACTGCAGATTCAGAAACATGTGCGTACTGTCTGGAGATTCAAAGAGAGTGTGGGTTACTGCCGTTGTAGCGAGACCTAGAGTTGCTTTAAAGCAGCCGCCAGGTCGATGGCAGCGGCGCTCTCTGACAGGGAAAGCCAGCAGCTCATTGCCGTATGAGAAGCTCTGTCATGATAGTGATATCGCATAAATCATAATACTTCAGCATCTTGCTTACCTTAGACAACTGGACAATCAACATCAATCTTCTTGCCAAGGCCAGGGCTCATGGAGCCCGGGCCTGCTGACCTACCGCTGCACAGCCTGCCAATGTGTGTGCACTCGGGCACATGTGGATCTAATCCGGTGCCCAGCCCAGGAGGCCCTCATGCGCAGCCAGCAATGCAGGCAGCCAATTCAAGGCAACCACCCAGGAGGATGGGAAATCGCACGATATGCTTCTGCGTGTGTATCCTTCCGCTCAAAAGAGGCCCTACCAGCCACAAGCCTACCGGGGGATGTCCTGGTGTCTCGGTGGGGAAGTCCGGGCCTGCTGCTGAAGGATCAGGCATTGCACTTGCCAATGACCTTCCTGTCTACAATATGCACATTGGTTCATATGTACAGGACCCAGTTGTGCATTACCATGTGGTGTAAATTGGCCTCTTAACAGTGTATTCCCACCCCTAGCTCCTCTAGCTATTTGCTGCAATGATACTCTAGTTTTGAAGTCTCCCTTCTTCTTTTCCATCTTCTCCTTCTCTGTATTAACCATATTCTCATAGTACTGAGCCATATGTAATACTTCAAATTGTGATTTCGCTTGCCAAGCATTCTCAGAAGTGATCATTTGTGATTGGATTTCAGGCAACAATCCACGCACAAACTTGTCTACGAACAACCTTTTTCCTGACTCTGTACGTACATCTTGACCATTAAAATCAGAAAACACTTGTTCAAACCTATTAAAATACTCTGTTGCACCCTCGGACTTCAATTGTATGTATCTATTCGTACTAAAGCATCCCATGTATCACCCATCCAGGCCTGATCGTCTACAGTACCTAATCTGCTTCCACAAATCAGCAGGAAGGATCACCGGAAACAACAAATCTATATCACCCAGCATGAAAACTGATGAATGCAAAACAGATTCAATTTCTTTATAAAATCCTGTTGGATTCTTCCTAATATCTGGAGTTGTTGGTCTAATAGTATTCACTTCCTGTCTAGAAAATGGGACATGAACAAACTGTGAGACATAATGTGCTTCAATAGTAGTAGCAGGTGTTCCTCCTGCGGCATTAGCTGGAATTTCTACTTTCGGAAAAACAAATGTTGGAAGAACCTCCCTCATCGGCAATTGTAAAGTAGGCAAATCTGAGTGTCTATTAAGCAACAAGGCTAAATAAAGGGACAAAGTAGTCAAAACAGTATCAGGCGAAAATGCTCTCTTGTAAATGATCATCAAATCTGCAGGACAACAAAATTTCTCTTCATAAACTCATCTTGTAGATACTCTACCATCACCTGTAACACTTTCCTTTACATTGCCGGAGCATACTCACTAAATGTGTCTTGCACTTCAATGGGAGAAATTGAAACATCTGAAACCCATCTAAGAATGTCTCTTGTGCAAATGCGCATTCCTTCACTCATTGGTTTCACTGGAGGAAGAAATTGTTTCTGCACATATGAAGCTTCCCGTCCATTACCATCCATTTCATCTTTCTGTAACCTATCTAGCTCCCTCTTAAACTCAAATACCTTCTCTATATGCTCATATTCTTTCTCCGCAGTGTCCCTTGTGTGGGCTAGGACATTCAAATCCCTCATCCCCTGTGGGACATTCATGTCCGTCAAATCACTCCATATATCAGCTAAATGCATCCCCATCCATTCTGTCAAAATAGTCTGTTCAGGAATACCCCCTTGATGAGAAATTGCAACTAGAACAGATGATTCATCACCCTCTTCGATATATACTTTTTAGTATATGCAAATAATTCTCCTTTTCTGTCTTTAGACACTGTACCATGAGTCATTATTCTTGAATCAGCTCCCATTCATCGAAATCACCAGCCCCGATGATCGTTTGAAATCCGATCAGACCCCTTTGTTTTGAAATCAGGTGAGTCGTGCCCCGATTCCTAAGAATCCTGATATTGGTTGTGCAGTACTTTTTTTTTTTTTTTGCAACATCAGTCTAATATGTCTCAGCGTAACACTGTGACATCAGACTTTTATTACAAACGTTGTTTTTCGCGTGTTCCTCCAAAAACGCTACCATTAGATCAAACCGAGGGAGAAAATACATTAAAAAAATAAAAATAAGTGCAAGAAGAACACACAGGAGCAACCAAAGCCACCGTGCAAGTGCCATCTAGCTTCGTGATTAAGGCGGCACAGACTGAGTTAATTGACCCACAGCCTTCAAGTTGAGAGAGGCGATGAAATCAACTATCGCACAGCACAGTTTCACCGAGTTGCCTGCCATTGCATGAGACCACCAATCTCGAGAATCTTGGTACGCAGGACAAAAGTTCCCAAGATGTAGAATACGTTTTGCCTTAATTGACATGCTCTTGTGTCAATGGCGTTCAACCGTATTCGCAGGAACTGCTCACGATGGTGTCTCGACAGGCAGTTCGTCAAATAGTTACATGGAACTCCATGCTTAAGTTCACCTATTCCAGCATCTAGTGTTGAGGCCATCTTTCTCCTTTGTTCGTTATTCTGAATCCACTTCACAGTCTCAAACTTTTTTTTTGCAGATTGTGGTCTCATTATTAGTTCGTCGATATTTAAATCGGCACCAGTTAATAACTGTGTCGAATGATGTTTCCATTCTTCAAGTAAGTTGGAGTGACCAGGTCCAGCACTCTTGGAAAAAATCTGATAAGCAGGAGAGATGGGCGATGCAATCATTTTCCGGAATGCCATTAAAGATTTCCACAAGACCGTGGTGTGTAGCGAGTTTAAAGAAAGCTCATGTCTTAGCTGAGTCATTGAAATGTATGTTGGCAGCCTCAGGACTCGCCGCCAAAAGCTACGTCTAAGCACCATCCTGCTTCCGAGCCAAAAGTAATGGCCGGAACTACTTTTTGAGAATAAAATGTCAGTATGGGTGTAAGAGTGAATTTCCCATATAATTTGTTCAAGAGCTGTGCTTGTATGCTGAATTGAGTCATTCGAGCTATTAGGTCGGTTTTCCAGTGATGTTCACAAAGGGAATTATTAAAAGAGATTCCTAGGTATCTTATTGAGTCCACTACATCAAGCGGGTTCTTGTCAATGTACCAAGTGAAGGCCTTTTGTCTTTTAAGGTTTGGTCTACCAATGACAACGATCTTGGTCTTGTCAGTGTTTATCTCCAGATCGTTTTTGAAGAAGTATTCGTGTAAGTTTGTCAATTGCCGTTGTAGGCCTATCTGGGTCTTGTCTAAGAGGACCACGTCATCCGCGTAAATGAGATATCCAATTTCGGTGTTATTTAGAATTGGTGGAAAACATCTCACATTTGTACGATGAGCTGGAATGTCAGCAATGAAAAGTTTGAACAGCTCAGCAGCTAGTGGGCAGCCTTGTTTCACGCCCATGTTTGTAGATATTTGATCAGATAAGGCTCCTTGATTGTTTAAGCGTATACTGATGGCTGTGTCAGAATGAAGCGCTTTTATTGGTTCAATCAAGTTACTTGGACAGTTCCAGTTTTCCAATTTTTGCCATAGCTTAGAGCGATTAATACTATCAAAGGCGCCACGTAGATCGATAAAGGCGACATACAGATGTGTTTTAGCCCTTATACTTTCAAGTTTTAAGATGGTCATTAGCAGCAAGTTCACTTCAACGCCGACTCCTTTTGTGAATCCTGTTTGTCGCATGTCTGGGATTTGTTCCACGCATGACCATTGAGAAAGCTGCTGACGTAGAAAAGAGGCAAACATTTTTCCAATGGTGTCCGAGAGGGCAATCGGGTGGTAGTTGGAAGGATCTGCCCGATTGCCCTTCTTATGGATGGGAACTATTATAGCATCCCGCCAAGAAACAGGTATTTTTTTCGTTGAAGATATTCTAGCAAATAGGGATTCTATGAAGATAGCCCATTCCGCCTCATTGTTTTTTAACATTACATTCGTTATGAGGTCCGGACCAGCAGCGTTAGAGTTCTTCAAAGAACGAATTGCGAGTTTTATGTCTTCGGCTGAAATACTCAAGTCCCATGACGAAGAATTTTGCTTAGAGCTACTTGCAACTTCATGTTGCGGATTACTGAAGATGTTTGCGTAGTGACGCATCCATTGTGCTGAATCAATTTCATTTGACGCCATGGGCTGATGTTTGGTATTCCCAGAATTGAGGATTGCCCATATTTCCCGTGAGTTTTTCTGGACTAGTTGTTTCATTAGTAACTCAGCTTTGTCCTGCTCTATTATTATTTTCTGAGATTTTAACCAGTTACGATATACTTTACGTCGTCTATGGATTGCAGAGATAATGGAGCTCGTATCGTTGGTAATCTTGAGCAACTTCTTCAGCTTCCTCACGTCATGTCGCATCGTTTTTTTGGCTTGCGTCAGAATTGACGATGATATGTTTGTGTTTATGCCCCATGGTAGAATTTGCCACTCGAACAGTTACAAAATCGGAGAGCAAGGGGAGATAATCGACCGCTGTTGCTTCTTCATTGCTGAAGTTTTGGCTGATCTTTTGAATTTTTGCTTTGTCGATCCTTAGACGGTTGCCACCTGCATTCACTAAGATAGGAATGTCGTAGCGTCGATTTTTTGTTGGCCATTCCACCGGACAGGTGAGCCGCATAAGATTGTGGTCACTATTGGTCATGGGTATGATTGTTAATGACAGCTCTTTTTCAAACAGGTTTTGCGATACCCAGAAATAATCAATGATTGAATGAGCCTTATTGTTTGACCACGTTTGCTGTGGAGGGCGGTCGCCTGTCACATGCCCGTTGACCATTTGGCAATTCCTCATGTGGAGTGCTTGACTCCATTGACGACCCCGAGACGCTATTTCTTTAGCAGGAGCTGGCTTGTAACTCTGGGTTCCTTCATCGTACTTGAACCAATTGTAGTTCAAATCTCCTGCACAAATTATTGAGAGATTCTTATACTTCAATATAACGTCATCAAGGATGTCAATTATAGACTCAATAAAGGATTTTGTAGTGATTTTCCCCGGGTTCCAGTACCCATTTAAAATGAGCAAATGCTTCCTCGCGCCTATATTTGGATGATTTGAATATAGTAAGGCGCTTTGTACAAACGGATTGGGAATGTATACATCCTTGAGCTGCCACCATGTATTAATCCTAATCATCATTAGAAGGCCAGATGAAGGACGCCCTGTTTTGTTTTTGATTGCAGGATTTAATAAGATTATAAACCTGTCTCTGGTTGGAGGCACACTTAGCCATGTCTCTTGCAAACATATGACAAAAGCTTTTCCCACATCCACATCAAAATGATTAAATAAATGGGAGAACCCTCTTTTGTTCCAAGAGATGAAATCACGTGGACATTCATTTCCGGGAATTAATGGCTAATACCTGTCTGATTTGCCATTTCTCGTATTGCTTTTACTAGTCTGATCAGTATGCGATCTTTGGCAGTCGGTAATGTGGTCAGTCTGCCGTGGTTCCGATCGTCTTTGGTCCTTTTGATTGAGATTGGCTTGTTCTGGACTAGACTTTAGATTGGCATGACTGGTGCTTGTTGGTTCGAGAGAAATATCGAATCCATAGCTCAGTAAG
This sequence comes from Ambystoma mexicanum, assembly GCF_040938575.1. Taxonomy (NCBI): domain Eukaryota; kingdom Metazoa; phylum Chordata; class Amphibia; order Caudata; family Ambystomatidae; genus Ambystoma; species Ambystoma mexicanum. The sequence goes on from NC_090937.1 coordinate 433,685,879, forward strand.
GCATCCGCAGCGTTCATGATGGTGTTGCGGACTAAGGCAGACGAGAATTGCAAAAGAACTTGATCGCAGCTACGTTCAGTTGCATACTCCACGATTTTTATGTCGTCAGATGTAATTGTTCGTAGTGATGGAATACAGGTGAATAATTTCATCACATTACGCCGATTTAAGTTCAAGTCATCCTCATCTTGATGAAAATATTGCAATCGTAATTTGCAAATTGGAAGATTGGTTCGAGAACTCAATGATGTGGAAGCCTTTGAGATGTAGCGCGCAGACTTATTTCCTTGAGAGCTGGTATATTTTGGATTCAGGCGAGAAGACTTTTGTACCTTGTTTTGCTCAGACGTCTTTGACTTGTTATCAAAATTTGCATTGCTGCTTGATGCTGACACTCTATTCAAGTAACGCACCACTTGTGGAACTTCCAAAGCCACGCCAAGATTGGCGGTGTGTTGCACATCCGACGTGTTGTCAGAATATGTGGATAGATCGCAAATATCGATCATGGATTCAGAGATATTCCCTGCAGAGCTTTCAGGATCGGAGTCCATTCTTTGACGTTTACTGGAGTGGACTTCCGATGGCCCTACAGCATGTGTTGATCTAACTTGATCTTTTGCGGTGTTAGCCACAGCCTGCTTAGTTGTATCAGCACGCTTAAAAAGGCCTGGGTTCGTATCTATAGGTAAATTGCGAATCAGGTTTCGTGTATTCAGAGACGGTACACCTTTCCGGGTTGCCTGCCTCGATTTTCTTGGTCGTGTTTGTATCGATGGCCCCTTTAAAAAGCTTTCAGTAGTTATTGGTTGGGTTTCTTGTTGTTTTGACGGTCCTTGAAAGATAACAAATGACACTGTTGGCATCGTGTCAATGTGTATCACTGGTGAATCAAGCTTTGATTGGCACATAAGTTGAACGGTCGCTGCAGCATAGCCAGTTAAATCAGACTTGTGCTTGCTTGGAACTGATTCTTGATCATTTGAGACACTATTGCGAGGATAGCCTTGGGTATTAAAATTGACTGTAGAGCTGGGAGATGGCCGATCTTTTAATTTGTTAGAGCCTTGGCTCGAGGACTCTGATGAAGAAATTGAACTTGCATTAGCTGTGCTTACTGATGATAGTCCAGTTGTTTGGATGTCCACTCTGGATATTAACTCAGCAGTAGAGTGCTGCATCCACTTCACTGCCTCAAGTAGACCTTCTGCAAGAGAGTCGTTTTGGCAATGATGGCGTGCGGCGAGGTCGCTTAAGCGCTCTTGCCAGCGCAAGGTTCGCTCAGCTTCCTGGGTGAGCTGGCTTTGTAGAAAGTTTGTAACTGAGTTGAAGCTATCCATCTTTTCTTTTAAAGAAATGATGAGTGAAGACTGGTCTTTATGGGCCTCGTGGAGTGATTCGTACATCTTCAAGAAGGGCAGAAGTGCGGCTGACGAGGCGGCCAAGACGTTATTGTAAATCTGCATGGCAGCTGCCGACGAGAGGCTAGGCTTCGACTCAGCACTAGTTTTATTGGCCGTATTTGAATGGGAACTATTTACTGAATCAGACTGGGGATCAGATGTTAGAGATGAATCTCCATTTACATTCATAATGGCACCCTTTGGGTCATGTGGTGGATTTAAAAGCGTTCTCCTGTGTCTCGAAGAAAGCACTGGCGACATCCTGTGCTGCTGGATGCAGGAATTGTGTGACCGACGACTTAGAGCATGGATTTCTCTATCATCAAAGCTACTGCGGCTGTGTACTAAGTTTCCACAGTGTGGGGCGAACCCCGACGAAGAGTCAATTTGCGCATCACAAGAAGGTTTTAACAGCACGTTACTTAACTTGTGGGCCTGGTCGTGCAAAGTCTCCTGGACTCGTTGGATCTGGCCAGCGGACGGGAAACTACACGTTCGCAACGTGGCATCGTCTGTCTCAAGAAGTTGAGCCCGCGAGTGAACGAATGAAGCACAAGGGAGTGTTTTTTTGAGAGATTTTACTTCAGTTTCTCGACAGGAGGAGGCTCTTTGTCCTGTATTTTTAGGGTCAATGTGATCCTTATTATTCAAATTGATTGCTGTGGTGCCGCCGGCCAGAATGGTGTCGTCATGATCGTTGACGCGAGTAGCAGGTTCTTTCAAAAGTTTTGAAGATGGTGCGTCCAAATCGGTTTGTGATAAGGTGCCCTCCTCGTCTTGCGAAGCTTCCATGAGCTCGGCGTCAGTCAAATCGAAAGCCGTAAAAAACTCATCTCCTTTATCGGAGTGAATTTGAGTGAAAACGGCTGGTGACACAACATTTCGTTGAAGGAAGGGCAGATCAAGTAAGGATAGTAAAGGTCTTTGTGGGAGTAAAGCGTCTTCTTTGTTTACATCCATGATTGCAATTGGATTTTCGACCTCGTTTACTTGGTCAGGCTCGGTCACGCCTGTGGCCACAAAATCTGTTACCGAGCTCGATGGTCTCATTTCATTGAGGCACTCATCGACAACAGTTACAGTTTCATTTAGGTCAACGTGTCCAGATGATAGTAGGCAAGTTGTACTATCGGAGTTGTCGAGAGAGATGGTCACGCTCAATGGGCCTGCAATTTCTGCCCCGTTCTCAACAATAGAGGTGTCTGTACTGGCAGGAAATAGGTCAGTTGATAAGCATTCAAAAAGCTTATTCTTAGATACGTGTGAAGGACTCTCGTGGTGACAGGATACAGTTTGTGCTGAACGTAAGTCCAAGCAGTTCTCAGGCACTCGTTTCCGTGGCATTGTGCTTACCTTCAAGGACTCGAGCGACGAGTCGGCTTTCAGGGTGGTCCATGGATTTTGCATCCGACGTTGTTGGATTGTCTTTCGTCGGGTGAGAGGGCCAGTGCCTGGAACCACCAGGCCTGATTGCGCCGTCATTGCGATCGCTAGGAGCCTCACAGCCTTGACCAGCCGTAGACTGACTCCGTGCTTGGGGTAAGTTTAAATAGAATAAGCCAACCGGCCCACCGGCACCAGCACCAGCACCAGCAGGTTTAAAAGCACAGCGAGGGAGGACTCCAACATTGTCCAATGCCTAATGTCCAACAATATTGCTGCAGCTCTTCTCAAAAAAAAAAAAGAAAAAAAAAAAGGATAGTCCACTGACTCTACGCTTGACTCCGCATATGTGAATTACCACGGGACCCCTCGCCCGCACCTCACACCTTGCCTCTCACCTCTCACCTCTCACAGGCGTAGCGTAGCAGTGTGAGGCTCCGGCTCCGGCAGGCTCCGGCAGGCGTTGTTTAGAGCTGCTGCGGGTAAGGGGGCACAGGAGCAACAACTCCGGCACACGCCACAAAGCCCAGCCGCCCTGCCGCCCAGCAGCTTCAGCTCTATCGGCTCCTCCTACAGCTCGCCCTGCCTCCGCCTCACCTCCGCTCAGTACGGTGCTCGTTGCTCGGTGCGATGCTGACTTCCTGATTAGAGGAAAGGACCTTAGAGGACTGTCAAGCCGCACCAGTGAGCCTCTCTACTCTCTCTCTCTGGCTCTCTCTCTGGCCGCTTCCGACAATCTTAGCCGTGCAGTACTGCAGAGGAATCACATCTCACTTTGCAGGGGCCCCTGTCACTCTCTGATCCCGGTAGCCATGTCTTCGTCTAGTGATGTGACATCAATCTTGAGGGTCCCTATTCGGACGCCATCTGTAGGATCAAAAGAAATATCGAGGCTTAATATCACCAAAGATGAAATACGCCTGTCACAAGTTCAAAAGTACATGTATTTATTGGTCAGTTAGCTATCTGGCTCTCAATGCCTCGCAGTGTGTACCAGCAGACACCACGAGGGAAGAGAGTGCAGGACATTAAGGTTTATATGCATTTTCCACCGTCCCAGTTACATCGTCCAGCCATTTTCGAGTTACATATTCATTAAGGTTTCGTAGCCAGTTCACATAACTAATAGAGATTCAAGCAATTATACATTCTTCAATGTTTTCCTCAAACACTAGACATGTTTTTCTGCACTTACAATACAATGGTAACATTTGTTTTCAAGCTTAAAGTTAGTCCAGTTTTAAGGAAAGAACGCAAATATTTCTGCAAAGGTACACGGTTTCAGCTATTGAACATTCTGTTCCACTGTTTGAACTAGGATGATGCTATTGATACAGACAACATCTAAATTACTGTTCAGTTCAACTCTAGTTTAGCTCCAAGGTTGCTCAAGTTAATCAAAATGGCAGATGATTTTATAATGGCGGTGTAGTCAGACTTATTCAGGTACATTCAAATGTGATTTACAGTATGATGCGAATGCGCTTAGGCCAATGTTCGTTATGAAGGGCTATAATATGAAATATACTTTAACAAGATGTCCCCCCCTTGAGAACTGGCCATTTTGTACATACCCTTGGCTTCTGCATACGTGTGCACTCTGCCCTGTCATACCACATATCCAACATATAGGAGGACGCTGTCTGAGTAGTCCCCCTTGGTTGAATCCTCCTTGCGCAATCTGATACTCATTCTGCGCATTCTGAAACCCATTTTGAGTGTTTTGAAATCCACCCCTTCCTCTGTAGCCCATGCCCCTACCTCCTGGTACAAACCCGTTCCCTCCTTGGTCCATCAGGCACTGATTATTTGCCTCTTATGTACTCACTGCTTGCTGTACTCCTAGTCCTTCTCTGCTTGTCAATACCGCCCCTTCTATGGCATATTTTGACAATTTCTTCTGAACTAACTTGGCTTCCTCATATTTTCTAGCATCGTCTTTATTCCTGTTTTTCTCCTGTAACAGCCGACAGTGATGGACTATAGTCAACTGTATTTCAGCCCATAGCTTTGCTTCTATTCTCACTTGCATCCTAAATTGCCTCTGTACCTGCTCAGGCAATCCCTGACATAAAATGTGGTAAAATACTGCCACTGTTTTTCCCCACTGCTCGCACATTTCAAGAGTCCAGCATTCCTGAATTTCCTGATTGTAAGCAAGCAGATCCTCATCCTCTTTCATTTTACATGTCATAATCGCACCTATGTTTGATACATTGGGAATCTGTACCCTGAGAGCTCTTCAGACATCTGCCCTACAATTATTAAATGGTGCTCCATTGTGTGCTGTATTTTGTGCCGTGACACTTGAATAGCCTGCTCTCGCCCACATGTCATTAGCTTTTTCCCTAAGAATAGCTGCTAGTAGACCCTTAATATCTCTTATTGATAAGATATTTCCTCCTGTCATTTTTTCTAACTCATAAATCCATGTTTCCACACCCGCCGTTAAACTGGGGAGTTTGCACCTTAAATTATCCTGTGACCATGGAATATACAGTGGTCTCGCCGCCCCCCCTTTTTTCCAATAAGGGAAACTGTATAAATCTCGATTTTCAGTTGGCTCCCATTGGCTGCCTATCCATAGTGGGGACAATGGTTGCTGATCACCTTCTTCCTGGCCATGACCTTAACCTGTTTACATATTGTGATGATTCTCTCTTCTCGCTATAGGATCGTCAATTAGGGCTCTCTGGATATGCTATATGATCTGGCATTCTTTCTTTAGGTTGCTGTAGATCAAACCATCTTACTTACTTGTCTGCCTGCATGCCTCCCTCGGGGGCACATGCGCCTCCTCCTTCTTCCCCACGTCTGACATATCTAGTCCCCAACTAGTGTGACTCTCATCCCCTTCACGCTTGTCTAAGGTCAGTCTACTTAAAGACAAGGCTCTATGCTCAAGACTAAATGGATTATTTACTTTGCTTCATGATTGGAAGACTAGGGCTTGATCTCCCTTCCCTCGGCTTCCAGATTTGCCACCTTCTCTTAAGTCCTGATAGGCTTTATCAATCCTATGTCCTATACACCCTATATCAAAGTCCTCTTCTAAGTTTTCTCTAGATGGCCCTGACGTTGCTTCCTGTAATGGGAGGAACCCTTCTATACTGCTCTATTGCATTACTGGACATGGCTCCATTAATTCTTTTTGAATGTGATCAATATTGCATTCCCGCTATCTTCTTTTTCGCTCTTATTCTTCATCTGCTTCTCTTTGCTTACTCGCTTCCCATCTAACTCTTTCCTCTTCCTTTATTATCTCGCCTCTTCTTACCCCTGCTCTTCTTTCTTCTTCTTCTCTTTGTATTCTTCTGTCTCTTAATTTCTGCACTTCCTCCTCTTCTCTCTTCCTTTGTTGCTTATCTTGTTCATCTATTGCTCTCTATCTGTTGTCCTACTTCCTTTGCTACTCTGCCCTTTCTTCTTTCATTTGTTGCTCCTCCTGATTCATCTGTTCTGGCCGCTGTCTGTTTCTTTTTTGCTCATCTTCTTTCAATCTTTTTTCTCATTCCCTGTCTTTCCTATCCTGTTTGATTTTTCTCTTCCCTTTGCCGATCTCCTCCCTCAATGCTTTACCCATCTAGCTTGAGAAATATCTGTCCTCCCATCCATTTGTTCTGTATGAGCGTTACTTCGTCATCTTGATCCTTCTCTCCTTTCCATCTCTTGTTCTCTCATTCTATCCCTGTCAGTACATTCAACTGCCCACTTTTCTCTTCCCTATTCTGTAAGACCTTAAAGATCTTCTCTTTTCTTTTAGTCTCCTCTGGACGATCATCACTACTATAAGCAGGCGGTTCGTATATCGAATTACTATACCCATTTGCCGCTTTCAGTTCCTTTAACGGATACAATCCTACATCTTTCGTGCTATCACTTTTTACCTCAAGCAAGGCAAGAGGAGCAGAAGACTTGACACCTTCCTCTTTACATTGGTTAAGCATCCAATCCTGAGATGGCAGATCCTCTCGCTCTTCCTGGTACACCTTCCAAAGCTCTAAAATAGGTCATGTTTCCTCCAATTTCTTTCCCGTGTACGCTGCGTGCAAGTATGTGGTCATGTGTTGCAATATTGCTTTCGACAATGATCCCCCTTGTGGCCATGGCATGAACATCTTATCAGCTATGCCTTTCACCCACTCTGCACTGTAGTGTTTGAGTTCAGTGGAATCAGTGGAACCCCCCTGGGTATTGTTCGAATTTTCACACTAAAAAATACACAAACACAAAGCAGCTAATTAAAAACTGGTGGAGATAGTGTGAGTGGCTTATGTGTTAACACAGCCCCTAATGGTCACTAACCTGATTACCAAGAGCATTCGGACTTGAGTGTCTGAGTCAAGTGTGATAACTGATATCTTGGCTACGCCGATGGCTTGTTATTTGTATCGGCCTACAAAGGAGAGACCAGTTTTGCTTTGTGTTTCTGTATTTTTTAGTGTGAAAATTCCAACAATACCCAAATGGGTCCCAATGAGTCACTCTCAAAATAAAGAAATCTTTCCCACATTGAGACTGATCCCCCGTCAACAAAATATCAGGGAAGTACCCAATTACACAAAACTACAAAAACCTACATGGGATTGCGATTGGGCTAAGGGGAGTATCTAAGTATACATTTTATAAGGGAATGGATTGTTATTGGGTCTCTATAGTCAGGTGGGCAACTCATGCCCTCCTTTAGTGCAAGTCATCTTTGATTGTGATTAGAAAAACAATATATCATTGGCTCTCAAACTATAAGGCCCTTCGTTATATGGCCCTCTACTATTGGTTGGCCTGCTTGTACCATTCCGGAACATTCTATTCTCTAGCAGCATGTAAGATGGTACTCCAGGTGCTGGTGGCTGGACTTGACCGTACCTCCCCACCCAATTAGCCCATCATCTCTCATCACTCTTACCTTCTGCCATTCAGATTGTCTTTGAACTTGGCCTTGTAGTAGTTTTTCTTCTCTGGGAATATAAGGGAGTGTGAGCACGATCTTATCAAGGTTCAGGCTTGCATGCCCACATCTATTTCCATCTTGGACTCACGTGACAGGAGACCGTTGAATTGACCCATTGTGTAGCATTTAATTGTTCTGAATAAAGAAACTTGGCACTCATTCACTCTTTACAACTTAACAAGGGATGCCTCGGCAACTCATGTTCACTGTTCTTCAAGGACTGATAACCAGTTTTGTCTGTTTTAGCCTTTGATACCAGGCCAAGCAGTCTTTCTTTGATCCATCTTCGAGCCTCAGCTTATTTCTTTGCTGCGACACACACATGCAACTATCAATCCTTCTTTCTCCATGGGTTCAGATTACCAAAATTGTGACATTGAATGTCCAGATTCTACATACATATATATTGGCAGCACTGCCTGCAGTCTATTCACTACATATAGCCAGCCTTTACGATTATAGTTATAAAAACGACTTGCATTTTCTGCAGTGCTTCTTCACACAGCCAAATCTTCATTCCACACATGAAAGTCTTCTCGATTCTCTACTTCTCCACCAGTTTCTGTAAAGGTCTATGCCTTCTTTTCTTTCAACATCCTTCTCAGTGCATCATGCTAATTTCTTGTGACGTCACCAGCATCTCCTTTTCACATTTTCACACTTCTTCGAGGGTCTCCCTCAGGAGACCATCATCTCTTCTGGGATACAGCATGTAGGGTTTTCTCAGTGGATACCTTGTCTCAAAAACTCTTCGAGTTATAGGTACCATTACTGGCGTTGCACCTGTCACAATTTCCGGTTTCCAACATATAGGTAAAATAGGGGTGGGATTTTCTGCAGAGGCATTCAGCTGCTCCTCTACAGTAGTGATGTCCCGAAGGTTTTGCATGGAGCCAATGACGTCACTACCATATAAGAATAATATACCAACTATAACTACAAGACCTCTGCTTCCCAAATTCATTAAGCCAATATAACAAACATAATTACTACTACAAATAACTGCTACGCTCATCATAAATAAACATACTTGAAGCACTAATAGCTGAACCACCTTGCCCTGCTGCACCCACCTCACCCCCCCACACGCCACCCACTCCCCACATAATAGCTTAATATTTTTTCCACACAAAGTACAACAATCTAGATGGAGAAGCACTGCCCCTGGTAGATGGGTGAGTGATTTCACCTTGCTCATCCTGAACAGTCACTATCAGCAGCCCTAGCCCGTTTTATGCAGGCTTCCTATACCCTGGCACCACCTTTTGTCCTGACTGACCTGGATGCAAATAGCAAAGACTAGACTGTGCATCACATTGTGAATCAGCCACTTCCCCCTCTACACACATCACTGCGTTTGGTGGCATCTTCCATCCACCAACTCCCTTTGGTGTCTTGTACAGAAATCCTCTTTTTGTTCCATCTAGATCCACCATCTAGACATATGTAACTGTTCCCCACCTTGGCCACAGTGGGTGGTGACATGAACACCAGCTAAGCGGTGCCACAAATCTTAGAATCCACACCGTGACCACATCACCTACACATATCTGTGTGCTTCTTCCTTGCTTACTCTCAGTACCATTGGTTTTCTCCATTTGCCTGTGTCGGGCATCCCCTACAATTGCCTTCAAATCTATTACTGAATGTACCCCACTCCCAGATTCACTGGTCTGAGTATGGTTTTCACCTTCCTTCCCCTCATAATCTCAAATGGATAATAGCCAGTGAGAGTTAATAATGTGCATATGTGTGCCTTAATTGCTGGGGATAATACCTCTTGCCAGTTCAACTTGTTTGCTACAGCTATTTGAATTGCTGCAGCTGATTGAATTTTACAAATCTATTCAACCTTTCTACTAAATAATTTGCAGCCAGAATATCCATTGATGTTCTGTGGTGTTTAAGGCCATTCTCAGTGACCAGACAACCCAGTACGCCTTCTGGTCAAAAACTCTCCTCATGAACGCAATTAACCTTCTTGTAGCAACCGTCTCTAACACTATAACCTCTGTCCACCTTGACGTGTAGTCTAACCTCACCAAAATTATATATGAGACCTCCCTTCAGAACAATAAGTGGTCCCATGATTTCCAATGCTACCTTACTTCAAATTTCATAAGGAATCTCTATTGGGAACACTGAGTTGGGGCAAGGTAAAACTACTTGTTCTGCGTCTCTCATTATTATTGTATAGTGAGTAATTAATAGAGTGGCTATGATGGCTGTGCCACAGTAGATGGTTGGTAACAGCCCCAACCAACCCATTAAATTTAAAACGCAAAGTTACAGGACCACAAACGCAGCAGATATTGTTAGTATAGGAGAGGCCAATGGCTCTTACCTTTTTAGAACTGAGGTTGAATACAAACTGGATTGCAAGCAGCTTATTTGAACAAATAAAGGTGCAGCCAGTGTGTCCTGAACCAGTGTTCTTGCTTCTATTGTCTCTGTGGATCAGAGCACAATTGAACTTACATAATAACTACCATTTTGCAACTAAATGTCCCACAAGATAGTAGGGTGAAATAAGTAATCTCAGAAACAATATCTGCCGAGCCTCACAACAAGATTAGACACGAGTAAACTAATTGATTTTATCTTTTGATTCTTTTTCTTTTCCTTCATTCCCCCTTCTCAGCATTTTCTCCCACTTCCACATTCCTTATGTGTAATATCATAAATGTTTGATGTGTTATAGTGTAATCATGTATGATCTATGCAATGCATGTTATTGCTTTTTTAAACTTTTATCTGAATTTTACTGATATATAACCATGATTGCCAGTCTTGTGAAAGACCAGTAAGGTAAAAACACCTGTCAGCAATTATTTGCAAAGGTACACATATCTGGTTGTTTTGAATCTCATTAAAACAACTTGATTTGGAGTACTATTGGGAACACTGGCTGTGGCCACACCACCTGAATTTTGTCACTCATTCTTTCACATTACTGTGCATGGTGGGCCACCACTATGACTGACTCATCCTCCTTGTAAGCATCTGACTTAGATGCCCTTCTTGAGCTATATTGATTAACTTAATTACACTGGAGGTATCAACTTGTCGCCTCTCGTAATTCCCCATGGTTCTTCTGCTAACTCATACAAAACTATTGCAAACACTTAGTCTTAATATCACTGTCACATTCTTTCAACCATTCTGCCTCGTATATAGCTGGTATGGTATTAGCTACTTGCACTTCGCTTCCACATTCTTACATTTTTGATGCAAGGGATGGTAACCTCAACACACAATCAACCACCACATTTCTTAGGCCTAGAACATATTCAACTGAGAAATTGTATTCCTGAAGTTCCACCATCCATTTAGTCATGCTTGGTGATAAGGAACTCAAACCCTTGGCTGTCATCAAATATGTGAGTGGTTTATGGTAGGACCTTACAGTGTATGGAATGTCCCACAGAAATGTGCTGAAATGTTTTGATACCCACCATACAGCTTGTGTTTCTCTATGACTGCATAACTCTTTTCTGCACCCCCTGAAACTCAGAATAAAAACGCAATGGTTTGATATTGCCATCTTGCCACTGTTTTTGGACTACCCCAACCTCACTTGAATATATTATGAGTAAAGTTTTGCGCCTAACATTGAACAACATTAATGATTGGATCGGGTCATTATCCTCTTGGCACCTCTCTGACCATACATTTAGACAGCTTTATCTGTGTACAATGGGATAAACCTTCCGCATACGCTTGGATAACATTGTGTCATTCTTAAAAACAACCTGAGTTGATCCTTTGTTTTGAGTGGTGGCTCATGCTTTACCACTTTGATTAACCATTCCTTAGGTCATATTCCGTTGGCATTGAAGGCATGCCCTAGGTCTTTTACACTCTGGAACTCTATTTGGCATTTTCTCAATTTGATTGTCCTGTCATATTTGCAAAACAGTTTGAAGTCTTCTGTTGTGTTCTTGTTTATCCTGTTCCCCCACCAAAATGTTGTCTTGGAAATAATGTACCCCCAACATGTTCCCAAATTAATCTTGCATGAGTCACTGACAAATAGCAGATGCTGACAGCAACCCAAAAGGCATGCTGAAAATTATGTATACATCACAAGAAGTTACAAATGACATCAGCAGGCATGACTCCATGTGCAAATTAATTTGATGATAAGTGGACGATAAAATCTAATTTTGAAAACCGTATTGCCAGACCCTTGGTAGCCAATAACTCATTTATATAGGGTTGGGAATGCCTGTCTAACCATATGTTGGAATATAGTTCTCATAAATCTACACACATTCTGACAACTACATCTTATTTATGCGCTACAACAACCAGCGATAGTCACTCCAATGATTCTATTTCTTCTATAACCACTGATGTTTAATTCCTTTTTAAGAGCTTCCCTAGATAATACATGTACACCCCTGACATTATGTTCTTGGTTTTGCCCCTTTTATGGTCCAATTTTTGTGTGAGAATCCATGTAGCCTTTTTGCGTGAAAACAGCTGGATACTTTTCTTTGTGTCTATCTGCGGACACTCCTTCTTTATGGTTCATGTTGTTGCACCCACCTCTCACACACAAAATGGGTACCTTCCTGCTTGGGAAAATTTGAATAGAGAAAAGCTGCTTACTCCTCCCATCCCTAAACTGCTGGCACCCTTGTGGGCTACATATATTTTTGCTTCTGCGAATTGCGCATTGTACTCGTTTTTTACTCATTTGTAACCTGACACCTTAATGGGAATGTGACTATACACACTAGGATGTACGTTAAGAGGCAACAATTTTGACTCATCCTTGTCTTAATTTATATATCGTTTTTCACGATATCATGGCATACAGTGACCCTGAGACCACCAACATGTCTAATTCCACACCATTTCCTCCCACATTGAAACTGTACTAGCAGCCCTTCAAAATTCCTTCCTACATCCTCACTTTCTTTTGTAAAATATATTTTTATTGGCATTTAAAAAATACCAGTAACAATGCTCATAAGTGCACTTCCACAAAGGCAATCAATCAATGCCCAAATCTTTCTCTCCTCCAATCCACCCCCTACCCTAACCAAGGTTTGATGATACTGTATAAACAAACATTTCATATGTCTCGGCCTTTCCACTGTGCGTCCTTACATGTCACTACTGCATAGGTGCCCATTCAATATCTAGGGCTTCCCTTCAGAAGCGGGCCAGCAATTTGTGGAAGGGATCGGTCTAGGGGCTTCCCTGTTATTTGATCTTGATCCATACGTATTGTGAAGGGAAACCATTCCATAGCTCTAGAACTATTCACATCATGCAACATTTCCTTTATATTTTCCAAATGAAAAAATTCCTGTGCCTTTTTGGCCCACTCATTTTCTGTGGGTAAATTAATTGTTAGACATGCTCCGGCTGCCACCTACAAATAGTGAGTCATGTGTGGAAGGCCAACCCATCTCTCCTCTTCTTTTTCCAAACCAAGCAGGATTAGAATCAGATCCGATTTCCTCTGAATCCCCTCGAGGTGTTTGACCCATCCCAACCGCTCTTTCAAATATTGTGTCAGCCTTTCACAAGACCACCACATATGCCAATAATTGACACATTCTCCACACCCCCTCCAACATAAGTGGCTGACACCCCGAAACATCCTCGACAATCAGACTGGATCATACTGCCACCTATGCAGTAACTGAATGCCATGAAGCTTATATTGACAGGCTTCTAGTCCCCATCAGTCAATAATATCTCTTAATCCCTGTTGCATTTCACCCTAGCCCCCCACACTTCCCCCTGCCTTCGCCCACATCAGTGCTGCATATAGCTTTGAAATGAGGCCCCTAGCACCCACTGTAGTGTACAGAAGTTTCTGTCAGAGTCAGCGCTCTCTGGAAATTACTTTTCCATTTCTTAGCCAACATGATAATATTGAGTGGTAAATATTTACATATGGACAGCTTACCCATGTAAAGGCTATTAACCAATTCCTAAATCAAGATAAACTCCTGTCCTTTCCTCAGCTACTCCATCCTTCCTAGACCCACCTCAAACCCTTCCTGAAATCTAAGATGATCTGGTACCTCTTGTTGGATTGGGGGAGCCCAAACATAGCTCAACGATGATGGCCAGGAAGTGACCCCTCTCATATTCCATTGTTTATTCAAAAAATCCCAATAAAAGCCCAATATCTAATGTCTTAAAAGTTATCACAGGGTTCTCTCCCTCGGCCTCAAAGCCATTCCCCAATTATAACCAGACCAGCCAATAGTTTTAGAGTCAGACCTATTGTTTTGCATCTTTTCTCCTCAGGCATGGTATCAGAAGCCTCATCTGCGCAGATCTAAAGTAGGTCTCCAAGTCTGGTAGCCCCACCTCACTCTTTTGGCAGGATAAGAGTATTATAAGCAATCCTTTGCTTCTTCCCGCCCCACAGGAACCAATTCAATCTGCCACTTGCCTCCTGAAACATCAGATACAGAACCCAAATGAGGAGCATCTGGGACATAAACAATACTTGTGGTAAGAGACATTTTAATGTGTTTACCCTGCCCATCCATAAAATCGTGAGTTTGGCCCAAACCTCCTGATCTTGAAACAACTGGGCAAAAAGCAGGGGATAGTTGACCTTGTATAAATCTGATGAGTGGATCAGCACCACCTCTGAATACTTTAATCCTTTCCCCTGAATCTCAACTGCAAGCGGGGCCAGGTCCCCTGTATCATCCTCAATTGCCTATCAAATTTTTAGGACTTTCAACAAGAATGCCAATAATGCCCCATACTCCTGGATTGATACCAGTGATGCCAGAATCGAGGTCAACAGGTTACAAACATGTAACAAAATGTCATCTGCATACATACCAAGCTTACATTCCACTAACCCTCCTCTAAAACCCTCAAACTCTGCATTTCCTCTAATGATATATGATTCATGATAAGTTATTTGTAACATGCTTAATACCCAGATGTTTCTAAGAGCGGACCCAGGGATCGAACCTGTGTTGCTCCATGTCGTCTTGCTTCCAAGGGGAGCATGTTGCTCCTGAACGATCATCCTGAGACAATCATTGCTGCCAATGGTTCAATACTAAATGAGAAAAGGAGAGAGACAGTGGGTCCCTGCATTGTACCCCTCTGCAGTCCAAACTGCCTTGACCTTTTCCCATTTACCATGACCCACGCTTTGGGATCCTTATATACTGCACAAATCCCGCTCAGATCACGGGCCCCATATCCTAACCTCTGCAGGATCACATGCAAGAATTCCCATGTCACCCAGTTGAAAACCTTCTCGGCATCTTGGGAAACCATTACAGAGTCACCTCTTAGCACCTCACCAATTCCATTAAGTGCAGGCTCCTCCTTAACGTGTCTGCCCCCTTCCTCCCAAGGATAAACCCCACCTAGTCTGTGTGAACTAGTTTACACATATACCTTTCAAAACGGGAAGCCAGAACCATTGGGAAAATGTTTTGGTCAACATTCAGCAGGGAGATGACAAGAGGAGCAGCAGGCTGGGTCCTTCTCCTCTTTATGGATCACTGAAATGATTGCATTACGAAAGAATCCCGCAGCATGCCCAGTATCTAAGATGCTATTCAAAGGTTTTACCAAATGAGGAAAGAGCTCCACTGAAAATCTCTTAAAAAGCCTCATCTTAAACCCATATTCCTCAGGGGCTTCCCCTGCTGGCATTCATCCAATGGTGGATCCAATTTCCTACGGAGTCACTGCGGATTCCAGTATCTCTGACTTTTCAGGGGTCAGGCATGGGAGGACCACTCTGTCCATGTAAGCGGGAATCACCCCTATTTTGCCTAGCTCTTATTTCTTTTATAACTTTGAATACAAATCAGCAACATTTTTGGTTATGTCCTCTGGTCCCATTAGCAACAATCCGTCAGCTGTCTTAATCCCTTTCACCCATCTCTCTGACCTCTTACTCTCAGTAGGGTAGCCAAAGGTGCACCTGGTTATTCACCTTTTTGTAATACTTGTGTTTCTGGAATCAAAGCTTCCTGAATGTTTCCCCCATTCCCAGCTTTCTTAGCTTAGTTCTCTTTCTGTTCAATGAACCCAGAAGGTTTTCTCCCTCCCCCGCTCCTTTCAATACTCTACCCTCCAGTTTTGAGATTTCCTCTCTGATTGTATTCACCAATAACACCCTTCCCTTGTTCTGTGGACCCCCGCTGACATCAATAACCCTCTCCAGTTTGCCTTAGCTGCATCCCGGATCATACTCATCCCAGTCTCCCTGGTGTTGTTTATCTTAAAAAAGTCCTGAATTTCCCATTCTCAAATTTGTATCATGAATCAGTGAAAAAAGATACATTCAAATTTGCCCACCTCTTGAACAATTTTTCAAGTGTAAAAGTCTCTCAAGGAGAGCTTATCCAGGTTCGGATCAGCCCACATATTAAAATTGCCCACTATTATAGTGAGATCAGCATCCTGAATCACTATGGAGTCCAAAGTTTGCCTACAAAAATAGATTTAGGGTTGCTTTACCACGGATGAAATGTCTGTGACAGAAATGACTGCATGAGAAATGTACGTTATACATAAATGTTCATACATTCTCTTGCGGACATCCGTGGTAAAACAACCCCAAATCCATACCAACACTAGCCCCTGCTCATACCCCCAACACACCCCCATCCCCCTACTTATGTTTCATTGCGACGCTCTGTGCCCCTGCGACGCTGGTTCCCTTTCACTTCCGTGATCGTGAACCGGTGCCACAGGGTTCTTCCTTTTTTTTTTTTTTTTTTGAGTGGGTCAGCTGCAGGGGTGTCCACCACAACCCCCGCCTTGTGTAACCTGCAACACCCCACTCACTATGCTGTACAGTATAGTGAGCGGGGGTTGCAGCGGACAACCCCGCAGCCTTTTTTTTTTGGGTCGGGTCAGCTGCAGGGGTGTCTCCCGCAACCCTCCTCACTGTACTGTATAGCAGTCCTTGTTTTTCTTTTCTTTTACCTACGACCAATGTTCTATGAAGCAATATTCCTACTCCCATTCCTAGATATCTCTGGAGGACCAGAATCACTGCCCTACCTGCACACTCATAATCTTGCGTTCTTCCCCATCTTCCAGTTTGTACATTAAATCTTGTGTGGTGGAACTCACGAGCCACCAATGCTCTCTTTGTGGGTGAGTTTGGCCCCTTCATATTGAGAGTCCCCAACATCAGGAGCCCACCCACTGGGCCAACTCTTTCATCCCACACCATTTTTATCAAGTAATTGGTCCCAATCCATACACATTTCCATCCTGGATGGCCAATGCCCCCTTACAAGATGGACAGAGGCCCAAATAAACTATACCAGGCTCATGCAGCCACACACCTCGACCAAACTACCCCCCCCAATTTCTCTAAACCCCCCACCCCGCCAAACCAAGCCCATCCCTTATCACCCCCACATCCCACCACCAGTCATCTCCTCCCCTCGAGCCACCATTCCTTGGAAGTCACCTCTAGGAATCAACCTCTCCACGAATTCCGCTCAAGCACCACTTAACCGGGGAGGGGAGTACCCAACTTCAACAATTTCCTTCACCTCTGCACTCTTTTATGCAGCGCCGGACCACAGGGCTTCCTCCTCCAATTCCCAAGCCCTTCTTCCAATCTTTCATCTGATCCAGTCGCCTCACCTTACGTAAGGTGCTGCAATGCCCCAGTCACCTCCTCACCAATCGTTATGCTATAGTATGCTACTGCATTTTTGAAGACCAATGCAAATGGGAAGGCCCACCTATAACGAATATCCTTTTCCGACAACCATTGTGTGAGCGGGCAACATTCTCTTCTCCTTGAAAGTGTGAGGGAAGAAAGGTACAGATAGATCCTTATTGTGTCCTGCCCTAGTCAGATTTGTTTCTGCAATTCAGCTGTTTCAAGGATCTCTGCCTTATCTTGATAACTGAGAAATCTCACTACTGCGGGACACAGGCCTTTGCTACTGGGGGATTTGACCTTGTGTGCTCTCTCAATATGCATTTCTCTTCTCCGTCATTCTCAAACATCTTGTTCACAATGACTTTCACTGTCTTCTCCACTTATTTTGGAGTCTCCCTTCCTTTCGCTCAGGCGAAAACTCCTAATGTTATTCCTTCTTTCTCTATTCTCTGGATCATC
The DNA here is from genome assembly GCF_040938575.1 of Ambystoma mexicanum. NCBI lineage: Eukaryota > Metazoa > Chordata > Amphibia > Caudata > Ambystomatidae > Ambystoma > Ambystoma mexicanum. The sequence goes on from NC_090937.1 coordinate 433,703,721, forward strand.
CACACTCAATACCATTTCCTCTGCCCTGGTTTCCAGATCCAGGAGCCCTGTGAAGGCAAGTCCCTTTTTACACACACTCCAAAATAAAGACAACCCGATAGGGAAATAGGCCAGCAGATAGCGTTGCAAGGATAACAATCTTTAATTATACAGAATTCAAATATCACCAAAGGACTCTGCTGCTTGAGAGTGCTCTGGTCTATTCAGTTACAAACAAGGGCTTAAAAAACATGACACAATATACAGTATAACTGGGTGCCACTTATTGGTGACACCCTGCACATGAGCCTGCTTCATAGGGGATGTCAGGCAGTAATTGGTTAGTTTGTGCCCGTTGGTCTGGCTCCATGTGGGTCAGCTGAGCTCATCCTCACGGTGAAGCTCGGGCCACACATTAATACATTGTTCCTTTCTAAACTAGACATGCTAAGCCTGAATATTAACTCATTGTGGTAGGCACCTGGGCGGCACAGGAAATGGTGCCGGGGGAAGGGAGGATAAAATACAGTCATGCTGACCCACACATTCAGGGCTTCATTGATCCCGCAGTTCCCTCATTGAAGGTCCCCACCCGGGCTTTTGATCTTTAATTTATCCCTCCTTGTACCTCGTGTTACAAGGGATATATTTTCAGGCTCGAAAGAAATACAACCGTGCACACTTAGATCTTCTGGGAACCCTGGATTTGTGTTGGGACAGGGGGTCACTTGCTTATAAGGGAATGCAGAGGTGTGGGACATCGAGTCAGTTGTGTGAGGCTGGCTCTGGACTGGCTGGGTGGGGGTTAGAAGCCTAATGGCAGTTTAGTGGAGATGAATGGATGCAGCACGGATCCTAGTATTGTCTCACGCTCTTGCTGGGTGCATTCCTTTAGAAGATACTAAATATTCGCAACACTGCAGGAACAAGGGGAAGTGGACTTCTGTGGGAACGGGGCTCTACAGAGTCAGTCTGCCTTGCAGGAATTAGGCCTTGTGAGCAGAGAATGTGAATCGTCTTATCCCGCCTGTGCCGAATACAAAATGGAGCCATGGGCTATGGATTTCTAGTGCCATACATCTATCTCTACGTGCTACGGTGCCTTTAAACGTTGGCTAATAGTGCAGATTACTCCCCATTATACGTTATATCACTTCATATGGTATTCACCTTACCTGGAAGCGCCTAGGGGGGGCGGGAGGGGCTCATTTCCATCACAACATTCCACTCTTTTGTTAATTCTACAGTAACAAATTCTCCCCCCTCATATTTCTGGTCGTTTGCACACATTTCTGCTATGCTCCAAGCTGACGTTCCCTTTATAGGTATCCATGCCCTGCACACATGTCTTAAACTTTCCCCCGCTGTGCATACTGTTTGGATGTACAGGTTGTTTATATGAATCTCCCATCCCCCGCCAAATCCACCCACACTTCTGTATAGTGTTCGGGATCAGGGGCGGTACAATGGTTGTGTGGTACAAGTTATTATCTACATCTGCAATGGGGATGGGGACCATGTGGTGTGTGGGGCCATCATCTTGCTCAGTTTGGATTTCCACCTCTTTCGTATCACAAGGTACTTTATTATTCCCAATAGTCACCATCATCATTGCACTATTAGGCACAGATTTGGCACAACATCGGAGACCTAATCGGCACATACAAAAGATCACCAGGATAACCACGATGATAAGGACCAGCATTTTCACCAATGATCCAAGCCATGATAGGACCCAGCTGAAGGCCAGGGTGAACCAGTCCTCTTTTTTGAGCCCAGCTTCTTCCTTCATTTTCACCCCCATTTCATGTACAGCAGCGATGACATGTGATAAATGTCCCATTTTCCGCATCTCCAGAAGGTTCAAATGTGCAACATGAACTCGCAATCTTTTTCCAAACACTGCCCTCCATAGCTATCAGGAGGTCCAGTACGTATCTGGTTTGCATTGTCATGTATCTAGGGCCCTTAATTCCACTGAGATGACATTGAACCCCTGTTTTGTATCGTTTGCCAGCTGAATTAATTCCCATCAAACTATCTGGAGCCACTTGCCATTGGCCCTTGTCTGGATAATGGGTACTAAGGATGCAAGAAATGTCTCTGCTGAATTGTTGAGCTTGTGTTCTTCAGGCAGCTCAGACGACTCGTTGGAAATGTAATTTGATGCTCTTTTTCTTCTGTGTAGTCGGCCAGTGGGCTCTCTTCCAGGGAGCCTGTCAAGGGTTGTTGGTGACTATGTTCATTGACCTTCTTGAGTGGGGGGCACAATGGGAGCTTCGAACAGGAATGCCCCCTTTAGGTGCCCTTCTGGCACAGCCAGCAGGACAGAATGCAGTGTTGCTATCGATCAGCAGACCCTCCAAGAAGGTGGGAGATTCAAGTACACTTACTGGCCGCAGATCCAGCAATAGTCCATTAGTGCAGCTGTGCTCTTCTTGAGGTCGGGCACCATGACAGTTTGATTGCATTGTTCATTTGCCCCAACAGCCACTGTCCCTTCACTAAAGAAACTAAGTTTGTATGTTTTCAGTGGGTGTACCTTCACTGGTTTCTCAAGGGCCGCGATCCAAGTTAGCTTTGTGATATATTCGGTCTATGTTTGCTCACATGTTTGCTCCACTAATATTACAATTTTCTCAGACAGCCCAGAAGTCCTTTGGCCCTGCATATATATGTTGCATCTTGCCACTCGTTATGGACATATCTTGTGCCCTCGATCACTAGATGTGATTCTTTGAGACAGTTAGGGTTGCAGGAGCTTGTTTTGCACTTTTGGGGATCAGGATTAATGAGTTCTAGATGGATGTTTCGTGCCTGGAAAGTGCCTTTGATCCTAAATAGTGTAAGGTGAATCAGACATTGGGACTCATTACGACCCTGGTGGTAAGGCAACAACGGTGCCGGTAGTGCTACTGGTGCCGTTGTTGCCTCACCGCCTCATTACGAGTTCTGCTCGCGTGGCCGCCTTGTGCGCCTGGTCAGACCAGACGTGCAGAGCGGCACCTGCTAGCAGAACAGGATGCTAACTGCGGTCCCGTCATTAACAGGACGTTGTTAGCATCCTCCTCATTGCCCCTATGGGGGATCAAATGGGAATGGGGATGTACCCGGTCCGGGTCTGGAAAATGTGAATTACTGGGCCCGCAAAGGTCGAAATGGCCCGGTAATAACCATTTATCGGGACCCGGGCCCGAGTTTGGGGGTAGCCATGCCGCTAAAAACGGCATGGCTACCTCCAAACTCGTATGAGGCCCATTGTGTTTCTATCATGGGTACTTCTTGTGGTATTAAGACTTTGGGTGCCCCAGACGCATGCAGTATTAAGGTGCAAACGTAGAAACTCCCATTAGTCGTTTGCCTTCCCATCACACACATGTTGGAGTACCAATTGTTCGAGTGTTCGGGGTGGCAAATGTCTCCCACCACATCTAATCTTGAGCTATGATATGTATCTGCAAAGCGCTTGCCTTCTCTTTCTGTCACTACGCAATGTGAACATTTTCCTTTCTGCAAAAATTTCTTTAGTACTGTTAACCTTACATAGGGTTTGTTTCACCCCTGGAATCAATAGTTTGAACATTGTATTATTGCATATTGTGGTTTGGGAGCTGCTACTATTCACAAGGCTATAATTATAATAACCAGTATCATTGTTGGCGTTATGAAAATCTCAGATGTTGCTGCTGACATACTCAGATTCCTCCTTTCATTCATCAGGAAAGGGAGTAGGGTCGATTTTAGCTTTTGTAGAGTACATAAAAAAGAACTAGGGACACAGGGTGGCATAGCAGTTACATGTAAAAGAGTTGCAGTAACATTTGAAATAATTTTTGTTTCAGACAAATCTAGGCTTGTAAGGTTTGAGGATGCACTTCTATTCCAGGTCCATTTGTTCCCATATTTCAAGTCCATTTAAGCCCCCCTTCTTTTAGATGGGTAGCCCAGTTAAAAGATGCCCCCAACAGATACCCAAAATAAACATACATATTGTGAACAAAATCGCTGTAAAGTGAAGGCCACAATTATAACTGTAGGCCCTAGTAATGCTAATTATACTTCTACTGTTGTCTACATTTGAATAATCTCTTAGTGGTGCTATCTCCATCATCATTGCACCTGCAGAAATTGGAAAAAAACAGGGTGGGTAGGAGATGGGGAGGGGAAAAGAAGAGCAAGAGAGAAAGAGAGAGAGAGAGAAAGAGAGAGATAAAGAGAGTTTTAGTTTCTGTAGCTTGTGCTCTAGCAGCAATGGATGTATTGTACTTGTTTTCACATGCGCAAATATAGTCAGCATAGAGCTACTGGTTTGAAGTAGTGTTGTTGCTTTCTATCTGGGCATCTGGTGTGGTGTTCGGTGGTGCCCTACGAACATCAGAAATCTGTATCCAATATCTCAGTCCATTTACCTTCACTGCAAGAGGGGTGAAAAACACCACTTCATATGGCCCATGGAACCTAGAGGTGTTCCATTTTCAAACGAAGCTTCTGGAAAAGACCCATTTCCCCAGCAACAATGTTTTGGTTGGGTCTGCCAGTGGGGTAGTTGTAGTCTCTCTGTCCTCCGTGTGGAGTGGTGCGATTTGTTTCAAGATGCAGCTGATCGCACGTGTGAGTTGGGTTAGGTAATGCTTGAACTCTTCACCCAGGATCGTAGCTGCTCTATGAGCATCTGATGCTCTTCTTACTGGTGGTAGTTGTGTTTGCATGCGTCAGCCAATCTCTATCTCGTGCAGGGACAGGTGGTGGTCCTTACTGGGCTCTGTCGCAAATGGAATAGTGCCAGGGGCAGGCAATACACCCAATTTGTTTTCAGGGTGTTGCATAGTTTGCAAATTCTGCTTTTAAGGAGGCTGTTGATTCTCTCCACCACCCGTTTGCTTGTGGATGGTAAATGGAACACATATGGTGTCTAATCCCCAGCAGAGTAGTCACCTCCTTGAAGAGTTCATTGAAAATATGTGTCCCGTTGTCTGATCGTAGGACATCACACACTCCCCAACAGGGGAAAACTTCTCTAACAAGTAATTTTGCAGCACATTTGGTTTCTGGGTGGGCACATGGGCCAGCCTCAACCCACTGGGCACACCACCCATGTCTGCATAATCATGTGCAGCTCATGGACAGGACCCACAGGGTAGGCCAATATCCCTCTTAGAGTTCTCAGTGTCATTCCTGTGCTGAACACTTGGCATGCTGTACACTGGACCACCATCTTTGCCAGGTGCTCCTGTAAATTTGGGGTAAACCAACCTTCCTGAAGGTATGCTGCAATGTGATGTTTAGAGCTGTGAGATGGAAAATGTAACTGTTCAAACGCTGTTTATAGTAACTCTACGGGAATCACTACTCTTCCTCTGGCCTGCTGTCTCCACAAGGGATCCATGGACGATTGAATGCATCCATGTTTGAGCCATAGGTTCTGTTCTTCTGTGGGTGCCCTGTGCTGTAATTTGATAATTTGTGCTCTAGGGAGGGTTGTGTATGCATCTGTGCAATGCTCTGTATTGGATGTGGCCATGACATATTCTGCTGATGTTGGTACTGGGAGGTATAGTGCCTCCTTGGCTGCCTCAGCGGCTGTGTTCCCACTGATATTTTGTCTCTGTTGTGGGTGTGCGCTATGCATTTAACGACCAACACCACAGAGGGCTCTGCGAGATCCATCTTCCCACATACTTCTTATGATTCTTTAGATACAGGAACTTCGTCCCCTCAGGTGCATGGATACTGGCCTTCACAAAGTCTCTGATTTCTTCATCTGTCAAGTCTTTGGCCTTCCATCCTGCTTCAACGTCAATCATAATCTTCATCCCTGTGGCTTTCCTGGCTGTTTTCTTGCATTGGGAGATTGTTATCTTGATCACACAAAATCCAAGCAATATCATTATCATCAGAGCTCCAAGGAACTTAAAAATGTCTGCCATCCATTGTAGAACCCAAGAGAAAAGTGATCCAAACCAGCAGTCATCAGTAATGTCTTCTAATTTGTCGATCATCTGGCAATGGAGTTTTGTCAGCATACCTATGCCCTCTGTCAAGGTGCCATTCTCATCATCATGTGGAGGTTGAATGTGCAACATGATTCTCTGATTTTTGCACAGACACCTCCATCCATACCTGTGATCATATCCAGAACATATCTATTCTGAAGAGTCATTAGTCGTATGGCTATTAGTTCTCTCTGATAGCATTGAATCCCTTTATGGTAGTGTTGATTGTCCGTAGTAATTCCCATCTTGTAATTTGTAGCCATTGGTATTTACTCCAACCTGGACACTTGGCATGAAGATCAATGAAAACACTGACGCTGTCTCGCTAAATAGTCTGTGTTCATAAGGCATAACATCGAAAGCCTCTATAGAGTTTGCTGAGAAATAGTTCTCGCTCTTCATTCTTTTTATCAGCTCCACAGATCTTTTCTTTCTCAGGTGAGCATCTGCTTTTGGAAAACTGTCAAGGTTTAAGTCACTTTTCAAAATCAGCAATGCTGGAACATGAACATTCACCAGTAAACATCATCTTCCCCAATCCTTGGGTAGCCTCATATATGCTTTGGATCCACAAGCCCAATAGTGATACATTATTACTTCTGTTCCAAGTATCATTCCTGGTACATCAAAGATTCAACCACAGTTATGATTCTCTCCAACTTTTCTTGTGCCATTATTTCTAAAGCGCAGCTTTGCACTTTGCAATGGTCCTCCTCTGTCTTCGATTCAGGTCAGTAGTTTAGCAAGTCTTGGCCATCATGGTTTGCAACCATTCTGCACAATGTCAATGGTTGGTGTCATGCCTGCGCCATGGGCGCACACATTGGCAACCATCATGGACTATTTGTAATTCATTTATCTTCAGAATACTCTTGGAACAACCCCTATTCACACTTTGGTACTTAATTCCCATTTGCGTGACTTTGGTGCCTTCTTATATAACTCAACTAACTACATGTACCACAATGCACCTTGCTACAGCTATCAATTCCTGGCCATTCCCATTCGTCAGCATTGGAACCACAATCCCCAGAAGCCCTAGGGATCAGTGCTGCTTCCATCATCTCAGGACCAAAGAGGGAGGAGGCAGATTGTTTTCAGGTGTGCTGCTCCAGGTGCTGCCAATTAGCCTGCCTCAGTACAGGGCAGGGCGGTATTTAAGCAGCTGCCTGCAGGAGCTCAGTCTCTTGCATCAAGAGTCCTCCCAGCCCCTTTTCGCCTCGAATTTGTATGCTGTTCCTGCTGCTGCATTTTCCTGCTTTTGTTCCAGTGCTCTTTCTGGGCTTCCTGCCTTGCAGCCTGCTACACCCTGTTGTCTACAGCCCTAGCCTTTTGGGCTCCCTGCCTCACAGCCCTGCTCCGCTGGGCTGCCTGCCTTGCAGCCTGCTACACCCTGCTGCCTACAGCCCTAGACTTTTGGGCTCCCTGCCTCACAGCCCTGCTCCGCTGGGCTTTCTGCCTTGCAGCCTGCTACACCTTGCTGCCTACAGCCCTAGACTTTTGGGCTCCCTGCCTCACAGCCCTGCTCCTCTGGGCTTCCTGCCTTGCAGCCTGCTACACCGTGCTGCCTACAGCCCTAGCCTTTTGGGCTCCCTGCCTCACAGCCCTGCTCCTCTGGGCTTCCTGCCTTGCAGCCTGTTACACTCCACTGCCTACAGCCATAGCCTTCCGGGCTCCCTTCCTCGCTGCTCTGCTCCTCTGAGCTCGCTCCTTGCTGCTCTGCTCCGCTAGGCTCCTGGCCATGCAGGCTGCTACTCTCTTCTGCTTTCAGCCCTGACCCTCGGGTCTCTCTGCCTCTACGCCCTGTTCCTTTGGGTTCGCTCCTTGCTGCCCTACTCCTCTGGGCTCTCTGTCTGCCGCCTACTACAGCTCTCAGTCCTGCTCCTCTGGACTCTCTGCCTAGCAGCCTACTACAGTCCTCTGCAATCCACTACAGTTTTTCTGTACCTTGTACCATTTGGTACTGCAGCCCTGCTTCCTTGTTTGCAGCCCCCCTCTTTCCTGGCTGCTGCTCCCTTGCTCTCTTCCTTGTTGCAACCCCTTGTTCTTGATCCCTGTCCTTCTCTTCCTTGACTCCTCTGTCCTCCCCTTTAGTTTACCCATTTCTATTGTACTGTTTCTTCCTTCTTTCCCTTCTGATAGATTTCTCTTAGACTTCCTTGTCCCTGGTTATTTCTGTTCTTGTCTCTCTTGTGTCTTATGTTGATCCTTTGTACAGAGCTTGACTGTTGGTTTCTGGCAGGCAACCTCTGCCCCTTCCCTTGTCGCGTTTTCTGTTTAACAGACACCCACAGCTGTTGTTCTCAGCCATGAGCAGACAGAGTGGGCCTCTGTAATAGTAATCCGTGTAGAAGGCTGGAGTTTCCAAAGGTCCGTGGAACACTCTTTTTCCATATCTGCATACACCCCAAGAGGGAATCCAGTTTGTTTGTATCTTTTTATTTCCTGCCCCTTTCTGTTCACAACTACAGTTGCCTACTTTTCTTTCTTGATGAGTTTCCTGCTGTGTGTGTACTTATCTGTCACCTTACATCAACACAGCCACCCAAACCCTACCTGGGGGCCCTGTGCCACTCTTGACAGAGTGCCATCCTTGACAGTTGGTTTGTAGAAACTAATGTCCATCCAGGCTCTGCAGATAACCACTCCTTCTTCCCATCTATCTGTTGCTAGTACTGAACCCCCTGATCTGTATTTGGCCACTGTTCTTCCATCTACACATGTTTCTTCTGCAGATTTTCCTGGACTCTCCAGTCTTTTGTTTACGTCCCACCCGATTCCAGCTCCTTTCACTCCAGGTTTCTCGTACCTGATTGCATGATTCTTGGTGTGAGCTCTGTTTTTTGTCTTCGTGTCTTGCACATAATCATCTTTATCTGGATCAGTCCATTCAGTTGTGCATTTGAGATAGGCATCATGGCCCATAAACTGGCCTCTTGTTCGGCAAAGTGCTACGTGAGAATGACACTGTGCTGTCTGGACATCTATTTCAAAAGCTACAAAATTCCTCCTTTGAGGTTCTTCTTCCCAATTCCCTCATTTGTTGATACCATATGTGTTTTCCCAAATGTGCTGTACTATCCAGGTACTTATTTAGCTCAAAGTCATCTTCCACAGTATCTCTCTCAGGTCTTATTCTTCTTTTATGATCTGCTATGATTATCTCATACAACATGCCACCATAACTCCTTCTAACTGGACCAATCATAGGCACATTTGTCAGTGGACTGGGTGTGGTTACATGAACTTTCTGTATTGGTTCACCTTTCAACACCCATTTCTTTTGTCTCCCTTGTAAAGCCTGTCTCTGGTTTCCAAAAATAATCTCCAAGACACTTTCAGCATGTAATTGACATTTACCTCAGACTTAGGTAAGTCTTCATCATTCTTTGGAACGGGGATAACTACATAGGGTCTTGTTTGCCTAGTAGTTGCCACATTTACACCTTCCTTCTGCTTAGGAAGATTCTCAGGCGTATTGGCTCCATTCACATCTATGTAATAGTCTGTTTGCACAGTGAGTGAAAGCAGTATTATTATAAAGAGAATACAAGTTTAAATAACACATAGATACGAAAGTGTACAGCATCGATTCTTTTTTTTTTTTTACACAACGTGGGCGTCTCTCTGGATCTGGCATGATTATATTGATACTAATACTGCCCATTTTTATTGCCTAAGGAAGGAAAAATAAAACTTAATTTAATATGGCACCATTATGCCCTGCATTCAGAAACTGCTGATCTCACTTGAAAAACCTCTCTGATCCACTGATTGCTTATTGGACAATGAACACAAATACCCAGTGGACCCCACAAATTGCCCTTTCACCAGACGACATGATGATTTTCTTTCAGCATGAAACAAGGGTTCTTTTTTAGCCAGCAATTCCTCAAACTGTCCCTCGAAGGAAAGTCTCACTCAGATCTCAAAGTTCTCTCGGAATAAGCATTTACATGTACTATAATGTCTCCCAAAATTTCATTCAATGCTGCATTATTGCTCGGATCCCTTTAGAAAGGTACGAACATCTGTGTGTCTATTAACTAGCTGTGAACACTCTTCAATAAGGTAATACATTACAAGGCTGACCAATCTGTGTGCATTGTCAGCTGATAGGGGCATTTGTACTTCCCTCACTGTATTCAGGAAGCTCAAAATGTGCTCAATAATAACTGTGAGCAATATCCTTACGATCGGACCATTCGTAGGATCTTGCATGAAAAACGTGTATGCTAGTAGTTCTCCCCACAATTGTAGGATTTGTTTGCAACACAAAAAGAAAAACTTCATTTGGAGTCACCTTTAGTTAAGGAACTTATTCTCTCTCAGAGTGGCCCATTGAGGAACCTGGGCTTTGAAATTGAATCGAGATCACCCCTGGAGTCTGTGACTTCTGAGCCTTTACCTGCTTCACATAAGGGGAATGTTCCCCCTGGTCTCTTGTTCGGCAATGAGGGGCGGGTGCAAATAGGTAATTTGGCAAAGACACAGGGTACTGATATTGATTGGGCCGCAATTATCTCAACCTTGTGGAAAAAACTTGTCCCATAAGCAGGCTTCTTAATACACAAGAGTCTCTAGTAAGATCGACCTAATTTTTAAATCATGGAACACTAGAGGAAAGCAACACTTATTCTGTAATCCTGCTTGTTTGCAAGAGTTGAGACAAGCTAATGTTGTGTGTCTTCAGGAGACTTGGATGACCTCCACCCCATGCTTGGATGGTTACCGGATTTATGATCAGCTGGCCTCCCGGGAATGGGGGGGCAGGCCATCTGGGGGTCTCTTGACGGCTGTGGAAAATGGCTTGGGTTTTTGCGGTACTCTCCTGCTTGGTTTGCCACCCGGAGCATTGGGGGTTGATCTTACAACTGGTGATGGTGCCCTGAGGCTACTTATTGTAAACATCTATTGGCACAGTAGAATGTCAGCAGTGTATGTATTTGTAGATCTAGTTTGCCGAGTAATAACTGCATGGGCCCTTGAAAATGAGAAAGGTTGAATCCTGGTTGCTGGAGACCTGAATGCAGATTGTCAATTTGAACAACCCCCATGGGAACCTTCTAAAATGGAGTTGAATCTAGCGACTATATCCCGGAAAAAAACAACTAGGTATATCTTGGTATGTGGGATTGGGCAATATGGATCTCCCACCTCTGGTGGGTTCTGACAAACAAAAACCGAGGGAAACTGCCTGGCACACCTGGCGGTGCGGTGTGAGTTCCTCCTTGTTGGACTATATATTTCCTGATGACTTTCTAAGGAATAGATGCACTGCATTCTCGGTCGCCTATAACGACTGGAGCGACCATGCTATATTAACTGCCCACTTTAACTTTTTGTCTACCACCAGGAAACATATCTCTTACCTACAGGTTTTAGTTAGTAATCTGGGCAATGCTGTTAGATGGAGTCCGAAAAACATTAATGCCCTAAATCAAATTCTGAGGGCCCAGTTGAATAAATCCACTTTGGAATGGAAGCTAAATAACTTTCATGTCTCTGGGACCAGGCCAATTATGCGATTGGGGACATTGCCTCATATCCAAATAGAACTGTATCTAAATTTCAGCATACCCACTGTTACAATTGGGAACTGCCCCTGGTCAAAACCCTTATGGGAATGGATATCAGAAGAATTAGAAACTCAGAAACTAATGAGGCCCTTCAGACCAGCATGGTTAAAATGATTAAGCAAAAATTTAAAAACTTATGTAAATCCATCAAATATTGACTTTTACAGTGAGATGCAGAATCTATGCTGCAAATATTAATCAAGGCTAATTTGGGCACCTTTTGGACAATTGTGAATGGTCAAGACATCACTCATGCCGTTTCACAATTGAATCCGATCTCAGAAAAAGAATGGTTAGCATTATATGGCGATAGGTTTGGGCCTAAACTCGACCCTCTACCCTCTGTGGGGCTGAATTATATGATTAACCCGTGTATGTCTCCAGTGATATGTGGGAGCCTATTTTGGTGATCGATATAATTAGGGAACTGATTGTGAAGTGTAAAAGGTTGCACGCTCCAGGACCTAATGGCCTCACTAACAATACATTTGCCAGAAATGTCACTCTCCGACACATTGCCTGCACTCAACAATAGTTGTAACAGTGGTTCTCTGATGGCAAGTGAAAACCCAAGCGATACAACTAAGCAACACATGTTACCCGTGTCTACGTCTCCTCAAATTTCAATGCTAACTTTAAACAATTTGGAGCCGGTCTCTAAGCTGATCTGTGAACTTCGGGAGACTATTCTTAGTCCCGTAACTCCAGAACTCTTCTACTCGCCATTTGATATCATCGACGCTGAATTGATGACAGTTTCAAATACTGAACCTATTTTAAATGAAGTCGAAAAAACAATTGTGAAAAACTCTAATGAGTCTAGGTTACCCACAGAAATGAGCGAAAAGCAAATATTATCGCCAGTGCATAGCTTTACGGACAGTCCTTCAATAATGAAAATGGTGCACTCAGGAACGGATAATACTAGTGTTTTAACCAACAAACTAATACTATGTCCGATGGTATTGCGTGTGGAAACGGTGACTCAAGTGTCGCTGTAGAAAGTTTGCATGTAATCCAATTACATGGTGTCTCAAGTGCCCCTGCGAAAAGTTCTCACGTGACTCAAGTACATGCTACTGAAGAGGGCTTGGTACCAAATGGGACAAGGACTTTAAGATACCACGCGATGCATAGCAAATATACTCACTATAAATCCTTAATAAATCCGCTAAATCTTTCAGAATTGCTGCCGGATGCAAGCTGTGAGAGTCCTGAATGTGAGAATGCAAGGCACGGAAAGCACAGTCTCGGCTACTCACAGCCTACCTTGGCCTTCCTACCTACTGTGCCTTCATTTCCTGTTTCACAAATAGACACCATCCTGCCAAATCGAGGTGATTATAATCGATTACAGAAATCACCATCCAATGAAATTACACGGATCCCTTTGAGCCTGCTAAATGCACCGGATCCGGTAGTTCGATCTGCAATAGTGTGCACAGAAAAAAACAGTTCAAACAACTTGTCAATGCCCTTAATGAAATCATCGAATACTGCCTTGCCCATTCAAGTGCCAGAACACGCCAAGTCCAAGACAAGTTCACCAATGGCACCGTCAAGGAAAAGTCACAGTGCCATAAGGTCAGTGTTAACCAACAATAATGTACATGGAGTGGACGACCACATACCAATTGATGATACATCTAGACACTGGAACAGTGGAGCAGAAAATCATGGCCGTACACCTGCAAAGGCCAGTCTTTCATCGGCCGCAGCAATGCAGATCCACAACAACGTCTTGGCTACATCATCCCTTGCCCTAATGCCATTTGTGAAACTATACTAAGCCCTTAAATGAAAGAATTCAAGTCTTAAATGAAAGAATTCAAGACCAATGTGCCATGTTGCAAAACCTGAATCAAAAATTGGAGCAAATGGAAAAATGCAACGACTACCTAAAAGAAAAAATAACTGCAGAGGCAGCTCTTAATGTCGAGTGGCAACAAAGGCATAACAAAATCAACACTCAACAGTGCTGCCAAAGCGAGAAGACGGTTGAAAGCACGCTGGAAACTTTCAAGTGGATGCGTTAGCTCCTAGGGTCCAAGCTTGGACCTCGCATTGGCGATTGCCAAAGGCGAGATAAATTAAATGGCTCGAATATACCGCAAGTCATTGTTGATTTAGACAAGTCCATAACTCTGAGTGATAAGGCCGAATTTAGCAAAGCAGGCATGGAAACACCACTGCCGTCTTTGACAAATCCTACAACTACAGTGGTTGTTGATATGCCACAACTTCCACCGGTGCAAGAACTTCAAGCAGGAATTGAAAAAGCTCCCAGTGGTTTAAAAAGTTCATGCAGTGACAAGGGAAATAAAGGTGCAGTAGACAAAACTCACCACGAAGAAATTCAAGTGAAAAAGATCACGCCAATAAATCCGTTCTCATCTTTTGGCATTTTCACAGGCATGGCAAAAACAACTGCTATAACACCTGCAGTGGCAGCAAACATTACAGTTGATAAAGCCGCTCCTCGGAAAGCGGCAAAGAAAGGTCAACAGTCTATTCACTCAAAAACAAATAATTTATAAGGAATCTTTCCACCCCGACAAAGCTGAGCTTATTCACACGTGATGCAGATACAAATAATAAACCCCCAGTAACCACAACAAAAGAAAAAAAAGGGGTTCAAGTACTTACTGGTCAAAACAAACGAAAACTGGCTTTAAAAGAAATAGAATAATCTCTGATTCTGAGACAAGTGACTCTTCAACTGCTTCCTCGTCAATCGATCTATGTGATCTATCAACCTATTTGCACCATGAGGAGCTTGACGAGTCTCCTGCCCCCAACGGCAATCGATCTGCGTTAATCCAGGTCAACCTGGCGAAGCCTCATAAAGGAGCTCTTTCTAAACCGAGAATTCATGACAAGCAACCTACATCAAAAACTGATGCTGTAGTAAATGCAAACCTAGTGCAGGTCACTGACCCTATGATGAATCTAAAATTCAAGGCAAATCAACGAAATCAGCGTGTGCACTTTGAAACAAGGGTTCACAAAATTAAACACAACAAAGGCGCATCTTCCTGTCGCAAACTACATCTTCAAAATATTCACAGTGATGCAACAGAAGTAAACCTAAATAGAACAAATATTATGAAACTGTTCAAATGTATTCCACTTTTGCGTACAATCGAATCTGATGTCATTAAGATCGTCGAATACGCAACAGAAAAATCATCGGACCAGGTGCTTCTACACATCAATTCTGCAGGAGTCAGAAACACGCTATTAAGAGCCAGCGAGGACCTCTTGTTCTTTGGTTTTGAAATCTTGTCTGAACCAGATCAGGAAAATTTCCTACAACACAACAAGGAAATGGAAATAAATCGACATCATTCAAAACCTGTGGACTCTGCAGCTTTGCGGCAGTCCATGAGTACTAGTCAAAACCCAAGATCTGAAGGAAATTTGTCAAAAAAATCATTCATTGAAAAAAGCAAACTTGAGTAAGAGCAGGAGCTCTCAATAGCCATGACTGACAGATCACAAGACCTTGCATGAGTTCTTATCATGGAACACATGCGGGTTTAAACATTTATTTAATGACTTTGAATTCCCTTTGGAACATGTGTTTGTGATATGCCTACAGGAAACGTGGCTCTGCAAAACTCCAATGTGCGATGGCTTTACTACTCTCTTAAACCCTGCGGAAATAAATGCTAAAGGCCGTCCAAGCTCGGGGCTAATAACAATGGTGCGAATAATGCAAACTTGGTCAGCACCGGTTATGACAAATCCAAACCCATATGTGCAAGGTACCCTGATTCATACAATGGCTAAAAGCTCTCAATTAAGGAAGTATTTATTGATTATAAATGGATACTGGAATCCTGCAAAAATCATCACAAAAAACTTCCTAAATGCCATCTTTGAGCTAATAGATGTGGCCATGTTATCCTACAACAACCTGACTGCTGTGGAGACCTAAACTGCTCTTGGTTTCAGTTTGATGAATCGCTACAGATTTATAAGTGACTAACTGACGCCGCGGTTGTGGCTAGAGGGCAGATATGGCAAAAAGAAATGACGATGCAAGACTTGTCTATGCTGAATGGTCTTGTAAAAGGTGATGTCCCCCCAAAACCAACGTGGCACCCTCAAAAAACACATAGTATACTCGATTATATCTGGGTATCTATAAGCTTTGAATCAAAGATTTTGAATTTTCAAATTCGAAAAATGAATCACAGTGACCATAGCCTCTTGCACCTCAGCTGCATGATAGCCTCGACTTTCGAGGCTGTTGTCTATCAGAATGATCTAGAAACAAATTGCAAGGGAAATCGTCTCCGAATGAATGGAAAGCAGACCCATGGGCTTGGAATGAGGCTAAAGAGCATCTCAGCTATTCAAGGCATCAACTATATCCCACTGCAAACAGACTTCACCTCTGCCACAAAATTATCCAGGGACCAAGGCCAGTTGCATCCACATTGCTACAGCAAAGTGGTACATGAAGCAAAAAAGGCATTACGTAAAGATCTAAGAACAATAAAAAGATGTTTGCCAAGATCAGAAATACAAGACGTGGCGAAAGCAAGACAAGCTCTTTATAGAAACTGGGCAAATCACATGTCATTGTCATCAATCAGGACCGAGCTGAGTCAATGCTGAATCTACTTCTGACTAGAAACACACGCGAAATCTGGCAGATTTTGAATATGGACCTTTCGAAATGCACTCCAATGCTAACGAATACAATTTCAGGAGAGGCATGGGATACTCACTTCTCTCTGGTATTCCAAAGGTCAAACATTGCGACGGTTCCACTGCCCATCGTTGCTGATACCCAATGGGATGTTGAGATGTTGCACGCTGAGATTGTTGAAGCCATAAATGCACTAAAAGAACATTCTAGTGAGTGGGCACTATTTATTGGGAACCTGTTTTCCAAAATTGCAGCGCTAACAAAACTGCCTGCTTCGTGGACTACTGCAAAAGTTGTACCAATTCACAAGAGGGGCAATTGGGATGATCCGAACAACTATCGTCCAATTGCACTGCTGGATACGATTGGCAAATTATTTGGCTCAAATCTAAGACTAAAACTCGCAAATTGGGCTAAGATCTCACTGATTGCGGACACACGCCAAACTGGTTTTATGAAAGGTGTCAGTGTAGATGTAAACCTGTTAATTTTGACCATTTTGAAACTTGAACCGCTAAAGACAAACAGAAAAATTAATTTTGCCTTTGTAGATATGAAGCAGTCCTTCGATAGTGTGAATGGTGGGAGCCAATAATTGCCCTTCATGAAGAAACATCGATTAGAGTGCGACTAAACAACAGCGGGCTGTTATCCAATGCAATCTGGTCCCACAAAGGCATTAAAAAAGGCTGCCCGCTCGCGGCGGAGCTCTTCAAATTATTTTTGGCTTATCTGCCAAACCATCTTGAGCAGGTCCACTGTTTTCCGCCATTGATCAACCAAATACCAATTAAATGCATCATATATGCGGATGGCTTGGTGCTGATCGACAGAACACAAATACGCGAATGAACTGAGAATAAACACAGCAAAAACAAAAATCTTATCGGTGGGAAACTTGAAATCAAAGAGAGACAAAGCCTTTTTCAGATGGAAAGTTGCGGATACCCAAATAGCTTCTGTTGACGCTATAAGATACTTAGGCATTGAATTTAGCAACTCTATTTGCAAACACCATTGGGTCAAAGAATTAAAAGCAAAAATGTTGATTCTCGCTCGACAAGCTTCGAAAATCAATAGGCACTATGGAAAGTTTTCATTGGAACCTGTCTTAAGATTCTATCTACAAAAGGTTGTGCCAGTCATAACGGTTGGCGCCGAGGCAGGATGGAATATAGGCGATAAAATTTGGCAAATGCTAGAAGGGCTTTTTTGGCGTTATGTATTAAGGCTGCCACAATCATCATCAATGACAATACTGCGACATGAATTATCCTTAAACTCGATACATAGTAGAGTGGTTTGGAACTCTATCATGTTAATGCGCCAGATGGCTTTAAAGGCTCCAGTACCAGCTTACCAAATATTTGCCAACAAGTACGCTCCCAACAATATAAATTTACTTAACTTTTGGTTTTGCAAGCTACTGTCATTCTTAGAAGGCACAGATATAAGTAATCGAGAGATCATAGATCGCCAACAATGTGCAAAAAAGAAATTTGATAATTGGGCCTGGATTGTGAATAAAGAAAATCGTCAAACAATGGAATCAATAAAATCCATGAGATGTGACCCAAAAAAACTGAACGACCAAACACGCTATCTACTGCTTTGTCCATCTCGCCATCATCACGATCAAGTTCTCAGGTTTCGGATAAATATCCTAAAAACAAAAGAAATACTCTGGCAAAGTAACGACAAATCCATAAAAGACAATCTCTGCCGCTTCTGTGGAGTATGTGTTGAAACTTTGAGACATTTGCTCATTGAATGCACCCAGTTAGCAAATCAACGCTTTCTACATCTTGGAAAGTTTGCCCCACTAGATAACAACATGGACGAGTGGTGGGCAAGCAAGGTGTATCTGTGGGAATAACACAAAACTGGTCTGTGCACTCGTGAACTATTTGTACATGATTTTGGCAGTAGACGTCTAATGTCGCATATCACTAGCAATTTTGCACCCTTTTCTTTGGGTTGCTGCATGAATGAGGAATGAATTGACTTATGAATTGGGTGGTTCTTGGTGTAAAGAAATGAGGGAGTGAACATAGGAAAATTGCTCTGGTACGAATTTCTTATGTATGTACGATGAGCTTTTTCTTTTTGAAACAAAAGTTGTGCCTTGTGCATAAATTGTAGTTTATTTCAAATAAAAAAATAAAATAAAAAACAATACATTTAAGTCAGACCCTAATCTGTGGGCCAATCTCCTCTATTATGAATTTAAAGACATCTTGACCACTGGTATCTGCCCCCCCCCCTGGAGTACAGCTCACGTTATTCCAATCTTCGTGTGGCAGCAGATCTGAGCCTAAGAACTATCAACCAATTTCATTGATTGATGCTGATTTTAAAATCTGTTCAGCCTTCCTGCTGTCACATTTTGAAGTATGGGAAAACGTTGCCATCCATTAAGCATTTTCCAGACTGGATTCTGTAAAAGTAATTCGACAAACATCAATGGCCTAGTCGTAAAATGCATACAGGAGGCTGCATGGAAGAGGGGGAAAGGCTGCACATTTATGGCGTTGGTCGACCTCTCTGCGGCCTTCGACTACGTTCACCGTAAAAATGATGGCAGAAATTAGCTTCATATGGCCTACCAAGGGGCCTGCTAAAACTGGTTGAAGGTATATATAAGACCGCTGGCATTCAGGTCCGACTTAACCAGCAGGGTGATATGTCATCCATACTACAAACGCACTCTGGTGTGAGACAGGACTGTGTATTGGCGCCATGGATCTTTATTCAGTACTTGTCTGATGTGGCTCAATGCTTGATTAAGGAGGGGCTTCTTGCCCCAAGAGTAGGCCTATCCAAAGTCATCTGTCTGGCCTACGCGGACGATTTTTTACTGTTTGATTCCACCAGGGTGGGACTGCAACGTCTGCTTTCCACTTTTGCGACGTACGCCAAGGATAATGGCCTGGTAATCAACCTGAATAAATCCAAAATTCTCCCATTCACGAAGAGTGATCGCAAGAAATCGCGTCTGACTTGGTCTTTGGAGGGATCTAGGGTGGGCACCTCACCCAGTGTGACCTATTTCAGTTACCATGTGGATGCATACAAGGGGGTGGGTGCACAGTTGGCAATTTTAGCACATAAAGCTAAATTACTGGGAACCCAAATGCTGAAAATAGATTGCAAATTTAGGAAATTCTCGATAAAACCTGTGCTCATGTTTTTTGAAGGAAAAGTGATCCCTAAATTGGGTTATGGTTTGGAACTATGTATTGAAACAGTAATGCGTAAACTGAACCAGATACAAGGTGGAATTTGGAGAGGATCCATGGCATCCCCAACACTGTAGCTTTAACTGCAATTCGGTATGAGTTGGGATATACCGCCAAATGGGCCCGAGAATAATGGAAGATGCTCTCGTTATATGATAAAATGAAGGCCCCTACCCTAAATACCCTAAATGAGTGCATAGGAAAGAATATAAATGCATCCGTTTTTTTACTAACATTTGCCACTAGCTGTGAGAAGATCCTTCCCAAAACATAGACTCAAACCTGGAAACTTTAATGAGCAACCCTATGTTAACTAAAATGAGGTTGCTAGAGAAAGATTGGATTTGTACATTAGAAACGTTCCACTCTTACAAATCTATGTCTCATCTCTTGCATGAGCGCAAGAAAAGGGGATCCCTCTCCAAAATTCTCTCTCTTTTTCCAAGCTGATATCATTGTGGCCTGTTGTTACGGCTTTGATGGAATATCCTTTCAACTAAGGATACTCTACTTAAAAGACATCAAGTAAACATGGTGGAGTCCTTATGTAGATTTTGTCATTCTGAGCAAGAAATAGCAAAACACCTTATCCTCAGCTGTGTTCAATTGGCTGATGTGAGAAATTCTATTTTGGGCCCTCTGAAGGACTCTTATTTATGTTCCTCTATTGATTTGGTTTGGAAACGTTGCTTAAACGTACAAGACACACGGGAGGCCATAACAATATGTGTGTTTCTGAAGGCCTTTAAATTGGATGACTAAAATTGACTTTTTTCTCCTTTTAGATGATGTATGTGTATGAGTCTCCTATGCTTACAAGGTTTAAGGCTCAAGTTTTCCTTTTTTCTTATTCTCCTTTCTGTTTTGAGGACGATTGGTTGTTGATTGCTGCCTCTGTTTCTGGAATTCTTTTATTTCATTATTCTTTTTTAAATGAATGTATATATGCTATGTTGGATAAGATGGATATTTTTTTTCTTCTCCTGTAAATTATTCAATAGTTACTACTTTTTTATTGTAAAAATGTTTGTAAGGGTTTGATTAAACCATATACAAATAAAAAATAATAATAAAAAAAAACTTCAAATATGATCTGTGAAACATTGTCATTGGGTACCACCATGAGCAAATCCAAACAGAAACTCAGTGAGGAATGAATCAGGGTATTGTACTCTTTTCCAATTGTCAAAAACAAAATCAAGATCTGGCATATGTTTCTTCTTATCAAGGCTTAAGCATGCCTCAGTCCTATGTCACAAACTCCTGTGGCTCAAGAACAGATATCTTCCCTTAACTCTTCACCAAATTACTGAAAATAGTGTTCGAAACTAAGCCAGAGTCCAATGAACTCTTTGTCTTTACTCAACAGTTTCTGCGTCCTTCTTCCTCGTTATAGACCTGGACTGCATGTGCTGAAGTTCTTCCCTTCGAAGGGTGCAGAGGTGAAGGGGTCTTTCCTGCATAGATCTTTACATCTCCTAGAAAAGTCCAAGCATGTGTGCCCTGCACTCTGACTGCAGACGGTGTGCGTCTCCTACGATAAAAGGACTGTTGAAGCGGGGCTCATCCCATTTTCTTCTCGTATGGTTGCGGATTAGGAGCGCATCTCTGGGGGAACACTTTACGAATACATAATTATTGAAATCCACTTGTTGAAGCATCTCCTTCTGTGTTCCGTGCTTCCACACAGCCATTTCTTGTAGCTGATCTGAAATGACAGAGATACTTGAGGTCATACAGATAAGATAGTCACGTAGCTCCATTTCTAACAGTTCTGACGTTGGCTGGGCATCACTTTTAACTCTGGGTGGGGGAGTGAGGGGTGCCCTCATTCTCCTCCCCGTCACTTTTTCATGGGGGTAAGATGGTGGTCTGAACCTGGTTGGCTCCTCAATGCATACAATGCCAGTGATAGGGAATGCAACCACCCTTTCTTCAAGGTAAGCTTCAACTTGGCATTCTTTCTTTAAGCAAGCCATTGAGCCTCTCACAGATCCCATTTCCTTGTGGATGATAAACCAAAGAAAACCTGTGCTTTATACCAAGCAACAAACGTATGTGCTCAAAGACTGTGTTAACAAAATGAGGGCCATTATCTGTACTTAATACTTCACATATTCCCCATCTAGGAAACACTTCTCGCACTACGAATTTTGCTACACAGGTGGAATCTGCGTGCGTACACGGACCAGCCTCAATCCTTTGTGAAAAGGGAAAAAGCACTGCAATCATGTATCTATACCAATTACATACTTGCGGCATATCGACATAGTCGACATAGATATGCAAATTCTGAAAGGGGCCATTAGGTCTTGGGATAACTCTTCTAACTGTGTGCAGTGTGTGCCCAGTGGTGAATTTTTGACAAATGATGCAATTCACTACATAGAATGCAACGTGTTCTAACAAATTTGGTACAAAGCAGTGCAATAGTTGTGAGGTTTTCTCTAGTTGTGTGCGCAGGGTAGTGTAGCAGTTCCAGCGCCACCCTTAATAAGGCTACAGGCATTACTGGTTTACCAGTGCTATCTTGTCGCCACAATGCTTCAGAGGGGTTTAAAGAACACCCTCTCTGCGTCCATAGATCCTTCTCATCTTGAGGTGCTTCTCCCTGAAACTCTATTAATTGTGTCTTCGAAAAATTACTATATCATTCAGAAACACTCATCATCACCACCATTTTTTCATTTACATTAGGTGTATCAAATGACATGATATCTTCTAAACATGCAGCGTGTTTTGCTTCATCATCTGCTGCTTGATTTCCAGGTGAGATAAAATCTGCTGTTTTAATGTGAGCTTCACACTTAATGACTGTGATGGCTACTGGGAGTTATCGTACCTTAATAAGCCTGTCCAATAAGCCAGCATGCTGCACTGGAGTGTCATCCGCTCGTAGGTAACACCTCCTTTTCCAACATGATCCTGCGTGTACTGTCGACGTCACACGGGCGGAGTCGCTGGACACCGTTACTTCCTGGTCTGCATGATTCTGGAGCACGACTATCAGTGCCACTAACCCTGCAGCAAGTGCTGAATAGTGAGACGGTAGCCATGCACTTATCAATGTTTGAAACTCCCCATTTGCCATATATTTAATCACAGCGGCACCTGTATATCTGCCCATCATTTTGGTCAATTCTTGAAAAACCGTCAACAAAAACAAATTCTCCCCCTGCCAAAGCATTCTCTTTTATCCTAGGGATTTCATCATAGAACTTTTTATACATCGAACATTCATGTGCATGCTCATCCTCTGCCTGTGTTAAAGCTACAAACGTGGCGGATTCACTAATTTGTATCAAACTATTTTATTTGCTGGATTTGATATGACTACTTCGTAGGCAGAAGCCCTTTGAGAAGTCATCGTCCCTTTTGGTTTCTCCAATATGGCAAATAATGCATGCTCAACAAACAACGTCATAGAGCATCCCATCACTATGCTTGCAGCATTCTCAATGGCGAACGCGGCGGCTGCCAAAGATTGTTTGCATGGAAAATGACCCCTCATCAATGGGTCTAAAATCCCACTGTAATATGCAAGGGGCTTGTACCCGAATGTGGTTCTCTGGGTAAGGACTGCTGTCATAACTGTACCATCCATATGCGAAAATAAAAAGAATTCCTCAGCATAATTTGGAATCCCTAAAACTGGAGCTGTACAAATTGCCTTTTTTAATTCCTCAAGCCCTTCTTCCATCTCCTTAGTCCAGACAATTTTCTCTTGCATTGCTTGTGCTTGCTTTAGAGCTTGCAATAAAGGCCTTGTATATGAGCTATAGTCAAAGACCCATGCTCTGACATAGTTACATAATCTCAGAAATCTCTGCACGTGTTTTATTTTGTGTGGCTTTGTAGTTTTCAAAATAGCTTCAGCTCTTTCAGGAGTAATCTTTTTCCCTTCATGTGAAATCAACTGACATATGTACAACACTTGTTGTGGACAATTCTGTAACTTCTCCTTGTCAACTTTATATCCTTTATCAGCAAGCGTAATCATCAACTGAATAGAGTCACGTCTGCACTCTTCCTATGAAGTGCTGCAAACTAAAAAGTAATCTACGTATTGCAACACAACACTTTCCAGATCAGTGTTGCTTAAATCCATCTGGAGAACCATATTGGAAATCGATTGAGGCTCACACTACCCTTGAGGTGATCTTGTGCTTTTTAACTTAGTCTTATCATTAACGTCTGAACGTAAATGATATCAAATCCTGCGAGTCTTTGTCTAAGGGGATTGAGAAAAACACATTTTTCAAATCAATCAGAGTAAAATATTGTCCTTCAACAGGTATGTTACATAGGATTGTAGCAGGATTAGGAACCAGAGGGAACTCGGCCTCTACAATCTGGTTAATTGGGTGAAGGTCTTGAATTAGCCTCTATGTCACCCTCCTTAGATTTCTTGATAGGGTACACTAGCGTATTACACAGTGACTCTGACATCACTAAGATACCCTGATCCATCATGGCAGAAAATTGTTTAAAAAATACCTTTGTCTGCCACTTGAGACATAGGATAATGCAGTGCTCAAGGTAAAATTGCTCCTGCCTTTAATTTAATGTTTACTTCTCCAACCCCCTTCAATAAGCCTACGTCATAAGGTCCGGTAGTCCATAATGAGACTGGCACTTTTGCCATGTCTTCATCAAAATATTCGTGACACTTTTACGCAATCATCATTTTTTGAGGAACCTCTCGTTTGATGGCTCCTACCCAATAAGTAATGCTCATTTCGAACACTACTTCGTCATCAGATGGGTGATCTCCAAACAGATCTCCATCAGTGACGTCAGTTAATCTGCATCCCTCCCCAATGGCGATTACTGTGCACCATCGTCTTCCTTCATAATCATTTCCATCAAGCAAAGCCATTTCTCCTCACACTATGGCTGCTTCTAGTTCTAAGGGAAAGATTTGCCTTTCCTCTTCATCCGCAGGTATTTTTGGCCTGAATAGAAACTCATCAGGTATTCTCATAGTCCTGCGTACTAGGCATGGTAGCAATGTCAACAAAATGTGTACCCCATTATGAAAAACTTCAGGTTCCAACGGTACTGCTCGCATGGTCACTTGTCCTACAAATGCCATAATAAATTCACTCACGTTTAAATAATGCAGTCTTTAGATCTCAACCTAATATATTGACGGTTGTCTGCCTTGAGAGACTGGTAAGTCTTCAGTAAAAGGAACTCTGCTTGTAGCTCCTGTGAAACCTTGAGTATTCATGGCATTGCCAGACATTGAAAATGTTCCCTCTTTTATACACAAGCATAGTGCACCGTGTCTACTAAAAATGAAAATCATTTGCTCCTATACTGACGTCCACCCTCAGTTCTGCATGAGGATTCGGCATCACAGACAGTATTGAACACATCAAGTCTCCCAGTGAGCTGTCCTATTGTGGATACAGCCTCATTCCTGTACCTGTAAAAGGGCTCCCTCCCTCTACAGTAATGTCCCCTTTCTTAGGAGTCATTAACTGCCCCATGGTCATACTTTGCTGCATCTGCATAGGTGAATGCTGTTAGTCCCCTTGCGGCCGATTCATTGCTGTTTGCTGCGTTTGCAAATCTTACTACATTCTCAGTGCTTGTGCCTGTTGCACTGTTTCATTCTGCGCAAACCCATCTCCACTCTGCTGCAAATATGCAGGTGGGTTTAAGGTCCCCCCTCTTGAAAATTGACTATTCTGCACAAACCCTTTACTTCTATACATACAAGCTAAATGTCCTGTCATTCCAAATGGCCAACATACAGGAGGCGAAATATCCTATTCTGCCCATCCTGCATATCTTGATTGTCACTCTGCATATTTTGAAACCTTCCTTCATTGTTCTGAAAGTTCCCCTGATTATTCTGCCAATTCCCCTGATTATATTGAAAATTTGTACCTTGAAATCCTCCTCTTCCCCATGGAGCAAATCCATCATTGACCTGATCAAACTGCTGTTCATTATTCCCCTGCGGCATGTTTGTTACCTGCTGTGAATTTGATCCGTCACAACTAGTATCATCGCCCCTTCAATAGCATACTTAGATAACTTTTTTTGCACTAGCTTTGCCTCTTCGCCTTTCCTCATATCATCTTTTTTTTTGATTCTTTTCTTGCAAAAGTCTGCAATAATGTGCGATGGTCAGCTGAGTTTCTGGCCACGGCTTTGCCTCCATACCCACCAACTTCTTGAGCTGCTTCTGTACCGGGTCTGGCAGCCCTTGGCATAATATATGATAGAACACAGGTATAGATTTCCCCCAAGGTTTGCGTGTCTCCAAGGCCTGCTGCTCTTGGAAATTCTGAATATAAACAAGCGGATCTTCCCCTTCCTGCATCTTTTTCGAAATTATAGCTCACATATCGGACGTGTTTGGATACAATACTCTAAACTCTTTCCAGACTGCCGCTCTGCAGTTATTAAATGGTGCTCCGTTATGAGCAGTGTTAACCATAGTAACACCAGCATACCCTGCTCTGGACCAAATGTCATCATCTCTCTCTCTCCAAGGAAGGCAATCAGAAGACCCTTTATGTCCCCTATAGCCAATGTATTTTCTGCTGTCATCTTTTCTAATTCAGGTATCCATTTCCCAGCACCAGAAGTTAAACTCTGAAGTTTGAATCTTAAATTATCCTTGTCCATCTGAGGCCAAGGTATATAGTATGGTCTAGCTCCACCTTTCTCTAGTAAGGGAAACTGTGAAACCCCAAACTCACTCTCATCTCCCATTGTCTGTCTATTCATGGCAGGGACAGTACTTCCACACCACCTTCTTCCAGGCTGTGACCTTAATCTGCTCACATAAGGTTGTGATTCCCTCCTCTCATCATGGTTGCCCTTTAGGTTGGTCTGACTACGTCAATGATTCTGACGCCCGAGCTATAGCCACATCTAAATCTGACCATCTCACTTCCTTATCCATTGTAAAACAACCCTCAGGACTACATACATCAACCCTCCCTTCTATACGGAAAGGTGTCTCAACTTATAACGTCCCTTTAACAATGTTTTTTGTTGGTTTATTTGATTGGTTTTTAGTAGGGCAGTGGATCCAGAAAGTTCCTTAAGTATAGATTTTTCAGTGAAGGTGATAGGTGTGTAGTAGCGTAACTTAACCATAACGTCCCTTTAACAAAGTTTTTGTTGGTTTATTAGATAGGTTTTACATAGGACAGTGGATTCAGAAAGTTCCTTCAGTATACATTTTTCAGTGAAGGTGATGTAGTAGAGCAAATTAACCATAACGTCCCTTTAACAAAGTCTTTTCACTGAATTCCATAGGTTTTTACCAGGAAGCCATTAGTTTGTGTAGATGTACCATACAGCATACGAAATTGATGTCTCCATACCGATGAGCACAGTAACCACCAACTGTACGCTTGTGTGCATATAGCGGCTAGCATTCAAAATGCTGGAAACAGCATGAGTTCTCTTACATATTGCTTCCATTCACCAAAGTGAATAAACATGTTCAAATAGCACCATGTATGTACATTGCAAGGAGAATTAAGTAAGTTAAGTATGCAAACTCGGTACTTGTGAAACAAACAGACCAAAGGCATAGAGTATGCACCATAATGGAATGCACCAGTACATGAAGTGATGTGTGTGTCCAACAACATTACCACACTGCTGCTGTACATGGAAACGAAGAAGGAAAAAGCGAGTAATATATGCAATGTATTGAGAGCAGAACGTAACTACAACGTGGGAACTACACTGAAGTCTCTCCTATGATGGCAGAATTTCTGCAGTATACCACAATAGCAACCATGTTTTTTTGTTTTTTTTTACTGCACAGCCTTATGTAAAAAAAGAACAATTGCTAAACAATTAATACTACCCCTACCCTGTCCTAATACTGGCAATGTTTCTTACAAATTAAATGTGTACATGTAAACTGTTTGTCAGTGTGTGCGTAGTTGTAACTTTGGTGCTGTAATTGCATTATGACTCTGAAGTGCAAAGTGCTGCCTGAAATGCCTGCAGGTAAGCACGTATGTCCAATCACAATGGAAATGTCCGTAGGACTTCAATACTGGCCTCATGTCTGCATTTTCTCATTCACTTTTAATTAGTCGTGGCACCGGAGGTCTGACGGATGCACAGCTATACGTATGCGTATGTCATCTTCTGTCTACTGGTAATGCCGACCCTGTCGCCAACCCTACCGATTCATGCGACAGGCTACAGCATTGCAAACAGTCCTTCCGCCTACGGATTTCATGTTGCAAAGCAACTGATTTATGGCTGCGTCACGCATGGCTGCCTGAAGACCATTGGAGTAAGGAGCAGGATGCTCCAGTGTACAGTGGGTGTGTTAAATGGCCCATTGCTTTGATTGATGAGCTGCTTGCCCTTCCATGACCCGTGAAACTGACATGCCTTCTCTGCCTTCTCTGCACTTAGCACCGTGAGGTTACATAGCAAGTTGCTCACTGCGGTTCTTACAGGTGCATAAAAGATTGAACTGCACATGTGACAGTCTGTAGTGAGTCTGGAAAATACGAACGCTGTTGCTGCTTGCTAACTCGCAGACAGTTAAGTAAACAACAAAATCTTCGTATCTCAAAGATTATGAGTGCCGGTTGCAAAGGTACTGTGGACACATGCAGCTGCCTGAACAACTGTCTTGTTGCTCTGCCTAATTAAACTGTGTGTCTCCTGATGAAAAGCATTCCTATGTGGCAAAATGTACTCATCTCGAAGGACAGATTGAGCCAGAACGGAGAATCAGACTGTGTATGTACACTCAAAGGAGAACATTCAGCGTTCACCAGAAAACCCTTCAGAACCCATGCAAATTGGGGGGTTAAGGAGCCCATTAACCAAGGCTGAAAGAGACAAAAGGAGACAACAGCAATTATGCCTGTACTGCATGAAATCAGGTCACTTCCTCAGAGAATGTCCCGTAAAAACCCCTAGGAGAACAGTTGGAGCTACAGAGAAAGAAGGAGGAGAACAAGAGTCGGAAAACTTCCTGGCCCGGCAAGCGAAGAGGTCCGTTTGCTGAGTGAAGGAAAAGAGACACAGAACTCACACCTTGCCCTGCCTGTGATTTTGATCAGTCACCAACAACCATCTTGGATGCATGCTGTGGAGGCATACATAGACAGTGGAGCCATTGGTAACTACATAGACCAACGCCAGGCAACAAGGATGGGGCTTCCCCTCTGTCAGAAAATGACAACTGAGAAGGTCACCACTGTCGATGGCACAGAGATAGCTTCTGGTCCTGTAACTCAACGCACAGCAGAATTGACACTTCTGTGCCAAAACGGACATCGGGAGGCCATTGCCTTTGACCTTATCAAGGCCCCTCAGTTCCAGGTGATTTTAGGGATGCCGTGGTTGGTGGCTCATAATTCTAACATCGGCTGGCAAGCAAAAAAATTACCCTTCTCCAATGAGTGTGCTCATGCATGCTACCAAGTGGAAATGCCATTGTCTGACCCAGAGACACCTGTCCAAGATAAAGAGACATTGGTACTAGGTGTAACAAGCACACTCCCAAGCGAATACCACGATTTGCAAGACGTTTTCCAAAAAGAACAGGCTAATACCTTACCCCCTCACAGACCATATGACTGTCAGATCGACCTCGTACCTGGTGCACAAATCCTGTGTAGTCAAATTTATGCACTCACCAAACCTGAAAATCTCCACTTGAAATCATATCTGAACCAATACCTGGCAAACAGTTTTATCCATCCGTCCAAATCCCCGGCAGCCTCACCCCTATTCTTTGTACATAAGAAGGAGGGAGACCTGAGAACGTGCATCGACTACCGCGCACTAAACCAGGTAACAGTTAAAAACAGTTATCCTCTATCCCTTATCCCAGAACTGCTGGACTAAGTCAAGGATGCCCAAATTTATACCAAATTGGACCTCAGGCGGGCATACCATCTCCTGTGTGTAAAGAAAGGAGACAAATGGAAGACCGCCTTTCATACTAAGTATGGGCTGTACGAATATCAGGTGATGACCTTTGGGCTTTGCAACGCTCCCGCCGCTTTCCAGTACTTCATGAACGATGTACTACGGGAATTGATCGACGTATGTGCCCTAGTTTACATCAACAACATCTTGGTGTACTCCTCTTCTATACAGGACCATGTCAGGCACGTTCGCTCCTTCCTTGCAAAACTCTGACAGCACCAGCTATATGCCAAACTTGAAAAATGCTCCTTCCATGTCATCGAAGTCAAGTTCCTTGGTTTTAGCTTCACTTCCAGAGACGTCCACATGGATATGCACAAAGTAGATGCCATCCTTAGCTGGCCATCACCTTCTTCAGTCAAAGGTGTCCAAAGTATGCTCGGCTTTGCACACTTTTATCACCGATTCATCCCGGGTTTCTCCCAGATTGTGCACCCGATCACTTCTTTATTACAAAAAAATAACAACTGTTCCAATGGACAGAAGAGGCGAAAAAGGCCTTCCAGGAACTCAAGAAAAGATTTACCTCAGCCCCGGTGCTACGACACCCCCGCCCAGATCTCCCATATGTAGTGCAAACAGATGCCACAGAATGGCAATGGGGGATGTTCTTTCCCAAAGGGATCATGAAACAGGGCAGTTACATCCTGTGACCTATTGGTCGCGAAAATGTACTACACCTGAACTTAAGTATACAATAACAGACAAGGAACTCCTAGCGATCAAGGCAGCCTTTAAGGCTTTGTAGCATTACCTCCTAGGCGCCAGACATACCATCACAGAAGTCACTGACCATCGCAACCTACAATACCTCAAGATGGCAAAGGCTGAATCATCCCATCAACTCCGATGGGCATTATTCTTCACAGAATATGATTACATAATCACGTACCGACCTGGAGTCCAGAACGGAAAAGCTGACGCCTTATCCCGCATGGGTATTGATGAGAATGCATATTCAACCCCAATAAGGCAGTACAAGAACAAGTAATTTCTGGTTATCACAACCCCCTGATAGAAGGACATCCAGGAATTGCCAAGACCCTAGCCAAGGTGAAAAGAAATTATTGGTGGCCGACCTGGCGAAAGGACATTACGCAGTTTATTCTGTAATGTGGCATTTGTGCACAGAATAAATCCCAGAAACAAAGACCTGTGGGCCTTCTTCAACCCCTGGAAATTCCACCAGCACCTTGGCACTCACTCTCACTCGATTTCATCACAGATCTGCCTCCCTGTCAAGGGTTCAACACTATCCTAGTGGTTGTTGACCTATTCTCTAAAATGGTCCATTTCATTCAGTCTGGCAAAGGTGTTCTTAGAGCAAATCATACGATTACATAGTTTACCCTCTGTCCTGATTTCTGACCGAGGTAGTCAGTTCATGTCTAACTTCTGGAGGAAGAGTTGTCCAAATCGATATTTGTCTGTCAACTAGTCATCATCCCCAAACTGATGGCCAAATGGAGCAGATAAATCAGACACTAGAGCAAAACCTGCGGTGCATGTTACATCAAGTGGAAGAAAGCTGGAAGAATGTGCTGTGGATAGCCGAATATGCCTACAACCACTTGCTATACACCAGTAACGGACAGAGTCTATTCTATACCGTATATGGAAGGCACCCACATACTTCCAAATTAGATACCCCCATGGCCTTGGAAATGCCCGCGGTGAAGACTTTACATACGACCATCATTCAAGCCTTCAAAAAGGCAGCAGAACACTTGATCCAAGCCAAAGAAAGAGAGAAAAGATTCTCTGATCAACAACGAAGAAAAGCCCCAGACTACCAAGTCGGAGATGATGTCTGGTTGGCGTCTCGGCACATGCCCATAAGAGGAACTCGAACATTTTGTCCCAGATATCTAGGGCCCTATACCATCAAGGCTATTATAAATAACGTGGCAGTAAAACTAGCTTTACCAACAAATATGCAGATACATCCCGTATTCCACATGTCACTATCAAAACCTGTTCAGCCTGGAACTCGGGTCAAAACACCACCAAATCCGGTACTTGTTAACAGAGAACCTGAATTTGAAGTCAACGACATCCTAGATTATAAACTCACCAGGTCCAAGTTATATTACATAGTGGACTGGAAGGGATACAGCCCTCAGGGCAGGACATGGGAGCCTAGCGAGCACATCCATGCTCCACGCCTGGTAAGACGATTTCATCGGAACCATCCAACCAAACCGGGGCCAGACAGAGCAAATACCTTGAGAGGGGAATTAGGGGGGAGTGCTGTCACAATCCATGCCCCATGATCCCCTCAGGTATAACAGCCCCTGGCAGCAGTGGGGCTAAAGCCCTTCATACTGGCCCCAAGGGCCTTAAAACTCCATCAGAAAAATACAACGAGTCTGTCCTGGCGCCTCTGGCACCAGGCTCATTATCAGGAATAGAGCAATACGAGTTTTGGACCTCAATCCAACATGGAGGCCTATTACACAGCTCAGTTCTTTAGAACCAAACCATACGGTCTAGTACTTTGGGTGTGGCTGGGCCTGGAACTACTTGGCCTGGAACTACTTTACCTGGGCTATTTAAACCACACCCAAACAGCAGAACATGCTTTGCGTTATTCTGCACTCCTGCAGCGTAACACTCACCGTGTCCAGCTCCTGCTCATCTGCTTCTCCGGCGGCCCGATCTTGAAGCCCTAGATCCGGATTCCTTTAATAACCTGGAAGAAAAAGAACAGCATTAGCAAGCAGGAACACTTACCTGTGAAGTAACCGGTCTTGAATCCGTCCTGCGCTTCACTTACTTTGCCCATCTCCGGAGTTCGCCGCAACCTGCAAAGGTAAAGAAACAAGGACAGCCTTGATAACTATTTTTACCTGGGCAAGCAGCGAGTCCTGGCAGCATCCTGCGCTTCCCTTACCTCGCCCATCTCCGGTTTCATGCAAGGGAGAAGGAACAAGGACAGCATTATCAAAGCACTTACCTGGGCAAGCAGCGCTTCGATCACTCATCACTCCAGAACATCACTGCAACCTGAACAAAGAACGGAAGAGAACACAGGTTAGCAATTAACAACAATAAACAGTGCAGCGCTCTGCACAACAATAACTCACAATGGTCTTTGCCATCAGCGCGACAACTCCGAGATCGCAACCATCCCTGTGAAAACAAAAAGAGACATTGTTAGGGAACAGCGTAGTGGAGCAAGACGCTGAGAAGACAGAGAAAACGGAGGGAAAGAAAGAGAAAGAATAAAGACGGAAAAGAAATTATAACCCACCTGGAAGACAGCAAGCAGAGTCGGAGTCACAGTCGGTCTGGACCCGATCTAAGGGCACACAGACCAGTGAAGCAACTAGGTCCATGGAATGCCCGCACCAACCACGTGCCCCTGCGCAGAGACACAGGACAGAGAGTTCAACGCACAAAAACCTAAGGTGTGCAATAACCCCAAGGGAGGGGATTTGGACCAGACGGAGGTGGGAGTCCACCCATCACAGAACCAGTATCTTAACCCTCCATTCTCCTGTTATTGGCGCTACTCAAGGTCTGGTGCATAACCAAGCAGAGAGAGCCCGGGAGAGCGCTTAGACCTCCATCCAGTATCGTGTGGCGCTCACGTGGATACCAGGTGAGCGTACACTTCTTTCAATAGCTCTTCCCCATCCTGCCACGTAGGACATTCAAAAACACTGCCTCCCCCTCCCCCCTTCTCCAACACAAACACTTTTGCACAATAGACCAGACAACGGACTAACACAAGAGCTGTTTACCATACATGTCCTAATACAAGGATC
Organism: Ambystoma mexicanum; assembly: GCF_040938575.1. NCBI lineage: Eukaryota > Metazoa > Chordata > Amphibia > Caudata > Ambystomatidae > Ambystoma > Ambystoma mexicanum. The sequence continues at coordinate 433,736,886 of NC_090937.1, forward strand.
AGGCAAAGTCAGTCAGTTGATGATTATCACACACACCTGACAGCCCTTTCCCTTCCCCACAGGGATAAAAGGTGGAGCAAGAGAGCACAATACAATCAAACCAGACCGCACAACGAAAAAGCTATCCAGACCCGGCAGTTCAAGAGAAGGAGAAAGGCAGCAAATATCGAACGGCTGATGATGGGAGAGACACGACCTTGCCCTTTTTTGACAAAACCCTGTAAAACCTCCACTGAGGGATTTGTAAGAGCGAGGACAATAGCTCAAGTGTGTTGCAGCAGATGTCAATGGTACATGGAGCGTGCCAACGCTGATAAGCCAGAGCGAGGGAGACTCCTGCTTTCATTGTACCGGCCTTGACTGCAGTTAAGAAGAAATCCAAGCAGTTCAGCACAGTTGGTGAGTCAAAGTGGGAACCGATAAGAACCGGGCAGTGATGATAGAAAGTCACACAGTGGCAAAATGAGAGAAACTTAAAGAACTGTATATTCGTAAAGGGTGGACCAGCTGCAGAGGGGGACCGGCTCCATCTGGGTACTGCTCCAAGAAACTCTCATTGATTCCTGTCTGAGTGAAACTACAGACAATAGAAGGCCGTAGGAGAGAAGCCAAGATAGGTCAAAGTGGTCATACATACAGGAGGTCAAGCAAAATCCCTGTACAGTTGAAAGCCTTTCGACCTAAGAACTTTAATGAAAGCAAGGGAAGTGAATCCCATGAACATCGAAAGAAAATATGAATGTGAAGTTGGCAAGAGTGAACCCAGAAAAGGGATGCTGATGAGAAGCGGCAAAATCTAAAGTCCCAAGAAAAAGTGTGATGACAAGAGTGAACCCGACTGAGAGATGTGTCCACTGGAACTTTTTAAAAAGACATTGAGATTAGTGAATGCTGGAAAAGCCATAGTGAACCTGGTGGAGGGAGGCTGAAAGCAAAGAAGAGTCTGTACCCAAAAGAGGGGGATTCAGGGGTGAATCCATCACATGATAAAAGCCATAGTGAACCCAGTGGATAGAGTCTGAAAATTGAGCGGGGTCTGCGCCCAGAAGAAGGGGATGCAGGGGTCAGCCAGTATCACCCTGATCAAGTCAACCTGAGGAAGGGAGGTTCACAGCGAACTGTTGAAAAGACTTTGTACAAGAATGATAAAGGAAGATTGTTGAAAGCCATGGTTAACCCGGTGTAGGGAGGCCAACAGTCGAGAGGGATACAAGCCCAAACGAGGGAGATCCAGGGGTGAAGGCAGCACCCAAAGTTCATTAAGAGAAAGAACGGTTCACGATTTATGAAATACGATTTGTGAAGGTTCAGCGCCTGAAAGAGTGGGACCCAGGTGTGAAGAATCCTCACCCTAACTAAACCAACGAAACAAACTTTCATTTTGTTGAAGGAACTATTGTTTTGTTATTTGAAAATGGCAGGCCCTCGAAGGCAGGTGACCTTCAAGAGAAACAAGACTTGGCCATTGAGGTTCCTGATAAACTGAAACCAAACTGCTGACTCATGCTGGGAAAGCTTGAGTGTGTGCTGTGCTCCAAGATCCCACCTTACCCCGTGCTCAAAACGTGGGAAGGGAGACCCAAGCTACCGCATTCTGACACATTATTTGTGAACACTTCTTTCTTTACTTGAAAACCATCCCACACCCTTTTTGTATTAGTTGGAAGGTTTTGGAATAGGTTTCTTAGTATAGGCCCTTTTTTATTTGACACAATGGGCCTCATTCTGAGGTGGGTGCAAAGGGATCCCGGGCAACGGTAATGACACCGGTGCTGGTAATCCCTTTGCACCCTATTCCGAGGTCCCTTAGCGGGTCCCTCCATTAATGCCTGGTTTTACCAGGTGTTATGGACGGGACCCATTAAGGAATACCGGGGTCAATAACGGTACCGCAATTTGCTGTACCGTTATTGACGCCTTCCCCCTTCCAATTGAGCCCTATGGGGGCTAAATTGGTAATGGGGAATGGCTTTTACAATGGGGACTTACCGGTCCCGCCAAGGTCAGACTGGACCGGTAAGTCGCCATTGAATGAGGGTGGACACGGTCCCGTTATTGGTGCTAGTCATGGCGCTAATGTATCCCAACCCTGGGGGTGGATAAGTGAGGGAGGATCACCTAAGTGGAGGGTCACAAGGAATTGGGACAGGGCTACCCAAGGGCGAGACGTGGTATTCCCCCAGTCCCAGTAATACCCCATTACACTCTACCTCAGCCTTCGTGGGGTAGTTTGAATCTTACCCCATCTACCCCTACCCATTTCCAACAAATACACAGATGAGGAGGAGACAACTAAGAGCAGTAAAGATTACCCCTAGAAACAACATGGGGAAAGTAAGGGAAACGTTCTGGGAAACTCAAGTTGTCCGACGAATAGAGTCAGGCAGGGTCAGGCATTTAATAAGGATCACCCACTCCTGACTCCACTTGACTGTTTTTTCAACTATGAAAGGTGTTGTTTTTCACAAGAAGGAGAGCAAGTTGGAGGTGATGTCTGGACCCGAGAAGCCAAGGAGCAGAGAGCAGCAGGAGTGAAACCCTGGAGGAGAACGATGCGCCAAGACACTGACCCAGTCTTTGTGAAGGGCTGCAGCGTGGCTAGGGAGCCATGCCTCCAAGGAGCCAGAGTAAGGTAGCCTATATCCTACTGGTGGTGTTTTGGAAAATACTTGTTCCCTTGTGACTTGTGCCAGTCCCAAGTGTCTCTGGGGGGCAGGTGGTGAGACCATGACCTCAACCCCATGCATCCAGAGGAACCGCTTATCACTTCAACTCTACTCATTAATAGAGAGAGACATGGGAGCATGCGTTTGACTGAAGCAGAGCTGGAAAATGACACTGGGGCTCATTATAAGTCTGCCGGTCTGGTAGTAACGGTGCCGGTAAGCTACAGGCGCTGTTACTCCCAGACCGGCAAAATATGAGTTCTGCTTCCGGGTGCCTTTTCGCACCTGTGAGCAGAGCATGTCAGATGCACCGGCACCATTCACGAATGGGCTCATATGGGAATGGGGAGTAATTATTACCGGCACCCGGCAATGGGGATGTACCAGGCCCGCCAGGGATGGAATGCCCCTCTACATCCCCATTGCCAGGTTCTGGTAAAAAAAAAGACTCAGGCGGCAGCTGTGCCAGTAATTGCTGTAGTTGCAGTGAGGCCCACTGTTTTAAAGCAGCACAGAGCTGAAAGGTTTGAAAGTGTGTGTGAATGACAGAAAGCATAAGAAAGAAATAGACAAAGAGAAAAAGAAGGAAAAAAGGGGCGCTAGCGGCACAGCAGAAAAGAAAAAAAAGAAAGAAAGGCATGTAAAGAGTTTAAAGAGTGCAAAGCATGTACCATGAAGAGAAGTGAAAAGCGTGCACGGTAAAGGACAGTGTGATAAAGCGTGCAGGAAGCACAAGAAAGAAATGGACAAGTGCAAGAGTGCACAGTGAAACAAAAGGATGTGAGGTGCGCAAGAGGCATGATAGGAAAGTACTGGAAAGTGCAGGAGTGCACTGTGGAACAAAAGGAACAGCAAAGGGAATGTGCAAGTGTGTACGAGCAAGAAGCCAAGGAAAACAAGAAGGGTGCAGGAAGCACCTGAAGGTGAAAAGCTTAAAAGGAAGACCAAGGAAAAAAGAGAGGGGTTACAGATCAGAGTGGTCACACCTAGGAGAAGCAAAGAACCAGGTAGTTTCGAAAGTCTCTGATTGTGCCCCACAAGGGAAATGTTTATGAAAGAACTTTGTTTAAAAGGAAAGGTACACCCTGACAAGTTGAACTTGTATTTGAAACCAAAAAGGGGCCTACGTTTGGGGAAGGTGACTCTGAGAGGCCTAACAAAGAAAGGAAAGTACATCTTGACAAAACTGAATTTGTGTTGGAAACTGAAAGGGGCCTGAGCTTGGGGAAGGGAACCCTAAGAAGAGACCTAAACAAGTTGGGGACTTATTGTTTTGCAGTGTTGAAAGGATTGAAGCTTGTGGAAGGGAACCCTGAGTAGCTTCAAATGGAACTGTGTTATATTTTGTTTGTGGTGTTTGGACGTTCAACAAGTTGAAGCTTGGGGAAGGGAACCCCAAAGAATCCAAAGGCACTGAAGGTATTTGAGAATAGTGCAAGGGTTCTGTGGAGAAGGTCTTACAAACAGCCCTTTTTTTATTCAACTCATTTTCGTGACATTGATTAAACTACATATGATGAGAAGACCACCCGAAACCCATCTTGGTTTCCTATTTTCTGTTGAAGCATTATTTTTCCTTTTTAAAGACTTCCTATCACATTGTTATGAAGAGTGAGGGAAAGCATACGTTTAGACACAGACTGACTTTTATTTTGGACAATTAGACATCGACAGCCTTTAGAAACATCAGTTAAGGGAGCCATCCCTTTAGAGTTATAGTCAGTCAGGCATTACACCAACCCAGGAACCTTAGTAAATAAAGGTTTTGAAACAAACACGTTTGAGTCTGTGTCTCTCTTGATACCATTCCTCTCTCACAGCACCCAAACCTCATCCTCCAAGTGCCGGTTGAGGCCTGCTACATTACAGGATAATACCTGCAACACCAATCTCGGTGTCAACACCTCTCCCAACATTTTCAGGTTGTCTAGGCCAAGGGCATGGTGGCCCCTGGCCAATGGAGATGTAACCAACGATGTGGGGTGCATATCCCATCAGTCAACCTCACTCAAAATGTAATTATCCCCTCACACCATGTTACCATTCAATGTCACCTAGGGCGTCTCCACTACAGTAGTAGCAGGGCCAGTTCTTTGCGGATCCATTTGGGCGGGCAGAGGCTGCAGAGGTACCCCATCTGTATGTTCATACTTTCCAGGTGTTGTGGTTTGGCAACCTTTACCATCCATGCCTGGGCAGATAGCAGGGTGGTACTCTGGGCCGGCCTTTCATTGGCTGGGAATCCTGGTCTCCCACCACTACCTTGTCTTAATGACCCCTCACACACATTGCTAAGGGGCATGGCCAAATACATTGTTGGGCTTGCTAGAGAAATTGCTGTTTCCAACCCTGACAGTGGAGGACCCTCTCCTCCATGGCCAAGAGCACCTCCAATAAGGTGCACGATGCCAGGAGCACATCAATGAAAACCCCATATGGGGAACCTGCCAGATGCTGAACACAAACTGGTAAATACACTTGCACACCAAATTAATAACAATTCAAATTTGTAAAATGAGGACTGTTCCAAATAATGATTACAGAGTTCAAGGTGCAGGGGAGAAAATACACAGCCTTGGTATCTAGGCTGGAAACATATGCAAAAAAGAGAAAGCAATCCGTGAGGGATAGCCGCGTCCCCTGCACACTGTCTAACAGGCCGAACGGCCTAATGGAGTTGATAATCCGAAGATTATTTTGAAAGTTTATGAATTTCTTTATATTCAAAATACAGAAGATTTAGGAAAAACACATTCAATAGACAATTAGTGATCATCAACAGTAAATTCTGTTATTTATTTGTGTTTTCAAGTGCCCAACGCGTTTCGAGTCGAAAAAACTCTTCATCAGGGGCGACATATTCATCAAACAATTTCTATAAAAGGAAAATTATATACAATATATTAGTGCTTTAGATAGACTTAATGGTGAACAAAATCTAACAACAAAATCACATTTGTTATGAAGACAGTAATTAGCTTAAACATTTTAGCTGTATTGGTGGGTAACACATTCTATTGAAAAAAAGCCCAACATTACCCTAGTCTTTCCACATTCACCAAGTTAGTGTGATTATGCCACATATGTGTCTATATAGAAAATAGGTAGCTGCCCCTATATTTTGCCTTTGGCGCAGTGAATTTTGGGGGGATAATTTATTACTAAGGAGTGCAAATTATTGTGCTGCATTGATGCAAAATGACCTCTTACCTTGAGTTATGCTAATAACCAGCAAGGACTCAGAGGGTAGACGATTGTGTATTGTCCACTAGGCTCACGGTAACTAGTTCTTTTAAATCTGTGACCAATGGGGACCGATGGCAGAAGCGAATCTCTCAAGCCTAGAGAGAAGGAAAGATATTTTATAACAATGTATGTGAAAAGCTTTCTAAAAGAAAAAAATAGGCTTAGAGCCCAAAGTTAAGTGCGTTTACTAAGTAGTTTTAAAGTCCGGTCTAAATACTCACTTCGATTCACACCAGCAATCTAGGAGGAGTTCAGGAGCCGTAGAAAACGGCAGTTGAATGAGCCTCTCTCACATTTTGCGTGTTTTTATATTGTTAAGTGTTATGACGTCACTCGCGCATGCGTTGGCGGCGTCACGCTTACGCATGACGTCACCCGCGCATGCGCGGAGTGATGTAAACAATCCCCCATGTTGTGTGTGAATTAAAATGCAGCATTCTACCATAGGCGATCCATATGCGGAAGCAACGATATCGATTTTTAATTATATGGCGTTACTTAGTAAAAAGTGATGGCCGTAGATGTGTATTTCTAATCTAAAATTTGAAATAGCGGTAATCCGTGAACCTCGATATGGGCAAAAGTGGGTCAAACGGGCTAATGATTAGGCTTTTGTACTAGGGCAACTGAAGAGAGTAGGTTGCTCTCTGAATTGTGATGTTATGTAATTATAATTTGTGTATATATCATCAACAATACTGTCGTGGAAACTTTGTTTAACACATTTAGCATTTTTCAGACCCTTATAAACGTTTCTTAGTTAATCAGTGGAGCATAAGGAAAACACACATTTCAATCACAATGACATAGCAGAATTCAAAAAAGGATAAGGTTTTGAATGTAAAGAATTAAACCGAAAATAGCTTCTAAAAGACATGTCATTGGTTCGGAAAGTTATATCTAGTGTAAGGTTGACCTATGTGAGTGAGACTAAGATGGCTACCTCCTTGTAGTGGGAGTTCATAGGAATGGCCCTAGAAAATAGTCCTCATTAATTCCCAGGGGTGTCATAGCGTCCAATTTGTTGATCCAGAAGAGTTCTCTTTGTGCAAGCTTTTTAGGAAGATTTCCACCTCTACTTGATGGTCGTAGGACCTCCAAAACCACAAATCTCAACTGTGAGATATTGTGTTTTTTCTCTTCAAAATGTCTATAGACTGGGGATTTGCAATTTTTGGTCCTGATGCAGGATTTATGCTCCGTCCATCGGTCTTTAACTTTCCTGTTTGTTCTCCCCACGTAGTATATACCGCATGGGCAACGTATAGCATAAATTACATTCTTGGTATCACATGTTGCAAATTGTTTTAACGAGATTTTCTTGCCGTTGTAGGGGTGTCTGATATGGTCTCCTTTTATTACATTATTGCAATGTTGGCAATGTAGACATGCAAACGTACCAAGTTTTTGTTTACTGAGAGTTGTCTGTGATGGTTGTTTTGGTTTCTCTGCCTTAATCAGTTGATCTTTCAAATTTCGCCCTCTTTTGTAAGCCATCATAGGTGGATCCGGGAAAAGCTGAGCAAGCGTATTGTCTGATTTAATAATGTCCCAGTTTTTGTGTATAATTCTTTTGATCTGATAGCTTTGGCTTGAGTATTTAAGTGTATGGATTAATCCCTTCTCGTTCTTCTTTGGATGGCCTTCCAATAGTGCATTTCTTTCCTGGGTTTCTGTGCGTATTATGGCTCTTTCTACCACTTCCGATGGGAATCCTCTATCCAAAAATCTTTGTTTCATAGTGTTATATTCTCCCTGGAGTGTATCTGTTTCTGAGGTGATTCTTTTGAGCCGTAATAATTGGCTGTAGGGTAAATTGTCTTTCAAATGCTTTGGATGGTGGCTTGTGTGGTGAAGACAACTATTCACATCCGTCGGTTTTCTGTATAATTTAGTTTTAAGTGAAGTCCCTGTTATTTCAACAGTGACGTCAAGAAAGTTCACATGTGGTTTGCCGATATCCATAGTGAAACCTATTCTTGTATTACAGGTATTTAGAAATTTCCAAAACTCTTGTAGTTCTGTTTCTGTGCCTTTCCATATCCCGAAGACGTCATCTATATACCTCTGCCAGCATTTGATCTTATTCGTCCAGGTTGGATTGTCCAATACATAATGTTTTTCAAAATGATACATGAAGATATTGGCACTGGAGTTAATTAACATCATACTCTACAATAACTATTTTCGACACAATGGGCAGTTCTACCTACAAATTTCTGGTACCTCAATGGGGTCCTCCGTGGCCCCATCTTACGCCAATATCTTCATGTATCATTTTGAAAAACATTATGTATTGGACAATCCAACCTGGACGAATAAGATCAAATGCTGGCAGAGGTATATAGATGACGTCTTCGGGATATGGAAAGGCACAGAAACAGAACTACAAGAGTTTTGGAAATTTCTAAATACCTGTAATACAAGAATAGGTTTCACTATGGATATCGGCAAACCACATGTGAACTTTCTTGACGTCACTGTTGAAATAACAGGGACTTCACTTAAAACTAAATTATACAGAAAACCGACGGATGTGAATAGTTGTCTTCACCACACAAGCCACCATCCAAAGCATTTGAAAGACAATTTACCCTACAGCCAATTATTACGGCTCAAAAGAATCACCTCAGAAACAGATACACTCCAGGGAGAATATAACACTATGAAACAAAGATTTTTGGATAGAGGATTCCCATCGGAAGTGGTAGAAAGAGCCATAATACGCACAGAAACCCAGGAAAGAAATGCACTATTGGAAGGCCATCCAAAGAAGAACGAGAAGGGATTAATCCATACACTTAAATACTCAAGCCAAAGCTATCAGATCAAAAGAATTATACACAAAAACTGGGACATTATTAAATCAGACAATACGCTTGCTCAGCTTTTCCCGGATCCACCTATGATGGCTTACAAAAGAGGGCGAAATTTGAAAGATCAACTGATTAAGGCAGAGAAACCAAAACAACCATCACAGACAACTCTCAGTAAACAAAAACTTGGTACGTTTGCATGTCTACATTGCCAACATTGCAATAATGTAATAAAAGGAGACCATATCAGACACCCCTACAACGGCAAGAAAATCTCGTTAAAACAATTTGCAACATGTGATACCAAGAATGTAATTTATGCTATACGTTGCCCATGCGGTATATACTACGTGGGGAGAACAAACAGGAAAGTTAAGGACCGATGGACGGAGCATAAATCCTGCATCAGGACCAAAAATTGCAAATCCCCAGTCTATAGACATTTTGAAGAGAAAAAACACAATATCTCACAGTTGAGATTTGTGGTTTTGGAGGTCCTACGACCATCAAGTAGAGGTGGAAATCTTCCTAAAAAGCTTGCACAAAGAGAACTCTTCTGGATCAACAAATTGGACGCTATGACACCCCTGGGAATTAATGAGGACTATTTTCTAGGGCCATTCCTATGAACTCCCACTACAAGGAGGTAGCCATCTTAGTCTCACTCACATAGGTCAACCTTACACTAGATATAACTTTCCGAACCAATGACATGTCTTTTAGAAGCTATTTTCGGTTTAATTCTTTACATTCAAAACCTTATCCTTTTTTGAATTCTGCTATGTCATTGTGATTGAAATGTGTGTTTTCCTTATGCTCCACTGATTAACTAAGAAACGTTTATAAGGGTCTGAAAAATGCTAAATGTGTTAAACAAAGTTTCCACGACAGTATTGTTGATGATATATACACAAATTATAATTACATAACATCACAATTCAGAGAGCAACCTACTCTCTTCAGTTGCCCTAGTACAAAAGCCTAATCATTAGCCCGTTTGACCCACTTTTGCCCATATCGAGGTTCACGGATTACCGCTATTTCAAATTTTAGATTAGAAATACACATCTACGGCCATCACTTTTTACTAAGTAACGCCATATAATTAAAAATCGATATTGTTGCTTCCGCATATGGATCGCCTATGGTAGAATGCTGCATTTTAATTCATACACAACATGGGGGATTGTTTACATCACTCCGCGCATGCGCGGGTGACGTCATGCGTAAGCGTGACGCCGCCAACGCATGCGCGAGTGACGTCATAACACTTAACAATATAAAAACACGCAAAATGTGAGAGAGGCTCATTCAACTGCCGTTTTCTACGGCTCCTGAACTCCTCCTAGATTGCTGGTGTGAATCGAAGTGAGTATTTAGACCGGACTTTAAAACTACTTAGTAAACGCACTTAACTTTGGGCTCTAAGCCTATTTTTTTCTTTTAGAAAGCTTTTCACATACATTGTTATAAAATATCTTTCCTTCTCTCTAGGCTTGAGAGATTCGCTTCTGCCATCGGTCCCCATTGGTCACAGATTTAAAAGAACTAGTTACCGTGAGCCTAGTGGACAATACACAATCGTCTACCCTCTGAGTCCTTGCTGGTTATTAGCATAACTCAAGGTAAGAGGTCATTTTGCATCAATGCAGCACAATAATTTGCACTCCTTAGTAATAAATTATCCCCCCAAAATTCACTGCGCCAAAGGCAAAATATAGGGGCAGCTACCTATTTTCTATATAGACACATATGTGGCATAATCACACTAACTTGGTGAATGTGGAAAGACTAGGGTAATGTTGGGCTTTTTTTCCATAGAATGTGTTACCCACCAATACAGCTAAAATGTTTAAGCTAATTACTGTCTTCATAACAAATGTGATTTTGTTGTTAGATTTTGTTCACCATTAAGTCTATCTAAAGCACTAATATATTGTATATAATTTTCCTTTTATAGAAATTGTTTGATGAATATGTCGCCCCTGATGAAGAGTTTTTTCGACTCGAAACGCGTTGGGCACTTGAAAACACAAATAAATAACAGAATTTACTGTTGATGATCACTAATTGTCTATTGAATGTGTTTTTCCTAAATCTTCTGTATTTTGAATATAAAGAAATTCATAAACTTTCAAAATAATCTTCGGATTATCAACTCCATTAGGCCGTTCGGCCTGTTAGACAGTGTGCAGGGGACGCGGCTATCCCTCACGGATTGCTTTCTCTTTTTTTAACCTGCCAGATGCTTACAGGTAGTCAGCATCTCTGATGATGGACTAGCATTTTCTCTTTGCTCTAAGCCAATGGATCACCTTATTTATTAGGCTTTCCATTGGTTCTCCATTCTTAGTCGCCAACTTGGGCACATTAAGCAGGTTGAAATACTGTCTTTTAGATTTGATATTTCCACAAGAGAGCCTAATGCGTTTGTTCATAGTAATTGAGCGTTTGATGGATCTCAACGGGGGATGGCTGGACTAATGATCTTTGATTACCTTCACAATGCTGTCTACCGATTCCCCTATGAGCCTTGGGGTCGATAGAAGGGTCTTTTGGACTTTAGTTTATTAGTTGAAACTGCATTGGCATTTGTCAACCTTATTACTGGCAAAGGCCTCTGTGCCTCCCCCAACTCCTCTACAACACACGGAAGGTTCTTAAATTCAAGAAATAGGGCTTTGGAGTCAGCTTGGAGTTTGTTTACTATGGATCCCAAGTGGCTGCAACTTGAGCAGTCAACACAATGTGACTGCCTGCATCCAGTCAGTGCCTGGTTACTGTGGGGTGTATGATACTAACCTCACTATCAATTATCAGAGTAGACCCCTTAGCTTCCATCTGGCTAGCTGAACAGGTTTATAAGGGGACTAAACCAATTTCAAATGGGGATATTTGAAACAGGGCCTGTGTAAAAGATCACCAAATCTGGGAACTCAGGGGCCTCCACGGAATTACTGCCATTGATCATCCCTTTATTTGTCTTCACATATCCCCGCCACCCCCCCGAGCAGAGACTTTTAACATGACCCCCACAGGGATATTGTACCTTTTCCTTTCAAACTGCACTGGAGGGTTGGGTACTTGATATCCTGGAAGAATCTTGCCCACAGCAACGAGGGCAGGAAGGGATGCCTTGGGCCCGCTTAAACTCTCATGTGCCAGTTTTTTCATGGGCCTTGGCGTTAAAGCAACTTACAGCGTTAGTAGCTCTTACTACAGGAGGATCAAAATTCACACCCAGTTGTGTACGTTCAACATTGCCAACGATAGCACAATTGTTAGATGGCTTGGGGTCGCTCTCCTTCCCACTTTTCTTCCTGCTTAGTGGGATCTTATGGCGAGATTAGAAGGAATGAGGGGATCCAAATTGGGAGCCCTCCCATCCGCTGCACACTATATAATGGTGTCAATAAAGACATTCAGTGAATTGCGTTCAATTTCACAGATACGGAACATTCAATTCTGGTAAATGATACTCTCAAATACGAAAAGGTAGAAACACTTAATTCAAAAGAACAGAAATAAATATAATTCAATGATTGCAGTTGACTGTAGGTCAATTGGCATGAAATCCAAAGGAAAACAAGGAAAAATATCCACAAATTAAACTGTGCTTGGCTGACGCGTTTCGAGGTAATTCCCTCTTCTTCTTGAGCCTAGAAGCACTGTGACACAGTTGAGGTAGTTAGCAGAAAAAGAAAAAAAAGGGGGGGAAGAGAAAAATATTTTCCATAATTATGTATAGCTAACATTACAAAACACATGTTAATAGACATTGGGCCTCATTACGAGTCAGGCGTTAAGGGGTTAACAGCGCCGTAAACGGCACCGACCCTTAACACCTGATTCCGAGGTCCCTTTGCGCCATGGTGAGTTTAACGCCTGCTTTTTGCAGGCGTTAAAATCCATGGCGCTAAGGGACCATGGTGCTAATTATGCCACCGTAATTTACGGTAGCGTAATTAGCGCCTTCCCCACTTCCATTAAGCCCTATGGGGCAAAAATGGGAATGGGGAAGGGTAAAATGGGAAATGGGGATTTACCGCCCCACTCACCTTGGAATGGGGCGGTAAATCCGCCATCCACCATGGTGTAAACATAGTTTACACCATGGTGGTAAGGGTACGACCCAGGCGGTAACTTACCGCCTGGGTCGTAATGAGGCCCAATGACCAGCAGTAGTGATTGTCTAGCAACAATACAAAGTATTGAGATGGTTAGCATATGACATACTGTTCATTCAATAAGACGTTCATGGTAAGGACAAGCATTGTGTGATTACAAGACACTGTTTCAATATAAGCGGACCCGGTGAGCACCAATTAGAGAGAACATTAGTTAGCTGGGTGGTAATAGTGGCATTAAATTAGTGCAGTATCTATAGGAATGATCACTTGACAGGAAACAACCTGCTAATAAAGGTTAAAATACTAGAAGTGTGAGGAAGTGAAATATGTATATATATATATGTGTTTAAAATAGTTCTAGGGAGGCAGTGGGCCTCATTACACGGTAGGCGGTAGGGACATACCGTTACCGGTAAGGGATTACCGGTATCGGTAAATCCCCTCCCCAATCACGAACCAGACATACCGCTATTAGCGGCACCGCAAAGTACGGTGGCACTATTAGCGGCAAGTCCGTGAGCGCGCGGCCCCTCAGACCGGAAATAGCGGCATAGCGCTAATATCACGGCATCACGAGCCATGCGTACATGGCAATACCGGCATGTAGTAGACCCAAAGAACCCTTACCGGCAAGGCGCTAATACCGGCATCGCGAACCACACGTTAAAAGAGCACAGCAGAGTTCCCACCTGCCACAGGTGGACAGAATCAGCACAGGTGGAGGCAATGGAGACTGGCAGCACAAAAGAGCACACCACACCCCTCCCCACACCCATTCCCACACCAAGATGGATGCAATACTAGCAGCATTACATGGGCTAGAGGACATGATTGCAGTGCAGCAGCTACAACAACAGGCAGCACAGAGGAGACGCAGGAGGAGGAGGAGGAGGGCAAGACAGGCGCAGCAAGCACCACCAGTGCACCTAGTGATACCACAGAGGCAGCCACCAATTCCCAGGATCAGAGCCAGTCCAGTCAACCTAACCCCTGAGCAGATACACACCCTGTACCGTCTGGACTGGGATACCATCACCACCATAGTAGACATGATATACAACGACATTGAGAGTCTCATTGACATCCGTACTGCCATCCCCCCTCTACTGAAGGTAGTAACAGTGCTCCATTTCTTGGCCACAGGCACCTACCAGCATACGGTAGGTCAGATGCATGGCATATCACAACCAGTATTCTCACGCACACTGAACCAGGTGCTCGATGCCCTCCTGCAGCACACAAGTCAACACATATACATGCCACGGACTGCCCAGGAGATCTCCAACACCAAAGTTGGCTTCCATTCACTGGCAGGCATCCCAAGTTGCATCGGGGCCATCAACTGTACCCATGTAGAACTGGTGGTCCCACATGCCAATGAGGTAGTGTACCGTAACAGAAAGCAATACCACTCCATCAACGTCCAAATGGTATGTGACTCCAATAAGATCATCACACATTGCTGTGCCCGATATCCCGGTTCAACCCATGATGCAATGGTCCTGCGGAACTCGACAATACCACGATACATGGAGCGACATGCTGGACAACGTTCGTGGCTACTTGGTGAGTAGCAGGCCGACCACATGTCAGTGTGATGTGGATTGTGAGTGGGGGGGGAGATGCATACTCCAACTGGGCGTGAATGGGGGGGTGGGGGGAGATGCATACTCCAACTGGGCGTGAATGGGGGGGGGGAGATGCATACTCTAACTGGCCGTGAATGGGGGGGGGAGATGCATACTCCAACTGGGCGCGAACTGGTGTCATGAGAAGAATGGACATACATATTTGCATCACTGTACAGTGAGGCAGCCCACAATGGACCAGAGACAAAACCACATGCTGGAAGTGAGTGCCACGGCAAACATATCAATCCATTACGCCAAACAGGCCATTCCAAACAACATGCACACCGCACAACACACCATTCCCCCCATTACACAAATCAGCAACATGCATATCAAAATCACAACTGAAATGTACGCTGAACAACATCAGAAATGGTCCGCGCACATGAGTGCATACAAATGGATCCCCTGTAGCCATTGTGGTGAGGCACACCCGTACCCCACCACAGAATTGCCATCAAACAGCATGGGGACATCAACTAAGGAATGGCAGTGTACTAGCAGTGTGGCACTAACGTTGCCAGGGCCAGGAAACACAAATCACTTAAACTCTGGCGGGACATGGCAATCCCTGCTGTATGCATGCATGGTGCATGTCCACTTGCAAGGACCACCTCACCTTCCCACATTGCAGTTACCCTGATTGCCATGCGTGCTTGGATCAGTGGATGTCGTTGAATATGCAATGTTTGTTTGTGTGATATGTGCACGCTCCACATTATGTAGACACTTACACATACCCATTGTTGCACCCATGCAGGTGATGCAGGTTATCCCCTGAAGAGGTGGCTCCTTACCCCTGTGCGGAACCCACAGAACAGGCACGAAGATGACTACAATCATGCACACACCCGTACCCGCGTGGTGATCGAGCAGACATTCGGCCTATTGAAGGAACGCTTCCGGTGCCTCAGCAGGTCGGGCGGGGCACTCCTGTACGGGCATGAGAAGGTGGCCAAGATCACCATGGCATGTGTCATGCTTCACAATATGTGTATCAGACGGAATGTGCCAATGCCCCCTGACATAGAACTGCGACCACCGTCTGAGGATGATGACGGGGATGAGGATGGAGGAGAGGGGGCTGCAGGTCATGCAGGTGGCGATGCCCATGAGGGACGTGCTGTGCGGCAGCACCTGATAGACCATTGTTTCTGATGCACATGGATTAGGAGGGTGCAATTGGTGTTCAGCTCAGGGCACGGGGTGTATGGAGGACATAAACACAGTGCACCCTTCAACTATAAAGCACACATACACAATGATCAATGTCCAGTCATGTGATTATCCATGCCATTACGTGTGTATTGAGCATTATGACATTCAAACGTGCATGTACCCTCCACCCCAACAACCCTCACCCCCCTCCCCCACAACTCCCCCAAACACCCTCACCCCCCTCCCCCCACAACTCCCCCAAACACCCTCACCCCCCTCCCCCCACAACTCCACCGAACACCCTCACCCCCCTCCCCCCACAACTCCACCGAACACCCTCACCCCCCTCCCCCCACAACTCCACCGAACATGGTGTGCACATCAGTGCTGCATTAGTTCCCAAGTGTCAACAGGGACAGGCTGGCCCTACTTCCCTCCTCCACTACCACCATTGGGGGGTTGTGAGTCTGACCGCAGCAAGGACCGGCTGGACCTGCGCAGGATGGTTGTCTGGTCGGAGCTAGTAGACGAGGGGGTGGCTGGTTGATCTGCTCCCTGTGAGTGACGCATGCTCTCCATCGCCTCAGCAATGCGCGTTAGGACCTGCCTCACAGCGGCCATCTCGTCACATAGGCGCGTCGTGTTGCTGTCCATGGCAGCTTTCATGTCCCTTGACAACACCCGGATCTCCTCCCTGGTCGAGGCAGCCTCGCTCACTTGCCGGGCAACCAGGGCATTGAGCTCCTCCTGGCGCTGGCGTATCAGGCTCATGGTGTCGTCTGCGGCCCTGCCCCTGTTACTCCTCGGCGCAGCTTGCTGCATGTGGCCGACATCAGGTGAGCTCGCCACGGGACTGAATGACCCATCCATTGCATCTCCGGCATGCACCTCATGGATGCTGCCATTGGATGTGTTGCATGGGCTGTGGAGTGGGGACAGCTGGGTGCTGGGTGTACGCTGCCCTTCCGGTGTCGGACATGGGTCGTCCACATCACTCATAGGTGCCGTGGCTGCTGCTTCCCCGACGGAGCTATTGGCTGCGGACGGCGTGCCTTCTGGCACTGGCTCCTGAGTGGTGGGGGTGGGTGGTGGGGGTGCTGCCACAGTGTCGGATGGCATTTCGACCCTTGGTGTGGTCGTTGCATGGGTGGCTTTTGAACGCTGGGCCACTCCAGATATCCCAGTGCCCCTCGATGTACTGGGCCTGGTGCCTGCATCCTTTCCCTTGGCCTGCTTTTTGGATGGTGGGGCCTGCATTGCAGAGTCCAGCTCCTCACTGTCAGATTGTGACCCTGTGGGGGAGCAAGACAGGGATAACATCAGTGATGGGTGAACGTGCATCATGCATATGTTGTTGTTGCTGCAGTTCTTTGGATTTGGACATCTAGTTTGGGCCTGCAGGTTGTTGGCCAGATGGGTGGGTCATCCGGACATGTGTCAGGGTGACACGTGTGTGAGGTGCTGCATGCATGTGGTTGTGTGGGGATGTGCAGGGCATATATGCAGGGTTGTGTACATGTGTGTGTGATGACCCCATCCATTAGCTGATTCCCAATTCACATTTGGGGGAGGGACTCATGCTTGGCATTGCTGTGTTTTGCGTGGTCACTCACCTCCGTCTGACGTTGTTGCCAAACCACACTCCATTCGGCCCACTCCCTCGATGGATTCTATGCCAATGGTGCTGGCACATGTCTCCTCCCACTCCTGCATCTTCATCGGGGATCCACCTCCGCCTCCTATGCCCATGGCCAGATTCCTGTTGGCCGATAAAATGCTGCGTACACGGAGGCGCAGATCATCCCACCGCTTGCGCACGTCCTTTACGGTGCGGGGGGTGGAGCCCACCGCACTGACTTTCTGCGCCACCTCAGCCCAGATTTCCTTTTTTCTCAGGAGTGCCGGGCGCCGCATGTCGCTAGCGAACACTACGTCTGCATTTGCAGCCAGGGTGTCTGCCAGCATTTTCAATTCCTCGTTTGAGAAGCGTTCTTTGCGCTGGCGCGCATCGGCTTTCTTTAGGGCCTTGGGCATTGTTTGTTCTTGTGGGATGTGGTTTTGCCAGTCGTGGTGTTGCTGCAGGTCCTGAGTGCAGGGGATGGCAATGGATTGTGTTTTTAAAGATGGCCGCCGGGCTCTTTCCCGTTCCGGTGCGATGACGCTATTTCCGGTTCTGGTGTTTTACGGTGACCGCTAATAGCAGTGACCGCTAACAGCAGTGACCGCTAATAGCGTGCAGCATGAGGGCGGAGGTGCTATCAGCACTTTGGTCGGTGCCGGTAAGGTGCTTTTGCGCCATGGCGGTAGGGTCATTTACCGGCATGGCCCTACGCGCGTGTCCGCTAACTCGTAATGGAACGCTATTAGCGGTCTCCTACGATGGCGGACACGCTAATAGCGCCATGACGGTAAATCACATTTTTTAGCGCCTACCGTGTAATGAGGCCCAGTAACTCATTAGGCCGATAGTTGTATGGTAAAAAATAGGTTTAATAACTCACATGTCTCAAGAGATGGATAGTAGTGTCTATCTCTTGTCGTGAGGTGGAACAATCCTTGCATCGAAGCAAATAAAATACCAATGTATTCAACTGTGTTAGGTAAACATAACTACTTCTGTAAAGGTGAAAAAAATAAAGAAAATGATGCATTGCAACTGACAGCTATTAAGTGACTGATCGGTGTATACTAATCCATAATACTGCCATGACTGGGGTTATTGAAATCAAGGGTAAAAAGAAACTCACTCTTGCAACAGTCCCCACGGGCACTTGAATGCAGAGGAAGCGTAGCTGAGAATTTCATGAGCAACGTGATATGCAGCTTTTGTATTTTCTTGCGAGTCCGTAGTATTCTGCGTGCTCTAAAAAGAGGGGAGTGCAGGTATGAGCTATGTATTGAAGACAAACACTGGTCGGGAAAAAGGTACATCTAAATGTACTTCAAATACCTGATGCGGTCTGATGGAAACTCAGCGTCGGAAATGGCACAGGACGTGCTGGTAGCTTCATGAACGGTCGTAGAAGCCGTTACTTAATGGATGTATTAAGGTTCGCTGTCCTACGGAAAGAAGTCGTTCCCATGCAGTCGACCTTAAACGATATCTGTAAGGAAACGAACAAATTTAGATGCTGGCGAGATCGCAAAGTAAGCGCCGCTAAATGGTATGTAAAAATGGAATGAATACCTGTTGCCAAGTAAAGTATGCTGTGTCTGGTACAGGTTGCACTCTGGAGAGCGTGGCGGTTGCCACGGTGATCAAGATCAGTGTATCACGTGGTGTTGGCTATCATGTAGGTCTAGAAAGGTCAAAGGCTGAAAGAGTAATAGAAACTAGAGGCGGACTGGATGCATTAAGTGACTAGAGTGGGTTCCATGTTGAAAGGGGCACTCTCAGCTAAAAAACCATTTGAATTCTAAACATCAAACTAATGCTCTTGATTGGTGTGAAGCGGGTGCTCTTTCACAATGAACAGTAATTACCTACCTTAAAGTTATGTTACTGATGGAGTGTCCCATGACAATGGAATCGTCGTTGCAATGCTTATTAATGTCATAGAATGACAAAATACATTCGAGCTAGTAAACAATCACCGTATTGAAGTTTATACTTTATGTTGGAGATATAATTCCAGATACATCAAAAATGAAGATCTAAAGATGATAAAAAACATCCTAAATGCTTATACAGTAAGGTTAATGTAGTGATATACAATACTTGTACCGTGTCGTCATGGCGACAATATGTGATGTTGTTACTAGAGTTACACCGCTGGGTCATCGTCTGATTTGCTGGGAAGTCCTCTAATGTTGAGAACCAGGGTTCATAATGTAAAACAGAAGAACAGTATGTTAGTAATTCGAAATGGGTAAAGAGCAAACATGTTCATAAGAGTTACAATCTCTGAGATCAACATGTGACCTCCAAGTGGAATAAAGTCAAGTAGTCATCTGGTTCAGATGAAGCATCATAGTGAGAATTCTTCATTTAGACCTTTAAGATCTAATGTATCAAGTAGTGGATCCAATACTTCTCACGTCTTGATAAGATTGATTGATAAACACCTCCTCTATGGGGACGTTTCCCCACTTCCAAAATCTGGAATTTTAGTTGAGCTATAGAGTGACTGTTTTCTAAGAAATATATTACCAGTGGTGACTTAGTATTTTTGCATCGGATTGTTGATTTGTGCTCGGTCCAACTCTCCTTGGCTGGTCTGGTTGTCTGGCCGATGTACAGAAGTCCACACAGGCATTTAATGGAGTAGATTACTCCTGGTGTGAGGCATGTTGTGTAATCTTTCAATTTAATTTTCTTCCCGGTCTGGGGATGGTTGATGGAGTCACCTTTGATCACGTTGTTGCAATGCGAACAAGACAGACACGGGAAGGTGCCTTTTCTTTTTGTTGTTAGAAATTGTTGTTTTTCTTTGGGCAGTCTCCCCGCCTTTCCCAGTTTATCACGTAATCTATGGTCTCTCTTAAATGCCATCATCAGCGCTTTAGGAAACAGTTTGTGGAGAGTTGGGTCAATTTGGAGTATTCCTCAGTGTTTCCTAATTGTCTTGCTAATTTGGAAGCTCTGACGGGAGAATTTGGATATATATAAGAGTGGTGATTCCTTCTCTTTACTTTTCACAGATAATAATTGTTCCTTAGTTCTCAGTTCAGACCTTTCCTTAGCCTCACTCAATATCGAGGCAGGGTACCCTCTTGATTAAAATTTGTCAATCAGTTTGGAGCAATCTGTGTCTAGTCCTGCTGGCTCTGATATGATCCTTTTAAGTTTCAACATCTGGCTGAATGGAAGACTCTTGAGCATTGCTTTTGGGTGAACACTTGTGAAGTGGAGGAGATTATTGGCATCTGTTGGTTTGTGGTAGACCGATGTGGATAGAGTGTTGTTCTTGATCTCTATAGTTACATCCAGAAAATGTAGTAATGGCCTGCCTACCTCCATGGCGAATTTGATATTGTCATGTAGTGATTTAAGGTATTCCAAGAATAATAACAAATCTTCCTCTGGGCCACACCATATGCCAAAAATGTTGTCAATAAAACGCTTCCACATCAGTATGCATGCAGACCACCGGGGGTGATCTAATACAAATTTCTTTTCAAAGCGATACATAAATGTATTCGCATATACTGGGGCCATAGAAGACCCCATGGACGTACCTGTTGTCTGTAAGAAAAATGTGTTTTGAAATCTGAAGTAACTGTTGCATAATATCAAATTGAGTAGTTCCAAAATAAGTTCTGGGTTGCCACTGGAAGATGGAGAATTAAGAAGAAGCCATTCAACTGACTCAATCCCTTCCCTATGGGGAATGGAAGTATACAGGCTACAGACATCCATACTAAAAAGTATGCAGTCTGAGTCTAGGGCTTTAACCTCATTGATGCAATTTAGAAAATTGGTGGTATCCCTTAGATAAGTGGGGATTCTTTGTATCAGAGGTTGAAGGGAGCGATCAATGTAGATAGCAAGGGGGTCAAAAATACTATCAGTTCCCGGCTACTATTGGTCTGAGATGTGGAGAGTCTTGATTTTTATGGATCTTTGGAAGACCATAGAAAACAGGTGTTATAGGATGTTGATTGAGAAGGAATCTGCTCATTTTCTCGCTGATCCATTCATTTTCAAGCGCTTCATTAATTGTTCTTTCAATGATCGCCTTAATCCTGTATACGAGATCACCATCAAGTTTGGTGTATGTAGATGAGTCGTTTAAGAGAGTCATGCATTTTTTGGTGTAGTCGTCGGTGTCCATGACTACGATGGCTCCACCTTTTTCCGCTGGTTTAATTGTGATCTTATCATCTTTGGCTAATGCTTCAATATGATCTAGTTGGTAATTTTTGATGTTATGGGGTGTGGTCCTTTGATAATTCATTCTTTTGAGATCAGTGAGTACATTCTTCTCAAACAGATCCAAAATCAAATTCTGGGTAGGAGGAGCAAAGTAACTCTTTGGGCAGAGTTCTAGCTTATCGTCAGCCAATTGTGTAGGTTACGTGTTGCAGTCTGAATCAAAGAAAATTTGGAGACAGAGTTTCCTAAGTAATCTGTGTAAACATATCTTCTCTTCAAATAGCGATGTATTGCTAGTGGGAACAAACGACAGCCCTCGATTGAGCATGGGAAATTGTCCTCCTGTCAGAATTTTACTTGAGATATTGACCACTAGGTTCTCACTCATTTGTTTTTTTTCTTTGATTTTTGCTTGCCACGCCTTGTTTTTCTTTTGATTTTTCTCAGAGGCCTAAAAAAGCTCCTCCTGAGGATCCTACTGTTACTGGTTCAGTTTATCTTGAGGGGCTCACTCCTCGTGGTTCTGCAATATTGTTATTGTCAAGGTCTTCGGTTCTTGGTCTCTGAGATCCTTCAGTACCAATAGGATCCCCAATACTGCTGTTACTGCTACTAGTGTTGAATTTAGTCGGATTAGGATTATGCAGTCTCCCTCTATTCTGGTTACGGTGGTGATAATATTCCTGCCAATTATATACGATGTCGTTTAAATAATCAAAAGTGTCTCGTTTTAATTTCCTTAGTTTACGTTGTTCAATATCAGCCTCATATCCTGTGAGCTTTGAATTAACCTCCTCTAGGAGATCCGACAGTTCTTGTTCCGTTTTAAATTCCAGGAGTTGTGTTTTTAATGCAGTAATGTCTGTGTCAATTGTTGTCAAAGATTTTGAGAGTTCCTCAATGGTGAGTAAAATTAAGTAAAGCGAGTTCTTATTCAGGATCTGATCCCACTTCGCTATGAACGCTTTGCTTTCACTACACAGAGTTGGCCTAACATACACTCTTAATCCTCTAGGGATCCTTTGTGATTTCAAGTATTGCACAAGTGTTGTCGCATGGAGTTTCTAAGATATTTCACATCTTATGAGTTTTTCCAATTGTGATATTAATTTATCTGGATTTGTTTTGCTCAGTAAGGTGTTATCTGTGTCCTTTATTAAGGATAGAATCCGTGTTGCTTCTTTTTCATCGAACGCCAATGTGGTGGCGTGTTTATCGTTAGTTCATTAATTCGTGAGAAGGACATATTAAGTTGTTAGGAAAAGGGAATTTCTTTTACAGGTGCTACCGAAAGGAAAGTGTGCCACACTGTGCACAGGTTATAGATACGGCAGTATTATAGGCCCTGTGTTTAGTTGTGGTATCTGAAGTTATGTTTTGTGGTGAGGTGTCCCGAAATAGTTGAAACATGTGGAAGATCAGAAAGGTACTGTGGTAGAAGTGAGGTCAGCATGTTAACATAGCAGAAGTGTGACTATGTTGGATGATAAGGCCTACTACATGATGAACAGAATAGAACTCAGGCCCTGATGTGGAGCTGCGGCTCTGTATAGCTGAGCTCCAAAAACAAATCCTCTTTCCCATTTACCAGGAGAGAAGCCAAGGTCAGAGGCACCTGTGGGGAACAGATAAACACTAATTATATTCAGGTGCAGGGCCTGGACATGGTAGAAATGGAATGTTTACTGTGGGGAGAGAAGGAAGGGATGGAGCCTTTGAAGGACAACTTCATGAGAATAGGGCATACAGTTGTGTGATGCCAATGAGCAAGTAGACAATTTAGTGCACTAGTGCCCCCATTCATGGAGCAGTCATCCCATTTGAATTACAGGTAGTCTCACTACTAAAGCAAATACATCCCTAAAGTTCAGACACAAGAGCAGTGCCCCAGTCACGTCATAACTGGGCAGCTGGGGTTTGAAGGAGATATGGGAGAAGCCATTCCTGGAACGTTCCATGATTTGGGATAGGAGGAGCAGAGGTGATGCCAATACATTCAATACAAGATCAGGGGTGCAGCTTGTGTGCGCCACAGAGTCTGGTATAATGAGAAGTCCTAATGTCTTATCAAAGCAGAGTTGGCCTGACCCGGAAGTGGGAAAGGAAAAGGTCATTAGTGGAATAAGAAAACTGAAATTGCTATTTAAAATGATATATATGAAGATGTATATGGGATTATGTGGTTTATCTACCACTATTCTATAAAGTTTTACACCTTTAACCAAGAGGTGGAGATCTCAGAAACGTGCAGTGGCAGATAATCCCTGCTATTCTATCCAGCAACTCAAATTCTCAAAGTGCATTTTGCCATTCTATTTGCTCATTGCGTCTTTTTTGTTTGGAAAATAACATTTCTGTTCCAGTTTTAATTGTTTATGATCAATAAGTGATTGGTTTCTACCTATCACTCTCAAAAACATGGTTCAGAAAAAATCATTAAATGTATCCCCAGCTTGTACAAAATGTTTAACCATGGGTGCGCTTTCGATGACATTTATCAGACAAATGCTGTGTTCTACCATTCATGTCTTTACTTTACGTTTGGTCTTCCCAAAGTATCATAGTCCAAAAGGGACATTAAATCATTTAAATTACATTCGTTGTTTCACAGTTTGTTAGGTCGTTTTGATGCCATGCATGTGCTAAACTAATGTCTATACTTGTACTCTTTTGGTTTGTCCGCACATTGTACAATTGCTACAGGGATAATTGCCCTACAGCTCTCAAATGGCTCTTGTAGACACAAGTTTATCTCAGATATCATATTTCATATTTAGCCTAAAAAGGTTTTTTTTTAAAAAGGTGAAACTAATCAAATGTTACTAGAATGCCAATTTACTGTCGCTTTTTTTCAATTTTTTTCTAACGATCACCCTGATTTTGATAGATATGTTGGAAAATGTGGTTACACATACCAGCGTGTCATTGGTGGTGTCTTTGTCGCAGGATTTAGTAATGCAACCCTTTTATAATAATAAAACATATTTTACCCAAAATCCCCAAATCTATGTGTAGCCCACCTGGATAGCCAATTGTCTCGGGTCAGTCTTCAGTACTTGAGCCTCTCTCGAAATACTTCATAGCATCATACAGAAATTGGAAAATCAACCTTTCAATCCCAATAACAACATTCTACTATGTTTAAACATAAAGGGCTCATTACAAGCTTGCCGGTATTCTGGTGGTAAATATGCCAGGATACTGGCAAATGGAATCACTGACACCGCCACTTGGTCAGGTGGTATTACCACTGGAGGTATTACTTGTGAGGGTAATGCCACTTCACTACAAGTGGGGGTTTCCCAGTGTTAATACACATTTAATTGTCTGTATTACTTCCACTGATATTACTGGATGGCAATGGTATTGCGGCATGATATAGACTGTTATGAGCGCAATGACATCATCACATACGTAACCTAGTGATGTCATTACAGTTGGGCATGAGTCCATTGGGATTTAACGCTCATCTAAATATGGAGAAAAATGGTGGCTCATAAGAAAATGTATGATCTGCAACTTTAGCTTTTAGATATCTGCTTCTTGTCCGTACCTGGGGGTTGCAGACCTGGAACTTTTTGTTGGGGTAACATTGTTCTAACAATGCCCAAACAGGGTGGAGTTAATATTTATTATGTCATTCCGCAGTGCAGCATTTTAGTCTAAATAGGCTAACAAGTCATTAGACCTGGCATTTTATTCTATAATTAGGATTTTTTTCTTTTAAGTTTCCAAGTTTTTTTAAGTCTTCATTTTTATTTTTTGCTTTTGCCTGAGCGTTTGAGTGGTGAGGGATGCTCCACTCGTGGGGACCATTGCAGCATGACTAAACGTAATGCAACCAAATTCCCTCCTTATGCACAGACTGGGAAAAGTTTGGCTGTCTAATACTCACATATTGAGGAGGCTAATGCCATGATTAATGAAATAGCCTCCTTGTTATATGATATTGCGCCAACATTTGCACGCCAATCTAGTCTGCCATCTCGCCATTTCAACATGGAACCCACTCTAGTAACTTACTGCATCCAGTCCGCCTCTAGTATCTATTACTCTTTCAGCCTTTGACCTTTCTAGCCCTACATGATAGCCAACACAACGTGGTACATTGATACACTGATCTTGATCACCGTGGCAACCGCCACGCTCTCCAGAGTGCAACCTGTACCAGACACAGCGTACGCTACTTGGCAACAGGTATTCATTCCGTTTTTACATACCACTTAGAGGCGCTTACTTTGCGATCCCGCCAGCATCTAAATCCGTTCGTTTCCTTACAGATGTCGTTCAAGGGCCACTGCATGGGAACGACTTCGTTCCGTAGGACAGCAAACCTTAATACATCCATTAAGTAACGGCTTCTACAACCGTTCATGAAGCAACCAGCACGTCCTGTGATTATAATGTCATAAACACAAAAAATGTCACCCAAAAATATGCTGGGTTGACAAATTGGTTCCAATTCCATACGTAATGACAGTAAGAAATACACAGTATATATGCAATTGAATAGTAATATGTTACATAACGTACATTTACGTATACATACCAATTCCAGTGTTTGAAAACAATGGCAACGCGTTGTGTATATATATAAAAATAACGACAGAGATTCAGGGAGGGGGGAAGGGGTGGATCATAAGGTTGACAAATAATGCACAAGAATGGTTAGAAACCATGATACATACTGCTCCGAATAAATGGCATGATTGCGCTGAATGTTTGGTGTGAAAAAAAGCCGGGACGCACAAACGTGACTTTGCAGGTAAACCCTTGGGGGGGACCACCAGAACCCACCCATGTGTTTCAGCCAATCGCACTCTGATGCGCTGCTCAAACCGAATGCACGGAGGCATACATATTTTTCAATTTATTCGTTTTTGGGTGTTAAAGCACACCTCTTCGGCATTAAGAACATGACTAGTTTTACAATCGGAGGCTTAAAACCATGTACATAGAATAGTAAAGACTGTACTATTTTATTTTACGAACGAAACATGGCCCTATAGAATTTATAATTCTGGCTGCATTTGTGGGTATCTGAGCGCGGGCACCCGCATGAGCTGCATAAGCACAGGATGTATTTGGAACACTAAGCACCCGATAATGGCGACTGGTCTTCCATATAGGATTATGAACGAATTAGGTCTATCGAAATAACATACTATCTGATGTCCTCCACACGAGTTCTACTGAGATAATCCGTTTTCTAATGTCTTCTCCATCAGGTGTTTGGGATTTGAACCCAGTTATTACTCGCTGTATTAAAGAAATACGACTTTAAGAAGGAACATGGGGTAAGCTAGATGTACGGCTTTTTTTCACACCAAACATTCAGTGCAATCATGCCATTTATTCGGAGCAGTATACGTAAATGTACGCTATGTAACATATTACTATGCAATTGCATATATACTGTGTATTTCTTACTGACATTACGTATGGATTTGGAACCAATTTGTCAACCCGGCATATTTTTGGGTGACATTTTTTGTGTTTATGACATTATAATCTGGATTGATTACACACTTTCGATTTACTTTAAATTTGGTTTGGGTTCAATGATTGCGTATAAATCATTGTTAACATCATATCTTCCATCTTTTATTTTTTATTTATTTTCTTGTTTTAATTTGTTATTGTTGATCTGGTCTAATTAGACATGCCCTGATTTGAGAAAGGCACTTTTGCAGAAACACGTGTCATGCTTAAAGGGCAACTGTAAATAAATACACCAGCATTGGACCAT
Source organism: Ambystoma mexicanum (assembly GCF_040938575.1). Lineage (NCBI taxonomy): Eukaryota > Metazoa > Chordata > Amphibia > Caudata > Ambystomatidae > Ambystoma > Ambystoma mexicanum. Next base: position 433,764,097 of record NC_090937.1, read on the forward strand.
CGTTTGGTACTTATTTATTTTGGCGCAGTAATAAGGTGTGCCTCAAGTCACTTCTTCTACATTTAGATGTACCTTTTTCCCGACCAGTTTTTGTCTTCAATACATAGCTCATACCTGCACTCCCCTCTTTTTAGAGCATGCACTCCCCTCTTTTTAGAGCACGCAGAATACTACGGACTCGTAAGAAAATACAAAAGCTGCATATCACGTTGCTCATGTAAAATTCTCAGCTGCGCTTCCTCTGCATTCAAGTGCCCATGGGGACTGTTGCAAGAGTGAGTTTCTTTTTACCCTTGATTTCCATAACCCCAATCATGGCAGTATTATGGATTAGTATACACCGATCAATCACTTAATAGCCGTCAGTTGAAATGCATCTTTTTCTTTATTTTTTCACCTTTACAGAAGTAGTTAGGTTTACTTAACACAGCAGAATACATTGGTATTTTATTTGCTTCGATGCAAGGATTGTTCCACCTCACGACAAGAGATAGACACTACTATCCATCTCTTGAAACATGTGAGTTATTAAACCTATTTTTTAGCATACAACTATCGGCCTGATGAGTTACTGCCTCCCTAGAACTATTTTAAACACATATACATATATATATATACATATTTCACTTCCTCACACTTCTAATCCTTTAACCTTTATTAGCAGGTTGTTTCCTGTCAATAATTTAATGCCACTATTACCACCCAGCTAGCTAATGTTCTCTCTAATTGGTGCTCACCGGGTCTGCTTATATTGAAACAGTGTCTTGTAATCACATGATGCTTGTCCTTACCATGAACGTCTCATTGATTGAACAGTATGCCATATGATAACCATCTCAATACTTTGTATTGTTGCTAGACAATCACTACTGCTGGTCATTGTCTCTTAACATGTGTTTCGTAATGTTAGCTATACATAATTATGGAAAATATACCCACAATAGTTACTTTTTCTCTCCCCTCCCCCTTTTTTATTTTTCTACTAACTACCTCAACTGTGTTACAGTGCTACTAGGCTCAAGAAAAAGAGGGAATTACCTCGAAACGCGTCAGCCAAGCACAGTTTAATTTGTGGATATTTTTCCTTGTTTTCCTTTGCATTTTATGCCAATTGACCTACAGTCAACTGCAATCATTGAATTATATTTATTTCTGTTCTTTTGAATTAAATGTTTCTACCTTTTCGTTTTTGAGAGTATCATTTAGCAGGCTTGAATATTCCGTATCTGTGAAATTGAACGCAATTCACTGAATGTCTTTATTGACAACATTATATAGTGTGCAGGGGACGGGAGGGCTTCCAATTTGGACGTTTGTTATTCTTTCTCAGTTGCTATATGTGATCATCTAATATGTGTTGAACCTAACTAAAATCAATACATGCAGCTTTTGTCATTCAAGCCTACTTGCTCACACAGTGGTACATTCTAATAGGTTTTTTCAGCCTGAATCATCCTGCTGGCTGGGATGCTGTACATGTGTTCCATCATGACCCCCTTTAGTTAATACTCCATTAACTAACCCTGCTGTCTCCTTCCTTCTATAGTCATCATTCTTGGGTACCCACTCCCTGCATACCTGTCATAAACGCCCCTCCTTGGGCATATTCTGGGGTACCGTCATAAATTAACATCCTCCATCTCCTGCTAAATCAACCCAGTGCTCTCAGTCTGGTGGGGGTTGGTCTAGGTGCCCAGGGGTCCAAAAGCCTGCTCTATCTTCACCATCCCTAGAACCCTGTCCCCTTTATCAGTCTGAGTGTACTTGTGTTTTGTGAGAGGAGGAGCTCTATTCATTGTTATTGACACCATCATCATTGCACTCTTCAGCAGGGTCTTCGTACAACATCTCAGGATCATCTGACATGAACAAAAAAGTAGAGCTGAAAAACCACGATAGAGACCAACAGCTTTACGGCTATTTCTAACCATGACGGGGCCTACAAGCACAATTAATTGAACCAGTCATCAGCATTTATGCCTGCTTCTTTTTCCCTGGCAATCCTTAAATTATGATGAGCCCTAATTACATGGTTTAGAGACCCATTGTCCACATCATTTGGAGGGATAGACGTTCATCTAGACAGACCAATTTTATCGTACATGCCCCCTCCATGGCCTTGAGCAAATCCATAAAGTATCTGTTCTGGAGGGTCATGAGCCTTATTGCCCGTTATTCAGTCTTTATCGAATTAAGAGCTTGCTCAGTTTGGTTTGACTACTGAAACATCTCCCACATGGTGATCTGCAGCCACTTGGCATTGGCACCAGGAGGGAGTTGAAACAAATCTTAAACTTAGTGAATAATTTGTATAGATCTGGATCCCTTTTAATTTATCGGGGGAGTCTTTAGACAGATAATTATTTATTTCTGAAGACAAAGTCATAGTGAGCGAAGGGCAAGCTTTTCCGATGGGGGCTTAGATGGGTCTGGGGGTAGCACATTTATAATAGTCAAATGGGCATCAGGAACTACCAGAACTGCTCAGTGCAAGGTGGTCAGTGAATGTAAGCCCCTCCATGTATATTGTCCACACACCCAGTACACATCCATTAACACTGATGTGCCTTCGGTCAAGCCAGGAAGAAAAGTGTTTTATTACAATGAATGTTTGTTCCTACAGGTACAGTGCCATTTCCTTGGAAGCAAAAGGAATACTCCACTGACCTCTGTAATTTTGCAAGTGTCTCACTGAATTCAATCCATGTCAGTTTTGGCACACAATTTCCCCATGTCCTGCCACAGTTTCTCTTTGACATGTGCCACTACATCTTCTGAAAAACTCAAGTAAGCCCCCAACTGCACAGCTCACTACTCCTGCGGCACCATCTATCATTGGAAAATAATGCTCCTTCCATCTTCAGCAATATGTTTTATTTTACAACAGGCTTTTACTTTCTTCTTGGCACATTTTTCATCATCTATGTTCATTATTACTGCTTGTACCTGGTGCCCTTGGAAACAAAACATCATAATCTGCATAGGGTCAGGTGTACGAGACAATAGACTATGAAAGGCAGCATTTCCAGAGGTATAAACAACTTGGGTGCGCTGGTCGCATGAGGTATCAAAGAGCACACATAGCAGCTCTCGTTGAATCCCTCCCTCGTCACTTTGTGCATATGACTATACCACATGTTTTCCAATTTGGGGTGGTGCACATCTGCCACATTATCCAGTATTACCTCTTTCTATGCTATCTCTACCTGAGTTTCCCTACTGTTCTGTGCCATCCCCAGAGATACATATCTGTCATTTTCATTTCCATACCCCCCTTTACATGGCCCAATCATATAAATCCAAATAAAATAACCACACAAAAACACTATACCTACTCCAAAAGGAAATAAACATATAAAACATAACAAATATATTACACAAAGCTTGTAGCACTGAACCTGCAGAAGGATAGAATAAACTGGAAAACATGCAGAACATTTATACTTTGCATCATATTATAAGGATTGATCAATTGTAGCATCATAAAGAAACGTGTTGCAAAGTATACTTTAAATTACTCAATGATATGTTCATTATGGGGAGAAGGTGGAGTGGTACCGGGTGCTCTACGAACCTTGGATAAGTGGACCCAATATTGAACCACTTCACCTGAACTGGAAAGGGGTTAGTGAACACAACCGTGAACGGGCCCTAGAAACATTGTTTACTCCAACGCTGTACAAAATTCCTGATGTGCACCCAATCCCTGTGGTAATGTTGAGGTGCTGGTAACTTCATTTCATCTGTCAGTGATGTTTCAGCTGTGTCTTCTCTTCTCAGGGCGATCTGTTGAGACAACATCTTTATTCTTTTTATTAACTCCCTCAAAAACCCCTGAAACTCTTCCCCAAAACTCCTGCTGACCTGTGTGCTTATGATGCTGTGCATGTAGGAGAGGTGTGTGCATTCTTCTCCTCATCACTATCTTGGCTGGGACAAGTGGAGGTCTTGACTGGGCTGCATTCTCAGGCTATACAATGCCAAATGGCAACAGTGCAGCGAGTTCCTCCCTAACGTAGTACACATCTTTGACAGTTTACCCTTCAATAGTCTGTTCAGGTTTTCTACAATACCGTTGACTTGCAGATGATGTATCAAGCACAGTTTGTGCCATATCCCTAAAAGGGATGAAATATCTTTGACCAATTTGTTAAAAAAAGTCAGATCAATTATCAGATTTTAGGACCTCACATACCCTCAAGTGAGGAAAGACCTTGCATTCCAGAAATGTTTCTGCTGATTTTGCATCGAGTAGTACAAAACGACCAGCCACAATTCAATGGGAGAATGGACACACTACAAAAATAAGGTAACAATAGTTACTGCACTTGTTTAGCATGTCCACATCGGGAATGGAATTCCCGAAGGGTCCAGTTGAACAGGGCAATATACCACGCAACATCCTGAGAGTCTGAGTGAAATGGGGTATGTATTTTGGGTATGGGCAACCACAGCAACTAGTGTTGGTTGGTACAGGGCATGAATCAATATGTCCAACAAGGCCACATGCTGTACAGGTGTGCCATCTGACCTTAAATCCCCTCCTTTTTCATCTGGACAACCATGAATGTACGGTAGTAGTCACATACACGGAATCCAAATATATGGTCACTAAGCATCCTTGGGATGCTTCTAATGGTTCAATTAATGCAATCAGTTCCACTGCCGGAGCCAAATAGTGTGATGGTAACCTTTTTTGAACTACAACTTCATATTCCCATCTACAAGGTACACCACTGTTGCACCTATTTGTTCCTGGCCAGTCTCTTGATCAATCATTGATGACCCATCAACGTAGAGGACCTGCTCTTTCACAAGTTTGTTCTCCCTTTCTTGCATTAAATCATCTGAAGGACATTTATAGGTAACACAAGCATGTACTTCATCACCTTACACAACAGGAATTGCAATAAATCTGGTAGGGTTCACTGTTTGACATATCACAATGTGAATAGATGGGCTTGACAAAATTACTTCATATGCATAGGCCCTTTGTATGGTTAGAGTGGATTTAGATCACTGAAGAATGACAAACACTGCATGCTCTACATATAATGTCACTATGCAACCCATAATGATTGTTGAGATTTTTCACTGGCAAAGGCTGCAGCGGCCAGTGCCTGTTCACAAGAAAATTGATCCTGTATCACTGAATCTAATATGCCACTGTAAAATGCTAGGGGTTTGTGTCCTAGGGATGTTTTCTGAGCCAACACAGCAGTCATTACTTGACCATTGGAATGTGAGAACAAATACAATTATTTTGTGTAATCGATGGTTGCTAATAGTGTTCCATTACTAATGTCATTTTCTAGTTCTTGGAGACATGTCATCATTTCTCTTGTCCATGTTAGTAAACCCCTCTCTTCTTTGTGTTTCTTTGAGTCCCTGCATTATAGGTTTTGTGCAACTAGAATAGTTCAAAATCCATGATCTACAATAATTACACAAAAATGGTTGGATTTCTTCAACCGTAGTGAGCTGTGGTGTGTTCTGTAGTGCAGCTGCTCTTTCTAGAGTTAGTCTTGTTCGTGCTGGTTATATTAAATAAACCACCTCTTTCTGACCATTGCATTTTGTCCTTATCTACTTTGTATCCTTTGTCTGAAAGCATTGTTAGCAGTGTAATTATATCTGCTCTACATAGGTCTTCTGTTGTGCTGAGGTCATTTACATACTGAATGACCATACTCTGTACATGTATGTTGCCCAGATCCATATAGAGTACTCTGTTAAAAATGCTAGGGGACTCACAATACCACTGAGGAAGTCTAGTGTGTTGAAACCTTTGCCCGCAATAGTTAAATGTGGTGTGGTATTGAGAATCAGGATGTAGTGGAATAGAAATGAATGCATTTTTCAAATCAATGACAGTGAAATATGTGGCCTCAATGGGTATATTTCATAGGATCATGGCTGGGTTCGGTACTACTGGGAACTCTGCTTCAACAATGTTATTCAATGGGTGTAGGTTCCTGTATCATCCTCAGACTTGACCCCTCTGCTTTTTTGACAGAATATATTCCTGTGTTGCATGGGGATTCTGAGGGTACTATAATGCTCTGCTGCCATAACTCCACAATGGTCTCATGTGTTCCCTCATCTGCTTCCCTTGACAATGGATAGTGTCACACTTTGGGTAACACTGCTACCTGCTTCAACTTGATACATAGTCCTCCTATGCTTTTCAAGTGCCCTAGATCATGGGGGTTGGCTGTCCATAAGTGCTGGGGACCCTAATCAAATATTCCTGTAAATACACAGGCATGCACTTGACGATGAGTATGGTACAAGATACATTTCTATGCTGAATCATTATTTGACACATGGTGCAAACCTCTAACATCATTTCACCATCATTATCAGTATCCTCAAACAGCTGCCTACCTGTCACCCCACTCAATGGTTGAGCGGGATTAGTACACCCAATGGTTACTACTCATCTCCCTCTTAATCAGACCCTATCAACAGTATTGTGTCATCTGCAATCAACACCCCCTTTAAATCTAGCATGATATTGGTGCCCAGAGCATGATATGATCTTTGGGCATTGTTGGCCTAAATAAAAATGTTGAGGGCACTCTCCATGGATTGCTTCCGATGCCTGGCACCCAACTCAACAAATCGGTTGCTCCATACATAAACACATCTGGGTACAACGGTATTCCTCTTGTGGCAATATCATTTCACAAAGCTTGTGTTATCACCAAAACCCTAGCATAACAAATTCCTGGTGTAAATAACACCACCCCTTCTTCCGTGAAAGAGATCGTCGTATTTAGCTTGATTAACAGATACTTGCCTAACAAGTTCACTGGTTTTGCAGGTGAAAACAATAACAGAGCTAATACATCTTGGTTACCTACCTTGATGGGTAGGTGTTCCGTAAATGGACCAAATGTATTGCCCCAGTGAACACTTGCATGTTCAATACCTTTCCTGACAAAGGGAATCTCCACACCTATCAGGGGTTCCTCTTCCGGGTCGGCAGTAACTAATAGGACTCGGCATATCAGAGCGCTCTGTGGGCTGTCCTAATCTGGGTATGTGTTTGAGTTTAAGAATATGAAGGGATTACTGCCCACCACACTCACCTGTGTATATGGTATCACTGTGCTGTGGGGCAAAGCATGTTTGTCCCACACTTGTGGTGCTGGCTTTTGTGGCTGTTGCTGCACATACACTGACGTACTATTGGGCATTGTGGGTTGCTTCTGTTGTGGCACTGATGCCTGGTATTGATACTGTGGCGGTTGTCCCTGCTGGGGCATCTGCGTGGGCCCTGCACTATATGGGGCACTTGGAAGCATCATTCCACTTTGCTGTTGATATGTAACGGGGGACGGCGGCCCTGCTGGGATACATCTGAGGATCATACGCAGATGCCTGCTACTACACTCTGGTGCAAAATGGCCCATTCTTCCACATGACCAATAAAATCCTGGGCCACCAAATCTTGGCCCGATCCCTCCAAATACTCTGCCTCTGCCTCCTCGTCCTCCTTGAAATCTCCTCTCCCTTTTTGCTTACCTCCCTGATAACCTCTGTTGTCTGGATACCTTGATACCCTAATGTTCACTCCGGTACATTCTCTTTTCCCCCGGGGCCATTCCCTGTTGTACCTGCCCTACAAGCAGGCCCCTCATCACTCTTCCTTCTATGCTCAACTTCACAAATGTCTTCTGTAGTAACTTTGCTTCAGCCTTCTGTGTGTTGTCCACCACTTCCTTCTCTTTCTCCTGCCTTTGCCTGCAATGATGTGCTATAATTGCCTGTATCCCTTCTCAACCTATTGCCTCGATCCCCACACATTGTCCAAATCTTTATACACTTCTTTTGGAAGTCCTTCTTTAACATGTGAGAATATTCCTATGGTCTTATCCCATGGTTCGCCTGTCTCCGCCCTCCAGCTCTCTTAAATCTGGAGTATGTATTGTGCCCGGTCTTCAACTTCTTGCGTCCCATTATCATTGTCATCCCCCATTCGTACCCCTGGGTAGCCCGTTTTTTTTACAAATATCATCAGCTTGATCTCTTACTAATGTAGTGAACAAACCTTTCATGTCTCGTACCGCTAGTGTAATGCCGTTAGTCTGTTTTTCAAGTGCATATATCCACTTGCCTGCACCTGCTGCAAGCATTGCCTTTATCAAGTTGTTAACTTCTGTGTATGAGCAGGGCATGTACTCTGACCTGCAAGGAACTTTATGTAACAATGGAAACTGTGTTCCTACCTGCTTAGCCAGTAGCTTTTTTTCCCCACTTACTACCCCTTCACCACAGCCATGCAGCCTGGTTGCGCTCTCAGTCTCCGACCCCATGAACACTCTAGTCTCGGTGTCACCCTGGGCGGCATCTCATCTCTCTGTTATCTGTTCCCCATTCCTCCTCTTCTGTCACTCCTGCATTGGCATCTGATCAGATTGATTTGTATCCTAAACTGACTGCTTATGGTAGTCCCTTCCAATACCTCTCATTGTTGCGGCCATCATCCTTAGTTTCAACATGTATGTCCCTAATTACGATACTATTAATTCTAAATAACATATCACCTGCTCTTGTGAGGAATATAGCGGTATCATCACTCCCTCTATGGGGGAACTCTCTTCCCACATGGCCAGGTAAGGGCAGCAGATACCTGATCCCAGTCCTGGGGGTCGCTGCCCGAGGAAGGATCATATGGGGGAGAAGACTCTCATGTGAGGGAGAGTGCCTGATTGCTAGAAACACAGTACCCACATTTCCACCCCAGGTATAACCCAAAATATTCATAGACTCTTATTGCTTATTGTGGTATGGAACCCATCCAACCTTTTTACACTGACATCAGGGTTCCTTCTACCAAATTACACCAAAGTACTGACACGAGAAAGAAGACCGGTGTGATGAAGATTATTGAAACCAGGAAGCCTACATTGCGTTCTGGTTGGTGGCGGGAGCTACATAGCGGCAAAAGGTTTAATACCTGTCAGGTGTGCAAATGAAAAAAACACGGGGAGAGAGACTCTGCAGAGAGAACCTTGCTGCATGCAAAGAGAGGTCGGAAGCTGGAAAGCAAGCATAGTGCTGCCCAATGCTGAAAGGCTGCTAGAAATGCTTTCTGGACAAAGCCGAGAAGCCAAAGATCTGCTGTAGTGAGCTCAAGGGCAGCGCAAGGCTTTCAGGAGTTGCAGGAGACCTTAAGAGAAGCAGAGAAGGGGCGGAATGCTGTACTCAGCCACCTGCAAGCAACAACAACTGCGAAGAATGCCAGAACAACCAAAACAAATCAGTGAGCACAAAAGGGAAAAGCAGGACACCAGGGCACTTCAGGGTAAATGCAATGCACCGTGAGGAAGGTTAAGGAGTCTGCTAAAGTGGGCCAGAAAGCCCTGTGACAAAGAGTGAAAGTAACAAACGAGAAAGTGGCGGGTCACTGATCCAATTGACGCAAGGGGCATGGACAAAGTTGTTGCCTAGTAAAGTCTTAAACCCATCTATATTGTAAAAGAACAGTGTGAAAATGCCCTGGCGCGAGAGTAACCAGGCACTGTGTGAGTTTGGGACCTGCGGCCAAATATATGTGTCTAACATTGTGAAGGCGAGTCTGCAGACGCGCACCTGAAAGGAAAAGTAACTTGTTGTGAAGTCCTGACAGGAGAGTATACCAGGAAAGTTTGAGTGTGAAGCAAATATTGTAAATTCCTGGCAGGAGAGTAAAGCAGTACAAAAATTGAATTTGATTGTGAGTTTCTCGCAGAAGACAATCCAGGCCAAAGTGAATATGCATCTTGAGTCTGGAATTTTAAGAGAATGAAATCTAGGGGAAAGGAACCTATCCCCCTGAATGAAAAAGTTGTTAATGAACTGTGAATTGCAATGAACTGGGAACTGTGGAGTTAGTCAAGGGGTGAGGAAGAAGCCTTGAGCGTGTGTTTCTAGGGGAAGAGGATCGTAATCCCTTCATTGGGAAGTTGTCTTTTGCCAAGGAAAAGAACTCTGGTAGAGAGCCAAAGAGAAGTGGAACACTCAAGGGAAAGAAAGAACGTCTCTCATTTGTTCTGAGAGCTGTGAAACCTTGGGGAGCCTTATTGTATGTCGCAGAATGGGTCAAGGATAAGGATTGGAACCCTTGATTGTATGAGATAAATGGTAAGAGAGATATGCCTTATGCTTTGAACAACTGTATCTGGCTGAAGAAAAGAGTTGTGGAGAAATAATAGTGTGTTAAATAACTCAGGCGAAAGAGGAAGAACCCTTAAGTGTAGAAAGACTAGGGGAAGGAAGTCTCTATGAAAGATTAACCAAAGAGAGACGCAACATGCAGATTAAACAAAATTGAGGAAAAAGAAGCTGTGGTACATGTACAACCTAAGGGGGAAAGAATGCATAACCACTGAAGGAAAAGTGTTCACACAAGTGAAGTAAAAAGGAAGAACCAGAATCCGCTAGCTATATTGTTTGCAACCAAGGAAGTGGCTGAGGACCTTCATGGGAGAGGGAAAATCCCTCACATGGAGAACTGGGAGTTTGTGGAACTTTGATCATTTGTTCATTGTGTACCTTTTTGGAGCTTTACGTTGGAACATTAAAGAAGACTACAGTTTCCCTTTGAAATTTTTCATAGGTTTAGCTTGTAAGGGCCAGGATAGGATTTTGGACACAGGACAGAAAGAGAACTCTTTACTTTTTTTGGACATTCTGACACTGACATCCTTTAGTTTTGTTGAGGCAGGGAAACCCTCATAGTGTTAGGGTGAGATAGATCTTTCTCCAAACCTTCTTTTAATTTATTAAACACTAGCTGACCCGGGCCATGCGCTGCTGTGGCTTAGTCTGGTTAAATGGAAAAGATAGAAAAGAGAAAGCGCATTTTTCTAATATGTTTAATTTCACAATGCTTGTGGGTAGTTTTTAATGGCTCTGGCGGTTTTACAAGATGAGGCAGTTTAATTTTACCGGCGGCGCAACACATTCCTTTCGTTTCTCCATTAAATTTCAGAGCCTTGCAATAAGACACACTTCAGTCATGGTGCCGATGAGAACATGCCGGCTGAAACTATAATCATCTGCTGGGATGTACTGGAATGCAAGGCGATTGTAATCATGTGATTGCTGAGCAGAGAGTCATGTTTGACGCTGATCTGCTGTTTCTCGTTGACCTCTCTTAGCCACTCTTAGCTTGTCGCGTTCATTCTGTTGAGAACAAGCAGATCTGAAGCTACAGAACGTGATTGCCGTGCTCGCAACTGTGCACCCTGAAGTCTGGCTGCACGTCGCTCTGCTGCTTCCTCAGCACATATTTAAGCCATTCTAAATCGGAAACATTGAAATGGAATCGTATAATGTTTAGTATAGCGTGTGTTGCTTTTATGTCCAACAGATGGCGATGTTTTTCAGTAAAATATTTAGTATAGCTTGTGTTGCTTTTAGGTCCAACAGATGGCACTGTTTTTCAGAAAAAGCATGTTTTTATCTGTCAAAGGTGTGACATCTATGTATAGTAGGTATTTAAAAACACATGCATATTCGAATGTATCGTTGTGTCAAAATTTCAAAGCATTCGGTGAAGTACTTTTGGAGATTTAGGATTTTGAACAAACAAATATTTACATTTTTATTTATATAGATTTATAGCCACTATTCCAGTGTCTCTGTGTCCGAGTCCTAGTCCTGATTCATTACATTCGCCATTTGTCAATACCTATTGGTGCTCTTCGCCCATCCTCCCGTTCTAGCTTTACAGGGACAAGCTCTGCCTCTGTCCTTCGTAACACTGTTTCTAAGTCTCTTTGTGCCATGTTCTCTGTCTCCATGACTAACGGGTTGCATGTTGCATTTGCTGCAGGAGATTGTGGGACATTTTCATTGGTTGCAGGGGCTCTCTGTCATGGGGCTGCATAGCACACATATTCAGGATTAGTATAACCTGTCGTTGCTTGCATAGGATAACACCCCCATGAGGGTGGTGGGCTGTGAGGGTTATAGTTGTATCGCAGGATGCATTGGATACACTTGGTGCCTTTGTTAACACAAGGCAACTGTATTACAATTTTTCCCTTTTTAGGATACTCAGACACATCTTCCAAATCCTCAACCATTCTCCAGAGCACCAGAATACCCTTCCTATTCTTCAATGTCCTCCCCTTATATTTGACTGCTAAATACCTGTACATGTGGCCCAGAACCTCTTTATTATTTGTTCCTTATTCCGGCCACAGCTTGTACATCCCTCCTCTCGTATCAGTGAACCACTCCCTATGGTAATTCATAATTTTCTCCCTATATAGGATGAGACCTGTACACATGTATTTGAGTGGGGTAAAGGAACTCATAGTTACATCTAATCCTACACTCCCCTCTACCTCTCCCCACACACCACCCACGTATTACACCACACCTCTCTTCACACAACTCAAACACAACCACTCCAGAATAAAAATTCAAAACACACCTTAAACCACAAGTCAATTAAACACAAGTATGCACACAATGGTTTAGACCCTTCCTCAGTCTCCACTCCAACATGAAGGAATTTACCTCCTTATGCAGTCTTGTGCCGGGAAAAGGGACCCCAGGCCTGCCATGTAATGGGCCTATAGAACAAAATCACACTTATTTACACTATGGTTTAGACCCTTCCTCTAGCCCCTTGCTTCAAGAAGAGGGAATTTACCTACTCACTCTCCCCCCTTTTGCCGCGTGGAGGGATCCCAGGTCCTCCATGTACTGGACCTCACCTCTATTTTACTTGCAGTGCTGCCTTTGCTCTGCAATGGAGGAGATCCCATTTCCTCTCTCTTCTCTCTACCTCACAATATATGCCATGGTGTCACTTTTCCTCTCGATGGAGGAGATCCCTCTGGCAACTTCTATATATAAAAAAAAACAATATATACTGTCATGTGGTCTTTTACAAACCACACACTCCCAATCAACTTCCTCCACAAACACACACATATACACACACACCTCCTGTGGTTTTCTCCTGCAACCATACACTTGCATATATGTGTTCTCCCGACCGCCTCCGATAAAGGGTCCTGTCAGGGCCTGCACATTCTCGGAGCAGCGCCACACTCCAAAAAGCAGGCAGGCCTTCTGGCAAGATGGAACCTGAGAACCTCTTCAGATCGTGCACAGTGTACTAGTCACTGAGATGGGCGCCACAACCCAGGTTGCGTGGCTGGCACACACTTCACTTCACAGAGAGTCTAGGTTCACATCAGGGTCACCAATTTGTAAAGAGGAAGGCAACCCAAAAATGTAAGGTACAAATAATAGAAAAGGCCAAATAATCACTGCACCTCTTTGCAAGGGGAAACTAGGTTTATTACACACAAAAGTGTCTCAGACAGCCCAGTAGAACCAAACTGACATGAAGCTCGTCACTTCCCAAGAAGTAACTGCTTATATAGCTACTAAATCTGAATACATAGGTTACAATGGTATTCCACCACCCTCATTGGCTACCACATGTAGAAAAGGCCACACCTTATCTAAACCCATTCCCCTAGACATGTGGCCAACTACATCATAACTATTGAATCCAGAAATGTGATTGGTTGATTGAACACATTGGGCCTCATTGTGGCCCTGGCGGTCCCGTAATGAAGGGTGCCGGTACGGGACCGGCAGCCTTCATTACTGGAGCGCCTATTACGAGGTTCCCTTTGTGGGATCCGGATCAGATGTCTGGTAAAACTAGACGTCCTTTCTGGGTCCCACGAGGGGAATAGGGAGCTAATAACGGGCCATTTGTAATGTGCCCGTTATTACCCCCAGCCCCATTCCCATTTGAGCCCATTAGGGGCTCAGATGGGAATGGGGAATGGTTCCTTCAAGGAGGAATTACTGGGTCCTCCAATGTTGGAATGACCTGGTAATTTCCCATTGAAGGAACCCGGTATTGGAGCCCGGTATGGAGGCAGCCATGGCGCTAATGGCACCATGGCTACCTCCATACTCGTAATGAGGCCCATTGATACAATAATAAATCCTAACCGCCATGTGATGTGCAACCCTCCAATCCAGATAAGTTCAAAGTAACTGGAGATGCCAAAACTGCTTTTATAATACCATAGGCCTTTTCATTATACCAGATACTTCAGCGTACACAAGCTGCACCCCAGACCGTCTGTTGAATTTATTGGCATCACCTCTGCTCACCCAATCCCAAATCACAGAACATTCCAGACACAGCTCCCCCCGTATCTCCTGCGAGCCACAGGTGCCCAGTTATGACGTGACCGTGGCACCACACTTGTGTCTGAATTTAAGGGATTTATTTGCTTTAGTTGTGTTTCTACCTGTAATTAAAATGGGAAGACCGCTCATTGGTGGGGGCAGTAGTGCACTAAATCATCTCCTTGCCATTGGCATCACAAAACCTAATGCCCCGTTCTCAGGAATGTGTCCTTCAAAGGGTGCATCCCTTCCTGCTCACCGCACAGTAAACATTCTGTTCTCCACCATGTCCAGATCCTGCAGCTGGTTAGAATTAGCGTTTATCTGTGCACCACAGGTTCCTCTGACTTCGGCTTCTCTCCTGGGGAACGGGAAATGGGATTTGTTTTCAGAGCTCAGCTAAATGGAGATGCAGCTACACAACAGGGTCTGCGTTCTATTCTGTTCATCGAGTACTTGGCCTTAACATCCAATTTGGCGACACTTCTGCTAAATTAACATGCAGCCCTCACTTCTACCACAGTACCTTTCTGACTCCATCACCCACTTTCAACTCTTTCCGCACACCTCACTACAAAACATAACTTCGGATACAACAACTAAACAAAGGGCCTATTATATAATACTGCCTTATTTATAACCACTGCAACCACATCTATACGTTTGCTGCTCTTTTGTTAGGCGATCCTCAGCACATCAGGCCTCCCCACATCAGAACACTGCTCACATTCCCCCAACATCTCCACCCCAGCTTCGAGGCTCAAGGGATTCGGTGAACCCACAGAACCGAAAACACCGTACCTTCTTTGGTGTACGGGCTCGATTACAACCTTTCCTGCATTGGCAACTGCCTTGGAGGATATATCGCAGAAGGGGCGGCGTTACGTCATCACGTCGGTCACGTGATACAGTGTGGCGTTCCTCACGTGATCTTGGTGGACGTCACATGGCCCAGAGGCGTCACATGACCCAGGGACACACAGTATAAAGAACTGAGAGGCAGGACGATCATTGCTTCTCAGCTGGCTTCGGACCCTGTTTGGCGTTACTACTTGCTCCTTGCTACCTCGACCACGGAACTCTATCTTGGACTCTCTTGGACACCCCTTTGTACCTTTGCTTGGAACTGTTTACCTGTTGCCGGATTTTTGGACTGCACATCGACTTGTCTTTGGATCATCCCTGAGTATCTTGCTGTACTTCTACGCCCAAGTCAAGCCCTATCTTACAGGTGGCCTACCCGTATCCACGCTTACCTGCGGTTCTACCACTCCAGGGACCGCTGTATCTTTTTGAGCCTCGAACCTCCCTACTAGGTTACCTGGGTCCCCCTTACACCAGATAGGTAAGACACTTTAGATTCTTTTGTTTACCTGCCTGTATTGTGATTGCCTGGTGCTTAACCTCATTCCTTCTTGACAGCAGCATCGGTGTTCCAGAGGCTCCGTGGATCTGGGAAGACATCTCTCACCTGTGGCCTCAAGGGTCGCACAGCGGGTTTCTATTTGTTCCCCTGTGCGTCACTTGGGGACGGAGGTCTCATCGGTCTACACGACACTCAAGTCAGAACAGACTGAGAAGCCGTATAGTCGTGTTAGACGATGCAGGGATCCACGGACGAACCCATAACTGCTTTAGTTCAGGCAATTACAATATTAAGGGCAGATATGGCCGCCGCGAACACAGTGATCCATCAAAGGTTGGATACCATACAGAGCGTTCAGCATTCCCTTCCTGCAGACCCTGAGTTTGGAGATGGCAGCTCCTCCACTACACCCCCTCCCTTGGCTACTTCTACAGTCCCGACTCCAATAATCCTCCCAACTCCTTCCCCCCTGGCTGCCCCTGAACGCTACCAAGGCGATCCCAAGAAATTCAGAACCTTTGTTAACCAGTGCAAGTTACATTTCTTATGCAGGCCTTTGGCTTTTCCCACGTCCACTGCTAAGGCCGCCTTCGCCCTTTCCCATTTAGCTGGAACAGCTGCCGCTTGGGCTAATCCCCTGTTAGAGAACAATAGCCCAGTTCTTTATGACTTTGATTTGTTGGTCCTAGAAATGTCCCGAGTATTCGATAGCCGACACAAGGCACAGTCTAGGGATTTGGAGTTGTTGGAATTGACTCAGGGCAAAAGGACTCTGATAGATTACATCACCCGGTTCAATCAGCTAGTTGCAGAAACATCATGGCCAGAAAACAAGCGGGCGGTGGTCTTTTATAGGGGGTTGAGTAACACCATGAAAGACGCTTTAGCAGTGATCCCTTCTATGCCTACTCAGTATCAGGAATTGGTTGATCTCGTCCTGCAGGTAGATGCACGACGATCGGAGCGTAGAGCTGAATTGGGGGCCTCTTCCTCTCCTACTCTTGTTAGTACTCCCGCTTCCAGTACTGAAGAACCTATGCAAGTGGGAGGGTTACGCAGTCCTATTACAACATCTGAGAGGGAACGTAGAAGGGTAGATAATGCATGCTTTTATTGTGGCACCACTGGACATTTCGTGAAGGAGTGTCCTCGACGTCCCAAGAAGAGTCAGGTTTTTCGGATGGCTCGACCTTAGAACCGGAGAACAGGTCGAGTGTCCCATCATCTTCTCCGGGTACCCCTCTTGCCTTTGCTCGTGTTCAACCCATCTCTGTAAAGGCTACTCTATGTCCCTCTACTGGCCTTCTTCATGCAGTCAATATCATTATTGATTCCGGTGCCACTGGTAATTACATAGATATTGATTTGGCCCATTCCCTCAATCTACCCTTAGTGGTAAAAACACGACCGGAACATGTCCAAGCCGTAGACGGCTCCGCATTGGTTTCTGGTCCTGTTAGACATCAAACTGCACCCCTCTTGTTGAACATACAAGACATACACACAGAAACCTTAAGTTTTGATCTGATCACCGCACCTCAATTCGGTATCATACTAGGGATTCCCTGGTTACGTGAACATAATCCACTGATCAATTGGCAAGCAGGCACTGTACTCTTTGAGTCCGATATTTGTCAGAATTATTGTCTCCCGGTCCATCAAGCCCCTGACACACCCTCTCGGGTCTTGGGAGCCTTAGCACAACTCACACTGACCGTTGACGATCCAGAAGTCATACAGTCCCATACTGTTGGGGGGTTGATGTCTGGGATTCCGCCAGAATATCGGGCTTTCGAATCAGTTTTCGATCGAGGCTCGTCTGAGGTACTTCCTCCACATAGAACTTATGACTGCCCAATCGAATTGCTTCCTGATTCCACTGTTCCTTCGGGCAGGATCTACTCTTTGTCTCCTTCGGAGGAACTGGTGTTAAAAGAATATGTACAGAACGCCCTGCGTTTAGGACACATCCGCCCCTCCACTTCACCAGCGGCAAGTCCTATCTTCTTTGTACCCAAGAAGGAGGGGGATTTACGTCCTTGTGTGGATTATCGGCATCTTAACGCGATCACCAAGAAGGATAGATATCCCATCCCGTTAATTACTCCACTCTTAGATCATTTAACACATGCTTCCATTTTTACCAAACTTGATCTACGCGGCGCATACAATTTAGTACGCGTTCGCGAGGGAGACGAGTGGAAAACTGCTTTCTGTACTCGTTACGGCTTGTACGAATATCTTGTCATGCCCTTTGGCTTATGTAACGCCCCGGCCACGTTCCAACGATTCATGAATGACATTTTCAGGGATATTCTGGATGTGTACATGGTTGTGTATTTGGACGACATCCTGATCTTCTCTCGTGATCTTGATGACCATGTAAAACACGTCCGAGAAGTATTAACCCGTTTAAGTAAACATTCCTTATTTGCCAAACCTGAGAAATGTCAGTTCCATAAGACCTCTGTTGAGTTTTTGGGTTTCCACATCACCCCTGGGGAGTTATCCATGAACGAGTCTAAGGTCAAAGCAGTCTTAGATTGGCCAGTACCTCAAACACTCAAGTCCTTGCAGGCCTTTTTAGGATTCGCCAACTTTTATAGGCGTTTCATTTCTTCCTTTTCTACGATTGTAGCCCCACTCACGGCCCTGACTAGTCCTCGGGTACCATATCAGTGGCAGAGAGAACAGCAGGAGGCTTTTGAGACTTTGAAAACCGCCTTTACTACCGCACCGGTACTCCAACATCCGAATCCTGATCTTCCGTTCATAGTCGAGGCAGATGCCTCTTCCTTTGCCCTCGGGGCGGTACTGTCACAAACATGTCCTAATACAGGCAAATTACATCCAGTGGCATACCACTCCCGTAAGTTTGCCAGTACTGAGTCTCATTATACCGTTACGGAGAAAGAACTCTTGGCGGTCATGGACGCTTTCCGTGTTTGGCGTCATCATCTTCTGCGGGCTAAACATCCCATCACAGTATACTCCGATCATCGGAATCTACAGGATTTGGCCTCTCTGAAATGCATTAATAGCAGACAGGTCCGATGGCATCTTTTCTTTTCCTCTTTTGACTTCCGTATTATGCACCGTCCTGGAGCGGCACATGGGAAGGCGGATGCCTTGTCACGTTCCCCGGGGGGGTCCAATTGCCTACATTCCCCGACACTGTTCTCGGAAAGAGTCATGTGATTTGTCTCTGTACTCCCTCATTGTCACTGATAGACTCGGTTCGATCCTGGACTAGCAATCATTCTGACCAGTTGCGAGAATGGGACCCAGTGTATTCTGATGGATTACCGTTCGTACATGAACGCCTGTTCCTTCCCACACCTGACACACGTAAACTGGCCCTTGAGTGGTCTCATGACGCTCCCTTTAACGCTCACCCCGGACAAGAGCGCACTTTAGATCTTCTCAAGCGTTGGTGTTGGTGGCCTTCTATGAAGCGCGATGTAGAATATTATGTTAGATCATGCGCAGTATGTGCTCAGGCTAAACATCAAAGGGGTCGACCGATTGGGTTGTTGCTTCCACTTCCGGTACCTCCCAGGCCCTGGCATACGTTGACGATGGATTTCGTTACTGATCTCCCCAAGTCGAAGTGCTTTGACTCCATCTGGGTGGTGGTGGACACGTTCACTAAAATGGCCCGTTTTGTTCCTTGCAAAGGTATCCCTTCGGCTCCTGTATTAGCGGATTTGTTTTTTGAACATGTGTTCATGCTATTCGGCCTTCCTTCGGTCATTATATCTGATCGAGGGTCACAGTTCACCTCTCGGTTTTGGAGATCCCTGACGAAGCTATTGGGCATTGATACCAGGTATTCTTCGGCCTATCATCCTGAGACCGATGGACAGACCTAAAGGACGAATCAATCTATGGAACAATACCTTCGTTGCCTTATATTGCAACATCAGACCTCTTGGTTGGCCGCTTTACGGCTTGCGGAGTTCGCATATAATAATGCGGCTCATTCAGCCACTGGTTATTCTCCTTTTTACGCCCTCTATGGCCAACATCCCAAGGTCTTGCCGGTCCCTGATGCTTCTGGTTCTGCGAACCCTGCGGCCACAACATGTCTTATGGATCTTTCTGCCTTACACGCTAGTACAGTGGTTCATCTCACTGAAGCAAAGGCTGTTATGAAGGCCCGTGTGGATGGCAAACGTCGGGCTGCTCCCCCTCTGGTGGTGGGTTCCAGGGTCTGGTTGTCTTCACGTCATCTTCGCCTAGTGGGTTGTCGGAAGTTGCTACCTCGCTTTGTCGGTCCTTATGTGATATCAAAGGTTGTGAATCCGGTGGCTTTCCGTCTAGTGCTTCCCAGCTCTTGGCGCATCCATCCTGTGTTTCATGTCTCCCTCCTCAAACCTTGTCCCGACTCTGTCCGTCTTCGTACCCCTGTTGCGCCGGTGTCCTTGACCTCTCCTGATGTTTTCGAGGTGTCGGCCATTTTGGGCTCCAGATGGTTTAGGGGTAGGATCCAGTATCTGGTGGATTGGAAGGGTTACGGCCCGGAGGAACGTTCATGGGTTTCCGCCTCTGACCTGAACGCCCCTCGCTTGGTAGCCCGTTTCCATTTAGACCATCCATCCTGCCCACGGGGTGGTGGGCCGTTGGGGAGGGGCTATGTTAGGTGATCCTCAGCACATCAGGCCTCCCCACATCAGAACACTGCTCACATTCCCCCAACATCTCCACCCCAGCTTCGAGGCTCAAGGGATTCGGTGAACCCACAGAACCGAAAACACCGTACCTTCTTTGGTGTACGGGCTCGATTACAACCTTTCCTGCATTGGCAACTGCCTTGGAGGATATATCGCAGAAGGGGCGGCGTTACGTCATCACGTCGGTCACGTGATACAGTGTGGCGTTCCTCACGTGATCTTGGTGGACGTCACATGGCCCAGAGGCGTCACATGACCCAGGGGGACACAGTATAAAGAACTGAGAGGCAGGACGATCATTGCTTCTCAGCTGGCTTCGGACCCTGTTTGGCGTTACTACTTGCTCCTTGCTACCTCGACCACGGAACTCTATCTTGGACTCTCTTGGACACCCCTTTGTACCTTTGCTTGGAACTGTTTACCTGGTGCCGGATTTTTGGACTGCACATCGACTTGTCTTTGGATCATCCCTGAGTATCTTGCTGTACTTCTACGCCCAAGTCAAGCCCTATCTTACAGGTGGCCTACCCGTATCCACGCTTACCTGCGGTTCTACCACTCCAGGGACCGCTGTATCTTTTTGAGCCTCGAACCTCCCTACTAGGTTACCTGGGTCTCCCTTACACCAGATAGGTAAGACACTTTAGATTCTTTTGTTTACCTGCCTGTATTGTGATTGCCTGGTGCTTAACCTCATTCCTTCTTGACAGCAGCATCTGTGTTCCAGAGGCTCCGTGGATCTACACGACACTCAAGTCAGAACATCTTTCTGTATTGCTATATGTGAGTATCTAATATGTGTCAAACCTAACCAAAAACAATAAATGCGCCTTCTGCATCACAAAACACATCCTGCTCACACAGTGATACGTTCTAATAGGTTGTTCTCAGACGAACCCTGTATGTGCATCCCAACCGGGTCAAGACCTATATTTTATGAGACACCATTTTTCACTGTATTTAGATGACTGTTAAATCCCAAGGGATTCACGCCCATACATAATTGTCATTTTATGTATGTGATTACGTCATTGCGCTGATATTTGCACTCTATATTTGGGTGCAAGACCATGCACCAGGTATGGTGTTGAGACCTACATTTTTATTATTGTCATTGATTTGGCCCACACTATTGCAGATCATATACGTTCTTTGAGCCAACATTTGTTGCAGTATTGAGATGAGTGTTAAATCCTTGGGAAATCACGCCGAAGCATAATAATGTCATGACGTTATGTACATGATGATGGCCATCATTACGAGTCTGCCAGAAACTGACCTGTGCTACCGACAGTTTACCGGCAGACTCGCATTACCTTTTCCCCTGCCTGACATCCTGGTGCTACCAGGATATCACAGGCGGCAGAGGAACGATAACTTCCCATTCCTATTCACATTCCCATTCCCATAGGAATAGGAACCATGAAGTATTGGCGCCGTAAGTAATGATGCCGGTGCATCAGTGAAAAATCTTCCAGTAGGGGCCTGAACTATGTGCAGGTCAGTCCTGCCAGTACTTCACAGCCCCTACTGGTAGACTTGAAGTGAGCCGTTACAGCCATCTTCGTTTCCGGACAGGCTCACTTACAATGAGGGCCGATGTCATTGTGCTGATATTTATCTTTATGTATAAAGCTGAATGTATGTAGGTGTGTGTGTATATTTGTCCAGCTATACATATCCACACCCTTGAAACCACTGCTACCAAATTTTGCATGGATTCCTCATTTGTCTGGGACAAGATTGTCGTCTATGTTTGGATGCAAAAGAATTTGCTCCGTAGACACCCTCATTTACTGATGCTCACCCCGATTCACTACAGTAGGTACTAGAAGGAGGCAAAATCTGGAAAAGTGTCTGAAGCTAAATGTTCAATGTGTTTGAACTGGGGTTATCGACCCAGCCCTTTAGACGAGGTAGCAATACTCTGAGATGGATGGGGACGCAGAAGATACTGAAACATCAATAATCAAACTAACTCAGGAAGTTGGCAAATCACATCTGTTTTATTTGCAATTATCTAAAATGGGGAGTTACAATGAACATCGACAATTCTCTTGATCTTCTCGCTCAGCAAGTTGGATAAAAAAGCAGGTTATATAGTGAAAACCTGTCATTATTAACGTCATCTTATGTAGTAAACTACAGAAAACCTATTTGAGAGAGTGATAGAATTAGAGGGAACATCTAGGTATACGTTCCATACTTATCGGGAAAGTGATTGGGTCTCTAACACCAGGTGGGCCAACTAAGCCCTCCTCTAGTGCAGGTCACTCTGTATGTCATCAAATACACAAAGTCCCGTTGGTTACACAAACTATAGGGCTCTTTACTACGTGGACCTCTATAATTGGTTGTCATCCTTGTATCCAGCAGTACGTTCCCACATGTGCAGCAGCACACAGGCTGGCATCCAGGTGCTGGCGGGCTGGTCATAACCATAGCTTCCCACCAATTAGCCTAGTATCCATCATCACTTTGCTGTCTGCCAGTCAACTAGCCCTTTGAAGATTGGCCTTGAGTTTGTTCTTTGTGCATGGGAATAAGAGGGAGTAAGCATAATCTGTCTCCTGGAGTTGGCTTAGCATGTCATGATTATCTATTTTCACTCATCCACGTGACTGAAGACCATGTTTTAGAGTTCTGCTGCATTTAAAATACTCTTATTTAATAAACCTCTGACGTCTTCATTGTTCTCGTGCCTGTCTTCTGAACAGGAGTTTGTACTTTTCACACACTTGTAACCACTGTCTGAGCATGCAGGCCCAGAGCGGCCTTGGCTTCTAGGTGCTGATCCAGCCTCACCTTTCTTTGATTCACCTCTATAATTCAATTGCTTTTCAACTGCGACACACTGGAAAAGCCCCTCTTTCTCTGGATCCAGCTCTGCTCAAATGCTTAGTGGAATCGTCCATAGTTCATTCACTCCTATACATATAAATATTTGGCACAAGCTGCAATTTATTCACTACATAGCTAGCCCTAAGAATACTTTGTCTGCTTGCGTTTCTTGCATCTGTACATGTGTAAAAATACTTGATATCTTCATTGTTTCTGTAGCATAAACATCTTCACCTCAATCTTGAAACGTTGCCTATCTTCGACACTTTCTTAACACCTATAGAATGTTTATGTTCTCTTGGTTCTTCATCGCTTCTGCGTGTGTCAGCCCTGCTTCATGTGATGTCACCGATCTTCCCTTTTTCTCACTTTTCCCACTTCTTCTGGGATTTCATTCAAACGGCGATCATATTGTTGTGTATGCAGGCATGGTTTTCTCAATGGGAACCTTGGTATTGGTATCTTCATTGGCACTGCACCTATTTCCCACTCTGTTTACCAACATATAGGCAACATGGGAGCGGAGCTTGAGGTGGGGGCACTTGGGTCCTCTGTACGTGTTGGTTATGTCTTTGAAATGTATTACTACTGTATACAGTTTGAAAGTGTTTATTAAAGCTTTTTTAAAGGGGCTAAAATAGAAAGATTTTTTTTTTATCATGCCACTCCAAATATGGGAAATGGCAGGGTTATAGTTTACTTAAGTTCATTCAAAAGAAGAGAGCACAATCAATCAATTATTCTTGGACATGTTCTCAAATGTTCTGAAGCCATTAAGAGATTGAAAAATGCTGCACAAAAAACAAACATCACTTGGAAAAGTTCCATCTGATGCAAAGCGAAAATCAATATCAAGAGCTTCTGAAAAACAACAACAAACAGCAGCACAAGTTGCCAACCAGAGGACAAAAACAACTCTCTCCAGGGCAAATGAGATGGCAGAGCAAACTGAAGAAAGACTTGCTGACATGAGGACAAGAGCAACATCCTCCAGGGCACATGGGACAGCAGAGGAAACTGAAGCAAGACTTGCCGACAAGAGGTCAAGAGCAACATCCTCCAGGGCACATGAGACACCACTCGATCAGGACACGGCCAACGTCGGGTAGCGCAGCTAGTTTTCTATATTAAGGCATAACATCAAACGTCCAGTATGGCATCTGTAATTATCACCCACAACATTGGAGAAAGAATCTGTCTCATAGGTAAGACCATTTTTGTTTGGGAATAAGGAACAAGTTTCGTCTTCCCCTGCTTCCTAATTTTGGTTTTTTTTTATTTTTTTCTTCATAAAGTGGTTCATTAATACAATGCACTTTGGTTTCCTCCTGGAATGAGACTCTCCACACATTAGACAAGGAACAAAGGGAGTTAAGATCAATAGTATTAAGAACTTCTACAATTTCTCGATCCAAAATACTTTCTAACACAGTTAATTTCTTCATCACTGTTCATCAGATTATAGCATAACGTGCACAGATGCTATGTTGACACATATGTGCGTTGTCTGCTTCTATTGTTGGCTGTACAGTGTTTACCCTCTACCTTTCAAGAGCAAAACAACAAGGATATCAATTTGATCCCATCTGAATACAACGAAGTAATAAATGTCCTCTTTTGCAATCATCCCAAGAATCTTTGCAAAGGCAATGACAATACCAGAATTCTGATTTCTGTCCTTCTCTTTGTGCTACAGTGGAGCAATCCTAGAACCCACTGTAAGGAAACATGGTGGCAACAGTAAATACAGACACAAGTGATCACAGTTCAAGGGTGTTTATTGTGGCAATAAGTCCTGAGACCGTGGGCCAATACCGCCCCATAGTTATAGGCCCGAGCGGAGTGAGGGCCTTTAACCGGGGTAATAAACAGCATTTTTTTCTGTTCCAAAACGCTGCTGCATTTCGGAACTGAAAAAAAAAAATGCCTGCGGGGAAAGGGAAAACAGAGTCCATTTTCCCTTTCCATGGCGGCCATCGGGAGCGGAAGCACTCTGAACAGAAGTGTTCCTAGTGCGTTTGCTTCAGATAAAAGAAGAAAACAAAAGGTAAGTGGGTTTGGGAGGGTGGGGAGGAGATCGTTTTCAGGGGAGGGTGGTGGAGGAAAGAAAAAACATACCTGAGTCACCGGTGGGGGACGAAAGCAGCCTCCAGCCATGGGGATGCTCGGAGCAGGGATTGCCACGTTTTGAGGCTCCTCATTGGCTAAGGGGCTGCCACGCCCCCCACCGGCAACAAACGCAGGCACGTACATGCGTCCAGAGGATTACACCACGGTATGGCTCGGAAATGAGCCAATCACGTTAGGTGTATCCCGTGGACGCATGTACGCCGGGTACTAATGAACTATAAATAAAGGGTGGACGAATGCCTAACCTAAACCTAAATCTAAGATGGGAACAAGCTTCAACCATTAAATGAAACATAAGACAGTCCTAGTGGCGTTGTGTGAAAATAAAAAGGGCTATGCTAAGAAAACCTATTGCCAAATCCATACAACTAATTACAAAAAGATTGTGTGATAGGGTTTGAATAAAGAAAGAACTGCCTTCCCCATGTTTTCAGCACGGTACAAGGTGGGACCTTGGAGCACAGCACTCGCTCGAGCTTTCTCAGCACAAGCCGACAATTCTGTTCCAGCTATCAGGTTCTTTTATGGTAAAGTCTCTTTTTAATTAAAAGTCTCTTGCCTTCGGGTCCCCATCTTACGGGCACAGACCCTTCCTAATATTGTATATTTTCAATGAATCTTTGGGTGATAACTTTCCACCCCTGTTCTCCCTCCTTCAGGCTCGGACTCCTTTCAAATGTTCTCCTCCCTCCTTCGGGTTCACTGTGGCTTTTCTTACTTTCACAAATCTTAATGTCTTTTTAAATAGTTCTTCGGGCTTCGCCCCTTTTTGTAGGCTACCCTCTACCGGGTTCACTCTCGCCAACTTTTTCAGACAGTTCACTGTGGACACCCCGTGGTCAGGTTCACTTTAGTTAACACACTGTTCATAGGGACTTCAGACCTTGCCCCTTTTCGTTAGCATCCCTCTGCCGGGTTCACTCTTGCCAACTTCTACAAAATAGTTCACCATGGGACATTTAGACTTCGCCCCTTTCCATTAGCATCCCTCTGCCGGGTTCACTCTTGCCAACTTCAGTACAATGTTCATACGCTCATTTCACCATGCAGAATTCACTTACCTTAGGTGTCGTAATGATCTGCGGTCAAAGATCTTTGACGGTACAGAGGATTTTACAAGATCACGTATGACCACTTTGACCTTTCTTCGCCTCTTGTCATGATCTCTGCTTCCAAAAGGCCAGGACTTACCCAACTCCCTTGGAAGCAGACCCATAACCCAGGTTCCGAGTGCCAGCCCGTCCCAATTGGGACCTTTTGGACCCTGTCCTGGCGCCAGTGGCGCCAGGCTCATAAATATGCCCAGTCCCAGCGCTGCAAGCGCCGGGCTCATAATGCTTTGGTGGACTTACCTGCAGCAGACCATGCTGCTTACTTACCTGCCAGTTGAACCCCTGATCCTCTTCTGTTTGGGACTACTTTTCCTGTTGGGTGAGGCAGGAGCCACTCCCAAGGTTCAGAACACTGGAACTCTTCTGGAAAGCAGGAACTCTTTTCTTAGGCGTGGCTGTGGAAGGAGACATCTAAGCACTACAGGAGGCTATTTAAACCACACCCGATGGATGAATCTTGCTTTGCGTTATTCTGCATCCTCTGCAGCAGAACGCTCATCGTGTCTTCTGCATCTGATCCTGGGCCTAAAGGAAAGAGGCTTACCATCCTGGATCCAGTCTTCAGCAACATCTATAAAGACAAGAAAGAACAGGTTAGCACTACGGTCTTCAGTGACAGCTCATCTCTTACCTGGTCCATCGGCTGTCATCAACGCCTCGCGCAGCATTCCTGCATCTGAAAGACAAAGGCTTACCTACTCTTCACGCGCTCCGGAGGTCATCGCACTGCATTCCGGCATCTGAAAGACAAAAGCTTACCAACTCTTCGCACGCTCCGGAGGCCTTCGGCGCTGCATCCCGCATCTGTAAGACAAAAGAAGGTGCGTTTAAAGACATTGGGTAACGTTAAATACTCACGTGCCATTACTCCATCCACGCCGAACTCAGTGGGCATTCCGGCATCCTTCAGCAGCTCCGAACTGGTACCTGCAAAATAAATAGACAGTTAGTGCGCATCGTGAAGCAAGCAACAAGCGCTTACTTACGCGCTTCCAGGCGCTTCTATTCCGCATACGGGTCCATCCTCAACTCACTTCAGCCAGTCAACCGCCATCGCCGGAACCCTGCAAAATAAGAGACAGCATTACAAAAGACTTTTAAAGACATTTGAAATACTCACCGTTCGTGAAGTAAACGACGGACAGCAGTCCTCTGAAGTCAAGAGGCCTGCGCTACCTATCCAGTGAAGAAACTGGTTACAGCACCCTGCCCCGAGGCAGATGGAGAGCTCGGCGTTCACTTACCTAAGGTGAGAGCGTTAACCTTTGGGGTTCTACAGGAGAGGAGAAAAGGGAAAGAGATAGGGACACCCCAATAACCCCAGTTCATTAATCCCATATTTTCTATCTGCAGACATCTTACTCTTTGAGTCAGGCATACAGTGCACAGAGGTCCAGCCCAAAGAGCCAACCGGGTGCTACACATCACTTTTGAAGATACGGTAGTCGCCCAGTCAAGACCGGCGCCTCTGCGAGAATCAGGTGAGCGTTACACCTCTTCCCAAGACCTTCTGGTTTTGGTAGTCTTTACCATTGGGTAATCGCCCAGAGTTTCCTGTGTGGGAATCCATGTGGTGCCGGACTATTCTGTCACTGGTTTTCCCCCTTTCATCAATCGTACCTTCAAGCCTTTCAAAGTTTAATTTAGCTATTGGCTACTTTTTGTTCAACCCAATTCAGTTTATTATCGATTCTGCCCTTGACTCACCGGCGGCTGTGATGAACCGATTGCCTTTCTTTATCCTTGGAGTCAAGGTTGGTACTACCGACCCAGAGTCCTTCTCCGGCTTGGTCATCAGTGGAGGAGGGTCTTGTGTACCGTAGAGATCTGCTGCAACACATGCTGGCTATTGTTCGCGGTCTTATCATTCCTTCAGCAGAGGTTTTTAAGGTCTTGGTCGAAAAGGGCAAGGTCACTTCACTCCTTTTCACCTTCGCTGTATGCGCCGTCATTCTCCTCTCCTGAACTGCCGTTCTGAGTTGGCTCTTACGTCGTGCGGTCTGCCTTGCTCGGCCTGTGCTCTTATGCACCACCTTTTATTACTGTGGGGAAATGAAAGGACCAACAGGTGTGTGTGGTTCTGGTCAGTTGCCTGACTTTGCCTGACCCTTGCATTGGGACATGTTAGGTGAACAGCTTGGGTTTTAATCCACTGTTGGTGGTGTGAAAAAGGGTTTGTGTCGTAAAAAGGCAGGGTCAGAGTGTCATAGTATTCTACAGGGTAGGATGGGGAAGAAGTGTTACAGGGAATTACAACCCTCGTATCAGGAGGGTTGGTGACCTTAGAAGGGAGAGATGGGTAGGGTCTGGGAAACAGACTGGAATGACCGGATTTGTTATCAGAAGATGAACGAGGGATTGTGGGAACGGTAGTGTTTTGTTTCATCAGACAGGGAGCGTGGGGAAGAATAATTATAGGAATGTGGAGAAGAATGGTTGGGAGTATTCGGATAGGAAACAATGAAATAGGGATTCTGGGATGTACACTTTTTGGGTGTAACCGGGTTTGGGGATTTAGAGGATTGGTTATGTATGTAAGGGTTGTTGGATCTGGGCAGGAGAGTTTTAATGGGAGGAAGTGAGTCAGATATACTATAACCTCTAAAGCTCTTGGGGGTTTGATCCTCCTCTCCTACTTCCTATGTGGTGCCATACTGCGTCTCCCTGGGGTATTTCCCTGAGCACAACCTCGGGCTCCTCGCTTACTCATCCGCTCCTAGGGTTGAGGTCTGAGAGTGTCGGCCATACCCAGGACACCTGAATAAGGGTTTCCTAGGTCTCCTTAGGAAAATATACTCAGGTTTCTCACACTACACACCTCTCCTATTTATGGAACAATCCAACAATCTGATTGAACTTGTTGAGGAGTCACATGTAGCTTAAAACACAACTTCTTCCCACTGAATACCGAACAGGTTTCTGATTAGACTGATAAATTGGTCAATAATGGACGTTATTACTTAGACACCTTGAACAAGGTTTTAATTAATATTTTTCTTCCTGAGCAATGTCATAATTAAGATTGAAGACAGAAACATGTTGAAGGAGTTACACCATATATATGAGGCTACATATGTATCAAAATCTGTTTGTCAGTTTAGTGAAACACTCAATACAGACCCAGATAAGGTGCAAGAAAAGTATTGACAATCATTACATTTGTTGACTGCGATTTATCAACAGATACATACATATGAGATCAAATATGTATGAGAACCTGGTGTAATATGCACTTTCAGATTCCCATTTGTATTGTTTAATCTGGGTTCATGAGTCACATTAGACCCTGTATACACATGTATGGTTTTTGATTATGCATGTATTAATACATACAGGATGACAGTTATATGTATTTCTGTATGATTTTCTTTTTAACTTTGAGACACTGTAATCATGAGAATTAAATGTCTAATTGTATAGGAGTATCAATGCTCTAATTTTCTTTTGATGTATAATATTACTACTGTTCACCACTGTAGACATATTCCAAATTGAAATTCATGAGATTGTATGATTGACACCCTCCATACTATAGATAAGTTCAATGGTTTCCAGTAGTCAAGTCAGCGCTCAAGTCAATTGCTCCCACGATATTAAACCCATGATCGGGTTTCTTAGCTCAGTCAACGGCAGTGGATTGAGCCAACATCTGGATGCTGACAACTCTTTGATGGTTCAAATGTGAATCAGAGATTGAGGCAGTGCCACTCTCTTTTCAATTGCAAAATGTCACTGGGGTTTGGTCCAAAGCAAGCTTGTATCAGGAGACGACACAGAGATAGGTTCCAGTGGTTGCTATGAAGACGTTATATCTGGTGAACCCAGAAAGGTCTTTCCAAACATGGCTGCCTGCAGTGTCCCATGATGCGGTATACATCAACAATGCTTCAGACATGCCAGAAGACATTACGGCTCTATGACAAGACATTTTGAATTATCACAGTAAGGACTGTGTATCACAACTCTTCCCCCACAGTTGCCACTCCAATTCTTTTTTCTTCTCTCTTGTTTCTCTGCTGTTCTCTCTTCTCTTCCTCTCTTGTTCTTCATGCTTCCATTCCCCATGTTAGCTCCTGGCTGCTAGCTCGAGCTGTCTCTTCCTCTGCTGCCTTATCGCCTTCCCACCACTCCAGAAGCTTTAAAGGCTTTGTGTTCTGCTGTGCTCAGCAGTCTGTGACTTATTCTGGGGTTGCCTCTCCTTGTGGATCTTCAATCTGGATTGCCCTTGCAACAGCTGCCATTCAATATCCATTCTGGGAATTGAAGTCTACTCCTTGGCCATAACACAGGGTTTCCTAATAAGAGTTATTTTCCTTGTGGACTTGTACCCGTCTCAGAGCCTGGGCTCTCTTTGAAACCATTGGCTGCATCTGGGGACAGGCGCCACTTTCACCAGAAAACCACCAAACTCCAATCCAAGGTAAGACCTACCAGTGAGAGATTGCGATGCCAAAAAGAAAGTACTAAGATGGCACAGATGCAGGATCTGGTCGCAGTCGTGCAAAACCTCACTACTGAGGTACAGGCTGTAAAATCTGATTGTGATGCCTTACATTTGGGTACCCTTTTGGGACCATTAGGGGTGGAGAAATTCAGTAGAGACCAAATTATGTTAAGGGGTGCCTTGAAGCATGTCTAGTAACTTTCTCCTTTCGACAAGCGTCTTTTCAGACAGACAGATCCAAGGTGGGATTTTTGGTCACACACATGACTGATAGTGCTTTGTCTTGGGCCACCTCTTTGGTAACTAAAGAAGACCCACTATTGAATAGCTACTCTGTGTTTTTAGCAGCCTTCAAAGGGCTCTTTGGGTGACAAGAATTAGTGTCCACGTCAGAAGCCGCAAAGAAGCCTGATATGTCCGTACCCCTGCAGAAGGGATCCGCCAGAGGTCCTCTCTCAGAAGAGGACTGGAATAGATGGCGATCGATGGGATCATGCATGTATTGTGGTTCAGCAACGCACCTTCTCCAGGCTTTCCTCTTGGCTCAGCCGTGCAAGCCAGGAAACGCTAGCTCCCAACCTTAAAAGGGACACAGGACCTGGAGAGCATAGAAAGCCCCAAAGAAGCGAATGATCTAATGGTGCAGAACATGCAAGATACTTCTACAGTTTTGTTAGTCTTACAAGTATACCTCACCCTCCCTGAGGGACATATCCTTCAGACTCATGCCCTGGTGGATTCAGGAGCTGCAGGTGTGTTCAGAGATAAAGCTTGGGACAAAAAGATGGAGCTCCCTCTTACACAGAAACCTTTAGCTTTACCAGTCAAGGGAATGAGTCGATGGTAGACCATTGGAGAGCAGAACTATCACAGAAAACACATCTGTCCTGCTTGTATCGATAATTAGTACCAGCGAGGGTGGTGTGGCGGCCTCCAAGCCAATGGGCAGGCTTGGAACAGGGCATTACCAGAGAGTAATCCTGCCACTCTGAGCCTCCTCATGGTTGGAGGCGGCCATCTCCCCCGCCGGGGGAATGAGGTAAGTGGCATCCCCGCTCCCCTCCCCACTCCCTTTACCTCATATTTCCCTTCCCCCACCCCACTTACCCTATTCATTCTGGTCAGACTTCTATCCACGGCACATCCGCTCCCGTTCTGCGACACAGGACTATGTCTAGTCCCTTCTCCTGTTCCATGGTGGCCATCTTATTTGTTTACTTATTTTTTTTAATGTTTTCAATGGCCACGGTGGAAAGGGAGAACGGACTCCGTTTTCCCTTCCTCAGTGGCCATTCTTTTCTTCTTTTTTCTTTTTTCAGTTGCAAAACACTGGAGCGTATCGCAACTGAAATAATAAGCTTTTAGTTCCCTGGTCCAACGGGTCATGGTACTAATAGCAATAAGCCACTCAGCGGGGGGGTCATTACTGAATCCGATAATTCCCTGTGGCATTAGTTAAGGCCTTTGCTTTGCTCAGGCCTGTAACTATGGGCCCCAGGACATTACAAGTTGTGGCAAAGCCACCCGGCTTGGGGCTTATTGCTTAAATCAACATCAAGAGACCATAGAGCATAACCTTATTCAAGCTGCCCATTTTCCTCTTATCTTGGGCATGCCATGTCTGAAGAGACACAACCCGTTAATAAATTGGACTGCCCAGACCTTGTTTTTGGGTTCTGAATATTGCGTGGCTGAATTCCTGAAGCTCAACATCACAGCATGACTTCCAAGACCACAGAGACGCCTCCCCTAAAAGAGGTTATCCCAGTGCTCTGTACCATCCCTATGCGATACCAACAGTTTTCTTAGGTATTTCAGGAACAGACGGTAAAGGCACTTCCTCCTCATTGACTCCAAGATAGCTATCCACCTGGTACCATATGCTATGGTACCGTTTGGCCGAATGTTTAGGTTATCCCCAGTGGAGAAGAAAGTCCTTCAGCTGCACTTATGAGAAAATCTCACCAATGGGCTGATCAGGGAATCAACATCGTCAAGAGGTGCCCCTCTTGTTTTTATACCCAAGAAGCATACTACAGAATTCCAGCCATGGAGTGATTATAGGGGGTTAAATAACATCACCCTCAAGGATAAATATGCTTTACCACTAATCCCAGACATGGTGGATGCCAACAAAGATGCTCATATTTTTACTGAGCTTGATTTGAGAGGATCTTATCAGTTGGTTTGTATAAAAGAAGACAATGAATGGAAGACCGCATTCAGGACTCCCTTCAGACATTATGAGTATTGTGTGATGCCCTTAGGATTGGCAAACGCACCCGCTATTTTCCATAGTTTTATGTACCACCATTTTGCCAACCTCCTGATACATTCAATGGTGATTAATCTGGATGATATTTTAGTCTTTTCAAGAAACAGAAACAGAAAGGATCATCTCCTTCATGTGTCTGACGCATTAAAAAGACTAGAAAGGAAACATCTATGCATCAATGTGGAGAAATGTATCTGGAATACATAATTTCAGAACAAGGAGTATCCATGCACCTCTGTAAAATCAAAGTCATCACTTCCAGGAGAGTACCCACTTTGGTAAAGGAAACGCAAAGGTTCTTAGGACTTGCAAACTTTTATCAAAGGTTCATTCTGGGATTTTCCCCACTGGTATTACCTTTAGCAGCATGTTGAAAAAGAATATCAAGTTTGTGTGGACCCGATCATCTGAAGCCACCTTTGACTACTTCAAACTGGCCTTCTTTACAACAGCTCCTGTGCTTGTCCAAACCAATGTGGAGACACCATTCATACTGGAAATATATGCATCTGATAGGGCCATAAAGGCTGTTTTGATTCAGAAGCAAGAAGACCTGAAACAACATCCTCTCGCTTACATTTCGAAAACGCTATCTGACTCTGAGAATAACTATTCTGTTCTGGAAATGAGCTGCTAGCCATACAATTAACATGTCAGAAATGGCGACATCTCCTATTGGCTGCTCCACACGCAACAGAGATTCAGACGGATCACTGTAACCTTCAACTATTACAATCCTTTGAATTTAGGAACAGTCGCCGAGTAAGCTGGGCATACTTCTTGTCTCAGTATCGCTTTCGTCTTACATATTTGACTGGTTCCAAGAATCTTCTGTAGGATGTATTGTCTGAATGGGTTTAGAGCCTTTCAGGAGATGGAAGACAAAATTAAAAGATGTTTCCTGCTATTACCTTCATTAGGGCTGTTCACACCTTCCTAGAAAAAGTTAGAAACACTGTCAAGGAACAAAACCTGAACAACTATGACATACAAACATACTTGATGGAACTGAAAGAAGGGTTCCTTTTTAGAAGTAGGCTCTTCTATCTTCCTTCCGAAGCCTACGATCAGACATCACATCGTTATGTCAGGACTATAGGAGCACAATGAGGAATCAAAGCTACACAGGAATTAATTGAATGCCACTTTAAGTGGCCACAGTCAATTTAGAGATAAGGCCCAGTGCACCAACCCTTGCAGGGCCATTAGCCACGTAAGAGGACTGTTGTCAGTTTATATGGCAAAATGAGACCCAAAGATGTAGGTTGGCAGCTTGCGTACCACTCAAACTACTGCAAATGCTTCTTTTTAAATGGTCACCAGTGGCTCCCTTGCTTTGTCAGCTGATATAGAGGCAAGGGTACTCTATGCCCTCAGAGCTTAACTGTGCTACCACTGCTACAATCTCAAATTCACAGCTGCCTGTCTGAATGATACATTTCTGCCCATAATATGGAATCTTTAGAACTGGAGCCCTGCACAAGCCATCCTTCAAGTCCTGTGCAGGTGTCCAAGTGACACTCTTTTGCATATTTTGTTATTACAAGTCCTTCAAGGAAAGAGTGATGGTACTGCACCCCTTGATTAAAGACCTGTCATATCTGGTGAGGCCTAGGAAGGCTCTCATTTGTGTCAAGGTGATGGGGATGCCCCAATCTTTCACTTTTGCCTGTAGTGGATGTTTCTTACCTCCAACCACTTGGCATCCTAAGTACGTTACGGCACCCTTCTGTATCTAGCACTTGGAAGCCATGATAGTCAACCCACCATTCTGTGTGGCTTGAAGCACCTGTTTCTGGTAGGATAGCTGGTCTTCCCTGGCGTAGCTCAAGAGAGCAACATTACCAAAGTAGGAAACATTGAGCTCTTCGGAACCAGATAGGATCTGCTTAACCATCCTCTGAAAGTTGTCAAGGGCCTTTTTTTTTAACCCAAATGACATGACAGTAAACTGGTAGGGCCCCACTGTTGTCAAAAAGGCTGGCCTCTCCCTGACTTTGTCAGTCAGGCCAGCCTGCCAGTGCCTTGTCAAAGGTACTTATGTACTTCACAGCACTCAACATGTCAATCTGCTCATCCGCATGAGGTATGAGGTGAACATAGACCTAATTGACAAACCTGAGCCCTCTTTAGTATACAGAAAAATGAACTTCAGCCTTCCCCTTGCTGGAATTATTAGGCACCAGTACCACATGACTAGCTCATGGACTCTGGGATGGCTCAATAACCCCTAAGTCCAGAATATTGTAGACTTCCTCCTTGATGGTGTTCTTCATCTTATCAGACACCATGGACATTCTGCTCTTCATTGGCTTACTGTCCCTAGTGTCAATATCATGGGTGCACCTATCTATTCGAACTGGAGACAGCGAGAAGAGACTGATATCATGGCCCAGAAGCTTCTAGTTCTTCTGCAATAGCTATACTGTCAGGTCTGATGAAATATGCACTCCCACCAGACATCCATCCATGGACATTGAGTGTAATACGTCTGAAAGGGAATCAGTCCCCTCCTCAGGCTCATCATCAATCACTAGAACCAAACCATACACGCTGTAATGCGGTTTTAGCTGGATGATATGAAAAAGCCTGATCATTTGCCTCTGGCCCTTTGGAATAGTACGATAGTTAGGTAGTTAAATTCACAGATATTTTCCAGAACTCCATAAGGCCCAATCCACTTATCAATGAAGGGTGTTGTGTTTCACAGGCTCCATGATGCAGACAGCCTCTCCTTGATAGTACTCTGTCACTGTGGCTTTCTGGTCATGCCAGTTCTTCATCAGCTCCTAGCAGACCTTGACATTCTATGTGTCTTGTTCTACATAGTTGACCATTTTGAAACTGAGTCTAATCACATAGTCCAATATGTCATGGAAGGACTCTTGGGGTTACCCTCCCATCAGTATTGCACCCGTCTTAGTGGGCCACTCACAGGATGATCAAACAGAAACTCAAAAGTGCTAAATCCTAGTCCATTCTCTGGCACCTCCAGATAGGTGAGCAGGGTAAATGACAGGAGAACATCCAATGTGCTCCTAAGGGGATCTTCCAAGCCACCTGTCATGCCTTTCAGGGTCATGTTAAACCTTTCAACAAACCCATTGTTTTGGGAATTAAAAGATGTAGAAATCCATAAATCACTGCACATTACTCCCACCTCGCCTTCATATGTGCAGATATGAAGTTGGTGTTCCTGTCAGAAATTCAGAAATTAGATCTTTAAGGAACCTCACATGAGAGAATATCTCTATTAGAGCCTATGACACCACCAGGGTTTTGATGATCCTCAGAGTACTGCTTCAGGCTACCGGGTGGCGTGATGCACCGGTTTAAAGAGATGGTTTGGGGATCCAAAGGACCCACAATATGAATGCCAATTCTCCTGAAAGGCCACCAAAGCATTGGTAGTGGAATTAGGATGGCCTTTGTCGCCCCACCTAACTTAAAAGAAGTTGGCAAGTATGGAAAAATCAGAAACATTCCTTGATTTGTACTTCCATCTGAAGGCAGTTAAAATGGGAAGACAGCGTCTTGGCTGTTTTGGAACTGACCTGCCAAAGGAATACCATGATCAGTGTCCAGTATGAACCTGTGGCATTGGCAGCATGCTCTGGGTGGGCCCTGACTCAGAATTCTTGGCCTCTCTGCACAGGAGAACATTCTCCTAGTACGATGTGAGGTGGGACCCGGAGTGGAAGGGGTAGCGGGACTCCACTGGATCGAGGCAGTAGGCCGTGAGGCGGAAAATGCAGCCCCATCCCGCCTGTCCTTACCTGGGTTCGCCAAGGCCGGCGTCGAGGTTTGCAGCCCGGGGTCTGGGCTGGTGGCAGCGAACCCTCGGGAGACGCGGGGAGACGCGAAGAGCAGGCCCATGCAGCCCGCCAAGCTTCTCTCACCGCCGGGAAAGGCACGGAGGGCGAGACGGCTTGCCGCTCTGCAGCAGCCAGCATGTGTTGGCCCACATGGCAGGAGGGAGGAGAGTTGCCGGGGTCTTCCAGGAGGGGGGGCCTCTCGGGACGGACAGGACTGGGAACAGGTCTCTCCTGACAAGCGGGAGAACCAGGTGCTATGGAAGGAGACGGCAGCCTTTAAAGGAGGCGGGACATGGCATAATCAACCAATGGGAAGCCCAATAGACAGGGAAGGTTTCCATTGGGGGGTAAGTAAGTCACTCACATCAAATAAAAGCCCGGGAACTGATCTACTCTATGTTGTTGATTTTCTTAGTCATACGGAGAGGACGAGGAGAGAAGGAACAACTGGCGGGCCTATCCAGACACCAAGGAGGCTTAGGAGTGTTAAGTTACGTCCCTGGAAGGCTGCCTAAGAGTGAAGTAACTCTCAAGGAGTTAATGGACTATAATTTCTTTTGGTGAAAGCTATATGAATAAAGACTAATTTCAGCAAAACCAACCTGGTCCGAGTCTTGATTCTTACATACACCTTGAAAATTCCAGGACTCTCGCCCTGAGTATGATTCTATGCCTGCTCTCACAATTCTGCTAGAGTGGGGGAATCTCTCTGCAGATGGCAAACGTCAGCCTGATTTGGGCCTCCAGCAGGTGACAACTCACTCAGTTTTGGCATGCCCCTAAGGTCTGAAGCTACTGTCCTCTATCTCAAGCCCTTGCAGTACATCAATAGGTAAGCCTGAGATTACTGAACACTGTGGCACCGCAGAAGGCAAATCAGTGGTCACTATGCTCTCTACAAAAGAAGTAGGCACCTTTTTCGGTCTTGGAGCTCAAACTGGAGCTACTGGGGTCTCCAGTTACTCACACAATCTAGCAGGAAGAACCTGTGGGCACAGGACCACAGGGGTTTCCTCTCTTGCTGGTTGCAGAGCTCTCGCACTAGAGATCACCAGGATTATCTCGGGCGCAGGAAGATCATAACCCAATAGATAGTGTATGGGAATCGGGTCTTTAACTGCTGTGTTCAACTGGGAAGTCTTCCCCCTCCAACTAAACTCTACTATTGCCAATAAGCATCAGAGTAGGCCATCAAACCCCCTGACAATCTGGTTTAGACCCTTATGATCTGCTCTTCTTTCACTCACTGCTGTATAACAGCAATGTGATTAATTGCAGAGTCATGCAACGTGGAAGCATGTTTCCCAATGATTAAGACATGAACTAAACTGATCTGCGGTTTCTCAGGGGCAGGGGCATCCTCTGGGGACCCACTACCTTTCAAACATAGAGTGACAAAGGAGAATTCGGCCACTCGCAGGCCTAGTGGAATTCCTTTGATAAGGGGCCCAGGCTGAGGATGGCTACCTGCATGAAGCCAGCACTAACTATGACCTACTTGGGCTTAGCCTAGCAAGCTAGATTATCATTTCCAGGTGTCATCTCCTCACGCAGAAAGTAACCTTTGTGTACAGAGCAACATCCTCTATACCCAAAGTCTACTTTCTGTGTTAGGGGCACCCTACTATTCTTTTTCTGTGGGAGATGAGGAGCCATGTGGCTGGGATTTCTCATAATCTTTTGGGGGGCTTTCTAAGTCTAAGGGTGAGAACCTTTTTCCTCACACTGCCTTGGCTTACTTTTTTTCAGTGGTGTTTCTTCCAATCAGGGTGTGTTCACATGGGCCTTTTCCTGGACTCGGGTGCTCACATACCTCTCAGGAACCTTTTCAAGCTCTCTAAAGTGTGTGAAATTATTTTCCACTAGATGATGGTGTAACTCTGTCTTACAATGTTTAAGAACAAGCTTGCATGCAATCAAATATACATCCCTTCAAATATGTTAACGTTGCTACCAGTAACCCACCCACTGATATACTTGAAGGACTGAAGTGAAAATGGCTCCAAGTTTGATTCCACCTTTTTGTGAACTCATTAAAGCTCTGGAGGTATTGTTTTGGGGTCTTGAAGAACTCCCTGAACTTCCTGAGGACGGTGATCCTCATTTTGATGTAAATGGGCCTCTTCTCAGGAGCAAACTGTGTGATCACAACAGTTCCAGCCATCAGTAGACGTCCCATAAGGACTGTTCCCCACAATTCCTTTTGAACCTCAAGGAGCTGGAAGGCTAGTTCCAGTGATTCATACCAGTGAAAGATGTTTTTCCCACCTCATACGGTTGTTCTAAATCCTTTGAGACGTGGCACACAGGTTTTCTTTGGGTTCCACCACTGCAAACACTGTACTCTCCGCTAGAATCTTTCTTTGTACACCCCTTTTCTCCCGGTGTTCAAGCTTATGCAGCTCCAGTATTACCTGAGCCTTCTGTTTGTCTAGAACCACTTTGCTTTCCTCCAAACAGAGTTTCCTTTCAGTCGGTTCTGCCCCATAGATAACCCCCCAAGGAATTGGCTGAGACCCGGAACCTAATAGAAGTCTTCGATCTAGCTGAACCCCTAGACTTGTAGGAAAGCACACTACCTGGCATTTGTGGGAATGGTAGAAACAACTATCACTATTGTTGTGCCCATCCACTTCTATGCCCCTGAGTGAGTTGGTTGCCTAAACTGGGGGATCCAGATCACTACTAGCCCCATGGGCCCCTTTCACCATCCTAGCATCCTCTCAAGTTTGGAGGCTCTTAATCATTTCAGATGTACTAACCCTATTGCATTGGTGAGTCCCCTATCGTAGCATAGCTCACTCATTGTCACTGCCTTCAGGCTCCCAACTGAGCTCATATCCAGCTCTGTTGTGTAGCAATCAAAAAATATCTGTCAGTGTTGTTAATATTGAAAACATACACAAGATGGGCAGTATCCTGGTGGTAATACCGCCGGGACACCACCCAGAGCAAATAGAGTTACTGCTACTGGGTCCGAGTAGTGGTAAGGCGGGAAATCCAAATTCCCCATTAGACCCATTAGCGCTGGGGTGCTAATTTTGCTAATTGCGCTGGCACTAATAGCACCGAAAAGGGGCGCTTAATGGGATTTTCACCTCCAGCTGTAGGTAATACAGCCCATTTAGCGCCCAACTCGTGATCGGGCCAGCCCTTAAATATTGCGGTAATAGCAGTACCGCTGCATTTAAGGGCTACAGCCCAACTAGTAATGAGGCTATCAGCCGTTTTCAGTGCTATTGCTTCCGGCGCAAATACCGCCAGCAGTATCAGCACTCCCCAACCCCATTGGGTCCTATGGACTTGATGGGGAATGGGGATGTACTGCCCCCTGAAACTCTTGATCAGGCACAAATTGTGCCGAGCCGAGTTGTGGTACCGCTATTAGTGTTGGGCAGTATCCTGGTAGTATTACCACCGGGATACCGTCCAACTTGTGATGAAGCTAATTTTTCTTTGACTTTGGAAGCTCAACATCGTACAACTGGGCTTCTTTGTGCTTTAGATATGGTTGAGCTAGCATCAACACGTTTGAGTTAATGCAATCCCACTGGAGGTCAGATTTGAGTCTGTTAGAAGAAACAGGCTCATGATGGGTCATGTCAGCATTCTCTGAGTCTCATCACAAGTTGGGCGGTAGCCCTTAATGCAGTGTTGATGGTATTAGTGCCTGAAATACTGCTTAGCCCAATCAAGACCCTGAAAAATTAGCGCCAGACAGAAAAGGGACTGGCGTTAATACAGCCGATGTTATTATGACCGACTTCATTACAGCCAGGGGGTAATACCGCCATCAACACTGAGCGCTACCACAAACCTATCACAACTCCATTTCCAGAAGTATCACCACCTGAAAACCGGCGATAATACATCTGGAATCACGCCTAGCCTCCAGCCGGAGGTAAATGACCCCAGGTGACAGGACTAAAGCCACAGGTGCATACAATGCACAGCAGAGGGCTACATAAGAAACACCCAGGACCCAAACACACTTTCCAGTACTATGCTGCCATTCTCTGCTGCCAGCTTTGACATGCAGTTTCACATGCCGCTCCTGGAGCTACAGATGCTGTACAACCAGGGCAGGGCAAAGGGAGCAGAGTGGGGTGAGGGGGAGGGGGGGTGGCAGGAGGGGGGGTGATAATGAGGAGATGTGGAGACCAGCCCGAGCAAGGCATGCTTCCATCCACAGGGTCAGGCTTTCACTCTGGGCCGTCAGTGACACCCAGTTGGTAACAGAGTACCGGCTGGATAGGGTAACCATCACTGAGCTGCTGACCACAATAGAAGACGATATTGGGAGAAGGATTGCCATCCACATAGCCATGCCCCCATGGGTCAAGCTGGTGGCAGTCCTGCAGTTCCTGGGGACTGACACTTTCCAGCACTCTGTGGCCATGATGCATGGCATGGCCCAGTCAACATTCAGGCAGTCATAGGCCAGGTGCTGGATGTCCTGCTGCACCATGTCAACCTGCACCTTGCACTGCCAACCAGTCAAGCCCAGGTGAATGACCATAAGGCACACATCTATGTCATTGCACAAGTGCCCAATGTCATTGCAGCCTTCAATTGCACCCATGTAGCACTGGTTGTGTCCCAGGTCCATGAGGCAGTCTTTACAAACCGCAAGCACTACCACTTTATGAATGTGCAGATAACTTGTGGGCCTCACTTAATCGTCAGCCACTGCTGTGCCTGCTACCCTGGATCTACCCACAAATCGATGGTCCTATGCAACTGCACACTGCTGGGATACATGGAGAGGCAGATGGTACATGGAATGGGCCTGGATCGTGGGTGAGTACAAACCATGCCACAAATGCATGTTTAAGCACAAGTCAAAAAGGCGGGGAGGTAGCCACAGGAAGCATTGCATGGCAAGAGGAGGCACTGGCAGCACATGTGCTGAGCCTGCACCATTTACGGGGGGCATCCAAGGGCGCATGCACACAGATACCACATTTGGACCCACACATGGTGATGGACACACACAGCACATCAGACCACAATAACCACAATGCACCTTGATTGTGCTGCTCTGCAGATCCACACCCCATCACCCAACAGCGAGTCCACCCAGGGCCCCAGATAGGAATCTAAAGAGAGAGGACACCACACCCTATACCCTAAAGTACTGTGTCAAATGAGCCCCAATGTGTAAACATGTAAATCAATTGTGGTGGAGGTGGAACCCGGGGCACAACGTTCCTGGTGTCCCATGCCCAGATAATGTAGGGATTATTAGTACACCCTATTACAATTCAATGTGAGTTCATGCCTGTTCATAACATGGAAAAGAGGGCAATACACCCCCTTAACTGTAGTGCTGTGCCCACATGTGCCACAACAGTCATCCCATCTGCATTCAACCGTCAGCCACCACAACACAGGGTGCATGTACAGGAGAAATAATGCATGGCATGAAATAGGAAGGATGTACACACATCACACATACAAATTGCCTGGCCGTGTTGCTCACGGGATTGCCAATGTTGCATACTGGCCAAATGTTCTGATTCTGCAGACCCATGCATGGTGCAAATGACTGATGTTGTCATTCCCTCCCATGCAGTTGACTCAGGATACCCACAGCTAACGTGGCTGATGACCCCTGTGCATGACCCACAAACACCACATGATCAAGCATCCAACCATGCCTGCAGCCGGACACACATCTGCATCGAACATACTTTTGGACTTTTAAAGACACGATTCAGGTGCCTACTTTGCACTGGAGGGTCCCTCATGTATGCCCCGGACAAAGTTGGGAAAATTGTCTTGACATGTGCAATGCTGAACAACAACATTTGCCTCAGGCGGAATGTGCCCCTACCCCCTGACACAGAGAGGCAAACCTCAGGGGATGATGATGACGATGAGCATGTGGCCAGATCCCGGGCTGATACACACAGGGATGGGGAGACGGAGCGGAGGCTGGCCCGACAGGCAATGATAGATCATTTCATTTAGCAGGGTGACCAGACCCAATACACAACCTGCACATGAATAAAGATCACTAGTACACAATCATTAATGTCCTTGCATTTTTTCATTTTTTGAATGGGATTTAATGTATATGTTTTTAACCCCTACCCCACCCCAGTACACAGTCCCCCAACCCCCACCCACCAACACCCCATTACACAGTCCCGCTTCCCCCCACCCAACTATGTGTCCTTGTGATGCCCCCTCAGGCCGACAGTGCACCGTCCATTCAATGGGTACGTGGCCTCTTTCCATGTGCAGCGGATTTGGGAGAACGCTGTAGCAGACTCCTCGGTGGGGGTATTGAAGGAGGTTGTTGGTGTCCTTCATTTGTTTGGCTAATGTTCCCTTACCCTCTGCCTGAACCCGGTGAGGGATGCTGTGCATGCCTCTACCAGCATTCCCATGCGGGCATTGTCCCTAGCCATGATCTTTGTTGCACTCCTGATAGCACGGCTGATGGCCTTCATGTGTCTATTGTGTCCTCTGGTAATGCCCTCAATTCTTAGCTGACGGGACCAGTACGGGTTGTTGGGGTGGGGCTGCGATGCCTGACGGGCCTGTCCTGCCTAGTGGGGCTGCCTGATGATGAGACATACGACGGGGTGTCCTCATCAGCCACCGGGTTATAGGCACTATGGCGGCGTGCCCGGCCCTGTGGCCTTGGGATGTGCGACTCCAAACGGTCATGTATCTCTGTTGGAGTGCTCATTTCTGGCTCCTGCATGTCTTCAGGTGTCGGGGCTGCAGCAGCCTGCTGGTTGCTGCTGCTTGCCCCTCCCTCCTCTTGGGTGGTTGTGATTGGGGCTGCTTCAACTGCCTCCTCAAGGTCAGCCCTGGTGGGTTGGGCCCTTGGTGATGGCATGGCCCTGGAGGGTTGGGCCCTTGGTGGTCGTGTGGCCCTGGAGGGTTGGGTGCTTGGTGGTGGCACTGCTGCAGTTTGGAGTGGTGGGGTGGTCTTCCACCTTGGTGTGCCCTGTCGGCCCTTCACGGGGTGGTGGTGCTGGTGCAGGCATGGGTGGGCACTCAATCGGATGGCTCTGCTTCCTCATCCTCCCTGGACGCTTCAGGTGATGTCTGTCTGCCTGTAGAGGGGATAGGGGATG
Source organism: Ambystoma mexicanum (assembly GCF_040938575.1). Taxonomy (NCBI): domain Eukaryota; kingdom Metazoa; phylum Chordata; class Amphibia; order Caudata; family Ambystomatidae; genus Ambystoma; species Ambystoma mexicanum. Next base: position 433,808,013 of record NC_090937.1, read on the forward strand.
GCATTAGGTCACATTTGCTCATGTGTTTTGGCATGCATAGCAGTACTTACAGGGGGATGGCACGGGGCAGTTGGACTCATGCACTGGCCTGGTCGGCTTGCATTTTGCAGTGGGTTGTATGTATGGGACCTGGTGCAGGAGTGGGACACACTTGGGAATGTGACTTCCCAGTGGGGGCATGGCAGGGGTACATTGTTGGCCTAGGCATTTCTTGTTTGGCATGCATCTAATTCACACAGCCAGCTGGCAATGGTGCACTGCTGTGCCCCCACCATGGCTGTGTGTTGAATGGTGCTTGGATGTGTCCCTTGGTTGCCCTCTGTAAGAGGATTCAATTCAACACTACAGCTAAGTCAACGCCTAGTCTGTAATACTGAATGAAAACCCTTATTGATATATCTTTATGTCCAGTTCATGCATTCTGGATGACTACCCCTATATAACACCCCTCTCTTTGAATAACCCTGACCCCACTGAGCCAAGAAGTAGTTCTGTTTTGCAAGTTAAAAGGTTTAATTGATAATTTAAACAATATATATATATCACGCTTTATAATAAATTAATAATTGAATAGCACACTTAATCTGATATGATAAAGATTAACAACGGAGAATCTGGCACTAGCACACTTCTTTATAATCACTAAGGAGTTGACATGAAATGGATAAGATAGCAACAATACTTTTATGGTTTCAAATGGATGCAATGTGGAATGAAATGCAGTACAGAAAATAACTTGATAGGATTTCAGCAAAAGACAATGTAATCAATTTCTTGGACAATTCACCCCTCCTTTTATGCAATGCAAGGAAAGGAAAGGAAGCACACAGTTCTCAGAAATGCAATCAAATGTAATTCAGTTCACCCAGCAACTTAGACTACAGAAGTTGAAAACACAGGCAAAAGTGCTTTGATATGTGCTGGCAATGGAGTGAAAATATGTTAAAATGCTTTTAATTCCCTCTAGAGGTTCAGGGTGAGTGAAATCAAGTTAATATTAGTCCAGGCTCACTTTAGCAAGGATCTAGGGTGTAACTAGCAGGTTAAACGAATTTTTGGCAAGTGAAAGACAAGCAGCTTCTGTTTTCACACGTGAAGAAATTTGCAAATCGCGGCAAAATTTGCGAATGCGCCGGGCGCTATTACAGAAGAAATACAAGGGCTATCAATATTGTTTTGGAGTCCTATGAAAGCCTAGGATCTCAGCTTCCAGATGAAAGTTACTGCAAGTCTCTAGCATAAACGGTCACGGAGATATGAGCGATTAAATAAAGGTCGTTTTTCAGATTTGAAATTTTAAAGTTCAAAAAGACAAGTGCAGCTTGCAACTAGAAAATGACAAGTGACGGCTTTACAAATGACAGGTGACAGTTAGGAGACAGTTCTACTTAGATTAAAATAGGATTGAATTATATTATTTTAACTAAGAGATTGGTTCTGCACAGTTTTCTAGGTACTCACACTATATTCTTGAGTGAAATGGACCTCGCCACGGATCTGGTCAGGTTTTAAACTGGACTCTGGTCTCTGCACTTCACAGTGATCTGGGTCAGCTCTCTCTCTGGATTCTGAAGATTGATGGATTTAAAGTCTGGATCTTTCTGCACAGCTTTCTCTGGAGATTGATGGAGGTAAAGTATGGATTTTCCCGGCAGAGCTTCCAGCTGCAAATGGATTTGAAAATCCCTATCTGTCCTGTCTCTCTGCTTTTATGTGTTTTGAAAATGGGTGTGTGTGAGCAGCATCACTAGCCAGCCCCTCTCCACTTATCATTGGCCAAGCTTTCATTTCTCCCCTGATTGGGGGAGCTAAATTGTGTCAGAGTGATGTCATTTTACAGCCTGCAGAAAGTCCACTCCTCCTGTCAACTTACACACAAATCTAGATTTGAACCAAATACATATTTGCAGAGGTACATATTGTTTTAAAAGCATATGCACCCCTCACATATCACAGGAGGTATCTCCTGTTCAAACTCTGCTCTTCCTGGGAGCTTGCATTCAGAAATGGCAATATTTTGCACTTTTGAACTGGTTTGCAATACCGTACATTACCCCAAATTTACACACATGTGCGCAAGGAGTATGGACATTAGTTGATGAAGTGTCAGATTTTTCACATGCACACATTTTGAGTAATATCCTCTTTTCCGCTAAAACCCCCTGAACATGCCACCGGTTCTAAAAACCTCTTAAAATGTGGGCAGAAAAATCACAAGAATTATGGTGTCCTTTATACAATTTTCACATGTCCGCTCTATGAGTTATTCATCTTTTTAGAGTTATGTTCTGGCCCCAAAGGGGTGTGGTTTTCCTCCAGCACAAGGTTGAATTTCTGGTTTTTCCAGTTCTGCCAAGCCAGCTTGTTCTCACAGGCAGTGCCCCTCCCCTGTGCTTCCAGGAGAAATCTCCATTTACGACTCCCGCCATAAAACATTTGCCTGAGTTAAGACAGGGCTTTGTTCAATTTCCTGCAGAGCCCAGGTAATTCAATCAGGGAAGTGTCATATCCCTTTTGGTGTGAGCAGCAAAAGGGCAGCTAGGCCTGGGAACACAGCTGTGACTCAAGTTTCACTCCTGATGGGGGTAGTTGCCAGGCAAATTGGAATCTCTTTAAGCCAGTTTTTAGCTACATGTCATTTCTGTTCCCCAGTTTCTGCATTCAAATAAAACTAAACATTTTCACATATGCAGCTAGAAGGCTGATTCTAAGTTTAAAACTATGACATTTAAACAATTGCAACCTATGTGACACTCAAAAGTAGGTCACTCAGTCAATTTAAACATTTAGATTTTTTTTTGTGTCTTTCAGTCCAAATTTACTTAAACTGCTGAAATCCACAGCTCAGCCAGTCTTGTTATAAACCTTCAAGTCACTTCAGAATATAACTTTACATTGTATCCACCTCTCAGTAAGTCTTTCTTTGGCCTGTTTTGGGTTCATTTATTCAGTTTTCTACAAAAAAGTAAAATCTGGTGGTTTTAAAACGCCGGCTTTTGGATAGTGGTGAGTACTGGTACTGCACCCCTTTTTGGGATTTAAGAAAATGAATTCCCAACAGTTATGGGTTTGCTTTTGGCAATCAGCATTGCCATTCCCAATGGTTTCAGACTACTGTGTGGGTAGTCCAATGGTGGTTTTAGGCAGTGTCCTTCTGTGCCCATAACATCGGCAAAAATGAGTGGCAGCCTATTCTTCATGCATTTCCCTGTGCATTTTCTGGGAAGCTCTGGCCATCATGATGTTTTCCATGTCAGTACTGCACAGTTTTGAGGTAGGGCTCGGATGCATGGGTAAATACATCCCACAAGCCCCCCTTCTTGCGGTGGCCATCTGATCCTTCACTGGTGGGACCCGCAAGATCTGGGATGTAGTTCTCATCTTCTTCCGGTAGATGGCACAGTTCAGCATCTTTTCCTCCATCCGGTACTGGTCGATCGGTTCTCCTCGCCGGTCCTGATGGGAATATTGGGCGGTACCCCGGGCCCATTGCGTCTCTGCTCCCGGTCTCCGGATCTTCCTCCTTGGCCCGTTTCCAGGTTTTCTTTCTCCTAGGACGACAAAGGAAGAGTGGCAATACCTATCCATAGACATTTTTCCCCCACCATTGATATAGTGGGGCAGCATATGCATTTCATCATAACGAAACATTACATCCTTATTTTGAAAAAAAAACAGTATAACTAAGAGACAGTTTCATGCAAATCACAATATTTTAGAGACTAGATGTGGTATGTTTTATGGTTGGAACTGAATTAGTCTGAGACAGTACCCGCTAGGATTCCAGAGGATTCCTCCAGTTGTTGCAGAGCGTGCCTGGGATGGCAACATTTCAACTGGTTTATGTGGACCCACTTGTCTTCCCCCGCTGCCAAAGGACCTTTGGGGATGTGGATTTTGTAGGCCACAGGGGAGATCTTGTCGATGATCTCAAAGGGTCCCTTCCATGTAGGCAAAAAGTTCCGCTGTTTTGCCTGGTTTCTTTGGAAATTGTATAGATAGACCCGGTCCCCCACCTGATATTCCTTCCTGGAATTCTTCAGGTCATAGTGGGTCTTCATGCTATCAGCCGATCTTTCTAGATTCCGCTGAGCGTAAGCAAAAGCATGTTGGAGGTGTTTCCTTAAATTCTCCACATACTCATGAGTAGTGGAGGCATTTATCAGTGTCTGCTCTTGGGTCCTATAGAGCAAATGCTGCGGAAGCACCATCTTGCGCCCAGTCATCAACTCAAATGGTGACATTTTGGTTGCAGATGAAGGGGTAGATCTGATGGCCATTAGGACCAGAGGTAATCGGATATCCCAACTTGGCCCAGAATCTGCCACAAACTTTTTTAAGATGCTCACAATGGTTCGGTTATATCTCTCTACTGCCCCAGAAGAAGCTGGCCTGTAAGCAATATGTAACTTCTTTTTGACCCCCAGTATCTCCCACATCTTTGTCATTACTTCACTGGTGAAGTGGCTACCTCTGACTGACTCAATCCTTTGAGGTAGACCAAAACGGGAAAAGATGTGGTTAATCATCAAGGCAGCTGCCGTTTCTGCCTTGCAGTTTGGGGCTGGGAGACATTCCACCCACTTGGTAAACAAGCATGTCACAGTCAACATGTACTTATTCCCCCTAGCAGAGCGAATCACGGGGCCTACAAAGTCGATTTGTAAATCTGACCATGGCAGTGTCATTCCCCTCTTTTGGAGAGGCGCGCGGTGCGTGAGGGATGATGGCTGAAATTGTGCACACACAAGACACCCCTTCAAGTATTGGTCGAGGTCCTGCCCCATGTGTGGCCAGTATGCAACCTCTCTTAAGATTTCCAATGTTGTGTGAAACCCCCGATGACCGGCGGTGGCCGCATCGTGGGCGTGACTTAACATCAGGCTTCGGAATGAGGTAGGAACCACCCACTGATCGTGGCCAGCTTTGGATTTCCTTACCAGCAAACCGTCTTGGATTCGGAACATTTTTGGACATTTCATCAACACTCTTAGGTCCTCTTTCCCAGTGTAATCGGTATCCGTCAGGGGAAAGTTCTCAGGGTCCTCAAGGTGTTGGTAAAACTTACCAATAATTGGATCCCCCTTCTGAGCTGTAATAAAATCAGCATCAGGGGTCTCCTTACTCCATTGTGCAATTGAAAGGTCGTTGTGAGCATTTGTCTGGGACCTAGTGATAGCAGTGACCTGGATTTCCCCCAACAGGGACTCAATCTCAATTAGATCCCCTTGGATGGCCCCGGTTTTGGCCAGCTGATCAGCTAAGTCGTTTCCAGTTTTGTCTGGTCCCCCTACTTTAGAATGACCCTTGATCTTTTTCCAATAGATGGTCATCTCATTCGAGGTGACCAGATCATCAATGTTTTGGATCAACTTCCCATGTTTCAAGGGTTTGTTGTTAGCACATAACATGCCCCTGGCTTTCCAATTAACCAGGTGCTCCACGAACCCGTTCCGTACATAATCCGAATCTGTGATTATGACCAGTTCGTGGAGTTGATGCTGGACAGCAGTGAGGATGGCCTGATGCACAGCCATCAATTCTGCCACCTGACTACTTCGGGGACCAATTTTGTATCCAGCGGAGGGTTCTGGGGACACATTCACCCATGCATTCCCTACGCCGGCCACCAGTTCTTTCTCCCCGTCGTTGTCAACATGGTAAGAGCATCCATCCACATAGACAGTGGGCATTCCCTCACACTTGTCTTCTTCAAAGACTTTGTGTGGGGAATTAAGGTATGCCTCCATGTTGTCCTTTATTTTTAGACTTTCGTCCTCGAGACAGTTTTCTCTGGCACAATCATGCAAGTCAGCCAGACCTTGCGCGAGGGGACTCTTCTTGTTTTGGCCATATCTGACCTCCACAGGAAAGCCTTGCATTGACAGAATCCAGGAAGTAATTCGGGAATTACTCACATTTCCGGCCCGGATTCTGTCACTTTGGAGATATTGCAGAGGCTGGTGTGGAGTCTCCACTATGATGTGTTCCCCCTGGATAAACGGGCGGTAATTCTTCAATGCCCACACCGTTGCCAGGAGTGCCTTCTCACAATCGTTGAATTTTTCCTCCACAGAGGATAAAGTTTTGCTCGCATAGGAGATTACTTTATTGACCTTGTCATGCTTTTGGTATAATACTGCCGTCAAGCACGTATTAGAGAACCCCGTCTCCAGGAAGAACTCCTTGTTTCTGACAGGGTAAGCTAGGCAAGGCGCTTGTGAGAGGCTTCTCTTGAGTTGTCTTACTGCCTCGGCTTGTTCTGGACCCCATTCCCACTTGACCCCCCCCTTCAGGAGATGAATCAGGGGTCTGGTAATCTCTGCGTAGCCCTCAATGAACTTTCTGCTGTAATTAGTCAGTCCAAGGAGGCTCCTTAGTGCTCGCAGAGTTGTGGGGTCTTTCAGTTTCTGAAGTGCTTCCACTTTCTTTTCCTGGGGACAGAGACCCTGAGGAGTAATCTCATGCCCCAAGAAATTAACACAGGTTCTACACCACTGTGCTTTCTGAAAGGAAAGTTTTGCTCCGGCGGCCCTCAACTGCGTCAGAACATAACGGATCTCCGCTATGTGTTCCTCCACAGATGAACTTTTGATGAGGACATCATCTACATAAGCCAGGTTACCCCTCGCACCCAGGTTGGGCATGGCCTTATGTAGGAAAATGTTGAACTCATTACCGGAGTTAAGGTATCCGAAGGGAGTCCGGTTCCATGTGTACTGCTGGCCCCCAAAGGTAAAAGCCAGTTTGTATTGGTCCTCCCTGCTGACAGGCACGGTCCAGTATCCATTGGTCAGGTCTATTGCAGTGAATACCTGTGACCCCTGGATCTGGGCCAGCCCTTGGTCAATGTAGGGCAGAGGCCATCGGGAAGTATGGACCCGTTTGTTGAGCTCCCTGAGGTCGGCGCAGAGTCTCCACTGGCCGTTTGGCTTCAATATTCCCAGCACCGGATTATTGAAAGTGCTGTGGACTGGACGGATTATTCCCCGGGACTCAAGGTTCTTAATTATTTCAGTAAGGGACTCCATTGATGCGAGAGGCAAGCGATATTGCTTCACAAACACAGGAGTCATGCCAGGGTCCGTGGGGATTGTTGTTGTGTGGATGTCGGTGCGACCACAGTCATATGAGTCTACCGCAAAGAGATCTTGGAAATCCAAGAAAACTTGTTTCAACTTTTGCTTTTGTTCCAGAGTCACACAGGCATCAGCTAGGTTGACTCTCTCTTCCACCATCTGCCTGAAGCCTGGAAAGACTTCTGGTTTGGCTATTTCAGCGGCCTCCTCCAGCTGGGTGGAGAAGTCCCTGGTCAGAGTGCTGATTTGGACTGGAGGCTTCAGGTGGGAAAGGCAGCCCTCATGGACCTGGAAAATCACCTCATCCCTCCTGAAGTCACAAGTCACATCTTCCTTACCATAGGGGCAGGAAGTGTACACCAGGAAGTTCCCCCCATGCCGGGTAAAAATCCTGTCTGGTGTTGTTTTGTCCTCACTGTCACTGTCAAAACAGTCCTTGGGGATTGGTCCTAACAGTTCATTTACTAGGTCGATGGAAAAATGTCGGTCATCAACCGCCATTCCAATAATGGTGCCTGCGGCTAGAGTAATACTCTTTAAGTCGCTGTTATCCACCTCTATTGGAATGGTGTCATGTTCTATGTTGACTAATGGAGTTGGGTTTACCCCTAACCCTTGCTGTTGGAGAGAAGCATTTAGATGTATGTAAGCATCAGGGTTTTTCAACTCTTGTCCCCTTTTAACTTTCACTTCCAGGGAGAATTGTCGGGTCCTTTCTGGGATGGTGACTTCCTCTTTGATCTGAATCTCAACTGCATAAGGTAGCAATTGAGCTGACCTAAATGCTTTTTCTGGATCATCAAAGCCCATGGGATTATCCGCTAATCGGGACCAAGCTTTGAAGTTTATTAGGTCCAAACTAATGGCAAAGCGATTGAGAATGTCACTGCCTAAGTAAAAGGCGGCAGTGACGTCTCGCACGACCCAACAATTGTGGACTATGCTCTTGTTGCCAATGGAGATTTTGAGTATACACCTGCTTGGCAGGAGATGTTTGGAATTAGGCGCTTCCAGGTCCATTTCCCATTTGTCTATCAGTTTGAATGTGGGAATGGCTGGATCTTTTGGGAGTTGGCGGAACATGGCTTCGCTGATGAAGCTCTTACCGTTGTTCACATACACTCGAGCGAGAACAGAGTCCTTCCCATCATTTAATTGGACAGGGATGAACAACTGCTCTCCAATTTGCTGAATATCAGCCAGGCTCTGAGCTGATTTCACATCTTTCTGGACTATTGGAGTGGGAGTTTCTGATTGTGGATTAGTATAGAATCTCAGAGTGTTTCCTTCCAGCGTGGAGTACCACTTTAGACTGGAAGGCAGGTTGATTTTCAGAAATAGAGAGGACCCTCCATCACCAGTCTGTTGTCCTACTGCTATTACTGTCACGTCTGGAATTTGGCTATTCTGGAAGTGAAATTCTACTTGGTCAGATTTTTGTTCAACCATGTGGCAGGTGCCGTTTAAACTAACATGGTTGACACTCCGTTTTAATTTTATTGGTCTGCTAGTCTGGGTCCAGAGGACCTTGTTTACGCAATCTATTAGGGGTGACAACCTTCTCAGGAGGTCATTCCCTAGTAAACAAGGGGTGCCCTCTGGGGTCACAACTATGACCGGGTGTTTCAACTTGTGTCGCCCAATTTTAATGTCCAAGTCTGCCGTCCCCTCGACGGGAATTTCCTTCCCGTCAAAGTTCTGGAGTTGTCCAGGAAGAGAGGTGAGAGGAATTTGGTAATTCCCTCCCCTCCCTGCATTCAGTTCATCAAAGGCCCTTCTGGACAGAAGGGTGGCTTGAGATCCAGTGTCCACCAGTGCCAAAATTGTACCCTGCCCCTGTACTTGTACCGGGGCATAGTATCTTCCCTCCTTCTCCTCAAGGGGGCACAGATAATGCACATTTTTGGACAACTGGTGGGCAAATTGTCTGGTTTTGGACATTGCAAGAGAAGAAATTTGGGCAGAATTCTGTGGAGGGCCTTGGGAATCTGAAAGAAAAATGTGGCAACTGGAGATCAGAGCCATTGTGGGTTCCCCTGGCTCCGGTTCTGGGCCGCCCCCCCCCTTTTTGGAGGCAGTCACCAGGATGGGTTTGAACCAGGGGATTTTCTTGCTGTTGGTTCTGGGATGAGATGGTGGGCGGCGGTAGCTCAGTCTCCACATCTCCCCAGTCTGGATTTGCATCCCTAGGGACCCATTTTTCTTTGGGAGGAGTTCCCCCCTCTCTGAAGGAGAAGATCCTTTTCCCAGGATCCTCTGAGGATCCCTCTCCCTCAAATTGGAAGATCTGTACCTCCTCCTCAAACTGAGTCTGTTTGGGTCTTTTGTTTCTCCTACCCCCCCTCTGCTCCTTAGGAGGCAGACTTTCAGGGGCAAGAGATTTTGTTTCCGGTTCCTGGGTTTCCAGGGGCTGTTTACAAGTGAGGAAGGAAGCTTCCTCCAAGGCTTTACACCCCCCTTCCCCTTGTGCCTCCTCCCTGGGAACCGGTGAGTTATCGGGGTGCTGCCCCCGTCATTGTTCTGGGGCACCAGGTCCAGAGTTGGGTGCGTTCTGCGCCGGCACGCCGATCTGAATGTTCTGCTGAGCCCTCAGTATGTGACCCAGATCCCGCGCCATGTTTTGAACCTGGCGCTCTAACTGGGACACCCGCTCAGGCTGATACGGGGCCCTGTTTTCTCCCCTGGGCTGATCCCGGGAAGGGTAACTATCCCTTCTCTGGTAATACCCCGGATTGGGAAGATTTGGGTACCCCTCCACCCTTGGCCTCCCCTCTCCCGGATTAGGTTGTCTGGGCTCAGGGAATTGGGGAAAGAAGGATGGATGATTTTGGGGTTGGAAATTGGGTGGATACCTGGGGAAAAAGTTCTGCCCAGGATTTGGAGAATTTCTGCCCTCCTGTGGGAAGTTGGGAGGGAAGTTCCCTGGGTTAGGTGCTTGGCTGGATCCCCCCCCTTGGGCGGGAGGAGTCCACACATAACCCAGGATGGGTCGATTTCCCTTGTAACGGGGACTTACATAATCAGGAGAGCGAGGGACCCCATTTGTGGGGCTGCCTCCCTGGCTCCCTGTCTGTGACTGGCCCGAGGACCTTCTGGGCCTAGCATTATTAGGTGCAGGTAGGTTTTTAGGCCCCCCCATCTCCAAATCCAAAACGGGGGTGACCTTTACCTCTGCCACCTTGACAGCAGCAGGGGTGCTGTTGGCTTTGGGGTTTTTCTGGGCATTACTTTTGCTATCTACCGGTTTCTGCACCTCATAGATCCGGGTAGCCTGTTCAATGACCCAGTCTAAAGATCTTTTCTCGTGAAAATCCCTCACGAGCTGGGTCATTATGTATTTGGGCAAGGCATGAAAAAATGTATTGATGAATTCTCTACTGTCTGTGCGCACCCTTCTGGTGGTCTGCGCAAAAGCACGTTTCAGTTCTTGCACAAATTCTTGTGGGGCCTGATCCTCCCCACATTGCAAATTGTAGGCTGCCTTGCGAGCCTCTTGAGGATTTCTATGAATGGAAAAATGTTTCAAGATGGCCGCCTTATAGGTGGACCATCTTAAATGATTTTGGTCCTCCAGCCCCGCAAAGAAACTGGAGTATTCCGGGGAGAAGGTCCACTTTACATATTGAATACAGCTTTGGCTGTCCTTCAAATGGAAAGTCTCCATCATTTGCTCAAACAACTCTAAGTGCTCCCAAACAGAATACTTACCGTTCTTATGGTAAGGCGTGATGACGCTCCTGATCGCCTTAATCTGCTTTAAGGGGTCCTTAAGCAAGGCCCTTTTTGCCTTACTGGCCCTTTTGGTTCGGGTAACCCTGGTCCATTCATCCTCTGACTCAGAGGCACTGCTCCCAGAGGTTCCCGTCAGATCTTCCAGGTTTTCCCGGATTCTGCGAGCCTGGGAATGGCTGGCAGAATGTGGGGACCTGGTCTCCTGTTTCCTGTGGTGCTCAGAGGAGTCCTCAGATCCCTCCTTGCTGCCAGGATTTGCTGGGTAACCCCCCACTGACCTAACTGGGCAGAGGTTTTCAGGATGCCCTTAAGGGGCCTACTCTCCTGGGGTTCCCCACTGAACTGTACTGTACTTGGGTGCCCATACCCGGATGCCCACCCCTCCATTCCTGAGTGGTACTGGCCTATGAGCCCCATACTTTTAGCTGGATAGTAATCTGCCATCCCTGTGGCCCTGTGCTCATGTGCGCCAGGGGACATGGGGGTGGCAGAGTCCAGGGACTGAGAGAAATAAAGGCCTCTGGTACTAGGGCTCCTGGGGTTATGCTCAGGAGTTTCTCTTTCCCAGCGAACCTCATCTCTATCCGCCCCTGCTCCCTGTTGCAATGCAAGAGCCTGCGCCTTCAGTTCCTCAGTTAAGGCCTTACTAGACTCTATCAGTCTCTCCTGCATCGCTACCTGTTGTTGGAGTCTATCATTGCGCTGGCAGAGAGCCTCATTCTCTCTCTGTGTTTCCTGATTGGTCCTGGAGCACTGGGCCAGTCTTTGCTGCAGGAGGGTTACCTCCTGAGCTGTGTCCCTATTGGCCTGCTCCTTTCTTGCTAGAGCATCCTCCACCCTCCTGGTGTGCTCTAACAAGTTCTTGTGTTCTTTTTGGAGGTCACCCAGTCCCTGGTGGGCCAGGTGATTTTCTTCCATTTTTCTTTTTAAATGGCAGACTTCCTGGCCTAAGGCGTCTCTTTCCTGACTAAGAGCCTGCATTTGTGCCGCCAGGTCGTCCCTCTGCCTTTGAAAGGCACCAGCTTTCTGGCGTTCTTCATCAAACTCTGCCTGGGTATCCAGGTCTTTCGAAATCAGCTTGTTGCTCTCTACCTTCACTCTATCTAGATGACTTTGCAGGGTGGCTACCTTCTCCGTGCATGCCCTGTTAAAGTCTAATTGTTGCTCCAGCTTTTTCTGGCTCTGCAGTAAGGAGTCCAAACTGTCTCGGTGCTCCTTCTGCAGGGCCAGAAATCTAGTATCCTGGTCAGCCTTTTCCTGTTGCAGTATACCCATGTCCTCTTTTATTTTAATGATATACTGCCTACTGTCATTTTCTGACTCCTGGCTCCTGAGCAGCCTCTGCTCAGAAGAGTCCAGCTCAGATTGGGCCTTCTGTAATGCCAGCAGTTGCCTACTCGCCAGATCTTGGCCTTCAGCACATTTGTCCTGCATGGCTCCCATATGTAAATATAAATATGCCGCTACCCTGGCAATCTTGTTGTGCTCATCCTTGGCCTTAGAGGACATATATAGTTCACTCAGGGCCACATGTAAGGGACCCTGGTCTCTCCATATATCTGACCCTGTTTCCGTGATTTGGGGTGTGATGGCCTGCAACCAGACTGTTTGGTCCTGGTGAGTCCACTCACCTCTCACAAATAACTTATGTAAGAAGTGCTCTCTGGCTATTTTCATCTCTACTAAGGTCGTCATTCTAGAGATTGGTCTCTGTCCTGACTTATAGAAGTTTGTATTTTATTTTTGCAAAACAGACCTTTTTCTTAGATCGTTCCTTTGAGAAGTGCTTTACAGCGTAACACAGCGTGGTGATCCGACCGGATATGTGTATCTGGTCAGCTGGCACGCTGTATTAATCTGCACAAATGGTAGATCTAACCCAAACATCCCGGACGAGCCCCCAATTTGTAAGAGGATTCAATTCAACACTACAGCTAAGTCAACGCCTAGTCTGTAATACTGAATGAAAACCCTTATTGATATATCTTTATGTCCAGTTCATGCGTTCTGGATGACTACCCCTATATAACACCCCTCTCTTTGAATAACCCTGACCCCACTGAGCCAAGAAGTAGTTCTGTTTTGCAAGTTAAAAGGTTTAATTGATAATTTAAACAATATATATATATCACGCTTTATAATAAATTAATAATTGAATAGCACACTTAATCTGATATGATAAAGATTAACAACGGAGAATCTGGCACTAGCACACTTCTTTATAATCACTAAGGAGTTGACATGAAATGGATAAGATAGCAACCATACTTTTATGGTTTCAAATGGATGCAATGTGGAATGAAATGCAGTACAGAAAATAACTTGATAGGATTTCAGCAAAAGACAATGTAATCACTTTCTTGGACAATTCACCCCCCCTTTTATGCAATGCAAGGAAAGGAAAGGAAGCACACAGTTCTCAGAAATGCAATCAAATGTAATTCAGTTCACCCAGCAACTTAGACTACAGAAGTTGAAAACACAGGCAAAAGTGCTTTGATATGTGCTGGCAATGGAGTGAAAATATGTTAAAATGCTTTTAATTCCCTCTAGAGGTTCAGGGTGAGTGAAATCAAGTTAATATTAGTCCAGGCTCACTTTAGCAAGGATCTAGGGTGTAATTAGCAGGTTAAATGAATTTTTGGCAAGTGAAAGGCAAGCAGCTTCTGTTTTCACACGTGAAGAAATTTGCAAATCGTGGCAAAATTTGCGAATGCGCCGGGCGCTATTACAGAAGAAATACAAGGGCTATCAATATCGTTTAGGGGTCCTTTGAAAGCCTAGGATCTCAGCTTCCAGATGAAAGTTACTGCAAGTCTCTAACACAAACGGTCACGGAGATATGAGCGATTAAATAAAGGTCGTTTTTCAGATTTGAAATTTTAAAGTTCAAAAAGACAAGTGCAGCTTGCAACTAGAAAATGACAAGTGAAGGCTTTACAAATGACAGGTGACAGTTAGGAGACAGTTCTACTTAGATTAAAATAGGATTGAAATATATTATTTTAACTAAGAGATTGGTTCTGCACAGTTTTCTAGGTACTCACACTATATTCTTGAGTGAAATGGACCTCGCCACGGATCTGGTCAGGTTTTAAACTGGACTCTGGTCTCTGCACTTCACAGTGATCTGGGTCAGCTCTCTCTCTGGATTCTGAAGATTGATGGATTTAAAGTCTGGATCTTTCTGCACAGCTTTCTCTGGAGATTGATGGAGGTAAAGTATGGATTTTCCCGGCAGAGCTTCCAGCTGCAAATGGATTTGAAAGTCCCTATCTGTCCTGTCTCTCTGCTTTTATGTGTTTTGAAAATGGGTGTGTGTGAGCAGCATCACTAGCCAGCCCCTCTCCACTTATCATTGGCCAAGCTTTCATTTCTCCCCTGATTGGGGGAGCTAAATTGTGTCAGAGTGATGTCATTTTACAGCCTGCAGAAAGTCCACTCCTCCTGTCAACTTACACACAAATCTACATTTGAACCAAATACATATTTGCAGAGGTACATATTGTTTTAAAAGCATATGCACCCCTCACATATCACAGGAGGTATCTCCTGTTCAAACTCTGCTCTTCCTGGGAGCTTGCATTCAGAAATGGCAATATTTTGCACTTTTGAACTGGTTTGCAATACTGTACATTACCCCAAATTTACACACATGTGCACAAGGAGTATGGACATTAGTCGATGAAGTGTCAGATTTTTCACATGCACACATTTTGAGTAATATCCTCTTTTCCGCTAAAACCCCCCTGAACATGCCACCGGTTCTAAAAACCTCTTAAAATGTGGGCAGAAAAATCACAAGAATTATGGTGTCCTTTATACAATTTTCACATGTCCGCTCTATGAGTTATTCATCTTTTTAGAGTTATGTTCTGGCCCCAAAGGGGTGTGGTTTTCCTCCAGCACAAGGTTGAATTTCTGTTTTTCCGAGTTCTGCCAAGCCAGCTTGCTCTCACAGGCAGTGCCCCTCCCCTGTGCTTCCAGGAGAAATCTCCATTTACGACTCCCGCCATAAAACATTTGCCTGAGTTAAGACAGGGCTTTGTTCAATTTCCTGCAGAGCCCAGGTAATTCAATCAGGGAAGTGTCATATCCCTTTTGGTGTGAGCAGCAAAAGGGCAGCTAGGCCTGGGAACACAGCTGTGACTCAAGTTTCACTCCTGATGGGGGTAGTTGCCAGGCAAATTGGAATCTCTTTAAGACAGTTTTTAGCTACATGTCATTTCTGTTCCCCAGTTTCTGCATTCAAATAAAACTAAACATTTTCACATATGCAGCTAGAAGGCTGATTCTAAGTTTAAAACTATGACATTTAAACAATTGCAACCTATGTGACACTCAAAAGTAGGTCACTAAGTCAATTTAAACATTTAGATTTTTTTTAGTGTCTTTCAGTCCAAATTTACTTAAACTGCTGAAATCCACAGCTCAGCCAGTCTTGTTATAAACCTTCAAGTCACTTCAGAATATAACTTTACATTGTATCCACCTCTCAGTAAGTCTTTCTTTGGCCTGTTTTGGGTTCATTTATTCGGTTTTCTACAAAAAAGTAAAATTTGGTGGTTTTAAAACGCCGGCTTTTGGATAGTGGTGAGTACTGGTACTGCACCCCTTTTTGGGATTTAAGAAAATGAATTCCCAACAGTTATGGGTTTGCTTTTGGCAATCAGCATTGCCATTCCCAATGGTTTCAGACTACTGTGTGGGTAGTCCAATGGTGGTTTTAGGCAGTGTCCTTCTGTGCCCATAACATCGGCAAAAATGAGTGGCAGCCTATTCTTCATGCATTTCCCTGTGCATTTACTGGGAAGCTCTGGCCATCATGATGTTTTCCATGTCAGTACTGCACAGTTTTGAGGTAGGGCTCGGTTGCATGGGTAAATACATCCCACAAGCCCCCCTTCTTGCGGTGGCCATCTGATCCTTCACTGGTGGGACCCGCAAGATCTGGGATGTAGTTCTCATCTTCTTCCGGTAGATGGCACAGTTCAGCATCTTTTCCTCCATCCGGTACTGGTCGATCGGTTCTCCTCGCCGGTCCTGATGGGAATATTGGGCGGTACCCCGGGCCCATTGCGTCTCTGCTCCCGGTCTCCGGATCGTCCTCCTTGGCCCGTTTCCAGGTTTTCTTTCTCCTAGGACGACAAAGGAAGAGCGGCAATACCTATCCATAGACATGTTTCCCCCACCATTGATATAGTGGGGCAGCATATGCATTTCATCATAACGAAACATTACATCCTTATTTTGAAAAAAAAACAGTATAAGTAAGAGACAGTTTCATGCAAATCACAATATTTTAGAGACTAGATGTGGTATGTTTTATGGTTGGAACTGAATTAGTCTGAGACAGTACCTGCTAGGATTCCAGAGGATTCCTCCAGTTGTTGCAGAGCGTGCCTGGGATGGCAACATTTCAACTGGTTTATGTGGACCCACTTGTCTTCCCCCGCTGCCAAAGGACCTTTGGGGATGTGGATTTTGTAGGCCACAGGGGAGATCTTGTCGATGATCTCAAAGGGTCCCTTCTATGTAGGCAAAAATTTCCGCTGTTTTGCCTGGTTTCTTTGGAAATTGTATAGATAGACCCTGTTCCCCACCTGATATTCCTTCCTGGAAGTCTTCAGGTCATAGTGGTTCTTCATTCTATCAGCCGATCTTTCTAGATTCCGCTGAGCGTAAGCAAAAGATGTTGGAGGTGTTTCCTTAAATTCTCCACATACTCATGAGTAGTGGAGGCATTTATCAGTGTCTGCTCTTGGGTCCTATAGAGCAAATGCTGCAGAAGCACCATCTTGCGCCCAGTCATCAACTCAAATGGTGACATTTTGGTTGCAGATGAAGGGGTAGATCTGATGGCCATTAGGACCAGAGGTAATCGGATATCCCAACTTGGCCCAGAATCTGCCACAAACTTTTTTAAGATGCTCACAATGGTTCGGTTATATCTCTCTACTGCCCCAGAAGAAGCTGGCCTGTAAGCAATATGTAACTTCCTTTTGACCCCCAGTATCTCCCACATCTTTGTCATTACTTCACTGGTGAAGTGGCTACCTCTGTCTGACTCAATCCTTTGAGGTAGACCAAAACGGGAAAAGATGTGGTTAATCATCAAGGCAGCTGCCGTTTCTGCCTTGCAGTTTGGGGCTGGGAGACATTCCACCCACTTGGTAAACAAGCATGTCACAGTCAACATGTACTTATTCCCCCTAGCAGAGCGAATCACGGGGCCTACAAAGTCGATTTGTAAATCTGACCATGGCAGTATCATCCCCCTCTTTTGGAGAGGCACGCGGTGCGTGAGGGATGATGGCTGAAATTGTGCACACACAAGACACCCCTTCAAGTATTGGTCGAGGTCCTGCCCCATGTGTGGCCAGTATGCAACCTCTCTTAAGATTTCCAATGTTGTGTGAAACCCCCGATGGCCGGCGGTGGCCGCATCATGGGCGTGACTTAACATCAGGCTTCGGAATGAGGTAGGAACCACCCACTGATCGTGGCCAGCTTTGGATTTCCTTACCAGCAAACCGTCTTGGATTCGGAACATTTTTGGACATTTCATCAACACTCTTAGGTCCTCTTTCCCAGTGTAACCGGTATCCGTCAGGGGAAAGTTCTCAGGGTCCTCAAGGTGTTGGTAAAACTTACCAATAATTGGATCCCCCTTCTGAGCTGCAATCAAATCAGCATCAGGGGTCTCCTTACTCCATTGTGCAATTGAAAGGTTGTTGTGAGCATTTGTCTGGGACCTAGTGATAGCAGTGACTTGGATTTCCCCCAACAGGGACTCAATCTCAATTAGATCCCCTTGGATGGCCCCGGTTTTGGCCAGCTGATCAGCTAAGTCGTTTCCAGTTTTGTCTGGTCCCTCTACTTTGGAATGACCCTTGATCTTTTTCCAATAGATGGTCATCTCATTCGAGGTGACCAGATCATCAATGTTTTGGATCAACTTCCCATGTTTCAAGGGTTTGTTGTTAGCACATAACATGCCCCTGGCTTTCCAATTAACCAGGTGCTCCACGAACCCGTTCCGTACATAATCCGAATCTGTGATTATGACCAGTTCGTGGAGTTGATGCTGGACAGCAGTGAGGATGGCCTGATGCACAGCCATCAATTCTGCCACCTGACTACTTCGGGGACCAATTTTGTATCCAGCGGAGGGTTCTGGGGACACATTCACCCATGCATTCCCTACGCCGGCCACCAGTTCTTTCTCCCCGTCGTTGTCAACATGGTAAGAGCATCCATCCACATAGACAGTGGGCATTCCCTCACACTTGTCTTCTTCAAAGACTTTGTGTGGGGAATTAAGGTATGCCTCCATGTTGTCCTTTATTTTTAGACTTTCGTCCTCGAGACAGTTTTCTCTGGCACAATCATGCAAGTCAGCCAGACCTTGCGCGAGGGGACTCTTCTTGTTTTGGCCATATCTGACCTCCACAGGAAAGCCTTGCATTGACAGAATCCAGGAAGTAATTCGGGAATTACTCACATTTCCGGCCCGGATTCTGTCACTTTGGAGATATTGCAGAGGCTGGTGTGGAGTCTCCACTATGATGTGTTCCCCCTGGATAAACGGGCGGTAATTCTTCAATGCCCACACCGTTGCCAGGAGTGCCTTCTCACAATCGTTGAATTTTTCCTCCACAGAGGATAAAGTTTTGCTCGCATAGGAGATTACTTTATTGACCTTGTCATGCTTTTGGTATAATACTGCCGTCAAGCACGTATTAGAGAACCCCGTCTCCAGGAAGAACTCCTTGTTTCTGACAGGGTAAGCTAGGCAAGGCGCTTGTGAGAGGCTTCTCTTGAGTTGTCTTACTGCCTCGGCTTGTTCTGGACCCCATTCCCACTTGACCCCCCCCTTCAGGAGATGAATCAGGGGTCTGGTAATCTCTGCGTAGCCCTCAATGAACTTTCTGCTGTAATTAGTCAGTCCAAGGAGGCTCCTTAGTGCTCGCAGAGTTGTGGGGTCTTTCAGTTTCTGAAGTGCTTCCACTTTCTTTTCCTGGGGACAGAGACCCTGAGGAGTAATCTCATGCCCCAAGAAATTAACACAGGTTCTACACCACTGTGCTTTCTGAAAGGAAAGTTTTGCTCCGGCGGCCCTCAACTGCGTCAGAACATAACGGATCTCCGCTATGTGTTCCTCCACAGATGAACTTTTGATGAGGACATCATCTACATAAGCCAGGTTACCCCTCGCACCCAGGTTGGGCATGGCCTTATGTAGGAAAATGTTGAACTCATTACCGGAGTTAAGGTATCCGAAGGGAGTCCGGTTCCATGTGTACTGCTGGCCCCCAAAGGTAAAAGCCAGTTTGTATTGGTCCTCCCTGCTGACAGGCACGGTCCAGTATCCATTGGTCAGGTCTATTGCAGTGAATACCTGTGACCCCTGGATCTGGGCCAGCCCTTGGTCAATGTAGGGCAGAGGCCATCGGGAAGTATGGACCCGTTTGTTGAGCTCCCTGAGGTCGGCGCAGAGTCTCCACTGGCCGTTTGGCTTCAATATTCCCAGCACCGGATTATTGAAAGTGCTGTGGACTGGACGGATTATTCCCCGGGACTCAAGGTTCTTAATTATTTCAGTAAGAGACTCCATTGATGCGAGAGGCAAGCGATATTGCTTCACAAACACAGGAGTCATGCCAGGGTCCGTGGGGATTGTTGTTGTGTGGATGTCGGTGCGACCACAGTCATATGAGTCTACCGCAAAGAGATCTTGGAAATCCAAGAAAACTTGTTTCAACTTTTGCTTTTGTTCCAGAGTCACACAGGCATCAGCTAGGTTGACTCTCTCTTCCACCATCTGCCTGAAGCCTGGAAAGACTTCTGGTTTGGCTATTTCAGCGGCCTCCTCCAGCTGGGTGGAGAAGTCCCTGGTCAGAGTGCTGATTTGGACTGGAGGCTTCAGGTGGGAAAGGCAGCCCTCATGGACCTGGAAAATCACCTCATCCCTCCTGAAGTCACAAGTCACATCTTCCTTACCATAGGGGCAGGAAGTGTACACCAGGAAGTTCCCCCCATGCCGGGTAAAAATCCTGTCTGGTGTTGTTTTGTCCTCACTGTCACTGTCAAAACAGTCCTTGGGGATTGGTCCTAACAGTTCATTTACTAGGTCGATGGAAAAATGTCGGTCATCAACCGCCATTCCAATAATGGTGCCTGCGGCTAGAGTAATACTCTTTAAGTCGCTGTTATCCACCTCTATTGGAATGGTGTCATGTTCTATGTTGACTAATGGAGTTGGGTTTACCCCTAACCCTTGCTGTTGGAGAGAAGCATTTAGATGTATGTAAGCATCAGGGTTTTTCAACTCTTGTCCCCTTTTAACTTTCACTTCCAGGGAGAATTGTCGGGTCCTTTCTGGGATGGTGACTTCCTCTTTGATCTGAATCTCAACTGCATAAGGTAGCAATTGAGCTGACCTAAATGCTTTTTCTGGATCATCAAAGCCCATGGGATTATCCGCTAATCGGGACCAAGCTTTGAAGTTTATTAGGTCCAAACTAATGGCAAAGCGATTGAGAATGTCACTGCCTAAGTAAAAGGCGGCAGTGACGTCTCGCACGACCCAACAATTGTGGACTATGCTCTTGTTGCCAATGGAGATTTTGAGTATACACCTGCTTGGCAGGAGATGTTTGGAATTAGGTGCTTCCAGGTCCATTTCCCATTTGTCTATCAGTTTGAATGTGGGAATGGCTGGATCTTTTGGGAGTTGGCGGAACATGGCTTCGCTGATGAAGCTCTTACCGTTGTTCACATACACTCGAGCGAGAACAGAGTCCTTCCCATCATTTAATTGGACAGGGATGAACAACTGCTCTCCAATTTGCTGAATATCAGCCAGGCTCTGAGCTGATTTCACATCTTTCTGGACTATTGGAGTGGGAGTTTCTGATTGTGGATTAGTATAGAATCTCAGAGTGTTTCCTTCCAGCGTGGAGTACCACTTTAGACTGGAAGGCAGGTTGATTTTCAGAAATAGAGAGGACCCTCCATCACCAGTCTGTTGTCCTACTGCTATTACTGTCACGTCTGGAATTTGGCTATTCTGGAAGTGAAATTCTTCTTGGTCAGATTTTTGTTCAACCATGTGGCAGGTGCCGTTTAAACTAACATGGTTGACACTCCGTTTTAATTTTATTGGTCGGCTAGTCTGGGTCCAGAGGACCTTGTTTACGCAATCTATTAGGGGTGACAACCTTCTCAGGAGGTCATTCCCTAGTAAACAAGGGGTGCCCTCTGGGGTCACAACTATGACCGGGTGTTTCAACTTGTGTCGCCCAATTTTAATGTCCAAGTCTGCCGTCCCCTCGACGGGAATTTCCTTCCCGTCAAAGTTCTGGAGTTGTCCAGGAAGAGAGGTGAGAGGAATTTGGTAATTCCCTCCCCTCCCTGCATTCAGTTCATCAAAGGCCCTTCTGGACAGAAGGGTGGCTTGAGATCCAGTGTCCACCAGTGCCAAAATTGTACCCTGCCCCTGTATTTGTACCGGGGCATAGTATCTTCCCTCCTTCTCCTCAAGGGGGCACAGATAATGCACATTTTTGGACAACTGGTGGGCTAATTGTCTGGTTTTGGACATTGCAAGAGAAGAAATTTGGGCAGAATTCTGTGGAGGGCCTTGGGAATCTGAAAGAAAAATTTGGCAACTGGAGATCAGAGCCATTGTGGGTTCCCCTGGCTCCGGTTCCGGGCCGCCCCCCCTTTTTGGAGGCAGTCACCAGGATGGGTTTGAACCAGGGGATTTTCTTGCTGTTGGTTCTGGGATGAGATGGTGGGCGGCGGTAGCTCAGTCTCCACATCTCCCCAGTCTGGATTTGCATCCCTAGGGACCCATTTTTCTTTGGGAGGAGTTCCCCCCTCTCTGAAGGAGAAGATCCTTTTCCCAGGATCCTCTGAGGATCCCTCTCCCTCAAATTGGAAGATCTGTACCTCCTCCTCAAACTGAGTCTGTTTGGGTCTTTTGTTTCTCCTACCCCCCCTCTGCTCCTTAGGAGGCAGACTTTCAGGGGCAAGAGATTTTGTTTCCGGTTCCTGGGTTTCCAGGGGCTGTTTACAAGTGAGGAAGGAAGCTTCCTCCAAGGCTTTACACCCCCCTTCCCCTTGTGCCTCCTCCCTGGGAACCGGTGAGTTATCGGGGTGCTGCCCCCGTCATTGTTCTGGGGCACCAGGTCCAGAGTTGGGTGCGTTCTGCACCGACACGCCAATCTGAATGTTCTGCTGAGCCCTCAGTATGTGACCCAGATCCCGCGCCATGTTTTGAACCTGGCGCTCTAACTGGGACACCCGCTCAGGCTGATACGGGGCCCTGTTTTCTCCCCTGGGCTGATCCCGGGAAGGGTAACTATCCCTTCTCTGGTAATACCCCGGATTGGGAAGATTTGGGTACCCCTCCACCCTTGGCCTCCCCTCTCCCGGATTAGGTTGTCTGGGCTCAGGGAATTGGGGAAAGAAGGATGGATGATTTTGGGGTTGGAAATTGGGTGGATACCTGGGGAAAAAGTTCTGCCCAGGATTTGGAGAATTTCTGCCCTCCTGTGGGAAGTTGGGAGGGAAGTTCCCTGGGTTAGGTGCTTGGCTGGATCCCCCCCCTTGGGCTGGAGGAGTCCACACATAACCCAGGATGGGTCGATTTCCCTTGTAACGGGGACTTACATAATCAGGAGAGCGAGGGACCCCATTTGTGGGGCTGCCTCCCTGGCTCCCTGTCTGTGACTGGCCCGAGGACCTTCTGGGCCTAGCATTATTAGGTGCAGGTAGGTTTTTAGGCCCCCCATCTCCAAATCCAAAACGGGGGTGACCTTTACCTCTGCCACCTTGACAGCAGCAGGGGTGCTGTTGGCTTTGGGGTTTTTCTGGGCATTACTTTTGCTATCTACCGGTTTCTGCACCTCATAGATCCGGGTAGCCTGTTCAATGACCCAGTCTAAAGATCTTTTCTCGTGAAAATCCCTCACGAGCTGGGTCATTATGTATTTGGGCAAGGCATGAAAAAATGTATTGATGAATTCTCTACTGTCTGTGTGCACCCTTCTGGTGGTCTGCGCAAAAGCACGTTTCAGTTCTTGCACAAATTCTTGTGGGGCCTGATCCTCCCCACATTGCAAATTGTAGGCTGCCTTGCGAGCCTCTTGAGGATTTCTATGAATGGAAAAATGTTTCAAGATGGCCGCCTTATAGGTGGACCATCTTAAATGATTTTGGTCCTCCAGCCCCGCAAAGAAACTGGAGTATTCCGGGGAGAAGGTCCACTTTACATATTGAATAGAGCTTTGGCTGTCCTTCAAATGGAAAGTCTCCATCATTTGCTCAAACAACTCTAAGTGCTCCCAAACAGAATACTTAGCGTTCTTATGGTAAGGCGTGATGACGCTCCTGATCGCCTTAATCTGCTTTAAGGGGTCCTTAAGCAAGGCCCTTTTTGCCTTACTGGCCCTTTTGGTTCGGGTAACCCTGGTCCATTCATCCTCTGACTCAGAGGCACTGCTCCCAGAGGTTCCCGTCAGATCTTCCAGGTTTTCCCGGATTCTGCGAGCCTGGGAATGGCTAGCAGAATGTGGGGACCTGGTCTCCTGTTTCCTGTGGTGCTCAGAAGAGTCCTCAGATCCCTCCTTGCTGCCAGGATTTGCTGGGTACCCCCCCCACTGACCTAACTGGGCAGAGGTTTTCAGGATGCCCTTAAGGGGCCTACTCTCCTGGGGTTCCCCACTGAACTGTACTGTACTTGGGTGCCCATACCCGGATGCCCACCCCTCCATTCCTGAGTGGTACTGGCCTATGAGCCCCATACTTTTAGCTGGATAGTATTCTGCCATCCCTGTGGCCCTGTGCTCATGTGCGCCAGGGGACATGGGGGTGGCAGAGTCCAGGGACTGAGAGAAATAAAGGCCTCTGGTACTAGGGCTCCTGGGGTTATGCTCAGGAGTTTCTCTTTCCCAGCGAACCTCATCTCTATCCGCCCCTGCTCCCTGTTGCAATGCAAGAGCCTGCGCCTTCAGTTCCTCAGTTAAGGCCTTACTAGACTCTATCAGTCTCTCCTGCATCGCTACCTGTTGTTGGAGTCTATCATTGTGCTGGCAGAGAGCCTCATTCTCTCTCTGTGTTTCCTGATTGGTCCTGGAGCACTGGGCCAGTCTTTGCTGCAGGAGGGTTACCTCCTGAGCTGTGTCCCTATTGGCCTGCTCCTTTCTTGCTAGAGCATCCTCCACCCTCCTGGTGTGCTCTAACAAGTTCTGGTGTTCTTTTTGGAGGTCACCCAGTCCCTGGTGGGCCAGGTGATTTTCTTCAATTTTTCTTTTTAAATGGCAGACTTCCTGCCCTAAGGCATCTCTTTCCTGACTAAGAGCCTGCATTTGTGCCGCCAGGTCGTCCCTCTGCCTTTGAAAGGCACCAGCTTTCTGGCGTTCTTCATCAAACTCTGCCTGGGTATCCAGGTCTTTCGAAATCAGCTTGTTGCTCTCTACCTTCACTCTATCTAGATGACTTTGCAGGGTGGCTACCTGCTCTGTGCATGCCCTGTTAAAGTCTAATTGTTGCTCCAGCTTTTTCTGGCTCTGCAGTAAGGAGTCCAAACACTCTCGGTGCTCCTTCTGCAGGGCCAGAAATCTAGTATCCTGGTCAGCCTTTTCCTGTTGCAGTATACCCATGTCCTCTTTTATTTTAATGATATACTGCCTACTGTCATTTTCTGACTCCTGGCTCCTGAGCAGCCTCTGCTCAGAAGAGTCCAGCTCAGATTGGGCCTTCTGTAATGCCAGCAGTTGCCTACTCGCCAGATCTTGGCCTTCAGCACATTTGTCCTGCATGGCTCCCATATGTAAATATAAATATGCCGCTACCCTGGCAATCTTGTTGTGCTCATCCTTGGCCTTAGAGGACATATATAGTTCACTCAGGGCCACATGTAAGGGACCCTGGTCTCTCCATATATCTGACCCTGTTTCCGTGATTTGGGGTGTGATGGCCTGCAACCAGACTGTTTGGTCCTGGTGAGTCCACTCACCTCTCACAAATAACTTATGTAAGAAGTGCTCTCTGGCTATTTTCATGTCTACTAAGGTCGTCATTCTAGAGATTGGTCTCTGTCCTGACTTACAGAAGTTTGTAGTTTATTTTTGCAAAACAGACCTTTTTCTTAGAGCGTTCCTTTGAGAAGTGCTTTACAGCGTAACACAGCGTGGTGATCCGACCGGATATGTGTATCTGGTCAGCTGGCACGCTGTATTAATCTGCACAAATGGTAGATCTAACCCAAACATCCCGGACGAGCCCCCAATTTGTAAGAGGAT
Source organism: Ambystoma mexicanum (assembly GCF_040938575.1). Lineage (NCBI taxonomy): Eukaryota > Metazoa > Chordata > Amphibia > Caudata > Ambystomatidae > Ambystoma > Ambystoma mexicanum. The sequence goes on from NC_090937.1 coordinate 433,833,136, forward strand.
TCAATTCAACACTACAGCTAAGTCAACGCCTAGTCTGTAATACTGAATGAAAACCCTTATTAATATATCTTTATGTCCAGTTCATGCGTTCTGGATGACTACCCCTATATAACACCCCTCTCTTTGAATAACCCTGACCCCACTGAGCCAAGAAGTAGTTCTGTTGTGCAAGTTAAAAGGTTTAATTGATAATTTAAACAATATATATATATCACGCTTTATAATAAATTAATAATTGAATAGCACACTTAATCTGATATGATAAAGATTAACAACGGAGAATCTGGCACTAGCACACTTCTTTATAATCACTAAGGAGTTGACATGAAATGGATAAGATAGCAACAATACTTTTATGGTTTCAAATGGATGCAATGTGGAATGAAATGCAGTACAGAAAATAACTTGATAGGATTTCAGCAAAAGACAATGTAATCACTTTCTTGGACAATTCACCCCCCCTTTTATGCAATGCAAGGAAAGGAAAGGAAGCACACAGTTCTCAGAAATGCAATCAAATGTAATTCAGTTCACCCAGCAACTTAGACTACAGAAGTTGAAAACACAGGCAAAGGTTCTTTGATATGTGCTGGCAATGGAGTGAAAATATGTTAAAATGCTTTTAATTCCCTCTAGAGGTTCAGGGTGAGTGAAATCAAGTTAATATTAGTCCAGGCTCACTTTAGCAAGGATCTAGGGTGTAACTAGCAGGTTAAACGAAATTTGGCAAGTGAAAGGCAAGCAGCTTCTGTTTTCACACGTGAAGAAATTTGCAAATCGCGGCAAAATTTGTGAATGCGCCGGGCGCTATTACAGAAGAACTACAAGGGCTATCAATATCGTTTTGGGGTCCTATGAAAGCCTAGGATCTCAGCTTCCAGATGAAAGTTACTGCAAGTCTCTAGCACAAACGGTCACGGAGATATGAGCGATTAAATAAAGGTCGTTTTTCAGATTTGAAATTTTAAAGTTCAAAAAGACAAGTGCAGCTTGCAACTAGAAAATGACAAGTGACGGCTTTACAAATGACAGGTGACAGTTAGGAGACAGTTCTACTTAGATTAAAATAGGATTGAATTATATTATTTTAACTAAGAGATTGGTTCTGCACAGTTTTCTAGGTACTCACACTATATTCTTGAGTGAAATGGACCTCGCCACGGATCTGGTCAGGTTTTAAACTGGACTCTGGTCTCTGCACTTCACAGTGATCTGGGTCAGCTCTCTCTCTGGATTCTGAAGATTGATGGATTTAAAGTCTGGATCTTTCTGCACACCTTTCTCTGGAGATTGATGGAGGTAAAGTATGGATTTTCCCGGCAGAGCTTCCAGCTGCAAATGGATTTGAAAATCCCTATCTGTCCTGTCTCTCTGCTTTTATGTGTTTTGAAAATGGGTGTGTGTGAGCAGCATCACTAGCCAGCCCCTCTCCACTTATCATTGGCCAAGCTTTCATTTCTCCCCTGATTGGGGGAGCTAAATTGTGTCAGAGTGATGTCATTTTACAGCCTGCAGAAAGTCCACTCCTCCTGTCAACTTACACACAAATCTAGATTTGAACCAAATACATATTTGCAGAGGTACATATTGTTTTAAAATCATATGCACCCCTCACATATCACAGGAGGTATCTCCTGTTCAAACTCTGCTCTTCCTGGGAGCTTGCTTTCAGAAATGGCAATATTTTGCACTTTTGAACTGGTTTGCAATACCGTACATTACCCCAAATTTACACACATGTGCGCAAGGAGTATGGACATTAGTTGATGAAGTGTCAGATTTTTCACATGCACACATTTTGAGTAATATCCTCTTTTCCGCTAAAACCCCCCTGAACATGCCACCGGTTCTAAAAACCTCTTAAAAGGTGGGCAGAAAAATCACAAGAATTATGGTGTCCTTTATACAATTTTCACATGTCCGCTCTATGAGTTATTCATCTTTTTAGAGTTATGTTCTGGCCCCAAAGGGGTGTGGTTTTCCTCCAGCACAAGGTTGAATTTCTGGTTTTTCCAGTTCTGCCAAGCCAGCTTGCTCTCACAGGCAGTGCCCCTCCCCTGTGCTTCCAGGAGAAATCTCCATTTACGACTCCCGCCATAACACATTTGCCTGAGTTAAGACAGGGCTTTGTTCAATTTCCTGCAGAGCCCAGGTAATTCAATCAGGGAAGTGTCATATCCCTTTTGGTGTGAGCAGCAAAAGGGCAGCTAGGCCTGGGAACACAGCTGTGACTCAAGTTTCACTCCTGATGGGGGTAGTTGCCAGGCAAATAGGAATCTCTTTAAGCCAGTTTTTAGCTACATGTCATTTCTCTTCCCCAGTTTCTGCATTCAAATAAAACTAAACATTTTCACATATGCAGCTAGAAGGCTGATTCTAAGTTTAAAACTATGACATTTAAACAATTGCAACCTATGTGACACTCAAAAGTAGGTCACTCAGTCAATTTAAACATTTAGATTTTTTTTAGTGTCTTTCAGTCCAAATTTACTTAAACTGCTGAAATCCACAGCTCAGCCAGTCTTGTTATAAACCTTCAAGTCACTTCAGAATATAACTTTACATTGTATCCACCTCTCAGTAAGTCTTTCTTTGGCCTGTTTTGGGTTCATTTATTCAGTTTTCTACAAAAAAGTAAAATCTGGTGGTTTTAAAACGCCGGCTTTTGGATAGTGGTGAGTACTGGTACTGCACCCCTTTTTGGGATTTAAGAAAATGAATTCCCAACAGTTATGGGTTTGCTTTTGGCAATCAGCATTGCCATTCCCAATGGTTTCAGACTACTGTGTGGGTAGTCCAATGGTGGTTTTAGGCAGTGTCCTTCTGTGCCCATAACATCGGCAAAAATGAGTGGCAGCCTATTCTTCATGCATTTCCCTGTGCATTTTCTGGGAAGCTCTGGCCATCATGATGTTTTCCATGTCAGTACTGCACAGTTTTGAGGTAGGGCTCGGATGCATGGGTAAATACATCCCACACCTCCCCACAGCTCAGGCTCACAGGGGTGGCCTAGGTGCATTGGCACATGGATGCTGCTGTGTGTGCCTGTGGTGGCTCCCACACACTGCACCCAATAACAATGCCTGGCTCATGGATATTCACACTGAGGGATGGTGTGACAGTCTGCCGACATTACATTTGGTATGGGGGGGTTGACTCACCTTTGGCCTCCTGGGTGCCAGTGCCTGCCTCCGCTCCTCCGACTCCCTCAATCCGTGCGATGTCGATGATGCTGCTGCAGCACTCCTCATATGGCATGTGCTCCGGTGGTGGTGGTGGTGATTCTCCTCCGGTTGCCATGCAGTCTATCCAGTGCTGGGCTAGGATGCCCAGGACCTGGACCTGCAGGTTGTTGAACTGCTTCCTGCAGTCTTCCCCATCCCTGGTGACATGGCCGACTGCAGACACCTTTTGCCTGATGGTGCCCCAGATGTGGTCGCTGCTCTTTGAGGTTGTCTTTTTCTGGTGTGCCCCATACAGCTCGTCATGGTGCCCTATCACCTCCTCCACAAGGACGTTCAGCTCTGACTCTGTAAATTTCAGCTTACAGAGATGATCCTGGGCCGACTTGCCCCTTGCCTGCTCTTGAGACATTCTGGGTGTTCAGTTGCTCTGAATGGCTGCCCGGGGCTCCAATTTTGAATAGATTGTGATTTCCAAAATGGCCACCGCTGCGTTTCCCGTTCCGGTGGTGACGCATTTCCAACACACGCTATTACCGTGCGCTAATAGCACATGATGTTGGCTGCCGGCGGCACTAGCACTATTTGCGATGGGATTTCGGGCGGTAGCCCAGTTCCTGGCGTTATTTGGGTCGAGCAGTATTAGTGTTAATGCCGTGGACGTGTTTCTGCGCGACTTCTCGTGATGTTAATGCTAATACCGCTCAACGTCAATATGCCCAAATAACGCCCAACTCGTGATGAGGCCCCATGTCATTCTACAATTTAGGCTCATGGTCAAGTTAGCAGTGAGTTGATTGCTCTGCCTGCTTGAGTCAGCATTCAAGATGGGTGAATTCAATGGCTTTCCAGTCATCGAGTCCGCGCTTGAGTCAGTTGCTCCCATGGTGTTGAACCGTGATGGGGTTGTCCTGGGGATGATTAAGGAACAGGGCTCTCCTCTGCCTTGAATCCCTTTTGCTATCACCTCAATAGCAAAGGACGTTGGTATGGACTGCAACCCTAACAGAGACCAAAAGTTAATTGTTCTTCTTCTTCTCTTGATTGTCCCAATATGAATCAGAGATTGAGGGGGTGCTCCTCTCCTTTAAAAGGCAACATTTACAAGGGTAGTGACCCAAAACAAGCCTTCTGAAGGGGTTCAATCCAGGAGTTTGCAACTATTGCCCTTTGACTTACGATATCACACCCAGAGTGCCTTCCCTGCAGGAAATGGGGTCAAGGCCAGAAAAGGTAGAGAACCCAAACAGAAATTAAAATGGTGGAACTCCTTTCTTCTGATTATATTTCTCTCTTGGCTACTCTAATCCCACCCCTCCCCAATCCAGCGGACCTCTAAGGGACTCCAGTAGTTAGGACCCCAGTATGACTGTGTCTTTGTTATATCAGTGCCTGCCATTGAAAGATGGCTCCAAGGAGACCTCCTATGGGAAGCTACTTTGCTCTGCAGGAAAGTGTTACCCTTCCTGCAGAATAATCAAGAGAGGCACCATCTTGGATTTTGGTCCACATAGCTGTAGTAGAGACAGTCAGACCAGACATCAATTCACATCAGTCATATCTAAGCTGGCCCTGCTGACAGAGTGATATTATGGTGCAGCTTTTCATTGTATGTTCTCATACTGCCATGACTGGTAGGATCACAACATGACAGTCTTCTTTATTTTGCTTTGTTTGAGCCTCCAGTGTTTGATATTCGTGTTGTATTGTCAAACGTTTGCAGATCTTCTACCGGAATGACCTGTGTGCAGTATTGAGTTTGCATAACCAATATCCAATGTTGGTCACTCCTCACATAACTAATCATGTCTTAATTGTGGTACTTCAGTGCACTACACTTTTAGTAACAGCATAGGATCACATACAGTATCCTAAAAAAGAAAGTGATGAGTCTCACCACCTTCCGACACAGGCAACATGAACCAACTAGTGTTATTTCAAATTGCTGTGGCTGCATATTTGTGTGCTCTCATTGGTCACCATGCCACAACCCGGCATGCCTTATTTTTAAAGATTCACTGCCACCGGGCTGACTAAGGCATACCATTATTTTAATGCATATCTGAGATACAGAAGATTAAAAAGCCACGAGTCTTACAGGGACGTGTGTGTCCCAGCAGCTGTCAGGGATCTTTTAACTTGATCTGTGCTGCTACGAATCTGGACCTGAACACACTAATATGCTGTTTCAGCAAAGGCACATTTGTGCACTATCATTTTGTCATGGAGCATTCATGAAAGGAGGTCTGGTTTGCAGAACTCCTTTTCCAGAAAGAGAATGGCAACTCTAATTTTTTGTTAATAAAAATCAAAACATGCTCGGGTATCTCGCCCTCACCGGATTACAATTATTTCATAAGGTAGAACCTGGAATGCAAGACAATGAAGCTAAATCCAAACTGCTATGAGGTTCAGGTTTTGCAATACTTGCGGAATGGTAAAATGACAAATGTGAGAAAACTGAAGGTTCTTAGCTTTGAACAAGTACTTATAAAGTTTAGGCACTGATGTGAAGCTATTAAAATGTTCAGGATACAGACTGAGAGTAACTGAAACCTCAAGAGAAAGGAATGGGTAGACTGGACACAAAATCTGAAGAAAGGATAACTGTAGGCCGCAGAACTGCCAGTGGGAAGTCTAGAGACTCTGGTGCTGAGGTCCTAAAGGATGGAAGCACTATAACAGAAGGTTCCCAACACAAGGCTCCAATGGAGTATAAAATAGACAGGCTGAGGTGCATCTGGTGTAGAAAGCAGACCACCTGAAGGTGCCTTTTGAGCATAGGGCAAGCAGTCCATGCAAAGGTGGCCCGATTGCAAAGTGCACGGAGGCTGAGGTAGATCTGAAGCTGAAGCCAAGCATGCTTGAGGTGGCTATGGAGCAGGAGATGCATACTCTACAGAGGTCCTTAAACTGGAGACTGCACTTCAGCTCTGAAGACAGCCATGCAGGTGGCTCTGGTACAGATGACAAGCAGGCTCTAGGTTCCTGTAGCTAATAGCAGGTATGATGACATCTCTGCAGCCAAAGAGCAGTATTGCAGAGGTGGCTCTGAAGCAGGAGACAGACATGCTGGGACTTTGGGGCAGATGGCAAACATACCAGAGAATCAGAGGCTGGGGAATTCCATTGTAGGATCAGATCCAGAAGAGTAATTCATAAGAGGCTCAGAAAGAGAAGTAACCAATAAGAAAATAAAGGACAAACCACATAACACACCATACTATCACCCCTGCTCGGCAGGGGGAAGATATGAAAGACAAGAAGGTTGAGGTCTGCACTACTTAATGTATTGGTAGACTTGAACATTGAGCATCGTCCCTGCATATTACTGGTAGATAAGGATTTGGAGTATTATTCACTCCCATGTCCTAGACCTATATTACTGGTTTGCTGCTTCGTCAATAGGAATGTTAATTTTTCGATTAATACAGTGCGTATTCCAGCTCTTTCTCACACTTTTTCTTTTTCAGATTCTAAAGCATGGAGTCAGCGCAAATGTTCAGGTCACTCTATCTGTTACAGAACCTCTACCTTTCAACAGCAGTGTCCTTATAGTATTTATTCTGTACAGAAAAATGTAGAGTAAGCATTAAGAAATAAAACCCTTTGGCTTGGGGTGGATATTCATGCGAGACTTGGCATGAATTGCCAATAGGCAGCATATCATGTCATCAAATATTTAGGATAAGTTTTTGGTTGCAACTAGAACTTTTGAATCATATTGATGGTGCCTTTCTGAATGCATTCAGACAGTGGGCCTCATTACAAGTTTGGATGTAGCCATGCCGTTTTTAGCAGCATGGCTACCCCAAACCGGGTACCGGGTCCTGCAAAAGGGGATTTACCGGGCCATTCCGACCTTGGAGGGCCCGGTAATTCCCTCTCGCGGGACCCGGACCCAGTAGATCCCAATTCCTATTTGAGCCCCCATAGGGCTCAATGGGAATGGGGAGGATGCTAACAACGGGCCCGTTAACGACGGGCCCGTTGTTTGCATCCTGGTCTGCTAGCAGGTCCCACTCTGCCCGTCTGGTCTGACCAGGCGTGAAGAGCGGGACCCGCTGCAGAACTCGTAATGGGGTTGCCCGGTATGAATGCTGCCAGTCCCTTAGCGGCACCATTCATAACGTGGCCGCCCTCGTTGTAATGAGGCCCAGTGAGTTAGTTATGTGTAACCGTTTTTGGAGGTTAAGTGCAATTATCCGTGGAAGACTTGGAAAATCCCAAAATGCAGTGACTGCAGCAGGGACGTCATTTCGGGGTCGCCAGTGCTCACAACTGGTAACCTTGCTACCCATAAAAATGTTTTTTTTTAAAGTGTCTTTTTTTAGTACAAGCTCCTTATTCAGGCCCGTTAAAAAAAAAAAACAGGGGTTCCACAAGTCTAACACTTTTAGCATTGACCCAAAATAAGAAAGAATAGGAATACCAAATAATGGGTCTTTCTGGAATTCTATACAATAATTGCTAGACTCATTAAAGGTTTATTTCAGGCATACTTCAGGGGGTGTCACTGATTTAGTCTGTTCTTAAACACCTCAACTTAATCTTTCATCTTTCCGAGGTGGATAAATGAGTGCCTACACAGGTTGAGTGATATTGTATATATATTTGTTCTATATAAGGCGCTTAAGTGTAAATGCTATATAATAACACATCATTATCATTTGGCCATGGACGTCTGCTTGCATTCATAGTAATTTGGTAATATGGGGCTATTCACACTGATCGTAACGATACATATGGCGATCCATTCTTGTATGAAATGTATGTCACATTATAGTGATATCGTAATCATATTTTCCATAGTGTACTTAGGAACAATGCTATGTGATGCCAGTTCCTGTTTTGTCAAGGGGTGAAAGGTCATGTTCCATCGCTTCCCGCAATATCATTTCGGGGTGGTGTCAAATGACATCACTTCCTGTGATATCATCAGAGGCCAAAGGTCGCGTGATGTCACTTCCGCTACCCCTGGCATTTTGGTGAAATAAGGTCCCTAGACTGCAGCCCTCTGCTGATGCCCCCTCAGACATATTGTCAAGTGTGGCCCTGGAGTTAATGGTCTACTTGCCACCATGGAGATGCTCGAGCAGGATAGGATTTCTTGTATTTCAGCAGGACAGCGGACAGGCAACATTGCAAATCCCAACCTCTGACATAAAAAGGAATAGGAAACTACCAAGAGCTTTTCAGGTGCCACTTCCAGCCGCTACCACAGAACATATGTTTGTCAGCACACACCAAAGTGGGTCACCATTTGCTTTCATCCAGTGCTTATAGAGAGATATTTGAGATGAGTACTGATTCAGCATGGGCCAGGCTATGGGTCTTGCTTACAGGGCTGGAGTAAATAGAATGACACAATCTGTAAAGGGCGCTCAGGAAGGAGAGGGACTATTGTATGTGGCAGGAGCAGGCTTGGACCAGCGGTGGCAAATATGAGCAAGACCAGCAGAACATACAGGATGAGTAACAACAAAGGAAGGACTTAGGGCATGGGAATACTCTCCTGTGCAAATAGGGACAGTGGATAACAACATCTTGAATAAAGACCACAATATAACAGTTTACATGGTAGTATGCTTTCTGTGTGCGTGTTTGTGACCTACATTGAGAAAGCAAAGGGTTCACACAACCATATAATAGCAGAGTTCTATGAGTGCCAGGAAGTATAGTGCATCAAGAGAATTTTCTAACTAATTTACGATCAAGGGAACACTTGGTAAAATATGGGTAGCTACTAAAACAAAAATAAGCCACAAATTAGACTACAGCTCGAAAGTGATATGGAGCAGTGGGAGGCTGGAAACGAAGGGAAATGGAATAGGATTGAATATAAAAACGAAATAGGGATTTAGTCACACACAGGCACTGGCACGTAGAAAGAGGGACTGGAAACAATCAAACTATGTAAAGATGTTGATATAAAGAACAATGGTAACCAGGGGCTGGAGTGGAAAAGGACATAACAGAAAAGAGTCGAGCTGAGATAGTAGAGTTATCACAGAAGCAACTAAGATAGTAGAGCTTTCACCAAAACAACTAAGATAGTAGAGCAATCAGCGAGGCAACTATGATAGTAGAGCCATCACTGACACAACTAAGATAGTAGCAATATCACAGAAGAAGTTAAGATAGTAGAGCTATCACAGAGGCAACTAATACAGTAGAGCTATCACTGAGGCAACTAATATAGTAGAGCTATCTCTGAGGCAACTAAGATAGCAGAGCTATCATTGAAGCAACTAAGATAGTAGAGCTATTACGGAGGCAACTAAGATAGGAAAGCTATCACTTGGGCAACAAAGATAGTGAAGCAATCAGTGAGGCATCTAAGATAGGAGAGCTATCACTTTGGCAACTAAGATAGTAGAGTTATCACCGAAGCAGCTACGATAGTCGAGCTATCACTTTGGCAACTAAGATAGTAGAGCTATCACCGAAGCAGCTACGCTATCGAGCTATCACTGAGGCAACTAATACAGTAGAGCTATCTCTGAGGCAACTAAGATAGTAGAGCTATCTCTGAGGCAACTAATATAGTAGAGCTACCTCTGAGGCAACTAATATTGTAGAGCTACCCCTGAGGCAACTAAGATAGGAGAGCTATCACTGAGGCAATTAAGATAGCAGAGCTGTCACTTTGGCAACTAAGATTGTAGAACTATCACTGAAGCAACTAAGATAATAGAGTGATCACCAAGGCAACTAATACAGTAGAGGTATCACTGAGGCAATGAAGATAGTAGAGCTATTACCGAGGCAACTAAGATAGTAGAGCTATCACTGAGGCAACTAATATAGTCAAGCTATCACAGAAGCACCTAAGATAGTAGAGCTATCATTGAGGCAACTAAGATAGGAGAGATATCACTTTGGCAACTAAGATAGTAGAGTTATCACTGTAGCAACTAAGATAGTAGAGCTGGTTTATAGTCATAATGTAGAAAAAAAATGTCAACTTACAAAAATGTCGAAATAAAATGTAGAAAACAATAATGTCGAAAACCTATACATATAATGAAAAGAGTCAATTTTTAGAAAAGAAAATGTCGAAATAAAATGTCAATTAGCACTATCAATAAATACATAAACAAGAAGAGTTTCATTTACTAGGGGGGGTCCCCCCCCAACCTCCTTCACCCAACACCCCCCGGCCACCTCCCACCACCCTCTCACCCCTCATACTCAACACATTTTAATTATATATATATTTATTTATTTTTTCGAAAAATGCGACATTATTGGTTTTCAACATTATTGTTTTCTAAAAAATTTTTTCGACATTATTGCATTCTACATTATGACTGACTACCAGTAGAGCTATCACTGAGGCAACTAAGACAGGTGAGCTATCACTGAAGCAACTAAGACAGTAGAGCTATCACTGAGGCAGCTAAGATAGTAGAGCTAGCAGTGAAGCAACTAAGATAGTCAAGCTATCACTGAGGCAACTGAGATGGGAGAGATATCACTGAGGCAACTAAGATAGGAGAGCTATCACAGAGGCAATTAAGATAGTAGAGCTATCACTGATGCATATAAGATAGGAGAACTATCACTTTGGCGACTAAGATATTAGAGCTATCACTGTAGCAACTAAGATAGTAGAGCTATCACTGAGGCAAGTAAGATAGGAGAGCTCACACTAAGGCAACCAAGATAGTAGAGCTATCATTGAAGCAACTAAGATAATAGAGCTATCACAGAGGCAACTAAATAGCAGAGCAGTCACTGAGGCAATTAAGATTAGTGAGCTATCACGGAGGCAACTAAGATAGTAGAGCTATCACTGAGGCAACTAAGATAGGAGAGCTATCACTGAGGCAACTAGCTAGGAGAGCTATCACTTCGGCAACTAAGATAGTAGAGCTATCACTGAGGCAACTAAGACAGTAGAGCTCTCACTGAGGCAGCTAAGATCGAAGAGGTATCACTGAAGAAACTAAGATAGCCAAGCTATCACTGAGGCAACTATGATAGGAGAGATATGACTGAGGCAACTAAGAGGGGAGAGCTATCACAGAGGCAACTAAGATATTAGAGCTATCACAGATGCATCTAATATAGTAAAGCTATCACTGAGGCAACTAAAATAGTAGATCTATCACTGAGGCATCTAAGATAGGAGATCTATCACTTTGGCAACTAAGATAGTAGAGCTATCACTGTAGCAACTAAGATAGGAGAGCTATCACGGATGCAACTAAGATAGTAGTGCTATCACTGAAGCACCTAAGATAGTAGAGCTATCACTGAAGCAACTAAGATAGTAGAGCTATCACTGAGGCAGCTAAGATAGAAGAGCTATCATGGAGGCAACTAAATAGCAGAGCAGTCACTGAGGCAATTAAGATTAGTGAGCTATCACGGAGGCAACTAAGATAGTAGAGCTATCACTGAGGCAACTAAGATAGGAGAGCTATCACAGAGGCAACTAAATAGCAGAGCAGTCACTGAGGCAATTAAGATTAGTGAGCTATCACGGAGGCAACTAAGATAGTAGAGCTATCACTGAGGCAACTAAGATAGGAGAGCTATCACTGAGGCAACTAGCTAGGAGAGCTATCACTTCGGCAACTAAGATAGTAGAGCTATCACTGAGGCAACTAAGACAGTAGAGCTCTCACTGAGGCAGCTAAGATCGAAGAGGTATCACTGAAGAAACTAAGATAGCCAAGCTATCACTGAGGCAACTATGATAGGAGAGATATGACTGAGGCAACTAAGAGGGGAGAGCTATCACAGAGGCAACTAAGATATTAGAGCTATCACAGATGCATCTAATATAGTAAAGCTATCACTGAGGCAACTAAAATAGTAGATCTATCACTGAGGCATCTAAGATAGGAGATCTATCACTTTGGCAACTAAGATAGTAGAGCTATCACTGTAGCAACTAAGATAGGAGAGCTATCACGGATGCAACTAAGATAGTAGTGCTATCACTGAAGCACCTAAGATAGTAGAGCTATCACTGAAGCAACTAAGATAGTAGAGCTATCACTGAGGCAGCTAAGATAGAAGAGCTATCATGGAGGCAACTATGATAGTAGAGCTATCACTGTAGCAAATAAGCTAGTAGAGTTATCACTGAGGCAACTAAGATAGGAGAGCTATCACAGAGGCATTTAAGATAGTAGAGCTATCACTGAGGCAGCTAAGATAGGAGGGCTATCACTGAGGCAACTAGGATAAGAGAGCTCTCACAGACGCAACTAAGATAGTAGAGCTATCACTGAAAAAACTAAGATAGCTGAGCTATCAGTGAGGCAACTAAGATAGAAGAGCTATCACTGTAGCAACTAAGCTAGTAGAGCTATCACTGAAGCAACTAACATAGGAGAACTATCACAGATGCATTTAAGATAGTAGAGCAATCATTGAAGAACTAAGATAGCAGAGGTATCACTGAGGCAACTAAGATAGGAGAGCTATCACTGAGGCAACTAAGCTAGGAGAGCTGTCACTGAGGCAGCTAAGATAGTAGAGCTATCACTGAAGCAACTAAGATAGTAGAGTTATTACTGAGGCAACTAAGATAGCAGAGCTATCACTGAAGCAACTAAGATAGTATATCTATCACTGAGGCAACTGAGATAGTAGAGCTATCATGTAGGCAACTAAGATAGTAGAGCTATTACGGAGGCAACTATGATAGGAAAGCTATCACTTGGGCAACAAAGATAGTAAAGCAATCAGTGAGGCATCTAAGATAGGAGAGCTATCACTTTGGCAACTAAGATAGCAGAGTTATCACAGAAGCAGCTACGATAGTCGAGCTATCACTTTGGCAACTAAGATAGTAGAGCTATCACCGAAGCAGCTACGAGCTAACACTGAGGCAACTAATACAGTAGAGCTATCTCTGAGGAAACTAAGATAGTAGAGCTATCTCTGAGGCAACTAATATAGTAGAGCTACCTCTGAGGCAACTAATATTGTAGAGCTACCCCTGAGGCAACTAAGATAGGAGAGCTATCACTGAGGCAATTAAGAAATCAGAGCTGTCACTTTGGCAACTAAGATAGTAGAACTATCACTGAAGCAACTAAGATAATAGAGTGATCACCAAGGCAACTAATACAGTAGAGGTATCACTGAGGCAATGAAGATAGTAGAGCTATTACCGAGGCAACTAAGATAGTAGAGCTATCACTAAGGCAACTAATACAGTCAAGCTATCACAGAAGCACCTAAGATAGTAGAGCTATCATTGAGGCAACTAAGATAGGAGAGCTATCACTGTAGGAAATAAGATAGTAGAGCTGGTTTATAGTCATAATGTAGAAAAAAAATGTCAACTTACAAAAATGCCGAAAAAAAATGTAGAAAACAATAATGTCGAAAACCTATACATATAATGAAAAGAGTCAATTTTTAGAAAAAAAAATGTCGAAAAAAAATGTCAATTAGCACTATCAATAAATACATAAACAAGAAGAGTTTCATTTACTAGGGGGGGTCCCCCCCTTTCATTTACTAGGGGGGGTCCCCCCCAACCTCCTTCACCCAACACCCCCCGGCCACCTCCCACCACCCTCTCACCCCTCATACTCAACACATTTTAATTATATATATATTTATTTATTTTTTCGAAAAATGCGACATTATTGGTTTTCAACATTATTGTTTTCTAAAAACTTTTTTCGACATTTTGACTTTCGACATTATTGCATTCTACATTATGACTGACTACCAGTAGAGCTATCACTGAGGCAACTAAGACAGGTGAGCTATCACTGAAGCAACTAAGACAGTAGAGCTATCACTGAGGCAGCTAAGATAGTAGAGCTAGCAGTGAAGCAACTAAGATAGTCAAGCTATCACTGAGGCAACTGAGATGGGAGAGATATAACTGAGGCAACTAAGATAGGAGAGCTATCACAGAGGCAATTAAGATAGTAGAGCTATCACTGATGCATATAAGATAGGAGAACTATCACTTTGGCGACTAAGATATTAGAGCTATCACTGTAGCAACTAAGATAGTAGAGCTATCACTGAGGCAAGTAAGATAGGAGAGCTCACACTAAGGCAACCAAGATAGTAGAGCTATCACTGAAGCAACTAAGGTAATAGAGCTATCACAGAGGCAACTAAATAGCAGAGCAATCACTGAGGCAATTAAGATTAGTGAGCTATCACGGAGGCAACTAAGATAGTAGAGCTATCACTGAGGCAACTAAGATAGGAGAGCTATCACTGAGGCAACTAAGCTAGGGGAGCTATCACTTCGGCAACTAAGATAGTAGAGCTCTCACTGAGGCAGCTAAGATCGAAGAGGTATCACTGAAGAAACTAAGATAGCCAAGCTATCACTGAGGCAACTATGATAGGAGAGATATCACTGAGGCAACTAAGATAGGAGAGCTATCACAGAGGCAACTAAGATATTAGAGCTATCACAGACGTATCTAATATAGTAAAGCTATCACTGAGGCAACTAAAACAGTCGATCTATCACTGAGGCATCTAAGATAGGAGATCTATCACTTTGGCAACTAAGATAGTAGAGCTATCACTGTAGCAACTAAGATAGGAGAGCTATCACAGATGCAACTAAGATAGTAGTGCTATCACTGAAGCACCTAAGATAGTAGAGCTATCACTGAAGCAACTAAGATAATAGAGCTATCACTGAGGCAGCTAAGATAGAAGAGCTATCATGGAGGCAACTATGATAGTAGAGCTATCACTGTAGCAACTAAGCTAGTAGAATTATCACTGAGGCAACTAAGATAGGAGAGCTATCACAGAGGCATTTAAGATAGTAGAGCTATCACTGAGGCAGCTAGGATAGGAGGGCTATCACTGAGGCAACTAGGATAAGAGAGCTCTCACAGACGCAACTAAGATAGTAGAGCTATCATGAAGCAACTAAGATAGCTGAGCTATCAGTGAGGCAACTAAGATAGAAGAGCTATCACTGTAGCAACTAAGCTAGTAGAGCTATCACTGAGGCAACTAACATAGGAGAACTATCACAGATGAATTTAAGATAGTAGAGCTGTCAATGAAGAACTAAGATAGCAGAGGTATCACTGAGGCAACTAAGATAGGAGAGCTATCACTGAGGCAACTAAGCTAGGAGAGCTGTCACTGAGGCAGCTAAGATAGTAGAGCTATCACTGAAGCAACTAAGATAGTAGAGTCATTACTGAGGCAACTAAGATAGCAGAGCTATCACTGAAGCAACTAAGATAGTATAGCTATCACTGAGGCAACTGAGATAGTAGAGCTATCATGGAGGCAACTAAGATAGTAGAGCTATCACTGAAGAAACTAAGATCGTAGAGCTATCACTGAGGCAACTAAGATAGGAGAGCTATCACTAAGCCAACAGGTGCACTGGTGTGCTACTCGTGACTTCTTTGTAGATGATACATGCAGTCTTGAACAGTATCCTGCCCTGGAGAGGAAGCCAGTGTAGTTTGCGTAGGATGGGGTAATTTAGTCAAATTGCCATACTTCCACTTTAAGAAGTGCTGCAGGGTGGGTGACTGCTTTTAATTGGGGCAAGTCCTGTGGTGGGATGAAGGGTTTGATTTTGCAAAAGGTGGAGATTTGGAGCCAGACCATTTTGGCCTTTGTGGCTATGTGATTCTAGAAGGACAGGCATAGTGAAGCAGAAGGATTTTGCTGAATCCGAGAGTTGCATATCTATTCCTTGGGCGTATATCATTGAGCAATTGTTGTTTAGTGGACATTCCGATGAGGATGAATTTGTTCTTGGATAGGGTTGAGTTTGAGGTAGATAGTCGACAACCAGGACTGGGTGATGGCCAGGTAATATCAGAAACTAATGTCCTGCAATATTTTCACTCTTGTGTACTGAGTTTTCTCCATATTGGTGGGTGTCTATATCAGGATCTTTGAGGAGTGTGCCCAGAGGCTCCATGTAACGGTCAAAAAGGATTGGTGGGAGTATGGAGCATTGGGGTGGTCCACAGGAGCCTGATAGTCCATTATAATGGAACATGTTTATCTGGAAGGCCTGGTGGCCTGGTCTCTGCCCAAGAGTTAGTATGTAGATCAAGTTAGGACAGTGCCAGAGAATGCCATCCTGTCGGGAGGAGGGAGAGCAGGATGAGGTTCTCGATGGCGTTGAATGCAGTTGAGAGATCAAGGAGGATGAGGAGGCATGAGTCACCATTATAAATGATTTAGAGGGCCTCATCCAGTACATAATCAGGGGCTGTCTCGATGCTACACTTGGGGCGGAACCCTGTATTTGTTCTATTCTGGCAAGATGTGTAGCAACTATCTTTTTCAAGATTTTGTCAATAAACGAGAGGCTCCTAACGGGCTGGTAGTTGGCCAGGTTGTCTGGTTCAAGAATAATTTTGTTCAAAGGAAGTCATGTGAGACCATTCTTGCGGTGTTGAGGAATGATCCTTCTGTGAGGGAGGCTTCAATAATGCTGAGAAATGCATTGAGTGCTGGTCCCATCAAATATTTAAGGATGGAGGACAGGATGATATTGTCAGAATAGGAAGTCGGTTTGAGGGAGGTGATTGTTTTTAGGAGTGTTGGGGGATAGAGGAGAGAACGGAGTGCAGAGGGGCAGAGTGCATGCTGCAGTGCAGATGGGGAAAATGCTGTGGGAGGTTGATTCGATGATCTGTGGATTGTGTCTATTTTTTAATTAAAAATGGTTGTTAAGTATATTGCATTTTTCCTGAGTTGCTAGCACCCCAGGGTCTGTTGAGGATTTGGTACCATGCTTTACTACTTCAAAGTGGGCTATACTCTGACAGAGGCTGCCACAATGGTGGTGGTTTAGTAAGCAGCTTTGACCTCAGTAATCAGAATCCTACGGTTGGCGCACAGAGATTTGATGTTGTCTCCAAGTCCAAAATTATGTTTTTTACACCCACATTTCTATAGGATTGAGCTTTTGCTCGAGGTGAGATCATGGGTCTTACAAGGGGTGGATTGTTTGTTCTTAGAAGGGGTGATTTTTTAGGGGGGTATGAGTGTCCACCAGTTTCATCGCAGAGTTGCTGAATAACTCTAAGGGGACCGAGGCATTCCCTGTGCTTGGGAAGTCTGCAAATGCTACTTCTAGCTCATTGACAGGGAAGATGTTCAATAAATACCACTGAATGTGGGCGCATTTAGCCGGACCTTCCTGGCCGGTGGTCAAATGGGTGATCGACAGTCAGATGGCGGCATGGTCAGGCCAGTAAAGTGGGCTAAGGTCTGCGAAGGTAATGAGGGGAGACAATGTAAAGACTAAGTCTAGGGTGTTGCCTTAGTTGTGCTTAAGGGAGAGCACAATTTGCTTATGGTCCATCAATCAGGTCAGTACAAAAAGCAGGCTACAAGTGTGATTGTCAGCTTGAGACATGCAGGTATTAAAATCTCTGAGAAAGACATTATTAATGTGTGCTAATTTGACTGACGAGAGTAAGTTGGAGATGTAGTCAATTAAAGAGTCAGTCCTGTGAGGTGGTCAGTAAATGAGGTGGAAGTTGGTATATTCCTTGCGAGACAAGGTGGACTGGCAGGCAAATGATCTAAATGTACTTGTTCTGGCAGAGAGAAGGATGGGGCATAGCTAATTTCTCATTTGCATGATCGCCACTTCACCTTCTGCCCGTGCTGGCCGGTCAACATGTTGGATGCAGTAGCTTGGAGTTAGGAGTGTCAGGATAATTTGAGAAATGCATGAATTCCGCAACTGGGCTACTCTGCATTAAATATAAACTGAATACAAATTGTACATTATTAGTGGTACTGGTATGGGGACCTTAAACTGAGTGAAATAGATGTGTGAGCATTCATAAGGACACATCTAGAACGCGTTATAAAACATTTACCATAGATGAACAGCTAATTAGATAATTAATGGAGAAGTGTGAAATTGATTATTGCTTTTCATGGTTTTGCAGATGTTAAATGTGTGATATTTGCGAATAGTTTTAGAATACTTTTTGTTCACCACAAAAGGTACTGACAACACACATTATAAACATGTTCATATTTCATTTCTCTCCTCTTTGCTGTACATGCCATACATGTCATTTTCTTGTTGCACTGTAATAGGTGCAAGAATTTAAAGTGGACCTTCCAAACACAGGACTAAGGTTGACAAATGCATACTGGAATTTACGTTTGTCCTCATTAGCATACTTTAATTAATTTAAATATATTTGGGGCATATAAATATATACGCTTAGAGAGGTTTTGGACCTCTCAAAGCGTCCAAAACCTCTCAAAGCGTATAAAAAGTACCAAATACATTTTAGAACTGCAATTGATATAACTGAGCAGCAGAGAATTAATCACAACATATATATTTTTTTATTTGTTTTCATTTTATTCTCTGCTTAATGAATTAAAACATAAATAAAAAGTCCTATAAATGTTTACATATTCCAAATAAGGGGGTAACATCACAAGACTAATTCCCAAGTTAAATTATTGTAATTAAGCATCAGGAAAACAATTCAAAAAAATGATAATTGTAATAATTAATCATTAGATTTTTCTTGAATTCATCTGTTAATTTATTGTAATTTTAAAAAGGTCATGTAGCTTTTGAAATATTCCAAGTAAGGAAATTACTGTGTCAAAATAATTTCAGAATTTTAATTAAGCATCAGAAAAAAAATAACTATTCCATTTGCATTTATTTTTTATTTACATTTTTAATTTTATTGCAAAATCTACAAACACATTTTCATATGTCAAAAATAAGAGACTACAATTATAAAATGAATACCAGGACCATCATTAATTTAATTAGAGAATTGGGTTCTATGGAATACATCAGAAAATAATAATAACATTTTAATTTTTCTTTTCTTTTACTCATTGCAGCTTCAGGAGCTGCTAAAAGATTTAGAAATATTCCAAACAAGAAATTTAAATTACTAAATTTCTTCTGGAATTCTGAATATCTTAATTTAATACCAGAAAGAAAATTATAATAATCGTAATAATAATATTCATATTTGTTACATTTTCCAAATGTTTATTTAAATCCAAAATGGCTGAGAAAAATATTTCAAAATTAGAAATATTTAGAAAACAAATTATTTGAATGGGCGTAATGTAAATCACAAAATGTAGCAGTTTAAAGAGAAAAGATAAATGGTGAAGTGAATAATACAGATCTTGATGATGTTTGGTGGAATGGTATCCTACTGAATGATTTTGTCTTGAACATTTTTGAATCATCAGATCGCAAGATTAAATAAAATGTATTTAATTAAGCTTGCAGTGAAACTGTATTTCATCCTAGATAGGTTTGTTGATGAAAGTTTAGTTTAGTTTAGTTTATTTACTTGTATAGTGCACCCAGCCCAAGGGTATCTGCGTGCTTTTCCTTGATTGTACAGCATGTTACCTAATTACAATACACAATATTACAGTATTACAGACTTATAATAGCCAGTATACGGTGCATGATGTAACGACAAACAGATTGTTTGTGAGAAATTAGAGAACACTTGTCAGCAGCTGACTTGGGGTACAGATCAGAGTCAAGACCTGCCTAGTAAAACAGTGAGAGATAAATATATACAATTATATACAGTGTGCTATGTAGGTGAAGGTGAGACCTTCGATGACTACTGTGTTACAAAGGACGCTGAGCGAAAGAGTGCTATTGCAAGATAAAATTGCTTGGTTGCAAACCAACAAGGATAGTCACTTAAACATGTTGATAGACCAAAGTGAAGGTAAAAGGATACCAGAGAGTTCTGAGCTAGTTTACTTGCAAAATGAATGTGCACAGCTTGTGACAGAATTAAATGCCCTTAAGCAAGAGCATGCAGAATGCTCCCCACTAAATAGTGAACTCCAGAGAACAGCAGATCAACAGCAAACTGAAATGGTGTCCTACTTACATCCGATTATTGAATTAAAACACTAGTTAAATGATGTGTACCTTGAGGAAAGCGAGTTAAAAGCAGAAAGGAATAAGTGATCAAAGAAATACCAAGAGATGTTGAGTAACCATTGGGTACAAATTGATACCAGGTGTACTCAATTATCATTTTGATTATGATTATGATTG
The DNA here is from genome assembly GCF_040938575.1 of Ambystoma mexicanum. NCBI lineage: Eukaryota > Metazoa > Chordata > Amphibia > Caudata > Ambystomatidae > Ambystoma > Ambystoma mexicanum. Next base: position 433,853,353 of record NC_090937.1, read on the forward strand.
GTCATTCATAATGCGCTTAATACCTGGAGGTTTCTAAGCGTGGACCCGGGGTTCGAACCTGCTTTGCTCTGCATTGTCTTGCTTCCAAGGCGATCGCGTTTCCCCTGAGCTATCCTCCTGAGCATCATTAGAAGCTGAACAGCAGCAGCCATATATTGATCGATTGAATTCCAATTGAATATTACAAAGGCGAAAGATGACAGTAATCACCTTACCAACGAGTTTGAGTGGCTGAAAGAGGGATACAACTCACTTCAGGCACATTATACAGAAATAATGTGTATACATCAATGACTCAACTTCTAGGGTTTACAGGATAAGATGAAAATAATTCCTATTGTACAACCACAATGTTCAAATAACCAAATAGATTCTCAAAGAAGGCAGAGAGTCACTATAGCTCATGGAATCTCCTCTTCTGAGCTTGAGGATTTACAGCCTAAAAAACAGAGTGAAGGAATAGATCAGGTGCATGAGAAAAATCTACAGATTAAACACCAAATAATTATATTGAACCAAATCCAGAAACTTCACAGATAACAATGGCTATACCAAAGCCAATAGGCATGCCTTTAAATTAGAAGAAAAATACAAAAAGTCCCACAGTGGTAGCAACACTAGGGATAGCAAGAATGATGAGGAACACAACAATACTGACTGGGAATGCATTAAAAGAAATAGACAGAAATAGACCCACATGCTACATAGAATCAGAAAGAAGAAGATGATGAGAGGTGTAGGGTAGCACGCAAAAATAAATATAAACAAACCATGAACCCCACAAAAATCATTAGCTCTCTAAAATGCCTAGTAACAATTTTTCAAAATCAGATAAGGATGAAAGCATTGACCATCAGATAGAATCTCTAGAGCATGCATGCTAGAAATTACAATGATTACCGTCTAATAGTTTGGATAAATGCGAGTTGCAATTCTAATAAAAGCCAAGAAAAGGAAAAGAATACAAATGTTAGCCCTGGCACCATTGTTCTATAGATAAAAACCAGTAAAATGTAGCATCCGCAGATAAGAAGAACAAAAGCAATACTCAGAAAGGTCAACAGAATACATTTCCTCGTGAGAGGGCAATTCCTGAAAATACTGGGTCTTTCACTGCTACATTTCGGCGTATAGATTCAACACAACCTAATTATATCAGTCCCCGAGACAAGGGGTCATAACGTATTGTTGAATTTCATTATAGACCAATGAACAAAGGAAATATCAAATGCAAGCTTCTTTTAATGAACCAAGAGATCTAGCAGCACGACCCAGATCAGAGATACTTCCAATGTCACCAGAAAGATTAAGTTACCCTGACATGCGATACTTAAACAGGTTGCCAAATACAACTATCCCACAAAGAGGAGATCATTCAAGAAATTGCAATGCTGTGCAAAATATAGGTTTGCAGACATATGCAGGAGGAGTTGCTCAGAATCAGTTTGAACCAAGATTGGTAATAAAATTTCCTCCCAGAGTACAATCTAAGTTATCAACATTTCTCTGCGCAGAATTGAAGAGATTATCACAGAGATTCAAACAGCAATTTCAGCCTACATAAAGACATGTTTCAGAGATACGAACCTAAGGAAGTACAGAGATTCCAAAATTTGGAAAGCCAGCTGTCATGGCCACTGGTCAAGGGCCATTATGTCCCACAGGGTCCCAATGGACCCAGTCCTGGCGCCTTTGGTGCCAGTCTCATCTGAAAGTGTGCTCTGCACACAGTGTGCCTAAGGCACACGCAACCAGGCCGGGTGCGGCCATCCATAAGCATTGGGAGCACTTGCAGAAGTCTGAGGGAGTGGTAAGGTGGGGACAGAGGGCAGGGCTGAAGGGGAGTGGCTGGGGCCAGACTACATAAGCCAGCCCCACCCGCGTGCTGGTGCTTCACATTAGTCTGCTGGTGCAGCGTAACACTTACCGCCTTCTACAGATCCTTACCTGTTTGCAGTTCTACAAGCTTATCTTCAGTCTCCAGAACTCCATCCTGCAACCGCACGCATCTTACCTGAGACCAGCCACGCCATCGCCTGAAGCTCTGTGAACCCTATCCCAACTCTGCAGCTACCACACGCATCTTACCTGAGACCAACCACACCATCGCTTGAAGCACTGCTTACTCGATTTCAACTCTACAGCTACCGCGTGCACCTTACCTATCACTGCTGATCCAAATCTTGCAGCGCCTTGCATTCTTACCTGTTCTGGATGCCCCACATCCCTGGATTCATCCTCCGGCTCAGCATCCTCATGGATTTCACCATCAACCGCTGCCAGGTCGAACCTGCAAGGGAGATAGAAAACACAAGGTTAGTAACTGCATACACTTTTACCGCTTAGCCGCGCAACCTACAAACCTTGCGCATCATCCGGAAACCCAACTTACGTTTCTAGTGGGGTCTTCGAATCCCTGTTGGCTCCGTTTTGAACTCTCTTCCACCACCGTGTCTTCGCGGGCCATCTTCATACCTAAAGGGGAAAGAAAGGACATTACAACGTTACGGACAATAATCATTGGGAAAAACCAACACAAAAGGATACGAACAATAATCATTGCTACAAAAACTTACCTCCAAGGCAGGATTGGTCGCAGCTGGTCTGGACCACCATGCACAAGGACCAGTGATGCAACTTGGTCTACTTACGGCACCCTTGCTGAGAGAAAGCAGGACGGAGAGCTCATCCTTACAAAACCACAGGTGAGGTCATATGGGAAAATGCATGCTCATCTCATTGTGGCACGAAGGGTTCGAGGGGGATGGCAGTTCCACCACAGCATTCTCATTGCCTCTTACCTTCTCTCAAGGGTATACCCAGCAACCCGAGCAGTCCACACCACCGCAGTTGAGGGAGGAGCTCGAGCCAGGGGAGTCCAGTCCAGGGAGGGCTTCAGCCGTGCCCCTACGTCCCCGCAGAGACCAGGTGAGCGTAACACCCGGTGAGGATGCTGATCAAACAAATTTGGAAGTTATTCAGTAGCACTTAAAACAATGCACCTACTGCATTGCCAAGTGAATATGCTTTAAACGCCACACAGAATCCAAGTAAGTTAAAGACTATTTAAAGGAACCCTTGATCAAGACCAAACAAATCTGCAGGTTAACCAATCTAGAGTGATCCACATTGATACATTTAGCGTTGCCATTATTAAGAAGCATGACCAAATGGGGGGCACCCCTGAACAAAACAATAATAATATAGAAATAGAGAGACCAAAAAGGTGACTATTGATCTAGAATGCAACACATCTAATGAATTCATATCAGAAAGAGAATTGTTTGAACAGTAGGAACCAGAAATTGAAGATATGACATCGCTATCAGAATATTTCAGTGAAGAACCAAAAGAACAAAGAATAAGACCAAATCCCAGGTGTAGGAGTACGATTACCCATGATAGCACACGGTGATACTGTGAGAATGATGTAGAACCTGAAATAAATAACAGCAAAAGAAACAAAGTGAGAGAGTAACGCAGTGTAGCTCCGAAGAATCAGTGGTTCAAACAACTGAAGGTAAATTGGTAAGTGGTGGTGTACTTTCATTAAAAAATCAGGACTGGCATCTTCAGATCAGATAACTCAACACCAAATTGCAGGTCAGCAGGTAAAGAAAGCAGGTAAACCTCTGCTGAATTCTAAAAAAGAACAGGACAAGGAAAGACAGAGGGTTGATACATCAGAAGGAAAAAATAGAAACAAAGCTAAAAGATACATACTGATAAGGGAAGGATAGTTTCTTAATTGTTTGATGTATCTAAGAATCTGCTAGATCAAAACACTCCTGGTAATAATGAAAACTATTTTATCCATGAATTATCCATGTAGACATTGGGGTTCAATGAAGTACAGGTAACAGGTATATTACCCTCCTATAGTACCCTCTTGTTCTGCAGAGTGCTATGTGTGACAGACAATGTGCTGTCTGGACATCTATTTCAATAGCTATTAAGATCTTATACTTCCCCATACTATAAGGCAGGAGTGGACACACAAAGCATTCCTCCTTCGAGGTCCTTCTTACCACTTCCTTCATATGCTGATACCAAATGTTATTCCGCAAATGTGTGTACTGTCCAGGTAATCATTTAGCTCATGATCATCTTCTTCCTTTCTTACAGGTTTCTTTAACAATCTCATGTAACATGTCAGCATAGTTCTTCTTTAGTAGCCCACTTATAGACTCATTCATCAGTAGACTGGATGCATTTACATGTGCTACCTGTGTAGGAGAAAATTCCAAAAGTTTCGTCCTATCAGCATGAACTTTAAGCATCTACATATCTCGCATAATCTACACACGTGATCATTTTCTAAAAGATGACCCAGGTTTATTCATCATAGGACCAGATGCTCTTGTGCGTACCTCCAGAGTAGGAATAATCACATAAGGTCCTGGCAGCCTTGTAGGTTCCACATCTGTACCCTTCTCTTGTGTAGGAGGATACACAGGAATATTCACTCTATTTACATCTACATATTAAGCCGTTCGTACAGTAAGTGAAAGCAGTATTACTATGATCAAAATACAGGTGTAAATCGTACACAAACATGACCACTTATAGCAATGACTTTTGGCACATTGTGGAGGTCTCTCATGATCTGCCATAACAACGTTGCTACTGATGCTGCCCATCTTTACTTTTAAGGAAGGAAAAAATAATCTTTAATGGGGCAACACCATGCACTATTTCTGGAATCTGCTGAGTCGGCTCAAAAAGTTCCTTAATCAGCTTCAGCAGGCTGATTCATAGAATAATAAACTCAAATTCCCAATGGATGCCAAGAATTGGCCTCTGACCAGGTGACATGAAAATCTTTATTCAGCATGAAACAAAAGTTCTTTAATTAGTAGACTTTTGGATCTGTCCCTCTCGGAAGCCCCACTCAGTTCTCAGTGTTCTCTCAAAATATCCATTCACTTGGATAATGATGTCTCTCACTATTTCATTGACCACTGCATTGTTTCTCGGGTCTCTAAGGAAAGTTAGGACGTTGGTCTGTCTCCCAGCAACATGTGGACATTCCTCTATCAGATAGCAGAATACCAAACTGGCCAGTCTATATCCAGTCACTGTGGCATTTGTGTTTTCCAGACTGAACTCAAGAAGCTGAAGGATCTGTTCAATGATAGATGCAAGCAATCTTCTCACAATTGGACCGTTCTTAGGATTTTGCAGAAAAAGATGAATGTTAGTAGTTCTCTCCACCAGAGCAGGGTAGGCGCGCAAGATGAACAAGACGATCCGGGAAACGTTATCATTGGGCACCACCATGGGTGCCTCTGAACAGGAACTCTGTAAGAAACAAATCTGGGAACTGCTCCCTTTTCCAATTGTTGAAAAGGAACTCCAGATTTGGCATATCATCTTCTTTTAAATCAAGGCTTAAGCATGCCTCAGTCCAATGTCAACAAATTCCTTTGGCTCAAGAACACAATAACTTCCCTTAACTCCTTTTTAAATGACTGAAAAGAGTGTCCCAAAATAAGCCACAGTCCAATGAACACTTTGTCTTTATTCAGAAGCTTCTGCGTCCTTCTTCTTCGTCATAGACCTAGTCTGCACGTGCTGTGGTTCTTCCCCGATGCTCTCTTCAGGTGGGGGTGAGGGTGATGTGGATTCTCCTGTATAGATCTTCACATCGCCGAGGAATATCCAAGCGAGTCTGCCTTGCACCTTGACTGCAGATGGTGTAATGTCTTCCACTATGAAAGGGCCGTTAAAACGAGGTTCGTGCCAATTCCTAGTGAAATTGTGGATTACGACCACATCTCTGGGGAAAAGCTTAGGAAGGCAAAGCTGGCCAACTTCGGCTGGTGTGGCATCTCCTTCTGTGTTATGAGTTGCCCTACACCCCTTTTGCTTGAGCTAATCTGAAACGACAAAGATACTTGAAGTCATACACAGAAGGTAATCACGTAACTCCTTTCCTAAAAATTCTGCTGTTGCCTGGGCATCACTTCTAACCCTAGACGGAGGTGTCAGAGGTGTCCTCATTAGCCTCCCTGTCACTATCTTGTGTGGGGTAAGATGGTAGTCTGAACCTGGCTGATTACTCTATGCATACAATGCTAGTGGTAGACAATGCAACCATCCTTTCTTCAGAGTCAATTTCAATTTGGCTATTTTCTCTTTAAGCAAGCCGTTGTGTCTGTCACAAACACTGTTTGCTTGCTGTTCTACTATATTTGGAACAAACCAATCCTCCCCTATTGTTGCGGCGAGGCTCTCTCTAGTGATGTGCACAGGGTAGTGCAGCTGTTCAAACGACACCCTTAATAAGGCTACAGGCATCACCGGATTACCAGTGCTGTCTTGTCACCAAAATGCCTCATAGGGATTTAAAGAACACCCTCTCCATGTCCACAAGTATTTTTCGTCTTGGGGTGCTTCCCCTTGATTTTCTCCCAACTAAGTTCTAGACAAATTATTATCACAATTTGGCACACTCATCGTCACCACCATGCTTTAATTCACATCAGGCATATCAAATGACATAATTACTTCTGTAAAGGCAATTCGTTTTGCTTCATCATTTGCTTTTTGATTCCCATGTTAAATCAAATCTGTCCTTTTAGTGTGATCTGCGCACTTTATGACTGCAATGGATACTGGGAGTTGTAGTGGTCCATTGAGTCTGTCCATTAAGGCTTCATGCTGCACTGGAGTGCTGTCCGCTCGGAGGTATCCCCTCCTTTTCTAATGTGCTAGTTCTGAGTGCACTGTTGATGTAACATTGTCACTGTACACTGTCACTTCCTGGTCTGCATGATTCTAAAGCGTGACAATCAGTGCCACTAATTCTGCAGCATGTGCCGAAAAATGAGACAGTAGTTGTGAAATTATCAGCACTTCAAACTCTCCATTGGCCGTGTGCTTTACCACATATATCTTTGTCCATCATTTTGATTGATTCTTGAAGAACCATCTATATACAGAATTTCCCCAGCTGCCAATACATTTTCCTTCACCCTTGGGAGCTCGTCATAGAACTCCTCATAGTTCGAACAATCATGTGCGTGCTCACCCTCTGCTAGTGGTTGTGCTACAAACATGGCGGGATTCACTATTCTGCTTCTGACTATTTTAATCGTTGGATTCGATATGACCGATTCATAGGCAGAAGCCCTTTGAAATGTCAATGTGCCTTTAGGTTTTTCCCAGATGGCAAATAATGCAGGTTCGACAAATAACATCATAGAACATCCCATTACTATACTGGCAGCCTTCTCAATGGCAAAGGCAGTGGCTGCCAAAGATTGTTCACAAGGGAAGTGACTGGTTCTAAAATCAAGGGGCTTGTACTCCAATGTGGTTCTCTGCGCGAGTACTGCTGTCATTAACAGTGCCATTCGTGTGTGAAAACAAAATGAATTCCTCAGCATAATTAGGAATCCCTAAAACTGAAGCTGTGCAAATTGCCTTTTTTAATTCATCAAACCCTTCTTCGATCTCCTCTGTCCAAACAATCTCATCTTGATTTGCCTGTGCTTTCTTTAGAGCTTGCAAAAAGGGCCTTATGTATGAACTGTAATCAAAGACCCATGCTCTCACATAGTTACATAGTTAAAAAGTCCCAAAAACCTCTGCAAATGTTTTATCATAACTGGCTTTACTGTTTTTAATATAGCCTCAGCTCTTTCAGGAGTAACCTTCTTTCCTTAATGTGAAATTAACTCGCCAATGTATAACACTTCTTGTCAACAATACTGTAACTTCTCTCTGTCAACTGTATATCCTTTGTCAGCATGAATAATCATTAGCTGAACAGAATTGCTTCTGCATTTTTCCTCTGTGGTGCTGCAGACCAATATGTCATCCATGTACTGCAACACATCACTTTCTAAATCAATATTGTTTAAATCCATATTGAAAATCGATGGAGACTCACAGTACCCCTGGGGCAAACAAGTGCTCTTCAGGTGAGTCTGTCTGAATGTAAATGACGTCAAATGTTGCAAATCTTTATGCAATGGGATTGAGAAAAACACATTTTTCAAGTCAATCACAGTGAAATATCGTGCTTTAACAAGTATATTACTTAAGATTCTCGCAGGATTAGCAACTAGAGGGAACTCGGCCTCTAGAATTTGGTTAATCAGTCTCAAATCTTGAATTAAATGCCACAACCCTCCTTTCCCTTTTTTAATCATATAGATTGCAGTATTACACAATGACTCTGAAGTCACTAATATATCATGTTCCATCATAGCAGATATTGTCTTAAAAATACCTTCATCTGCCTCTCAAGACATGAGATACTGTTGTGCTTGAGGTAAAATTGCTCCTGGTTTCAGTTTAATATTTACGTCCCCAGAACCCTTCAATAGACTTACATCATAGGGGCCTTTTGTCCATAAAGAAACTGGAATCTTTGCCATGTCATCATCATAATACTTAGGACGTTTCTGTGCTAACATCATCTTTTGAGGAACTTCTCGTTTAATTGCTCTCACCCAATAAGTAATGTGTGTTTCAAATATGACTTTGCCATCTGATGCATGATCTCTAAACAAGTCTTCATCCGTGACATCAGTCAATCTATAAGCCTCCCCAATGGCAATCACGGTGACCCATCGTCTGCCATCATAATGAACTCCATCAAGCATAGCTAATTCTCCTTGTACTATAGAAGCCTGTAGCTCTTAAGGAAAGACTTGTCCTTCCTCTTCGAACATAGGTATCTTTGGCCTGAATAAAAATTAATCAGGTATCCTCACAGTCTTACCCACTAAGCCTGGCAGCCATGACAACAAAATGCATACACCATAGTGAAACACTTCTGGTTCTAATGACACTCCTTGTGTGTCTATTTGTCCTGCAAATGCCATAATAAACTCGCTCACATTTAAATAATACATTCCTGGTGTTAAGCACACTATGCCTTCATCATTTAAAGAGATTGTCATATTTAACTTGGACATTAAATCTCAACCCAATATATTGACACGTGTCTGTCTTGAATAGTAATGGTACATACATGCCTCACTCTACTATAGAGACTGCTAGTGCATCAGTAAAAGGAACTCTACTTGTAGCTCCTGTGAACCCTTGAGTATTCATGGCATTTGCCCACATTGAAAATGTCACCTCTCGTATACATGAGCGTGTTGCACCCATCTCTACTAAAAACGAAAAAGATTGTCCTCCTATAATAACGTCAAACCTTGGTTCCACTTGAGGATTAAGAGTTACTGATAGTATTGAACACATCAGATCTCCCAGTGAGTTGTCCTATTGTGGGTACAGCCTCATCCCCGTACCTGTGAAAGCATTCCCTCCATCAACAGTGACTATCCCTATTCTAGGAGTCATTAACTGTCCTGTGCTTATGCTTTGCTGTATCTGCATAGGCGACTGATGTGACTGTCCCTGTGGTGGATTCATTATTGCCTGATGTATTTGAAAGTCTTGCTGCACTCTTGGCACTTGTGTCTGCTGTACTGTCTGATTCTGAGCAAACCCACCTCCATTCTGCTGCGAATATGCAGGTGGGTTTGAAGTCCCCCCTCTCGAAGATTGACGATTTTGCACGAATACTTGAATTTTAGAAATGTGAGCCAAATGTCCTGTCATACCACATGTGCAACATATGGGCAGAGGACTCTCCATCTGTCCTCCCTGCATGCCTTGATTATCATTCTGCATGTTCTGAAACCCACCTTGATTGTTCTGAAAATACCCCTGATTATTCTGAAAACCTCTTCCTTGAAAACCTTTCCTTCCCTGTGGTATAAACCCATTATTACCTCGGTCAAACTGCTTCTGGTTATTCATCTGTGGCATGTTTGCTAATTGCTGTGGACCTGATCCATATCCACTAGTCAACATTGCCCCTTCAGTGGTGTACTTGGAGAGTTTTTTTTGCCTCTTTGCCTTTTCTACTATCATCTTTCTTATGATACTTTTCTTGTAACAGCCTGTAATAATGCGTGATGGTCAGCTGAATCTCCGACCATGGCTTCCATGCCCACTACCTTCTTGATATGCTTGTGTACTTAATCTGGCAGCACTTGACAAAGTATGTGATAAAACACAGGTATAGATTTCCCCCAAGCTTCGTGTGTCTCCAAGCTCCACTGATCTTGAAAATTCTGAATGTAAACAAGCGGATCATCACCTTCCTGCATCTTTTTTGTCATTATAGCTCCCATATCTGATGTGTCTGGATACAGCACTATAAGCGCTTTCCAAACTGCTGCTCTGCAATTATTGAATGGTGCTCCATCATGAGCAGTGTTTACCGTGGTAACACCAGAATATCCTGCTCTTGACCAAACGTCATCAGCTCTTTCCCCAAGGATAGAAATTAAGAGACCCTTAATATCCCCTAGAGCCAACGTGTTTCCACCTGTCATTTTCTCAAATACATGTATCCATTTACCAGCGCCTGAAATTAAAGTCTGGAGTATACACCTAAATTATCCTTGTCCATCTGCGGCCCAGGTTTATACTGTGATCTGGCCCCTCCCTTCTCTAACAAAGGAAACTGTGAGACCCCAAATTCGCTCTCATCTCCCATTGTTTGCCTATCCATAGCAGGGACAATGGTTCCACACCACCTTCTTCCTGGCAGCGACCTTAACCTGCTCACATAAGGTGGTGATTCCCCCCTCTGACCACGTGTTTGCCCTTTGGGTGGCGGATCCAGCAGCATCAATGACTATGACGCCCGAGATATACGTAGGTCTAAATCCGACCATCAGACTTCCTCATCTATTGTAAAACATCCCTCAGGTCTATATGTGTTACCTCCCTCCTCCCCATGGAAGGCTTCCCTGTCTTTGTCTGACATCTCCTGTGCTCAACCTGTGTGACCTCTCTCTCCTCTTTGCCTCTATCCAGAGTCAGTCTATCTAGAGACAGCTACTTTGGCTCAAAACTGCATGAGGCTCCCTCTTTGTCGTACAACTGTGTACTCTCAAGTTGATAATTTTTACCATTCCCCTGCAGTACTTTCTTAGTCTTCATATCGTGATAGATTTTATTGATTGCGTACCACATGATTCTAGAGTCAAACTCATCCTCTAGATTAGCTCTAGATGCACCAGCTATTGGCTCATTCTCTGGGAAGAACTCTTCTAAATCTCCCCATGATACTAGTCGATCAGGATTCATTACTTCCTTCTCCATGCGATCAAGATTGCATGCTCTCTTTTATTTCATTTGTTCTATTTCATCATCAAACTATCTTTGTTTCCTTGCTTCCTCTCGTACCCTGTCTTACTCTTTTCTTTTCATGTCCCTTATCTCATTTGCTCTTCATATTTCTTCATCGCTACGTCTTTGCATTCTTTTATCCATCAATCTCTGTTCCTATTTTTCACTCCTTTTTCTTTCTAGTCTTTCTTGCTCTTCGATCGCCCTCTGTCTTTTGTCATAAAGTCTCTGTTCCTCTGCTTTTTCCTGTTTCCTCAGTTGCTCCTCTTGATACAACTGTTCCCGTCTTTGTCTATCTTTTCTTTTTGTCCTATCATCTTTCAATCTTTTTTGCCTTTCTTTACCTTTTTATCCTGTTTGTCTCGATTTTCCCTTTGCCTTACATCCTTGATGCTTTTACCATTCAGTTTGAGCAAAATCCGACCACCCATCCTGTAAGCGATATTCAATCAACACTACAGCTAAGTCAATGCCTAGTCTGGGATGCTGAGGAAAACCCTTATTGATGTATTTTTATATCCAGTTCAGTACTCTGGATGACAACCCTTGTATAACACCCCCCTCTTAGAATCCCCCTGACCCCACTGAGCCAAGAAGTAGGTTTGTTTTGCAAATTAAAAGGTTTATTTGAAAAATTAAACAATATATATATATATCACACTTTTATAATAAATTAATATCTGATAGTACACTTAGACATATGATGTTGATCAACAATGGGTAATCTGGCACTAGCACACTTCTTTACAATCAATGAGGAGTTAGTATAGGATGGATAAAGTAGCAAAAATACTTTTATGGTTTCAAGGGAAAAGCAATGAGGAATAAAATGCAGTACAGAATTACTTGATATGATTTTAGCAAAAGATAAGATAATCACTTTTTCTCTGGCAATTCACCCCCCTCCCCTATGCAATGTAAGAAATGGAAGGAGATGGAAAGAGGAGCACACAGTTCTCAGGAATGCAATCAAATACAATACGAAATTCAGTTCCCCCCAGCAAGCTTAGAGGAAACAGGTAGGAGTTTGAAACACAGGCCCAAAATGCTTTTTAAATGTGATGGCAATGGATGGGAAAATGTGCCAACTGATTTTAATTCCCTCTAGAGATTCAGGGTGAGTGGGAGATGCGTGTTGGTATTAGTTCAGGCTCACTTTAGCAATGCTCTATGAGTTATTACCAAGTTGCAAACGGATTTTAACAAAAGAAAGAAGGGAGCGGCTATTTTGACAAGTGGAGAAATTGAGCCAAAATCACAAATCGCTGTAAATATCGCGAGTGCGTGAATCGCGATTGCGGTAAAAGTATAAGGAGTAGGAAGTCGTTTCTAGGCTTAGATTCCAAGCTTTCAGAGGAAAGTTAAATCTCGTTCCTAGCCCAAACGGTTCCAGAGATACGGATAATTAAATAAAGGTAGTTTTTCGGATTTAAAGTAAACTCAAAATGACAGGTGACAGCTTGCAGCTGCAGAATTGACAGGTGACAGTTGTGCAGCTTTAAAAATGACAGATGACACGATTTCTAGGAGGCAGTTCTACTTAGGTTAAAATAGTTTGGATTAGATTATTTTAACTAAGAGTTTGGTTCTGCACAGTTCTGCTAGGTACTCACAATATAAATTTGAACTAGGCCTCATCACGGATCTGGTCAACACGTCCGGCTGTGGTTCTGTCTGCTCGGTGGGTCAATCAGGCACCGGTTCTGCTCACAGTGATCTGGGTCAGCTCTGCTCTGCTGGTCTAGCCTCTCTGGATTCTGGATGTAACACTGCTTTCTGGGTACTGCTACAGGTTTTTGCAAAAATTCTCGGCAAAATTTCAAACAGCTCGCCCAGCTGTTGAATAGTTTGGTTAGTTTTGAGGCCTGCTGAAGAGGATTCAGCTGGTGGATCCAGGCCTCTCTGCTACAAATTCTGGAGTTAATTTCTGCTACAGGTTCTGGAGATTGATGGATTTGAAGTCTGGATCTCTGGGTGTGAAGTCGACAGTCAGCATGCTCCGCAGCAAATGGAATTGAATGTCCCTACCTGTCCCAGCAGTCTCTTTTTATGTGTTTTGGAAAGTGGGTGTGTGCGTTGGTCATAACAAAACCTGCCCCTCTCACTTATCATTGGCCAATTCCTCCTCTCTCCCTTGATTGGGGGAAGGAAATGTGAGTCAGAGGGCCTCATTACAACCCAGGCGTTAAGGGTTTAACGGTGCCGTCGGCGCCGTTAACCCTTAACGCCTGATTACCATATTAACGCCTGCTTTTAGCAGGCGTTAAAATGCAAGGCGCTAACCCGCCTTGGTGCTAATTACGGCACCGTAATTTACGGTGCCGTAATTAGCGCCTTCCCCACTCCCATTATGCCCTATGGGGCAAAAATGGGAATGGGGAAGGGTACATGGGGAATGGGGATTTACCGCCCCACTCACCTTGGAATGGGGCGGTAAATCCGCCATCCACCATGGTGTAAACAGAGTTTACACCATGGTGGTAAAGTAGGGGACTTACCACCTGGGTTGTAATGAGGCCCAGAGTGATGCTGTAGGTTTTATGGTCAGAGGAACCTCCCCTTGTCAGATTGCACACAAATCTATTTCTGACCCAAATACATATTTATCTATTTACCATTTTTCTAATATTATAGGTCCAGTTAACATATTTTCTGTAGCACCAAACCATCAGATCCCTGTCTTTGTACGATGTCATGTCCACTGATGACAGAATTCTCCCCTTTTCATCCAGATAACGACCTCTAAACCTTTCCAGATTTTACACAAATGTGCACCAGGGATATGGGTTACAGATGATAAAGTGTCAGATTTTTAACATGCATACATTTGGAGTGAGACCCTATTTTCGTAGACATTTCTTCACCATTATTAATGGTGTGGCGAACATATACATTTTATGAATCAGAAGATATGAACATATGCATTTTCTTTTTTAAATTAGGAGACAAGAACATATATATATACTAGGATCACATAATTTTATATGCTATATGTGGAATATTTTAGGGTTGGAACTGGATTACTCTGGAGCAGCCCCCTCTGGGATTCCAAGGATTCCTCCAGTTGTTGCAGAGTGTGCCTGGGATGGCAACACTTTAGCTGATTTATATGTACCCACTTGTCTTCCCCTTCCACCAGACTGCCTTTGGGGATGCAGATCTTATAGGCAACAGGGGAGATCTTGTCTATAATTTCAAACAGTCCCTTCCATGTAGGCAAGAATTTTCGCTGTTTGGCCTGGTTCCTTTGGAAATTGTATAGATAGACCCGATCACCCACCTTATATTCCTTTCGGGTAGTTTTTAAATCATAGTGGGTCTTCATGCTCTCGGCTGATCTTTCTAGATTCCGCTGAGCATAGGCAAAAGCATGCTGAAGGTGTTTCCTTAAATTCTCCACATACTCATGAGTTGTGGAGGCATTTATCAACGTTTGTCCTTGGGTTCTGTAGAGCAAATGCTGGGGAAGCACCATCTTGCGTCCAGTCATCAACTCAAATGGTGACATTTTGGTTGCAGATGAAGGGGTAGATCTGATGGCCATTAGGACCAGAGGTAATCGGATATCCCAACTTGGCCCAGAATCTGCCACAAACTTTTTTAAGATGCTCACAATGGTTTGGTTATATCTCTCCACTGCTCCAGAAGAAGCTGGCCTGTAAGCAATGTGTAGCTTCCTTTTAACCCCCAGTATCTCCCACATCTTTCTCATTACTTCACTGGTGAAGTGGCTACCTCTGGCTGACTCAATCCTTTGAGGTAGACCAAAACGGGAAAAGATGTGATTAATCATCAGGGCAGCTGCTGTTTCTGCCTTGCAATTTGGGGCCGGGAGACATTCCACCCACTTGGTAAACAAGCATGTAACGGTCAACATGTACTTGTTCCCTCTAGACGAGCGAATCACAGGGCCTACAAAGTCGATTTGCAAATCTGACCATGGCAGTGTCATCCCCCTCTTTTGGAGAGGCGCACGGTGTGTGAGGGATGATTGCTGAAATTGTGCACACACAAGACACACCTTCAAGTATTGGTCGAGGTCCTGCCCCATGTGTGGCCAGTATGCAACCTCTCTTAAGATTTCCAGTGTTGTGTGAAACCCCCTATGACCGGCGGTGGCCGCATCATGGGCGTGACTTAACATCAGGCTTCGGAATGAGGTAGGAACCACCCACTGATCATGGCCAGCTTGGGATTTCCTTACCAACAAACTGTCTTGGATTCGGAACATTTTTGGACATTTCATCAACACTCTTAGGTCCTCTTTCCCAATGTAATCTGTGTCCGTCAGGGGAAAGTTCTCAGGGTCCTCAAGGTGTTGGTAAAATTTACCAATGATTGGATCCCCCTTCTGAGCTGTAATTAAATCAGCATCAGGGGTCTCCTTACTCCATTGGGCAGTTGAAAGATCATTGTGAGCATTTGTCTGGGGCCTAGTGATAGCAGTGACCTGGATTTCCCCCAACAGGGACTCTATTTTGATTAGATCCCCTTGGATGGCCCTGGTTTTGGCCAGCTGATCAGCTAAGTCATTTCCAGTTTTGTCTGGTCCCTCTAGTTTGGAATGACCCTTGATCTTCTTCCAGTAGATAGTCATCCCATTCGAGGTGACCAGATCATCAATGTTTTGGATTAACTTCCCATGTTTCAGGGGTTTGTTATTAACACATAACATGCCTCTGGTTTTCCAATTAACCAGGTGCTCCACGAACCCGTTCCGTACATAATCCGAATAGGTGATTATGACCAGTTCGTGGAGTTGATGTTGGACAGCAGTGAGGATGGCCTGATGCACAGCCATCAACTCTGCCACCTGACTACTTCGGGGACCAATTTTGTATCCAACGGAGGGTTCTACAAACTCCTTCACCCAGGCATTCCCTACGCCGGCCATCAGTTCTTTCTCCCCATTGTTGTCAACATGGTACGAGCATCCATCCACCTAGATAGTGGGCATTCCCTCACACTTGTCTTCTTCAAAGACTTTGTGTGGGGAATTAAGGCATGCCTCCATGTTGTCCTTGATTATTTTTATTTTTTTTTTATTGGTTTATAAAAAACCTTTAAAAACAAGAAGAACACAAGTCCTCCATTTCCACGTTCAGAAACATACATGAGATCACGTTTCAAGATCCAGACATGAGAAAGCAGGAGTCCACAGCGAGGGCCAAAGTGACCTTGACATATGACACTGGTTGAACTTTATCTGATATCAAGCAGTACGAGCCTGTACCGTCAGCCTTCCTCTTCGGTATTCGCCGAATCAAGGATCTCTTCAATTTCCTGCAAAAACACGGTTAGAACCCTTGTCAGTTTTGTGTTGGAACCAGAAAACATCAGCTGCCACCATTCTTCTGCATTCATTAATGCGTGCTCAGAAACTATTTGTCCCATATGTTTAGTTCTTTGTGGTTTGAAGAATGGGCAGAATAGGACAAGGTGTTTAAGTGATTCGTCGCAGATTTTGCAATACCTACATACAGTGTTTGAAGCAACTTTTCCTATCCAGTTCTTTGTCCGATCTTTAGTTCTGAATAGATTTAGGCGAAATCTCATGTATGTGGCCCTTTTTGCGTTGTCCGGGAACAAGACTACGTAGTTTTGTAGTGTGTTAAATGCTCGTGCCTCAGCTGGGGCATCCTTCATTGCTTTTGTCATTCTTCTGTCTTTACTAGTTTGAATCCAGTCTGCTTCCCAGATCTTTTTCTTCACCAGTTCTGGATTATCCTGAAGAGTTTTAATATTCGTTCCATAAGTGGTTAACAGTTCTTGGCATCTTTTGTACCACCGGGCCAGGAGACAGTCTGGCTTGGCATTGCCAGGATTGCTTAATATTTTAAATTGAGGTGCTATTACAGGCATCACAGTTTTCCTGAATAAGGCCAAGGTGTTCCACGTGATCCGAGCTTCAAGCGAGATCATGCCTAACTCGTAGCGTATGCAGGATGTGGGAGTACTATTCGGAAGATGTAGAATTTTTACCCAAAAAATATATTCTAGTGTTGACCAGAATTCAGCCGAGCATCCAAAGGCATTCTCTGCACCGTATATCAGGGCTGGAACAACCTTCTGTTGATAGAAAGCTATCACTGGCTTGAGTGAAAACTTTCCATATTTTTTGTTTAGAATCGATGCTTGGGAAGCTAATTGTCGACATTTCGTCTTCGTGATCTCCGTCCAGGGGCTATCATTTATGTTTGTGTTAATTTGCATCCCAAGATATCTGGTGCTTTCCACCGTAGTAAGTGTTTCCTTTCCCAGGTGCCATCTGAATTTGTTATTTTTCCGGCAGCATCCAGTTTGCAAATTCTGTAGTGTTAATATTTCGCTTTTTAAATTGTTAATGAGCAATCCGTTTTTTTCCACGTAACGTTCAACTGCATTTATTTTGCGCTGGAGGCCGATTGGAGTAGAGTCCAGAAAGATCAAATCATCGGCATACAACATCCAGCCTAATGCAGAGCCGTGTAGCATGGGGGAGAAGGATCGTGTCTCATTAATTGCGAAACCAATGTCCGAGAGAAAAAGGTTGAAAATGATCGCCGCCAAAGGGCAACCCTGCTTGACACCACGAAAAGTGTTGATTTCTTCTGTGAGCAGTCCACCTTGGTCAAGGCGCACTCTGATGGTGGTGGCAGAGTGGATTTCTTTGATGGCAGCTAACAGACTCTCAGGACACCCCCAGTTAGACATTTTTGTCCAAAGTAGTTCTCGATCGATGGGGTCAAACGCCTGGGAAAAGTCGATTAGAGCAAGATAGACCTTACTCCCAGCTCTAATGGCTTCCATTTTCAACAAATTTATCAGCAGGAGGTTAAGACCACAGCCGACCCCCTTTACAAAGCCTGTTTGTCTTTCATCAAGGTTACCACTGTCAACAATCCATTGTGAAAGTTTTTGTTGCAGCATGGTTGCATACACTTTGCCCAATACATCCAAGAGAGCTATTGGTCAATAGTTTTTTGGCTCAAGCCGATTTCCTTTCTTAAAGATGGGCACAATTATTGCTTTCTTCCAAGACTTTGGAGATTCACGTCTTCTACAGATTCGAGTGAAGAGTTCCACACAAAAGTCCGCCCATAGCTCTGGGTTTTGTTTAAGGGTAAAGTTAGTCAGACCATCAGGGCCAGGAGCCCTTGAGGCACTGGCGTTCTTAATTATCTGTAATATGTCAGCTTTAGAGAAGGTCAGGTCCCATTTGATTAAAGTTGGTGTTACAGGGGCCTGCCAGGTACCTTTTTTGCTGTACAAGTTTTTGAAATGTGATGACCACCTTGCAGCTGGTACCATATTTGACATCAATGCGGATTGAGGAGCCCCTTCGTTGTTTAGAAGTCTCCAGAATTCTGCCGAATTTTTGTTATTCATTTTTTGCATCATTAGTTCTGCATCGTTTTGGAACATAAGGGCTTTATGGGATCTTATCCAATTTTTGTATTTCTGTTTTGCGACGCGTTTTTCTCGTGCTGAGTCTATAGAGTCTCTGAATCTCAGGAGTCTGATAGAAGCACCTAATTCTCTCTTTCTTCTCATAATCTCAACATCGAATTTGTGTTTGTTAGCAAAGCCATGGTTTCTCAATCCCTGTTTTTTTTCCACAAACAGATGTAATAGATGTGCGTATTCGACTCCACAATCCTGTTTGATGAAAGTTTCCGAAATTGTGGAGACTTCCGCAGAGAGCAGTGTTAGCCTCACTCTGTTTGGCTCAGCCAGTATCCGATGTTCCCATCGTTCTTGGGACGGTTGATTTACGGCTGACAAGGTGAGAATTACCATGTCGTGATCGCTTTGAGTCATCGGTATTACCTCAAGCGACTTGATGGATTGTTGTATCTTTTCTGAGGCGAAGAAGTAGTCCAAGATGGAGTTCTGATCTGCTCGTCGCCACGTAGGTTTAGCTGGTATGTCGCCAACCGAATTTCCGTTGAGCATCGCTAGATTTCTAGCTTCCATTTCCCCCATCCATTTTGAAGCCATATTGTTAGATACGTACACGACTTCGTAGTTTTTCATTCTTGTTGCCAGACAGTTGATATTCAAGTCTCCACAGATTATTATGTTTGTTGACTCATTCTCAAGTAACAGTTCATCGATTTTAGATGAGACTAGATCTATGAAGGAATTTGACCCAGCCTGAATGTGATTCCAGTATATATTAAATATATGGAAAGGAGTCGAGTTGTCAGTTCGGGACCCATCCAAAGCTATTGTTGACAGTAGTATAAAAGGTGATAGGTTCAGAGAGTTTGTAATACGACAACCCGAACTCTTTTTTACAATTGTCAACAGACCTGCCATTGGTCTTCCTCTAGTTTTTTTAAAGGCTGGGTTGAAGGCCACTTCGTAGGCATCCACAGTTGGGCAACTCGTCATCCACGTCTCTTGAAGGCAGACCACATCTAGCGCGTCCGGCCAGGGTTCTACAAATAGGTGGGAGAAGCCCCTGGTGTTCCAGGATCCGATCTTAAGTTCCCGTGGCTCCTCTACCACTTGGCGTTACCGTTTTGAGGATCTGCCTAATGCTTCAGCCAGCCAGGACCAATCCTTTTGTGTTCCGCTTTGGTCTTGGGGGCTTTGCGAATCACCAAGGCTCGGATCCATCATGCCAGCTCCTTTAATGGTGATTTTGATGGTATCCTCCTGGGAGTTTTCCTGGTATAGTCTCGGGGGAAATACTGGCCATTGTCTTTTTCATGCTTCCAGGGCCAGAATGCAAGTGGCGTTCTAACAACGGTTCCACGTTTCGGGGAAGCTCATTTTCCACGGTTTTGTTAGAAAACAGTGGTTCCTGATAGAACGAGTCACGTTTAGTTTTTTGAGAGTCCGCTCTGTGATCGAAATCAGCTTGCTCAGACACTTCTGAGATGTCGAAACCCATCGACATGAGAGCGGAGCCCGCATCCAGTACAATGTTCCGAACAATTCTGGATCTAAAGTGAAGGATGATTTTGTCGTCTTGGTCCTCATTTTCGAATTCCACCGTCTTGATGTCCTCTGATCGTATCGTTCTGAGAGAAGGCACATGTTGAAAAAGGCATAGAACGTTTGAGCGATTTAAGATGAGTTTCTCTCCATTTTCTATACGTTCTAGCCTTACCTTGTGGGAAGTTTGGCTTTTGTCGCCAGCGCTATTATCCGTCTTTTTCATTTTGCACCATTCCTTTCTCTCTCGGGGAAGCCGTGTATCGAAGATCTTGTTTCTAGCCAGACCTACTCTGTTTACGTTGTCTTTGTTGTAAGCAAGGCCATCCGAAAAAGTATCTTTCGATTTAATATGAGGCCACAGGCCCTCTTTCAGAGCAAGCTTCCTTTCTGACGATGGTTTAGACAGCATCTGAGATTGAGCGAGGGCTTTTCACCTTTCTTCCAATGTTTTAAATATGGGACTTGAGGGATTTGTGTGATGTTCGTCTTGTTTAGGATTCTTTTCGAAAAGAGTACATATTCTTGCAGCGCCAGCTGGTATCCGGGTAAGCACTGAGTCATTTCCGTCACTTGGAACTACTGGCTGTGCATCCGCAAGTAACGCGTCTTCAGAACCCATCTCAGAAACCTTATCCTCTGATTCCAAGTCTTCATACACAGACAGGTTGATTAAGTCGATGGATTGATCCTCGGTAGGTTCAGGGAGAGGGACAGTTTCTAGAGGCTTTGCAGATGTGTTTGCAATGTTAAGGTCTTTTTTCTTTGTTGGGTCCCTGTCATTTGTCCGAGTGTTATTAACAGTTACATTGACAGTTTTTAGATTCCGAAGGAATTTTCTTGAGTTGTTGCCAGCGCTTCGGTTTTTAGTTTTTTGATTTTAAGTTTTTTTCAACGGTCCTGATTTGGGGCCCTTGTGATGTGCTTTCTGGGGTACAGTTCCCTTGAATATATCAAATATTTGATTTTTGGGCTCCGTTGTTTCTGGAATTAATATCACCTCAGGTATGCGAGGGGCGCCCGTGTCATTCAGGGTTGCCAAAGAGGAAGGTTTTTGAGGATCCAGTGTTGCCAGATTTTTAGGACCCTTGCTGCTTTCCAGGACGCTAGCAAAGCTCATTTGAGGAGATGCTTCGGTTGTTGTTCTTTCATGGCTCGGGCCCATGCTCTCGTGCATAGGTTTTTCAGACTCAGGTTTTGAGCCTTGGATACCCCGAGTATCAGGCACTGAGGGAACCGGCGGACTTTTTTCGTTACTCAGGTTGTTGGTCTCCTGACAGTTCTGAATTATTGGTGCAGATTTTAGTGCTTCTGTAGTTCCTCTAGGGTTGTTGATAGTGTCCAGTATCCCCATGGTAGAGTGAAGCACCAAGGAGCCAGTGTCCGTGTCGGAGTTTCTCATTGAGGTATAGACGGGAGGTTCCATGGGAATTGGCCCCTTATCGGTTTGTTGACCAGCAGGGTGCTCCCGGCTAGGTTGCCGATTTGAATCCTGTGTCGTCGTATTTCGATGCCTTAGCACGCTTAGAGCTTCTTTCGCAACCTCTGCAAGGAGATTTTTATCCAATTTGTTGTTTTCTTTCTGTTCTGTTAGTGTTTGCAAGGCAGAGGTCAAGTTTGTTTTTATTGCTCCGTTATCCTTTCTTTCAGCGCGCAAATCTTTTTCCATATTGATTATCTTTGAGTTCATAAGCGCCACTAAGGTTGTCAGGTCCTTCACATTGTCATTTAATTGCTCGTAGAGCTTTAGAAATGGAGCAAGCGAGATTCCAGTTGCTGACATTAAGACCGATTGTAGGTCTTTGGTGAAGTTCGCATCAAGCCTGACTTCTGAGTTGCGGTCTTTTTTATGTGATTGAATTTTGGATCTCCTAACATTTGGAAAGTCACGTTCTATGATTGAAGAAGCAGTTGAACAAGTCTCAGAGGAGGAAGAGGTGGAAACGTGAGAGTCACGCTCACAGGTGTTATATGCAAGATTTTGTTTAGCACTTCTGAAGTGGATTGGGCGTATTGTCGCATTTGCCTGTCTTTGAGGGGCACGAGCCTGGGAACAGGGTATACGGGGTGAAGCCGGACAAACAACATTTTCTTCATTTTGCAGAGCGATTTTCCAACTACGCAGAGCATCAGAATTTGTGCTAGACCATTCTGCCCCTGGCTGAGTCTCATGGTTGGGCGCCGTAGGCGTCCGCTGGTTCTGCTGGTTAGTTATGCTACGGTCTCCTCTAGATGTGAGATTGCAGGCTTTGTTTATTTGGGGAAACTCTTGCGAAGTTTTGTTTACAACTTCTATCGAGGCTCTACTGTTTTTAGGGTGTGCTGGAGAAACACATCCCTTGTTTAGAACATGTAAGTGCTTGTCGAGAGGGCAAAATACTTCATCTTCCGACGCCGAGTTGGGCATAACAGGGTCCAGTTCATCCATTCCGTGTATAGAATGGCCGTGTGGTTTCGTGGTGGGCGGGAGTGATGAGGTACGCAGCTCTGGCAGAGGGGCCTCTTTCCAGATTGGATCCAGGCAGTCGTCACAGCTACCGTTATTAGAGCATCCTCTCATAGTGTGTGCGCGCCACGCCAAAACCATCAGTTTAGGTAGTTTGTTTGAAGAAGAGTTTAAGGAGTGGGCGTCAGTAAGGAGCGCCGCGTTTCGAGAACTTGGACACGGCCTAGCCGCAACCTCAGCCTCTGTGTCACAGGCGTCACACTCGGTCGACACAGCGGGCGTGATAACGGGCACACAAGAATCAACTCCGCGTCTTACCTCTCTCTCAGAGCACACGGAGCTGGCAGTTGGATCAGGCGCCGTCGTGCTGACAAGAGAGTCAATCGAAGGCTCGAGGTGAGAGGGACCACTCCGAGGGTGGCCCGCAGGCGAGGAGGCCCCGACCCCCACCAGAACTGACCCACCCTTTCCCAGGAGGGATGGGATCCCCGATCCCACACGCTCGTCCATGAGGCCACCAGCCCCAAGGCCGCCAGGCGCACACTCCCTCTTACCCCGCTCGGCTCTCCCATCACTCGCCGAGCATAGTGACGTCACACTCGGTGTGAGCTTGCTCGCATCGGTCGCCAGTTTGTGTGACACGGGGGGAGACAGGTATGGGGGATCGAGGGGTGAGACGGGCCCTGCTAGGTGATTGTCAGTATTATCAATATTTGACGAGTCCACCTGCAGGGTAAAGGAGGCTATTGGAAATATAGAGGATGTAGAAGGTATAGAGACTGTCATTGGAGTGGCGGCATGTACTGCGTTTCTCCTTGCACTTTTATTCTTCAAGCACGTCAATGACAATCCTACGTCTTCAGGATCTCCCACAAATGTTCTGGTAAATTCACTTACGGTGTCATTATGTCTAATCAGTTTTGTACTTACTCGTTGGCCAAGGCTCACGTCAGTCAGATTAGATGCTGAGGCGGAGACGGAGTTCCAACGTCGCAGTTGCAGCCTTGTGTGGGGTGGGGAAGGCAAGCGGTCTCCGCAGGTGCCTGTTTTCCCGCGTTTATGCGATGATCCATCCATTATGGCAGGCCCGCAGGCCCTCGCCCGAACACCAGAACACCAAAACACACTGCGCACACCGCGCGCTCCGCGTGTGCTAGGGGTTTTATGCAACTTCCTCCTGGAAGCAGTAGTGGAAATAGAAAACAGACTTCCAAGTGTCCCAGAAAAAGCAGCAGCAGAAAGAGCCTGGGCAGTCTCAGTCTCACCAAAACACACTGCGCACACGTCCTTGATTTTTAGACTTTCGTCCTCGAGACAGTTTTCTCTGGCACAATCATGCAAGTCAGCCAGACCTTGCGCGAGGGGACTCTTCTTGTTTTGGCCATATCTGACCTCCACAGGAAAGCCTTGCATTGACAGAATCCAGGAAGTCATTTGGGAATTACTCACATTTCCGGCCCGGATTCTGTCACTTTGAAGATATTGCAGAGGCTGGTGTGGAGTCTCCACTATGATGTGTTCCCCCTGGATAAAAGGGCGGTAAT
The DNA here is from genome assembly GCF_040938575.1 of Ambystoma mexicanum. Classification (NCBI taxonomy): domain Eukaryota; kingdom Metazoa; phylum Chordata; class Amphibia; order Caudata; family Ambystomatidae; genus Ambystoma; species Ambystoma mexicanum. The sequence continues at coordinate 433,877,434 of NC_090937.1, forward strand.
TCTTCAATGCCCACACCGTTGCCAGGAGTGCCTTCTCACAATCGTTGAATTTTTCCTCCACAGAGGATAAAGTTTTGCCCGCATAGGAGATTACTTTATTGACCTTGTCATGCTTTTGGTATAATACTGCCGTCAAGCACGTATTAGAGAACCCTGTCTCCAGGAAGAACTCCTTGTTTCTGACAGGGTAAGGTAGGCAAGGCGCTTGTGAGAGGCTTCTTTTGAGTTGTCTTACTGCTGCGGATTGTTCTGGACCCCATTCCCACTTGACCAGCCCCTTCAAGAGATGAATCAGGGGTCTAGTGATCTCTGTGTAGCCTTCAATGAACTTTCTGCTGTAATTAGTCAGTCCAAGGAGGCTCCTTAGTTCCCACAGAGTTGTGGGATCCTTCAATTTCTGGAGTGCTTCCACTTTCTTTTCTTGGGGACAGAGACCCTGAGGAGTAATCTCATGCCCCAAGAAATTAACACGGGTTCTACACCACTGTGCTTTCTGAAAGGAAAGTTTTGCTCTGGCGGCCCTCAACTGCGTCAGAACATAACGGATCTCCGCTATGTGTTCTTCCACAGATGAACTTTCGATGAGGACATCATCTAAATAAGCCAGGTTACCCCTCACACCCAGGTCGGGCATGGCCTTATGTAAGAAAATGTTGAATTCATTGCCGGAGTTGAGGTATCCGAAGGGAGTCCGGGTCCATGTGTACTGCTGGCCCCCAAAGGTAAAAGCCAGTTTGTATTGGTCCTCCCTACTGACAGGCACGGTCCAGTATCCATTGGTCAGGTCTATTGCAGTGAATATTTGCGACCCTTGAATCTGGGCCAGCCTTTGGTCAATGTAGGGCAGAGGCCATCGGGAAGTTGGATCTGTTTGTTGAGCTCCCTAAGGTCGGCGCAGGGTCTCCACTGACCGTTTGGCTTCAATATTCCCAGCACCGGATTATTGAAAGTGCTGTGGACTGGACGGATTATTCCTCGGGACTCAAGGTTCTTAATTATTTCAGTAAGGGACTCCATGGATGCGAGAGGAAAACGATATTGCTTCACAAACACTGGAGTCATTCCACGGTCCGTGGGAATTGTTGTGGTGTGGATGTCGGTGCGACCACAGTCATATGAGTCTACCGCAAAGAGATCTTGGAAATCCAAGAAAACTTGTTTCAACTTTTGCTTCTGTTCCAGAGTCACACAGGCATCCGCTAGGTTGACTCTCTCTTCCACCATCTGCCTGAAGCCTGGAAAGACTTCTGGTTTGGCTATCTCAGCGGCCTCCTCCAGCTGGGTGGTGAAGTCCCTGGTCAGAGTGCTGATTTGGACTGGAGGCTTCAGGTGGGAAAGGCAGCCCTCATGGACCTGGAAAATCACCTCATCCCTCCTGAAGTCACAAGTCACATCTTCCTTACCATAAGGGCAAGAAGTGTACACCAGGAAGTTCCCCCCATGCCGGCTGAAAATCCTGTCTGGTGTTGTGTTGTCATCACTGTCACTGTCACAACAGTCCTTGGGGATTGGTCCTAACAGTTCATTTCCTAGATCAATGGAAAAATGTCCGTCATCAACCGCCATTTCAATAATGGTGCCTGCGGCTAGAGTAATACTCTTTAAGTCGCTGTTATCCACCTCTATTGGAATGGTGTCATGTTCTATGTTGACTAATGGTGTTGGGTTTACCCCTAACCCTTGCTGTTGGAGAGAAGCATTTAGATGAATATAAGCATCAGGGTTTTTCAATTGTTGTCCTCTTTTAACTTTCACTTCCAGGGGGAATTGTCGGGTCCTTTCTGGGATGGTGACTTCCTCTTTAATCTGAATTTCAACTGCATAAGGTAGCAATTGAGCTGACCTAAATGCTTTTTCTGAATCATCAAAGCCCATGGGATTATCCGCTAATTAGGACCAAGCTTTGAAGTTTATTAGGTCCAAACTAATGGCAAAGCGATTGAGAATGTCACTGCCTAAGTAAAAGGCGGCAGTGACGTCTCGCACGACCCAACAATTATGGACTATGCTCTTGTTGCCAATGGAGATTTTGAACATACACCTGCTTGGCAGGAGATGTTTGGAATTAGGTGCTTCCAGGTCCATTTCCCATTTGTCTATCAGTTTGAATGTGGGAATTGTTGGATCTTTTGGGAGTTGGCGGAACATGGCTTCGCTGATGAAGCTCTTACCGTTGTTCACACACACTCGAGCGAGAACAGAGTCCTTCCCATCATTTAACTGAACAGGGATGAACAACTGCTCTCCAATTTGCTGACTATCAGCCAGGCTCTGAGCTGATTTCACATCTTTCTGGAATATAGGAGTGGGAGTTTCTGATTGTGGATTAGTAAAGAATTTGAGGATGTTTCCTTCCAGTGTGGAATACCACCTTAAACTGGAAGGAAGGTTGATTTTCAGAAATAGAGAGGACCCCCCATCAACAGTCTGTTGTCCTACTGCTATTACTGTCACGTCTGGAATCTGGTTGTTCTGGAAGTGAAATTCTACTTGGTCAGATTTTTGGTCAACCATGTGGCAGGTGCCCTTTAAACTAACATGGTTGACACTCTGTTTTAATTGTATTGGTCGGCTAGTCTGGGTCCAGAGGACCTTGTTTACGCAATCTATTAGGGGTGACAACCTTCTCAGGAGGTCATTCCCTAGTAAACAAGGGGTGCCACTACTATGACCGGGTGTTTCACCTTGTGTCGCCCAATTTTGATGTCCAAATCTGCAGTCCCCTCGACAGGAATTTCCTTCCCGTCAAAGTTCTGCAGTTGTCCAGGACGAGAGGTGAGAGGAATACGGTAATTCTCCCCCCTTCCTGCATTTAGTTCCTCAAAGGCCCTTTTGGACAGAAGGGTAGCTTGGGATCCAGTGTCCACCAGTGCCAAAATTGTACCCTGCCCCTGTACTTGTACTGGGGCATAGTATCTTCCTTCCTTCTCCTCAAGGGGGCACAGATAATGCACATTTTTGGACAACTGGTGGGCTAACTTTCTGGTTTTGGACATTGCTAGCGAAGAGTTTTGGGCAGAATTCTGCAGAGAGCCTTGGGAATCTGAAAGAAAAAGTTGGCAACTGGAGATCAGAGCCATTATGGGTTCCCCTGGTTCCGGTTCTGGGCCGCCCCGCCCTTTTTGGAGGCAGTCATCAGGATGGGTTTGACCCTTGGGATTTTGGTATTGTCAGTTCTGGGATGAGATGATGGGCGGTGGTAGCTCAGTCTCCACATCTCCCCAGTCTGGATTGGAATCCCTTGGGACCCATTTTCCCTTGAGAGGAGTTCCCCCATCTCTGAAGGAGAAGATCCTTTTCCCAGGATCTTCTGAGGATCCCTCTCCCTCAAATTGGAAGACCTGTACCTCCTCCACAAAGTGGGTCTGTTTAGGTCCTTTGTTTCTCCTACCCCCCCTCTGCTCCTTGGGAGGCAGGCTTTTCAGGGACAGGAGATTTTGTTTCCGGTTCCTGGTTTTCCAGGGGCTGTTTACAAGTTGGGAAGGAAGCTTCCTCCAAGGCTTTACACCCCCTTCCCCTTGTGCCTCCTCCCTGGGAACCGGTGGGTTATCCGGGTGTTGCCCCCGTCATTGTTCTGGAGCACCAAGTCCAGAGTTTGGGGCATTCTGCGGTGGCATGCTCATCTGAGGGTTCTGTTGAGCCCCCAGTGTGTGACCCAGATCTCGTGCCATATTTTGGACCTGGTGCTCAATTTGTGAAACCCGCTCAGGCTGATACGGGTCTATATTTTCTCCCCTGGGCTGATTCCGGGAAGGGTAGATATCCCTTCTCTGGTAGTACCCCTGGTTGGGAAGATTTTGGTACCCCTCCACCCTTGGCCTCCCCTCTCCCAGATTAGGTTGTCGTTGCTCAGGGAATTGGGGAAAGAAGGATGGATGATTTTGGGGCTGGAAATCGGGTGGATACCTGGGGAAAAAGTTCTGCCCAGGATTTGGTGAATTTCTGTGGGAAGTTGGGAGGGAAGTTCCCTGGGTTAGGTGCTTGGCTGGATCCCCCCCTTGGGATAGAGGAGTCCACACATAACCCAGAATTGGTCGGTTTCCCTTGTAGCGGGGACTTACATAGTCAGGGGAGCGGGGGACCCATTTGTGGGACTACCTCCTCGACTCCCTGTCTGTGACTGGCCCGAGGGCCTTCTGGGCTGTGAATTATTTGGTGCAGGCAGGTTTTTAGGCCCCCCCATCTCCAAATCTAAAACGGGGGCAACCATTACCTCTGCCACCTTGGCAGCAGCAGGGGTGCTCTTGGTTTTGGGGTTTTTCGGCGCATTATTTTTATTTTCGATGGGCTTCTGCACCTCATAGATCCGGGTAGCCTGTTCAATGACCCAGTCTAAAGATCTTTTCTCATGAAAATCTCTCACGAGCTGGGTCATTATGTATTTGGGTAAGGCATGGAAAAACGTATTGATAAATTCTCTGCTATCCGTGTGCACCCTTCTGGTGGTCTGCGCAAAAGCACGCTTTAATTCTTGCACAAACACTTGTGGGGCCTGATCCTTCCCACATTGCAAATTGTAGGCTGCCTTGCGAGCCTCTTGAGGATTTCTGTGCACAGAAAAATGTTTCAAGATGGCCGCCCTGTATGTGGACCACCTTGAATGGTTTTGATCCTCCAGCCCCGTAAAGAAACTGGAGTATTCTGGTGAGAAGGTCCACTTTACATATTCAATACACCTTGGCTGTCCTTCAAATGGAAAGTCTCCATCGTTTGCTCATAGAGCTCCAAGTGTTCCCAAACAGAATACTTGCCGTTCTTATGATAAGGCGTGATGACACTCCTTATTGCCTTTATTTGTTTCAATGGGTCCTTAAGCAAGGCCCTTTTTGCCTTATTGGCCTTTTTGGTTCGGGTAACCGTGGTCCATTCATCCTCTGACTCAGAAGCGCTGCTCCCAGAGGTGCCTGTCTGATCTTCCAGGTTTTCCCGGATTCTGCGAGCCTGGGAATGGCTGGCAGAATGTGGGGACCTGGTCTCCTGTGTCCTGTAATGCTCAGAGGAGTCTTCAGACCCTCCTTGCTGCCAGGATTTGATGGGTACCCCCCCACTGACCTAACTGGGCAGAGGTTTTCAGGATGCCCTTAATGGGCCTACTCTCCTGGGGTTCCCCACTAAATTGCACTGTGCTTGGGTGCCCATACCCGGAGGCCCGCCCATCCATTCCTGGGAGGTACTGGCCTATGAGCCCCATACTTCTAGCTGGATAGTAATCTGCCATCCCCGTGGCCCTGGGCTCATGTGCGCGAGGAGACATGGGGGTAGCAGAGTCCAGGGACTGGGAGACATGAAGGCCTCTGCTACTAGGGCTCCTGAGGTTATGCTCAGGAGTTTCTCTTTCCCAGCGAACCTCATCTCTATCCGCCCCTGCTTCCTGTTGCAATGCAAGAGCCGGCGCTTTCAGTTCCTCAGTTAAGGCCTTACTAGACTCTATCAGTCTCTCCTGCATGGCTACCTGTTGCTGCAGCCTATCATTGTGCTGACAGAGAGCCTAATTTTCTCTCTGTGCCTCCTGATTGGTCCTGGAGTACTGGGCCAGTCTCTGCTGCAGGAGGGTTACCTCCTCAGTCCCATCCCTACTGGCCTGCTCCTTTCTTGCCAGAGCCTCCTCCACTCTCCTGGTGTGCTCTAACAAGTTCTGGTGTTCTTTTTGGAGGTCATCCTGTCCCTGGAGGGCCACTGATTTTCTTCCATTTTCCTTTTTAAGTGGCAGACTTCCTGGCCTAAGGTATCCCTTTCCTGACTAAGAGCCTGCATCTGTGCCGCCAGGTCTTCCCTTTGCCTTTGGAAGGCACCAGCTTTCTGGCGCTCCTGATCAAACTCTGCCTGGGTATCCAGGTTCTTTAGAATCAATTTATTGCTTTCCTCTTTTTCCCTATCTAGGTGGCTTTGCAGGGTGACTACCTGCTCAGCACATGCCCTATTGAAATCTAATTGTTGCTCCAGCTTTTTCTGGCTCTGCAGTAGGGAGTCCAAACCTTCTTGGTACTCCTTCTGCAAGGCCAGAAATCTGGTATCCTGGTCAGCCTTTTCCTGTTGCAGCACATCCATATCCTCCTTTATTTTAGTGATGTACTGTCTGCTCAGAAGAGACCAGGTCAGATTGGGCCTTTTCTAACGCCATCTGTTGTCTATTTGCCAGATCTTGGCCTTCAGCACATTTGTCCTGCATGACTTCCATATATAGATACAAATATGCCGCTATCCTGGCAATCTTATTGTGTTCATCTTTTGCCTTAGGGGCCATATATAGTTCACTCAGGGCCACATGTAGGGGACCCTGATCACTCCATTTATCTGACCCTGTTTCAGTGACCTGTTGCGCGATTGTCTGCAACCAGACCGTTTGGTCCTGATGAGTCCACTCACCTCTCACAAATAGCTTATGTAAGAAGTGCTCTCTGGCTATTTTGATGTCTACCAGTGTCGTCATTCTGGAATTTGAGTTCCTTCCTGATTTACAGAAGTTTGTATTTTATTTTTGCAAAACAGACCGTTTCCTTAGAGCGTTCCTTTGAGGAGTGCTTTACAGCGTAACACAGCGTGGTGATCCAACACACTGTATTAATCTGCACAAGTGACAGATCTAACCCAAAATCTCCGGCTACGATCCCCCACTTTTGTAAGCGATATTCAATCAACACTACAGCTAAGTCAATGTCTAGTCTGGGATGCTGAGGAAAACTCTTATTGATGTATTTTTATATCCAGTTCAGTACTCTGGATGACAACCCTTGTATAACACCCCCCTCGTAGAATCCCCCTGACCCCACTGAGCCAAGAAGTAGGTTTGCTTTGCAAATTAAAAGGTTTATTTGAAAAATTAAACAATATATATATATCACACTTTTATAATAAATTAATATCTGATAGTACACTTAGACATATGATGTTGATCAACAATGGGTAATCTGGCACTAGCACACTTCTTTACAATCAATGAGGAGTTAGTATAGGATGGATAAAGTAGCAAAAATACTTTGATGGTTTCAAGGGAAAAGCAATGAGGAATAAAATGCAGTACAGAATTACTTGATATGATTTTAGCAAAAGATAAGATAATCACTTTTTCTCTGGCAATTCACCCCCCTCCCCTATGCAATGTAAGAAATGGAAGGAGATTGAAAGAGGAGCACACAGTTCTCAGGAATGCAAGCAAATACAATACGAAATTCAGTTCCCCCCCCAGGAAGCTTAGAGGAAACAGGTAGGAGTTTGAAACACAGGCCCAAAATGCTATTTAAATGTGATGGCAATGGATGGGAAAATGTGCCAACTGATTTTAATTCCCTCTAGAGATTCAGGGTGAGTGGGAGATGCGTGTTGGTATTAGTTCAGGCTCACTTTAGCAATGCTCTATGAGTTATTACCAAGTTGCAAACAGATTTTAACAAAAGAAAGAAGGGAGCTGCTATTTTGACAAGTGGAGAAATTGAGCCAAAATCGCAAATCGCTGTAAATTTTGCGAGTGCGTGAATCGCGATTGCGGTAAAAGTATAAGGAGTAGGAACTCGGTTCTAGGCTTGTCGTTCCTAGCCCAAACGGTTCCAGAGATACGGACGATTAACTAAAGGTAGTTTTTCCGATTTAAAGTAAACTCAAAATGACAGGTGATAGCTTGCAACTGCAGAATTGACAGGTGACAGTTGTGCAACTTTAAAAATGACAGATGACACGATTTCTAGGAGGCAGTTCTACTTAGGTTAAAATAGTTTGGATTAGATTATTCTAACTAAGAGATTGGTTCTGCACAGTTCTGCTAGGTACTCACAATATAAATTTGAACTAGGCCTCGTCATGGATCTGGTCAACACGTCCGGCTGCGGTTCTGTCTGCTCGGTGGGTCAATCACAGCTCGCCCGGCTGTTGAATAGATTGGTTAGTTTTGAGGCCTGCTGAAGAGGATTCAGCTGGTGGATTCAGGCCTCTCTGCTACAAATTCTGGAGTTAATTTCTGCTACAGGTTCTGGAGATTGATGGATTTGAAGTCTGGATCTCTGGATGTGAAGTCGTCGGTCAGTATGCTCTGCAGCAAATGGAATTGAATGTCCCTACCTGTCCCAGCAGTCTCTTTTTATGTGTTTTGGAAAGTGGGTGTGTGCGTTGGTCATAACTAAACCTGCCCCTCTCACTTATCATTGGCCAATTCCTCCTCTCTCCCTTGATTGGGGAAGGAAATGTGAGTCAGAGTGATGCTGTAGGTTTTATGGTCAGAGGAACCTCCCCTTGTCAGATTGCACACAAATCTATTTCTGACCCAAATACATATTTATCTATGTAACATTTTTCTAATATTATAGGTCCAGTTAACATATTTTCTGTAGCACCAAACCATCCGATCCCTGTCTTTGTATGATGGCGTGTCCACTGATGACAGAATTCTCCCCTTTTCATCCAGATAACGACCTCTAAACCTTTCCAGATTTTACACAAATGTGCACCAGGGATATGGGTTACAGATGATAAAGTGTCAGATTTTTAACATGCATACATTTGGTGTGAGACCCTATTTTCCGCTAGCAACCCCCCAGAATACACCACAGGGTCCTAATGCCTCTTAAAATGTTCACAGAAAAATCAGAAAAATAATGATGTTACTTATATAATTCTGACAAGTCCGCACTGTGAGTTATCTATCTTTTTAAAATTATGCTCTGGTCAAAAGGGGGTGTGGCTTCCCACATTACAGGTTGGAATAATTGGTTTATCCACTTCCCCCAAGCTCTGCTGGCTTGCAGAGGCACTGCCCCTCCCAGTTTCCCCTAAGAGGAAGCCACTTTACGCCCCCCCAATATAACATTTGCCTGAGTCCAGGACAGGCTTTTGTTCAACTTCCTGTAGTGCCCAGCTGGCACTCCCCTTTCAATCAACAGTGCCATATGACCTCAGGATGCAGCCAGGCCTGGGAACACAGCTGTTGATCCAGTTTCAACTCCTGTCGGGGGTAGTTGTCAGGCAGAATTCAGTTTCATTAAGCCAGGTTTCAGCTAAATGTCACTTTTTGTTCCCAGTTTTCTACATTCAAATCAAACTGACAATTTTTACCTATACATTAAATAATTACTTCCTTCAAGTCATTTCAGATATAGTTTTACATTGTATCCACCTCTTAGCAAGCCTTTCCTTGGTCTGGTTTTGTTTCATTTGTTCAGTTTTACATAAAAGTCTGGTGGTTTTAAAACGCCGGCTTTCTGATAGTGGTGAGTACTGGTAATGCAACCATTTTTGGGATTAAGAAAATGAATTCCCCACAGTTCTGAGTTGCTTTTTGGCAACCAGCATTGCCATTCCCAAAATTTCAATAATATTTTTCATGAAAATAAACAAATATGAGTGTGCACGAATCGTCGCAGCTCCAAACCTCCTATATCACGTTTTTAACTTTAATCTACTAAAAATATCATCAATTCAAGTTCGTTAAAAAACGCGCTTAGTTCTTTAACTCTCACATTTCTCCTCTTTTCGTCTATTATTTAATCATTATTACACAATCACATAAAGCAAACAGACAAACAAACACACTCAGCTGGCCACACATCTCTCAGCCTTTTTCCTCAAGACTTCTCCTGCCTCGAAAAATACTCTTACAGAGTTTGAACAGCCCTCCTTAAATCCGTCTTTAACTGGGTTTGTCTCCTACATCTTCCACTATGGGATTTTAGGTGCTGTTCCTTCTGTTACATTCTTTAAACCGCAGGTATTTAGGCATACTCTTTATCGTGGATGCCCCTCACGATACTTTGTAATTGCTTGGCCTCCCCTCAAGTCAATTTACTCAATATTTAACACTCATTATTCTCAAGTTGCTTTATCCCCCACCTCCCTCCGTTACTTGTTTTCCCTTTATCACTTTCTTCACCCACTGCCCTTTCGCACTTTTGCCACCTCACTCAGTTTTACTCACCATTTGAATTTTTCAACTTCCGACTCTCGGGATCATACACCTCCTCAATAGCCTTTCCAACTTTCCATTCGTTCAGCTTCCTGTAGATGCCGTGAGGGGTTTCTGCATGGAAACAAAGAGATCTGTCTAACCTAGCTTGCAAGACTTTGCTTTACTGTAAACCGCTATCTACAGGGAGCTTCACGTCCTTTTTGCCAAATGGCAGAGGTTGTGCGATATTTTCGGGACTCCAAAGCTTACTTATCTCAATGGATATCTAACCATCCTATCAGCTACCACATGAACTGGGGTTCCCAGCCCTTTAAGATGAGGTAGCAATACCCTTGAGATGGACAGGGATGCAGAAATTATTCAAACATCAATAATCAAAACAACTCAGGTAGTTGGCAAAAGGATAACTGATTTAATATCAATTATATAAAACAGGAAGTACAACGGATATCAACGGACGTCTCAGCGTAAAATCTCTCAATGCATCTAAGAAAAAAAGTTGTTTATATAACAGAAAATCGTCATAGGTAATGTTAACCTGAGTATTATTAACGTCATTCTACGTGGCACAAATACAAAAACCTAGTGGCAAATTGATAGGGTCTAAGAAAACATCTAAGTATACGATCCTTACTCGTTTAGGCACTGGAATAAAGTGATAGGCTTCTTAACATCAGTTGGGGCAACTAAGCCCTCCCTTCAAACAGGTCACTATGAACGTCACTAAATATACGATGTTCTATTGGCTAAATAACTATAGGACCCTTAATGGTGCGGTGCCCAATCATTGGCTGGCTTCTACCCTCCATCAGTACCTTCCCACCTACGTATAGCAGGACCTAGGCTAGGCGTCCAGGTGCTGGTGAGCATGTCTTAACCATGGCTTTCCACCAATCAGCATATGCATCCATCATCACCTCAGAGGTCTGTTGACAATTAGGACTTTTAACTTGTCCTTGGGAGTGTTCTTTGCTCTGGGAAATTCAGGGGAGTGAAGGCACGCTCTGCCCTCATGCGCAGGTGTGACCATCATGCTCATCCAACTTCTTCTCCCCACGTGACCGAAGAACCCCCGAAATCGAGCTTCTAGTTTATTAAAATATTGTTTTTTAATAGACCTCTGATGTCTTCTTGTTTTTGTCCATGCCTCCTGAACAGGAGCTCCATTCTTTCACAAGATTTTTATCCAATGTCAGCTCACGCCAGCCTGATACGGCCTTGGCTTCTTGGCTCAACCAGCCTCGCCTTTCTGAGATTTTCCTGTAATTTACTTGTTTTTCTAACTGCAACATTCTGGAAAAGAGGCCTTACTCCTTTTGCTCAGCTCTGCTATTGTACCTAGTGGAAACATCCATTCCTGACTCACTTATATATATCTATATGTTGAACAATCTATTCACTATAAAGCTAGCCTCAGGAATACTTTGTCTGCTTGCATTTCTTTGCACATGTACACGTGTAAAACAACTCAATATTTTCATCTATCTCAATAGCATAAGCTTCTTCATCTTGATCCCAAAATGACACTTATCTTCAATACTTTCTTGATGCCTTATAGAATTGCCTGCATTCTCTCGTCTCTGCATCTCTTCTATGTACGTCAGCTCTGTTCTGTATCACGTCATCACTCTTTTTGTTCAGTTATGTGTCCTGTTTCCTTCTTAATTTCATTCGTACAACCATCACATTGTCTCGCATTCAGGTATGGTTTTCTGAATGGGAACCTTGCTTCCATGATTCTCCTTGGTATCTGTAGTTTCAATGGCTCTGTACGTGTCTCATACTCTGGCTCCCAACATATAGGCAATATGGGCGAGGTGATTGAGGTGGTGGTACTTGACTCCTTCTCTACAGTTGGGAGAGGCACCAACTTCAGAGGCTGAGGTCAGGGGCAAACTTACTTGTGTGGCGGGACATCTGACATCTTTCCACATTCGAAAGAGACTATTCTGGTGAATCTTCAATGTTAGAAGCAACTCTCTCCTTCATTTCTGAAACATCACACTTAAGGACTGTTGTGAGAATGAGATTTCTCATGTCACCACTTCCCTTCTAATCACTCCCATGGCATATAAATGCTAACCCCACATCACAATTTCAATTACCTAAAAATGTATGCATATGAATGCAGGTGCTAAACGTTCAATGTTTTATGTTAGTAATGGCAGGGCCTTTGTTAACAGTGAATCCCAGGCACTGTTTAATGTCTGTGCCCTGTCCGGTCTGGCCAAAACTCTGTTGGGCAGCCCGGCAAGGGGTGGATGACAGTTTTGAAAGCGGATAGTGGGGCCAATGTGGGGACAAAAACCCATTGTACTGTCAGTCTCCCGACTGATGGATGGAGTCTGGGTCTTTCCGTGTTTGCAGTTGAAATGGGCCCCCAAGCAGCTGCCCCCATGCTGGCAGTCTTATGACACAGAAACCTACTGATAATCTGCAGCTTTTAACCATCTTGCTGCATTATTTTGACTTCATTATTGATTTAAGCATACCACAGGTGCCTTAGCCTATTTTTCTAATCTGTAAGGCCAGGGATGAGCCCCAAACATCACAATGAAATAGGCCCCCACCAGCCCTGACACATCTTCAACTAGCCCTGCTCCCACTTCCCTCCCAATTCCCTTAGCCCAGCTGGAAAGCTGAATAGCTATTTCACCTTCCCTTTGGCCAGTAGTTGTAGGTTTCACCATAAGTCACAGCCTGTTTACTTTCATAATACTATGCTAATGTCTGGAGACTTGGGCCATCTAAAAGCTGAGAGCAGAAATTAAGACTTTGGCTTTATCAAAGTTAGTCTGTTGATATCGCATGGATAGGCTTTTGTACTCTGCGTGTTTGATTTTGCTGCCGCTCCTTAACGAGTGCTATGGGCTGGCAACACACCAAAAGAGGCCTTCTGCCTCAAAGTGGGAGGGCTTCAGCCTTCCCTAGCCCAGGGCTGGCGCTGCAGCCAGGTCGAGTCAACACAGCCTAGCATTTCGGGAGGGGGCTAGAGCCCAATCGGCTCAATGGTGTTCCACCCTGCATGTCTTTCACTGAATTACTGTTAAAAACAAACATTGGCAAAGCCAACGGTTTTGGCTTGTGCATAAGTATTAGGCATTTGCCAGGCACTACTATTAGATCCTCAGGTTCTCAAACCAGTTTACACCTGGTACCATCAAGTGCCAGTTAATACCAATGCAGCAGTGCCTTTCCCATGCCTACATGAAACCCCAAACTGTTAGCATTGCCAATGCTTGTTTTGCTTTACCTTGATGCGCAGGACTATGCATCAAGGTTAAAGCAAACATACTACTTGGCTAAATTGTCCCACATTGAATTTCAGCCAATCTAGCCAGTAATAACACTAATGATTAATGATGCACAGTCAGCCTGGACATACTTTCTGTGGCATGGCATTTTTACTGGCTGGGAGTCTGTACATGGTAATAATGGCATATATTGGTGCAGCCTGCATAGACATACATGGGACCAACCAGCATGAATCTATTTGTATACTAGCATATGTTGTGTGCAAAGGCTGCATGAAATGTATTGTAAAATGTTCCTTTGCACGGTTGGTGACTTGCAACTATTGGACTTTTCCATGTGCTTCCATACAAAACCAATTGCAAACTGTATGAATTTCTACCCAATTTTACAAAGAAAGTGCTGTCAAATGCATAATTTTAACCCAATGTTTCAGAAATGTTCTTGGGAGTGAGAACCCCCCTTGAGCAACCCTTGTTTGGTTTGGGATCCCTCACTGTGCTCGGTTGATCCTGCAAAATTGGCACAAACATTTAAGCCTCTTCAGTTCAGAAATTCACCAGCCTCCACTGTATGTGATCTGTCACTGTGTATGATGTGTGTTTTAATGCACACACAGGGGCAGGGTGCTCTTTAATGCTGGTGTCACGCACCACATGCCGTCATGCCATCCATCCTCTATATATTAATGCATCTGATACAAAAGTTAGTCTGGCATAAACCTTTCTTCAGTAGAGAATACCAACTTTGCTGTAGTTGATTGGCGGTTGTAGAAATAAACCATAATTGGGTTCCTCAACAAAAACTCAATGGGAGATTTCTTGAGACCTGTTTGCGGAGGTGCTGCTGCAGGCCCCAGTGCAGAAAATCATAAGGGGGCCTCACCAAATGTTTTGCCCCAGCCTCACCACATCTTGTGACAGCCCTGAACAGTGCTCCTGGAGCAGAATTAGATCTCAATGATGTTTAAAGTACTTATGCAGCCAGTGAGCATTGGATGGTGATGGTTCTGATGAAGTCTCTTATGGATGCCGAAACTAGTTGGTAATAATAATAATAAAGTGCCCTGGTTAAATGCTCAAATATTGTGCTTACATAGTGCTTAGTGCTTATCATATTGCTGGAGGCGTTCATCACATCTGCAGGAGCTTCATAGGAGCTCTCCCTCACACAAACCATAACTGCTGGACCCATATGCAGGCAACCTTACATTTGTTTTGTTGGGGATGTGGATGTCATATCTCGGCGACCCCTGCCCTCCCCGTAAATTATTACAACACACATTTGGTCAAGTGTTGGCAATAAAAGGACATAGGTTTTTATTGGTACAGATATGGTTATGGAACATAAACAATAATCACATATCCTAATCATATAGTACTTTTGGGCACCGGGTCCTGAGGTTACCCACTGAGGCATGTGGTGCCTTCTTTGTCCCACGACTTGTTGTGGTCACCGTACAGTGTCCTGGTTTCCCTTCCGTTGTTCTCCCTTTTTCTAGGGTGGGAGGGATTGCGGAAAAGAAAAAGATTGAGAGACGATGAGTACACAGCGAACTCTCTGTATGTTTGGGTCCCTGTGCAGGGTCCACAAACAGCTTGTATTTCTATGAGCTGAAAGCAGCTCATTATATAGGACAAGGGATAGCCCCTGGGCCTTTGCAGTGTATCTGTGGGGGCTGTGAATCCAGCCCCCAGGCCGGCATGCAGCCTACAGTCTGACCCCTGGGGGGGCTAATCTTTTGTTGTTCCCCTGCCTGGCTGACCTTGCTTCCCCTAGGTGCTTAGCACCCAGTTGTTATTGTGGAAGAGTGAGGTGTTCTTTCACATCTCACCCTTCCTGCACTTTTGTAGTGCGGAGACTGCGTGTCTCTTTGCTGTTGAGAGAGAGAGGGGAGCTGGGCCTTGGGGAGGGCTGCTGGGGGCAGCAGTTACTCGGCCTCACTTTGGGGCTGCCCTACAGCGTTGCCCAGAACATCTGGTATTTTCAAAGTTATTGATACATTCGTCAACACAAGCGATGCCCTGTACACCTGAGAGGCCTAACACGTGCTTTGATACACACACATCAACTGTATTGCCGTTACCGAAAATATGGCGAATACCTGCATTGCTGCTCAAGTCAATGTTGCTAGTCTTTTCTAAAAATGTTATTCGTAAATGTGCATGGTGTGCGGAAGAGCTCCCACACACTGTGTTATCTCTCATCCCAGACTCCCATAGGTCTGAAGATTAATTTAATCATTATTGCAGAGCCTTGCGTAGCAGCACGGATAATTAAATCCAAAGGTATTAAATGGCATTAAAAGTCCAGGCGATTCTTACAAAGGAAAGGTCTGATAAGGGACGGGCAGAGCAGCCAGAAAGGGATAGGGGTGTTAACGGAGTCAAAATCATCTCAAAATCCAATTTGCAATTAATGTTGAGCTAGATGCGTCAGTATCTAAGCGCCAAGATGGCCTCCTCGGGCGAACCTTGCGCTCTACAAACAACAGCTAACATGACATAGTACAGAGCATTGTCTACGTGTAGAAAGCTCTGCAGCTCCGTTTCGACCCCATATGACCGGGAAACCAGTTTCAAAATGGAAGTATATGGTTCGATGGGTGCCACTCTTGGGGGGTATGGCAGTAAATAATATAACATGGATATATCTGATCTCCAAAAATCTCGCAAGCGCTCGACCAACAGTGGTGTCAAGTATACACTGTTAGCGAAATTAACTGAATGCGCCACTCCCGAGGATAGAAAAAAAAGGCGGGAATGTGTATAAATCACTCGTCGCTCTTGCCCCGGGTTCTTTCTTTGCAGACACATTATCCAAACGAGGAACCCTTAGGCTTAGTAACGATGACAAGACACAGACTGCACTCTATGCCCCGTTCCACCCCTGTCATCTATAAAAATTACACTGGATACAATCATGAGAAGCTGTACACTTTTGCTTCCTTTGCTGTGATTCTGTCACCTGGAGAATTGTATATTAATGTAACCATAATGATGTCAGCTCCCCAGCGCGGATTGAGATTACAAATGAAAGATGAAAGAATGAAATATGGAGGGTTTATGGGCCTATATCATTTAAAATACAAATGTATTTCCATTGAGGTCGTGCAATAAAATGTACACGTTGTGGCTCCTGTAGTGCACATACAGTTTTGCACCTGTGTTGTTTACTTTGAATACGCAGCGTTATTGCGCTACTATGAGGTGGCCAGAGGCTGCCACACGGTATGGACCCCAAAAGAGGACGAAGTGGAATATGACATGTAACAGATTATATGTGGGTCACCCCTATCCATTGTGTGTAGCATTATTGATTAGCACACTCAATGGAATTCAGTTTGCAATATTGGTAGATGAAGTGTATGTGTGTGTGTTTGTGCACGTGTGTGCGACGGCTGGCGCTTGCATGTGCATCCGTGTGTGGGAGTGTCACCGCTATGGCTGCCATCTCTTTATATGAAGCCTACGCTTGAATGATGCTTGCACATTTAGGGCCCGATTCATGGAATTGTTTGCATGGTTCCATGAATCAGGGTTTGTGTTGGCAGTGCAAAGACACTTTTCAGCAGTCCAAAGACACTTTGAACCGTCCAAAAAATTCCATGAATCGGGCCCAACGAATGTACTAACCCTCTGTCAGGTGGTCTGCGCCACAAAGGATGCTTTCTTTTATTTTCTCCTATGTTTCGCTTTATTGCTTTTGGTTTCTCCTGGTTTTGCAGACATTTTACTTTTAGTGTGTTATCACAAATTTAATTAGAAGCAAGGCCAGAGGGGATTATGCACGGTATGTGCACAGAAGGGTTTCAGGCTTGAATCACTATCATATACATATTTGTCAAACATAGACCTTTCTGGTCATTTTTATGCTATCAAAATGCACTTTCATTTTATACAATACAGCCATAAGTCTACTCTTGCACTATGCATACCCTGCCCTTTCTCTCATGTGAAGATGCATGGTACCTCGTGATAGTCCACTTTAAAATGATTTTTGGTGGGCCCTGTTACACAGCACCTTCACCCTCACAGACCCTCTGAGGCAGTGGTGTGGTGCATAGATTGTAATGGAGATGTGTAATAGGGCAAACACAAATGTGTTCTTTATCATTGAGGGTGAATAGCACAAGCCCCACGTTCACATTCATTATCCCCAAAGCATACGTCTTGTCCCACACCAATGAGTAAAAACAGGTGTGGCGTATCAACTTCCGGGGCACCAGCGGTCTATGGGTGTATATCAGTTTCTAAACCATCAATTAGCGCCACAACTCTAGTGCACCAGAAGGGACCCAAAAAGATTGGAAACACAAGCAAATTATAAACCTCCTTGTCCAAATTTGGTTAAGTGTTTGGAACGGCCGGATTATCTCCGAAAGGTCATGGATCGTTGGTTAGTTGTAACACACCGAAAATACAATTATTACCCAATGATAAATGGGACTGTCCAATCAAGGTTGTATAAAAATATTTACTTTATTATTATCACGAGATTTCTAGCAACACTACAAAATACAACCGACCATCTACAGGAATGCAGAGGACAGATGTTCAAAGAAGGAAAAGGGATGCACTCTGGATACTGACAGGAGGGTAGTCGGTATAGTAAATAATTGCAATAGTTCAAAGATACTTGGTTTCAACACAAAGGGAACAATGGGTCGCTAACACGTCACTAGTGGCCTTTGGAGAAGGGCCAGGGGCACAGAACAACAATGTACCTTGTGCTGTAGGAGTTCTTGATGCTCGACAGGGTTGAGTCGAGGGTTGAGTCGGTTTCAGGTCGCTTTGCAGCTTCTGCGACAGAGTTCAAGATGGGAGACAGCTGTAGGTACCAAGCGGCAGGCAATTTGGTGAGCAAAGCTGGACAGACGCTGAAGTCTTGCCTATATGGCAGCTCAGGGTCAGGAATCATTGTCTCAGTGCTAGTTGGCGGTTCTGAATCACTGGTCGAGGAGTCTAGGACAGCTTTAGTGACTGCGGCATAACAACTGTCAGTGGTGCAATCGGTTGCAGCTTGAGGAACTCGACTGGCTCGAAAATGTCTTTTAAGATTGGACATCAGTAGATTCTTGTCGATGCACTCCTCTTTGCTTCTTCACTGGGCATGTGTCATACTTTAAGGCCGGACAGCCCAAAGCTGAGGAGAAGGTTGCAGGAAGCGGCCTTGTCCTTGGTTTGGTACAGAGACCCTGTGGCACTTCCCACCTAGGAAGCTTAATGCAGAGCCTAACAGGGCATGCTGTGTGGTGGCTGGGTACCAGTTATGGAGCTGCTGGAGGGTCTTCTGGATTTGGTGTCTCCCTATGTTCCATGGGAGATTTTTAGGGGAGGAATTTTGCTTCCCTCTTGCAGGTCCTGGCCTTCCTTCACTGGTAGAAGATGTAAGGCAGACTGCACCTTCAGCCAGGGTCCAATGATGAGTTCTTCCTTCTTCTTCTGGTGAATCTTTCAGATGATCTTTCGCAGGCTCTCTGCAATGCACTGGCCACTCACATCTCCACAAAACACAGGCAATCCTGCTACTCACCCTTCCAACCCTTCCAATTTCCCCTTCCCTTCTTTCGCTCCTCACCCCCTCCTTCCACCCTCTCCTCCCTCTCCCCTGTCACACCTGAAGAAGTTACCAACATCGTTTGCTCCATGACGGTCTCTTCAAAAAAGGTATTCCCTTGCCTATCCAGAACCATCAAGGACAACATTGGCTCTCTTGGCCCCTGACTCACTGTTTTCTGTAATCATTCTTTTGCCACTGGATATTCCACTCCTCCCTCAAGCACTCCCTTGTGCATCCTCTCCTGAAAATAACCTTCAGCAGACCCTACCTGTCCAGCCAACTACCACCCTACTTCCATCACCCCCTTCCTGGGGAAACTGCTGGAGAAGATGGCCTTGCCCAACTCAACTCACACACCAAACTTGTTGGTGGTCTCCGTGACCATCAATCTGGATTCCCAGCAACCAGAGACATGGAAACTGCTCTTCTGAACATCCATTAAAAATGCTTGCATCTCTTGACTCCACTCCCCAGCTGTACTCATCCTACTCGATCTCTCCTCTGCCTTTGACACGGTCAACCATTCCACCCTTGGTATCTCAGACCACGCAGTGGAATGACTGACATCCTTCCTAACTGACCGAATGTCCCAGGTCATCCTGGGCTCCTTCTCCTCTCCTAATTCCTTATCCACCTCTGGTGTCCTCCTGGGCTCTATCCTCTCCCATTGGTTCTTTATCATCTAACTTGCTATGCTTACTCACCTCATCTCATCTCCTCTTTCTCCCTCAACTTCCAGTATTATGCTGATGACACACAACTCTTTTTCAAACTGTCTGCTGACCCTTTTGGACCTTCCATCATCCCTGACTGCCTATCTGCCATTCAGTCCTGGTGCGCTGCCAACAATCTCTGCCTCAATGTCTGTAAAACTGAGATCCATCCCATTGGGACCCCTGTTCCCTCCTTCTTAGCCTCACTCTGGCCTTGTCTACGCCGGTCCACGGCGGGCTTCGGCCATCGGCCTGACACGCTGCTCCGAAAGCAGTTTACAAAAGGTAAAAAGATGGGTTTTTCTAATCTATTGCACTTACTCAGTGATGCTAAGCGCTTAGAAAATGAACAACTTGTCAAACATTATATTGACTCCAGGGAAGTGTCGCATTCCCAGGCGACATCACCCTCAAATCATAGTGGGTTCATGATCCTAGAGCAACCAAAAACCTCTTTTAAATCAGAGGTCCTTAAAATAGCGTTACTCAATACGAGGTCTCTAAATAAACATGCCCAAAATATTCACGATTATAACCTGGAAGAGAAACTAGATATCCTCTTCCTTACTGAGACCTGGCTACAAGAACCTACCGGTCCGACCATCAGCACAGCTGTCCCTCACAATTTTAGTATCCACTTTGAAAATAGAACAACAGGAAAGGGAGGCGGAGTCGCCATAATAGCTAGACAAGATATACATCTTTTCACCTCACCCATTCAATGCCCGGGGTGCGAAGTTCTCCATCTTAAATTCACCCCCTCTCAAAACAATTGTATCAATTTCATTGTAATATACAGACCCCCCTCACTCATATCTGATTTTAACGACGATCTTTGTCTTATACTTAACAATCTCAAAGGAAAGAACTCAGGTACACTCCTTTTGGGTGACTTAAATAGATGGAGGGGAAATCCAACTGACAAAGAGGCTATCAGCCTAGAAAAACACCTCTCCGACATTAGTTATTCGATCGCCAACAAAGGTCCGACCAACAATTCAAACAACCAACTTGATTGGGTTATTACCAATAACATAGACCTCACAGTTACAAACACACAGCCCTGTATCTGGAGCGATCACTATAAAATTGAAGCCACACTCTCACTGTCATTTAAAAAAACCCTTCCCGACAACACACCCAAAACTATCCTAAGCAGAAATCTCAAGAAAATCACCCCAGATATTCTCTCGCAGGGGATCTCATACATTATGAGTAACACCACAGATGATGATTCCTGCGACAGTATCATCTCCACATACAATAATCACTTCCAAGAGCTACTAGATAAAACTGCCCCATTAAAAAATAAACAAGCACGCGCCAATCCTAACCACCAACATTGGTACACCGCGGAACTTGGCTCCCTCAAAACAGCCAAGAGGAAACTTGAAAGACAGTGGCTTAAAACCCCCACAGAACTTAATAAAGACAAATGGAAGGAATATGACATTTTGTATAGAAACAAAATAACTGAAACAAAGCAAAACTATTATAATGAACAAATTACAGGTGCATCCAACTCCACAGGAAAGTTGTTCCAAATCTTAAAAACCTTCGAAAAGCCACCCACTCTCACTCCTCCCTTCCAGCCTACCATGTTGGACTGTGAAAAAGTCCAAACTGCATTTGCACAAAAAATCTCAAAAGCCAGAGATACCATCTTAAATTGCTCCATCACTGACACCACTCTGATGATCAACAAGGTAGCCCCCGAAATTAAAATACCTAAGTTTCAATTCACATCAATAACACTAGAAACTATGTCAGACACTCTCTCTAACATGAATTGCACTTCATGCCCTGAAAATATACTGCCCCCTAAATTCATCCTAGACAATATAGCCATCTTCTCACCTTTCCTTTGCCGTATGGCAAACTCGTCCTTTAGAGACCGGACTGTTCCTACTAGTCTAAAAACAGTAACGGTCACACCATTGTTAAAAAAGCCTGGCCTAGACCAGCAAAACCCAGCTAACCTTCGACCTATCACAAATTGTAATTTTTTGCTGAAGATTCTTGATAAATTAGCTACACATCAATTCCAAGAATACGTAGATAAGCACGATTTGTTACATCCCCAGCAATCAGGATTTAGAAGTGCACACAGCACAGAATCTGCATTACTTGACCTTCAGTCTAAAATGCTGGAAATCGTCGACAAAGGAAAGGCCGGCCTGCTCATCCTGTTGGACCTCTCAGCGGCCTTTGATTTACTAGATCATGGAAAGCTCCGCGAGGCCCTGGGAAAAGCAGGAAACTGTGCCGATGAGGCCATTGAGTGGATATCCTCTTTCTTGGAGAACAGAAAATCTAAAATCACCTGGGGTGGTTATTCCTCCAGTACGAACCCGGTGGACTGCGGCGTCCCACAAGGCGCCAGCTTTTCACCTCTTCTATTTAATCTTTATATTCGTTGTCTCTGCGCCCTTCTATCGCAGTTGGGCATCTACTTTACCAACTTCGCAGATGATACACAACTGATCATAGAACTCAGCGGAGACCATGCTACAGATAACAACAGGCTGTCAGCAGTCTATAACACTATAGAATGCTGGATGAAGGCCCACTGGATGTGTCTAAATGGCTCAAAAACTGAATTTATGACATTTGGATCCACAAAAGCGTTATCCAAGCTAGGCCCAGTCTATTCGTCCTTCACTATCAAGGACTCCAACATTGTAGTATCAAGCAAAGTGAAAACTCTTGGCATATACCTACAATCCTCACTAGGAGCAGACGCACAGGTCTCATACCTTAAAAAGAACTGCCAATACTATCAGAGACTATTACGCCGTATCAGGCCATATCTCAACGCCAAAAATAGCGCTACCATCGCTAGAGCCACAATTTTGTCCCGACTGGATTATGGGAATGCGTTGATGCTTGGGTCAAGTAACTCCTGCATCAAACAATGCCAGATAATCCAGAACAATGCTATTAGAACTATCACCGGCAAATCCAAGCGCGAGCACATCACTCACGACCGAATAGGTCTTCATTGGCTCGCTATAGAGGAGCGTATCAAATTCAAATCGCTGACTCTCGTCCATCGCTGTCTATTCGGCACGGCCCCCTCCTACCTTAAAAGGGAATTTTGCTGGTACGAACCAAGCCGTTGCCTCAGATCAGCTAAAAAAGGCTTACTTAAAGTCAACCACTCTAGAATCAAGGCTAACGGACTCGGGAGAGCTTTCCCCACTAAAGCCATTGCACTCTGGAACGAGCTTCCAGACAATCTTAGACTGGAAAGCAGTCACTCCTTATTCAGGAAGCAGCTGAAAACGTTACTCTTCCGGTAATTAACTTCTTTTTCAGCCTGGACTGTCCTGAGTCCTCCTCTTTTCTTCTTTATGTAGTCCTGTGAACTCCGTCTTACGTGTTTTTGTCGCGCCCTGATGCTCGCGAGCTGCGGCGCGTAATAAATATATAAATAAAATAAAAATAAATAAATAAATGGGCTCTCCCCGGCTCCTTACTCCGAAGCCAGAAACCTTGGAGTCATCTTCGACTCCTCTCTCCCCATCCTCCCTCACAATCAGGACATTGCCAAGAAGTCCCACTTTTAGCTCTTCCTTCTCAAAGGAATTCTTCCTTTTCTCACTTTCCAAAAGAGGCTTAATTTTACCCATGCCCTGGTTCTCTCTAGACTTAACTATTGCAATAGCCTCCTTCTGAATGTACCTTCTTCCACTCTTCTACCCCTCCAGTTAATCCAGAATTGAGCAGCAAGACTTAACCTTGGCCTTATGCCCAGGGACCGGATTTCTCCTACCCTAAAAAGTCTTCACTGGCTCTTGGTTGCTGCACAGATTAAATTCAAATCCCTCTGTATCATTCACAAGGCTGTTTGGCTGGGGAACACACTATTTTCAACTCTATCTCTCTAATTACTCTCCTTCTAGACCTCTAAGCTCCTCTGGCACCAACTCTCTGTGTGTAATCCATCTCGCTAAACAGAGAGTAGGTAGTCGATCACTCTTCTCCGCTGGCTCGCTCCTATGAAACAGCCTCCCCCTCTCTCTGGGCCTTGAGCAGGACTTCCTTAAATTTAGGAAGCTCCTCAAGACTTTCCTCTTTACCTCTTCCTTCCCTTCATCTCTCCTTTTCTAATTTTCACAGCTGCTGTGATTGGTTTCCTGGGCCCTCATGCATCCTCGGGGCCCCTGACCTCCCACACCCAATAGTCCCAGGTCCTGTCTACCCTCAGCACTTGCCCTTGCACTCCCTCCTCTGGGAGTGTCGCACTTACCCATTGCGGCCCCTAGCCGTTTAGCACTCTCCTCGCCATGCACTTCTACCATGCACTTATCTGTGGCTCACCCACGAGCACAGACACTTAATCACTTCCCACCGTCCCTCTCCCTTGCTGCACTTGCATGTTCGGAATACTCACAAGACATAGTAGTTTTGTCCTTTTTTGCCGTTTTTTACCCCACTGTTTTTTAATTGTTTTGCGTTTACTGCTGCGTTTTACACATTTCTCCCTCCCTTTGCCCTGTGGATCCTTTGAAACTGCATGTACGTGCTGTATAGGCGCCTAACAAGCGAAAAATACATAAATAAAATAAATGAATATGCAAAAAGAGGGGCTTGACCCTCTTTTAAAGCAAATTGTACCACAGGGATTAGTGTAGGCCACCAACAATCTCCTTTATGCATGAGGTCATAACCAGAGTGCTTTGCAACAGAAAAGGTAAGGGGGTGAAAACATCTAATACTAAGTCACCCATCTTCCTGTCTATTGTGGATCAAAGGGTCCCTTTGGTTAATGAAGCTCCCTGTCATTCCTGATTAAAGCGACAGGTCTCCCTTGAAGCTTCAGCGAGACCAGACTTGCTGGCTCGGCCAAAACACAGACTCGTACCTTCTGAATGGGGGACTACTGAAAACATGCAATCCCAGACATGACATTTCACTGTCAACCGATACTGAGGTCAGAAGCTGGCATCAGGTTGACACAGTTGCATATGAAAGTGTGTAGTGGTTTCCTGTCTCTTTTGTTAGCCTCTGTAGCCAGGCCCCACGTGGGCCTGTTTGAAATACATTTGGATTAGTATGTGAATGCTGCCACCAGCTATATTGCTTAACAAAAGGACACACTGGATCCATGGAGCCTTTTTTAGTTAATTAGGCTGGCCATGGCAGGGGGACGGTTTGGCCTTCTGGAGATGCATTGTGTACTCCACTTGTCAGATCCCAACTAAATATGTCAAGGGTGTCTGCGCCTGCAGGCTGTGTCCATCCAGAATACATGGGTCTATGCGTATGTTGTGCAGTGAGCATAAAGAGATGTGTGCATATTAGCCCTACACATTTTCCGGAGGTTGGTCTACCACATGTAGTTTCATTTTAAAATTTAAAAAATGCCCTGGCGAGCCCACTCCTGCCGTGCAAATGGGCAAATTCCTCACAACAGGGTAAAACATGTCAGTGAAGAGGTAAACCCTTTTAGAGAGGTCTGTCTCTGGCCAGCAGGTACACATTCAAAGTGACACAGCCATCATATTGAGAAGAATGTTGACTCTCTAGAGAATATGTGCATACTACGAGCTCATCCTTGTGGCTTCATAGTGTGGCAGAATCCTAGATCAAACAATGGAGGGAGGAGCAGAGAAGCGTCAGACTATCATGGGTCAGGTGTATTGGCTTCTAAACAGCAAAACAAAGAAAGACAGACAGCAGGGGTGGTGAAACCTAACGAGTTTGTCAGAAAGCTATTAAGCACACTGGTCCTGGGTAATTTACTTAGAGAATGAAGGTGATTTACTCACTGATTGCTTCGCTTATTTATGGAGTGAGAAAGACATGTATTTACAGACAGCAATTTGTTTAGAAACTGAATTAGAGGGAATTATGCATACAAGACCACCTAAGATAATGCTAAGTGACCCAAAATACATGTTTTCAGAGCCTCATGCTGCACAGTTTGGGACAGGCAGTGCTTGCCTAAACCACATGCACCTCTGTTAGGCCACGCTCAGCAATCTGTTGCCAAACCGCTTTCCAGAAACCACCCGTCGATTTCGTATACCATATACCATTTAAGGATTATTTCCTCTACCACTGACGGGCCCTTTAACACTGCTTTTATTTTTGGTCACCCCACACTGTCATGTCTGGACTCATTTATGCTGCCCATTCGTTTAAATGCCCAGCAGCACTTTTCAAGTACCCTAGAGCTATGTCTAGGATTGCGTTCCCTTTGCTCGCCTGTGGGTGGGCCAAAATATAAATAAGGTGCTTTAAGAAGTACCACAATGCAAGGCTCGAGTGCTGATTATTTGTTTGTGGTGCACCCCAGGGGACAGATTACAGAAAATTTGCATTGGTGCAAAATTGCAGTGAAAATGTATCTTTTTTGCACTATGTTAATTTTAGCCCTGCTGCTTATACCAGGCCCAACTGCACTTGTCATGGTACAATGGTTTCCTAATATTTCCCAGTGTTTTTAAGAATAGGGCAAATTTGTCCTGGTGCAAATAACGTGCAGCTTTGCGCTTGCCCCAGCTCAACAGATCTGTAATCAGGCCCCTGCTGGCCATTATCAGAAATTGATGTAGCGCCCTTGGCGCACATGCCCCGCTTTTCCCGCCTAGGGGCTTGGTGGGCGACCTGGCCATGTGGCATGTTCTTGTATCAGGTCCCTCGTGGTTAAGCGACATCATGGGCCGGTGACTTCGGGGCCGCATCTGCTGAGCGACACCTGCCCTGTCACATTCGGCTACCTTCACATGCAGCAAATGACCCGTCAAATGGATCCTGAGCCCGCTCCACCTGGCGCCGAACGACGAACAGCTTTCACGTACAGTAGGAGCTCATTATCTGCACACTCCTGCCACCGGATAACAAAATGCCCTTAAACGCTAGACGCAGATCCACTGCAAGAAAACCATCCAGGCGGCTTGTGATTTCTCAGCGGAGGGTGTCCCAGTTGCCGAGCCTCCTTCTGGCCACTCTGACAGCCAGGGATTAGGTATTCACATATTCACAAAGCTGGATGCAGTCTACAGGTTGAATGCCTCTAATTTTTTGTTTGCACTGGAAGCAGGTGGGATGCTGCCAGTGCCAGCCTTAAATAGAAATCTTTATTTATAGACTGAGCTGAATGGGAAAAGCGCTGGCCTAGTCATAAAAAAAATGTTCTCTGTAACGAAGTGTTTGTCATGTGAAAAGCATGACGGGAGACAGAAAAGGACAATTTCAACTCGTCACTAAACTTGCTGAGCGCGGCTAATTCGGAGTTGCACAGGGTAGGCCGTTCTGTGCCAAACGCCGGCAGCCGGGTATTTTTAGTTGCGAGCCCAATGTGTGCGCATCGCCAGAGGAGAACCAGGGGATAATAATTTTGGCAGGCTGTGATGTATGTAATTTAATTACCAGATGCAATGTTGCTGCGCACCCTCTCCTCGGATCGCCTTCAATTAGTGTAACGTATTCACAATTCGCCTCCATGCATAATTCATGCTTGAAAAAAGTAACGTAACACGTTTGGGAAAGTTCAAATTACGTTGCGTTTTACTGAGTTATGAAGGACCACATGTGCTGCGCAGCACCCCGTCCTCAAGCACGGAGACGTAGCGACCCTCCCGGAGGACGTGTGGGATGTATTCATTTTAAGGTGTCAAGGGAACACAAGAGTTCAGTGTCATGCTGTGTCGCTATGACATTGTAATCAAAGGTAGAACGATTAGTGAGCTACACAGCGTCTTCCTCGCGTAGGCAGGTGGCACAAGACTTCGAGCCAGGTGTGTCTGAGCGGTTTTGCCGCATGGTTGCATTGCTCTGCGTAAGAGACTGCACAGTGGCGGGGCAGGACAACGCCCGGCTGGCCACCCCATCTCAACAAAATCCCATACACTCAGCTACTCTGGCATACAGCGAAGGAGTGCATCTTGTGGAATATCTGGTACTGGCAAAACAGGCCTATGTCAAAACCCATGGATGAAAGTTGTTGCCATTTTATCTCAATTTGATTGTGTTGGGTTGGCCTGACTGTCCTTAGATTTCTAATGCTCCCTTTGACTTTAGCCTTCCTCTATTTAAGTGCTCCAGACCCATGCCATATTGGGTTTACAGTGTGGAATGAATATCATTGTTAAATCTTGTATGAAGATTGATGGGTTACGTGCCATAGGCCCTCTTTGGCTTCACTGTAAACAGTTTGACTAGGGAATTACCATTGCATACTGGGACGAGGAAGAATGATGTCGGAGTACATAGGTCAATACTATTCAGTACTGGGGTGAGAACGACGGATGTAGGGTTTCAGGGAGGATTATTGATTAGGTACTGTGACAAAGAAGAGGGATGCCTGACAATGTAGATCTCTTCTCTGCTGACATCATGAGCGAATCAAGAGCTTCTTTTTTTACATTATATTTTTATATGTTTATAACGTGCCAGAGCCCACAGGCATCAGGGCGCACACAGACACAAGGACAACAAAGAGAGAGTACAGGACAGTGCTGAACAACACAAGACTGCAGTATTCCTCTGAGAAGCCTAATGTGGTAAGATCAGTTTTTGGTCACTAAGTTCACATGAGCTTTGGTACTCAGTGAACAATCAGTTTGTACACCAAGGGCCTCATTAGGAGTTTGGAGGTAACGATGGTGCAGGCTGCCTCCAAATCCTTACCGACTCCGCCCTGGTGAATGGAGCTATTACCGCCCCATTCCAAGGTTGGCGGGGGCGGTAATTCCCCATTCACCAGGGCCCTTCCCCATTCCCTTTTGAGCCCCCATAGGGCTCAATGGGTAAGGCGCTAATAACGGTAGCGCAAATTGCGGTACCGTTGTTAGCACCAAAGTCCCTTTGCGGGTCCCGTCCTAACGCCTGGTAAAACCAGGCATTAAGGGAGGACCCACAAAGGGAACTCGTAATAGGGCGGTAAGGGATTACCGGTACCAGTGCCCTTACCGGTACCAGTAATCCCTTACCATCCACCTCGTAATGAGGCCCAAGTGTTTTGACTTTTTCCCTTACTGAGATGCAGCGGTCCTGGTTGGAGAATGACTGATAGCAGTTAGGGAGTTTAATCCTGGCTTGGAGTGAGCGAAAGATAAGAAGCTCGGTCTTGCCCTTGTTGAGACACATCCAATTGTCCACCATCCAGGTGTCTATTTGAGAATCGATATTTTGGAGGAATAGGCTATCCTTAGCATAATCCCCCGAGAGCTCCACGACCAGCTGGGTGTCATCAGCGTAATTGGTCCCAAAGACTCCCGACTTTTCTAGAAGGCTGCAAAGTGAGAGGATGTATAGATTGAACAGTATGGGGGGACATACATGTGCCCTGAGGTACCCCATAGGTGGAGAGAATGGGGTCTGAGGGTGCACACTCCCAGCAAACTTTGGCTTTCCTACCAGTCAAGAAGGATAGTATCCATTTGCAGGTGAAGGCAGAAAAATGACAGGTGTCCCTGAGGATTTGTATGAGACGTTCATGGTCAATTAAATCAGACATGACTGATAAGTCTAATAGTACCAAAAGGCCAGATTTACCATGGTCCATAATGCTTAGCGTATGGCTCTGAAGATCAACAAGGGCAGTTTCAGTCTTATGGGCGGGGCGAAAGCCAGAAGGCCTGGAATGGATAATGTTCATGGTCGCTATGTAAAGTTGGATTTGACAGGTTGATCTTTATCAAGTAATTTCAGGAAAAAGTTACAGGTGGTGATAGGTCTTAGGTTAACATGGTCCTTGGGGCCCAATCCAGGTTTTTTCAAGAGGGGAGTGACTATGACATTCTTAATGTCTGGCAGAACTGCATGCGTGCAAAAGGCCTCATTAGAAGTTTGGCGGTAGCCTTGCCCGTAAAACCGACAGGCTGCCGCCAAACTTCTGAAACTTTCCGACACCCACAAATGGGCAATTACCAGGTCATTATGGCCCTGCCGGACCCGGTAATTGCCCTTTCGTGGGCACCAGAACGGAATGCTCCCATTCCCATTGATCCCCATAGGGCTCAATGGGAATGGGGAGGTCGGATGCACCGGCACCGTTTTAAATGGTGCCAGTGTATCTGACATGCTCTGCTCGCGGGTGCCGTTACGGCCTGCCAGGCCAGTCCTGGCAGCCGCAATGGCACCTATGAGCAGAACTTGTAGTTTGCCGGTCTGGGAACTACAGTACTGGCAAGCTTACTGGTAGCGTAGTTCCCGGATAGGCAAACTCATAATGGGGCCCATTGACAAACCGCGCCAGGAATGGGACAAAAATATCTTTGTTATCTAAGATTAGTTTTGGAGGAATTACATTATCTGGTCCAGTCGTTGCACACATATTCCCCAAAGTGGCTAGCAGATCAAGGTTAGGTACATGCATAAAGCTAAAAGGGATGCCATCATGAGCAGCTGCTGAACACTGCGTAGGTGGAGTCAACACTCCTTGTGGAGAAGTACTTGATTTGGCTAAGATCTGACTTTGAATTTTTTCCCTAGATCTGAGTATTTTTTCTGGGAAGTGAAGAGGAACGCTACCCCTCCCCTTAAACTGAATGCAGTGGAGACAGACCCCCTCCCCCTTAAACTGAGCGTAGAAAACTTGGTGGGGTGATTAATGCCTTCAAATGTGCAAGAATTATAGTGCTTTGCAGCAAAAAGCACTTTGAAAACCAAGTTATGGTTATAAGGTCAGAATGCTTTAAATAATGAAAGGCTTGTTAAGTAGTACATAATAAGCACATGTACTAAAAAGAAACAAGGCTTGAAACAGATTAGGTGTCAAGATATGAGCAGAAATAGGGTAATCCACCATTTGGTGAGGTCAGGCAGAGTCAGGTGATTCCTAAAATGGTAGATTGCTGCGAGTCATGATGACACCAGTGGAGATCTTTTTTATAAAACAGTTCAAGTAAAGGATAAAGGAGGTGGCTCGGAGTGACTAGAACCAGTTTAGACTAGGCTTGAGTGCCGGATGAGTCAGTCGTGTGGCAGAATAGGTCAGGTAGGGGCGAAATGGATAACCTTCATCACCTTCATGGGGAAGGACATGAATGGTGGCAGTGCATATTGGGTGTTCCTTCAAGTGTGGTGTTGGATGCATGCTTGTTGCTGTTGTTGGACAAAGTGATGAGGTGCACTTGTGATGGTCATGTGTCTAAGCTCCTGTGTGTGGATGGGAGGCTGTGTCTATGTGGTAGAACATGGTGCGGGTTTGTGTACATACCTATGAGCCACATGTTCCGTAGTGTCCGGCTTATATCTTCACCCACATGCTGGAGCACTGGAAGAAATGGACGGAGCCCAGAAAGTTGGCCTACACTGTCATGAAGAGGCCACCATCATCAATGGCACTGATGGCCCGGAGGAATTGTTGCGCCACATTCCTTCTAGGTCGAAAGCATGTGCACATGGTGTCAGCTATGTGATATTATGCATGCCACTACCTGGTGCAGGGCGGGTGACTGCATGGCCTGAGAGATGACAGCAGTGATGCTGCAGGTCAGCTGAAAAGAGCCAGTGGCAAAGAAATGCAGGGTGGCCAGAAGCTTCACATGTGGCCCGATAGCATGTGAAAGCATGTTGAAGGGGTGCAAATCAGCCTTTCACTCGTGCAACCTATCCATGATGACATGCAGAGGGAAACAATACCCTCTGTAAACCTTCGTGTCGGCCATGACTGGACTGCGGAAGCAGCGGGCGCATTGTGTCATTCATGAATGTATAACGCTATCGCCAGGTGGCAGGGATACAAATCTGGTGCTGAAAGACGTGGTGTGGGGCTGTGTAGCTTTATATCTGAACGTCTGGCGTCATGATATGCATGCTGATATGATATGATATGACATTTATGACACGCCTATACACAGGTGTTTCAAGGCACGAAACATATGGGTTGCATCAACGTATGGGTTGAGTTGTCCCTGGGTGTGTTGTATGGTCATCAACTTTGTTTGTGTTGCGTTCAGGTGTTTTATGTTTGTTGGCTTGCTGTGTGTGTTTGGCCTGGGGGTGTTTTTCTTAATTGGGGATATTTGTTTTTAGGGGAGACGATCCATGTTCTCTCACCTTGAGCATCATGAAATGGCTCTGAGGTTTTGGGGCCAGGATTTGGAACTACCTACGGGCGTTTGAGATATCCTTTGCTTGAACCCACCCACATTGGATAGACAAGTCATTACGACACCTTCCCCACATGTGCTGGTGGTTCCAAGATTATAACTGCTTTGACAGCCTGCGGTACATCTACGTACACCAGCCACCCCTCTACAAAACATAATTCGGTTTGAGAGCCAAATGCATCACCAATGCATAAACTCCAACTCCCCTTGGGGTCCTGAAGAAGGCAGTGAATTCCACCTGCTGCTGAAACCTGTCTGTAAAACTGTGGAATTAAATATATTTTTGTGGGTTGTCAATGTATTTGGGACGCAGACCTGGGATGTGTATCTAGTTCTTACATTTTACATGTATCATTCACATGGTTTTGGAAGGAAGGAATTCTGTTGTTAAGCAGTTAGATAGGGTCAGTAGTACATGATAGGGACTTTACTCTTACAATAATTTGATTGACTCATTTCTACAGTCATTTCTCACTTTACCCTGTGTATATAACAAAGTAGACTTGTTTCCATTGTTTTTCATCTTTAGACAGCAAATTATGTACAAATGTCATTGATTATAATATAAACTTGCTAGCATGCAATGTTTGTTTTGGATAAGAGGATTCAGGTGGGTATTTATTGTTTTGAGAAGTTTTTTAAAACAATATTTTAGCTTTTGTCTTATCTGTATAATTTAAAACAGATTAAATTCATGATGTGTATGCTTGTAGGACCCATGGGACTACTGAATAAATCATGTATTTGTCATATTCAATTGTGTGCCCCCTAATAGTTTCATTCAAAAACTATTTATGATAGCCAGGTGCCTTAGCATGGGTGTGGTTTTGCAGAATCATTATTTGAATTGGTTCATTTAGGGGACACCCCCTTGTGTGATAGCTGGAACGTGTAAGTGCCACTTTCACATCTAACTTCCAGCGTTACGCGTATGACACACAGCTATCTTTCAAGCTACCCTCAGCCATCTCCTCCTCCTCGCTCATATCTGACTGTCCACATGTCAATCATGGTGTGCCGCAAATAACCTCTGCCTCAACACCAGTAAGATTGAGATCATTCGCATTGGGACCTCTGGACCCGCATTCCCACTTTCCCACTGGCCGGCCTCCCTTGACCCTGCACCCGCATCCACATGTGAGGCAAGAAACCTTTGGGTCATTTTTGACTCCACTCTCCTTCTCCTCTCACATTTCTGACATCTCAAAAAAGTCTATCAGTTACACCTCCTCAGAGGTACTCTACCTTTTCTCACTTTCCCCTAGTGGCTCACTGTCTCTAGAGCCCTGGTTCTCTCTAGGCTGGCCTCTTCCTCAACCTCCTTTCTTCTCCCCTGCGCCCTCTGCAACGCATCCAGAACACAACCGCAAGTCTTATCCTTGGCCTCAAGCCCAGGCACTGCATCTCTATGGTGCTGAAATTCCTTCACTGGCTGCCTGTGGCAGCAAGGAACAAGTTCAAGACGCTCTGTATTATTCACAAGGCTTTCTGGGGCCTGGGACGTACCTACCTGCAACACTGCTTAGCTAAATACTTTCCCTCACAAGCTCTCCGCTCATCTACCTCCAACCTTCTGCGAGTGAGCCGGATCTCGAAGCAGAGATTTGGAGGGAGATCCTTCTCCTTAGCAAGTGCCTCCCTCTGGAAGAGCCTCCCTGCCACCTTCCATCGTGAGCCTGATCTCCTTAAGTTCCGGAAACTCCTCAAGACCTTCCTCTTCTCCTCTTCCTTCTCTCTCCCTCTACTCTGCTAACCTAGTTCTCTGCTCCTTCCCTCTCTCCCTCCTTTTCCTTACAGCTTGCTGACTGGCCACCTGGTATACTTCAGAGATTCACAGGTTTCTGGCACCCCAGCCAGTCCTCTTTCGCCCTTTCCTCAGGGCCCTATACCCCAACCACACTCATTGCACATGAGAATTAACCCAGGAGAGTGGCTCTCTCTGCACTTACCACAGTCTCCACCAACCGGGTGCACTTATACCTCCCCCTCCCTGTGACTGTCTTGCACTTGCACAATCCATTCGCACCTTGCCTGAACATCATCTGTCTGTCTCCCTTGTCTTAACCCATTAATTGCACTAGAAAAATGAAGATTTGCTGTGGGGCCTATTTGCTGTATCTCAAACTGTTAAATGTATCTTACACATTTATTCTGCCTGTGCAGACTAATATCGTCTCAGAATTTCAAGGCCTCTGAGCGACTGTTGTTGTTTTTTCCCCATGTTCCCACCCTCATTGAGCACTTTGAAACACTTGCCCGTGTATAGGTGCTTTATAAAGTAACAACACCATACCATACCATCACCTTAACACTCTTTTAACCAAGGTTTTTTCACTGAATTTCAAAGGTTTTGTTGCTATGTTTTTTCACGTTAAATCCGATCCCCATAACTCTGTACTAACTAATGTTTTTCCCTGAATTTCAAGGGTTTTGTTATACTACAGTTTCTTCAGGCCCACTAGCACGGTCTCTGGCCGAGGTCACTGTATATGTTGCGCCAATAGGTTACGTTGGTGCCTACTAACCATGGCCTTTGGCCATGGACAGTGGCCACAGCCTTCAGCCATGGAACTGTACATATTGTGGCCTCTGTACCTGTTGCAAAAGGAGGTTTCTTTGGGGCCCACTAGCCATGCCCTTGGGCTCAGAGATCCATTACCCCCTACCTAGGAAATGCGATCATTGCAGGTGTAAAATTACATTTTTTCCCCACTCTCTCCCCCATTCCCGCAGGATTCCCTTGATATTCACCCAATAATGGCAATGAACTAGACATATAGAGACATTGAAATACCCATACACGGGGGATTTCCCTGGTATTACCGCAATAAAGTGTGAAAATCCGAAACTCTTCCCTGTCCTCACAGGCACCCACCAAGTGCCCCCTACTCTTTCCATGGCCCTCTCAGTCCCCTCAATATGCTTTTTTCCCTTCCTGGCCCTCTCCTGGCCATTACCCCAATCACTATTTGGTTCTTGTGGAGCATTTTTGTTCTCAGAGGTGGACTTGATTGAAATGCGAGTGCTGAATTGCAGGGGTTTTGTTGCATTAAATCTGATCACCTTAACTCTCGATTAACACATGTTTTTTCACGGAATTTCATGAGTTTTGCTGTACCTTATTTTCCTCAGGTCTCACTACCCATGGCCTTCGACCGTGGCCACTGTACATGATCTACCAACAGTTTTCTTGTGGACCCACTAGCCATGGCCAAACTTGCCGCATAGTTTCTTGACGTCTCACTAGCTATGGCCTTGTGATCTTTTTTGGGGCCCCCTAGCCATGGACACTGGCCATGTAAAACCATTAATCTGTTACCAAACACCTATTGTCCCCTGCCCAGTAGATGTAGGCACTGCAGATGTTAAACCTTTTTTCTAACTCCTTATTCCCATGATTATTTCTCAATAATAATTCTGGGGAAAATTGCTCAGAATTAAAGAGACTTCCATGTCCTTGGAGGCACTCAACATATGTCCCCCTCCCTAACCCTCTCCCATTACCCCAGCACTCATTGCTTTGTGAGATGCACATTTTTCCTGGGGTATCTTGCAGCATTGCCGCTGTAATCTTGTGATATTAATGCGGTCTTCCCCTGATAAACGAAACGTTTTCTACTCTTAACTGGCTCCTCAACCCACCCCCAAATCCCTAACTTTACATGGTAATTGTTTGTAATTGCAATTGTTTTTTTGTAGAGTGCTTAAACACAGCTGAAGTGCTTCAAAGCGCTTCAAGGTGGAAAGGGAACAAGGGAATACAGTCGTCATTCTTAGCCCTTGAAGATTCTGAATGATCTAACAACAATACCTAGCAAACTAGGGCAGAGGTTGGGTAACAGAAAAGGGGAGGGAAGCAAGCGAAGAGAAGGAGGTTAACAGGTGAGAGAGGGAGAGAAAGAGGAAGAGAAGAGGAAGGTCTTGAGGAGTTTCCGGAACATGAGGAGGTCCGGCTCAAGATGGAGAAAGGTAGGAAGGCTGTTGCAGAGGCAGGCACCTGCAGAGGATAGAGATCTACCCCCAAATCTATGTTTGGAGAAACAGCTCACCCACAGAGAGTTGGAGGAGGCTGAGCGGAGGGCTCTAGAAGGAGAGCATTTGGGAAGAGAGTGTTGTAGACATTGAGGGTCCCGACCCCAGAAATCCTTGTGGACTAAACAGAGTGTCTTGAACTTGATCTCTGCAGCCACGAGGAGTCAATGGAGAGATTCCAGTGCTGGTGAGATGCAGTCCCTGGGCTTGAGTCCAAAGATAAGTCTTGCGGTTCTGTTCTGGGTAAGTCCAAGAGGTCAGAGAGTAGAGGTAGGAAGATTGAGAAAGTGACTGTTGCAATAGTCAAGTCTGGAGAAAACCAGGGCTCTGGAGACAATGAGCCTCTGGGGGAAGGCGAGAAAAGGTAGAATACCTCTGAGGAGGTGCAGCTGCTAGTAGTACTTTTTGGACGTGTCCGACATGTGAGAAGAGAGGGAGAGAGTAGAGTCAAAGATGACCTCCAGGTTTCTTGCCTCACTGGTGGGTGAGATTACAAGACCAAGGAGGGGAGCGACCAGAGTGAGATTGGGAAAGTGGGAGCAGGGGTCCTGATGAGGACGATCTCTGTATTGCTGGAGTTAAGGCAGAGGTTTTAAGCAGCACACCAGGACCCAACTGTGGACAGAAATTCAGGAATGAGCGAGGAGGAGGAAGAGGCCAAGGGTATCCTGAAAGAGAGCTGTGTGTCATCCGCATAGCATTGAAACTTGGAGGTAAATGCAGAGATGTTGTGGGCCAGTGGGCCATGAAGACATTGAAGAAATAGGGGGATAGATTAGATCCCTGGGGGATGCCACAAGTAGAGAAAGGTATGGCGGAGAGAAAGGCCCAAGTTCCACCTGTGAAGGACAGTCAGCGAGAAAGGACGTGAGCCACACCAGGGCCTGATCTGTGATGCTCAGGGTATCACGGAGATGGGACAGCAGCTTGTTGTGGTTTACTGTATCAAAAGCAGAGGAGAAGTCAAGGAGAGTGAGCACAGAGCAAGAGTTCAAGTCTTCACAGGTGTTCACAAGAGCAGTTTCCGTGCATCTGGATGCTCTAAAACTAGACTGACGGTCATGGAGACAAACAACATATTCAGTGTGGAGGGTAAGCTGAGAGATAGTAACCTCTCCAGGAGTTTGCCCAGGAAAGAAGTAATGGAGATTGGCAATAGATAGTCAGAATGGAAGGATCGGCAGAGAGTTTTTTGAGCAGAGGTTGGACAAGAGAGTGCTTGAGAGAAGTGGGAAAGACTCCAGTGACAAAGGAGAGGTTGCAGAGGTCTGCCAAGGCTCGAGCTAGAGATTCAATGTTGTCCTTGATGGTTTTGGAGGGGCAAGGGTCCACCTGTTTGGAGGAGGCTTTCATAGACCGGACTTGTCTAGAAACCTCCTGAGGTGTGACAGGGAAGAATGAGGAGAGGGGGGAGGTAGGGGTAGCAAAAGGGGGCCCTGGAGTTGAGGGTGCGTGAGTGGGTGCGGAGGAGAGAGAGGACAGGATGCCCTGAGTTTTGGTGGTAAAGTGCTCAGCCAGTGCCCTGCAAAGGGCATGTGTGGGTGCACTAGACAATGAGGCTGCAGTAGGGTTGGCCAGCTCCTTACAGACTTTGAAAAGTTTGGCCATATTGTTGGAAGCTGCAGAGATGGGGGCTTGTCTTCTTTCCCATTCCCAACCTCTAGCCTGATGTGATTGCTATTGGTATTGGTATTTATATAGTGCCTAAGGCAAAGCCCTCTCAGTGCTGTGGTACAAAACAATCAGTGTTCCCATAGGCGTGACTACATAAATAGAAGAGTTTTGTGTCTCGTTCTAAAGCCGCAAACGTTTTTAGGCTATGTAAGGTCATGGGGCAGTTTATTTCCAAAGATTGATGGCATCCTGTGTTGTCCTCCAAATAGCGTTTTCAGTACTTTCACTTGCGGCTTCTCACAGTAATATCACAGTAATCGTGCGCATCGACCCAAAAAAAATGAAAAAAGCCACCTTTCATTTCTGAAAAGCATCTCAGCCTCTCTATTGCAAAGTACAAAGGCCTACATAGATATATATATATCCTGTACATACAAAGGTTTTAAGGAACAGAGGGGTACGTCCATGTTCTGTCGAATATTTAAAAAACTGCTAGATGGATTTACCCCAAACCAGTCAAGGAAATTAAGTCAACTCTTTGGGCCCAAATTGTTTATTTGGTCCATATCTGCAAAGTGGTTTTCATGCGGTGGCTGTTCAAAAACTGCACTTTTTCTCTATGGAAACGACTAGGAGTAGGCTGAAAATTGCATTTGTATGTTTTCTTAATAACATTTTCATTTTTTCATGAATTATTCCTAAGATTTCCACTTTTTGGGGGCTCTATGCAAACATTTGGTTTAGAAAATTTCATTTAAATCCATCCAGTAAACACTTGTACCCAGACTGTTTCTTATTTGGTCCAAATCTGCCAAATGGTTTTCACAACATGGCTGTTCAAATACTGCACTATTTCCTTATTGGAAAATGAATGGGAGTACTCTTATGTTTTTTTTAATAACTTTTTAATTTTCTCCCAAAATGTCCAGTTTAGTGGGGCTCTTGACTAAATGTTTGTTTGGAAAATGTCATCTAAATCCATCCAGCTAGTCAAACGTTGTTAGCCTCGCTCAGCTTCTCTGCTGTAAAAAGCCTCAAGGCTGATATAAATGTTTTAAGGAGCAGAGGGCACCCCTTCTCTGCCGAATATTTTAAAAATTACTAGATGGATTTACCCCAAACCAGTCAAGAAAAAGTGATGTCCATTCTGTGGCCAGGTTGTTTCGTATTTGGTCCCAAAAAAATGAATGAACTGAAAACGATGAAACCGCAATGTTTGTTTTCTCAATAACCTTTTCATTTGATAAAGTTTTGTTCCCAGCATTTGCAGTTTGGGGGTGAGGGCCTTGAAAAACTTTTTTTGTTTTGAAAATGTCATCCAAATTCAAGCAATACAACTGTTAACGTAATCGGGCACATTACATGCCCACGATAGTGGCCATGTAGTTATGGTTAAGTTGATGTTTCCATAGGAAGAGCACATTTTGGGTGGCTTATAACTTCGCTCCCCCTGGACGAATCCTCACCAAACTTTGCAAATAAAGTATATGGCCCACTCTGATTATTTTCCCAAAGTTTGGTGAGGATTCGTCCAGGGGGGGAAAAGTTATAGGGGGGTCCCAAAACTTTTTTTTCCCATAGACTGAATGGGAAAAAACTTTGCGCACGGCTACAGCCCGAACTGCTGGACGGATTTTCACCAAATTTGCGGCAGGAGCGGCGACCTGATACCGAAAGCGTGCTTTTGCAAATTTGGTGTAAATCCGTCCAGTAGTTTTTTAAAAAATGTCCAAAATGTAAGGCAAAAAAATGTGTGATATCTGTGTTCGCTTCGCGGACAGACTTCCCTGTTCGCTCCGCGGACAGCACCCCGATTGGCCCATGGCCTTGTGTCATGTCTGCGGACATGTGACGTGTTCGCTGTTTGGACGGCGAGGGGCGTGGAGCGCGTCAGATTTTCTGTGGCGCCCGCCATCTTGTATTCGCTGTCGACCGCATACAGCGCGGTGAAATGTGGATAAAAAATTGTATTTATTGCCCTGTGTTGGTGTGTAAGAGTGTTTGGGGAGGGTGGGGGAGTATGAGATAGGTTCAATGCTTTGTTTTTTTATGTGCTAGAAGTTTTTGTTGCGTTCGATTTGTCCGCGGAGAACACGGCTGTTCTGACATTTTGTAAATAAACTAAATGGTGGGGTGTTTAGAGGACGGAGTATGTGTCATTTTTGTTTGCAAGGAACGTAAAAATGAGCTATGAACACTCGCGGTGCACTTAATTGTTCGTAAATACACAAACTGGGGGTGTCCTCAGGACGCTGTCCGTATTGTAATCTGTCTAGTTGAATGTGTTCTAAGAACACTCGCGGTGTCCCGAAATGGTTGCAATTACACAAAATGGGGGTGTTCTGAGAACGTTGTTTGTATTGTTCGTTGTCACGGTGAAAGTGTTTTAAGACCACTCCTTTTGTCCGGTAATAGTACAATTTCCTATGGGCATCAACCGACTTTTTGTCCACTGAAGAAACGATAAATCCCGCTGGTGTGCACCGACATTATGTGATAATCCTATGACTTGCGCTATTGACCTTGCTGACTTGCTTTTGTGACACTAAATCATATCTCCCACCCCTAAGCCTGATATTATCAAAGCATTCATATTCCCCGCCTCTCTCCGTAACGTTACAGGGTGCGTCATCAAACGCGCCCAGTCCTCTCCAGTCCTAGTGACTTTACACAGAACCCGGAAGACAACACATATTATGTCACAACACAGCGCTCCACAATT
This sequence comes from Ambystoma mexicanum, assembly GCF_040938575.1. Taxonomy (NCBI): domain Eukaryota; kingdom Metazoa; phylum Chordata; class Amphibia; order Caudata; family Ambystomatidae; genus Ambystoma; species Ambystoma mexicanum. The sequence goes on from NC_090937.1 coordinate 433,917,289, forward strand.
CGGAATATGAAACAGTGATTTAAAAGCAAACAGCAAGATTGTAAATTTTGTAAAGTACATTTATTTGACATCAAATGTTTAGAGAATATTCAGCAATTTGCATTTTTCTTTGTTGTCGATCCGCAAAAGTTCATGTTGAGGCACGCGATGTTCCTTTGCGGTACAGAGGGTGTTAGATCAGCTTACAACTCAGTGCGCCACAATTCGGAATATGAAACTGTGGTTTAGGATTGTACATTTGGTAAAGTACATTTATTTCACATGAAATGTTTAGTGAATATTCAGCGATTTGCTATTGTCTCTGCTGTAGATTAGCAAAAGTTTATTTGGAGCCACGCGTTGTTCCTTTGCGGTAGATAGGCTGTTGGTTTATGATAAAAGCAGTAAATGGTCGCTCTGATAATCGGAAGGTTGCTCCAAAAACGAGGCATTAGACCACCCTATTGGTTGGTATGTTGTTTGTAGCCGCTAGTACTGCGTAAGGGCATAGTGGTCCTTGGCGATTGTCCCATAAAATGGTGAGGGTCATGAAGTTGCATATTTGGACCTGCACCTGGCAGTTGAAGACCCCATCCACTGGAGTCTGTAAATCGTGATAAAGGCAAAATGGGCCACATACCTGTTTTAAAAAACATAAATCAGTTTCACCAGGCGATCTTCATTAAAAATCATCATTTTATTTATTAGGGCGTGAAACTATTTGCTATCGAAGATAGTGCAACGGAGTATGTTAATAAAAAAATATTTCCCATTCACATAGCGCTAAGAACCGTGAGGTATCTAAGCGGTGCTTATTATTAACCACGGTGTGTGGTGCTCATTTATCGACCACGGAAGGATGAAAGGCTGAGTTTGGCCTTGCCGGGATTCGAACTTGCGTTAGCAAGCTGTGCACGGATGTCAAAGCGAGCGTTGTACTCGCTGTGCCACTTGACAGGCTACAGTGAAGTGGCACAGTGAGTAGAGCGCTTGACCGCCTATAGACCGGTTAAATTATTTATATTAACCCACCCTGTGTAGTCTGCCTTTTTCAAAGCCCTCTAAACAACAGGGGATCAATTCGGCTGTGATAGTGCGCGGTAGAAAACATTATGCCACTTTCAACGAACAACTTGAGCGGTCTTTAATGCTACACTATTGTAATTATATTTGGTATAAAATAATCTAAAGGGTTACTTACAGTACAATTGCAATTTCCATTGTCTACGAGTGGTGCAGTCCCAAAATACAACTCTGCGTGTGCCAACGATCTTTCACATAGTGATATAATATATAAAAGTGGTTTTGTTTCATAAATTTCATCCTTATCTTCTCTTACGTTTTAGCAACACTCCTTCAAGAGAAGTCTTTCATCACAATCTCTACCTGTCAAGGTCAAAACACAATACAACCTTATAGTCCGCTTCGTGAGCCTCTCCGGGGCCCGAGAAAAAAATTGAAGCAGCTGACCTTCACTGTGAACAAGCATAAATTCTTGCTTTGCAACATTCTGTGTAAAGCCATCTGTGAGAAGCTGGTTTTTGCACGCCATGTTTGTATAATGTTTGCGTGATATTAAAAAAAGTTTGTTTAAGGGACGTTATGGTTCTAAGTACAGCCGAAAGACCCCTGAAAATCGCAAGTTATGGTAAGCTATGAAAAATAACTTGCACCACCACAGTGCACTGCTAAGACTAACACCCAGGACATCAAAGATGACATCGCAAATGTCATTGATGAAATCACTGATGACATCACATGTGTATGTACTTTTCATGGAATTTGTGTACTAGGGATTTTTATTATAATGTTGCGAAAAAAGTGTCAAGGATATTGCAATAAATATCATACTGTTATTAGTGCTTTGAACGATGCATTGATATAAATAGCATTGTATTATGGGATTCTATCTAGTATACTGAGCTACTAATGGAGAAACTTTGCATTGTGTGCAGAGCACAAGATGAAAGTATAATATTTGTAATGTTAATATGTTGAATAATGAAAAGATAATTGTCCTGAAATGTTCGAAAATTCACAAAATGGGGGTGTTCTGAGGATGTTATTCGTATTGTGTGATTGCTTAGCTGTATGCAATGAGGGAATGGCACAGAGAGTAAAGTGGACGCCGTCCGCGGACACCGCGGCTGTTCGTGGACAGGGCGTGCTACGTCCGGGTTTTTCCAGGAAATCCAACATGGAAAGAAGACTGTACGGATCAGCCAATCAGATGTCGAGGTTGTGGATTTGTGTTGAAAGAGACTGTGTGTGGTGAAGATGGCAGAAGTGGAGAAAGTCAGGGTGTTGGTGCTCGGAGATATGTTTGTGCATGGTTTACAGCAGTATGCTCAATACAGGCATGTTGCAAAGAACTTTGATGTGAAAGGAGTGGAGGTGGTGTGGAGCACTGTGCCTGATTGCAATGTACAGGGAATTGTACAAGTTTGTGAGGATATGGCCACGATGAACAGTCCGCATGTGATAGTTTTGCACTATGGTGCTTTCCATTTGTGCAACGTCAGTGCCCCTACTTTGTTGGCTGATTTGGAACGCTTGGTTCAAGCCGTAATGAAGATCCTTCCAAATGCAAAAGTAATTTTTTCTGGATTACTACCTAGGGAAATATGGGACAATAGTTCAGATTTTTGTCCTCAGCAAAACATTGCTAGGAGTGTCATCAACCGAGGCATGTGTGCCTTCATGCTTAGAGCTGGTATGTTCTTCTGTAACAATGAGAATATTGATGCCAGTAATGCTGTTAATTTTAAAGAAGATGGCATTTCTTTATCTTTTACGGGAAATGCCTTTCTATTTTGGAATGTAAGGGTTGCTTTGGAGAAGGTTATGTAAAGATTTTAGGAGTAAAGTAAGAAAAAAAAACAAGAAAAAAAATCCAAAATATCAGGTGTCTGTCAAGCATCTGTTAAAAAAAAAAAATGTCTCTTTTCAGAGCCAACTTCAAAGGGGAAATGGGGCACACTATTTAAATTTACATTCACCACGCTCAGATTTTCCATGTGTCTGCGGACATGGCGGTAGTCCGCGGACATGAAAATCACTACAAGGGGGTTAGTATGTTCTATGTTACATGTATATGAAATCAGGGATATTATGGTTAAATTGTGCTACTAAAAACCTATGAAATTCAGTGAAAAAACTTTGTTAAAGGGACGTTATGGCTAAGTTGTGCTACTAAAAACCTATGAAATTCAGTGAAAAAACTTTGTTAAAGGGACGTTATGGTTCAAAGTAAAACCGAAAAACCCCTGAAATTCGGCAGTTATGGTAAGATAAGCAACCATAACTCGCGCCGCCACCGTGCACTGCTAACACTAACACCCAGGACATCAAAGATGACATAAAAAATGTCATTGATGACATCAATGATGACATCACGTGCCTGGCTCTCCCTTTTTTTACTTTCCTGACATATCTAGGCCACATGATTTTCTTCAGTAACAGTCAGGAACTAAAAATTGTAAATTACTATATTCGTAGACTTATCCTTCAAGTATGTTCTTAGAATAATTCCCTTATGGTCCAGTCATATCATATGAAGCATATACATAGGAGAAGTCACAACCTTGAAAGACAGCAATCCTTTTTGTGCATTAAAATTATCAGTAGATTTATCAGCACTTTCTGATACTTTTGATGTTTTTTTATTACTGTACTTTCCCTGTATATGTTCATATTTTTATATGTTGTACTCACACTATTTTCCTTAGGGTCCAGACACATCATGTGATATATATAGATAGGGTAAGTAACAGCTTTGAAACAGAGCAATCGTTTCTCTCCATAAAGGTAATCAGTTAGGTTATGAACACTTTCTGCTACTGTTGCTGTTTCTTTTTCCTACTTCAATTCCCTTGTATATATTCATATTTGTATGTGGTGTTGTCTCTTTGTGATTTGTGTATAATAATGCAATTATGTAGTAAGTGGGTTTTATTACCTACTTATGACAAGTTTCACTGTACGCAAAACTCTAATATGAAAACAGTTATCATTTCAATATTCAACATGGCAAGCTTATGAATATTGCACCTCCATCATGTATGCTGCACACAATGCCTATGTTTCTACATGAGTACCGTAGTATACTGGATTGAAGTTAATAATAGAATGCTATTTATATCAATGCATAGCTTAATGCACTGATTAGCACTTGATATTTATTCCAATAATATTTGACATTTTTTTTTATTAACATTACACTAAGAATCCCTTGTACAGACCTTTCATGAAAGGTAAATGCACATGTGATGTCATCAGTGATGTCATCAATTACATTTGTGATGTCATCTTTGATGTCCTGGGTGTTAGTGTTAGCAGTGCACGGTGGCGGTGCGAGTTATGGTTGCCTATTTTACCATAACTGCCGAATTTCAGGGGTTTTTGGGTTTTACTTTGAACCATAATGTCCCTTTAACAAAGGTTTTTCAACGAATTTCATAGATTTTTAGTAGCGCAACTTAACCATAAAGTCCCTTTAACAAAGTTTTTTCATTGAATATATATATATATATATATATATATATATATATATATATATATATATATATATATATATATATATATATATATATATATATCATTTTCTAAATGTGGCCTAAGTTATGTGCTGGCGTTGGCTTCATTTGGAGTCTAAATCCCTTTTCAGGAACTCATGATTGGAATATATATATATATTCAGTGAGAAAACTTTGTTAAGGGAACGTTATGGTTAAGTTGCGCTACTAAAAACCTATGAAATTCAGTGAAAAAACTTTGTCAAAGGGACGTTATGGTTCCAAGTAAAACCGAAAAACCCTCGAAATTCGCCAGTTACGGTAAGCTAAGCAACTATAACTCGCGCCACCACCGTGCACTGCTAAGACTAACACCCAGGACATCAAAGATGACATCACAAATGTCATTGATGACATCACTGATGACATCACATGTGTATGTACTTTTCATGAAATATGTGTACAAGGGATTCTTATTATAATGTTGCGAAACAAGTGTCAAGGATCATTGCAATAAACATCATACCCTAATTAGTGCATTGAACGATGCATTGATATAAATAGCATTCTATTACGGGGTTCTATCTGGTATACTAAGCTACTCATACAGAAACATAACATTGTGTGCAGCGTACAAGATGAAGGTATAATATTTGTAATGTTAATATGTTGAATAATGAAATGATAATTGTTTTCTTAATAGATGTTTGTGTTTTGTGAAATATGTAATACGTAGCTAATAAAACACATGTATTACATAATTGCATTACTATAGACAAAACACAAAGACACAAGAACACATACCAATATGGGTATATACAGGGAAAGTGAAGTTAGCAAAAAAGCACAAGTAGTAGCAAAAACAATTCATAACTTAACTGATTATTTTCATGCAAATAAATGATTGCTCTGTTTCAAAGCTGCTATTTACCCTATGTATATGTATCACTTGATGTGATTGGACCCACAGGGAAAGTACAGCCATAAAAAAAAACAACAGTGCTCATAAGTCTATTGATTATCTTTATGCACAAAAAGGATTGCTGTCTTTCAAGCTTGTGTCTTCCCATATGTATATGTTTCATATGATGTGACTGGACTCTAAGGGAATTACCGTAAGAACCTACTTGAAGGATACGTCTACAAATAAAATAACATTTTTAGTTTCTGACTGTTACTGAAGAAAACCATGTGGCCTAGACATGTCAGCAAAATAAAAACGAACGAGCCAGACATGTGATGTCAGCAGTGATGTCATCAATTACATTTGTGATGTCATCTTTGATGTCTTGGGTGTTAGTCTTAGCAGTGCACGGTGGTGGCGCGAGTTATGGTTGCTTAGCTTACCATAAATGGCGATTTTCAAGGGTTTTTCGGTTTTACTTGGGACCATAACGTCCCTTTGACAAAGTTTTTTCACTGAATTTCATAGGTTTTTAGTAGCGCAACTTAACAATAACGTCCCTTTAACAAAGTTTTTTCACTGAATCATACATATATTTATAATCATATTACACTTGTTTACCTCCATAAACATTATACATTTAATTTGTCAGTCTTACCCTATCTTTTTCCTCAGGATTAATGTTCCTTCCATGTATAATGAACTATTCTTTTTTCATACACTGCAAGAGCAAAAGCATAATTTCTGTGTTTAATGAAACAAAACCTTTTCCACCTCAAAATTGTATGTACAGCTTCTCTAATAATGCCTGCCTTCTTCCACATCATTACTGTGTCCTGATAAAAACGTGGCATTCAGAATTTAGTGATCAATGGGCACGATTTTGAAATCGCCATTTATAGCATGCTTGCCATCACAGAAAGAAGACTTTTACCCAGTACCATCTTTAAATGTGGTTGACATTCATTCAGTTCATTCAGTTGATAGACTATCAAAATCAAATTGAGATGTGTAATTTGTTCCTGCATCAATTGTGCCATAATTATTAAAGTTACATATTAAATACCTGTTATCTGTGCACCTGGCCCTTTTAATTTCCTATTATTGATCATTTGAATTTCTTTATCGATTTTGTTGTAGACATATTAAAAGTCTTCAAGGACAGGTCATGATTCCAATTCTTATAGTAATTCAACTTGTTTATGACCCATATTACACCAAACTTAATCAAAAGACAAGTGTGCCGGTAATGCATTTGATCTCCCTGTATTATTCCTTACCTATGTTTCTTTCCAAGCTATGAGGGATTGGTAGCTTCAATGAATATTTGTGTCTATATGTTTCTGAATTACTCTACATTAGCCCAAAAAATAATGAGGTTCATGGTCTGTCTTCAATCCTTTTGATGTGCTTCAAAAGAATAAGACTACTTTGGCTTCTTGTTGTCTTACATTTTTTTCTTTGTCTCTGTCACGATTATCGCTCAAAATTCTCTTGATCCCCCAGAAGGATATGCTCTCTATGATGTCTGCTTCATGTCCGGAGATCCAATGCTGCGTAATGGGTATCCTGTGTCTTCAATTTTCATAGCTCTAAGATGTTCATACATTCTCAATTTCAAGCATTAAAAACCTGTTTTTTTTATGTGGGAATTGTAATTATTGTAAATTGACAGACGATCGTAGATAATATTCCAAAAATTACAATAAACGAAAGGCCATTAAATAAATTAATTGCAAAGCAACTACGTGGTATACAGAATAACTTGCATTTGTGGTAAAGTCTACATTGGGAATACGAAAATACCCTTGGAATTGAGAATGTATCAACATCTTAGAGCTATGGAAATTAATGTTATGAGATCTCAAAAGTGTGTTTCTGCATATAAGGATGGATTCAGGTGCAAGGCTTGGTTCCAGTTAGCATTTAACAATACTGTCCATTTGCAACAATGGTATTCTTACACATCAGAGTTACTCTGAATTGATTGAGCATTCACCATGATGAGATACTCTAATACCTTTATCACAATATTCTAAAAACAGTGCCCCTATGCAAAGCAGACATTTGAATATTACAAATATGACGTTCTACCTGTCCACTAAAGAATACAACATAGAAAATAAGGGTCAATATACATATGTGGTCGAAGTCCCCATATGTACATATAGCAGTCAATTTTTTGTCATGATAACAATCAAATGGTAGGCCTTGACAATGTAAAATAGTAAAGGCTAGGGCAGGTGGCCTGAAAGGGTCAACAATGTTAAAAAACACGTCCATGTTGTAAGGACACATAGTAATCATGATGAGAGTAGCTAATGTACTGGATGGACAAAGGTTGTAAAAGCCAGCATTCCACTGCACGTTTTGGACTATGACTCCCATTTACCCTCACTATTGCATATTGTGGGTAGGGCTAATGGAAGTTTTAATGTAAAAAAACTGGAGATCCAAAACTTGCAGACTTCTTCTATATTGCATCTACATTTGCAAATGCTATGTACAAGTGCACATTCCTTTAGTTCCTCAACCATTATTTACAATGCTTGACACATGTGTTAAGACCTTTATAAAAATAAAAAAAACAGGGTATATTGCATCCGTGCTAAATGTACAAATACAGTCAAAAAATGTTCCTCATGGCTGGTACTTAACAGTAAGGTTATTGAGGAGGTTGCAAGGGATGTCCTGCTTGATTTCTCATATGATTTCATCTCTGATGGCGTCTGACATTTCCTAAGTGGCTAGGGAGTTCGGTTAAGTGGAAGGGCTGCAAATGTTGCAAGTATTTTCAAGTGTGCACACACCTTGGCCAACATTCAATACATGGTTGTAGTCACTGCACATGTATATGTCAGGGTGAGTGTGCAGGAAAATATGGCCTGTCAGTGAAAGTCACATGGTTACAGACACAGCGCAATTTCAATGCACATGTGAGACATACTGGGAAACGTCAATATGTGGGCAGCTTCCCTAGATACTTCACCTTATCACAGGGACAGTATTTTAAAATATAAACTCCAACCAAGCTTTGCACATGAAAACACCCTTTTATGCAGAAATATGCTTTTTAAAAGTTGCATCTCTTTCTTGCACACATGCTCTGCTCTACCAGTGATGTCTCTCATGATGCCATAAGTGATGTGATATGTGATATCAGTGATGTCATTTCTGATGTCATCAGGGTGCTTCTAGGCTGCGTAATGCAGGCTTCATAGTTAATGTGGCAAAGTTACCAGCAATTGCCGAATTTCAGGTTTTTTTTGCAATAAATTGGTACCGTAAAGCCACTTCAACTAAAAAATGTTCACTGAATTTCAAGGGGTGCGTTGCATCAGATAATTTAACTTTAAAATTGCTTTAACTAAAGATTTTTCACTGAATTTCAAGTGTTCATTTACGGCATAACAGTACTTGTGGAGGCGGTGCCAAAAATTGCCAAGGGCTGTTTGACAGTGCCAACAGATTTTATTTGTCGCCCTGTACTGTCCCCAAAATTGGTGGCAGGTACAATCTTGTCTCTAGAACTACAAGGGTTGGCGGTTTCTGCGAAATGAGTGGTTGTGCTGGACAGACGGGTAAGGGTGCAAATAGCATAGAGTGCTTTGCATCAATCCCACCGTACCCCTCTAGGAGTTAAGAGAATCAGAGCTTTTCAAAAACAATTTCAGTGATGGAGAGATAATCTAAGAGAGCTGTATGGCTTGTGAGATCATGGTGCAGTAGAGAAAGGTACAGTGCCCCCTGGTGGCCATTGCAGTGCCACCTCCCTTCATTGAGGCAGACTTGTAGAATATGCCAGGGCAGTTGTGGACCACCAATCCACATGACATTGGGCTTCTAAAAGAAGTGACCCCAGTACACATCACACTGCAGGCTGGAGCAGTATTACCTTGAGTGAAACAGTACCCACTATCAAGAGAGGCGGAGGAGGAAATAAAGGACACTGTCAGGTGTCTTGACCCACGTTCATGTTATTATGCTGCAACATTTGGTGATGTGGGCTTAGAAAATCCAAGATGGCCGAAAAGCCCATATTTGTGCCAGAATCCAGGAAAACCGCACAGTTTTGCGCACACCAAAATGGTTGACTGAATTGCCACCCACCAGTGCGAGCGTGATGGGCCAAAAGCGCCATGTTTCTCTGAAATGCAAGCTCAAAATGCCTATTTCAAACATTGCAAGATATTCAAAACTCTTACTGAACACCAGCAGACGTCTGGTAGAATGAAGTCTTGTGTGCATACAAAATCTGGAAAGATGAAGAGCCTAAAATAATGTTCATAACAAAACTGGCTGAGCTGTGGATGTCAGCAGCTTAAGTGAAATGTGATTTAAAGCCTCTAAAATCGAAATGTTTAAAATAAATGAGTGACCTACTGTTGAGTAGCACATAGGTTGCAACTGTTTAAATTTCATAGTTTTCAACTTAGAATCAGAGGTCTAGCTGCATGTGTAAAAATTGTAAGTTTGATTTGAATGAAGAAAAACTGGGAACAAAAGTGACATTTAGCTGAAGCCTGGCTTAAGGAGATTGAATTCTGCCTGACAACTACCCCCGACAGGAGTGGAAACTTGCCCAGCAACTGCATTCCCAGGCCTGGCCTCCCTTCTGCTGCACCACCAAAAGGAGATCACACCTCTCTGATTGAATCAGAGGAGGGGCACCAGGGACTGAAATGGAAACAGAACAATGAACTTTCCTTAGCTCAGGCAAATGTTAAATTAGGAGGGTCGTAAATGGCTTCCTCTTGGAAGAAACTGGGAGGAGCAGTGCCTCTGGGAGCCACCTGAGCTGGTGGCGGGGACAGACAGAAATTCCCCCATGTGCTTTGGAACCTAAACCACACCCATATGGGCCAGAGCATAATTTTAAAAAGATGGATAATTCATAGTACATAACTGTCAAAATTATATAAATAATATCATTATTCCTGTGATTTTTCTGTACACATTTTAAGAGGTGTTAGGACTGTGTGATATGTTCTGGGGGGTAGTAGCGGAAAATAGGGTATTACTCCAAATGTCTGTATGTTAAAAATCTGACCCTTTATCATCTGATGCCCATATTCCTTGCGCACACTTGTGTAAATTCTGGAAAGGTTTAGAGGTTGTGTTCTTGATGAAAAGGGCAGTATTCTGTCAGAAGAGGGATCGGATGGTTTGGTGCTACAGAAAATATGTTAAGTGGACATATAATATTAGAAAAATTGTACATAGATAAATATGCATTTGGATCAAAAATAGATTTGTGTGCAAAGTGACAAGGGGAGGATCCTCTGACCCATAAACATTCCTCATCACGATGACACTCCATTTCCTTCCCCAATCAAGGGAGAGAGGAGAACTTGGCCAATGATAAGTTGTGAGGGGCAGGCTTAGTTATGCCCACGCGCACACCCATTTTCAAAAGACATAAAAAGACCCACTGAAATCCAGGTAGGGACGTTCACTTTCCACCTAAAACTGATTTCTTGCAAAGCATTTTGCCAGACCAGACAATATAAAGAAGACTCCAGAACCAGAACTTCAAATCCAGTCTTCAAACTTGTAGCAGAGAGGCCCAGTCCACAAGCTGAATCCTTCAGAAGCCTCAGAATCCAGCAACCTAACCAAACTATTCAACAGCCAGGCGAGCTGTTTGATTCTGGCCTAGAACCCTGTGCCAGAACCCAGAAAGCAGAGCTGTATCCAGACCGCCGTGCAGTGCCGATAGAAGACCGACCCAGACCAGACCGCTGTGCAGTGCCAAGAACATTTGCCACAACCAGAGATCCAGACCAGCAGAGCAGAGAGAACCGCAGCTAAAACTGTTGACCAGATCTGTGACGAGGCTCATTCCTTCCAAAATTAGGAGTGAGTATCCTGAGAACTGTGCAAACCAATCTCTTAGTTTAAAAAGAATCTAATTCAAACCATTTCCACCTATTTAGAACTGCATCATGGAAATCGCGTGTTCATTCTGTGAATTCAAACCTGTGAAAGTGCCATTTGCCATTCTGAATCATTATTTCATTTCTAAAAATCTACCTCCACAAAATCGGCACAAAATCGTGTGTGCTAGGAACAGAATTTAACTTTCATTTTAAAGCTAAGATCCTGAGCTTTCCAAGTAACCCAGACTTTCTATTCCTTATAGTTTTTCCATAATCACGCTCGATGCATTCGGAAAAAGTTCCGCAAATTGAAAACTAGTTCAAACTTCTTCACCTGTCAAAAATAGCTGTCTTTTGCTTTCATTGCTGAAATTTGTTTTCAACCTGATAATCCCTCATGAATCATTGCTAGTGTAGACCTGAACTAATTCAAAGTAGCTGTCACCTACCCTGAATCTCCTATAGGGAATTAAAATCCTTTTTAGCATATTTTCACTTCTTTGCAAATCACATTTTAAGTATTTTTGCCTGTGTTTTAAAATCATCCCTTTGCTCTAAGATTGCTAGGGGGGAACTGAATTGGTATTGCATTTGATGGTATTCCTGAAAATTGTGTGCTCCCCTTCCATCTCTTTATACTGCATAGGGGGGGGTGAATTGCCACAAGGGGAAAAGTGATTATATTCTCTCTTGTTGAAACCATATCAGTTTATTTCTGTGCTGCATTCTTTCCATCATTGTTTTTCCTTGAAACCATAAAAGCATTCTCAGCTACCTCATCCTTTCTGTATCAACTCCTAAGTGATTACAAAAGTGTGCTAGTGTAATATTATCCATTGTTGATCACTGGCATATTAATAAGTGTGCGATCAAAAATTAATTTATTATAAAAGTGTGATGTATATATATATATATATATTGTTTATTTTTCAAATAAATCTTTTAATTTGCAAAACAAACCTACTTCTTGCCTCAGTGAAGTCAGGTGGAATCAAAGAGAGGGGCGTTCTACAAGGGTTTATCGTCCAGATCTATGAACTTGTCATAAAAATATATAATTAAGGGCTTCCCTTGGGCATCCCAGACTCAGCATTGACTTAGTTGGAGTGCTGAATTGAAGTCGCTTAACAGAGTGGGGGCTCGTCCGGGACGTCTGGATTAGATCTACCATTTGTGCAGTTTAATACAGTGTGCTAACTGACAGGATACATAAATCCTGTTGGATCACCACACTGTGTTACACTGTAAAATCACCCCTCAAAAGAAGGACGCTCTAAGGAGACGGTCTGTTTTGCAAAATAAAATACAAACTTCTGTAAGTCAGGAAGGAAATCAATTTCCAGAATGACGACATTGGTAGATATGAATATAGCTAGAGAGCACCTCTTACATAAACTGTTTGTGAGAGGTGAATGGTCTGAACAGGACCAGAATGTGTGGCTGCAGGCAATCACACAACAGGTCAATGCGACTGAGTTAGACAGCTGGAAAGATCAGGGTCCCTTACACTTGGCCCTGAGCGAATTATACATGGCCCCTAAGGCCAAAGATGAGCACAACAAGATTGTTAGGATAGCGGCATATTTGTATTTATATATGGGAGCCATACAGGACAAAAGTGTTGAAGGCCAAGATCTTGCAAATAGGCAACTGATGGCATTAGTGAAGGCCCAATCTAACCTGGTCTCTTCCGAGCAGAGGCTGCAGAGGAGCCAGGAGTCAGAAAATGATAGTAGGCAGTGTATCATTAAAATAAAAGAGGATATGGGTATCCTGCAACAGGAAAAGTCTGACCAGGATACCAGATTTCTGGCCTTGCAGGAGTACCAAGAAGGTTTGGACGCCCTACTGCAGAGCCAGAAAAAAGCTGTAGCAACAACTGGACTTCAATAGGGCATGCACAGAGCAGGTAGCCACCCTGCAAAGCCACCTAGATAGGGAGAAGGCAGAGAGCAACAAACTGATTCTGAAAGCCCTGGATACCCAGACAGAATTTGAGGAGGAGCGCCAGAAAGCTGGTGCCTTTCAAAGGCAGAGGGATGACCTGGCGGCACAAATGCAGGCTCTTAGTCAGGAAAGGGACACCTTAGGCCAGGAAGTCTGCCATTTAAAAAGAAAAATGGAAGAAAATCACCTGGCCCTCCAGGGACTGGGTGACCTCCAAAAAGAGCATCAGAACTTGTTAGAGCACACCAGGAGGGTGGAAGATGCTCTGGCAAGAAAGGAACAGGCCAGTAGGGATGGGACTCAGGAGGTAACCCTCCTGCAGCAAAGACTGGCCCAGTACTCCAGGACCAACCAGGAAGCACAGAGCGAGAATTAGGCTCTCTGCCAGGACAATCATAGGCTCCAGCAACAGGATGCCATGCAGGAGAGAATGATAGAGTCTAGTAAGGCCTTGACTGAGGAACTGAAAGCACAGGCTCTTGCATGGCAACAGGGAGCAGGGGCTGATAGAGATGAGGTCACCTGGGAAAGGGAAACACCTGAGCATAACCTCAGGAGCCCTAGTACCAGAGGCCTCCATCTCTCCCAGTCCCTGGACTCTGCCACCCCCATGTCCCCTGGCGCACATGAGCACAGGGCCACAGGGATGGCAGATTACTATCCAGCCAAAAGTATGGGGCTCATAGGCCAGTACCACCCAGGAATGGATGGGCGGACATCCGGGTATGGGCACCTAAGTATAGTGCAATTTAGCGGGGAAGCCCAGGAGAGTAGGCCCACTAAGGGCATCCTGAAAACCTCTGCCCAGTTAGCTCAGTGGGGGGGTACCCATCAAATCCTGGCAGCAAGGAGGGATCTGAAGACTCCTCTGAGCGTCACAGGACACAGGAGACCAGGTCCCCACATTCTGCCAGCCATTCCCAGGCTCGCAGAACCCGGGAAAACCTGGAAGATCAGACGGGCACCCCTGGGAGCAGCGCTTCTGAGTCAGAGGATGAATGGACCAGGGTTACCCGAACCAAAAAGGCCAATAAGGCAAAAAGGGCCTTGCTTAAGGACCCCTTAAAACAGATTATGGCAATAAGGAGTGTCATCACCCTTTATCACAAGAACGCCAAGCATTCTGTTTGGGAACACTTGGAGCTTTATGAGCAAATGATGGAGGCTTTCCATTTGAAGGACAGCAGTAGCTGCATTCAGTATGTCAAATGGACATTCTCCCCAGAATACTCCAGTTTCTTTGCTGGGCTTTAGGACCAAAACCATTCAAGATGGTCCACATATAGGGCGGCCATCTTGAAAAATGTTTCTGTTCACAGAAATCCCCAAGAGGCTCGCAAGGCATCCTACAATTTGCAATGTGGGGAGGATCAGGCCCCACAAGAATTTGTGCAGGAATTGAAGCGTGCCTTTGCGCAGACTACCAAAAGGGTGCGCACGGACAGTAAAGAGTTTGTAAATACGTTTTTCCATGCCTTACCCAAATACATAATGACCCAGCTAGTGAGAGATTTTCACAAGAAAACGTCATTAGACTGGGTCATTGAACAGGCCACCTGAATCTATGAGGTGCAGAAGCCCATAGAAAATAAAAATAACGCCCAGAAAAGCCCCAAACCGACCAGCACCCCCGCTGCTGCCAAGGTGGCAGAGGTAAAAGTTGCCCCCATTTTAGATTTGGAGTTGGGGGGCTTAAAAACCTGCCTGAACTGAATAATTCTCAGCCCAGAAGGTCCTCGGGCCAGTCACAGACAGGGAGTCAAGGAGGAAGTCCCACAAATGGGGTCCTTCGCTCCCCTGACTATGTAAGTCCCCGCTATAAGGGAAACCGACCCATCCTGGGTTATGTGTGGATTCCTCCGGCCCAAGGGGGGGGTCCAACCAGGCACCCAACCCAGGGAACTTCCCTCCTCACTTCCCACAGGAGGGCAGAAATTCACCAAACCCTGGGCAGAACTTTTTTCCCAGGTATCCACCCACTTTCCAACCCCAAAATCATCCATCCTTCTTTCCCCAATTCCCTGAGCCCAGACTACCTAATCCAGGAGAGGGGAGGCCAAGGGTGGAGGGGTACCCAAATCTTCCCAACCCGCGGTACTACCAGAGAAGGGATAGCTACTCTTCCCGGGATCAGCCCAGGGGAGAAAACAGAACCCTGTATCAGCCTGAGCCGGTTTCGCAGTTAGAGCGTCAGGTCCAAAATATGGCACGGGATCTGGATCACATACTGAGGGCTCAACAGAACCCTCAGATGAGCATGCCACTGCAGAATGCCCCAAACTCTGGGTCTGGTGCTCCAGAACAATGACGGGGGCAGCACCCCGATAACCCACCGGTTCCTAGGGAGGAGGCACAAGAGGAAGGGGGGTGTAAAGCCTTGGAGGAAGCTTCCTTCCCCACTTGTAAACAGCCCCTGGAAACCCAGGAACCGGAAACAAAATCTCCTACCCCTGAAAGTCTGACACCCAAGGAGCAGAGAGGAGGTAGGAGAAACAAAGGACCCAAACAGACCCATTTTGTGGAGGAGGTACATGTCTTCCAATTTGAGGGAGAGGGATCCTCAGAGGATCCTGGGAAAAGGATCTTCTCCTTCAGAGATGGGGGAACTCCTCCCAAGGAAAAATGGGTCCCCAGGGATTCCAATCCAGACTGGGTAGATGTGGGGATTGAGCTGTCGCCGCCCATCATTCTATCCCAGAACAAACAATACCGAAAACACCTGGTTTAAACCCATCCTGGTGACTGCCTCCAGAAAGGGGGGGGTGGCCCAGAACTGGATCCAGGGGGACCCAAAACGGCATCAATATCCAATTGCCAAATTTTTCTTTCAGATTCCCAAAACTCCCTGCCGAACTCTGCCCAAATCTCTTCTCTCTCAATGTCCAAAACCAGAAAATTAGTCCACCAGTTGTCCAAAAATGTGCATTATCTGTGTCCCCTTTAGGAGAAGGAGGGAAGATACTATGCCCAGGTACAAGTACAGGGGCAGGGTACAATTTTGGCACTGGTGGACACTGGATCCCAAGCTACTCTTCTGTCCAGAAGGGCCTTTGATGAACTAAGTGCAGGAAGGGGGGAGAATTACCGTATTCCTCTCACCTCTCTTCCTGGACAACTTCAGAACTTTGACGGGAAGGAAATTCCCGTCGAGGGGACTGCAGATTTGGACATCAAAATTGGGCGACACAAGGTGAAACACCCGGTCATAGTAGTGACTCCAGAGGGCACCCCTTGTTTACTAGGAAATGACCTCCTGAGAAGGTTGTCACCCCTAATAGATGGCGTAAACAAGGTCCTCTGGACCCAGACCAGCCGACCAATAAAATTAAAACAGAGTGTCAACCATGTTAGTTTAAACGGCACATGTCACATGGTTGAACAAAAATCTGACCAAGTAGAATTTCACTTCCAGAACAACCAAATTCCAGACGTAACAGTAATAGCAGTAGGACAACAGACTGCTGATAGGGGGTCCTCTCTATTTCTGAAAATCAACCTTCCTTCCACTTTAAGGTGGTACTCCACACTGGAAGGAAACACTCTGAAATTCTTTACTAATCCACAATCCGACATTCCCGCTCCAATAGTTCAGAAAGATGTGAAATCAGCGCAGAGCCTGGCTGATATTCAGCAAATTGGAGAACAGTTGTTCATCCCTGTTCAGTTAAATGATGGGAACGACTCTGTTCTCGCCCGAGTGTGTGTGAACAACGGTAAGAGCTTCATCAGCGAAGCCATGTTCCGCCAACTCCCAAAAGATCCAGCCATTCTCACATTCAAACTGATAGACAAATGGGAAATGGATCTGGAAACACCCAAGTCCAAACATCTCCTGCCAAGCAGGTGTATTCTCAAAATCTCCATTGGCAACAAGAGCATAGTCCATAATTGTTGGGTTGTGCGAGACGTCACTGCCGCCTTTTACTTTTGACATTCTCAATCGCTTTGCCATTAGTTTGGACCTAATAAACTTCAAAGCGTGGTCCCGATTAGTGGATAATTCCATGGGCTTTGATGATCTAGAAAAAGCATTTAGGTCGCTCAATTGCTACCTTATGCAGTTCAAATTCAGATTAAAGAGGAAGTCACCATCCCAGAAAGGACCCGACAATTCTCCCTGGAAGTGAAAGTTAAAAGAGGACAAAAATTGAAAAACCCTGATGCTTATATTCATCTAAATGCTTTTCTCCAACAGCAAGGGATAGGGGTAAACCCAACACCATTAGTCAACATAGAACATGACACCATTCCAATAGAGGTGGATAACAGCGACTTAAAGAGTATTACTCTAGCCGCAGGAACCATTATTGGAATGGTGGTTGATGACCGACATTTTTCCATTGATTTAGCAAATGAACTGTTAGGACCAATCCCCAAGGACTGTTTTGACAGTGACAGGGATGACACTACAACACCAGACATGATCTTTACCCGGCATGGGGGGAACTTCCTGGTGTACACTTCCTGCCCATATGGTAAGGAAGATGTGACTTGTGACTTCATAAGGGATGAGGTGATTTTCCAGGTCCATGAGGGCTGCCTTTCCCACCTGAAGCCTCCAGTCCAAATCAGCACTCTGACCAGGGACTTCTCCACCCAGCTGGAGGAGGCCGCTGAGATAGCAAAACCAGAAGTCTTTCCAGGCTTCAGGGAGATGGTGGAAGAGAGAGTCAACCTAGCTGATGCCTGTGTGACTCTGGAACAGAAGCAAAAGTTGAAACAAGTTTTCTTGGATTTCCAAGATCTCTTCGCGGTGGACTCATATGACTGTGGTCGCACTGACATCCACACAACAACCATTCCCACGGACCCTGGCATGACTCCAGTGTTTATGGAGCAATATTGCTTGCCTCTCGCATCCATGGAGTCCCTTACTGAAATAATTAAGAACCTTCAGTCCCGGGGAATAATCCATCCAGTCCACAGCACCTTCAATAATCCGGTGCTGGGAAAATTGAAGCCAAACAGCCAGTGGAGACTCTGCGCCGACCTTAGGGAGCTCAACAAACGGGTCCATACTTCCCGATGGCCTCTTCCCTACATTGACCAAGGGCTGGCCCAGATCCAGGTGTCACAGGTATTCACCGCAATAGACCTGACCAATGGATACTGGACTGTGCCTGTCAGTAGGGAGGACCAATACAAGCTGGCTTTTACCTTTGGGGGCCAGCAGTACACATGGACCCGGACTCCTTTCGGATACCTCAACTCCGGCAATGAATTCAACATTTTCCTACATAAGGCCATGCCCGACCTGGGTGCGAGGGGTAACCTGGCTTATGTAGATGATGTCCTCATCAAAAGTTCATCTGTGGAGGAACACATAGCGGAGATCCGTTATGTTCAGACCCAGTTGAGGGACGCCGGAGCAAAACTTTCCTTTCAGAAAGCACAGTGGTGTAGAACCCGTGGTAATTTCTTGGGGCATGAGATTACTCCTCAGGGTCTCTGTCCCAAGGAAAAGAAAGTGGAAGCACTTCAGAAACTGAAATACCCCACTACTCTGCGGGAACTAAGAAGCCTCCTTGGACTGACTAATTACAGCAGAAAGTTCATTGAGGGCTACGCAGAGACCACCAGACCCCTGATTCATCTCTTGAAGGGGGAGGTCAAGTGGGAATGGGGTCCAGAACAATCCGAGGCAGTATGACAGCTTAAAAGATGCCTCTCATAAGCGCCTTGCCTAGCTTACCCTGCCAGAAACAAGGAGTTTTTCGTGGAGACAGGGTTTTCTAATACATGCTTGACTGCAGTATTATATCAAAAGCATGACAAGGTCAATAAAGTAATCTCTTATGCGAGCAAAACTTTATCCTCTGTGGAGAAAAGATTCAACGATTTTGAGAAGGCACTCCTGGCAACGGTGTGGGCATTGAAGAATTACCACCCGTTTATCCAGGGGGAACACATCATAGTGGAGACTCCGCACCAGCCTCTACAGTATCTCCAAAATGACAGAATCCGGGCCGGAAATGTGAGTAATTCCCAAATTACTTCCTGGATTCTGTCAATGAAAGGCTTTCCTGTGGAGGTCAGATATGGCAAAAACAAGAACAGACCCCTCGCGCAATTCTGGCTGACTTACATGATTGTGCCAGAGAAAACTGTCTCGAGGACAAAAGTCTAAAGATCAAGGACAACATGGAGGCATATCTTAATTTCCCACACAAAGTCTTTGAAGAAGACAAGTGTGAGGGAATGCCCACTGTCTATGTGGATGGATATGCTCTTACCATGTTGACAACAACGGGGAAAAAGAACTTGTGGCCGGCGTAGGGAATGCATGGGTGAATGAGTCCCCAGAACCCTACGCTGGGAACAAAATTAGTCCCCGAAGTAGTTAGGTGGCAGAGTTGATGGCTGTGCATCAGGCCATCCTCACTGCTGTCCAACATCAACTCCACGATCTGGTCATAACCACAGATTCGGATTATGAACGGAACGGGTTCGTGGAACACCTGGTTAATTGGAAAACCAGAAGCATGTTATGTGCTAATAACAAACCCTTGAAACATGGGAAGTTAATCCAAAACATTGATGATCTGGTCAACTCGAACGGGATGACCATCTACTGGAAAAAGATCAAGGGTCATTCCAAAGTAGAGGGACCAGACAAAACTGGAAATGACTCAGCTGATCAGCTGGCCAAAACCGGGGCCATCCAAGGGGATCTAATAGAGATTGAGTCCCTGTTGGAGGAAATCCAGGACACTGCTATCACTAGGTCCCAGACAAATGCTCACAATGATCTTTCAAGTGCACAATGGGGGCAGGTGCAAGTGGATCTAGGTCACCTGGCCTAAGCCCCACCCACCTTGTACCTTCCTGCCTGCCTGCTGCTTTTTTTCACCACTTAGCAAGCCCCGCCCACCTAGTGCCTTCCTGCTTGCCGCTCTTTTCCACCACTTAGCAAGCCCCACCCACCTGGTGCCTTCCTGCCTGCCACTCTTTTTCACCACTTAGCAAGCCCTGCCTACCTGGTGCCTTCCTGCTTGCCGCTCTGTTTCCCTACCTAAGGAGCCCTCCAGCCTCTTTTCCTTTGCAGATGGGTAGCAGGTGCAAGTGGATCTAGGTCACCTGGCCTAAGCCCTGGCCACCTGGTGCCTTCCTGCCTACTGCTCTTTTTCACCACTTATCAAGCTCCACCCACCCGGTGCCTTCCTGCTTGCTGCTCTTTTTCACCACTTAGCAAGCCCCGCCCACCTGGTGCCTTCCTGCTTCCCACTCTTTTTCACCACTTAGCAAGCCCCGCCCTCCTGGTGCCTTCCTGCCTGATGTCTTTTTCACCACTTAGCAAGCCCCGCCCACCTGGTGCCTTCCTGCTTGCCGCTCTTTTCACCACTTAGCAAGCCCTGCCCACCTGGTGTCTTCCTGCTTGCCTCTCTGTTTCCCAACCTAAGGAGCCCTCCAGCTTCTTTTCCTTTGCAGATGGGGAGCAGGTGCAAGTGGATCTAGGTCACCTGGCCTAAGCCCCGTCCACCTGGTGCCTTCCTGCCTGCCTCTCTTTTTCACCACTTAGCAAGCCCCGCCCAACTGGTGCCTTCCTTCTTGCCGCTCTTTTTCACCATTTAGCAAGCCCCGCACACCTGGTGCCTTCCTGCCTGCCGCTCTTTTTCACCACCTACCAAGCCCCGCCCGCCTGGTGCCTTCCTGCTTCCCGCTCTTTTTCACCACTTAGCAAGCCACGCCCACCTGGTGCCTTCTTGCTTGCCGCTCTGTTTCCCTACATAAGGAGCCCTCCAGCTTCTTTTCCTTTGCAGATGGGGAGAAGGTGCAAGCGGAACTAGGTCCCCTGGCCTAAGCCCCGCCCACCTGTTGCCTTCCTGCCTGCTGCGCTTTTTCACCACTTAGCAAGCCCCGCCCACCTGGTGCCTTCCTGCCTGCTGCGCTTTTTCACCACTTAGCAAGCCCCGCCCACCTGGTGCCTTCCTGCTTTCCGCTCTGTTTCCCTACTTAAGGAGCCCTCCAGCTTCTTTTCCTTTGCACATGGGGAGCAGGTGCAAGTGGATCTAGGTCACCTGGCCTAAGCCCCGCCCACCTGGTGCCTTCCTGCCTGCTGCTCTTTTTCACCTCTTAGCAAGCCCCACCCAACTGGTGCCTTCCTTCTTGCCGCTCTTTTTCACCACTTAGCAAGCCCGCCCACCTGGTGCCTTCCTGCTTGCCGCTCTTTTTCACACCTTAGCAAGCCCCACCCACCTGGTGCCTTCCTGTTTACCGCTCTGTTTCCCTACCTAAGGAGCCCTCCAGCCTCTTTTCCTTTGCAGATGGGGAGCAGGTGCACGTGGATCTAGGTCACCTGGCCTAAGCCCCGCCAAACCTGGTGCCTTCCTGCCTGACGCTCTTTTTCACCACTTAGCAAGCCCCGCCCGCCTGGTGCCTTCCTCCTTCCCGCTCTTTTTCACCACTTAGCAAGCCACGCCCACCTGGTGCCTTCCTGCTTGCCGCTCTGTTTCCCTACATAAGGAGCCCTCCAGCTTCTTTTCCTTTGCAGATGGGGAGCAGGTGCAAGTGGAAGTAGGTCACCTGGCCTAAGCCCCGCCCACCTGGTGCCTTCCTGCCTGCCGTGCTTTTTCACCACTTAGCAAGCCCCGCCCACCTGGTGCCTTCCTGCTTGCCGCTCTGTTTCCCTACTTAAGGAGCCCTCCAGCTTCTTTTCCTTTGCAGATGGGGAGCAGGTGCAAGTGGATCTAGGTCACCTGGCCTAAGCCCTGCCCACCTGGTGCCTTTCTGCCTGCCGCTCTTTTTCACTACTTAGCAAGCCCCGCCCAACAGGTGCCTTCCTGCTTGCCGCTCTTTTTCACCACTTAGCAAGCCCCGCCCACCTGGTGCATTCCTGCTTCCTGCTCTTTTTCACCACTTAGCAAGCCACGCCCACCTGGTGGCTTCCTGATTGCCGCTCTGTTTCCCTACTTAAGGAGCCCTCCAGATTCTTTTCCTTTGCAGATGGGGACCAGGTGCAAGTGGATCTAGGTCACCTGACCTAAGCCCTGCCCACCTGGTACCTTCCTGCCTGCTGCTCTTTTTCAACACTTAGCAAGCCCCGCCCACCTGGTGCCTTCCTTCACCATCACTGTCTTGTGGCCAATGCTGGATTTGACTTTTATGGACTTCATTCATTCATGGTGCGTCACTCTTTCTCAACTCTCATGCTGGACTTCCTTTGCATCTTGTACTCATTGTGGCCCTGAATCATGCTGTTCCCATCTTCATCTTGTATCCTGGCTTGCAACATTATGTGTTACTACTGACTTCTGCAATTGTATTCGCTCTCCACTCTTGCTTCTCCACTCTTTTTGACTGCTTACTCTCTTTTCTCTCCACCTTTCCCTTCTCCCTTTTCCTATCTCCTCCCCTTATTTTCTTCTATGCACTTACTCTATCAGAATTGTCCCTGGGCCTAATATGATAGCAACCTCTTCTGTTTCCTCCATCCTCCCATTGCTGTTTTTTTCCTCCCCACCACCCCTTCAGCACTATCTGAAATGTCGTCAGGCCTAGTATGATAGTCGCTTGTTTTGTTCCTCCCCTCCCTTTCGGCACCCCTCTCCCTCACTGTTTGTTTTTCTCTGGCTCTACCAGAAATGTCGTCAGGCCTAGTACGGTAGTCGCCTGTCTATTTCCATTTCCTTCCCACTCTCCCCCTCCCTTCCTTATCTATGTTTTAGCTCTTGCACTATCTGAAATGTCGTCAGGCTGAGTAAGATAGTTAATTTCACATCCTTACTGTTCATGGCCTGTAAGAATGTGGTTGTATTTTCCCTTGTTCCCTCCCTTGCCTTGAAGCGCTTTGAAACACATTGTGTACAGGCGCTATATAAATAAGCGATCATATCATATCATATCACAATGGAATAAGGAGATTTGATCACGGGTCAGAAGGGGGATCCAATAATTGGTAAGTTTTACCAACACATTGAGGACCCTGAGAACCTTCCCCCGACGGATACCGATTACATTGGGAAAGAGGACCTCAGAGTGTTGATGAAATGTCCAAAAATGTTCTGAATCCAAGACGGTTTGTTGGTAAGGAAATCCCAAGCTGGCCATGATCAGTGGGTGGTCCCTACCTCATTCCGAAGCCTGATGTTAAGTCACGCCCATGATGCGGCCACCGCCGGTCATAGGGGGTTTCATACAACACTTGAGATCTTAAGAGAGGTTGCATACTGGCCACACATGGGGCAGGACCTCGATCAATACTTGAAGGGGTGTCTTGTGTGTGCAAAATTTTAGCCAACATCCCTCACACACTGTGCGCCTCTCCAAAAGAGGGGGATGACACTGCCATGGTCAGATTTGCAAGTCGACTTCATAGGCCCCATGATTCGCTCCTCTAAGGGAAAAAAGTACATGTTGAAGGTGACATGCGTATTTACTAAATGGGTGGAATGTCTCCCGGCCCCAAACTGCAAGGCAGAAACAGCAGCTACACTGTTGATCAACCACATCTTTTCGCATTTTGGTCTACCCCAAAGGATTGAGTCAGACAGAGATAGCAATTTACCAGCAAAGTAATGACTAAGATGTCGGAGATACTGGGGGTTAAAAGGAAGCTACATATTGCTTACCGGCCAGCCTCTTCTGGTGCAGTGGAGAGATACAACAGAACCATTGTGAGCATCTTAAAAAAGTTTGTGGCAGATTCTGGGCCAAGTTGGGAAATCCGATTACCTTGGTCCTAATGGCCATCAGATCTACCCCTTCATCTGCAACTAAAATGTCACCGTTTGAGCTGATGACTGGACGCAAGATGGTGCTTTCCCAGCATTTGCTCTACATGACCCAAGAGCAGACATTAATCAATGCCTCCACAACTCATGAGTATGTGGAGAATTTAAGGAAACACCTTCAACATGCTTTTGCCTATGCTCAGCGGAACCTAGAAAGATCAGCCGAGAGTATGAAAACTCATTATGATTTGAAGACTACTAGGAAAGAATACAATGTGGGAGACCGGGTCTATATATAAAATTATAAAAGGAACCAGGCCAAACTGCGAAAATTTCTGCCGACATGGAAGGGACCTTTTGAAATTGTAGACAAGATCTCCCCAGTCGCCTACAAGATCTGCATACCCAAAGGTAGTTTGGCGGAAGGGGAAGACAAGTGGGTCCATATAAATCAGCTAAAGTGTTGCCATCCCAGGCATACTTTGCAGCAACTGGAGGAGTCCTCTGCAATCCCAGAGGGGGCCACTCCAGAGTAATACAGTTCCAACCCTAAAATATTCCACATATAGCCTATAAAATTCTATGATTCTTGAATGCAAATGTTTCCTGATGTATAAAATGTATATGTTCGCCCCACCATTAATAGTGGTGGGGAAATGTCTACGAATATATTTCTGCCGCTTTGCTTTGTCATCCTAGGAGAGATGAAACCATGGAGACTGACCAGGGAGGACGACCCGGGGACCGGGAGCAAAGATCAGAGGGGCCCGAGGTACCACCCTAAACTCCCATCAGGACCGGTGAGGAGAACCGATCGATCCACCCTGATAAGGGAAAGATGCTGAACTGTGCCATCTGCAGAATCGGAAGAAGATGATGCGGACATTCCAACGCATGGATCAAAAGATCCTTTGCACCCGACTCCCCCTCGACTTGAAATCAAAGTGCAGTCGGGTGGGGGGCTTGTCAGGTGTCTTGACCCACGTTCAAGTTATTATGCTGCAACATTTGGTGATGTGGGCTTAGAAAATCCAAGATGGCCGAAAAGCCCACATTTGCGCCAGAATCCAGGAAAACCTCGCAGTTTTGCACACACCAAAATGGTTGCCTGACCTGCCACCCACCAGTGCGAGCGTGATGGGCCAAAAGCACCATGAGTGAAATGCAGTGCCAAAGGAAAAACAGCAGTGCCTGTTAGCTCAAAAAGCGCTTTGAAATCACCTTTGTTTTTCTGAAATGCAAGTTCAAAATGCCAAACATTGCAAGATATTCAGAAATCTTACTGAAAACCAGCCGACATCTGGTTAGAATGCAGTCTTGTGTGCATACAAAATCTGGAAAGATGAAGAGCCTAAAATAATGTTCATAACAAAACTGGCTGAGCTGTGGATGTCAGCAGCTTAAGTGAAATGGGATTTAAAGCCACTAAAATCAAAATGTTTAAAATAAATGAGTGACCTACTGTTGAGTGGCACATAGGTTGCAACTGTTTAAATGTCATAGTTTTGAACTTAGAATCAGAGTTCTAGTTGCATGTGTAAAAATTGTAAGTTTGATTTGAATGAAGAAAAACTGGGAACAAAAGTGACATTTAGCTGAAGCCTGGTTTAAGGAGATTGAATTCTGCCTGACAACTACCCCCGACAGGAGTGGAAACTTGCCCAGAAACTGCATTCCCAGACCTGGCCTCCCTTCTGCTGCACCACCAAAAGGAGATCACACCTCTCTGATTGAATCAGAGGAGGGGCACCTGGGACTGCAAGGGAAACAGAACAATGAACTTTCCTTGGCTTAGGCAAATGTTAAATTAGGGCTTCCTCTTGGAAGAAACTGGGAGGAGCAGTGCCTCTGGGAGCCACCTAAGCTGGAGGTGGGGACATACAGAAATTCCCCCATGTGCTTTGGAACCTAAACCACGCCCATCCGGGCCAGAGCATAATTTTAAAAAGATTCATAATTCATAATTCATAACTGTCAAAATTATATAAATAATATCATTATTCCTGTGATTTTTCTGTACACATTTTAAGAGGTGTTAGGACTCTGTGGTATGTTCTGGGGGGTAGTAGTGGAAAATAGGGTATTACTCCAAATGTCTGTATGTTAAAAATCTGACACTTTATCATCTGATGCCCATATTCCCTGCACACACTTGTGTAAATTCTGCAAAGGTTTAGAGGTTGTGTTCTTGAAGAAAACGGCAGAATTCTGTCAGAAGGGGGATCGGATGGTTTGGTGCTACAGAAAATATGTTAACTGGACATATAATATTAGAAACATTGTACATAGATAAATAGGCATTTGGATCAAAAATAGATTTGCGTGCAAAGTGACAAGAGGAGGATCCTCTGACCCATGAAAATACCTCATCACGATGACACTCCATTCCTTCCCCAATCAAGGGAGGGAGGAGAACTTGGCCAATGATAAGTTTGAGGGGCAGGCTTAGTTATGCCCACGCACACACCCATTTTCAAAAGACATAAAAAGACCCACTGAAATCCAGGTAGGGACGTTCACTTACCACTTCAAACTGATTTCTTGCAAAGCATTTTGCTTGACCAGACAATATCCAGAAGACTCCAGAACCAGAACTTAGAATCTAGACTTCAGAACTTGTAGCAGAGAGGCCCAGTCCACAAGCTGAATCCTTCAGAGGCCTCAGAATCCAGCAACCTAACCAAACTATTCAACAGCTGGGTGAGCTGTTTGATTCTGGCCTAGAACCCTGTGCCAGAATCCAGAAAGCAGAGCTGTATCGAGACTGCATGCAGTGCCGATAGAAGACCAGACCCAGACCAGACCGCTGTGCAGTGCCAACAACTTTTGCCAGAACCAGAGATCCAGACCAGCAGAGCAGAGAGAACCGCAGCTAAACCTGTTGACCAAATCTGTGACGAGGCCCATTCCTTCCAAAATTAGGAGTGAGTATCCTGAGAACTGTGCAAACCAATCTCTTAGTTTAAAAATAATCTAATTCAAACCATTTCCATCTATTTAGAACTGCATCATAGAAATCGTGTGTTCATTCTGTGATTTCAAACCTGTGAAAGTGTCATTTGCCGTTCTGAATCATTATTTCATTTCTGAAAATCTACCTCCACAAAATCGTCCGTATCTTTTGAAGCTAAGATCCTGAGCTTTCCAACGAACCCAGAACCGACTTTCTATTCCTTATACTTTTTCCTTAATCGCGCTCGACGCATTCGGAAAAAGTGCTGCGAATTGAAAACTAGCTCAAACTTCTTCACCTGTCAAAAATAGCTGTCTTTTGCTTGCATTGCTGAAATTTGTTTTCAACCTGATAATCCCTCATGAATCATTGCTAGTATAGACCTGAACTAATTCATAGTAGCAGTCACCTACCCTGAATCTCCTATAGGGAATTAAAATCATTTTTAACATATTTTCACTTCTTTGCAAATCACATTTAAAGTATTTTTGCCTGTGTTTTAAAATAATCCTTGTGCTCTAAGCTTGCTAGGGGGGAACTGAATTGGTATTGCATTTGATGGTATACCTGAAAATTGTGTGCTCCCCTTCCATCTCTTTATACTGCATAGGGGGGAGTGAATTGCCACAAAGGGAAAAGTGATTATATTCTCTCTTGTTGAAACCATATCAGTTTATTTCTGTGCTGCATTCTTTCCATCATTGTTTTTCCTTGAAACCATAAAAGCATTCTCAGCTACCTTATCCTTTCTATACCAACTCCTAAGTGATTACAAAAGTGTGCTAGTGTAATATTATCCATTGTTGATCACTGTCATATTCATAAGTGTGTGATCAAATATTATTTTATTATAAGTGATATATATATATATATATATATATATATTGTTTAATTTTCAAATAAATCTTTTAATTTGCAAAACAGACCTACTTCTTGGCTCAGTGAGGTCAGGGGGATTCAAAGAGAGGGGCGTTATACAATGGTTTATCATCCAGATCTATGAACTTGTCATAAAAATATATAATTAAGGGCTTCCCTTGGGCATCCCAGACTCGGCACCGACTTAGTTGGAGTGTTGAATTGAAGTCGCTTATCAACACGAAACAGACCCTACTCAATCAAGGGATAATAGTGCCATTCACTTCACCATGCAAAATTGTGATCTACTCTGTCAAAAAGGCCTCAGGGGCAATTGGAGAAGGAGCCAGGACTTATGCCCCCTAAATGATGTGTTACAGAAAGAATTCCCTCTGGTTCCAAACCTAGCCACCATTCTGTGCAGTATCCCCAAGGAAGCGACCCACTTTACATTGTTAGATTTAATGAATGCCTTCTTTTCTATACCCTTTCACCCTGACTCACTGCCTTTACCCATGGCAGGGAGCACTACGAACACACTTGTTTGCCCCAAGGTACTGCGAGAGCCCAAGCATCTTTAACAGAATACTACACGCTGAACTAGGTAACATCTAAGTGCCCAGTACATTCATTCACTACGTGGACGACTTGCTTGTGGGTAGCGGCAGTGAGTAGAACTGCTGGACGGAGTCCATTAATCATCAGAAGCCCGCCACATTTCTGACAGAAGTGTGTATGGACGAT
This sequence comes from Ambystoma mexicanum, assembly GCF_040938575.1. Taxonomy (NCBI): domain Eukaryota; kingdom Metazoa; phylum Chordata; class Amphibia; order Caudata; family Ambystomatidae; genus Ambystoma; species Ambystoma mexicanum. The sequence goes on from NC_090937.1 coordinate 433,945,737, forward strand.
GACTTGCAAATATATGACTGTGCCCCATAAGAAGGGGAGGAGGATGACATTCTCAAAGCAAAGGATAGCTGTCTGCAGGAGGGGGAGGTGCTCTTGGTTGACAGGTCAGCAACGATTGATCAGGACACAGGACAAAGGCATATGGGTGCAGCAGTAGTGTGCCTCAAGGGAGGTGAATATGAAACAGTAGTGATGAAAAGACTACCCATGCACTATTCAGCCCAAGCAGCAGAGCTTGTGGCACTCATAGAAGCACTACAGACATCACAAGATTGCCATATGACCATCTATTCCTTTTCCGTGACGTTTTCCCCCATTGGTGTGAGTGTGTGATGTCTAAAGGTCCCATAATGGCACACATTCTTTCAATTAACTCTTTAAAGAGATCTCAGCACTACTTGGCATTAAACGGCAAATGTGTTCAATTTACCACCCCAAGCCAACGACATTGTGGAGCACATCAAAAGTCTTCTCAAAAGCAAACTAAGCTCTGCACCGCATTGAAAAAGAACTGCGTGCACTGCTTGCGCTTAGCCCTTTTCAGTTTGCGCACACAACCTAGCAAATACCACCATCTATCACCCCCGGAGGTGGTAACTGGTTGATTCATAAACACTTCAATTTCCCCTGTCACAAGAGCATCAGATGCCCATAAGGCAGCAGCAGGCCTAGGTGAGGGATTTAAAGAGTATTTGATAAACCTAACAGTGCCATTAAATGAATCTCACGACAAATTGCACCACCCTGTACAGAAGACACAACAGGTACCAAACACACAGCAGTGGTAAGCTCCCAGCCTACCCAACCACTCCTGCTCGGAGAAATGATATACGTGCATAGTTTTCTTCAAACATTGAACATCCTCGGGTTCCATGGCTCATACAAGGTAATTTACTCAGCCCCTCTAGCTGTAAAAGTAAAGGGGCTCCACTATTGGATGCATCATTCAGAGGTATGTAGGGCATACCCAACCGGCATACAACCACCCTGAGTGCATCCCCACTTCCCTGCTCTCACATCTCAATTACGATTATGAATTCAGCCATAGCAAATGAAAAATGACTGCAAAATATTAGCAAGTATATAATAAAGATAGAATAACACAAGCCTGTTATTAAATAAAACATTTATAAAATAATTTCTCTCCCTCTTCTCTCTCTCTCTCTCACTCTCTCTCCACTCACCTGAATTGTGCATCCTCCCAGGGAAAAGCCAGCATGAAAAGCTACGAAGGAAGAAGAGATCATCAAACTACCTATCAAAAGACTCAGCCGCATTGCTTGGGGAAATCCCTGAAGAATACTGATTATTCAGATCAGCTGAAATCTTGTTTGCCTCACTCTTGCTACCCGACGAACAAGCAGCTGCCAATGCAAAATGGATACAGATAGTGCACTAGGAACTGGTCCGATTGGCAAATGACACTGAGCATGGGTTCAACGTCATAATGGTCAAGCTGCATGCCCTATGGTTGATAACGATACAGAACTGCTACGTCCTGGACATGCTGACGTTTATGGAAGGAAGCGTTTTTCAAAAATCAGAGACTCATTTTGCACATTCGTGCCTCCTGAAGATGCGGAGAATGGATCGTTGTCTCACATAATAGCACAAGTATACAGTCTGGGAGTGCATATGAAAAAAGAATCTGGTATCAAAGGGGAGGATTGGTTTGACATTGCTTTGATTGTTCTCCATCCTAGGTAGGAGACCTTGCGAAGATGATTGTACCTTTCATCATGTTCATCTTGGTTATTTTCTGCACCTGCCAAATGGGACTCCGGTGTTGTGCCAAAGCAGTGACAAGTAGCGCAATGATGATGGTTTCAATTGGGGCTCCATATGCACCTTGCTTTAAAAAGAATACCAAAATACAGACAGACCGTGCCATTCCTCTAATCATCTCTTATGGAGATGATGCAGACTACCAATACCACACCATCATTGTCCTACCCCCTGACCCTGAAAATGATGTGGAAGTATGGGTTTTGATCTAGTAGGAGATGGGGATATATTTACATGACATGCACACCCGAAGAATATGCGCAAGCAGTGGAATGTTTGCAGTCAGTATATAGGTCCTGCATGCCAATAAAGGGAAATCACCATATGAGGCCGCTGTTAGAAGGGAGCAATGAACACATGCGTATGGGGGAGTTTGTTACTGTAGAAGTAACAAAGGGGGGAATGTTGGGAAGGAAATGAACCTATCCCACCCCCGTAGGTGCTTTAGGGTGAGTCGAATCCCATGAAGAAACCTATGATGTGCCAGGGGGGCATGCTAAGAGACCCTGCACTGACATATTACGCAAATTGTAGATGTTTAGACTTAGTGTGCACATACAAACAGGTGCCATTTTGTAGCTCTGACAGAAACATACAGCCTGAATGGCAGAGCATTAGACACATGCCGCAAACCTGACGAAGAAACCTGAATAGTCCCAAGTGCTGATGAGAGAGAGGCCCGGGCTGTTCATTTCCACAGAAACCCTCCTTTGCTCTACAACTGTTGCCAATATGTTTTATCCCGAGAAAGAATGTATCCTGCAAGGCCATGATAAGGTGCTAGTCACCTCGCTGTATGTGTTATCACAACCAGGCCAGAGAAATCCTCCCACACCCACCCACCTAACTACATGTAGTAACCCCCACAACTGTCCGAGTCCCGAGACACCTGAATTCCTAGATGCCAGCTGACCCCAGGCCACCGAACATAAACCAGACAACCATAAAAGATCTAAAAGAATGGTCATCCTGTCTGTACTTTACAATGGCATGATTTGTAATGCGAGGTACGGGGAGGGATAAATTATAGTTCAAAAGTGAGGGTGGAACCCTTGGATGCCAGACGACACACCTGGGACGAGTGAAATGTGTGCGGGTCACAGTGACCTCAAGTCTCTCCCTGTACCAGCCCATGATCATGCCAGATTCCCTGTGTAGCAAATAGTAGCACTGTGACAATAAGTCATGTAATTGTATTTTTGACCTTGGTCCCCTTGAGACTATGAGCCCAACTGATCGCACATGATGGAAGACGGACGGACGGGGCTGAGGCCAATGGCCTGGCATCTCATATGGAGCAGGCTGACCATGCATAGGGTTGCACAAACCAGCCACGTGGGTTTTTACTGTATGCTGATGATGCTGTACCCCTTTGTGAGCTCTTGCTTGCAACCTTTTTGCTCAGAATGTCCCTGAGCAGCAGAGTTCTTTGCTGGCACACCTATTTTTGTAAAATTAATACATGTTATCATTGCAACAATCTCTTGGCCTTTTTTCCCTAGTGGGTTGTATTTTTTCTGGTGTGAACGTTTAGGGGTGTTACTTCATTACTAGGAAAATGATGCCTGCTCATGCAGCACATTGCATGAACCCCATTCCGCCCTTAATATAAAGCCCTGGTAATCTGCACACGCATGGAGCATTTGGGTCAGTGCTCAGTGGACAGAGAGGGGACTGATCACTACAGTGGGCTTAGGGGCTTAAGAAATGGGCTGTGAGAGCTGCGGGCCTGATCACATTAGCAAGGGCTCACTGTGCACTGCAAACTCTGCCTCGCCGACAGCACATGAAGAATGGATAGTGAGGAAAACTGAAATAATGGGATGCCAGAGAAAAGTAGAGGGGGCTAAAGAGAGAGAGTGAGAGAGAGAAACAGAAAGAAAGAGAGAGAGAGAGATACAGAGGGAAAGAGAGAGAGCAAAAGAGAGAGAGAGATACAGAAGGAAAGAAAGAGAGAGAAAGAGAGAGAGAGAGAGGGAGAGAGTGAGATAGAGAGATACAGAGAGAAAGAGAGAAAGAGAGAGAGAAAGATAGAAAGAGAGAGATACAGAAAGAAAGAGAGAGAGATACAGAGGGAAAGAGAGAGAGCAAGAGAGAGAGAGAGATACAGAAGGAAAGAGAGAGAGAGAGAGAGACAGTGAGAGATAGAGAGAGAGAGAGAGAGAGAGAGAGAGAGAGAGAGGGAGAGAGGGAGAGAGGGAGAGAGAGTGAGATAGAGAGATCGAGAGAGATACAGAGAGAGAGAGAGAGAGAGAGAGAGAGAGAGAGAGAGAGAGAGAAAGAAAGAGAGAGGGAGAGAGGGAGGGAGAGAGAGAAAGAGAGAGAGAGAGAGAGAGAGAGAGAGAGAATGGCTGAGGGAGGGAGAGAGAGAGAAGAAGGGATTACGTCTCTGATGGAAAAGTCCTGAAACCTGCTGGACCATCTGTGATTGCTCTGATGTCCCATGGACCTTCTGCTCCATGCTGGAATGAGTCAGCTTCATGCATGTAATGTCCTTGGCCTGAGATCTTACCAGTTTCATCTCTCGTCATTCCAATGCTTTCAATTTCCAGCATGTGCCTGTGTCCCTGTTTGCTGCACTCCTCTCACCAGGCACTTCTATACTAGCAAATCAAGTTCGTCAATGGTGTGCACATTATGCCTCAGCTATAGGGCTACTTCTTTGATATTACACATTCTTCCTATCTGAAGATTGCGCTGTGCTTTGCTTCGCGTATCTTAGCTGCACTAGGTATCTATATTTTGATGTCTCTGTGCACAAATCTTATTTTTACCTATATCTTCTTTCTGTAGGGAATGTGAAGTTGTGCCTCTCTCATTCCGCTTTTGTCTTTCAGTTTCCTTTGTTGTGAGCATATTTTAGCTTATTTCATCACCCCGATTCTGTGTACATCGAACAAAATGCAGTGCAGTGCCATCTTTGCCTGTTTGCCCCTCATGCGTTTGAACGGAAACACTCTCGATTTGGAGTTGGGCATGCTTCTATGAGCTTCTATTGCTTAGTGCATGGCTGTGGCACTGTCCAAGTGCCCTGCCAGCGCTGCTTTGATCGTGAGTTTAATGAAACTGTTCATTCACTCCACCTGTCCATTTCCCTGGGTGTAGTACGGTGCTGCTCTTAAATGTGGTCCTGCATGTTGCATTTGGAATATTTAATTTTCTGACTGGGTTCTCAATGAGAACTGGTCCCCTTTATCTAGTAGCCCCTAGAAGGGGCGGGGGGTGTTTGACTGGAGCAGACCTCCTGAAAGAATCCTATTGCTTTCTTGACAGTGATGCCTCTAGGAACTTTACTTAGATCCACTTGGAGGTGTGATTAACCAATACGATCTCACAGACTGGTTTTTGTGTCATGTGGTACAGAGGGCATTCATGAGGGATGCAGATCTTTTGGTGAATCTCCAGTTGCTCTCCGCACAGACCCTTCATGGATCTCCACCTTCCGTTCCAGCCATGACTAGTGTTCTCACGCCCTTTTTTGTTTGTAAAACTTTTTTCAAGATGTCATTTGTGTGTTAGCTGTATGAGCCTCACAAGCATCTCTGTGGGTGGGACTGTTGACCAGTATGAGAAAGCCCTTCTCGGTTGTGTAGCTCATTGTCATGACATTTGCAATATGATTGTATCCTTGATGCTATGTTATGATGACTTATCCGTGAACTGCTACCACACAGGGCCAGGTTGTTTTCTTCTCATCCAGCCAATCTTCCTTTACTATGTTGAGAATGGTGGCCAGACAGGTGCACTTTTCCCATTTCCGTTGAGTAATCCTGCCCGTTGTGTAATGTGGTATGTCGGTGGTGCTGGCTACTGTGCACTTTTCCTTTGGTTGTGATGGTGATCGCTGACAGTACAATCGGACAGCTTTTTTGTTTTGCCGTTCTGGGATTTGTTCCATGTTGAAGTGGAACTCCTGTATTTTGGAGGCCAGGCGGGCTAACCTGGGACTTTGGGTTGCTGTGCTCCGCAACCTCAGGATGTTGGCCAATGGTTTATTGACCATCTGCAATCCGAACTGCTCGCCCGGTAGGGGCTGCACGCCCTTCAGTTCACAGTAGCACATGTGCATGCGAGTAACACATTTTCTCTCACAGATTAATGCCTTCCTACATCAGTTATGGATTTTGATGTGAATGCTTTGATGAGGGTAGCTTTAATGTGGGTAGCTTTGATGTGGGTAGCTTTGTAATCCTTCTGCATCAGGACCGACGCAGCCCATAAGCACTTGCATCGACTCATTTGTGAGTCTCAAGTTTTGCGTCAAACGGACTTAAACACAGTCCTTTCATAATTTCCATGTTTTACTTTTGGCAAAGCCTACTTGCCATTGAAGACCATTTGCAGTATGCACCTTTCCACAGCAGTGCCCTGGGGCATTCAGTGGTAGCTGAGAAGTCCCTCATGAACTTGGCATAAGAATCTGACATCCCCATGAATGAATGCCATGGAGGATCCTCTCTGCCTCCAACTAGGCTTTCTTTCGGGTGCACGCCGTTTGGTGAAGTGGAGTCTGCAAGCTTCTCGCCTCATCACTCCTTTCTCTCAGCTATTGGCGCTGCTCTGCTTCAGCTTTCGCATGTATGAGAATGCCATCTTGACAGCATTTGACTCACCGAATAACTTTGCGAGGAGTCCATATCAGTTTGTGAAATACTGAAGCCACCGGACATAATCTGAACCAAAGCGTTGTGTATTGAAAACACTCATGCCCTGCTTGGTAAACATTTTGAATCCATTGTGAGACAGCACCAGTTCTGTTATGTTGGGTAGGGGAAACTTTTCACTTATCACCCCTTTTGTGAGGGTTCTGAAATCGACACACAATCTAAACGTATATGTTTTCTGTATTTTTGAGTGACACAATGGGGCTCAGCCACCCTATGGCTCCCAGCAAATCTATGACCATGTCACACGGCAGTTCATGCAATACTTCTTCAAGCTCCCCTCTCACAGTGACAGGTACTGACCTCATGCTGTGTTTCAGTGGCACGGCCGCTTCTTTGTGTGGATTTCATGGACATAGCCCATGAGACTTCCTAGCACCACTTAGATAATCCCAGTCCACGGGAAGAGCATATGCCTCATTTACATTAGAAACTAGAAAAGTACCAATGTTGATTTCCGAAGTGGACAACGGGGCAACAGTAATTTTACTGTTGCCCCATTTCTGACTTTCTACCCCGAACTGCTATTGCCCCCTTGTTCTTTTCTTCCCCGCTGACTGCTTTTTCCCCACCTTTGTGCCTTGATTCCCCACTGACTTCTGTTGCCCCCTTTGGGCCTTTCTGTGCTCCTGACTGCTGTTGCCTCCTGTGTGCCTCTCTGCTCTACGAATGATATTGCCCCCATATACCTTTATGCCCTCCACTTTTTTCTTTTGGCCCACCTTTGTGGCTTTCGGACCTGACTTCTGTTGACAACCTTTGTGCAATTCTGCCCCATGACAGTTGTTGCCCCCCTTTGAGCCTTTCTTCTCCCCTGAGTGCTGTTGCACTCTTTGTGCCTTTTTGTCTGACAACTGCTATTGCCACTTTGTGCCTTTCTACCTCCCGCTGTTGGCTTTTGCCACCCCACCATTGTGCTTTTCTTCGCCCAACTGCTGATTCCCACTTTGCACTTTTCTGCACACCCTGACTGCTGTTGCCCCCTTAGTGCCTTTCTGCCCTCGACTGCTGCTGACCCCTTTTGTTCTTTCCTTCCCTCTTCACTACTCTTGCCCACGTTTCTGTGCCTTTTCACAGATGCTGTTCTTTACCCCTCTCTTCCTGGCACCACCTTCTGGAAACTGTCTCCACTAACCTCTCACATGTGCCCCGTGTTGCCAGTTCCTCATCCTAAGTCCCAGTGCACCTGCCAAATCCCTGCTGTGGGGGCTACATCAAGTATGCATACATCACAAGGACAACCATAGGTGCAAGTACACAGACAAGCAAAGCCTCAACTCATGCTGCGAGGGCATCAAGCATGCACACATCATAAGGACAAATTAGGTGCAAGTATACAGACTGGCCAAGCCTCGCCTCGTGTTGTGCGGGGCTACAACCAGTATGCACAAATCATAAGGACAAACTAGTTGCACGTATACAGACTGGCAAAACCTTGCCTCGAGGTTCAGATGGCGGCGTATGGTATTGAGATAACAAAGCAGCATGGAAAGAGCCAGAGGAAGGTTTGCATGGCAGCAAGGTGGCATCTAAGTGGTTGGTCTAGAAGCCAAATGGCATCCGTTTTTTTTTAGCAAGCACTAATAATACATAGGTTTGAAAAAGCACTATTCCTACCAAGCACTAAGATGCATCAGCAAACAGATAGAGGAGCAAAGTGGCTAACATCCAGATGCGATTTTTCTACAGTATATAAGCAATGCTGGGTCAAGATTGTAATTATGAGGGAGGATAATCAACACACAAGGAGGAGCCAGCAGCTAACAGGGCAGTGAGGTTACAGAGTGCCCAGGAGGGTGTTTCGACACAGAGGCAGGGAAATGAAGCAATTACCATACCCGGTAGATAGAAGTTACAGTTGACATTACAGAGAGGAGCTGTAAAGGGCAATCCGCCATATGGGTGTGTACTTGTTTGTAGCCTTAGCAAGGACGAGAGCCTGATCTGGGACATAGTGGTACCAAGGAAAACAGTCAGAGAGAAAAATAGTGGAGCCGATCTGATCCTGCAGCACAACCATAGACGTAAAGGGCGAAAGGTATAAGGTGATAGGGAAGAGGAGGGAACCTGCTGAAATATACGAGGTTTATGACTTACCGGTAGATGCAGGAAAACAGTCACAAGGAGATGGCGATTAAGCAGTGGTAGTGGCGGAGGGGGGGCTTGCAGCCCCAGACAGGGAGAGAGCCTGAACCCTTTTAGGAGGCCCTTTCAGGGGGCTGGTGATCGCTTGCCGACTTTGGGGGCATGGTGGAAATCAGGAAGTGGCCAGCCAATCCGGCGTGCTGGCGGTGGACGCGAGGGACAGCTGCTGATGCCCCCTAGAACGTCTGCCATGATGAAAGGCCCTCAAGGGCGGATGAGGGGGAGCGAACTGGCTCTAGCTTAGCTAGTGGGCCGATAGATTCTCCAAGATGTTCGGTAAAAGGACCCAATGTGAAAAAACCCCACCTTCTTATAGCATGGCCATTTAGGGGGCTGGCGATCACCTGACGGCTATGGTGTGGAATCAGAAAATACAATATTAAAGCTTCTATACCATGCAAAGAGAAATACACCAACACGGGCTTGTAAAGATTCCCAGAATCTTTATTGCAATACTGAACAGTTTATAAAACAAAGTACACAAATAGCTATTTGGCCGTCAGTACATCACAGAGACCACCAGCAGGTTCAATGTGAGCAGTGAACAGGAATTGCTAGCTGGACATCAGCGTATTTATACAGTTTCTTCATAACGATGTCCAGCCTACTACAACTTAATCATGTACTGGGCTAGGGTTCACGCCAGGTTCATTACTAATTTAGTCTAAAAAATGATGACAAGGTGCGCACTCTGGTTCCCAGTCAAGTTTTCCTGCTGTAGCAACAAATTGTCTTCTCCTCCAAACGTTTTCTTGACTCCATTAATCATCAGGGAGGCTGTGTTTCTTTTCCTTTTCAGGCGTATCTAGTTGCATTTCCTTTGAAGGTGTTTCAGGTTAATTCACATTGATGTCTCTAAGGATTCTGGTACTTGTCTTCTCACACTTTTTTCAATTGCAGGTGACTGGGCAACAACTCCCTCCAAAGCACACATTTATCCTTGATAGGGGGAGGGGGAAAACCATGTTTATGGCTCTGATTGATGGAGTCAAGAAAACATTTGGAGGAGAAGACAATTTGTTGCTACAGCAGGAAAACTTGACTGGGAACCAGAGTACGCACCTTGTCATCATTTTTTAGACCTCATTCCTAATTTACATATCTCGTGCATGCGGTTTACTTCTTAATACATTTACTAACAAGCACTATTATTCTCTGGGTTTAAATTTGCACTCTTTACACATTTGCTTCAATGCAGGTCAACACAGATGTTTCGCATGTCATGTTTAAATAGCGTTATCATTCTTGTATATTTGTTGGTTAACATCGCCGACTCAAGTAATCCCCTGATCCCGAGGTCAACAAAGGACAAGGTCTACATAACCCTAACATGTAGCCTGCAGGCAGGTTGGACATTAACTCTCCTACAGAGGTTGAAGAGGTTAAAGTAAGAACAAGAGAACACAGGTCGTCCATTTTAGGCAACAGGGTGACTTTGCACGATGAACTAAAATGGTGCTTTAACCTAAAATGGAGGCTTGATTCACTTAAGGTCACGACCTTGTGATGCGGATTTCCTCGCAAAGTGACTGGGCATAGGCCAACATATACAATGAGGACGAAACAATATTATATCAGTTTTAACAAACCCTCCTTTTGGCCTATGCCAAGCGCTAAAACTACCTTCAATCACTTTGCGACTAGCTCCACATTTCAACGTCATTACACCCTGAATCATTATCAGACATATCTATTGCCATTAGATCAGACACTAGAGTTTCTTTCAACACGTATTCCTTGGAAACCTTATCTGGGGTGTATATTTTATGACCTAATACACTTGTTGCTTGCGCGCAACACCCCCCTAATACCGAACATATACCAGGGAGACACTGTATACAACAACAAAGGAACAGAAAACTACCCAAGATAATCAGCAGGGCCGACAACAACTTCCATCCCCACGACCGTAGGAGGTCCCAAAACCATGCACTAAGTTCCCAATTTTCCTCAGGAACATGCACTTCCGAACTAAGAACATGTAGGTTTTGGATCGCCCTAAAGATCGTTGAAGAGGAGTCTGGTACGTAAACGCAGCAAGCGGACCCCACTAATTTACATACTCCTCCACGCTTTGCCAGAATAACATCTAATGCCATCCGGTTCTGAAGAGCTACTAATCTTATCGCTTTCTGTTCTAATGTCATATTATAGAGTATGTCAGTGGTCCGGTTGATGGTTCTCACCAGTACTCTCACTAGTCCCCTGATATCTTTTGAATTCATAATTTTCCCAAAGAAATGGCACAAAGGATTTCATAATGTCTCCTAGAGTTTGCGCTGGAGTATCCCCCTTCACATCTCGTCGTGGTCGAGTCTTCGAAATTTCTGCAGTACTGGGAAAAAATACCCCAGGCAATAGAATCCCTAGATAGCAAGTTCCTTGCCAATCCCTGGGCAACCAAGGAAATGCCACATTACCGCAAACAAAATAGACAGGTTCACCTACATACAGAGGTCTGTTCTCACTAGTCAAATTCGCAACATTGGCGCATTTTCTAAAATTACCCATTGACCGTGTTCCATTCCTCTGTATGCAGAAGGAAACTGAATCGGGGCTATGGTTAACAGAATAAGATGGAGGCGTGGCACCCTTATTGCCTATAGGAGCCATTTTGAAAGAGATCAAAGACTGAAAAGGACGAGACAATCTATCAGAGGGCCTAACAGAAGCAACGTTTGGCTTACTCCTATTTGCAAAAAGCGAGCATCCCAGGGGCATCAAAACACGCTTTTCAAAACTATTCAAATTTGTACCATCAAAGTTCCCTGAGATGCTGTCATTCCATTGGCCAAAGAATAGTGCTCTGAGAGAAGCATAACAAGCAGTTGTCAAAGGTAAAGGATGAATATACCAACCTAGCCCCTTATCCCCATGTTGCGGTAAATGCGAGCAGATCCAGCAGATGGTCCTATTAAAAATTGCATGAGTGGCATTCATTATTAACAAAAGAGTATTATTCTGATAGTTTCGTCTATGTGAAGAATCTCTAGGTGACAAGGTATGCAATTGCACAGAAGGAGTAGGGAAAACAGATACATTTTCAACAGGTAAAAAGTCCTCTAGCAGATATGCTTCCTCCAGGTACCATAACCCAAAACCAATAGTTACTAAAAACCCAGTTATTATTACAAAAAGGCAATAATACATTTTCGGGGTCCCCTTACACACTTGATCATTGTCTCTGCTAGTCACATATTTATCTAAAGGTTCGGTACGAGAGGTAGTGGGTGCGGGCATCGTAGTCTTCAATCGAAAAACACCAATTGTTTGTTTGCTGGAGACTCCAGTTGCGCGTCTTCTTAATGTCTTTCCCACAACCCTTAGCCAACAGAATCCTTTCATACAGTCGGGCCAAAAGGCAATCCCTCAAATGATTTCCTCAATCGCACAATCAAACCATGCTGTACGTCTATCTTCTTGGATGTAAATTATATTTAACAATTTCCAGTGCCGAAGGATCGGAAAACAGTATGTCATCACTTCCCACTGGAGGTGGCGAGTGAACTGAAATGGGATCAGAAAATGGTTGATCCAGAAGTACCACTGTTGGAGAGTGCAGAGACAAGATGGCCTTTTTGTCTGGCCTTACGAACTCTGGAACGGTCTCCGATACTCTTGTGTCGGTTGTTGTTGTTTCGGGCACGTTGATTACAGCATTGGAAAGGGATTCTGTGTCTTCTGTATCATATGGCACGGGCTGCGGGATCTGTTTGGTGTGTGTTGCATGTATCCAGTTCTTCCGCCCTGCTACCCGCACCGCAGTCTGGGTGACTAGCAGGACCTGGTAGGGACCCCTCCACCGAGGTGCAAGGCAAGACGACCTTTCCAAAACTTTCGTGAGGATCCAGTCCCCCGGTCGTAGACTGTGACCGGGACCCTCGTACCATACAGGTAATGCCTCTCGCACCTGGTGATAAATTGAAAATAGATTTTGAGTCAACTGGTTACAGTAATCTGAAAGAAGCACATTCTCTATATCCCACAATAAGCGACTCTTTTGCATCCGCTAAATATTAGCAGGCCTCCCCATTACCACCTCAAAGGGAGAGAGCCCAGTCCTAGTTTGAGGGGTTGTTCTCATTGACAGCAAAACGATTGGTAAGGCATCCGGCCATTTGAACTTGGTGCCAGTACACGTCTTAGCAAGCTTGTTCTTTATAATGCCACTATGCCTTTCCACTAATCCGGCACTTTGGGCATGTCTGGCTGAATGGAACCGTTTATCAATCTGTAATCCTTCACATATTTGTAGGATTACAGCAGCGATAAAGTGTGGCCCATTATCCGACCAGATGACTCTCGGCAGCCCGAACCTAGGAAAGAACTCTTTCAACAGAGTTTTTGCCGTGGTTATGGCCGTTGCATCTCTAACAGGGAAGGCCTCAACCCACTTGCTAAATGCACAAATGACAACCAACACGTATTTAAGATTGTTGCAACGTTCCATCTCAATAAAATCAAAGTGGATAACCTCAAACGAAACAGAAGGTGGAGCGAAACTTCCTCTTGGAGTTGAGGTACCTTTTCCTACATTGTGCTGCAAGCAGACCATGCACCCTTGGACAAAGCGCTCCGCAATTTTGAAAATGTTATCATTGTCCAATACACTGTGTAACATTTTAGTCAATTTACGCGCACAGACATGGGTTGGACCATGAGCCATAATGACCATCATTGTAATATAGGCGTCAGGGATTAACCATTTTCCTTCAACATTGTCCACCCAACACCCATCACCATCCAATCTCCCTGCACCCTCGACCCATTTCTTGGTCTCTTCTACAGTAGCATCTGCTTGAATGTCTTTTACAGAATCGATACTTTCACCAAAAGTGCAAACATTTACAGTTTCCCTTACAGCATACATTTCTGAACTAAAATCAGTGGCAGTTTGTTTAGCTATCTGATCAGCAAAAGCATTCCCTTTTCCTATATCATCTGTAACCTTTTGATGTGCTGTACATTTTACAATGGCTAACTGAACAGGGAGTGCAAGCGCTGAAAGTAATTGCACTATTAAAGTGCCGTGCTGTATTTTTACAGAGGTTGAAGAGGTTAAAGTAAGAACAAGAGAACACAGGTTGGCCATTTTAGGCCACAGGGTGACTTTGCACGATAAACTAAAATGGCGGCTTTAACCTAAAATGGAGGCTTGATTCACTTAAGGTCACGACCTTGCGATGGGGATTTCCTCGCAAAGCGACTGGGCATAGGCCAACATATACAATGAGGACGAAACAATAGTATATCAGTTTTAACAATGGGGTTTGATGGAAATGAGGAAGTGGCTAGCCAATCAGGTGGGCTGGCAGCAGAGGAAAGGAACAGCTGATGATGCCACCTCTCACGGCGGCCATGATGAAGGCCCTTGAGGCCCGATAAGGTGGAGCAAACTGGCTCCTGCTGGCAGGAACAGAGAGTGGCAAGAATGCCAGTAGTGGTGTCTCTCCGGTGCCATACCCGTAGCTGCTCATGGTTCCCTTTCTATTGTTCTTCCACACTTGATTAGGCTCCTCTGGATCCTGTCCTTGTCGCCATTTTGGGAATGGTCTTCCAGATTAATGTGTGTAAGAAGGAGAACACATTAGTCAGACATAATGCATTTATGTTTCTTTTTTCCTCAGTAATGCAGCCAGGAAAAGGTTGTCAGTTCATGCAGCACTTTGCATACGACTCAGCGAGTCATTCCTGCCATTCAAGCCTTAAATCCATCCCTGTCATCCCTACATTTGTGTGGCAGCATGATCAGTACTGGAGAGCACATAACCTACAGGGAACTGTTGTAAATAACAACATAAAATTCAAAGCTTACTCCGCACAGTGGTTAGAAAAATTAGGGGATATTTTACATCATTTTTTTCCCCCTTCAATTAAATGTTTGAGCTTCTATGTCTTTGAGATAGAACAGAGTGGCACCTGGGTCGAAATTTGGAGAAGAGACATGGATGTATGCGCTTGGTTGAGACTACTGTAGCAGAGAGCCTAAATGTGTCACTGTGTCCCAACTTAATAATATAAAATGAGTCAATATCATCATTAGTTGCCAATGTAAACTGGAGATCCACCCAGAAAGTTGTCATTTTTCGAGCTCTCTCAAAAGGCCTTCAAAATCCAGAAGCTTTTCGAATTTCAGGGCATATTCTACAAACCTTACTGACTGATGCAACACCATGAACTTGATCTCGGCGATACTATCTATATATGTATCCCAACCTCCAAACGTGCTTTTTTTATCCACCAAGTATGGTGCTGCTCCACCATGCTTCACGAAATGAGACAGATATGTGATGAAGAGACTCCAAGTGAGAAAGCCTGGTGTGGTTGCAGCATGGAATGAAAATCCGAGACAGCTGAAGTCTGGGGATTATACATGCTGATGTGGAGACGGCCACCGGGGTAAGGCTTCAGCCATCACATGAAACTTAAAGAAATGTATATCAGCAAAGGAATTGAGGCTGGCGATTCTAATGGATTTACTGGGTGACCTTCCACCATGCAAAGAAAACATGAATGCATGCAGTTGTTCTGGTTGCGTGTCACAGGCCGTTTTTCCATCCATCCCAAGACACCCCATGCCATTCGGAGGTTGTGCATCCAGTATTTAAAATGATGTCTGTGGCTTATAGTTTTGCTTGTTCCCTTATAAATCAAGTATTACAAATCCCGGAATGCAAAAAAAAAAAAACATATACATGATGTGTGTTCTTCCAGCATAGACAAGCACAGTATTATGTTGTCCATTGTGTCCCCAACATCGTACACTGACCCAGCCACGCAAGACTTCCTCACAGGGCGTTTGTTGAGATATTCTGGAAACAATTGCTAGGACTTGGCTGAAGGCCAGATTTCAAATATTGTATTCTGGAGTGAACCGCGCCCTTCTCGGAGATTCCAGAAGTGCATTTTTTTAAGAGCTGTGGCATTCTCGTTGTGCGTGTTCTTGTGCATGCATTTCAATGAGACCTTGCATCATTAGGCGGATCACCTATCGTGAACGGAAGTATGGAAAACTGGGATAACATGCACACAGAAACAATACTGCCTTTAAACATGCAGTTTCCCAATTGATATGCAAAGAAACGGCAGCTCATTCCTAGAGACTGCAAATTTGCGCAGCTTGGCTAACCTTCTGCTGTGGTCCCTGATAACAATGGCTGGTCTTTGCTGAGAATTGTAATCCCTTCCCAGGGAGATTGATTCTGCTACTAGCATGTCGGATTCCCTGTGACCGTAATGAGTCCGCCAAGCGTAGTCTTCTTTTCGAATCATGCTGCCCAGGCGGAGGACCGGGATTAGCGTCATGTACCTCCGTTGGCCGATTCCTCTCATTAAGTATCGTTGATAAGAACACATCTGAGGGACCTTATCAGTATCGGCTAACGCCAGGTAGTCCGCCGCCCCCTGGCTAAGCCAGCCGTGTTCCCGCCTCATTGGAACAGTAATGTGATTGAGAGTGCCAAGCCCACTGAAGTCTAGGCAATTGCTCTGCGTGGGCACGGCCTAAAATGGAGGCTGCTCTAAATACGAGGTGACAGTTCTCTCGGGTCGGCGTGTGCCTCTGTTCCAATGGACGGCGTGGAAATCCAACAGGAAATTAGAAGCGACGCTGCGTGCCGACGTGTTTCTGAAGCGCAGGTGGATTGCTGGGAAATGTTATTTGGGTTCAGTGTCAGCAACGTTTCTGTCTAGGTTCGCCGGTCGCCACACACCAGGGCGAATCACTGAAGGCTGGGGGTGAAAGGGAGGGGGATTGGCCTAGAACGCTTGATAGATTGCCCTAATGCTTCCGCTGGCTGTGCAATATTGTAAATAACGGACTGATTGGCGAATACCTTACACGCTGCAACATCCACTTTGCAAAGTGATGAGGTAAATAAGGTCCCCCACCTGTTGATAATATACCAATTTAGCGTTAATGAATCCCACGGAGTTAATTACCGATAATGTATGTGTCCCTAAACAAGGGCGTGGATCGCGAACATGCCCTAAACATGTTGCTACGTTACCTCAGGTTTCTTGGCATGTTGTTGTTGCGCTCTGTGTTGCGTTGCCTCGTGTTAGCATTCACCCCGAATGATAAAGTAGCCCGTTGCGTGCACGCTCTCTGTCGCAGCTGTAAATAACAATTTCACTAGGGACGCACGTGCAGTACTGGGGAGAGGTAATGTCTTCTAGCAAATAGCTCAGCGCAGTTCCGTGATACACATTAGCATCAGGTATTTCATATCTTCAGTGGAGATGACACATCTGTTATGCGCTTGAAAAGCCTGCGCTTGATTCGCGACAGCTGGTGCGCCCTGCATCACTCCGGGGGACTCTGATAGAAATAATTTGAAGAAAAAGCACTTATCATCCTTGTAGCGTTCTTATCCCACGGCATTAATCTCATGCACATAATACATGGCTTGATGTACTGACTATTGATCCACCTCAGAAATATTGTGGGTTGAGTTGACCTTGTTTGGATAAGCCGACACCTGTATTTGCTGCTAATGTCTTAAGCCACTGAAGAGTTTCCCAACAAAGGCGGCCGACTGTCTTCAAGGGGCACTGGTGATCTCATCGCTAGCATCCCTCTGACACATGTGAAATAATGTCATATCCACAACCATTGTTATCAAAGTTCACAAATGCACCAAGACGTGGTTATGTGTACTTGAGGCTATGTTGACAAAATCCATATTTCATGAATAGCCATGTGACAACAGAGAGACCGATTGATGGGGATAACTAATCACAAGGAACAGCTTTGCGGTTGATTCCAGGGTGGTGAATTGGGTTGGGGGGGGAGTTGCAGAGTGCCAGCATGTGCTGGTAAGCGCAATTCTCTCTTGGGAGGTGGGGTGTTAAGTGTGTGCCAAAAGCGAGCAGTAGAGCATACCAGACCAGAAAGCAGGGCTTGTAAACGATTCTATGGCATGACAGGAGGCTTCATATTATGCATAAATCTTTACTACTGACACATATAGCAGCAAAGAAAAACTTTTACAAAGCAAAGTTTAAATAACTAAACTTAAACACGGTTTGAATGCAATGTAAGGGGGAAACCCCAGTCCAACATGGTGGGCAGGTCATGCCCTCTAGTCACCCAATGAGCATAGACCCACACCCATAAAAGTCCTTTACTCTAACAGCAACTCCTCTTTCTTTGCTGCTGACGCATACTGAGCTGTGTTTTTCTTGTCATGCTGGGTTTAGTATGTTTCATGCTTCTTCATACATATTTACACTTGTAATTGTATTAATATGTGTGTTTTGGGACCGCTGTATTTGCTTTCCTTTACCCCTCAGCGGTTGTGCGTGTTATAATTAGTGTGTCAGCCGTCAGCCTTTCTATTTGTTTCCTTTTCCCACGCTGTAAACTGCAGGGGGAGGTGGTTCGTAGCATTGGTTTGTAAGTTTTGTACCAACAGGGCTGTTTTCCTCGCCCGCTCTGCGACTGCCCTTCTCACATAGCCGCTTACCGCGGCTCTCCTGAGGAGGTTGAAGGGCCATGTCAGAATTCTCTGCGCTGCGCGCCAGCTCGGTGTTAACATCGCCTGAGTAGCGTTTGGCGCGGACCTCTCTGGGCTTGCGCTGTCTCCACAGCGCTGTATTCAGGAACGGAACCATTTTTTTAATTAAGCACACTCACCTGCTAGGTGAGCCTTGGGCACCATGTCTTTATATTACATGGCGCTATGCGCCTGAACAGAGTTATTTTGTAGGATATACTCACCTGCTAGGTGAAGCATGGCCTGCCATATAATTATATTACACAGCGCTGCGCTCCTGTACGGAGTTATTTCATGGAATATACTCGCCTACTAGGTGAGTCTTGCTGCCATATATATATTCCACAACGCTGAGCTCCTGAACTGAGTCATTTTATAAAATATACCCGCCTGCTCAGGGAGTTTTGACTGCTATATATTTTTATTTATTTTTGCATATTTAATTTTTACATAAGACATAGGAGTGTGGGAAGAGGCAGTAGCTCTCTTTTTCTTGGTCTATCACCATCCTGCTTGGTTACAATGATTTAATGTGAAGTATTTCACAGCCTGCTCGGCAGGCTGATTAGCCCACTTCAGTTTATGTAAAGCTTTTGAGTTGCACACTCTCTATTTTTTCAATTTTTTCCTATTTTTTATTTTACGTTTCTTTTATTTATTGGCATATTTTTTCTTTTGGCGGTTCTCCAGCCTGCTGTTTCTTTTCGGGTGCTCCCTGATATTACGATTTCACATTTCTTTGGCAGTGTTGTTTACTTCCAAAGGAAATTTTTCCTGGAGAGATTATGGCTTCCTGTGTTACACCTTCAAACAAAAATGGGAGGTTTACTGAGGATTGTGGGATGGGGAGTTCTGGCTCCGCAGTTTTCCCTAGCAACCCCAGAGTTATCCAGGGCTGTCCAGGATTGTTTTGATACTGCCCTGTTGAGTTTTATCTCTTCATTGTCCTCCAATTTTGATAGGCTATTTGCAAGGATGACTGTTTTCCATCCCAAGCCTGTCCTGTCCAGAATCCCTCTTTAGCCCCTGTGAAGAGTTCAAGGAAGTTGAAGCATTTAGTAGGACAACTCATTCCTATGTTTAGGTCTACCCCCCCTGCTGGTTCCCCTATTAGAGTTCAAAAACGTAATGTAAGAAGGGATGTCTTTCAGCCAACTACTTCAGCACAGGCCATTAACAATCCTGTATCCTCTCCAGATACTTTAGAAGATTGAGTTTCACCCCCTAAGAGGTTTAGGAGGGAAAGTACATCTGGGATTGTGCCCTAAGAATCTAAACGGTTATTTTTAGATGGTAATGGGTGTCCATTTTTTGACCCATCTCCTATCCAAAGTCTGAGCTTTGTGGATTGGTGTCCTTCAGAAGCGGTTTCTGCTTTTATTCACCATTGGGTCCGGGGACCACATCCGGAGGATGATAGGATGAGAATATGTGCCGAATGCCCCAGACCGGTTATTCCGGACTTGGTAGCCTGTACCCCTGTTATTGATAGCTCAATATTATCCTTTTTCTCTCGGAAAGGTAAGGATCCCACTAGAGGGATTGATAGGGTCCTTCGTAATTGTCAGGATAAGTTACTAGACATGTTAGGACCTTTGGCTCTAATTTTTGAATTGGCAGAAGACGCTGCTCTTACCAATTCCCCAGTAGATGTCCAGGCACTCAGAGGTTTGGTGCAGAGGTCAATATGCCTGCTCGGCAATGTCAATGCTGGTCTTTCCAGGGAAAGGCTCAAGTCCCTCCTCATGCGCATTGACTATACTCGGCTACATATGGCAGTAAATGAAGCTGGCCCTAGCGCTCTAGGTAATCTGTTTGGAGACAGGTTCATTAATGATATCTCTACTCTTGGGTTTGCTTTCACGGCCCTGGGTAGGGACCATCCCAATTTCAATAGTTCCTTCCAGGCCCCTTACTGTTGTGTGGGAGTGAGGGGCCAGTAGGCCCCCCGTCCCTCCTTTCCTTTAGTACTTTTCCTTTTGGACCATGTGCCACCAATGGTGGGGAGTGCCTCCGTCGCACTTATGTAATACCAGCATCAGCTGGCATTTGCGTAGACGGGGCTGTTGTGTAGGACACGTGGCATCCATTTTGTGCCCCCTTGACTCCATCTTGTTAACTAGGCCTCACTGCGATAATACAAAAAGGCTTCTCTCCCCTTTGCAGCGCCACACACATCGCGCACACGGCCCCCACCTTTTCTCTCACTGTGTCTGGAAAACTTTGCGGCCCCATTCTCACGCTCGAGCCGGAGGTAATTGCAACAAAGAACAAATGTAACATCTCACTCTTCCTCTGAGATCACTGCCCCGTGTGTGAACAGGCTTGAGTTAGGCCCTATAGCTCATCCATCTCCACAAAATCTGTTAATGCCCCCTAACCCTCGCTATTGCAAAATTACTGCCAGTATAACCCTATGTCCCTGCAAGGTATTCTCTTGATGTACCAGAGATGTGACCTCGCCATGGTGCCCGCCAAGCATTCCCCCAGTTAACATCAGACCTTTGCCACAGTATATTGTCTCCCACTACTAACAAACGTCAACCTGCCCCAGCCTCTTTTATGAGTCCAGACCCTCTGTGCAATCAATGTTATCATAGTGGTCAAGACCCTTAACCTAATACCCCATATGCGTCTCAATAAGTAATGAGGTAAATACATGAATGAAGGTTTTAGGTTTATAATGATTTGCTCAAAGAACTTGCCATGATTATTATTTAGTGCATGCTTCACTAAGATGTATTATGTTAGCTGAGTTAGTGACCGCCCCGCATCACAGCGACCTGACCTTCACCTATCCTGGACGCTGACAGCCGGACCACGTGATGTTGACCCTCCCACCAAAGGAGCCACCAATCCAGACGAGACAGTGCCTCCATGGACATATATTTCTATAATGTCTATCCAATCCTGCACTGATTTAGTACCCTATGTTAGTTACGTCATCTATGACGATTTTTCACTTTATAATGTCGTGTAAATGAAATGTTTCCCAGAGCGCTCTCGGGCAGCAGAGTTCTCTGGATGCCAATTCTATATAAAACATTTTGAACTCTTGCACCCTGTCCTCTTAGCCTCCTTCCCTTTCTGGGGTGTATCTCAATTATTCTTATTGGACGTGGTAAGACGGGGATGGCTCTTACACTGTCCACAGTGCTATGCTTCCCACGCAACGCTTCATCCTTCCTCTGCTAGAGGATCCCAAGGGCCTATTTGCCCGCGTGCAGATTTTCAGTAGGGTGTTTGCACCAGCAAGGGGTGGGCAGTGACGTGTCCATTTCAGGTACTACCATTCATATATTTAGGTAGGTTTGTGTGTATTTTTATATATATATATATATTTTTTTTTTTAAAATACTGTTTTAGATATTTTGAATTAGGGGGGTTTTCACCCTTTAAAAGTTTTCGCCCACCTCCCCCTAAACCCCGCGCCCCCCCAGTTTCACTACGGTTTTTCAGAAAGGGGTTTCCATTTCAACAACATTCTGCCCCGGTGCTGTTGGGTCTTGGGTGTGCCCACTGATCTTGATTGATTACCTTTGGAGCACAGAATTTCCAGTTTCTCTCTATACCCCTGTTTTCAGGGTAGTGATTCTATTAAGCACTAGTTTTTTCTTAGCGTTGAGAACATTAGCATGCTCCACATCTAGATGGGACTGTAGATGTTAGCATGTGCCACACCTAGACCTGAGAACGTTAGCCTGCACTGCATCCAGATAGAATTGTAAATATTAGCATATGCAATACCTCGATGGAGCTTGAATATTAGCATGTGACACACTTAGATGGAATTCCTAACCTTGGCCTGAGCCGCATCTGGATAGGATTGTGAATGTTAGCATGTGCCACACTTAGAATTGAGAACATCAGCCAGAGCCACATCTAGATGGGATGGTAAATGTTAGCATATGCCACACCTGGATGGAGCTTGAATGTTAGCATGTGCCTCACTTAGAATTAAGAACATTAGCCGGCCTCATATCTAGACAATTATTGTGAAGGTCAACGAGTGCCACACTTGGACGGAATTAGGTAGATCAGCAAGTACTACACTTGGATAAAACTGTGAATGTTAGCATGTCAAATGTCCTTTAACCCACTAACCACTATAAACTCACTCTCTGCATACTTATCTCACTCAAAAAAATGCACACAACCATCTCTGGCACAACAAGCCGCACGGACTTCACCACACAAACAACACATAAGCCGCACCAACAGCACATGCGGACTGCCACCGATCCAATACTCGCACCGAAGCTCAGCACCCGGTGTCTACCAAGTTGAAGCTGCCAAAAGCACACCACCCCTCTCGCTATCCTACACCCTCTTCACCTCACTAACCCATCCCACTTTCTCATTTACAGATCCGCCAGAGCGCCTGGGGACCAATTCCGTTGGTGACGGTGCGCCATATAAGTACCTTTAACAAAACATAACATAACATATTTGTGGTAGTGTTCCTTGTTGTCTTCGCAGAAGGAAAGTGTGAGGCTTTGCCTCCTTTTTTGGGCCATCTCTTCCTTTCATCACAAGGGGTTGGAATGTTTTTTCACCAGTAGGTATCATTCTTTCTTTAGTGAGAGTGTGGCCCTGGGTGCAGGTTATAGCTTAGATGGCACCTCAGGTGTTTATTCATCTGGCATGGTTGGGATATGGCAAGAAGTCTTTGGCATGATGTTTTGTGGTACCCTCTAATGCAGTGCTATTCTTGGCATTTGCGACTTAAGCCGGGCCTCCTGGGATCCTTTGTTTCTCCCTGAAACTGGAGCTGTGCTCTTCTCCTTCGGTTTTCACTAGTTATCTGTGGTCGTCGGGGGCTTTTTCCGTTTAGTGATTGTTTTGTTCACCTTGAGGGTCATTTTTACTTTTTTCCAGAAAGTGATAGGAGGTGTCCCATGCTCTCTTCCCATTTGTGGTCCTGATGGGACTCCTTCTCGTCGGTCCTTTTAAGGTGTGCGTGGTCTTCTCTGTTTTAGCTGGGAGTTTTCAGGAACTCTCGTAAAACTCTGCATTGGCAAGGATTGCGGGTCAACCTCCGCTTAGTAGTCTGTTTATCACTATGCAGCTGTTACATGAAGGGGTTGGGCTCACCACTTAGGCCAGTTTTTTAGTCTGCTCTTCCCGTGCAGGGTCGATTGTAGGAATCTTTTCGCCTGGTCGCGTGCTAATAATTAAGATATGAGATAGTCAGAATGTTGGCACGGTAGACCATTAGGTCCATATGCGATTCCCCTTCCACTTTAGTTTAAGTCCTTAGGAGGCTTTTTAGGTCCTTTGGTTGTCCTCTGGTCCCATTTAGTTTGTATATTTCCTGACTCCAGAGAGTAGATAGGGGTTCTTTCGCTCTCCTTAGAAATGGAGGGACTAGAGCAACAAGGTTTTGATTACTGGTTTCCCGCTTGTTTGTTTTTTTCTGGATGATTGGGAGTTACCTTTATTGTTTTTCTACACTTCATATTATCATACTGTGACTTTTGTCAAAGTTGGCCATGTTTTTCATCTCATTTTTCAAGCTAAAGAATGTTGGAGTTTTTGGCCTTTGACATAAAGGTTTTCTCGCCATAAGGGGATATTTGGGGTTTTGGCCTTCAATGAATACATGTTTGTGTTTTCTAATTCAAGTATCCGACATTGCTATGAAATTGAATGTTCTTCAATGTTTAAGATGTTTTGAAATATAGAAGTGTTACAATATCCAGGTACCTTTCAGCTGCTTTCTTATGGTTGACCATTTAGCATGTATTTGATATATCCCACCTCTTGGGTTTTGGTTGGTGGGTATCTTCCGGGATTGATTTCATTCCTTCAGTGCACTCTCAGTCTGGGGGAGCTCTTGGTTCCTTAATGCCCTTGGCGGGGTGAAGGTTTGGAACAAAGGTTTGAAAGCAGCTGACTGGTAGAAAAGGTTTACGTCAAGTAATGTTATCATAAGGTATTGGTCGGGTGGTCATTTATGTAATGCAAGGGGCTTCGAACTTGCATAATATGAAGCCTGTCATGCCATAGAATGGGAAATCCCCCTCTCTAATGTGTCAGGGGTTTTAGATTCTATTAAAGACCGGAGGAGAGTATTATCCCACTCAACCATGGTGATCCTCAGGTTCGTTTGGATCCTCTTCTCAGCACTACGCCGTCGGATGTTTGCAGTGAGCGTCTGATGCAAGTCAGCTGCAGAAAGAGGAGTTGCTGTTAGAGTAAAGGACTTTTATGGGGGTGGGTCTATGCTCATTGGGTGGTTACAGGGCATGACCTGCCCACCATGTTGGACTGGGGTTTCCCCCTTACTTTGCATTCGAACCGTGTTTGAGTTTAGTTATTTAAACTTTGTTTTGTAAAAGTTTTTCTTTGCTGCTATATGTGTCAGTAGTAAAGATTTATTCCTAACACTCGCCCCCTGTCTTTAATAGAATCTAAACCCCCTGACACATTAGTGAGGGGGACTTCCCATTGTGCTTGCGCTGCGCTTGTTAAAAGCTGCGTAGCAAGAGGCTGGATGTATTTGTCTGGGAAATGGCTGTGTGCTGGATGTGGCAGTATGCCTCATTGCAGATTTAGCTCTGCATCAGCACTGGCATCCCAGAGGTAGGGGGACACTAGATGTGAGTTAAAACAACTTGAATGGTCAGAGAAGTATAAAGTTAGATTCAATGAGGACAAGCATTACGTCATTAATTTGCAGAAGACTGCCCCCACGTCAGTACACATCAACACACATGGTATTAGAAGCCCTCACAGAGAAGAGTACCCTTGGTGTCAGCTTAACCAATGCCATCAATGTTTAGAAAAAGTTCTACAAGGCATTGTATAGGTCCTGTGACTAGGGAGAGCCTTACCCACAAGCAAAATAGAACTGCCCCATCTCCTGTAGGCATCCTTCAAGACGGGAAGGACAAGTAATAAAGAAGTAGTGTAGTTACTCAGAGATATCAGAACTTCAACAGAGGTAAGCAAACTTCAGCAGATGGAAATATCTAGAAGAAAGGGTCATGAGGTAATAAGTGTGGGTGCACAGTCAGGATTAAACATAGGCAAGGCATTCTTTTCAGAAACAGGGATACATGTTTGACATTGCTCTCGGGTACTTTCAAACAAACAAAAATATATGTAGAATATTTACAAAAGATCAATGGTAGTGTAGCAGCAAACTCAAAGCTGGAGATTTTGCAACGTATGTGGAGTAACACGTTGAAGGGGTGTGGCCAGAGAGGAAGTGTCTGGTGATTCATATTTTCTGTACAGGGAGATGGCAGGGTTTCTGCATTTCATCAGGATATTATGGTTGGGCAGTGATGCTGGCTGAGCTTGTTACCAGCTCTCCATTAGGAAAGGCAGGTGGCATTGTTTGTTTATTTCATATTTCTAACAGTGTTCTTGCAATCTCTGCGTTTTTGTTGTTTTTATTATAGTTGTACAATAACAATTGAAAACTAAATGAAAAAACAATAATCAGAAAAAATACTATTTTCATACAATTATGAAATCTCATTTCAAATCAGCAAAACTCAATCTCAAATATTCTAAAATTGAAAATTCATATGTTCCAATTACAAACAAGTAAGGATGGGCAATATAACAATGTTATCAACGTATAATAAGTACACTTAGAAGCAATACAAATATAAGACTCATTTAAACTAATTTCACATAAAGTGCGCTGTCCGTGTCAGAATGCTCAAATTGGATTACAAAAAAAAACATTACTACCAATTAGATCAGCAGTATGAACATTCCATCAACAATATTATAAATACTGTCATGGGCATTCATTACACACATAATAAGAGAAGCCTAAAACTAGTTTGAACGCATTTTCCCTCAAGTGTGATGTCCATGTCAGAGTGCCCTAGCAGCAAGGAATTCAAGATGCCCATTACTGCCAACACCACTGAGGTTGTCCTTCCTGCTAGAGAGTAGCTCCAAACCAATTCCTCCTCACCCAAACTAAATACATTTTCAATTTCTTTGAGCTAAACCGTTCTCTTCCCATGACCCGCAAAGCACAATATATAAGCAGGTGTTTCAAAGACCCATTTAGGCTCTTTTCCTGGCAAAATCGACACTCAGCTAGCTCAGGTCGCAGCAAACCATACCTCACCATAACTCATTGAAATCAGGTTCCATTTACATCTTTAAAAAATTCGCCAGACTTTCCTGTCCAGATAAATTGCAAGGTATGGTGCTAGAATTCCAGCTCTTTTATATTCTAAGTCTAGGTGTTCCAGAGATTCATACCCGTGCATTTCCTTCATAGTTGCGACCCAGTCATACAGAACCCGCTTTACTCTTCCAGGATTTTGTACCAAATCATCTTTAGATAGTGCAATTCCCCTGAGTAGGGTGATGCAAAGTGCAGCACATTCAGATATAAATCTGTCCCCATTCCCGTGCATAATAGTTTTAAAATCCTAAAACAGATTTTCTTACCGGGTCTAATCTTATAAGCAAAAGATAAAAATGTCCTCCAAGCAAAACATTTTAAGGAGTATGGACCGAGTTCATATCTAACAGCTGCTAATGGAACAGAACTCAGAACCCTAAGGGCTCACCTCCAAACCATTGCCTTGAAGTACGGTGAAAAATCTAAAACCCATGCTACGTGAATCTCTAAGCCATATACAATTTTTGGAATTATTTTTCCCTCACTAATCCCTTCAGTGGTAAGGACAAGCATGCTTGTCCTTTTTGCATAGGCTTGATTAAAGCTCAGCAAAGAATGGGGACCAGAGAAACACTTCCCAATCCTTGTATGGACCCTCACAAGTGGTTCGAGAGTGCTGTCACACAGGTTTTCAACCATTCTTTGATTTGCAATTTTTACAGTTTGGCAGTAATGGGACATCTAAGATAAATACAACTATCCACTCTCTCTAAAAGGTTGTTTCTTTTTTGTGCAGAACATCACCTTGGATTTACCTGGATTCACTGTGAGAATGGGACTGTGCAAAACTAGTGAAAACATTAAGTAAGTACAGTTGAACATCAGGAAATCATTCACGTATGACAACCAAATCAGTTTCAAATTATAGCTTTTTGGGAAGGCAAACGCAGCAGACTCCAAACAATCTTTGATGTCCGACATATAGAGATTAAACAGGCAGGGTGCCAAAACACAACCTTGCTTGACTCCTCTCAAAGTAGGAACATTACGTGAAAAGGACCCATTTGATCCACCCTAACTGCATGTAGGACCCTTCACAGAGACCCATTATTAAACAACTTAGACCCTGTGGGATTCCCCATTTTTCCAAATTTGCCCATAAAAGGGCACGATCCACTGCATTAAATGCAGCTGAAAGGTCAATAGTGGCCACACAAACGGATTCATACTTCTTAAATAAAGCCTGGTTTAGAATACACTTTAAAATGAACCCATTAAGTGATGTACCCAAAGAATTTTGAAAACCTGTCTGTGTTTTTTTAATTATATTACCCAAGCCATTTTCCAATTCTGTAGATGCCCCAATAGCAAAGGTGAGAAGTCTCTGCTATCCTCACCGAGTCTGGCTAACGGTCGATCATTTATCCGGTCTTAGCAGACACCTCTCTTAAAAATTGGAAGCATATATGCTGTAGACCAAGAAGTCGGAACACGATAGGAGTCAGCCACATGCTCAAACAAAATGGTCAAGATCGATGCCCATGCAGAGGGTTTTCCCTTAAACAAAAAGTTAGATAATTCATCTGGGCCTGAATCTCTGGAATTACTAATCTTCATAATTATTTCTTCAATGAGTTCCTGGTCCACCTTCAACTTCTAGTCTTCATCAATATGTGGCACAGTATCACACTGATTCCCTCCCTGAACCACGGGCAATGCAAATAACACCTGATAATCGGTCACCCAATCCTGCTCTGATACTGCGTTAATCTGAAAATTAGGATGCACAGTTTCTAGTTCATTCATTAATCACCAAAATGCGTTGCACAATTTTAGTGCGCAAGACCAAAACCATAGTTACCACAGGCCTCTGGCTCTTTATAGCTCAGCTTCCCAATAACTCATTTTCATGGGCCAGTTTCACTCTTTTAATTCTACAACACAGTTCCTGCTGTGAAACTCTGACAAGGTTATTTTAAATTTCTGCAGTCTCATGTCTTTTTTTCTGAGCAACCTCAGCATCGTATGCATGCTGATGTTTCTTCAATGTTCCACGAATTATACCTTTCGCATGCTACTGAGCTGAACTCTATGGGATCCTCAAGGAATCTCCCATAGTTTTGCACAGTCAATGGGCTTCATTCCGAGATTGGAAGTAGTCATTTCGCTGTTCATTGGGGATTTACCGTTGTAGTCCGACCTTTGTGGGACCGGTAAATCCCCATTGAAAAAAACATTTCCCATTCCCATTTGAGCCCCCGTAGGGCTCAATGGGAATGGGGAAGTAGCTAATAACAATACCTCAATTTGCGGTACCGTTATTGGCTCTGAATTCCCTTAACGGGTCCCGTCCATAACGCCTGTTAAAACCAGACATTAAAGGAGGGACCCGCTAAGTGAACTCATAGTAGGGCGGTAAGGGATTACCGGCACCGGTCTCCTTACCGGTGCCTGGTATCCCTTAACGCCCCACTCGGAATGAGGCCCAATGTATCATATTGCCACTCTCGAGATGTGAGGCTGAGGTAAGTTGCAGGGTTTCATTTACCCCACGGAGTGTACCTCTGTTCCAAAACACTCTTTTGTTCGCTGTATTAACCCCCTCGCCCCCTCAGAGGCATACACTCAGCCACATCATAGTTCATCATTCCAACCTCAAAATCTGTTGCCAGTGAACAATGGTCAGTAAATTCAGTTGCACAATGCCTTGGAATTTACATGTATCAAGAAGACGTTTCCCTAACATATTATAATCTACTGTTATGGAAGTCAAAACATTAAACCACATAAAGTTGCTAGGAATATCTCTTAAAATGGCCTCATTCAACATGGAGAGACCCAAGCCCCCCAGACTTCTTGACCATATATAATCATGAAGCTGTTTCCCTGAATTATTCAGAAACAATGCTAAGTCAGAATCTGGTAGAATACAAGTTGCATTTAGGTCACCCAAAACATGATTTGACCAACCTGTAATGTATCATGACAATAATTTACAGTCGATAATATTTAGTCAATAAAAAATCCAAGTTACAAATACCAGTATGCCAATAGACCTTGAATATCGAGGTCCAAGACCTGCATGGTAAAAATCCTACATGGGTTTTGAGTGCATCAAAACAAACATTTGTCTATTCAATGATGAACATTTCTCTACATGATTTAACCAGAGTTAATAAAGGGTGACCCTGAGTACCCTACTTCGGTGCTTAAAAGCTAATAGTGAACCCCACCAAATTGGGCATCTTTACAAACCAAGTTTCCTGCAAGGAAATTATTCTATCACCCTGATTCATGGATTATTTGCGCCGAAAAAAACGGGATTTCTGCCCCATTCTTTCCGCAAATCCCTGTTTAACAAATGGGGATTGGCGGGCAGAATGGCGCACACATCCCATTTTCCATGAATCAGGGCCTCTGAGTCTTAACTAAAAGTCCCACGACCTGGTTAGTTATTAGATGGTTGTGCCCCACGGTATTGCACGAAAGGAAGGTTAGGGACCACACAAGGGGGGGGAGTGGCCTGGAGCTGATGGCCGACGGACGCTGATGCTCTGAGCTCCGGCCGAGACGCCGCATCACGATCCTGTATTGGTGCGAAGTAGACACCTTCTGAAACTATAAGCTGCTGTGTAGGTGTGGGAACCGACCTGCTATAAGGCGAGGTGAATCGCTGTCGGAATCGGAGCGGTGAACCGCTTATACGCCCACCCGCACTTCCCCTGACTCCCGTAACTGCCTGGGCCCAAGGTGGCGACCGCCACATGAAGCCGCGGCGACCCGAGAGGAGGCCGCCTCTGCTCCCATGTTTCCATAGCGGTTAGCGAGAGAAGAACAGAGGAGCCCGTGATCCCCCCCCTCCGGAGGGGTCGGTGACCACTAGGCTGCTCAGGCCCCAGCGACAGGTGCCTGCGCGACGACACCCCACCGATGTGTGAGCCGGATGAGCCGGCGGCAACATGCCAGATAGCAGCCACGAACCCGGCTGTCCCAGCCCGACTCCGAAGGAGTCTGCATCGGCGGAGGAGCCGCGGGGCCCCAGAGAGGAGCCACGAGACGAGAGCGCACCACAGCTGTAGGCCCCGAGTGGCGATCCAGCAAGCCTGAGGTGAGGAGAAACGGGAGGAGCGTAACCAGAGAAAGTGCACCCTGATCCCCCGCCCCACCAGCACCCAATAAGGCGCCCACCAGCATGAATGATATCTGGGCCGGGATGTGGCATTGAGGGGGTCCCCAGCACAACACGCGCATTACGCCACACCAGCACACCCCAGCGGGCTGCCCCGGACATTGAGACCCTTCCCCCCTCGACCCTCCTTGCCCAAACACCACACCATGGAACTCCGTGGGGAGACGCACCGCGGACCTTGCAGCTGGAGGGGCTGGGGGGTGTGCAATCCTCGGCAGCCACAACCCCGCACTGTGCCCTGACCCACCACGGACGAGTGCTGGGAGTGCTCCCTCCCCGGCTCACACTGAGCACTATAAACCCCAGCTTCCCTAGCTCGGACATCCCCAGAACTGGGCCGCAGCGCTGGGGTAACACCAGGACCATTGTGGGAACCCTCTACCAAGACCAACGGTCAGGGCTGGGGCGGAGACTTCAGCATGGGCTCCAGAAACAAGACTAGGCCTGCAACAATGGACACGTATGTCACGACTAAGGCTAAGGACTCCACCACTCCGGCCTCCACCGTCCCAGATCCCCCACAAGCAAAAGAACCAGACTCCACAGCGAACCAATCTCAATTGCTAGAAGCCATAGCATCACTCTGCACACATATAGACTCAAAAATAGACGAGTTCCGATCTGACATCTAGCTGGTACGCCATAATGCTAGGAAATTAACGGAGAGAGTGACCAGCAATGAAACAACCATAAAGGAAACGGCAGAAGGCACTGTCGAACTGAAAGCTAAAGTTGTGGACCTTGAGAGAAAAGTCACCATTCTTGAAGCGAGGGCCGAGGAGGTGGAGGGACGGGCTAGACGGGGCAACATCAGAATATTAGGCATCCCGGAGGGCGATGTGGGTCCTAACCCAACAGCATACATTGAATCCCTGCTACAACAGGAGATAGGAGCGGGAAAACTTACACAAGGATTCACCGTAGAGAGAGCACATAGGTCCCTCCAGAAAAGGCCCCCTCCGGGCTCGCATCCTCGCCCGGTAATTGCGAAAGTACTCAATTTCCAAGATCGGGAAACCATCCTACGGTACTCCAGGGAGATGGGCGCCATTGAACGTGGCAATGCCAAAATAACCATTTACCCGGATTACACCCCGAAGGTACAGAGGGAAAGGAACTTGTTTGTGCCTGTTAAGGCTAGGCTCAGGCAACTAAACTTAAAATACATGCTGCTCTATCCATCGAGGCTTAAAGTCATCTACAAGAGCCGCACAGTCTTTCTGGAGTCCCCGGCGGCCGCTAACATGTGGATGGAGGATAACAACCTCTCTGAAGGAACTGAGACCCACCCCAAGGACAGCTGAAAATGAAATCGACCCGCAGCACATAAGTAACAGGAGCCTAGCTTCCCTGCAACCTCAAGCAACCAAGAAAGTAACATACACTACTCATAGCCAACTTAGATGCGGCCCTCGCTTGGCCCTCACACCAGGCACAGGACCTGACCCCCACGTATATATTAGGTCAGGCCAGTTGCTTGACCGACCATGCTCGAGCCTGACACCCAGATGGGTTCTGACGGCCCGAGAGCACCCGAGCACTGCAGGAATGATGCAGTAGCTGGGCGCACCAGTTTCAGTTTTTTAGTTGTTGTTAATGTCAAGACTGCCCTCCTCACGAAGACTACTAATCAAACTATAGCGGACCACTGGCCAGAGGCTGGAGCCTATCATTCCATACAGTTGAATCGGGAAAAAACATCCGGTAACGCACAACCAAGTTACAAGACAGGCGAGAAGCCTTCCACACCAATAATCGAAGCTGAACGATGGCGACACGTCTCAAGATAATCACGTGGAATGTTAGAGGGATGGGATCCTATCTGCGTAGGAACCGTATACATTCATACTTGAAAAGGAAGCGGGTATCCATTGCCCTCCTGCAGGAAACGCACCTCACAACTGCTGTCACCGACAAACTAGTGGGCTACTGGGGCGGTCAAGGCAATGGTGCCTCCTACTCGAGGTACGCACGAGGCGTATACACATGGGTTAGCCCGGACATACCATTTCGCCAGATGGGGATGGAGGCCGACAAAGAAGGCAGATACGTCATAGTGTGGGGCATGCTGGAGAACTTCCGATTATGCATCGTGAACTCATACTTCCCCCAACATGGCATACCTACTCATCTCAAGCAGCTATATGCCAGAATCACATATCACAGGGAAGAAACTTTCCTATGGGGGGGGGACTTTAATTGCGTGATTAATGAGGAGCTAGACAGGACTGCAACCCCAAGCACCCTCAATAACCCTGCCTACCGTGCCCTACGCAACGCGGTGAAAGATCTACATTTGGTCGACATCTGGCAAGATCTACACCCCACCGACAGGGCTTACTCTTTCTACTCTGCACCTCACGGCCTGCACACCAGGATTGATCACTTCTTCATAGCCAGCGAACTAATCCCCCAAGTTGAGTCGGAGTGCTATCAGGGCAGGTCGATCTCAGATCATTCCCGTCTGTTAATGCAGCTCTGCCTGAAGGGCCCTAGGCCCCCCATCCCGATGTGGCGCTTGCCGACGGAAACCCTGATGGACTCTGCATTTAAGGAGACCCTAGGAGAAAAACTGGAGGAGTACATAGAAATCAACACGGGATCAGTCGAGAAATGGAGCACGCTGTGGGAAGCTATGAAGGTGGTAACAAGGGGCGTGATAATAGCTGAAGCTGGCGGGATCAGGAGGCAACTGAGAGGGGAGTTGGAGCACAAGGAAGAAGAGATTAGGCACCTACAGGGAACTCTACCCCCGACCATTGCGAGTGAGGCCAGGCTGAAGGAGATTAGAGAGGACTCCAGGATTGCATGGGAAAGACTATCCAAGTTCGACTTCTCTGAACGAACCCTCAAGGCACACAAAGAAGCAGATAAGCCAGGCAGGATACTTGCCTGGTTATGCAGGAAGGAGTACCCGCGACAGCCCCTCAGAGAGATCAAAGATGAGGATGGTATAACGCAAAGATCACAACAAGCAATAAACAATGTCTTTTCAAACTTCTACGCCAAACTCTATGCTCACAACGAGCGAATCCCTGAAGAGGATATCAGAGACACCCTGGATGAGATCGAGCTACCCAGATTAAGCCAAGAACACCGAGACGCGCTGGGAGAAGCCATCACACTGGAGGACATATCGGAGGCGATCCGGTCGGTCCCTCTCCACAAACAAGACCCCTGGGACAGACGGCCTTATCCCGGAATTTTACAAGGCCTATGAGGGGATCCTAACCCCGATACTACATGGAGTGTACACAGAGGCATACGAGACCGGGACCCTGCCGAGCAGCATGAGAGAGACCCTCATAATACCAATGCTTAAACCAGGTAAACCTGCTGATGAATGCGACTCGTATCGCCCCCTGGCGATGCTGAACTATGACGGCAAGATCCTCATAACCATACTAGCCAACAGGCTCTCAAAGGTAATAGGATCCCTGATACATGAGGACCAGAACGGCTTTGTCCCAGGACGCAACATCACTGCCAACCTAAGAAGGCTACAACACGTTATGGCACAAACAGCGGAGCGCCAGGAAGATCTAGCTGTGCTCTCACTAGATGCCATAAAGGCTTTTGATTCAATATTTTGGGAATAGCTCGTTGCTACCCTGAGGGAGTTTGGACTCAGAGAGCAATTCATCCGGTGGGTAGAGGTCCTCTATAACGACCCGGTGGCGAGGGTGAAGACTGGAAGTATGGTGTCGGAGGCTTGGCCCATCCAAAGGGGAACCAGGCAAGGGTGCCCATTATCGCCGATGCTATACATCCTGGGCCTGGAACCAGTGGCAATCTATTTCAGGAGGCAGCTATTTGATTCCGGCATTAACATCGGCGGAATAGATAACATCATCTCCTTGTACGCCGACGATGTCCTTCTATATCTACGGAACCCCAGAGAGAACGCACCAACCGCGCTGGACATCCTCGACAACTTCGCCAAACACTCTGGGATAAAGTTTAGTAGACAGAAATGATGCTCCTTTCCCCTTGCAATACTCAGAGGGAGAGACATCGAAGATTTACCCGAGATTGGGATTCAATGGCAGGTGGAGGCCTTTCGCTACCTGGGCCTCACCATCGCGCACTCCCCACTTTCCACTCACGAGTGCAATACTGAAACTGCATTGTGCGGGGTACGCAGGTCCATCAGATTCTGGTCGAAACTCCCCCTTTCGGTGATGGGCAGAGCTGCAATATCCAAAATGATAATACTGCCAAGGTTCCTCTATTACTTCACCAACATTGCGTACTATATCCCCCCTCCCTTCTTCAGGAAACTAGAATCCCTGCTTCGAGACTTCCTATGGGGCCAGACGAGACACAAACTCGCCCTGCACATCCTCACGCTTCCCCATGCTGAGGGCGGCATCCAACTGCCCGAGTTCCAAAGATACTATCTGTCGACACAACTAACACATGTCACCAAGTGGCTTTCGGATGAGCCCTCGGCTGAGACTGGCCTCCTGCATCGGCTGATCACGCCAATGCACCTCAAGGAGGTAATATGGAGTTCACTGGTGGGACCCCCCGACCCACCCATGATAGTGACTCTGGGGAGACAGGTCTGGAACAAGGTCAAATCACTACTTGGCCTTCAGCACCCCTACATGCCCGAAATCCCCATTCTGGCTGATGTTTGCAAGACCCCCCTTGAACTGTCAATGATGAGGAGCTGGGAGACCTGCAGTCTCTACACATGGGGAGACTTGTTCGACGAGGGATCATTCAGAGATTTTGACTCGCTTCAACTAAAAGATGGGCTCTCACCGGGCTAGTTCCTATGGTACCAGAGGGTGAGACATGTAGCCAAGGCAAAATGGAAAACATGGCCCGAGGAGCCGGAGACACACCCTCTTGTACAGGAAATGTACAACCTGAATGATGGCTGGAAGCCGACATCGAGACTATATGCCCAAATAAACGCCCGATCTAACCCCAGAAGTGCGCACCTGAAAGAGAAGTGGGAAGCTGACATTGCAACCGAAATCACAGAGGGTGAATGGGCACGGGCCCTGCTGCAACCGAAGGAGGTTTCGCGGAACGCCAGGTTCAGGATGATTCAGCTGAACGTCCTCCACAGGACCTATATGACACCGCACAGAATATCCACTTTCAACGACAGCATTCCCTCGACGTGCCCATGGTGCTCCTCTGAACACGCCGACATGATTCACATGTTCTGGACCTGCCCCTGATCACAGAAGCTCTGGCTAGCTGCCGAACAGACCTGCAGGAAAGCTGGATTGGAAAGGTATGAATGGACCCCCAAGGAACGCCTCTTGGGCACGTACCTGAGACTCACTAAAATCAGGCATCTAGTCAAACTTATGGACATGGCGTGCATACTCACGAAGAGAACAATAGCGATGGCCTGGAAGTCGCCTGCAGGCCCGCGATTCGGACCCTGGATCAAGGAAATGGAGAGATGGACTGCCGCTGAAACCAGAGCCTGGGAGGAAGGGAACAGCAGGGGCGGAGAAGATGTGAGTGCCACACTGGAGTCCTGGAAGGCCTTCATGAGAGACATGATCTTCTCGACGAAATTCAAACCCCCCTGAGCAGAGTGTTATGGCGTGAACTGCAAATTAGTCATCCTGATGAGACCACCAAACCTGTGCATGCCCTGGCGCTACCCCTCGTAGACTGGCATGGAGAACGACGGCCCCGATACTGAGTATACACGTGACGAGTGGACCGCATTGTAACAGCAGGAGAGAGGACAGTCTAAGTTGTTGTTATTGTTGTTTTGTTGTCACTCATTGTTCATTTGGCGAATGTGTCACACAATCAATATCATGAGACATAACCTATGTCTAACTGCTTTATGTATGACCATAAATGCCAATAAAAACATTTAAAAATAAAATAGGGAACACACAAGGCTACCAGTGCTCAATAAACTGAGCAACTTGACCCTCATTTTTCATGCACAAGCAGCGCTTCATGAGCCAACCTTTGAAATGGCTTGACCAGCGTGCAGATGTTTTGCGACGCAGCATTCCCCTTCATTCACAAACCGCAAGGAATAATGCGGTTTAGGGAATTCCAAATGCCAGGACATTTTTGATGGTGAAATTACAGTTTTGAACTAGCTGTGGTCATAAAAACAGGTTTTGTTTACCCCTGACGAAGAGTGGAACATGGGCCATTTAGACATCCTCGAACTAGTACAACATTTGAAAGTTGAGAGCCGAGGTTTCTAGGGACATACCATACTAGTTAGGTTGGCGATTCAATTCATGTTTTTCTCTTGTTTGATGTGTCACACTGGACAATTTGTGATAGACACTCCAAGGTTTAGAGCTCGGTGTCGTGCCTCCATGAATGGAGTATGTGTTGATAAGCCATCTTCCACAATCTCATTTTTCAACCACAAGGGCTGGCAATTCTAGACATGCAGTGGTGCATTCCTTGTGCCACCGCTCACAAAGAGCAACACACATTGATCTGTGTGTCATGCACATAGGTTTTTCATTCTAGGCGAAAACATGATTAAAGAGATGATATAAATGTGTATTAGAGCTATAGGTATGTTTAGCCGTGAATGTGCCACAGAGATACGTAAGTGGATTACAGAATAGTAATGATTAGAGTTTGTTAATGGCTTGTTTTCTTTTAACCATCTGTCATGCGTTTTGTATTTTTACAAGTCATGTAATACAGTTGTCTGCACCACAGTCCACAGCCTTCGGTGCATCAATCTAGCAGATTGAATCCCAATTTCTGAATAACAAAAATTCATCTCACGCATTACGACTGTTCGGGTATATTGTCAAGGAGCTATCCAGCCATGACCACATATATCGCTTGGTCCATGTTATTCGTCCCATATTTGAGGACTTTAAACTCCCTTTCGAGTCCCCAACCCGCGTCCAGTGAGCACAAAAACTCGCTAGGCAATGGGAGGCACTCACTCCACTTCATTGAATTCTTCTCCCTCTCCTGAAGTACTACATGTGAAAACCAAGTGCTCGTACGGATTGCCGTTAATTCAGAATGAGTACAAAATAATATTCAAGCTAATATATATAACTGCTCTGTCCATCTTATAGAGGTCGATAAAATCCACACGCTCCAGATCCCTGGACGCGATTGGCTAAATGTTGGGTATCTCCCCTAGGAGTCGCAAAATATTTGCCCGATTTAAGACCAGGTGCCCATTATCTGCTTAATACTCTATAACGGCACCTTGAAGGTTTGCTCATTCCTATGTTCTTTTTGGGTGAGCGTACCACCTGAATCACCCAAATTTCACAATGCTCCTGGACCAACTGTATAACGGGATTCGGGTACGATACTCCACAATTCCTCACCTTTCAATCCCCTTAGAACACTGTAAATTTGATTTGCCAATTTTGCCTGTTTCCCAGAGCAACCCTCTCCCAATTTCAAGGTACATTTACCAGGTTGCCAGGCACCATTCTGTACAGAGATCTCTGGGTGTAAGGCGGCACCCACTGATAGGACACCCATATGGGGGCACTTCCCTCATTCTACAGGAACCCATGATTGGGGAGCAACTAAAAAACTACAAGCCATGTTCGAACAACCTTGAGCATTCTCTACATTCTCATAAACATTTAAAACACATCCTACCAAACTCGCCCCTCCGGCAGATCGGTCTGTCTGCACGCAATGAAGCACAAGTGGCTTATTTAGTCTTGCACAGGTGCTTTGTTTGCAATGATACAGTCAGCCAACGGCACCTCCAATGCTACGATCCCTTCAACACCATCAACCACCTTCTCCAAGATCACCTTAACCAATGGTTGCTTCAGCAATGAGTTAACACATTTCCTAGAAGCCTGCTTATTATAGTTCTGTGAGAGCTTGTTTTTAGATTT
Source organism: Ambystoma mexicanum (assembly GCF_040938575.1). Classification (NCBI taxonomy): domain Eukaryota; kingdom Metazoa; phylum Chordata; class Amphibia; order Caudata; family Ambystomatidae; genus Ambystoma; species Ambystoma mexicanum. The sequence goes on from NC_090937.1 coordinate 433,983,965, forward strand.
GTTTACCTGTTTACTCACCTTTTTCTTTAAAATGTTCACAGCAGCATTGTTAGAGCTCATCGTATGATTAATAACCATTCGGACCACCTCACACCGCCCATTATTCAAAAGGAGAGGATCTTCCAATATGGGCAAGTTAATAGCAGGTACAAAGCAATTCACAACCATTGGCTCCACGACCTCAGTCATGACCAGATCAGGGGGTAAGTCAATAAAAACATCATAGTCGCTCTACCCCCACTATTGTGATAGCCACCCCGATCTAGGTTTAAGATTAGGACACTGGACCAGATCCCCCTGAGGCCCATTCAACAGCTACCCTGAACACGTGGGAGTCACACAGTTACAGTCCAGTTTGTCCGTCCATTCACCATCGGCCACAGTGGCTGGTTGATGCTACTGATTAAATAGGAAATCCCTCATATTACTGTGGACCTTGGTGTTCTCAAATTTAAACAGAAGGGATTCCAAAAGAGCAGAATGTATTTCAATCTCTGCTTTAATTCCTTCATACAACGAGACCAGCATACATAAAACCTGATTGATCTCAGTTAAAATATCATCTTGACCCAGCCCAATTCTATGGTCCATGTGCCTTTAAACAGTTGAAAGTCTTGTATAAGGGACATGGGTCGGTGTGGACATATAGGAAGAAATAGAGGAATTTGACTCCAACTTAGCCATCATTGATACATCAGGTGGCGTATCCATCATACCCAAGGTGTTCACCCACTCAGTCCCCGGGCTAACCACATGGCTGCCCACAGTGTCAATGGAAGCACTGACTTGAACAGCAGAGCAGAGCTCTCTTGATGTCACCGAGCACACCCTACCCGCTGCAGACAATACCAGTTGCTCAATCTGAGCAATCAAGGCGGTAGAAACTGTAAAGACTGGCTGCCACACGCTTCTTGTTGGACTTCATTGTTTTATTCATCAAGTTATAATACAAATAAAGACCCCAGCACATCCACTGGAGGACAGCCAGCCAACTGCTACAAACTAAATAATACCATTCCATAGCACTATGTGAAGAGTCCACATTCCATCCCTACATTCCACAAACTCCCAAGACAATACGTTACAACAGAAACCACTGGGGCTGATACAGTCTTTCATGAGTCGGAGTTGTAGAAGAAAAATGTGTTGTCATTTTACCCCAATGGGGAGGAGGGACAAGTTTCACTGGTTGAATAAATGGCACTTCCACCACCAGGGCCAAAGGAGCAAAAAAGGCACCTGTGATGCTTAAAGTGCCATGCCACTCAGAGGACGTGGGCCCTTCCTCGGGAGATAGAGGCAGCGGTAGACTTAGGGTCAGCAGCATTTCCTGGTCCGTTATTGGGGCAAGGCATTTTGACAATACGGGAGCCATTTCAATTCCGTTCCTAAAATTACTCCTTAGACCGTACATGAGTTGGATTCAGCAAAGCTAAAAACAAGTCCCAAAGCTCTGGAGAAACCCCCACCAAAAAAGGTAGATGTATTGTACCCTGGTCACATCACGAGCGTTGTTCTATTTGTTATCTCGTACTTGTAAATAAAAGCTAAAACATTCCAAAGTCCAAAAGTCTGTGCTTCCAATCATCACAGGTTGGCAGAAATAGCACCCACACGATACCGTGACCTGTGGCCAGCTGAACTGCAAACTGCCCACACAGCGCACACACCGTGCACTTACCATGCCAGAGGGGGTTTTCAAACGTACTCCCACCTCCTGTCAGTAGACACAGTAAAAAAACTGCAGCAGCTCCAAGCTTCAAAATCATGGCAAAGATGACCAGGGGTTCCTGCTAAACTGCACACACAGCGCACACACCGTGTGCGTAATGCGCCACAGGGGGTTTTCAAACGTAGTCCAACTGCCTGCCAGTACACACAGCAAAAAGACTGCAGCAGGTCCAAGCTCCAGAAGCACGCCAACGATGAGCAGAGATTCCTGCACACGCACAATCTCTACTTTTTGGATGTTTTCCTGCACTATATCAATTGTACATAGAGCCAGATGTACCCCAACACACACTGCTGTGCATGTAGTCATCCTCCAAAGTGAGCTTTCCTTCGTAGGTTATGTCTGTTGCAGGCTAAACCCCTGCCTCGGGCCACTTCATATACGCATGCACATGCATTCATAGAGACCTTCATGGGTGGTAAAAGTTGTTATGTACCGGGAGTCCGGGTGTAGCTCCAGCTGATGATACCCGGACCGCAGGTCTAGCTTCGAAAAGACCTTGGCCCCTTGCAATTCACTCACAATGTCATCCAGTGTTGGCGTGATATGGCGCTCGTGCTTGATAGCAGCATTAGGGAGTCGCATATCTACACAAATGCGGACCGCACCAGGTTGTTTTTCCGGCTTTGGCACTACCACAATGGGCGAGACCCAAGGCGTTGGCCCCTCCACTCTTTCAATAATTTCCATCTTGATGAGCGATTGTAGTTCTTTCTCTACTTGTTATCGGAGGTGGAAAGGGATTCTTCGGTGTTTGAGTGCCATGGGTCTTATAGTTTCATCAATGTGGAGGCGTACTGGGTCCACCTTTAGCTTGCCGACCCCTTGGAAAATGCTTGTGAACTTACCCAAAAGTTGTTCAATATCAGTTTGATATACCGCAAGTGTAAAATGAACAATGTCCAGGGCCTCTGATGGGGCGCAGCTCAGAAGTGAATGTGGACTGACGTCAGTGACGTAAAATCGCACCTTGATGGCCTTTGGGCCATGTGTCACAGGTGCAACGAAAATACCCAGTATCGGCAAAGGTATATCACCACCGAATGTGTATATTCTCGCCTTGGATTTGTCTAGCGGCGGTGGGCCAGAGATTGCCTTGTGTTCCGTGGCCAACACACACACAGAGGCCCCTGTGTCGATTAGTACCTGTGTGAGGGCACCTTGGATGTCCATGACACACGTGGGTTGTCTTCTCCTCTTGGTTCCTGTGGCAAGGTTTTAAATAAAGAAGATCTCTTCGTCATCCTCCTCTTCTGCGATGTTGAGCCTTTGAGCTTCCTGTTCCAACGCCACAATGCTTCCCGGTTTCCTGAAACCGCCGCCACTAGCTCTTGCGGGTCCTCTGTGCGTCGTTACCGGGGCTGCCGCATGGCACATCCTCGCATAGTGGCCAGGTGTGTTGCACCTCCCACATACCCTCGATTTTGCTGGGCAGTCTTCAATGTGTGGCAAGTCATACCCACAGTACTGGCAAACGGCTGGGGAGCCTTGAGTGGAGGATGCTTCTTGGCGCTTCTGGCTCCAGCGTGTTTTCGCTGGTTAGGACTTCCCTATGGCGAATGCATCTTCTCCTTTGCACGGGCATACAGCAGCGTCCATTTTTGCGCCTCTACTCTCAGCGAGCTCATACAGCCTGCCATTGTCCAGGATTTGCGTCAGTGTCATGCCTGGCTCTCTCAGGATCTGCCTCCTTAGCTTGCTGGATCTGCATTCCTGTATGACTTGGTTCCTTATCATTACCTCCTCATTGTCCCACCTCCACGTGCTGGAGAGTTGATGCAGGCATGCACAAAATTGGTCCAAAGATTCATCATCGTGTTGTCTCTCCCCACACATCACAAACCTGTCGAAATCAACGTTGGACAGTGGGATAAAGTGGTTCTGGAGTGCAGTTTTGACAGCAGCATACGTCGCCACTTGGAGGTTCAAGGACTTGTATATGCGCAGCACTTCAGTGCCCGACTAATATAATCATGTGGCGGCCTTTGCATCGTCATCGTCCTCCCCTGTCACCCTGAAAAACATATCCATTTTCTTTATCCAGATGAGCCACTTGTGGCCCAGCTTAGAGGGTGGGCCTGAGGTATCAGAATCCTGCATGGGCGCTAACGAGCCCTGCTGTCTCCGAGCCATCCTTACCGGTGCAGCTGTTTCACTGTCGCTGTCGCCCGCCTTAGCAGGTCGCACAGGCACCTCACTTCAGAGTCGAGGCCCCAAACCTGTTCTCTTCGGGTCTACTGCAGACCTGGACGTATAGATGGTGAACTGTGGTTTGCCGTCACCTTCAGTCAGCTCCTGAGACTGTGATCCCCAGCTTGGCAGGCATCCTCTCCACCATGTAGAGAAAGGGGAGTCCTTATGGACCAAATTTGCGGCCCTCCGGAGTGGGGGAACCATGAGGGTTCCAAAAATGTGTTTCCTGATGTTTTGCAGCACGTGGGTAGCGCATGAGCACCCTCGCAGGCCGCAACTAGACCACACGCCAAAACAAAATGGCCACCCGCTATCGTGTTGGGTCCGGACTGCATCGGATGAAGGGTATGAGATTGATGCACTCGCGCGCACCGATCCTCCTCCTCGTGGCCGCCGTTCCTCGTCGCCAATGTTGCAGGCTAAACCCGTGCCCCGGGCCGCCTCATACTCGCATGCACACGCATTCATTCACAGAGACACAGAGATGCGTGTGCTGCTTCTGAGGTCCCAGCGGCAACTGCCATACGGGACGTCTTTATTCAATCTGCACATGCGTGGCCGGAATGAGGCTTGCGCATGCGCACTTCGTCTTTACGACGTAACAATGTCCATCCCTATAGAGAATTATACCCAATAAATAACTGAACATGGAAAGAAAAGCTTCTGTGGGCAAGGCAGGGGAACCCATTCTAGTAAAGAGTGCAGGTAAAGCACACATTGCCATCTTGCCTTTCCTGGGTTGGAAAATGTGGAAGGTGCAGTCAAAATCTTTAGCTTTCCCACAATACTAGTCAGAAGAACCATTTGCTCTTCATACAGTACGTACCACCACCATTTTCAGATTTTAGTAAATAATCAAATAATTAACATCTGTTAATATTTGAGAGTGCACAAATGCCCCAACCTTATTTTGTAAAGTTCTAGAATTAGGAACAACGCAAAGTTCCAAAGCTTGCCATTTTCTTTATGACTATGGCCCTCATTCTGACTCAGGCGTTAAGTGGTTTACGGCGCCGTAAATGGCGCCGACCCTTAACGCCTGATTACAAGATTCCCTTTGCGGGTTGGCTTTTAACGGCTGCTTTTTTGCAGCCGTTAAAATCCATGCTGCAAAGGGACCTTGGCGATAATTACGGCACCGTAATTTACGGTGCCGTAATTATCGCCTTTCCCCATTCCCATTATGCCCTATGGGGCGAAAATGGGAATGGGGAAGGGTAAAATGGGAAATGGGGATTTACCGCCCCACTCACCTTGGAATGGGGTGGTAAATCCGCCAACCACCATGGCGTAAACGTAGTTTACGCCATGGTGGTAAGGGTACGACCCAGGCGGTAACTTACTGCCTGGGTCGTAATGAGGGCCTATGTTTTTCTGCATACACCATTCAGGTAATGGATCCCACCAATTCCCTTGTGGCTAAAAAGGCTGTCAAGACTGTTACTGAAGTGTAGGCTCCCCAGATGCTTCTAGGCAGCTGAGTGCCTTTGTGGTTTCAAGGGCGGCATTGCGCCAGCTCTCCACCTCGGAAGTCAGGAGGCAAAGAGGCGCTTTGAGTGCGGATCCAGTTGCCCGCGAGGAGCTTTGGAAGGTAAGCCCGCTTCTGCAGCGGTGATATGGGATGCCCCGCCGAGAGCAGATCTTCTCACTGAGTAGGGGAGTAGACGGTAGGCGGCAAGTGGGACCGTTTCATTTCTGTACAGTGTTCCTGTGCTGGATCACCTGCCCCCAACAGACCCCCAGCCCTGCATGTTGCAGCAGCATGCGAGAGCCTTGAGGATGCTAAACATTGGCAGTGCAGGGCTCACGATGCCGCCAAGCACTCAGATGCTCTCCTAGAAATCTCAGAGGCATGGTGACATGCCGGATCCTGAAACACTTCGTCCGACAGACTTCATTATTCACTTGGCCTTGCTGGGACCCATCGCCTAGGGATGCCCATTTTGAATATATTGAACGACTGCTCTCCAATTACCTGCAAGGTACAGGATCGGCCGCATTGCGTCAATATTTGATTCCCCGCACTTTCACCTTGGAATGATTTGGTGTAACAAGGACCCACTGAGTTGCCCACAAAAAAAGAAACTTGGATTGCTGAAGAGAGTTTGCCTCAACCTCTGCCCTGGCCCACTAGCATGAAGCCCGGGAAACACTGCAGCGGCTTGGAGAGTTGTGGCGCACTTGCGGGAAGCTCATTTCAGAGCTCCCATGATCTAGAGGGTACTCTGTGAACGACTTGAGGGACTGTGCCCAGCTACGCCTCTTGCTGTGGCCTGATGCACTGGTGGCTGTGAAAGGCACAAGCTTGGAAAATCCACGAGTGCCGAGGGTGAGTAGCACTGGATTAGTCCCTCTATGCAGGCGGGAGGGGGAGCTGACCCGTTCAGAGACGGCCGGTGCTTGATGTGCCATTAACCTGTTCCACCTAAAGACCGAGTGGTGGGGTGAGGATCGCAGTACCAGGCAATCGCATATGCACGCTCTGTTTCTTGAATTCAGATGCTTTGATGGTACAAGTTAGGTTTTAGGAGGTGAGCGGGGGTGCACGGCAGAACAGGTTGACTCCCCGACTGGCTCTGATCACCCACCAAGTGAGAGGCATGGCCTGAGGAGGTGCTGCACCGCATAAACACCGGCATGTGACTGGACTCTTATACACAGTGGAAATCGGCAGCCAGGGACGTATTTCCTATAAGAATCTCCACAGACTGGCTAGTATTGCTCCTAACTTCTTTGTTTCTCATGCCAATTCTGATAGGAACATAGAGAATGTATTTGTTGTGATTCATTATCCAAATAATAGCTTTTGTGTAAACACCAATTGTATCAAGTTTTGTATGTTGTATGTAATTTGTTGAGTGTCCTATGATTATCGACTAACTGGCGATAAATGCTTTTTATGTATTAAAATTGCAAAACAGCAGTCATTGTCACAATTTAGTATTTGACAATAAGGAGTAAGTGTTTGTTAGGGTCCGTAACCTTGCTAATTTTGTATTATGAATGTTCACCTACCTGGGTAGAGCAGGGCCTTAACCAGGTGCCCCGTTTCTTAGAGTTGTTGCGCCTTGAAACACCATTTCTGTATAGGCGCATTGTAAATACCCAATAAATCAATAAATGATGAACACTGAACAATATCTTTTCAACTACAGCACCCACATCAACTATTCTTATTCCTCTGAATCCCTCTAAGGATGTGCAAGCAGCCCCTGCATCTTCAAAGATATGGCAATCTACCTATGTAGCACCTTCAGCGTGGCTGTGTTCTAGATGGGGGCATCATGCCTAACACGAGGAACACCTTTTCTTTACATCCTTTCATTCCTGCCTTCTGGTCTCTCAGTTACTCAAAAAGGTTTTGAGCACCACAGTTTCCCCACTCCAGTAGAAATGCTGGTAAAATTGCCGGTAATTCCAGCACCAGCATTTTTACCGGACTGGGGAAGCACAAGTTTGCCGGTAGGGGCACAGATTAACCCCCCGCCTTGAGCAGCCGGTAAATCTGGCCCCCACTGGCAAAAACATGCCCTAATTACGGAGTCCTGTGGGACCTCCATGGAATGGGGATTTCCTGCCGTTGCCGGCACCTGGAATATCCTGATAATACCGGGATATCAGGTGACGGTAAAGGTGTGGTCAGTTTGCCGGTATCCCGCTGGAATTACCGATGGGACCTTGGCAAACTTGTAATGGAGCCCAATCTCTCCCTCTTGTTTGGGATGCACAAGTCCAGATATCCCTGTCCCTCTGCCGCTGAAGAGCTGTTCCCATCCAGTCAGCGGGTAGGCAGTCTGAAGGCTCTCTGAATGATTACTGGCCTTGGACTGCAACTTAGTCAATATCAAAGTGTGTCTTTCAACCCATCCTCGCCATTTTATGTAGTAGGGCCCAATATGCATGGATTGGCAACCTTGATCCCATGTCAGCAGGCCCCAGCTCCTTTGTGAAGTGAAATAATGGCTGTGAATGCATACTGTGGAAATCCTTGGTGGTCTGAATGATATGATAGGTTATTTACAACACGCTTAATACGCAGAGGTTTCTAAGCACGGACCTGGGGATCCAACCTGTCTTGCTTCCAAGGCGAGCATGTTGCCCCTGAGCTATCCTCCCAAGTCATAGCTGAATAGATGTCTTGAAACCAAAAATGTGTCACCTGACCACCCAATAGTTTACATGCCTCATGCGACATGCATTAGATACATTTGGATATATTATGCTCAGCTTGTTAGGTGTTCGAAACCATCACAATCAGACCTTGAAATGTTTTCCTGCATCTAAATAAAAGGATGTTTTTCAGTGGCTCTCGCTCTGGTGTTGGCCCATGCCTGCTCTGAAATCGGCACTAGCAGTTGTGTTCTGGGAAAAGAAGTATGTAAGTTCTCAACCACTCAGAATATGATTATAGTGTCCCCAAACACAGACCCAGAATACTGCAGTTAAATCGACGCTGTTTAGCAATGTACTCGCTCTTTTCTCAAACGCTGGTCACTGATAAAGAAGTACTGGATTTAATAGCCAGTACTGCTTCAGAGACCTGGTTTGCCATTCCGCACTTCTGTTCTCTTGTTGATAAGTGTATATAATAACATTATTGATGGGTAACTATTAACAACAGGGATTTATTTCATTGAGGCATTCTGAGTGACATCTGAGAGACAAAAGGAGGGAAGCTTGAGTTGTCTATGATGTCACTCAGAACCTGATGGTGAGAAGCACACTGTTGTTTATATTTTCTCAACTGCAATGCCATGTCATGTATGCACGAGCAACTACTACACACCCGCAAGCCTTTTTCAACTCCTGGGGCCAGATTACAGAAACTTTGTACCAGTGCAAGTGCAAAGTTGCACGTTATTAGCACTAGGGCAAACATTGCCCTATTTTTAAATACACTGGGATGCATTAGAAAACTATTGCACCATGACAAGTGCAGTTTGACATATTAAAAGCACTAGAGCGAAAATTGCCCTAGTGCAAAAAAGATACATTTTCGATGCATTTTTGCATCAGGGCAAAGTTTGCCCTAGTGCTAATACCATTCCGTATTAGCACCCTAGTGCTTTTAATATGCCAAACTGCCATTGTCATGGTGCAGTAGTTTTCTAGTGTGTGCCATTGTTTTAAAAACATGGGCAAACTTTGCATTGCCACAAAGTTTCTGTAATCTGGCCCTACATTGACTAGTAGCGCAGAGGTGGAGCGAGAGGCATGAGGGAGGCATAAACAACATGGATTAACGTACCTGGCATTGCACCACACCTTCCCTCATTGGCCATTTCTTCACCTCCCTCGTGCCCCTCCCCTGATAATTCCCTAAAAGAAAATAAATATGTGCCACTTTCGCCGACTTTTATTTGCTTTTCCTCCCTTTCCCAAATGGTGTGATTTTAAGAGCAATGGCGACGTGGGCCCATCCCGTTAACAGGTCTCTGGTTCCAGCACTATCAAAAAGCGCGGCTGCGCATGAGAGAGGGCCCACTGGCGGCGTGGGAAGCGCAGGCCTATTTCATCGACTTGTTCGGGGCTCTAATGCTGCCACAGAGCAGCACAGCACTCGGCAGTTGGTCTGACAGTGACAAACACCTGCTGCAGAGCGCAGGCAATGGGACAGGGCCTACTTTTTCCTGTGTTTCCCTCGGGTCAGCTGACACCAATTCGAAACAAACAACGTACTATTGTGTACGGCACCTAGCAACCATTTCCATTTCTATTTCCAAATGGAATATAATCCGGCTGTGACTTTATAGCGGAGTTGTATTTGCCATCTGATTACGTGTGGTTCAATGGCAGTGTTGATCCCCATTCCTGCAGTTTATTGGATTCGATTGGGTATTTGGAGAATTTACCTCCGGTGGTAATTTTACCACTGGTGAATTGTCCAATCATTGGAGGTTAAGAGGAGGAAAAATATCCAACAAGAGCCCAATGAGTTTTCTACGCATTATCCTCAAACTCGAAATTTGACAGTGCAGGAAATTAATGCAAAGTGGAGGTAATCGAATTGTTGTGACATTTCTGACTTTTTATCAAGCATTGCCTGACTTATAATGCCAGCCTTGTTTCTTGTATATAGAGCCCTCATGTCTCCAAACTACACCCCCTGCAGTGCATGCCCGCCTTGTTTCTTGTATATAGAGCCCTCATGTCTCCAAGCTACACCCCCTGCAGTGCTGCTCCATAAGGGACAGCCCTGATGCTGACAAAGGGGCACAGTGGGTGTCTTACACAGCACAGCATTATAAATGGGTAGGTTTTAACTACAGGGTGCTTTTCCTCTTGACATACCGAACGACATAAGAGACAACTCTAGCTTCGCTCTCTTGTCCATCAAATTCCACTAGGAACACCGTGGTGCAGTATATGTCCATAGTTACCCATCTTTAATTCCTGCGTAACTTCAGGACAGTGAAGTGTGGCATCCTTATTCCACTGGCATGCCATTACGACAGGAGGATGCTGCATGAAGAGTTGGTTTCATTTGCTAATTCCTTCCTAAGGAAGCCATAGGCCACGAGAAGTAGGGAGCCCCTGTAGGGAAAATAGATCAAATTTCAAATAGAAAATAAAAGTTTACATGTGGAAGAATGAGTTGGAGAAGAAACACTGAGAATTAATTACTCCCATGCTCTCCAACATGTGGCTAATAGAAAATTCTGTTATCCTCCTCATCGCAGATTAATCAAGTGCAATGCTTAAAGTGCTGGAGTCTTTGGGGCTTACAAAGATTTCCTGTGTAATTCATGACACAAACATATATAGCATTTAAGGCATTGTTAAAGAGACTGGTGTGCGTCCTCCAGACCTTTGTATAATGTATGATCCTTTCTTCGCCTCTGCCAGTAGCAGGGTTAGGCTCTACAAGGGGATCTGCGATATATGCTATCATTGAGGTCCTTAAGGTGCGCTGCCACCCTTCTTGCATGTTTAATATGTCTGGGTTACAGGGCAGCTTCCCCATTCATATCTCGGTGCGGTTCTGTGCATATGAGCTCGTATATATTGCCTCGTGTCACTCATCATTGACACTAAGCTACATTTATTTATCCGTTGACTTCATATATTGCTTTTATCAAAATGAGCTTCAATATTTATAAGCTGTAAAAAAAACAGTTTCAATGCATCACGGCTCTGAGTAACAACTGGAGGGATTGCGGAGCATAGAGAAAAGGAATTGGTATATGGAAACTTTTAATATATTATCGCATTTCTCACACACAGTAGCTCTAGGTAATATTAAAGGCGAGAAAGGAGGCAAGGATAGGAAATTGCGTATTTGGGTTCGGTAAAGTGCAAGACTAGCTGGACAATATGGTAAGTGGCAAGTCTTCCATTGCCGAAGGATAGGTGTAAGTATTTTATTATATATTTTACTATTTAAAGCGCAAACCTAGCTGGAGAGCAGTAGAGCGCTATACAGAATGTGGGTAGCCAGCATTTGGGCTGACTTCTTTTGACAGTTGCGCAGTACTGTGAGTCGAGGTCTGTGCTTCGGTATGTGGGTCCATTGGAATTAGACCTTGGTCATGTGTTGTTGAAAAAAGTGCAGGATATCCTTTTGCTTCCCACCACTCACAAGCCTCAGGCACCACGATGCAAGTGCTTTGTCATTGGTGCTGGGGTTCTTCAGGTCCCCACCAGTCAGAAAGTTAAATCATAGGATCTCCAATGATGTAACCAGTCAACATCAAATGTCTGCAGAAATCAAGTGCACCTCCAAAGACGCCTTCATCCTCATCATGGCAGAATCTGTAAAAGCAGATCATGTTCGGAATAGTGCCTGCTTGTATTGACCATACTGAGTATTGAGGGGATTACCTCATGAACTGTGGTAAAACCCTAATGTGTTCAATACACCATAATTATAGGAATATTTTCTGATCCTTTTATCTCAACCAAAAGGTGGACTTAAAAAAACCGTTTTTGCCTATGTGGAACAAAAACTTTTCTTGGTGCTCACATTCTCATAAAGATGCATAATGCCTGGTACCACTACCGTCCCATATATTTTGCCATTCCTAAAAGAGAGATGGTGGACTAAATGCATTTCTTAACTTGCAAACACATGGCATGTGGTATTTTCGAAGTACTGTCACCTGCACTTCACAAATACTGCCTTGGTGGTAAAGTCATAATCAACGTGGATTATTCAGAATACCACCTCCAGTAACAATACACACTACTTGGCAATACTGGGGTATGCATAGTCACCTCCCATGGCTCTTGAATGGATAACAGATATTACTTCACCTGGCATGTCATTGGTACATGGGATGTCCTGACACCAGAGACGCTTTTGAATCCGGCAGGGCCATCATAGACAACTTTTTATTGTCTTGTTGCCTTGGACATGTGCTTTTTGAACATGGTGCTACTGATGTGTTCAACTTTTTAAGCTTTCAACTGTTAATTAGTCCTAACAACAACACCAGTATGAAAACAAGAAGGATACAACTGTGTAACCCATCAAAAGGAATCATATGTTGTGAATAGGTATATTTCTATCCATAGTACAGACATACTAAAGGCATCTGCAAAGCAAGCGTGAGATCAATTGAGTTGCACTACAGACAGGTAAAGAGGTGCGTAGGAAGCAGAAGAAAATAGCTGTTCTTTTTTAAATTTCATATAAAAGTGCAACAAACAATGAAAAGTCAGTGGCTTCTACGTGTGCCTCTCACAAAAAAAGATGAATAACCGAATAACAGTGAAGAATTATGTAGTACATTTGCCAAACGTGGGAGAGCTCCTCTGCTGAGAAATCACCAGTTCCAAGGGTGCATGCCTGCTCAACAGGATCCACCATCACCTGCCTTACCAGAAGAGCCATTACCATTTGCATATACGTGAGGTCACTGCCACAAGTAACGTCCTGCAACAAAATGGCAGGCAATTAACCTTTGACAAACAGTGCCCATAGAAAGCCAGGCACATTGTTTATATATGGCTGGCCAATCAGAGCCGTAGAATCTTCAGGGAGATTTGTAGGCCACAGGAAAGGCCCACCTCACTTTCTGTTTTTCTGTTGGTGGTGCCTGGCAGTTATACGGTGTGATCCACAGCACGAGAGAGCAGGAATGCTCACACCTCAACCATTTAAAGCTATGCCATTTTCTGTGTCTTTCAGGCATTTAATAACCTGTTTGTCACATTTTATTTTTCATTGGGCTTGTTTTGTGAAGTCCCTTACCCATGACATTCAAATCCCCACATCCTTAGTAATAGTACAAAAGATGGCATCTGTTTTGCTTGCAATCGCTGAATGTAACCTCCTGCCTCCAACCAACTCTGGGATTTTATCCTCCTTTGTCACTGGCATTCTTGCTCGCTAGTACCAGTCCAAAAAAATGGCATAAGGTTCTCACGTACAAACACTGAATGTAAGAGCTTGGCCCTAAACAACAGTGGTATTTTCGACTCCCTACTATTCACTGGCAACACGTTTCACGTGAACATTGCTCACGGAATGTAGTCAATGGGATTCTCCACTCCCTAGTAGTAGTTACAACAATACATTACCATCCATTACAGTGACTGCGTGGTATTATCCTGCCTGCCCCAAACCACTAGGATTTTGGAAAAATAACTAATCCATTCTTTTTCAGTTGTCTACCTCTACCTGATGTCAATCCTTTTTCCGTGTTGTTTCTCCACATCCTTAACAGCAGCAACTGCCCTCCTGCTCCTTCCTGCAGCTGGACCACCATGCTTGAACCTCCGAAGAAGTTCCGTCTGGCTGATCAGTGGCTTTTCAAGTGATTCATAGTTTATTTGTAATAGGTTTGCACAGACGTAACATACCGTCTGGCACTGTATTCCAGCCACTTTCTTAAACACAGTGAACTTGGGATTGGCTATAGAGGCTACAGATTTACTTAGAACATGTTTCTCTTAAGGTTTTTCAGGTTAGGAGGAAGGTTATTCATGAACATGGCTTGCAGATGGAGAGCTAGGGGATTCCATAGGGAAGGGCTTGCAGACAAAGTCCTGTGGGTGGCCTTTGTATTGGAGCCAAAGCAGCATACTGTATGAAAGAAATTAGCAATGTTTGTCTGAATGAGTACTTACTGTGTGCAGTCCTGACTAAGTCTCCACTGCGTGGGAGAAATACACTATTAATAATGTTATATGACCCACCAGGAGGTCATTGCACCTGTGGACGTTGATTGACACTCTTATAAATTGGCAATCGCAATTCCCGAGAGGTGCTATCATGGTTACCAGGGACTTCAATGTTGACTGTAATGTTTATAGTTTGAATCTACCACAGGGATTAGCTATCAAAAAACACTATTCTCAAGGTAAAGCGTGGAGAAACATGATGGAGGAGTTTGTTCTTCATTTAGTAACTCCTACTGTTAAAGAACCTACGCATACTTGGTCTAATGGCAAATATAGTAGTTACATCGACTTTATATAGGTTAACAGAGTTGTCTTGAAATAATTACCTACCCTTGCAATAACCGTGGCCCCCATGAGTGACCATGCCATATTAGAATTAGAATTACAAATTGGCCACACTGTAATCCCAAAAATGTTAATCTATAATCCTACGGTTAATCTGCAGGGGAAACAGACTGCAATTGATCAATGGAAATATAATCAAATTAAATGCCAAATTGGCATCAATAGGCAAATCAGGGGTCTCTGTGTTAAAACCATGTAACAGGCAACTGGGTAACTTGCTTGATCTGTACGGCACACCAAGTTATAGACACGTGCTTAACAGTAAAAATTCAGGGAAGCCTGGTGTTCCCTATGATTCAGAAATAGCAAAAAGGAAAAGTGAACTGCCGGCTGCTCTGCATAAAATGAAGAGGAATCACAGAATGCAAGAACTGGGCAAAATGGAACTTATAGGCAAAGTTAAAAAAACGTTCAAGCAATGGCTGAGGAACTATCGTTATGCCGAAGCCAGTACAGGCTGGAAGTTCGTCAATCGGTTAATAAAAACAGGGGATTCCAAAAATATTTGGCACATGATTCGTGTGACTGTGTGGGTTCTTCTGCAGTGGAAAACTGTGACCTTTCTGGATCTGACTGGGCCATATTCATTAGGGCCATTTATTGGCATGCATCCTGGAATACTAAGCCGCTGCAAGGGAAATCCATTTTTAACAATGCAGTTTGGTGACAAGTGAAGGGGGCTGACCTGGTAGAGCTCACAGGCAAGTTAAAACCCTCCCTATCAGCCTGATGGCCTGAATAACATCGTATTCAGGAATTATTCCTGCTACTGGGTAGCAGTACTGCAACACATATTCTTGCATATTTGTGGACCGGACTGGTTCCTGGAACCTGGCAGCAGTCTGTTTTAATCCAGGTGCATAAAAAGGGCTCTAGGCATACCCCGGGAAACTACAGATTTATTGGCCATGTTAGACAGCTTCTTCCAGATATGTTCGAAATTATTTTTGGAGCTGCTGTCGACATGGGAGGAAAGCAATTGCCTTATGAACCTGTGTCAGACAGGATTCAGAATAAAACACAGAATGACCCATTCCATCTGGGAACTTCTTACATTAATATCAGATACCTATGAAGACCCTGACTCTGCATTACACATCTGCTATATGGATTATAGCTCTGCATTCAATAGTGTCCTCCACCCCAAGCTTTGGTCCAAACTGGAAAAATGGGGGATTGATGATTCCCTCTTGTACTTTCCTAATCAGTTGCATAGTGTGGTATCCTAGATGTGGTATCCTAGAGGTTGTGATTGATGGCATGTGTGAGTGCAGGGGCCTGGTGGAAGCTCAGGTGTAGCTTGGAGTGTTGGGGTCACCTAAGTGTTCCAGGGACTGACAGTTGGGACTTGGAGCTGGGCAGGGAACCAGGGTGGAGGCCTGTAGATCTTCTCTCCTACTTCTTACCTGTACTATGTAACAAAGAGACAATAAAGCATGTTCCTTTTCCACTTACCTGGGTCAGTCTAGTTCCTGCTCCTTGTACATCACTGGCCAAGGGTACCACATGCAGGAGGCAGGTTACATCACATAGTAATACACAGGTCAAAGTGCGTCTTTCACAAGAAGGAAACCTCTCTGACTCTATGCCTACCAACAGATGTTTAAAACAGGGATGTGTGTTAGTCCCTCTATTATATAATCCCAATTTGTCTGATTTTGTGTTGTAGCTGTAGTTTGTGAGTATCCATCCACCGCTCTTTGGCAGCAAGGATATACATTGCCACAGATATGCTGATGATACAGTGATATCCGACTGCACAGAACACAGAAGACACTCACTATGTGGTATTGAGATTGTGTAATGAACAGGGGATTCGAAATCATTAAGCAGACATAATGAATGATGTGGTGGGGCTTTCTTAGTCATACACTAGGCCCAGCAATATAGTCTATATACAGATAAATTCTGGTTGGGGCAGTTCATTAAGTTAAACGAGCCCGAACACTATCACATTAATGCTGCCAGACTCTTTCACCCTCATTCTGATTAATTTCTGCACAGGGCAGAGATAGCTCATGAGGCATTGATTCATTTTAGACTCCAATTCACTAATGGCCAAGCTTGAACTCAATCTCTGACTTACTGGTAGCCTAATGCAGACATTCTCTAAGAGCAGACACAGGGTCACTTCTGCATGTACCCCCACACAAAACCAGCAGAAGCATTTTGAGCAATGTTCAGATGCTACAGCAGTTTGATGTGGTGGTTGGCATGCATAGCATTCTGACATTCCAAGACCGAATTACCATACTGGTGATGCTACTATTTGGTCCCTGTTGATATTTTGAGATTCATCAAGCCTATTAGGTCTCTATTGACCACTAACCACACAGATCTACAGTGAGCAGGCCACCCTACTAACATCTTGTCTAATTAGAACATTTATCATATAACAGTGATATAATGACAGCAAAGAATGATGGTAACCAAATTTCAAAAGGGATTCACGTTAGTGTAAAAGGAATAGAGATAATGCAATTTGTAATCTAATCTTGTATATTTTACATATTTACATATATGCCACCTAGTGTAAAAGGAATAGAGATAATGCAATTTGTAATCTAATCTTGTATATTTTACATATTTACATATATGCCACCTCTCATGTCAAAGGTTTCTGCTAATGTGGAGTACACTCATGCAGTTGTTCCTTGTCTATAGATTTGCTTATTGGTCAGTGCACCCTATTTCTGAGAGCTGTACAGATATGAAAAAAGAAAGCAACAGTGAGATCATGTTCTATAAATATGACTAATATTAGTTTCTGCCATCCAGGCTTCGTGCACTCACTCTGCCTCAATGCCAACAAAACCAAGATACTTCTCATTGGGACCCCTGCTCCTGCCTACTTCCCTTCACTCTGACCTTCCTCCATGGGCTCTCGTCCTGCTCTGTCTTCTGAAGCCAGAAATTTTGGAGTCAACTCCGACTCCTCTCTTTCCTTCCTCCTTCCTTCACACTCTGGACATTGCCAAGAAGTTCCACTTTCAACTCTTCATTCTCAAAGAAATTCTACCCTTTCTCACCTTCCCCAAGAAGCTCAATGTTACCCGAGCCCTGGTTCTCTCTAGGCTTGTCTATTCCAATAGCCGCCTCCTGAATCTGCCTTCATCCACTCTGCAACCCCTCCAACTAGTCCAGAATAGGGCAGCAAGACTTATCCTTGGCCTCAAGCCCAGGCACTGCATCTCTCCTACCCTAAAAGCTATTCACTGGCTCACAGTTGCTTCATGGATTAAATTCAAATCCCCCTTATCATCCACAAGGCTGTCTGGGGCTGGAAACCACTCTATCTGCAACACTCTCTTACTAAATATTATGCCTCTAGTCCTCTGCATTCGTCAGGTACAAACTCTATGCGTGAAGCGCTTTGCTAAAAAGAGGGCAGCAGGTCCATCGCTTTCTTCAGCTGGCTACCTTTCTATGGAACAGCTCCCCCTCCAACTGCGTCTTGAGCAGAACTTTCTTAAATTCTGAAAGCTCCTTAAGACTTTCCACTTTACCTCCTCCTTCCCCCTTATCTCCTCTGCTAATTGTCACAGTTGCTTTGATTGGTGTCCAGGGCCCTTATGCATCCTCAGGGCCCTGACCTCCCACACCAAATCACCCCCAACTTCTGTCTATCCTCAGCACTTGCCTTGGCACACCCTCCGTCCATGAGGCTCATACTTACCATACCTTGCACTTCATTTGTGCTCACCCACGAGCACAGGCACACCAGCACCTACCCCCAATGCACCCTCCCTTCTGCACTTGCACGTTCTGCATACTCACAAGATCTAGTAGGTTCGACCTTTCCCCCTCCACCGTATTTAATATTTTTATGTATTTGAATGTGTCTCATTCCCCTGTCCCCTCCCTGTTGCCCTGTGGGCACTTTTCCCCAGAATGTACTTACTGTATAAACACCTAACAAGCGAACAATAAATACATAAATATTCCAAGGCAGCCCGTCACACTGATTAATGCCCATTGCAGGTAGAATTGAGGAGACTGACTCAGGGCTCCCTTCACTTCAGCCTTAATCTATTGAAGAACGAATTTGCATCATAGCAGATGTTAAGGCAATGATAACTCTATGGAATAACTCAAATAACACAAAATCACTGTCTTGCGAGTCAATTACATTGACGGTATGCTTTTCAAACCTTTTTTAAACTTTGCCTGTTGGACAGTATTCCAATGACCTAAACAGGTCAAACCTTGCTGACTGCCAGGAAGAAAAACTGTACCGGAGCAGCAATATATTGTTACAGAATGCAGAGAATGAGCGCTAAGAACATGCAATTGATAACAATAAGATCATATCATGTTCCTTTTCCACTTACCTGGGTCAGTCTAGTTCCTGCTCCTTGTACATCACTGGCCAAGGGTACCACATGCAGGAGGCAGGTTACATCACATAGTAATACACAGGTCAAAGTGCGTCTTTCACAAGAAGGAAACCTCTCTGACTCTATGCCTACCAACAGATGTTTAAAACAGGGATGTGTGTTAGTCCCTCTATTATATAATCCCAATTTGTCTGATTTTGTGTTGTAGCTGTAGTTTGTGAGTATCCATCCACCGCTCTTTGGCAGCAAGGATATACATTGCCACAGATATGCTGATGATACAGTGATATCCGACTGCACAGAACACAGAAGACACTCACTATGTGGTATTGAGATTGTGTAATGAACAGGGGATTCGAAATCATTAAGCAGACATAATGAATGATGTGGTGGGGCTTTCTTAGTCATACACTAGGCCCAGCAATATAGTCTATATACAGATAAATTCTGGTTGGGGCAGTTCATTAAGTTAAACGAGCCCGAACACTATCACATTAATGCTGCCAGACTCTTTCACCCTCATTCTGATTAATTTCTGCACAGGGCAGAGATAGCTCATGAGGCATTGATTCATTTTAGACTCCAATTCACTAATGGCCAAGCTTGAACTCAATCTCTGACTTACTGGTAGCCTAATGCAGACATTCTCTAAGAGCAGACACAGGGTCACTTCTGCATGTACCCCCACACAAAACCAGCAGAAGCATTTTGAGCAATGTTCAGATGCTACAGCAGTTTGATGTGGTGGTTGGCATGCATAGCATTCTGACATTCCAAGACCGAATTACCATACTGGTGATGCTACTATTTGGTCCCTGTTGATATTTTGAGATTCATCAAGCCTATTAGGTCTCTATTGACCACTAACCACACAGATCTACAGTGAGCAGGCCACCCTACTAACATCTTGTCTAATTAGAACATTTATCATATAACAGTGATATAATGACAGCAAAGAATGATGGTAACCAAATTTCAAAAGGGATTCACGTTAGTGTAAAAGGAATAGAGATAATGCAATTTGTAATCTAATCTTGTATATTTTACATATTTACATATATGCCACCTAGTGTAAAAGGAATAGAGATAATGCAATTTGTAATCTAATCTTGTATATTTTACATATTTACATATATGCCACCTCTCATGTCAAAGGTTTCTGCTAATGTGGAGTACACTCATGCAGTTGTTCCTTGTCTATAGATTTGCTTATTGGTCAGTGCACCCTATTTCTGAGAGCTGTACAGATATGAAAAAAGAAAGCAACAGTGAGATCATGTTCTATAAATATGACTAATATTAGTTTCTGCCATCCAGGCTTCGTGCACTCACTCTGCCTCAATGCCAACAAAACCAAGATACTTCTCATTGGGACCCCTGCTCCTGCCTACTTCCCTTCACTCTGACCTTCCTCCATGGGCTCTCGTCCTGCTCTGTCTTCTGAAGCCAGAAATTTTGGAGTCAACTCCGACTCCTCTCTTTCCTTCCTCCTTCCTTCACACTCTGGACATTGCCAAGAAGTTCCACTTTCAACTCTTCATTCTCAAAGAAATTCTACCCTTTCTCACCTTCCCCAAGAAGCTCAATGTTACCCGAGCCCTGGTTCTCTCTAGGCTTGTCTATTCCAATAGCCGCCTCCTGAATCTGCCTTCATCCACTCTGCAACCCCTCCAACTAGTCCAGAATAGGGCAGCAAGACTTATCCTTGGCCTCAAGCCCAGGCACTGCATCTCTCCTACCCTAAAAGCTATTCACTGGCTCACAGTTGCTTCATGGATTAAATTCAAATCCCCCTTATCATCCACAAGGCTGTCTGGGGCTGGAAACCACTCTATCTGCAACACTCTCTTACTAAATATTATGCCTCTAGTCCTCTGCATTCGTCAGGTACAAACTCTATGCGTGAAGCGCTTTGCTAAAAAGAGGGCAGCAGGTCCATCGCTTTCTTCAGCTGGCTACCTTTCTATGGAACAGCTCCCCCTCCAACTGCGTCTTGAGCAGAACTTTCTTAAATTCTGAAAGCTCCTTAAGACTTTCCACTTTACCTCCTCCTTCCCCCTTATCTCCTCTGCTAATTGTCACAGTTGCTTTGATTGGTGTCCAGGGCCCTTATGCATCCTCAGGGCCCTGACCTCCCACACCAAATCACCCCCAACTTCTGTCTATCCTCAGCACTTGCCTTGGCACACCCTCCGTCCATGAGGCTCATACTTACCATACCTTGCACTTCATTTGTGCTCACCCACGAGCACAGGCACACCAGCACCTACCCCCAATGCACCCTCCCTTCTGCACTTGCACGTTCTGCATACTCACAAGATCTAGTAGGTTCGACCTTTCCCCCTCCACCGTATTTAATATTTTTATGTATTTGAATGTGTCTCATTCCCCTGTCCCCTCCCTGTTGCCCTGTGGGCACTTTTCCCCAGAATGTACTTACTGTATAAACACCTAACAAGCGAACAATAAATACATAAATATTCCAAGGCAGCCCGTCACACTGATTAATGCCCATTGCAGGTAGAATTGAGGAGACTGACTCAGGGCTCCCTTCACTTCAGCCTTAATCTATTGAAGAACGAATTTGCATCATAGCAGATGTTAAGGCAATGATAACTCTATGGAATAACTCAAATAACACAAAATCACTGTCTTGCGAGTCAATTACATTGACGGTATGCTTTTCAAACCTTTTTTAAACTTTGCCTGTTGGACAGTATTCCAATGACCTAAACAGGTCAAACCTTGCTGACTGCCAGGAAGAAAAACTGTACCGGAGCAGCAATATATTGTTACAGAATGCAGAGAATGAGCGCTAAGAACATGCAATTGATAACAATAAGATCATATCTTTGCCAACATACAATGCTTTGAAATCTTGTCTTCTCTGAAGCTCACACACTTCTAAGTCATTGCAATGCAAACTGAAGAGAATAACAACACATGCAATGTCCTTTTGATATGAATAACAGGCACAGGGGATTCGTTATCTATCGCACCAATTTAGATACAAGAGAAACTCGACCGGGGAATTCAACTGCACCAGAAAACCGAAGATCCAGCCATAGGACAAAGTTGTACTGCCTTTATTAAAAATTCAATGACAAGGATTGAAGCATGAACAATTCAGCGTTCTCCACACTCTGTCATCAGTCTCGAGCCTGCCACTTGGTTTTGTTAATCCATGTGTGGGATATTCTAACCCACTAGTCCATGCCCTGCAACATCGCTGTGCATTGCTTGCATCAGAAACATCAGAAATGGCTGCTGGAAAGCATGGTGTTCGCTAAAAATCACCCAGAAGTGTGCAGGGGAACCTGAAAAATAGGCCGCCAATCCACTTTTGCCTATGTCAGTTGTAACACAGAAGACCACTGCCAAAACTCATAATTTGGCTGCCCACAGAGCAAAATCATTGCAAGGGAAACACAGAGCTGCTTTAAAAATTTGTTTTTCCTTGGCTTTAAAAAGCGCAAAAATCATGGTTCTGAAACATCACAAGAGATCCAACTTTCTTGTTGGGTGTGAAACATCACTGTATATAAAGAATTCACCTGAACACAATGTTAGCAGAAACATATTTTATCAGAACAAAATCCACATTTAAAGATGCTTGCTTGAAAGAAATATTTCAAAAATGGGCACCATACCGTTACTCGCCTCTGTCAGAAGCTGGCAATCTCTAAACCTGTCATTTTAAAGTTGTACCTTAAAATCAAAGTATGCCAAAGAAGAGACTGCCTATCAAAAGCAAGATGGGCTGTTACAATTCAAACCTATATTTTAAGAAGGCTGAAATTAAGAGATTTGTGGATATTTGTTAAAAATGTAATTTGTATTTTAGGACAAAACTGTTAAACTTGGGTTCAAAGTGAGTTACAGCCAACTACACTGGGCTTCAAAGACATTCCACCCCCTTTTACCCAACAAAGGAATCCTTCCCCCTGCTCTCTGCTAAGAAACTGGCAGGCTGGTGTGAAAGGAACTGGGAGGGGGACTTGGGCCTGTTGTGCTGCTCGCAGACAAAGGACTCCCTTGAACTGAATGGAAATGCTAATTCGGGTGTGAACAGAAACCAGCCCTGGCAGGAAGACACGCCCATGTGACTCTCTAGCTGAGCCAAGACCTTGGAGGCGGAGACAAACCATTGTGTGTATTCAGAGAGCCCAGAAAATATTGTTTTGGAAAAGACTTATAAGAAATTGTACCAAACTGGCAAAAATATGGAATTAAGAGATTATTAAAATGAAAAGATTGCTCACAAGTTGAAACTACTCTGGAATTTTTGCGATGTTCAGAGACTGAACTATCAAAATGTGGACTTTGTAGCAGTTGTGATTATGTTAAAAATATGAAAATTCACTGGAATATGTCCAGAGGGTATGAGCATGTATGGGGAACAATTTGTATAGATTTAACCTTGAGAAACCAACCAAAAGCGTGAAAAATTGTCATTTGGGAACCAAAACTCGTATGAAGATGGGACTTGAACAGAGACGTGCCTTAATTAATCTGTGATGTGTATATGTAATAGTAACAAGTTGGGGATATTATGAATATGTTTTTAGGAAAAATAGATATTCTGGAACAGAAGCAAAGGGGAGGATTTTTCTTTGGACCATAAACACAGTGCCACTCTGACACATCATGACACTCTGTTCCTTCTGAAATCAGGGGACATGGAATTCTCTGACCTATCAGATTCTTAGAGGGTTGGGCATAGTATAATCAGCCTCCCCACCCCTTTGGAAAATGGATAAATAGGGACTGCTGAGGACAGGCAACACACACATTCACCCATCACTGATCTAACGGCAAAGCGCTCTGCAGGAAGAACCCATCTCTAGACTCCAGTACCAGACTCCAGAACCAGACTCCAGAACCCTGAAGCAGTGGCCTTGTTAACATTCCAGTTAGATTTTCTGTAATCACATTTTTCGTGCATTGAAAAGTTTGCCGCAATTTCGCATTTGGTTCAATTTCACCACATGTAAAAGCAGCTATTTCTTGTTTTCAACTTCTGAATTTCGTTTTCCATTTGCTAATCATTCTACAATCATTGCTAGTGTTTACCTGGCCCAATCCAAAGCAACTCTCCCTAGTTCTGAATCCGGTTTAGCGAATGAAATCATTTCTAGCATTTTTCCCATCACTTCATATTACATTCAAAAGCATTAGACCTGTTTAAAATCATTACTGTTCTCTCTAAGCTTGGAAGTGGGATTGAAACTGCAATTGTTGATTGTTATTCCTGAAACCTGTGTGCCCCTATTCCATCTCTTCATATTGCATGTTGGGGTGAGTGAGTAGTAACAGGGGGAAAAAGGGGTCACATTGTCTTTGTTCTGTGTTGCATTCTTTCATATCATTGCATTTCCTTGAACCCCTACAAAGTTATTCTCTGCTACATTGTTCTTCCTATTCCTACTCCTAATTGATTAAAGAGATTGTTGATTATTGTAATACTACACATTGCTGATCATTGTAGAAATATTCATAAGTGTGATATTCAGATATTGTTCATATCCATAAAAGTGTGATATATATATATTGTTCAATTCTTCAAATAAATCTTTTAACTATGCAAAACAAACCTATTTCTTGGTTCAGTGAGACCGGGGGGATTCAAAGAGAGAGGTGTTATATAAGGGTACATCATCCAGAAATAAAACAACTTTTGACATAAAAATGTATAAATAAGGGTTTACATTGGGCATCCCATACTAGGCATTGACTTAGGTGGAGTGCTGGGTTGAAACCACTTACAGATTGGGAGCTCTTCTGGATTAGATCTACCACTTGTGCAGCTTAATACAGTGTGCTAACTAATAGAATACATGATATGACATGATATGATATGATATGATAGTTTATTTATATAGCGCCTATACACAATGTGTTTCAAAGCGCTTCAAGGCAAGGGAGGGAACAAGGGAAAAAACAATGACATTCTTACAGGCCATGAAAGGTAAGGATGTGAAATTAACTATCGTACTCTGCTTGACGACATTTCAGATAGTGCAAGAGCTAAAACATAGATAAGGAAGGGAGGGGGAGAGTGGGAAGGAAATGGAAACAGACAGGCGACTACCGTACTAGGCTTGACGACATTTCTGGTAGAGCCGGAAAATAAACAAGAGGTGAGGGAGAGGGGTGCAGAAAGGTAGGTGAGGAACAAAACAAGCGACTATCATATTAGGCCTGACAACATTTCAGATAGTGCTGGAGGGTGGTTGGGGAGGAAAAAAACAGTAAGGGGAGGGAGGAGGAGACAGACGAGGTTGCTATCATACTAGGTCCAGGGACAATTCTGATAGAGTAAGTGCATAGATGAAAGTAAGGGGAGGAGATAGGAAAAGGGAGATGGGAAGGGAGGAGAGAACAGAGAATTAGCAGTCAAAAGAGTGGAGAAGCACGAGGGGAGAGTGAATACAATTGCAGAAGTCAATAGTAACACATAATGTTGCAAGCCAGGATACAAGATGAAGATGGGAACAGCATGATTCAGGGCCACCAGGAGTACAAGATGCAAAAGAAGTTCAGCATGAGAGTTGAGAAAGGGTGACGCACCATGAATGAATGAAGTCCATAAAAGTCAAATCCAGCATTTTCCACAAAACGGTGTTGGTGAAACCAGAATGTATCAGGACAGACTCCTGCAGAAGTAGGCTTGAGTGGGGTGAGGGGGGACCAGGGTAGAAGAATCAAGCAAAACAGTCAACACCTGTGTGTGAGAATGGGGGGGCACAAGGGAACATCACGGGGGACCAGAGGGAGTAACACATGTTGGTGCATGCCTACCTGCTGTCTGAGCAGGGGGTCGGACCCTGGGTCCTCCTGGTCCGAACAGGTCCAAACAGGAATTCCCCTTTTCTTCATCTGCCCTTCGCTTAGGACGCCCGGGCGAGAGAGCCCTTGATCTAATAGTTAGGAGCAGGAAGGAAGAGGCAGGGCTAAGAAGGTGGGTGGTGCTTGCTAAGTGGTGAAAAAGAGCGTCAAACAGGAAGGCACCAGGTGGGCGGGGCTTGCTAAGTGGTGAAAAAGAGCAGCAAACAGGAAGGCACCAGGTGGGCGGGGCTTAGGCCAGGTGACCTAGATCCACTTGCACCTGCTTCCCATCTGCAAAGGAAAAGAGGCTGGAGGGCTCCTTAAGTAAGGAAAACGAGTGGCAAACAAGAAGGCACCAGGTGGGCAGAACTTGCTAAGTGGTGAAAAAGAGCGTCAAACAGGAAGGCACCAGGTGGGCGGGGCTTGCTAAGTGGTGAAAAAGAGCAGCAAACAGGAAGGCACCAGGTGGGCGGGGCTTGCTAAGTGGTGAAAGAGAGCGGCAAACAGGAAGGCACCAGGTGGGCGGGCTTAGGCCAGGCGACCTAGATCCACTTGCACCTGCTCCCCATCTGCAAAGGAAAAGAGGCTGGAGGGCTCCTTAAGTAGGGAAAAAAGAGCGGCAAACAGGAATGCACCAGGTAGGCGGGGCTTGCTAAGTGGTGCAAAAGAGCAGCAGGCAGGAAGGCACCAGGTGGGCGGGGCTTAGGCCAGGTGACCTAGATCCACTTGCACCTGCTCCCCATCTGCAAAGGAAAAACCTGTTGGGCTACCAGGCTGTGTTACACTGTAAAAGCACCCCTCAAAAGGGAACAGTCTAAGGAAACGGTCTGTTTTGCAAAAATAAAATAAAAAACTTCTGTAAATCAGGAAGGAAATGAATATTTCCAGAATGGCGACATTGGTAGACATCAATATGGCTAGAGAACACCTTTTACATAAGTTATTTGTGAGAGGTGAATGGACAGAGCAGGACCAGAAGGTGTGGCTGCAGGCAATCACACAACAGATCACTGCAACAGGGTTAGATAACTGGAAAGACCAGGGTCCCTTACATGTGGCCCTGAGTGAACTATACATGGCCCCTAAGGCCAAGGATGAGCAAAATAAGATTGCCAAGATAGCGGCACATCTATATTTAACTATGGGAGCAATATAGGATAAATATGCTGAAGGCCAAGATCTGGCAAGTAAGCAACTGATGGCATTAGAAAGGCCCAATCTGATCTGGACTCTTCTGAGCAGAGGCTGAAGAGGAACCAGGAGTCAGAAAATGAAAGCAGGCAGTATACAGTTAAAATAAAAGGGGATATGGGTATCCTGCAACAGGAAAAGCAGAACAGGATACCAGAATTCTGGCCTTGCAGAAGGAGTACCAAGAAATTGTGGACTCTCTACTGCAGAGCCAGAAAAAGCTGGAGCAACAACTGGATTGCAACAGGGCATGTGCAGAGCAGATAGTCACCCTGCAAAGCCACCTGTATAGAGAGAAGGCAGAGAGCTACACATTAATTCTGAAAGACCTGGACACCCAAGCAGAGTTTGATGAAGAGTGCCAGAAAGCTGGTGCGCCTCAAAGACAGAGGGACGACCTGGCGGCACAGAGGCAGGCTTTTGCTCAGGAAAGGGACATCTTAGGCTGGGAAGTCTGTCACTTAAAAGGGAAACTGGAAGAAAATCACCTGTCCCTCCAGGGACTTGGTGACCTCCAAAAAGAGCATGATAGATTGTTAGAGCACACTAGGAGGGTGGAAGATGCTCTGGCAAGGAAGGAGCAGGCCAGTACGGACAAGACTCAGGAGGTAACCCTCCTGCAGCAAAGACTGGCCCAGTACTCAATGACAAAACAGGAAGCACAGAGAGAAAATGAGGCTCTCTGTGAGAACAATGATAGGCTCCACAGACAGGTAGCCATGCAAGAGAGACTGATAGAGACTAGTAAGGCTTTAATTGAGGAACAGAAAGCTCAGGTTCTTGCATGACAACAGGGAGCAGGGGCTGATAGAGATGAGGTTCACTGGGAAAGGGAAACCTCAGGAACCCTAGTACAAGAGGCCTTCATCTCTCCCAGTCCCTGGACTCTGACACCCCCATGTCCACTGGCGCACATGAGCCCAGGGCCACGGGGATGGCAGATTACTATCCAGTCAGAAGTATGGTGCACATAGACCACCACCTCGTTGGAATGGATGGCCAGGCATCTGGGTATGGGTACCCAAGCACTGTGAAATGTAGTGGGGAACTCCAGGAGAGTAGGCCCACTAAGGGCATCTTCAAAACCTCTGCCCAGCTAGGGGGTACCCATCAAATCCTGGGAGCAAGGAGGAATCAGAAGACTCCTCTGAGTGCCACAGGACACATGAGACTAGGTCCCCACATTCTGCCAGCCATTCCCAGGCTTGCGGAATCCGGGAGAACCTAGAAGACCAGACGGGCACCTCTGGGAGCAGTGCCTCTGAGTCAGAGGAGGATTGGACCAGGGTTATCCGAACCAAGAAGGCCAATAAGGCAAAAAGGGCCTTGCTTAAGGACCCCTTAAAACAGATGAAGGCAATTAGGAGCGTCATCATGCCTTATCATAAGAACACCAAATATTCTGTTTGAGAGCACTTAGAGCTCTTTGAGCAGATGATTGAAACTTTCCATTTGAAAGACAGCAGTAGCTGCATTCAGTATGTGAAATGGACCTTCTCACCAGAATACTCCAGTTTCTTTACAGGGCTGGAGGAGCAAAATCATTCTAGATGGTCCACATATAGGGCGGCCATCTTGAAGCATTTTTCTGTTCACAGAAATCCCCAAGAGGCTCGCAAGGCAGCCTACAACTTATAATGTGGGGAGGATCAGGCCCCAAAAGAATTTGTGCAGGAATTAAAGCGTGCCTTTGCGCAGACTACCAGAAGGTTGAGCACGGACAGCAAAGAATTTGTTAATACTTTTTTCCACGCTCTACCAAAGTACATCATGACCCAGCTAGTGAGAGATCTTCATGAGAAAAGATCACTAGACTGGGTCATTGAACAGGCCACCCAAATCTATGAGGTGCAAAAGCCCATAGAAAACAAAAATATTGCTAAAAGCCCCAAAACAACCAGCACCCCTGCTGCTGCTAAGGTGGCAGAGGTGAAGGTTGCCCCCATTTTGCATTTGGAGATGGGGGGGGCTAAAAACCCACCAGCACAGCAGAATAATCCCAAGCCCAGAAGGCCCTCGGGCCAGTCACCCACAAGGAGCCAAGGAGGTAGTCCCACAAATGGGATCCCTCACTCCCCTGACTACATAAGTCCCTGCTACAAGAGGAACAGACCCATCCTGGGTTATGTGTGGACTCCTCCAGCCCAAGTGGGGGGGATCCAACCAAGCACTGAACTCAGGGAACTTCCCTCCTCACTTCCCCCAGGAGGTCAGAAATTCCCCAAATCCTGGGCAGAACTTTTTCCCCAGGTATCCACAAAATGTTCAACCCCAGAACAATCCATCCTTCTTTCCCCACTTTCCTGAGACCAGACAACCTAATCCAGGAGAGGGGAGGCCAAGGGTGGAGGGGTACCCAAATCTTCCCAACCCAAGGTATTACCAGAGAAGGGATAGCTAACCTTCCCGGGATCAGCCCAGGGGAGAAATGAGAACCCTGTATCAGCCTGAGCGGCTTTCACAGCTAGAGTGCCAGGTCCAAAACATGGCACAGGATCTGGGTTGCATGCTGAGGGCTCAACAGAACTCTCAGTTGAGCATGCTGGCGCAGAATACCCCAAACTCTGGACCTGGTGCTCCAGAGCAATGACGGGGGCAGCACCCCGACAACCCACCGGTTCCCAGGGAGGAGGCACAAGAGGAAGGGGGTGTAAAGCCTTGGAGGAAGCTTCCTTCCCCACTTGTAGAAAGCCCCTGGAAACCCAGGAACTGGAACCAAAATCTCCTGCCCCTGAAAGTCTGCCACCTAAGGAGCAGAGAGGGGGTAGGAGAAACAAAGTACCCAAACAGACCCATTTTGAGGAGGAGGTACAAGTCTTCCAATTTGAAGGAGAGGGATCCTCAGAGGATCATGGGAAAAGGATCTTCTCCTTCAAAGATGGGGGAACTCCTCCCAAAGAAAAATGGGTCCCACATGATTCAAATCCAGACTAGGTAGATGTGGTTACTAAGCTAGCGCCGCCCATCATCCAACCCCATAACCAACGGCATAAAAATCCCCTGGTTCAAACCCATCCTGGGGACTGCCTCCAAAAGGGGGGGGGGGCAGCCCAGCACCAGAACCAGGGGAACACAAAACTTCTCCCATCTCTAGTTGCCACCTTTTTCTTTCAGATTCCCAAGACTCCCCACAGAATTCTGCCCAAATCTCTTCTCTATCAGTCTCCAAAACGAAAAAACAAACCCACCAGTTGTCCAAAAATGTGTATTATCTGTGCCCCTTTGCGGAGAAGGAGGGAAGATACTATGCCCTGGTACAAATACAGGGGCAGGGTACAATTTTGGCACTGCTGGACACTGGATCCCAAGCTACCCTTCTGTCCAAAAAGGCCTTTGATAAACTGAATTCAGGAAGGGGGGAGAAATAGCAAATTCCTCTCACCTCTCTTCCTGGACAACTTCAGAACTTTGACAGGAAGGAAATTCCTGTTAAGGGGACTGTGGATTTGGACATTAAAATTGGGTGACACAAGGTGAAGCACCCGGTCATAGTTGTGACTCCAGAGGGCACCCCTTGTTTACTAGGGAATGACCTCCTGAGAAGGTTGTCACCCCTAATAGATTGTGTGAACAAGGTCCTCTGGACCCAGACTAGCCGACCAATAAAATTAAAACAGAGTGTCAACCATTTTAGTTTAAACAGCACATGCCACATGGTTGAACAAAAATCTGACCAAGTAAAATTTCAATTCCAGAACAATCAAATTCCAGACGTGACAGTAATAGCAGTAGGACAACAGACTGGTAATGGGGGGTCCTCTCTATTTCTGAAAATCAACCTTCCTTCCAGTTTAAGGTGGCATTCCACACTGGAAGGAAACACTCTGAAATTCTTTACCAATCCACAATCAGACATTCCCACTCCTATAGTCCAGAAAGATGAGAAATCAGCTCAGAGCCTGGCTGATATTCAGCAAATTGGAGAGCAGTTGTTCATCCCTATTCAGTTAAATGAAGGGAAGGACTCTGTTCTCGCCCGAGTGTGTGTGAACAACGGTAAGAGCTTCATCAGCAAAGCCATGTTCCGCCAACTCCCAAAAGACCCAGCCATTCCCACATTTAGACTCATAGACAAATGGGAAATGGATCTGGAAACACCCAATTTCAAACATCTCCTGCCAAGCAGGTGTATGCTCAAAATCTCCATAGGCAACAAAAGCATAGTCCATAATTGTTGGGTCGTGTGAGACGTCACTTCCACCTTTTACTTAGGCAGTGACATTCTCAATCGCTTTGCCATTAATTTGAACCTAATAAACATCAAAGCTTGGTCCCGATTAGCGGATGATCCCATGGGCTTTGATGATCCAGAGAAAGCATTTAGGTCAGCTAAACTGCTGCCTTAAGCAGTTGAAATTAAGATTGGAGAGGAAGTCACCATCCCAGAAAGGACCCGACAATTCTCCCTGGAAGTGAAAGTAAAAAGAGGACAGAAATTGAAAAACCCTGATGCCTATATTCATCTAAATGCTTCTCTCCAACAGCAAAGGTTGGGGGTGAACCCAACACCATTAGTCAACATAAAACATGACACCATTCCAATAGAGGTGGATAACAGCAACTTAAAGAGTATCACTCTAGCCGCAGGCACCATTATTGGAATGGCGGTTGATGACCAACATTTTTCCATTGATTTAGGAAATGAACTGTTAGGACCAATCCCCAAGGACTGTTTTGACAGTGACAGTGATGACAACACAACACCAGACAGGATCTTTACCCGGCACGGGGGGAACTTCCTGGTGTACACTTCCTGCCCTTATGGCAAGGAAGATGTGACTTGTGACTCAGGAGGGATGAGGTGATTTTCCAGGTCTGTGAGGACTGCATTCCCCACCTGAAGCCACCAGTCCAGATCAGCGCTCTAACCAGGGATTTCTCCACCCAGCTGGAGGAGGCCACTGAAATAGCAAAACCAGAAGTCTTTTCAGGCTTCAGGCAGATGGATGAAGAGAGAGTCAACCTAGCTGATGCCTGTGAGACTCACACCGAAATCCACACAACAATTCCCACGGACCCTGGCATGACTCCAGTGTTGTGCAGCAATATTGCTTGCCTCTCACATCAATGGAGTCCCTTACTGAAATAATTAAGAACCTTGAGTCCCATGGGATAATCCGTCCAGTCCACAGCACCTTCAATAGTCCGGTGCTGGGGATATTGAAGCCAAACGGCCAGTGCAGACTCTGCGCTGACCTTAGGGAGCTAAACAAATGGGTCCATACTTCCTGATGGCCTCTTCCCTACATTGACCAAGGGCTGGCCCAGATCCAGGGGTCACAGGTATTCACTGCAATAGACCTGACCAATGGATACTGGACTGTACCTGTCAGTAGGGAGGATCAATACAAGCTGGCCTTTACCTTTGGGGGGGCAGCAGTACACATGGACCCGAACTCCCTTCGGATACATCAACTACGGCAATGAATTCAACATTTTTCTACATAAGGCCATGCCTGACCTGGGTGAGATTGGTAACCTGGCTTATGTAGATGATGTCCTCATCAAAAGCTCAACTGTGGAGGAACACATAGCGGAGATCTGTTATGTTCTGACACAGTTGAGGGCCGCCGGAGCAAAACTTTCCTTTCAAAAGGCACAGTGGTGTAGAACCCGTGTCAAATTCTTGGGGCAAGAGATTACTCCTCAGGGTCTCTGAACCCAGGAAAAGAAAGTGGAAGCACTCCAGAAATTAAAAGACCCCACAACTCTGCGGGAACTAAGGAGCCTCCTTGGACTGACTAATTACAGTAGAAAGTTCATTGAAGGCTATGCAGAGATCACAAGACCCCTGATTCATCTTTGGAGTCAAGTGGGAATGGGATCCACAACAAGCCGAGACAGTAAGACAACTCAAAAGAAGCCTCTCACAAGAACCTTGCCTACCTTACCCTGTCAGAGACAAGGAGTTCTTCTTGGAGACAGGGTTCTCTAATACATGCTTAACTGCAGTATTATACCAAAAGCATGACAAGGTCAATAAAGTAATCTCCTATGCAAGTAAAACTTTATCCTCTGTGGACGAAAAATTCAATGACTGTGAGAAGGCACTCCTGACAATGGTGTGGGCATTGAAGAATTACCACCCGTATATTCAGGGGGAACACATCATAGTGGAGACTCCACACCAGCCTCTGCAATATCTCCAAAGTGACAGAATCCGGGTCGGAAATGTGAGTAATTCCCGAATTACTTCCTGGATTCTGTAAATGCAAGACTTTCCTGTGGAGTTCAGATATGGCAAAAACAAGAAGAGTCCCCTCGCGCAAGGTCTGGCTGACTTGCATGATTGTACCAGAGAACACTGTCTTGAGGACGAGAGTCTAAAAATCAAGGACAACATGGAGGCATACCTCAATTCCCCACACAAAGTTTTTGAAGAAGACAAGTGAGAGGGAATGCCCACTGTCTATGTGGATGGATGCTCCTACCATGTTGACAACAACGGGGAAAAAGAACTTGTGGCCGGCATAGGGAATGCATGGGTGAATGAGACCCCAGAACCCTCCACTGGGTACAAGATTGGGCCCCGAAGTAGTCAAGTGGCAGAGTTGATGGCTGTGCATCAAGCCATCCTCACTGCTGTCCAACATCAACTCCACGAACTGGTCATAATCACTGATTCAGATTATGTACGGAACGGGTTTGTGGACCACCTGGTTAACTGGAAAACCAAAGGCATGTTATGTGCTAATAACAAACCCTTGAAACATGGGAAATTAATTCAAAATATTGATGATCTGGTCACCTCGAATGGTATGACCATCTACTTGAAAATGATCAAGGGTCATTCCAAAGTAGAGGGACCAAACAAAACTGGAAATGACTTAGCTGATCAGCTGGCCAAAACCGGGGCCATCCAAGGGGATCTCATAGAGATCGAGTCCCTGTTGGGGGAAATCCAGGTCACTGCTATCACTAGGACCCAGACAAATGCTCACAATGAACTCTCGACTGCACAATGGAGTAAGGAAACCCCAGATGCTGATTTGATTACGGCTCAAAAAGGGGATCCAATAATTGGTAAGTTTTATCAACACATTGAGGACCCTGAGAACTTTCCCCTGACGGATACCGATTACATAGGGAAAGAGGACCTCAGAGTGTTGATGAAATGTCCGAAAATGTTCCTAATCCAATACGGTTTGTTGGCAAGGAGATCCCTAGCTGGCCATGATCAGTGGGTGGTCCCTACATCATTCCGAAGCTTGATGTTAAGTCACGCCCATGATGCGACCACAGCCGGTCATAGGGGGTTTCATACAACACTTGAAATCTTAAGAGAGGTTGCATACTGGCCACACATGGGGCACAACCTCAACCAATACTTGAAGGGGTGTTTTGTGTGTGCACAATTTCAGCCAATATCCCTCACACACCGTTCACCTCTCCAAAAGAGGGGGATGACACTGCCATGGTCAGATTTGCAAGTCAATTTCATCGGGCCCGTGATTCGCTCCTCTAGGGGAAACAAGTACATGTTGACTGTGACATGCTTGTTTTCTAAATGGGTGGAATGTTTCGCGGCCCCAAACTGCAAGGCAGAAACAGCAGCTGCCCTGATGATCAACCAAATCTTTTTGCGTTTTGGACTACCCCAAAGGATCGAGTCAGACAGAGGTAGCCATTTCACCAGCGAAGTAATGACAAAGATGTGGGAGATACTTGGGGTCAAAAGGAAGCTACATATTGCTTACCGGGCTGCCTCTAGTGGTGCAGTAGAAAGATACAACAAAACAATTGTGAGCATATTAAAAAAGTTTGTGGCAGATTCTGGGCCAAGTTGGGATATTCAATTACCTCTTGTCCTAATGGCCATCAGATCTACCCCTTCATCTGCAACTAAAATATCACCGTTTGAGCTGATGACTGGACGCAGGATGGTGCCTCCTCAGCATCTGCTCTACAGAACCCAAGAGCAGACATTGATCAATGCCTCCACAACTCATGGGTATGTTGAAAATCTAAGAAAACACCTTCAACATGCTTTTGCCTATGCTCAGCAAAATCTAGAGAGATCAGCCGACAGCATGAAGACCCACTATGACTTAAAGACTACCAGAAAAGAATGCAATGTAGGAGACCGGGTCTACTTATACAATTTACAAAGGAACCAGGCCAAACAGCCCAAATTTTTGCCTAACTGGAGGGGTCCTTTTGAAATTGTAGACAAAATCTCACCAGTCGCCTACAAAATCTGCATCCCCAAAGGCAGTTTTAGCGGAAGGGGAAGATAAGTGGGTCCATATTGACCAACTAAAGTGCTGCCTAGGCACACTGTGCAGCAACTGGAGGAGACTTCTGGAACCCCAGAGGGGGTCACTCCAGCTCGATAAAATTCCAACTATAAAATATTCCATATATAGTCTATAAAATACAATATAAAAATGTGTCCTGATTTATCAAAAAGTATGTGTCCGCCCCACTACATTAATAGTGGTGGGGAAATGTCTATGAATATGTTTTTGCTTTGTCATCCTAGGATTGGAAACCATGGAGTCGGAAACCAAGGAGGACTACCAAGGGACCGGGAGCAAAGATCCAAGGGCCCCGGAGTATCTCTCAATACTCACATCAGGACTGGACGAGGAGAACCGGTCGATCCGCCCCTGATGGAGGAAAAGATGATGAACATTGCCATTTTTGGAACCAAAAGAGATGAGACTGACATCCCAGTCTTGCGAATTCCCATTGATGGTCGATCAATGCCAAATCGCAAGAGGGGGGCTTGTGGGATGTTCTAACCCACTAGTCCATGCACTGCAACATCACTGTGCATTGCTTGCATCAGAAACATCAGAAATGGCCATCAGAAAGCATGGTGTTTGGTAAAAATCACCCAGAAGTGCGCAGGGGAACCTGAAAAATAGGCCACCAATCCGCTTTTGCCCATGTCAGTGGTAACACAGAAGGCCACTGCCAAAACTCATCATTTGGCTGCCCACAGAGCAAAATCATTGCAAGGGAAACACAGAGCTGCTTTAAAAATATGTTTTTCCTTGGCTGTGAAAAGTGCAAAAATCATGGTTCTGAAACATCACAAGAGATCCAACTTTCTTGTTGGGTGTGAAACATCACTGTATATAAAGAATTCACCTGAGCACAATGTTAGCAGAAACATATTTTATCAGAACAAAATCCACATTTAAAGATGCTTGCTTGAAAGAAATTTGTCAGAAATGGGCACCATACCGTTACTCGCCTCTGTCAGAAGCTGGCGATCTCTGAACCTGTCATTTTAAAGTTGTACCTTAAAATCAAAGTATGCCAAAGAAGAGACTGCCTATCAAAAGCAAGATGGGCTGTTACAATTCAAACCTATATTTTAAGAAGGCTGAAATTAAGAGATTTGTGGATATTTGTTAAAAATGTAAATTGTATTTTAGGAGAAAAATTTGTTAAACTTGGGTTCAAAGTGAGTTACAGCCAAAAACACTGGGCTTCAAAGACATTCCACACCCTTTTACCCAACAAAGGAATCCTTTGCCCTGCTCTCTGCTAAGAAACCGGCAGGCTGGTGTGAAAGGAACTGGGAGGGGGACTTGGGCCTGGTGTGCTGCTAGCAGACAAAGGACTCCCTTGAACTGAATGGAAATGCTAATTCGGGTGTGAACAGAAACCAGCCCTGGGAGGAAGACAAGCCCATGTGACTCTCTAGCTCAGCCAAGACCTTGGAGGCAGAGACCAACCATTGTGTGTATTCAGAGAGCCCAGAAAATATTGTTTTGGAAAAGACTTATAAACAATTATACCGAACTGGCAAAAATTTGGAATTTATAGATTATTAAAATGAAAAGATTGCTCACAAGTAGAAACTACTCTGGAATTTTTGCGATGTTCTGAGACTGAACTATCAAAATGTGGACTTTGTAGCAGTTGTGATTATTTTAAAAATATGAACATTTATAGGAATATGCCCAGAGTGTATGTGCATGTATGGGGAAAAAGTTGTATTGATTTAACCTTGAGAAACCAACCAAAAGTGCGAAAAAATCATCATTTGGGAACCAAAACTCGTATATAGATGGGACTTGAACAATAGGCCGCCAATCCACTTTTGCCCATGTCAGTTGTAACACAGAAGACCACTGCCAAAACTCATAATTTGGCTGCCCACAGAGCAAAATCATTGCAAGGGAAACACAGAGCTGCTTTAAAAATCCGTTTTTCCTTGGCTGTGAAAAGCGCAAATATCATGGTTCTGAAACATCACAAGAGATCCAACTTTCTTGTTGGGTGTGAAACATCACTGTATATAAAGAATTCACCTGAGCACAATGTTAGCAGAAACATATTTTATCAGAACAAAATCCACATTTAAAGATGCTTGCTTGAAAGAAATATTTCAAAAATGGGCACCATACCGTTACTCGCCTCTGTCAGAAGCTGGCAATCTCTAAACCTGTCATTTTAAAGTTGTACCTTAAAATCAAAGTATGCCAAAGAAGAGACTTCCTATCAAAAGCAAGATGGGCTGTTACAATTCAAACCTATATTTTAAGAAGGCTGAAATTAAGAGATTTGTGGATATTTGTTATGACACTCTGTTCCTTCTCAAATCAGGGTACAGGGAATACTGTGACCTATCAGATTCTTAGAGGGTTGGGCATAGTATAATCAGCCTCCCCACACCTTTGGAAAATGGATAAATAGCGACTGCTGAGTACAGGAAACACACATATTCACCCAACACTGATCTACCGGCCGAAGCACTCTGCATGAAGAATCCATCTCTAGACTCCAGAACCAGACTCCAGAACCCTGAAGCAGAGGCCTAACCAAAAAAGCTGAACCCTTCTCAGTGGGCCTTTTAAAATCTTGCAACCTGATTTTAACCCCTAAACTTCCATGGGGCCTAACCAATTAAACAGCCTGGCTGTGCTGTGTCGGCTACCTCTGGCCAAGAACCCTTGCTAGAACCCAACATCCAGATCAGTCCAGCAGAGCTGTAACCCAGAACCCGTCAGATCCAGTCCAAGAGGCCATGCAGACCAGAGTGCCTTGCTGAGAGCAGTCCAGGTGTCCTGAAACCTGTCCGGTGACAAGCGAATTCCAGCCAAACCTTTGACCAGATCTTTGACGGTGCATTCCATTCCAAAGCAATAGTAGTGAGTATTTAGCATAGAACTGTCCATAGTCATCTCTTAGTATTCAGGAATCTAACCCAACCCATTTCAACATATCCATAAGGGTACATCATCCAGAAATAAAAGAACTTTTGATATAAAATGTATAAATAAGGATTTCCATTGAGCATCCCATGCTTGGCATTGACTTAGGTGGAGTGCTGGGTTGAAACCACTTACACATGACGTCACAAAATGAAGTTACATCCTAGAAAACCTAATGGGACTTGGGATTGGTTAGTGAGGTAAACTACATATACATTCTATAAGGGGTTAGAGTAGTAATTGGGTCAAACATATCTGGTGGCTCCTCCTGTGATCACCTCTGAATGTTGCAAGTACAATTGTTACAGGCTAGTGGATGGAGATTGGAGGATTCAACATATTATGAGCTTAGTGTGGAAGGTGGATAGGGATTGGAAAAAGAGAGTCTTATTAGCCTTGGAGCTTTGGAAAGTTACCATGCCAAGTGATACTACCCAAGGTGGTAGGAATGACCTTGAATGTGCTGCGTATTCTCAAAAAGTTACCATCTCCGATCTCCTAGGCCTTGAGACAGAACATTTGGCTTTGAACCTGATATTGCTCTTGCATTCAGTTCGATGGGAAAGCCACTCCAGTCTGACTCGAATGAATATGCTCTGTCTTGCAGGTTCAGATCAAGTCTGTAGAGACCACAGAATTAATTTATCCTGCGTGCAATTTTGAGGATTTTCAGCTTGCATTTCATGCAGGTGTCTTATCCTTTCTGCTGACTTGTAACTCTCCTTTTCTCTGTGTCCTTGGCAATGCTGCGTACGGTGGCTGCACTGGAAGCCAGGTCTGCGTGTTCCAGTGAGATCAGTCTGTCAATTCATCCCTGCATTCTCAAATCCATTCTGTTCCTTCCATCCATTCCAGTGTACTTGTGGCTTCCATTTTGATTTACATGGCAGCCCATGTTAGTTGCGTTTAAGCGTCAGCAAGAAGTTTGTATGTATGTGTGTGTGAGACTTGTGGTTTCTGTACATGGAAAGTGTGTGTGTGTGTCATCTATCAGAGTCATAAACATTTTCTTCTTGCCTATCAGCAATCGATATAAAGTGTCTGCATAATTTCATGCAGGGATGCCTATGTGCTTCATGTCTAACACATCTATGTTAGAGTGTCAGTCATGACATCATGAGCTTATTTGTGGTTATGGCCAGTCAACCTGTTCCATTGATTGCAGCAGTCATCTGGATAGTGTCTGAATGGTTGTCTGAGTGAGTAGTGTTTTTCACACCTATGATACACCGAAGATGGGGAGGAGGTGCACAGGAATGATGTACAGCTTTTGTTGCTCTGTTACCGAGATGTGAGTGGGATACGCCACGTTTAGGTCTCCCTATTCAAACATGTGAAAGGTGTACCCATTCCTGTACTGCCAAAAACAAAGTAGAACCTCTTTGTAAGAAATTAATTCTGTGATGTTACAGAAAGATGGATTTTAGGA
The DNA here is from genome assembly GCF_040938575.1 of Ambystoma mexicanum. NCBI lineage: Eukaryota > Metazoa > Chordata > Amphibia > Caudata > Ambystomatidae > Ambystoma > Ambystoma mexicanum. The sequence goes on from NC_090937.1 coordinate 434,023,316, forward strand.
GTAGGAACAAATGAATATGTGAAGACTCCCCACACTCACAACAAAGGGGGATTTTGAGAGAGGTATTGAGCATTCCCCATCATAAAGGGAAACACTGTTGTTTAGACTAACAAGATTATGCTATACTTCTCATCCATGAAATATTCCAAGGGAGAGAACCCCCCCTTATTATGGAGGTGTTCTCATGCCATCAAAGTCCTGACTCAATGGAAATAAGTGAGAAGGAAAAAAAGGAATGAAAGTCAAAAACAATGCTGAAAAAGACGATGATTATGATGAAGAGCCCGGTGGTCGGTCAAAAAACCGAAAACAAAATATCGAATCACCAAAATCCCGAATCCAAAATCTCGAAAAAAAAAAATCTCGAATTATTTATTTATTTATTTATATGTATTTGTGGGTTCAGGTAAGTATAAAAAAAGGGTAAAATAAAAAAAAAATAAAAAAGGGGGGGTTGGGGGGGAACCCCCCATTTCGAAATAAAAACGTATTAAAAAAAAATTCGAGATTTTTGTTTTCGATATTTTGGATTCGAGATTTTTGTTTTCGATATTTTGTAATTCGGTTTTTTCACTATAAACCGAAGAGCCCACTAACAAGAGTCACACAAAATATTTAAACAGAACTGAAGGAACTCTAGTCCCAGTGGCTGATTCAACAACTTTCAAGGTGAGAAGTCCCCAAGATCATGTCAGTACCAGTGGCATGTCTAGACTCTTTTGACTGTGGTGACCCAATTGGGGCACTCACTTGTGCAGGTGTGGCATGAAGTACGAGCGCACACACACATTATGATTATACTTTAGGATAATGGGGTGGCACCTGGGGTGGCCAATCAGATTCCAGGGGTAGGACCTGCCACCCCAGGCCACTCCCTGAACATGCCACTGGCCAGTACAGAGGGACGCAGGGCTACACAAATGGATACTCAAAAACACACCAGACTACGATGAGCCCCACTGTGTGTTTTCAATCACACCCCTTTCTAAAGTAAGTAAAACAATAGTATCCAAGAGCGTTCAACTTATTATATCCATTTAGAACTGACTGAGGAAAGTATTTACCATTGCAGAATATGTTTGCTATTTGTATTGCCAAATGAAGGCTACTTCTGTATCTATTACCTCCTGTATGCACCTGAAATCACAGATTCAAAACTGGTTTACAACACATGAAACTCCTTCATATTGCGCATAGAAAATAGGATGACTCTTATTTTAGGAAGAAGAACATGTCATATTGTCCTTACTACAGCCTACAAAGCATTAATAAATCTTCATTTTAAAGGCGGGGCACACCCATTCTTATTATATCTTTAAACAGTGCCTCACCCTGCCACACATTACAGAATGTTTTCCTATGGAGCATCACCAACTTTATGTGCTCCAAACACCCTGTTTCTTCCAAGGTGAAAGTTTCAATTTTAAGAGACTGCTGTGAATCTGTAAGCTTCATTGCACTGTTGGCAATATTCAAACACTAGCTCCCTCAAGCAGCTTGCAGACAAATGTCCTGGAAACATATGGGCCACACTAGGAGTTTGGTGGTAATTCACCAGTAAATCTGCTGATTTACCACCAGACTTAATTGCTGTGACTGCTACTTGGTCCCTTGGGTTTACCACAGGATTGCAAGTGGTGGTAAATCAGTATAATTATATATTTACAGAGGTCAGAGGACTCCATAGGGATGTTTAGCAAATTTACAGGCAGCGGATTTACTACGCGGTAAATCCACTGATTTTTGGAGGTGAAGTGGCAGCTTCATCTCCAGCTTGTTGCAGGAGATAAATCCTCTACTTTGCCTCCAGATGTATATAATTTGGCAGTGCCGGAATAACAGTGGTAATTCTGCTACTGGCAAAAAAGGCAATAACGGAATTACCACCACTTTTTTCCTCCACCACCAAACTTGTAAAGAGGCACAAATAGCTTGAGGCAGCTGATGTTTGTTTGATGCAGTGAAAGCATTCAATTCTAAAGACAATCATTGCTGTCAGTTTTCAGGAGTGATTCATTGTAACATGTTTTCTTTAATTTGTGACCGATAATATGCATATGTTTCCAGGATTACTATTGTCTGCAAACAGCATATATTTATATTTTTTAAACTGTCTGTACCCTTTCCACAAAAAAGAAAACCTGTAGCAGTTAATCATTGCCACCAAGGTGATGAAGCCTTGAGACATACAGCAGTGGCATAACATGGAAACCTTCAATTTAGGGGTTCAGAGCACATAACGTTTATAATGTTCCTTAGAAAAAATAATTGGACATTTTTTTTGAAATTTGTGTATGGGTGTAGGCACTGTTTAAAGATATTTAAAACAAGGGGTGCACCCCTCTTTAGGTTTTATGAAAACTTTTGTTTTGTGGAGCTCATGAAACATTACAGAAATTGAGGTGGTGTTCAGCAAAAGACAAAAAATATGTTTACATATTTGCACACATTTTATACTGTGGCATTTTATAGTGCACATGCTTTCATATGTGGATGTGGTTAAACTGACATGTTATGGATACTAGTGTAAAGGCCTGTGGACATGGGCTAAAGTGCATAAAGGAAGACATTTTCAGAAGGTTTACTCAGGGATGTCATTTCACCAAAATGCCAGGGGGTGTCATCATGACATCACATGACCGTTGAACTCCGATGACAACACAGGAAGTAATGTAATTTGACCCCATCCCAAAGTGACATAACAGGAATTGATGGAACACAACCTCTCACCCCTTGACAAAACCGGAAGTGTATTACACAGCATTGTTCCTAAGTAAACAACGAAAAACATGGTTACGATATCACTGTAATGTGATATACATTTCAAACAAAAATAGGTCACCATATGCATCATTAATATCAGTATGTCTAGGCCCATATTACCAAATTGCTGTGAATGCAAGCAGACGTCCAATGCCAAATAATTATGTGTTATTATATAGCACTTACACTTGAGCGCTTCATATAGAACAAATATACATGCAATATCACCCAAACTGTGTTGGTACTCATTTGTCAACCTCAGAAGGTTGAAAGGCTGAATTGCCCTTGCTGGAATTCGAACCTGCAACCTGCATATCACACAAACAACAAAGCAGCAAGCTCTTAGCCCACTGAGCTATCTTACCGGCTATAGCCATCTTCCCAGCTATAGTAAAATGAGAAATTACATGTCTGAATGTTCTCAAATTCAGAAAGCAAATTACACTCTGTCATGGATACTATTAAGCTGGTAACTGAGATTTAACAGCAGGCCAGTTCCTCTGCTTGTCTGTTGCAAAGTTGGCTACATGTCAAGCCTGTGTGCAGGGACGTCATTTCACCAAAATGCTAGGGGTAGCGAAAGTGACATCACACGACCTTTGACCTCTGATGACATCATAGGAAGTGATGGAACACGACCTTTCACTTCTTGACAAAACAGGAAGTAGCATCACATAGCATTGTTTCTAAGTACACTATGAAAAATATGGTAACAATGTCACTATAATGTGATATACATGTCATACAAGAATGGATCACCATGTGTATCGTTAACATCAGTGTGTATAGACCCATATTGCCAAATTACTGTCAGTGCAAGCAGACGTCCCAGGACAAATGATAATGATGTGTTATTATAAAGCACTTACACTTAAGCTCTTTATATAGAACAAATATACATACAATATCATCCAACCTGTGTTGGCACTCATTTATCGACCTCAGAAGGATGAAAGGCTGAGTTCAGGTGTTTAAAAACAGACTAAATCCGTGAAACATTTAATGAGTCTAGCAATTATTGTATAGATTTCCAGAACGACAAATCATTTGTTATTCCCATTCTTTCTTCTTTAGGATCACTACCCAAAGTGTTATATTTGTGATACCGCCTGAACAAGTAAGCCAGCCACTCCAAAAATAAAGAGCCACAGGGTGCTGGTCACAGACCAGGAGCTTACGTTTGTTTTTTGTAGGGGTAGCAAGGCAGACCTCACGGGTTCCAACTGCGACCTCTTGCGACCCCAAATGATGTCCCTGGGTTTACTTGATTTTGACTTATACAGTTGAGCATGTTAGCCTCAGTCTTAACATAAGCATCAACAAAGTACTGCTGCATCAACGTGCCAGCACTAAGGTAGGGAGTAGTATATCATTTGGCTAACTCTTATCCTTGGGTTGGTCGGTGGTCGTATTTCTACATTATTAATTGATGTTGGCCTGTAGTTAAGAGTGATGTTGGGACCCCAACTTTGGTGCCCATATGGGAATAACATAGGATACACCAATGGTTCGAGATTAAGGTCCAAAACACTTATTATTTATGTCTTTTTTATTGGATCTGTAGTGCGGCAAAGAATAAGAAGGTTGCGTTCAAGGGGAGGTTCACCATCTTAATTTTGGAAGATAAAAGGCACCTCATTATTATTTATTTTAGTTAATATTATATACATGTTTGGGAATAGGATGTCCGGTCATGAAGAGTTACCATTTAAACCTTTGCATTTGTATTTGTTTTATTTGTAACGCGCTCCCTCAGACCCGGAGGCATCAGCACGCAATGGTTGAATGGTTTGATGGTTGAACACCATTTAAGGTGGCTTCATGGATGCATTGTTGCTCTACCTTATACAGCATCTTACATGCCTTCAGCGAAAGGGTTATACTGAGACATATATGAACTTAACTCCCTCAAAAGATCGTCATGACACCCTAAATTCTCATGCAGCGTGGCTCTTTGGCTCCCAGATCCTCAGGATCCAAAATGTACAGCTGTGCAAATTTACAGCAATCACGTTTTTCAGGATGCAAGGCATCAGATTGGTGATAGTTTTGGCCATTTATTCTAAAGCAGTATGGTTCGTATCTTGGAGGTGGTTCAACGTTTGTTCCCGTTGATGGAAAAGCCAATGCACTCTTGATAGAACGGATATAAGCTATACACCTTTTTGAATGTGTGTGATGTCCAGTCATTAGTTGTTGGATCACCGGTGAAACTCATATGTCATCTAGTTGGATTTTGCCTTCATTGCAACATTTATTGTAGAGAGTATCACTTGGTTGTTCCTGTGGAAAATGCTTTGCCATGCAGAAGTTGCACAAAATGTTAAGTTGACCACAGGTGTGCGTGTGGACATTGTCTTCTATAAATTCCAAACGGTTGTAAGTTGCATTGGATGGAGGTTTCCCATCATGGTTTTTGTTACATTTCCAGCATAAGCAATGCTTTTTTGATCAGTGATGTTGTTGTGAACACTTGTGTTGCTTTCACGATTGTTTTCCCTTTCAAGGGATCTGTCTGCATCTGGCACATTTATTCTACGGGCTGCAGAATGTGATCGTTGAATGTCCCGTTGGAGAGCTGTTTCCTAAAATGTCATATTGGCCCTATTTTTTCATTTATTTGCAATATTGTTTTCACGTTGGCTTGCCCTTGTTGCTCAGTCATTTTTGTCCAATGTGTACGTTGAGCCCCATTACTTCGGGGTTTACCGTTTTCTGCATCTACATGTGTTAACATTTTCTTTGGAGGCATTCTGGAGGAGTGATATATTAAAAAAATACTCGTATTTATGGAAAGCCCTCTGTATGGGGAAACATAAGTAATTTATTTTATCAGTGAAAAGTGCTTAATCAAATGAATTTCTGTTTACATGTTTTTATTAAAAAAAGTATTTATTTACTCAGTTTATGCAACTTGAAGAATGCGTAAGTGGTGAGAAAGTGGTGTTTGCCAGTTTTTACCGGTGGTGACCGGTGTCGCCCAACACCCTTCAGACCTCTCCCATTCTTGGGAACACACTTCCAGGAAAAAGAGGCGTTGTGGGACTATAATGAGAAAACCTTCGGGGGAACAGCTGGACGCAGCAGGTGAAAGGGGAACGAGACGCGGCTGCAGGTGAGGCCACATTTTAATTTGCATCCAACAGCCTCCCCCTCTCCACACATGCAGCAATTGGGGATGCATCCTTGAAACAGTCCAGACCGCCTTTAAGTGCTGGAGGATTGGGGGGAGTCACTACAGGGGGAAAAAATGCAGAATGCGATCATTGCATGTCCCGTTGGAGAGCTGTTTCCTAAAATGTCATATTGGCCCTATTTTTTCATTTATTTGCAATATTGTTTTCACGTTGACTTGCCCTTTGTTGCTCAGTCATTTTTGTCCAATGTGTACGTTGAGCCTCATTTCTTAGGGGTTTACCGTTTTCTGCATCTACATGTGTAACATTTTCTTTGGAGGCATTCTGGAGGAGTGATATATTCCAAAAATACTCGTATTTACAGAAAGCCCTCTGCATGGGGAAACATAAGTAATTCATTTTGTCAATGAAAAGTGCTTAATCAAATGAATTTCTCTTTACATGTTTTTAAAAAAGTATTTATTTACTAAGTTTATGCAACTTGAAGAATGCGAAAGTGTTGAGAAAGTGGTGTTTGTCGGTTTTTACCGGTGGTGACTGGTGTCGACCAATGCCCTTCAGACCTCTCCCATTCTTGGGAACACACTTCCAGGAAAAAAGAGGCGTTGCGGGACTAAAAGGAGGAAACCTTCGGGAGAACAACCGGACACAGCAGGCGAAAGGGGAACAAGGACGCGGCTGCAGGTGAGGCCGCGTTTTAATTCGCATCCAACAGCCTCCCCCCTCTCCACACATGCAGCAATTGGAGATGTATCCTTGAAACAGTCTAGACTGCTTTTTAGTGCTCGAGGGTTGAGGGGGAAGTCATTACAGGGGAAAAAGAAATGTCAACTAACCCTGAGCCAGCTTACTGTAATCAAAGTCCTGATGCCCAACAAAGGACAGAAAATGACTTGCAATTGTTATTGCCCGCAACTATTTCAATGCTCGCATTAGGGGCACCTACCGTCCTGCAGCTGGTGCCCCAGTACAGCGAGGCTTCGGTTTGGAGAGATTAATGTGACACACTCCCTGAAGAAATAACCCCTAGAAGTTTGGAAGAAAGCGAGACCCCAATGGAGGAGTTAGAGCCAGTACTTTCTATTTCGAGTTGTATCGCGTCTGAGGGGGGGTCCTCCCCACCTCACCCGATTCACATGTTGAAGACGGGACTCAGAAATGCGAGGAGAATTGCAAAACCATCCCGCCGACCTCCACGAACCTTAATGAAAGGATGGAAAGAGAGGTTACTGATCCAAATATGATTGAGAAAAGCACAGGTGTGAATATTGGACCCAAACTGAACGCTTATGGTGATAATCACACTCAGGTCAATAACCATTAATGTCCGACTGATCTCCTGGTAGACAGGAGTGAGCAACCATCAATGAAGCAGCCAGCTATGGACATACTTGATAATGAAGACATGGAAACTGACCTGTGGATTCTGCCAGATACGGCTAAGCAAGGGAAACCAGTCCAATGCGATGCGATCACCAATACCCCAGCCCCAAAGAAAAAGCCTATAACGGCTAATTCAAAGACTGAAAGGGGAAAATCAGAAAATCGCCAAGACCCTGACTATCTCTCAGGTAATCCCAGCTGGGAGGATGCTAGTCTCTGGGAAGGGGCAAATGTAGCCTCACTTCCACAATCGTCTGATAAGGAACTATATGAGGCGGATTATATGCTTGGATCTCCATCCTTAAAGGACCTATCCGGATATGCAGGTAATAAAGGGAAGACGCCCAGCTCAAACTTTGGCTCCTGTAAAGCAAGTGGACACAAGAGTCTCAGCTGAGGAAATGACCAAAGATGATACCTGGATACTACCAGCCAATGAAGGGGGCTCGGAAAGTCGAGACATTGTAAACCCTGATGAAGGAAGCACAGAGGAATGCCATGATGGGGCCCCCAAAAAAAAGCTCTCAGCAATGCCATGCTTGCGGATAAACTTATGCAAGACATCTCCGCCCTGACAGGGAAAATAGCCTGCGAGAAAAGAGAAAGCTTGTCCTTTACTCAGGAAAGACTAGCAGCATTGGACTTGCGGCCACTTCTTGTATTACCTACTAGAGAAATTAAAGGGGTGGACACGTTGGCGCCTTGAAACACTTGTGTATAGGCGCGTTACAAATGCCATATGATATCATATCAAAACGATACATCCCGCACTCTTCCTCAGTGACCCCCTGATCTTCTCAAGGCCCTCTTGAAGCAAATTGGGATGAGGAGCTGATACGCAAAATAATTGAAAAAGATAGAAAGGAAAGAATGGGGCACCTAGCACACACCCAAAGCACGATTATGGCAACCCTGACTATTGCAGTTGCCCTCTTTTAAAGCTATACGAGAATATAAATGAGTCCATCCAAGAGGTATTTGCGATAAATGTCAAGACTAAGGAACAGATGTGAGACTTGGACCGATTTATGAAACGAATGGAGAAAAGAGTGGACAAGGAGGCGGAATTATCGAGCAAATGGCAAAATCAATTATGTGACCTGATGACAAAAAAATCAAATGACAAATCGCTCCTTATGGAAGCAGTGATTGAAGACTGTAAATGGATGAGGAGAATTTACAAAAATGAATAATATCGGAACTCCATGGTGAAAAGCTGGAGGGAAGCTAAAGATACTACCACCCAAGACTCATTGGCGACCGATGAAATAGAGAACTCGAAGGAGCGCACTGGGAAAGAAGGCAGTCAAATGGGGGGTTGCAGAGACTGAATAAAGATATTGCCCCACCGGAGACTACTAAAGACAAAAACACTAAGGAGACGGGGCAAAGCAAACTTCCCCTGCCATTAGACAAATCTGAGAATAGCATTAAACAAACTTTCTCGATTTTTCAGACTACAAATCCAGCTGACAAAGTAAGAGTTAAAGATGACAACGGGTGCCCCTCGATTTAATAAGGATCCAATGAGGGGAAAAAAATCAAAAAAACAACCTACAAAACGAAGGGCAAATGGCCTTCCTTAGAAATATAAGAACATCACCGAGATGGGAGGTGACACAATGTGGCAAAAAGCGAGGAAAGAAATTCAAATTGGAACTGCTTCTCCCGAGATCATAAATCTAGAAGAGCCCAGATCAATACATGCGGCCCTAGATGAGGATGATGACTTGGACGCAGCGTCTAATGTGTGTCTGAGTGACCTCATCGAAATTATTGAGAAAAACAGAGAAGAAGATGATTGGGATAATATCAGTCAATCAGATGGGCAAGAAATTGAAATGAAGTTGAGTGAGCTTGCTACAGATAAAACCAGTGGAAAATCACTCCAGATGGACAAACTGAAAAATATCAATAGGCCACTCGAACAGCCCAGAGAAAATTGGCTGGAAATGATGACCGACAAACCCCAAAGATCTTCAAAACTTTAGAAGACAAAGGGAAAGCCCACAAAAAACAACATAGTGGTAGAAAGAACACTAATGAAAAAAAGGATGACATAAAGGATGTGAAAAAACCTAATGACAGAAAGGATGTGAAAAAACCTAACAGTGAACCCAGGCCATATAAGCAGAGTTTGGATTTTGAGAAAAAAGAGAGAAAATCATAAGAAATAATAAAGTGAAAGTCGAGAAAAGAATGAAAGACTCAAAGAGGACCATCTTAAACAGGGCAAATGTTATGTCTCTCATTGGTCGAATACAGCCGTTAAGCTACATCTCATCAGATCACATAATTGTAGAATTTGCCAATGAAAAAAGGTTACATCTGGTAATCCTCCACTTAAAATCACAAATGATTAAAGAATCCTTAATCAAAAGGAGTGACAAGTTAATGTCAATGGGTTATGAGCTAACTGACTTTAATAACCAAGGAATGAATTATAAAGCGCGGGGGGCAAATCAAAAGGGAGAGATTAAGAGAAGGCAATAAAGAGCTATCCATCAAGCCCTATGCGAAACAATAAATCCAGAGAAGACAGGCAGAAACCCTTGACAAAAACTGTGGTAAATTACCCCAATAAGGATCAATGGAAGGATAAGCCCAAAAAGAAGGAAGAATTACTCGTCCAGATAGAGTCCATAAAAGGAAAAGCAAAAGTTATCATACCAACGGTGAGTTAATGAAGAATCAAAAGAGTTGAAAATTGGTCGTGGATGGCTGAGACCATAAACACACAAAAAAGACAATAGACTGATAAGGAGGATCACCTGAAAAGGATCACTTGTGCCTCATGGAATACCAGAGGCTTTAAGCATTTGTACACAGGAGAGGACAACATGGTTTTAGGAAAATATGAAATGTTATGTTTACAAGAGTTGTGGGTTGTAAATGAACCAATGTGCAATGGATATGAGGTCTATGTGAATCCAGCCAGAAAAGGCATGAAAGGGATACCTTTTGCGGGCCTATTAACCCTGATAAAAATCAACAGTGACCTGCATGTTGTGGAGCATCGCATCTCTAATCCCTTTGTACAGATCTTAAAACTTAAAGACCTGGGTCAGTCCATCAAAATACTCCTTATGAATACCTATTGGAGTGAAAGCAACTGCCTGATACATACATAAAGGATATAATGGAGGCAATTGATGAATCCATGCTAGAGGAGAAAAAACTACTTATTATCCTATGTGGAGACCTTAATATTAAACTTCTAAATAAAGATGAAACACCAAAATCAGAATCACATCTAGAAGGTAAGGAGAAGAGATGAATTGATGAGATGGAATTACGAGATATGAAGATGCTGAATAGCTCAACTAAAGGGGATTTACATGGGGCGGGCACATGACATGGTGGCACATCTAGCACATGTTTGGACTATTGCTTTGTGGTCGGAAATTCACTGCAGTGGATCAATTCCTTTAAAGTGAAGACCCAATCAGCCAGCGATCACGACCTACTTGAAATTGAATTAAACTGGAAAATAAGAAAAAAAGAAAAATTGACATCCCCCCAAACAGAACTCACATGGGCCGAAATAAACTAAGCACAAAATAGCAGGCCATACCTAAATTTGCAGGCCAATATGGAGCCCATATTAGAGAGAGCCTAGATGGAGTCGAATATAGATGGCTACTGAAAGAATTTGAAGTCAAAAGTGAGCCAAATAAGGCGACAAGGATTATAAGGAAACACGCCTTGATAAGGAGCTGGTTGCAAAAAGGAAGAAATACAGAGCTGATTGTTATGTCTGTGTTTACCTTTGTTTGATTGGTATACATGCCTGAGTCCCTGACAGAATGTTGGTGTAGAATGTTATGAATGCTGTGTGCCTATGTGTTCTACATTTGTCAGTTGGGACCTGAAACTTAAAGGATAAGGGGGCCGGTGGATGTCTCTCCCTGTTATATACTTGACTTAATTACTCCATTTGTCCTTACCTTCTGTGTCAACTTAGTAAAGAAGTTAAGCTAAGCTGAACGACTCCAAGTACTCATTGAACCCAAGCATTAGACTTAACATTGGCGACGAGGATCTTGGGAACGTACACCAAAGGAAGGAGTAACATGGAACGAAAAAAAAGGAAAACGGAGCAGAAAAAGGGACAGAAAGAAGGAGAGCACCAGAGGAGACATTCACCGGCCACCCCTTGGCCATAAAGGTGAGCGTGCCCCTTGCCCTGTGCTCACAGTGAGTGCTTTCGTCTGCACAGGTTAAAGATAGTTGTGGGCATTGTGGCGCACCTTTATCCGAGTTGTCGCAGAGCCACTAAATAAACACCCTTCGCCATAGCAGGTCATACTGTGTGCCTAAATGAAACGTTTGGGAGCTGTGCCACATCTGAGAGAGAGCGCAACGAAGGGGTTTGTTGGTTGACATGTGCAGCTTTGTAGCGACAGCAAAAAGGAGCTGGGGAACATGTCACTGACTTATTTATGAGCCTTTAATATTGCATTTAATAGTTAAGCGCCGGAGCGTATGCAGCAAAAATTAACATTAAGACCCTTACCAGCTAATAAGTGGCTCCGTTTGTGTGGGGAATGGAGTTGTGGTTCAGGCGGCCACGTGCAGGCGAGCGCCGTTTTGGGAAGTTGCCGTGGCCCTGAACTCTGAAGTGGGTGTCCTCCAGCAGGGTTCATTTGTGCTTTGAGCTCCGTCTTCCTCAGCTGTCCAGGAAGACTGATGACGTCGCATGGAATGCTGCAGGAGTTAGTGATTGTTCACTGTGGCATTACCATTGTGAGTTGCAACGTTCTGTTGTTGTGTGGGAGTTAAAAAAAAAAAAAGACAACCTTGCTGCGTGCCGGAACGTGACGACGCAGCGTGTACTTCCTCTTCCTTGTGGTTAGTAGTGGAGCACTGCCATGGAATCTGTTCATATGTTGGCCACCACTGTTCATATGCTGGCCACCACAATCATCATTTATTATTCATTGAGGATGGATGCGAAGATCTTTCTTGTCGTATTTACAGTATTAGAACTATGGATCGGACCGAACGGTCATGGCGTTTTGAATGGGTGTTTTTGTGAAGGCGCCCAAGTTTATGGCATCAACAAAGTGTGTAATGCTGCTTGTGAGAAGAGGAGCGCAGCTATCTTGGTTGGAGAAAGGTACTGGCCAAAATATGTTCAGAGTGAAAGCACTTCATGTCTTTTAAAGAATAATAGGATATGTGCTTGTTAGCTGCCTTATCAGCCGAGTTTTATGGGACAACACATGTTATGTGACAACAATTTCAAAGACGCTCTGCTGATATGGGGGTTTTCTCCGTTTGAAAAAAGGAAAGAGAATACATTCTGGTTAGCTCCCACACCAGATGAGTTTTTACATTTCATCAAGTTCGGAGACGCTCTACTGATTAGGGGGTTTTCTCTGTTTGGAAAAAAGGATGTGTATTGCTGCGATGACATCATAAAGTGTTTTGTCATAGTAAGGATTAAGATGTCATGTGAGGCCTGTTAGCTCACTTTTTTGCAGAGTTGTTGTTAAGGCTTGCCGTGTTGAATGGCTTTGAAAGTGAGTGTTGTTGAGGTTGATTTGCCGTGGCCTCTGTGTGAGTATCTCATGTGTGACATGATGTATTGCATTATGTATGTTACTTTGGCTAACCACATTTTCATTCACAGGTTCATCAAACACAAAGGACTTTGTAGGGTAAAGAATATGGACTCGGTAGTAGTGTTGAACTCTCGCTTACCATTCTTATACCCTCAATTTATCTTTGCTTGTATGGTAAGAGACTTGTGGTGAGTGAAGTGTTTGTGTTGTGGTGGTAACAATATTTTGGTTATTTGGGTGGGGTGTGTGGTCCCGGTAAAAGGTTCTGGTTCTGGTTGAACTGGTATCCTTTGCACTAGGTGCATTCTGACTATTTGGTGTTTTGGTGGGATGTATGGTCCCGGTAAAAGGTTCTGGTTCTGGTTGAACTGGTGTCCTTCGCACTAGGTGCATTCTGACTATTTGGTGTTTTGGTGGGATGTATGGTCCCGGTAAAAGGTTCTGGTTCTGGTTGAACTGGTGTCCTTCGCACTAGGTGCATTCTGACTATTTGGTGTTTTGGTGGGATGTATGGTCCCGGTAAAAGGTTCTGGTTCTGGTTGAACTGGTATCCTTTGCACTAGGTGCATTCTGACTATTTGGTGTTTTGGTGGGATGTATGGTCCCGGTAAAAGGTTCTAGTTCTGGTTGAACTGGTGTCCTTCGCACTAGGTGCATTCTGACTATTTGGTGTTTTGGTGGGATGTATGGTCCCGGTAAAAGGTTCTGGTTGAACTGGTGTCCTTCGCACTAGGTGCATTCTGACTATTTGGTGTTTTGGTGGGATGTATGGTCCCGGTAAAAGGTTCTGGTTCTGGTTGAACTGGTATCCTTTGCACTAGGTGCATTCTGACTATTTGGTGTTTTGGTGGGATGTATGGTCCCGGTAAAAGGTTCTGGTTCTGGTTGAACTGGTGTCCTTCGCACTAGGTGCATTCTGACTATTTGGTGTTTTGGTGGGATGTATGGTCCCGGTAAAAGGTTCTGGTTCTGGTTGAACTGGTGTCCTTCGCACTAGGTGCATTCTGACTATTTGGTGTTTTGGTGGGATGTATGGTCCCGGTAAAAGGTTCTGGTTCTGGTTGAACTGGTATCCTTTGCACTAGGTGCATTCTGACTATTTGGTGTTTTGGTGGGATGTATGGTCCCGGTACAAGGTTCTGGTTCTGGTTCTGGTTGAACTGGTGTCCTTCGCACTAGGTGCATTCTGACTATTTGGTGTTTTGGTGGGATGTATGGTCCCGGTAAAAGGTTCTGGTTCTGGTTGAACTGGTGTCCTTCGCACTAGGTGCATTCTGACTATTTGGTGTTTTGGTGGGATGTATGGTCCCGGTAAAAGGTTCTGGTTCTGGTTGAACTGGTATCCTTTGCACTAGGTGCATTCTGACTATTTGGTGTTTTGGTGGGATGTATGGTCCCGGTAAAAGGTTCTAGTTCTGGTTGAACTGGTGTCCTTCGCACTAGGTGCATTCTGACTATTTGGTGTTTTGGTGGGATGTATGGTCCCGGTAAAAGGTTCTGGTTGAACTGGTGTCCTTCGCACTAGGTGCATTCTGACTATTTGGTGTTTTGGTGGGATGTATGGTCCCGGTAAAAGGTTCTGGTTCTGGTTGAACTGGTGTCCTTCGCACTAGGTGCATTCTGACTATTTGGTGTTTTGGTGGGATGTATGGTCCCGGTAAAAGGTTCTGGTTCTGGTTGAACTGGTGTCCTTCGCACTAGGTGCATTCTGACTATTTGGTGTTTTGGTGGGATGTATGGTCCCGGTAAAAGGTTCTGGTTCTGGTTGAACTGGTATCCTTTGCACTAGGTGCATTCTGACTATTTGGTGTTTTGGTGGGATGTATGGTCCCGGTACAAGGTTCTGGTTCTGGTTCTGGTTGAACTGGTGTCCTTCGCACTAGGTGCATTCTGACTATTTGGTGTTTTGGTGGGATGTATGGTCCCGGTAAAAGGTTCTGGTTCTGGTTGAACTGGTGTCCTTCGCACTAGGTGCATTCTGACTATTTGGTGTTTTGGTGGGATGTATGGTCCCGGTAAAAGGTTCTGGTTCTGGTTGAACTGGTATCCTTTGCACTAGGTGCATTCTGACTATTTGGTGTTTTGGTGGGATGTATGGTCCCGGTAAAAGGTTCTGGTTGAACTGGTGTCCTTCGCACTAGGTGCATTCTGACTATTTGGTGTTTTGGTGGGATGTATGGTCCCGGTAAAAGGTTCTGGTTCTGGTTGAACTGGTGTCCTTTGCACTAGGTGCATTCTGACTATTTGGTGTTTTGGTGGGATGTATGGTCCCGGTAAAAGGTTCTGGTTCTGGTTGAACTGGTGTCCTTCGCACTAGGTGCATTCTGACTATTTGGTGTTTTGGTGGGATGTATGGTCCCGGTAAAAGGTTCTGGTTCTGGTTGAACTGGTATCCTTCGCACTAGGTGCATTCTGACTATTTGGTGTTTTGGTGGGATGTATGGTCCCGGTAAAAGGTTCTGGTTGAACTGGTGTCCTTCGCACTAGGTGCATTCTGACTATTTGGTGTTTTGGTGGGATGTATGGTCCCGGTAAAAGGTTCTGGTTCTGGTTGAACTGGTGTCCTTCGCACTAGGTGCATTCTGACTATTTGGTGTTTTGGTGGGATGTATGGTCCTGGTAAAAGGTTCTGGTTCTGGTTGAACTGGTGTCCTTCGCACTAGGTGCATTCTGACTATTTGGTGTTTTGGTGGGATGTATGGTCCCGGTAAAAGGTTCTGGTTCTGGTTGAACTGGTATCCTTTGCACTAGGTGCATTCTGACTATTTGGTGTTTTGGTGGGATGTATGGTCCCGGTAAAAGGTTCTGGTTCTGGTTGAACTGGTGTCCTTCGCACTAGGTGCATTCTGACTATTTGGTGTTTTGGTGGGATGTATGGTCCCGGTAAAAGGTTCTGGTTCTGGTTGAACTGGTATCCTTCGCACTAGCTGCATTTGGTGTGACAGTGTATTGGGATGTGTGTCCCACTCACGCTACTTTGGGAGCGTGAAACATGCTGATGTTGTTATTTGTAGAAATTGGTATCCTGTGTTGGTGGAAACAGTTGGAGGTGTTTAACTTCTTATGGTGTCCTTGCACACCTTGTTAAGGGTTTATGGATGATGATGGTATGGTATCTGAGTTGTTTGGTTTGGTTTGGTTTTGTGGGTGAGGGCTGGTTCCCTGTGTTTGATGTCCGTTGTGGGCCCGCTACGGAGTTTAGCTTACTAGTAAGCTAGTTTAAGGTCTGGTGGAGTTGAGCAGTTTTGTTTTTAGCATATTGTTAGGTATGGAAGTATTGGTGGTGGAGAGTACAGTCTGTGTTGGATGTCTCTCATGGATTGTTTCTCTAGAGTTCTTTGGCCTTCTTCCTTTGTTTCATCCTCTGTTGTGTTCCTGATTTTATAAAGGGGGAGATGTGTTATGTCTGTGGTTACCTTTGTTTGATTGGTATACATGCCTGAGTCTCTGACAGAATGTTGGTGTGGAATGTTATGAATGCTGTGTGCCTATGTGTTCTACATTTGTCAGTTGGGGCCTGAAACTTAAAGGATAAGGGGGCCGGTGGATGTCTCTCCCAGTTATATACTTGACTTAATTACTCCATTTGTACTTACCTTCTGTGTCAACTTAGTAAAGAAGTTAACCTAAGCTGAACGACTCCCTGTACTCATTGAACCCAAGCATTAGACTTAACACTGATCTATTACAAATCCGTTACTCTAGACAAAGATGAACTCAAATGGAAATGTAAACAATCATATAAAAACTAGCTTCAAGCAACAAGGGCTAAAAGAGCTGAAGGAGATGCTGAGAAAATGTTGGCAAGAGTGCGAACAAGAAATGCAAGAAGTCTCTGGGAAATTATAAATAAGGGAGATGGTTTCCAATGGGCACATGTAATCAATCAAGTCTCAGAAGAACGTTGGATCAAACAATACACAAGCTTATTCCAGATGATTGCAATAGAAAGAAATGGGGAAACAACACACAACTTAAAGCCATGATCAATTAAGTTTGACCGTGATGATATTTCCGAGATGATTAAAAAGCTCAGCTCCTCAAGCGGGGCTGGGCCGGATGGCATCTCAAATCATACACTCAACGCAAACTGTGAGAAGTGGTCGGATCTAGTATTCCTACTCTTTCAGCAAATAGTAAAAGCCAGGACAGTTCCAACATCCTGGGAGGAGGCTATAATAGTTCCGATCTTTAAAAAAGGAGATTGTGGAGATCCTCGAAATTAAAGACAGATCGCCTTACTGGAAAGTTATTCTCGTCAATTCTTCTGCGTGACCTCAAAAGATGGGCCCAGACTGCGGATGTCTTGGATAAACGGCAAACGGCCTTCATAAGTGGAGTTAGGCACGTCATTAAACCTGCTCATATTGAATTTGTTAAAACAGAGAGCCTTGGAAACTAAAAATAACATCTATCTAGGGTTTATAGACCTAGAGCAGGCATTTGACGGAATCAACCATCAAAAACTATGGTTGAAGCTAAAACAAATGGCACGGCCCAGAAGACCCATTAGAAGCTATTCAAGCCCTCTATACAGACACAGCCCTTCAAATCCAAACAACAAAAGAGGGCTCAATAACTAAAAAGACTGGTACTTTTAAGGAGATTAAACAAGGCCGTTCACTTGCACCCTTAATGTTTGCACTGTACTTGGCTGACATGGTTGAAGCTCAAAAAATGGTAAGAGCATTTCCTCCGAGGATGGGTGAAGGGGTAATTTCCTAGATCCTCTATGCGGATGACGCGATGTTCATCAATTCCAATGCAATAGGTCTCCAGAGACGAATCACTGCCTTTAGGAACTGTCTAGAAGATAATAGCATGAAGATCAACATAAAAAAAATCTATGATTCTGATAATGCGATCAGCAGATGGAAAGTTGAGAAAGAAGAACACATTCACATGGGCCATTGAAGAGCAAAAGTTGGATATGGTAGCGTCAATAATCTACCTGGGAGTGCAGATAAATAAAAGCATAAATGAGCAGGGTCAATACCTGTTGATCAAGGATAGACTCTTGAACCTAACTTACCAGGGGAGAGCTCTACACCAGCGCTATGGAACATACTCTTTAACTCCTACGATCACCTTTTACAAAGAAAAGGTTGCAGCGGTACTAACGAATGGGGCTGAGGGTTTTCTCAATCTATCCTGGAAAGTATGGGGTCGCTGCGAAGCCTTCTTCTGGTGAAAGATCAACATTCTGCCAAACTCCCTATCTGTATACACAATAAGACATGAACTAAGGCTTCAATCATTGGCATCATCAGTAATGTGGAAAACTATTTCTCTTTTCTGAAAATATATGCTAGATGTCCCACCTGCGCCCTTTGAGATCTTAAAGATCCTCGAAACAACAACGGATAAAAACCTTCAGCAATGGACAACGAAATGTAAAGAATGTCCAACGACCCGTAACATCACGATCGAAACTCTACAAGGTAATCCTAATAAGGTAAAGAAAACGATTGTGAAGAAACGCAAGAAATTAAAGGAAAAAATAATTTCTGCAGCAATATCATATAGGAACGCGTAAAACATTAAATGTACCACCCTGTATCTAAAACAATTACCATCATCTCACTACAGAGATTTGCTGATGAGATGCAGGTTAAACATTCTGCCCTCAAAAGATGTGAAGCTGCTCATAAAACCGATCAAACGAGACGAGGAAATTTGTTGCTTCTGTAAAGACCCCGATTCTTTGGAAACAATTTGATGCTGAGTTGCCCCTCTCTAAGGGAACAGAGAAAAAAGCTACGGGGCCTACACTCTCTCATGTCACTTGTCACAGGAAGAAGAATATTGGGAGAGACTATTAACCGTAAACAGAGTCGGGAGAACTATTGATGCATTAAAATTAGTAGAATCTTTGTTGGGGGACGCTAGAGTCTGAGTTGAAAAATGAAGCTGGACCTTGTCTAAGATTGGAATATAAATTAAAGGTTGAAATTGTAAATTAAGCAATAAAACATTTTTTTTAAAAGAATGTTGTTAAAGGGGTATCTTGGTTTTTTTTCTGCAACTAATTGTATGTCATCATTGTTAAAATACACATTTTGTTCACCTAGAAGGTGAACTTGAAGTCTTATTAGTGTATGTGTAAGGCAACACCTCCCTCTAGTGGAGATAACAGGTGAAGCAGGTTGTCTCCTCTGCACAACTTGTAGTCTTATTGCTGTATGCGTAAGGCAACATCTTCCTCTAGCGGTGGTAACAGGCAGAGTGGGCTCATGAGCGGTGGTAACGGGCAGAGTGGGCTCATGACGTCTTCAGACAAACCTACATCTGGCCTTTTATTATATAGTATGATTAGCCAAAGCATAATAAATCAAAAACATTAATTTAAATGCTTCTGTGATTTCCCCGACTAGTCATTTCAAATTCAATAAACATATCAGACAAAGGAATTATTGTGAACAGTCCTTCATATGTATTTTGATTTTGAAGAATAAATAACGGTGTGATGTTCAATAAAAATGCTATTTCCAAAACAGGCGTCATGTTCATTCTAGGAAGCAAGATTTAAAATGGCAGACAGGATTGAAGTTATTGTTTCTCTAGTTAAAGTCTCTTTTTGTATACCAAGACATGTTATCTAGACCTGTGTTCTGGGAGGTCAATGCAATCTATGTATGATATCATGCTGGCAAGGTCGGCTCCCTAGTTAGAAGTTGTTGTCCTCTAGTCATGGCTTGATTCAGGCATGTAACTCACTGTTCCATGCAGTGGATGGACAATTCAGTATCTAATTACCTAAATCTAAATTTGAAGCGCAGCTTTAGTGCTTACTCAGTTGTGCGTTGTCCATGATAATGTTAACCCTGAAGCAAATCCTCAGTTGAGTACCATGACCTTGGGGAAAAAATGTGGCAAAACAATACCTGCAAGACATAGTAAATCTTGACAATAGTTCCCACGTCCTGTATTTCTACTCAATACCATCTTTCTTTGATTTCCTCAACTGGCTTTGAATGAGAAGCAAGCTATAATTCTATATATATATTCTGTATCTCAAGGTATAATGTTTTTCTCTATGTACATAATATATACTATTGAGTTCCATGTCTCTTGCCATAGGGCCCCAAGTCCGGGTCCTTAAAAGACATGTTTTCCCCTGTGGACCTCTGGACTTCAGGGTGAGGCCCAACATGTACTGGCCCCCACAAAACAGGATGTACATATATTTCCTAAAAGCAGCACAGGATCACTTTCTTAGAATATAGGTGTGCATCTGCAAAGAAACCAAGCTGTTAAATATTCAACTTCACCAATGTTGCATATATTTTTTTTTTTATATTTGATTTACCTGCATGAAAAGCTAATAAGCACAGACATGTGCAACAGAATGTCTAATACAACTCTAACCACTGAATTGACCCTGAGCTCAAAGTCCAACTGCTAGCCTTAATGCTGAATTTAGGACACATTGGTAACGATGAAAAGGTTTGGCTGGAGGATTCAGCTACGAGGCAAACACTTTACGTAATATATTTCTTTCATTGACTTCACTCTGATATGGTGACACGGGTCTGCATGCCACTGGTCTTGAATCTGCCTCATTCAAAAATTATATGCATGCTTGCTTCCAACACAGAGCTTCACGTACTCTTGAGGTGTGAATTGCACGTGGAATGCACTCATCAAAGCCATCTTGATTTTGAAGGTAGTGTATTCCGGGTGCACATCCTGGATTCTGTCTCTTCCAGAGGTAAGGCGACATGGTAAAGAAAATGCTCTGGTGTGAAACGTCTTGTCCTGGATCAGGTCAGCGCCTTGAGTGTGTTAATCCTACGCTTGCTATAGTCCTCCCCATATGCTTTGGTCGAAAGTGTGTTAGATGTGTGATATCTATCCATGGAATCGGTACTCCACAAATATTCTCTTACGACAAGATGACTGTGTTTAAACTTTCCCACCACGTTTTAGAAGGAGCACTTATGTTTGCATATTCATTAAAAAAAAAGTTCTGAAACCAATTGCCCATCCTAAGCAGTCATACCACATCAAGAGCTCCAATTTGCCTGGGCCTATTCACGAGCCATTCTACAAAATATGTCCTTAGATCACAGAAGATTTGAAAGTAAGTGAATATTTAATATCCATCTGTAAATCCACCTTTAAGTATGGAGATGCAGATAGCCCTCATCCGAATGCTGCCTCTATTTACTCTAAGGTAACTTTGTATAATTTAAGTTGAACTGGTGCATATCTTTGAGGAGTTCATGGGCAAACCAATAATTGGCATCATTAGCCATCCCAAGATAAAGTGTGCAGCTCGTTTTTCATTTATTTGCCTGCTTCATTCCTTAATCAAAACATGTGCTTAATGTTTCAATTTGAATGGTTAAACTTCTCTAATATGATCTCCCTAAAATCACAGACACATGCTTAAACTGCACTGGCATAGGTGCCGGACTATCAATTGCTTCTGCACATGCGTATGTGTATAAACAACCTTGTGATAGCTGCTAATTGGATTTCCTGTAACTAATTGAATTTAAAAAGGGGACGTGTGAAGGCTATTGCTGATTTAATGTAATGTGGTGTGACAAGCAAAGTGAAGGCTATGGTTCAGTGCGCTTGGCGTGCATAACAGTTCCACTTAATCTATGAAGTAAACTGGGGTTTACTGGAATAATTGCTGCAAAGTCCATTGGGAGGTTCAACATCAGCCCTGACTTCAAATTCAGAACTCCCATGCTAGGGAAGAAGCAAGTGGCGTGGTATCAGCTCTCCTTTAAAAATGAAACCCTTCGTCCCCTCAATCAGTCCTCTCCATATGGACAGCAGCAAAGCCCCACTCACTGACACAGCAGCGTGCAACCGGTCCCCAAGGAAGGTCCTCCACCACACCACTTCACAACTCATCATGGGAGTCAATAAATGTCACCACCAAACTTCTGGCCGAGCGCACTCTTGAGGCCCTCAACCAACATTAAATTGAGTTCTAAATACAATCCTCCAAGTCTACTTTGGAAAAACAGGCCAGTTATTGCAGCGATTCAGGACATATCCACCTCCTACCTACGGCAAAACCAAGGTTCTCCTAACAGGACTCACACGCAGCCATGCTATCAGAACACATTCTCCCCCCCCCACTGCACCCCTCCCTCCCTGTAGTTTTATCATCCCTTTCTAACGTTCCTACACTCTTATCTTCTCTGTACTAAACCTACTAGGTAACAATTTGGAGTACTATGAAAGCCTATTAACACACCATAACATATTAATTACAGCAGCCCTCAGAGAACTTCACCAGCTACCACTATGAAATGGCATTCGATTCAAAGTAGCAATTTTAAGGCTATAAACACCAGCATCTTTTCCTGGCTGGCTGAGAAGCTAGATCACCTTCAATGCTATAAACACCAGCACCTTTTCCTGGCTGGCTGGGAAGCTAGATCAGAAGATCCATGCACCACACACAACCATGATGTCACCAGTTTAGAAATCAAGAGTTTCAAAAAAGAAGCAAGTTTTCTTATGACACACACATGCAATATGAATCAGCTCGACACCCCACACCAGGCAGCCCTCTCCACCTCCTACAATTCAGATAGGAACTGAAATACTGCCTTTTTAAATAGCATCTTCCCGAACTGGGACACAACCATTCCTCCGCCTGAATTCTTCTAAATGCCTATACCATACCAATTACAATGCTGCATGCTTAGTGCTAAATACATCCTCATTCACCCATTAACATTGTAGTCAACTGTACGGGAACAACATTTTAATTCACAAACATGAAATATACTAACAGCCTAAGCTACCGGTGTGAAGCAAAATATCACACTACAAAACATCTCTAATGCTACCCACCACAGATTCTTAATAAACATTATCCATCGAGAGAAAGAGAGAGACGACAAAAAACGCAAAGATGTTCAGAAGAGTGGCAGATTTAAGGCAAAGGTTCCTGGAGGCAAGATTGACAGGTGGACCCAAGTGGTGGGGAGTAGGGGGGGCGTAGCTTAGAGCGGTTCTGAATGAAACCATGCACATTTCAGGAGCAAATGCTTCAATGTGTTAAGTTCTTTTTTTTACTGTTGAATTTCTGTGTTTAGGGGCCTGAATCTTTAGCAGGAAACAGCTTTGTCTACTCACCAGGTTTTGCTGACAGCAGCATCGTATCATTAATAGTGTCTGACAACCCTGAAAATAATATTGGAAATGTATAGATTTTAGGGTACAGGGCACTAAAGAGAATTCGGTAGAGCTTATGCATTTCACAATTATATTTTCTAGAAAATTGTGTCGAAGAAAATCACTTTAATCTATCTTTCGTACTGATCACATTAGAGACATTTTTAACTGAAATGCAAAGTCATGAGGACATATTCTTTCATTAACATGGGAATTGTACAGTGTAATGAAGTGAACTAGGTTGGCATAACCTCGCACGTTCATGAGCCTATCGCTTGTGTTGATGTAAAGGTTCTCTTTTACAGTACTTAAAACTGGGAATTATCCTCTTTTAAAGCCTCCAAATGCTGGCCTAATAGGCATGCAAGTACATGGACAAAGCGAGGTGCCCAGGATCACACAATTTAGTCAAGTGGGAAATCCACTCTGCTCTTCCTTTAGCTCAACTCTTCCTCTTTCAAATTCATGCACTTCTCCATTCCAAAATTTGAAACTTCTCCATTACCTTTCAAAATATCGTGCACTTCCAGCAGCTCACACCTTTTTTCATCCATCTGCTCAACCTGCCTTTAGGGAAAACTACCTTAGACTCGGCTGGCCAAATTAAAAATGTCTGCAGACACTAGACGAATATCCTTCAGATATTAATCTCAATCTTACTCAAATAATAAAAAGTATGCATCTTTTATTCTACATATATACGGTTCTACAAGGTTCCACTCTCTCCAATTTGTTTGCCCAAGTTTATGTGTTGCTCTTTGTACATGCCCACTCTTTTAATAGCTCTGTCCATGTTGATTGCTTCTAGTTATATGAAATGATCACCATTTTCCACCACCCTCTATTTCCCAGTCAACTCCCACTGTGTCCCTGCCTTTGGAATTCCTTCCCCTGCCTCCTCCTTTCCCCTGCTGTTGCCCCATTTCGGATATTATAAATGGGGGAAGTTCCCTCATTTCACCCTGTTTCCCCACCATCCTGTCCCCAACATCCTCACCCATGCAGGCCCCAACCTCTCTTTTTGTATAGGGAAGCAGGGGTAATGTAATGGATTGCTAACTGCGTACTAAGACGAAGAAGAGTTGGGGTTAATGTAAGGAGTTATTAATGGTGTATCAAGATGGGGCAGAGGGTTGAGAGTGTAATGCAAAAGATTGCGAGGATCAGGATGAGGAAGAGAGCAGTGCTCATAAAGTAATGGATTAATAAAGCGATGTGGGATCAGGAAGAGGGGGATGGTGGTAATGTAATGGATTACTAATGGGTTACCAGTATGAGGAAAAGTGGAGTGGCAATAACGTAGTAGATTACTAATGGCGTTGCGAGATGAGGAAGAGGGAGGCAGGGGTAATGTTACAAATTACTGATGCAGTACTGGTATGAGGAAGTGGTATGCAGGGGTAATGTAATGGAATACGGGAACGAATAACATGGAGGCAGGGGTAGTAGAAAGCATTATCAAGGGGTACAGCGGAGACGAAGGGGCGGCTGGGATAATGCAGTAGATTTTTAATGGGATGTCAGGATGAGGAATATGAGGCACCATTAATGTTTCCGATTACTAATGTGGTGTCTGGTTGAGGAAGAATTGGGCACCAATATTGTAGTGAATTACTAACGGTGTACAGGGGTTTGTAATGGGAGACAGTGTAATATAATTGATTACTAATGAGTTACCGGGAAGAGGGAGGAGGGGGCAATATAATAATTTACTAATTTGCTGCTAGGATGATGAAGAGGAAAGCAGGGGTGATGTTATGCATTATTGATGCAGTGCTAGGACAAAGAAGAGGGGGGGTCATGTAATTGATTAGGGATGGGTTACAGGAAAAGGAGGATGGAGGCAGGTGTAATGTAATGAATTACTAATGTGTTACCCTAATGAGAAAGAGGGAGGTGAGGTTAATGTAATGAATTTCCAATGGGGTATCGGAACACCAAAGAGGGAGGACGGATAGTGTAATGGATTACTAATGGGATATTAGGACGAGAAAGCGGGACGCAGGAATACTGTATTGGATTACTAAGTGGGACAAAGACGAGGAAAACGGTATTAAGTTGTGTAACAAATTACTAACGGGGTACCAGGATGAAGAATAGAGAGGTAGGGTACTCTAATGGATTAATAACTGATTACCAGGATAAGGAGCGGGGGTGGGGTTAACATAGTAGATTACTAATGGGGTACTGTGAAGAGGCTGCGCAGGCAGTGGTCATTTGGTCAATTAGTAATGGGGGACTTGGATTAGGGAGAGGGGGATGCTGGTAATGTTATGGATTACTAGTTGGGTACTGGGACAAGGAAGAAGGAAGAGGTTGGTGCCAATAATGTTATAGAAAACTAGTGAGGTACATGGATGAAGGAAGTGGGGGTAATGTAATTTGATTAGTAAAGAAGTACCTTTGCGAGGAAGAGTGAGGTAGGGCTAATGCAAAGGATTACTAATGGGGTACCAGGACGAAGAAGTGGGAGGCATTGGTAATGTTATGTATTACAAATGGGCTACCAAGATGAGGAACAGTGTGTGGTGTTCATTTAATGAATTACTAATGGGGTCCTGGGTCGAGGAAGAGGGAGGTTCATTGTAAAAGTGGGATACCTAAGGATGAATATAAGAATAAGAATAAGATGGAGGTGGGGGTAATGTAAACAATTACAAATGAGCTATGGAGATGTACAAGAGGGGATCTAGGGCAATGTTATCAGATAGTAATGGGGTATCAGGATGAGGAGGGAGGAGGTGGGGGTAATGTAGTTGATTGACTAATGGTGTAATGGAATGAGGAAGAGGGAACCAGGGGTAATGAGAATTACATATGGGGTACCAGACGGGGAAAGAGGTAGACAGGTGTGCTTTAGTGGATTCATGGGATACTGGGGGGTTTGTGTAATGCAAGGTATTACAAATCGAGTACTAGGGTGAGGAAGATAGGGACTGGTTTAATATTGGAGTACTTGGAAGGGGAAGAGGGAGGCATTGTAATTTTATGGTTTACTAATGGGTTACCCGGACGAGAAGGGGGCCATGTGGTTAATGTAATGAATTACTAATGGGGTGCCAGGATGAGGAAAAATGTGGTGGTCATGATGTAGTAATAGATTACTAATGGGGTTCTGGGATGAAGAAGAAGGGGGCTGGAATATTGCATTTAATTATGAATGGGATACTGGGACAAGGAATAGGTTGTTGGGTTAATGTAATGGATGTGTAATCAGATACCATGCTGAGTAGATTACTAATGGGGTACCCGAGATGAGGAAGAAGAGGCGGTATTAATGCATTTGATTACTATTGGGGTAGAGGGGAGCAACAACAATGTAATGGATTACTAATACCTA
Organism: Ambystoma mexicanum; assembly: GCF_040938575.1. NCBI lineage: Eukaryota > Metazoa > Chordata > Amphibia > Caudata > Ambystomatidae > Ambystoma > Ambystoma mexicanum. The sequence continues at coordinate 434,049,655 of NC_090937.1, forward strand.
GTCAGTACGAGGAAGAGGGAGGTGGCTGATAACGTAATGGATTACTAAGGATGAACAAGGATGAGAAACAGCAGGGACAGGTAAACAATTACAAATGGGGTACGGATATAAAGGAGTGGGGTGGCTGTGTGATGTAATAGAATAGTAATGGGATATCATGACAAGGAGTAGTGAGTTGGGAATGATGTAACTGATTACTAATGCGGTCCTGAGATGGGAAGAGGGAGTCATGGGTAATGTTATAGATGACTAATGGGGTACCAGGATGAGGAAAGAGAGGCAGAGCTAATATAATGGATTATTGCAATGTGATACTTTACTAATGGGGTCACGGAAAGAGGAGCAGGCAGGCACTGGTAATGTAATTGATTATTAATGTGATACCAGTGTGAGGAAGGGATTGACAGTGGTATTGTAATGGATTAATAATGGGGCACCGAATGAGGAATAGAGGGTGCTGGAGAGATGTAATGGATAACTAATTCAGTACTAGGAGGAAGGGGTGGGCAATGTAATGGATTACTGATAGAGTACCAGTGAAAGATTGAATGAGGAGGGTCTAATGCCAAGATTACTAATGGATCACTGGGACAAGGACTAGGGAAACTGGCGTAATTTATTTATTTATTTATTTTATTTTCTGTAACGCGCCAACATGCCCACAGGCCTCAGGGCGCACACAGAACAAGACAAAAGACAAAGACAGGCAGGCATAAGAGGCAGAAAGGAAGAAGAGTCAGAGGGTTATTCCAGGTTGAAGAAGTGGGTTTATATGGCACGTTTGAACACGGTATAGCTCTGGATCTGCCGTATTCTAACTGGGAGTGTGTTCCAAAGAAGGGGACCCTGAGCATCAAGAGTAGTACCTCCGAATTTGGCTGTCCTGAATTTAGGATGCTTGAGAGTGATCACAGAGGAAGAGCGAAGGTTCCTCACATTAGGTTTGGTACTAATACGGGATGACAGATAAGTGGGACCACTAAAACTGAGGCATTTGTGGGTCGTTGTAAGCATCTTGTGTGTTATGCGATGTTTGACGGGAAGCCAGTGGAGTTTTTTCCTGAAGGTAGAGATGTGTGTACGACGAGACTGATTAAAGATGTTGCGCACAGCATTATTCTTATTATTCTGAACCACTTGTAGAGATTGGATGTTGGAGGCTGTGGTGCCCGCCAAGAGGCTGTTACAATAGTCCAATCTTGAATTTATTAGTGCAGTGGACAAGAGCACACAGTTCTCTTCCGATATAAATGGTCGAATGTATCCTATTCTCTTATTTATAAGACCACAGCTAGATTTGATGCTGGAAACATGGGAGTTCATGGAGAGTTCTTCATCAAGAACAACTCCTAGGGTCTTGACTTTCTTTTGGACAATAATGTTATTGTTGGCAATATAGAAACTGGCAAAGTTGGAATCAAGTTTCGCCCGAGTGTTTTTAGATGCCAGAATAAGAAGTTCTGTCTTTTTATCGTTCAAGGCAAGAGAGTTGCAGGCCATCTTGTATGGCTTTATATATTTTGTTGATGGTTTCCGTATCACTGCTATATGAGTCACTCAGCTGTATGACTACCTGAGTGTCATCAGCGTAGTTTGTATATTGCACTCCTAGTTTGTTCAAGAGGTCAAGAAGGAGACGGATGTAAAGATTGAAGAGCAGCAGTGACGGACAGGAGCCCTGAGGAACTCCGCATGTCTGAGAGATTGGAGAAGATTGACTATCAATAGTGCAAACCCTTACCATTTTGGGACCAAGAAAGGAAGCTATCCATTTGGATGCCATTGCAGAGCAATTAGCGACCTCTCCGAGCCTTGACACTGGTAAACTGTGATCAACCAGGTCAAAGGCTGCAGAGAGGTCCAATAGCATGAGCAGAGCGGCTTGCTTTTTGTCAGCTATGCTAGCTAGGGTTGATTTGAGATCCAGCATAGCTGTCTCAGTCCCGTGACAAGCTCTGTAGCCCGACAGACGGGTACCCAAGATGTTATGTTTTTCAACATAGGCCTGTAACTGTAAGTAAGCAAGTTTATCAAGTATCTTGAGGACATAGGGCACGTTAGTTATGGGCCTGTAGTTGTCATTGTTGTCTGGATCGAGGTTTTCCTTTTTCAATAGAGGAGTGATCCATGCCGATTTAAGCAAGTCCGGCACCAGACCCGCATCAAAGGAGAGGTTAACCAGTTTGGTAATCCATGGAACCAGGGTTTCTAAGGACTCCTTAAGAATGCTTGCGGGGCAGTCATCAGCCGGACAAGACGTGGATTTGAGGTCCTGTATGGTTTTGGATACGTCATCTTCAGTGTAGTGTGTGAAGGAAAATTGAGGGATGATATTTTCACAGATGTTGGGCGAATTGGTAATCATACAAGATTGTGTGGAAATTACGTTGCCTAGGGCTTTGCTGATTTTTTCTTTATGAGATTCTAGAAAGGCATCATGAATGCCCTGACACCACTGATTATCATTGATGATGTTATTAGTTGGTGGAGGCAGATTTTGAAATTCTGCTAGGATTTTAAATAACTCCCCAGTGTTGGATTGAGCATTCACTCTTCTTTCATTATAGTGTGTAGCCTTAGCTTCTATGATGAGTTTTTTGTAGTTGAGGATGGATTTTTTATATTTAGTTAGAGTGTTGTCGTTGGGGCCTTTCCTCCAGGCTCTCTCAAGAGCTCTCTTTTCTTGTCTGGCAGTAAGAATTTCATTAGTGAACCAAGTGTTCTTAGTGGTTTTAGGCTTAATTGCCTTCATTTTCAATGGGGCAAGGTCGTTAACTGTTTCTTTGATGTTAGTTGACAGATGGTTGATAAGTTTTGAGGAGTCAACAAAGTTGTCTAAGGATTGAAGCTTAGTTGTCAGTAGTGTGGCAAATTTAGGGATGTTAAATTCTTAAGGTTGCGAGACATCTTTTGAATACGTGGGAGAGTGTTAAGTTTAGGAGCAGGAGATGGTAGTGAAATCTTGGCTTGAATGAGAAAATGGTCAGACCAGATGCATGGCGTGACCAAGATGTCAGCAATGTTGGTATTTTTGGATCAGAAGCCAGTCTAAAGTTTGACCCTTATTTTGCGTGGGAGACTCCATCCACTGGGTAAGACCAAAGGAGGTGATGGTATCCATAAGGTTGGTAACTGCTTTGTCCTGTTGGTCATTGGCCCAATAGTTGAAATCACCCATAACAACAACGGAGCCTTTAGTGGTGCAGATCTGGGCCAGCAGATCACTAAACTGTTCTTCAAAGAAGGGCATGATTTTAGGTGGACGATAGATCGTGAGTGTATTTAATGTAGTGTGTGGGGAAGTTTTTATTTTCACCCATAAACTCTCACAGCCTTCCGGAGAAGTGTGGGGAATTTCATAAAATTCAAGACTTGACTTGCACATCATAGCCACTCCGCCACCTTTGCCTAGCAAACGGTCTGCTCTAAAGAGACTGTAGTCGTCGGGCAACGAGAGTGTTGCCTGGGTGGGAAGGTCGGGGTTGAGCCAGGTTTCGGTTATAATGTAATGGATTGCTAATTGGATACTGGAATGAGGAAGAGGAAAGACAAGGTAAAGTGTTGATTACTAATGGGATACGTGAATGAGAAATAAGGAAGTGGGGGTAATGCAATGGATTGCTAATGGCATACTCGAATGAGGAAGAGGATCTTGGGGAAATGTAATTAATTGCTAATGGGAAATTGGGATGAGGAATAGGGGCACTGGGTTACTGCAATGGATAACTAATAGGATAAAAGGATAAGAAAGAGGGAGGAGTGTAATGTCTTGGGTTACTAAAGGGGTAACGGAATGAGGAATAGGGAAGCAGTTGGTAATGTTATGGTTTTCCAGTGGGGTACTGGTACAAGGAAGACAGAGGCAGGGATAATGTAATGTATTACTAACGGAGTACCGGATGAGGCAGAGAGAAGTGGTGGTAATGTAATAGGTTACTAATGGGATACCAGGACGAAGAAGAGGGAGGTGGCATTAATGTATTTGATTACTATTGGGGTACCTGAACCAAAATGAGGGTGGCCAGCCTAATGTAATGTATTGCTAATGGTGTACAAATACAAGTATGAGGGAAGGCAGCGTAATATAATGGATTGCTAAGGGGTCACCCAATGAAGAAGAGAGAGGAAGGGTAATGTAGAGGGTTACTAATGGGGTATTGAGATATGGAACTGTGAGGGGGAGGTAAGTTAATGGAGTATTAATGGTGTATAGGGACAAAGAAGAGAGAGGAAGGTGGGTGGTATTGTAATGGATAACTAAGGATTGTCAAGGACGAGAAAGAGGCAAGTGGAAATGCAAAGAATTGCAAATGAGGTACTGGGATGAAGAAGAGCTGAGCTGGGATAATGTAGTGGATTAGGAATGGGGTATCAAGCAAGAAAGACGTAGGTGGGGGTAATGTTATTAATTAATAATGAGGTATCGGGATGAGGAGTAAAGAGGCAAGGAGGATGTAATGTATTGCTAATGTGGTGCTGGGACACAGAAGAAGGAGGCATGGTACTGTAATAGATTACTAATGGGTACTAGGATTTACAAGTCAGAATCAGAGGTAATGTGCTAGATTACTAATGGGGTTACTGGACCAAGGAATAGGGAGGTGGGGGTAATATAATGGTTTGTTAATGGGTTACCGGAATGCTGATGAGATGTAATGGATTACATTTGTGATGTCATGTTTAATTTCCTGGGTGTTAGTCTTAGCAGTGCACAGTGGTAGCGCAAGTTATGGTTGCTTAGCTTACCATAACTGTTGAATTTCTGAGTTTTTTAGTTTCACTTGTAACCATAACATCCCTTTAACAATGTTTTTTAATTGAATTTCATAGGTTTTTATCACTGCAACTTAACCAAAATGTCCCTTTAACAACGTTTATTCAGTGAATTTCATGTTTTTTACCAGTTCATGCTAATTTCCTACAATTTACTAACATCATTCCTTCTTCCTTCTTCTTCAACACTGACTGCTGTCCCTTTGTCTGCGCTCTGGCAGACACACATCCTACAACCATGGAACATATGTGACATTTTATTCAATGGTAAGCAATATTTTGCAAGACTTTGTGATGCGCACCTCTGCACTTTTTTGATTAATCTAAAATTGATGTCATTGGGCTGATAATATCACTGTGTGTGAGCGCTTCATTTTGCTTTGCAAATTAATCCGGCAATGACTCTTTGCTTGCTCCTAAAGACCTCAAATAGATATTTTTGCTTGCCACTGATGTATACACAGATGCCCTGCAAAGATGACAGCCTCATTCTTGCAGCCCCCAGCCTTTTGCTGCCTGGACGGCCTGCCCTCCTCTCATTGGCTGGATTGGCCCTCACCAGCCAATCCAAGTAACCGGGAGGCAGGAGCCAGCCCAAACCACCGAAGGCCCACAACAAAGGCCCCTGCCTGCTCCCTGTCCACTACCAGGGCATCCTCCCCTCGCAGGATTCTCAAACTTAGGTGGCCCGGTACCTAATACGCATTACTGTTTGCACTGAACTGTGGTAAACTAGGGTGTTTTTCTCCCCTCGCAGGATTCTCAAACTTAGGTGGCCCGGTACCTAATATGCATTACTGTTTGCACTGAACTGTGGTAAACTAGGGTGTTTTTCTCCCCTCGCAGGATTCTCAAACTTAGGTGGCCCGGTACCTAATACGCTTTACTGTTTGTTTGCTCTAATTGTGGTAACTTGTGCTTGCCGCTCACTTCCTGTCTGCGTGCTCTCGTCTCGTCTGTCTCCCCCACCCCCCTCCCTCCTACTCCATGGTGCTAACTGTCTCGCTTATCTTCTCTAACTGCTTCTCCATTGACTATCCTGCTCTCCTCACTAAATTTGGTAGGAAAAAGTTTAAAAAGGACATCCTGGTCTCCAACCCAGGCCTCCCTATCGCTGACACCTACACTAGTGCCTGCTCTAAGGAAACTCTCACTGACATCCTCTTTTTCGTGCCTTCGCCTGACCTATGGACCCTTCATATGGTCTCTGTGCTCTCTCCTTTCTCCTCCTCTCCCATTAATGGTGGCACCCGTTGGGATGTCCTCTTGGCCCCCTTCCGCTCCTCTAAGGCCATCATTAATGTCTACGCTAATGGGACCATCTTGGTCCAAGGCCCTCAGGCCAACCTTCTCCTCTTTGATAGACTGCTGTCCCCCCTCCTCTATCCTTGGCTACCTTGCCTCTACACTCCCTCCCTGCCCCCTCTCGTGCTCCTTCTTCACCTCCTTCTTCAACACCTCCGCAGGGCGTACCTCTGATCTGTACCCCTCCCCGGAAGTTCTTCAAGGAGGGCAACCTTCTCCACATTGCCACTCTAAATTCTCGCTCTGCCATCAAGCACTCCTCTGATATCTGTCACCCTCTTGAGGAACTGGACCTCGACGTCCTCTGTCTCACTGAGACATGGTTCACAGCCAGCTCTGCCACCAGCTTTGACACACTCCTACCTGACGGTTACAAGATCCTCTCCATGCCCAGGCCTAACCATGCAGGGGGTGGTGTTGCCCTTATCTTCCCTGAGTGGATTCCTGCCACTGTCACTCCTACGCAGACCTACTCCTCTTTTGAATGTCTTGTCTGCCGACTCTCTCTCTCTCCTAGCCATTCCCTTACCGTGGCTACTATCTATCGGCCACCTGGTCAAATTTCCTCCTTCCTCTCTGAGTGGGCTGACCTCTCCTCCTCACTCCTGTCCTCAACCACTCAACTCCTCTTTCTGGGCGACTTCAACATCCACCTTGATGCCTCCAGTCCCCCCACTGCTCTCTTTCGTGACCTCTGCGACTCTCTCTTACTCTCTATTCTCCCGTCTGGGCCTACTCACTCTGCTGGGTACACTCTTGATGCTCTGATCTCTTCTGACCTTCCCCTCTCCGTCCCTCTCTCCACTCCTCTCTCCTGGAGTGATCACTTTCTCCTATCCTCCCACCTCACCCTCCCTACCCCACAGGCAAAGCCACCCTCTTCACTGCCACCCACCTTCTCGGTCATCAGACCCATGAAGCGTGTGTCAGTTGAGGCTTTCGCTGCTACCTTCTCGCCCCCCCCTGCCCCTTCGGCTGACTCCCACCCTGACACAGCCCTCTCCATGCTCCACTCTGCTATATCTGTTACTCTTGATATCCTTGCCCCCGTCATGAGAATCCGCCTGAAGCCCAAAGCCAAATGTAACTCCTGGTATGACTCGGATCTCGCCACCCTAAAACGCAAGTGCAGGGTTGCAGAGAGGAAATGGCGTGCTTCATGTTCATCCTCTGACAAACTGGCCTGCCGCCTGCTCCAAAGGCAGTACCGGCTCTCCGTTCTCACCAAGAAGAGAGCCCTTATCCAAGCCCGCATCTCTGCGGCATCTAACAACTCCGCCGAACTCTTTAAAATCTGCAAGGAGCTGGCCAACCCTGTTGCAGTCTCTACCTCTCCTGTCCCCTCCCAGGCCCTCTGCACTGCATTGGTCTCTCACTTCATCTCTAAAACTCAGGACATCCTGTCCTCGCTCTCCTCCTTTCACCTCCCTCCCTCCCTTCCCGGCTCTTCCTCTGGCCCTTCTGCAGTCACCCCTCCTCCCTCTTTCTCTGCCTTTCCACTTTTCTCTGCTGACGAGGTTTCCAGACAAGTCCGATCTATGAAAGTCTCGTCTAAACAGATTCACCCCTGTTCCTCCAAAACTATCAAGGACCACATCGACTCCCTGGCTCCTGCCCTGGCTGACTTTTGCAACCACTCCTTCGCCTCTGGAGTCTTCCCTTCCCCCCTCAAGCACTCCCTTGTGCACCCTCTTCTCAAGAAACCCTCTTCCGACCCCTCCTGCCCGGCTAACTATCGCCCTATCTCCATCACTCCCTTCCTGGGCAAGCTCCTGGAGAAACTGGCCATCTCCCAGCTTAACCTCCATGCTGAATCTGTTGGTAGTCTTCATGACCATCAATCTGGTTTCAGAGCTGCCAGAAGCACGGAAACTGCTCTTCTGAACATCCGTGAAGACCTGCTCTTGAACCTCGATTCCAACACTCCGTGTGTTCTCATTCTGCTCGATCTCTCCTCTGCCTTTGACACTGTCAACCATGCCATCCTGCTCAACCGTCTCCGTGAAAACCTTGGTATCACTGGTCAGGCTCTGGCGTGGCTGACCTCTTTCCTTTCAAATCGACCCTCCCAGGTCCAACTGGGGTCCTTCCTCTCCGATATCTTTTTCTCCACCTGTGGTGTCCCCAGGGATCTAATCTCTCTCCCTGGCTGTTCAACCAGTATCTGGCACTCCTTGCCCACCGCATCACCGCTCTCTGCCCTAATTTCCAGTGCTATGCGGCGATACCCAGCTCATTTTCAGGCTACCCTCAGCCTCCCCCTCTCCTTCCCTCATCTCTGACTGTCTGTCTGCTATCCAGGAATGGTGTGCCGCCAATGACCTCTGCCTTAATGCCAGTAAGACTGAGATTCTACTCATCGGTACACCCACTCCCTCCTTCCCTGCAGCTCTCTGGCCTGCCTCCCTTGGCCCCCTCCCTGCTCCTACCTGCAATGCAAAAAACCTTGGGGTCATCTTCGACTCCACACTCTCCTTCTCTCCTCATATTTCTGACGTCGCTAAGAAGTCACACTACCAGCTGCACCTCCTCAGAGGTATTCTTCCCTTCCTCTCCTTCCCCCAGAAGCTCACTGTCTCCTGAGCCCTGGTTCTCTCGAAGCTGGATTACTGTAACAGCCTCTATCTTAATCTGCCTGCCTCCACTCTCTGCCCTCTGCAACTCATCCAGAACAGAACTGCGAGACTTGTCCTTGGCCTCAAGCCCAGGGACCGTATCTCTCCAGGACTGAAATCTCTACACTGGCTCCCAGTGGCTGCGAGGATAAAATTCAAAACCCTCTGCATTGTCCACAAGGCCTTCTGGTGCCTGGGTCCTAAATACCTTCAACTCTCTCTTCCCAAATATCTTCCTTCCCGAGCCCTTCGCTCATCCGCCTCCAACTCCCTCAGGGTCAGCCGCTTCTCGAAGCAACGAGCTGGGGGTAGATCTCTCTCCGCGGCAGGGGCCTCCCTCTGGAACAGCCTTCCTGCCTCCCTGAAACTTGAGGAGAACCATCCCCGGTTCCGGAAGCACCTCAAAACCTTCCTCTTTGCTTCTGCTTTCTCTCTCCCTCTCCCCTGCTGAACAGCTAATATTCTTCACTGAAACTGCACTGATTCTGCAACTGGACCACTCTTAACGGCCTCGGTCCTGGGCCCAGCCACACTCCACTTGCACTGATGCCCTGGAACCCCTCTGCACTGCGGGACTGTCTCTGTATCCCTACAGCCCCCCCCCCCTTTTCCAGCACTTGTTCTGCACTTACCTTGCACTTGCCACCAGCTGGCCCTATTTATTTTTTACTTTACGCCACTTACCTTGTACTGCACTTCCCCCCCTCCCCTTCCCCTTGCACTTTTCCCCCTCCCCCACCCCTGCACTTGCGCTATCTGAATGACACCTGGCCTAGTAGGATCGTTGTCTGTCTCCCCTTGTTCCTCCCCTCCCTGCCTCGTCGCGCCTTGAAACACCTGTGTATAGGCGCGTTACAAATGCCATATCATATCATATCATATCATATCATGTGTCCCCCTTGCCGCAAGCCTTATTGTGCCCTTCCAGTAGCTGCCCTGCAACAGGGGTTTAGGCTCCATGAATGTGCCACACTATTTGACTTTTGCATCTGTGTCGTAGCTGCCCTGCAACATGCGGTGAGGCTCCATGAATTTGCCACACTATTTGTTTCTTGCATCTGTGTAGTAGCTGCCCTGCAACAGGGGGTTAGGCTCCATGAATGTGCCCCACTATTTGACTTTCCCATCTGTGTAGTATCTGCCCTGCAACATGGTGTGGGGCTCCATGAATGTGCCACACTATTTGTTTCTTGCATCTGTGTAGTAGCTGCCCTGCAACATGGGGTGAAGCTCCATGAATGTGCCACACTATTTGAGTTTGGTTTTGGTCCTCTGTTTGTTGGATTTAGTCCATGCCCTGATTTGATCCTTCTGGTTCTCACAGTAGAGCAAGGCAGCCGGTTAACCTTGCTATACCCGAGGACTTACCAATCGGGTTTCCTTTTCTTTTGCTTTTAAATTAGTGACACGTATTTGGCCTAATAATTTTGGTCTTGCTCTGACTGAACTCTATTTAGTCCGTAAAATTTAACTTTTAAATTACTCCGAGTATAGCCGGGCAACTAACTAGCCTTAGCTAAAACTTGTGGACCAACTAATTGGCCACTATACCGTTCTATCTGTACTGTACAACTGTTGAATTGTTTTTGTACACAATAGAAATATTCTTTGCTGTTTTTCCTTTCTACGTGTTTCAAAATGATTTTTGCATCACTAAAATGATACTAACTCCCGAAGTATGTGACTATTGGACAACAAAAAATCTTTTTTGAGAAATAACCTCTTTTCTTCCTTATATTTTTTATTTTCCATTTGTTACACTGTTTTGATGTCCTTTTTAAAATCTGTTATCGTTTATGATTTTTGCTTAAACAGAATAACAGAAACAACTAATAAATTGAACAAAATAACTACTATTATACCAATAAGGGATTCTTGCCTTATTGGTTACACTTGTTGACCTGATTGTTTATTTGTAAAGATACTTGGCTTACTACTAGAAGCAGCATTAGGAAATAACTTGAACAAATTACTTAGACACCCCGACACAAGGGTAGTGTCATTAACTATAACTGTGGTTGGAGCCCCCCTCTTTGTTCCCTACACTATTTGACTTTTGCATCTTTGTAGTAGCTGCCCTGCAACATGGGATGAGGCTCCATGAATGTGCCACACTATTTGACTTTTGCATCTGTGTAGTAGCTGCTGTGGGATACATTGACCCACTCATCTGCATTGCCCAACATCACTAAGCTGCATTTGCGCAGAAACAACCACAAAGGGGTTCTGCTGGCTCCTGTGAGCGCCATGGCTCAAAATTGTGTTTTGCAACAACAACAAAAATGGCTGCACCATCCTGCCAAGCACACATCGGGCAGGATGGAACCAGGGGGCACATTAAATGAGAGTGTCAGCGGGTTCCTACGCAAATAAATTGAAGAAAGTGGAAAAAGCAGCATTGCTTTGCTGCAAAAGCCAAAATATCCATTGAAAAGAAACCCTTTTTCACCTTTAAAAAAAATACGGCCTTGATGCTAATTCCCTCTGTTCCTTAAAGCCACTGTGATTAATAGGCCATGCCATGCCCATGCATATCCCCACTGTCACTCAGCAAAACCAAGCTTTATTCCAGAATGACAGGCTGTGCCAGCCAAAACCTGAAAACCAACTAAAGCTGTACTGCATCAAATATGGAAAAGCACTTAACTTTGGCTAAAAAGCATCCCAATCACTGTTTGAAAAGGAATCAGAGCTGTATGTACACATGTCAATTTTATGGAGACCTTTGCCTTGTCCAATCTCATTGTTAGAGGCGAGTTTAGGTAAGCCTGCCCCAGTCATTTACTTTGATGATGTCACTAGGCATTATAAATAAGAGCCAATGACAACACAGACACACACTCATCCTGATTTCCCTGTGCTGTCATCCCTTCCTGTTCCATCCATCCAGACTCCAGATCCCAACTACCAGGCCAAGCATTGCTGACCCTTCCAGCAAGACCTCAATTCTAAAATCCCAATACCCAAAGGGAGAAGCAGTGGTATTTTTGTGGGAAGCCTCCTGAGACCAGCCTGGCTTGCGGCCCACCAATTGCTGCCCAATAATTGCATCCATAGGTACCTGTGCCATCCTATGACCAGAATGATCATTTGTTATCCAGTCCCTGCCCAGCTGATCCTGTCCCGCTGACTTTGTCCGGCTGTCCTTTGTTAGACCAGATCTGTGTGGTGACCAGAACGCTCACAGTCCAAAAATCCTAAACTAAAGTGGACTGTATCAATAGAAACCCATCTAACTCATAGCCTATCTTGTATTTGTCCTTATCTCACTCTCTAAGTCATCCTATCCTTATCCTGATAACTTGTTCAAACTGTCAGAATCATTCTTGCAACTCTGCCTTTGATTTCTAGTGCTAGCCCCATCTCTTTAGTAATTTTGTCTTGTGAAATCCTAAACTAGTAATCCTATTTTGAGTGATCGGACTGGTTCTGCCAGGGTTGGGCGCTGGGGTGGCGGGGTTGAAATTGCGAATCAACCCCGACTCTACGGTGTCCCACTTTGGTGGCTTAGTCTGAATACTCTAGTGTAGAGTAAAACTGTTCTTGCCACAACTGATTTCCTTTCCTATTTTTGTGCCTTCATTTGACTCAAAGTGCACCTTCTTAGATCTTGCATAACTCACTCAATTTACCAGCTAGAGATTTAATTTCACTTTTATAATATACCTGTGATATATATCTATCTCCTCACCTATAGGTGCAATATTTCAACCATTTTTCAAAGAAACCATTTTAGTAAATTTACACAGAAAATGGAAATATTTGCAAAGTTTCCAACGTGTCATTTTGATTGTAAACTGTTTGAAATCTTCCATTCATTTTTCGAACTGTATGCTCTTGCTAATCCATTGCTTGTGATTGTTTGTACCTTTACATTGTTGCTTTAGAGAATAATTATATCTGCTTCAAGGTTTTTACACACATTCATTATTTTATTCATCTATTTCCGAGTGTCATTTTTAACACTGCAAGGGTTTCAAATCCGTTTTTCACTCTTATTTGAGGAGGGAAGGTGGGATTTGAATTCTGTTTCAGCTTCTTATTCCTGATTACCTGCTGTTTCTTCATATCCATTCAGAATTGATTATTTGTGGGTTGACGGAACATTGCAGGGGGAAATCCTAACTTGAGTGCCATCGTGCCTAAAATCAAATAGTGCTTTTATTCCCTGGCATTTTGCATGTGTCAGTAGAAGGTTAAACTAAATGCATTGCTTACATTCCCATTGGTGATTGCTGCCCCATATTAAAAATTGTATGATTTCTTTTGAATTTTAAAATAAATAAATAAATACGTATTGTATTTTACCAACCAGCCTGGTTAATGGTCCATTGCGACCCTTGGTATTTGAAAAGGGGGTGTGATATGCGCGGTGTACCATCTCAATATTGAATCTAATATAAAAAATGAGCAGTTCAGTTGTGTGCTGCCTACTAGGCCGAGATCAAGGTGTGTGTCACCCGATTGAAATCCTTAACACTGCCCTACATGGTTTGAGGCTCCATGAATATGCCACACTATTTGACTTTTGCATCTGTGTAGTAGCTGCCCTGCAACATGTGGTGCGGCTCCATGAATGTGCCACACTATTTGACTTTTGCACCTTGTGACTACCATGTATGTTTTGTAAGCACTTTTGTAACTAAGTAAGCCTTCTGTAACAGCGCCACAATGCCCAAGGGCTGTTTGTGCACTTTATAAATGTAATAAATAAATAAATCATACTTACCCCGTTATTGCAACAATTATGTCCAATTTACACAGATTTACATTACAACTCTGCCATTTCCCACCATCTAGAATCATTTTTAAAACTTCTATATACTGTTTGCAACTTTTCGCACTGATTTTGCATCCGTCAATGTTAGTGGACACCTGAAGTCATCACAAACTTTCCAGACAGTCTCACGAGAACTTGTGTGTGCAACGCATGATGACCTGTTCACAAACGCATCTACACTTTGCGAATGAGTCTCTGCTTCACAGACAGTTTGGAACTGCATTTTCTGCTGATCTAGGAAATTTGAAGCTCAAAATGTTCCCCTTGCACAGCTCCTACGTCTCTTCTTACTCATTATCCATTAACACTATATTACACAGAACATACTTGGAGGAATATTAGCAAAACTGCTATTTGTCTTAAAAATGCCAACAACTATTGCCATCCCTGCTCCCCAAGAGGCACCACCACCACCAGCTGGACGACCAACACAACAAAAAAGTGCAGTACTTCCAAAGACAATGAAGAAAACCAAGAAGATGAGGTAGAGGAAGTGCCAAGTGCCTACCACTAGCACCAAGAGAGAATCATGGGTGTGGCAGTTCTTTACCATTGTTGGGAATGTACCAAAGGCTAGATCTACCAAGATGAAATGCACTGAGTGCAACATACTCAGTCGCAGACTATCTGGGCAGTACTCCTATGGGACCACGTCCATGCGCCTCCACACCCAGTCCAACCACTGCAATGCTCTCAGAAAGGCTGTTCCTTTCGTAGCAATTAGTAGGCTGTCTTCATCCTCTTCATCTTCCTCAACCAGTCAGTAGTGTAACCACACAGCCTACTTCTGTGGGGACAAAATCCCACCAGCAACCTTGCAAGCAATAAAAGAGACTGTTAATCCATATTTATCGAAGACAACAGTCCTCTGAGTATACTGTAACACACCACTCTGCAGGGGGGGGCAATTTTAAAGTGCTTTTGAAGCTGTAATCAAAGAGTGTGAGAAACACTGCCCCCTACCTTAGAAGTAACAAATGTGCAACATCTTCCCCTTTCCACCTGCCCCTCCATATTAGTGCGTGGTGCTTCTTTCCTCATTTCCCGCCCCACCTTATATTCTGACCTCTTCATCAAACATTAAAAAAAAACAACAACAAAAAAGGTTCCTTCAAGTACCACCTTTCAGAGTTAAAAAAGAGAAAAAATAATAATATTATAGACTCCATCTACTTTACCTTTCTCAATAAAGTAGATAGACTCAATAAGATTCTGTCGGCCAAACTTCAAAGGCCCTTGTGGTACTGATAATATTTGCCTGCCCCTAATGCTAACATCACTATACGCTCATAATGAGCTCCACCTATTTCAATGTTAGTGTAACGATTACCTTCAGATGTCTTGCAGAAGCACCCAGTCTTCGGCCTCCAGCTGTGTGTTAGTGGCTCCCTCTCCATGATCAGATGTGATGAGTAGTCCAAAACACTCCTTCCCCACCATATTCGTGGAATGGCACATTGGCCCAGCGCACGCTGCAGGTAGGAGTGTTTTGGGGTTAATTTCCACTCTGGTTGGAATGGTCATGATGACCACTGAGTGACTGGTAGGCTGACCGCTGTGTGAAAAATGGGCAACAAGTGGGGACTTTAATGTTGGTCCAATACTATTCCCTCCCAGCCTCCCTTGATTTCCCTTAGAAGGCTGCTGGCTGGCAAAGGCAATGGCTCACCTTCTATGTGCAATGGCGAGCTGCATAGTGTAGCCTTCAGCACCAGGTCCAGTTACTGCACTGGTAGTTTGTGGTCCAGTCCCGCTGTGACACAAGCTGCTCCTGGTAAGTATTAGTCTCTGGATGAGCGGGTGGTGAATGCGCAGCGAGGTGCCAGTTTGTAAGTTCTGTCTGGCTTGCTGGTTCTGTGTGCGGCGCGCGAGCTGCACTAAAGTAATGCTCTTGTCTGTTTTTCATTTTAGGTGTGATTGCCTATGGTATGCAGTGGGCACTGGAGGATGTCACTAGTCCGATGGAGATTGACAGAATGAAGGTAAGTGGGTTTCAATGGGATGGTTCAGGGCACGAGTCAAATAGAGGTTCTTACATGTGCTTTCTTCTCCTAGGTGTCTGGCAGCGTGCAGCAGGATTCCGAAGGCATGCAAACAGGTAGCAGTGACTCCACCGAGTAGATAGGAGGAACGGCGAAATACAGCAGTTAAGATTCAGGGCTTTTCTGAAGTTGTTGGAGGGCTGCTCTTAAGCGGATGGTGACGGCTGCACTGCTACTGTGGTTGCAGACGAAATGCTAAGCACAGGGTGCGACCCAGGGCGTGCTTTAATAGCCCTGGGCTGCACCCTTGAACACTAGACCACAAGCGATATTTGAGCCTTGGGTTGCCTGAGCAATCCCTGCCTGCCATCTTGGATAACAACGTACGGAACAACTTTGTGGCCATCTTGGTGCAGTCCAGCATGTGCCATGTGTTGCCGACGCCAGCCAGCAACCCTCCTAGTCCAAACCCTGCAAAGACATGCTCAATAGTTTGGTTGATGTGAAAGTGTTGCTGTTGTGTGGGAGCACACCCTGCCCTCTACTGGGGATCATGACAGTTAGTGTTCAGTGTAGCCAAATATACCCTTTCATCACCAACATCATAAGGTTATCTAACGCAGAACAAGGAACTTAAACACACACAGCCACAACAAACACAAAACTTTTGTTACTTTTTACAAAAATGATAGAAACATTTTATTTTGAAGAAAACAGCAATAGCCGAGATCGTAAAAAGTACTTTCATTTTGACACAATGAAAACATGTTATCTTTCTCACACACTGTTCATAGCTACCAAGCTTCACATCATTCCCATTTTTACTGAAAGTGTCAACGGTAATCTTCTAATGCCAAATCGTATCATCAATCAATTCATGCAAGTCTTTGCGTTCTTCATCAAAAATCATCTTACATGACCGACGAGTAATCTACGCACATGGTGCTCCATTACAGAGGATAAATTAGTGCTTTTAAATTGAAATAAATGCAAGACTTTCACATCTGAACTTTTCCAGAGTCTGCATGCTCCCATGTTGCTCCTTGTTACTGCAGGCTGCTCATTGATGGTGCAATTCACAAACCACTGCGGTGTCTGCGGACTGCTACGACACATGCAAAAATAGACCCATACCATCTTGTTTCCACTCCTCCACCTTTCCCATCCTCTCTTTCCACAATCAAATGGCCCAAAGGGTGTTTTCCAGACTTTTTTCCCCAGCGCGCTGTCCACGGACACCGCCGCCTGTCCGTGAATCCAACATGGTGGGCGTTTCAAAAAGTCTGACGCACCTCACACGTTTCACCATCCAATCAGATGTCTGCGTACATCATGTAGTTCTCTGCACCAATCCGAGGCCCGTTCGTGGACCCAACAGGGAAGTGAGTACGCAGACAGAACCCAGATATCACTAATTTTTTGTACCTAATATTTGGTTGTTTGCTTATGGGTTTAGCAACTTAACCATAAGTACACTATATTTTACACGGCCCGTGGTAGCAGCCGTGTAATTATGGTTAAGTTGCTAAACCCATAAGCAGACCACTTTTTGGGCAGCTGATAACTTTGCTCCCTGTGAACGAATTTGGCTAAAACTTAGCAAAAAAAGTATGTGTCCTGCTGGAAAGTTGGGTGAGGTTTTGTGCAGAGGTTATAGGGGGGGTTCCCAAATTATTTTTTGTTCCATACACTGAATGGGCAAAACCTTTCCGCACACCATCAGGCCAAACAGCTGGACGGATTTTAACCAAATTTGCGGCAGGAGCTGGGGCTTGGTTCCAAAAGCATACTTTTGTGTGTTTCTACCCAGTACTTTTCTTGCAAAGAACTGAAATATATCAATTTCTCTGTTTGCTCCGTGGACAAAAGTCTCATTGGCTTGCAGTACGCTGTGATGTCGGCGAACATTGAACACGGCCGGTGCTTGGCTGGAGGGAAGCATGCTGTGCGTCACAATATTTGGGAAATGCCGCCATGGTGTATCAGAGGACAGTGCCGTGCCGGAAGAGCCTAGAAAACATACTTTACGCCATGTGGTGGTGGGGAGAAGGGATGGAAAGGGTGAGGGGGTGACAAGTAGTTCATCTGATATATCTCATTAAATGGAAGAAGACGGTGGTGTACCTGCAGTATCTGTGCATATTGAGCCAATTTGCTGGTTCCTCTACAGGCGACTACCTTGTGTGGTGAATGCAAGCAGCCTGCGTTATGGCATGATAGCTGGTGCAGCGACCTCTTTCCGTGGTGACTGAGGGCAGATCAATGGCAAAAGGGGAGTGCATTGCACATGACATGAACATTTTAACATAAAGTGTACTACGGTGTGTTGCGTGCAGTAAGGCCGTAGGCCCTTCGATGCATGGGTGGAGGCTTTGCACCGACAACTATGTGCCCTGGTTGCAAGTAGGTTTCATATTATTGCCTTGTGTGTGTGGTTTGTCAACAATGCATAAAAGGTTCCATGGGTGTGCGGATTGTTAGCGCATACTACATTGTGCAGTCCATGGCTGGAACTGATGAAGTGAACAGTCCTGCAGTGATATGATATGATATGATATATGATATGATATGTTATGATATGGCATTTATAACGTGCCTATACACAAGTGTTCCAAGGTGTGTCCACATGGTGCAGTGCTCAAGTACTGCGTGCATAGAAGTGGAAATGGCTGAACTGCATATTTTACCGGCTTCGGTACTATCCATTGCGCGCAGTGCAGACGACTGTACTGCACCATGAAGTATTGGTTTTGTGCACCTATTAGAGTGCTGGGAGCAGGGCCACTGAAGATGTTGTGGTTGGGTTGGCTGTAATACAATGCTATGTGAACAGAAGTGGGTAGGGGTGGCGGACCCTGTGGTATGTTTGTGGATTCTGCTGTTACATGTTTGCCTGCATTGCTGTATTATGGTACATGGGTTGGGTAGAAGTTTCGCTGTCTATGTAACGTTTGTGGACTGTGGTACCTGGCCACATGTTCGCCTGCATGGCTCTGGGATGTTGTGCTGGGTGTGGTCAAGTCCTACACTTTTGGGTGCATGGCAAAAGGCCATAGGCCATAGGCCAGGCACCCAAGAGCCTAGACCTTCACCACAGTCACCACAACATAATGCAGCCATGCAGTTTCACCTCTGCATCTCTCTGAGGGTGGTGACCTTCAAAGAATGGTTGTGGAGGACATTTTAGACGTGGTAGAACAGCAGAAGTGAGCTGATATGCATACATTACCATATGGTTTAGGTAATTGCATGTGTTACACATTAGGGATCCACATGTGAGCATTTGTGTTTGGTATGTTGTGCCCCTTATAAGACCCTTGCTGTAAGAAGTGCTTTAAGATATTGTGCCATGAAAGTAAGTCCTCAGCAAGACACATTTCAAATATGGACAATGTACACAGCCACCCACATTTTGGTTACCACACCCAACACAGCGTCATGCAGCCATGCATGCAAACATGTGTCCAGGATGAAAGTTGGCAGGCTCAATTGCAGCAGGGGAGTGCATTGCAGATGACATGAGCATTTAAGCATAGGGTGTACTAGGGTGTGTTGTGTGTAGTGAGGCCCCAGAGTCTTGGATGCATCATTGGAGACCTTGCACTGACATCTATGTGGCCTGCTTGCAAGTAGGTTTGCCATTGTTGCATTCTTTGTGTGGTTTGTGAGGATTGCATACATTGTTGGTTCCATGGGTGTGGTGATTGTTAGCACATCCTACAGTTTTACATCCATGGCTGGAGCTTATGGCATGAACAGTCCTGCAGTGTGTCCACTGAGTGCTGTGTTCTACTACTGTATGTACAGAAGTGGATAGGCGAGAACTGGATATTTTATGTGCTGGGGTAGTGTGCGTTGCGCAGATTAATGATAATGTGTTGCACTTTGCAGTATTGGTTCTTTGCACTTACTGGAGTGCTGGGAGGAAAACGCATATTGCTACCTGTACTTAGTGGTGGTGGGTGCCACTCTGGGTGAATTTGGAGACTGAAAGTGTGGATACATTTGGCGAACTTGTGACTGGAGGTGGTTTTAAATCACACCAGACGTGTACTGTGAGTGTGTAACGGTACATATAGAGTGCTGCACAGAAATTATAGTGTTCGATGCAGAGGTCTTGGATGTGATTGCTGCATGCCTGTGTGGCTATTTGACAGTACCTAATGAGGGAGAGCTGCAAAACCAAATGTGGAAAGGGTAGAAAGCCTTTCCGTGCTTTACTGGGGCTCATCCCTCGCTGTAGCTGGGAAAGCGCACACACCACATTATGCCCTTCTCAGCATGGTGGGCATGGAAATGGAACTGTGGGGATTATAAAACTAGGTGTCGAGGGTGGCATTCACAGGAAGGGGTGGTACTATTTTTTTCCCAATACTCTGTAGTGAGGTTGGCAGAGATGGAGAGATGCAGAGTACTGATCGTGGGTGATAACTTTGTGCAAGATCTGCACAGGTATCCCATGCAATGAGGCATTGCTGTTAATTTTGAGTTGGAAGGAGTGGAGGCTTTCTGGGGCACTGTCTATGAGAGCAATGTCGGCGTTGGCGGTATGGTTAACCTTTGCAGATGTGTGGTCTCTGTCGGTACTGTTGATGTTGTCGTATAGCATTTTGGAGGTCAACATTTTGGGTACATATCGTGTCGACGTTTACTTCGTCACCTGAAGAAGTTGATGAAAGCAGTGATGCAGATTTTTCCCACTGCCAAGGTGGTTTTCTCAAGCATACCACCAAGAGGAGCATGGGACCATGATAGTGTAATTTGTCCCCAGCCAGAGCTCAGAAGGTGTCTTATAAACAGAAGCATGTGTCAGTTCATGTGCAGTGATGGAATATTCTCCACCGACTATGAGCGAAATTTGCACTGGTTCTATGCAAATGGCACTTCTTTGACCGCCATTGGCAATGCTGTGTTGTTTTACACTGTGCAAAAAGCGTTGAAGGGAATCCTGTAAAAATGTAAGGAGGAAAAGGAAACAGAAACTGAGATGAAGAGCAAAAACAAACAAGGTTATAAATAAATATTTAAAAAAGGCTCTTTTCAGAGCCGACACTACACACGAAATCCCCTACCTTGGTTGAAATGTATTCACCCACTTCTGGCGATGTGGATGAATCTGGATGCAGAAGTCTTGGATAGTGTTATGGAACTTTGTACTGGAGGTGCTTTCGATTCACACGACACTTTCAGTCTGAATGTGTAACTGTACATATGAAGTGTTGTACAGAACTGACCGCGTTAGATGCTGACATCTTGCCTGTGATTGGTGGATGCATGTGTGACTAATTAACAGTACCCAATGAGGTAGTGCTGGGCAAAAAATAGTGGAAAGGGAAGGACTACTCCTGCTTTACTGGGGTGCGGCCCTCGCGGTAGTTGAGGAAGCGCACGTGTCACAGACTTACTTCTCACCATGTGGGACAATGGAAATGGGACTGTGGGGATTATCCAATTAGGTATCGAGGGTGTGGTTCACAGTAAGGGGCGTTAATGCTATTTTTCATTACTCTGCATAGTGAGGAGGGCTGACATGGAGAAACACAGTGTATTGATTTTGGATGAGGCCTTGTGGTAGATCTGCACAAATATGCCCAGGAAAGAAACGTTGATGGCGATTTTGGTTTTGAAGGAGTAGACGCATTGTGGTGCACTGTCCATGTCCGCAGTTTTGGCATTATGCTTGTCCTTTGCAGACAAGTGACCGGTTTTGCTACAGTGCACGTTGTCGTCATGCATTATGGTGGCATGCATTTGGGTTGCATGAATTGTTCACATTTGTTCCATCAACTGAAGAGGTTGATTAAGGCAAAAGAAGAGGCTTTTTCCCACTGCCAGGTGGTTTTGTCTGCCATAACACCTGGAAGACTTATGGGACTATCCTAATGTATACTGTTCCCAGCCAGAGGCTGGAAGGGGACTCATCAATAGAAGCATGTGTGATTTTTTTTGTCATCTCGTGGGATGTTCTTCTGCAACCATGACAGCATTAATTCTCGAAATGTGGTGTGTTTCCATGTACATGGCATTTATTTGTCCAGCATTGGTGATGCTTTTTATTTGCCCATATACAGGAGGCGTTGAAAAGTTTATTGTAAGAATGTAAGGAGGAGAAGAAAACAGAAAACCCTATAAAAAATGAAAATAACAGTGTTTCTTTAGAAGCATAAAAAAAAAGAAAAGGCTCTTTTCAGAGCCACCACTGAAGACAAAATCCCCTACCCTGGTTGCAGTTTATTCCCCCACGCCCACACACAGCACGAAAGCCACATCCATGGCAGGCGTGGAAATGGGACTGTGGAGTCTGAGGGATTGCACAATAACATTTCTGGGTGTGATGTCTATGGAGAGAAATGTTGTTCAGAACAGATAGTGTTACATGGAGAGCTATTTACTGTGATTGGTTAATGCATAGGTGACTATTTATCAGTACCGAATGAGTGGGTGCTGGAAAGAAGAGAGTGGAAAGGGAAGAATGGCTGTTACTGCTTTACTGTGGCACGACCATCATAGTACTTTGGGAAGTGCACATGCCACATACTTCCGTTGTCAGCATGCTGCCCATGGTAATGGGATAGTGGATATTATCAGTACTTAGGGTGTGCTTCGCAGGAAGGGGTGTTAATACTTCTCTCCATTACTGTGCGTAGTGAGCCGGGCTGACATGGTTGCCATTAATTGCAAAGGTAATGTAGCATAGCAGAAATTGTTTCAAACTCAGTTACAGCTCACAGCTATGTAGGCTGCTACTCTGTTCTGAAAAGCTGCAAACAGAATGCAGTGCAGGTCTGCGGTGGGACATTTGCTGGTTGCAAGGTCTCTGCAGCAGCCCTACAAAAGAGGCCCACATCGTTGAAACAAATACATGTGCAATGGCACATTGTGGGGAGTTTTTAAGTATGTAATTTCCCATCCCAATAACACTTTGTAGATCGCAGAACATTGGTGATGTCGCGCATGTTCTCCTTCAGGACGGCTGTCCACGGGACACATTTTGGGAAGAATATTTTGTGTGCATGTGCATAGGTTTCCTATGCATATTGTTGGGATCTCTGCACTGATTAATAGTGCGACCCACGTGTGCCGACCATTTTGGGACATGCTGGGTGTTTGTAAGGTATAGTAGGTGGGATTTTTATGTGTTCAGCTACCTGTAGGACATGGTGGGCACCTCGAACTTTGCAAGTTTCTTCGCATATGCTGGACAGGGTAGGGGTTACCAGGAAATAGAGGAAGATATGCACATGTGCGTACTTGTGCAACAGAGAAACATCTGCTCGCACAACTACTTATAGGTTGTTCACAAGGTGCAGACTTGCGGTTCGTACTGGCGTGGTACAGATGCCTACATTTTAAATGCAGATAGGTTGGGCAGGTGTGGTGTCAGTAGGACACCTCCCTTTTGCTTAATTGCAGTAATATCCACCAGTACTGTGCACTGCTGAGTCATAACGACATTTTAAAACCAAAGGAAATGCCACATGCGCAATCAGCAACAATTTACATATCACTGTTTACTTCCACACAGTCATACATGCCATTAGGAAACGGAGGGGGTAGCAGAAGTTGATACTTATTGTGGGGAATTGGGGATTTGCACAAGTTGGTCGTGAGGGGAGGAAGAGATTGCGGTAGCAGTGTAACGTCTCTAATCACGCAGATTTTGAGGGGATGGCTGCCTGTGAAATGGGGAAGGGGTACACGTGCAAGTCAGGCAGTGGTATTTATTTTGACCATAATATGTCTTTGTATGTCATCTTTTAAGGTGGCAAAATTGTTCACCTGGACAGTACTCCAACACGACCACCTCCATGCACCGCCACACCAAGTCCAACCACTGCAATGCTCTCAGCAAGTTTGTTCCTTACTTAGCAAGTAGTACGCTGCCTTAATTCAACTCACATACCTCAACCATTACTGCAACCACACAGCCTACTTCTGTGGGACACAAAATCCCAGCAGCTACCTTGCAAGCAATAAAAAAGTCTGTTGATCCATATCTTTTGAAGACAACAGTCCTATATACTGCAACACAACACTCTGAAAAATAAATACATCAAACAACAAAAAAATAAAAATTCCTTTAGGAACCACCTTTCACAGTTAAAAAATACATCTAAAAAAAATCTTATAGACTCCATCTACTTTACATTTCTCAGTAAAGTAAATAGACTCAATAAGATTTTCCAACATTTACATTTTGTGTTATGTTGATGGAAATAATGTGGTGGTCATCCCGGCAGCCCATGTTATCCACCCAAGCAAAGCGAGGGTGGATAATGAGGTCTGTAGACCGTTAGCCCCGTTTGAGCCCCTGCAATGTGGGATGAAGACCATTAGCACTCTGGGTTTTGAAAACTGTAACCCGCGGTGCTAAAAAAAGAAAGGATTTTTACATACAGAGCCACTCTTCCCTTTCCATGGCAGCCTGCAGAAGGCAAAGAGAGAGTCCTATGACCATATTACGACAAGCACAATTTGTTTCCCCTTTCAAGCCTATCCCACTTTCAAATAACTTTACCATGTATCCGGTCCTAGGTGCACATGGCCACTAAAACCCCATTTGTCGCCCCTTGTGGTCATGACCAGTAGCCAGATTGTCCGGATCATGACCTTATGCCATGACCCGGACAATCTGGCCACTGCCCATGGCCACAGGCTATATACCTCAGTCACCAAAAGTATATCATTATTTGTTGTACCTAAATTATGACAATTGTCAAAAGCTAAAACATGGTCACATTTGCAAAACCATGCTTGTAGGTCCTTGCCAATGCTCCTTACATGAGTTTGCTGGAAATCCACCCATATTTTATTTTTTCAAAAGTGTCAAAATGTATCTACATACAATAGTCATATAACTTAGCCCCCACTTGAAAAACCCCATTTAGACTATACACAAACATTCAAGGTTGGCTCTGTAATGTTGCTATAAACTTGTGTCCACATTTATCAAACGCCAACAAAGTTACAAGTCATTTAAATATGTGGAGACCCCCCTCTAATTTAGCCCCTTCTTGACAAAATTCTACCAAACATTACAAAAACATTTATATCTGCCTCTAAAATGTTTTTCCAAACTTTTGTGTAGATTCGTCAAATAGCACATTTGTAAGCCTTCACAATATTTTGGGACCCTCCCCTTATTTTGCCCCCTCTTGACAGAATCCCACCAGACTTTGCAAAACGATTCGGAATCAGGTGTAGAATGCATCATAGAGTTTCATTGAGTGGTGCCAAAGTTATAAGACATCCAAAATCTGTTTTTCACCAACCCAGTATTGCAGAAATAGGCATAGATGTCCCTGAACATCTGAAATGTCCGCGAATAGCACAGGACTGTCCACAGGCTTGAGGGGTGAAAAACACCAGTTTTTAGGCTTCTTACGGCTATATCCCATCCATCCCATCCTCATCACCCCTCACCTCCCCAGAGATTGTTTGATAGGTTTGACAAGTGCAATGTTGTGTTTTTTTTATATGTTTTTACTGCGATGTCCGCAGACACCAGCGGCTATCCGCGTATCCAACATGGTGGGCGTTTCCAAAAATCTGATGCACTTCATGCTTTTCACAATCCAATCAGTGGGTGCGTTCGATGTCCGCGGACATCACATCATCCTCTAGGCCAATCGGATGCCCGTCCGTGGACCGAACTACCGAACAAGGAAGTGGGTCAGCGGACCGAACCCAGATATCACACATTTATTTTTACCTGCTTTTAGCCTGTTTTAAAGAAAACTACCGGATGGAATTACACCAAATTTACAAAAGCATGTTTTCTAGACCAAGCCGCCACTCCTGCCGCACATTTGGTGAAAATCCGTCCTCCAGCAGTTTAGGCTGTAGGCGGGAGCACAATTTTTTTCCATTGCAACTTTGGAAAAATAATACATTTTTGGGACTCTCCTATAGCTTTGCCCCTCTTCATGAAACCTCACCAAACTTGCCAGAAATACTTAGAGCGGACCATTTACTTTTTTTGCAAAGTTTGGTAAGGATTCGTCCAGGTGGAGTGAAATTATGAGCCGCCCCAAAAAGTGCTCTTCCTATGAGTTGAGCATCTTAACCATAACTACACGGCCGCTATGACAGGCCGTGTAATATATATTAAAAATATCTGAAAAGATGACAAAGGACTGAAACAATGGCAATGTCAGAAGAAAATCTGAGATTATAGGAAACTCAAAACACGGGACTGGTAGATCAGAGCATTACTGAGAATTGGCAGTACAGCCCGAAGAAAATTCCTTCTTTTTTACTCAGCATTTAAAATGCCTATACAACAAAAATATCAATCAACCTTGTCTATCAGGCAGACAAGTAGATCCTGATTAATGGATAGTTGGAGAACGGGAGAGGCAGATGAAAAAACCCCGTTATAGATGGGTGCAGGTCGGAAATACTAAAGTCCTGAGTGCTGTTCTCCATCTATTGGTTAGTGGTGACACTTGGGAGCATGATCTGCAGAGGGAAGAACCCAAGTTCCGAAAGCTTAAAGCACTTTGCAAAGTAGTTGGTCGTCTTCGTAGGCAAAGAAGAATAAGAAAACACGAAGAAGGTAAATGTAACTAAGGAACCTAGCAAGCACACACCATCCAAGAAAGTTACCCACGTGTGTCCAGAACCACGTGAGGAATTAGTGAGTAACACTGCGATAATTTACAGTTTACCTTTAATATCGCGCTTCCACCTTAACTTTGGGTATTTCTTATGGAGTCTTTCTGGAAGGCATGTGCTTATAAAGAGAAATGTGCATTGCCTTAATCATATGCGAAAGGAGCACATGATCAGTCCAGAATAAAGAATAATTCCCCAAATTCCTCATCTAAAATGATGTTCTTCAATGTAGTACATTTTACATTTAGTTGCTTTTTTTTCATCAAGTTTCCTACTGTAAGACAATATGATGTCTCAGCTGCAGCCCTGGAAGTGTAAGATCTAAAAGCAGACTCACAATACACCAGTAGACATACAGCTCTTTTTACAGCCATAAACCATTGTGTCAAGCCAACGTCCACAAACCATTATTCCCGATTCAGTCTGAAATTCCTTGTATATCAATCCAGATTTTAGAATCAAAATCGCCCTCAACAAAAAAGAGTTGATCCGATTCCAAATCAGGCAGTCACGTGTACCACAAGCCCAGATGATAGAATTCCCAGAGGCGGAGGTCAAAGTTAATGCATTTATTTCGCTATTTTGAGAAAAACACCAACGCTGTGCCCAGCGATTAGCACCATAAACTCTGTGATTTCTCGAAGCGATCAAATGCTAGGCAGATACACCTGTAGGAAATACCGCACATGATACGGGATCATTATATGCCCAGTGAATCCCATACGTTTCCATTTTTACAGTGACAAGTCTATATTCCGTTTTTTCTATTGCCTACGCGATCTAATTTTAACATTGTTTAATACATCTGTAAAGAGCAGATCCTGTGGGTTTGAGTTCAACAATTATTCAGTGATCCAGTGGTCTTCAAACTGTGGGCCTGGCCCCCCTATGGGGGGGCAAAGGATGTCCGGTAGAGTGCAAGGCTCTTCAAAAAGCAAGTACAGTGGCTTCTTTTAATAGAAAATATGAAGATAGTTGGCATTCTGAGAGAAGGGGGCGGCAGCAATATTTTATTTTAAGCTGGCCTTGGCGACAATATTTTTACTCAAGGGGGTCACGACATAAAAAAGTTTGAATACCACTGAATACCACTGATCTACACCATGATCATATTATGATACATGCCAGTACACTAGGTGCCTCTGATAGCAATTTTATTTTTTGGAATATGACATCTCCATTACAAACCATTAAAAATGTCATTTTGAACATTTCACCCATAATGGGCTCACAGTAACTGCCAACTAGGTGCACCCACCCCTAAAGCACTGACATTTTCGAGATACACTAGTCTGACAAATAGCATGACATTTGGGTGCTAGAAAAATAGATTCAAAATCCATTGGCGCACTTTGTATCTCAGCTGTAATTCTGAATTGCCACTTCTTTCATACGGTTTAAGTTCATCAAAACCAAAACATTGGAATCCACACACATGACACCCAATGGCTTGTCTTTTTAAATGGAGATGTAATCATATTAATCGATGGTCATGTATGGTGCAATGAGGGAGCCACAATGGCAGAGGTTGCACTATACTAGACCACATTAGTTTGCATTACATGACATTATATAACATTACATGTAAGTAAACTATGAGGTGCAGTGTTTCTGTCAGTGAACATATGCTGTGCTTAAATGGACGCAGAGAGTCACACATTTCCGATCTACAGCACCTAAGAATACTGTTAGGTTTTAATAACCAAGTGCTGTCAGTCTCTTTTAATGTGGCACTGTGACACCTCTGGCACTGTGCTATAAGATTGCGTAACCTTCTGAAAGCAACTGGAGGATGTGAAGGACAACCTAATTCAACAACCCTATGCAACACATGCCAGTACTCCTGCAATATTGCCTGCACTGTGGTAGCATGATCAGTTGCACATTTAGTAATGCTTTTTGTGGGTAAGTCAATATCATTATGTGTGGCACTTTGACTGGAATTATCTTGGATGGTCCCAGTGGGGGACAGCGTAGGGAGGTGGGGAGCAACATACAAAACATTTTTCAAGTGTGGCAGCCATGCTGGTTGACAGCCAATTGCGTTGAAACAGCTTTCAGTTTAGCTGTAATTGCTACAGTGTGGTTAAGTTGAGAACTGTGCTTTAGCTACACAAAGAACCGTTCCGGAACAGAGAAAATGGTTGCAAAAAGTAGTGGAACTGTTAACAGTAAACATTAAAGTAGTGGAACTCCACTCCGACCGTTCCGGCTCACTTCGACCACTACCTGTGAGAGTCTTTTCATAGACAATGTTGAGCTTGTTATATCCTCTGCTGCGCTTAAATGTATGTTGCGCATAGTGGACCTCATTCTTATGAGTTCAATTCATACAACCCTGCTCCTGTTACCCAAGAAGAATGGTTTGGGGTGGGCTTTCTTTCTCTGGACAATGATATTAGTAGAGGCCATATTGTTATACATTTCTGCCTCCAAAGTGTTCCATGCAGGCACTCTCGAAAATCTTGTATACAAGTGCGCCTCATTGCAAAGCACCAAACATTAAAATAAATAAAATATAAAGATGGTCCATTGCACAATTTCTGAGATTGAGTGAGCAATAGATACCTTTATATTTACTTAATTCTCATTTAGGAGGTCTTTGCGTGTCAGTAGCTAAGTTTCTCTGCCGCAGCATTCCAAATTGACGTCTTCTATATGTGAACATCAGGCGGCAATCTAAGATTCGAAAGAAACACAGGACATGTGGTTTTCATCAGTTCATAGCATCACAAGCCTAGCAGCGCCATAGACAAACATTGGGCATAATGATGCTTCAATCTTTTATTTCCCCTCTAACCTCCTTGCATTTGCATATGATATGATATGTTTTGTATAATGCACCTATACACAATGTGTTTCAAGGCGCAACTAGGCAAGGGAGGGGCAACAGAGGGAAGACAGAGACAACGATCTTACTAGGCCAGGAGACATTGACATTGCGCAAGTGCAGGGGGGGTGGGTGGAGAAGTGCGAGGGAAAAGGGAAGCGGACAATGCAGTACATAGGATCAACAGTAAAAATAAATAAAAACAATAAATAAAAAGTGCGTTCATCTGGTGGTAAGTGCAAGGGTAAGTGCAGACATCAAGTGTCAAGTGCTGGTAGGGGACTGTTGGGATACAGAAACAGCCTCCAAGTGCAAGGGTTTCCAGGGGGGCAGTGCAGGTGTGCAACTGGCAGGGAGGGGACCTGGGCCCAATATCAGAGGGTAGCCAGGTGACCTGTGCAGTTTCAGCCTGGAGTTCAGCAGGGGAGAGTAGGAGAGAAAGCAGAAGCAATGGGGATGGTCTTGAGGTGCTTCCGGAACCAGAGATGGTTCTCCTCAAGTTTCAGAGAGGCAGGGAGGCTGTTCCAGTGGGAGGCCCCAGCCAAAGAAAGAGATATACCACCAACTTGTTGCTTGGAGAAGCGAATGACCCTGAGGTTGTTGGAGGCGGATGAGTGAAGAGCTTGAGATGGAAGATATTTACGAAGAAAGAGTTGAAGGTATTGAGGCCCCAGGCCCAGGAAGGCCTTGTGGACAATGCAGAGGGTTTTGAACTTAATCCTCGCAGCCACTGAGAGCCAGTGCAGAGATTTCAGTCCGGGAGAGATACGATCCCTGGGCTTCAGGCCAAGGACAAGTCTTGCAGTCCTGCTTTGGATGAGTTGCAGAGGGCGGAAAGTAGAGGCTGGCAGATTTAGAAACTGGCTCTTGCAGTAGTCCAGCCTAGAGAGAACCAGAGCTCTGGAGACAGTGAGCTTCTGGGGGAAGGAGAGGAAGAATACCTCAGAGGAGGTGCATCTGGTAGTGTGACTTATTAGAGATGCCAGCGAAGTGAGAAGAGAAGGAGAGTGTGGAGTCGAAGATGTCCCCGAGGTTTTTAACATGTGGGAGCAGGAAGAGGGCCAAGAGAGGCCGGCCAGAGAGAGGCAGAAAAGGAGGGAGTGGGTGTGCCAATGAGGAGAAACTCAGTCTTACTGGCATTGAGGCAGAAATCATTGGCGGCACACCACTCCTGGATAGCAGACAGACAGTCAGAAATGAGAGAAGGAGAAGAGGTGGCAGAAGGGAGCCTGAAAATGAGCTGAGTGTCATCCGAATAGCATTGAAAGTTGGGGCAGAGAGTGGCAATGCCTTGGGCAAGAAGGGCCAGGCATTGGTTGAACAGCCAGGGAGAGAGGTTAGACCTGTGGGGAACACCACATGTAGAGATATAGTAGAGGAAGGACCCAGGTTGGACCTGGTAGGTTCGATCAGAGAGGAAAGAGGTCAGCCAAGCCAGGGCCTGATCAGTGATACCCAGGTTATCACAGAGACGGCTGAGCAGGATGGCATGGTTGACTGTGTCAAAGGCAGAAGAGAGATCAAGTAAGATGAGGACACAGGGGGTATTGGAATCGAGATTGGAGAGCAGGTCTTCATAGATGTTCAGTAGAGCAGTTTCTGAGCTTCTGGCAGCTCTGAAGCTGGACTGATGGTCATGGAGACAACCAACAGATTCAGTGTGAAGATTAAGCTGGGAGATGGACAGCTTTTCCAGCAGTTTGCCCAGGAAAGGAGTGATGGAGATTGGGCGATAGTTAGCCGGGCAGGAGGGGTCGGCTGAGGGTTTCTTAAGAAGAGGGTGCACAAGCGAGTGCTTAAGGGGGGAAGGGAAGACTCCAGCGGTGAAGGGGTGGTTACAGAAGTCAGCCAAAGCAGGGGCCAGGGTGTCAATGTGGTCCTTGATGGTTTTGGAGGAACAGGGGAGAACCTGTTTTAACAAGACTTTCATAGATTGAATTTGTCTAAAAACCTCATCTGGGGAGAACAGGGGAAAGGCGGAGATGTAGGGAGAAGAGGTGGCCAAAGAAGGGCCAGAGGAAGAGTGGGCAGTAGAGGGAGGAGGGAGAGAGGAAGAGAGAGAGTACAGGATGTCCTGAGTTGTAGAGATGAAATTAGAAGCCAGGGCCATGCAGAGGGCTTGGGAGGGGAGAGGAGAGGTAGAGACTGCAGCAGGATTGCCCAGCTCCTTGCAAATTTTAAAGAGTTCGGCCAAGCTGTTGGATGCTGCAGAGACACAGTCTTGGATGTGGGCTCTCTTCTTGCTGCGGACAGAGAGCCGGTATTGCCTTTGGAGCAGGCGACAGGCCAGTTTGTCAGAGGATGTACCGGAAGCACAGCATTTCCTCTCAGCCACCCTGCATTTGCATTTAAGGGTGACAAGGTCTGAGTCATACCAGGAGTTGCACTTGGCTTTGGGCTTCAAGCGGATCCTCATGACAGGGGCAATAACATCAAGAGTATCAGATATAGCAGAGTGGAGCATGGAAAGGGATGCGTCAGAGTGTGAGTCAGCCAAAGGTGGAGGAGGGGGTGAGAAAGTGGCAGTGAAAGCCTAAACTGACACACGCTTCATGGGTTGGATAACCGAGAAGGTAGGTGGCAGTGCTGGAGTTGGCTTTGCCTGAGGGGTAGAGAGAGTGAGCTGGGAGAAAAGGAGAAAGTGATCTCTCCAGGAGAGAGGAGTGGTGGGAGGGATAGAAAGGGGAAGTTCTGAAGAGATCAGAACATTGAGTGTGCCCAGCAGAGTGAGTCAGGCCAAAGGGGAGGATAGAGTGTCAGAGAGAGTCGCAGAGGTTGCAAAAGAGTCTAGAGGAAGTACCGGAAGCATCCAGGTGGATGTTAAAGTCTCCAAGAAGGAGGAGTTCAGTGGTCAAGGCCAGCAACGAAGAGGAGAGGTCCGCCCACTCCGAGAGGAAGGAGGAGCTCTGACCAGGTGGCCGATAGATGGTAGCCACAGTAAGCAATGGCCAGGAGAGAGAGAGCCTGCAGATGAGGCATTCAAAAGAGGAGTAGGCCTGCATAGGAATGACAGAGGAAGGAATCCACTCCAGGAAGATCAGGGCTACATCCACTCCGGAATGATTGGACCTGGGCGTGGAGAGGATCTTTTAGCCATCAGGGAGGAGAGTGTCAAAGCTTGTGACAGAGTTGACTGTGAACCATGTCTCGGAGAGACCGAGGACATTGAGGTCAAGTTCTTTCAGGAGGTGCCAGATGTCAGAGGAGTGTTTGACAGCTGAGCGAAAGTTGAGAGTGGCAATATGGAGAAGGTTGCCATCCTTTCAAGAATTCTGGGGAGGGGTACAAATAAGAGGTTCGCCTTGCGGAGATATAGAAGAAGCCCAGGGAGGCAGAATAGGAAGGCGTAGAGGGCAAGGTAGCCAAGGAGAAGACAGTGGGGGAGGCAAGAAAGCCATGAAGGGAAGAGAGGGGACAGCAGGAGAAGAAAGGAAATTAATGAGGCACGGGAAGCATCTATCAAAGAGGAGGTAGTTGGCCTGAGGGCCTTTGACCAAGACGGTACTATTCAGCTAAACATTAATGATGACCTTAGAGGAGTTGAAGGGGGCCAGCCACCATTAAGGGGAGAAGAAGAGAAAGGACAAAGCATAGAGACCATATGAAGAATTCATAGGTCTGTTGAGGGAATGACAAAAAGGATGTCGGTGAGGGTTTGCCTAGAGGAAGCACTGGTATAGGTGTCAGCGATAGGGAGGCCTGGGTTAGAGATGTCCTTTTTAAACTTCATCCTACCAGATTTAGTGAGTAGAGCAGGATAGTCGATAGAGAAGCAGTTAGAAAAGATAGGAGAAACAGAGAGCACCATAGATTAGGTAGGGAGAGGAGAGAATAAGAAAGGGGGATTAAAGGGAGGAGGTGGGGAGACACTATGGAAGGACACAGGGAGGGTGCAAGCAGACGAGACAAATAGGGATCAGAAAATAAAAGATAATTGAACAATACGACAAGAGCTCATACAGTATTAGAACAGTTTGCTAAATGAACGATTTGCTAAGAAGACAAAACCAAAAACACCTAGGACAAAGTAGTTGTCAAATGAGAAACTGGAGGAAGGAAGAGTTCAATGGAACACACAGCAGTACAATATAGGACAGGGCAGTCAGTGAGGCAACTACAAAAACAACACAGGAGAAATCGGCCAAAGCGTACCTAGATGAGGGAGGAATATAGGGAGAATACAGGCAGGCTAGGCAAAACAGCGAAAGTGGACCTAGATGAGGGAGGAATATAAGGAGAAATATATGCAGTGTAAGCAAAACAGGTCAGTCAGTGAGGAAAAGACAACAGCACTGAAGAGTGATGACCTAAGTAGGTAAGGATATGGCAGACAACAGGACAGTAGGACAAACAGTGATCAAGGCAGTCCAGGCAGAACAGAGGGCACATGGGAGCATGGGGGTGAAGATGGGGGGCACGAGGAAGTGCGCGGAACATGCGGTCGGGGAACGCGATGGAGTTGCAAGACACACAATAAGGGAGGTGCAAGGAGCCACACAGTCAAGGATTTGTGAGGGACCAAGCGGTCAGCGCAAGGCAATGCGGTCAGGGAAGCGCAAGGACATGTGATAAGGGAGTTATGGATTCAAATTGGTGGGAAAATGAGGCTGGTTAATGTTCTCCAAAATTCCATCTACAGCACGATTCTGTCCTCATGGTGGATAGATGCGTGAGTGACTCCACATCGCAAATGCCAGAATACACCCATCCCTGAATCGGTTAAATGTCAAGGATATAGACATCCACATCTTTACAATTCCCTCCACATCCTTGTGACAGCTGCTAACATAGAGACCCAGCACTGCAGCAGGATTTCCTGCCACAGACATGTGGTTACCTATGGGTCTTCAATTATGTCTGAGATATGAAAGCAGCTCTATTACAATGGGGTAGGAGAATATGTCTACATAATCTGACACTTTCCATAAAGATTGCCAATAGATGATATTCTCAATTGGTGGAAACATGCCCATGCAAATATTTGAAAGGGCATAAAGAGTGGAAGGTGTGACACGTGGATTCCAAAGAAAATTAAAAGCAACTTTAGAAATTAGCCCTTCATCAAATTATCTTTAAACATTAACAGTAAATCCTTTGGGTGGCTGCTCTCCAACTTCACCTAGCATTATGCATCTGCCATTTGCTTCCATGTCTCAAGTGCATAATCATAAGTGCTCAGTGCTACCCTCCTTTTCTTCCCTTTCATGACACACACCCTAATCATTACACAATGTTTCACTAGATAGAGGTTATTTCATTGTCATATTTCCTTGCCCATATCTATGGGCCATGTGCAATGCTTCAAATCAGTACCAGCAGATGGTTCAAATGCCATGAAGTGGCAGAGATACGCAATTTCCAGAGAAAATGTGAATTTGTTTTTAAGGTGGATAGTCCTGACGTTATCAATGGTTAGCTCTATTGAATCATAAATATATCTCATGTTGATATGTGGCTCAGCATGATTTGGTTTCCAGAGTTCCATGTAAATGTAGGCCCTTAATAGACAAATGACTTGATTGAGCATCCACAGGCCTAGCCACCTTCTCTTTGGTAGAAAAATGTTTTCTGAGCTTTATTACTTCTGAAATAATGATACCAAACAATATGGCTCCCCATTCTGAGGGGAAAAAGTACAACTCCAAATTTAAATCGTGTTCCTCATAATTTAAGAGTTTCCTTGGTGGCAGATTAACAATCATTTTTGGTACCAACACTGCTGTGCTTACTTCTATCTTACTTAGTACTGTCTTTGGAAGCAGTAGTATGTGGATTTGGTTTCCAACACCACTTTTTCCACTCCCCTTCTTCCCTTCATTGTCCTCCTCCGTCTTTCAGTCCCCTGATTTGTATATAACCCAACTTGATTTTTAAAAAGCCTGCCTTGCTATATTTCTGGTCAGCACTTCAATTTCACTGCCACTGGAGTATTCCAAGTCAGAGGAAGCAGGGTTGACCTGAGGGATCAGTTGCATTTTCTGTATGTGATTCACCAGGCATTAGGGTGCCAAATACTCTTGCGACAATATAGGTTGACTGAAATTGATCATCTTTTCAGTCACAAAGGAATTTCAGTTTTATTCTGGCTTTTATCGTTTCTTGGAATTCGCTAAGTTTTCCTTTGCCTTTTTCAAACTACATTGTTTGCTTTGTTAGAAATAAACATTGACTGGACAAACAAAAATTTCGGACAAATCCAGTATTCACCAAAATTTTGAAAAGATAGTTACCTAGTCGAGCAACACTTCCTTCAAGTCCAACATAGTCATATGGTGGAGATATATAGATGACATTGCCATCGTTTGGCAAGACCGAGCTGAGACAGTGGGCGGATTTACTAAATTAATTATTTTACAAGATGTGCACTTGCAGTTCACGAGCACTAGTATTACTCTGCAGATATACTTTATAGACCGACACATTTTCATCAGTGTGGACATTTGGGAGTCAGACGCTGTAGATACCCTACAGACAATAATTCTCTCTTGGATTAAAGATCTTCTCTTTCTAGGTCACTTGGAGAGAACTTACCATATTGGTATGTACCTCTGCTCACATCACACTAGTACCAATTGGCTACATGTTTACTCTGCAGTCAGTGATATAGCTGGGAGGGTAAGAGTCAAATGGTATGCCAATAATAATTTACGTTCAGTACAAAGAGATCCTGAAATATTATTTGTTACCACTTTCTCAAACCCGTTTAACAAAATGTATAAAATCAGAGGGAAACATTGCCACATATTGGAGAGTGTAAATAGACCACCTGCCAAGCCCTTGTTTGCCTTCAAACATATTACTCATTTGAAGAACATTCTGGTGACAAGTTATACTAGTACTAATCTACCAATATACAACAACAACACTATTTGCACAGAATGGGGCATATCTGTGATTTGGTGACATCACCCATGTGTGTCTTATGCGCAATGCTGTTGTACCACAAAATTCCAACCTTTGGTTACTTATGATGAAACTCCAAGTTTTACGGTGCCTTAGAGTTTCTCAGCTTCACCTCACTGAGGAGGCCCAACAAGGCTGAAACACGTGTCTGAGGTTGATGTTGTACACTTGTTCAGAGGAGAATTATCTAGCATTTCGGTGCTGGACTGCCCTTGTGGGTGGGACAAAAACTGATATGCAAATGGATATTTCTCCTCTGTGAAGGGTGTAGTGAGCTAATACGTATTTGTAGACACTCCTGAGAGGGGGAAATTCCATAGAACAGCATATCTAACACATGTTCGTTCTCGGTCGATTGGCTCCCACACTCCATTTTAATTCCATATTCGTATGGTGCTAATCAAAACCTTGCCTTAAAAAAGTCATAGATCCTGTACTCATCTGCCATTAGAGGCTCTAGCAGTGATCTCAAAGGAAGTATTGTCCTTCTCACTTTTTGTTCTCTGATAACCACTCCCTTCTGCTCAAAAACAGCCCACCACTCCTAGAACGGTGGTGCAAACTATAAGTATTGAGAGTTCTTGTGTTATTCCACTTGGATTAATGCCAAAGTCAACGGGCAGACCTAATTACACTCAAACCCCTGCTGGCCCAAAACAATGCAGATAGAATTGCCTGGCAAAAGACAGACACATATCACCAGCTCTCAAGTCCCAGCACTGGCTCCCAGCAGAGCACTGAACCATATTCAAACCACTGCACTTACTGGGCCACTGGCCGAAACATCTGGGCAGAAAACCCCATCCCAAAGGTCCTGCCAGGATGCTGAGATCCTAAATAGCCATGAAAGTTAGGGCCATCAAATGTTGCCTATGCTCCAGGGTGCTCCGATGGCAGGACCCTCAGTTCAAGAGCAGTCTGCCTCCCCTGGTGGAAGCAGCGAACATTCACATCAAGTTCATAAAGGTCGTAAAAGGTGTCAAGTCTTCATGCACGCCTCAAGAAACCAAATAACCTCAGATTGTCCACTCGTGCACAGGTGCGTGGGTACCCCCACACCAGATATGAACCAAAAGGGAGCCTGGCATGCACAAGTAGGACAGCTAAAGAATCCTGCATGCACTCCCCATCTGTGCCATGTAAGCAGCAGTTAGAGTGCATCGCGTTTACCAGCATCGCCTCCCTCTTCTGCTCTCACCTCTCATCCCTGCCTCACTAACGCCCGGGGTCCACCTTCCCTTCTTACCTCGTGGCACACTCAAGAGAACGGACAGATGTGTAAGGAACACAACAAAACAATGATACTTATAGTGCACATGAGCACAGCACAACATTCAGTGAACTGTTAACGATGGCTATGTATGTATGTATATTCGATCATCTCTGTTATCGATACCCTTATTGTTCAGGCACTAGTGTGTTCGACCCCACTTGTATGTGCCCCTATTATTTTGTACACCTTTCCTCTGCAGTGTGGGGCGAGGTCTGTGTTCAACACGTGTATTAAATAACACATACATAAATAAAATAAATGCTTGTCTGTCATGTATCACCCAAACATTAAGGGCACTCTGCCTGCAACCCATGTTCTTCATGGCTATGGACGTGCCTAGTGGCCTGCATTATATTCATGGAGTATTGTAATGTAATGTAAAATACTTTATAGAGCCTAAGACCAAGGACAAAAAGGCATCTGGGCGCTAAAACAGCCGGAAGCATAGAGGCCCTATAGGAAAAGCAAAGGTACAGATGGTCCGGGATCTCTCGCAGGTTCACAGGTAGACAGTTGCATGGTGTAGAGGCCAAAACCCAAAAGGAGCGTCCACTTGCTCGAGATGTACTGAAGCGTGGAACTTGCAACAGAGGAGTGGAAGCAGAGCGCACAGAGGTAAATAACTAATACGTTTTGCCTGGAGAAAAATTGGCCCGGTGAGAGAAAAAGCCTGGTGTGCAATGTACAATGGTTTAAACTTGATAGGTTTCTCACCGGCAGCCAGTGCAGCCTAGCCAATAAAGGTGCGGCAGAGGACCCTCCCCGGGCATTCAGTGCCTCACGTGATGCCGAGCTTTGTAGTATCTGAAGTTGGTGGATCAGAATGTTCGGTTGACAAAGTAGCCTAATGCTCCCATTATTGAGGCCGTGACTACCGTTGCCTGGACCTTCATGGGGCCAAACAGAAACACTTTCTTCATAAGTGTCAGTTTAAAGAAACATGCATTGCAGATCACTGCAATCAGCTCTTCTCTAGAGCCAGAGGGGAGCAGTTTAACCCCCAAGATTTTACCAAAGGGGTCGGGGCAGGCCAATGGAGATGTAGATGTGTCCTAGAGCGCCAACTGCTAATCCAAGCTCTTGATGTGCATATCATGTACTTCCGGGCAACGCTTTTTCAATCCCTATCCCTCAAATTGCAACTTCGTTTCAGGTGAACATTTACCAAAGAAGGCCTGTTAGAAAGTGCTGTTTGCACGTGCAAGTGAAAAACACCCTCTGTTCTGTGAGTAGGATGATTCATGTGCTCGTGTAAATGGTTGTGTAAGTGGATTCCCTTTTTTGAATGATCCCACATTTAAAATGGGGTCAGGATGGGTGCGTGATGCCAGCAGTCTCCTTGTCTAGTTTTCTACTGCTTGGTCTCCACTGTCCGAAGCCAGGCACTTCGGAAAGTGACATGGTGTGGTCTGCACAGACCTCTGCTGGTATTCTTCAGCCCAAAATAGGAATGCTCATGCTTAACATGAGCGTTTTCTGTTTTTGTACGTTCCCACAACTGTAACATAGGTTTACATGAGAAAACAGCCTGTGAAGTGACACGGTCTGTTACTGCAAACCTGCCCACTGTCCCCATGTTGGCAGTGAAATGAACCCAGCCACCCAACCCGTCTGAGGTCAATTCTGTGGCAAGACAGGAGACTCCTATAATGCATTACAATCTTTACTCTGAAACCACAGCAGCAAAGAAAAAATGTTTACAAACAAAAAAGTTTGAAACACAGAACTGAATAGAGTTCATGTCAATATATGGGGGAACTCCCCAATCCATCATGGAGGACAGGTCATGCCCTGCAGGAGACCAATGGGCAGGGACCCTCTATATAAGTCCTTTACTCCAATCCCAACTCCTCTTTCTTTGCTGCTGACCCCACAGCTAAGTCACTCCTTCTAGTTGTGCTTTGCATGCTAGTCAATAATTTTCAAATCGTATATGTATTAATATAATATTTTATATTGTGTAATTTATTGGTTATACAGTATATACTTACTGTTTTTTCACTTACAAAATTAAGTTTTATGGTGTCTTCCGCCGCTTTATTGGAGATGGGTCTTTTCTTTTGGTGTCTTTACCCAACGTGCGCAGGCCTGTCAGAAGCTTTTGCTTCAGCCCGATGCGCGTGGGTCTCCGGCGCTCAAGCAGTGCAGGTGTCCCTTCAGTGGATCTGTTGGGGCTTGGAGCGTGGCGCTGAGCGGGCCGCCCACTCCATTCTCTCTGTGTGTGCAGCTGTGTTTACTTTGCGGTTAAGCGGTCGGTCGCCCCTCCCACTCCAGTTCACGTGTGTGGCTGTGTTTGTTTAACGGGCCGGGCGGCTCTTCCGCTCCATGCCACGCATGCGGCTGTGTGTTTGGTTAAATGGTAGAACTTGCCACTACAGTCCATGAGGTTGTGAGCTCAAGAGAGGTATCAGCGTTTCATTAATTTCTAAAAGCGACTGTGTTTTCAGGGGTCGGTTGGCCCACCCACTCCTTCCCCAGCGCTCTCCTTTCATGTACGAGCGTATTTACGGCACGTGGCCCTCCTTTCATTTAACACAGTCTGGGTGAGGCCCCGGCTGGGTAGCAGTTCGCGCAGCTCTCTTTTCTTTAGTAAAGCTCTTTCAGTGAGCATATCTCCAGCGCTGTAATATTTATATATATATATATGTATATATATATATATATATATATATATATATATATATATATATATATATATATTGTTTTAAATTTTGCCTGGCGCGCGTTGGGCCTCAATTGTTTGGAAGTATACGAAAAGCTTCTGCTTCAGCACACAAGCGAGATGGCTCAATAGTAAAGTTGCAGGTTTACCATGCAGAAGAACACCTGGGTTTGCTTACCTCCATGTCCAGTGTACACATATGTGTATGGATATATATGTGTATATATATATGTATATGAATTTACATGTATATATATATATATATATATATGGCAAAAACGAGGAAAGGGGCACACTCCAGTTCCCTGCACAACCTTCCAAGCCACTGGTGTTCTCCTCCGACCGGTTTCTGTGCCAATACACGTCATCAGGGAGGTTGTCTTAACTTGCAGCTCACAGCAAGTGCAGGTGATGATAATCTGCTGCAAGGGCTTCTGGTAGATGTAGTCATCAGGTTAGCAAGGAAAAAGCACACGCCCAATCTCACAATGGAGAAAGGGGGGGGGAGTAGCCTACAGTGAGGCACTTCAAAGCCGGGCATATATCACCCTGGTGCAGCACCCTGTCAGGTCTTGAAGATTCCACCGTTCAAGATCCTGGAAAAATGGCAAAAACGAGGAAAGGGGGGCACTCCAGTTCCCTGCACAACCTTCCAAGCCACTGGTGTTCTCCTCCGACCGGTTTCTGTGCCAATACACGTCGTCAGGGAGGCTGTCTTAACTTGCAGCTCACAGCAAGTGCAGGTGATGATAATCTGCTGCAAGGGCTTCTGGTAGATGTAGTCATCAGGTTAGCAAGGAAAAAGCTCACGCCCAATCTCGCAATTGAGAAAGGGCGGGGGGGGAGTAGCCTACAGTGAGGCACTCCAAAGCCAGGCATATATCACCCTGGTGCAGCACCCTGTCAGGTCTTGAAGATTCCACCCTTCAAGATACTGGAAAAATGGCAAAAACGAGGAAAGGGGCGCACTCCAGTTCCCTGCACAACCTTCCAAGCCACTGGTGTTCTCCTCCGACCGGTTTCTGTGCCAATACATGTCATCAGGGAGGCTGTCTTAACTTGCAGCTCACAGTAAGTGCAGGTGATGATAATCTGCTGCAAGTGCTTCTGGTAGATGTAGTCATCAGGTTAGCAAGGAAAAATCTCAAGCCCAATCTCACAATGGAGAAAGGGGGGGTGGCCTACAGTGAGGCACTCCAAAGCCGGGCATATATCACCCTGGTGCAGCACCCTGTCAGGTCTTGAAGATTCCACCCTTCAAGATCCTGGAAAAATGGCACAAACGAGGAAAGGGGCGCACTCCAGTTCCCTGCACAACCTTCCAAGCCACTGGTGTTCTCCTCCGACCGGTTTCTGTGCCAACACACATCATCAGGGAGGCTGTCTGAACTTGCAGCTCACAGCAAGTGCAGGTGATGATAATCTGCTGCAAGGGCTTCTGGTAGATGTAGTCATCAGGTTAGGAAGGAAAAAGCTCACGCCCAATCTCACAATGGAGAAAGGGGGGATAGCCTACAGTGAGTCACTCCAAAGCCGGGCATATATCACCTTGGTGCAGCACCCTGTCAGGTCTTGAAGATTCCACCCTTCAAGATCCTGGAAAAATGGCAAAAAAGAGGAAAGGGGTGCACTCCAGTTCCCTGCACAACCTTCCTAGCCACTGGTGTTCTCCTCCGACCGGTTTCTGTGCCAATACACGTCATCAGGGAGGCTGACTTAACTTGCAGCTCACAGCAAGTGCAGGTGATGATAATCTGCTGCAAGGGCATCTGGTAGATGTAGTCATCAGGTTAGCAAGGAAAAAGCTCACGCCCAATATCACAATGGAGAAAGGCAGGGAGCAGCCTACAGTTAGGCACTCCAAAGCCGGGCATATATCACCCTGGTGCAGCACCCTGTCAGGTCTTGAAGATTCCACCCTTCAAGATCCTGGAAAAATGGCAAAAACGAGGAAAGGGCGCACTCCAGTTCCCTGCAAAACCTTCCAATCCACTGGTGTTCTCCTCCGACCGGTTTCTGTGCCAATACACGTCATCAGGGAGGCTGTCTTAACGTGCAGCTCACAGCAAGTGCAGGTTATGATAATCTGTTGCAAGGGCTTCTGGTAGATGTAGCCATCAGGTTAGCAAGGAAAAAACTCACACCCAATCACACAATGGAGAAAGGGGGGGGGAGTAGCGTACAGTGAGGCACTCCAAAGCCGGGCATATATCACTCTGGTGCAGCACCCTGTCAGGTCTTGAAGATTCCACCCTTCAAGATCCTGAAAAAATGGTAAAACGAGCAAAGGGGCGCACTCCAGTTCCCTGCACAACCTTCCAAGCCACTGGTGTTCTCCTCCGACCGGTTTCTGTGCCAATAAACTTCATCAGGGAGGCTGTCTTAACTTGCAGCTCACAGCAAGTGCAGCTGATGATAATCTGCTGCAAGGGCTTCTGGTAGATGTAGTCATCAGGTTAGCAAGGAAAAAGCTCACGCCCAATCTCACAATGGAGGAAGCGGGGGAGCAGCCTACAGTGAGGCACTCAAAAGCCAGGCATATATCACCCTGGTGTAGCATCCTGTCAGGTCTTGAAGATTCCACCCTTCAAGATCCTAGAAAAATGGCAAAAACGAGGAAAGGGGCGCACCCCAGTTCCCTGCACAACCTTCCAAGCCACTGGTGTTGTCCTCCGACTGGTTTCTGTGCCAATACACGTCATCAGGGAGGCTGTCTTAACTTGCAGCTCACAGCAAGTGCAGGTGATGATAATCTGCTGCAAGGGCTTCTGGTAGATGTAGTCATCAGGTTAGCAAGGAAAAAGCTCATGCCCAATCTCACAATGGAGAAAGGGGGGGGAGTAGCCTACAGTGAGGCACTCCAAAGCTCGGCGTATATCACTCTGGTGGAGCACCCTGTCAAGTCTTGAAGATTCCACCCTTCAAGATCCTGGAAAAATGGCAAAAACGAGGAAAGGGGCACACTCCAGTTCCCTGCACAACCGTCCAAGCCACTGGTGTTCTCCTCCAACCGGTTTCTGTGCCAATACACGTCATCAGGGAGGCTGTCTTAACTTGCAGCTCACAGCAAGTGCAGGTGATGATAATCTGCTGCAAGGGCTTCTGGTAGATGTAGTCATCAGGTTAGCAAGGAAAAAGCTCACGCCCAATCTCACTATGGAGAAAGCGGGGGGAGTAGCCTACAGTGAGGCACTCCAAAGCCGGGCAAATATCACCCTGGTGCAGCACCCTGTCAGGTCTTGAAGATTCCACCCTTCAAGATCCTGGACAAATGGCAAAAACAAGGAAAGGGGCACACTCCAGTTCCCTGCACAACCTTCCAAGCCACTGGTGTTCTCCTCTGACCGGTTTCTGTGCCAATACACGTCATCAGGGAGGCTGTCTTAACTTGCAGCTCACAGCAAGTGCAGGTGATGATAATCTGCTGCAAGGGCTTCTGGTAGATGTAGTCATCAGGTTAGCAAGGAAAAAGCGCACGCCCAATCTCACAATGGAGAAGGGGGGGGGTGGCCTACAGTGAGGCACTCCAAAGCCGGGCACATATCACCCTGGTGCAGCACCCTGTCAGGTCTTGAAGATTCCACCCTTCAAGATCCTGGGAAAATGGCAAAAACGAGGAAAGAGGCGCAGTCCAGTTCCCTGCACAACCTTCCAAGCCACTGGTGTTCTCCGAGGACCGGTTTCTGTGCCAATACACGTCATCAGGGAAGCTGTCTTAACTTGCAGCTCACAGCAAGTGCAGGTGATGATAATCTTCTGCAAGGGCTTCTGGTAGATGTAGTCATCAGGTTAGCAAGGAAAAAGCTCACGCCCAATCTCACAATGGAGAAAGGGGGGGTAGCCTACAGTGAGGCACTCCAAAGCCAGGCATATATCACCGTGGTGCAGCACCCTGTCAGGTCTTGAAGATCACACCCTTCAAGATCCTGGAAAAATGGCAAAAACGAGGAAAGCGGCGCACTCCAGTTCCCTGCACAACCTTCCAAGCCACTGGTGTTCTCCTCCAACTGGTTTCTGTGCCAATACACGTCATCAGGGAGGCTGTCTTAACTTGCAGCTCACAGCAAGTGCAGGTGATGATAATCTGCTGCAAGGGCTTCTGGTAGATTTAGCCATCAGGTTAGCAAGGAAAAAGCTCACGCCCAATCTCACAATGGAGAGAGGGGGGGAGTAGCCTACAGTGAGGCACTCCAACGCCGGGCATATATCACCCTGGTGTAGCACCCTGTAAGGTCTTGAAGATTCCACCCTTCAAGATCCTGAAAAAGTGGCAGAAACGAGGAAAGGGGCGCACTCCAGTTCCCTGCACA
Source organism: Ambystoma mexicanum (assembly GCF_040938575.1). NCBI lineage: Eukaryota > Metazoa > Chordata > Amphibia > Caudata > Ambystomatidae > Ambystoma > Ambystoma mexicanum. The sequence goes on from NC_090937.1 coordinate 434,093,705, forward strand.
ACCTTCCAAGCCACTGGTGTTGTCCTCCGACCAGTTTCTGTGCCAATACACGTCATCAGGGAGGCTGTCTTAACTTGCAGCTCACAGCAAGTGCAGGTGATGATAATCTTCTGCAAGGGCTTCTGGTAGATGTAGTCATCAGGTTAGCAAGGAAAAAGCTCACGCCCAATCTCACAATGGAGAAAGGGGGGGAGTAGCCTACAGTGAGGCACTCCAAAGCCGGGGGTATATCACCCTGGTGCAGCACCCTGTCAAGTCTTGAAGATTCCACCCTTCAAGATCCTGGAAAAATGGCAAAAACGAGGAAAGGGGCACACTCCAGTTCCCTGCACAACCTTCCAAGCCACTGGTGTTCTCCTCCGACCGGTTTCTGTGCCAATACACGTCATCAGGGAGGCTGTCTTAACTTGCAGCTCACAGCAAGTGCAGGTGATGATAATCTTCTGCAAGGGCTTCTGGTAGATGTAGTCATCAGGTTAGCAAGGAAAAAGCTCACGCCCAATCTCACAATGGAGAAAGGGGGGGAGTAGCCTACAGTGAGGCACTCCAAAGCCGGGGGTATATCACCCTGGTGCAGCACCCTGTCAAGTCTTGAAGATTCCACCCTTCAAGATCCTGGAAAAATGGCAAAAACGAGGAAAGGGGCACACTCCAGTTCCCTGCACAACCTTCCAAGCCACTGGTGTTCTCCTCCGACCGGTTTCTGTGCCAATACACGTCATCAGGGAGGCTGTCTTAACTTGCAGCTCACAGCAAGTGCAGGTGATGATAATCTGCTGCAAGGGCTTCTGGTAGATGTAGTCATCAGGTTAGCAAGGAAAAAGCTCACGCCCAATCTCACAATGGAGAAAGGTGGGCAGTAGCCTACAGTGAGGCACTCCAACGCCGGGCATATATCACCCTGGTGTAGCACCCTGTCAGGTCTTGAAGATTCCACCCTTCAAGATCCTGAAAAAGTGGCAAAAACGAGGAAAGGGGCGCACTCCAGTTCCCTGCACAACCTTCCAAGCCACTGGTGTTGTCCTCCGACCAGTTTCTGTGCCAATACACGTCATCAGGGAGGCTGTCTTAACTTGCAGCTCACAGCAAGTGCAGGTGATGATAATCTTCTGCAAGGGCGTCTGGTAGATGTAGTCATCAGGTTAGCAAGGAAAAAGCTCACGCCCAATCTCACAATGGAGAAAGGGGGGGAGTAGCCTACAGTGAGGCACTCCAAAGCCGGGGGTATATCACCCTTGTGCAGCACCCTGTCAGGTCTTGAAGATTCTACCCTTCAAGATCCTGGAAAAATGGCAAAAACGAGGAAAGGGGCACACTCCAGTTCCCTGCACAACCTTCCAAGCCATTGGTGTTCTCCTCCGACCGGTTTCTGTGCCAATACAGGTCATCAGGGAGGCTGTCTTAATGTGCTGCTCACAGCAAGTGCAGGTGATGATAATCTGCTACAAGGGCTTCTGGTAGATGTAGTCATCAGGTTAGCAAGGAAAAAGCTCACGCCCAATCCTTGCTAACCTGATAACTACACCTGCACTTGCTGTGAGCTGCAAGTTAAGACAGCCTCCCTGATGACGTGTATTGGCACAGAAAGGATTATTTTATGTTGTTTATTTATTTATTATATATATATATATATATATATATATATATATATATATATATATTGATTATGTATTTATAAATATTTATTTAGTACTTCAAAGAAAAGAGTGTTTGTTCCCATAGGTTAGTTATTTACAGGACAACTCAGTCCGAAACTTCCTTAGGCATTTCTCCTCCCCAAGAAGAGGTCAGGGTTTTTTTCTACTCTAATCACCTTCATAAGGCGCTTAAAAAATCTTAGACCTGCCCCCCTTTTTTCTCTTTGAATAAAACAGTCCTGGTATCCTTTCTTTGCTCAGGAATGGGAAACACCCTAAGAAAGGGGTAGATGTGGACTGGAAGGGTGGTAATGGTGGGTTGGGTTGATTACCCAGTTTCTCTCAGCTGGCTGAAGAGGGAAATAACCAATAATTTCCCTATTGACATGCAAGGACTGCGGGGCTTGATGTACATGCTTGGCAACTCCAATTCCTCGATCCTTAAGAGCGGCGTGCTTTCCCTCAGTCTGTGTTCCAAGATTGCATTCAACGAAGCCAATATTAATATCTTTGCGGGGGCAAGACAACTCTTTAGTCTTGTAAATAGGACAACTTTGAGCAACCCAGGTTCAAACCCCCATACAGTGTTTTAAAACATTGCGGGCGTGAGGGAGAAGGATTACCAAAAAAGTAACTTTGTAGAGACCGCCCTAGAGCCTTGCCTCCCAAGGCTTTGCCTATCCAGCTAATAGAACCTAGTGGTGTGTACAATCTCTCCTCTGCTCGAGGAGTTGAATCCCAAACATTTTGCTCTCAGGGGAGTTTGTTTCTTGTTGCAGTTTGTAGGGGGTTGTTTATTTTTTCATTTTATTTCCCTTGACAGTTCTCTTTCCTTGACCCTTTTCCCTGGGAAAGCCAGTCATGCTTGCACTTTCATGCATGCAGAGGTCCACACCTCAATTTTGAAGGGACGGTGTTCCCAGTATCCCTTCACAGATTTTCAGTTGCTGTGCACGATAATTATCCCAGGACCCCTGACCCCCACCCTTTTTCTGAGGGTTTGCTTAATAAGGTTACACCTCTGAGAGGAACACCTGATGGTTTTCTGTGTCTCCCATTAGCAGGGGTTTCTTGTTCATGGCCAGTGCAGAGCTCACACTGGATATTTTGCTTCCCGTCTGTTTGCGTTTCTATTTGACAATTCCTGGTGTTTCACCAGGTTAGCAGTTCCAATGCTGGCTCACCTCAGCTCCTTAGAGGTCCGGATGATATGCTTATTTGGTCAAGTTCTCTCAGTTTCCTACCTCCTGTGGAGTTAGTGAGGCCCCTTCTACAGTGATAGGGGTTTGGTTATAAGTGCAGGAGTTTCTTTTTAGAACGATGTAAGGTGCTCAATTTCTGCACTTCAAGGTGGACTCTATGCTTTGCATCCCTCTCCTTCTGGTTTACAGGTTTTTCTTAGATACGTAGAGAAATGCTCTCTTCCTCTAGAAAGCGTTGATCTCCCTTTGAAAGATAGAAGGGTCTGAGAGTGGTGTTCATCTTTCATCCAAGTTATTCCGGCCCTCTCTATCACAGGATATTACAACTCCTCGGCATTATCATTCCCGCAAGACTTTGTCCGTGCGATTGCTTGATGGCAGGGAGACACTTCGTTAGTGATTATATTGCTTAGCTGCCTGCATTGCAGATAGTCTTTTGATTCCCTCTGGGGATAGTCTGGAATAAGATGCCAGCACAGTGTGCAGGGGGTGCCAAGATAAGTTCAGATGTTCGCAGTCAGAGGTTAGTCCTCATTCAGTAAGCAACTTCGTTTTAACGGCTTAGTGCTCAGTTTATTTTTACAATTTAGAGATTTTTCTCAAGACTATGGAATTTAGTATCCTCCTTGGTGGGTCTATGGTTTCCTCTAAGGGATAAAGAAACCATGGGGGATGGTTTAAGGTCCAAGCTCAAGTTTTCTCCTTGCAAGTTCTGTATCTTGTGGGTCAGGTTTAAGTAATTAGCTCGCTATAGTGATAGCAGAGTACTTGTTCAAGAGCTCGGGATGGTGGCAATGAATTGTCTGTTGTTTCCCCTTTCTTTAACCTTTCTTCAGGTGTGTGTGTTTTTTTCTCAACTTCTGCAGTTGGGATTGCATTGGGTGATTTTTCACTCTCTCTCTCCTCCCGGGGTTCTCTCGGACTCATCAGGTCCCTCCAACTGGGCCTTAAGTGTCTCCGTCTTTATGGCTTGGCGCATTTAGCTTTCCCTGGTGTTTTTTCAAGGATTTCACAGGAATATCTCTTTGTCATCTTTGTTCCCTGGTTGGTCTATTCTTAGTAAGGATACTATTAGCAGCTAACTACTGGGTTTCAGGTGTGTGGCTCATCCCTTCCATCCTGCTTCTGCATCCAGAAGATGTAATACATTTCTCGTATATTGGTTTGGGAAGGTTTACTGGAATACAGGTGTTACATTTGACTAAGGGCAATTGTGTCATTAAGGGCAGACCTCGAGGTGCACACTTACGGGTGTGCAGGGCCCTCAAGTCAATTGGCATTTAAGTTCCACCCAAGCTAGGTTTTTGTCCTATGACATGTTGTTAAAGTGTCCCTTTTTCTCCCTCTGTGGCCTTCTAATAAAGATTTGTCTTCCAACACTATTCCCCAGGGTGGCATTGTGGTATGTCTAGGTTTACCAGAAGATGGTATGACATTGAAGGTTTTAATTGATTTTGTGTTGAACACAGAGAAGCTTAGCACTCCTATTGCCTTTTTTCCTGCTATTCCTATAGAAACAGCTTTTTGGTCTAACTGGAGATGGCACATCTTCCTCGTTCTTTGCCGTTAAGACTGCTATGCCTTCTAGGACAGTTCCTGGGGTGGTCTTAGCCTATGGGAAAAATTGTGCAATCAGTTAATTGATAAAAATAGAATAATTTAAAACATTTCTTCTCACTTTATTGTATTGTCACTATTGTCACTATTGTATGATCAAGGTGGTAATTAATATGATGCAAGGGCTTCAAACTTGCATAATAGGAGCCTCCTGTCTTGCCATAGAATGGCCAATCCCCCTCACTAGTGTGGGAAGGGGGGTTAGATTCTATTAAAGACAAGGAGGCGAGTATTATCCCACCCTCCCACCCTTGATATCATTATGACATTTATAGCGCGCCTATACACAGGTGTTTCAAGAGAGAACATTCTTTGGTTTGTTGTTCTTCCCATATACCCACCCTTCTTTGTTTGATGTTCTTACAGCTTCGGGCTGAGATATTCTGTTGAGGAACGTTAGTAACAGTTATAAGATGTGGAGAGAGCTTCGCTGGATTTTGTTATCATCTGGTCTGTGCAGTGGACATCTGGTTCAAGACAGCTACAGAAAGAAGAGTTGGGATTGGAGTAAAGGACTTATATAGAGGAGGGTCCCTGCCCATTGGTCTCCTGCAGGGCATGACCTGTCCTCCATGATGGATTGGGGAGTTCCCACTTACATAGACATGAACTCTATTTAGTTCTGTGTTTCAAACTTTTTTGTTTGTAAACATTTTTTCTTTGCTGCTGTGGTTTCAGAGTAAAGATTGTAATGCATAATACTCGCCTCCTTGTCTTTAATAGAATCTAAACCCCCTTCTCACGCTAGTGCGGGGGATTAGCCATTGGCCAGTATTCCTGACACTTAGCTACGCATTGAGGGGTTGTCTGTGGGTCCCTTCGCCTCGGCCAGTCCCATCTCCTCTATCAAAGTCCCTGTTGTGAATCAGGGACTTGCGTGCCGGGAAATACAGGGCACGTAACAGTGCGGCGAGAAAGCCCCATCCCCCCAAAAATAATGTCTTTGCATTTCTTGTGTGGAATGGGAACTAAAAGTAGTCTTCGTCCTATAGAAATACTCGTGTTGAATCACGTTATCTGTCGTGTGATGTGCTGTTCTGTGGAGATACATGAGGGTAAAAAAAAAAAAAAAAACTAAAACAAATAGTGTTAGGAATAATTTATCATATACCGTCTAGATTTTAATTTGAGGTTGTATCTTTTTTATGAAACTAAATGCACACATAATCAACAAGGATAGTCACGTAAACAGCAAATATTTGTGAAGTCCATGTTTGTGCATGATAAAACACACACTAATGACGACGAATTGAAGCCCCACTTGGCGGAACGTCCCGCCCGTTAAGGTTAGCAGCACATGCAGCTCCTCGCCAGCCCCAGGGTCTACAAGCCACAAGTTCCCGCTCCACTTCCAAACTAATAAAGGCGGGTTAACAATGTTTGCCTAGAGATCCTGGAAAGCAATCTTGGTGTTTGCCCAGAGAAATCCATCTTACCCTTTGCTAATCCTGAAACAGATAAGGAGAAGCCGACTCTGTAGCAGAGCGCGCCATGCATTATTCAGAATTCCAATTAAACACACCTGCATGAATAATAATGAATGGGCGGGTCTGACACCAGCCAGTGCCGATCCTGACACAGCCGCATTCATTATTTATGCTAATTTGAGAAGCAATAGCCATTCATGACCTCCCAAATAAAACGAGATGATGTTTTGATGGCTTTTTAATTGTTTGCTTGTTTTTTTCTTCTTTCTTTTCCCCTCTTGAGTTTGGCAACCAGGGCCTGCACAGCAGTACGATACTTAACACGTGTCGTCGAAAGATGCAGTTTGATTTTATTTTAAAACCGTTTTCAAATGAAATGCTTTAAATATTTCATAAATTAGGTGCAATGCGTTATTGTTAATAGCCTTATGAATAATCAACAGCCCGCGATAATTAGCCACGACGAGTGGACTTGAGTGATAGTGAGAGCGCAGAAGTTAAAGGAGCGGTGTAATAAACGTGCTTTAATTGCCTTCTGCAACAGTTATTAATAATAGTGTGTAACGTAAAAACATTAAAAGGAGGGGATTACTAGACTATAATGAGAATTGTGTTGTTTGTGGCTCCTTTGAAGCTGCCGCCCTCTACCCCTTTAATCAGCTGTGGGTCTCCATGACGTATTATCACGTCATCTTTAAAGTGTCCGAATGAGGTGATACTAATTCATGAATTCCTGTCTGCTTTAATGAGGTTTCTGTTGAAACATCTGACACACAGGTGTGCAAATACACAGACAGGCAGGACAGCACTGACACAATCAGAGCGCTCAGGATTCCAGTGGCCACGGGGTCAGAAGTTAGGGTGGCCAGATTTCGAAAATAAAAAACCGGGACAGGCCAGTGTCACAGAAGTAGGAGTAGGCCTACAGCTTCAGCAGTGAAACTGTAGTCCTACTTTTATGTGGGTGGCCTGCCTGCCACATGTCATGTTGCAGCGCCCGGGGTCCCGAGGGTAATAGTTTAAGTTTTAAAAACCTGTCCGTGAATTGGGGATCGGGTGGATACTGTGATGTCGGGTCACTGGTGGTGTGTGTGGGGCCCGACCTTGGGGGTAGGCCCGGCTTGGGCCTGGCGTGGTGCGCAGCGGTGCACAAAAGAAAGACGCGACCACACGTTTTGCTGCATAAACCCGGACTGGCGTTCTAACGCCAGTTCCGGTGATTCCTTTATTTCTGGTGTGTCACGTGACCCGGAACTAACTGGGCACGTGACACCACATTCCTCCCCAACTTGGAGGTGTTTGCACTACTATTGACAACAAAACATTAGAACGGTACCGTGCATTCAAACTGACTCTGAGTTCATCTTGGCCGGGTTTTCTGTAGGTAAACTTCGTCCACCACGTATCCCTGGAGACGGGAGGACGGTCTCGGCCTCTCTCTCAGGAGGTATCGGGTGTTACCTCTCTCTGGCGTGTCCGCTCTTGGGAGCTCAGGTTCAGTCCTACCTTCTTTCTGGTGTGTCGTCTCGGGGTCTCTTGGTGTGGCATAGGTTCTGGGGGATACTTGGTCTCGGGGCGTGCAAGGTGCCATTGTCTCTCTTCTTGCGGACGCTGGGCACTCTTCCCATAGTTCGGGTGGTACTTTCCTGAAGTGTGACACATTTCTTGTCACTGTTTCGCTCCCTCGGGTGGCGGTAACCATGCTGTGGTTTGCCGCACTGACTGTCCACGGTTGGAGTTCAAAGTTGAGGGACATCTTCTTGGGCGTAGCCTGGTTTTTGACGATGACATTGTCGCCTGTCGTTAACTCTCTGTGACTGGCTCGCCTGGTAATGCTTTCTTGTTCATTTCGCCTCCGTCGCATGGCGTCTATGGCCGGGATGTCAGGTTCGGGGGCTACCCATTGAGGGTGTATGGGAAGCTCTGCCTGTATGGGTACCCCGAGCATGAGAGCAGCAGGGCTGATGTCTGTGGAAGAGTGTGGGGTTTGCCTGTGGGTCCTCAGGAAACGATATACCGCTCTCAGCCATGGATGTCCTCGTTCTTTGGCGATGCGAATGACCTTATTGAGTGACCCCATTAATCTCTCGGCGTAACCGTTTGCTTGGGGCCATCTTGGGGTGATTTGTTTGTGTTTTACATTTATGTCCTTAAAGAAGTCGCGCAGCTCTTGGCTGGTAAATGATGGTCCGTTGTCGCTCTTCATCTTTCTTGGAATTCCATGTGTTGCGAAGATCTTTTCTAGCGTGCGGATTGTGGTCTCCGCGTTGGTGGACGCCACGTGTTCTACCTCAGGATACCTGCTGAACTTGTCAATTGCCACGGGTAGATATCCTTCGCCGGCAATTGTACAGTGGTCCATGCTGACTGCATCCCACCGCTTGCTGCTTCTTGGGGCACTACTGATGGGCTCTGGGTTCTCAGGCCTTCTGGAGGCTTGGCAGGCTGCGCAGGATTCTACCAGCTCCACTACCCGTTGTTGTATGTTGGGCATCCACATTCTGGACTTTAGGTATGCCGTGATTTTGACAATGCCCTGGTGTCCGCTGTGAGCTAGCCGGAGGGCTCTCTCCTCTAGTGATGCTGGCAGTATGATTTGGTGGCCTTTGAGGAGTACCCCTTCGGGGGCAACAGAGAGCTCATGTCGGATCCCGAAGATTGCTCGGAGTTTGGCTTGAGCTGACGTGGTGCTTTGGGCCATGGACGTGAGGTAGTTCTTCCAATTACCTGACTGAATGGCGGTGTTGGTATGTTGCAGGATGGGATCCGCTTCCGTTTCACATGCTACTTCTTGCAAGGTCAGGGCCTGTGGTCGGGCGCAGACAACTACGTGGCACACATGTTCATCAGTTTCCTTTGCATGGCGTTGTTCTCCTTCCGTGGCAGGCCTCGGGTGACGGGACAGGTAATCGGCCGGGTTGTCTGTCCCTGGGCGATATTCAACTTCGATATTGTAGGGCTGCAGTTGCAGCATCCATTTCTCAATGCGTGCTGGTGGGTGAGGAGCCGACCCTCGGAATATCGGGATCAGGGGTTTGTGGTCCGAAAATACCTTTGCTTGCTTGCCCAGCATGTACACTTTGATGTGACGGCATCCCCACAGGATAGCGAGTGCTTCTTTCTCTATGTGTGCATAGTTCTGCTCAGGTTTGGTGAGTGCCCGACTGGCAAATGCGATGGGGAACACGTTGCCTTTATTTTCTGTCTGGGTTAGTACCGCCCCAAGGCATCTACAAGGAGTTTGGTATGCCTTTCTATGTTGAAGAATGCCATGCTTGTGGAGGCTGACAGTGAGTCCTTAATTTGTTGAAATGCTTGTTGGTGGATCGATGTCCATTCCCACTTCTGGTCTTTCTTCGTTAGTTCTCGGAGTGGGCTTGCAATACTGGTGAGGTCTGGAATGAACCGCGCGCCGTACGTCACCATTCCCATGAAGCTCCTTACCTCAGTGGCAGATTGAGGTGCCTTGGTGTTCTTTATGTCCTCCACCTTTTGCGTTGAAGACGTACCCAAAGAAACATAGTTCTTCCTTTGCGAATTCGCATTTTTCTGCGTTTAGCGTCAGGCCTGCTTCTTTCAATCTGCCCAGGACTGCTGCCAGGTGTTTGTGGTGCTCTCTCTCGTTTGACGCGTACACAAGGATGTGGTTGCTGATGTTTGTGGTTCCCTCTAGGCCAGCGAGGACTTTTCGGATTTCGTGTTGGAATACCTCCGCAGCTGACGATATCCCGAAGCTAAGCCGTTTATACCGTCTTAGACCGAGGTGAGAGGAGAATGTGGTAATATATCTCGACTCTCTGGCTAGTCGGAGCTGGTGATAGCCGGATCTGAGGTCCAGTTTGCTGAATATTGTTGCTCCTGTGAGGTCCACAATGAGCTCATCTATCGTTGGAGTTATGTGGCGTTCTCTTCCGATGGCTGCATTGGGAAGCCTCATGTCTATACAGATACGTACTGCGTTGGGTTGTTTGGGTTTTTGGGCAACCACCATGGGGGATACCCACGGAGTTGGGCCTGACGTCTTTTCTATTATTCCTGCTTCTTCGAGCTTGGCCAGTACCTTCTCCACTGCCTCTCTCAAGTGGAATGGTATCCGTCGGTGTCGGACGGCTTTCGGCTCGATGGTAGGGTCTATGTGGAGCTTGATGGTTCGGCCTTTCAGGCATCCGATGCCTTGGAATATCTTCTGGTATTGTTATAGTAGGCCATCGAGTTCTTTGTGTTGAAGGCTGAAAGTGAAATGTATTAATTTCAGTTTTTCCGCTGTCTTGCAGCTTAGCAGCGTTTCACAGCCAGCATCCACGACATATATGCGTGCCCGGCAACTGGTGTTATTATGAGAAAAGACTGATTTAAAGGATCCTTGCACTGGTAGGGGCTTCTTGCATCCGTAGGCGTATAGTCGGACCTTCTTCTCATGGAGTTTGGGCTTCGGGCGGAGCTTGCCGAATGCTGTCGTTGCCATTACATTCACTGTTGCACCAGTGTCGATGACTACTTTTAAGTGGTTCAACGGCCGAGATGAGGTGCACCCGGTGTATCCGCTTGTTCCCTCTTTTCCATCTGTCTTTGTCTCTCCTATCAGGGGATTCGCTGTCATCGCTGTCGTCACTCTCGCTTGTGTCCGGAGATCTTTGGGAGTGATCAACAGCTCTGGTCTTTCCTTTCTTGTTAGGCTGGAATGTATTTTCTCTGGGTGCAAACTTTTTCCGGCGCTCTTGCCATGGTCGCGGAGTTGGTTCTCTGTCGTTTCGGTTTGGTGGGTTTAGACAGACTGCAGCGTAATGGTTAAGGCGGTTGCATTTTCGGCATGTTTACCCCCATGCGGGACAGGATTCACCTTTGTGCCACGGGCCGCCGCACAATTTGCAGGCTTTTTCCTTCCCTTGCGGCAAGTGGGCCTTTTGCTCAAGCTTCACACGAGTGTTCCGGTGTCTGGATATGGCTGCAACGTCTTCTGTTGGTCTCGGGCTGTCGAGTGGAAGTCTCTGGATCGCCGCTTCGATCACCGCTACCTGGTCTTCCGTCTACTCACGAAGGCGCACCATTCCCAGGATGCGGGATAGGCGTACATTCCTCTCTGAGAGGATAGCTCTCCTCAGTTTTTCTGAGGATATACCGTTGATTATTTGGAGGCAGATGGCGAACTCCTCATCAGGGAACTCGCAGCCGACAGCCATCTCGCACTGGCGTGCATGAAATTTATCAACTGTCTCTGTGTCTCGCTGCCTGGCCATGCAGAAATGAAAGCATTCATAGTCCGGGTTGAGGTCAGGTTTGAACATGTTAGTGAGCACAGTCTTCGCAGCGTCGTAGTCGTTTCCATCTCCGCGGTTTGGGATGGCGTTAAACAGGCGTAAGGCGGCAGCCCCGATGTTGAGCAAAAGGAAGGTGCGTTTCCTCTTTGGTACTGTGATATCTCTTGCGTCGAGGTGCATTTCAAACTGTTGTAGCCAGATTTCCCAGCGAATGGCTGCTCCAGTGGTGAATGGGTCAAACGGAGGCATGAGTGTGCTGAGCGCTGGGTCGGGGTGATCTGTGGTGATGCTCCTTCTGGATGACAAGCTAGTGTTGACCCTCGAGGGGCTTCACTCTCTGCTGGACATGTTGCGTTACTGGGGTGATGGCGCAGCCAAAAATTTCAGGCCTGTAGGGCTTCACTCACCCGTGTCGTGATGCAGGTGCCTGGGTGCTTGAGTGATGTCTTCCGTTGACTTTGATAGCTTGGTTGTGCCTCCTGATATTTTAATTGTTCAATAGGAGAAATTTTTATTTTTTTTTTGAAAAAAAACCTAAATTCTTGGGTGAGGCGGGACTTGCTGCAGCCACTTTGTACCGAGCGCGATGCTCCTAGAACATTGGGGGGCTGAGAACGAGGCTTCCAAAGTTTCCGTCGGGCCTGCGTGTAGGTTTGGAATGTTGGGGGTGTGAAAACGAGGCTCAGATGCTGTGCGTGTTGATATGCAGCTCCGCTCGCGGGCTCATCTCCTTTCCCCTCATCGCCAGTGTGATGTCGGGTCCCTGGTGGTGTGTGTGGGGCCCGACCTTGGGGTTAGGCCCGGCTTGGGCCTGGCGTGGTGCGCCGCGGTGCACAAACGAAAGACGCAACCACACGTTTCGCTGCATAAACCCGGACTGGCGTTCTAACGCCAGTTCCGGTGATTCCTTTATTTCTGGTGTGTCACATGACCCGGAACTAACTGGGCACGTGACACCACAGATACCATTCCGGTTTTTTGCAAAAATCATGATATCCAGCCAAAAACCGGGCTAGTATCTACCCGATCCCCAAATCCGGGACAGGGTTTTTAAACTTTAAAAAATGTCAGGACCCGGGACAGAGCTGTAAATACCCAGACATTCACGGCAAAACAGTACATCTGGTCACCCTATCAGAAGGTTTATCCAGTCCTGTTTTTTTCTCACTTGTCATTTTACTAAGTTTCATATGGTAACATACCTGCCTACATTTGCTAAAGAAAAACCCGCATGATGACGTCATCGGACGCCCTGCATCCCTTCCCCCAGACTCTGCCAACACATTTTTTCTGTGAGATAATTCCTGCCTAAGAGAGCAGCTGCGGCCCACATTGCACCCAAATAACATTGTTTAAATGGTTATTAGGTTGGTGAGGGTGGGAAATGGGCAAGTTTGCCGGAATGGGGGCCTATGATTGGGGTTTAAGTGATAAACTTAGTAGCATATCTTAGTGTTTGCGAAGGGACAAGTATTGACTCTCACTGCTATGCGGTAACACTTCTTGCACCTGCCACCCTTTGTAAAGAGCAGCCACTGGGACCTAGGAAAGAGAATGCGGTATGCAGGGATTTCAGAATCAGCCATTTGCGTTCACAGCAGTGAAGAGGGAAAGTGTAAATCTCAACAGATTTGGTTGAAAAAATAGACATTTTCACATAAAAAGGTAGTGACGCAGGCACATATTTTGGTGTATTTCAGTCACTGAAATGGGTAGGCTAAGACGTATGCGCAGGCATGCATCCTTAATTGTGCTTCATCGCATCTTGTCCTGCTGGGCCTGCCCCTTCTTTTATAGAAGCCAGCGCACAGGTATGAGTATAGGTGAATGGCCTAGGTGCAGGGAGGCAGCCGGCATAACTAGTGGAGCCAAGAGCTTGGGGACCGTTACCCATATTGTGTTTCGCCAATGATCAACGACGGGCCTCGTTCGTTGCCCTGTATGTCTTTTCTTCTCCCTTTTTCTCATACTTTTCTTGGGTGGGTGGGTCCTTGGGAACAAGAAAAGTCTTCTGCGTACGCAGATTACTTGTGGTGCTCCGTACAGAGCACCAAGGGTTGTTTTTCTTGCTACACAGGCAGCCTCTTATATCTTGGTAGATTAGCCCTAGGCTATGCATGTGTGTGGGGGTGGCTTTCCGCGCCTACGGCCAGCTGGCGCCGACTGCAGTTAGCTCCTCATAGTGACCATTGTAGGTCATCTGTTGTTACCTCCTGCTCCCTGATCTCTTGTGTGGGTGTGGCACATGCTAATGTGCTTTGGCGCCCTGCTATGGCAATCATCCTGCCTGTCTCTTTGCAGCTGGGTGAGAGGGGAGGGGTATGAAGCTGGCCACCTGTCTGCAGCATGTGTTCTGCCCATACCGCTGTGATCTTCTTGTCGCCCAGGTTACTTGTCTGTGCTTTCAAGCTGCAGGGTGCCCCGTCGGCAGTGCTGCCTAGCTTAGGCACATTAGTCGCAGGGTGCACTTCCTATGACCCATGCTACCAGCTAAATGCAGAGTCCTTGTTGCTTTCCAAACACACTGCATTCTCCGATGGCCACTAGATGCTGACACCTGCCCCCATTCCTCAACGTCAGTCTCTCCCATGTTCCCTTGATGTACCCCTACTTAAGACAGATGCTGATTAAGGGCCTGGCTTCCCAGAGCTCCTCAGTAATGCAGATGTCCCCCTTGCTGACCTCAAATTCACCCCACTGTAGTGCACTGCGGGGGAGCTGGGTGTCCAGCTCCAGGGCCCGGTAATCTCTCTCGCTATTATGTCTTTGAAGACTCATTAAAGAGGAAGGCCACTTCATTTTATCGAGGGGGCATGTTTGGGCAAATAGCGGCTATCCCTGCCCTGCAGAAAGGACTGGTCAGATATGAAGGGACGGAAATCCCAGAGACTCGGGGAAGAGCGTAAAAATACAGAGTCTCCAGGATAAACCTGGAGACTTGGCAGTTATGCATGGGAATGAAAAAACGACAAGTCCCACAATTCAAATGGAAAAGGACAGTACTGGATGGCATTCTCAGGGATGGCCATAGGAAGTTTGAAAGCTCTGAGGAATCTAAATGTGCCCAGAAGCTGACCTAGCATCTTATAAAGGAGCAAAACATTTTGGGTGTGACGTGCCAACTTTTTAGTGGTGTTGACCAGGGCATTTTCTAGGCAATATGACTCCCAGGGCACACCCCCATGCCACAATCTCCGTCACTGCCTTTGAAGCCATTTCACAGCATTATGCCCAAGACCAGTGTGCACTTTTTCCCTCATACACCAACATGTCCCAAGCTAAAGGCACAAACACCTGGGGCATGTGGATTGGAAAATGAATTGTGAATACGCACTCCCCACTCCATCAAAGGCTATGCACCAAACAGGCACCCATCCCCAACCTAAAATCACTGCAAATGAGGGCCCATACGTGATGACACCATGAGCAAGCCATGAGATATTTCTGCCTGAGGTGTACATACAAATGAGGAACAGTGCATGTGAAAAGTAGAGCAGACCGTTAACATGTGTATGGGAAAAGCTTTTGTCCAGTGCAAGATGGGGTTATAGGTTGGAAAAATACGGCCACTCTCTCGCTTGGACCTCAATCTGTGCTACTATCACTTTTATATCGCACAGTTTCCATCTCATTCGCTCTCAGACTCTAAGCTACGTTCATCTGGTTCCATTATTACTCCTCAAACATTCTGCGTTTCTTACTCCCATAATTCTAGCCTCTTACGATATCTACAGTCCATTTTCCATATTTCCTGATTCTCTGCCCACTTTTCACCTTCTTCATTGTTCGTATGTCACAGTTCTCCCCATCACTCTCAATTGGTTTTCTCTTCCTTTTTTTCTTTTTCTGTTTCTATATCATTTGCCAACCCACCACTCACTTCACATCTTTCTGTCAGACATATTTTTTCCATCTCTGCACCCTAGTATCTGTTCATATTTCATCCCATCCATCTTTCTCCCTCTTTCTCTGTTGACTGCCCACTCTAAACTGATTGCCTCCATGTGCGCTTTCTATCATACTACCAAGATTTCCACTCTGTTGCTTACTTTTCATTTCTTTATTCCACACTGCCTTCCGTTGGTTTGCCATTCAATCCCCTGCTTTCCTTATCTCCTATCCTTTTCCCTTCATATGTGTCTTACTCTGCTTGCTCTGTCTCTTGTTTTAAAAACGACATTTTTCAATTTTCCGTCTCAAAACATATTGTAAAAGACATTCAACCTAAAATAATCTATCCATAAATAGTATCATACATTGAAAACAAGTGAAACTTCCCCCTCAACCACTTATATAGAATCATAAACAAAGGAGCTAATTTTAGGGTAATGGGGATGTTAGTTTCCAAAAAATTGACCTATGGCCTAGCCCCACATGGGCGACCAATATGTGAAAATGTAAAATCTACCTCATGGGGGCGTGGACCACTCTGGCCCCCCCCGCAAATGTATCTCAGGGCGATTGTGCACTATGTTACTGCCAAATTGCTATGCTATGGACACACAAACATTCCCTAATGCTAAGAATAGACACACAATGAAATAACATAAGACGCAAAGAAAACACATGAATCAATACAACAATAAAACCCTTTTATTCATGCACAGTTCTGTGTGCATGATAAACAGTACTAGCAAAGCATACTGGCTTCTATGCAAGCAATCTAATATCAATTATCCAGTCCTGCTGGATCAATTGCTGGATCTATAATGCTAATAACAATGCATGCCTAATAAAAACTACTAATAGCAAAAACACATATGGCAAATGTCAGCATTCAGCATTCCTCTCCAATCCACACCACACATCAGACTCTCTCTCTTAGACAATCCCTGTCTGATCTCCCCTTCAAGCCAGTCAATTCAAGTAGGCCTAGAATCATACTCCCCTTCTATGGGCAAGCTTCCCAATATCGAATGTGTCCCATCTCTCTCCTCTCCAGCTCCCTTGCAGCCAGCCAGTCCCTGCACAGCCTCTGTCAGGGCCTCTCTCCTTGGCCCCTCAGTGGTCTGGTCTCCTGCCAGTCTCCGTGCTAGATCGATCTCATCTGCTCATCAGCTCTCCCAGAATGCTTCCCCAAGCTGCATGTCAGCCGATTTTCCAAAAGCCTCTCTACCAAAATGCCTCTCCAAATGCCTCTCTCAATGCCTTTGCTTCTCAAAACATCTCTCCAAAAGCTTCCCAAACGCCTCTATCTACTGCTCTTTTCAGGCTTCCAGTTATAGTGTCAAATGATGAACATAAATCTCTATGGTTACATTAAGCATTCACTCTCTTCTGTCAAACCAGCATTTCTAAAACCGGACAGCTCCTGAAGGTCTGTGTACGCAATCTTGTTCTGTCCCCAGTCACTGTGTGTTCTAGTCACCATGACATTTAATTTCAGAGCATATCTTGTATGTGTCCTATGGTCTTCCCCTGTCTGTGTTACTGTGTTACGAAACACCATCCCATGCTCCCATTTCTCCCATTCACTGAAATCCCTCTCTCCGTGTCTGTCTCTGTGCAAAGCTCCTCACTGCCTGTGAAAACCCCCACCTTCCTGTCTGTCTGCGAGCAACCCAGAGATGCTGATAAGCTTCCCTTCTTCGTTTCTCCTCGGGCAAGAGTTACCTCTTATCTGTCTGTCTTCCTGCATAGAAACTGTTTACATATCTTCACTCACAGCCCACCATAACAATGTCTCAGCAGTACCAGTGGTGCTTCTCTGTGTCTCTTCAGAATGGCTTAGGAGCCAGCTACATGCTCTTTAGTGCCTAACACATTCTATCGCAAACCAAGTACTATACATAATGTGGATTGAATGTATACTTCTAAGTCCACATTTATTTGTGTCGCTAAATGCATACATAACACATATGTCTAAACATATATAAGCAAGGCACTTCATATGACAAGACCTCTTTCTCTAGCAAACCAAATGGCGGAATAATATAGATAGTGGATAACTAATGTCACTACTCAGAATGAATGATGGATAAATGAATCACTAAATGAGTAATGAATTACTAATGATAACATACCAGGCCTCTTCCTAATATCTGGTTTTACAGGGAAAAAAAACCACCCAGCTGCCCACCATACCTCTTTTAAACCACATTTCAGAAACATTGTTTTACATACTATCATGCGAAGAACAACATGCTATTTATATTTAATTGTTGATAAATGTAAACAAATAATGTTTTACTTACCTTAATCTCCGTCATATCTTCTCTTTCTCACATCCGTTGCTTTTGTTTTTGCATCCTGTTAGCCTCACAGGTCTAGTCAAAGGATGGATGCACACTAGCTCTTAGAACAACATCTTCTTTATTCAACTGTCCAAACGAAAGTGAACACTTTTCATCCCCCTCCCTCCTGCTACGTCACAAACCACGTGATGTTTTTCGCGAGGCCCCATCTCTGTCTTAAAGAAGCAGGGGCCCTGTAACACATCCCTCTATTTTTTTCTTCAGAGATGCTATGGTAACGATTTGGTTTTTCTAGAAGATTGGCATTATTCAGGCTCTGACTCCCAATGGCCCCTTAAACCGACCACAATACTTTCAGCATACCGGAACATTTTTTTTTAATGTTATTTTTGTTTGATATATGTATTTTATTGTATTTCACTTTTATTTAGTTTATTGATTTTTATTTAGATCCAAACAATTATATAGAATTCAATAATATACATTCATATCTACACATAGGGCCTCATCACGAGTTCGACAGTAATGCAGCGGTTTTCCCGTCGGATGTAAATAGCGCTAACGCCAAGCCCCCGGCAGATAATCCGCCAAATCACGAGTTTTCGTGCACGCGCACCGGGACATGGCGTTAGCGCAAATAGCGCGCAACGGGTAGAACCCTTAAATCCGGCACACCGTACGCTACCGCCATATCATGCTAATAGCGCGCACCATGAGCGCGCTCTATTAGCGTGTGGGAAACACGTCACTGCCGGAATGGGAAACAAAGCAGCGGCCATCTTGGAAATCACAATCCGTCGGATATCACAGCCCCTGGAAGCCATCCACCCCATCTAACACCAAAACATGTCACAGGAGCGCACTAGGGGCAAGACTGCCCTGGGTGAGAAAGCCCAAATTCAGCGACCAGGAGCTGGCTGTACTGGTGGAGGAGGCCGAGACACATCATGAGGAGCTGCAGCAGCGTAAAACCAGTGGCCAGCGCAGAGCACAGATTTGGCGCAACATCAGCCAAAGGGTCACTGCTGTGGGGTGCGTGCCCCGGGATGGGGAGGATTGCCGCAAGCGCCTCAACGACCTGCGTGTGCGAGTCCGCGGCATCCTCTCACAGCACGGGAGTGCAAGCAGGGGCACTGGAGGAGGCCCACCACCACCCCCACCCGAACTCACACCTTTGGAGGAGAAGATGAGTGCCCTGATTGATATTGGCACCATCGAGGGAATTGGTGGAGCGGAGGCAGGCACTGGCATCGACCCAACTGCAGGTGAGTCCCACCCCGAATGCATGCAACTGAAAGTACCACACATGCAGACCCTGAGTGAATGAATGTGAAGAAATGTGTGTGAGGAACTGCAGACACCCATAAGTGAGCCCTACATCCATTGAACCGTAGTGCTGCCTAGACGACCCTGCACGTGCAGTGCATCAATGTTAGGGGCAGGGGATAGACATCCATAGCCATGGGACAGCTACGTAGAGTTTGAGTGTGCAGGAATACACCCCCAAGACCCTGAGCGCAGTGAACCCCAACCACGCATGCAATCTTGTCACTAAAACATTCCCATGCAGTATACCTTCATACTCACTCACACCAAGCACCACATGGCGACTAAACAAAATGCAAGTTGAATGCATGATTGATACTGTCTTCAATCCCACTTGTTAGCATGAACTGCATTACACTTATGTAGGTAGCATTGAACTCAAACCACACCCTATGTACCCCACAGGCACACGTCAAACCCAACGGGATGAAGACCATGGGGAGGAGGCCACACCATCACGGCGCCCACGGCAGCAAGCCTCCACCAGCACCACCACCCCACAAAGATGCCGCACGGAAGGGAGCCAACGCAGGCCACCTCCCACTTCTCCACAACGCAGCCCTACCAGACCGCAGCAGCACCCACATGCCCGCAGGGAGTCCACGGCCAGCTCGCCCCAAGCCACCAGGCACAGCCCCGATGCAGAGGGACTGACCTGTGGATCGGAGCCCGACGTGGGAGTGAGACATCCACGTGCGCATCATGCAGGAGGACTGCATTCACCCGGAAGTAGTGACGCAGAAGGGATGGTCACACCACAGGGAACCCCAAGGCCAGGCACACAGCAGGCACAAAGCCCACATGTGCATGTGCGTCGTGTCCGCACACCACAGCCAGACGAGGACACGCCATCATATGGCAGCCCTGAAGACCGGCACTCAGAGCCTGGCAGCCCAATCCAAGCTGGCACCATGTCCCCATGCAGCCCCCCCCAACAGCGCACAAGTGGCAGGCCGGCACCTGCCACACCAGGGGTGCCCTTCATCACAGGGGCAGCAGTGATGGGCCGACTGGACGTGATTGAGGCCAAACAGGCCAAAGTAGAATCAATGGCCAAGGTGCACAGAAGGCACATCAAGGCTATCAGTGCATCCATACGCCATGGATGCAAGTACATAGCGCGTGACAATGCATGCACACGCAGAGTTGTAGAGCAATGTACTGCTGCCCTGACAGGGTTTGAACAAAGGGTGAGGGAGTTGTGCGAGGCAGTGTCAGCACTTGCTGAGCAAACAAGGGAGGGAAACAACCTCATCCGACAACACATGCAGGCAACTGGGTCAGTCCCTACAACCTCAACCACACCCACGGAAGGATCCCTTGAGCTATCTCCTAGGCGCCGGTCTATGCGCCACCTGAGGTCACACACACCAGAGGGGCCCGGACAAGGAAAGCGCCCACGACCATCCTAGTCGTACATGGTATCGTTGTTTGTGGCCTGATAAGACACATGCACCTACGTGCACTGTTGTGGGGAGTTCACTGGGGGAGGGGGGATTGTGTGCTGGGTGTTCACTGGGGGGAGGGGGGATTGTGTGCTGGGTGTTCACTGGGGGGAAGGGGGATTGTGTGCTGGGTGTTCAATGGGGGGAGGGGGGATTGTGTGCTGGGTGTTCACTGGGGGAGGGGGGATTGTGTGCTGGGTGTTCACTGGGGGAGGGTGGATTGTTGCACTGAGAATAAATCACATTTCAAAAATCACAAAGCATGGACAGTAGTGATTGTGAAAAAGTGCTATTTAATGTTGAAGTGACATCTGTTCAATTTACCCATCACCCGTGTTAGAAAAATACATCAATCAATCCCTGTCTGGCCAACCTCCCCTCCCTCAGCCCAACCCTTTGTGCACGTGCAACACCTTCAGGCACGTCATCACCCTCACTCCCATCCTCAGCTGGCTGCACATGAGCATCAGGGGGCAGCGGCACATTTCTGCGACAGCAGATGTTGTGCAGCATGGCACATGTCAGTACAATTTTGCCAACTTTTTCTGGTGCATACATCAATGCCCCTCCCGTGCAGTCGAGGCACCGGAAGCGTGCCCTCAGCAGTCCAAATGCCCTCTCCACGCAGATCTGTGTACGAGCATGGGCAAGGTTGTATGCCCGCTCCGCTGCCGTATGTGGATGACGCACAGGGGTCATGAGCCATGTGTACTGGGGCTATCCAGAATCACCTGCAGGGGAGAGAAAGCCGGTATGGGGACAAGGTAACTTCAGTGGGTGTACAGAGCTCAGTCATCAGTGTCATTTTTCCATACTTGTCATTAGGTCAACAACATTGTGGAGTGTGCTGTGCTACGAGCAGAATTGAATCAATGAGGTACTCTCAACTTGGTAGGCCTCTGTTTCAGAATGTAACTGTACTCATTCACTTGTCACTGGGTCAGGGGACCCTTCCATCTACTTCGGCATGGGAGAAGTGGCTGCCTCATGTGTCATTGCCATTCCCTTCGGCTGCAGTTGCATTTGCTGGTTATCACTATTCTGTACTGTTCACCATGCATTTCCTTGGCCATTCTGGGAACAGTGTTTGTGGGATGTACATTGCCATTACTCAGTCTGCTTATGTATGGTGCATTTGTGGATGTGGCAACTTATGTTTTACATTTGCATGACTGTCGGGTGGGCAGGGTGGGATGTCTGTACTGTGTCAGTGTTGGGAGCCATTGTGCTACTCACACAGGAGGCTTTATGATGGTAGGCCTTCCATATGTCACTGTGCTGCCACATGTCTTTTACATCCTGAATGGGTGTGTTCTGCTGTGTTGAACATGTCCAATGTTTCTCGTGCAAGGTGCTTGAATGGAGAGATTCATGGATTTCATTGTGTGTGACCAGCCCCATCAGTTGTGGATTGACATGCATTATGGTATACATTTCTAAACACCCAGCAGCCATGTGTTTTGCCCTTGGTACCTTTCCATGTACGCTGGCAGGGTGCTGTTGCGCAGGACCATGGAGTCATGGGTGGATCCTGGGTAGCGGGCACAGCAGTGGCTGAAGGTGAGGTCAGGCCCACATGCCATCTGTACATTAAGGGAATGGTACTGTTTGTGGTTTCTGTAGGCTGCCTCGTGTGCCTGGGGTGGTACGAGTGCTACATGTGTGCAGTCCAGGGTTGCTATTACATTTGGGACTTGCTATGGCATGCAATTGACCCTTCAGCTGGTTCACCTGTGCCTGTGTTGCTGGCAATGCGATGTGCTCATTCACGCGATTCAACAGTGCATCCAGCACCTGTCCCAGCATGGTACTGAATGTGGACTGGGCCATTGCATGCATCATGGCAATGGTATGTTGGTAGCTGCCAGTCCCAAGGAATTGGAGCACAGACACAAGCTTCACTAGCGGAGGTACTGCTGTGCTGATGGCTATGCGGCTGCTGATGTCAGCCTGGATTGTGTCCAGCAACTGGGTGATGGTTGCCCTGTCCAGCCGATATTCAGTCACCAACTGGCCATCAGTCAGGGCCCAGGGTGTTGGCCTGACCCTGGGGATGGCTGGCTGCCTTGCTGGTGCTGCTCTCCTCTCCTTCTCCTCATCCCCACCACCCCCTGCGCTCCCAGGGCCCTGGCCTGGTTGGCTGGCCTCTGTAGCTCCAGGCGCAGCAGGTAGAAGTCCACATCAAGGCTCCCAGCTCCAAATGGCAGCATTGGGGAGGGTGTGTTGTGCATGGGTAGGTCCTTTGTAGGCCTATGAATTGCATTGGTTTCACCTGGGCCCCTATTGCTGTCTCCTCCCTGCTCCTACTGGTGTAATGATGTTGTGAAGGGTGTGTTGTGTATGGGTGGGTCCTTTGTAGGTCTCTGAATTGCATTGGTTTCACCTGGGCCCTTATTTCAGTGGCCTGTGTTCTTTTACCTCCAGCTTTTTGCTGGGGGTATTTTCGGCAGATTATCCACCGATTTTCTGGCGCTAATTGCGCCTAAGCAGGATTCGTGATTACTGATGTTTTAACACAAATGGTTACTGGCGCTTTTACAGCCGACACTTGTACAGCCGGCTGTACTTGTGCCGGCTGTAATGGCGCTGGCGGTATTTGGACTTGTGATCCGACGGACCCTTAAAATCGGCGCTGATAGCATAACCACCGGTTTTAAGGGTTACTGCTGAACTCGTGATGAGGCCCATAGTAATATTTACTGCCATACAATATTATATAAGAAACGGTAAAGAAAAACAGTATTCTCCAAAATGCTTGCCATGGCGGCAACATGGATAATGTAGCGTTAGGAAAAGTAAATATCTTGTTAAACATATAATGCTATTAAGCCATTCAAACTTATAGATGAGTTATTACTGACACCTATTAAATATATAATCATGCAATTATTAGGGAATCCTTGTAAGAATCTGATCAAATCTAAAACTGAATAACGCTAGGGACATAAAACAAAAACTGAACAGTAAGAAACAGAAATTGAAGGATAGAGACAGAGAGCAGGGGTGAAAACACACAACTAGTAATATCACAATGCCTGTGGTTCATCCAGTTACATTCCAATTCATGTAATGACATAACTGTAATCACTTTCATAGATATTGGTTGCTCAAATCTAGTTCAGATTATACTCTAAGTTTATTATGAGCTGGTGCCATGTAAATAATAAAAAAAGAAAGTCCAATGCTCATATTGGATAGAAATAGCAGATATTTTTAGCAATACGTTTCTCCATTCTATGAATATTACATATATTGTTCCTCCATCCCTTTAGGTCAAAACCGGATTACACCTTCAATTATACACTAACAAGAATCAGGGACAAACTCAAGTCCATATCCTTCAACCGGCCCTATATTACCAAAGACTCGAACAAAGGACAAACACTCAAACAACTCACCAACCTGCATGAACCAAAACCAAGCAACCCCACCATCAACCTAATCAGACTACTGGACAAAAAGGTGGAACACTGAAGAACAACCCCACCCAGAGAACCACCAGTAATGGAAATCTCACCAAGACCATACTGACTCAGACAGACAAAGAGCAAACAACAACCCCAAGGAGAAATAGACATATTACACTGCAATCTACTCAAGGTAAGAAACATGGCAAAACGCACAACAGACATCCACAACCTCCTAGCTGAGGTAGGCACAGACATGCATTTTCTCACAGAAACATTGCTATCAGACAACTACGAAACTATTGTGCATGAAGCCATACCTCAGAACTTTAAATTAATACACATCAACAGAGAAAACAAAAGAGAAGTCAGAATTGAATTGGTGCATAAAGAACACATTTGCGCCTTGCCACTCCCCTCAACCAACATTGAAGACTGTGAATCCCTCCTTGTCAGGATCAAACTCACCGACCAAACCAACATAGTATTCCTCCTTGTCTACAGACCACTATCCTACAATCTGAACTTTGCGATGAAACTTCCAAACTCAATCACTATCCTATCAACTTACCATGACAATTTAATAATTTTGGGAGATTTCAACATCTGCTTTGAAAGAGAAAACAAAAGTTCAGCTAATTCACTCTGATCACTCATAGAAACACTCCACTTCAAGCAAGTTGTAAACTGATCCACCTTGGACGCCATCTTCTGCAGAGAAGGACTCTTTGCATCTGCCCAAACAACACCAATGGTGTGAGTGGTCACTACCTGATACCATTCTACATCAAACTCGAAACCTGATTAACAACCAGAAACGCAACACTACATGCCACTAGGAAAAGAAACTAGAAGAGTCAGGACTTGGAATCCTTAAAAGATCTGCTAGAATCTACACAACCAAACACCACAGAGCTGAACAAAATGACGGCAGACTCAGAGGAAAACCTACTCAGCATCTGGATCACCACGGCCTTAGACTGACTAGTACCAGTAAATCCTTTCAAAGCCACACCAAAACATCTTGCTCCAAGATGGTTCACTGAAGAGCTGAAAGAACTAAAAAAAAACAACCTCAAAATATATGGAGAGAACATTACAACCAACCAAACAAAATAAAATACCAAAGACAACTCAGATTAAACAAATCAACAGTTCTGAAAGCAAAAGAAAAATGCTACAAAAGAACAATCGAATCAGCAACCAACCCACAAAAAGAACTTTTTGAAATCATCAAAGAGATAAAAAATACCTTCACCCTGCAACAAAGATGTCATCCCAACACAAGCACTATGTGACAACATCTCCAACCACCTCAGATCAAGCATAGAAACAATCCAACAGACCATCAACACAAATAGCGCCAATACCAAACAACCACTGAAGCATGGATAACTGCCAAAACACTGATCATAGCAAGATTTACCTGCTTTGAACCAATAACTGAAGAAAAGTTCTCCACACTAATAAAGGACACCAACCTCACAGGATCTCTAAGTAACCCTTTCCCCCCGGACATCTACAAAGAAATCCTCAACCATAAAACCCCAGCGTCACACTTCCGGCACCTAATGAACTTGTTGCTAATCAAAGCAATAGTACCAAACTCCTATAAATCAGCATACATTAAACCACTGATAAAAAAGGAAATGGAAAGTGTGGAAGATCCCAGCAACTAAAGATCTATTTCCAACCTACCCTCCACAGCGAATATATTGGAGAACCATGTATTCAAAATCCTACTTAACTCCATTGAATCAAATGGAATAATTTAACAGTTGTAAGTTGGCTTCAGACCAATGAGAGGAACCAATCAGAGCAAACAATGAGAGACCAATGAGAGTATTAGAATCAACACTCCTATCCACGACCTTAAAATAAATGCAGACAACGGTACTCAGTCTGCCCTCATACTACTGGACATCTATGTGGCATTTGACACAATTAGCCAAACAACACTAATAAAAAGACTGTTGGAATGTGGCATAAAAGACACTGCCCTAAAATGGCTAACCTCCTTCCTTACAAATTGAACTGAAATGACTTACCTACCACCTTTCACCTCAAACAGCAAAAACATCTCCTGTGGAGTTCCACAAGGATCCAGCCTCTCCCCTCTAACTCTTCAATGTCTACATGTCCCATTGATGAAAATCATTCATACTTGAGGACTGACCGCCTGCACCTATGCAGATGAAACACAACTGATCATGAAGATAACCATGACCCAAGAACCAAACAATATCTCCAACAATTGTCTCACAGACATCTACAGCTGGATGACACGAACAACCTCAAATTGAACCTGGCCAAAACAGAAATAATGGTCTCACCACCAGAAGGCAATGCAGCCAACGTAAAACTGAACTAACCACTAGGCATGGGAACCCAACCAGAAAATGAAAAAAGAGATAAATTATCTAGGGTTTTTCATGGACAACAGACTATCCCTGGAACCATAAGTTAACGTTATCACAAAGAAGTGCTTTTGTCTCCTAAGGGTTCTTAGGGGGATGTTCCTGTACCTCTCTTTTCCACATAGAACCCATACAACCATATCCCTGATATTAACACAAATCGACTATACAAAAAGCCTCTACCTAGGATTGACTGAAAGGCTCCCTAAAAACCTCAATGCATCCACAACACTGCAGCAAGGATACTCCTGAGATTAAACAGAAGAGACCACATCACACCAGCTCTGAGAATCCTACATTGGCTACCAGTAAAAAACATATTAAATTCAAGGCCCTCTGAATTGCCCATACATCCTTAAAAAGATAAGGAGACACATTTCTCCAGGCTGAGAAGCTACTGCCAACCAAGAAGAGACCTAAGATTAAGCATTGACCTGCAAATAGAGACAAAACAATACAGAAAAAGTAAATTTGGAGGACCTGCATTCTCATGCTTTGCTAACTATTGGAACACAATGCCTAATGAAATAAGAACCACAGAAGACCACCTACCTTCTGGAAATGACTAAAAAATGGTAATTCAACTGCCAAGGACCAGCTCAAAGGGGCAGTAGCAGTGAAAGCAAAGAGGGCCGAAAGAAATGCACAAAGGGACAATAGCATTGATAGGGGACAATAGCATTGAAATCAAGGAGGACTAAAATGCCACACTGCCCTCCACACCCCCTCCCAGTCATGCACCACAGCTAGAAAAGTTGATGAAGAGTAGCCATGCCTCACATTAGACAGATTTGTGAAAGATACCCCACGCACAGCATCTAGACATTCTGGAAAGCTCAGACATGTAACACATTAAATTGACGCACTATGCGTCACTC
Organism: Ambystoma mexicanum; assembly: GCF_040938575.1. Lineage (NCBI taxonomy): Eukaryota > Metazoa > Chordata > Amphibia > Caudata > Ambystomatidae > Ambystoma > Ambystoma mexicanum. The sequence continues at coordinate 434,120,513 of NC_090937.1, forward strand.
AAGATAGTTAGGGTAGTTCAGTTACGCATCACTACTTGACAGCTTGTGGAGACTAGCAATGCGTCACTGTAAAGGTCGGAGGGGGGTGTACTTCTGCTCTCTATATGGTAGAGGAGAGGCAAAGAGGTCCCCAGCCAAGATTCTCTATTATTGGTAAACGTGGGCGAGCAATCAAGGCCTAGCTTCTCAGGAGGATATGCAGGCTGGTTCTTAAGTACAGTGTAGTCCCCAAGTGTAACGCTCACCTGATTCCCATGGAGGCGCAGGTCTGGCTTCGAGTGCTGATGCTTCTTCAATGGTGAAGCGCAGAACTCTGAAGATGAACAGGAAGGGCCCCTCTACTCTGGCTTCTCCGGCTCGCAGGAACATTCCCCTGTGCGTGAAAAGGGAGTATTACCTACTGACTGAGTTATGCTCAAGCCTCCCACTCTCTTCCAACCCTCCACGATACCCTTCCACGATTCCCCGTGAAGTCTCACCTTAGGGTCAGGAAGGATGAGCTCTCCATCCTGCTTCTGATGCAGGGGCGCGTTGAAACCCAGTTACTTCACTGGATTGAGGATTGATGGGAGTTCAGGTAAGCTTGACTATTCAGGTAAGGCTCTGTAAAAGTTCTGTTGCAAGTTCAAAAGTCCAAGCTTAATAATAATGTTCATTGTCTTTTTCCCCTTAGCGGCCTGGGTTCGGAATGCCGGAGATATGGCGCCGACCCGAAGTGAAACGTGCAGTTCTAGTAAATGACAGGTAAGTTCTGGATGAGCGCTCGGGTAATGTCTTTGCATTCGCTCATTCAATGTCTTTGTCTTTTTTCCTCATAGGGGCCGGGGTCCGGAAAATGCCTGGAAGCGGCAAGACCCGAAATGAAATGGGAATGACCCAACAGGTAAGACTTAGAAGGAAACTGAGCTTTTCCTATTCCCTTCCTTCTCTCACCTTGTTCTTGTCTTTTTCTCTCTAGGCTCTGGGAAGTGGCTGTGGATCCGGATGATCGCTGCTGAAGATGGTGGCGTCCAGGATAGGTGAGTGAAATGCAGCGCTGCAGCGATCGTAGCAAAATGCTTTTAAAATGATGTCTTCCTTTTCAGGATCGTCGGTGTGATGTCTCCGTGGTGCTGATTTAGCAGGTAAGGTCTTTTGTCTCCCTTTGCAGGTGACCCAGGATACTGACAGGCGTGGCTGAGGTCCAGATGCAGGAGCTGACACGGTGAGCGTCCAGCTGCGAGGAGCAGAACAACGCGAAGCGTGAGTTGCTGATCGGGTGTGGTTTAAATAGCTTTGGAAGAAGTTCCAAGTGTTTATCCTTCCACCGATCAGGTATGTATCCTTCCCCGACCACACCCGGGTGGAAAGTAGTCCCACAGGTAAAGTAGTTCCATTCAGGCCTCAAGAGGGCCTGGATGTGGCAGCATGGTCTGCATCAGGTAAGTGCACATTAAAACACTTGAACACATGTCTAGCTTTATGAGCCTGGCGCCTAAGGCGCCAGGACAGAGGTCCAACATGAGCCTGGCGCCTAAGGCGCCAGGACTGCGTCCAAAGGGCCCCAGCTTGGGCCCGCTGGCACTCCCCTGGGGGAAATGATGCCTGCCTCTGGGGTTGCTGGATCGGACATGGCTCCTTGGAGGTAGTCATCATGACAGTACCCCCCCTCAAGGCCCCTCCCAAGGTTCTTCCCTCCGGGGGTTTTGGCTTGTTCGGAAATCTCCGGTGAAACCTTTGTACTAATCGAGGTGCGTGGACATGGTTACTAGGCTCCCACGATCTCTCCTGAGGTCCATATCCCTTCCAGTCAACAAGATAGAAGAGTTTCGACTTTACCACCTTGGAGTCTAAAATGTCTTTAACTTCGAATTCTAATTCCCCTTCAATTTGAACTGGATCTGGAGGCTTGGACAATCGGGTTCCTGGTTGTACTGGCTTCAAAAGTGATGCATGAAAAACTGGATGAATACGCATGTTGGACGGTAGATCCAGTTTAAAGGCCACTGGGTTGATTATAGCCTTGATGGGATAAGGTCCTATGAATCTGGGATTGAAGGTTCGCGGGCCCTTGAGGGGTAAATGTTTAGTTGCTAGCCATGCCTGGTCTCCTACTTGGTAAGGAGGAGTTTTACTTCGGTGCAAATCAGCGTTTTCTTTATACTTTTTCTTGGCTTGCTGTAAATGAGTTGCAGCTTCTTTGAAGGCTCGGGTTATTGTGGAATGCATATGATTTACTGCAGGCATTTCCAGGGTCAGAGGTGGATCTAGGTCTGAGGTCCGAGGATGGTGACCATACAAAGTATAAAAGGGGGTTTGTCCGGTTCCAGAATGCACTGAATTGTTGTATGCATATTCTGCGATCCAAAGGATGTCTTTCCAATTTAACTCGGATTGGTGTAACATGCACCGAAGATATTGCTCGAGAGTCTGATTGGTTCTCTCGGTTTGTCCGTCGGTCTGGGGGTGGTGGCTGGTGGATAACCGCACATCTATTTGTGCTAGTTGGCAACACTTCTTCCAAAAATGGGAGATAAATTGACTTCCACGATCCGAGACTAATATGGAAGGGAAACCATGTATGCAAACTATATTCTCCAGGAATTCCTTGGCCAAGGTGGAAGCTGGAGGCAAACCCTGTAAAGGGATAAAGTGGGCCATTTTGGAGAATAGGTCCACAATTACAAGGATTGTGTTGTAACCAGCACAAGGAGGCAGGTCGGTTATGAAGTCCATTGACAGGGTGTGCCATGGTGCCAGTGGAATATCCAAGGGTTGAAGTAGGCCGACTGGCCTTTTCTTTTGAGCCTTGTTTTGGGCGCAAATTTCGCAAGACAGAACAAAAGACTTTATGTCTTTTCTCCAAGAAGGCCACCAGAAGTGGCGTTTGATTTTTTCCTCTGTTTTAGCGATACCAGGGTGTCCTTCCATTAAAGATTCATGATGATGGGCAATAACAAGTTCTTGCAATTCTTTACTTGGCAGAAACAACCGCTCCTGGAAGTAGGGTAAGTCATCCTTAATGGTGTAATGAGGACCCTTTTGACTCCATTCCAGTAAGGTTGAATAGTCTAGAAGTTGTTTTACTTGCGTTTGGATGTCCTCAATAGTTTGCAATGAAGTTACGCCTAAGATTCTTTGCTCAGGTATGATGGGCACAGGTTCTAAGCTCGAATTAGGTTCTTCCATGTCAATCCGGGATAAGGCGTCCGCTTTTCCATTCTTGCAGCCAGGGCAATAGGTAATTACAAAATCAAATTCCGCAAAGAATAGAGCCCATCGGAGTTGTCATGAAGATTGAGCTTTGGCCGTCTTTAAATATTGTAAGTTTCTGTGGTCCGTAATTACAGTGATGGTGTGTCTTGCCCCGAGAAGGTAGTGACGCCAAGCCTTGAAAGCAGATTTGATGGCCAGTAACTCTTTATCGGTAATTGCGTAGTTGATTTCAGGAGGAGAACATTTTCTGGACCAAAAGGCCACTGGGTGTAGTTGGTTAGTTTTTGGGTCTCTTTGCGACAGGACAGCTCCCATGGCCGAACTGGATGCATTGGTTTCCACTATGTACGGGAGATCTGGGTGCGGGTGCTTCAATACAGGTGCAGAGGTGAATATGGTTTTCAGGTCCTGGAAGGCTTGTTCGGCCTAAAGAGTCCATTCGAAGCGTTTGTTTTTCTTTAGGAGAGCGGTGATAGGATGGACTGTTAGGGAAAATTCCGGGATGAATCTTCGATAGAAATTGGCAAAGCCGAGCATGCTCTGAACTCCCTTCACCGAGCTAGGAGATGGCCATTTGAGGATGGCATCCACCTTTCGCGAGTCCATTCGGACTCCTTGAGGTGTCAGGATGAATCCGAGAAACTCAACTTCTGTGGTATGAAGAACGCATTTTTCGAGTTTTGCAAATAGTCTGTGCTGGCGCAATTTCTCAAGAACTGCCCTAACATGTTTTCTGTGATCAGATTCTGAAGAAGAGTACACCAGGATGTCGTCAATGTAAACAATGACACAGACATCGATAAGTTCCCGAAGAACATCATTCATAAAGTACTGAAAGGCGGCAGGTGCATTGCACAAACCGAAGGGCATCACCTGATATTCGAAGAGCCCAAATTTGGTGCGGAATGCAGTCTTCCATTCGTCGCCTTCTTTTATGCGCACCAGGTGATAAGCTCCTCGGAGATCTAACTTGGTGTACACACAAGCGTCTTTCACCTGGTCGATAAGCTCAGGGATCAAGGGCAGAGGATAACGATTTTTAATCGTTATTTGATTTAGGGCGCGATAGTCTATACACGTTCTAAGGTCGCCTTCTTTTTTCGGCACGAAGAACAGAGCTGAAGAGACAGGAGACTTGGACGGGCGAATAAAACCATTGGCTAGGTACTGATCTAAATACTGACGCAAATGCAGGTGCTCAGGTTCCGTAAGAGCATAAATCCTACTACAAGTTAGTTGAGCATTGGGTACCAGATCGATTTGGCAATCATAAGACCGATGGGGAGGTAACGTGTTAGCCTGTTCTTTCTGAAAAACGTCTTGGAATTCTTGGTATTCTGACGGTAGCTGTACAGGGGTGGAAGTTGCATTTGCCGCCTTCTCTCTTGTTCTTTCTGCGTTAATGGTCCTTTAACACCACCAATTTGCATAGGTTCAGATACGTCGGTACTCTTGGAGTTAGCGTGGGTTTTGATCGGTACTCGGTTTTCATACTTGAACCGATCTGCTTTTCTATTTTGAAGTCTGTGATCAAGTTGAACCACCAAGTCTATGTAGTCTGCGCAGACCTGGGGTGGGTTTACTATCTGAGCTAGAACATCCTTAAGCTCTCCGCGCAGGCCTCGATGAAACAATGTGATCCTTTTGTTTTCTGGCCATCCAGATTCCACAACCAGTCTGTTAAAGGTGGCAATGTAGGACAGAAGATCGTGATTACCTTGTCGTAAGGATAGCAGTTCGTTATCAAGGGCCTGTCCTTGAGAGTGTCGAGCGAACAATCTTTCCATGATGGCCTGGAAGCCCTGAAAATTCTGGAGAATGGGATCATCCTGATTTACCAATGGAATCGACCAATCGGCAGCACTGCCACTGAAGTAAGATAGTATAAAGGCTACCTTGGTCTGGTCGTTAGGGAAGGCTCCGGGTCTGCATAGAAAGTGTAAACGACATTGGTTCATAAAGAGGGCATATTTCTTGGGATCCCCCGCAAAATGTTCAGGCGGGGCCAAAGGCATGTGTCCAGGTAGATTAATTTGTACCGGGTTATTCAAACCCATTGATGTGGAAATGTCTCCGGAATTAGGTAAAGGAGTGTGCCCTGCCTGGGCCTGTAATAACCTTTTGGCTAGGTCATCTGTTCTTTGCTTGGATAAGATCAGTTCTCTTTTGAGAGCGTTAGTCTCCTGGCGGGCTGAGTGCACCTCTGCCCGTAATTCCCCCAAAAGCTGGGCCAGCTGGTCAGTCTCGGAAGTCTCCATAGCGCCCGGGTGGGAAATTGTGGGTAGGCTTCGCGTTCTGTAACGCTCACCTGATTCCCACAGAGGCGCAGGTCTGGCTTCGAGTGCTGATGCTTCTTCAATGGTGAAGCGCAGAACTCTGAAGATGGACAGGAAGGGCCCCTCTACTCTGGCTTCTTTGGCTCGCAGGAATATTCCCCTGTGCGTGAAAAGGGAGTTTTACCTACTGACTGAGTTATGCTCAAGCCTCCCACTCTCTTCCAACCCTCCACGATACCCTTCCACGATTCCCCGTGAAGTCTCACCTTATGGTCAGGAAGGATGAGCTCTCCATCCTGCTTCTGATGCAGGGGCGCGTTGAAACCCAGTTACTTCACTGGATTGAGGATTGATGGGAGTTCAGGTGAGCTTGACTATTCAGGTAAGGCTCTGTAAAAGTTCTGTTGCAAGTTCAAAAGTCCAAGCTTAATAATAATGTTCATTGTCTTTTTCCCCTTAGGGGCCGGGGTTCGGAATGCCGGAGATATGGCGCCGACCCGAAGTGAAACGTGCAATTCTAGTAAATGACAGGTAAGTTCTGGATGAGCGCTCGGGTAATGTCTTTGCATTCTCTCATTCAATGTCTTTGTCTTTTTTCCTCATAGGGGCCGGGGTCCGGAAAATGCCTGGAAGCGGTAAGACCCGAAATGAAATGGGAATGACCCAACAGTTAAGACTTAGAAGGAAACTGAGCTTTTCCTATTCCCTTCCTTCTCTCACCTTGTTCTTGTCTTTTTCTCTCTAGGCTCTGGGAAGTGGCTGTGGATCCGGATGATCGCTGCTGAAGATGGTGGCGTCCAGGATAGGTGAGTGAAATGCAGCGCTGCAGCGATCGTAGCGAAATGCTTTTAAAATGATGTCTTCCTTTTCAGGATCGTCGGTGTGATGTCTCTGTGGTGCTGATTTAGCAGGTAAGGTCTTTTGTCTCCCTTTGCAGGTGACCCAGGATACTGACAGGCGTGGCTGAGGTCCAGATGCAGGAGCTGACATGGTGAGCGTCCAGCTGCGAGGAGCAGAACAACGCGAAGCGTGAGTTGCTGATCGGGTGTGGTTTAAATAGCTTTGGAAGAAGTTCCAAGTGTGTATCCTTCCACCGATCAGGTATGTATCCTTACCCGACCACACCCGGGTGGAAAGTAGTCCCACAGGTAAAGTAGTTCCATTCAGGCCTCAAGAGGGCCTGGATGTGGCAGCATGGTCTGCATCAGGTAAGTGCACATTAAAACACTTGAACACATGTCTAGCTTTATGAGCCTGGCGCCTAAGGCGCCAGGACTGCGTCCAAAGGGCCCCAGCTTGGGCCCGCTGGCACTCCCCTGGGGGAAATGATGCCTGCCTCTGGGGTTGCTGGGTCGGACCTGGCTCCTTGGAGGTAGGCATCATGACACCAAGCCCCACAAAGGAATGTCCACACACTGTATTAGTTAAAACACAGTCTTTATATAATTAATTTCAAGGTTATGTACAATATCACGATAACTCCCTTTGTGCTCAGTAAATCTACAATGGCAAATATATACAGTTCAAAGTGGTACCACAATTATTATTAGATCCCATTAAAGTACATCAACTGTACTCTGGTTAAATGTCACACAAATCAATTAAAAAGGGTAACCAACAATAGACACAGAGGAAAGCAGTTGGTTAGAACAATAAGCAGAATACTCGCCCCTACCACTAAACACCACTAGACCCACCTGGGCAACCTGTAAAATAAAGATATATCACAAGCCCAGTCCATATATTGTTCTAGAGGTCTTGTTTCCTTTTAAAATAGTTCTACAACCCCAATGTACCTGGATTAGCAGAGTTCGTCATTGAGTCGTAGACAGATCCTTATTGAGCGGCTCCCTCTAAGGCAGGAGCCACAGATCATCGAGACCCCACAAGGAAAAGGGTTGAACGATGACGGTGAGGTACCAGCTTCGTTCCTAGCAGTGGTCGTCGATGACGGAGTGTTGGCGTCCTGCAAGGAGGAGGCATGCGGGGCACCTCGATAACGATAGTTCAGGACCGCAAAGAGATTGAGAAGAACTGTGGCCCAGCAAGGGTGTCGAGTGGTCCGGCGTCTCTGCGGTCATTAGGTGGTGGGAAACCCACCGGCGGATGCTACTCGGCACGTCAGCGGCCTTCACTTTCTCCGGCGGGACAAAACGGTCGACGGTGCAGGCGAGAGCGTCCTTGGATCAAATGTTACTTAGGCAAAGGGAGCAAGGCGGCTCCGGTCGGCGACTGGGGTCATCGACGGTGATGAACAACAGTGTCCGGGCGCTTATCCTTGTGATTCCGTGGCGGTCCCCGTCTCCGGTCGGCAGACTGTCGTAGGTCTGTCTACCAGGGAGCTTTGGCAAAGATCAGCTGGTGCACGATGGTCCCTAGTAGCTCAGGAAGAGGGCGCCTTACCAGGTCCTCTCTGGGTCAGTCTTTGGAGATACAGCAGCTTTCAGATTGGTGAAGAAGAGCAACAGCACTTCTCTTCCAGAAGGGCTTCAAAGTTAAGCTTCAGTTTCAACTCCAGTTTCTCTTCAGCTTCTGAACACAAATTCCAGCAATGAGATGCCCCCAGATATACTAATTGATCTCCCATTCATTCTGCTGGGTCACACTCAAGCAACCAATCGTTCAGAAGGGCATTCATGCAGGCAGGCATCCAATTAGGTGCATAGTGCATTCAGGCCACTCACTTCCCTCCAGACACTCACAACAATTTATGTGTATTGGGACAAGTACCCAGCCATTAAACACTCCACACTGCATTCATACCAGTTTCGGGTAGGGCTGTCTCAGTCATTGTGTCAAACACCACATACTAGACATCGACAACACAGAATGCGCATTCGTCACACACTCCATTCACCCAGGTCCCACCCACAGGGTGTACCCACAACATACAGTCACTGGGAAGGCTCCAGCCAGTCTGGCCTGGACTTCACAACAACACCATATATGGAACTTCCACCCAACAGCCAGTCAGGGGGAAAGACAGAGTCAGGGCTTCCCAGGACTTTGGGAAAACAAGGTAACAGGCAATCAAAAGCAAGAGGCCATAAGGGCCATCTTGTTTTTTATCAGGAATCCACTGATTCCAATGGCAGTGCCTGGATATCCCAAAATGGAGGATACTCAGAGCACCTGTCAAATTCAGCATGGAGGTGCCACCAGCCCATACCCTGCTCTGTGGGCCACACACAGGTGCCCAAAACATACACTAGGGGCACAGGGCCGTGCCCCCAACCATGGGTGCCATAAGGGTATCCCATGTGTCTGTACACCAAACCAAAAGAGAGAACTGCACCACCAGGAGTCCCACATTAACTCCTGCACAGAAAACACAACAAAACACATGATAAAAGGCAGTAAAGGACAAGGATACGGAGGCTCTGTCCCTCCGATGCATTACCAGTGTCACAGTGGCCCCACCCCCCTCCCAGACTGAGGTTAGGGTGCCTAATCTTCCACGAGATAGCCACCCTCATCCAGACAGTCAACATACCTTCTGGAAAGGCCATCTGCATTATCGTGACTCTTCCCTGGTCTATGCTGTATGGTGAAGTCTAGCCCTTGCAGGCTAATGGACCACCTGAGCAGTTTTGAGTTCTTACCCTTCATCTGCATAAAACACTTCAGGGGCTATGATCTGTTTGGACCTTGAAGGTAGACTCTGTAAGGTAGGGCCTAAACCACCTAAGGCTGCAAAGTATGCTAAAACATTCCTTTTCAACAGTAGCCCACCTAAATTCTCTACCCTTCAGTTGTCTACTGATGAATATGATAGGATGTTCCCTCCCTTTGTCATCTAACTGGGACAAGACAGCTCCAATTCCAGTGTGGCAGGCATCAGTTGGAACAATAAAGGGCTTGCTGTAATCGGGCACACACAACACAGGTGCCCTACACAGACTTTCTTTCAAGCCATCAAAGGCCCTCTGACAGTCTTCAGTCCAATTAACCTTCCTAGGCTGTTTGGGTGAAGTCAGAGCTGTCAGGGGCGCAGCTATGGTTCCATAGTCTGCCATGAAATTGCAATAACATCCAGTGAGGCCCAAATAGGCTCTCACCTGGGTTTGAGTATTGGGAGTCTCCCAGTCCTGTACATCCTGTACTTTACTGGGGCGAGTTTGGATTTGACCCTCCTCCTACCTCATGACCAAGATATGTGACTTTCCCCTGAGCTATCTGGCACTTGGTGGCCTTGATAGTGAGGTTAGCCCTTTTCAAGGCCTGCAACACCTTATCCAGATGTGTCAAATGCTCTTCCCAGGTGGAACTGTAGACGGCAATGTCATCTAAGTAAGCCACACAAAAGGCCTCCAGCCCACTGAGCGCATGATTTCCCAATCTCTGGAAGGTGGCAGGGGCATTCTTCAACCCAAAAGGCATGACCCTAAACTGGTTGAGTCCCTCAGGTGTTGAGAATGCCGTCTTTTCCTTGGCATGGTCCATCAGAGCTATTTGTCAATAGCCTGAGGTAAGGTCAAAGGTGCTCACAAATTTGGCAGCACCTATGGTGTCCATGAGCTCATCAGCCCGGGCAATGGGTGCGTGTCTGTTTTGGTGATGGCATTGACTCCTCTATAGTCCACACAGAACCTCCAATTCTGGGTACCTGCCTGGGAACTTGCCTTGGGGACAAGGACCACTGGACTGGACCAGGGATTGGTTGAGGGTTCAATAACACCGAGATCCAACATCTTGGCGACCTCAGCCTTGATGTGGTTATTTACTGTATCTGACATATGGTAGCACCTACTTTTGACAGGCACACTGTCACCAGTGTCAATTTTGTGCCTACACCACGGTGTAAGGCCTGGAGTCAGTGAAAACAGAGAGGCATACTGCCGGAGCAAAGCCCTGCAGGCTGGATCTGGAGAGAGATGTACTCCCTCCACTGAGCCATCCTGAGGGTTGCTATGCAGCAAATCAGGAAGGGGCTCGTTCTCACCCTCTTCTTGCTCTGAAGCTAGCAAGAGAAATGAGACTTCTGCTCGCCTGTGAAAAGGCTTGAGCCTGTTAACATGGAATACCTGAGGGAATACCCCCGGGACTCCCATGTCAACCAGATAATTGACTTCACCCATCTTGGAGATGATCCTGAAGGGTCCAGTCCACTTGTCTGCCAAAGCTCTAGGCTTGGTAGGCTCCATCACAAGGATTTCCTGTCCTGGAGTCCAATCCACTGGCGAGGCTTTAAGGTCATGCCAGTATTTATTCAATTCCTGGCTGGCCTTGAGATTCGCTGTCGCCTGACCCATCATCTGTGTCATCCTCCGTCTGAGACCTAACACATAGTCCCCCACTTGCTTGGCAGGACCTGGACTTGACCTTCTCTGATCAAGGCGAGTGACCCCCTCAAGGGATGTTGAAAGACTACTTCAAAGGGGCTGAAACCAACACCCTCCTGAGGTACCTCTCTGAAAGCGAACAGTAGGCATGGCAGGAGGAGATCCCATTTCCTCCTTAGGGGCTCTTCCAAAGCGCCTAGCATGCCCTTGAGAGTTTTGTTAAATCTCTCAACCAGACCATTGGTCTGGCGATGGTAAGAGGTGGAGAACTTATAGGTCACCCCACACTCTTTCCACATGGTTTTCATATAACTAGACATGAAGTTGGATCCTCTGTCAGAGAAAACCTCCTTACTGGATCCAACCCAGGTAAAGATGCTCAGGAGAGCCCTGGCAACCACCTTGGCAGTAACAGTCCGAAGGCATATAGCCTCAGGGTACCTGGTGGCATGATCAACCAAGACCAGAATGAACCGATGTCCACCTGAAGTGGGCGGGTCAAGGGGACCGACAATGTCGATGCCCACCCTCTCAAATGGGGTGCCAACTACTGGCAATGGCTGAAGTGGGGAAATGACACTGCCTCCAATCTTGCCCGACAACTGACAAGTTGGGCAGGTACTGCAGTGGGATAGCCTCTGCTTAGTCTTCTTGGTACCAAGATGACCAGCTAAGGGCACCTCATGTGCCAACTGCAGCAGGAAGGGCCTGTAAACCTGGGGTACCACCAACCTCTTGAAGGCACCAGGTTCAGGCTTAGTGGGCTCACTAACAAGGAGCTCACCCTCCCAATAGATCCGGAAAGTCCTAGGCACTTCTCCCTGTGCCTGGGACAGGGCCTGTTTCCTCAGGCCCTCGAGAGAGTGGCACTCTCTCTGTCCCTTACAGAAGTCCGCCCAGGAGGGTCCCCCTTCAGCCAACAAGCATTGAAGGTCGGGGTGGTCTTCCGGGTTGAAACCCTCTTCCACAGGAGAGTCTTCTGTCTCTTCTCCCTCAGGAGTTGAGTTTGGGTTTTCCACTGGACCCAGCTCGTCCGCAGCATGGATCCCAATGAGTGCTGTAGGAACAGCAGGAAGAGAAGGCTCCCCGTCGCAGAGGTGGCCTTCTTGTTCTTTCATCTTCTTGCCTTAGGCCTCGCCTTTGGCTCGGGTACCTGACTCACAGCCAGACCCTACTAGATCAATACCTAACAAAATAATAGCAGGGACATTGTCCTGAACCAGGACAGGAAGCTTTGCTGTCTTGTCTCCAATCATGAGTGTGACTAAGGCTACAGGCGATAATTTGGGAGGCCCACCAGCTAACCTGGTGGTTCTCAGAGGAGCACCTACATAGTCGTCTGGCTTGAGCAGGGTCCTGTCCACCACTGACATGCTGGCCCCAGTGTCTCTCATGCCAGTAGAAGGCTGGCCATTCAAGAGGACACTTCTCAAGAACCTATGGGTTTTCTGTGGTATAGTCGCCAGTTTTGGGCAGGGCTGTCTCAGTCATTGTGTCAAACACCAGATACTAGACATCCACAAAACAGAATGCGTATTCGTATTCACCCAGGTCCCACCCACAGGCCATACCCACAACATACAGTCGCTGGAAATGCTCCAGCCAGTCTGGCCTGGACTTCACAACAACACCATATATGGAACTTCCACCCAACAGCCAGTCAGGGGAAGGGACAGAGTCAGGGCTTTGGGAAAACAAGGTAACAGGCAATCGAAAGCAAGAGGCCACAGGGGCCATCTTGTTTACTATCAGGAATCGACTGATTACAATGGCAGGGCCTGATTATCCCAAAATGGAGGATACTCAGAGCACCTATCATATTCAGCATGGAGCTGCCACCAGCCCATACCCTGCTCTGTGGACCACACACAGGTGCCCAAAAACATACACTAAGGGCACAGGGTTGTACCCCCACCCATGGGTGCCATAACGGTGTCCCATGGGTCTGTACACCAAACCAAAAGAGAGAGCTGCACCGCCAGGAGTCCCACATGAACTCCTACACGGAAAACATGACAGAACACACAATAAAAGGCAGTAAAGGACAAGGATATGGAGGCACTGTCCCTCCGATGCATTTCCAGCATCACAGTCACTTTAGCTGCCAATGTTACAACAAGCCGAAGTACAATTATACCGAATAATTCTTGCTGAGCAACTAGAGACATATTGGGTGCAACCGATCTATTGCATTGGAAAAGAACCAGTGGGGGAAGGCAGGGATGGCCAGCGCACCTCAGCCGGAAGTGTTGGAGTGTACGACTTAACTGTAACCGGATGAGCACTGAGGACATATTTTGGAGGTACTGTTGAGATTAAACAATGTACTAAACAGTCCACCTTCCTTCTCCTGCTTCAACCCAATCCAGACCCACTATACTCAACTATGGGCTAGCCAAAATACAAACACCTAGCATTAATTAACTTTCACGTTCAACAAACTTCAGAGACACTAGACCTAACCTTAGATGCAACATACCAGTGCACACAATTAATAAAACCTGAGCCTTAACACACACAAACACACTGAAACACATGCCAACAAAACTCCCTCAGGCATGTAACAAACAATCACAACACTAGACTCCCCCTTATGGATACAACAAACCAGAGCACATGATCATACTTCCACCCTAACCGCACACGATTCACAGACTGAACATAAACACTAGTACACAACTGAGGCACTGAGCCTTACCCTTAGAACACGCCAGGCTGCACAACCAACCTGCACGCAAGACAACACACAAAGATGCCTGTTTCCTGTAGTTCTGAACTTATCCTATCATCCTATCCTCACTAACACACCCTGTCTCCTTTTCTTGCACAGCAGCGTGAGTGCCTGGAGACCACCCCTGGGTGGTAGCAGTGCATGGTATAAATTAACATAACATAACAAAGGTAAGAATATTAGTTCCAGTTATAATTTGATCAATAAATCCTTTACCCTTGTAACCAGGATTTCCATAGTACTGATCTACTATGTGTGCTTATATTTGTATGACACCATAAGAATGGAGATAACACGTTTTATGGCTTATCTATATGATAGAATAAATATTCCCTTAAATAGAAGATTGCCAAATAAATTGATTTGAAATACACTGATCTAGATTGATTCAAATATATGTTATGTCTTTAATATCAAAAGGTGAAACCAGCTCTTTTTCAAATATCAGCCATTTGGGTATATGGTCATGTTCATTTGGGAGAAACCTGACAAAGCTTAAATGATCAGATTTGATTAATTTGTGTGTGAATAATTCGATTCTATGTCCTTTATCCTGTTTTTGGGAAAGGATCAAAATGGCTTACTGTACCGATCTCAGAAAAAAATGTACATAAGGAGTCTAATTTTGAGGTCAAGCTGGAAACAAAGCATGCATTGAAATCTATAGAGAAACTATCTGGGCCAGGTGCTTTACCCTTGTAACACCTGGCCCAGATAGTTTCTCTATAGATTTCATTGCAATCTTTTATGGCTTTGAAGATTTTATCAACATGTATATGATTACCCAGGTGGCTTAAGTCAAGATCTGAGTGAAGATTTCTTTTTTAACAGACCAAACAGATTAATAAAATCAGATTTTGAATCAATATGGTCTCTTGGATACAGATTCTTGAAAAACTTGGTAAAACTATCTAAAATAGAGTTGTTTCTGACACATGACATTTTAGACCTTTCCTTTTTTAAAAAAAATGTTTTAATATTAGGAAAGTACCTTACTAGCCTTATTGAACATTTGATACATTTTTAATTCATATTTAAGTAAAACTCAACAAGCAAATGCTTCATTGTTATTTATTAATAGTGAAGCACCGAGATACAATTTCCCTAAATAAGCCATCCTCCACTTTAGAATTTTGTCTCTTTTCAAACTTTTTCAATTGGATAAAAAGAATTTCTAAATTATTCTTTGTCTCTTTTTTCTTTTTGTCCACAACATAAATACTATGACCTCATAGAGCTTATTGTAATTACCCCAATTATTAAGCAGAGAGGTATCAGAATCTTTATAAATTTCAAAGAAAGATTGAAGAAATTTGAGATAGGATTTTACAAATTTAGGATCAACCAATGAAGAGTTAATACATTGCCACCTGTTAGAACCTTTTTCAACACCAGTCAGGTCCAGATTTCTTATTACTGGCACATAATTCGATATTATTGGGCTTACAATCCTAGATTCAAATTTAGTAAAAACGGGACATTGCATTACGAGGAATGGAATGAAATGTGAAATCAAACTCAGTAGGATGTCAAAGTCTCCAGGAATTTACCAGATCAGCCTCTGACAAACTGCAAAGACATTCTTTATGGATTTTGCTGCTTTTAAATTGACAAGTTGACCTTCTGTCTAAAAACAGATCAATAATGTTATGAAAATCTGCACAAACATTCAGATTAGGTAAATCAGACTGCACTAACATTTATTTTATGTCAGCCCAAAACATCGGATCCAGATTTGTGGGGCCATATATATTAACATTTATTATATTATATATATTGTCCTCATTGGGACCCCTACTCTAGGTTTCCCACTCTCACTCTGGTCGGCCTCCCCTGGTACTGCGCGCTCACCTACCAGTGAGGCAAAAAATCTGGGGGTCATCTTTGACTCTACTCTCTCCGCCTCTTCCCACATCTCGGACATGTCCAAAACATCCCACTAACATGCACCTCCTCAGAGGTATTCTACATTTTCTTACCTTCCCCCAGAGGCTCACTGTCTCCAGAGCCCTGGTTCTCTCCAGACTGGACTGCTGCAACAGTCTCTTTCTCAATCTTCCCAACTCTACTCTCCGACCTCTTGAACTAATCCAGAATTGCAAGACTTGTCCTTGGCCTGAAACCCAGGGACCACATCTCTCTGGTACTGAAATCACTTCACTGTCTCCCCATGGCTGCAAGGATCAAGTTCAAGTCCCTCTGCATAGTCCACAATGCGTTCTGGGGTCCAGGCCCTTACTATCTACAATGCTCTCTTCCTAAATACTCTCTTTGTAGAGCCCTCGGCTCAGCCTCCTCCAACTGGCTGAAGGTGAGCTGTTTTTCCAAAAAGAGATTTGGGGGTAGATCCTTACCCTCTGCAAGTGCCTCCCCCTGGAACAGCCTCCCTGCCTCTCTCTCTATCTTGGGCTGAACCTCCTTAATTTCCAGAAACTCCTCAAGAACTTCCTCTTCTCTTCCTCTTTCCCCTCCCTCTCCCCTGCTAACCTCCTTCTCGTACTCTCCTGCTTCCCTCCTTCTTTCTCTTCCCCAACCTACTCAGTTCGCTGACTGGTCTCCTGGTGCACCTCCAGAGCCTCACAGGTCCCAGTCCCACCGCCAGTCCTGCACTTGCCTCTGGGCTGCCGCAATCTGCTTGGCACTACTGCACTTGGAATTTGTTCCATGAGAGGGGCAAACACACTGCACTTAACCCAGGTCCCTGCTGGACTGGGTGCACTTGTTCCCCCCTCGCACTTCCTGTCTGTGCACTTGCACATCCTAACATGGCTGTTTATCGTTCTGTATGTCCCCCCCACTCTTTGTCAAACACTTACACTAGTAGATATGCCTCTGGCCTAGTATGCTAGGTATTGTTGTTAGATCATTCGGAATCTTCAAGGTCTAAGTATGACGACTGTGTCCCCTTTTTCCCTTCCCGTATTGAAGCACTTTGGATAGAATTGGATTGGTGGGACGAGACTACAAGGATGGAAATAGATTAGTATGGCAGAAATTATTGTGTAGGGGCCTGTTGGCTGTCACTGCAGTGGATAATTATCTAGAGGGGCTGGATGTTGACTAGGAATTTTTGGGTTTCCTGGGTCCTGTTGATCCAATATGCAAACTTGTGTGCGTGGTTCTTGAAATATCGGTCTGAGAATTGAGGAGTGTTTGGTTGTCGGGGCCCGCATGGTTCTGTCCCTTGGACTAGAGTTTCAATGACTTTGTGCATTGTATGTGGTTGAAGGAGCCTACCCATGGTTTGGAAATTGTATGGGGTTAAAATGGCATGCCCATGAGGGTGATCATTGTATAGTTGTTGTTGATCTGTTTTTATCTCAGCAAGTTGAATAACCACATTTTAAGCCACTTCCAGAAAACTAGGTGGTCTTCTGTCGGTGTCATTTCCTAGGGATCAAGTTCCATAGTTTGGCTATCAGAATGGAGAAATCAGTGTCTATGAGTTTAGTTTTCTCATAGTTTCTTGTTTCTATTTGGAGATTGGTACTGGAACTGAAGGTTCTTCTGGTTTGATATTGGGTGATTTTTGTTTTGGGTACATTTGGCTTCCTGTCTGTTTAGTGATCTATTGGCAATGTAGAGGGATTTGAAATTGAAATTGAAATTGAAATTGATTTGAAATTGAGTTGTTTCTTGACTGGTAGCCAATGTAGAATTCTCAGGGCTGGGGTAGGGTGATCTCTTCTATTTAGTCTCAGGAGTAGTCTTGCCGCTGTGTTTTTGATGAATTGTAGTTCTTTGGTGAGGTGTTCAGGCATTCCTAGGTAGAGGCGATTTGCATAGTGTGAAGGCATCATGAAGTAGACACAAACAACTGAATAATGTTGGGCCTAGAAACCTTTATTAAAACAAAAGGAGGGTTGGAAAAAGGCCTTTAATGCCCTATGCTAATGTGGGATTTCCCTACCTAAATTAAAGTAATGATGGTCTGAGTCAGGCAGTCCAAAGCCAATGTCCATAGTATCCAAAACCTCAGAGTGCCCTTTTTCCAGAGTCTATGCCGTTTCGGCCGTATGGAGAGAGAGTCTCTCTGACTCAAGGAAGTTTGCAGACCGGCTCTACTACCATAGACCTCTTGAATGCTCCCGCCACAATCAGCTTCCGCTGCAATGACTTGGCAGCTCGTAGGCACTTTGGGCGTGTCTTCACCTCCAGTTTCTCCAGCCGGGGTTTCACTGTCAATTCTATTGGCCTCACCTGAGAGGTCCATTTATACGCCCCCTCGGCTTCAGGTGCAGGTAATGTTCGTTCGTACACAATGATCGTGGTGCTCGGAATCCCTCTACCCCGTCCCAGTAATAGAGTGGTGTGTATGTGTGTAAGAGTCAATAGAGGATGCATGGCTCAAGGTTGTCAGTACCTGAGTGATGTTTACTGGGGGATGATTTTCTGTAAAGATAGGAAAGAGACTGGTACTAACCAACAAAGGCCTGGGGGGTGTTGTACTAATTAGAAAAGGGAATTGGGGATACAGTGTCTCACCCAAGGGTGCCTCATCCCCACTCCCAAAGTCTCCTTCAACCAAGTGATCCTCCCTCGCATATCCACCCCCAGTGTCAAGATCCGATAGCGATGGCCTTTATCTGGCTACCTGGGAGGAGGATATATTGGGTCAAGAAGTGAGGATGCTCTCAGATTCCTCCCAATAGTATATTCTTGATCATAGCAATGATACGATAAAGAGGTACTGAGTGGGAAGAAGATGTAAGGCAGGATCCCTCTTATTAGTCAAAGATGGTAGACATCTTTTTTGCTATTGCTTTGACCTGTGGTTCCAGGGTGAGACCACTGTCCATGAGTATTCCCAAGTTTTCTGTTACTGTTGATGATTCAGGTCGAGTTCCCATACTCAAGGGACAGGTCAGAGATGTCTGTTTTAGGTAGTTGTCTTGTGGGGATATCATTATATCTGTTTTGGTTGGGTTTAGTACATGGTTGTTGTTTGCCATCCAGCTGTTCATATCGGGAGGCATTTATTGAGGGCATTGTTAGGGTCATTGTTTGTAGTCATCTTGAAAATTAGTTGGGTGCTGTCTGCATAGTTGTAGGATGTTAGTCCATGAGTTTGTGTGAGCTTAATTAGGGGGATCATGTAGATATTGAAGAGAAGTAGAGAGATGCTTTATCCTTGTTTTATGCCAGAGGGTGGTAGGTTCTTTCAGTTCTGTTGGTGTGGAAAGATTTCAGCAATTGAAGTGCAGTGCTTTGAATAACTGCTGCTTCTAGTCTTTTGATTAATGTTGTGTATTTGATTCTTTCTAGGCAGCCGATATGTTCAGTCGTATGAGAGCAGATTGAGTGTTGTCAGCATTCATCTTTAGGTTGTCCCATACAAAGATAAATGCTGATTCAGTTCTTCTCATCGGTCTGAAACCAACCTGTGATTGGTCAAATAGTCTGTTGGATTCCACATGGTTGAGCAGTTTTTTGTACAAGTGGTTCTCCAGGATTTTCACCAGATACAGTAGGTTTTTATATAGGTCTGATTGTTTTCCTGTCTCATTGTGTAAGAGTGGTTTAATGTAGGGCAAATTTGTATAATGTTAATGAGCTTCATGAGTGATTAATTTATAGTTATCTGATAGCCATGTTTCTGTGAGGAAGAGGGCGTCAATGCCACCTTCGCTAACAAGGTCGTACATTTCTGTTTGGTGTTTGCCATAGATTGTATGTTGAGCAGGCTGCAGTGTAGCATGTGTGCTTTGGATGACTCATTGTTGGATGCTTTTCCTGGCAGTCCAGTGGGGGTGGGGTGTGTGGGTAGTTTGTCTACCAGTTTGGTGGGTGTTTTCTTTGTGTTTGTCTCGGACATCTGAATGAGTGCATCTAGGTTGCGTTCATTCAGATGAGTCTTATGAATTGGGCTTCTCCTTTTTTGGCTCAAGTGAGGAGATGGGCTAGCAAATCTCACTTGCACCAAAAAAGTTTTGAGAATCTGACCCATTGAATTTTTCTAATGGCTCACCCTTGTCCTTGCACCACCTAGCAGCCAAACCTATTGCATTAGAGTACAGCTCGGGAGAAATGGTATATGAGGAGGGACACACAGGTTGTAGGTGTTTGGTTATTTGCCCACCTATTGACTGCCCATGGCCACGCTAATCTCTATGGCCAATTCCACCCAGTACTTCCCCTCTCCACCCGAAACACAACCTCATGGGAACCCTTTGAGCTTGCTTTAATCAAGCCTTACCATCAAATGTTTGCACTGAAAGTGCCTGTAAATGTTTTTTCAAAACAGTTGTCCAATTACTTAATTGGAGGTGTAAACGCGCAACTGATGTAATAAAAATGTCTTAACCAAGTCTGCCTTCAGGCACTCGATTTATAAGCACTATGCATGTCCTTCATTGAAGTCCGATGAAAAACAAGTATCGGCAAAGCCACCAAATTTGGCTTCTGAATAAGTATTTGACATTAGTCAAGCACTGCTATTAGATGCTCAGGTATTCGCACAATGTTGCACCTGCTGCAATCAATAGCCAGTTAATGCCACTAACGCAGTGCCTGGCAAGTGTATTTCCTGTGCCTACCCAAATGCCCAAACGTTTGACAGTGCCAATGCTGTTTCTAATTTTGACTGGAAGTTGTCAATGCGGAACTTCTTCAAAACGTGTGAGAACGGCACTAGAGTGCATTTCTTTTTGATTAATTAGGTAAATTAGAAGAGCATGTATTCTGAGATGTGGTCAACATTATGAAACCCCTTGAATTGTAAAGTATGAAGCAGGTGCAGCATATGCCCAAGTATGTTTGGGCAATAAACATGCCAGAATTGTATAGTCAGCATGGCCCATCACTGCGCATACACCCTACTGCACACCCACACTATACAGCACTGAGTATAAACCCAACGCAGCACTGTGCATACACACCACCCCACTGCACTGTATGTCCACACCGCCCAACCTTGCACATATATATCACCACAATTGCATTTCTCAGTTTCCTTCGGCTCCTCTATCCCTTGAGAGAATAAAGCGGTGGCGCATTACACTGAAACTGCAGCAGCATGTCATACTTTCGTGCAGCAGAGGTGGGGGAGGTTAGTTTTCCTGCTATTTCTGACTGCTTTGCTTTGGGGAAGCTGTTAAAGGCATTGCCTCACGTAGATATTTATGGTGCCCTGAGAAATATCCATGCACGGATGTACATTAATATGTGTAGGGATCATCCTAAATATTATGCGCACTTGTGGGAGTGCAGGAGTCTGCCTCTTTTTGCTGAAGACTCCCGCGAGTAGTAGGAGACTTGGCAGGTATATTTTTCCTATTTACCATTAATTTTCTTCTCACATTCTCCTTGCCTTTTTGTTGCATGCTTTCTCCTTTCATTACTTCGTTTGCTTTTCAAGTTTTTTGACTTTCCTTCTCCCATCATTAAACTCATCCTTTTGTACTCCCCTTCACCTCCAACTGTCTCTGAGCCTTCACACCCCTCTACTCCCTGTTGAATTCTCCCTCTTCATTTCTATTTGGCTTTTGTTCCCCTTGTCTCAAATTTTAGGCAGCTTCCACCCGAACCCCCAGCAATGGCAAGTCTCTCTCCCGACACACCTTGCCAAGGCCCTGCAGTGCTCCATCAAATATAAGGGCTTGTGGAATTAAAAAGAAGTGGTAACGTTTAGGAGTGTGTGGTAGACAGCAGTTATAAAAGCCTTCGGCCTGCATTGTGCCAATGATGTGCTTTTAATTGACGCAGCGTTTACTGAGCCTCCAATACTTCTGTGCCCTGGGCAGCTGCTCCTTTCTCCTACTTCTAGAAACGACCCTGGTAGTGGCAGACACGTGCAGACCTCTGCTTTTCGACAACGTTAGAGCAGCCATTTCTGTTTTAAGATCTGCAAGGAGGGTCATGTTAAGGGAAATGCTGAAGTGCCAGGGATAATGGATGTGGCAAGGTAGCTGGCCATTCAGAGACAAGCCGGTGGAGGCCAAGTCCCTTCAGCATTAGACCCAGAAGTGGCCTGGTTGGTCCATCGGAAGAGGGGCAGTGCAAGGGGTGCACATATGATTGAGTGCCAAGGAGGACAGAGGGTTCAACAACCTGGTGTGGTCCCAGTGCATGTCAGAGGAAAGTGACAGGGCATCCACAGTGAGGGAGCACAAGTCTGCCGGCTGCAGTAGGTGGAAGCCATTGAGGATGGCTAGATGTGGAAAGGTATGAGCAGGCTCTGGTGACATCCTGAGCTGCAGGATTGGCATCAGGTGCCCAGGATGTGGAACACAGGCCAAGAAGTGTGGTGTGGTGCAGTGCGAAGGCAACACCTGGCGGGGCTGAGAGAGAGAGTGGACATGGGAATGCCAATGGATACAGGCGTGAGAGAAAGGGTTACCAGAGTGGAGACAGGAAGTGGCATGCCCCTTCACGTAACATGGATTACTAAAGTACCTGTACAGGGATCTTTTGAGAATGTAAGAAAGATAAAAAGCATTCTGATTCCCGCACTCGTTCTGTTGCTAAAGTGTGGTAATCGCCAGTGGGCTAAACAGTAGTAATTGCTAAAAACAACTTTGCAATACAAGTGCTGAGAAGGGAGTACAACAGTATGATGGTTTTGTTTAATCAGGTACTGTTTATTTGTCCGACGTAAAGAACGTACATGTTCACACGTGTGAAGGTTGTTAGAACAAGTCTAGCCTTTTTAAGATGGCACATTTTAAAATTATGTATTAAAGTCATATCTTTTTTTTTAAAGTCAGTCTTTTTTGGGTTATGCTGGAATAAGGTGGGTGGATATTTTTCTCTTGCTGACACCAAGGTTCAGAGCACCCTTAACTTGGGCAGTGGGCCGTGGCCGGCCGTGTTGGCCCGTCAACGCAGTTTGATCATCTCATTGGAAGCGGGATGTTGCTATGCTAAAAGTAGGAAGATGACATGTGTTTGGTCAATGGCAAGAGTAGGCCGACGCTATGTCTGTGGTCTGGACACTCGGTGGGCTGAGTCTGATGTAAGGACATTCAGGGTTGAATTAAGGAGACGTGGCTACTAAGAGGGTCATGCAGGGGTGAAGAAGAAGAAGAAGAAGAAGAAGAAGAAGAAGAAGAAGAAGAAGAAGAAGAAGAAGAAGAAGAAGAAGAAGAAGAAGAAGAAGAAGAAGAAGAAGAAGAAGAAGAAGAAGAAGAAGAAGAAGAAGAAGAAGAAGAAGAAGAAGAAGAAGAAGAAGAAGAAGAAGAAGAAGAAGAAGAAGAAATACTATTGGAATCAACATGTCTTCCCTTTGGGGAACGTGCTCGCTGTTTAGTGGCACCTTCTCTCTGGTAATAGGGGAATCATTCTAAATCGAGGCCAAGTTTACATTCTTGCTTGTAAAGACAGTGTCCCAAAGCGTCTACTCATCAATTGTGATAAAGAACTATTACCAAGGCAGTCTCTCTCTCTCTCTCTCTCTCTCTCTCTCTCTCTCTCTCTCTCTCTCTCTCTCTCTCTCTCTCTCTCTCTCTCTCTCTCTCTCTCTCTCTCTCTCTCTCTCTCTCTCTCTCTCTCTCTCTCTCTCTCTCTCTCTCTCTCTCTCTCTCTCTCTCTCTCTCTCTCTCTCTCTCTCTCTCTCTCTCTCTCTCTCTCTCTCTCTCTCTCTCTCTCTCTCTCTCTCTCTCTCTCTCTCTCTCTCTCTCTCTCTCTCTCTCTCTCTCTCTCTCTCTCTCTCTCTCTCTCTCTCTCTCTCTCTCTCTCTCTTTCGTACCTAAAAGGGTGGTAATGCTTGTGGGAAATAGTGGCTGCTGATGCAAAACATTGCCCTTTTTGGGACACAAGTGCACGATAATGCTTTCTGGTTTTCCCCTTAATTTTGGATGTGCCAATAGAGGTAAACGTGGCATAAACATACCCGTCAATGGTGTTGGACATGGTTTCACAGCTCAGTTTGTCACGCAGGGTGTACCAGTGTTCTGCAGTATTTGGGAGGCAGAGAGGCAACACAGAACCAAAGTGATGATCCTGCCGTCCTCCTATGCCCCACCTGTCAAAAACGGGAGCATCTCGGCTTGAAGGTGATTTTGTTGTGGCACCTACATTTATGTTTGTTTGCATTTGGAGTAGTAAATATGTACATAAACATGGAATTCCGCTGAATCCATGCGTTATGTACACCTTGTAATGCCAAGAATCAAAATTGCAGGGCTGGAACTGAATGGAAGTGCTTTAGTCTGAGGTTCACTCAATGCAATTTAAAGGGTTATCTAAAATGACACCGTGTTTGCGTTATCATCCTAGGAAAATCAGCTTGATGGACCTTGCAAGCATGCAGATGCCTTTTCCCTAAGCAGCACATATGTCCAAGGGTTGTAGCACCATGGATTCCATATATTACTAACCCAGGAAGTGACTTGACTGTGTCTCATTGGCCACACTCTGAGCACTATTTCCCGATAGAGCCTGGAGCTTGAACTAAGCCGCAATCCTACCTGGAGTCTCAAGTCACTGATGCCACTCCCCTCTACTCAGGGCCGCTATCTTCTGATGCACTCCTGTATCCTGGCTGTCATTGGCTCGCTCCACTCGCTGCTGCTTCCACTCCTGCTGCGGCAGTCATCCGCCTCAGCTTCTAGACATTGATTCTCTGCTTGCCTCCCTCCGCACACATCACCAGCTTTGTGCCACGCCGGTGGCGGTGGCATACTCACCAGTGCCTCCCCCTGCTCCTCTTATGCCTCCGGCCAGTCAGTCGGCACTTTTCAACATTAGTACCCGGGGACGAGGTAGCACATGCAGACTGTGCCCGAGGGGCACCAATAGCTTTGAAGCCATCCCACTTCGGCTACACAGTTCATAATGGCCCTGAGCCTCATTAATGTCCGATTCTTTGGCAGTACTGGCCAGAGTAACCCAAAGGAGGGGCTATCATGTTTTATTATGCCATTCAACAGTGCGCATGAACATTCAAACACGCAGGGTTACGCATACTCCAGGATTCACACTGTTCCCCCATCCCTTCATTTGCTTTCTTCCTTTAAGTAGTGATTAGTCCATAACTAGCAGGGTGGGCTGCTCAGCAATGGCAGCTGGTGAAAATTCAAACGTGTATGGTTAGCAATCCTAGCAGTCAGCAAGCAATCATAGTGTACAAGCCGGAATCAATCCTCCTCTTTCTGCCCCTCTCACAGGTCTTAATTACCCGACAGAAGATCACTTATGTGCCTCTCACAGAATTATGCACTTGGAAGAAATGATGGATGCACCGGGGACATATATTTGTGTCATGTCATTGAAGTGGTGCCTGATAGAGTGTGCCACTTGCACATACTCCAGGTGGGAAAAATACAAATCCAGAAGCCTCGCCAGCGTTCCAGCACGTCTGGTGAAGTGATAGGCAAGAGCCTGAGGTGTGAGCCAGTCTACTGCAGCTATCCACATCGTTGTGCTAAACCAGCAGGAAGTGCCTATTTCTGCTGAGAAACACCGCGGAGCGGTGAGCGGAGCTGTGAGCCTGAGGTGTGAGCCAGTCTACTGCAGCTATCCACATCGTTGTGCTAAACCAGCAGGAAGTGCCTATTTCTGCTGAGAAACACCGCGGAGCGGTGAGCGGAGCTGTGAGCCTGAGGTGTGAGCCAGTCTACTGCAGCTATCCACATCGTTGTGCTAAACCAGCAGGAAGTGCCTATTTCTGCTGAGAAACACCGCGGAGCGGTGAGCGGAGCTGTGAGCCTGAGGTGTGAGCCAGTCTACTGCAGTCCACTGCGGACGCGAAGCCAAAGCCAAATGGAGCCAGAGGTACGTCCAGAAGCATGTCCTTTGAAAACCTCTAAAGTATTCAAAAGCCCAAAAACACTCCTGAAAGAGTCGCACCCGAAAAAATCTGCATACCCGGAGGGGAAATCTAACCCTGATATGAGGTGGAGGAGGAGCAAGTCTGACTCGACCACTGCACTGGGGGCCTCCCAAACAGTGCCTCCATCGATCTTAGAATTGTTACATACGAATCAGCAAAACTCGAAGCCTGCCTTAAGCACGGCACTGAGGAATCCTCAAGACGCAGCCATGGCGCCCGAAACGCCAAAGAATACCAGAGCAGGAATGACGACCTCACCTGACCCGCGAAGGCAAGTGGGGGAGCTCGTCGTGGTGGCGGTTCCTCTGCTGGTGCCGCTGCCGCCGCCGACGACGTCGAGAGCAGAAAAACAGCTCTCGAGTATCCTGGCATCGCGGACGGCGGCCGTCCTCGTCTCACGGGATGTCGAACTGAGTCCAAGGTGTGGGCTCGGAGAGGAGCCCGGTGCGGCGGAAGAGACAGACCAGCAGGATCCATACAGCCAGTTGAGTCGCGATGGAGAGAAATACCTGAAAGACGCGCAACCTGATGAAAAAAGTGAGTGCCCTGGAACACCTCCCCCCTCCAATCCAGTCCCATCTAAAGAGGTGAGATGGACTGGAGTGAGAAATGCTACTATTGCCAACAGTGCCAATGGTGATCCAGATGGGACAAGGGGGATAGCGCACCAAGAAAAAATATCGGACAAACCAGAAAAAAGAGAAACAGCAAGCCACAGAAAACCCATTGAGGAGGGGGAAATAAGTCTTGCAGTGGAAGGAATAAGGGCGACCAAATTACCCTTAGTTTCACCAAAGGAAAACTCCATGCCTAATGGGATAGCCATTCGAGCTCAGCTCCACGCACTGGAGCAGGACGCCGAAAAAACGGCGCAAGGCCTGGGGGAAAACCAGGTAAAGATTGTAAAGCTTTCAAGGGAGGCCAGTGACTGTGTGAGAACTCCCGATCATGATAAGGACACGGATTCGGATTCGGATAATGAAGACTCTGAGAGTGAAAACTCTTTTGAGGGTGAGCCGGACGACTCCAATAAAGAAACAGATGGGGAACAGTAAAAAATGGGCTCTTGCCCTAAAAGAAAAAAACGAGGCAAAGTAAACATCCTTGTAAACTCTGGGCCTCAAGGTGCAAAAAAACCAGCAAAAATACGAACGCAAAAAAATACCACACTGGGGGATCAAAAAGCGAGAAAATTAAACAAAAAAGGGCTGCCAAACCCGTTACTTTCACGCCCGCTAAAAGCCTTTTTCACACTGCAACAGAAAAGAAAACAGAGCGCCGATACCAAAATATCTGACGCAGAGATGTTGGAAATAGCAAGCCTAACTCAGCCGGTACAAAAACAGAGAAAAACTGAGCCGCTCGTAGCGGCAACAGATAAACAAGTCCGGCCTAATGGATGTGTGCAGGATAAAATCATGGCTATCTCAAACCTAAATAGTGGTATCGAAAAAGTTAAAGGACCAGAAACCACTGAAATGAGCCATGTGGGCGAAAAGGACCTCCCAAGAGGTAGGACCGAGATTCCACAGACTGTACCCACGCCTAAAGGGGTTCCTCAAATTATAGAGGAGATCTTCGTGTCTGACAATGATCAGGAAGAAGAGCCCTCTGAGGGGGCATATCTCGACTGGGAAGCCAACCGAACGAATCAGATACAGCAAGATAAAGAAGAGCGTTTGGCTTGGACAAAACCCCATCTCTGCAGGAGGGCTGACGCTGCATGTCCGCCTCTATCGACGAATTCCGGATTTCAAAGAAACCCCTCAAACAACGACAGAAATGTAAGATCAAGAGGGGAACGCCGGGATCTTAACTCTTCAACACCTTCAAGAAGATCAGACAAAATTCAACTGTCACCAAAAAAGAGACGTCTCAGCGAAATCGCTGAGACCCTACAAAACGAATCGCCAAATAAAAAACCAGAAATGATTGCCATCATGTCGGCAATGACAATCGTACTGGCCCCTTTCCGCAAGCTGTACGAAACAATTAAAGACAACGTACAAGACAATTCAGCAATCCTTTCCAACCTAATGGCTAAATTAGCCAAGATGGAGTCTAATTTACCAGGAAATGCAGACCTCATGCTCAATCAGAAACTTTCGTATGAAAGGAAACTAGAAGCATTGGAAAAAAAGATCGAGAACTTGAAAAATGCGACGGGGACCCAAGGTGAAAGAGCGACAGACAGATCGCAAATTTTGCCTAATCAGAAAACAACGTGGGAAACCAAAATTGAAGCATTGGAAAAAAAGATCGAAAGGTTGGAAACTTTGAATAAAGGTTTCTCAACCGTACCTACGATCTCAGACGAAGGAGCAGATGAGCCACTGACCCACGCTAATGGAAAAAAGAAAACTGTGCTGATTCTGGCACAAGATAAACCAGATGGTAGGCTGCAGGCTAAAGCACAAAAGACGCATCTCGTAAAAACGGATCTGAGTAAGAAAATAACAAATGAACAAAAGGAAGCCATATCATCGGCTAAAGAAGTCAGTATGGGGCAGAGGCCTAGCGAACCGCTGGCGAGCAAAAAACGACAAGAGTCAAGCACTAAATCAGAGGCGAGTGGCCTGATGCGATCACCACGAACAACAGAGGAATTCCTACAATGCACCGACTTAATGAATATCTCTACTCATTCAGATAACGGGTCAGTTAAACTAAAGGATGACAACAAAGAAGTAGGGGCGAAAAAGTACATAGATCTTGCGGAAACACATACAGCAAAGCCTAAAAGTGACAGCGAGAGACCTAGCCAGATGGAAAAGACTGCACTAAGTCTTTCTGGTGGACAGGGAGCTGTTTTTCAATCAACGCCGGAAAGTGAAAAAATTCAAACGGAGGGGGAGAAAACAAGACAAAGCCCTCCCAAACAGCGACCAAGGTATGAAGGTGAAGACTGTCAAAAAAGTCCACGTAAGCATCGAATGGAAAGAAGAGATGTGGGTAACAGAAAGGTTCCCAAAGAAGCAATACGAATTTTCAAGCTGGAGCAAAGGGAACTGGAGAGAAACTTCCATATTTTAAACAGACCAACAATACTCCAGATAACAAAAAAAAATGAAAACCCTAAAAAAACTTAGGACAGAGGATCTGGTGCTTGTCGAACCCTATCACAGGGAAAAGAAGGCGAAAGCATTTATACACTTGAAATCAGCTGCCATCAAACATATTGACGAGGCAGTCTATGAGGAATTCCAGCAACTAGGCCTGTCCTTGATGGAACATAAGAGAATTACGGAGTACCAAGAACCCGAAGAGGAAAGGACAGAGAAATCCAAACGACAAATTCACTACAGATCGAAAACGGAAGATCTATACCAACAAACCCGAGGGTATAACACCCGAGAAAGTAAGGAGATGCAGAGACGACCACTCTACCAAGGCCGGGGTAAAAGACGGCCCTCAGATAGGAGGGGGAGAGAATATATAAACCAAAGTCACGGCCAATACACCAAAATACACTCTGACTGGACAGAAAACACAGCAAAAAGCAATAAAAATGATCAGAGATCTACTGAATACTCCTCCAGATCGGACTGTCTATCGCCCGAGGTGTTCACAAATAGTTCTGACAAGCATCGGAAAAATACGGAAGATGAAAGAAAACCGAAAGGCCCATGGAAGTGGCTCATGTCAAATTGGTCGAAAAAGAATGACAAATAGCAACGACCTGGGTTAGCTTGTCGCAGTGACTTTAACAAAACCTGCAACGATAAATGCAACGAGCAACCCGTAATGGCAGCCTTAAATTTGGGCTCATGGAATACGAGAGGCCACATGCACCTCACGTCACCGGGAGATGTCGATCTGGGTGCCTATGATATTCTCTGCCTCCAAGAAACCTGGCTCGTCCACCAACCAATTCTGGACGGGTTCTCTGTGCGGATCTCTCCTGCAGTTAAAGGCCTCTTAGGTAGACCGTCATCGGGTTTACTTACAGCTATAAAAACAGGGACAGGACTGAGTGAACCTAAAAACTGGAAACAGTCCTACGAAATGCTTGTCATCCTGACATCTGTATCCCAGGGAAAGATCAAAAGGAAAAATGGCCACCAAAAGACGATAGCTATTATAAACTGCTATTGGAACCCCAGCGAATGTCTACCAAAATATTCTGCAACAACATCGCCGAAACAATTGACCAGCTATATGCAGAATTCGATAAAATCGAGCTCATCATATGCGGCGACATGAACGCCAAATGTACCGAGGTCCTGGAGTCCATTCCGAGGGTCCATTGGGGAGATATGGATTCTGCTACCGAAAGAGGCAAAGCTTTGAACGAAGTTATGAGCAAAAGAAATGTCCAAAATGTGGCGATGTTATTCCCCAATTAAATTAACTGTCCGACATGGGAACGTAATGAATCCAAAGCAACTTTGGATTACATCTTTATCTCCAATGGCTTCATCCAGGAGCTGTCAGGTTTTGAGGTAAAAAAAAACATCCATAGTGATCACAACCTTCTGTGCTGTTCATGGAGTATCACTACCAGGATATCCAAAACTTACGATTGGACGATAGAGGTAAACCAGCAACAGACTCGCCTGCGGTTAACCGAACGAGACATTGATAAAATTCAAAATACCTGGGAGATGAGAGTAAAAGATCAGGCTTGGACCGACAAGATAGAAAGACCAAACTACCTACCGTTATTGCTAGCTTTCCAGGTCAAAGGAGCAGGGAAAGCGAAGAACACGCCCCAGAACAACCATATGTATGATAAGACGGTGGTAGAAAAAAGAAAAATTGTCCGTCGTTTGCGAAGAAAAGCTAAGAAATCCAACGATGAGCTTGATTGGGAAAATTGGCGCAAGGAAAATATAAGCTACAAAAATTGGCATAAACATCACAAAGCCACTCTGTACCAAAACGATGCCGAGGCGATGATGCAAAAACTTCATACAAAAAAATCTAGTGACTTTTGCGGTTTGATAAAAGAGATGATCAGGCCCCAGCCCGCCGCAATGGGAAATGCTGTAGCGGAAGAAAACTGGATCCAATATTTTACTGCTGAATTCGACGGCCCCACCAGTGATATCCAAGGGGCTAAGCAAAACCAAGTGATAACGTGGGTCGATCTATCGAATACTACGGATATTGAAACAGCCATACGGAACCTGAAAACATCTAGAGCACCGGGTCCTGATGGACTCTCCAACATGGACCTGAAAATGTTCCCAAAAAAATGGGCTGAAATGATCAGTGGTATCTATTCGGAATGTGGTAGAACCAACATGGTGCCGGAATCATGGCAGAAAGCAGTAATTGTCCCGATTTATAAAAAGGGACCGAGACAAGAACCAGCGAGTTATAGACCTATCGCCCTTTCGGACCTTCTGGGTAAAATCTATGCGACCCTGCTACTTGTCCATTTTCGAGCTTGGGAAATAGTCAGCCAGGCCAAAGATCAGCTTCAAACTGGCTTCCAGAAAAATGGGTGTACATCAATCAACCTCCTCATACTTAACATCATGAAAGCTAAAGTCAAAGAGGGGGCGCCTAAAGTATATTTGGCATTCGTGGACCTCTCAAAGGCCTTTGATAAGATCGACAGAAAAAGCCTGTAGACGAAGCTACAAGATTGGAGCTGCCCGGCAAAAATATTGGAGCCAATAAAAGCGCTCCACTCGAACACCAAAATAAGAGTTAAACTCAATAATCAGGGCATGCTCTCAGAGGAGATAAATGTTAAACGAGGAGTAAAGCAGGGGTGTCCTTTGGCACCGGTACTATTCACAGCTTTCTTGGGCGACTATCAACTCTCCGAAGAAAAAATTTGATCTTTTCTCCCCAAAATCAGGAGAACTGAGATCCCACGGTTACTCTATGCAGATGACATCATTGTGATCGACCAGACGAAGGTGGGCCTGCAAAGAAAACTCTGTAATTTGGAGGCCTATATACTGGAAAATAAGCTGGAACTCAACAAATCAAAGACAAAGGTCATGGTGCTCGAGAAAGTCCCCTGCAAAAAGACGAAAAACTTAAAGATCTTCCTGGACGAGTAAAAAATTGAAATCGTAACCAGCTTTAAATATCTGGGGATTCAATTAGACAGTTCAGGTGTGGAAAAGAGTCTTGTTGACCAACTCTGGGAAAAAGTGAAAAGACTGACTACTCAAACCAGAGCAGTGGATCGCAAATATGGCAAATTCTCCCTGATCCCGGCGATAACTTTCTATAACGCTAAGGTTGTTCCGGCCCTGACTTATGGTACGGAGTGTGCGCTATATCTCCAGAGCAACATCTGGAGCAAAATCGAAGGCCACCTCTGGAAAACGGTCTTAGGCCTACCCAAATCTACCGCTATGCCAGCAATAAGGAGAGAGTTGGGGCTCATATCATTAGCATCGACAGTGGATCAAAGCGCCTTGTGCCTCTACAGACGAATCATCATGTCTGACACCCTACCCATTTATAATACCATACGGGAAGAAATTGATTTAGGCAAATGTATGGCTTTGAATAAATGGGTGGAAGCGAGAAAAAATGATCTGAGAAAAGTTGAATGCACCGAGAAAGAGCTAATAGAAAATCCAGAAAGAATTTAAAAAAAGACAGAAAACATGGACTGGATTTTGACAACAGAAAAAGCGGTGGAAAATAAACTCCTGAAACATCTCCCACCCACTTTCAACAAGGGGAAAAAACCGCTCCAGTACTGTGTAAAGTTTCCAAATAAGAAGCTGAGAATTTCTGTCATGAGAGCTAGACTCAACCTCCTCCCTACGAGAGAGATCATAACTTTAAGAAGAAATGGAGCCGAAAGCCGCTGCCGTTTATGTAAAAACGAGTCCGCTATTGAGACTTTAAAACACCTCGTGGTCGAGTGTCACAACACAACGGAAAACAGAAAGCTATACCTCCTCTTCCTGGCCGAAAATATGTGGATTTTCCAAGTAGACGAACTCTGGAATAGACTAATATCGGGCGAGAAGACAAACTCTGGCCAAACTCATCGACCTAGTATTTGAACAAATTAACACTCTTCGGACTGAAAGTACCTCAGTGACGGTCTTTGATCCTGTTGAATGAGGCTTTTTTACTTCCCGGACAGGGTTTAGGACTCGGACTGTGGCCCGGTCAGCCATCCCATAGGGGAGGTTTTGTGCTGAGCGACCCTTCGTGGGTTCGTCTTCTCTTATGGTATGCAAGATAGAGAAGGTTTTTGACAAAACTCAGTCTTTACTGAGTAAAGTTCAAATAAAAAAAATAAAAATCATAAATTACACAGCAGTCGAAATATCACCCAGTTAACATATTGGCCCTCATTACGACCCTGGCGGAAAGCGAAAAACGATGGCGGAAATGCAATACCGCCATCGAATAGCGCTCGGTGCGACTATGACCCGTCACCGTAAAGTACGATGCCATTAGCGACACCCTAGTGAACGCCAACGCTAACTGCACCAAGTACGCGCGCGCGCGCCATGCCAAACCGTAATTAGCACCATGGCGCAAGGGTACGCGAATTCCGACCCTAGCGGACATGTACCTAACGCCATCAAGCACGGCGGAAAGTACCATTCCGCCATGGTGAGAAGTACGGCATCGCGAATCAACCGTAAACGGCCCCACTGAGTGCCTTTACACCGCTCCCTGGCCACATAGTACAACTCCCCGTAGGTGCAACGAAGTCACAATGCAACCAGTGAAATGTACAAGTCACCCATGCATGCCAACGAACAAAAGAATCACAAGAGGGGCCAATGGGAGCTGCAGGGCACAGATGGCACGAATACAGAAGCTATACCAATGGACATGACCTCAGTCTCCCACCAAGAAACGCACGCAAACACAGGCAGCATAATTCCGATAATCACATCATTCCACCAATCCACCTGGCTGACCGGCATCTGTTACACAAAACCTACCCCCCGCCCCTGAGCATGACATCATCCAAACAGTCATATTGGCAGCCCTCACCCCTGACCTCACTGGGCTTCGTAGGCAAACGCGCCCAGCACAGTACCACGCAACTATACTCCGAAGCTGGAACCCAATGCAGATCTCCTCACAATACATCGCTCCCCAAATAGGAATATGCCACATCACTTGCAAAGAAGAACGCTACACGGCCCATATCAGAATAGAAATTTAATGCACAACAGATTCACCAAGCCCATACAGCCATTAGGCCATGAACTCCAAAACACATTTCACCATTGTGGGCTGCATCCGCAAGAAATGACCAGCTACTTCCGGTGTGACGCCCTGTTCCCTCATGGTACACAGGGGCTACATTCCGTACGAAAAGGCAACATGGAAGCGCCTAGAACCGCAGGGCTGTCCCAATAGGGAGGCACTAGTCCAGCTGAAAGGCCGAAATGTTGCTCCGAGCCACTAGTACTGCGTAAGGGCATGTGGCCCATTGGCGATCGTCCCATAAGATCGTAATGCTGCTCCACTGATTAACACGAAGCAGCAGGTGTCGGGAGTAAAACCCATCTGCAGGAGTGGCATACAGATGGCAGTGGCAAAAGGGGAGGAGATACCTGTCAACCAAAAGAAAAGAAAAAGAAAAGAATGGCCATCAGAACTACATTCGAACAACTCACTTCAATGATCACACTAGATCCACAGCCATATGCATGCTAGCCCACTCCAAAGGATCATCACCACCCCAAAACCACTTGCGACTCATAACTATCCATATCGAGGTGAAAACACCATCACAAACGAGTGTACCTGTGCATGCGTCTGTGAAAACAGAATCCATCAGATGGGATTGGTAACGTGCATGGACACAAGTGTCTGAAGGCGCGTCGAGACAGGGAGGGCTCAACAAGGCCAGATAGACGATGGTCCCACTATGGCAGCCCTGCATCACATAGCGCAGGGGAGGCGGACAGATTCCAAGAAGCCCTGTACATGGCAAACACCGTATCAAATCATCTGCCCATGCATCCATTCATCATTCCCTCATCCCGTAATGAGAACGCCTGTTTCCATACTCACATAACATGTGAGAATTCCATTGAGTCTGTGCGTTATGCAGCCTGCAAAATCCACTGTGCCCCAGCCCGTAATTCCAGTGTTGTGAAGTAACATGTATTTGGGAACGTCCGGCCTCATCATCCACTTCGCTATTGCACATCCCAAACTATTCATATCAATCATTGCATCCTCGCCATGGCCCCTGTCCCAAGGACACTGAACAATAGAACGTTATATTTGCAGTCAGACCTGTGGGCATCTCCTCGCCGCTAGCTGAAGACCGAAAGCGCCGCCCTTCGAATTCCTCATTTGCAACATCACGTCGAAAAGGCATCTGTGGCCGCTTGAAATCACAAATTAATCCATCTAGTGCGGCTGTGTGTGAAAATGGCAACTGCCTTCACCCACAAATGGGACGCCCCGCCCGTCGGTGCAACTCGGTACAGTGATGCATGAGGGCCCACCGTTACTCGAGTACTACGTTCCACTGACCCTTCACAAGTCTGTTCGCGACTGCAAAGAATGCATGTGAAACAATGGGACCATAGCCGAATGAACATATCAACCAATGTTACACGGCCATCGGGTACTAATACATGATTGTAATAGCAAGATGCCATTCCTCGAATTGCAGCGTTGTGTGCGGGACGTGCTCGCCCAAAGGGGAGAGCAGCTTGCACAGGTGGAATGAATCACCACAGGTGGAGGCCATACAGCCTGAAAACACATAAATTGCACGCCCAGTCTCCTCCCACAACCACTCCGAAATGCTACCGGCCGGACTCGCGATGTTGGCCCTGGGGGACCTGATAGCACTGCAAGTACTCCAACTCCAAGAAGAAGACGAACACCAACTACAACCGGCCGCACGGAGGAGACGCAGGAGGAGGAGGAGGGCAAGGCAGGGCCAGCAAGGGCCGCCAGCACAGCCACTACCACCACGCAGGCAGCCCGCAATCCCACGCCTCCGAGCACATCCGTTCAACCTCACTGATGAGCAGATCCACACCCTCTACCGTTTGGACCGGGACACCATAGCCGCCATTGTGGACATGACACAGGCTGACCTTGTCAGCATGATAGATAGCCCAACCGCCATCCCACCCCTACTGAAGGTGGTGTCTGTACTCCACTTCCTGGCCACAGGCACCTACCAGCACACAGTCGGACAGTTGCATGGCATTTCTCAGCCACTGTTCTCACGGACACTATTGCAAGTGCTCGATGCCCTCCTGCAGCACGCAGACGACTACATCTCTCTACCACGCTCGGAGCAGGAAATTACCAACACAAAAGTGGGATTCCATGCACTTGGCGGCATACCGGGTTGCATTGGTGCCATCGACTGCACCCATGTGGAATTGGTCGTCCCACATGCCATGGAGGGCCAGTACCGCAACCGAAAACAATTTCATTCACTGAATGTACAAATGGTGTGTGACTCCAACAGGATCATTACACATTGTTGTGCCCGATTCCCTGGATCAACCCATGATTCCATGGTCTTGAGGAACTCTACAATACCACGCTACATGGAGCGACACGCAGGGAACAGATCCTGGCTACCCGGTGAGTCTCATTTCATGCATGATGATGTGGGGTATGTGATGCAGCAATGACCTGGCAGGAAGGGGGGGGGGGTGCGTACGTAGCAATGGCATTCCACATAATTCGTTTATCGTCCACATACAGGTGATGCCGGATATCCACTGAAGAGATGGCTCCTCACACCAGTCCGGAACCCACGGGACCAGCATGAGGAGGACTACAACCATGCCCACTCACGTACCCGTGTAGTCATTGAACAGGCATTCGGCCTACTGAAGACCCGTTTCCGGTGCCTCAGCAGGTCTGGCGGGGCACTCCTGTACCGCCATGAGAAGGTTGCAAAGATGGTGATGGCATGTGTCATGCTCCACAACATGTGCGTACGTAGAAATGTGCCCATGCCCCCTGACGCAGAACTGCAAGCACCTGAAGATGGTCATGATGAGGGTGGGGATGTGGCAGCACCTCAAGGAGTCTGCGAGGCACAGGAGGGCCGTGAAATTCGTCAGCATCTCATAGATGCATGCTTCTAGCACTCACGCCTGGTGGCTGATACATGGACACGGGACTCGTGGCACTGTGTGTGTCTGGTACATGCACAATATGGACTGTACGCCTATGATGGCCTAGTACACAAAGATCATTGTCCACACATCTCATTGTTTGATCGTACATTGTTTATGGCAGATGTGATATCATGTGGAACACCCTATCGACCCGCCACCCAAGTGAGCCCAACACACCCCCTCCACCCTCCTACCTCCCCCCCGAACACCAGTGTCCAAAGATGCTCAGTCGCTATTGCAAGCCCCCTCTGCGGGTATCAGGGGCACCCCTGCCTGTGGAGCGCAGGTTCCTCCCAGATCTACGTTGGGGGCTGCCCTGGACGGAACTTGCAACGGATGATGTCTCTGCCTGCTCACGTCCATGCATGTCCCTAAGGGTTTGTGAGAGCTCAGTGAGCACACGGCGCACTGCGGCAAGTTCGGCACATACGTCTTTGGACGTCGCATGCAGTTCCCCCCTCAGGCTCTCGGTGCTTCTCTCCATTTGGACTCTCAGGCTCTCGGTGCTACTCTCGATTTGTGCCCTAAGTGTCTCAGTTGATGTTTCTATGTCTGCCTTAGTGCCCCCACATCCATCGGCATGGTCCTTGAGGAGCGTGGCCAGTTGCTGCTGTTGCACGATTAACTGGTCGAGGGACTGTTGCCTCTGCTGGGCCATGGCCATTTGCGGTGGTGTCACAGAGGGGCTGTTCGCCTCATGTTGCCCTGCCACAGGGCTTGTGGGGGATGGCCAGTCGTCGTCTTGTGGGTGCCCCTGCGTGGTATCCTCATGGTGTACGGGATGGAACAGACAGGGGGATTGGGACAGGTCATGGATGGATCTGACTTCGACATCCCCGTCTTCTGTGTCGGAGCATGCTGCCATTAATGGGGTGTCACCTATGGTGCTGCTGCCACCAGAGGCAGTACCTTCTGTGGCATCCATTGGGGGGACCTGTGGTGGTGCTGTTGTGGGCATGCTGGCTGCTGGGGTGCCTGTTGATGTTCCCTCCTGTGTGCTGCCACTTGATATGTGCTGCTGCCGTGTCTTGATGCGTGCAGCTGAGGTGGAGGGTCTTTGGCCGTCGGTCTTGGCCCTCTTTGCAGGTGTGCTGGTAGGGGTGTCCTGGAGCTCGTCGTTTGGATCGGACCCTGTGGTGGAGTAAAGGAGGGCGAGCGTTATTAATGGGTCTGTGGGAATTGGAATGGCAATGTATCACATGCATTGGGGTGGTACCTGAGGGTGATTTGGGTCGGGGCCTTGGAGGTGCTTTCATTTGTGTGTGTAGTGAGGGTGCAGTTGTTTGGCAGCCTGCAGTTAGGGTGTGCCTGCTGCACGTGTAGTGGGTGTTATTGGGGTTTTTAATTATTTATGTATTTATTGTGGTTTTAAAGTGCGCTATCAGGCCAATGTGTGTGGACGTTCTCCTGGCCATGTGTTTCTGTTGCACTATGTGGGCACGTGGTACTTCACATGATTGTACATTGTGGTTTTGGCATTGTTTTATTTGGGCCACCTACCTGATTCTCCGGATGTCTGCACTCCTTTCTCCATCCCTCCGACTCCCTCTATGCTCTCCATTCCAATGGTGGAGGCACAGATTTCTTCCCAGGGGGTCAGCTTGATGGGTGATTCCGACCCTCCCCCGGTGGCTGTGGCAATGTTGCGGTTGGCAGAAAGTATGCTACGGACGCGTATCCGCAGGTCGTCCCACCGCTTCCTGCATTGCTGTGGGTTGCGGGGTGCGGTCCCCACCGCACTTACCCGCTGTGCCACCAGGGCCCATATGGCCTTCTTGTTCGCAAGTGCCGTCCTGGTCATTTGCGTGGAGAAGACGGCGGCGGCATTCTCCTGGAGGGTCTCTGTTAGCATGGTGAGTTCCTCACGGGAGAAGTGGACCTGCCGCTTGCGGTCGCACGCTTTCTTCGCTACTTTTCCCATTTTTCTTGGTTTCACTAGGGTGGATGACGGGTTGGGATGTGTCTCAGGGTGGTGTTTTTAGTGGTTGTGTGTATTTTGTGGTTTTATAGGTGTACGGGGTGTTGTTTCCCGTTCCGGGCCCATGTTTTTACTTCCGTTTCCGTATATTTACGGTCGCCGTACTTTACGGTTGGCGCTCACTGCGGTGTCCGCTATGATGGGTGGCGGTATTGCACCTAGGGCGCCGTACGGCGGTGGTGTGGGCCGTTTTGGGGTCATTTCCGCCATCGCGGACTTTGCACTTCCGCCATGGCGTGGTGCTCGTGCCCGATGGGTCGGAATGGGCCGCACTTTGCTCCATCGTGCAATGGCGGAAACGCTATTTACGCTGTGGCGGTCCGGTCAGTCACTTTCCGCCAGGGTCGTAATGAGGGCCATTGTCTTGAGAGATACAATTCTATTTATTGACTATGCAGTGTGCAGAAAATATGATGCTGAACAGCATTCCTGTGACTGTTATTACTATAATATCAGAATTGCCATCAGATCAACTATGTTCAGTGTACCTACATGTTTTATGTAGGTACAATGTCTCCATGTGCTTGCATGGACACTGCCTCCACGTGCTCGCAGGGACACTGTCTCTTCATGCTTGCAGGGACACTGTCTCCACGTGCTTGCAGGGACACTGTCTCCACATGCTTGCAGGGACACTTTCACTGCATGCTTACAGGGACAATGTCTCTGCATGCTTGCAGGGAAACTGTGTCCACGTGCTTGCAGGGGCACTGTGTCCATGTGCTTGCATGGACACTGTTTCCACATGCTTGCATGGGGACACTATTTCCACATGCTTGCAGGGACACTCCACGTGCTTGCAGGGACACTGTCTCCACATGCTAGCAGGGACACTGTCTCCATGTGCTTGCAAGGACACTGTCTACACATGCTTGCAGGGACACTGTCTCCACGTGCTTGCAGGGACACTGTCTCCACAAATATATTCAAAGTACCTACATGTTTTATGCAGGGACACTGTCTCAGCATGCTTGCAGGAATACTTTCTCCACATGCTTACAGTGACACTGTCTCAATGTGCTTGCAGGGGCACTGTCTCCACGTGCTTGCAGGGACACTGCCTCCACGTACTCGCAGGAACACTGTCTCTTCATGCTTGCAGGCACACTTCCACCACGTGCTTGCAGGGACACTGTCTCCACATGCTTGCAGGGACACTGTCTCTGCATGCTTACAGGGACACTGTCTCCACGTGCTTGCAGGGGCACTGTGTCAACATGCTTGCAGGTACACAGTCTCCACCTGTCTCTACATGCTTGCAGGGACACTGTCTCCGAGTGCTTGCAGGGACACTGTCTCCACATGCCAGTTTACCTCCGAATTAGATCTGAGTGTTGATCAAATATTCCACAGTTTTGTGACTAATATTAGGTTATTGATTAAATACTCTAGGATGCCGTAAATAATAGGATGCTTAATGTACAAACCTGTCAAGGGTGGTACTGCAATACACCGTAATACTCCAAATACTGCTCAAGCTAAACATATATCTTGCCAGTGTCAATAATGCCATCCTAGTTTTACCCCAGTTAAATTTAAACAGTTGTCCCTTTTGCACCCAGACCATTGTCATGACTGTTTCAATAACGCCATGACAGTTTGCTCATTCGAATGCTAGTTTCTACACTACACTGTCGCCAGAAGACAACCATGTCACTCTCGTATTTCACCAGAACATTTGACCTGCCGATTTTTAATAGTACTATGCAAATACTTCCGTAGATAAGCTCAACGTTGTGCTATTTCCAACATTGCCCCATTGCATACAGCCATGGCAGTTTCACATTGCACCCAGAAATGTGTGCTTTGGCAATGTCATCCCAGTGTTGTCTGAGTCAATCATGTTGTCATGCAGGTTTCTACATTTCCCACAGAAAATGCCCATTCAGGTTTCATATTCCCATTAGAAAATTTTGACATCAATTCTAACAAAACTATGCCAATTTTTCCAAAGTCAAATTCATTGTCATGCCATTGTCTCCAGTGTCCTCAGTACATTGGTAGGCCAGCTTAAATCTCCATTCCCATTGCCCCCAGAAATGTTGTTATTAATTACGGTGATAACAGTATGATGAGCTCTCAACTCCAGGACAAACACTGTGAGGTATTCCTTATTCCGAGATCCACTTGTCTGTACCAACTTTACTGATGCATTCTCTCTTCCTTCATCTCCATGGTCCTGCAGTCAGGTGCATCTGTGCGGGTCTATGCCACTAAACATTGCAAAAAATGCTCCAGATCAGCACCCACCCCCAGGGGTGTAGGAGACCCATAAAATCTGGCCGGCTCTGGGGGCACCTTTGGGACTTTGCTTTTATTATTTATTGTGTTTTAGTCAAAGAACTCGACTTTTCACAAAATTAAAATAGCAGTACGTATTAAATTGAAACAAGGGACAAGAAGAAAAGAAAACAGAAGAAAGTTAAAAAAAGAAAAGCAGTTCAGAGAATAAAATCCTTCAATTTGGTGTCTCACTTCAGAAGGCTCCGTTCACGTAAAAATCTTACCACTTCCCAGGTCAAAAAGCATTCATGGCCTGAGCATAGCTCGTCCCAAAAAGATTGGGTGTCCACCGACCATTCCTGGCTTGTCCACAAATCTCTCAAACTTTACAACCATCTTAATGGGGGCTTTGCTCCAGACACAAACCACAGAGTAAAATGATCTGTCAATTATTTTGTAGTGAGCGATGATTTTGAGCATTTGTTAAACAAACGAATATTTTTTTCCGGCGTTCGGTACGCATGATACATTGTTTTGCTATTAACCAGATCCATTATATCTTTGTGTATATTGTGCACATAAACATGATTGAGTCTTTTCTGAGTCATAGTTGTGCACAGCCACGTTTTCAGTCATCGTAAAGCACTAAAGCTCCTCTCAGCCTCACAGGAAGATACTGGAACAGTTAGGAGCATCCGCAGTAGCTTCTCAACCTGTGCAAAGAAAGCTCTTTCTGTGGGAGGCATCCGTTGAAAGATCTCTACCAATCCTGAGATGGAAGACTATTTATGGATGCTTGACAATGTTGTTAATTGTGCCGAGAGGAGGAGATATTCAATTTCTGGATACTTAACAATATTTTCGGCACTTCTGCACGTTAGAAGCGGCTGTTCAATGTGTTCATACATTTGGATGCCATCCTGGTCAAAATGTTGCTTAAGTTGAACAGAAACGGTATCTAAAAATTCAAAATACTGTGGTCTGTAGTACTTGGATGAACATTTTTAGCTAATCCTTCATCAATATGTTATGGAATGTGTCGTTGTCTGGGCAGTTCTATCTCCTTCAGTTCATATTTTGACACCATATGGTTATTGTACTTAAATAGACTGTCAAAAGATTGTTCATTGCAAAGCTTTAGGATGGCACTGTGTGTGTGATTCACAGCTGCAAGTAATCCGGATACTGTTTGTTGGTTTCCTTGCATGGCAATATTCAAGCACTCAAGGAACTGCATGACTTGGACAACAATCTTCAGACCTAAGAAAGTTATTCCCTCTTGAAATTGTTTGAATAGGCCATGGGCACGAGCAGGCACAACACCATTATTCTTGGAAGCTGCCATTTCTTCTAATGTTTCCAGAATAGCCGCATAATTAACCATTATTTTTGCACAGCTTTTACCCGATCCGTCCCGCACGCGGTACACAATGGCTTGATTTTGGCAACCTTGGCTGGACCTTCAGTTGAATGCTGGACAATATCTGTACATTTTGTGTGGCGTGTCATAGATTGCACAAAGAGATTATCAAGCTCTTGAACATAGAGTATTGCATCATCCATTATGGGAAACAGTTGTGCTGCAGCTTGAATGACTACATTTGTACAGTGAGCGAGCTCAACAATGGACATAAAATGCAAGTGGTTGTTGTTGCCATATTATTGCCTGTGCACCATGGTACTTCCCTGCCATATTTGCTGCACCATCATAAGTTTGTGCTCTAAGCATTGACAAAGACAGACCCTGGTGACATAAAACATCAATGTTAGCAATTGATGCTCCGCGGGTATCATCTGCTTGGTACAGTCCAATAAAATCTTCATGAGGCCAAAGATCTTAGTCAACATATCGGATAAAAAAACATTCTTGTTCTTGACCAGATAAATCTTGTGGGCCATCAACTATAACAGCAGAGGTATTGTCTCTAATACTATTACGGATTATACACAAAATTGCATGAGACAATAACTGCAGAACTTCATTTTGGATGTCTGGACTGAAGTATTCTGCTCTGCTTGATATGATCCATTGTTTCAGACAAGGCACATCATCTGCTTGTGCATTGCTAACTTGCCTAAAATTCCCATCTTTGTCATCATGCCCTTGCAGGGCAAGACCTTGTTTTGCCAGAAGAGCAGTCATGTGAATTATCTTGTTAAGGCACAACCAAGAATCTTGCTGTTGTTTTTAACTTTTTGCCAAAGTTGTGAATCAATTGGTTTACTTCCTTTATGGTGTGCCAATCGCTTTACAGAGTATGCCTTAGCAGAACTATTTTGATGCTTGTTGAACTTTTCTATAGACTTTTCCAATTGTTGAAACCAATAGTAAGAAGCGCTTGCTCAGCGCTCTTCGAGAGATCAACCAGTTTCAATGCAGCAGACTTTGCACAGTGGAACCAAATGACTCCTTCCTGTTTGGTACTGTAGTGCAACCATGGAAAATCTTTGAACCAGCTTTCCTGAAAAAGAAATATGCGCTTATTCTGATTTTGTGACTGCACTACAATGGTTTGAACTGGTATACATTTCACAGATGGGTGATTTGGAACCATTGCACTTAGAAGAACTCCCTGGTCATTGCTATCTGCAAGGCTGGTAGATTTTTGTTGAATAAAGATTTCACAGTTGTTCTGGTCATCTTCCACGTGGCCAGTTGTTGTCCCAAGGATATGTTCTGCTCCATAGATCCTTTCGTTATATTCATTTGTGGGCATGGCTGGGATTCCGTCATGTGAAGTCATTGCAATGCATTCAATTGGAACCTCATCAGTATATTCAACTT
Source organism: Ambystoma mexicanum (assembly GCF_040938575.1). Taxonomy (NCBI): domain Eukaryota; kingdom Metazoa; phylum Chordata; class Amphibia; order Caudata; family Ambystomatidae; genus Ambystoma; species Ambystoma mexicanum. The sequence continues at coordinate 434,163,816 of NC_090937.1, forward strand.
CTGATCCTACCAGTTGGTCAGTAGACTGCAACACAGGCATGTTCTCTGCTTCACTGAACTGTTTTGTAACAAAGAATTTACAAATGTCCATTCTGAAAAAGAAAAAAGAAGACTACATTCGGAAAAAGAAAAAAGGAGACTATACAGCATTGCAATTCGGCCAGACATGGAATTGGCAATGCAATGTTACCATTTATAAAAAAACATATTTGTTGTGTACAGTACAATGTACATATCCAAGATGCCCACTCCAGTGACTTTCTCACAGATATGTTGATGCCCGGGGTGGATGGGGTGGAGTTTAAAAGACACTGCCACAGTGAAAGGTGATATAGAAATGCAACAAAAACATCAATTTGAGGGGTTGATCATTTTCTTTTAGGGCAATAAATAGTAAAAGTCAGTGTGTGTGTGTGTGTTATATGTGCGAGTGGAATGCCAGAAATATTTCTGTGTCTCACTCTGCACGCAGGGCCATTCCAAGTACTTGTGGAGCTAAATTCAGCAATTCAAGTGTGGGAGTGGGACCAATCTAATGTGTGTAGGAGGACAACAGGAAGTGACATCATGGGGAATTACATCACTAGAAAAATAAATTACCTCTGTAAACATAGTTTCTCAAACAAAGCAAGGTTCCCAGGCAACATGCATCCCCAACCCATTTCATCCTATTCCCATGCTGGGAGGGAAGGGCAGCAGGGCACACAGAATAAATGCATTCTTAAATGAGCATTGGCAATGCCATCATTTGTGGCTTTTGTGTAGGTATGGGAAAGGCATTTGCCGGGCACTGTCATAGTGGTCTTAACTGGATTGTAGCAGCTGCATGGTGGTAGTACCTGGGCATTATGGGCATATAATAGCACTGCTTGGTGAATGCCTGACATTGATAAACAAGCTAAAATTGTTGGCTTTGCCAGTGCTTGTTTTTAACAGGACATCAATGAAGGACATACATAGTGCTTATAAATCAAGTGGCTGAAGGCAGACCTGGGTACAGAATGTTTATTACACCAGAAGCGTGTTTGCAGCTGCTTTGAAAAAACACTGACAGGCACTTGAGTGCAAAGTTTGATGGCAAGGTTTGAATAAATTGAGCACAAAGAGTTATCATGCGAAGTTGGCATGGGTAGCGAGGGAAATAAAAACAGTAATACTTCCAACCAAAAACATCAGTACACACAGGATCGGGACAAAAGAGGATTGCAACATATATGCCATTCTGTTAATCATCTTTACTCACTTATTATGCTGTGTAATTTGTCCGCTTTCTTGTGTGAGGTTCGGCTACTGCAAGTAATCGAAAATCAGCTCTGGTTTTTCTTTCCTCAGGCACATGAACTTCACTGCTTCAGGTCTTCAAAGTTCCTTTGTTGAACCAAGGACATATAAAGCACAATGTTAGATGCACACACCACAACATATTTATTTATGAAGTTTTGTAACATGCACATTGCTAGCTTTCCAACACCTGGCACTTGCCTAAAATTGCTAAGGGCACAACAGATTTCTCTGAAATATATATTGTAATTTTAGAGTGCTAGGCTCTTGTTAACATCTCTGGCTCTAGAAAGAAAGGGCTTCAAGCATTTTACAATGGAGCAATCCCATTAAAAACACTTTGTAAATCAGGCCTAAAAAGACTGCTGCTGAACAATATAGGATGGGAGCTAACACATACACATACTTGAAATGGTTCCGTTCAGGAGTTTCATCAACATTACAGAAGTCTTGAAGAAGGCAATTCATTAGTGTGCAGGGTAGCTGAATATGTATAATATAATGTAAATATAGCTACCTGGTCCGTATAGCTAAGTGGCTCTCACACAACTTGTCTGTGTCTGGCCTATATCAATCCTCACCAAATCACCAAATGCAGAGTGGGCGTACCACCACGCCATATAGTAACGTGCATCCACTGTACACCTGTGATAAACTCAGTGAGTAGACAGTACTAAATCCAAAGTGCAGTGCAGTTTCAAGACGAGCCCCTCTGTGCTTACACTGTCACACTGCCACTAAATTGTCAATGTGTAGCGCTCACCAAGAATGTACAATGCATGATCATTGAAAAGCAAATGCCTCCACGGGGTTCTCACTCATTTTTAAGAAGGGGGGAGGCTGCTCTAGAATTCACAGAGGCTGCGATACATCTAATAACCATCTAATAATTTCTTATTATGCAGACCTAAATCACCATTACTAGCAGGGGCAGAATGCTAGGGATTCGTCGTCGACTCTGCCTGAGCTCGGATTTAATCCCCCCACCCTTAGATGAATGGAGTCGACACTGCGACTAGCAGCCATATGAGCTGGGAAGATAGCTAAGGGGCAACACATTTGTTTTGGAAGCAAGATAACGCAGAGCAACACAGGTTTGAATCCCGGTCCCAGGCTTAGAGACTGGTGTCCGGTATTGGGCATTTATTTATTTATTTATAGGATATTTATAATACGCTCATACAATAAAAACAGTGGGTGGTGAGAGGCAGGGATAGCCTGCTCGAGATACTCCTTTACATCTTTCCCCCATCACTGACATATGCAGTAGATTGTGCAGGAGCTTACCCAAATGTATCGCAATACTTTGGTCTTAATGACATTCCCCCCACAGGACTTGTTTTTCTGTTCCATCTCAGTTGGTCTGATGATCCATTTCACTACTTGTGTTTCTCCAGGTCTCCCAGCAATGGACCTTTAGAGAGATCTTTTATAATAATCTCACCTGCGCTTTAAGTGCAGATGTTTTATGGAGCTCCGCCAACCCATCCTATCCTATTCCACTTGAACCCTCAATGATAGAACATGAGTGTGCCCCTTTACAGCAGTGTATGGGCTGCAATCAACCCTCAGCACCAGGGTATTGACTGGATTTACATGGATAAGTGCTGTTGTGAATCTCGAGGCTCTGCTTTATTATTTTCTGGGTCACCCAGATGGCTTATGGTGGCCTCTATTAAAACTTCTCTACAACTCATTGTTCAGCTGGTGGTGGGTTCCTAAAATGCAATTGCATCCCTATTTTAAAATTACTGTTGGCAACGCCAACCGTTTGGCTTTAATGTAGGCATGGAAAAGGCACTTGCCAGGCACCACCATAGTGTTATTAGGTACCCATTGATGGTAGCAGCTACAAAATGGTGCAAGTACCTGGAAATTTAATAGCAGTGCCTGTCAAATGCCCAATACGTATACACAAGCAAACACTTGCCATTTCTGGTTTTCAGCAGGACTTCAGTGAAGGAAATGCATAGAGCTAATAGAGTGGCTGAAGGCATCCCTGGATAAGACATTTGTATTACACCATTAGTATGTTCCCAGCTCCAATTAAGTTATTAACTACACAAGGCTTTGTAGTAAACATCCCTGAGTCATTGGATTTATCTAAACCAGAACTGGCACTTTACGTGCTCATTATAGATCATTCTACTGTTTTTTTTAAAGGAATAGGCTATGGCGTCAAATGATTCTGCAGTCCGTGTGGCATCCATCCACCAAAAACCCATGAAAGTTGCTAAGATAGCCCAAATAACATGATGCTGTGTCGCAAGGCAAGATGTCATGCACCCTGGCACTAGCTCCCCCTACAGGACAGGTCAGAGGTGAATATATACCTCATTTAAGGTTAGTCCTGACTTCAGACCTATGCTGCTGGTAGGATTGAGTGAAAAGGGAGTTTATGCAGGAACAGCCTGCTGTGACTGTCTCTTCCTGGAGAGGAGACAGTGCAGATGACACTGGGGCAGTGGGAGAGCGCTGAGGCTGAGCTCCCATGTTGGCCAGCACCTGGGAGAGAGGAGTCACTGTGTGTATTATCAGGCCCACTCAATGCACAGACAGATATGGTGTAGTGTATATATCTGCAATTATTTCAACAAACGACTTCTAATCGTCCTTGTGGAGGCCTCGTGAGCATGGATCAAGCGTTAGAAGAAGACGCATTCGTGACTGCAGCCTTAACCTGGGAACATGTGGCGAGGCACCATTCTTCCTTTTCTTCCTTGTACAAATCTCCCCTCTGTATCCTTCTATACTCCACATTCCCATCTGCTGTACACTCTTTTCTCCCAAGTCCCTTCCCTGCACCCCACACCAAGTCACACCTCTGACACACTGCCCTCTGCACTTTCTCACTTGTCTGTACTTCTCGCACATTTGCAAAACCCAAAGCACCTCCTATGCCATTTCTGCCCTACACCACCCTCCCTGTGTTCTGGTCTTTCCTGCACCCCTCTCTCTCCTGCACACACTGGTCACCCTATGCTGCAAACCATCCCTATCTTTCATCTGCGCTCCGTTCTTGTTCCCATCTCTCCCCTGTCTTGCGCCTCTCTTTTGCTGTCTTTTTCACTTTGCAGTCCCACACTCGACTGTGGGCTCACATGGCTTTTTTATTCCCACAAGGCACAGGTGGCGGGCGGTTCTCTGACCCACCTCACACTGCACTTATGGTTCCTAATCAGAATTCGAGCTCTGCAGAGCAGAACCTAAACAAGCTTCCCCAGGGCCAACCCCTTCCTCGACGCACACCTCCCATCAGACACAGCTGCCCACTGTCTTTTCCTGTTAACAGAAATAAAATGAAGGTTCGCCCCTCAGGTTTTTAAATTCATAAAAGTCTGCCAAGTTATGACAGGCATTGTCAGACAAATGGCCCATGTTATTATTGAACTGAATTAGCATGCACTACACTATTGAAAACACCCCATATCTGCTGAAACACCTAATAGATAGCAAAGATGAAAATACCACAGCAATGGACTCACACCCAATGTTTTGAAAATAACCTTACTGTGCAGTGTTAGAGACAATCCCAGTACAGTCTGCAAAATTATGCAACTATGAGTACTGGATCAAAAATGGACAGTGTCTCCTGCCAGTGTTGACAGCACCTGAAAAGGCCCAAACAGGCTCCCCTCATATCACTTGATGTATGAAAGGGCACAGCTGGACCTGTTTTGCACTGATAATGTATTTCTGTTAGAATGCTAACACTGCTATAGTCCCAGAGCATTGCAAGAGTACTTCAGAGGATAACTCATGCACTTGGAATTTTATATAACTGATAGGGTACTGCTGAGGGCGGTTGCATCATTACCTTTAATTTGACCGCAGAACAAATGTTGCAGTATGATTTATGTCAGCTTTCTGCACACAAAGATCAATGGCATGCAGCCGACTTGAGTGGGATAAGAGACATTCAATCTGTGATATCTGCTATATAAATAATATATGGAAGTGACCTTGCGGTCATCTTCACAAAGATGTGTTATCCCAAGGTACCCATTAATACCATGAGAACCCCCCCCCCCTTGCCTACCGAGATGCCCAAACCCAGCTGCCACCCTTAAAACCATTTCTCGAAGCCAAGCCCCATGGTCACTGTGGGATAACCAAGAATTACTTCTCTCATAAATCCCCTTTCTCCCAGAGGGAAAACCCTGAGTGAATGTGGAAAAAAGAATTATCGATTCAGAAGAAGCTAGACTATAGGGAAACCTACTCAGATCCTAAAAGCCAGCTAAGTTGTTAAGCCCTAATTAGGTCCTAAAAGCCAGCTAAGATATTAAGGAGTATGTCCCAAGGCCAAGTTACACGGACGCTGAGGGCAAATGAAACACAGAAGGACTTCATCTCCCATAATGCTCTTCTCTTGCACACGCAAGTCCTGGAACAGATCTGAGAAATGCAGTTACAGATCCAGGCGTAGAAAGATGATGTGCAGGACAACCTATGCCCATGTCAACTTCTGTATATTGGGAAAACAAAAAGACACATTAAAATACGCATAGGGGAACATCGGACTAACATCAGAAATCAAACACCTAATAAACCCCTCGTTGCCCACTATCTCCTCCTAAAACATAAACCATGTGAAATATTCTGGTTTATTATTCAAACAGTTCAAATTTCGAAAAGAGGTGGAGACCGTGACCTGGCCCTGCGCAAATGTGAACAGAAGTGGATTTTTGATTTGGATACAGTGAAAAATGGTCTAAATTCATCAGTTGAGTGGGGCATTTTCTTCTGAGGAGAATGTTTCGTCTACCAGGCCAAGTTCTTACGGCTTTTTTTCAGATGTTTTTTCAACTACAATAAACACACGGGCTGTACTCTATGGACATTTTTTTTTACATGTGTGCACTACAAGAATAGTTGACCCTGGCATCCCAAGATAGGATCTTAGTAATTTACATATTTTTTCTTTTTTGATAAGATCCTTTCCAATATCGGAGTGTGTGCTTTAACATCCTTTCTTTCGCACCATTTGATAATGTATCATTTCATTTCACTTCAACGAATAAAGCATAATCACATATCATCGAGACCTCTTAAATGAGGAGTATCCACCATCTCGCTCACACCTTCCAAGATGGCCGCATGTGCTACCACGAAAGAAATAGGTGTTTTGAACACGTACGCGGTAGTCACATGACATGCAAACACGGAAGTAATACAATCTCCTCCTTCGCGGCACCAAATTCAAACGAGTTGGCTTTCCCGCGTCGAAACTGAGAGGAGCTGCACTGCGATGAGAAAAGATCGTCCCACTGAATCATTCAGAAGGTAAACAAAATTAAACGCCGAAGATTCGCTGTTTTTTCTTAAAAATAACAACTGAACCTCGCTAATAAATGAGTGGAGTATAGTATACTGCAGTTAATGTGGAGATTATTTCTCTTAACGTTGGCTCTTTCAAATCTTCCTTACAGGTCAGTGGAATAGAAAAATACGGCACCCTTAGGAAATTACATACAGGGGAAACGTGTAACTGCGAAAACATCCAGTGCCAAACCAAATTACACGACTTCGGTATAAAATTATCAGGTCAGTAAACAATGAAGATGACTTTTGTGCTTTGAAATACTAATATGTACAAACGTAACAATGATTCGTCAAAATTCCAATACATGAATTGTGTCCGTAGGTTTGAAGTCTGAATTATTTCGACGAAAGGACCAACCATAAAGCTCAAATAAGATAAAAGCAATTCACTGTACGACGACATACAGGAAAAGGAAGTGAATCCACCTGTCGCTACAAATAAAACTAAAAATCTTGAGTCCGACTATAAAAGCATATAAAGGTCAGTGCCAAGTGGGAATGTGGAGAAGATTGTATCCATGTCGCACAAACTTTTACCAGAAGAGCTTTTAATGTGAGTTGAGCTTTAGACTAAACACTAACACAAATTCCATATTTCCATTCCTTGCAGCACTGGAAAATAGTGTGAATACCTGGGGTTTTCTGAACTTTTGTCATTTTGAAAAACAACACCTCGTCCTGAAGAGGGCCACAATTAAAAAAGCAGAACACCAGGGATGGTGTTGATGCAAACTGTGTGCCGAAACATATGTAGACATCCTGACACAAAAATAAATGTGTTTTTTTGCAGCGTTAGAATTTCTATGCTGTACATTTAATGTCTTGGTTTCCCCAAACTGAACAAGGAATTTAACAATTGAATTGGCAAAGTGTCTCATCAGAATTGTCACTTTACTAACCCTAGACACCACGAGCAGAATATGTGTGTGTTTTTTCTGGACTTTTTAATTTCATGTATTTGTTTCTAAGTTTGGAGGTGTCTTGTGGAAACCACTGGCTACTTACAAAAGTGTATAACCTAATCTATTAAAATTTGTGTTTTTACTTTGACCGCTCTCTGGACAATGAAATGCTTCTATGCGACTTCTAGATAGATAAGAAATATATCTATCAAAAAAATCCCTTTGTCCCTGATCCCCTTGCAAGGTGGACGTAAAGAGGGGTAATTGAGCTTTTGTTACTTTGTTTCTCTACAGGAGAGGCAGTCATGGAAGGTCTACACACCCCTCCCATTCAACACCGAGAGAGTTGGGAAGAAGTGCAGTCCTTTGCAGTACAGCAACCAGACACCATGAGGGCCACAGAGTCTCCACGTCAATGGAAGAAAGACCCACTTAATGCAGAGGGCATAAGAAAAGTTTGTACAACCTCATCACCCCCAAAAGGAGTACACACACACACACACACACACACTCCACTAGCTGGTATATGAGATAGCAAAATCATAAGTCACAGAGAAGAAAGCCTCCACTAAGAGCAGAGGTGTCAGTAACAGTTCTATCCCCGCACCCAGTCTGAAATCACATGATATGGTTTGAAAATGGCAGCCAACCTATTAAAAGCCATCCCTAATGGAACCTAGAACCACAAAGCATCCTTTCCACTGAGCACACCCAAGAAAAGTGCATGGCCCCTCGAGCTAACCTGACAGAAGCTATTCAGTACAAATGCCACACAAGGGCTGGCTTCACAGACAGCTGGCCCTTCACGAGAGCTGGGCTGGTCAATTAAAGTGTTGTAGAGCAGGATGGAGGTTAGGACTGTGGAGAGGAGGTTATCGCCACCAGAGGAGTGCGGAGGAGGCATGTAATGTGGGGATGCGTATCTGACCACCAGAGAGTGAGGAGCAGGCACTGGCAAGGTCAGATATACAGTTTCTAAATACGTCCGGCGCATTGCAAACTGATCAGGGAATCCTTGCCTCTTAATGTTTCATGATGAAACTGACGTTGGCAGTGACACACTTTCATGACTTGAAAAACCTGACCGTCTCAGGTTTTTTAATTCATAAAAGTGTGCCAATGTCAGATATACAGTTTCTAAATACGCCCTGCGCGTTGCAAACTGAGAGAATCCTGGCCTCTTAATGTTTCATCATGAACCATTAAGAGGTCAGGATTCCCTGATTAGTTTTGCAACACGCCGTGCGTGTTTAGAAACTGTATTTTTGATGTTGGTACATTCCCACTAATAAATCCTCCCCATGCCGCCCTGCACATGTGAGAGGGGAACCACTTGACTGCCGCCCTGCACATGTGAGAGGGGAACCACTTGACTTACCTCATGGTAGCTGAGGTGGAGGTTGAGTCGCAGTCGGACTCGGAGTCTCACTCTGTCTCTCTCGATATTAACACACGCTGTCAGTCAGTCACTGGAACACGCGTCGCTGCGTGGCTTCTCCTTCGTTCTGGAAAAAAGTAATGCTGAGGCTGCGCAGCAGTGCACTGCACAGGCAGGAGCATGTGCAGTTTGTTCCCCGGCCTGGGCATGTTCTAAATGAGCAGGCGCGGGACAGAGAGCAGCAGAAGTTCTTGTTTTAGCCCACTGCTGCAGACAGTGACGGTATGAAGTTAACTTGTACTTTAACTTTTGCAAGCTGCAGACATGACAGAGACACAATTTCTGAGGGGCCAGGGGGGATAAATGCCATTATATCCCCCCCACTTAAAATTGTCAGGGGGATTTTACCCCCGTCCGCCCCATGTCCTACGCCCATGCCCACCCCTGCCTGCCATGGAGCAATCCTGTCAACTGGTAAGCAATGCCAGATGGCATAGTTGACTACAATTATTTTCCCCGCTTCAAAAGAGATAAATCGAGTTTCTAAGATCAAATACGGAGCATGGGAATGACTGTGGTTGGGATTCCAATGCAATACTGATTGCCAAAACTGGCTACCTCCCCTATAGACTCTCATAAATGTCCCTGACAGGATAACGATGCTCATATATCGCACACATATTCACTGTGGTTTTTAGAATGACCACGTGCGTTAAATCAGGGAAGATTATTCATAATGTAAAGTGAAAGGAACATCTACTTAAGCAATAAACCCTGAGCACCGGGGGAATTACCAAGCCAGGTAATGCCCCGGGCCCATAGTTATAGACCTGAGCAAAGCGAGGACCTTAACGAAGGCCCTGGGGCATTACCTGACTCGGTAATGCCCCTGCGGTGAAGGGTTTATAGCTATTAGTACCCTGGCATGCCAGACTGGGGTACTAATAGCATTGTTACTGTTCTGAAACGCTGTAGCATTTCGGAACAGAAAAAAAAGAGTCCGTTTTCCCTTTCCATCGCAGCCATTGAGAGCAGCTGCGCTGGGGACAGAAGTGTTGCCAGCCCGTTTGCTCCCGAAAAGGAGAAATACAAAGGTAAGTGGCTTTGAGAGGGTGGGGAGGGGATTGTGTGCAGGGGAGGGGTAAAAATGTTTACCTGAATCCCCGGCGGGGGACGATGGCAGACTCCAGCCATGTGGAGGCTCGGAGCAGGGATGGCCCCGCTTCGAGCCTCTGCATTGGCTGAGGCGCTACCACGCCCCCCCATCGCCCGGCCGAGAGATTCCCGACCGGGTAAAGCCCAGACGAGGGCCAATCAGAATGGTTGTTACATTCTGGTTGACCCTCACCGGGTACTAATTATACATAAAGAGGAGGTTGCATATGTACCATCATATGCGTAGTTCTCGTTTCCCATGCTCTTTTAATGTAACAGAGTACCTGACTTTCTTTCAGCAGGTCATCTAACTGCTTACAGATATCTAACGCATTATCTGCCTTCCTCATACATTCCTGTACCACTAGCAGCTGCAGCCAGCGGGTCCTGACCTTTTTATATAAAGGATAACAACATGTTGCACCTGATAAAAGAAGGTGGATTCCGTAGGTTTCCATTCTAAATGCCATCTGCAAAGGGTAATTTGCAGGAAACAGGCCAAGCTGTGAAAGGACCTAGCAAGGTGCACACACAGAACGCGCCAAAAACATATATGAACTAGCAGCAAAAACTAGAATGCTTCTAGAAGCCAGGCCCGCCCATGGTGCCGTTGAGCCATTGCCCAAGGGGTGACCTGACAGACCAGTGTGCCCCAGTTTCCTTGGCCAAAGTAGGCCACTTCGATTATTGCGCACTTTGCAGCTTATAGGTTTTAACAATTGTTCACGAACATTGGCTGCGATTCATACCATGTTGCACGTGTTTTAAAAATGTGCCCCCCAGCTACCACTGTGTTTGTCACGCAAAGTCATGAGGCGTGCTTCCTGAATGTGGGACACATTATTTTTGCCCCTGGTCTATTTTGTGTCTCCGTCCGACCCTGCTATAAAGGTATGTTGACAGATTGGATTATCTGAGCACAAGGTTCATGAACACAGGTAAATGGCATGGCTACATTGAAAGCACGCAACGCCACTGCAAAATGTGCCTTAGCACATGGAACGGGCGTCCACGCGCTCACTCGAATATTGACACAGGGGAAAGCTGCCAGTGGAGTAACTTTGCTGAAAATGTTGGGGGGGACATGACATCTGAAGAAAAAGTTCCCCAGCCAAATGAATGGGGACAAAATAGTGTGCCATGAAAGTTGGGGGGGACAAACACCCCTGTCCCCCCCCTAAAATTACGGCCATGAAAGCTGCGTCCATTTTTGGCACTGAACTGTGGGGATTTGCTAAGCCTTACGATTACCAATAACCGATAATACATTTCTATATAAAAACGATTAAGTTTTCCCCAAAGCACCTGAAATAAAACCCTGCATATTGACATAAAACATGATCATATAGTAGCCACGATTGCGCTGAGACCACTATAGTGTTGGGTACGGCATTGGTTCTTCGCCATGTATGGGGAAATACAGAAAAGCAATGTCTGATCTACTGGCCCAAGAAGACTTTGCTTGCTGCAAACACTGGTTTGCCTGAGTTTTGAAGACCTTCGGCACAAGGTTCAAGATATTGCCAACTGCGCAAAGCCTGCGATATAAAGGGCCTACACAGAGGCGTTGCTAGGGGGGGGGCTAAAGGGGCTATAGCCCCTGGTATTTTGGTTGAAGCCCCGATAGAAGCTCAGGGGTTACAACCAAAAAGGCTAGCTAGCCCCCAGTCCCGACAGTCCCAAAATTAGCGTGGCCCCGGATCTTTTCCAGACCAGGCAACACCCCTGGGCCTACACAGTCTCATTGAAAGAGAAAGCTCTTAGGTTTCGTAAGCATTCACACCCCGCAGCAGTGGTCTATTGCTACAATAAACACAACTTTGGATGTGAGGGATGCTAAGGCACTATTCGATTCCACCTGGGCACAGTACCACTAGCCAGTTTACCACAAATTGGAAGCCAAAAGTCTATGATGCATGCCTGGCTTGTAACAGGCACAGTGAAAGCATTCAACACTTCCCTTTTCTTTGCCCAAGGTCTAATTTTCTAAGAGCAGTTTACCTAAAACCCCTTTGAAAAAAATCTTGTATCAAGCACACAACCGGCACACTTTACTTATGCAAATCAACTGGGCATGTTTCCATGTGTCATGCAGTTTCCAAGTTCAGACACGGAGCATGGCTAGCTGGGAAAAAGGTACAACTCGCTGGACAAACACCTTAAATAGATATATAGGTGTCAGGCGATAGATGATTACACATTAATGCACATTTTTAAACTGTATAAACCAAGTGTGGTGTTGATGGATTTTTGATAATTAGCTATCAAATGCTGATTTTGATATGAATGAGTTTCTGTATTATTCATATTTTGTAGAATATTTTCAGGTCATTCATTGGAGAGTATATACAACTATGAGATTATTTTAAAGATCTATAATGTGATGGATGTTAGCCATAATTACACATGATTTTAGATGCAGTGATGCATCGTTTATTCCTTACATGTATGGCGCCTCTGGAGACTTTTTAAACACAGAAGAACATTCATGTTGACATTGTAAGCTCCGGAGAGCATCCACACTGGAATAGCTGTTCAACAAGGTTCATGTTCAGACATGTCCTGGATTGTGGTGCGATCTGCTGTGTTTCCTCGCTATGTTTCATTTGCTCCTGTCAACATGTTCTTGAAGACTGAAAGTCCAAAAGTCAAATCTTAAAAACATGACCAAGCGCAGATGGGTCATTACGACCCAGGCGCTAATTGCGCAAACTTTACCACCATGGTGTAAACTACGTTTACACCATGGTGGATGGCGGATTTACCGCCCCATTCCAAGGTGAGTGGGGCGGTAAATCACCATTTCCCATTTTCCCTTCCCCATTCCCATTTTTGCCCCATAGGGCATAATGGGAGTGGGGAAGGCGCTAATTACGCCACCGTAAATTACGGTGACGTAATTAGCATCATGGCAGGTTAGCGCCATGGATTTTAACGGCTGCTAAGAGCAGCCGTTAAAATCAGAATAGGCGTTAAGGGTTAACGACGGCGTTAACCCTTAACGCCTGGGTCGTAATGAATTCTCGAATGAATAAATGATGATTGAAACATTCTTTCTCCTACACTGTTATTGGTCTCAGTCACAACAAGTGCACTGATGGTGGCTGCTGTAGACAAGAGGCTCCTGTTCATGTAGTGCACACAAATAGGTTCCAAACGTCCTTCTTTCTTTCAACAACTTTCTAAGAAGTGATAGGTAATATTTGTGTGCCGCAGTCATGCTTAATTTATGACCAAAGCTCCAAATGTAGGCGCAACAACATACGTGGCTCAGGATGAACCCGGAGTGCGCAGTGCACATTCACATGCGGTATCCGAGGCAATGCACGCAACCGTAAGTTGTGAACACCTGCATCCCTTAGTGAGAAGAGCTGCCGCACAATTGCTTACCCCTCAGTGATGATCGGCTTCCAGGGGAATGAGTGCATGCATATTTGTGCAAATCCCAACATTTGCGATAGCAGAACTCCTGGTCTATGGAACTCTGCTTAGGTTGGCCCCTGAGTTGGGTACTGCAGCATGGCAAAGAAGTATCACTCCAGTGGCACATGGGCTTGCTGAAGTATATACTCAATGGAACTATATCAAGGAGGAACAATATTTTATGTGCCGCCACAGCCTGGGAACTATTTTGAAATGAATGACTTGGGACAACTGTCCAACCCGTTTCTCCCTTTTATGATGAGATTAGGAGAATAAACCTATTGAGAGAGGTCTGCAAAAGATCATTGGTGATGATCATGGGGATGTGGTTGCTTTGTACTAAAAAATAAAATTAATTGAACACAAAAACATATGGTAGTCAATGATTTATGGCAGATAGTTGTGGGAATTTAGTGAAGAACAGAAGGTCAGGTAGGTGTCGCCCACCGGGAGTGTGCGTGGGTGTCACCCACCCTGACTGTTGTATGCACTGCGCGTGAGCTTTGCAGAACCCCTGCACCTGAGGGCTCTGAGCTCAGTGTCAGATTTGGTCATGTTGATGACATTGTGGAATGATCCTCAGCCGGTGCTATTCCCATTGTGTCCCATTCCCTCTTGAAGATTGCATGGCATGTCACAGAACAAGTGTTCACGTCAAAGGAAAGTGTTTCCAGGGGGATTGTGAATTCTCCTCCACTTCAGCCTTGAGTGTTGCAGCCTGGAGGAGGAGGAGAGAAAAAAAGCAGAAGATGTGGCTCAGGTTCTTGAAGGCCCCTGATTAATGCAAGGTGCCACGTGCATGTGTGAGATGTGCATGGGTGCGACTGAATGCTTATCTCGCGCCCAATGCACAGGAAGCCTCTCTTTTTATTATTATGTTGATGTTTTCTGATGTCACTGCATGCAGGCATGCAAGTAGGAATGTAGACCGGTTGTTTACAATGCCGTCCGCATCATGTTTCATCTATTTGATATTGTCACATCCCTGCCCTTCATTATAAAGTTCAGATACTTTCTGCCCATGTGGACTGCTTTGTGCTGTGTCTATATCCAGATTACCCCAAAATAAACCTTTTAATTTGCCTGGCATTTCCCTCTTACATCTTGGGTACTACTTGTGCCCAGGCAATTCAGCCAGACCCCCTGAGTCCTCAGAGCCTTCAACTTCTGAATTGGCATCTGGTGATTCCTTCTGTCATGGCTAGTTTATCCAAGTCAATGCTATTGCAACCAATGTTTCTGTCGCCTTCAGGATCTTCTATGGGGTTTGGCCTCCTCTCCGGCTGTTTGGTTAGGGCTTTCGAGCGCAATGAATTTCAGGTGACCAACAAGGATCCTTTACATGCGATGACCGTTCTACCCTCATTGGCCATAAAGGCAAACGCATGTGAGTCAAAGGGCAGCCAGACCTTCCCAATGGGGTCTTGGGTTCTTTAGGAGCACAGCATCTCCTACTTGTAGGGTGGACTTAAACTTGCTGGCCCTCCTCTTCTGCCTCTCTGCATCGTTGTGTTCGCGGTGTGTCGAGCTTCACTACAAATCATATTTGTGTGGGGATTGTGTGCAAGGTGCTCATACTATTAGAAGACTTGCTGGTGAAACTCCTGTTAATCAACCAGGTGTTGTTTGGTATTGTCGCAGGAACTGGGATATGGCGCTCTCCATTACCTTGTTCTGATCAATATCCATACTCAGAAGCTTCATTCGGGTGCACAAAAAGTACTCTGCATCCCCATTGGCTTGCGGTCAGCATGAGGTGATCTGGCGGTGGTGGATGATGAGAATTTCCGGGAACATTTCCTCTTGCTATTCTTGCAAAGAGGGCTTGGTATCAATATTTGAGGAGAATGGCAACCTGTATGTTGCAAACAAATTCTCGAGATTTGGTATTACGACTGTTGCAATGGTGGGGGTTACTATGTGCATCTCCAAAGGACTGGAAAATTCGTCTATGACCACTAGGGTATGTCAGCCAACAGGTAGTGAACCAAAGTCTGAACAAGTGTTCCCATTGGAGACTGCCTCTTTTTTTAATTTAAATCTTTTTATTAACAAAGAATAATCATACAGTGAGTACAATATGACAGCAAAATGCCAATCGGGAGGACCAAAACAAAACAAAAAAAGGCGGGAGGATCATAAAGCAATAAACAGAGGACACATTCGTCAGATTCCACTCATTGTATCCAATGATTTCTCATAAACATGGCCAGACCACGCATCCTTCCATAGGCACATGTAGTTCCAAAATAAGAGGAATAACCAAGATATATGCAGAAGATATACTGTGCATAAGGGAATGTAAACTACAAATAAACATCTTAGAAGACAGCAAAATAATAATCATATAACTGTAAAGGTGTGTAAGCACCAAAAACAAAATAAAAACAATAAAAAACAGGCCTTCTTATACCCTAACAAGCAGGCCTTGCAGGTATTCCCATTTGATAAGAATGTTTTTTGTGGCAGCAAACAGCATTGTATGCATCAGCCTAACCACATTACCATCATCATGCCAATCCTCCAGCCCTGCCCCGAATAGCATAGATCTAGGCTCTAACAACATTGTCACACCCAGGATTTTACATATCTTCCACTGAACCATGCCCCAAAATCTCTGTGCAACCGGGCAGTACCAACACATATGCCCCAGTGACCCTTGCTGCCCACACCCCCTCAAGCAATCAGTGGACATCATCAATTTCATTGTGGCCATCTTGGCCGGAGTGTAATAATATCTTTGAATAATTTTATACTGAATATCTCTATTTCCTTTACTATAAGAAACCTTAATCAGCGAAAAAAGGTGTATATATCCCCACAGTCCAGTTGTGTTCAATTCCACTACCCATTGTTCAGCCAGTATCACATTCCTCCCCACGTTATTCTGGATGCTAAGCAAATAGAAGGATTACAATTTAGGAAATTCTAGCTTCTCAACATCTAATTCTAGTTTGCACTTTGAGGATCTCCAAGCAAACATGGTCTCAGTTATCTGGACTCGGATCAGAGTGATCACTGTCCTGTGCTCCAGCCAAGCCGCTGGCTCCAGTCCCAGTACTACTCCAGCATCAGCGAATAGCAGTGGAGCCGTGCCTTCAAACAGATCCATTATACGAACCTGCCACCAAGTTTCACACCTGGCCCATCTCTTTGTACCCACCCTAATTTTCCATAGTATCTGAGACCAATACTGCATCAAGGAGCACACAATGGGGTGCATGGTGATGTGGCATGAGAGGTGGGTCCACAGTAGAGCTTCAAACTCCTGCAAGGTGAGGGGTTGTAGCTAGCTATCTCATTCGGGTTCAGTCATCGCTTGATCCAGCAGGCCTGCTCTGCCAAAAAGTACGAGTGCCATGACGGAAGAGTTAGCCCCACATCTTGCTTAGAGGCATACAACCACTAGGCTTTCAATGTGGCTCTCTTATGTCACCAGATGAATTTCCCAATGTGCCTATCAAGTTCACGTCTCAACTTCAGGGGGATAAGGCAATGGATAATTTGTGCCAAATACACCAATTAAGGGAGGGTACTCATTTTCACAGTGTTAAATCTACCTTCCAGAGACAGGGGTAGAGTGTTTCACGTGAGCAAGTCTGATTGAATCTTTGAGATTAATGTGGGATAATTATCATGAACTAGGGTTCCCACTAAGGAGCCTACGCGAATCCCCAGATATTTTATGGTATTCATAAGTAATCTAAATGGGGCTACCCCGCAGGGACCGAGGTGATGTCTATGAGAAGCAGAATCACTTCCGACTTGTCATAATCTTTATATCCTGCAGTCATGACATTTAAGAGGGTGACACATTGTTGGCAAAGCATCCCCTTCACTAGGACAAAGCACCCATCCAATTCAGCCAAATTACTCAATGGGGCAAAGGGCAGGCTTTGTGAATGAGGATAGACACCCCTGTTTTGCAGATGAATGGAGCATGAAAGGCCTGCCCAACCCATCCCAAGTCAACATCCCTGATTTTCCCCATCCAGATGAACCTCCTGGAGGAAGATGATATCCTCCTCTCATCCTGCATCAGGTTCAGCATCCTACGCTGCTTAATCGGGTCACCCAAGCCCTGAATTTTCAGGGTAATGAGCCAAACAGTAGTCATGTCTGCATGCTAGTCCAGCATATGCATACACTGTCAGTGTCGATCTGCCAATAGAACCACATGTTGACTCCCAATATGTTATCCTTTCCCTCATACCCCATTGTTCTTCTAGCTCCAGTAGTGAGCAAATACAATGTTGAACACCCCTGTCATATCCATATTCCCCTTCATGGTCCAACCAGAGTGCCACATATCCATCCATAGCCCATCCTCCACAACATAACAATAAAAAACAAGAAAAACATAAAAAATTGAGCCCCCAAGTGGATAGCCCAATAAGAAAGAGATATAACCAATGATATGATATTATATGATATGATATGATATGGCATTTCATAACGTGCCTATACATAAGTGTTTCAAGGTGCAACTTGTGGTTAGGTAGGCAGGTAGGCAAACATCTGCAGATCTCGCTCACGTTTCACAAGTAACAATGACCAAAAATTAAATCAAAACAGTCGCAACATTAGAGGGGTAAGATGAACCACTTAGCTGTAATAAAAATAGCAGTTTCTGCCTTTGCTCATATATACAAATGAGAGTCTGAGATTCGGCAAACCTCATAACCATACAACCTAGTGATGCACAATTAGCTATGTCCCATGGTGGAGGCCAGTTGCTGCATCAAGTGAAGGCGACAGCCTCTTCATGTCAGCAATTTGTCCTGTATCTCCTTCCCAGCCGTTCGCAGCGGGCCCTTAGGCCTTCTGCCTTTTTTCTTTTGCCACCATGCTTTAGCCTCAGATGTTTTGTGCCCAGAATTCAATTGCCCAATAATGGACGTCTGCGTGTCCAGGACAGGGATAAAGTCTGGGCCCAGGATATCATGGCAACACAAAACCGTCAGGCCTTCATAGGAGTCAAAAGAGCGCCAAACTGAAAGCACCATACAACTGCGAATTTCCCATAGTAGCAATGCAAAAATCCTTTGAGCGCCTCGAAAATCTGTTTGAACTCTTTGTTCCTCTTTGACACCACCACTGAGAAGTCACCTTCCACTGCACTGATCCACTGTTCATTATCAGTGGTCCACTCAGCCTGAGCGTTGAGACGGCTGTTTATGTCTTTAAGGTCTTTCGCCACGTCTTACGCAGCTAAATTTGTCTCTTGCCTGTGCTAGTTCAATGTCTTCATTTCAGTCCAGATTGCCTGGAATTGTGCAGTCGTATCCATGACACTCTTGTCTGCAGAGCCTTGTGCAGTATTAGTACCTGGCGAGAGTCAAGCAGAATGCAACAGGCATTCTGATTGGCTCTAGCCAGGTCCTTACAAGGCAGAGAATCCTTCGATTCTCGGCCGGGATTCCAGCCGCCTTGTCCTCGGCGGGGGCATGGCAGCCACTCAGCCAATGAGGAGGCTCGAAGCGGCGACATCCCCGCTCCGAGCCTTTCCACGGCTGAGAGTCTGCCTTTGTCCCCCGCCGGGGACTCAGGTAAGCTTTTTTTAAAACGTTTTTTCTTCCCTTCCCTCCCTCCTCCCTGCCCTCCCCACCCCATTTACCTGCTTGCTCCTGTGTGCATGGTGGGGGACGATAGCAGCTTCCAGCAGTGTGGAGCCTCTGAGCAGGGCCATCCGTGCCACTACACGGCTGGAAGCTTCCAGCGTCCCCCGCCAGGGACGCAGGTATGTTTTTTTTTGTTTTTTTTTTTCCTTCCTCCCAACTCCACTTACCTTCTGCTTCTTTTTCTTTTTCGGGAGCGGACGCGCTGGGAACGTGTCCGCAACCTATGGCCGCCATGGAAAGGGAAAACGGACTCTGTTTTTCCTTTGCATGGCAGCCATTTTCTTGGTTGTTTTTTTTTTTTCTGTCCCCGAAACGCCGCAGAAAAAAATGCTTTTAGCGCCCCGGTCACGCACATAATGCGGGAAGGGGTACTAATAGCAATATGACCCTCGCGGCGGGGGCATTACCTGAGTCGGTAATGCCTCCGCCGCTCGGGTCATATTGCTTAATTACAAGATCCCGTTCCAATCAGCTGCCCCTTGGGACTAGTTGTGCGGTGCTGCATCTGCAGGATGCCCAAATCACCCCCATGGCAGAAAGAATCGATGGGTATGCCCATACCAGTGATAGTCCACACATTTCCAGATTCAGGGAGAGCATAGTATACTCACTGGATGATTACACGAAGAAGGGGTGAGCTTCCCTTGCCGCCATCCATCCCGGGCAGGGAGATTGGTCAATACGGATAGTCAAAATGCAGCCAGCAGTGTTTGGATCTTGCGGCCTTAAGGAGCCAAAAGGCTGCTGGGTAGATCTGGTCACTCACTCATCATTCGCATCCAAAGCCCCCACACAATCATAACAAGCTGCAAGAGTGTCCTTTACTACTCGCTGCCATTAGCACATGGAGGCAGCATTCTCCTGGTATTCATTGCATAGAAAGCGTTGCTCTTGCCTATTTATTTCCCTCTGATCTGCAGGGCTGCAGCAGCACTCGAGCAGCAGGCTCATGCATGCTAATGTAGCCGTGTAGTGTGATCTGCTCTAGGAGGTGGAGGACATTTAGTGCTCCAGGCCAAATCCTCCTAATGTGACATTGGCATCTCAAGATATCTTTACTGCCTTCTGCAGTGGTCCCAGCCGAGAAACCCATGCATTCCCATAAGGGCCACACTGCATGGCTCCAGTTTGGTAGGTGACACCGGGTCTGTCGCCGCGTTGTACCACAACATCAGCGGGGCCCAACGTCACCACCTTCCTACAACGGTGTCTGCTGGGCTACGCACCTGTTCCATGGTGGTCCTCTCTCCACGGTTGCCCTGAGCCAGCGTCAGGTGCGATCTTCCCAAGGGTGTCACGTGGGCGCTGATCCTCGCACCTTGCCTCCCATGACGGCATCCCCACTGTCAGTGCCAGGCCTCCCACGAGGCTGAGGAGTTTATATGAATTGCGGGCACCTTCGAGGTTCTCAGTTGCCGGAAAGCATGTCGTATGAAAGCGGAGGCAGGATTCCTCCTGTTACAGCTACGAAACAATCCATGATCCGAGAATAGCAGCTATTTCATGGCTCCGACATCCCAGAGTTTCACAAGAAGGCAGCCATCATGCGCAGGTTCTCGAGGACCCCCAGGACACTGCCTCATGACATAAACTGGATTGGTCTTGAGGGGAGGCCGGTGGCTTGATACTGGATACATCTTGACTGGATTGCTTCTACAGCTTGCTATAGTCCACGGGAACAACACCGTCTCTCTAAAACGACTGTTGATCTTTTATTGTCTTTGATGCACTTCATGAACCCAGTTGGCTACTTTTTGGGTCAGCACTGTCAGGCTTCATATTTGAGACTGTCTTTATAGAAACTCTGCATCAGAGAAGGATAGTTACTCCTTTCTGAGGCGCAAACTCCTCAGACCGTGCTACAATACTTCCTTCTGGTGCAGTTGGGCATGTCGGTTACCCTTTCACTTGACCGTGGTGAGAGCCTACTTCATGTTTCCTCTGCATTCAACATTGGTAGTGGCTGCCTGATCTCCAGCAAATATAGTGCTTTCGAGACACTATCTGCCACCACCATGTTCACATGCTGTTCCAAAAGGAGGGCCATCTTCATAACTTTGGCATCGCCTCACAGGCGTGGAATGACAGAAAGGCTCTGGGGTTTCATGTGCCCAGGCGGTATTCAATGTTCATTGTGAATCCTTGAAGTTGTAGGATCCACTTCTCAATCATGGTACTATTGCAGAGTGCTGACCCATTGACAATTGGGATGAGGTGCTTGCGGTCTGTAAGTACCGTGAAGGGTCTTCCATAAATCTACAATTGAAAATGGTGGCACTCTACACCACATCGTTTTCTTTATACATTTGGGAATATCTTGTATCTGGGGTGGTTATTGCCCTACTCGCAAAAGCTACAGGGACGACATCATCAGTTTTCACACATTGAGTGAGTACGGAGCAAAGGCCATTAGAAGTGGCATCAACAATCAGCTCTATTGGCCACTGGGGTTCAAAGTACCACATGCTGGTATCTGCCGCTAGACCATTTTTAGTTGCTTAGAATTCTATTATTCGCTGTTTGCCCCACTCAGAGGGTTCTACCTTTTGGGTTCATTGATGGAGGTTCATTTCGGGATGAATCACCCACAATTGTTGGCCATAACCATACAATTATGTTTCCAACTGTTTCTGGAGTGCTTTTGTGTCCTTAACGATCTGAGAGTCAACTGAGACCCTGTCTCTCTGAAATACAAATCCAGAGAACTCTGATTTGTCATTATGAAATTCACACGTTCTTCGATTGGGCGGAGGCCTGGGTCTCTTAGTCCTTTGAAGACTGCTCTCAGCCATTGGTGATATTTAGTGGAGTTATTTGCAAATATCAGAATGTCATCACTGACATGGCTTGCCTCTGGAATGGTGGCAATGACCTCTTAAATTGGGTACCTAAACACCTTTGCTGTGGGGCAGACACTGAAGCTCAAGTGTTTATAATGGTGAAGACCCATGTGAGACAAAAATGTCACTATGAAATGCGGGTGCTTGTGCAATTTGATCTGGTGGTATCCAGTGTTGAGGTCTAGTTTGGAGAAGTGTTTGGCTTCTTGGAGATCAGGCAGAATGTCATTTAGGGTTAGTGTGGGATGCCTCTGCTGCCTCACGACTGTGCGGTAAGCACACATTAATGAATATAGTGGTCATGAATATACTGGTCTGGATACTTGGGTATTCACACCTCTTCTATGGGTAACAACCAGGGGATGGATCCTTCCATTTTGTCAAATATTCTTACTTCCTTGCAATTGCATGGCTCCTCCTCTGCCATTGGCCATACGTGGAAGGGGACTTGCCAGTGTTTAAGGGCTATTGGTTGCATTGCATCATTGATGCATAGGTGCACATCATGCAACCATAGGCACGGAATTTGGTGAATGAGTTCATTAAATGTGTGCAGGATGTCCTCCAGCTTTTCATAATATACCCCAAATGTAAGCTAAAATATTGCAATTCTTCAACGGCAGCTGGACGGGTGACATCGAATAGACAGGAACACAGGCGGCACGCACGGAGACTGAGTCAACTAACCCAGACAATCCCACCAACACTCTTGCCCGCCCCGTAACTCAACTACCGTCAGGTACCACGTTGGTGTGGAATTATCTAGACATTGGCAATCTACCCACAACCGGAGAGGTTGTCATTAGCAGATGCACTGGCCACTAGAATCTAAATGGAGGATAAGGGGAGCCATGAGAGAGCATTTTAAATGCGGGGACTAGAGGAGTATGGAACCTGTATGCCAGTCAGACCCAGATCAGGACAGAGCCGCAACAGGGGAGACTACGCAAGCCGAGCGCTTCAATTCAGGATAGAGACGCAAACTAACCAACACTACTAACAATTTCCCTTTCTGCATACACCGCTCAAATTCCAAACCAAACACAACCAAAACCTAGAGCACAATAAACCACACAAACTTCACTACATTGCAACAACAAAACCAAAACACTCATAGCCTTGCACAACAGTACACAACGACTACCGGCCGCAAACACCCCAGGCCCAGCCAACAGACCCACCGGGCTGAGGCCGCCAACAGCACATCACTGCTCTCTTGCACTTTTCCTGCTTCCTCCCACTAACTCAACCTCCCCTCCTCTTTCAGAGCCGCCGGAGCGCCAAGGGACCACTAGGGTGGTGATAGTGCGCGGTACAAATATCCTTTAACATTAACATTAACATTAACATTAACCATGTTGCAGCTGAAGAGGATGTCAGTGTCTGTATGTTTCATGTATAGCTTTCCTTCTATTTTGATCTTGTGTTGGAAGTTTGTCCTGGTCTTGTCAGCCAGGGGAAACAGTTCTTCTCGATCACACACACAACGATTTTCACATTGGTTGGTATGATATGGGATCTGGGCTTCATCAGGGCAAACTTTGAGAAGCTTATGACTTTGACAGAAGTCCTTGGGCCTCATTACAAGGTAGGAGGTAGCCATGGTGCTACTAGCACCATGGCTACCCCCTTACCGCATTCTGGGTCTGGGCTCTCGGAATAGGGACTTACCGGGTCATTCCAACCTTGGAGGACCCGGTAAGTCCCCATTCTGAGAACCATTCCCCCAGAGGGCTCAAAACCGGGACCGCTAAGGGACCACGGAATGCAGCGGTAGGAGGTTAACGGCAACGGCACCCTTAATGTTGCCGTTAGCCCCTTACCGCCAACCTCATAATGAGGCCCCTTCTGTCGATGAGGACTGGAATGGAATTTTCATATATTAGTACTCTACAGCAGGTTTGATGACGTTTGCCTGGTTTGGGCTCCAGAGCTGAAATAAGGAGGACTTTGCAGTTGCGATTTCAGTCATTGTGCTTCAGGTAGCACAGACACTTGTCATACCTTTTGCCTTTGAGGTCCACTGTTTTTTTTTAGAGAGGAGTAGTTGTCTAAGTGACACACTTTGGAAAAATGATTAAGGCAATCCTATTAGGAACATTCAACTCCACTGGTGGGAAAACCCCCATTGTGAGGTAGGCTTCCACTGCAATAGTTGCAAGGACCTAGGGAATCTCAGTGTGGAATTTCTGGTGTTGCTGCATTGTAGTCTTTCCTGGCCACTTTCCTTATTTCCACGGTTGTTTCTTCCCACAGCCTGTACTTCAGCCAATACAATGCTTAGGAAATCTGCCTCTGTCTTTGAGGCTTGGACCTCACTGACAAAGTTTCAGGATGTACTGAAGGCAGGGCCCTGAATCCTGTAGTATTTGTCTCCTCAACATATGAGAATAGCAGCTCTGTATCAAAGGTGCATGTACAGCATCTGTCGCTTCAGCTAGGGTATGACATATGTCATAGACATGCATGGAATGCATTATTGAGATTGTGAACTGAAACCTTTACAAGTCCACTTTGGGCAACAGGTTGAAGAATTCTCCTAAAGTTCTCTTGAATGTGCCATGACAATCATATGTTCACACGAGAGTGTTGAAAATGTTGTGCATGTTAATCTCTATATATATAAAAGGAAAATGTGTGGATATGTGTGTGTGTCTTTTCTAAATGTTCAGCATACATTCCAACATGCTACAAACCTGAAATGTTGCATGTGGATAGGTTCCATGGTGTAGACAATGTAAAAAGTATATAATATAATGTTTTCTAATTTTTGCGGTGTGTAGTGCTTGGATATGTGTATGTGTCTGTTCATAATGTTCAGCATACTTCCCAACATGCTACAAACCTGAAACTTGCTATGTGGGTAGGATCCATGATGTAGACAATGTAAAAAGTATATTATTTACATCATTCAATTAATTTTTAAGCAGTCTGCAAGGCTTGGATATATGCGTGTGTCTGTTTGAAATGTTCAGCATACTTCCCAACATGCTACAAACCTACAATTCTGCCTGTAGATAGGTTCCATGGTGTAGACAATGTAACAAGTATAAAATACATCCTTTTTAGATTTGTTTTCTTTAAGTTGTCTGCAATGCTTACCGCTGCCATATGGCTCATCATGCTGTAGTTATGCCCTAGTGCTACGTTCATTTTCCTGAAGTTCAGCAGTTCATGAAAACTTCAGCAGTTCATTGTTCCTAAACCTTCCACACTATCAGCATTCCAGCTGACATTACCGGTACTCACTTTTGAAGTCATGCGGGTGACACAGTACAGTGCTTTTGTAGTAATGTGGGTGATGGGAAATGGTGTATGTCTCTTCAATAGTGTCCTCGATTACGTTGTCGGTGACATTGTGGCAAATCTCTCATGATAATTACAGAAACCTATTTTCCCATGGAAGATGGTGAATGTATGCTATCTCAACAGTACAGAGCTTACATGTTTCAGACGTACACATGCGGGTGTGGCACTTCAAGCTTACATGCTTCAGTCCTACACGTATCGCAATTATGTTGAGGTTGGTGCTGCCTCGGCTGTAGATGGGGACGTCAATAATGTTGCTGCGCAATCTCAGTGCTCCAACTCAAAGTAGCAGGAAACGATTTACAAGGTTCATGCTTTTCTCATAGTCAGCTTTATGTGGCTTGCTCCAGAGTTGGAAACAAGGAAAATGTGTTCCCACTAGCTCCTACCAGAAAGACTAGCAATATTGTCTACAAAGAAGCATTGTTTTAGTTCATTAAATAAACTTCACACGGACTGAAGTAGGAATTACCATGCGAAGCACGGGTACACCTGCATATACTAATAGAAAACAACGTGTCTGACCATTTTTCAGTGCATGGTGGCAGGAGATCTTAGAGGGAAGTCGCTAAATTGCGGAAAGAGAGGACTGGGGCTTGCAAAGCAAAATAATCCTTAACACTGCATTCCTAGCACTGGCCTCCTGCAGACCGACCCGATTTCAATTTATCAAATTCTCTCTCTCTCTCTCTCTCTCTCTCTCTCTCTCTCTCTCTCTCTCTCTCTCTCTCTCTCTCTCTCTCTCTCTCTCTCTCTCTCTCTCTCTCTCTCTCTCTCTCTCTCTCTCTCTCTCTCTCTCTCTCTCTCTCTCTCTCTCTCTCTCTCTCCACCCCCCCCCCCTCATTACCAAAAACTACACGATAAGGGAGGCAAGAAGCTTTTGTTCAGAGAAAGGACTGCCTCAAATATGACGACCACCAATAACCATTTTACTTTCTTTATTATGCTTGTTGGTTGGCTGAAAGATGCCTAAAACTTCAATCTAAGATGCTCAGGTGCTGTTTTCGGTAGCCTGCTGTGAATTTGGCCCATGAGCGCAATGCCTGTTGGTGTCAATGGCAGTGTTTGTAGAGTGAGGGTCTAGAATCCATGCTTGTTTCTTCTAGAGGTTTACCTTGCTGCTTCCCACAAGCCTCAAACTCCTCTCACATTGTGCTTGCAGCCACAAGACAAAATGAAATTCTTCTCCACCCACACTGGCCACCACTCACCAGGTCTTGAGGCAGCACCAGAACTTCGTTTTCAGCAGGGGTGTCGGTAGGTCTGGAAAAGATCTGGGGCTACACTAATATCAGGACTGTCTAGACTCGGGGCTAGCTAGCCTTTTTGGATGTAGCACCTGAGCTTCTATCCAGACCTGAGGCTATAGGCCCCACAGCCCCCCCCCCCTGCACCTCTAGCAATGCCTGTGGTTTTCAGAGTGCTGCTGCAAACCGGCAGAGAGTCCTTGATGATGACATGACAACCAGAAAAGATACAAGGTGGCATAAGCATTCTTTTAAGTACCCCATGAAGCTGGGTGCACCATCCCTTGGTCTAAAGGATGTGTGTCTGCTATAGTTAGAAGAAGAGAAGGATGATGACAGTGAAAGAAAGGGAGTTTGAGCAGTGGTGAAAGGACGAAAATCCAATAGCACTGCCAACTCAATATTGCAATCTCTTTTAGGATCTCTGCTCAACTTCTTTTTAATGCCATGGTTGTGATGAAAATAAATGATTTTCCAAATCTAGTGAAATGCATCAAGTCAGTCTGAAGTTAGTAAGTTAGTGTATGTACCATCTTCTTTAATGCACAGTGGTTCAGTTACTGAGGTAAGCATATAAAAAGAAATTGGAAAATATTATGCATGTCATTCCACATGCTTTGTTACTATGTAGGGTTTAAGTTGTAATGATGTTTGCTTAGGTTCTGCAATGTAATAATTCATTGTTTGTAATGTTTAGACCTATATTTTACGAGTGCTTAACATGTGCACTTCTCTGTGTGTGTGGCATGCCTGCTTGCTCGATGTACATGTAAATCGTGGGTCTGTGGACCCAACATATCTGAGCTTTCAGATGGATTTTGTGCAGCTACTTTTATGCTTTTCATGTTCATAGCGCACCATTTCTCCAAGATGCTGCCTCTTTTTAATTGTTTCATTCATGGATGCTTTCTGGCACAGTTTGAATTTGAGGCCACCAGTACTCTACGGCATGTCGTCTTCTGGGTATCCCCTTAACATGGATGAGGTTCAGCTTGTGCTGGGATCCTCCACTGCTTAAGGCACTCTTTCCTATTGGGCCTCCGACCACATGGAAATAGTTCTGGTGGTTATTTTCCTAGATCTCGCTATTTCCCCAACTTGATTTATGGACTTGCAACTGAGCTGCCTGTGTGAGTTGGTATTATGAGTTGGTAGTTCCCATTAGTCCCATGTATCTTACTAATTAAACATGTTGTTCATAGGTGTTGACATTTGTTACGAGGTGGAGGTTGCCATTAATCCAAGAAGTCCTCTTGCGTTTGGAACCTCATGAATGAGGTTGTTGTTGCTGTTGTCATAGGATACCCTGACACTCCAAGTTGGGTTTTCCCTCCAATGTGGAACCTAGGAATGGATATTACTCTGAGGCTGGTCTAAGAACGTACGCCATTGGTACTCCAAAGTCAGCTGCTTCATTGACAGTTCATTGTCCACCTTTCCTTGATTGTTCTTTGCTTTCATTCCCCCTTTGTCTACATTGTGTGTTACAGGGGTCCACCCTCCAGCTGATTGATCAATCAGTTAATCGCTATGTCTTTGCTCACTCTTTCTCCTAAGGTATGATTGCAGGGGCACCTTTTTTTGCATATTTCTCTATTATGGTTTGTGTTTTTCTTTTCTAAGTGTTGTTCGCTCTGACTTTTTTCTTTGTCATAAGAGAAAGAAAGTGTGTTGTATCTTGGCTTGTTTGAGATACATGTATGATTTATAAGTGAGTTACCTTACACAAGTGTCCTGCTGGTCATCCCTGCCTAGTGGTAGAATGTTGGTGACAGAGTAAATGACAGCTCAGAGAGTTTTGGATGGGTAATGATGCATGGGTGTCCTGGGTTATCAATTGGGAACTGAACCACTGAACCTGAGGGTGGCTGGTGGGTGCGCTCTTTGTCTTCCATTGAAATCGAAGTAACTAGCACCCTTTGACAAATGTAAGAATCTATTTACAGGATTTATACAGTTGTTCCTTCAAATTTTGTGCCTGGTGAGAGACTAATCCTACTGTACCTCAAGCCTGCTTTGGAACTAAATAATAACCAGTAGTGATACCTACTAAAGCCAGTGACCAGGCCAGTATTTCAAGATGTAGATGGAAGAAAGTAAACGTATAAGAATACTGGATCTGTGCAGGTAAACAACAGTCTAAACCAACTAACGTGGTGCCCTTGAGAAATTAGGGAAATTACCGCAAAGTAAGTGATCTCCTTAGAGTACACAACACAAACACATACTGGAACAAATCATGGATACATCCTCACATGTTCTCTGAATAGATGCCAAACTAATTTAGGATTTAACCACCCGACCCTGTTATATAGGAGAGAAATACAACCACAAGGACAGACATAAGACATCCGAGAGGTTTTAAAATAGATTTATTCAAAAATACACCATGCACAAAACGTATTAAGCAGAAATTCAAAAATTGGTTAAATCACACAAAATTGCTTCTTTACATGCAAGGGGTATCAAGATGTTGGAATTGGTGAAGCATACAGATTCAAAGGAATGTTGGTACCTGATTGGTAAAGGCAAAGCTCCACAAGGCCCATTATAGATGACACCAGCAGCTGAAGATTCTTGATGTAATTATCTGGAAAATATTTATTCTTCCTTACACAGTAACAAGATACACTTTGATCCAAAGTCTCTACCCAATTGTGATCAACATTTATTGAAAGAAGAAATTGTTGATATGACACACAAATTGAAATCTTCAAGGGGATCAGGGCCAGATGGTTTAGTGAATGTCATTTTAAGAGCAGATCGGATACTGTTAGTTGATTTCGTACAGATATTATTTTTGAAGATCATAACTAATTCCTGGATTCCAAGATAATTCAACATTGCTCATATAGTGCTAAAGCCAGTAGAATCGATCCAAAAAACAGCTGTTCCATAGCTCTATGAGATGGGGTCAGCAAAGTCTTTGCAGCAGAACCATGAGTCAGTGGGTGGTTAATTTGCGATGGATAACTAAATGCCAGACTCGATTCTCCTGGCGCATGGAAACACCTGTGAACGGCCTGATACTAACTTCACAGAAAGAGCAAACTCTAGAGAATAGTCATTCAGTTAACAGAGCATATGCTGACTTTTCAGTAGCCTTCGACAAGTTTGAATGAAATGTGTTAAGGAGAAAATTACAGTAATGGAGCATATACCTCATCTGCTGAAACTCGTTTGTCTACATCAAGGTACAACAGTGCAAGTACGGCTTGAAGCATAGTGTGCCTCTACCAGAAACATCTCAATTCAAGAGAGTGTAAATCAAAAACACATTCTAGCACCGTGCCTTTCTAATTTGTATTTTTTGCATATGCAAGAATAAGAACAGTACACCTAAAGCTAAGGGGAGGGGGAGAAAAAGGGATCCTAAGACAACATTTACACAGTCATGATCAAGGACCAAAATGTCAACACATTAATTGTCACATTAATCTGCACAACCTACAGCACACAATATAATACATTTGTATGTGTATCTTTATTGTATTTTTATTTATTTATATAGAGCTTTCGCCCAAAGCGCTGCACAGTTCAAAATGGTGCAATATATGATTGATGGTTCTCCATAAAATGGGGATTTACACCATCAAACCACCACTTGTAATCCGTGGTATTACTACCGAAGGTGGTAGTTCTTGCTGTAGTTTGGTGAGAGGGGGACTTCAGCGGGAGTGCTGCTTTAATTTTTCAGAGCGTCAAACTTCATTCCCCAGCAGTCAGTGGTGCGCACAGCTTAGCCATGTCAAGCAAGAGGGGACGCATGATTCCTTAATTGGTCCATGTCAGCGGTTTATGCTAACGTGAATCCTGTTTATGCCTGTTTACGGATTGCTTTCACGGCCGCCGGGAAATCCTGCTCGGCGAAACCGGAGTATATTGATGATCTTTGGGGTACATGTTTTCTTTAACTCTGGCTGTTTAATTCAATCATGAGGTATCAGTGGAGATATGATATTAATTCTGTTCATTAGCACTGCGAGAGCTAAACAATAATATGGGAAGCCTCACACTGCGAACACTAAATAAAATGTGTGATCTTGGGATAGAGAAAAGCAGGGATAGGAACAATTTCGAACCACTGAGACATGAAAAGCTGCCATTTAAGGCGGCCCTGTTAAATGTCAGGTCTGCTGTTAGTCATATGCATGAAATACATGATTCTATTGAGGAACATTAACTGTTGGACATCATGTTCATCACTAAAGCATGCTTCAATGATTCTTCCTCTGCTCTCTTCCACTGGCTGGTTCCAGAGAATTATGCAATTCAGTTTATCAATAGGATAAATAAAAGAGGAGGGTGGTACTGATATCGAAAATGTCATTGCAAATGTCTCACTTAGAGGCAATAGAGTGGGATGCCTCCACTCTGAAGGGAAATCTTATTGTATGCAGGTCACACACAAGTGCCATAAAATAGTTTTTGGCTGACACTCTCTAGGCCCAGCCAAATCTTTTTTAGAATATTTAGATCAGTTCCTAACTGATATGGGGAGTACATTCAAGCAATTGCTGTGTCTCAGTGAATTTGATATTTGGTTGGAGGATGCTTCCATGCCTGATGCTAAGGAACTCTGGGACATTTTAACTAATAATGACCTACAACCCTTGTAAGTGTCTTTTTCTCACAACCAGGATCACTGTTTTGATGTCCTTTTATGTACACAAGCAAGTATTACATCGATGGGCACATTGCCCGTATCTTGGTCTGATCATTCTGCAAGGATGTTTACCTTTGATCATTCTGAGAAAGGGTCTACAATCTCCAGTAACACCGCCTTGCCCAGTATCGTAAATCTAAAGATTTGCTTAAAACTCTTGGGAATAGAGCTAACAAATGTATTGTAGGCCATTAATACCTAATGGCATTGTGATGATTTTTTTTGACAAGGCGGTGGAGATTATGGGTAATTTTTGTTACAGAGCGGATCCATTTATACCCCGAAAGGTTAAGAAAATCTATAAACCTTGGTTCACACACGACCTCCTTCCTTTACATAAGCACCTTAGAGAAACAGAACAAACATGGGGGAAAGTTAGAAACTTCATTGATGCAAGTTAGGAGTTAGGTGACATTGGCTCAAAAGGAATATAAAAAAGCTCTCTTTAGAGCCAAGTGAGATATTCTGATAAAGAAAATCGACATGTCAATAAATCAACCAAGAGAACATTTCTCAACTATTGTCAATTTTGTGCAGCCAAAACGTCTATTTTCCTCTACGGATTCCTCTGCAAGCTAGGCTAATGCTTTCAACTCATTTTTTCATAGAAAGATTGATCTGGTCCAGGAAAATATAGCACAACAATCGTTCGCTGGTACAAGCCCTGTAAATGATCCTACTGGAGCAGAGAAGGTATGGGATTGTTTCTCTTTCTTTTTAGTTGAAGAAGACGTGGTGTTGTCATTGTTGTAAAATTTGAAGCCCACCAATAACAGGTGTGTGGCAAAATGGCTTGCCCAGAGATTTCTTCTTCTATGATGCAGTTTATTAATAAATCGTTGTCATCTGGATCTGTACCCCTGGCTCTAAAAAACTCTGTGGTTACGCCTCTCTTGAAAATGTTGAACTTAGATCCTGAAGACTTGCAGAATTACCAATCAGTGGCCGGCCGATCATGACCAGGGAAAATAATGGAGAGGATTGTAACATCTCAACTACAGGAATATGTATGGATCCCCTTCAATCTGGTTTCCAACACGGTTTGGGGACTGAGACTGCATTGATGGCTGTGTGGAAGGATCTCCTTGAGGTGGCAGACCAAGGAGAATTATTCCTACTTGTTACGTTCGATCTAAATACTGAATCTTATACGGTGGATCACTGTAATCTAGTTGAATGCCTCAGGGGAGATTGGAAACATGCCTGACCAAGCCATCAACTGGTTTGATTCCTTTCTTTCAGACCGGCAGCAACGGGTCAGAATGGGTAGTAGGTTTCTCTCGAATTCCCTCCCACAGGAGTGTGGAGTCCCACAGGGATCCTCACTCCCTCCTTCTTTTTAACTTATAGCTACACCCGTTGACAGACATACTGAGGAAGCAGAAAGTAAAATTCCATTCCTATGAAGATGATACTCACATGATCATCAAAATAGGGAATGTGAAGGAGATGTTTCAGATGGTCAAAGATATTTGGAAGAAGTTAAGTGGTGGATGTCCTCCAACTGGCTTCTTCTTAATGCCGGTAAAACAGAAGTAGCATTGTTTGGGCCTAAACGCCTCATTCAGGGCATCAGCCGCCCAGGTTCACCTTGTTTCCTGGGTTCAGATTCATCATTTTCTCCTAAAAGAAAAAATCTAGGATGTATCTGGCAGGACAATCTGGGGAGCGAAGGTCAGGTGATTGTTAAGGTGCAGTCAGTCTTTGCACCTTGCACCTCCTTAGACAGGTTCTCCCATTTATTCCGGCTAAGGATCATGCAGTGGTGGTGGTAGCCCTGGTAAACTCATGTCTTTGTTACTGTAATGGGCTGCAGATAGGCATCCCACTCACACAAGTTCTGCTCCGCGGAAAGCACAAAACACTGTGGTTAGATTGATCTTTCGAGTAAGGAAATCCTCCCTATTTCAAGTTTGCATCGATCCTTACATTTTCTCACGGTAAAGGATCACATTGATTTTAAAATATTTAAATAAGCTTGCCCCAGCTTATTTATCAGAACAAATTCTCAATTTTTGTGATGTCATCTTAAATGTCCTGGGTGTTACTCTTACTAATGCACGGTGGTGGCATGAGTTATGGTTGTTTAGTTTACCATAATTGGTGAATTTCTGGAGGTTTTTAACCATAACATCCCTTTAGCACAGTTTTTTGACTGAAGTTCATAGGTTTTTATTAGTGCAGCGTAACCATAACGTCCTTTTAACCACGTTTTTTCACTGAATTTCATTGGCTTTTATTAGTGTAAATTAACCATAACTTCCCTTTAACAAAGGTTTTTCTGTGAATTTCATAGGTTTTTATGAGTGAAAATGTTTCATGATGTTACATCACTGTATATAAGTTATTAATAATTCCTCTTTTAACATATATGAAAGAACTGTAAACCTCCTTTAACAAACATATTTTTTTGCAATGCATACTG
Organism: Ambystoma mexicanum; assembly: GCF_040938575.1. Lineage (NCBI taxonomy): Eukaryota > Metazoa > Chordata > Amphibia > Caudata > Ambystomatidae > Ambystoma > Ambystoma mexicanum. Next base: position 434,197,388 of record NC_090937.1, read on the forward strand.
ATGTGTGTCATTAACAGCAGTGCATGCTGGGGATGCAAGTCATGGTTGTATTGCCTAGGGCATGAGACTCGACCATGACCCCAGCCCCACCAAACCACCCTTGTTATCCACTCCACCTAACGTGCATCCTAGTTTAGTGTCCACTATACCCTCATAATGTGACCGGTGGCCAGTGCGCATCGCTTGCATGACCAGTCTTCACAATCCATAGGGCATGGGCTTCGGCCATTCTGCATTCCCGAATCGGCAAATCAGAATAGATATTTATCCTTGTTGAGGGCTAGACCCACTGCCCAGGCAGCAAAGTTATGTCACATTTTTTTGTACTTGACACTTTCAAAAAAAGTAAAACACAGGACAGATTTGTAAAAGCATGCTTACAGGTCCTTGCTGATGCTCCTTGCACATGTTTTCTGCAATCCCGCCCAGCACTCCAGACTGCAGCCGCAATCAGAATTTGTTTTCCCATTTTTGTATTTAGATTTTGACACTTTAGAAAAAATAAAACACAGGACCGATTTGCAAAATCATGCTTTGAGGTCCTTGCTGATACTCTTTGCGAATGTGTTCTGCCTATCCAGCACTTGGTTCTGTACTCATGAGCAGAATCCTTTTCCTATTCAAACTTAACCCGATTTAAAAAAAACCTTCATCACGTAGCCGGTCGCTGGTGGCCATAGCCACTTTAACACCATTGCCGGTCCCTCATGGTCATGGCCAGTAGCCAGATTGTCCGGATCATTGCCTTTAGCCATGACTCAGACTATCTGGCCACTGCCCATGGCCATAGGATATACCTCAGTCACCAAAGGTATATTACTATGTTTTGTGCCTACATTATGACACTTTTCATAAAATAAAACACAGACACATATGCAAAACCATGCTTTCAGGTCCTTGCCAATGCTCCTTGCACGTGTTTGCACAAATCTGTCCAGCACTTCAAGCTGCAGCCGCAAGCAGAATATTTGTCCCCATTTCAACCTATAGCTTCAGCCATGCCGCATGCCCCAATAAGTATATCAGAGTAGGCATTCTTCCTTACCGAGGGCAAGGCTCACTGTCCATGAACCAAAGTTATATCACTATTTTGTGTACTTACATTTGGACACTTTAGAAAAATAAAACAGAAGACAGATTTGCAAAAACATGCTTTCTCGTCCTTGCTTATGCTCCTCGCACAGGTTTGTTGTAATCCAGTCCAGCACTTCAGGCTGTAAAATATTTTTTCCCAATCAAACATAGGGCTTTGGCCATGCTGCATGCCCCAATAAGAAAATTACTCTTCTGCTGGTGATGGGGTTCTTTTGGGAAGGTGCCCTTCTTCCTTGAAGTGTTAGGTTTTGAATAGGAGAGAGAGCCATGTCACCTAGGTGCTGGGTTTTTCGATAACTAACTGTTGTTGTAATAAAGCAGTCTTGAAACCATTGTTGGGGTTATATATATTGTTAGAAGTCAGCTGAGATGTGTTTCGTCCCTCTAGGGTCTTTGTCAAGGCTTGTGGATTTTGAGCCAGTCGTTGATGCAAGGTTGTGGAAATAATAAGTCCGGGATTCAGTCCCAATGTTGTGTCTCACTATGGTCATAAATAAGGGTGGTTGATTATTAAAGGGGTGGCCTGGTGACCACGTGGATACCTGATTCAGCGTTCTTGGTAATTATCTGCTGATTAGTATTGTCTCGGAGCCCGTAAGGCTTGCAGTGTGTGCAGCAGTAGTCACAGCGATCTGTTGATGCAATCCTACCCAGCACTTCGAGCTGTATCGACAGGCAGAATCATTGTTCCCATTCAAACCTATCCCGATTTCAAAAAAACGTTAGTACATAGCAGGTCCCTAGTGGCCACGCTACTTTAAACCCATTGCTGGTCCCTCGTTGTCATGGCCAGTAGCCAGATTGTCTAAGTCATGGCCTTTGGTGAGAGGTGATTAGAATAAAAAGCCAAAAAACAGGTGGTTATTCACCTTCGAAGTTCACAAACAGTCTGGGACAGGCCTGTAATGTTTGCAAACATCTCTGATGTTCAGGGGCATCCATAAATATTTGTGCATTACAGGGTTGGTGGAAAGCAGTTCTTGGATAGATTATAACTTTGGTGTCCCTCATTGAAACTCCATGAAATATTGCAATATCATGTTGCACCTGACCCTGAATGGTTCTGCAAGGTTGGGTGCTGTTTCACCAAGAGGGATCAAAATTAGAGGGGTGTCCCAAAATATTTGAAAGGCTTATAAATGTGGTGCAGTTTGATGAATCTGCACAGAAGTTCGTAAAAACATGTTTGACCATGAATTTAATGTTTTTGTAAAGTTTGGTGGTATTTTCTCAAGAGGGGGAGAAATTAGAGGTGGGGCTCAACATTTTTAGATGGCTTATTTCTTTGTTGCCGTTTGACGAATGTGGACAAACATTTTCAGAAAGATTATAGACCCAACCTTCAATGTTTGTGTAAAGACAGAATGGATTTTGTCAAGTGGGGGCTAAGTTATATGACTATTGTGTGTACATACATTTTGACACTTTTGAAAAAATAAAACATGGTGTTACAATGGCCATGTCCACCTGGGACCGGCTATGTGGTGAGGTTATTCGAAAGTAGGATAGGTCTGAAAGGGAAAACAAAAATGTGGTTTTGGTAATATGGTCATAGGGTTCTGAATTTGCCTTCTGCATCCTGCCATGGGAAGGGAACAGGGGCTCTGTACAGAGTCTCTCCTTCTCTTTCCATGGTGGCCATTTTAGAAAAGGATTTTCCTTCCTACAGCGGGACACCAAAGGCGTCCCGCTGTAGGAAGAAACATCTATTTTTTAGCACCCTTGGGTCCCGCTTTGGGACTGCAATGGAGGATAATGGTCTGGAGCCCTTATTATTTATTTGTTTATTTATAACGCGCCGTAGCCCGCAGGCATTAGGGCGCACACAGACACACTTCACTTGGGCCGATAACTTGGGCTGCCAGGCCATTATCCCCCATTCCGGTCCCTGAAACGGGGGATTAACGTCACCTTATTCCCATTGGCATACCACAAACTGCTAATGAAAATGTTGGAAAAATGTATTGAGTCTATGCACTTTACTGAGAAATGTAAAGTAGATGGAGTATATAAAAAAAAATGTTTTGTTATATTTTTGAACTCTGAAAGGTGGTTGCTAAAGGAACCCTTTCTTTTGTTGTTTGAAAACATTTTTTTTGCAGGAGAGGTTAGAACGTAAGGTGGGGAGGGAAATGAGGGAAGAGGCACTAATCACTAATATGGAGAGGCAGGTGCACAGGGAAAAACGTTGCACGTGTGTTACTCCTAAGGGAGTGGGCAGTGTTTCTCATGCTCTTTGATTAGAGCTTCAACGCACATTGGAAGTACTTCACCCTGCAGAGTGGTGCATTGAAGTATATACAGAGGACTGTTGTCTTCCAAAGATATGGATCAAAAACCTCTTTTATTGCTTGCAAGGTAGCTGGTGGGATTTTGTGTCCCACAGAAGTATGCTGTGTGGTTACAGTATTGGTTGAGGAAGATGATGTGGAGGAAGACAGCCTCCTACTTGCTAAGAAAGGAACAATCTTTCTAGGAGCATTGCGGTAGTTGGATTTGGTGTGGTGGCACATGGAGGTGGTCTCGTGGCAGTAATGTCCAGGTATTCTGTGACTGAGTAAAAGGTTGCACTCAATGCAGTTCATTTTTGTAGCTTTAGCCTTTGGTACATTCCCTGCAATGGTAAAGGACTGCCACACCCTTGATTCTCTCTGGGCGCTAGAGGTTGGCACTTCCTCTACCTCATCTTCTTGGTCCTCTTCATTGTCTTTGGAAATACTGTGCTTTTTTGTTTTGTTGGGCATCCAGCTGATAGTGGTGGTGGCTCTTGGGGAGGAGGGATAGCAATAGCTGCGGCCATTTTTAAGATAAATAGCTGTTTTACTACTATCCTTCCAACTATGTACTTTTTACTAGGTTGTTAATGGATAACAAGTACGAATAGGTGTAGGAGTTGTGCAAGGGTACATTTTGAGATTGAAAGTTCCATGATCAGTAGAAAATGCAGTTCCAAACTGTCCTTGAAGCAAGGACCCGAACGCAAAGTGCAAACGCATTCATTGACACGTGAGCATGCCTCGCACAGGCACATGGTCGCGTGGCACTGTCTGGAATGACGTCAGACGTTCACGGACGTTGACGGATGCAAAAACAGTGAAAAAAGTATGGAAGTGTTAAAAATGATGGGAGAAGGTTGGAAATGGCAGAGTTTTAAGGTGAAACATTGTAAATTGGACACACACGTTGCTATATTGGGGTAAGTGTTATATTAGTAAGTTGTAGGAAAATAGCATGCGTTGATAAAACCCATTGAATTCTCTGAAAAAAATGTTGTTAAAAAGACATTATGGTTAGGTTAAACCAATAAAAACCCATACAATTAACTGAAAAAACTTTGTTAAAGGGACTTTATGGATAAGGTGCACTAATAAAAACCTATGAAATTCAATGTAAAAACATTGTTAAAGGGACATTATGAAATTCAATGTAAAAACATTGTTAAAGGGGCATTATGGTTACAAGAATAACCGAAAAAACCTCTGAAATGTGGCAGTTATGGTAAGCTAAGCAACCATAACTTGCACCACCACCTTGCACTGCTAAGACTAACACCCAGGACATCAAAGATGACATCACAAATGTCATTGGCGACATATCTGATGACATCACATATCTGGCCCACATGCTTTTGTTCACTGAAATATCTAGGCCAGGTGAATTTGTTCACTGAATATTACAATTCAAAAGGTGCTGTATATCCTGACAGTAACCTTGTCATATGTTCTGAAAGTACTTTCCTTAGGGTTTGGTCTCAGCTTATGCTGCACTTACGTGGGGCAATAGGCATTCCTCAAACACACAATTAATTTGTATTCGTGAAGATAAACCTTAATGCTATTAACATGTTCTGATGATGCTGTTTCTTTCTTCCTTACTTTAGTTTCCCTCTATGGGCCTCTGATTTGTTTGCATTGTGGGTCTTCATATGTAGTGTTTGTACTAGCACAAGGATGTAGTAAGTCTTGAATTGTTAGCTAGTTATTACATGTTTTACATTGCACAATCACCCCTGACCTCATGTAACCAACATTATAAACACAACCCCTTGTAGGGACTTTTCATTAAAATGTATTTCACATGTGATGTCATCTTTGATGTCCTGGGTGTTAGTCTTAGCAGTACACGGTGGTGGCGCAAGTTATGGTTGCTTAGCTTACTATAAATGGCGAATTTCCAAGGTTTTTCAGTTTCACTTGTAACCATAACGTCACTTTAATAACATTTTTATTTCAATTTCATAGGCTTTTATTATTGCAACTTAACAATAACGTCCCTTTAACAAAGATGTTTCATTAAGTATATATATTATATATACATATATAAGAGTGTGGTTCACTCTTTCCTCTTTTTTCTGCATATATGTTTCATGTTACTAGCAGTGAGTCTTTTTTCAGTACAGGGTAACTTCTTTAGTACCAATTTCAAATGTAACTCAAAGTATTTAATTGAAAATGCTTATAATTTTTGGGACTAATTAATTTGATTACCAGATGTATTCACTGAAGTAAAATGGCCCCCTCTCATGGATCAAACTAGATATTTGGAGATTTGCTAATGTTATAAGGCACAAGTGGTCACTCTGGTCAGTTTCCCTCACCGCTAGTGAACATAACCATAGCCACATAGATGAAGAACAATAGACATAGTCTGGCGTGGAAACCGATCTTCCATTACTCCATTTTAAGTAGCTAGGACTGTCACCCAGAATGTGACCATTCACCTTAATCAAATTCCAGCAGGCCATAAGTTCAACCCATTGATTCCCGTTTGAGCGAGTGGTTGTCAATCCATAAACTAGATTTACCAGAGCTCCATTTGGGATATCTTCAGGGCAAGAACAGTTCAAATCACGTTCAAGTAAGAGAAAGTCTGATTCACTGTGATTATACCACTCATCAAATAAAGTTCCAAGTGTATTATGAAAAAGAAAGAAAAAGAAAATGGGCCTCATTACGACCCAGGCGGATTTCGCGGTGCTAAATGCACCGCGAAGCATGGCGGAAAGCCGCCGATAGCGCCATGGGGGTTGGCGGATTTACCGCCCCATTCCGACCTCGGCGGAGCGGTAAATCCCCAATCCCCATTCTGCCCTTCCCCATTCCCATTCTTGCCCCATAGGGTATAATGGGAGTGGGGAAGGAGTTAATTACGCCACCGTAAAATACGGTGGCGTAATTAACAACGAGGTCCCGTAGCGCCATGGTTTTCTCCGGCTGGTAAAACCAGGCGGAGAAAACCTCCATGGCGCTACGGGAACTCGTAGTATGGCGGAGAGGTACGCCATGCACTACGCTGGCGTAATACCCTCTCCGCCAGGGTCCTAATGAGGCCCAATGTATTAAGAAAAAGACATTGTTATCCGTGGATTCCAATAAATTGTAACGAGTAAAATGCTTATTGAATGCTTCACGTTTTTGTCACCCCAAGTCATTTCAACAGCCATTATATTATTGGACTCTGTTTCCCATTCCATCATAACAGGGCACACTGAATTGTTTATCCCTACCAAGACACCACCATATGATCAACCCTGAGGACCCTTCAATGCATTGTAAAAATATATAGAATAACTATAAAAATAAATGGGGGGTTGTTACCAAACCTCTGAAGCATACAAATTTCACAATGTAATATTTGGAGCAATTCATTTGAGTTGTTCAAGAAGCTAGAGTGACCCCTTGAATTCAATTTAAGAATTTGAACAAAGATGTTACTAACGGTCAGGTGAACTAACTGAGGAGGATTTGGTTTCATTTAGTAAATTGGTTAACCATGACCAATCATTATTTCCTTCACTCTCAAGAAATGTATTCTGACTGAAATGTACCTTCCTCAAACCTTCCCTTTGAACAGTACAATTGATAATCTACATTGTATTGAGTGTCTTTGTATTGTTGAAACTGGATTGTGACTGACCCAATATAGCTTGACATGTATGCACTTCTTTAGTGTATAGGTGGAAGGCAAACAGAAACATCAGAATTCAAGCCTAACGAGGTTTCCATTTCACTAAATTAAACACCATTTTGGAACAAGAATGGACAGTAACAAGGTCAGAAAAATCCACTTGCGCCAAGTCCAAGGAGCAAATTGATGAGAGGGAAGAGATAATTTGGAACAAAGATAGAATGAAAGTTCTATTCGTTATCATATCATTATTGTCATTAAATGCATTTTTGAACAAAATGGAGTACAAGTTTATCGATGGATTCTTTTTTCCTGTTGAATTTCTTTGACTTTCAACCTACTCCTCCAATTTCCGACTCTGGCCTTTATACAATGCTAAGGTACATATATCAGTACTCTTAAAGGCTAGTCTTGCATTCAGTGGAAAGTACCCTCAGGGTGGAAAAGGCACCACGCTTGGTAAGAGTACATTTCCGGCCTCTGCCAACTGAAGTTCAATCAGAAATCGTACCTCCAGTAATGAGTTTGCAGATGAGACACCAGATCCCCAAGTTTGTGGATCATTAAAATGGGAATAATATTTGTTTGGTTTGATCCCTTTTATAGAGAGTCTCGCCTCAGAAAATGGTCCCACTGATTTCTCACATCGTTGAGACCTGCTAATTTTTCACCCAGCCCGAGTCTTTTCCTCCACAATTTGTTCATCCAGATCGATCCCAGTGCTAATCATCAGCTCATTTGAGTGATCTGAGAAATGTCCTCAAACCTTTCCTATTAGATAAAAAATGGGAGTAAAACATGCTTGTTTATTTCAAAGGTGTTTCCTTGTGCCTTCTTTTCTGTCCTCCTTGATTTGGTTAGATTGTTATAAACTTGGCCCAGGTGGCTATTGGCATAAATACTACTGGAACCTCCAAACTCCTCTCCAAATTGGGGTCTTTCAGCAGCTGCAAATTACGGTCCAAATTGGAACGATCCTCATTAATCACTTCCATAATGACCGTGATTTGGATTGATGAGGGGTCAGCAGGGGTGACAGATGTACCAACGTCAAAGTCATTTATCTGGGCCACCATGTTAGGTAGTGATTTTTTCTAAATTTGGTGACAGTGATCTATTTCTTGTAAGTTACAGACAAAAAGGCTAGAGTGTTCATTACTCTCAGCACTCATGATGACTTATAGGAGGACAAATGACTGCAAAACTATATTCATGGCCATCACTGGGTGTGTTTCGAACAACATCCATAGGGTACTGGCTCTAGTTTTTGCCGTTAGGCATTGAGTTGGAAATAGAGAAAAGAAGATCTTCATTTAAGTTTGACATCATCACTTCAAGCGCACATGGTTCACCTTGATCTCTCAGTTTAGGCAAGGAATTGGAAAACATTACCAGTGATTGTGATAATGATTGCCTTTTAGTTTGTGACACTTCCGTTTGAACATAGTGACACAAATTGAGAAAATAAAATTCAGTTTCCTCAATATGTCTGCCAGTTCTGATGATATTGAGACCGGGGCTGGTGTGTTAGTATCAATATGTGGTCACTGTGTTTGAAGCTGGCAACTCGAGATCAAATCTAACTTGGGCACCTTGGAAACAATTAGTTATTTTCCCATTTGTAATAGAAGATTTCAGCAGGTTGTGCAAAGGGCTAGACAGCAGAATGGAACGATTCAAAGAGTGGGTAGCAAGAGGACCAGATTTCAGTGGTGCGCTGTGAAGGTTGTGCCCGGGGGTATTCATGTGCCTCATGATAAGCAGTAAGCAGTGGCAGCCCCCAAGTTAGAGCAAGTGCACAAACAAGAAAAGCACTTACTCCAAAGTAGGCAAGCCTGCAGTCTGCAGGACTGCAAGTCTGCACATACACACAGCACATCCACGCTATGCCCTGCCCAGCTAGAGTGCATCTGATATGCTCCTTTCCTGTGCTGCCCAGAATAGGGTCCTCCTGCAACAATTGCCCCAGCAGCAAAGTATATGCAAGACTGCACTTCCGCATGGTACTTCCACGCTAACTCAGATATATTACGACTAGCAGGCAATACCTTTATCTAGATCAGATATACTTATGTGATTTTATTCCCAGCGGCATAAAGGTAAGCTCACAAAAGTATTTGAAATACAACACTGCACACAAATGAACCATTTCAGCACGTAGTTATTACAGTCCTGAAAGCAAAGCAGTATCGTTTTTCCTTATCAGTGCAAACTACAAGCTAGTTTCCCCCTCACCCACCAAACCCAGCCTCCTTGTCGCGAATTGATATGTTCAGTTCACGACCAGCATCGTCAGATCTCGCGATCCAGCCCCCTCTGATGCTCTCTTCTTGGTCAAATGGTAACTGAAAGCAACGACCAAAAACATTTGTCAACAATAAGGGAAACAGTGTGGCTACACTGCTACAGGTGATGCAACTTGCTGCATCTATTTTAAGGGGCGACATTTCTCCGGTCGGACAAATCGCTGCTCAAATGAGGAGCCTGGAGCTGGGCACACAATTAAGGTAATGAAACGATTTGAATCAACAAAGTTAATTAAATCATTCCAATGGACTTCAGGAAAACAGAAGAGAACAAATTACATTTAGAGATACATATAATTAAGTGACTGGTGATTTAATTCAAGTATGCAGAAAGGAAAAGGACATTAATTCAGTTTCGAAGTAAGATGGGAGGCCATCATGGTAATTGCAGGGTTTGCAATATCTTTTATGGTACTTTTATTTTTCGTCCACTAGACAATTTGTTTCTGAAGCAGTGAAAGTGACTGAAGTGTTTTTGTAGAGTGGTAGGGAGAGAGTTTGGGGAAGGGAGAAGACAAAAGAGAAAGGAAGGACAGCAAAAATAAAAAAAGCTGAAAAGTGATCTAACACAGCAAAGGGAGACGACCAATGAGCACGATGCAATGGAATTACCATCCGACTCCGGACAGAAATTCTCCCTGCCAGATGATAAAGCCCAGACACATCGGAAGAAGCCAGCATGGATAATGGTTTTACTGCCCAACCTAGCATTTCTGCCTAGCAGTCCTAGGAGCATAAATGCTTCCTCCTAGAGTAAGAGGCCTAGCGAAGAACCCTCCTTGCCAGAGGATGCTGCATTTTGTCAGCCAATGTTATACCAATTCTAATACGAGAGTTGATTTCCTCCTGCACTGACGGCTTTGCAGCACCAATTTGGCAATCAGAGACAACACAGGAGGTGGTGGGCCTAAACAGAATCGATATGCCCACTGCTGATGTGGCCTGGCCTGCTCAGCTCTGCTGATGGTGCTGGGCAAAAGCTGCACCTGAGGGGCTTTTTCCACCCTGGACACTCCATTTGGAACCACAGGGTTCATGCAATGGGAAGTAACAGATCGCCCCACCGAACACCCACCTAGTGCTGGATGGCCCATTACAACTTGTTTCATGCTGGGACCCACAAGTCTCCAAAGGCCTTGTTAAAGCCGACATAGCATGTGTACACTACTCCTATTTAATTTCATGGCCGGCGGTAGATGCCATGTAGTTTTGGTTAAGTTGCTAAACCCATAGGAAGAGCACTTTTTGGGTGGCTTATAACTTCGCTCCCTTGGACGAATCCTCATCAAACTTTGCAAAAAAAGTATATGGCCCACTCTGAATTTTGCAAAGTCTGGTGAGGTTTGGTCAGGGGGGGGGGCAAAGTTATAGGGGGTCCCAAAATGTATTTTTTTCCCATAGACATAATGGGAAAAAACTTTGCTCACGCCTACAGCCCAAACTGCTGGACGGATTTCCACCAAATTTGCGGCAGGAGCGGTGGCTTGGTCCCGAAAGCATGCTTTTGTTAATTTGGTGTAAATCCGTCCAGTAGTTTTTTTTAAACGACCAAAACGTAAGGCAAAAAAAAAATTAGTGATATCTATGTCAGCTCCGCGGACTCACTTCCCTGTTTGGTCCGTGGACTGGCCTCTGATTGGCTGTTCTGTCTGCGGACTGGCCTCTGATTGGCCAGAAAATGTGCAGACTTTTGCAGACATCGGGACGCGGCCGCTGATTGGGCAGCAAGAAAATGTGAAATGCGTCGGTTTTCCTGAAATCTCGGATTCGCAGACTTTTTTTGGGTCCGCAGTGAATATTTTTTTTTAAAAAGCAGCATTTCACTTGTCAAACTCAACAAACAATCTCTGGGGATGTGGGGGGATGAGGATTGGATTGGATATGGCCATAAGAAGCCAAAAAACAGGTTGTTTCACCACCCAAAAATCCGCAAACACTCCAGATGTCCTGGGGCAGTCCTGTGGTGTTCATGGACACTTCAGATGTCCTAGGACATCTGTACCTATTTCTGCATTACAGGATTGGGGAAAAGCAGTTTTTGGATGGCTTATAACTTTTGCGCCACTCAATGAAACTGCATGCAATTTTGCAATTTTATTCTACAACTAATCCTGAATGGTGTTGCAAAGTTTGTGGGATGCTGTCAAGAGGGGCAAAATTAGAGGGGGGTCCCAAAATATTGTAAAGGTATATAAATGTGGTGTCATTTGACAAATCTGCCCAACATTTGGCAAAACGATTTTGGATCTAGATATAAATGTTTTTCTAAAGTTTGGTGGAATTTTCTCAAGAGGGGGCAAAATTAGAGGGGGGTCTGAACATTTTTAGATGGCTTATAACTTTGTTGCTATTTGACGAACATGGACAAAAGTTTTGAGAAAGATTATAGACCCAACTTTCAATGTTTGTGTAAAGACTGAATGGATTTTGTCAAGTGGGGGCTAAGTTATATGACTATTGTATGCACATACATTTTGACACTTTAAAGAAAATAAAACATGGGCGGATTTCAAGCAAACTCGTGAGGAGCATTGGCAAGGACATTAAAGGATGGTTTTGCAAATGTGCCCGTGTTTTATTTTTTGACAAGTGTAATAATGTAGGTACAAAAAATAGTCATATACCTTTGGTGACTGTGGTATAGCCTCTGACCGTGGGCAGTAGCTAGATTGTCTGGGTCATGGCATAAGGTCATGACGCGGACAATCTGGCTACTGGCCATGACTGCTAGGGATGAAAAATGGTGTTAAAGTGGCTATGTCTACCTGGGTCCGGCTATGTGGTACAGATATTCGAAGGCAGGATAGGTTTGAAAGGGAAAAAAGTGCTTCTGGTAATATGTTCATAGGGTTTTGCAGGCTGCCATGGCAAGGGAAGAGGGACTGCGTATGGAGTCCCGTCTTCTCTGTCCATGTTGGCTGTCTTGGAAAAGGATTTTCCTTCCTACAGCGGGACTCAGCAGGCGTCCCACTCTGCGGCGTCCCGCTATAGGGAGAAACATCTATGTTTTAGCACCCTGGGTTCCCGCTTTGGGAACCACGGGTGCTAATGGCCTTTATCCCCCATTTCAGGGGCTGCAATAAATGATAATGGCCCTTTTATGTATTTATTTATTTATTTATAACGCACCAATGCCCGCAGACATCAGGCTGTTAGGTTACAGTATTTGTTGAGGAAGATGAGGTGGAGGAAGACAGCTTACTACTTGCTGAGAAAGGAACAACCTTTCTGAGAGCATTGCGGTCATTGGATTTGGTGTGGCGGTGCCTGGAGGTGGTCCCGTAGGAGTACTGTCCTGGTAGTCTGTGACTGAGTACACAATTGCACTCACTGCATTTCACTTTGGTAGCTTTAGCCTTTGGTACACTCCCAACAGTAGCAAAGAACTGCCACACACATGATTCAATCTTGGTGCTAGAAGTAGGCACTTCCTCTACATCATCTTCTTAGTCCTCTTCATTGTCTTTGAATGTACTGCACTTTTTTTGTTGTCAAGGTCCTCCAGCTGGTGGTGACTCTTGGGGAGGAGGTATGGCAATAACTGATGCCATTTTTAAGTTAAGTAGCAGTTTTGATAAAAATTCTTCCAAGTATGTACTGTGTACTAGATTGGTTATGGATAATGAGTACGAAAAGGTGTAGGAGGTGTGCAAGGGAAATTTTTAAGTTGAAAGTTCCTAGATCAGTAGAAAATGCAGTTCTGAACTGCCCACGAAATATGTTTCTTATTGTGAAGTGCGGATGGGTTCTCGGACACGTTACCATGCCGCGCGCCAGCGTATGGTCATGTGGCACTGTCCGGAAGTTCTGCAATGAAGTCAAATGTTCGTAGACGTCTACGGATGCAAAACTAGTTGAAATAGTTGCAAAAAGTGCATAGACGTGTTAAAAATGATTCTAGAAGGTGGGAAATGGCAGAGTTTTAAGGTGACACTTTGTAAATTGGACACAAATAGTGTTATATTTGGTAAGTATGATTTTAGCAAGTTGTAGAAAAATAGCATGCACTGGTAAAAACCAATGAAATACACTGAAAAAACGTTGTTAAAGGGATGTTATGGTTAAGTTGCACTAATAAAAATCTATGAAATTCAATGAAAAAACTTTGATAAGGCGACATTATGGTTAAGTTGCACTAATAAAAACCTATGAAATTCACTGAAAAAACTTTGTTAAAGGTACATTATGGTTAAGTTGGACTAATAAAAACCTATGAAATTCAATGAAAAAAACTTTGTTAAAGGGACGTTATGGTTAAGTTGCACTAATAAAAACATATGAAATTCAGTTAAAAAATGTTGTTAAACGGACGTTATGGTTGCAAGTAAAATCGAAAAACCCCTGAAATTCGCCAGTTATGGTAAGCTAAGCAACCATAACTCGCGCCACCACCGTGCACTGCTAAGACTAAAACCCAGGACATCAAAGATGACATCACAAATATCATTGATGACATGACATCACCTTCCATTTTATCTTAAAAAGAGGAGGAATTTGCAGAACCCAAAATTACCAATAATAGTAGTTACGCCAAACCTGAATGTAGCCTATCCAACGCCATCCAGGGGAAACCACTGTCTCGGAGTCTGGAGGATTCATCTCTAGTTTAGAGGCAAAATTATGGTGCTATCGGGAATGAAATATGGCAGAAATATCACTGGCTATTCCATCATGCTCCCAATGAGGCCCAACATGTTACATGTGCTGTATAACGACTCTTACCCTCAGCTTCTTTCGTCGCTTCATCAATGATAATGATGTTGATTGGGAGCATCTGTAGCCCCGGAAGTCACTGGGGCCTGAGTGTGTACACTCGCTTCAGAGATCTACAGTAGCTTTCAGTGCTAGGCTCGAGGCCCATCAATCTGACTCCGCACTACATTCTTGCAAAGTCGGTACACTAAGCTTCATTCAGTTTGATGATAACATCTATTATCACAATGCTTAGAGTTGTGAGGCATTTGGCAAAGGTTTTATGTAAACGTGCAATGTTATTAATTATCATCTGGTAACTACTGTGCTTAATGTTGGGGAAAAGTTGTTCGCCCAGTTTCTAGTCATTGATTATCCAACTCTATTTCCTTTTTTGTTTGCTTGATTAGGAAAGCTTTATAAAATGAACGGCAGTCCTAGAAACAAAAACCCAAGACAATATATTATGCTGCATCTTGTGACAATTGGGAATGGGCACGTTTGTCATGACGCAGTGAGTACATTAATGCCACACAGCTGTGAATGTAATCATCTGTCTGCACTGTTGTTAATCCTTTGCACAGTTCGGATCCTTCCGGAAACTGGGTCCAGATAAGGAAGCGAGTATACAGGCTAGACAGTAGCTCACGAAAGAGAAAGATCGCAAGTATGTTCTGCATAGCTATGTAGCCCTTTCCATGATGAAGACATTCTTTGTTTTAGTCGTTCAACATCTAGGAAGTGTAGGCAATTGGAATAGTCGAGGTAAGAGAAGGAAAGGTGGACTCATTGAGAGATGGCAAATAAATTGCACATCTGCACTGTGTGAAAATCCTGGAAAGAATATATTAGCCTCATAATAGGCTGACGTATTCACGCCACAATAGGACATGCCACACTGCCATGAATGCCAGCAGCAATTCTCCTAGCCAGGTACTGAGAACCAGGACACATCATGGAGGGTCAGCTGACAAAGGCAAGTCAATTCGGCTTGGGTTGGAGGGTGGGGGTATGTGTTGGAACGTAGCATGGGTGATGTACAGGGCTTCGAGGATTGCCCAAAAGGAAGGGAAGAAGTGGGGAAAAAATCAGCATAGGCAGATCTCATTGGTGAGGTCACAGAAAAAGGGAGAGCATGGCATGAATCTGCCAGTAGAAATACTCCTGCATGTAGTGCAGCCATCTTTAATCCACCGGCAGACTCACAAAGATACAAAACGTGCTATGGTACACTATGTTACTAGGATTTGTACCATTTACCTATGCCATTTGCAGGGTCATCAGGCACTCTGGTGGATCTGGAAGAGACTGGGTAGGTTTGATTAGTGGAAAGGAAAGGGAACAGCAATATTGCAATGTGTTGAGGTTGCCGGTTGGAAGTACCCTGAGCTCTGCAGGCTTTAATCTTTCATGTTGAGAAATGAAGAAGGCATGGTTTTGTTTCCAGAGTGGTGGCCTTGTGCTTAAAGTGTGGGTGTGCATTGGTCAGAGGATGAGTATGTCAGTTGTAGTTAGAGGTATAATTTAGTTGTAGTTAGAGGTAGGTAAAAGTCTGAAGGGACGGTCTGTTTAATAAAAGCTGAATGCAAGTGGCTAATTTGCATTTGTGTGTGGTAAGGTGGAGAGAAATTGGGGGTTAGTCGACGGTGGGAGGTCTTTTTGCGTCTTTTACATTTGCGGTCTTGATGTCAGTTGCGTTATGGTGAGATTTGTTTGGCTTTAGTGGTTGATGCGTAAAGATATCCTGTGTTGAGGTATACAAATTTTGGGAGACAGGGAAGGCAGTCTCTTATAGTTTTGGCAGTGTCTTGATGTGATGTCTTCTAGTTATTATAGTATTGAGTGCTAAAATGTGTGTTTTAGGTGGATTTCCGGAAGCCAATGTGGGGTTTCCTTAGTTTGTACCTGCGTGTGAAATTCAAACTGTTGTGAGGGGTTTTCTCTGTTAAACTCTCAGTATGTTAAGCATTGAATTTTCCTGAATTTCAGGACACA
The DNA here is from genome assembly GCF_040938575.1 of Ambystoma mexicanum. Lineage (NCBI taxonomy): Eukaryota > Metazoa > Chordata > Amphibia > Caudata > Ambystomatidae > Ambystoma > Ambystoma mexicanum. The sequence goes on from NC_090937.1 coordinate 434,213,383, forward strand.
GTGTATTGTGTGGATTTCCTTTGGTAGCGCATTTCAGGGTTTTAGCCACCACAGTGCAAAAGTAACACCCTCCAGGACTTTCTCTGCAAAATCCTCTGGTTTCTAGTAGTGTAGTGTTTCTTTCCTTAGATCTCTGATTGGCTGGTAGAGTGAGATTTGTTTTGGAAGATTTCTGATCCTTCACCTTCAAGGGCTCTGTGAGCATTGCAGAGGGTGTTTGTATAATTTATAAGCACTATGGGTGTCCTTAACCTGAAGTCCTATTAAAAACAAACAAAAGAAACACACCCAATATTTTTGGTGTGTGTAAGTATTAGACATTTTCTAGGCAGCGTTTTGGACCTGCTACCATCAATGGCCAGTTAGTACCACTATGCCAGTGCCCGATAGGTGCCTTTTCATGTGGCAGGATTGGTATGCTATGCTATGTTATGCTACATTAGACTCTCTCCTACATTTAGGCATGAGATCCTCCATTTTGCATTTCCCTCTGTTTCCCTCTGCCTCCACCTGCACTCTGCTCCTCTGACATGCCCAAACCCCTCCTGGTGCTGATTAGACCAAGCACCTGTGACATCGCAGAGGGACACGTCAGACCGTATCTTCCAGTTGGTCTCTACAAGTATAGGATGAGCACCATATATGGTAAATAACAATAGTGTTTCTGTGAATACTGCTTATCCATATGACAACACCATATACCAAGTCCATGTCCCCACAAGGCTTCATCACAAGGTCACAAGTGAGATGTTGATAGCTATTGCCAAATGTTTGCAATTCCATGCCATTACCTCCCACCATTGTGCGAATGCTATAATATATTAGTGATTACATAGGATATGCTATATAATGTGCGCTCTAAGGGCTGTCCCTTAGGAGCTCCGAGTGCCGACTGCTCGCCACTAGTCCTGCTGTATTTTCCTGTTTATCAGCTGATCACTATGTATGATGTGTATTTTCTATCTAATACAAGAATCTTGGTTTACCCATCAGTCTGTGTCGAATCTCCTTATTTGCTGCATGCCGAAGCTGAGGCCAAAGTTACCGTTGGGGAGGGGCAGCTTTAGCTACCACACTTTGAAAGACCAAAGAAATATCGAGGTTAGTACCACAAAATTAAATTCGCCAATCACGGGTCACAAGATGCAAGTATCTTTATTTCTGTACAGAATTCAAAGCAAAACAGATAGCTATGTGGCTCCCAACACCTCGCAGTGTGTACCAGCAGACACAGTGAGGGGAGAGAAAGCTGGACATCTTAATGCAAGTTCTTTTATACATTTTTCCAATCATTGTCCAGCCCCTCTCCAAACTAATAATTTACATGCAAGGGTTCATGCCCAGTTCATATGACGAATATGGCAATATTGTCTAACATATTTAACAAGTTTGCTTGTCCATGAACATGCAATGGCAGTGTTGGGTCTCCGGCTCATAGTAAGCTTACTTTCAAGAAAGAACACAATATATTGTAACCAAAGCACATGGTTTGAGTTTGCTCTACATTTTTCCATTGTTTATATGAGGATGAGGCTTGTAAGGGCAGACAACACTTGGATTGCAGTTAATATGAGTCACAAGGTTTCTTTGCACAGAACAAACAATCTGCTCTCGGTCAGTCTAAATGCTGACACAACTCAAAGGTTGTTCGGCTCGGCTGTAGTTGAAAACACAGTCCACCATTTTAGGACATAAAGCAAGAGTTAAAATCAAAATGGCGCATTAGTTCTTAAAATGGCGGCGAAGTTGATCAGAAATCGGAGCATTTCAAACGTGGTATTCTGTGTAACGCGAATGGGCTTAGGCCAATATTCATAACAAGGCGGTATTATACGAATGCAGTTTAACAAATGTTCCTTTTGGCCTAAGCCAAGAGCTTTACTCAAACATTCGCTTTATTCAAAACCCACGCCTCAATGTCCGTACATTCTGAATCCCATTTTTCAGAGATATCAGTCACCATAAGTTTCTTGATAGTAATATCCTTCATTTCTAAAGCATTAGCAGTTTTCTTGGGCGTATGTACCTTTGGTCCTAGTGTACCTATCGTTTGTGCACAACATCCTCCTGACATCGAACATATGGCAGGGAGACATTGTACACAACAACAACAAAACAATAGAACACCAAGAACTATCATTAGGACTGCAAAGAGTTTCCAACCCCACGATCATAACAATTCCCAGAACCAAGCACTAAGATCCCAGTTTCCCTCGGGGACATGTACTTCAGTACTCAAGGTATTTAGATGTTATATTGCCTTGAATATGGTAGGGGAGGAGTCAGGTGAAAGAACATAGCACGCTGATCCCATCCCACCAATTTACATACAACACCACACTCAGCTAGGATGACATCTAACACCATCCTATTTTGGACGGCCACTAATCTAATTGCCTTTTCTCCAGCGTCATGTTGTCCAGAATATCAGTGGTCCTATTGATGTTTTTTTTCCATTACCCTTGCTAGTCTTCTGATATCCTCAGAATTCATTATCTGTCCCCAAAATGGCACAAAAGATTTTGCTACATCACCCATGACTTGTGAAGGAGTGTCGCCATTGTCATCCCGCCTTGGACGAGCTCTAGTGGTGGTAGCCACATATAACCCTGGTAACAGGATACCCAAGTAACAAGTACCCTGCCAATCTCTGGGTAACCAAGGATAAGCCTCATTGCCATTAAGTAAATGGGTTCTTCTACATACAAAGGTCTGTCCTCACTGGTTAGATTCGCAATGTTAGTACAACCCTCGAATGTACCCATTGGCTGAGATGCTTCAATTTGTATACCGAAAGAAACAGAGTTAGGGATATGATTAATAGTATAGGAAGTAGACATTACATCCTGGTTGCCTACGGGAGCCATCTTGATGGAAATCAGTGATTGAAAAGGTCTAGAGAGTCTATCAGAAGGCCTAATAGAAGCAGCATTGAGTTTGCTTATCCCAGAGGTGTTAAGACCCGTTTTTCAAATTCATTCAGATTAGTTCAATCGAAGTTCCCAGAGATACTATCATTCCAACGACCAAAGAATAGTGCCCTGAGTGAGGCATTACATGCAGTAGTTAAAAGAAGAGGCTGAATATACCATCCAAGTCCCTTTTCTCTGTGTTGTGGCAACTGTGAACACACCCAGCAATTTGTTCTGTTCAGAATCGCATGGGTATCATTCATGATCATGAAGAGAGTGTTATTATGGTAACCCTGTCTATGTTGGAAGTCTCGAGGAGGAAGAGTGTGCAGATGCATGAAAGGTGGAGACACAGTGGAGATTATTTCAATGGGTAACCAAGTCTCAAGCGGATGCACTTTTTCTATGTACCAGCACCCAAACGTAAATATAACTATAAAACAGACCAATACTATTGATCTTTGATGAACAGAGTCTTTATCAACCACAAGACCAATAGCTTGCTCCACACGACTGGATTTAGGAAGGGACATTGTTTCTCAGAGTCCTTTTAGAAGCCTCTCCGTTAGGCTCTTTTAGTTCATCTGTCGGTGGCTCCTGACCACATGGCCTATCTTGCTTGAAGGTAACTTTGCAGGTCCCTGCCGCTTATTTATTTTTCAGCAAAAGAGTGACAAGGGACTGGCTCAACAATGATTCCTTGTGGGCACAGCCGATGCTGTGCTGTATGTCCGTTGTCTTGGACGCAGATTGTACCTCAAGACTCCAGGTACGGAGTGATCTGCACACAGAGTGTCATCGCTTCCTGATTGCTCAATGGTGCAGACGGATCCAAAGAAGAAATTGAAGGCAAAGCAGCAGTCTCCCCAGGTCCCACTGGCTCAGGAAGGATTTTCGTACACAAAGCAGGCTTGTGATGAGTATCGAAGTGAACAATCTCCTTCTCTTCCCCTTTGTCGTGGAGCAGAGTAAAAGGTATCTTCTTGATGTGCATTGCGTGGATCCAGTGCCGTTTCCCTTCCCCTCGTTCAGCAGTCTTTGTGGCCAAGAGGACTTCATACGGTCCTCTCCAGTGAGGTGCGAGACAGGAGGCTCTTTCAAATTATTTTACGAGCACGCAGTCGCAAGGTCGGAGTCGATGACCTGGACACTCGTATTTTTCTGGGAGGGCTTCTCACACCTGTTGATAAATACAAGTTTTGAGTTAACTGGTCATAGTACTCAGAAAGGAGCAAATTCTCTACATCTTTTAGCTGCTTGGGTTTAGGTACATTCCAAATTTTGGCTGGTCTCCCCATGATTATCTAATAGGGAGAGAGCCCTGTCTTTGACTGCGCGATTGTCCGCATGGACAATAGAGCTATTGGTAAGGCATCTGGCCATTTCTAATTGCTATTTGCACACATTAATATACCATTGTGGCATTCCACAAGTCCTGCACTCTGAGCGTGTCTGGCTGAATGGCACTGTTTATCGATCTGTAATCCTGCGCATACTTGCAGGATAACAGCAGTGATAAAATGTGGACCATTGTCCGGCCAATGACTCTCGCCAAACCAAACTTAGGAAAATATTCCTTCAGCATGGTTTTCACCGTTGTCATTGCTGTGGCATCTTTTAAAGGAAAAGCTTCAACCCATTTACTGAAAGCACAAATAACTACTAGACCATACTTATAATTCTGACAATGCTCCATTTCGATAAAGTCAAAGTGTATAACTTCAAAAGGCATAGAGAGGGGACCGAAGCTACCCCTCAATGTCGATGTACCTTTCCCAACATTATGTTATAAGCATTCCATGCAATTTTGAACAAAATGCTCAGCAGTTTTTGAAATATTCACATTAACCCAGACAGGTTCTAAAAATTTACACATTTTTTTGGCACATATGTGAGTTGGACCATGAACCATTGTAACCATATCGGTAACATAAGCATCGGGCCGCATTCATTTTTGTTTTCCATTATCTACCCAACAACCTTCATCGTCTAAACTTGCTGAACCCTCAGCCCACTGTTTTAGTTCGTCTGCAGTGGCAGCAGCCTGAATGTCTTTTATGCAACTAATTCCTACGTCTATCACACAAGTGTTAGTGACCTTTTCCATTATATACATTTTGGAATGCAAATTGGTGGCAGTCTGTTTGGCTATTCTGTCAGCAAAAGCATTTCCTCTCCCCACATAATCTGGTACTTTCTGGTGTGCTGCGCACTTCATTATTGATAACTGAGTAGGAAGCGCAAGTGCTGAAAGTAGCTGAACTATCAAAGCACCATGTTGTATCTTAGTCCCGTATGAGGTCAAGAAACCTCTCTCTGCCCATAATCGACTGAACTTGTGAACCACCCCAAAGGCATACTGACTGTCTGTAAATATATTCACACTAAGCCCTTCGGAAAGTTCACAAGCTCGAGTCAATGCAATAATCTCTGCGGCCTGCGCAGAGTTATGCGGAATTCTTTTGGTTTCCACAATAGTGCTTAATGTAGTGTTTACGTAAGCAGTGGTGGATGTACCATCCGGAAGTTTGAAGCAGGAGTCTCTGCAAAGCAGCTCCCCTTGTGGATCTTTTAACGGTGTATCACTTAGATCAATTCTGCCCTTAGTCTCTTGTTCTGTGGTATAGAGCCAGTCATGTGACATTTTGTCACTGCAATCAAATTTGTGTGGAAGAGGCAATAGTTTGGCTGGATTTAATGAGCAACATTGCTTAATTTGGATATGCGGTGCAAATAGAATCAGCTTGATTCTTGTTAATCGTGCTGATGTGAGATGTTGCATTTGCATTCTGTTTAATAGAACGTGTACAGAGTGATGTACCATCATCGTTAAGGAGTGATCCAGAACCATACCCTCACTTTGCTTTACAGATGCAGCGGCAGCAGCAACAGCTATCAAACATCTCAGCAAAGTGCATGCAACAGGGTGAAGCGTGGAAGAAAAATAACTGCACAGTCTATTCTTTCATACATGTTCCTGCATTAATACAGCCAAAGCGCATCCATCACATTCATGCACATACAAAATAAATGCCCTGTCGTAATTTGGTGTGCCCAAAACCGGTGCTGAAAACAACGCAGCCTTGAGCAGATCAAAAGCTTTCTGGCAATCCATGTTCCACGGTAAAGGCAAAGAAATGCTCTTCTTTGTCCATGTCAACATTGGTTTTATTATTAATGAGAAGTTAGGGATCCACTGTCTACAGTATGAAGCCATGCCTATTTAGGCTCTGATCTCTTTCTGTGTATTTGGGACAGACATGCTAGAGAGGTGCGTTCAGTATCCGTTCAGGTGTCAGTCTTCTCCCCTCCTTTGACAGGAGATCAATATTGAACCTTTTTATAATGAAGCCTTATGCCCAATGCCCCTGCTAGATGGATAAGCAGCATAACAGTGCCCTCCTTGCAAGCAACATCGGAATCTGCAGCTAAAAGAAGATCGTCAACATACTGCAACAACGTGCAGGTAGAAGGCAACTCAAATGTATCAAGCTGTTCCTTCAAAGCTCTACTATAAATGCTTGGACTCTCAGAGTACCCTTGTGGCACATGAGTAAATGTAAACGAGCGTCACCCTAGGTTGAACGCAAAAAAAAATCTACTGTCAACATGTACAGGAATACTAAAGACAGCATTCTTTAGATCCACAACACTAAAATGAGTAGCTGAATATGGAATCCTTGTCAATATAGTAGTCACATCAGGTACAGTCAGAAATTGTGGGGCAACAATCTTATTAATAGCGCACAAATCAATAATAAAACATAAAGGAATTAGTTTATCCCCTTTCTTATACACTGGTAGAATCGGACTATTACACAAACTTCCTGCAATTTCCTCAATTACTCCTCGATGTACAAAATCAGAAATTATACTCTTCAGCGCTTGTTCCACATCAAATGAAATCTTATACTGTGGAATATGTGGTAGTTTAACACCTGGTTTAAACACCATTTTAACAGGCTCAATGTGTAAGAAACCAACGTCATTATCATCAACCGACCATAAACATTATCCGATTCAGTCGGTAAAGGCCTAGTCAAGAATTGTGAGACAGAAGTTTGTTGAGATGAAATCGTTAAAAGCACTCCATCCAGAGAACAGTAAATCACAGCATTCAATTCTTTCAACAGATTCAACCCCAACAAATGTTTGCCACAATTCGTTGTTAAAAGAAATGGACATGAATCAGTGAATGGTCCCAGTGAAATCGGTACCGGCTGAGAAACCGGACTAACCACTGGCATACCAGAGAACCCTACAGAAATGTTGTTCTGCCCTGACAGTAGAATATCTTGAACCTGCGAATTATCAATGGAACACTACTGTGCTCCTGCATCTATCAAAAATAGATGCTTCCTATTCCCCACCTTCATTTCCACATAGGGCCCTTTCTGATCGACGGGAATAGGTACTGGTTCCAAACTCTGCTTCAGGCTGTCCTAACGGAACACTACATCATCAAATGCAAGATCCTCAGGAAAATAAACAGTCGGAGGATTATCAAAAATGTTCCCTTTATTAACACTATGCAGTTGACTATCCTGTGAAAATGATTGCTGATTCTGATCGAACTGACTTCTACCAGGACAACCTATTCCAGGATGGCCTCTGGATCGTTTACCCATGGTACCATACATGTTATTCAATCGCTGCTGAAAGATCGGGCATTGTGCTTGCCAATGACCTTCTTGTCTGCAATAGGCACATTGGTTCATGTGTACAGGACCCATTTGCCCGTTACTCTGTGGTGCAAACTGACCTCTAAACTGTGTATTCCCACCTCTAGTTCCTCTTACTATTTGCTGCACCAATACGTTTGTCATCAAGTCTCCCTTCTGCTTTTCTATCTTCTCTTTTTCAGTATTAACCCTATTCTCATAATACTGAGCCATATGCAATACTTCGGACTGCGATTTTTCTTTCCAGGCGCTTTCCGAAATCATAATTTGTGATTGGATATCAGGCAACAATCCACGCACAAATTTGTCTACAGACAGCCTTTTTCCTGACTCGGTACTTAATTCCTGACCGCTGAAATCTGAAAACACTTGTTCAAACCGATTAAAACATTCGGTAGCATCCTCAGATTTCCCCTGGATGCAAGCTGTAAACTTGTCCCAAACTTTTCTTCTCTCTGGAACCAAAGTTTTCAATTTAGTTACTATTCTGCCTGGCAATGTCAATATCACCTGTGGCGGTTTCTCACAAGCATTCCTTTCTCCATCTATCCGTACCAAGTTAACCCATGTGTCACCCAATCCTGCCTGATCGTCTACAGTTCTAATCTGTTTCCATAAATCAGCAGGTAGGATCATAGGGAACAACAAGTCTATATCGCCCAGCGTTAAAACTGACAGATTGAATTTCTTTATAAAATCCTGTTGGATTTTTCTTAATATCTGGAATCGTCTGTCTAATGGTTTTCACTTCCTGTCTAGAAAATGGGACATGAACAAACTGTGAGACATAATGAGCTTCAATAGTAGTGGCTGCTGCACCTGTTGCAGCATTAGCTTGAATTTATACTTTAGGAACAAATGTCGGAGGAACCTCCTTCATTGGCAATTGAGAAGTAGGTAATTCTGAACATTCTAAGCAACACAACTAAATCAAGTGACAAAGAAGCCAAAGCAGTATCGGGCAAAATGCTCTCTTATAAATGACCATCAAATTTGCGGGACAACAAACCTTTTTCTTCATAAACTCATCCTGTAGCTACTCTACCATTACCTGTAACACTTTCCTTTGCATAGCCGGAGCATACTGACTAAACATGTCATATGCTTCAATGGAAGAAATTGAAACATCCGAAATCCATCTAAGCGCGTCTCTTGTGCAAATACGCATCTCTTCACTCATCGGTTTACATGAAGGAAGAAATTGTTTCTGCACATATGAGGCTTCCACTCTATTACCATCTATTTCATCATTCTGTAACCAATCTAACTCCTTCTTAAACTCAAATACCCTCTCAACATACTAATGTACTTTCTCCGCAGTGTCCCGTGTGTGAGCTAGGATATTCAAATCCCTCAACCTCTGTGGGACATTCATGTCGGTCAAATCACTCCAAACATCAGCCAAATGCATTCCCATCCCCTCTTTCAAAATATTCTGTTTGGGAATACTTTCTTGATCAGAACTCGCAATTAAAACAGCTGATTTTTCAACTTCTTCTATATTTTTCTTAGCCCATGCATACAATTCTCTTTTTCTAGCTTTAGATACTCTACTACAAGTCCCTATTCTTGAATCAGCACTCACCTTTTCAATCACTACAAGTGGAGCAGAACCACTTGGAAAAGAAAGTTCAGACAAATCTTGTACAATAGGCAGTGGAGACACTACTGCTGGTGGTAACGACGGAATCAAGGGAACAGCAACTGTCGGTAAGGGTGAGGATGCAGAAGGGGAAACAACAACAGGAAGAGGAGCAACAACTGGAGGAGGTGCAACAACGGGAGAAAAAGGAACAACAAAAGGAGAAGGTGCAACAGCGGGAGGAGGTAAAACAACAGGAACAGTCACATAAGGAGGTGGTGCAGTGGCAACAGTCCTACGCTCATTCAATAGCTTATCGATTAGCCTGTCTGCGGTATGAAAATCCTGAGACAGATATATTTTTTGTACTCCAAGTTGAAAAGCCCTATCCATACTTCTAATAGATTCCTACTGATTCTGTTGATCATAAAATAATGCTTTCAGTATTAGACATAATGCTTTCAGTATTAGACATATGTTGACATGTGTGTTTCTCCTTACTCTTAAATTGCTGCATAGCTTCCTTTCTCCAATACTTAATTACATCAAATGATGCAGGGCTAGCCTTTTTCTACAATAATATAGACTCTAAATACTCTATGCCAGCAATTTCAAAACTACCATGAACTGGCCACTGAAATTCGGAAGCATGTCTAGTTTGTCGGTGCCAAACATCGTTAAATACAATACTATTGAGGCCGCATTTACAGTACATTAAACAAGCCATTGAGCCAACAGGTGGTGCCGGTTGACCTTGTCCCAAAGATTGTCTGTCTCAGCGGAATAAACCCCTGAAACAGGCAGACAATTTCCCAAGTATATCAGATTACTGGTGTTACCTGCCGTCGTTTGTACTCATGAGGACAAATCTGCAACCAATATCAGGATTCTTAGGGATCGGGCACCACTCACCTGATTTCAAAGACTAAGGAGGTCCGATCAGAATACAAAGGATCCTCGTGGTTGGCAATTTCGGCAAAGAGCCTGCCTCAATATGGGGACCCTTGTCAAGATGCCCTCTCGAAACGCTTGCTCACCGTCCAGGGATCGGATCGTGCAGTACAGTCGAGGTGTCACGTCTCATACAAAGGGGCCCCCTTTTTCTCACTCTCCGATCCCGGTCCGAAAGCCACATCTTCTTTTCAGCAAGGAGACATCAATCTTGAGGGTCCCTATTCGGGCACCATCTGAAAGACCAAAGAAATATTGAGGCTTAGTAACACAAAATGAAATTCGCCAATCACGGGTCGAAAGATACAAGTATCTTTATTTCAGTACAGAATTCAAAGCAAAACAGCTATCTGGCTCCTCCCAACACCTCACAGTGTCTAGCAGCAGACACAGTGAGGGGGGAGAGAGCTGGACATCCTAATGCAAGTTCTTTTATACATTTTTCCAATCATTGTCCAGCCCCTCTCCAAACTAATAATTTACATGCTAGGGTTTGTGCCCAGTTCATATGACGACTATGACAATATTGTCTAACATATTTAACAAGTTTGCTTGTCCATGACGCTACAATGGCAGTGTTGGGTCTCCGGCTCATAGTAAGCCTAGTTTCAAGAAAGAACACAATGTATTACAACCAAAGCACATGGTTTGAGTTTGCTCTACATTGTTTCATTGTTTATATGAGGATGAGGCTTGTGTGCGCAGACAACACTAGGATTGCAGTTCATGTTAGTCACAAGGTTTCTTTGCACAGAACAAACAATCTGCTCTCGGTCAGCCTAAATGTTGACATAACACAAAGGTTGTTCGGTTTGGCTGTAGTTGAAAACAAAGCCCACCATTTTAGGACCCAAAGCAAGAGTTAAAATCAAAATGGCGGATAGTTCTTAAAATGGCAGCGAAGTTGATCAGAAATCAGAGCATTTCAAATGTGGTTTTCTGTGAACACGAATGAGCATAGGCCAATATTCATAAAAAGGCGGTATTATACAAATACAGTTTAAAAACTTTCCCATGCCTGCATGCAGGTCCCAATGCTCCATCCTTGGTGCAGGTGAGTGAGCCCATCCCTCTGCAGCCCTTTCCATCCTTGATCTTTGCTGCCCTTTTCCCTCTCTCTTTACCAACTTTTTTCTCACCCAGTCTGTCGCCCTTTTCTCTCTTTCTTTACCAACTTTTCTCTCTCCCTTTCTGCCACGATCTTCCTCCTCTCACCGACCTGCTGCCTCTACCTGTTTCCCACCCTTCCCCTTGAGGCCGCCCCTCTCCCCTGTGATTGGCTGACCTCCATGGAGATTTGCTCTCCTCGATGGTTTCAGGGACAGAACAGTGCTTATTCTGGCGCAGGCCCATGAAAGTGGGTCCTGCTGCTCCATCCTTGGTGCAGGTGAGTTATCTCCACCCGTGCAGCCCTTTCCATCCTTGCTCTTTGCTGCCCTTTTCTCCCTTTTCTCTCTCTCTCTTCATTGACTTTTCTCTCTCCCTTTCTTCCACCCTTTTCTCTCCCTCTTTAGTGACTTTTCTCTCTCCCTTTCTGCTGCTTTTCACTCTTTTCACTCTCTCTCTCTTTACTGACTCTTCTCTCTCCCTTTCTGCTGCTATTTTTCTCCTTTTGCTGACCCGTTGCCTCTACCTATTTACCACCCCTCCCTTTCATGCCACCCTACCCTCTGTGAAAGCAGGTCCTACTTCTCTGTCCTTGTGGCAGGTGAGTAACGCCCCATCCACCTGTAGCTCTTTCCATCTTTGCTCTTTGCTGCCATTTTCTCTCTCTTTACCGACTTTTTTTTCACCCTTTCTGCCACTTTTTCCTCTTTTTTCTCTCTCTCCTTACCAACCTTTCTTTCTCCCTTTCTGAAGCTATTTTCCTCCTCTCGCTGACCACCCATCCCCTTCCCACCCTCGTCCCTATCATTGGCTGTCCTCCATTTAGGCATCTTCTCCTCGCTGGTTTCTGGCCGGGACAGTGCTTATTCTGCAGCAGGCCCATGAAAGATGGTCCTGCTGCTCTGTCCTTGATGCAGGTGAGTGCTGCCCCACAGCTCTTTCCACCCTTGTTCTTTGACGCCCTTTTCTCTCTTTTCTCTCACTCTTTACTGACTTTTCTCTCTCCCTTTCTGCTCTGCTTCTCTCTCTCTCTCTTTATCAACTTTTATCACTCCCTTTCTGCCACTTTTTTCTCTTTTTGCTCTCTTTAACGAATGTTCCCTCTCCCTTTTTGCTGCTATTTTTCTCGTATTGCCAACCCACTGCCTGTAACTGGTTCCCCACCTCCCCAACCCCCTGTGATTGGCTGGCCTCTGTGGAGACCGCCCTCTTATCAGAGGGACCCAGGGCAGGCTTTCCCGGTCAGCCATCGGATAAGGGCCAGAGTCAAAGGGCAGCTCCCCACTGAGCAGCTCCACTCCATGTTTGCCCGTGTTCGCCTGGGATGCCTGACGTAAACAACCTACAGCAACAGAAAGGTACATGTGGTGCGGGTGAGGAGTACAGCCATTACTGTACTGCAGTAAAACCTGACCACTCCTATTACTTACTATCGTATATTTACCAGCATTTAGCCTAATTGTGTCAACTGGCTGTTTTCTGCATCTTGCCTATGTGCATGGGTTGGCCTCTTGTTGGCACAAAGCCTATCTATGCAGGTTAGCCATGTTTTTCATTTGGCCTAATTTATAGGTTAGCTATATTCTCCCTGCTGCGCCCTGAGATGGGCTTTGTGTAACATCTATATTGTGCTAGGTTCACCTCCATGCGATGGATTGTTGGGGCCAGGAAATGTATTGCACTTAGATGGTTTGCTGGGGACTTGAAATGTACAGCACTTAAAATGATTGTTGGAGGCAGGAAATGTATCGCAATTAGATGGTGTTGGGGGTAGGAAATGTGCTGCACTCACCTGGCTGTTCGGATAGGACATGTATCACACTTGAATTGTTGTGGGTATGACATTTAATGTACTTAGATGGAGTGTTGGGGCAGCAAATGTGTAGCACTGAAATGGAATGTTGGGGGCAGGAAATTTACTGCACTTAACCGGTTGTTGGGGGTAGGAAATGCATCACACTTAGGTGGTTTACTAGGGGTAGGAAATGTATCACACTTAGATGGATTGTTGGGGTCAGGAAATGTATTGCACTTTGGTGGATTTCTCGGACGGGAAATGTATTGCACTTGGATGGAGTACTGGGGGCATGAAATATTCTGCACTTAACTGGTTGTTGGGAGTAGGAAGTGTACCACACTTGGATGCATTGTTGGGTGTAGTAAATGTGTTGCTCCTAACTAACCGTACTAAAAACTCACCATTCTGCATACTCAGCCTCAAACTGTGAACTAAACACAGCCATACATCTGCCACACCACACACACTTCACAAGACCCAACATTAAACCAAACCACGCACAATCATACCTCAACACCACATTGTGGCTACCAACCCAAAATGTACAATATGCTCAGTGACGGGTTTCTCTGAACTGAAGCTGCCAATAGCACATCAAAGCTCTCTTGCTCTTCTCCCATTCAGTCCCACTAGCACCCTCCTCTCCCAACCTCCTTCCATTGCACATCCGTCACAGCTCCAAGAGACCACACAAGTGCCAACAGTGTGTGGTAAAAGACCCATTAACATTAACTACAAAAAAGCAGAAAATGTTGACATTGCCAATGCATTTATTATTTTTTACCAGTGAAGTGCTAGTGTTATGTGAGTAGTAGTCTAGCTGATATGTTTTGGATCTGTTGACTTTTTTTGTGGCAACACAGCATACCTAGGTAAATGCTGTCTGTGAAGTTGATTTGAAAGAATCAGGGTGATGAGTGTCAATGCTCTGAGCACCACAAAAGCTGATGCCGCACGAAACGAAAAAAAACAGATATATCAATCAAATTGAATAGGGGCTCAGATAGTGGAGAGAGATTGCGGCAGGTAAGTGCTCAATGATCATTCATTTCAAAAACAATATTCTTTATTCAGTACATATAAAAAAGGAGATTATGTTTAAGTTTCATTGTAAACAGCTCATCATTTATATACAAATTCTGTTGACATTGCACAAAATCGCATCATTGCTGTATTATACACGGAATGTAAAGTATACATATGCAGCACCAAGGATATATATATGTAGAAAACTGTTCACTAAATTAGTTACTCACCAGTATTTTGACAGTCTAAGAAGATCTGGACCATAAGAAATTATAGCGTTGTTTCAATCTATATACAATACAAATCATACAGAGTTCCAACTGCAGTGTGTAAATCACAGCTAAGACACATTCATCATTCACCAAATTCAACTTTTATAGAGCACAATCTGTCGAACAGGACAGAGATTCAAGAAGCACGTTTTGACTATTGCATGAGCTTGGGGTTCCAAGACGAGTCCGTAGTCTATTCATATGCCTAGATTCTTGATTGTTTAGGGCAGTTACCCATTCCGAAATCCATGGTGTGTGATGTAAGGTGAAACTATCATTAATTCCTTTTTTCTGGGTTTAGTTTGAGGCAGTTGGTGATCATCCATTCCCTTATGAGGGTTTTGCCAGTGTTTTATTGTCAGTCTTTTTGTTTATAGTTTGTTTGTCATCTGCATAGCTATAACAGGTTACCTCAGAAGATGGTATGCTCTTCATCAAAGGGGCTATGTAGATTTTAAATAGGAGTGGCAAGAGGCTTGATCCCTGGGGAACTCCACAGTTGGTTATATGTTCAAACTGAAAAGGTTATTTCTTTTCTTTCCTTTAGGAAAAAGCTCATCCATTGTAGAGTTGTTTTATGTATTCTGGTTTCTCCAAGCCCTCTAATTAGTGTAATCTGGTCAACAGTGTCAAAGGCCAATGAGATGTCGAGGACTAATAGTGCCTAGGAAATGTTGTCATCAGTCGAGATTTTTAGATTTTCCCAAATGCAAACTAGTGTCAATTTGGTGCTGTTCATGGGTCTGAAACTGACTTGTGAGTGATCTAGTACATGTTCCAAGATTTGGCCGTATATGTGTTAGGACGAACGTTGGAGGTGTATTTTGGGTCTCCAACAGTGATTTTAATAGAGGTTTGATGTAGGCATTCTTGAAAGCTTTAGATTTTGAGCAAACTCATAATTAATTAAAAAGAAGAAATCTTGTGTTTCCATGTTAAGGATCTCATGTTTGGAGGCAGAGGTCATTCGTGGACATGGCATTGTTGCAGACTTTCAATAACTTTAAGTCTGGTTCGGAAATTGGTTTAAAAATGTTCATCAGTTGAGTTGTAGGCAATTTCATTGAACAGGGAAATATTGTTTTTTCCATGTCTGTTCCTTATTGCAACATTGGTGGCTGGTTGTATGTTTAGTACTTTTCTTATACAATGAGTGGTGATATCATCACATTATTTTTGAGTAAGTGAAGGGGCTTTGTTGCAGGAACATGGGTTTTGCTTCTCATTAATAGTTTAGTAATATTCTCTAAAGGATCTACAATGTAGATTCTGTCAGAATAGGAATGGTTCTTTGCAGATCTGTCTTTGGTAGGCTACCATGTTTTTGTGTTGTAGTGTTTTTTCTATATTTTTTTTAAGGATGATATTTAATTTTTTAAGGACTCGTATGTGGGGTGTGAACAATCTTGCCAAAATCTTTTTTTTGGAGAGAATGATGTTCTTTAGTAGGGTGTCTAGTGCTTGTGGTATTCAGTTCTCTAATGTTGTTACAATTTCTTTAGCATCAAGAGTTTCTTTATTTACTGTGCATTTTCAAGGCACCATAAGGCAACATGGTGAGCGAACAAGGGGAGAAATAACATTGGCAACAATAGTAAATATACAGTGGTGGTCCTACTAGGCCTTGTGGCATTCAGACGTGCAAGTGCACTGAGGAGAAGTGCAGGAGATTGGGTGGAGGGGGAAGGAGTAAAGAATGGACAAGTGCTGGTTGTGCCAAAAAGGAAGTGCCAAGGGGAGCCAAGGAAGGTCCTTAGGCTAAGTGCTAGGGCGGATGAATCACAGGGTGGGATGCATAGCCACCTGGCAGGGGGGCCATGGCGGGCAGTGCTTAGGGGGGGTGCTGGTGTCGACTGGGTAATGGGCCAGGTGACCTGTGCGAATCATGATGACCAGGCAACCCGTTTTAGCGGCAGTGGGGTGATTAGCAAGGAAGGGAAAGAGGGAAAGAAGTAGAGAAAAGCAGAGTTTTGAGAAGTTTCTGGAACTTAAGGATTTCCGGCTCAAGTCTGAGGGGGGCAGGGAGACTGTTCCAAAGGAATGCACCAGCTGAGGAGAGAGACCTGCCCCCAATCTCTGCTTGGAGAAGCATTTTACAAGCAGAGAGTTGGAGTTAGAGGAGTGGAGGGCTCTAGCAGGGGAGTATTTAGGAAGGGAGAATTGGAGATAGTGTGACCCCAGAAAGCCTTTTGAATGATGCAGAGGGTCTTGAACTTGATCTTTGCAGCCACCGGGAGCCAGTAGATAGATGTTAGGGCTGGAGAGATGTGGTCAGTGGGCTTGAGGCCAAGGATACGTCTTGCAGCACTATTCTGAATGAGCTGAATGGGGCATAGGGAGGAAAGAGGAAGGATGAGTTAGAGGCTGTTGCAGTAGTCCAGTCTGGAAAGGACCGGAGCTCTGGAGACATTGAGGTTCTGGGCTTCATTTCTCCATACATTGTTTGAGTTTATCCAGGTTTAGAGTTTCTCAGCTTCTCCTGGCAGCATTTGTTTTCCATTGTTAGTCAGGAGTGGAAGAATTGGTGTGTTTATAGTAAATGCAATCATTAGATGATCATCTCATAGTAACTAAATGGGTGGAGGTATTTATTAGTCCTTCTTCACAAAGGATTGCCTCAAGAGTGTTGCATGCCATGTGTCACTCCTTTGAGCGTTTGTATGAGGTGAAAGCTGGCTTTGTAGGAACATAAGCTTTTGAGTCTATATTATGTTAACTCCTAGAACCCAACATCGAAGTCTACATGGGCCGGTAGGTATTTGTGATGTATCGTTAAATTATCATTTTGTAGGATTTCTGCAAAGTTTGGGTTGCAATATGGTGTTCTATAAATAAGTAAGAAGGATACATCTATGCTGTGCAAAGTTGAGATTTTGAGGTGTACCTTGAGTGCTACAGTGATACCTCATCATCGTTCGATAGACCAGTTGACTTGGATGAGTGTGAAGTTAGTGGAGATGTATGTGTGTGCTATTACATTGTAGTTGTCTGACAATCAGGTTTCTGTATAAAGAGCATTTTGATTCCCCTGTTGCTGAGACTTTTGTGAAACTCTGTTATGTGTTTAGATATCAGCTGGGTATTTATCAGGCTGTAGTGTATCACATCTCCTGCCTCTGGAACACATGTCAGTGCAAGGGGATTTACTGTGTTGGTTGCATGTTCAGTGTGCACACCAGGGTCTGATTTGACAGATAGTTGAATGATTGTGGGGGTGGGTAGCTGCATACTGCATTGAGTTTGATGTTTCATTGTCAAACATGTCCAATAGTTTACAGGTTTGATTGTTTATTTCATCTGATTCAAACAAGCATGCCACAACTGGGTGATGTCGTCTTGTGCATCTGTGGCATGATGAGTGGACTAGTATTCTGAAGTTGGTGTTCTAAAATAGTATTTTTGATTTGGATGTTTGTACATTTTGCCATTGAGGGGTTTCCAAGTTCTGGGTCTTGTCCTTGTGTGTTTGTTTTCCTAAGTTGTTTCTGGTGGTGTACTCTGTGGAGAATGTGGGGCATGTCGGCAGGTGATGTGGTATCATGAGACAAATCAGGTTTTGGATTGGGCTTGTAGACTTTCTCTGAGTGAGTCATTGGTGCTTAATCTTGTATAAGCAAGCAAGTTGGCGGACAACTGGGTGTTGTGTATATTATTGGTGGTGCCCCTGTAGGTTAATAGCCTTCCGACTCAACATCCCTTCTTTGGGTGTCCATTGTCACTGTTCAATTGGAGTTTGAATGTGTTCATTTATATTGCACATATTTCCTCATGAATGCGGAAAACCTGGTTAGAAGAACTATTTCTGGATGCAGAAAATACTCAGGATGAGAACGGAAAAATGTGGAGGTTATTGAAAAAGGTAGGTTTTTAGTTTTTTCTGAAAAGAGAAGCTGGAGTCAATTTTATGAAGATCAGCAAGGAGCGAGTTCTGGGTGTGAGGGCTCATCACTGAGAAGCACCTATCACCTTGGTGCACAAAGTGGGAACTAACCAAAAGGTGTTGATCAGAAGATTGAATGGATCAAGAAGGACTGTAATGCACAAGATCTTTGCAATACAGTTAAGGGTCAGGCCACGCAGGCACTTTAAAAACTAGACAGAGGATCTGAAAAAGAATCCTCTGTTGTACTGGCAACCGATGAAATACTCTATGGTGTGAGGAAATAGATGTGTATTTCAGCACACAAAAGAAGGTAGATTTGTTTTGCTGTCATCCTTAAAGGATGGCATTACAGTAGCTAAGTTCACAATCTATCTGTGAGCCGACAACCAATGTTCGATCATTCGATGACACAAGAGGGAGACAAGGCTGAGGGAGTCTGAGGCGGTACTAAATGGCCTTCACTGTTTAATTAACCTGCTGACTGCAGTCCAAATTAGACTGTCAGATACAATCAAGCTTTATTATCTTATGTATATAAGATGTTGGAAGGTCAAATAAGTCGGGCAGGAAGGTAGCTTTGAAGAATTGTCCAAGAGATGTTTGGGCCAAAAAGAAAAGAGTTCAGCTGCAGCATATTGATCCAGCTTTTTATTTTAAAAGTGCACTCAGAAATGCATTTGAGAGAATCAGAGATATTATTTACACACACATAAGTCTGTGTGTCGTCTGCTTACGAATGATAATGCAGATAACATTTAGAGACAATACCCAGGCTCAACTGTATGTAAATATTAAACAATGGGGGTGATGTGGAGGATCCCGGTGGAATCCCGCATGAGACCGGTAGTGAGCTAGAGTACTAGGCTCCTATCTTGACCTTTTGAGTTCGCTCATGTAAAAAGAGGTGAACCATTTTAAAGAATCTTCTGGCACAAGGGCAACTTCAGTCAATCTAGATTTAAGAATTTTGAAATCAACTGTGTCAAATGGCGCTGAAAAGCCAAGCATGACCAGCAAGCTAAGGTCGCCCTCATTTGCCGATCTCAGAATATCGTCTCAGATGGTAAGAAGTGCTGTTTACATTCCATGATGGGAAACAAAAACGACTTGGGGTTATCGGTGCACACTAATAATTCAAGATCAATTTTCCATTATTGGATTTTACGGTTTCTAGAGTTTTTCAGGAGCGGGGGAGAAAAGATGGTCTTGGCACAAGACCAGTATTGCACAAAATATGAAGATTAATAGGATCCAGATTGGGAGCCCTCCCGTCCCCTGCACACTATGTAATGTTGTCAAAAAGACATTCAAATGTTCAAAATAGAATTACTCATTAAAGCACATTCAATTATAACCAATGACAGTCTCAATTTTGAAAAAAAGTAGAAGCATTTAATAAAAGAAGAACAAAACAAAAATGTTTTCCTTATTACAGTAGATTGTAAGTATTTCGGCATTAAATGCAAAGAAAAGAAAAGCATCCATCAATTCAATGTTCTTGGCTGACGCGTTTCGAGATAATTTCCTCTTTTTCTTGAGATTAATTGAATTGATGCAGTGTTCCAGGCAGCTCGCAACATTTCGCCGCGTGTGCTCAAAAGAAAAACCTTTCCCTCACCTTGCCGACTTGTGTTCAGCAGCGTTCCTTTCAGTTGAGTCCAGCAGCGTTGTGAGCAGCCTCCTGTGCAGACAACAGACACTTACAACACTTGCGGTGCGCGTGTGAGTGCGCGTGCACCCGTGTCTATGTAGGAGTTCTGGGTAGCAAAGGGGCGGGGAATTGCAAACGTCACGCTGAAGAGAGTTGATGCAGTGTTCCATTGGCTCTCAATGTTTCGCCGTGTGTGCTCGTAAGAAAATCCTTTCCTTCACCTTGCCGACTCGTGTTCAGCAGCATTCCTTTCAGTTGAGTCCAGCAGCGTTCTTAGCAGCCTCCTGTCTTCTCTTTTGTACAGATGATCTTATGTGTGCTTTTTCCAAAACGTGTAATTCAGGTATCTGTATCTTCCAGGGGCTGTAATTTCCTGTTCTCCAGTTCTTTTCATCTCCCTTATTGTGTGCGTGGTTATGGATAAGCCAGGATACTGCCTTCTCGCCGTGCTTCCATGATGGGGCCTGTAACCTGATTTAAAAGGGTCAAGAAGGCAGTGTTCTTCACTAACATTTGTAGTTTGCTATTAACTACCTTCTCAAGAATCTTAACAGGCCATGTCAGGCTGGTAAAAGGACATCATTCTTGAGTATATTGTGGTCCAGTGAGGATTTATTTTTTAGCAAGGGGATTTATTATTGATCCTTTAAATTCTTTGTGGACAATACCTTGGGAAAGCAGGGGCATTAACTAAGCAAGTAATGTATTTGCTTAATTCAGTAGCATGACATTTGGCCAGATATGCAAGTAGGTAATCATAATTATGATAAGTATTTCCTCAGTTGTGAATGGGCTGGAATTTAAATTGTGAGTATGAACAGTTGTCAGGGTTTATTTCGGATTATATCAACTTTTTTCAGAAAAAACTAATTGTACTTATTTTCCAGTTTAGGAGATAGCGGTCAGGTTGACAATATTCATGATGGATTGGATAATTGCTTAATTATATCAAATTGCTCCTTTGGCTTGTTAATCACGGTTTTCATATGGTTTTGCAGAAAGATTGATTTAACAGATAGAATGGCTTTTTTACAGATATTAAGGGCAATCTTTGCAGCATCACGATAAACAGGGTTGTTATTCAGTTTTTCTTTCTTGCAATAATCCTGTTTAAGTGCCCAAAGCGAGGTAGAACACCACTTGTTGGGTTAATTATTTTTTAACATCTGGATTTAATAGGGGCAAGGCTTTTCCAAACTTTGTGCAACTTAGTCATATTTGATTGAAAAAAGTCTTTGCATCCAAGATTTGACGTGCAGGGCAGCAATACTGAAGAAAGATCATGGCTGGAAATGTTGTTAAAATCCTTTATGCTACGTGAGGCAGTGGCTGTGATATGGCTGGGCCTAATATTTGTAGAGCGGTCATTTTGGATCCTAAAGTTTCTGGCATAGTGATCATCCCATAGTCATACACTTAGGTCTGGTAAACTTAAAGCTGCCGATAATATTTGTCTATTATGTGTTATATCTAACCTGAGGGTGCCTGGTGGCATGAATTTAGATAATGCACGCAAGAATGCTTTTTTTGCAAGGATGTCAGAGCTTTGATGATTTTGTTTATTGTTAAGGGATGTGTGGGACAGGGCTGGGGTGCCAGGCAAACAGGTAAACAGGAGCCATTGCTTGCCTCTACTCTTTGCCGGATGCTATGTCAGGGGCTTCCCTGGGAAGTGTTTATTTGCAAGTCAGAGGGGCACGGGATTGAATAAGGTAATGAACAGGCTGCACTGAGAAGCAGGAAAGGATACTTCGAGCTGCAAGTAATAGAGGGACAAAAAGCAACACAAGAATAAGGGTCACAATCCGGGGCACTCATTAAAAGCACTGCATTGTGGAGTGGTACACGCAGGCCATGAGAAAGAGGATGGCTTGATGGAATGCAATAAAGCAGGGCCCTGTTCTGGGTGATGTGACTTGAAGAACACCAATGGAGTTAAGGGAGTGGGATCGAGGAGGAGGGATGGGTGGGCTGCACTGAAAAGCAGAAATGTCTTCACGGAGGGGCCCATCCAGAGAATAGTGGCACAAAAAGCACCACAAGAACAAAGGCCCAAGGCAGGGTCATTCATCATAGATTCTGTATGCTGAAGAGGGGTGTGCAATGTGTGTCAGGATATTTAGGAGGATGTCCAATTAGGACTTGACCAGGAACTGATTGTTAGTGCAATGACGAGATTTGATTCTAGGATGGCACACAGGGGCATATTAAAAAAAAAAGGAAGCATTATATTGAAACATGAAACAGACAATATAATATGCCTATACCATGATTATCCATCATAGTGTGCACCTGATGTCGCATTTTACAAACGTTCAGTAGATGCACATACTTTCTCTGCATCATTAGCTGCACCTAAATTAGCGCCTGTTTCACATGACATGCCAAAGAGAGTTCATGACATAAAAGAGAGGCAGAAAACAAATATTGGGGGTGCACAACCTATTCTATATAAATAATATGTGTGCTGGGTTGAAGTTCAGGAAATATATTTAAAGAATCTGCCAGTGTATGTAGGATATGTCAGTCAGGCCTAACTGACAGCAATTAGACAACCAAAATCAAATTCCTCTTTTATTACCAAAAGAGGATCCTAAACGCACTCCTAACAGCTAATAATTCCCTTCAAAGAATTTCTCATATTTTTCATGCTATGCTCCTCAATAATACACTAAAATCAGCCTGTTATGTACCCGTCTTGTTCACAAAACCAAGATTATAAATATACACATCACTACAAGAAAATTGTTCAGCAATTCATTTCTTTCCATCTGGTGTAACTTTTGTAACAACTTGATCAATACATCTAGTCTATGGAATACACTGTCCATGTAGTATCTACTACGTTGGCACATTTACTAGAAAGGTGAAAATCCGCTGGACGGAACATAAGTCTAACATCAGAACAGGAAGTGAAAGTTTGCCAGTACCTAACCATTTTAGACAGGCTAAACACACATCTGAAATTGCAATCAAGTGGAGGTGATCTTGGTAGTTTACTGATGAGGAAGGAATTATTCTTAATAAAAGAGTTGAAAGCCCTTGACCCTTGAGGGATGAACTTAGAATGGGATCTCACTCTCGTCTTGTGATATAGAAATATGGAGTGCCATACTGTGGCTTTAGGAGGTTAACAGGTTGAATAGAGACTCAGAGAGTCACTTTAGGTTGGGGATCAGACTTGGGGACATTCAAGACAGTGAATTTATTGTTTGAAAATTAGGGATCTGAACAAGACCCATACTACATTTTTGGTTTGGTAGTGTTTAATTAGAAAATATGACATGGGTAGTCATGTGATTATTTAGCTACTTAATAAAGGTATTATCGTTACCTAATGGAGAGATTAACATTTTTTTTACTTCAAAATTCTGTTGGGGATTTAAGATTTGAAAGAGTCATTTATTAGGTAGCCGCTCTCTTGTATACTGACGTCGGTGATGTCTCCAATGTGAGGCCTTCATGCTACGTTAAAACGTAGATGCCATTTTGAAGTATTTAGGTTAGTGGATAAACGCATATTTGTTTGATTGTTTTTAGAGAGGTTGTCTTGCAGAGGATCAGTACAGTGAATTGTAGGTCAGGGAGATTTGCATGATTATGAAGAAAATAGGTCACAGGAGGTTAGCAGCTGTGCCGATGGGATTTTTATTATTTTGGCTTGTTGTAGTGATTAATTTGATTGACTGATAAGTGCTGGAGAGAAGTAAGGATCAAGATGTGAACAGTGGAGTTTGGACGGTAGCTCTCTGTGAGTAGGAAATGTAATTCCATGAATGTATGAATGTATATTGAAACACTCAAGAGACTCAATTAATGTACATATATTTCATGAGGTAGTTATAATAATGGTGAAGAGGATTCTGAAAGAAACATTAAGGAAAGGTTAGTATTATTTCAGGTATTGTAAATTATAGAATTAAGTCTGAAGGTTGAGGAAATTATTCTGATTTTTTGCTTTTCCAATAGGAAAATACGACAGGCGTTTTTAAAGAAGGCATATCAATCCCAAAACACATTGAGGGATAGTCTGAGGACCATCTTGGAATACATGTCTGGACACTAATTGAGTTATTATGAAAATATATGAGAGAAACATCTATGAAATTTTATCTTCAAATTGCTGTGGTTACATTATGTGAGGAGAAAAACCAAGAGTACAATTTTCTTGTAGTTATGTACATATTTATAATCTTTTTTTTGTGAACAAGAAGGGCACATAACATGCAGATTTTAGTGCACTATTGTTTGTTGGGAACAGAAAACCTATAATTGACATAATATGTAAGCAAAGTGAGGTAACATTGATATTAGAAATACACACATTGTACACACATTGTATTTTCATCATTGAACGTATAGGAAAATTGCATAAAACATATGAGCAATTATTTGAAGGGTAAAATTACCAGGTAGGAGTACATCTAGCAGCCTCTTTCGTTTATGAAAGAAGAATTTGATTGTGGTTGTATTAAAGAGAAACAGAACTCCAGCAGGTGCCCAGAAATACACCACCAATACCAGTGACTTCCCCCAAACTGCTCATGGAAGGAGGGCACCTAGCAGGAAGAGTCCGAAAGGTTGCAATTGCGAAAATGGTAGTAGTAAGAATTGACTAAATAAGCTGAAGGTAGAAGCCTTCATCACTTTCATGGAGGATTTTGAGAATTAAATATTCATCCTCAAAGGCAAACCTACTTTCAATTTCAATGGCAAAACACTTGGTCAAGACCCTGTTACAAATGAAAGTTAACCAAATCAAGAGATGCTGAGCTGAGTTCAAGGGGCGTATCAAGGAGGCAGTTTTCCAAATCAAGGAACACATCTGGGAATGCAGGCAGGCAAAGCACTCTGGTTGCACACACACACTACCTAGAAGGTAGTGGCTGCCAGGAATGCTGTCACAGCAGTTATTGGAATTGGCGGTCTCGACATAGGAGAGGAGGACAAAGGTAAGCATTTCCCTGGCATGTCATTGGAGCCATCCATGAGGAGGCATAGACAGGGTAGGGCCTGAGCATGCAAGGTCCACCCAAAATCTGTAAATGTCCACTCAACAGTGCTGTGTGCACATTTATAGAGGTTAATGTCACTGCAGTGGGCCGAACTTCAGGACCCAGGCCTCTGTATCCATGAGGATAAATTCACAGGGGGAAGTGGGAAGGCAAAGAAGTTGGGATAGTGTAAGAGAGGTTTGAAGATATTTGAGGCACAGAGCTGTTGAAAGGAAAGTTCTCAACATGTGGCTACTGCCTCTTATGTGTTTTGAACAGATGCTTTGCATCCTAATCGACACAGAGGAATAGCCACATGGAAACATCTATAGAAAACAAATGGCTTATGTTCAGATAATGAGTACAAGCTTGCCCGCTGAATATCCTGTGAATCTAATGTATTAATTGGCAGCAATAATGTCTCAATAGGGTAGCAGCCCACCGGTTATTGTTGTATATCGATACATACCTTCTATGGATATGAAATGTGCTTATTATATACATGAACTTATTAATGTACAAAACCTAACACCATTAAATTCATCAGAATAAGTAACTCCAAACTTCCACAGAATAATGATATCCTTAGGTTACTATTCAAAGTTCAATAATTGTAAGATTGCTTGATCTTCCTAAGGATGTCCATAGGTTACAACTCTAAATCAAAACCTCTTATTTCTGGCCTACACATGTTCCGCTTTGCCTGTTTCTTGAATATTGACCATAGGTGTGAGTTTCTTCAGGGCCATGTATTAACTATTTTGATGTTAGGGTAAATAAAAAAGAGAGGAAGAAAGAGAGAAACATATTAGAACAACCCTTTAATATAGTGCCTAGCATATTACAACATGTTTATCCTGGCTTTTACTTCAAAAACTGCAATTAATATAGTTGTCTCCCACAGTGTCTTCTATAATCAATTACCTAAATATTTCTGGGTTTTTATTATCTCTTCACTAGGTCTATATGTCAGTGTGGTTTTCAGGAAAATGAAATAAATGTACTCTAGTTATTATCCCTTGTACTTAAACATGTTTGTATATCGCATATTTGATTAAACTTACCTTCATATGTACTACTCCATTTGTATCATCTCGGAGTAGGATTTTAACAACCTCTTTTTGTGTCACGAGGTTCAGTTCTTGTCTGCAAGTTGTAACTCTCGGTGGAAAAGTAAGAGCAACGAGAAGCTTAACGTTGACTATTCACCACCAGTATACGAAGTGGAATAGATCTGTGTGAGTGCCAAAACCAACATAAGAATCCTCTGCGACCACTTGTCTATCCTAATCTTTGTATGCTATCCTGAACATATTTTTGAACTTCTCTTTCACCTACCACCTTTTTAACTTTTGAACGTTGTAATGTGAACCTAAACCCTCTGGGTAGGGGCAGCGACGAAAAAACATTTGCAAAAAAAATAAATTAAATAAAAATATGAATGGCACAGTGACCAAAGCTCAATTAGAGACAGGATGATCATAAGGCAAAGCTGATAATCTTTACACTTCACTTCAGTGTTGACCTGAGACCCACATTATAAAGTGTAATCAAACAATGCACACACATTGTGGATCACCTCCATAGACTTAAAGGCAAATGCGAGTTAATCAGGTCAAATGAATGGGAGAAGTCTAGGACTTAGGACAAAGTCAAGGATCAAAACCTCTGAACATGGTGGTCATGCCTTTGCCCCTTTATGAACCTTCAAGGCTTATCGAAATCTGCACATGGACAGTGTACATATGTAAACCAAAAGTAGATTTATCAATGGTCACATGTAGTGCCCATTAGTGTCCATTAAAACAGAGCAGACCGTCCTATCACATCAAATATTCCAATACTGACTCCTGCCTTGCTGCATGGGATCATTAAGTCATTACCTTCATACAGAGTCATTTGACCAATGTCGATATAGATTCTTTCTGCCTCTGGGGTAGTGCTTCTTTGTGAGAGGCTTCCACAGTGGTGTGTGTGAAAGCAAACTTATGTTCATGCTAAAAAGCACTGATCTTGGGGAAGATGGTTCGGCTAGAGAGAAGAGATGTGTAGATACAGGCAAGTGGGCACATGTGCAAATGGTGGTGGATAGAGGGAGGGGCATAGATGAGTGTGAGTAAGGGGGTGAATGAATGGATGGAGCATAAGTCTGGACTGAGTTGGTATATAAGAATTGGGTTGGATGTTAAGGAGGATTATGTGGAGGGTTGGGGTAGGAGGCTGAGCGGTGGATACATTGGAAGAGGGGATTGAGACTCAAGGGAAAGGATGCAAAGGATGTGTGGGGACAGGTTGAGTGAGTGGAAGGAGAGCAGTGGATAACTATGGCAAATTGAGGGACAGGGGAAGGGCTCTGTTAAAGTACTGGCACTGCAACTAAGGTCACTATGGTGCTTTCA
The DNA here is from genome assembly GCF_040938575.1 of Ambystoma mexicanum. Taxonomy (NCBI): domain Eukaryota; kingdom Metazoa; phylum Chordata; class Amphibia; order Caudata; family Ambystomatidae; genus Ambystoma; species Ambystoma mexicanum. The sequence goes on from NC_090937.1 coordinate 434,240,640, forward strand.
ACATTGACAGTTAAGTGACATCATGCGTGTTCAGGTTTCAGTGATTGTGGTCAGTAGAAGAGGAAGTTATTGAACCAGGTTGGTGTTGGTTTGGGAACTCGTCATGTCCTAATGTGGGATACTACAGATCTTCATGTGACTACACCACTGCATACAATAAGTTGGTTTATAGTCATAATATCGAAAAAATAATGTCGAATTACAAAAATGTCAAAAAAAAATGTTGAATTCAAAAATGTCGAAAACACATACATATAATAGAAAAAGTCATTAATTCAAAAATAAAATGTTGAAAAAAAAATCGAAAAACCAATGTTAAAATAACTGTAAAATGTCACACATACTAACGTTTTTTATTGGGGGGGTCCCCCCCAAAACCCCCATCCCAAACCCCTACCCCAACCCTCCACTCCTCCCCATCCCCCCAAAAACCCCCCATGGATATACCTTTAATTTTTTAAAAAAAGTATTCAATAAAACATTAATTAAATAATTAATTATTAAAAAAACCCATCCCAAACCCCTACCCCAACCCCCCCCCCTCCTCCCCATCCCCCCCACCCACCATGGATATACCTTTAACCATTTAAAAAAAATATGTTTTATAAACTATAATTAATTAATTATTTATTTAAACATTAATTCGAAAAAATATCGAAAAAAAAACGACATTTTTGTAATTCGACATTTTTATTTTCGACATTTTTTTTTCGACATTATGACTTTCGAAAATATTGCATTCGATATTATGACTGGACACCCAATAAGTTGACGGACCATAAAAGCAACAGAAGGGAGAGCTTAATGTTGTTACCATGATGCTATTGTGTAGTGATGAATGAGGGATCCTACCCCCTCTCCGTAACCCTAATGAATGATAGCCTTGCCATTGTACACACTTTGACTTGGACCTACATACACACCCTGGCATCTTTCAAAATGTATCAGTTCAAAATAATCATGTCATTACGATGACCATTCAAACTGAACTCATTTCCCCTACGATATCCCTGAAGAAAAAAAACACCTCATTTTTTCCTAAAAGTTAAAGAGGAAATGGTGTTCAACCAATGAAAGTAAATAGATATGGTCTTTAATGTGAATATTCACCACCAAGGACAATAAAGTGTGGCCTGCATCTACTAAAGCAATTGAACCCAAGCAGGGGGGGACAATACCTGTTGGGTAATGCCCCTGGGGTGGTAGTTACAAACCCAAACAAAGTGAGGCCTTTAACGTAGCCCAGGGGGTATTACCCTTCTGAGGGTTCAATTGCTATTACTACTCCGGCACGTTGTACTGGGGTATTAACAGTATTTTTGGTCAAGCTGAGAAACAGAGTGTCAACTTTTTCTGGACTGTAGCAAAAAAAAAAAAAAAAATGAAGTCCCTTCTCCGTTTCCATTGTGGCCATTAAAATGATATAAAAAAAAGTAACAAAGAAAATGTCCGCCATGGGACAGGGTGGAGGGACTACACATGGCTGCCGTTGAAGAAAGGAAAGGTACTCCCTGGGATGCAGCACTCTGATTGGAGTGCAGCAAGTGCGCCTTTGTCGACCGGTAATGTCCCGATGAGGACCAATCAGATCATTTGTAGCAATGTGATTGCCTCTCGCTGAGTACTGATTGTCATTGTCTATCCAAGTATTGTGATACGGTTGTGATTAAAGCCCTTGTAATTTTATATTTAGGGCATTGTTAGAAATGTGATATGGTGGAAATTAGCCTTTTGGTGGGGTCACCCTGTCAGTCATCAAATCTTCATACCTACCTCTCTGATCTCCTGTTTCCAGAGAAGGCAAGGGTTTGAAGGCCAGTTGAATGACAGATTGAAGGTTCAAGCTGTCGTTATACCTATCATCTCGCTGATCTCCTTTTTCCAGAGAAGGCAAGGGTTTGAAGGCCAGTTGGATGACAGATTGAAGGTTCAATCTGTCGTAAGGGTATGTCTTCGGTGTAGGTGGTGCTCTGGGGTGTAGCAGATCTTTGCTGCAGTGGCATCACAGCACTGTCATGATCTCTGGGCTGGATTATAATGCAGAGAAGTCTTACAACAGGAGGTTGTGGCTGTGTCATTGCATGAGGACTTCATACCCGGCCGGCTGAGGAAAACAATTCTTCACCCGGTTGGACTAAATTGATATGGCACAACACCATAACCCCCCTAAACAAATTACTAGCTGCAATGTGCAGTGCAACAAGAAATGACCTCTGCCAATTTCAATTTCCTGTAAATCTCATTTAAAACTGATAAAGTACATTAAAATAATTGTCAGTGGTGACTCTTTGAAACACATTTTAAATGTTTAAAATTAAATTAAGTATGTCTTTTTGGCCATCAGTACAGAGGAGAGTTATAGGTTTTACGGCTAGTGAATGGAAGAACTTTACTTAAAGGAACAGTGAAAAAAGTACTTTGTTAAAATGTCAGTGTCATATTGAAGGGGAATAAAAATAGATTTCGGATATGGTATTACAATATCTGTAAATACACTGGCGAGCACAGAAACAGGTGTTTCATCCCACATTGGCAAGGGTACGTAATTAGGATCCATAAAGAAAAATACAGAATGCTTTCCATGACATAAAATCATTGAAATCTAAAGGACCACTTGTTCTCTCCCTTTTTAATTCCACAATGAATAGTGGGCAGAAATATAAAAAAAATATGTTAATGCAATACTGATTACCCAAGTTTCCGACATAATAAGAGAACAGTTAATTAGTTCCAATTTATTAAAAAAAGCTCTATTTTTTCCTCAAACTCCTGCAAGTAAATTAGATTGCTGCATCTCAGTAGAATATTTTTCCATGAACTGAATTCTAAATCACTTAAAAGAATGGATGCACGAAATGCAAAAATAACTTCTGCCTTTCAAGTGTCACTAAGAGAAGAGTATTCAAGAATCTTGTGGATTTTTTGTAGGAAGTGTGTGTGCATGCATTATATACACACATTGGTTTAAAATAGAGATGTTATATATTACAGGATCTGCGGTTGCGGCCCTGTAGTTATGGTTAGGTTGCTTAACTCATAGAAAGAGCACTTTTGGGCGGCTTATAACTGTGTTTCCCCTGGACAAATTCTCACCAATCTTTGCAAAAAAAGTATATGGGCCTCTCAGAAGGATTATGCTAAGTTTGGTGTGGTTTTGTCCAGGGTCAGCAAAGTTATACGGGGTGTCCCAAAATGTGTGAAAATCCTCATAGACACAATGGAAAAATCTTTCGCTCGTGCCTGCAGGCCAAATAGATTTTTACCAAATTTGCACAAGGAATGGCGGCTTGGTCCTGAAAGCATGCGTTTGTAAATTTGGGGTAAATCTGTCCAGCATTTTCTTTTTTAAATGGCCAAAAATAGATCAAAACCTGACTAGGGTCTGTGGACTAATTTCCTGATTCGGAGTCTGCGGACACCTCAGGACTGATCAGAGAGTAGCATGATGTTTGTGGACATCATACCTGCTCGCTGACTGGTCAATTAAAAACATGTGGTGCGTCAAAACTTTGGAAACAGACGCCATGTTGGATTGATGTACAGCTCCCGTAGTACGCGGACATCATTTTAAAAACGTTTTAAAAAACAACATTGCTCTTGTCAAACAAATGAAACTATCACTGGGGAGGTGAGGAGTGGTGAGATGGGATTGGATATGACCATAACAAGCTCAAAATCAAGTGGTTTTCCTCTCTGATGTCCACGAACATCACCGCTGTTTGGGGACATCAATGCATATTTCTGCATTACAGGGTCGCGGGAAAAGAAGTTTTTGGGTGGCTTTTAACTTTGGCTCCACTCAATGATACTGCATGAAATTTTGCATTTTAGATCTGACCCTGATTTTCTCTGCAAAGTTTGGTGCTGTTTTGCTGAGAGAGGGCAAAATTAGAGGGCGGCCAAAACATATTTGAAATGCTTATACATTTGGTGCGTTTGAGGAATCTGCACAAAAGGTTGCAAAAAGATTTTAGACCCGATTTGAATGTTTTCACAATGTTTGGTGGGATTTTGTCAAGAGGGGCCACAATTAGAGGGAGGGTCTCAACATTTTTAGATGGCTTATAATTTTGTTGCTGTTTGACGAATCTGCACAAAGTTTTCAGAAAGATTGGGGGCTAAGTTATATGACTATTGTTTGTACCTACATTTTGTCACTTTTCAAAAAATAAAACAGATTTGCAGGAAGTTCATGCAAGGAACATTGGCAAGAACCCAAAAGCATGGTTTTGCAAATGTGTCAATATTTTATTTTTTGAAAAGTGTCATGATGCAGGTCCCAATAATTGTGATATTCCTCTTGTGATTGGGGTATAGCCAGTGGCCATCGGAAGTGGCCAGAGTATCGATTCTGGCCACATGACGACACACAGATAGTCATCAAACTTACAGGCGAGTATCAAAAAGATCTTGAGTGTATTAATCACATCTTTAGGGAAATTCAGAATTGGATGGCTCTGAACTCGTTGGCCCTTGATAACGCTAAAACCGAGTTGCTTATTGTGGGCACTCAACAGCGACTAAAGAAACTGGATGTGAAATATGATGATTTCTTGATCGGTCAGCACGTTATTCATGTATCAAAAAACGTAAAAACTCTTGGGGTATACTTTGACCCTCAATTGTCTTTCACCCGGCAGACCAACTACCTCAAGTCTTCTTCTCACTTTTACATCCAACTTTTATGGTAGATTTGTCCTTATCTGTCAAAAGAAAATCTTGCACTGATAGCGGCCGCAATCGTGAACTGTAAACTGGATTAGTGTAACAGACTCTTGATCGGTACATCCCAGGCAAATCTTAGAACATTACAGGTGATCCAGAATAGCACAGTATGATCCGTGCTTGGACTTTGGCGCAGCAGAATTGTTTCGGAAGCAAGACGCAGCCTGCATTGGCTGCCTGTTCAACAACGACTGCTTCATCGGGGCTGTCCATCGTGCATAAATGCGTGCACGGTAAGGCCCCATCATACCTCAAGACCAGGTTAAAAAAGAAACCTGTTGATTGTTTATTACGATCCAATGGCAATATCTCCTTGTTCCAACCCATGTCCGTGCTGAAGGGGTTTGAGGAGCCAGTTTCAATTCCTGGGCTCCCACACTATGGAATTCCATGCCAAAACATCTGGCTAATATCAGCTCAGTGGTTGTTTTAAAAAAACAACTGAAACCTTGCTTGTTTGATCTAGCCCTTGGGTAAGGCCTCCTCTCACTTTACAACCAACACTACTTTCATTGTGTCTGTTCTTTAACACTCCATGACTCCTTGTCTTCTGGTAGAGTCTGGCTTGTTTTCACCATCTTTGTTCCCTTCACATTCTATGTTCTTTGTTGTCTGTTTCTTTCTCACCTGTGTGCGCCCTGAGGCCTTAGGGTTAGTGGCGCAATACAAGAACACAGATAGATAGAAGCCATGACCCGCACAATCTGGCTATTGGCCAGGACCACTAGGGACTGGCAATGGGGTTAAAGTGGGCATGGCCACCAGGGACAAGCTATGTGGTAAAGCTTTTTTCGAAATCAGGATAGGTTTGAATGGGAAAAATAATTCTACTCATGGCTACAGCCCGAAGTGTTTGACAGGATTGCAGCAAATATTTGCGAGAAGCATCAGCAAAGGCCTCAAAGCATGGTTTTGCAAATCTGTCCGCTGTTCTGTTTTTTTCAAAAGTTTAAAAATGTAAGTACAAACAATTGTGATATAACGTTGGCACCTGTACAATGGGCCTGGCCCTGAGCAAGGACAAATGTGTACTCTGAATTGCTTATAGGGGCATACAGCATGTCCGAAACCCTAGGTTTAAATGGGAAAATGAATTCTGCTTGTGGTTACAGCCTGAAGTGCTGGACTGGATTACAACATACCTGCACGAGGAGCATTAGCAAGGACCTGAAAGCATGCTTTTGCTAATCTATTCTGTATTTTACTTTTTTCAAAGTGTCAAAAAGTAAGTACAAAAAATAGTGATAACATGTGCTGACTGGGCAGTGGGTCTGGCCCTTGGCAAGGACAAATGTCTACTATGATTTGCCTATTGGAGAATTCGGCATGGTTGATGCCCATGCCCCATGGATTGTGGAGACTGGCTATGGCTGCAAGCCATGAGCACTGGACATTGGCCACATTATGAGGGCATAGTGGACACTGAACTAGGATGCTAGGTGAGTGCAGTGGATACCGGGGGTGGTTTGGGTGGGCGGGGGACATGGTCGAGCCTGCTGCCCTAGGCAATTCAACCATGACTTGCATCTCCAGCATGCACTGCTGATAACGACACACATCACTATGCGTTGCAAAACATATATTTGTTAAAGGAGGTTTACAGTTCTTTCATATATGTTAAAAGAGGAATTATTAATAACTTATATACAGTGATGTAACATCATGGAACATTTTCACTCATAAACACCTATGAAATTCACAGAAAAAAATATTGTTAAAAGGACGTTATGGTTAAGTTGCACTAATAAAAACCTATGAAATTCAGTGAAAAAACATTGTTAAGGGGATGCTATGGTTACAAGTAAAACCAAAAAAAAAACAGAAATTTGTGAGTAATGGAAAGCTAAGCAACCATAACTCACGCCACCACCGCGGCCCTTCAATATATATCTATTAAAGGGCCTGTAGTAGTGGCCCTGTAGTTATAGTGAAGTTGCTCAACTCATAGGAAGAACACTTTTTGGGTAGCTTATAACTTTGCCCCCCCAGGACTAATATTCCCCATACTTTGCAAAAATAAATATATAACCCCCTTGGAATGATTCTGTGAAGTTTGGTGTGGTTTTGTCCGGGGGGGCAAAGTTTTACGGGGAGTCCCAACATTTTAGTAATCCTCATAAACACAATGGAAACAAGATTCTGCTCATGCCTACATCCCAAACCGCTGGACGGATTTTCACCAAAACTGTGCGAGGAGCAGTGGCTTGGTCCTGAAAGTGTGATTTTTCATTTTGGTGTACATTTGGTGAAAATCGCCTTTAAATTACCTAAAAAATAAAACATACATGTATACAGAGTGATTTGTAGTTTCGGAGAAAAAGCAACACGTGTGGCAGTCCATTTAGACTAAGGTGAATCTTTATATATGTAAATATGAGTTTCCCTTCCTCCATGCCATTTATCACCCTTGGCAAGACTGCGATCAGGGTTTTTTTTTTCTTTTATTATCCTCTTAGTTGTTTGAAGTTGGTAGCTGCCAGTTGTAAACCCTGGGGTCTTGGCAGCACAGAGATCCCCCACCCCACATTCCTGTCATGCACAGGCTAAAACATATGTCTGGGGAAACTTGATTTTCGGCACTCTTCTGGCCACGCTTTATTGCAGTTGTAAACAGTTGGGATGAAAGCCAGGCTTTCAGTGGGGGAGTTCTTCGTGAATTTTGCCCAGAGACCCATAATTTGTCCTTGGCTGAAAGGAACTCACATATTACATTTTCTATCATCAGCATTGATTCTTTCATACACAGTGTGTTTTACTGATCCGGGTTCACTTGGCTTTTGCACTGAAAGTATAGGGCTGTTTCTTTCAGTAATTAATAAAATACACTTTTAATTATCTGGTGTCTGTTTTTCTGCTGAAAGGTGAGTCTAGTTTGTCACAGTGCACCACCTTTTGATTGTTGGCAGTTTAAGTGAAAATGCTGCATTTATTTCTCAGCCAGTAATGTGATGTGCTTTCCCAATCAGCACTTATATTTTTGTTTTAGCTTTCTCTGGCTTTCCACTGCAGAAAGACACCCACCTAGTCTGCCTCAGCCCTACATGAACTTTTCATGCCAACAAAGTGGGCTTGTCTTTTCAAATGTTTGTGGGTATTTTGCATGTGAAGCATAACATGCATTACTTATTGTCAACACCAAGTGTTTTCCCTGACATTTGTATGTTGGAAGGGGAACATTTTTCTCATGTCTTGCTTTAACTTGCAAACACACATGCTAAGCTGTTTTGGTGCCAGTGTTTAAAACTCCTATTTTCCAATGTTAAAGGGCCCTTTGAATTTCTTCTACCTTTGTGAATTAAAAAAGGCTGTTTTACCTTTTGTAATGACAGGTAAGCCTTTTCATATAGCACATCCTTGTGTTACATGCAGGCCCCCCACTGTTCGCCTAAATAGGTCCCATTTCAGTGTTAAGGTGTGAACGGAGGATAGCACAGGGGCAACACGCTGGTCTTGGAAACAAGACCATGCAGAGCAACAAAGGTTTGTTTATTTATTTATTTTATTGTTTGCTTGTTAGGTGTTTATACAAACCCACAGGGCAAGGGATGGAGCAGGAGTGGGAAATACATTAAAGTACATTAAAAACACAATATATAAGAGCAGTGAGGGAAGAGGAAAATAGGGCAAACCTACTATGCCTTGGGAGTATTTAGTATGTGCAAGTGCAGCAAAGAAGATTGGAGGGGGTCAGTGCTGTGGAGTCGGAACTCATAGGTAAGCCACAGATGAAGTGCTGGGAATGTTGAGTGCTACACAGCCTGGAGGTGCGAGTGGGTGCACGTGTGAGCCACCAGGGAGGAGGGTGTAAGTGCAAGTGCAGATAGACAATAGCTGGGCCAATTGGGTGTGGGAGGTCAGGGCCCTGAGGATGCATACATGCCTAGGTCACCAATCGCAGCAACTGTGGGATTAGCATGGGAGAGAAAAAGGGAAGGAGGAGGTAAAGAGGAGAGTCTTAAGGAGCTTACAGAATTTAAGATGATCCTGCTCAAGGTGCGGAGGGAGGGGGAGGCTGTTCCATCGGAGTGAGCCAGCTGAGGAAAGTGAACACCCACCTGCCCTCTGTATAGCAAAACACTTTACACACACACAGAGTTAGAGCCAGAGGAGCATAGCGGTCTAGAGGGTGAATATTTAGTAAGATAAAGTTGGAGATAGTGTGGCCCCGAACCCAGACCACCTTGTGGATGATGCAAAGGGATTTGAATTTAATCCATGCAGCAACCAGAAGCCAGTGAAGACTTTTTAGTGCAGGAGAGATGCGATCCCTGGGTTTAAGGCCGAGCATAAATCTTGCTACCTTATTCTGGATTAGCTGGAGGAGTCACAAAGGTGACAGATCTGCACGCAGAAACTGAACTCAGGTATGGTATTAGGCGCATTATAAAAAAAGATTAAATAAATAAATACATAAATTAAGTTCTATTATTTTTCTTAAGGCTGGCAGAATGTTTTTCCCAGGGGCCCTTCAATTCTGTGCGTTTGGGGCATTTGATTGCACCCCACAACTTTACACCAGCCTAATTCACAGAGCTTAGTAAAGTGACTTTGCAACACGCTAAACATTAATTTAGTTAGGCTCTAAGTGATTTGACATCAATATCTGAGCACTTTCATTTTGCCTACCTTACAGAAGTACAGAAGATGGACAGGAACTTAACATTCAAACGAATTGGGCAGGTATTATGTGGCAACACCATTATGAGATTTCCAAATCTAAAACAGATTCAGAATTGAATTACTTTGTCTTCAACCAACCTAGTGATTTAGGGCCTGAGGAAATATGGTTAGTTTTCCATGCTAGAAATTAATGGCCTGATTTGTTACAGACTGCAACTCTGTAATTCATGTAGTACTTATATCAAGATCTGCTTAAATACAATATTGCAGTCTGAACATTGCTGAATTGAAAGTGCAAGGTGAGGGATGCTTAGTAGAGGACAAATCCTTCTGATATTTCAAAGATGGTAATGGACTGTCTTTGTGACTGAGTCCACCTGGAAGGTAAGCGATAACACCCAGACTTTTAATAAGATCAACCAAGGGCTTTATTTGATTTAGATGTTCAGGCCAATGAAAATGAAGTGGCACTGTAGAGATACAACCAGACAGCAGGTGCTCGGTCTTATCACCATGTAGGCAGAGCCAAGTGTCTAACCCTGCATTGCCCAAAGAATAGCGCCAACCTTGTCACATCTCCAGAGTCGCTGCAAAGTCGAAGCAGAATGGGGGTACAGTCTGTGCACAGGTGACACTGCAGACGAAGTCCCTCAATGCCTGGATCAATGGGAACATATAAATGTTTAATGACAATAAGGAGAGAGAGGATCCCAGTAGCATCTCCCAGGTAAACGAGTGGACAGATGAGGTGAAATTGCCAATCAGAAAGAACCTTGTGGCTCCTCTACTTTAGAAAGGAACAACTCAATTCTAAGGCAAATTCTTCAATTCCAATAACATTGGCCAGGCAATGGATGAGGATTTGGTATCTGTAGAAAAACAAATCCGAAAAAAATCGAGCAAGAAATTACTGAATTTCTTTTAGCACATTATTTTCGAAATTTGGGTACAGTTTCATTAACATTTAAGTGTGCGTTGGGTTAAGGGGATTAGTTAAGGTACGGAGTGAGGAGGGAGCGGGGGGTCCCCACTTTAAAAAAAAAGAGATCCAGTCATTTCTCGCTTCAATTTTTTTAATTCGTTTTTTTCATGGACAACCTGAGGATTTCATGGTCTATGGTGTCAAAGGCAGCTGACAAATTCATTAATAGTAATAGCAGTGCTGCAGCATTAGCTCACTAAATATGAGCATAGTGGCTGCTGTACTTCTTATAAGCCAAAGACCAGACTGAGAATCAGACAAAAGGCCTTCCCTCTGTAAATATTCTGCTAACTACCATATTATCTCCCTTTGTAGGACTTTCCCATTGAAGGACAGGTTAGGGATTGGCTTCTAATTATGATTTTATTAACCGAGGCAACACACATGCTTCTTTTGAACCTCTTTGAGAGAAGCATTGACAGAAATAGCCAGCTCTTCTTCCATAGTCTTTATATGCTTCTCAATTAAACAACTGGATAGGGGTCAGAGGAGGAAGAACAGGAAAGCTTTCATGATTTACCCTACATGCTACCTAGAACGGTAGCGGAGTCTTCTGGTAATCACATACATGTACAGAGCTCTCAAGGTGCCCCATGAGGAGTGAGTAGCCCATGCATTCCTGCTGCCATTTTTCCATCTGGGGACAGTCATAAATAAAGCACTACAAGTCCCAGACTGAAAAGCAAGAACAGATCTGAATGAGCTGATCCATCTGACTTGGAATAATTTGACGGCTCTGCACATGCACAGTACTCTCTAAAAGTAATCATTTAAGGCCACAAGCACATTAACTGATCTACAAATGGGTGCAAGCTGAAAAGTAGCCCAGAAGTAGCCAAACCCCAGAAAATCCAGCACACTACTGATTTCTCCTGCCCAAAAGGGGTTTCTGAAGACTGTCTCTTGTGGAAATAGCCCAAACCTGCAACCCCAATTACTTAGTATAAAAGTCTACGGTTTTCAAAGTATGGAGCCGGGTGGGGAGGATGGAACCATAGGTAGTGATATGAATGAAGTGACAGGAGTGTTCATACAACTGGGGCCTGTCTGCAATACTTTAGTTAAATTGGTGCTGCCAACTTTCACCAAAACGAATGATGGATATTTTTCCCTTTAAGGAATCTTTTTGGCCGCAATGGAATTACTGCAATTTTTCCTACAACACATAATATAACTTTGTAGATGAAGTGGAGTATTTACCTCCAGCAAAAAACTGGAGGTGAAACTGCCACTTTACCACCAACATTCGGTGGCTCTAGCATGCAGTAATTCCACCAGCGGTAAATCCACCAAGGATTCTCAAGGAGTCCTAAAATGGGGAATTACCACCACATGTATTCCCTTAGTAACCTTACAGGACCAAGTGGCGATAAGTGTAATCGAGTTTGGTGATCCTTCGCCAGATTTACCACCAAAGTACCACACACCCTGTAATGAGGCCCTTTGTTTTTATGCAACATTTACCTGCTAACCCAAGAATATTCTGGGAGAAATGTTCAATGTAGGGTCCGAGTAACACAGGCAGACTCTTGTTGTGACTATACTCAGCCTGCTTTGCTTTCCGCCCTGCACACAGGCTCTTGATTGTCCTGTCTGACAATGCAGCCTAATTTGAAGACATCATTTTATTAATTGCAAAGCTGAGCATTTGCTTGGCCTCTTGTTGCTAGTGGTGAACAAGATACTGCCTAGCGCAGGTTCCCCTCAGGTATCATTTCCCAGGAGGACCATTGGAAATAAAAGGGACTGACTGTGTTCAGCTTCACTTCGCTGGCATTAGAATGTGGATGCCAAACAGGACAGTTGCATCATTCCCTTTTACGTCCAGCTGCAGGGAGGTCATTGGAAAAGGCATAAATGGTGGGGGAGTTTGGGGTTCTGGGATTCTAGGGGTAACCATAAGTACCAAAGCAAAAAGAAATGGGGAATAATGTGGACAGAGTTTTTACCACCAGATGATCTCCGTCAAATATGAACGTAGTGGAGTTGGATTAGCATAGCAGCTGCAATCTGTGGCCCTTCAGACGTTTTTTTTACTATGATTTCTATGATGTCTCACCATTGACTTTGCTGGCTCTGGCTGTTATGATATGATATGATAAGTCATGTATAACGCACCTCTACACAAGTGTTTCTAGGAACGACAGTTGGGAGTTTCAGTGTAAAGCACATAGGCCTTCATTACAGTTTTTCCAGTATCCCGGTGGTATTACCGGCTCTCCACCACCCGATTTCAAGGTCGGACTGGGATAAGAAATAGGCTCGGACACCCAAAAAAAAGTGGCCCACCCCTCGCCTTGTCGGGGAGTTTCTCCCGGGGTCGGCTGGGCCTTCCGCAGACCTCTGGGCTGGGAGGCCCCAACTCCTCCCGCATTTCCCAAAAATGAGTATGAGACACACACACAAGAAGCAAGGTGGTTCTGCTGTTTATTGAACAATGGCAGGGATGGGTCTAGGATCGTACGCGTCCGTCCAGACTCTCGAAATTCGTGGGGCTCGCAGGCCCCTTTTTGCCTCAGTATGACGCGCTACTTGCGTCACCTGGGAAAGTTAGCAAAAAACCTATCGCCACTCTGGATTGGTTCCTCGAGTGGTAGGGTTAGTATAGCATACGTATAGAGAACTTTGTTAGTGGTTAAGGGTCAGTCAGGTGGTATACTTGGGTTGTCCCTTCTATTAGATACTTGAAAATTGTTACACGAAGACCCCTAATGATTGGCTAATGTTAGTGGCGTCAGTGATGAGTGCCCCATGTTCTGATTGGTCCACTCGCAAGCCCCCCAGCCTGGGACCATCGTTGTTCCCAGCTCGCGGTGTACCTGTCATTTGCAACAATATGTAACTATGTGTTCGTGCAGACAATGCGTGGATTTGCTCATGTGCCTGAGAGCAGACCATTCCCATTGCTGTAGGTGTCCATTGGGTCATTTCAGTGTTACAGCCTGTGTCTCAGACGTGGGGCCCAGGCGACTTCTCCCTCGTGGGTCTGGCACCCTGTCAGGTTTGGCTTGGTCACGTGAGGAGAGACCGTGGCTGAGGCAGAATTCTGCACATTTAAAGTTGCATTTGCCTCTGCGTGCCTGGCTTTGCTTACAGGTGTGACCTTGGCGTCGGCTGGTAGCATACGAGTTGCAACATCGCTCCCTTGGCTGTCAGTTCTCGCTGGGCTCATTCTGCAGGGTCAGCAATTGTACTCTTGCTCGCCCAGTGTTCATGGAGGCTCTTGCTTGCGGCCTACTTGGGCCTGGTTCATAGGTGGGGATGTGTAATGCACGGCACTTAAGTTGCGGTGTCACATTGCTTCATAGGCAGTATCATGTCTTCGTTGTATTTTCATCACGATGCAAGGGTCGGGAGAAGCGTCAGCAAGCATGTAAACGAGTGCTTTGTGCATCTTGCGTTTCTGCATTTCGGAGAACCTATGTGAAAAATAATAAAGATGCGCGTCAGTGGGTGTGTCTGTCACCTACGTCATAGCACTGAGTATATTCTTCGTGTGGATTGGTGGGGGAGTGTCCAGTGTGCATAGTTGCACATGTGTTCTGACAGTTGGCTAGGTCGTCATGGCATCTCTAACGATGTAGGTCCTTATTGTTGAAGGGCTTAGTCGAGTTCATCCATGCCGCAGGTGTCGGCTTGAGTAGGGCAGGCTGGCGGGTAGGCTGGTGGGCACATCCGTATGTTCTTGTACCAAGGTATTTGGTGGTCTGGTAGATAGACAAATTCATCTCGTGGCGGGTGTCTGGGCCGCGATCCTCTTGGCCAGGGGCGCGAGGAGATTGGGGGGAGTCTTTTCTCCCATTCTCCCACTTCAGCCCCCCTCTGGTCGACTTGTCGACCACAAAAATATCCTTTTCTCTATCTCCTCTTACTCTCCATATTTTAGTTACTCCTCCCAGGTGTCCTTAGTGTTTGACATGGTCCTCAAATGACCAATACATATATACACAACTTCCTCCCGGTTTGCAGTATACCCATCTTCCGATGTAGCTCCTCGGGTTTCTTGGGTTTTCGAGCTTTACAGATGGTGGGTCCAGGTGGTTGGTGATGATCTGTCTGCGCAGTTTTTCTTTTTCCTTTATTATGGTATCTGTGTGCTGTTCATCATCAGTTGGCATCAAGGGGTGCATACCAACCACTTCGATCATTTCATCTGTAGTGCGTGCCTTCCTGGCCTTCCAAAACCTTATTATAATCAATGCAGCCCCAGCCAGTATTATGCATCCAACTATAACCTTCAGCCCGTCCGACAGCCATGATGGCATCCATGACCATAACAATGAAAACCAGCTATCATCCTTCTTCACTCCTTTACTTTCTTCCATCATTTTGGAGTGCATCTGGGCCAGTTGTGATACTGCTTCGGTGAGCATACCATTGTCGGCATCGTTAGCAGGAATAAATGTGCAGCATGATTGTCCTATCTTTGCGCAAACTCCTCCCTCCATCGCTGTGAGGAGATCCAATACATATCTGTTCTGTAGTGCTACCATCCTCACCGCTCGTAGTTCCTCTTTTATTGCGTTGAATCCGTTTACTGTTGAATTAATGGTCATCATTAGTTCCCATCGGGTTATCTGGAGCCATTTAGCGTTTGCATAATCTTGTAGTCCAGGGTGTATTACTGACGAGAAGAACTTTGCGGCTCTGCTAAATAATCTGTGTTCTGGTGGGATAGAAGTGAGTGCTGTTTCTGACCTTCCCCACAGGTAGTTTCCTGTCAGAGGTTCTCCTTGTCTCTTTTTCCTGTTCAGGACATTATTGTTGTTGTTGTCGTTGTCCGAACCCCTCTGTGATTGTACCGATCTCTTCTTTCTCATGTTCCCTTCATCCATTTTGGGGAAGTTGGCCATGTTCACATGTTTTTGGGGCACCACTAGTGATGGTACATTGATGTGTTCCATTGTGCATATACCATTCCACAACGGGGGCAGGGTGTGATATGCCTTATTTCCGCAGGCCCAGTAGTGATCCATTATCACTGCCATTCCTGCACCCCCCGCTGGTAACTCTAAAACGCTTGCACAGTTGGTGTTGTATCCCACCTCCACATCTCCTCTCTGTTGGTAGCATAACTTGGGCGCGGTCAGCGGTAGTATGCTCATTGGGTCTTCATCCTTCTCCATCCATGTCAGCATGGGTACGTACTTGCCCCATGTCGTCCAACATCTGTCATTGTGTTCCTTTATGGTGGTAATATTTTCTCTTGTTACCATGTTGCTACCGACCACTCCTATGTCCCATTCATTGTTCATGTATACCTTCCCTGTTATTGTTACCAGTGGCCTTTCCCAACAGCCTTGTGTACCAGGAACTTCAGTGGCGTACCAATCACATGGTAGGTATTGTAGTGTTACTTTCTTCGTTTCTTCCTTTTCAGGGCCACTTGTCATGTATCTGAATGCTTCAGCATGCAAACTGCTCTTGTGGTAACTCAAATATGACTTGAGGAAATTGTTTTCGTACGGATATGTGTCTCGCGTTTTCCACTCCATTCTCATCACCGTTCCTTGAAATCGCCCTCTCGTTTGGAATAGTGCCAGATATACTATACATCGTGCCGTCTTTTCTTCTATTTCTGTGGCGACGAATGTTCGAGAAGCGCTCATGGCGTATGGGATCAATGAGCAAAAATAACAGCTGTCTTCTGTTGTCTGCTTACCTATTTGGGTCATGTGCTGGTACCACATGTTGTTCGAGACGTGTGCTGAATCTGTTATGTAATTATCAATACCCTTATCATCTGAGTATGTGCTGCGTTTAACTCTACTTCCCTTATGCGGAGGGTTGCGAGTACCACCTGACGTAACACCTGTTGCAGCCGTGGGAGGGGGTACGTTAGGTTTGGGTGCAGCCATAATGCCATAATATTGAAAGCAAAACTTTTCTGCCATACAGAGGCAGCCAATAGACCAGTGATGACCAACACTCCTATCATTTTTATTACAAAAGCTAGTCTCACCGGCATTTGCTCTTACCTTGCTGCAGTCCGGCAGCTTATTCTTGCGACGTTAAAGTTGCCCACCTGAAAATTCTCAATATGCTTGTTATTATGGTTAGTTGTTGTTATCAAGCCCACCCTATCAAGTAGTCGTTCAGTGCCCAGGCAAAGAGCTGTTCCCACGCAAACCTAAGTGATCTATCTCTTAGGGCAGGTAAGTGCTAGTGAAGATGGGGAAATGATTGTTCTATGGCCAAAACAAATGCGGTGTAATAGACGTGTACCCTCCTTCTTTTTAGGTACTTTGACCTTCTTATATGATATACAAATTGGTGTGATAGGGCTTCAGGGTAGTTATCGTCCGTGGGTAACATCTACTCCTGGGCAATGTACGCTGTTAGTTACTTATTTTCTTGACAATACAATTACACATGGTACCTGCATGTGCGAGAGAAGAAAAAGAGAAAACATACAAGTGTTTACATGTGTGTGTGCACAAAACAATGTCCTTCAATTGGGGGTGACCTTAGCGGGCAGGGGTTTTGGGGCTCAATTGGTGGAAGTCTGTTTACTTTTCGATCTCGTGACCATGGGATGGGCTGTGGGCAAGTGTCCAGTGTCTATTTCAGTACTTGTCTCTGGGGACTCTGGGGGATGATCGGGTGTAGTGACACTGATGTCGTCAGCTGTGGTCGACGTCTCCTTCTCTGTAGGCGATGCTGTCGTCGTTCTTCCAATGGCCCTGTCGGTAACGCTAGGGCGGGTCTGGAGTTTGTAGATCTTCACGTCGTGTAAGTGATTCCAAGCACGCTTATCCTGCAACTTCACCGCTCTCGTAGCTACCTCCTCTACCAAATGAGGACCAGTAAAGCGTGGGCTGTTCCACTTTCTATTGAAGTTGCGGAGTAGCACGTGGTCACCTTTAGCAATTTTGCTGAGTCCTTCCTTTTCCAATTCTTTGTCAGCGTCTTCTTGTTGATAACTCTTAGACCCGCCCCGCGTGTGCTCGAGCTGTTGAGATACAAACGCTACACTAGTAATCAAAGAAGACACATATTGGTACATTTCATCACCAAGAACAGTTGCAGTGTTTTCATAATCTGTGAAAGCTCTTGATGTAGGCGTTAGAGGAAGGCGCATTTGACGTCCTGTCACCACCTCGTGAGGAGTGAGGTGGTGGTCAGACCCTGGCCTATTCCTTAGCTCAAATAGAGCTAGCGGAAGACAATACAACCAGCTCTTCTTTGTTGTTTGCTGTATCTTTGCTATTTCTTCTTTCAATAGGCCGTTCAGGCGTTCACATATACCGTTGGCCTGCGGGTGATATGCACATGCAAATTTATGCTTAATGCCCAGCAAAGACGTGATGTGCTGAAACATTTCATTAGCGAAGTGTGGGCCGCTATCTGACCGCAGTACTTCACATACACCCCACCTGGGGAAAACCTCCCTCACTAGAAATTTAGCTGCTCTGAGCGCATCTGCATGTGAGCAGGGTCCTGCCTCAATCCACCTGGAGAATGGGCATACCACTACAATCAAATACCTATTTCCTTGACATACATTGATCATATCAATGTAATCAATATGAATGTCCAGGAAGGGTCCCTCTGGCCGGGGTATAGTACCTTTTATCACATTTCAGCGTGTGACCGGCCGTAAACTGTTGGCATGTAAGGAAATTGCTTATAAAATTTGTTACATGAGAATTTAACTCGGGGCAGAACCAGTCTTCCCTAATTCGTGCTGCAATAACTTCCTTTCCTGTATGAGCTGGGTGATGGAGCTGGGCCAGGGCGGTGTTCAATAGTGCCAACGGCATGACTATCTTTCCAGTGTTACCCTGACGCCACAGTGCGTCAGCTGGCGACATTGTACATCCTCTTTTTACCCATAGTTCCTTTTCTGCCATTGGTGCGGCCGCCTGTAATTCCATTATCTGTGTGGCTGGGAGATGTGTGTACCCTTCTTTCATCAACATCTGTTTAGCTATGCCCCTCCCTCTCCCTCTCTCTGACTCTGGGGCATTCCATATTTCACCAAAATACGCCGCATGTTTGGCATGTGCGTCTGTTGTTTCATTCCCTTTTGATATATGATCTTCTCCATTAGTGTGTGCGGGACATTTCACTAAAGCTATTTCTTGGGGATTATTGATTACTTCAATTAATTCAGCTAACAAGAGAGCATGTTGCACTGGGGTGCCGTCAGCTCTCCTAAACCCCCTTCTCTGCCATTTTATCAACCCCGAGTGGACAGTTGACGTGACATATGCACTATCAGAATATATAGTAACTCTTTTGTCAAAGCTTTCCTTCAACGCCAAGATCAGTGCAACCAATTCTGCTGCTTGAGCCCAATAATGCTGTGGTAACTGTACACATTTCACTGGGACACACACCAAATCTTCTGTCATTTTTACAACTGCTGCCCCAGTTCTCCTTATTCCATCACTCTGGTCTATTGTTGATGACCCATCAATGAACAAGAGCTCTCCTCCATTGAGCGCATCCTCTTCAACTTTTCGAGTACATGAGTACATTTCGGTAGTCTGCGTACAGTCGTGAGCATAATCACCTTCCTCAATAACTTCAGCTATAAACCTTGCAGGGTTAACTGTACTGCATCTAACAATTGATAGTTCTGGTCTAGACAAGATGATCTCATAACCTGACGCCCTCTGCGTGGTTAGTGTGGACTTAGGCTTGTTCAATATTGCAAATAGTGCATGCTCCATGAATAGTGTGGTTGGGCACCCCATTGTAATAGATGATGATTTCTCTACCGCGAAGGCAGCTGCGGCAAGACTTTGTTCACAAGGGAAATTACCTAACATAACAGGGTCCAAGTGACCGCTGTAGAACGCTATTGGCTTGTATCCCATGCTTGTTTTCTGAGCCAATACTGCTTTCATTACTGCTGAGTCGCAATGTGAAAAGATAAGGAACTGTCGTTCATAATCTGGGATGGCCAGTACCGGAGCAGTTGATATTGCGTTCTTCAACTCATCAAATGCTTCTTTCATTTCCCTTGTCCACCCCAATTTTTTCTCCCCTTTGTTTGCTTCTCTCAATGCTTCAAGTAGGGGTCCTATGTATGAGCTGTAATCAAAAACCCATGCTCTACAGTAGTTGCACAATCCCAGGAACTGCTGCAGCTCCCTCACTGTTTGTGGCAGTGGCGTGTTTGATATAGCATGTGCTCTTTGTGGTGCAATCGTTCTTCCGTGTTGGGATATTAGTTGACCAATGTATAATACCTGTTCCTGACAGTACTGTAACTTTTCTTTGTCTACCTTGTAACCTTTTTCAGCCAATATTGTCAGCATTTTCAATGAGTCTTCCCTGCACCTTTTCTCGTTTGTGCTGCAAATTATTATGTTGTCAACATATTGCAGCACCGTACTTTCCAATTCAACGTTTCCCAAGTCCATCTGTATTACTCTGTTGAAAATTGAGGGCGACTCGCAGTACCCTTGTGGTAACCTGGTGTGTTTCCAATTTGTGTTTCTGTACGTGAAGCTTGTCAAGTCTTGTGAATCTGGATGCAGGGGTATTGAGAAAAAGGCATTTTTGAGGTCAATCACTGTGAAGCGTGAGGCCTCTGCTGGAATTCCACATAATATTGTGGCCGGATTTGCTGCTATGGGGTATTCTGCTTCCACAATGTTGTTCAAGGGCCTGAGGTCTTGGATAAAACGCCAAGACCATCCTTTAGCTTTGCGCACTGGGTACACGGCCGTGTTACATGGTGATTCTGATGGTAAAAGTATGCTGTTATTTATTAGGGCCGTTATTGTTTCGTATATGCCCTCATCTGCCTCATTTGATAGTGGGTATTGCTTCACTCTAGGGAGTATTGCACCCTTTTTTAGCTTTATTCTTACTCCCCCGATACTCTTTATGCAGCCCACGTCATAGGGACTAGTGGTCCACAGTGATGTTGGAACTTTTGCCATATCTTCCTCGTAGAAGGGAACTGGGGTAGATGCGGGTGCTTCAAGTGCCATGGCAATTTTCTGTGCCACTTGCTTATATGTCACTCTTAGCCATATATCTACACTCATCATAAATACCATTTCACCCTCTTCCTTGTCTTCTGAAAAGAGCTCCTCATCGGAAACCTGGGTGAGCCTGCATCCCTCAGCCAGCGCTATCACTGCCCTCCATGCTCTCCCTTCCCTGTCTTGGGCATGTACTGCGATATAATCATCAGTCGCTATAATACTCTCGATGCTCACTGAAATCACCTTCCCTTCTGGTTCATTGGCAGGTGTCTCAGGTCTGAACAAATATGCTGCTGGCCTCCTCCAAATCTTCCCTTCTATCCCTGGCATCCATGCGAATGCCATGTCTGTTCCGTACTGGAACAGTTCGCCATCTACTGGCTCAGCCCGAGTTACTGGCTGCCCACAGTATGCTTGCATAATTTGCCGTGCAGTGAGCATGTTTATTCCTGGAGTGGAACAAATTATACCGTCCTCCGTGAAGGAGATTGTCATATTTAGCCTGCTCATTATGTCTCTCCCAAGTATGTTTACTGGCGACTCCCTTGAATACAGGAGCGGGACGGACATGTCATAATCCCCTATTGATAAGGAGATGTTATCAGTAAAGGGAAACAACCCCCTAGCCCCAGAGAATCCTTGGGTGTTCATGGCCTCACCTGACATCTTAAATTTACCTTCCCTTATGCAAGACCGTGTTGCCCCAGTATCAACAAGGAATGATAATTTTTTGTCACCTATCGTTACCTCAATGCGTGGTTCCTCTGCACTATTAGGTGTTACCGACAGGATGGGACACACCAAGGACGTCTGTGGGCTGTCCTATTGTGGGTATCATGATTGTCCACTTCCTGTGTAAGGGTTGTGTCCCAGGACAGTCACCCTTCCCAGTTGTGTTTGTTGTAGCTGTGTATTGGTGGAGGTTACCTTATGGTCCTGTATTTGAGTGGGCTGCTGTACTTGCTGCACTTGGTGTTGTTGTGATATCGCTACCTGTTGTTGCGGTAGTGAATATGTCTGTGGCTGTTGTTGTGTTACTAACTGTTGCTGCGTGCTGCCCTGTTGCAGCCCCTGCTGTTGTTGGTAACCCTGTTGTTCCCTTGTAGGCCCTTGTTGTCCTTGTTCCCCCCACGCTGGTGTGGAGAGTCTCAGTCTACATGTGCGTGACATGTGTCCTAACATTCCACAAATCCAACATACAGGTAGTTCCCTAGTCTGCCATGGGAAACTTCCTGAGTTATCCTGGTATACTGGTTGCCCAGTGGGGTAGAAGCTTCTGAATCCTCCCCCTTGCTGTTGTGCATGATAGACATATCCCCTCCCCCTCATCATTCCTCCCCTTCCCCTGTTGTTATTATAATATCCACTTCCTGATGTCAAGTATCCTCCTCCCATGTTAGCCGTGTATGGTGGGGGTGGTGGCAGCTGTTGTGTTATAATTTGTGGTGATTGTATTTGGGAGGGATCTTGTGCGGCCACTACTTGCGTGGGCTTTGGTGTCATTGTTGTAGGTTTAGTTATTAGGGCACCTTCCATCGTGTACTTGGTCAGTTCTTTCTGCACTAATTTAGCCTCTTCTGCTTTTCTATCTTCTTCCTTTTGTTTCATCTTTTCTTGCCACGTCCTACAATGGTGTACTATCGTCAGTTGTATTTCCGGCCAAGCCTTTGCTTCCATCCGCACTACTTTCTTCAATTGTTTCTGTACTGCCTCCGGCAGCCCTTGTATTAGTATATGATAAAATATTGGCGGTGTCTTGTCCCACTGCTCTCTAGTTTCCATACGCCACTTCTCCTGAATTTCCTGGATATAATCAACAGGATCTTCGTTCTCACGCATCTTGCGTGATGTAATTGCTCCTATGTCTGAGGTGTCTGGGTATTGTACCCTTAGTGCTTGCCATAATGCATGTCTGCAATTTGCAAATGGCGCCCCGTCATGTGATGTGTTCGTTATTGTGACCCCCGGGGAAGCCCGCTCTCTTCCAGTTGTCATCTGCTGCATCCCCTAATATTGATATTAGTAGGCCCTTCACGTCTCCTACTGCCAGTTTCTGTCCTGCAGTGTGTTTTTCCATCTCACATATCCATTTCCCCGCTCCTCCACTTAGTGATGGGAGCCTACACTTTATATTTTCCTTGTCTGCATGCTTCCAAGGGACGTATTGTGGTCTAACCCCTCCTCTCATATCCCCTCCCCCTCATCATTCCTCCCCTTCCCCTGATGTTATTATAATATCCACTTCCTGATGTCAAGTATCCTCCTCCCATGTTAGCCGTGTATGGTGGGGGTGGTGGCAGCTGTTGTGTTATAATTTGTGGTGATTGTATTTGGGAGGGATCTTGTGCGGCCACTACTTGCGTGGGGTTTGGTGTCATTGTTGTAGGTGTAGTTATTAGGGCACCTTCCATTGTGTACTTAGTCAGTTTTTTCTGCACTAATTTAGCCTCTTCTGCTTTTCTATCTTTTTCCTTTTGTTTCATCTTTTCTTGCCATGTCCTACAATGGTGTACTATCGTCAGTTGTATTTCCGGCCAAGCCTTTGCTTCCATCCCCACTACTTTCTTCAATTGTTTCTGTACTGCCTCCGGCAGCCCTTGTATTAGTATATAATAAAATATTGCCGGTGTCTTGTCCCACTGCTCTCTAGTTTCCATACGCCACTTCTCCTGAATTTCCTGGTTATAATCAACAGGATCTTCATTCTCACGCATCTTGCGTGATGTAATTGCTCCTATGTCTGAGGTGTCTGGGTATTGTACCCTTAGTACTTGCCATAATGCATGTCTGCAATTTGCAAATGGCGCCCCGTCATGTGATGTGTTCGTTATTGTGACCCCGGGGAAGCCCGCTCTCTTCCAGATGTCATCTGCTGCATCCCCTAATATTGATATTAGTAGGCCCTTCACATCTCCTACTGCCAGTTTCTGTCCTGCAGTGTGTTTTTCCATCTCATATATCCATTTCCCCGCTCCTCCACTTAGTGATGGGAGCCTACACTTTATATTTTGCTTGTCTGCATGCTTCCAAGGGACGTATTGTGGTCTAACCCCTCCTCTCTCCAAAAGTGGCATTAGGTTGTGCCCTATCTGACCCCTCGGGTGTCGCGGTGTTGAGTCCTTATACCCCTCCCTCTTCTTCTGTGTCGTCTATGTCATCTGTTGTGTCCATATTTCCCCCGCTCATAGCTGCTTCCCCTTCATCTCTTCCCCTTCGTTTATTATTTCCTTTATTTGATGTGGGCGTGTGTGTTCGATCTTCCTGCCTGCATCCAGGGAGATCTCTAAGCCTGCCAGCGTAGGGTGTGTGTTCGTGAGGGGCCGGTGCGGGTGTGGGTGGACATGTTGGACGGGATGATGAGGGTGTAGCTGCACGTGTTTGCCTTCCCACCATTCCTTGCTCTCCTTCCTCACTTCCCCCCAGTTCTTCCTTCCTTCTGCAAGCCCATGGTGATTCCCTGTTGGTTCGGGTGATGTACAATTTATCTAAACTTTCCCTTTCCCCGTTTCTTCCTTCTCTCCCCATTCCTTCTTCTTCCTCGCTGCAAAAATCATCCAGGAGCGACAACCCCCAATCTGTCTTTTTCCCTCGAATCGTAACTGTTTTTAAATCTATTAAATCCATTCCTCCCACTTCTTCTTTACCAATTGCTCCCCTTGTGCTGATGTTGTTGCTACTTCTGTGTCCATGCGTACATATTTCCTTATCCCACTCTCCCCTCTCCTATCTCCTCTTTCCCCTTCTTTTTTCTCTACTATTTGTCCACCTATTTCCTCTCGTTTCTTTTTTAATTCCTCCATTACTTCACTACTCATTCTTTCTAATATCCTTTCTTCCTCTCTCCTCCTTTCCCATCTCTCTCTTTCCCATTCTAATATGCTTTCTATTATCCTCCCTTCCTCGTATTTCTTTGTGGTTTCTGATAGTATTTTCCTCTTCCATATTAGCATTTCCTTTTCTTTCTCTTCTTCCTCCCTTTTCTTGTCGCGCTGTGCTGTTCGAGATACCCTTTCTGCTGCCGCCTTCACCCTTTCAGCTTCCCTCTTCCGTTCTTCAGTTCGTTCACTCAATTTTTCTAACTCATTCTTACTTTCTTTCCTTCTCTCCTTCTCTCTCTTTCCTCTCTCTCAAGCTGTTTGATCAGGGCGTTTTGCTCATTCCTTAACTCCGACAATCGTTCCTCCAAAATCTCCTCCTCTTCTCGTAACAGCTCCTCTTCCTTCCTTTTCCCCCCTTCCCCTTTAATCTCGCTCTTACTCTCATCGTCCTCGTTCATTTTTCTTACTACCTCCTTCTCTTCTCCCGTTAATGTCCCTCGCAATTTTAATAACACCTGCAAGGCTACTCACTCGTCATGTCCTATGGCTGCAATTTGTTCTTCACTAGTCTTCCCTTCCCTTGCGGGCATCTTCGTATAAGTTGGCTCTACCGCACTTGTCACCTCCCCCCCCGTGTAGCCACCTGTAGCTGTATATGGTGGTGGGCTGTATGCTGGGTTCGAATACCCCTCAGCCGCCCTTAATTGTTGCCTTACTACTTCTCGTAGCTCCGTTATAGGATATAAGCCCCCTTCCTATTTTTTCACTACTTTCGCTAAGGGCATGTCGTCGGCCTGCTCCTTTTTTATTTCTGTTTCATTTACGTTGCTAGGCTTTTCTCCTCCCTCTTGTCCTCTTTCCGTACACTGTGTGTTTTCACTCTCTTTTTCCCCATTCTCTTCTTCCTCCTTAACCTTCTTCTCGTCCTTTGTTTCCCCCACAGTGAACATTCCGGTCGGTCCTGGTCGGGACCCCTGGAACATCCTCCATAAGTTAAATACCTCCACATGGTGCGTCAACTTCTTCCCCTTGTATGTGTTATGTCGATGGGTCAGTAGTGAGTGCTGGACATATGGGTCGAAACTGCCGTTAGGCGGCCAGGGTGTCGTCATTTTGTTGTCCGTCCCCTGTGTCCATTCTATGCTGTATTTAATCAGTTTCTCCCTATGGGGTGACAGTGTTTTACATATATGCTGTAGCGGGGTAGTGAGGGTGTTTCCCCACCCTCCCGATCCTATCCCGTATGACATGGTAGCACTGTGTTGTTAGCTCCCCTCGATATAGTGGTCGTTATCTGGCTAATAATAAACTCTATCAAATTTTACAATTTCAGATGTTTTAGCTGGCCCCGTAGTTTGGGGACTTGCGATCGTCCGCTAAAAAGAAAACAGTCAAATACAACGATTGCAAGTATGTATTCTTTTCTCTATCTTTGTTTCTCTCACTTAATACCGTTACGGCCCCCTACGGCCAAGGCGCACGTAGCCCCCTGCGGCTGTGTGCCCTGTGTGACGTGCTTATACAGCCGTCCCACTTTTCTTCACCCCTCCTCCTCCTTCCTCATTCGTCGTGGCCGGCATTCTCCGTGCGCGGTCACGTCCCCCTCTCCACCTTGCCCCGATCTAATCGTTGCCTTTCACCTCCATCCCCTTCCCCTTACTACTATTCACTTCCCCACCACTCTTCAACAATGCTGCGTGGTCGAGGTATCCTATGAAAGCCCTACGGGTGACGTCACCGACCTCTTTCGAAACTACCGGTAAGTGCTTTTCATACTTCAGAATGCTCGAAATAAGTTTTGCTATTTATCCCTGTTAACCCCACAGCTGTCCTCTTGTCACGCCTGGAACAAGGTAACCAATAATATAATCAGACTGTGCACGCTGCGTCGCCTCGCGTGTGATACGCCCCTCAACAGGAGGGCTTAACCAGCCAATTATCTTCCGTATTTAGGCAACCAGTTAGCTACCGCCTACAGGAAAACGTCATCTATCTATCGAGTTTCACTGCTCGATCAATAGGAATCCTCATCTACTCATTCAACAATAATCGCCAATTCGTAGGAAACCGCACACACACACACCCACACACCCTTACAGGTGGTCGCGACCTAGGCCAATCAGTGTCTATGAGTGGTCGCACGTGATGTTTTCGTGCTCCGCCCACTCTTCTTCGTAGCTTAGCGGACTGCTCCTTGCACTTGTCCAGTTACCAATCACTTCACCATCAACACTTATTTATCAAATCTTCGCTGCACACCTTGGTAACACCTCCCACCTCCCTTATTCCATTCCTCCCCCCTCCCTCACAATTTCACATTGCTTGTTGGGTGTGGCATACTCACCAAGTTCTTTGATGCGGGGCCGCTCGACTGCGTGCACCCCTCCAAGCGGCTCGCCACCTCCCCTCGTTTGGACCACGTCTGGACACTCGCCAACCGCGGGCAGGATACTTCTCAACCGGCTCCCGAGGGCCAATATCCGGATTGCGCTGTCCGGTCTTCTCGCAGTTCCGCGATGGTCCTGTAGTCCTCAAAAAAGGGGCAGAGGCAGTGGGGGCCGCGCCGCCGGGCCTCCTCGCAACGAGAGTACTCGGAAAAAAATAAAA
Source organism: Ambystoma mexicanum (assembly GCF_040938575.1). Lineage (NCBI taxonomy): Eukaryota > Metazoa > Chordata > Amphibia > Caudata > Ambystomatidae > Ambystoma > Ambystoma mexicanum. Next base: position 434,267,339 of record NC_090937.1, read on the forward strand.
GGTAGATCGTAACCAGATCTCAGCAGTGCCTCCAACTTGTCGGGGAGTTTCTCCCGGGGTCGGCTGGGCCTTCCACGGACCTCCGGGCTGGGAGGCCCCAACTCCTCCCGCGTTTCCCAAAAATGAGTATGAGACACACACACAAGAAGCAAGGTGGTTCTGCTGTTTATTGAACAACGGCAGGGATGGGTCTAGGATCGTACGCGTCCGTGCAGACTCTCGAAATTCGTGGGGCTCGCAGGCCCCTTTTTGCCTCAGTATGACGCGCTACTTGCGTCACCTGGGAAAGTTAGCAAAAAACCTATTGCCACTCTGGATTGGTTCCTCGAGTGGTAGGGTTAGTATAGCATACGTATAGAGAACTTTGTTAGTGGTTAAGGGTCAGTCAGGTGGTATACTTGGGTTGTCCCTTCTATTAGATACTTGAAAATTGTTACACGAAGACCCCTAATGATTGGCTAATGTTAGTGGCGTCAGTGATGAGTGCCCCATGTTCTGATTGGTCCACTCGCGAGTCCCCCAGCCTGGGACCATCGTTGTTCCCAGCTCGCGGTGTACCTGTCATTTGCAACAATATGTAACTATGTGTTCGTGCAGACAATGCGTGGATTTGCTCATATGCCTGAGAGCAGACCATTCCCATCGCTATAGGTGTCCATTGGGTCATTTCATTGTTACAGCCTGTGTCTCAGACGTGGGACCCAGGCGACTTCTCCCTCTTGGGCCTGGCACCCTGTCAGGTTTGGCTTGGTCACGTGAGGAAAGACCGTGGCTGAGGCAGAATTCTGCACCTTTAAAGTTGTATTTGCCTCTGCGTGCCTGGCTTTGCTTACAGGTGTGACCTTGGCGTCGGCTGGTAGCATACGAGTTGCAACATCGCTCCCTTGGCTGTCAGTTCTCGCTGGGCTCGTTCTGCAGGGTCAGCAATTGTACTCTTGCTCGCCCAGTGTTCATGGAGGCTCTTGCTTGCGGCCTACTTGGGCCTGGTTCATAGGTGGGGATGTGTAATGCACGGCACTTAAGTTGCGGTGTCACATCGCTTCATAGGCAGTATCATGTCTTTGTTGTATTTTCATGACGATGCAAGGGTCGGGAGAAGCGTCAGCAAGCATGTAAACGAGTGCTTTGTGCGTCTTGCGTTTCTGCATTTCGGAGAACCTATGTGAAAAATAATAAAGATGCGCGTCAGTGGGTGTGTCCATCACCTACGTCAAAGCACTGAGTATATTCTTCGTGTGGATTGGTGTGGGAGTGTCCAGTGTGCATAGTTGCACGTGTGTTCTGACAGTTGGCTAGGTCGTCATGGCATCTCTAACGATGTAGGGCCTTATTGTTGAAGGGCTTAGTCGAGTTCATCCATGCCGCAGGTGTCGGCTTGAGTAGGGCAGGCTGGCGGGCAGGCTGGTGGGCACATCCGTATGTTCTTGTACCAAGGTATTTGGTCGTCTGGTAGATAGACAAATTCATCTCGTGGCGGGTGTCTGGGCCGCGATCCTCTTGGCCAGGGGCACGAGGAGATTGGGGGGAGTCTTTTCTCCCATTCTCCCACTTCAGCCTCAAAAAAGTGGCAAATCCCACGCCTCAAAAAAAATGGCCCTCAAATCATCATCTGTGAATCGTGTCGATTCACGACTTTGCAGAAAATGGTTCATGTGTCTGTTACATTACAACACAACTCATAAAATAACATAACTTTGCAAACAGTTGTGTGACAGGATCCACAGGTCCAAGGCGCAGGAGTGGCATGAACCAACCACCCAGACTGCGGTTTTGGGACTTGCTGCAAGTCGATGCTTATACAGGGCTTTGCAACCCCAGCAGGGAAGGAGGGTTAGGGTGACGATAGTTGGATAGGAAGAGGGGGGGAGTTGGAAAACTGGAATGCGGTTTACGGAGAGGTTTTGGATAGGTTGGTGATGTTAGGGTAAGGTTTTGATCACTGCGCACGCTTCCAGCGAGCTGTTACACTCATAGAAACACACGTCCCTGTTTCTGACTCTACACACATATACAATATCACTTTAGCAGTATATAAAGGCACAGTAACATAATAAACACACGTGAGGTAGTGCAGCACTTAGCTTAGTTGTCACCAGAGTGTCCCTTATTGTCTCCTGCAATTTCGTTGTGCCAGGATGTGTCGTAGTAGCTGTTCAAATGGCCTGACGTCTCAGAAAAAAAAGTAGCCAAAAAGGAAAGCTGCATTGTAATGAACATATGAAAAACACAGAGGCATGCAGCAATACATACATATATATATATATAGCAAGTGAATTCCTGCTGCATGCACACAAATGTGCATGTTTGTGTAATCATCCTACCCTTCACCACAGTGTGTGCTCTGCAACAGGGCCTCTGAGAGAGGTGTAATCCAGGTTTTTCTTTTACCCTGGCACACATTACGCCTGAATGCAAATTTACAATAACAAAACTTGGCCAGATTGAAAGAGTAGAGCGATTAATTCTCTGACACTAGTTTGGGCGCAGAGGAATAGGATAGGTGTTCTGCCTGGTCACTGCTGCTTATAGGCTGGACTGGAGCCTAAGCCGTGCTCCTGGGGGGAGACAAAAGGTGTGCATAATGAAGGTCGTCAAAGTGGTTTAAGTGTGCTATACAGGGCCCCCTTACATTACACTGCATTGAAGCTATACAGTAACTAGTGGTTACTTACCCACAGGGATGGGCTCGCCTGGCTGGCTGTTACCTCTGCTACAGCCAGGCTAGAGTGAATACTTGAACAGCAACCTGCCTGCAAAAAGAAACAAAGTAAAGATGACGAAAACTCAATAAACACAGTATATATCATACAAATACAATGCAGGGCTTGTAAAAAAGATATGATGGGGGCCCTCCAAGTGAGGGTAACTTGGTAGATGTGCTTAAAAGAATAAGGCCACTGAGAAAGGGGGCACTATGATTATTTATATTCAACAATTTCTTACCCCATACATTACTTCGTGTCAGCCAGCCTCGGTCTGGCAATAGGCCTATGGCCGAACCAAAAACACAAAATGCTGGTGGAGGCCAGTTTTTTTGTGTCAAAGTAAGTGGGCCACTTTTTTGGCCAATTTGGACCAGTTTGATGATGAGTTAATTCACTCTGAGGCTAGTAGTGTTTGACCAATGTTGCTGAGTAATTATTTTTTAAATGCACAATTTGCATCACACTTTATCAAACAACTCCCCCTTGGTTACTATTCCAACAGTGTCTCAAAAGGAATGAATAGCCATTTGTAACTGTGGGCCGCCCACTGCCCACTTTTTCATTGATGTGGCTGCCTAAGGCAATTTTATGGCACCCCCACTAGTCCGACCCAACATGACAGGGGGATGAGATGAGTATGTAATGATATATGTACTTCGAGGACCGGGCTTGGAGACTCCCTTTAACCTTATAACACAGGTTGTTAGGCAATTCCTTGGTCCACAGTCTGAAACATGAATACTTCTAGCGCCGCACAGTGGGACGCCCAAAACTGAGATGACAACCAACTTACAGGTGTTCTGGATTGGTTCTAAAAATATAAATCACCCCTTGTCCAGGCAAAGGGCCTGGCCCCGGGCACCCTATAGTGGTATCTCACCTGCCCCTAATTCCCTTATTCAAACTCCAAGGCCCATTACTGTAAATAATGCTCATCCAATTCACTTTGAAGCGGGCAAACATTCCATGAATCGGACCCACTAGTGCATGCAACCAGTTTATACAATCACAGTCAATTTATATATATCACACTTTGCTGTTATATCTCCTGGGCTGGGTTCTCATAACACCGAATTAGTGCAGAATGCACAACTCTCGGGTCACACCGCAGCCTGTGGCCAAAGCGGACCACTTTTGGGGGCCGCTTTGGGATTGGTTAATGCACGTGGTACTCAATAACCTGTTACAATGCTCGTGTTGTATGCTAGCTAGCCCAAGGTCCATCTTTAGCGGCTAGCCTGCTACATCATATTGGGTGTCAGGGTGTCTGTGTGTGTGTGGGGGGGGGGTTTGTTTCTGGAGGAGGGGTGCTGCTCACAACACAGGAAGACTTTCCCTTCATAATCATGCCAAAAAAACATGAATCATGCTGAGCTTTCGCAAATTAGACATGTTAGGGCAATTCAAACGAGTGCGCCCTAGATAAAAGCCTTAGTCGCCGAACGTGTGTGTGTTATACCAATCACCTTATCGATCGTCTAATAAATACCACGTATGAGGTGCAAAACCCTGAGAAAAGACCACCTATTTCTAACGCCCACCCAGGAGGCAGAAAAAAAATAATAAAAAGAGGTCCTGATGGCATTTTTTATGAAGGGCAACACCAGCACTTCTCTTCACTGTAGCAGTAACGAGCATTGGCAAAGCCAACGGCTTTGACATTTGAGGGCATGGTTACACTATACACACTAAGATTGAATGCGTTTTCTAAAGCAAACAAGATTACAAGAACCATATGTATCAGGTTGGGCACAAACTAAGAGGTTTCTGGTGCAACTCCTAAACTTACTTGTTGGGTGGGTGGTGCTGGACCTTGTTGTGGAAATGGAATCCGATATCGGAATAAGACGAAGAGATCAGAACCGTGCTGCTGCTCAAGGAGGTGGCTTAGGCAGCTCAGCTGGTGATGTGTGGCAGGTGCGGTGCATGGGTGGCTCTGTGCTGCTGCTGTGAGTGCGACGTCGGTCACCTCACCTCTATGGGCGGCTCCGACTCTGTGCGTGCACACAGACAATCCCACTGCCTGTCAGTGCACCTGCTGCTGCCTACTGCACTCTATGCGTGGCTGACGCTGTCCTGTCCTGACCTCTCACTTAACTCACTATGCTCTATAAATCAAATGCAGTTTGCAGGTGCAGTAGCAAGAGGCCCATATGTCCACAGCACACACACCATTGAATTGACCTCAGTGACGTCACAGAGTCTGTGTGCGGGCGCTGCTACACCAAGTCACTGGGTCTTCTTCCTTTCCCCAACGGCGGCGGGCCGGCGGCCCCACCCCCAGGACCTAGCCCAGGCAAAAGTTGCTTTCAATTTAGCATGCAAGTGAAGTGCAACAAAGGTGTTACTTCCTGCAGGGCAAAGATGAAAGCAAATTGAAGTACCAGTGTTGTTATGGCCTCAGGCCAGGCGACTCAGCCCACCATCCCAGCAGTCAGCCTGCCCTAGCCCCGGCACTCGCGGGCCCCAGGCCGGCGGTGTTACAAACTCAGATGCTCATGTAGAGCACTTTTTGTCAATTGTCTCGAGAGACTCGAGATAATTGACAATTGCTGCCATTACAACTTGCACTCTCTGCTAATCTCACGGCCTGGCGCCACTGCCAGCCAGCCAGCCATGCTGTGCTGGGCCCCGGATGGCCTGGCCCCGGCATTTCCCCAGTGAGGCCAGGCCAGACACGGCTGCGGCCAGGGAGGGGCCACCCTGGGCCCACCGCCCATGGATGCTTACACAACAATTGCATGCAAATTATTTGCAAATTAAATCAAAGCAAGGTAACAACGTGTAAAAGTAAAGACACACGTTGTTACCTTGCTTTGATGAATGCTGGGCTGCAGATTGCTCCAGGGCCAAGCCAGCCTGAGTACGGCAGCCCAGGTTCCACCACGCGGATGCACCCGCATTATTACAGCTGCAACTCAAGTTAAGTTGCTGCAACAAAAAATCGGCCCAGGGGCCGGCTGATGAAAACCAGGGCTCAAGATCGTTCGGCCAGCGGCCGAAAGACCGACATGACCAGTCCGACGCTGCCCGATATCCCAGTATTACTGGGATTTTATGGGTGGCAGAGATGCCGGTAAATCCCCATTCTATGGAGTCCAACTCCATGGGATGAAGTTGCCTGAATCACCGGCACCAGCACTGCCAGTGTGGTGATTCATGCATTTATTTGCTGTCAAGGCCTGATCTACCGGCAGGTCAGGCCTGCCGGAAGATCCGTGCCCCCACCAGCAAACTTGTGTTTTGCCGGTCTGTAAAAAATGCTGGTCCCTGTATTACCCGCATTTTTTTAATCATTTTTTCCAGACCAGCAAAGTTATAATGAGGACAATAGAGAGCCTAAAGCTGCAGACCTCTGGCAGCAAAATATCTACATTATATGCTTTACACAACATGCTAGCACCGCACTCCACAACAGCGCCTTATAACCATTAGTAACTGAAACAGGGAAGCCAAGTAAAGCATGCCGTCCATGTGATCATGTTAACGACAAAAGACACGAGCAGGCAGGGTCGGACTGGGACAAGAAAAAGGCCTGGTCACCCAAATAAAAGTGGCTCACCCCTCTCCTCAAAGAAGTGGCCCACCCCTCGCCTCACGACCCTTGACCTCTGATGACATCACCGGAAGTGATGTCCCGGGAAACGATGAAACACGACCTTTCACCCCTTGACAAAACAGGAAGTGGCATCAAATAGCATTGTTCCTAAGTACACTAAATCCCTGTGAATCCAAGCAGACGTCCAAGGCCAAATGATAATATGTTATTGTATAGCACTTACACTTAAGCTAATTTTTATAGCGTAAATATGCATACAATTTCGCCCAACCTCTGTTGGTACCCATTTATCGACCTAAGAAGGATGAAAGGCTTTTTGAAAGAAAAACAAAATGTGAAAAAAAATATTTTTTTTCACATTTATTTTTTCCAAACCAACCCAGGGATGGCCAGAAACCGGCCCCCACTCCCCAGGGACGATTTCGGCCCAGCCACGGGCCGAAAGGCAGAGGGGCCAATCCAATCCTGCGAGCGGGACTCTCTATATGGAATATCATTACATTTTGGTGGAATTGGTCAACATGTTCGAAACCCCCACAAAAAGTGAGAAAGCATTCATAAGCATGCTAACATGCACAAAACACCTGTAAAAGAAAAAAAAACTATGATACATCTACAGATATTGGTAAAGACACTTATATGTATTTTCTTTGCACGTTTCTATTTCATTGGATGTTAGTTTTGAGTTTATGTATCTGTGCAGCAGCGCTCAAAGCATGCACAAGAGACAATTGAGGGACTATAGAAAATACCAAACCAAATAAATGAATATAAACATAGCATAAATTAGCTCACAATATGAAAAGAAGTATACATTGGACGTTTCATGTATGTTGTGTATGTGTGTACTTTAATGTAATTGGAAATACTTGTAAGCAGTGGAGAAACAACAGTGGCAAGTAAAATTAGTTGTGAACGCCTCTGAGCACCGTTGTATATGCTATGGAAACCACTGCTCTTGCTAAACAAACCCCTCTCTATCTAATTTCCGACGTACATTTCAGCCAACTGTGATTTTCAAGACTCTCATCAGTGCCACATATTTTTCAAATCGTGCTAGGCGCTGATTAAATCCATCAGGAATATTGCATTAATTCATCAACATTCATGGCTCAATCAGTTCTGCAGACCAAACAAACACTTTACTGATAACATGAAACAATTTTTAAATGCCATTTCCTATTAATGTAACATATTAGTTGTGTTGACATGTCCCTTAATAGTTTGCTTATAAGTAACCAGTCTCTTCATACAAAAATAATTTCAAAGGCAAACACTGTTTTCTATATTTAAATGTCATTTAATATTAATTTAACACTTTTTAGGATTGGGTGGAGAAAGTGTTGCTCACTGCCAGAGCTAGAGTGACCCGGGTTCCATTCTGCTGCTCCCTCATGCCTTACCAGAGGCAGCCAGTTCATAAGGGCCACAGAGTCTGTTTAAGCTGCAGAGAGATTTGCTGGATGTTGCCTCATAGAGCTTGTTTTGTTTTCCTTTTATTTGATGCAGTTTTCCCCTTTTCTGGTGCTCCTGCATGAACAGAAGTTTTGTTTCTATGTCTAATCGTGTTGCTTTTCATTCAAAGACTAGCTTGCCCACAGTACAATATTTTTTAAGGTATTTACTAGGTATGCAGAGAATAAATAAGGAATTATGGTGCCAAGAGCATGCTCGGAGATGGCAACATCAGCATTTCAAAAAGTATTATGAAATTAAAATATTTACTTTCCTATGCCCTCCATAGCTCATATATTTTTTTTTACATATCGGGCAATGTGCGTCAGATAATCTTTGTACCCCTAGCACAATTCTGATTGACGTAGTAAGCAGAGTTCCATCCATAGTCATAGATTGAAGTCTTTTTACTGTGTCTACTAATACTTGGTTCTTGCCAACTGGTCTGACCTCTCTGCTGTGCTTACAAAGGGGCCCTGCTGCAGAGGGAGCTGGTGCACAATGTAGCTTGGAGACTGATGCAGGTGGGCCGGTGTAAATTTACAACAAAAAACACTTCTTTGTGTGTGTGGCTCTGTGCCTTTGTCCGTCTGTGTGTTTAAATGCCAGGGGAGGAGAGAGGGGGGCTTTTAGGAGCCTTGGATTGGCTCAATACAGTGGCAATATAGAACAATTTGACACAGTCGGCATGCTGGTGTACTCTTAGCAGTTATACTGGCTAAACCATTGCAAAACATTCTCCCCTCCCCTCAAATGTTCAACTATTGGACCTTTCTGCAGCCTTCGAAACTAAGTAGCATCCCTCCCTCCTTCAAACTCTTTCCTTCCCTGGCTTTGAAAACAAAGAATTGTGCCGTGTTGCCCCCTATTTCTTCTCCATCTAGTAGAATTATGACTCCTCTTACCACACGTCAGTCCTAGGTTTCTTTCCCCAAGTATCAGTCTCAGAGCTAATCCTCATCACACTTTACACCTGATCCCTAAGAAATTTCATATCTTTATTACATTTCAACTGTGACCTCTTTGATGATGATGCCCAGGCCTTTTTCTGTTGCCTCTCTTTTACCACAGCTATATCACGAAACATAATAGACTGCTTGCTTATGGCGTTCCACCACTGCCTGACTCTGCATTGCCCCATTGTTAATTTCTCTATCTCTGATGTTATCTTTTCCCTACCTTCAACACCAATATCACTCTCCCCACTCCTACTCCTTCCCCGTATATCCTCACTCCATTTCTTTGACAGTGACCTGAAACTCTTCCACTTCCTCAAAAGCCAATGCACTCCTGGCCAGTCTCAACATCCTCAACATCAGAACAATATGCTGGCACCTTGTTGTATCTTGGGTGTGGGTCTCGTGCGTGCCTAGAATGCTTGGAGATGTGCGTGCGGGTGTTGCGTGAAGTGGTCTGTGAGAGGACGGTTGGTGGACTAGAGAGTGACTGTTGAGACCTTGTGACTGCCGGGTGGGGTGCCAGTGTTTCTCCTCACTATATCATCTGTCTTCTCACTCGGCAATAAACACGCTCAAGGTCCTATGCAGTATCGTCATTACTTACCGAAGGGCTACTTTGCCACACTGGCAACAAGAATGGGATGCTGCTGAGGAGGGGGTGGCCCAGCTGAAGAGGACTCTGCCCTCCACTGTTCACCCCACCCGGCAGAGTCGCGGACGAGCCCCAGGGACCAGTACCGGTGTCCGGGTAGAAACAAAGGGTCATTCCGGATCCCAGTTTGTGTTCTTCGGCAGGCTGCAGGGGGGCATGGAGAGTGTGCCCCGGGACCAGTGTCTGGGCATCAACAGAGACCAAGTTCGTTTCTGTCAAGCCGTCGGACGGCAGGCAACAACAGTAGAATAACTGTTTACTTCCTTGGTAGTCTGCAGCAGGGGGTGAGGAGGACGTTGCGCCCTTTGGGACCAGGCTATGGCAAGTAAAGTTCCCTCGAAGGTTGACACATGTTCATATTCACTACAGCTGGGGCAACAAGTGATAGAACACCGGGGTCTGGTGTTTGTTGGTGGGTGTTGGCCGAGGGAAGACTGTTTGTGTACATTGTTTTGGTTGCACTTTCTGTTGGGCTGGGTCATGGCTGCAACCGAACAGGGTGTATGCGGGTGTTCTGGTGGAAGCTCTGACATGCTTTCTAAGGGGTTGAAATCACTCCTCATGAGTTCCGTGACCTGCCATGGCACATGTGCCCTGTTGGAGCGCGGTGCACCTGAGACTGGAAGGCAGCGCTGTTCCTGTCACTGGCCTTGTGAGTGGGGGCGGTGATCATGACACCATGCATGGAGTTTGTGATGTTCCTGAATGTTTAGTGAATGCAGACTTTCACTTGGAGGGATCCGATGAAGTGGGCCTGCAATCGGTGAGTAGCATCATTGTCATCATCCATGGATGTTCCTGAAGGGGGTGATGTCGGTGTGGCAGCAAGGGCTGTTTGCGGAATCAAGAGGCAGTCCAGTGATGCAAGTTCTGCAGAGACTTCCCAGAAGAGGGAGTGCACTCATCGATGTTCTTTGTGTGGACTGGGGGGTTGTATCCACAGGGCATATTGAACGGCGTGTGAGGGTCTTCTACTAGCTCTCAAGGAGTTTGATCCAGAGATTTTCGACTTTTATATGCGGATCAACAACCTCACTTTATCTGAGGTTTAAGGGACCATGTTGTACATCAGGCCAGTATGAGTGTGTGTGCGTTGTTTGTCTGTGGCCTTCGAGTGGTTAGATGTTGGGCCTTGGTATGTGAGGGCATGGTCTGTTTTTGATGTGGCCCTTATTGTCAAACGCTTTTACATTATTTAACATGCTATTACCTTTTCAGGTGGAATGTTATCCCTGTTGTTCTTCCTTTTTCCTTGCCTCTTTCCCTGCAGGTATGGCCGACATGTGGGTGGGGTTTCCGGTGTTGTGTCTGCGGTTCAAGGGGGGGTTTGGGGATAGAATTTCACCATTTCATATTTACTGTTTATGGTAATTTCTGCACCTAAATTGGTTGGTGTGGGTGTGTGTGTGTGTGTGCGTTGGGTGGTGTTAGCGAGTGCGTGTTTGGAACTGACGTTGTTGCGTTGCGCTATTTCTTTGTGATGTTATCCAAATGGCCGGGTGGGTTCGGTAGAGGTATGGTTCGGTTGAGGTATGGGTACCTGTGGCGGTTGTGTGTTGGTGTTGGTGCCTATATTGTGGCGGTTATGTGTTGCTGACTGTGTTTCACAGTGCAGTTTTCTGCTGTGAAGTTCAGCAGACACGTTTTGATTGTGTTGGGGTTTAGCGTTGTCCGTGTCAAGTATTTTGGGGCATCATTGCGCCCATTTAGGATTCTTTGGGTGTACTTAGTAGGTTGTGTCCTGTGTGCCGGATGGTGTTCGAGGATGGTGGGGGTTGGTGTGCATGGGGGCGTTAGAGTTACGCCGTGTTATTCCGCCCATGTTTTTGGATTTTGTTTTTGAGAGTCCTCCACATGGATGGCCGGTTGGTTCCAGTGGTTTTTGATACTGGATGGCCAGTTGGTTCTGGTGTTTTTTTTTTTGGATGGCCGGTTGGGTCCAGTGTTTTTTTTTGGTACTGGATGGCCGGTTGGGTCCAGTGGTTTTTGGTAGTGGATGCCGCCCAGTTGGGTGTAGTGTTTTTTTTTTTTTTTTGGATGACGTGTTGAGTCCAGTTTTTTTTTGGTTCTGGATGCCTGATTGCGTCCAGTGTTTTTTTTGTTGGTACATTGTAGTGTACCCTGAGGGTATATTCCTCCAGATGCATGGCTATATAGGTCCAGTGGTACAATGTAGAGAACCGTGTAAGGTTTTGCACTTCACGTGGACAGCCATTTGGGTTCAATGATTTCGGTTGTTTGTGGGGTTCAGGGTTCCGGCCGGGTCTTGCGGATTGCTGTTCTTTTGGGTTTCTCTGTGTTTTCGCTGTTGTGATAGGTTTTGGTGCATACAGTGTGTAGTTTTCCGGAAGCTGAGTTTTGCTCCAGGTTGTTTTGGGCGGTGAAATGTTTTGGCTGGAAAGGGGTGTTGTTTATTTTCTAAGAGGTGACAGGACCTGTTGGCTGTGCTTGTTGTGGGTCATAGGTGGCCGGTTGGGCCTATTGGCCGGTTAGTTGTGCTCTGGCGTGGCAGGCTGGAGGCCCTGGGGTACAGCCCGGGACGGGAGGTGTTAGGAGTGCACTGAAGGTTAGGTCTGATTAGTTTGTTGTTAGGGCTGACGGGTGTGGCAGACCCAGGTTCTGAGGGACAGCTAGGGCCAGTGGTAGTGCTTTTTTTGTTGTTGTCCTTGGGTTCGATTCTGTCAGTGTTGCCGTAGGGGAGTTGGGTGTAGTGGAGTGTTTGTGTTTTGTAGAGGGCGTCAGGGTTGGATTACAATTATTATGTGGATTTCAGGTTTGGCTGGTTGCACAGGGTTTTTCGGTGTTGGTGGTGGTGTTGGTGTTAATTTGTTCCGGTTCACGTTCCTTGGTGTTCTCACTGATCCTTTTTCCGTCTCGTTTCTGTTTTCGTAGCGGCTGTTTTTGTGGTTTGTTCTGGTGATCTTGCAAGGGCATGGTATGTGTCTGTTGGGTCAGTGTGCCTCCTATGGGGTTTGGTCGGTGGTGGCGTTCATTTGCATTTCGTGGTGGCCACATGTATATGCATTGCGTCCAGTGAATTGTTGTTTCTTTCATATGTTGTCGGAAGATGAAGTGTTGTAACTTAGGTGTGGGTCTCCTGCATGTCTAGAATGCTTGGAGATGTACGTGCGTGTGTTGCGTGAAGTGTTCTGTGAGAGGATGGTTGGTGGCCTAGAGAGTGACTGTTGAGACATTGTGCCTGCCGGGTGGGGTGCCAGTGTTTCTCCTCACTGTATCATCTGTGTTCTCACTTGGCAATAAACAACCTTGAGATCCTATGCAGTATCGTCATTACTTACTGAAGGGCTACTTTGCCACACACCTCTACTATACATCAACAAAAAGCTTTTCCTCTGCTCTACTATTCAGCAAGATTGACTATTGGACGAGCATGCTTCCTGGTTTTCTCATTACTATTTTGATCCTCTCAACAAAGTTCTTATATTTACCACAGAAACATTCATACATTTTAACATATCCAGGTCCTCCCCAACTTCTGTCCGCATCGCCAGGCACAATGTCTTGTTAGCATCCTGGTCGGTGGAGCCCGCCAATCAGGTACAAGCCTGCATTCCAAGCCACCTAACAGCCGGCTCCCCCTGCCGCCATCTTCCCCTCTCCGCTCCCCACGTCTGTCTGTTTTTTTCCCACCTCAGACCCCCTACTTACCTTATTTTGGTGCCGGCGAATGCCGCTGGTGCATCTGCTCCTTTGCTTCACCCCCACAGGCCCCCATGGAAAGAGTAGAGGGGCTTCGTATGGAGCCCTGCCTTCCTTTTCCATGGTGGCCATCTTAATACAGCGGGACACCACGCACGTCCTGTTGTAGGAAGGGAAATCCTTTTTTTTAGCACCCTGGGTTACCGCTTTGGCAACCCGGGGTGTTAATGGCCTTTTCGCGCGGGCCGATAACTTAGGCTGCTAGGCCGTTATCCCCCGGTCCAGCCCCTGCAACGGGGTATGAATGCCACATTATGTAAAATCACTCTCAAGAACAATTAATCTGTGAAATGCTGCAAAACTAAACTCAAACTGCAACAGCTATTGACTAAAGGAGCCCTGCCACCCCCACTTACACAACGTGAATGTCCACCTACCCCACCTTTATAGCTGCCTTTCCCAGGCTCACACATGTGTAATTAAGGTCATGATTTTCATTCATTTAAAAGCTTTAATGTCTTATTATTTATGTAATGAGCAATTGTTCATGTCCCTGATATCTGTTCACATTTTCCCCGCGCCCGCTCCTGGTTTACTTAATTCACTATTATGTTGATCATTGTAAAGGCACCAATTCCCGGGAATTCTTCCGTCCAATGTTGCTAGTTCTTCTGTATGTCGATTCTGGTGGAAATTATGCCCCACGCCATAAAAATAATACAGAATTCCCCACTCCATAAAAATAATACAGAATTAAAATACAAATATTAGGTACAGCCACCATGAGTTTTTTCTCATACTGTCATTATTAGGCATAGCCATCTCAAGTGTGTACATGTACTGGCATTATTAGGCACAATCAACAGAAACATGTACTTATATACTGTCACTGTTGGCATTATTAGAGACAGTCACCACACACGTGTTCTTAAACTTGCTTTATGAGGCATAGCCAGCACAGTACTTCCTGACAGTACCGACCCAGGCACACTTGTTGATGAGTATAATAAAATCATGTCAACAACTCTAGATACCATCACCCCACTCAAGCTGAGACCAAGTAAGCCTAAAGCTCATCTGAACAAGTGGTTTACCCCACATATAAAAAACTTATGGGAAATAAAAAAAGAAGTAGTGAGGCTTCATGGGGATTACGCCCATCAGACGAAAAAGGAATCAAACTTACCAAGATCTACTCCCTGTACAAAAAAGAAATCTGTGTGGCCAAAAGAGTCTTGTAAAACAATGTATCTCACAAGCTAATTCTAGCATGAAGGAATTATTCACTATCTTAAAATAATTAGAGACCCCCATCCCCATGCCAGACACCTGCACACCTGCACTAAAGATACAACTTGATGCTTTGACATCCAGTATGCGCTCAGTAACAAAGTAACCACCTCCAAAACAAAATAGCCCAAAAAAGAGCATCCCTAACCTCCCTATCTCTCCTTAATAATAACCCTCGGACTTCAGACGCCCCAGCTACTCGTTTCAACTTCTCTAAAATGTCTATCCTTGAGGTAGAAAAAGTTATACTCTCACTCAAACTCTCTAATTGCCAGGGCGACCTCTGCCCTGCTCAGCTTATTAAGGATGCAGCTAGGGATCTAGCTCCCTTCATATCGAAGCTCATCAATGCTTCATTCGCCTCCGGCTCCATCCCCGCCAACCTTAAAGAATCATGGGTACTCCCATTGCTAAAAAAACTAACTTTAGACCCTTCGATACCAACAAACTACCGGCCTATAATGACAGTTCCCTTTCTCTTAAAAATATTCGATAAAGTTGCATACCTACAAATTCAGAAACACTTGGAACTACACCACCTTTTAGGAGCATGCCAATCAGGTTTCCGTCCCCAACGCGGAACAGAAACTGCCCTCATCAACCTCAAGATCCAGGTTGACGAGCTAAGGGACAAGGTAAATCAGCCCTCCTTCTCCTCCTTGACCTCTCGGCTGCATTTGACCTTATGGACCACACGGTCTTATGCAGTCACTTAGATATAGCTGTACACTACTCTAAGGAGGCTAGAGTCTGGATCAAGTCTTCTTAAGTGATAGGACTATGAGGGTCTTCTCCCCCTCAGCAGCTGCAGTCCCTATCCCCATTACCTGTGGGGTGCCTCAGGGATCATGCATCTCACCCTCTCTGTATAACATATTCACTAAGCCCCTCTTCGATGATCTGGACCATCTTGGTGACACCTACACTAACTATGCAGATGATACTCAGATTCTCCTCCCACTTTCTGGGGATTACGACAAGGATATGGCCTTGGTGAATAATCGATGGGAACCTTATCAAAGTGGCCAATGATGTAAAAACACTAGGTTTTTACCTCAACTCCACTCTTACCTTCACTAAACAAGTGAACGCCCTAGCCTCCGCTACCGCTTACACTTGCAAGCTTATCAGAGCTGGCAAATCTTTTCTCTCCAGCCACAGTTGCATCATCCTGGCCAGAGCCCTTATTCTGTCCAGGTTGGATTATTGCAACGCCCTCTACATCGGCTCTAACAAATATATCATCAGGAGAATCCAAACCCTCCAAATAAATGCCCTCAGAGCGGCCATTGGCGTAGCTAGGAGAGACCATATCTCTGAAACCAGGCGACAAAATAATGGCTTTCAACTAATGACAAAATACGGCTAAAAGCTATCTCTCTGAGAGATTCCACAGAAGGTCCTCAACTAGACCCTCTAGACTAATCAACACTAACTGTCTCTCCAGTCCCAGATTTAAATTATCTAAGGTCGGCAACAGCAGTATTCCTGTCAAAGCGGCCCAGCTGTGGAACTCTTTGCCACCCTCCCTCTGAGTGGATCAATCTTACCAAAACTTTAGACATAACTGTGTTAACTGACTTAAGTCTACTGATCACTAGGACCTGCACCTCCTGTACACAGTCTTCTATGATGCTGCCATATTGTTCTAAATAGTGTGTTTCTTTCCCCATACTTCCTTGCCATTGTTATTTATTTCTGTAACCTAAACTGTGAATGTACTTATAACCTCTTCGCCCTGATACTTCCGGGTCTGGCGTGCAATACAAATGAAAAAAACAAACAAACAAATAAACAAACAACATGCTCTTCTACTGCCATTATTGGCACAGCCACCATGAGCAGGTTTTTCTACTGCCATTAGTCAGCACAACCACCACAAGTGTTGACTTTTATAGTAGTACTGCTGGCATTGTTAGTCTCCACCACCACTGGTGTGTGCTTATATAGTGACAATAATGGCATTATTAGACAGACCCACTACAAGTGTGTTCTTATATAATGACAATACAGGCATTAGTAGGAACAGCCGCTACATGGGTTTGCTCATACAGGCATATATTTACGCAGTCTGTATTAAAACACCTTATTACAGTGGCAGATTTATTATTTGGATGCTGCCTAGGCATCATTAAGTTCTTTCAAACTGACAATCCTTTCATATATTTTGGGATAACCCATGCCAATGTAAAGGAAAATGCTGCCAAAGCCAATATGTCAGGTTTTTCTTTTGCGTAATACTTATAAAAGAAAAGCTGGGCCTACTGGCTTTCCTAATGCTTACTCCTATTGTCATTCCTACATAGTAGATTATCTGTGAATGAGAAATGTCAATCTCTTAATACAAAAACATCAGTCATGGCAGTATTTTTCGCCAAAATGCTATTCACGTACAAATGCTATCGTGTTTCACTGAATGTGTTGACCTTTACTGTATACAGCACATTTATCGTTCCAGAAAAGTGGTTCTTAAAGAAGGAAGTAAACAAACAGCCCTCCTCATCTTACCTTCAGTTCACTGACGTGGACCTCATACAAATGCCAAACAATCAATATGACAGGTGTGGATCACAATTGAATCCAAATGCATCGCATGTGGGCTGTTGCCATGAAAACTAGATACACCTGCCAACGAGATGAGCAAGAGCCATTTTATAACCCACTAAAAATATATATATAGCAATTGCCTTTTGAAATTATAATCACCAATCAATGATACTACGACTCCCATAATCATTCAGCTATTATCCAATTATCTAATCACTTGGAGCACAATAGTATCTCCGAGAGATTGCGTCAAGCTCCTCAACGCCCCAAAACATATTTTAGTATACAAAGACGGTTGTCGATTTCCACTCCAAAATGTTTATGCCAAGCATGTGTCTAAAACGGGCCGAAATATTTCCCGGATTATTTTCAAATAATTATTTTGCCTCATATCATTTTTCGTACATCATATATTCTATTTCAGCCACGTGACACAATGGGCCTCATTACAACCCAGCCGTTAAGGGTTTAACAGCGCCGTCGGCGCCGTTAACCCTTAACGCCTGATTACCATTTTAACGCCTGCTCCTAGCAGCCGTTAAAATGCAAGGCACTAACCCGCCTTGGTGCTAATTACGGCACCGTAATTTACGGTGCCGTAATTAGCACCTTCCCCACTCCCATTATGCCCTATGGGGCAAAAATGGGAATGGGGAAGTGTAAATGGGGAATGGGGATTTACCGCCCCACTCACCTTGGAATGGGGCGGTAAATCCGCCATCCACCATGGTGTAAACAGAGTTAAACAGAGTTTACACCATGGTGGTAAAGTAGGGAACTTACCGCCTGGGTTGTATTGAGACCCCATGTCTTGTGCTTCCTACTGTGTAGAGCAAGGTATTTTGCCAGCTTTTTTAATCCAACTGTTTGTATTGGCATTTCGATTCTGACAATCCAATCATACAACTCCAGTGTCCAAACAATCCCTGTGTATAGTCACCTCACTTGCGACCTCCTGCCAGTAATGTTCATGTGGTTTATGCATAACTCATTTGCCAGGACTAACGCTTTTTGAATGGATCGGGGTTTTGTTTTGACTGCTGGCATTGTCTTACATTATGCCCAGGTGCATAGTTGCCAACATGACCCGTTCCAATCTGTAGGTGCTTATCCAGTCCTGTTTAGTCCATCTACAAGTTGAAGAATGCAAAGAAAAAACCAGGACTGGATAAGCACCTACAGATTGGAATGGATCATGTTGGCAAGTATGCAGATATAGGGGCATGGTCATCACACACCTCCTCCATACTACCATTCCATCTCATTCTTACATCTCAGTAAAGTCACCCCATGTTATTAGTTTTGGGTTATTAGATGGCGCCACCTATAAGCTAAAACTACTGCACTAGAGCATGGTTGGGGAGAAATGGGATATGGGGAGGGACACACAGCTTGCAGTGTTTTTGGTTATTTACCCAACCATTAACTGCCCATCGTCAGGCTAATCTCTATTGCCAATCCCACCACACTCCTGTCCCTCCCCACCCAAAACGCCTCCTCATAGGAACTCTTTAAGCTAACTTTATCAAGCCTTATCATCAAACCTTGTGCTTGAAGTTCCTGCGAGCGTTGTTTAGAAGCAGTCTTCTGAGCGTTAATGATTTAATTGGAGCTGTTAATGTGCTACTGGTGTTAACCTTCAGCCACACTATGTATAAGCAGAATGTGTGTCCTTCACGATACCGAAGTCCTGCCATAAAAAGGCATTGAAAAAGTCAACAGTTGTGGCTTCTATTTAATATTAGGCATTTGAAAGGAACTGCTATTGTATGCCCAGTTATTCATGCCATTTTGCAGATGCTTCCATTGATGGCCAGTTAATACCACTATGGTGGTGCCTGGCTAATCCATTTCCCATGCTTACAGAAAAGCCAGAACTGTTGGCATTGCCTATGCTTGTTATTATAGGTGTTGATTTCACCACACATTCTAAGTGAGCACTTTCCAAAGGCTGGTAAGCATGTTATGCACTCCAGCCCTACATGTACTCTAGGCTACTGCCATCATAGACCCCTTTTGCCACACTTCACTCAATGTCCATATCTTCTCGAACATAGTCCTCCTTTCCTGGCCTGGCAAATGCCCCAATGACCCAATAATAGCAGTTTCTTACCTAGTGCAACGCTATCCTTACCAGGTTCATTCACACTGCCACTCCCCTCCAGAGCTCTCTCATGGGCATGTAGCCTACTCCCTTTCCCAGACTTTCAGTTCAGCAGATATCCAGTTCCAGGAGGCCTCTGTCGCACATCTGCGAGGTGAAGACCCACACACGTTTCTGTTCACGTCTTGACTCCTCTGGCCGTGAGTACATCCCCACATTTTATATGCGTCCCCTCTTGAGGATGGAACCATCAGTAAATCTGCTCTGGTAGCTTTATCAATGGATTGCATTAAAAAGGCACATTTGCTACTATATATTTGTGGACCTTCCTCTGCTTTGCTGTCTCACCCATTTGCTCATGGGGTATAAGATGGGTGGCCGGGGGCGCCTTCATGCAAAGTATGGCACATCGGTATCCAGCTCAGCCTCATCTTGAAACCAGATGGGGTGGAAGTCTCACCGAAGCTCCACTGTATCTGCAACCCGTCGTCTCCCCTCCTTCAATATGGGATGGACCTTACCCCTTGGTTCATCAAATGCGTAATGTTTTGAAGATCTCCTCTTTCATGAAGCCCTGCCTGAACTGAGGCAACAGTCCTTCATTCACTGAGACATTCCAAGTGGTAAAAACTATAAAGGGACTCGCAATTTGTGAAGGTGTTTAATGGCCGTGTTCTAACTCCATATTCAAATGTCCATCTTACACATAGTGGCTTACCAAAGTTGGGGGTGGAGGGCAGCGTCGTTTCTACTTCTTCCGAGCAGTTCATGACCAGTTGCTGTCGCAAATTACATCCTCTATTTAAAGCATAAAGAGGAAATGGTCCTCGGCAGATGCACTGTGCAATCAAACGCCAATTCTTTCTAATCAATGTTTTTAACTGGTTGGAAATGGGATGGTAGTCGTAAAATATAGGCATTGTTGTGCATGGTCTCTCTGCTTTGATGTATAAGGATTATCTTGGTATTAACATACTCAGAGTCCCACTCCTACCCATTGGGAGAAATGTGCGGGCAAGAACAGGGCAATAACCATGCATTTGATCTGCTGCTCTCTAACCTTTTTAAAAAGGACACAACATCAATTAAACCTGATAGAACATGTTGAACAGGAGGACTCACTGTAGGAAGCAGAGGCGTTGGGCCAGAACACCAGAGGACAAGTTCCACACTATTTGACTCACAGGTGAAGTTGATTAAACAACAATTATGCACATTAATATTGTAAGAAATAAAATAACTTGGGGAACATTGGTTGAGTGTATACCATGAAATGGAACATAAACACGCAGAAGTGTCTAAGCAACTCATCTGCCTGATGGAAATGAGCAAGTGCATGGTCTCTCTGCTTTGATGTATAAGGATTATCTTGGTATTAACATACTCAGAGTCCCACTCCTACCCATTGGGAGAAATGTGCGGGCAAGAACAGGGCAATAACCATGCATTTGATCTGCTGCTCTCTAACCTTTTTAAAAAGGACACAACATCAATTAAACCTGATAGAACATGTTGAACAGGAGGACTCACTGTAGGAAGCAGAGGCGTTGGGCCAGAACACCAGAGGACAAGTTCCACACTATTTGACTCACTGGTGAAGTTGATTAAACAACAATTATGCACATTAATATTGTAAGAAATAAAATAACTTGGGGAACATTGGTTGAGTGTATACCATGAAATGGAACATAAACACGGCAGAAGTGTCTAAGCAACTCATCTGCCTGATGGAAATGAGCAAGTGGAAGATAGGATGAATTCTAAGCATTCTGGAATATCTGAACCTTGACCTACAAGGAAGTAGATGGCCTTCCTGTCTCTGGGAAAATGAAGTCTCCCTCTTTCTACCGCAGTCTCTCTGACATTTGGTTTTCGGGTGACCTCCAACACACTAGTCATGTTTTATAGAATAATGCCCACAAACTACATTTGAATAGAAAAAGCATAGATGCTCCCTACACAAATACAGTATGTATCCTTGAACTGCTTTTCTATTCCAGATAAGTGTCCCTATTAGAAAAGAAATAGATTGGTGATGTGTGGTGCGTTATGAATGTGGTGGGAGCAAGCAACATGTCAGAATCGGAGGAGCCAGACCGCGCCTTGCCGTTATTTCTACGAAATGAGGGACCCTTCCCTACTACCACTCCACTGCCTCTACTGGCCACACAGAGGTATGCAGAGCAACCCTGGAGCAAAACCTGCTAGAATACAAAGGCACCAGGAACGCGCCTCTTCACTTGCCTTCCTCAGCTAAGAGTAGATGTGCCTTATGTCCTGAACAACCCCCCATTGGGAGGTTGAAAATATTATCCTGGCAAACACATCCTTGAAATCATCCATCAATCCCCAACAAAAAAAACAAAACACACTGAGCCTCATTTTACCATAATCATAGATTATATTCTGGGGACCACCTGTGTTAGGATTTGCACGCTAAGGGGGTCCCTGTATACAATTCTAAATTTCCACGAGGAGGACGGGACAAGGAAATCTTGAAAGTAAGGCAAACTCACTTTTACAATTCCAATGTTCCTCTCCATCTCGTGGAAAAGTAAAGGCCACCAGCCAGGCAGCTTGGCAGCATTTGCCAATGAGTCCTATGAAATCCTCCCGGTCTGGTCCAGGTGCGAAACCAAGGCAGATTCCATCCCAATCCCTTTATTGTGCACCTGCAGGAAAATCAAGATCTGCCTGCACGAGAATCTCAGTCAGCCTGCATGAGAATCTCAGTCAGCCTGCAGGAAAATCAAAATCTGCCTGTACGAGAATCTCAGTCAGCCTGCATGAAAATCTCAGTCAGCCTGCAGGAAAATCAAAATCTGCCTGTACGAGAATCTCAGTCAGCCTGCAGGAAAATCAAGATCTGCCTGCACGAGAATCTCAGTCAGCCTGCAGGAAAATCAAGATCTGCCTGCTCGAGAATCTCAGTCAGCCTGCATGAGAATCTCAGTCAGCCTGCAGGAAAATCAAGATCTGCCTGTACGAGAATCTCAGTCAGCCTGCAGGAAAATCAAGATCTGCCTGCACGAGAATCTCAGTCAGCCTGCATGAGAATCTCAATCAGCCGCACAATGAGGCACACTCAGTAGACAGGGGAGGACTGCGTGGTGGAGGATTCATCTCCACTCTATATCCCTCCTCTGTATTGTCAGTACTCCAAAATGAGGGTGCGTTTTAAATGAAAGCATAGAACCAATACCCCATGCTTTTACCCGGCCATTTAATAAGCAGCCCCATTTGATGCTGGGAACGTGAATTTGACTTTGAAAAGTGCCTTGCCAGCGAATGACTCTTGTTCTGACAACAAGACCTCTGTTGAAAGTTGGCCACCAAGTTAGGATAAATGTCTAAAATGGAGTCACCCATCATCTCCAACTGCATACCCCAGGGCCAGTTGGGATCCCCAATTACTGAGGGCATCTGTCTCTCAGGAATGCTGCACAATCCAAGAGTCAAGGAGCTCCTCAAACTTATTTCACTTGCCACAAAACGTTGCCACTGAAAAAAGGGTCGCACAAACCCTTTTTCCAACCCCTGGCATACCAAATTTACAGCATTTAGGCAGTCATTTCCTCCTTGGGTGGCTGTATTTCACTCAAGAAATTAATTGAACGGGAGTAGTCAAGTTCTGTAATTCATTCTTGGTATGACTAAAAATCATGGGCATTGCCACTTGTCAAATTTGAAGGGCCAGCTCCCTTCTCGGTTCTTGATATCACAGAGGAAGGGGGGACATCCCTTCCATGATGCCTCGGGCTGCCACTAAAGAAAACATAGAGGTATGCAGATTGATCCAGGGATGAGAACCTTAACTTGAAGAAAAAGCACTATGCAGCGAACACCCCAGCCATACAAGTCCCTCAGTACACATTCACCAGACCCATCAAGGCCACAGCATGACCTAAAACCACACAGCAAAAACAAAGTAACAGGGAGAGTTGCAATGTGACTAAGAGACTGGTCTCAGGAAATGTATGAACAAGACTGTGTTGCCTCTGCAGTCAGAAAAGAGCTATACAGTATGGCCCAAGGATGAGTGGCATGGGTAGAGAAAACATATCACAAGGCAAAAAACACGCTGCCTGCAGAAGTCTGTCCAGATTCACCACCCTGTCTAGATGCATCACTTTCCACATTCTCCAGACTGATGGTGCAGAGACCATGAATGACACCACCATACAGCATGCAGTTAATAACAGGAACAATGGTGGTGCAACTTCCTTCCTCTCAAGATGTACTGCTAGATAACCAAAAGATAGGAGGGAACCACCAGCAGACATGATCTTTTTGGAAGCTTCCATCCACTCTGCAGCTAACAGGAAAACAGTATAAACAGCAGCAACATGTTAAAAAGGTACTTCCATTTTTTAGTTATTAGAGGTCTGGTCCAAGTCGTCACCAGACATGATCCACAAACTGTGACCTTGGATCTGTCAACTGGAAAACCATAGTTTGCTTTCCAGGTCACAAAAAGTGTCCACACTACCCCACCAGGCCATCACTGACAACACAGGCCACTACATATGTAAGTGTGCATCTATGGATGGAGGTGAATTTTGTAGTACAAAGCAAAGGAGCACTGTACCAGCAATGGTGAGGAAAGTAGTAGATGGAGGAGTGATTGGGTAGAGAGTGAGCATTGTTACCACTTTCCAATCATCAAAGGTCTATATTGTGTTCTTTGAAGAGCAGAGCCTTAAGTCCCTTTCTGACGTGTAAAGAGGAGTGTGGTAACTTAGTGGTTGTTGGTATGGCACTCTAATGTGGTGGAGCATAGCATGCGCATGATTGCTTTCTGCTCTTCTCGTTCTTGCAATTCTTCGATTCCAATCCATTTGCTGATCCCAAAACATACCATAAAAGGACTGAATAGTGTCAATCGGCCAATCTCTGCCACTTTACTTGGCATGCTTTGGGGGATGCTAGCACTCCCCTGTGATGCATCGCCGCCTGTAGCATTGCAGGCTCAGGGCAGTATTCACCAGATCCCTGTGGGCCCAGATGCCATCAGCAAGCATATTAGACCAGGACATCATTTGCCCTCAGATTTGAGGGACCCTGGGACAGGTCTGATCATGGTATAGTGGGATCTTAAACTGCCCCACCACGTTTAGTCCGGGCCTGTAGAGCTCCCATAAGTGCCTAGCAGCTTTCACAAAGGACGGTCCTATACCGCAGTGAATCTGGGATTATACGTTTCCCAGTACGTGTGGCAGAGTCTGCATTTCAACTTGGGAATTAAAATATTTGGGAACCAGAAGTGGACCTTGTTAAATAATATCAAGACATTATTGCTCTAACAATCTGTGCTCCAGCACCTATACCACTGTTTACACTATTCCTATTGGCAGGAGTGCATTGACTGTCAGACTGCAGGTAAATGACTATGCCTCCTACAGTGGGGTCCGCATTATTCTTATGCAAGTTGTCATTTCATCAAATGTTAGGAGAAATGAGTTGTCAGAGAATGGTAGGACATGCCTTCATTTGTTCCCTGCCTCAAAATGCTATATTTGCTTAAACCGGTGTCTATGGGCCTCATTACGAGGTTGGCGGTAAGGGATTACCGGCACCAGTAAGGGCGCTGGTGCCGGTAATCCCTTACCGCCCTACTACGAGGTCCCTTAGCGGGTCCCTTCCTTATTGCCTGGTTTTACCAGGCGTTAGGAAAGGGACCCGCTAAGGGACTTCAGAGCTAATAACGGTACCACAATTGCAGTACCGTTATTAGCACCTTCCCCCTTCCCATTGAGCCCTATGGGGGCTGAAATGGGAATGGGGAATGGCTTGTTCAATGGGGATTTACCGGTCCTGCAAAGGTCGGAATAGACCGTAAGTCCCCATTGAATGGGACCGGACACGGTACCGGTATTGGAGGTTGTCTCGGCGCTAATAGCGCCATGATTACCTCCAATCTCGGAATGAGGCCCATGTGTTTGTGTGTGGGCTCGTGATTAATTACATCACGATATGTGCAAATCTCTAATATCCAGAGATCAACATGTTTACACATATGGATCTATTTATTAAAATACAAACACATTAATTCCTAATTAAGTCATCACATGAAGTTAGTGTTTTTATATAAGCATGGTATCACAGGTCACACGTATTAATTCGAATGTCTAGAATGATGCAGTGAGGAAGGTGGTGTGCGGTGGGATCTAATTACAGCCCCTGCGTGTAGTGGAAGGTGCTGTGGGTCCAAACAGTAACAGGTGGATTTTACACCTCCTTTTAACAGTCTGCCCCATTTTCCTGCTGTTCCAACACATAGGAAAGCAGCGTCTCCGCTTTGCTTTTCTCCTCTGCCTTTTTTATGCCTCCATGAGATGTTCATGCTGGTGTAAAACCAATGGATTCCAAGGACGTACGCCTTGCATTTACACTTGCCAAATAGCAGCAGGGTTCCATTGGAATCCATTAAAAAATGCTGCCAGCTAAGCATAATTGGCAGGCAGTATTTACTTTCTCACGAAGCAGTGAGTAAGCGTGAAGAGTAATTTGCAGATTGTTTTATTTCTCACTAAGCAGAGAGTAAAAGCAGACAATAAAAGTGGAGTAGAGTAAAGGTGTTGCAACCCTGATTTTATGCTCTGCTTTGTAAGTGTTGAGATGTGCATGTCGGTGACCCCAACAGCATGGCGAAAATGACCCCCACTGTCTTTTTATGCTATTCAGGCGTGAATGCCTGATGTGTTTGTGAGACCTCTGTATATTTCGATTTTCCTGTTTGATAAACCACCATTTCTGATCCCTAACAAACCCTAAGTCCCTTATGATCAGGGGACACCACACGTCCTGTTTTCCTGTGTGAGAAGCCCTTCCTCAGTTGTCTCACTAAGACCCACTGATGGGTGGCTGCATTTGCATGATTCTCGCATGGTAAAATATAGAGTTCCTTTCTTACTATTTATCCCAGTGTAAGGGGGTCATTCCGAGGTTGGTGCTAAGGGAAAAACGATGCCGGTAAAAGATTACCAGCATCACTTACCGCTATGGGCTATTCTGACCAGCCTTATCGCTATTAGCGGCATCCTATAGTACGGTGCCTCTAATAGCGGCATGGGCGCTGGCACGCGGGCCATCATGCCGGCAACAGCAACATGCCGTAAACTGGAGGAAATCACAAGTGAAGGGGACATGCAAATAATGGCATCATGAAGGCGGTAAAAGTGGTTACCGGAAAGCCGTAAATACCAGCATCTCCAACCAACCGTAAAATGCCTTGAACATTGTTCCCAACTGCCAAAGGTGCACACAATCAGCACAGGTGGAGACAATGGAGTCTGGCCCAGTACAAAAAGAGCACACCCACACACGACACCCCCTCCCACACCAAGATGATTCAAATAGTAGTAGCATTACTGGAACTGGAGGACATGCTTGCATTGCCACAACATCAACAACAACAACAACAGCCGGCACCACAGAGGTGACGCAGGAGGACAAGGATGGTGAGACAGGCCCAGCATGCCCCACCAGTGCAGCCACCGTTACCATGCAGGCAGCCCCCAATACCTCGCATCAGAGCCAGTCCTTTCAACCATTGTGGACATGATACACAACATTGTCAGCCTCATTGAAATACGCACCGCCATTCATCTCTACTGAAGGTAGTTTCTGTGCTCCACTTCCTTGCCACAGGCACCTACCAGCACACAGTGGGCACATGCATGGCATATCACAACCCTTATTTTCTCGGATTCCGAACCAAGCGTTGGATGCCCTCCTCAAGCACACAAGGGACTGCATATCCCTACCACGGACTCCCCAGGAGATATTTGATACAAAGGTTGGCTTCCATGCACTGGCAGGCATGCCAAAATGTGTAGGTGCCCTCGACTGCACCCACGTGGAGTTGGTGGTTCCGCATGCCATGGAGGTGGTGTAACGCAACCGCAAGCAATACCACTCCATCAATGTGCAGATGGTATGCAACTCCAGCAAGATCATCACACATTGTTGTGCCTGATATCCCGGATCAACTCATGACTTTATGGTCCTGTGGCAATCCCCACTACCACGCTTCATGGAGCGACATGCCGGACGACGTGCCTGGCTGATTGGTAAGTTGCATGACTGGCACATGGCATTGAAATGGGGGGGAGATGCACACACCACCATGCTGCCAATGTTTATGTGACCGCACGATGTGCACATCACTGAACACTGTGCCCCAAACCATCACAAACGGTTTATGACACCCAAATCCCATGTGAATTAAGTAAGGTCGATACCTATCACTACATGACTAACAGGAAACCACCTCACATCCCACAACACGTGCACCACTCATCAGCGGCCCTCACCCTCTGTAACACCATCCAGCACCATGCAATGCACATGCACTATGTTGCTGTCTCCTGCAAATCACCACACAGGACAAGCATCCCTGGGAGTGCATTGAACTGAACCAACTAGGGAATCCACTGTCTGTCACAGGGCCGCCACACCCACAGGAGTGCTGCATGTCACCATGGGAATGATCAGCGCTGATTGCCCAATATTTGACTACTGCCAACGCTCCCTCTAAGTAAATCTCACAAAACACAACACATCACAAATATGACACGAACACAGCTGCATGCGTACACGATGCTTCTGCAACAAGACGTCAGTGCACACCATGTATCATCTTGAATATGCAACCCACACCATTAGTCCATGACACAGGACACATTGTGGGACTGAAGATGGTGTAAATACATCCAAGGACATGTGGATGTGGGCAACAATAATCTGCAGGCATGTGTGACTAGTACAGCTGTCCATCATGAATCGCCTAACATTTACCTTTCATTGCCTCTCATGCAGGTGATAGTGGCTATCCCTAGAAGCCGTGGCTCCTCACCCCTGTCTGAAACCCACAGAACCGGCACGAGGAGGACTACAATTGTTCCCGTACCCATGTGGTCATCGAGCAGACCATTGGCCTGTTGAAGGCATGATTTCGCTGCATCAGCCGGTCGAGTGGGGCACTCCTCTAGAGGCATGAGAAGGTGGCCAAGATCATCATGGCATGTGTCATGCTGCACAATATGTGTATCTGTCAGAACGTGCCCCTGCCCCCTGAAATTGAACTGCTACCACCTGGTGATGATGAAGGGGATGAAGACAATGTGGCTGGACATCATCTTGGTGCTGATGCACAGGAGGGACGTGCTGTGCGCCAGTCAGTGATTGCACAATATTTCTGACACACATGGCAGCAGAGGGCGACATGATATTTGGACAGAGGGCACTGGGTCTGGGGGTACATTTACACTATGCAATGTATATGAATAAATGACAAATGCGCAATGATGAATGTCCACTCAGGTCTTGCTTTTCACACAACGGGTGTATTAAATATAACAATGATAACGAAAGTGCAAAAACCCTCCACCACCTTCACACCCCTCTGCCTCCCCCCACAACTCCCCACACACCCTCATCCTCCTCCCTCTCCCCCCACAACTCCCCCACACACCCTCATCCCCCTCCCCCTCTCCCCAAGACTCCCCCACACATGTCTGCAATGCCTACATGAGGCTGCCCTGACTATCAATTGGCACTCCCTGGTCCAGGTGGAGACATGTCTTGCTGGCGCAGGGTACGTGCTGACCTGCGGAGCGGGCTCGTCTGTGTCAAACTGGATGAGGATGGTGTGGCCGCCTGCTGGGATTGGGTAGCCGGATGCCCTGCCTCCATGGCATTGCTATGCGGCCCAAGACCTGACGGAGGACCGAGACCTCCTTGCAGAGGCGGCTGGTGTTATCTGCAAAGGATTTGGCCATGGAGGCAGTGTTCTCCGTGATGGACCTGCCTAGAGAGGCGAAGTTCTCATGCCACTCCTGTCTGGCCAGTGTGCTGTCTGCAACAGACTGCCACACAAGGGCAGTCAGCTGTTCTGACCCCGTCGGCCCTGCAGGTGCACCTGTGGAGGTTGATGGTCCCTGGCTGTCCTGCTCAGCCTGCTCAGCCTCTATACCCGTCAAAATGGGACTGAAGTGCCCTTCCATCTGATCCTGACCAGACTGCTCCGGGGTGGTGGCGTGGTCAGTTTGGAAGGACGATATTTGGGGGGATTCCAGTGGACTGGGCGTACGGACCACTTCCGATGCATCGTCCTCAACGGGCACCCATATGTCATCCTGTGGGTCCTCCACAGCCAGGGGTGCTGTGGCTGCCACCTCCCCAGCCAAACTGGACTCCTCAGAATGTGGTGCCTCGCCTGATTCCTCAGGATGGCCAATGGGTGGTGGTGCTTCAGCATCTACGGCCCTTGGTGGCACCAGTGTACTTACAACCTTGGGTGTCTTGCCTGTTGGTGCACGGCGGCCCCTGGGTTGTCCCCTCGAAGTCGAAGGGCGGTTGGCATCATCCAGGACCTCTTCCGGGGTGTGGTCTTTGCAGGGGTTGCGTCCTGCCCATCGCTGTCATGGTCAGAGCCTGTGGGGATCAAAGAGAGGGACGGCATGAGTGGTGTTTTGATAGGTATCATATATACATCTGGACAATAGATCATCCACACAATTGGGGGTAATAGGCATTTGTGTTTGGATGAGCACGTTGTTTGATACATGGGTGTGTTATGGAGGCATACGTCGGGGTCACTCATGTTGGCCATGAGCTATGCTATCTGACATGTACATTATTTGGGGCCTGCACGCTGTGTGACTCATGGCATTTAAATCTTTGTGTGGTATGTGTCAGGTACAGCATTGCCTTGCAGCAGGCATCTGCATGTGTCTGTGATGCGCCCGCCTACTTTGCTGGGAGTGTGTGTGTGTGTTGGACCATGGCTTGACTCTTTGGACTGACATATTGGTTGACTTTCATCAGACTCGGCATTACAAAGTTTTCTTAGGACACTCACCTCCATCGCCCGATGTTGTGGCGTCACACTCCATCTTGCCAAAACCTTCGATCCCCTCCATTCCGATCATGCTGGCGCAGATGTCCTCCCATGGTGTCTGCTTGATTGGTGAGCTGGGACCTCCTCCTGTTCCCATTGACTGGCTCCTGTCCACTGAGAGTATAGGTCGTCCCAGTGCTTACAACAGTCTTTTATGGTGCATGGGGTGTTCCCAACAGCACTGACTTTTTGAGCAACACGTGCCCAGATCTCCTTTTTTTTTTAAAGAATTGCCTCCCTCTTCATGTTGTTGGAAAAGACTATCCCAGCATGCTCCTGCAGTGTCCCAACCAGCATCTCCAGCTCATCCTCATTAAATCTCTCCGTGCGCAGGCGGGCAGCTCCCTTCTTTAGGGCCTTGGGCATAGTGGTGTGATAGGAGAATGTTCTCAGTACAAAAGCAGAGTCCAAAAGATCCTGTGTGGTGATGATGGCAATGGATCGTGTTTTTAAAGATGGCCGCCCTGCTCCTTCCCATTCCTGTGCAATGACGCTACTTCTGGTTCCGCTTATTAGCGGTGACCGTTATTAACGGTGACCGTTATTAGCGGTCTTCGCTAATTACGGTCACCGCTAATGTCGCATTGTACCTTGTCGGTAGTGCTATCTGCGCTATGCATGATGCCGCTAAGGGCATTTTAGGTGCCTTTAATGGCTTGACACGGTATATAGACCATGCCGGTAAGGACCGTTACCTCCAAACTCAGGATGAGGGCCATTGTTTCAAATAGAGACTGGGTGAGATATGAATGCAAGAATTAGCAATCACCTTTTTGCTAATGGCACCTGGGATTCAAGTATGAATCCACACCTGGGCAGATCCCAGGAAGAGGCCACAAAAGTAGATTGTGGAAGGCCACTAATTGATTGAGTTAATGCAGCCCTGTGATGCGGAACTGAGTTAACCACAGATTGCCATTCTACATTAGTACTCAGCACTGTCCATGGGATACACTAAATGTGGATTGGCTAGTTTCTGAGCCATACCACAGTGTAATCCCGTGGACACACAAAGTCATTCGCGTGCCGGGTACACTGCTTTACTTACCATCATATGCCGCCATTTCGCCTTCGCTGCATACCGTTTCTACGCTCCGGAGACAACGCGACGTAGCAGCAAGCAAACAACTTTCATTCAGTTATAAACGCAGTCGGAAAACAATCCTCATGTTCAAACCTTCCTCACGCTCCATCGAAATGTCCACGCTGGAAACAAATATAAACTTTTCCATCACAGGAAACCAATCTATTGAAGAGTGGCTTGCTGATGAATGTGAAGAAATGGAAGTAGGACCATCTACTTCATCAAGCAAACACAATGACTTGAGCAGAAATACCTCCAGTGCTTTAACCAAGCGCCATCTCTCAGTACCAGATCACGAACTGGATGTACTTGAATTAAATAGATGTGAGCAGAATACTCAAAGTGCTACAAAATGGGTACTTGACACTTTCGAAGGTTGGCTTTGTCAGAAAAGATATTCTATTTCCTTTGAAATGGAATCACTGCAAACTCTTGCATTATACCTTTGTTCATTTTATGCCGAAGTGCGCACAGTCCAGATAACTGAATACCAACCACAAAGTCTAATATCATTACAATCTGGTATTAATCGCCACCTTAACAATCCACCATTCAGCCGGAAAATAAACATCAGGAATTCTCCTGAATTCACTACTGCCAACAATGTCTTCATTGCCATAATTAAAAAACTACGGCGAAACGGAAAGGATCATGCACAACACAAAGCACCAATCAGCTCCAGTGATCTTGCAAAGCTACCGTCATGAGGCATTTTTAATGTACACTTTCCTCAAACTTTACAATACAAAGTATGGCTTGACATACAACTTCATTTTGCACGGCGTGAATGTGAAGGTCTTAGATTACTACCACGCAATGCCTTCCACATTGTTACAGATGACGATGGCAAACAATACTCAACCCTGACATACAATGAACTAACCAAAAACCATCACAAACTATTTGACCAACAATGCAGCCATCTTCGCGGACGAATGTACGCCATTACCACTGATCCCAATTGCCCTGTTAAATCCCTGCTTCTGTGCATGTCAAAATTACCTGTCGATGCATCATGTTTTTTTTGTAATGTTGCAACGCTTTCTGCACAACCAAAGCAAAGATGAAGACTTTTGGTACACGAATCACAACCAAAGCAATGTTGAAGAAATTTGGTACACAAATCGCCCTCATGGAAAGAACTCTCTTAGATCTTTTATGCAATGTATTAGTGAACGTGCACATCTAAGTAAAATAACCACCAACCACTGCATTCGTGCAACTGCAATTCATTGTCTCTCAAATGCTGGCCTAGACTGTAAAGAAATTATGTCAGTGACTGGACACAAAAATGCTTTGTCACTTTCCAACGTTATGCCTGGTCATCAATATTCCACCAAGGACAATACACCAAAAATGTCCACACCATTTTCCCTCATAGTCTTCCAGTACACAATGCAGCAAAGCGTCCATCTCCTCCACTTCCATTAGCACTGTAATGTCCAAGATCTCTTCAAATAAAACCAACCCCCAGTTTTCCAATTGCACATTCACGGAAAGGTCCAAAGTAATAGTGAATGATACATATGCACCACTCATTTACCAAAATAGTTTTCGTGCCAGAAATTGTAAGTGCCATATTTGCATGTGCTCTGTTGCACTCATTTACTTGCACCTATAATTATACTTTTGTAACCCAAAATGGTATGACCCACATTCTGAATTTGAAATGTCACCTCCATTTATTTTTTCCTTTCCTCCTTGTTATTACGAATGCCTCCTTGTACCGTTTGCTTAAAAATGCATTTAAAGTAAATAAAAATACAATAGAGATCATTTCAAATCGCTTTTCTCTTCCAAAAGTGCTTCTCTTTTATTGTATCCAGAATACACATTACTGTTGATGCCAACTTATTTTTCTTCCTGTAAATGATGTTTTACTCATGCATTCTGCACATGTAACACAATATATGAAATGTTCATTGCAACACTTCACGTATTGTCAAACACGTGCAGATTTCATGAGTAAAAATATTTTTCCCATTCATTAGCACTGAACAACTTGGCTTATCATGGTGCCCTGTTGCTCCATGCTAATGAAGCAGTACGCGTGTTCTAGGGTTCCTAGAACCAACGCGTACTGCAACGAAACCTTTTCAAACCGCAAAAGAAATGCCCCTTGAAAAGGTTTCGTCAACCATTAGTGTTCCTGGGTTGCAAACTCGGGAAAAATAGTATCCCAAGCCTGCAGACCCAAGGAATTCTAGTGGCAATAACCACCTCGCCGGTGGATAATTATCGCCCTAGGGTAATGCCCCCGGGACCACCGTTAATGTTTCAGGCCCCGGGGCATTACCTTAGGTGGTAATGGACCGCCGGCTCAGCGGTTATTGCCACAATGTGACCTGAACGTCTGTATCCTTACCTCATTCAGCCTTGGGATGAACACCTAAGCACAGATGAAGGGGCAACTGAAGAGGACTGGCGAGCAAGCTCTGCTAGTCTGTGCACCATGGAAGGAACCTTTCTGACAAAAAGCTCTGTCTGATATTTTGCTGATTCTGCACTTTTACCAATCAGAGGGAAAAAGACATCAGAGATCCCTTCCCTTTGAATAGGGCTCAAATGAGCCGCAAGCTTTTAACACCACTTCCTCTGAGGAAATCCTTGATGATCTGCTCACCTGACGGGAACGGATGAAAGTACTAACGTTCATAGTGCTCTGGATACTGACAGGAGGGTAGTCGGTATAGTAATTAATCGCCATAGTTCAAGGCTACTTGGTTTCAACACAAAAGGAGCAATGGGTCGTAAAATGTCACTAAGGGCCTTCGGAGAAGGACCAGGGGGCCAAAACCACAATGTACATTGTGCTATAGATGTTCTTGGTACTCTACAGTGTAGAGTCGGTTTCAGGGTGCTTTGCAGCTTCTGCAACTGAGTTCAAAATGGGAGATAACTGCAGATATCAGGCAGCAGGCAGTTTGGCGAGCAAGGCTGGACTGACGGCTGCAGGCTGGATTACAGCTTGGGGTCAGGAATCATCTCATTGCTGGTCAGTGCTGGTCAGTGTTTCTGAAGCAGTGGTCGAGGCTTCTCAAACAGCTTTAGTGACTGCGGCATAACAACTATCAGTGGCGCAGCCTGTTGCAGCTCGATGGGCTAGACTGGCTCAAAAATGACGGTAGATGCTTGTCGATGCACACCTCCCAACTTCTTCACTGGGCTTGTGTCGTCCTTTATGGTGGATGGCGCAAAGCTGAGGAGAGTGCTGCAGGCAGCTGCCGTGTCCTTGGTTTGGTTAGAGACTCCCTGGCACTTCCCACCTAGGAAGCTTGCTGCACAGCCTACCAGGGCACGCTGTGTGCTGGCTGGGTACTGGTTCTAGAGCTGTCTGAGGGTCCTCTGGATTCAGTATCTCCCTCTGTTCCCTGGGAGATGTTTAGGGTCGGAATCTTGCTTCTCTCTTGGAGGTCCTGGCCTTCTTTCACTGGCGGAAGATGTAAGGCAGACTGTACCTTCATTAGTTAAAACAAAATAGGTCCAAGGGTAAGAGTCACTAATAGTATCCTCATCTATCTCCTGGGTGAGCTCTGGAATAAATAATAGCCCTTCCCACTGTTGACAATCTCGTAAAAAACGAAAAACTCTATTTTATTATACAATGAATAAAAACACTGATATGCCACACAACACTTCAATAAAGAAATTATTAAAAAGTTCATACATAAAATCGTATATCAATTTGTATAAAACTGATACACAATTTACACACTAAACACACTGATAATAAGTCGCTGTGGCCTGGTAACTAATAGTGTCGGTCACATTACTCACGCTATGTTTGTCTTAGCCCAATTTATATAGGTTTCTCTCCTATATGGCTTGACTCGGCCAGACATTCATCAGGGGCAGAAAATGTGTGTATCATGGAATGACTTGCAATAGATTGCACTTCTCTATCTCCCTGGTCTTCATGAGCATCCCTGTAGGGATAAAGACACAATTGAAATGTAGTTAAACGGTCTTAGAACTAGACCTGGCACCAAAAACCCCTTACCCCCAAGCGTTCACATGTATGATATTCAATAATCTACCTGGGTTGTATTGTTGTGTCTAATATTTTTGACCGCATTGCAACAATTTGTGCTGCTCTAGCTGTCTTTCCTGTTTGGATGAATATCAGCTTCTCTTTATTCCCCCTCAGCTAGAAGGCAAAACAACAATTTAACGAGTTGTAGCTTAAACAATCTCCCAATTGTCTCTATTTCTAATAGTCTCCCTCACCCTTCTTACCTCATATAGTGGTGAGGGGTCATGTGCTCTATGGAAAGAGACAAAACTTATTGCATGATGTGTTACACCACTGAACTTGTCAACTGTAAATCTTCGTGAACATAACTTTGAACTTTATACAAACACTTCTAAATCTTACTTGGTGGAGTGTATAGAAAGATCTCTTTCCCAAGGCATGGGTGTGTATTAACAGTCACTGAAAACTTCTTGTTAAAACTCCCAATCTTTGGAGCTGTAAAAAATATATTTTGAGACAGCTAAAATGGAACTTGTATCTCATAAGTCTTGCCTCATACTCTTACTGCCCACAGCTCAATATGCTTGCACACTTACAAATCGTTCTCAGGGATGGTCCTCTATTGTTCACCACGGCGTTGTTCAACACGTACCTGTAACAAGCCATATGATTTAAGATGCCACCTTTTTTTTGAAGCAGGGGGGAGAAGTCAATGTCCATACCACGCTGTACCATGCATAAATCAAGGATAGTCTCTTACCCCGCCCCTTCAAACGGCTGTCTTCTCTGGCCTGTGGCAAAAAAACGCCGCTGTGATAGCCACCTCATAAAAATCCAATGTTGTGACATCATCAATGTGACACGCTAGCAAAAGTAAATAAATCTTGCAGGCGCAGAATCAAGGGTCACACCAAGATCCCTAGATCACAATGTCCCTCCAACACAGATAGCAAATGGAAGAAAGCATAGAAAGAAAACATAGAATTTTTAAGACTGGCAATTATTAATAGGATCATAGCTGGTCCGGTATCTTAAGAATAGCTCTCAGGGCCCAGGAGCTAAGGGAGCACTTGTTTAGCATGTTGCTTAGGTCACATGCACTTTTCCTGAAAAGTTCACTATGATGTGTTAAGAATTCCCTTACACTGAATAGGGTCTGTATGTTAATCACCTAATGTGTATATATATATATATAAATGAACACACCTCTCAATTGGCAGTAAATGCGCACATCTGAATCACCAGTGTTTTAAATATATTGCATTCACTACACAGTAATCCCTTCCAATTTTGCTTCTCAAAACTGGATGATAGCATTTTTTACACTACATAGATATAGATTTTCTAGTCAAATCACAGTTGACATATCATCTTAGATCGTTACACTTGTCCTTTAGTTTGTTCGGTCTCCCCGTCATTTCTGTATCACATTTACATATTTAGCAGCAATTTTATAGAAAGATGATATTATCCAACGTGTATTTTAAGAAATAGTGTTTCAAAGCAAGGAGTGTCATGAGTGATGAATATTGGATACAATGTAAAGTGCCTAACTCTTATTGCACACAGTTGTTATAACACATTAGGGAAGTGCAACATCAGAATGAAAAACTTATCGGGCCTTATGTGACATTATGCCACTCAATGTTCTCATTAAGGCCTTTTATATGGCTTTTAGTCCAAAAGATGAGTTTCTGTTGTAAATTCAACCATTTTCTATTCACATCTTTCTGTGATTTGCCTTTCCCTTTTTTCAAAATAATCCATTCGAAATTGGTATGGCATGTCTCTTCTCTACAGAATGTTTTACCGAAGTTTCAAATTCAAATTTTTTTTTAAGGCAACACCTGTGGTCTATCATTCTCGTCTTGCACCTTTTGTTAGTATTTACAATGTAAATACAAGGGCAGGGACAAGTAATCATGTAATCAAAATATTATGTGCTACAATTGGTGTGTTCTTTCAGAAGCCACTCACATGGCAGACCCAAATTCACAGATAACACCTTCTTGATATGTGGATACATTACACAATTTCAACACGTGTGTGGCAAAGCCCACGGGGTACTTTGTGACTGGGTGTGCCTTTTGTCTGTGTCTATGTATGTCATTTTTCTTTTCAAGAACCTATTCTTGTTGAATGCTCGTTTAGCTGCATGTTTCACAAGTTTGCGGGGGTAGCCACGAGTAATTAATTTGTTGATCAATATATTATCTCCCTCCTCGTAGGCTTCCCTGGTACTGCTATTGAGTTTGAAACACACAAATTGGCCAAAGGGTAAGTTATTTGAATTTGTATTTTATTGTTTTATGTCTGACGTGACAGGCATGGTGGCTGGCATAGTGCAATAAGGCATTTTTATCTATGGTTTTTACATAGGGTCTTACTAATAAGTGTCCTTGTTCCTGATAGATGGTCACATCCAGATAATTGACTTCAATATTTCTCATATTGGCCGTGAATTTCAAATATCTATTTTGGCTGTTGAGTCACTGTAAACAAATGTTGGCTTCATCTCTACTGACATTTCATACCACAAATACATCGTCAATGTATCTTAGCCACTTCGTCAGTTTGTCTTTATAGGGATTGAGGTCGGAGTACACCACTGCCTGCTCAAACATGTCAGCTGGAGCTGTGGGGCACAGAAGACTCCCAGATGCTGCTCCATCTGTGAACCCCCTGCATTTCACTGTGTTGTGCCCCCATTTATAAAAATCAGATTTAGTTGTGTTTTAGTCCATCTGTGAAACTCCTGCATGTCAAAATGTTGGGGCCCCATTTGAAAAAATCGGATTTAGGTGTCTGCTCATCCTGTTTTTTCCTGGTACTGTACTGATGGGTTACTCCCTTTGCCCACTGTTCTGGTAGTTTTCTGTTCCCCCACTCTCTTCAGTTCCCACTGTTTCTTCCCAGTCTTGTTGTGCCTCCTTGTATGTCTGCTCCCTCATTATCTGCCCCTCTCTATGTCGCTTTCTAGCTTTACTATCTTCTCTAACTGCTTCTCTATTTCCTATCCTTCTCCTCTTAACATCCATCATGATTCTCCTGATGCCTCAGGACCGTTCCACAAACTATGTGACACTCTTTCTCTCTCCATTCTGCCTTCTGGCCCAACGCACACCACTGGCAACACTCTAGATGGTTTTATCTCCACAGACATCGCTCTCACTATCTCTCTCTCCTGGACTGATCATTCTCTTCTCTATTCCCACATAAAGCTCTCTTCTCCTCTAGCACCAGCACTCTCTTCATTACCTCCTGCCTTCAAGGTCATCTGACCCATGAAAAGAGTGACAGTGGCTGCCTTTGCCTCCACCTAGTCTCCTTCTACTCCTACGGCTGACTCCCACACTGACACAGCCCTCTCAAACTTTCACCTCTCAATCTCCAACACTCTTGACATTCTTGCCCCTGTTATGAGGGTCCACCTGAAGCCTTCCAAAAAGTGCAACTCTTGATACCACTCCGAGTTGGCTCCCCTTAAATGAAAGTGCAGAGCAATGGAACGGAGATGGGGATCTTCAGGTGCACAATCTGACAAACTGGCCTGCTGCCTTCTTCAAAGGCAATATGGAGTCTGCATCCGCTCCAAGAAAAGAGTCTATATTCAAGCCTGCATCTCAGCGGCATCTACCAACATGGCTGAACTCTTCAAAGTCTACAGATGGGACAATCCTACTGCAGCCTCATCCTCTACTGCACACACCCAGGCCATTTGCTTGGCCACGGCTGTCCATTTCACTGCAGAGTACAGGACATCCTGTCCTCTCGCACCTTTTCCTGCACCCATTTCTGTTGGTCCCCCCTCGCCAACACCCCCCCCCCTTCTCTCCTCCCTCTCCCCTGTCACACATGAGGTTGTCTTTAGACAAGTCCAGTTCATTAAAGCTTCCTCCAAACAGGTTGACCTGTGCCCTTCTAAAACCATCAAGAACAACATTGATTCTCTTGCTCCATCCTGGCCGACCTCTGCAACCTCTCTTTCGCCACTGAGTCTTTCCGCCTTCTTTCAAGCACTCTCTTGTGCACCCTCTGCTCAAAAAAAAAAACCTATGCTGACCCTTCTATCCCGGCAAACTATCTCCTAATCTCTATCACTCCTTTCCTGAGTAAACTCCCGGAGAAATTAGTTATCTCTCAGATTACGCTCCATACTGTATCTGTTCGTTGTCTCCATGACCATCAGTCTGGCTTTAGAGCATTCAGAGACACGGAAACTGCTATTCTGAACACCCGTGCAAACCTGCTCTCAAATCTTGACTCTTACTCTCCTTCTGTCCTCATTCTTCTCAATCTCTCTTTTGCCTTCGACATGGTAAACCACAACATCTTGATCTCCCGTCTCTGTGATACCCTGGGCATCCCAGATCTGGCCCTGGCGTGTCTTGCCTCCTTTCTCTCTGACCATCCTTCCCAGGTGGAACTTGGGTCCTTTCTCTCCCTCTCTCCACTTGTGGCGTCCACTAGGCATCTAACCTATCCCTGTGGTTCTTCAATGTCTACATGGCCCCACTGGCTCACAGGATCTCTACCTTCACCTGTAACTTTCAGTGTTATGCAGATGACACGCAGCTCTCCTTCAGGATAACCTTGTCCTCTTCCTCCTCGCTCATTCCTGACTGTCTGTCCGCAATGCTGCTAACGATCTATGCCTCAATGCCAAATCCTCATCGGGACACCTGCCACCACTTTCCCAATTTCTCACTGGCCGGCCTCCCTTGACCCTGTGCCCTCACCTGATAGTTTATCAAAAAACCTGGGGGTCATTTTTGACTCCACTCTCTCCTTCTCTTCTCACATCTCGGTCATCTCTCTCTAAAATGTCCCACTACCAGCTGCACCTCCTCAGAGGTATTCTACCTTTTCTCCCCCTCCCTCAAAGGCTCACCATCTCCAAAGCCCTGGTTCTCTGTAGACTATACTATTGCAATAGCCTCTTTCCCAATCTTCCTACTTCTACTCTCCGCCCGCTACAACTCATCCAGAACAGAACCTCAAGTCTTATCCTTGGCCTTCCCCCGTTTGATGACGATATTGTTGTATAAAAACAGTTTGTAACATGTTTTCTGCAGAGCGCTCTCGGCGTGAGCAGAGTAGATTCTGCTTGCCCTATTTAGATAAAAAACCTTTTTCAACATCAGCACTTGGTCTTAGTCTCATTCCCTTCCGGAAAGCGTCTTGATTGGCTTTATTGAGCGAATTGATTGTATTTTTGGGGGCCTCTCACTTACATAGGTGACCCCGACACGATAGCGTTCTTTCCGTCCTTCTGGCACGAGACGTCTCCCTGTTTATGACCCAGAGAACGCTCCCTCAAGAGCTACCCGCCAACGGTAACCGGTACACCTAGACATGTGCACGGAATAGGGTGAAATGGTACGGGATCCCCCTTTACAAAACCCACCGTACCACTCGCCGGAGCCAGGCGTGGTCTTTGAGCGAGGAGCGGTGCACTGACCGGATCGGGTCCAGTGGGTCTCGGATCAAGATGGACACATGAGTACCAATTGCGGTTGGTATTAAAAGGAGGGTGGGAGTCAGATTACAAGGGTTCGGGACAAAATAGCATAATTTTTGGTGAAAGGGTGTTGAGATGGGAGTATAGAGGGGAACCTGAAGGGTCTGGGTCTTTTCTGACTTTCCAATCTACTTTTATCTATCGCATATGGCCATTAGGACGATAACAGTGAACAAGGTGAAAAGAGGTTAAGGGATTCTATCTCCATTGGGGGGTGGAAGGCGGCGCCGCATAGTGCTATCTCGACTAGTACAGGATAAGTGGATATGGGAAAACTGAGGTAAAAGAAGAAAACGTAGGGGTCTCGGAGGAAGACCTGGAGTAGTATTTAGAAACGCTTTTTTATGACTTTATCTCTCTCACTTTCTCTCTTGGGAGGTTTGAAATAAAGTAGAGGGGAGTACAATTAAGCACGGGTAGAAGGGTCAGTAGGGAAGGTGAAGCAATTTTATGTTGTCCATGTTTTCTGTTGTATGTGAAATTCGTTAAGTGTTGGTCCCTTTGTGTAAGCATTGTCTGTTGTTGATGAACATTAATGCAATCAACTTGACGCTATATGGAAGGAGATTGTGTTTAAATGAATGTAATTCAGAAATGATGTGAAACAAATAAACAGCCCATTTCCTTGAAAAAAGGTTGCATAACATATTGAGTCGATCACACAAGAAGTGTAAGAGTCTAGACAAGGAGTCGCAGTTGAGTAATATGTGCAGCTGAGTACAGTGGGTGCAGAAACACCCCTAACCCATATTTGTAAGACTCTGCCAGGATACACAGAGAAGATCAGTAATTACCATGACCAGTGGGTCACAGAACTTGAGGGAGAAGGGTTGCCCCAAGTTTGGCCACAAGGAGGGTCTTTCGATAAAGCAGTACTAGATATAGTTGCCACCTGTCTGTTCATTAAATACAAAGGGAAATAGTTGAAAAACAGGAGAGAAATATTGGACCTGTGGCGGCTGTTCGAGGAAGTGCCCCCAGAGAAAAGCAGCAAGTGTAATACATCTCCCCTGACGACAACTGGCAGTGAAGGGCCAATTACACAAAATGAGAATAAGGTAGAGATCACACCTGTATACCCTCTATTGACAAAACCAGTGCCCGCAGAAGGATATAGCGACCCTGTATATGTAGCACAACCCACAGCACCCTCCATACTTAAGCCGTCTGCCACAGCACCACCCCCATATGAGAGCCAGGGAGCAACAGGACAGGTGAGTACTCCTACAATCGATATTGAGAAGATTACACAAGATCTAGATTCATGATTAACAATGGCTCAAACTGAGCTGTCCCGCCTCTATGGGGGAACAGGGAGGGTCACTTACCCCCCAAATAGAACGAGACACAATGCCGCGTCCGAGTGAAGGGGCAGTGGAAGATGGATGGAAAAATGGAGGAATACTATTCTGAATAAATGATACCCCTTCACGAATCATAGAAATAAACACAGCTGACAGTGAACGCGAGCTAGAAGACGGAAAGGTGGCATCAGACAGAGAAGAAGAATACTGGTGTGACATAGAGGAGCAGGACGAAGGCGAAAGGAGATTGGGAACTGCCACAAGAGGGGCTGCATTTGGGGAGGGATTGCCCCCCACAGAAGAATGGAGAGGGAGGTTAAGGAACAGGACAGGACGTATGGCAGTGATAGGGAAGAGAGGGAGGAAGGTGGGTACCAGTAAAGGGGGAAAGAACCTACAACTGCCACTAATGCATAGGGGGGCAGGGAGGCCCAATTACATACCGTGGTCCCTAATGGATAAGGCAAACTTGCTCAAACAGTTACCCCCACTGTCCGGAGAAGCCAGCAATTGGTTATATGCATTCGGGAAACACACAGCAGGAGTGCCCTTGGCAGTGGGGGATGTTAAAAGCCTGCTAGTACCCACAGTGGGAGACCAGGCAAACAGGGTTTGGCGAAGGCAGTGTTTCCCAGCATAACATTATATTGTGACCGCCATGATGGGGCCTCATTTAACACAGTACGAGCAAGAGTGTGCAACGCCCTGAGGGACACATTCCCAGACACACCAGATTTGCAGTCAGTAATGCAGTGTACAATGGGAGATTAGGAAGATGCAATGTCTTTCATTCTTCGGGTGCAGGACATGTGGAGAGCAGAAACGGGTATGGCAAGGGACCAATCAACTTCCCTGTTTTATTTTATTATAATAAGAGGGCTCCCAAAGGAAGTGCAGAAGGCCCTTGATAAACTAGCTGGGATAGAAGCCAAGGGATGGCCTGAAATTCAAAGCATAATAGTACACCACTGTAAAAGGATCAAAGAGAAGGAAAAGGAGATAGCACAGCAGCAGGTGGCAGACAAGGCTAAATTAGTACAAAGCAAACTATTGAAGGTCAGTGCAGTAGCAGCAACCAGCGCGGCAGGAAGGGAACGGGAGGAGGATGATGGGCAAATGGGAATACCGGCGCAAATGGCAGCAAACTGGACAGGTAATAGCCACGATTCATGGTTTGCGGATAATCAGCATGAAGAACCACAATGGTCGTCAAGAGGTGGGCGGGGCAATAGAGGAGGATTCAGGGTACCAAGAGGAGGAGGTGCTGGATATGGAGGGCCTTGAGGAGGAGGGCAAGGACAGTGTTGGAATTGTGGGAGGTGGGGAAACTTTATGAGAGAATGTCAAAGCAGACACAATAACTCATAACCAAATGGACAACAGAATGGACACCCCACCCTGGGAGCCCCTAGGGATTACCAATGGGTGGGAATAGAAGGGATAGTGAGCCCGACCCGAGGTACATGAATGAGCATCAAACACCCCCACAAAACACAACTGCACACCGCCAGTTTCATGAAAATGATGCCCCCATGCGTAGTAACATGTATGCCACCACCGCAAATGGAGCACCCACACCGTGTAGAGGAACAGCAATGGTAACAGGAAATGTTTTTGATGCTGATGAACTCCCATGGCATTCAGCATAGGACAGCCCACAGGGAACACTTGCGTGTCCAGTATTGTTGATGACCCTTAACGCAGCAGAGGAACCACTGGTAGGGGCGGCGATAGGAAACAAATAATTCATCTTTATGGTGGATTCTGGAGCAGAAAAATCATACCTCAAAGAAGGCCGGTTCCCACTTTCTAATTGGACTTTGGAAACGCAAGGATTCTCTGGGGCAGTGGTCAAGGTTCCATACACTGAAGAAACTAGATATAACGGTTGGGGGGAAACTGTGAGGGCCCCCCTGCTGTATTACGAAGAGTCACCTATTAATTTGCTGGCGAGAGATCTTCTCAGCAAACTCAACATGACCATATCCTTCACTGATAGAGGAATAGTGTGTCCTACACCAGGCATATGTGCAATTCACGCCATGTTAGTCATACACACTCAAGCAAACTTCCCGCAAACACGTGGCATACCTGTAAATCCAGATATGTTCATACAAGGGTTGAGGATACTAGCGAGAGTAGTGCCAGAATTGAAGAGTAAAAGATGGAGGATGCCTTCAGAATTCAATTTCCGCCCAATCGCAGACCCAAAAATAGTGCCAGGATCTATAGTATCACTGGACATACATGCAGTACAAGTGTCACCACAAAGAGTAGTAGTAATAGCAATGGACACACAGGGATGCCAGTGGAGAACGGTGCTGTGCATTGACGCCAATAAGGCCCTGCGAAACTTGACAGATGAGGAGCTTTTTAGTGACACAGAAGATGAGGGGGAAATACTGATGGAGATTGCAATGCCCTGTGATGTAATGATTCAAAGAAGAGAGGTGCCACTACCCCTCATAGCAGTAATCAAAGCACCACCAGCATATTTCGAGGAAGACATATCCCAAGTGCCACAGCAGTTTTGACCCACAGGCCCACATGACGTAGGGTTGCTGCATGTAATGACAACTGTCAAGATAAAACTCAAGCCTGGAGCTATACTGCCCCGAGTGAAACAATACCCTATGTCTAGAGAAGCTGAGGAGGGAATAAAAGACACTATATGTGCACTAATGATACAGGGAATAATATAACCATCTAACTCACCCTGCAAAACCTGCATTTATCTGATCAAGAAAGCAAAGGGAGAGGCGTGGAGGATGATCCAGGACCT
Organism: Ambystoma mexicanum; assembly: GCF_040938575.1. NCBI lineage: Eukaryota > Metazoa > Chordata > Amphibia > Caudata > Ambystomatidae > Ambystoma > Ambystoma mexicanum. The sequence continues at coordinate 434,311,837 of NC_090937.1, forward strand.
ACGCCCCCTCAAAGAAGTAGTACAGAAAGAGTTCCCTCTTGTTTCAAATCCTGCCTCAATATTATGCAGCATCCCAACAGAAGCTACAATTCCTCTCGACCAAGGGTCATGGTACCTGACAGCATTCACGCTAGGGGGGAAGAGATATGAGCACTGTAGATTGCTCCAAGGGTACTTTGAAAGCCCCAGTATTTTCAATAGAGTATTGCATGAAGACCTCAGAAACATACATACAACAAGTCCAATAATTCAGTACGTGGACGATTTGCTGGTCTACGGTAAAGGCGAAAGGAGTGCAGAGAGGATTCCATTACCCTGCTAACACATCTAGCATAGAAAGGGTAGACAGACAGAAATTGCAGTACTGCTTGACAGAAGTGCTATATCAAGGTCAGCTGATATCCAAAGATGGCAAGAGAATAATACCTGACAGAGCAGCAGCAATAAAAGCAGTAAAAGAGCCCTACGCAATAAAGGAGATGCAGAAGTCCCTTGGCATGTGTGATTATTGCAGAGCATGGATACTAGATTATGCAGCATACACAAAATCCCTGCTGCAAGCACTCAAGGAAGCACAGTGAGAAAACACCAACATACAATGGAAGCAAGAAACGCACATAGCTTTTGACACACTCAAAGAATTGATATCCATTGCCCCAGTTCTTGTGACTCCAAATTATGAGCGGGAATTCTTTTTGTTCTCACATTGCACTGGCACCCTCATGACAGCTGTATTGACACAAAAAACATCCCTGGGTCACAAGCCCCTGGCGTTATACAGTGGGACACTAGATGCAGTAATGCAAGGACACATTGCTTGCTAACAGGCTCTCGCAGCCGCTGCATTTGAAATAGAAAAGAGTTCTACCATCGTAATGGGATGCTCTGTCATGTTATACGTAGAACACTCTCCTTTTGCCATCCTAGAAAGATCGAAAAGCACACTGAATACCAAAAGGGCCACAGCATATGAATTGATCATATCTACCGTGAATATTCACATTGTGCGGTGCAAAAGTGTAAACCCAGCCACATTCATTACAGAAGCATGCATAGTAGAAGACATGCAGCAACACTACTGCGCTACATACACAGTTGATGAGGATGATACGCCCAAAGTATACGAAAGTGCACTGGCAGAAGGAGAAATTTACTTCGTAGATGGGCCTGCCTCTATAGATTGTGACACAGGAGAAAAACACATAGGAGCTGCGGTAGTACCGGCAGAAGATGGGGAATTTGAGGTGATTGTACAGAAAAGGTTACAATCACACTTCTCAGATCAGGCAGCAGAACTAATATTAACTAGCCCGTCAAGTAGCACAGCGAGTAGAGCGCTCGCTTTGATATCCGTGCAGAGCTTGCTAACGCAGGTTCGAATACCGGCATGGCCAAACTCAGCCTTTCATCCTTACGAGGTCGCTAAATGAGCACCACACACCGTGGGTAATAATAAGCAGAATTCAGATACCTGAGGGTTCGTAGCGCTATATAAATGCCAAATTATTATTATTAATTATTATTAATAGTGCTCATAGACGCACTACCTACAGCAAAGGGATGTGCAGTTACCATCTATACAGATTCTGCCTATATGGCAACAACAGTGGATGGAGGACTAGCACGGTGGGGGAGGAGAGGATTCCGGAGGGCAGACGGGTCCCCAGTCCAGCATGCAGCATTATTAGGGGAGTTAAATCACGCCTTCAGAGAACCCACACTCGTAGCAGTCGTGAAATGTCAAGCCCACACACGAGGTGATGACGTCATCTCATTAGGAAATGCAGCAGTGGATGCTGCCGCCAACGAAGCCTCCTATTTACCAAAACCTGCAGCAAGTGAGTACATATTGCAAAAGGTGGTAGAGGAGATACAGCCAGAAGGATTCAACTCATTACCAGTCTCTCAAATTATTGGGCTCCAGCAAGATGCAGCCAGCGAGGAGAAAGAGACATGGGTGAAAAAGGGGTGTAGCCAGTCATCCATTGATCTATTATGGAGACAGAATAACACTGGTAAAGTAGTGATGCCCATACAATTACTGGAGGTGGCATTCAAGCAGTTGCACTTCCCGGCCCACAATGCAAAACAGCATATTATTGCAGAAATACAGGAAGATTGGTTCACCCCGAGACTACAGGAACACGTGACAAAGTTAATAGTAGAATGTATCATTTGCCAAGCGTACAACTCTTGCATGACGTTACAAACATTCAGAGGAACATTGCCAAAGCCTGAAAGCCCATTCAGGGAACTGCACATAGATTATGCAGACATGGGAGAGAGTTGTAATGGAGCCAGATACTTTATTGTTGTGGTATGCCCCTTTTCCCGATGGGTGGAAGCAGGCCCTTGTGCTCATCCAGATGCGCTGTGCGCCGCTAAGTTTTTAATGAGGGAAGTGTTCCCCCGTTGGGGCATCTGTGATGTCATACGTTCCGACAACGGGACGCATTTTGTGAATTACATGTTCAAACACCTCACTGCAATGCTAGGAATAACCCATAAGCACTGCACGATTTATCATCCACAATCAAATGGGATCATTGAGAAGATGAATGGATTGCACAAGAGTAGATTGTCAAAACTGTGTCATACACTTAAGAAAAACTGGGTATATTGTTTACCCTTGGCACTTTTCAAAATGAGGAATCAGCCCAGCAATGACCACCACCTGTCACCCCATGAGATTGTGACAGGGAAGAGGATGCACACAGCCCATTCACCCCTGTGCAGGCAATCAGATGCTCACCAGAGCACCACAGTCCTAGGAGAAGAATTCCATGAGTACCTTCGGAACTTGACAAGAGCTGGAAAAAAGCAATAGGCAAGCAAATAGTGCCACCCTTTACACAGGAAAACACCACAGATACAACCACCCCAGCTACAGATAGCCCAGATTGCCAGTTGATGACAGGTGACATGGTATATGTGAGAAGTTTTGTGTGACGGTGGAACGGGCCAAGGTTCCATGGTCCATATAAGGTAATATACTGCATGCCAACAGCATTAAAGGTACGGGGCCTAAGGTATTGGGTGCACTTGACGGATGTTCGCAAAGCCCATGGGAGTACAGACTGTACAGATTAGGAAGATAACAGAAATGAGAAAAGCGCACAAACATAGAAAGTGAAGAAGCAGGAGTACAAGAATAAATAGTGAGTGTATAACAGGGACAAAAAAAGAAGTGTAAACGAGAATATTTAAACGGACACGCAATATTGATAAATAATGGAAAAAATTGTGACACGATGATGCAAAAATAACTGTTGAAGTGTAAATAAATGTGAATAGATGTACCTCTATGTTCTTTCCTCCCTTCTTCCTTTCCCTCTCTATCTTTCCTTTTCATGGTATGTACATATGCACCCAACTGAGCATGTTTTCTTTATTGCTGATTTTGCATTGACAGTGAATTGCCTCCCTTGGTTCCTCATCCCCAGACGCAATGTGTGGGGAGGGAGAAGGAAGGGATGAAAGAATATTTGCTCATATTATGAAACAAAAGGAAGTGCAAGAAGAACCAAAAAATGAAAAGAATAGGAATAAGTTGTGTAAATATTGAAAGTTTAATATGCATGATTAACAAATGCTTGTATCTCGTTTATCAGGAGCTACAATGGGCATTGAAGAGGCCCCGGCGACAACAAATAGTAGTGTAGATAGGAACAGACGATGAAGACATTTGTATCCTAGTTATTCATATGAGTGTGTGTTGTTTTTGTGTACAGTAGTATTCTTTTCAATGTTATTTGACTTCCTGTATTGGACAATTACATATATCTCAATTGATGTGAACCAGCGGGGTGCAAGCATGAAAACAATCAAAAAAGGAACCCATTTAAGATGGGATGGTGTTAAATTAATTTGGGCCCACATAAGTGATGGGAATGAATACAACATTACTTCAAATACCACGCTTAAACAGGCAACTCAAACTCCCCCACATGTAAATGAAACCGATTTTAGCGTTTACACAATGAATGACAGAACACCTTCCGAACTCACATGGGTACAAAACCACCCTTACCCAACCACAATACCGGTGCCAGAAACTGTATCCCCAGGTAATATGACTACCAGTAAAGAGAGCAGTGGTAACGAACATATGGCCATCAGCTACTATAACATGTACACAGACTTGGAGGGGAAAAAGGATAGCAAAATGGCCCAGAGATTGAGGGGGGTGGACTTAGGAGGAAAAAGAGAGAAACACAACAGGAAAAGTGGGAAGAGCACTATAAATTTGGCCTAGACACAGTTGATGATCCTCAGCACCCACACCAAGCAAACAAATGGTATGCTGACATGAGCAACACAGCAAAGCAAAAAACTAATGAGAGTTGCTACGTGTGCTCACTTATACCCCATGCTTCAGGAACCCCAAAGGTTCTATTACCACAAGAAATCCCCTTTGCAGAGACTCAGTGTCTCCTACATATTGCACTATGTCAAATCAAAAATACTTCTCAAGCACACACAGTTTCATTCGAGCTATTGCAGAACGAGCGGACGTGTTACTCCCGGTCGCAGGGAGAAATCTGTGTAAAAGAACCCTTTCTGGTGATAAAAGGAACATTGCACTTGGACAATAAATTGCAAAATGAAGAAGTACTATGCAAAGCAGAAGAGCTGCGAGGGTTGTCTGAAGAAAAGCTGTCATGGGTACAGAGAACATACACTCCCATATGGACTGAACACATAATTAAGCTCACGTGGGTAACTGCCATCAAGAAACCCTTCAAACTACGAAAAGAGATTTCTTACGAGCTTTGCTTCCATGGGGAAGGGAAAAAGAACAAAGGGAAAACAAAAACTGCAGCAAAACTCTCATAATACATAACATGAAGAAAGGAACGGCTGCCATTATGGACATGTATTGGGTTTGCGGTAACATGGCATATCTGCACCTCCCGCAATTAAGGAGGGGCACATGCTCATTGGCAATGCTGCACTCCGCACTGATGGTCATCCCAGAAAGCCACATCTCGCGTGCAAGCACGCGAGCGGCAGCGTCAACCGAATTTTCCCCAAAGCCTCCTGAAGGAGCCCCCGTATATGCAATGGACGAAGAGGGATTGCAGTGCACCATGCGGAGGAAGAAACAATCATCAAACTACATCTCCGCCAAATCATCAGAACTCCTGGCGCAAATCCCCAACCGATTCCATTTGTTCAGCTCTGTTGAGACGATTTTTGCATCCCTTGTCCCCAGTATCCAAGTGAGAGCTAATGCAAAGTGGCTTCAGATCACCAGGTGGGAGCTTATTCAACTAGTCAATGACAATGAAGAGGGGTTCAACATTATCAAGGTAGAACTTAGAGCCCTGCGACTAATGACCATGCAGAACAGGTATGTGCTAGACCTGTTAACAGCAATCGATGGAGGTGTTTGCCGAGAAATCGGGAGCGCATGTTGCACTTTCGTACCCTCTGCAGACGCGGAGAACGGTTCACTCTCACACGTGATAGCTGCAGTGCACGACCTCGGAGAACCTATGAAGGATGAATGAGGAGCACCGCCCAGCACCTTGTTTGACAATTTTTTTCCTGGGTACCATCCTGGCTTGGAATGACAGTGAAACTTCTCATACCACTCATCGTCTTTTTACTCCTCAATTTTTGCATGTGCCAATTAGGACTCCGATGCTGCGCAAATTGTGTGCCTAATGGTGCGCTGATGATGTTAACAATGGGCCGTGCAAATGGAGTGGTGCAAATTAGACATGAGGCAGAAGTGCAAACAGGAGACAGTTCAGAGCCCAAACACAGAATGACTGCTATATACAACAAAGGGCATAGAGTGGATAATCTATATCATACAACCATTAAGGAACCCAGAGAGTTACAATGATATAAGGTGGCATGGATGGACCTGGAGGGAGAAGGAGGGTGTATTTATATGACCTGTACCCCGGATGAGTATGCCAGGAGGGGAGAAAGCCTTAGATCGGTATGCAGAGCATGGATGCCAATAAAGGGGACACCAACATGGGATGAAGAAGTAGTGAAGGAGGAAGAGAGTAAGAGGTTGGGACAGTTACAATATTTGTTACTTAAGTAACAAAAGTGGGGGAATGTGTGGGACGAGAGGGTCTTTGAATCCCCCCTCCATTCTTCACACTTCCTGGGTAGGTCCAGCGTCAGCTGCTTTGGATCCAGGGCCCCGGCCCTGGAGCACTCGTGCGTGAATACCCCTAGGAACAGTGACCCCCTCAAGACAGCATGAAACCAGAGTTGAACGAGACTCCATTTTGTAAGTTACCGACTCCATTTTGTAATGACAAAACAGTCGTGAAATTAAAATGCAGGTCCGCACTTCTCCCAGCCAGGCGCACACAGCGAGCAAACTACTCCCCCCACCTCCTCCCCTCTGCTGTCTTTGCAGTTGTTCAGTTCTCATGAGAGACTAACCGTGACAATGCAACAAACTTTACACTGTATTTTCTGTCTTCCGTCTTACTTCACTGACCCTGACACGGCCCAGTAAAGGGGCCAGCACAGAAGTCATTAATCTCTACAAACCTGCCCCCACTCAGCAGACCCTGGCCATAAAGAATACCCTGCCCAATCCTCCTAAAGCAGGATCAAACAGTTAGAAGTGACCTTTATGTGTACTCTATTATTCGTGTCTTAATAGAAGAAAACCAAAGTGTTTAACTGCTCGCTATCCGACTAAGCAGCTTATTTCATGTAGAATAATGTAAGGATATTAACATAACGCACAACATAAGTGTAACAGAAGTCCTAAAATTAGAAATTGGTCTTGAAAGCATGACGTATATTAACATATGGAACGATGCTGCTAAGAGAAATGACATGCATAACCAGCATAATACTGTACACACCAGCACTAAGCTACCTCATATTTTAGTTAGAATGTAAATACATGCATAATACTTAGTAAAACCAATGCAGTAGTTAGTCATCCTGACCAGAATGTTCGTACTGTGACAACATGTGTTAAGGCCGTAAGCACAGACCTCGAGCTATGAACAGTTTTAATGAAGGACGAGCACTAATTCAAGTACACGTTTAATTTCTTTATGAGTTCTTGTCGCAATGAGAATATTTGGTTAGCTGGAAAGTATGGTATATTCTTAAATTAATATAACCTGAATGTAACACAGCAAGCAATGTATAAAGGCCCTGTTTCTTTGTGCAATGCGGAATCACACTGCAAAGAGGTTTCGATTCTTCTCTACCCCTCATGGTGTCAAGATAGATTAGCGGAGATTTAGTGATGTTTGGACAACCAACCATTAAACCACCACAATGAAATATATGCCCATGATGGTATGTGCCCCTTGCAACCTATTTTTTCTAGTCATAGATTTAGAGCCTTCTTTCATTGTTTATCAGGTGAACATCCCAGATCACACTGTGTCCTTAAGAGCTATACCTCTTTAGCCATTACTCTCTGAACTGTTTGAATAGATCAAGTGCTGAATTTAATGGAGGCATCTTATCCTTTGCCCAATGATAAATTAACCTGTATTTGAACCAACATTTTCATAGGTGTTTAAGCCATAAGTCTTTGGGCTCGCCAAACAAGCAGATTATGGTAGTGAATGAATGGGAATGTGTGGTCACAAGGGCAAATGTCAAATGATTATTTAACAAAGAAGAAACATCAAAATTTGCCGTTCTCACATGCCAGTCCGATGAGCCCAGCTGACCGACTGACCCAAGATGCGTCATCGCCCTACCACGTGCTCCCAGCCAACCAAGCGTCTCCAAACCTATGGCATCCATAGGTGTTCACCCCTAGTAACCAATCCCAATCGATTATGTGCCCCTTAGGCCTTCCCTTTGTTTGATGACGATATTGTTGTATAAAAACAGTTTGTAACATGTTTTCTGCAGAGAACTCTCGGCGTAAGCAGAGTAGATTCTGCTTGCCCTATTTAGATACAAAACCTTTTTTAACATCAGCACTTGGTCTTAGTCTCATTCCCTTCCAGGATGTGTCTTGATTGGCTTTATTGAGCAAATTGATTGTATTTTTGGGGGCCTCTCACTTACAACACTTAGACATGAAGGATGAATCTTTATGAGTAAAGAAAAACAAGTGATGCACACTTATGAAGATTGTGAAGGCAAGGTGGTGAAAGGGAGTGAGCACCACGGTGTGCGTTATGTGGAAGAATACACTGTGGCAAAGCCAAGAGACTGGAAAGGAGAAGTCAAAATGAATGTAAACCAGAGCGCAGGTGCAGTTGGAGAGAAACCTATGTGGGCAAGAAAACATAGGGTTATCAGTTGCATGAACTTTAATAGGTGGACCGTGTGGTCCGACAACTGCGCCTAGACCGAGGATACCATGTCTGGAAAAGCCAAGTAAAGTAAAGAAAAAAAAGACCTCTTCTGAGGTATTAGATTGCTGAGGTGAATGCGAAAGATAGCAATCTGTATAAAATAATGAAGAACCTGAGGATTGTAAAGTCGACCTGGAACTGGTTTTGAGAATTAAGAGACTTGAACTGATTGCGAGTTGGCAGGCTGGAAGAGCTGATGTCTTGGGGAAGGGAAACCCGAGACATTGAGAACTGTGTTGTTGCCTTTGGGAAGAGAACCCTGATGCCTTTTCAAAACTGTGTTGTCTTCTTGGGAAAGGTGAACTTGGGGAAAAGAACCCTGAGACTCTTGGAACTATGTTGCTGCCTTAGGTAGGGGATCCCTCAGGCCTTTTCAGAACTGTTTTGTCTTCTTGGGAAGGTGAACTTGGGGAAGAGAACCCTGAGACTTTTGGAACTATATTGTTTCCTCAGGCAAGGGATCCCTGAGGCCTTTTCAGAACTGTATTGTCTTCTTGGGAAAAGTGAACTTAGGGAAGAGAACTCTGAGATCTTTTTAGAACTGGGTTGTCATCTTTGGAAGGAAATCCTGAGGTCTTTTGGAGAACTGGTTTGCACTTGGGGAAAGGGAGCAGGAACTTTAGCCCAGAGCTGCAAGAAGCTTAGAACTTAATTTTGGAACACTATTTCTTTTGGTTGCTGACATCCCTACACATTGTTTAGCTTTAGTTGTGAGGGCAAGTATAGGTATTGGACACAGATTGTCTGCTTGCCTATGTTAAGGACCGTAACCCCACACACCAAACATAGGGCTGTGAGGTTTCTCCTAACATCAGGTATGTGTTACAATGATATTTATAGATAAGCTTCAGCCTTACAGTACTGTATATGTTTTATGAAATATCCTACACACTCCTCTGTGGGGAACCCTAAAAAAACAGGGCACACAATTGACTCTGTAGATGTTATTGGGAATTTGTATTAGTATTTTATTGATTTATATAGCACTTTTGCTAAAGTGCTATATATAATAAATGGCACAGAGTACATGATAAAACTATATCAAAATGTACATAGTTAGCAGGCAGAAGAGAGGAGGATTTTACTTTTAGATTTAGATGAAATTGTCACACGGTAGAGGAGCATCTAATTTCAAGCAGTAGATACTTTCACTGTTTATGTGCAAGAAGAGCGAAAGACTGGAAACGTTATGGGGACCATAGCGGTTTGGGTATTTCAAGTAAGAGTTAACCTTGTGATCGCAGGAAGTGAGAAGGGACATAGAGAGTGAGAAATGAAGATAGGCAAATGTATACATTTAAAAATGCTGCAGAGAAAATGGACGAGTAGCCGAGATTCAAAGGTGAGCCAAAAAAGAGACAGAAGAGAAACGGAGATAGAGGCGTTTGGAGAAAAACAGCATTATGATTGAATGGATTTAAGCTTGAGCAGAGTGCGCTGAGTAAGTAGGCAGGAAGACCAATAAGTAAAGTAGGTGAGAAAGGACCAGAGCTGAGATGAACAGTTTGGGAGCATGGAAAGAGAGGAAGGGGAAACCTTGCAAATATTATAGAGTTTATAGCAACAGGAACGAGCTGTGTTGCAGACATGTTTAGTGAAGGAAAGAGAGGGATCAAAGTAAACACCAAGATTGCGAGCTGAGGTGGTGAAAGAAAGATTAGATGGGCGGGGGGATGTGGGAGTTTGGAATAGAGGGGGTACAGTAAAGGCAGGGAAAACAGGGAAAAAAAGAATCTCTGAATTGGAGAAGGTGGTACCCAATTGCCCCAAAGGGCTTCCACAACAGGGAAACACACATCTAGCAGACAATCCTCTGCTAAGTGATAAATCTGTAAGCATCATGATACCATAAATAGTACCTTTTTTGCCATATACATACAGTTTAACATATATATATATAAATATAAATATATATATATATATATATATATATATATATATATATATATATATATATATATATATATATATATATATATATATTACACGGCCTGTGGTAGCGGGCGTGTAGTTATGGTTAAGTTGCTAAACTCATAGGAAGACCACTTTTTCGGCAGCTTATAACTGCGCTCCCCCTGGAGGAATCGTCACCAAACTTTGCTAACAAAGTATAAAGCCGGCTCTGAATTTTCACCAAATTTGCAGGAGGAGCGGCGGGTTGGGTCAGAAAGCGTGCTTTTGTATGTTTGGTGGAAATCCGACCAGTACTTGTGTTGCAAAGAACTGAAATGTACGTCCCAAGAAATTAGTGATATCTGGCTCCGTTCTGCGGACCCATTTCCCTGTTTGTTCCACGGACCAAAGTCTCATTTGCCTGCAGTACGCTGTGATGTCGGCGTACATTGGACATGGCTGGTGGTTGGCTGGAGGGAAGCGTGCTGTGCTTCAAAGGTTTTGGGAAACACCGCCATGGTGTATCGGAGGATAGAGTTGTGTTGTGTGTGGCAAGGCTCTAATTCATTGTGTGCATGGATGGGCCTCTTGTATGTAGCAGTGTGCGCACTAAAATTAGTCATATCTGGCTCCGCTCTGGCGTCCCATTTCCCTGTTCGCTGTACAGTCAAAATTTTGATTGTACTGCAGTGTGCGGTGATGGGATGTGTGTCAAAAGTGTTCCATGGCGACAGTATGTTTTATCGGAGGATAATGCAGTGGCGAAAGGGCCTGAAAAACATAGTGTATGGCATCTGGTGGTGGGAAGAAGGGATGGAAAGGGTGCGGGAGTGAGAAGTGCTTCATGTACTATATCTCACTACAAGAAGAAGGTGGTTTGCCAGCCCTATCCGTGCATGCTCCGCCAACGCGCAGATACCTCAACAGGCAACAATCCTGTGTGGTCATTGCAGGCAGCCTTCGTTATGGCATGCCAGCTGCAGCGGTGATGTCTTTCTGTGATGAGTGGTGGAAGGCACATTTGCAGAAGGGGAGTGCATTCCACGAGATATGAGGATTTAAACATAGCATGTACTATGGTGTGCTGTGTGAGGTAAGTCCGTAGCCCCTTCGATGCATGTCTGCAGCCCTAGCACAGAAAAGTATATCCACTGGCTGAAAAGGTATGTCCAGTGGTTGAAAGTAGGCGCTGAATTGTTGCTTATTGTGTGCGGTTTGGCTGCAGTGCGCACAATGTTGCTTGCATGGGTGTGGTGATTGGTAGAACAACCTACAGTTGTCAGTTTATGGGTGGAGATGGTGCGGTGACCAGTCCTGCAGTGTCTCCGGAAGAGTGTACATATGGAAGAGGTCAGGTGCAACTGATTCTTATATGTGATTGCATAGTGTGCATTGTGCAGATTAGTAAGTGCTGCAGTGCACTACACACCATTGGTTCTATGCACGTACTAGAAAGTTGGGAACAGGCCCAATGTTGTGAAGATTGTCTTGTTTGGTTGGCATGCTTATAATGCTTTGTGATTGGAAGTCGGTAGTGGTGCCAAACACAGTGATATGTTTCTGCATTACGGTAAGTGGAACATGTGTCCTTGCCTCCCTGCTTTATGGTGCGGCGTTTGGGTGGAAGTGCTGGTGCGTATGTTGCCTTTGTGATTTCTGGCACATGCGTAGATGGTCGCCTGCATGGCTCTGTTATGTTGTTGTGAGTGTGGCCTAGGCCTAGACTGTTGGATTCATGGCCAAAGGCCTTCGGCCGTAGGCCATGCACCCAATAGCCTAGGCCTTCATCACAGCCACCACAATATAATGCAGCGATGCAGTTGTCACTCTGCACGCATTTGAAGTTGGTGAGTAGCACACAATGGTTGCAGAGGACATTTTGCACTTGGTGGAACATCAGAAGTGGGCTGCTATGCGTACATTATCATATGGTGTTCATCATTGTTGTCCCTGTTGCACAATAGGGAGCCACATGTCACCATTTGCTATGGTTGGGCCCTCATAAGACCCTTGCTTGAGAAAGTGTTTGAACACATTGCACCATGAAAGGAAGTCATCAGCATCAGAAAGTTTCAATATGTACAATGAACACATCCACTCACAAACCGTTCAGCACAGGCAACACGTCATGGAGCCATGCATGTAAAGATGTGGGCAGGCTGAAAGTTGGCAGGCGCAATCGCAGATGCGGAGTGCATTACACGTGACATGAAAAGTAAAACATGGGTTGTAGTAGGGTGTGCTGTGGTGAGGCCCTAGCGGTCAGTGATGGTAGAGCAATGGCAGAAGGGGAGTACAATGAAGACCACATGAAACTTGAAATGTACACTGCAGTACAGTGTGTTGCGTGTGCTAAGCCATAGCCCCTTCGATGAATGGGTGGCCACCTTGCACCGCCAAATATGTGCCCTGGGGTGAAGTAAATTTTACAATGTTGACTTTGGTGTGTGGTTTGTGATCATTGCATAAAATGAGTGTCAGAAGCGGATATAAACGTTTGTTGCAGTGTAGGCAGCGGGGCTTGACACGCTACATGCCTTTTTTCTGGGTCCCCTTCTCTAATCATTTCTCCCGTACCGTGCAACTAGAACTCACAGGTTTCGTGTGAGGTGTATGAGGTGTGAAGAGAGCCGTGAGCCTTGGGGGAGGCGGTGAAGTGGAGAGGGAAGCGGAGAGATGCAGAGAGTGGCGAGGCAAAGCAAGGGCCAGCGAAGCGGAGAGTAAGCCGTGTAAAAGCTGAGCTCCACTGAAAAGCCATGCTCTATTTGGATGTTGACCCAGCAATGTCGTACAGTGAGGCAGAAGCTGAATGAAAGCTGCTGTGCGCTGTTAAAAGGTTATCGGTCATCTTTTTATGCCGGGCTGTTTTCTGTCCATCTGTCTGTATATCTTGGGCTAAGCATTCTGAATTACCTCTTCAGACTCGCAGATTGGCAGTCTTAAGGCACTTGAAGCTGTGCTACTCCTTGGGGCACTTTCTGGCAGTATATGTGAAAAGCGTAGGACTTTTTGCCTGCACTCTTTCCTGTTAAAAGCAGTGACTTCACTTTTGCTCGCTTGGGTTGTGTTACCCCTGTTCATCTCTGTTTCACAGTCGAAGTGCTACGAGGTCATTCGAGGTGTTTGCGGTGAATACGCCGTGGAGTTTCCCATGCGGTCCAAAACACTCTAAATGTTTTAAGTTTTGGCTGTGTTCCGGCTGTGCATGGCTAAATAAGAGCAGTAAAACCCACCGGAATACAGTGCTTCAACGGCAAGTGTTTCTGTGCCTTATCAAACCAGCGATTGTATCTACCCTCTATCAATTCAGCAAGTCCACTGACTGAAGCAGTGAGGCGACTGTTGGAATGTTTTTCCTTTGAGCCTCACAAAGCTGAAATAACTCAATCGCAGCATTTAATTGTCCTCTTTTTTCGCATTGATGATTGCACTCTGCTGTTAGGTGACTATCGGCACTCTATGCCTTTGAGCCTCATTACAGTGGACTAAGTGACTTGTGGCATATAATTGCCTCTTTCTCTTAAAACGGTGTGACTCCACTATTGCAAGATGATTTTTGGCATATATTGCCTTTGAACCTCTTTTTTCTACCATTTTACAAGCGATTTTAAGTGAACTGTTTGCTGTGAGGGAACGCTGCTCCAGCTTGGGTCTTCGCTCTACTGTGACTGCAACCCTGTACTTTTCGTGACTGTTGTGTCTTTGACTTTTATGGTACGCCTTTTCCACTGAGGACTATTCTGCTGGACTTTCTTCTGTTGGACACAGCTAACTTTTTGATACTTTTTGCAGGGCGGTACAAAGCGGGCCCACAGCGCCTGTGTTACTTTTATTTTTGTTTTTGTATCTGTTTTTTGTCCCTCGAAGTGTTACCGTGTCTGTACATTCTATTGTTTTGAGCTTTTAGCCATGTGGCACGGTATCTACTCTTTAAAAACCAATATGCCCGACCCCGCAACTCCTACAGCCACCACTCAAAAACAAAACCAAATGGGCAGCACTCCGTGACCGCGCTCGAACGCCGGTCTCGAAAATATCCTGAAATATTCATCAGATGCTTTTCAATCCAGCAGGTATGCTTACTAATGTTTCCAATATGCCTCGGTTGCCCTTTACTTCACTCGCTCAGATTGCTGCTCCCACTTTGTCCTTGGCCCCATTTTCGACTATTTCGGATGCGACCATGATTAAGGGCGCTAACTTATCAGCCCATAAAAAACCGCTGGATGTAATCTGTGAGGATGAAGACTCTTCAAAAGCGCCTATACCCCATCCCTTGAGTGGGATTCCCTGTCCACCAACTCTCCCTCACTACCTGATCTAAAAGCAATCTCTCTACCTATTTCTACCCCATCATCCCCCAGTTCAAAAACTGACCCTGCTGTTATCGAACTTCATTCCGATTCCTCTTTCATTGTTGACGGTGGCGAGGTTGATACTAACTTTAATTTACCTGAAGTCTCTTGCATTTATTCTGACGACAAATCAGTTATAGCTTCCTCCTACATTGCTCCTACCCCTTGCCAATCCCCCATCCCCCCTGTCCCTCCCATTGCCTTCCCCCTTCCCAAGCCCTCTCGGGCCTTCCGCCCTCATTGGCTGTCTCCTCTGCAATATTAGTTGAAACAACTCTTCATGCAATTAATTTAGCGATCTCTTCGCTGTTCAAATTGTATGAAACGATTGACTCCAAGCTGACAAAGCAAGATATACAAATTACAAAACTGACTAAATGGCAAACCGAATTAACAGCACATATGCAAATGAAAGCAGAAAAAACTAGCTCTGTTCCATCCAATACTTCCTTTGTGGATGTTGACCCGCCTGCCAAATTATGTCCCAGTATTCTTCCCTTTTTTCCTCGAGTCATTCGTGAAGAATCTTC
Source organism: Ambystoma mexicanum (assembly GCF_040938575.1). Lineage (NCBI taxonomy): Eukaryota > Metazoa > Chordata > Amphibia > Caudata > Ambystomatidae > Ambystoma > Ambystoma mexicanum. The sequence continues at coordinate 434,326,933 of NC_090937.1, forward strand.
TACAACCTTGAAAACCTTGGATGCTGCCCCTAAACAATCATCTCTGGAGGCTGCTTCAAGTGCTCCCTTGTCTAACTGTTCAGTACCAGATAAGCCACCCTATAACATCTTTTCACGGGGCCTCCTACCTATTAAAGAAAAACCAGCCCATAAGAAAACTGACAAAAAACCCAAAAATCAAACCTCTCAGCACATTTCTTCTTCAGCCACGTTTATCAAAGCCATTCAGCTTCCGGCAAAGAAAGTACTCTTGCTGCTAAAGCAGTGCAGCTCAAGTACGCGCAACTGTCTCTGGCAAAGAGAACCAAAGAAAAACCAAACACATTTTGCCTTCTGTGCCACCTCCCTCTTATGCACCACTGAACAAACTTGTTGCAATAACTGAGAGTCAACAGTTCGTGTCCACCAAACCTCAAAACGTATCTAATCCTCTAACGATTAATGCTTCGATTCAAAATGACCTAGCTCTTCATCTCAGGCATCTTGAAATCCGTAAAGAGATTGGCCCTCATTCCGAGTTTGGAGGTAGCCATGGCGCTATTAGCGCCATGGCCGCCTCCAAAATTGGTCCCACTCCGGTCTGGTGAAGGGAGTAATTACCGGTCCAGTCCGAGGTCGGCGGGACCAGTAATTCCCCATTCACCAGAGCCATTCCCCATTCCCATTTGAGCCCCCATAGGGCTCAATGGGAAGGTGGCAATAACGGTACCGCAAATTGCAGAACCGTTATTGACCCCGGAATCCCTTTGCGAGTCCCGTCCATAATGCCTGGTCAAACCAGGCGTTAAGGAAGGACCTGCAAAGGGACCTTGGAATAGGGCACAAAGGGATTAACGGCACCAGTGTCATTACCGGTGTCCGGTACCCCTTTGCACCCAGGTCGTAATGACCCCCATTGACTCTTATATGTCTTCTCATCCAATAAAATCAAATTTGGTTAATCCTAAAACTAATACTTCCTCATCAGAAAATATTAGCATACCAGTTTCTTCTTCCACTCAATCTGTAAAGCCTACCCTGACTTCGGCTCCTTCTCAAGTCCCACTTCCTCTTTCCACTCAATCTTAAAAGTCTATTCTGCCCTCTGCTCCTTCTCAAGTTCCTTTGATAAATTTCAAATGTACCTCTAATTCTGAGCATTCTTGTCAGACTGATTCCATATCTACGAGTCCTTCATTCGAACAAATTATGTCTAAAGCAATTGATCATTACATGTCTCTGCATTTTCCCAAACCACTGAACACATTTAGCCACAGCAATGACCAAGTGGAAAGTCAGCCTTTGCCTCAAATTTTCCTGGCAAGACCTAAGACTCTTTTGACGCCTTCGAAACTTTCACTTGTGCCTTTGGAGCAAAAGCCCAGTGCTCTTCTCAATCCCCTTCCCAAGCATCTCCCCCTCCCAGTGTCCCTCTAAAAAAGATGGACTGCAGCACATGTTTCAATCTTTAATTATTAAGCGCAGAGAGCTCCCCTATACTAAGTACGACCTGAACCAAACCAGTATCCTGGCAATTTTTGGAGGCATTCCGATGCTTGAAGACATTGAAACCTCTGATGTGGAACTGATCAAATTTCTTTATGACATTGATCTTTCTGCTTCCAGGATCTGGCTCCATCAATAGTTGTTCTCAACACTTTGTGGGCGGCTCGTTTTGAGCTACATGAATTAGGTTTTGACTTACTTACTGACTCCACGAGATCTGCCCCATCTCCTCTATCCAATATCAGGAATCATCAATCGAAGGATGGATCCACAGGCATTGCAAATTCATTAAAAGGTTCTATTCAGAATTCATTGCGTTGCAAATGCCTGTGTGCAAACAGTTAAGTCCTCCCGGTGTACCATGCCCTTTATTTCCTTGATTTGCTGGAATACGAGTGGTCATCGACATCTCTTATTACCTTCAGTTAACAATCTTTTTGGACATGATGTCGTACTATTCCAGGAAACATGGTTCACCCAGTGACCCTCTTGGGATAATTACCATATAATCCTAAACTCAGCAATTAGCGCAGTCAGAGGCCGCTCGTTGTCTGGCCTTCTGGCTGCCATTAAAACTAGCCCAGATATCTCTTTAAATGCACACCAGGCACCCAATTGTTATTTGCAGCTGTTTCAATTAAGCATTAGGCAGATTCACTATTCAATTTAAATGTATATTGGAACTCTGCTTCACAATCCTATGATGTATTTCTTAAAGCTCTTGAATCCCTTTGGCTGATTATGCTGCAAACCTCCCCGCCTGTTCATGTAATCTTAGCTGGCGACTTAAACTTACATTGCTTAGATAACCCTAAAGCTTCCTCTAATGTTAGACTACGAAGCTGGAATAGTTTTGTTCATTCTAAGAATCTAGCTATGGTCAATGGGTCCTTCCCTGAAGATTCACCCCCCACACTACATGGAAGAGAGTCTCATCCACTGCCACCATTGATTTTATTAATTGGTTTTCAGGTCTTACCAACCATAGAAAGTGACCACAACATCTTGAATCTTAAATGGACCATCGATACGAACAGCTCAGATACACCAACTGTTGGGATGGCAGGTATTGTCCAATCTAATTATGACTCAAATCGATTGTATTGGGCAGAACCGAAGTTATCACACTTTAGTACTTTGGACAGATTCTCGGATCCTTGCCTGTTCACTGTGTTTGGCCCTGACTACACTCCTCTGCTACACCAAATTTCCACCACTTCTAAACCAAAGATTATGCATCCTATCAATCATATCTTCGATCTAGATAAGCAAAGGAGAAAGGCGTTATTTAGGAGAGAAAAGAAATTGGCTAAATACTTACCAGATGAGCTGCGATGGACTACTCTAAAAACTATTAAGACACAATATCAAAACTGGAGAAGAGCTCATCAAGCAGCTCTGTTTCAAAAAGATGGTGAATCTATGTCAACTCAGATTTGCTCTAAACACTCTGCTGGAACCTGGGCCCTTATACGCAAAACCTATCAGTGCTCACAAAGCTGTATGCAAATAAATGATGTGTCAACAACCCAATGGTGTGCCCATTTTTCCAGATTGTATGCTGCTCCTGACTCGAAACTATCCCCCTCTTTCCCCAAGTTGAAGGGTTCCTTTTCTCTCTCATTTTCTGCTATTGACATTCTTTATTATATTCGTAGAGCGAGCTGTTCAAGAGCCCCTGGTCCCGATGGCCTCTCTAACCTTATGCTGAAACAATTTCCAGAACTGTGGGCTTCAATTCTCTATGAGCTATTCCCTCAATTAATATTTTCTCAAAAGATCCCAAAATCTTGGTGCAAATCTCTTATTGTTTCCATATTCAAGAAGGGTGACAGGCATGATCCAACCAATTACAGGCCTATCGCCCTTCTTGATGCTCCGTGAATTTTTTTTGCATCCCTAATATTGAGAGATTTACACGACTGGTTCAAAACAAAGCGCATGCAGGACATGTTCCAGACTGGTTTTGTTGAAGGAAAAAGCACAGCTTTTAATATTGCAACTATCACCTCAATTAAGGCTCTTTGCCTTCACCATAATCAGCCTCTCTTTATGGCCTTTGTGAATTTCAAGGAGGCCTTCGACTCTATCGATCAAGCTCTGATGCTACATAAATTGATTGACATGGGCTGTCCTCCTTCCCTAGTCAAATGAATTTCACTACGCCATTCTAATACATCAATAAACATCAGAATCAATCTTGACGGCCAGCTGACGGACCATTTACTGACTTATCGAGGCCTTAAGCAAGGGTGTACTCTGGGGGCCACCATATTCAACCTTTTAATTCTGGACATGGGTGAACAATTTACAAATATTAACTCCAATGCTCCCAAGTTAGGATCATATCAATTCCCATGGGTTCTCTATGCAGACGATCTGATCCTACTTTCAAAAACACAAGTGGAATTGCAAAGATTAATCAGAGGTCTAGCCTCAGACGCCCACAAAACCGCCATGACCATTAACTTAGCAAAAACCCAAGTTATGGAATGTTATAATATGAGGCATCAGATCTGCAAACCGTTCATCTAGACTTTTTACCATAAACCTATCCTTTCCACTTCTTTGTACAAATATTTGGGTGTGATAGTTAGCGACATCGAGAATGATTCGCTCTACGTAGCAGACATAAATTCCAAATTGCAGGCTCTAATTTTCCAATCAAAAGTCATTCTCTATAAATTTGGAAAATGTACATGCAGCCCTATACTAACTTTTTTTTACGATGAAAGTGGTGCCAATTATCACCTATGGTTCCGAATCTCAGACACCCAAACCTCGAGTATTTTGGGATCAATTGGAAGGCAAAGTTTGGCGTGCACACTCAATCTGCCTAACTGTGTCCCAAATGCCCAAATTCGCTTTGAATTAGGCTCACCATCTTTATATAGTATGTTTGCTTGGAAACTGGTTTAGTTATTACAGAAATGTATAATTTCATTTCGGTACGAGGATATCTTCTATATCTTAGGACGATATCTGCTCCTATCTACGCAACATTTTTCCAAAGAGATGGCGGAACCTGGCCATAAACATTCTCATTTATGCTGACATTACAATTGCCCTTTTAATTAACAATCCTGACCGTGCAAAGCAAAAGTTATATCAGCAAGACTGGATCTCAACCATAGAATTGTGTCAGCTTTCTAAATCTTGGGAACCAACTCAATGTGGGCATAAAAAACTCAGAACCCCGAAATCGTACTTGGTAAAATATCCTTCTCATAAATTTAGGCAAGATTTTATGTGATTCCGTTTAAATTTGTAGCCCACCCGTGATATACAACACAAACGGCATCTTCTGGCCTCTCATGAGAATGTATGCAGGTTTTGCTGTCTTGCCGATTTCCTGTAACTTTGAAGCATTCCATTGCGTATTGCTCTGGAGTCTCTCAACAACGTTATAAATATTTTGCACATTGCTTTGATCCCACGGGGGTAATAGAAAACAAGGAATTCTGGCTGCAATTTTTTGGCGCCAAACGAATGTCTGTACGAATAGCCACTCTCGGCTTTTTACACGAGCTGAAACTTGTCCAGATAGAACAACAAGATATATATAATTTTTTTCTTTCTTTCTGAGATTTTGATATTAACGGTGATATTTAAAACTGCCTGAAAATGTTATTGTATGTTAACTCTGTTCTTAAAACAAAAGTTTTGTATGATGCATTTGTATAAATTGAAAGTTTGTAATATTCAGGCAATCCACAAATAAAAAAAAAATGCATAATATGTTGCTTTCATGGTTTTGGGGATTGGTTGCAATTCTTACATTGTGTAGTACATGCCTGGACCTGATGGAGTGACAACTCCTCTAGTGTGTCCTGTGGGTGCAGTGGTGAAGTAGTGGATGCTTAAAAGTGGCTAGGGGTTACCTGTATGTACCTGGCCACTTGTTCACCTGCATGGCTCTGTTATGTTGTGCCACTGCCTACACTATTGGGTGTGTGGCAAAAGGCCATAGCCTGTAGGGCAGGCACCGAAGAGCCTATACCTGCACCATAGCATGCCACCAAAACACAGACATGCAGTTTTAAGTATGCATGTCTCCAATGGTGGCGACATTCAAAAAATAGTTCTGCAGGACCTTGTAGACATGATAGAAAAGCACAAGTGACCCGATATGTGTCCGGTACCATATGGTGTACATTATGCCACCACCTTGGACATTAGGAAGGCACATGGCGCTATTTGTGTTTGGCATGAGTTTCCCTTTGCACCACCCATCGTATGTTACATTTGTAGATTGTGGTATTTGGCAAATGTTCCCCTTCATGAGGCCATTATGTTGTGCTGGGTGTAGGTAAGGCCTACACTATTGGGTACATGGCCAAGGGCCGTAGGCTGTTGATCATGCACCCAAGAGCCTATCCCTTGACGACAGCCAGCACACCATACTGCAGCCATGCAGAGTTGGCTCTGCATCTCTCCGAGGATGGTGACTTTTGAATAATGGGTGCAGAGAGCATTTTACATTTGGTGGAACAACCAAAGTGAGGTGCTATGCATTCACAAGCACATGGTGTAGGTCATTGCACGTGTTGCACATTAGGGGGCCACATGTTAGCATTTCCGTTTGCTATGGGATGGCCTTTACAAGACGCTTGCTTGAGTAAGTGTTTCAACATATTGTGCCAAGAAAGGAAGTCAGCAGCATCGGAAGTTGCAATATGCACAATGTACAGAGCCACTCACATACCATTAGCTAGACATTTCAACCAAAAGAATCATAATGCAGCACAATTGAGATTCCAAATATTAGAAGTACTGGACAACTCACAGCCAAGTACTGACCCCAAAAAAAGAGGACAACAAAGAGATGCGTACTGGATCGATCGATTGGACATATTATTACCCAGAGGAATGAAAGAAGAATTCGATCTGAACTGCTTTTTGTGAACTGTTTTCCATTATCATTCCTGTTATGATTTGCTCTGTATTACTTACGTTTTATACGTTGAACTTTGATTTTGATTTGGGTGTGAATTCTAAAATCCATTCGTAATAATATTTGACTCCTCGGTTCCGACCTTGATTTCACAAAGAGGGTAATCACTATACTTTTTATCACATATTGAGCATATACGTTAATGCAACAAACAGGCACCATGAGACCATTCTCATGTGTCCACATAGGTACTTCCTTAACCATAGTAGAACATGAGCATGTATTTTAGTAACAATAATTTAAGTAACTGTCTCCAGGACATTTCACAGTCTCCTTATGTCCTTGTGCTGTTCTAGATCACCTCTTTGTCATCATATGACTCGTTGTCATCCACAGCCCACAGAGTGCACCTCACAGGTAACATGGAAACATATTGCCTTATTACTGTCTCAGTGGCAATAGCATATCATTTTGCTTGACTATGTAATTTGCCCAGTAATTATACAGCCAACTGCGGTAACAAAACCTTTTGTGTCCATTTTCCCAGTAAACATCCAATCAGCCGCGGCACCAACAATAGATACCATCTGACATTTACACTATGCCCCTACAAAGATGGCCGTTAACACATGGACATACCGCCATGTTGTTACTGGATGTCGCCATGACAACCTTAGCCTCACGTTTACTTAGACAGCTAGTTTTACGATCAGTTGCAACAAGCACAAGATCGGTAGCACGTACTGCATTTCAAAGGTAAGACATATAAACTTATTTTGCCAACTAGCGTTCTATTATCTCAGCTGATCTACTTAGCACAGGCACTGCATTTTTTGCAGGTTTATTACACGTGCGCTCTAAACCATACAACGGTATACAATTCATATACTTGGAAAACGAACGCAGCGAGCTGCGTTCACTACACGGGCTCCATCAGGTTAGATTATTTTTAGAATGCACTCCACTCCTCAAGCATGATGCATGCTCACAACGTGTTATATAGCTTCATTTTAACTGCGCAGCAAGTAAGCACACACGTGGCAGCCAACATATAGTGAAGATGAAACGCTGTAATTGCCCAACAGACATGGCCATTGCCCACACAGCATGTAAGCCCTTTTTCAACAACATATATACTATTGTTAAGGCACTGTTTAGACTCAATATCGTGATTATCTAACAGGCATGGATATTAGTCCAACATAGCAATACCCTGACACGATCTCGAAAAGGTGATGGTAAAATAGATGTAAATGGTTAACATTATGACAGTTGCAGATATTGTGCTTATGAATTCTTTCATTCTCTCCCTTTTTTCTGTGTTGTGTAACGGTATGTTCTACCTTTATGTATGTGGGCACCCTGTTAAGGTTTTTATGAATTCAATGTTTGGATTGCACATAAAATACTGATATGTTGTTGGTATCTACATGAAGTGTAATATAGATTGAATATCGATTGGATAAGGCCCGGACGAAGGATCACTAGATCCGAAATGCATTGGCCATATTTTGACGGTTGCTTATTTAATGCACTAGCAAACCAGTTCTAAAAAACCTAATTAAAACCGAAGTATCACAATCAAACACAAAAAGACTAGAATATTTACTGCAAATAATTTTTGAGATTATTTAAGAATCCCAACAGAATCTAAGGGTGAGAAGCCCAAACACCGAAGGCAACTCAGCCTAGGTCTTCCTTTTAGAACGCTATCAGAAATCATTGGAACAACTATCATGAGATACATAGTTCTTTAAGGAATGCATTGCTATAAACATCATTGCATTTCAGAGTTATTTCCAGTACATGCACCCAGTCATGTAGAACCGTAGCGATTGTCTACAGCATGCATCATACAGGTGCAGTAATCAAAATCTTCGGATGTTGGATCGTACAATGATGAATGCTTTCATTTGAGAACCTTCTGCTGTGTGACACATGCAATAAGTAGCAACAAATGCCTTTCTTACTACATTGCTGTACTACTATACACAACACATAAAGAGACCACAATGTACACAAATAGGATCATACATAGAGAAAGTACAGTAAACAAAAAAGTAGGCGTACCACCAGAAAGTGTTCCTACCCTCACCGCTTATGTTCATGCACAGAACTGATTGCTGTTTTTCAGGCTTGCTTCTTCCTCCATGTATATGTATCTTATGATGTGTCTCAACCCTAAGGAAAGTAGTGTCAGAACATATGAGCAGAGTAAGGTTAACCAATATAGCACCTTTTCCACTTTTTGCTCCTGACTCCCAGTGAAGTAAAGAACCAGGTGTACATATGTCACTGAACAAAAAAAGATGGCGCCACACATGTGATGTCATCTGTCATGTCATGAATGACATTTGTGATGTCATCTTTGATGTCATGGGTGTTAGTCCTTGCAGTGCACAGGGGCAGCACGAGATATGGTTGCTTAGCTTACCATAACTGGCAAATTTCTGGGGGTTTTCGGTTTTAAATGTAACCATAACATCCCTGTAACAACATTTGTCCATTGAATTGCATAGGTTTTTACTAGGGCAACTTAACTGTGACGTCCCTTTAAAAAAGTTTCTTGTCAGTGAATATATATATATATGTAGAGAGCGAGAGAGAGAGAGAAAAGTAGGGCTGTATCACAGTACAGGGTGCAGCGGCACTCAGGCAAACGTAAGAGACATTTAAGTCAGACATTATGACATTTAAGAGACAGATTAAGTCCCAGGCATCTCCGATGTGCAAAAAAAGTCCTTTATTAATGCCAAATTGGTGGACAAAAGGGCAGCAGGACAAACAGAAAGGAACAACGCATTTCACCCTAAACAGGCTTCGTCAGGTGGCCGTGTAGTTATGGTTAAGTTGCTATACCCATAGGAAACGCACTTTTTTGGCGGCTTATAACTTCGCTCCCCCTCGATGAATCCTCACCAAACCTTACAAAAAAAGTATATGGCCCGCTATGAACATTTTTGTCAAGTTTGGTGAGGTATCGTCAAGTTATAAGGGGGGGGAGCATTTTTTTTCCATAGACATAATGAAAAAAACCTTTGCCCATGCCTACAGCCCAAACCGCTGGACGGATTTTCATCAAATTTGGGGCAGGAGCAGCGGCTTGGTCCCGAAAGCTTGCTTTTTTAAATTTGGTGTAAATCCATCCAGTCGTTTTTTTTTAAATGACCAAAAAGTAGGTCCAAAATAATGTGTGATATCTGGCTCCACTGACCCATTTCCCTGTTCGGTCTGCGGAGAGCATCTGATTGGCATCTCGGGTGATGTGAAGTCCACGGACATCGGGCATGACCGTTGCTTGGAAGGGTAAAAGCGTGAAATACGTCAGATTTCTGGAAGCGCCCGCCATGGAGGATTCACAGACCTTTGCCGGTGTCCGCCGACACTGCGGTACAAACCTAAAAAAAAACCTGCAACATTGCACTTGTCAAACTCAACAAACAATGCCTGGGGTGGTGGTGGGTGATGGGGATACAGGGCTGATGAAAAGCAATTTTTGGATGGCTTATAATTTTGGCGCCACTCAATGAAATTGATTGTAATTTTGGAATATTTTTCTAGACCTAATTCTGAATGGTTTTGCAATGTTTGGTGGGATTCTGTCAAGAGGGCACAAAATTAGAGGGGGTGGTCCCAAAATATTGTAAAGACTTATAAATGGGGTGCCATTTGACAAACCTGCACAAAAGTTAGCAAAACGATTTTGGATCTAGATATAAATGGTTTTGGAAAGTTTGGTGGGATTCTGCAAATGTAAAAATATTGATCGTGGTAATATGGACATAGGGTTCTCTCTTTGCATTCTGCAGGCTGCCATGGAAAGAGATGAGTGGTTCAGTGCGGAGCCCTGCCTTCCCTTTCAATGGTGGCCATCTTGGAAAAGGATTTTCCTTCCTATAGAGGAATGCTGTAGGTGTCCCAGTCTAGGAAGAAATATTCTACTTTTCTTTTAGCACCCCGGGTTCCCGATTTGGGAACCTGGGGAGCTAATAGCCTTCATCCCTCATTGCAAGGGCTGGAAGGGGGGAATAAAGGTCCAGAGCCCTCATTATGCACCCTCGCTTTGCTTAGGCCAATAACGGGCTGCCGGGCCATTATCCACATTCCAGTCCCTGGAACGGGGGATGAACGCCACATTATTCCCATTAGCATGACACAAAATGCTAATGGAAATGTTGGAAAATCATTTTGAGTCTATGTACTTTACTGAGAAATGTAAAGTAGATGTAGTCTATAAGATTGTTTTTAGTTTTATGTTTTAACTGTGAAAGGTGGTTCCTAAAGGAACCTTTCTTTTGTTGTTTTTTTTATTTTTTTATTTTTTTGCAGGACAGGTGAGAATGTAAGGTGGGGAGGGAAAGGTGGGAAGAGGCACCAAGCACTAATATGGAGGGGCAGGTGGACAGTGGAACATGTTGCGCGTGTGTTAATTCCATGGTATGGGGCAGTATTTCTCATTCTCCTTGATTACAGCTTCAAAAGCACTTCGAAATTGCTTACCCCTGCAGAATGTTGTGTTGCAGTATATACAGAGGACTGTTGTCTTCAGAAGATATGGATCAACAGCCTCTTTTATTGCTTGCAAGGTAGCTGGTGGGATTTTGTGTACCACAGAAGTAGGCTGTGTGGTTACAGTATTGGTTGAGGAAGATGAGGTGGAGGAAGACAGCCTACTACTGGCTAAGAATGGAACAACCTTTCGGAGAGCATTGCGGTTGTTGGATTTGGTGTGGCGGCGCATGGAGGTGGTCCTGTAGGAGTACTGTGCAGGTAGTCCGCGACTGGTAGCTTTAGCCTTTGGTACACTCCCAACAGTGGTAATTAACTGCCACACCCATGATTCTCTCTGAGTGCTAGAGGTAGGCACTTCCTCTACCTCATCTTCTTGGTCCTCTTCATTGTCTTTGGAAGTACTGTGCTGTTTTTGTTGTGTAGGTCCTCCAGCCGTTGGTGATGGTCGCTCTCGGGTAGGAGGCATGGCAATAGCTGATGCCATTTTAAAGAGAAATAACACTTTTGCTAATACTCTTCCAAGTATGTGCTTTGTACTAGATTGCTAATGGATAATGAGTAAGTATAGCTGTAGGAGCTGTGCAAGGGTACATTTTGAGCTTGAAAGTTCCTAGATCAGTCATAGAAAAATGCAGTTCCAAACAGTCCTTGAAGCACAGACCCGATTGAGAAGTGCTGAGGCCTTTGTGGACACTTCATCATGCTGCGTGCGTGCACATGGTCACGATGACATCAGACATTCAGGGACATCGACGGATGCAAAAACTGTGAAAAAAGTTGCAAAAAGTACATAGAAGTGTTAAAAATGATGCTAGAATGTGGGAAATGGCAGAGCTTTAAGGTGAAACATTGCAAATTGAACAGAATTGTTGCTAGATTGGGGTAAGTATGATTTTAGTAAATTGTAGGAAAATAGCTGGACTTTTCATCAAAATGTATTTCACATGTGGTGTCATCAGTGATGTCATCAATGACATTTGTGACGTCATCTTTAATGTTCTGGGTGTTATTCTTAGCAGTGCATAGTTGTGGCGTGAGTTATGGTTGCTTATCTTACCATAACTGGCGAATTTCTTAGGTTTTTCGGTTTTACTTGTAACCATAATGTCCCTTTTTCTTTGAATTTCATAGGTTTTTATTAGTGCAACCTAATCATAACGTCCCTTTAACAAAGTTGTTTAATTCAATGTATATATATACACAACACAATATAACATCACAAAGCACATGCATAACATCAAACTTTTTAACAGCGTCCTGGAAATTTGCAGTAAAGGAAGGGTGCTATTTTCTTGAGCCGCATCATAGATTACAAGATTGAAGGGCGTTAAAGTACTAATACCTGATTGGTAATCCCCAAGCACATATTTTGCATCCAGGTCGGCGTGCAATGTGTTGGCAGCTATCCCTGCAGTGATCTTGACCAGGAAGTGGAGCAGATTGAGAAGAAAGTAATTTCTCAATTCGGAGGGATCGAGGTTGGCTTTTTGAGGAGGGGAAGATATAGCCCATTTATAGTTTGGAGGAGGGATGAAGACATCTTGATGCAGAGACACATTGAGGGCTATTGTAGAGAAAAGGTGGAATATACTGCCAGTGGTAAGATACAATCCACTACTGGCAGAGTAAATCTCATCACACAAGACACAAATAATGTCAGAAAACAGCAACAAATAATGCCAGGGGAACGAACATATGACTATCGGTGTACTGCTGGAGAAAATCACAGCACCAGTGGTAAAGATGTGGCCACCAGTGTTAAATGGACACACCATCAATGTACAATAGCATACATACCGAAAGGCAATCATATAAAAACATACTGTTGCACCAGGCAGCAGTCGACACGCAAGATAACACCAGCCTGGAGCTGTTTGAAAGCACTGTTCAAGTGACCCAGATGCGATTTCCTTACACCAATCTAAACCCGAAAATCTACCATGAAATAATAAACCTGCATGAACACCCACAAAGTTCCCACCGAGCAATCATACGCAGTACACCTGATAGTTCATCATCGAAAGGGCAATCGAGGAACATACATGCTTGCACTTGCAGGAGAGGAGATGTTCTCCATATCATTGGTTCAATGTGGTTGATCAGTGGTATGCCAATATGCCATATTAAGCAAACATTCATAGCATGTAAGGCATATGTTTAGGACCCAGACTAAGGGGAAACACTTTTGGCATGACCAGGTAGTAGGAATAAACCTCTACAGAGCCCCCCCTAGCCAACAGGGCCATATTGGCAGAGAAAGAGTCACTCAACTAATGCAAAGTTTCTAGGAGCTTTAAATAAGTTGACAAATACCATGTGCATGTTTGGTTGGGGATCTTTCCAAAGCATGGCATCATTACATTCAGTTATCACAGAAGTACACATCATCTAGTGAGACAAACATGACATCAATGCACTTCTCATCTGTGACATCCAGCTGGTGCACACCAACATATGAATGCCAGAATCCACTCATGCTTACTGTGTGTGTGAATCCTGGTTGGTAGGTGAGTTTGATAGGCAAAGTAACAGTTTGATCCTTTAATGTAAGGGTATAGTGTCACAAAGCAGTGCACACAGACTTGCGCTATGAGGTTTACCCTTTTATTATTGCAACTGGAAGTTATTGCAACTGGAAGTGGTGGAATGCCCACCAGTGAAAGAAGAACACAATGAAGGATTATCAAGGATAATCAGCAGTGCTGGTATTGGCCAAACAATAATTTACATGTGCTGCCCTGGAGAGCAAAAAGGACCTTATTCCACAATTACAGGCCCTGCTCTAGAAGTAAGGTTCCTAAGAGACCCATCATGGTAGCATTGGCAATGTCACTCACTTAGGGCGCTAAATTGTCCTTTCCCACTTCTATTGTCTTAGTGGTGTCTGTTCTTCACAGGTTTTGGTCATAGTTTGGCATCTGTGTCTTGGCAGCATTGCATTCTGGGATTATAGATGGCTTCCAGTGATCATTGGAGCCCTAGCTTTCGCAAGGGTCTAGAATAGGCAAGTTTGAAGTTCCCTCTGCTTCCCTAATTAGGTTGCTATGGGTAAATGTTCCCTCCTTTAGATAGATACTAACGTTAGGTTCTTCTAGTAGTGCTGGTAACCTTTTTACTGCCACATTTGGCCATCATTCTGGGATTTATAATAAAGAGGGTACAGCACCCCAGACTCACTCAGCAATCCTAAAGGGCTATGAAGTCTTTGAAATACTTCAGCAACCTTCCTGGTACTCCTGGACTGGACCCTCACAGCCTTAGTGCCCAGGTTCACAATGGGTCTCTTGACTTATTTGTGCTGTCAACATGCCAAGTGAACCCATGTTGTCCTGTGGATCTGACCACCCCCTTCTCCCTGATCTGCTCTCAGGAGAACGCTCTGAGTAGTAATGCCCATCTCTTGTCTCCCCTGCTCCTGTTCTTATGCTTCCATCACCTCTTGCTTCGGCTTTTACTCCCCCAGCTCCTCCTGCTTTCACTGTCAGTCCTGTTATTTCTGCTCATCCTGTTCTAGCACTCCCTTTTCCTCCTCCAACCTCTCATATGTGTCTATAATCTTTTTGCAAAGCTTTGTCCACATTCATCAAACGGAAACTGAGTTATAAGCCCTCTAAAAAAAATGTTTGCAAACCTTTGTGAACATTTGTCAAATGGCACTACATTTATAAGCCTATACAATATTTTGGGACCCCTTCTAATTTTGTTCCCTCTTGACATAACAGCATCACACTTTGCGAGACCAATCAGAGTCAGGTATAGAATGAAATTCCAGGTTTTCATGCAGTTTCATTGAGTGGCGCCAAAGTTATAAGCCATCCAAAAACTGCTTTTCACCAACTCTGTAATGAAGAAATAGGCATAGATGTCCCCGAACATCTTTGATATTCGCGAATATCACAGGACTGGCCCGGACATGTGGACTGTTCGAAGACGTCAGAGTTAAACAAAACACCAATTTTTTGGGTACTTCAAGGCCATCTATCCTCCTTACCTCCCCAGAGATTGTTTCATTAGTTTGACAAGTGCAATGTTGTGTCTTTTAATATGTTTTCACTGCGCTGTTCGCGGACAATGGCAGCTGTGCGCGAATCCCACATGGTGGGCGTTTGCAAAAATCTGACGCACCTCACACGTTTCACCATCCAATTAGTGGGCGTGTCTGATGTCCGCGGACGTCACACCGCCCTCCGGACCAATCGGAGGCCTGTATCCGGTTGCGAACAAGCAAGTGATTCCGTGGACCAAATCCAGATATCACAAATTATTTTTACTTACGTTTTGGCTGTTTTAAAAAAAAAAAATACTAGATGGATTTTCACCAAATTTACAAAAGCCAGTTTTTGGGACCAAGCCGCCGCTTCTGCCACAAATTGGGTGAACATCCATCCAGCGGTTCGGGACGTAGGCGTGAGCACATTTTTTTTCCATTGCGTCTATGGGAAAAAGCACACATTTTGGAACCCCAACCTATAACTTCACCCCCTCACCAAACTTCAGAGAAGCAATCTGAACGGGCCATATACTTTTTTTGCAAAGTTTCATAAGGATTCGTCCAGGGGGGGAAAAAGCCGCCCAAAAAATGCTCTTCAGACTTCTAACACATAGAAAGGGAAAGAAACAGGTTGCACCTACAGAGAGAGAGAGAGAGAGAGAGAGAGAGAGAGAGAGAGAGAGAGAGTAGAAGTAGCAAAGCCCACTGAAAGAGTGAGAGAAAAGTAAATACACCTGAATATGATCTCTTACTCACTGAGAGTCAGAGTGAGACACAGAGAAAACGAGAGAGAAGGCGTGCCGGAGGGAGAGAGAGAACAAGAGGGGGAGAGATGGGTGGAGCGAGAGAGACAGTGTGCTAGATCAGCATATTATATGCTGGGTACAAATAGTTTTCATTAATCTGTGCCTCTCACAACCTTACCGTTCCAAATCTCATGTCTCTGCTAGACTGACTACGCTACAAGGCACATTCCCTGTGCATTGCTCTACTGTTGCCAACCTACCGTACTGCTCCAAGGGAACACAAACGACGAATTGAAGGACTTTTGTACCACTTTGTTGAATGTAAGTTCTTTGAGAGAAATCAGCAGATGGACCGATCTTTCTCATTCTAGTAGTGCGATGCTGGTCTTTGCTCAGTAAATTACACTTATACACTCGCTCAATCTATTGAATTTATTTGGTCCAAACAAGAAACGTGTTGATACACGTGTATAAAAGCATCACCTCTGATGGAGTATAATTTAAATGAGAGGATTCAAATAATAACAGAAACATCTGAACAGCCTGTTGTTATAGCAGCAGCATGTTGACCTTTACTCAGCAGTTTATTGGGCTGCAACTGTATCAGGTTTTACATGTCGCCTTGTTTTTGCATGTCACCTTGGCACAGGACAATCCGTAGTTTAACATTGAATCAGAACACAGCTGGGCTTTAGATTAACATCTTCTGTGAATCTTTGACGTCAATTTGGTGTCACAGAACAAGTACAATCTGCGCGCTCTACCCACGTACACTTCTCCTTTCACAACAAGGTTGTTCATGGATGCAAAAAAGGCACTTGCACAGAAAATAGACCACACCTGTTTCATCCACATAGGGATAGTTGTGCCGGGTCACCTTACCGCAGCATTTCTTTCTCAGGTTACCTTACAGAGACTTTTAAAAAGTAGGGGGCATGGTTGTGTCTCCTGTCTAGAGCAAGACAGCAAAACAAACAGAAACTGAGCAGATAATGAACATGGATCGGAAGGGATAGCAATGAACTAACCTAAAAAATTAATGCTGTGGGTAGTTGATCTCAATTGGTTACTGAATGGGTAGTCCTCATTTTTGCCAAATATCAATTTGCCGTACTTGTTTTTGTCCAATTTGTTTCCACCTTTTTTTTTACCATAAATCTATGTGGTAAGTTTCGGTATCTAAAGGTGGTGGGTGGTGTTGAAAGTGCATGGAGGCGGGACTTGTAAGAGGTCTCCTCCCTATTTTGCTGTAAAAAAGCCAGACAAATCTGCAAAAATAAATCCGGCAGGCACTTAGAAATTAAAGGAAACCGAATGCCCTTTATGGCAAGACATTAGCCAATACGTTTGTAGTTGAAAAACCTAAAACACAACACCAGCACCAAATCCCCACTCTCGATCTTGCCTGGTAGACTGTCAATATCTGCCAGCATCAGAAAACACAGAGGGCACAGAATTGGTAGAGAGTGTTTGAAACAAACAAAGTGGCAACACCATGTTGTTCTTATCTCACGCTGCCTTAATCCTTCCCTCACCTCCACTCCCTGATCGGGAATCTTGGATCACTGTCTCGATGCAAAATTAGTGGTCTACACATGTTATGATCCTTGAATCCAACTGAGAGAGGATCTATTAATGGTCGTACGGGGCATGACATTCTGATGGTAGACAGTATTTGACCCAGACTTAATGAATTTGAAGGAGTGTAATACAAACAGGAATGGGATTGGCTATGGTTGGCATGACTGAGTTGTAGCCTCTTGTTCTTATTCTTCTTAGGAAGTGTTGCATCCATGCAAATGGTGTACACAACACAAACCAAAGACCTATGTATGCTTCCACTAACCTTCTCATCAGTCTCTATTCCAGAACATGACATTGACCATTACTACATGAAAGTTCTATTAGCCAAATCAATTTTCCTGACTTTCTACAACAAACCATGTGCTGTAAACTTTGGGGAGCAATACTTGATCTTCTTAACATCCCTTCAGCGTCAAGGCAGTTGGTTTTGGATCAAAGGTTACGATCACCTGTCACATTGTGCTTCCTGCAATTCATGCCTCTCGTTTTAGATCCTCAAACGCAATATAACCTTCAAAGCACCACCCACTGTTAGCTCAAAAACCCATAGAAAACAAACACATGCCCATTATTTCTAATATCTTGACTGATCAAAAAGAAATTCGAGGATGTATTTTGCCATTTTAACGGGGCATACATTCTCTCTTATTTGAGTCCTGGATACACCAAGTATGTATTTAATAAAGACTTGTGTGCATGCTTTCCATCAGTTTTTGAAGTTTCATTAATGATTAACATTACTTTTCTATTTAGATTGATCAGATGTTTCCTAGAAATCTCACGGATCGATAGTAGAGAGTTCCTAATTGCAACATTTAATTTGCTGAATTGAACAGAATTGTAGCACATCAAGGTTTCCCCTCTTGAGTAGTGGCACCAGGGGTGTTGCTAGGTCTGGAAAATATCAGGGGCTAAGCTAATGTCGGGACTAGCGGGATTCGGGGCTAGCTATAGCCTTTTGGTTGTACTCCCTGAGCTTCTATCCGGGGCTACAACCAAAAGACCTGGGAATATTCCCCTCAGCAACGATTCTGAGTGGCACCCCCGCTGCTCTCTGTCCACCTAGTCTTTAGTACGACGTTCTTGACACATCTAGTGCTGTCCGTCTCTTGTACTTAACCTATGTGGCAATGCCAATTATGTCACATGGTGCTCAAATGCAAGCTTCAGTAAATGTGCAAACCCAAAGCTCATTGCTATGTGGCGGTGAAGTGTGATTGAACTTCTCGCGATGCTACTAGTTTGTGCTCCGCCATGTGTCAGGTGATACATCAAGTGGTCTATTTTTCTCTCGCATTACAGTACAGTGAGAAGAGTTTTTTTTTGTTTTCCTTGAAATTTTAAACACTTCATAACATTGTTGGTGTTTTGTTAAACAAGTGATATTTTGCCATTGATTTCCTTTATATTTTGCATAATCGCAAACCCCCTGTGATATGATATGATTGGTTACTTATAACGCACGGACCCGGGGATCAAACCTGTGTTGCTCCATGTCGTCTTGCTTCCAGGGCGAGCATGCTGCCCCTGAGCTATCCTCCCGAGACATGATTTGAATGAACTGTGTTAACAACTTTCTAAAATGGTATTTTGATCTCATCCCTTCACGAATTTCTGAGAACGGAGACAGTGAATCCCAAAATTACAAGGCGTCAGTGGGATTAGTAGACAAACCAAAGAGTTAAAGTATAGGTAGAGGTCGTAGGAAAGAAGGAATCACTCACGATCACCATGGTTGGACTCAGGACAAAATGAGAAAAGCTGGAAAGAGATGAAAGTGGATGAGAGAGACAAAATTGGCAGAGACATTATTTGCTGGTAACTAGGGATTTCAGCTGCTACCCCTTGCCACTTCACTTGGAAACCTGGGCACTGCCCTTCCATTGGCACTGGTACAGGTACAGGGAACGCATGAACAGTGCCAAACCAAAAGTAAAGATGGCTCAAATTAGACTCCTGTTTATGTTCGGTAGTTTCCAGTCCCACCCGCCCCTCCTAGCTCCTTAGCAGCTTTCTAAAGGAGTGGGTCAGGTCCTCTCAAGCCCCACGTTTTGTGCATCAGCAGGATGTTGCCAATGCAGACTTTGAGAGAAAGGAATAACCAGAAAGAAGGGACTGAGGCAAAGCTAAAGAGCAGAGTGTTCCTGGGGCCGGGTTCCAGATCCAGGGGTTCAAGGCCTCTATCCAGGTGAGTGTGGGGATGTAGCCATGTGGGCAGGTGGCGGTTATACCATGCATATGAAGGTTATACCATGCATATGAAGCAGTGACTGGAACTTGGCAGCAATCCTAGGGCATTTGAGGGTGCATTTGGAATAGATTGGCACCACTTGCAAAAGTGAGGTTGTACTTAATAAATGGTGATCTTACCTGGGATATGAAACATTAACAGGCTTTCAGCCTCATTTCTGAGGGAATGGAGGCTGCATCTGGCATATGATAGAAGCACCTTAATATGCCAGGCTCAATGGAAGGCACACCTTGAGATGTCAGGTTGTAACATATCATAATTTGTACCTGGCTTGTTATGCTATGGCAGGCACAGGACAATAGTATCTGCATATAGAAGGCGATACTTTTACACTTTGTATATTCTGGGAGCACGAGGCTGTATTTGGCATGTGACTATGCATTATGTGTAAGGATATGACTACCATAAGAGGACAGTAGCTTGGGTATATGTGATTATACTGGCATATGAAGGCAGTTCCCTTGACCTCTTTGTTTTTGGATGTAACCCTATCATTTCAAAAGCCTACCCATAGCACATCAAGGCAGCACCATAAGTAAAAAATGGCTGGTAACTAAAATTGTCTTATGACAAGTTCTTATGTTATGTTTTTTCTACCAGCTCAACATTACTTCTTGTGCTTGTAGAGGGACAACTGACATATGAAATCACTTCCTCTGATGTCATTGACGTCAATGTTCACATTACACCACTTCCTGTGATGCCATTATATGGTTGAAATCACTTCCCGACTGCAGGCATTTTAGTGTATTGACATACTGTAGAATCAGGAACTAGAACCTATATGCAAATTATTACTTGAAATTCAAAAAGTGGTAGTGAAAAATGGGAAAAAAAGGTATAGAAAAGTAAAAGATAATAAATAATCCAGTTATCTTAATACACACCTTACATGTAAACACGGATAAAATACAGTTACTGCAGGGATAGTTGGAAAAGGCTTGCATTCGATCAAAAATTTATTGACGTGTAGCTGGGAAGGCAGGACGTTTATTTCAGAAATCGTTTTTCATAAACGCAGAAAAAAAAACTTTGACTAAAACTAATTGTCAATTGATGCCTATTCAGCAATTGTATAAAATTAGAAACATGTTCGTAACGTGCATTAATCATTTACCTAAGCTAATACCTCTTTCAACAACAGTTATGTGCATAAGGAATACTACATTGCCCGTGCCCGTTCTTCATCAATGTTTATGGTCTCATTTACTAATGCTGTAATTCTAATTACGGACTCAAACATCTGGCGACAGCCACGCTTCATTCTAAGCAATTTATGAAGTTAATTGACACAACAATTATAAAAAAGGAAAAAAAAAGAAGTGCACATGATAAAATAGGAGACATAGTAAATACACGGCTGCACAGTGTCTCTGACCTGAGTTCCTATTGGGATCAGGGCGACTGAGCAGATCCTGTATTTACAAAAGTCCAGTGAGAGGATCTGAAGACAAGCCCTCAGAGGAAGCACATGTATTATTGATAGTCCAGAGGTAAAAGACGCAGTGGCTGAAATAAAGAACTTCATCATAAAATACCAGATGAAACATTTGTCTAAAGATTGAACGAATCGTGGGTCACAGGTTCAGTGAGCACACAATATCAATGCCGGTCTGAGTCCCCTTATATTCCTCCTGCTACCCTCGATATGTCCTTTCAATACTGTTTCCATGACGCCCATATATTAGTGCAGCTAGACCAATTAGCAAGCACAGTCACACATCTAAGCGTTACCACCCGAAGCGGCGGACTGGATATGGTGGTATCGGCCGGGCCCAAAATAAAGGCCTGAGTGTAGCGACAGCATTTAACGACTGTCCCTGGTCTGATACCACCCAATCTGGCCCAACGGAGAGGGTAGTAATGCTATTAGCACCCCCGTTTGCCTACAGGGTAACCCGAGGTGCTGAGAGCAAAGTATTTTGTTTGAACAAATGGGACGCCTCACAGCATCCCATTCATTCAAATGAAATGCTCACTCGACATGGACACCATGGATCTGGAAGATGGGCCTCCATACAGAGCCCCTCTTCTATTTCCATGGAGGCCACAGAGGACACCGGGAGGAAGCAGCAGCAGTAGCAGCGACGTATGCCAACACTGCGCTAGGCTGACAGGTGGGGGGAGGTTTAAAATAAAGAAAGGAAGGGAAGGGTAGGGACGGTGGGGGGAATATGGCGGGCAGGGGAAGCAGCCATCAGGCAGCTTGGAACATGGCCCTGCATGGTAGATACAACCCATGCATGCTCTGAGCGACCTGATTGTTTGCGGACCCGTTCCCGGGTGCTAATAGTTGCTAATATCACAATGCATCAATAATGGATGGTTGATAACATCCTCTGCCTCAATGGAGATAAAGCAGAACTGGGGATTCTTGGCCTCCCTCCTCAAACCTCCTCCCGTTACTTGACTGGCCTCCCAAATCCACCACTCCCACCAGCTGACTGTCAAGGAGGCTAGTAACCTGGGCAATATATACAACCAAACCCTGTCTTTCACACTCCAAGTCAATGCCATTGTTAAAAGTGTCATCCTCCAACTCCACCTTTTGAGAACCCTCCTCCCAGTTCTAGATAACCTGGTGAGAGCCTTCGTGGTTTCCTACTTGGACAACCGTGACAGCTTGTTTGCTGGAGGCTCTTAGAAAAGAACCAGCTCCAAATTGTCCAGATCCACTCTGGCTTCTGGTGGAACATAGGATTAATTTCCAAAACTGTGTGCCTCACATACAGGGCAACATCCCACACTGGACCGATATCCCTAGAAGCCCAGATTAACCATTATGCGCCTCTGACATTGCTAAGATTGGCCAAAAAGAACATCATATGCAACGCACAATTAAGTGCACAATCTCATTTACAATCAGATGTGCCATTAATGGTTCAGAACGCCTTTCCAGAGTGAATCCGGGAACAGGGAACATGAGAATAGACATCTCAGACTTCTGCTCGGCAGGCCCACGTGTTAGTCTTCAGCAGGTTCCTGATATGGGTCCTGCAGGAATGTCATGGCTGGAGCCAGGCTGAACCTTTGACCCCAGAGTAATCTGATTGAAAATGTGGGGAAGCAGGGGAAGTGATTTACTGAAGAAGGCTATATAAATACAGTCCTTCTGGCCAAACTACTTTCTCTCTATGGATCGGAATGACAACTAATCCTTATTCAGCTGTTAAATGGCTCTGATAATCTTTGGAACTGTACTTTTTCTAAGTAACACACAGTTGAAGGTGGTAATACAGGTGTCAAAAGTGAAATCCTCGTAATACAGAAGGTTAAGCATGGCTGTTCAAGCTCAACCACTATACAAGCAGGACCACATGTGACACAGACCAGCTATGCACAGTGCACTGCACACTTCGAAAAAGTCTGGCCCCTGGTCATCTCTAGGAAGCTCACAGAGCCTGCTTCACATGAATGGTAGCCCAGCAGGACCTGCACAATGGACCTCAGCCAGGAAAGATGAGCGGAGAAGGTGAAGCAAAAGAGCAAAGGAATTAGGGGAGAATGCCAGTGGAGGGTAAGTGCAAGGACAGCAACACGGCATGGCTCACCAGCACTGCTCCAGGGGCAAACAGAACTCCAGCCAGAGGCAACAAGCTAGCAAAGGAGTGGGGAGGAGAACATCTGTGGAGGGTAAGAGTGAACCTTAGCAAAATATATGCAGAGAGCAGATTACAGGCCACAGCACATGTAGAGCAAGAGCAAGAGCACACCAGACGCCAGAAACATCTCCCATTAAGTTTTTTATAACCTCGTCCACTGCTATGTCTGGCAATTGGGTTTGTTTCTTGTTTATATGCTTCTTCATTAAAATATGGTTCTGTAGTCGTGGCGTGACTCCATTCACCTCCACAGATGTTTAGGAAGCTATTTTTGTTGATATTCCGTTTATTGAGAATTCTTTTTTGTAATTTAATAGTAAGTTTTGTTAGTGGTTTAATTCTGTTTAAAAATAAAATAAATAAATTCCTTTTGAGAAAGATTGCACTGTCTATGAGAGCTTTTAGGATTGCTTTTCTACGGTAGGATTTAAGGGTTGTCCATGATTTCTCTCCTGTTTTTATAAGGTTCTGTAGGACTCTGTGGTGGAACATTTTTTGTAAAATATTTTTTTTGGTATGGTTATTTGCTACTATATCAAGATTTATAGGTGTAGCCTTAGCAGTAGTGGTAGCTGAAGTCTTGTTAATCACTTTCTGTTTCGTTTTACATTTTGACAGAGGAGGCAAAGTTTCTGTACTGGAAGCTTATTTTGTTTCGCTTAATGACTGTATTAGCTGTTTTGTTTGAACTTTTTGTACAAAATCTGCTATAGATGGATCCTTATTTTGGACACTTTTATTTTAATTTGCTCTACTTCTGTGTTGCTTTCTACGGAGTTGCTTTTTGGTAAACATTCTCTGGGGTTTGTTGGAGAAAAAAAGAAAGTGTGGGTTGGCTGTTGTGCTGTGTATGCATGCTTTGTCCATGAGTGTCTGAGTATGATGGTAAGGGTGATTGTGGAGGTGTGTGATTGTGCAATGGGCAGCTACATCAAATTGGGAAGGTTATTCTTGTCTTTGTGTATTACTATACTGGACTTGAGATGACAATATAAAGTATGCAACTGGTAAGGGGAAGCATTCATACTACATCTAATGGGAAAGGGTAAGTACACTTCTTTGTTCTACAATACTAAAATGCTAGTGTGTTTGAGTAACAGTTAGAACATTGTTAGTATTGTACTTACTTTTTTGTATGGAAAGAGTAGGCTTCTTCTAAGTCGTTGTTCGTACTTCAAATGCTGCTGCTTTTCAGGAGAGTGGTCGTCACTGCAATTGTAAAAGAAAGAAGTTAGTGAATATGCTTGTTTATAGCACTTTTGTTAATGTAGACATTGTTTTTTGTTTGTTTTTGTAGTAGTAGTGTTTTTCTTACAACTGAGCATAGTATGCATATGCACTTTCCTTTGCCTATGTGCATCCTGTATATTTTATTTAGAAACTGTTAGTTGAATATATTTTACAAATTAGTATAATAGTAAACATATAGAGCACACTTGTTTTTTTAATGTTATGTTATTGGATGTTAAGAGATAGAAGAAATAATCATATGCATTGTTTGCTGTTTTTACAGGGTACATGGCAGAGATTGTATAGAAAAGCATGCAATGTATGCATTTGTGAAGGTGTGGGAAATAAAGCTGTACAATGTCATATAGAGGCAGTGGTGTTGTTTGAGCTGGGAGCCTTTGTAAATATATTGTCTGTGTGTGTGCTTGTAGGAAGATGCATGTACTCATCCTGGCTGCGCGTAATTTTATAACACACTGGACAGTCTTTTTGATAATTATACTGTTATTTCTCCCATCTTTTAATATGAGATAAAACATTTTTAGATAGCTGTGTGAGTAAACATAAATTTGGAGGGCAGACAGGTTTGCAATTGGCTCTTCATCATAGCAGATTGGAGAAATGACAGTAAATTCATTTTACAGTGTATAGAGGGTAAGTGGCAGTTACTCTGTTTATATGTATTCCTAGAAGAGCTGTACATGTACTGTGTAGGAAATATTCATACCTGTAGTCTGTGTTCATGTATTTGGATGTGCATGAATCTGCAAGTAGAAATCTTGGGGAGTTTTATAGTTGTTGTTGCTGTAGGTCTGTTGCAGTGACAGCCAAATTGTACTGAGAGTGATCAATAGTACATCTAAAGTGCTGATCTGTGATGATAGAGTTAGATGTAGAGTTCTTGGATGTGATTGGTGGATTATTGTGTGACTGTTTAACAGCAGCCAATGAGGAAATTGTGCAGAGAGCGAAGTGGTAATGGTAGAAGGGCTGCCCCAGTGTTACACGCTCCGTGGACACTGCGGGTGTCCGCATGCAGGGCGTGCCACATCCAGGGTTTCTCAGCAAATGCAGTATGGAAAGGGGACTGTATGGATCAGCCAATCAGATGTTGAGGTTGTGGTTTGAGTTGAAAGAGGCTGTGTGTAGTGAAAATGGTAGAGGTGGAGAAAATCAGGGTGATGGTGGATGAGGTATGTTTGTGCATGGTTTGGAGTAGTATGCTAAATGTAGGGATGTGGCAAATAATTTTGATGTTAAAGGAGTGGAGGTGGTGTGGAGCACTGTGCCTGGTTTTAATGTGCAGGGAATTGTACACGTTTGTGAAGATATGGGCAGGGTAAACATGCCACATGTAGTTGTTTTGCGCTGTGGTGCTTTGTATTTGGGGTATGTCAGTGCCCCTACTATGTTGGCAGTATTGGAACATTTGTTTGAGGCAGTAATGAAAATACTTCCAAATGCACAGTTTTTTTTCTTCTGGTTTAGTACCTAGGGCAATATGGGACAATAGTTTTGTTTTTTGTCCTCAGGAGGTCGAAAGAGGAAGATGTAGGGTGCGCTTTATTGAGGTAGGTCGCGGACCTTCTCATTCTCTGTTTTACGGTAATGTTGGTATATTATATTATATTTGACCCATCCACACTTCTTTTTTATATATGCAGTGTGGTGACCTGCATTGGTTTTGGCTCCTGCGTGGTAGATTAGACCTACTGTTGTGAAGGTTTTCTTACCAAGTGATAGTTTACCATGTGTAAATCCAATTAGCTTGCAGTCTTTTTTTGGTACCATCTGCATTCTAACGGGAAAACATTGCTATTACGTATTTACTATGTGTCTGTTTTTGTAAGGTGGCAAGACGGCCACACCGTTCATCTCGCTAGTGACCGAAAGTGGGATAGTACAAACACACCTGTGCAAATTATAGGCCTCTAATATATAACTGCGGTCATTGGGATCAGGGTTTGCGGCATTGCTGGAGGGGGTTGCAGCAGGGTTTCCTCAGACATTCACATATGAGCACATTTTGCCAGGGCTCGAGACTTGCTCCTTTGAAAAATGTTTACGTGATTTGCCGTGTGAAGAGGAGATGGGATGAGGTGACAGGTGGTGTGGCCTGACTGTGGGAGTCTCTGGGAGAGTGCGAAGTTCTCCAGAGGAACAAAATAAACCAATAGAAATGTCACCCGCATTGGTGAATGGTAGCAAACAATTCATATGTTTTTCAAAAATATTTGGAATGCCACTGTGGTCTGAAGGGCTATCAGCTCCCATTCTGAGTGAAGGTCAGCGCCGTTGAATTTTTATTTCCTAGCTGAGCAAACCCACCCATCGTATACAGTATAAGGTTCAATTAATTTTCGACCTTGAAACAAAGGGATGATTCCGAAAGGAATGCATGAAGGAAGGGATGTAACACTTTCAAATATGATAATGTTCACCATTCAAAAATTTGACAAAGGAAAATGTAATTTCATTTCATGAAAATTTGCTGACCTGAACGGAGTGTCTGCGTTACGCCGATAGAATGGAAATACTGAATATTATGTACGTTTTACTTTCGATGATTGTACAGACGAACTAGTAAAATTATCATTTGTTGACCATTGTTGGTGGGTTACATCGTATTGGTTGTTGTGTGTGGCATATTGCAATGATATGCAATTACAACTTGTGTGTGTACTTGGTTTTTGTCCTGGGCACATGAGCAGTCCAGCATCGAGATGCTTGTAGTGCACTAATGGGTTCCCCCAGCTTCCACAAACGCGTAATTCAAAGCTAATATTTAATTAAAATTCTGTCTATGTGTTCTTCTTGGCCTTATCTTGCTCCCTGATAGCAGTGTCAGCCTCTGCATCCCATTTCGAGCTGACCATACTCCATAGCAGTAACTTCTGAAGCACATTGAAGAGTACTTTGCACTTTGTTTTGTCTGAGTTCCCATTGTTTTGCGTCCATGTTTATCAATAGTTGTAACAGGGGGCCAAATTAATGGTTAAAATGATAAACTGTAATAAAGATAGGTTACTGAGACACATTTCTGTTATCTTTTTTTAAAAAGCTACATCTTGCCTTTCTGCGATTGTCATGGATTCCAGATACCAACTGATGTTTTTTTTAACCGTCAGCTGCAGATACATGTGAATGGGTGGATCACAGTGACATTTTTTTGGGACCATCGCCATGGGCCTATATGCCCTTACGCAGTACCAGCGATAAGGAGCAACTTGACATCGCTTACGGTGATCTAGCGCCAAGTTGATGCCAAAGCCTTGTGATTCACAGTGCATCCAATGCGCTTCTTATACCCCAAAGGAACACTGTGTGACTCACAATAAACATTTGGGGATCGAGAACTAAGAAAAAAAAATTACCTATTTGCTTGAATATGGCAATCACCGGATGTTCACGGAGCAATTATTGTGAAATAAAAATACTTTACAAATTGTACAGTTTTGCTATTTCCTTTAAAAGTATAATTTTATATTCAAAATTGGGACACGCTGTGTTGTGAGATGATGTGTGTTGATATTCTGGGATCCGAGTCAAGTAACGTTATCACGTAGGTGATGATTGGGTACGTTTTACTACGCTGTATAGTAACGTCCTGGAGATAGGTGGGGAATATTACTAGGTTTGGTGATGTCAGCCTCAAAGGCGGGCATATGAATTAGTGCCGCCAGGGCAGTCCACCTTCGCTGATGCGGCAACAGATAAGATTATCACAAGAAGGCTGTGCCCTGGTGCCTGATTTTGCATGTGTAAAAAAGAGGAAAATTACGGTAAGGTGCATAGGGAATGTTTCTATGATCGATAACGTATGCTTAGAAGCACATGCCCGAACACTTGGGACAATAATATTTCTGAGTGCACTATTCTATTAATAGATCAATTTGTTGCTGCATTCACTGCAGATGATTTTCTAAGGTCTGTTTCTGCATTATTTTTAATGTCTTTATGGTGTGTTTAAAAAAAGAAACTTGGTAAGTACATATAAAGTAATGGGTAATAATTGGTTTATATAGAGAAGTGTAGTGTCTACCATTAGTATCAATGTTTTCACTTATTTCATCACGAGGAACATTTTCTTCCAGCCATTCCAAAGTACTAGACATTTCTGTGTAAAAAGAAATATATATATATTATTTTCACTGTACCTAATACAGAAAGTTTATAAACATATAAAATAAATATAGTCTACTCACTAGTTTCTTGCTAAGTTTTGGTGTTACTGCTGCATAGGTGTGCTGCTGATTATTGCAGTGTAGTTTGTGTGAGGTAATTCTGTTGGAGGTATAATTATTTGTTTTGGTATATTGCATTATGTTGCATATGTTATGTAATTGGAAGGTTGGTGTGCTACATATACAGTTTCCACTTCTTATTTATTATTAAATGTAATGTATTTATGTGCTGCTTTTTGAACATGTTCAGTGTTTTTATTGCATGAATCAACAATGTAAGATAGTCCCTGAGTTTTTGGATAGTGTTGATGTTGACCTAGTCTGTCCGCAAACCTACGCAAACCTACGCATGATCAGAAAACATCAGACCAACTAGCGCAATTAGGGGGTTCAGTATGTTCTATGTTATATGTATATACAGTTAGGGAATCCTAGGAACCATTTATCCAATTTATATTGTCTAATCTATAGTCAGTGAAAAGAACTTGGTTAAAGGGACGTTATGGTTAGTTGTGCTACTAAAAAACTATGAAATTCAGTGAAAAAACGTTGTTAAAGGGACGTTATGGTTCCAAGTAAAACCAAAAAAAACCCGAAATTCGTCAGTTATGGTAAACTAAGCAACCGTAACTCACGCCACCACAGAGCACTGCTAAGACTAACACCCAGAACATCAAAGATGACATCACAAATGTCATTGATGACATCACTGATGACATCACATGTCTGGCTCACTCTTTTTTCCTTTACTGATATATCTAGGCCAGTAACAGTTAGGAACAAAAAAATCACTATACTATAGTACAAAGTACTATATTTGTAGACTTATACTTCAAATATGTTCTTACAGTAATTCACTTAGGGTCCACTCAAAACATATGAAACATATACAAAGGGGAAAACACAGACTTGGAAGACAGCAATGCTTTCTATGTATGAAGATGATTAGTAAGGTTATCAACACTAGCTTATAGTTCTGTTGTTTCTTTTTATTATTGTACTTTCCCTGGATATGCTCATATTTGTACACATTGCACTTACACTACTTTCCTTAGAGTCTAGTCACAATATGTAATAGTTATACATATGGAAGTAGTAGCTTTGAAGCAGAGCAATCATTTCTGTGCATGAAGATAATCAGTTAGGTTATGAAGATTGTCGGGTAATACTGCTGTTTTTTTGTTTACTTCACTTTCCCTGTATATGCTCTATTTGTATGTGTTGCTGTCTGTTTGTGTTTTGTGTGCAGAAATGCAATAATGTAGTAAGTGGACTTGATTAGGTACTTATTAAATGTTTCACAGTATGCAAGACTCTAATAAGAAAGCATTTATAATTTTAGTATTTAACATGGCAATATTATTAATATTGCATCTTCATCATGTCTGCTGCACACTATGCCTATGTTACTACGTGTGTACCTTAGTATATTGGAAAAAACTTCATAATACAGTGCTATTTGTATTAATGAATTACTTAATGCACTACGTACCTCATGATATTTATTCCAATGATCCCTGACACTTTTTAATTAACATTACAATAAGAATCCCTTGTACAGACTTTTCATGAAAGGTAAATGCACATGTGGTGTCATCAGTGATGTCATCAATGACATTTGTGATGTCATCTTTGATGTCCTGGGTGTTAGTTTTAGCAGTGCACGGTGGTTGCGCAAGTTATGGTGGCTTAGCTTACCATAACTGGCGAAATTCTGGGGGTTTTCGGTTTTACTTGGAACGTCTGCGGTAGCGGCCATGTAGTTATGGTAAAGTTGCTAAACCCACAGGAAGAGCACTTTTTGAGTGGCTTATAACTTTGCTCCCCCTGGATGAATCGTCACTGACCTTTGCAATAAAAGTATATGGACCACACTGAATTGTTTTGCATAGTTTGGTGAGGTTTGGTCCGGGGAGGGAGAGTTATAGAAGGGTCCAAAAATGTCTTTTTTTCCCATAGACTGAATGGAGAAAAAATGTCTGTCGCGCCTACAGCCCAAACTGCTGGACGGATTTTCACCAAATTTACGGTAGGAGCCGCAGCTTGGTCCCAAAGGTGGACTTTTGTAAATTTGGTGAAAATCCGTCTAGTAGTTTGTTTAAAACAACCAAAAAGTAGGTCTATGTGATATCGATGTCCGCTCCAAGGAAACACTTCCCTGTTTGCTCCGCGGACAAGACACCGATTGGCTAATCAGCTTGCGTCATGTCCGCAGGCATGCAACGTGTTTGCTGATTGGTTGGAGTGGAGCGTGAGGTGCGTCAGATTTTTGGAAACACCCACCATCTGGGATTCGCTGAGAGCGGCCGGTGTCCGCGGACATCGCAGTAAAAAAATATAAAAAAATACAACATTGCACTTGTCAAACTTATCAAATAATATCCGGGGAGGTGAGGGGTGATGAGGATGGGATGTAATATGGCTGCAAAAATCAAAAAAACAGGTGTATTTTGCCACAAAAGTCTGCAAACACCCGGACTGTTCCTGTACAGTCCTGTGAGGTTCGCGGACACCTCTGCATTATAGGGTTGGTGAAAAGCAGTTCTTGGAAGGCTTATGATTTATAACTTTGGTGCCACTTAATGAAACTGCGATTATATTCCTGACCTGATCCCGAATGTTTCTGCAAAGTTTGGTGGGCTTCTGTCAAGAGGGGGCAAAATTAGAAGGGGGTCTCAAAATAATGTAAAGGCTTATAAATGAGGTTCCATTTGACGAATCTACACTTGATTTGGCAAACTGATAATAGATCTAGATATAAATGTTTTTGCAAAGTTTGGTGGGCTTCTGTCAAGAGGGGGCAGAATTAGATGGGGGGTCCCAAAATATTGTAAAGGCTTATAAATGTGGTGCCATTTGACAAATCTATACAAAGGTTTTCAAAAAGATTATAAATGTTTTCGTAAAGTCTGAATGGATTTTGTCAAGTGGGGGCTGGGTTATATGACGATTGTATGTGCATACATTTGACACTTTTGAAAAAATAAACATGGGTGGGTTTCCAGAAAACTTGTGTAAGGAGCATTGAGAAGGACCTGAAAGCATGGTTTTGCAAATGTGCCCGTGTTTTTTTTTTTGACAAGCATCATAATGTAGATACAAACAATAGTGATATACCTTTGGTGACTGAGGTGTAGCCTGTGGCCATGGGCAGTGGCCAGATTGTGCGGGTCATGGAATAAGGTTATGATCCGGACAATCTGGCTACTGGCCATGACCACGAGGGACAAAACATGGGGTTAAAGTGGCCATGTCCACCTGGCACTGGCTTTCTGGTAAAGTTATACAAAATTGGAGTTTTGAAAAGGAAGAAAAATGTGCTCATGGTAATATTGTCATAGATTTCTCTTTTTGCCTTCTGCAGGCTGCCATGGAAAGCAAAGAGGGGCCCTGTATGGAACACCGCCTTCCGTTTCCATGGTGGCCATCTTGGAAATTCCTGCGGCATCCCGGTGTGGGAAGAAAAATTCTTTTTTTTAGCAACCCGGTATCCCGCTTTGGGAACCTAGGGTGCTAAAAGCCTTCATCCCCCATTGCAGGGGCTTGTATGGGGGATAATGGTCCAGAGACCTCGTTATCCACCCTTGCTTCGCTTGGGCTGATAACTTGGGCTGCCGGGCTGGTATCCATCGTTCCAGTTCCTGGAATGCAGGATGAACGCCACAATATTCCCATTAGCATAACACAAAATGCAAATAGAAATGTTGGAAAATCTTATTGAGTCTATTTACTTTACTGAGAAATATAAATATTGAATTTCATAGGTTTTTATTAGTGCAACTTAACCATAACGTCCCTTTAACAAAGTGTTTTCATCGAATATATACTCCAGTAGAGGGAAGGAAACATAAATACATACTGCTAAGCAATGACATTCTTTGAACTTACAAGTCCATTTAGAATATGGACGTTCTTTAACCCTAGTAATTTAAAAACATTTTTGAATTTTCTGAAATGAATAACATCAAATAGGGATATTATTAAACTTGAGCTTACTATGTTCTATTTTAGAAAACCGCTTGAAATATATCAGACACACATACCCTCAACACTTTGAAAAAACAGTGAGGATGGGGCTATCACAAAATGAATACTCATAACCAGCCCTGGAGAACAATATGGACAAAGAATAAGGTAAACACTCCATCTGGAAATTGTCCTTTTCCGATATGAAATCATAACAAGATCCTATAAAATAGTCAGGATCATATTCATTGTCCCATAGAGTTGTAACATTCGCTTAGAGTACCAATTTGGAAAGAAGGACAATGAACTTACCTACATTTACAAATATAACATGGGTGGATTTGCAGTAAACTCATGTAAGGAGCATTGGCAAGGACCTGAAAGCATAGTTTTGCAAATGTGTCTGTGTTTTATTTTTTTAATAGTGTCAACATGTATCTATAAAAAATAGTGATATCCCTTTGGTGACTGAGGTATAGCTTGTGGCCATGGGCAGTAGCCAGAACCTGGACAATCTGGCTACTGGCCATAACCACGAGGGACCAGCAATGGGGTTAAAGTGGGCATGGCCAATAGGGACTGGCTATGTGGTAAAGTTTTTCAAAATTGGGTTAGGCTTGAATGGGAAATAAAAATCTGATTGTGGGTACAGTTTGAAGTGCTAGATGGGATTGCAGCAAATATGCACAAGGAGGGTCAGCAAGAACTAGAAAGCATGGTTTTGCAAATGTGTCCTGTGTTTTTTTTTTTTTTAAAGTGTGAAAATGTAAGTACACAACACAGTGATATAACATTGGTGTCTGGGTAATAGTGTACTGTCATTTGCTTATTGGGGGATGAAGCATGGCCGAATAGGTAGGTTTGAATGGGAAAAAAATGTTCTGCTTGCTTTTACAGTCAGAACTGTTGGACTAGATTAAAACATACTTGCACGACGAGCATAAACAAGGACCTGAAAGCATGTTTTTGAAAATATGTCTTGTGTTTTATTTTTCCAAAGTGTAAGAATGTAAGTAGAAAAACTAGTGATATACATTTAGTGTCTGGGTAGTGGGCCTGGCCCTCGGCAAACACAAATGCGTACTCGGATTTGCTTATTGGGTAATGCGGCATGGCCACGGATTGGAAGACTGGCCATGGCTGCAAGTCATGAGCACTGGCCATTGGTTACGTTATTAGGGTATAGTGGACACAGAGCTAGGATGCAGGGTAGGTGCAGTGAATAATAGGGGTGGATGGTTTGGCTGAGGTCATGGTTGAGCCTTATGCCGTAGGTTACTGAAAAATGATTTGAATCCCAGCATGTGCTGCTGATAACGACAGAAATAAGTATGTGTTGCAAAAATATGTTTCTTAATGGAGGTTCATAGGTCTTTCATATATATGAAAAGAGGAATTAGTAATAACTTATAAACAGTGATGTAACACCACAACACATTTTCACTTATAGAAACCTATTAAATTGACAGAAAAAAAACATTGTTAAATGGATGTTATGGTTATGATGCATTGCACCCTTGGGACTCCGCTGCTCCAGTAGTTAGCCAGTGGCATTCCACGTTGGCATCCCCTGGCATTTCCGTCCCGGGTTCTCATGAGCACTTGCACATCCATACTGCCCTTCTATTTATGCACTTCTCTTACTGCACAATGCATATGTGCATTGATAGGAGCATGGCATACAATTATTTTGTATAAATAAGAGAAATGCAGATACAAACGATTTGTAGAAGATTGTTAAGTGGCAGTTGGTGTGCGGAAGCTTAATATGGTTATAGTGTTATATGTACAGTTTTTTAAAGTGATTGGTGGATGGATGTGTGACTTTTTGAAAGCAGGTATTAAGGGAGTGTTACCAATATGGAATTAAAAAGGGTAGAAGTGCTGCCGTGTGCAATGGTGTGCATGTGCAATCTGAGTCTTTTAATGATCCATGGCCTGGAAAGGGGACTGTGGAGACCGCAGATAGTCATAAAGGTCCATTGATTATGGTCCTTATTGTATGCTAGAGAAAAGTATTTGGGACAGAAAATGGTTTTTGTCCTTTTATATTTTTCTCTAGTATATAATTTTCCATTATTCCCATCAGCATAACGCAACATGCTAATGGCCAGGGAGAATAGGAGAATTTTATTGAGTCTAACTACTTTACTGAGAAATGTAAAGTAGATGGAGTCTATACCATTATACATTTTTTTTCTATTTCTTAGCTGTAAATGGTGGTTCCTAAAGGAACCTTTTTTGGTGTTTTTTTTTTGCATTTTGTTTTTGCAGATTAGGTCAGAAAGTAAGGTGGGGAAATGTTGGAGGGGGCATCAACCACAAATATGGAGGGGTACGTGGACAGGGGAAGATGTTGCGCATGTGTTACATTTAAGGTAGGGGGCAGTGTTTCTCATGCTCCTTGAATACAGCTTCAAAAACACTTCGAAATTGCTCCCCCCTGCAGAGTGGCATGTTGCAGTATATGCAGAGAACTGTTGTCTTCGAAAGATATGGATCAACAGCCTCTTTTATCACTTGCAAGGTAGCTGGTGGGAATTTTTGTCCCACAGAAGTAGGCTGTGTGGTTACGTTACTGTAGATTTCTTCGAATACCATTTCATCGAATGTGATTTCACCGAATATATTTCACTGAAAAAGGTAAGGGTAATGTTATATGTGTAATGAATAATAGGTGGGGTGTGGGGTAAGGGTATAATTTAGGGTAGGGAGGGGAAAGGGGGAGCTGCGAGATGTTTTTTCGGTGAAATGGATTCATAGAAATCTCCAGTAGGAGGAATATATTCGAAGAAATCACATATATCCGTGTGGTTACAGTATTGGATGAGTAAAATGAGAAGGAGGAAGACAACCTACTACTTGATAAGAAAGGAACAACCTTTCTGAGAGCATTGTGGTTATTGGATTTGGTGTGGCGGCCCATGGATGTGGTCCCATAGGAGTACTGTCCAGGTAGTCCACGACTGAGTACAACGTTGCACTTATTGCATTTCATTTTGGTAGCTTTAGCCTTTGGTGCATTCCCAACAGTGGTAAAGTACTGCCACACCCATGATTCTCTCTGGGTGCTAGAGTTAGGCACTTCTTCCACCTCATCTTCTTGGTCCTCTTCATTGTCTTTTGAAGTACTGTGATTTTATTTGTTGTGTAGTTCTTCCAGCTGGTGGTGGTGGCTCTTGGGGAGGAGGGATGGCAGTAGCTGATGCAATTTTTAAGCTAAATATCAGTTTTGCTAATATTCTTCCAAGTATGTGCTGTGTGCTAGATTGTAAATGGATAATGAGTAAGAATAGTTGTAGGGGCTGTGCAAGGGTAAATTTTGAGCTTCAAAGTACCTAGATGAGCTGGAAAATGCAGTTCCAAACAGTTTGTGAAGCACAGGCCTGTTCTTGAAGTGCGGGCGCGTTTGTGGACAAGTCATCATGGCGCGCACAAGCACTTGGTGATGTGACGGAAAATGTCCACATTTATGATGTCATCTTTCATTTCATGTCCTGGGAGTTAGTCTTAGCAGTTCATGTTGGTGGTGTGAGTTAGGGTGGCTTAGCTTACCATAACTGGCGCATTTCTGTTTTTTTTAATTTAACTTTTAACCATAACGGCCCTTTAACAAAGTTTTTTCATTGAATTTCATAGGTTTTTTATTAGTTCAACTTAACCATAACATTCCTTTAACAGAGTTTTTTCAGTGAATATATATATATATATATATATATGTCAATGTCAGACTTATTGTTAGGCCTTGTTTGTTTAAACTTTGTTTGTCACCTACATGTACATATGTTTATATTTAGTTACTTCTGTCTGTACCAAAATGTCTTTTTCATAATTTCGTCTTAAGAAACCTGTCTTGCTATATCATGTTATTAAATATCCATGTTGCTAATGGTTTAAGGTTTTTATTAATATACGAATAGCCACATGGCTTTGTATATTCAACGAAATACAAACATAAATACATAGAACAAAAAGAACAGCAAAAACATATTTCCCAGCAGGAAGTGAAAAATTAATAAAAATCCAAAGAGCTCATCAGTACAGCTTAACATTCTTAAAAGATCTTAAAACCACTCAACTAAAAACAACTTAGGAGTTTCAAAATGTCCACGCATTTCCAATAACATATTACTCAGGGCCGGTTTTACAACAGATTGCACCCCAGGCGGGAAGCATCGTTGGCGCCCCCCCAACCTCAGCCAACCTGTAATCTCATGCATGTGTCAAGGGCTGAGCAGCAGGAGTGGGGACTATGAGTTAACAAAATTGTCAATGCTGGCATCTGCTGAATTTCATGAACCTCAGAAAACAGCAATAAGTCAGTCAAACCCGAACAGGCCTGGTTATGTTAGTCTGCTTTTGCTCTTCATTTTTAGTAACAATGGCCAGTTTGCTGCTGTGACTCAGGTCAGAGAATCGACAATTTCAGATCTACACTAATGTCATTCTTATGATATCAAACATTTAGCCACTCTTAAAAGGTGATGAACTGATCTTGAACAGTGTTACTCGAACCTCCAAGAACAAGCACCAGCAACATACCCACCGATAGCTGTACAAGCCCGTCTATCTCAGCATTAAAATACATGCATTTATGCAATATGTAGTGCATCAAATATTTCACAGGAAGTTAAATATATTTAGGAGGGACACACGTAAACAATATCACTACTCCATGTGAGTGGTAAAGTCTACTTTAAACATATGCAGAGAGTTGACATGCATGTACAATTCAACATAGCTCCCAATGTTAATGTTGGAGAGGTGGCGTTCTAAAATTATGACATTCCAATGTGGATTTTACATTGAAACACACTGCAGTGCATTAACGCAGCAGAGAAATGGCAGTTCGAGTTTTGCGGTTTGTTTCGCTCATGCATGTGAACTCTCACAATTCTTAAATGTTTCCTTTGTGATCACTCATGTTAGCTCCCGACAGCACCATGAAACTGTAAGATCGCAAAGAAAAATGATGTCTACCATCCCAACATAAAAAAAAAAAAGAAATTCTTAAATGGTGGAAGGCAACCTTTTCTTGGGACTCATTAAGTTTACTTTTTGCAAATTACTAGTTGTGTGCTGCTTGAATAACAGTGGCCCTTGCACATTGTGCAGTGTATAGACACATTTCATTTCAAGGGACTTGGAGTACTGCGGGTATCAGGGGAAACATCTCCAGTGTACCCCAAGCGTAGTGCGCTTTGCCCGTGCCCGCCACCCTCACCCCCCAGCCTTGCAGCCCTGCGCTTTTTCACATTCTCCATTATGGTAAAGAACATTGTCCCAAGCTTGGGAGAGAAATGGACTATGCAGAAGGAGCTGCCTCCCCAGGGTGTGTTTAGCTGCTGGTGTATCAAATGCAGAAATGGGTGGCATCAAGAGCCCCACGCTCTGAAACACCTTATGCTCACAGGTTGGTCACACAACAGAAAGTGTGAGCAGGTGATTCCCCAACACTTGAACCATTATTTAGAGACCTGGCTTTGATTAATGTAGCGTTAGCTAGTCATGACCATGCTATTCCAAACAAAAGAAGCACAACGAAAAAGAAGAGTATAAGACAAGTCTGAGCGAACAGTGAAATGTATGAAACTCTTGCACTAAAATAAAGTCAGCAGTGCATGTCCAGGAAAGAGGTAACAACGAACAATATGCTCGGGAGCGGGAACTAGGAGGGCGTAATGACCCCCAAACCGGCCCAAGCGTGGTACCAGCCCCAAGGGCTTCGCCCTCAAAGTGATTTTGGCCCGGCCACAGGCCGAATGGCTAACGGACAGACTAATCCAACCCAGCTGGAACGTGCAACTGTCTAAGATCTGCTGACGGTGACACTCTGCCCAGGTATTCCGAGAACCGGCCTTTTGATCTCCTGAGGAGAGTCCACCATCATTGCTCGCTTCCTTTTTCATGACTACCTGAGCCTTGGCAAAAGTGTCTAGCTTTGTGGCCTCCAGAGGCTGTTCTTGGATGGCCCAGTCATCTCCGCAATACAATTTTAAAATAAATAAAATGCCTATGCAGCAATAGGCCTCACCTGCGAGGACAGGAGCAGGAGAAAAGAAGTGTGTTTGCCTCGGCAGGCTGTAGTTACTGCCGGTTGTCCTGAAACAAGGCCAATCAGCAAGGGCAGGATGCAGCAACTGTTTGATTTTGCTGATTCTGCTGCTGCTGCTTGGCAGTGTGTGCTTGTGATGGGCACAACTTCAGGATTTAGTGACCCACTCGCTCCTCTTTTCCGTAATGGCCGGGGCATGCCCAGGAAAGAGGGAACAACCAACAATATGCTCGGGAGCGGGAACTAGGGGGGTGTAGTAACCTCCAAACCGGCCCAAGCGTGGTACTGGCCCCCAGGGCCTCGCCCTCGAAGTGATTTTGGCCTGGCCACGGGCCGAATGGCCGACAGACGGACCAATCCAACCCCGCTGGAACTTGCAACTGTCTAAGATCTGCTGACAGTGATACTCTGCCCTGGTCTTCCGAGATCCGGCCTTTTGATCTCCTGAGGAGAGTACACCAGCAGTGCTCGCTTCCTTTTTCATGACTACTTGAGCCGTGACAAAAGTGTCTAGCTTTGTGGCCTCCAGAGGCCATTCTTGGTTTGCCCAGTCATCTCCGCAATACCATTTTAAAATAAATAAAACACCTATGCAGCAATAGGCCTCACCTCTGAGGACGGGAACAGGAGGAAAGAAGTGTGCTTGCCTCGGCAGGCTGTAGTTACTGCCGGATTTCCTGAAACAAGGCCCAATCAGTGAGGACAGGATGTGGCAACTGTTTGTAGTTGCTGATTCTGCTGCTGCTTCGTAGTGTGGGCTTGTGATGGGAACAACTTCAGGATTTAGTAATCCAATCGCTCCTCTTTTGTTTAAGGGCCGGGGCCGACAACACCAGCCAGCCCCAATCGATCCACACTTCAGTGTCAGTGCGCGCCTATAGCCTGGAGGAGGGCACACCGCTCGTGCGCCACCCGGGGCCGGGGAAGGTAATAAAGCAACAAATGTTGCTAATTTATTTGCCAATTGCCCTGCCTTGCCTGCGGGCCGAGGCCAGGCCCATTTCTTGGCAGGCACCTGCCCGGGGCGCAATATCCCGGGGGGTTCAATTTCCCCGGTCCCTGGAGCCTCTGGAGGGGATGGGATTCCCCAGTTTGTGGGGCGGCGCATTGACGTGGGGAAAGTTCTGCAGGTCAGGTGCTGGCGCTGCCCCTTCCGACTGTAATGTCACTTAGTACAAAAGTACTACGTGACATTACAGAAGTCAGATGTTCCCTTTGACCACTTTCGCGCCACTTGTGGTGGGGGACATAAGCACACCAATAAAAACACCTTAGGTCCCCCTGCAGCTAAGACCAGCCCCTTCCATCACAATGCCGGCAGGAAACTGCTAGTGGTGGCCCATTAGTCACTAAATGGTTTTGTGCTGGCATTGAGATGGGAGGGGAGTTGCAGTGGGCTGTGGGGAGTTGGCGTGCCTTGCAGGGACGCACTGTGGGCCCCGACACAGTACAACGGAGACCCGTTTGGGCCCATGGTGCGTCACTGCAAGCCCAGAAAATGGCCAAAATAATAGTTTAAAGCAGCGCTATTTCTTTCATGCCGCTTCTTTTCCAAACTATATATCAATTACACTTTAAACCACTTCCATGGCAATGGTGATGAGTTACTTCACTATGCGGATAATAGTTTTGACCAGTGTTGCTGAGTAAATATTCTTTAAGCCACAAACCGGTTTATTTATTTATTTATGCAATGTTTGTCGTGTACATGGAGATGGATCATTTATTTATGTATGCAATGTTTGTCGGATACCTGTATCCGACACACATTGCATAAATAAATAAATATGTAGATACCCGACAAACATTACATGAATAAATAAATAATCCTGGTCCATGTATCCTTACAACAGTCAAGACTTTACTGTATCAAAGCACACACTTCATTCCCATTCAAAGAATGTTAAAGTGATTGTTTATTGGGTTCAGGTGTCTCCTTGTCATTGCCTTTTTGGCTTAGGTTGCCTCCAAACCCCCTTCAGCATCTTGTGTTCTTTGTTGGTTGTATATACTGCATCCTGTGCCATATTCATGGTCTCTTGGTGTGCCCAGTCCTTCATTATCTGCAGCCTAAGTGGGACTGGGGCATAAAATGGTCTTGGGCACCAGTGAAAAAGTGGCCCACCATTGCAAATGGCAATTCATTCCTTGTGTGACGGACTGTTTGACTTTGAGTAGGAGTTCCTTAACGGTGTAGTTTGGGAATGGCGTGCAGGGTGCAGTGGGAGTGGTGTGCGGGGTGCGATCTGAGTGGTGCGCGGGGTGCGGCTGGAGTGGAGCGCCGTGGGAGAGGTGCATGGGATGGGGGCGGGGGGCGCATTCCTAGTGTTTCGCCATGGGTACCAAATGGACTAGAAACTGCCCTGGCTGAGGCCACAGCCTGCAGCAGTGCCAGTGGTAGAATACATGTGTAACACGTTTGTTTCCTAACATTATAAAAATGAACAGGCACATTAATTGTTATAATGTTAGGAAACGAACGTGTTACACGTTTATTCTAGCACTGGCACTGTGAAATGCAGGTGCAGTGCCGCCTAGAGGCTGACTGACGTCAGGCAGCCGCCTGGGCTGCCTGATGCAAAGACCGGCCCTGATTTTACTGTGTAGAAGATCAAGTTATGATCACTGCCTTCAATAAAATTAGACCACAGCCACATTTTATCAGTGCATTCAAAAGAGTTATTATATGAGTGGATGCAGCTTTGCCTATTAGAGGCTAGGCTCTCACATTCGATTAACAAATGAGCTAGAGTTTCTAGAAGTAGTGTGCCACAGAACCGGCAATGATGTTCAGATCTAGCAATACCGTATGAAGCACCTTTAGTTGCTAGTGCATCACTAACATTACATTTTAGTAGTGGATATTGACGAATTATGGCACTGTTGGGGAAGGCATACATGTTGCTAATACATTCATGCCGTTGAGAATATTGTCAGAAACACTGCATTCATTTATTCAAGAATGAACACAGGCCCAAAGCGGTGTTCAAAATGAAAGCATAATGCGTCGCTAGAATGCCAGGTCTTAAGATTGATCATCAAGGTCAATGAAAAAGGTCTTTCAAAAATCTCTCCTGTTCTCTCCCAGCATTACTCAAAGTCCTGGTCCTTTATTGAGAGTTGCCCTGTCTACTTGGAGGTCTTTGCTTGTTGAGCTTATTGCTTTAGCTCCTAATTCCGATGTGGCCCACAATTCCTCTCAGAGTTGAGGCAGGCTTAGAGGGCTTGCATGTTGCTGCCTGGCCTTCTGTCGACCCGCATGAATATGAGCCCTCGTTCTACAGCCCACCAGCATATTCTCAGTCTCTTACTAATGCCCCCATGTAATCATGTGACTGTGGGTTCTCTCACCACCTCTTCTTTGGTACCTTGCCACTACACTGGCTGGCTCCTCTAGCACCTCCTCGATGCTTTGCTATGTGCATGTAAAGCCTCCTGAAATATCACACAGCCCTTCAGCATGGGGTGTGTATCCCACCCTACCATCCAGAATTCTCTCTTTCTCACGTATGGCTCATCTACTCCTTTATTCTACTCTACCTCCTTTTTACCCTCCTTCTCCTCCACAGGCCATTTCCGCTTCTCCTGCTCCTCACCTCCTCCTATCTCCTC
This sequence comes from Ambystoma mexicanum, assembly GCF_040938575.1. Lineage (NCBI taxonomy): Eukaryota > Metazoa > Chordata > Amphibia > Caudata > Ambystomatidae > Ambystoma > Ambystoma mexicanum. Next base: position 434,369,045 of record NC_090937.1, read on the forward strand.
CTCTTCCACTTAAGACTGTATTACTAACTTCTACTTCTCTGCTCCACCTTGTGCCATTCTGTTTGACTCCTCGACCTGTCTCCTCACAACCCACTCCTTTCCAGCACCTCCTCCAACTCCTCTGCTCATCTCTATAGACCTTCCTCCTGTGATCTGATCCCTCTTCCACGTAATCTCCTCTTCCTTGCATTAGCCTCTTATCCCATCTCAATTTACACTGCTCCCCTAGCCTCCGCTATACGTCTAGCCTCCCCTCTCTCCAGCCTTCACCAAGCTCACACTGTCTTCTTCTCTAAACTCTCACACTCACTTTTGCACTTCTAAAATTCTCTCATATGCATGCTTGTTCCCTCCCCTTGGGTCTGGCTAAGGGTAATGCCTTGCATCTGTGTGTGATTTGGGTTGTTCATGTGTGATGAGTCATTTTTGAACATGTGTTTTATTTGTGGTGGCTATGATTGAGACACATGGACCTACCAAGCCTCGAGGACCAAGGCAACATGGAGCCGGACCACCATGTTCAACCTGAGTCTAGTCCCGCTCATGCTCGCAGGAGGCAGAAGTCCACATTGGGTGGGCCAATCTGTCGTCATTCCAACTTCTGCAATCCTGTAGAGTTCATTCTGAATACTGCCAGTCGGAAGAAGAGTCACGCAGGACAGAGAGAGGACGGAGGCCCAAGGAGTGCAGAGGAGCACAGGTCCACAGTGTTTTCCAGTGAACTCCGCCGTGACCTGCAATGTGAAGCATACACCTCTTGTTAAACAAGGTTAGCACGAGGGTTAAAGTTTGAGGGGAAGCTTGGGTAGGTAGGCGTTGAGTACAGACTGCAACCTGCTTAGCTCTCGTGCAGCCCATCCTCCCTGCAGCAACCTGTGTGAGACAATTGTTTGGGTTCGCATAACTTTCAGCATTCATAAATCTACGTTGATGTAGTTTGCAACTTAATGCACCTAGTGAATTTGTGAAGAGACCAGCGAAATCAGATTGGCGCCAGTCGACAGTTGGATGCTTTATTGTTTGACTGTGCAACGTGTGCGTCATTTTATAGCGTTGGATGGTTGCGCCGCTACATATCCAAATCTATTGTGGAACCCTAAGGAAGCAACTGACTGCAAGGCACAGGGGACATTAGAGAAGCGCTGAAACGTACCCACTGATAACAATTTTTACATACCTGTGCCAAATTAGCAGGGACTGAAAGCGGATTTATGGCGGACCGCCGCTGAGTTTTTATATTCCTATTTAGCCGCTAGCTAATGGAAGTGAATATTAACCAAAACTTTAATTGACTGTTGATAACACAGATGAATTAATGATCACACAGAATGTGGTATAAACCCAAAATAAATGGGTAGCATTGGGGGTCATTCCGAGATTGGAGGTAAGGAATTACTGGCACCGGTAAGGGTGCCGATGCCGGTAATCCCTTACCTCTGTATTCCGAGGTCCCTTTGCGGGTCCTATCTTACCTCCTGCTTTTAGCAGGAGTAAAGTACGGGACCCGCAAAGGTACTTCGGAGGTAATTATGGTACCGTAATTTACGGTGCCGTAATTACCTCCTTCCCCATTCCCATTGAGCCCTATGGGGCAGAAATGGGAATGGGGAAGGGCAAAAGGTGAATGGGGAATTACCGGTCCCTCCAACCCTGCAATGGACCGGTAATTACTCCATTCACCATGCCGGATTTGGGATGGTTTCGGAGGCAACCATGGAGCTAATTACTCCTTGGTTAGCTCCAAACCCGGAATGAGGCCCACATTGTGTTTGAAACAGAGACTGATAACTTGCAAGGTGTACATTTCCATGTACTTGAGTTTTTACCTGAATATAAGATAGATACTATTGGCACCACACTTAGAACTGATTTTATTGTGACAAAGCATAGAGCGACGGTGGTTGAACTGGTCTTTGAGCTCCTGCTTGAGTTTTTGTATGCACCACGCTATAATGTGTCATTGAGACAAAACTGGAGAATAACTCTGGAAATTTAGCTTTTGAGCTCTCAAATGAGTCAAATATATCTTTAGCATCCTACACACTACACCTAGAATTGGTGTTATTGAGATTGTAAGCAGAGAGTGACTGTGGGTGTTTTTGCCTTTGAGCTCTCAGACACTTTATTCAATCTTAAAGTATTGTATGTATTCCACTTAAAGTGGTGAAAGTAGGGCGCGACTACAGGCAATTTAGCCTTTGGGCTCTCATATGGGTTGGAGACACAGTAGTGGCCCTCATTACAACACCGGCGCTAAACCATGGCGCTATTAGCACCATGGTTGGTGCCGGTGTTGTAACGGGTCTGCCATGGTTCAATGGGGAATTACCACCCCATTCCAAGGTTGGCGGGGCGGTAATTCCCCATTGAACCATGGCCTTTCCCCATTCCCATTTTCGCCCCATAGGGCTCTATGAGAATGGGGAAGGCGCTAAGTACGGTACCGCAAATTGCGGTACCGTACTTAGCACCAAGGTCCCTTTGCGGGTCCCTACTTTAACGGCTGGTCTAGACCAGCCGTTTAGGTCGGGTCCCGCAAAGGGACCTTGTAGTAAGGCGCTAAGTGTTTAACGGCGCGGCAGCCTTTTACGGCGCCGTTAAACACTTAGCGCCAGGGTCCTAATGAGGCCCAGTGTGTAAGAAATATTACAGGAAGTAATTTAATCCCTAGACATTACAGCGTTAGTGGGGATTTATTTGTCCATTTTCTTTTATAAAGGCTGAGTGTCAGCAGTGGTGCATTGATATTACCATAATTGGTGTATTTAGATCAAAATTTGTGGCACAAGAGCCTTAAGGTCTTGAAAGGGACATCAGTCAATAAAGCAAGGTGCAGCTTCTGTGCTGGTAAGAGTGACTCTGGCATCACTTCAGTAAAAGGGTGTGCATTGGGTATATTGGGTGAACTGCGAAATCTATATTGAGAATTAATAAGAATAGTAGTTGGGAACTCGACTAATTGTTCACCACAATTTATATATCTGTTTATGCTAAGTGAAAATCACGTTCATAATCAAAGAAGTTATTTAGGCTTTTTTAAGTATGTCACCAGCGATAACCGGAAATAAATTACAAAATGTGTCTCATAAGCCCTCATCCATGGAACCAGACAATAGAAAAGCCTCACAGGGGCAGAAACAACAAGGATATATCAATGACGGTACAACATGGGGATATTTCTCAGACAATTGGGCATATAGGGGAGGAGTGAGAGCTAACCATTTGCTCGGATCTGGGAATAAAATGGGATAGGCCAAAACAGGTGATGGTTTGTGATGCCCGTGGAAGTGCATCTGGGCTGTTAGCTAAAACCCGAGGTCTAGAGAGAAATCACAAATTCGAGACAAGACAACCCTTGCACAAATGTCACTCCAGTAGCGGGACAGTGGACAACCAATTCTTTCCCTCAGGCTGAGTCCAGTACAGAGATTAGGCATTTAGAACCCCTGAGGACATGCTTCATGGAGAGTGTTGTAAATGTGACTGATACTAGCATACTGGACGGTGCAGGTAATACAGGATGTCTTCAGTTTGATGTAGAAAGAACAAGCAGGAAAGATCAAGAATGATTGATAGAAGAAAACATTACACATGCAAATGCGCAGGCAGTGGATGAAGATATATCCTCAATAGCCTACGCGATAACACCAGGATCCCCTTCACAATTACTTGGAGAAGCAGACGATCAAATCAAGCTTACATCACCATCTATATTGGCTCTAAAGTCCATATTAAGCACATACGTTCAGCTATATGATAATATCAGAGATGAGGTAGGAGCCCACACATTATACTGAGTGAACTCAACATGAAAATATATATATTAAGTAATTGGGCCCTCTCCTTGAAACAAACCATTAAAAACTATGGAAAAGCAACTAGCAACAGATGTACAGGACCCTCTCAGAATGAAACAAATTAATGATGAAACCTTTCATGCTATAATCGAACCACAAGAACAGAGTCCTCTTTTGTGGGAAAGACAGTACAGGAAAGCATTGAAGAAATAAGAAAATGGGAAGAAAAAACAACTTAGGAATAGTTCCAGAAAGTTCATTAGAAACCTCAATATAGTAGACGAAGAAGAAGATAGATTAGATACCAATTTTGTCATCCTGAAAAAAGTAAAGGAAGTAAAAATAAAACAGACAGTACCCGATAAAGCACACATGGCTATCCAAACAGAAAAGGTTCAGCTGGATTGAATTGATTTCATTGTTAGCAATCCAACTGTCCATTCTCTAAATAAGCAGCAGGTATGAAAACCAGCAGTGATTGTGATAATAGAAGAAAATGAGCCCCTTTGGAGATTCAGACTCACAGCTAGGCACTTAAAACTATGCAATCAGGGGCAGGGGTTAGGGTTTTGCTTCCAGATAAAAAGCCACGCTCAAAGAGGATAATAGATCAACAAAAGCCAGGAGTCTCGTATGAAAATAATCAAAGCATATGTCTGGACACAGTTGAAATAGATCAAAATCAGTCAGAGAAAGTGGGCACTGCCCCACTATCTTTGGCAAAAGAGAACTCTGTGCTGCTATTTTTAATGTACCGAATCCTAGTGCTTAGCGGTAGCTCCCTGCAGGGATTCAACTACCAAAAGTCAATAATATGGAGAATCAGAGCTTTATCCCACCTGTGCGTGCAAGTCAGATACAAAGTGTTGCATTAGATACATTAGAGCTGCATATGAGTATTCTGATATACAAGAAAGGGAAGGTGGGTAGAGAGCGTCTGATTAAGCTATATGAGCTGAATGGGCAAGATCTAATTAAAGAGGGGATTGTCAACATGGTTTCACAAAATAAACCCCAATCAGCAACATCAGGGAAATCTGTAGGGGGAAAAAAACAAGTTTACAAAGAAGGATGATGATGGGATACTAAACTCTAACCTAACCTTTGTCCACATTTAAGGTTGAATATAGTCCTCAATCGAGCAAATGTTCTGAGGTTGCTCCGAGAAATCCTGGCCCTACAGAGAATTACCCCATCTAACATGGAATATATTGTTTTCCTTATGAGGCCCAAACAGATCTGGTAGAGGTTCATTGGTGATCTTCCTTTGTTAAAAGAACCATATTGGAAGAAAACAATGAAATATACAAATTTGGCTCTATGGTGTATGAAGAGAGAAATGAAATAAAGTATCTATTAAAAATTACTGAAACCACAGCAGGTAGCACACACATGAATCAGCCCAGGGACCTCGGAACCAGCTGTAGTAATAATAGTAATCTAACGGAGAAGGCCAGAACTTCTGTGTCTCAAACTGGGAACATAAGTAATGTTGAGGATCAAGGCAGCTGGTTATGGCTGCTGTATATTTTGAAGAGGGAATTGACTAAGAAAGATGTGACTATGAAGGATCTCTGATAGCTGATGAAATCCACATGTATGTATGGAACAATAGATGATTTAATACCTTTATGAAAAATGAGGAGCTAAATCACATATTTGAAACCAATGATATATTTTTCCAAGAAGCATGGATCTCCGCAGAGGTAGGATGTGATGGGGTCAATATAATGCAGCAGGCAGCCATTAAAAATAATGTTCGAAAGCCCTCAGGGGGGTTGCTAATAGCAACTAGAAAATCCAAAAGAAAGTCTATGAAAATAATTTTGGATACATTTCCTGGCATCTTGGCAATCTCAATTGTAATTAGTAACAATGGTACACATGTGTGTATACTTTTAGTAAATCTGTATTGGAACCCTGTAGTGGCAGAAATAGATCTCTTTCTAAATAAAGTATCAGATATACAGGGTTCATGGCTGATGTACAGTGAACCACACATGATTTCGGCTGGAGATCTTAATTCGCACTGCCTAAATAATGGCAAAATTATAAGACTGTTAACAGTATCAATGGGAAAAAGTGGAGAGCCATTTCAAAAGAATGGGATCTGTTTATTACGAATGGTTATGTAAATGGAGATCTCCATAAAAATTCAAATTGGAAAACGGGAACTCAGTCATCCACATTGATTATGTAATATTATCAAAACCTATGTTTGAGGCATTTAGATCTCTACATGTGAAAGCTACCTCCCTAAGTGATCATGACATGCTGCTGGGATCGCTAGTGATAGGTATAAAAATCCACCTGAAATTCATAGAGATTTACATGCTAGTTCTGCAGGAAATGGAATCCAGAAATTTAGAAAAGGTGGTACTGTCTTAGTAGAGAAAATTGAAGATTTTACTGCTGAATCAAAAACTGAGAGTTGTTAGCAGCTTACTCAAACCAGGGATTTAAGGAATTCCTATGGGTTAAAGAAATGCCCAAATATTTACATCCAGTGAGAACAACCCATAGACATCTGTTTGATAAAAATGTCTGAGCTAAAAACAACATTCTTTGTCAGTAAGTTCGTCTATTGAGAGTAAATAATTTGAAGGAAGAAATTCATTGTAAAAAGAAATCCGAATTGCTTAGAGCATATAAACATTGGATGTGAGCACATAGGCATTTAATGGTATAAAATGATGAAGAGACGATGTTGAGCACAATAATCCAAAACAACACAAACAATTTCTGGCCATTAGTCAACAATCTGGCTACCACTAAAATTAATTTACAATTTAATAATGTTACTAAGGGAAGCTGGTGAGCATATTTATTTATTTATTTGTTTTAATTCTTATTAATGCGCCAGATGGCCCTCAGGCCGCAAGGTGCACAAAAGACAAACAAACGACAGACAAAATGAGGAAGCAGAGTTAATGAGCAAAGCAGGTACTAGGTCTAGGGAGCCCTAACGAGAAATGTTTCAGCTTCTTTTTGAATTCAATAAAAGAAATGGATAACTTAAGGTCCAGAGGAATAGAGTGCCAAGTGGCCACAACATCTAACATTGTCTTTCGAAATTTGGCTAGGTGAAATCTGGGTTGGCTGAGCTTAGCCTGTTCAAGTGACTTAAGAGATCGTACCGGTACATATCGCTGAATGCGCTCAGAAAGATATCTGGGTGCTGCAGAAGTCAGACACTTAAACGTGAGTCTCAAGGTCTTAAAAGAGACAGTGTTTGATCGGAAGACAGTGCAATTTGTGTCTGGCTTCGGTGATGAAGTACTGTCTGGGAATGCCCAGCACTGCTCTGAACGCACCGTTTTGTGTAACCTATAGGGCGGCTAGTTTGGATTGAGCAGTGCCTTCTAAGAGGCTGTTACTGTAATCCAGCCTCGAGTTGATTAAAGACGAGGCTAGGATAGACATGTTTTTGACCAAAGGGGAAAGGAGTGCAAAAAACCCAGCTGCTTATTGATCCAGCTGCAGGAAGCACAGATCTTGGCTTTATGAGGCCTCATGGTGAGATCGGAGTCAATCGTAACACCAAGCATTTTAACGGGAAGCAATTAATGGTGAGATTAATACAGTGAAGGATATGAGTAATGTGATAACTTGGGACATACACTTTGAGACAGAAGACATTGAACGTCTCATTGCAAATGCTTCCTCTTCAAAGACTGAGGGCCTAATGCCTTGTTGAACACAGTATTTTAAAAAAAAGAAAGAAATTTGGTCAATACAGCTAACCTTACTCTTGAAGAACATTTTGAAACATCAGAAAATGCCTGAATGATGGAAATAGTCCATCATAATTCCCATCTTTAAGAAAGGTCATTTATAGACCAATTGCTCTACTAGACTTAGACAGCATAATGTATGTGGCTCTGATTCTAGAAAAGTTGGAAAATTGGGCTGAGGATGTGGGAATAATCTCAACATTTCAGACCGGGTTCAGAAAGGGGATGGCTACAACGTTAAATGGCTTAGTGCTACCTGTTCTAAAGGATAACATATGGTCCTTTAAGGATTACTCCTCCTCCTCCTTATATGTCTCTATGATAGAAATGTCCAAAGCTTTTGATACAGTTAACCATCAATCCTTATGGCAACATTTGAGGAAATGGAATATATGTCCTCCACTTTTAGCCATTTTAGAATATATACATGCTGATACTACAATAAAAGTGAGAATAGGTGCATCTGGTAATTTGTCTGATGACATTGTAACAACAAGGGGGTTAAGGCCAGGTTGCATACTAGCACCCTGCCTTTTCAACTTACACTGAGCAGACCTAAAGGAGACCTTGCAAGACGCAACATTGATTAGTCCAAAAAAAGGGAGCCAGCAAATTGTTGGCTCGTGTACACAGATGATGTTGCCCTCCTAGATGCAGCACCATTTGACCTTCAGTGTCTTCTCACAGCATTGAGCATGTATGCAAGGAAGAATGATCTAGCAATTAACTTTAAGAAATGCAGTATCATACAGTTTGACAGATATCGTAAAAAAAGATCCAAGTTTGAATGGCATATTGATGAGACACAAATAGATGTCATGACTGAGATTATGTACTTGAGCTTTGGTCTTACAGCACAGTCAAACAAGGAAGCCATGCCTAAGAGAATTGGGTGCAAAATTAATGGACTAGTCCCCCAAATGAAGAAAATATGCTATAAATATTGGAAATTCAGAATTCTATGTAGGGAAAGTTATCCCAAAGATCCTATATGGATTAGCAATCGAATAAATGACATATGATTGTCATAGGAACAGTTGGAGTGTCGAATAGGAAGAACATCTTGAAATTGCCTTTCTCACTTCCCATGACATCCATATGGTATGAATTGAGAATACTATCTCTTGAGGCGTGGTTGAAATGGAGAGTAGTCTCGCTGGCGTGGAAAATAACTTCACCCATTAGAATGTATTTGTATGAAGATCTCAGGTAAGACATGTACAATAAACTTTTAGAATCTTTCATTGCTATGGAGAAATGCAGTGCTGTTATTTTAGAGCACTGTTGGAGACAAATGAAGGAATGGTGGAAAGTCCAATTAGGGTGAAAAAAGTATTAAAGAAAATGATTGGATAAAAGCTATAAAGTACACTCCACATTTCCGGAAACAGACAAAGTCATGGGGATTATGCCAAAATACCATAATCAATCACCACGTTGAAGCATGAGATATACATTTTTACACTTTTGATTGAACCTTTTGAATACTGGAGAGATTGCATATGCACAAACCAAAAATCAGATTTTAAGTCATGGTATGTGTGACTTTTGTAAAAATCCTGTAGTCATTCAAACACTCCAACATATTATGGTAGAATGTTCAATGCTAATGGATTTTAGGACAAAATATCTGGGTAGGTTCTTCATGATAAATTATACATATCCTGTTAACATATGGAACTGTCTTCAAGTGGGTAATTAATTGTTTTTAACAACAGAAGTGGTGAGAATGTTGAAAGAAATTGTATTCTTAGTAATTTATGATATGTGTGTTTTGGAAAATGTGTTATTATGGAAATTGTTTCATGATGTGCTATACAATTTGGATTTTCAATTAAAATATATATATATATATATTAGCACAAATGTGTTATGCATGAATTATTTGAATCTTAAGAATGTGTATACATATCGATGAAATTGTATTTCATGACTGTTTTGAATACATTGTTTATTTAAATTTATTTTAAAGTGCATTTGGTTTACAATTGAACCTTAAGCACAATGCAAAATGAAAACCTTTCTTATATTTAAAATAGTGGCATGTTTTACTGTTTAGACATGAAAGCATAAAATTAATTATCAAATGTAAAAACTGTGGCAATTTGGAAGTTTAACACAAAAGCATAAAAGGTTATCATGTGTACACATGGACATTTACCATGACTGACCAAAGTAGAAATACAAAAAAAGAGAGCTGCCAAGGTTGTCATATACAAAATAAATATGTTCCATACGTAGGTGACTTTGAGCAATTTTTTTTTGGTCACTCATATTTCACAGTTTGGTTACATTAAAACTACATGCATTTCACTCTCATTTAAAATGTACAAAAACTCAATTTCTAATTCATGTTGGTTAAATGCTATTGTTAAAAATGATAAGGTCTATTACATTTCAATCAAGAGGTGTAAAAATGTGTGCAAATCTGTCTCTCACACCTACATTCAAACACCTCAATTCTCGTATCAGTTATCATTGTAAGATTTTTGCCATACAGAAAGTAGAAACTTGATCACACAGTGACTTACACTAAGGGATTTTTATTGCTCGCCATCAAGGTGAAGCTTTCTTAGATATTGGATTGTAGATAGGTTCAGTGAGATTTGGTTTGCATTAAAAATCGTATGCCACAATTGTTCGGGTGTTAATAATCTGTACTTACTCAAGTTTCTGTGGAAATGTTCTTTTCTCCATTCAGTTAGACTAGTGCAGTTGGCCAAGAGGCTAACGTTTCTTTCTCAGAGGGGATTTTACAAAATCTGTAAAAAGTATCAGAGGGTGGAGGTTTGTATCTTGATGCTAATACCATTTTGGTTGGCCATAAATTGAAACGTAGTCGCATAATATGCGCTCTATAATTCCGGTCTGGAAATTTTACAATCTATGTCAGATCTTGGTTCAATGTTTTTTTGTGAAGTCCCCAGATTGGAAAGCTTTATACTGGTTAAATTTATCCCACACTGTGATCCAATCATAGTGTTTAGTTTCTTTTTAGCTCTCTCAGGATTTTGCATTAGTAATGCTGGATCTATGTCAGAATTTCGCATTATACTCAAGCATTATTATGTCCAAGTTTGTACTGAATTATCATTGTTCCACTCTAAAGCATTAGCAAGGGCTGGTAATAGGGTTATAACTTTAGTATTAGTTGTGAGACATTTCCTATACAGAGCTAGAGCTTGCCACAACACTATGAATTGGATTGACAGTAATCCAAGTTCTTATATGATTAATTGGATTGGGAGGCTTTTTGGTAGGGATAATATTGTTTTCCAATAGATGCCTTCCATTAAATTAAATTCCAATCCAGCTGGTTAGCTTGCAATGTTGTCTGGGCCCCAAAGGTGACTATAGGTATGAATTTTTGTTTGTAAAACAATAGTATCGGAGAGCACGAGAATTTGCCATATTTTTGGGGATTATTTTGATTTGGGAGGCTAAAATCTCCATTTTATTTCTTATATCCATTTTGTATATCACATCTTTTAAACTGGTATTGATATTTAGGCCAAGATATCTGAACTTGAGCACTTGTACCAGGGTTTGCTGGCCAATTGTCCACTTATAGGCTGTATTTTATTTTTATTAATAGACATTACTAAGATATTTGATTTCTTTGTGTTGATTTTAAAGAAGCTAGCTTCTGCATAGGTTTGTAACACAGAGAGTTTTCTTTGGAGTCCTATGGGGTTTGGTCCACTATCACTAAAGCGTCCGCATAGAGTAGCCATGTGATTGCGAGGCCTCCCACTTTAGGTGGGAATGATTTGTGTTTTCCATCTGGGGATTTATGTCTTTTATGTAAAAGTAGAACAAGGTGGAAGCAAGTATGCATCCTTGATTTAGCCCTCTGTGAGTAGGTATAGGTTTCAATATTAGGCCCTCTTGGTTCAGTTTTATCTGAATTGAAGTGTTTGTATAGAATTGCTGAATCAGCTTCGGTATATAGTTAGGGCAGTCTGCTTCTATCAACATTTGTCATAATAGTTCCCTAGAAATGGAATCAAACGCTTGTCGGAAATCAATAAAAGCAAAATAAACTGGTTGTTTAGTTAGTAACACTTGGTTCTTTCGATTGCTGCAGGGATCAATGGATTCACTGGGGTGCCCATACCTGCTACAAAGTCAGATTGATGTATGTCCATTTGACCAGTCTTTTTTATCCACTTGAGCAGATCTTTTAGGATAATACTAGCAAAGATCTTCCCCGGTATGTTGAGAAGGGATATACGTCTGTAATATATTGGGTTATCCGATTCCCTTTCTTAAATATGGGGATAATTATGGACTTTTTCAAATGTTTGGGATTCTTTCAATTTGGACAATGTTTTGAAATATTAGATCGAGAATACAGGCCCAGTGTTCCGGGAGGGCTTTCAAGGTAGCATTGGTTAGCCCATCGTGTCCCAGCGCACGTGATGATCTCAGCCCTTTAATTAGGGTAATAATACTAAGTGATCAAATATTAGGTAACTGTTGTTATTATTAGGATGGAATTGGACTACTGGAGAACTAGTAGGTTTGGCAAATAGTTCTGCAAAATGGGACACCCAGGTTAGTTTGCTTATTACAATAAGCAGAGAAGCTGAGTTGTGGATGTTACTAAACCCCATTTAACCATTTCGATATAAACGGCCTTTAGCATCTTTTCAACATCTATTTGGAGTTCTGTATTTTATGCTGTTTAATGCAAATTTTGTATTTGGTTCGTATACTTGTAATATGCGTGGATCTTTCACTAAAGAAGAGATCCATAATCTGTTTGATCTCTTTATGCATGGCTATCTTCATGGTTTTGATAGTTATATCATAGGGGTATTTATGAGTAGGTGTTCGCCCCATCCCTCTAGTAGAGGACGTAAAGATATGAACGGTTTCATTATATTCAAGATTGCTATATCTATTATGCAGTATGCCTTCTTCTTGTAGATATTTTGTTAGCTTCTCTAAGTTCAACGGTGTCCATTTTAATTGGTTTCTGCCTTCTGACAGCTCAAGTTAGTGAGTATAAAAGTGTCCGGCCTTCTGACTCACTGGCTTCCACCTAACATCTATCATATAATGATCGCTGTTTCTGGTGGGAATAACTTAGAAGGAATCTATTTGATCGATATTATCATGTGAAATTAATACATAATCTAAAATAGAGGATATATGATCTCTGCTCCATGTGGGGTTAGGCGGGACATCTCATTGAACTGTGCTTTTTAGCATTAGGAAATTCCTGTCTTTCATAAGTCACAACCACCTCATTGTCTGAGAAGATGGCTTATGTTTGTTTAAAGTTATGCAATTCATGTTCAGATCACCCGCAATCAGTACAGGTGAGATGCTGTCATCCAATGCTATTAAGTTCAGCATGTCCCTCACCAGTTTGAAATACACATCATCGGATGAGGCAATGAGATTCCGATATAGATTAAGAATGGCTGTGTTGAGACCCAATGGAGAGCAGTCCTCTAATGTGACTAATTTTGCTATTTGAATGCATGAATGGGGATAGGCCCACGGATATAGTTTACAATGCAGGGATCGTTTATAGGCAGTCAGCATGCCCAGCAATCGTCTTTCTTTGGCATGTTTGATTGCAGGAATCCAGCAGATCTCGTATCCTGGCTAAATCATTTCGCTAGTAATTCAGGTTTCCTGCAGGACAATAATGTCATAGCTATTTAAGAGATTATTAGTATTTCCTCTCATAAAGTGCTTGAACCCTCTGGTGTACCGCACAGCCATTTTCCACATTCTATAGATGGATGCAACGTGGCATTAATTTTCTCTTTGTCGCATTGTTTCAAAATTTGCTTTAGAAACCCATGACCATTTTGAGGAAATCGCTTTTGTTTGCGATGATTTTATCATTCCTTCTCTGTTTAGTTGACCTGAACCTCCTTGGCAGTTAGTGGTTAATGGAGTGAAGTTAGATATGCTAGAAGAATTTTCTAGAGCAGCTTTAGAATAGTGACTAGATGGTTTAGTTTCCGCTCGCATTGTATGTTTTATGTCTAAGTTGAACCAATATTCCTGCAGTTCATGTTTTGTGTGCCAAAATATTTCTTTAATAATTCATGGCAGAATTATTAAATCTACTGTGTTCATGTATTTAGTGTTCACAAATTTGATGGATTGGATGTCCCGTGATTGTATTAATTCGAGGCTTGGAATTCATTTAAATACTGCAAGCACAGTTGTTCTGTTAGGAAAGGGATCATGGCTCTTCCTATCTAACATGGTTATAGTCAGGATAGCCACTTGTCTTATTATTGTATCTTTAATGGTTACTCACATGGGAGAGTTAGATGATTCTCACAGTAAGACTTGACTTTTCGATCTATATATTTCTTGCTCCTTTTTGTCTTGGGAGTTTGAGATGTGTTTGTCGCCACTCCTTACTTCGGAGTTTCTGCTCTGTTCCTTTGCTCACGCTCTTTTTTGTTCTAAAGTTAAAAAGTCACGCTTGCAATGGTTATGAGTGTTGTTTAACATCTCTGCAACTACAGATAAGTCAGCATGTCTGACTTTATCTTGATTCAGGGTGTGATCTGCTAAGGTCGTAGTAGAATAGGTGGAAATATTCATTAATTCCTCTGCATGAAATGTCGGATTATTATTTTCTATAATAATTATTTCGTTCGAGGGATGCAATGGTACGTCAACCTCCTGATAACATCCCTTCTCCACTCCCGGCTGCTCCTTTTAGTTCTTACATCTTTTTTTGTATTATTCAAGGGTCTTGGTTGATGGATAGGAGTGGTTACATTTTCTATACTTTTTTTTATTTACTTGGTATGGATTTGGTTGGTAGGCTTTGATTTTCTGTTTTTTTGTTCGTAACTCGCCTAGTTTTCAGCATAATAGTGCTCGAGAGTTTAGCACTCCTTTTTTCTTGCATGTATCTGTAAGACTTCATGCACTGATTCTTGGAGAGTTTCTTCAATTTGCAGCAAGGTTTTGTTTTCGGGGACTCGGGGAGCAGATGGTTTTGGGGGTTGCGATCGCTTCATTATTTCAGACTCAGCCAAAGGCCCGGAATGATTGCCGTATCTGGATTCTCTGTTGGAGCAATGCACTGGACTAAAGACAATGATGGCAAAATGGGCAGTCGATCTGAGTTGGGTGGTTTGTTTAATTGGGACAGCTCGGCTGATACCCAGTCAACTTTGGAGGAGACTAGGGCAAGTATTTGTGCATGCTCATCATTTTTTTTAATCTAATATTTCGAGGATTTTGATTAAGCTAAGTACACCATTATTCATGGCACTCATGGCTATTTCAAAAGCCATCGGTGGATGAGGTTGGAATCCAAAGAAGAGTCTTGCAGTGGGTTTAACAAATGACATTTGGGGTGAAGCCTGAGGAGCTAGGGGATGATTCTGTAGTTTCTGGGTAAACTATAGGTGAGTGAGATAGATTTAGTGGCACTCTAATTATCTCCTGTCTATTTTGATCTATTGGTTGTTTTTTGCTTGTGACACATTCATTGGCAGTAGAAATCGACTTTATAAACTGCCTTGCAGTAGGAGGTTTCCCTTGGTTTACAGATTTGGGTGGTGAGGTCACCTGGTAACGAGTGGCAGTTGACCTTTCTGACACAACGCCTGTTGGGACTTGAGAGTATAATGCAGGGTGTTCAGAATTCACTGTTGCATGGACCAGTACCTTTATTGGTGCAGGGATTGAGGGTACCGCACATTCTGAGGTATCAGCTCATGGAGTGGGCGTAAGCTGTGAGGAGACTTTAGTTCTTTGAGAAGGGAGAGTTAGTAATTCAACATCTGATAAATGATGTTGGTTCTCCATGGGAGACAGGATTCTAGTATCTTCCTTAAGCACAAGTGGCAAATACTAAGGTCAGTTAGTCTTTTATTAGACCATAGATTTCTTATGTCCATGGAGATCGATTTTGAGCATCTTTTGTAGATTGACTTAGCATTACTTAAGGTAGGATGCGGGCCCCGCTCCAACTCACAGCGAATTGGCTGCAAAACTGGTTATGTGGAGACTGCTGTCAGCCTCCCTGCGTTTTCAGGCATGGCACTTTTTAGATTACTGGCTGCCTTTCGATGGATGTGCGAAGTATGTTTTTGTACGGCGTAACATTTTGATCACAAAGGTTGATCTGCTAGCTGTGCAGCAGTACAGCCAAACAGCACTTAAGCAAGCGCCTCCGCAATGCGTGCGGGTTTCACAGATGTGGGTGATTCTGGTGTAAAGAGGTGTGGCCAGAGTACAATTTTCACAAAACAGCAAATATGCCTGCAAAGTAATAGATATAAATGCACAATTAGGGTTCAGAATTGATGATAGCTAAATTTGTTTTGAAAGGTTAATTTAATTTAACCAAACAAAATAATAAAAAAATAATAATAATTGATGATAGCTAATAATGTCCATAAGAGACGTCATGTGGGCACTGGGTTTTCAATAGCTTTTTCGTACCGCTTTAAATCCAGTAATCAGCACGGCAAGTAGGACAGCCAAGGACAGCCAAATAGCACTTATGCAAGCACTTCTGCAATACGCGCTCGCAAAGGCGCGTGGGTTCCACAGATGTAGGTGTTTCCAGGGCAAACGGGCTGGCCAGAGTAGAATTCTTTTAAAAACCGTGGTGAGAATGTTGAAAGAAATTGTATTCTTAGTAATTTATGATATGTGTGTTTTGGAAAATGTGTTATTATGGAAATTGTTTCATGATGTGCTATACAATTTGGATTTTCAATTAAAATATATATATATATATTAGCACAAATGTGTTATGCATGAATTATTTGAATCTTAAGAATGTGTATACATATCGATGAAATTGTATTTTATGACTGTATTGAATACATTGTTTATTTAAATTTATTTTAAAGTGCATTTGGTTTACAATTGAACCTTAAGCACAATGCAAAATGAAAACCTTTCTTATATTTAAAATAGTGGCATGTTTTACTGTTTAGACATGAAAGCATAAAATTAATTATCAAATGTAAAAACTGTGGCAATTTGCAAGTTTAACACAAAAGCATAAAAGGTTATCATGTGTACACATGGACATTTACCATGACTGACCAAAGTAGAAATACAAAAAAAGAGAGCTGCCAAGGTTGTCATATACAAAATAAATATGTTCCATACGTAGGTGACTTTGAGCAATTTTTTTTGGCCACTCATATTTCACAGTTTGGTTACATTAAAACTACATGCATTTCACTCTCATTTAAAATGTACAAAAACTCAATTCCTAATTCATGTTGGTTAAATGCTATTGTTAAAAATGATAAGGTCTATTACATTTCAATCAAGAGGTGTAAAAATGTGTGCAAATCTGTCTCTCACACCTACATTCAAACACCTCAATTCTCGTATCAGTTATCATTGTAAGATTTTTGCCATACAGAAAGTAGAAACTTGATCACACAATGACTTACACTAAGGGATTTTTATTGCTCGCCATCAAGGTGAAGCTTTCTCAGATATTGGATTGTAGATAGGTTCAGTGAGATTTGGTTTGCATTAAAAATCGTATGCCACAATTGTTCGGGTGTTAATAATCTGTACTTACTCAAGTTTCTGTGGAAATGTTCTTTTCTCCATTCAGTTAGACTAGTGCAGTTGGCCAAGAGGCTAACGTTTCTTTCTCAGAGGGGATTTTACAAAATCTGTAAAAAGTATCAGAGAGTGGAGGTTTGTATCTTGATGCTAATACCGTTTTGGTTGGCCATAAATTGAAACGTAGTCGCATAATATGCGCTCTATAATTCCGGTCTGGAAATTTTACAATCTATGTCAGATCTTGGTTCAATAATTTTTTGTGAAGTCCCCAGATTGGAAAGCTTTATACTGGTTACATTTTCCCACACTGTGATCCAATCATAGTGTTTAGTTTCTTTTTAGCTCTCTCAGGATTTTGCATTAGTAATGCTGGATCTATGTCAGCATTTCGCATTATACTCAAGCATTATTATGTCCAAGTTTGTACTGAATTATCATTGTTCCACTCTAAAGCATTAGCAAGGGCTGGTAATAGGGTTATAACTTTAGTATTAGTTGTGAGACATTTCCTATACAGAGCTAGAGCTTGCCACAACACTATGAATTGGATTGACAGTAATCCAAGTTCTTATCTGATTAATTGGATTGGGAGGCTTTTTGGTAGGGATAATATTGTTTTCCAATAGATGCCTTCTATTAAATTAAATTCCAATCCAGCTGGTTAGCTTGCAATGTTGTCTGGGCCCCAAAGGTGACTATAGGTATGAATTTTTGTTTGTAAAACAATAGTATCGGAGAGCACGAGAATTTGCCATATTTTTGGGGATTATTTTGATTTGGGAGGCTAAAATCTCCATTTTATTTCTTATATCCGTTTTGTATATCACATCTTTTAAACTGGTATTGATATTTAGGCCAAGATATCTGAACTTGTGCACTTGTACCAGGGTTTGCTGGCCAATTGTCCACTTATAGGCTATATTTTATTTTTATTAATAGACATTACTAAGATATTTGATTTCTTTGTGTTGATTGTTAAGAAGCTAGCTTCTGCATAGGTTTGTAACACAGAGAGTTTTCTTTGGAGTCCTATGGGGTTTGGTCCACTATCACTAAAGCATCCGCATAGAGTAGCCATGTGATTGCGAGGCCTCCCACTTTAGGTGGGAATGATTTGTGTTTTCCATCCGGGGATTTATGTCTTTTATGTAAAAGTAGAACAAGGTGGAAGCAAGTATGCATCCTTGATTTAGCCCTCTGTGAGTAGGTATAGGTTTCAATATTAGGCCCTCTTGGTTCAGTTTTATCTGAATTGAAGTGTTTGTATAGAATTGCTGAATCAGCTTCGGTATATAGTTAGAGCAGTCTGCTTCTATCAACATTTGTCATAATAGTTCCCTAGAAATGGAATCAAACGCTTGTCGGAAATCAATAAACGCAAAATAAACTGGTTGTTTAGTTAGTAACACTTGGTTCTTTCGATTGCCGCAGGGATCAATGGATTCACTGGGGTGCCCATACCTGCTACAAAGTCAGATTGATGTATGTCCATTTGACCAGTCTTTTTTATCCACTTGAGCAGATCTTTTAAGATAATACTAGCAAAGATCTTCCCCGGTATGTTGAGAAGGGATATACGTCTGTAATATATTGGGTTATCCGATTCCCTTTCTTAAATATGGGGATAATTATGGACTTTTTCAAATGTTTGGGATTTGTTCAATTTGGACAATGTTTTGAAATATTAGATCGAGAATGCAGGCCCAGTGTTCCGGGAGGGCTTTCAAGGTAGCATTGGTTAGCCCATCGTGTCCCAGCGCACGTTATGATCTCAGCCCTTTAATTAGGGTAATAATACTAAGTGATCAAATATTAGGTGACTGTTGTTATTATTAGGATGGAATTGGACTATTGGTGAACTAGTAGGTTTGGCAAATAGCTCTGCAAAATGGGACACCCAGGTTAGTTTGCTTATTACACTAAGCAGAGAAGCTGAGTTGTGGATGTTACTAAACCCCATTTAACCATTTCGATATAAACGGCCTTTAGCATCTTTTCAACATCTATTTGGAGTTCTGTATTTTATGCTGTTTAATGCAAATTTTGTATTTGGTTCGTATACTTGTAATATACGTGGATCTTTCAGAGAGATCCATAATCTGTTTGATCTCTTTATGCATGGCTATCTTCATGGTTTTGATAGTTATATCATAGGGGTATTTATGAGTTAGTGTTCGCCCCATCCCTCTAGTAGAGGACGTAAAGATATGAAAGGTTTCATTATATTCAAGATTGCTATATCTATTATGCAGTATGCCTTCTTCTTGTAGATATTTTGTTAGCTTCTCTTGTTAGTGAGTATAAAAGTGTCCGGCCTTCTGACTCACTGGCTTCCACCTAACATCTATCATATTATGATCGCTGTTTCTGGTGGGAATAACTTAGAAGGAATCTATTTGATCGATATTATCATGTGAAATGAATACATAATCTAAAATAGAGGATATATGATCTCTGCTCCATGTGGGGTTAGGCGGGACATCTCATTGAACTGTGCTTTTTAGCATTAGGAAATTCCTGTCTTTCATAAGTCACAACCACCTCATTGTCTGAGAAGATGGCTTACGTTTGTTTAAAGTTATGCAATTCATGTTCAGATCACCCGCAATCAGTACAGTTGAGATGCTGTCATCCAATGCTATTAAGTCCAGCATGTCCCTCACCAGTTTGAAATACACATCATCGGATGAGGCAATGAGATTCCGATATAGATTAAGAATGGCTGTGTTGAGACCCAATGGAGAGCAGTCCTCTAATGTGACTAATTTTGCTATTTGAATGCATGAATGGGGATAGGCCCACGGATATAGTTTACAATGCAGGGATCGTTTATAGGCAGTCAGCATGCCCAGCAATCGTCTTTCTTTGGCATGTTTGATTGCAGGAATCCAGCAGATCTCGTATCCTGGCTAAATCATTTCGCTAGTAATTCAGGTTTCCTGCAGGACAATAATGTCATAGCTATTTAAGAGATTATTAGTATTTCCTCTCATAAAGTGCTTGAACCCTCTGGTGTACCGCACAGCCATTTTCCACATTCTATAGATGGATGCAACGTGGCATTAATTTTCTCTTTGTCGCATTGTTTCAAAATTTGCTTTAGAAACCCATGACCATTTTGAGGAAATCGCTTTTGTTTGCGATGATTTTATCATTCCTTCTCTGTTTAGTTGACCTGAACCTCCTTGGCAGTTAGTGGTTAATGGAGTGAAGTTAGATATGCTAGAAGAATTTTCTAGAGCAGCTTTAGAATAGTGACTAGATGGTTTAGTTTCCGCTCGCATTGTATGTTTTATGTCTAAGTTGAACCAATATTCCTGCAGTTCATGTTTTGTGTGCCAAAATATTTCTTTAATAATTCATGGCAGAATTATTAAATCTACTGTGTTCATGTATTTAGTGTTCACAAATTTGATGGATTGGATGTCCCGTGATTGTATTAATTCGAGGCTTGGAATTCATTTAAATACTGCAAGCACAGTTGTTCTGTTAGGAAAGGGATCATGGCTCTTCCTATCTAACATGGTTATAGTCAGGATAGCCACTTGTCTTATTATTGTATCTTTAATGGTTACTCACATGGGAGAGTTAGATGATTCTCACAGTAAGACTTGACTTTTCGATCTATATATTTCTTGCTCCTTTTTGTCTTGGGAGTTTGAGATGTGTTTGTCGCCACTCCTTACTTCGGAGTTTCTGCTCTGTTCCTTTGCTCACGCTCTTTTTTGTTCTAAAGTTAAAAAGTCACGCTTGCAATGGTTATGAGTGTTGTTTAACATCTCTGCAACTACAGATAAGTCAGCATGTCTGACTTTATCTTGATTCAGGGTGTGATCTGCTAAGGTCGTAGTAGAATAGGTGGAAATATTCATTAATTCCTCTGCATGAAATGTCGGATTATTATTTTCTATAATAATTATTTCGTTCGAGGGATGCAATGGTACGTCAACCTCCTGATAACATCCCTTCTCCACTCCCGGCTGCTCCTTTTAGTTCTTACATCTTTTTTTGTATTATTCAAGGGTCTTGGTTGATGGATAGGAGTGGTTACATTTTCTATACTTTTTTTTATTTACTTGGTATGGATTTGGTTGGTAGGCTTTGATTTTCTGTTTTTTTGTTCGTAACTCGCCTAGTTTTCAGCATAATAGTGCTCGAGAGTTTAGCACTCCTTTTTTCTTGCATGTATCTGTAAGACTTCATGCACTGATTCTTGGAGAGTTTCTTCAATTTGCAGCAAGGTTTTGTTTTCGGGGACTCGGGGAGCAGATGGTTTTGGGGGTTGCGATCGCTTCATTATTTCAGACTCAGCCAAAGGCCCGGAATGATTGCCGTATCTGGATTCTCTGTTGGAGCAATGCACTGGACTAAAGACAATGATGGCAAAATGGGCAGTCGATCTGAGTTGGGTGGTTTGTTTAATTGGGACAGCTCGGCTGATACCCAGTCAACTTTGGAGGAGACTAGGGCAAGTATTTGTGCATGCTCATCATTTTTTTTAATCTAATATTTCGAGGATTTTGATTAAGCTAAGTACACCATTATTCATGGCACTCATGGCTATTTCAAAAGCCATCGGTGGATGAGGTTGGAATCCAAAGAAGAGTCTTGCAGTGGGTTTAACAAATGACATTTGGGGTGAAGCCTGAGGAGCTAGGGGATGATTCTGTAGTTTCTGGGTAAACTATAGGTGAGTGAGATAGATTTAGTGGCACTCTAATTATCTCCTGTCTATTTTGATCTATTGGTTGTTTTTTGCTTGTGACACATTCATTGGCAGTAGAAATCGACTTTATAAACTGCCTTGCAGTAGGAGGTTTCCCTTGGTTTACAGATTTGGGTGGTGAGGTCACCTGGTAACGAGTGGCAGTTGACCTTTCTGACACAACGCCTGTTGGGACTTGAGAGTATAATGCAGGGTGTTCAGAATTCACTGTTGCATGGACCAGTACCTTTATTGGTGCAGGGATTGAGGGTACCGCACATTCTGAGGTATCAGCTCATGGAGTGGGCGTAAGCTGTGAGGAGACTTTAGTTCTTTGAGAAGGGAGAGTTAGTAATTCAACATCTGATAAATGATGTTGGTTCTCCATGGGAGACAGGATTCTAGTATCTTCCTTAAGCACAAGTGGCAAATACTAAGGTCAGTTAGTCTTTTATTAGACCATAGATTTCTTATGTCCATGGAGATCGATTTTGAGCATCTTTTGTAGATTGACTTAGCATTACTTAAGGTAGGATGCGGGCCCCGCTCCAACTCACAGCGAATTGGCTGCAAAACTGGTTATGTGGAGACTGCTGTCAGCCTCCCTGCGTTTTCAGGCATGGCACTTTTTAGATTACTGGCTGCCTTTCGATGGATGTGCGAAGTATGTTTTTGTACGGCGTAACATTTTGATCACAAAGGTTGATCTGCTAGCTGTGCAGCAGTACAGCCAAACAGCACTTAAGCAAGCGCCTCCGCAATGCGTGCGGGTTTCACAGATGTGGGTGATTCTGGTGTAAAGAGGTGTGGCCAGAGTACAATTTTCACAAAACAGCAAATATGCCTGCAAAGTAATAGATATAAATGCACAATTAGGGTTCAGAATTGATGATAGCTAAATTTGTTTTGAAAGGTTAATTTAATTTAACCAAACAAAATAATAAAAAAATAATAATAATTGATGATAGCTAATAATGTCCATAAGAGACGTCATGTGGGCACTGGGTTTTCAATAGCTTTTTCGTACCGCTTTAAATCCAGTAATCAGCACGGCAAGTAGGACAGCCAAGGACAGCCAAATAGCACTTATGCAAGCACTTCTGCAATACGCGCTCGCAAAGGCGCGTGGGTTCCACAGATGTAGGTGTTTCCAGGGCAAACGGGCTGGCCAGAGTAGAATTCTTTTAAAAACCGTGGTGAGAATGTTGAAAGAAATTGTATTCTTAGTAATTTATGATATGTGTGTTTTGGAAAATGTGTTATTATGGAAATTGTTTCATGATGTGCTATACAATTTGGATTTTCAATTAAAATATATATATATATATTAGCACAAATGTGTTATGCATGAATTATTTGAATCTTAAGAATGTGTATACATATCGATGAAATTGTATTTTATGACTGTATTGAATACATTGTTTATTTAAATTTATTTTAAAGTGCATTTGGTTTACAATTGAACCTTAAGCACAATGCAAAATGAAAACCTTTCTTATATTTAAAATAGTGGCATGTTTTACTGTTTAGACATGAAAGCATAAAATTAATTATCAAATGTAAAAACTGTGGCAATTTGCAAGTTTAACACAAAAGCATAAAAGGTTATCATGTGTACACATGGACATTTACCATGACTGACCAAAGTAGAAATACAAAAAAAGAGAGCTGCCAAGGTTGTCATATACAAAATAAATATGTTCCATACGTAGGTGACTTTGAGCAATTTTTTTTGGCCACTCATATTTCACAGTTTGGTTACATTAAAACTACATGCATTTCACTCTCATTTAAAATGTACAAAAACTCAATTCCTAATTCATGTTGGTTAAATGCTATTGTTAAAAATGATAAGGTCTATTACATTTCAATCAAGAGGTGTAAAAATGTGTGCAAATCTGTCTCTCACACCTACATTCAAACACCTCAATTCTCGTATCAGTTATCATTGTAAGATTTTTGCCATACAGAAAGTAGAAACTTGATCACACAATGACTTACACTAAGGGATTTTTATTGCTCGCCATCAAGGTGAAGCTTTCTCAGATATTGGATTGTAGATAGGTTCAGTGAGATTTGGTTTGCATTAAAAATCGTATGCCACAATTGTTCGGGTGTTAATAATCTGTACTTACTCAAGTTTCTGTGGAAATGTTCTTTTCTCCATTCAGTTAGACTAGTGCAGTTGGCCAAGAGGCTAACGTTTCTTTCTCAGAGGGGATTTTACAAAATCTGTAAAAAGTATCAGAGAGTGGAGGTTTGTATCTTGATGCTAATACCGTTTTGGTTGGCCATAAATTGAAACGTAGTCGCATAATATGCGCTCTATAATTCCGGTCTGGACATTTTACAATCTATGTCAGATCTTGGTTCAATAATTTTTTGTGAAGTCCCCAGATTGGAAAGCTTTATACTGGTTACATTTTCCCACACTGTGATCCAATCATAGTGTTTAGTTTCTTTTTAGCTCTCTCAGGATTTTGCATTAGTAATGCTGGATCTATGTCAGCATTTCGCATTATACTCAAGCATTATTATGTCCAAGTTTGTACTGAATTATCATTGTTCCACTCTAAAGCATTAGCAAGGGCTGGTAATAGGGTTATAACTTTAGTATTAGTTGTGAGACATTTCCTATACAGAGCTAGAGCTTGCCACAACACTATGAATTGGATTGACAGTAATCCAAGTTCTTATCTGATTAATTGGATTGGGAGGCTTTTTGGTAGGGATAATATTGTTTTCCAATAGATGCCTTCTATTAAATTAAATTCCAATCCAGCTGGTTAGCTTGCAATGTTGTCTGGGCCCCAAAGGTGACTATAGGTATGAATTTTTGTTTGTAAAACAATAGTATCGGAGAGCATGAGAATTTGCCATATTTTTGGGGATTATTTTGATTTGGGAGGCTAAAATCTCCATTTTATTTCTTATATCCGTTTTGTATATCACATCTTTTAAACTGGTATTGATATTTAGGCCAAGATATCTGAACTTGTGCACTTGTACCAGGGTTTGCTGGCCAATTGTCCACTTATAGGCTATATTTTATTTTTATTAATAGACATTACTAAGATATTTGATTTCTTTGTGTTGATTGTTAAGAAGCTAGCTTCTGCATAGGTTTGTAACACAGAGAGTTTTCTTTGGAGTCCTATGGGGTTTGGTCCACTATCACTAAAGCGTCCGCATAGAGTAGCCATGTGATTGCGAGGCCTCCCACTTTAGGTGGGAATGATTTGTGTTTTCCATCCGGGGATTTATGTCTTTTATGTAAAAGTAGAACAAGGTGGAAGCAAGTATGCATCCTTGATTTAGCCCTCTGTGAGTAGGTATAGGTTTCAATATTAGGCCCTCTTGGTTCAGTTTTATCTGAATTGAATTGTTTGTATAGAATTGCTGAATCAGCTTCGGTATATAGTTAGAGCAGTCTGCTTCTATCAACATTTGTCATAATAGTTCCCTAGAAATGGAATCAAACGCTTGTCGGAAATCAATAAACGCAAAATAAACTGGTTGTTTAGTTAGTAACACTTGGTTCTTTCGATTGCCGCAGGGATCAATGGATTCACTGGGGTGCCCATACCTGCTACAAAGTCAGATTGATGTATGTCCATTTGACCAGTCTTTTTTATCCACTTGAGCAGATCTTTTAAGATAATACTAGCAAAGATCTTCCCCGGTATGTTGAGAAGGGATATACGTCTGTAATATATTGGGTTATCCGATTCCCTTTCTTAAATATGGGGATAATTATGGACTTTTTCAAATGTTTGGGATTTGTTCAATTTGGACAATGTTTTGAAATATTAGATCGAGAATGCAGGCCCAGTGTTCCGGGAGGGCTTTCAAGGTAGCATTGGTTAGCCCATCGTGTCCCAGCGCACGTGATGATCTCAGCCCTTTAATTAGGGTAATAATACTAAGTGATCAAATATTAGGTGACTGTTGTTATTATTAGGATGGAATTGGACTATTGGTGAACTAGTAGGTTTGGCAAATAGCTCTGCAAAATGGGACACCCAGGTTAGTTTACTTATTACACTAAGCAGAGAAGCTGAGTTGTGGATGTTACTAAACCCCATTTAACCATTTCGATATAAACGGCCTTTAGCATCTTTTCAACATCTATTTGGAGTTCTGTATTTTATGCTGTTTAATGCAAATTTTGTATTTGGTTCGTATACTTGTAATATACGTGGATCTTTCAGAGAGATCCATAATCTGTTTGATCTCTTTATGCATGGCTATCTTCATGGTTTTGATAGTTATATCATAGGGGTATTTATGAGTTAGTGTTCGCCCCATCCCTCTAGTAGAGGAAGTAAACATATGAAAGGTTTCATTATATTCAAGATTGCTATATCTATTATGCAGTATGCCTTCTTCTTGTAGATATTTTGTTAGCTTCTCTAAGTTCAACGGTGTCCATTTTAATTGGTTTCTGCCTTCTGACAGCTCAAGTTAGTGAGTATAAAAGTGTCCGGCCTTCTGACTCACTGGCTTCCACCTAATATCTATCATATTATGATCGCTGTTTCTGGTGGGAATAACTTAGAAGGAATCTATTTGATCGATATTATCATGTGAAATTAATACATAATCTAAAATAGAGGATATATGATCTCTGCTCCATGTGGGGTTAGGCGGGACATCTCATTGAACTGTGCTTTTTAGCATTAGGAAATTCCTGTTTTTCATAAGTCACAACCACCTCATTGTCTGAGAAGATGGCTTACGTTTGTTTAAAGTTATGCAATTCATGTTCAGATCACCCGCAATCAGTACAGTTGAGATGCTGTCATCCAATGCTATTAAGTTCAGCATGTCCCTCACCAGTTTGAAATACACATCATCGGATGAGGCAATGAGATTCCGATATAGATTAAGAATGGCTGTGTTGAGACCCAATGGAGAGCAGTCCTCTAATGTGACTAATTTTGCTATTTGAATGCATGAATGGGGATAGGCCCACGGATATAGTTTACAATGCAGGGATCGTTTATAGGCAGTCAGCATGCCCAGCAATCGTCTTTCTTTGGCATGTTTGATTGCAGGAATCCAGCAGATCTCGTATCCTGGCTAAATCATTTTGCTAGTAATTCAGGTTTCCTGCAGGACAATAATGTCATTACTATTTAAGAGATTATTAGTATTTCCTCTCATAAAGTGCTTGAACCCTCTGGTGTACCGCACAGCCATTTTCCACATTCTATAGATGGATGCAATGTGGCATTAATTTTCTCTTTGTCGCATTGTTTCAAAATTTGCTTTAGAAACCCATGACCATTTTGAGGAAATCGCTTTTGTTTGCGATGATTTTATCATTCCT
The DNA here is from genome assembly GCF_040938575.1 of Ambystoma mexicanum. Lineage (NCBI taxonomy): Eukaryota > Metazoa > Chordata > Amphibia > Caudata > Ambystomatidae > Ambystoma > Ambystoma mexicanum. The sequence goes on from NC_090937.1 coordinate 434,396,153, forward strand.
TCTCTGTTTAGTTGACCTGAACCTCCTTGGCAGTTAGTGGTTAATGGAGTGAAGTTAGATATGCTAGAAGAATTTTCTAGAGCAGCTTTAGAATAGTGACTAGATGGTTTAGTTTCCGCTCGCATTGTATGTTTTATGTCTAAGTTGAACCAATATTCCTGCAGTTCATGTTTTGTGTGCCAAATTATTTCTTTAATAATTCATGGCAGAATTATTAAATCTACTGTGTTCATGTATTTAGTGTTCACAAATTTGATGGATTGGATGTCCCGTGATTGTATTAATTCGAGGCTTGGAATTCATTTAAATACTGCAAGCACAGTTGTTCTGTTAGGAAAGGGATCATGGCTCTTCCTATCTAACATGGTGATAGTCAGGATAGCCACTTGTCTTATTATTGTATCTTTAATGGTTACTCACATGGGAGAGTTAGATGATTCTCACAGTAAGACTTGACTTTTCGATCTATATATTTCTTGCTCCTTTTTGTCTTGGGAGTTTGAGATGTGTTTGTCGCCACTCCTTACTTCGGAGTTTCTGCTCTGTTCCTTTGCTCACGCTCTTTTTTGTTCTAAAGTTAAAAAGTCACGCTTGCAATGGTTATGAGTGTTGTTTAACATCTCTGCAACTACAGATAAGTCAGCATGTCTGACTTTATCTTGATTCAGGGTGTGATCTGCTAAGGTCGTAGTAGAATAGGTGGAAATATTCATTAATTCCTCTGCATGAAATGTCGGATTATTATTTTCTATATTAATTATTTCGTTCGAGGGATGCAATGGTACGTCAACCTCCTGATAACATCCCTTCTCCACTCCCGGCTGCTCCTTTTAGTTCTTACATCTTTTTTTGTATTATTCAAGGGTCTTGGTTGATGGATAGGAGTGGTTACATTTTCTATACTTTTTTTTATTTACTTGGTATGGATTTGGTTGGTAGGCTTTGATTTTCTGTTTTTGTGTTCGTAACTCGCCTAGTTTTCAGCATAATAGTGCTCGAGAGTTTAGCACTCCTTTTTTCTTGCATGTATCTGAAAGACTTCATGCACTGATTCTTGGAGAGTTTCTTCAATTTGCAGCAAGGTTTTGTTTTCGGGGACTCGGGGAGCAGATGGTTTTGGGGGTTGCGATCGCTTCGTTATTTCAGACTCAGCCAAAGGCCCGGAATGATTGCCGGATCTGGATTCTCTGTTGGAGCAATGCACTGGACTAAAGACAACGATGGCAAAATGGGCAGTCGATCTGAGTTGGGTGGTTTGTTTAATTGGGACAGCTCGGCTGATACCCAGTCAACTTTGGAGGAGACTAGGGCAAGTATTTGTGCATGCTCATCATTTTTTTTAATCTAATATTTCGAAGATTTTGATTAGGCTAAGTACACCATTATTCATGGCACTCATGGCTATTTCAAAAGCCATCGGTGGATGAGGTTAGAATCCAAAGAAGAGTCTTGCAGTGGGTTTAACAAATGACATTTGGGGTGAAGCCTGAGGAGCTAGGGGATGATTCTGTAGTTTCTGGGTAAACTATAGGTGAGTGAGATAGATTTAGTGGCACTCTAATTATCTCCTGTCTATTTTGATCTATTGGTTGTTTTTTGCTTGTGACACATTCATTGGCAGTAGAAATCGACTTTATAAACTGCCTTGCAGTAGGAGGTTTCCCTTGGTTTACAGATTTGGGTGGTGAGGTCACCTGGTAACGAGTGGCAGTTGACCTTTCTGACACAACGCCTGTTGGGACTTGAGAGTATAATGCAGGGTGTTCAGAATTCACTGTTGCATGGACCAGTACCTTTATTGGTGCAGGGATTGAGGGTACCGCACATTCTGAGGTATCAGCTCATGGAGTGGGCGTAAGCTGTGAGGAGACTTTAGTTCTTTGAGAAGGGAGAGTTAGTAATTCAACATCTGATAAATGATGTTGGTTCTCCATGGGAGACAGGATTCTAGTATCTTCCTTAAGCACAAGTGGCAAATACTAAGGTCAGTTAGTCTTTTATTAGACCAGAGATTTCTTATGTCCATGGAGATCGATTTTGAGCATCTTTTGTAGATTGACTTAGCATTATTTAAGGGAGGATGCGGGCCCCGCTCCAACTCACAGCGAATTGGCTGCAAAACTGGTTATGTGGAGACTGCTGTCAGCCTCCCTGCGTTTTCAGGCATGGCACTTTTTAGATTACTGGCTGCCTTTCGATGGATGTGCGAAGTATGTTTTTGTACGGCGTAACATTTTGAGCACAAAGGTTGATCTGCTAGCTGTGCAGCAGTACAGCCAAACAGCACTTAAGCAAGCGCCTCCGCAATGCGTGCGGGTTTCACAGATGTGGGTGATTCTGGGGTAAAGAGGTGTGGCCAGAGTAGAATTTTCACAAAACAGCACAATATGCCTGCAAAGTAATAGATATAAATGCACAATTAGGGTTCAGAATTGATGATAGCTAAATTTGTTTTGAAAGGTTAATTTAATTTAACCAAACAAAATAATTTAAAAAAAATAATAATTGATGATAGCTAATAATGTCCATAAGAGACGTCATGTGGGCACTGGGTTTTCAATAGCTTTTTCGTACCGTTTTAAATCCAGTAATCAGCACGGCAAGTAGGACAGCCAAGGACAGCCAAATAGCACTTATGCAAGCACTTCTGCAATACGCGCTCGCAAAGGCGCGTGGGTTCCACAGATGTAGGTGTTTCCGGGGCAAACGGGCTGGCCAGAGTAGAATTCTTTTAAATACCGCACAATATGCTGCTTTAAATCCAATAATCAGCGCAGCAATTAGGACAGCCAGGGACAGCCAGACAGCACTTAAGCAAGCACTTCCGCAATGGGTGCATGCAAATGCATGCGGGTTTCACAGATGTAGGTATTTCCGGTGTAAAGGATTGGGGCCAGAGTACAATTTTTAAAAAAACAGCACAATATACTGCTTTAAATCCAGTAATCAGCATATCAAGTAGAACACCCAGGGACATCCAAACAGCACTTAAGCAAGCACTTCAACAATTGTATTTGTATATTCTTTGAAAGAACACAGTTTTGCTTATAACACAAATAAATACAAAATAAATAAATTAAGCACTCCCGAGAAAGAGCACATACTACTTGCACCTGCTGCCAAGATGGTAACCACCTTAAGGTTTTACCGGGTACTTGTAACATTGTTGTGGTGATCCCCTGTTTCTTCATTAGTCTATCACCTTCCCTCTAGCATATCCCAGGTTGTTTTATTATTTATTTATTTATTTATTTATTGTTAAATCAGGTTGGTTTGCTCAACGCGTCCATTGTGACAGAATGAGGGTTCACTGACCGAACGCTGATCTGTTTTGCACAACGGGCAAATTATCGCATGTGGCAAAATAAGAGTTTACACACCGTGGGAAATAGTATTACTTGACCTTTCAGTGTCTACCCTTGTAGCAATCTGGCTATGCAATCGTTCGGACTGCTGCAGTACAAGGTCTCATCCTACTTAGTTTAAGCTGAATCCTTATTCTCTGCATTTCAGTCGTTTTTAGCAAGATCAAAACACAATCATTAACAGGGCTGAGAAGGACCTTCCATCAGAGCACCTCGCCATCTCCCATTCAAGCTATCACACAAATGGACTCACTCTTAAAGTGGTTTCCAACAGCACTGAGACCAAAACGCCGGCCACAGGCTGGAATCCCAGGTTTCTGCACTTAAGCAGGAATATGAAACATTTCTTTGAACTATGTACTTTGTCATCCGCATTATCCTAACAACTTTATTATTAAAGGTTTCTCTAAATTATAGATTAATCACCCTATGTATATTCTCATAACATGCTTTGCTTTTTGTTCACCTTATAACATATGGTTGCAGGCATGAGTGAGTGTCCCTGAGACAAAGGCCCTCATTACAACACCGGCGCTAAACCATGGCGCTATTCGCACCATGGTTGGTGCCGGTGTTGTAACGGGTCTGCCATGGTTCAATGGGGAATTACCACCCCGTTCCAAGGTTGGCGGGGCGGTAATTCCCCATTGAACCATGGCCCTTCCCCATTCCCATTTTCGCCCCATAGGGCTCAATGGGATGGGGAAGGCGCTAAGTACGGTACCGCAAATTGCGGTACCGTAGTTAGCACCAAGGTCCCTTTGCGGGTCCCTACTTTAACGGCTGGTGTACACCAGCCGTTAAGGTCGGGTCCTGCAAAGGGACCGCGTAGTAAGGCGCTAAGTGTTTAACGGCGCCGCAGACTTTTACGGCGCCGTTAAAAACTTAGCGCCAGGGTCGTAATGAGGCCCAAAGTAGCCACGCAGAGGTGGGTTGCTCTGCATCTAATTGAAACACACATATGCACACTGACAAAGGGCTGGTGGCATTCTCACCCAATACATTTGAACAAACATTCACCATTACCATCAAATGGTTAGTTGACAACATTTCTACAAGCTGTAACCACCTGGTAAAACAGTCTTTAACACTCTTTATGAGCAGCCTTGTGTATTGCACAGAAGGCATAGAACAGCACATGACTCCCATTTGGTAGGGACAGGTAATTTCACTTAGGGAACGTTGTTCACGTTGTTTCCTAGGTGATATTGCCTGTCCCTACCAAAAGAGACCTCTATCCTGACAACAGTGCATATCAACTGGTGCCATCATAGCTGACAATCCACATTTGATGGCAAATAGGACTAATCACGTCACAACAAATGTCATCTTCCATGTTACAAGTGACCTTGACAATCCCACTCACTGCCATTATAGATGAACACCCACCTGTTGTGGCAGATAGGACCACTCATGCCAACATGCATATTTCAAGTGGCCTTTACATATCCACCTTCCTCCCACAAACAGTCTCTGCCCTAGTTGGGCAGCTGAAGATGAAGGGTGCCAGTAACTTGCATGGGCACATCCAGACTAATGCACGCACCACGATTGAACATCCCCAAAGCCATTAAAAACATCAAAGCCCACAATCCCAATACACACCACCACTGCAGGATCCTGCTACCCCCGGACATCATCATTAGAACAATGCCCACGCCACCATCTGCAGCAGCATTGAGCAGGCTTTTGGGGTACTGAAGAAATGGTGAAATGTACTGCATATGGCACAGCATCACTATGCACCACAACATCCCCATGCTTTAGGATGCCAAGGATGATGCATACTGTGGCAATGATGACCATGACTCACAGAATGGGCCTCGGCAATAACAGAACAACGTGGACGGCCTCGTTCTGCATGTGCAAAAGACCAAAATAGGTGAATCGATCACCACAAAAAGGGGAACAATACCCCAAAACAGAACATCCACATCAGAAATGACCACAAAAATGCCAACAAGAGCAATTCTAATACATTTTGAAGGGTGAGAATGTCTTTGCTGCCCCTATTGGGTGTGATGGTGAGACTCACATATGCCAATTATATAGGGTATGTAGAATGGGATGAATGTCTACGATGAGTGCAAAGTTTAAAAGGTCCTCGGGAAGCAAAACAAATCCAGGATGGGGGCACATGGGAAGAACAATCAAACAAAAGCTTCCTTATCTTAGAAAATCCAAAAAAATGTCTCAGGATGGGAAGTGATCAGAATGATGGGCGGTTACTTCCTTCACCATGGCTGATTGCCACTTGGCCCTGTTTGATAGGTGTTTGTGACAGGGTAAGGTGACAATGTTGGGAGATGTATTGGGTGGGAGTCTCAGCTGGTCTCTGAACAGATGTTGTGGTAGAGCAGTGATCTTCAGACTGTGAGGCTAGCCCCCCTGGGGGGTCAGAAGCTTGGGTGGGGCATGAGAGTCTTTGAAAAGGGGTTACAATGACTGATTTTAATTGAAAATATAGGCTTTTAACAGAACATATATTCAGTTGTGGTTTGTGGGGAGGGTTGGGGAGGGGGCAGATCTAAAATATATTTACTCAAGAGGGTTCTGATTATAAAAAGTTTGAATACCTTGATGTGGAAGTTGTGCTTTTTTCAGAGTCCACTTGATCTTATTTATGCTTGTTTGTTTGATTGTTTGTTTGTTTATTTATTTGATAATGCGCTAAAAGCCCTTGGGCAACTGGGCGCAACAATACAAGTAGACTCGAAACTTAGTTACAGTGCCTGACACAGGCTATTACAAAACAGAGGTAGCTTACAACAAATGATACAAGTGATACAGTACATATAGGATCATAATGGGTGAGCATTAGAAGAATATCGTGTTAACATATGCATGACATGATCAGCTAGATAAGGGTGAATATCGTTTCATATCATTGTTGTGCAGCCATTTGAGAGCGTTACATCTAAATCTAGTGTAGGGTAATGGGCGTCTGAGGTCAGGTGGGAGTATGTTCCATGATTGTGCAGCTCTAACAGGGAAGCTAAATCCACCCGCTGTGGTAAGTTTGAATCTCGGGACTTCAAGTAAGAAGGTGTTGGCAGATCTCATCAGTCGGTTTGAGGGTCTCCAGTTGATTCTTTCAGCTAGGTAGGGGGGTGCTTGATTGTTGAGGCATTTGGACGTGAGAGAGATAGTTTTAAGGAGGATTCTGTCCTTTATCTTTAGCCAGTGGGCCTCAGTCCGGTATTTGGAGATATGCTCTTTGCGTGGGATATTCAAAGCTGCTCTTCGGGCATTATTTTGTAATCTCTGGAGTTTGTCGATGACCGACTTATTTGCACCTGAGTATAAGGCGTTGCAATAGTCCAGTCTGGACATGATGAGGGCATTGGCCAAGGTGAGGCAGCTGGCACTGGACAGGAATGGTCTGGCAGCACGGATGAGTTTACACGTGTAAGTGGTGGTAGAGGCGATGGAGTTCACTTGCTTTTGAGGGTGAGAGCTGAGTCGAGGTAAAAACCTAGAGTTTTAACCTCTCGCATGACCTTAATAGTATTATTGTCAATGTTAAATGAGGCATAGTCCGGGGTGAGTTTAGTTAGGTTGTGGTCTGATCCGAGAAGCAGGATTTCAGTTTTATCGTCGTTCAGGCAGAGGCCATGGGTGGCCATCCATGCCTGAATGAGGATGTATATTTTATTCACCAAAGCCAGGTCCACTTCATAGTTGCCCGAAAGGGGTATGAGGATCTGGGTGTCATCTGCATAATTTGTGTAGGTGACACCCAGTCTATCCAACTTGTCGAACAATGGCTTGGTGAAAATGTTGTACATAATGGGTGAGACACAGGAGCCCTGTGGAACTCCACATGTAATTTGGATGGGATCAGCACAGGTAGAGGTGATAAAGACTCTCATGGTCCAGTTGGCTAGAAAGGATTGGACCCATGCTATAGCTTCCCCTGTGAAATTGGCAGCAAGCTTGAGGTGGTTACATAAAACTACATGATCCACCAAATCAAAAGCTGCTGCCAAGTCCAGTAGGAGTAGCAGCGCTGTTTTTCCACTATCCTTGAATTCCTCAATTTTAGTTTTAAGATCTATCAAGGCTGTTTCAGTGCCATGGAGAGGGCAGAAGCCCAATTGGCGCGAGCCTAGTAGATGGTTGGATTCTAAGTAATCTTGAATTTGGAGATAGGCTACTCTATCGAGGATTTTTAGTAGGAAAGGTACAGTGGTGATAGGCCTATAATTAGTTGGGATGGATGGATCGAGGGTTTGTTTTTTAAGAAGGGGGAGGACCCAGGATTCTTTTAGGTTAGCTGGCACTGTGTTAGATTTGAAAGAGGAGTTAATGAGCTTCGAGATAAACGGGGCTAAATCTCTGGCTGCGTCCTTTATTATTTGAGCTGGGCAACTGTCACCCTTACAGTTCGAAGGCTTCAGTGAGAGGATAACCTTTTCAGTGTCAATAATGGAGATAGGTTTGAATCTAAAAGGGGGGATAGTGTTAGGTTTAGTCTCTAAGGGTGCTTGTTGGTCAGTAGGAGAGAGGGCGTCCTTTTTATTAGTTATTTTAAGTTGGAGGGTGGAGATTTTATTCGATAGGGTGTTCTGTATGTTAGTGCACCATATCTTGTCCTTGGTGACCATGTCAGTTGGTTGGATGGGGGATTCCATTTCCCGGAGGATGGCAAAAAGTTCCTTGGTATTAGATTTGGCATTGGTAGTTCTGTCATTGAATACATTTTTTTTGTATTGATAATTTCTGTCGTGTAATATTTGGAGAATTGGGTTAAGTTGGCTTTGTTGTTGTCAGTAGGCGAATTGCACCAGATAGTTTGGAGTTTTCATTTCTGCTTTCTCAGGTCCTTAAATTGGGGTGTGAACCAAGCATTAAGGTGGGCTTCTTGTTTAGCTTTGCATAGTTTGGGTGGTGCAATGGTATCTAGTGCTTGAGACATAGCTTTATTAAAGATGACTACTAAGGTGTCTGGGTCAGTATTGTTCTCCAGGCCATTGATAGTAGGCAGGAGGAGGGGGATGAGTTTTTCCGGCATAATTTCTTTTTTTACTTCTGGTGGGGAGTGGTGGTATTATTTTGATAATTTTAGGGCTAAGGAGGTCAAGTGTGGCAGTGAAATTTATTAGGTAGTGGTCAGTCCATAGTTGAGGGATGATGTCAGTAATGACCATGTTGCAGTTAAGTTCAGATACCCAGTCGAGGGTTCTACCTTTGACATGTGTGGGGGTGAGGACTTTTTGGGTAAGCCCGTGGTCGTTTAGGATAGCTGTTATAGAGAGGACATGTTTGTTATCTGGCTCATTAAAGCCAATGTTAAAGTCGCCCAGCAACAGCCTTTGCGAGTGGTTTTGGGTATTGTTAGCTATGAAAGTGGTAAGGTCATCTTCGAAGGTTCCCAAGGGACCTGGGGGCCTATAAATCAAGTGAATAGTTAGCGTGCGGTTATTAGAGAGTTGCAATTTTGCTGAGAGTACTTCGCAGGAAGCACAAGGAGGTGAGGTGGTAAGTCTAATAGGCAGAGTAGATTTAGCGATGATGGCTAGGCCACCGCCTTTAGCATTAGGTCTATCTACTCTGTGGATCTGGTAGTTGTCGGGTACGGCTAGCATCAGGGAGGGTCCTGCTGCCTCGTGAAGCCAAGTTTCTGTTACGGCAAGGAGGTTGATGATGCTGTCGTTTAGTATGTCAGCAATTTCAGTTGCATGGGCTACTATGGATCTGGCGTTGATAAGGGATCCAGTAAGCGATAAAGTATTCTTAGGCATAGGATAGCTTGCAGATTTATCTGAGTGCTTGTTTCAACTCGGGTGTTTCTTTTTATGAAAGTGAGCGGGATTCGGGGTCGGCGTTGAGGGTTTTGTGACTTGAGTTTGCTTATCCAAGTGCGTCTGTATAGATGGAGATCTAACAGTATTGTTTACGCTGTTTCTTTTGGGTTCATATATGCAAGGTAGTCTTGCCCTAAGTCTCAAGTTTCTGTCTGTGGGGGGGCTGGTACTGTAGGTAGCAAAGGCCATGATTGTAGTTAGGAGGGTCAGGGAGGTCAGGTTTCTACACATGGTAGTTAGAGTAGTTAAATAGTTCAAGTTACTTCTCTTGCTTCGCTAGGGCAAGTAGGTGCTTGTGGCGGGTGAGCAGGTCATTTGAGATTTGCCATGCTGTTGGCTGGCCTCCACCATCCAGCGGCAGAGGGAAGCAATGCTGCTGGTCAAGTGGTGCACACTAGAAGAGCAGGAGTGGGCAACACTGCTAGCTTTACTTGTTGGTTGGGAGGCCCCCTATCGGGCCATTTGGGATTTCCACTGGCTAAATTGTATTTATCTATGCAGATGATACACAGTTTTTTTTCAGATGTAGATGCAGCTGATGACTTGTGGCCTAATACAGTGAGAGAATACGTCATATCAATTAAGATCTGGGCAGATGTCAATGTTTTAAAGATACACCTTGACAAAACAGAAGGGAACTGCAGGAAGGGGGTAGATGGGAGGGATGAAAACAGAATATTCTGACTAGGTCGTGAGACGATTTGGAATGTGCAAGTTGGCGACATGAAAAAAGAAGAGGGGGAGGAAGGGAAGTTCAAGAGGCGAAAAGAAGAGAGGTAAAAGAAAATGTAAAACAGGGTAAAAAATGCAAAACAGGGAAAACGTGTCGGAACAAGTAGGGAAACTGCAATGACGAGAAAAAAAAACAGACATGCAATAATGTAAAACAGGTATGAGTGACTGCAACATGGAGAAGCCACGCTTCAGCAAGAGGGGCTACGTCAGGTATGCAGACACGCAGTTATGACAATCATGTAGACGTGACTGAAGGCTGGAAAATACTTGCCTCATGGGAAGTGGGGCTACATCAGCTCTTCAGGTATAGGAAGGTAGTACAGTTGCTGGGTCCAGGTGGCAAAGTCAAGAGTCAATGCCAACACAACGAGGTATGAGCACTATCATTATTAGCAGGTAGGATAATGCAAAATATAGAAAGGTAGGTCACCAGCAGAGCACTGAAGAGCCTTGCAGCAAGGGGGCGAAAGGGATTCAGTCAGATATTACAGTGGAAACAGATGGCCACTTGTGGAGGCAGCGCGGGAAGGCTGCATCAAGCGGATAGGGGGCCCAAGGAGGAGGGTGGCTGGGACAGGGGCAAGTGTAAGATGAGGTGGGAACTAGGGAAGGACTCAAAGGGAGGCAACGGAAGGGGGAGGGGGCCGGCTCTGACAGGGAGAATCCAAGCGGCGGACAAGGAGGGGGTCAGAAGGAAAGGAGAAGAAAACACTAGACCATGAAGGGGAAAGGCAAATAAAACGTGGCCACAAGGACAAAAATAGAGGCTGGTTGAATGGTTGGGCAGAGGAGGAGAAAAAGGATGAGGGCCGTGCAGCCAAGCTGGAGAGAGGCTGGTAATGCTTACCTTGTAGAGGAGAAAGGTGGAAAAACTGTGATTGGCCAGAAGAAGGCTGGCAGGATGCCATCAGGAGCAACCATGGGGAAAGCAGAGAGGAAGAGGAGCATGTGTGGGGGGTTGCGGGCACGGCACTCTGGCCGCAGCGGGACGGGGACAGAGGCCTTTGTGCAGGCCTTAGTGGGAGCCAGCTCCGCCTGCCCACTTTCCGGCATGGCCCAGGTGAAAAAGCAGGTGACTGATCAGGTTTCTTGCAGGACAATAATGTCATAGCTATTTAAGAGATTATTAGTATTTCCTCTCATAAAGTGCTTGAACCCTCTGGTGTACCGCACAGCCATTTTCCACATTCTATAGATGGATGCAACGTGGCATTAATTTTCTCTTTCTCGCATTGTTTCAAAATTTGCTTTAGAAACCCATGACCATTTTGAGGAAATCGCTTTTGTTTGCAATGATTTTATCATTCCTTCTCTGTTTAGTTGACCTGAACCTCCTTGGCAGTTAGTGGTTAATGGAGTGAAGTTAGATATGCTAGAAGAATTTTCTAGAGCAGCTTTAGAATAGTGACTAGATGGTTTAGTTTCCGTTCGCATTGTATGTTTTATGTCTAAGTTGAACCCATATTCCTGCAGTTCATGTTTTGTGTGCCAAAGTATTTCTTTAATAATTCATGGCAGAATTATTAAATCTACTGTGTTCATGTATTTAGTGTTCACAAATTTGATGGATTGGATGTCCCGTGATTGTATTAATTCGAAGCTTGGAATTCATTTAAATACTGCAAGCACAGTTGTTCTGTTAGGAAAGGGATCATGGCTCTTCCTATCTAACATGGTTATAGTCAGGATAGCCGCTTGTCTTATTATTGTCTCTTTAATGGTTACTCACATTGGAGAGTTAGATGATTCTCACAGTAAGACTTGACTTTTAGATCTATATATTTCTTGCTCCTTTTTGTCTTGGGAGTTTGAGATGTGTTTGTCGCCACTCCTTACTTCGGAGTTTCTGCTCTGTTCCTTCGCTCATGGTCTTTTTTTGTTCTAAAGTTAAAAAGTCACGCTTGCAATGGTTATGAGTGTTGTTTAACATCTCTGCAACTACAGATAAGTCAGCATGTCTGACTTTATCTTGATTCAGGGTGTGATCTGGTAGGTCGTAGTAGAATAGGTGGAAATATTCATTAATTCCTCTGCATGAAATGTCGGATTATTATTTTCAATATTAATTATTTCGTTCGAGGGATGCAATGGTACGTCGACCTCCTGATAACATCCCTTCTCCACTCCCGGCTGCTCCTTTTAGTTCTTACATCTTTTTTTGTATTATTCAAGGGTCTTGGTTGATGGATAGGAGTGGTTACATTTTCTATACTTTTTTTTATTTACTTGGTATGGATTTGGTTGGTAGGCTTTGATTTTCTGTTTTTTTGTTCGTAACTCGCCTAGTTTTCAGCATAATAGTGCTCGAGCGTTTAGCACTCCTTTTTTCTTGCATGTATCTGAAAGACTTCATGCACTGATTCTTGGAGAGTTTCTTCAATTTGCAGCAAGGTTTTGTTTTCGGGGACTCGGGGAGCAGATGGTTTTGGGGGTTGCGATCGCTTCGTTATTTCAGACTCAGCCAAAGGCCCGGAATGATTGCCGGATCTGGATTCTCTGTTGGAGCAATGCACTGGACTAAAGACAACGATGGCAAAATGGGCAGTCGATCTGAGTTGGGTGGTTTGTTTAATTGGGACAGCTCGGCTGATACCCAGTCAACTTTGGAGGAGACTAGGGCAAGTATTTGTGCATGCTCATCATTTTTTTTAATCTAATATTTCGAAGATTTTGATTAGGCTAAGTACACCATTATTCATGGCACTCATGGCTATTTCAAAAGCCATCGGTGGATGAGGTTAGAATCCAAAGAAGAGTCTTGCAGTGGGTTTAACAAATGACATTTGGGGTGAAGCCTGAGGAGCTAGGGGATGATTCTGTAGTTTCTGGGTAAACTATAGGTGAGTGAGATAGATTTAGTGGCACTCTAATTATCTCCTGTCTATTTTGATCTATTGGTTGTTTTTTGCTTGTGACACATTCATTGGCAGTAGAAATCGACTTTATAAACTGCCTTGCAGTAGGAGGTTTCCCTTGGTTTACAGATTTGGGTGGTGAGGTCACCTGGTAACGAGTGGCAGTTGACCTTTCTGACACAACGCCTGTTGGGACTTGAGAGTATAATGCAGGGTGTTCAGAATTCACTGTTGCATGGACCAGTACCTTTATTGGTGCAGGGATTGAGGGTACCGCACATTCTGAGGTATCAGCTCATGGAGTGGGCGTAAGCTGTGAGGAGACTTTAGTTCTTTGAGAAGGGAGAGTTAGTAATTCAACATCTGATAAATGATGTTGGTTCTCCATGGGAGACAGGATTCTAGTATCTTCCTTAAGCACAAGTGGCAAATACTAAGGTCAGTTAGTCTTTTATTAGACCATAGATTTCTTATGTCCATGGAGATCGATTTTGAGCATCTTTTGTAGATTGACTTAGCATTACTTAAGGGAGGATGCGGGCCCCGCTCCAACTCACAGCGAATTGGCTGCAAAACTGGTTATGTGGAGACTGCTGTCAGCCTCCCTGCGTTTTCAGGCATGGCACTTTTTAGATTACTGGCTGCCTTTCGATGGATGTGCGAAGTATGTTTTTGTACGGCGTAACATTTTGAGCACAAAGGTTGATCTGCTAGCTGTGCAGCAGTACAGCCAAACAGCACTTAAGCAAGCGCCTCCGCAATGCGTGCGGGTTTCACAGATGTGGGTGATTCTGGGGTAAAGAGGTGTGGCCAGAGTAGAATTTTCACAAAACAGCACAATATGCCTGCAAAGTAATAGATATAAATGCACAATTAGGGTTCAGAATTGATGATAGCTAAATTTGTTTTGAAAGGTTAATTTAATTTAACCAAACAAAATAATTAAAAAAAAATAATAATTGATGATAGCTAATAATGTCCATAAGAGACGTCATGTGGGCACTGGGTTTTCAATAGCTTTTTCGTACCGTTTTAAATCCAGTAATCAGCACGGCAAGTAGGACAGCCAAGGACAGCCAAATAGCACTTATGCAAGCACTTCTGCAATACGCGCTCGCAAAGGCGCGTGGGTTCCACAGATGTAGGTGTTTCCGGGGCAAACGGGCTGGCCAGAGTAGAATTCTTTTAAATACCGCACAATATGCTGCTTTAAATCCAATAATCAGCGCAGCAATTAGGACAGCCAGGGACAGCCAGACAGCACTTAAGCAAGCACTTCCGCAATGGGTGCATGCAAATGCATGCGGGTTTCACAGATGTAGGTATTTCCGGTGTAAAGGATTGGGGCCAGAGTACAATTTTTAAAAAAACAGCACAATATACTGCTTTAAATCCAGTAATCAGCATATCAAGTAGAACACCCAGGGACATCCAAACAGCACTTAAGCAAGCACTTCAACAATTGTATTTGTATATTCTTTGAAAGAACACAGTTTTGCTTATAACACAAATAAATACAAAATAAATAAATTAAGCACTCCCGAGAAAGAGCACATACTACTTGCACCTGCTGCCAAGATGGTAACCACCTTAAGGTTTTACCGGGTACTTGTAACATTGTTGTGGTGATCCCCTGTTTCTTCATTAGTCTATCACCTTCCCTCTAGCATATCCCAGGTTGTTTTATTATTTATTTATTTATTTATTTATTTATTGTTAAATCAGGTTGGTTTGCTCAACGCGTCCCTTGTGACAGAATGAGGGTTCACTGACCGAACGCTGATCTGTTTTGCACAACGGGCAAATTATCGCATGTGGCAAAATAAGAGTTTACACACCGTGGGAAATAGTATTACTTGACCTTTCAGTGTCTACCCTTGTAGCAATCTGGCTATGCAATCGTTCGGACTGCTGCAGTACAAGGTCTCATCCTACTTAGTTTAAGCTGAATCCTTATTCTCTGAATTTCAGTCGTTTTTAGCAAGATCAAAACACAATCATTAACAGGGCTGAGAAGGACCTTCCATCAGAGCACCTCGCCATCTCCCATTCAAGCTATCACACAAATGGACTCACTCTTAAAGTGGTTTCCAACAGCACTGAGACCAAAACGCCGGCCACAGGCTGGAATCCCAGGTTTCTGCACTTAAGCAGGAATATGAAACATTTCTTTGAACTATGTACTTTGTCATCCGCATTATCCTAACAACTTTATTATTAAAGGTTTCTCTAAATTATAGATTAATCACCCTATGTATATTCTCATAACATGCTTTGCTTTTTGTTCACCTTATAACATATGGTTGCAGGCATGAGTGAGTGTCCCTGAGACAAAGGCCCTCATTACAACACCGGCGCTAAACCATGGCGCTATTCGCACCATGGTTGGTGCCGGTGTTGTAACGGGTCTGCCATGGTTCAATGGGGAATTACCACCCCGTTCCAAGGTTGGCGGGGCGGTAATTCCCCATTGAACCATGGCCCTTCCCCATTCCCATTTTCGCCCCATAGGGCTCAATGGGATGGGGAAGGCGCTAAGTACGGTACCGCAAATTGCGGTACCGTAGTTAGCACCAAGGTCCCTTTGCGGGTCCCTACTTTAACGGCTGGTGTACACCAGCCGTTAAGGTCGGGTCCTGCAAAGGGACCGCGTAGTAAGGCGCTAAGTGTTTAACGGCGCCGCAGACTTTTACGGCGCCGTTAAAAACTTAGCGCCAGGGTCGTAATGAGGCCCAAAGTAGCCACGCAGAGGTGGGTTGCTCTGCATCTAATTGAAACACACATATGCACACTGACAAAGGGCTGGTGGCATTCTCACCCAATACATTTGAACAAACATTCACCATTACCATCAAATGGTTAGTTGACAACATTTCTACAAGCTGCAACCACCTGGTAAAACAGTCTTTAACACTCTTTATGAGCAGCCTTGTGTATTGCACAGAAGGCATAGAACAGCACATGACTCCCATTTGGTAGGGACAGGTAATTTCACTTAGGGAACGTTGTTCACGTTGTTTCCTAGGTGATATTGCCTGTCCCTACCAAAAGAGACCTCTATCCTGACAACAGTGCATATCAACTGGTGGCATCATAGGTGATATTTCACATTTGATGGCAAATAGGACTAATCATGTCACAACAAATGTCATCTTCCATATTACAAGTGACCTTGACAATCTCACTCACTGCCATTATAGATGAACACCCACCTGTTGTGGCAGATAGGACCACTCATGCCAACATGCATATTTCAAGTGGCCTTTACATATCCACCTTCCTCCCACAAACAGTCTCTGCCCTAGTTGGGCAGCTGAAGATGAAGGGTGCCAGTAACTTGCATGGGCACATCCAGACTAATGCACGCACCACGATTGAACATCCCCAAAGTCATTAAAAACAACAAAGCCCACAATCCCAATACACACCACCACTGCAGGATCCTGCTACCCCTGGACATCATCATTAGAACAATGCCCACGCCACCATCTGCAGCAGCATTGAGCAGGCTTTTGGGGTACTGAAGAAATGGTGAAATGTACTGCATATGGCACAGCATCACTATGCACCACAACATCCCCATGCTTTAGGATGCCAAGGATGATGCATACTGTGGCAATGATGACCATGACTCACAGAATGGGCCTCGGCAATAACAGAACAACATGGACGGCCTAGTTCTGCATGTGCAAAACACCAATATAGGTGAATCGATCACCACAAAAAGGGTTACAATACCCCAAAACAGAAAATCCACATCAGAAATGACCACAAAAATGCCAACAAGAGCAATTCTAATACATTTTGAAGGGTGAGAATGTCTTTGCTGCCCCTATTGGGTGTGATGGTGAGACTCACATATGCCAATTATATAGGGTATGTAGAATGGGATGAATGTCTACGATGAGTGCAAAGTTTAAAAGGTCCTCGGGAAGCAAAACAAATCCAGGATGGGGGCACATGGGAAGAACAATCAAACAAAAGCTTCCTTATCTTAGAAAATCCAAAAAAATGTCTCAGGATGGGAAGTGATCAGAATGATGGCCGGTTACTTCCTTCACCATGGCTGATTGACACTTGGCCCTGTTTGATAGGTGTTTGTGACAGGGTAAGGTGACAATGTTGGGAGATGTATTGGGTGGGAGTCTCAGCTGGTTTCTGAACAGATGTTGTGGTAGAGCAGTGGTCTTCATACTGTGAGGCTAGCCCCCCTGGGGGGTCAGAAGCTTGGGTGGGGCATGAGAGTCTTTGAAAAGGGGTTACAATGACTGATTTTAATTGAAAATATAGGCTTTTAACAGAACATATATTCAGTTGTGGTTTGTGGGGAGGGTTGGGGAGGGGGCAGATCTAAAATATATTTACTCAAGAGGGTTCTGATTATAAAAAAGTTTGAATACCTTGATGTGGAAGTTGTGCTTTTTTCAGAGTCCACTTGATCTTATTTATGCTTGTTTGTTTGATTGCTTGTTTGTTTATTTATTTGATAATGCGCTAAAAGCCCTTGGGCAGCTGGGCGCAACAATACAAGTAGACTCGAAACTTAGTTACAGTGCCTGACACAGGCTATTACAAAACAGAGGTAGCTTACAACAAATGATACAAGTGATACAGTACATATAGGATCATAATGGGTGAGCATTAGAAGAATATCGTCTTAACATATGCATGACATGATCAGCTAGATAAGGGTGAATATCGTTTCATATCATTGTTGTGCAGCCATTTGAGAGCGTTACATCTAAATCTAGTGTAGGGTAATGGGCGTCTGAGGTCAGGTGGGAGTATGTTCCATGATTGTGCAGCTCTAACAGGGAAGCTAGATCCACCCGCTGTGGTAAGTTTGAATCTCGGGACTTCAAGTAAGAAGGTGTTGGCAGATCTCATCAGTCGGTTTGAGGGTCTCCAGTTGATTCTTTCAGCTAGGTAGGGGGGTGCTTGATTGTTGAGGCATTTGGACGTGAGAGAGATAGTTTTAAGGAGGATTCTGTCCTTTATCTTTAGCCAGTGGGCCTCAGTCCGGTATTTGGAGATATGCTCTTTGCGTGGGATATTCAAAGCTGCTCTTAGGGCATTATTTTGTAATCTCTGGAGTTTGTCGATGACCGACTTATTTGCAACTGAGTATAAGACGTTGCAATAGTCCAGTGTGGACATGATGAGGGCATTGGCCAAGGTGAGGCAGCTGGCACTGGACAGGAATGGTCTGGCAGCACGGATGATTTTACACGTGTAAGTGGTTGTAGAGGCGAGGGAGTTCACTTGCTTTTTGAGGGTGAGAGCTGAGTCGAGGTAAAAACGTAGAGTTTTAACCTCTCGCATGACCTTAATAGTATTATTGTCAATGTTAAATGAGGCATAGTCCGGGGTGAGTTTAGTTAGGTTGTGGTCTGATCCGAGAAGCAGGATTTCAGTTTTATCGTCGTTCAGGCAGAGGCCATGGGTGGCCATCCATGCCTGAATGAGGATGTATATTTTATTCACCAAAGCCAGGTCCACTTCATAGTTGCCCGAAAGGGGTATGAGGATCTGGGTGTCATCTGCATAATTTGTGTAGGTGACACCCAGTCTATCCAACTTGTCGAACAATGGCTTGGTGAAAATGTTGTACATAATGGGTGAGACACAGGAGCCCTGTGGAACTCCACATGTAATTTGGATGGGATCAGCACAGGTAGAGGTGGAAAAGACTCTCATGGTCCGGTTGGCTAGAAAGGATTGGACCCATGCTATAGCTTCCCCTGTGAAATTGGCAGCAAGCATGAGGTGGTTACATAAAATCGCATGATCCACCAAATCAAAAGCTGCTGACAAGTCCAGTAGGAGTAGCAGCGCTGTTTTTCCACTATCCTTGAATTCCTCAATTTTAGTTTTAAGATCTATCAAGGCTGTTTCAGTGCCATGGAGAGGGCGGAAGCCCGATTGGCGCGAGCCTAATAGATGGTTGGATTCTAAGTAATCTTGAGTTTGGAGATAGGCTACTCTATCGAGGATTTTTAGTAGGAAAGGTACAGTGGTGATAGGCCTATAATTAGTTGGGATGGATGGATCGAGGGTTTGTTTTTTAAGAAGGGGGAGGACCCAGGATTCTTTTAGGTTAGCTGGCACTGTGTTAGATTTGAAAGAGGAGTTAATGAGCTTCGAGATAAACGGGGCTAAATCTCTGGCTGCGTACTTTATTATTTGAGCTGGGCAACTGTCACCCTTACAGTTCGAAGGCTTCAGTGAGAGGATAACTAAAAGGGGGGATAGTGTTAGGTTCAGTCTCTAAAGGTGCTTGTTGGTCAGTAGGAGAGAGGGCGTCCTTTTTATTAGTTATTTTAAGTTGGAGGGTGGAGATTTTATTCGATAGGGTGTTCTGTATGTTAGGGCACCATATCTTGTCCTTGGTGACCATGTCAGTTGGTTGGATGGGGGATTCCATTTCCCGGAGGATGGCAAAAAGTTCCTTGGTATTAGATTTGGCATTGGTAGTTCTGTCATTGAATACATTTTTTTTGTATTGATAATTTCTGTCGTGTAATATTTGGCGAATTGGGTTAAGTTGGCTTTGTTGTTGTCAGTAGGCGAATTGCACCAGATAGTTTGGAGTTTTCATTTCTGCTTTCTCAGGTCCTTAAATTGGGGTGTGAACCAAGCATTAAGGTGGGCTTCTTGTTTAGCTTTGCATAGTTTGGGTGGTGCAATGGTATCTAGTGCTTGAGACATAGCTTTATTAAAGGTGACTACTAGGGTGTCTGGGTCAGTATTGTTCTCCAGGCCATTGATAGTAGGCAGGAGGAGGGGGATGAGTTTTTCCGTAGTAATTTCTTTTTTTACTTCTGGTGGGGAGTGGTGGTATTATTTTGATAATTTTAGGGCTAAGGAGGTCAAGTGTGGCAGTGAAATTTATTAGGTAGTGGTCAGTCCATAGTTGAGGGATGATGTCAGTAATGACCATGTTGCAGTTAAGTTCAGATACCCAGTCGAGGGTCCTACCTTTGACATGTGTGGGGGTAAGGACTTTTTGGGTAAGCCCGTGGTCGTTTAGGATAGCTGTTATAGAGAGGACATTTTTGTTATCTGGCTCATTAAAGCCAATGTTAAAGTCGCCTAGCAACAGCCTTTGCGAGTGGTTTTGGGTATTGTTAGCTATGAAAGTGGTAAGGTCATCTTCGAAGGTTCCCAAGGGACCTGGGGGCCTATAAATCAAGTGAATTTTTAGCGTGCGGTTATTAGAGAGTTGCAATTTTGCTGAGAGTACTTCGCAGGAAGCACAAGGAGGTGAGGTGGTAAGTCTAATAGGCAGAGTAGATTTAGCGATGATGGCTAGGCCACCGCCTTTAGCATTAGGTCTATCTACTCTGTGGATCTGGTAGTTGTCGGGTACGGCTAGCATCAGGGAGGGTCCTGCTGCCTCGTGGAGCCAAGTTTCTGTTACGGCAAGGAGGTTGATGATTCTGTCGTTTAGTATGTCAGCAATTTCTGTTGCATGGGCTACCATGGATCTGGCGTTGATAAGGGATCCAGTAAGTGATAAAGTATTCTTAGGCGTAGGATAGCTTGCAGATTTATCTGAGTGCTTGTTTCAACTCGGGTGTTTCTTTTTATGAAAGTGAGCGGGATTCGGGGTCGGCGTTGAGGGTTTTGTGACTTGAGTTTGCTTATCCAAGTGCGTCTGTATAGATGGAGATCTAACAGTATTGTTTACGCTGTTTCTTTTGGGTTCATATATGCAAGGTAGTCTTGCCCTAAGTCTCAAGTTTCTGTCTGTGGGGGGGCTGGTACTGTAGGTAGCAAAGGCCATGATTGTAGTTAGGAGGGTCAGGGAGGTCAGGTTTCTACACATGGTAGTTAGAGTAGTTAAATAGTTCAAGTTACTTCTCTTGCTTCGCTAGGGCAAGTAGGTGCTTGTGGCGGGTGAGCAGGTCATTTGAGATTTGCCATGCTGTTGGCTGGCCTCCACCATCCAGCGGCAGAGGGAAGCAATGCTGCTGGTCAAGTGGTGCACACTAGAAGAGCAGGAGTGGGCAACACTGCTAGCTTTACTTGTTGGTTGGGAGGCCCCCTATCGGGCCATTTGGGATTTCCACTGGCTAAATTGTATTTATCTATGCAGATGATACACAGTTTTTTTTCAGATGTAGATGCAGCTGATGACTTGTGGCCTAATACAGTGAGAGAATACGTCATATCAATTAAGATCTGGACAGACGTCAATGTTTTGAAGGTACGCCTTGACAAAACAGAAGGGAACTGCAGGAAGGGGGTAGATGGGAGGGATGAAAACAGAATATTCTGACTAGGTCGTGAGACGATTTGGAATGTGCAAGTTGGCGACATGAAAAAAGAAGAGGGGGAGGAAGGGAAGTTCAAGAGGCGAAAAGAAGAGAGGTAAAAGAAAATGTAAAACAGGGTAAAAAATGCAAAACAGGGAAAACGTGTCGGAACAAGTAGGGAAACTGCAATGACGAGAAAAAAAAACAGACATGCAATAATGTAAAACAGGTATGAGTGACTGCAACATGGAGAAGCCACGCTTCAGCAAGAGGGGCTACGTCAGGTATGCAGACACGCAGTTATGACAATCATGTAGACGTGACTGAAGGCTGGAAAATACTTGCCTCATGGGAAGTGGGGCTACATCAGCTCTTCAGGTATAGGAAGGTAGTACAGTTGCTGGGTCCAGGTGGCAAAGTCAAGAGTCAATGCCAACACAACGAGGTATGAGCACTATCATTATTAGCAGGTAGGATAATGCAAAATATAGAAAGGTAGGTCACCAGCAGAGCACTGAAGAGCCTTGCAGCAAGGGGGCGAAAGGGATTCAGTCAGATATTACAGTGGAAACAGATGGCCACTTGTGGAGGCAGCGCGGGAAGGCTGCATCAAGCGGATAGGGCACCCAAGGAGGAGGGTGGCTGGGACAGGGGCAAGTGTAAGATGAGGTGGGAACTAGGGAAGGACTCAAAGGGAGGCAACGGAATGGGGAGGGGGCCGGCTCTGACAGGGAGAATCCAAGCGGCAGACAAGGAGGGCGTCAGAAGGAAAGGAGAAGAAAACACTAGACCATGAAGGGGAAAGGCAAATAAAACGTGGCCACAAGGACAAAAATAGAGGCTGGTTGAATGGTTGGGCAGTGGAGGAGAAAAAGGATGAGGGCCGTGCAGCCAAGCTGGAGAGAGGCTGGTAATGCTTACCTTGTAGAGGAGAAAGGTGGAAAAACTGTGATTGGCCAGAAGAAGGCTGGCAGGATGCCATCAGGAGCAACCATGGGGAAAGCAGAGAGGAAGAGGAGCATGTGTGGGGGGTTGCGGGCACGGCACTCTGGCCGCAGCGGGACAGGGACAGAGGCCTTTGTGCAGGCCTTAGTGGGAGCCAGCTTCGCCTGCCCACTTCCCGGCATGGCCCAGGTGAAAAAGCAGGTGACCGATCATAAACAGTTGTGGAAGGGAGGTCAGAGGTAGCTAAGAACAACGCTGCAACATAGGAAAATGCAGCAGCCATTATTGAAAAGGCTCCATGCCTACCTTAATTTTGATGCAGGCCAGCAGGGACTATACATGGCACGCCCAATCCAAGGAGGTGCAGTGGGCCTTGCAGGCTGCAGTCAATGGGCATGATGCAGATGGAAGGAAGCCTACAGGAGTCTGCAGCCTGCAACCCTCCTCGCTCCTCATATTGTGTGCCAATAAAAAAAAAACAAGTCATGTTTTAAAAGCTTACGCCTCCTATTTAAAAAATTGAACCTTACAAATGGCTCCCCACTATCAACAAAATACAAACTTTACACCCCCAATCAATGGCTTAGATTAAACAAAGAGAGTTTAGTAATGGTACTATACTACTGTAAATAAAACCCAGGCAGACACTCTTACTCAGTACAAGTGGCCAATCTATGGAACTTTCTTTCATCGTCAATCTGAAGAGAACCAGAATCATTTTCTTTTTTGGAATTCCTAGACACCTTTCATTTTTATCTCTTTTAACTTCCATCTTCTTAGATAGCTGATCCATAATTCGCCATTTCATAGTGGCAAGATACCTCAGGGTGATTGTCGGGCTTTAACAAAGAAAAACATATTTACTTCGATATTCTCCCTGCCCCAGTGTAGACCAGCAGAGCATCAGTAACAGATGCCTGCTTTTAGGCCAATTTGGCATCCTCCCTGTCCACTGCAAAGGCCTCTGATGCTGTAAATGTAGGAATAAAGGCCTGCTTTAGGGCCACTTGGGCGTCCACTCTTGCCACCCATGCCTCATCTAACAGATTTTTCCTCAACTGGTTTGCAGCCTCTAACTCCTGATGAACATTCTCCATGAACTGTTGGATACCTCCTAGGAAAGGGTCCAATAAGGAACAGGCATCCACCAATTCCCTCTCATTCTCCTCCAGCCAGGCCAGGAGTTCCCCCATGGCTGACAGACTGCATACAAGGTCTGCTTAGACACTGTTGGCCATTGTGGCAGGAGTAATGGGTAGGGGAATGCAAAAGTGGTGCATGTTTTGGGGAAGGGAGTAATCCCAGGGTCCTGGAGGAAGTTCTGAAGGTTTTCTACAAGGCCAGAGAAGAACGGCCTCCATTGAAATGGTGGCAACCTCACCAGAACCAGAGTGTCTCCAGCAATCAGTTGCTGGATATCAGTTTGGACCACGAAGACATCATCAGTTGTCGTGACAGGTGAAATGTTCCGCTGGCCACTATGGCCAGCTAGTTGGCTGCCTGTGATGGTCGAGGGCTGGAGTGTGATGGTTCAGGTGGTGGTTGGACAGTGTCCCATAGAGCTCCAGAATCATCCCAAAAACCTGGGCAAGCTTGCTTGCCTTATCAATGGCCTTGTTAACATCGCCATTTTATGTATTTATTTATTTATTGCATTTAGAGTTGTGCACAGAGCCCTATGGCAGATAGGCACTGATTCTTACAGAAAGTAGGTGAGACAGTGAAAGACGCGATTACAGTGTAAGTACATAGTCACAATCATAGAAAGGGGAGAACAGTTAGGTGAATAGGTGAATTTTGAGTTTTTTCTGGGATAGGAGGAAGGATGGCTCCTCCCGGAGCAGGAGTGGGAGAATGTTCCAAAGTGTAGCAGAGCGAACATGGAAGCTGACATTGCCTGCTCTTTTGACATCCCCATTTTCTTTGTTGATGATGGTGACTCCATGATCCCAAGTGGATGAGTGCACAAAGTGAGCAGGCGCTGTATATGCGATTGTTTGCACAGATGATTCATTTACATTACACTGGCTTTCATCACATTGCCCACCACGATCAAGTGCCAGAACGGTTCTATGTCATATCATCGACAACCAATTTTTCCACAGGGGTTTTTCGGAAAAACGTTGCTGATAAAACTCATCAAAAAGTGTTATTTTTTATTTTTGGGTCAGTTAGCCCCCAAATTCCCCTCCCCCACCTATTATTTGCTGTTCCCGACCCCCCAACTCTTTATACCCCCCCAAATAAAATGTCTATGCGTTTTTTCGGCAAAGATTTTTCGGCAAAAGCCCTGCCGAAAAAAACAACTGTTGGCGATACAACATCATACCACCAGAACAAGGGTTATTGATTGAGCAACAGTAATGCCCAGCAACGGAGAATCAATGTTGAAAGCTGTCTAATATGTGAATGTACAGGGCATATCATTTGTGTTTGGCCTGCCCCATGGCACCAGGAGGGCATGAGTCATAGGTGCATGCAATTCTGGAGATATGAGAGGAGGGGCAGCTCAGATGACAGGCTCATGAGGGTTGGGTATCCAGCACCGTGATTACAAATCCTAAGCCTACTGTTGCTCCAGTATTTACACCTATGTCACATTTCAATGTCTCAAAAATACACCGGGTAGAATGCACTTTTGTCTTTGGTAAAAGGCCTACTATTAGCACAGGACAGGGCTGACCATGGAATCCCACATGATCCGCAATGTAATGGTATTTCACCCCATTCTGCCTAATAGTGGAACTGGCTTTGGATTCAAAGATGCAAGTGAAATATAATGCCTTGAAGGCATAAGCAAAAGATGTTCCTATATTGTATCCTCCAGGGATATATTAGGTTATGTTTAAGTAAAAGTAGACTGAGCAAGAAGTGTGATGCATGCTTAATGGCAGTCTAAACTGCAATACTTAGATTAGCAAGAGTAGTGCCGAAAAACGGCAAAACTTTATTCAAAGCGCTTTAATGCTAATAAAAAAGCTCCTAGAGCCCTATATCAGCATTGTATTGCAAAGTAGCTACGTAGCAAGAGAGCTTTTAGTAATATTGTCACAAACACATAGTGAGATACGTTTTTCTGCATTAACATACATTCATGTATTCATGTATGTTAGCATTTAATATAGCAAAGCGCTAACCAGCTTGATCGCTTGATCGTATCATACATGCATGCATGAAATCACGTTCGCATGTGTAGTTAGTTATGAGCAGGCCAGTACATAACCCCATATGCATACATATAACCAATACCTATAACGAGTAGGCAGTGAGATCAAATAATCTCAATTTTCTGTGTTGGAGGAATAGGCAGCATTCTCCTTAACAGCTAAAACGTTGAGCCAAGTCCTTGAATTAGGGATATTTAGGGCTTTCAGATAATTTAGCTTGAAGATGTAGAATTAATTCAGCAAGAAGCTAAATATTGATAATTCAACAAGAAGCTGAGTGGAGGTATCAATCCATTGTTTAGCTACATCATATAACATTCAATTGAATAGTGAAGATACTTATACATGAGATTTGGAAGCAGGGGATTCACCCACCAAGTGATTGCATTCATGGTAAGGGGGATTTCCAAGCTAGAGACCCTATAAATATGCTGCCAGCCCTCATACAAAGGCTGGCTGGCTTGCTGTGTCTGTTTTTGCTGAGATCCTGTCAGAGGATATAGGGGGTTTGAGCTTTGAGCTACACCTTAAAGACTTTTTAATAAATGTGTTATGCTCAGCCATGGACCCTTGGGCTTAAGGGTGCAACAAGACAAAACAACAGACAAGAGAAGAGCTCCGGAAAGATATACGAATAACGAGGTTCATAATAGTTTGTGACCCTTAAATCCTAGGCAAACAGATAGGTCTTCAGCTTCCTTTTGAATATATCTATTGATGCAATGCATCTTAGCTCCAGTGGAAAGTCATTCCAAGCATTGGGGGCAATTGCAGCCAAGTTAGTGAGAACAGAAAGCAAGGAAGGCCGAGAGGTTCCGTTAACAATTATATCCACATGAACCTCAGATGTGAACCAGCGAGTGATACCAGATCCCACAAGAGTGCGCAGGAGACCACATATGAACAGAAACTTATGGGTCTCATTTTACAAGAAATTGTATGTATGGGACAGCTAGCGAGGCGGTAACGAAATAGAACTTGCATTATTTTTATACAGAATGCAACGCTGAATGTCATGCACGGCAAACTGCAATAGCAGAAAGGAAATAGGACATCATGGTGTCCATGTGAAACAGACACATTTAGCTGCAATAACAGAGCACAACTGAGACGCAGCCTTACAGTCATAGTAGGCACCTAGTTGAAGGTGTTTTCTCCTGATGTTAAATATGAGAAATTAATACATTGTTTAAGTTTAGGCTGGGTTGAGCCAGCCAGACATCTTTGGTTTGCAGAGCAAGTGTATGGGACAGAGTAATTGCCAATATTCATTCTGCTTCATTGCAGATGCAGCTTAAGTAGTGTCCAACTTGCTCTCCAGTCATTTTGAAGCTTTTCCCTTGCATACAAGAATAACATTTTTATACCAAGGTTTGAAAGGATTTCTGTAATCAGCCATTCGGAAGAACCAACATTAATTGCAACTGTTTGATTTTGTTTTACAGATGGGGATTCTTGCTTGCCTCTGATTTATTCTTAAAAAGAAGATAATATTGTCTATTACCCCCTGATAAATGTTCAGCATTTGATTGCAAATGGGAACAGAAACATGACATATTGGGGTCGATTGATGGAACAAACGTGCGCCGAAAATCCCAGCGCAAGGAGGCGCAAGGTGGCGCAAGCGTGAGAAACCCAGCGCACGCGCATGCGTGCGATTCAAGGAAGACGCTGCGCGTGTTTCCCGCTGTCCGTGCGCCAAATCCTTGCATGGCACACGCGGGCACAAACTCCACCAAACAGCGTGCGCTACGCACACAGCAAAAGCGCACATAGCGCGGCGCACACAACCAAAGTGGGCGGAACAGTGGGCATAACACGCTTAATGGGGAATAACGCATGAAAAAGAAGGCGTAACTGGGGAAGTACTGCAGGGAACTACACGGAACGCCCACACGCACGCGAACAACCCGTATTCATGGATATGAATACGGGAAACCCGCGCACGGCAAAAGACGCACACAGGCGTCAACGCGTCCGCCACGCAAAGGCAGGCGGAAGCGTCCCCGCGCACAGTATAAAAGTGCACGGAAACAACAAACACATATATACAGCTACGATGAATGCCCCATTTGTCGCAGCACTGATCGTGGGACACCGCAGGAGGAGGAGAATAGCCAGGGCACGCATTTTCGCACCATGGACAAGACTTTATTGGATGCCTGACGACCAGGTCTACGGCAGGTATAGGTTTCCACCTCATATCATCCTAGACCTGGTCAGGGAGTGGGAAGATGACCTTACATCCCCCACCCTTTACTCCCAAGCATTGAGCCCCTTGGAGAAGGTGCTCAATGTCCTGCATTTCTTGGCCACTGGGTCATTTCAGCGGACTACTGCCATAGTGGGGGGGGTCTCACAGGCCACGCAGTCACGCTGCCTACACCAGGTCTTAGCAATCATGACAGCGCGCCCCTCAGTCCGCAGGCACATATACATGCCCAGAACACCCGCAGAAAGGCAGGCCGTTGTCCTGGATTTTTACAGGGTGGCACACTTCCCCAAAGTGCTCGGTGCCATAGATTGCACCCATGTGGCCCTACGTCCACCTCGGGCCACTGAGCACATCTATCGAAACCGCAAGCTCTGGCATTCCATCAAGGTACAGGTGGTATGCGATGCAAAGGGAATCATCACCTCTGTCTATGCAAACTACTCTGGCTCCACTCATGACAGTTTCATATACAGAATGTCCGCCCTGAGCCGGGCCCTGGAAGCTAGGCAGCATGGCGACACATGGCTCCTAGGTGAGTACAAATGCCCTTGCACATGCATGCATGTCACACACACACAAATACACAAACCCCAATAATCACAACCATTATCACCTCCCCAGGGGACAGTGCCTACCCTCTGAGCAACCACATGATGACGCCAATCCGGAACCCCACCACACCACTCCAGGTAAGATACAACACCGCCCATATTGCAACCAGGGCCATAGTGGAGCGCACAATCGGAGCGCTCAAGTCACGCTTCCGCTCCCTTGACCACTCTGGCGGGCAGCTACTCTATGCACCCCCAGTAGTGTGCAGGATCATTGTGGCAGCATGTGTTCTGCACAATGTTGCAACACGGCAGGGCGTACTGGTGGACATGGTGGTGCCCCCACATCCCCAACCACAGGCACAGGCGCTGCCCATGGGAGGGGACAGGGCACATGGCGAGGAAGCCCGGACCCAGCTTGTGGCCAGTTTTTTCACCTAAACTCCCACCCCTGCGAAGTGCACACAGGCCTGGCACATACCAGGTGACAATCGATGATGACAAACAGACAGTCAACTGTCACAACCTTACCACCCTGAGATTGTTGCTATGGAAGTGCCACATTGTCTGCATCCCTAGCTACTTAAACACAAGCTATCCTGTGTGACCAAAAGGCACACAATGACATATGATATGGCATTTGTAACGTGCCTATACACAAGTGTTTCAAGGTGTGACAAGGCAAGGAGGGGGGAACAAGGGAAGACAGACAACGATCCTACTAGGCCAGGTGTCATTTAGATTGCGCAAGTGCAGGGGTAGGGGGGAAGGGAAAAGTGCAAGGGGAAGGGGAGGGGAGGAGTGCAGTACAGGGTAAGTAGAATAAAAAATAAATAAATAGTCCAGCTGGTGGCAAGTGCAAAGGTAAGTGCAGACAAGTGCTGGGAAGGGGGGGCTGTAGGGATAGAGAGACAGTCCCGCAGTGCAGGGGTTGCCAGGGAGGCAGTGCAAGTGGAGAGTGGCTGGGCCAGGGACCGAGGTTGGTGAGAGTGGCCCAGTTGCAGATTCAGTGCAGTTTCAGTGAAGAATTTAGCAAGGGAGAGGGAGAGAGAAAGCAGAAGCAAAGAGGAAGGTTTTGAGGTGTTTCCGGAACCGGAGATGGTTCTCCTCAAGTTCCAGGGAGGCAGGAAGGCTGTTCCAGAGGGAGGCCCCTGCCGCGGAGAGAGATCTATCCCCAGCTCGTTGCTTCGGGAAGCGGCTGACCCTGACATGCAAGGTGTGAATCACACACACCTGCGAAACAGGCCATCACCATCACTGTTATGTCACTCAAACCCTCCCAAACCACAACATGACATGGCAAGCAATATCCATACACCAACACAGTACCAATAAGGTACACATTGCCATGTTAAAAATGTACATTGGCATCAGACAAGGATGCCTGACATGGAATCAGATGAAATGACTGACCAACAACCTCCCACCCAAAATAAGTCATTCCCAAATGCATTACAAAAGTTGTAGCCGTAACATAACAATGAATGCCTGTCTACATGCACATTGTGCATTGCAAAATCAACACTGCAGCTTCTGTGTGCTGTGTCCAACTCCTACAACACACTGCTCAGCGCACAGCACAGTGAACAGCTATTGTGTGTGATGCACACCCTGAGCATCACATCTAAGCGACAAACCACATCAAAAAGCAAATTAGGCATGTACAGGATCCATAATGGGTCACCGAACATGTGCTGCAGGGACACAGTGGGCACCAGAAGGCAAACAGAGTATACACGTGGTTATCCAAGGGTGGTTGTACATGTAGTGCATCATAGTGCGAGTGTGTGGGTCAGTAAGGACATGCACTCAACATATGCATGTGCAATCAAGTGACCATCAGTGTCCTCTACACATCACATGTGAACATTCACCATGTGTACACCCCAGCATGTCAAACCACAACTATCCCCTCACATCTGAAAGGTAAACACAAGACATGAGCAGGCATTGATCAGCAGAATACATCATGTACATAGGACACCACAATTACAATGGCAGAGTTCCCATCACACTGCAGGGCAAGGCAACTATCAACAACAAAAAAAACCCCTCCCTCACAAATCACCATGACCCACTGAACAACTGCACCT
The DNA here is from genome assembly GCF_040938575.1 of Ambystoma mexicanum. NCBI lineage: Eukaryota > Metazoa > Chordata > Amphibia > Caudata > Ambystomatidae > Ambystoma > Ambystoma mexicanum. The sequence continues at coordinate 434,426,144 of NC_090937.1, forward strand.
GGGTCATGGAGCCTTCAACCTTCAATTTCACCTGGCCACAGGATCACCCTTCCCCTTCGTCACCATCTCCCACCTTGTGTGTAAAAAGTTGCCTGCACCCTCAGAGTCCACCCTGATTTGCAAAAAACACAAAATCCAAGGCAGAAAAACGAACCAGAACAGCCTCCAGTAGATGACTTGAAGTAGCAGTACCTCACAAAGGCCAAGTACTACCACAATGATGTAACAACCAAGGTAGCACAGTAAAACAATGTCACAACAGGAAGTGAACCATGTGTGGTACATAACATAGAATGATGCACCACGAACGGATGTGTACTGTCACAGCTCCCGTGTACAGGTGCAGGAGTGGCACGAACCAACCACCCCCACCGTGGCCCGGGTGCCTGCAAGGTCAAACTCACACAGGCCTCTGAGACCCTGGTGGGGAAGGAGGGTCAGGGATATGCAGTCGGGACAGGTGTTGGCACACTGGATAACTGGAATGAGTGGCAGGAGAGGGGAGGAGGAATGACACGTGAAAGTAGGGAATGCACGAAAATGTACTACCTGCATGAACACATAGACAATCCTAACAAACTTGTACATCATTGTCAGGGCCTTCCGGAGTCCAGGCTTAGGAGTGGCACGAACCAACCACCCCCTCTAGGGTTTCGGCGGCTGCAAGCTTGGGGCTTGCACAGGCATCCACAACCCCAGCGGAGAAAGAGGGTTAGGGAACGTTGGTTGGATAGGTACGGGAAGCAGGAACACCGGGTAGAGGGTACAGTGTTTAGACTTGGATAGTACTTGTTGTGATTAGGGAAAAAAAACATACCAAATTGAATTACACATTCATCCATGCATTAGTGCACCCCCCAGCAAGCCTATGCAGAGCAGTTTGAAAGAAAAACAACAAGACACTTAGCTCTGGTTTTGAGTGATGGCCTCCTGCCTGTGCACTCTCAGGTCCGGTTACAGGAGCACTTCAATGCTGCAAAGAGAGCCACAGTTAATAATCTGTGCGTGCCCATAACACACAAACACACCAAGAAATATGCCCCATAGCAACAAACTCCTCTACAAACAGACAATCTGGTGTGGATGCTTCGTACCCATATGTAACATTACCCCTGTGATGGGTCATACACAGTCAATGCAGTAAGTCAGCCGCCGGTGGGTGCGTGGCAAATGGAGCACCAATGTGTCACAATTCACACAACATGCAATGTTCCCTGGGTAAGCAGACAGACGCATATAGCAAGGTATGACTTCAGAACAAGTCGTGTTCCACCATGACCGAAACAAAGTAGGCAGTGCATGTTTCAAAATGTACATGGAAATGAAATGCAATGCACCCGAGTCTGTCCCTTGCTGTATGTCCCTGTGAGCTGCTCCTTTCCATGTCTCGGAAGGCTTCATGGGTGATACAAGTGCCTCAATGGCCCATGGTGGACCGGAGGGTATGTGCCACTGCCCCTGCAGGTGCTCCAGACAACCTTACAATCAACTAGCCATCAGTCCACCAACACATCTGAGCTGTATTGTGTGCTTCAACACCAATATTCGTCCAAGCTCACCCTCAGTGCTGCTACTAAGCCTGCATGTGCAACTGGCCTGGTGGAAGCTTTGCTGTGTTGTGGCCCCCCTGTGCTGCTCACCTTGCCTGGAGTTCCTTGGAACACGTCAGCAGATCTAAGATGTATGTCTGCAATCCCTGTGCCTCTGCTTGCGCACACATGTGAATGTGGTTACCAACAAACGTGTCCAGAATCCAGACGTCCAATGGGCCATGTCTGCTGGCAAAAGTCGTCTGGAGGCTCATCCCCCTGCAGAAAGGGCATGAAACACATGATTAATGCTTTAAAGTCATTTGTGTGTGTCTCTTCAGGCATCTCATTACTGGACCATGTCAGAGACGTACATCAGAAATCACACCATCAGTCCGTCTTTCACATCCAAAGTGTGGAACACACTATCTACGGCATGAATTGTAACAAGCATGTGTACAGTAAAGATAATAAACATACTACAAAATGCATAGCAATGAATGTACACATTAATCATGAAACACCCCATCTAGCAAAAGCAGAACATTGGTCAATAACACCGCAATCATCCCCACTAGGGGTGTTAACACAAGTTACACAGCACCAGACATGCCACAGATATGACAGTCCAAAGCCCTTGTGTAATAGGCTGTTACACCGAACCATCCTTGCGAGCCCATGGATAAGGGAGGCAGGAGTGGCATATGTGAGTCAAGGACCCCAAGCAGCAAACACATACACAAGACAAGCCTGAAGGGCCCAGCTGGAACAGACAGTGGATGCTTTCAAAAGCCACAAAGCACCACACCGTCACATGAAAGCACAATAGACAAGCAATTTTAAACTATATTAACTAAATACACTAACTATGAAAAACTTACATTACCTAATTAAACTAACTATAAAACAGAAACTTAACTAACTAAACTAAAAGAAAAATCAAAAATGGCCAAAAAAGACCCGGGGGGAGGGGAGGCACCCAGGAGGGGGGAGGTACAGGGTGCTGCTCAACACCCACATGCGATGATGCTGAGCCAAAAAAAAACCTCCATGGGCTCAACGCCTGCACAGCCCGACCTATGTGGGAGATAGATGGTCGTCCGAGTCTGGTTCATCGTGGAAAGGAGGACGTGGCACAGTAGCCTGGCCACGCCTAGCCGCAGCTTGCCCCTCGACAGCAGCAAGTCTGCCGGACGGGTGAGCCTGGTTCTGTGTGACGATGTGACGTAGGTCTGCATGCAGGACCTCACGTGATACAAGTGCTTCCTCTTGCAAGGTAGCACGTGTAACACGGAGTTCCTCCTGCAAGGCCTGGCTGGACAACCGCTGCACCTCCCGGCAAGCCTGTAGCCGAGATGGTACGCTCAAGCTGTGCAAACCTCTCCTCTGCCCGCTGCCTCTAGGACATCATAAGGACACCCAGAGTGGATTTGAGGGAAGCATACTCCTCCCTCAGGGCATCCATGTGCGCCTCTGCGTGAGCAGCAATTGCTTTACGCAGAGACGACATTTCAGCCTGGCGTGCCCTGTCTGAGGCCGCCATGCCCAGCCTGAGCGAGCGGGCCGTGGACCGTGCCGCCTGCTGCTGGAGAAGCACCTGCCTAGCAGGGGGAGCACAGATCGGGCCACACGCTCCATGCTCTCAGCGATGTTCTCCTTTGCTGCCCCCTGCCGTTCTAAATTGGCAGTCATGTCTTGCTCCCACTCAGTATACTGCGGTTGCATGCGACGACCACGTTGCTGGGCTTGACCCTTGCGGGACCCAAGGACTGGGTGGCCTCGCTGTGTTGGCACCGCCCGCGGCTGCACAACTACATGCCCCCGTCAACGTGATGTCCCAGGCACATCAGTGACTGGTGTGGAGGGTGACCCTGCGTCCCGATCCACCACAGGTGGAGGAACCAAGACTGTCGGACCCCTCAGTGCAGGTGTCGCAGACAGAGGAGTGTCCACATCAGAATCACTCACCCCTGACACATGGACTTGATGCTCATCCAACTCGACATGGACGTCAGAGTCATCATCAGGGCTGGAGTCATAGGCAGCCAGAGACAAGATGGACTGTAACACTTGGGGGTTTTCGTGGCCTACCACCCCACGACCCCCACTTGTGCCGGGTTGATGTAGTGGTAACAACCCTGTGTCTGGCATGACAACACCATCCTCCGCCTCCATTGTGTCATCACCTGAAAAATAGAGAGAAAAAAGGTCACTACACATGTCAGAAGCACACAACACACACACACACCGACAACAAACACATCAGGCAGACATGTGACACACAAAAGAGAACCTGGCATGCATTCTGGGTCAATTTTGAATTGCTTCTGTGATCAGACCTGTTGAAAGGTGGCTGTTTGCATAGAAGTGGGTCTATGCAGTGCAGCAAATGTGTATGTCACTCACTACCTACATGTACAAGGACTCCATGGTGTGTGTCAGGAAATGTGAAGGCAGTGCAAGGTCAAATTCAGGCATCACGTGCACTGTGCATTCAATGGGTAGCATATCTACAAGCAAAGCACCCCTCCACCCAAGTACAAAAGCAGGGATGCCTAGCATGGTATCAAAAGGCTGACCATAGACCTGTGTATTGACAGGCAGTGTTGACTTGCATCAACAGCTTAATGTGATTCAAGTGACAACACTGCAAATGATGATGGGACATCAGGACACATGATGAAAACTCTGGAGGCCGCCCACCTGTGAAGAAGACACTACAACAGTCGGGCAGAGTCATTGGCCATTAAACAGGCTGAGGCCTGTGAGCCACACAGATTGTCAGACCCTAAACATGTGTGCAATGCAGTACTGAGCGACAGTTGACATTTGAAGGCTGATGAGATGCCATGCAATGTATGTCACCCAGGACTTGTATTACAGTGATCATCCAGTCAAGGACACATAGGGGCATGCGTGCAATGCACATGGAGCATGAATGGGCACTCATGTCCCTGCGGGGCATCTGACCTATGCACAGTACAAGTGAGATACCCTGCATCAAGTACTAAGGCTGTACCACACAGCATATGTCTGGCAGATTGTACGCTGGAAGTTAGCATGTACACAGGACGCATGAACAGGAAAGTACACAATGGCAAGATTGAAGCAGACCAGTGCAAAGGTGGAACTGGGGTGCAGAGTGGCAGAGGAGGGGCAAGGGAGCATGCCTACATGGAGTACCCACATGCAGGCAGAGGACACATGCACGTCAGTCATGCTATGACATTGTGCCTGGGCGAGAGGAAGGTCACCCCACGCCACATGCAGAAGGGCCAGTGAGCTGGAACATGGACCGGAGGGGTATACTGGTAACCAGCATGTGAGTAGGGTGCAATAGTGGTGATGCAGACAGTCCCCGTCTGTTCCACATGTCCACCATCCAGCAGAGCAGACATGCATCACGGAAGCATTGCATTACTTACACATCAGAACCATGTACACGTCACATGTAGTGGCAATCATGCACAACACATCCCACAAGTAAAACACACACGTCCTCAACAAACACGCATCAACACTCACTGGACTGGGCATCAAAGTCCAGGATCTCTCCCACTCCTTCGACCGATTCAGATGGTATGAACTCTGCAACGAGTGACTCATGCGGAGTGAGCTCTTCCTCCTCTGGTGCAGGCCCACCGCCAGTCACCAGAGTCAAGTTGTAATTTGAGGCACGCTTAGCCTTAGCGCTGTGTTTGAGGTCATTCCAACGCTTTTTGCACTCTTGCGCCATGCACACCTCATGGCCGAATGAACTGACATGTTCCGCAACATGCTTCCAGTGGGTGTCACGGTGGGCAGCCGTAGTCTGACTATTGGCACCCACTACCATGTCATGGCTTTGACCCCGCACATAGTCCACGAGGAAGTCCAGTTCCTGCTTGCAGAAAGGCTTCTTCCTAGATGTGCAGAGGTTGTGGCTGTGTGTGGGGTCCCAGCCTGTGCTGCAGGTGCAACCTTCCTCCTCTTGGACTGTGGCGCAGACCCTGGCTGGCTAATGCCGCCCTGACCAGTATGGCCAGTGGGTTTGGTGGATTGAGCCAAGGAAGTGGCAGGTGGATGGACGACCAAAGGCCTGACTTGTGTCAGTGGCAGCTGGGTGCCCTCTAATGAACCCTGAGCAGCAACATCCGCTGTGGCAGGGTCATTGACCTCAACTGTCCTGGTTGGCAGACTCACAACCGGGGTGTTGTTGGGTGCATCTGCCCCTGCACTTGCCAACACCCGGCTGTTCGATGCAGCAGATGACATAACTGCCCAAGGGACACGTGTCTTGGTCAGAGCAGCCCTGCGTGCCCCTATGGTTTCCCTCCTGGCCTGTTGGAAATCTACCAAGGGCTCCTCAAGTGCCAACGCAGCCTGCGCTGGCAGACCCTGAGCCTGGGTGGCGGTGTCCACAGCTGCACCTGCATCTACCACTACCCTTGGGCCCATGGCAGTCGATGGAACGGACTGCCGGGTCACACGGGTGCCAGTGCCAGATGCAGAAGCTGCATCCCCCGGAACCACAGGGGGGGTTGGCATGACTGCACCAACACATGGCACAACATTGTGCTCAAGTGGCGCACCCCTGCCTCTTCCCCCTCTGTGGCTGCCCTGGACACCCTGGAGTCCCCCTACTCCCTGGTCACCACGGCCACATCCCCGACCACGCCTGCCACGAGGAGTACGCCCAGCTGAGGCGCCCCTCACCTTTGGTGGCCTCCTAACCATGGGACAGATGTAGTAGTGCCGGCACAGATGGAGTAGTGCCAATGGGAGGTGTACACCCGAATTGACCTGTGTAATTGGGGTGAAGGGGGTGGAAAGCAAGATGTTAACAGCCCCCCTGCACCTGCAAGGCTGTATGTGACCCCAGTGATGTAGTGACGGGTCACGCAACGCTCAGGCACCCCAAAACAGCAGTAAAACCGTGCACGCAACCCTGCAGCCTATGTGCGTGGAAACAACCGCCCGCAGTACGCAGTGGCACCCAGTAACACGAATAACGCGTACGCGTGGGACATGCAGGCTACTATGATCTCGAAAAAGGGTGCGATACAGAGGGGCACCCGCAGTGAGAAAAATAGCGTGTGCGACTCACCGTCTGACTAGCACGATGCAGGAAAACACGCGTAGCCAATACCCCCGCCAAAAGAAGAGATACGTCCTTGATAGCTGTGAAGTTGTGATGGCGCACGAAACAACAGGAAGCAGCAACACATGTCGGTCTCAACGAAAGGCACGTACAGCGAACTGCTGCTCCCGCTCACCTTTAACCTGTGCTGAGGGAAACGCCCGTATGCATCACGTCACTTACGCGCATTGGCCCTTTCCTCGGATTACACGCATTCCCACGCGGACGTGCAGTATTTCACGCGTGCTGAACCACTATGCTAACGTCACGAGGGAAACGCTCGCGCATGCCCACGCGCATCACGTCACAGAGGCGCTTATGCTTGAAGGGCCTTTGGTCCAATGAAAGCGCGTACGAGTGCTGACGCACTTACGCGCTAGGGGCCTTTCCTTGAATCACACGCTGACGTGCACATTTTTCATGTGCCAAATCACTCCGTATCAAGCTGGCCACGTGAAAACACACGGAAGACCACGCTCCTGCCCAAAAGGCCGAATCACTGCCCCCCAGAGCCCCGAGCACTCTCCCACCTGCCATCTGCTGCTGCCTGACTGCCTGCTGCCCACGTCCCCTGCTATTTGCTGCCTGCACATCAGCCAGGGGTGCAGTTGCTGTGACCACCCCTGCTGGAACTAAAGACTCCTGACTGGGATACCATCGCTCCACAGCCCAGCCCCAGGACCCAGTTGCCCACCCACTCCTGCCTCTGGGGTTGCCATGTCGGGCAGTACACCATCTGGCACCACTGGCAACCCCCAGCCAGAGAGGCAGAGGGCCACCAGCTTCACTGCCACTGAAGTTGGTGTCCTGGTGGAGCAAGTCCTGGTGCAGTATGATTCCCTCTTCTGAAGTTCCCGCGCCAACAAGGAAGGACGGACTCAGATCTGGATGGACATCGTGACTGCCATCAACGCGGAGGGGGTGGCAGTCCGCGACTTCTAACATGTCAAGAAGCGCTGGGAGGACTTCAGGTCCAGGACCCTCAACAAGGCCCGGTGCCTCTTGAAGGCAGCGGATGCTAAGGGGCGCCAGGGCCACCTGTCGGAACATCAGATGAGGGTCCTGGAACGCACATGCCCAGCGCTCCATGTCCAGGTTCTTGAGAGGCAGACCCGTCTGGAGTCGAGCGGTAAGTGTAAATGCATACTGATTGGAAGCTGTGCGTGTGGTGGTGTGCCAGTAGTGTGCAGGTTGTACATGTGTTTTTATAGGGCCATGTATGGATGTGTATGTACAGGGCTGTGAGGCAGACACATGCAAGTCCTTTCATGTGTGAGACACATGGCTGGTGTATGTGTGGGTAAGCATGCAAGCCAAATGCAGATGTGTGAGCACACATGTTTGGATTACTGTGTATGTCAGTTGGCATGGTTGTGGTGTCACACATGGATGTTGGTTCCAGCTGCATGTATGTGCACCGTGTACATGTGCATGTGTGTCTATTTGACAAGGGTGCGACAGTGATGCAACATGGATGCATGTGACACTGATATGTGTAAAACAGATTTGCAGATGTGACATGGATGCCGATCTCAACACTGCAACAGTTGGCGGAGGTGTACCCATGCATGTAAGTGTATTGGCGTGTGTGCATGTGTAGTGCACTCCCTGTGTTTCATGTGATGTCTGGCTCATCTTTGGCTGCCCATGCTGTTGTATGTGTATGGATGGTGCTGGCTGTTGCAATATGGCTGTGGAATAGCTCATGTGTGTGACTCAAAATGACATGTGTGTTGGGGATTGTGATGCCATGTCTGAAGTTTGACAATGCCACTCATGTGGAACTGTCATGTGTGTATGAGTCCATTGTACAGTGCCCTGATGCCTGTGTTTTATTTCTCCCTGTCTGCAGCGTCAACTGATGAAGAGGGCGGAGAAGGTGCTGTGGAGCACAGCGTCAGGGATCGCACCGCCAGCCGGAGACGCAAGGCCCGGCTCCCCTCCCAGGTTGTCATCTCGTCGGGGAGTGAGGAGTCCGGTGCCGCGTCCCAGGCCGCAGCTGCCGAGGGGAGGTCCAAGAGGCAGAGGTTGGAGTTGGACTCCTCGGCAGCAGAAGGGGCAGCTGAGACCCCACAGGGCCCAACGGAGGAAGATGGCATGGAGTCATCCAGGTTGGTGGGGGGTTTGGTGGAGGAGGAGGCCGTGCAAGGGACAGAGACGGGGTATGGAGGTGAGGATTCCACTGGTGCTAGTGGTGCAGTGCAGGACCAGAGACAGGAGGCAGCACAGGCCACCGCGGAGGTGCCTGTGTGCATTCCTGTCCCTGATCCTGTCACTGCATCATCTTGCACCAGCAGGGATGCCTACGTCCAGACCCGTTCTCAGGGAGGGGATTGGCTTACACCAACTGACCTTCCTCTCCCTGCGGATGTGGCTATCCGGCACCAGGTTGAGCCTGTCCTGGGTGGGGTGGCGTTGCCTCAATGTGGCATGCGAGGTGACCTGCAGTCTTTTCATGAGGAGACTGCACGTCTTCTCGCATGGCTCGTTGACCGCGGTGACCCACTGGGGCAGCTCACCAGGCCCGGATTCCTCCGTTTCCTGGACCTTGTTCCGACCCCCTCCTCAACTGAACCCCCTATACCCCAGTCGTCCTCCATGCCATCTTCCCACCCATGTATCACCTGGGTGCCCTGTGGAGCTACCTCTGACCCTGCGGCCAGGCTGGTGGACAACAGATCCCTGCCACAGTCGGGAGTCGGACGTCCAGCAGGGGTGGCCACATCCACAACTGCACCCCAGCTGGAGGAGGATGTGCAGGCAGCAGGAGCCAGGGCACAGGCAGCAGCACAGCAGCAGCAGCAACAAGGTGGGAGCCATGATGACTCGGGCCTTCATCATCAGAGGGGCAGGCATCGGCCAGAGGGCAGGAGGACCCTGGATGGGAAGTGTCTTCCGTGTGGCAGCGGTTGGGCCATGCAATAGATGCGGAGCAGCAGCGGGCGGAAGAGGCATGGCTCACGATGGTCAGGGCGGAGAACTCCATGCGGAGGGCCCTGAGGCGGGCCGAGTGCCTCGAGGCCATTCGCAGGGACCTGGAGTTCAATGACATCGTCCCTGCGAACCCTCGGGGCCATGGAAGAGGACCGCCTCTGGGACATCGAGCAGGAGTTCGATGATGCCCTGGCCCGGGACATCCAAAAGTGAGCCGTCGAACTAGCCCGCTGCCCTTGTAAATAGTTATGTAGTTAGTGTTAGGTTTCCTTTGCTTTTTTATTTATTTTGGACCTTTTGGACAATGGACCACTTTTTTGTATATAGTTTTTTTATTAGGTAGTATTTTTAGATAGGTTTCATTTCTTCAGTTGGGATCATGGACCCTGGATTGTTTAGCTGTATATAGTTGACTGCTGGATTATACTTTTTTTTGGGGATTTACCCATGGAGCAATGGTTTTCCGTTTTGTTTTTCCCTTGGATTTACTTTTTTGAACTGTGACTTTGGACACCTTTTCTTTGGATTATGATTTGTTGTTTTTCATTATTTTACGGACATGCTGCTTTTCATTTTTTAATTCCCATTTTCGTTTGTTTATTTTTCATTCCATTTATGTTGCTTTTAATACATTTTTTTCATCAAACTTCAATGTGTAGTATCATCTCATTGGTTTCATGCATGTCATGATATGGGTTTTGACATTCACTTACACCCATTGTGTGTATGTGAGGGACATGTGTTCATTTACATACTTGCCATTGGGGTTGTATCATGTAATTGGCATTTCTAAGTGGGTGGATGCAATACTTGGGTGGGTGTTTGGCATGTGGAGGCTGCCCATAAGGGCCATGGATCTAGATTGTGATGACGTGTTGGCTGGGGGACATGTGTCAGGGCCTACGACAGGTGCCCCGCACTGCTGGGGGGTGGGGGTGCAGGGGGACATGAGTGGGACATGAGTGGGGGCCTGTGGGCAGGTGCCCTGCACTGCTGGGGGGTGGGAGTGCAGGGGGACATGAGTGGGACATGAGTGGGGGCCTGTGGGCAGGTTCCCCGCACTGCTGGGGGGTGGGGGTGCAGGAGGACATGAGTTGGTTATCAGTGGTGCAAGCGGACAGGTGGCTTGTCTGTGGTGCATGGCCATGGTGGATGGGCTGCCTGCGGGACATGACCAGGGGTGCAGGGCAGTCCCCTGTGGTGTGGTCTGCCTGCAGGGGCCGTGGAGGGTGTAGATGGAACAGCTGGGAGGACCCACACTGCCAATTCACGTGTAGGATTCCCTGCGCACCCCCGAAATTCACGTACCCCGCTCTGACAGTTAATCGCGTGTGAAACTTCCTGCAAACACCTTAAATACACGTACCCCACTAGCGAGCGGGGTACGTGTATTCCTGGGGTTCGCGTACAGTTTTACCCGCGTTTTCAGCAGGGTACGTGTATTACAGGGTTTGCGTGCAGTTTCACCTGCGTTTTCAGCAGGGTACGTGTATTACGGGGTTCGTGGGAAGTTTCACACGCGATTGAGCGGGGTACGTGTATTACGGGGGCCCAGGGCAAGTTCCACTCGCGATAGGCCCTGGGCGAGCAGGGTACCACTCACCATCTGCGTGTAGAAGAACGCGTAGCCAACACCCACCTGCTGTGAAGTAATAGTGTGTGAACCCCAACGCCTGGAACACACACGCACCGCAGCCCACGGAAAGCACGTACAGAGCAATGGAAATCCACGTGGGATCTTCAAGCCCTGCCAGGGCAACGCCCGTGCGCGATACGTCACAGACGCGCTTACGCTTGAAGGGCCTTTGATCCAATGAAATCGCGTATGCGTGCTGACGCGCTTACGCGCTAAGGGCCTTTGGTCCAATGAAATCGCGTATGCGTGCAGACGCGCTTACGCGCTAAGGGCCTTTCCTCGAATTCCACGCTGACGTGCAATTTTTCACGTGCCAAATCACTCTTTATCAAGCTGGCCACGTGAAAACACACGGAAGACCACGCTCCTGCCCAAAAGGCCGAATCACTGCCCCCCAGAGCCCCGAGCACGCTCCCACCTGCCATCTGCTGCTGCCTGACTGCCTGCTGACCTCGTGCCCTGCCATTTGGTGCTTGCACATCAGCCATCTGCAGGGGTCCAGTTGCGGTGCCCACCCCTGCCGGAACAGAAGACTCCAGACTGGGATACGATCGCTCCACAGCCCAGCCCCAGGACCCAGTTGCCCACCCACGCCTGCCTCAGGGGTCACCATGTCGGGGCAAACACCATCTGAGACCATTGGCGACCCCCAGCCAGAGGGGCAGAGGGCCACCAGCTTCAGTCAGAAGGAAGTTGGTGTCCTGGTGGAGCTTGTCCTGGGGCATTATGATGCCCTCTTCGGATCAGCACGCGCCGACAAGGAAGGACGGGACAGGATCTGGGACGACTTTGTGGTTGCCATCAACGCGGAGGGGGTACCATGAGTACCATCCAGATGAGGGTCCTGGAACCCGTACTCCCAGCGCTCCATGCCCAGATCCTTGAGAGGCAGACCCGTCTGGAGTCGAGCGGTAAGTGGCCAAGCATTGCTGTGTGAGACAGGGCATGTTGCAGTGTGCTGGTTGTCTGATACTTGCCTGTATGTGTGACATAGGCCATGTACGCATGTGTGTGTGCATGGACATCATGGTCATGCATGTGAGACCAGTAATGTGTGGAGCACACGGTTGGTGTATGTGTTTAAATGCAACATGGGGAGCCCTATGCGGAATGGACAAATGAGAGCATGCCAGTCTCTGTTCCTGGACATGGGTGGGGGTGAGGGATGGGTGCTGATGCCATGTACATGTATGGTGTCCATGTCTGTGTGTCTGACCTGCGTGTCTGTGACTTGTGAATGCCATGGATGCATGACACATGTCTGTGACAATGTTCAGAATCACTGATGCAGCCTAGTTATCCTTGCATCCACTGTGTCTGGGGTGTACGAGTCCAGATGGATGAAACTACGGTGAAGTGTGTGCATGTGATAGGCATGACCCATGATGCATGTGAGTTCCAAAACAACATTGTATGTTTCAAGAGTCCCTTGGACATGTATGCTAATGTCCATAGCATGCGCCATGCCTGTTACTGCATGTGTTTTTCCTGCACTGACCCATGTGTTGTGGAGGGACATGATGGAAGTGATCTTTGACAGTGCCACTCATCTGCTATTGCTTCCTGTCTAGGGGACCATTGTACAGTACCCTGATGCTTGTGTTCTATGTCTCCCTCTACACAGTGCCAAGTGAAGAAGAGGACGGAGACGGCGCTGTGGAGCAAAGCGGCGGGGATGCCCCCACGGCTGCAGCGGAAGGGGTGGGTGAGCCCCCACAGGGGCTTGCAACGGCGGAAGACGGGGTAGAGCCATCCAGGTTGGTGGTTTCCACAGAGGAGGAGGAGGCCGGTACTGAGCCGCACATGGGGCCTGGTGGGGGCATCCCTGCTGGTTCAAGTGGTGCAGTCCAGGGGCAGGGACAGGAGGCAGCACAGGTCGGCGTGGAGGGGCCTGTGCATGTCACTGACCCTGACACAGTGACTGCACCACCATGCACCAGCAGGGATGCCCCATCCCAGGCCCGTCCGCAGGTAGGTGGGATGTCCATGTCATCTGACTCCCCTCCACCTGCGGACGAGGGGACCCCTGGCCGTATGGAGAAGGTCCTGATTGGTGTTGTGTTGCGCACGGGTGTCATTCGTGATGACGTGCGTGCTTCCTGGGTGGAACACGCACGTCATCACGAAGAGCACCGTGCCAACATGGCCCAGTTGGGAGCGGCCATGGTCGGGCGTTTCGTACATGTGTGGGCCACTCTGGCGACCCTCTCCTCCTCTGTGGAGGCTATGCGCCAGTCGTTCTCCATGCCGTCTTCCAGCCCAGATGCCACCAGGGCCCCCTGTGGACCTGCCCCGACCAACGCAGCCAACTCGGTGGGGATCCCATCCCTGCCACAGTCGGGAGTCGGAGGTCCAGCAGGGGTGGACACACCAGCAACTGGACCCCAGCAGATGGAGGATGTGACGGCATCATCGGGCAGGGCACGTGCACGACGGCATCGGTGGATTCCATCAGCCTGGATGCCGTCGTGCTGGCACAGGCAGTTGCGTTGGAGGCAGCGGCAGGCTCCACGTGGGAGGCATCATGGCTCGGGGCCATCAACATCAGGGGGTCAGGCATCGGCCGGAGGGCAGGAGAACCCTGGAATGGGAGTGTCTTCCGTGTGGGAGCGGTTGGGCCAGCAGATATGTGTGGAGCGGCGGCAGGCGGAGGAGGAACGGCTCACAATGGTCAGGGCGGAGAACTCCATGCGGAGGGCGCTGAGGCGGGCTGAGTTGGAGCTGGACACCGCATTATCCCTGCGAGACCTCGGGGCCAGGGAACATGCCCGCCTCCAAGCCATTGAACAGGAGTTCGATGATGCCCTGGCCCATGACATCAACCAGTGAGCCGTCAGACTAGCCCGCCGCCTTTGTATATAGTTATTTAGGTTTCATTTCTTTATCATTATGATTTGGAGTCCACGGACTTTGCTCCACTTTTTGTATATAGTTGTATTTTAGATAGGGTTTTTGTTAGGTTTCATTTGCTTTTGGGATAATGGACCCTTTAGACTTTCTTTTTCAATTTTCAGGACATGTATATACTTTCTTTTAGTCATATTCACATGGAGTAATGTTTTTTTTATGCTTTTCATCTTTGGATTTCGTTCTATGGACTTTGGGGATGCACCACTTATATTTTTTCATGTTTTGGATTTCTTTTCTTGCTTGAATTTGAGTTTCTTTTTCTTATTTTAAAAATTATTTCTTCATTTGCATGTGTGCTTTTCATTTTGACATTTGTTATACTTTTTAATATATTTCTTTATTCAACATTATTGGTGTGGTGTACAGTGATGATTTTGGTGCATGTCTCCATGAGCATTGGCACAGTCATGTGTTGCAACTGTGTGGCTCTGTAGGACATTTGCTGATGGGCATGCTGGTTCTTTTCAGACTATCATGGAATGGGTGATTTACTAGGGAGTGGGTGCAGTGGTTCATTGGGTGTTTGCACTGGGGGGTGGAGGGGTGGGATTTGGGTTGGCATTAGGGCCATGGGTCTGTATAGTCATGGCGTGGTGTTTGGGGGACATGTGTGGGGGCCTGCTGGCAGGTGCCCTGCACTGCTGGGGGGTGGGGGTGCAAGGGGACATGAGTGAGGGCCTGCTGGCAGGTGCCATGCACTGCTGGGGGGTGGGGGTACACAGGACATGAGTGGGAAATGAGTGGGGGCCTGCTGGCAGGTGCCCTGCACTGCTGGGGGGTTGGGGTGCAGGGGGACATGAGTGGGACATGAGTGGGGGCCTGCTGGCAGGTTCCCTGCACTGCTGGGGGGTGGGGGTGCAGGGGGACATGAGTGGGGGCCTGCTGGCAAGTGCCCCTGACTGCTGGGGGGTGGGGGTGCAGGGGGACATGAGTGGGACATGAGTGGGGGCCTGATGGCAGGTGCCCCTGACTGCTGGGGGGTGGGGGTGCAGGGGGACATGAGTAGGGGCCTGCTGGCAGGTGCCCCTGACTGCTGGGGGGTGGGGGTGCAGGGGGACATGAGTGGGGGCCTGCTGGCCGGTGCCACTGACTGCTGGGGGTGTGGGTGCAGGGGGACATGAGTGGGGGCCTGCTGGCAGGTGCCGCTGACTGCTGGGGGGTGGGGGTGCAGGGGGACATGAGTGGGACATGAGTGGGGGCCTGATGGCAGGTGCCCCTGACTGCTGGGGAGTGGGGGTGCAGGGGGACATGAGTGGGTGATCAGTAGTGCAAGCTGACATGTGGCTTGACTGGGGGGCAGGCCCATGGTAGATGGGCTGCCTGGGGGACATGACCAGGGGTGCAAGGTACGACTGGGGCATAGGGGGTTCAGTTGAGGAGGGGGCGGAACAAGGTCCAGCAAACTGAGGAATCTGGCCCTGGTGAGCTGTCCCAGTAGGTCAACGCGGTCAACGAGCCATTCGAGATGACATGCAGTCTCCTCAAGAAAAGACTGCAGGTCACCTCGCATGGCCTGTTACATGCATGTCTACATCTCCTCCAACTGTTGCAGTGATGAGATCGCCATACATGTTACATCTGCTATTTATCCTTCTACATATCAGTGTCACGTGCATCCATGTTGCATCACAGTTGCACCCTTGTCAGATACACATACATGCACATGTACACAGTGCAGATACATGCATTATGAACCACCATCCATGCCACAACCATGCCAATGTACATACACAGAAATTCAAACATGTGTGCTCCCACACCTGCATTTGCCCAGCATGCTTACCAACACATACACCATCAATGTGTCTCACAACTGAGAGGACGCACATGTGGCAGCCTCATGCCCATGTTCATACACATCCCTACATGGCCCTACATAAACACATGTGCAACCTGCACACTACGACACGCACAGCGTACTATCAACATGCATGTACACTTACTGCTCGACTCCAGCGTGTAATTTGAGGAAAGGGCCTTAGCGCGTAAGCGCGTCAGCATACGCATGTGATTTCATTGGACCAAAGGCCCTTACCGCGTAAGTTACATTACGTGCTCGGCCGTTTCCCTCATAGCATGTGATGACAGAGCACACGTGGAAAAACTGTGTGTAATTGGAGGAAAGGGCCTGCGTACACGCGTATCTGACGTGTACGTGTGGGCCGGTTTAAATGCTACGTGTAGGACGCCATTTCCTTGTACGTGCTTTTCGTGGAGAGCGAGTGGGTGAAATCTGTACTTCTTGTCGGTTCACATGCGATTACTTCACAGCGTTTCTAGTTCGTACTCCCTGTTACCTCTGACAGCTCTTTTCTGATTTTTTGTTGGGCCTGTTTCCTCAAACAGAGTTCACTTCTCCTTTTGTCCTGTCTCCTCAGACAGCGTACAATTCTTCTTTTGGTGCGTATTTTTCATGTTCTTTTTCCAGGCAGACGGTGAGTTCTGCACGTACTTAGCAACTGTGCTTGCCCCGTGTGTCGCGTTCCCCTTCAGAGGTCATTGTAGGCTGCGTGTATTACGCGTACGCTTATTTTTGTGTTTCTGGGTGCCACAGCGTAGTGCGGGTTCATTTTTTCATGCACATGGTCTACGAGGGGTTGCGTGCACGTTAATTTTTGATTTTGGGCTGTCTGTGCATTGCGTGACCTGTCATCTTCCTCCAGGGGTCACAGACAGCCTTGTTAGAGCACTAGGGTACGAATTCCATCTAGTATCCTACCCCTTTGACCCCAAATTGCCCAGGACAATAGTTTACTGCAACTCCCATACGCACAACAACATCAGAACCATGGTTGGGAGGCGACCAAGCGGTAAGGGAGGCAAAGGTGGCCGACCTTCAAAAGGTGGGCGTGGTGGGCGCGGTAGGGGACGTGGCCGGGATTTGCAGGGTGCCCCTGTACCCCCATGTGTGGAGGAACAATCAGGGACACCCATGCCCCCCCCCATGGTTGAGGGAAACGTGGCTGACACCATCCCAGCTCAGCCCCTGTTGGACCAGCCCATTGTGGCACCTGACCTGGCACAGGATGACTCCCTGGCTGACTTCCAGGTCAGCAAGTCTAGGCCACGTGTGGTGGTGCAAGTTGTTGTCACCAAGCCACGTGGATCTGGGGCAGCTATGTCATCTGCTGCCCCAGGTATGCAGGGTGGGGAAGCTGCAGGGGCAGCTGCAGCTCCATCCGCCCCAGCTCTGACTCTCCCAGCCAGGACAGTGTCAGTCCAGGTCCATCAAACTGACGTTCCCCCTGCCAACATTACCCTGCAACAATGCCTGCATCAAGACCTATGGTCATTGTGCATTCCCACACTACTACTACCCAGTCCACCGGTGATTCTGCCCCTACTGACCAGAGTGCTCCGCTCCACCTTTAAAGAAGAGGAAGAAGGGTGTTCTGGCATGACAGGCTGAGACCCCAGACACATCTACACACTCCGGCACGTCAAGGAAGCCTTGCTTTAATGACGCAGAACTTGATGCACTTGTGTCCTATGTGTCGGCACATAGCCGCAAAATGTTGGTGACTGCAGGGCGCAAGACCACACCTGGTCAACGTAGACACACTGGCAGACCATCGCCAACCGCATAAGTGCCCTTGGATTTGTGAGGCGCACAGCTGATGATTGCTACAAGTGGTGTAACAACCTGAAACGCAGAGCAAAGAACAAGCTGGCCTCAAATCATGCCGCTACTCTGGTGACTGCGGTGGGTCTCCACAAGAGGACAACGAACTCACTGAACATGAGTCTGTTGCTGGGGCCTTCGTCACAGAGGAACAGATCCAAGGTGTGGCAGAACTACCTGATTATGATGCATTGTCCGGTGAGTGCCCATGCATGTGTGTGTAATGCATGTGTATTTTGTTTGGGTGACGGGTTCTGATTTAGTGCCAGGTGAGGGTGTGTGTGCCTGAGTGGTATGGGTCACCCATGTGCTTCATCCAAAATATTCAGCGGCCTTGGATTTGGGTGTGACAGTATCCCTTCTGCCCACAGTAGTAATTTAGCGCAACATTACGGCAGTTGCCCTTGAAGTGGCATCTTGCAACAACATTGTTTGTATTTTTCAGTGTTCGTTCAGGCTGACTGTTTCAATTCTCCCACTTTTGCTACGCATTCCTCAGCCCTATTGTCACATTTGTGACATGCTTCTGTCATTGATGAACCCCACATTGGCCCACATGTGTTACCTTGTTAGGTGAATGATTTGACCATTCAGGCTGATTGAGTATTGGCCTGATCACATACATTTTTGGGGCCTGTTTGAATGTGGAACATGATAGTTGTTTCCTGTCATGTTGAAGTGCACAACCATTGATTTGTACATCGGCCTGCAATCACTGTATTTTCGTACACTGGATGTGTTGCAGTGTGTGGCACATGCATATTTTGTCACACTATGTAGCATTTTTCATCTCATCATGTCCATCTCACATGGATGGCTGACAGTACTCATTCACTGACATATGGATGTACTTGTGGAATGTACCATGGCTATGGTACATGCCATCTGTGTGATGGCATGTGTCATGTATGTGTATTGGACATGCCACTCACAGGCCAATGTGTGATGGCAGTGCTACCCAGCATGCAGCAAATGTGTTGTTCTTCCATCTTGGTGTCATCAGTGTCTGCCTTTTGCCTCCCCTTCCAACTCAGTGACAGTGCATGCATGGGAGGGTTATAGTCATGTGGGACATGTGTAAATCATGTACTGGTTCTGTAGCTTGTCAGGCCTATTTGTGTGCTATGGTGCTAATGCCTGTTTCCATTTTTGTCTTTCATGTTTTTGCAGGGGATGACGCACTTGATGCTGTTGAGGTTGAGGAGATGGTGCAGAACCAGGAGGAATCTCAGGCACGACCGGGCACCAGTGGGGGACGTGGTGTGGTGGTGGGTGAGAACCCAATCTTGCTGCAGACCATTTGTCCAGGGGTGTCTCTGGGTGCACCTCCCCAGACCTCTATTCAGGTGCTGATTTGGATGATGAGACCTATGTGCCGTTTCGGATTCTGTTCTGTCCAACCCACCTGCACCAGGGGTAGAACCCTCTATGGGGATGTCAGTGTTGGTAAGTCCGCCTTTGGCAGTTATGGATGCAGGGTCAAACTCCACAACATCTGATGCTGTTCCTGGGCCAGCAGATCAGAGGGGGAATGCAGTCCTGCAGCCTCAGGCAGTGCCAGCACAGCAAGGCGCAGATCGCCTTGCCCCAAACAGGTCTGGTGCCCGCCGACGCGGTGGCCGTACGCCACCAGGCAATACCGTATGGGAACAATCCATGTACGGTATGGCAACCCAACAGGCAGCATCAGTTGAGATGATGGCTCAAGCAATGGAGAGGGTGGCCACTTCCATTGCCCCCCCCCCTGAAAGGCAGATGGAGCAACTACAGCAGGCAACAGACTCCATTTGCCAATCACACAGGGAAGACATGTTGGCGTCCAACAGGGACCGACGGGCGACAATGGAGACTCTACGCCAATCGATATCAATAGAGTCCCAGGCCCACAGGGAAGCCCTGAGGGTAGAACTCCATCACCTCAGGGAGACTCTTGTTGACCTTGAGGCTTCCACTAACTTGAGGATAGAACAGCAGCTGGAGCGGCTCACACGTTCGCTCTCAGCTGAGATGCAGGCAACTCGGGAGGAGATCCGGGCATCACGTCAGGTGCTGCATGGGGATCTCTGCACTACAATCCTCCAGAACGAAACCTTCCACACCCGCTTTCTTGCTGCCATGGAGGACCATACCAGGGCTTTGCTTGGGCTGCCTCCCATAGCACCACCACTTCCTGATGCAGCAGCAGAGGGTGATGAGAGCGACAGCGGCCGTTCTCCCACATTGGCATAGCCGTGCAGGCCATGAGCCCATGGAGGTGTTTTTTTTCCCAACATCCACACAGGTGGCTGTTGGTGCGCACCCTGTCCTCGGACCTCCTGGGTGACCTCCCCCCCCGGCCCTCACATGGCCATTTTTGATTTTTGATTTTATTTTACAGTGTGTTGCCTTGTGTGGCTCCCGTGGGCATCCACTGTATTCCGGCTGGGCACATGCAGGCTTGTCCTGAGTTTGGGTTAGATGCTTGGGTTCGTGAGACACACACCCCTCCTGCTTCCCGTTTCCATGGGCTTGCAAAGGGTGTGCCCAAGTGACAGTGAATTACACAGTGACGTTGGACTCCCATGAGCTTTGTGGGCAGCCTCTAGTCAATACTGTGTATACATTCCTAGCGGATATTGTTGTTGTATTGTACACTGCATGGTATATTGATATGTGCTTATGCACATGTCTTCTTCCTAATTTGCAGGTTCATTCCTCATGTCTTCACAAGGCCATCTACTTTGGAGATGGAGTTCATGTTGTGAGCAGTGCACTTACACATTTGCGTGGCAGCAACACTGTACAGTTGGAAGGGGTCGATGTGCTGGCATAATCAGGTTGTAAGACTACCACTACTTTAACTTAGTACTGTCATGTTTTTGCTATGTTTGAGGTTGTGTAGCTGCATTGTAATGTTGGTAAGTATTTGGTCATGTGTGTTGTTAGTTCTACATTGCTGGGAGCATATTGTGTGTGGCCAGTTGGCATTAGGGACACTGTACTTTGTGACACTTGTGTCAGGTTTTGGGGATTGCTTTGTTTGCTCTCACATAGCATGACATGCCATGGTGTGTTGGGTGGCGGTGCTGGGGAGGGGTTGGGTGACATGGCACTGTTGTCATGTTGTATTTTGCAAGGGGGTAATGAATTTAGCAGCATAGAAGTGTGTCTTTTGATGACACAGCATTGGTGGTGTTTGTGTAGGTATGGATGCACACAATGTAACAGTTCCAGGTGACCAATCTCAGGCTGGTATGGTTGTGACAGTTGAGTGTCCCTTATGTCATCATCATTGATTGTCAGCTGGTATGTGCCAGGGCTGTGTGCACTCCACAGGGGTGTGATTTTAGGTGAAGTAATTAGCCACCAGCTGCATACGGGCTGCCTCACCCCGTGCCCTTTCCCCTCCCATGCGCAGCGGTCGTGCATGTGGTTGGGAATGTGGGGGCACCACCATGTCCACGGGCAGGCCCCAGTGTGTTGCAACGTTGTGCAGGACACATGCTGCCACTATTATCCTGCACACTACTGGGGACCATATAACAGCTGCCTGCCAGAACAGTCAAGGGAGAGAAAGCGTGACTTGAGCACTCCGAATGTGTGCTCCACTATGCCCCGGGTTGCAATGTGGGCTGTGCTGTATCTTACCTCGGGTGGCGTGGTGGGGTTCTGAATTGGCGTCATCATGTGGGTGCTCAGAGGGTAGGCACTGTCCCCTGGGGAGGTGGTGATGGGTATCATTAGTGGGGTTGTGACATTACTCAGTATCTGACATGCATGCATGTGCTGTGGCATTTATACTCACCGAGCAGCCATGTATCGCCATGCCGCCCAGCTTCTAGGTCCCGGTTTAGGGTTGACATTCTGTAAATAAAACTGTCGTGGGTGGACCCTGGATAGTTGGCATATACTGAGGTGATGGCATCACATACTACCTTCACGTTGATGGAATGCCAGTGCTTGCGGTTTCTATAGATGTGCTCTGATGCCCTGGGGGGACGTAGAGCCACATGGGTGCAATCAATGGCACCTAGGACTTTGGGGAATTGTGCCACCCTGTAGAAATCCTGGACGGCAGCCTGCCTTTCTGCAGGTGTTCTGGGCAGGTATATGTGCCTGCGGACTGATGGGCGTGCATTCATGATGGCCAAGATCTGGTGTAGGCAGCATGACTGCTTGGCCTGTGACACCCCCCCCCCACTATAGCACTTGTCCGCTGAAATGATCCAGTGGCCAAGAAGTGCAGTACATTGAGGACCTTCTCCAGGGGGCTGAGTGTTTGGGAGCACAGGGTGGGTGATGTGAGGTCATCCTCCCACTCACTCACCAGGTCGAGTATTATGTGAGGTGGAAACCTGTACCTCCCATACACCTGGTCATCAGGCATCCCAAAAAGGCTGGTTCTGGGTGTGAAAATTCTGGGCCTGACTATCCTCCTCCTCCTAATGCGGTATCCCAGAACCACTGCTGCTAGGAATGGTATATTCATCCTGGCGTCTGAGCTTGTTTGTTGTTTGCGTGCACTTTTATGCTGCACGGGTCCACGTATGCCTGCTTCCTGCTGGCATACGTGTTTCCGGATTGGCGTGTCTTTTTTGGCGCACGCGTTAGCCACTTTCGAATCTATGAATACGTTTTTTGAACGTGCGTGTGGGCGTTCTGCGCATTTGCCTCCTGTACTTCCCCCGTGACGCCTACATTTTCACGCGTTGTTCCCCATTCCGCGTGTCACGCCCCCTGTTCCTCCTACTTTTGTTGTGTGCGCCGCGCTATGTGCGATTTCGCTGTGCGCATAGCGCACGCTGTTTGGAGACGTGTGCACCAGCGTGCGCCACGCAGAATTTTGGCGCACATCCTATGATTTACACGCGTACGGACTTCCATGAATCGCTGTGCGTGGGTTTCACTGCGATTTTCGCACTGGCACTGCGATTCGCACGCTTTCGCACGTTTGCGCCGAAAATTCAAGCGCAAATTAAATCCATGAATCGGCCTGTAAATATGGTCATTTATTGGAATGCAAGTGATTGCTTTATTGATTGAAGCCTTTAGCTTAGATTGGAAATAGAAGAAATAGGTTTCAGTACCTTTACATAATATTGTACCAGAGAATTATGCTTTAGTGCATTGAGCATTGTGATTTAAACTTTAGAGGTGTTGTGCCTTTTTCCTTAAATGAAAGGATAAAGGATGGACAGAGCTTTTGTATTGGAAATATGATTTATTCCTTCTCGAGCTCTTCGCTCATCCGCCTCCAACTCCCCCAGGGTCAGTCGCTTCTCCAAGCAACATTGGTGGTAGATCTCTTTCTTCTGCTGAGGCCTCCCTGTGGAACAGCCTCCCTGCCTCTTTGAAACTTTAGGAGAACCATCTCCCATTCCGGAAGCACCTCAAGACCTGCCTCTTTGCTTCAGCTTTCTCTCCTCCTCTCCCCTGCTGATCTCCTGGCTGATACTGCACTGGTTACTTGACTACTCTCTGATCTCGAGCCCAGGTCCCCTCCAAACCAGTTGCACACCTGCACTGCCCCCCTGGACACCCTTGCACTCGGGAACTATTTCTGTATCCCTACAGGCCCCTTCCAGCAAATGACACCTGATGTCTGCACTTACCCTTCCACTTGCCACCAGCTGGCCGCAATTTTATTTCTTGTCTCTTATTTATTTTATTGTTTATTTTATTTATTGTCTTATTTATTTTATTAACCTATGTACTGCACTGCCCTCTCCCCCTTCACTTTTTTCCTTCCCCCCTCCCCTGCACTTGCACGATCTCAAAGTCACCTGGCCTAGTAAGATCGTTGTCTCTGTCTTCCCTCTCTTCCCCCTACCTTGCCTCGTCGCGCCTTGAAACACTTGTGTATAGGCACATTATAAATGCCATATCATATCAATTAAGCTCCACGTTGAAAGTGGCTTGTTATTTGTCAAACAGATGTGTTTGAATCTTAGGTTGAATTAGCAAGAAGCATTGTGGGTCATTGAAGATGACAAATGTGTTTGAATAATGTGTTGAAACAGCAAGAGTTACTGAGGGATTATGAATGTAAATAAAACACTTACAATATGCCACGGTGTTCGTTCTTGACTCTGAGAAATATTGGTACGGTGAAAAGCTTATCAACACCACAGCGAATAGTGTTATGTTTTGCCTCTTTTTGAAGCCTTTCTGTTTTGTCTCTCTCTCTCTGTGCCTATGGGCCTCATTCCGAGATTGGAGGTAGTCATGGCGCTATTTGTGCCATGTCTGTCTCCAATAACGGGTTCTGCACAGGTATGGTTCAATGGGGATTTACCAGTGCAGTCTGACCTTTGCGGGACCGGTAAGTCCCCATTAAAAAAGCATTCCCCATTCCCATTTGAGCCCCCATAGGGCTCAATGTGAATAGGGAAGGTACTAATAACGGTGTTAGGGAGAATTCTCTGTTTAGGCTGAATTTCCTAACCTAGTGAGTCCCCCAGCAGCTTTGCTGGATTTCTGGAGTTTGTTTTTTCCATCCTGCCAAGAGTGAGACTCTTTTTCTCCCACTCTTGGACATAAATGTGTGTAATTCCTTTGAATGTCAATGGCCCTCATTACGACCCTGGCGGAAATCGAAAAAACGATGGCGGAAATGCAATACCGCCATCGAATAGCGCTCGGTGCGATTATGACCCGTCACCGCAAAGTACGATGCCATTAGCGACACCGTAGTGAACGCCAACACTAACTGCACCAAGTACGCGCGCGCGCGCCATGCCAAACCGTAATTAGCACCATGGCGCAACGGTACGCGAATTCCGACCCTAGCGGACATGCACCTAACGCCATCAAGCACGGCGGAAAGTACCATTCCGCCATGGTGAGAAGTACGGCATCGCGAACCAACCGTAAACGGCCCTACTGAGTGCTTGTACACCGCTCCCTGGCCACATTGTACAACCCCCCGTAGGTGCAATGAAGTCACACAATGCAACCAGTGAAATGTACTAGTCATCCATGCCTGCCAACGAACAAATGAATCTCAAGAGGGCCTAATGGGAGCTGCAGGGCACAGATGGCACGAATACAGAAGCCATACAAATGGACATGACCTCAGTCTCCCACCAAGAAACGCACGCAAACACAGGCACCTGTGACCAGCAATATTCCGATAATCACATCATTCCACCTATCCAACTGGCTGACCGGCATCTGTTACACAAAAGCAAATCCCCCGCCCCTGAGCATGACATCATCAAAACAGTCATAATGGCAGCCCTCATCCCTGACCTCACTGGGCTTCGTAGGCAAACGCGCCCAGCACAGTACCACGCAACTATACCCCGAAGCTGGAACCCAATGCAGATCTCCTCACAATACATCGCTCCCCAAATAGTAATATGCCACATCACTTGCAAAGAAGAACGCTACACGGTTCATATCAGAATAGAAATTTAATGCACAACAAATTCTCCAAGCCCATACAGCCATTAGGCCATGAACTCCAAAATATATTTCATTATTGTGGGCTGCATCCGCAATAAATGACCAGCTACTTCTTGTGTGACGCCCTGTTCCTTCATGGTACACAGGGGCTACATTCCCGTACGAAAAGGCAACATGGAAGCGCCTAGAACCGCAGGGACGTCCCAATAGGGAGGCACTAGTCCAGCTGAAAGGCCGAAATGTTGCTCCTAGCCACTAGTACTGCGTAAGGGCATGTGGCCCATTGGCGATCGTCCCATAAGATCGTAATGCTGCTCCACTGATTAACACGAAGCAGCAGGTGTCGGGAGTAAAATCCATCTGCAGGAGTGGCATACAGATGGCAGTGGCAAAAGGGGAGGAGATACCTGTCAACCAAATGAAATGAAAAAGAATAGTATGGCCATCAGAACTACATTTGAATCACTCACTTCAATGATCACACCAAATCCACAGCCATATGCATGCTAGCCCACTCCAAAGGATCATCACCACCCAAAAACCACTTGCGAATCATAACTATCTATATCGAGGTGAAAACACTATCACAAACGAGTGTACCTGTGCATGCGTCTGTTAAAACAGAATCCATCTGATGGGATTGGTAACGTGCATAGACACAAGTGTCTGAAGGCGCGTCGAGACAGGGAGGGCTCAACAAGGCCAGATAGACGATGGTCCCACTATGGCAGCCCTGCATCACATAGCGCAGGGGAGGCGGATAGATTCCAAGAAGCCCTGTACATGGCAAACTCTGTATCAAATCATCTGTCCATGCATCCATACATCATTCCCTCATCCCGTAATGAAAACGCCTGTCTCCATACTCACATAACATGTGAAATTTCCATTGAGTCTGTGCGTTATGCAGCCTGCAAAATCCACTGTGCCCCAGCCCGTAATTCCAGTGTTGTGAAGTAACATGTATTTGGGAACGTCCGGCCTCATCGCCCACGTCGCTATTGCGCATCCCAAACTATTCATATCAATCATTGCATCCTCGCCATGGCCCCTGTCCCAAGGACATTGAACAATAGAACGTTATATTTGCAGTCAGACCTGTGGGCATCTCCTCGCCGCTAGCTGAAAACCGAAAGCGCCGCCCTTCGAATTCCTCATTTGCAACATCATGTCGAAAAGGCAACTGTGGCCGCTTGAAATCACAAATTAATCCATCTAGTGCGGCTGTGTGTGAAAACGGCAACTGCCTTCACTCACAAATGGGACGCCCCGCCCGTCGGTGAAGCTCGGTACAGTGTTGCATGAGGGTCCACCGTTACTCGAGTACTACGTTCCACTGACCCTTCACAAGTCTGTTCGCGACTGCAAAGATAGTATGTGAAACAATGGGACCATAGCCGAATGAACATATCAACCAATGTTACACTGCCATCGGGTACAAATACATGATTGCAATAGCAAGATGCCATTCGTCGAATTGCAGCGTTGTGTGCGGGACGTGCTCGCCCAAAGGGGAGTGCAGCTTGCACAGGTGGAATGAATCACCACAGGTGGAGGCCATACAGCCTGAAAACACATAAATTGCACACCCAGCCTCCTCCCACAACCACACCCACTCCGAAATGCTACCGGCAGGACTAGCTATGTTGGCCCTGGGGGACCTGATAGCACTGCAAGTACTCCAACTTCAAGAAGAAGACGAACACCAACTACAACCGGCCGCACGGCGGAGACGCAGGAGGAGGAGGAGGGCAAGGCAGGGCCAGCAAGGGCCGCCAGCACAGCCACTACCACCACGCAGGCAGCCCGCAATCCCACGCCTCCGAGCACATCCGTTCAACCTCACTGATGAGCAGATCCACACCCTCTACCGTTTGGACCGGGACACCATAACCGCCATTGTGGACATGACACAGGCTGACCTTGTCAGCATGATAGATAGCCCAACCGCCATCCCACCCCTACTGAAGGTGGTGTCTGTACTCCACTTCCTGGCCACAGGCACCTACCAGCACACAGTCGGACAGTTGCATGGCATATCACAGCCACTGTTCTCACGGACACTATTGCAAGTGCTCGATGCCCTCCTGAAGCACGCAGACGACTACATCTCTCTACCACGCTCGGAGCAGGAAATTACCAACACAAAAGTGGGATTCCATGCACTTGCCGGCATACCGGGTTGCATTGGTGCCATCGACTGCACCCATGTGGAATTGGTCGTCCCACATGCCATGGAGGCCCAGTACCGCAACCGAAAACAATTTCATTCTCTGAATGTACAAATGGTGTGTGACTCCAACAGGATCATTACACATTGTTGTGCCCGATTTCCTGGATCAACCCATGATTCTATGGTCTTGAGGAACTCTACTATACCACGCTACATGGAGCGACACGCAGGGAACAGATCCTGGCTACTCGGTGAGTCTCATTTCATGCATGATGATGTGGGGTATGTGATGCGGCAATGACCTGGCAGGAAGGGGGGGGGGGTGCGTATGTAGCAATGGCATTCCTCAAAATTCCTTACTTGTCCACATACAGGTGATGCCGGGTATCCACTGAAGAGATGGCTCCTCACACCAGTCCGGAACCCACGGGACCAGCATGAGGAGGACTACAACCATGCCCACTCACGTACCCGTGTAGTCATAGAACAGGCATTCGGCCTACTGAAGACTCGTTTCCGCTGCCTCAGCAGGTCTGGCGGGGCACTCCTGTACCGCCATGTGAAGGTTGCAAAGATGGTCATGGCATGTGTCATGCTACACAACATGTGCGTACGTAGAAATGTGCCCATGCCCCCTGACGCAGAACTGCAAGCACCTGAAGATGGTCATGATGAGGGTGGGGATGTGGCAGCACCTCAAGGAGTCTGCGAGGCACAGGAGGGCCGTGACATTCGTCAGCATCTCATAGATGCATGCTTCTAGCACTCACGCCTGGTGGCTGATACATGGACATGGGACTCGTGGCACTGTGTGTGTCTGGAACATGCACAATATGGACTGTACGCCTATAATGGCCTCGTACACAAAGATCAATGTCCACACATCTCATTGCATGATCGTGCATTGTTTATGGCATATGTGATATCATGTTAAACACCCTATCGACCCGCCACCCAAGTGAGCCCAACACACCCCCTCCACCCTCCTACCTCCCCCCCGAACACCAGTGTCCAAAGATGCTCATTGTCAGTGGGCAGTCGCTATTGCAAGCCCCCTCTGCGGGTATCAGGGGCACCCCTGCCTGTGGAGCGCAGGTTCCTCCCAGATCTACGTTGGGGGCTGCCCTGGACGGAACTTGCAACGGATGATGTCTCTGCCTGCTCACGTCCATGCATGTCCCTAAGGGTTTGTGAGAGCTCAGTGAGCACACGGCGCACTGCGGCTAGTTCGGCACATACGTCTTTGGACGTCGCATGCAGTTCCCCCCTCAGGCTCTCGGTGCTTCTCTCCATTTGTACTCTCAGGCTCTCGGTGCTTCTCTCCATTTGTACTCTCAGGCTCTCGGTGCTACTCTCCATTTGTGCCCTTAGTGTCTCTGTACTTCTCTCCATTTCTGCCCTAAGTGTCTCAGTTGATGTTTATATGTCTGCCTTAGTGCCCCCACATTCATCGGCATGGTCCTTGAGGAGCGTGGCCAGTTGCTGCTGTTGCACGATTACCTGGTCGAGGGACTGTTGCCTCTGCTGGGCCATGGCCATTTGCGGTGGTGTCACAGAGGGGCTGGTCACCTCATGTTGCCTTGCCACAGGGCTTGTGGGGGATGGCCAGTCGTCGTCTTGTGGGTGCCCCTGCGTGGTATCCTCATGGTGTACGGGATGGAACAGACAGGGGGATTGAGACAGGTCATGGATGGATCTAACTTCGACATCCCCGTTTTCTGTGTCGGAGCATGCTGCCATTAATGCAGTATCACCTATGGTGCTGCTGCCACCAGAAGCAGTGCCTACTGTGGCATCCATTGGGGGACCTGTGGTGGTGGTGTTGTGGGCATGCTGGCTGCTGGGGTGCCTGTTGAAGTCCCCTCCTGTGTGCTGCCACTTGATTTGTGCTGCTGCCGTGTCTTGATCCGTGCAGCTGAGGTGGAGGGTCTTTGGCCGTTGGTCTTGGCCCTCTTTGCAGGTGTGCTGGTAGGGGTGTCCTGGAGCTCGTCGTTTGGATCGGACCCTGTGGTGGAGTAAAGGAGGGCGAGCGTTATTAATGGGTCTGTGGGAATTGGAATGGCAATGTATCACATGCATTGGGGTGGTACCTGAGGGTGATTTGGGTCGGGGTCTTGGAGGTGGTTTCATTTGTGTGTGGAGCGTGGGTGCAGTTGTTTGGCAGCCTGCAGTTAGGGTGTGCCTGCTGCACGTGTAGAGGGTGTTTTTAGGATTTTTAATTATTTATGTATTTGATGTGAGTTTTAAAGTGTGCTATCAGGCCTATGTATGTGGACGTTCTCCTGGACATGTGTTCCTGTTGCACTATGTGGGCACGTGGTACTTCACATGATTGGACGTTGTGGTTTTGGCATTGTTTTATTTGGGACACCTACCTGAATCTTCGGATGTCTGCACTCCTTTCTCCATCCCTCCGACTCCCTCTATGCTCTCCATTCCAATGGTGGAGGCACATATTTCTTCCCAGGGGGTCAACTTGATGGGTGATTCCGATCCTCCCCCGGTAGCTCTGGCAATGTTGCGGTTGGCAGAAAGTATGCTACGGACGCGTATCCGCAGGTCGTCCCATCGCTTTCTGCATTGCTGTGGGTTGCGGGGTGCGGTCCCCACCGCACTTACCCGCTGTGCCACCAGGGCCCATATGGCCTTCTTGTTCGCAAGTGCCGTCTTGGTCATTTGCGTGGAGAAGACGGCGGCAGCATTCTCCTGGAGGGTCTCCGTGAGCACGGTGAGTTCCTCACGGGAGAAGTGGACCTGCCGCTTGCGGTCGCACGCTTTCTTCGCTACTTTTCCCATTTTTCTTGGTTTCACTAGGGTGGATGACGGGTTGGGATGTGTCTCGGTAGTATTTTTTATGGTTGTGTGGAATTTGTGGTTTTATAGGTGTACGGCGGGATGTTTCCCGTTCCGGGACCATGCTTTTACTTCCGTTTCCGTATATTTACGGTCACCGTACTTTCCGGTTGGCGCTCACTGCGGTGTCCGCTGAGATGGGTGGCGGTATTGCACCTAGGGCGCCGTACGGCGGCGGTGTGGGCCGTTTTGGGGTCATTTCCGCCATCGCGGACTTTGCACTTCCGCCATGGTGTGGTGCTCGTGCCCGATGGGTCGGAATGAGCCGCACTTTGCTCCATCGTGCAATGGCGGAAACGCTATTTACGCTATGGCGGTCCGGTCGGTTGATTTCCGCAAGGGTCGTAATGAGGGCCAATGTGTTCTATGGGCTATGGGGTCTTTTACTCCATAGGGTCTCATGTGTTTTTCTATGTATGTTACACCGCACCCTACGTGCCGTAACACGGGGGCGTCCTAGCGGACCTCCGTCATAGACTCCATACCCGGGGACTGACTACCGTCTCCCCGGGCATGTAAAGTCACCATTGGCTTTACTAGACCTAAATTTACTAACAGAACTAGTAACAACCATCTTATTGTGGACGTACTAGTAGGGGTAATTCGATTACCCCTGGATCTGTTATTCGAGGGGGCACTGTCCCGTCCCCCCTCGTCGAGTTTTGGCTGGTGGCAGTGGAAACTACTTGTTATGTTCGACCCCGGACATAACCCTATGGGATTCGTCCCATTGTTGGAGATTGATACATTTTCTCGTTAATCTCTAACGCACCACCGATCTACTTATCTTAAATAAGTTTGTCGGATGGTATTTTCTGCCAGAACTCGGTTTGTAAAATGGCGTCTGTGTTCGTCTCTGTGACTCCTAAACCAAAGGTCGAGCCCTTTTGTCCCACTTTTGGCGGGCTCTGTACAGAGCCCCTCCAAAAGTGGTGCCATTCTGTCTGGGTTACCACAGGGGTGTGGGAGGGGGTTTAGGCACCCTGGACCGAGTTGCCTTGCCAACCCTGGTCGCACTCTGGAGTGATTGGCCCAAGTGGTGAGCCTCCCCGCTCATCACTTAGCATGTGTTGATTGACAGCTAGGCTGAATGAATGGGGGTTTTCTGCATAAAAGCAGGGCTTTTGGGACTGGATCTTCAGAAGTCGCCACAGGACCTAAGAATCCGACGAGGGTAACGCTGAGCGGACCTGCACGACGACACCTCCGGTGGAGCCCTGCGGAACCGACTCACCACTTCCCGACGACAGAGGAGATCTCCCTGCCGGAGAGTCTCTTCCCCTGGCTGGTGGGAACAACCAGTCCCCTTTGCTTTTTATTTGCCTCAGGACGCATTGGTCGAATTGCCCGTGCAGAGCACCTCGGTAACCGGATAGCCACTACCCCTTACCGCGACCAAAAGGTGGTGCCTTGTGACGGAGCACTCCGCGGCTGGTCTCTTCCCTGGTGGTGCACCGGACTTCACTTTTCTTCGACGACGAGATCATCTCTACTCTTGGCAAAGACCCGACGTGCATCCACCACCAGGAACAACTACCCCCGCCGGAGCTGCCCTCCACAACAAGGTACCGTCTCCGCCTGGCTTCCCTTTCGATCGGTTCGAGAGAGGTGTCTTAATCCTCTCCTTTCCGTTGGGTCGCCTCCAAGCTTTTCTCATTTATTGTTCTGAACTGGTTCAATCTGCCGATAACAATTTGCTACAAAGACTTGAATGCATCTCCGCTAGAGACTTTTTGGGACATCGCGCCTTGCCTCTCTCCGAGTGGGCCTGGCCTCTGAACTTTATGCTCTCTTGTGATTCTTGCCTTCTTGCCGTGCATTTTACCCGCGAAGTATTGAACTGCGTTGATTTCGTAACCTGCCTATCTTTTTCTCTCCCGTCCTGACTAATATTCGAGTGTCATCTAGGTTGAGGTATACACCTCTGTCTGAAAATAAGTGGTACCGGTAGAACCTAGAGTTGTCGAGATATTGCTAGGGGGATTGATCGTTTTCTTTTTCGTAGAGTAATTGTGATTGACTTGTTTGCGGTGATAGTGTCATAGTGTTTTTTTATAGATGTTCCGTTATAAATAAATGCCTTAATATCTTTACACTAAGTCTTGTTGCGTGTTTGCTTGCCTTACTGTGAAGAATTGCCCTATCTTGTAGACTCCACATACTGCTTAACTCTTCTTGAGGGAAGTCTGACTGCTCAGCCACAGCTACCAACAGTGAATCTGTGTGGTGCAGACTGCTACCAAGTGGGTTTACTGCCAACACCTGTAGTGCTAAATCTTTTGCAGTGGTCCCAGAGGGAACTGCACAGGTTTCCGCCTAACACTGGTGTACAGCGGTGGGATTTGTATCAAGTATACAGTTTAGAGTGCTTTTCGACACTTTAGGATAACTAACCACAAAACTAGAAAGCAACTTTCAGAAACATGTCTACGATGGGAACTTACAGTCAAGAATCCTTGTCAGGTGAAAATACTGAGAGTTTGCGAGCTCTCTGTAGACAAGAGAATCTTCCTGTAAGAGGCAAGAAGTTAGAACTAATAGAGAGATTCCTGGCAAACCAAAGTCTGGGTACTGGTTCAGAGGAACCAATCTCTCCAGCAAATGTAGATAACAGTGATGGTGTTAATCTAAATCATAATTCTGATGATAGCGATGAAGATGCTGACGAGGACGGAGAGGCTAACGAAACTGTCTCCCCCGCCCCTCTACCTGCCTTACCAGCTGTGCCTACGGGGCCCATACCAGGTCCCACCAGTAACCCTGCTTATTTTGAACTTGAAAAAATGAAGCTCGAATTAGAATACAAACGGTTCTTGGCTCAATCTGAACGAAACCAAGAGCTCGAGTTCAGACGGATGAATGCCCAGGCTGAGCAGAAGCAAGCTGAGTTAAGACTCAGGGAAATAGAACTTAATCACGAGTTAGAGATGAAAAAGTTGTCTATGAAAAATGCTTCTCTCTCCTCTGGTTCCTCTAGGAGCTCCAGTCCCAAAAGACCCCGGATGCCGAAGGAATTAGTGGGTATGTATGAACCGAGATTGGATGTGTTGGATTGGTTGAAACTGTTTGAATACAATCATGGGCTCCAGGACATCACCGGGAATGCTTTGCTTCCCTGGTTGTTCTCTAGGCTCCCTCCTGTTGTGACTGATGTGGTAATGGAATTGGGGGAGGCGGATAAGACGGATTACGAAAGTGTGAAACTAGCTTTGATAGCTAGATTCGGGAAGACCCCTTCCCAGTATCTTAAGAGGTTTAGATCCCTCAAAAAGCATGATGGTACCCCTTGGGCTACCTGGGTGAGTGAAGGGTTGAAAAACTTAGAGGGATGGATTAAGGGTAACAAAGTGAACACTTATGAGGGTATGAGGAATCTTTTTATGTTGGAGTCTATTTATGATGCCTGTTCTCCTGAGCTCAGACAGCACTTGGCTGATTCGAAGGAATTGGATTCCCGGGTGCTAGCTAGGGCTGCTGACTTATGGGTTGCCAACAGGGCTACTCATAAGGATTCTGGGGCAACTCAGAAAAAGGATGAGGGAAAACAGCCTAAAAAAGACTCAAAAGAGAATTCTAATACTTCAAATTCCAAAGAGGGCCCCAAATAAAACCAGAAGGGTAAGCCACAAGGAAAACCACAGCAGAATAGTGTGTCTTCTGGTGCCAAAACGGAAGGAGGTCAGAACAAGCCACCATTCCAGAAAGCATTAGGTAAATGCTTTGTTTGTGGCTCGACTGACCACGTGAAAGGAGATCCCAGATGTAAGGGTAAACCTTCAGGGGTCCAGCTTGTCTCCTTAGCCTTCGCTCCAGAGGAGGAAGTCCAAATGGCAAGTGGAAACTTTCTACTGCTAGCTGACGAACCCACTGGAGTCTCAGCCAGCGTTTCTTTAGTATCTCTGGGGTTGTGGGAACAACAGACTTTAGATGTCTATAATTCTATCCCCGATAATACTAAAGAGTATTATAAGGACAGTGTCCAGGTGAATGGTCAGGAGACTCCTGCCATTAGGGACACTGGGGCCAGCATAACTGTGGTGGATAAATCGTTTTTTCAGGCTGAGGATGTTGCTAAGGCACCCAAACGCCTCACCAAGTTAGCTGGAGGGCCTGTGCAGATGCTTCCCCAATTACCAGTTCTCATCCAGTGTAACGACATGACTGTGAAGATACCTGTCAGCATACAGAGTGAGGTACCAGGACACGTACTGTTGGGTAACGATTTGAAAACTCTCGGAGTTGTATCGCATACTCCCAGACCTCCTAGTAAACGGTTACAGGAGCTAACCAGACCCGCAAGAGAGAGGACCATGCGTGGTACTCTCCAGGAGATGATGAAGAAGGAAATCACTCCTGCTCCACTGGAACTGTCGGCCGCTGTCTCCAAGAAATCAGAAGTGAAAGGGAAACCTAAGAGTTCTATCCCAAAACCAGCAGCCAGCATTCCAGTGCAGCTAACACGGACTTCCCCGCGGTTGTCCAAAGTTACACCCGTAACTCCGCCTCCAGCCGAGGCTGAGAGGGAGGTACGACCCTGTGTGATAGAATTAGACTCTGAGGAAGAGCTAAGGGAAGACCAGGAACTCATTGGAGATCTGGATCCTGTTGACCATCCTGAGCTGCAGTCTTTACTGGCAGAAGGTGGACCCAGCAGGGCAGACTTCAGTAAGGGACAGAGGGAATGTCCAACTCTGGAAGGTCTCCGCCACCAAGCAGAAGCTGAGGCTGAAGGGCAAGAGCCTGGGAAATACAGGTTGCACTGGGAAGATGGCCTCTTCTACAGTGAACCGACCGAGTCTGCACCTGGAGACTACAAATGACTTGTAGTACCCCAAGAGAACAGACCACAGTTCTTGCAGTTAGCCCACGAGATTCCTTTGGCTGGTCACTTGAGTTTCAAGAAGACTAAGGAAAGGCTCTCTCTCTACTTCTATTGGCCAAAGATGGGGGCCGAAGTGGAAAAACACTGCAGGAGCTGCCACACCTGCCAGACCTCTGGTAAGGTTGGCTCCAAGAATGTGGCACCTTTAGTGCCTCTCCCAGTCGTGGGAGTCCCATTTGAGAGAGTAGGGATTGACATCGTTGGTCCCCTTGATCCTCCAACCTCCTCAGGCAACCGGTTTATACTTGTTGTAGTAGACCATGCTACTAGGTATCCTGAGGCAATTCCTATGAGGACTGTTACAGCTCCGGCTGTGGCTAAGGCCCTCCTTGGTATTTTTACTAGGGTCAGGTTTCCTAAGGAAGTAATCTCTGACAGGGAGTCGAACTTTATGTCCCACTACATGAAAGCCATGTGGAAAACCTGCGGAGTTACTTACAAGTTCTCAACAGCGTACCCCCCACAAACCAATGGGTTGGTAGAACGGTTCAACCGAACCATGAAGAGCATGATAGGTGCTTTAGAAGAACCCCTTAAGCGTAAGTGGGACCTCCTACTGCCATGCCTTCTCTTCGCTTATAGAGAAGTCCCTCAGGAGGGAGTAGGTTACTCTCCCTTCGAGCTTCTCTATGGTCATCCCGTCAGAGGTCCATTGGCCCTGATTAAGGAGGGGTTGGAGAGTGCTCCTTCCCCCAAGCCAGTCAGAGTGACTGACTACGTGATAGGTCTCCGGAGGAGAATGTCGCACATGATGACGGAAGCAAGCGATAACTTGAAAACTGGACAAGCATTGGTCAAGCACTGGCACGATCAAAAGGCTAACATGGTTGAGTTTGTTCAAGACCAGCTCGTTCTCGTTATGATCCCAACAAGGCAGAGGGCCTTGCAAGATAAATGGATGGGACCCTTCAGAGGTGTCGGTAAACTCGGAGAGGTCAACTATCTCGTGGACTTGGGCAATCCCAAGGAGGCTCCGACAGTCTTCCACACCAACCGACTTAAAGCGTATGTCTCACGACCTGATGTAGGAGCGTTACTTCTAGCATCATCAGAGGAAGAAGAAGAGAGTGAAGCTCTTCCGGATCTCCTCAGAGGCTTACCTTTAGATGAGAAAATTGAAGGAGTAAATCTCTCCTCCAATCTGACACCCGAGCAACAAGAAGAGTGCAAATCTATGTTAAATCAGTTTGCCTCTCTGTTCTCGCTTTCACCAGGCTTGACCCCTTGGGGCCAGCACGACATACTCACTGGTGACTGTCTGCCAGTCAAAAGCAGAGGATACCGCATGTCAGAAAACGTACGAACCCACATCAAAGGTGAGGTCGGCAAGATGCTTGACCTCGGGGTAATAGAACCCTCTACTAGTCCATGGTCTAGCCCAGTTGTGTTAGTACCAAAGGCCGGATCTAAAGAACTTAGATTCTGCGTGGATTATAGAGCTCTTAATGCAGTCACCAAGACTGATGCCCACCCTTTGCCAAGAACAGATGAGTTGGTGGACAAACTTGGCGCCGCCAAGTTCCTCAGCACATTTGACTTAACGTCAGGCTATTGGCAAATAGCCCTGACAGACCATGCCAAGGAGAAAACTGCATTTTCTACCCCCGTTGGCTTATACCGGTTTAAGGTAATGCTTTTCGGATTGGAGAATGCACCTGCTACGTTTCAACGGATGGTAAAGCAGGTTCTGAATGGGATGGAGGACTTCTGCATGGCATACTTGGATGACATCGCAGCGTTCAGCAATTCCTGGGAAGAACATGTAACCCACCTGAGAGATGTTTGCAGGCTCTTGGATGAGCCAATCTGACCATAAAGGCGAGTAAATGCCAAATTGGACAGAGTAAGGTAGTCTACCTTGGACATGAGGTAGGCAGTGGAGAAATAAGGCCTTTGCTCAGGAAGATTGAAGCTGTGCAAAATTGGACAACACCGACTACTCAAACCCAAGTGAGAGCCTTCCTAGGCATCACTGGGTATTACAGGAATTCATAGAAAACTATGGGACCATAGCTTCCCCACTGAATGTCATCTCCTCGCCCAAATTTCCTAAAAAGGTTAAATGGAACGAGGAGTGCAATCAGGCTTTTGAAAACCTGAAAAAGGCTCTTTGTAACGCTCACCTGATTCCCACGGAGGCGCAGGTCTGGCTTCGAGTGCTGATGCTTCTTCAATGGTGAAGCGCAGGACTCTGAAGATGGACAGGAATGGCCCTCTACTCTGGCTTCTCCGGCTCGCAGGAATATTTCCCTGTGCGTGAAAAGGGAGTATTACCTACTGACTGAGTTATGCTCAAGCCTCCCACTCTCTTCCAACCCTCCACGATACCCTTCCACGATTCCCCGTGAAGTCTCACCTTAGGGTCTGAAAGGACGAGCTCTCCATCCTGCTTCTGACGCAGGGGCGCGTTGAACCCAGTTACTTCACTGGATTGAGGTTGGATGGGAGTTCAGGTAAGCTTGATTATACTGGTAAGGCGCTGTAAAAGTTCTGTTGCAAGTTCAAAAGTTCAAGCTTTAAATAATAATGTTCATTGTCTTTTTCAGGTGATGAATGAAGATTCCTTTGGAGACTTCTTGCAACAAAGCACTGATGTTGATGTCTTTTCCCCATAGGGGCCGGGGTTCGGAATGCCGGAGATATGGCGCCGACCCGAAGTGAAACGTGCAGTTCCAGTAAAGATCTGGTAAGTCCTAGATGAGCGCTCAGGTAATGTTTTTGCATTCGCTCATCTAATGTCTTTGTCTTTTTTCCCCATAGGGGCCGGGGTCCTGCTTGGAAGCAGCAAGACCCGAAATGAAATGGGAATGACCCAATAGGTAAGTCTTAGAAGGAAACTGAGCTTTTCCTATTCCCTTCCTTCTCTCACCTCTTATTCTTGTCTTTTTCTCTAGGCTCTGGGAAGTGGCTGTGTATCCGGATGATCGCTGCTGAAGATGGAGGAACCCAGGAAAGGTGAGTGAAATGCAGCGCTGCAGCGATCGTAACGAAATGCTTTTAAAAATGATGTCTTCCCTTTCAGGATCGTCGGTGATGTCTCCGTGGTGCAGATTAGCTGGTAGGTCTCTTGTCTCCCTTTGCAGGTGACCCAGGATGCTGACAGGCGTGGCTGAAGTCCAG
This sequence comes from Ambystoma mexicanum, assembly GCF_040938575.1. Classification (NCBI taxonomy): domain Eukaryota; kingdom Metazoa; phylum Chordata; class Amphibia; order Caudata; family Ambystomatidae; genus Ambystoma; species Ambystoma mexicanum. Next base: position 434,464,308 of record NC_090937.1, read on the forward strand.
ATGCAGGAGCTGACACGGTGAGCGTCCAGCTGCGAGGAGCAGAACAACGCGAAGCGTGAGTTGCTGATCGGGTGTGGTTTAAATAGCCTTGGAAGAAGTTCCAAGTGTGTATCCTTCCTCCGATCAGGTATGTATCCTTCCCCGACCACACCCGGGTGGAAAGTAGTCCCACAGGTAAAGTAGTTCCTATTCAGGCCTCAAGAGGGCCTGGATGTGGCAGCATGGTCTGCATCAGGTAAGTGCACATTAAAACACTTGAACACATGTCTAGCTTTATGAGCCTGGCGCCTAAGGCGCCAGGACAGAGGTCCAACATGAGCCTGGCGCCTAAGGCGCCAGGACTGAGTCCAAAGGGCCCCAGCTTGGGCCCGCTGGCACTCCCCTGGGGGAAATGATGCCTGCCTCTGGGGTTGCTGGGTCGGACCTGTCTCCTTGGAGGTAGGCATCATGACAGTACCCCCCCTCAAGGCCCCTCCCAAGGTTCTTCCCTCCGGGGGTTTGGGCTTGTTCGGAAATCTCCAGTGAAACCTTTGTACTAATCGAGGTGCGTGGACATGGTTACTAGGCTCCCACGATCTCTCCTGAGGTCCATATCCCTTCCAGTCAACAAGATAGAAGAGTTTCGACTTTACCACCTTGGAGTCTAAAATGTCTTTAACTTCGAATTCTAATTCCCCTTCAATTTGAACTGGATCTGGAGGCTTGGACAATCGGGTTCCTGGTTGTACTGGCTTCAAAAGTGATGCATGAAAAACTGGATGAATACGCATGTTGGACGGTAGATCCAGTTTAAATGCCACTGGGTTGATTATAGCTTTGATGGGATAAGGTCCTATGAATCTGGGATTGAAGGTTCGCGGGCCCTTGAGGGGTAAATGTTTAGTTGCTAGCCATACCTGGTCTCCTACTTGATAAGGAGGAGTTTTACTTCGGTGCAAATCAGCGTTTTCTTTATACTTTTTCTTGGCTTGCTGTAAATGAGTTGCAGCTTCTTTGAAGGCTCGGGTTATTGTGGAATGCAGATGATTTACTGCAGGCATTTCCAGGGTCAGAGGTGGATCTAGATCAGAGGTCCGAGGATGGTGACCATACAAAGTATAAAAGGGGGTTTGTCCGGTTCCAGAATGCACTGAATTGTTGTATGCATATTCTGCGATCCAAAGGATGTCTTTCCAATTTAACTCGGATTGGTGTAACATGCCCCGAAGATATTGCTCGAGAGTCTGATTGGTTCTCTCGGTTTGTCCGTCGGTCTGGGGGTGGTGGCTGGTGGATAACCGCACATCTATTTGTGCTAGTTGCCAACACTTCTTCCAAAAATGTGAGATTAATTGACTTCCACGATCCGAGACTAAAATGGAAGGGAAACCATGTATGCGAACTATATTCTCCAGGAATTCCTTGGCCAAGGTGGAAGCTGAAGGCAAACCCTTTAAAGGGATAAAGTGGGCCATTTTGGAGAATAGGTCCACAATTACAAGGATTGTGTTGTAACCAGCACAAGGAGGCAGATCTGTTATAAAGTCCATTGACAGGGTGTGCCATGGTGCCGGTGGAATATCCAAGGGTTGAAGTAGGCCAGCTGGCCTTTTCTTTTGAGCCTTGTTTTGGGCGCAAATTCCACAAGACAGTACAAAAGACTTTATGTCTTTTCTCCAAGAAGGCCACCAGAAGTGGCGTTTGATGTTTTCCTCCGTTTTAGCGATACCAGGGTATCCTTCCATTAAAGATTCATGATGATGGGCAATAACAAGTTCTTGCAATTCTTTACTTGGCAGAAACAACCGCTCCTGGAAGTAGGGTAAGTCATCCTTAACGGTGTAATGAGGACCCTTTTGACTCCATTCCAGTAAGGTTGAAGAGTCTAGAAGTTGTTTTACTTGCGTTTGGATATCCTCAATAGATTGCAATGAAGTTAAGCCTAAGATTCTTTGCTCAGGTATGATGGGCACAGGTTCTAAGCTCGAATTAGGTTCTTCCATGCCAATCCGGGATAAGGCGTCTGCTTTTCCATTCTTGCAGCCAGGGTGATAGGTAATTACAAAATCAAATTCTGCAAAGAATAGAGCCCATCGGAGTTGTCGTGAAGATTGAGCTTTGGCCGTCTTTAAATACTGTAAGTTTCTGTGGTCCGTATTTACGGTGATGGTGTGTCTTGCCCCGAGAAGGTAGTGCCGCCAAGCCTTGAAAGCAGATTTGATGGCCAGTAACTCTTTATCGGTAATTGCGTAGTTGATTTCAGGAGGAGAACATTTTCTGGACCTAAAGGCCACTGGGTGCAGTTGGTTAGTTTTTGGGTATCTTTGCGACAGGACAGCTCCCATGGCCGAACTGGAAGCATCGGTTTCCACTATGTACGGGAGATCTGGGTGCGGGTGCTTCAATACAGGTGCAGAGGTGAATTTGGTTTTCAGATCCTGGAAGGCTTGTTCGGCCTCAAGAGTCCATTTGAAGCGTTTGTTTTTCTTTAGGAGAGCGGTGATGGGTTGGACTGTTCGGGAAAATTCCGGGATGAATCTTCGATAGAAATTGGCAAAGCCGAGCATGCTCTGAACTCCCTTCACCGAGCTTGGAGATGGCCATTTGAGGATGGCGTCCAAATTTCGCGAGTCCATTCGGACTCCTTGAGGTGTCAGGATGAATCCGAGAAACTCAACTTCTGTGGTATGAAAAACGCATTTTTCGAGTTTTGCAAATAGTCTGTGCTGGCACCGTTTCTCAAGAACTGCCCTAACATGTTTTCTGTGATCAGATTCTGAAGAAGAGTACACCAGGATGTCGTCAATGTAAACAATGACGCAGACATCGATAAGTTCCCGAAGAACATCATTCATAAAGTACTGAAAGGCGGCAGGTGCATTGCACAAACCGAAGGGCATCACCTGATATTCGAAGAGCCCAAATTTGGTGCGGAATGCAGTCTTCCATTCGTCGCCTTCTTTTATGCGCACCAGGTGATAAGCTCCTCGGAGATCTAACTTGGTGTACACACAAGCGTCTTTCACCTGGTCGATAAGCTCAGGGATCAAGGGCAGAGGATAACGATTCTTAATCGTTATTTGATTTAGGGCGCGATAGTCTATACACGTTCTAAGGTCGCCTTCTTTTTTTGGCACGAAGAACAGAGCTGAAGAGACAGGAGACTTGGACGGGCGAATAAAACCATTGGCTAGGTACTGATCTAAATACTGACGCAAATGCAGGTTCTCAGGTTCCGTAAGAGCATAAATCCTACTACAAGGTAGTTGAGCATTGGGTACCAGATCAATCTGGCAATCATAAGACCGATGGGGAGGTAACGTGTTAGCCTGTTCTGAAAAACGTCTTGGAATTCTTGGTATTCTGACGGTAGCTGTACAGGGGTGGAAGTTGCTGTGGCTAGACCCATAGCTGGATTTCTTGGATAACAAGTTGGTTCACAATCAGGAAAACTTATCTTCTTTGCTCGCCAGTCAATTCTGGGATTATGTGTTTCTAACCAAGGAATTCCAAGAATTACTTGAAATTGTGGGGCCTTGATCACATCATACACGATTGCTTCCCGATGTCCATCCTGACCCACCAGTGTCACTTCAACAGTGGAATGCGTTACAGGCCCTGAGGCTATTTCGGTTCCATCTACTGTAGTAATGACATCTTGGGGTACTTTCGGGCGGAGAGGAAGCTTAATCCTGGAAGCCAATTCACGGTCTATGTAATTTCCAATAGCTCCACTGTCGATATATGCTTTTATAGCATGCAACTGCTGAGGCTGTTTTGGGTCCACGAGCACCATTGGCATGACGAAATGCGAGGTCAAAGAGTTAGTTTTCAAGCTCGGCAAGCGGACCCCTACGCTTGCCGGGCTAGGTCGTTTCCCGAATCAGGTGTCTCTAATTCATTATCAGTAGCTCCAACCACATTCTTAAGTGGTTTAACTGGACAATTTCGAAGAAAGTGACCGGAAGTCCCGCAATACAGACAAAGTTGCATTTGCCGCCTTCTCTCTCGTTCTTTCTGCGTTAATGGTCCTTTAACACCACCGATTTGCATAGGTTCAGATACGTCGGTACTCTTGGAGGTAGCGTGGGTTTTGATCAGTGCTCGGTTTTCATACTTGAACTGATCTGCTTTTCTATTTTGAAGTCTGTGATCAAGTTGAACCACCAAGTCAATGTAGTCTGCGCAGACCTGGGGTGGGTTTACTATCTGAGCTAGAACATCCTTAAGCTCTCCGCGCAGGCCTCGATGAAACAATGTGATCCTTTTGCTTTCTGGCCATCCAGTTTCCACAACCAGTCTGTTAAAGGTGGCTATGTAGGACAGAAGATCCTGATTACCTTGTCGTAAGGATAGCAGTTCATTATCAAGGGCCTGTCCTTGAGAGTGTCGAGCGAACAATCTTTCCATGCTGGCCTGGAAGCCCTGAAAATTCTGGAGAATGGGATCATCCTGATTTACCAATGGAATAGACCAATCGGCAGCAATGCCACTGAGGTAAGATAGTATAAAGGCTACCTTGGTCTGGTCGTTAGGGAAGGCTCCGGGCCTGCATAGAAAGTGTAAACGACATTGGTTCATAAAGACGGCATATTTCTTGGGATCCCCCGCAAAACGTTCAGGCGGGGCCAAAGGCATGTGTCCAGGTAGATTAATTTGTACCGGGTTACTCAAACCCATTGATGTGGAAATGTCTCCGGAATTAGGTAAAGGAGTGTGCCCTGCCTGGGCCTGCAATAACCTTTTGGCTAGGTCATCAGTTCTTTCCTTAGATAAGATCAGTTCTCTTTTGAGAGCGTTAGTCTCCTGGCGGGCTGAGTGCACCTCTGCCCGTAATTCCCCCAAAAGCTGGGCCAGCTGGTCAGTCTCGGAAGTCTCCATAGCGCCCGGTTGGGAAATTGTGGGTAGTCTTCGCGTTCTGTAACGCTCATCTGATTCCCACGGAGGCGCAGGTCTGGCTTCGAGTGCTGATGCTTCTTCAATGGTGAAGCGCAGGACTCTGAAGATGGACAGGAAGGGCCCTCTACTCTGGCTTCTCCGGCTCGCAGGAATATTCCCCTGTGCGTGAAAAGGGAGTATTACCTACTGACTGAGTTATGCTCAAGCCTCCCACTCTCTTCCAACCCTCCACGATACCCTTCCACGATTCCCCGTGAAGTCTCACCTTAGGGTCTGAAAGGACGAGCTCTCCATCCTGCTTCTGACGCAGGGGCGCGTTGAACCCAGTTACTTCACTGGATTGAGGTTGGATGGGAGTTCAGGTAAGCTTGATTATACTGGTAAGGCGCTGTAAAAGTTCTGTTGCAAGTTCAAAAGTTCAAGCTTTAAATAATAATGTTCATTGTCTTTTTTCAGGTGATGAATGAAGATTCCTTTGGAGACTTCTTGCAACAAAGCACTGATGTTGATGTCTTTTCCCCATAGGGGGCCGGGGTTCGGAATGCCGGAGATAAGTTACATTACGTGCTCGGCCGTTTCCCTCATAGCATGTGATGACAGAGCACACGTGGAAAAACTGTGTGTAATTGGAGGAAAGGGCCCGCGTACACGCGTATCTGACGTGTACGTGTGGGCCGGTTTAAATGCTACGTGTAGGACGCCATTTCCTTGTACGTGCTTTTCGTGGCGAGCGAGTGGGTGAAATCTGTACTTCTTGTCGGTTCACACGCGATTACTTCACAGCGTTTCTAGTTCGTACTCCCTGTTACCTCTGACAGCTCTTTTCTGATTTTTTGTTGGGCCTGTTTCCTCAAACAGAGTTCACTTCTCCTTTTGTCCTGTCTCCTCAGACAGCGTACAATTCTTCTTTTGGTGCGTATTTTTCATGTTCTTTTTCCAGGCAGACGGTGAGTTCCGCACGTACTTAGCAACTGTGCTTGCCCCGTGTGTCGCGTTCCCCTTCAGAGGTCATTGTAGGCTGCGTGTATTACGCGTACGCTTATTTTTGTGTTTCTGGGTGCCACAGCATAGTGCGGGTTCATTTTTTCATGCACATGGTCTACGAGGGGTTGCGTGCATGTTAATTTTTGATTTTGGGCTGCCTGTGCGTTGCGTGACCCGTCATCTTCCTCCAGGGGTCACAGACAGCCTTGTTAGAGCACTAGGGTACGAATTCCATCTAGTATCCTACCCCTTTAACCCCCAATTGCCCAGGACAATAGTTTACTGCAACTCCCACACGCACAACAACATCAGTGCCATGGTTGGGAGGCGACCAAGCGGTAAGGGAGGCAAAGGTGGCCGACCTTCAAAAGGTGGGCGTGGTGGGCGCGGTAGGGGACGTGGCCGGGATTTGCAGAGTGCCCCTGTACCCCCATGTGTCATCTGCTGCCCCAGGTATGCAGGGTGGGGAAGCTGCAGGGGCAGCTGCAGCTCCATCCACCCCAGCTCTGACTCTCCCAGCCAGGACAGTGTCAGTCCAGGTCCATCAAACTGACGTTCCCCCTGCCAACATTACCCTGCAACAATGCCTGCATCAAGACCTATGGTTATTGTGCATTCCCACACTACTACTACCCAGTCCACCGGTGATTCTGCCCCTACTGACCAGAGTGCTGTAAGCCACTCTGGCTCCGCTCCACCTTTAAAGAAGAGGAAGAAGGGTGCTCTGGCACGACAGGCTGAGATCCCAGACACATCTACACACTCCGGCACGTCAAGGAAGCCTTGCTTTAATGACGCGGAACTTGATGCACTTGTGTCCTATGTCTCGGCACATAGCCGCAAAATGTTGGTGACTGCAGGGCGCAAGACCACACCTGGTCAACGTAGGACACACTGGCAGACCATCGCCGACCGCATAAGTGCCCTTGGATTTGTGAGGCGCACAGCTGATGATTGCTACAAGCGGTGTAACAACCTGAAACGCAGAGCAAAGAACAAGCTGGCCTCAAATCATGCCGCTACTCTGGTGACTGCGGTGGGTCTCCACAAGAGGACAACGAACTCACTGAACATGAGTCTGTTGCTGGGGCCTTCGTCACAGAGGAACAGATCCAAGGTGTGGCAGAACTACCTGATTATGATGCATTGTCCGGTGAGTGCCCATGCATGTGTGTGTAATGCATGTGTATTTTGTTTGGGTGACGGGTTCTGATTTAGTGCTAGGTGAGGGTGTGTGTGCCTGAGTGGTATGGGTCACCCATGTGCTTCATCCAAAATATTCAGCGGCCTTGGATTTGGGTGTGACAGTATCCCTTCTGCCCACAGTAGTAATTTAGCGTAACATTACGGCAGTTGCCCTTGAAGTGGCATCTTGCAACAACATTGTTTGTATTTTTCAGTGTTCGTTCAGGCTGACTGTTTCAATTCTCCCACTTTTGCTACGCATTCCTCAGCCCTATTGTCACATTTGTGACATGCTTCTGTCATTGATGAACCCCACATTGGCCCACATGTGTTACCTTGTTAGGTGAATGATTTGACCATTCAGGCTGATTGAGTATTGGCCTGATCACATACATTTTTGGGGCCTGTTTGAATGTGGAACATGATAGTTGTTTCCTGTCATGTTGAAGTGCACAACCATTGATTTGTACATCGGCCTGCAATCACTGTATTTTCGTACACTGGATGTGTTGCAGTGTGTGGCACATGCATATTTTGTCACACTATGTAGCATTTTTCATCTCATCATGTCCATCTCACATGGATGGCTGACAGTACTCATTCACTGACATATGGATGTACTTGTGGAATGTACCATGGCTATGGTACATGCCATCTGTGTGATGGCATGTGTCATGTATGTGTATTGGACATGCCACTCACAGGCCAATGTGTGATGGCAGTGCTACCCAGCATGCAGCAAATGTGTTGTTCTTCCATCTTGGTGTCATCAGTGTCTGCCTTTTGCCTCCCCTTCCAACTCAGTGACAGTGCATGCATGGGAGGGTTATAGTCATGTGGGACATGTGTATATCATGTACTGGTTCTGTAGCTTGTCAGGCCTATTTGTGTGCTATGGTGCTAATGCCTGTTTCCATTTTTGTCTTTCATGTTTTTGCAGGGGATGACGCACTTGATGCTGTTGAGGTTGAGGAGGTGCAGAACCAGGAGGAATCTCAGGCACGACCGGGCACCAGTGGGGGACGTGGTGTGGTGGTGGGTGAGGACCCAATCTTGCTGCAGACCATTTGTCCAGGGGTGTCTCTGGGTGCACCTCCCCAGACCTCTATTCAGGTGCTGATTTGGATGATGAGACCTATGTGCCGTTTCGGATTCTGTTCTGTCCAACCCACCTGCACCAGGGGTAGAACCCTCTATGGGGATGTCAGTGTTGGTAAGTCCGCCTTTGGCAGGTATGGATGCAGGGTCACACTCCACAACATCTGATCCTGTTCCTGGGCCAGCAGATCAGAGGGGGAATGCAGTCCTGCAGCCTCAGGCAGTGCCAGCACAGCAAGGCGCAGATCGCCTTGCCCCAAACAGGTCTGGAGCCCGCCGACGCGGTGGCCGTACGCCACCAGGCAATACCGTATGGGAACAATCCATGTACGGTATGGCAACCCAACAGGCAGCATCAGTTGAGATGATGGCTCAAGCAATGGAGAGGGTGGCCACTTCCATTGTCCCCCCCCTGAAAGGCAGATGGAGCAACTACAGCAGGCAACAGACTCCATTTGCCAATCACACAGGGAAGACATGTTGGCGTCCAACAGGGACCGACGGGCGGCAATGGAGACTCTACGCCAATCGATATCAATAGAGTCCCAGGCCCACAGGGAATCCCTGAGGGTAGAACTCCATCACCTCAGGGAGACTCTTGTTGACCTTGAGGCTTCCACTAACTAAAGGATAGAACAGCAGCTGGAGCGGCTCACACGTTCGCTCTCAGCTGAGATGCAGGCAACTCGGGAGGAGATCCGGGCATCACGTCAGGTGCTGCATGGGGGTCTCTGCACTATAACCCTCCAGAACGAGACCTTCCACACCCGCTTTCTTGCTGCCATGGAGGACCATACCAGGGCTTTGCTTGGGCTGCCTCCCATAGCACCACCACTTCCTGATGCAGCAGCAGAGGGTGATGAGAGTGACAGCGGCCGTTCTCCCACATTGGCATAGCCGTGCAGGCCATGAGCCCATGGAGGTGTTTTTTTCCCAACATCCACACAGGTGGCTGTTGGTGCGCACCCTGTCCTCGGACCTTCTGGGTGGCCTCCCCCCCCGGCCCCCACATGGCCATTTTTGATTTTTGATTTTATTTTACAGTGTGTTGCCTTGTGTGGCTCCCGTGGGCATCCACTGTATTCCGTCTGGGTACATGCAGGCTTGTCCTGAGTTTGGGTTAGATGCTTGGGTTCGTGAGACACACACCCCTCCTGCTTCCCGTTTCCATGGGCTTGCAAAGGGTGTGCCCAAGTGACAGTGAATTACACAGTGACGTTGGACTCCCATGAGCTGTGTGGGCAGCCTGTAGTCAATACTGTGTATACATTCCTAGCGGATATTGTTGTTGTATTGTACACTGCATGGTATATTGATATGTGCTTGTGCACATGTCTTCTTCCTAATTTGCATGTTCATTCCTCATGTCTTCACAAGGCCATCTACTTTGGAGATGGAGTTCATGTTTTAAGCAGTGCACTTACACATTTGCGTGGCAGCAACACTGTACAGTTGGAAGGGGTCGATGTGCTGGCATAATCAGGTTGTAAGACTACCACTACTTTAACTTAGTACTGTCATGTTTTTGCTATGTTTGAGGTTGTGTAGCTGCATTGTATTGTTGGTAAGTATTTGGTCATGTGTGTTGTTAGTTCTACATTGCTGGGAGCATATTGTGTGTGACCAGTTGGCATTAGGGACACTGTACTTTGTTACACTTGTGTCAGCTTCCTGCTGGCATACGTGTTTCCAGATTGGCGTGTCTTTTTTGGCGCACGCGTTAGCCCCTTTCGAATCCATGAATACGTTTTTTGAACGTGCGTGTGGGCGTTCCGCGCTTTTGCCTCCTGTACTTCCCCCGTGACGCCCACATTTTCACGTGTTGTTCCCCATTCCGCGTGTCACGCCCCCTGTTCCTCCTACTTTTGTTGTGTGCGCCGCGCTATGTGCGATTTCGCTGTGCGCATAGCGCACGCTGTTTGGAGACGTGTGCACCAGTGTGCGCCACGCAGAATTTTGGCGCACATCCTATGATTTACAGGCGTACGGACTTCCATGAATCGCTGTGCGCGGGTTTCACTGCGATTTTCGCACTGGCAGTGCACTTACACATTTGCGTGGCAGCAACACTGTACAGTTGGAAGGGGTCGATGTGCGGGCATAATCAGGTTGTAAGACTACCACTACTTTAACTTAGTACTGTCATGTTTTTGCTATGTTTGAGGTTGTGTAGCTGCATTGTATTGTTGGTAAGTATTTGGTCATGTGTGTTGTTAGTTCTACATTGCTGGGAGCATATTGTGTGTGGCCAGTTGGCATTAGGGACACTGTACTTTGTTACACTTGTGTCAGCTTCCTGCTGGCATACGTGTTTCCAGATTGGCGTGTCTTTTTTGGCGCACGCGTTAGCCCCTTTCGAATCCATGAATACGTTTTTTGAACGTGCGTGTGGGCGTTCCGCGCATTTGCCTCCTGTACTTCCCCCGTGACGCCCACATTTTCACGTGTTGTTCCCCATTCCGCGTGTCACGCCCCCTGTTCCTCCTACTTTTGTTGTGTGCGCCGCGATATGTGCGATTTCGCTGTGCGCATAGCGCACGCTGTTTGGAGACGTGTGCACCAGTGTGCGCCACGCAGAATTTTGGCGCACATCCTATGATTTACAGGCGTACGGACTTCCATGAATCGCTGTGCGCGGGTTTCACTGCGATTTTCGCACTGGCAGTGCACTTACACATTTGCGTGGCAGCAACACTGTACAGTTGGAAGGGGTCGATGTGCGGGCATAATCAGGTTGTAAGACTACCACTACTTTAACTTAGTACTGTCATGTTTTTGCTATGTTTGAGGTTGTGTAGCTGCATTGTATTGTTGGTAAGTATTTGGTCATGTGTGTTGTTAGTTCTACATTGCTGGGAGCATATTGTGTGTGGCCAGTTGGCATTAGGGACACTGTACTTTGTTACACTTGTGTCAGGTTTTGGGGATTGCTTTGTTTGCTCTCACATAGCATGACATGCCATGGTGTGTTGGGTGGCGGTGCTGGGGAGGGGTTGGGTGACATGGCACTGTTGTCATGTTGTATTTTGCAAGGGGGTAATGAATTTAGCAGCATAGAAGTGTGTCTTTTGATGACACAGCATTGGTGGTGTTTGTGTAGGTATGGATGCACACAATGTAACAGTTCCAGGTGACCAATCTCAGGCTGGTATGGTTGTGACAGTTGAGTGTCCCTTATGTCATCATCATTGATTGTCAGCTGGTATGTGCCAGGGCTGTGTGCACTCCACAGGGGTGTGATTTTAGGTGAAGTAATTAGCCACCAGCTGCGTACGGGCTGCCTCACCCCGTGCCCTTTCCCCTCCCATGCGCAGCGGCCGTGCATGTGGTTGGGATTGTGGGGGCACCACCATGTCCACGGGCAGGCCCCAGCGTGTTGCAACGTTGTGCAGGACACATGCTGCCACTATGATCCTGCAAACTACTGGGGAGCATATAACAGCTGCCTGCCAGAACAGTCAAGGTAGTGAAAGCGTGACTTGAGCACTCCGAATGTGTGCTCCACTATGCCCCGGGTTGCAATGTGAGCTGTGCTGTATCTTACCTCGGGTGGCGTGGTGGGGTTCCGAATTGGCGTCATCATGTGGGTGCTCAGAGGGTAGGCACTGTCCCCTGGGGAGGTGGTGATGGGTATCATTAGTGGGGTTGTGACATTACTCAGTATCTGACATGCATGCATGTGCTGTGGCATTTATACTCACCGAGCAGCCATGTATCGCCATGCCGCCCAGCTTCTAAGTCCCGGTTTAGGGTTGACATTCTGTAAATAAAACTGTCGTGGGTGGACCCTGGATAGTTGGCATATACTGAGGTGATGATTCCCTTGGCATCACATACTACCTGCATGTTGATGGAATGCCAGTGCTTGCGGTTTCTATAGATGTGCTCTGATGCCCTGGGGGGACGTAGAGCCACATGGGTGCAATCAATGGCACCTAGGACTTTGGGGAATTGTGCCACCCTGTAGAAATCCTGGACGGCAGCCTGCCTTTCTGCAGGTGTTCTGGGCAGGTATATGTGCCTGCGGACTGATGGGCATGCATTCATGATGGCCAAGATCTGGTGTAGGCAGCGTGACTGCGTGGCCTGTGACACCCCCCCCCCCCACTATAGCACTTGTCTGCTGAAATAATCCAGTGGCCAAGAAGTGCAGTACATTGAGGACCTTCTCCAGGGGGCTGAGTGTTTGGGAGCACAGGGTGGGTGATGTGAGGTCATCCTCCCACTCACTCACCAGGTCGAGTATTATGTGAGGTGGAAACCTGTACCTCCCATACACCTGGTCATCAGGCATCCCAAAAAGGCTGGTTCTGGGTGTGAAAATTCTGGGCCTGACTATCCTCCTCCTCCTCCTGCGGTATCCCAGAACCACTGCTGCTAGGAATGGTATATTCACCCTGGCGTCTGAGCTTGTTTGTTGTTTGCGTGCACTTTTATGCTGCACGGGTCCACGTATGCCTGCTTCCTGCTGGCATACGTGTTTCCGGATTGGCGTGTCTTTTTTGGCGCACGCGTTAGCCCCTTTCGAATCCATGAATACGTTTTTTGAACGTGCGTGTGGGCGTTCTGCGCATTTGCCTCCTGTACTTCCCCCGTGACGCCCACATTTTCACGCGTTGTTCCCCATTCCGCGTGTCACGCCCCCTGTTCCTCCTACTTTTGTTGTGTGCGCCACGCTATGTGTGATTTCGCTGTGCGCATAGCGCACGCTGTTTGGAGACGTGTGCACCAGCGTGCGCCACGAAGAATTTTGGAGCACATCCTATGATTTACACGCGTACGGACTTCCATGAATCGCTGTGCGCGGGTTTCACTGCGATTTTCGCACTGGCAGTGCACTTACACATTTGCGTGGCAGCAACACTGTACAGTTGGAAGGGGTCGATGTGCGGGCATAATCAGGTTGTAAGACTACCACTACTTTAACTTAGTACTGTCATGTTTTTGCTATGTTTGAGGTTGTGTAGCTGCATTGTATTGTTGGTAAGTATTTGGTCATGTGTGTTGTTAGTTCTACATTGCTGGGAGCATATTGTGTGTGGCCAGTTGGCATTAGGGACACTGTACTTTGTTACACTTGTGTCAGGTTTTGGGGATTGCTTTGTTTGCTCTCACATAGCATGACATGCCATGGTGTGTTGGGTGGCGGTGCTGGGGAGGGGTTGGGTGACATGGCACTGTTGTCATGTTGTATTTTGCAAGGGGGTAATGAATTTAGCAGCATAGAAGTGTGTCTTTTGATGACACAGCATTGGTGGTGTTTGTGTAGGTATGGATGCACACAATGTAACAGTTCCAGGTGACCAATCTCAGGCTGGTATGGTTGTGACAGTTGAGTGTCCCTTATGTCATCATCATTGATTGTCAGCTGGTATGTGCCAGGGCTGTGTGCACTCCACAGGGGTGTGATTTTAGGTGAAGTAATTAGCCACCAGCTGCGTACGGGCTGCCTCACCCCGTGCCCTTTCCCCTCCCATGCGCAGCGGCCGTGCATGTGGTTGGGAATGTGGGGGCACCACCATGTCCACGGGCAGGCCCCAGCGTGTTGCAACGTTGTGCAGGACACATGCTGCCACTATGATCCTGTACACTACTGGGGAGCATATAACAGCTGCCTGCCAGAACAGTCAAGGGAGTGAAAGCGTGACTTGAGCACTCCGAATGTGTGCTCCACTATGCCCCGGGTTGCAATGTGGGCTGTGCTGTATCTTACCTCGGGTGGCGTGGTGGGGTTCCGAATTGGCGTCATCATGTGGGTGCTCAGAGGGTAGGCACTGTCCCCTGGGGAGGTGGTGATGGGTATCATTAGTGGGGTTGTGACATTACTCAGTATCTGACATGCATGCATGTGCTGTGGCATTTATACTCACCGAGCAGCCATGTATCGCCATGCCGCCCAGCTTCTAGGCCCCGGTTTAGGGTTGACATTCTGTAAATAAAACTGTCGTGGGTGGACCCTGGATAGTTGGCATATACTGAGGTGATGATTCCCTTGGCATCACATACTACCTGCACGTTGTTGGAATGCCAGTGCTTGCGGTTTCTATAGATGTGCTCTGATGCCCTGGGGGGACGTAGAGCCACATGGGTGCAATCAATGGCACCTAGGACTTTGGGGAATTGTGCCACCCTGTAGAAATCCTGGACGGCAGCCTGCCTTTCTGCAGGTGTTCTGGGCAGGTATATGTGCCTGCGGACTGATGGGCGTGCATTCATGATGGCCAAGATCAGGTGACTGCGTGGCCTGTGACCCCCCCCCCACTATAGCACTTGTCCGCTGAAATGATCCAGTGGCCAAGAAGTGCAGTACATTGAGGACCTTCTCCAGGGGGCTGAGTGTTTGGGAGCACAGGGTGGGTGATGTGAGGTCATCCTCCCACTCACTCACCAGGTCGAGTATTATGTGAGGTGGAAACCTGTACCTCCCATACACCTGGTCATCAGGCATCCCAAAAAGGCTGGTTCTGGGTGTGAAAATTCTGGGCCTGACTATCCTCCTCCTGCGGTATCCCAGAACCACTGCTGCTAGGAATGGTATATTCATCCTGGCTTCTGAGCTTGTTTGTTGTTTGCGTGCACTTTTATGCTGCACGGGTCCACGTATGCCTGCTTCCTGCTGGCATACGTGTTTCCGGATTGGCGTGTCTTTTTTGGCGCACGCGTTAGCCCCTTTCGAATCCATGAATACGTTTTTTGAACGTGCGTGTGGGCGTTCCGCGCATTTGCCTCCTGTACTTCCCCGTGACGCCCACATTTTCACGCGTTGTTCCCCATTCCGCGTGTCACGCCCCCTGTTCCTCCTACTTTTGTTGTGTGCGCCACGCTATGTGCGATTTCGCTGTGCGCATAGCGCACGCTGTTTGGAGACGTGTGCACCAGCATGCGCCACGCAGAATTTTGGCGCACATCCTATGATTTACACGCGTACGGACTTCCATGAATCGCTGTGCGCGGGTTTCACTGCGATTTTCGCACTGGCACTGCGATTCGCACGCTTTCGCACGTTTGCGCCGATAATTCGAGCGCAAATTAAATCCATGAATCGGCCTGTAAATATGGTAATTTATTGGAATGCAAGTGATTGCTTTATTGATTGAAGCCTTTAGCTTAGATTGGAAATAGAAGAAATAGGTTTCAGTACCTTTACATAATATTGTACCAGAGAATTATGCTTTAGTGCATTGAGCATTGTGATTTAAACTTTAGAGGTGTTGTGCCTTTTTCCTTAAATGAAAGGATAAAGGATGGACAGAGCTTTTGTATTGGAAATATGATTTATTCCTTCTCGAGCTCTTCGCTCATCCGCCTCCAACTTCCCCAGGGTCAGTCGCTTCTCCAAGCAACATTGGTGGTAGATCTCTTTCTTCTGCTGAGGCCTCCCTGTGGAACAGCCTCCCTGCCTCTTTGAAACTTTAGGAGAACCATCTCCCAATCCGGAAGCACCTCAAGACCTGCCTCTTTGCTTCAGCTTTCTCTCCTCCTCTCCCCTGCTGATCTCCTGGCTGATACTGCACTGGTTACTTGACTACTCTCTGATCTCGAGCCCAGGTCCCCTCCCAACCAGTTGCACACCTGCACTGCCCCCCTGGACACCCTTGCACTCGGGAACTATTTCTGTATCCCTACAGGCCCCTTCCAGCAAATGACACCTGATGTCTGCACTTACCCTTCCGCTTGCCACCAGCTGGCCGCAATTTTATTTCTTGTCTCTTATTTATTTTATTGTTTATTTTATTTATTGTCTTATTTATTTTATTAACCTATGTACTGCACTGCCCTCTCCCCCTTCACTTTTTTCCTTCCCCCCTCCCCTGCACTTGCATGATCTCAAAGTCACCTGGCCTAGTAAGATCGTTGTCTCTGTCTTCCCTCTCTTCCCCCTACCTTGCCTCGTCGCGCCTTGAAACACTTGTGTATAGGCACATTATAAATGCCATATCATATCAATTAAGCTCCACGTTGAAAGTGGCTTGTTATTTGTCAAACAGATGTGTTTGAATCTTAGGTTGAATTAGCAAGAAGCATTGTGGGTCATTGAAGATGACAAATGTGTTTGAATAATGTGTTGAAACAGCAAGAGTTACTGAGGGATTATGAATGTAAATAAAACACTTACAATATGCCACGGTGTTCGTTCTTGACTCTGAGAAATATTGGTACGGTGAAAAGCTTATCAACACCACAGCGAATAGTGTTATGTTTTGCCTCTTTTTGAAGCCTTTCTGTTTTGTCTCTCTCTCTCTGTGCCTATAAGCCTCATTTCGAGATTGGAGGTAGTCATGGCGCTATTTGTGCCATTTCTGTCTCCAATAACGGGTTCTGCACAGGTATGGTTCAATGGGGATTTACCGGTGCAGTCTGACCTTTGCGGGACCGGTAAATCCCCATTGAAAAAGCATTCCCCATTCCCATTTGAGCCCCCATAGGGCTCAATGGGAATAGGGAAGGTACTAATAACGGTGTTAGGGAGAATTCTCTGTTTAGGCTGAATTTACTAACCTAGTGAGTCCCCCAGCAGCTTTGCTGGATTTCTGGAGTTTGTTTTTTCCATCCTGCCAAGAGTGAGACTCTTTTTCTCCCACTCTTGGACATAAATGAGTGTAATTCCTTTGAATGTCAATGTGTTCTATGGGCTATGGGGTCTTTTACTCCATAGGGTCTCATGTGTTTTTCTATGTGTGTTACACCGCACCCTACGTGCCGTAACACGGGGGCGTCCTAGCGGACCTCCGTCATAGACTCCATACCCGGGGACTGACTACCGTCTCCCCGGGCATGTAAAGTCACCATTGGCTTTACTAGATCTAAATTTACTAACAGAACTAGTACCAACCATCTTATTGTGGACGTACTAGTAGGGGTAATTCGATTACCCCTGGATCTGTTATTCGAGGGGGCACTGTCCCGTCCCCCCTCGTCGAGTTTTGGCTGGTGGCAGTGGAAACTACTTGTTATATTCGACCCCGGACATAACCCTATGGGATTTGTCCCATTGTTGGAGATTGATACTTTTTCTCGTTAATCTCTAACATACCACCGATCTACTTATCTTAAATAAGTTTGTCGGATGGTATTTTCTGCCAGAACTCGGTTTGTAAAATGGCGTCTGTGTTTGTCTCTGTGACTCCTAAACCAAAGGTCGAGCCCTTTTGTCCCACTTTTGGCGGGCTCTGTACAGAGCCCCTCCAAAAGTGGTGCCATTCTGTCTGGGTTACCACAGGGGTGGGGGAGGGGGTTTAGGCACCCTGGACCGAGTTGCCTTGCCAACCCCGGTCGCACTCTGGAGTGATTGGCCCAAGTGGTGAGCCTCCCCGCTCACCACTTAGCATGTGTTGATTGACAGCTAGGCTGAATGAATGGGGGTTTTCTGCATAAAAGCAGGGCTTTTGGGACTGGATCTTCAGAAGTCGCCACAGGACCTAAGAATCCGACGAGGGTAACGCTGAGCCGACCTGCACGACGACACCTCCGGTGGAGCCCTGCGGAACCGACTCACCACTTCCCGACGACAGAGGAGATCTCCCTGCCGGAGAGTCTCTTCCCCTGGCTGGTGGGAACAACCAGTCCCCTTTGCTTTTTATTCGCCTCAGGACGCAGTGGTCGAATTGCCCATGCAGAGCACCTCGGTAACCGGATAGCCACTACCCCTGTACCGCGACCAAAAGGTGGTGCCTTGTGACGGAGCACTCCGCGG
Source organism: Ambystoma mexicanum (assembly GCF_040938575.1). Lineage (NCBI taxonomy): Eukaryota > Metazoa > Chordata > Amphibia > Caudata > Ambystomatidae > Ambystoma > Ambystoma mexicanum. The sequence goes on from NC_090937.1 coordinate 434,482,147, forward strand.
CTGGTCTCTTCCCTGGTGGTGCACCGGACTTCACTTTTCTTCGACGACGAGATCATCTCTACTCTTGGCAAAGACCCGACGTGCATCCACCACCAGGAACAACTACCCCCGCCGGAGCTGCCCTCCACAACAAGGTACCGTGTCCGCCTGGCTTCCCTTTCGATCGGTTCGAGAGAGGTGTCTTAATCCTCTCCTTTCCGTTGGGTCGCCTCCAAGCTTTTCTCATTTATTGTTCTGAACTGGTTCAATCTGCCGATAACAATTTGCTACAAAGACTTGAATGCATCTCCGCTAGAGACTTTTTGGGACATCGCGCCTTGCCTCTCTCTGAGTGGGCCTGGCCTCTGAACTTTATGCTCTCTTGTGATTCTTGCCTTCTTGCCGTGCATTTTACCCGTGAAGTATTGAACTGCGTTGATTTCGTAACCTGCCTATCTTTTTCTCTCCCGTCCTAACTAATATTCGAGTGTCATCTAGGTTGAGGTATACACCTCTGTCTGAAAATAAGTGGTACCGGTAGAACCTAGAGTTGTCGAAATATTGCTAGGGGGATTGATCGTTTTCTTTTTCGTAGAGTAATTGTGATTGACTTGTTTGCGGTGATAGTGTCATAGTGTTTTTTATAGATGCTCCGTTATAAATAAATGCCTTAATATCTTTACACTAAGTCTCGTTGCGTGTTTACTTGCCTTACTGTGAAGAATTGCCCTATCTTGTATACTCCACATACTGCTTAACTCTTCTTGAGGGAAGTCTGACTGCTCAGCCACAGCTACCAACAGTGAATCTGTGTGGTGCAGACTGCTACCAAGTGGGTTTACTGCCAACACCTGTAGTCCTAAATCTTTTGCAGTGGTCCCAGAGGGAACTGAACAGGTTTCCGCCTAACACTGGTGTACAGCGGTGGGATTTGTATCAAGTATACAGTTTAGAGTGCTTTTCGACACTTTAGGATAACTAACCACAAAACTTAGCACTAGAAAGCAACTTTCAGAAACATGTCTACGATGGGAACTTACAGTCAAGAATCCTTGTCAGGTGAAAATACTGAGAGTTTGCGAGCTCTCTGTAGACAAGAGAATCTTCCTGTAAGAGGCAAGAAGTTAGAACTAATCGAGAGATTGCTGGCGAACCAAAGTCTGGGTACTGGTTCAGAGGAACCAATCTCTCCAGCAAATGTAGATAACAGTGATGGTGTTAATCTAAATCATAATTCTGATGATAGCGATGAAGAGGCTGACGAGGACGGAGAGGCTAACGAAACTGTCTCCCCCGCCCCTCTACCTGCCTTACCAGCTGTGCCTACGGGGCCCATACCAGGTCCCACCAGTAACCCTGTTTATTTTGAACTTGAAAAAATGAAGCTCGAATTAGAATACAAACGGTTCTTGGCTCAATCTGAACGAAACCAAGAGCTCGAGTTCAGACGGATGAATGCCCAGGCTGAGCAGAAGCAAGCTGAGTTAAGACTCAGGGAAATAGAACTTAATCACGAGTTAGAGATGAAAAAGTTGTCTATGGAAAATCCTTCTCTCTCCTCTGGTTCCTCTAGGAGCTCCAGTCCCAAAAGACCCCGGATGCCGAAGGAATTAGTGGGTATGTATGAACCGAGATTGGATGTGTTGGATTGGTTGAAACTGTTTGAATACAATCATGGGCTCCAGGACATCACCGGGAATGCTTTGCTTCCCTGGTTGTTCTCTAGGCTCCCTCCTGTTGCGACTGATGTGGTAATGGAATTGGGGGAGGCGGATAAGACGGATTACGAAAGTGTGAAACTAGCTTTGATAGCTAGATTCGGGAAGACCCCTTCCCAGTATCTTAAGAGGTTTAGAACCCTCAAAAAACATGATGGTACCCCTTGGGCTACCTGGGTTGAAAAACTTAGAGGGATGGATTAAGGGTTACAAAGTGAACACTTATGAGGGTATGAGGAATCTTTTTATGTTGGAGTCTATTTATGATGCCTGTTCTCCTGAGCTCAGACAGCACTTGGCTGATTCGAAGGAATTGGATTCCCGGGCGCTAGCTAGGGCTGCTGACTTATGGGTTGCCAACAGGGCTACTCATAAGGATTCTGGGGCAACTCAGAAAAAGGATGAGGGAAAACAGCCTAAAAAAGACTCAAAAGAGAATTCTAATACTTCAAATTCCAAAGAGGGCCCCAAACAAAACCAGAAGGGTAAGCCACAAGGAAAACCACAGCAGAATAGTGTGTCTTCTGGTGCCAAACCGGAAGGAGGTCAGAACAAGCCACCATTCCAGAAAGCATTCGGTAAATGCTTTGTTTGTGGCTCGACTGACCACATGAAAGGAGATCCCAGATGTAAGGGTAAACCTTCAGGGGTCCAGCTTGTCTCCTTAGCCTTCGCTCCAGAGGAGGAAGTCCAAATGGCAAGTGGAAACTTTCTACTGCTAGCTGACGAACCCACTGGAGTCTCAGCCAGCGTTTCTTTAGTATCTCTGGGGTTGTGGGAACAACAGACTTTTGATGTCTATAATTCTATCCCCGATAATACTAAAGAGTATTATAAGGACAGTGTCCAGGTGAATGGTCAGGAGACTCCTGCCATTAGGGACAATGGGGCCAGCATAACTGTGGTGGATAAATCGTTTTTTCAGGCTGAGGATGTTGCTAAGGCGCCCAAACGCCTCACCAAGTTAGCTGGAGGGCCTGTGCAGATGCTTCCCCAATTAACAGTTCTCATCCAGTGTAACGACATGACTGTGAAGATACCTGTCAGCATACAGAGTGAGGTACCAGGACGCGTACTGTTGGGTAATGATTTGAAAACTCTCGGAGTTGTATCGCATACTCCCAGACCTCCTAGTAAACGGTTACAGGAGCTAACCAGACCCGCAAGAGAGAGGACCATGCGCGGTACTCTCCAGGAGATGATGAAGAAGGAAATCACTCCTGCTCCACTGGAACTGTCGGCCGCTGTCTCCAAGAAATCAGAAGCGAAAGGGAAACCTAAGACTTCTATCCCGAAACCAGCAGCCAGCATTCCAGTGCAGCTAACACGGACTTCCCCGCGGTTGTCCAAAGTTACACCCGTAACTCCACCTCCAGCCGAGGCTGAGAGGGAGGTACGACCCTGTGTGATAGAATTAGACTCTGAGGAAGAGCTAAGGGAAGACCAGGAACTCATTGGAGATCTGGATCCTGTTGACCATCCTGAGCTGCAGTCTTTACTGGCAGAAGATGGACCCAGCAGGGCAGACTTCAGTAAGGGACAGAGGGAATGTCCAACTCTGGAAGGTCTCCGCCACCAGGCAGAAGCTCAGGCTGAAGGGCAAGAGCCTGGGAAATACAGGTTGCACTGGGAAGATGGCCTCTTCTACAGTGAACCGACCGAGTCTGCACCTGGAGACTACAAACGACGTGTAGTACCCCAAGAGAACAGACCACAGTTCTTGCAGTTAGCCCACGAGATTCCTTTGGCTGGTCACTTGAGTTTCAAGAAGACTAAGGAAAGGCTCTCGCTCTACTTCTATTGGCCAAAGATGGGGGCCGAAGTGGAAAAACACTGCAGGAGCTGCCACACCTGCCAGACCTCTGGTAAGGTTGGCTCCAAGAATGTGGCACCTTTAGTGCCTCTCCCAGTCGTGGGAGTCCCATTTGAGAGAGTAGGGATTGACATCGTTGGTCCCCTTGATCCTCCAACCTCCTCAGGCAACAGGTTTATACTTGTTGTAGTGAACCATGCTACTAGGTATCCTGAGGCAATTCCTATGAGGACTGTTACAGCTCCGGCTGTGGCTAAGGCCCTCCTTGGTATTTTTACTAGGGTCGGGTTTCCTAAGGAAGTAATCTCTGACAGGGGGTCAAACTTTATGTCCCACTACATGAAAGCCATGTGGAAAACCTGCGGAGTTACTTACAAGTTCTCAACAGCGTACCACCCACAAACCAATGGGTTGGTAGAACGGTTCAACCAAACCATGAAGAGCATGATAGGTGCTTTAGAAGAACCCCTTAAGCGTAAGTGGGACCTCCTACTGCCATGCCTTCTCTTCGCTTATAGAGAAGTCCCTCAGGAGGGAGTAGGTTACTCTCCCTTCGAGCTTCTCTATGGTCATCCCGTCAGAGGTCCATTGGCCCTGATTAAGGAGGGGTTGGAGAGTGCTCCTTCCCCCAAGCCAGTCAGAGTGACTGACTACGTGATAGGTCTCCGGAGGAGAATGTCGCACATGATGACGGAAGCAAGCGATAACTTGAAAGCTGGACAAGCATTGGTCAAGCACTGGCACGATCAAAAGGCTAACATGGTTGAGTTCGTTCAAGACCAGCTCATTCTCGTTATGATCCCAACAAGGCAGAGGGCCTTGCAAGATAAATGGATGGGACCCTTCAGAGGTGTGGGTAAACTCGGAGAGGTCAACTATCTGGTGGACTTGGGCAATCCCAAGGAGGCTCCGACAGTCTTCCACACCAACCGACTTAAAGCGTATGTCTCACGACCTGATGTAGGAGCGTTACTTCTAGCATCATCAGAGGAAGAAGAAGAGAGTGAAGCTCTTCCGGATCTCCTCAGAGGCTTACCTTTAGATGAGAAAATTGAAGGAGTAAATCTCTCCTCCAATCTGACACCCGAGCAACAAGAAGAGTGCAAATCTATGTTAAATCAGTTTGCCTCTCTGTTCTCGCTTTCACCAGGCTTGACCCCTTGGGGCCAGCACGACATACTCACTGGTGACTGTCTGCCAGTCAAAAACAGAGGATACCGCATGTCAGAAAACGTACGAACCCACATCAAAGGTGAGGTCGGCAAGATGCTTGACCTCGGGGTAATAGAACCCTCTACTAGTCCATGGTCTAGCCCAGTTGTGTTAGTACCAAAGGCCGGATCTAAAGAACTTAGATTCTGCGTGGATTATAGAGCTCTTAATGCAGTCACCAAGACTGATGCCCACCCTTTGCCAAGAACAGATGAGTTGGTGGACAAACTTGGCGCCGCCAAGTTCCTCAGCACATTTGACTTAACGTCAGGCTATTGGCAAATAGCCCTGACAGACCATGCCAAGGAGAAAACTGCATTTTCTACCCCCGTTGGCTTATACCAGTTTAAGGTAATGCCTTTCGGATTGGAGAATGCACCTGCTACGTTTCAACGGATGGTAAAGCAGGTTCTGAATGGGATGGAGGACTTCTGCATGGCATACTTGGATGACATCGCAGTGTTCAGCAATTCCTGGGAAGAACATGTAACCCACCTGAGAGATGTTTTGCAGGCTCTTGGACGAGCCAATCTGACCATAAAGGCGAGTAAATGCAAATTGGACAGAGTAAGGTAGTCTACCTTGGACATGAGGTAGGCGGTGGAGAAATAAGGCCTTTGCTCAGTAAGATTGAAGCTGTGCAAAATTGGACAACACCGACTACTCAAACCCAAGTGAGAGCCTTCCTAGGCCTCACTGGGTATTACAGGAATTTCATAGAAAACTATGGGACCATAGCTTCTCCACTGAATGTCATCTCCTCGCCCAAATTTCCTAAAAAGGTTAAATGGAACGAGGAGTGCAATCAGGCTTTTGAAAACCTGAAAAAGGCTCTTTGTAACGCTCACCTGATTCCCACGGAGGCGCAGGTCTGGCTTCGAGTGCTGATGCTTCTTCAATGGTGAAGCGCAGGACTCTGAAGATGGACAGGAAGGGCCCTCTACTCTGGCTTCTCCGGCTCGCAGGAATATTCCCCTGTGCGTGAAAAGGGAGTATTACCTACTGACTGAGTTATGCTCAAGCCTCCCACTCTCTTCCAACCCTCCACGATACCCTTCCACGATTCCCCGTGAAGTCTCACCTTAGGGTCTGAAAGGACGAGCTCTCCATTCTGCTTCTGACGCAGGGGCGCGTTGAACCCAGTTACTTCACCTGATTGAGGTTGGATGGGAGTTCAGGTAAGCTTGATTATACTGGTAAGGCGCTGTAAAAGTTCTGTTGCAAGTTCAAAAGTTCAAGCTTTAAATAATAATGTTCATTGTCTTTTTTCAGGTGATGAATGAAGATTCCTTTGGAGACTTCTTGCAACAAAGCGCTGATGTTGATGTCTTTTCCCCATAGGGGCCGGGGTACGGAATGAGATATGGCGCCGACCCGAAGTGAAACGTGCAGTTCCAGTAAAGATCTGGTAAGTCCTAGATGAGCGCTCAGGTAATGTTTTTGCATTCGCTCATCTAATGTCTTTGTCTTTTTTCCCCATAGGGGCCGGGGTCCTGCTTGGAAGCAGCAAGACCCGAAATGAAATGGGAATGACCCAACAGGTAAGTCTTAGAAGGAAACTGAGCTTTTCCTATTCCCTTCCTTCTCTCACCTCTTATTCTTGTCTTTTTCTCTAGGCTCTGGGAAGTGGCTGTGTATCCGGGTGATCGCTGCTGAAGATGGAGGAACCCAGGAAAGGTGAGTGAAATGCAGCGCTGCAGCGATCGTAACGAAATGCTTTTAAAAATGATGTCTTCCCTTTCAGGATCGTCGGTGATGTCTCTGTGGTGCAGATTAGCTGGTAGGTCTCTTGTCTCCCTTTGCAGGTGACCCAGGATGCTGACAGGCGTGGCTGAAGTCCAGATGCAGGAGCTGACACGGTGAGCGTCCAGCTGCGAGGAGCAGAACAACGCGAAGCGTGAGTTGCTGATCGGGTGTGGTTTAAATAGCCTTGGAAGAAGTTCCAAGTGTGTATCCTTCCTCCGATCAGGTATGTATCCTTCCCCGACCACACCCAGGTGGAAAGTAGTCCCACAGGTAAAGTAGTTCCTATTCAGGCCTCAAGAGGGCCTGGATGTGGCAGCATGGTCTGCATCAGGTAAGTGCACATTAAAACCCTTGAACACATGTCTAGCTTTATGAGCGTGGCGCCTAAGGCACCAGGACAGAGGTCCAACATGAGCCTGGCGCCTAAGGCGCCAGGACTGAGTCCGAAGGGCCCCAGCTTGGGCCCGCTGGCACTCCCCTGGGGGAAATGATGCCTGCCTCTGGGGTTGCTGGGTCGGACCTGGCTCCTTGGAGGTAGGCATCATGACACTCTTTGCCAAGCCCCAGAACTCAGAGCCCCTGATTACCGCCAACACTTCATTGTGCAGACAGATGCTTCAAATGTAGGGATAGGTGCCGTACTCAGTCAACTGGATGGGAAAGGTAGGGTGCACCCCGTTTGCTTCATCAGCCGCAAGCTGAAGGATCCTGAAACAAGGTGGGCAACAATCGAAAGAGAGTGCTTTGCTATCGTGTGGGCTCTGAAGAAGTTTAGGCCGTACTTGTATGGTTCTACTTTTGTCATTCAGACTGACCACCAACCCTTGAGATGGTTAATGCAAATGAAAGGGGAAAACTGTCACGGTGCCCGCTCCCGGGGAGCCGGCTCAGGCCCTGCGTCCCCGAAAGCGGACATCAAGTCCCAGGGGAAGGTCCCAGCAACCCCTTATAGGGGCCCTTTGGACAGCGTCCTTGCGCCTATGGCGCCAGGCTCATAGAAAACGTCAGTCCTGGCGCCATAGGCGCCAGGCTCATTATGAAAGTGTTTGGGTGCACTTACCTGATGCAGACCATGCTGCAGAACCCCAGCCTCCTTGAGGCCTGAAAGGAACTACTTTACCTGTGGGACTCATTTACCACCCGGGCGTGGTCGGGGAAGGATACATACCTGATTGGAGGAAGGACACATTCTAGGAACTTCTTCCAAGGCTATTTAAACCACACCCGATCAGCCACACGTGCTTCGCGTTGTTCTGCATCTAGCAGCTGGACGCTCACCGTGTCTGCTCCTGCATCTTGACTTCTGCCACACCTGCCAGCATCCTGAATCACCTGCAAAGGAAGGGAACAAGAGAACAGAAGAAGGAAAAGGCCTCACCTGCTAAATCTGCATCCCAGAGACATTTCGCCGACAATGCTGAAAAGGAAGACATTTATTTTTAAAAGCACATCGCATCAATCGCTGCAGCGCCGCATTCTACTCACCTTTACAGGGCGCCTCCATGTTCAGCAGCGATCATCCGGATTCGCAGTCGCGCCCCCGCGCCTAGGGAGAAAAAGACAAGAACAAAGGTGAGAGAAAGAAGGGAAAAGGGAAGCTAAACTCCATGTCAAGACTTACCTGTTGGGTCATTCCCTTTTCATTTCGGGCCCGCGTCGCATCCAGGCATTTTCGGACCCCGGCCCCTAAGGGGAAAAAGACATCAGCGTTAATGAGTGAATGAAAAGACATTACCAAAACACTCATTAAAGACTTACCTGATTTCCACAAAGATTTCACCGCTCACCTCGGGTCGGTGCCTGTTCCCCGGCATTCCGTACCCCGGCCCCTATGGGGAAAAAGACACTAGCATTAGAACATTAATGCATGGACACAAGGGGAACCACTTATAGAAAAACTTACCTGGAAGCCAAGCAAGTTTGGTTCTCACCCATCCGAAAATCCAGTGACGTAACTGGATACCAACGCGCCCCTGCATCAGAAGCAGGATGGAGAGCTCGTCCTTCCAGACCCTAAGGTGAGACGCTACGGGGAAGCACAGAAGGGTTTTGAGGAGGGTGAGAGGGGTAAGTGGGAGGCCGATTGCATTACCCCGCAGACAGTTAATCCCCTATTCTCACCTACAGAAGGATACTTCTGCGAGTCAGACAAGCCAGATCTGGGGCCCGGTCCAGTCCGTCTTCCGAACCCTGCGCATCACCTTAGACGAGGTCACAGCAGCGCGAACCAGGCCAGCGCCCCCGTGGGAGTCAGGTGAGCGTTACAAAAACCCAAAACTATTGAGATGGTCGATCTGCCTGCAAGGGTTTGATTTCACCATTGAGCACAGGTCAGGGTGTCACCACCAAAATGCTGATGGTCTCTCTAGGATGTATGTCATCGACTAGAGGTATGAGATTCATCCAGGAGTGGATTAAATCCTCCTGTCCCTTAGTCTGGGGGGGGCGAGTGTTAGGGGGAATTCTCTGTTTAGGCTGAATTTCCTAACCTAGTGAGTTCCCCAGCAGCTTTGCTGGATTTCTGGAGTTTGTTTTTTCCATCCTGCCAAGAGTGAGACTCTTTTTCTCCCACTCTTGGACATAAATGTGTGTAATTCCTTTGAATGTCAATGTGTTCTATGGGCTATGGGGTCTTTTACTCCATAGGGTCTCATGTGTTTTTCTATGTGTGTTACACCGCACCCTACGTGCCGTAACACGGGGGCGTCCTAGCGGACCTCCGTCATAGACTCCATACCCAGGGACTGACTACCGTCTCCCCGGGCATGTAAAGTCACCATTGGCTTTACTAGACCTAAATTTACTAACAGAACTAGTACCAACCATCTTATTGTGGACGTACTAGTAGGGGTAATTCGATTACCCCTGGATCTGTTATTCGAGGGGGCAATGTCCCGTCCCCCCTCGTCGGGTTTTGGCTAGTGGCAGTGGAAACTACTTGTTATTTTCGACCCCGGACATTACCCTATGGGATTCGTCCCATTGTTGGAGATTGATACTTTTTCTCGTTAATCTCTAACGTACCACCGATCTACTTATCTTAAATAAGTTTGTCGGATGGTATTTTCTGCCAGAACTCGGTTTGTAAAATGGCGTCTGTGTTCGTCTCTGTGACTCCTAAACCAAAGGTCGAGCCCTTTTGTCCCACTTTTGGCAGGCTCTGTACAGAGCCCCTCCAAAAGTGGTGCCATTCTGTCTGGGTTACCACAGGGGTGTGGGAGGGGGTTTAGGCACCCTGGACCGAGTTGCCTTGCCAACCCCGGTCGCACTCTGGAGTGATTGGCCCAAGTGGTGAGCCTCCCCGCTCACCACTTAGCATGTGTTGATTGACAGCTAGGCTGAATGAATGGGGGTTTTCTGCATAAAAGCAGGGCTTTTGGGACTGGATCTTCAGAAGTCGCCACAGGACCTAAGAATCCGACGAGGGTAACGCTGAGCCGACCTGCACGACGACACCTCCGGTGGAGCCCTGCGGAACCGACTCACCACTTCCCGACGACAGAGGAGATCTCCCTGCCGGAGAGTCTCTTCCCCTGGCTGGTGGGAACAACCAGTCCCCTTTGCTTTTTATTCGCCTCAGGACGCAGTGGTCGAATTGCCCGTGCAGAGCACCTCGGCAACCGGATAGCCACTACCCCTGTACCGCGACCAAAAGGTGGTGCCTTGTGATGGAGCACTCCGCGGCTGGTCTCTTCCCTGGTGGTGCACCAGACTTCACTTTTCTTCGACGACAAGATCATCTCTATTCTTGGCAAAGACCCGACGTGCATCCACCACCAGGAACAACTACCCCCGCCAGAGCTGCCCTCCACAACAAGGTACCGTGTCCGCCTGGCTTCCCTTTCGATCGGTTCGAGAGAGGTGTCTTAATCCTCTCCTTTCCGTTGGGTCGCCTCCAAGCTTTTCTCATTTATTGTTCTGAACTGGTTCAATCTGCCGATAACAATTTGCTACAAAGACTTGAATGCATCTCCGCTAGAGACTTTTTGGGACATCGCGCCTTGCCTCTCTCCGAGTGGGCCTGGCCTCTGAACTTTATGCTCTCTTGTGATTCTTGCCTTCTTGCCGTGCATTTTACCTGCGAAGTATTGAACAGCGTTGATTTCGTAACCTGCCTATCTTTTTCTCTCCCGTCCTAACTAATATTCGAGTGTCATCTAGGTTGAGGTATACACCTCTGTCTGAAAATAAGTGGTACCGGTAGAACCTAGAGTTGTCGAGATATTGCTAGGGGGATTGATTGTTTTCTTTTTCGTAGAGTAATTGTGATTGACTTGTTTGCGGTGATAGTGTCATAGTGTTTTTTATAGATGTTCCGTTATAAATAAATGCCTTAATATCTTTACACTAAGTCTCGTTGCGTGTTTGCTTGCCTTACTGTGAAGAATCGCCCTATCTTGTATACTCCACATACTGCTTAACTCTTCTTGAGGGAAGTCTGACTGCTCAGCCACAGCTACCAACAGTGAATCTGTGTGGTGCAGACTGCTACCAAGTGGGTTTACTGCCAACACCTGTAGTCCTAAATCTTTTGCAGTGGTCCCAGAGGGAACTGCACAGGTTTCCGCCTAACAAACGGTACCGCAAATTCTGGTACCGTTACTAGCTCTGAAGTCCCTTAACGGGTCCCGGCCATAACGCCTGGTCAGACCAGGCATTAAAGGAGGGACCCGCTAAGGGAACTTGTAGTAGGGCGGTAAGGGATTACCGGAACCGGTCTCCTTACCGGTGCCCGGTATCCCTTTCCGCCCTACTCGTAATGAGGCCCTATGTGTGCAATAGGAAGCAGCACGAGAAGTGGCGTGGAAAGTTTGCCGAACCTGTGAGTAAAATGTCAGGTTTGAGGGTTGAAGGTAAATTGTTGTGAGAATAAATTGGGAAGGGAAACACAAACTTTGAGGCCCACATACTAAAAATCATTGTAGCATAGAGCATAATGTCATCCCTGAACTGGTCGAGAGACGTCCTCTGTGATCTCAGTCCGGTTGCTGACAGTTTCATCCATTGCTTTAGAGGAATGCTTGACCTTTCTCTGAGATGAGCTGAGAGCAAAGGTCAGGGTTCTTACTACCCGGAGTGATCTCTAGTAGACACGTGACAGTATGAAAGTGCTGGCATTGTTGCAGTCCTTGAACAAACACCTTTCTGACAGCATTTAGGATGTTGGCATGTGGAGTTGGAGACTGGGGTAGGGGTTTCATGTTTGTCTCCTTTCATACTTTAGCAGGCAACTCAACCAAATTTTCTAACACCATATGATTTCTATGCTAGTGGTAATCTAATGCATTGCAATGTATTCAACCCATTTTTTCCTTCCTGGTAGGAGCAGTAAAATTCCATTGCGAGTGGCTCATGCAATTGGAAATTGTGACAGGCAGGTACACTTTGTAGAAATTCCAAGTGCACATTGCACGGGCTTTGTAAATGTTTATATCCCAATTAATTTTTGGCTAACACAACATTGCATACAGGGGTCCTCTTGCACTTCAATGGATAAGGCATGCTCCATTCTATGTGTCTTGTTTATGGAAGACCCCATATAGAGCTAATATCATTGAAACATAACTGTCTGTGTAATGCACATTGACTTCACTGCACATGGGAAACATGTCTTGCATTACATGAGGGTCTGCATGTTCAGTGCATTTGGTCACAGTTTTTTTCAGTGACAGTGTCATGTTTTCTGATATGCGCCACATGTCTCTATGAACCCTACATGTTTTATGGCACATGCCATTAGGGACAGTACATGGGTGGATGTCTTCTTGAGGAGCTTTTGTGCATTTGTGCAAGGGCCAATCACCGTTCTTTTTCCTAATGCATTCACCTTCACCCCCAGTCTTAACCCCTCTGAATCCTTATCATCTCTAACCACAAGAAAGCCCTCTTAGTGCTCTATGTCAAACAAATGACATTTATAAAAATTAACCAACACTTAATTGCGGAAGACTATGGAATTTCATCTACCCATATCCAAGAAAAAAGCGTGATGACTTGTTAGTCATTACATGTCCAACACCAAAAAGTGGCCCAGGGTTGTTTTGTGGTGTATAAGGTTGGAGGACAGATGTCTATAGTAGTGACTGAGAGGCCCTGGCCAGTTTTTGACTTGCAGGTGAGAACATGACATTGCTTTCATGCCAGTACTGTTTTGAGTTCTACTATTGTTATGATCAGTTACTCATCAAATGTTGTCGAGCACTCCAATAGAGTGCTGGCAGTGCCTATATTTCCTGGACTCACCCAAAAAGTGTGGCCACCACCAAACATTATTGGTCTCTTCCAACACAGTGCAGCCACCCCCTAAAAACCACTGGCTCCCCCAGAGAGTGCAGCCACCCGTTAGAGCTCTCAGGCTCTCCTACGAAGCACAGTCATCCCCTAAAGTCCATGGCATCACCCACAGAGCGTTCCCATCTCCTAACATTCACACTCCCACAAGTACAGGATCTCACTAGCAAGACAGTCCCTTCGCATCACTGCCTCATTCCATCTATGTGAGGGAAGGATGGTCCTGCTGCACATGACTCTCCACGTCAACTTCAACTGCTACTGAGTGCCGCTCACCCAGGCTGAAAGGCTCCATGCAGTGCAAGCAGTAGTGCTGGTGCAAGAACAGTAGTATCTGCATGGGTTGTCAGCAGTAAAACAAATTCTGCTTAGGTGTTGATGCTGCTAGTTGCATGCTGCCTGCAACTGGTTGCTGGGGTGTTGATGCAATATGGGTTTGCTGTTGCCTAAAAGACACCGGATTCCCTGGCACTGATTGGGCAGGCTATGTGTATGCAGCCATTGTCAGCTGCTTGTGATGTCCTGTACTATTGCCCTGGGAGGTGCTCACAACCACATCATTACTGCTGCTGGAGACAGCTGTGGAGGTTTATGGTCAATCCATCGACAGCCAAAGCATCGAATGCCATACCATCCAAAAAAAGCATCTAAAAAAAACATCTAATGCATTTTTTTAAAACATTTTTTTTAATGGGGGGGGGCGGGGGGTCCCCCCAAACCCTCTTTTTTAACCTTTAATACCCATTTTTATAAAACTAAACCCTTTACCATCTAAAAAAATGCATTAGATGGTTTTTTTAGATGCCTTTTTTTAGATGGTATGATTGTCGATGCTTTGGTTGTCGATGCAATGACCAGATACCAGCTGTGGAACTGGTTGGATCAGTGTTGGTGGGGCACTATTCATTCACCATTTACATTTCTTTATACTGCTGGAAAATGTGATACTGGATGGCCATCATCCCCAGGGTTTTGCCCTTGCTTCTTTATCACCACCTCATCTTTCCACAGTTGTATACATTGCAGGCAACCACACACTCTTCAACATTAACCATCTTCCCCACTAGTCCTCCTCGTGTGACTCCTTCCCAACCAGATGCTTCTTGATGACCTCCTCCTCATTTGCACCTTTGTCCTGCCTTTGTCCTGCCAAGTCAGACCAATTCATTCCCTAAAATGGCCTCCACCGAGACAGTAACTGTCTCTGAAACCTCCAATATAAACTCATCTATGGTGCTTGCAGTAATTGCCACTTCCTGCAACATAGGAAAAATACCCATGGTTTTTACTGCACTGCCACCTGCTCCATCACAAGCCTTGCGTCCTCTGCCTCTGTGAGGCCTTTACAAAAGTAACCTGCCTCCCCTGTGTCCATGCTGAAAGGGGCCTCCAACACAGGTTGTGCCTCCCCTCATCCATGTTTCTGACCTTCTCTGATTGGCCTGCCTCCTCATCCAAACCAGTTCCTTCTTCTGAGGCCAACCCAATCCATTATCCTCCCACGCTAACTTGGAAGCTCAGCGATGCTGCATGGCAGTGCCTTTGAGCTGGCCTCCTCATTAATCATAGGGGGAAGCAGGAAACACGCAGAAGAAAACTTGGAAAGGGCAAACAGTTTTTGTAATTTTGGCGTAAATGAAAAGGGGCAGGAAAGTTTGTTTTAGGCCTTTAAGATTTCTTCAAGGTAAACAAAAGGAAAAATGGACGATAGGAAAGGTCCGAAGTTTTTTATATTGCGTTTGTGTTCAGAGAGAAACTAACAAGACTCTGAAGAAAAACTTAACAGACAAAGCGGTACAAACACTCCACTAAAACACCAGACTACACAACAACAAACAGCAACAATCTCAAAAAAATTGAAAAATGCTACTAACGGCCCCAAGAAAAAGTACTGGAAGCATTAACACCATTTCAAATTGAAGCGCTGTATTTACAAGCATCATAGTTTGTTTTGCATAACTTTTTTACTGTGTGTGACAAATAATGAAATTTGACTAACACAAGTAAGCTTGCTTTAGCAGCATAATCGCATAATTGCATAATTTGTTGCTTATGCATCCTGCTGGTACTGATGCAAAAAAAGTACTTATTAGGTAACCTTTCTGTCTGATTTTCTGGTTCATGCCACTTTCCAAGATGATCGTTCCTGCACCCTACAGTGGAGCCTTACCTTTGTTTGTTACCTGGCCCCTGTGACTGGCCACTATAATCTATTTCACCCATTTGGGTTCACCGGGAGATGGGAGCCAGCAGCAGCATTAAAGTCCCTCATCTCAGGCCCTGTCTCTGCCTGTCCGGGCCTTGCTGGGCCTGAGCCCCACTCCTTGTTACTGCCGGCAAAGACGTGTATTATGCTGGTCACTACATCCTTGCACCCCTAAATTGTGGCATCCCTCCTTCCTTCACATGAGTGCTGACTGTTGCTCAGTGGCCTGCTTCATCTCTCTACCCTCTTCCCTCCAGGCATTTCATTGCCCTGTCTGTCTTGACTTTTTTCCCTTATAGTTACAATCTACTTCTTAAATTGATTCCTTCCTTCTGGAGCTCCTACCACACTACCCTCACTTCTGTACTGCTGTGCTGTATTTAGGTGTGCTTTCTTCTTGCCTTGATTGTGACTGTTAGTTTAAAAATTGAATTTAGGTGTGCTTTCATCTTGCTTTGATTGCGACTGTTAGTTTAAAAATCGAATTTCGTTGTGTGCTTTCTTTATGCATTGATTGTAACTGTTAGTTTAAAATCCTACTTACTCCCTAACTCTCTGTTTTGTTTCTGTCCCTTTGTACCCCCCACCTTTAGCTCCCACTGTTTTCTTCCCATTCCTATTGTGATTCCTTGTTTGCATGCACCCTCCTGTTAATCCCTCCCGTGTGCCTCAGCTGCTCAGCCTGGTTAAGTATAGCACGCTCTGTGCCCCATCATTATGGTGCTTTCTATCTCTCCTATCTTCTCCAACTGTTTCTCTATCTCCTACCCTTCAGTGCTCACCGAGTCGGGCAGGAAGAAACTTAAGAAGGACACACTTGGCTCTAACCCAGGCCTTCCTATCACAGACACCTATGTCAGTGCTTCAGCCAGAGAGAATCTCACTGACATCCTCTTTGTTGTTCCTTCCCCAGACCTATGGACTCTTCATATGGTTGCTGTGCTCTCTCCCTAATCTTCCTCACACATCAATGATGGCACCTGTTGGGTTGCCTCCTCCTTGACCTCCTGGGTCATCATAATGTCTATCGTAATGGTACCGTCTTGGTACAAGGGCCTCAACCCAACCTCCTTCTTTTTGATAGGCTCATCCCTTGCCTTATCAACTTTCCACCTTCCTCCTCACTGGCACTTTTACCAACTGCACCTACGGCCTCCCTGGCTCCCTTGACTGCTAGGCACACCTTGGCCTCCTAGCCTCCACCTGATCACACTACTGCTCTTACAATGTCTCCTTTTACATCTTCTACTATCTTACCTCCCTTGGCCACACACTCAGAACTAACATCCTTGTCAGCCTCTCCCATGCTAGTGCTCTGGCCACCCACTACCAGTGCATCTGGGGCTCCCTTGCCCTCCGAGGCCTCTCCTTCACTGGCGCCCCTGCCATCTATAGCTGTCCCCGCTCCCTTGTCTGCACTCCCCTCGCCCCCTCTGCCTTCTCTTGCCTCTATCTCTTGAACGCCCGCAACGCTTATGGGTGGGACCACTGTCCTCCCTTCATCCCTTGAACACCTGGACTTTGATGTTCTTGCTCGTACTGAGACCAGCTATGTCATGAGTTTTGACACACTTCTACCTGAAGGCTACAAGATTCTCTCTGAGACCAGGCTTAACAGGCCAGAAGGGGGGGGGTTGCCCTGATCTTTCCAAAGTGAATGCCTGCTTCTACCATTCGCATTTGGTCCTATTCCTCTTTTGAATGCCTGGTCTGCAGGCTCACTCACTCTCCTGTCTTCTCTCTTACTCTGGCCACCTTCTATCGGCCGCCGGACCAGTCAACCCTCTTCCTCTCTGAATGGGCTGACCTAGCATCTTCTCTCCTTTCCTCCTCCTCCCAACACCTCCTGCTGGGGGATCTCAACATCCACCTTGACTCTCCTGACTCCTCAGGAGCTTTCCGCAAACCTATGTGACTCGCTCTCTCTCTCTCCATTCTACCCTCTGGTCCAACACACATGGCTGGCCACATCTTGGATGCTATCATCTTCACAGACAACCCACTCTCTAACCCTATCACGACTTCACTCTCATGAACTGATCACTCTCTTCTCTCCTCCCACTTGGAGCTTTCTTCTCCACTAACACCGGCACACCCTGCACTGCCTCCCACCAACAAGGTCTTCTGACCCAGGAAAAAAGTGTCAGTGGCTGCCTTTGCCTCCACCTACTCGCCTCCTATTCCTACAGCTGACCCCCACCCTGACACAGCCCTCTCTAACTTTCAACTTTCCATCTCCAAAGCTCTCAACATCCTTGCCCCTGTCATGAGGGTCCGGCTGAAGCCTCCCAAAAAGTGCAACTCTTGGTACGACTCTGATTTGGCTGACCTTAAATGCAAGTGCAGGGCAGCAGAATGGAAATGGGGGTCTCCAGGTGCACCCTCTGATAAACTGAAAATACAAAAAAGGTAGCAGGCACCCCTCTCTTGAAAGAACACTGCATGATAACCTGTTCAGTGGATATTAACCAATTTGAGAGTTCGCAGCCATCTGCTTTTTGCTCACTATACCTTTCACTGATGGGAAATAACCATTTGCATATCTGTCTTTGTCCCACCCACATTAGCAGTCCAGCACCAAAATGCTATGGCAATTCCTTTATGAATAAGAGTACCAACAGCAACCCCATACATGTGTTTCAGCCTTGTTGGGCCTCTTCAGTGAGGTGAAGCTGTGCCTCTCCGAGCACAGTGAGCGGCGAGTCCACGTCTGGTTGCCCCTAGGTAACTTAGGGTGACCAACCCCAAGTAACTTCTAAAAATACAAAAAAGGTAGCAGGCGCCCCTCTCTCGAAAGAACACTGCATGATAACCTGTTCAGTGGATATTAACCACTTTGAGAGTTCGCAGCCATCTGCTTTTTGCTCACTGTACCTTTCACAGATGGGAAATATCCATTTGCATATCAGTCTTTGTCCCACCTACATGGGCAGTCCAGCACCAAAATGGTATGGCAATTCCTTTCTGAACAAGAGTACCAAGAGCAACCGCATACACGTGTTTCAGCCTTGTTGGGCCTAATCAGTGACGTGAAGCTGTGCCTCTCTGAGCACAGTGAGCAGGGAGTCCACGTCTGGTTGCCCCCAGGTAACTTAGGGTGACCAACCCCAAGTGCCTTCTGAAAATACAAAAAATTATAAACTGGCTGCCGCCTTCTGCAAAGACAATAAAGATTCTGCATCCGGGTCAAGAAAAGAGTCCATATTCAAGCGTGCATCTCTGCGGCATCCAACAACACAGCCAAACTTTTCAAAGTCTGCAAGTAGCTGGCCAACCCTACTGCAGCCTAATCCTCTATTGCACCACCCAGGCCCTTGGCGGGGCCTTGCCAGTGCACTTCAACACCAAAACACAGGACATCCTGTCCTCTCTCTCCTCTGCACCCACTTGTGCAACATCATCTCCTGGGCCCCCTTTAGACACCCAAACCAGGTCCCCTCTTTTCTCCTGCCTCTCCCCTGTCACACCTGAGGAGGTTTCATGACAAGTCTGGTCTATGAAAGCCTCTTCCAAACAGGTGAACCCCTGCCCCTCCAAAACCATCAAAGACAACATTGACTCTCTAGCTCCAGTCTTGGCAGACCTCTGCAACCTCTCCTTCACCATTGGAGTTTTCCACACTCCTCTCAAGCATTCTCTTGTGCACCCTCTGCTCAGAAAACCCTTTGCTGACCCTTCTATTCTGGCAAACTATTGCCCAATCTCCATCACTCCTTTCCTGGGCAAACTCCTGAAGAAGTTGTCTATCTCTCAGCCACACCAAATCTGTTGGTTGTCTCCATGACCATCAGTCTGGCTTTAGAGAATCCAGAGGCACAGAAACTGCTCTCCTGACCACCTGTGAAGACCGGCTTGCAAACCTTGACTTTAAATCTCCCTCTGCCATTCTCCTTGACCTCTTCTCTGCTTTTGACACAGTAAACCACAGCATCCTGATCCCCCATCTTTGTGATACCCCGGGCATCACAGATCAGGCCCTGGCGTGGCTTGCGTCCTTTCTCTCTGATCGGCCTTCCGAGGTGGATCTTGGTTCCTTTCTCTCTGCTATCACTCTCTCTACTTATGGTGTTCCCCAGGGATCTAATCTATCCCCCTGGTTTTTCAATGTCTGCATGGCCCCTTTGGCCCACATGATCTCTGACTTCACCTCCAACTTTCTGTGTTATGCGGATGCTACACAGCTCTCTTTCAGGCTACCCTCTGCCTCTTCTTCCCCCTCACTCATTCCAGACTGTCTGTCCACAATTTAGTCCTGGTGTCTGCTAAGGATCTCTGCCTTAGTGCCAGCAAGACAGAGATCGTCCTCATTGGGACCCCTGCTCCCACTTTCCCACTCTCACTCAGGCTCTCCTCCAGAACTGCTACTGCAAGTGCAGGAGAGAGAAAGAAAAGAAACAATCTCTTTGCTGGGTGCCATTGATAAAAGACTGCTGTGGTGCACAGCAGCATCATAAATACCCTGCTGCAAGGCGATGACGCAATCACATCAGACCATGTATGCACAATGTTGGTCTCTATGGCGGAAGTTCCTGGTGCCAGGCCGTTTGATGTCCCACTTACTCTCACAAATTCCTGTGCATAAAAGTCACCAATGTCTTGGGGCATTCTCTTTGGTCTCTTTCTGGTTGAGCTAGAAGGTTGTAGCACAAGTGTACATTAACCAACTGATAGGTGTCAGGAGCTTCTGACAGGGAATGGGATTACTGTGAAGCCAGTTGGTAGCTTCAACCACACTTGCCTGCACATTTAACAATCTCTACTGAATAATCCTCTGGAAACCCTATCAAGTCCGTCAACAGCATGGGAAAAGCTAGCAGTTGACCTCTCTGCAAAGATAGGTATCTAGGTTCAATCCTGGGATATGACCCTTCTAGACTTTTTGTTGTCCTCATTATTTGACCATGCATTCAGTGCCACATTGGGCAACCCATATGCCTCATCTACAGTCAAGGCTAGCACAGTATGGCCGAACCCCCTGCGATTATCTTGTGGCACAGAATCCTGACACAGGCTCAACCATAAAAAGAAAATTAAACACATACTTATCCATAAAATGATACCACTCAAGTCTCTCAAGTCATCCTAAAACAAAAACTGATAAGCCTACAGGTATGTAAAACAGTTGTATACTTAAAACTGAGGGTGATGGCCAAGGATTGTCATGGATGGGTAGTTACACAGGGTATGGGTAATAATGAGAGAGAGTAGATGCTGCAAAATAAGTAGGGACATCAGTCTGGTTAACTACTGCATACTTAATGTAATGTGAAGACATCAAGGAGCAGACACAAACAACAGAATCAAGCTTGAACTACAAACGTTTATTAACTCAAAATGCAGGATGGAGTAAGGCCTAACTGGCCTTATGTTAAGGTGGGATTTCCCTACCTAACGAAAACTAAGGATTGTCTATGTAAGGAAGTCCAAAGCAAATGTCTGTGTGTGTCCAAAACCTATACTCACCCTCACAATTAACTGCATTCAATGTGTAGGCATGTCAGCATAAAAAAGTAGTGTTCAAAATGAAGTTCAGAGCTTCTTCCAGCTCTTGGTGTGTGATCAGCTCCCCTTTGCCAAGTTCAAAATAGTTGACAAAGTACCTGGGTTCCCTTTCAGCTTTTCAAAACCAACTCAATTCCTTGGGACAACTCCCAGCTCAGCTGGTATTGTTACTTTTCACTAGTTTACATAGGAAGTTCAGTTTCTTCACTTCAGAATCACAGATGAGTTGTTGCAGTTTTAACACAAGCTTCTTTATGAATGCTTCCAGTGACTTTTCTATAAAGGGGGCACTCGGTCTAGGCACAGTTGTCAGACCACATGGTCCACCCATTACACGTCACGCAACTGATACCCCTTCTTTGCTGCTTGTCCAGCAACACTAGGCCACTGCTTTAACTTGGCAATGATGCTTGCTTTGTTCACCTGTGTCACACTCTTCTGACACTGTACCTTGGCTGGATTGTCCACTGTGCACTGGTTACCATTTATTGTGTTCTCTTGGCTCTTGCCAATGCATGTTTTCAGATAACAAACAGTTCCTTGTATCTTCTTGGCTTTGGCCAATGATTGTTTTCACATGTAATGCAGTGCTTGGTATCAGCCAGATTCACTTTCTTTCAGTGTCCTCAATATTCAAGAATGCTCAACACTTGCTTTCACTCTGTTCTGTATTCAAAAGTACTTATATTTGCTTTCACACAAATCAGTTTTTCATATAAATGCTTGTTTCTGTTCAAATGTTCATCATCTATTTTGCATAGTCACCTGCCAACCCGGTGTTTCCCCTTCTTGGTACACTTACCTGTCAGAGCTTACGGCTGTTCTGTGAGGTCTTCTGCTGCCACAAGTTCTCTCCTTCCTGTGCGGTACCTCACCTCTTCTCCAAACGGCTCTCGGTGGCTTCGCTCGCCCAGCAATATTCCTCCTGCAGCTCAGGGCTCACACAAACTCTTCGCTCAGTCATGCCGGTCTCCCTCTCATGGTCTGCTACCAGCCTCCAGCGGCCTCTATCTTCGCTTCCTGCTGTACAAACTCTGCATCTTCAATAGGGTCTTGAGGGCTCCACTTGCCATAGCACTGCTCTGGAGAGGTCTGATTGGAACCAGCAGTCCTTATCTCTGCTTCCAAAGCCAACGTCATTTCGGCAAGGATTCAGGCTAGCCTGCCACCATGATTGTTCCAAAAAGGACTAGACTGCTCTCTTTTGAAACAGTAGACCTGCCTTACTGTTTCTGTTCTCCTTGTCACAGTACACGGCTGAGGCCGGCACGTGTGTGTGTTAATAAAATGAGTATGTTTCTCTTGAGTTGGTCTCTTCCTTGTCCCAGTGCCGAACTGGTGTTTCTTGGGGAATGTTTTGAGGGAAGAACAGGGAAAGGGCTGACAATAGCCTATAAAGGCTTGAGGGATAGAAGGTTCATTATGAAAGAGAGAAGGGGGGATACCATGTCTCACCTAAGGATGTCCTGTCCCCACTCCCCAAGTCTCCTTCACCCAGGTGATCCTCCCTCGCAAATCCACCCCCAGGGTCAGGATCCAAGAGCAATGACCTTTCCCTGGCTACCAGAGGGGAGGATAGAGGGAGAAAAGAAGTGAGGACACCAACAGCTTACTCACAGTAAACAAATGACAAGAGAACCAAGCATATAGTGGGGATTTGGCACAGCATGCAAAACGATTGTGCAGTAGAGTTGACAAGGCCTACACTGCAGGAGCAAAGCTAATTTCTGAGATACAACAGTTCACTCACTCCTCGAGCCTGAGATATTAGATATATTGGCATCAGCTGATAAAACAAGGTAACTTACCAGTTACAGAGCATATTGAAGGGTATTGTTATACCCAAAGCAACCTGGAATCTTTCAGCAAAGCGCTAACTTGCCACTGCCACTCATACTCGTGACATAGTGTTCGGGGCATTTATCAATTTCTTACACGTATGGGTCTGTGTGGCACATGACATCTTTTGGCAGATGACCAGTATCACAGTCCCTGTTAGTGAATAACTGAATGCCCTTCACAGGGGGGTAGACTGAAGGTGGACTTCAAGGACGAACCTGCTTGCAAGACGGTTTTGCAAAATTGCTGAAAAATGGTGTAACTAATAACAACACTAATAAGTGCAGACAAGTGTAAGGATAAGTCATTTATGGTCTCAAAATGATGCTTTCTTAGATCTTGGGTGATAGAGAGAAGCCTTTTAAGTGGAAAGTCTTAAGTGTTTTATGTGCATTTGATTAGTCTCCCAAAGATACTTAGATGGCATCACTGGCAAGTGAAGTGCTCAATGTTATCACTGGTGGCAGTGCTCAGTATAGAATCACTCGAACGGGTTTGCTAATTTTTCTAGTCCCCTCTTTTATTGTGTTTCTTTCTTGGTTCCTTTATTGATAAGGTTGAACATCACCTTCTCAAATCTAATGGACCCTACATTACTTACACCAAGGATGACTTACAGACCAGATTTCTGTGTTA
Source organism: Ambystoma mexicanum (assembly GCF_040938575.1). NCBI lineage: Eukaryota > Metazoa > Chordata > Amphibia > Caudata > Ambystomatidae > Ambystoma > Ambystoma mexicanum. Next base: position 434,505,089 of record NC_090937.1, read on the forward strand.
TTTTGCAACTTTCATTTTAGACCTTTTGGATATACAAGGAGGATATGTGGTCTAGTGGTGTGGTTTCTGATCTATGCTCTTGGATAGCAGTGGGTTTGTTGCTGGGCAGGTAGCTTAAGCGAATGCCTTGTCAACATGTGGATAACATGTGCCATGGGCTTCTTACCTCAGTGGAGCCGATTCAGCTCTTCCTGCTTGCTAGGTAGATAAAGTAAACACCTCAAGTGAGTCATAATGGTGACACAGATTATTACACTGCTTAGAAACTGGAAGAATGTAGTATGGAGTGCTATATTAATCACCAAGTTGTTATTGTTGTTGGAGATAAAGGCAAGCACTTAGGTCAGAAACACTGCACATAAGCAAAACAACAGTGACTGAAGCAATTCCCTGGAAGAGTACCTTACAGTGACTGATAATGATAATTAAGGAAAATACAGGGCAGGTGTTCAAGGAGCAAGGGGAAGATAAAAGGTGGAGTGTACAATATGGATAGTGCAGACTGAAAGTGCACTATATACACTATCTGCCTGTGCTTCCATGGAGGACAGGGTTGGGATTAGGGCTGAGGGATGATATCCTGGTATAAGAATTTCTTTCCTTGCTTCTTTAAATGATTCAAAAAAATTCAGATCCACGCAAACTACTTTAGCTCCCTGTGCCTCAGACTCTATACGTGCATAATGTAAACAATGTGTACATTGTACCTTGAAGCACTGCCCTAATGATATGTCTCTCCCCCTGTGCCCACTGCACAGGTTTCAACTAATTTGTCACACTACACGTCGTGCTGTTTGAGGTTCTTCTGCTACAATAAATGCTCTTATTTTAAAGTGATTTACTGTTCTTTGGGAGCTAGGTCTTTGCCATAGTATAAACATTAAAAATAAAGTAGGACAAAAGAAAACACAGTAATATAGTATAAAACCATTGCCATAGTAGATGTTATTAAAAAAGGGAGTTAACATTGTTTAAGTGATAAAAGTGGGCTCTAAAAGCTATAGCGGCTAAGGCTAAAACATGGAGACGAACACAAAGGATTGTGGGTAATTAATTAAATCCACAGAGACCAGAACATTGTATTAAAACCTAGCATTTCTTGCAGACATGTTTCTAGTTCACAAGCAGAAAAACAATCTTCCTTTCCCTCTCCCCTGTAACCACTCAGAAATATGGAAGCCCCAGTTTATTGATTAATAAGATATTGCCAAAAAAGCTCAGGGCTTGACCCTTGCTTTACCAAGGGTCCCCCAGTATAATTTTTTTAAAATTCTTTTTATTGGTATTTTAAACAATACAACACTTCAGTAACTTAACTCCTCTTCCTTCCCATCCCTCCACCGTTACATTATGTGAGGTAATTCTTCTTTCCAACTGCAGGTGATTGTCCGCTGATGCTGTCTCAGAAAATAGAGTGAAATAGAGTGCCATGTGCCACATCGTATAGTCTCCTAGCTGTTCCAGTTGGAGTTTGGTTGGTAGTGGTTTGGGGGTTTTGTGATGATCGATTGGTCGTTCCACCAAGGTAAAGCTGTGTGGATGAGTATCGTTCATATGCTTACCCCTTCCTCCTGGGAAGACTGGAATTCCATCTTTGGGCTTCCTTATTCCTTGTAGGTTTATCAAGGAGTATCCCACGATGAGGAAGTCCCCTCCCTTCCCTTGTCCGATTGTTTGAGTATACAGAGCATGTATGCATCCCACATTTGTCTGTCCCCCCATCGGCTGCTTTGCATACTGCCCCACCTAGTCTCCATATCGTTGCAATATAGTATAACTTTGGACCACTGGGCAACCTCTGGGCGTTTTCTCCCCCACACATCATTGCCACCCTCAGCCTAGCCAGTATCAGCAGGAGGTCCACCAGCTTCCTACTGCCCTTGGCTATTGGCTTTGTATATCCTAGCAGGACTAGCTCTGGGTCCGGTAGAGTCTCCCGCCCAATGATGCTCCCGATCACTTCAAAGACCTGGTCCCAGAACGGCCTAAATTTCCCGCATTCCCAGGCCATGTGGAAAAAGCCTGCTGCCTTCTGACCACATCTAGAGCATCTCCCAGTGGTGTGTGGGAAGAATTTTTCTATTCAGGCAGGGGTATAATAATATTGATGCAAGTACTTAAAATTTATTAGTGTAAATCAGGTGCAGGTAGCCCCCCTCCTAATCATCTCACAACAGTATCTACATGTTGCTTCAGGTATATCTCTCCCTAATGTTTGTTCCCAGGTAGCTTTCGGAATGGGGGAGGTTATGGGTCTACTGGCCAGCGCCTTTGCGTACAGTGTGGACGTAACCCTGTTTCCCAAGGTCCCTTGCACCGTGCTATCCAGCGTGTTCGCAATCTGAGGTTTTCTAGGGTACGATGGAATAGGCGCTGCAAGGTTACCCGTAGTCTGAAGTATAAAAAAACATATAGTGCCGACAACTCCCCACTCGCCTTCAGTGATTCAAATATTATGAACTCCCCATTGGAAAATAGTTGGCTAAATTTCCCCACTACCAGTTTTTTCATCAGGGATACGTATCCTGCTTCGCTGGTCAGGGGAACATTCCGGATATGGGTGACTGGTAGTTCAGGTGAGTATAGCATCTTCCCCTTAGTTTTACGTTTAGTATAGTCCATGCCCTACATGTCAGGTCCACCATGTGTCGTGGTTTGTGTGAATGATACGGGGCAGTGAGGATTACTGACAGCAGCAATGACGGAGCTGCTAACGCCCTTTCGATTTCAACATGCCTCCGGTCACTGTGTGCCCTGTACCAGTACATGAGAAAGCTAGCCTGTGCCACTTTGTAGTACAATTTGAATTCTGTTAGTGCTAGCCCCCCTCCTACACTTGGTCAGTGATGTTGTCCGAGGATATTCTCGCTCGTTTACCAGCGCAAATATATTGTGTTACAGCCGACTTTTTCCCCGAAAAAATCTCAAAGGCACCGGTATAGGTGCATTGAGGAATAAATAAAGAAATCTGGGCAAGATGCTCATTTTTACCACCGATATCCTGACATAGAGGTTAAGTGGGGGGAGTTCCATCTAAACATTGCCTTTTTGGCTTCTTCTATGGCCATCACATAGCTGCTGTGGTATACCCTCTGCCTATCCCTCGCTCTGGTTATCACTAGGTACCGAGTTTGTAGTAGGTCCCACTGAAATCCCCAATTATCCTGAAACTGGTTTACCGCCTCTGTTCACCTTCAGGCCAGAGAGATCGCCATAGTGCTGAACCTTCCCCATCACGGGATCCAGGTTAACATTAGGATCCCTTAAGAACAGCACCATGTCATCTGCATACAATGACATCACCACTCTGTGGTTGTATAGTCGGACCCCCTATGTGTATGTAGTTCTCTGATACACTCTGCCAATGGTTCAATTGCCAAGGCAAAGAGTAGGGGTGATAAGGGATAGCCCTGGTGTGTTCCTCTCCCGAGTGATATCTGTCCCGTCTCCTACCCATTTACGTGCCACCGGGTTCCTTATCCTCCACACATCCTCTGCCCCCCAAACTTGGATCATTCCTTGAAGCTTGTTACACCATTTTGTGTTCAAGCATTCGTTTCCCCCTGTGCGGTCTCAGGTGGGATCCAGAACCTCATTGAAATCACCCGCCCATATTATCTCCCTCTCAGGAATGTCATCTAGCTGTCTTTCGATCCATTCTAGTGATTCTACCATATCTCGATTGGGTCCGTAATAATTGATCAGAGTATATAATTTCCCTTGGATGACCACTTGAACCACCAGAGCCCTACCTTCCCTATCTTTCAGGATCTTTGTTGGAATCCCACTGAGTTATGTATCAGGATGCCTACCTCTCTTGCATATGATGAGAATGAGGAAAAGTATCTGTGGCATCCACAGCTCTGCCCAAATTTTGCCTCTGACTCTGTCGTGAGATGGGTCTCTTGCAGGAGAGTGACCCCCACCTGGTGGCACCTCATGTACTGCAGGACTTTCCAGCACTTGGAAGGGCAGTTGAGGACCCGTACGTTCCTCGTCAAAAACTTAAGTGCTGCCATTTCAGGAATATGTAAATTATTCCCCCCCAGTGCTGGAGCGTCCTCTGCGGGACTCGTAACTTCTCACCCTTTGATGTACATTCAATTTGTTTCACCCTATGCATATGTACTTCTCTGCCTATACCGGTGGTATCCCTCCCCCCACCGCTACCGACAACCCCAATTCGTCAGTGGTGTACCTCCGCCCGCTGCCTCCCTCCATCCCAGCTTGTCCCAAGCATGAACTTCTGTTTCCCCTCTCGCTGAATACCCCAATATTCTAGCGTTATAATGCCCCTAACCATTTCCTAGATCAAACTTCTGCCTGAAGGGTGGCTAGGTGCTGACCCTCCGTTGCACTACCTTGGTGTGTGGTTTTCTGGACTACATAATAAAATGTATCCCCAATAAGAGTCATGTTGCTCCGTGCTCCCCGTGTCGCGGGGGTACCTCGGGTGTTGTTCTCTCGTAGGCGTGGGGCCTTTGGTAGCATATCTAAAAAGGAGCATGCCTCCTCCAGGGGTTGGAAAAAAAAACATGTTTACTTTCATGCTTGACCCTCAGTCTGGCTGGGAATATCATGGCATACCTCATTCTGAGATTGGAGACAGCCATGGTGCTATTTGCGCCATGGCTGCCTCCAATACCGGGTCCGGCACCGGTGTTGTTCAATGGGGATTTACCAGTGCATTCCGACCCTGGCGGGACCGGTAAGTCCCCATTGAACAAACCATTCCCCATTCCCATTGAGCCCACATAGGGCTCAATGGGAATGGGGAGGGTGCTAATAACGGGCTTGCGATTAGCAAGCCCGTTATTAGCGCCCTGGTCCCTTAGCGGGACCCGTAAGGGACATGCGGTCAGACCACACATTCCTTACGGTTCCCTCTAAGGGACCTCGGAATTGGGCGTTAAGGGATTACCGGCATCAGTCTCCTTACCGTTGCCGGTAATCCCTTACCGCCCAACTCATAATGACCTCCTGTGCCTTTTTCCCTTGCCTTGTGGAGAGCCGTGTCTCTATACCGATAATTCAGCAGACGAGCTATTAGAGGGCGAGGCGGTGCTCCTGGGACTGGTTGTAAGCAATATTCAATCAACACTACAGCTAAGTCAATGCCTAGTCTGGGATGCTGAGGAAAACCCTTATTTATGTATTTTTATATCCAGTTCAGTACTCTGGATGACAACCCTTGTATAACACCCCCCTCTTAGAATCCCCCTGATCCCACTGAGCCAAGAAGTAGGTTTGTTTTGCAAATTAAAAGGTTTATTTGAACATTTAAACAATATATATATATATATATATATATATATATATATATATATATATATATATATATATATCACACTTTTATAAATAAATTGATAATGGATATTACACCTGTGAATATGAGCAGTAGTCAGCAAGAGGTAACTTATGAATAGGAACATAAGAATAAGGTGGGAAAGAATGCTTTATATGGTTCAAGGAAACGCAAGGTGGAATAAAATGCAGTACAGAAATAACTTGTTATGATTTTAGCAAAAGGTAATATGATCACTTTTTCTTTTGACAATTCACTCCCCCCCTATGCAATACAAGAAATGGAAGGAGAGCACACAGTCTTCAAGAATCTCCACAAATCACACTTTATAATTCAATACATAGTTCCAGTTCTCCCAGCAAGCTTAGGGAAAACAGGGATGAGTTTTAAACACAGGCGAATTACTTTAATGTGGTTTGCAAGGAAGAGAACAAGTGCTAAAATTGCTTTTAATTCCCTCTAGAGGTTCAGGGTAGGTGATGGCTACTTTATATTAGTTCAGGCTCACTTTAACAATACTCTATGAATGATTAGCAGATTGCAAACGAATTTTAGCAAAGAGAAGCAAAAAGCTGCTGATTTCTACAGATGAAGAAATCGGGCCAAATCGCAAATCGCGGTAAATTTCGCGAGTGCGTGTCTCGCGATTGCGGACAAAGTATAGGTTCGTTGGAAAGCCTAGATTCTAAGCTTTCGGATGAAAGTTAAATCTTGTTCCTAGCACAAACGGTTCCGGAGATACGGATGATTTAATAAAGGTAGATTTTCGGATTTAAAGTGCAACTCAAAATGACAGGTGACAGCTTGCAGCTGCAGAATTGACAGGTGACAGTTGTGCAGCTTTAAAAATGACAGATGACACGATTTCTAGGAGGCTGTTCTAATTAGGTTAAAATAGCTTGGATTAGATTATTTTAACTAAGAGATTGGGTTCTGCACAGTTCTGGCAGATACTCACTCCTAATTTTGAAATGAATGGGCCTCGTCACGGATCTGGTCAACTGGACTGGACTGGGCGGTTCTGCTCACAGCGTCTGGGTCAGCTCTGCTCTGCTGGTCTAGCCTCTCTGGATACGGCGGGTCAATCAGGCACCGGTTCGGCTCACTGCGGTCTGGGTCTCTCTGGATCTCTGGTCTGGTCTCTGGCAATTGTTCTTGGCAAAGAATTCAAACAGCTCGTGCGGCTGTGGAATAGTTTTCAAATGATTTTGAGGATGCTGAGGCCTGCTGAGAAGAGTTTTCAGTTTGTGGGTTTAGGCCCTTGCTTTAAGTTCTGAAGCAGAGTTCTGGTCTTTGGAGATTGGTGGATGTGAAGTCTGGAGTCTCCCGGCAGAGCGTCCCGCAGAAAATGGAATTGAATGCCTCTACCTGTCCCAGCAGTCTCTTTTTATGTGTTTTGGAAGTGGGTGTGTGCCTGGCATAACTGAGCCTGCGCCTCTCTTGATCTGATAGGTCAATAGATTCTTTGGTCCCTGATTTGGGAAGGGATAGTGTGTCAGAGTGATGTCATTTTTATGACCTGCAGAAATGACACTCCCCTGGTCAATGTGCACAAAAACCTATTCCTGATCCAAATACATATTTCCCAGGTACACAGTTGTTTGACATCACATACACACATCATATATTACTAAAGATAGTCCCTGTCCCGACTCTGGCGTTTCTAGGAGCTTGCATTCAAAAATGGCAACTTATTTTCGATTTTAGTGGGTTTTGCAACATTGGTTTTTCATCAAAAATTATACAAAGGTACATTTCCCTTCCACATATATCCCGGTAACTTTCCATGTCTCTAGCTTAAACGCATTGTCTACAATAATCATAATTAGCGGGGTTTTGCCCCAGAACATGGTACAAATTGGAGTTTGGACTCAAATTGTGAGGGCATTTTTCAAACTAAGACTCTCAAAGTTGTACATTCCTGTCATTTGGTTACAATAAATTATCACTGTTTCTATAAAATATATATTTGTTGCATTTCAAATCCCCAAGTGTTTGGGTCCGCCTCCAGGAGTCTGGGTGGGTCAGTGATCACATGTCTCTCCTTGCTGGCAGAGGGCTGTTGACAGGAAACACTCAAAATTAACATACCCCATTCAACAGAAAGAGCCTTTTGTGTGGGCTCCAGCAGGCTGCCTGGTGGTCTCTCCTCAATCAATCAACAGGGTCATGTGATGTCCTGCCTCCTAGTGTGGGAACCTCTGAGGTGTTAAGGTTTCCCAGCCTCCTGGCCTCTGGGAACAGCAGGTGGCTAGATTTTCAATTAACCAACAAGCTTTGAAGTCCTTGCCCCTCTTGCAACTCCTAAATACAGTTTCCCTGTCAGAGTTGACAAAAATGTCTCAATTTGAGCTGATGACTGGACGAAGGATCGTGCTACCCCAACATATGCGCTACAGAACCCAAGAGCAGACCTTGATAAATGCCACCACAACCCATGAGTATATTGAGAATCTGAGAAAACACCTTCAACATGCTTTTGCCTATGCTCAGCGGAATCTAGAAAGATCTGCAGACAGTATGAAGACCCGCTATGACCTTAAGACCACTAAAAAGGAATATCAAGTAGGAGACCGGGTCTACTTGTACAATTTCCAAAGGAACCAAGCCAAAGAGTGCAAAATCCTCCCAACTTGACGGGGTCCTTTTGAAATTGTGGACAGAATCTCACCAGTCGCCTACAGAATCTGAATCCCCAAGGGCAGTTTGACAGAAGGGGAAGACAAGTGGGTCCACATAAACCAGCTGAAGAGTTGCCATCCCAGGCATACTTTGCGGCAAATAGCGGAGCCATCCGGAAACCCAGAGGGGGAAAATCCAGAGACATAAGGGAATTACTAAATGTTCACTGTGTGTGTGCGAGAAGAGTGTCAAGACCATTAGTAAACACAGAAGGGGAATATTGCTAATTGTTAAGGAATGCAAGTGTCTTTCCCACTGCTGACATCCCCCGAAGATGTGTGGACACAGTAGTGGGAAAATATCCATACTATGTTTTTTTTTCTAGCATTGGACTAAGAATCATCCCAAGAATAACAAAGGAGGACCACTCAGGGACCAGGAGGAAAGACCCAAGGAGCCCAGAGTGTCACTCCATACCTCCAACCAGAGCCAGCAAGGAGAGCGGGTCGCCTCAATCACTGACGGGAGAAGCAGCAGAATTTCCCCATATAGACCGAAAAGATCATCCCAATCTCCCGACTTCACCTTGACGGGAGGTCAAAACCAAATCAGGAGGGGGGATCTGTGGGATGTATTGACCCACTCCGCTATCTTATGTGGCATCACTCTGATAGTATGGTGCTAGAAACAGCAATAGTGGCGACAACACTCTTGTATGTGGCAAAAACCTCCAAAACTGCATGTTTTAACACAAAAAAGATGGATGCACAACCTGCCACCCATGGTGCAAGCGTGGTGGGATAGAGCACACACTGCAGAAAATGTGCCATTGGGCTCCATGACCAGCAATTAGAGTGCAGAGAGAGAGAAGCAGCGCTTTGCAAATGAAACTCCAAAATGTGCCTATAAATGACATTTGCTTTGTTGCTAAAAACTCCAAAATGCCTATACACAACACTTCTCAACATTCAAAATCTTGCTTGGCGCTAAAATTCATGTAATCTAATGAAGCATGGCGAATATACAAAGTCCTAAAGCATAAAGAGCAAAACATTTCCTCAGACAAACTGGATTGTCTGTGAACTGACAGCTCCTTTCAAAATCTGTGTGCAGTACACTGGGCTACCTGTAGATGACAGCTGTCAGATGAGCTCCTGATGAAACTTCAAAGTATCTAAACTAAAAGTCTGCTGGGTTAGCAAACATAAAAGGATTGTTGCTAAAACGAAAACAGATTTCAGTTTTGTTTTTGATCACACAGATCTAAAGCAAAGAAAGTAATGTATTTATGTTTGATGCAACAAGTTTGGTTTTTGCTGGATTTAAGCAGTAAGAATAAATTAGTCTGGATGAGCTGTAAGAAGTGGAAAAACAGGTTTCTCCCAAGGGGAGGCAAATCCACTCAGCAGAAAGTCACCGATAGATGATAATTGTGGGTTAGGCCATACTCTTGTGTACAGAAAGAGAATGAACAATGGCAGATCCTTCAGGCCAGGAAACAGAGGTGTGAAAGGGTCGTAAACTGCTCCTGGAAGGAATTCCCCAAAGGAGGGGGCCACTCCTGAACTCCATGGAGAGACAAATGGGCGGCCCCTTTGCTGTTAAAAATGAACAATTAACAATTTTTAGAGGCTCATAGCTTGCAATTCAAAGTGGTGAAAAATATATAAAGGACAGATCTGTTAGTCTTATTTTTGGCTGTAAGTTTCAAGAGGCGATACAACTCTGTAACATATTCTGGACAGGAATGGCAATATATGTGGTTTTATGTGAACAGTATTAATGTTAGAATTGTGAAAATGTGCACAAAAGTTTGGAAATTGTGTTCATGGCGAAAAGGACACAATTCTGTAGAAAGCTGAAACAAGATCCCACAGCTGCAGGATTTTGATGAGCAGGTGCTACATAAAATATGGAATCTTTGTGTGATTTGTGTAGAGGTGACCAATGCAGAAATATGTATTTAGGATAAAATCCGATTTTGGTACTAGTGGCTAAGGGGAGGTTTCTAAGGACTGTAAAGCTAAACCATAAATGTGACATCATCTGGCCTTGATCTAATCACTCAGATGCAAGGTGGAGATGAGGTCTCTATCCAATCCCAGCTCAAAGGGGCAAGCTTACTTAAGCCAGCCCATACACCCATTTTGTGATGTCATGTGAAAGGATAAATAGAGACAGCTGACAACACAAAGGGACTCATTGACTCACTCACTTTCCTGATTCCGGCGAAGCACTCTGATCCAGCATTCTACATCCAGCCTTTAACATCCTTCCGGATCCAGACGCAAGACTCTTGCCAAGCAGGAGAGAACTATTGACTTTCACCAGGGCCTAAATACCCAAACTTATTCTCACAACTCAGTGTAGCGCTGTGGTGTGGGAAGGCCTTCTGAGCTAGTATCCTAAACTATCTGGCTTTCTACCACAAGGCTGGCCTGAGGACCTTGCTATCCAGCTGATTTAAAATACCCACAAACAAGAAGGGCAGATATTGTGCAAATCCGGTGACCGGCCTAGCTGATCCAGTCCCGTGCCTGATGTGCTGTTCCTCCTTGACAGACCATTGCCAGAACTGGCGGTCCAATTTAATAACTTATTCTGTAAGTATTAATAGGAAGAACTGTGACCCATAATATATCTGCATTGTATGATACCAATCTCAAACCCATCCCATCTTTTATTCAGAACCATAGCATTGCTAGAACTATCTTTGCGCTGACTTTTCTCTCTTCTGTGTTACTGAACCCTAACTTCTTATTGATCTGATCAAGAAAAGTAATTCCCAAACCAAATGGAAAATAGAGTATCACACATGAATTGTTATGAGTGGCCATGAATGACTGATTCCTGTGTGGCATTCTCTTTTCTGTAGTCCTTGATATAGTATAAGAAAACCTATCTGCCATTTCTAAATCCGAATTTCTGTTTTCCATTCTCGTGCCTATTTTGCAAAAATGACTTTTACTAAAACCTCTATAACTCCCTCAGTTTTTATGATAGGAGTGAAATTTCAATTCCTACTTGTACCTAACATCCTTAACTATCCATAGAACCCTAAATCGTGAAACAGTGTGATTGGTCCGTTATAGCGTAAATCGCATAAGGAAAAGTTTGCCGTGATTTGACATTCTGAGAAAGTTTACACGTGTGAATTACCTTTAAATTATTTCCTACATTGAGATTTCAAATGTTTTCTTCTGACTAAATCATTGCTTGTGATTGCTTACATCTGTTCAAAGAGGCTCCCATAGGAACTTATAACAATTTAATAATTTTTGACCACATTTGGTGTGTTTGTTCAGCCAATTCCAAAGACAATTTGAAAGCCCTTCTGACAGTTGAAAAGTCAATTACGTTTTTCTTTTGTGTTTGAAGGGGGAAGGCTGGAGTGACATTCTGTTTGATCTGTGTTATTCCTGAATACCTGCTCTCTCGTCACACCCATTTAATTTGCCTATTGGTGGGTTGAGGGGTGTTGCAGTGGGAACCCTTAACCATAAGTGCCATCTGTTCTACACCCATCCAAAAGTATTCTTTTCTTGCTGAATTTGTTTTTGTGCTCATTACTTGATTCTTAATGTATTAAAGACATTACTCAGTGTTCTGTCACCCCATTGGTGATTGTTGTTTACCTATTAAAATATATTGTGATTAAAATTCTAAATACATAAATAATATTTACCTTTGCAAACTAGCCTGATTCCTGGTTCAGTGTGATCAGGGGTGGGTCTCAGGAGAAGGGTGTTATATGAGTGGTATATCGTTCAGAATATTGAACTTATAGATCAAATAAATAAGGGTTTCATTTGTGCACTACATGCTGGGCGTGACTTTGGTGTGTGCCGGATTGAAATCACTTACACCGCGGTTGTCAAGGTGTTGTGGAATCCCCTTTTTATGCGGTGGAGGAGGTTGGCAGGTGCCTCCAGTCTGGTGTCACAAAGGGGGCATGGAGGGCAAGCCCCTCGGGTCAGCTTGTTAGGTGCTCTTCCGTAGGATGGTGCCCTGGTTCCTGCGAGGTCCTGGGCAGTCCATGTTCTAAAGGCTTCCGGTTATTGCCGTCTGGGAGTGCCACTCTTCCCTCAAGTCTCTACTATGGGTCCGTTGGGCCCTTTATGTCTTCTTGTGTGCCATGGATTGCCGAGCAGTCAGCTCATGGAACATTAGATCGAGGAGGTGCATCCGTGTCCCTGCATCCGCTCAGTGACTGGGCCTGTTACTGTAGAGGTGTTCTGTGTTAGTTCCTCCCTGGCTCGGGATTTAGCCTGATTGTTTGGGCAGACTCCCTCAGTGGGGCAGATTGTGGAATTACTCCGGGGGTATGTCCTGCGTCACCCTGTTGTCACTTTTGTGGATGAGTTTTCGTTGTGCATTTCCCGTGATGCGTATAGGCTGCAGCTGGGCATCTGTTGTGCAGGGAGCCCACCTATTCCTAACTCTACTCCTAACACTATCAGGCACCTATAACACATATGTCTGTCGGATCAACAATGTCTACCCCATCATTCAGGCATGGCTGGCCACACATGGCCTCTGCCTGAATGATGACAAGACTGAGCTGCTCTTAGTCGGATCACCCAACAACCTCTTGAATCTCAATCCCAACTACACAAGCATCCTCATTGATGGGAACAATATACCCATTGCCATAAATGTAAAAACCCTAGGTTTTTTCCTCAATGCCACTCTAATCTATCTAAACAGGTAAATATGACTGCCTCAGCCACCGCCTATACCGGCAAGCTGATTAGGGCATGCAAACCTTTATTTTCCTCCAATAACTGCCTCACATTGGCCAGAGCACTTATATAATCCAAATTAGACTACTGCAATGGCCTATACTTAGGCACCAATAAATCCATAATTAATAAATTGCAGATTCTACAAAATAATGCGCTTAGAGTAGCATTAAACATCCCCATGAGAGAGCACATCACAGCAACCAGAAAGCATTGTAAATGGCTCTCCATACAAGAGAAAATAGACTTAAAAACCATTTGCTTTACCCACAAAACGTTAAACCACCAAGCCCCACCATATCTTACAGAAAAATGTACATGGAAACTGTCAGCCAGAACCACAAGATCTACCAATGCCTCCTAACTGGTGGTACCTAGGTATAACCTCAAAAGAGAAGGCGGAACTAGCTTCCCGGTTCTAGCCGCCGATCTATGGAACACAATGCCACATGACATCAATACCATTCAAGCATTTGAAAAATTTAGAAGTCACGTTATCACGTGGCTACTTAACAAAAATGTATGTCACTGCCAGACAATACCCTGCACTTCCATGCCCCTACCCTCTTCCTTCCTCTTTACATGTATGTTATCCTTCCTCCTTCCCAGTCATGTGTTCCTCTAACCTTTGCCTGGTTCTACGCTACACTGACCCCTGGTATACTGATTGTATAAACTGTATTTCAACTGTACATCATCTGTATAAACTACACAACTGTATGACATATGTACAAATTGAATAAAATGTATCTCGTATGTACAAATTGTATAAACTGTATCATGCAACCGATATCTTACCTAAGCGCCCAGATACTCCTGGGTCAGGCGTGCTATAGAAATAAATAAACAAACAAACAAACAAACCAACTGCTCCGTCCAGCTGACAGGCTATCCCGAGGTCCACCGGCGATTTCTCAGTGACCTGTCCTTTGGGCGAAGGCCCTGCTTACATGACGGGTGAATCTGCAGTGTATGTTCCTCCCAGGGTGTTTTTGGATTCCTGTGTGGGCAGCCCGTGGTCTCACAGGTCTCCACAGCACGGCATCTTCCCAGTGTCTTTGGCAGTTGCTTTTTCGATGGTGTCGCCTAAGGACCTGCTACGGGCTGCGCCCTCCGCTACACTCGGCAATTGCCTGCACTTGCCTCTTTGTTGCCCGATTCGTCAGTGAGGCCTGTAGTTCAGTACAGATCCCCCAGTTTCTCTGTTTGATCTGGCCCGCACTGGTGTGCCTTCCAGTGACTCACTGTCCCTATTCTCTGTGTGGTATCGTGGCTTAGGGGAATGATTATTACATGATGCCCAGCGCATCTCTGTGTCCCCTCTGAGTACTCACTTGTTGTGTTGCGCAGGTTGACCAGGGGCCGTGGGCCTCCGGTTGCTCCCATGTCTTCGCACCATCCACTGATGTCCGCTCCAGCTTCCCGGCTCTCCTTCCCTTTCCTCGGTTCGTGATACGTTATTGTTGGGGCGACTGAGCTGTTCACTGTCCGGTGGGATGTGCCAGACAACCACCGCCCACAGCCCGGTCTTCAACTGGTGCTTCTGAGGGTCCGCACCCCAGGCACCTGGTGCTCCGTTCAAATGTGCCTGGCTCAGGATTGCCTCTCCGTCCACTTCCAGGGCGCATCGATGAGGTGGCGGCCACAGTCGAGACAGTTGTTCCTCCCTGCAGTGCCTTTTGGACCGGTCTATTCTGGCCCTACACACCACACAGTCTTCTCAGCCCTACTCAATAGCTGCTCCTTCTGAATTTCTGAGTTTTGGTTCCCCCCGCTGTCCAGCGATCCACGTGCACCAGTCCCACAGGATAGCTTCAGGCTGCATAGTGCCCAGCTGCGTGTTTCCAGTGCAACAGTGAGGGCACCCGCAGAGGCTCAGTGGCTCCCCGACTCCCGGCTGTCTCAGCTCCTCCTTCGTGCTGCGCCTCCGTCGGTGCGTGTGTATCAGAGAACGGGTTCAGCACTCGGGTGTCAGCTAACAAGGGTTCTACCTCTCTGACTTTTTCAGGGTTTTTTTTCCACAGGGTCTTGGCATTCTCCTCTGTCTGTTTCTAACATGTTGACCACAAAAGTGATGGGTGGAAGGTTTCGAATGAATCTAAACCACTGGCAATTGCTCTGGGCAACCTTCCACACCACCGTTTTTAGCCCGTCTGTGCCATTGCAAAAGGGGACCAGCCATGTGCAAATCAGCCAGCAGCTGCCGCCACCGAAGGTAGCAGCCCAGCCCGAACTGCTAGGCCAGGTCCCCTCTGAACAGAAAACCAAGCAACCCCAGACATGTTTCGGCCTTGTTGGACCTCCTCAGTGAGGATCAGCCTGGTTCCTGTGGCGCAGCAAGCAAGGGACCCACATCTGGGCATACCCTCTCTCACAAGGAGAAACAAACTGACCACAAAAGTGATGGGTGGAAGGTTTCGAATGAATCTAAACCACTGGCAATTGCTCTGGGCAACCTTCCACACCAACGTGTGTCAAGCTTTAGCAGGCTGGAAACCGCCCGGATGTTTAGCTGGATTTTGGAGTGTTGTGGAGCTTCACGGGCTCGCAGCCATCTTGGTCAGGCACGCTAGCACGCCACCATTTTCCCCCAGTATCATTGTTTACATTTCTGCCAATGTTGTCAGATATCTCCCGCAGTGACAAACTCACCACGTACCTCTCATGGGCATTGGGCAGCAGTGGCTTACTGGGTCTACGGAGTAGTGCCTGGATGGGTGAATCTGGGAGGTTCGGGGATAGCACCATCATCAGGAGCAATAATCTCAAAGCAACTAAAAATCTAACTGAGAGCAAGAATAATATAAGCTACACGAAGCAAATATTCCATTAGGCCAAAATATATCACCCTCATCATACGTGAACTACATTGGCTTCCAATTAAGGTTACGATACTGTTCAAGATTTCTTGTATCATCTAAAAAACAGTCCTGAGTAGCATAAGAGCATACATGGAGGCTAAGATCCACATATTTGGTGGCACATGCTCATCGCATGCAAGTCAACCAACCGGCTGAAATCCCAACTAGTTTGCAAACAGAAGGCCTGCAAACAAGCCTACTCTTGTCACACACCCACCCCCTAGAATTCGATCACGATATCGACTCAGAATGCCCCACAATTCTAAAGTTTCACAAACCTCTCAAAACATGATTTTTATGAACAACACCTCACCATGGACTAATCTCAATGGTCACAAAGACATCAACTCACAGTACTGCGCTCGTGTTGAAATATGCCATCCACCCAAAGGCTGGCTACACACAATACAATAAATAAAAATAAATAAATAAAGCATTGTTTCTTTAACTTTATCAGGGGTCTTCAACCAGCAGCTATCTATATGTTTTGCAATGCAACTCCCAAGGTCCCTCACCATTGACTATGCTGGCCAGTGCTGGTATGAGTTGGAGTCTAACACATCTGGAGAGCCACAGGTTGCAGGTCCCTGATATTATGAAGATTTCTCTATTTGGAATTGTTCATGATGCTAATGTGGCTGATCCTTCGGTCTTTGGACTTGTGTTTGTTGATCACTACCTCAATCCACATATGTATCCGTTGTTTTTGATGGAAATTACCACATTGGAACTTAATCGTGTAATGTACAATTATTTTGTCTGCACTTGCATTGTTGTCATTTTACATTATCTGCCACCACTGTAACAGGATCTTTATTCTTGGATTATATAAAATGTGTGCTGTGTGCACTGTTTGATGATGGGCGACCCCTCCTCATTATATCAGGGCACTGCACCGTAATCACTCTGCACCTTTTTGGAGAGTGGAAGGGGGTAAAGCGTGGAGGGAGGAGGACCTTCAGCTCCAGATTCATCTCACCCATGTCTTTCATGCCTAGTTAGTCACATGTTTATTGTCTTTAAAAAACATCACATTGTTGTCAGTTTACAATCATCAGAAATCTCTATTTTCGTTTCTCTATCATGACCTGTGCTTGCCAGCTTTACCTCATAGCTACACCCTTGCTCCTTTTCAATTTCCAGGAAAGGGTGTTCCTCTGTTTCCTCTGCGTTGGAATATGGCATCCACGGGCCGCACTCGCTCATTCTCCATAGTACTCCCATTTGACAGCACTTATCTCTTCTTTTAAAGGATCTTTTCTTTGCTGGTGATACTCAGATTTTCTTTCCAATGTCTTCATACAGAATTATTCTTTTCATTCCCGACTGTCTGGCAACCTATCCAGTTCTGAGTCCTGGAGACCGTTGTTATCTATGATCCAGCTCCTCTCAGAATGGAATACTTGCTTCCCCTGCGAAGCCATCCTTCTCCATCCTGACGTCTATGTCCTCGACCTGCTATTGTTTCAGCCTGTTCTGCTAGCAATTTGTATTTTCTATTTAATGCATCACTGTCCTTTCATGATGACATTCTGTCAGTCTCGGGGGGCTTTCGTTGCGATGTGCATACATTAAGACATGTGATCTTTGCTGCCTTCCTCAGATACCCAACGTTATACTTCTGAATTGTCTTTTGCCTCGTCTGAACTCGTGTTCTTTTTAAATTGGTTTACCAAACTATGCTCGTCTTCCATTTCCATCTTCCTTACATTCCGCTCTTCACATTTTATTGGTTGTTGATTCTTTACTCCTCTTTCATAATTGGCTATTTTGGCTTCTGTTTCCTATCAATTTCTGCATACTCAACCCACACAACTCACACAACCATTTCTCTCCCAGCAATCCGCACACACTTTACCACAAAGCATCAACAACACATAGACAGCACCTACAGCATACGAGGCCTCGCCCTATCCGATACTTGCACCTAAGACCAGCACTCGGTGTATAGCGAGCTGAAGCTGCCAACAGCACACCACCTCTCCCACTCTCCTACTCCCCTCCTCTCGACTTACCCTACCTGCCCTCCTCCTATTTACAGATCCGACAGAGTGCCTGGGGACCAATTCCGTTGGTGACGGTGCGCTATACAAGTACCTTTAACATAACATAACATCAATTGCAATTGAATTTTGTATGTGTTGTGTTAAAATATATCCTCTAGCTTACTGCTTTGCACTTATTTAATCCATTATATCTTTATCAGCCATCACATAATATTCGTCCAGCCTATTGTGACGTTCTGTTAACGCCCCGAAACTCCTTGTTAATGCTCTATGCAGTTATTATGTGAGTCTCACATCCCACTATGCCTGTTCAGCACAGCTGTGCCACATTCCATTAAGTCCACTTAGCAGTGCATTGCCACATTCCATTATGGTCAGTTAGCTAAACAGGAAAGTCGTTCAAGGATTAATTATGCTGATTTAGCAAACTGCATTATGCCCAATTAGAACATCACAGCCAGATTCAGTGACACACGTATAACATATTAGTGTTGTGGTCCATTATTCGTTCACAGATACCGTTATGACCAACAGCAAGCTCAGTAAATCAAGATTAGATTAAAATGTGCCCAATAGGCACTGCAAGATCGGATTCTCTGGGGGGTAGTGGGGGCATAGGTCTGTGGTTCTGTGGCTATTTGTGTGTGGTTCTGGTGTCACTTCTGTATTTGCAGTGGTGAAGGTCATAAGGAAATGCAGTACAGTCCTTTAGTGATGTGTGCATGTGTGTGTGTGTGTGTGTGTGTGTGTAGTGCAGTGTTAGGCACAGTGCATGTGTCCAAGACAGTGGTGAAGGCAGTGCAAACAGTGCTGAGGTGGTGTGTGTGTGTGTGTGGTGCACTGCTGGGGATGGTGTTCATATGTTTGTCTGCAGTGCTGGCGTGGTATGTATGTATATCATTGCCAAAGTGTGTGTTTGTTTGTGTGCAAGTTAAGGGTCAGTGTGCATGTCTGTAGTGCTGGTGGATCTGTGCATTGCTGATGCAGTGTGTACGTTGATAGTGGATTATCAGAGAAGTGTGTGTGTCGGGCATTGCTGAGGGTAATGTGTGAGTGCAGCGTTCTGGTGTGGGTGTGTGTGTGCATGTGTCTCATACAGTATGGTGTGTGTATGTGTATGTGTGAATCTACTTGTGTGTGAGTGTCTACGCAGGTTATTGCTGATGGTAATGTGTGAATGAAGTACATTTCTAAAGGTGTGCTTGTGCATGTGTGTCATACAGTATGTTGTGCATATGTTTGTGTTTGTGAGCATGTGTGTGTGAGTGTTTTGGGAAGGATGATAGGGATGCAGCCATGGTGGCATGTGAATGACAGAACACTGAGCCCCTACTTATTGCCTGGCGCATCTTCCCACCACCTGCATGTCTGCCCCTATTCTCACTTGAACAGAGTATTTCGTTTTTAGACTGCTATGACAAATTGATCCCTGCCAGGGGTCAAGTCCTAAAAATAAAAGTGGGCGGACTCATCAACCTAGGCAATGGGATGTGATATCGCCAAGATTATCATATCAAAGTGAAATTTGCACATTTCATTATATTGGCTTTGCATAACCACCCAAATTGCACAGGATGAATGGCATTTGCCTTTCATAAAATCAATAAACACCCACAACCAAGAGAGTATATTTTCTTCTAACAGTGTTTTTGAAAACGTTAAAAGGTGTGCATGTTTTAAACTCCACGAACCAATACAAATGTTTTCTGTGGAACATGCAGTACCAAATGAGCCCTTTCCCCTTCAGTTGTTTGTAATTTTTTGTCCGGTTATATAGTGCAGTGGTGAAGCGTCCTGTCTGCAAACCTGGGGTCTGTGTGTTCGATCCGTGCAGTTCGCTTTAATTCAAAGATAAGACATTCAATGTTTCTTATTTTAGCTGAGGGGGTGGGGGGACTAAAAGTGGGTGGACTGAGTTCACCCGTGTGTACCCTGGACTTGAGGTCTGATCCCTACCGTGCGTAGAAGAATATGGTGTTTGCGGAATCTTCCACCATCACCACTAAACGTGACTATTATAACAGCCTCCCGGTGAATACATCCAAGTCGAATATAAAGAAGTTGCAAGTTATTCACAATGTGGCTGCACGAAGTGTCTGTGATCTTGGGAAGAGAGCCAATGCGCATGAAGCCCAACATAAATTGCATTGGCTCCCAGTAGAGCAGAGAGTGCAACATAAAACCCTCACTCTCACTCATCCATAAGTGCCTATCCAGCAATGCCCCATGTTATCACACTGCACAAATTAAGAAGGCACCCATTAGGCAAATTCTTCGCTCTAATAACGATTATCTTCTGAATTGTCCCTGGGTCGCTCTAAAAGAACTTGGAGGCGCCAGCTTTAATGTCTGGGACCCTTGCTTCTGGAATGCTTTGCCATCTGCTCTGAACATAATTTCTGATTTTATTCAGTTTAAAACATGTATTAAGCCCGACCTCTTTGACGAGAGTAAAGGCTAATTCATTTGCAGATATTTCTTCCTTTTGTCTTGCTGTTTTTTGTTTGTGAGTTTTTGTGAGTGCTCTGAGGCCATTGGGTGTGTGGCACTATAACAATAGAAAATAGAAATAGAAAAAAATAGAAACTTAATTGTAAAAACAAACTACATTCACCAGGGTGTGTAGCACAATGCTCATACTACCCCCAGGATGCTAAGCAAACATGTTGCAATCAGCTGACAATCAGCACCTGGTGTGCCCGGTACAATCCGCTCCTTCCTTTGTGTACAAGCACCGCTTGAGCTAGTTCCCACCTGTGGCCTGCTCCATTCTCACTTCTCACTCAAAGAAAAGACAGAAGATAGAAGAAATGCAGGTAAGAAGTTTAAAAGAAAATGTGTACTGTATGTGTGCATGGATGTTTGAATGTAATGCGTGCATGTGTGTGTGTTTGTGTGTGTGTGCACAGAAGAGTTTTGAGTGAGTCGGTGCATGTGTGTGTTTGTTAGTATCAATGTGTATGCATGGTTTTGTTTTCTAACTTAGTTTGTGGATGCCTGGGTATGAGTGTATATGTGAATTCAATGGGGGCCAGTGTTTGTATGGCAGGGGAGACGAGGGTAACAAGGCTGACATGTATTGTCAGCATAGCTCCATGAAAATGTTTCACTGTGACCACATTGGCATAGAGAGATTGTGACTGGAGCTTCATGGACACCATTTACGGCATAGATAGATTGTGGTCACCACTTAATGCAGGTGATTTACAGTCACTAATACCGGTATAGCTAAATTGTGGCCACAGCTTCAAGTACATGAATTATAAGCTGTAAATCACATTTATGAAGCAGTGGCCACAATCTACCTATGCACTAACAGTCAGTGTTAATCAGTTTCACAACTTTCATAGATAGATTGTGGCAAAAGCTCTATGCAAGTGATTTACAATGACTATTACTGGCATTGGTAGATAGTGGCCTTAGCCTCATGCACATGATTTACAGCAAGCAGTACATTCTTAGATAGATTGTGGCTGCAGCCTCACACAAGTCATTTACTGTGGCTATTACTAGCATAGATACATTGTGGCTGCAGTGTCATCCAATTGACCTATAGTGACCATTATTGTAATAGATAGATTGTGCCGCAGCCTCATTGAAGTTATATAAAGTGACCATTATTGGCATAGATAATTTGGGCTGCAACCTGATGCAAGTGATGCACATTGATCATTACTGTCAAAGCTAGATTGTGGCCACATCCTCTTGAAAGTAATTTCCAGTAACCATTACTTGCATAGACAGAATTTGGCTGCAGATTTATTGAAAGGATATTCAGTGACCATTACTGACATACAAGGTTTGTGGCCACAGCTTCATGCACATGATTTACATTGACTAAGACAGACATACATAGATTGTATCGGCAGCATCAGTAAAATGTTGTAAAATGTTAATTTGTATTGTGGGAGACATACCATTTACTGGATGTTTTCATGTGCTACCCTAGAGAGCCAATTTCATTTCTCAAATACAGTGCTGCAAAATTCACCATTTCAACATATTATTTTAAAAATGTTCTCAACGGAGAAACCCCCCCCCCATTCGGAATCACCCTACATTATTTTGGGCTCCCTCACCAAACCTAGTCGACTACACTTGTAAATGATTTCAATCTGGCACACACCCAAGTCTCCCCCAGCATGTAGTGCGCAACGGAAACCCTTATTAAGTTTTATCTATAAGTCAATATTCTGAACTATATACCACTCATATCACACCCTTCTCCCGAGACCCCCGGTCACACTGAACCAGGAATCAGGCTAGTTTGCAAAGGTAAATATTTATGTATTTCAAATTTAATCGCAATATATTTTAATAGGTAAACAACAATCACCAATGGGGTGTCCGAACACAGAGTAATATATATATATATTTTTTAAACTTGACTTTTATTAATTTTGGCATTGGATGTGAACATACAGGTGGATACATCTTATGCTTTAGGAGCTATTTCACGAAATTGTTCCAGTCCGCCATAACAATAATTAACAACATTAACATTCATTGTTCCAATAAGAAGAAAATAAGAGCCCCGCCCGCCTCCACCCACCCACCCTCCCGGTTCTCGAGTCTCCTTCGTCCGAGGTATTGCTACTTTGATTCGTGGTAGGCTGCGTGACCTTCATCTTCAGTCATCTCTATGTCATCGATCTCCAGTATAGTCTGTGACAGGCATGGGTTGTTGGCCATGGGTCTTTCAGCGTTCCGTCATTGTTGGCATGGGTTGGGTGTTAGTTTCTTTGCTGTGTTGGGTCATCCGTGGTTGAGCGCGAAATATATTGTGCAGTGAAGTCGCACCAGGCTTCCTCTTGTCGTGCGGCTTTGTCATGTAGTATTGCCGTTATTTTTTCCATTGTGTAAATGTTTGTGGCAATCTGTATCCAGTCTTTTTTATCAGGTAGTTGTGAGGATTTCTATTTTATCACTAGGGCTGCTCTCGCCGCGAGTAACAGGGGGGATATTAGACCTTTTACCCTGATCAGTTTGTCATCTTCTTCCTCGAGGCCAAAAAGAATCAGGAGGGGTGACAGTTCCCTCTCTATGCCGTCCAGCTGCTTGATCCATCCCAGGACTTCTTGCCAGTAGATGCAGACCTTGGGGCAGGTCCACTACATGTGCCAGTAGTCAGCATTCATACCACATTATCGCCAGCATCCTGGGCTGGAGGTCTGGAACATTTTGGACAGCCTGTATGGATCGTACTGCCATCTGTGGAGCAATTTTATTGCATGTAATTTATACTGGGCTGCGATTGATATTTTGGATGGCGTTTCACAAATTTTGTCCCAGGCCTGCTGGTGAACTCTCTGCCGAAGTCTCTTTCCAATCTTGCCTTGAGACGGCTGTTTGGCGCGTCGTCTTTAGTAATTAGAGTCTTGTACATTCGTGCTATGAGGCCTTTGGAGGTGGCAGTCGTGTCTAGGATCGTCTCAAAGGGCGTTAGTTCTCTCTGTGTGGTGGCCTTCCATTCGCTTCTGGATAAAACGCCTTTCAATCGCAGGTACAGGAAGACTGGTATTGGGTGAATTTGGAGGGCTTCCTCTAGTTCCGTTATTGAGATGAATTTCCCTTTTCTCCACAGCTGACCGACACTCTCTCGAGGCCGGCATCGAACCACGATTGGTATCTTGCGTGTTCCGGGATTTCTTCTCTGATTCCGGCGGACCAGAGATGGCTTAGGGGCGAAGGCCACGTGGTGACTCCCAACATCGCTTTCCCCTTCTTCCATATGTTGCACATTGTGCCCAGTATCGGGTGGTTGCATAGTCTTCCTGAGAGTTTCGGTCTGGGGACCCAGAGCCATTCTGCCAGAGTTACGTTGGCTAAAATGTTGTTGTCCAGTTGGACCCAATGGAGGTCCTTCCTATCTCGCAGGTGTGGGATTAAAATTCTGAGCTGTGTGGTTTGATAATAGCGTTCTATGTCTGGTAAGCCCACTCCTCCTAGGTCCTTTGGTAATATTAAAACATCGTAGGGGATTCTTGATTTCTTCCCATTCCACAGAAATTCTAGTATGGCCTTTCTGACTTGTCTAAAGAAATGCTCTGGGATTGTGATGGGCAAGACCTGAAAGGGATAAAGGAACAGTGGGAGGGTCACCATTTTGATTGCGTTTAGGCGCCCCATCCAGGAGATTGTCAGCGGTTTCCATTTCTTAAGATCAGCCTTGAGAGCTTCGAGAAGTGGGGGGAAATTGGCTTTGTAAAGGTTGTCGAGGTGTCGCGTTAAGTTAATCCCCAAGTATCTCATTGTTGGGCCTCCGATGATCAACCCGAGTTGCTCGAGAGCGATTTGGTGTTCCGGAGATGGATCATGCAGTGGAAAAAGAATGGATCTGGATTTGTTGATCTTGAATTCTGAGAGTGTGCCGTATTCCTCTATCAGATGGATCGCTCGTGGAATGGAAGACGTTGGGTTTGACACATGGAGCAGAATGTCGTCCGCATACAAGGCCAGCTTATATTCTTTGCCATTCACCCGAATGTCCTCCACTGCAGGATCTGCTTGCAGTATTACAGAGAGGGGCTCCAGGGACAGCGCGAAAAGTATTGCCGAGAGGGGGCAACCCTGTCTCGTACCCCTAATGAGGAGGAACCAACGGGAGAATTGGGCGTTCACCGTGACCGATGCTCTTGGGGATGTATAGATAGCTTTGATCCCTCGACGTAGCGTGGGGCCTAGGCCTATCTTCTTTAGCGTGGCATCCAGAAAATGCCATTCGACTCTGTTGAACGCCTTCTCGGCATCAATTCAGAGTAGCGCTGGTTTGCTCAATGATGTTTGGGCTCGTGGATTAAGTGCAGGGTTTTCCGGGTGGAGTCCGTGCCTTGTCTGCCTAGGATGAAACCCACCTGGTCATTGTGGATTATTGATGGCATGTGTGACTCCAGCCTTTTAGTAAGGATTCTCATATAAATTTTGGCATCAATATTTAGAAGGGATATCGGACGGTAGAAGGCACACAGCTTTGCGTCCTTACCCTCCTTGGGGATGACTGTTATCAGTGTTTCAGAGAAGGATTCGGATGCCACACCGGATTGAAGGATGTTGTTAAATAGGTCAACCATGAATGGGAGGAGAGCATCTTTAAAAGTCTTATAGAACCCCGCCGTGTACCCGTCGTTCCCGGGGGCTTTCCCTGTTGGAAGTCTTTTGATTGCTTCTTCAATTTCTTCCCCTGTGATGGGGCCTTCCAAAGTATGTGCTGTATCGGACGGGAGGGTAAGCAAGGGTATTTTGTCCATATACTCAATTATCGCTTCTGGGTGCGAAGCAGCGCGTGACGTTTATAGCTCCTCATAGAAGTCGGCAAAAGGCTTCCGGGACATTGGGGGGAAATAGTTCGCAGGAATTCCCTTCTGTTTGGATCGTGGGCACCCACCTCTCTTGGCGTTGACCACTAAGTCTTGCGGCTAGTAAGGCGCCTGCTTTGTCCCCATGTTCATAGTGTTTCTGCCTCAGGCATTGAAGCCTGCGCGCAATGCTGCCCGCCTCCAGTTGTCGTAGTTCCTCTCTCTTGTCATTGTCCTCCTTAATCCTTTGTAGTCTATCTTGGTCGGCTGACTGTGCCATGAGGTCAAGCTGATTAATTTTGTCTCAGAGCCTATTTTCTATCAGTTGTCTTTCTCTTTTTTCGCTGCTCCCTCTTTAATAAGTAGCCCTCTCCAGGTCACCTTGCCAGCTTCCCAAATTGTGTTCATGGAAGTTTTGCCTGTGTTGTTAATCTCAAAGTATTGGGTGATATCCTGCTCTAGTTGTTCCCGGAAAATTGGGTCCTTAAAGAGAGTCTCATTGCACCGCCATTTGGAGCATCTTCGAGGAAGGACCATTTGATCAAGGGTAACCATGACCATATCGTGGTCTGACCATGAGACTGGGATTATAATGGCATCAGTCATTGCCGTGATGAGGTCTGCAGTTAGCTATATATAGTCTATTCTGGAAAAGGTTGTATGCGCTGCTGAGAAGAAAGTAAAGCCAGTACGGTTGGGATTGGTATGTCTCCACGCATCAGTGAGACTGTAGGCATCCATCATATCTGCAGCCGGTGGGCGTCCGTTGCCCGCTTGAGGGGGTGTAGAGGTGTGACCTGACTGTCTATCCTGTTCCGGATCCATCCACGTGTTCAGATCACCCCCAAGTATTACCTCGCCTTCTGCTTCGCTCATGACTTTCGGGATTATCCTCTGCAGGAATCTGGTTTGTCCTGTATTGGGGGCGTATATTGATGCCAGGGTGATGACGGTGCCTTGTATCCTGCCCACTAGGACTAGTGCTCTGCCACTGACGTCCATCCATGACTTCAAGAGTTCAAATTGAATCATTTTGTTGACTAATATGCCGACTCCCGCTTTCTTCAGAGGATCAGAGCCCCAATATTCAGCGCCTAATTTAGCATATAAGACCCTCCTCTCTTCTCCCTTGCTGTATTGGGTTTCTTGTAGAAAGAGTATATCTAGTTTGGCCCTCTTGAACTCACTCGTTACCAGTGATCTCTTGGTGGGGGAGTTAAGTCCCTTAACATTCAGCGTGCCAATTTTAAGTGTGCCCTGCCTGTCACTTGATTCGTTATGTCTGTGGGACATTAACATGTTCGTGGAGATCAGTCGCAACGTCACGCTGCCCATTGCAGGAAATTGCCATACTGGAGATAATGTAGTAGCTGCCTCTATATGACAGAGACTTTACCTGAGGGTGTGCCATTTCCTGTCTCCCTCCCCCCACCCGCCCCTGTAGGGCATTGAACATCATACCCTTTGCCCTCTGTTCTCTCATGTTGCTCTTTGGTTCTTCGATGAGGGTCTGTGTCTGTGATGGTGTCCGAGTTGGACTGGTTGTGAACAACCGGTCGAATGTCGGACCACCAGCAAGGGTCGTAACTGCACGGCCCCATCAACTAATAACATCAAAATATCATTTTTTAGCCCCCACCCCCCTTCTATAAAATTCTGTAACAAACGAGAATATTACAAACAACAGCAACTTTAAGTGTGTGCTAGTATATAATATGATACATGTGGTTTCCGGAGTCTTCATTCCTCGGCAGTTCGCGTTTGCGGTTCAAGCAGTTCACATGGAATCAGTGATACAGGAGTGCTGTGATCCGGGATGTGGTAAGGTCCACTGCAGGGACCTCGGAAGCAAAGATCGCCGGGATATGGAGCTTGGGCACATGTTGTCATTTGTTATTGTCTTGTGGGTCATTGGGTCGCCTGTACTTTCTGGATCCCTTTACTCGTTTCCTTCTCGGGCCCCGAAGTTCCCATCCTGGTCTGTCTTGTGCAGGGGTATCCTGAGTTCCCTCCCCCGAGGTTGATCCGAGGAGGTCGGCGATGCATTCTCGGATTTCTTCTTCAGAGCGGAGTAAAAACTTCCTGCTCCCATGTTAAAACGCGAGGGAGAAGGTGTATCCCCATCTGTATCTTGTGCCTTGATCTTTTAGCCATCTTGTGAGGGGACCACAGAGGCGGCGTAGGGCCAGTGTCAGCGATGAAAGATCCTGGAAAATGGTAATCTGGGCCCCTCCAAGGGTAAGGGTGCCTCCGGACCTGGCTTTAGCAAGTATCCTTGTTCTGTCCTGATATCTGTGGAATCTGGCAAGGACCGATCTCCGGCCACCTGGGGGGGCGCCGTCTCTATGAATTCTTTCGGGCTTGAGTTCATCAATGTCCTCGTCCGCCGTCAGGATTTTGACAATATTGTGTATTGTTTGTTTTAGGTCTTCCTCTGTCTCCTCTTCTCTAGCAGGAATTATGAAAAACCGCAGGTTATTCCTTCTCTCTCTGTTTTCCAAATCATCTATCTTGAGGTGATTCTCGTCCTTCTTCTCTATATTTTGTATTCTAAGCTCCATTTGGGCTTCTAGGGTGTCGATCAAGGCCTGGTTGTTCTCGACTCCCTCCAGTCTCTCCTCGATGTTGTCTACTCTCTGTGTCATCTTATCCATTTTACCGTCGAGGTTGGCACCCATGTTCCGAATTTCACTTAGGAGGGCGGCAATGTCTCCCTTGGAAGCAGCAGCACCCGTTTCGGAGGCTTCTAGTGACATTATTGGCCTTGGGTCGGGAGCCTGCGGCAGCAGGGTGTAGGCGTATTTGCCAAGCTTACTTGGAATGTTCATGGGGCTCTTGCATGCGAGGAGGCACACGCCCTGGGATCGGGGGCCCTACCCTTGGTCCTGGTGTGTTGAGAGGCACGTAGGCACGTAGGCAGTGTTGGGGGGCACAGAGGCGATGACCCTCTGGGCAGGGATTCTTCGGTGGGAGGAGGCACACACCCTGTCTCCAGGGGCTCTACCCTCCGTTTCGGTCAATTCCCTTCGGTGAGTCCAATGTCGTGTCAGGGGGGTCTGAGTATCGATGCCGGCCCGTAATGGGGCTACGGGGAGAGCCTGTGAGGCGAGACCCCAAGGAGAGGGTCTTGTATGCAGACGAGGTGGGGGGGGTGAGCACCTCTAGGTATTCTGCTGCTCTTGGTTACTGGGCCACTTGTCCGTGTTCTGATCAGGCAGTGGGCTGAGGCCTTACCAGAGGAGGGCACACGCCCCAGGAATGGGGGCCCAACCCTCTGCTTAGCCTCACTGCACTGTCAAATTCGTTGCGTATGATGAGAGGCCTCGGGTGGCGGAGTCCGGAGGGATTGCGTGGGTAGTTCCGGCTAGAAGCAGTGGAGGCTGGGGCATAAGTGGCGCTTTGGTGACTTTATGGCCCAATGGGGTTAGTGCTGTGAAGCGCGGGGGCCAGCGTCACAGTCGGTGTATGGCACCCCCCGCTTGGCTGTTCAAATCCAGGTTCCAGGCGGGGCACGTTCCGGGGAGGAGAAGTCGAGGCGAGGTGCCACAGCGCACCCCAGGGGGGATGGGCACTCACCTCGGCAGATTGGTTCTGCTCGTTGTGGTGTCGGTGTCCAGGGATGCAGAGGCAGCTGTGGTGGATCGGCCCCTGACGTACGTCAGCCTGTTGGGTGTCCACGGCTTTCCCAGGAGTTACTGCGCGGTGCGGGTCCTCTGCCGGAGAGCTGAGGGAGGAGTCGGGTGGCGCGATCCACGTGTGAACACGCCCTCCTTTCCAGGTGGTGTCCTCACGGGTGGGGGGGGGCAGGTTCCGACGAACCTTTCTCCAAACTGAAGGTCCGATTTTTGTCGGGATTTCGTTCGATGGGTGGGGGCGCTTCCGATGGCTCAAACTGCTGCTGTTGGGCACGGGGGGGCAAAAGTGGAGGCTCAAGTCACTTTTGGGGCCTGTGGGTCGAGAGCTCACACGGAGGCGGTCATCGTCCGTGCGCCCCCAGGTGGCCCCAGAGTAATATCTTTAATACACTATGGATTAAGTAATGGGCACCAAAAACATATGCAGCACAGAAAAGAATACTTTGTGTTGGTTTAGACGGATGGCACTATAGTTAGAGGTAACCCCTGCAACACCCCTCAACCCCCAATAGGCAATGTAAATAGATAGGAGGAGAGCAGGTATTCAGGAATAGCACAAATCAAACAGAATATCCGTCCCACCATCCCCCTTCAAACACAAGAGAAAAACGGAATTGACTTTTCAGTTGTCAGTTGGCTTTTAAACTGTCTTTAGAATTCACTGGGCAAAAACACCAAATTTGATAAAAATACTTAAATTGTTATAAATTCCTATGGGAGCCACTTTGAACAGTTGCACACAGTTACAAACAATGATTTAGTCCAAAGAAAGCATTTGAAATCTCAAAGTCCAAGTCAGAAACAATTTAAAACTATTTCACACGTCTAAAAACCTTTCAGAATTGTAATTTGCGGCAAACATTTCCTTGCGCGATATTCCCTATAATGGAAGATTCGCACTGTTTTGCAATGTTGTGGGTTCTATGCATAGCTAGTGATGTTAGGTACAAGTAGGAGTTGAAATGTTGTTTCTATCACAAAAAACAAGGGAGTTATAGAGGTTTTAGTACAGGTCGTTTTTGTAAAATAGGCGCGAGAATGGAAAACGGAAATGCACTTTGAAAATGAAAGATGGTTTTGATTCCACTAGATTATGACTATGAAAAAGAGAATGTCACACGTGAATTTCCACAGGTACGTGGCCAGCATAACCCTTCATGTGTGATACTCTAGTTTCCGTTCTGGGATTTACTTTTCTTACTCAAAATCACTAAGGACTTATGATTTTATAAAAACAAATTAGAAAAATCAGCACAGGAAAGGTTCTGACAAGACTATGATTCTGAATTAAAAGATAGGATGGGTTGAGATTGGGACAAGTCAATGCACAGATACTAGAGGTCACTTTTCTTCCTATTAATACTCACAAAATAAGTTATTTTGGACCGTCAGTTCTGGTCATGGATTGGATCTGGTCTAGGAAGAACAGCACATCAGACACGGTACTGGATCAGCTAGGCCGGTTGCCTGATTTGCACAATATCTGCCCTCCTAGTCTGTGTGTATTTTAAATTTTAATCAGTTGCATAGCGAGTTCCTCAGGCAAGCCTAGTGGTGGCAAGCCAGAGAATTTCAGGATACTGGTTCAAAAGGCCTTCTCATCCCACAGCGCTTCTCTGTGGGTTTGGGAATACTTTTGAGGATTAGGCCTTGCAGAAAGTCAATAGTTCTCTGTTGCTGGCAAGAGTCTTGGCATCTGTATCTGGAAGGATGTTAAAGCTGGATATAGAATGCTGGATCAGAGTGATTCGCCGGAATCAGGAAAGTGACTGGATCAGTGAGTCCCTATGTGTTGTCAGCTGTCTCTACTTATGCTTTAAAATGACATCACAAAGTGGGCGTATGGGCTTAGCCTGGCTTGCCCCTGTGAGCTGGGATTGGGCTTCATCTCCGCCTTGCATTTGAATGATTGGATCAAGGCCGCATGAAGCAATGTCACATTTTATGGTTTGCTTTACAGTCCTCAGAGACCTCCCTTTAGCCACTGGTCTCAAAATCAAATTTTATACTAAGCACACATTTCTACATTGGTCACCTTTATACAAATGACACACAAAGATGCCATATTTTATGTGGCATCTGTTGCTCCAAATCCTGCAGCGGTGGGATCTTTTTTCAACTTATTAAAGAATTTTGTCCTTTTCTCTATGAACACAATTTCCAAACTTTATGCAACATTCCACAAATATGTGTGTTGAACATTGGGATGTGCGTGCACATTTTCACAATTCTAACATTAATACATTTCGCATAAAACCACATATATTGCCATTCCTGTCCAGAACATGTTACACGGTTTTGCCGCCTCTTCAAACATGCAGCCAAAATTCAGATTCACAACTCTGTCCTTGGTATATTTTTCACCCTTTTGGATGACCAGGTATGAGTCTTTAAAAATTGTTCATTGTAGATGTTTAGCAACAGATAGTCTGTCTCCCTGCAGTCCAGGAGCATCCCCCTCCTTGTTTGTTCCTTCCAGGAGACTTTTACGACCACCTTCACACCTCCATTTCCTGGGCTGAAGGTCTGTCATTGTTCCTTCTCTTTCTATAGACAAAAGTCTGGGCTAACCCGCAGTTTGCTCTTCACATTAGGGCTTTGTATGTTCACAATGCTTCCTTAGATTACATGAATTTTAGCACTAAGCTAGATTTTGAATGTTGAGAAGTGTTTTGTTATAGGCATTTTGGAGTTTTTAGCAACAAAGCAAATGGCATTTGTAGGCACATTTTGGGGTTTCACTTGCAAAGTGCTACTTCTTCTCTGCACTCTGTTTGCTGGTCATGGAGCCCACTGGCACATTTTCTGTAGGGTGTGCTCTATTCCACCCCACATGCACCATGGGTGGTAGGTTGTATATCCATTCTTTTGTGTGTTGCAGGACAAGGTTTTTTTAGATTTTTGGTGCGCACAAGGGTTTTGCAGCCATTGCTGCCATTTCTTTCACCATAACTGGCAGGGTGATGCTGCATAGCATAGCGAAGTGGGTCAATACATCCCACACACTAATGTGGGGACATATTTAGCATATTTAGGCCACTCCACTGAAAATATTCACCAGCCATGACTGGCATGAATAACTTGGAATACTTGTGTCCTATCAGTAGCCGGCTCCCCTGCTGGTACCAAAAGTTGCTTCTGACGCTGACATGTGTGTGTGCCCTGCAAGTGGTCTGCTGCAAACCTTGCTCTGGCACTATATGTGTGTGTGTGTGTGTTGCTAGGCATTGTGTGGGTGTGCACTGCTGGGTTGATGTGTGAATTGAGGTGCCCGTGCAGTGTGCATTAGTGTGGTGTATGTGTGTGTGTTCAGTGGTGAGACTTGCATGTGTGTATGTAGCATTCATTTGGTTATATGGGCTACTAATGTAGTTCTATGGGCAGCCTGTATAGTACTGAGTTGTAATTTGCTAATGTGTATTTGGGCATATGATGGTTATATTTGGCAAATCGTAAAAGCCTACATTGCCTGTAGCGAAGTCAAAACTATTTTGGGAGGATAGCTCAGCAGCAACGTGCTCACCTTGGAAGCAAGATGACACCAAGCAACACTGTTTCGATCCCCAGGTCCGCACTTAGAAAAATCTGGGTATTAAGCACGTTATAAATAACCTATCATATAATTTGTCCGTTTTTCATTTGTTTACCTTCTCTGTCTTGGCACCTACTGGATTTCTGATATATCTGTGTTTTTTATTTGTATGTGACAACATACCTACTTCTCTTCAGGAGTACAAGGATGAGTAGCAGCTAAATACCTACTAAGCCTCTCACTATTACTAAACCGGCAGTGATCCCAATCATAAAGCAAAAACAGACACAGCCTGATGGATAAGCCTCCTTCACATTTTGTGGTAACGTGGGCAGAGGGCAGTCTATACTGTCTGGGATATGTGTCAGGTGCTAGCAGTAGTGCCCCAGATATCAATAGTACAAGTACTCCAAATAAATAATATTCACTCAAGGTTCTATTAAAATATAGACTTCAATTAAATAATACAAATACAATCAACTCACTAAAAACACAGGTGAAAACGCACCCCGTTAAAGAGAACACAGAAAATGCTAAGTAGTGCAGTCTGGTACTCTGGGTAAAGGATCATGGTTGTTTAGAAAGATATTGCAACTATATCATTGTTTAGAAAGTAAATCTCTTGAAGACCAAGGTGGAAAATGTGTTTAAATGTCATTATAGTCCCAGGAAATTGACCAGGGGGACTGAGCCTGTTCATAGTACCCCCTACTTGTCGTAGGAGGATTAAAAGTGTGAAGCTGGGCTTCTTAACTCTTTAGATGCGGTCGAGCTGATGTTGAGTTGTTTGAGTCGATGAAATCGTGTTGGCAGTTGCTGTAGAGTCAGTTTGTTGGTTCAGGCTTCGGAAGGGTCCGGTGAACATACAAGTTGGTGACAAGAGGTTGTCCGTTAATGGCTTGAGCTCGGGCGAGTAGGTGGCAAGATGATAGCTTTTGCTGGGTTGAATCAGCATTTGCGATGGTGAGTTTGTTGGCTTCCAGCAGATCAAGTCGATGCTCCAGTTCATTGCTACCACGAAGGTCAAGCCTACAGTCAAGTTGTACGGTCCACAACAATGTGTTCAGCCCATGCCAGCGACTGGGTCGAGGTTTGTGTGACATTCCCAAACCAGCACTGCGAGTCCTGTGTCCACTTGAAGGCTGTAAAACATGCTGTTAATGGCTGGAAGACAGTTGTAAGTGATGAAACCAGTTTCCAACTCCTCTGGGACATCGGGTTTGCTGAGACTCCTACTCCAGAGCCTCTAGAACAATGTGATTGCTTCTTACTTTGCACTCACATGCCAGTAGGCGAGGGTGGATGGTTACACGTGGTTGGGTGCATCTGAGTCATATGGTGCTTGTCATCACTGTGGTGCAGTCTGCTGGTGGTTTGATTCAATGGTGGCCCTCATCAAATCACCACCCAAGATACACCCAAATCATAGCCTTGATAAAGACCCTTAGTTGGTCGAAACACATGTCGGCACTTATATGGTGAACAATAATAGAAAACACATTGGTATTAAAACTAAACGTGTGGACTATACCTACTACGAATTTCAGTGGACAAACCAAACTCATATAAAATGTGTACAAGTGCAATACTGGATGAAATCAAACACCAGTCTGCCTTTGAAGCACTGTTCACAGGACACCTCCTTGGGAAGGCCCTGCGTAAGGTGTGCCCTTCCTGCTAGACATTTTAAAGGAGGCACCAGCCTTTTTACTGTCTCACTTGGCAATAGTGAAGACACCCTAGCCATGAATAAACCTTGCCCTGACATATCCAGGCATGGGCTCATACAGTTGACACTTGAATGCTATCAAATTGCAGTGGGTTTCATAATTGTATGCTCTTATCAGTCACCCTACTCCAACCCAGAATGGCTTATTTTTAGAGATTACCCTGCATAAAATTATCATAATTTGGGTCAAAGCTGCATATGTTAATGTGGTGTCTTTGGGTTACAGCAGCTGTCATGGATGCATAGGTGACATTTTAAACTGCTCTTTGCCGCCGCAGAGATGGCACCGTCATGTCAGCAGATTGGTGACAGCAAGGCACCTGTACTATAAATAATTTTGCCATGGAGTATTTAGAAAAGGGGGTGTGATTAGTAGGCCACCTTCACAGAAGCAGAATTAACTTCAACGTTTTATTTCCTTAAAACAAAAAAAGCTATGGCATTCACACCTCGGGACAGATGGCAGATGGTCACACCATAGATTTGTCCGGAAATGTGCATTATTTCTAGGCTTTTTACGGCCATGTAGTGATCCCATCTGCAGAGTATTGTCACTTGTTGAGCCATGAGACAGCCCTTCTTGTATTGGGGGTTGCAGCAGCTCATGTGTTTATTTTTGATGGAGCACACTTGCTGCTAATTTGACACAAACCCCAAGGTTTTGGGCTTTTTTCTGTGTAACAGAAATAAACCTGCAACTTAAATCGTGCTTATTGTTCCAAGAGTGCTTTTGTGTTCCTTTCGCAGCTCGTCCTTATTTAGTACAGTACACAGGTAAGCATTTAGATAATGTCATATTGCTTTCTGCAGTGTGCAGTCTGCGACTGTCATTAGGTCACCAACCATGACTGAGAGTGACTCGTTTGAATCCTTGGCACGTTTGGTCCTGCAATCAATTATGGCGGTTTATGGGTGGCTTAGTAGGGGCAGAGCTATCAGATAAAAGGTTGCCATTGCATTTCTAGATGCAGTTCAATTCTGTGTAAGAAAAGGAAAAAGTCAAAATTTGATTAAAAAAATTGGCAAAATCAGTGGGAAAATGCAATATGTGCAGGCACAAAAGAAATAAATGTATGTTGCAATGCATGTATTCAATAGGTGTACCGTAGAACAGAATACGTTAAATTTAGCAATCTGTATTTTAAAAATGTTTGCCTATTTGGGAACTCAATTAAATATTTCCGCCCTTTAGATGTTTTATTTATTTATTTATTTATTTATTTATGTATTTATTTATTTTGGCACTTATATAGCACATCTAACCCAGAGGCATCTGGGTGATTGTACTTAAGAAAACCGTTACAGTCAGTGCTTATGCATAATGGTTACAAGGGTGGTTGCAGTGGTTAAAAGGTGTACATGCAAGTCAGGTCGCAAACTATAGAAGAAGACAGCGCAACAAGACACACCTCATATTAAAATATCTACAGCAGACAAACAGGCAATGGGTCCAATCAGGTTGGTTACAGGAATAATCAGGCAAGTGGGCAGCGCAGGGCTACATGGTCATATCAGGTATGTTGCATTGCAGGTAGGCTGCCTGACAGAGAAACACCTCATGTTGAAGAGCTGCAACAGACAAACAGGCAATAGGTCAGATCAGGTTGATTACAGGAATAATCAGGCAAGTGGGCAGCGCAGGGCTACATGGTCATATCAGGTATGTTGCATTGCAGGTAGGCTGCCTGACAGAGAAACACCACATGTTGAAGAGCTGCAACAGACAAACAGGCAATAGATCAGATCAGGTTTATTACAGGAATAATCAGGCAAGTGGACAGTACAGGGCTACCTGGTCATATCAGGTAGGTTGAGTTATGAGTAAACTGACTTGCTGAGATACATCTCATGTTATAGTGACTGCAGCAATCAAGCAGGCATCATGTGGCCAGTGAGTATAACAGTACTTCAAAGTTTGTCATGCAGGTGGAGATCACTTCTGCGTTCCACAGTTTTGCAGGGTGCACGGAGCACATAAAGTCACACAAACAGGTTAAGGCAACTTTCCAAGGCAGTATGTATCTGATCCTAGTGAATGTCACAGGTTTGAATGTACCCAGTTGCATGTTGCAATTAAACAGAGGTTGAGTGGCATTTCTTGGCAACACAACCCCATCGCACAAGGTCGCAAGGACGTGTGCAAACCGGGCATCAGCAGCTACCCTCGCATTTAGGTGTAAAACAGGCACGAAGTTCAAGTGAATATAAGCCAGCAGTATGGCACGGTGCACACGGCAAGGTGGGTGGTTATAGGATTGTTAATGTGTTATGGTGAAAGGACAAACGAGATATGTGCCGTTCAAGTTATGATAGTGGAGGACAGTGGATATTTAATCGGCATTAATGGAAAATGCAAGAGTCGGTGACGCCAAAGGCCGTGTGGCAAACAAAAATATCAGGGGCATCTTTCTAGTATATGATGCGTACGGTGGGGTGCAACAGGCCGGTAACATTGATCGGGTCAAGATGTGCATTGGAAGGTATGAAATGGGATGCGTGGAGGCAATCAGTTGGATGAGAATCGTGCAACGTTAATGGGAGATATAAGGGTTGGATCTCCTCTTACCTGACGGGAGGACCCGATGTGTGTTTGGAAGGCATCGGCTCCAGCAGGTGCGGAGAACGCTGTTAGTCGCTGGATGGTGGCCCTCCATGGACATCAGGAGGGATAGACAGGGGCCTTAAACTCGGGCCTTTGACCCGAGTCCCATCATTTGCTATGGACAGAGGTCGATCTGGATGCTGCATCTAGAGGAGTGCCTGTCCAGGCAGATTCACATGGGCCAGGCCATGATGAAAAGGCGGTGGGCATTTTTGTAGTGGCTTCCATCCACTACAGTCCAATGTGGTTAAGGTGAAAAGCAAGTGTTACGCCCTGAAGGTGAGGGGTACATCCTTCCTGGAGGTACATAAAATACTTGTGGGTAATAAATTATAGAAAAAGGATGCAGAAACAGTGCGATTTTAACTGTAAGGAGTTTTGAGAAGGTGTTCAACATTAGTGGACGTCTGTTAATTAGCAACCTCAAAGCTATTGTATTTCTAAATTAGTTTAATCGCATGTAGACTATGGTAAAAACAAACACGTGTTTGGAAAGCTGTGCCTGAATCATGCGTTCTCATTCATGGATTTAACCAAACGTTAAACATTATACAGAAAACTTCAGAGCCCGCAGCAAACCAGGTCCGTGTTGTGCAAGATTTGCCCGTCCGCTTCCATTATTGCTTTGCATTCTGGGACTTGCAGAGCTGCTTTACAGCAAAACTGGAAAACGTCTGGTCCCGTAATGTAAACGTAAAACACTACAGGACCTGGGTGTACTTGCCAGCCCCGACACTGGTAATTAAAGCAAGGGAATTTTAAAAATCTTGATGTTTCATTCGTTGTGCTTAATAGGATTGCCCTACTGCTGAACACTTTTTCAAACCACATTTCCATTCGATTTAGCTAATACATTACATTGACTTGCCTTTTTAAATTATGTTCCTGCCCTGCACAATTTATTTAATTACTTGTCTCTAATGTCCACAGTGTGGAAACACTACAACCTTTTGAAATGATAGCTTGGGCTACTCTTTTAGAATCAACCAGAAAGCCCACAAAATGTAAGTTTGGATTTGCTCTTAAACTGCCAGTGCGTGTGCCCTCCACGTATATAGTGCACTACGAAATCATGGCTCTGCACCTCCACTGTCTTAACTGCATGGCATCAGGAACCATTTAAAATGATCCTGCGGTGCAGTGGCATGTAAGGGGAGTGGCCTGGGGTTGCACGTGTTACCAATGGAATCTGATTGGCCACCCCAGGTGCCACCCCGTTATCCTAAACTATGATCATTGTGTGTGTGCTCGTACTCCATACCACCCCTGCATAAGGCAGTGCCCCAGTTGGGCCACCCCAGTCAAAAGAGTCTAGACACGCCACTGCCGCGGTGACTTCCAAAAAAACATGCTGCCAAGAGAGAATTCTTGACACAATGAATCATGGTTCTTGGTGTGAGGAATGGAGAGACAGGAGTATCCATTGGATCAGTCCATGTCTGACAGTGCCATGTTAGAGTCAGGCAAAGTGGAGCCGGACAAATGCTCAAGAGGAAGGAAAAAGAGAACCAAACTGCTACTGTGTCCTTAAACCAATCTAAAATCTCACACTAAAGGATTATTTAGGGTACAGGTGGTTTTCCACTTTTCAGCAAAAACTAAAACCATCTCAGTGAGCACCGGCACAGCATATCAGACTGACATTATGTTATTATTCCAACGTTAGTCATTTGCACTTTCCGAAAATATCTTATTTTACTGTACCATACATATATTGTAATAGAATTGTTATGTACATGAAATAATACACATAAAATGTCAATGTAATCCTATCACTTGTGGTTGAAACACTGTCACTGAAAGAGAAGTCTCTATAATCACTCCTATCTAGTCATGGAGTAAGAACAGTACCAGAAATACATCGCTAAGGCAAAGGGTTCCCTATGTTAAGTTCCTTGGTGATTACTTCCTTACTAAAAGGAATTATCTTGTGGTTAGCAGTAAAAGTACACCAGAGAATGGGAAACCTTCTGACAGCCATTATGCAACCGGAATCCTTCAATCCAGCAGGTTTCACAGCAGCCATTTACCATTTCAGTGTACTGCACAGCAGGCCCCATGCAGCCATGATGTCCTCCAGGCTAGAACATGGTAGGAGCATGCCACTGACCCAGGCCGCTTGTGACATCAACACTTATGCATGAGGCTGACACAACGCCCCACTTTGCTTTAGGATTGGGTGCTAAGGGCAACAGGTTTCTACCTTTCGGCATGATATCATGAGGTAGTGGTTTCCGAGTAGAAGGGGTTGTGCACGTGCCAAACCCAGCATGTACATTTGAAACTGCTCCTCTCCTGTGTAGTGACTATCTAAGCATCTGTTGCCGGAACAGGGCACACCTGAGAAAACCACCCGCTTTCTCAGTATTTTGTGGCCCTGTGTGTAAGGGGTTGTTTTATTCTAGAAAATGAGAATTAGGGGTTATCTCATACTTAGCACCAAAACCTTGGGCTCCTGGAATTCCATGGTCATCAACGGTAATGGCATATTCACTGACACTGCCTCTGAAACTCACAATTAGCAGTATCGATTTCTCAGATTGACTGCTAGGTGCATACTACTTAGCCTTCCCATGATTCCATGTGTGAATTAAACATCTAATGCACATTTTTATTTCCGTATATCTTTAATATGTGCCCGGGGGTCGGATCCCAAATTAAAATCACGAAAAAAGATCCAAAGTCTGTTGAAGGCCAGAGAGAAAAATCCCTCCAAAGAGCAAGCTTTAGCCAGGGCAGTAACCCATCAAGGAGACTCTGAGAGCAAACCTCAGAGGAATGCAGCTAGATGTCATGCAGTAGGGCTGCATCTAAAACTCCTGATGCTATCAAATTAATCTTGTCCAGACTGATCTGATCCATAAATGTGCCAGCCCAGGGAATAACATTTAAACCAAAATTGGCAAATTAGTTTTGCTTTGTAAAAGTAGAGGGTAAGTTTTATTTTTGGAAGGGCCCCACACACCAGAAAAAACATGCTCTCTAAATTTGCAAAGCACAATCCTATTTGCTTTGCCAATGCTGCTTAGTGTAGATTTGTCATTGGAGATAATTTCCAATGCTTCCACTTCATAATGTCAGCTGGCAAAAAGCAATTCCTAATACCAATAATAACAAAACAAACAGGTATTGCAGCACATAAATGGAAACAAAATAAATGTAGCAAGTAGCATGGAAACCAAAGAACATTCAACAAATCTCTCCCCAACTCACACAGTTTCATTTACTTCTGCAAAATGGAAGACAATCTAGCAGGTTATTCACCAAGATGCCCACTTTCTGCATCACGCAGCAGCTGATTGGCATTAGGGCCCCTCTAAATTCGTCTTTCAGCACTCTTGCAGAGAGCTAAAACTCTCTGTCACCAGATCTAAAAAGGAGTGTCAAGAATAATTAGGTATTACATCTAATAAACAAGTTAGTCATTGAAAATATTATTTACACACAGAAACGATGGGTTTCTGTTGAGTGTCATGGGAATGCACATTTTTATTAACACCTTTACAGTCAATAGTGGAACATTTAGTTCTTCCCTTCTTTTGCCCATCCCAAATCCCAAATCAATGAGGGCTCATGGCCTATAAAAGACTGTCTCTATGCATACACAATTATTCATTGTAAGCATTTGAAAACAATCAAATCCATTGGTTATCATAAAATGTCATATCTATCAAGCCTCTTCAAGTCTAAATAACATCCACCTTCTGCAATGTCAGCAAACATGGGTGCATCTCATATAGCATCTAAACAACTAAGCATGTGTCCTATGCCAGCAAACTCTTCCCAGTTCTGTTTATGGTACCATGTTTAAAAGACTCTGCATACATGTTTTTGATAAGCCCTAGGTGCAAGTCTGCTAATTCTGTTTCTACTGCATTCTTGCCATAGGCCTCTGCATGTTCCATATTGTATTATGCAAATACGGCTTGAATCCCCTGTCATGATGACATGATATCGCAGGATTTACAAATGAAATAAATACATAAATACATGAACAGGCATCTAATAACGCCATGACTGGTGGGTTATTGTCTATTGCAACTTCAAGACAGATGAGATACATAACACTGGTGCCTGATGTCGTGATTGCACCTTGGCAAGAGCATCTGCGACACCTATCGCGATGGCCCCTAATGAAGGTCCTAGATTGGTTAGTGGACTGAAACATGTTGCTATATTTTGTGCCCCATCTTTGTTAGGAAACGTTTTGAATGGGCGGAAGGAGGCTCAAGTCGGACAATATGTTGGTTCTTTCCGACGCTTTAAGATGTGCAGAGCTGTTTACTGCCATATCCGAAAACTGTTATTTGAAATGTATGGTATTAATTTCACTTGATGCTGGAACTGATTATAGATCTGTTTTTTATAATAATGTTTTGGCAGTGTTTTCTTTACAAATAGTTCAACAAAACGTCATTTTTGGGCTATACTACAGCCTTGTATTCATCATTCGTATCTTACAGTGTGTCACAGGTGGTGAGGCGCTCACTTGATGATCCCTGTGTTATCATTAGCGGGGCGCCATATTAGTGGTCGCGATCATATACATTTAATATAATTGAGCCAGGAATGGAGGGGTACACAAGTTTAACTGATCTGCCTCCTAGCCATTGTTGTATTTTACGAGATCAGTAGCGCACTTAGGTGAAGTGGGAGCCTGTGGAATCCTGCTGCGCTGCCTTTTCTTCAAGGGGATGAGCAGGACTGCATATTACATGACGCAAGGGGTCAGAACACCGGCTCAAAGGAGAAATACGAACTATTTATTTCTCAGGGCACAATGGAGACAAAACCTTGGGATCCTCGGGTGAAAGGTTTGTCTGCTGCTGATGGCTCTTTACTCAGAAACAGGAGGAGGGCTAGATGGCCTGTTTCTGAGTAAAGAGTCATCAGGCAGCTCGTGTAGCTGAAGCCACGGTTACACGGACTGTCTGAGGTGTCATTACTTCGGGTTAGAAAAAAAAGAAAAGGCCATGCCTTTTTCTTTATTGTCTAATCCGAAGTGCTGACACCTGCAGGCAGCACATGTAACTTTGCAGTGCTTGTGTTACATACGCTCTCTGAGGAGTCGGAGTGGTTGGTGCCAGTTGGGGCTGGACCTCAGCAGGGCCCTGGTGTGAGGAATTCGACCATGTGCACAGGGAGTGTGCGCTCACCTGTTTTTTGT
The DNA here is from genome assembly GCF_040938575.1 of Ambystoma mexicanum. Taxonomy (NCBI): domain Eukaryota; kingdom Metazoa; phylum Chordata; class Amphibia; order Caudata; family Ambystomatidae; genus Ambystoma; species Ambystoma mexicanum. The sequence goes on from NC_090937.1 coordinate 434,546,585, forward strand.
TTTTGTTTTTTTTTTTGTTAGAAGTGGAACGATTGGAGATCAACCTCTGAAAATGTGGTGGACTAATCTGCAAACATTTCCTATGCTTACTGCACAACAAAGAAATAGTCAAGTGTACTCTGGGGGGACACAGCCTACAGGTGCATTATTCCGTGCCACATTTCACTGGATCTTGACAGCCAGGAGTACATGAAAGCATCTCAGGAAGGGGAAGACAATACCTTCCTCCTGCCATGGAGAGCCTAATTAAATATCAAAGGCTCCATGGATTTGCCCCACCCATTGGTAGTTCTGTGTGGTGGCAGCGCATACTGATGAGAGTTAATTGAACCCGGCTTGCAAAGAGACCTGGTCACAGAACTAACAAAGGGCAGGAAACCCTAAAACATTTTTGAAATGCAATGTGTCAGCTTGAAGCTAGTTCCTACCCCTCTATATGAAGAGCAGTGAATGTCATGTCCGAGACAACTGTTTACAGTAGACAACCCCTGCAAGGGGACCCCCTTTCAGACAGAAGAAGTATGTGATTTGATGGAGACAGTACGTCTGTTCTAGCCACAAACTTCAAGGGAGACCTACACTTTGATTAGGAGCCAGTGAGAGCTCAATTAACCAGAGAGACCATTTAATCCACAACAGACATGAAGATGGGTGGGACTTAGTAGTACATGTACTTTTTCTGTTGCAAAGCACTCTGGTTATGATCTTACGGATAACCGAACATTGTTGATTGGTTCAATAAGATAGGCTTATCATGCACCAATTACTGAGGCCCTTTTGGCTTTTAAAGAGGGATGAGCGCCTCTTTTGGCAGATAATCCGACGATTTTGAAAGGAGTAAGAAGGACTCATTTGGACCCTAGCTGGAGGTACAGTCTGCCTGAAGAAAAAAGTAAAGTGCAGTAGCCTTCTTTTTTTTTAAAGGGGGGCCTGGTTCTAGAAGGCAAGGCACATATCCATCAATATGCATCCAGTTTATAAAATTGACTGATTTGCACTACATGTTATTATGGGAGCTATATGTTACATGGGTAAGGTAAATTAGTATGTTAGTTTCACGTTAGTTTTATATTTTTTTAGTGCCAATCAGCCGATTAAAATAGCATCGTCAGGCAAAGTGATTATTTTCTAGAATGTGTTCTGTGCATTGGCATCTATTTAGAATGAGCCTGCGTCTCATACCGTTGAGTCACATATATGACTCTCACACCCTTGGCTCCAGTTAAAATTCAAATCTTCGCTAAAATGTAGATGATGAAATGTGGAGCCTACATTCCTACATCTACTCTCGGAGCAGCATTTGCTCTCTCTCTTGCAGTTGTTCTCTTGTATGCAGTCCTGCCTTTTTTATTCTACATGCTTTGCTGGGCCAGTGGCAGTTTTGGTTGCCAGAACATGATTGGGCGTGGGCCTCCTCAAATGGCTCATATGACCACCACTGAGACTAGTCTTTTCACGCCTTCTGTGTCAGTCGGTGTCAGCAAGGTGATGTTTTCTGGTGCTCACAGAAAGCATAGTTGGCCTGAAGCTGTTCTTTGGTTCTGTCTACTTTTGAAACGTTATGTTCGACTAAATCTGCTTCTTTTTAGTCCCTGTTGCCCGACAATCCACCAGATCCCATAGTTCTGCAAGTTCTGCAATGGTGGCTGAAAACAAGTTATCTCTCCAAGACAATGGAGTTGGATCCAGCAGAAGACATTTCTCTCTTCCCTGATGACAATCTTCAGTCGTGTGGGGCCTCTTGTTCATCCAAAGTCTTACCCAAGGGTCGTACCATTGGTGTTTACATCTAGAGGGCGCTCTTTGAAAGATTTTGCAGTCCAGTGGGAAGGCCATTTAGTCCTAGTTTGTCTTAACAACCAGGAAGTCTGCACTTGATCAATACGGGTGCACCATTCCTGCTAGTTGGATTCTCTGTAGCCTGCTAATGTCTATGAGCAGACAGACTCCATGAATCTCAAGGAAGCTATTTCCAAAATGTCAAAGCTATCGTTTTTCAAACTCTCATCTGACTGACTCCTGCTAGGTTTGTTGCGGTATCTGCACATCTTTGTTCTGTTGTTGGCTGTTTTTGCAACAATACTGTCAGTACTGTCAATCTTCAGCCTAAATTATCTTTTTGTATGTCATGTTATGTCATTTGAATTTATTAAGCACGACATTCACCAAACAAATGTCGTCTTGGCGGTCAAGGGTGCAATAGGAATAAATTAATCTAGGCGACAATGGTATTCAAGGCGGGGCAGAAACTAAGATGGTTCACAGACAGTAGCCCAACATGCGATAGGAAGAGTGTTCCACAACTTGGCCGTGGCCATTCACTGACAATTGATCCGCTCTTATTTTTCTCAGATTCCTTCTATTCCCAAGATACCTTTGGTAACACTGACAAGAAGGGGCCCTTGTCTATTTGGTGGCTCCCACTCGTGTGTATTCCGAGACCCTCGGACGGCCCATAGAGCCAAGGTTTGCTTGGAAATACTTTAAGACGAGATAGCTGCACCCTTGAGATGGGTGGGGGTGCAGATTTGTTATTCAAGCACCAATCAATAAGGATAACTCAATGGTTTGGCAAAGAGAGTCTGTTTAATGACAAGTACAGAAAACGTGGCGTCATGGATATCAGCAGTGATGCGATCGTCCTTCTCGCTTCAACTCCAACGAACTTCATACAAGTTGTAACATTTATACTCAAAACTCGTCATAATTGACATGTAATACTCAAAAGTTAACATGCAATTCTATTGGTTAGGAAAAGGTAACTTTGCTATAGGTACTATATCTGTATATGGTAAACAGAGTGAGGGGATTGAGTAACTCTGTCAGGTGGGCATCTAAGCCCTTCCAACGTTTTCCGGAAGTGACTTTTCCAAAGAGTGTGGAGACAAAATGTCTGTTCCCCAAGCTCCACGGGCTCAGAGAGATTCTCCGACACACTCACAGCGCTATTTGCTACTCCAGGATCTGAGATTGTAGCATCAGCAAGGAGTTCTGTTTCTTCTGTAACGTGTGGCGTCGGGTGAGGAAGTTTCTTGACATGCGTTGCATGGATCCAATGCTTCTTTCCAGCCACCCGCACTGCTGTCTGGGTGACCAACAGCACCTGGTAGGGTCCCCGCCAGCGAGGCGCGAGGCAGGAAGACCTTTCGTGGGCCTTCACCAGGACCCAACTTCCAGGCTGAATATTGTGTCCTGGGCCCGTAAACCGTACAGGTAAAGCTGATCGAACCTGATGATAAATGAGATACAGATTTTTAGTCAACTGGTTACAGTAGTCTACAAGCAATACATTTTCAACCTCTCTCAAAGCTTTAGGCTTCCGAAGACCCCAAATATTAGCAGGTCTCCCCATCACTACCTCAAATGGAGAGAGCCCAGTCTTAGTTTGAGGTGTGGCACGCATGGCTAACAATACAATAGGTAAGGCGTCCGGCCATTTCAGTTTGGTGCCGGCACATGTTTTAGCAAGCTTATTCTTTAGGATACCGTTATGTCTCTCTACCAACCCAGCACTTTGAGGATGTCTAGCCGAGTGAAATCGCTTTTCAATGTGTAATGCTGTGCATATCCGCAAAATTACTGCTGCAACAAAATGTGGACCGTTGTCCGACCAAATTACTCTTGGCAGCCCAAATCGTGGGAAGAATTCCTTTACCATAGTCTTTGCAGTGGTCATGGCAGTAGCATCCTTAACGGGGAAAGCCTCAACCCATTTACTAAAAGCACAAATGATCACAAGGACATATTTTAGATTGTTACACCGTTCCATCTCAATAAAATCAAAGTGGATGACCTCGAAGGGAACAGAAGGAGGCCCAAAACTACCCCTTGGAGTTGCTGTCCCCTTCCCCACATTGTGCTGTAAGCAAATCATGCAATTTTGGACATAGCGCTGCGTGATTTTCAAAATTTTATCATTTACCCAGACTTGTTCTAACATTTTCGTGATCTGCTGAGCACACACATGCGTAGGACCGTGTGCCATTGTAACCATCGCCAGCACATATAAATAAGGGAGCAACCATTTCCCTTCAGATGTATCCACCCAACACCCATCTTCATCTAGTTTCCCCATCCCTTCGGCCCACTTTTTAGACTCTTCTATTGTGGCATCAGCTTGAATATCTCGCACAGACCCAATACCCTCATCCATTACATAGGCATCTCTTGTTTCTCTTAGAGCATACATGTCTGTGCTAAGGTCTGTGGACGTTTGCCTGGCTATCTGGTCAGCAAAAGTGTTCCCTTTCCCCACATCATCTATGATCTTACGATGCGCTGCACGTTTCATGATCGCTAACTGACTAGGGAGCGCGAGTGCCAAGAGCAATTGCACTATCAGGGGGCCATGCTGAATCTTGGTCCCATGTGAGGTTAGGAACCCTCTTTCCGACCAGAGCCTCCCAAAGTTGTGAGCCACCCCAAAGGCATACTGGCTATCAGTATATATATTTATTGTACGCCCTTCGGAGAGTTCACAAGCTCGGGTCAACGATATAATCTCTGCGGCCTGCGCAGAGTTATGCGGAATTCTCTTAGTTTCAACAACCGTACTCAATGTAGTGACTGCATAAGCAGCTGTAGATGTACCATCCGGAAGTTTGAAGCAGGAGCCATCACAAAACAGCTCCCCTTCCGCATTATCCAAAGGAGTATCTATAAGGTCTATCCTGCCCTTTGTTTCCTGTTCAGTAGTATACAGGCAGTCATGTGATTCTTCGTCACCGCAAACAGTATTTTGCGGGAAAGGTAGGAGTTCAGCCGGATTAAGAACACAACACCTCTTAATTTGAATGTGAGGGGCAAACAAAGTCAATTCATAACTCGTCAGCCGTGCAGAGGTGAGGTGCTGTGTTTGGGTTTTATTCAATAGGACATCTGCAGAGTGAGGTACCATCAGGGTTAAATCATGGCCTAGGACCATTCCCTCACTCTGTTTTACAGACTCGGCAGCAGCAGCGACGGCTCTCAAACATCTTGGCAAAGCCCATACGACAGGATCAAGGGCGGAAGAGTAGTAGCCGCACGGTCTATTCTTCCCTACGTGTTCCTGTGTTAACACAGCCAAAGCACATCCATCACATTCATCATTCATGCACAAACAACGCAAAGGCCTTATTGTAATTTGGAGTACCCAGAACCGGTGCAGAGCATAACGCGGTTTTGAGAAGCTCAAATGATCGTTGATGTTCCGACTTCCATGGCAGCGGTGAAACAATGCCCTTCTTCGTCAAGGCCAACATCGGTTTTATCATTAGTGAGAAGTTCGGGATCCACAGCCTACAGTAAGAAGCCATACCTATTAAGGCTCTGACTTCCTTCTGTGTATTTGGAACATACATGCTAGAAATGTGTTTTATTCTTTCAGGTGTCAATCTTCTCCCCTCCTTTGACAGGAGATAGCCTAAATAGGCGACCTCCTGACAACAATATTGAAATTTCTTAAGCAAAGCTTTATGACCATGTTCAGCCAAATGAATAAGCAACAATACAGTGCCTTCTTTACAAGCACTTTCAGAATCTGCAGCTAAAAGCAAGTCATAGACATACTGAAGCAGTGTACAAGTAGATGGCAATTCAAGGGTGTCAATCTGCTCTTTCAAAGCCCTAGTATAAATGCTTGGACTTTCAGTATAACCTTGAGGTGCACGAGTAAATGTGAACGAATGTCCCCCCAAGGTGAACGCGAACAAATATCTACTATCCTTGTGTATAGGAATACTGAAGAAAGCATTCTTCAGATGCACAACACTAAAGTGAGTAGCTGTAGCAGGGATCATCGGTAGTATCGTTGTCACATCAGGCACAATTGGAAATTGTGGGGCGACAACTTTATTAATAGCGCGTAGATCAATTATGAAACGGAATGGGATTGCATTGTCGCCTTTCTTGTACACGGGTAAAATCGGACTGTTACATAAACTACCTGCAATCTCTTCGATCACTCCTCGATGCACAAAATCAGAAACAATGCACTCAAAGCACGCTCGCCCTCAATTGATATTTTATATTGCAGAATGCGTGGTAGTTTAACTCCATGTTTCAAAACTATTTTAACGGGTTCAACCTGTAATACCCCGACATCATTGTCGTCAACCGCCCACAAACATTCTGGGACAACGCTAAACTCAGGAGGCAATGGTTGAGTCAAAAACTGAGAACTGGGAAGTTGCTGTGGTGAAATCGTCAGTCGAACTTCGTCAGAGGAACAATGAATTACTAGATTTAATTTCTTCAACAGATTTAACCCCAGCAAATTTTTTCCACAGTTTGAAGTCAAGAGGAATGGACAGTGGTCCGTAAAGGGACCCAAAGAAACATGCACCGGCGAAGAAACCGGACAAGCAACTGGTATGCCAGAAAACCCTACAGAAACATTAGTTTGCCCTGACAGTGGAATGTTTGGAACCCGAGAATGATCAATGAAGCACTTCTATGCTCCAGTGTCTATCAAGAACTGATGTTTCCTATTCCCCACTAACAGTTCAACGTAGGGACCTTTTTGACTAACGGGAATAGGTTAAGGTTCCAAACCCTGCTTCGGGCAATCCGAACGAAACAAGATGTCTTCGAAAGGAAGCTCTTCAGAAAGGTAGGCAGCAGAAGGTTGATCAAATATGTTTCTTGTGTCCACACTCGAAGTCTGATTATCCCGTGAAAAAGGTTGCTGAGGATCTTGTGAGAACTGACCTCTATCAGGGGCCCCAACTCTGTGTTATTTCACCTCTGTCGAAGGACGGGGCACTGTGCACACCAATGACCTTCCTGGCGGCAATAGGCACATTGATTAATATTCACAGGACCCAAGGGGACGTTCCGTTTCGGAACATACTGACCTCTGGTCTGTGAATTACCTCCTCTGGGATTTCTAACAATTTGCTGTAACAATACTTTAGTGTTCAAATCTCCTTTCCTCTTCTCTATTCTCTCTTTTTCATTATTAACATGGTTCTCATAATACTGAGCCATGTGCAAAACTTCAGATTGGGATTTCGCCTGCCAAGCGCTCTCAGAGGACATAATCTGTGACTGGATGTCATGCAGCAATCCACGCACACATTTGTCCACGAACAACCTTTTCCCAGACTCTGTGCCCAAGTCCTGTCCACTGAAGTCAGAGAATACCTGTTCGAATCGATTAAAGAATTCGGTGGCACCTTCAGATTTTCCTTCAACACATGCCGTAAGCTTGTCCCAAATAATTCTTTTCTCAGGAACTATGGTTTTCAATTTTGCAACAATTCTATCAGGCAAAGTGAGTATTACCTGAGGTGGTTTCTCACCAGCTGGTCTTTCCCCATCAAACCTAGTTATGTTAGCCCACGTATCTCCCAACCCAGGCACATCGTCTATTGTTCGAACCTGCTTCCATAAATCTACGGGCAGGAGTACAGGGAATAGCAAGTCAATATCACTTAGGGTGAACACAGAGGACTGTAAAACGGACTCTATCTCTTTGTAGTATCCTGTCGGATTTTTCCTAATATCAGGAATTGATTGTTTAATAGTGTTCACTTCCTGTCGCAAAAACGGGACGTGAACAAATTGTGAAACATAATGTGCGGGAATGTCCACAGCGGGTGCACCTGTCCCAACGTTAGCAGGAATCTCAACCTTCGGGACAAATGTCGGAGGAACCTCTTTCATAGGCAACTGAGATATAGGTAATTCCGATCGCTTACTAAGCAACAGAGCCAGGTCGAGCGCTGAGGCAGTCGAAGAAGTGTCGGGCGAAAAAGCCCTCTTACAAATACCCAATAACTCTGTAGGACAACTAACCTTCTTCCTTACCCATTCATCCTGCAGGTACTGCACCATTACCTGAATCACCTTCTTCTGCATTTCTACTGTATACTGCCTATACGTGTCATACACTTCATCTGGCGGTATCGATGAATCTGAGATCCATCGAATCGCATCTTTGGTACAGATTCGTACTTCCTCAGATGCCGATTTACGACACGGAAGGAACCGTTTCTGTACATACATACTGTCGTCTTCATCATCCTCATCCCGCAATTTTTCTAAGTCCCTCCTATACTCAAATAACCTCTCAACATGACCATGTACTTTCTCCTCAGTGTCCCTCGAAAGCGCTACAGTATTCAGATCCCTCAACCCTTGTGGTAGATCTGTATTATGTAATCTACCCCACATTACACATAAATAAGTCCCCAAACCATCAATAAAAACATTTTTCTCGGGAAAATTGCCCATATTTGATAATGTGGAAAAAACACCAGCTTGATCACCGCTCTCCATACAATGCTTAGCCCATGCAAATAATTCCCGTTTCTTTTCTGCAGAGACAGTATTTCGAGTGACAATCTTTGACCCCACACCCTGATCAACTTCAGTCGGTACAGAACCACTCGGGAGCGGAGGTGCGGGCAAATTCAATGGAGGTATTACTATCGGCGCAGGGGGAAGAGGTGGTAGCGTAGGTGGAGGAACAACAGCTGGAGGAATAGGGGCAATAGGTTGTACAGGGGGAACAGGAATAACAGCAGGAATGGGCAGAGCACCAGGGAGAGGATCATACGGAGGTGGCGCAGAGGCACCAGGCCTGCGTTTGTTTAACAATTTATCAATAAATTCTTCGGAAACATGAAAATCTCTAGAGGGATAGATTTTCTGGATATCGAGTGAGAAAGCCCTATCCATACTCTTGACTGACTCTGAATGTTTTTCTTTATCATACAACAACGCCTTTTCGGCATTCGTTTTATGACGGCGTGCATGCTTATCCCTACTTTTAAGCTGCTGCAACGCTTCTTTTTTCCAATTCTGCAAAACATCAAATGCTGCAGGTCTGGCCTTCTTCTTTAACAAGACTGATTCTAGGTATTCAATACGGGGGATCTCGAAACTACCATTGATTGGCCACTGAAATTAGGGGGCATGTCTGGTTTGTCTGTGCCAAATATCATTAAATACTATACTTCCAATGCCATGCTTACAGTACATAGTACACGCTGGCGACCCCTCCTGTGGTGCCGGGCGGCTAAATTCCAAAGATTGTCGATCGCTGCGGAACAGTGCCCGAAAGCAGCTAGACAATTTCCCAAGCATTTCACAAAAAATTGGTGTTACCTGGTCAATAATTGTGTCTGCAGATACAATACGCCAAATTCAAATTGTCAGGGTTAAATTAAGAGTCGGGTCACGACTACACCTGACCAAACCTAAGGAGGACCGTACGGTTTACCAAAGAACTTACCTAACAAATTTTACCTGGTGTTTGGTGGTTTCGACAAATCTGCCCACCTCAAAAATGGACCCTCGTCAAGATGCCGTGTCAGACCACACGACTATCATCCAAGGATCGGATCGTGCAGCGCTGCCGAGGTATCGCATCTCGTTCAGTCAGGCCCGCAGTATCACACTGTCCGATCCCGGTTCGATAGCCTGCGTCAACCTTCAATGATCCGGCATCAATCTTGAGGGTCCCTATTTGGGCGCCAACTGGTAAAACAGAAAAATAATATGGGGCCGGGAAGCCCAAAAAGAAACACACCAACACAGGTTACAAAGAAACATACAAGTGCTTTATTTCAAGCTACAACAGTTACCAAGTCAATTGACAAACAGATAGCTATTCGGCTCTCAGTATAACATAACGAACTTCAACGAGGGTTTGATGTGTTAGTGAGAGACCGCACATTGGAATACCCGGGCTATTTATACAATTTGTCCAGCCCTTGGCCAACCCTCTTGCGGGTTAACCATTCTGCAAAATACAATTCTGGTCTTAGGGTTCCTTGCCAGGTCAACCTTTAATATATGCATTTCGATTAGTTTCGCTGATATAAATAGTACATTTACATATAGGTCAACAGTAGGACAAGGTCTCTGTTCGCGACCCCGACAAGTGGCCTGCAGAAATATTAATTATTCAGCTTTACGGAGGTCACAACGGCCAGAATCTTATTCAGAATGTCATTTGGCCTCCATTTTGATGTTCAGGGGGACTTCTGCATAACAAGAGAACCTAAAATGGCGGCTTAATCCAAGATGGCGGCTTACATTGATTTCTCTAAGGTCGAGACCTTGTCGTGGAGTTTGTTCGAGCATGATGTTTAGACAACTTGGCGTAGGCCAATACACATACGACTATTACAATAGGAGGCATAATATTATTTCTATTCCGACAATCTGCAACCATTTCGTATTTACCCCAACTTGGATTCTTGGCATGAAAATCGTTGTGAAAACTGAGGAGGTATGGCTAAACAGCCTGTGTTCATATGGGATTGCATGAAAGGCTTCTTCCGATTTGACAGAGAAATCATTTTCTCTCTTAATTCGAGTTAGCAGTTCCACAGATCTCTTCTTCCTCAAGTGAGCATCTGCTTTTGGGAAACTGTCAATATGCTGGTCACATTTTGGGATCACCAGTGCTGGAACGTGGACATTCACTATTGTGCATATGCCTCCCCAGTTTTTCGGCAGTCTGATGTATGCTTTGGATCCACATGCCCAATAATGATCCATAATTACTGCAGTTCCATGCACCATTTCTGGAGCATCAAAAACCTGTCCACAGTTCTGATTTTCTCCCATCTTCCTTTTGCCATTATTCCTGAAGCATAATTGTGGGTTCTCTAGTGGCACTATCTGCAGGGGTCTTCCTCTGTCTTCGACCCATGTCAGCAGTTTTGCAAGCTTTGGCCATAATGGCTTGCATCCATTTTGCACTATGTTGATGGTAGGCTTGTAGTGACCGAAGACCATCCATGCTCGGCATATCACTACTCCTTTCTCCCATCCGTCTGGTGAAAGCACTGTTCCCCAAATTTGCATTTGGCCTCTGTTCTTCCATCTCCAAGCTTCTTCTGGAGTTTTTCCTTGGACATTTAGCTCTGGTTTGCTTCTCTTCTGATTTCTGCTCATTTAACTCCAGGTTTCTCGTATCTGATCACAATGTGTTTCGTCTTTCCATTGTTTCTTGTCTTTATGTCCTGGACATAATCGTCTTCATTTGGATCGGTTGCTTCAGTTGCCCATTTCAGTGAGGCATCACTACCCGTGAATTGGCCTCTTATTTTGCACATTGCTACGTGTGAGAGACAGTGTGCTGTCTGAACATCAATTTCTACAGCTACGAAGATCTTGGACTTTCCCATGCTGTATGGTAGGAGTGCACAAACAACTTCTTTCATATGCCGGTACCAAATGTTGTTTGCCAAAATGTGCTGTGCTGTCCAAGTAATCTTTTAGTTCACTGTCATCTCCATGCATGCTTCTCTTGATTCTTATTGTTGTCCTGTAGTTTGCTATCACTACATCCCTGAATGCTTCTGTATGGCTCCTTCTTGCTGGAGGGTTCTCAGGTATCCTGGTCCATGGCGCAGGCTACCTCATTGTGCCATTTGAGTAGATTGAATTCTGGCAGTTCTTTCCTTATCCTCATATATCTTTTTCTTTCTGGCTAGGAATGTTTGTTTCCATACTGACGTTTGTCTAGTATGTGGCTGTACTGTGGAACTTGCACTTGTCCCTTTCACTGGAACATATGGGTTTGTCCATACTGTGGGTTTATTCTCTAACTCCTCTTGTCCTTTTTCGTGTTCTGGTTACGAATGGCCAAAATGAATCTGCTATAAGTTGTGTTCGTGTAAGAATCTTTTCCAGGCTTGACTTTACTTCCAAATGTGCTGAATCAGGAATGTCCATTAGTGTTGTTCCTGTTAGCGTCTCCTCCACTTTCTTTTGTTTTCCCACGAGTTCAGTCTCTTCCGTGTGCCTTTTCACCTTGCGTTTAGTAGGATTTCTTGTAGTATGTATTTTTTTCCTCTCTGAGGCTTTCAGTTGTGGTTTTGCAGTCATTGACACTAGACCTGCTGCATGTGTATTCCATGTTTGCATGCGTGTGGTTGTCAATAATCTTGTCACATTCATACTTTGTCGATCCTGTCTCCGGCCTTTTGATTCATCTGTTACCACAAGTGTGTGTGTGTTATTGCTAATCACATCCATTTCAAGTTCATCAATTCAACCATCAGATCCTATAGGGACTGGAATGACTAAATAAGGTCTGGGTGTCTTTGTAGGCTTCATGCATTCATCATTAGGTGGGTGCACTGTAATTGGAGCACTTTGTGTACCAATGAAAAATGCAATTCTGATTGTTAATGACAGTAAAACAATGATGAATACAATACATAAATACATTATGCCCCTGTATGTCAGGTGGCAGCATTTACTTCCAGAGAATCATGGACATCTTTCCTCCTGCAGGAAGTCAAGGTTGCTGGTCTTGATCCCGATCTCGATCATTCGCCAAAATGTCTACCTTTTACAATATTTCTTTAAATAATATAGTCTTTAGGATTCTGGGTTGTGATTTTTAGGTGTTACACAACAATTGTCCCCCCTCTTGTGAATAATGAATTGTCTATTATCTCGGGATGCAGTTCTTTTGCTAAACTATGGGAAAAATCAAATCAAAGAACACTTTGGCATGTCCTTTTACTGTGCATGTTCAAAGTAGGTCAGCTCCCAGTGCACGCCTCGGATCTGCTTCAGTCCTGAAGACATGCTGTGTCCTGGTCAATATGAAAAATGGAGAAAAATAACAATAAATGGAATAATGTGAATCCCTTGACACTGTTTCCTCAATCTGTCCCTCGGCAGAAAGCTTTTGGAATCTCCTCAGATAGTTCTGTTTATAGTTAGAGAGTTCTTTCTATTTGTAGTACAATCCCATGCAAGAGCATTCCCATCTGTGCAACATTAGCTGGATCTCTGATGAATGTGAGGACGTCAACATCGATCGGTCTCCCCTCTAGCTCTGGAAAGTCAGTGACTAGACGAAAGAGGACATTGTGAGCCAACCTGCTGTCTTCTAGTGACAAGGACATCCGTCCTGTCTTGCAGAGTTTCAGGATTGTACGCTTTCTCTTTTTTGTAAACAATGTCTGCACTGACCATTTGCATGCAGTGCAACTAGGATCATCATTTTATTTAGGAGGTTGCTTAGATGTTCTGTATTCACTGGATCTCGAAGAAACGTGAGTGTGTCTGTCGTTCTTCCGACAAGATTTGGGCAGTCTTTGATTATGCGAAAAGAACAATGTATTGATAAGTTCAATTACTTCCTTCTCGAAGAGAAACCACAATAGACATTTGGTTTCTCCTCGCTGCACTCAGGAAGTAGGAGAAATTGTTACAGTAAGCAATCTTCTTATTGCCTTTTCGTTCTCGGGATCTTGAAGAAAGTCAGTGACACTGGTGATTCTCCCCACCAATGACGGGTATGATCTTAGCACTAGATTAAAGTATATCACCACATCTTTGGTGATGTCGCTACTGCGGGACACCATAAGTGATTCCGAATAGGGTCTCTGTGTGAAATGAATCTGGATACTGTATTTTCTTCCAACTTATATGTCCTCGATCAAAATTTGTCATGTTATTTTCATCACGGTTTTAAGTCTGACTCAGTCCAAAGTTCACAGTCAACAGACTGTTGTGGTTCATAAATGAAGCTTTCTTCTTCACCCTGCAACTAGGATGCACAGAGTGTCCATTTAATATGTCCTTATCCTCTTTGTTGCTCAGAGGGATGTCCCAAGTGAAACCACAACTATCTCACAAAGGTTCTTTGTCTTTACTTGTGCTGCTTTGCTCACGCACACATCTTCTTAGTCATGGATCTCGTTTGCACATGCTGTGGTTCTTCCCCATCGCTCGTAGCCTCCTCGTGCTGTGGTGCAGACAGGGGGCCTTTTCCGATGTAGGGTTTGATATCGACCAGGAAAATCCAAGCTCTCCTGCCTTGTAGTTTTACTGCGGACGGTGTGCAGTCCTCCACTCTGAAGGGGCCGTTAAATCTTGGCTCATCCCACTTTTTCCTCATATGGCTGCTTACAAGGACGGTGTCTCCAGGGAAAATGGATGGTACACAACGTCCTTGAGCTGTGTCGGTAGTAGTATCTCCTTCCATGCTGCCCTGCACCCCTTTCGTCGTCACTGCAGCTGGTCTGAAATTACAGTAAGACAAGATGTCATGCAATTCAGGTAATTTTGCATTTCAAACCCTAAAATTTCTCCTGTCAACTGGGCATCACATCTAGCTCTATCTCGGGGTGTCAGAGGAGTATGCATTCTTCTTCTCGTGTGGCCTAAGATGATGGTCGGAACCGGGTTGGTTCCTAAGTGCATACAGTGCCAAAGTAAGGCAGTGCAACCATCCCTTTCTTAGAGTAAGCTTCAACTTGGCTATCCTTTCCTTTAACAAGCCGTTGAGCCTCTCACAGATTCTGTTACCTTGCAGATGATACGCTGACGAGAACTTGTGCTTTATACCAAGCAGCAAGCTGATCTGTTCAAATACTGTATTAACAAAGTGAGGGCCATTATCTGATCTCATAACCTCGCACACCCCCCACCTGGGGAACGCTTCTCTTACTAAAATGTGGCTGCACAGTTAGAGCCTGGGTGTGTACATGGACCTGCCTCAATCCATCTAGAAAACAACAATTAAGTATCTGTACCCATTACATACTTGAATCATGTTGACGTAATCGACATGCAAGTGCTGAAAGGGCCCATTTGGCCTGGGGATGACTCCTCTTATTACTTTTAATGTGTGCCCAGCTGTGAATTGTTGGCAGATTACAACATTTACCATAAAGAATGCAACATGCTCAGTCACATTCGGTATAAACCAGTCTTCTGCCAGTGTTGCTGCTAAATTCTCTGTTGTCATGTGGGCTGGGTAACGTAGCTGCTCCAGCGCTATTTTTAATAGGGCTATAAGCATTACTGGTTTATCAGTGTTGGTGTGTCACCACAAGCTGTCAGAGGGGTTTAAAGAACACCCTCGTCGCTTCCAAAGATTTCTCTCCTCCTGTGGTGCCTCCCCTTGGAGCTCCATTAACTGTGTTTGCCCAAGATTGTTATATCCTTCAGGTGTAGTCTGTGCAACCTTCATTCTTTCATTGGTATAGGTGACTTCCACTTCCATAATCGTCTTACTTTTGGATGCCACACGCGTGGCTTCTGTGTCTGCTGCTCAGTTTCTACGCAAGATAAAATCTGTCCCCTTCGTGTGGGTGGCACATTTCATGACCGCTATGCCCACTGGGAGCTGTAGTGCCTTAATCAGCCTGTCCAATAAGGTTGCATGCTCTACTGGCATGCCGTCCGCTCGGAGGTAGCCCCTCCTTATCCAGTGTGCTAAGCTTGCGTGCACTGTTGACGTCACATAGGCGGAGTCACTGTAAACCGTTACTTCCTGGTCTGCGTGATTCTCAATGGCGAGTATCAGCCCAATAATTCTGCAGCCTGTGCTGAATAAAGAGATGGTATTCTTGCACTAAGGAGTACTCGAAATTCTCGATTTGCGGTGTGTTTCACTACAGCGACGCCTGTATATTGTTGCCCATCGCTTTGTTCGATTCTTGACAAACCGTTAATAAAGACAACTTCTCCTTCAGCCAAAGCATTTTCTTTTACTTTGGGGATTTCATCATAGAATTCTTCATAGTTTGCACAGTCATGTATTGGTTCTCCTTCAATGACTGGCTCCACTATGAACATAGCTGGGTTCACTATCTTGCATGGGACTATCTTAATTGATGGATTCGATATAATCATTTCATGGGCTGAAGCTATCTGAGATGTCAATGCACCTTTAGGTTTCTCTAGGACAGAAAATAGCGAGTGCTTGACGTACAACATCATTGAGCATCCCATTACAATGGTTGTAGCCTTCTCTATAGCGAATGCTGTGGCAGCTAAACTTTGTTTACACGGGAAATGGTCCTTCATCTCTGGGTCCACATTTCCACTGTATTATGCCGGGGGATTGTACACCAATGTGGTTCTCTGTGTGAGCACTGCCGTCATGACGCTGCCATTTGTGTGCGAGAATAAGTACAATTCCTGGGCATAATTGGGGATTCCTAAAACTGGTACTGTGCAAATTGTTTTTTTAAGTGCAGTAAATCCTTTCTCCATGGTCTCAGACCATTCATTTTTTTCTTTCATCACCTGGGCCTTCTTTAGGCCCTGAAGTAAAGGCTTGGTGTAAGAGCTATAATCAAAGACCCATGCCCTAACATAGTTGCACAGGCCTAAAAAGCTCTGCGTTTGTTTTATCGTGTGTGGCTTAGCTGTGTTTGATATGGCTTCATCCCTTTCCGGGGTAATTTTCTTTCCCTCATGTGAGATCAGCTGGCCTATGTATAGCACTTCTTGTTGACAATATTGTAACTTTTCCTTGTCAACCTTATATCCCTTCTCAGCCAGTATAGTCAATAGCTGGACAGAACCGTGCCTGCATTGCTCTTCTGTCGTGCTGCAAATTAAGATATCATCCACATATTGCAGGACAACACCTGTCTGAACGTAAATGACATCAGATCTTGTGAGTCACAGTGCAACGGGATTGAGAAAAATGCATTTTTGAAGTCAATCACCTTGAAATATTTTACCTCAACAGGTATATTACATAGGATTGTAGCCAGGTTAGGGACTAAAGGGAAGTCGGCCTCAACAAAATCATTTATTGGGCGTAAATCCTGGATTAGCCTCCAAGACCCTCCCTTTGATTTATTGATTGGAAAAACCATGGTATTGCATGATGATTCTGACGTCACTAAGATGCCTTGCTCCATCATAGCTGAAATTGTCTTAAAAATCCCTTCATCTGCTTCTCTGGACATGGGATATTGTTGTGCTTTGGGTAAAATTGCTCCTCATTTTAGCTTAATTCTCACTTCTCCAATCCCTTTTAAGAGGCCTACGTCATAGGGTCCTGTAGTCCACACTGAGACAGGCAGCTGGGCCATGTTGTCATCAAAATACTCAGGACGGTTTTGTGCCAACATCATTCTCTGAGGCACTTCTCTTTTGATCATTCTCACCCAGAAAATGAGACTCACTTCCACCATTGTCTCTTCCATGTCTGTTTGCTCTTCAAACAGATCGTCATCAGTGACGTCAGTCAATTGGTATCCTTCTTCAATGGTGATTACTGCACACCATTGTCGACCCTCGTCATCATAACCATCAATCAAGGCCATTCTCCCCCGTACTGCAGCTGTGTGTATCATCAAGGGAAATACTTGTCGCTTCTCCTCGTGCATAGGTATTCTTGGTCTAAATAAAAACTCACCTGGGGTTTTCATGATTCTCTCTGCAAGGGCTGGCAGCCCTGCCATTAGTATACGCATACCATATGCAAAATATTTCTGGCTCTAATGGTATAGCCCTCATGGCTGTGTGTCCTGCGTATGCTCTGATTATTTCACATACATTTGAATAGTGCCTTCCGGGAGTTGAACATACTGTGCCCTCCTCCGTGAATGAGATTATCATGTTTAACTTTGTCATTAAATCTCGACCCAAAATATTTACTGGGGTCTGGTGTGAATATAATAAAGGTACATTAATTTCACATTCTCCTATAGAGAATGGAAGTGCGTTTGCGAAAGGAACGCAACTTGTCGCTCCTGTAAAACTCTGAGTATTTATGGCCTCGCCGGACAAGGAAAACTTGCCTTCACGTATGCATGAGTGTGTTGCACCTGTGTCAACTAGGAAGGAATATTCTTTATCCCCTATAACGACATCCACCCTAGGATCCCTGTGAGGGTCTGGTGTCACTGATAGGATAGAACACATCAGGATTCCCAGTGAGCTGTCCTAGTCCATATACAATTTTGTCCCACTTTGTGCTTGTGGATTTCCCCCATTCCCATTGGTACTTCCAATTCCAGGGTTCAGGGTCTGTCCTGTGCTCACTGTCTGTGACAATTGCAGCAATGATTGTTGGGACTGCCCGTGGAAAACTCACCACATCTTGGGGCTGTGGGTTTTGCTGAGCTCCTGAAGTTTCCTGTTGAACCATGTGATTCTGTGCAACTCCCTATTGTAAAGCTGCAGGTGGATTCACCATGCCTGCTCCCATACCTTGGCCGTTCTGCACCATGCCTTGATTTCTGCATGTGCGCGCCAAATGCCATGTCATCACACACAACCAACATACTGGCGGTGGTCGGATCCTTTGCCCGTTTGACATATCTTGATTGCCATTTTGCATGTTTTGAAAACCTCCTTGATTATTCTGAAATCCTCCCTGATTACTTTGCTATCGCCTTCCTCTAAATCCTCTTCCCCTGGGGTAAAACACAATATTGCCCTGATTATTCTGTTGTGTACTATTGACCCGTTGCATGCTTGATTCAGCTGTGCTAATTATCATGGCTCCCTCAAGAGCATATTTTGACAATTTCTTCTGCACCAATTTCTCTTCCTCAACCTTTCGTGTAGCTTCCTTTCTGCGATTCTTTTCTTGCATTAGCCTGCAATAGTGTGCGATGGTCAGCTGTATTTCTGCCCATGGTTTCGCCTTGACTCCTACCAATTTCTTGAGCTGTTTCTGTACTGTCTCTGGCAGCCCTTGGAATAATATATGGTAGAACATAGGTATAGATTTCGCCCAAGATTCATGAATCTCGAGTACCCACGCATCTTGTAAATTCTGTATGTAAATTAACGGATCCTCAGACTCGTTCATTTTACGTGTCATTATAGCTTCCATATCAGAAGTGTCTGGGTAAAGCACTCGTAGTGCTTTCCATACTGCAGCTCTGCAGTTGTTAAATGGAGCTCCGTCATGCGCTGTATTAATTGTGGGCACACTAGGGTAACCTGCTTGTATCCACACATCGTCTGCTCTTTCACCAAGTATGGCGATTAGGAGACCCTTGATATCCCCTATAGCTAGTCTGTTTCCACCTGTCATTTTTTCTAACTCATGTATCCACTTTCCGGCTCCCGATGTCAGCATTGGAAGCTTGTTTTTCAGATTTTCTTGATCCATGTGCAGCCATGGAATATATTGTGGTCTTGCTCCCCCTTTCTCGAGTAACGGAAATTGGGTTGAATAGCTCTCTTTCTCTTCTCTCATTGTTCTCCTGTCTATTGCAGGGGTAATATTTCCACATAGCCGCCTGCTGGGCAATGTCCTAAGCCTGCTCACATAGGGCGGTGGAGACACCACCCTCTGACCATGAGATACTTCTTCGTATCGGTTTGATTGTGTGGCTGACTCTGATGCCCTTGGCACAGATTCACTAGTGTCGACCATTGTATCCCTTTCTCCCTTGGGAGTCGTCTTTCACTCCTTCTCTCTTCCTCATTCTCCTCGTGTGACTCCCCTTCTGAGTCGGACATCATCTGTGCCCAACTCGTTCCACTCCTTGTGTCTTCTCTGTTTCTACTTATTTCTAGTCTATCTAGGGATAGTTCTCTATTCCCACTACTTCGGGAGACACCCTCAGTGTCATAGAGCTGAGTGCTCTCTAGGCGCTCGTCTTCCCCCTCCCCTTGAGGTATTTGGTTTAGTCCCATTTCATCATATATTCTATCGATCATTTCTCAAATGCTTCTGGTATCGAAGTCATCTTCCATATTTGCCCTCGACGTGCCTGGTACTGAATCGTACTCAGGAAAGAACTTCTCCATGTCTTCCCAATCTACTACTGAAACGGGTTTTTTAACCTCTCTCCACAGATATTCGAGATCGCGTGCTCTCTGTCTTTGCTTACGTTTTACATCATCATCAAATTCTTTGCGTTTCCTCGCCTCTTCTCAGAACCTATCTTCTTCCTTTTTCTTTTCATTTCTACGTTCATCTGCCCTTTGGATCTCCTCATCCCTTTGTCTCTTAATTCTCTTCTCTCGTATTCTTTGCTCTTCCTCTAATCTTTAATGTTTCTGTCTGTCGTGATCATTGGCTGCTCTATGTTTGCAATCAAGCTGTCTTTCTTGCTCTTCGCGATATATCTTTTCTCGCATTTATCTATCTTTTTTCCTTATTCTTTCATCTCTCAATTCCTTCTCATTTTCATTTCTCTGTACATTGTCTAGCCTCCCTTTTTGTTTCGCATCATCAATGCCTTTGCCATCTAGTTTCAATAAAATGAGCCCCCCATCTATTTGTTTTTTGCAAACATTATCTAATCAGTTCTATCTTTGCTTCCTTTCCATCTTTTGCCCTCTCTCTCTTTGTCGAGAGATGCACTTGTCTGTGCCTGGTCCTGTCTCTCTTCATCGTATCTCTCCTTGTCCCTTGGTACTATGGAGGTGATATCCTTATCCTTTTTTTTAACTTTGATTTTCATCACTACTTTGTGTAGGTGACTCATATGCCGGGTTGCTATAGTCTGTAGCTGCTTTAAGTTCTCTCAGTGGGTATAACCCTTCGCCCTTATTGTCGTCAGCTTTTGTTTCAGATGGGGCAGGTGCGTGGTAGGCATCTCACCCCCCTCTGTGCATATATTAACTATCCAATCTATTGGCGGCTCCTCTTCCTTTCCCTGTTCGTACATTTTCCAAAGCTCAAGAACAGCTAGGCATTTGTTTAACTTCTTGCCCGTGTATGTGGCGTTCAAATATGTCATCATGTGTTGCAAAACAGCTTTATATAAGGACCCACCTTGTGGCCATGGCATAAGCATCTCGTGGGTGGTTCCCTTAACCTACTCTGTACTATATTTTTTTAGCTTGGGGGCATGTTTCTGCAATTGTTTGCATATGTGTGCTAATGGAGTTATGTCTTCCATGCTTAAATCTATTCTCTTTCTCCTTATATAACACTTGTCAATGCTTCACGTGACTTAAACAAGTTCCAGCAGTATGAGCGATCACCAAACACTGCAAGCTCCAATCCCAATTTTTTCCGCAACATTTGACATCTTCTATTTTTCTCAAAAACCATCCATTTGCATGCCATATTATCTTGGCTATTCAATCGCGTGAAATTAAAATCAGTTTTTTCAAGGAAAGTTTTTCGACTTGTGATGTCACAACAAATACCATGTAAGACAGACGTTCAATAGACTTGACGAACACCAGCCGGTCACAGATATCTCTGCCTCTAAATATTACACCGACATGGATTTTAAACGTACCCCTTTCACGGCGTCTTTTAATCGCTGTGGTAGTCTATTTGTTCCCCCGTTAGTTGGGACTATGGGTACACATTTCTTCTAGCCTCTTGTATTAAAAGCATAGGAATAAGGCGAATCCTCTCACTTCTCGGGTGTCTCCCCTGGTAACCTCTCACTTCTCGGGCGACCTCCCTGGTATCTTCTCTGTTTGCTTAATTATTCTCGAGTCATTATCCCCATCCCCATAGATATATACATTCTTCTCTACTTCTGACTGTGTTTTGTTTTTTCTTTTCTGCCTCCCTCCGTTATCTTTACCCTTTACTTGTTCTAAAGCGTGCACCTTTGCCAAAACACTCAGTCTTTTTCAATCAATGTTCGCATGGTTCCTCTTTGGACCCTCGAAATCACCACCTTTGTTACCCCCTCCTTTGGCTTTTCACCCGCTGCCCGTAGGAATGGGAAGGGGTTGCGTGGGAAAACACGGGTTGCTTCAGACCCTAGTCTGCAGATTTTTCTTACACTACCACTGTCTACGGGGAGCTTCACGGTCTACTCAGCCGAATGGCAAAGGACTTGTGATATTGCTGAAGACCTAGAGTTACTTTATTTCGATAGTCAATGGGTGTCTTATCATGATCAATAAACGATAATTGAAAAACCATCAATCTCTGCTACCAAGTGTATTCCAAGACCCCGGGATGTCCCATAGAGCTGAGGTTTGCTCGGAAATACTTTAAGATGAGATAGCTACACCCTTGAGATGGATGCGGGTGCAGATTTGTTACTCAAGCACCAATCAATAATGACAACTCAATGGTTTGGCAAAGGGAGTCTGTTCAATGACAAGTACAGAAAACTGGGAGTCATGGATATCAGCAGTGATGCAATTGTCTTTATCGCTTCAACTCCAATGAACTTCATACAAGTTGTAACATTTATACTCAAAACTCATCATAATTGATGTGTAACACTCAAAAGTTAACATGCAATTCTATTGGTTAGGAAAAGGTAACTTTGCTATAGGTACTATATCTGTATATGGTAACAGAGTGAGGGGATTGGGTAACTCTGTCAGGTGAGCAATTCAGCCCTTCCTTCGACAATGACTACTGTAGACGTCACTAAAAGTACAACATCTCATTGGTTCTACTGGCTATAGGACCCTAGATTACTTGTTCCACTGTGATTGGGTTGGCACCAACCCCATGCATACTTTTCCACTTTGCTTAGCAGCACACAGAAGATCAGCCAGGTGTGGGGTCCCCCTTAGTTACCAGGCCTTTCTCCAATTATGGTCATCATCAATCATCTCTCTAGTAGCTATGTGTCAATTAGTTCACTGTGGTTGGCCTCAAAACTGCATCTTCTGTCTGGAAAAGTTCTGATATATCTGCCTGGTCCGGTGCCAAGTGTAAGTGTGAACCCTAGTTTCTTCTTGCTCGGCTGGTCACGTGCTTCCCACACTGTGAATTTGTCTCTTTTCTCTCAATTTGTGTATTTGATTCTCATTTAGCCCGCCATCTGCCTACGTCTTCTTATCTCGACCTTTCAGAGGCAGGATATTCTGTTCTTAGTTTCAATTAAATGTAGCTACTGTTCGCCTCATCTATTGGTATGACCTTGGCTTCCCTGGCACGAGTTGCCTCTGCCGAGTTTCGATTCAGCCGTCTCTTCTCGTTTTGCTAGAATATTAATCTTTTCTCATTTGGCCTTTACTAACCTGGGTTGCTTCTTGTGCAAAGTAGAAATACACTTATAATAGTGTGCTTCGGTTTGAGGTAGATTATGTATAATAACTCTTGCCGCACTAATCGTCTGCTTAGCATTGCAAGCCATACTGATTTCTTAGCTTTCTTACAGTTCCAAGCATATTTACAGGTGTAAACTGATTACTATCTTCATCTTGCTTACAGCTTACTTCTTGTATTTCAACATCGTCCTTTCACTTTAGGTTCACGATATCCTTATTCATGGCATTTTGTCTCTTTGTATCATTCTTAGGTCGTCATTTCTTCTATCTGTGAGTCAGTCCGGGTTCTTGTGACGTCACCATTCGTCTTCCATTAAGACCTTTTTGGTTTCTTCCGGGACTGTACTTAAACAGTCATCATTTCGTCTCACTTGTTGGTAGGGTTTCCTCACTGGATACCTTACTGTCCATGGTTTTCTTGGTACTGGTACTTCAATAGGTGCCGTTTTTCTGATAGGCACTGGGCAGAGCCGACTGCGGCTCCCTGCTGGTTTATTTGCTCATCATCTCGGTGTGAACGTTCCTGGAACTTCAAAATGGACGATTGGCGTGCAGGCTTTTTTTGGGACTGTGTGTGAATGTTATGGATTTCTCTCGGTTCTGTCTGTCCTGGTGGCGCGTGTGGATTTATCGATGGTCTTTGGGCTTTTGGGTTTGATAGACCTTCTATGTCTGTCCTGGTGGCGTGTGTGGATTTATCGATGGTCTTTGGGCTTTGATAGACCTTCTAAATGTGTATGTCTCTTGGACGTCCAGTTTTGCAACCCTTCTTTTTTGATGACACTACCTCTGAGTGGACGCTGCATTACCACTCACTGGCATTACAATGCCAATGTGCCACATATACCACCAATTAAATCTAACAACACACTGTGCAGGTGCTAACTGTAAATAAGGACGCATTATTCAATGATGGTGTGTAAACAAAGATAGATTAAGCATGTAACCACAGGTGGGTGTGACTTGATCTTCAAGTGGTATGTAGCCACGCTGCTATAGTGCATTACTGTGGCCAGTGGAAAACACCTCCACTGCACATTCCCTTTGCAGACTTGAAACCTAAAGCAGCGCGAAGCGCATCAGGCTTGTCTTACTCTAAGCCAGGGGGCGACACATAATGGGCAAAACGCGTAAATAATTACTGTGACTTTCATGCGAGTAGGGAGCAGGATCAGCTCAAATGAAGTTAATTTTGCTCTCAATTGTAACACTCGGCTACTCCATCGTTTTAGTATCAAAGCCGACACGTCCTCTCCCTGACTCATATACCGGGTGCCAGACAAAAGCAAACAGCCATTTAAAAGTGATGTTATTCTTTAATTATTTTCTGTGACATGAATTTCTAATACAAAAGAACTATGGTAATGAAGAATGCGTCGGGAAGATGTATAATGCATGCTTTTAATTAGTTCTGCTACTATAATTGATTAACATTTTGCCACCGCGTCACTATTACAAAGGAATTAGTAATGTAACACTGCACGCCTCTTGTCTCTGTGGGAAACAGGCCGAGTGAAGGCGCTGTACAACATCAGCGGTGGAAGGGCGAGCCGGGGTGGTGCAGCGGAATACGGTCTGAAGCGTCCGCCCAGTGCAGGCAGCGGAACCTGCCAGATCGCCTGTCTTCTGCGAGCAGATCCTCCAGGAGGGCAGGAGAACGGGGAGCACAGCAGGAACACCAGGCCTGCAAAACAGATTGACTTGAAGCCGGGATTATGAATGTTAATGTTTTAATAGAACCATGGGGAACATGAAGAAAGGGATTAATTTGACAGAGAGGGCTCACAGGAAGCAAATAAGTGAGACAATTCGAGCTCATCAGGAGCAAAATGCACCACAGCATTTCTCAATGCAGAATGCACTGCTGATCTCGAAACATGTAAAATAATTAAGACAGATATTTCTTAAATCCTACGTGCAGCTTAATTGTTCAGGGTCGCTGTAGTAAAGCAAGCTAGCAATGTGGCATTGCACTGTTTGTAATTTCAAATGATCCAGTACTTCACACACCCTGGCATTCAAAAGTGGCCATGCACCGTGCAAATAGGTACATTGTGCAGAGCAATTGCACCAGGGCAGCACAACCATAATGGGCGACGGGGTGCTGGCCTGCCCCTAGTTTGGAAGAGCAGAGCCAGAGGCCAGTGGAAACCTTAGTCTGGGCTTTAAGTGGGCTAAGCCACTTTATTCTCCAGAAAGTGCCCCTGAGCCAGGTGTGATGAATCAACTTCCGGGGCACCAGTGGACAAGGGATGAATATTGGTTTCTAAGCCATCAATCAGCCCCACACCTCTAGTACACCAGAAGTGATCCGAACAGATTGGAAACAAAAGTCAATTATAAACCTCCCTGTCCAATTTTGGTAACGTGGACGGAACAGCAGGCTTAGCTCCACAAGGTTGTGGATCGTTGATTAGTTGCAACACAGGAAAAAATACCCAATGATATAAGGGACTGTCCAGTCAAGGTTGTATAGAGATATCTACTTTATTATTATTACAACAGACAGTTCTAGCAACACTACAAAATACAACCCATCCTGTAAAGAAACACAGAGGACAGACAGTTTCACGAAAGAAAGGGATGTTCTCTGGATACTGACAGGTGGGAAGTCAGTAAAGTGATCAGTCTTAACTGTTTAATGTTATTTGGTTTCAGCAGTAAGGGAGCAAGGGGTCGTAAATGTCACTAGGGACCTTCGGTGATGGGGGGTGTGAGGCAATGATGGTATGAGAACAGCTATACCAAATGGTGTGATAGTATCGCTGTGTTCTATTTGAGTGGTGGTGTAGAGAAGAGAGTAAGCGTGGAGATGTAAATATGGTGGTTTACTTTAGGTGCTCGAGATCGAGCCCACTCCAATATTTCCATGTACTCCATCCGTTCCATGCATTACGACTGTTTCAAGTACTCAAAACCCTTCCTTTCAATGCTCTTTCAAACGTTCCATGCCCTCCAAACCATTCCATGTAAGTCAAGCCGTTCTATGCACTGCAATCCGTTCCATGCACTCCAATCCGTTCCATGCACTCCAATCTGTTCCATGCACTCCAGTCCCTTCCATGCACTCCAATCCGTTCCATGCACTCGCATCCGTTCCATGCACTTCAACCCCTTTTATGGACTGCAAGCATTTTCCGCACTGCTCCTTTCATTCGTTCTACCCACGTTATCATTTGTCCATGCATCATCCATCCACATACGTCATCTTCACACGTTCCAGCCACTAAACTGGTTCCACCCATTTCACATGTTCCATCCACTTCACCCGTTCCACCCACTTCACCGTTCCACCCACTTCACCGGTTCCAAACACATCACCCGTTCACCTACTTCATCCGTTCTACCATTTCACCTGTTCCACCCACTTCACCTATTCTACATCAGTTCACCCGTTCCATCCACATACTTCATCTGTTCCATCCACATACTTCACCCGTTCCTTCCACATATTTCACCCATTCCATCCACATATTTCACCTGTTCCATCCACATACTTCACCCGTTCCATCCACATACTTCACCCGTTCCATCCACATACTTTACCTGTTCCATCCACATACTACATCCATTCCATCTACATACTTCACCCGTTCCATCCACATATTTCACCTGTTCCATCCACATACTTCACCCGTTCCATCCACATACTTCACCCGTTCCATCCACATACTTTACCTGTTCCATCCACATACTACATCCATTCCATCTACATACTTCACCCGTTCCATCCACATACTTCACCTGTTCCATCCACATGCTTCACAGTTCATCCGTTCCACCCAGTTTATCTGTTCCACCCAGTTCATCCGTTCCACCCAGTTCATTCTTTCCACCCAGTTCATCCGTTCCGTCCAGTTCATCCGTTCCTCTCACATACTTCACCCGTTCCATCCTCATACTTCAATCATTCTATTCAGTATATTTGACCCATTTTGTCCACATACTCCACCCATACTTTCCTCATACTTTACCTGTCTCATCCATATACATCACCCGCTCTTCCTGATCCATCCTCCATTTCTACCACCCACTTCACCCGTTTCTATGCCTTAACAAAAGAAATTAACAGTCTGCAATCACCCCCACTCTTCGTTCCCCTTCATCAGATACCTTGAAGGACACCCTGAATTTCAACTCAGTCAAACAGATGTTACAAGTTCATGCTTGCCAACATTACCAATTTGGGTGGTAGGTTCCTGCTTTTTACACTACCTCCTACAGATTTCAGTGCTCAATCTTACCGATTTCCAGGCCTGCCTGTCTGCCTCGGGCCCAGCCAGCCCAACGTGAGCAGAGCACCATTGCCAGCATTCAGAAGGCGGCAGTGTTAAACGGCTCATTAATTTGTTGGATGTGTGCCTGGCCAGAGATAACATGAAACAGACTCTGGTACACAAAAAACAAATCCACGAAGTGAGGAACAAGAAGCTCATGTGTCAAGGGCAGGGACGTCATCAGGGGCTTCCAACTTTTTCAGTTGAAAGTGGCCTTGAGCCTCAGGGCTGTGCCCATCAACTGCCCCATGTTGCTAGTTGGCAGTATTTTAACACAGCAATATATTTCTCTCTATATTACTCTTGTTCTGTGGTTTGCCTTACAAGCTGAATTTGTGGGAGCCCTTGCGGCCATCACTTTCTTTGGGGTGTACCGAAGTGTTATCACCTTGTTGCCTTTTCACACTGGTTCCTCCACAGCAGGCATTTGATGACATATAAGGATTTATAGCTTTTCAGTGGGTATTTCTTGATTCAGCTCCATGCTGCCTGGCCATCTCATGATAATCGGCAGCTGTTAACCGCCAGATGTATTTCTTTATCATTTCATTGGGTAAAATTGATATGACATAATTTCTTGTGATTTCTAAACTTTAAGATTCCTACAGATTTTTGGTCGCAAAATGCTGGCCTGTATGTTTTTGGTCATAGAATGTTGGCAATTATGTGTAGGTTATTGTGTCATGCTTCTTACTCTTGAGACCTATTCACAGCGTTTTAAGTGTGTGCCTTTTTTTCTGTTTATTTGTCTGATCGTCTGCTTGTTTTGGGCTTGTTTTGGAAGGGCATTCAGCTTATTTTTTCTTTCCGACCGCAACACTGGTCAGCCTCCTTTATTTCCGCTCATCGCCGCGGTGACGTATCATGAACGTGATTGGCGTGGGATGGTGACGTGATAGGAGCGAGATTGGCACGGGATGCACAAAACATCTTGCGGTCTGCAAAGAAACGAACTATCGAGCCTGGGGGTACATCATGCCACTGACAGCAGGGTTCTATGTCTGCGAGGACCCAGCGCTATGGCAGCAAGTCTTTGACATCTACCCGGAAGTCGCCAAAGCTAAAGGAGGGAAGCAGAAGAAGCTCCCGGCTCTGGACCTGTGGTACCAGAGCGAGCTCCCCGCGGCAGTGCTCTCGCGGCCGGAGAAGTACCCGAGCCACACCGAGCTGGTCAAGCTCATGGAGTGGAATCTCACTCGGGGCAAGTTCCGGCCCCGCCTGCAGCAGATGGTGCAGTCTAACCTCCCTGAGACTGTGGACACCTGCACCAGGAGAGCCTTCCAGCTGCTGCCCGACATGGGCAGGGCCATCACGAAGCTCAGCCAGCTGAAGGCCATCGGGCTGGCCCCGCCGTCTGCCGTGCTGGCCACCGGCTCCCCTGAAATGGCCGCTTTCCTGGCTGACAAAGCTGTGCTGCCCATCTTTGGACTGCCACCCATACAGTACACCCTCAAATATTACCTGCTCCTGTGAAAGAGTTCAAGATGGAAGACAGCTGCGGTTATTAGGTAGCAGGCAGTTCAGCAAGTGAGGCTGGACAGACGACTGCAGGCTGGCATATACGGTGGCTTGGGGTCAATAATAATAATAATAATAATTATTATTTATTCACATTTGTTGAGAGCACAGCAGCCCAGGGGCATCGTGGCGCTTGTAACAGTGGGTGATCATCGCTTAGTTACATACAGAAAATACAGACAAGCATACTAGGAATGGATAGTATGCGTAAGAGGGGAACATGCAGATGGTGGGTATGTGAGTGTAGTCAGTTAGTTGAAGAGAGCAGTTTTGAGGTTTTTGCAGAAGGCATGGTGAGACGTTTTAGTTCTAAGAGCGGTAGGGAGTCCATTCCATAGCTTAGGGTCTAGGTAAGGGAAGCCTATCCCTCCTGCCTTAGCCCTGTTGATGCGCGGTACCGTGAGTTGGTTAGAGTAGCAAAGTCTAGTGGGCCTTGTTGAGTGAGATCTGGATAGTGTGTCGGATAGGTATGACAGTGCTGAGAGGTTAATGCATTTGTGTGTGGTAGTGAGAATTTTGAATGTAATGCAGTCTTTGACTGGGAGCCAGTGAACAGTCTTTCTTGCTTGTGTGATGTGGTCTCTTTTGGGTATACTAAGTGCTGCTCTGAGTGAGTTATTTTGGGTAGTTTGGGGTCTTGCTAGGTTTTTTTTGGAGGTGCCAGCTACGAGTGCATTGCAGTAATCCAGCTTGGCTCCTATAGTCGCTCTGGCAATGGATAGGCAGTTGTCCTTGGTTATAAGCAGCTTTACAGCATTAGTACGTTTAGTGCTCAAGGCGGAGGCAGAGGCAATGGCACTGACTTGTTTATCCATGGATAGTGTGGCATCAATGTGGACCCCTAGCGTTTTAACAGAGGATAATACTGGGATGACACAGTTGTCTATACGGAAGTTAGAGTAGAGCGAGTCAAAATTGGCTAATGTGGACTTTTGACAAAGAATGAGGATTTCTATCTTGTCCCCGTTGAGACACAGGCCGTTTGTGGCCATCAAGGCTTGGATAGTGGAGTACATTTTCTGTAGGGTAGTAGCGACTTGGTGATAAATCCCTGTAAGAAGAAGGAGCACTTGGGCGTCATCAGCATAGTTAGTGTATGTGATCCCAACTGCATCCAGTTTGTCAAAGAGTAGCTTAGTGAAAAGATTATAAAGAGTGGAGGCAGTACAAGATCCCTGCGGAACACCACAGTTAATGATGGTTGGCTCTGTATTTGCTATATTAGAAAACACTTTCATAGCTCTGCCTTCTAGGAAAGAGGTGACCCAGGTAGCTGCATGATTGGAGAAGTGTGCAGCATGCGTGAGATGATTGGTAAGGGTATTGTGATCAACCAGATCAAAGGCCGCTAGGAGGTCTAAAAGGAGGAGGAGGGCAGACTTGCCTTTATCGAGGATATGGGTGATTTGATTTTTTGAGTCTAGTAAGGCGGTTTCAGTTCTGTGCCCTTATGAAAACCAGACTGTCTTTTTCCTAAGATAGAGTTGGTTTCAAGGTACAGTTGAATTTGTCTGTGGGCGGCCTTACCTGGTATTTTAAGACGAAATGGGCCGGTTGTTATGGGCCGGTAGTTATTAGGTTGAGAGGTGTCTAGCGTTGTTCTTTTTTAAAGCGGGCGCACCCAGGCCTCTTTGAGGCTGTCAGGGACTATGTCTGTTTGGAATGAGGCGTTGATGAAGGCGGTAAGGAGTGGAGCAAGTGGCTCAGCAGAATCCTTTATGATTTTGGGGGGGTCACACATCGCCCTTGCATTGTGATGGTTTGAGATGTTTAAGAATGTCTATAAAATCTGCTTCAGTGATTTCCAAGAACGAGCATTTGGGAAGGTTGCAATTTTTGGATTTGGGTAGGGTCTGAGTCAGATGGTTCTGCTTGGGCAATGCCTTGCAATGGTCTGAAATTTTGTTTTGGAGAAGGTTTATATTTTTTACAATAGCAGTTTGTATGCTGGTGCACTTGCATTATCTTTATCTTTAACAATCTTGTCAGTGCAGATGGGAAGGACTGTTATTTCTTTAAAGATAGCAAAGAGTTCTTTGGTTTCGGAGATTCGAAGGTTGTATGCTTCGGATTTAGCACTGAAGATGGAGTCTTTGTACTTTTTGGCAATAGTTTGGAAATTTTCTTTAGTGATGTCACAGGGGCTGACCTGCCATGTTTTGATCGCCTGATGTTTGCTTTAGCGTAGGGTTGGGAGCTCCTCAGTGAACCATGAATTGGAGTGGAATGATTTTTTCTCTTTTTTATTTTCTAGCGGGGCAATGGTGTTGATAGAATGGGTAAGGGTGTCCTTGAATATCTCTGCTAGGATGTTAGGGTCTTGTGAGAATGGCGGTGCTAGGCATGGGAGGTCAAGAAAGGCACGAATGTTATCCGCAGTGAGTTCTTTTGCACTTTTAGCTAAGGTAGCAGGTGCTGGAGTGGTACATTTGGTGTATGGCGTTAATGGGATGGTGAAATGTAGGCAGTTGTGGTCTGTCCAGGGAAGGACAGTGTTAGAAACGATGGCTGTGTCACAATTGTTGTCGATCACCCATTCTAGGATGCAGCCTTTCGAATGGGTAGGAGAAAGGATTTTCTGTGAGAAGCCCAGATCGAGGAGGTCCTTAGTGAGAGAGGTGGCAGTTTTGTTGTTCAGGTCGTTGAACCCTAAGTTGAGGTCGCCTAAGAGTAGGGTTTTGGCTGATTTTTTTAGATTATCTCCGAGAAGGTTATGTTATGTTATGTTATTTTGCATTTATATAGCGCCTTATGTACCATTGGTATGATCTCAAGGCGCTGGTAGGTTGAACGCTCTCGAGAACCGAAGTTCAAGTCAGTAGAGAGAGAGAGAGAGTCATAAGGTGCGTGTGCAGCGGTGTTGCATTCCTGTGATAGCTGCTTCTTAGCGGTAGGTGTGGTGGTTGGGAGATCAAGAGTATGGGCCTCATCACGAGTTGGGCGGTAACGCCGGCGGTATTACCACCGGCAGTATTAGCCCTACCGCCAAACCCCCAGCGCTATTAGCGGCGGATCACGGGTTTGGCGTTAATGGAATTCCCCATTCTCCACTGAGCCCATTCGGGAATGCCCCATTCCCCATTGGGCTCAATGGGGAATTTTTGCGCTCTTACCGCCGGCGGATTTCCCGCCGGCGGTATTAGCATGAATTTTCAGCGGATTTCCCCCCAGCTCAGAGCTGGGGAGAAATCCGCCGAAGCCCTGATTTGGCGGACCCTTAAATCCGGCGGTAATAGCTCGACCGCCGGATTTAAGGGTTACCGCCAAACTCGCGATGAGGCCCTATGTGTTCATTCTGGCAGGTTGTTATCCAGACTGATTCTGGCTGCGTTAGGCCTCAGGAGAACGCCTAGGCTGGAGGTTGTGTAACC
Organism: Ambystoma mexicanum; assembly: GCF_040938575.1. Lineage (NCBI taxonomy): Eukaryota > Metazoa > Chordata > Amphibia > Caudata > Ambystomatidae > Ambystoma > Ambystoma mexicanum. The sequence goes on from NC_090937.1 coordinate 434,578,410, forward strand.
AGCGGTGTTTAGATAGGATGATGGGGAGTATGAGGCAAGTGATGGTCTGAGAACAGCTATACCGAATGGTGTCATTCGCTGTGTTGTAGTTGAGTGGTGGTGTAAAGGAGAAAGTAAGCATGGAGATGTAATAAGGTGGTTTATATCTTGAGATCGAGCACACTCCATTAGTTCCATGCACTTCAGACCGTTCCATGCACTCCGACCGTTCCATGCACTCCAAGCCATTCCATGCACTCCAAGCTGTTCCTTGCACTCCAACCATTTTATGTACTCCAACCATTCTATGTACTTCGGTTGTTTTATGCACTACAGATCGTTCCATGCTCTTGAATCTTTTTTTATTTTTTTAATTTTTTTTTATTTATTAAGTGTCCACTCCGTGCTCTCTGTATGTTTCGTGCATTCCATCTGTATGTATTCGCTCAGTTCTAAGCAAACAATCAGTTTGATCAGTTCTATGTATTCCTTCTAATTAATGCACTTTGTCCAATCTATTCATGTTATTGCTTCATCATCCGGTCTGCTCATTTACACGTTATCTGTTCTCTATGCATCCTCCATCCATCTCCCTGACCCGTTTCATATACCCAGTTTCGTCCGTTCATTCATCATCCGTTCATTCACATACGTCATCTGTTCATCCACCCACTTCATCCGTTCCACCCTCTTTACACGGTTTATCGACACACTTCTTCCGTTCCACCGACTTCCCTGGTTCCACCCACTTCACCCACTTCACTGGTACCATCCACTTTACCGGTTCCACCCATTTCACCCTTTTCATCTACATACTTCATCCGTTCATCCACCTACTTCATCCATTCTACTCACTTCACCAGTTTCATCCACACACTGCTTTCATTTCATCCACTTCACCCGTTCCACCCATTCCACCCGTTCCACCCACTCCACCCACTTCACGCGTTCCACACGTTCCACCCATTCCACCCACATACTTCCCTGTTCCATCCACATACTTCACCCATTCCATCCACATACTTCACCTGTTCCTTCCAAATACTTCACCCGTTCCTTCCACATACTATACCCATTCCATCCACATACTTCACCTGTTCCAACTACATACTTCACCCATTCCATCCATATACTTCACCCGTTCCATCCACATACTTCACCCGTTCCATCCACATACTTCACCTGTTCCATCCACATACTTCACTCGTTTCGTCCATTTACCTTGATTCATCCACATATTTCACCCGTCCTACATACTTCACCCGTTCCATCCATCAATTTCATCAGTTCAATCCATCAACTTCACCCGTTCCCATTCACATACTTGACCTGCTCCATTCACATACTTGACCCGTTCCATCACCTACTTGACCCGTTCCATCCGAATACTTGACCCGTTCCATCCACATACTTGACCCGTTCCATCCACATATTTGACCGGTTCCAGCCACATACTTCACCCTTTCCATCATCCCATTTTCTCCATTCCTTCCACATATTTCACCCGTTCCTTCCACATACTTCACCCATTCCCTCCATCTACATACTTCACCCGTTCCACCCACATACTTCATCCGTTCCATCCATACACCTCACCCGTTCTGTACACCCACTTTCACTTGTTCACTCTACCTATTTCAACCGTTCCTTCCGCATAGTTCACCTGCGCTTTTCACCCATTTTCTTCATTCCTTCCACACATTTCACCCGTTCCATCCACACACTTCACCTGTTCCATCCATGTACTTCAGCCGTTCCATACATCCACTTTCTCTGTTCCATCTACCTACTTCACCCGTTCCTTCCACATACTTCGCTATTCCATTCACCCACTTTCCCCGATTCTACCCACCCATTTTGCCCGATCCATCCACATACTTCATCCGTTCCATCCACCTACTTCACCCGTTCCATCCACATACTTCACCCGTTTCGTCCATACATTTCCTTCGAATCATTTGCATATTCCACCCGTCCTTCCACATACTTCACCCATTCCAGCTACATACTACACCCGTTCCAACCGCATACTTCACTTGTTCCATCCACATACTTTATCCGTTCCATCCACCTACTTCACCTGTTCCATCCACATACTTCACCCATTCCCATTCACATACTTGATCTGCTCCATTCACATACTTGACCCGTTCATCCACATACTTGACCCGTTCCATCCAAATACTTGACCCGTTCCATCCACATACTTGACCCGTTCCATCCACCTACTTGACCGGTTCCATCCACATATTTGACCGGTTCCAGCCACATACTTCAGCCTTTCCATCATCCCATTTTCTCCGTTCCTTCCACATATTTCACTCGTTCCATCCACATACTTCACCCTTTCCATCATGCCATTTTCTCTGTTCCTTCCACATATTTCACCCATTCCTTCCACATACTTCACCCATTCCATCCATCTACATACTTCACCCATTCCATCCACATACTTCATCCGCTCCATCCATACACCTCATCCGTTCTGTACACCCACTTTCACTTGTTAACTCTACCTATTTCAACCGTTCCTTCCGCATACTTCACCTGTTCTTTTCAGCCATTTTCTTCGTTCCTTCCACACATTTCACCAGTTCCATCCACACACTTCACCCGTTCCATCCATACACTTCACCCGTTCCATGCATCCACTTTTTCTGTTCCATATACCTACTTCACCCATTCCTTCCACATACTTCGCTATTCCATTCACCCACTTTACCCGATTCTACCCACCCATTTTGCCCAATCCATCCACATACTTCACCCGTTCCACGTACTTCACCCGTTCCACATACTTCACCCATTCCACATGCTTCACCTGTTTCACATACTTCACCCGTTCCACATACTTCATCCGTTCCACATAGTTCATCCGCTCCACCCAGTTCATCCGCTCCACCCAGTTCATCCGTTCCATCCAGTTCATCCTTTCCACCCAGTTCGTTTCCACCCAGTTCGTCCGTTCCACCCAGTTCATCCGTTCCATGCACATGCTTCATCAGTTCCAACCCTATACTTCAATTTCTCCCACACACTTCACTTGCTCCATCCACTTCACCCATTCCATCCACATACGTCAACCGCTCCGTCCACATACGTGACCCGTTCCTTCCACATACATCACCCAATCGCTCCATACTCTACAAACGCTCCACACTCTACATCCGTTCCAATCATCATACTTGACCCGTTCCTTCCACCTACATCACCTGTTCCGTCACATAAATCACCCGTTCCATCTCATACATCACCCGTTCCATCACATACATCACCTGTTCCGACATATACATCCCCCATACATCACCCGTTCATTCCACATACATCACCCGTTCGCTCCATACTCTACATCTGCTCCACACTCTACATCTGTTCCATTCAACATACTTGACCCATTCCTTCTACCTACATCATCCGTTCCGTCACATACATCACCCGTTCTGACACATACATCACCCGCTCGCTCCATACTCTACATCCGCTCCACACTCTACATCCGTTCCATTCAACATACTTGACCCATTCCTTCTACCTACATCATCCGTTCCGTCACATACATCACCCATTCCGACACATGCATCACCCGTTACGACACATACATCACCCGCTCGCTCCACACTCTATGCTAACTCCACACTCTACGTCCGCTCCACACTCTACGCTTGCTCCACACTATGCGCCCGCTCCACACTCTACGCCTGCTCCACACTATACGCCTGCTCCAAACTCTACACCCGCCCCACACTCTAGATCCACTATACGTTCTATACCCATTACACACTCTACACTCACTCCACACCTGCTCCACACTCTACAGCTGCTCCAGACACTACATTTACTCCACACCTTACTGCCACTCTACACCCTACTTCCACTCAACACCCTGCATCTGCTCAAAACCCCCCACATCCTACATCCGCTCAACACCCTACATCTGTTCAACACCTTAAGTCTGCTCCATGCCATCATCTACTCCATAGCCTACCACTGCTCCACGCTCTCATCAGCTCCATACCCTCATCTGCTCCACGCTCTCATGCATTCTGTGCTCTCGTCCACTATACGCTCTCATCTGCTATATGCACTTCATCCTCTCCACCGACATTCATCTGCTCTACCGACTTCATCTGCTGAACTCACTCCATCTATTCATCATGCATTATTGGTTCAACTCATGTCACTTGTCGTACGCACTTGATATGTCCCATGTTCTTCATCTCTCCCATGCACTACACTCGTTACATGCACTTGTGGTGTCTAGTCTATTTGTTCCATTTGTACCATGCACTTTTGCCTTTCATGCCATATATCTATTTCATGCACTCTATCAGTTCAGTGCACTCTGTGCACTCATACGTATCATGTATTCATCTTTCCATCCTCTCCACTTTATTCTTCTTGTCCATTTTGTTCCTCTTGTCCATTTCATTCATTTCATCAATTTCATTAATTTCAGCCACTTTACTGCTTTCATACAACTTATACTTTTTATCCTCTTCACTTATTTGTTCCACTTTAATCATTCTATTTTCTTTGTCCTTTTTAGTTTACCGTAGCGGTTATTATCTTTCGATTTCTTGCTCGGATCATGATGCTGGATTGTTATTTAGGATCTTGTAATTTGGGCTAATGTCATTGAGTTGCTGTTATCCAGTTTGAGACACGGGTCGGTTTTAGGGGAAGAGCCAGGTTTTCAGTAGTTTGCGGAAAGACATGAGGTCCTCAGTGAGTCCGATGTGTGGTGGGAGTGCGTTCCACAGAGTGGGGGCCAAGGGTGAGAATGTTGATCCACCTAACCTGACTGAGTTTGCTTTTGGTATGACTAGGAGGCCGGCTGAGTTTGATCTTAGGGCACGAGCCGGGTGATAGGGTTTTAGTTTGCCTTGAAGATATTGAGGTCTGGTTTTATGCAGTGCTCGCTGAGAAATGCATACTGTTTTGATGGTCACCCTTTGGGCAACCGGAAGCCAGTGCAGAGTTTTGAGGGCTGGGGAGATGTGGTCTCTTGGGCCGAACGCTAGTAGCAGTTTGGCTGCGGCGTTTTGTGCTCTTTGTAGTTTATTCAGTTGGTATGCGTGCACTCCGAGGTAGAGGGGGTTAGCATAGCCCAGTCTTGATATAACAATTGATTGGACAGTGGAGAGTCTGTTGGGAAAGGAGAGGTATGGAAAAATGCACCTTAGAGTTTTAAGGTGGTAGTAGCAGGACTTTGAGACTTGGTGCGAGAGGGTTAAGTCAGAGTCTAGGGTGCATCCAAGGTTTTTCCACTGAATTAGAGGGTGTCAGTGAGTTGCCCATGGTAGATGGCCAGGGTAGTGGGTGTGGAAGACGTTTGGTGTTGCCACACAGCATGATTTCGGTTTTGGAGGGATTTAGCAAGAGGTGGTTTGTGGTCATCCAGAGATCTATGTCGAGGAGGCAGGAAGCGAGGTCTGGTCGGCAGTTGGGTTTTGAGTTTAGGATTTTTAGAATGAGTTGAATGTCATTGGCGTAGTTGTAGCACAGGATGTTGTGTAAGCATATTATTCTTGGGAGGGTGGCCAGGTAGAGGTTAAACAGGAAGGCTTATAGGCATGCTCTTTGTGAAACTCTGGTGTTGACTGGTCGGGCTTGGGAGCCATAGGTGGAGAGTAGGGTTATTTGGTTTCTATTGTTGAGGAAGAATGCTATCCATCTGAGGGTGGTTCCACGAATTCATAGGGAGTGGAGGCAGTCAAGCAGGATTGAGTCGTCAATTGTGTCGAAGGCGGTAGCTAGGTCAAGAAGGATTAATGCAGTGCATCCTGCAGAATCTGCCGTGTTTTTAAGGTCATCCCAGATTGAGGTTAGGGTGGTTTTGGTTCCGGGTCGGGCTCTGAAACCTGATTGAGCTGGGTCTAGGAGATTGTTGGCTTCGACAAAGGTATTTAGTTGGGAGTAGGTGGTTTGGTCAATGAGTTTGGCTAGGAATCTGGTGTTTGAGATGGGGTGGTAGTTTTTGGGCTCGAGACGGTCGAGGGAAGCTTTTTTGACATGAATCGTTTTGAATGCGTCGGGAAAAATTCCTGAGGAAAGGGAATCGTTTATGATGGTTCTTGCGTGTTCTCCTGTGCAGGTAGAAGTGAACATTTCTTTGAGGGTTGTGGCTGGGCAAGGGTCCAGCGCAGAGCCGGATGGTTTGCGGGCAGAGAGAAGTTTGAAAAATTGGTCAGTTGATATTGAACTGAAGGAGTCGAACGTTGGTTGGGAAGTGGTCGCAGGCGGTGGGTTGGCTTGTGTGGAGGGTGGATTGCCTGGTGGGTGAATGAGAGCTAGTTTGTTGGTTAGAGTGTGTGTTCTTTCGAGAGCTGTGGTGTAAAAGCGGAGAGAGAGTGAGTGACACAGTGATTGTGAGGGGGTCGGGAGGGTGGTGATGCATGATGGTTTGGTGAATTCGGTGATAATTCTGTTCTTTGCTGGGGTTTTACAGTTTAGGATTCGGGAGTTGTAATGGGCTTTTTTTTTGTCCCGGATTTCAGCCTTGTACTGGCGAAGGTGTTGGGCCAAGGTCGATCTGCTGAGGGGTGTTTTGTCTTTCCACCATTTGTGTTCTAGGGATTTATGTAGTTGTTTGGTGGTCTTCAGTTCAGGTGTGAACCATCTAGGGAAAAGGTCACGGCAGGCTGATGGTTTGCAAGAGAGTGTGAGCCACATTAGTGAGGTGTTGAGCCATGAGTCAAAGGCGTTGGGGGTTAGTTGTTCATTGAGTACGGAGGTAGGGGTTGGAGACTGAAGGAGTGCGTCAGCTAGGCCAGGAAAGATTATTAGTTTCTTCCAGCATTTGCGTAGATTCTGAGGTTCAGGTTCGGGTAAGGGGAGAGGGTTGGGTGAGCGAATGGTGAAAGAAACAATGAAGTGATCGGACCAGATGATAGGGGTGGGGGGGTTTAGATGTATCAGTTTGTGGGAGCTGAAGATGGCATCAAGTGTATGTCCTTTATAGTGAGTCGGGCCATTTATGTGGGGTATGAGGTTAATCGCGTCAAGGCCATCAACCAGAGAGTATGTCATAGGGTTGGTGGGAATGTCAAGCCATATGTTGAAATCTCCTAGGAGGGTGAGGTTGGGATGGTTTAGTTGGAGGGTGGCTATAGAGTCGCAGAGGTTGTTTGAGAATTGTCTATCATAGCCAGGGGGTCTGTAGATTATTAGGAAGCTGTGGGAGAACGAAGGGGGGAGAGAGAGTTTTACGAGGAGTGATTCGCAGGAAGGAATGGATGGCTGGTTGTCGATGACAAGCGTAGAAGTAAGATTTGAAAGCAATTGCTATTCCTCTTCCGCTGGAGGGACGGTTTAGTGGGATGAGGGAGTAGTCTGGGGGGAATGTTTTGTTGGCGATCGGGGCAAAGTCGTCAGAGAACCAGGTTTCCATGATAAAGACCAGGTCCAATTTGTCAGAGGCGAGGAGGTCAAAGATGCTGTGTCTGTGTTTTGCTACCGATCGGGCATTAAAAAGGATGCAATTAACTTTGGTACATGAGGGTGATGAGGGAGTTGCAGAGGAGGGGGTGGAAAATGGGAAGCCAGTGGTGGGGGTGCATGGTGGTCGATGGGAAGAGTAGGCGGGCGGTTGAGTTGATGGGTTTGGGGGTGAAGAGGTTGGACTGGTTTGGCGAATTGACTGGATTTGGAGTTTCGGTTGTGGTCGGTGAGAAATTGAGGGAGAGGGGTTTTAGGTAGGGTGAGGCAGGGCGGGAGGGTGGTGCTGGTCGAGATTGGGAGGATGAGGAGGTGGGTCTAGACAGGAGTGGCGATGAGTACTGAGCAATTGAGGGAGACCAAGTACATTTTCTCTTCAGTGTTTTTGCTGTGGTTGGAGTGTGAGAGAGGGTAGGGGGGATGGAGGGGAGAGGGAAGCAGCTACTGTTCTTGCCAGGGTGAGGCATGCAATTTTTAGGGAGGGGAAGGAATGGGCTTGCGGGCAGATGATGGTGGGAGTTGATGAGGGGAGTGGGGGTTGTATGGTAGCGGGGATGGGAGTGCTTGGGAGGTGAGGCTGGCCGTTGGTCGGGTGGGTGGGGGTAGCGACCATGATGATAGTAGGTGGGTTGGAGGAGGGGATGGGAGTGCTTGGGAAGTGAGGCTGGCTGTTGGTCTAGTGGGAGGGGGAGGCGGGTATTATGATTGTAGGCGGGAGGGAGGAGGGGGTGGGAGGAGGAGTGGTTTTAGGATGATTGGCTCACCCTCATGCTCCTCAGGCTTGGTGCTTGGATAGGGGATGAGTAGGGGATGTGGTGGTGGGCAGGATGGGTTGGTGGGGGTTGGATGGTAGGGTGGGCAGGAGGGGAGGTGGGCACGAGGAGGTTATTTTTTGAGGTCTTTGGTGGGTTTGGGGGACTCATGCTTTTGTTAGTTTGAGCTGTGTTATAGTTGGAGTTGGATGGTTTCGTTCACACCTTTCCACTACAACTATACCACCGGATGTTTAGCTGTACACACTCTATGCCACAGGGTGAGATTATTCTCAGTTTCTAAGTTCAACTATATCACAGGGTTATATTATTCACAGTTTCTAGGTACAACTATACCACAGGGTGGGATTATTCAAAGCTTCTACGTACAACTAAATCACAGTTTCTATTTAAGTTATCTAATTAGCTAATAGGCCGACTTACTAAATGCAGACTACACAACAGATGTACTAATAGGCGGACATTCTGAATGCAATTATACCACAGATATGCTATCAGGGAGACTTTCTAAACGTGGATAACACAACAGATATGCTATTAGGCAGATTTTCTAAATGCAATTATACCACAGATATGCAGTTAGGCAGACTTTCGAAATGCAATTATACCACATAATGCTATTAGGAACACTTTCTAAGTGTAGGCAATTATACCACAAAATGCAATTAGGGACACTGTCTAAGTGTAGGCTACTCCACATGCATGCTATTAGGCAAGACTTTCTAAAGGGTAGAATACACCACAGATATGCTATTAGGGAAATGTTCTAATGCAACCACTTCTAGGAGCAACTACACCACAGATATGCTATTTGGCGGACTTTCTAAATGCAATTATACCACAGAGTGCTATTAGGGACTTCCGAAGTGTAGTCTACACCACAGATATGCTATTAGATGGACTTTCTAAGTGTAGACTACACCACAGCTTCTAACCACTTCTAGGAGCAACTACACCACAGGTATGCTATTAGGCGGACATTCTGAGTGCAATTATACCACAGAATGCTATTAGGGACACTATCTAAGTGTAGGCTACACCACAGATATGCTAGAAATTCTATTAGGCGGACTTTCTAAGTGTAGACTACATCACAGCTATGCTATTAGGCAGACTTTCTTAAGGTAGACTACACCACAGGTATGCTATTGGGTACACATTCTAAATACAACCACTTCTAGGAGCAACTACACCACAGATATGCTATTAGGTGGACTTTCTAAATGCAATTATGTCAAGATATGCTATTAGGCAATCTTTCTAAATGCAAACTAGAACAAAGATATGCTATTAGGCAGAATTTCTAAATGCAATTACACCAGGATGTGCTATTAGGCAGACTTTTAGGAGCAACTACACCACAGATATGCTATCAGGGCGATTTTCTAAATGCAATTACACCAAGATATGCTACCAGGCAGTCTTTCTAAATGCAATTACACCAGGATATGCTATTAGGCAGTCTTTTAACTGCAATCTAGAACACAGATATGCTATCAGGCGGACTTTCTAAATGCACTTACACCAAGATATGCTATTAGGCATACTTTCTAAATGCAATTGCACCAATATATGTTATTAGGCAGGCTATCTAAATGCAATTACACCTAGATATGCTTTCAGGCGGACTTTCTAAATGCAATTAGAACAATATTTGCTATTAGGCGGACTTTCTACATGCAATTAGACCAGTATATGCTATCAGGTGGATTTTCTAAAAGCACTTACACCAAGATATGTTATTAGGTGGACTTTCTAAATGCACTTACACCAAGACATGTTATTAGGTGGACTTTCTAAATGCACAAAGACCAATATATGCTATCAGGCGGACTGATTTTCTAAATGCAATTAGACCAATATATGCTATCAGGCAGATTTTCTAAATGCAATTACACCAGGATATGCTACCAGGCAGTCTTTGTAAATGCAATTACACCAGAATATGCTGTTAGGCGGTCTTTCTGACTGAAAACTAGAACACAGATATGCTATTAGGCAGACTTTCTAAATGCAATTACACAACAGACACCAAAATATGATACCAGGCAGTCTTTCTAAATGGAATTACACCAGGATATGTTATTAGGCAGGCTTTTTAACTGCAAACTAGAGCACAGATATGCTATTAGGCGGGTTTTCTAAATGCAATTAGACCTAGATATGCTATCAGGCGGACATTCTAAATGCAATTACACCAAGATATGCTATAAGGCGGACTTTCTAAATGCAATTAGACCAATATATGCTATCAGGCAGATTTTCTAAATGCAGTTAGACCAATATATGCTATCAGGCGGACTTTCTAAATGCAATTACACCAAGATATGCTATCAGGCGGACTTTCTAAATGCAATTAGACCAATATATGCTATCAGGAGGAATTTCTAAATGCAATTACACCAAGATATGCTATCAGGCGGAATTTCTAAATGCAATTAGACCAATATGTGCTATCAAGCGTATTTTCTAAATGAAATTACAAAAAGATATGCTACCAGACAGTCTTTCTAAATGCAAACTAGAACACAGATATGCTACCAGGGGGACTTTCTAAATGCAATTAGACCAAGATGTGCTATCAGGCAGATTGTCTAAATGCAAGCTAGAACACAGATATGCTATCAGGCAGACTTTCTAAATGCAATTAGACCAAGATATGCTATCAGGCAGACTTTCTAAATGCAATTAGACCAAGATATGCTATTAGGTGAATATTCTAAATGCAATTAAACCAAGATATGCTATCAGGTGGATTTTCTAAATGCAATTACACCAAGACATGTTATCAGGCGGATTTTCGAAATGCAATTACACCAAGATATGCTATGAGGCAGACTTTCTAAATGCAATTAGACCAATATATGCTATTAGGCAGATTTGATAAATGCAATTACAGCAAGAAATGCTATCAGGCGGATTTTCTAAATGTAATTACACCAAGATATGCAATCAGGCAGACTTTCTAAGTGCAATTAGACCAAAATATGCTATCAGATGGATTTTCTAAATGCAATTACACCAAGATATGCTATCAGGTGGAATTTCTAAATGCAATTACACCAGGATATGCTATCAGTATGATTTTCTAAATGCAATTATACCACAGAGTGCTATTAGGGACTTCCTAAGTGTAGTCTACACCACAGATATGCTATTAGGCGCACTTTCTAAGTGTAGACTACACCACATCTTCTAACCACTTCTTGAAGAACTACACCACAGGTATGCTATTAGGCGGACATTCTGAGTGCAATTATACCACAGAATGCTATTAGGGACACTATCTAAGTGTAGGCTACTGCACAGATATGCTAGATATGCTATTAGGTGGACTTTCTAAGAGTAAACTACATCACAGCTATGCTATTAGGCGGACTTTCTTAAGGTAGATTACACCACAGATATACTAGTGGGTACACGTTCTAAATGCAACCACTTCTAGGAGCAATTACACCACAGATATGCTATCAGGTGGACTTTCTAAATGCAATTATGCCAAGATATGCTATTAGACAGTATTTCTAAATGCAAACTAGAACACAGATATGTTATTAGGTGTATTTTCTAAATGCTGTTATACCAGTATGCTATAAGGTGGACTACTAAATTCGATTGTACCAAGGAATCCTATTAGGCAGTCTTTCTAAATGCAAACTAGAACACAGATATGCTATTAGACGGAATTTCTAAATGCAATTACACCAGGAAGTGCTATTAGGTGGACTTTCAGAAGCAACTGCACCACAGATATGCTATTTGGGTGATTTTCTAAATGCAATTACACCAAGATATGCCACCAGGCAGTCTTTCTAAATGCAATTACACCAGGATATGCTATTAGGCAGTCTTTTAACTGCAATCTAGAACACAGATATGCTATTAGGCGGATTTCCTAAATGCAATTACACAAAGATATGCTATCAGGTGGATTTCTAAATGCAATTACACCAAGATATGCTATCAGGCAGATTTTCTAAATGCAATTATACCTCATAGTGCTATTAGGGACTTCCTAAGTGTAGTCTACTCCACAGATAAGCGATTAGGTGGACTTTCTAAGTGTAGACTACACCAAAGCTTCTAACCACTTCTTGGAGCAACTACACCAAATGTATGCTATTAGGCGGACATTCTGAGTGCAATTATACCACATAATGTTATTAGGGACACTATCTAAGTGTAGACTACATCACAGCTATGCTATTAGGCGGGCTTTCTTAAGGTAGACTACACCACAGATATGCTATTGTGTACACGTTCTAAATGCAACCACATCTAGGAGCAACTACACCACAGATATGCTATTAGGTGGACTTTCTAAATGCAATTATGCCAAGACATGTTACCAGGCAGTCTTTCTAAATGCAATTAAACCAGGATATGCTATTAGGCAGTCTTTTAACTGCAATCTAGAACACAGATATGCTATTAGGCGGACTTTCTAGATGCAATCAGACCAAGATATGATATTAGGCGGACATTCTAAATGGAATTATGTCAAGATATGCTATAAGGCGGATTTTCTAAATGCACTAACATCAAGATATGCTATTAGGCAGACTTTATAAATGCAATTACAACAAGATATGCTATCAGGCAGACTTTCTTAATGCAATTACGACAAGATATGCTATTAAGTGGATTTTCTAAATGCAATTGAACAAATATATGTTATTAGGTGGACTTTCTAAATGCAATTACACCTAGCTATGCTATCAGGCGGACTTTCTAAATGCAATTAGACCAATATATGCTACCAGGCGGACTTTCTACATGCAATTAGACCAGGATATCCTATTAGGCAGTCTTTCTAACTGCAAACTAGAACCCAGATATGTTATTAGGTGGACTTTCTAAAGGAAATTACACCAAGATATGCTGTCAGGCGGACTTTCTAAATGTAATTACACCAATATATGCTATCAGGCTTACTTTCTAAATGCAATTAGACCAATATATGCTATCAGGCAGTCTTTCTAAATGAAAACTAGAAGACAGATATGCTATTAGGCGGACTTTCTAAATGCAATTAAACCAAGATATGCTATCAGGCGGATTTTCTAAATGCAATTACACCAAGATATGCTACCAGGCAGTCTTTCTAAATGCAAACTAGAACACAGATATGCTATCAGGCGGACTTTCTAAATGCAATTACACCAAGATGTGCTGTCAGGCGGATTTTCTAAATGCAAACTAGAACACCAATATGCTATCAAGTGGACTTTCTAAATGCAATTAGACCAAGATATGCTATCAGGCGGACTTTCTAAATGCAATTACACCAAGATATGCTATCAGGTGGATTTTCTAAATACAATTACATCAAGATATGCAACCAGGTGAATTTTCTAAATGCAATTACACCAAGATATGCTATCAGTTGGATTTTCTAAATGCAATTACACCAATATCTGCTATCAGGCAGACTTTCTAAATGCAATTAGACCAATATATGCTATGAGGCTGATTTTCTAAATGCAATTACACCAAGATATGCTATCAGGCGGACTTTCTAAGTGCAATTAGACCAAAATATGTATCAGGCGGATTTTCTAAATGCAATTACACCAAGATATGCTATCAGGTGGATTTTGTAAATGCAATTATACCACAGAGTGCTATTAGGGACTTCCTAAGTGTAGTCTACTCCACAGATATGTTATTAGGCCGACTTTCTTTGTGTAGACTAGACCACAGCTTCTAACCACTTCTTGGTGCAACTACACCACAGGTATGCTATTAGGCGGACATTCTGAGTGCAATTATGCCACAGAATGCTATTAGGGACACTATATAAGTATATGCTACAGCACAGATATCCTAGATATGCTATTAGGTGGACTTTCTAAGTTTAGACTACATCACAGTTATGCTACTAGGCGGACTTTCTTAAGGTAGACTACACCACAGATATGCTATTGGGTACATGTGCTAAATGCAACCACTACTAGGAGCAACTACACCACAGATATGCCATTAGGTGGACTTTCTAAATGCAATTATGCCAAGATATGCTATTAGGCAGTCTTTCTAAATGCAAACTAGAACACAGATATGTTATTAGGCATATCTTCTAAATGCAGTTATACCAATATGCTATTAGGTGGACTTACTAAATTCGATTGTATCAAGAAATCCAATTAGGCAGTCTTTCTAAATGCAAACTAGAACACATATATGCTATCAGACAGACTTTCCAAATGCAATTAGACCAAGATGTGCTTTCAGGCGGATTTTCTAAATGCAAACTAGAACACAGATATGCTATCAGGCGGACATTCTAAATGCAATTAGACCAAGATATACTATCCGGCGGACATTCTAAATGCAATTAGACCAAGATATACTGTTAGCCAGACTTTCTAAATGCAATTACAGCAAGATATGCTATCAGGCAGACTTTCTAAATGCAATTATACCAATATATGCTATCAGGCTGATTTTCTAAATGCAATTACATCAAGATATGCTTTCAGGCAGATTTTCTAAATGCAATTATACCACAGAGTGCTATTAGGAATACTATCTAAGTGTAGACTACATCACAGCTATGCTATTAGGCGGACTTTCTTAAGGTAGACTACACCACAGATATGCTTTTGGGTACAAGTTCTAAATGCAACCACTTCTAGGAGCAACTACACCACAGATATGCTAATAGGTGGACTTCCTAAATGCAATTATGCCAAGATATGCTATTAGGCAGTCTTTCGAAATGCAAACTAGAACACAGATATGTTATTAGGCGTTATACCAATATGCTATTAGGTGGACTTACTAAATTCGATTGTGCCAAGGAATCCTATTAGACAGTCTTTCTAAATGTAAACTCAAACACAGATATGCTATTAGATGGAATTTCTAAATGCAATTACACCAGGATGTGCTATTAGGTGGACTTTTAGAAGCAACTACACCACAGATATGCTATTAGGGTGATTTTCTAAATGCAATAACACCAAGATATGCTACCAGGCAGTCTTTCTAAATGCAATTACACCAGGATATGCTATTAGGCAGTCTTTTAACTGCAATCTAGAACACAGATATGCTATTAGGCGGACTTTCTAAATGCAATTAGACCGAGATATACTATTAGGCAGACTTTCTAAATGCAATTACGTCAAGATATGTTATTAGGAAGATTTTCTAAATGCACTTACACCAATATATGCTATTAGGCAGACTTTCTAAATGCAATTACACCAAGATAGGCTATCAGGCGGACTTTCTTAATGCAATTATGTCAAGATATTCTATTAGGTGGATTTTCTAAATGCAATTGCACTAATATATGTTTTTTAGGCGGACTTTCTAAATGCAATTACACCTAGATATGCTATCAGGTGGACTTTCTACATGCAATTAGACCAGGATATCCTATTAGGCGGTCTTTCTAACTGCAAACTAGAACACAGATATGCTATTAGGTGGACTTTCTAAATGCAATTACACCAATATATGCTACCAGGCCGTCCTAAATGCAATTACACCAGGATATGTTATTATACAGTCTTTCTAACTGCAAAATAGAACAAATATATGCTATTAGGCGGATTTTCTAAATGGAATAACACCAAGATATGCTGTCAGGCGGACTTTCTAAATGCAATTACACCAATATATGCTACCAGGCGGACTTTCTAAATGCAAGTAGACCAAAATATGTAATCAGGCTGTCTTTCTAAATGCAAACTAGAACACAGATATGCTATCAGGCAGACTTTTTAAATGCAATTAGACCAAGATGTGCTATCAGGCGGATTTTCTAAATGATATTACACCAGGATATCCTATTAGGCGGTCTTTCTAACTTCAAACTAGAACACAGATATGCTATTAGGCGGACTTTCTAAATGCAATTACACCAAGATATGCTATCAGGCAGATGTTCTAAATGCAATTACACCAAGATATGCTACCAGGCAGTCTTTCGAAATGCAAACTAGAACACATATGAGCTATCAGACGGACTTTTCAAGTGCAATTAGACCAAGATGTGCTATCAGGCAGACATTCTAAATGCAATTGCAGCAAGATATGCTATCAGGCAGACTTTCTAAATGCAATTAAACCAATATATGCTATCAGGCTGATTTTCTAAATGCAATTACATCAAGATATGCTTTCAGGCAGATTTTCTAAATGCAATTACACCAAGATAAGCTATCAGGCAGATTTTCTAAATGCAATTATACCACAGAGTGCTATTAGGAATACTATCTAAGTGTAGACTACATCACAGCTATGCTATTAGGCGGACTTTCTTAAGGTAGACTACACCACAGATATGCTTTTGGGTACAAGTTCTAAATGCAACCACTTCTAGGAGCAACTACCCCAAAGATATGCTAATAGGTGGACTTTCTAAATGCAATTATGCCAAGATATGCTATTAGGCAGTTTTCGAAATGCAAACTAGAACACAGATATGTTATTTGGCGTATTTTCTAAATGCAGTTATACCAATATGCTATTAGGTGGACTTACTAAATTCGATTGTGCCAAGGAATCCTATTAGACAGTCTTTCTAAATGCAAACTCGAACACAGATATGCTATTAGACAGAATTTCTAAATGCAATTACACCAGGTTGTGCTATTAGGTCGACTTTTAGAAGCAACTACACCACAGATATGCTACTAGGGTGATTTTCTAAATGCAATTACACCAAGATATGCTACCAGGCAGTCTTTCTAAATGCAATGACACCAGGATATGCTATTAGGCAGTCTTTTAACTGCAATCTAGAACACAGATATGCTATTAGGAGGACTTTCTAAATGCAATTAGACCAAGATTTGCTATTAGGCGGACTTTCTAAATGAACTTACACCAACATTTGCTATTAGGCAGACTTTCAAAATGCAATTACACCAAGATATGCTACCAGGTGGACTTTCTAAATGCAATCACGTCAAGATTTGCTAGTAAACGGATTTTCTAAATGCAATTGCACCAATATATGTTATTAGGCAGGCTTTCTAAATGCAATTACACCTGTTTATGCTATCAGGTGGACTTTCTAAATGCAATTAGACCAATATTTAATACCAGGCGGACTTTCTACATGCAATTAGACCAGGATATGCCATCAGGTGGATTTCCTAAATGCACTTACACCAATATATGTTATTAGGTGGACTTTCTAAATGCACTTACACCGAGATATGTTATTAGGCGCACTTTCTAAATCAATTACACCAAGATATGCTATCAGGCGGACTTTCTAAATGCAATTAGACCAATATATGCTATCAGGCGGATTGATTTTCTAAATGCAATTAGACCAAGATATGCTATGAGGCAGATTTTCTATATGCAATTACACCAGGATATGCTGTTAGGCGGTCTTTCTGACTGAAAACTAGAACGCAGATATCCTATTAGGCGGACTTTCTAAATGCAATTACACCAAGATATGCTGTCAGGTGGACTTTCTAAATGCAATTAGACAAGATGTGCTATCAGGCGGACTTTCTAAATGCAATTACACGAATATATGCTATCAGGTGGACTTTCTAAATGCAATTACACCAAGATATGCTGTCAGGCGGACTTTCTAAATGTAATTACACCAATATATGCTATCAGGCTTACTTTCTAAATGCAATTAGACCAATATATGCTATCAGGCAGTCTTTCTAAATGAAAACTAGAAGAGAGATATGCTATTAGGCGGAATTTCTAAATGCAATTACACCAAGATATGCTATCAGGCGGATTTTCTAAATGAAATTACACCAAGATATGCTACCAGGCAGTCTTTCTAAATGCAAACTAGAACACAGATATGCTATCAGGCAGACTTTTTAAATGCAATTAGACCAAGATGTGCTATCAGGTGGATATTCTAAATGCAATTACACCAATATCTGCTATCAGGCAGACTTTCTAAATGCAATTAGACCAATATATGCTATCAGGTGGACTTTCTAAATGCAATTACACCAAGATATGCTGTCAGGCGGACTTTCTAAATGTAATTTAATTACACCAATATATGCTATCAGGCTTACTTTCTAAATGCAATTAGACCAATATATGCTATCAGGCAGTCTTTCTAAATGAAAACTAGAAGACAGATATGCTATTAGGCGGAATTTCTAAATGCAATTACACCAAGATATGCTATCAGGCGGATTTTCTAAATGAAATTACATCAAGATATGCTACCAGGCAGTCTTTCTAAATGCAAACTAGAACACAGATATGCTATCAGGCAGACTTTTTAAATGCAATTAGACCAAGATGTGCTATCAGGCGGATTTTCTAAATGATATTACACCAGGATATCCTATTAGGCGGTCTTTCTAACTACAAACTAGAACACAGATATGCTATTAGGTGGACTTTCTAAATGCAATTACACCAAGATATGCTATCAGGCAGATGTTCTAAATGCAATTACACCAAGATATGCTACCAGGCAGTCTTTCGAAATGCAAACTAGAACACACATATGCTATCAGACAGACTTTTCAAGTGCAATTAGACCAAGATGTGCTATCAGGCAGACATTCTAAATGCAATTACAGCAAGATATGCTATCAGGCAGACTTTCTAAATGCAATTAAACCAATATATGCTATCAGGCTGATTTTCTAAATGCAATTACATCAAGATATGCTTTCAGGCAGATTTTCTAAATGCAATTACACCAAGATATGCTGTCAGGCAGATTTTCTAAATGCAATTATACCACAGAGTGCTATTAGGAATACTATATAAGTGTAGACTACATTACAGCTATGCTATTAGGCGGACTTTCTTAAGGTAGACTACATCACAGATATGCTTTTGGGTACAAGTTCTAAATGCAACCACTTCTAGGAGCAACTACCCCAAAGATATGCTAATAGGTGGACTTTCTAAATGCAATTATGCCAAGATATGCTATTAGGCAGTTTTCGAAATGCAAACTAGAACACAGATATGTTATTAGGCGTATTTTCTAAATGCAATTATACCAATATGCTATTAGGTGGACTTACTAAATTCGATTGTGCCAAGGAATCCTATTAGACAGTCTTTCTAAATGCAAACTCGAACACAGATATGCTATTAGACAGAATTTCTAAATGCAATTACACCAGGTTGTGCTATTAGGTGGACTTTTAGAAGCAACTACACCACAGATATGCTACTAGGGTGATTTTCTAAATGCAATTACACCAAGATATGCTACCAGGCAGTCTTTCTAAATGCAATGACACCAGGATATGCTATTAGGCAGTCTTTTAACTGCAATCTAGAACACAGATATGCTATTAGGAGGACTTTCTAAATGCAATTAGACCAAGATTTGCTATTAGGCGGACTTTCTAAATGAACTTACACCAACATTTGCTATTAGGCGGACTTTCAAAATGCAATTACACCAAGATATGCTACCAGGCGGACTTTCTAAATGCAATTACGTCAAGATATGCTAGTAAACAGATTTTCTAAATGCAATTGCACCAATATATGTTATTAGGCAGGCTTTCTAAATGCAATTACACCTACATATGCTATCAGGTGGACTTTCTAAATGCAATTAGATCAATATTTAATATCAGGCAGACTTTCTACATGCAATTAGACCAGGATATGCCATCAGGTGGATTTCCTAAATGCACTTACACCAATATATGTTATTAGGTGGACTTTCTAAATGCACTTACACCGAGATATGTTATTAGGCGCACTTTCTAAATCAATTACACCAAGATATGCTATCAGGCGGACTTTCTAAATGCAATTAGACCAATATATGCTATCAGGCGGATTGATTTTCTAAATGCAATTAGACCAAGATATGCTATCAGGCAGATTTTCTATATGCAATTACACCAGGATATGATGTTAGGCGGTCTTTCTGACTGAAAACTAGAACACAGATATCCTATTAGGCGGACTTTCTAAATGCAATACACCAAGATATGCTGTCAGGTGGACTTTCTAAATGGAATTAGACAAGATGTGCTATCAGGTGTACTTTCTAAATGCAATTACACCAAGATATGCTGTCAGGCGGACTTTCTAAATGTAATTACACCAATATATGCTATCAGGCTTACTTTCTAAATGCAATTAGACCAATATATGCTATCAGGCAGTCTTTCTAAATGAAAACTAGAAGACAGATATGCTATTAGGCGGAATTTCTAAATGCAATTACACGAAGATATGTTATCAGGCGGATTTTCTAAATGAAATTACACCAAGATATGTTACCAGGCAGTCTTTCTAAATGCAAACTAGAACACAGATATGCTATCAGGTGGACCTTTTAAATGCAATTACACCAAGATATGCTATCAGGTGGATATTCTAAATGCAATTACACCAATATCTGCTATCAGGCAGACTTTCTAAATGCAATTAGACCAATATATGTTATGAGGCTGATTTTCTAAATGCAATTACACCATGATATGCTATCAGGTGGATTTTCTAAATGCAATTATACCACAGAGTGCTATTAGGGACTTCCTAATTGTAGTCTACTCCACAGATATGTTATTAGGTGGACTTTCTACTTAGAGACTACACCACAGCTTCTAACCACTTCTTGGAGCAACTACACCACAGGTTTGCTATTAGGCAGATATTCTGAGTGCAATTGCACCACAGACTGCTATTAGGGACACTATATAAGTGTATGCTACAGCACAGATATCCTAGATATGCTATTAGGTGGACTTTCTAAGTTTAGACTACATCACAGTTATGCTACTAGGCGGACTTTCCTAAGGTAGACTGCACCACAGATATCCTATTGGGTACATGTGCTAAATGCAACCACTACTAGGAGCAACTACACCACAGATATGCTATTAGGTGGACTTTCTAAATGCAATTATGCCAAGATATGCTATTAGGCAGTCTTTCTAAATGCAAACTAGAACACAGATATGTTATTAGGCATATTTTCTAAATGCAGTTATACCAATATGCTATTAGTTGGACTTACTAAATTCGATTGTATCAAGGAATCCTATTAGGCAGTCTTTCTAAATGCAAACTAGAACACAGATATGTTATTAGACAGAATTTCTAAATGCAATTACACCAGGATGTGCTATTAGGCGGACTTTTAGAAGCAACTACACCACAGATATGCTATTAGGGTGATTTTCTAAATGCAATTACACCAAGATATGCTACCAGACAGTCTTTCCAAATGCAATTACACCAGGATATGCTATTAGGCAGTCTTTTAACTGCAATCTAGAACACAGATATGCTACTAGGTGGACTTTATAAATGCAATTAGACCAAGATATACTATTAGGCGGACTTTCTAAATGCAATTACGTCAAGATATGCTATTAGGCGGATTTTCTAAATGCACTTACACCAATATATGCTATTAGGCAGACTTTCTAAATGCAATTACACCAAGATAGGCTATCAGGCGGACTTTCTTAATGCAATTACGTCAAGATATTCTATTAGGTGGATTTTCTAAATGCAATTGCACTAATATATGTTTTTAGGCGGACGTTCTAAATGCAATTACACCTAGATATGCTATCAGGCAGACTTTCTAAATGCAATTAGACCAATATATGCTATCAGGTGGACTTTCTACATGCAATTAGACCAGGATATCCTATTAGGCGGTCTTTCTAACTGCAAACTAGAACACAGATATGCTATTAGGCGGACTTTCTAAATGCAATTACACCAATATATGCTACCTGGCCGTCCTAAATGCAATTACACCAGGATATGTTATTATACAGTCTTTCTAACTGCAAGCTAGAACAAAGATATGCTATTAGGCGGATTTTCTAAATGCAATTACACCAATATATGCTATCAGGTGGACGTTCTAAATGGAATTACACCAAGATATGCTGTCAGGCGGACTTTCTAAATGCAAGAAGACCAAAATATGTAATCAGCTGTCTTTCTAAATGCAAACTAGAACACAGATATGCTATCAGGCAGACTTTTTAAATGCAATTAGACCAAGATGTGCTATCAGGCGGATTTTCTAAATGATATTACACCAGGATATCCTATTAGGCGGTCTTTCTAACTTCAAACTAGAACACAGAAATGATATTAGGCGGACTTTCTAAATGCAATTACACCAAGATATACTATCAGGCAGATGTTCTAAATGCAATTACACCAAGATATGCTACCAGGCAGTCTTTCTAAATGCAAACTAGAACACATATATGCTATCAGATGGACTTTTCAAGTGCAATTAGACCAAGATGTGCTATCAGGCAGACATTCTAAATGCAATTACAGCAAGATATGCTATCAGGCAGACTTTCTAAATGCAATTAAACCAATATATGCTATCAGGCTCATTTTCTAAATGCAATTACATCAAGATATGCTTTCAGGCAGATTTTCTAAATGCAATTACACCAAGATATGCTATCAGGCAGATTTTCTAAATGCAATTATACCACAGAGTGCTATTAGTAATACTATCTAAGTGTAGACTACATCACAACTATGCTATTAGGCGGACTTTCTTAAGGTAGACTACACCACAGATATGCTTTTGGGTACAAGTTCTAAATGCAACCACTTCTAGGAGCAACTACCCCAAAGATATGCTAATAGGTGGACTTTCTAAATTCAATTATGCCAAGATATGCTATTAGGCAGTTTTCGAAATGCAAACTAGAACACAGATATGTTATTAGGCGTATTTTCTAAATGCAGTTATACCAATATGCTATTAGGTGGACTTACTAAATTCGATTGTGCCAAGGAATCCTATTAGACAGTCTTTCTAAATGCAAACTCGAACACAGATATGCTATTAGACAGAATTTCTAAATGCAATTACACCAGGATGTGCTACCAGGCAGTCTTTCTAAATGCAATTACACCAGGATATGCTATTGGGCAGTCTTTTAACTGCAATCTAGAACACAGATATGCTATTAGGCAGACTTTCTAAATGCAATTAGACCAAGATTTACTATTAGGCAGATTTTCTAAATGCAATTACGTCAAGATATGTTATTAGGAAGATTTTCTAAATGCACTTACACCAAGATATGCTATTAGGCAGACTTTCTAAATGCAATTATACCAAGATATGCTATCAGGCAGACTTTCTAAAAGCAATTAGACCAATATATGCTATCAGGCAGACTTACTACATGCAATTAGACCAGGATATCCTATTAGGCGGTCTTTCTAACTTCAAACTAGAACACAGATATGCTATTAGGTGTATTTTCTAAACGCAATTATACCAAGATATGCTATCAGGTAGACTTTCTTAATGCAATTTCACCAATATATGCTACCAGGCAGTCCTTCTAAATGCAATTACACCAGGATATGTTATTAGACAGTCTTTCTAACTGCAAACTAGAACACAGATATGCTATTAGTCGGATTTTCTAAATGCAATTAGACCAAGATGTGCTGTCAGGCGGACTTTCTTAATGCAATTACACCAATATATGCTATGAGGCGGACATTCTAAATGCAACTAGACCAATATATGCTATCAGGCAGTCTTTCTAAATGCAAACTAGAACACAGATATGCTAGTAGGCATAAATGCAATTACACCAAGATATGCTATCAGGCAGACTTTCTAAATGCAATTAGACCAAGATGTGCTATCAGGCAGATTTTCTAAATGCAATTACACCAAGATATGCTATCAGGCAGATTTTCTAAATGCAATTACACCAATATATGCTACCAGGCTGTCCTTCTAAATGCAATTACACCAGGATATGTTATTAGACAGTCTTTCTAACCACAAACTAGAACACAGATATGTTATTAGGCGGATTTTCTAAATGCAATTATACCAATATAAGTTATCAGGTGGACTTTCTAAATGCAATTAGACCAAGATGTGCTATCAGGCAGACTTTTTAAATGCAATTACACCAATATATGCTACTAGGTGCACTTTCTAAATGGAATTATACCAAGATATGGTGTCAGGCGGACTTTCTAAATGCAATTACACCAATATATAGTATCAGGCAGACTTTCTAAAGGCAAGTCGACCAATATATGCTATCAGGCAGTCACTAAATGCAAACTAGAACACAGATGTTCTATCAGGCAGACTTTCTAAATGCAATTAGACCAAGATGTGCTATTGGGTGGATTTTCTAAATGCTATTACACCAGGATATGCTATTAGGCGTTCTTTCTAACTGCAAACTAGAACAAAGATAAGCTATTAGGCGGACATTCTAAATGTAATTACACCAAGATATGCTATCAGGCAGATTCTCTAAAAAGAATTACACCAAGATATGCTACCAGGCAGTCTTTCTAAATGCAAACTAGAACACATATATGCTATCAGGCAGACATTCTAAATGCAATTAGACCAAGATGTGCTATCAGGCAGATTTTCTAAATGCAAACTAGAACACAGATATGCTATCAGGTGGACTTTTTAAATGCAATTACTCCAAGATATGCTATCAGGCGGACTTTCTAAATGCAATTACACCAAGATATGCTATCAGGTGGATTTTCTAAATGCAATTATACCACAGAGTGCTATTAGGGACCTCCTAAGTGTATCCTACACCAAAGATATGCTATTAGGCGGACTTTCTAAGTGTAGACTACACCACAGCTTCTAACCACTTCTTGGAGCAACTACACCACAGGCGGACATTCTGAGTGCAATTATACCACAGAATGCTATTAGGGACACTATCTAAGTGTAGGCAACAGCAGAGATACGCTAGATATGCTATTAGGCAGACTTTCTAAGTGTAGACTACATCACAGCTATGATATTAGGCGGACTTTCTTAAGGTAGACTACACCACAGACTTGCTATTGGGTACATGTTCTAAATGCAACCACTTCTAGGAGCAACTACACCACATTTATGCTATTAGGTGGACTTTCTAAATGCAATTATGCCAAGATATGCTATTAGGCAGTCTTTCTAAATGCAAACTAGAACACAGATATGTTATTAGGCGTATTTTCTAAATGCAGTTATACCAATATGCTATTAGGTGGACTTACTAAATTCGATTGTGCCATGGAATCCTATTAGACAGTCTTTCTAAATGCAAACTGGAACACAGATATGCTATTAGACAGAATTTCTAAATGCAATTACACCAGGTTGTGCTATTAGGCGGACTTTTAGGAGCAACTGCACCACAGATATGCTATTAGGTTGATTTTCTAAATGCAATTACACCAAGATATGCTACCAGGCAGTCTTTCTAAATGCAATTAAACCGGGATAGGCTATTAGGCAGTCTTTTAACTGCAATCTAGAACACAGATATGCTATTAGGAGGACTTTCTAAATGCAATTAGACCAAGATTTGCTATTAGGCCGATTTTCTAAATGCACTTACACCAACATTTGCTATTAGGCGGACTTTCAAAATGCAATTACACCAAGATATGCTACCAGGCGGACATTCTAAATGCAATTACGTCAAGATATGCTAGTAAACGGATTTTCTAAATGCAATTGCACCAATATATGTTATTAGGCAGGCTTTCTAAATGCAATTACACCTAGGTATGCTATCAGGTGGACCATCTAAATGCAATTAGACCAATATTTAATATCAGGCAGACTTTCTACATGCAATTAGACCAGGATATGCCATCAGGTGGATTTTCTAAATGCACTTACACCAATATATGTTATTAGGTGGACTTTCTAAATGCACTTACACCGAGATATGTTATTAGGCGCACTTTCTAAATGCAATTACACTAAGATATGCTATCAGGCGGACTTTCTAAATGCAATTAGACCAAGATATGCTATCAGGCAGATTTTTTAAATGCAATTACACCAGGATATGCTGTTAGGCGGTCTTTCTGACTGAAAACTAGAACACAGATATGCTATTAGGCGTACTTTCTAAATGCAATTTCACAATAGACACCAAAATATGCTACCAGGCAGTCTTTCTAAATGGAATTACACCAGGATATGTTATTAGGCAGTCTTTTTAACTGCAAACTAGAGCACAAATATGCTATTAGGCGGATTTTCTAAATGCAATTAGACCTAGATATGCTATCAGGCAGACATTCTAAAAGCTATTACACCAAGACATGCTATCAGGTGGACTTTCTAAATGCAATTATGTCACAATATGCTATTAGGCAATTTTTCTAAATGCAAACTAGAACACAGATATGCTATTGGGCAGAATTTCTAAATGCAATTACACCAGGATGTGCTATTAGGCAGACTTTTAGGAGCAACTACACCACAGATATGCTATTAGGTTGATTTTCTAAATGCGATTACACCAAGATATGCTACCAGGAAGTCTTTCTAAATGCAATTACACCAGGATATGATATTAGGCAGTCTTTTAACTGCAATCTAGAACACAGATATCCTGTTAGGAGGACTTTGTAAATGTAATTAGACCAAGATATGCTATTAGGTGGATTTTCTAAATGCACTTACACCAAGATATGCTATTAGGTGGACTTTCTAAATGCAATTACGTCAAGTTATGCTAGTAGGTGGATTTTCTAAATGCAATTGCACCAATATATGTTGTTAGGCAAGCTATCTAAATGCAATTACACCAAGATATGCTTTCAGGCAGACTTTCTAAATGCAATTAGACCAAGATATGTTATTATGCAGACTTTCTAAATGCTATTAGACCAATATATGCTATCAGGCGGACTGATTTTCTAAATGCAATTAGACCAATATATGCTATCAGGCAGATTTTCTAAATGCAATTACACCAGGATATGCTAACAGGCAGTCTTTGTAAATGCAATTACACCAGGATATGCTGTTAGGCAGTCTTTCTGACTGAAAACTAGAACACAGATATGCTATTAGGCAGACTTTCTAAATGCAATTACACAACAGACACCAAAATATGCTACCAGGCAGTCTTTCTAAATGCAATTACACCAGAATTTGTTATTAGGTAGTCTTTTTAACTGCAAACTAGAGCACAGATATGCTATTAGGCGGGTTTTCTAAATGCAATTAGACCTAGATATGCTATCAGGCGGACATTCTAAATGCAATTACACCAAGGTATGCTATAAGGTGGACTTTCTAAATGCAATTAGACCAATATATGCTATCAGGCAGATTTTCTAAATGCAGTTAGACCAATATATGCTATCATGCAGACTTTCTAAATGCAATTACACCAGGATATGCTATCAGGCAGTCTTTGTAAATGCAATTACACCAGGATATGCTGTTAGGCAGTCTTTCTGACTGAAAACTAGAACACAGATATGCTATTAGGCAGACTTTCTAAATGCAATTACACAACAGACACCAAAATATGCTACCAGGCAGTCTTTCTAAATGCAATTACACCAGAATTTGTTATTAGGCAGTCTTTTTAACTGCAAACTAGAGCACAGATATGCTATTAGGCGGGTTTTCTAAATGCAATTAGACCTAGATATGCTATCAGGTGGACATTCTAAATGCAATTACACCAAGATATGCTATAAGGTGGACTTTCTAAATGCAATTAGACCAATATATGCTATCAGGCGGACTTTCTAAATGCAATTAGACCAATATATGCTATCAGGTGGACTTTCTAAAAGCAATTAGACCAATATATGCTATCAAGCGTATTTTCTAAATGCAATTACACCAAGATATACTACGAGAGAGTCTTTCTAAATGCAAACTGGAACACAGATATGCTAACAGGGGGACTTTCTAAATGCAATTAGACCAAGATGTGCTATCAGGTGGATTTTCTAAATGCAAACTAGAACACAGATATGCTATCAGGCGGACTTTCTAAATGCAATTAGACCAAGATATGCTATCAGGCAGACTTTGTAAATGCAAATACACCAAGATATGCTATTAGGTGGATTTTCTAAATGCAATTAAACCAAGATATGCTATCAGGTGGATTTTCTAAATGCAATTACACCAAGACATGCTATCAGGCGAATTTTATAAATGCAATTACACCAAGATATGCTATGAGGCAAACTTTCTAAATGCAATTAGCCCAATATATGCTATCAGGCGGATTTGATAAATGCTATTACAGCAAGAAATGCTATCAGGTGGATTTTCTAAATGCAATTACACCAAGATATGCAATCAGGGAGACTTTCTAAGTGCAATTAGACCAAAATATGCTATCAGATGGATTTTCTAAATGCAATTACACCAAGATATGCTATCAGGTGGAATTTCTAAATGCAATTACACCAAGATATGCTATCAGTATGATCTTCTAAATGCTATTATACCACAGAGTGCTATTAGGGACTTCCTAAGGGTAGTCTACACCACAGATATGCTATTAGGTGCACTTTCTAAGTGTAGACTACACCACAGCTTCTAACCACTTTTTGGAGAAACTACACCACAGGAATGCTATTAGGCAGACTTTCTAAGTGTAGACTACATCAAAGCTATGCTATTAGGCAGACTTTCTTAAGGTAGATTACACCACATATATACTATTGGGTACATGTTCTAAATGCAACCACTTCTAGGAGCAATTACACCACAGATATGCTAGCAGGTGGACTTTCTAAATGCAATTATGCCAAGATATACTATTAGACAGTATTTCTAAATGCAAACTAGAACACAGATATGGTATTAGGTGTATTTTTTAAATGTAGTTATACCAATATGCTATAAGGTGGACTTACTAAATTCGATTGTACCAAGGAATCCTATTAGGCAGTCTTTCTAAATGCAAACTAGAACACAGATATGCTATTAGATGCAATTTCTAAATGCAATTACACCAGGATGTGCTATTAGGTGGACTGTTAGAAGCAACTCACCACAGATATGCTATTTGGGTAATTTTCTAAATGCAATTACACCACTATATGCCACCAGGCAGTCTTTCTAAATGCAATTACACCAGGATATGCTATTAGGTAGTCTTTTAACTGCAATCTAGAACACAGATATGCTATTAGGCGGACTTTCTAGATGCAATTAGACCAAGATATGAAATTAGGCGGACATTCTAAATGCAATTATGTCAAGATATGCTATAAGGCGGATTTTCTAAATGCACTAACATCAAGATATGCTATTAGGCGGACTTTATAAATGCAATTACACCAAGATATGCTATTAGGCGGTCTTTCTAACTGCAAACTAGAACAAAGATAAGCTATTAGGCAGACTTTCTAAATGTAATTACACAAAGATATGCTATCAGGGAGATTCTCTAAATGCAATTACACCAATATATGCTACCAGGCAGTCTTTCTAAATGCAAACTAGAACACATATATGCTATCAGGCAGACATTCTAAATGCAATTAGACCAAGATGTGCTATCAGGCAGATTTTCTAAATGCAAACTAGAACACAGATATGCTATCAGGCGGACTTTTTAAATTCAATTACTCCAAGATATGCTATCAGGCGGACTTTCTAAATGCAATTACACAAAGATATGCTATCAGGCAGACTTTCTAAATGCAATTACACCAAGGTATGCTATCAGGCGGATTTTCTAAATGCAATTATATCACAGAGTGCTATTAGGGACTTCCTAAGTGTAGCCTACACCAAAGATATGCTATTAGGCGGACTTTCTAAGTGTAGACTACACCACAGCTTCTAACCACTTCTTGGAGCAACTACACCACAGGCGGACATTCTGAGTGCAATTATACCACAGAATGCTATTAGGGACGCTATCTAAGTGTAGGCAACAGCAGAGATATGCTAGATATGCTATTAGGCAGACTTTCTAAGTGTAGACTACATCACAGCTATGATATTAAGCGGACTTTCTTAAGGTAGACTATACCACAAACATGCTATTGGGTACATGTTCTAAATGCAACCACTTCTAGGAGCAACTACACCACATTTATGCTATTAGGTGGACTTTCTAAATGCAATTATGCCAAGATATGCTATTAGGCAGTCTTTCGAAATGCAAACTAGAACACAGATATGTTATTAGGCGTATTTTCTAAATGCAGTTATACCAATATGCTATTAGGTGGACTTACTAAATTTGATTGTGCCATGGAATCCTAATAGACAGTCTTTCTAAATGCAAACTGGAACACAGATATGCTATTAGACAGAATTTCTAAATGCAATTACACCAGGTTGTGCTATTAGGCAGACTTTTAGCAGCAACTCCACCACAGATATGCTATTAGGTTGATTTTCTAAATGCAATTACACCAAGATATGCTACCAGGTAGTCGTTCTAAATGCAATTAAACCGGGATAGGCTATTAGGCAGTCTTTTAACTGCAATCTAGAACACAGATATGCTATTAGGAGGACTTTCTAAATGCAATTAGACCAAAATTTGCTATTAGGCGGATTTTCTAAATGCACTTACACCAACATTTGCTATTAGGCGGACTTTCAAAATGCAATTACACCAAGATATGCTACCAGGCGGACATTCTAAATGCAATTAGTCAAGATATGCTAGTGAACGGATTTTCTAAATGCAATTGCACCAATATATGTTATTAGGCAGGCTTTCTAAATGCAATTACACCTAGATATGCTATCAGGTGGACTTTCTAAATGCAATTACACCAATATTTAATATCAGGCGGACTTTCTACATGCAATTAGACCAGGATATGCCATCAGGTGGATTTTCTAAATGCACTTACACCAATATATGTTATTAGGTGGACTTTCTAAATGCACTTACACCGAGATATGTTATTAGGCGCACTTTCTAAATGCAATTACACTAAGATATGCTATCAGGCGGACTGTCTAAATGCAATTAGACCAATATATGCTATCAGGCGGACTGATTTTCTAAATGCAATTAGACCAAGATATGCTATCAGGCAGATTTTCTAAATGCAATTACACCAGGATATGCTGTTAGGCGGTCTTTCTGACTGAAAACTAGAACACAGATATGCTATTAGGCGGACTTTCTAAATGCAATTTCACAATAGACACCAAAATATGCTACCAGGCAGTCTTTCTAAATGAAATTACATCAGGATATGTTATTAGGCAGTCTTTTTAACTGCAAACTAGAGCACAAATATGCTATTAGGCGGATTTTCTAAATGCAATTAGACCTAGATATGCTATCAGGCGGACATTCTAAAAGCTATTACACCAAGACATGCTATCAGGCGGATTTTCTAAATGCAAGTATACCACAGAGTGCTATTAGGGACTTCATAAGTGTAGCCTACACCAATATATGTTATTAGGTGGACTTTCTAAATGCACTTACACCGAGATATGTTATTAGGCACACTTTCTAAATGCAATTACACCAAGATATGCTATCAGGCGGACTTTCTAAATGCAATTAGACCAATATATGCTATCAGGCGGATTGATTTTCTAAATGCAATTAGACCATGATATGCTATCAGGCAGATTTTCTATATGCAATTACACCAGGATATGCTGTTAGGCGGTCTTTCTGACTGAAAACTAGAACACAGATATGCTATTAGGCGGACTTTCTAAATGCAATTACACCAAGATATGCTGTCAGGTGGACTTTCTAAATGCAATTAGACAAGATGTGCTATCAGGCGGACTTTCTAAATGCAATTACACGAATATATGCTATCAGGTGGACTTTCTAAATGCAATTACACCAAGATATGCTGTCAGGCGGACTTTCTAAATGTAATTACACCAATATATGCTATCAGGCTTACTTTCTAAATGCAATTAGACCAATATATGCTATCAGGCAGTCTTTCTAAATGAAAACTAGAAGACAGATATGCTATTAGGTGGAATTTCTAAATGCAATTACGCCAAGATATGCTATCAGGCGGATTTTCTAAATGAAATTACACCAAGATATGCTACCAGGCAGTCTTTCTAAATGCAAACTAGAACACAGATATGCTATCAGGTGGACTTTTTAAATGCAATTACACCAAGATATGCTATCAGGTGGATATTCTAAATGCAATTACACCAATATCTGCTGTCAGGCAGACTTTCTAAATGCAATTAGACCAATATATGTTATGAGGCTGATTTTCTAAATGCAATTACACCAAGATATGCTATCAGGTGGATTTTCTAAATGCAAATATACCACAGAGTGCTATTAGAGACTTCCTAAGTGTAGTCTACTCCACAGATATGTTATTAGGTGGACTTTCTACATAGAGACTACACCACAGCTTCTAACCACTTCTTGGAGCAACTACACCACAGGTTTGCTATTAGGCGGACATTCTGAGTGCAATTGCACCACAGAATGCTATTAGGGACACTATATAAGTGTATGCTACAGCACAGATATCCTAGATATGCTATTAGGTGGACTTTCTAAGTTTAGACTACATCACAGTTATGCTACTAGGCGGGCTTTCCTAAGGTAGACTACACCACAGATATCCTATTGGGTACATGTGCTAAATGCAACCACTACTAGGAGCAACTACACCACAGATATGCTATTAGGTGGACTTTCTAAATGCAATTATGCCAAGATATGCTATTAGGCAGTCTTTCTAAATGCAAACTAGAACACAGATATGTTATTAGGCATATTTTCTAAATGCAGTTATACCAATATGCTATTAGTTGGACTTACTAAATTCGATTGTATCAAGGAATCCTATTAGGCAGTCTTTCTAAATGCAAACTAGAACACAGATATGTTATTAGACAGAATTTCTAAATGCAATTACACCAGGATGTGCTATTAGGCGGACTTTTAGAAGCAACTACACCACAGATATGCTATTAGGGTGATTTTCTAAATGCAATTACACCAAGATATGCTACCAGACAGTCTTTCCAAATGCAATTACACCAGGATATGCTATTAGGCAGTCTAGAACACAGATATGCTATTAGGTGGACTTTATAAATGCAATTAGACCAAGATATACTATTAGGCAGACTTTCTAAATGCAATTACGTCAAGATATGCTATTAGGCGGATTTTCTAAATGCACTTACACCAATATATGCTATTAGGCAGACTTTCTAAATGCAATTACACCAAGATAGGCTATCAGGCGGACTTTCTTAATGTAATTACGTCATGATATTCCTTAGGTGGATTTTCTAAATGCAATTGCACATATATATGTTTTTAGGCGGCCTTTCTAAATGCAATTACACCTAGATATGCTATCAGGCAGACTTTCTAAATGCAATTAGACCAATATATGCTATCAGGTGGACTTTCTACATGCAATTAGACCAGGATATCCTATTAGGCGGTCTTTCTAACTGCAAACTAGAACACAGATATGCTATTAGGCGGACTTTCTAAATACAATTACACCAATATATGCTACCAGGCCGTCCTAAATGCAATTACACCAGGATATGTTATTATACAGTCTTTCTAACTGCAAACTAGAACAAAGATATGCTATTAGGCGGATTTTCTAAATGCAATTACACCAATATATGCTATCAGGTGGACTTTCTAAATGGAATTACACCAAGATACGCTGTCAGGCGGACTTTCTAAATGCAACTACACCAATATATGCTACCAGGCGGACTTTCTAAATGCAAGTAGACCAAAATATGTAATCAGGCTGTCTTTCTAAATGCAAACTAGAACACATATATGCTATCAGGCAGACTTTTTAAATGCAATTAGACCAAGATGTGCTATCAGGCGGATTTTCTAAATGATATTACACCAGGATATCCTATTAGGCGGTCTTTCTAACTTCAAACTAGAACACAGATATGCTATTAGGCGGACTTTCTAAAAGCAATTAGACCAATATATGCTATCAAGCGTATTTTCTAAATGCAATTACACCAAGATATACTACCAGACACTCTTTCTAAATGCAAACTGGAACACAGATATGCTAACAGGGGGACTTTCTAAATGCAATTAGACCAAGATGTGCTATCAGGCGGATTTTCTAAATGCAAACTAGAACACAGATATGCTATCAGGTGGACCTTCTAAATGCAATTAGACCAAGATATGCTATCAGGCAGACTTTCTAAATGCAAATACACCAAGATATGCTATTAGGTGGATTTTCTAAATGCAATTAAACCAAGATATGCTATCAGGTGGATTTTCTAAATGCAATTAAACCAAGATATGCTACCAGGCAGTCTTTCTAAATGCAAACCAGAACACATATATGCTATCAGGCAGACTTTTTAAATGCAATTAGACCAAGATGTGCTATCAGGCGGATTTTCTAAATGATATTACACCAGGATATCCTATTAGTCGGTCTTTCTAACTTCAAATTAGAACACAGATATGCTATTAGGCGGACTTTCTAAAAGCAATTAGACCAATATATGCTATCAAGCGTATTTTCTAAATGCAATTACACCAAGATATACTACCAGACAGTCTTTCTAAATGCAAACTGGAACACAGATATGCTAACAGGGGGACTTTCTAAATGCAATTACACCAAGATGTGCTATCAGGCAGACTTTCTAAATGCAAATACACCAAGATATGCTATTAGGTGGATTTTCTAAATGCAATTAAACCAAGATATGCTATCAGGTGGACTTTCTAAATGCAATTGCACCAAGACATGCTATCAGGCGAATTTTATAAATGCAATTGCACCAAGATATGCTATGAGGCAAACTTTCTAAATGCAATTTGCCCAATATATGCTGTCAGGCGGATTTGATAAATGCTATTACAGCAAGAAATGCTATCAGGTGGATTTTCTAAATGCAATTACACCAAGATATGCAATCAGGGAGACTTTCTAAGTGCAATTAGACCAAAATATGCTATCAGATGGATTTTCTAAATGCAATTACACCAAGATATGCTATCAGGTTGAATTTCTAAATGCAATTACACCAAGATATGCTATCAGTATAATCTTCTAAATGCTATTATACCACAGAGTGCTATTAGGGACTTCCTAAGGGTAGTCTACACCACAGATATGCTATTAGGTGCACTTTCTAAGTGTAGACTACACCACAGCTTCTAACCACTTTTTGGAGAAACTACACCACAGGAATGCTATTAGGCAGACTTTCTAAGTGTAGACTACATCAAAGCTATGCTATTAGGCGGACTTTCTTAAGGTAGATTACACCACAGATATACTATTGGGTACATGTTCTAAATGCAACCACTTCTAGGAGCAATTACACCACAGATATGCTAGCAGGTGGACTTTCTAAATGCAATTATGCCAAGATATACTATTAGACAGTATTTCTAAATGCAAACTAGAACACAGATATGGTATTAGGTGTATTTTTTAAATGTAGTTATACCAATATGCTATAAGGTGGACTTACTAAATTCGATTGTACCAAGGAATCCTATTAGGCAGTCTTTCTAAATGCAAACTAGAACACAGATATGCTATTAGATGCAATTTCTAAATGCAATTACACCAGGATGTGCTATTAGGTGGACTGTTAGAAGCAACTCACCAAAGATATGCTATTAGGGTAATTTTCTAAATGCAATTACACCAAGATATGCCACCAGGCAGTCTTTCTAAATGCAATTACACCAGGATATGCTATTAGGTAGTCTTTTAACTGCAATCTAGAACACAGATATGCTATTAGGCGGACTTTCTAGATGCAATTAGACCAAGATATGAAATTAGGCAGACATTCTAAATGCAATTATGTCAAGATATGCTATAAGGCGGATTTTCTAAATGCACTAACATCAAGATATGCTATTAGGCGGACTTTATAAATGCAATTACATCAAGATATGCTATCAGGCAGACTTTCTTAATGCAATTACGTCAAGATATGCTATTAAGTGGATTTTCTAAATGCAATTGAACCAATATATGTTATTAGGAGGACTTTCTAAATGCAATTACACCTAGATATGCTATCAGGCAGAATTTCTAAATGCAATTAGACCAATATATGCTATCAGGTGGACTTTCTACATGCATTTAGACCAGGATATCATATTAGGCAGTCTTTCTAACTGCAAACTAGAACCCAGAATGTTATTAGGTGGATTTTCTAAATGTAATTTTACCAAGATATGTTATCAGGCGGACTTTCTAAATGCAATTACACCAAGATATGCTGTCAGGTGGACTTTCTAAATGCCATTAGACAAGATGTGCTATCAGGCAGACTTTCTAAATGCAATTACACCAATGTATGCTATCATGTGGACTTTCTAAATGCAATTACACCAAGATATGCTGTCAGGCGGACTTTCTAAATGTAATTACACCAATATATGCTATTAGGCTTACTTTCTAAATGCAATTAGACCAATATATGCTATCAGGCTGTCTTGCTAAATGCAAACTAGAAGACAGATGTGCTATTAGGCGGACTTTCTAAATGCAATTACATCAAGATATGCTATCAGGCGGATTTTCTAAATGCAATTACACCAAGATATGCTGCCAGGCAGTCTTTCTAAATGCAAACTAGAACACAGATATGCTATCAGGCGGACTTTCTAAATACAATTACACTAATATATAGTATCAGGCAGACTTTCTAAAGGCAAGTCGACCAATATATGCTATCAGGCAGTCACTAAATGCAAACTAGAACACAGATGTTCTATCAGGCAAACTTGCTTAATGCAATTAGACCAAGATGTGCTATTGGGTGGATTTTCTAAATGCAATTACACCAAGATATGCTATTAGGCGGTCTTTCTAACTGCAAACTAGAACAAAGATAAGCTATTAGGCAGACTTTCTAAATGTAATTACACGAAGATATGCTATCAGGCAGATTCTCTAAATGCAATTACACCAAGATATGCTACCAGGCAGTCTTTCTAAATGCAAACTAGAACACATATATGCTATCAGGCAGAAATTCTAAATGCAATTAGACCAAGATGTGCTATCAGGCAGATTTTCTAAATGCAAACTAGAACACAGATATGCTATCAGGCAGACTTTCTAAATGCAATTACACCAAGGTATGCTATCAGGCGGATTTTCTAAATGCAATTATATCACAGAGTGCTATTAGGGACTTCCTAAGTGTAACCTACACCAAAGATATGCTATTAGGCGGACTTTCTAAGTGTAGACTACACCACAGCTTCTAACCACTTCTTGGAGCAACTACACCACAGGCGGACATTCTGAGTGCAATTATACCACAGAATGCTATTAGGGACGCTATCTAAGTGTAGGCAACAGCAGAGATATGCTAGATATGCTATTAGGCAGACTTTCTAAGTGTAGACTACATCACAGCTATGATATTAGGCGGACTTTCTTAAGGTAGACTATACCACAAACATGCTATTGGGTACATGTTCTAAATGCAACCACTTCTAGGAGCAACTACACCACATTTATGCTATTAGGTGGACTTTCTAAATGCAATTATGCCAAGATATGCTATTAGGCAGTCTTTCGAAATGCAAACTAGAACACAGATATGTTATTAGGCGTATTTTCTAAATGCAGCTATACCAATATGCTATTAGGTGGACTTACTAAATTTGATTGTGCCATGGAATCCTATTAGACAGTCTTTCTAAATGCAAACTGGAACACAGATATGCTATTAGACAGAATTTCTAAATGCAATTACACCAGGTTGTGCTATTAGGCAGACTTTTAGCAGCAACTGCACCACAGATATGCTATTAGGTTGATTTTCTAAATGCAATTACACCAAGATATGCTACCAGGTAGTCGTTCTAAATGCAATTAAACCGGGATAGGCTCTTAGGCAGTCTTTTAACTGCAATCTAGAACACAGATATGCTATTAGGAGGACTTTCTAAATGCAATTAGACCAAAATTTGCTATTAGGCGGATTTTCTAAATGCACTTACACCAACATTTGCTATTAGGCAGACTTTCAAAATGCAATTACACCAAGATATGCTACCAGGCGGACATTCTAAATGCAATTACGTCAAGACATGCTAGTGAACGGATTTTCTAAATGCAATTGCACCAATATATGTTATTAGGCAGGCTTTCTAAATGCAATTACACCTAGATATGCTATCAGGTGGACTTTCTAAATGCAATTACACCAATATTTAATATCAGGCGGACTTTCTACATGCAATTAGACCAGGATATGCCATCAGGTGGATTTTCTAAATGCACTTACACCAATAAATGTTATTAGGTGGACTTTCTAAATGCACTTACACCGAGATATGTTATTAGGCGCACTTTCTAAATGCAATTACACTAAGATATGCTATCAGGCGGACTGACTAAATGCAATTAGACCAATATATGCTATCAGGCGGACTGATTTTCTAAATGCAATTAGACCAAGATATGCTATCAGGCAGATTTTCTAAATGCAATTACACCAGGATATGCTGTGAGGCGGTCTTTCTGACTGAAAACTAGAACACAGATATGCTATTAGGCGGACTTTCTAAATGCAATTTCACAATAGACACCAAAATATGCTACCAGGCAGTCTTTCTAAATGAAATTACATCAGGATATGTTATTAGGCAGTCTTTTTAACTGCAAACTAGAGCACAAATATGCTATTAGGCGGATTTTCTAAATGCAATTAGACCTAGATATGCTATCAGGCGGACATTCTAAAAGCTATTACACCAAGACATGCTATCAGGCGGATTTTCTAAATGCAAGTATACCACAGAGTGCTATTAGGGACTTCATAAGTGTAGCATACACCAATATATGTTATTAGGTGGACTTTCTAAATGCACTTACACCGAGATATGTTATTAGGCACACTTTCTAAATGCAATTACACCAAGATATGCTATCAGGCGGACTTTCTAAATGCAATTAGACCAATATATGCTATCAGGCGGATTGATTTTCTAAATGCAATTAGACCATGATATGCTATCAGGCAGATTTTCTATATGCAATTACACCAGGATATGCTGTTAGGCGGTCTTTCTGACTGAAAACTAGAACACAGATATGCTATTAGGCGGACTTTCTAAATGCAATTACACCAAGATATGCTGTCAGGTGGACTTTCTAAATGCAATTAGACAAGATGTGCTATCAGGCGGACTTTCTAAATGCAATTACACGAATATATGCTATCAGGTGGACTTTCTAAATGCAATTACACCAAGATATGCTGTCAGGCGGACTTTCTAAATGTAATTACACCAATATATGCTATCAGGCTTACTTTCTAAATGCAATTAGACCAATGTATGCTATCAGGCAGTCTTTCTAAATGAAAACTAGAAGACAGATATGCTATTAGGCGGAATTTCTAAATGCAATTACACCAAGATATGCTATCAGGCGGATTTTCTAAATGAAATTACACCAAGATATGCTACCAGGCAGTCTTTCTAAATGCAAACTAGAACACAGATATGCTATCAGGTGGACTTTTTAAATGCAATTACACCAAGATATGCTATCAGGTGGATATTCTAAATGCAATTACACCAATATCTGCTATCAGGCAGACTTTCTAAATGCAATTAGACCAATATATGCTATCAGGTGGACTTTCTAAATGCAATTACACCAAGATATGCTGTCAGGCAGACTTTCTAAATGTAATTTAATTACACCAATATATGCTATCAGGCTTACTTTCTAAATGCAATTAGACCAATATATGCTATCAGGCAGTCTTTCTAAATGAAAACTAGAAGACAGATATGCTATTAGGCGGAATTTCTAAATGCAATTACACCAAGATATGCTATCAGGCGGATTTTCTAAATGAAATTACATCAAGATATGCTACCAGGCTGTCTTTCTAAATGCAAACTAGAACACATATATGCTATCAGGCAGACTTTTTAAATGCAATTAGACCAAGATGTGCTATCAGGCGGATTTTCTAAATGATATTACACCAGGATATCCTATTAGGCGGTCTTTCTAACTTCAAACTAGAACACAGATATGCTATTAGGCGGACTTTCTAAATGCAATTACACCAAGATATGCTATCAGGCAGATGTTCTAAATGCAATTACACCAAGATATGCTACCAGGCAGTCTTTCTAAATGCAAACTAGAACACATATATGCTATCAGACAGACTTTTCAAGTGCAATTAGACCAAGATGTGCTATCAGGCAGACATTCTTAATGCAATTACAGCAAGATATGCTATCAAGCAGACTTTCTAAATGCAATTAAACCAAAATATGCTATCAGGCTGATTTTCTAAATGCAATTACATCAAGATATGCTTTCAGGCAGATTTTCTAAATGCAATTACACCAAGATATGCTATCAGGCAGATTTTCTAAATGCAATTATACCACAGAGTGCTATTAGGAATACTATCTAAGTGTAGAGTACATCACAGCTATGCTATTAGGCGGACTGTCTTAAGGTAGACTACACCACAGATATGC
The DNA here is from genome assembly GCF_040938575.1 of Ambystoma mexicanum. Taxonomy (NCBI): domain Eukaryota; kingdom Metazoa; phylum Chordata; class Amphibia; order Caudata; family Ambystomatidae; genus Ambystoma; species Ambystoma mexicanum. The sequence continues at coordinate 434,618,821 of NC_090937.1, forward strand.
TTTTGGGTACAAGTTCTAAATGCAACCACTTCTAGGAGCAACTACCCCAAAGATATGCTAATAGGTGGACTTTCTAAATGCAATTATGCCAAGATATGCTATTAGGCAGTTTTCGAAATGCAAACTAGAACACAGATATGTTATTAGGCGTATTTTCTAAATGCAGTTATACCAATATGCTATTAGGTTGACTTACTAAATTCGATTGTGCCAAGGAATCCTATTAGACAGTCTTTCTAAATGCAAACTCGAACACAGATATGCTATTAGACAGAATTTCTAAATGCAATTACACCAGGATGTGCTATTAGGTGGACTTTTAGAAGGAACTACACCACAGATATGCTACTAGGGTGATTTTCTAAATGCAATTACACCAAGATATGCTACCAGGCAGTCTTTCTAAATGCAATGACACCAGGATATGCTATTAGGCAGTCTTTTAACTGCAATCTAGAACACAGATATTCTATTAGGAGGACTTTCTAAATGCAATTAGACCAAGATTTGCTATTAGGCGGACGTTCTAAATGAACTTACACCAACATTTGCTATTAGGCGGACTTTCAAAATGTAATTACACCAAGATATGCTACCAGGCGGACTTTCTAAATGCAATTACGTCAAGATATGCTAGTAAACGGATTTTCTAAATGCAATTGCACCAATATATGTTATTAGGCAGGCTTTCTAAATGCAATTACACCTACATATGCTATCAGGTGGACTTTCTAAATGCAATTAGATCAATATTTAATATCAGGCGGACTTTCTACATGCAATTAGACCAGGATATGCCATCAGGTGGATTTCCTAAATGCACTTACACCAATATATGTTATTAGGTGGACTTTCTAAATGCACTTACACCGAGATATGTTATTAGGCGCACTTTCTAAATCAATTACACCAAGATATGCTATCAGGCGGACTTTCTAAATGCAATTAGACCAATATATGCTATCAGGCGGATTGATTTTCTAAATGCAATTAGACCAAGATATGCTATCAGGCAGATTTTCTATATGCAATTACACCAGGATATGCTGTGGGCGGTCTTTCTGACTGAAAACTAGAACACAGATATCCTATTAGGCGGACTTTCTAAATGCAATTACACCACGATATGCTGTCAGGTGGACTTTCTAAATGGAATTAGACAAGATGTGCTATCAGGTGGACTTTCTAAATGCAATTACACCAAGATATGCTGTCAGGCGGACTTTCTAAATGTAATTACACCAATATATGCTATCAGGCTTACTTTCTAAATGCAATTAGACCAATATATGCTATCAGGCAGACTTTCTAAATGCAAATACACCAAGATATGCTATTAGGTGGATTTTCTAAATGCAATTAAACCAAGATATGCTATCAGGTGGATTTTCTAAATGCAATTACACCAAGACATGCTATCAGGCGAATTTTATAAATGCAATTACACCAAGATATGCTATGAGGCAAACTTTCTAAATGCAATTAGCCTAATATATGCTATCAGGCGGATTTGATAAATGCTATTACAGCAAGAAATGCTATCAGGTGGATTTTCTAAATGCAATTACACCAAGATATGCAATCAGGGAGACTTTCTAAGTGCAATTAGACCAAAATATGCTATCAGATGGATTTTCTAAATGCAATTACACCAAGATATGCTATCAGGTGGAATTTCTAAATGCAATTACACCAAGATATGCTATCAGTATGATCTTCTAAATGCTATTATACCACAGAGTGCTATTAGGGACTTCCTAAGGGTAGTCTACACCACAGATATGCTATTAGGTGCACTTTCTAAGTGTAGACTACACCACAGCTTCTAACCACTTTTTGGAGAAACTACACCACAGGAATGCTATTAGGCAGACTTTCTAAGTGTAGACTACATCAAAGCTATGCTATTAGGCGGACTTTCTTAAGGTAGATTACACCACAGATATACTATTGGGTACATGTTCTAAATGCAACCACTTCTAGGAGCAATTACACCACAGATATGCTAGCAGGTGGACTTTCTAAATGCAATTATGCCAAGATATACTATTAGACACTATTTCTAAATGCAAACTAGAACACAGATATGGTATTAGGTGTATTTTTTAAATGTAGTTATACCAATATGCTATAAGGTGGACTTACTAAATTCGATTGTACCAAGGAATCCTATTAGGCAGTCTTTCTAAATGTAAACTAGAACACAGATATGCTATTAGATGCAATTTCTAAATGCAATTACACCAGGATGTGCTATTAGGTGGACTGTTAGAAGCAACTCACCACAGATATGCTATTAGGGTAATTTTCTAAATGCAATTACACCAAGATATGCCACCAGGCAGTCTTTCTAAATGCAATTACACCAGGATATGCTATTAGGTAGTCTTTTAACTGCAATCTAGAACACAGATATGCTATTAGGCACTTTCTAGATGCAATTAGACCAAGATATGAAATTAGGCGGACATTCTAAATGCAATTATGTCAAGATATGCTATAAGGCGGATTTTCTAAATGCACTAACATCAAGATATGCTATTAGGCGGACTTTATAAATGCAATTACATCAAGATATGCTATCAGGCAGACTTTCTTAATGCAATTACGTCAAGATATGCTATTAAGTGGATTTTCTAAATGCAATTGAACCAATATATGTTATTAGGAGGACTTTCTAAATGCAATTACACCTAGATATGCTATCAGGCAGAATTTCTAAATGCAATTAGACCAATATATGCTATCAGGTGGACTTTCTACATGCATTTAGACCAGGATATCATATTAGGCAGTCTTTCTAACTGCAAACTAGAACCCAGAATGTTATAAGGTGGATTTTCTAAATGTAATTTTACCAAGATATGTTATCAGGCGGACTTTCTAAATGCAATTACACCAAGATATGCTGTCAGGTGGACTTTCTAAATGCAATTAGACAAGATGTGCTATCAGGCAGACTTTCTAAATGCAATTACACCAATGTATGCTATCAGGTGGACTTTCTAAATGCAATTACACCAAGATATGCTGTCAGGCGGACTTTCTAAATGTAATTACACCAATATATGCTATTAGGCTTACTTTCTAAATGCAATTAGACCAATATATGCTATCAGGCTGTCTTGCTAAATGCAAACTAGAAGACAGATGTGCTATTAGGCGGACTTTCTAAATGCAATTACATCAAGATATGCTATCAGGCGGATTTTCTAAATGCAATTACACCAAGATATGCTACCAGGCAGTCTTTCTAAATGCAAACTAGAACACAGATATGCTATCAGGCGGACTTTCTAAATACAATTACACTAATATATAGTATCAGGCAGACTTTCTAAAGGCAAGTCGACCAATATATGCTATCAGGCAGTCACTAAATGCAAACTAGAACACAGATGTTCTATCAGGCAGACTTTCTAAATGCAATTAGACCAGGATGTGCTATTGGGTGGATTTTCTAAATGCAATTACACCAAGATATGCTATTAGGCGGTCTTTCTAACTGCAAACTAGAACAAAGATAAGCTATTAGGCAGACTTTCTAAATGTAATTACACGAAGATATGCTATCAGGCAGATTCTCTAAATGCAATTACACCAAGATATGCTACCAGGCAGTCTTTCTAAATGCAAACTAGAACACATATATGCTATCAGGCAGACATTCTAAATGCAATTAGACCAAGATGTGCTATCAGGCAGATTTTCTAAATGCAAACTAGAACACAGATATGCTATCAGGCGGACTTTTTAAATGCAATTACTCCAAGATATGCTATCAGGCGGACTTTCTAAATGCAATTACACAAAGATATGCTATCAGGCAGACTTTCTAAATGCAATTACACCAAGATATGCTATCAGGCGGATTTTCTAAATGCAATTATATCACAGAGTGCTATTAGGGACTTCCTAAGTGTAGCCTACACCAAAGATATGCTATTAGGCGGACTTTTTAAGTGTAGACTACACCACAGCTTCTAACCACTTCTTGGAGCAACTACACCACAGGCGGACATTCTGAGTGCAATTATACCACAGAATGCTATTAGGGACGCTATCTAAGTGTAGGCAACAGCAGAGATATGCTAGATATGCTATTAGGCAGACTTTCTAAGTGTAGACTACATCACAGCTATGATATTAGGCGGACTTTCTTAAGGTAGACTATACCACAAACATGCTATTGGGTACATGTTCTAAATGCAACCACTTCTAGGAGCAACTACACCACATTTATGCTATTAGGTGGACTTTCTAAATGCAATTATGCCAAGATATGCTATTAGGCAGTCTTTCGAAATGCAAACTAGAACACAGATATGTTATTAGGCGTATTTTCTAAATGCAGCTATACCAATATGCTATTAGGTGGACTTACTAAATTTGATTGTGCCATGGAATCCTATTAGACAGTCTTTCTAAATGCAAACTGGAACACAGATATGCTATTAGACAGAATTTCTAAATGCAATTACACCAGGTTGTGCTATTAGGCAGACTTTTAGCAGCAACTGCACCACAGATATGCTATTAGGTTGATTTTCTAAATGCAATTACACCAAGATATGCTACCAGGTAGTCGTTCTAAATGCAATTAAACCGGGATAGGCTATTAGGCAGTCTTTTAACTGCAATCTAGAACACAGATATGCTATTAGGAGGACTTTCTAAATGCAATTAGACCAAAATTTGCTATTAGGCGGATTTTCTAAATGCACTTACACCAACATTTGCTATTAGGCGGACTTTCAAAATGCAATTACACCAAGATATGCTACCAGGCGGACATTCTAAATGCAATTACGTCAAGACATGCTAGTGAACGGATTTTCTAAATGCAATTGCACCAATATATGTTATTAGGCAGGCTTTCTAAATGCAATTACACCTAGATATGCTATCAGGTGGACTTTCTAAATGCAATTACACCAATATTTAATATCAGGCGGACTTTCTACATGCAATTAGACCAGGATATGCCATCAGGTGGATTTTCTAAATGCACTTACACCAATAAATGTTATTAGGTGGACTTTCTAAATGCACTTACACCGAGATATGTTATTAGGCGCACTTTCTAAATGCAATTACACTAAGATATGCTATCAGGCGGACTGTCTAAATGCAATTAGACCAATATATGCTATCAGGCGGACTGATTTTCTAAATGCAATTAGACCAAGATATGCTATCAGGCAGATTTTCTAAATGCAATTACACCAGGATATGCTGTGAGGCGGTCTTTCTGACTGAAAACTAGAACACAGATATGCTATTAGGCGGACTTTCTAAATGCAATTTCACAATAGACACCAAAATATGCTACCAGGCAGTCTTTCTAAATGAAATTACATCAGGATATGTTATTAGGCAGTCTTTTTAACTGCAAACTAGAGCACAAATATGCTATTAGGCGGATTTTCTAAATGCAATTAGACCTAGATATGCTATCAGGCGGACATTCTAAAAGCTATTACACCAAGACATGCTATCAGGCGGATTTTCTAAATGCAAGTATACCACAGAGTGCTATTAGGGACTTCATAAGTGTAGCCTACACCAATATATGTTATTAGGTGGACTTTCTAAATGCACTTACACCGAGATATGTTATTAGGCACACTTTCTAAATGCAATTACACCAAGATATGCTATCAGGCGGACTTTCTAAATGCAATTAGACCAATATATGCTATCAGGCGGATTGATTTTCTAAATGCAATTAGACCATGATATGCTATCAGGCAGATTTTCTATATGCAATTACACCAGGATATGCTGTTAGGCGGTCTTTCTGACTGAAAACTAGAACACAGATATGCTATTAGGCGGACTTTCTAAATGCAATTACACCAAGATATGCTGTCAGGTGGACTTTCTAAATGCAATTAGACAAGATGTGCTATCAGGCGGACTTTCTAAATGCAATTACACGAATATATGCTATCAGGTGGACTTTCTAAATGCAATTACACCAAGATATGCTGTCAGGCGGACTTTCTAAATGTAATTACACCAATATATGCTATCAGGCTTACTTTCTAAATGCAATTAGACCAATGTATGCTATCAGGCAGTCTTTCTAAATGAAAACTAGAAGACAGATATGCTATTAGGCGGAATTTCTAAATGCAATTACACCAAGATATGCTATCAGGCGGATTTTCTAAATGAAATTACACCAAGATATGCTACCAGGCAGTCTTTCTAAATGCAAACTAGAACACAGATATGCTATCAGGTGGACTTTTTAAATGCAATTACACCAAGATATGCTATCAGGTGGATATTCTAAATGCAATTACACCAATATCTGCTATCAGGCAGACTTTCTAAATGCAATTAGACCAATATATGCTATCAGGTGGACTTTCTAAATGCAATTACACCAAGATATGCTGTCAGGCAGACTTTCTAAATGTAATTTAATTACACCAATATATGCTATCAGGCTTACTTTCTAAATGCAATTAGACCAATATATGCTATCAGGCAGTCTTTCTAAATGAAAACTAGAAGACAGATATGCTATTAGGCGGAATTTCTAAATGCAATTACACCAAGATATGCTATCAGGCGGATTTTCTAAATGAAATTACATCAAGATATGCTACCAGGCTGTCTTTCTAAATGCAAACTAGAACACATATATGCTATCAGGCAGACTTTTTAAATGCAATTAGACCAAGATGTGCTATCAGGCGGATTTTCTAAATGATATTACACCAGGATATCCTATTAGGCGGTCTTTCTAACTTCAAACTAGAACACAGATATGCTATTAGGCGGACTTTCTAAATGCAATTACACCAAGATATGCTATCAGGCAGATGTTCTAAATGCAATTACACCAAGATATGCTACCAGGCAGTCTTTCTAAATGCAAACTAGAACACATATATGCTATCAGACAGACTTTTCAAGTGCAATTAGACCAAGATGTGCTATCAGGCAGACATTCTAAATGCAATTACAGCAAGATATGCTATCAAGCAGACTTTCTAAATGCAATTAAACCAAAATATGCTATCAGGCTGATTTTCTAAATGCAATTACATCAAGATATGCTTTCAGGCAGATTTTCTAAATGCAATTACACCAAGATATGCTATCAGGCAGATTTTCTAAATGCAATTATACCACAGAGTGCTATTAGGAATACTATCTAAGTGTAGAGTACATCACAGCTATGCTATTAGGCGGACTGTCTTAAGGTAGACTACACCACAGATATGCTTTTGGGTACAAGTTCTAAATGCAACCACTTCTAGGAGCAACTACCCCAAAGATATGCTAATAGGTGGACTTTCTAAATGCAATTATGCCAAGATATGCTATTAGGCAGTTTTCGAAATGCAAACTAGAACACAGATATGTTATTAGGCGTATTTTCTAAATGCAGTTATACCAATATGCTATTAGGTTGACTTACTAAATTCGATTGTGCCAAGGAATCCTATTAGACAGTCTTTCTAAATGCAAACTCGAACACAGATATGCTATTAGACAGAATTTCTAAATGCAATTACACCAGGATGTGCTATTAGGTGGACTTTTAGAAGCAACTACACCACAGATATGCTACTAGGGTGATTTTCTAAATGCAATTACACCAAGATATGCTACCAGGCAGTCTTTCTAAATGCAATGACACCAGGATATGCTATTAGGCAGTCTTTTAACTGCAATCTAGAACACAGATATTCTATTAGGAGGACTTTCTAAATGCAATTAGACCAAGATTTGCTATTAGGCGGACGTTCTAAATGAACTTACACCAACATTTGCTATTAGGCGGACTTTCAAAATATAATTACACCAAGATATGCTACCAGGCGGACTTTCTAAATGCAATTACGTCAAGATATGCTAGTAAACGGATTTTCTAAATGCAATTGCACCAATATATGTTATTAGGCAGGCTTTCTAAATGCAATTACACCTACATATGCTATCAGGTGGACTTTCTAAATGCAATTAGATCAATATTTAATATCAGGCGGACTTTCTACATGCAATTAGACCAGGATATGCCATCAGGTGGATTTCCTAAATGCACTTACACCAATATATGTTATTAGGTGGACTTTCTAAATGCACTTACACCGAGATATGTTATTAGGCGCACTTTCTAAATCAATTACACCAAGATATGCTATCAGGCGGACTTTCTAAATGCAATTAGACCAATATATGCTATCAGGCGGATTGATTTTCTAAATGCAATTAGACCAAGATATGCTATCAGGCAGATTTTCTATATGCAATTACACCAGGATATGCTGTGGGCGGTCTTTCTGACTGAAAACTAGAACACAGATATCCTATTAGGCGGACTTTCTAAATGCAATTACACCACGATATGCTGTCAGGTGGACTTTCTAAATGGAATTAGACAAGATGTGCTATCAGGTGGACTTTCTAAATGCAATTACACCAAGATATGCTGTCAGGCGGACTTTCTAAATGTAATTACACCAATATATGCTATCAGGCTTACTTTCTAAATGCAATTAGACCAATATATGCTATCAGGCAGACTTTCTAAATGCAAATACACCAAGATATGCTATTAGGTGGATTTTCTAAATGCAATTAAACCAAGATATGCTATCAGGTGGATTTTCTAAATGCAATTACACCAAGACATGCTATCAGGCGAATTTTATAAATGCAATTACACCAAGATATGCTATGAGGCAAACTTTCTAAATGCAATTAGCCTAATATATGCTATCAGGCGGATTTGATAAATGCTATTACAGCAAGAAATGCTATCAGGTGGATTTTCTAAATGCAATTACACCAAGATATGCAATCAGGGAGACTTTCTAAGTGCAATTAGACCAAAATATGCTATCAGATGGATTTTCTAAATGCAATTACACCAAGATATGCTATCAGGTGGAATTTCTAAATGCAATTACACCAAGATATGCTATCAGTATGATCTTCTAAATGCTATTATACCACAGAGTGCTATTAGGGACTTCCTAAGGGTAGTCTACACCACAGATATGCTATTAGGTGCACTTTCTAAGTGTAGACTACACCACAGCTTCTAACCACTTTTTGGAGAAACTACACCACAGGAATGCTATTAGGCAGACTTTCTAAGTGTAGACTACATCAAAGCTATGCTATTAGGCGGACTTTCTTAAGGTAGATTACACCACAGATATACTATTGGGTACATGTTCTAAATGCAACCACTTCTAGGAGCAATTACACCACAGATATGCTAGCAGGTGGACTTTCTAAATGCAATTATGCCAAGATATACTATTAGACACTATTTCTAAATGCAAACTAGAACACAGATATGGTATTAGGTGTATTTTTTAAATGTAGTTATACCAATATGCTATAAGGTGGACTTACTAAATTCGATTGTACCAAGGAATCCTATTAGGCAGTCTTTCTAAATGTAAACTAGAACACAGATATGCTATTAGATGCAATTTCTAAATGCAATTACACCAGGATGTGCTATTAGGTGGACTGTTAGAAGCAACTCACCACAGATATGCTATTAGGGTAATTTTCTAAATGCAATTACACCAAGATATGCCACCAGGCAGTCTTTCTAAATGCAATTACACCAGGATATGCTATTAGGTAGTCTTTTAACTGCAATCTAGAACACAGATATGCTATTAGGCACTTTCTAGATGCAATTAGACCAAGATATGAAATTAGGCGGACATTCTAAATGCAATTATGTCAAGATATGCTATAAGGCGGATTTTCTAAATGCACTAACATCAAGATATGCTATTAGGCGGACTTTATAAATGCAATTACATCAAGATATGCTATCAGGCAGACTTTCTTAATGCAATTACGTCAAGATATGCTATTAAGTGGATTTTCTAAATGCAATTGAACCAATATATGTTATTAGGAGGACTTTCTAAATGCAATTACACCTAGATATGCTATCAGGCAGAATTTCTAAATGCAATTAGACCAATATATGCTATCAGGTGGACTTTCTACATGCATTTAGACCAGGATATCATATTAGGCAGTCTTTCTAACTGCAAACTAGAACCCAGAATGTTATAAGGTGGATTTTCTAAATGTAATTTTACCAAGATATGTTATCAGGCGGACTTTCTAAATGCAATTACACCAAGATATGCTGTCAGGTGGACTTTCTAAATGCAATTAGACAAGATGTGCTATCAGGCAGACTTTCTAAATGCAATTACACCAATGTATGCTATCAGGTGGACTTTCTAAATGCAATTACACCAAGATATGCTGTCAGGCGGACTTTCTAAATGTAATTACACCAATATATGCTATTAGGCTTACTTTCTAAATGCAATTAGACCAATATATGCTATCAGGCTGTCTTGCTAAATGCAAACTAGAAGACAGATGTGCTATTAGGCGGACTTTCTAAATGCAATTACATCAAGATATGCTATCAGGCGGATTTTCTAAATGCAATTACACCAAGATATGCTACCAGGCAGTCTTTCTAAATGCAAACTAGAACACAGATATGCTATCAGGCGGACTTTCTAAATACAATTACACTAATATATAGTATCAGGCAGACTTTCTAAAGGCAAGTCGACCAATATATGCTATCAGGCAGTCACTAAATGCAAACTAGAACACAGATGTTCTATCAGGCAGACTTTCTAAATGCAATTAGACCAGGATGTGCTATTGGGTGGATTTTCTAAATGCAATTACACCAAGATATGCTATTAGGCGGTCTTTCTAACTGCAAACTAGAACAAAGATAAGCTATTAGGCAGACTTTCTAAATGTAATTACACGAAGATATGCTATCAGGCAGATTCTCTAAATGCAATTACACCAAGATATGCTACCAGGCAGTCTTTCTAAATGCAAACTAGAACACATATATGCTATCAGGCAGACATTCTAAATGCAATTAGACCAAGATGTGCTATCAGGCAGATTTTCTAAATGCAAACTAGAACACAGATATGCTATCAGGCGGACTTTTTAAATGCAATTACTCCAAGATATGCTATCAGGCGGACTTTCTAAATGCAATTACACAAAGATATGCTATCAGGCAGACTTTCTAAATGCAATTACACCAAGGTATGCTATCAGGCGGATTTTCTAAATGCAATTATATCACAGAGTGCTATTAGGGACTTCCTAAGTGTAGCCTACACCAAAGATATGCTATTAGGCGGACTTTTTAAGTGTAGACTACACCACAGCTTCTAACCACTTCTTGGAGCAACTACACCACAGGCGGACATTCTGAGTGCAATTATACCACAGAATGCTATTAGGGACGCTATCTAAGTGTAGGCAACAGCAGAGATATGCTAGATATGCTATTAGGCAGACTTTCTAAGTGTAGACTACATCACAGCTATGATATTAGGCGGACTTTCTTAAGGTAGACTATACCACAAACATGCTATTGGGTACATGTTCTAAATGCAACCACTTCTAGGAGCAACTACACCACATTTATGCTATTAGGTGGACTTTCTAAATGCAATTATGCCAAGATATGCTATTAGGCAGTCTTTCGAAATGCAAACTAGAACACAGATATGTTATTAGGCGTATTTTCTAAATGCAGCTATACCAATATGCTATTAGGTGGACTTACTAAATTTGATTGTGCCATGGAATCCTATTAGACAGTCTTTCTAAATGCAAACTGGAACACAGATATGCTATTAGACAGAATTTCTAAATGCAATTACACCAGGTTGTGCTATTAGGCAGACTTTTAGCAGCAACTGCACCACAGATATGCTATTAGGTTGATTTTCTAAATGCAATTACACCAAGATATGCTACCAGGTAGTCGTTCTAAATGCAATTAAACCGGGATAGGCTATTAGGCAGTCTTTTAACTGCAATCTAGAACACAGATATGCTATTAGGAGGACTTTCTAAATGCAATTAGACCAAAATTTGCTATTAGGCGGATTTTCTAAATGCACTTACACCAACATTTGCTATTAGGCGGACTTTCAAAATGCAATTACACCAAGATATGCTACCAGGCGGACATTCTAAATGCAATTACGTCAAGACATGCTAGTGAACGGATTTTCTAAATGCAATTGCACCAATATATGTTATTAGGCAGGCTTTCTAAATGCAATTACACCTAGATATGCTATCAGGTGGACTTTCTAAATGCAATTACACCAATATTTAATATCAGGCGGACTTTCTACATGCAATTAGACCAGGATATGCCATCAGGTGGATTTTCTAAATGCACTTACACCAATAAATGTTATTAGGTGGACTTTCTAAATGCACTTACACCGAGATATGTTATTAGGCGCACTTTCTAAATGCAATTACACTAAGATATGCTATCAGGCGGACTGTCTAAATGCAATTAGACCAATATATGCTATCAGGCGGACTGATTTTCTAAATGCAATTAGACCAAGATATGCTATCAGGCAGATTTTCTAAATGCAATTACACCAGGATATGCTGTGAGGCGGTCTTTCTGACTGAAAACTAGAACACAGATATGCTATTAGGCGGACTTTCTAAATGCAATTTCACAATAGACACCAAAATATGCTACCAGGCAGTCTTTCTAAATGAAATTACATCAGGATATGTTATTAGGCAGTCTTTTTAACTGCAAACTAGAGCACAAATATGCTATTAGGCGGATTTTCTAAATGCAATTAGACCTAGATATGCTATCAGGCGGACATTCTAAAAGCTATTACACCAAGACATGCTATCAGGCGGATTTTCTAAATGCAAGTATACCACAGAGTGCTATTAGGGACTTCATAAGTGTAGCCTACACCAATATATGTTATTAGGTGGACTTTCTAAATGCACTTACACCGAGATATGTTATTAGGCACACTTTCTAAATGCAATTACACCAAGATATGCTATCAGGCGGACTTTCTAAATGCAATTAGACCAATATATGCTATCAGGCGGATTGATTTTCTAAATGCAATTAGACCATGATATGCTATCAGGCAGATTTTCTATATGCATTTACACCAGGATATGCTGTTAGGCGGTCTTTCTGACTGAAAACTAGAACACAGATATGCTATTAGGCGGACTTTCTAAATGCAATTACACCAAGATATGCTGTCAGGTGGACTTTCTAAATGCAATTAGACAAGATGTGCTATCAGGCGGACTTTCTAAATGCAATTACACGAATATATGCTATCAGGTGGACTTTCTAAATGCAATTACACCAAGATATGCTGTCAGGCGGACTTTCTAAATGTAATTACACCAATATATGCTATCAGGCTTACTTTCTAAATGCAATTAGACCAATGTATGCTATCAGGCAGTCTTTCTAAATGAAAACTAGAAGACAGATATGCTATTAGGCGGAATTTCTAAATGCAATTACACCAAGATATGCTATCAGGCGGATTTTCTAAATGAAATTACACCAAGATATGCTACCAGGCAGTCTTTCTAAATGCAAACTAGAACACAGATATGCTATCAGGTGGACTTTTTAAATGCAATTACACCAAGATATGCTATCAGGTGGATATTCTAAATGCAATTACACCAATATCTGCTATCAGGCAGACTTTCTAAATGCAATTAGACCAATATATGCTATCAGGTGGACTTTCTAAATGCAATTACACCAAGATATGCTGTCAGGCAGACTTTCTAAATGTAATTTAATTACACCAATATATGCTATCAGGCTTACTTTCTAAATGCAATTAGACCAATATATGCTATCAGGCAGTCTTTCTAAATGAAAACTAGAAGACAGATATGCTATTAGGCGGAATTTCTAAATGCAATTACACCAAGATATGCTATCAGGCGGATTTTCTAAATGAAATTACATCAAGATATGCTACCAGGCTGTCTTTCTAAATGCAAACTAGAACACATATATGCTATCAGGCAGACTTTTTAAATGCAATTAGACCAAGATGTGCTATCAGGCGGATTTTCTAAATGATATTACACCAGGATATCCTATTAGGCGGTCTTTCTAACTTCAAACTAGAACACAGATATGCTATTAGGCGGACTTTCTAAATGCAATTACACCAAGATATGCTATCAGGCAGATGTTCTAAATGCAATTACACCAAGATATGCTACCAGGCAGTCTTTCTAAATGCAAACTAGAACACATATATGCTATCAGACAGACTTTTCAAGTGCAATTAGACCAAGATGTGCTATCAGGCAGACATTCTAAATGCAATTACAGCAAGATATGCTATCAAGCAGACTTTCTAAATGCAATTAAACCAAAATATGCTATCAGGCTGATTTTCTAAATGCAATTACATCAAGATATGCTTTCAGGCAGATTTTCTAAATGCAATTACACCAAGATATGCTATCAGGCAGATTTTCTAAATGCAATTATACCACAGAGTGCTATTAGGAATACTATCTAAGTGTAGAGTACATCACAGCTATGCTATTAGGCGGACTGTCTTAAGGTAGACTACACCACAGATATGCTTTTGGGTACAAGTTCTAAATGCAACCACTTCTAGGAGCAACTACCCCAAAGATATGCTAATAGGTGGACTTTCTAAATGCAATTATGCCAAGATATGCTATTAGGCAGTTTTCGAAATGCAAACTAGAACACAGATATGTTATTAGGCATATTTTCTAAATGCAGTTATACCAATATGCTATTAGGTTGACTTACTAAATTCGATTGTGCCAAGGAATCCTATTAGACAGTCTTTCTAAATGCAAACTCGAACACAGATATGCTATTAGACAGAATTTCTAAATGCAATTACACCAGGATGTGCTATTAGGTGGACTTTTAGAAGCAACTACACCACAGATATGCTACTAGGGTGATTTTCTAAATGCAATTACACCAAGATATGCTACCAGGCAGTCTTTCTAAATGCAATGACACCAGGATATGCTATTAGGCAGTCTTTTAACTGCAATCTAGAACACAGATATTCTATTAGGAGGACTTTCTAAATGCAATTAGACCAAGATTTGCTATTAGGCGGACTTTCTAAATGAACTTACACCAACATTTGCTATTAGGCGGACTTTCAAAATGTAATTACACCAAGATATGCTACCAGGCGGACTTTCTAAATGCAATTACGTCAAGATATGCTAGTAAACGGATTTTCTAAATGCAATTGCACCAATATATGTTATTAGGCAGGCTTTCTAAATGCAATTACACCTACATATGCTATCAGGTGGACTTTCTAAATGCAATTAGATCAATATTTAATATCAGGCGGACTTTCTACATGCAATTAGACCAGGATATGCCATCAGGTGGATTTCCTAAATGCACTTACACCAATATATGTTATTAGGTGGACTTTCTAAATGCACTTACACCGAGATATGTTATTAGGCGCACTTTCTAAATCAATTACACCAAGATATGCTATCAGGCGGACTTTCTAAATGCAATTATACCAATATATGCTATCAGGCGGATTGATTTTCTAAATGCAATTAGACCAAGATATGCTATCAGGCAGATTTTCTATATGCAATTACACCAGGATATGCTGTTAGGCGGTCTTTCTGACTGAAAACTAGAACACAGATATCCTATTAGGCGGACTTTCTAAATGCAATTACACCAAGATATGCTGTCAGGTGGACTTTCTAAATGGAATTAGACAAGATGTGCTATCAGGTGGACTTTCTAAATGCAATTACACCAAGATATGCTGTCAGGCAGACTTTCTTAATGTAATTACACCAATATATGCTATCAGGCTTACTTTCTAAATGCAATTAGACCAATATATGCTATCAGGCAGTCTTTCTAAATGAAAACTAGAAGACAGATATGCTATTAGGCGGAATTTCTAAATGCAATTACACGAAGATATGCTATCAGGCGGATTTTCTAAATGAAATTACACCAAGATATGTTACCAGGCAGTCTTTCTAAATGCAAACTAGAACACAGATATGCTATCAGGTGGACTTTTTAAATGCAATTACACCAAGATATGCTATCAGGTGGATATTCTAAATGCAATTACACCAATATCTGCTATCAGGCAGACTTTCTAAATGCAATTAGACCAATATATGTTATGAGGCTGATTTTCTAAATGCAATTACACCATGATATGCTATCAGGTGGATTTTCTAAATGCAATTATACCACAGAGTGCTATTAGGGACTTCCTAATTGTAGTCTACTCCACAGATATGTTATTAGGTGGACTTTCTACTTAGAGACTACACCACAGCTTCTAACCACTTCTTGGAGCAACTACACCACAGGTTTGCTATTAGGCAGATATTCTGAGTGCAATTGCACCACAGAATGCTATTAGGGACACTATATAAGTGTATGCTACAGCACAGATATCCTAGATATGCTATTAGGTGGACTTTCTAAGTTTAGACTACATCACAGTTATGCTACTAGGCGGACTTTCCTAGGGTAGACTGCACCACAGATATCCTATTGGGTACATGTGCTAAATGCAACCACTATTAGGAGCAACTACACCACAGATATGCTATTAGGTGGACTTTCTAAATGCAATTATGCCAAGATATGCTATTAGGCAGTCTTTCTAAATGCAAACTAGAACACAGATATGTTATTAGGCATATTTTCTAAATGCAGTTATACCAATATGCTATTAGTTGGACTTACTAAATTCGATTGTATCAAGGAATCCTATTAGGCAGTCTTTCTAAATGCAAACTAGAACACAGATATGTTATTAGACAGAATTTCTAAATGCAATTACACCAGGATGTGCTATTAGGCAGACTTTTAGAAGCAACTACACCACAGATATGCTATTAGGGTGATTTTCTAAATGCAATTACACCAAGATATGCTACCAGACAGTCTTTCCAAATGCAATTACACCAGGATATGCTATTAGGCAGTCTTTTAACTGCAATCTAGAACACAGATATGCTACTAGGTGGACTTTATAAATGCAATTAGACCAAGATATACTATTAGGCGGACTTTCTAAATGCAATTACACCAATATATGCTATTAGGCAGACTTTCTAAATGCAATTACACCAAGATAGGCTATCAGGCGGACTTTCTTAATGAAATTACGTCAAGATATTCTATTAGGTGGATTTTCTAAATGCAATTGCACTAATATATGTTTTTAGGCGGACGTTCTAAATGCAATTACACCTAGATATGCTATCAGGCAGACTTTCTAAATGCAATTAGACCAATATATGCTATCAGGTGGACTTTCTACATGCAATTAGACCAGGATATCCTATTAGGCGGTCTTTCTAACTGCAAACTAGAACACAGATATGCTATTAGGCGGACTTTCTAAATGCAATTACACCAATATATGCTACCAGGCCGTCCTAAATGCAATTACACCAGGATATGTTATTATACAGTCTTTCTAACTGCAAACTAGAACAAAGATATGCTATTAGGCGGATTTTCTAAATGCAATTACACCAATATATGCTATCAGGTGGACTTTCTTAATGGAATTACACCAAGATATGCTGTCAGGCGGACTTTCTAAATGCAATTACACCAATATATGCTACCAGGCGAACTTTCTAAATGCAAGTAGACCAAAATATGTAATCAGCTGTCTTTCTAAATGCAAACTAGAACACAGATATGCTATCAGGCAGACTTTTTAAATGCAATTAGACCAAGATGTGCTATCAGGCGGATTTTCTAAATGATATTACACCAGGATATCCTATTAGGCGGTCTTTCTAACTTCAAACTAGAACACAGAAATGATATTAGGCGGACTTTCTAAATGCAATTACACCAAGATATGCTATCAGGCAGATGTTCTAAATGCAATTACACCAAGATATGCTACCAGGCAGTCTTTCTAAATGCAATCTAGAACACATATATGCTATCAGATGGACTTTTCAAGTGTAATTAGACCAAGATGTGCTATCAGGCAGACATTCTAAATGCAAATACAGCAAGATATGCTATCAGGCAGACTTTCTAAATGCAATTAAACCAATATATGCTATCAGGCTCATCTTCTAAATGCAATTACATCAAGATATGCTTTCAGGCAGATTTTCTAAATGCAATTACACCAAGATATGCTATCAGGCAGATTTTCTAAATGCAATTATACCACAGAGTGCTATTAGGAATACTATCTAAGTGTAGACTACATCACAACTATGCTATTAGGCGGACTTTCTTAAGGTAGACTACACCACAGATATGCTTTTGGGTACAAGTTCTAAATGCAACCACTTCTAGGAGCAACTACCCCAAAGATATGCTAATAGGTGGACTTTCTAAATGCAATTATGCCAAGATATGCTATTAGGCAGTTTTCGAAATGCAAACTAGAACACAGATGTGTTATTAGGCGTATTTTCTAAATGCAGTTATACCAATATGCTATTAGGTGGACTTACTAAATTCGATTGTGCCAAGGAATCCTATTAGACAGTCTTTCTAAATGCAAACTCGAACACAGATATGCTATTAGACAGAATTTCTAAATGCAATTACACCAGGATGTGCTATTAGGTGGACTTTTAGAAGCAACTACACCACAGATATGCTACTAGGGTGATTTTCTAAATGCAATTACACCAAGATATGCTACGAGGCAGTCTTTCTAAATGCAATTACACCAGGATATGCTATTAGGCAGTCTTTTAACTGCAATCTAGAACACAGATATGCTATTAGGCAGACTTTCTAAATGCAATTAGACCAAGATTTACTATTAGGCAGATTTTCTAAATGCAATTACGTCAAGATATGTTATTAGGAAGATTTTCTAAATGCACTCACACCAAGATATGCTATTAGGCCGACTTTCTAAATGCAATTACACCAAGATATGCTATCAGGCAGACTTTCTAAATGCAATTAGACCAATATATGCTATCAGGCAGACTTACTACATGCAATTAGACCAGGATATCCTATTAGGCGGTCTTTCTAACTTCAAACTAGAACACAGATATGCTATTAGGTGTATTTTCTAAACGCAATTATACCAAGATATGCTATCAGGTAGACTTTCTTAATGCAATTACACCAATATATGCTACCAGGCAGTCCTTCTAAATGCAATTACACCAGGATATGTTATTAGACAGTCTTTCTAACTGCAAACTAGAACACAGATATGCTATTAGTCGGATTTTCTAAATGCAATTAGACCAAGATGTGCTGTCAGGCGGACTTTCTTAATGCAATTACACCAATATATGCTATGAGGCGGACATTCTAAATGCAACTAGACCAATATATGCTATCAGGCAGTCTTTCTAAATGCAAACTAGAACACAGATATGCTATCAGGCATAAATGCAATTACACCAAGATATGCTATCAGGCAGACTTTCTAAATGCAATTAGACCAAGATGTGCTATCAGGCGGATTTTCTAAATGCAATTACACCAAGATATGCTATCAGGCAGATTTTCTAAATGCAATTACACCAATATATGCTACCAGGCTGTCCTTCTAAATGCAATTACAGCAGGATATGTTATTAGACAGTCTTTCTAACCACAAACTAGAACACAGATATGTTATTAGGCGGATTTTCTAAATGCAATTATACCAATATAAGCTATCAGGTGGACTTTCTAAATGCAATTAGACCAAGATGTGCTATCAGGCAGACTTTTTAAATGCAATTACACCAATATATGCTACTAGGTGGACTTTCTAAATGGAATTACACCAAGATATGGTGTCAGGCGGACTTTCTAAATGCAATTACACCAATATATAGTATCAGGCAGACTTTCTAAAGGCAAGTCGACCAATATATGCTATCAGGCAGTCACTAAATGCAAACTAGAACACAGATGTTCTATCAGGCAGACTTTCTAAATGCAATTAGACCAAGATGTGCTATTGGGTGGATTTTCTAAATGCTATTACACCAGGATATGCTATTAGGCGGTCTTTCTAACTGCAAACTAGAACAAAGATAAGCTATTAGGCGGACTTTCTAAATGTAATTACACGAAGATATGCTATCAGGCAGATTCTCTAAATGCAATTACACCAAGATATGCTACCAGGCAGTCTTTCTAAATGCAAACTAGAACACATATATGCTATCAGGCAGACATTCTAAATGCAATTAGACCAAGATGTGCTATCAGGCAGATTTTCTAAATGCAAACTAGAACACAGATATGCTATCAGGTGGACTTTTTAAATGCAATTACTCCAAGATATGCTATCAGGCGGACTTTCTAAATGCAATTGCACAAAGATATGCTATCAGGCAGACTTTCTAAATGCAATTACACCAAGATATGCTATCAGGCGGATTTTCTAAATGCAATTATACCACAGAGTGCTATTAGGGACTTCCTAAGTGTATCCTACATCAAAGATATGCTATTAGGCGGACTTTCTAAGTGTAGACTACACCACAGCTTCTAACCACTTCTTGGAGCAACTACACCACAGGCGGACATTCTGAGTGCAATTATACCACATTATGCTATTAGGGACACTATCTAAGTGTAGGCAACAGCAGAGATATGCTAGATATGCTATTAGGCAGACTTTCTAAGTGTAAACTACATCAGAGTTATGATATTAGGCGGACTTTCTTAAGGTAGACTACACCACAGACATGCTATTGGGTACATGTTCTAAATGCAACCACTTCTAGGAGCAACTACACCACATTTATGCTATTAGGTGGACTTTCTAAATGCAATTATGCCAAGATATGCTATTAGGCAGTCTTTCTAAATGCAAACTAGAACACAGATATGTTATTAGGCGTATTTTCTAAATGCAGTTATACCAATATGCTATTAGGTGGACTTACTAAATTCGATTGTGCCATGGAATCCTATTAGACAGTCTTTCTAAATGCAAACTGGAACACAGATATGCTATTAGACAGAATTTCTAAATGCAATTACACCAGGTTGTGCTATTAGGCGGACTTTTAGGAGCAACTGCACCACAGATATGCTATTAGGTTGATTTTCTAAATGCAATTACACCAAGATATGCTACCAGGCAGTCTTTCTAAATGCAATTAAACCGGGATAGGCTATTAGGCAGTCTTTTAACTGCAATCTAGAACACAGATATGCTATTAGGAGGACTTTCTAAATGCAATTAGACCAAGATTTGCTATTAGGCCGATTTTCTAAATGCACTTACACCAACATTTGCTATTAGGCGGACTTTCAAAATACAATTACACCAAGATATGCTACCAGGCGGACATTCTAAATGCAATTACGTCAAGATATGCTAGTAAACGGATTTTCTAAATGCAATTGCACCAATTTATGTTATTAGGCAGGCTTTCTAAATGCAATTACACCTAGATATGCTATCAGGTGGACTTTCTAAATGCAATTAGACCAATATTTAATATCAGGCAGACTTTCTACATGCAATTAGACCAGGATATGCCATCAGGTGGATTTTCTAAATGCACTTACACCAATATATGTTATTAGGTGGACTTTCTAAATGCACTTACACCGAGATATGTTATTAGGCGCACTTTCTAAATGCAATTACACTAAGATATGCTATCAGGCAGACTTTCTAAATGCAATTAGACCAAGATATGCTATCAGGCAGTCTTTGTAAATGCAATTACACCAGGATATGTCGTTAGGCAGTCTTTCTGACTGAAAACTAGAACACAGATATGCTATTAGGCAGACTTTCTAAATGCAATTACACAACAGACACCAAAATATGCTACCAGGCAGTCTTTCTAAATGCAATTACACCAGAATTTGTTATTAGGTAGTCTTTTTAACTGCAAACTAGAGCACAGATATGCTATTAGGCGGTTTTCTAAATGCGATTAGACCTAGATATGCTATCAGGCGGACATTCTAAATGCAATTACACCAAGGTATGCTATAAGGTGGACTTTCTAAATGCAATTAGACCAATATATGCTATCAGGCAGATTTTCTAAATGCAGTTAGACCAATATATGCTATCATGCAGACTTTCTAAATGCAATTACACAAAGATATGCTATAAGGTGGACTTTCTAAATGCAATTAGACCAATATATGCTATCAGGCGGACTTTCTAAAAGCAATTAGACCAATATATGCTATCAAGCGTATTTTCTAAATGCAATTACACCAAGATAATCTACCAGACAGTCTTTCTAAATGCAAACTGGAACACAGACATGCTAACAGGGGGACTTTCTAAATGCAATTAGACCAAGATGTGCTATCAGGCGGATTTTCTAAATGCAAACTAGAACACAGATGTGCTATCAGGCGGACATTTCTAAATGCAATTAGACCAAGATATGCTATCAGGCAGACTTTCTAAATGCAAATACACCAAGATATGCTATTAGGTGGATTTTCTAAATAAAATTAAACCAAGATATGCTATCAGGTGGATTTTCTAAATGCAATTACACCAAGACATGCTATCAGGCAAATTTTATAAATGCAATTACACCAAGATATGCTATGAGGCAAACTTTCTAAATGCAATTAGCCCAATATATGCTATCAGGCGGATTTGATAAATGCTATTACAGCAAGAAATGCTAGCAGGTGGATTTTCTAAATGCAATTACACCAAGATATGCAATCAGGGAGACTTTCTAAGTGCAATTAGACCAAAATATGCTATCAGATGGATTTTCTAAATGCAATTACACCAAGATATGCTATCAGGTGGAATTTCTAAATGCAATTACACCAAGATATGCTATCAGTATGATCTTCTAAATGCTATTATACCACAGAGTGCTACTAGGGACTTCCTAAGGGTAGTCTACACCACAGATATGCTATTAGGTGCACTTTCTAAGTGTAGACTACACCACAGCTTCTAACCACTTTTTGGAGAAACTACGTCACAGGAATGCTATTAGGCAGACTTTCTAAGTGTAGACTACATCAAAGCTATGCTATTAGGCGGACTTTCTTAAGGTAGATTACACCACAGATATACTATTGGGTACATGTTCTAAATGCAACCACTTCTAGGAGCAATTACACCACAGATATGCTAGCAGGTGGACTTTCTAAATGCAAGTATGCCAAGATATACTATTAGACAGTATTTCTAAATGCAAACTAGAACACAGATATGTTATTAGGTGCATTTTTTAAATGTAGTTATACCAATATGCTATAAGGTGGACTTACTAAATTCGATTGTACCAAGGAATCCTATTAGGCAGTCTTTCTAAATGCAAACTAGAACACAGATATGCTATTAGATGCAATTTCTAAATGCAATTACACCAGGATGTGCTATTAGGTGGACTGTTAGAAGCAACTCACCACAGATATGCTATTAGGGTAATTTTCTAAATGCAATTACACCAAGATATGCCACCAGGCAGTCTTTCTAAATGCAATTACACCAGGATATGCTATTAGGTAGTCTTTTAACTGCAATCTAGAACACAGATATGCTATTAGGCGGACTTTCTAGATGCAATTAGACCAAGATATGAAATTAGGCGGACATTCTAAATGAAATTATGTCAAGATATGCTATAAGGCGGATTTTCTAAATGCACTAACATCAAGATATGCTATTAGGCGGACTTTATAAATGCAATTACATCAAGATATAATATCAGGCAGACTTTCTTAATGCAATTACGTCAAGATATGCTATTAAGTGGATTTTCTAAATGCAATTGAACCAATATATGTTATTAGGAGGACTTTCTAAATGCAATTACACCTAGATATGCTATCAGGCAGAATTTCTAAATGCAATTAGACCAATATATGCTATCAGGTGGACTTTCTACATGCATTTAGACCAGGATATCATATTAGGCAGTCTTTCTAACTGCAAACTAGAACCCAGAATGTTATAAGGTGGATTTTCTAAATGTAATTTTACCAAGATATGTTATCAGGCGGACTTTCTAAATGCAATTACACCAAGATATGCTGTCAGGTGGACTTTCTAAATGCAATTAGACAAGATGTGCTATCAGGCAGACTTTCTAAATGCAATTACACCAATGTATGCTATCAGGTGGACTTTCTAAATGCAATTACACCAAGATATGCTGTCAGGCGGACTTTCTAAATGTAATTACACCAATATATGCTATTAGGCTTACTTTCTAAATGCAATTAGACCAATATATGCTATCAGGCTGTCTTGCTAAATGCAAACTAGAAGACAGATGTGCTATTAGGCGGACTTTCTAAATGCAATTACATCAAGATATGCTATCAGGCGATTTTCTAAATGCAATTACACCAAGATATGCTACCAGGCAGTCTTTCTAAATGCAAACTAGAACACAGATATGCTATCAGGCGGACTTTCTAAATACAATTACACCAATATATAGTACCAGGCAGACTTTCTAAAGGCAAGTCGACCAATATATGCTATCAGGCAGTCACTAAATGCAAACTTGAACACAGATGTTCTATCAGGCAGACTTTCTAAATGCAATTAGACCAAGATGTGCTATTGGGTGGATTTTCTAAATGCAATTACACCACGATATGCTATTAGGCGGTCTTTCTAACTGCAAACTAGAACAAAGATAAGCTATTAGGCAGACTTTCTAAATGTAATTACACGAAGATATGCTATCAGGCAGATTCTCAAAATGCAATTACACCAAGATATGCTACCAGGCAGTCTTTCTAAATGCAAACTAGAACACATATATGCTATCAGGCAGACATTCTAAATGCAATTAGACCAAGATGTGCTATCAGGCAGATTTTCTAAATGCAAACTAGAACACAGATATGCTATCAGGCGGACTTTTTAAATGCAATTTCTCCAAGATATGCTATCAGGCGGACTTTCTAAATGCAATTACACAAAGATATGCTATCAGGCAGACTTTCTAAATGCAATTACACCAAGGTATGCTATCAGGCGGATTTTCTAAATGCAATTATATCACAGAGTGCTATTAGGGACTTCCTAAGTGTAGCCTACACCAAAGATATGCTATTAGGCGGACTTTCTAAGTGTAGACTACACCACAGCTTCTAACCACTTCTTGGAGCAACTACACCACAAGCGGACATTCTGAGTGCAATTATACCACAAAATGCTATTAGGGACGCTATCTAAGTGTAGGCAACAGCAGAGATATGCTAGATATGCTATTAGGCAGACTTTCTAAGTGTAGACTACATCACAGCTATGATATTAGGCGGACTTTCTTAAGGTAGACTATACCACAAACATGCTATTGGGTACATGTTCTAAATGCAACCACTTCTAGGAGCAACTACACCACATTTATGCTATTAGGTGGACTTTCTAAATGCAATTATGCCAAGATATGCTATTAGGCAGTCTTTCGAAATGCAAACTAGAACACAGATATGTTATTAGGCGTATTTTCTAAATGCAGTTATACCAATATGCTATTAGGTGGACTTACTAAATTTGATTGTGCCATGGAATCCTATTAGACAGTCTTTCTAAATGCAAACTGGAACACAGATATGCTATTAGACAGAATTTCTAAATGCAATTACACCAGGTTGTGCTATTAGGCAGACTTTTAGCAGCAACTGCACCACAGATATGCTATTAGGTTGATTTTATAAATGCAATTACACCAAGATATGCTACCAGGTAGTCGTTCTAAATGCAATTAAACCGGGATAGGCTATTAGGCAGTCTTTTAACTGCAATCTAGAACACAGATATGCTATTAGGAGGACTTTCTAAATGCAATTAGACCAAAATTTGCTATTAGGCGGATTTTCTAAATGCACTTACACCAACATTTGCTATTAGGCGGACTTTCAAAATGCAATTACACCAAGATATGCTACCAGGCGGACATTCTAAATGCAATTACGTCAAGATATGCTAGTGAACGGATTTTCTAAATGCAATTGCACCAATATATGTTATTAGGCAGGCTTTCTAAATGCAATTACACCTAGATATGCTATCAGGTGGACTTTCTAAATGCAATTACACCAATATTTAATATCAGGCAGACTTTCTACATGCAATTAGACCAGGATATGCCATCAGGTGGATTTTCTAAATGCACTTACACCAATATATGTTATAAGGTGGACTTTCTAAATGCACTTACACCGAGATATGTTATTAGGCGCACTTTCTAAATGCAATTACACTAAGATATGCTATCAGGCGGACTGTCTAAATGCAATTAGACCAATATATGCTATCAGGCGGACTGATTTTCTAAATGCAATTAGACCAAGATATGCTATCAGGCAGATTTTCTAAATGCAATTACACCAGGATATGTTGTTAGGCGGTCTTTCTGACTGAAAACTAGAACACAGATATGCTATTAGGCGGACTTTCTAAATGCAATTTCACAATAGACACCAAAATATGCTACCAGGCAGTCTTTCTAAATGAAATTACATCAGGATATGTTATTAGGCAGTCTTTTTAACTGCAAACTAGAGCACAAATATGCTATTAGGCGGATTTTCTAAATGCAATTAGACCTAGATATGCTATCAGGTGGACATTCTAAAAGCTATTACACCAAGACATGCTATCAGGCGGATTTTCTAAATGCAAGTATACCACAGAGTGCTATTAGGGACTTCATATGTGTAGCCTACACCAATATATGTTATTAGGTGGACTTTCTAAATGCACTTACACCGAGATATGTTATTAGGCACACTTTCTAAATGCAATTACACCAAGATATGCTATCAGGCGGACTTTCTAAATGCAATTAGACCAATATATGCTATCAGGCGGATTGATTTTCTAAATGCAATTAGACCATGATATGCTATCAGGCAGATTTTCTATATGCAATTACACCAGGATATGCTGTTAGGCGGTCTTTCTGACTGAAAACTAGAACACAGATATGCTATTAGGCGGACTTTCTAAATGCAATTACACCAAGATATGCTGTCAGGTGGACTTTCTAAATGCAATTAGACAAGATGTGCTATCAGGCGGACTTTCTAAATGCAATTACACGAATATATGCTATCAGGTGGACTTTCTAAATGCAATTACACCAAGATATGCTGTCAGGCGGACTTTCTAAATGTAATTACACCAATATATGCTATCAGGCTTACTTTCTAAATGCAATTAGACCAATATATGCTATCAGGCAGTCTTTCTAAATGAAAACTAGAAGACAGATATGCTATTAGGCGGAATTTCTAAATGCAATTACACCAGGATATGCTGTTAGGCGGTCTTTCTGACTGAAAACTAGAACACAGATATGCTATTAGGCGGACTTTCTAAATGCAATTACACCAAGATATGCTGTCAGGTGGACTTTCTAAATGCAATTAGACAAGATGTGCTATCAGGCGGACTTTCTAAATGCAATTACACGAATATATGCTATCAGGTGGACTTTCTAAATGCAATTACACCAAGATATGCTGTCAGGCGGACTTTCTAAATGTAATTACAGCAATATATGCTATCAGGCTTACTTTCTAAATGCAATTAGACCAATATATGCTATCAGGCAGTCTTTCTAAATGAAAACTAGAAGACAGATATGCTATTAGGCGGAATTTCTAAATGCAATTACGCCAAGATATGCTATCAGGCGGATTTTCTAAATGAAATTACACCAAGATATGCTACCAGGCAGTCTTTCTAAATGCAAACTAGAACACAGATATGCTATCAGGTGGACTTTTTAAATGCAATTACACTAAGATATGCTATCAGGCGGACTGTCTAAATGCAATTAGACCAATATATGCTATCAGGCGGACTGATTTTCTAAATGCAATTAGACCAAGATATGCTATCAGGCAGATTTTCTAAATGCAATTACACCAGGATATGTTGTTAGGCGGTCTTTCTGACTGAAAACTAGAACACAGATATGCTATTAGGCGGACTTTCTAAATGCAATTTCACAATAGACACCAAAATATGCTACCAGGCAGTCTTTCTAAATGAAATTACATCAGGATATGTTATTAGGCAGTCTTTTTAACTGCAAACTAGAGCACAAATATGCTATTAGGCGGATTTTCTAAATGCAATTAGACCTAGATATGCTATCAGGCGGACATTCTAAAAGCTATTACACCAAGACATGCTATCAGGCGGATTTTCTAAATGCAAGTATACCACAGAGTGCTATTAGGGACTTCATATGTGTAGCCTACACCAATATATGTTATTAGGTGGACTTTCTAAATGCACTTACACCGAGATATGTTATTAGGCACACTTTCTAAATGCAATTACACCAAGATATGCTATCAGGCGGACTTTCTAAATGCAATTAGACCAATATATGCTATCAGGCGGATTGATTTTCTAAATGCAATTAGACCATGATATGCTATCAGGCAGATTTTCTATATGCAATTACACCAGGATATGCTGTTAGGCGGTCTTTCTGACTGAAAACTAGAACACAGATATGCTATTAGGCGGACTTTCTAAATGCAATTACACCAAGATATGCTGTCAGGTGGACTTTCTAAATGCAATTAGACAAGATGTGCTATCAGGCGGACTTTCTAAATGCAATTACACGAATATATGCTATCAGGTGGACTTTCTAAATGCAATTACACCAAGATATGCTGTCAGGCGGACTTTCTAAATGTAATTACACCAATATATGCTATCAGGCTTACTTTCTAAATGCAATTAGACCAATATATGCTATCAGGCAGTCTTTCTAAATGAAAACTAGAAGACAGATATGCTATTAGGCGGAATTTCTAAATGCAATTACGCCAAGATATGCTATCAGGCGGATTTTCTAAATGAAATTACACCAAGATATGCTACCAGGCAGTCTTTCTAAATGCAAACTCGAACACAGATATGCTATCAGGTGGACTTTTTAAATGCAATTACACCAAGATATGCTATCAGGTGGATATTCTAAATGCAATTACACCAATATCTGCTGTCAGGCAGACTTTCTAAATGCAATTAGACCAATATATGTTATGAGGCTGATTTTCTAAATGCAATTACACCAAGATATGCTATCAGGTGGATTTTCTAAATGAAATTATACCACAGAGTGCTATTAGAGACTTCCTAAATGTAGTCTACTCCACAGATATGTTATTAGGTGGACTTTCTACATAGAGACTACACCACAGCTTCTAACCACTTCTTGGAGCAACTACACCACAGGTTTGCTATTAGGCAGACATTCTGAGTGCAATTGCACCACAGAATGCTATTAGGGACACTATATAAGTGTATGCTACAGCACAGATATCCTAGATATGCTATTAGGTGGACTTTCTAAGTTTAGACTACATCACAGTTATGCTACTAGGCGGGCTTTCCTAAGGTACACTACACCACAGATATCCTATTGGGTACATGTGCTAGATGCAACCACTACTAGGAGCAACTACACCACAGATATGCTATTAGGTGGACTTTCTAAATGCAATTATGCCAAGATATGCTATTAGGCAGTCTTTCTAAATGCAAAATAGAACACAGATATGTTATTAGGCATATTTTCTAAATGCAGTTATACCAATATGCTATTAGTTGGACTTACTAAATTCGATTGTATCAAGGAATCCTATTAGGCAGTCTTTCTAAATGCAAACTAGAACACAGATATGTTATTAGACAGAATTTCTAAATGCAATTTCACCAGGATGTGCTATTAGGCGGACTTTTAGAAGCAACTACACCACAGATATGCTATTAGGGTGATTTTCTAAATGCAATTACACCAAGATATGCTACCAGGCAGTCTTTCTAAATGCAATTACACCAGGATATGCTATTAGGCAGTCTTTTAACTGCAATCTAGAACACAGATATGCTATTAGGCAGACTTTCTAAATGCAATTAGACCAAGGTTTACTATTAGGCAGATTTTCTAAATGCAATTACGTCAAGATATGTTATTAGGAAGATTTTCTAAAAGCACTTACACCAAGATATGCTATTAGGCAGACTTTCTAAATGCAATTACACCAAGGTATGCTATCGGGCAGACTTTCTAAATGCAATTTCACCAGGTTGTGCTATTAGGCGGACTTTTAGGAGCAACTGCACCACAGATATGCTATTAGGTTGATTTTCTAAATGCAATTACACCAAGATATGCTACCAGGCAGTCTTTCTAAATGCAATTAAACCGGGATAGGCTATAAGGCAGTCTTTTAACTGCAATCTAGAACACAGATATGCTATTTGGAGGACTTTCTAAATGCAATTAGACCAAGATTTGCTATTAGGCAGATTTTCTAAATGCACTTACACCAACATTTGCTATTAGGCGGACTTTCAAAATGCAATTACACCAAGACATGCTACCAGGCGGACATTCTAAATGCAATTACGTCAAGATATGCTAGTAAACGGATATTCTAAATGCAATTGCACCAATATATGTTATTAGGCAGGCTTTCTAAATGCAATTACACCTAGATATGCTATCAGGTGGACTTTCTAAATGCAATTAGACCAATATTTAATATCAGGCGGACTTTCTACATGCAATTAGACCAGGATATGCCATCAGGTGGATTTTCTAAATGCACTTACACCAATATATGTTATTAGGTGGACTTTCTAAATGCACTTACACCGAGATATGTTGTTAGGCGCACTTTCTAAATGCAATTACACTAAGATATGCTATCAGGCGGACTTTCTAAATGCAATTAGACCAATATATGCTATCAGGCGGACTGATTTTCTAAATGCAATTAGACCAAGATATGCTATCAGGCAGATTTTCTAAATGCAATTACACCAGGATATGCTATTAGGCAGTCTTTTAACTGCAATCTAGAACACAGATATGCTATTAGGCAGACTTTCTAAATGCAATTAGACCAAGGTTTACTATTAGGCAGATTTTCTAAATGCAATTACGTCAAGATATGTTATTAGGAAGATTTTCTAAATGCACTTACACCAAGATATGCTATTAGGCAGACTTTCTAAATGCAATTACACCAAGGTATGCTATCGGGCAGACTTTCTAAATGCAATTAGACCAATATATGCTATCAGGCAGACTTACTACATGCAATTAGACCAGGATATCCTATTAGGCGGTCTTCCTAACTTCAAACTAGAACACAGATATGCTATTAGGCATATTTTCTAAATGCAATTATACCAAGATATGCTATCAGGTAGACTTTCTAAATGCAATTACACCAATATATGCTACCAGGCAGTCCTTCTAAATGCAATTACACCAGGATATGTTATTAGACAGTCTTTCTAACTGCAAACTAGAACACAGATATGCTATTAGTCGGATTTTCTAAATGCAATTAGACCAAGATGTGCTGTCAGGCGGACTTTCTTAATGCAATTACACCAATATATGCTATGAGGCGGACATCCTAAATGCAACTAGACCAATATATGCTATCAGGCAGTCTTTCTAAATGCAAACTAGAAGACAGATATGCTATCAGGCAGACTTTCTAAATGCAATTACACCAACATATGCTATCAGGCAGACTTTCTAAATGCAATTAGACCAACATGTGCTATCAGGCGGATTTTCTAAATGCAATTACACCAAGATATGCTATCAGGCAGACTTTCTAAATGCAATTACACCAATATTTGCTACCAGACTGCCCTTCTAAATGCAATTACACCAGGATATGTTATTAGACAGTCTTTCTAACCGCAAACTAGAACACAAATATGTTATTAGGCGGAATTTCTAAATGCAATTATATCAATATAAGCTATCAGGTGGACTTTCTAAATGCAATTAGACCAAGATGTGCTATCAGGCAGACTTTTTAAATGCAATTACACCAGGATATGCTATTAGGCAGTCTTTTAACTGCAATCTAGAACACAGATATGCTATTAGGTGGACTTTATAAATGCAATTAGACCAAGATATACTATTAGGCGGACTTTCTAAATGCAATTACGTCAAGATATGCTATTAGGCGGATTTTCTAAATGCACTTACACCAATATATGCTATTAGGCAGACTTTCTAAATGCAATTACACCAAGATAGGCTATCAGGCGGACTTTCTTAAGGTAATTGCGTCATGATATTATATTAGGTGGATTTTCTAAATGCAATTGCACTAATATATGTTTTTAGGCGGCCTTTCTAAATGCAATTACACCTAGATATGCTATCAGGCAGACTTTCTAAATGCAACTAGACCAATATATGCTATCAGGTGGACTTTCTACATGCAATTAGACCAGGATATCCTATTAGGCAGTCTTTCTAACTGCAAACTAGAACACAGATATGCTATTAGGCGGACTTTCTAAATACAATTACACCAATATATGCTATCAGGTGGACTTTCTAAATGGAATTACACCAAGATACGCTGTCAGGCGGACTTTCTAAATGCAATTACACCAATATATGCTACCAGGCGGACTTTCTAAATGCAAGTAGACCAAAATATGTAATCAGGCTGTCTTTCTAAATGCAAACTAGAACACATATATGCTATCAGGCAGACTTTTTAAATGCAATTAGACCAAGATGTGCTATCAGGCGGATTTTCT
Source organism: Ambystoma mexicanum (assembly GCF_040938575.1). NCBI lineage: Eukaryota > Metazoa > Chordata > Amphibia > Caudata > Ambystomatidae > Ambystoma > Ambystoma mexicanum. The sequence continues at coordinate 434,651,268 of NC_090937.1, forward strand.
AAATGATATTACACCAGGATATCCTATTAGGCGGTCTTTCTAACTTCAAACTAGAACACAGATATGCTATTAGGCGGACTTTCTAAATGCAATTACACCAAGATATGCTATCAGGCAGATGTTCTAAATGCAATTACACCAAGATATGCTAGCAGGCAGTCTTTCTAAATGCAAACTAGAACACATATATGCTATCAGACAGACTTTTCAAGTGCAATTAGACCAAGATGTGCTATCAGGCAGACATTCTAAATGCAATTACAGCAAGATATGCTATCAAGCAGACTTTCTAAATGCAATTAAACCAAAATATGCTATCAGGCTGATTTTCTAAATACAATTACATGAAGATATGCTTTCAGGCAGATTTTCTAAATGCAATTACACCAAGATATGCTATCAGGCAGATTTTCTAAATGCAATTATACCACAGAGTGCTATTAGGAATACTATCTAAGTGTAGAGTACATCACAGCTATGCTATTAGGCGGACTTTCTTAAGGTAGACTACACCACAGATATGCTTTTGGGTACAAGTTCTAAATGCAACCACTTCTAGGAGCAACTACCCCAAAGATATGCTAATAGGTGGACTTTCTAAATGCAATTATGCCAAGATATGCTATTAGGCAGTTTTCGAAATGCAAACTAGAACACAGATATGTTATTAGGCGTATTTTCTAAATGCAATTATACCAATATGCTATTAGGTGGACTTACTAAATTCGATTGTGCCAAGGAATCCTATTAGACAGTCTTTCTAAATGCAAACTCGAACACAGATATGCTATTAGACAGAATTTCTAAATGCAATTACACCAGGATGTGCTATTAGGTGGACTTTTAGAAGCAACCACACCACAGATATGCTACTAGGGTGATTTTCTAAATGCAATTACACCAAGATATGCTACCAGGCAGTCTTTCTAAATGCAATTACACCAGGATATGCTATTAGGCACTCTTTTAACTGCAATCTAGAACACAGATATGCTATTAGGCAGACTTTCTAAATGCAATTAGACCAAGGTTTACTATTAGGCAGATTTTCTAAATGCAATTACGTCAAGATATGTTATTAGGAAGATTTTCTAAATGCACTTACACCAAGATATGCTATTAGGCAGACTTTCTAAATGCAATTACACCAAGGTATGCTATCGGGCAGACTTTCTAAATGCAATTAGACCAATATATGCTATCAGGCAGACTTACTACATGCAATTAGACCAGGATATCCTATTAGGCGGTCTTCCTAACTTCAAACTAGAACACAGATATGCTATTAGGCATATTTTCTAAATGCAATTATACCAAGATATGCTATCAGGTAGACTTTCTAAATGCAATTACACCAATATATGCTACCAGGCAGTCCTTCTAAATGCAATTACACCAGGATATGTTATTAGACAGTCTTTCTAACTGCAAACTAGAACACAGATATGCTATTAGTCGGATTTTCTAAATGCAATTAGACCAAGATGTGCTGTCAGGCGGACTTTCTTAATGCAATTACACCAATATATGCTATGAGGCGGACATCCTAAATGCAACTAGACCAATATATGCTATCATGCAGTCTTTCTAAATGCAAACTAGAAGACAGATATGCTATCAGGCAGACTTTCTAAATGCAATTACACCAACATATGCTATCAGGCAGACTTTCTAAATGCAATTAGACCAATATGTGCTATCAGGCGGATTTTCTAAATGCAATTACACCAAGATATGCTATCAGGCAGACTTTCTAAATGCAATTACACCAATATTTGCTACCAGACTGTCCTTCTAAATGCAATTACACCAGGATATGTTATTAGACAGTCTTTCTAACCGCAAACTAGAACACAAATATGTTATTAGGCGGAATTTCTAAATGCAATTATATCAATATAAGCTATCAGGTGGACTTTCTAAATGCAATTAGACCAAGATGTGCCATCAGGCAGACTTTTTAAATGCAATTACACCAATATATGCTACTATACGGACTTTCTAAATGGAATTACACCAAGATATGGTGTCAGGCGGACTTTCTAAATGCATTTACACCAATATATAGTATCAGGCAGACTTTCTAAAGGCAAGTCGACCAATATATGCTATCAGGCAGTCACTTAATGCAAACTAGAACACAGATGTTCTATCAGGCAGACTTTCTAAATGCAATTAGACCAAGATGTGCTATTGGGTGGATTTTCTAAATGCTATTACACCAGGATATGCTATTAGGCAGTCTTTCTAACTGCAAACTAGAACAAAGATAAGCTATTAGGCAGACTTTCTAAATGTAATTACACGAAGATATGCTATCAGGCAGATTCTCTAAATGCAATTACACCAAGATATGCTACCAGGCAGTCTTTCTAAATGCAAACTAGAACACATATATGCTATCAGGCAGACATTCTAAATGCAATTACACCAAGATATGCTAGCAGGCAGTCTTTCTAAATGCAAACTAGAACACATATATGCTATCAGACAGACTTTTCAAGTGCAATTAGACCAAGATGTGCTATCAGGCAGACATTCTAAATGCAATTACAGCAAGATATGCTATCAAGCAGACTTTCTAAATGCAATTAAACCAAAATATGCTATCAGGCTGATTTTCTAAATACAATTACATGAAGATATGCTTTCAGGCAGATTTTCTAAATGCAATTACACCAAGATATGCTATCAGGCAGATTTTCTAAATGCAATTATACCACAGAGTGCTATTAGGAATACTATCTAAGTGTAGAGTACATCACAGCTATGCTATTAGGCGGACTTTCTTAAGGTAGACTACACCACAGATATGCTTTTGGGTACAAGTTCTAAATGCAACCACTTCTAGGAGCAACTACCCCAAAGATATGCTAATAGGTGGACTTTCTAAATGCAATTATGCCAAGATATGCTATTAGGCAGTTTTCGAAATGCAAACTAGAACACAGATATGTTATTAGGCGTATTTTCTAAATGCAATTATACCAATATGCTATTAGGTGGACTTACTAAATTCGATTGTGCCAAGGAATCCTATTAGACAGTCTTTCTAAATGCAAACTCGAACACAGATATGCTATTAGACAGAATTTCTAAATGCAATTACACCAGGATGTGCTATTAGGTGGACTTTTAGAAGCAACCACACCACAGATATGCTACTAGGGTGATTTTCTAAATGCAATTACACCAAGATATGCTACCAGGCAGTCTTTCTAAATGCAATTACACCAGGATATGCTATTAGGCACTCTTTTAACTGCAATCTAGAACACAGATATGCTATTAGGCAGACTTTCTAAATGCAATTAGACCAAGGTTTACTATTAGGCAGATTTTCTAAATGCAATTACGTCAAGATATGTTATTAGGAAGATTTTCTAAATGCACTTACACCAAGATATGCTATTAGGCAGACTTTCTAAATGCAATTACACCAAGGTATGCTATCGGGCAGACTTTCTAAATGCAATTAGACCAATATATGCTATCAGGCAGACTTACTACATGCAATTAGACCAGGATATCCTATTAGGCGGTCTTCCTAACTTCAAACTAGAACACAGATATGCTATTAGGCATATTTTCTAAATGCAATTATACCAAGATATGCTATCAGGTAGACTTTCTAAATGCAATTACACCAATATATGCTACCAGGCAGTCCTTCTAAATGCAATTACACCAGGATATGTTATTAGACAGTCTTTCTAACTGCAAACTAGAACACAGATATGCTATTAGTCGGATTTTCTAAATGCAATTAGACCAAGATGTGCTGTCAGGCGGACTTTCTTAATGCAATTACACCAATATATGCTATGAGGCGGACATCCTAAATGCAACTAGACCAATATATGCTATCAGGCAGTCTTTCTAAATGCAAACTAGAAGACAGATATGCTATCAGGCAGACTTTCTAAATGCAATTACACCAACATATGCTATCAGGCAGACTTTCTAAATGCAATTAGACCAATATGTGCTATCAGGCGGATTTTCTAAATGCAATTACACCAAGATATGCTATCAGGCAGACTTTCTAAATGCAATTACACCAATATTTGCTACCAGACTGTCCTTCTAAATGCAATTACACCAGGATATGTTATTAGACAGTCTTTCTAACCGCAAACTAGAACACAAATATGTTATTAGGCGGAATTTCTAAATGCAATTATATCAATATAAGCTATCAGGTGGACTTTCTAAATGCAATTAGACCAAGATGTGCCATCAGGCAGACTTTTTAAATGCAATTACACCAATATATGCTACTATACGGACTTTCTAAATGGAATTACACCAAGATATGGTGTCAGGCGGACTTTCTAAATGCATTTACACCAATATATAGTATCAGGCAGACTTTCTAAAGGCAAGTCGACCAATATATGCTATCAGGCAGTCACTTAATGCAAACTAGAACACAGATGTTCTATCAGGCAGACTTTCTAAATGCAATTAGACCAAGATGTGCTATTGGGTGGATTTTCTAAATGCTATTACACCAGGATATGCTATTAGGCAGTCTTTCTAACTGCAAACTAGAACAAAGATAAGCTATTAGGCGGACTTTCTAAATGTAATTACACGAAGATATGCTATCAGGCAGATTCTCTAAATGCAATTACACCAAGATATGCTACCAGGCAGTCTTTCTAAATGCAAACTAGAACACATATATGCTATCAGGCAGACATTCTAAATGCAATTAGACCAAGATGTGCTATCAGGCAGATTTTCTAAATGCAAACTAAAACACAGATATGCTATCAGGTGGACTTTTTAAATGCAATTACTCCAAGATATGCTATCAGGTGGACTTTCTAAATGCAATTACACAAAGATATGCTATCAGGCAGACTTTCTAAATGCAATTACACCAAGATATGCTATCAGGCGGATTTTCTAAGTGTAGACTACACCACAGCTTCTAACCACTTCTTGGAGCAACTACACCACAGGCGGACATTCTGATTGCAATTATACCACAGAATGCTATTAGGGACACTATCTAAGTGTAGGCAACAGCAGAGATATGCTAGTTATGCTATTAGGCAGACTTTCTAAGTGTAGACTACATCACAGCTATGATATTAGGCGGACTTTCTTAAGGTAGACTACACCACAGACATGCTATTGGGTACATGTTCTAAATGCAACCACTTCTAGGAGCAACTACACCACATTTATGCTATTAGGTGGACTTTCTAAATGCAATTATGCCAAGATATGCTATTAGGCAGTCTTTCTAAATGCAAACTAGAACACAGATATGTTATTAGGCGTATTTTCTAAATGCAGTTATACCAATATGCTATTAGGTGGACTTACTAAATTCGATTGTGCCATGGAATCCTATTAGACAGTCTTTCTAAATGCAAACTGGAACACAGATATGGTATTAGACAGAATTTCTAAATGCAATTACAGCAGGTTGTGCTATTAGGCGGACTTTTGGGAGCAACTGCACCACAGATATGCTATTAGGTTGATTTTCTAAATGCAATTACACCAAGATATGCTACCAGGCAGTCTTTCTAAATGCAATTAAACCGGGATAGGCTATAAGGCAGTCTTTTAACTGCAATCTAGAACACAGATATGCTATTTGGAGGACTTTCTAAATGCAATTAGACCAAGATTTGCTATTAGGCAGATTTTCTAAATGCACTTACACCAACATTTGCTATTAGGCGGACTTTCAAAATGCAATTACACCAAGACATGCTACCAGGCGGACATTCTAAATGCAATTACGTCAAGATATGCTAGTAAACGGATTTTCTAAATGCAATTGCACCAATATATGTTATTAGGCAGGCTTTCTAAATGCAATTACACCTAGATATGCTATCAGGTGGACTTTCTAAATGCAATTAGACCAATATTTAATATCAGGCGGACTTACTACATGCAATTAGACCAGGATATGCCATCAGGTGGATTTTCTAAATGCACTTACACCAATATATGTTATTAGGTGGACTTTCTAAATGCACTTACACCGAGATATGTTGTTAGGCGCACTTTCTAAATGCAATTACACTAAGATATGCTATCAGGCGGACTTTCTAAATGCAATTAGACCAATATATGCTATCAGGCGGACTGATTTTCTAAATGCAATTAGACCAAGATATGCTATCAGGCAGATTTTCTAAATGCAATTACACCAGGATATTCTGTTAGGCGGTCTTTCTGACTGAAAACTAGAACACAGATATGCTATTAGGCGGACTTTCTAAATGCAATTTCACAATAGACACCAAAATATGCTAGCAGGCAGTCTTTCTAAATGGAATTACACCAGGATATGTTATTAGGCAGTCTTTTTAACTGCAAACTAGAGCACAAATATGCTATTAGGCGGATTTCCTAAATGCAATTAGACCTAGATATGCTATCAGGCGGACATTCTAAAAGCTATTACACCAAGATATGCTATCAGGCGGATTTTCTAAATGCAAGTATACCACAGAGTGCTATTAGGGACTTCATAAGTGTAGCCTACCCCAATATATGTTATTAGGTGGACTTTCTAAATGCACTTACACCGAGATATGTTATTAGGCACACTTTCTAAATGCAATTACACCAAGATATGCTATCAGGTGGACTTTCTAAATGCAATTAGACCAATATATGCTATCAGGCGGATTGATTTTCTAAATGCAATTAGACCAAGATATGCTATCAGGCAGATTTTCTATATGCAATTACACCAGGATATGCTGTTAGGCGGTCTTTCTGACTGAAAACTAGAACACAGATATGCTATTAGGCGGACTTTCTAAATGCAATTACACCAAGATATGCTGTCAGGTGGACTTTCTAAATGCAATTAGACAAGATGTGCTATCAGGCGGACTTTCTAAATGCAATTACACGAATATATGCTATCAGGTGGACTTTCTAAATGCAATTACACCAAGATATGCTGTCAGGCGGACTTTCTAAATGTAATTACACCAATATATGCTATCAGGCTTACTTTCTAAATGCAATTAGACCAATATATGCTATCAGGCAGTCTTTCTAAATGAAAACTAGAAGACAAATATGCTATTAGGCGGAATCTCTAAATGCAATTACGCCAAGATATGCTATCAGGCGGATTTTCTAAATGAAATTACACCAAGATATGCTACCAGGCAGTCTTTCTAAATGCAAACTAGAACACAGATATGCCATCAGGTGGACTTTTTAAATGCAATTACACCAAGATATGCTATCAGGTGGATATTCTAAATGCAATTACACCAATATCTGCTGTCAGGCAGACTTTCTAAATGCAATTAGACCAATATATGTTATGAGGCTGATTTTCTAAATGCAATTACACCAAGATATGCTATCAGGTGGATTTTCTAAATGCAATTATACCACAGAGTGCTATTAGAGACTTCCTAAGTGTAGTCTACTCCACAGATATGTTATTAGGTGGACTTTCTACATAGAGACTACACCACAGCTTCTAACCATTTCTTGGAGCAACTACACCACAAGTTTGCTATTAGGCGGACATTCTGAGTGCAATTGCACCACAGAATGCTATTAGGGGCACTATATAAGTGTATGCTTCAGCACATATATCCTAGATATGCTATTAGGTGGACTTTCTAAGTTTAGACTACATCACAGTTATGCTACTAGGCGGGCTTTCCTAAGGTAGACTACCCCACAGATATCCTATTGGGTACATGTGCTAAATGCAACCACTACTAGGAGCAACTACACCACAGATATGCTCTTAGGTGGACTTTCAAAATGCAATTATGCCAAGATATGCTATTAGGCAGTCTTTCTAAATGCAAACTAGAACACAGATATGTTATTAGGCATATTTTCTAAATGCAGTTATACCAATATGCTATTAGTTGGACTTACTAAATTCGATTGTATCAAGGAATCCTATTAGGCAGTCTTTCTAAATGCAAACTAGAACACAGATATGTTATTAGACAGAATTTCTAAATGCAATTACACCAGGATGTGCTATTAGGCGGACTTTTAGAAGCAACTACACCACAGATATGCTATTAGGGTGATTTTCTAAATGCAATTACACCAAGATATGCTACCAGACAGTCTTTCCAAATGCAATTACACCGGGATATGCTATTAGGCAGTCTTTTAACTGCAATCAAGAACACAGATATGCTATTAGGTGGACTTCATAAATGCAATTAGACCAAGATATACTATTAGGCGGACTTTCTAAATGCAATTACGTCAAGATATGCTATTAGTCGGATTTTCTAAATGCACTTACACCAATATATGCTATTAGGCAGACTTTCTAAATGCAATTACACCAAGATAGGCTATCAGGCGGACTTTCTTAATGTAATTACGTCATGATATTCTATTAGGTGGATTTTCTAAATGCAATTGCACTAATATATGTTTTTAGGCGGCCTTTCTAAATGCAATTACACCTAGATATGCTATCAGGCAGACTTTCTAAATGCAATTAGACCAATATATGCTATCAGGTGGACTTTCTACATGCAATTAGACCAGGATATCCTATTAGGCGGTCTTTCTAACTGCAAACTAGAACACAGATATGCTATTAGGCGGACTTTCTAAATACAATTACACCAATATATGCTACCAGGCCGTCCTAAATGCAATTACACCAGGATATGTTATTATACAGTCTTTCTAACTGCAAACTAGAACAAACATATGCTATTAGGCGGATTTTCTAAATGCAATTACACCAATATATGCTATCAGGTGGACTTTCTAAATGGAATTACACCAAGATATGCTGTCAGGCGGACTTTCTAAATGCAATTACACCAATATATGCTACCAGGCGGACTTTCTAAATGCAAGTAGACCAAAATATGTAATCAGGCTGTCTTTCTAAATGCAAACTAGAACACAGATATGCTATCAGGCAGACTTTTTAAATGCAATTAGACCAAGATGTGCTATCAGGCGGATTTTCTAAATGATATTACACCAGGATATCCTATTAGGCGGTCTTTCTAACTTCAAACTAGAACACAGATATGCTATTAGGCGGACTTTCTAAATGCAATTACACCAAGATATGCTATCAGGCAGATGTTCTAAATGCAATTACACCAAGATATGCTACCAGGCAGTCTTTCTAAATGCAAACTAGAACACATATATGCTATCAGACGGACTTTTCAAGTGCAATTAGACCAAGATGTGCTATCAGGCAGACATTCTAAATGCAATTACAGCAAGATATGCTATCAAGCAGACTTTCTAAATGCAATTAAACCAAAATATGCTATCAGGCTGATTTTCTAAATGCAATTACATCAAGATATGCTTTCAGGCAGATTTTCTAAATGCAATTACACCACGATATGCTATTAGGCGGTCTTTCTCACTGCAAACTAGAACAAAGATGAGCTATTAGGCAGACTTTCTAAATGTAATTACACAAAGATCTGCTATCAGGCAGATTCTCTAAATGCAATTACACCAAGATATGCTACCAGGCAGTCTTTCTAAATGCAAACTAGAACACATATATGCTATCAGGCAGACATTCTAAATGCAATTAGACCAAGATGTGCTATCAGGCAGATTTTCTAAATGCAAACTAGAACACAGATATGCTATCAGGCGGACTTTTTAAATGCAATTACTCCAAGATATGCTATCAGGCGGACTTTCTAAATGCAATTACACAAAGATATGCTATCAGGCAGACTTTCTAAATGCAATTACACCAAGGTATGCTATCAGGCGGATTTTCTAAATGCAATTATATCACAGAGTGCTATTAGGGACTTCCTAAGTGTAGCCTACACCAAAGATATGCTATTAGGCGGACTTTCTAAGTGTAGACTACACCACAGCTTCTAACCACTTCTTGGAGCAACTACACCACAGGCGGACATTCTGAGTGCAATTATACCACAGAATGCTATTAGGGACGCTAAGTGTAGGCAACAGCAGAGATATGCTAGATATGCTATTAGGCAGACTTTCTAAGTGTAGACTACATCACAGCTATGATATTAGGCGGACTTTCTTAAGGTAGACTATACCACAAACATGCTTTTGGGTACATGTTCTAAATGCAACCACTTCTAGGAGCAACTACACCACATTTATGCTATTAGGTGGACTTTCTAAATGCAATTATGCCAAGATATGCTATTAGGCAGTCTTTCGAAATGCAAACTAGAACACAGATATGTTATTAGGCGTATTTTCTAAATGCAGTTATACCAATATGCTATTAGGTGGACTTACTAAATTTGATTGTGCCATGGAATCCTATTAGACAGTCTTTCTAAATGCAAACTGGAACACAGATATGCTATTAGACAGAATTTCTAAATGCAATTACACCAGGTTGTGCTATTAGGCAGACTTTTAGCAGCAACTGCACCACAGATATGCTATTAGGTTGATTTTCTAAATCCAATTACACCAAGATATGCTACCAGGTAGTCGTTCTAAATGCAATTAAACCGGGATAGGCTATTAGGCAGTCTTTTAACTGCAATCTAGAACACAGATATGCTATTAGGAGGACTTTCTAAATGCAATTAGACCAAAATTTGCTATTAGGCGGATTTTCTAAATGCACTTACACCAACATTTGCTATTAGGCGGACTTTCAAAATGCAATTACACCAAGATATGCTACCAGGCGGACATTCTAAATGCAATTACGTCAAGATATGCTAGTGAACAGATTTTCTAAATGCAATTGCACCAATATATGTTATTAGGCAGGCTTTCTAAATGCAATTACACCTAGATATGCTATCAGGTGGACTTTCTAAATGCAATTACACCAATATTTAATATCAGGCAGACTTTCTACATGCAATTAAACCAGGATATGCCATCAGGTGGATTTTCTAAATGCACTTACACCAATATATGTTATTAGGTGGACTTTCTAAATGCACTTACACCGAGATATGTTATTAGGCGCACTTTCTAAATGCAATTACACTAAGATATGCTATCAGGCAGAATGTCTAAATGCAATTAGACCAATATATGCTATCAGGCGGACTGATTTTCTAAATGCAATTAGACCAAGATATGCTATCAGGCAGATTTTCTAAATGCAATTACACCAGGATATGCTGTTAGGCGGTCTTTCTGACTGAAAACTAGAACACAGATATGCTATTAGGCGGACTTTCTAAATGCAATTTCACAATAGACACCAAAATATACTACCAGGCAGTCTTTCTAAATGAAATTACATCAGGATATGTTATTAGGCAGTCTTTTTAACTGCAAACTAGAGCACAAATATGCTATTAGGCGGATTTTCTAAATGCAATTAGACCTAGATATGCTATCAGGCGGACATTCTAAAAGCTATTACACCAAGACATGCTATCAGGCGGATTTTCTAAATGCAAGTATACCACAGAGTGCTATTAGGGACTTCATAAGTGTAGCCTACACCAATATATGTTATTAGGTGGACTTTCTAAATGCACTTACACCGAGATATGTTATTAGGCACACTTTCTAAATGCAATTACACCAAGATATGCTATCAGGCAGACTTTCTAAATGCAATTAGACCAATATATGCTATCAGGCGGATTGATTTTCTAAATGCAATTAGACCATGATATGCTATTAGGCAGATTTTCTATATGCAATTACACCAGGATATGCTGTTAGGCGGTCTTTCTGACTGAAAACTAGAACACAGATATGCTATTAGGCGGACTTTCTAAATGCAATTACACCAAGATATGCTGTCAGGTGGACTTTCTAAATGCAATTAGACAAGATGTGCTATCAGGCAGACTTTCTAAATGCAATTACACGAATATATGCTATCAGGTGGACTCAGTGCCTTAAGTGGCACTACAAATCGAGCCGGGGCTCATCGAGGGGGCGTGGCCTAACAACGGGGGTCTTCATGGCCCGTTAGGCCACGCCCTCTTGATGAGCCCTGGCTCAATGGGCTACTGGCACCCCTGCCAGGCAGCCTTTTGTAGAGATTAGCACCCTCTGTTGTGGGAGAGGGTGCTGATCTCTGCATTTTTTTTGTATAGACTTGCCTGGCAGGGGACAGCGCCTCGCCTATTCAGCCTTAATGGTGGTGCTGCCCCTCGCCAGCTGGGGAGGGGCAGCGTCACCATGAAGGCTGAAAGGGTGAGGCCACTGGAAGCATAGACCTTTTTCCTAAAGACTGAAACTCCCGCGAATCCGCGGAAGCTTCAGTATTTAGAAAGCAAGGGCTCTGCTTCCAGCGGCCTCACGTTTTCTCCATAATGGTGGCGCCGGCCCACGTGCATCACTTGATTAAAGGGATGCCTCGCAGGTGCGGCGCCACCATTATGGCTAAAAGGCATTTTTTTCTGAAACCTGAAGCTCTCGCTCACGAGCGAGAGCTTCAGGCTGTGGAAAAAAATGCCTTTTCGTGTAGTGTTCGGGGCTGCCAGGGGAGATTAGTGGGCCCCGGCAGGGCCCCGCCTCAAAACAAAATTTCGGAGCCTTCCGGGGCCCAGCCCCGGCAGGCCCCGGCCCACTTTAAGCCCTGGGTGGACTTTCTAAATGCAATTACACCAAGATATGCTGTCAGGCGGACTTTCTAAATGTAATTACACCAATATATGCTATCAGGCTTACTTTCTAAATGCAATTAGACCAATATATGCTATCAGGCAGTCTTTCTAAATGAAAACTAGAAGACAGATATGCTATTAGGCGGAATTTCTAAATGCAATTATGCCAAGATATGCTATCAGGCAGACTTTCTAAATGCAATTACACCAGGATGTGCTATTAGGTGGACTTTTAGAAGCAACCACACCACAGATATGCTACTAGGGTGATTTTCTAAATGCAATTACACCAAGATATGCTACCAGGCAGTCTTTCTAAATGCAATTACACCAGGATATGCTATTAGGCAGTCTTTTAACTGCAATCTAGAACACAGATATGCTATTAGGCAGACTTTCTAAATGCAATTAGACCAAGGTTTACTATTAGGCAGATTTTCTAAATGCAATTACGTCAAGATATGCTATCAGGCGGATTTTCTAAGTGTAGACTACACCACAGCTTCTAACCACTTCTTGGAGCAACTACACCACAGGCGGACATTCTGATTGCAATTATACCACAGAATGCTATTAGGGACACTATCTAAGTGTAGGCAACAGCAGAGATATGCTAGTTATGCTATTAGGCAGACTTTCTAAGTGTAGACTACATCACAGCTATGATATTAGGCGGACTTTCTTAAGGTAGACTACACCACAGACATGCTATTGGGTACATGTTCTAAATGCAACCACTTCTAGGAGCAACTACACCACATTTATGCTATTAGGTGGACTTTCTAAATGCAATTATGCCAAGATATGCTATTAGGCAGTCTTTCTAAATGCAAACTAGAACACAGATATGTTATTAGGCGTATTTTCTAAATGCAGTTATACCAATATGCTATTAGGTGGACTTACTAAATTCGATTGTGCCATGGAATCCTATTAGACAGTCTTTCTAAATGCAAACTGGAACACAGATATGGTATTAGACAGAATTTCTAAATGCAATTACAGCAGGTTGTGCTATTAGGCGGACTTTTAGGAGCAACTGCACCACAGATATGCTATTAGGTTGATTTTCTAAATGCAATTACACCAAGATATGCTACCAGGCAGTCTTTCTAAATGCAATTAAACCGGGATAGGCTATAAGGCAGTCTTTTAACTGCAATCTAGAACACAGATATGCTATTTGGAGGACTTTCTAAATGCAATTAGACCAAGATTTGCTATTAGGCAGATTTTCTAAATGCACTTACACCAACATTTGCTATTAGGCGGACTTTCAAAATGCAATTACACCAAGACATGCTACCAGGCGGACATTCTAAATGCAATTACGTCAAGATATGCTAGTAAACGGATTTTCTAAATGCAATTGCACCAATATATGTTATTAGGCAGGCTTTCTAAATGCAATTACACCTAGATATGCTATCAGGTGGACTTTCTAAATGCAATTACACCAATATATGTTATTAGGTGGACTTTCTAAATGCACTTACACCGAGATATGTTGTTAGGCGCACTTTCTAAATGCAATTACACTAAGATATGCTATCAGGCGGACTTTCTAAATGCAATTAGACCAATATATGCTATCAGGCGGACTGATTTTCTAAATGCAATTAGACCAAGATATGCTATCAGGCAGATTTTCTAAATGCAATTACACCAGGATATTCTGTTAGGCGGTCTTTCTGACTGAAAACTAGAACACAGATATGCTATTAGGCGGACTTTCTAAATGCAATTTCACAATAGACACCAAAATATGCTAGCAGGCAGTTTTTCTAAATGGAATTACACCAGGATATGTTATTAGGCAGTCTTTTTAACTGCAAACTAGAGCACAAATATGCTATTAGGCGGATTTCCTAAATGCAATTAGACCTAGATATGCTATCAGGCGGACATTCTAAAAGCAATTAGACCAAGATATGCTATCAGGCGGATTTTCTAAATGCAAGTATACCACAGAGTGCTATTAGGGACTTCATAAGTGTAGCCTACCCCAATATATGTTATTAGGTGGACTTTCTAAATGCACTTACACCGAGATATGTTATTAGGCACACTTTCTAAATGCAATTACACCAAGATATGCTATCAGGTGGACTTTCTAAATGCAATTAGACCAATATATGCTATCAGGCGGATTGATTTTCTAAATGCAATTAGACCAAGATATGCTATCAGGCAGATTTTCTATATGCAATTACACCAGGATATGCTGTTAGGCGGTCTTTCTGACTGAAAACTAGAACACAGATATGCTATTAGGCGGACTTTCTAAATGCAATTACACCAAGATATGCTGTCAGGTGGACTTTCTAAATGCAATTAGACAAGATGTGCTATCAGGCGGACTTTCTAAATGCAATTACATGAATATATGCTATCAGGTGGACTTTCTAAATGCAATTACACCAAGATATGCTGTCAGGCGGACTTTCTAAATGTAATTACACCAATATATGCTATCAGGCTTACTTTCTAAATGCAATTAGACCAATATATGCTATCAGGCAGTCTTTCTAAATGAAAACTAGAAGACAAATATGCTATTAGGCGGAATCTCTAAATGCAATTACGCCAAGATATGCTATCAGGCGGATTTTCTAAATGAAATTACACCAAGATATGCTACCAGGCAGTCTTTCTAAATGCAAACTAGAACACAGATATGCCATCAGGTGGACTTTTTAAATGCAATTACACCAAGATATGCTATCAGGTGGATATTCTAAATGCAATTACACCAATATCTGCTGTCAGGCAGACTTTCTAAATGCAATTAGACCAATATATGTTATGAGGCTGATTTTCTAAATGCAATTACACCAAGATATGCTATCAGGTGGATTTTCTAAATGCAATTATACCACAGAGTGCTATTAGAGACTTCCTAAGTGTAGTCTACTCCACAGATATGTTATTAGGTGGACTTTCTACATAGAGACTACACCACAGCTTCTAACCATTTCTTGGAGCAACTACACCACAAGTTTGCTATTAGGCGGACATTCTGAGTGCAATTGCACCACAGAATGCTATTAGGGGCACTATATAAGTGTATGCTTCAGCACATATATCCTAGATATGCTATTAGGTGGACTTTCTAAGTTTAGACTACATCACAGTTATGCTACTAGGCGGGCTTTCCTAAGGTAGACTACACCACAGATATCCTATTGGGTACATGTGCTAAATGCAACCACTACTAGGAGCAACTACACCACAGATATGCTCTTAGGTGGACTTTCAAAATGCAATTATGCCAAGATATGCTATTAGGCAGTCTTTCTAAATGCAAACTAGAACACAGATATGTTATTAGGCATATTTTCTAAATGCAGTTATACCAATATGCTATTAGTTGGACTTACTAAATTCGATTGTATCAAGGAATCCTATTAGGCAGTCTTTCTAAATGCAAACTAGAACACAGATATGTTATTAGACAGAATTTCTAAATGCAATTACACCAGGATGTGCTATTAGGCGGACTTTTAGAAGCAACTACACCACAGATATGCTATTAGGGTGATTTTCTAAATGCAATTACACCAAGATATGCTACCAGACAGTCTTTCCAAATGCAATTACACCGGGATATGCTATTAGGCAGTCTTTTAACTGCAATCAAGAACACAGATATGCTATTAGGTGGACTTCATAAATGCAATTAGACCAAGATATACTATTAGGCGGACTTTCTAAATGCAATTACGTCAAGATATGCTATTAGGCGGATTTTCTAAATGCACTTACACCAATATATGCTATTAGGCAGACTTTCTAAATGCAATTACACCAAGATAGGCTATCAGGCGGACTTTCTTAATGTAATTACGTCATGATATTCTATTAGGTGGATTTTCTAAATGCAATTGCACTAATATATGTTTTTAGGCGGCCTTTCTAAATGCAATTACACCTAGATATGCTATCAGGCAGACTTTCTAAATGCAATTAGACCAATATATGCTATCAGGTGGACTTTCTACATGCAATTAGACCAGGATATCCTATTAGGCGGTCTTTCTAACTGCAAACTAGAACACAGATATGCTATTAGGCGGACTTTCTAAATACAATTACACCAATATATGCTACCAGGCCGTCCTAAATGCAATTACACCAGGATATGTTATTATACAGTCTTTCTAACTGCAAACTAGAACAAACATATGCTATTAGGCGGATTTTCTAAATGCAATTACACCAATATATGCTATCAGGTGGACTTTCTAAATGGAATTACACCAAGATATGCTGTCAGGCGGACTTTCTAAATGCAATTACACCAATATATGCTACCAGGCGGACTTTCTAAATGCAAGTAGACCAAAATATGTAATCAGGCTGTCTTTCTAAATGCAAACTAGAACACAGATATGCTATCAGGCAGACTTTTTAAATGCAATTAGACCAAGATGTGCTATCAGGCGGATTTTCTAAATGATATTACACCAGGATATCCTATTAGGCGGTCTTTCTAACTTCAAACTAGAACACAGATATGCTATTAGGCGGACTTTCTAAATGCAATTACACCAAGATATGCTATCAGGCAGATGTTCTAAATGCAATTACACCAAGATATGCTACCAGGCAGTCTTTCTAAATGCAAACTAGAACACATATATGCTATCAGACGGACTTTTCAAGTGCAATTAGACCAAGATGTGCTATCAGGCAGACATTCTAAATGCAATTACAGCAAGATATGCTATCAAGCAGACTTTCTAAATGCAATTAAACCAAAATATGCTATCAGGCTGATTTTCTAAATGCAATTACATCAAGATATGCTTTCAGGCAGATTTTCTAAATGCAATTACACCACGATATGCTATTAGGCGGTCTTTCTCACTGCAAACTAGAACAAAGATGAGCTATTAGGCAGACTTTCTAAATGTAATTACACAAAGATCTGCTATCAGGCAGATTCTCTAAATGCAATTACACCAAGATATGCTACCAGGCAGTCTTTCTAAATGCAAACTAGAACACATATATGCTATCAGGCAGACATTCTAAATGCAATTAGACCAAGATGTGCTATCAGGCAGATTTTCTAAATGCAAACTAGAACACAGATATGCTATCAGGCGGACTTTTTAAATGCAATTACTCCAAGTATGCTATCAGGCGGACTTTCTAAATGCAATTACACAAAGATATGCTATCAGGCAGACTTTCTAAATGCAATTACACCAAGGTATGCTATCAGGCGGATTTTCTAAATGCAATTATATCACAGAGTGCTATTAGGGACTTCCTAAGTGTAGCCTACACCAAAGATATGCTATTAGGCGGACTTTCTAAGTGTAGACTACACCACAGCTTCTAACCACTTCTTGGAGCAACTACACCACAGGCGGACATTCTGAGTGCAATTATACCACAGAATGCTATTAGGGACGCTAAGTGTAGGCAACAGCAGAGATATGCTAGATATGCTATTAGGCAGACTTTCTAAGTGTAGACTACATCACAGCTATGATATTAGGCGGACTTTCTTAAGGTAGACTATACCACAAACATGCTTTTGGGTACATGTTCTAAATGCAACCACTTCTAGGAGCAACTACACCACATTTATGCTATTAGGTGGACTTTCTAAATGCAATTATGCCAAGATATGCTATTAGGCAGTCTTTCGAAATGCAAACTAGAACACAGATATGTTATTAGGCGTATTTTCTAAATGCAGTTATACCAATATGCTATTAGGTGGACTTACTAAATTTGATTGTGCCATGGAATCCTATTAGACAGTCTTTCTAAATGCAAACTGGAACACAGATATGCTATTAGACAGAATTTCTAAATGCAATTACACCAGGTTGTGCTATTAGGCAGACTTTTAGCAGCAACTGCACCACAGATATGCTATTAGGTTGATTTTCTAAATCCAATTACACCAAGATATGCTACCAGGTAGTCGTTCTAAATGCAATTAAACCGGGATAGGCTATTAGGCAGTCTTTTAACTGCAATCTAGAACACAGATATGCTATTAGGAGGACTTTCTAAATGCAATTAGACCAAAATTTGCTATTAGGCGGATTTTCTAAATGCACTTACACCAACATTTGCTATTAGGCGGACTTTCAAAATGCAATTACACCAAGATATGCTACCAGGCGGACATTCTAAATGCAATTACGTCAAGATATGCTAGTGAACAGATTTTCTAAATGCAATTGCACCAATATATGTTATTAGGCAGGCTTTCTAAATGCAATTACACCTAGATATGCTATCAGGTGGACTTTCTAAATGCAATTACACCAATATTTAATATCAGGCAGACTTTCTACATGCAATTAAACCAGGATATGCCATCAGGTGGATTTTCTAAATGCACTTACACCAATATATGTTATTAGGTGGACTTTCTAAATGCACTTACACCGAGATATGTTATTAGGCGCACTTTCTAAATGCAATTACACTAAGATATGCTATCAGGCAGAATGTCTAAATGCAATTAGACCAATATATGCTATCAGGCGGACTGATTTTCTAAATGCAATTAGACCAAGATATGCTATCAGGCAGATTTTCTAAATGCAATTACAGCAGGATATGCTGTTAGGCGGTCTTTCTGACTGAAAACTAGAACACAGATATGCTATTAGGCGGACTTTCTAAATGCAATTTCACAATAGACACCAAAATATACTAACAGGCAGTCTTTCTAAATGAAATTACATCAGGATATGTTATTAGGCAGTCTTTTTAACTGCAAACTAGAGCACAAATATGCTATTAGGCGGATTTTCTAAATGCAATTAGACCTAGATATGCTATCAGGCGGACATTCTAAAAGCTATTACACCAAGACATGCTATCAGGCGGATTTTCTAAATGCAAGTATACCACAGAGTGCTATTAGGGACTTCATAAGTGTAGCCTACACCAATATATGTTATTAGGTGGACTTTCTAAATGCACTTACACCGAGATATGTTATTAGGCACACTTTCTAAATGCAATTACACCAAGATATGCTATCAGGCAGACTTTCTAAATGCAATTAGACCAATATATGCTATCAGGCGGATTGATTTTCTAAATGCAATTAGACCATGATATGCTATCAGGCAGATTTTCTATATGCAATTACACCAGGATATGCTGTTAGGCGGTCTTTCTGACTGAAAACTAGAACACAGATATGCTATTAGGCGGACTTTCTAAATGCAATTACACCAAGATATGCTGTCAGGTGGACTTTCTAAATGCAATTAGACAAGATGTGCTATCAGGCAGACTTTCTAAATGCAATTACACGAATATATGCTATCAGGTGGACTTTCTAAATGCAATTACACCAAGATATGCTGTCAGGCGGACTTTCTAAATGTAATTACACCAATATATGCTATCAGGCTTACTTTCTAAATGCAATTAGACCAATATATGCTATCAGGCAGTCTTTCTAAATGAAAACTAGAAGACAGATATGCTATTAGGCGGAATTTCTAAATGCAATTATGCCAAGATATGCTATCAGGCGGATTTTCTAAATGAAATTACACCAAGATATGCTACCAGGCAGTCTTTCTAAATGCAAACTAGAACACAGATATGCTATCAGGTGGACTTTTTAAATGCAATTACACCAAGATATGCTATCAGGTGGATATTCTAAATGCAATTACACCAATATCTGCTGTCAGGCAGACTTTCTTAATGCAATTAGACCAATATATGTTATGAGGCTGATTTTCTAAATGCAAGTACACCAAGATATGCTATCAGGTGGATTTTCTAAATGCAATTATACCACAGAGTGCTATTAGAGACTTCCTAAGTGTAGTCTACTCCACAGATATGTTATTAGGTGGACCTTCTACATAGAGACTACACCACAGCTTCTAACCACTTCTTGGAGCAACTGCACCACAGGTTTGCTATTAGGCGGACATTCTGAGTGCAATTGCACCACAGAATGCTATTAGGGACACTATATAAGTGTATGCTACAGCACAGATATCCTAGATATGCTATTAGGTGGACTTTCTAAGTTTAGACTACATTACAGTTATGCTACTAGGCGGGCTTTCCTAAGGTAGACTACACCACAGATATCCTATTGGGTACATGTGCTAAATGCAACCACTACTAGGAGCAACTACACCACAGACATGCTATTAGGTGGACTTTCTAAATGCAATTATGCCAAGATATGCTATTAGGCAGTCTTTCTAAATGCAAACTAGAACACAGATATGTTATTAGGCATATTTTCTAAATGCAGTTATACCAATATGCTATTAGTTGGACTTACTAAATTCTATTGTATCAAGGAATCCTATTAGGCAGTCTTTCTAAATGCAAACTAGAACACAGATATGTTATTAGACAGAATTTCTAAATGCAATTACACCAGGATGTGCTATTAGGCGGACTTTTAGAAGCAACTACACCACAGATATGCTATTAGGGTGATTTTCTAAATGCAATTACACCAAGATATGCTACCAGACAGTCTTTCCAAATGCAATTACACCAGGATATGCTATTAGGCAGTCTTTTAACTGCAATCTAGAACACAGATATGCTATTAGGTGGACTTTATAAATGCAATTAGACCAAGATATACTATTAGGCGGACTTTCTAAATGCAATTACGTCAAGATATGCTATTAGGCGGATTTTCTAAATGCACTTACACCAATATATGCTATTAGGCAGACTTTCTAAATGCAATTACACCAAGATAGGCTATCAGGCGGACTTTCTTAATGTAATTACGTCATGATATTCTATTAGGTGGATTTTCTAAATGCAATTGCACTAATATTTGTTTTTAGGCGGCCTTTCTAAATGCAATTACACCTAGATATGCTATCAGGCAGACTTTCTAAATGCAATTAGACCAATATATGCTATCAGGTGGACTTTCTACATACAATTAGACCAGGATATCCTATTAGGCGGTCTTTCTAACTGCAAACTAGAACACAGATATGCTATTAGGCGGACTTTCTAAATGCAATTACACCAAGATATGCTGTTAGGTGAACTTTCTAAATGCAATTAGACAAGATGTGCTATCAGGCGGACTTTCTAAATGCAATTACACGAATATATGCTATCAGGTGGACTTTCTAAATGCAATTACACCAAGATATGCTGTCAGGCGGACTTTCTAAATGTAATTACACCAATATATGCTATCAGGCTTACTTTCTAAATGCAATTAGACCAATATATGCTATCAGGCAGTCTTTCTAAATGAAAACTAGAAGACAGATATGCTATTAGACGGAATTTCTAAATGCAATTACGCCAAGATATGCTATCAGGCGGATTTTCTAAATGAAATTACACCAAGATATGCTACCAGGCAGTCTTTCTAAATGCAAACTAGAACACAGATATGCTATCAGGTGGACTTTTTAAATGCAATTACACCAAGATATGCTATCAGGTGGATATTCTAAATGCAATTACACCAATATCTGCTGTCAGGCAGACTTTCTAAATGCAATTAGACCAATATATGTTATGAGGCTGATTTTCTAAATGCAATTACACCAAGATATGCTATCAGGTGGATTTTCAAAATGCAATTATACCACAGAGTGCTATTAGAGACTTCCTAAGTGTAGTCTACTCCACAGATATGTTATTAGGTGGAATTTCTACATAGAGACTACAGCACAGCTTCTTACCACTTCTTGGAGCAACTACACCACAGGTTTGCTATTAGGTGGACATTCTGAGTGCAATTGCACCACAGAATGCTATTAGGGACACTATATAAGTGTATGCTACAGCACAGATATCCTAGATATGCTATTAGGTGGCCTTTCTAAGTTTAGACTACATCACAGTTATGCTACTAGGCGGGCTTTCCTAAGGTAGACTACACCACAGATATCCTATTGGGTACATGTGCTAAATGCAACCACTACTAGGAGCAACTACACCACAGATATGCTATTAGGTGGACTTTCTAAATGCAATTATGTCAAGATATGCTATTAGGCGGATTTTCTAAATGCACTTACACCAATATATGCTATTAGGCAGACTTTCTAAATGCAATTACACCAAGATAGGCTATCAGGTGGACTTTCTTAATGTAATTACGTCATGATATTCTATTAGGTGGATTTTCTAAATGCAATTGCACTAATATATGTTTTTAGGCGGCCTTTCTAAATGCAATTACACCTAGATATGCTATCAGGCAGACTTTCTAAATGCAATTAGACCAATATATGCTATCAGGTGGACTTTCTACATGCAATTAGACCAGGATATCCTATTAGGCGGTCTTTCTAACTGCAAACTAGAACACAGATATGCTATTAGGCGGACTTTCTAAATACAATTACACCAATATATGCTACCAGGCCGTCCTAAATGCAATTACACCAGGATATGTTATTATACAGTCTTTCTAACTGCAAACTAGAACAAAGATATGCTATTAGGCGGATTTTCTAAATGCAATTACACCAATATATGCTATCAGGTGGACTTTCTAAATGGAATTACACCAAGATACGCTGTCAGGCGGACTTTCTAAATGCAATTACACCAATATATGCTACCAGGCGGACTTTCTAAATGCAAGTAGACCAAAACATGTAATCAGGCTGTCTTTCTAAATGCAAACTAGAACACATATATGCTATCAGGCAGACTTTTTAAATGCAATTAGACCAAGATGTGCTATCAGGGGGATTTTCTAAATGATATTACACCAGGATATCCTATTAGGCGGTCTTTCTAACTTCAAACTAGAACACAGATATGCTATTAGGCAGACTTTCTAAATGCAATTACACCAAGATATGCTATCAGGCAGATGTTCTAAATGCAATTACACCAAGATATGCTACCAGGCAGTCTTTCTAAATGCAAACTAGAACACATATATGCTATCAGACAGACTTTTCAAGTGCAATTAGACCAAGATGTGCTATCAGGCAGACATTCTAAATGCAATTACAGCAAGATATGCTATCAAGCAGACTTTCTAAATGCAATTAAACCAAAATATGCTATCAGGCTGATTTTCTAAATGCAATTACATCAAGATATGCTTTCAGGCAGATTTTCTAAATGCAATTACACCAAGATATGCTATCAGGCAGATTTTCTAAATGCAATTATACCACAGAGTGCTATTAGGAATACTATCTAAGTGTAGAGTACATCACAGCTATGCTATTAGGCAGACTTTCTTAAGGTAGACTACACCACAGATATGCTTTTGGGTACAAGTTCTAAATGCAACCACTTCTAGGAGCAACTACCCCAAAGATATGCTAATAGGTGGACTTTCTAAATGCAATTATGCCAAGATATGCTATTAGGCAGTTTTCGAAATGCAAACTAGAACACAGATATGTTATTAGGCGTATTTTCTAAATGCAGTTATACCAATATGCTATTAGGTGGACTTACTAAATTCGATTGTGCCAAGGAATCCTATTAGACAGTCTTTCTAAATGCAAACTCGAACACAGATTTGCTATTAGACAGAATTTCTAAATGCAATTACACCAGGATGTGCTATTAGGTGGACTTTTAGAAGCAACTACACCACAGATATGCTACTAGGGTGATTTTCTAAATGCAATTACACCAAGATATGCTACCAGGCAGTCTTTCTAAATGCAATTACACCAGGATATGCTATTAGGCAGTCTTTTAACTGCAATCTAGAACACAGATATGCTATTAGGCAGACTTTCTAAATGCAATTAGACCAAGGTTTACTATTAGGCAGATTTTCTAAATGCAATTACGTCAAGATATGTTATTAGGAAGATTTTCTAAATGCACTTACACCAAGATATGCTATTAGGCAGACTTTCTAAATGCAATTACACCAAGGTATGCTATCGGGCAGACTTTCTAAATGCAATTAGACCAATATATGCTATCAGGCAGACTTACTACATGCAATTAGACCAGGATATCCTATTAGGCGGTCTTCCTAACTTCAAACTAGAACACAGATATGCTATCAGGTATATTTTCTAAATGCAATTATACCAAGATATGCTATCAGGTAGACTTTCTAAATGCAATTACACCAATATATGCTACCAGGCAGTCCTTCTAAATGCAATTACACCAGGATATGTTATTAGACAGTCTTTCTAACTGCAAACTAGAACACAGATATGCTATTAGTCGGATTTTCTAAATGCAATTAGACCAAGATGTGCTGTCAGGCGGACTTTCTTAATGCAATTACACCAATATATGCTATGAGGCGGACATCCTAAATGCAACTAGACCAATATATGCTATCAGGCAGTCTTTCTAAATGCAAACTAGAAGACAGATATGCTATCAGGCAGACTTTCTAAATGCAATTACACCAACATATGCTATCAGGCAGACTTTCTAAATGCAATTAGACCAAGATGTGCTATCAGGTGGATTTTCTAAATGCAATTACACCAAGATATGCTATCAGGCAGACTTTCTAAATGCAATTACACCAATATATGCTACCAGGCTGTCCTTCTAAATGCAATTACACCAGGATATGTTATTAGACAGTCTTTCTAACCGCAAACTAGAACACAAATATGTTATTAGGCGGAATTTCTAAATGCAATTATACCAATATAAGCTATCAGGTGGACTTTCTAAATGCAATTAGACCAAGATGTGCTATCAGGCAGACTTTTTAAATGCAATTACACCAATATATGCTACTAGGCGGACTTTCTAAATGGAATTACACCAAGATATGGTGTCAGGCGGACTTTCTAAATGCAATTACACCAATATATAGTATCAGGCAGACTTTCTAAAGGCAAGTCGACCAATATATGCTATCAGGCAGTCACTTAATGAAAACTAGAACACAGATGTTCTATCAGGCAGACTTTCTAAATGCAATTAGACCAAGGTGTGCTATTGGGTGGATTTTCTAAATGCAAACTAAAACACAGATATGCTATCAGGCAGACATTCTAAATGCAATTAGACCAAGATGTGCTATCAGGCAGATTTTCTAAATGCAAACTAAAACACAGATATGCTATCAGGTGGAATTTTTAAATGCAATTACTCCAAGATATGCTATCAGGCGGACTTTCTAAATGCAATTACACAAAGATATGCTATCAGGCAGACTTTCTAAATGCAATTACACCAAGATATGCTATCAGGCGGATTTTCTAAGTGTAGACTACACCACAGCTTCTAACCACTTCTTGGAGCAACTACACCACAGGCGGACATTCTGAGTGCAATTATACCACAGAATGCTATTAGGGACACTATCTAAGTGTAGGCAACAGCAGAGATATGCTAGTTATGCTATTATGCAGACTTTCTAAGTGTAGACTACATCACAGCTATGATATTAGGCAGACTTTCTTAAGGTAGACTACACCACAGACATGCTATTGGGTACATGTTCTAAATGCAACCACTTCTAGGAGCAACTACACCACATTTATGCTATTAGGTGGACTTTCTAAATGCAATTATGCCAAGATATGCTATTAGGCAGTCTTTCTAAATGCAAACTAGAACACAGATATGTTATTAGGCGTATTTTCTAAATGCAGTTATACCAATATGCTATTAGGTGGACTTACTAAATTTGATTGTGCCATGGAATCCTATTAGACAGTCTTTCTAAATGCAAACTGGAACACAGATATGCTATTAGACAGAATTTCTAAATGCAATTACAGCAGGTTGTGCTATTAGGCGGACTTTTAGGAGCAACTGCACCACAGATATGCTATTAGGTTGATTTTCTAAATGCAATTACACCAAGATATGCTACCAGGCAGTCTTTCTAAATGCAATTAAACCGGGATAGGCTATAAGGCAGTCTTTTAACTGCAATCTAGAACACAGATATGCTATTTGGAGGACTTTCTAAATGCAATTAGACCAAGATTTGCTATTAGGCAGATTTTCTAAATGCACTTACACCAACATTTGCTATTAGGCGGACTTTCAAAATGCAATTACACCAAGACATGCTACCAGGCGGACATTCTAAATGCAATTACGTCAAGATATGCTAGTAAACGGATTTTCTAAATGCAATTGCACCAATATATGTTATTAGGCAGGCTTTCTAAATGCAATTACACCTAGATATGCTATCAGGTGGACTTTCTAAATGCAATTAGACCAATATTTAATATCAGGCGGACTTTCTACATGCAATTAGACCAGGATATGCCATCAGGTGGATTTTCTAAATGCACTTACACCAATATATGTTATTAGGTGGACTTTCTAAATGCACTTACACCGAGATATGTTATTAGGCGCACTTTCTAAATGCAATTACACTAAGATATGCTACCAGGCGGACTTTCTAAATGCAATTAGACCAATATATGCTATCAGGTGGACTGATTTTCTAAATGCAATTAGACCAAGATATGCTATCAGGCAGATTTTCTAAATGCAATTACACCAGGATATTCTGTTAGGCGGTCTTTCTGACTGAAAACTAGAACACAGATATGCTATTAGGCGGACTTTCTAAATGCAATTTCACAATAGACACCAAAATATGCTAGCAGGCAGTCTTTCTAAATGGAATTACACCAGGATGTGTTATTAGGCAGTCTTTTTAACTGCAAACTAGAGCACAAATATGCTATTAGGCGGATTTCCTAAATGCAATTAGACCTAGATATGCTATCAGGCGGACATTCTAAAAGCTATTACACCAAGATATGCTATCAGGCGGATTTCCTAAATGCAAGTATACCACAGAGTGCTATTAGGGACTTCATAAGTGTAGCCTACCCCAATATATGTTATTAGGTGGACTTTCTAAATGCACTTACACCGAGATATGTTATTAGGCACACTTTCTAAATGCAATTACACCAAGATATGCTATCAGGTGGACTTTCTAAATGCAATTAGACCAATATATGCTATCAGGCGGATTGATTTTCTAAATGCAATTAGACCAAGATATGCTATCAGGCAGATTTTCTATATGCAATTACACCAGGATATGCTGTTAGGCGGTCTTTCTGACTGAAAACTAGAACACAGATATGCTATTAGGTGGACTTTCTAAATGCAATTACACCAAGATATGCTGTCAGGTGGACTTTCTAAATGCAATTAGACAAGATGTGCTATCAGGCGGACTTTCTAAATGCAATTACACGAATATATGCTATCAGGTGGACTTTCTAAATGCAATTACACCAAGATATGCTGTCAGGTGGACTTTCTAAATGCAATTACACCAATATTTAATATCAGGCAGACTTTCTACATGCAATTAAACCAGGATATGCCATCAGGTGGATTTTCTAAATGCACTTACACCAATATATGTTATTAGGTGGACTTTCTAAATGCACTTACACCGAGATATGTTATTAGGCGCACTTTCTAAATGCAATTACACTAAGATATGCTATCAGGCAGAATGTCTAAATGCAATTAGACCAATATATGCTATCAGGCGGACTGATTTTCTAAATGCAATTAGACCAAGATATGCTATCAGGCAGATTTTCTAAATGCAATTACACCAGGATATGCTGTTAGGCGGTCTTTCTGACTGAAAACTAGAACACAGATATGCTATTAGGCGGACTTTCTAAATGCAATTTCACAATAGACACCAAAATATACTAACAGGCAGTCTTTCTAAATGAAATTACATCAGGATATGTTATTAGGCAGTCTTTTTAACTGCAAACTAGAGCACAAATATGCTATTAGGCGGATTTTCTAAATGCAATTAGACCTAGATATGCTATCAGGCGGACATTCTAAAAGCTATTACACCAAGACATGCTATCAGGCGGATTTTCTAAATGCAAGTATACCACAGAGTGCTATTAGGGACTTCATAAGTGTAGCCTACACCAATATATGTTATTAGGTGGACTTTCTAAATGCACTTACACCGAGATATGTTATTAGGCACACTTTCTAAATGCAATTACACCAAGATATGCTATCAGGCAGACTTTCTAAATGCAATTAGACCAATATATGCTATCAGGCGGATTGATTTTCTAAATGCAATTAGACCATGATATGCTATCAGGCAGATTTTCTATATGCAATTACACCAGGATATGCTGTTAGGCGGTCTTTCTGACTGAAAACTAGAACACAGATATGCTATTAGGCGGACTTTCTAAATGCAATTACACCAAGATATGCTGTCAGGTGGACTTTCTAAATGCAATTAGACAAGATGTGCTATCAGGCAGACTTTCTAAATGCAATTACACGAATATATGCTATCAGGTGGACTTTCTAAATGCAATTACACCAAGATATGCTGTCAGGCGGACTTTCTAAATGTAATTACACCAATATATGCTATCAGGCTTACTTTCTAAATGCAATTAGACCAATATATGCTATCAGGCAGTCTTTCTAAATGAAAACTAGAAGACAGATATGCTATTAGGCGGAATTTCTAAATGCAATTATGCCAAGATATGCTATCAGGCGGATTTTCTAAATGAAATTACACCAAGATATGCTACCAGGCAGTCTTTCTAAATGCAAACTAGAACACAGATATGCTATCAGGTGGACTTTTTAAATGCAATTACACCAAGATATGCTATCAGGTGGATATTCTAAATGCAATTACACCAATATCTGCTGTCAGGCAGACTTTCTTAATGCAATTAGACCAATATATGTTATGAGGCTGATTTTCTAAATGCAAGTACACCAAGATATGCTATCAGGTGGATTTTCTAAATGCAATTATACCACAGAGTGCTATTAGAGACTTCCTAAGTGTAGTCTACTCCACAGATATGTTATTAGGTGGACCTTCTACATAGAGACTACACCACAGCTTCTAACCACTTCTTGGAGCAACTGCACCACAGGTTTGCTATTAGGCGGACATTCTGAGTGCAATTGCACCACAGAATGCTATTAGGGACACTATATAAGTGTATGCTACAGCACAGATATCCTAGATATGCTATTAGGTGGACTTTCTAAGTTTAGACTACATTACAGTTATGCTACTAGGCGGGCTTTCCTAAGGTAGACTACACCACAGATATCCTATTGGGTACATGTGCTAAATGCAACCACTACTAGGAGCAACTACACCACAGACATGCTATTAGGTGGACTTTCTAAATGCAATTATGCCAAGATATGCTATTAGGCAGTCTTTCTAAATGCAAACTAGAACACAGATATGTTATTAGGCATATTTTCTAAATGCAGTTATACCAATATGCTATTAGTTGGACTTACTAAATTCTATTGTATCAAGGAATCCTATTAGGCAGTCTTTCTAAATGCAAACTAGAACACAGATATGTTATTAGACAGAATTTCTAAATGCAATTACACCAGGATGTGCTATTAGGCGGACTTTTAGAAGCAACTACACCACAGATATGCTATTAGGGTGATTTTCTAAATGCAATTACACCAAGATATGCTACCAGACAGTCTTTCCAAATGCAATTACACCAGGATATGCTATTAGGCAGTCTTTTAACTGCAATCTAGAACACAGATATGCTATTAGGTGGACTTTATAAATGCAATTAGACCAAGATATACTATTAGGCGGACTTTCTAAATGCAATTACGTCAAGATATGCTATTAGGCGGATTTTCTAAATGCACTTACACCAATATATGCTATTAGGCAGACTTTCTAAATGCAATTACACCAAGATAGGCTATCAGGCGGACTTTCTTAATGTAATTACGTCATGATATTCTATTAGGTGGATTTTCTAAATGCAATTGCACTAATATTTGTTTTTAGGCGGCCTTTCTAAATGCAATTACACCTAGATATGCTATCAGGCAGACTTTCTAAATGCAATTAGACCAATATATGCTATCAGGTGGACTTTCTACATACAATTAGACCAGGATATCCTATTAGGCGGTCTTTCTAACTGCAAACTAGAACACAGATATGCTATTAGGCGGACTTTCTAAATGCAATTACACCAAGATATGCTGTTAGGTGAACTTTCTAAATGCAATTAGACAAGATGTGCTATCAGGCGGACTTTCTAAATGCAATTACACGAATATATGCTATCAGGTGGACTTTCTAAATGCAATTACACCAAGATATGCTGTCAGGCGGACTTTCTAAATGTAATTACACCAATATATGCTATCAGGCTTACTTTCTAAATGCAATTAGACCAATATATGCTATCAGGCAGTCTTTCTAAATGAAAACTAGAAGACAGATATGCTATTAGACGGAATTTCTAAATGCAATTACGCCAAGATATGCTATCAGGCGGATTTTCTAAATGAAATTACACCAAGATATGCTACCAGGCAGTCTTTCTAAATGCAAACTAGAACACAGATATGCTATCAGGTGGACTTTTTAAATGCAATTACACCAAGATATGCTATCAGGTGGATATTCTAAATGCAATTACACCAATATCTGCTGTCAGGCAGACTTTCTAAATGCAATTAGACCAATATATGTTATGAGGCTGATTTTCTAAATGCAATTACACCAAGATATGCTATCAGGTGGATTTTCAAAATGCAATTATACCACAGAGTGCTATTAGAGACTTCCTAAGTGTAGTCTACTCCACAGATATGTTATTAGGTGGAATTTCTACATAGAGACTACAGCACAGCTTCTTACCACTTCTTGGAGCAACTACACCACAGGTTTGCTATTAGGTGGACATTCTGAGTGCAATTGCACCACAGAATGCTATTAGGGACACTATATAAGTGTATGCTACAGCACAGATATCCTAGATATGCTATTAGGTGGCCTTTCTAAGTTTAGACTACATCACAGTTATGCTACTAGGCGGGCTTTCCTAAGGTAGACTACACCACAGATATCCTATTGGGTACATGTGCTAAATGCAACCACTACTAGGAGCAACTACACCACAGATATGCTATTAGGTGGACTTTCTAAATGCAATTATGTCAAGATATGCTATTAGGCGGATTTTCTAAATGCACTTACACCAATATATGCTATTAGGCAGACTTTCTAAATGCAATTACACCAAGATAGGCTATCAGGCGGACTTTCTTAATGTAATTACGTCATGATATTCTATTAGGTGGATTTTCTAAATGCAATTGCACTAATATATGTTTTTAGGCGGCCTTTCTAAATGCAATTACACCTAGATATGCTATCAGGCAGACTTTCTAAATGCAATTAGACCAATATATGCTATCAGGTGGACTTTCTACATGCAATTAGACCAGGATATCCTATTAGGCGGTCTTTCTAACTGCAAACTAGAACACAGATATGCTATTAGGCGGACTTTCTAAATACAATTACACCAATATATGCTACCAGGCCGTCCTAAATGCAATTACACCAGGATATGTTATTATACAGTCTTTCTAACTGCAAACTAGAACAAAGATATGCTATTAGGCGGATTTTCTAAATGCAATTACACCAATATATGCTATCAGGTGGACTTTCTAAATGGAATTACACCAAGATACGCTGTCAGGCGGACTTTCTAAATGCAATTACACCAATATATGCTACCAGGCGGACTTTCTAAATGCAAGTAGACCAAAACATGTAATCAGGCTGTCTTTCTAAATGCAAACTAGAACACATATATGCTATCAGGCAGACTTTTTAAATGCAATTAGACCAAGATGTGCTATCAGGGGGATTTTCTAAATGATATTACACCAGGATATCCTATTAGGCGGTCTTTCTAACTTCAAACTAGAACACAGATATGCTATTAGGCAGACTTTCTAAATGCAATTACACCAAGATATGCTATCAGGCAGATGTTCTAAATGCAATTACACCAAGATATGCTACCAGGCAGTCTTTCTAAATGCAAACTAGAACACATATATGCTATCAGACAGACTTTTCAAGTGCAATTAGACCAAGATGTGCTATCAGGCAGACATTCTAAATGCAATTACAGCAAGATATGCTATCAAGCAGACTTTCTAAATGCAATTAAACCAAAATATGCTATCAGGCTGATTTTCTAAATGCAATTACATCAAGATATGCTTTCAGGCAGATTTTCTAAATGCAATTACACCAAGATATGCTATCAGGCAGATTTTCTAAATGCAATTATACCACAGAGTGCTATTAGGAATACTATCTAAGTGTAGAGTACATCACAGCTATGCTATTAGGCAGACTTTCTTAAGGTAGACTACACCACAGATATGCTTTTGGGTACAAGTTCTAAATGCAACCACTTCTAGGAGCAACTACCCCAAAGATATGCTAATAGGTGGACTTTCTAAATGCAATTATGCCAAGATATGCTATTAGGCAGTTTTCGAAATGCAAACTAGAACACAGATATGTTATTAGGCGTATTTTCTAAATGCAGTTATACCAATATGCTATTAGGTGGACTTACTAAATTCGATTGTGCCAAGGAATCCTATTAGACAGTCTTTCTAAATGCAAACTCGAACACAGATTTGCTATTAGACAGAATTTCTAAATGCAATTACACCAGGATGTGCTATTAGGTGGACTTTTAGAAGCAACTACACCACAGATATGCTACTAGGGTGATTTTCTAAATGCAATTACACCAAGATATGCTACCAGGCAGTCTTTCTAAATGCAATTACACCAGGATATGCTATTAGGCAGTCTTTTAACTGCAATCTAGAACACAGATATGCTATTAGGCAGACTTTCTAAATGCAATTAGACCAAGGTTTACTATTAGGCAGATTTTCTAAATGCAATTACGTCAAGATATGTTATTAGGAAGATTTTCTAAATGCACTTACACCAAGATATGCTATTAGGCAGACTTTCTAAATGCAATTACACCAAGGTATGCTATCGGGCAGACTTTCTAAATGCAATTAGACCAATATATGCTATCAGGCAGACTTACTACATGCAATTAGACCAGGATATCCTATTAGGCGGTCTTCCTAACTTCAAACTAGAACACAGATATGCTATCAGGTATATTTTCTAAATGCAATTATACCAAGATATGCTATCAGGTAGACTTTCTAAATGCAATTACACCAATATATGCTACCAGGCAGTCCTTCTAAATGCAATTACACCAGGATATGTTATTAGACAGTCTTTCTAACTGCAAACTAGAACACAGATATGCTATTAGTCGGATTTTCTAAATGCAATTAGACCAAGATGTGCTGTCAGGCGGACTTTCTTAATGCAATTACACCAATATATGCTATGAGGCGGACATCCTAAATGCAACTAGACCAATATATGCTATCAGGCAGTCTTTCTAAATGCAAACTAGAAGACAGATATGCTATCAGGCAGACTTTCTAAATGCAATTACACCAACATATGCTATCAGGCAGACTTTCTAAATGCAATTAGACCAAGATGTGCTATCAGGTGGATTTTCTAAATGCAATTACACCAAGATATGCTATCAGGCAGACTTTCTAAATGCAATTACACCAATATATGCTACCAGGCTGTCCTTCTAAATGCAATTACACCAGGATATGTTATTAGACAGTCTTTCTAACCGCAAACTAGAACACAAATATGTTATTAGGCGGAATTTCTAAATGCAATTATACCAATATAAGCTATCAGGTGGACTTTCTAAATGCAATTAGACCAAGATGTGCTATCAGGCAGACTTTTTAAATGCAATTACACCAATATATGCTACTAGGCGGACTTTCTAAATGGAATTACACCAAGATATGGTGTCAGGCGGACTTTCTAAATGCAATTACACCAATATATAGTATCAGGCAGACTTTCTAAAGGCAAGTCGACCAATATATGCTATCAGGCAGTCACTTAATGAAAACTAGAACACAGATGTTCTATCAGGCAGACTTTCTAAATGCAATTAGACCAAGGTGTGCTATTGGGTGGATTTTCTAAATGCAAACTAAAACACAGATATGCTATCAGGCAGACATTCTAAATGCAATTAGACCAAGATGTGCTATCAGGCAGATTTTCTAAATGCAAACTAAAACACAGATATGCTATCAGGTGGAATTTTTAAATGCAATTACTCCAAGATATGCTATCAGGCGGACTTTCTAAATGCAATTACACAAAGATATGCTATCAGGCAGACTTTCTAAATGCAATTACACCAAGATATGCTATCAGGCGGATTTTCTAAGTGTAGACTACACCACAGCTTCTAACCACTTCTTGGAGCAACTACACCACAGGCGGACATTCTGAGTGCAATTATACCACAGAATGCTATTAGGGACACTATCTAAGTGTAGGCAACAGCAGAGATATGCTAGTTATGCTATTATGCAGACTTTCTAAGTGTAGACTACATCACAGCTATGATATTAGGCAGACTTTCTTAAGGTAGACTACACCACAGACATGCTATTGGGTACATGTTCTAAATGCAACCACTTCTAGGAGCAACTACACCACATTTATGCTATTAGGTGGACTTTCTAAATGCAATTATGCCAAGATATGCTATTAGGCAGTCTTTCTAAATGCAAACTAGAACACAGATATGTTATTAGGCGTATTTTCTAAATGCAGTTATACCAATATGCTATTAGGTGGACTTACTAAATTTGATTGTGCCATGGAATCCTATTAGACAGTCTTTCTAAATGCAAACTGGAACACAGATATGCTATTAGACAGAATTTCTAAATGCAATTACAGCAGGTTGTGCTATTAGGCGGACTTTTAGGAGCAACTGCACCACAGATATGCTATTAGGTTGATTTTCTAAATGCAATTACACCAAGATATGCTACCAGGCAGTCTTTCTAAATGCAATTAAACCGGGATAGGCTATAAGGCAGTCTTTTAACTGCAATCTAGAACACAGATATGCTATTTGGAGGACTTTCTAAATGCAATTAGACCAAGATTTGCTATTAGGCAGATTTTCTAAATGCACTTACACCAACATTTGCTATTAGGCGGACTTTCAAAATGCAATTACACCAAGACATGCTACCAGGCGGACATTCTAAATGCAATTACGTCAAGATATGCTAGTAAACGGATTTTCTAAATGCAATTGCACCAATATATGTTATTAGGCAGGCTTTCTAAATGCAATTACACCTAAATATGCTATCAGGTGGACTTTCTAAATGCAATTAGACCAATATTTAATATCAGGCGGACTTTCTACATGCAATTAGACCAGGATATGCCATCAGGTGGATTTTCTAAATGCACTTACACCAATATATGTTATTAGGTGGACTTTCTAAATGCACTTACACCGAGATATGTTATTAGGCGCACTTTCTAAATGCAATTACACTAAGATATGCTACCAGGCGGACTTTCTAAATGCAATTAGACCAATATATGCTATCAGGTGGACTGATTTTCTAAATGCAATTAGACCAAGATATGCTATCAGGCAGATTTTCTAAATGCAATTACACCAGGATATTCTGTTAGGCGGTCTTTCTGACTGAAAACTAGAACACAGATATGCTATTAGGCGGACTTTCTAAATGCAATTTCACAATAGACACCAAAATATGGTAGCAGGCAGTCTTTCTAAATGGAATTACACCAGGATGTGTTATTAGGCAGTCTTTTTAACTGCAAACTAGAGCACAAATATGCTATTAGGCGGATTTCCTAAATGCAATTAGACCTAGATATGCTATCAGGCGGACATTCTAAAAGCTATTACACCAAGATATGCTATCAGGCGGATTTCCTAAATGCAAGTATACCACAGAGTGCTATTAGGGACTTCATAAGTGTAGCCTACCCCAATATATGTTATTAGGTGGACTTTCTAAATGCACTTACACCGAGATATGTTATTAGGCACACTTTCTAAATGCAATTACACCAAGATATGCTATCAGGTGGACTTTCTAAATGCAATTAGACCAATATATGCTATCAGGCGGATTGATTTTCTAAATGCAATTAGACCAAGATATGCTATCAGGCAGATTTTCTATATGCAATTACACCAGGATATGCTGTTAGGCGGTCTTTCTGACTGAAAACTAGAACACAGATATGCTATTAGGTGGACTTTCTAAATGCAATTACACCAAGATATGCTGTCAGGTGGACTTTCTAAATGCAATTAGACAAGATGTGCTATCAGGCGGACTTTCTAAATGCAATTACACGAATATATGCTATCAGGTGGACTTTCTAAATGCAATTACACCAAGATATGCTGTCAGGCGGACTTTCTAAATGTTTTTACACCAATATATGCTATCAGGCTTACTTTCTAAATGCAATTAGACCAATATATGCTATCAGGCAGTCTTTCTAAATGAAAACTAGAAGACAGATATGATATTAGGCGGAATCTCTAAATGCAATTACGCCAAGATATGCTATCAGGCGGATTTTCTAAATGAAATTACACCAAGATATGCTACCAGGCAGTCTTTCTAAATGCAAACTAGAACACAGATATGCTATCAGGTGGACTTTTTAAATGCAATTACACCAAGATATGCTATCAGGTGGATATTCTAAATGCAATTACACCAATATCTGCTGTCAGGCAGACTTTCTAAATGCAATTAGACCAATATATGTTATGAGGCTGATTTTCTAAATGCAATTACACCAAGATATGCTATCAGGTGGATTTTCTAAATGCAATTATACCACAGAGTGCTATTAGAGACTTCCTAAGTGTAGTCTACTCCACAGATATGTTATTAGGTGGACTTTCTACATAGAGACTACACCACAGCTTCTAACCACTTCTTGGAGCAACTACACCACAGGTTTGCTATTAGGCGGACATTCTGAGTGCAATCGCACCACAGAATGCTATTAGGGACACTATATAAGTGTATGCTACAGCACATATATCCTAGATATGCTATTAGGTGGACTTTCTAAGTTTAGACTACATCACAGTTATGCTACTAGGCGGGCTTTCCTAAGGTAGACTACACCACAGATATCCTATTGGGTACATGTGCTAAATGCAACCACTACTAGGAGCAACTACACCACAGATATGCTCTTAGGTGGACTTTCTAAATGCAATTATGCCAAGATATACTATTAGGCGGACTTTCTAAATGCAATTACGTCAAGATATGCTATTAGGCGGATTTTCTAAATGCACTTACACCAATATATGCTATTAGTCAGACTTTCTAAATGCAATTACACCAAGATAGGCTATCAGGCGGACTTTCTTAATATAATTACGTCATGATATTCTATTAGGTGGATTTTCTAAATGCAATTGCACTAATATATGTTTTTAGGCGGCCTTTCTAAATGCAATTACACCTAGATATGCTATCAGGCAGACTTTCTAAATGCAATTAGACCAATATATGCTATCAGGTGGACTTTATACATGCAATTAGACCAGGATATCCTATTAGGCGGTCTTTCTAACTGCAAACTAGAACACAGATATGCTATTAGGCGGACTTTCTAAATACAATTACACCAATATATGCTACCAGGCCGTCCTAAATACAATTACACCAGGATATGTTATTATACAGTCTTTCTAACTGCAAACTAGAACAAAGATATGCTATTAGGCGGATTTTCTAAATGCAATTACACCAATATATGCTATCAGGTGGACTTTCTAAATGGAATTACACCAAGATATGCTGTCAGGCGGACTTTCTAAATGCAATTACATCAATATATGCTACCAGGCGGACTTTCTAAATGCAAGTAGACCAAAATATGTAATCAGGCTGTCTTTCTAAATGCAAACTAGAACACAGATATGCTATCAGGCAGACTTTTTAAATGCAATTAGACCAAGATGTGCTATCAGGCGGATTTTCTAAATGATATTACACCAGGATATCCTATTAGGCGGTCTTTCTAACTTCAAACTAGAACACAGATATGCTATTAGGTGGACTTTCTAAATGCAATTACACCAAGATATGCTATCAGGCAGATGTTCTAAATGCAATTACACCAAGATATGCTACCAGGCAGTCTTTCTAAATGCAAACTAGAACACATATATGCTATCAGACGGACTTTTCAAGTGCAATTAGACCAAGATGTGCTATCAGGCAGACATTCTAAATGCAATTACAGCAAGATATGCTATCAAGCAGACTTTCTAAATGCAATTAAACCAAAATATGCTATCAGGCTGATTTTCTAAATGCAATTACATCAAGATATGCTTTCAGGCAGATTTTCTAAATGCAATTACACCAAGATATGCTATCAGGCAGATTTTCTAAATGCAATTATACCACAGAGTGCTATTAGGAATACTATCTAAGTGTAGAGTACATCACAGCTATGCTATTAGGCGAACTTTCTTAAGGTAGACTACACCACAGATATGCTTTTGGGTACAAGTTCTAAATGCAACCACTTCTAGGAGCAACTACCCCAAAGATATGCTAATAGGTGGACTTTCTAAATGCAATTATGCCAAGATATGCTATTAGGCAGTTTTCGAAATGCAAACTAGAACACAGATATGTTATTAGGCGTATTTTCTAAATGCAGTTATACCAATATGCTATTAGGTGGACTTACTAAATTCGATTGTGCCAAGGAAATCTATTAGACAGTCTTTCTAAATGCAAACTCGAACACAGATATGTTATTAGACAGAATTTCTAAATGCAATTACACCAGGATGTGCTATTAGGTGGACTTTTAGAAGCAACTACACCACAGATATGCTACTAGGGTGATTTTCTAAATGCAATTACACCAAGATATGCTACCAGGCAGTCTTTCTAAATGCAATTACACCAGGATATGCTATTAGGCAGTCTTTTAACTGCAATCTAGAACACAGATATGCTATTAGGCAGACTTTCTAAATACAATTAGACCAAGGTTTACTATTAGGCAGATTTTCTAAATGCAATTATGTCAAGATATGTTATTAGGAAGATTTTCTAAATGCACTTACACCAAGATATGCTATTAGGCAGACTTTCTAAATGCAATTACACCAAGGTATGCTATCAGGCAGACTTTCTAAATGCAATTAGACCAATATATGCTATCAGGCAGACTTACTACATGCAATTAGACCAGGATATCCTATTAGGCGGTCTTCCTAACTTCAAACTAGAACACAGATATGCTATTAGGCATATTTTCTAAATGCAATTATACCAAGATATGCTATCAGGTAGACTTTCTAAATGCAATTACACCAATATATGCTACCAGGCAGTCCTTCTAAAGGCAATTACACCAGGATATGTTATTAGACAGTCTTTCTAACTGCAAACTAGAACACAGATATGCTATTAGTCGGATTTTCTAAATGCAATTAGACCAAGATGTGCTGTCAGGCGGACTTTAATGCAATTACACCAATATATGCTATGAGGCGGACATCCTAAATGCAACTAGACCAATATATGCTATCAGGCAGTCTTTCTAAATGCAAACTAGAAGACAGATATGCTATCAGGCAGACTTTCTAAATGCAATTACACCAACATATGCTATCAGGCAGACTTTCTAAATGCAATTAGACCAAGATGTGCTATCAGGCGGATTTTCTAAATGCAATTACACCAAGATATGCTATCAGGCAGACTTTCTAAATGCAATTACACCAATATATGCTACCAGGCTGTCCTTCTAAATGCAATTACACCAGGATATGTTATTAGACAGTCTTTCTAACCGCAAACTAGAACACAAATATGTTATTAGGCGGAATTTCTAAATGCAATTATACCAATATAAGCTATCAGGTGGACTTTCTAAATGCAATTAGACCAAGATGTGCTATCAGGCAGACGTTTTAAATGCAATTACACCAATATATGCTATCAGGCAGATTTTCTAAATGCAATTATACCACAGAGTGCTATTAGGAATACTATCTAAGTGTAGAGTACATCACAGCTATGCTATTAGGCGAACTTTCTTAAGGTAGACTACACCACAGATATCCTTTTGGGTACAAGTTCTAAATGCAACCACTTCTAGGAGCAACTACCCCAAAGATATGCTAATAGGTGGACTTTCTAAATGCAATTATGCCAAGATATGCTATTAGGCAGTTTTCGAAATGCAAACTAGAACACAGATATGTTATTAGGCGTATTTTCTAAATGCAGTTATACCAATATGCTATTAGGTGGACTTACTAAATTCGATTGT
This sequence comes from Ambystoma mexicanum, assembly GCF_040938575.1. NCBI lineage: Eukaryota > Metazoa > Chordata > Amphibia > Caudata > Ambystomatidae > Ambystoma > Ambystoma mexicanum. The sequence goes on from NC_090937.1 coordinate 434,691,903, forward strand.
GCCAAGGAAATCTATTAGACAGTCTTTCTAAATGCAAACTCGAACACAGATATGTTATTAGACAGAATTTCTAAATGCAATTACACCAGGATGTGCTATTAGGTGGACTTTTAGAAGCAACTACACCACAGATATGCTACTAGGGTGATTTTCTAAATGCAATTACACCAAGATATGCTACCAGGCAGTCTTTCTAAATGCAATTACACCAGGATATGCTATTAGGCAGTCTTTTAACTGCAATCTAGAACACAGATATGCTATTAGGCAGACTTTCTAAATGTAATTACACCAAGGTATGCTATCAGGCAGACTTTCTAAATGCAATTAGACCAATATATGCTATCAGGCAGACTTACTACATGCAATTAGACCAGGATATCCTATTAGGCGGTCTTCCTAACTTCAAACTAGAACACAGATGTGCTATTAGGCATATTTTCTAAATGCAATTATACCAAGATATGCTATCAGGTAGACTTTCTAAATGCAATTACACCAATATATGCTACCAGGCAGTCCTTCTAAATGCAATTACACCAGGATATGTTATTAGACAGTCTTTCTAACTGCAAACTAGAACACACATATGCTATTAGTCGGATTTTCTAAATGCAATTAGACCAAGATGTGCTGTCAGGCGGACTTTCTTAATGCAATTACACCAATATATGCTATGAGGCGGACATCCTAAATGCAACTAGACCAATATATGCTATCAGGCAGTCTTTCTAAATGCAAACTAGAAGACAGATATGCTATCAGGCAGACTTTCTAAATGCAATTACACCAACATATGCTATCAGGCAGACTTTCTAAATGCAATTAGACCAAAATGTGCTATCAGGCGGATTTTCTAAATGCAATTACACCAAGATATGCTATCAGGCAGACTTTCTAAATGCAATTACACCAATATATGCTACCAGGCTGTCCTTCTAAATGCACTTACACCAGGATATGTTATTAGACAGTCTTTCTAACCGCAAACTAGAACACAAATATGTTATTAGGCGGAATTTCTAAATGCAATTATACCAATATAAGCTATCAGGTGGACTTTCTAAATGCAATTAGACCAAGATGTGCTATCAGGCAGACTTTTTTAATGTAATTACACCAATATATGCTACTAGGCGGACTTTCTAAATGGAATTACACCAAGATATGGTGTCAGGCGGACTTTCTAAATGCAATTACACCAATATATAGTATCAGGCAGACTTTCTAAAGGCAAGTCGACCAATATATGCTATCAGGCAGTCACTTAATGAAAACTAGAACACAGATGTTCTATCAGGCAGACTTTCTAAATGCAATTAGACCAAGATGTGCTATTGGGTGGATTTTCTAAATGCAAACTAAAACACAGATATGCTATCAGGCAGACATTCTAAATGCAATTAGACCAAGATGTGCTATCAGGCAGATTTTCTAAATGCAAACTAAAACACAGATATGCTATCAGGTGGAATTTTTAATTGCAATTACTCCAAGATATGCTATCAGGCGGACTTTCTAAATGCAATTACACAAAGATATGCTATCAGGCAGACTTTCTAAATGCAATTACACCAAGATATGCTATCAGGCGGATTTTCTAAGTGTAGACTACACCACAGCTTCTAACCACTTCTTGGAGCAACTACACCACAGGCGGACATTCTGAGTGCAATTATACCACAGAATGCTATTAGGGACACTATCTAAGTGTAGGCAACAGCAGAGATATGCTAGTTATGCTATTAGGCAGACTTTCTAAGTGTAGACTACATCACAGCTATGATATTAGGTGGACTTTCTTAAGGTAGACTACACCACAGACATGCTATTGGGTACATGTTCTAAATGCAACCACTTCTAGGAGCAACTACACCACATTTATGCTATTAGGTGGACTTTCTAAATGCAATTATGCCAAGATATGCTATTAGGCAGTCTTTCTAAATGCAAACTAGAACACAGATATGTTATTAGGCGTATTTTCTAAATGCAGTTATACCAATATGCTATTAGGTGGACTTACTAAATTTGATTGTGCCATGGAATCCTATTAGACAGTCTTTCTAAATGCAAACTGGAACACAGATATGCTATTAGACAGAATTTCTAAATGCAATTACAGCAGGTTGTGCAATTAGGCGGACTTTTAGGAGCAACTGCACCACAGATATGCTATTAGGTTGATTTTCTAAATGCAATTACACCAAGATATGCTACCAGGCAGTCGTTCTAAATGCAATTAAACCGGGATAGGCTATTAGCAGTCTTTTAACTGCAATCTAGAACACAGATATGCTATTAGGAGGACTTTCTAAATGCAATTAGACCACGATTTGCTATCAGGCAGATTTTCTAAATGCAAACTAAAACACAGATATGCTATCAGGTGGAATTTTTAAATGCAATTACTCCAAGATATGCTATCAGGCGGACTTTCTAAATGCAATTACACAAAGATATGCTATCAGGCAGACTTTCTAAATGCAATTACACCAAGATATGCTATCAGGCGGATTTTCTAAGTGTAGACTACACCACAGCTTCTAACCACTTCTTGGAGCAACTACACCACAGGCGGACATTCTGAGTGCAATTATACCACAGAATGCTATTAGGGACACTATCTAAGTGTAGGCAACAGCAGAGATATGCTAGTTATGCTATTAGGCAGACTTTCTAAGTGTAGACTACATCACAGCTATGATATTAGGCGGACTTTCTTAAGGTAGACTACACCACAGACATGCTATTGGGTACATGTTCTAAATGCAACCACTTCTAGGAGCAACTACACCACATTTATGCTATTAGGTGGACTTTCTAAATGCAATTATGCCAAGATATGCTATTAGGCAGTCTTTCTAAATGCAAACTAGAACACAGATATGTTATTAGGCGTATTTTCTAAATGCAGTTATACCAATATGCTATTAGGTGGACTTACTAAATTCTATTGTGCCATGGAATCCTATTAGACAGTCTTTCTAAATGCAAACTGGAACACAGATATGCTATTAGACAGAATTTCTAAATGCAATTACAGCAGGTTGTGCAATTAGGCGGTCTTTTAGGAGCAACTGCACCACAGATATGCTATTAGGTTGATTTTCTAAATGCAATTACACCAAGATATGCTACCAGGCAGTCGTTCTAAATGCAATTAAACCAGGATAGGCTATTAGCAGTCTTTTAACTGCAATCTAGAACACAGATATGCTATTAGGAGGACTTTCTAAATGCAATTAGACCAAGATTTGCTATTAGGCGGATTTTCTAAATGCACTTACACCAACATTTGCTATTAGACGGACTTTCAAAATACAATTACACCAAGATATGCTACCAGGCGGACATTCTAAATGCAATTACGTCAAGATATGCTAGTAAACTGATTTTCTAAATGCAATTGCACCAATATATGTTATTAGGCAGGCTTTCTAAATGCAATTACACCTAGATATGCTATCAGGTGGACTTTCTAAATGCAATTAGACCAATATTTAATATCAGGCGGACTTTCTACATGCAATTAGACCACGATATGCCATCAGGTGGATTTTCTAAATGCACTTACACCAATATATGTTATTAGGTGGACTTTCTAAATGCACTTACACCGAGATATGTTATTAGGCGCACTTTCTAAATGCAATTTCACTAAGATATGCTATCAGGCGGACTTTCTAAATGCAATTAGACCAATATATGCTATCAGGCGGACTGATTTTCTAAATGCAATTAGACCAAGATATGCTATCAGGCAGATTTTCTAAATGCAATTACACCAGGATATGCTGTTAGGCGGTCTTTCTGACTGAAAACTAGAACACAGATATGCTATTAGGCGGACTTTCTAAATGCAATTTCACAATAGACACCAAAATATGCTACCAGGCAGTCTTTCTAAATGAAATTACACCAGGATATGTTATTAGGCAGTCTTTTTAACTGCAAACTAGAGCACAAATATGCTATTAGGCGGATTTTCTAAATGCAATTAGACCTAGATATGCTATCAGGCGGACATTCTAAAAGCTATTACACCAGGATATGCTATCAGGCGGATTTTCTAAATGCAAGTATACCACAGAGTGCTATTAGGGACTTCATAAGTGTAGCCTCCACCAAAGAGATGCTATTAGGCGGACTTTCTAAGTGTAGACTACACCACAGCTTCTAACCACTTCTTGGAGCAACCACACCACAGGTATGCTATTAGGCGGACATTCTGAGTGCAATTATACCACAAAATGCTATTAGGGACACTATCTAAGTGTAGGCAACAACAGAGATATGCTAGATATGCGATTAGGCTGACTTTCTAAGTGTAGACTACATCACTGCTATGATATTACGTGGACTCTCTTAAGGTAAACTACAACACAGATGTGCTATTGGGTACACGTTCTAAATGCAACCACTTCTAGGAGCAACTACACCACATTTATGCTATTAGGTTCACTTTCTAAATGCAATTATGTCACAATATGCTATTAGGCAATCTTTCTAAATGCAAACTAAAACACAGATATGCAATTAGGCAGAATTTCAAAATGCAATTACACCAAGATATGCTACCAGGCAGTCTTTCTAAATGCAATTACACCAGGATATGATATTAGGCAGTCTTTTAACTGCAATCTAGAACACAGATATCCTGTTAGGAGGACTTTGTAAATGCAATTAGACCAAGATATGCTATTAGGCGGATTTTCTAAATGCACTTACACCAAGATATGCTAGTAGGTGGACTTTCTAAATGCAATTACGTCAAGATATGCTAGTAGGTGGATTTTCTAAATGCAATTGCACCGATATATTTTATTACGCAGGCTATCTAAATGCAATTACACCAGGATATGCTGTTAGGCGGTCTTTCTGACTGAAAACTAGAACACAGATATGCTATTAGGCGGACTTTCTAAATGCAATTTCACAATAGACACCAAAATATGCTACCAGGCAGTCTTTCTAAATGAAATTACACCAGGATATGTTATTAGGCAGTCTTTTTAACTGCAAACTAGAGCACAAATATGCTATTAGGCGGATTTTCTAAATGCAATTAGACCTAGATATGCTATCAGGCGGACATTCTAAAAGCTATTACACCAGGATATGCTATCAGGCGGATTTTCTAAATGCAAGTATACCACAGAGTGCTATTAGGGACTTCATAAGTGTAGCCTCCACCAAAGAGATGCTATTAGGCGGACTTTCTAAGTGTAGACTACACCACAGCTTCTAACCACTTCTTGGAGCAACCACACCACAGGTATGCTATTAGGCGGACATTCTGAGTGCAATTATACCACAAAATGCTATTAGGGACACTATCTAAGTGTAGGCAACAACAGAGATATGCTAGATATGCGATTAGGCTGACTTTCTAAGTGTAGACTACATCACTGCTATGATATTACGTGGACTCTCTTAAGGTAAACTACAACACAGATGTGCTATTGGGTACACGTTCTAAATGCAACCACTTCTAGGAGCAACTACACCACATTTATGCTATTAGGTTCACTTTCTAAATGCAATTATGTCACAATATGCTATTAGGCAATCTTTCTAAATGCAAACTAAAACACAGATATGCAATTAGGCAGAATTTCAAAATGCAATTACACCAAGATATGCTACCAGGCAGTCTTTCTAAATGCAATTACACCAGGATATGATATTAGGCAGTCTTTTAACTGCAATCTAGAACACAGATATCCTGTTAGGAGGACTTTGTAAATGCAATTAGACCAAGATATGCTATTAGGCGGATTTTCTAAATGCACTTACACCAAGATATGCTAGTAGGTGGACTTTCTAAATGCAATTACGTCAAGATATGCTAGTAGGTGGATTTTCTAAATGCAATTGCACCGATATATTTTATTACGCAGGCTATCTAAATGCAATTACACCTAGATATGCTTTCAGGCGGACTTTCTAAATGCAATTAGACCAATATTTGCTATTAGGCAGACTTTCTACATGCAATTAGACCAGTATATGCTATCAGGTGGATTTTCTAAAAGCACTTACAACAAGATATGTTATTAGGTGGACTTTCTAAATGCACTTAAACCAAGATATGTTATTATGCAGACTTTCTACATGCAATTAGACCAATATATGCTATCAGGCGGACTGATTTTCTAAATGCAATTAGACCAATATATGCTATCAGGCAGATTTTCTAAATGCAATTACACCAGGATATGGTATCAGGCAGTCTTTGTAAATGCAATTACACCAGAATATGCTGTTAGGCAGTCTTTCTGACTGAAAACTAGAACACAGATATGCTATTAGGCAGACTTTCTAAATGCAATTACACAACAGACACCAAAATATGCTACCAGGCAGTCTAAATGCAATTACACCAGAATTTGTTATTAGGCAGTCTTTTTACCTGCAAACTAGAGCACAGATATGCTATTAGGCGCGTTTTCTAAATGCAATTAGACCTAGATATGCTATCAGGCGGACATTCTAAATGCAATTACACCAAGATATGCTATAAGGTGGACTTTCTAAATGCAATTAGACCAATATATGCTATCAGGCAGATTTTCTAAATGCAGTTAGACCAATATATGCTATCATGCGGACTTTCTAAATGCAATTACACCAAGATATGCTATCAGGCGGACTTTCTAAATGCAATTAGACCAATATATGCCATCAGGTGGACTTTCTAAAAGCAATTAGACCAATATATGCTATCAAGCGTATTTTCTAAATGCAATTACACCAAGATATGCTACCAGACAGTCTGTCTAAATGCAAACTGGAACACAGATATGCTAACAGGGGACTTTCTAAATGCAATTAGACCAAGATGTGCTATCAGGCGGATTTTCTAAATGCAAACTAGAACACAGATATGCTAACAGGCGGACTTTCTAAATGCAATTAGACCAAGATATGCTATCAGGCAGACTTTCTAAATGCAAATACACCAAGATATGCTATTAGGTGGATTTTCTAAATGCAATTAAACCAAGATATGCTATCAGGTGGATTTTCTAAATGCAATTACACCAAGACATGTTATCAGGCGAATTTTCTAAATGCAATTACACCAAGATATGCTATGAGGCAAACTTTCTAAATGCAATTAGGCCAACATATGCTATCAGATGGATTTTCTAAATGCAATTACACCAAGATATGCTATCAGGTGAAATTTCTAAATGCAATTACACCAAGATATGCTATCAGTATGATCTTCTAAATGCTATTATACCACAGAGTGCTATTAGGGACTTCCTAAGGGTAGTCTACACCACAGATATGCTATTAGGTGAACTTTCTAAGTGTAGACTACACCACAGCTTCTATCCACATCTTGGAGAAACTACACCACAGGTATGCTATTAGGCGGACATTCTGAGTGCAATTATACCACAGAATGCTATTAGTGACACTATCTAAGTGTAGGCTACTGCACAGATATGCTAGCTATGCTATTAGGCGGACTTTCTAAGAGTAGACTACATCACAGCTATGCTATTAGGCGGACTTTCTTAAGGTAGATTACACCACAGATATACTATTGGGTACATGTTCTAAATGCAACCATTTCAAGGAGCAATTACACCACAGAGATGCTATCAGGTGGACTTTCTAAATGCAATTATGCCAAGATATGCTATTAGACAGTATTTCATAATGCAAACTAGAACACAGATATGTTATTAGGTGTATTTTCTAAATGCAGTTATACCAATATGCTATAAGGTGGACTTACTAAATTCGATTGTACCAAGGAATCATGTTAGGCAGTCTTTCTAAATGCAAACTAGAGCACAGATATGCTATTAGATGGAATTTCTAAATGCAATTACACCAGGATGTGCTTTTAGGTGGACTGTTAGAAGCAACTCACCACAGATATGCTATTAGGGTGATTTTCTAAATGCAATTACACCAAGATATGCCACCAGGCAGTCTTTCTAAATGCAATTACACCAGGATATGCTATTAGGCAGTCTTTTAACTGCAATCTAGAACACAGATATGCTATTAGGCGGACTTTCTAGATGCAATTAGACCAAGATATGAAATTAGGCGGACATTCTAAATGCACTTATGTCAAGATATGCTATAAGGCGGATTTTCTAAATGCACTAACATCAAGATATGCTATTAGGCGGACTTTATAAATGCAATTACATCAAGATATGCTATCAGGCAGACTTTCTTAATGCAATTAAGTCAAGATATGCTATTAAGTGGATTTTCTAAATGCAATTGAACCAATATATGTTATTAGGTGGACTTTCTAAATGCAATTACACCTAGATATGCTATCAGGCGGACTTTCTACATGCAATTAGACCAGGATATCCTATTAGGCAGTCTTTCTAACTGCAAACTAGAACCCAGAATGTTATTAGGTGGATTTTCTAAATGTAATTTTACCAGGATATGCTATTAAGTGGATTTTCTAAATGCAATTACACCAAGATATGCTATCAGGCGGACTTTCCAAATGCAATTACACCAGGATATGCTATTAGGCAGTCTTTTAACTGCAATCTAGAACACAGATATGCTATTAGGTGGACTTTCTAAATGCAATTAGACCAAGATATACTATTAGGCGGACTTTCTAAATGCAATTACGTCAAGATATGCTATTAGGTGGATTTTCTAAATGCACTTACACCAATATATGCGATTAGGCAGACTTTCTAAATGCAATTACACCAAGATATGCTATCAGGCCGACTTTCTAAATGCAATAACACCAAGTATGATATCAGGTGGATTTTCTAAATGCAATTACATCAAGATATGGAACTAGATGAATTTTCTAAATGCAATTACACCAAGATATGCTATCAGATGGATTTTCTAAATGTAATTACACCAATATATGCTATCAGGAAGACTTTCTAAATGCAATTAGACCAATATATGCTATGAGGCTGATTTTCTAAATGCAATTACACCAACATATGCTATCAGGCGGATTTTCTAAATGCAATTACACCAAGATATGCTATCAGGCGGACATTCTTTGTGCAATTAGACCAAAATATGTATCAGGCGGATTTTCTAAATGCAATTACACCAAGATATGCTTTCAGGTGGATTTTCTAAATGCAATTATACCACAGAGTGCTATTAGGGACTTCCTAAGTGTAGTCTCCTCCACAGATATGTTATTAGGCGGACTTTCTAAGTGTAGACTACACCACAGCTTCTAACCACTTCTTGGAGCAACTACACCACAGGTATGCTATTAGGCGGACATTCTGAGTGCAATTATACCACAGAATGCTATTAGGGACACTATATAAGTGTATGCTACAGCACAGATATCCTAGATATGCTATTAGGTCGACTTTCTAAGTTTAGACTACATCACAGTTATGCTATTAGGCGGACTTTCTTATGGTAGACTACACCACAGATATGCTATTGGGTACATGTGCTAAATGCAACCACTTCTAGGAGCAACTACACCACAGATATGCTATAAGGTGGACTTTCTAAATGCAATTTTGCCAAGATATGCTATTAGGCAGTCTTTCTAAATGCAAAAATGCAAATTAGAACACAGATATATTATTAGGCATATTTTCTAAATGCAGTTATATCAATATGCTATTAGGTGGACTTACTAAATTCGATTGTATCAAGGAATCCTATTAGGCAGTCTTTCTAAATGTAAACTAGAACACATATATGTTATTAGACAGAATTTCTAAATGCAATTACACCAGGATGTGCTATTAGGTGGACTTTTAGAAGCAACTACAGCACAAATATGCTATTAGGGTGATTTTCTAAATGCAATTAAACCAAGATCTGCTACCAGACAGTCTTTCCAAATGCAATTACACCAGGATATGCTATTAGGCAGTCTTTTAACTGCAATCTAGAACACAGATATGCTATTAGGCGGACTTTCTAAATGCAATTAGACCAAGATATACTATTAGGCGGACTTTCTAAATGCAATTACGTCAAGATATGCTATTAGGTGGATTTTCTAAATGCACTTACACCAATATATGCGATTAGGCAGACTTTCTAAATGCAATTACACCAAGATAGGCTATCAGGCAGACTTTCTTAATGCAATTACGTCAAGATATACTATTAGGTGGATTTTCTAAATGCAATTGCACTAATATATGTTTTTAGGCGGACTTTCTAAATGCAATTACACCTAGATATGCTATCAGCAGACTTTCTAAATGCAATTAGACCAATATATGCTATCAGGTGGACTTTCTACATGCAATTAGACTAGGATATCCTATTAGGCGGTCTTTCTAACTGCAAAGTAGAACACAAATATGCTATTAGGTGGACTTTCTAAATGCAATTACACCAATATATGCTACCAGGCAGTCCTTCTAAATGCAATGACAACAGGATATGTTATTATACAGTCTTTCTAACTGCAAACTAGAACATAGATATGCTATTAGGCGGATTTTCTAAATGCAATTACACCAATATATGCTATCAGGCGGACTTTCTAAATGGAATTACACCAAGATATGCTGTCAGGCGGACTTTCTCAATACAATTACACCAATATTTGCTACCAGGCTGACTTTCTAAATTCAAGTAGACCAAAATATGCTATCAGGCTGTCTTTCTAAATGCAAACTAGAACACAGATATGCTATCAGGCAGACTTTCTAAATGCAATTAGACGAAGATATACTATCAGGCAGACTTTCTAAATGCAATTACAGCAAGATATGCTATCAGGCAGACTTTCTAAATGCAATTAAACCAATATATGCTATCAGGCTGATTTTCTAAATGCAATTACATCAAGATATGCTTTCAGGCAGATTTTCTAAATGCAATTACACCAAGATATGCTATCAGGCAGATTTTCTAAATGCAATTTTACCACAGAGTGCTATTAGGGATTCTATCTAAGTGTAGGCTACAGAAGAGATATGCTAGATATGCTATTAGGCGGACTTTCTTAAGGTAGACTACACCACAGATATGCTTTTGGGTACAAGTTCTAAATGCAACCACTTCTAGGAGCAACTACACCACAGATATGCTAATAGGTGGACTTTCTAAATGCAATTATGTCAAGATATGCTATTAGGCAGTCTTTCGAAATGCAAACTAGAACACAGATATGTTATTAGGTGTATTTTCTAAATGCAGTTATACCAATATGCTATTAGGTGGACTTACTAAATTCGATTGTGCGAAGGAATCCTATTAGACAGTCTTTCTAAATGCAAACTCGAACACAGATATGCTATTAGACGGAATTTCTAAATGCAATTACACTAGGATGTGCTATTAGGTGGACTTTTAGAAGCAACTACACGGCAGATATGCTATTAGGGTGATTTTCTAAATGTAATTACACCAAGATATTCTACCAGGCAGTCTTTCTAAATGCAATTACACCAGGATATGTTATTAGGCAGATTTTCTAAATGCAATTACACCAAGATATGCTATCAGGCAGACTTTCAAAATGCAATTAGACCAATATATGCTATCAGGCAGACTTTCTACATGCAATTAGACCAGGATATCCTATTAGGCGGTCTTTCTAACTTCAAACTAGAACACAGATATGCTATTAGGCGGATTTTCTAAATGCAATTATACCAAGATATGCTATCAGGTAGACTTTCTAAATGCAATTACACCAATATATGCTACCAGGCAGTCCTTCTAAATACAATTACACCAGGATATGTTATCATACAGTCTTTCTAACTGCAAACTAGAACACAGATATGCTATTAGTCAGATTTTCTAAATGGAATTAAACCAATATATGCTATCAGGCGGACTTTCTAAATGCAATTAGACCAAGATGTGCTGTCAGGCAGACTTTCTTAATGCAATTATACCAATATATGCTACGAGGCGGACATTTTAAATGCAACTAGACCAATATATGCTATCAGGCAGTCTTTCTAAATGCAAACTAGATCACAGATATGCTATCAGGCAGACTTTCTAAATGCAATTACACCAAGATATGCTATCAGGCAGACTTTCTAAATGCAATTAGACCAAGATGTGCTATCAGGCGGATTTTCTAAATACAATTACACCAATATATGCTATCAGGCTGTCCTTCTAAATGCAATTACACCAGGATATGTTATTAGACAGTCTTTCTAACTGCAAACTAGAACACAGATATGTTATTAGGCGGATTTTCTAAATGCAATTACACCAATATATGCTATCAGGTGGACTTTCTAAATGGAATTACACCAAGATATGGTGTCAGGCGGACTTTCTAAATGCAATTGCACCAATATATATTATCAGGCAGACTTTCTAAAGGCAAGTAGACCAATATATGCTATCAGGCAGTCTTTCTAAATGCAAACTAGAACACAAATATGCTATCAGGCAGACTTTCTAAATGCAATTAGACCAAGATGTGCTATCGGGCGGATTTTCTAAATGCTATTACACCAGGATATGCTATTAGGCGGTCTTTCTAACTGCAAACTAGAACCCAGACATGCTATTAGGCGGACTTTCTAAATGCAATTACACAAAGATATGCTATCAGGCAGATTCTCTAAATGCAATTACACCAAGATATGCTACCAGGCAGTCTTTCCAAATGCAAACTAGAACACATATATGCTATCAGGCGGACATTCTAAATGCAATTAGACCAAGATGTGCTATCAGGCAGATTTTCTAAATGCAAACTAGAACACAGATTTACTATCAGGCGGACTTTCTAAATGCAATTACTCCAAGATATGCTAACAGGCGGACTTTCTAAATGCAATTACACCAAGATATGCTATCAGGCTGATTTTCGAAATGCAATTACACCAAGATATGCTATCAGGCAGACTTTCTAAATGCAATTACACCAAGATATGCTATCAGACAAATGTTCTATGTGTAGACTACACCACAGCTTCTAAACCCTTCTTGGAGCAACTACACCACAGGTATGCTATTAGGCGGACATTCTGAGTACAATTATACCACAGAATGCTATTAGGGACACTATCTAAGTGTAGGCAACAGCAGAGATATGCTAGATATGCTATTAGGCAGACTTTCTAAGTGTAGACAACATCACATCTATGATATTAGGCGGACTTTCTTAAGGTAGACTACACCACAGATATGCTATTGGGTACACGTTCTAAATGCAACCACTTCTAGGAGCAACTACACCACATTTATGCTATTAGGTGGACTTTCTCAATGCAATTATGCCAAGATATGCTATTAGGCAGTCTTTCTAAATGCAAACTAGAACACAGATATGTTATTAGGCGTATTTTCTAAATGCAGTTATACCAATATGCTATTAGGTGGACTTACTAAATTCTATTGTGCCATGGAATCCTATTAGACAGTCTTTCTAAATGCAAACTAGAATACAGATATGCTATTAGACAGAATTTCTAAATGCAATTACACCAGGTTGTGCTATTAGGCAGACTTTTAGGGGCAACTACACCACAGATATGCTATTAGGTTGATTTTCTAAATGCAATTACACCAAGATATGCTACCAGGCAGTCTTTCTAAATGCAATTAAACCGGGATAGGCTATTAGGCGGTCTTTCTGACTGAAAACTAGAACACAGATATGCTATTAGGCAGACTTTCAAAATGCAATTTCACAATAGACACCAAAATATGCTACCAGGCAGTCTTTCTAAATGGAATTACACCAGGATATGTTATTATGCAGTTTTTTAACTGCAATCTAGAACACAGATATGCTATTACGAGGACTTTCTAAATGCAATTAGACCAAGATTTACTATTAGGCGGATTTCTAAATGCACTTACACCAACATTTGCTATTAGGCGTACTTTCAAAATGCAATTACACCAAGATATGCTACCAGGCGGACTTTCTAAATGCAATTACGTCAAGATATGCTAATAAGCGGATTTTCTAAATGCAATTGCACCAATATATCTTATTAGGCAGGCTTTCTAAATTCAATTACACCTAGATATGCTATCAGGTGGACTTTCTAAACGCAATTAGACCAATATTTAATATCAGGCAGACTTTCTACATGCAATTAGACCAGGATATGCTATCAGGTGGATTTTCTAAATGCACTTACACCAATATATGTTATTAGGTGGACTTTCTAAATGCACTTACACCAAGATATGTTATTAGGCGCACTTTCTAAATGCAATTACACCAAGATATGCTATCAGGCGGACTTTCTAAATGCAATTAAACCAATATATGCTATCAGGCAGACTGATTTTCTAAATGCAATTAGACCAAGATATGCTATCAGGCAGATTTTCTAAATGCAATTACACCAAGATATGCTGTTAGGCGGTCTTTCTGACTGAAAACTAGAACACAGATATGCTATTAGGCGGACTTTCTAAATGCAATTTCACAATAGACACCAAAATATGCTACCAGGCAGTCTTTCTAAATGGAATTACACCAGGATATGTTATTAGGCAGTCTTTTTAACTGCAAACTAGAGCACAAATATGCTATTAGGCAGATTTTCTAAATGCAATTAGACCTAGATATGCTATCAGGCGGACATTCTAAAAGCTATTACACCAAGATATGCACGGTGTCTTCACCTCACTGTGTTCCACAGTTGTGGTAACTAGGGCTTTTCTCTCCTCGCAGGATTCTCAAACTTAGGTGGCCTCTCCACTGTGTTCCTAAAACACAATACTGTTGTTGCTCTGAAATGTGGTAACCTGTCTTGCCGTTCCTTCCTGTCTGTGGGCTCTCGCATCATCTGTCTCCCCCCTCCCTCCCACTCCATGGTGCTCTCTATCTCGCCTATCTTCTCTAACTGCTTCTCTATTGACTATCCTGCTCTCCTCACTAAATCTGGTAGGAAAAAGTTTAAAAAGGACATCCTGGTCTCCAACCCAGGCCTCCCTATCGCTGACACCTACACTAGTGCCTGCTCTAAGGAAACTCTCACTGCCATCCTCTTTTTCGTGCCTTCACCTCACCTATGGACCCTTCATATGGTCTCTGTGCTCTCTCCTTTTTCCTCTTCTCCCATTAATGGTGGCACCCGTTGGGATGTCCTCTTGGCCCCCTTCTCATCCTCTAAGGCCATCATTAATGTCTACGCTAATGGGACCGTCTTGGTCCAAGGCCCTCAGGCCAACCTTCACCTCTTTGATAGACGCTTCCCTTGCCTCATCAACTTCCTTTCCTCCCCTGCTGTCCCCCCCTGTCTTCGGCTACCTTGCCTCTACCCTCCCTCTCTGCCCCCTCTCGCACTCCCTCTTCACCTCCTTCTTCTACACCTCCGCAGGGCGTACCTCTGATCTGTACCCCTCCTCAGAAGTCCTTCAAGGATGGCAACCTTCTCCACTTTGCCACTCTTAACTGTCGCTCTGCCATCAAGCATTCCTCCGATATCCGTCGCCTTCTTGAGGAACTGGACCTTGACGTCCTCGGTCTCACTGAGACATGGTTCACAGCCAGGTCTGTCATGAGCTTTGACACACTCCTACCTGAAGGTTACAAGATCCTCTCTGTGCCCAGGCCCAACCGTGCAGGGGGGGTGTTGCCCTTATCTTCCCTGAGTGGATTCCTGCCACTGTCACTCTTACGCAGACCTACTCCTCTTTTGAATGTCTTGTCTGCCCACTCTCTCTCTCTCCTAGCCATTGCCTTACCGTGGCTACTATCTATCGGCCACCTGGTCAAATTTCCTCCTTCCTCGCTGACCTCTCCTCCTCACTCATGTCCTCTACCACTCAACTCCTCTTTCTTGGTGACTTCAACATCCACCTAGATGCCTCCTGTCCCCCTACTGGACTCTTTCGTGACCTCTGCGACTCTCTCTCACTCTCTATTCTCCCGTCTGGGCCTCCAAATTCAGCAGGGCACACTCTTGATGCTCTGATCTCTTCTGACCTTCCCCTCTCTGTCCCGCTCTACACTCCTCTCTCCTGGAGTGATCACTTTCTCCTATCCTCCCACCTCACCCTCCCCACCCCACAGGCAAAGCCACCCTCATCATTGCCACCCACCTTCTCGGTCATCCGACCCATGAAGCGCGTGTCAGTTTCGGCTTTCGCTGCCACCTTCTCGCCCCCCCCCCCACCTTCGGCTGACTCCCACCCTGACACAGCCCTCTCCTTGCTCCACTCTGCTATATCTGATACTCTTGATATCCTTGCCCCTGTCATGAAAATCCGCCTGAAGCCCAAAGCCAAATGTAACTCCTGGTAGGATTCGGATCTCGTCACCCAAAAACGCAAGTGCAGGGTGGCAGAGAGGAAATATCGTGCTTCATGTTCATCCTCTGACAAACTGGCCTGCCGCCTGCTCCAAAGGCAATACCGTCTCTCTGTTCTCACCAAGAAGAGAGCCCTTATCCAAGCCCGCATCTCTGCGGCATCTAACAACTCGGCTGAACTCTTTAAAATCTGCAAGGAGCTTGCCAACCCTGTTGTAGTCTCTACCTCTCCTGTCCCCTCCCACGCCCTCTGTACTGCACTGGCCTCCCACTTCATCTCAAAAACTCAGGACATCTTGTCCTCACTCTCCTCCTATTACCTCCCCCCCTCTCTTCCCTGCTCTTCCTCTGGCCCTTCTGCAGCCACCCCTCCTCCCTCCTTCTCTGCCTTTCCCCTTTTTCTGCTGACGAGGTTTCCAGACAAGTCCGATCTATGAAAGTCTCGTCTAAACAGATTCACCCCTGTTCCTCCAAAACTATCAAGGACCACATCGACTCCCTGGCTCCTGCCCTGGATGACTTTTGCAACCACTCCATCGCCTCTGGAGTCTTCCCATCCCCCCTCAAGCACTCCCTTGTGCATCCTCTCCTTAAGAAACCCTCTGCCGACCCCTCCTGTCCGGCTAACTATCGCCCAATCTCCATCACTCCCTTCCTGGGCAAGCTCCTGGAGAAACTGGCCATCTCCCAGCTTAACCTCCATGCTGAAGCTGTTGATAGTCTCCATGACCATCAATCTGGCTTCAGAGCGGCCAGAAGCACGGGAACTGCTCTCCTGAACATCCGTGAGGACCTGCTCTTGAACCTCGACTCCAACACTCCGTGTGTTCTCATTCTGCTCGATCTCTCTTCTGCCTTTGACACTGTCAACCATGCCATCCTGCTCAACCGTCTCCATGATAACCTGGGTATCACTGGTCAGGCTCTGACGTGGCTGACCTCTTTCCTTTCCAATCGACCCTCCCAGGTCCAACTTGGGTCCTTCCTCTCTGACATCTTTTTCTCCACCTGTGGCGTTCCCCAGGGATCTAATCTCTCTCCCTGGCTGTTCAACCAGTATCTGGCACTCCTTGCCCACCGCATCGCTGCCCTCTGCCCCAACTTTCAGTGCTATGCGGTCGACACCCAGCTCATTTTCAGGCTACCCTCGGCCTCCTCCTCTCCCTCCCTCATCTCTGACTGTCTGTCTGCTATCCAGGAATGGTGTGCTGCCAATGACCTCTAACTTAATGCTAGTAAGACTGAGATCCTACTCATTGGCACACCCACTCCCTCCTTCCCTGCAGCTCTCTGGCCGGCCTCTCTTGGCCCTCTTCCTGCTCCTACCTGCAAGGCAAAAAACCTCGGGGTCATCTTCGTCTCCACACTCTCCTTCTCTCCTCATATATCTGACGTCTCTAAGAAGTCACATTACCAGCTGCACCTCCTCAGAGGTATTCTTCCCTTCCTCTCCTTCCCCCAGAAGCTCACTGTCTCCCGAGCCCTGCTTCTCTCGAAGCTGGACTACTGTAACAGCCCCTATCTTAATCTGCCTGCCTCCACTCTCCGCCCTCTACAACTCATCCAGAACAGAACTGCGAGACTTGTCCTTGGCCTCAAGCCCAGGGACCATATCTCTCCAGGACTGAAATCTCTACACTGGCTCCCAGTGGCTGCGAGGATTAAGTTCAAAACCCTCTGCATTGTCCACAAGGCCTTCTGGGGCCTGGGGCCTAAATACCTTCAACTCTCTCTTCCTAAATATCTTCCTTCCCGAGCCCTACGCTCATCCATCTCCAACTCCCTCAGGGTCAGCCGCTTCTCGAAAGCAACGAGCTGGGGGTAGATCTCTCTCCGCGGGAGGGGCCTCCCTCTGGAACAGCCTTCCTGCCTCCCTGAAACTTGAGGAGAACCATCTCCGGTTCCGGAAGCACCTCAAAACCTTCCTCTTCACTTCTGCTTTCTCTCTCCCTCTCCCCTGCTAAATTCTTCACCAAAATTGCACTGATTCTGCAACTGGGCCACTCTCACCAACCTCAGTCCTGGGCCCAGTCACTCTTCACTTGCACTGCCTCCCTGGCAACCCCTGCACTGCGGGACTGTCTCTGTATCCCTACACCCCCCCCAGCACTTGTCTGCACTTACCTTGCACTTGCCACCAGCTGGCCCTATTTATTTATTATTTTATTTCTATTCTACTTATTTGTACTGCACTCCCCACCCCCCTCCTCCTTCCCCTTGCACTTTTTCCCTTCCCCCTACCCCTGCACTTGCGCGGTCTGAATGACACCTGGCCTAGTAGGATCGTTGTCTGTCTTCCCCTTGCTCCCCCCTCCCTGCCTCATCGCGCCTTGAAACACTTGTGTATAGGCGCGTTACAAATGCCATATCATATCATATCAGGCGGATTTTCTAAATGCAGTAATACCACATAGTGCTATTAGGGACTTCCTAAGTGTAGCCTACACCAAAGATATGCTATTAGGCGGACCTTCTAAGTGTAGACTATACCACAGCTTCTAACCACTTCTTGGAGCAACTACACCACAGGTATGCTATTAGGCGGACATTCTGAGTGCAATTATACCACAGAATGATATTAGGGACACTATCCAAGTGTAGGCAACAGCAGAGGTATGCTAGATATGCTATTAGGCAGACTTTCCAAGTGTAGACTACATCACAGCTATGATATTAGGCAGACTTTCTTAAGGTAGACTACAGCACAGATGTGCTATTGGGTACACGTTCTAAATGCAACCACTTCTAGGAGCAACTACACCACATTTATGCTATTAGGTGGACTTTCTAAATGCAAGTATGTCAAGATATGCTATTAGGCAATCTTTCTACATGCAAACTAGAACACAGATATGCTATTAGGCAGCATTTCTAAATGCAATTACACCAGGATGTGCTATTAGGCAGACTTTTAGGGGCAACTACACCACAGATATGCTATTAGGGTGATTTTCTAAATGCAATTACACCAAGATATGCTACCAGGCAGTCTTTCTAAATGCAATTACACCAGGATGTGATATTAGGCAGTCTTTTAACTGCAATCTAGAACACAGAAATCCTGTTAGGAGGACTTTGTAAATGCAATTACACCTAGATATGCCTTCAGGCGGACTTTCTAAATGCAATTAGACCAATATTTGCTATTAGGCGGACTTTCTACATGCAATTAGACCAGTATATGCTATCAGGTGGATTTTCTAAATGCACTTACATCAAGATATGTTATTAGGTGGACTTTCTAAATGCACTTAAACCAAGATATGTTATTATGCGGACTTTCTAAATGCAATTAGACCAATATATGCTATCAGGCAGATTTTCTACATACAATTACACCAGGATATGCTATCAGGCAGTCTTTGTAAATGCAATTACACCAGGATATGCTGTTAGGCGGTCTTTCTGACTGAAAAATAGAACACAGATATGCTATTAGGCAGACTTTCTAAATGCAATTACACAACAGATACCAACATATGCTACCAGGCAGTCTTTCTAAATGGAATTACAACAGGATATGTTATTAGGCAGTCTTTCTAACTGCAAACTAGAGCACAGATATGCTATTAGGCGGGTTTTCTAAATGCAATTAGACCTAGATATGGTATCAGGCGGACATTCTAAATGCAATTACACCAAGATATGCTATAAGGTGGACTTTCTAAATGCAATTAGACCAATATATGCTATCGGGCAGATTTTCTAAATGCAGTTAGACCAATATATGCTATCAGGCGGACTTTCTAAATGCAATTACACCAAGATATGCTATCAGGCGGACTTTCTAAATGCAATTAGACCAATATATGCTATCAGGAGGAATTTCTAAATGCAATTACACCAAGATATGCTATCGGGCAGACTTTCTAAATGCAATTAGACCAATATATGCTATCAAGCATATTTTCTAAATGCAATTACACCAAGATATGCTACCAGACAGTCTTTCTAAATGCAAACTGGAATACATATATGCTAACAGGGGGACTTTCTAAATGCAATTAGACCAAGATGTGCTATCAGACGGATTTTCTAAATGCAAACTAGAACACAGATATGTTATCAGGTGGACTTTCTAAATGCAATTAGACCAAGATATGCTATCAGTTAGACTTTCTAAATGCAATTACACCAAGATATGCTATTAGGTGGATTTTCTAAATGCAATTAAACCAAGATATGCTATCAGCTGGATTTTCTAAATGCAATTACACCAAGACATGCTATCAGGTGGATTTTCTAAATGCAATTACACCAACATATGCTATGAGGCAAACTTTCTAAATGCAATTAGACCAATATATGCTATCAGGCGGATTTGATAAATGCAATTACAGCACGAAATGCTATCAGGCAGATTTTCTAAATGCAATTACTCCAAGATATGCAATCAGGGAGACTTTCTAAGTGCTATTAGACCAAAATATGCTATCAGATGGATTTTCTAAATGCAGTTACACCAAGATAGGCTATCAATATGATTTTCTAAATGCAATTATACCACAGAGTGCTACTAGGGACTTCCTAAGTGTAGTCGACACCACAGATATGCTATTAGGTGAACTTTCTAAGTGTAGACTACACCACAGCTTCTAACCACTTCTTGGAGAAACTACACCACAGGTATGCTATTCGGCGGACATTCTGAGTGCAATTATACCACAGAATGCTATTAGGGACACTATCTAAGTGTAGGATACTGCACAGATATGCTAGATATGCTATTAGGCGGACTTTCTAAGAGTAGACTACATCACAGCTATGCTATTAGGCGGACTTTCTTAAGGTAGATTACACCACAGATATACTATTGGGTACATGTTCTAAATGCAACCACTTCTAGGAGCAATTACACCACAGATATGCTATCAGGTGGACCTTCTAAATGCAATTATGCCAAGATATGCTATTAGACAGTATTTCTAAATGCAAACTAGAACACAGATATGTTATTAGGTGTATTTTCTAAATGCAGTTATACCAATATGCTATAAGGTGGACTTACTAAATTCGATTGTACCAAGGTATTCTATTAGGCAGTCTTTCTAAATGCAAACTAGAACACAGATATGCTATTAGACGGAATTTCTAAATGCAATTACACCAGGATGTGCTATTAGGTGGACTTTTAGAAGCAACTGCACCACAGATATGCTATTAGGGTGATTTTCTAAATTCAATTACATCAAGATATGCCACCAGGCAGTCTTTCTAAATGCAATTACACCAGGATATGCTATTAGGCAGTCTTTTAACTGCAATCTAGAACACAGATATGCTATTAGGCAGATTTTCTAAATGCAATTAAACCAAGATGTGCTATTAGGTGGAATTTTAGACGCAAATACACGGCGGATATGCTATTAGGGTGATTTCCTAAATGCAATTACACCAAGATGTGCTACCAGGCAGTCTTTCTAAATACAATTACACCAGGATATGTTATTAGGCAGATTTTCTTAATGCAATTACACCAATATATGCTATCAGGCGGACTTTCTAAATGCAATTAGACCAATATATGCTATCAGGCAGACTTTCAACATGCAATTAGACCAGGATATCCTATTAGGCAGTCTTTCTAACTTCAAACTAGAACACAGATATGCTATTAAGCGGATTTTCTAAATGCAATTATACCAAGATATGCTATCAGGTAGACTTTCTTAATGCAATTACACCAATATATGCTACCAGGAAGTCCTTCTAAATGCAATTACACCAGGATATGTTATTAGATAGTCTTTCTAACTGCAAACTAGAACACAGATATGCTATTAGTCAGATTTTCTAAATGCAATTAAACCAATATATGCTATCAGGTGGACTTTCTAAATGCAATTAGACCAAGATGTGCTGTCAGGCAGACTTTCTTAATGCAATTATACCAATATATGCTATGAGGCGGACATTCTAAATGCAACTAGACCAATATATGATATCAGGCAGTCTTTCTAAATGCAAACTAGAACACAGATATGCTATCAGGCAGACTTTCTAAATGCAATTACACCAAGATATGCTATCAGTCAGACTTTCTAAATGCAATTAGACCAAGATGTGCTATCAGGCGGATTTTCTAAATGCAATGACACCACAATATGCTATTAGGTGGATTTTCTAAATGCAATTATACCAAGATATGCTATCAGACAGACTTTCTAAATGCAATTACTCCAAGATATGCAATCAGGGAGACTTTCTAAGTGCTATTAGACCAAAATATGCTATCAGATGGATTTTCTAAATGCAGTTACACCAAGATAGGCTATCAATATGATTTTCTAAATGCAATTATACCACAGAGTGCTACTAGGGACTTCCTAAGTGTAGTCGACACCACAGATATGCTATTAGGTGCACTTTCTAAGTGTAGACTACACCACAGCTTCTAACCACTTCTTGGAGAAACTACACCACAGGTATGCTATTCGGCGGACATTCTGAGTGCAATTATACCACAGAATGCTATTAGGGACACTATCTAAGTGTAGGATACTGCACAGATATGCTAGATATGCTATTAGGCGGACTTTCTAAGAGTAGACTACATCACAGCTATGCTATTAGGCGGACTTTCTTAAGGTAGATTACACAACAGATATACTATTGGGTACATGTTCTAAATGCACCCACTTCTAGGAGCAATTACACCACAGATATGCTATCAGGTGGACCTTCTAAATGCAATTATGCCAATATATGCTATTAGACAGTATTTCTAAATGCAAACTAGAACACAGATATGTTATTAGGTGTATTTTCTAAATGCAGTTATACCAATATGCTATAAGGTGGACTTACTAAATTCGATTGTACCAAGGTATTCTATTAGGCAGTCTTTTAACTGCAATCTAGAACACAGATATGCTATTAGGCAGATTTTCTAAATGCAATTAAACCAAGATGTGCTATTAGGTGGAATTTTAGACGCAAATACACGGCGGATATGCTATTAGGGTGATTCCCTAAATGCAATTACACCAAGATGTGCTACCAGGCAGTCTTTCTAAATACAATTACACCAGGATATGTTATTAGGCAGATTTTCTTAATGCAATTACACCAATATATGCTATCAGTCGGACTTTCTAAATGCAATTAGACCAATATATGCTATCAGGCATACTTTCAACATGCAATTAGACCAGGATATCCTATTAGGCGGTCTTTCTAACTTCAAACTAGAACACAGATATGCTATTAAGCGGATTTTCTAAATGCAATTATACCAAGATATGCTATCAGGTAGACTTTCTTAATGCAATTACACCAATATATGCTACCAGGAAGTCCTTCTAAATGCAATTACACCAGGATATGTTATTAGATAGTCTTTCTAACTGCAAACTAGAACACAGATATGCTATTAGTCAGATTTTCTAAATGCAATTAAACCAATATATGCTATCAGGTGGACTTTCTAAATGCAATTAGACCAAGATGTGCTATGAGGCGGACATTCTAAATGCAACTAGACCAATATATGATATCAGGCAGTCTTTCTAAATGCAAACTAGAACACAGATATGCTATCAGGCAGACTTTCTAAATGCAATTACACCAAGATATGCTATCAGTCAGACTTTCTAAATGCAATTAGACCAAGATGTGCTATCAGGCAGATTTTCTAAATGCAATGACACCATGATATGCTATTAGGTGGATTTTCTAAATGCAATTATACCAAGATATGCTATCAGACAGACTTTCTAAATGCAATTACACCAATATATGCTACCAGGCTGTCCTTATAAATGCAATTACACCAGGATATGTTATTAGACAGTCTTTCTAACTGCAAACTAGAACACAGATATGTTATTAGGTGGATTTTCTAAATGCAATTACACCAATGTACGCTATCAGGTGGACTTTCTAAATGCAATTAGACCAAGATGTGCTATCAGGCAGACTTTTTAAATGCAATTACACCTATATAAGCTACTAGGCGTACTTTCTAAATGGAATTAAACCAAGATATGGTGTCAGGCGGACTTTCTAAATGCAATTACACCAATATTTGCCACCAGGCAGTCTTTCTAAATGCAATTTCACCAGGATATGCTATTAGGCAGTCTTTTAACTGCAATCTAGAACACAGATATGCTATTAGGCGGGTTTTCGAAATGCAATTACACCAAGATGTGCTATTAGGTGGAATATTAGAAGCAAATACATGGCAGATATGCTATTAGGGTGATTTCCTAAATGCAATTACACCAAGATATGCTACCAGGCAGTCTTTCTAAATGCAATTAAACCAGGATATGTTATTAGGCAGATTTTCTAAATGCAATTACACCAAGATATGCTATCAGGCGGACTTTCTAAATGCAATTAGACCAATATATGCTATCAGGCAGACTTTCTACATGCAATTAGACCAGGATATCCTATTAGGCGGTCTTTCTAACTTCAAACTAGAACACAGATATGCTATTAAGCGGATTTTCTAAATGCAATTATACCAAGATATGCTATCAGGTAGACTTTCTTAATGCAATTACACCAATGTATGCTACCAGGAAGTCCTTCTAAATGCAATTACACCAGGATATGTTATTAGATAGTCTTTCTAACTGCAAACTAGAACACAGATATGCTATTAGTCAGATTTTCTAAATGCAATTAGACCAAGATGTGCTATTGGGCGGATTTTCTAAATGCTATTACACCAGGATATGCTATTAGGTGGTCTTTCTAACTGCAAACTAGAACACAGATATGCTATGAGGCGGACTTTCTAAATTCAATTACACGAAGATATGCTATCAGGCAGATTCTCTAAATGCAATTACACCAAGATATGCTCTCAGGCAGACTTTCTAAATGCAACTAGACCAATATATGATATCACGCAGACTTTCTCATGCAATTAGACCAGGATATCCTATTAGGCGGTCTTTCTAACTTCAAACTAGAACACAGATATGCTATTAGGCCGATTTTCTAAATGCAATTATACCAAGATATGCTATCAGGTAGACTTTCTAAATGCAATTACACCAATATATGCTACCAGGCAGTCCTTCTAAATGCAATTACAACAGGATATGTTATTAGACAGTCTTTCTAACTGCAAACTCGAACACAGATATGTTATTAGGCAGATTTTCTAAATGCAATTACACCAATATACGCTATCAGGTGGACTTTCTAAATGCAATTAGACCAAGATGTGCTATCAGGCAGACTTTTTAAATGTAATTACACCAATATATGCTACTGGGCGTACTTTCTAAATGGAATTACACCAAGATATGGTGTCAGGCGGACTTTCTAAATGCAATTAGACCAAGATGTGCTATCGGGCGTATTTTCTAAATGCTATTACACCAGGATATGTTATTAGGTGGTCTTTCTAACTGCAAACTAGAACACAGATATGCTATTAGGCGGACTTTCTAAATGCAATTACACGAAGATATGCTATCAGGTAGATTCTCTAAATGCAATTACACCAAGATATGCTATCAGGCAGACTTTCTAAATGCAATTAGACCAATATATATGCTATCAGGCAGACTTTCTAACTGCAAACTAGAACACAGGTATGCTATTAGTCGTATTTTCTAAATGCAATTAAACCAATATATGCTATCAGGCGGACTTTCTAAATGCAATTAGACCAAGATGTGCTGTCAGGCAAACTTTGTTAATGCAATTATACCAATATATGCTATGAGGCGGACATTTTAAATGCAACTAGACCAATATATGCTATCATGCAGTCTTTCTAAATGCAAACTAGAACACAGATATGCTATCAGGCAGACTTTCTAAATGCAATTACAGCAAGATATGCTATCAGGCAGACTTTTTAAATGCAATTAGACCAAGATGTGCTATCAGGCGGATTTTCTAAATGCAATTATACCAAGATATGCTATCAGGCACACTTTCTAAATGCAATTACACCAATATATGCTACCAGGCTGTCCTTCTAAATGCAATTACACCAGGATATGTTATTAGACAGTCTTTCTAACTGCAAACTAGAACACAGATATGTTATTAGGTGGATTTTCTAAATGCAATTACACCAATATATGCTATCAGATGGACTTTCTAAATGCAATTAGACCAAGATGTGCTATCAGGCAGACTTTTTAAATGCAATTACACCAATATATGCTACTAGGCAGACTTTCTAAATGGAATTACACCAAGATATGGTGTCAGGCGGACTTTCTAAATGCAATTACACCAATATATAGTATCAGGCAGACTTTCTAAAGGCAAGTAGACCAATATATGCTATCAGGCAGTCTTTCTAAATGCAAACTAGAACACAGATATGCTAACGGGCAGACTTTATAATGCAATTAGACCAAGATGTGCTATCAGGCGGATTTTCTAAATGCTATTACACCAGGATATGCTATTAGGCGGTCTTTCTAACTGCAAACTAGAAAACAGATATGCTATTAGGCGGACTTTCTAAATGCAATTACACGAAGATATGCTATCAGGCAGATTCTCTAAATACAATCACACCAAGATATGCTGCCAGGCAGTCTTTCTAAATGCAAACTAGAACACATATATGCTATCAGGCGGACATTCTAAATGCAATTAGACCAAGATGTGCTATCAGGCAGATTTTCTAAATGCAAAGTAGAACACAGATATGCTATCAGGCGGACTTTCTAAATGCAATTACTCCAAAATATGCTATCAGGCAGACTTTCTAAATGCAATTACACCAAGATATGCTATCAGGCAGACTTTCTAAATGCAATTAAACAAATATATGCTATTAGGCTGATTTTCGAAATGCAATTACACCAAGATATGCTATCAGGCAGACTTTCTAAATGCAATTACACCAAGATATGCTATCAGGCGGATTTTCTAAGTGTAGATTACACCACAGCTTCTAACCACTTCTTGGAGCAACTACACCACAGGTATGCTATTAGGCGGACATTCTGAGTGCAATTATACCACAGAATGCTATTAGGGACACTATCTAAGTGTAGGCAACAGCAGAGATATGCTAGATATGCTATTAGGCAGACACTCTAAGTGTAGACAACATCACATCTATGATATTAGGCGGACTTTCTTAAGGTAGACTACACCACAGATATGCTATTGGGTACACGTTCTAAATGCAACCACTTCTAGGAGCAACTACACCACATTTATGCTATTAGGTGGACTTTCTAAATGCAATTATGCCAAGATGTGCTATTAGGCAGTCTTTCTAAATGCAAACTAGAACACAGATATGTTATTAGGCGTATTTTCTAAATGCAGTTATACCAATATGCTATTAGGTGGACTTACTAAATTCGATTGTGCCATGGAATCCTATTAGACAGTCTTTCTAAATGCAAACTAGAACACAGATATGCTATTATACAGAATTTCTAAATGCGATGACACCAGGTTGTGCTATTAGGCAGACTTTTAGGGGCAACTACACCACAGATATGCTATTAGGTTGATTTTCTAAATGCAATTACACCAAGATATGCTACAAGGCAGTCTTTCTAAATGCAATTAAACCGCGATAGGCTATTAGGCGGTCTTTCTGACTGAAAACTAGAACACAGATATGCTATTAGGCGGACTTTCAAAATGCAATTTCACAATAGACATCAAAATATGCTACCAGGCAGTCTTTCTAAATGGAATTACACCAGGATATGTTATTAGGCAGTCTTTTTAACTGCAAACTAGAGCACAGATATGCTATTAGGTGGATTTTCTAAATGCAATTAGACATAGATATGCTTTCAGGCGGACATTCTAAAAGCTATTACACCAAGATATGCTATCAGGTGGATTTTCTAAATGCAGTTATACCACAGAGTGCTATTAAGGACTTCTTAAGTGTAGCCTGCACCAAAGATATGCTATTAGGCGGACCTTCTAAGTGTAGAGTACACCACAGCTTCTAACCACTTCTTGGAGCAACTACACCACAGGTGTGCTATTAGGCGGACATTCTGAGTGCAATTATACCACAGAATGCTATTAGAGACACTATCCAAGTGTAGGCAACAGCAGAGGTATGCTAGATATGCTATTAGGCAGACTTTCTAAGTGTAGACTACATCACAGCTATGATATTAGGCGGACTTTCTTAAGGTAGACTACACCAAAGATGTGCTATTGGGTACACGTTCTAAATGCAACCACTTCTAGGAGCAACTACACCACATTTATGCAATTAGGTGGACTTTCTAAATGCAATTATGTCAAGATATGCTATTAGGCAATCTTTCTAAATGCAAACTAGAACACAGATGTGCTATTAGGCAGAATTTCTAAATGCAATTACACCAGGATGTGCTATTAGGCAGACTTTTAGGAGCAACTACACCACAGATATGCTATTAGGGTGATTTTCTAAATGCAATTACACCAAGATATGCTACCAGGCAGTCTTTCTAAATGCAATTACACCAGGATATGATATTAGGCAGTCTTTTAACTGCAATCTAGAACAAAGATATCCTGTTAGGAGGACTTTGTAAATGCAATTAGACCTAGATATGCTATTAGGCGGATTTTCTAAATGTACTTACACCAAGATATGCTATTAGGCGGACTTTCTAAATGCAATTACGTCAAGATATGCTAGTAGGTTGACTTTCTAAATTCGATTGCACCAATATATGTTATTAGGCAGGCTATCTAAATGCAATTACACCTAGATATGCTTTCAGGCGGACTTTCTAAATGCAATTAGACCAATATTTGCTATTAGGCGGACTTTCTACATGCAATTAGACCAGTATATGCTATCAGGTGGATTTTCTAAATGCACTTACACCAAGATATTTTATTAGGTGGACTTTCTAAATGCACTTAAACCAAGATATGTTATTATGCGGACTTTCTAAATGCAATTAGAACAATATATGCTATCAGGCTGACTGATTTTCTAAATGCAATTAGACCAATATATGCTATCAGGCAGATTTTCTAAATGCAATTACACCAGGATATGCTATCAGGCAGTCTTTGTAAATGCAATTACACCAGGATATGCTGTTAGGTGGTCTTTCTGACTGAAAACTAGAACACAGATATGCTATTAGGGAGACTTTCTAAATGCAATTACACAACAGACACCAAAATATGCTACCAGGCAGTCTTTCTAAATGGAATTACACCAGGATATGTTATTAGGCAGTCTTTTTAACTGCAAACTAGAGCACATATATGCTATTAGGCGGGTTTTCTAAATGCAATTAGACCTAGATATGCTATCAGGCGGACATTCTAAATGCAATTACACCAAGATATGCTATAAGGTGGACTTTCTAAATGCAATTAGACCAATATATGCTATCAGGCAGATTTTCTAAATGCAATTACACCAAGATATGCTATCAGGCGGACTTTCTAAATGCAATTAGACCAATATATGCTATCAAGCGTATTTTCTAAATGCAATTACACCAAGATATGCTACCAGACAGTCTTTCTAAATGCAAACTGGAACACAGATATGCTAACAGGGGGACTTTCTAAATGCAATTAGACCAAGAAGTGCTATCAGGCGGATTTTCTAAATGCAAACTAGAGCACAGATATGCTATCAGGTGGACTTTCTAAATCCAATTAGACCAAGATATGCTATCAGGCAGACTTTCTAAATGAAATTACACCAAGATATGCTATTAGGTGGATTTTCTAAATGCAATTAAACCAAGATATGCTATCAGGTGGATTGTCTAATTGCAATTACACCAAGACATGCTATCAGGCGGATTTTCTAAATGCAATTACACCAAGATATGCTATGAGGCAAACTTTCTAAATGCAATTAGACCAATATATGCTATCAGGCAGATTTGACAAATGCAATTACAGCAAGAAATGCTATCAGGCGGATTTTCTAAATGCAATTACACCAAGATATGCAATCAGGGAGACTTTCTAAGTGCAATTAGACCAAAATATGCTATCAGATGGATTTTCTAAATGCAGTTACACCAAGATATGCTATCAGGTGGAATTTCTAAATGCAATTACACCAAGATAGGCTATCAGTATGATTTTCTAAATGCAATTATACCACAGAGTGCTACTAGGGACTTCCTAAGTGTAGTCTACACCACAGATATGCTATTAGGTGCACTTTCTAAGTGTAGACTACACCACAGCTTCTAACCACTTCTTGGAGAAACTACACCACAGGTATGCTATTAGGCGGACATTCTGAGTGCAATTATACCACAGAATGCTATTAGGGACACTATCTAATTGTAGGCTACTGCACAGATATGCTATATATGCTATTAGACGGACTTTCTAAGAGTAGACTACATCACAGCTATGCTATTAGGCAGACTTTCTTAAGGTAGACTACACCACAGATATGCTATTGGGTACACGTTCTAAATGCAACCACTTCTAGGAGAAACTACACCACAGATATGCTATTAGGTGGACTTTTTAAATGCAACTATGCCAAGATATGCTATTAGGCAGTATTTCTAGATGCAAACTAGAACGCAGATATGCTATTAGGTGTATTTTCTAAATGCAGTTATACCAAGCTATGCTACCTGGAAGTCTTTCTAAATGCAATTACACCAGGATATGCTATTAGGCAGTCTTTTAACTGCAATATAGAACACAGATATGCTATTAGGCTGACTTTCTAAATGCGATTTGACCAAGATATGCTATTAGGCGGATTTTCTAAACGCACTAACACCAAAATATGCTATTAGGCAAACTCTCTAAATGCAATTACAACAAGATATGCTATCAGGCAGACTTTCTTAATGCAATTACATCAAGATATGCAATTATGGTGGATTTTCTAAATGCAATTGCACCAATATATGTTATTAGGTGGACTTTCTAAATGCAATTACACCTAGATATGCTATCAGGCAGACTTTCTAAATGCAATTAAACCAATATATGCTATCAGGCGGACTTTCTTCATGCAATTAGACCAGGATATCCTATTAGGCGGTCTTTCTAACTGCAAACTAGAACCCAGATGTGGTATTAGGCAGATTTTCTAAATGTAATTATACCAAGATATGCTATCAGGCAGACTTTCTAAATGCAATTACACCAAGATATGCTGTCAGGCGGACTTTCTAAATGCAATTACACCAATATAGGCTATCAGGTGGACTTTCTAAATGCAATTAGACCAAGATGTGCTATCAGGCGGACTTTCTAAATGCAATTACGTCAAGATATGCTATTAGTCAAGATATGCTATTAGCTATGGATTTTCTAAATGCAATTGCACTAATATATGTTATTAGGCAGACTTTCTAAATGGAATTACACATAGATATGCTATTAGGCAGACTTTCTAAATGCAATTAAACCAAGATATGCTATCAGGCGGACTTTCTTAATGCAATTACGTCAAGATATGCTATTAGGTGGATTTTCTAAATGCAATTGCACTAAAATATGTTATTAGGCAGACTTTCTAAATACAAATACACCTAGATATGCTATTAGGCTGACTTTCTAAATGCAATTACACCAAAATATGCTATCAGGCGGACTTTTTGAATGCAATTACGTCAAGATATGCTATTAGGCGGATTTTCTAAATGCACTTACACCAAGATATGCTATTAGGCACACTTTCTAAATGCAATAACACCAAGATATGCTATCAGGCGGACTTTCTTAATGCAATTACGTCAAGATATGCTATTGGGTGGATTTTCTAAATGCAATTGCACTAATATATGTTATTAGTCGGACTTTCTAAATGCAATTACACCTAGATATGGTATCAGGCAGACTTTCTAAATGTAATTAGACCAATATATACTATCAGGCGGACTTTCTACATGCAATTAGACCAGAATATCCTATTACGCGGTCTTTCTAACTGCAAACTAGAACACAGATATGCTATCAGGCAGACTTTCTCAATGCAATTAGACCAAGATGTGCTATCAGGCAGATTTTCTAAA
This sequence comes from Ambystoma mexicanum, assembly GCF_040938575.1. NCBI lineage: Eukaryota > Metazoa > Chordata > Amphibia > Caudata > Ambystomatidae > Ambystoma > Ambystoma mexicanum. Next base: position 434,724,052 of record NC_090937.1, read on the forward strand.
TGCTATTACACCAGGATATGCTATTAGGCGGTCTTTCTAACTGCAAACTAAAACACGGATATGCTATTAGGTGGACTTTCTAAATGCAATTACACCAAAATATGCTATCAGGCAGACTTTCTAAATGCAATTACACCAATATATGCTACCAGGCAGTCCTTCTAAATGCAATTACACCAGGTTATGTTATTAGACACTCTTTCTAACTGCAAACTAGAACACAGATATGCTATTAGGCGGATTTTCTAAATGCAATTACACCAATATATGCTATCAGGCAGATTTTCAAAATGCAATTAGACCAAGATGTGCTATCAGGTGGACTTTCTACATGCAATTACACCAATATATGCTATTAGGCGGACTTTCGAAATAGAATTCCACCAAGATATGCTGTCAGGCGGACTTTCAAAATGCAATTACACCAATATATGCTATCAGGCAGTCTTTCTAAATGCATACTAGAACACAGATATGCTATCAGGCAGACTTTCTCAATGCAATTAGACCAAGATGTGCTATCAGGCAGATTTTCTAAATGCTATTACACCAGGATATGCTATTAGGCGGTCTTTCTAACTGCAAACTAGAACACGGATATGCTATTAGGTGGACTTTCTAAATGCAATTACACCAAGATATGCTACCAGGCAGTCTTTCTACATACAAACTAGACCACATATATGCTATCAGGCAGACTTTCTTAATGCAATTAGACCAAGATGTGCTATCAGGCGGATTTTCTAAATGCAAAATAGAACACAAATATGCTATCAGGCGGACTTTCTAAATGCAATTAGACCAAGATATGCTATCAGGCAGACTTTCTAAATGCAATTACACCAAGATATGCTATCAGGCCGACTTTCTAAATGCAACTACACCAAGATATGCTATCAGGCAGACTTTCTAAATGCAATTAAACCAATATATGTTATCAGGCTGATTTTCTAAAGGCAATTACACCAAGATGTGCTACCAGGCGGATTTTCTAAATGCAATTACACCAAGATATGCTACCTAGGCAGTCTTTCTACATACAAACTAGACCACATATATGCTATCAGGCGGACTTTCTAAATGCAATTAGACCAAGATGTGCTATCAGGAGGATTTTCTAAATGCAAAATAGAACACAAATATGCTATTAGGCGGACTTTCTAAATGCAATTAGACCAAGATATGCTATCAGGCAGACTTTCTAAATGCAATTACACCAAGATATGCTATCAGGCCGACTTTCTAAATGCAACTACACCAAGATATGCTATCAGGCAGACTTTCTAAATGCAATTAAACCAATATATGTTATCAGGCTGATTTTCTAAAGGCAATTACACCAAGATATGCTATCAGGCGGATTTTCTAAGTGAAATTATACCACAGAGTGCTATTAGGGGCTTCCTAAGTGTAGTCTACACCACAGATATGCTATTAGGCGGACTTTCTAAGCGTAGACTACACCACAGCTTCTAACCACTTCTTGGAGCAACTACACCACAGGTATGCTATTAGGCGGACATTTTGAGTGCAATTATACCACAGAATGCTATTAGGGACACTATGTAAGTGTAGACTACAGCAGAGATATGCTAGATATGCTATTAGGCGGCCTTTCTAAATGCAATTACACGAAGATATGCTATCAGGCAGATTCTCTAAATGCAATTACACCAAGATAGGCTGTCAGGTGGGTTTTCTAAATGCAAACTAGAACACAGATATGCTACCAGGCAGTCTTTCTAAATGCAATTACACCAGTTGGGAGGTAGGATAGCAAGGCGTGAATTGATTGCTTCAGTCCCTGCCCTTGCCTCACTTACTTATTGTTCGCTTCTTGCTTCTACTGTGGATACCTGCAGATACGATCAGGAGCCATCACATTGGAGCCGTCCTTTGCCTTGGGATCCTTAGCCTATGGGCTGCTGGGCAGAGGGCTGCCCTGGGAGGACTGGCAATGAATGGGAGTCCAATTGTCAGGACCAATCAGAGCGGGGGGGGCGGTCCGGGAGGCGGGAGGGAGGAGAACCAGGAAGCGGGTGCGGGGAGGGAGCGAGGAGCGCGGCAAGGGGGTTTAGGGGCCGGCGGGCTAAAAAAATTTACGATTTTGGGTCAAAATGTACGGCATACAAAAAGAATGGCCTGGAATATACTTAAAGGAATGGTTCGGTCAAAATTTTTTATTGCCCCTACGGGTCGGCCATGTGTTTTTAAGCCTATATCACTCAATTTTAGAAAAATGTCCTATGGACCTTACCCGAGTTTTCGTCCATTAAACACACGTGAAAGCAGGCACCAGGGAGCTGCCATTTTGTGATAATCCTATCATTTCTCCCATCGCCCTGTCTGACCTGCTTTTGCGGCACTAAATCATATCCCCCGCCCCTGAGCCTGTCATCAGCAGACGCGTACCGCCCATTTCACAAGGCCAAAGCACGTCTCGTGTCAACATTCGCTGTGCTTCAGCTAATGACGTGTCGCCATGGAAATGGCAGGACGCCTCTTTCCTCAATAAGTATAAACAGACCGTTTCACAACACACAGCGGCAGATTTTCGATTCCATTCCTCTCTCTGTGTTACTTTGAGTATTCTGTGACTCGTTTCTGTGCTCTGGTCAGCTACCTTCATTTCTTGTAGCCCGTGTGGACAGATACCAGTACCACCGATATCAATTATTTTAGTTTGTGCAACTCACAATGGATACAAAAATGCCCTACATGTATGAGCCCGAGTATACCGAGGAGGAACTACTGGAAAGGGAAACACGCGAAAACGATGGGGCTTCGGACAGCAGTTGGCAGGACGAATCAATGGATGAAGTCACTGGATCTAGTCGCATGGACGGTGTTTCCACCTGGTGCACATGCAATCGGTGCGAGCTAATGCCGACCGAGGAGGAGAACTGCTGCTGCTGTGAAAACTCGGGATGCATGGCCTACATTTCGGAAGGCGAACCACGACCGAATGCATCACCGAGCTGCCAGACTTCAGGGCAGCCTGCCTCACATGGTCCGTGTTGAGGATAATGATGGTGCTTATGCACAAACTTTGCGCAACTGTTCGTCCTCGTAATCCGAGTAACGAGTAAGTATACTCTGCTTGTCATGCCACTCCTATTTCATGGTCTTCTACTATATCCAAAATTACATCTACATATCATTGTAACACATGAAAGTCTTTCAATAGTGTGCAGTGTCTAGATAGCATTTGTCCGAGCAGAATGCCATGAGTTACAAGAATTGTCATTGACAACAAACGTTTATTAAATTTATCTTGGTCATTTAAAAACAGTTTGTTTCATTCCTTTTCATAGGTGGTACAGGCTGGTGGCCTATCGTTCCTTTACATGCTGGCTTCACGGGAGGCTGGGACACAGCGTTCGAAGAGTGATACCCGCCTGTGCCGTTCGTGCCATAAGAGAAACGTTCCCGACTGACAGCGCTCAGTACAGGGGATTTTCTCTCGCTGTGCTGCAACCTGAACTGTACAATGTGTAAACTTTTGTATTTTTGTGTCATCAAAATAAGCTACAAAATAAAACACCACATATATCTTAACAACGGTTGTTTCGATTTTTTAAATGAATCAAGTGTGTCTCCATTCAAGGATGGATGTCAGACACCTGTGCTCGGAATAGGTGAAGTTCAGGTCGCTGTGAAGCGGGGTGGTCACTATCTAAGCTAACATAATATATTATCAAAAATGCATGCACTAAATAACACTTGTTCAAAGTCTTTCAGTCGGTTATGTCTCTATAAAAGTCACACATATATCAATACTATCAATGAACATTGGATTATACAGGCCTTAGGTCAAGGGTCTTGACCACTATAATACAGCGTTTGAAGTGTGGGTCTGTGCTCACAAGAATCTCCGATATGTGGCATTTGTTATTGATAGGCAACAATATAATGCAGTAGGGGTCTAATGTTAGTTGGGGATCTGCTAGGTGGACATCATGGCGTGGTCCGTGGTCTGGCACATGAAGAGAATACCTTGCAGGGACACAGGGTCAGAATGGCAGTAAGTTTCCACTGGCGAGGGTGCGTGGGCAAGGACACGTTTGTGGAGATGAACGAGCCATGTGCTTGGTTCAGGCCGGTTCACATGCAGGACCGTGATCTCAGAGAGTGAGGTGTTACATTTATCAGCTGTTGCAAATACCTCTGGAGTTTTCCAGTCAGAGTGGGAACGAGGCTGTGGGCCATGTGCTCTGCACGCTGTACTATCACAGTGAGGCCTGGTCACCAAAATGGAGTGGAAAGGGGGTACAAAAATGGATGCTCCGTGTCCTGCTCAGTGTTCCCATCTACACGAATGTCATGCAAAGTTAACATCACATAAGGGCAAGGGATGGGCACAAACGGCCAAGGTGCCAAACAGCATGTACTCTTCAATAGGTATCCCACGCCCAGGGGCCATCGCTCACATGGCCTCCTCAGACCCTGTGTCTCCAGGCAGGCCTCCCCTGAGGCAGGCCGCCCCCCTGCAATCCACATAAGTATGTCTCCATTCAGCAGTCTTCCTGTGCCTTATCTGCATGCCCCAGGCCCATCCATCCCACCCCCTCCATCAAAGGCAGTTCGCACCCGGGGATGAGCGCTGGCATGGGGGGCTGTGACGGGCGCAAACGGCCAAGGTGCCAAACAGCATGTACACTTCAAAATGTATCCCACGCCCAGGGGCCATCGCTCACATGGCCTCCTCAGACCCCGTGTCTCCAGGCAGGCCTCCCCTGAGGCAGGCCGACCTCCTGCAATCCACATAAGTGTGTCTCCATTCAGCAGTCTTCCTGTGCCTTATCTGCACGCCCCAGGCCCATCCATCCCACCCCCTCTATCAAAGGCGGTTCGCACCCGGGGATGAGCGCTGGCATGGGGGGCTGTGATGGGCACAAACGGCCAAGGTGCCAAACAGCATGTACACTTCAAAAGGTATCCCACGCCCAGGGGCCATCGCTCACATGGCTTCCTCAGACCCCGTGTCTCCAGGCAGGCCTCCCCTGAGGCAGGCCGCCCCCCTGCAATAAACATGATACCACGACATACTCACGTCATTCATTCACAAACACACCCCTGTTTCTAATACTTTATAAAACACTTGATATGTCTCATGAGAACATCTTTGTGCTTTGCAAGTCAACTCCTGAACCTTCTACCTGAGAAGCACTGAGATCTATGCTAATCTGCTCCTCGCCGTGCTATCTGTGACCGCTTCGAGCAAACTCGTCAGTGTGCTACCTGTGGCCATCTACCTGTTCTCCTGCAACATACTGCTCGGCCTGCTGAATCCAACTGTTTGTTGGTCAAGGTTAGGCCATTTATCCTAGTCATATTTGGGTCATTTTTACATTTCAATCTATTTGCTATTACAGTACCCAATAGAGCTATGGTCATTGGTCTCATTGCTTTTGACTTGAGTTTCAATTGTTATGCTATCAATAGATCTATTTATTTTCATCTGTGTCAATTGTCATCGAATTGCATCCTTCGGGGGTCCAGTCTATAATGTAAGCATGGTTCTTTTTCGTGCAAGACAGAACATCCAAGGGACGAGTCACATGTTCAGAGTTTAGTCACATAATTTAAAAAATGTCTGTAATTTATGCAAATACTAAGCCGCACATGATGAACTGGTATAGTTCCAGCGACCAAAACAAACCTTGCATTGAGCATGGTATGGTTCATTTACTTTTTTATGACATTTTTATTCATCAAGGTTTTATAATAATCTTGATATTTACTTTTCGGAATTTTCAACAATGCCTGCCTGTTCGATTAGCGGTTGTCCTTCGAAGACCCATGCTAAATCTGAAGGCACTACAATGCATGTGTTCCCGAAAACTGTTGATCGAATAAGAGAATGGGTCAGACATTGCGGATATCCACTGGATGAGCTGGAAAGTAGAGTCCAACAAGTCTTTGAAGACAAGAGGGTTGATCGATACCGCATCTGCAGCCGGCACTTTCCCTCGAACATGTACACCACATCTTGGGTAACAAAGAAGAATAAACGGAGATCAACACGAAAATTGCTCGCAAATGCTATTCCCACTCTATTCGTCCACAATCCGCCACTGGTGAGTCAAGTGCCCGTTTTTAGCTTTAGGTCTTGCGGTAGTGTGTAGGTAGCCAAATGGATTCATTGATATTTTAGGTGTTGTTTCCAATTTGTAATACTTTCGACATTGATATGAGTGTATAGCTTTTTGAATAATGACATTTATCAATATATTATTTTTAGATTTCATAACCCACAAACGAAATCTATATATGGGCACAGGGAACTGTGCTACATTGCGCATTACTCAAGTATTCTGTCTCCTTACATGGCAATTTTAAATATTGGCATGTCATTATCAAACAATAATTTACCTTTACAACTTCTTGACTATCCCTTGAATCTGAAGCAAGAACATTCTACTTCTGTCACGTGCTCGCAGTTATCAACCACTTCTAGCGCGTATCAGGTAATCATACTTGGCTATTCGGCTACAGACTTGTTTTATGCATGTCAAGTAATAGTTTGTATGTATCATGTGATTATTTTACCAATTGTTTGGTTAGTGCTTTCCAATTGATATACACCTTAGTTGTTGTCCCCTGGTGTTTGTTTTCAGTTATAATTAGTGTTATCCATACCAATGCAAGTACTGTCTTTCAGGGAGATGCTGAAGCATCCACTACATTGACAACAGCCCTAGATGTTCTTCAGCAGCCCGAGGTATGGATACTGACAGCTCAACTGACCGTGATCATCAGGACAGGAACACTTGTCGTTTGATTGTTCTACACCATGTTTCATTTGTGGTTAGCCGTTGATATGTACCTGTGCTGTCGACCCCAAGCGTGTGTTGTGTTTTCAATATTGTAATCCTTACTAATGCAAATACTATGTTTCAGGCAGTTGTTGAATCGTCAACCCAGCACTTGAATAGGAGCCTGATATTCAAGTAATTCCGGTGGAAGCGGGACCATGCGGATAGGAATCGGCGAAACAGCTTTCGGAAGTGCGCACCACATTGACAACAGCCCTAGATATTCTTCAGCAGCATGAGGTATGAATACTGACAGCTCCATCCAGCGTGATCATATAACGTGATTCCATTTGCTATACTTTCTTCCCTATTAACGCAAGTACTGTGTTTCAGGGAGATGATGGAGCTTCCACTACAATCACAAGATCCCATTTAGATGATGCAGATGTAAAGAAATCAGAGAAATAAGTCGATTAAATCTGATAATTTTTAAATATTCCTTGATTCTATTAGACGATGCAACATTTGTGGTTATCTCTTTATATGTAACTGTGCCGTCGACCCCAAGTGTGTGTTATGTTTACGATATTGAAAACCATACTAACGCAAGTACTGTGTTTCAGGGAGTTGCTGATGCCTCCTCTTCAAGACAATCATTCGTGGCAGTCCATGCAGAGCCAGAGGTATGGATACTGACAGCTCCATTGAACTAGGTCATCAGAGCTTGAATACTTGTCATTTGATTGTTCCACACAATGTTTAAATCGTGTTTGGCTATTGAGATGTACATGTGTGTTCGTCCTCATGTGTGTTTTATGCTAACAATATTTTAATACACAGTAATGAAAATACTATGTTTCAGGGAGTCGATGGAGCCTCATTCCGTGCTGTCTATGCGGATACAGAAAATATAGTCGTTGCAGCGCAAGAGGAAGGGGAGACATACGGATACGTGTCGGAGCAACACCGTGCAGATGTTGAAGGTTGAGTCAAAAAAGTTGCAAAGAAAAGAAACAAAAATAAGGTTAGTTACAAACAGTTCATAACTTTAGAATTTTCTTTGTGCCGGGGACTATTTTATGTTTCTTTAAAGTCAATTGTACTATACTTTATCTTGTGTTTAAACTGAACATCCCTTTTCCAATCTGTCCTCTAGTTACCCGTGGCTCTACGAACTATACATACACAGACAGTGAAGCGAATGAGAGATGTTGCTTGCCAGACCATTTACACTATGGAGGCTATGGAGGAACTATTAATTCAGACGTAGCGTGTTGAGACTCAGGATGCTCATGTCCAATGTACAGAAAATGAAATGAATGTGTCCGGAGAATCCAGCAAAGTTGTATTGGACCATTGTTACAGTACGACCGCACCACCTCATGAACATGATACTGGATGTATTGAAGATAGCTCTGAAGTAGTCGCAGATCAATTTACACAATCTACACCCGCCAAAAAATTGCCACCAAAAAAGCTGTCGACATTGTTGTGTTCTCCCATCAATGTTGAAGTAGCAGATGTTGTAAAGACAGAGAATGAACCAGCAGCAGCATTCACTGACGCATCAGAACTTGATAGCAGCGATATTTCTTTCAAATGTGGTGATATGTCCTCAACGTCACAGGCCGAAACAACTTTGACGCAGGATGACAGTCTAATCAAAGAGGACAAATACATAGTATTCGACAGTTGTTTGATGGATATTATAAGTATGCTGAAATGTGGGCATTCCGTCAGAGGGAAAGTATGTGGGAAGCCATTGATTCATGTGACTCGTCAAAAACAAGGCAGTAACGTCACAATACATGCCACCTGTAGATGACATCATACGTTCTTATGGTCTGCACAACCGATGCTGGGGAAACTGCCTGCAGGCAATCTACTGTGTGCAGCTGCATCACTTTTTAGTGGCTCCAGTTTTAGAAAGTTAAAGTCTTTCTTTCAGTTTGTGGGACTCCATTTCATTAAAAAAACGCAGTACTACAAATACCAACATGATTATCTGTTTCCGGCCATTAGTGATGCTTGGAAAATTGAACAATTGTCTCTAGCAAGTACATTCGAAGGCAAACAATTCAGGCTTGCCGGCGATGGAGAGTGCGACAGCCCTGGATTTTCTGCCAAGTACTGCACCTACCACTTTCAGGACATGGATAGTAAGAAAATTGTGAGTTTGGTGGTCGTGCAGGTAACACAATGTACATCCTCAGTGGCCATGGAGAAACTAAGATTTATAAAATCAGTGGAATATCTGCAATCGAGTGGAATGCACATCGACCTCATAGCCACGGACAGACACGTTTCAATTGCCAAGACAATGAGAGAGCAGTTCCCACATATTAAACATCAATTTGACGTATGGCATCTTGCTAAATCAATCAATAAGAAAATCTCGGCTGCAGGGAAATAAAAAGGTTTGGAAAGTATTTCAGAGTGGTCCCAGTCTATCAGCAACCATCTTTGGTGGAGCTCCAAAACTTGTGAAGGGTCAGTGGAAATACTACTTGAAAAATGGCGGTCACTGATGCACCACTGTACCAACGTGCACCGCTGGTCAGAAAACCTACATTTCCACCAATGTGAACATGGCCCTTTATCCCCAGTGGAGGCACGGAAGAAGAAGTGGTTGAATCCATCTTCACCGACACACAAAGCCATTGAGAAGATTGTTTTCGATAAAACTCTATCAAAAGATTTGAGGGGACTGACAGTATTCTGTCACACTTAAGGTTTGGAGGTGTTCCACAATATGTGCCTAAAGTACAGGCCAAAGCGCTTGCATTTCAGCATACAGGGCATGAGACATAGGACTCTACTTGCCGTCTTGGCCCATAACGAGAATCTCGTCTGTGAACAATCTAGGACTAAGGGTAATGAAAGGATGCCTCGCTACACTAAGTCCTTTTCAAAAAGAAGTAAGCAATGGGTGATCAAACCAGTCTATGAGGAAATGGAGTTCGACTTTGTCAAAAGCCTTATTGTTGCTGAATTGCCACTGTGCCATGTCCACCCAAAGGAGAGCTGGTTGTGAAGTACAAATCCCGGTTTAAATAATTGTAATACGATTGTCTTTTTGTAAATACATTTTATTGTACAGTGTGCATACAAAGTATGCTAACCCTAACCCCTACCTTCACCATCCTGGGTGACGAACTACCTGGGTGTCATCTTTGAATTCTCTCTCTATTCACCTCATATTGCTGACCTTGTCTATATGTGTATGTATATATTTTTGTTCATGTAACTAATTTTCGCAATCTCTTATAAATGCTGGGCACTGTTAACCGAGGGGATGCTTGCGTATTGCAAATAATAAAACAAACAAACAATAAATCTCACTTTCAACTCAACGCCTCGGGTACTTTATACTTTCCCTGACCTTCTCCAAAAAATTAAAAGTCTCAATAGTTATGGTTCTTTGGGGCTTCAAAGCTCGCAGACAACGAGGACAAAATTGGGGCCTTAGAACGCGCCAAGCAAGCCGTTGCAGATGGGAGAGAAGCCAGTTTACATTTGCACATTGAGGCGCACTACATAGATGGATTTGAAACTTCAAGTACTCACAGATGGCTTTACTACGGGATGTTGCAAAGAAAGAATGTATGCTAATTTCTAGTGAAGGTCAGCGCCTTTGATTTTCACCTTGCGCCCTGAAGAGGCCCACAACTCGCACTGGCAGTATAAGGTTCTATTGTTTTTTGACCTTGAGAGACAGGGACCATGCAGAAAGAACTTAATTTGAAGGGGAGTTTGGGGAGTTTGGGGGGTGCAATAACGTTTGGGACGATAAGGCAGAAAATTCTTAAACTAGACCGAGTTTCATGTTAGTTCAGTATACGAAAAACCGATCTCAAGAGCACAGTGGGATTTACGGACTGCATTACGCAGAGACACAATGGAAATTGCAAATAGTAACTCTTTAGACGCTTTTATACCGGAATGAAGACATTAATGAATGGATGCATGAATAAATTAATGAATCAAGAGCTTTGAAAAGGTTTGTGGGATTGTCCTTGGAGCGGGCACATGGGCATGCAGGTCCACATTCCACACGCATGTAGACAAAAAGTTGTTTCTCATTGTGTACCAACCACGATTTATTTTGTTAGTTTTCGCATTGATTTTAGAGCCGAAGATACTCCATTGCACTATCCTTGAAAGCAAATAGTTTCAGCTCGGCCGTAATAAATAAAATGAATGATATTAATAAAGATCGGCTGGCGAGACTAATTATAAATTTTATGTTTTCAAAATAGGTACATCCTTCCATTTTGCCCCTGCCACCAGTTTCAGACACCGGCAGACGGTTTCTTCAGCCGCCAGCTGCAGCTTAATGTAAACAACTGCACCATTCTGATGATCTCCTGGGACGATTGCCAAGGGCCCATATGCTCTTACGCGGTACTAGCGGCTAGAAGCAACATATCAACCTTTACGCTGGCCTAGTGCCTACTTGATGGAACAGCCTTGCGGTTCAACGTGCGTCAAAAGTGCCTCTTTGAACGAAAACCAACACCCTGTGTACCATAAATGAACATCGCGTGACTAACGATAACATTTTAAGGATTTGCGGATAGAGATAAAAGAATATAAATGACTTTCGGAGTTCATATGGCAATTGCAGAATATTCTATAAACATTTAATGTCAAATAAATATACTTTATCAAATTTACCATGTTGCTGTTTGATTTTAAAGTACAGTTTCATATTCCGAATTGTGGCGCGCTGTGTTGTGAGCTGATCTGTGTTGGTTTCCGGGTTCTGTGTGAAGTCGCGTAGAAGACGACTGGGCGCGTTTGCCTACGCAGCACAGTAACATCGAGGAGAGAGGCGCGGAATATGAATGTTTTTTTATGAATGTTTTGATAATGTCAGGCTCAGGGGCGGGGGATATGATTTAGTGCCGCAAAAGCAGGTCAGCCAGGGCGATGGGGGAAATGATAGGATTATCACACAATGGCAGCTCCCTGGTGCCTGTTTTCGCGTGCATTTAATGGACGAAAACTCAGATAAGGTCCATAGGAAATATTTCTAAAATCGAGCGACTTAGGCTTTAAAACACATGGACGACCCGTAGGGGCAATAAACATTGTTGACTGAGCCATTCCTTTAATGAGCAGCCACAATGCTGTATGACTTGACTTTTGAAGTCCCGGGTGTCGATAAATGACATGAATATTTAAAGTTTTTTTAGGAGAGAGTGATAATTTGGCCGATAGGACGTCTACATTCCCTTCCCCTTGGGGAGGTATGGGCCTAATAGATATGGCCTCTACTACCCTCCTCCTCTTTTAGAGAGCCTGTCCTGTCTGAGGATATAGTAACCTTCAGGTAGGGTTAACGTAATGGTAGGGCCAGAGGCCTCGTGAAGCCATATTTCAGTAATGGCTATTATATTTAGGTCTTGATTAGTGATTAGAGCATTGACTTCTAGTGCATGAGCAGTAAGGGAGCGTACATTGAGTAGGGCGCATTTGTAGTGCAGTGACTGGTTGTTCTTTATTGATAGAGGTGGGGAGCCTATTTTAGTTGAAGAGGTATGTTGTTTAGTGGTGTTGTGGCTAGGCATAGGGTGGGTGAGCTTGGCTTTGCTCGGATTACGGGCAATCAAGCAGTGGTGATTGGTGTTTGCTCTGAAGGTGGTGCATGATCCTAGTTGGGTGTTTCTAAGTGTTACCTGTGTGGGAATGGTGGAGAAGTTCAATGGTTGGATGTGTGTTCTGAGTCTGTATAGTCTGGATTGATAGCTAGGTGCATACATAACTACATGGGAGGTGTGGTGAGTGGGGTGGGTGGGCCTAGGCAGAATGTCCATAGTGTGAGAATTCATGCTGATGGAGTTAATATGGTGGGCAGGCTCTAACCTGTGATGGTTCAGTATGATCTTAATGGTAAGCAAGGTGCCTAGCATGCATAGAAAGAGTGGCACGGTGTACATGCTGAAATAGAGGTCACAATGCATTTAGTAGTTATGCTATATTAGAGCACACTTGACTAGTGATAACTGGCTCTATTGGCGAATCTGGTAATGTGTGGCATGATATATCTGGCACTGGTAGAAAATACTAATCAGGACCGTAATGCATGCAAATAGTAGTACATGCAGTATTGACTGAGCAAGTAAAGCTATGGCAAAACATACATGAACAACATGGTTGAGCTAGTACAGTGCATTTCCTAGTTACAGATAAGAACAACTTCAAGCAAAATTGATAATGACACACATACTTGTTACAGGGCGCATGAGGCTGCAGAGTTAGGGAGATAACAGTGCATTCATCGTTGTGAAGTCAAGTTAAGGCATTGACACTGAACAAACACCAACAGTATATCACGGGACATCTGGAAGAACATTCTGTTCAGGCTGCGTGCATGATTTAGATAGAGTATGCTATTAAGAGACAGCTTTACGTCTCATAACATTCTGCTGTAAGTTCTGTATGCCTAGCATTGGTCGAGGGAGTATGCCACCAAGGTGTTGCTATTTGTCAATGTTATGATTGTGGCATGCATTCAAGATCCCAAACATAGGCTGGTGGGCAGGATGAGGGGCCCTTTTCCGTATAGGGGGCGTATGGCACTATGAGGTCAAGTGTGGCTGTGAGGCGGTTACTGTGCAATCGCTTACCTGGAGGCTGAGCGCGGGTAGCGGTCTGCGGCCCCAGGCTCCTATGGCTACGGACAGGCAACAGACAGGCTGCATGTGCCTTAAAGGGTGCCTTCAGGGAGGAGCCGGCTCACGCCTTCCGGTGCCGGATGTGTAGGAAAATACCCTCCGCTCACCAATAGGGTGCGGGCCGGTTGCCTGGAAACTTACAAACAAAACATGCGGCGGCCATTTTCAGAAGCTCCACGAGGTAAATGGCATCGCTTGGAAAAGGAATCAGCTGTGCGGCAATCGGGACTGCTACTGACTGATTAGGCCTTCACTGGCCAAGAATACACATGGTGTGAGGCATTCACTGATTCAGGGAGTTGGTGGGTAGCCTTACCATTGCACGATGCAGCAGACAGGTTGGAACCTTAGTGGAGTCTTTGCGGCGGTGATCTCGAGGAGGGGCTCCTGTCCATCCAGAGGTCCGGAAGAGGAGTCACAATAATCATTCTCTCTGTGCTGGTTGGTGCATCTGGAATGCTGGTCGAGGGGTCTTGGGTGGCTTTTGTGACTGTAGGTTGACAACAGTCAGTGTTGCAGCCTGTCGCGGTTCGATGGCTCGACTGCCTAGAAAATGTCCTTAAAAGATGGACGCTGATTGATGCTTGTTGTGGCACTCCTCCTCACTTCTTTGATGGGCACGTATTGTCCTTTAAGGCAGATGTCCCAAAGCTGAGGAGAGTGTTTGCAGGTAATGGCTTTGTCCTTTGTTCAGAAACTCTCTGGCACTTCCCAGCAAGGAAGCGTGCTGGCAGAACCTAGCAGGGCACGCTGTATGCTGGCTGGGTACCTGTTCTGGAGCTGCTGGATGGGTCCTCTGAGATCGGTATCTCCGTCTATCCCCTGGGAGATTTTAGGTGAGGGATCTGGCTTCACTCTTGGAAATCCTGGTCTACCTTCACTGGCAGAAGCTGTAAGGCAGACTGTACCAAGACAAAAAAGAGAGATAGACACCAGGCTACCCCTCCCTTAAACGTACTGGGGAGGACCTATTCAGAAGCTAGTAATTTCTTGAACTAGCTATAGATGATCACACTCATATTTATACAGATAAAACAAAGTTTAATTGAGGAAACAACATGTTAAAAACATATGGACATGTGTCTTAACGTGGATATTACATGTGAGAAGAAAAAATTCATTAATGATTAGTAACAAATACCAAACACATTTTAACTGCCGACACAGATTGGTGTTTCTAGCTTGGAGACCCAGATTAGTGTTTATAGATCAGATGTAAGTATTGCAGACACTAGAGTCTCATAGATGAAGAAATGGCTTTCAGGGGTTAAGAGCTTTCTTCAGGACAACAAGGAGATTATTAGATGTACATATGTTCATCTAAAAAGGTAAAAAGATAGGAGTGTGAATTAAAAAGGTTTGATCATACCATTCATTAATAATGGAATACAGAAAGAGTAGGTCTGGCGCTCTCCTTTAAGTAGTTAATGACGTCTTGGGATGGGCGAACGTATCTGGACTGTCTTGCATTCAGTGTTGAAAGTTTCTAGTGCACAAAGGATACCTATAATATTGGAGACAGGAATTGAATTGCATGCCAGATGCTATAGTGGTGTGTTCAGACAAGCAAAAGAAATATTAATTACCTGGCAGGGCTAATTGGGGTCACATGATGTGACATGTTGATAGTGGTCCACGGTAGGGGACTGACAAATCAATCTAAGTTGAAAAACCATAGGAAAAATCTTAGGTAGGAACTTAGTTGGCTAATTGTAGCGCTAGGACATCAATGGAAGCAAGTATATTGTCCTGAAAAAAACACCAAAAAAGCATTGTTGAAGCAAGGGTATAGAGAATAGTGTCTAGTACAAATTCTGTAACTTCACTTAGGGGAGAGGTGAAGTTTAACAATTAAGTGCCGAGAAATACGCATAAGACTAATGGCCAGTGCTGTTGGAATGCTGGAGGCCATTGAGAATAATAAAAGACAAAAACTACATGCTGTCGGGAGAGGCGTGACTAAGTTAGTGAAAACAGCGCCAGTGAAGGAACAATTGAAGCTGTCTGATGACTGGGAACACTCGGCAGGTGCTAAACGTGTAGTTGGGCAGGAGCTGATGGAAATGCATATTGATGGAAATGCATGATGCTCTGGAAACGGAAAAGGAAAATTACTTAAACGTGCAGGCTTGAAGCTGCGCTGTGTTTTTAAAGTGTGGAATGCTAGATCCCTTCTGCTAAAGACATTGCATTGTATCGGGGCAGGAAGCACCGGAGGGATGTAACAATTTTCTCTTCAGCGATGCAGTTTGTAACTCGGGTAAAAGCACAGAGGAAATCATGTGCTATTTTAATTTATTTATCAAGCGGAGGTGACTTTTGAGTGACACATGGGTTTTAGAGAAGGGTTTGAGGAACAGAGGGCTTGGCCATACACTCACTGACGAAGGGAGCAGAAGGCTGGAAGAAAGGTCTGGTTCCTGAGAGGCTGAGTCTCCTGTGTTCTTGCTGACTGTCTGCAGTGCTGCAGGCTGTTTGTCTCTCTCCTGGGTTGGCGGTCCTTAGAAGAGCTGCAGTCTCAAGAAACCTTATCTGTGAATGACCTTGTGTGAGGCAAGCAGAAAGGCTGGGGAAGGGCTTTGTGGGTTACTGTCAAGCTGAGTAGGGGAATATCGCCAACAGATATAGGTAATTATACAAGTAATTGAGGAGCATGTTGAAGTGAATGTTTTGATACTATGTAGCATAGGTTAAATAATTGAGTTCATGTTTAGGCTGTGGGATGCTTTAACCCACTAGTCTATGTCCTGCAACATCACTGTGTGCTGCTTGCATCAGAAACAACAGAATGGCCGCTGAAAAGCCTTATATGTGCAAAAAATCTCTGAAGGTGCACAGGAAAACCTGAAAAATAGGCCGCCAATCCATTTTGCCTACATCAGTGGTAACACAAGAGACCACTGCCAAAACCTATCACTGGGCTGCCCACAGGGGAAAATGAAACTACTTGAAAAAGCAGTGCTGCATTGCAAAGAAAAACCCAGAACTGCTTTAAAAATCTGTTTTCCTTGGCTGTGGAAAGTGAATAAATCATGGTTCCCAAACATCACAAAAGATCCAACATTCTTGTTGGGTGTTAAACATCACTTTATTTAAACAATTCACCTAAATACAATGTCAGTAGAAACATATTTTATCAGAAGAAAATCCACATTCAAAGATGCTTTCTTGGAAAAATATGTTAAAAATGGGCGCTGTACCACCGCTTGCCTGTGTCAGAAACTGCTATTTACTTAACCTGTGAAGTTTAAACTTGTATATTAAAATCAAAGTATGGAAAAGAAGATACTTCCCATCAAAAGCAATATAGGGTGAAAATTCAATCTCTATGTTTTAAAAAGGCTGGTATTAAGAGATTTGTGGCTATATTTTAAACATTCTTTAAAAAGTAAGTTAAAGCCAGCCACACTGAGCTTCAAAGACATTCCACAGTTTCTCCCAAACAAAGGAATCTTTCCCCCTGCCCTCTGATGAAGAACTGGTAGGTAGGTGTGAAAGGAAATGGGAGGGGACTTTGGCCTGTTGCTCTGACAAGAAACAAAAGACTCCCTTGAATGAAAGGAAATGCAAATTCGGGTTTGACAGAAAACAACTGCTGGCAGGAAGAAGCCTGGGACTGCTCTGGCCCAGCCAAAACCTTGGGGGCGGAGACAGACAGTTTTGTTTATTCATAGAGCACAGAAAATATCTTTTTGAAAAAGACTCATAGAAAACTGAACTAAATTGGTAAACATCTGTAAATATAGTGTTAAAATGAAAAGTTGGTGATATTGGAAATATGTTTTATATGATAAACAGATTTTCTGTGTAGGAACAAAGGGGAGGTTTTTCCTTGGATTGTAAATTGCAGCATCACTATGACACATTGTTTCCTTCTCAAATCATAAGAGAGGGAAGACTTTAACCAATAGGCTTCTTAGAGGGTTGGGCATAGTATAATCAGCCTACCCACCCCCTTGGGAAATACATAAATAGGGACTGTTGACAACTTAGAGACACACACACTCACCCATCAACTGATTTACTGGCGAAGCGCTCTGCAGGAAGAGCACAGATCAAGACTCCAGAACCCAGATCAAGACTCCAGAACTCTGAAGGCCCAAATCCAAAGCTGAACCCTTCTCAGCTGGCCTTTAAAATCTTGCAACCTGATTTTAACCCCAAACTTCCCAGGGGCACAACCAATTCAACAGCCGGGCTCTGCTGTTTTTCTGCTTCTTGCCAAGAACCCTTGCTAGAATCCAGAGATCCAAACCAGTAGACCAGGGCGGTAACCCAGAACCAACCCATCAGATCCAGTCCAGGAGGCCGAGCAGAGACAGAGTGCCATGCTGAGAGCAGAACCAAGCACCTGAATCCTGCCCGGTGGCTAGCAGATTCCAGTCCCAACCCTTGACCAGATCTTTGACGGGCCTATTCCAAAACCATAGTTGTGAGTATTTAGCATATAATTATCCGCAGCCAATCTCTTATACTTAAGTATTCCTATCCAACCTATTCTATCATACCCAGAACTGCATTATAGAACCTCTTTTGTTTGTCCTGAATCTTTCTCTCATCCATATAATCCTGTGATAATTGTAGTGATAATCATCTTTGCGCTAATATATTTTGCTGAACAAAGGCAAGTGTCGCAGTGGGCAAAGATCAGACAGAGGCGCATCTGGACTGGTGGCTGTACCGTTGGTATCTCGCATCTTCATAGCCTGACTTAGTGTTAAGAAATCCTTGTGGTAATCTTCAAAAGCGCATATCTCATTTGAAATCTTGACTCTTTTTGAGAAAAAATCGACCTTTACTAAAACCTCTCTAACTTTTGAACCATACATAGACACAGAATATACGTGTCAAATTGAAGCTAACATCCTCAGATTTCAAACAAACCAGGAACCACACTCCAACTCCTCATAGTTTTGCCGCAATCACGTTTCCCGCACGCGTCAAAGTTGATGCAAATCTGCATTTGGCTCAATTTCATCCAATATAAAACGGCTATTCTTTGCATTCAACTTCTGAATTCAGATTCCAACCTGCTAGTTATTCAATCATCAGTGCTAGTGTTTACCTGAAGCTATCCAAAGCGGCTGCCACTAGTTCTGAATCCAATTTAGTGAATTAAAGTCATTTCTCAGTATTTTTCCCATTCATTACAATCCTCATTCAAAAGCATTTGACCTGGTAAAATCATTCCTGTTTCTCTCTAAGCTTGCTGGGGGAATTGGGATTGAAACTGCAATTGAAGAGTGTTTATTCCGGAAACCTGTTTTCTCTCCTTCCATCTCTATATTGCATATTAAGGGGGATTGATTAGTATCAGGGGGAAAGAGTGATGACATTGCATTTGATTGAATTCATATCACGTTTTATTTCTGTGATGCAATTATCCTATCATTGCATTTCATTGAACCCACACAAAGTTTTATTCTACGCTACATTATTCTTTCCATCCATACTCGTATTGATTAAAGAGATTGTTGACTGTGATATTACCCAACACTGATCAATGTATAAATATTAATAGTGTGATATCCAGATATTGTTCACAATTCATAAAAAGTGTGATATATATAATGTTCAAATCCATCAAATAAATCTTTTAGCTTTGCAAGATAACCTTCTTCTTGGTTCAAAGAGACTGGGGGGATTCAAAGAGAGGGTCGTGATATAAGGGTACATCGTTCAGAAATAAAAGAACTATTAGACATAAAATTATATAATTAAGGGTTCCAGCTGGGCATCACATGCTAGGCATTGACTTAGGTGGAGTTCTGGGTTGAAACCACTTACAAGGCGCTGCAATAATAATAAGCATTTAAATGTGTATGTAAAAGTGTGATTATATTTCTCCAAGATTTGCTGTGACTCAAAGTGACACAGACTGCCAGCTTTGTTGCAAAGTCAACGCCGACAACAGGCACATTATCACAGATAGAGCGTCGAAATCCATTGTAGGAAAACCTTGTTTATGTTTGAAATTACAACGTGAGTGCACATGTCATTCTATGTAATTTGCATATTTCTTTTTCTGATAAAGAATAATAATGCTAAAAAGTAATTTAGTCTCAGTGTTTTTATTCTGCAGCCAGTCTCATGGAGTTGGCATGCATAGAGATGTAAACATGCAGTAAGAAAAATACCAAAGCAACGTTAGTCAAAGTAAATTGTTTTACTTTGAGTGGCTGAATGAATGTTTTGTATTTCATTTGCATGTTTAATGTATTTTGAAACACACCCAAATGGGCGTAAGAGTGAAATTGTAGCTTAAATATCACAGGAGAGCATGAGCTAATTATTCAGAGTGTACTAAGTCCAGTATTTGTTTACCGTTAGTGACCCTGGTGAAATAATTATTAGGCAGTGCTCTGTAATTTGTCTCACCTCTATAAAAATACCCCAATAGGTTCATCACACTATATTGCCAAGAGATAAGAAAAATACCACCATATTAAAATACAACAAAATACCACAAGATACTAAATATAGCCCAAAAAGATCTCTAACATAGGCAAGCATGCTGAATAATAAACATAGTTACAAGCCGATGTTGCAAAGTTATGATGCCGCTATTACAATAGGAAACAGATCAAGTAAATCCCATTCCAAAATCTTGAGGAGGTCAAAACAGAAGGTGTCAGAATTAACCCATACAGTGCCTTATTATCAGGTAAAGACATTACGGTATGGCTTGAGAAAGCATCTCTATCCCCCATCTCTATGCCTTGTGGGGGAGCGCCTTCAGTGCAAAAGGAGACTCTCCTGTTGGCTCTCCCCTAAGAATCAGGGTAGTGCTTCTGAGCACTGCCTCCCCCAGGTGGCACATTACTGCAGCGGCACTGGCACTCTAATTAATTTTGCTCCAAACAGTGGGGAGCACCCAATGTTAGTCAGCTCCCTGGGGCCACATATTTTAAAAAAGGAACCAGCCCCTCACAGGCAGCCCACCTGGACTACCTGGACCACACCTGGCAGACATGATCCATGTGGAGTAGTGTTGTGTCCCCCCAACGCCACTGCTGCTGGCACCACTTGGGTGCATCTGACATACGCGCCCAGACAATTTAAAGTGAGTGGCTCCACTAAACTGCTGCTACTTTTTGGGCTGCTCCTAACATAAGCATCACAGCTATATTAAAGACATTGCCCTCCCCCCAACACGCTGTTGCTGCTGCTGCCTGGTGCACGCTGCCTGTAAATTAGAACTTTTGCAAGAACCATCTCAAGAGCTTAAAGACCAGGGAGAACATCAAGAAAGTGCAGCAGCAAGGATCTTGTGACAGCCCTGGACTGGCTGTTTCCAAAGTAAGGCAATGTTCTTTATAATGTATTGATACACTGTCTGGACTTTGTTTATACTTTTTAAAGACTTTTTCACATTTTTAAGGAACTATTTTAAAGTACAATTTTAATATTGGTGAAGGTATTTTTGGATATTCAGCTGTTTAGGGTTAAGTTAAATGTATAGGGCCTCATTACAAGTTGTGCGGAATGCGTTTAACGGCGCCAGTAATGGTGCCAGGGCCGTTAAACGCATTCCGCGCAATTATGAGGTCCCCTCGCAGGACCCGCTCTGGATGTCTGGTTTATCCCGACATCCAGAGCGGGATCCACGAGGGGACCAGGGAGCTAACAACGGGCCCTCTTGTAATGGGCCTGTCGGTAGCTCCCTCCCCATTCCCATTGAGCCCTATGGGGGCTCAAATGGGAATGGGGAAGGTCCACGTCCTGATTCCCTGAATGGGGAAATACCGGGCCTTCCATACTCAGAATGGCCCAGTATTTCCCCATTCATCCTGGACCCAGACACGGTTTTGGAGGCAGCCATGGTGCCAATAGTTCCATAGCTACCTCCAAAGTCGTAATGAGGCCCAGTGTCTTTTCTCCTTAGGGGTTTTTGGGGAAAATCCTGCCCTAACCTTCTACATTTTCCTACCTGCTCCACATTCTCAGCAGGGCTCAGCGGGGTGATCTCAAAACCTGAGGAGCCGGGTTTGGAGAGAGGTAAGAGGGGGAGTCAAATTATAAGTTAAGACAGAAGATGTATATTGTGTGCCTGCCTACACCTGTTTCCCAATAAGGTGAATAATACAATCCCCCCGGAATGTTAAGATAGCTCTGTATTTTGCAGATATTAATGAAGAAGAATTGGCTACTAGTTCCTGAATTAGAGTTTATTTGTCACTAGCCCCTTTGAGGGAAGTGCCTGGGTATTGATTTTTTTTTATATCCACAGCACAGCAACTGTTTAACTAGAGGTAGGCTAAACGTTCTTGGATTGTCAGCCCAAGCACATACATGGAATACAGGAGCAAGCTCATGTTTGGCGTGTGGTGCTCTCGAGAGGCTAGCACCTTTTACTATTTTCTGCCCCATCTCTTCAGATAGCAGGAAAGCTGGGCTACTGAGCATTTTAGGAGAAACTGGGATACAGCATAGTCGGCCAGCGATTATTTTCCTATTAGCCCGCTCGGAGGTGAAAGTAGCTTTTGCCATGGCCACTTACTTAAGCTGGCCACGGAAAAGAAGAAACAAATGAATGCCGTCATCACAGACTTAATGAAACCTAGTATCTATGCTTGACTATTATTCTTGGCCTAGTTTGTCTGACATACGAGAAAGTCACTTTCATTATTAATACTGACGTTACTTATCACATCTGTATCTGTGCCCTTTGTCCTCCTTCTGTACTGTTTGAGTACTCGGAACACAGGCGTTGATTCGTATAATAAGTATCTGACCTGTACGTGATTTGAAAAATCACAAAATATGTATTGCTGGTTGGTGTTTAGCACTTTTTACCCAAGGTACTAACATGATGGCTGTTAGTTTGCACGTTATGCACCTTATATTTATTGCATCCTCTAGAGCAATGCCCCATTTTTGGCTTTTACAGGGATTTTGACATAATGATCTGTAAATGTATGCTCCTTTTCCTTTGTTGCACTGTGTGTGCATTTTGAACACACAATCCCAAACTGTATATCAAGTGCTTGATTTATAAATGATTTGGAGAATCACACAATATTCATTGCTGGAATTTCACGCGCATTTTGTCTACAGTGTTTTGCAATATTTAACATGCCGGTCGTTACTTTGCACTTTTCCAGAATAATGCCTATATTTCTGCTTTATAGCGATTTTAACATAATTGACTGCTATTTGCAAGGTTTTGTTTAAATTCATTTGTGCCGATTATACATGTATGAGAACTGCTTTATTATGCTTTATTATGTACATTTATGGCAAAAATGTGCCGAAATAAAGTATCGACTGCGAGTAAGGATGCCAGGTAATAATGCGTGTTAGAGTCGCTCAATTGTTTATTATCATCTACATAAGCAATTGGCAGCCCACCTTAAAAGAAGCAGCGCTTGGTGCTTTGCATATAGAGCAGCATAACATTCTGTGACTTCCATCCACTGAGGATATAGGGCGTAATCATGAGTTTGGTGGTAGCCCTTAAATGCGGCGGTAGCGCTGTTACCGCCGCATTTAAGTGTCCCCCAAATCATGGCTTCGACTGATTTCCCCCCAGCTCTGAGCTGGGCGGAAATCCACTGAAAATTTGCCGATTTTCGGCACGTTTACCGCTGGCGGGAAATCCGCCGGCGGTAAAAGTGCAAAATTTCCCAGTTGAGCCCAATCGGGAATGGAGAATTCCCGAATGGGCTCAATGGAGAATGGGCAATACCGTTCCGCCAAACCCGTGATCCGGCGCTGATAGCGCCAGTGGGTTTCGCGGTAGAGCTAATAACACCAGTGCTATTAGCGTCGGCGTTACCGCCCAACTCGTGATGAGGCCCATTTTGTTGATGGCTTGAACATGCAATAGGGTCAATTCAAAGAGTGCAGCACTGATGTAAAACATTCTGCAGTTTCACATGAGGGTTAACTACGAACGAAAAATCTAAATGGCTCCATCCCGCACCCTTTCTAGAATGTATAGAGTTAGCAGGAGCAAAAACTCTCAAAGTGCTCATGGCTGTTACAACTACACTGAAGTCTGTACTGATGGAAGGCCACACAATGAAATACAAATCACGATAACACGCTTCTTTTGCCTCTCCATTTAGCCATCTAGTCACGCCGGCCACTCAAACCTCTAGCACACATTTTGCTCCGTACCCCCACCCTATAAAACCCTAGCTCTGCCACATTGGCAGCTCCACTATTGTGTACCTCTGGCAGCAACTGAACTACCCTCTTAGATAACAATGGTACAGTCAATCCAGTGATACATGACCGAAAATACCATTTATGTTGATATATCTTGGTCAGCATTAAGGAGGATAATAAGCTTCTAAGATTTGGGCAGTGCTAGAAGCCTTGCTCAAGATGGCCACCTGTTTCTTGAGCCCAGTGAGCATTACTGATGAGCCTACGGTCTGTTTCTTTAAAAATATGAACTGAAGTCATGTGCAACACTGCAAGATAAGCCCCACACGATCCTGCTTCTGGTGGTGTGACTCAGTCTGCTCTCACTGCACTGAGGTATACAGTGACCAACTGGGTTGTGACCGCCCCACCCCCTTCCGTGCAGATGCTCACTTGTGGCAGAGGAGAGAGGACACGGACAAGGTGGTCACAAAAAGATGCAGAACTCTGCAAGCAAGATCTTTGCAGCAAGATCTACAAATGGACAAAATGGATTAACTGTTTCTGCCCATTGAGGGGCAATGAGGGTCGAAGCCCGCATTGTCGCCTATTCCTCACCTGAGCTGAATGTGGACAATGGGTGATTTGAGAGGTGAGATGCAGTGCCAAGTTGAGCTTGCCACGTCAGCATTGTCTGAAGCAACCTTGTAACACGGCAGGCCTGCATTGCACTGCACCCACAGATTGTTGGTACTGTGGCCTCTAGCCTGAAGTGTGGTATTGGGGCTATTGCTGATGTCCTTGCTGGGGCACTATCGAATGGAATGATAGCATATTGATGCATTTGACATACCAGTAACCTGCCACCATCACACCATGCACTGGGTACTATGTACACTGACACATGCTCTTCTAGAAGTGCACCTGTTGATTACCCTACAGCACTTTAATGGTTCATTACTTGTTTTGGCCTATTTACTATGTCTAGATTGCACACTAATAAGCAGAAGTCGAAGCTTCACAGGCTCACAGCCTAAGCAGGCATAATGTTGGATATGCCACCTGCACAAACAAAGGAGGGCTCTCAGGCTCAGCAGAACAAAATGTGGAATATTGCTTCACCAGCTTGAAGGGGAAATGGAACATGCGACTTGCTAATAACTGAGCAGATCCGTGGTAGTCACTGAGATGCTGTAAAATCAAGCAAATATCGAGGCTTGGTACCACCAAAAATTAGATCCGCCATTCACAAAGTCAAAGATTTATTCTGTACAGATTCAAAAATCAAAGCAGATAGCTATCTGGTTCACATCACCTCACAGTGTGTACCAGAAACACTGTGAGGGGAGTGAGTCCTCGTCCTCACAAAACATGCAGTATTTATACACAGTCCTGGTCATAGCTCAGCCCATTTCCAAACTAATGGGTTACAAATTTGGGTTTGTGCCCAGTTCACATGGCAAATACAACAATATTGTCTTTACATACTTCAAGTGCTTTCCAGTCTTCAAAATACAATGATTACAACTTTTTTCTGTCTGGTCATGTTGGTTATCCAGCTTAGGCTGATCCTAGTTTCAAGAAACAAATTCAATAGCTTATTTTTAAGGTACACAGTTCTAGTTTGTCTAACATTCAGTTCTTATGTTTGAATATGGCTGAGGCTATTGATACAGAAAACACTTTAAATTGGAGTTCTCTTTAGCTCCAAGGTTCCTTAAACATACTGACAAACTTTGTTGCCGTCAGCTGTGTGGATATTTAGCTTTCTAAAGTAATTCTGTTTCCAGAAATGTACACAGGATTCCTTCAAAAACATGCAACATTAGTTTACATTCATTGTATAACACTGTATGTGGGAGGATGAGTTTTGTAGACATAGATGACACTTTGAATGAGAGTTTGTTCTGACTACAAGGTCATGTTTGCACAGGACAAATAGTCTGTTCTGCCAGCCCTAGTGTTGACATAGGCTCAAAGGTCGACTCTGCTCTAGCAGCTGAATACATAGCTAATCATTACTGAAGAGTGAGCAGAAGTTAGAACCAAGATGGAGGACTTTTTCCAAGATGGCGTTTGAAGTCAATTCTAATTCAGAACTTTGCAACACGGTTTTCCTCATAGAGCAACTAGGCTTTGGCCAATAAAAATCAAAAGGAGTCATAACATGATTTCTGTTCAACAAACCCTCCCTTTGGCCTAAGCTAAGTGCTTAACTAAAACTAGTCGCTTTACGAGTAACTCAACGTCTCAATCTCCATACATCCTGAATCACATTCATCAGATATATCAATTGCCATAAGATCCGCGGTGGAAATTTCCTTCATTACAAATTTTTTGGTCATTCTTTCCGGTGCGTGCACCTTTGGCCCTAACGTTCCCATAGTCTGTGCACAACATCCCCCTAAAATTGAACATATGGCAGGAAGTCATTGTATACAGCAACAGCAAAACAACAGAATACCCAGAATTATCAATAAGACCGAGAGAAGCTTCCATCCCCAAGATCATAAGAAGTCCCAGAACTAAGCACTAAAATCCCAAATTGCCTTAAAGATGGTTGGCGAGGAATCCGGTACGAAAATGCACGCTCAGCCAAGATGACGTCTAATACCATCTCGTTTTGTAGCGCCACTAATCTAATTGCCTTTTGCTCTAGAGTCATGTTATAGAGTATATCAGTGGTCCGGTTGATGGTTTTCTCCAGCACACTTGCTAGTCTCCTGATATCCTCATAATTCATAATCTGCCCCCGAAAAGGTACAACGGATTTCAATACATTGCCCAGAACTTCTGACGAAGTATCGCCATTCTCGTCCCGCCTAGGACGAGCCCTAGAGATTTCAGTGGTACTGGCTACATATACACCATGTAGCAGAATTCCCAAATAACAAGTTCCCTGCCATTCCCTAGGTACCCATGGATAAGCTTCATTACCGCAAACAAAGTAGACAGGTTTGCTTACATACAAAGGTCTGGCCTCACTGGTCAAGTTTGCAACACTAGTGCAACCCTCGAAATTACCCATTGACTGAGTACCATTCCTCTGTATGCAGAAAGAGACTGAGTTGGGGTTATGGTTAACAGTGTAATAAGGTGATGCAGCATCCCTATTGCCTATAGGAGCCATCTTAAAAGAAATCAAAGATTGAAAAGGTCGGGACAATCTATCAGAAGGCCTAATAGAAGCAACATTAAGCTTGCTCCTATTTGCAAAGAGTGAGCATCCCAGAGGCGTTAGGACTCGCCTTTCAAATTCATTCAAATTCATCCCATCAAATTTCCCTGAGATGCTATCATTATATCGGCCGAAGAATAGTGCCTGTAGAGAAGCATAACATGCAGTAGTTAAGGCAAAAGGTGAATATACCAGCCCAACCCTTGTTTCCCCATGTTGCGGTAAATGGGAGCAGATCCAACTATTTGTCCTATTCAAAATGGCATGAGTTGCGCTCATTATAAGCAGTAATGTATTGTTATGATAGCGCTGTCTATGTTGAGAGTCTCTAGGAGATAGAGTGTGCCACAAAGTCACTTGTTTGTTCTGTACGAGTAGAGTCGATAACAGGCATTGTTCCTTTGAAACAAAAACTCTATAGTCTGTTTGCTGGTGATCTCCTGATCACGTGTTTTCTTAGTCTTTCCCCTATGCACAGCCACCTATTTTCCTTCAGATTCAAAAGATGGGGTGAAGGATAAGCCCTATATTTATTTTCCTGCGGGCACAGCCGAACCCTGCAGTAAGACTAGCTCCATGGACGCAGATTGTACCTTGTGACTCCTGGTACAGTGTGATCTGCGAACAGCACGTTGTTGCTTCCTGATGGAAGTGATGAATTTGCAGCAGAGCCTAACAAGGATGCAAAATGATCTGCAGGAGAGTGTGGAGATGAAGCAGCTGTTTCCCCATGCCCCACAGGCTCAGGGAGTGTCTGCAAAGCACTCTCAGTACTGCTCAGTGGGAATGATAGCTGGGAGCAGAGCAAGTAAGTTTCTCCTTATCTTCTTCGTCGTGTGGCAAAGGGAACCGTATCCTCTTGACATGCGACGCATGTATCCGGTGTTTTCTCCAAGTTACTGGTACCGCCGTCTGTGTGGCCAGGAGGACCTGGTGGGGCCCTCTCCACCTTGGTGCGAGACAGGATGCTCTCTCAAATGATTAGTAAGCACCCAGGCACCAGGTCGGATGATGTGACCTGGCCCCTCGTATTTAGCTGGGAGGGCTTCTCGCACCTGTTGATGAATCAAATACAGATTTTGAGTTAACTGTTCACAATATTCAGAAAGAAGTACATGCTGAATATCCCTCAATGCCCTAGGTTTCTCAAGATTAAAAATGTTATCTGGCCTAACTATTACCACCTCAAATGGGAAGAGCCCAGTCCTAGTCTGTGGGGTGGTGCGCATCGAGAGTAACACTATCGGTAAGGTGTCCGGCCATTTCAAATTGGTGCCGGCACACATCTTAGTGAGGTTGTTCTTCAAGATTCCATTGTGTCTCTCTACCAATCCAGCAATGTGAGCGTGTCTGGCCGAATGGAACCGTTTATCGATCTGTAATCCCGCGCATATCTGTAGAATTACAGCAGTGATAAAATGTGGACCATTGTCCGACCAGATGACCCTTGGCAAACCAAACCAAGGAAAATATTCCTTAAGCATGGTTTTCGCCATTGTCATTGCTGTGGCATCTTTTACAGGAAAAACTTCAACCCATTTACTAAAAGCATGAATGACAACCAAAACGTATTTCAGATTATTACAATGCTCCATTTCAATAAAGTCAAAATGAATCACTTCAAAAGAGACAGAAGGTGGACCAAAACTACCCGTTGGTGTTGATGTACCCTTCCCTATATTGTGCTGTAGACAGACCATGCAACTCTGGACAAAACGCTCAGCAGTTTTTGGGATGTTACATTTACCCAGCCAGTTTCTAACATTTTGCTAATTTTTCCAGCGCAGATGTGAGTGGGACCATGAGCCATTGAAACCATCATAGTAATGTATGCATCTGGCAGTATCCATTTTCCCTCTAGGTTTTCCAACCAACACCCATCATCATCCAACCTCGCCAAGCCCTCAGCCCATTGCTTGAGTGGCATTGGCTTGGATATTCTTTATAGACTAAATTCCTTCATCAATAGTACAGACATCTGTGTCTTCCCTTGTAGAGTACATATCTGAATAAAGCTCAGTAGCAGTCTGTTTGGCTATCTGGTCAGCGAAAGCGTTGCCTTTTCCTACATCATTTATGATTTTCTGATGTGCCTCGCACTTCATAATTGCTAACTGAGTGGGAATTGCAAGCGCTCAGAGTAGCTGAACTATCAAGGTGCCATATTGGATCTTTGTGTCATGTGAGGTCAAGAAACCTTGTTCTGCCCAAAGTCTACCAAAGTCATGAACTACCCCAAAAGCATACAGACTATCAGTATATATGTTTACTCTAAGCCCTTCGGAAAGTTCACAAGCTCGAGTTAATGCAATAATCTCTGCGGCCTGTGCAGAGTTATGCAAAATTCTTTTGGTCTCCACAATCCTGCTTATTGCAGTGATGGCATAAGCAGCAGTGGATGTACCATCCGGTAGTATGAAGCAGGAGCCATGTGGATTGTTCAAAGGTGTATTTTTCAAATCAATCCTGCCTTTAGTTTCTTGTTCTGTGGTATAAAGGCAGTCACGTGACATTTTGTCACTGCAAGCTGCATCTTGCGGGAAAGGTAATAATTCAGCCAGATTCAATACACAACACCTCTGAATTTTTATATGCATTACAAACAAGATCAATTCATATCTCGTTAATCGTGCGGAGGTGAGATGTTGTGTTTGTGTTATATTTAATAGAACATCTACAGAGTGAGGTACCAACAAGGTTAAAGCATGGCCTAGGACCATACCCTCGCTCTGTTTTACAGACGCAGCAGCAGCAGCGACAGCTCTCAGACATCTCGGCAAAGCGCATGCTACAGGATCAAGGGTGGTAGAAAAGTAACCGCACAGCCTATTCTTCCCCCATGTTCCTGCGTTAACACAGCCAAAGCACATCCATCACGTTCATGCCCATACAACTCGAAGGCCTTTTAATAATTTGGTGTGCCCAAAACTGGTGCTGAACACAGTGCAGTCTTGAGCAAATCAAAAGCTTTCTGGTGTTCCAAGTTCCATGGCATTGGCAAAGAAATGCCCTTCTTTGTCAAAACCAACATTGGTTTGATCACTATTGAGAAGTTCGGGATCCACTGCCTACAGTAAGAAGCCATTCCTCTCAAGGCTCTGACTTCCTTCTGTGTATTTGGGACAGACATGTTAGAAATCATTTTAATCTGTTCAGGCGTCAATCTTCTTCCCTCCTTTGACAGGAGATAGCCTAAATAGGCAACCTCCTGTCGACAATATTGAAACTTTTTCAGTGAAACTTTATGTCCATGCTTTGCTAGGTGAATAAGCAACAACACAGTGCCCTCCTTACAGGCACTTTCTGAATCTGCAGCTAAAAGAAGGTCATCGACATACGGAAGCAATGTACAAGTAGCAGGCAACTCAAGTGTATAAAGCTGCTCTTTCAAGGCCCTACTGTAAATGCTCAGACTTTCTGTGTACCCTTGTGGCGCACGGGTGAATGTAAACCAGCGTCCCCCTAGGGTGAACGTGAACAGGTATCTGCTATTCTTGTGTATAGGAATGCTAAAAAAGGCATTCTTAAGATCTACAACCCTAATATGAGTAGCAGAAGCTGTAATCATTGTTAAAATCGTTATCACATCAGGCACAATAGGAAATTGTGGAGCAACAATCTTGTTGATAGCGCGTAAATAAATAATAAAATGAAAAGGAATTGCATTATCACCTTTATTATACACCGCTAAAATCGGACTATTGCACAAACTACCTGCAATTTCTTCAATTACCCCACGGTGCACAACATCAGAAACTATACGCTTCAAAGCTTGCTCACCATCAACCGAAATCTTATACTGTGGAATACGTGGCAACTTTACTCCTGGTTTCAAAAAACACTGACATCATTATCCTCAATCGCCCATAAACACTCCGGAACGTCACTAAATTCTGGTGGTAAGGGTCTAGTCAGAAACTGTGAGACAGAAAATTGCTGTGGTGAAATCGTCAAACGCACTCCATCTGAGGAACAATGAATTACCACATTTAATTCCTTCAACAGATTCAACCCCAGCAAATTCTCAGCACAGTTTGATGTCAAAAGAAATGGAAAATGATCCGTGAATGGACCCAGTGAAATCGGTACCGGCAGAGAAACAGACTAACCACTGGCGTACCAGAAAACCCTACAGAAACATTAGTTTGCGCTGACAGTGGAATGTCTGGAACCCATGAATGGTCAATGGAACACTTCTGTGCTTCTGTATCTATCAAAAATAGATGTTTACTATTTCCCACTATCGTATCAACGTAGAGACCTTCTGATTAACGGGAATAGGGCAATCCTAGTAAAACAATATATCATCAAAGGAAATGCCTTCAGAGAGATAAGCAGTGGAAGGTTGATCAAAAATATTTCTATTATCCATACTTGGTGGCTGATTGTCTTGTGAAAAGGACTAAGGATTCTGAGAAAACTGGCTTCTGCCAGGACCCCTCCCCCAGGGCGGCCTCTGGATCGTCTACCCATGATACCATATGTGTTATTCGACCTCTGCTGGAGGATCGGGCATTGTACTCGCCAATTACCCTCTTGTCTGCAATAAGCACATTGGTTCACGTGTATAGAACCCAATGGCACATTACCATGTGGAACATACTGTCCCCTAAACTGTGTACTACCCCCTCTAAGACCTCTAACAATCTGTTGCAACAACACCTTAGTTTTCAAGTCTCCCTTTTTCTTTTCAATCCTTTCCTTCTCATTATTGACTCGGTTTTCATAATACTGAGCCATATGCAGTACTTCAGACTGAGGCTTAGCTTGCCAAGTGCTCTCAGAAGTCATAATTTGTGACTGGATGTCAGGTAACAATCCACGCACAAATGTGTCCACAAATAATCATTATCCAGACTCTGTGCTTAAATCTTGTCCACTAAAATCTGAAAATACTTGTTCAAACCAATTAAAGAATTCGGTAGCACCCTCAGACTTTCCTTGGACACAAGCAGTAAGTTTGTCCCAAACAATCCTTCTCTCAGGAATTAAGGCTTTCAGTTTTGTCACTATTCTATCAGGCAAAGTCAGTACTACCTGCGGTGGTCTCTCACCAGCTTTCCTTTCTCTGTCTTGCCTCGCCAAATGATCCCATGTGTCCCCTAACCCTGCTACATCATCTACTCTCCTAATCTGTTTCCACAAATCGACAGGTAGGAGCACAGGAAATAACAAATCTATGTCACCCAGAGTAAATACTGACGACTGCAAGACAGATTCCATTTCTTTATAGAACCGTGTCGGATTCTTTCTAATATCTGGGATAGATTGATGTTGTTCACTTCCTGCCTTGAGGACGGGATATGAACAAACTGTGATACATAATGTGCATCAATGTCATAAGCAGTTACACCCGTTGCAGCATTGGCCGGGAACTCAACTTTAGGGACAAATGTCGGAGGAACCTCTCTCATAGGCAGCTGAGAAGTAGGCAACTCCAAACGCTTACTGAGCAACAGAGCTAAATCGAGCGCTAAAGCAGCTGTAGGAGTGTCAGATGAAAAAGCTCTCTTATAGATATTCAATAATTCTGCGGGACAACAAATCTACATTACCTGTATCACTTTCCTCTTCATTTCTGGCGTATACTGACTATACGTGTCATATACTTCTATGGGAGATATCGACATGTCTGAAATCCATCTAAGTGCATCTCTTGTGCAAATTTCAATTTCTGCACTCATCGATTTACAAAGAGGAAGGAATTGTTTCTGAACAAACATAGCGCCCAAACTATCACCATCTATTTCATCATTCGTAACCTTTCTAACTCCCTTCTATACTCAAAAACCCTCTCAATGTGCTCATATACTTTCTCCACAGTATCTCTTGAATATGCTAAAACATTCAGATCCCTCTACCCTTGTGGGAGATGTACATCATTCAGTCTGTTCCACATTATGGATAAATGAATTCCCAACCCTTCAATAAAGACATTTTTCTGAGGAAAACATTCTAGATTAGCGAGTGTAGCAAAAACATCAGATTGTTCACCCTTCTCCATGCACTGTCTAGCCCATGCATTCACATCTCGCTTTCTTTCCTTAGACACTGTATTACGAGTTACAATTTTTGATTCTGCTCCCTTATCAGCTACACGCAGAACAAAACCACTTGGAAGAGAAAGAGTAGACAAATCTTGTACACTAGGTAACGAAGGTGCCATCACTGGTGGAAAAGACCATTCTACCAAACCCATAGCAGCAGGCAAAGGTGGAAGTACAGGTGGAGGAAGAGGAGGAGCAATAACTGGAGGAAGAGGAGCAATAGTAGGAACGGTAGGAGGAGCAGGAATTGCTGTGGGAGGAGGAACAACAGCAGGAAGAGGTAAAACAACAGGAATAAGTACATAAGGAGGTGGCACAGTGGCACCAGGCCTCCGTTCAATTAAAAGCTTGTCAATTAATTCATCTGAGGCATGGAAATCTTCAGATGGGTATATTTTCTGAATGCCAAGTTGGAAAGCCCTATCCATATTTCTAACTGACTCTGACTGTTTTTGTTGATCATACAATAACGCTTTCTCAGCATTCGACATATGTCGGCGCGCATGTTTCTCTCTACTTTTAAGCTGCTGCATAGCTTCTTTTTTTCAATTTTGTAATACATCAAATGCTGCAGGTCTAGCTTTTTTCTTTAACATTATAGATTCTAAATATTCTATGCGAGAAATCTCAAAGCTACTATTGATTGGCCACTGAAGTTCGGAAGCATGTCTAGTTTGTCTGTGCCAAATATCATTAAACACTATACTACCAATGCCATGCTTACAGTACATGGTACATGCCGGTGACCCTTCCTGTAGTGCCGGACGGACAAATTCCAAAGATTGTCTGTCTCTGCGGAATAATGCCCTGACACAGGCAGACACTTTCTCAGGCATATCAGATTACTGGTGTTACCTGGTCAATAATTGTACTCGCGAGGACAATGCGCCAAATCCAATATCAGGACACTTAAGAATCGGGCACGACTCACCTGATTCAAAGGACAAAAAGAGGTCTGATAGGATTACAAAGGATCGATGTGGCTGGCGATTCCGGCAAAAATACCCTCCTCGATATGGGGACCCTCGTCACGATGCCGTCTTGGACCGTGAGCTCACCGTCCAGGGATCGGGCCGTGCAGTACTGTTGAGGTGTCACATCTCATCCATCCCTTTCTCACTGTCGGATCCCGGTCCGATAGCCGTGTCAAATCTTCAACGAGATGGCATCAATCTTGAGGGTGCCTATTCAGGGGCCATCTTGTAAAATCATGCAAATATCGAGCCTTGGTACCACCAAAAATTTGATCCACCATTCACGAAGTCAAAGTTTTATTCTGTACAGATTCAAATATCAAAGCAGATAGCCATCTGGTCCACAGCGCCTCGTAGTGCATACCAGAAACACTGTGAGGGGAGTGAGTCCTGATCATCACAAAACAAAACATTACCAATGTCACCTTAGAGGCATGGGAGTAGTCAGTAATCATTGCTGAAGCCACTACCTTGCACCACTCCTTGCAGCTAGTGTCACATGCCATTAATGAATCACTTTCTCTTCAGACTGATGTATCCTTCCCGGGTTGGGCAGATCCTTTTGCTTCCATGCACGAAGGTAGCCATTTGAATGACACAGCAATTTTAAATATTCCCACCCATAAATTAATTCCCAGAACCCCCAGGTGCATTTGACCACACACGACATTTTGTGGGTTAAATGAGTGGAGAAAATCCAGGTTCTCACTTTGTGTTAGCTAACCTGCTCAAGTACAACGATTAATAGTCTCCATTGCTAGCAAACATCTGCAATGCCACAGCTGATTTAGCCTAGTTGGGAACGCGCACTATTAATACCAGTCTATAGTTCTCACCTCAACACGTTAAGGTGCATTCAAGTGTTGTTAAGCCCCTCAGAGAGTTTTGGCGTTATTATATATGATAAATGATAGGATTGGCTTGTGACTGCCAGGTTACTTGCAGGCACCCTTTACTGAGTCAGGGTGGGAATGAATAGGTACAGTAGTTCAGGCGCTACTTCTCCCACCTCTTACCAGTGGCTTAGAAATCACCTGTTTACCTACGATGTATGGCTGTTTCCACTGCTTTTGAACTGGTGAATCCAAGGAGGCTATAGTTGATTTTGGAGGCAATGCACATACCACGTGGACATCATATGAGGCTAATCACAGCGCTTGAGCTTTAAAAAATGTGGTCAAGTTTCACAGGAGAAGGCACCAACCAAAATATGGCAATGAGGAGTTTGCTAGGGTTGTTTGCTTGCTCCTCTCCTCTTTAATCCCTGCACCGGTGTGCCTGAGAAGGTGCTGGTGGAAACCTCTCCACATATACCCTACATCTGTCCATGTAGGATACCCCTGCTCCCATATGCAAACTGTTATGTGTATAGTTTGCTGAATGAGAGTGTGATGTCACAGATGATGCTCAGAATGTTAAGAGAGTTTTTTTTTTAACGATGCCGCCCCCACTTCTCAAGCATTGTCAGTTGGGATAATGTAGTCTGGGTGGTGGGGACGAGTGGGTCCAGTTTATGTGTAATTTATGTAACCTGTAACTGTGAAGATTCTTATTATATATACTCACCTGGAAACTTACCAGAAGAGTCCAGGAGGTTCCTTTATTACACGAACAAACCCGAATGCACGCATGCCTGAATGCCCTAAAGAGATTTTTAAGCAATATTACCCGAGCAGGGCCAGGTAATTCCCGCCATGTGAGGGTAGTATTGCTATTAATGGCCCAACATGTTGAACCGGGGTACTAATAGTGGGGGTTTTTAAGTTCAGAAACAATAAGTTCACAAATTCTCAACTTAAACTATACTACAAAATAAGATGGCCACCCTGGATCGGGGAGAAAGGAACAACACATAGGGCCTCATTACACGGAAGGCGGTGGTCCAGGGTGCTATTAGCACCCTGGACCAGGCCGGTAAAATACCGGCACCGCCTTGGCGGAAAGGGGATTTACCGCCCCATCCCAAGGTTGGAGGGGCGGTAAATCCCCCTTCCGCCATTGCCCTTCCCCATTCCCATTTCTGCCCCATAGGGCTCAATGGGAATGGGGAAGGCGCTAATTATGGCACCGCAATTTTGCGGTGCCGTAATTAGCTCCGAGGTCCCTTAGCGGGTTGGTATTTAACGCCTGCAAAAAGCAGGCGTTAAAACTCCAACCCGCTAAGGGACCTCGTAGTAAGGCGGCAGGGATTTACCGGTACCGGTATTTTACCGGTACCGGTAAATCCCTACCGCCTACCGTGTAATGAGGCCCATAGTCCCTTCTCCCTTTCCATGGTGGCCGTTCGGTGACATGCCGAGAACACCAGTGAGAGACATAGCAGGCCAGGTAAGTGGGGTGGGGCGGGGGGAGAGGATAGGAGATGTGAGAAAGGGGGTTGAAGGTGAGGGAATGGGATGCGGGGGAGCATGCACTTACCTTTACCCAGCGGCGGAAGATGATGGCCTCCAGCTGTGAGGAGGCTCGGAGCTGGTGCTTTACCATCTGGTAAAGCCCCCTTTCTTTTCCTCATTTGCTGGGAGGTTGAAGCCATGCCCGTGGGCTACCCCACGTTATGAGATCCATTGACTTGGTAGTAAATCTTGGCTAGCCCAGAACATGCAAGAATGCTAGAACACCAATGCCAGCCACTGGTGTGACAAACTTAACATCATCACGAGGAGTTTTAATTGGTACAGCAGAAACTATTCTGTAAGCGAAAATATTTTGTGCAGGAATCTTTAGAGATAATTAAGCCTTTAAATCATGTTCATGCCCTTTTGAGTAATCCTTATTTGACAGGAAAATATCTGCTTTTGAATAGTGTTACAAACCGGCGAGCCCTTATAACCATTTTTGGATTAAATCTTCTCACCACTAGAAAGAAAAGGGTTGGCAGGCGGGGTAAAGAGCCACTGGAAAGCTGATGCCTGTTTTACTGGGCGATCGAGGAACGCCAATGCATTTTTCATTAAGTTGTTCTGCTGTTCTGCTCATGTCTTATTTACAAAAGCCACTTCTGGCGAAAAGAGGAATCAAACAATGCGGACCTGCTTTTTTTTTTTTTATCTGACTCCGAACCCAGGCATAGATGCCGCCCGTGTTCTTTAGAGAACCCTCAGACTGGCATTTAGAGTGAGGCGAAACAATGTGGCACGACCAGGGAAGAAAGACCTGTATTTTAATGGCGGGTTATCATTTTTAAACAGCTGCTTCTTTCAAAAGTGTGATGTTTATGTTATATTGTCTATAAAGAACCTTTTCAAATAATTCTGGGAATGCTTCTTTTCTTGATATGGGATTACATGGCAGTTTGTGTTTAAACTTGTGTTAATTTTTCTATTTTAAACAGTGCTATATGTTTTATGCCATCTTTTTCCGATTCTGATATGAACTATTGTCAATGGATTCATTAAAACCAGTTCTAATATTCCCTATTAGCATCCAGCTGGGACTGCTGGGCAATCAAGTGGTTCGGTACGCAGGTTGGCACCTCCAGTAATGTTCTCTCTATTTCTTTATGGCGTATTTGTTTAGGGACATTAGGGACAGCACAACATGCCATCTGGCGTCAATATCAGAGTGCAGAAAAGGGGACAGGGTACACACAGAGGATGGTCAGGTGGCATAAGAACAGTCAAAGCTCGCCCATATGCAACACTTTTGAGGGAATGAGGCACTGGACGGTGTTACAATGAAGGTTTACCAGTAATATTGAAGGTAAAGCCTCAGGGTGGGGCAGAGGGGTAAGAGTGGTCGACCTGGCCCTTGTATCTGTGCCTGCCTTAGACGTAGGATTGGTGCCTTAATGTCTGCAATTCTTTTGCCAATATCTGGATATACATGACCCAAAAGCAGTGATTCTACCTTGCCTTTTTACCTTCTTCATTCTGTTGATTTCGTGCTTTTATTCAGTCTTATATGTCCATAACTGATTTATTTGCAATAATATATAAAGTGGGTGTTACCAAAGAATAGCTCTCAATAAAGACTACCTTTACTGACTTAATCTCTCCCACCAACGGTAACCTCGTCTTAATTATTGTCAACCGCCACCTTTGGAATTTTATCCTTCTCATTTCCTTTGTCCCACACCCCCTGCAGTTGAAATCTCTCCACCCTAACTCCTCCCTGCACCTCCTGCTGGCGTAGACAAGACCTCACTCCAAACCCTCACTCCACCTTCTTCTTAGATCAATACCCCCTTCCCTAATCCCTTCACCACCTCCATGTCTCCTCCAGCCTCCAACCTTCAATTGCAACTTCTCTTCTGTCGTAAGCTACTCCCACTCTTCGAATCCTCTTTCTCCTCTCCAGGCCTCTACCCCATTCAAACCCAGCCTTTTCCAAACCACATCCTAACTCTTGCCAGTGTCTCCCTCTCCAAACAACCAATCCATCAAACTGAGAGCTCGGGCCCATATAGCCCTGCAGCAAGTTTCCCCATGCCAGCATCTGCACGCCTATTGCAAACTGGTGAGAAACTGGAATTGACCACCTGTGTTTGTTAATTGACTTGGGGGAGTACCAAGTTTCCAAATGGCTGATCCTCCATTGTGGATCCCATATCTGTCGTGATCGTAGCAGGGAGCCATGGAAGCAGTTATTTGCTACTGTACCACGACAATAGCATGGTTGCTCAATTCAGAGACCACTAGCTGCTAGTATAATTAGAACACACCCATATCCTATGTGGACCTGCTCTATAGGCTGCACAATACATTTGTATGAATTCCTGATGCCAGTGTAATCCCTGAGTGATGCTGCACAATCATTTGCCAAGGGCTCCTTATGCCATGGCATTCTCGAGTCAAGTCTGGTTGTTCTCCGTGCAGAATACCTTATGTTTTCCTGGTAGCATTCATACTCCCATTCTCTTAAAGGGGAATTTCTGCTAGCATCAATATTTATTAAAAGGTGAGTGGCTTGGTACTCGTGTGACGAAATGACTACTACCCTGTAGGAGTACCGGGATGAGTAGTGGCTAAAGCACCTAGTCAGCCCCACACTAGTACTAAACCAGCAGTGATCCCAATCATGAAGTTGAAACGGGCACAGTCCAAAACGTATGCCTGCTTCATCTCTTTTGGTAACTTGGGCTGAGGACAAGGTATATTCAAAAACAAAAACAGATCACCTCCAAATATGAAGGTATCAATCAACACACACACCTGCAATTAAAGCATATATTCACACTTAAATGGAAGAATACAAAGTTTGAAATAATCAAAATTAGACAATTATATTAAAACAAACACACCTAAAAAGTGTGTGTTATATTCATTCAACACCCATTCAACATCCCACCACAAATAAATCTGATAACATGAATACATTTTAAAATTCATAATTATACCAAATCCATCACCACACCCAGTTACAAATGTGTACCAACAAACACACTATTAAAAAAGACACAACCAACATTTAAAACTGTAATAGAAACCCATGAATATAGAATTACTTGCAGATCCTGATGCCTTATGGAGTGCTGTGGATATCCTATTGCCGCAGTCACTTGTACACAACATATTTCTGTTCACCCTCATTAGGAATATTCTTCAGGGGCAGTTCTGTAAATAGGGCAGAAAGCTAAATGTTCTCTATTTGCATAAAAATATCTGTGAACACAAATGTGTTCAATGAATTGGTATGGTGCGTAACTATGAAACCCTTTCTTTGATAATTTAAATATAGACATATGCTGAAACAACTTTCCAATTTATTACCTGATTGTGGGATATTTTTACCCATGCCGATGTGCCCCACTGCACCCCTGTGCAAATGGGGAAAGAAACAGCCAAAAAGGGATGCGCAAACCCCTGTGCATGCAAAAAATCTGCACATGGGTCACACTCACCAAAGGCTGCACACCCCTGCCACACAGTCAAAGTGGGAGGAAAAACAGGACTCACTGCAGGAGAATGGCAGTGGGTGCTGTTACATTTCACATGAAGCAAGGCTACAGAATTGGGCTAAAAACCAGAAATGCCTTTTTAAAAATGCAGCTTTGCAACCTTCAAGGTGCTGTTTTGGCGCTAGACCCATTCATTTGTCAGTGAACCAGTGAAATTAACAGGGCAAAGATCATACATTGTGACCAGAGAAGCATGGCCTCATTGACTGGCAGCAGCTAAGAAATGTATCTCATGAAAATGCAGCTAAAGATGGCAAAATATGTAACAATTTCAGCTGTGCAGAGGAAACTCTGGTATAAAGGATTCAGTTTAAATGTGCTTTTTCCAACAAGAAGTGCAAATTCACATGTTTAAAAGCATGTTTTTCTGAAAGCCCTAATTCTTTAAATGTCCAAATCCCTTATAAACTGTGTTCATTTTTATATGTTTTAAATGAAAGATCTTAAAGTGAAGCTTAAAGATAAATCCCAGTTTTGAGTTAACTATTTAATTCTGACTTGACAGTCCCTGGGAAAGATGACACTTCAGGTTGACACTCCCCTTCTACAGGAAGGCTTAATTGATGCTGGAGGTTCTCGCATATTGACAACAATGAACTCATCAGACATTCGTCTCTGGCTGAGCCAAGGACAATGTCAGGCTGAGCACTGATTCCTTTAGGGGAGGGGCAGGGAACTTCCCTCTGGACCCCCACCCACCCTGATCAAGGGAATGTGACAGATGTTGAAAGGAGAGAGAAAAAGTGCTAAAAGATATTTGTTGTTTAAAAAGCCTATTTGTGATTAAGTTTTGAAAACCTTTAACTTTGCAACATGAAGGAGGACAAATCTACAAATTGGTAGTTGTAGATCTAATTGTATGCTCTTTCTGTAAAGACGTGAGTGAACCCTGTACTGCATAAGAAACCAAAGTTACACAAAAAGAATAATTGTGGCAAAACTATTGATGCTGCAAATATAATATTGTATACCCGTGTTCTAGGGGTAATTGCCCAGATATGTACTGAATTAGGAATTGTTAGGGCAAACCGTTATGATTAACATTCACAAAATTCCACAGAATGACAAAGACAGCTCTTACTGAGATGGGAGTTAGATGTCAGGATAACCCATAACATATGTAATGTATGTGTCCAATTTTATTAGAGCGCATACTTATAGGGATGTACATTTCTGGGAAACTTAAATTGTGGTTCAAATCAATTTGGGAGTTCCCAAATCATAAAACAAAATAAAATGACAGCTCTTTCTGACTTCCAACCAGAAAAAGGCACTATCACAGCCGTGGGGGTGCGGTTTGAAATTCTGCCCTTTCGATAACATTTGTGATGTCACTTGGCATGATAAATTTAGGTACTTCACCACACACAGACAGACACTGATTCCTGACTCCATCCTGATTGCCGTGTGACACCCTGTTCCAGAATTCTTCATCTTGTCCTGTTCCAGAACTTTTCATCTTGTCCTGATCCAGGCTACTTTGCAAAACCAAGGCCCACCAATTGCTGAACTCTTTTTCATCTAGGTCCTAATCCTGAACCATCCTAAACTTCAGGAAAGAATCATTCTGATCCATTCTGGCTTGCTACAATTCAAGCTTGCCTACTGAACTCACAACCCCGCTAATCTACTGTGTCCAGAGACCAGAAGGACCAATCCAATCCAATGTGAGGTGCAGTACAATTGACCAGAACCGCCCAGCTGACCATCCTGCCAAAGGTGCCCTGCTGCCGGTAGACCCGACCTGTGATGACCAGAACCCTGGCGGTCCAATCTTAAATTACAGTGGACTGTAAGTATCAATAGGAATCCTAGTAACCCATAGTATATTTGCCTTGTCCTATCCCAATCTCAACCTATCCCATCTTTAACTTCAGAACCTCCAATATTGTCAGAACCATTCTTGCAACCCTGTTTGCAATCCATAGTGTAGTGAGGATTTTCTCCTTTGTTTCATTAGACCATAAGCCATTAATGATTTGGATTAAATAAGTAATTCCCATAAAGAAAACCTAGTATCCTCCATGTGAAGAGTTACAAGCGGCCGTGCGTAACTGTGGAGATTCCCGGGTGGCATTGTATTTTTCTTAGTCAGTAATATAGTTTAAATAAAACCAATCTGTTATTTTAAAACCAAATTTCTGCTTTTCTCTACTCTATTTTTTTCAAAAACGCCTCTCATTAAAACTTACATAACTTCTTCATTTTTATAGCTAGATACCTAATTTCAACTCTCAGTTAAACCTAAGACCCATAGCTACACCCACAACTAATAACAGCATTATGAAACAGTATATTTGACCCATTTCTATTAGAAATAGCATAGTGAAATTTAGGCGCGAATTCTCATTTTTGCAAAGTTTTACACGTGTCTTTTCCCATTCAAAGTGTTTCTTAACTTCCATTCTGATCTAAATTGTGTACTGTTGATCATATTGTAGCTTATATTTGTTAGAACCTGTTCATTGTTGCTCCCCTAGGAATTTCTATCAATTTAAGGATTTATGCACACTTTTCTTTGTTTCACAAAGTCATTTTCAACTGTCATTTTAAAAAGTGCAAATTTTAGGTGCTGCATTACTAACAAGGATTTAAACATGCATGTAAAACTATGATTATATTTCTGCAAGTTTAGCTGAGATTCAGAGTGACTCAGACTCTGCCAGCTTTGTGGTGAAGTCAAGGTCGACAACACACAGAGCTCTGCGTTTTATCACAGATAAAACCTTTTTTATGTTTGAATTTACAATGTGCACGGACCTGTCATTCTGTGTAACTTTCGTATTTCTAGTTGCTGATAAAGAATAATAATTTGAAATGGTAATTTAGTTTCAGTGTATTCATTCTGCTATCAGTCTCATTGAGTTGGCATGCATAGAGATGTAACACGTGCACTAAGGAAAATACCAAAGCAACCTTAGTCACAGTAAATTGTTTTACTCTGAGAGGCTGAATGAATGTTTTGTATTTCATTTGCATGTTTAATGTATTTTGAAACACAACCAAAGGGGCATAAGAGTGCTAATGTAAATACAATATCACAG
The DNA here is from genome assembly GCF_040938575.1 of Ambystoma mexicanum. NCBI lineage: Eukaryota > Metazoa > Chordata > Amphibia > Caudata > Ambystomatidae > Ambystoma > Ambystoma mexicanum. The sequence goes on from NC_090937.1 coordinate 434,766,721, forward strand.
CAGAGCATGAACCAATTATTAAGAGTGTACTAAGTCCAGTATTTGTTTATCGTTAGTGACCTGGTGAAATATTTGGTAGGCAGTGTTCTGAAGTTAGTCTCACTACTGTAAAAATACACCAATGCGTTTACCACAATATACTACCAAGAAATACCACAAAATACCACCATACCAAATACCACTAAATACCACAAGATACTAAATATAACCCAAAACATCTCTAACAATGCGTCACCCGTCTCCCTGTGGAAGAATAATTCAATCAATACCAACAGCTGAGAAGTGCATCTGGCAAACAAGAGACTGGAGACAGAATACACCAACACTGACCTTCTGTAACAGCGAGATCTTGCAAAAATAGTAGCTTGTGAATATTACTGTATCGGTTGCACTCATAGTAGAATGTGAGCCCCATCTGTATGTTGAGTTTCACACTGCAGGGAAGTACATTGAAGCTTTATACTGTGAAATACCAAAAAACCTGATTATAGGTGTGGAGGTGTAATACATGCTTAATATTCCAACAGTGTTGCCTGTTCCATAACTGTGCTCTACACTGCACTAAAGACTTGTCTAGGTGCAACTAGGCTACAACCATGAACATTACAAAAGTACATCAAAATGTAAGAGATCAACCAATGCCCGCCCTTGACTATAAATCTCAAAGTCTGTTCCCAACTTCCATAGCGATTGTTCCCCAAACATCCCCATTTAAGCAACAGTAAAGATACCAGTCCTAAAGGGCAAGAGCATGGTTTAACCCATTCAGTATATGTATTTAAATGGCCACAATTACCTCTTACCTCTGCATCAATGTGGGGGCAGGCTAAACGTGAAACAGGGCCGGCCTGAAAACGTTTTGCAACAAGGCAGCCACCATCACAAACTTTATAAAAGAGGAATGCAATTCGACAAGGAGTCATGTGATAGTACATGACGACATGATTGCAAGTTGCGTGACTGTCTGGTATTATCAGAAACTGAATACGTGTAAATCTGCGGCAATCTTAAAGTAGCACAATGTGCCATGATGATGAATAGTATAGAGACTCACAAAGCTAACTTATCACCATATAAATCTGGCAGAGTAGGGCATCCATATCGTTAAAAGTTCAATACCTCATTAAGTCCTATGATATGGCACCCAGTAAAAAAAATGGAACCATTTAAAAAAAAAGTATACTTCTGGGTCACCTGCTTTTGATAGAATGGTCCATCACAGATCATTTTTAGTATGTTGATAGTCAAGGAAATGTTGTGCTGAAGGTGCATTGATGTTTCCAGTGTGTGCACTCCTTTGTTCTATGATCCTTGCTTTAACTTTATGAGTGGTCAATCCAATATAGATCTTCTTGCAAGGGCATTTGAGGCAGTATATGACCATCTTAGAGTTGCAATTGGTCAGTGTGTGCTGTTCCCATGCATGTTCTAAACCAATATGAACATGACTCGAACATGTGGTACATTTACAAATACTGGAATGTCCACATGTGACATTCCCTGTAGGCCTGGGGAAACCCCAGGTTTTCAGGCAAGTCAATTCTCTGTTTATATAAGGCATACGCACATCTGATCTCACTATAACATTTGTAATCTTTCAGCTCATCTTAAAAACAAAGAGGGGAGGAGGTAATGTGTGTAAAGGTGGAAACACATACTAGCTTGTTTCCTGGCATGCTTCTTGGTTTTAGCTCTAAAACGGTTTAGCTAGAAATGTTCCCAACACATTTCTTGACATTGTGGATGATCTTCTAGGGGTAATTCTAGGCCCTCAATACCCCTTCTGCCTCCTCAAAATGACCCATATTAGAACTATTCCCCCTGAGATGGACATCTTGACTAAACAGTAGATTTACCCATAGTGTTTTGGTGTGAATGCTGTTAACATTTAGCAATGTGTTCGAATCTGTGGGTTTTCTAAAAGGTTTAACTTTTAAAGTATTTTCCTCATAATATATGGAGATATTTAGAAAGGCAATCTCAGAGCTGTTGACAGAATGGGTGAAATGAAGTCTTGGTTATAGATTGTTTAGCCAGGTTATAAAAGTGTCAAATTTTTCAATAGGCCCATCCCAGATGACTAAAACATAATCTATATATCTTTTCCACATTTTGATGTGACGATCGAACTAATTGTCTATTGCATGAGTGTAGGTCTCCTCAAAATCATTAAAATATTGCTTGGCTTATTTGGGAGCTACCGTAAAGCTACCATAAAGCCAATTGCTCAATTTGTTGATATAAGGTCTCTTGAAATCTGAAAATAGCTTTTGGTAAGACACATTTCTGTGCACCAGCTCACAAATACTCTTAATTCCCTTGATATGTCCAAGAAATATAACTCCAAATGTTCAGCCACAATATACAAAATGTTGTACTCCAGTATATTGGTATATAACGCCTAAATGTCCATAAACACAAGAACCTCTTTTCTGGGGTCAAAACGTAATCCTTCCACCTTGAAATTGACATGTGTGGTGTTATTGGTGTAAGAATCTCTGGTATTTTCTTTTTAAACAGAAATCAGCTACCTGAGATAAGGGGGGTCATTAGGAGTTTGAAGGTAGCCATGGCGCTATTAGACCCAGGTTTGGAGGCGGCCATGGCGCTATTAGCTATTAGCGCCATGGCTGCCTCCAAACCCGGGTCCGGGTCCGGTCTGGTGGAATGGGGACTTACAAGGGACATTACGACCTGTGCAGACCCGGTAAGTCCCCATTCCAAATGCCATTCCCCATTCCCATTTCAGTCCCATAGGGGAATGGGGAAGGCGCTAATAACAGGCCCGCAAATTGCGGGCCCATTACTACCTCCAAGGTCCCTTAACGGGTCCCGTAAAGAACGGCTGGTCAGACCAGTCGTTCCTGGGGGGACCCGCTAAGGGACCTCGGAATAGGGCGGTAAGGGTTTAATGGCACCAGTCTCCTTACCGGTGACCGTTAACCCTTACCACCCAACTCTTAATGACCCCCAATGACTCCAAGATCAAGTTGTTCTCAGACACTATGCGGCATTGAGGGGGTGGTAGAGTACCCTTATGAATCTTAAGTACTGTGTGAATTATGGAGGTTCTAGTGGTACCGGGTATCAGAAACTGTGCCTCTTGTATCAAAATAATTCCTTTATTCTGTGCTTCCATATCCCTATTTTCAATAATGGCTTTGAGCTCTAATGAAAGCTCATTATTGAGAGGAGCATCATTATTGCTGTTGTTAACAAGTAGTACACATCCAGAAATGTACTCTTCTGTATTAAGAACCACAATAGCATCCACCCGCCCCTGGTCTGTGGATCTCATAGTAATAGAATTGTTTGTCTCCGAAGATTACAAAGCTCTCCGATCTTTGGTGCTCATGTTCTGAAGAGGAATGTTTTCATCTTTTTCTAATTTACTGGTTTCACTGAGCACTCACTTTTCAGAAAATTTCCGCTGATATGGAAGAGTAAGCAGGTGTATGAGCTGATACAGCTTCAATACAAAAACAATAATGTCCAACAAAAGATTTACAAAAGGAGCACCTTTACGTTAAACAAATTCACACAACTAAAAACCCAAAGACCACCTTCTGTAAAGGAAACATAGAGAAGGCAGAATTTGGAATTAAGGGCTTCCCAGGGCTCGGGTTCGAAGAACATGTGACAGACAGGCAATCATTTCAGCAATGAATGTCATATTTAATTAAGAAGTCTTTTCAAAGGTAGAGGCTGGGATCATATAAGTAACTATGGCCCTTTTTTGCAGGCCCAGAGGACAGGAGCACTTCAAATACTTTTAATTTCATGTTCTTTGCGATTGTCAGCATTGTGACAGGCTTTTAGGAGCTTCATGAAGTGGTGTTTTGATTTTGGGTTAGTGAGCTGTTTGACTGGGTTAAACATTCATGTGTTCAAAGCATCAACTGCCCGTCCATAAAAAAGCTTGGAACAGGCAGGCGATATCTGAATGGGCAAGTGTCCCAAGGGTCAAGGTGTGTCTTTTATTCTGCCATTGACAATCAGGAAGGTCAAGGGGTCTGTTGGGTCTTTTACTCTATGGCAGGGTAATTTGCAGTATGCCATGCCCACACAGTAGATTCACCCCCCATGTGCCCTTAGAATGGGTAGGGAGAAGAGATTTCCTCTTCCTTCGAGTCTACTGTCTTCACCTCTATGTCAGATGACTTTGGAATAGACTGCATTCCTAACAGAGTTCCAGTATAATACTCTTGTCCTAATTTCCGGATATAAATCAACTGAGAGAAGAGTTTCCTACCCTCATAAAGGGAACATGTTACATTTAATGCAAGCCTGTTGTTAGGAGACTAATACAGCCCAGTATAACAAGTGTTTGCCTTTTGACATAATTCCCAGAGTGCTTTGTCTGGAGGAAGTGGGGAGGGAGCAGGAAATTATCGAGCTCTAGCCTAAACCAAACCTGGTTTTAAGGTTTTTGAATAATAGTTTGTTTTGTGTTGTCATTTATGCAGAATAGCATTTTTTTCAGATAAAGCTTCCAGTAGACAGTAGATACCAAATTCTCAGACCATGGATCCCACTGAATGATCACACTTTAAGGCAGCATTGCATGTCGTCAGCATATTGGTCTAAGGAGCAGTTTTTCTTGGAGAGCATGACCCCCTAGCCATTCCTTGTCCTTCTTCAAGCACTGTAAAGAGCATGAAACCCTGATGAACACCAAGAAGCGAGATCTGGAACCATTTATGTGTATGAATGAATGTTTGTCTAATAGCAACAACGTAAGTCCCTCCAATATTGTTTGGGAGAAACTTTTATGGAAGCAGAGGCTATCCGAATATGATACGATATGGCATTTGTAATGCACCTGCACACAAGTGTTTCTAGGCGTGACAAGAAAAAGACGGGGAAACAGAGGGAGGACAAAACAACGATCTTACTAGGCCTTGTGTCATTAAGATCGCTCAAGTGCAGTGAAGTGGAAGGGGAGAAGTGCTGAAGAGGGTGGGGGGGTGCAGGTAACTGAAAGGTGCAGCCAGCGGGTGGCTCAGTGCAAGTAAATCAGAAAGTGCAGCCAACGGTTGTCTCATAAGTGCAGAGAGAAGGGACCGTATGGTTACCGATACAGACCGCAAGTGCTTGGGGAGCCTAGAGCCAGTTTGAGGTGCAAATGTACATGCAGGGACTTGGGCCCAAGTTCAGAGGGTGGCCAGGCAACCAGTGCGTGGAGCAGTCGGGGCGTCAGCAGGGGAGAAGAAGAGAGAAAGCAGAAGCAAAGAGGAAGGTCTTGAGTTGCTTCCGGAACCGGGGGTGGTTGTGCTCAAGTTTGAGAGAGGCAGGGAGGCTGTTCCAGAGGGAAGCCCCTGACGAAGATAGAGATGTAGCCTGGTGGTCTATTTTAATGAACATCATTGCCAGGAATACTGCATGTACTGCTGCTGTTGCAATGATATGGCAGGACCCCTTGCTCACTAGTCTTAGAGAGGCACAGATCCACCCTACTGATGAGGTCCAACCAGACCGAAACACGTGTCTGGGGTTTCTGTTGGTACTCTTGTTCAGAGGAGACTTGCCTCGCATTTCGGTGCTGGACTGCCCCAGGGCAGGACAAAGACTGATATGTTTGGGATATTTCTTCTCTGTGAAAGATAGTGAGCTAAAGACTCTGGGTAAGTCTCTCGTAACCAGGACTAATGTCTGGCAGAGGGACTCCCAGGACCCCCCTTGTTAAATCTGCATATTTAAGTAACTTTGGGTCTCACCCTAAGTTACTAGGGGAATCCAGACGTGGACCCCTTGCTCACTAGTCTTAGAGAGGCACAGATCCACCCTACTGATGAGGTCCAACCAGACCGAAACACGTGTCTGGGGTTTCTGTTGGTACTCTTGTTCAGAGGAGAATTGCCTCGCATTTCGGTGCTGGACTGCCCCAGGGCAGGACAAAGACTGATATGTTTGGGATATTTCTTCTCTGTGAAAGATAGTGAGCTAAAGACTCTGGGTAAGTCTCTCGTAACCAGGACTAATGTCTGGCAGAGGGACTCCCAGGACCCCCCTTGTTAAATCTGCATATTTAAGTAACTTTGGGTCTCACCCTAAGTTACTAGGGGAATCCAGACGTGGACCCCTTGCTCACTAGTCTTAGAGAGGCACAGATCCACCCTACTGATGAGGTCCAACCAGACCGAAACACGTGTCTGGGGTTTCTGTTGGTACTCTTGTTCAGAGGAGAATTGCCTCGCATTTCGGTGCTGGACTGCCCCAGGGCAGGACAAAGACTGATATGTTTGGGATATTTCTTCTCTGTGAAAGATAGTGAGCTAAAGACTCTGGGTAAGTCTCTCGTAACCAGGACTAATGTCTGGCAGAGGGACTCCCAGGACCCCCCTTGTTAAATCTGCATATTTAAGTAACTTTGGGTCTCACCCTAAGTTACTAGGGGAATCCAGACGTGGACCCCTTGCTCACTAGTCTTAGAGAGGCACAGATCCACCCTACTGATGAGGTCCAACCAGACCGAAACACGTGTCTGGGGTTTCTGTTGGTACTCTTGTTCAGAGGAGAATTGCCTCGCATTTCGGTGCTGGACTGCCCCAGGGCAGGACAAAGACTGATATGTTTGGGATATTTCTTCTCTGTGAAAGATAGTGAGCTAAAGACTCTGGGTAAGTCTCTCGTAACCAGGACTAATGTCTGGCAGAGGGACTCCCAGGACCCCCCTTGTTAAATCTGCATATTTAAGTAACTTTGGGTCTCACCCTAAGTTACTAGGGGAATCCAGACGTGGACCCCTTGCTCACTAGTCTTAGAGAGGCACAGATCCACCCTACTGATGAGGTCCAACCAGACCGAAACACGTGTCTGGGGTTTCTGTTGGTACTCTTGTTCAGAGGAGAATTGCCTCGCATTTCAGTGCTGGACTGCCCCAGGGCAGGACAAAGACTGATATGTTTGGGATATTTCTTCTCTGTGAAAGATAGCGAGCTAAAGACTCTGGGTAAGTCTCTCGTAACCAGGACTAATGTCTGGCAGAGGGACTCCCAGGACCCCCCTTGTTAAATCTGCATATTTAAGTAACTTTGGGTCTCACCCTAAGTTACTAGGGGAATCCAGACGTGGGCCCCTTGCTCACTAGTCTTAGAGAGGCACAGATCCACCCTACTGATGAGGTCCAACCAGACCGAAACACGTGTCTGGGGTTTCTGTTGGTACTCTTGTTCAGAGGAGAATTGCCTCGCATTTCGGTGCTGGACTGCCCCAGGGCAGGACAAAGACTGATATGTTTGGGATATTTCTTCTCTGTGAAAGATAGTGAGCTAAAGACTCTGGGTAAGTCTCTCGTAACCAGGACTAATGTCTGGCAGAGGGACTCCCAGGACCCCCCTTGTTGGATCAGAATCCAGACTGGGAGGCCTGATAGTGATCAATGTGGTTTTGAGCTGGATGATTCCAATGTTCTTTCCAAACCTTTTCATAGGATGGGGATATGGGTTATTCAGGTATAATAAATGTGCAAAATACTTGGAGCCCCAGACTCCCTGATGACAGGCTGGGGTCCTTGCTGTCTCACTAAGGATAGGAAGGGCACCTGTTTGCACTATGTACTTTATGAAGGCATTGCATGGTTAGATTCAGATTACAGTTTCTTTGCTAGTGTGGTTCCCACCAATTATTTCACCACTGCCCCCTTAGTCATTTAAGCATGCAAGCAAAAGTTGCAGAGACACCTGTAACCTCCCAATGACTGTGCAGGTACATCAACAGTGAAGGGGTCATTAATATCTTCTTCTCAACTGTTTTTAAAGAGCCTTCGGTACTATTTCTCTTCTTCTGAGTGTCTCTAATCTTCACTAAATACCTACCTGTTGGGTGTGCCTCGTTTCCTTCATTCTGTCAAGCCTGCCATAGTGGAGAAATGATGTCCATTCTTGCAGCCAGGGAGAGGATGAGAGAGCAGGAGTGTCATGCCAGGAGGGAGGGCAGGTGAATGTGAAGGTTTTAGAGGGTTGTGTGCACAGTGTGGCAATGGTGTGCATTAAGCAACTGCACTGCAACCTATTGTCAAGAGACAACCCTAGCCCACAGATAACCTTATTTCTGTGACAAGAGTCTGGTTATGGGCCTGTAGAGCATGTTTGAACAAAGCAGAGAGTGGGCAACATGTGACTGAGCATCTAGATGAATAGTGCTGGCAGTCTCAAGGTACAATTATTAGTAACAAATGTTGGACCCTTTAATATTGTTGTAAGATTTCTGATAGTTTGACTGTCTGAATCTAGTTTCCATTTACTTACGAACACTTTCGTTTATTTACTTAATACATATTTGAATAGTAGAGTTTTACCTTAATAGACTAGCTTTGACAATATGAAATGCTTCACTATTTAAATTGGGGGGAGGGGTATGGCATTTGATAGATTAAATAGTTTATTGAGTGAGTTGGTAGTTATTGCTCTTGATGTGAGTTTCATTTGTTTCTGGGTCAGGTGTTTTTCATGAATACGTGATTTATGTTGAATAATTTCTGTTCTGACTGGTAGGATGTCAAGTGTATCTGATGAAGTCTTTAACTGCTTCAATGAGAGTCTTACACACATTAATGATGTCTATTTGATGTGTATACAATTGAGTTTGTAGTCACATCTATCACTGGTCAGGTTGTGCTTGCTTGCTCGGTCGAATTATTTAAGCCAACAGAAGTGCCTCTTTAGTTGAGTATACCAGGGTGCAGTGTAGAAAGTTTGTGATGAGTGGAACATGGTGTTCTGTTATGGTGTGTATTGTTAGAAAGGGATTTTAGAAAGGGTTGTTCTCGGTTGTTAAGAAACCAATACGTGGCTTTAGAGTGTTTACATGAAGTACTAGCGTGGTCTAATGGTGATTCATGTTTAATATGGATGAACATTTTGGGGGGTTACAAGCTAGTATGTACTTACATGGGATGGCATGATGGCATTGTCTGTGTCTATGTGTGTAATATGTAACCACACTCATTTCAGAGAGTTCTTCCTAGGGTTCAATTTTACATTATGTAACATCACATAACCTCTAATAGCCAATCATTTTCTGTAGTGTCATGGTGCATGTTATCTTCATTGGGCTGCCACCTGCTCTCCCTGTGTTACAGAATGCGTTGTTATGTGATGAATGTAAGTGAATCACTGGTTTATCATAGTTCTCTCCCTAACCTCGTCCCATTAAACAGCTGCTTCATATTCTAGAAAAGAGCTATCTAAACAAATACAATGAACCCTTTATCTAACACCTTTCATTAGACAGATGGTTGTTTTCCGTATGCGCTGTATCATTTTTGACTTTTTAAGCAGGATTTCATTGCAAGTATGAACAAGGATTGTTCAATTGAATGTAACTCATCGTGTGAAGCAACATTGTTTTCTCTACATTTTAAAATGGCCCATTGATAAAATTCAAAGCAACCTATGAAATGTTGCCTGTTGCTATTTATGTTTCACAATGCACTTTTGTAAACTGAAACATCTGCTTAGCTGCCTTACTCCTGCTACTTTTGCAATTACATTTTAGACAATAAGCCATGGACTATATTTTACAAATATAAAGTGACTGCTCTGTCTGTTAAAATTGTGTGAACATGCATTTAAACATTACTAACCCATTTTAAGCAGTGTTTGAATCAATTATGTTTCGATTAGAGAACTGTTGAAATCAGACCACATGTATGACTATGTCTGCAAACAAATGTATGCTATTTGGCTTGTTTTTTTTACGTTTATGACACCTCATAGGATCCAGGGGTTTAGAGTTAGTTTGCATGTCATAAAAGCTGCGCGTGGGCCTACTTCCAGGCCTCTGATTGAGACTCAGGAAGTGGCAGTTGTAGCTACATTTTCTAAGATGGCTGCTTGCAAGATAATGGAGGAATTCGCCTTGGCCAGCTGAGCCCTTATGGACTTCTTTTCTGTGGAAGGAAGCAGGCAGGAGGCTGCAGGGATGGTGCAGTGTGGCATTTCAGGCAGGGCGTAAGCCTCTGCCATCTCTAAACATAAATATTAGCAATACAGTTTGGGGATCTGGGATTCTGTCTTTTGTGGCGGTAGGGGATTGACCGCCAATGTAACTTCTTAGTAACACTAGATTTCCCCAGTCCAATTACATTAGGGATTTAGGCAGGTCATTTTGTTCAATATATTTTTATTGAACAGTCATCTGAAGGAATACACGATAATGAGCCAGTAAATAAGCAGTTCTCAACAAAATAATGCGAAAAGTTTCTCTGCCATTTTTAAACATGTACGCCAGTTGACCCCAGTGTAGTGAAAAAAGCATTTGCATGCACACACATGGATGCTATTGTGTGCATACATTTTACCAGGTTCTATTTCATCAACCCTCGGCTGTGATCATTAGACTCTTCTTCTTTGGAGTGTATTCAGTCACGATAGATGCGCCAAGGACTACATACCGAGGAAAACAACGAGGGTTGGGGTACTGAGACATAAGCCAAACAATGGATACATACGGCAAACATGTATACAATTGAAGATCTTCTACAGTCTCCTACCACTTTTCATCCTCCTGTCTTTGGTAAAATGCTTTTTTCACTGGCCGATATTAAAATTAGACTTTCACACCAGTTTTCATGGGAAAGCTTACTGTTAGATTTCACTCCTATAGAATTTCTGTCCATATAGTTATCAATGCCCTGATCATTGTCTAGTTCCCGTTGAAAAGGGTAGATTATGAGGTCTCACTCCGGAGAGGGTGGGGAGTTGGGGGTTGGTCATTCACAGCCGTAACTATTTCCAAACGCGCTCACACCTCACAGCAGAACCAAGAAACTCTTTCACTTTCATGAGCCATATGGCAAGGGAGCCCAACGCCTTCAAGCATGGCGGGGAGCCAGTAGACTTCAAACAGAGCGTACTGTTGGGTGAGCCACATGCTTAAATTGACATTCATTCTAACCAAATTTAGACACACCTCAGACCAAATTACAAAAGGTATTGTCAAACCAATTTAAGTCTCCCATCACTGTCTCTATCCATTGTGAGGATATTCAGGGGGGCTAGTAAGCTAATTACAGAGGCTGTTATTGCATCTTGTTGAGACTGAGATAGCAAAGTCAGGATTTCATGAAGTGAAACTTGCAGAGTGTCCTTCAGTTCTGTGAATAGTGCTGTCATTTTGCTGCATTTCACAATATCCAATTCTTTGAGCTTATACTTGCATTTAAAAAAAAAATCAAAGGATAGCAGGGAGTCAGAGTCATCCATCAAAGCATCTTTTAGCCACACAATACAAGCTCGGATCCACTTCTTCCAGAGTATTGATTTATTGTTTAGCTTAAGAGCCGTGTTATACCAGTCACAGGCTTCTGGTTGAAGTAGAAATGCTCACCCAGGTTCAGGTACTCAGGACTTAAATTCCCCCCTGCTCTGTTGATCACTTGAAGGCTGTTAACCATTCCCCCACAATATTTAACCCTTTACCCCGACCCCCACATACATTTTCGTTATGGTTTGTTGTTGTAAAAGTGTCGGTATATGTGCATGTCTGCATAACATTTCGTTATAAAGACTGGATACTGCATAGCAGCATAGCAGCACTGACAATGTACCTTTCACATCTTTACTATCAACCCAGAGAAACATTTTAAAACGTTTGTCAACAGGAGCGGTACCATACAGAATATGCAGTAGTAGTGTCATCTTTATTCTATGCACCTTTCCAGAAATAGTCAGGCAGAGACTTTTCCATCCCCTACTATTCTTCAGCATGTGCTTTTAACGTTAGTTTCTAGCAGGCGTTTGGTGTCATGTGACACTTTACTGCCCAGGTAGGTAAACCCCTTGACTGCCCACTTAGCATCTAGATCTGAACACCTTGACTCATCACATGCTTCATTGATTGGGAAGACTTCAGTCTTGGTTCTATTAACTCTGAATCCTCATTCTATTCCTAAATCTGCCCAGTAGTAAGAGCAAAGCATGCGCCAAAGCTTCAGGGTTTAACAAATGTACCAAGAGGTCATTAGTATAAAGTAACATGTTAAACGTATCATCACAGAAGCAACGCCCTGAGCTACAGTGGCGTCGTCAGGAATCAAATTTAGGAGGGGAACAGTGGGGGTCAAAGACAGAAGTAGGGGGCCACAGACACACGCGGTGGGGCCGCCTATGAAAGGTAATATGTGATGTCACAAGCACAGCTGCAGAGAGGCTTTTGTGCACACCAACTACCCACACCCCACTGCACCTCCCTCCGCCCCGTCAGAATGCAGGTGCGAAACCATTCAGTGACTAATGCCCCATCATTAGCAGTTTTGTGTGCTACATTCTGATAGGAGGGGCTGAAAGCTGCTCTGCACACTATGGAGGTCACTGTGCAGAAGTCGGGCAGGAACATCTGAGATGTGAATCGTGCTCATGTTCATACCGATGTCAGAATGCATACCAAGATCACTGCTAGCGCTGAGACAAAGGGAGAGTATTTGCCCTGTGATATGCAGACATTTGCCTTAGTGAGTGTCACAAGTAACGCCACGAACAGAGAACACAATCACTGCTCACCTTAGGTAGGGGGGAGAAGTGGGGCATAGGTTTTCAGAGGAGGTGGGACCTGGGCCCCCCAGACCCTCTGCCCCAACAACGTCACTGCTGAGCTACTCTCATGGTTGTGCACAGAGATTGCCATTGGCTCAATCGCAAGGTTAATTATTAAGAGGCAGAGAGGTCCACTGTGTCTGGTACCTCTTAAAATACTAAATTCATCAGAGGTTACACCATTGACCCACGTTTTTGCCTTGAGGTGTGAATGCAGCACCAGAGAGTGAGAAGGCGTGGTCTGAAAGCAAGCGTCTTACGGGCATAAATAAGATAAAGCCAGCTGACATGGTCAAAGGCCTTTTCAGAGCCAATTCCCACTATCACACTTGGAGCCATTTTACCTTTATGCAAGTGGGTGATATGGATATGGATATCATGAGTCAACACATCACACGGTTCACAATACTTATTTACTACTAATCCATACACCAGCATGAGCATGCTTCACCATACGATCCCTGGCTATCAACCCATACACTGTCCATCCATACACTGGCACATTACAGCACAACAACAGGCCCATTTGCCATCAATCCACCTGCAGGCAGAAGTCAGACAACAACGACCCACACTCCAACTATGCAACACCAACCGTATATGGCACTTATTTATTTATTACCATAGAGCAATGACCATTAGTACCCGGCGGTACGTGCATCCACGGGATACACTAACGTGATTGGCTTGTTTCCGAGCCATGGACACATGTATGTGCCTATGTGTGTTCCCGGCGGGGGGTGTGGCAGCCCCATAGCCAATGAGGAGGCTCGAAATGGGGTAATCCCTGCTCTGAGTCTCCCCAACGCTGGAGGACTGCCTTTGTCCCCTGCCAGCGACTCAGGTACATTTTTATTTCCTCCACCCCATCCCCTGCAAACTATCCCCTCCCTGCCCTCCCAACTCCACAACACGGCCTAGTTTTTCTTCTATTTTCTTCAAGTCATTATTCTACTTCTTCTTCAGATAGAAACCTCAGAACCACCCATGACCTTCCTTACACCTTCCCTACTTTCATCTCCAAAACTGGAACAGCAGCTCACCTCTCAACCTCCTAAATGTTTGGGAAAATCAGGCACCTCCTTCCTTTCAACACCGCCAAGAATCTCTTAACCACTTTGTCTTCTCTAAACTGGACTACAGTGCCAGCATCATGTTTGGTCTCCCCAACTATGCTTTCTGTCCTCTCGACAAGATCATTAACTTCGCTATCAGGACTCTCTTTGAACTCCCTCATTTCACACCTACTTCCTCGTACCGTCACCAGGCTGGTTGGCTAATGATGCAAAACTGGGCCAGATTTAAATTTCTTCTTCTGGTTCATAAATCTATCCACGGTAAGACACCACTTTATCTATCCTCCTCTATCCAACTCTGCAAGTTGATCTCTTCTCTACCTTCTCAACTACCCTTGTGGCTCCTCGCCCTCCTCATGCTTCCTTTCGCTTCCGCTCCTTCTCTGTTCTTGCTCCACTTGCATGGAATTCTTTTCTTCTGGACATCCGAGAAACAGTCCATATGGATTTGTTCAAAACTGAACTAAAAGCCTACCTCCAGGCCTATGAGTTACCCTCTTAACCTATCTCTCACCTGCCACTAACTAGCTAATGTTTTTCCATCACCTCTAAACTGCCTCTGTCCCTCACCATCGCTGCCTCCACTCTAGCACTTCACCCATCATGGTCACATCCCGAGTATAGCTGGTTGAACCACCTACCTGCACTTACAAGTTCAATGTTCATTGTCCATAATCTATGTTTGTCTATTTATGTATTGTCCATTGTGAGAAGCATACCGCTTCCCATCACATCTGATTTTCTATCCATGGAATGTTCTTTTGTGATCAAAAGAGCATTGTTCCTCCTGCAAATAAATACATAATAAATAAATAAATATTTCCAAGGCCGTTCTTTCTACATTTAATACCAGCATATTTTGGTCTATGGTGCTCAAAGTAATGCACAATTATCATTGTCTTGCCTAGCCACATTTTGTCCTGTTCACAAAGGTTTTCTCTGATATCTGAGCTGTTAGTATGAAACCTCCATACAATCTGAAAGAAGCGAGAGTTAGAAAAACACAAATGGAAGTTCTACTCAGTTATTCTAATGTTTTAAAAAAAAATCTGAAGCTGAGAACTCAGGTTCTCCCTTGTCAAGATTATTTTTCCATAGAACATTTTATTGGCATTTTAAAACTTTTCCAACATATTATTACCCGCCCATCACCCTATCCCTGTAGTCTGATCTTGATCCCTCATCAGGCACACTACCCCCTCCTTCCATGTCCACCATCTCCTTTAGTTCTTGGACCCCCATAGAACAAAGAAAACCCTTCTGTTTGAATATCCACATGTTAGTACCCCTTACTGCAGATGTCCACTTGTATTCACAGCAGTCCCAAACGTCTCATTCTCCTTGGACACTAGTTCCCCCTAGTTCCTCTATGTAGGAACCCCAGAACCAGGGAAAAGTCTGCCAAAAATCCTGGATGGTCTCCTTGTAGGGCGTAGATTACCCATTCCAGGTCTATGATGTTCCAAACATTTCACACTCACTCATGTTTCGTGGGAGGGTCCTTTGATTTCCACTTTTGTGCCACCACAAGCGCCCCTGCCATCATTAAGATCACATATACTTTACGGTCTGCTCTCGTGGATAATTCCTGCAAAGTTTCTCCTAAGCGCAACATTGCCATACCTCTGTTGCCCCCTCCCCTCACTCCCAAGGTTTCTACTACTGCCTCTTGTATCCCCCCCCCCAAACTCTTGAATTCACGGGCATTCCCACTAAATATGTTTCCATGTTCCCACCATTCCACATTGACTCCAGCATAGATTGGGCACCGTGGGGTAAAATGTGTGAATTTCTTCTGGGGTTAAATGACATTGTAGCATACTTTTTACCCATATTGCCTGGATTTGAAGGGACCTCTGTAATTTAGGAATATTTGCCCACAACTGCTTCCACTCTATTTCCTCTATCGATTGGCCTGTTGTCCCTTCCCAACTTCCCATATACTGTCTTTCCCCTGGCTCCTCCCCCTGTTTAATGTATGAATATATTGCTACCACTATATGTATGTCCCCAGAGTCTGTCATTAAGAATTTCATAAAGGGTGTTAAGATTTGCATCACTGCTTTCTTCTGTGAGGGCTGCATTAACCAATTTCTTAGTTGGGCATATCTACACCTCTCCCCTTCTTTGAGCCCAAGGTCTGCCTTACATTGGGCGATTGATTTTATTTATTTACCATCAAATATATCTCAGATTTTGTGGCAGCCTCCCTCTCACCATTTATTAAACCTTTCTCCTCTAGCCCCAAGGGTGAAGGGAAAATGCAAGTGCGAATTGCCAAAAATCGATGTAAATGTAGATGGGAAGGTAGTAATTTGGGCCCGCCTAATAAGTTCAACTCAGGAATGCACTACCACTACAATATATATGTATTGACATGTCCTGCTTAGGTTTCCATAATACCTCTTCCAGTTCCCCTCCTGCCACCGCCTTATCCATTGCCCTCCATATCTTATGTTGGTCATCCCTCAGTCAGTCCCTTATCATCTTCAATTGTGCCGCTAGAAAGTACACCTTAAAATCCGTCTCCCCCTTTCCGCCCCTATTTCTTCGCATCCTCATGAATCTTTTCGCTATCCTTGGCCTTTTATTATTCCAAACAAATCTGTATTTTTGGATAGCTCAGAAACAGAAAGCAGGAACCTGTGTTGGGAGAGTCATGAAGTAGTACAACAATGTTGGAAGGATAACTATCTTCAAAACTTTTATTCTGCCTATTCATGTTATCACCAAGGGACCACAGTCAATCAATGCATTCTTTATTGCCTCTTGCAGAGGCGGATAGTTGGCCAAAAAAAGCTCCTCCGTTGTTTTTGTTAGTTTGACTCCTAAATATGTTATGGTCTTCTTCTGACCTGATTGTTACTTTTTAGGGCGATCTTCCAGATAGTGTATGTGGTAAAGACAATGTTCATTGGTGAGTGAGGTGCCTGTAGTTGTCCAAAAATGACGGCTCTAAGGATGTATGGATTCGCCAGGGCTCTTTCGATTTGGACATGGGTCTGATAAAGTGTGTGGCGTACCAATGGTTGAGGAATTGGGCAATATTATCGCTATAGGTCTGGGAGAGCGAGTACACCTTGTGTCACAGGTAGAATCAGTGTAGTGTAAGCCACTGTTGCTACCTTGCCTGCCCACAGTCAGTCGAGTATCAAGCTTCTAATACGCTGGAGGAACCGCTGTGTTACCATCAGTGGGATATTTGAGAATAGGTATAATAATTTAGGTAGGATGACCATTTTGACCAGGGAGACTCTGCCCCAGAGCGTGAGCGGGAGAAGCTTCCACCTGATTACCTTGCTTTGGATCATTTCCACTGTTTTCTCATAGTTGTCTTGCATGATGTCACGGCTGGTCTGGACAGAAAAATGCTCAGATATCTGACTTTTGACTGTTGCCACTGGAAGCCAAAGTCATCTTTGAATTCTTGATTGTTAGCAGTCAGGGGAAATATTATAGATTTTGAATGATTCATTTTTTGTCCCAAGAAGTTGCCGAATTTGATCACTATATACGAGGAGGTCGTCCTGTCCTCAGAAACATTTAAAGCTGCAATGATTTCTTGCACTATTTATTTAAACCTTCAGAAGCATCCAGCAAAACAATAGACAAATTAGTGTCACTGGGAAAGGGATGATCCAACTTCTGAGGTCTGGTTACTGTTACCTTTTTTAATTTGGCTAAACATATAGATTTCAGAACAAAAGAAAGAAAGCAATTGCATACAAATAATACAAGTAACAGAGTTCTGATGGACTATGTGAAAATAAATCCAAACATTAGTGAAAATAAATCAAAACATATGGACAGTTGCAAAGCATGTTCACACAAAGGCTCAGTTTGGCTAAATATGACTTCATATTAGTCCATCAGTTGTGCAAACATTACAAATATGTTGAGTGCAGTGAGCATCACAAATGCAACTGGTTTTTTCAAGAACACATAGGATCCCTGATGTTTTTATCATGCCTTCGTCACTGGGTTCAGGTTCTCTGCGGGATTGTGAAGGAAGAGGGCAACGTCATCGGCATATACGGATATGATCAGCTTGTGTAGACCCAAGGAGAGGTCCTTGTTCAAATGGTGAAGGCAAAGATCAGAGGCTAGGGGTTCAATAACAAATGCAAATAGTACTGCTGACAGTGGGCAGCTTTGTCTTGTCCCTCTTTGTAAGCAAATGTCGGCTGATCGTGAGTTTCCCAAAATGATATTGGATGTTGGGCAGTCATATAGGAGGGTGATTAGTTTGATGAAATGTTTGCCTAGGGCCATGCGTTCCAGGATGGTGAAGAAGAAAGGCCATTCGACTGAGTCGAAGGCTTTTTCGGCATCGAGTAGCACCGCTATCGCTTGACGCTCCGGGTCAAGAGCCTCCATAACCCCGGACATCCTTCTTATGCCGAAGGATGTATTCCTGCCTGGTATAAAGCCCGCTTGGTCAGCCAACACCATGGCGGGCATCAGGGGGAGCATCCTCGCCGTAAGTATCTTCGCCAGTATCTTATTGTCTAGGTTTATTAAGGAAATGGGTCTGTATGAGGCGCATTCTCCTTTTGGTTTACCAGGCTTCTGAAAGAGGATTATATTGGCCATGTGGAGGGTTGGCGGTAGTGTCCCGTTTGTCAGGGCCTCGTCGTACACTTGCAGTAGGAGTGGGGCCAGTAGATGTGCAAAGGTTTTGTAGAATTCGCCTATTAGACCGTCTGGGCCCGGAGCCTTTCTGGTAGGCAGTTCTTTAATTGCTTTGAGTATTTCATCCAAGGTGATAGGCTTGTTGAGTGTTTCTCAGAGTTCGGTGCTTGTCCAATAGAGTTCGATGTTGTCTAGGTATCAGGCCAGTTCGGTTGGATCGGTGGTGTAGTAAGTATTGTACAGTTTTTGGTGTACACAAGAATGTCGTTTTGGTAGTAGATCCTTTCAACCAGGGTAGGTTTTCTTTCAGCTGCCACTAGTCTTGCTAGGAGGGCTCCGGGTTTCTGTCCTTGGTGTATCTTGTGGTTTCTAAACAGGTTTTTCACCTGTCTCTCTGCTGCGGCTCTGAAAGTTTCTAGTTCTGCTTTGAGTGCTGCCAGGGATTGAGGATCGGTTGATGTTGAGGGTTCACGTTCAAGTGCCTTCAGTCGGGCTTCGCTCAAAGCCAGTTCTCTCCTTATCAGCTTCAGAATCCCGTTCTCTTTTGCCAGGCATATCCCCCTGACATAGCATTTTAGTGCTTCCCAGAATGTGCCTGCTGACACTACGAAACCTTGCTTGATTTCAATGATTTATATTATGTCTGCTCGAAGTTCGTCTGCGAAGACTTGTTCCTAGAGTGCTCCTAGTTTGAACCTCCAGTGTGGTTTGTTTTTGTTGCCACTTGGTGTAGTACATTATAGGATTACTGCTGTGTGGTCTGATAGGGATCTGGGCAGAATTTGGAATTGCCACTTGTGGACATGACTGTGGGAGGACACTAGGAGGTAGTCGAGTCGCAAGGTAGTTTTGTGGACCCATGAGTATAATGTATATTCGCGGGTCTCCCAGTGTTTATGCCTCCAAATGTCACTGAGGTTGTAGGCGCTGCATATTTCTGTGATTTGGAGACTAGCCTTGGATGGAGGGGCCATTGAGTTATGGGATGTATCTTTTTTGGGGTCTAACCGCCACACCAGATGATTGTGGCCGTTCCAGCTGTTTCCAGGTGTGTCATCACCCAGCCGTAGTTATTTGGTCCGTCAGTATTCAGGCCATAGGAGTTCACAAGGATGATTTCTTTGCCCTCTATGATCCCTCGTACCAGAAGTGTTCTGCCTTCCGGGCCTTTTTCTGTTGATATTATTCTAAAATTAGTTTTTTTGTCGATTATGATGGCAACCCCTCTGGCATAGGAAGACTAAGAGGTGAATTATCTATGGCAAAACCAGTCTCGGGCCCAACTGTTCTCGGAGCTGGGGTGAAGGTGCGTGTCCTCGATCAGGGCCACATTGATTTTGTGCCTACGCAGGTATTGAGTTATTTTATGTGTTTTGGTTGGCTAGTTGTCTCCCTTAATGTTCCATGTGGCTAAGTTGAACTTGTTGGTGGCTCTCTATCACTTTGATGGAGTTTCTGGTATCTCCTGTGCCCGTGGTTGTAATGCAATGCCTTTTTATTGTCTGTCGGTTGGTGGTCTTTTGGCGGTCTGATGTAACATGATATAGAGAGTTCTGGTGGGGTTGGGTCCCGGGTGACTGGACCACGATCGGTGCATGTTTGAAACTGTGAACCTTCTTCGTCTGGGCAACCCCTAACTCGCCCTCATCTTCCCTCCCTTTTACATGGGCAACTCCAACATGCCCATACTCTTAGCCCACCCTAGTAACAACATAGTGGAGTTCGGTAACAGTGCTGCGCTAGGGGAGCTAGTGACCTCCCAAGGTAAGAGGCTCCATTGTCTTTACAAAGTTGTGATTCTCTGGTGGTAGCGATACTTGGATATGATTTCATGGCGGATTTCTCCTCGCCTTTATCTCTTTGTGGTAGCCTTGGATTGTTATTGGGGGGTCTGCAGCCGACCCTGTCTGGGAAGGAGTTGGCCTCCTCAGCCAAAGGGAAGAATTGGGCCTTCCAATCATACTGAACTCAGAGTTTAGCGGGAAAAAGCATTGAGTAGGATATCTGATTATCTTGTAGCCGATGTTTGACTCCTGTGAAGGATCTTCTTTGCGCCTGGACGGCGGGGGAAAAGTCTGGGTAGACATGGATGTTGTCACCATCGAACTGGAGTTCTACCTTCTCCCTGGCAAGTCTCAGGATTGCGTCCCGGTCTTTGTAGTTAAGTAGTTTGGCAATGATTGGGCATGGGGGTGCTCCTGGAATTGGTCTGGTAGTTGGGATCCTGTGAGCTCTCTCCACGACAAACAGTCATGGCAGTGCCTCCGCACCGAAGAGTTCTAAACACATTTTTTCGACATGGTCTTCCATTTCCGCCTGTAACTGATATTCCCTGACCCCAACCAGTCTTATATTATTTCTCCGAGAGCGTCCCTCTAAGTCCTCATTCTTCACATTTGCTGTTTTCATTTGGCCCTCCAATGTAGATAATCTAGCCAACAGTGTTGCTGTGTTGTCGTCTAAATCGGACACTCTTTGCTCCACTGCATGAAGCCTGTCTGCATGCTTGTCGAGGCGGTGTTGTAGTTGGTCCACCTTGGAGGAGAGTACGTCCATCTTGCTGTTGAGATTTCCGATCCGGCCTTCAGATCGAGGAGGATCTCTCTGATGTCAGGAAATTGGGGGAGTTCGTCCTCTTGAGTTGCGTCTTGTGTGGAAGATTTTGGCCTGCTGTTGGGTTTGGGTGTCCTGGCCGAAGTTCCATGCTCAAAATTCAGTTTACATTGGGATTTGTCAGACTTCCCCATGGTAAGCTTGGATGGGCCAGGCACCGGGTTCTGGACAGCTGTAGGGATGCGATGGTGTCTAGTAAAAGTAAGGCTGGACGGGATCCAAGTGGTCTCTTTATTTCAGCTCTTCTGGAGTGTAAAGGAGCAACTGCTCAGTCCAGATGGGATTGTGCTGGATTGCTAGTGGAGGGCAAGGCTGTGTAGGTACACTGGCAGGCTGTGGTCGAGTTCTGTAGCAGTTCAGGTGGATAATTGTTCCTTAAGGGTTCAGGTGGTTGCAGTGTGTGGTGCCCAGTGGTGCACTCGCAGCGGGTTGATTTCTCACCTGAAGCTTTCAGCTCGTAGATTGTTAGTAGAGGTGGTCCGAGCTGTAGGGGGGGGGGCTCGAGGCTCTCAGTATAGTGTGCGCTGTTATTGCCAGTGGCCGTATGGGCCACAGTGCTTGCCGCCAAGAGACCCATCAGGGTTTTGTCCACTATGTATCACCCTGTCGCGGGTATTTCTTCTCCGGATCTGCTGCAGGATTACAAAGGGTACAGGGTGCTGTCAGTGGGGGGGGCACAAAGTTCTGACTGGACGTGTCAGCTTGTCGTAAGGCCACTTGTTGTGGGGGGGATCGGCCTGGTCAGCTGTTGTTATCTAGTGTGACCGCTAACCCCACCCATCGGCGTTCGGGCCCTGAAGTGCAGGGGGGCCTCCCGTTGGTAATGTCGCGTATCGGACACGGCTGGCCTCCGTTATCGTCACCCGCGCTGCCTTTCTTTTAAGTTTTTTTTTAGCAAGTTGAGACGATTTGTGGGGGGTCACCTTGTTGCGCTGCATTAGCCCCTTCTGATGAGGGTCTGCCATTGCTAGGTGGGCAGGCCGGTGTGCAGATGCCATTGGGCCTTCTCTGGTCAGACCCGGGAGTGAGGGTGGATGGCCCTTGGTGTGCTGCGCACCCGCTCGGTAGCTCTTACCACTTGGGCTGGTCCCCTGCCTTCTTGGTGGTGGTTGCACCCTCACCCACTCTGTCAGTCAGGATGCACGGGGGCTGCAGTCCTGGAGTCACGCGCAGGTCTTTTGTCTCCGGTGGTGCGGACTCTGCAAGGATCATTCACGGGCCAGCCTCGTCAGACCACTCCACGGGCGAGAGGGTCCTGTCACTCCCAGGTGCCTCGCCGCCGACCGGGGGCGTTGGGTGGGTAAACCACTCTGTCTGCTGTTAGCCTTAGGCAAGCTTCAGTAAACAGTGTTTGGATGCTCTGCGCCACTGCTATCTCGCCACACTCTGTTGGCGCGGTCTGGTTCTGCTGCTGTTCTTGTCCACTGTGGTGAGTGGGGAGCCCAGGCCACGGCAACGTGGTTTAGGCTTTGCTCCCCGGGGCCCTTCTTCACCACAAAAACACAGACAGGGGAGGGTTTTTCTGCAACAATTTTGGAATCGTTGCGGGTGGTGTCGTCTGGTGGAGCTTTCTTCCAGCGAGTTTGTCTGTTTGTCCACCAGGGAAACAGCAATTAAACAGGATTCATTTGGAGCCGCACAGAGCTCACAGGGGAGCTGCCACCTTGGTCGGCCCTCTAGCACCCTCTATCTGCTCTGTTATTCCTGTCAACCCACTTTTGTCTATGTATTTAAGCTGTTTTGTTTCTAATGGATTTTCTGAGCTATATATCTCTGTCTAATATCTAGAGACTTCTCGTGCAATGTCCTCAGTTTCTGTGCTCCTACCCCCCTTCTTGGCCTTCTCCTCCCTTCTCAAGATTCTAGCTAGTAGCCTATCTGTTTTGTTTGCTTTTATGTATTATTTTTGTTTCAGGAACAAAAGGGATCGCTCTGCCGCCTTAGCCTGTATTATTTTCAATTAGCCCCTTATGGCCCTATATTCATTTCTTGTTTCCCACGCACATCCACTCCTATCCTGTTCATTACCTCCTTTAATTTGTCCTCCAGGTCCTTTTCAACGAGTCTCAATTTCACTTCCCCTACGGGCTTTGGTCGCAGTGATTTTCCCGCTGATCATTGGCTTGAACGCATCCCACCTCATCTGCAAGGATTTGTCTTTGCAATTGTTATCCCCAAAGAAGCTCTCAATCGCTTCCCTAATCTCATCCTTTAGAGTATCCCCCTTAAACAAGAATGCTGGGTACCTCCATTTCCAAATTCCTAATGACCCCGATTTACTTCCGATTTTCAGTGTCATGGGTACATGATCCGATAGGGCTTTTTCCCCACCTCTATACCCAATATCTGACCCAACAGCGCATTGGAAGACCATATATAGTCAATCCTTGTTGAAGAGCGATGAACATGTGAGAAAAATGTGAACCCATCCTTTTCCCCTCCCCTTTCCCTCCACACATCCACTAGTGTGAGACTGTCCATCTTCTCTACCAATTATTTTGAGGATTTACCATGTGTGCCCTGGCTTTTCCTGCTCCTTTCCTTATCTGGGTCCAATGCCAAGTTAAAGTCCCCCATCAGAACTATGCGGCCCTTAGCAAATCTCTCCAATTTGGCCAATGATTTTGAATAAAAGTGTCTTGTCCTGTGTTGGGTGTGTAGATTGTGGCTACCGTATAGCACTCCCCTCTCCCCTTTAAGTTCAGGGCTATGTATCGCCCCTGGGCGTCCCTCTCGGTATCAGTAACTATGAGGTCTACATTATTACAGAGGGCCACCAACACTCCCGCCCGCTTACTATTGACAATGGATTGATATATTTGGTGGTAGTCTTGTATTCTAAGTCTATCTCTGTCCCGGGTCTGCATATGAGTCTCTTGTAGTGTTATATCTGCACCCTCCCTCCGAATATATCTTTCCAGTTTTTGTTTTGCTTTTCATTGGGAGTTTAACCTGTTAATGTTCAAGGAGATACTCGTTAGTTTATTATCCTTATCCATTGCCAACGGGGTAGCAACATATATCATGCCTCTTCCCCTCCTTTCATTCCCCACCTTTACTGGGAGAGCTCAGCATGTGTCTAGCCCCCGCCCCGAATTGCCCTCTCAAGGATTGAGCCCCTTACAAAACCCAGCATGTGCCCCTGCGGGTTCTCCCAAACCCATTGCAGATTCAAGCCCCACTTCTCCTCCCCTCAGAACCTGCAATATTGACCCTATTGCTCGCCTTCCCAAGTTACAGTTTGATTAGCCTCTTGTACCTCTTTGTCAGTTTCAACGTCTCATGCCCTTTGCAGGAGGAGTCCCCTTCTCCTGCTCTTCTCAGGGTGCCGGGCCTTTCAGTTGAGGTTGAAAACCCCCTTTCTTGTTTTTTATTTCAGTGTTGACCGTTCCCAGCTCTTGAGTGTGCCCAGGCCTTTTGCTTGAGGCTCCCTTAAGTCCTGGTCTTCCTCCTTGATTACCAAAACTCTTTATCCTTCTTCATGGGATGAGTTCTGATACTGCTTCCCTTGCCACTCAAAGACCAGTCCAGATGGTGTTAAACCGTAATTATATAGTGCCTCCTTATTATGAATATTGGCCTAAGCCCATTCACGTTACATGGAAAACAATGTTGCAAAGTTCCGATATTTGGGTTGACTTTGCCGCCATTTTAAGATTCATCCTCCATTTTGATTTTCACTCATGTTCCATGTTCTAAAATGGTGGACTGTGTTTTCAACTTGCAGCCATGCCTTAAAACCTTTGAGTTCTGTTAATGTTTAGGTTGTCCGAGAGCCGACTGTTTAAACTCGGCAAAGAAACCTTGTGCTTCATAGAAACTGTCATTCAAGTGTTGTCTGCGCTCACAAGCCTCATCCTTATATAAACATTGGGACAATGAAGAACAAACCTCTAACGTATGCTTTAGCTGAACTACATTGTAGAGACTCTTAAAATAAGGCTTATCGCAGATCCGAGAATGTACATCACTATTGTATTTTCATGGAAGTACAAACTTGTGTAATTTTTTGCATAATATTGTAACATCTGTTATGTGAACTAGGCACGAACTCTAGACCACAAATTATTAACGTGAAGAGAGGCTGGACAATATTGCAAGAATTGTATACAAATGCTAGTGTTTAGATGTCCAGCACTCTCTCTCCTCTCTGTGTCGGCTGGTACACACTGCGAGGTGTTCGGAGCCAGATAGCTATCCATTTTGCTTTGTAAACTGTACAGTAATAAAAGATACTTGTATCTTTTCAGCCCATGATTGGTGTATTTCATTCGTGGTACTCAGCTTCGATATTATTTCAGATGACACCCGAATAGGGACCCTCAAGATAGATGCCACCTCATTGAAGATAAGACGAGGCTATCGGATCGGGATCGGACGGTGAAAAAAAGGGGGCCCCTTTTGGATGAGACATGATACCTCAACAGTACTGCACAATCCAATCCCTGGACGGTGAGCACGCAATCTTAGACGGCATCTAGACGAGGGTTCACATATCGAGGCGGGCAGTTTTGCCGAAATCACCAACCACAAGGGTCCTTTGTAATCTGATCGGGCCTGCTTAGTCCAGGTGAGTCGTGCCCCGATTCCTAAGTATCCTGATATTTGGTTGAAGTTTTGTACTCATGAGCACAAACAACGCCAGGTAACACCAGTAATCTGACATGTCTGGGAAATTGTCTGCCTGTTTCAGGGGATTATTCTGCAGAGACAGACAATCTTTGGAATTTGGCCATCTGGCGCCACATGAGGGGTCGCCGGCATGTACTATGTACTGTAAGTACGGCATTGGTAGTATAGTATTCAATGATATTTGGCACAGACAAATTAGACATGCTTCCGAATTTCAGTGGCCAGTCAATGGTAGCTTTGAGAATGCCCGAATAGAGTTTTTAGAGCCCATATTATTAAAGGAAAAAGCTAGACCTGCAGCATTTGGTGTAATTCAAAATTGGAAAAAAGAAGCTATGCAGCAACTTAAGAGTAAAGAGAAGCATGCACGTCATTCTATGTCAAATTCAGAAAAGGCATTATTGTATGATCAATAAAATCCATCACAGTCTGTTAGAAACATGGGTAGGGCTTTTCAATTTAGTGTACAGAAAACATATCCGTCTAAAGATTTTCATGTCTCAGATGAACTCATTGATAAACTCTTAAATGAATACAGGGCTGGTGCCACTGCACCACCTCCTTATGTACCTATTCCTGCTTTCTTACCTCTTCCTGCTGTTGTACCTCCTCCTGTAGCAATTCCTGTTCTTCCTGTTGCTCCTACGCCAACAGTTAGTGCTCCTCTTCCTATTGTTATTCCCTCGCCTGTACCTCCACCTTTACTGTTGTACAGGATCTGTCTACTCTCTCTTTCTCAAGTGGTTCTGCTCTGCTTGTAGCTGATGAAGGGGCGAGTGTTGAATCAAAAGAAGTGACTCGGAGCACAGTTTCTAAAGATAAGAGGAGAGATTTGAATGCATTGGCTAAGCAATGTATAGAGAAAGGTGAAAAATCAACTGTCTTAGCTACACTCCTTAATTGAGAAAGTATTCCCGAACAGAATGACTTTATTGAGGGGATGGGATACACTTGAATGTAATGTGGAATAATTTGACGGACATGGATGTCCCACAAGGGTTGAGGGATTTGAATGTGTTAGCCTATTCAAGGGATACTGCAGAGAAAGTATATGAGCATGTCGAGAGGGATTTTGAGTTAAGAAGGGAGTTAGAACGGTTACAGAATGATGAAACAGATGGTGATATCCTGGACGCTTTTACGTGCAGAAACGGTTCCTTCCTCCTTGTAAGTAAACGAGTGATGAGACGCAAATTTGCACAAGAGATGCGCTTAGATGGATTTCAGATATGTCAGTATCTCCCCTTGAAGTATATGATACGTATAGTCAGTATAGTTCAGAAATGCATAAGAAAGTGTTACAGGTAATGGTAGAATATCTGCAGGATGAATGTATGAAGAAAAAGATTTGTTGTCCCGCAGAACTGATTATTATTTATAAGAGAGCTTTTGCACCTGATACTGCTTCCACCACTTTAAAGCTCGATTTGGCTTTGTTGCTTAGCAAACGTTTGGAGTTGCCTACTTCTCAGTTGCCCATGAGAGAGGTTCCTCCGACATTCGTTACTAACATTGAGATTCCAGCTAATGTCGCAGCAGGTGCAGCAGCAATCAATATTGAAGCTCACTATGTATCGCAATTTGTTCACGTCCCGTTCTCCAGACAGGAAGTGAATACTATTAGACAGTCGATTTCAGACATTAGGAAAAATCCAACAGGGTTTTACAAAGAAATAGAATCTGTCCTGCATTTGTCAGTTTTCACTTTGTGTGATATACACTTATTGTTTCCTGTGATCCTACCTGCTGATCTATGGAAGCAGATTAGGACTGTAGATGATCAAGCAGGGCTAGGTGACACATGAGTTAATTTGGTGAGGATAGACAGAGAAAGGAAAGCTGGTGAGAGACCACTGCAAGTGATACTGACTTTACCAGACAGAATAGTAATGAAATTAAAAACTGTGGTTCCCGAGAGAAGGATTGTTTGGGACAAACTCACTGCTTGTACCCAAGGAAAATCTGAAGGTGCTACCGAATTCTTTAATCAGTTCGAACAAGTATTCTCAGATTTTAGCGGACAGGATTTAAACACTGAGTCAGGGAAAAGATAGTTTGTGGATACATTTGTGCGTGGATTGTTGCCTGATATCCATTCACATATCATGACTTCCGAGAGTGCTTGGCAAGCTAAATCACAGTCCGAAGTATTTCATATGGCTCAGTATTACGAAAATAGAGTTAATAATGAAAAAGAGAGGATTGAAAAGAAAAGGGGAGATCTAAAAACCAACCTATTATTTCAATAGATAGAGGACCTAGAGGTGGGAGTACACAGCTTTGAGGTCAATTTGTTCCACAAAGTAAGGCGCAGTTGGGTCCTGTACACGTGAACCAATGTGCTTATTGCAGACAAGAGGTCATTGGCGAGTACAATGCCCGATCCTTCAGCAAAGGCCGAATAACACATATGGTGTCATGGGTAGACGATCCAGAGGCTACCCCGGGGTAGGGGGTCCTGGTAGAAGCCAGTTCGCTCAAAATTTTCACAAGATGATCATCAACCTAGTATAGATAGCAGAAATATTTTTGATAATCCTTCAACTGCCTATCTTTCCGAAGATCTTGTCTTCGATGATATATTGTTTTGTTAGGACAGCCGGAAGCAGGGTCTGGAACCGATGCCTATTCCTGTTAATCAGAAGGGGCCCTATGTTGAGATGACGGTGGGGAACAGGAAGCATCTATTTTTGATAGATACAGGAGCACAGAAGTGTTCCATTGTTCATTCGCGGGTTCCAGACATTCCACTGTCAGGGCAGAATAACGTTTCTGTAGGGTTTTCGGGCAAACCAGTGGTTAGTCTGGTTTCTCGGCTGGTACCGGTTTCACTGGGGCCATTCACGGATCACTGTCCGTTTCTTCTGACAACGAACTGTGGAGAGAATTTGTTGGGGTTGAATCTGTTGAAGGAATTATATGTGGTAATTCATTGTTCTTCGGATGGAGTACGTTTGACAATTTCACCCCAGCAATCTTTTGACTAGAGCTTTTCCGTCTGAATTTAATGAAGTTTCGGCATGTTTATGGGCGGTTGATGACAATGATGTTGGTATTTTGTAAATTGAGCCTGTTACAATTGTTTTGAAACCAGGAGTTAAGTTGCCACGTATTCCACAATATAATATTTCAGTTGATGGTAAGCAAGCTTTGAAGAGTATTGTTTCCGATTTTTTACATCGTGGAGTAATTGAAGAAATTGCAGGAAGTTTGTGCAATAGCCTGGTTTTACCGGTGTACAAGAAAGGGGATAATGCGATTCCTTTTTGTTTCATTATCAATTTGCGCGCTATCAATAAGATTGCCAGATGTAACGACAATATCAACAATGATTCCAGCTTCTGCTACTCATTTCAGTGTGATGGATCTAAATAATGCCTTCTTTAGCATGCCCATACACGTGGATAGTAGATATTTGTTCGTGTTCACCTTAGGGGGGCGCTCGTTTACATTCACCTGTGCACCACAAGGGTACATGGAGAGTCCAAGCATTTATAGTAGGGCTTGGAAAGAGCAGCTCGATACACTTGAGTTGCCTTCTACTTGTACATTGTTGCAATACGTTGACAACCTTCTCTTAGCTGCAGACTCAGAAAGTGCTTGCAAGGAAGGTACTGTGTTATATTCATCTATCAAAACATGGGCATAAAGCTTCAATCAAAAAGTTTCAGTATTGTCGACAGGAGGTTACCTATTTAGGCTATCTCCTGACAAAGGAGGGAAGAAGGTTGGCACCTGAACGGATAAAAAGCATTTCTAGCATGTCTGTCCCAAATACACAGAAGGAAGTCAGAGCCTTGATAGGAATTGCTTCTTACTGTAGACAGTGGATCCCGAACTTTTCACTACTGATAAAAGCAATGTTGGAATTGACAAAGAAGGGCATTTCTTTGCCATTAACGTGGAACCAGAAAACTTTTGATCTGCTAAAGACTGCACAGTGTTCATTACCGGTTTTGGGCACATCAAATTATGGAAAGGCCTTTGTGTTGTATGTGCATGAACGTGATGGATGTGCTTTGTCTGTGTTAACGCAGGAACATGGGATGAAGAATAGACTGTGCGGTTATTTTTCCTCTACGCTTTATCCTGTTGCATGCGCTTTGCTGAGATGTTTGAGAGCTTTCGCTGCTGCTGCTGCGTCAGTAAAACAAAGTGAGGGTATGGTTATAGGTCACACTTTAACCATGATGGTACCCCACTCTGTAGACGTTCTATTGAACAGAAAGCAAACGCAACAAGTTACTTCCGCACGATTAACAAGATACAAACTGATTCTATTTGCACCGCATATCCAAATTAAGAGGTGTTGTGTATTGAATCCGGCTGAATTGTTACCTCTTCTGCAAGAAATTGCTTGCAGTGACGAAGTGTCACATGACTACCTCTATACCACAGAGCAAGAAACTAAAGGCAGGATTGATTTAAATGATACACCTCTGATTGATCCACAAGGGGAGCTGTTTTGCGATGGCTCCTGCTTTAAACCTCCGGATGGTACATCCACTGCTGCTTATGCCATCACTACACTAAGCACGATCATGGAAACCAAGAGAATTTTGCATAACTCTGCTCAGGCCGCAGAGATTATCGCACTAACTCGAGCTTGTGAACTCTTTGAAGGGCTTAGAGGAAATATGTTTACAGATAGCCAGTATGCCTTTGGGGTGGTTCACAACTTCATTAGATTATGGGCAGAACAAGGTTTCTTGACCTCACATGGAACAAAAATCCAACATGGCACCTTGATAGTTTAGCTACTTTCAGCACTTGCGCTTCCTACTCAACTAGCAATCATGAAGTGCGCTGCACATCAGAAGGTTGTAGATGATGTAGGGATAGGAACCGCTTTAGCTAAACAGACCGCTACTGATTTATGTTCAGAAATGTATGTAACGAAAGAATCTACAAATACCTGTGTGATAGATAAAGGGATTGACTTGATAAAGAATATTCAAGCTGATGCCACTCCAAAAGAACTTAAACACTGGGCTGAGGGTTTAGCAAGTTTGGATGAGGTGGGTTGTTGGGTGGACAACAAGAGGAAAAGATCGATGTTACCCAATGCATATGTCATCGCCATGGTTACAATGGCTCATGTTCCCACTCACATATGTGCTAGAAAAATCTGTAAATTACTAGAACCTGTCTGGGTAAACGTAAACATCTCAAAAAGTGCTTAGCGTTTTGTCCAAAACTGTCTGGTGTGCTTACAACATAATGTGGGGAAGGGTACGACGACACGAGGCATATTTTTGGCCCCCCTCTGTGCCTTTTGAAGTGATTCATTTTGACATCATCGAGATGGAGCACTTCTATATCTACAAATAAGTCTTGGTAGTCATTTGTGCCTTTAGAAAGTGGGTTAAAGCCTTCCCTGTGAAAGATGCCACAGCAATGACAACAGCGAAAACCATGCTTAAGGAATATTTTCCTAGGTTTAGTTTGCTGAGGGTCATCTGGTTGAATAATGGTCCACATTTTATCGCTGATGTCATCTTGCAAGTGTGCGCGGGATTACAGATTGTTAAACGGTTCCATTCGGCTAGACACGCTCAGAGTGCCGGATTCGCAGAAGGACATAATGGTATCCTGAAGAAAAAGCTTGCAAAGGTTTGTGCCAGCAGTAATTTGAAATGGCCAGACACCTTACCTATAGCTCTACTGTCCATGCAGACGACCACACAGACTAGAACTGGACTCTCCCCGTATGAAATAGTAATGGAGAGGCCAGCTAACATTTGGAACCTTCCAAAACCCAAAGTATTGAAAGATGTACAGCATTTGCTTCTTGCTGAAGACTGTGACCAGTTAACTCAAAACCTGTATTTGATTGATCAACAGGTGCGAGAAGCCCTCCCAGTTAAATACGAGGGGCCAGGTCACAGAATTTGACCAGGCGACTGGATGCTTACAAAATCATTTGAGAGAGTATCCAATCTCGCACCACACTGGAGAGGACCGTTCCAGGTCCTGTTGGCCACACAGACTGCCATACGAGTAGCTGGCAGGTGACACTGGATCCACGCGACACACATTAAGAAAATACCTTTTCCTTTGCCACTCGACGAAGAAGAAAAGAAGGAAACATCTTGCTCTGCTTCTGGTGATCAATCTGTATTGAACAACAACAAGGGTGTTTTGGAGATTCTTCATGAGCCCATGGGGCCTGGGGAGACAGCTGTTTTGTCTTTGAATTCTTCTTCGGATCTTTCTGCACCCTGGAGCAATCGTGCCTCTGTTTCACCACTTCCATCAGGAAGCAATGTCACTCTGTTCACAGATCACGCCGTGCCTGGAGTCTTAAGGTCCGATCTGTGCCCACACACAAGACTAACAGCACAGCACGGCTGTGCCCACAGGAAACGACTGTTGAGCGAGTCCTTTGCCACTCTCTCACTGAAACATAAGTAAGTGGCTGGGACCGGCAAAGCTATCTTCAATCAAGATAAATCACGTGGTCAGGAGATCACCAACAAACGAACTTAAGAAGTCTGTCGCAAAAACTTCCCGGAACGGACTTTGAGGAACAATGCCTGTCGCTAACTCTTTTCGTACGAAGCAACCGATTGATTGTGTGGCTAACAAAGACACTGGACATAAAAATTCATGGTCCTTGAGGGCTTATTGTTCTCTTGTAATTATATTAAATGGTCTAACAGTACTAAT
The DNA here is from genome assembly GCF_040938575.1 of Ambystoma mexicanum. Lineage (NCBI taxonomy): Eukaryota > Metazoa > Chordata > Amphibia > Caudata > Ambystomatidae > Ambystoma > Ambystoma mexicanum. The sequence goes on from NC_090937.1 coordinate 434,798,879, forward strand.
CGCTCTTGGGTATATTGAGGGGGTGCGTCCACTTGAAACTTTGATACCCACTGAGAGTGTTCCCACTATGTCTTCTCCTTTCGTGCATCGGCACACTCTATCTTCTAGGGATTCCCAACACAGACAGAGTTACCACATGAATGCGACCTATGCGATTTTGAATAGAACTAATTGCTGGATATGTTCCCATTTGCCACAACATGGGGAAAAAGGGTTGGGCTGGTATATTCATCTTTTGCCTTTAACTTCTTGATGCTACACCTCTCTAAGAGCACTATTCTTTGGTCGTTGGAATGACAGCATCTCTGGGAACTTCGATGGGACTAATTTGAATGAGTTCAAAAAACGAGTCCTGACGCCTCTGGGATGTTCCCTTTTTGCAAATAGGAGCAAGCTTAATGTTGCTTCTATTAGGCCTACTGATTTATAGACTTTCTAGACCGTTCCAATCGCTAATCCCTTTCAAGATGGCTCCCGTAGGCAACCGGGATGCCATGCCTCCTTCTTACACTATTAATCACAGCCCCAACTCTGTTTCCTTCTGCATACAAACAAATGGTTCTCAGTCGATGGGTACTTGTGCGGGTTGTACCAATATTGCGAATTTGATTAGTGAAGACAGACTATTGTATGTAGGTGATCACATTTATTTCATTTGTGGCAATGAAGCTTATCCTTGGCTACCTAGAGATTGGCATGACTTGTTATTTGGGTATCTTTCTACCCGGGGTATTTGTAGCTAGCACCTCAGAGGTCTCTATAGCTCGTCCAAGGCAGGATGAGAATGGTGATACTCCTTCGCTGGTCATGGGTGATGTAGCAAAATCCTTTGGGCCTCATCACGAGTCTGGCGGTAACCATTAAATGCGGCGGTCTCGCTATTACTGCCGCATTTACGGGTCCGCCAGATCATGGCCTTGGCGGATTTCCATCCAGCTGGGGGGAAATCCGCTGCAAAATTGCCAATTTTTGGCGCTATTGCCGCAGCGGGAAATCCGCCGGCGGTTATAGCACAAATTTTCCCCATTGGGCCCAATGGGGAATGAGGAATTCCTGAATGGGCCCAATGGGGAATGGGCAATAACCCTTCCGCCAAACCCGTGATCCGGCGCTAATAGTGCTGGGGGTTTGGCGGTAGGGCTATTAGTGTCGGCGCTAATAGCACCCGCGTTACCGCCCAACTCATGATGAGGCCCTTTGTGCCATTTTGAGGACAGATCATGAATTATGAGGATATTAGGAGACTGGCAAGAGTATTGGAGAAAACCATCAACCGGACCACCGATATACTCTACAATATGACGTTAGAACAGAAAGCAATTAGATTAGTGGCTCTACAGAACTAGATGGTGTTAGACGTCATCCTGGCTGAGCGTGGTGGAGTATGTAAATTGGTAGGATCTGCTTGTTGTGTTTTCGTACCTGACTCCTCCCCTACCATATTCAAGGCAATGCAAAATCTGCATGTCCTAAGTGCAGAACTACATGTTCCCAAGGGAAATTGGCATCTTATTGTTTGGTTCTGGGACTTTTTACGGTCTTGGGGATGGAAACTCTTTTCAGCCTTAGTGGTTATCCTTGGTATTCTATTGTTCTGTTGTTGTTGCATACAATGTCTTCCTGCCATATGTTCGATGTTAGGGGGATGTTGCGCGCAAACTGTAGGTACATTGGGGCCAAAAATACATGCATTCGAGAAGGTGACTAATGTTTTTGTGATGAAGGATATTACTGTCAAGTATCTAATGGCGATCGATATATCTGATGAATGTGATTCGGGATGTACGGACATTGAAACGTGGAGTTTCGAGGAAAGCAAATATTATTTTAGTAAAGCTCTTGGCTTAGGCCAAAAGGAGGGTTAGTTAAACCGTAATTATATAGTGCCTCCTTATTATGAATATTGGCCTAAACCCATTCGCGTTACATAGAAAACCATGTTGCAAAGTTCCGATTTTTGGGTTAACTTCGCCGCCATTTTAAGATTTGTCCGCCATTTTGATTTTCACTCATGTTCCCTGTTCTAAAATGGTGGACTGTATTTTCAACTTGCAGCCAAGCCTTACGACCTTTGAGATCTGTTAATGTTTAGGTTGTCTGAGAGCCGACTGTTTAAATTAGGCAAAGAAACCTTGTACTACACTCCCCTCTCCCCTTTAAGTTCAGGGCATGGGCGTCCCTCTCGGTATCAGTAACTATGAGGTCTAAATTATTACGGAGGGCCACCAACACCCCCCCCGCTTACTCTTGACAATGGATTGATATATTTGGTGGTAGTCTTGTATTCTAAGTCTATCTCTGTCCAGGGTCTGCACATGAGTCTCTTGTAGTGTTATATCCGCACCCTCCCTCCGTATATATCTTTCCAGTTTTTTTTTGCTTTTCATGGGGAGTTTAACCTGTTAATGTTCAAGGAGATACGAGTTAGTTTATTATCCTTATCCATTGCCAACGGGGTAGCAACATATATCATGCCTCCTCACAAGATCATGTTCAAACTTCCTCCCCCTCCCTTTTCCCCTGACCTCTCTGCCCTGCTTTTCCCCTACCCCCTCCTTTCATTCCCCCCTTTACTGGTGGAGCTCAGCCTGCCTCTAGCCCCCGCCCCCGAATTGCCCTCTCAAATATTGAGCCCCTTACGAAACCCAGTGTGTGCCCCTGCGGGTTCTGCCAAACCCATTGCAGATTCAAGCGCCACCCCAACTCCCTTCAGAACCTGCAATATTGACCCTATTGCTCGCCTTCCCAGGCTTACAGTTTGATTAGCCTCTTTTACCTCTTTGTCAGTTTCAGCGTCTCATGCCCTTTGCAGGAGGAGTCCCCTTCCTCTGCTCTTCTCAGGGTGCCGGGCCTTTCAATTGAGGTTGAAAACCCCTTTCTTACTTGTTTTTTATTTCAGCGTTGACCGTTCCCAGCTCTGGAGTGTGCCCAGGCCTTTTTCTTGAGGCTCCCTTAAGTCCTGGTCTTCCTCCTCGATAACCAAAAATCTTAATCCTTCTTCATGGGATGAGTTCTGATACTGCTTCCCTTGCCACTCAAAGACCAGTCCAGATGGTGTTAAACCATAATTATATAGTGCCTCCCTATTATGAATATTGCCCTAAACCCATTTGCGTTACATGGAAAACCATGTTGCAAAGTTCCGATTTTTGGGTTAATTTCGCCGCCATTTTAAGATTCATCCTCCATTTTGATTTTCATTCATGTTCACTGTCCTAAAATGGTGGACTGTGTTTTCAACTTGCAGCCAAGCCTTACGACCTTTGAGTTCTGTTAATGTTTAGGTTGTCTGAGAGCCGACTGTTTAAATTGGGCAAAGAAACCTAGTGCTTCATACAAACTGCCATTCAAGTGTTGTCTGTGCTCACAAGCCTCATCCTTGTATAAACATTTGGACAATGAAGAACAAACCTTGAGCATATGCTATAGCTGAACTACATTGTAGAGACTCTTGAAATAAGGCTTCCCGCAGATCCGATAACATACATCACTATTGTATTTTCATGGAAGTACACACTTGTGTAATCCTTTGCATAATATTGTAACATCTGTTATGTGAACTAGGCATGAACTCTAGACCACAAATTATTAATGTAAAGAGAGGCTGGACAATATTGCAAGAATTGCATAAAAATGCTAGTGTTTAGATGTTCAACACTCTCTCTCCTCTCTGTGTCGGCTGGTACACACTGCGAGGTGTTGGGGGCCAGATAGCTATCTGTTTTCCTTTGTAAACTGTAGAGTAATAAAAGATACTTGTATCTTTTCAGCCTGTGATTGGTGTATTTCATTCGTGGTACTCAGCCTCGATATTTCTTTGTTCTTTCAATGTAAACGTCCAGCAATATCGCATGTCCTTATCTCAGAGTACCCACAGGACCGGCACCATTTTCCTCCTTTTAGACAATGTTGTCTGGGATAAGTCCTTGAAAAGTAATATTTCTGCCCCATTGTAGGTTATTTGTTTCGCCTTCCTTGAGGTTTGAAAAATCGTTTCCTTTATTTTGTAGTCCTGCAATGCTGCCAGGATGTTCCTTGGTCTTGCCCCTAGTTCTGTTCTTTGAGGCCCTACTCTATGGATTCTGTCAATCCTCACTTCCGGCTGTTCCTCTACATCCAATAGGTCAACAAAGATACCTTTGACCACACCCGCAAGGTCCTTATTGGGGACTTTGTCTGGCATGCTTTTAATTCAAATGTTTGCTCTCCTGACCTATTTTCCAGGTCTTCAGCCTAGAGTTCAAGGCTGTGGGTCGCATTTTCCAATTGTTCCACCAACGTTTCTGTCTTCCTTTATTCCTCCAACAATTCTTGAAAAGCTTTCTCATTGGTGTCCACCCTTTCTACCATTTTTTTCACGTCCCATTTTATGTCCTGCAGCACGCCACGAAATCTTGTCTCATTTTGTCCATTTTCTTTTGGACTCTATCTGCAATTCTGTCCCAAAAACGTAATTAAAGTAGTGCTTTAGCAGCGACTGTGTCACTGTTTGATCTTGTTGTTCTTCTGTTTGGGTCTTTGCTCTGTTTGGTCCTCGCTCTGTTGCACTCCCTTTGGTGAGCTAACTTCTTTGCTCCACGTCTTCTGCAAATTGCTCTCCACGGGTTTCCTGGTCTCCTTCAAAGGTGGTAGAGGTTCCTTTCGCATAATTTTAGACAATTTTCAATCACTGCTATTCCTCTGACTACTACCTTCCCTTGCCGGTGGCAAATTTCTTTCTAGTAGGCCTCCTCTCCCTACTCTCTGCTCCTACTGTAGATTATTCTGCTTCCAAAGTATTTCCTTTCTTTTGGAATCCTTTCACCAAAGGAATGGCAAGCACCACTCTGCTATTCCTATGCTTAGTTAGTGTGGCTGCTACTTGTTGAAAGTTTTTGCAGGCATGTTCTAGGGGTTTCCTTCCCAAGGAGGACCTCTTTCCAAATTGGGGAAAATGTTCAGCTTGCTCGCCCCTTGACCTGGTGTGATCCTAAGGTTGCCCTTCCAATCGAGTGGCCAGGTATGAGGGACAGGGTGCAGAGTCCGCTTTGAGCCAGATAAAGCCTGGTGTGCCCGACAATGATCCTCCTTCCTCCAATGCTCCTTAACCGCAGAGTTCCATGCTCTTCCTCAGGGTCTCCCCGTTCTGCTCTGTTATGTTGCATTCCTGGGGTGTCGCCCCCTCCACTCTGGAATCCTGGATGGGACAGAATAGTCCTTACCTTACTGTGAGACTTTTCTTCTGCTTACTTCCCCTGCAGCATCTCTGCCACTTCCTGCAGCTCCTTGCACACCTCCACATACACCAGGGTCTTATCCAGGACAGTCAAACTGAGGGAGGCAGCCCACTAGAAGTCTCCCTCTGATCTTCAGTCTTGTCTGGTGTCACAGCTTCACCCACTGCGCCCCTTCACGTCTTTCTTCTTCGCTTTGCCAGGCCTCCAGCTGTAACTGCACTGCAAGGTCCATGGATCTCTTCACTCGCTCCGCCGTGTTCACTGCATTCCTGTCAGGAAAGAACTGTGCCAGAGTCCCTCGATTCGGGTGTCACTCTTTTCTCCAGGGGACAGGGGAAGTTTTGGCCCCCACCAGCTTGTCCTCTTCCTCAGCCATGCCAAGCACCTGGGGAGGGCGTACTTGCTCACTGAAATTGAGTTTTAGGTCTCGAGGTTCGGTACAGAATCGATTACGGTACTCTCCTATTGGCGGCCATGTTGGAATCATCCCTCATCAGGTTTGATGTGTGTTCTGCGGTTACTGGATTTTTGGTTCATGATATTTCTATTGGTGTAGTTCTATTTCCCCATATGTGGCAGAGTGACAAACCAATTGACTCAGGAGATTAGATTCCAACAGGACTAAGGGTCTATTTACAAACAAATGGGGATAACATCTAGGGGTGGCTCTATTCTAGCATTGTCAGGATGGGCCCAACTATAAACATCTCCAAGGTCTCTTCATCTTTGGGACACAATCTATGGGATACAGCATCCAGCCACTTCTTGGCTTCGATAGGAATGGGTTTCGGATAAAAGCCTACTAGGACTAGTTGTGTGTCTATAACAGATGGAGGATACGCTTCTTTGGTCTATTCTAAGAGAACAGCTAAAGCTTTGAGCAATAGGCATAGATCGAGCAGGAGCAACTCCGACAGCCTATCCACTAATAAGATGGCCAAACTGGAATCAGCTGTACTTAAGTATTTCCTGCTAGGTCTTAGAACAACATGGCCTCCAAGCTATTGTGCATGCCCGTAACCATCAATTAACCTCTGAAGACATTGACATGCATCCCCAGATCAATTTACGAGCCAGCTCAGGTACATCAATGGGAGCAAGTTCTGAAGCTGCGGTGTGGGAGTTTGGAGGTGGATAAGGAGCTGTGTTGAGTGTTGGAAGAGAGAGCAGACAAAGCTGGAGCAGGAGGAATGAGGCAGGAGATGTGGCAAGTGAGTTTGAGGAAAGAGGCCAGAGACGTGTGGCCAGAGAGCAGGAGATGAATGTGGCAATAAGCCCCACGACTGTGGGCCATTTCCTCGTAAGGTAATGCCCCTGGGGCCCATAGTTACAACGAACTAGGCGGTAATGGGCCGCAGTCGCGAGGCTTATTGACATTAGTACCCCGGCATTCCGGAACAGAAAAAAAAGAAAATGTTTAAAAAAAAATGTTTAATAAAATGGCTGCCGGGAAGGGAAAATGGAGTCCGTTTTCCCTTTCCAAGGTGGCCATTAAAAAGATAAGGAAAAAAGTAAACACATAAAATGGCCGCAACGGGAAGGGAGAAGGGACTACGTGTAGTCCCTTCTCCCTTTCCATGGCAGCCATTAAAAACATAGGAAAAAAGTAAACAAAAAAATGGCTGCCAATGGAATGGAGAAGGGACTACACGTAGTCCCTTCTTCATTTCCATGATAGCCTGTTGCCGATTGGAGCAGATGCACTGGGGACTGAAATGTTCCCAGGGTGTCCGCTCCCGAAATGGAAAAAAAAGAAGGTAAGTGGGGATGGGAGGGCGTTAAGGGAATTCGCGGGACGTATTGGGATGGGGGAGAAGGCTTACCTGATTCCCCGGCAACAGGAGATGGCAGCCACCAGGCCGTGGGGAGGCTCAGGGCAGCGGGATTACCATGTAGTAATGCCCGCATTCTGAGCCTCCCCATTGGCTGGGAGGCTGCCTTCCCCCCTCGACGGGTCCTAATGGAGAATAAAGAGGATGTAAAGAGAGAGATCAGGAATGGAGAGGGTGAAATGAGTTCTGAGGAAGAAAGGCGACATACCAGTAAAGGATAAGTCGAGGAGTGTGTTAAGGAGGTGGTCAGAGGGGATATTACAAAAGAGAGTAGGGGATAGAGAGAGGTGGTTAGAGTTTATGTTTTGGAGCAGAGGAGTTTGGAGAAGGGGGCATGTCAGGTGCTAATAAAACCGAGGTTCTAGGGGTGCAGGAGGTGAACCTCGAGCCTAAAAAGAGTGATCCTGTGAATGGTGGAGGAGCTATAGCATTAGGGGCTATAAAAGAAATGTTGGGGAAGTTGGGTAGAGGGGAGAGGAGACAGGAGAAGGTGGTGAGAAGGCACACTAAGAGGAAGGAAATAAGACAGGAGGGGGCTGAAAGAGAAGAATTAAGAAGAGGCAGAGACGGGGAATTATATCTTGGTACACGGTTGTGTGCCAGAGCATCAAAGAGGTGTAAAGGTGAATGTCATGCAAGAGAAGGAGAGAATAGGGGTGCATGAAATGTGCCCTTAGACATGAGGTTCAATGAAGAGCTAGATGAGGTAAATGAGGACTGGTTTTGGGGACTGGAGCCATGGCTACAATATATAGCCATGAAGAAGATACCCTAATCCAGCAGGTAGAGAAGCTAAGATGGCCATGTCTCTTGGTCAACGAGTAGGTCCTTGTTCTACCTCACACAGCCACAGCTGCCACCTCGGACCAGTGTAAAACGTACAGGTGCATGTAGTGTGTGGATACCTAGATGAAGGGGTTCCAGCAGATGAGCAAAGGATCAAAATCTAATCATTGTGGAGCCAAGTGGAAAGTTTATGGACATTTAAATAACCACCAGGACTGCGAGAGACTGAGAGCAGAGAAAATATCTTGGGATAGGGATCCTTGAATTAAGAAACATTAAACCCAGAGACGTGTTCGTTGCATGGAGAACTTTGTTGCATGAGAGACATTTGTTTGGAACATACCTTTGGGGGTCATTACGAGTTTGGAGGTACATCCAAAGTCGTGTACGGGTTCTTTGAATGGGGACTTACCGGGTCATTCCAACCTTGGAGGACCCGGTAAATCCCCATTCAAAATACCCTTCCCCATTCCCATTCGAGCCCCCATAGGGCTCAATGGGAATGGGGAGGGAGCTAATAACAGGCCCGTAAATGACAGGCCCGTTATTAGCTCCCCGGTCCCTTAGCGGCTCCCGCTAAGGACGGCTGGTTTTACCAGCTGGCCTTAGTGGGACCCGCTAAGGGACTTCGTAATGCGGCGGTAAGGGGTTAACGGCACCAGCATCCTTACCGGCGCCGTTAACCCCTTACCCCCAGCCTCATAATGAGGCCCAAAGACTTTGGGCCTCATTACGAGTTCGAACGCTAGCCGTGCCTGCATTACAGGCACGACTACCGCCGAACTCGCATCCGTCACCCGCGAATGGGCACTTACCGGCCCATTACGAGTTGAATGGGCCGGTAAGTGCCCATTCGCGGGTGGCGGTAATGCCGTGCTCCTCATCCCCATTCTGCCCCATAGGGCAGAATGGGGATGGGAGAGGGAGCAAATGGGCCATTACGAGATGGCCCGTTGTTTGCTCCCTCTTCCCCTTGCGGGACCTGGTAAGCACGCCTGGTTTTACCAGGCGTGCTTACCGTGTCCCGCGAGGGGACCTCGTAATGTGGGGGAACGGGTTGAACGGCGCCGTCACCTTTTACGGCGCCGTTTAACCCGTTCCGCCAGGGTCGTAATGAGGCCCTTTTTGTTTAGAACACAGAGAGCCTCATTACGAGTATGGAGGCAGCCATGCCCTTAATAAGGGCATGGCTGCCTCCATACCGGGTTCCAGTACCGGGTTCTTTGAATGAGGAATTACCAGGTCATTCTGACCTTGGAGGACCCGGTAATTCCTCATGCACAAAACCATTCCCCATTCCCATTTGAGCCCCCATAGGGCTCAATGGGAATGGGGATGCAGCTAATAACGGCCCGTTAATAACGTGTCCGTTATTAGCTCCTTGGTCCCCTCGAGGGAACCGGAAAGGACGTCTGGATTTACCAGACGTCTGTTCCGGGTCCCGCTAGGGGACCTCGTAATCAGGCATCCCTAATGAACGGTGCCAGTCCTGTACCGGCACCCTTCATTACAGGAGCGCCTGCCTCATAATGAGGCCCAGAGGCTTTTGTTTTGAAGCCAGAGATTTATCGTTGAAGCCAAGAAAAAGTCATCTTGGACAGTGTCGAGGAGGACACCCACAAACCCTCCCAACTGCTTGACCAAGGAAATAAACAACCTGATACCAATATCTTATGTCTTTTTGTCTTGTCATATGTAGAATTGTTTACAGTGAAGTTGCATGCCTTATCCACACCACTAATGGGCACATCGTACTCAGGCACAGATGCCTTCTGGCATGTATCATTCCTTACCAGAGCATTAGAACCTTCAGGTAGGATATGAGCTGCCAGTGGTCCTGTGGGTTTGATCCTCACCACCAAAAATATCATATCATTATTTTCCTCCACCCATTATTTATTATAATACTTGTCAGGATATAATTGAGTTAAAAAACACAAAACACACTATTGGCCTGTATCATCACCACAAACAATTAAAATAAAATAGAATGATAGAACTGGCTGCGTTTCAGACATGTACCCATCTATAAAGGCAGTGCCCATAAACAATGAATGCTGCGTTTTATCAATATGATCACTGTGGGTCTCATTTAAAAAAACAAAACGTAATTGCATATAAAAAAAAAAACTGCAACATTCACTTCTGTGCAATTTATTTGTGGTTTGCATTTCAAAGTCTAAAACATGCACATAAAACCTGGGTTTATACTCCTCCCACTATATACGCATGGCAAGAAGTATTCGCAATATATTGTTGTCTGTTAGCATGAATATCGAATGCTAATGGGAAATCATTTGGTTTTGTTCGGCGGAGCAGGAAGTGGAGGTGTAAAGGACAATCGCTTTCTGTCTTCTTTCTCTACCTGTCCAAGCCAGGAAAATCGCCTTGCGTGTGGAAATAGATGTTAAGCAAGTCTTAATGTTCTCTGCGGGTTTTCGAAAATAAAGCCCTGTGTCTTCAGTGGATATTTTTATGGCACACTTCAACTGCAGCAACCTGGGCTTTCAGTTCTCGATCAAAGTATAAATATTCTCCATAAATGTGTGGCTAGAAGGTGCTCATCTGTCCCTCCCCCACACTTTGTCACCTGTTTTTACATCTCAAGTGGGGGAAAAGCTTGTATAACAACTGGGTCAGTGGCCCCAGTAAAAGTGAGAAATTGCCAGCCATGAAAGTATTTTTCTCTCGGCACAAATGTTCATATTATTCATATTATTTTTTTGTTGAAGTCCATACATTTCCACATACAAAAAACAGCTCTAGCTAACAGATTTGAATCAATCTCATACAGCTTTTCTCTTTTGAGTGCTTGATCCTCTACACCATCAACGCATAAATAAGCTTAAACAGAGCACAGTATGTCACTCTGTCCCAGGGTTCATGGGCAGCGGCTCCAGCAAAATCTTGATTTGTGTGTGCCTTTGATTGTTGTTGCATGGGAGGGGCAGAAGATGGTCATTTGAGACTGCAGCGACACAACATTTTTCACACAGACTTCACTAGATGCATGAACCATAAATTAAACTCCCCAACTCCTGGAATGTGTACAAGTATAGTATAAGCACTCTCCCTAAACGTGGGCTGGTCCATTCAGATATCGGTTCTTCTGCTCACTTGTTCACCTTCATGTGTATTTGAAATGGTAGCCAGGGTTAAAAAGCAGCCTGAGTTAAGTGAAGCTTTTGCACATGTTGCAAATGGCCCATCTCCCTAACCTAACACTGTCCACTAGTACGTAGGCACACATTTATCTCCAATACAAACCAAGCACAACCTTCCAAGATGTTGTCTATCATTTTACCTCTAGGTGGCAACTTGTGAGTCAATGAGTGTTGAAGCACCTGCACCTGCACGCTCTGACCACCACACACCCAGACGCACCTTGAGGGAGAGGAATATGTAATATAATGAAGCACATCAGTGTTCAGGGGGCCTGACCTTCTCCTCAGCATTGGTAGACCTGAGGTTCAGCAATTGGCTAGGTGTGCCCTCAACCAGATAGGAGGCAGGGTTCCAGCCTGTTGAACCACTCAATCAAATGGGCGAACCCCTCAATCCATTGGGTCCTAGGCTTCGATCTATCTGCTTTTGTAATTTTGTCAACGTATACAGTTGCAAACTAGTGAGCAAACTGTATTTTGTTCTTATATATAGCCATTCACCTTTTTGGTTTGTACCTGTTTGTTAGGCCACTGTACCAATTCTACATGTATATCTTCATGACAAGCAGTATTTCACTGGCTATGTTTTTACCTAAACCTATCTTTGGTGCACTCCACGTCTGCCACCTAATAGTATATACATGCATGACTCAATTCAATCTAGTGAATGCATTGAGTATACTGCACATGTATAACATGTGCTGCTCAAGCTGCTGAAGAAGTTGAGTTTTTAACCTATAGTACAGAGTCAACGCATGTGCCATAGTTTCAAGGTAATAGGTATTTAGATGCCCGCCATTCCCTTTATGGTGGTTGGCTCATGCATAGGAGGAATGTCTGGGAAGGCATCAGTCAACTGGGGCCGCACAAAAGCTGGTGTCTTCCACTGTCAGCATTGCCACTGTCCTGTTTTTGGTTCCACATAAGTGATGTCAAACAGTGTTTTTGCCTAATGATTTTCAGCCACATATACAAACACTGGTCTCCATTACAGCGAATAAATAATAACTAAAAATGAGAGCAGAGTTTGGAATGGTGTTGTTAGTTGAGATGAAGTGAGTGAGGACGAAGCCTAAGTTGCTGTTCTCAAAAGCTTGCATAAGGATACAGTACAAGCTACTGTAGAATGTGTTGTAAAAACGGTACCAAGAGATACAGTGTCAAGTCACATAGGGCCTCATTACGACCCAGGCGGTAAGTTACCGCCTGGGCCGTGACTTTACCACCATGGCGTAAACTACGTTTACGCCATGGTGGTTGGCGGACTTACCGCCCCATTCCGAGGTCGGCGGGGCGGTAAGTCCCCAATCCCCATTTACCCTTCCCCATTCCCATTTTTGCCCCATAGGGCATAATGGGAGTGGGGAAGGCGTTAATTACGCCACCGTAAATTACGGTGGCGTAATTAACTCCATGGTCCCTTAGCGCCATGGATTTTAACACCTGCTAAAAGCAGGTGTTAAAAGCGCCATGGCGCTAAGGGACCTCGTAGTTGGCGGTAAGGGGTCGGCGCAGCTAACGCTGGCGTTAACCCCTTACCGCCAGGGTCGTAATGAGGCCCATACTGTATTCCAGGTGTTACTGTAAACACAGAACTTTGGTCGAAGTTGATGGGGAGCAGGGTGAATAGTGACCTACCACATCCACTCCCCCAGAGGCCTCCTGATCAGTGAACCCTCCCCTCAGCTGAGGGCATACATACAGCGCCTTAAGCTTGTATCCACCACTCGCTCATTCCAGACTGTCTGGTTAGAGGGTAATTTTAAGTGCACACAAACCACATGATCAAGACTGATTTTCAAAGGACTGTGCAGACAAAAGCTTCATTTGTGCTTCCAAAGAAACAAAATGCACCTTTTAACTGAGCCTGTGCTCCTTTCGATGTTTTTCCATTCAGACTATTTTAGTGTAAGCTCAATTGTACTCAACCCAGGAAACTTGTAGAGCAGGCTCTCCGCTGTCCCAAACTCCTTTGGCATTAGAAAATTATAATATGAGTTTATGATACCGTTTTTATACCGTTTTTGTGTTGTACTATTATGACTTCTCATTTGCTCAGTGTGAGTGGCATTAACATGCTGTAGTGTCCATGTCTGTCAGTGGACACAGAAGAGTCATGCACCTGTAGCGCTGCCCTCACCACTTACACTCCAGCATAGTGTTCAATGGACTATGCATCCAGAAGTATCATCTCCACCCCATAAGAATCAATGTGTGCCCTTTAGCTGTGACTGTCTCTGTCTAAGGTTTCCGAACAGGCCTATTTTCGGTTGAACTCCACTCCTGCAACTTGGAGAGTAATCTCTCCTCATCTCCCCTCCACCCCTCACCTTGCCACAATGATGGTCAATGAAAGGATTTCATGGTCAAAACCCCCGCCACACACTCGTGCAGAACCCACCATTGCAACCCTTTCCCATCAACTAGCTTCACAGTGGGAATGGCATGCATAATTCAGATACTTGCCCATTCCTTTGATGATTACTGCTTTTTTGTTCTGAAGCAAATGTCTTGAGAAAATTCGTCATACCACAACATACTTACTTGTAATAGCATTCATTAGCTCAGTCTTAATTAAGAGTTCATGAGCCTACTTCAAATATTTCCTGTTTTGTGCCCTTACCTCTTAGATTGGCCTCAGGTCCAGAGACCTAGGTGGAGTCTGGAACCATTGACGGCTCTTGCTCTTAATGAATCCTACAGCCAAAGGATGTGCTGGGCCACTGTCCTTCGGATAGAGATATGTGCTCCTAGAAAGGGTGTGCCCATTATCCCTTCAAGGATTTCTATTGGGCCCTGGCCATGCTTGGAGATGCATCCCCAGAGAGGGACTTCCCCCGTGCCCGGACTGTGCTGTATTACCCTGGTGCTCTCTCTTCTGAAATGTCATCCTGTTCAATCTTTCAAAAGTGATATAGGGCTCAGCTGTGCCCAGCTAAGTTCACACCTGTCACAAGCCACTTTTTTAATGCAACATGTGCTTCTCCTTATTCACACCACGTACTATGGGTGACAGCATACACCATAACAAAAATACACAACACATAGAAGATCATTACTGTACTGTCCATAAACAATGCAGATCTGCACTGCACAAAACATAAGGCTGATTTTATAGCCCCTGAGGCTACAATATTGGTGATCCCATGAAGTCAGAGGGAAACCTACACCCAAACGAGCATCAGTTGAGAGGCATGCCTTACTCTACAGTACAGTAGATACGCATTTGACATAAATACAACACAGGCATCTCCAGACATCAGTTCAGGGTCACAGAAAAGTCTGACTCATATTACTGTTTGCCATTTCCAATTCTGAGCTTGCCAAGCACTGTACATGACTGTAACTGGAATCCCTTCAAGAGCGAACAGCAGAGATTTAAGCAAGGACACAGTTCATGCATCATCCCCTATTAGTTAGAAGTCAATGGTCGTACATAGATACTGAACAGTACACCACAAGTGAAAGGAAATGTTTGTGTTCACAACAATTCAAAAACCACACAAGGCATTGGATTCCCAACACAGAAGTCGGGCCACTATTCATGCCAATGTTGTACATTAGCCAGGAATAATAGTATAAGACACAAGATTGGAGAACTGATTTTGTCCATTCATTTCCTTTGGGATGAATGATATTTTAGGAAGGAGAAAGTAGACATTTATGAAAAATAGCATACTTTTGCCTATATAAATGTGAGACTTCCATTATAAATTGGGAGAGTTGATCTGTGTTGCACCACCTCCTCCTACAATACACCTTTCATCATTGCACTTTATCTCCACAGCACCAGACAGCAATTGCCCATCTTCATGTTTAATGCTCCACGTAGGTGGGTGTGCTTCCTCTTTGTGCTGTAGCAGATTGAAAACTACTTAAGGTAAATCCAGAGAGTTACGAGCCTTTGCTGGATTTCTGCAATGAAATTATCAGCATGGAAAATCTCCTTGACCTTAGCATTCATCTCTAGGCCAATGTATGAGGCATTATACAGTGAAAGAAAAGGCGAGTCTACATCAGGTAAGTAGCTCATGGGCCACAATGGACATAGAAGAAATATATAGTTGTCTTTGAAACAGTGTTATTGGGGTTAGACAGGAGGGGGAAGGGTACCAAGGCATATCACATTCTGGAGTGTTATTGTTTCATATAGTACCATGTTGAGTATAATCATCAATGGGTATCGCCTTTAACAGAAATGGTCAATGTGGGAATGGTGTGAATAACTTGCAAGAGCCAGGGGCATTATCAGGCACTCTGCATTTAGTTAACGTTGCCACATCAGTCTGAGACCGAGGGGGTCATTCCGAGGTTGGAGGTAAGGGAAAAACGATGCCGGTAAAGTGTTACCGGCATCGCTTACCGCTACAGCCAATTCTGACCAACCAGACCGCTATTTACAGCACCGTAAAGTACGATGCCTTAAATAGCGGTCAGGGCGTACACACGTGACACACCATGCCGGCATTAGCGGCATTCCGTAAATAGGATAAGATGACAAATGTCGCGGACAAGCAAATAACGGCCGAAAAAGGGCTTACCGGCACGGAGTCAATACAGGCATCGCCATCCAGGCGTTAAGAACCCTGAGCAGTGTTTCCAAGAGCCACGGGTGCACACAATCAGCACAGGTGGAGGCAATGGAGTCAGGGCCAGTACAAAAGGAGCACACCCACACACCACACCCCCTCCCACACCAAGATGATACCAATAGTAGTAGCATTACTGGAGCTGGAGGCCCTGCTTGCAATGCCTCAACAACAACAACAACACCAGCCGCCACCACAGAGGTGACACAGGAGGAGAAGGAGGGTGAGAAAGGCCCAGTTTGCCCCACCAGTGCAGCCACCGTTACCACGCTGGCAGCCCCCAATCCCTCGCATCAGAGACACTACCTTCAACCTAACACCTGAGCAGATCCACACCCTGTACCGGCTTGACCGTGACACCATCACCACCATAGTGGACCTGATACACAACGACATAGTGAGCCTCATAGAAATATGCACCGCCATCCCCCCTTTACTGAAGGTAGTATCTGTGCTCAACTTCCTTGCCACAGGCACCTACCAGCACACAGAGAGGCACACGCAACCCCTATTTTCCCGGATACTGAACCAAGTGCTGGATGCCCTCCTCAAGCACACAAGGGACTACATATCCCTACCAGAGACTCCCCAGGAGATATTTGATACACAAGTTGCCTTCCATGCACTGGCAAGCATGCCAAATTGTGTTGGTGCCCTCGACTGTACCCACGTGGAGTTGGTGGTCCTGCATTCCATGGGCCATGGCAGTACATTGGGGTTGTGAGGTGGGTGACTGCATACTCCACCTGGGTGGGAATGGGGGGGAATGGGGGGGATGCATACTCTACCTGGGTGGGAAGGGGGGGATGCATACTCCACCTGGGTGGGAATGGGGGGATGCATACTCTACGTGGGTGGGAAGGGGGGGATGCATACTCCACCTGGGTGGGAATGTTGACGTCAGTGCACAATGTGCACATCACCAAACACTGTGCCCCAAAGCAACTGAAATGGTACATGACAACCAAATCCCATAGTGATGAAGTAAGGCCGACACCTTTCACTATATGACTAACAGGTAACCAGCCCACATCCCACAACACATGAACAACTCATCAACGGCCCTCAAACACCGTAAGGTCATCCTGCACTATGCACTGCATATGCGCTATGTTGCTGACTCCCGCATTTCACCACACAGGGCAGTTATCCCTGGCCGTGCATTGAACTGAGTCGACCTGGGATACCACAGTGTGTCACGTGTTCGGCACACCCATAGGAGTGCTGCATGTCACCATGGAACTCATCAGTGCAGAATGCACAATATAGAACTGACTACAGCCAAAGCTCCCTACTACCAAATTCCACAGAACACTACTCATCACTTATTTTACACCAACACTGCTGTATGCATATACGTTGCACGTGCAACAAGATGTCAGTGCACACCATGACCCATCTTGAAGATGCAACCCACGCCATTAGTCCTTTGCACAGGGCACATAGCGGGTCCAGAAATGGGGTCAATGCATCCAGGGACATGTGCCTGTGGGCACAAATTACCTGCTTCCATGTGAGACTAGTACAGTTGTCCTACATGAATGTGCGAACACTTACCTTCATTCCATTCTCATGAAGGTGATGGTGGCTATCCCTTGAAGCCGTGGCTCATGACCCCTGTCCTAAACCCACAGAACAGGCATGAGGAGGACTACAATCGTTCCCATACCCGTACACGTGTGGTGATAGAGCAGACCTTTGGCCTGTTGAAGGGACGATTTCGTTGCCTCAGCCGGTCGGGTGGGGCTCTCCTCGACAGCCATGAGAAGGTGGCCAAGATCACCATGGCATGTGTAATACTGCACAATATGTGCATCCATCAGAATGTGTCCCTGCCCCCTGATATGGAACTGCTACCACCTGATGATGATGAAGGGGAGGAGGAAGATGTGGCAGGACATCATTACGGTGCCGATGCACAGGCGGGACGTGCCGTGCGGCAGTCATTGATTGCACAATATTTCTGACACACAAGTCAGCAGAGGGTGCCATAACGTTAGGACATAGGGCACTGGGTGTGGGGATACATGTACACTATGCACTGTGCAAGAATAAATGACACATACGCAATGATGAATGTCCACTCTGGTTATTTTTTTGTTAAACAACTGGTGTATTAAAAGTGAAAATATCAACGTGAAAAACAAACTCTCCACCACCCTCACCCCCTTCCCCTCCCCCACAACTCCCCAACACACCCTCACCCCTCCCCCTCCCCCACAACTACCCAACACACCCTCCCACCCTCCCCCACCCCTACAACTCCCCAACACACCCTCACCCCCCTCCCACCACACCAACCCCACACTAGTCCCATAGGCTCCACGTAGCCCACATGTGGCTGGCAGTAAAATCACTCTGTGCTCCCGGAGCCAGGGGGAGGCATGTCCCGACGACGCAGCGCACGGAGTGACCGACGGAGTGGGCTGGTCTGGGTGGAGTTGCTCGTTGAAGGTGTGTCATCATGCTGAGGTTGTTGGCCAGGATGAGCAGCCTCCAGAGCATCGGCTATGCGGCCGAGCACCTCGCAGTGGCGGTTGGTGCTTTCTGTTATGGACTGGCCCAGTGCCCTCAAATCAGCACGCCACTGCTCCATGACCTGGCGATTGTCCTGCACGAATTCTGTTATCAGGGCAGTGAGCTGGTCAGCCCGCTGTGCATCGGAGGATGAAGCAGTGGCCCTGCTGGGGATCGGGCTGACATGTCCTGCCGACGCTTCCTCAACGGGACTGTACACAAGACTGCCATGTCCCTCTGTCTGTCCTTGGCCAGACTGCTCCAGTGTGTCGTTCTGACCAGAGTCACTGAAGGATACCTGGGGGTTTGAGAGGTCTTCAGGGGTGTGCATGACTTCCACAGTGTCGTCCTCAGTTGCTCCCCAGATGTCAATGGGGCTGTCCACAACTTCAAGGGGGGCCGTGGCTGTCACCTCCCCAGCTACACTGGACACCTCGGACCGTGGCGTTGGGCAGGTGTCTGCAGGCAGTGCAGGGAGGGGTTGGGGTGGTGCACCCTCCACAGGCCTTGCTGGTGCTGGTGATGTACGTCCCAGTGTTGTCTTTGTCACTGGGAGACGGCGGCCCCTGCCTTGGCCCCTGGATGTGCTGGGACAGTTGCTCTCCTGCTCCTCACTGTCATGCTCACTGCCTGTGGAGGTGGAAGAGAGGGACGGCATGAGTGATGTTTGGATAGCCAGCATTCATGCATGGCTACGATAGCACATTCAGACAATTGTGGGTAATCAGCATTTGTGTAGGGAACGGCACGTCATTCCATACTTGGGTGGTCAATGCATGCATATGTCGGTGTCCCTCATGTTGGCCAGGTACTGTGCTGTCTAACATGCACACTGTTTACACCAACTACCCTGTGTGCCTCATGGAATGAGCAACTTTGTGTAGTATGTGTCATGTACGTTACGGCCTTGCACCTGGCACTGGCTTGGGTCTCACTTGCTTCTGCATGATTTACAGGGGGGGGGGTGTGGGGCCGACCATGCCGTGACTCTTTGGCCAGATGTTAGCAGTGACTTTCATAACATTTGCCTTAGCAGTATTTACTTTGGACACTCACCTCCATCAGCGGATGACGTCGCTCCACTTTCCATTTCTCCGACCCCTTCAATGGATTCGGCCCCTATCATTGCCGCACATGTCTCCTCTCACGGCATGAGTTTTATTGGCGAACTTGGGCCTCCTCCGGTCTCCAAGGCCTGGTTTCTGTTCGCACCCTCAGCCGCAGGTCATCCCACCTTTTGCGGCAATCCTTTATGGTGCGGGGGGTGTTGCCCACTGCGCTCACCTTCTGGCATACCAGTGCCCAGATTTCTTTTTTTTCTGCACCGCCTCCCTCCGTATGTTGCTGCTAAAAACAGTCCCAGCATGCTCGTATAGGGTATCTATAAGCATTTGCAGCTCATCTGGGCTGAACCGCTCCTTTCGGAGGCGGGCAGCTCCCTTCTTTGGTGCTTTGGGCATTCCTGGGTGGTTGTTGGTAATTTCCGGTCACTCACCAGTGTGCCAGGGGCCCTGTATGGCGAGCATGGCATTGGATTGTGTTTTTAAAGATGGCCACCGTGCTCCTTCCCATTCCTGTGCGAAGACGCTATTTCCAGTTCTGCAATTTAACAGTGACTGTAAATAGCGGTGGCTGCTAGTTACGGTCACCGCTAATGCTGCGTTGGTCTATGGCGGTAGTGTTGTCTACGGTGCGATCCATGCCGGTACAGGGTTTTTCGGGCTCCCTTGCGGCATGGCGCTAGGTCCCTTACCGGCATGGCGCAAAGCTCGTGCCCGCGAATTCGTAATAGTGCGCTTTTAGCGGGCTACTGCCAGCTCGGGCAAGCTATTTGCGCCATGCCGGTAAGGGACAGTACTTACCTCCAAACTCGGAATGAGGGCCCTATAGTCTCAAGGCTGCTCCCATTGCCAAGCTGAGCACACAAATATCAGCACAATGTACACTTAGAATTATACAATAGAGAGTAATTAACTAAGGGTATACACTCAATGGAGGTGTGCCAAATAACACCTGGGAGTAGATTACAGGCCTGTTTCATCAGTGCAAGTACAATTCTTATGTTATTAGCACTAGGGGCAAAGTATGCACTAGGGCAATGCCCTAGTATTTCAATGCATTTTTTGCAACAGAGCACGATTTGCCTTAGTGCCAATACAGATTTTTAATTAGCACGAGGGCAATTTTTGCCCTGGTGAAATAATGCATCAAAGCATCTGTTTTTTTAACTCGGGCATACTTTGCTGTTGTACTAATATTGTTCACAGTTGCAATTAAAGTAAAGGCTGATAACTGATGTAAGAATTCTGACATGCTGCTTCATTTCCTAATAATTAGACAAAATAATCGCGTCATCTTAAGTGGTTGACTGTGTCTTTTTAAATAGGTAAAATGGTATTGTGTACAATTCAGCATATGAGCCAATAAGCACCTTTAATTTTCAACATTATTTTATTCTGCCTATTAATATACATTTCTGACATGTTTTTGTCACTTTGGTAGCTTAGGGATCTGATAGTCAAGTGGATCTTCCATTAAGTGAGCTAAAATATAGTCCTTTCATCAGCAACAGTGCCTAATTTTAACCCTGCCCCTCTGATATGTTCCCTGCCAAAAGCCTAATGTGTACCTTTGCACTGGTGCATCAGTATACTGATCTGCAGCACCTGCTCTATCAGTGGCACTGAGCACAACCGGAGGTCACAGGTGCCCATTGGGGAGCTGCATTAACAGCGAAGTCTCTGAAACACATTGGCTGTACCAAAACCCTACATTTATGAGTTGACTATTCTCTTGACATATACATGAGTGAACAGTATCTCTCATAATTATTACAGCCCTACCAATTGGATATCACAAAGCTAAGCTCAGCTGTGAAAAGATTATGTGTATTCTTCCCAGACAAGACTGCCCTTGTCGCTGCTATCAGGACTGTAGCCTTGGGCATTGCCTCTTGTTGTTCCTTTTGTGAGGGCAGGTAACACCCTCCCCAGAAGAGAGACACTCCATAGGAATTCCTTGCCAAAACAGAGCCACTACACAGGAATCTTGCCTGCCAACAGCAATCAAAGGACACACCCAATTGTGAAATGCATGGCCTCACACCAGTGTGCTGCATATTTTAACAACCTTTGACTCTAGCAAGAAGGAAAGAGGGTGGGTTAGTGCACACAGAAGAACCTCTTTACAGTTGGAGGAAGGTTCCACCATTGTGTTTCTTCTCGCTGCCTCTATGTTTCCGTCCTGTTCCATATATCCTTTAACACAACGCACTTTGGATGTGATGTCAGAAGTCAAAGGCCACTTGTTCTAAGAACAGTGATTGAGCCCCTAAAGCAGAGTAGTTTTTGTCCAATCCCTGTGGGTTTTTGCCTTCAAAAGAAAGGGTCTCCCACTCCTTCTTTGATTCACTTTGGAACAAACAGCTGAGGAAGAAGTCATTGGGCCTCTGTTGGGGAAGTTCACCTTCCCAAAGTCCTCCGGCAGTGAGGTGAAGACTGAGAGCCCAAGGCAGATGCAAGATCTATCCCCTAACCATCCCCAAGGGCCAACGGGGGGACCTTCTGCTAGGACAAGACCTGCCTATCTCCAGCCACAATGGTTCCCAGGACCTCACCATGTTGAGGGACACCTGAAGTTGTGGGCCAGCTGCTCGTGAGCATGGGAACACTAGAACACAGATTTAAACTTATCCTTGAGTCCCAGAATTGACATTCAAAGCAACCATAGGACCAAGACAGCCAGGAAGCCTGTGTTCTCCAGTAGAACTTGTAAGCATCGTGGTTCGAGCCTGTCTGACATCTTCTAACCTACAGTCCTCTCTTGAGCTGCTTTTGACACTAGCAACTAAAAGCACTTTACTGCATGCTCGAGTAAGTTCACAGCCACACCATGCCAACTGAGAATGTTGTTGCCTAGGTGCAAACCAAAAGATCCTCATTGCAGCCACTGCCTTCGAACTGCTATTTAACTGCTAGCATGTTCTTTGCCAATCTACATCGACATTTGATAAATTCCTGGGGGACTTCTTCAAAGAGCAATCTTTCAACGCCATATTGAACCGATCGAACCAATCAGCACATTCAATTACCAGTATCTTTGCTGTCCGATGGACATTCAAACTGACCTTGGTGGCCCCCATGATTGAAACTTCTTTGAGAACCATTTTAGAACCGCAGTATAATTCTGCTTGACCCGGCTCAACACCTGCTCACCACCTCGAACCAAGCGGCTGCCGCACCTGTAATCCTTAACCCAACCTTCTCACACCTATCAAACCAACTTAACACTGCTTCATATCTTTTTGAATCACCTCCCCTGCCTGGATCGAATCAACTGCTCCTAGCCCGTTAACTCGAACTGGTAGGACATCATTTGCCGACTTCTTGCCAGCCATTAACAAATGTTTTGAACCCACTCGATCTCGAACTGTCACCTCATTAAACTTACCACTGGACTATCAGGGTCATAGCTTTCAACCTATACTGGAATTCATCGACCCTAATCAGCGGTTACAACATCTCAAACCAGTTCAACATCAAACTGATCCTGGTGATTAGTCGGTCCTCCATTGCTCCAGTGCCACCTTCAAACTCCTGAGCCCTGTATTCAGCCTGGCTCGATGCCCGTTCAATGCTTGTATCAACTACGAAGCACAGTTTTCGAACTTGGTTCAGTCTGCTTGAACAACAGCACATGCCTGGTTCAATGCTACCGAACTGCCAAGAACTGCAAGAAGGTAGGGTATCCCCACAAAATATCCCCACCAAAAATATCACCATACATATGCCTTTTGTCTCGCCATAGGCAATATTTTTGGGGAGGATATTTTGTGGGAGCGGGGTTTGCGGCGGTGTCCCCCGCACATTTTAAAATAATGCAGGGGTTGCGGGTGTGTGCCCTGCAGGGTCCAGGGGTCAATATCGCCGCAAAAATTTGGCAATATTTTTATATCGCAATATTTTTGCAGGGATATTAACACATGGAACCTAAGGTAGTACTGACTATTAACTGTCCATTAGCTCAGTTTTGAGCCCTGCAGACTGGTCATGTCACTAATCCCCTTTTTGAATCTAAGAACATACCCTTTTTACATATGGTATTGTTTTTACTTGTCATACAACTGTGATTCATTACCTAGACTGCTACACCTTTCTATCTGTGCATATTCTGTTTTCCTTCCTTGGGGTGGGTTTTGTGTAATGAATGCTATTTAGTTATTTTTGCAGATGGCATGTTTATTTAAAATATACATATTGGTATTGAACCTTAATTTGAAATTCCCTTTATTTTGGACTGTTGTACTATTGCTGTTTAGGTAGCTACTACATTAACACCCCTCTTGAGCCATGCTACCACAAAAGGCGAAGGAGGTTTACCTCTTAACTGTGCCTGTTTTAGGGCTGGATTGACCCATGTACTCCTCCTGCAAGCCATGTCATTTCTTCACACCCACGATGAGCAATGTTGTATATATTAATTTTTCTCTTTTCTTTTTGTTGTTTTAAAATATCTGTGCTAACCAAAGCCGCCAGTGAATGGCTTATACCACAGCAAAAATAGGGTATCAGGTAATAAATTTGCGGGAAAAATGTTGCTGGTAAAATAAATTGCTGTGTTTTGACCTGGTAAAGGTGTATCCCGTTATACCTTTTAAGGGGAGCAGGGGTTGCGGGGGTGTCCCCCGCTCTCCTTAAATGGTATAATGGGTGTGGGGGTTGCAGGGGTGTCCCCTGCATCCGTTAAATGATTGTGATGCAAAAAACCACTGCATTTTTGCCGCAATATTTTTGTAATCATGGCCATTTTTGACACGATTTTAAGACATTGAACCAAAAATAGAAGTTGTGAGTGTTCTATGATGGCTGTGCCTTATCAAAGCCACCTGGCAGGTGGTTACTTTGATTCTCCCTTATATCATTTTATCATTTGTATTTTTACATGTAGCCAATCTGTTTACAGTTAAGTCATAACAGCTTGGCCCTCTCTTTCATAGGTGCAAATCAAAGTCCCAAAGTTACTCTCTTTTTCAAATTGAGTGATCAAACCCCTACACTACCAATGCTGTGAACATGAAGAGTGCACATGCATACACAAGCTTAGCAACAGCATGGTGCATCAATATGTGCTTGATGCCATCTTAGAAATTGCATTGTGTACCTGCCCTACAAGACAGTAGATAATGCAGCATGTTGAATATGGCTAATAGCCCACATGGGAAATTAGTATTGTGTATGGCACCAAATCATTGAGGGAATGGAGAAGTGCAGTCAGTTTCCTTTTGGAAAAACAGCAATGGTGAAACATGAAATAAATGGCAATAAAAGGGGGCTAGCTGATATACAACGTATCATATTACCGCAAAGGACACATGGCATGTTGGCCCATATTACAAAGTTCAATTTCAAGCACTGTTTTTCAATTTGCGAACATTGAAATGTACTTGGAATCTACTAACTACTGACTCAGAGAGTGTTTTATTTATTTTATTTATTGTTTATATATAGCACTTAGACACAGCTGAAGTGCTTCAAAGCGCTTGTCAAAAAGTCAGGAATATGCTTTTTTTTGTTAATCACATTTTTCAACTATGTCCTTCACATTGTTTGAAAATGTATTGATTCACCGAGCACTTAATTGCGAAAGTGGCACAGCATATCAACAGTTAACTAGAGTAGAAAGTCCTTCAACATTTCTACTATAAACACTGAACCAGCTCAAAGTTCAATTTTTACAAAGTGAATTTTTATCAGAGTACTGTAGAGACAATTTAAAGTTTAATCTTTTTTCCCAAGGCTTCTTGTCTCTGCATGCTTCACACTGCCAACTGGGCTCATCAATTTTCCTGTCAAAATAATGCAGACAATGTCATGTGGCATCCGTTCTATAATTTAGCTGGCAGAAACTGCCCCTAAGCAGTGCGGTTTGATGGCAAACCAATATATTTAGAAATTCTGCACAGCACGCTTAATTCACACATGGCTAACATGCCCACTACCTGAAGATTTCCTTTAAAAATGCCACTTTTAAAATGATGAATTTTGTTAGAATCAAAAAATGGACACATCACCCTTGCTTACATCAGAAGCTTTTAGCACAATCCTGACAGCTGGCGATGCGAAATACTTATGTACAAGTTGTGAAGGCGTGCTTGGGCAATGGACATCATGGTGCCATTGGTCCATAAAACGAGACTGTAGCTCAAAGAAATAGGAATAAGAGAACAAAACATTCCCTTTGAATAACATTATAGCACACTCCTGTAGAAGACGTAAATAAGGCAAGGAAGTTGAACGATGGGCTATAGGGCATTGTTTCACAGATTGTCATTTGATAGAACGAAATATTAAAATGTATAGATTATTCCTTTGCGCTAGCGCAAAGCATAGTTTTGGTTAAGCCAAAGTTCCTATCGCATGACTTTTCTCAATAACTTTGAAACGCTTGAATGAAAAAATCTGAAAATATTAGGTAGTAAAATTTAGAGTGCATGCAAAATATGAGATTTCTACCTCAATGCCTTCAAAGTTTAAAACATATTTACTTAGATCGTGTTTTGAACAGTTTTTAACATGGATAAACAAACATTTTTCGCCCCAAATATCTCAAAATTGACCACTAATATTTGGAAATTTGTCTCAGCCAATTTTGCCATATTAATGATTGAAAATGTATCTATATATGAAGCATGCACAATGACATACAAGTTTCTGAATGAAAAAAATACGAAATAAGTTCAAAATACACGCCAACCATACAATCAGCAACCGCTTCACCCATACATACACACATCACCTATAACCACACCCAGCATACACACTCTCCCCACAGCCTAAACCCCTGCAACCCCTGTGGTCACCCTTGCGACCTCTAGAAAAAAAAAGGAAAAAGTTTTTTTTTTGGTAATGCAAGCTCATGGCCTGTGGCCAGCACCATGTGGCTCTTTAGTTCTGGAGTGGCTGGCTTTCTTGTTAAAGCCCCTTACAAAAAGAAGAAAAGGAGTGACACAAGTCTAACACTTTCAGCACTGACCCTAAATAAGAAAGATTAGGAATACCAAATAATGTGTCTTTCTGGAATTCTATACAATAATTGCTAGACTCATTAAAGGTTTATTTAAGGCATACTTCAGGGGTGAGACACTGATTTAGTCTGTTCTTAAATGCATCAACTCAGCCTTTCATCCTTCTGAGGTCGATAAATGAGTACCAACACAGGTTGGGCGATATTGGGTGTATATTTTTTCAATATAAAGCGCTTAAGCGTAAGTGCTATATAATAACACATCATTATCATTTGGTCATGGACATCTGCTTGAATTCACAGTAATTTGGTAATATGGGCCTATACACACTGATCTTAACGATACATATGGCGATCCATTTTTGTATGAAATGTATATCACATTATAGCGATATTGTAAGCATATTTTTTGTAGTGTACAATGCTATGTGATAGCACTTCCTGTTTTGTCAACGGGTGAAAGGTCATGTTCCATCGCATCCCGCGATATCACTTTGGGGTGGGGTCAAATGACATCACTTCCTGTGATGTCACCAGGGGGTCAAGGGTCATGTGATGTCACTTCCACTACCCCTGGCATTTTGGTGAAATGACGTCCGTGAGCCTAAACATTACAAACATACACTCCAGCAAGGAAATCCATAATCCAAGCAACAACATGCAGCTAAAATGATCATGACCACACAGAACATACGTGCATGCAGCCAATGCATACACATTACAGACATACACTCAAGCAAGGAAATACGATTCAAGCAACTATGTGCAGCCAACATAATCATGACCACTCACAACATACCTAGTCACACCCCCGTACGCATTACAAACATAACCTCAAGCAAAGTAAATATAATTCAAGCAACAATATGCATCCAATATGCATCCAACATAATCATGACCACACACAACATACACACTCACACCCACTATGTACACATTACAATTGTACACTCATGCATGAAAATATATAATTCAATGAACATTATACAGACAACATTACCATGACCACACCAAACACACACAGTCAACGACACTGTGTACACATTATAAACATGCACTCAAGCAAAGAAGTACAATTCAAGCAACATTATACAGCCAACATTATCATGACTACAAACAGCATACACACTCATCCCCACTGCATACACATCACAAACATACACTCAAGCAAGGAAATATATGATTCAAGCAACAATATTCAGCCAACATTATCATGACGACATACAATATACTCACCCTCCAATGCGTGCACATTATAAGCCTACTTTCATGCAAGGAAATAGACAAGTCAAGCAACATTATACAGCCAACATTATCATGATCACACACAACATATGCAGTCACCTCCACTGCATACACATTACAAATATACACTCAAGCAAGGAAATACAATTCAAGCAACAATATGCAGGCAACGTAATCATAACCACACAACATTTGGCGTCACCTCCACTATGTACACATTACAAACATACACTCAAGCAAGGAAATGCATAATTCAAGAAACAATATGCAGCCAACATTATCATGACCTCACACATCATGCACACTCAACCCCGCTGTGTACACATTACATACACTAATGCTATAAAATACACATTTACAGGGTAATTCATAGAATTTCGCTGAAAAGTGTCACAAGCGGCTGGCGCAGAGTGTCCGCGTGCGATTGACTGCGCCAGGCACGTGCGCTAAAACCGATTTCCGCGCACAGCGTATTCATGGATTTCATGCTCCCAAACCAGCCGTGGCGCAGAGTATCGCAGCGACCCTGCAGCAGCGCCAGTAACGCCCCCAAGAACGCCCTCGCGCAAGGAAAAGCCATCAAAATCGCTAAATCATCGCAAAGGGCTGCGCTAACCCTGGACCAGTTTACAGGGCAGCCAAACAAGGAACGCAAAGCGGGTAACGTGCATATCAGGGGTACACGTGAAGTCATACACGCGATTAGCCAGGGTACGTGTATTACAGGGGTACGCGGGAAGTTTAACACGCGATTGGCCAGGGTACGTGTATCACAGGGGTACGCGGGAAGTTTAACACGCGATTAGCCAGGGTAAGTGTATTACAGGGGTACGCGGGAAGTTTAACACGCGATTGGCCAGGGTACGTGTATTACAGGGGTACGCGGGAAGTTCAACACGCGATTGGCCAGGGTACGTGTATTACAGGGGTACGCGGGAAGTTTAACACGCGATTAGCCAGGGTACGTGTATTACAGGGGTACGCGGGAAGTTTAACACGCGATTAGCCAGGGTACGTGTATTACAGGGGTACGCGGGAAGTTTAACACGCGATTGGCCAGGGTACGTGTATTACAGGGGTACGCGGGAAGTTTAACACGCGATTGGCCAGGGTACGTGTATTACAGGGGTACGCGTGAAGTTATACACGCGATTAGCCAGGGTACGTGTATTACAGGGGTACGCGGGAAGTTTAACACGCGATTAGCCAGGGTACGTGTATTACAGGGGTACGCGGGAAGTTTAACACGCGATTGGCCAGGGTACGTGTATTACAGGGGTACGCGGGAAGTTTAACACGCGATTGGCCAGGGTACGTGTATTACAGGGGTACGCGTGAAGTTATACACGCGATTAGCCAGGGTACGTGTATTACAGGGGTACGCGGGAAGTTTAACACGCGATTGGCCAGGGTACGTGTATTACAGGGGTACGCGGGAAGTTCAACACGCGATTGGCCAGGGTACGTGTATTACAGGGGTACGCGGGAAGTTCAACACGCGATTAGCCAGGGTAAGTGTATTACAGGGGTACGCGGGAAGTTTAACACGCGATTGGCCAGGGTACGTGTATTACAGGGGTACGCGGGAAGTTTAACACGCGATTAGCCAGGGTAAGTGTATTACAGGGGTACGCGGGAAGTTTAACACGCGATTAGCCAGGGTAAGTGTATTACAGGGGTACGCGGGAAGTTTAACACGCGATTAGCCAGGGTACGTGTATTACAGGGGTACGCGGGAAGTTTAACACACGATTGGCCAGGGTACGTGTATTACAGGGGTGCGTGGGAATCATCACACGCGATTAGGCTGGGTGGGTCCTCACAGGTGTTCCCTGTACACCCTCCACGGCCCCTGCAGGCAGCCTACAAAACAGGGGACTACCCTGCACACCTGCTCATGTCCCCCTGCACCCCCACCCCCCAGCAGTGCAGGGGCAGCCTCCACCAGGCCCCCACTCATGTCTCCCACCACCCCCACCCTCCCGCCACCAGGGGCAGCCTCCACCAGGCCCCCACCCATGTCTCCCACCACCCCCACCCCCCCGCCACCAGGGGCACTCTCCACCAAGCCCCCACCCATGTCTCCCACCACCCTCACCAGTGCAGGGGCACCCTCCACCAGGCCCCCACCCATGTCTCCCAACACCCCCACCCACCAGCACTGTGGGGCACGTGGCCAGCAGGCAGTCAGGCAGCAGCAGATGGCAGGTGGGAGCGTGCTCAGGGCTCTGGGGGGCAGTAATTTCGCCTCCTGGCCAGGAGCGTGGTCTCTCGTGTGTGAACGCGTGGACAGCCTGATAGGTAGTGAAATCCCACACGTCAGCAAAGGCCCTTAGCGCGTAAACCCGTCAACAGCATATGCGCGCCTATAGTCACCTGCACGTGCAGGAAATTGTTGCGTGACACGTCCCAGTGTCAAAGCGTGTGATTGGTGAAAATGGATGTACACGTAGAAGTGACAAAGCGTGTGATTGGTGAAAATGGATCTACACGCAGAAGTGACAAAGCGTGTGATTGGTGAAAATGGATCTACACGCAGAAGTGACAAAGCGTGTGAATGGTGAAAATGGATCTACACGCAGAAGTGACAAAGCGTGTGATTGGTGAAAATGGATCTACACGCAGGAGTGACAAAGCGTGAGATTGGTGAACGTACACGCTGCGTAAGTGACGCTGTACGTGTGGGCCTGTATATAAGGTACATGTAGAACACCATTTCCTTGTACGTGCTTTTCGTGGAGAGCGAGTGGGTGAAATCTGTACTTCTTGTCGTTTCACACGCGATTTACTTCACAGCGTTTCCAGTTCGTATTCCCTGTTACCTCTGACAGCTTTTTCTCTTTTTTCTCTTTTACTGGTTTACCTGGGCCTGTTCCCTCAAACAGTGTCCCCTTCTACTGTTGTCCTGTCTTCTCAGACAGCGTACACATCTTCTTTTGGCGGGGGTTTAGCCAGCCAAACGCGCTCATTCTTCACGCTCTTTTACCTGGCAGACGGTGAGTCACGCACGTATCCAACTTCTGTGCTTGCCCCGTGTGTAGCCTACCCCTTCAGAGGTCATTCTAGGCTGCGTGTGACACGCATACGTTCATTCTTGTGTTACTGGGTGCCACAGCGTAGTGCAGGTTTTTCTTTCTGCACACGTGGTCTAGGAGGGGTTGCGTGCACGTCATCTCCCTTTTTTGGGCCTCCTGTGCGTTGCGTGACCCGTCATCTTTCCCCAGGGGTTACAATCAGCCGTGCTAGAGCACTAGGGTACAATTACCATCTGGTACCCAACCCCTTTGACCCCCAATTGCCCAGGACAATTGTCTACAGCCACTCCCATACGCACATTAATATCAGTGCCATGGCTGGGAGGCGAGGATTCCGTAAGGGTGGCAAAGGTGGAAGAGCCACAAGTGGTGGCCGTGGTGGATCCGGTAGGGGACGTGGTCGTAACTTGCAGGGTGAGCCTGTCCCCCCATGTGTGGAGGACCAGTCAAGGGCACCCATCACCCCCCCCTCCCGCCCCTCCCCCCCTCCCGTTGAGGCTGAAGTGGCTGACACCATCCATGCTCAGCCCTTGTTGGACCAGCCCATTGTGGCACCAGACCTGGCTGACTCCATGGCTGACTTCCAGGTCAGCAGGGCTACGACACATGCGCTGGTGCACGTTGATGCCATCATGCCACGTGGATCTGGGGCAGCAAGGTCATCTGCTGCACCAAGGAGGCAGGGCGGAGTGGCTGCAGGGGCAGCTGCGGCTCCATCCACCCCAGCCCTCACACACCCAGCCAGGACAGTGTCGGTCCTAGTCCATGCTGCTGACATTCCCCCTGACACCATCACACTAGAGCCAATGCCTGCACCAACTCCCATGCTGAGTGTGCAATCCCACACTCCTGATACAGAGTCCACCAGGGCTCCTGCCCCTAGTGTCCAGAGCGGCGCAGGACACTCAGGATGACCACCACCTTCCAAGCGGAAGAGGAAGAGTGCTCGTCCGGCACAGGCTGATGCCCCAGACACGGCTACACAGTCCGGCCCGTCCAGGAAGCCCAGCTTCACGGATGACGAACTGAATGCACTTGTTGAGTATGTGTCCGGACATGACAACGAGATGGTCATTGTTGCAGGATCCAAGACCACACCTGCACAACGCCAGGCACACTGGCAGACCGTTGCGGACATCGTAAGTGCCCTTGGAATCGTGAGGCGCACAGCCAATGATTGCTATAAGCGCTGGAATGACCTAAAGCGCAGGGCAAAGAGTAAGCTGGCCTCAAGTCATGCCGCAACTCTAGTGACTGGAGGTGGGTCTCCAGTAGTAGACATGGAACTCACTCCACATGAGTCAGTCGCTGGGACCTACGTCACGGAGGAACAGATCCAAGGCGTGGGAGATCTGGCTGATTACGAGGCATTGTCCGGTGAGTGCACATGCATGTGTGTGTCATACATGTGCATGGTGTGTGTGTGAGGGCTTCTGTTTGGGTGCCAGGTGAGAGTGTGTGCGCCTCAGTCGGATGGGTCAGCCATGTGCTTCATGCAATACTTCCTGCGCAGCTGCATTTGGCCATAGCAGTATCCCTTCTGCCAACAGTAGACATCTAGCACAACTGCACGCCAGTTGCCCTTGAAGTGTCACCTTGACACAACATATTTGCTTATTTTTCACTGTTCATTCAGTCAGTTTGTTTGCATTCCACCACTTTCACTAGGCATGTCGCTGTCCACTAGTCACATGTCTGACATGGGTATGGTAAAGTGGAGTGACTTTGTTACCTGGATATCATTTGTACACACATGTCCCTGTGCAATTTGACCATTTCAGACTGGCAGCTCCAGGTGAAAAATCTGACCTGTTAGAATCAGAAAAGCTATTACATGCGGGAACTGGACTGAATGAATAGGTGCTGCCCTCCTCTCCATCTTCACTCAATAGCAATGGTACATGCCATCTGTGTGATGGCATGTGTGTTTCACCTGCCAATCACAGGCCAATGTGTGATGCCACTGCCAGGCAGCATGCAGAAAATTTGTTCATCTTCCATCTTGGTGTCATCAGTGTGTGCCATTTGCCTGCACTTCATACGCAGTGAGGGTGCATGCATGGGAGGGTTTTAGTCATGTGGGACATGTGTCAATCAAGTACTGGTTCTCTTGCTTCTCAGCCCTCAATGTGTGCCATGGTGCTAATGCCCGTTTCCATTACTTTGTTTTCATGTCTTTGCAGGGGAAGACGCACCTGATACTGCTGGGGTTGTGGAGATGGTGCAGACCCAGGAGGTGTCCCAGGGCCGACCAACCACCAGTGAGGGACGTGGTGTGGTGGTGGGGGAGAACCCACAAGTGCTGCAGGTCGTGCTCTCAAGGGGTGTCTCTGGCTGCACCTCCCCCGAGCTGTACTCAGGTGTTGATTCGGATGAGACCTACGTGCCGTCGCTGGTGAGTGTTCCAGGGAGGGATTCTGTTCTGTCTCACCCACCTGCTCCAGGGTCAGTACCCTCCATGGGGATGTCAGTGTTGGCAGCTACGCCTTCGGTGGTTACGGATGCAGGGTCACACTCCGCGACATCTGATCCTGTTCCTGGGCCAGCAGATCAGAGGGGGAATGCAGTCCTGCAGCCTCAGGCAGTGCCAGCACAGCAAGGCGCAGTTCGCCTTGCCCCAGACAGGTGTGGTGCCCGCCGACGTGGTGGCCGTACGCCACCCGGCAATACCGCATGGGAGCAATCCATTTACGGTATGGCTACCCAACAGGCTGCATCATCCGAGATGATGGCTCAGGCCATGGATAGGGTGGCCACTTCCATTGTCCCCCCAGAAAGGCTGATGGAGCGACTAGAGCAGGCAACCGACTCCATCTGCCAGTCACACAGGGAGGACATGTTGGGGTCCAACAGGGACAGGCGGGCGGCACTGGCGACTCTGCAGGAGGCCATCTCCATTGAGTCCCAGGGCCACAGGGAAGCCCTGAGGCAGGAGCTCCTACACCTCAGGACGACTCTTGTTGAGCTTGAGGCTTCAACACACCAAAGGACAGAACAGCAGCTGGAGCGTCTCACCCGTACGCTCTCAGCTGAGATGCAGGCAACGAGGGCGGAGGTCCGGGCATCCCGTGAGTTGTTGCATGGGGACCTCCGCACACTCATCCTCCAGAACCAGACCTACCACACCCGCATGCTTGCAGCCATGGAGGAGCAGACTAGGGCCTTGCGTGGGCTGCCTCCCATAGTGCAACCACCTCCGGATGCAGCTGCACAGGGTGATAATAGCGACAGCAGTGATACTCCCACAATAGGGTAGCCGTGTGGGCCATGAGCCCATGGAGGTGTTTTATCTTCCCAGGATCCACGCAGGTGGGTTCTGGTGTGCATCCTGTCCTCGGACCTCCTGGGTGGCCTCCCCAACCCCCCCGGGCCCATCAATGGCCATTTTTGATTGTTTCTTATTTTTATTTTTATTTTGATTTCTTTTATTCCCAATTTTTTTGGGACGATCTGTTGGCTCCGATCTGTTGGCTCCGATCTGTTGGCTCCGATCTGTTGGCTCCGATCTGTTGGCTCCTATCTGTTGGCTCCGATCTGTTGGCTTCCGTGGTTCCTGTGGGCATACGCTGCATTGTGGCTGGGCACATGCAGGCTTGTAATGTATTTGGTTCAGATGCTTGGGTTTGAGTCACACACACCCCTCCTGCTTCCCGTTTCCATGGGCTTGCAAAGGGTGTGCCCAAGTGACAGTGAATTACACAGTGACGTTGGACTCCCATGAGCTGTGTGGCCAGTCTGTAGTCAATACTGTGTATACATTCATAGTGCATATTGCTGTTGTGTTGTACACTGCATGTTGCATTGATGTGTAACTCTTCTTCTGTGTCTACCTCCCAATTTGCAGGTCCCTTCCTCAAGTCCACACAAGGACCTCTAGTCTGGCGAAGGGGACCATGTTGGCAGCAGTGCACCTACAACTCTACATGGCGCCAACACTGCACAGTTGGTAGTGGTGGGAGTGCAGGCATTTCCAGGTGGTGAGACTACTAATATGTAACCTTTTTGATGTCATGTTAATGGTACTACGTGCTCAAGTATGTTGTTGGTCCGGCATTGCTGTGAGCATTTCAGGTGTTGCAGGTTTCTAATAGTGCCACTGTACATAGTGAGAGTGATGTCATGTTGTGGGGATTACTTTGTTTACCTGCAATTAGCATGACATGGCACGGTGTGTCGTGTGGCAGTGCTGGGGTGGGGTTGGCTGACATGGCACTGTCCTCTTGTTGCATTTTGCAAGTGGGTATTCATTTTAGCTGCTTCAATGTGTAACTTCACAAAACTGCATTGGTGGTGTCTGTGTGGGTAGGGATGCACACATTGTGACACTTCCAGGTGAACAATCTCAGGCTGACATGGAATTCCCGGTTCATTCTCCACACATTCAGGATCAGTGTCAGGTTGAGTCATCATTGATTGTCAGATGGAATGTGCCAGGGCAGTGTGCACTCCACAGGGGTGTGATTTCTATGTGAAGTAATTTGCCACTAGCTGTGTACGGGCTGCCTCCCCCCGTGCCCTTTCCCCTCCCATGCGCAGCGGCTGTGCATGTGGTTGGGGATGTGGGGCCACCACCATGTCCACGGCCAGGCCCCGGCGTGTTGCAACGTTGTGCAGGACACATGCTGCCACTATGATCCTGCACACTACTGGGGGAGCGTATAACAGCTGCCCGCCAGAACGGTCAAGGGAGCGAAAGCGTGACTTCAGCACTCCGAATGTGCGCTCCACTATGCCCCTGGTTGTAATGTGGGCTGTGTTAAATCTTACCTGGGGTGGCGTGGTGGGGTTCCGAATTGGCGTCATCATGTGGGGGCTGAGAGGGTAGGCACTGTCCCCTGTGGAGGTGGGGATTGGTATCATTGGTGAGGTTGTGACCTTGGTCAGTATCCAACATGCATGCATGTGCAGTGGCATACATACTCACCAAGCAGCCATGTATCGCCATGCCGCCCAGCTTCTAGGTCCCGGCTTAGGGTGGACATTCGGTAAATGAAGCTGTCGTGGGTGGAGCCGGGATAGTTGGCATATACTGAGGTGATGATTCCCTTGGCATTACATGCTACCTGCACGTTGATGGAATGCCAGTGCTTGCGGTTCCTATAGATGTGCTCAGATGCCCTGGGGGGACGTAGAGCCACATGGGTGCAGTCGATGGCACCTAGCACTTTGGGGAATCGTGCCACTGCGTAAAAATCCAGGGCGGCAGCATGCCTTTCTGCAGGTGTTCTGGGCAGGTATATGTGCCTGCGGACTGATGGCCGTGCAGTCATGATGTTCAAGACCTGGTGTAGGCAGCGTGACTGGGTGGCCTGTGACACCCCACCCACTATGGCACTTGTCCGCTGAAATGATCCAGTGGCTAAGAAGTGCAGTACATTGAGGACCTTCTCCAGGGGGCTGAGTGCTTGGGAGCACAGGGTGGGTGATGTGAGGTCATCCTCCCACTCACTCACCAGGTCCAGTATGATGTGTGGTGGAAACCTGTACCTCCCATACACCTGGTCATCAGGCATCCCGAAAAGGCTGGTTCTGGGTGTGAATATTCTGGCCCTGACTATCCTCCTCCTCCTCCTTTGGTAGCCCACTGCCACTGCTGCTAGGAACGGTATGTTCATCCTGGCGTCTGAGCTTGTTATTGTTAAAGTCCGCAATTTATGCTTAGCGCGTGTTCTAGGCGAGCGTGTGACCCACGCACCCCTGGAATCCAGTTCCCAGTCCAATAGCGTGTGGAAATTCACACGCACCACGGGATACAGCGTGTGACCCGCGCACCCCTGGAAACCAGTTCCCAGTCCAATAGCGTGTGGAAATTCACACGCACCACGGGATACAGCGTGTGACCCGCGCACCCCTGGAATCCAGTTCCCAGTCCAATAGCGTGCGGAAATTCACACGCACCACGTGATACAGGTTCGCTGATGTACTTGCGTGTGTAAGTGGCCGCGCACCCATTAAATACACGTACATAGGCCAATCGCGTGTACGCGCACTTTTGTCCAATTACACGCGATGACACTCTGACGTGCAGTATCTCCACGTGTGCCCCGTCATCACGTGCTGAGTGGGGAACACCGGTGCGGGTCACGTCACAGACGCGCTTACGCGCTGAGGGACTCTGGTCCAATAGAATCGCGTATGCGTGCTGACGCGCTTACGCGCTAAGGGCCTTTCCTCGGATTTCACGCTGACGTGCAGGATTTTCACGTGCCAAATCACTCCGTATCAAGCTGGCCACGCGAAAACACACGGAAGCCCACGCTCCTGCCCAGAAGGCCGAGTTACTGCCCCCCAGTGCCCCGAGCAGCCTCCCACGTGCCATCTGCTGCTGCCTGCCTGCCTGCCTGCCTGCTGCCACCGTGCCCTGCCATTTGGTGCCTGCACATCTGCCATCTGCAGGGGTCCAGTTGCTGTGTCCACCCCTGCTGGAACAGAAGACTCCCGACTGGTATTACATCGCTCCACAGCCCAGCCCCAGGACCCAGTTGCCCACCCACACCTGCCTCTGGGGTTGCCATGTCGGGCACTTCAACATCTGGCACCAGTGGCAACCCCAGGCCAGAGGGGCAGAGGGGCACCAGCTTCACTGTCACCGAAGTTGGTGTCCTGGTGGAGCATGTCCTGGGGCAGTATGATGCCCTCTTTGGATCGTCCCGCGCCAGCAAGGAAGGACGGCAGAGGATCTGGGCCGACTGTGTGGTTGCCATCAACGCGGAGGGGGTGGCAACCCGCGACGTCCTGAAGATCAAGAAGCGCTGGGAGGACTTGAGGTCCAGGACCCTTGTGAAGGCCCGGCGCCTCGTGGAGGGGGGCTGGGGCCGCATGAGTTCCATCCAGATGAGGGTCCTGGAACGCGTACGCCCAGCGCTCCACGCCCAGATCCTTGAGAGGGAGGCCCGTCTGGAGTTGAGCGGTAAGTGTCCATGCATTACTGTGTGAGACAGGGCATGTTGCGGTGTGCTGGTTCTATGATACTTGCCTGTATGTGTGCCATAGGCCATGTATGCATGTATGTGTGCAGGGACATCATGGTAATGCATGTGCGACCAGTGATGTGTGATGCACATGGTTGTTGCATGTGTTGAAATG
Organism: Ambystoma mexicanum; assembly: GCF_040938575.1. Taxonomy (NCBI): domain Eukaryota; kingdom Metazoa; phylum Chordata; class Amphibia; order Caudata; family Ambystomatidae; genus Ambystoma; species Ambystoma mexicanum. The sequence goes on from NC_090937.1 coordinate 434,836,371, forward strand.
CCGCATGGGGAGCCCTATTCAGATTTTGAACATGAGAGCATGCCAGTCTCTGTACGTGGACATGGGTGGGGGTGAGGGATGGGTGCTGATGCCAGGTACATATATGGTAGCCATGTCTGTGTGCCTGACCTGCGTGTCTGTGACTTGTGCATGCCATGGATGCATGACACATGTGTGTGACAATGCAGAGATTCAGTAAAGCAGCCAAATTACCCTTGTAACCGCTGTGTTTGGTGTGTTTGGGGCCAGATGGATGTGACTGAGGTGAAGTGTGTGCATGTGATGGGCATGAGGCATGATGCATGTGAGTTACATATCATTGAATGTTTCAAGAGTCCATTGGACATGCAGGGAAATGTCCATGGCATGCACCATGCCTGTTACTGTGTGTGTTTTGCCTGGACTGACCCATGTGTTGTGGAGGGACATGATGGAAGTGTACTTTGACAGTGGTGCTCATCTGCTATTGCTTCCTGTCTAGGGGACCATTGTACAGTGCCCTGATGCTTGTGTTCTTTGTCTCCCTCTACGCAGCGGCTAGTGAAGAAGAGGGCGGAGACGGCGCTGTGGAGCAAGGCGGCGGGGATGCCCCCACGGCTGCAGCGGAAGGGGTGGGTGAGCCCCCACAGGGGCCTGCTACGGTGGGAGACGGTGAGGAGCCATCCAGGTTGGTGGTTTGCACAGAGGAGGAGGAGGCCGCCACTGGGGCACACATGGGGCCTGGTGGGGGCATCCCTGCTGGTGCAAGTGGTGCAGTTCAGGGCCAGGGGCAGGAGGCAGCACAGGTCACCGTGGAGGGGCCTGTGCATGTCGCTGTCCCTGACCCTGTGAGTGCACCACCATGCACCAGCAGGGATGCCCCGTCCCAGGCCCGTCCGCAGGTAGAGGGGATGTCCATGTCACCTGACTCCCCTCCACCTGCGGACGTGGGAACCCCTGGCCGTGCGGAGAAGGTCCTGATTGGGGTCGCGATGCGCACGGCTGTGATTCGTGATGCCGTGCGTGCTTCCCGGGAGGAGCACGCACGTCATCACGAAGTGCACCGTGCCGACGTGGCCCAATTGGGATCGGCCATGTTCGGGGGTTTCCTGCATGTGTTGGCCAATGTGGCAGCCCTCTCCTCCTCTGTGCAGGCTATCCACCAGTCGTTCTCCTTGCCGTCTTCCAGCCCAGATGCCACCAGGGCCCCCTGTGGACCTGCCCCGACCAATGCAGCCAGCTCGGTGGGGATCCCATCCCTGCCACAGTCGGGAGTCAGAGATCCAGCAGGGGTGGACACCAGAGCAACTGGACCCCAGCAGATGGAGGATGTGACGGCATCATCGGGCAGGGCACGTGCACGACGGCGTCGGTGGTTTCCATCAGCCTGGATGCCGTCGTGCTGGCACAGGCAGTTGCGTCGGAGGCAGCAGCAGGCTCAACGTGGGAGGCATCATGGCTCGGGGCCATCAACATCGGGGGTGCAGGCATCGGCCGGAGGGCAGGAGAACCCTGGAATGGGAGTGGCTTCCGTGTGGGAGAGGTTGTGCCAGCGGATAGGTGCGGAGCGGCAGCGGGCAGAGGAGGAACGGCTCACGATGGTCAGGGCGGAGGACTCCATGCGGAGGGCGCTGAGGCGGGCTGAGTGCCTCGAGGGTCTTCGCAGGGAGTTAGAGCTGGACACTGCGTTATCCCTGCGGGACCTCGGGGCCAGGGAACATGCCCGCCTCCAAGCCATTGACCAGGAGTTCGATGATGCCCTGGCCCATGACAACAACCAGTGAGCCGTCCGAATAGCCCGCTGCCTTTGTATATAGTTGTATAGTTAGGGTTAGGTTTCCTTTGTTTTTTTGAATTTTTTTTGGTTGCGATTGGACAATGCACCACTTTTTTGTATATAGTTCACTTTTTAGTTAGTAGTCAGTTAGGTTTAATTTGGTAGGGCTCATGGACCCAGGATGATCTTCTTAATTTCCTTATTTTAATAATTCAGAATTTTTTCTTGGACATTCTTCTTGTTTAGTTTGATTTGCTTTGTGTTTTTCTTGTTTGCTTTTCAATACATAATATTTTTTTATTCTTCAATGTGTCGTATCATCTCATTGCTTTCAGGCATGTCATGTTGGGTGTTTTGTCATTCACTTGCAGCCATTGTGTGTGACAGACATGTGTTAAATTGCATTATTTACATTGGGGGTGTAACATGTAATTGCCTTTGATATGTGGGTGGGTGTGATAGTTGGTTGGGCCTTTTGGCAGGGCAGGATGGGCATTACGGACATGATTGGGGAATGTTGGGACCCAGGTGCAGGGGGGCATGGATTGGACATGGGTGGGGGCCTGCTGGCAGGTGCCCCACAGTGCTGGGGGGTGGGGGTGGTGGGTGACATGAGTGGGGGCCTGGTGGAGGGTGCCCCTGGTGGCTGGGGTGTGGGGGGGGTGGGAGACATGAGTTGGACATGGGTGGGGGCCTGCTGGCAGGTGCCCCACAGTGCTGGGGGGTGGGGGGGGGACATGAGTTGGACATGGGTGGGGGCATGCTGGCAGGTGCCCCACAGTGCTGGGGGGTGGGGGTGCAAGGGGACATGAGTTGGTGTTCATTAGTTCAAGGAGACATGTGTCTTTGCTGGGGGGCATGCCCATGGTGGGTGGGCTGCCTGCGGGACATGACCAGGGATGCAGGGTAGTCCCCTGTGGTGTGGGCTGCCTGCAGGGGCCGTGGAGGGTGTACAGGGTACACCTGGGAGGACCCACACTGTGAAATCACATGTGGAACTTCCCGCGCACCCCTGAAATACACGCGCCCAGGCTGTTCGCGTGTGGAACTTCCCGCGCACCCCTGAAATACACGGGCCCAGGCTGTTCGCGTGTGGAACTTCCCGCGCACCCCTGAAATACACGCGCCCAGGCTATTCGCGTGTGGAACTTCCCGCGCACCCCTGGAATACACGCGGCCAGGCTGTTCGCGTGTGGAACTTCCCGCGCACCCCTGAAATACACGCGCCCAGGCTGTTCGCGTGTGGAACTTCCCGCGCACCCCTGAAATACACGCGCCCAGGCTGTTCGCGTGTGGAACTTCCCCCGCACCCCTGAAATACACGCGCCCAGGCTGTTCGCGTGTGGAACTTCCCCCGCACCCCTGAAATACACGCGCCCAGGCTATTCGCGTGTGGAACTTCCCGCGCACCCCTGAAATACACGCGCCCAGGCTATTCGCGTGTGGAACTTCCCGCGCACCCCTGGAATACACGCGGCCAGGCTATTCGCGTGTGGAACTTCCCACGCACCCCTGAAATACACGCGGCCAGGCTGTTCGCGTGTGGAACTTCCCGCGCACCCCTGAAATACACGCGCCCAGGCTTTTCGCGTGTGGAACTTCCCCCGCACCCCTGAAATACACGCGCCCAGGCTGTTCGCGTGTGGAACTTCCCGCGCACCCCTGAAATACACGCGCCCAGGCTGTTCGCGTGTGGAACTTCCCCCGCACCCCTGAAATACACGCGCCCAGGCTGTTCGCGTGTGGAACTTCCCCCGCACCCCTGAAATACACGCGCCCAGGCTATTCGCGTGTGGAACTTCCCGCGCACCCCTGCAATACACGCGCCCAGGCTGTTCGCGTGTGGAACTTCCCCCGCACCCCTGAAATACACGCGCCCAGGCTGTTCGCGTGTGGAAATTCCCGCGCACCCCTGAAATACACGCGCCCAGGCTGTTCGCGTGTGGAACTTCCCGCGCACCCCTGCAATACACGCGCCCAGGCTGTTCGCGTGTGGAACTTCCCCCGCACCCCTGAAATACACGCGCCCAGGCTGTTCGCGTGTGGAAATTCCCGCGCACCCCTGAAATACACGCGCCCAGTCTGTTCGCGTGTGGAACTTCCCGCGCACCCCTGAAATACACGCGCCCAGGCTATTCGCGTGTGGAACTTCCCGCGCACCCCTGGAATACACGCGCCCAGCCTGTTCGCGTGTGGAACTTCCCGCGCACCCCAGAAATACACGCGCCCAGGCTGTTCGCGTGTGGAACTTCCCCCGCACCCCTGAAATACACGCGCCCAGGCTGTTCGCGTGTGGAACTTCCCCCGCACCCCTGAAATACACGCGCCCAGGCTATTCGCGTGTGGAACTTCCCGCGCACCCCTGAAATACACGCGCCCAGGCTATTCGCGTGTGGAACTTCCCGCGCACCCCTGGAATACACGCGGCCAGGCTATTCGCGTGTGGAACTTCCCGCGCACCCCTGAAATACACGCGGCCAGGCTGTTCGCGTGTGGAGCTTCCCGCGCACCCCTGAAATACACGCGCCCAGGCTTTTCGCGTGTGGAACTTCCCCCGCACCCCTGAAATACACGCGCCCAGGCTATTCGCGTGTGGAACTTCCCGCGCACCCCTGAAATACACGCGCCCAGGCTGTTCGCGTGTGGAACTTCCCCCGCACCCCTGAAATACACGCGCCCAGGCTGTTCGCGTGTGGAACTTCCCCCGCACCCCTGAAATACACGCGCCCAGGCTATTCGCGTGTGGAACTTCCCGCGCACCCCTGCAATACACGCGCCCAGGCTGTTCGCGTGTGGAACTTCCCCCGCACCCCTGAAATACACGCGCCCAGGCTGTTCGCGTGTGGAAATTCCCGCGCACCCCTGAAATACACGCGCCTAGGCTATTCGCGTGTGGAACTTCCCGCGCACCCCTGCAATACACGCGCCCAGGCTGTTCGCGTGTGGAACTTCCCCCGCACCCCTGAAATACACGCGCCCAGGCTGTTCGCGTGTGGAAATTCCCGCGCACCCCTGAAATACACTAGCCCAGTCTGTTCGCGTGTGGAACTTCCCGCGCACCCCTGAAATACACGCGCCCAGGCTATTCGCGTGTGGAACTTCCCGCGCACCCCTGGAATACACGCGCCCAGCCTATTCGCGTGTGGAACTTCCCGCGCACCCCAGAAATACACATAGCCCGTTCACCCAGACCCGATCGCGTGTGAAACTTCACGCGAACCCCTGTGATGCACGTACCCTGCTGAAATCGCGTGTTAGACTTCCCGCGCACCCCGGTATACACGCACACGTATTTTTTGTCAGCGGGTGTCCGTGTTTGTGGGTACCCCTTTGCACGTCTTTGTTCCTGGAGGGCCACAGTATGGGACATTCATCATGGCAGTATATAGGTGCGATTAGTTGGCGCACCTTTTGGCGCACATTTCTTACAGCCGCAGAGACGCTACCGCCTGCTTTCTTGTGGCGGTCGTGTTTGTGCCTGTGCGCTGGTTTGAGCGTGCGCTTTTTTCCCCTATTCTATTCCATGAATACGTGTTGTAGGCGAGCGTGTGGGCGTTCCGCGCACTTGTGCCCTGTACTTCCCCCGTGACGCCCACGTTTTGGCAAGTTGTTCCCCATTCCGAGTGTTACGCCCGTGTTCCGCCTACTTTTGTTGCGTGCGCCGCGCTATGTGCGATTTTCGCTGTGGCCTGTGCGATTTTCGCAGTGACCTGGCGCACGCTGTTAGATGGCCTGTGCGCTAACGTGCGCCGCGCACTTTTTATCGCACATCCGCTGGTTTTCTCGCGCACGGCCTTCCATGAACTTCGACGTGCGCTGCTTTTCGTGCGATTTTCGCACGTTCACTGCGATTTTCGCTATTCCACTGCGATTCGCACGTTTTTGCCCACTTGCGCCGCGCTAATTATTCCATGAATCGGCCTCTTAAAATACAATCAAGCAAGGAAATACATAACAGTGTATTAACAATAAGAATATGCTGTGTACAAAAGCAAAAGTAAAGCAGCCCATTATTGAAAAACATAATATAAGCCTTCAGCTATATTGCATAAAAATAAACTGTTCCCTTCATTACTCAAATGTGCTCAATCCAACCTATAAATACTGTGTAAAAATAAAATGTGCATCATGTTCAAGTAAAAATATACACACATCTATTTACATTTATGCAAACACGATTTACAGTATGATGATTCATACTTTCCTGCATCCTACATTTACATGCTGCCAAACATGAAAAGATCATTTTGGTTTCGGGAAATAATCCCGCTATGCATACTCTATCAGTTTTGATGTCAAAAGAAATGTCAGTTCCTTTTCTGTAGTCAACATCATTTCGACTAGTGTGTATTACAAATAGGAAGTGCGCGGAAGTGTTCACAGAGTTAAATTGTATTCTACAGGAAGGACGTGTGTTGCTATCTCGGATTTGCCTTGCTTTTGAAAAAGAACTGGGAGCCTGTATCTTTTAACTTCATCACTAAAATACTTTGCGAGGCCACGAAACGCACAAAGTGCACTGCAGTGTTCACAGTGTTGAGCGGTGGGCAGGGTGGAGAGGTTTTCCAGACACCACACATGAAGACAGCTAAGCAGTGAAAGTATGGCCTTTGTAATTCGACGCTTTGTGCTGGGAAGTGTAATCAAAGCCCAGTAGCTTCCAGTGACATTACTATTGGAGCAACATGTTTAAAAAAGGATAAACAGGACACCGCTCTTGACACACAATCCAAGATCACTGGCTTTTTCCTAACTGTCAACACTGAGACTACTGGAGGAACTTATATGATTGACTTGCAACACCCTCCTTTCATACCAGAGGTTGTACTGGGAAACTTATGTCTAGGGTCCTTCAGTATTGATAATGATAATTTGTTGCTTAACATGGCCCTGGGACTGCATAGAAACTTTGTGGTTGGGGTGGCCTCATTGCTAAATGCCTCTGATGGATACAATCATATTGTAAGCACTAATCTATCAGCCCTGATCTACAAAGACTGGCCTCTTCTTCCAACTCATCAGACATTTATAGTGAAGGGGAAAGCAAGATGCTGATAAACAAACTTTCTCACTTTGAAAAGAAAAAAGAAACTCCACAGACTCCTGCATTAAAAGTCATGTCTGCCAAACGTGACTCCTTACTTACCCTTTGCTGCGGGATGGTCGAGGAGCAATGAGAGCTAAAACTGATCCTGTCAAATTTAGTGGACATTATTCTTGTCTGCTACCCCGATCAGACTTCAGAGCACCTAGATGGTATTGATTATGAAGTCATTAAAGTAGCCGCCCAGGATCTAACAATTGAGCAGGACTCTCAAACTCCCTTGTTGAATTATGTGTACAATATGCAAATAACAAGGGGGGGGGGGTCATGAGACTCCCTGTGCCAGACATTAGCCTTGGTTACAAGAGCCTCACCCAGAGTCTTTAGCTCACTATCTTTCACAGAGGAGAAATATCCAAAACATATCAGTCTTTGTCCAGCCCTGAGACAGTCTGGCACCGACATGATAGGCAATTTTCCTCTGAACAAGCAACAACAGCAAACCCAGACACATGTGTACAATAGCCTGATGAGCTACTGCCATTGGAGCTTGAACCTATAGAGGCTGAAACTGATAAGCCTCTAGCTGAAGATATGGTGGACATCTTTGATATGTTCTTTCACCCCCGTGAGCATGCAGCGAAGGCAACACATTGGGTGCCCTCTGACTGAAGTGCCATATTTTCCGAAAAAGGTACAAGGTGGCTTTCCAGCGGGATGTTGCTACGTCTCCTATAGGGTAAATTAAAGTCACCAGAGCACAAGGATATGGCACAATTAGGCAAGTTAATTTGCAGGGGATGTTGGATAAGTGGCTCCAGCCTGGCACGGGACAATCATATAACTCAATGCCACCCACGACTCAGGTACCTGTAATGCCCTCGACTGGTGCTGCATTTGAACCGTTGTCAGTCCAGTCAGAAATTAATCCAAAATCACAGGCATCCTTTTTCCCCTGCAGCACACTTCTGCAAGAGACCAGGCTTATACTAATGATACTGCATTTCACACTCAAGCACCAATGGTTAATAACATGCATCCACCTTCCCATACTTATGGTGCAGTTACTAGCCAAATCTCTTTGGACACTGTAATGCCCAAAAAAACCAAAAAAACAAAAAAACATGAGTTTCTAAAAAAAAACAGCGATGAAAAAACCCGCGATTAAAAATACCGCGGTGAAATAACGTAGAACCCATTAAACCTTGGTTAAACCAATACTACAGATGTTTGTGTGTTAATACATGACCTATGGCGCAATAAAGGGCGTGTAAGAAACTCATCTTAACCATTTAATTGAGTTTATATCTTCCGTGGTTATAGTCCTATTGAGCTCTTCCATAATGAAATTAAAAGACCTGGGTTTCAACTGACGGTATGCAGGAAGCATATCACCAAGCTAACGGGGAGCACAGCCTCCAATCCCCCCTAGTACGAGTACCAATCATTCAGGTTTAATTAACACCTTGGCTACAGATAAATCTAGCCTACGGGCATTGCTGGTTAAAAGTAGGGAGGTGATGAAGCCACACAAGGAAGTTGTCCATTGGCTATCGGACACCCTGAGTATTATTGGTAACTGAAACACTCAGTTGATTAACAGCATTAAATGGAAATGTTGGAATTCAAGAGGTTTTAGATCTTTTTTGCTACATTGACAAGACTACTCACATATTACCTCTAGCGAGCTTTTCTTGCTACAAAAGACTTGGGCAACAAAAGTATTCAACATAGATGGGTACCATATGTTGTGTCGTTCGGCCATCCAAAAAGCCATAGGTCGGCCTGCGGGTGGATTGGCTATTGGTGCTCAAGTGCAATTCGAACTGAAGCTGTTTATAGTGGGCCCTATTTCTCCTTGTATTTTGGCAGCTATTATTCATGACTCTGGATGTACCATATCCAGAACGCTGATTGTTTATATCTATGACCATCCAGGCGGGGGGGGGGGCCACTTGAGGAATCCTGAAAGCAATTGATAACTTGTTATTACATTGGTGGGATGTTTGCCCTGGAGGGAACGTTGTCATTGATGGTGATTTTAATGCACCTAGTTTATATTCTTGCCAGTTTACTCAAACAGAAGCTGTTTTGTGTGATACATTTCAAGAAGTGAATATTAGCCAGATAGAAAGCGATTTGAAATGGGGCCAGTTTATGACATTGCATGATTCGATTTGTTTGAACCACAATGGACAAGCAATTAATGTTCCTCATACTACATAGCTTAATGGTCGAGCATCCTCCCGGAGTTATGGTTAAGTCGCTCAACTCATTTAAAGATAGAGCACTTTTTGGGCATCTTAAAACTTTGCACCCCCTTGACGAATCCTTGCCAAACTTTGCAATAAAAGTATTCCGCCCCGTAAGAACGATTCAGTGAAATTTGGTGTGGTTCTGTCCCGGGGGGGGGGAGGGAGTTACAGGGGGGATCCCCACATGTGTGGAAATTCTCATAGACGCAATGGAAAAACATTTTGTAGGCACCTACAGCCCAAAACGCTGGACAGATGTTTACTAAATTTACAACAGGCTCTTCGGCTTGGTCCCAAAAGCGTGATTTTGCAAATTTGGTGTGAATCCGTCCAGTATTTCTTTTTTAAATAGCCAAAACGTAGGTCAACAAAAAAGTGTGATATCTGGGTCTGCAGACTAATTTACTGATTTGTAGTCTGTGGTGCCTCTGGACCAATCAGAGAGCAGGGTGATGTTCCCGGACATCATACGTGCTCGCTGATTGGTCAATAAAAAATGTGAAGTGCATCAAAACCTTTGAAACGGATGCCATGTTGGATTCGCAAACAGCACCTGTAGTCTGCAGACATCGCAGTAAAAACATATTAAAAACACAACATTGCACTTGTCAAGCTAATGAAACTATCTCTGGGGAGATGAGGGGTGATGAGGATGGGATGAGATGAGGCAATAAAAAGCCAAAAACTGGTGCTTTTGCTTCTACAAAGTCTGTGAAGATCTCAGAAGTTTGGGGACACTCCTGTGATATGCGGGAATATCTCAGATGTTTGGCTACATCCATGCATATTTCTTCATTACAGGTTCGGTGAAAAGCAGTTTTTGAATGGCTTATAACTTTAGCCACTCAATGATACTGCATGAAATGTTGCAATATCATTTCATACCTGACTCCGAATTATTCTGAAAGATTTGGTGCTGTTTTGCAAAGAGGAGGCAAAATTAGAGAGGGGTCCCAAAACATTTGAAAGACTTATACATTTGGTGCTGTTTGACAAATGTGCACAAGGGGGAGGTCTCAACGTTTTTAGGTGGCTTATAACATTGTTGCTGTTTAACAAATCTGCACAAATGTTTTTAGAAAGATTATAGACCCAACCTTCAATGATTGTGCAAAGTCTTGATGGATTTTGTCAAGTCGTGGCTAAGTTATAAGACTATTTTTTGTAAGTACATTTTGACACTTTTCAAAAAATAAAACATGGACGGATTTGCAGCAAACATTTGCAAGGAGCATTGGCAAGGACCCGAAAGCATGCTTTTGCAAAGGTGCCCGTGTTTTTTTTTTGTGAAAAGTGTTATAATCTAGGTACAAAATAGAGTCATATACCTTTGGTGACTAAGGTATAGCCTGTGGCCATGGGCAGCGGCCAGATTATCTGGGTCATGGCAAAAGGCCATAACCCAGACAATCTGGCCACTGGCCATGTGCACATGGGGCTAGCAATGGGGTTAAAGTGGGCATGGCCACCAGGGACCAGCTAATGTTTTTCGAAATCTAGATAGGTTTGAATATGAAAAATAATTCTGCGCATTGCAACAGCCCGAAGTGATGGACAGGATTGCAGCCAACATTTGCGAGGAACATCAGCAAGGACCTCAAAGCATGGTTTTGCAAATCTGTCCTGTGTTTTATTTTTTCTAAAGTGTCAAAATATAAGTACAAGAAATTGTGATAACACCTTGGTGCCTGGGCAATGGGCCTGGCCTTGGGCAAGGACAAATGTGTACTCTGATTTGCTTATTGAGGCATGCAGCATGGCCGAAGCCCATGCCCCATGGATTGTGGAGACTGGCCATGGTTTAAAAAGGAAAAGAAATCATGCTTGCGGCTGCAGCCCTAAGTGCTGTACGGGATTGCAGAAAACCTGCACGAGGGACATCAGCAAGGACCTGAAAGCCTGCTTTTGTAAATCTGTCCAGTGATATAACTTTGCTGCCTGGGCAGTGGGCCTGGCCCTCAGCAAGGACAAATGTCTACTCTTATTTGCCTATTTGGGAATGCAGCATGGCCAAAGGACATGGTCAATGGATTGTGGATAATGGCCATGGCTGCAAGCCATGAGCACTGGCCATTGGTCACATTATGAGGGTATAGTGGACACTGAACCAGGATGCAGGTTAAGTGCAGTGGATAACAGGGGTGGTTTGGTGGGGCTGGGGTCATGGTCGAGCCTCATGCCTAATATTGAGCTATTAATAACTTATATACAGTGATGTAATATCATGAAACTTTTTCACTCATAAAAACCTGTGAAATTCACAGAAAAAACATTGTTAAAGGGACATTATTGTTAAGTTGCACTAATTAAAACCTATGAAAATCAGTGAAAAAGCTTTGTTAAAAGGACGTATGGTTACAAGAAAAACCGGAACCCCCAGAAATTTAACAACAGCAAAAATAGCATAATGCGCAATATACAGCTTGTAAAGTATAAACATCACATTATAAACCTATTCATGTGTACATAATGATACTTGAAATAATATACCTTAAATAATTACTCATGTATGCTTAATGTATATTATTTATTTATTTATAATGTGCCCAATCGCCCATAAGCATAGGAGCGCACATAAATACAAAAGCCATCGTCCAATAATAACAAGACAAACATATAACCAGAGTCAATTCAGCAGAGCATTTGCAACAAAAACCAAAGAAGACAGAACAATATGAGAAAAGGTGTGTTTTCAACAGACATTTGAAGTAATCCAGTGATTTGGTATATGTAAAGTCAGGAGATCATCTATTCCAAACAATCAGGGCTGAATAATCAATGGCCATGTGACCAACCTGCTGCAAACTGTAGCAGGAAGCAAGCAACCAATTGGAATTATTTGATCTCAGAATCTTGCCTTCTGAGGCAAGAACACTGTATCCGTTAAATACTTCGGGCTGGCAACATGAAGGCATTTATGGGTCATAACCAGAGTCCTACAGGAGATACAAGATCTAATCAGGATCCAATCGAGCTGTCTCTGAGCCTCCGAGACATGGTCCTTGTGTGCCAGAACCTGTACATCATGCACAGCTCCATCCAGTATGGGCTGCAGTCTAGTTAGATTTCCTTGACTGACTCCCTGCAGCAGGCTTCAACCATAATCAAGTTTTTGGTAAACAATTTCCTGAGCAATCATAGAGCAGCTCATCGTAGATAGAAAATGACAAATCTGTCCAAGCAGTTTGAGGTAATATGAGCAACTGGAGACACATTTGATTACATAAGACTTCATAGTCAAAGTTTTTACTTTATCAGAAACCCCAATACAAGTACCAGCAATATCTAATGTATTGTAATCAAGACCAGGTATTTTCAAGTGGGAAGACATCCCCACTAGAAGCAGCTCTGTTTTCATGTCATTCATTTCCAGGAAACGGTGCACCATCCAACCATGAATGAGTGTGTATGTTTGGTTTATCCAAACTACATCTGTGGCATAGTCACCTGAAATAGAAAGAACAAGTTGTGTGTCATCAGCATAATTTGTGTTCATGATGCCTTTCTCATTCAGGAGGTTGAGGAGGGGTTTGATGAATAGATTGTATAAGGTGGACGAGAGGCAAGAGCCCTGTGGCACCCCACACTTTATTTCCACTGGATCCGCAGTGCCCTCATTTCTGGAAAAAAGCCAGCCAACCTAACAAGAAACAGCAAATCTAGGTTACTGCCTCAAGAGAGAAATTGCCACCTTTCTGGAGCCTCTCAACCAGCAAGTCATGATCCACCGGATCAAAGGCAGCAGTGAGGTCCAGAAGGAGGAGAAGAGAAACTGCTCCTTTATCTTTCATTTTAAGTGGAGTGGCTTTCACATCTCGCAGTGCGGTTGCAGTACTATGTGCAGATCTGAAGCTGGACTGTCATGTGACCAGCAGACCCAATTTCTCAAAGTTTTTCTGTAACTGCAAATACATCCAGGATCTTAAGCAGGAATGGCACATTAGTAATGGGCCTATAACGTGTGGGTAATAATGGATCAAGAGATGTCTTCTTCAGCAGGGGTGTTATTCAAGCCTCTTTGATTGAGCACAGAACATCCTCTTACCTGAAGGAAGATGTTTTATATTTAGTCAAACGTGGGATGATAACAGGGGCACAATCTTTAACAGTGCCACTGGATAGCAGTCGGCTTTACATGCATTGGGTTTGAGGGCTGCTAGCATCTCAACCACTTCCTCCACGGTCACTGGGTAGAAAGTGAAGGTCTCAGTAGAGACATTGCAAGACGAAGGAATAGCTAGGAGACATGACAGTGCAGATATCTTAGCCTTAGCGTCAGATTGCAACTTAAAAATGTCACCTATAAGGGCATCGTGGATGCTATTAGAACAATCTGAGTCATTTTGTATTAATTCCACAATTTTAATGCCTAGGTTATCGAGCTGTCTAAGAATTTTAAATAGCTCGGCTTAATCATTATGAGCTCCAGAATCCTAAACTCAACAAAGTAGTTTTATGCTAAAATAATAGCTTCTTTATATGCCTTGGTCGATGACAGGTAGGATTCCGTATTGGTCGCAGTAGGTGATCTTTGCCAGAGCGCTCACACTTTTCTGCTGGCTTTCTTAAGAGAGTTAAGGTTTTTTCGGTAAACCACTGATTCTTAGGCACCGAGGTGGTAACCATGCTGGACCTTTCAGGTGCTAGAGTGTTAACTTCAGACTGGTGTAAGAGATGATAATGATCAGCAAGCTGCAGTGGTTTGAACAGCTAAGCTAGCTCAAGGGGCTGAGTAAAAATGAGCAGCATAATAATGGTGTTACTAAGGTTGCGAAAATTACGCATAGTGACTCATTCTATGACCGGTAAAGTTCTGGCCTTGGTATTCTTCATAAACAGAGACAAATGAATGATCAGACCAATGGAGGGCGTAATGCTTGGTATGAAAATTTTAACATTATGTGTTCCTATTCAGTTTAATTTATAACCCTCCCTATGAGCAGGACAAGGGAGTGAATGTAACATGCAATATTGGTAGCACTGCGTAAATGTACTTGACTATACAGCTTCCGCAGGTGTGTAGGCTAAACAGTCTGTATAACATCCACATGTATAGGGCACACAGTATGTATAACATCATCAGCGTACATATATAATGTTAGACTTGTATAATGTCTACTTTCCTTTCAACTCTTGTTAAATTCGTAAACGTTCTAGTAACAGCATAAATATGTGTGCATGTTAAACAGTTTGTAAAACATCCTCAATGTACAAAAAAAGTACCCACATTAAATATAACTTAGAGCTTGTAAAACTGTACGCTTAAACTACTCGGCATATTTATTCAAACATAATCTTCTAATATTTCACTTATTGATTTTAGCATTTTACATATTACTTGTTTTATGATGATAAATACATGTACTAATGTTACTATTATTACATTATTATTAACATACACATATTTTACTATTATAAAAACATGGTTTATATTTTTATAGGTGAAACTTCAGTATTAACAGATGAGCGGTGCTCCCATACTCTTTATTTTTAAGTTTCACTGTTCCTATACATTTATTTTAAAAAGAAACCATTCCGGCATGGTTTTATTTTAAAATGAAAGTGTAGGAAGAAGTTGAAGGTTGCACTCCAGTGCACTGCATGGAACATTCCCTTAAGTAGCAGGTGTGCTTGTTTGGGAGTCTGGATTAATTGTGGGAGGGGGCATAGCGATGGGTTTTGTGGGGAGCGAGGGCAGGCCAGCAGGGAACATAGTTCCACTACTTCTTATAGTGCACTTCGACCACTGAATTCCACCAAATAGTGAGAGGAAGAAAAACAAATAAAGATATGTACACGGAAAATGTGCAAAGTTAACAAAAGTAAAACCAAATTAGATTCTGTTCAATACATTTAAAATACTATAATTTGTGTTCACATTTATTAAAATAAAAGTAAAACAAAATTGGGGTTAAACAAAGGTAAAACATAAGATAATTGTATGATAAAAGAAACAGAAGCACAATTGTATTTTAAACATACACAGAAAAATCAGTGAAAAAACAAATTGTCCTTTGTTATTTAGTTTCAGCTTGAAAACACAAGCATGAAAAGAAAGTGGTAAAAGAAAAAGAAAACATCACACACTTTCCTCCAAAAAGGAATACAAAAAAGTGTACCAACTATTGGTAATTTATTTATTTATTTGTGTTTAGTTCATAAATGAACTTTTACAAAAATCAATACACAAAGTTTACATTCTCATTAATTCATCTCTTCCGATAACAATGAACAATTATTCAATAAAATACAATAAAATACATTAAAATGTAACTTAATACATACATACAATCACATATAATCACATTTCATATCAAGACCTAATACTACACTAATAATTCCAATCATATTATTACAATTTCTCCCTCTACATGTGAACAGTTTAATGCCACGACATATATCTGAAAAGGTGAGATTACCCTGATTATCATCGGCATCTATATGTTATATTATGGGCCATTATAACACAATTTGTTTTGCCCAATTATTTCTCTACTAGACACCAGACTCTGTACAGAGCAATATGGGTTGCTTCACATTTTGTGTTCAGACAGTGTGACCAAAACTCAGATGTTTTTATCGAGTTGTAGTCATATGTTAAATGGCCTAGATTGGTCATATAATTGTTACCCAATTTAGGGCATTCAGTCAGCAAATGCCTGGCAATTTCTATGTAATTTGCTATCCCACAAACTACAGTATTTATCTTCCCTAGGGATTCTCCACTGTCCACCATGGATAGATCTAATAGGAAGTTGGTTTGTGCTCAATAGCACTGTCACACTTCAGGGTCAGGACAGCAGAGAAGATAATGTTGGGGCTTCCTGAATCTATGGCATACAAGTGCAGCTTGCCTATAACTTTGTAATGACTGCAAATTATCGTAATTCCTGACCCAATCCTACTTTTTCAAGCGGCGGCAGATGGCATACTTTAATGTTGGAATTTTGGAACACAGCTGGAAATATGGTTCCCGGTCAAGGTCATTAATCAAGATTCTTACCAATTTCATAAACCCACACTATTTTCTGATTCCATGAGTTAGACTATAGTTAATATTGGAGATGTTTTAGATTTCAGGAAAAATTCTCCTCTGTGTTTTAGCGCCATAGATTTTCACGACAATAATCCCAATTCCAGTTGTATATATTCTATTGAAGTTGAAGTTCTAATGCTTCGAGTCCACATGGAACTACCGGACAAAACCGCTGTATATACAGTGGTCGAAGTGAGCGGGAGCGGTCGGGAGCGGTTCTCCTCTACTTTTTTTAATTATGTTTTACAGCTCCTATACTTTTATTTTAAAAAGAAACCATTCCGGAATGGTTTCGTTTTAAAATAAAAGTGTTGCAGCTTGCACTTTCAGTGCACTACACTGAACGTGCCCTTAAACAGCAGGTGCTAATATTTGGGGTTTGTATTGTGTGTGGGAAAGGGCGTGGCGATGGGATTTGTGGTAAGTGGGTGCAGGCCAGCAGGGAACATAGTTCCACTACTTTTTTTTGTACACTTCGACCACTGTTTATATACAAAGCAAGGATACCACCCAAGGAAAATCCAACATGGTGGTATACAAACCTATGTACCATTAATGCAATATGTTTATTTTTTTGTATCTTAAAAATAACCAGCTCACAATATCCCTTAGATTCAGAATTCTCAACTCCAAGATATTTGTAATACTGGGTATTTTCAATAAGCCCCAACACAGTATTCATAGCCTACTTTTTAATGTGTCGAGCAGTAACAAGCATGGATTTCGTTTTTTTTAAATGTTTTATTAATAGCTAACCCATGCTGCTCTGCATGACAGGCAAGATCAGATAGCACTGCCTTCATACCCAAAATTATATGATCACATAACAGTAGGTCATCCGCATAGAGCATGGCTGCAACAACACATTGCCCAATTTTAGGAGGGCATTTGGCTTGTGACATCAGCCTAGAGAGCAGATTGGCTACGTAAAGATTGAACAGTACGCACCCCTGCTCTACCCCTCTATCTACGCAAATCTCTCCAGATAGAAGCCCACTACATTAAGCCGTATCTGTGCAGAGGTCCCCGTGTGTAATGCTATTAAAATTTGAATAAGCTATTCAGGGCATCCAATAGCCCGAAGTTTTCTCCATAAGAGCAGGCGCTTTACTTGGTCAAATGCAGCACGAAAATAGATGAAAGTGATATACCCAGAAGGGCTTTGCTTCATTTTTGCCCTCTCCATTACAGCATCAAGCAATCAGATGGTATTATTGGTGCTGGAACCCTTTCAAAATCCCATCTGGTACAGGTGCAAAACATTATTTTCAGAAACCCTCGCTTGAAGATACTCTAGCACAAATCTGGCAAATACCTTTCCCATGGTATCAAGAAGAGACAACAAAGGATAATTTTCCGTAAGTAGCCGATCTCCATTTTTAAACAATGGAATGTACATAGCCTCTTTCCATGGGTCAGGGATACATCGTACCCAACAAACATTTTTAAATAGATCACATAATACAAAGGCCCATGTTTAGAAGTTTACCTGTAGAAAGGCCGTTAGGCCCGAGAGCACAGCAGTTGTTTAGTTTTGTTAAATGGGCAATCATATCTGCAATTTCAAAATTCATTGACCACGTCACATTATTAATTTGGAGAGGCACTTGTTTAGTGTCACCTTTGTGAGGGAGTGAAGGTTCGTTTAGGCGCGCCCCTATACATTCTACGCGAAATGGACCACTTGCTCACGCACTAGCGGGGGACACCTCCATTGCCTTTATGCTAACAGCAGCATAGGTGGGGCTATTGCGGGATACCCTTAGCTTCCATTTTGTGTGCCCTCGACTCCATTTTTGGATTAGGCCACGCTCCGATATATATAAAGACTTGCTAATCTTGCAACCTGTTCTCTTAGTCTCATTCCCTACTGGGATGTGTCTTTTATTATATGTTTGTATTGGCACTACGGGGAGTGAGCAATTACACCTTTCATCATTTTCGTCTCAATATAGGAGTGCCAGATGTTCTCCGGGATCGGGTTGATAATATTTCTTTTGGTTGGAGTTCTAGCTAAGTTTATAATATGCCAGACCTTTTTGTGTTTTTATTATAAAGGGCTTTTATCATCTTTTGCCAATTAGCCGTCATACCAAAACATTTCTTTTGTCATAGATAATTTTTATATTGTTTTTTAATATGCAGATCTCAGTATGGATTTCCAAACTTGGTATGCTTTCTTTTTTCAGTTTACGAATACCAATTTGTAGCCAACACTTTTGCCTTTGTATTTCAACATCAACTGGGCGGTCATTTCTTTTTATCGGCAGCACTATGGTATTCTTTCTTTGTTTTACATTTTCATCCACCAACCTATGCTTCAATCTCATTTCCAGTATGTAAACCCGTGCAATCATTGGCTGTAAGAATGTAACGATCTGACCATACTACCCGATTGCCTGCCTGATTGGATTTTAGACCGCTCCTAACACAATGTTGTTTCCCTATCAGAATTTAATCCAAACGCAAACACAATGTGCCATGGTCTCTGAAATCATTCTTGCCAATACATAACCCTCTAATAATATTATTCATATGTGGATTAACACACATGGAGTCTAAATTAGCCTCTTTGTTTCCATTTTTCCTGGTCGTTTGACCTGGAATGTCACCAGTTGTGCATCCATTTAATATGACAATATTCCATAGATCTAAGAAACAGAGCCACAGTTTACCCTTCGCATTCACAGATTACTGCAACAATACACTATCTGAACCAATAGTGGCGTAGGATTCTGTTATTGAGTGTTCGCCACACCTCGCATTAAAATCTCCACAAAGTAATATCATATCAGAATCAACGTCTTCATACCAGTTTGATATGATTGAGTCAATTGATTATAAAATATCATCAGTCATTGATTTACTAGGGCGATTATACACATGTATAATAAACATGTGTTGGCTCTTTATTCCTTTTCTGTAGATCAATTCAATGTCCCATACATAATCTGTGGCTTTAGAATGTTGAACCATTGCAGAGTGAATCTCTTGTTTGACTCCTATCATACGTCCTTGTATACGGGCGGCCTTTCAAAGCTACGGACTGCTATGTGACGAATCCATCAATTAAAAACTGGTCCATCAGCCATGTCTCCTGGAGTATGAATATCAGTGACTTAATTAACTTATCGAGAAATATTGACTTTTGTATAAAAATGTGTGTGGCCTCGGGTGTTCCATGAAGTGATATCCAAATATCACTTCTGGGCATATTCCAAACCAGGAATCCATTTCTTTAACCATTGCCAACCTTTTTTATCATCAAAGTCATCGTTAGACATATTTCTTGTTATGTTAAATGGTGGTATCGCTATTGACAATCTTCTACAGTGATCACAACATGCAGTACTAGAAGGAGGTACACAAGGTTTGTCCAATACATATCCTAGATATTCCAGTGAGTCAGATTGATTTCAAATTAACACTGTTGGCAATGGTAGCACGCAGTTCCCACTAGCCATACCACCAGCTCCCCCCTGTTCTGGTGCAATAAAATCAAAATCGCAGGAATTCAAAATTTGTACAGAGGGCATTTTGACAAAGATCTTTAACAAGTTAGGTGTATGAATGTGTTTCATTATCCCAATCTCCACTCTATTTTTTATAGTCAGGATACAGGTGTCTAGAGTGACCCCACTACTTGTGAGCCTGGTTACTGCTGGCGGACTGGAGGTTGAACTTGTGGCAACACCCCCTATCACCAGAGCACCAGGTGCACATGTTATCAAAGGTTGTATAGTATTAATGCTTGCTGGGTCAATTATTGGGTGGAGATGTCAGTCTAATTTTATTGTAATAGCCAGCTGGTAAGTATACCAGCATTTTGTTGATGACGTTTCTTCCTCCATAGCACCTTTTTCTTGGCTTTCTTTGGCCATCATTATGACCCTGGCGGTAAGTATCGGCCATTACCGGCATGGCGCAAATAACGTGTCCGTGCTGCCCAGAGACCGCTAAAAGCGGCACATTACGACTTCTCGGGCACGAGCATTGCGCCATGCCGGCAATGTAATCTCCGCCATGCTGCTAAAGGCCGTAAAATCCCACTTACTGGCATTGTATGCCATGCAAATAGCACCATCACCACCCTAGCCATCGACATTAGCGGTCACCACTAATAGCGGTAACCGAAATTAACGAGAACCGCTACTAGCGGCGACCGTAAACAAGTGGATCCGGAAGTAGCGTCACCGCACAGGAACGGGAAAGAGCACGGTGGCCATCTTTAAAAACACAATCCATTGCCATCCTCTGTTACCAGTGGACACCTGACCCCCATAACCTCCACAAACCTACTACACCACCCATTCCACATTACAATGCCAAAAGTTCTGAAGAAGAGCGGAGATCGGCTGCAGCAGGAGCGCTTTTCAAGGGAGGAGCTAACTATGTTGGCCGAAACCCTCCAAGAGCACGCTGATGTTGTGTTTTCCACGGAGATGACCAGACTGGCGCTGCAGCGAAAAAAGGCCATATGGGCCATGGTAGCACAGAGGGTCAGTGCCGTCGGCACAACACCCCGCAATGACAGACAATGCCGAAAAAGGTGGGACGATCTACGTCTCTGGGTCAGGAGCATACTGGCGGCCAATCAGAATCTCGGCATGGTGACTGGCAGAGGAGCTGAATAGCCCATCAAACTACAGCCGTGGGAGGAGATATGTGCCGCCACCATAGGCACGGAGAGCATTGAGGGAGTTGGAGATATGGAGAGAGGAGCCCCGACATCAGGCGACTCAGGTAGGTGCCTTAAGTCCAACTATGCCAATCTCACCACGATGATGTCCAGATGGTTGGGAAGTGCAATGATGCCTAACAGGGTCCACCGGACACATTAGCACAAGACTGCCTACAGGCAGTGCTGACCTCCACCTTGTACACATGCATAATTCACCCCCTTTCTGTAGCCACCCATATGCCTCCATGCTTCTACCACCTAAGAGTGAGACAACCTGTATGTCACTGCCTCCAATGTGAACCATCTAGCAATCAAAATGAATGCAGCCATCACAATGCCTGCTCAATGTCCGTAGACCCATCACTAACCCTCTCCCTCCTTTGGTCCACCACAGGCTCTCATTCGGACAGTGCCGATGAAGACACAGGCACAACACCTGCCAAGAAGCCCAGGCCCGAAGAGCCACAACACCGTCCCTCCACCTCAGGTAGAAAAAGCAAACCCAACAGGATAAACCCCACAGCACAGCACAGGCCACGGCACCCATGCCCAGCAAGTCAACCACTTCAGTGCCACCGACTTCAACCATCTGCCCAAGTGGTGTCCACTGAAGGCACTGGATCCGCAGAAAGCAGCACCATTGGTGAGACTGCTGCCACCGCAGCTATCTCAGACAACGAGGAAGGGGATGTAGATATTGTCGTGGGTCCCCCCACTGGCCCCCTGCATTCCCCCTACCTGTACCCGTGCAGCCAGCATGACACTAGCATAAAGGGGCAATCTCCTGGAAACTCTTGGCCGGCTACTCCCTGCCCAATAGCAGATGTGCAGGAAGGGAGCAGCATAATGGACACGCCACAATCATCAGCCACAGGCCACAACAGCCAAGAGTCCATGCAGGAAATAATCACGCGGCAACAGCAACTTGCAGCCCCGTTGACACAGCATGTCACAGAATGCGCCACCGCTAGGGGGGAAATACGTGAATGTGCTGATACTGTTAGGTCTGCCATTGAGTCCACTTCTAAGGACATTTGTGCTGAACTGGCTGCGCTGCGGCACGTACTTTCAGAGCTAGTCCAAACAATGCGGGACATGTGTCCATGTGACCAACCCAGTTCCTCCTCGGCTGCCAGTTCAACCCGAACCAGCCCCGTCCGCAGTTCGAGCAGGAACCTGCAGCGTATCGACAGGGGTGCACTGGGTGCCGGGAGAGGGGGGTGCCAATAGGCGCAGCCTCGTATACTGATACCAAATGATGCACTTGTGCAGTGTCATCCACACCATGTTTTGGGGAGTAGAGGGGGGAGGGGGGATTGGGTGTGTTGGGGAGTAGAGGGCCGAGGGGGGATTGGGTGTGTTGGGGAGTAGAGGGGGGAGGGGGGATTGGGTGTGTTGGGGAGTAGAGGGGGGAGGGGGGTTTGGGTGTGTTGGGGAGTTGATGGGGGAGGAGGGAGTGGGTGTGTTCACTTAGATTTACTTTTTCAATACACTTTTTGGTTATGCACAAATCACATGTGCTCATTGCGTACGTGTGCTTTATTGGTGACACCCCCCATCCATGTGTGCTAGAAGAATTGGTTGATCAGAGTCCGACGCATGTCACGTCCCTCCTGTGCATCGCTTCCTCTCTGAGGTGCTGCCCCATCCCCGCCCTCCTCATCCTCTTCGTCAGGTGGTTGCCGTTCTGCGTCAGGGGGCAGGGGCACATTCCGTCTGATGCACATATTGTGTAGCATCACACATGCCATGACAATCTTTGCCACCTTCTCATGGTGGTACAGGAGTGCCCCACAAGTCCTGCTGAGGCAGCGAAGCTGTGCCTTCAAGAGGCCAAATGTCTGCTCAATCACCACACGGGTTTGTGTATGGGCACGATTATAGTCCTCCTCGTGCCTGTTCTGTGGGTTCCGGACTGGGGTAAGCAGCCACCGCTTCAAGGGATAGCCTGCATCACCTGCATGCGGCCAACAATGTAAGTGTAAGTTAACTCATCAAGTTTGACCTCATTAAGTGATACCATGGCATGCATTTGTTTCTTCATCTCAACCCCATTTCCATGCATGGATGGAGTCACACGATGAGACTGCTATGTGTGTATTCCTCTTATGGACTGTTTTGCATGTCATTGGTTAGTGTGCGCGGGGGGGTCCTGTTCCATGTGAGTCCACATGCACTGTGTCAGTCCACGTCCGTTGTTTCTGTGATCTTGCAGAAATCCACTTATTTGTATGCTGTCATCCTGGCAACGTTCATGTCAGCCGCATGATGCTCTCACTACGCACAACAATTGGTGTCATGCAATTTAGTTGGGCTTCTGTGTCAGTGTAGTGGTGTATTGATGTATTTGACCCTCATGTGACTCCTTTGTACGCAGTAATGGGGGACTGACCTTTCTGTTTTGTGCTCTGTATTGGCTATAGTCGTTGCTTGTGGCTGCATTTTGTTGTGGGGGATGCAGTGGGATTTGGTACAGTGCACATGCAGATGTCTGTGGGATGGTTGGGACACTGCTTCATTCGCATGGTCGGGCTGCTTGCATCTTGCATTATGTGGTCAGGTGTCAGGTCCAGTCTGGGTGGATTTTGGGGTGTGAGCTTCCTCCATTCCCTCTTGCACTCGCAGCTAGGTTATGTATGCATCTCTCCCCCCATCTCAGCCAGGTGAAGTATGCATCTATGCCTCAATCACCTACCCACATCACATTTCCATGAGCCTAACATGTGACTCACCGAGAAGCCAGGTTCTGTGCACGGCATGTCGCTCCATTTAGCATGGAATTGTAGAGTTCCGCAGGACCATTGAATCATGGGTTGATCCGGGGAATCAAGCACAGCAATGTGTGATGATCTTGTTTGAGTCACATACTATTTGCACGTTGATTGGTTGGTATAGCTTACGGTTGCGGTACACTACCTCCATGGCATGTGGGACCACCAATTCCACATGGGTGCAGTCGATGGCGCCAATGCAACCAGGTATGCCGGCCACTGAATGGTAACCCACTTTGGTGTTTGAGATCTCCTGGGCAGACCGTGGTAAGGAAATGTGTTCGTCTGTGTGCTTGAGGAGGGCATCAAGCACTTGGTTCAACGTACGTGAGAATAATGGTTGTGAAATGCCATGCAGTTGCCCCACTGTGTGTTGGTAGGTGCCTGTGGCCAGGAAGTGGAGCACAGTCACCACCTTCAGTAGGGGTGGGATGGCGGTGCGTTTTTCAATGAGGCTATGTCGTCATGTATCATGTCCACAATGGTGGTGATGGTGTCCCGGTCCAGGCGGTACAGGGTGTGGATCTGATCAGCGGTTGAGTTGAATGGACTGGCTCTGATGAATGGGATTGGGGGCTGCCTGCGTGGTGGCACTGGCTGTGCTGGTGGGGCATGCTGGCCCTGCCTTGCCCTCCTTCTCCTCCTGCATCTCCTCTGTGCTGCCTGTTGTTGTACTTCTTGTAGTTGTTGTTGTAGCACTTCCACTGCAATCAGGTCCTCCAGCCCCAGCATTGCGAGTGGTATTGGATTCATTGTGGAGTGTAACTGTGTGTGGGAAGGGGTGGGGTGTGCTCCTTTTGTGCTTGCCCAGTCTGTATTGCCTCCACCTGTGCTGATTGTGTGCACCTGTGGCAGCTGGGAACACTACACATGGCCATTTACGGTTGGTCCGCAATGGCGGTATTAGCACCATGGCGGTAAGGTACTTTACAGCCTTCACAAAGGCGTTATTTCCATGTCCGCGTGACTCGTAATGTTCAGCCACTTAGCGCCATGGTGGTATTTACGGCATGGGAGTCGCGTGCCCGCACCCATGGTGCTTTTAACAGCACCGTTGATTACGGGTCATAATCGGCCCTACCAGTAGGCGATGCCGGTAGTCCTTTACCCGCATCGTTTTTCACTTACCACCAGGGTCGTAATGAGGGCCTTTGTCTTTTGGCTCTGCGAGATCACTGTGACAATAGCCAAATTCAGGCTATTTATGTCTCAGCAGACTCCACATTCGAATTCAACACATTACGTTTACAAACTGTTTTCTTAGACTTTTTGTTCCTATGATTTTGTTTCTGGGTGGGATAATTAAAAGGCAAGTCTACTGCTGGTTTCGAAATAGAATCACTCTCTTCATCTACAACTTCATGGGATTGATTCATCATGTTATTATCATCAGATACATTCTTAGATATATTTTCATTGATCATACATTGCACTTGATGGTTATTAAGCGACAATTGCTCAAGAGTTAAGCCATGCTTCTTAACATCTTCATGAATGCGACCACAACGTTTTGGAATACTTTTTATGGTGAAATTAAGCACCCCCCTAGCAGCGTCATCAATTATTAGGCTGCACCCAGTTGTTGATTTAGCTATTGAACGTATGTTGGAAACATCAGCTTGTGGGTCAGAAGCGGCAGGCAATTGACTCTCATTTCCAGAACAATAAGACATGAACATTTTGGGTGATGCAGACCACCTTGTATTCATATTTATGTCTTTGCTTGTCTGCCTGCATGAGTCATTTACATTTTTATTACTAGCATCATGGTGTTCCAATACAGGACATGAGTTGGCATAACACATTCAGTAACACCATTTAAGAAATGAGTTATTATCAATATTTTCAATTTCCTCACGTGTGAAATGTAAGTCGCCATCAACTAGCTGGGCACTGTTACCCTCTCTGGACTTCTCAATTTCACTAGGCACATTTCCAGTGACTTATTAGTATTCTGTTTCTCAGGCTGTAT
This sequence comes from Ambystoma mexicanum, assembly GCF_040938575.1. Classification (NCBI taxonomy): domain Eukaryota; kingdom Metazoa; phylum Chordata; class Amphibia; order Caudata; family Ambystomatidae; genus Ambystoma; species Ambystoma mexicanum. The sequence continues at coordinate 434,861,886 of NC_090937.1, forward strand.
GTGGTCTTGCATTGAGTTTTGCCTGGCCTGATACCAACGTTCAATAGCCAAGAACAGACATCAAATTCACAGAAACCTCTGTATATACCCGTCACAGTCAACAGGAAACAGGTAAAGGTGGCAAAGCAAACTAGAAGTAAGTAGCTCGACTGATAACTTAACAAACATTCCAAATAAAAAGTTTGGCTATTTGCTCCAAAGTCTCACCCACTAAACACGCCAGTCACTACGTACTGCTTGTGCCACTCGCTTGGCTTCAAACAGACATGAAGGAAGCAAACATTATTGTGCTGTGTACCTTGCTGCCGGAGCACGATTAGGGTTCACAACGCAGCAATATTCCACACTATTCCACCGTACTAGGTTCACCAGACACTTTGTTCGATGAGAGTTTACCTTTAGGGAGATATCCACCCAACCGTCCTTCATGGACTTCACAGACTGCAAAGACTGCCCACTCTCGACACACACAGAAGAAGAATTGGAAGACATATTTTTAAAAGAACAAGCTACTGAGAAACAAAAACATTAGTGTGCAGATTGAAGTCTTTCCTTCTGTATCCACAATTCCTTGAAAACCTTTAAAACAAACAACTGAAAATAATGATATACTTTTCAATACTCCCAATGTTACAACCGATGCTACCTGTACCACACCTCATCAATTACATTCAATATTTGAAATACTTAAAGTCAACAAATTAAAATTAATTAAAGGCACTCAGTCTAAATTTGAATGTATTTCTACAGTACAACCGTCTCCTATTGAAATAGAAATACAGTCTTCATTGCCTATTATTGTTCAAGCACTATTCCAATCATTGTATGTGTTGTTACACCAAATAAAACAAAAGATATATCACCTAATACTAAACACACTACTATTTTAACAGGTCAAAGTACACAAATTGAAAAAAATAACAGATGTACATTCCCTGTCTACTACTAGTACTATTTCAAAAGTACAAACTGTCATTATAAAAGCTTCAAAAAAGATGTATTACCCACTACTATTAGTACATCTCAATGTTGCACACTACTTTTATTCAGCAAAAAAATATATCTTAGCACTTCGACTATTTCCATTTAAAAAATCAAAACTTCTCAGAAACCTAAAAATAAATAAATTAATGTGCAATGACAACTCCAATAAAATCAGCAAAACACAACATTAAGGGGGTAATTCATGAAATAATTGTGCACCGAAATTTGTGGCGCAAGCTGGCGCAAGCGTGAAAAAGCTAGCGCATGCGTGCGTTTCGCATGCGTGCGATTCATGGAAGACCCTGCGTGTGTTTTTCCAGGGATATGTGCCAAATCCACGCTTGCCTTACACATCACTGTGACTTTCCATACGCATGCGTGACAGGAACGGGGAAAGCGCACAACTTCTTGCGCACACACCTAAAAAGGGGGCGGAACACAGGGAATGGGGAACAACGCATGAAAATTTAGGTGTAAATGGGAAGTACCGCCGGGAAACACACGCAACGCCCATACGCTAGTGAACAACACGTATTCATGGAACCTAATAGGCAAAACCCGTGCACGTCAAAACAAACGCACACGCACAAATACGTCCGTCACAATAAAAGCAGGCCGAAGCACCACCGCGCAGCATAAAAGTGCACGCAAACAACAAACAAGCATATACAGCTACGATGAATGTCCCACTCCTCGCAGCAGTGATCGTGGGACACTGCAGGAGGAGGAGAATAGCCAGGCCCCGCATTTTACTGCCCAGGACCAGCCTTTTTGGGATGCCTGATGATGAGGTCTATGGCAGGTATAGGTTTCCACCTCATATCATCCTAGAGCTGGTCACTGAGTGGGAGGATGAACTCACATCACCCACCCTGTGCTCCCAAGCATTGAGCCCCTTGGAGAAGGATCTCAATGTACTGCATTTTTTGGCCACTTGGTCATTTCAGCGGACTACTGCCATAGTGGGGGGGCATTTCACAGCCCACACAGTCACGTTGCCTACACCAGGTGTTGGCAATCATCACTGCGTGCACCTCAGTCGGCAGGCACATATACATGCCCAGAACACCCGCAGAAAGGCAGCCCATGGTCCAAGACTTCTACAGGGTGGCACACTTCCCCAGGCACGAGGAGGTGTGCTCAGTGCCATAGATTGTACCCATTTGGCCCTACGTCCACCTAGGGCCACTGAAAACATCTACCGCAACCTCAAGTACTGGCATTCCATCAACGTGCAGGTTGCATGCAATGCCAAGGGAATCATCACCTCTGTGTATGCAAACTATCCAGGGTCCACCCACAACAGTTTCACACTTCCCCAAAGTGCTCAGTGCCATAGATTGTACCCATGTGGCCCTACATCCACCTAGGGCCACTGAGAACATCTATCGCAACCTCAAGCACTGGCATTCCATCAACATGCAGGCTGTATGCAATGCCAAGGGAATCATCACCTCTGTGTATGCAAACTTTTCAGTGCCCACCATGACAGTTTCATATACAGAATGTCCGCCCTGAGCCGGGCCCTGGAAGCTCAACTAATGACACCCATTATCACCTTACCAGGGGCCAGTGCCTACCCTCTGAGCACCCACATGATGATGCCAATACAGAACCCCACTACACCACCCCAGGTAAGATACAACGCAGCCCATATTGCAACCAGGGCCATAGTGGAGTGCACATTAGGAGTGCTCAAGTCACGCTTCCACTCCCTTGACCGCTCTGGCAGACAGCTACTATATGCACCCCCAGTAGTGTGCAGGATCATTGTGGCAGCATGTGTCCTGCACATTGTTGCAACATGGTGAGGCATACCAGTGGACATGGTGGTTCCCCAACCACACGCACTGCCGCTTTACATGGGTTTGGAAATGGCACGTGGCGAGACAGCCCGTACCCAGCTTGTGGCCACATTTTTCTCCTTATCTCCAACGCCTGTGGAGAGCACACAGGCCTGGCACATACCAGGTGACAATCGATGATGAGAAAGGGACAGTTAACTGTCACAACCTTACCACCCTGAGAATGTGTCCACAGAAGTGCCACATTGTGTGCATCTCTAGCTACTTAAACACAACCAATCTTGTGTGACCAAAAGGAACAGATGCAAGGTGTATATCTCCCCTCCCCCTGCAAAACAGGGCATGAAAGTACTGGTATGCCACCCAAACCCTCCCAACCCCCATGACCCCCGTCTGCCACACCATGCCATGGTATGCAACAACAAAATATCAAAGCATATGCACAACACATGACACAATAGTCATGAAGTGCCACGTGAGAAATGTAAATAGGCACCAGACAATTACACCTGACATGGAATCTGAAGAAATGACTGATCAAAACCTCACACCCTGAAAACTGTGGCACAAATGTATGCCACCAGTGGTGCAAGCAACAAAAGTCAGAATACCTGTTGCCATGCACATTGGACAATAGCAAAATGGCATTACAAACACCGTGTGCTGCGTTTTTGTCCCCTGCAACACATCGCTCACCGAACAGCACAATCAATGTGCATTGCGTTGGGGAACCCCCTTGAGCATCATGAAAAATAAGTACAATCAACAAAATAATAACCTGTGATGCATGTACAAGATCAATTAATTGGAAGTGAACATGGATTGTAGAGACACAGCATGCCTGAGAAGCCAATCTGGGTGCACGTGTGTGCATGGTGTCGCTGTAGTTGGTGTGTGGGGGTGTTGCCTAAGTGTTTGTGTCAGTAGGGACATGCATCGAATACATGCATGTGAAATTAAGTGCGCCTCAGTGTCCTGTACAGAGCACATGTGAACATTGCACTCAGGACACCCCTGTGTGTTAAACCACACCAATCTACTGATACCTCAAAATCAAACCCAACATAGGATCAGCCATTGACCAGCAGAACATATCGTGTACACATCGACAATGGCAGACAGTGAGCAATCACTGATTCATTGAATATCCGTATAGGGCCTACACACAAAGTGCATCAAAGTGCCTCAAGGAGGGAGAGAAAAAGGGAGAATAACAGTACCTTCCTACAAGTCCTTCAAACAGTCCAGAATGTGAAAAATAACATTCAAATCAAAGTAGATAGTACAAGTGCTTGTAACAATAAGTGAGAGTCTAGGGAGGCAATGTGGGAAAACAAAACTAGCATCAACATTGCTGTGCCTGACGGCAATAGTTGCAGTGCAAGAGTCACATAAGAAGGGGGGTGAGGGAAGAGGAGGGAAGAGGTGAGGAGAGTAACAAAACAAATGACAAACAATGGAAGGTCGATGAATAAACAAGATAGTGCTGGGGATGGGGAGAAGAAACACAGAAGGGAAAGTGGGAACAGACGAGCTGTAATCATTGGTGGAGGGACTGATGATAAAAGTAAGTGGCAAAATAAAACTCAAAAAGGTGAAGGTGGGGGGTGGATGGTCGGAGGCAGAGGGGGAAGTGTCTACAAAGAACAAGCGGCTACGTATCACCATGCCTGACGGCAATTGGGGTAGTGCCGGAAAAAGACAGTCAGAGGACAAAGATGAGGGGAAAGGGAGGAGGGGGCCAAGGAGGGGAAAGGGTGGTGGAGAGGGAGGCGGGAAGGGAGGAGGGGCCAAGGTGTAAAGGCAGGAAGGGGGAGAGGGGGAAAGAAAGCACACACAGGGGGCAGAGGGAAAGAAGAGGTTGCAGAAGGGGATGGGGTGTGACCGTGAAGGGGGAGACAGATGGACAGCGGGAGACTGGCGGCGGCAGGTGGAGACTGGTGGGGTAAAAGGGAGATAGGTAGAGACACGGTGGGGGGCCTGGTGTGACAGAGGGACAATCAAGGGAACCAGAAGGGTGGTGGACAGGGGTGGATAGGGTAGATAGGGCCTCCATTGTGGGCCTTTGTTAGGGGTGGCTTGCTCCAGTCTCCTGGTTGACCGGATTGTCACAAGGGCCAAGTGTAACCAATGGGAGAGGGGAGCAGGGCCAGGCCACAAACAGGACAGTCAAGTCAAAAGTAATATGGCCACTTTTCAAATGGCACAACAACACACCGGGCATGGCTGCAAGATGGCCAAAGCAGGGGAAGCAAGGAATTGGGGGTTGATGAAACACATGGCCACAAGGATAACTCAGAGTGCAGCATTCATGTGGCATATCAAAGTCACTGTAGGCCAAGTGTCCCAATACACCATTGTCAGAACACGGACCCCTCCCACGATCAGTGTGTGTTATATAGCCAAAGGGTGCATGGTGCCGCCTACAGCAGGAAGTGCATGAACCTAGACAGTCAAGTCATAAAAAAAGCATAAGCAACATGATGAAATGCACAGTCAACCGAATACACACCAAAATGAAGTGCAGACATGCATTTGAGAAGCCATCCGGAATACCCACTAGGGATATACACACATGTAGGTCTGCAGGCGGGCCACTGATATGACGGAAGCCCAATGCCCCTGTGTAAGATGCTGTCACACCACGCCATCCTTGTGAGCCGATGGAAAGGGGAAGCAGGAGTAGAATATGTGTCAGGACCCCAAGCAAAACACATATACGAGACAAGCCTGAATGGTCCCTGATGGAACACACAGTGGATGCCTTCAAATGCCACAAAGCACCACACTGTCACATGAATGCACAATAGACAAAAAAAAATAAAAAATAAAAAAATTATTTGCAGGAAAATAAAATGCCCACATTTGACCAGTGGGTGAGGGGTCACCCAGGAGGGGGGGAGTTACAGGGTGCAACTCAACACCCACATGTGTAGATGTTGAGATTTTCAAAAAAAACTCAATGGGCTCAGCGTCTGCATGGCCCGACCTATGTGGGAGATAGGTTGTCGTTGTCACCCTCTGGATGGAAATCAGAAGGTGGATGTGGCACAGTTGCCTGACCACGCCTATCCGATGCTTGCCCCTCAGCGGCAGAAAGCATGCAGGTCTGGTAAACCAGGTCCTGCATGGCAATGACACGTAGGTTTGCATGCATTACCTCACGTGTCACACCTGCTTCCTCCTGCAAGGACTCACGTTTAAGACAGAGTTCTGCCTGCATGGCCTCACATGACATACAGAGCACCTCCCGGCTTGCATGGAACTCCATCTGAGATGGTTCTTTCAAGCCGCTCCAGCCTGTCTTCTGCCTGCCTACTTTTGTCCATCATGAGCGCACCCAGAGTAGATCGGAAGGATTGGTGTTGGGCCCTCAGGGCCTCATGGTGTGCCTCTGCTTGAGCAGCAAGTGCTTGACGCAGAGCCACCATTTCAGCCTCGCACGTCCTGTCAGAGGCCGCCATGCCCAGCCTAAGTGAGCGTCATGTGGACCACGTAGCCTGCTGCTGGAGCTCCACCTGCCTTTCAGGGGGGAGGATGGCACAGGTCACACTTTCTATACCTTGAGCCATCATCTCAACTGCTCCCCATTGCTGCTGTGCTATGGAAATAATGGCATGCTCCCACTCATGGCCACCACGCTGCCGGACACAACACCTGCCGTGCCCAAGGAGCCGTGGTCCTTGCTGGGTTGGTGCCGCCCGCGGCTGCAGGACTGCATCCCTCCATCGACCTGATGCCCCAGGAACATGGCCAACTGTTGTGGAGTGTGACCCTGCACCCATAACCACCACAGGCAGACATTCCAACCCCGCCTGGCCCCCTACTGCAGGTGTCGCAGACAGAAGATCATCCAACACAGGATCACTTACCGGCGACAACACATCATGATGCAGATCCGGCTCAACATAGTGGTTAGAGGAAGTATCAGAGCCTGACTCAGAGTCTGTTCTGGACATGATGGCCTGGAGCACCAGTGGGTTCTCGTGGGCTGCCACCCCACAATCACCACTGGTGCCTGGTTGGTCATGTGAACTGACCACCGTGTCTGGGATGACATCTTCATCCTCTGCCTCCAGTGTGTCATCACCTGCAACATAAACAAAAGAAACATGAACACACATGTCAGTAGCACATACCGCACACATACAGATCACAACATTTACAGCCAACACATGAAGCAGACATGTCACACGCAACTCAAACCCCAACATGCATCCAGTGGCATTGCAATGCAAGTGTATCCCGAAAACAGAAAAGGATGTGTGCAAAATGTGAAGTCAAAACATGTTTTGCATGTTGCCCATCACCTGCATCACACACGACCTCTAGCAGGCACATATCAAGGCAGAAATCAGAGATGGCAACAAAGAGATGGCACGTAGCATAAGCATGTGAGAACACACAAATAACCACAGCTAGCAATCACACCAAACACACCATGACACATGTAACACTCAACAACCATCGACTATGCAGAGCACATGTGTCACAGGAGGCACCTACGCTACTGCGTTTCTATACAGTGAAAGGAGGGACATGGGTGGGTACATACATGGCAGGTCACTGTCACACAGCAGCATTGTGTTGGCATGTTGAAGGGTTGACCTTGGCACAGGAGTGGGTGTGTGCGGTGCAGTGCATGTGTACCCCCTCAACTTCCAACATAAACACGTACGTAGTGATGTCAATCTCCAAACATGACGGCAGTGTAAGGGCAATTGCAGCCATCGTGTGTAAATGGCATGCACTATGTAGCATGGATACCATTGAACACCCACCCTCTGGGCAATAGCAGGGAGGGACTGCTTCACAATTAAAGGTTCCCCACAGGACTGTGCATTGGCAGACAGTGTTGGTGTGCGTCTACTGCATGTCGACAGTCAAATGTCACTACAGCCGATGAGAAGTGGACATGATGCAGGACAGATGAGGAACCATCAGTAGTACACCAATGCATGCAGAAGACACAACACCAGTTGAACAGAGGCAGGGGGCCTGTAACAGGGGGAGCTATGTGCACGACACAGATATGAACACCCTAAAGTCGTGCGTGATGACACACAGACCCACGGTGAGCATGAAATGGCTGTCCAAATAACATGACACCTGGATCATCCTGGAGACATACTACAATGAGCAGGCGGTCAAGGACACCTAGGGGCATACATGGAATGAACATGGAGCATGATTGTGCACACATGTGCACGGGGAGCCACTGCCATCAGCACAGTCAGAGTGAGACACACTGCACCAAGGACAAAGGATGTATATGAAATGATATGACATCTCATCAAGATTGCCGCATACACAAGTGGCTCAGAGCGCAACCAAGCAAAGGGAGGGGAACAAGGGAGAAAAGAATATGAAAACAACTATCTTACTGGGCACAGTGACATTGAGAACATGCAATTGCATGGAGAAGGGAAAAGGGTTTAAGTCCCTGGAAGGGGGAGAAGTGGAAAGTGCCAAACAGAGGAGACCAAAGAATGAAAATGAACTCCAATGATAGAATAGGCATTCAAAAGGTGGTAGTGCAGCCAGCAAGTGGCATTTGGATAGGGCAAATCTGATGAGTGCAGAAGAAGAGTGGGGGATTGTATGGTTGCATGTACAGAACTCATTGCAATGGGAGGCCTGGAGGCAATGCAGCAGGGAGGCAGGGTGAGCAGGTACCTGGGCCCAAAGGACAGAGTGTGTCCAGGTGCACAGTGCCAAGAGAGGAAACAGTTCAGCTGGGGAGAAGAGGGGCTAATGCAGGAGCAAATAGGAAGGTCTTGAGGTGCTTCCGGAAGCAGAGATGTTTCTCCTCAGGTTTCAGCGTAGCAGGTAGGCTGTTCCAAAGGGAGGTCCCAGCCGGAGACACAGATCTGCCCCCAGCTTGTTTCTTCGATAAACGACTGACCCGGAGGGAGTGTGAGGTAGAGGAGCAAAGGACTCGAGAGGGGAGGTATTGGCAGAGGGATAGTTGAAGGTATTTTGGACCGAGGCCCCAAAAATCCTTGTGCACAATGCAGAGGGTCTAACATTTTATCCTTGCAACCACTGGTAGCTAATGAAGGAATTTCAGAGCTGGAGAGATAGGATCCCAGGGCTTGAGGCCAAGGACAAGTCTTGCAGTCCTGTACTGGATTAGTGGTCGAGGGCGGAGTGAGGAGGCAGGTAGAATTTTGAAAGAGCCTGTCACAGTAGTCCAACCTTGAGACAACCAGAGCTTGAGAGACAGTGAGCTTGTAGGTGAATGAGAGGAAACGCACAGTAGCCCTGAGGAGGTTAAGCAAGAAGTTAATATCTCAAGAGACATCAGAAATGTGTGCGGAGAAGGAATGTGTGGAGTCAAAGGTGACCCTGAGGTTGTTGGCCTTGCAGGTGGGGGTAGGAGGAGGGCCAAGGGAAGCCGGCCAGAGAGTGAGGAGAAAGGATGGTGAAGGTGTACCGATGAGGAGGATGTCAGTGTTGCTGGCATTTAGACAGAGATCCTTGGCAGTACACAAATTTTAGGTGGCAATTAGGCAATCAGAAATGAGGGAGGGAGAAGAAGTGGCCGAGGGCAGGCTAAAAATGAGTTGAGTGTCATCAGCATAGCACTGGAGGTTTTAGCAGAAAATGAAAATGCAGTAGGCGAGAGCTGCCAGGTGCAGTTTGAAAAGCCAGGCCAAGAGGTAAGACCCCTGGTGAACACCACAGGTAGAGAGGGAGATTGATGAAAGGAAGGACCCAAGTTGTAGCTGGGAGGGTCACAAAAGCCAAACACATATGTCATTGAGTAACATGCATCAATGCTCACCGGATGATGCATCATATCCCATCCTCTCTCCCACTCCACGGATTTGTTCTACTGGGATGAACTCTACAGTGACCTAGTCGTGCTGAGTGAGTTCATCCTCCTCTGGTGCTGGTCCACCACCAGTCACCTGAGACATGGCATAAATGGAGGTACACTTTCGTTTTGCACAGCGTCGGAGGTCATTCCAACGCTTGTAGCAGTCCTGAGCCGTGCGCACCTGGAATCCCATGGCTGTCACATCATCCGCAACATGCTGCCAGTGGACTCATCGCTGTTGAGGCGTTGTATGGTACTGTGGGCCCACAAGCATATTGTGTTGGTGTGCCGACACATAGTCCACAAGGAAGTCCAGTTCCTGCTTGCCGAAGGCTTCTTCCTCAATGTGCCGGAGGCCGGAGCTGTGTCTGGGGTCTCAGCCTCTTGCGCAGGAGCATGCTTCCTCCTTTTGTGCAGTAGTACTGACCCTGAGTGGCCAATGTGGCCCTGATTAGTGGGGGCAGTGGCGCTGGTGGACTGTACCAAGGGAGTGGGTGTTGGAATGAGGACGGAAGGTCTGGCTTGGGTCTGACTCACTGCCGGAATGGTGTTGGCTCCATCTGCCCATGCAGTTACCACCACCCGGCTGCTTGGGGCAGCAGATGTCATAACTGCCCCAGATACGTGTGCCCCAGTCACAGCTACACTGGACACACGTGAGCCGCACCTCCTGACAAGATGGAAATCGTCCTGGGAGACCTCATCATGCAACGCAACATGCGCTGCCCGACCCCGAGCCCAGGTGGGGGTCCCCACAGCTGCACCTGCAGCTACCACCACTGGTGGGCCCGTGACAGCAGATGAAAGTTGATGTTGGGTCATATGGGCCCCAGGTTGTGATGCAACAGCTGCATCTCCAAGAGCCACAGGGGGTAGTGGCATGTCTGCACCAGCACATGGCTGGGCATCCTGCCCCAGTGGGGCACCCCTGCCTCTTCCCCCTCAGTAGCCACCCTGGACTCTCTGTCCCCCTGGTCTCTGTGCCCACGTGCCCGACCACATACACCCCTGGGAGGACGCCCAACTTTGCCGCCCTTACTCTTTGGTGGCCTCCCAACCATGGCACAGATGGTAAATAGCCAATGGGAGGTGCACTGAACAATTGTCCTGGGCAATTGGGTCGAAGGGGGCATGGTACTGGATGGAATAGGTACCCCTGTGCTCCTGCAAGGCTGTCTGTGACCCCTGGGGAAAACTGACAGGTCACGCAATGCTCAGGCACCCCTAATAATAAAAAATAAAAAATAAAAATGAAAATAAAAAAAAATTACATTGTGGCACCCAGGGACACAAAAAACACGTACGCGTGGAACACTCAGGCTACTATGACCTCTAACATGGTACGCGATGCACAGGGTGAACCACAGTGGGAAAAATAGCATGCACGACTAACTGTCGGCCTTGCGTGGAAAAGAAAAAGAAAAACACACGCGCTTGTGTGCATAGGCAAGACAAGGTACGAACTTCAAATGCTGTGAAGTAATTGTGTGTGAATCCAGAAGAGTAAACAGATGCGACGATCTCCACAAAAAGCACATACAGGGAACTGTTTGCCTGCTGGAGCTTTAACCCGTGCTGAAGGCAACGGGCCCGCACGTGTGTATAACAAGGGGGGTGGTTACCGCCGTTCAAATGTAGACAATTCTCAACTTGTAGAATGTTATATTTAAAGGGAACTTGGATGGTGTTTCAAAGTAATCACCCTATTCCAGACTTGCAAGAGCTTGAACATGGACTCGCATTTTTCTAAGAAACAGAAAACAGATCAAATCAAGTGAATTGTTGTGCACCCTTTTCACTCAGGGGACATGTGTTTATTTACATGTAATCTAAAAGAAAATCACATAAACATCTTCAGGCAAGAAGAACTCATTGTGCAACCTGTTGCCATGGTGTATGGATCAAAGAAAAATAGACAATGTTGAACACTAGGATTGTCCTCATTCAAAGCAAAGCATAGATTCTATGTTCAGGAGTGCGACCAACATTTATATTTAGTTAGAAGGATATTCCCTTTACATGAACTTGTCTGCAAAAAATGGTAGGTTCTTAATATTTGAACCAAAAATGTTGTTATAAAAATCATGTATATACACCAATGTGCTACCACTGTGGTCTGCTGCCAGAGCTAAAGTATGTAACATCACTGGCGCGTTTACGCAAAGGGCCTTTCCTCGTATTACACGCAGATGTGCTGTTTTTGCACATGCGGATTCACTATGCACCTGTGCTGAGGGAAACGCCCAAGCGCATCACGTCACTTACGTGCTTACGCGCTAAGGCCCTTTCCCCGAATTACATGCTGACGTGCTGTTTTTTCATGTGCGGATTCACTCTGCATCAAGCTGGCCACCTGACAACACACGTAAGACCACGCTCCTGCCCAGAAGGCCATTCTCCTGCCCCCCAGAGCCTCGAGCCACCTCCCACGAGCCATCTGCTGCTGCCTGCTTGCCTGCTCGCCACGTGCCCTGCTATTTGGTGCCTGCACATCAGCCATCTGCAGGGGTCCAGTTGCTGTGACCACCCCTGCTAGAACAGAAGACTCCCGACTGGTGTTCCATCACTACACAGCCCAGCCCCAGGACCCAGTTGCCCATCCACACCTGCCTCGGGGGTTGCCATGTCTGGGCAGAGGCAGAGGGCTGTCAGCTTCTCAGCCAGAAAAGTTGGCATCTTGGTGGAGCAAGTCCTGGGGCATTATGATGCCCTCTTCAGACGTCCGTGCGCCAACAAGAAAGGACGGAAGAGGACCTGCTCAGACATCGTGGTTTCCATCAACGCAGATGGGGTGGCAACCTGCGACTTGAAACAGGTCCAGAAGCGCTCGGAGAACTCAGACCCAGGACCCTTGGGGAGGCCCAGCGCCTCTTGCATGCAGCGGATGCAGCGGGGCGCTGGGTCCAACTTTCCTTCGAGCAGATGAGGGTCCTGGAACGCATTGACCCAGTGCTTCACCACCAGGTCCTGGAGAGGCATATCCATCTGGGGTCGAGCGATGAGAGGCTGGGCTGTGCATGTGTGGGGGTTCAAATGATATGAGTGTTGGGGAGTGTGATGCCATCTGTGAAGTTTGACACTGCCACTCATGTGCAACTGTCATGTGTGTATCATACCATTGTACAGTGCCCTCACAAGAACACAGTGCCTGTGTTCTATCTCTCCCTGTCTGCAGCGTCGACTGATGAAGAGGGCAGAGATGGTGCTGTGGAGCACAGCGGCAGGAATCCCGCCAGCTGGAGACGCAAGGCCCGGCTCCCCTCCCAGGTACTGATATCTTCTGGGAGTCAGGAGTCTGGTCCTACGTCCATGGCCGCAGCTGCCGAGGGAAGGTCCAAGAGGCGGACGTTGGAGGTGGACTCCTCGGCAGTAGAAGGGGCAGTTGAGCCCCCACAGGGGCCTATGGAGGAAGATGGCACATAGTCATCCAGGTTGGTGGGGGGTTTGGTTGAGGAAGAGGCCGTAGAAGCCCCATGCACGGGGCCTGGAAGGGGGGATTCCACTGGTGCTAGTGGTGCAGTCGAAGGGCAGGGACAGGAGGCAGCACAGGCTGCCACGGAGGTGCCTGTGTGTAATCCTGTCCCCGATCCTGTGACTGCATCATCAGGCACCAGCAGGGATGCCTCCGTCCAGACCCGTTTTCAGGGAGAGGATGCGCATACAACTGGCCTTTCTCTCCCTGCGGACGTGGCAATCCATGACTGGATTGAGCCTGTCCTAGCTGGTGTGGTGTTGCGCCAACGTGGTATTCAGGATGACATGCAGGGTTCTTGTGAGGACAATGCACGTCATTTTGAATACCTGTTTGGCCGCGTTGCACTGCTAGAACAGGTCATCGGCACTGGGTTCCTCTGTGTGCTGGATCTTCTTGCGCCCCCCTCCTGAACTAAACCCCCTATGTGCCAGTCGTCCTCCGTGCCATCTTCCCGCCCAAGTGTCATCTGGGCCCCCTGTGGAGCTGCCCCTGAGCCAGCAGCCAGGCTGGTGGAGGACGCATCCCTTCCACAGTTGGTTGTCGGAGGTCCAGCAGGGGTGGCCACCCCACCAACTGGACCCCAGGAGATGGAGGACGAGCAGGCATCATCAAGCAGGGCACATGCATGGCGGCACCAGAGGATTCCATAAGCCTGGAGGCCGTCGTGGAGCCGGAGGCAGTTGCATTAGAGGCAGCAGCAGGATGAGTGTGGGAGCGATCATGGTTCGGCGCCATCAACATCCCAGGGGCAGGAATCGGCCGGCGGGCAGGAGGGCCCAGGATTGGGAGTGTCTTCGGTGTGGCAGGGGTTGGGTCAGTAAATAGATGCGGAGTGGCGGCGGGCGGAGAGGGCACGGCTCACAATGGTCAGGGTGGAAAACTTCATGCACCGGCCTTTGAGGCGGGCTAATATGCCTCGAGGCAACTTGCAGGGAGTTGGCGGAAGCCATGGTTGCATCACTGCAAGACCTCGAGGCCATGGAACAGGCCTGTCTCCGGAACATCAACTTGGAGTTTAATGATGCCCTGTCCCGAGACATCAATAAGTGAGCCGTTGGACTAGCCTTTTGCCTTTGTATATAGTTATTTAGGTTTAGGTTTAATTTGGTTTTTATTATGATTTGGAGTCCACAGACTTTGCTCCACTTTTTGTATATAGTTGTATTTTAGGTTTTTGGTAAGTTTCCTTTTGTTTTGGGATAATGGATATTTCAGACTTTCGTTTTCAATATTTCCGGACATGTACATACTTTCTTTTTTAGATGTTCACATGGAGTAATGTTTTTTTATGCTTTTATGTTTTATGTTTTTATGCCCGTCTATGGGGGTGGAGTGAGGGGGACATGAGTCAGGGTCTGCTGGCAGGTGCCCATCAATGGGGTTGGGGTGGAGGGACATGAGTTGTGGCTCCCAAGTGCATGGTGCCATGTGGCCTGCCTGCGGGGCATGGTCAGGGTGGATGGGCTGCCTGCAGGGCATGGTGAGGGTGGATGGGCTACTTGCGGGGCATGGGGAGGGGAAAGAGGCACACCTCGGAGGGCCCACACTGCCAAATGGGGTGTGAAAGTCCTCATGCACCCCTGTAATACGCTTACCCCACTCGCGCCAGATGAATCCCGTGTAAAACTCCCTGCACACTCCTCAGAATATACGTACCCCGCTCACGCCAGGCCAATCACGTGTAAAACTCCCCGCGCACCTCTCGGAATACGCCTACCCTGCTCGTGCCAGGCCAATCGCATATAAAACTCCCTGTGCACCCCTCAAAATACGCATACCCCACTCGCATTTACACGCAATTGGCTTGGTGTGAGCGGGGTATGTGTATTCCGAGGGATGCGCTGGGATTTTACATGCGATTGGGTTCTCGCGTGAGTGTTGAGTCGTGTATTTAGTGTGTTTACGTTGTTGGGGGCTGTATGCTGGTCCACTGGCCTTTGTGCTATGTATGGGATTTGTGCAGATGTTTTTGGCGCACGGGGTGGGGTTGGGGGCGTAACTGGTGCCGCTGCAGGGTCGCTGCACCACGCTGTGCCATGGCTGGTTATGGATGTAAGTATCCATGAATACGCTGTGCGTCAAAAGGGGTTTTGGCGCACGCGGCTGGCGCAAGCTGGTGTATTCTCCCTCTGTGCACCAGCCGCGTGCGCCACTTCTGCGCTTGATTCTGTGAATTACCCTCTTAACTTCTTCAACTTCAAGTAGTAACAAGTAAAACTAGCAAGGAAGGCAAAACAAAACAAAAATGATAATTTACCTTATTACTAGTAGCTTCAACAACTGAAGAACTTTCACAACAACATTTCCCTACTACTGACAGTTCATAGTAATTGCATTTCAAGAGCTGTTACTAGAAAAACCCCAAAACAACATAAACAAATATAACTACCTCTGGAATAAATAATTCCATTTGGTAAATTAAGATATTGGATTTAGGGCTACTTTGAAACTCCTGAACCAAATGATGTGCAAAATGTTACTCAAGAAATGTGCACCATCTGAAAAGCAAAATGTAAAAGGTGTAATTCTCAAAATATCATTTAAGAAAATCAACAATGTTAGCACATATGGGAAATAAACATGAGCATAGAAAAAACAAACACGCATCAATAAAAAAACAGTTCCACTGTTGTTAATACAATTACGAAACAGAATAATAAAATAAAATATAAAGAAACTGTAACTGTAGAAAAAGGACATGAACCTGTACCTTCTAAAGTTCCCAAAATATGTCAAGTTGTTCATTATGTGACACAAGTATTCATCCAGAGTATGACAATTCTTGTTTAGGCTGTTTAAAATATGGAACAATAATTGAAGTAGGAGAAACACATGCTGTTAAATTTCTGCAAAATGTTAAGTATTATCAATTAAGACATACTTTTAAAGTAAATATTTACTAAACCATTTTTATTTTACAGTATAGCATTCATATGAAAAGTCTACCTTTAAATGTATACGTTGCTGCCTATTGTGGGATGTTGTTTTTAAATAACAATGGATTCCAATACAATATTTGAATAATAAATGTGCTTCAATAAAATATTTGTATATTTCCAAAGTAAAAGAAAATTACATTTATTTAAATAATTATAAATTATGACAGCATTTTTCTAAAAACACAAATTCATAGAATTCAGCGCACAAGTGGCACATGCGGCTGGCGCACAGAGTGCGCATGCGGCAGTCTGTGCCAGCCGCGTGCGCCAAAACCCATTTCAGCGCACAGCGTATTCATGGATTTCAACATCCATAACCAGCTGTGGCGCAGAGCGGCGCAGCGACCCTGCAGCAGTGCCAGTTATGCCCCCAAACCCGACCCGTGCGCCAAAAACATCGCACAAATCCCCTACATGGCGCAAAGGCCAGTGGACCAGCATACAGCTACCCAACCACGAAAACGCATGGACAACTCCCCGCGCACCCCTCGGAATATGTGTACACCGCTCGCGCTTGCGAAAACACATGTAAAAGTCCACGCGCACCACTCGGAATACACGTACTCCGCTTGCGCTATCGAAAACGCATTTAAAAATCCACGCGCACCCCTTGGAATACGCGTACCCCGCTCGCGCTAGCGAAAACACGTGTAACAGTCCATGTGCACCCCCGGAATACGCATACCCCACTCGCGCTAGCACAAACGTGTTTAAAATCCACGCGCACCCCTCGGAATACGCATACACCTCTCGCGCTAGCAAAAACGTATGTAAAAGTCCACCCACCACCCAGAATACACATACCACGCTCGCGCTAGAAAAAACACGTGTAAAGGTCCATGCGCACCCCTGGAATACACATACCCCACTCGAGCTAGCGAAAACACATGTAAAAGTCCATGTGCACCCCCGGAATACACATACCCCACCTGCGCTAGCGAAAACGCATGTGAAAGTCCACGCGCACCCCTGGAATACACGTACTGCTTCCCACGAAGAGCACGTACAGAGCGATGGAAACCCACGTGGGACTTTCAACCGGTGGCGAGGGAAACGCCTGCGTGCACGTTACGTCACCTATGCGCTTATGCGCTAAGGACCTTTCCTCGGAATTTACACAAACGTGCTGTTTTTCACGTGCCAAATCATTCCATATCAAGCTGGCCACATGACAACACATGGAAGACCACACTCCTGCCCAGAAGGCCGAATTATTGCCCCCAGAACCGTGAGCAGCCTCCCACGAGCCATCTGCTGCTGCCTGCCTGCTGCCACCGTGCCCTGCCATTTGCTGCCTACACATCTGCCATCTGAAGGGGTCCAGTTGTTGTGACCACTCCTGCTGGAACAGAAGACTCCCGACTGAAGTTCCATCACTGCACAGCCCAGCCCCAGGACCCAGTTGCCCACCCACACCTGCCTCGGGGGTTGCCATGTCCGACACAACACCTTCCGGCACCAGTGGCAACCCCCCAGCAGAGAGGTAGAGGGCTACCAGCTTCCGTGAAAATGAGGTTGGTATCCTGGTGGAGTAAGTTCTGAGGCATTATGTTGCCCTCTTCACATCATTGCGCGCCGACAAGGAAGGATGAAAGAGGATCTGGAAGGACATAGTGGGTGCCATCAACGCGGAGGGGGAGGCACCCCGCGACATCAAACACGTCCAGAAGTGCTGGGAGGGCTACAAGTCCAGGAACCTCAAGAAGATCCGGCACCTCTTGGAAGCAGCGGATGCAGTGGGGCGCCGGGTCCAGCTTGCCACCCAGCAGATGAGGGTTCTGGAGCGCATTTGCCCAGTGCTTCACCACCAGATCCTCAGGATGCAGGTCCGTCTGGAGTCGAGCAGTAAGTGGCCATGCAGTCACATTTAAAAAAGGGCATGTTGCAGTGTGCTGGTAGTTAGCTACTTGGCTGCAGGTGTGACATGGGTCATGTTTGGATGTGTGTGTGCAGGGACATGATGGTGCTGCATGTGAGTCCAGTCAGACGTGACCCACATGGATTGTGTATGTGTTACAATGCATCATGCGGAGCAGCATGCGGAACAAACACATGTATGCATGCCTGTGTCTGTACTTTGACATGTTTGGTGTGTGAGAGATGTGTGCTGATGTCATGGACATGCATGATGTACATGTCCATGTGTCTGAGTAGTGTGTGCACCATGGATGCATGACTGTAACGCTCACCTGGTTCCCACGGGGGCGCTGGTCTAGTCTGGATTGCTGTGGCCTCTTCTAGCGTGATGTGCAGGACCCGGAACACCGATTGGACAGGACCTCCAAATCGTGCTTGCCTGGCCCGTAGGAATATCCTTCTTCAGATGAGAAAGGGGATTAACAGTCTGCAGAATAGTGTGCTAGCTCCCCCCTTTCCCCCTTCGTTCCTCTCTAACTTCCTCCAAACCCCGGTTTAAGCTCACCTTATGGTTTGGAAGGATGAACTCTCCATCCTGATTCTGGTGCAGGGGCACGCGTTCGTCCAGTTACTTCACTGGTTTTCAGAATGGCGCTGGCAAAATCCACTTTGTGAGGCCCCCTTTATGTTGTCTTTCTAACCTGTGATCTGTCCTTTATTTCAGGTGCAGAATGAAGGCGATGCGTCGAGGGGTTAAACTGCCGAGGTGAGTAGTGATGAGGGCGATCCCGCTAAATGTCCTTATCATTCCCCAGAAATGTCTCTTGTCCTTTCCCCATAGGGGCCGGGGTACGGTACCTGCCAACGGGCCAGCGCCGACCCGAAATGTGGAAGAAAAGCCGGTAAGTATTATGGCTGTTAATCAGGCTTTCCTTCTGTGTTCCTTCTGCTCACCTTTTGTTTCTTCCTCTCTCCCCTAGGTGCAGAGATGTGGCGTCCGATGCTGACAGCCGCGATGGAGCCGGGAGATGTCTCGAGGACAGGTGAGTGAAGCGTGGCGCTGCAGCGAGCAATGCGATGCTTTTAAATGGAAGTCTTTCTTCAGGGATGCTGGCGAGAAGATTCCGGATGCAGGTAAGAAGTTTGAAATAGTCCTTGGTTTTCACCTTTCTCTTCTCTTCCTTCCTTGCAGGTCTTCCAGGTTCGAGGCGGGCGTGGGTTGAGTCCAGGAGCAGGAGCAGACACGGTGAGCGTTAAGCTGCAGGAAGCAGAACAACGCGAAGCATGAGCTGCTGTCTGGGCGTGGCTTAAATAGCCTCCAAAGAAGTCCCAGGTATGTATCCTTCCCCAACTAGGTATGTATCCTTCCGTGGCCACGCCCGAGTGAAAAAATAGTCCCTATGAAAAAATAGTCCCTTTCAGGTCTCAGGGAGTCCTGAAGCGTTCAGCAAGGGTTGCATCAGGTAAGTGCACAAAACACCTCCCTTTATGAGCCTGGCGCCTATGGCGCCAGGACTGATGTCCAACATGAGCCTGGCGCCAAAGGCACCAGGACTGAGTCCAAAGAGCCCCTATAAGGGGCAGCTGGGCTCTTACCCGAGGGCATGATGCCTGCTTCCGGGGGTGCTGGGCCTGGCCTGGTGCTTCGGGGGTAGGCATCATGACAGCACTCCCCCCCAAGGCCCCTCCCAAGGTCGTTCCTTCTGGAGGTTTCGGTTTGTTTGGGAAATTCCGATGGAACCTTTTTACCAGCCGAGGTGCATGTACGTGATCACTGGGTTCCCAAGATCTTTCCTGAGGCCCGTACCCTTTCCAATCAATTAGATAGAAAAGTTTTGATTTTGAGATCTTAGAATCCAAAATGTTCTTCACCTCGAATTCAGGCTCCCTATCTATCTGAATCGGTTCTGGTGGCTTTGTTAATCTGGTTCCTGGGTGCACTGGTTTCAAAAGTGACACATGAAAAACGGGGTGAATCCGCATGTTAGCTGGTAGATCGAGCTTGACTGCCACTGGGTTGATTATAGCTTTGATCGAGTAAGGGCCTAAATACCTTGGATTAAAAGTTCGAGGCCCCTTGAGTGATAGGTGTTTGGTAGCCAACCATACTTGATCCCCTATTTGGTATGGAGGCGCCTCTCTTCGATGCAGATCTGCTTTCTTTTTGTATTTCCCTTTCGCATGTTGCAAATGTGCAGTTGCATCCTTGAAGGCTTGAGTAATCGTAGAATGCAAATGGTCCACTGCGGGCATTTCAAGGCTCAGAGGTGAGTCCAAGTCTGAAGTACGAGGGTGATGTCCCTATAGGGTATTAAAGGGGCTCTGACCAGTTCCAGAGTGTATCGAGTTATTGTTTGCATATTCAGCCACCCATAAAATGTCCTTCCAATTACCCTCCGATTGGTGCAACATACATCGTAGATATTGTTCAAGGGTCTGGTTCGTTCTCTCCGTCTGACCATCGGTCTGTGGGTGGTGGCTGGTCGAGAGTCTTACGTCGATTTGTGCCAGTTGACAACACTTTTTCCAAAAATGAGAAATAAACTGGCTTCCCCGATCGGAGACTAGTATGGACGGGAATCCATGCAAACGGATGATATTTTCGAGGAATTCCTTGGCAAGAACAAAGGCTGAAGGTAATCCTTTCAACGGAATAAAGTGGGCCATTTTGGAAAATAAATCCACCACGACCAGAATAGTATTGTAACCATTACAAGAGGGCAGGTCCGTGATAAAATCTAGTGACAGGGTGTGCCAAGGTGCTGGTGGAATGTCTAAGGGCTGAAGAAGACCGGCGGGTCTTGTCTTTTGACCTTTGTTTTGGGCACAAACTCCACAGGACATCACGAAAGATTTAATATCCTTTCGCCAGGAAGGCCACCAGAATTGTCGTTTAACCTTTTCCTCTGTTTTGGCAATGCCAGGATGTCCTTCCATCAGGGTATCATGATGACGGGAAATAACCAGATCTTGCAATTCCTTTTCTGACAAAAATAAGCGTCCTTGGAAGTAAGGTAAGCCATCCTTGACTGAAAAGTTAGACCCCCTTTTCATCCAATCCTGCAAGGCTGAAGAGTCCAGGAATTGTTTCACTCGTGCTTGAATGTCTTGAAGGGTTTGTAAAGTGGTTATCCCCAAAATTCTTTGTTCGGGAATTATCGGCACAGGTTCTGAGTTTGTGTCTATTTCTTCCATTCCAATTCGGGATAGAGCGTCCGCCTTACCATTCTTATAGGCGGGGCGGTAGGTGATTACAAAATCGAACTCAGCAAAGAACAAAGCCCATCGGAGCTGTCGATACGATTGAGCCTTGGCAGTTTTTAAATATTGTAAATTTTGGTGATCAGTGATCACGGTGATGGTATGCCGGGCGCCGAGGAGATAATGCCGCCAAGCCTTAAAGGCGGACTTAATGGCTAATAGTTCCTTATCGGTGATCGCATAATTTATCTCCGGCGGCGAGAACTTTCTGGACCAAAATGCTACGGGGTGCAGTTGGTTGGTTTCAGGGTCTCTCTGACACAGGACTGCTCCCATGGCTAAGCTGGACGCGTCGGTTTCGACTATATATGGGAGATCGAGACGCGGGTGCTTCAAAATAGGTGCGGACGTGAACTTAGCTTTCAACTCCTGAAAGGCCTGTTCGGCTTCCTCGGTCCATTCAAAACGTTTATTTTTTCGCAAGAGTGCAGTGATGGGTTGCACCACACGTGAAAACTCTGGGATAAACCTGCGATAAAAGTTGGCAAAACCAAGCATGCTTTGGACACCTTTCACCGAACTAGGTGATGGCCATTTGAGGATGGCATCCACTTTCCGTGAATCCATTCGGACCCCTTTAGGTGTCAGGATGAATCCGAGAAACTCAACCTCGGTGGTATGGAAAACACATTTTTCCAGCTTGGCAAACAGTTTGTGCTGGCGCAGTTTCTCTAGGACGGCCCTGACATGCTTTCTGTGATCAGATTCCGAAGAGGAGTACACAAGAATGTCATCGATATACACGACAACACAGACATCGATGAGTTCCCGAAGGACATCGTTCATGAAGAATTGGAAGGCTGCAGGCGCGTTGCACAACCCGAAAGGCATCACCTGGTATTCGAATAGCCCATATTTTGTACGGAAGGCCGTTTTCCATTCGTCGCCTTCTTTTACTCGTACCAGATGATAAGCCCCCCGGAGATCTAACTTGGTGTATACACAAGCATCCTTCACCTGGTCAAGGAGTTCAGGGATCAGAGGCAGAGGGTAACGATTTTTAACAGTTATCTGGTTCAATGCGCTGTAATCGATACAAGTTCTAAGGTCGCCTTCTTTTTTAGGCACGAAGAACAAAGCTGAGGATGGCGGGGACTTTGACGGGCAAATGAAACCATTGGCGAGGTATTGATCTAAATATTGTCTCAAATGCAGATTCTCTGGTTCAGTAAGGGCGTAAATCCTGCTACAAGGGGGTTGTGCACCGGGCACCAGATCGATTTGGCAATCGTATGATCTGTGGGGAGGTAACGTGTTGGCCTGTTCCTTTTGGAAGACGTCCTGAAAGTCTTGGTACTCTGGAGGTAGTTGCACGGGGACAGAGGTTACTGATGCTAGATTAATCTTTGGATTTTCTGGGGAAAAGGTTTGTGCACAATCCGGGAAGGTTATTCTCTTCGCTCGCCAATCAATTCGAGGATTATGTGTCTCTAACCAAGGGATTCCGAGAATAAACTGAAACTGTGGAGCCTTGATTACATCAAACACAACTGCCTCCCGATGGCCATCCGGACCTACAAGTGTCACCTCAGCTGTGGAATGTGTTACCGGTCCAGAGGCAATTTCGGTTCCATCTACTGTGGTGATGACATCTTTGTTGGTTTTAGGACGCAGAGGGAGGTTTATCCTAGAGACCAATTCTCGATCCACATAGTTTCCTATAGCCCCGCTATCGATGTATGCCTTTATAGCATGCAACCGTTTAGGCTGTTCCGGATCTACGAGGACCATTGGCACAATGAAATGCGAGGTCTGAGAGTTAGCTTTCAAGCTCGGCAAGCGGACCCCTACGCTTGCCGGGCGTGGTTGTTTCCCGATACAGAGTTTCCATGGATTTTATCAGCGGCTCCTACCACCTTCTTGGGCGGCTTAACCGGGCAATCTCTGTGAAAGTGTCCAGAGAACCCACAATAAAGGCATAATTGCATCTGTCGTCTTCTTTCACGTTCTTTTTGAGTTAGGGGTCCTTTAACCCCTCCGATTTGCATAGGCTCCGAGCCATCAGCCCCTTTGGGGTTAGCGTGGGTCTTGGCCAACACCCGGGTTTTAAACTTGGACCGATCTGCTTTTCTGTTTTGCAGCCTGTGATCCAATTGGACCACTAAGTCTATATATTCAGTGCATTCTTGGGGCGGATTTACAACTTGTGCCAGGACATCTTTAAGTTCTCCCCGTAGACCTCGATGGAATAACGTAATTCTTTTATCCTCTGGCCAACCAGTTTCCACAATTAGTCTATTGAAGGTTGCAATGTAGGATAGAAGGTCTTGATTGCCCTGTCGCAGAGATAGAAGTTCGTCATCCAGAGCCTGTCCCTGGGAGTGTCGAGCAAATAACCTTTCCATGCTTGTTTGAAATCCTTGAAAATCACGAAGAATCGGGTCATCTTAAGTTACCAGTGGGACTGACCAATCGTCAGCACAGCCGCTAAGATATGACAACACAAAGGCTACCTTGGTCTGATCTTTAGGGAAGGCCCCAGGTCTGCATAGGAAGTGCAAACGACACTGATTCATGAATACGGCGAATCGTTTGGGGTCCCCAGCAAAGAGTTCAGGTGGGGCCAGCGGCATGTTTCCAGGTAGATTAATCTGCACCGGGTTACTGGAAACCACAGGAGCGGGGTTCCCCCCCCGGAACCGGGTAAAGGAGTTTGTCCAGCTTGACCTTGCAAAAGCTGTCTAGCCAGGTCATCAGCTCTATCCTTTATTACAATCACTTCCCTCCTGAGGGCACTAGTCTCTTGACGAGCGGCGTGTACTTCGGCCCGTAATTCCCCCAGTAATTGGGCCAACTAGTCAGTTTCGGAAGTTTCCATAGCGCCTGGGTGGGAATTTGTAGGAAGGCTTCGCGTTCTGTAATGCTCACCTGGTTCCCACGGGGGCGCTGGTCTAGTCTGGATTGCTGTGGCCTCTTCTAGCGTGATGTGCAGGACCCGGAACACCGATTGGACAGGACCTCCAAATCGTGCTTGCCTGGCCCATAGGAATATCCTTCTTCAGATGAGAAAGGGGATTAACAGTCTGCAGAATAGTGTGCTAGCTCCCCCCTTTCCCCCTTCGTTCCTCTCTAACTTCCTCCAAACCCCGGTTTAAGCTCACCTTATGGTTTGGAAGGATGAACTCTCCATCCTGATTCTGGTGCAGGGGCACGCGTTCGTCCAGTTACTTCACTGGTTTTCAGAATGGCGCTGGCAAAATCCACTTGACTTTCCTGAGCGATGCGCCGTAAGTATGAAAGTTCAAAGTTCAAGTGAGGCCCCCTTTATGTTGTCTTTCTAACCTGTGATCTGTCCTTTATTTCAGGTGCAGAATGAAGGCGATGCGTCGAGGGGTAAAACTGCTGAGGTGAGTAGTGATGAGGGCGATCCCTCTAAATGTCCTTATCATTCCCCAGAAATGTCTCTTGTCCTTTCCCCATAGGGGCCGGGGTACGGTACCTGCCAACGGGCCGGCGCCGACCCGAAATGTGGAAGAAAAGCCGGTAAGTATTATGGCTGTTAATCAGGCTTTCCTTCTGTGTTCCTTCTGCTCACCTTTTGTTTCTTCCTCCATCCCCTAGGTGCAGAGATGTGGCGTCCGATGCTGACAGCCGCGATGGAGCAGGGAGATGTCTCGAGGACAGGTGAGTGAAGCGTGGCGCTGCAGCGAGCAACGCAATGCTTTTAAATGAAAGTCTTTCTTCAGGGATGCTGGTGAGAAGATTCCGGATGCAGGTAAGAAGTTTGAAATAGTCCTTGGTTTTCACCTTTCTCTTCTCTTCCTTCCTTGCAGGTCTTCCAGGTTCGAGGCGGGCGTGGCTGGAGTCCAGGAGCAGGAGCAGACACGGTGAGCTTTAAGCTGCAGGAAGCAGAACAACGCGAAGCATGAGCTGCTGTCTGGGCGTGGCTTAAATAGCCTCCAAAGAAGTCCCAGGTATGTATCCTTCCCCAACTAGGTATGTATCCTTCCGTGGCCACGCCCGAGTGAAAAAATAGTCCCTATGAAAAAATAGTCCCTTTCAGGTCTCAGGGAGGCCTGAAGCGTGCAGCATGGTCTGCATTAGGTAAGTGCACAAAACACCTCCCTTTATGAGCCTGGCGCCTATGGCGCCAGGACTGAGTCCAAAGAGCCCCTATAAGGGGCCGCTGGGCTTTTACCCGAGGGCATGATGCCTGCTTCCGGGGGTGCTGGGCCTGGCCTGGTGCTCCGGGGATAGGCATCATGACAATGACACATGTCCGTGACAATGTGTTGATTCACTGATTCAGCCTAGTCATCCCTGTATCCACTGTGTCTGGGGGTATACCGGGCCAGATGCATGACCCTCCGATGATGTATGTGCATGTGACCAGCATGTCCCATGATGCATGTGAGTATCAGCCCACCATTGGATGCAACTACTGCGCCTTGGACATGGATGCCAATGTATGTTGCATGTACCATGCCTGTTCCTGCATGTGTGTTGCCTGCACTTGTCAGTCCAGAAAGAGTAGATACCCCCTCGATCGTAAGGCAACATACTTTGTTGGCCGAAGACCAACCGCCTCATGTGTTTTAGTATTAGAAAGGTGTAGAAAAAGCTTAACCACGGTGCAGCCATTTTAAAGTGACCAAAATTGCCATTTTGTTTCCTTCTTGTTTTCTCTATCGTTGCCTTTTGCTTCATGTAAAACTGCTTTGCTGAAATATTGTTCTGCTTCACTGGTGCATAATGCAAGGCCGCGAGAGGCATGTTGAAACATAACGCAGTAACCCAGACAGAAATGCCCGATCTCCTCCCTCACATATCCTTGGAGAGTGAGCAGCAAGGCATTCTAATCAGTACAGCAGGTGCCAGCTAGTCTCGGTAGCACAGTAGAAATACTAGGAGCAAACATTAAATGACTTGAATTATGCTCTTCTTTGCAGCCCCCCTTTTCCTGAGCCCGGTAGAGCCCTGGAGAGCAAGTTGACCCCCAGCACACAAATAGAAACTAGGAGATAGCAAGGCCTGGAATGTGTCTCTCCCTACGCACAGCTTGCTTGCAGAAACAGAAGCATTGTGTTCTTTAAAACAAAGACTTATGTCAGTGGGCTTACAAAATTGCAAACTATTACTAAATGAATGTTTGAAGTGTCATACTCGTCACCATTGTCAATGTGGTCATCGTGCCTAGTTCAAAGGAAATGCAATAGGGGCAGTATAAGTTGTGACACTACTGATTACTAGATGCTTGTTTTGTATATATGTAACTGTTGTACGAATTTCTCTCTCTTGCGTCCCCGAGGTCTGGTAGACACACGTCGCGGGGCGTGGGACCAATTGGCCAACTGAGACTATTTGCTTTGCAATAAACCCTAGATTTTGGGAATACAACCTCGGGTCTGGCGTATCAGTTTGTGTGTGGTGATTGTGCCTTGTTTCCATGCGCGAGGGTCCCTCAGGGGCCCCTTCACACTGACCCATGTGTTGTGGCTGGACATGATGGAAGTGACGTTTGACAGTGGCACTCATGTGCTATTTCTTTGTGTCTAGGGGACTATAGTTCAGTACCCTGATGCTTGTGTTGAATGTCTCTCTTTACACAGTGGCGAGTGAAGAAGAGGGCGGAGACAGCACTGTGGAGGAAAGCGGCAGGGATGCCTCCACTGGCAGGTGACGCAAGGCCCTGTCACCCTCCCAGGAAATTCCATCATCTTGGAGCGAGGAGACTGGTGCTGCGTCTGCCACCACGGCTGCAGCAGAAGGGGCGGATGAGCCCTCACGGGGGCTTGCAATGGCGGAAGATGGTGCGGAGCCATCCAGGTTGCTGGTGTGTATAGAGGAGGAGGAGGCCACTACAGAGCCGCACGTGAGGCCTGGTGGGCGTGGTACCACTGGTGCAAGTGGTGCAGTCCAGGGGCAGGGGCAGTAGACAGCACAGGTCACTTCGGAGGTGCCTGTGCATGTCTCTGTCCCTGACACTGTGACTGCATCACCATGCACCAGCAGGGATGCCCCGTCCCAAGCCCGTCCGCAGGTAGGGGGGAGGTCCACATCATCTGGCACTCCTCTACCTGCAGACGAGGGGACCCGTGACCGGATTGAGTCCGTCCTGATTGGTGTTACGTTGCACACACGTGACATTCTTGATGAGGTGCGTGCTTCCTGGGGGGACCACGCACTTCATCAGAAAGATCTGTGTGCCAACGTGGCCTAGTTGGGAGGGACCATGGACGGGGGATTCCTCCATGTGTCAGCCAGTATTGGGGCCCTATCCCCCTCTGTGCACACTATACGCCAGCCGTTCTCTGTTCCATCTTCCGGCCCAGATGCCACCAGGGGCCCCTGTGGATCTGCCCCAACCAACGCAGCCAGCCTGGTGGAGATCCCATCCCTGGCACAGTCGGGAGTTGGAGGTCCAGCAGGGGTGGCCACCCCATCAACTGGACCCCAGCGGATGGAGGATGTGCCAGCATCATCAGGCAGGGCATGTGCACAACGGCGCCAGTGGATTCCATCATCCCAGATGCCGTCGTGGTGGCAGAGGCAGTTGCATCAGAGGCAGCAGCAGGCTCAGCGTGGGAGGCATCATGGCTCGGGGCCATCAACATCACAGGGGCAGGCATCGGCTGGAGGGCAGGAAGACCCTGGATTGGGAGTGTCTTCCGTGTGGCAGCCGTTGGGCCAGCAGATAGATGCATAGCGGCTGTGGACGGAGGATACACGACTCACTATGGTCAGGGCGGAGAACTCCATGCGCAGGGCATTGAGGCGGGCTGAGTGCCTTGAGGCAACTTGCAGGGAGTTGGAGGACGCCATGACTTGAGGCCATGGAAGAGGCCCGCCTCCGAGACATCAACATGGAGTTCGATGATGCCCTGGCCCGGAATATCAACAAGTGAGCCATTGGACTTGCCCGCCGCCATTGTACATAGTTCATTAGTGTTAGGTTTCCTTTGTTTTTTCTTTTATTTTGGAGTTAATGGACTTTGCTCCACTTCATATATTGTTTTTTATTAATAGGAAGTTTTTGTAGGTTTCATTTGTTTTGGGGATCATGGACCCTTTGAACTTGGATTGTTGATAGTTGAAGACTTGTACATACATGCAACGCCACCCCAGTTAGGACAGGCTCAACCTGATACCGGATTGCCACGTCCGCAGGGAGAGGAAGGCCAGTTGTTGTTCGTGCATCCCCTCCCTGAAAATGGGTCTGGACAAAGGCATCCCTGCTGGTGCAGGATTACACACAGGCACCTCTGCGGTGTGCCTGTGCTGCCTGCTGTCCCTGCCCCTGGACTGCATCACTAGCACCAGTGGAATGCCCCCTCCAAGCCCCGTGCGTGGGCCTTCCACGGCCTCCTCCTCACCCAAACTCTCCACCAACCTGGATGACTCTGTGCCATCTTCCTCCATAGGCCCATGTGGGGGCTCAGCTGCTCCTACTGCTGCCGAGGAGTCCACCTCCAACCCCCGCCTCTTGGATCTTCCCTCGGCAGCTGCGGCCATGGACGCGGCACCAGACTCCTCACTCCCGGAAGAGATGACAACGTGGGAGGAGAGCTGGGCCTTGCGTCTCCGGCTGGCGGTGGGATCCCTGCCTCTGTGCTCCACAGCACCATCTCCGCCCTCTTCATCAGTCGACCCTCCAGACAGGGAGAGACAGAACACAGGCATCAGCGCACTGTACCATGGTCAGATACACATGTCAAAGTTGCCCATGAGTGGCAGTGTCAAACTTCACAGATGCCATCACACTCCCCAACACTCATTTCATTTGAACCCACACACATGCAGAATTTGACAGGAATCGTGCAGCAGGCAGCAGCATCCATACACACACACCAGCATGAACATCCGAAGGTTGCCATGACATCACAAGCAACATGGGGAGTGCCGAACACATGCACACACGTAATCAGCATCCATGTGTCACACCCCAACCATGCCATAGTAAATACACAGAAATACCAACAAGTGTGCATCTCCACATGCAATTGAGCATCATGCTTTGGAACACATACAATCACTGCATCCGCTGCTTTGAAGAGGTGCTGGTCCTTCCGGATGGCCCTGGACCTGAAGTTCTCCCAGCGCTTACGTACGTGTTGTATGTCGCGGGTTGCCACCCCTTCCGCATTGATGACAACCACGATGTCCAGCCAGATCCTCTCCTGTCCATCCTTGTCAGTGCGTCTTCTTCTGTAGAGGGCATCATAATGCCCCAGGACTTGCTCCACCAGGATGCCAACCTCTCCTGCTGAGAAGCTGGTAGCCCTCTGCCTCTCTGGCTGGGGTTTGCCAGTGGTGTCTGATGGTGTTTCCCCTGACATGGCAACCCCCGAGGCAGGTGTGGGTGGGCAACTGGGTCCTAGGGCTGGGCTGTAGAGCGATGGTACAGCAGTCGGGAGTCTTCTGTTCCAGCAGGGGTGGTCACAGCAAGCCGACCCCTGCAGATGGCTAACATGCAGGCACCAAATGCAGGGTATGTGGCCAGCAGGCACGCAGGCAGCAGCAGATGGCAGGTGGGAGTCTGCTCGAGGCTCTGGGGGGCAGGATAATGGCCTTCTGGGCAGGAGCGTGGTCTTCCGTGTGTTGTCGCGTGGCCAGCTTGATACGGAGTGATTTGGCACGTGAAAAAAGAGCACGTCAGCATATAATTCGAGGAAAGGCCCTTAGTGCGTAAGCGTGTATGTGACGTACCACACGTGGGCGTTTCGCTCAGCACAGTTGCATCCGCACGTACAAAGAAATCACGTCCGTATGTGGATGCGTGTAATTCGAGGAAAGGGTCCTAGCACGTAAGTGATGTTACGCATGCCTTCAGCACAGGTTAATGGTGAGCGCGGGCCAGCAAACCACTGTACGTGCTGTTCGTGGAGACCGACGCATGTGTTTACCCTGCTGGAATCACACGCAATTACTTCACAGCGTCTGAAGTCTGTACCTCGTCTTTTGGTGGGGTGTCGCCTATACGCACAAGTGCGTGTGTTTTTTTTTTTCCACACAAGGCAGGCGGTGAGTCACGTACACTATTTTTCCCACTCTCCTTCCTCCTGTGTATGCGTACCATTTTCAAGTTTATAGTAGCCCGCGTGTTCCACGCGCATGTGTTTTTTCTATTCCTGGGTGCCACACCGTACTGCTGGAGGTAAAATTCACGCACGTGGGCTACGGGGGTCGCATGCACAATTTTTTTTTCTTTCCAATTTCCCGTTCTTATGTTTTTTTATTTTTTTATTTTTTTGGGGGGGGGGTGCCTGAGCATTGCGTGACCTGTCATTTTTCCCCATGGGTCACAGACAGCCTTGCAGGGGCACTGGGGTACCTATTCAATCAAGTACCCTGCCACCTTCTAGCCAATTGCTCAGGACAATTGTTGAGTGAACCTCCCATAGCCTATTTTCCATCGGTGCCATGGTTGGGAGGCCACCAAAGGCTAAGGGTGGCAAAGTTGGGCGTCCTCCCAGGGCTGGGCGTGGTCAGGCATGTGGGCGCGGAGACCAGGGAGGACAGGGAGTCATGTGCAGATGCAGCCAACACCACCCTGGCAGTGACTCAGACCCAAGCCAGAGCTTCTGTCCTCATCCCAACACCCACTGCCTTGGTCCAGTCCACCAGCGCCACTGCCCCCACTGATCAGGGCCACATTGCCGACTCAGGGTCAGTACCACCGGCCAAAAGGACGAAGCGTGCTCCTGCACAAGAGGCTGGGACCCTAGACACGGCTCTGGCCTCCGGCATGTCAAGGAAGAAGCCTTTCGGCAGGCAGGAACTGGACTTCCTTGTGGACTACGTATCAGAACATCAAGGCGATATGCTTGTGGGCCCACGGTGCCATACAAAGCATTACCAGAGTTGGGTCCACTGGCAGCATGTTGCGGATGCTGTGACATCCATGGGATTCCAGGTGCACACAGCTCAGGACTGCTACAAGCGCTGGAATGACCTCAGACGCAGTGCTAAGCAAAAGTGTGCCTCCAATTACACCATGTCTCTGGTGACTGGTGGTGGGCCAAAACCAGAGGAGGATGAACTTACTCAGCATGAGGAGATCGCTTCAGAGTTCATCCCGGAAGAACAAATCCGTGGAGTGGGAGAGAGGATGGATTTTATGCATCATCTGGTGAGTATTGATGCGTGTAACTCAATGACATGTGTGTTTGGCATGTGTGACCCGCCCAGCTACAAGTTGGCTCTTTTCTATCTTCAATCTCCCTCTCCACCTGTGTTGTTCACCAGGGGTCTGACCTCTTGGCCTCAATTCACAAAGAGCACCTGGCAGCTCTTCACTACTGCATTATCAGTTTTTTGTAGTTCTGGTGCTATGCTGATCACAACCAACTCATTTCCTGGCTGCCCTTGGCCACCTCTTGTCCCTCCCTTATTTCCGATAGCCTCATTGCCATTTACTTTTGGTGTACTACAAACGGTCTCTGTCTGAATGCCAGCAAGACTGACATCCTCCCCATCGATACACTTTTGCCATCCTTTTCCATCAATCTCTGGCCTGCCCCACTTGGCCCTCCTCCTGCCTCCACCTGCAAGGCCAAGAACCTCAGGGTCACGTTTGACTCAACACATTCCTTTTACACACACATTTGTGATGTATCTTCAGATGGATTAACTTCTTGCTTCAACTCCTCAAGGGTACTGTGCCTTTCCTAACATTCTCCTACATGCTCACAGTCTGCCAAGCTCTAGTTTACTCAAGGTTGGGGTACTGTGACAGTATCTTTAAATATTCAACCTGCCTCCACACTAAACACTCCACCACCAATCCAGTACAGGACTGCAAGACTTGTGCTTGGCCTCAAGCCCTGGGATCCTATCTTTCCAGCTCTGTAACCCCTTCATTGGCTACCGGTGGATGTAAGGATGATACTTCAGAACCTCTGCATTGTGCACAAGGATTTTTTGGGACTGGGTACAGAATACCTTCAACAATCCCTCTACCAATTCCTCCCCTCTTGAGTCATTTGCCCCTCTACCCCACACTCTCTCA
The DNA here is from genome assembly GCF_040938575.1 of Ambystoma mexicanum. NCBI lineage: Eukaryota > Metazoa > Chordata > Amphibia > Caudata > Ambystomatidae > Ambystoma > Ambystoma mexicanum. The sequence continues at coordinate 434,893,978 of NC_090937.1, forward strand.
AGTTCAGCCGTTAATTGAATAAAAAAGGTAGGAGCAGATCTGTGTGTACAGCTGGGAGCTCACTTTTGAACAGCCAACTGGCCACATTGAAATTTGAGGAGAAATATATCTGCTTCTGGAAGCACCTCAACACCTCCCTACTTGCTTCTCCATTAGCCCCTCTTCTACACAGCTGAACAGTTTCCTCTGTTGGCACTGTGCCCCTGCACACACTCTGTCCATCGGATCAGGTACCTGCTCACCCTGCCTCCCTGCTGCACTGCCTGCAGGCCTCCCATATCAATGGTCCAGTGCGTGTACCCCTACAGTCCAGCACTCTTCATCTGCACTCATCAGATTTGCCTTGTCCAAATCATCTTGCACTTGCCACTTGCTGGCTGCACTACCACTTTTTGAATGGACATTCTATCATTGAACTTCATTTTCCTTCTTTGGTTTCCTCTGTTTCGAACGTTCCTCTTCTCCCCCTTCCTGGGTCTTCAACCCTGTATCCCTTCTCCATGCACTTGCGTGTTCTCAATGTCACTGTGCCCAGTATGATAGTTGTTTTGAATTCCTTTTCTCCCTTGTTCCCCTCCCTTTGCTTGTTTGCGCTCTGAGCCACTTGTGTACGAGGGCAATCTTGATGAGATGTCAAGTCATGTCATACACATCCTTTGTCCTTGGTGAAGTGTGGCTCACTCTGAGTGTGCTGATGGCTCTCCATGCACATGTGCACGATCATGTTCCATGTGCATTCTATGTATGCCCCTAGGTGTCCTTGACCATCTGCTCATTGTTCTATTTGTCCAGGATGATCCAAGTGTCATCTCATTTGGACAGCCATGTCATGCTGCCATGTCATGCTCACTGTAGGTCTGTGTGTCATCACGCACGACTTTAGGCTGTGCACATCTGTATCATGCACATGGATCCCCCTATTACAGGCTCACTGCCTCTTTACAACTGGTGTTGTCTTCTACATGCATGGATGTACTATGGATGGTTCCTCACCTCTCCTCCATCATGTCCACTTCTCATCAGCTGAAGTGGCATTTGAATGATGAAATGCAATAGACGCACGCCTACACTGTCTGACAATTTACAGTGAACATGTCATTGCCATGCAGTGCCTCCCTGCTATTGGCCAGAAGGTGGGTGTTTCACAGAAACCATGCTACCTGGTGCATGCCATTTGCACATGATGGCTGCAATTGCCATTACACTGCTATAATGCTTGAATATTGTCATCACTACGTAAGTGTTGATGTTGTAAGTTGATGGAGTACACATGCACTGCACTGCACACACCCACTCCTGTGCCAAGTTAAGCCCTTCAACATGCAATCATGATGGAGCCTTGTGATGTTGACCTGACATGTATGTACCCATTTCCCTCCTTTCACAGTATGAAAAGGCACTAGCGTAGGTGCCTCCTATGACACATGTACTGTGCATAGTTGATGGTAGTTGAGTGCTGCACATGAACGTGCATGTTACATGTATCATGGTGTGTTAGGTTAGATTTCTAGCTGTGTCTATTTGTGTGTTCACACATGTTTATGATAGGTGCCATCTATTTGTTCCCATCTCTCATTTTCTCATTGGATATATGCCTGCTAGAGGTTGTGTGTGAGATGCAGGTGATGTGCAACATGCAATACATGTGTTGCCTTCACATTTTGCGCACATCCTTTTCTGCTTTTGGGATGGCCTTGCATTGCAATTCCACTGGATGCATGTTGGGGTTTGAGTTGCCTGTGACATGGCTGTTTCATTATTTGGCAGTCAATGTTGTCAACTGTATGTGTGTGGTATGTGCTACTGACATGCGTTTCCTTGTTTCTTTTCTTTATGTTGCAGGTGATGACGCACTGGCGGCAGAGGTTGAAGATGTCATCCCAGACACGGTGGTCAGTTCACATGACCAACCAAGCACCAGTGGTGGTCGTGGGGTGGCAGCCAACGAGAACCCACAGATGCTCCAGGCCATTGTGTCCAGAGCTGACTCTGAGTCAGGCTCTCATGTATCCTCTGACCACTATGTTGAGCCGGATCTGCATCATGACGTGTCGTCGCCGGTAAGTGATCCTGTGTTGGATGAACTTCTGTCTGTGACACATGCAGTAGGGGGCCAGACAGGGTTGGAATGTCCGCCTGTGGTGGTAATAGGTGCATGGTCACACCTGACACCAGTTGGCCATGTTCCTGGGGCATCAGGTCAATGGAGGGATGCAGTCGTGCAGCCACGGGTGGCACCAACCCAGCAAGGACCCTGGCTCCTTGGGCCCAGCAGGTGTGGTGTCCGGCAACGCGGTGGCCGTGTGCCACCGGGGTCAACTGAGTGGGAGCGTTCCATGATTGCCATCCACAGCAACAGGGTAGAGCAGTTGAGATGATTGCTCAAGGTATGGAAAGTGTTTCCCATTCCATCCTCCCCTCTGTAAGGCAAATGGCGCTCCAGCAGCGGGGTACGCAGTCCACGTGCCGCTCACTCAGGCTGGGCATGGCGGCATCTGACAGGGCGCGCCGGGCTAAAATGGTGGCTCTGCGTGAAACACTTAATGCTCAAGCATAGGCACACCGTGAGGCCCTGAGGGTGGAACAACAAGCCTTCCGATCTACTCTAGCTGACCTCATGATGGATGAGAGTAGGCGGACAGAAGACAGGATGGTACAGCTCGACTGAACTCGATGCAAGCCGGAGTCACTCCATTTGTTATGTGAGGCCATGCAGGCAGAACTCCGTCTCACAGGTCAGTCCCTGCAGGAGGAAGAACGTGTGACACGTGAGGTAATGCATGCTGACCTCAGTCTCATTGCCCGCCAAGACCTGGCTTACCAGATCCGCATGCTTGCTGCCATTGAGGGGCAAGGCGCGGCTTGTCGTGGTGAGTCAACAGTGCCACGTCCACCTTCTGATTTCCATCCAGAGGGTGACGATGACAACCCATCTCCCACATAGGTCGGGCCGTGGAGGCGCTGAGCCCAGTGAGTTTATTTTAAAATTTGAACATATGTGGGTGTTGAGGTGCACCCTGTACCTCCCCCCTCCTGGGTGGCCCCCCACCCCTGGGTCATATATGGCCATTTTGGCCATTTTTGATTATTTATTTTCCTGCACATTTTTTTCGAGGAGTTTTTTTTTTCAACAGATATGTTTGCTTTTTCATCCAAATTGTATGGTTTTTGGTAAGTATGTTATCTTTTTGTTTTCATTTTTCATTTTGTTTTTTTTTCCTTTATTTTGTTGTTCCTTTACAATGATTTCACTTTGCTTTATATTTTTTATGATTTTTTTCTGGTTTTCTTAAATTGTATTGATTTTGTTTTTCTTTCTTTCATTACTCTTTTCATTTTTTTATTTCAATTGATTATTTGATTTAATTTGTATTTTCTTTAGAATTCTTTTTTTCAGTTTTATTTTGTCTATTGTGCATACATGTGACCGTGTGGTGCTTTGTGGCATCGGAAGGCATCCACTGTGTGTTCCAGATGGGCCCATTCAGGCTTGTCTTGTGTATGTGTTTTGCTTGGGGTCCTGACACATATGCTACTCCTGCTTCCCTTTTCCATGGGCTTGCAAGGATGGCTCGGTGTAACAGAAAATCACACATGGGCATTGGGCTTCCGTCATATCTGTGGCCAGCCTGCAGTTCTACTTGTGTGTACACCCCTAGTGGGTATTTGGTGAGTATTATGCTGACTGTGCATTTCATCATGTTGCTTGAGATGTTTGTTATGTATTGACTGTCTATGTTAATGCACTCCCTGCTGTAGCTGGTACCATGCACCCTTTGGCTGCGTACAACACACTGATGGTGAGAGGGGTCCATGTGATGAGAATGTTGAATTGGGACAGTTTCCCACCAGTGATTTTGATAGGCCACATGAAGGCTGCACGCTGAGTTACCCCTGTCACCACATTCCTTGCTAGCACCACTTTGGCCGTTTTCCAGCCCTGGCTGGTATTTGGATGTGCCATCTGAGGTATGACTGCATTGTTCGTGATTTGAATTTCCTGTTTTTGTCCTGGACCTGCTCCCCCCTCCCACTGTTTGCACTTGACTTGTGACAATCCGGCCAACCAGGATGCTTGAGCCTGCCACCACTACCAAATGCCCACAAAGGTGGCCCTGTCGACGCATCCACATGCCTTCTCTGTCACTTGAATGCCCCCCTGTCTCCCCTGCCCTGTCAGTGTCCCTCTGTCTCCCCCCCTTCATCATCACATCCCCTACTCTTCTACACCGTCAGGTTTCCCTCTGCCCCCTGTGTGTGCTTTCTTTCCCCATCTTCCCCACTAGTCATTTTGAGCTTGGCCCCCTCCTCCCTTCTCTCGTCCCTCTCCCTCTCCACCACCCTTTACCCTCCTCCTTGTACTCTGGCTGTCATTTTCAACCACTACCCCAATTGCCATCGGCCCTGGTGATACGTATTTGTTAGGTGTTTGTTCTTTGCAGACATTTGCCCTTCTGTATCCGTCCTTCCACACCCCACCTTCAACATTTTAAGTATAATTTTGCTAGTTACATTTTTAATGAGTTCCTCCACCACTGATTAAAGGTCATCTCTTCCCCCTTTCCCTTCTGTCTTTCTTCTCCTCTCCCCAGCACTATCTTGATTCTTTGTGGACCAACCACAGTTTGTCACTTGTTTTTCTTACTCTCCTCACGTCTTCCCTCCTCGTCCTTCACTCACCTCCTTATGTAACTCCTTCACTGTGACTATTGCAGTCAGGCATAGGAATGTTGATGCTAGTTATGTCATCCAACATTCCCTCCCTAGACTCTTGCTTATTGTTCCAGGCACTTGTAATATGTACTTTGCTGTTCCAGTTCATTATCACATTGTGGACTGTTTGAAGGACATGTAGGAATGTACTGTTCTTCTCCCTTGTTCCCTCCCTCATTGATGAGCTTTGATGAACTTTGTATGTAGGTCGTATATGGATTTCTATGATTCAGTAATGGGTCACTGTCTGCCATTGCCGATATGGGGTACTCTGTACATGATGTGTTCTGCTGGCCAATGGCTGATGCAATGTTGTGCTTTATTTTGAGGTGTCAGGGAATGGTTGTGGTTTGACACACAGGGGGGTCCGTGGTGCTATGTTCACATGTGCTGTGCACGGGACACTGGCACTCACTTCATTTCACATGCATGTATTCTAGGTATGTCCCTACGGACAAATACACTTAGGCAACACCTCCCCAACTACATTGACACCATGCACATGCGTGCACCCAGATTGCCTTCTCAGGCATGCTGTGTCACGACAATCCATGTTCACTTCTGAGTCATTGATCATGTGCATGCATGAGAGGGTACTATTTGGTTGAATGTCATTTTTTAAAATGATGCAGAAGGATTTTCACCAATGCAATGCACACTCACTGTGCTGTCCAGTGTGCAGTGGTTGATATGGCAATTTGCAATTGTCCAATGTGCATGGCAACAGGTATTCTCACTTTTGTTGGTTGCACCACTGGTGGCATACATTTGTGCCACCATTTTCATGGTGTGAGGTTTTGGTCAGTCATTTCTTCCGATTCCATGTCAGGTATAATTTTCTGGTGCCTATTTACATTTCTCACGTGGCACTTCATAACTATTGTGTCATGTGTTGTGCATATGGTTGCATTTTTGCCATTGCATACCATGGTATGGTGTGGCAGACGGGGTTCGGGGGTGTTGGGAGGGTGTGGGTGGCATACCAGTCCTTTCAGGCCCTGTTTAGCAAGGGGGCGGGGGGAACCTTGCATGTGTTCCCTTTGGTCACATGGGATTGGTTGTGTTTAATTAGCTAGGGATGCACACAATGTGGCACTTCCGTGTACACATTCTCAGTCTGGTAAGGTAGTGACAGTTAACTGTCCCTTTCTCATCATCAATTGTGACGTGGTATATGCCAGGCCTGTGTGCACTCCGCAGGATTTGGAGTTTAGGTGAAAATGTGGCCACAAGCTGGGTACGGGCTGCCTCGCCACATGCCCTTTCCACTCCCATGCACAGCGGCCGTGTGTGTTATTGGGGATGTGGGCGCACCACCATGTCCACTGGTACGCCATGTTGCAATGTTGTGCTGGACACATGCTGCCACAATGATCCTGTACACTACCGGGGGTGCATATAGTAGCTGTCCACCAGAGCGGTCAAGGGAGCGGAAGTGTGACTAGAGCACTCCGAATGTGCTCTCCACTATGGCCCTGGTTGCAATATGGGATGCGTTGTATCTTACCTGGGGTGGTGTGGTGGGGTTCCATATGGGCGTCATCATGTAGGTGCTCAGAGGGTAGACACTGTCCCTGGTAAGGTGATAATGGTTGTCATTAGTTGGGCTTGTGTATTTGTCTCTGTGTGACATGTATGCATCATGTGCACAGGCATTTGTACTAACCTAGGAGCCATGTGTCGCCATGCTTCCCAGCTTCCAGGGCCCGGCTCAGGGCGGACATTCTGAATATGAGATTTTCATGGGTGGACCCAGGATAGTTTGCATAGACAGAGGTGATGATTCCCTTGGCATCGTATTCCACCTGCATGTTGATGGAATGCCAGTGCTTGCGGTTTCGATAGATGTGCTCAGTGGCCCTAGGTGGACATAGGGCCACATGGGTGGAATCTATGGCACCGAGCACTTTGGGGAAGTGTGCCACCCTGTAGAAGTCCAAGACCACGGCCTGCCTTTCTGCAGGTGTTCTGGTCATGTATATGTGCCTGCGGACTGAGGGGCATACAATGATGATTGCTAACACCTGGTGTAGGCAACCTGACTGTGTCACCTGTGAGATGCCCCCTACTATGGCAGTTGTCCACTGAAATGACACAGTGGCCAAAGCCAAAAAATGCAGTACTTTGAGCACCTTCTCCAAGGGGCTCAATGCTTGGGAGCACAGGGTGGTTGGTGTGAGTTCATCCTCCCACTCCCTGACCAGCTCTAGGATGATACGAGGTGGAAACCTATACCTACGGTCATCAGGCATCCCAAAAAGGCTGGTCCTGGGCAAAACAATGTGGGGCCTGGCTATTCTCCTCCTCCTGCGCTGTCCCACGATCACTGATGTGAGAAATGGGACATTCATCGTAGTTGTATATGCTTGTTTGTTGTTTGTGCGCACTTTTATGCTGCGCAGGGGCGCTTCCGACTGCTTCCGTGTGGTGGACGTAATTGTGCATGTGCGTTTGTTTTGACGTGCACGGGTTTTCCCTATTCGATTCCATGAATACGTGTAGTTCGTGTGCGTGTTGCGTTCCGTGTACTTCCCAGCGGTACTTCCCCAGTTACGCCCTTATTTTCACGCGTTGTTCCCCATTCCGCGTCTTACACCCCTTGTTCTGCCCCCTTTTTGATTTGTGCGCTGACGTTGTGCACTTTCGCTGTGCGCGACGCGCATGGCCTTCAGGATGTGGAAGTGACGTGTGCGCCGGTTTGCGACACGTGCAGATTTGGCACACATCCTGGAAAATACACATGCAGGGCCTTCCATGAATCGCACGCGTGCCATTTTTTTTTCGCTTGCGCCAGCTTTCCCCAGTAATTTCGGCACACATTTATTCCATAAATTACCCCCTCAAAAACAGATGTATGCAATTTACATTACTTAAAATACATAATTAAAATGATCTTCTATTATAAAATAAAAAACTTACATATTAACATAAATTAAATATATCACTAGGTAACTTTAAAATACACTTAAGAATGGTTTGTACATGCTTGTGTTTACTACATATAAAACATTAAATTATTGTAAATGAATAATATGTACATGTTCAATATAATTACTTATAGTACAGAATTAAAATAATGTTCATTTATAAATTTAAAATGTAGTACGTAATTTATATATAAGTTTAAACATTAATTTTAAAGATACAACAAACACAAATACACTTCCTACCAATTCAAAAAAATAAATCCATACATATTATAAATTGCATACAACACACAGTATCATTTTAAATTGTGCTTTATTTGGTGCACAACATAGTAACAATGAACAAAGGTTTTTATAATTACAGAAATTTAAAAATTCCAACACTCATAAAATAAAATAAAAGTTCAAAATAGATATTATTTTAATATTAATAACATGTAAATGTATTTGTACATAGTTCTGCAATGTATGCCTATTTTCTTATTGATACCCAGGAAAAAATGAACAAGTACATACAAATATTCATATTATAATTTGGAGAACGTTAATTGGTAGTTTTCAAAAAGCTATTATTTTATTTATTTTTTATTTTGTGCATTCGGTTATAAAAAGACTTTAGCACATAAGAATAAGAAAACCCATCAATATATCAATATATATCAGAGTTAACAAATGTTAAAACAGAAATATAAAAACATGTAATAAAACCATTATTAGGAATTGATGCAGAAGATGGAGAGCGAATGAGCGTGGAGAGCGAAGGAGCGTGGAGAGCGAAAGAGCGTAGAGAGCGAAGGAGCGTGGAGAGCGAAGGAGCGTGGAGAGCGAATGAGCGTGGGAGCGGCCGAGTGTGGAGAGCGGCCGAGTGTGGAAAGCGGCTGAGTGTGGAAAGTGGCAGAGAGTGGAGAGCGGCTGAGAGTGGAGAGCGGCTGAGTGTGCGGAGAGCGGCTGAATGTGCGGAGAGCGGATTAGTGCGGTGAGCGGCCGGGTGTGCGGAGAGCGGCCGAGTGTACGGAGAGCGGCTGAGCGTGCGGAGAGCGAACGAGGATGTGGAGAGCGAACGAGGGTGTGGAGAGCGAACAAGGGTGTGGAGAGCGAACGAGGGTGTGGAGAGCGAACGAGTGTGCGGAGAGCGAACGATGGTGCAGAGAACGAACGAGGCTACGGAGAGCGGACGAGTGTGTGGAGAGCGAACAAGTGTGTGGAGAGCGAACGAACGTGTGGAGAGCGAACGAACGTGTGGAGAGTGAACGAATGTGTGGAGAGCGAACGAATGTATGGAACGAACGAACGTTGTGGAGCGGACGAACGCATGGAACAAATGAGTGTATGGGTGAATAGTGCATAGAGCGGATGTGAACCAAAACACATAGAACGGACCTGACCGCTCAGAATTGCGCGACGTGCTTATTTTGTTTTGGAATGCAAGGAATCTTTGAAAGAGCATATTGCATATCACACCCCACGCTTACTCTCTCCTTACACCACCATTCAACTAGAACACAGAGATACTATGACACCATTCGGTATAACTGTTCTCATATCAACATCTGCCGCTCACCCCCCATCACTCTAAGTAAACATGGCTGGTCTCACACCCCCAGCCAGGCGTATCTCCTCAGGCCTAACGCCGCCACACTCGGTCTGGATAATTCCAGCCAGACCGAACACATATCCCTGATCTCTCAACCACCACACCTACCGCTAAGAAGCAGCTACCACATGAATTTCGCACCAGCTGCACACATACCGGTGCGCACACGCACCTTTGGACTCTCTATAATCTTTCCACTGACCCGAACTTCGGTTCCCAAGGGCGTTCAACCTACCAGCGCCTTCAGACCATACCAATGGTATATAAGGCGCTATACAAATGCAAAATAACAATAACAATAACAATAACAATGACAAGCCATTATCCATAAGAATTTAATTTGTTTAAAAAGAAAGAGCGCCATGGTTTAAATCCTAAAGTGCATAAATAACCTCAGTTTTACAAAGGCAACACTTGCAATCCGCATAAGCAATATCAGGCCAACTACCTACATGCGCCAACGTAGGGAGAATATTAAAACACATTTATGTAGTGATTCTTCTTAGTTGCCCACTAGAAACCCTAGTGAGATAATTGCATAATAGATGTGGGAGAACCCTTGGTAGCTATATTCTTTATAATGTTTCTTTTGATGCAACGCATATAAGCTATTGTTCACATCCCAAGCAGCAATGGTTTTCTCTCTTAATAAGGCCAATGCATTGGGAAGGGTATCAGATAGGTCATTTTTCTCCCAAGTTTTTCCAAGTGAGCCTCAACTGTATCCCTTACTGCCACAATGAAATGGTTGATTTGGTCTGAATTATATTGTCGTGCAATGATTCTCAGCAACCAGTCTGGATTCAATAAAGGAGAGGCCAATATCAATGCAAACTTACAGCATAGCAAGATCCATGAGGATCTCAAAGATAGCAGCTCCAGCTCCAGTCTTAGGGCTTTGACTGTGACTGATGAGGGAACCCCACCTGATGTAATAAAGGAGTTTACCCTCTAATCTATCAATCCAACTCACATTTTGCTCAGGGAGGACAACTAAACCGTATAAAATACCAGGGACAATGCTTGTTTTATACATATTAACTAATCACTCAACATTGTTGCCACCCCCATATTGCCAATTCATTTCTTAATGACCTACCATTTCCTTAGAACTGTAGGTACTACAGTATTGCCATAATAATCGCATCCAGGACTCTATTTAATGGGTGTGCCCAAATAAGTATAGGATTCTACCACATCAACAGATGTATGATCTATCTTCCAGGAATTGCATGATTTCTTTCTGGGCCGGCCTCCGATGATTAAAATATTAGTCTTTGAGATGTTGATGCAGAGACGGTTTTGCTTTATGTATGCTGCCAGTGCATCTTTTGAGTGCTGTAGACCTACCAGTGTGTAGTCCAGCAGGACTGTGTCATTCGCATAACCTAACCCACTAAACGTTCACCCCAATTAAAGGTAGGAAATGTCAGGCAGCACTGATAGCTAGGTTCAAATCTGATATATAGAGATTAAAAAGCAGGGGTGGTAATAGGCATCCCTGCTTTAATTCCACATTTGTTGCCACTGATTTGAAAATGAAACCCTTGATATTTAATTGTATCACCACTGATGTGTCTGTATAAAGTGACTTTAACCAATGCAGAAGACAGGGATTGATTCCCCAGAGGGTTAATTTAGCCCAGAGTAGGGGGCGAGAGACCAAATCAATTGCTTTTGAAAATTCCACAAAACAGAGGTAGAGCTTCCCAGGGAAGTGGCCTCCGATCTTGGCCATGGCAAAATATAGTGCACAGATATTATGTATTGTGCTGTGGCCTTTGCAAAATCCCATCTGCTGCCTGTGGATCAAGCCTTTTTTTGTAGCCAGGGAATTAAGTTGTTTTTGAAGTATCAAGGTGAATATGTTTTGCCTGGAATCCATCATGAGCAGTAGTCTATAATTGGCGGGCGGGATCAATCCTGTTACCTTTCTTGAAGACTGGGATAAGGATTGATTGCCACCAGCTAGATGGTATGATTCCTTTAGCCATCATGTCCTGAAATAGATGCTCCAGGTTGTGCATCCAAAATATTGGGTTGGCCTTAATAATTGCATTAGAAATAGCGTCAGATCCAGGTGCTCTAGCGTTCTTTAAATTCCTTATAATACAGTACAAATCAGTGGAGTCAAACACTAGATCACTACTTGAGAGTGAAAGATGAACTTTGGGTTCAGTTATTACAGTTTCTGGATCATAATACAATCACGTGATTGCATTGATCTATATGGACTCTGGAATAATGTTCTGGTTACGATGCTCCCTCCCTAGTGCAAAATGTATAATCATGGCCCAACATTTTATATTGTTATTGCTCCTAAGGAGGCAATGTAAGAGTTTCCAATTAACGTTGGAAGCGGAACATGAATTCTCCCTAAGCCAGTTCTTATACTGAGTTGATAATTTAGCTAATTGTGCCACATTGTCCTCGGATGACAGCCAGCAACTAGATTTGACCCTCACTTTACATCTTCGATATACCCTTTTCTTCTAATATATTAACAAATCAAATGTTTTCTTATGTTCAGTGTTCTTAATTCCCCTCCTTAAATTCAGACCCAGTAACTTTCCCAGGGCACCCATCATATTGCAAATATCCCAGTTTTTTAACTCAAGCCATTTCACCAAGGACACACTGTTGGTGTTGATATGCCTGGTTAGCTTGTTCAGGTTGACCTCAGACCATATGATCCAGTTACTGCTTAAATTAACAGAGGTGGAGACAACAATATAATGGGTTGTGAGTTGCCTATTTAACAGAGACCATTCGAGGATCGCATGGTCCCTTAGATCAGTCCAGCGGATGGTAAAATCATTATAGCTAGATATTATACAAACGTAAAATCTAATTGGAATTTTTCAGGTTTGGCATTTTTTATTTGACTTTTTTTCAAAGGTTCTTGTTAACATTGGAGGTAATGGGCAGCTTTAAGGTGTGATGTGGAGGCTGTCAGAACAATTATATTTACATGTTCACAAATATAAATGATTTACATTTTAGATTAAAAATATGCAATCACAACACTAATATTAATAACATGTAAGTTTACTTTTACATAGTTCCTCAATTTCTGGTCATTTTTGTAATACTACCCATAAAGAATTGAACAAGTATATAAAAGTACTCAAATTATGACTTAAAGAACCTTTAATTGTCAAGACAGTATATATAAATAAAATCTAATTGAAATTTTAACAATGTTAAATGTGGTATTTTTAATTTGACTCCTTTTCAAAGGGTCTTATTAACATTGTAGGTAAGGGGCGGCTGTAATGGGTGATGGGTGATGTGGAAGTCATCACAAAAATCATATTTTCATTTTCACAAATATGAATAATTCAAGTTTTACTCAACTACATAAAAACACAATAACAGAATACATTCATATATTTAAATTAAATACATTATAACACATAATCCTTTAACAAATCAAATAGTACTTAACATATTTTACAGCAATTATAAAACCTTAAAAAACACAGGAAATTATTTGAAAAACTATTTTTTACGAAAGAATTAAGGTTAAACTAGCAACATTTTAATGCCTACACAAATTAGAAATCATAACATTAAGGTAACAACATAAAAATATATTATCAATACAAAATATTTTATTTAAATCAAATATCATGGTAACCTTAACTGAGTGATAAACCTAAAAACATCAAGCATCATAAATAATCAATGAAATTATATGCATACACACCAATCATTGTTATAAAGGGAAAGTATTGAAGAGTTAATTGCATTTACACCATTAATACATCATCAAACAAACCATAACATATTTTTACAATACACAAATACTATTTAAGTAAAATATATTATATATAGTATTTATATGCAACACTTCTATTTAAAAATAAAAGACTCAGAACATATTTTAAATAGAAAAGTAATTTTAAGTAGTGGTAGTAGTAATAGTGTGACATTTGTATAGCACCTTTCACCGTTAGTAATGGTCACAATGCGCTGTAGGTTGAACATCCTTCGGACCAGAGTCCAGGTATGGGATGTTTGAGGAGGTGCTAGTATGAGTGTGTGCATATTGGCCAATGCAAAGATATGAAGGGGAGGCCAAGTCCCTGCTAGCTATCCATGTCGAGCTAGTATGTGGATGGGTGGTGACAAGTAATCTAGAGAGGGTATGCGAGAGTTGGATAATCATTATGTGTGCAGCTACCTATGAAATTGTTGTCATGAACAGAAGCCGCATTCTTATGGCAGAGGTGTTGTCCGAAGAGTCTTTCAGTGGTGCATGATGGAAGATGTGTGCGTGTCGGTGGCCTTGCCTTCGGCTAGAATTCCATTTGCGAGTTTACAAAACAGTGTCTACTTCTAACAGTTACCTAGACTATACACATTGGCTACGCTCCAAATTATCTAGATTGAGTCAGAAGCTAGATTGTAAGTGCAGTACATAGTACACTATGTACTGCACTTACAATCTAGCTAACCTACGCAATTCTTATATCTCCAGTACATATTGGCTAACCTACACAATTCCTTTAAGTGTAACATAATGGCTATTTCATAGTTCTTTCTTGGTGCAATACGTAGAGTAACCTACACAATTTTTCTAAGTGTGATACACAGTCTAACCTTGCTAGTTCTTCTAAGTTCAACATATTGGCTATCCTACACAATTTCTTCTAAGCGCACATATTGGCTAACATTCGCAGTTCTTCTAAGCGCAACATGTTGCTAACCTTCACAGTTCTTCTAAAGGCAACATATTGGCTAACATTCACAATTCTTCGAAGTGTTATACATAGTCTAACCTTCACATAGTCTAATAATACATAGGCCCTCATTACGACCCTGGCGGAAATCGTGGTGCAAAATGCACCATGGAGCACGGCGGAAAGCTGCCGATAGCGCCATGGGGGTTGGCGGATTTACCGCCCCATTCCGACCTTGGCGGGGCGGTAGATCCCCATTCCCCATTTTAGCCTTCCCCATTCCCATTTTTGCCCCATAGGGTATAATGGGAGTGGGGAAAGCGTTAATTACGCCACCGTAAAATACGGTGGCGTAATTAACAACAAGGTCCCGTAGCGCCATGGATTTCTCCGCCCGGAAAAACCAGGCGGAAAACGCTCCATGGCGCTACGGGAACTCGTAGTAGGGCGGACGGGTCCGCCGCGAATACCGCTGGCGTAGACCCACTCCGCCAGGGTCGTAATGAGGGCCATAGTCTAACTTTCACAATTCTTCTAAGTGCAACATATTGGATAACCTTCACAATTCTTCAGAGTGCGGTACATAGTCTAACCTTCACAATTCTTCTAAGTGAAATACATAGTCTACCCTTCACAATTCTTCTAAGCGCAACATATAGGCTAACCTTCCCAATTTATTGAAGTGTGATACATAGTCTAACCATCACACAGTCTATTCTTCTAAGTGGAATACATTGGCAACATAAAGGCTAACTAGTGAGCATAGTGCAGAACAGCACAATGTTAAGAGCACATGTAGTAATGTAGGAGTAGTACGGTTTTAACAGAGCACAGTAATGGATGGGTTCCCTCCTGTGCCACCTTACCTGGTTGTCGCTGTAGGTTGTCTTCTCAGGTGCACATGGGCAAACAGGGGCAAATGGGATGGGGTGCCCTAGGGAGATGCCCTCTGCCTCAGGCCCTTAGCTGGCTGCCCGAGTATGGATGGCCTGGGGAAATTCCTAAAATAGGCTGTTCCGACCACTGCTGGCTGGGCGGACCTATCCAAACTGGTCTGGGCAAGAGGAGGGAGGGGAAGGAAGTGGGATATGGGAGACAAGGGGATTTTTAAAATAAACAAATAAGGTCTGCAAGTGAGTGGGCAGCAAACATAATTAAATAAAACAGGCTGGAAGGGTGCGGGCAGGAAGAATATTTAAATAAAACAGGCTGGAGGGGAGTGGGTGGGGTATATATTTGAATAAAAGAGGCTGGAAGGGAGCGGGCAGGGAAAATAATTAAATAAAACAGGCTGTAAGGAAGCGGGTGGGAAAATGATTAAATAACTCAGATAGATTGGAGGACAGGCATGGGGAAAACAGGGAAAGCTAGGAGGAGAATGGCTTGGGGAGCCGTTCACCGGCAGGTATTCCACTCACTTTCTGAGTTGGAAAGGGCTTCTTGGGTCCCAGCACAGAGCCTAGTCTCCATGTTGGTCATATGTTCCGGCCATGTGGGTCTTTGCAGGCCTATCTATACAGGTCTGGGTGGGTGGAGGGAAGGATCAGAGGTGGGATATGGGAGGCAGGGGGATTTTTAAAATAAACAAAAAATGCTGCAAGGGAGCGTGCGGGGTAGATAAATATAACAGGCTGGAAGGGAGCAGTTGGGGAAAATAATTAAATAAAACAGGCTGGAACGGAGTGGGCAGTGAAAATAATTAACTAAAACAGACTGGAAGGGAGTTGGTGGGGAACATATTTAAATTACTCAGACAGGGTCAGAGAGCAGGCAGAGGAAGACCAGGGAAAGCTAGGAGGAGGGGGGTGGTGGGAGGCACCCACTGGCAGGTGTTTCACTCCTTCTCAGAGCTGGAACGTCTTAACATCAAAATAAAAAAATCTCTACATAAACATTTGCATTTTATAATTTGCATTACAAAAATAAACAAATTACATTTTACAATTACAAGCATATATATAATTCAGTAACAATAAACATAACATAAAATACAACATACAGCATGCATCAACATAAAACAAACAATGAAACTGAATTTCGAAATTTGCATTTCATAAAAGTACACAATAAACCCATGAAATACAAATATATAAAACATCTAATAAAATGTGATTTTTTAAACAACATTGATTTTTTTAAATAAAAAGAATTTTCAATAAAACCATAAATAGAATTGGCCACATTCTTACAGGGAATGGAGATTGCCAACGTCTTGGCCTCGGCTGATGTGCGAACATTATGCAATATAACAATAGGTAGGAGAAACTCTCCTCTAGGTATCTTTAAAATAGATCCAAAGAATAAAAATGTGTTACATTTTACACCGTAGTGCCATTACAGTCACAACAATGGGGTTATGGTCTGCATCTTGCTACTAAACCAATTATCCACTACCGAGGCTAGTGGTAGGTGATTTACTATCAGCTATCATGCACACAGTTAGTACAATGGTACAGAATAGGGCTCCAATGCATGAGGTTTGGAGTTTGCAGGCAGGGTCTTAATTTTTTTTTTTCTTTTTCTTTTTACATTTCATTTATAATATCACACAATGATTCAGAGGGTATTTTTCACGTGTTTAATGTCTTTGAAGTCATTTAAACAGTACATTTTACATCAGCCCGTGCAGAGATTGGTGACATGCTGTGGTATGCTTGAGTTATAAGTGCTTTAAAGCATGCAATTGCTGAAAGTTATTTAATATAAGACAAGAGTCTAAGAGGAGAGAGGCCTGCAGTACTATCTGAAGCACAGAGAAGACTGATTTCAAGGTGATCTGAAGAGAAATGTAGGTGGCATGACCCAGTATTGAATACATTGACAGTGAAGAAGGACTAGCAACATCTGCTGTCTGGATAGGTGATAATAACTGGCTCACTGTCAGTTAGCATGCAGACAGTTAGCACAGTTGTAGAGTCTAGGGCTTCAATGCATGAAGTTTGAGTGCAGGGTCTGAATTTTTATTCTTTTTTTAATTTCAAAAGATTGACAGGGAATTTTTCCCTTGTTTAATGTCTTTGAAGTCATTTAAACAGTACATTTTACATCAGCTAGTCCAGAAATTGGTGACATGCTGTGGCTCGCTTGTGTTATAAGTACTTTAAACCATGCCATTGCAGAAAGTTATTTAAAATAAGGCAAGAGGTTAAGAGGAGAGAGGCCTGCAGTACTATTTGAAGCAAAGAGAAGACCGATTTCAAGGTGATATCAAGAGAAATGTAGGTGGCATGACATAGTATGGCATACACTAAAAGTGAAAAGGGAATAGCAAAAACAGTTGTCTGAAAAGGTTATAACAACTGCCTCAATATCAGCTATCATGTAGATAGTTAGTACAATGGTAGAGTCTAGGGCTGCAAAGCATGAGGTTTGGAGTTTGAGTGCAGCATCTGAATTTATTTTAAATTTAATTTATAATATCCCAAAACTTCGTGATTGGTTACCTGCTGTGGCACACTGGACTTAAACGTGCTTTAAAGCATGCAATTGCTGAAATGTATTTAATATAAGACAAGAGGCTAAGAGGAGAGTGGCTTGCAGTACTATTTGAAGCAAAGAGAAGAAGAGAAATGTAGGTGGCATGACACAGTATGGAATACATTGACGGTGAAAAAGGACCCCCTTCTCCATTTTCCAACATATCATCTGCAGCATGCCCATTCTAGCGGTGCCGTGGGCCCCCATGCCAAGTTGCAGAGGGGGGCCCCACAGTCACTCCCAGGGACCAGCAGCATCTCTGCTCTGCCCGTCGGCCCGGCCTATGGATCAGGTCCGGGTCATGGACGTACCTCAGAACAGTGTCAGCGGTGCTGCCTGCCTCTGCTACCACCCGCACTGCTGGCAAATGCACCAATCCACACCATGGTGGATGGCCCCTGTGGGACACAGGTAAGGCTACAGTAGGGTCAGGCAGGGCTGCTTGCAGATTTGTTGCACTTGCATGCGCTGCACCACACGCATGTTGCACACATGCACAGCAAAAGGCAAGCTCAGCCCTGCGTGATTAGCCACACGAGCCCTGAACCAGCCACACCCTGACTAATACCGACGGGAGCCCATTGCCCTGCTTCCCACTGCCTGCCATTGCTTCTGTGTTGCAGGCTCAGCCTGGGTGGGGCCCAAAAACAAAATGAAAGAAAACTATGCTGCCTGTCAGAGAGGTGAGTCTGCAGGAGGTCGGGTCAAACCGCCCACCTTAAAAAGGCTAATAATCCATTTTGTTGTAGCACAGTCTGCTCAGCTTTCTGTGTAGGTTTCAGTGTTCGTTTGATTAACTTTTGAAGTGGGCTTTGTTTCATTTGGTTTGTGTATAGAGTAGTTCACGCACCTGTGTCATTTGGCTGTTGCACAGTGTACACCCATGCCATTTGGCTTTATGCATATGTGTCATTTGGCTGCCCTATAAAGCCTGTGCCCTGGAGGTGATTAAGTCCACCCCAGGCCCACTTTACATGCCCTTGGCAGGACATCATTTGTGGACACTCCTCGAAGTCCCATGATATGAGATGGGCACCCTGCTCTAACCCTACCCAACCCCCAGGATATGAGATGGGCACGCTGCTCTAACACTGCCCAACCCCCAGGATATGAGATGGGCACCCTGCTCTAACCCTGCCCAACCCCCAGGATATGAGATGGGCACCCTGCTCTAACCCTGCCCAAA
Organism: Ambystoma mexicanum; assembly: GCF_040938575.1. Classification (NCBI taxonomy): domain Eukaryota; kingdom Metazoa; phylum Chordata; class Amphibia; order Caudata; family Ambystomatidae; genus Ambystoma; species Ambystoma mexicanum. The sequence continues at coordinate 434,912,560 of NC_090937.1, forward strand.
ACCCCAGGATATGAGATGGGGACACTGCCCGATATCCCAGGATATGAGATGGGCACCCTGCTCTAACCCTGCCCAACCCCCAGTATATGAGATGGGCACCCTGCTCTAACCCTGCCCAACCCCCAGGATATGAGATGGGCACCCTGCTCTAACCCTGCCCAACCCCCAGGATATGAGATGGGCACCCTGCTCTAACCCTGCCCAAAACCCCAGGATATGAGATGGGGACACTGCCCGATATCCCAGGATATGAGATGGGCACCCTGCTCTAACACTGCCCAACCCCCAGTATATGAGATGGGGACACTGCCCGATATCCCAGGATATGAGATGGGCCCCCTGCTCTAACCCTGCCCAACCCCCAGGATATGAGATGGGCACCCTGCTCTAACCCTGCCCAACCCCCAGGATATGAGATGGGGACACTGCCCGATGGCCCAGGATATGAGATGGGCACCCTGCTCTAACCCTGCCCAAAACCCCAGGATATGAGATGGGGACACTGCCCGATGGCCCAGGATATGATATGGGCACCCTGCTCTAACGCTGCCCAACCCCCAGGATATGAGATGGGAACCCTGCTCTAACCCTGCCCAACCCTCAGGATATGAGATGGGGACACTGCCCGATGGCCCAGGATATGAGATGGGCACCCTGCTCTAACCCTGCCCAAAACCCCAGGATATGAGATGGGGACACACTGCCCGATGGCCCAGGATATGAGATGGGCACCCTGCTCTAACCCTGCCCAAAACCCCAGGATATGAGATGGGGACACTGCCCGATGGGCCAGGATATGAGATGGGCACCCTGCTCTAACCCTGCCCAAACCCCCAGGATATGAGATGGGGACACTGCCCGATGGCCAGGATATGAGATGGGCACCTTGCTCTCACCCTGCCCAACCCCCAGGATATGAGATGGGCACCCTGCTCTAACCCTGCCCAACCCCCAGGATATGAAATGGGCACCCTGCTCTAACCCTGCCCAACCCTCAGGATATGAGATGGGGACACTGCCCGATGGCCCAGGATATGAGATGGGCACCCTGCTCTAACCCTGCCCAAAAACCCCAGGATATGAGATGGGGACACTGCCCGATGGCCCAGGATATGATATGGGCACCCTGCTCTAACTCTGCCCAACCCCCAGGATATGAGATGGGCACCCCGCTCTAACCCTACCCAACCCTCAGGATATGAGATGGGGACACTGCCCGATGGCCCAGGATATGAGACGGGCACCCTGCTCTAACCCTGCCCAAACCTCAGGATATGAGATGGGGACACTGCCCGATGGCCCAGGATATGAGATGGCACCCTGCTCTCACCCTGCCCAACCCTCAGGATATGAGATGGGGACACTGCCCGATGGCCCAGGATATGAGATGGGCACCCTGCTCTAACCCTGCCCAAAAACCCCAGGATATGAGATGGGGACACTGCCCGATGGCCCAGGATATGATATGGGCACCCTGCTCTAACTCTGCCCAACCCCCAGGATATGAGATGGGCACCCCGCTCTAACCCTACCCAACCCTCAGGATATGAGATGGGGACACTGCCCGATGGCCCAGGATATGAGACGGGCACCCTGCTCTAACCCTGCCCAAACCTCAGGATATGAGATGGGGACACTGCCCGATGGCCCAGGATATGAGATGGCACCCTGCTCTCACCCTGCCCAACCCTCAGGATATGAGATGGGGACACTGCCCGATGGCCCAGGATATGAGATGGGCACCCTGCTCTAACCCTGCCCAACCCCCAGGATATGAGATGGGCACCCTGCTCTAACCCTGCCCAACCCCCAGGATATGAGATGGGGACACTGCCCGATATCCCAGGATATGAGATGGGCACCCTGCTCTAACCCTGCCCAACCTCCAGGATATGAGATGGGCACCCTGCTCTAACCCTGCCCAACCCTCAGGATATGAGATGGGGACACTGCCCGATGGCCCAGGATATGAGATGCGCACCCTGCTCTAACCCTGCCCAAAACCCCAGGATATGAGATGGGGACACTGCCCGATGGCCCAGGATATGAGATGGGCACCCTGCTCTAACCCTGCCCAAACCCCCAGGATATGAGATGGGGACACTGCCGATGGCCCAGGATATGATATGGGCACCCTGCTCTAACCCTGCTCAACCCCCAGGATATGAGATGGGGACACTGCCCGATATCCCAGGATTTGAGATGGGCACCCTGCTCTCACCCTGCCCAACCCTCAGGATATGAGATGGGGACACTGCCCGATGGCCCAGGGTATGAGATGGGCACCCTGCTCTAACCCTGCCCAACCCCCAGGATATGAGATGGGCACCCTGCTCTAACCCTGCCCAACCCTCAGGATATGAGATGGGGACACTGCCCGATGGCCCAGGATATGAGATGGGCACCCTGCTCTAACCCTGCCCAACCCCCAGGATATGAGATGGGGACACTGCCTGATGGCCCAGGATATGAGATGGGCACCCTGCTCTAACCCTGCCCAACCCTCAGGATATGAGATGGGGACACTGCCCGATGGCCCAGGATATGAGATGGGCACCCTGCTCTAACCCTGCCCAACCCCCAGGATATGAGATGGGCACCCTGCTCTAACCCTGCCCAACCCCCAGGATATGAGATGGGGACACTGCCTGATATCCCAGGATATGAGATGGGCACCCTGCTCTAACCCTGCCCAAACCCCAGGATATGAGATTGGCACCCTGCTCTAACCCTGCTCAACCCCCAGGATATGAGATGGGGACACTGCCCGATGGCCCAGGATATGTGCTGGGGGAACTGCACGAGTTCCCATAATGAAGGGGACATCGACGTTTCTGGTGGGGAGAGTGCACCCCCACTAACAGGACCTGGAGACACTACTGTAGAAAGAGACATGCCAGCGCACACTTGGTGACCCAGATGTGCTTCATGGGTTACTAGGAGCTCGGAAGACCTTTGGGCGGGGGAAGGGGAGGGTGCTCCCATAGGTGCTCACTTGTGGCAGGTAGCCTGGACAAAGCTTGCTTCTGCAGACTCTTTTGGGTGCCAACTAACTTAGGTGAAGCTTGCTCCTGCAAAATGTTGCGGCTGCCAGTTAGCCTAACTGAAGGGTATTTCTGCAGCCTCCTACGCGGGCTCACATCTGCAGCCAGCCTGGGATACGCAAAGCTAACAATCTTGCTTACGCTACCAGTCTTTATGAAGCTCGCTGCTGCAGCATCGCACAAAGTAGCTAACTGAAGCTGGCTAAGGCAGCTAGCTTAGGTGAAGCTTGCCTTTATAGCCATTATCGAGTGTGTGCCCCAGCAACCTCTCACATGGTGTAGCTAAACTACATGGTGCTAACTTATGTTGTGTTTTTTCTAAAGCGTCTACTGCTATTGGTATGACCTCGAAGTGATGAGGAAGACCGTTGTCAGAGCGTACACGTAAATGAAAGGAGAGTTGTAAGGCAAGCATACTTTTATTGCCAAATCGTTGAAAGCAGAGAATGGCTAGGTTTAAAGCAACTGTTTTAGTCATGCAGCGTATATTTGCAAAGGCATACGGAAGAGTGCTACGTCAAAGGTTATGTGCAGCACTGGTCAATGGGACTCAGCTGTGTGACAAGACTTTACAAAGCCCCCAGCTTAACTAAGGGAAGCTGGGGGCGCAGTCATCTAATCTGCTCTGTTCTCATTTCCCCAGCCGCCATTGCCTGAAAGGGACACCATGGGAATAGATGGGCCATAACTGTCACTGGGGTGGGGGCCATCACTGTTAAAAGCAGGATTTATACATGCTGGGCACACTATTGTTTTTCCAAATATGCAGCTGATACTTTCATAGAAAAAAAAAAGTAATTTCCAAACTCAAAAATTCTGCTTAGACTTGCATTCACAAGTTTTCTTTGAAATGTGTATTTTTTTTGTTGGACCGCCACACACATACCCTGTAATTGTTGGGCCCCTTCCTTTGTGTTTTATCACAGTTCATATTTAAAAATATGTTATATGCTTGTCACACTGCTTAATCACAAATAAATGCTTGGCGCTTTGAAATAGTATTGCCTTATTGTATACGTGCCTTAAAAGCAAACAAATACCTAAATAAACTGTGGGTTCATGGGTGACAACATTTGATTTTAACTACAGGGGCAGAAATACCCCCACCTCCACGATAGGCTGTCCCACTCTTTCACTTTGAACCACATTGGACTCTATAATAACTTGTTTTTATACAGCGCTTTCTACCACAGTTTTTGCTCAGTAGTCCTCATGCTAACGACCTTGGAAATACTATGGCAGCTTTTGACCAAATCCGAGACTGTGTACAGGAAGGGATTGGTGGGAATGTCCTCGAGCAATTCCTTCTTAGTGCTGTCAGTCCCCAGCTGTGTGAATGTCCCTGAGCAGTGTCTTCTCAGTGCTGCAGAAGATAAGTGCGAGGTTTGTACGTGTCATAACATTTGTTAAAGTTTCCCCAGAAGCTATAAGAAATATGGGTGCCTGACCATTCACTGCATGGACTCTTTTCAAAGGTAGCTAAAAGCCTGTTAGTCACTAAGCCGCACAATTAACATTTCTAATAATGGTCGCAATACCCGTGGCTTATGGTGGCAGCCATGCTTACCAATCCATAACATTCCACACCTCTTTCTAGCCATTAAGATCAAACGCGCATGCATGTGGCACATTTGATCTTTCAATGGTACAAAGTGGAAACATGCTTTAACAATGTTGCTTTATTTATTATTATTTTTAATAATGACTCATGCCAGCATAAGCATATCCTCCATTTGTTAAGACAATAGGGTCCTGCATGCTGTCACTTGTAGGCTCACATTTGTAACGGTGAAAGAGGAACTGCAAGTCCCAGAATCCAAAATTCTTGTGTTTAAAGAAGCAAGCATATACTGTTGGTGACCCTCATGATATAGGGGCCAGATGGACGGTATGCAGTTTTTTTATTATGAAAAGATACAGAATGCTTCCAGTTTGGTGTTGCAGACGATTTTAAAAATTCGTTAGAAAAGGGCGCTTTAATACTTCTAATAGGGTTTCCACAAAAGAAGCTGTATATAGTCGAGCCAGCCAATTTTCTCTTTGCCACTCTTTTATACATGTATATAAATATCCCTGCTCGACCAAGCACCAACCAATTCCCAATCTTCTGACACCCGCAGAATAGGACGGTAATACATAAGTAATTGCACCGAGGCAGAACTGACAAGTGGGTAGATGCTCGGATTACTAAGGGGTGATGTTCATTACTCCTAGAACATAGTTTCAAAACTGCTAGAATCTAAGGATGTGGACCTTTTGCAAGTAGCTGGTATGTTGAAGAGCACAACTACAACTTGTGTAAGTATCAGTTTGACGATATTAAAAACACTGGGGCTCACTGGGGCCATTACGAGTACAGCAGTAGCTGTGCCGGTACTACCAGCAGGTTGCTGCCAGACCCGTAATGATTTACCAACACCTGACTTGCTGGTAACACCAGGGGATTACAACCCTGGCGTTCCGGAAAGTCAGGCACAGTGAATTGTAATTCCCCATTCCCACTGAGTCCCATCGGACTCAATGGGAATGGGGAACACGGAAACACTGGCACCGCTAATAACGGTGCCCGTGCATCCATGGCAGTCTGCTTACTGTGGCTGCTGTGTCCGGCAGGGTCCGACCTCTTGGGTTCAGCAGCTCTGGCAGGCAGACTCATAGTATGCCGGTCCGGAAACAATGGTTGTTTCTAGACCAGCATGCGTGGAATGAGTCCCACTGCCTCCTCTCTTGCTACTGTTTGGCAAATTGAACCAAAATGTATTGAAAAAAGAATCCGGTAGACAAAAAACATGTTGACGAATTGTGCAAAGACAAAACATTATCCAACCCTGAAGGTAATTTTAGGGTATCAGTATTTTACACCAATATTGATATTATTGTAACACAGTTACAAAATGGATTTTGAAAGCAACTGATGATTTGTTTTTTAAATGGGCAGAACGCCTTGCAGCTCGATACAAGGATGAATTAATCTCAAACTTCCCAATGCAACTTCTAAAATTCAGGACAGCATTGAAAGGCCGAATCAAAAACATTTCAGCAGGAACAATGAAAGATTGGCAGATCTTTTATGTTTGAAAAATAGTGGAATTCTGCCAGGTGTTTTGAACGTTGCAACAGCTATTAATTACACTTTTCCTTGCCATTCCAGTAACTGTTGCTACTGAGGAACAATCTTTTTCTAAGCTAAAATTAATAAAACATAGAAGTTTCATGAAACAGGAGAGACTGACAGGACTGTCTATTTTGAGTATAGACAGCAAAAGAAAGTAGATGTTGACGAGCTAAAAGAGGAGTTTTCACAACGAAAGGCAAGGAGAAACAATTTATTCCAACAGAGTACTGGAGTTCAAAAGAAAGGTGCAAGTAACCTTTACATTCTAATCCAAGGATCCAGTAATCTATCATCAGCTACTTGTGTTATTCATGTTCACGGAATAAGCATAACTTGTCCTTCTTGCTTGAAAGTGGGGTAAGCTGTCTAGTAAAATGCATCTTTTATCTAGTCATAAAAACATGTCCCTGAATGCAGGGATACCCATAGAAAAAACAATTTTAAGCAAATCTCCACCCTAAGTAATGGAAAAGTAAAATAAAAAAGTTGTTTTCAAACTTAGAGAGCTTAAAGAGCACTTGACTAACAGCATGAAAGTGCTTAACTAACGACGGAATGATAACAGTGCTTGAACAACATTACAAAATGCTTCTTTTGCCCTAATACTCTACAACCTTAACTTACCAGCAAATCAGTAATCAGTATGTAATTCAGTGTGAGAGCAAAGCAGTAATTGGTGTAGTCTAGTGTGTCAGCCAGTCAAGCAGTCAACAGTCAAATGTGCCAGCCAAGCAGCCAGAAGTCTGAAGTCAAGTGTGCCAGCTAAACAGCTATCAGTCGAGTGAACCCGCCAAGCAGTCATCATTTTATCCCTACCAATCATCAGTACACGTTTGCCAGACGAGCAGTCATCCATCAGGGTTGCCGGCTAAGCAGCCGCAAACATGTAGTCCAGTATGATAGCAAAGCAGTTATTGGGGTGGTTCAGCTTGTCTTTCAGTCAAGCTGTTAACAGACACATTTTCCAGCCAAGCAGTTCACAAACATGTTTGCCAGCCAAGCAGTCATGAGTGTGTAGTCCAGTTTGCCAGAAAAGCAGTCACCAGGCTCTAGTCCAGCGTGCGAAACAAGCAGTAATTTATTTGAGTCAGTCATCAGTCCTTGTTTGTCAGACGAGCAGTCATCTATCAGGTTTGTCAGATAAACAGCCACAAGCCTGTAGTACAGTGTAACAGCAACGCAGAAGTTGGTGTAGTCCAGTGTGTCTGCCAGTCAAGCAGTCAACAGTTAGGTTTTCAGGCCAAGCAGTCATGAGTCTGTAGTTCAGTTTGCCAGCCAAGCAATCACCAGGCTGTAGTCCAGTATGCCATCCAAGCATTCATAAATGACAGCAGTCCAGTGTGACAGCAAAGCATTTCATAGATATGAAGTATTCATTATTTGTAATGTTCCTTTTTTCTCAAAAAATGTAGTTGACAAGTGATGTTGAAATTACTTTAATTAGCGGTTTTGTTTTTAGCAAACCTTCACTTAGCATTTTTAACAAGGAAGAAGTGCATCTGATAATTTGTTTGGAAAATATTGAAAGGCAGTTCATATACAAATACACAATTACTTTCAAATCACTGGGTAGTTTGCTAGATGGTTAAATGTGTGATATATGTTGCTGGTAAGCCACTCCATTTCAGTCTTGTTTCTTTCCTCAAATTATAGTTCTGGACTCCAGGCTCAAAAATCTGTCAGTGTGATAATGTTAATTGAAGGGACTTCAATCACTAAAACAACATGCTGTCACGCTGTCGAGCCTGGTGAGACCATTTTGTTCTTTCTTTACCCTGCTCAATTGCCTTTTATGTTTCTCATTGGTGTTTATGCACTATAGATTAGCATCCACACATGCATTTTCTTTGTATTTATACGTGAATATATATATATATATATAAATATATATATATACATATATATATCATTTTTAGAACTCTGCAATTTCAAATTTCCAATACCTGATTTGGGATAATGACTATATTGGGTTACTGACCACAAAAGTGATGGGTGGAAGGTTTCGAATGAATCTAAACCACTGGCAATTGCTCTGGGCCAACCTTCCACACCACCGTTTTTTAGCCCGTCTGCGCCATTGCAAAAGGGGACCAGCCATGTGCAAATCAGTCAGCAGCTGCCGCCACCGAAGGTAGCAGCCCAGCCCGAACTGCTAGGCCAGGTCCCCTCTGCACAGAAAACCAAGCAACCCCAGACATGTTTCGGCCTTGTTGGACCTCCTCAGTGAGGTGCAGCCTGGTTCCCTGTGGCGCAGCGAGCAAGGGACCCACGTCTGGGCATACCCTCTCTCACAAGGAGAAAAACTGACCACAAAAGTGATGGGTGGAAGGTTTCGAATGAATCTAAACCACTGGCAATTGCTCTGGGCCAACCTTCCACACCACCGTTTTTTAGCCCGTCTGCGCCATTGCAAAAGGGGACCAGCCATGTGCAAATCAGTCAGCAGCTGCCGCCACCGAAGGTAGCAGCCCAGCCCGAACTGCTAGGCCAGGTCCCCTCTGCACAGAAAACCAAGCAACCCCAGACATGTTTCGGCCTTGTTGGACCTCCTCAGTGAGGTGCAGCCTGGTTCCCTGTGGCGCAGCGAGCAAGGGATCCACGTCTGGGCATACCCTCTCTCACAAGGAGAAAAACTGACCACAAAAGTGATGGGTGGAAGGTTTCGAATGAATCTAAACCACTGGCAATTGCTCTGGGCCAACCTTCCACACCACCGTTTTTTAGCCCGTCTGCGCCATTGCAAAAGGGGACCAGCCATGTGCAAATCAGTCAGCAGCTGCCGCCACCGAAGGTAGCAGCCCAGCCCGAACTGCTAGGCCAGGTCCCCTCTGCACAGAAAACCAAGCAACCCCAGACATGTTTCGGCCTTGTTGGACCTCCTCAGTGAGGTGCAGCCTGGTTCCCTGTGGCGCAGCGAGCAAGGGACCCACGTCTGGGCATACTGACAAGCAGAATCAAATATTTTATAATATTTGACTTTGATCACTGTACTCTGCTTGTTATCTTTAACACTTCTTTATGTATATTTGTCATTCAATACCATAAGTATTGCATTACATTATATGCTGACTGTGCTATGTATTAGATACACTACATTGTACATGAATTGGTAGCAATGTTTACAAATGTTTACAAAACAGTGCGGATGCTTGTCAAGATATGAGTGGGATTAATGGCTATGAGTGGAGCATAAATGTACGAGTGGAGCAAATGTGTATGGGTGGGGCATATGGTGCTAGGCATGGTCTAAGTTGGTGGGCAGTGCATAACTATGTTGGGTCGGAGCTTACGGTGGCCCCCATCGGGCGGTCTCGCAGGAGGCTGACATTTTGTGTTACGCCACGTCACCTGCCCCTTCTTCCCCTATGCCCCACGTGCAACTGGTGAATCTGAAGAAAAGCCTCTGGGATGGAACTTACATGCCCAAGACTGATTGGTTCATCCTAGGCTTCCTTGGCAGTGCATGGGCTCTAAGATTGTGCTCTCAATTTATAGGTAAAACCTATTTTAAATAAGTGTTTTACTTCTGCACATGTTTATTTTAAATTTCTGGAATTTCCCAGTCTGAGGTGATATTCAAATTATGAAGAACTATGTTTACAGGCAAGTAACCCTCACTTCCTGTAGTGTCATTTCCTGTGATGTCATTGAATGCAAATTAAGGGGCCCACACTTAATGTACTGCACTTGGCCCCGCAACTCCTAGGACCTGCCATGGTTGGAGGCATTGTACAAGTGTTTGCGCTATTAAGTGGAAACCATGCACAGGGACGTGGCTCCTCCCAGTTTTCCATGCATTGTTTGCATATTTTAGTGCAGCTTATGGAAACGTCTGTCTGCTAATTCGTGCATGCTGGCATATGCTCTCCACTCTGTGAATTCCCAATGGGGAGGATAAATGAGCCTGCTCCTCTGTTCAAATCAATTGTAATTGCATAGTGCATGCAGAGCATGTGTGCAAACTATTTATTATTCATTGCAACACCCTTACCACATACCCTGCAGGCTGCAATGTCCTTCTAGCACTCGACCTATCCAGCTCTAACAGCTGTGATGTGTCCCATGTGTGTGACTGGGAGGACCTTCTCCTCCCATCGTCTTCTGAGAAGAGGTGAAACAGAGCCCCTTCATGTGGCAGAGCTCTTTGCGATATTCAACTGTGAGAGACTGCAGCTTACATGTGAGATTGTTTTGCCGTTTTTTGGTCTCCATTACATTGTGGAAGGGATGGGTGGAGCCCATCAGAACTGGGTCATTGATGGCCTCCCATAGGCAGACACACTTCCTGAAACTGGTCTTTTTCATCAGGATGCCTAAAAGCTGGGGTGCTCCCTTGGCGACCGAGCACCTGCAGCTCATTATCACTAAAATGTCATAATCTTGATCTTCCGGTAACTTCCCATTAACTCCTATCTCTTTCTGGTTACTCTTCTTGCATTGCAAGTTAGTGCAACCTGTGGACTCTGAGTGGATTCTGATTCAAATATGACAGCGACAAAGATTCTGCATATGTGCTGTAGAAACTTTTTCAAACTCAGCACGTGTTCATTGTGTTTTCTGGATAGTTTTTGCAGAGTTATCAGATTGGCCCAACGCACTTTTACTGTTACTGCTGTCACATCATTAAACATCTAATCTTTCCGATGGTGTAAAAACTCTCCATGTGGTACTGGTATTTACCGAACACAGAGTTTTGACTGCAAAATCTAACTGATAATTACCAAAAAAGAGGTATGGGCGCCCCTCTGCATGAATGAACACTGAAATGCTATTGAATTCTCCTCTGAACAAGCGTACCAACAGCAACCCCAGACACGTGTTTCAGCCTTGTTGGGCCTCATCAGTGAGGTGGAGCTGTGCCTCTCTAAGCACAGTGCACAAGGGTCTAGGTCTGGATGACCCTAGGTAACTTAATGTGACCAACCCTAAGTCCCTTAAACAAACTGAAAAGAGATATGGTTGCCCCTCTGCGAGAACGAACACGGTCATTTGATCTGTTCTTTGGGAAAGTGCCCACTCGAGAGTCGCAGCCACATTTTAGCTCACTGTACCTTTGACAAAGGAGAAATATACATTTGCCTATCAGTCTTTGTCCCGCCCACATGGGCAGGCCAGCACAGAAATGCTAGGCAATTCTCCTCTGAACAAGAGTACCAACAGCAACCCCAGACATGTTTTTCGCCTTGTTGGGCCTCATCATTGACCCACTTAGTCAAACAGAAAGAAAAGTGTAACAATGTCCACCATGATTCACAGCACTTTTTAGAAGAAAGACTCCAATAGCAACATTATAGATGTATACAAGTTGAGTGGAAAGTTTTGAGGAGAATATAAACACTGTGAATGGGACTGATGAAAAGCGTTTAGAATCAATGAACACAAGGTGAGGGTCTGTAAATTTACAAGAGAAACAGGAATTCAGAGAGGACAATTTAGGGTTTAATCCAAGCATATCCTAGATGCCGCAATGCAAGAAAAAATGCAATGAAACGCATGGTACACATGGGCTGTGTGGAGCCCACAAACCGGATGTGTACAGCATTTTTTGAAAGGACTGTCCCTTACTCACTTCTCACCCTGCCATAATGTGTGTGTCCAATATCTACCTTTATTAGAATTTGGCACTAGTTTGCGCATAATTCTGTAAACATTAAGCACGTAATCTAACTTTATGGTGATCAACTACATGTCAACCTTAAGCACAAGGCAATTCAATTCCCTTGCCTCTAGACCAACATTACCAAACCTTTCCTCATCATTCTCTTCATGTACTCAATTCACATTATGCCAAGGTGTAACACATTTGTGCGTGGTGTTTCTTGTTGCACTTGTGGAAAACACTATAGCTGCGAGGCACTGCCTTGCTTTTGTTATGAGAGACCTAAAGTATTGCCATTATTTTGGTATTCCACTCCCGGCAGTCTTCACAACTTGTTTAGTTGTTTCCTGTAACTTTTTTACTGCATGCAACTCAGTCTCCTTCTTCCCTTCATTTTTTGTATTAAAGTATTGATGCTAGATGTGACGGTTTGGATTCTGCCCTGAAGAAGTCCATGGATGAGTAGGGGCTAAATTGCCCACTCAGCCCTCAAACTGCAACAAAACAAGAGTGAACACAATCATAAAGGTAAAACAGGCACAGTTAAGAGGGCCTCGTAATGAGTTGGGCGGTATTCCAGCAGTAAATCTGCCAGAAAACCACCCAACTCAATTACCATTACCTCCACTTGGCCCAGCGGAATTACCGCCAGATTACAAGTGGCGGTGGCAGAGTTAGTCCCCATTTTTATGGAATCCATTGGACTCTACGTGCATTTTTGGAGGAATTAACTGCTGCAGTAATTCCACCGAATGTGTTGATTTTTGCCAGAAAGTGGGAGGATTGCCCTCCAGCATGTCCCACTCCAGGGCCATACTTGTAGTATGGCAGTGCCGGAAAAGTGGCAATAATTCCATTACTGACAATTTTTTCCCTGACCGCCATACTTGTAATGGGGCCCATAGTTACTTCACCTTTTGTGGTAAAGAGGGCCGAGGGAAGGGTTTACTCTCAAGAGAGGTGTGAATGTGATTCAGTAGCAACCCAAACAGCAAAGCATAACAGTCCAAAACAAAGGAAATGTGCAATCAAGGTTCTTGGAAATGTATATAAATTAATAAAACATACTATCTTCCAAATAACTAAATAGACAAATACTATTCAAAACCCATCCCTAAAGAATGAACAGAGAATAAGCAAAGATAGCACAATACAGCACTCTGCATAATGAGTCAGGGGTGTAAGGTAAGTGAAAACCATGTTTAAAAATGTTCATTTTAAAAGCATATGTTTCTTGAAGGTAGTAAGGGATTCAGTGACTTAACTAGTATGTACAGGCCGAAACAGGATGAAAGAGACAGTTAATATCAGTAGTAGCTACTTAGGTTGTTTGGTGGTATGACTGCATCAAACCAGGCTTTTTGGTGCTGATCCAGCAGTTTGAATCGGGTTTGACTGTGTCAGCGGCGTTGTTCCAGATGGGAGCAGAATTCGAGCCATAATCATTCTGAGGTTTGTTGCGGTTCGGGAAGTGTGGATCCTAAAGGCCACCAGTGTCTGTTCATCATTGAAGTGGCTGGTGACTGGATACATGGTTCGAGTCAAATGGCTCAAATGCGGTGTAAGAAGATTGTGGTTCGCAGGTTCCTCCATGGTCTGGCCAACTGCTGATGAAACTTTGTGGTGAACAGGCTGGTGGTTCCAAGAGGCGGTTTGAAGATGGTGGGTGCAAATATGAGCTTCAGGTTTGTGTTGGAGCAACAACGCAATCAGCTGGCATGGTACGACAGCAAACCTGTTCAAAGGTGCAGTTCAGCGGTTTGGGAGCAGCATCACATTGTTTTAGACGGGGAGTGGTGTTGAGCTGGGTTTGAACAAGTGCTTGTTGTGCAACACATTATATGCTTGAAGAGGATGAATTGTAAGGGCCACCAGGGTTAGTTCAACAGTTGGTTCATCTGTGAAGATGCTGGAGACTGGATCCTTGGTTCAACTGGATCGGTTTGATCGATCTCTTGATGAGCTGTGGATCGTAAGTCCCACCAGGGTCAGTGTGATGGTCAGTTTTATGGTGAAGATGCTGGAGGTGGAATACATAGCAGGCTTCATGTGGCATTTAATGGTGGGGCTAGATGGGCCACCGGGGTCAATTTGACTGGCGATGCCAATTTGCTTGGAAGATACTAGTGGTTTGAGCAGTGGTTAGAAGACAACAGATGCATTGATGAGCCTGAGTTTCGAGCCTAGGCTTCAACTCGCTCGGCTAGTACGGTGAGGCAGAGATCAAGTTTGAACATACCGGACAGTGAGTCGAGGAGGTAGAGTGCCAACAGCAGCACCAGGGGATCCTTTGGTTTTGAAGGAAACAAACAGGGTTGAATCACGGCTCAAATGAGTTTGACGGTAGGAACATAGGTTTCCTGGCTGTCTTGGTCCTGTGGTTGCTGTGCGTCTAAATCCAGGGGCTCAAGCATTAGGTTTGGGACTTGCGATAACATGGTGAGATCCTGGGTTCTGTTGTGGCTGGCAAAGAGGCAGCTCTTGTCTCAGCTACAGGGCATCCAAAATGTTCCCTGTGGATGGTTAGGGGACAGAGCTCGCCTCTGCCTTGGGAACTCAATCTTCACCTCACTGGCAGACAACTTTGGAGATCAACTCTCCCAACAGATGCCCAATTATTTTTTCCTTAGGTCTATGTTCAAGAGTGAATCAAAGAAGTGGTGCGAGACCCCTTCCTTTAAAGGAAAAAAGTCCGCAGGTGATTGAACTGAAGCTAGCCTGCTTAAGGAGTCCAATTCCTGCTCTTACAATAAGTGGTTTTTGCTCTTCTGACATCACCCCCAAAGTGCATTGTGCTAAAGGAAGTGGAGGGGGCAGGAAAAATATAAAGTAGCAAGATGGCAGAATCTTCCTTCATCTGTACAGAGCTCCCCCTGTCTAAACTAACTAAAATACTTTTGAAATGCAAATCCCTAGAGTGAGGCCAAACCTTTTGTAAATGGATGTGCCTTTTTGTTCCTGTACCCAGGTCAGCTTCACATGAAGTGGCTGTCTTCTGAGAAGGACTCTACCTGCCCTTACAAAGGAACAAAGAGAGCCAATCCCACAAGGCTACAGTGCTACCCGGAGTGGTAATGTAGATGGGGGACCAAATCTGACCAACATGCTCCCCACACAACTCTCAACAGAAAGGCAGAGGAATGACAGATGTGCCTCACTTTTAGGTCCATCACCGCGAACTTCAATGTATCGCAGATGTGAGAAGCGTTATTCTCTCAGACAACCATTCAGGCCATACCCAATCGATGATTTGGACGATATGGAAATTACATCGATCGAGCAAGTCGACTAACTGCAAAACCAGACATTAATGATGCCATCACTGACATCATGACATAGTTGCACCATACATAAAGTAGATATTCATCCTTTCATGAAGTTAAACAAACATGCACTAGTTTATTGCATATAGGCATGAAGCACATGCTTATGACCAACCTAGGTAGAGGACAGATACTCCTACATATCTTTAAATTCATATCTTTTGCAAAAGCTGAAACCGCAAGATGGAAAAAGTTCATATATTTAGCTTGCACATGCTTGACTGCTACTAACATGAAGAAGCAATATGGAATGATATAGAAGCTATAGATCTCTGAAACAAATAGCAAAGGAGAGACAGGCATCAAGCACATGGAAAGATTGACATGATCCCCGCAGTCAGAGGCAAGCAGAAATGAGGCACTAAACCAAGGCCAAGTGGAGACAGAAAGTTCCAGTTACCAAGACAATGAGCCACCTGCAGAAAATCATGCTAAAATCCTCACAATTACAAGCAGGACAGCCTCAGTGGTCTCCACAGACATGATGCAGCCAAACAGGACAATCAATGCCCATTCAACCTAGGTGGAAAAAGAGGACTGTGACCATCAAACCAGAGGGTAAAAGCTACAAGTGTTGCCTTCGAGCTGTTAACTGAATGCACTCTCTCAGGCTTAGGTGATCAGAGATGGCAACATTAGGGAACACTTTGCACCTCGATGTTCATTCGCATTGTCTTGAAAAGGTACATTCTGTCTAGTAACTGCCCATGGTCCCAGGGATTGGAGGACACATTCTGCCAAATCCAGATTCACAATTCACGTTGCAATCTAATTTGCTGAAAGGGCCAATAGACTCTCTGCGCCCTGCAACATTGGAGTTCGATACTAGTAGAGGTGGTCCTAAGAGGAGCCACTAGATATGACTATCCAATTGTAAAATAACCCATATATTGTGTGTATGTAGCCTGCCCAAACTGACCAATGTAAATGTGTGGTAGGTTTCTGGGATGAAACCTGAATTTGTGATGTCACACTGGAATAAAACCCAGTGTCACGTGCTTAGAAGACGAGAGCTCCGGCAGATACTTGATTTTCTGGTGTGATCCCTGTGCTTTTGGTTGTTAATAAAAGACAGTGGGACTCATTACGACCCTGGCGGTAGGTGGTTAACAGGGCCGGTAGAGCTGCCGGCCCCGTTAACCCCCTACCGCTTCATTACAAGGTCTCCTCGCGGCACCCGCTAAGGATGCCTGGTAAAACCTAGCGGGTCCCGCGAGCAGACCAGGACACAAACAACGGGCCCGTCATTAACGGGCCCGTTGTTCGCATCGTCCCCATTTCCATTGAGCCCTATGGGGGCTCAAATAGGAATGGGGATGTACCCGGTCTGGGTTCCCTGAATGGGGAAATACTGGGCCCTCCAAGGTCAGAATGGCCTGGTATTTCCCCATTCAGGGAACCGGGACCCGGTACCCGATATGGTGGCAGCCATGCCACAAACAGCGGCATGGCTACCTCCATTGTCACAATGAGGCACAGTAACTTTGCCCCATGGTGAGTGTTCTATTCTTGTGGCGGGGAATCTTTGATGGACCCAAGTATTCTCTGCTGATAATCGGGGGTGACTGCTACAGAGCCCTGCCCACATCTATACAGTAAGGTCCAGCCTGCCTGGGTAAATACAAATAATCTTTCCAGAGCTGAGCATGGGTTCACAGGGCTGACATATGTGTGATATCACATTGCTGTGGCTGTAATAATTATGATAATACCAGCTGCCACACCATAGCTCAGTTCTGGTTTATATTTAAATATTATTCTGCCACCAGCAGGTATACTCATAATTTTAGGGTTTTGGAACAGAGGTGCATATCTTAAAATTAGCCCCTGCGCTGGAGAGATGTACAGTCACTGCAGTTGTCAAATGGGCACCTGTGACCTCTGAACCTCCTATCTGCCACTGATAGAGCAGGTTTTGCAGATCAGGCTACTGATGCAGCTGGGAACAAGCTCACACTATGATTTTGGCATGGAGCCTATGAAAGGGGAATCTGATTAGCAGATGACCCTTACACAGATGGAATTTCCCACATCATTTTATTCAAATAATAAAAATCAAAACAGCCAGGGCTCCTACGGCGTTGCCAAAAAATGACAATCCGCACACTGGGGCTATTGCTCAGTGGACTAAGGCATCATCTTCACGGATCTATGTTTGATCGTGTGATTATATTTTCAAATCCCAGTAGATCCCCTCAGTTCTATAGCCTTCTGACATGACAATATGAATACGGTTAAGTCAGTAACAATAAATATCTTTCATTCTTCACCAAGAGACACCTGTGTGAAGCAGTAGAGCAGCAATATATGTATTTGTCCTGAGCATAGTTTATCCTTATCCTATCCAATCGCCATAATTTTCTCCTGGAATTTGTTGGGATGCATGTACAGTGTCCCAGCCAGGCAAAGAGGTTCAGGTTGAGGAAAACCTATTAGGGAACAATATTATGCTGTGGACAGCACATACATTGTATTCGTTATGTCAGACACACATTAGAAACCCACACATAGCAACACTGAAAGAGCAACGGATGTATTAATGGTACAACACTTTTTAGGCGTCATTCACACCGACAACTCGGTAAATCACCCAAAATGAACGCAGGTATCTCACTTTAAAGGGGAGTGACTGTTTTCACCAAGCATGTGGAGGCAGACTAAGGAAATCACAGGGCCATCCTTGTGTTAGATCTACAGGGCAAGTCACGGGAAATAGATGCCCTTAAATTGTGCAACCATCCACGGTGGGTTTTATGTACGTTCTGCATCCGGGCCAAACATCTGTGCCAACAGGTGAAGTCTGTTGCACCTTCTGCAGGCTCATAAAGGCAGTAAATGAGAGGCCTTCTCCTCGCTAGTTATACTGCACACAGATGGTTCCATTTCAGGGCACTATAACTAGTGAGCTTTTAAATGCCAGCAGGATAGACAGTGAACATTATTTGCAACCCTGCCACTTTATGTGCGACTTTAAGAAACAATTGCCACCTCCTTTCCTGTGTTTCCTTTTATATGTACAAAAAGATTGACGATGTTACATCAGATGACTAGTTTAAGGGCATGATGTGCACTAATGGACTCGAAGCAGATTTTTTGCAGTCTACAAAATCCGCGCTACAGAGCTAAAGATGCTTGGGAGCCATTTCGTATTATTAAAGCCCCCTTACTTCCGACTCATCCTTCTAATCCTAGGAAATGTCTAATTGAGATGCGCGTTAAGCTTCTTACCCTGCTGCAATGCAATGTGCGCGGGGAACGATGCTATAATATGCTCTCTAAGCTCCTATGATGGTGCTATTTTTGTTAAAGGAGGCTGGCTGCTGAGGCCTCGTGTCTAATACATTATATGGTTTCATTCTTGATGCTATTGCAGTCGTGTGCATGGGTGGGGTGGAGGGTTCTCTTAGGCTAGTGCAAATGTATAACTTGACAATGGTTTACAATTATCCTTTGTGATACATTGATTTGAATGGCCCAAGGCTTATCATTGTGAAAAGCTCTTGAAACTGGTTAAAACAAATCTTAATTCTGTCTGATTATCTATTCATTGTTATGAAATGCAATGGAACTTGAACCCACGTTCAAAAACCTGTGCTTGCAGAGCAGAATGCGCACCCACGACAAATAAAGTGTTCACTTAAAAATACCAGACAAAAGTCTATGGAGGCACCCATGTGCACTCAGAATTCGAAAATCTCCCCAGGTTTTTAAACCGATGTAGGGGAAGCATGGGGCCAGTTCAAACGATACATTGTAATTATAATTACATTTTGTACGGGTACGGGTGAAGGAATTGGCATTTTCAGAACAGTGCAAACAACAGGGGACCAATTTAGCATGTAAAGGAAATCTGCTGATGAATCGTTGTGCTCTCCTTGTATGCATTGAAGCCTACTTGCACAATTAGGGACTGGGTGCAAAAAAGTGGGCAGAAAGAGGAGATATAACAGTGATGAAACTAAATGTGCATATGCAAAATGATAATGGCGAAAGATGTGAGCAAGAATAGGCAATGCCTATCAGGACACTCCTACACTTGGAGACAAACCAACAAAAGGAAAGGCATGGTCATTCTTTTTTTTAAATTATTTTTTCAAATTATTACAGTGTTGCACAGCTGGGCAACACCAACTTTGATCACATCAATAACACACACACACACATTGGATAGTCAAATACAAGAAACAACTAAAGAGGTAAGCAAACGTCATAGGAGTCTATAAAACAACTTAAAATAAAATATGTCAGCGCATACCCATAAGAATAATAATAAAAGAAGCAACACACAAGGAAGGGCAATTAAAATGTATTTATTTATTTATTTATTGTTGTTTTCAGTTAATATAACTTTTACAACAAAATACTGCAATACAATATCAACTACTTTCTTTGTTTTTTACATATTAATTCGTACATACAAAACATACATTTTCAGATAATCAGAATGCAAAATGTGCATCTCTTTGTACCATTAGAGTCTTAATTAAAAAACACAGATCGAAATCATCATAACATTTCTCACATATTAAAATTGCTAGACTAGTTTCAGAGAGCGAAACATCAGCGTTATATTAAAATAACACATATCGAATCTCTCATATAATATCCATGTATATTCTAAGTTTGAAAATCAACATTGAGACAAGGTAGCGCAATTTGCCAAACCTTTTACAAAGCAATTATCGTGGCTTGTCAGGATTTGTTCAAACAATAGTTCCAGAAATGCTCCGTGGCAATGAAATCAAACTGATGGCAATATTGACTGTACAAGGATCGATATACAGCCTCCAGTTTCTGACACGCGGTCAATATGTGTTTTACAGTTTCCAAATTCGATCCTATCTCACATACGTTGGTCTGGAGCAATTTTCCACCTTGCTCCATGTGTTGCTCTAGCTGGTAATTGATTAAGGCGCAATTTAAGACAAAACCTATGCACTTTAGGCCATGGACACTTGATCCAGCACGATTGGGGAGTAAGATACTTATAATCAGCAATTCCTCCTATCTGTTGATGGTTATGTAGCAAACTAAATCGACTAAAATTATCTTCCCAATCTTTCCTTTTTGCTTTATTTTTAAAAACTCTTTTTACTATCTCATATTTGGCACAAGTAGATCGTTTAGGTGACCAATTCAGCTTTTCATAGTAAGATAAACAGAGAGTGGCATATGATGGTACTGTTTTCTTACTGGGTTCCTATATAACTACCTCTTCTCCTATCATTTGCAGCATCTCGCTCTTGGGATGGCAGCAAGCTTTTAATAGTAGACGGGCTCTAAGGTATTGTACTATTGATCTCAAGGAATCCCTCGACCCTGTCTAACCAGTCAAGGTTTGGCATTGTAAGTGCTTCAAGTCCATAGGATACAACCGGTATGAACCACTGAGTATACCGGGACATTATTCCTTTAAGTGCGCATCCAGCATAATCTTTAACAAACTTCTTCACTAACATGTTATCTGACGGGTGCATGTGATCCTACTATCAATTAATGATGTATACCCTAATTTACAGTCTATTTCAAACCACAAGAATTTATATGAATCTGTATACTCAATAATTCCCCAACTAACACGCATTGCGGGCCTGTAAATCTTTTTAGAGGAAACACGCATGACTCTGGTTTTCGTCAAATTAATAGTCATTCTGTATTCCTCTGTAAAGCGGCCCAACTCCTCAAGTGTGGCTTTCATACCACGTATAGAGTGATCCATGATCACAAGGTCATCAGCGTATAATAGAGCAGTAACTTGTGGTTAAGAATCTGGCTGGAGTTTGGGTAAATCTTTCTAGTCCGCGTATCAGTTTGGCTATGTATAAATTAAACCGTTTCACGCGCTTATTGATCTGAATCGGATGAGACAAGCAACCTTTATTATCGAGTCGTATTCGGGTACTGTTATTCTGATGTAATTTGACTAGAATTTCCTGAAACCATAATGGACATTTGTAATGTTGTAAAACCTCCCAAAGTTTATTTCTGTTGACACTGTCAAAAGCACGAATAAAATCAACAAATGTTACATAAATCGAAGGATTATTACATTTTTTAGCTCTGTCAAAAATGGCGTCTAGTAGTCGAATTTTGTCTGATGTGCTAATTCAGCCCTAAAACCTGTTTGAAAGGGGTGCAGTATGTTAATGGAACTAGACCAGTCTTCGAGATGTTTCAAGACAATTGCCACAAAAATCTTGCTCGTAGTGTCAGCAATGAGAGCAGTCTATAATTCTCGGGATTAGTATGAGACCCGGCTTTAAAAAACAAAATAAGTATGGAAGTTTTCCAAGAATTAAGAATAGATTTCTCATCACATACCTTCTTAAATAAAGCCAGCAACACTGTTGACCAGGTCTGAGGATCAGATTTAACCACAGCCGAAGAAAGACCATTAGGACCCAAAGCTCTGGAGTTATTTAAATTTTTGATTATTGCAATAATGTTGTTTTGAGTCATGGCTAAAGGCCAAGGCTCTAATGTTTAGTTTATGAGATCTTCCATGCTACTATCAAACATATTATCCATAGGAAATTGAGTCCAGTGGGTTCCTCAATGGAATTCAGAATCTGAGGTACAGTGCTGCCTCATACTTTCTTTAACACTTTCCAGATAGAACTGGTCTCCTCCTTTTGGATAGCTCCAATAAGTGTTTGCCATTGTTGGTTAACTCTGTCAAAAAGATATCTTTTGGACCAACCCCGATAATAATTCATCTCGATTTTCCTATGTATTACATACTCATTTGCTGCCAATGGTATCTGTTTCAATTTCCGAAGCTCCCAATGATGTACACGTCTGGCAAGCACAACTTTTCTGTCAAAAGAAGAAAGGTGTTCACGTCCCATTGCAACTTGGGGTTCTATTCGTGCAGAAGCAACTTCAATGGACAAGGATAGAATCAGGGCTTCCTATTTGTCACCCATACAGTGACTTAAGCATCTGCTTATTTATTTTTTTAGTTTTAGTGTAATTCCAAGTAATTTTACCACCACTATTTGTGACCCCTATGTCAATAGGTCCCCGAAGGGAGGAATTATCAGTTCCAATTTTCAATTTGGCCAATATTAAAGCATGGTCACAGTATGTGGGGGTAGAGACTTCAAAGTCATAGATGTGGTTAATTATAGACATATTTCCACATATATAATCAAGCGTGCCAGCCTTCTTCCCCAATTTCCAAGTGCACTTGCCATGTGTGTCACTAATAGTTCTACCATTTAAGGGCCAAAGTTCCCAGTCTCGTAAAAATATGTTCCACAAGCAGCCTCTGATGTTACTTTTACCTTTTATCATGACATTTGTCTGGGCAATATTTTCACATACCATTTTCATGGAAGACACACCGCAGTTAGCATTTATATCACCACCAAATATTACCATATTGTTACCATCCTTTAAGAACCAATTTGTGAAAACCTCATCTAGCATCTCTTGCAATTGGCTTGTTTTACCTGTAGCTGGGGGATCATAAATATTGACAATGAGAATGTTAGGAGTAAATGTCCCTTCCTTAGCTCGAATTTGAGTGATTAAAATATTATCATTGTCAGTGGGGATCTGTATTCTATTAGAGTGGTAGTCATGAGAAATACCAGTCATTAAACCACCATACGGGCGCCATTCCTCTTCCTTTTTGGCATGCAGTTGGAATACACAATGAGAATCAACAAAAAAATCAGAAAACAGCTATGTTTCCTGTAAAAGAAAAACTGGGAACTTTACAATATTGTTAATGGAACCACTAAGATTAGTAAAATGAGAATGGCCTCTTGTGTTCCATGATGCAATGGCCAGTTCTCATGGCACAACAGACTCTAGTTTAGTTAATATTTTTTTAACCATGACCAACCAACGTGATTTTCATCCTGGGGCTCGCCATTCACTGGCGTTGCAGACACCGGTTGTGCATTTGACATTCCACAATGATTGGAAGTGGGGCAGGTTGGTGATTCTAATTGGAAGGTAACACACAGTGGATATTGGTAATAGTACCAAATTTACGTTTCACTGGATGTTTCACTGGATGTATACAGGAAAAGTCACATGATTTAAAAATGCGTAATACAGGTATTTTTGCACATAATTCGAGAATAGATGCCCTATTTATCGTATTTTTTTGTTTGGTTTTCCAAAGTCTCTCCAATAGTTACAATGAGGGCATCAAGCTCGACAGGCGGTAGATTTTCCAGTGCTTTTTTCCCTGGTTCTTCTATGTGGTCTTTCTTGCTCTTTTTATTCCTTTTGGAAACTTTGACATTCACTTGTCGCTCAGACATAGTCGACCCTTCAGTAGATATTTTGTACATGGAGGAGTCAAGAGTTACATCTTTGCAGATCTTTTCAAGGTTTTTGTTATTTTCCAACCAACTTGTCAATGTACCTGGTTTGAATGATAGTTTCTTTTTTTTCTTGTTTATTCATTTTCGTGCACGTTTAGATCTTGCTTTTATGGCCACACGTGGTTCATCAGGTTGAGTCGGCACTTGTGAGAGGTTAATGTTGTCAGCTAAAGTACTATTAACCACCTTGGTTTGAGCAGGACTTTGACAGCGTTATTTGGTTAGGGCACATTTTTGCTTTCTATTAAGATGTATAATGGGGGATTCAGTGATTGTGAGAATATTTTCATGATCATTATCAGGTATATTTTGTGTGTGGTTAACTTGCACAATTTCAATTTGGACGCTATTTTCCACCTGCACATTGCTTTCAGTTTTATCTGGTATCACTTGGCATGCAGCTGAAGAGGTTCCTTGCCATACCAGTGTTTCCAACAGCTGATCATTTTTAATTGCCTGATAATAGTTTTGATCCGATAGCTTTATGAGTATTTTTTAAGGCAAATTGAAGCAAGCCTATAGAGGGAAATGGCACTTGTTCAATGTTGGATTGCTCTTTGTCCTTAACGTTGCCTGGGTTACTCTCTTCAGAAATGTTAATGACCTTGTGCGGTTTATCATTTTCAGATGCTTGATAGCTGGGAATGCCTGATAGTGGCAACAATGAGGGAGTACTTTACAAATGATTAAAAGATCGAATATGATGCAGAGATGTGATGTTTGGAATGGGGGCTGACTGATCACGCAGTTGCTCAGCCAGCGCAAGCTCCGCCTCAGCAGTCTTGCGGTTTGTGCCGCATAAGCGATAGCACAGATCGAGCAATGAATTATCGTCCACTGCATCATATTTCTGTGATGCAGCGCTCAATCGGCTGCTAGCTTGAGGCGGTGGATGAATTTCAGCCATCACGACCGGCATACTGATAGTAGGCAATTTGATATTGTGTCCGGTTCCGGGTTTAAAGAAGTCTGTAATCGGGACAGCAGCGATTTTATTACTGTCAATTGTAGTGTTAGAGTTATTAACTTCCTGTATGTGTTTGTTACCTTTTACATACGGTTTACTTTTGCGCAGATTGTAGTGTTTACCTTTCCTCATGACCTTTCCTGGCATTTTAGCCAGAAGATGATAGGACGCTTACCTTAGCTTAAATCAAGGAAGACAAACGCCTTCAGCCAATCCCGCCAAACACGTCCAAACACACTCTGCCCACACTCCGCTCATGCTCTGCATGAGAGGCTATGGGTACATAGAGTTTGCAGCAGGCAAGAAAGTACTTTACTGGAAACAGAAAGAGGACTTCCAGTCAATTCTCCAAGAAAAGCTCAGGCACTGTAGGTGCTTCCTCCAACACGTCAAAAACGCACTCTGCCCACACTCTGCTCCTCCCAGCATGACCAAAATAGAGGCAATCTTTCTCCATGAAAGAGTTACAAAAATGATACAAGATTCATTGCTACCACTCATAAGCAAAACGCACAAAAAACACACTCAGTACCAGCTGCTTTAAGGGCTATTTACTTATCTTCCAATAGAAATGGACCAGCGGTCAAAAGTTTGTTTAACAGTTTCTGGTGTGTTATCCCCGCACAAGCAACATAAACGATTGGCCCTTGGGATGCTAACCCAAGCACCTACAAGTTCCAAAGTCTTAAGAGAATTTGTCTTTAATTTGAGATAATCCCAGACCAAGGTGTTACCGACAAAGTGGTGGATATAACTTGGGGTAGCTACCCGGGTCAAGCAGTAGTCAATAGACACTCCACTGTTGCTTTTTGCAGCAAGGTTAATAATTAGTTGTTTGTTGCTATATTAGAAGAAGACCCTCTTCATTATTGTCTTGTAGCATTGGAGTTGGTAGCCGATAGGGTGTCCCGAAACCAAAGCATGCCATTTATCTGCTTTAGATTTAATGTCACCAATGCACTGTACTTCATAAAAGAGGCCTTGGACAACAGTGCCGTGAAGATTAAATTATTCAAAGAGTCAAGGGGAGCATTAGAATACGGTGGTGGTGCACTCCTAAATTAGAGGGTTTCAAGTATATTTTTTGGAGATAAGAATAGTAATACGTATAGGTAACTATTTGAGGTGCGGGGGAGGAACTGAGGTCTTGGCACAAGGCCCGTACACAAAACATTAAAAAAAGAGAAGTTTCAACATTTGAAACTACCCGTCCCCTGGATTTAACAAGATTTAGAAAGTAATAATAGTTTCCACAAAAAAGTCTTGTAAAGCAAAGGTATATATGTATATTTTTACAAAATACAATAACACGGAAAAAAGACAGTTTTTGAGACGTTTAACTTTATTTAAACATAAGGTTATCCCTAATATCTATGAGGCTCTTTCACATATGTTTGGGCATTGCCCTTTTACTATTCATGAAACTTATTGGAGAATGGACTTAATCGTTTCTCCATTGTACACGAATACCAATCATATGAGACACTCAACCCCACTAGCTTAAAGGTGACTGTTGAACCCAATTCTCTCCCTTATCTGTAAAATTTAGATAAGAACTGTTCAGAATATTACAAATGGCTTAAAAAATGTTGTACTAATGTATAGAAAATTGAGAATACCATTGTATCACAGAACTTTGCTTATGTTCGATTTTATCTCTTTATCAGTCCGTCTAGGCCTTTGAAGAAGAGGACTTTCTCCTCGAAACGCGTCGCCACTAAGAACAGACAACTACCAACACTAGAATATTTTTTTTCTCAAAAACTGTATTTTATTCTGTGTTATTGTATTTTGTAGAAATAAACCTATATACCTAAGACTTTTGTGTGGAAATTATTATTACTTTCTAAATCTTGTTGTTTATAGTAGTTGTTTTTTTTTTTCAAGGGGAGCATTAACCAGTCAAGGGGAGCATTAACCATGGTAAATCAGAAAGGTGGAGTAAATCACTAGCTGCTCATTTTGGGACAGTCATCGCCAAATGGCAGACTGCCTATGTTAGTGACTACACTAAGCACGCAAGCGTGTGCGTCATTGGAAGAGGTTGAGGCGGCTATGGAGTGAAAGGGTGTGAGTGGGTGGGTGTTGACAGAAAGTGGTGATTAATCACAGTTAGAGGACAGGACTGGAGCTGTGGGGGTGATCCCCACGTAGGGAGTAGGCTGGGGTACAAAGGCCGGGGATTGCACACCTGCCCCCTCCAGCCCCCCCAATTAATGGGGGCACAATGATGGGACAGGCTGTGGGGTATCCCCTACAGTTACAGAGGACCAGGGTTGTGCCCAGAACTGAGTGTCCTGTGAGGAGTCCTCTATCGAATATGGGCCCAGGCGGGACGGAAGGCCTGGTAAAACTGCATTTGACAAAATACGATTTCCTGGTTGTAGTTTATAAATCTGCATATAAATGCATGAACCATTTCTGATAATGGACAAAATGTGGGATGGCAACTGTTACTTTCCTAAGACTATTTTCAACATGTGCGTAACCCGTTCTGTACCTTTCCTCTCCTGGGAGGCTTGAAACCTATCTCAGAAAAGACGCTCTGTTCATAAGGGTTGCTTTCCCTGTGGTGTGTAAATCTCAGGTAATTTGGTCAGCATGCTAGTGAGGAGAACTGTGTCGGATGCGGCCTCTTTTAGTCTTTCGGTGAGTGGTGAATGGTGAGCAGTGTGGTGCGGTTTGACACGCTTGCCTAAGTTTGAGGGTGCTTTACTCTGATTTTGGACTGCAGGCGAGGAGTGGAGTTGCATTCGAGAGGAGAGAGGAGAGCTGTTCTGCCGCGGCTTGATGAATGACTCTTCTGGTCCACGGTGTGCCAGGCCCCGGGGCGGTGCAGTGGTGATTGCACACACAGCTGTTGTTGGTCTCACTAGTGGAGCCCGTAGCGGGTGAGCTTTGTGGCAGCAGTTCCGCGATAGTCCGCTTTCTGATAGTGGCGTGGGGTGGGGCTGACACCTGTGCATGGGCTTGGGCTTGTGCGTGCAGTTGCTGGTCTGGGCTGACGGTGCTCTTTTTCCTTCTGCTGTGGTCTGCGGTGGGGCCGGTGTCGGTAAGTGACTTCACCTTTGAAAGCTCCTCCGCATCGCCACCTGCTACTTGAACGCCCCTGCTGCTCACATAATTTGTCTTCGGATTTCAGTTTGTCAGGCCCCCAACCCCAAGGCCTTGGTTCAAGACCCTTGTTGATCCATTGCAGTGTTCAACAAGCATCTGTCTGTGACTGTGCCTTACTATCACTTAATTTATTTCTGCACCGCTTATATTTTCCTCTGACATACTTTATTGTCAACCTGGCCCCATTCAGCTCTATCACACGTCCAACGAGAAAAATGCCAAAAAGTAAGGTCACCAGTCAGGGCCTACGCAGTTCAGGTAGTGCGGGTAAACAAGCCGGAGTCCCGCTATGGATAAAAATGACATATCTTTGCCACCTTGTAAAAAAAGGGGGAACAATGACCCAAAGAAAAACAAGGTGTCATCTCAGAAGGATATCTCTACCTTTTTCAAAAATAAAGCCCAACCCCCTGTTGTGCCAAATAAGGACCAAATCGTTCTGCATGCTGGCGTGCCTGCACCGGGATCTGGTAGGCTTGACCATTGACACTTCTAAACCTTGACTACATTTCAAACTACACTTCAAACTCTGCGGCAATGGCGGTGGACTCTGACAGCCTATGGTCGATTGACAACAATGGGTCACTGCTAAACTTATTCATGGGCTTAAAGCGGAATTCTTTACCAGTTGAGTGTGATCAGCTCGATATGGATTCTGAAGAGGATCTGTCGGCAAGCCCCAACTTGGAGAATCTGGCCCCTCGGACACTGAAGATTGTGACACTGATTTCTCTGTGTATGACAATGACCAGTTGACTCGCTCCATGGCTATAACTCACAAACTGAGTTGTTCAGCTATTACTGAAAACTGGTCACTGACCCTGGTTTTCTTGGGTGACAAACTCGATGCTCTGCACGGGCTATGTATTAATTTGACAGAGGATCAGCGAGAAACAAATTGAATCCTGGGCCTTGTGGCTGACATTGCCATCGCCTCAAATACATATTGCTTGAGCATTGTTAATTGCGAGATTGAAAGTGGCCACACACCTGAAGTTACAAATCACACAAAGAGGCATAAGGCAGAAACTGAAAGGAAGAAGATAATAAATGCTCCCCAGGATGCAGCCGAGGTCGTTGACTTGGTCACGCAGTCAGACCACTGTGAAATTGTTAGCGTCACGGCAAACTTTAGAAAGCAGGCGCTTGAGATAATCGCCACAGAGCAAGCCTTAATGAATGCACCAAATGAGTCTGGCAGGCAAGTGCAAAACAAACATGTCAACAAGACATTTATCCCACTGGGGGGGAAAGGCTCAGCCCCAAATTTAAACACAAAGAGCAAAGGTGCCACAAAACGTTCTCCTAGGAATATTCGCCATAATATGCGGAAATGTAAAATTTGTTGTAAACAACGAATTAGCAGATGGTTCCCTAAGACAAGTCACACTGTGTGGCCCTTTAGAAAATTGTATCCACACGTCAGCACTGACTAATAGAAATGTTTCCAAGGTGCCATATAATGTGAAAGCCACCTTGGGCCACATTGTTTAAAATATGATTGAGAAAACTGCATCCTCTGAGGGAGCAGTTGGTTCCACTAAAGAAACCCGAATTATGGAGGAAAATGCAGTCTGCCACACTGGTCCACAGGCCAGGCATAAAAGTGCAAGAAAACAAGCCGAGCAGTGTCGGCCAGACCTTGGGGCTTCAAATCAATGGTACACCCTAGCAACCAACAACTCCCCACACTACTAACCAGAATTCCAGAAGGCTCCCGTCAAAACATCTTAAAATTGTGGAATCTGCACCCTCCACCTCAAGCACCTTTTTCAATAGGCCTTGGCTATTGAATTTGCTCCACACAATACCGGACCTGACCTCAATCAGGACTGAAGACGTTGAACGCATAGAGCTTCCAAAATACAATAGTGTGTCGAGCTCGGGTCTGGTAACTTTTGTTTCACCCATGATAACGGAACGGGTTTGCTCAAATGTGAAGTTATTTAGTGAATTGGGCCTGGAAGTTTTATGTTTGAATCTGCTGATACCTGGATGGATAAGAGTGTCCTATGCAGAGGTGGCAATGTGCAACAAGAGGTGATGTATTATGCTATAAACGCACCCCTCAGTTCTTGCTGAATATATGAGATTGAAAACTTTGTAAATGCTGTCAGAATTCAGGGTAGATGGCTGAAAGCACAAGCTGAGGAGAAATGACCTGGGGTCGATCAGATGGTGTCCTTTACTATGCTATCTTGGAATACACTGGGTCATCGTTCCTTTTTGGTAAATCCTGCAGGTTGTAATGATTACAAATATCTGATCTCTTTGAACTGAAAGAAACGTGTTTAACAGCCCCTTTTCAAATGGATGGTTTCTCCACTATTTTCAGACTGTCTCAGCGTTTAATCAAGGGTTGCCCCAAAGGGGGACTCTGCATAGGGGTGAAAAATGTGAATATGCTCAGACAATACCAGAAAACTAGGGCACACGAAAATCTATTAGCAGCGGTACTGGTGTGATTTCCGTCAACTAGGACTATATGATCCTCGGGGGCAATCGGGGGGGAATCTACAATCTACATGCAAGCTTATCAAGGCTGTCCATGACACACTGCACTCATGGTTGGGACAAAACAGAAGGGGCGGTATCCTATTGGCTGGGAAATTCAATAGAGACTGTTTGTAGGGTGGGTTTCCCTCAGTTGAGGGGGGAAAGGGCAAAATTGGTATGGTATGGGATGTGATATGGACTGGATTTGTATTCGGGCCGAGTTTGATTGGACATCGCTCCCTATAGCGGAGGTGGGGACTGATTACACCTGGTCAAAAGGTATCTCCTTTTCCTTGATTGACTTTACATTTGTAAATGGAGTCATGAGTGAATTGGGCCCTGCTTTACAGACCAAAGTTGTGCCGATGAGTGACCATGTCATCCTTAAAATGACTCTGCAGATCTCTGATGGTATCCCAAGGATGAAGTTGAAATCCAAACCTACTGTAAATCTACAGGGCAATTGCCTCTGCGGTTGCCAGTTGAACATACAGTTCAAACAGCCTAATTGAGGAATTAAAGAGCTGTAGAAATAACAGGGATTTGCCTCTCATGAAGTATTATTGGGACATAAAATCTAGGATAACAATGCTCAGAGCACACGATAAGTGAAACTGGACAGTAACATTGAAGGACCATAAACCGTGGGTCCCCTAAGATACCGCATTTGCAGACAAAAAGCGTCTGACCAACGCTGAGTGTCAAAAAGTGAGGCAGTGTCATGCTTTGACCACGGTGGATATGAAGAGCAGACTGACCGGAATAAAGCAGGTCACAGGTGATGGCTCAGAGGTTACCATTACGGAGATACAAATGTAAAATGGAAGTCATGACTCAAAGAGATGTTGGCACATGATTCACTCCCTTAGAAGCGGACAATTGGCCCTAGAGGTCAGTTCCATTTCCGCCGAGGACTGCAAAGAAAGGCTACTTGTCATGGGAAGCCAATCTGCCCAACCTTAATGACTCCCTGATGGTGGGAACTCTTCTTTGGCACCAAGTTTTGGCTTCTAATGATGTTGAATTAATCAAGACAGTTAAGCCGTCTAGGGCTATGGGCACTGACGGGCTTTCAAACATTGTGCTAAAGCAAGATCCTACCCTTTGGGCTGAGATCCTGAAAATGCTCTTCACTCGCATTTGTAAAACTGCAATTGCTCCAAGTTCATGGCGAGATTCTATCTTTATCCCGGTATAAAAAAAGGTTCTCAGGACCAATCCTGTCTGTTGTAGGCTGCTGGCTAGGCTGGATTCAAGCTTGAAAATCTTTGCTGGGATTTTGCTCGATATGCTCACCCAATGGTCTGATGAGAAACATCTCCTCGCTAACCATCATTTTTGGTTTCAGAAAGGGCTTTGGAACAAAGCATGCCCTGTGGGTCCTTATGAATCTCATTTTAGATGCTTATAAGTACCAAGAAACTCCATCATATGTCTGCTTTGTAGATTTTAGTTTAGCATTCGATTCAGGTATTCGATCTAAACTATGGGATAAGCTGAAGGGGTCAGGCATTGAGTCTTCACTATTTTATTTGATCAGACAACTCCACAATAAAACAACTGTTCAAGTTCGATTGTCTCGGGATGATGTCTTGAAGCTGCCCATTGAGACTAATGTGGGCCTGAAGCAAGGCTGCACCTTCCCACCATTACTGTACAATTTGTACATGTCTGACTTCGATAGGGCATTGTTGACTACTCACAATTACCCTCCCCAATATGGAGGTGAAGCGATAAACACCCTTACATATGCTGACGACATCGCTATCCTGGACAGAACACCAATAGGCCTACAATGCTCCCTGAATGCACTATTCATTTATGCAGAGGAGAACGGCATAAGGATATATATGCAAACAACTAAAATAATGGTGTTTGGCAAAAGACCACAGCTGAGAAATAAATTGAACTGGACTCTGGGACCGAAAAAGTGGAACAAACTGATTCTTACAGGTATTTGGGGATCGAGGAAAAATCTACCTCCTCCTTCATCCACCTGTATGATTCAGTAAAGCCTAAGATTTGGTACAGGTGGTTGGTCTTGAAGAATGTGATTGACAAGTGGGGTGGACGATCGCTGCAGGGAAAACTGATTGCCTATAAGACTGCAATTGTCCCCGGGATTATGTATGCTTTGGAGATTTTCCCAGGTGCGCAATCAGTTGGTTGCCTAAATTGGAGGGAAAATTCCTGAGATCATATTTGGGCCTACCAGGCTCAACACCAGTTGAGGTGCTAAGACTGGAATTGGGCCTCCAGTCTAGTATATCTTGCTGGGTTATTGCCGCTTGTAAATTGTGGGCTGCTATAAAGTTTGGTGGGGGAAGGCATTCCTCCCTACTACTTGCGAGTGATACATTCAGAACAATACTCTTGCAGTGTCTGGTTCAGAGAATTGGAGAACATCCTACTTGTTCATTGACAAGCTATAGCTTTAACGTGCTCCTGTGAACAATAAGTCCCTGTTTTTTTTGGTGAAAATTGATGCTGGGAGCCGGATTTATGACAGATCATTGACCATTACATAATTAGAAGGAAGGCGCAGATTAACACAGTTTACTTACCAGGGGGGTTTCTCTTATGGCCGAGGCAGTACTTGATAAAGTGGCTCTTTACGGCATTGATAGGATTTGTTCAATCAATGCGTTTGGATATTTTGCCAGTCTTTGGAGTTTGCGGGGCCTAGTTGGGTATCTCATTTAAAGAACTTTTCTGTCGACTGTGTGGTTCACACATTGAAACAGTAAGACACATTTTAACATCTTGTCCTAATCTGAGTCACATACGCAAATTTCAGACTCAATGAAAGCGACCAATGCTAGAGCCTACTCTTGCAGCTGAGTCATATGTGGTCGTCTCTGCCACTTATCACCTGTGGCTAAGGGTAAACCCGATTCTGGAGGAAAAAAAGATGTCTGTTGGCTCTTACTAGCTGTCATAAGGGACCTACTTGAAGGTAATTATACTGCTGCCGTTGAAATGAAAGGTTGAAAAAAATCTTGTTTAACTGCAATGTTTAGTATTTTTACACATGTTTCTTCTTTGTTTTATCTTCTGTAAATACGTTTTTGTTGTCTTTTTTTCCTTTTTCTTCTCTAAACGTCCTTTTATTTTTAAATTGTATAATATATTTATTATTTTTAACTCTTGTAGTGTAAACAGTTGTTTTCAAATGTATGCACTTGAATAAAGAAGAAAAAAAGGGCCAAAGGACTCTTTATCATGTATTTCTTGTATTCGGTTTTGTTAGGTGCACACCCACTTTTGTGTGTTCCCCTTGGCCTCCACGTTGTGCTGCCCTCTAGTCTAGAGCTATTGCGACGCTCAGAGGAGGGCACTGATGAGTGTGACCCCGTGAGCTAACTTTGTAAACCCAGACACTTTATAGAGCCATCACTAGTGGCATCATAGTATAAATGAGCGACAGAGTATGTACTAAATGTTATTGTCCGTCGTGTTTAGCCGGATACATCTGTAAACAAGAAATGTCATTGGAACACACAGGTATGTGTCCTCAGTTTTACCCAAGTGACACTGGGAGAACCACTTGGACGTTAACCACTGGAGCAACGGCACCTCCCAGGTCTACGTTGCACCTGTGCAGACATGAGAAATCCCAATCAGAATTGGATACTGTTTGTTGCCTGCAAACTAAATACAAATCTCTATAAGTCTGTTGCCTGTGTGATGTGATTAACTTGGCAATGTTATTTGATGTGTCTTTTTCTCGCTTTTCTCAGTCATTTCATCATTACAGGCTATACACTAGGATTGTACCAAATATTGAGTGCCACTTTCATTGTATAGACATTTTCTGTTCTGTTCACTATTTCAACAATTTGACTTCTGGAAGATTTCTTGGGCTTTTGCTGTCTTTGAATGCTAGATGAACTACAGAAGGCAAGAGAGATACTTTGCCCTAGATCTTACTTAATTAGCCTTTGACTGTATATACATGTGCACACTTATTAACCACACTTCATCCCTGCACTGTAACTGCATACTGTTATGCAGAATATCTCTGCACCACAGTTTTCTCTAGGCAAAACGGGCCTCTTACACTTTAGTGGTTAAACCTGAAGGAATATTGTGATAAGAAGTGCTAGTGACAATGAGGATTTAACAGTAAAACTGATGAGTCACTAATAGCCATACCCGGTGTATGATACACTAATCTATTTTTCTCACATTCCCTTCCCTCTATAACACACTTCCTCTTACTCATACCCATACTCTTACTCTTACTCTTACTCATACTCATACTCATACTCATACTCTTACTCATACTCATACTCATACTCTTACTCTTACTCTTACTCTTACTCATACTCATACTCTTACTCTTACTCTTACTCTTACTCTTACTCATACTCTTACTCATACTCTTACTCTTACTCTTACTCTTACTCATACTCTTACTCATACTCTTACTCATACTCATACTCATACTCTTACTCTTACTCATACTCTTACTCTTACTCTTACTCATACTCTTACTCTTACTCTTACTCTTACTCATACTCTTACTCATACTCTTACTCTTACTCATACTCTTACTCATACTCTTACTCATACTCATACTCATACTCTTACTCTTACTCATACTCTTACTCTTACTCATACTCTTACTCATACTCTTACTCTTACTCTTACTCTTACTCATACTCTTACTCATACTCTTACTCATACTCATACTCATACTCTTACTCTTACTCATACTCTTACTCATACTCTTACTCATACTCTTACTCTTACTCTTACTCTTACTCATACTCTTACTCATACTCTTACTCTTACTCTTACTCTTACTCATACTCATACTCATACTCATACTCTTACTCTTACTCATTCTCTTACTCTTACTCTTACTCATTCTCTTTTTCTGTCCCACATGCTGTCATTGTAACAAGGTGTTTCGACCACAGATGACACGAAGACTCAGGTACCAACAAGTAATCTTCTTTACTTAGGTTCAGTTTCAGGTTACAGGTTATATAGTTCACAAGACAGGTACATAAGGGGCAACATTCACCGGTCACTCTTTCTCTCAGCCAGCCTCTCTACCTACTGTCATTCCCAGAACACTCACAGGAGAACACTCACTCAACATTCCAGATCAGGCACTCATGACTTCACACACACACACAGAGCACAGATGAAGGGAAAAAAAAGCAAATCACAACAGCTGTCTCTCTATACCTCTCTCTTCCTCTCTCTCTCTCTCTCTCTCTCTCTCTCTCTCTCTCTCTCTCTCTCTCTCTTCCTCTCTATCTCTCTTTCTCTCTCTCTCTCTCTCTCTCCCTCTCTCTCTCTCTTCACTATCTCACTATGTGCCTCTCTCACTGCCCCTGAGGTGGGGCCCGCCTTGGTAATTGGAAGTGTACATAGTCATTGTGTATGTTCTATGTCATGAAGAAATTTAAGTCTCACACTGAGGCCACGTTGCTAGTACAAAGGGAGTTGAGGAAAGATGCATAGACAGCTGGGAGTGCTACATTGATGGCACTTCAACTGAGTTTGATATTTTCCGTTTTTCGGTAATTATTTGTTCTTATGCACACATTAACAAATTCTCATGTTAAGCAGTGTCAGGCCTGGCCGGTCCCGCACTGCGAGCTTCTCAGATGGGCGGCCTAATTGACTTAAGAAATGAGATAAGGGACCTCGGTTCTGACCTGCTGCTTTCATCCTGCTTTCTTCCTCTGACTGTTCACTGTCTCCCAGGTATGAGTTGTCCAACACACATCACTTTCGCTACTTCAAGAATCTTCCCATGTCGGAGGGGCCAGGTTTATGAGTTTTTTGAAGTGTGAGGAGTTTTGCCTTATGGACGGGTGTTGTTCTCCGCTCGCTGTTATAATGGTTCCCTTTTTGCTGGTCACGACTAGTCGTTCAGGCGCAAAGGTAGGGTCTTCCTTTCTCATCTGTGGATGACACACTAGTACTTGATCCCCTATTTCAATGTCACATTCTTTCGTTCCTCGTCTAGCATCTGATCTTTCTTTCATCTTGCTCTTTTCTCTTCCTGGTCTCAATTCCTTGCTTCTTGTTCAAGGGGCTCTAGGCATTGCCCTGGGCTGCCTTCGGGTAATCGTGTTCTCACAGTTCTTTGAAACATGAGATCTGAAGGGCTGACTCCCGTTGTGCTGTGGGGCGTGTGTCTGTATTGACACAGAAATTGGTATAAGGCCTGCTTGAACGGCTTGTTGAGGATATTGGCTATCTGCAGTATCCTTTTGATGTTTGCCATAAATCGTTCAATGATGTCATTGGCCCGGGGCCATCTAAGTGTTATTTTTCAGTGCTGAAAGCCCATGTAGCGTGCAAAGTTCTCACAGTCATGGCTGGTGAATGGTGGGCCGTTATCCGATTTTATGACTTTGAGTATACCGCATGTGGACAGCATGTAGTCTAATACAGGAATAACTCACGTGGCCACTGTGGATTCTATCAGCTGTGCATCTGGAAAACTTGTGTATTCATTGATTAATAGTAGTACATACGCTCCATATTGTAGTGGACCAAAGAAGTCCATCGCCAGTTCTTCCCAGATAACTTCTGTTCCGTGAAAGCAGAGATCCGCAGTGGGTTGGGATGAGTGGGTTGGGCTACTCGTGAGCAAATGGCACAACGTCCTATGATGTTTTCAACTAGGGCATCTCATTTTGGGAACCATACTTTTTGTCTTAAAAGACATTTCATGGAGACTATACCCTGGGGGACTTTGTACGCCAGAATGACTATTCTTTCTCTGAGCACTGCAGGTATGATTACTTTGCATCCCTTTAAGATGAGGTGGTCATCCACAAGTGTGAGTTCATCCTTGACGAGTTCCAGGCTTCTGATGTCTTCCCACACTGGTTCCTCCTCACCTCTAGCCTGGTCTTTTAAGTATCTAATATTTCCTGTTTTGATGCAGTGTGCCACTATTGCAAGGGCGGGATCCTGCTGTGATTCCTTTACCAGAGTGGTCCAGTCCACGGGCAGCGGTTATAGGTGATGGACGACATAGTCGATATATGCATCCGCGATGGAGGGGCCCGCTTATGCCAGTCCTGTGTGATGTCTGGACAAGTAGTCAGCTGGGCTGTGTTCTTTGCCCAGGAGGTGTATGATGTAAAATGTACAGGCTTGTAACCTCAACCCCCAGTGGCATTCTTGCTCACGGGTCACCATACATTGTCAGGAGCGCTTGGTGATCGTGAGGCTGTGGCTGGCATTGGTCACTATAAATGTGTTGCTTGGGTCAGCAGGGTCCTTTTATGTCAATATGGACCCGAAGCCCACTGGGCTGCCGTCAACAATTACCTCAGTTTTTCTCTCTGCATTAAAGTAAGCCATTTCCTCGGATTTGGATGCGTTATCACGGATGGTATCAAAAGCCTGCTGGCAGTCCGTGTACCATTGGGAGGGTTGGTCTTTTCGTGTGAGCAGACCAAGGGGGCCACTGATCACTGCGTAATTTTGGAGATATCTAGAGCAGTAATTCGCCAGCCCTAGGAATGAGTGAAGTTCGGTAACTCACTGTGGTGGCTAAACATTGTTCAGGGCTGCTACCTTGTCTGGGTCTGGACGCATTCCCTTTTCTGAGAATATATGGCCAAAAAAATCTGAGTGAACCTTTTTGGAATTCACATTTGCTCTTGCTGAGGGTTAGTCTGGCTGCTTCAAGTGCCGCACAAACACAGTGGAGGGCTGTGTCATGTTCTTCCTTTGTCTTGCCAAATACTAATACATCATGAGAGTAGTTGAAGCAGTTGGGAACGTGGCAAATAACTTTGTGGATTTCATCTTGAAAAATCTCTCCGGCAGATGAGATTCAAAAACTAAGCCGCTTATATTGAAAAAGACCCGTGTAGGTTATGAAGGTCTTTATGTATTGTGCTTCTGGGGCGATTTAGGGTTGGTGGTATCCCTTTGTGAGGTCCAATTTAGAGAAAAATGTTGCACCATGCAGTAGATGAATCATGTTATCCTGGGTTCTTTGTGTCTTTCCCTCTCGATGGCTTCGTTCACCCGTCTCATGTCCACATATAGCCTGATGGATCTGTCTGGGGATTTCTTTAGGACAGGGACTATGGGTGATACCCACTGAGTGGGTCCTGCTACTGGTTCAATGACGTTCTGTTTTAGTAGTTTGTCTAGTTCCTCTTCAGCTTGTCGCTGAATGTTAATGGGTATGCCCCGACACTGTTGAGCAATGGGCTTTACTTCAGGGTTGATGTGTATCTGGATTTTCCAGTTTTTAAGCTTGCCTAGGCCTCAGAAGAGTTTTGGGAATGCTGTTTCAATGTTTTTAGGTCTTGCAAAGTATTTTTGGGCCATTAGTTGGTACAGGATGTGCACTAGACCCATTTCCACTGCCATTTTAAAACAGAGAATGCACCCGCTGTTCACTTCGGTCTTGAGTACGTGTATTGAGATTTCCGCGGCATGGGCTTTGTGACTGCATGTGGCCGTGATAACACCATTACATGGCTGTGGCATTGTCAATCCATAGGAGTAGACATCAACTGTGAATCGCTTGAGTCGCGGAGGCCATTGGTGCGACATGTAGACCTCCTCACTGATAATGTTGATCGTCACTCCGGTGTCTATAAGGAATTCCAGAGGGGTGTCAATGACCTGGAGAATGAGGACTGGGCTGTGTTCTTTTGCTGAATTGTTATTTAACGCCCACACATATACCTTTTTGCATTGGTCATCTCCCGACAAGGATGAGTCAGTGCTGGAGGGTGAACTCATTTTGATCTAACAGATGTCTCCTCTGTGTCCCCCGTGTCTGGGGCTATCAGGCACTCTGTGATCTTTTGTGCCAGATCTGTTGCTGTCACGCTCCTCCTGCTTGGGCCTTCTGTACTCACTGTCTGGCCTAGCTTGGTATGAGCTCACCAGTGCGGTCTTTCTCCATTCTCTGAGTGATCATCGGCTCATGGGGAGTAATGGTGCGTTCTTACAGATGGCGCAAAAGTGGTCATCTCCTCCGCAGGCGGCACATTTTTGCCCTAGCCCCGGGCATTCTCCTGTGTGTGGGTATTCATAGGTACATCTGAAACATGTGGCATCAGAGCATCGGGCTGGGAAGTGCTGGGCAGTGTGCAGTTTGTTGAGGCTTCAGGTTCATTAGTCTTGGGTTGTATCGTGACTTTCCCTAAATTGTCTAGTTGTGACTCCACTGCTGCTTCCATGCATGTCAGGGCTAAGATTTCTTTCAGCAATATTAGTTTCTGCAATAGTTTTTTCCTGAATGCTTGTGAGTCACAGCCGGCAATAACCTGGGATCTTCAGGATTCTTAATTTGAATATCAAGGGAACTCACAGTGTTTGAGTTTTATTTTGCAATCTCATGACATGGTTGTCTAACGATTCTCTTTTCTCTTGTCTCGTCGTACGAAAGATGTACCTTTCATAATCGACATTGGTGTAAGGTGCAAAATATACTAATAGTTTTGTGTGTAGGTCTTGGAATGAGGCTCTCTCCAGATTCCCTAATTCCCCTGCGATGTCCCTTACTGCTGGTCCCACCACCATTGAAAAGGTGTTTTTCAGCCTTTTTTCATCGCTGAGTCATATGGCCCCCACATAGAATTTGAAATCGCTCAGCCATATTCTCCATCTTGGCCCTTGGTTGCTTGTATCATGCAGATCAAATGCTTGAGGTAGGTGTAGCATCTGAGTTCCACCACCTGAAGGGAGAGTGGGACCCAAGGCTCCTCCTCCAGATGTGAAGGCAACGTCGTCTCTGGACATGATGTGGGTTTTGTTGTGCTTGGGTGAGCGTTGTTCCTCTTATTTAGGTGTGGGGGAGTGGTGATCCCTTGTTGTGCCTTATTTCTGGTGTTTCTTTCCACGTCTTTCAGTAGCAGGGTCCCCTTGTGCGCACTGTGCATTCAGTCATGGTGTAGATGTTTGCTTTATTTGCACTGTGAGGGGGGCACTTTTATCAGCTGGCCTTTAATGTTTGGTCTTTCCTTCCCTTAGGCCCGGTCCAGGCGTGAGTTGACGCAGTAAGCGTTCATGCCTCTTAATTGGAGTCTCCGAGGGATCCTTTATTTGACTCTCCCGCTCTGTACCTTTCTTCTGCACTGCCGTGAGGCGCGCTTTTCCTGGCTGTTGCGGTGTGCAAACGCACAGGATGTGTGCCCAACAGCACCTTCCATGTTCCTCTCCTCAGGCGCAGCAGCTCGTGTTGTGCGGCCTCCTGAGCGCAAGATGTTTACCTCACAGCGCTCCGGGGTCACGCCTTCTCTCAGGGTGTGGGTTCTGCTGTCTCTGTTCCATCACCAAGTGTCAGGTCTGACGAGACCCGCACTGAGGGCTTCTCAGACGGGTGGCCTAATTAACTTAAATTATGAGACGAGACGAGGGCCGGTCCAATGTGTACATCTTTATTGCACACCAACATCATAAGTGACAACTTCCTTTTTCCCGGGTTCCTCCCCCTGCCTAACCCAGCATCACTTCTCATTGTTCTGGTCCAAACGTGGGCCTCCCCTCACAACGATGAGGGAGGGCTATCTGCCCTAATCACGACGTGACAAGAAGCACTACCAACCAATCACTGCCCAACACAGAAAATAAAACAAAATTAAGTGAACTACCTTATTTGTCAAACATCCATCTTTACCTTGTGGACAGTCTAATGAACACAACATCCATTAGAAACTCAGGTTACATGTTCTCACATTATATTGCTCCATATTAATATTCTTGGATAGCCCTCTCCAAAGTAGGGCACCATATTGTCCCGCCATCAACTAAAATAAAGTCTGACAAGACATGACATAAAAAATCCCCTTAATGATAAACTTTTTAACATCAATATGACAGACTTTAAAATGTTTGCCATATTAGTTTGACCACTCCATTCCCTTACCTTCTGTTACCAATCATGTACACTTGTATAAACAGTCTCGGGAGGATAGCTCAGCGGCAACATGCTCACTTTGGAAGCAAGACGACACGGAGCAACACAGGTTCCATCCCCGGGTTCGCGCTTAGAAACCTCTGGGTATTAAGCGCATTATAAATAACCTATCATATCATTATCATATCATGTTCTTGACTAGGCCAAACTTGGCTCAGGCTTGGTAGTATCAGAATTAGGGGCCAATTCATGGAACAAACGTGCGCCGAAAATCTACGCGCAAGCAGGCGCAAGCAGGCGCAAGCGGAAAAAAACAGGCGCACGCGTGCGATTCATGGAAGTCCCTGCGCGTGTCTTCCTCGGGATGTGCGCCAAACCCGTGCATGGCGCACACGTCACTGCAACATCCCGAAAGATGTGCGCGACGCGCACAGTGAAAGCGCACAACCTCTGCGCATACACTAGAAAGTGGGCGGAACACGGGGCGTAACGCGTGGAATGGGGAACAACTCGCGAAAACAAGGGTGTAACTGGGGATGTACTGCAGGGAAGCAGACAGAACGCCCACACGCACCCGAACCACACGTATTCATGGAATCGAATAGGGCAAAGCCACGCACAGCGAAAGACACGCACAAGCCCAAACACGTCCGCCACACGAAGGCAGGCGGTAGCGTCCGTGCGCATTACAAAAGTGGCAACATACAGCAATAGTGCCTGTGCGAGCAGGGTACGCGTATCTCAGGGGTGCGCGTGAAGTTCCACACGCGATTCCATCAGGGTACGTGTATTTCGGGGTGCGTGTGAAGTTCCACACGCGATATCAGAAGGGTACGTGTATTTCAGGGTGCAGGGGAAGTCACACACGCGATTCCAGCAGGGTACGTGTATTTCAGGGGTGCGCGGGAATTTCCACACGCAATTGGGCCCCTGCGAGCAGGGTACGCGTATCTCAGGGGTGCGCGGGAAGTTCCACACGCGATTCCATCAGGGTACGTGTATTTCGGGGTGCGCGTGAAGTTCCACACGCGATTCCATCAGGGTACGTGTATTTCGGGGTGCGCGTGAAGTTCCACACGCGATATCAGCAGGGTATGTGTATTTCAGGGTGCAGGGGAAGTTACACACGCGATTCCAGCAGGGTACATGTATTTCAGGGGTGCGCGGGAATTTCCAAACGCGATTGGGCCTGTGCGAGCAGGGTACGCGTATCTCAGGGGTGCGCGGGAAGTTCCACACGCGATTCCATCAGGGTACGTGTATTTCGGGGTGCGCGTGAAGTTCCACACGCGATATCAGCAGGGTACGTGTATTTCAGGGTGCAGGGGAAGTTACACACGCAAAATCAGCAGGGTACGTGTATTCCAGGGGTGCGCAGGAAGTTCCACACGCGATTCCATCAGGGTACGTGTATTTCAGGGTGCAGGTGGAGTTACACACGCGATTTCATCATGGTACGTGTATTTCAGGGGTGCGCGGGAATTTCCACACGCGATTGGGCCCGTGCGAGCAGGGTACGCGTATCTCAGGGGTGCGCGGGAAGTTCCACACGCGATTCCATCAGGGTACGTGTATTTCGGGGTGCGCATGAAGTTCCACATGCGATTCCATCAGGGTACGTGTATTTCGGGGTGCGCGTGAAGTTCCACACGCGATATCAGCAGGGTACGTGTATTTCAGGGTGCAGGGTAAGTCGCACACGCGATTTCTGCAGGGTACGTGTATTTCAGGGGTGCGCGTGAAGTTCGACACGCAATTCCATCAGGGTACGTGTATTTCGGGGTGCGGGGGAAGTTACACATGCAAAATCAGCAGGGTACGTGTATTCCAGGGGTGCGCGGGAAGTCCCACACGCGATTCCATCAGGGTACGTGTATTTCAGGGTGCGGGGGAAGTTCGACACGTGATTCCATCAGGGTACGTGTATTTCAGGGAGCAGGGGAAGTTACACACGCAAAATCAGCAGGGTACCTGTATTCCAGGGGTGCGCGGGAAGTTCCACACGCGATTCCATCAGGGTACGTGTATTTCAGGGTGCGGGGGAAGTTACACATGCGAAATCAGCAGGGTACGTGTATTCCAGGGGTGCGCGGGAAGTCCCACACGCGATTCCATCAGGGTACGTGTATTTCAGGGTGCGGGGGAAGTTCGACACGTGATTCCATCAGGGTACGTGTATTACAGGGGTGCGCGGGGAGCACCACACGTGATTTGCTCGTGTGGGCCCTCCCAGGTGTTCCCTCTACACCCTCCACGGCACCTGCAGGTGGCTCACACCACAGGGGCCTACCCTGCACATGTCCTGCAGGCACCCCATCCACCATGGCATGCCCCCCAGCCAACCCACATGTCAACTTGCACTACTGCCCAGCAACGCATGTCCCCCTGCACGCCCAGCCACCAGGGGCACCCTCCACAGGCCCCCACCCATGTCTCCCACCACCCCCACCCCCCAGCCACCAGGGGCAGCCTCCACCAGGCC
Organism: Ambystoma mexicanum; assembly: GCF_040938575.1. Classification (NCBI taxonomy): domain Eukaryota; kingdom Metazoa; phylum Chordata; class Amphibia; order Caudata; family Ambystomatidae; genus Ambystoma; species Ambystoma mexicanum. The sequence continues at coordinate 434,955,912 of NC_090937.1, forward strand.
CCCACCCATGTTCCCCACCCCCCCACCCCCCAGCACTGTGGGGCACCTGCCAGCAGGCCCCCACCCATGCGCAACTCATGTTCCCCACCTCCCCACCCCCAGCACTGTGGGGCACCTGCCAGCAGGCCCCAACCCATGTCTCCCTCCACCCCCACCCCCCCAGTCACCAGGGGCAGCCTCCACCAGGCCCCCACCCATGTCTCCCACCACCCCCACCCCCCCAGTCACCAGGGGCAGCCTCCACCAGGCCCCCACCCATGTCTCCCACCACCCCCACCCCCCAGCAGTGCAGGGGCACCCACCACCAGGCCCCCACCCATGTCTCCCAGCACCCCCACCCCCCCAGCCACCAGGGGCACCAACCACCAGGCCCCCACCCATGTCTCCCACCACCCCCACCCCCCAGTCACCAGGGGCAGCCTCCACCAGGCCCCCACCCATGTCTCCCACCACCCCCACCCCCCCAGTCACCAGGGGCAGCCTCCACCAGGCCCCCACCCATGTCTCCCACCACCCCCACCCCCCAGCAGTGCAGGGGCACCCACCACCAGGCCCCCACCCACGTCTCCCAGCACCCCCACCCCCCAGCCACCAGGGGCACCCTCCACCAGGCCCCCACCCATGTCTCCCACCACCCCCACCCCCCAGTCACCAGGGGCAGCCTCCACCAGGCCCCCACCCATGTCTCCCACCACCCACACCACCCAGCAGTGCAGGGGCACCCACCACCAGGCCCCCACCCATGTCTCCCAGCACCCCCACCCCCCAGCCACCAGGGGCACCAACCACCAGGCCCCCACCCATGTCTCCCACCACCCCCACCCCCCCAGTCACCAGGGGCAGCCTCCACCAGGCCCCCACCCATGTCTCCCACCACCCCCACCCCCCAGCCACCAGGGGCAGCCTCCACCAGGCCCCCACCCATGTCTCCCACCACCCCCACCCCCCAGCAGTGCAGGGGCACCCACCACCAGGCCCCCACCCCCACCCCCCCAGTCACCAGGGGCAGCCTCCACCAGGCCCCCACCCATGTCTCCCACCAACCCCACCCCCCCAGTCACCAGGGGCAGCCTCCACCAGGCCCCCACCCATGTCTCCCACCACCCCCACCCCCCAGCCACCAGGGGCAGCCTCCACCAGGCCCCCACCCATGTCTCCCACCACCCCCACCCCCCAGCAGTGCAGGGGCACCCACCACCAGGCCCCCACCCATGTCTCCCAGCACCCCCACCCCCAGCCACCAGGGGCACCAACCACCAGGCCCCCACCCATGTCTCCCACCACCCCCACCCCCCCAGTCACCAGGGGCAGCCTCCACCAGGCCCCCACCCATGTCTCCCACCACCCCCACCCCCCAGCCACCAGGGGCAGCCTCCACCAGGCCCCCACCCATGTCTCCCACCACCCCCACCCCCCAGCAGTGCAGGGGCACCCACCACCAGGCCCCCACCCCCACCCCCCCAGTCACCAGGGGCAGCCTCCACCAGGCCCCCACCCATGTCTCCCACCAACCCCACCCCCCCAGTCACCAGGGGCAGCCTCCACCAGGCCCCCACCCATGTCTCCCACCACCCCCACCCCCCAGCCACCAGGGGCAGCCTCCACCAGGCCCCCACCCATGTCTCCCACCACCCCCACCCCCCAGCAGTGCAGGGGCACCCACCACCAGGCCCCCACCCATGTCTCCCAGCACCCCCACCCCCCAGCCACCAGGGGCACCAACCACCAGGCCCCCACCCATGTCTCCCACCACCCCCACCCCCCCAGTCACCAGGGGCAGCCTCCACCAGGCCCCCACCCATGTCTCCCACCACCCCCACCCCCCCAGCCACCAGGGGCAGCCTCCACCAGGCCCCCACCCATGTCTCCCACCACCCCCACCCCCCAGCAGTGCAGGGGCACCCACCACCAGGCCCCCACCCATGTCTCCCAGCACCCCCACCCCCAGCCACCAGGGGCACCCTCCACCAGGCCCCCACCCATGTCTCCCACCACCCCAACCCCCCAATCACCATGGGCATCCTCCACCAGGTCCTCACAATCCCCAATCATGTGCGTTATGGTCAGCCTCCACAGCCACCAGGGGCAGCCTCCACCAGGCCCCCACCCATGTCTCCCACCACCCCCACCCCCCAGCAGTGCAGGGGCACCCACCACCAGGCCCCCACCCATGTTTCCCAGCACCCCCACCCCCCAGCCACCAGGGGCACCCACCATCAGGCCCCCACCCATGTCTCCCAGCACCCCCACCCCCCAGCCACCAGGGGCACCCTTCACCAGGCCCCCACCCATGTCTCCCACCACCCCCACCCCCCAGTCACCAGGGGCAGCCTCCACCAGGCCCCCACCCATGTCTCCCACCACCCACACCCCCCAGCAGTGCAGGGGCACCCACCACCAGGCCCCCACCCATGTCCCCCAGCACCCCCACCCCCCAGCCACCAGGGGCACCAACCACCAGGCCCCCACCCATGTCTCCCACCACCCCCACCCCCCCAGTCACCAGGGGCAGCCTCTACCACCAGGCCCCCACCCATGTCTCCCACCACCCCCACCCCCCAGTCACCAGGGGCAGCCTCCACCAGGCCCCCACCCATGTCTCCCACCACCCCCACCCCCCAGCAGTGCAGGGGCACCAACCACCAGGCCCCCACCCATGTCTCCCAGCACCCCCACCCCCCAGCCACCAGGGGCACCAACCACCAGGCCCCCACCCATGTCTCCCACCACCCCCACCCCCCCAGTCACCAGGGGCAGCCTCCACCAGGCCCCTACCCATGTCTCCCACCACCCCCAACCCCCCAGTCACCAGGGGCAGCCTCCACCAGGCCCCCACCCATGTCTCCCACCACCCCCACCCCCCAGCAGTGCAGGGGCACCCACCACCAGGCCCCCACCCATGTCTCCCAGCACCCCCACCCCCAGCCACCAGGGGCACCCTCCACCAGGCCCCCACCCATGTCTCCCACCACCCCAACCCCCCAATCACCATGGGCATCCTCCACCAGGTCCTCACAATCCCCAATCATGTGCGTTATGGTCAGCCTCCACAGCCAAAAAGCCCTACCAAGTAACCCATTCACCCACATGGAAATGGAAATTACATGTTACACCCCCAATGTTCATAAAGCAAATGAACCCATGTCCGTCACACACAATGGTTGCAATTGAATGGGAAAACACCCAACATGACATGCATGAAACCAATGAGATGATACCACACAGTGAAGTATGAAAACAAAATTGTATTAAAAAAAAAAGAATGCAAAAGAAATGAAACAAACTACAATGGCAATGAAAAAAAGATAAGCTGCATGTCCGTTTAAAAAAATAAAAACACCAAATCCTAATCCAAAAAAATGTTGTCCAAAGTCAAATGAAAAATAAAATCAATCCAATGAAGAACTATTTACATAACATCCAAGGGTCCATGAGCCCAACTGAACAAAGGAAACCTACAAAAAACCCTAACTAAAATGCAACTATATTCAAAAAGTGGAGCAGTGTCCGTCGACTCCAAATCATAAGAACAAACAAAGGAAACCTAAAACTAAAGAACTATATACAAAGGCGGCAGGCAAGTCCAGCGGCTCACTCCGTGGTGTTCCGGGCCAGGGCATCATCGAACTCCTGTTCGATGTCCCGGAGGCGGTCCTGTTCCATAGCCCCGAGGGTCCGCAGGGACGACGCCGTGTCCTCCTCCAACCCCCTGCGGATTGCCTCGAGGCACTCGGCCCGCCTCAGGGCCCTCCGCATGGAGTTCTCCGCCCTGACCATTGTGAGCCGCGCCTCTTCCGCCCGCCGCCGCTCCGCACCTATCTGCTGGCCCAACTGCTGCCACACAGAAGACACACCCCGTCCTGGGTCAACCTGCCCTCCGGCCGATGCCTGCCCCTCCAATGTTGAAGGCCCCGAGCCTTCATGGCTCCCACCACGTTGCTGCTGCTGCTGTGCCTCTGCCCGTGCACTGCCTCCTGCTGCCTGCACATCCTCCGCCGGCTGGGGTGCAGTTGTTGATGTGGCCACCCCTGCTGGACGTCCGACTCCCGACTGTGGCAGGGATGCCTCCTCCACCAGCCTGGCCGCACCGTCAGAGGCAGCTCCACAGGGCACCCAGGTGACTGATGGGTGGGAAGATGGCACAGAAGATGACTGGCGCGTAGGTCCAGTTGAGGAGGGGGTCGGAGCAAGCCCCATCAGACGGAGGAATCCGGCCTGGGTGACCTGTCCCAGCAGGCTGACGTGGTCAACGAGCCATTCGAGATGACGTGCAGTCTCTCCATGAAAAGACTGCAGGTCACCTCGCATGGCCCGTTGACGCAATGCCACACCAGCCAGGACAGGCTTAACCCGGACCTGGATAGCCACGTCCGCAGGCAGAGGAAGGGCAGTTGACGTCAGCTCATCCCCTGCCTGAAAACGGGTCTGGACGTAGGCATTCCTGCTGGTGCAAGATGATTCAGGGACAGGATCGGGGACAGGATTGCACACAGGCACATCCGTGGAGGCCTGTGCTGCCTCCTGTCCCTGGTCCTGCACTGCACCACTAGCACCTGTGGGACCCCCACCTCCAGACTTGTCGGAAGAACAGATGAGGGTCCTGGAACGCATATCCCCAGCGCTTCACGTCCAGGTCCTAGAGAAGCAGACCCGTCTGGAGTCGAGCGGTGAGTGTACATGCATCCTGATTGTGAGCAGTGCGTGTGGTGATTATTCGGTAGTGTGCAGGGTGCACATCTGTTTGTATGGGGTCGAGTATGGGTGGGGGTGTACAGGGCCGTGGGGCTGACACATGCGAGGACTGTAATGTGTGAGACATGGATGGTGCTTGTGTGTGTAGGCTTACATGCCAAATGCATTTGTGTGGGCACACATGTTTGGATGAATGTGTATGTAAGTAGACATGTCCGTGATGTCACGCATGTATGTAGTTTTCGGCTGCATGTATCAGCACTGTGTACATGTGCTTGTGTGTGTATTTGACAAGGGTGCAACAGTGATGCAACATGGATGCATGTGACAGCGGTATGTGGAAGCCTGATTGGCAGATGTGACATGGATGCCCGTCTGAACAGTGCGACACTTGGCAGAGGTGTACACATGCATGCAAGTGTGGTGGTGTGTGTACATGTGTGGTGCACTTCCTGTGTTGCATGTGATGTCTGGCTCACCTTTGGCTGCTCATGCTGTTGTATGTGTATGGATGGTGGTGGCAGTTGCGATATGGCTGTGGTATGGCTCATGTGTGCGAGTTGTAATGACATGTGTGTTGGGGATTGTGATGACATGTCTGAGGTTTGCCAATGCCACTCATGTGCAACTGTCATGTGTGTATGTGTCCATTGTACAGTGCCCTGATGCCTGTGTTTTGTTTCTCCCTGTCTGCAGCGTCAACTGATGAAGAGGGCGGAGAAGGTGCTGTGGAGCACAGCGGCGTGGATCCCACCGCCAGCCGGAGACGCAAGGCCCGGCTCCCCTCCCGTGTTGTCATCTCGTCGGGGAGTGAGGAGTCCGGTGCCGCGTCCCAGGCCGCAGCTGCCGGGGGGAGGTCCAAGAGGCGGAGGTTTGAGGTGGACTCCTCGGCAGCAGAAGGGGCAGCTGGGACCCCACAGGGCCCAACAGGGGAAGATGGCACGAGTCATCCAGGTTGGTGGGGGGTTTTGTGGAGGAGGAGGCCGTGCAAGCACCAGAGACGGGGTCTGGAGGTGGGGATCCCACTGGTGCTAGTGGTGCAGTGCAGGACCAGGGACAGGAGGTAGCACAGCCGCCGCGGAGGTGCCTGTGTGCAATCCTGTCCCCGATCCTGTCCCTGCATCATCTTGCACCAGCAGGGATGCCTACGTCCAGACCCGTTTTCAGGCAGGGGATGAGCTGACGTCAACTGGCCTTCCTCTGCCTGCGGATGTGGCTATCCAGGTCCGGGTTGAGCCTGTCCTGGCTGGTGTGGCATTGCGTCAACGGGCCATGCGAGGTGACCTGCAGTCTTTTCATGAAGAGACTGCACGTCATCTCGAATGGCTCGTTGACCACGTCAGCCTGCTGGGACAGGTCACCCAGGCCGGATTCCTCCATCTGATGGGGCTTGCTCCGACCCCCTCCTCAACTGGACCCCCTACGCGCCAGTCGTCCTCTGTGCCATCTTCCCACCCATCAGTCACCTGGGTGCCCTGTGGAGCTGCCTCTGACGGTGTGGCCAGGCTGGTGGAGGAGGCATCTCTGACACAGTCGGGAGTCGGACGTCCAGCAGGGGTTGCCACATCAACAACTGCACCCCAGCCAGCGGAGGATGTGCAGGCAGTAGGAGGCAGTGCACGGGCAGAGGCACAGCAGCAGCAGCAACGTGGTGGGAGCCATGAAGGCTCAGGGCCTTCAACATCGGAGGGGCAGCTATCGGCCGGAGGGCAGGTTGACCCAGGACGGGGTGTGTCTTCTGTGTGGCAGCGGTTGGGCCAGCAGATAGGTGCGGAGCGGCAGCGGGCGGAAGAGGCGCGGCTCACGATGGTCAGGGCGGAGAACTCCATGCGGAGGGCCCTGAGACGGGCCGAGTGCCTCGAGGCAATCCGCAGGGGGTTGGAGGAGGACACGGCATCGTCCCTGCGGACCCTCGGGGCCATGGAACAGGACCGCCTCCGGGACATCGAACAGGAGTTCGATGATGCCCTGGCCCGGAACACCACGGAGTGAGCCGCTGGACTTGCCCGCCGCCTTTGTATATAATTCTTTAGTTTTAGGTTTCCTTTGTTTGTTCTTATGATTTGGAGTCGACGGACACTGATCCACTTTTTGTATATAGTTGCATTTTAGTTAGGGTTTTTTGTAGTTTTCCTTTGTTCAGCTGGGCTCATGGACCCTTGGATGTTATGCACATAGTTCTTCATTGGATTGATTTTATTTTTCATTTGACTTTGGACAACATTTTTTTGGATTAGGATTTGGTGTTTTTATTTTTTTAAACGGACATGCAGCTTATCTTTTTTTCATTGCCATTGTAGTTTGTTTCATTTCCTTTGCATTCTTTTTTTTTTAATACAATTTTGTTTTCATACTTCACTGTGTGGTATCATCTCATTGGTTTCATGCATGTCATGTTGGGTGTTTTCCCATTCAATTGCAACCATTGTGTGTGACGGACATGGGTTCATTTGCTTTATGAACATTGGGGGTGTAACATGTAATTTCCATTTCCATGTGGGAGAATGGGTTACTTGGTAGGGCTTTTTGGCTGTGGAGGCTGACCATAACGCACATGATTGGGGATTGTGAGGGCCTGGTGGAGGCTGCCAATGGTGGCTGGGGGGCGGGGGTGATAGGGGACATGAGTGGGGGCCTGGTGGGGGCTGGCCATGGTGGCTGGGGGGTGGGGGTGGTGGGAGACATGGGTGGGGGCCTGGTGGAGGCTGCCCCTGCACTGCTGGGGGGTGGGGGTGATAGGGGACATGAGTGGGGGCCTGGTGGGGGCTGGCCATGGGGGCTGGGGGGTGGGGGTGGTGGGAGACATGGGTGGGGCCTGGTGGTGGGTGCCCCTGCACTGCTGGGGGGTGGGGGTGGTGGGAGACATGGGTGGGGGCCTGGTGGAGGCTGCCCTGGTGACTGGGGGGGTGGGGGTGGTGGGAGACATGGGTGGGGGCCTGGTGGTTGGTGCCCCTGGTGGCTGGGGGGCGGGGGTGCTGGGAGACATGGGTGGGGGCCTGGTGGTGGGTGCCCCTGCACTGCTGGGGGGTGGGGGTGGTGGGAGACATTGGTGGGGGCCTGGTGGAGGCTGCCCCTGGTGACTGGGGTGGTAGGGGTGGTGGGAGACATGGGTGGGGGCCTGGGGGAGGCTGGCCCTGGGGAGTGGGGGGTGGGCGTGGTGGGAGACATGGGTGGGGGCCTGGTGGAGGCTGCCCCTGCACTGCTGGGGGGTGGGGGTGGTGGGAGACATGGGTGGGGCCTGCTGGCAGGTGCCCCACAGTGCTGGGGGGTGGGGGTGGTGGGGAACATGAGTTGGACATGGGTGGGGCCTGCTGGCAGGTGCCCCACAGTGCTGGGGCGTGGGGGTGGTGGGGAACATGAGTTGGACATGAGTGGGGGCCTGCTGGCAGGTGCCCCACAGTGCTGGGGGTGGGGGTACAGGGGTACATGAGTTGCACATGGGTGGGGGCCTGCTGGCAGGTGCCCCACAGTGCTGGGGGGTGTGGGTGCTGGGAGACATGGGTGGGGGCCTGGTGGAGGCTGCCCTTGGTGGCTGGGGGGTGGGGGTGGTGGGAGACATGGGTGGGGGCCTGGTGGTTGGTGCCCCTGGTGGCTGAGGGGTGGGGGTGCTGGGAGACATGGGTGGGGGCCTGGTGGTGGGTGCCCCTGCACTGCTGGGGGGTGTGGGTGCTGGGAGACATGGGTGGGGGCCTGGTGGAGGCTCCCCCTGGTGGCTAGGGGGTGGGGTGGTGGGAGACATGGGTGGGGCCTGCTGGCAGGTGCCCCACAGTGCTGGGGGGTGGGGGTGGTGGGGAACATGAGTTGGACATGGGTGGGGGCCTGCTGGCAGGTGCCCCACAGTGCTGGGTGGTGGGGGTGCTGGGAGACATGGGTGGGGGCCTGGTGGAGGCTGCCCCTGGTGGCTAGGGTGTGGGGGTGGTGGGGGACATGGGTGGGGGCCTGGTGGAGGCTGCCCCTGGTGGCTGGGGGGTGGGGGTGGTGGGAGACATGGGTGGGGGCCTGGTGGAGGCTGCCCCTGGTGACTGGGGGGTGGGGGTGGTGGGAGACATGGGTGGGGGCCTGGTGGAGGCTGCCCCTGGTGGCTGGGGGGTGGGGGTGGTGGGAGACATGGGTGGGGCCTGCTGGCAGGTGCCCCACAGTGCTGGGGGGTGGGGGTGGTGGGGAACATGAGTTGGACATGGTTGGGGGCCTGCTGGCAGGTGCCCCACAGTGCTGGGGGGTGGGGGTGCTGGGAGACATGGGTGGGGGCCTGGTGGAGACTGCCCCTGGTGGCTGGGGGGTGGGGGTGGTGGGAGACATGGGTGGGGGCCTGGTGGAGGCTGCCCCTGGTGGCTGGGGGGTGGGGGTGGTGGGAGACATGGGTGGGGCCTGCTGGCAGGTGCCCCACAGTGCTGGGGGGTGGGGGTGGTGGGGAACATGAGTTGGACATGAGTGGGGGCCTGCTGGCAGGTGCCCCACAGTGCTGGGGGTGGGGGTACAGGGGTACATGAGTTGCACATGGGTGGGGGCCTGCTGGCAGGTGCCCCACAGTGCTGGGGGGTGTGGGTGCTGGGAGACATGGGTGGGGGCCTGGTGGAGGCTGCCCCTGGTGGCTGGGGGGTGGGGGTGGTGGGAGACATGGGTGGAGGCCTGGTGGTTGGTGCCCCTGGTGGCTGAGGGGTGGGGGTGCTGGGAGACATGGGTGGGGGCCTGGTGGTGGGTGCCCCTGCACTGCTGGGGGGTGTGGGTGCTGGGAGACATGGGTGGGGGCCTGGTGGAGGCTCCCCCTGGTGGCTAGGGGGTGGGGGTGGTGGGAGACATGGGTGGGGCCTGCTGGCAGGTGCCCCACAGTGCTGGGGGGTGGGGGTGGTGGGGAACATGAGTTGGACATGGGTGGGGGCCTGCTGGCATTTGCCCCACAGTGCTGGGGGGTGGGGGTGCTGGGAGACATGGGTGGGGACCTGGTGGAGGCTGCCCCTGGTGGCTGGGGTGTGGGGGTGGTGGGAGACATGGGTGGGGGCCTGGTGGAGGCTGCCCCTGGTGGCTGGGGGGTGGGGGTGGTGGGAGACATGGGTGGGGGCCTGGTGGAGGCTGCCCCTGGTGACTGGGGGGTGGGGGTGGTGGGAGACATGGGTGGGGGCCTGGTGGAGGCTGCCCCTGGTGGCTGGGGGGTGGGGGTGGTGGGAGACATGGGTGGGGCCTGCTGGCAGGTGCCCCACAGTGCTGGGGGGTGGGGGTGGTGGGGAACATGAGTTGGACATGGTTGGGGGCCTGCTGGCAGGTGCCCCACAGTGCTGGGGGTGGGGGTGCTGGGAGACATGGGTGGGGGCCTGGTGGAGGCTGCCCCTGGTGGCTGGGGGGTGGGGGTGGTGGGAGACATGGGTGGGGGCCTGGTGGAGGCTGCCCCTGGTGACTGGGGGGGTGGGGATGGTGGGAGACATGGGTGGGGGCCTGGTGGTTGGTGCCCCTGGTGGCTGGGGGGTGGGGGTGGTGGGAGACATGGGTGGGGGCCTGGTGGTGGGTGCCCCTGCACTGCTGGGGGGTGGGGGTGGTGGGAGACATGGGTGGGGGCCTGGTGGAGGCTGCCCCTGGTGACTGGGGGGGTGGGGGTGGTGGGAGACATGGGTGGGGGCCTGGTGGTTGGTGCCCCTGGTAGCTGGGGGGTGGGGGTGCTGGGAGACATGGGTGGGGGCCTGGTGGTGGGTGCCCCTGCACTGCTGGGGGGTGGGGGTGGTGGGAGACATGGGTGGGGGCCTGGTGGAGGCTGCCCCTGGTGACTGGGGGGGTGGGGGTGGTGGGAGACATGGGTGGGGGCCTGGTGGAGGCTGGCCCTGGGGAGTGGGGGGTGGGGGTGGTGGGAGACATGGGTGGGGGCCTGGTGGAGGCTGCCTCTGCACTTCTGGGGGGTGGGGGTGGTGGGAGACATGGGTGGGGCCTGCTGGCAGGTGCCCCACAGTGCTGGGGGGTGGGGGTGGTGGGGAACATGAGTTGGACATGGGTGGGGGCCTGCTGGCAGGTGCCCCACAGTGCTGGGGGATGGGGGTGCAGGGGTACATGAGTTGCACATGGGTGGGGGCCTGCTGGCAGGTGCCCCACAGTGCTGGGGGGTGGGGGTGGTGGGGAACATGAGTTGGACATGGGTGGGGGCCTGCTGGCAGGTGCCCCACAGTGCTGGGGGGTGGGGATGCAGGGGTACATGAGTTGCACATGGGTGGGGGCTTGCTGGCAGGTGCCCCACAGTGCTGGGGGGTGTGGGTGGTGGGAGACATGGGTGGGGGCCTGGTGGTTGGTGCCCCTGGTTGCTGGGGGGTGGGGGTGCTGGGAGACATGGGTGGGGGCCTGGTGGTGGGTGCCCCTGCACTGCTGGGGGGTGTGGGTGCTGGGAGACATGGGTGGGGGCCTGGTGGAGGCTGCCCCTGGTAGGCTGGGGGGTGGGGGTGGTGGGAGACATGGGTGGGGGCCTGGTGGAGGCTGCCCCTGGTGACTGGGGGGGTGGGGGTGGTGGGAGACATGGGTGGGGGCCTGGTGGTTGGTGCCCCTGGTGGCTGGGGTGCAGGGGGACATGCGTTGGTGGGCAGTAGTGCAAGTTGACATGTGGGTTGGCTGGGGGGTATGGCCATGGTGGATGGGGTGCCTGCAGGACATGTGCAGGGTAGGCCCCTGTGGTGTGAGCCACCTGCAGGTGCCGTGGAGGGTGTAGAGGGAACACCTGGGAGGGCCCACACGTGCAATTCACGTGTGGTGCTCCCCGCGCACCCCTGTAATACACGTACCCTGATGGAATCACGTGTCGAACTTCCCCCGCAGCCCGAAATACACGTACCCTGATGGAATCGCGTGTGGAACTTCCCGCGCACCCCTGGAATACACGTACCCTGCTGATTTCGCTTGTGTAACTTCCCCTGCACCCTGAAATACACGTACCCTGCTGATATCGCGTGTGGAACTTCACGCGCACCCCTGAAATACACGTACCCTGCTGAAATCGCGTCTGGAACTTCCCCTGCACCCTGAAATACACGTACCCTGATGGAATCGCGTGTGGAACTTCCCACGCAACCCTGGAATACACGTACCCTGCTGAAATCGCGTGTGGAACTTCCCCTGCACCCTGAAATACACGTACCCTGCTGATATCGCGTGTGTAACTTCACACGCACCCCTGAAATACACGTACCCTGCTGAAATCGCGTGTGGAACTTCCCCTGCACCCTGAAATACACGTACCCTGATGGAATCGCGTGTGGAACTTCCCGCGCACCCCTGGAATACACGTACCCTGCTGAAATCGCGTGTTAAACTTCCCCTGCACCCTGAAATACACGTACCCTGATGGAATCGCGTGTGGAACTTCCCGCGCACCCCTGGAATACACGTACCCTGCTGACATCGCGTGTGCAACTTCCCCTGCACCCTGAAATACACGTACCCTGATGGAATCGCGTGTGGAACTTCCCGCGCACCCCTGGAATACACGTACCCTGCTGAAATCGTGTGTGCAACTTCCCCTGCACCCTGAAATACATGTACCCTGATGGAATCGCGTGTGGAACTTCCTGCGCACCCCTGAGATACGCGTACCCTGCTCGCACGGGCCCAATCGCGTGTGGAAATTCCCGCGCACCCCTGAAATACACGTACCCTGCTGGAATCGCGTGTGTAACTTCCCCTGCACCCTGAAATACACGTACCCTGCTGATATCGCGTGTGGAACGTCACGCGCACCCCGAAATACACTTACCCTGATGGAATCGCGTGTGGAAATTCCCGCGCACCCCTGAAATACACGTACCATGATGAAATTGCGTGTGTACTCCACCTGCACCCTGAAATACACGTACCCTGATGGAATCGCGTGTGGTACTTCCCGCGCACCCCTGGAATACACGTACCCTGCTGATATCGCGTGTGGAACTTCACGCGCACCCCGAAATACACATACCCTGATGGAATCGCGTGTGGAACTTCACGCGCACCCCGAAATACACGTACCCTGAAGGAATCGCGTGTGGAACTTCCCGCGCACCCCTGAGATACGCGTACCCTGCTCGCACAGGCCCAATCGCGTGTGGAAATTTCCGCGCACCCCTGAAATACACATACCCTGCTGGAATCGCGTGTGTAACTTCCCCTGCACCCTGTAATACACGTACCCTGATGGAATCGCGTGTGGAACTTCCCACGCAACCCTGGAATACACGTACCCTGCTGAAATCGCGTGTGGAACTTCCCCTGCACCCTGAAATACACGTACCCTGCTGATATCGCGTGTGTAACTTCACACGCACCCCTGAAATACACGTACCCTGCTGAAATCGCGTGTGGAACTTCCCCTGCACCCTGAAATACACGTACCCTGATGGAATCGCGTGTGGAACTTCCCGCGCACCCCTGGAATACACGTACCCTGCTGAAATCGCGTGTTAAACTTCCCCTGCACCCTGAAATACACGTACCCTGATGGAATCGCGTGTGGAACTTCCCGCGCACCCCTGGAATACACGTACCCTGCTGACATCGCGTGTGCAACTTCCCCTGCACCCTGAAATACACGTACCCTGATGGAATCGCGTGTGGAACTTCCCGCGCACCCCTGGAATACACGTACCCTGCTGAAATCGTGTGTGCAACTTCCCCTGCACCCTGAAATACATGTACCCTGATGGAATCGCGTGTGGAACTTCCTGCGCACCCCTGAGATACGCGTACCCTGCTCGCACGGGCCCAATCGCGTGTGGAAATTCCCGCGCACCCCTGAAATACACGTACCCTGCTGGAATCGCGTGTGTAACTTCCCCTGCACCCTGAAATACACGTACCCTGCTGATATCGCGTGTGGAACGTCACGCGCACCCCGAAATACACTTACCCTGATGGAATCGCGTGTGGAAATTCCCGCGCACCCCTGAAATACACGTACCATGATGAAATTGCGTGTGTACTCCACCTGCACCCTGAAATACACGTACCCTGATGGAATCGCGTGTGGTACTTCCCGCGCACCCCTGGAATACACGTACCCTGCTGATATCGCGTGTGGAACTTCACGCGCACCCCGAAATACACATACCCTGATGGAATCGCGTGTGGAACTTCACGCGCACCCCGAAATACACGTACCCTGAAGGAATCGCGTGTGGAACTTCCCGCGCACCCCTGAGATACGCGTACCCTGCTCGCACAGGCCCAATCGCGTGTGGAAATTTCCGCGCACCCCTGAAATACACATACCCTGCTGGAATCGCGTGTGTAACTTCCCCTGCACCCTGTAATACACGTACCCTGATGGAATCGCGTGTGGAACTTCCCACGCAACCCTGGAATACACGTACCCTGCTGAAATCGCGTGTGGAACTTCCCCTGCACCCTGAAATACACGTACCCTGCTGATATCGCGTGTGTAACTTCACACGCACCCCTGAAATACACGTACCCTGCTGAAATCGCGTGTGGAACTTCCCCTGCACCCTGAAATACACGTACCCTGATGGAATCGCGTGTGGAACTTCCCGCGCACCCCTGGAATACACGTACCCTGCTGAAATCGCGTGTTAAACTTCCCCTGCACCCTGAAATACACGTACCCTGATGGAATCGCGTGTGGAACTTCCCGCGCACCCCTGGAATACACGTACCCTGCTGACATCGCGTGTGCAACTTCCCCTGCACCCTGAAATACACGTACCCTGATGGAATCGCGTGTGGAACTTCCCGCGCACCCCTGGAATACACGTACCCTGCTGAAATCGTGTGTGCAACTTCCCCTGCACCCTGAAATACATGTACCCTGATGGAATCGCGTGTGGAACTTCCTGCGCACCCCTGAGATACGCGTACCCTGCTCGCACGGGCCCAATCGCGTGTGGAAATTCCCGCGCACCCCTGAAATACACGTACCCTGCTGGAATCGCGTGTGTAACTTCCCCTGCACCCTGAAATACACGTACCCTGCTGATATCGCGTGTGGAACGTCACGCGCACCCCGAAATACACTTACCCTGATGGAATCGCGTGTGGAAATTCCCGCGCACCCCTGAAATACACGTACCATGATGAAATTGCGTGTGTACTCCACCTGCACCCTGAAATACACGTACCCTGATGGAATCGCGTGTGGTACTTCCCGCGCACCCCTGGAATACACGTACCCTGCTGATATCGCGTGTGGAACTTCACGCGCACCCCGAAATACACATACCCTGATGGAATCGCGTGTGGAACTTCACGCGCACCCCGAAATACACGTACCCTGAAGGAATCGCGTGTGGAACTTCCCGCGCACCCCTGAGATACGCGTACCCTGCTCGCACAGGCCCAATCGCGTGTGGAAATTTCCGCGCACCCCTGAAATACACATACCCTGCTGGAATCGCGTGTGTAACTTCCCCTGCACCCTGTAATACACGTACCCTGCTGATATCGCGTGTGGAACATCACGTGCACCCTGAAATACACGTACCCTGATGGAATTGCGTGTGGAACCTCACGCGCACCCCGAAATACACGTACCCTGATGGAATCGCGTGTGGAACTTCCCGCGCACACCTGAGATACGCGTACCCTGCTCGCACGGCCCAATCGCTGTGGAAATTCCCGCGCACCCCTGAAATACACGTACCAGGATGAAATCGCATGTGGAACTTCCCACGCACCCCTGAAATACACGTACCCTGCTCGCTCGGGGCCAATCGCATGAGGTACTTCCCACGCACCCAGTGATACACGTAGCCCGCTTGCTGTGCTGGTACAGGGTTAGCGCAGCCCTTTGCGCTGGATTGGGTATATTGATGGCTTTTCCCTGCGCGAGAGGCGATCTTGGGGGCGTAACTGGCGCTGCTGCAGGGTCGCTGCGCCACTGTGCGCCACGGCTGGTTATGGTGGCTGGAATCCATGAATACGCTGTGCGCGGAAATGCCGTCAATACAGAAGGAATTGAATGTAGTGTCAAGTTTGTTTAGTTCGGCTTGTGAGCCGGTTAATATAAGTTCCGTCTTCACATCATTGAGGCAGAGGCCACGAGTGACCATCCATGCCTGAATGATGAGGTAGATTTTATTTAGTTTTTTGGTGTCAGTGTCATGATTACCCTAGATAGGGATGAGGACTTGGGTGTCATCTGCATAATTAGTGTAGGTGACACCCAAGTGGTCCATATCGTCGAATAATGGCTTGGTGAATATGTTAAATTGTGTTGGTGACACACAGGAGCCTTGAGGCACACCACATGTCACTGGTGCAGGGTCAGTAGAGGATATGGGCGAGAGAACACTTGCATCATTCTGTTTTCTAAGAAGGATTGAATCCACTCCGTAAATTCTTCAGAGAAGTGGGCTGAGGAGCAGAGGTGGTTGCAAAGGACTTCGTGACTGACCAGATCAACTGCGGTTGATAGGGCTAGGAGAAGGAAGATCGATATGTCTCCTTTCTCTTTTTGCTTGTCAATAAGAGTTTTTATATCTATAAGTTCTGTTTCTGTGCCGTGTCTAGGCCGGAATACAGATTGCCAAAGGCCTAGGAGGTTGTTTGCTTCCAAGTGGGTCTGTATTTGGAGGTAGGCTGCCCTATCGAGAATTTTCAATAAGAATGGCACTATGGTGATTGGCCTATAGTTAGTAGGGACATTTGGATCAAGGTTGTTTTTTTTAAGAGGGGGAGAATCCAGGCATCTTTCAGGTTTCAGAGGACTGTTTTAGATATTGATGAAGACTGTGATGGCTGTGATGGCTGGAGCAAGATCTTTAGCTCTTTCTTTGATGATAGACGCAGGGCATATACCGCCTTGGCATCAGGAAGGTTTAAGGCTTGTGATAATGTTTTCTACTTCGGTGATGGATAGTGGCGAGAATTTAAAGAGGCTGCAAGGAATCTCTGCTGGGCATTGAGATTTCAGGAGTCTTGCGTCTGTGTTAATGTTGAGTTTCTTCAATTCTATTTTAGCTTGTAGCTGTGAGATTTTATCAAGTAAGGTTGTCAAGGGAAGGATTTATGTGCAAATGGTCATGTTCTTGTGCCCAGTTACTAATGCACAGACATCCTTAGAGAATCATATGACCATATTAATTTAGTCAATGACATACATAATAATGACATTGAAGAGTGACACAATGATTACAAGTTAGTCATAACAAAATGAGATAAGCATTACAGTCCTAAACCAAATCTATCCATCACTAGGCAATATTTCTACTCCAGATAAAAAAGGAAACATTAACTAATATGTGGGTGCTTCAAGCAGTCCCTCATTTTCTTACAGGCCTAGTGTAGGCAGTGGTTTGGGCAAAAATATCATAGATCAAATTATTATGTGTTCCAGCAACGGCACTGTTCAAGACTGGTTATGTCTGACAGGTGAGTCCAGTTGAGGAAAAGTCATGAGTATTTAAAAAAAGAGTTTGAGAACACAGAATTGTGCCGCAAAGGTACACAATGATAAGATATTCAACACAAAAGAGAAGCTGTGTGGGTAAAGTAAACAAAGGCAACATAAATAAGGGCAAATAGTGCACTGCTAGATTGTGCATGCTTTGAAAATAGAGTACAACAATTTTTGATATCGTATGGCACTTTTGAAAAGCATATATCAGGAAGGATACGTGTGTGAAGGGCGTGACAGGCCCGTGCAATGCTTACCTGTCACTTTGTTCCCAGAAGAGAGATTCATACACCATCGTATGCTCCCAAAGGTGTTTATTAAACACATGTTGAAAGAAATAACATGCTAGGATGGTGGCAAGGTATCACAATTAAAGCTCCAAGTGTCAGGGTATAAGGTGAGGGAATGGGACAGAAGGGTTATTTCACAGCGTTCCAAATGAGAGGGAATCAACCATCTTTCTCCAAAGGGGTTTGTCAGCCAAGTGCTCAGTGTTCTACTGTTCTACACAACTGTTCTACACATCCAACAGAAAGGTGACAGGTGCAAATGAAGATAAAGTTGTTCCTGCATTCCAAACCCAACAAAGTGTCTAAACGTCTCTCCAAACCCCACCAAGGAACATTCCGAAGAATGAACATCAAAGTCTTTTCTCTTCAAGGAGGTTCTTCCTCCCATTGCATGAGTGGGTAGGAGGGGGGGATCTTTTACTCAAATCCTTTTTTTGGGCAGCAGGCCTCCTGGGGTTGCAGACCCACAGTTCCTGGATAGACAAGTGTTTCCAGGGCTCTTTTGACTGCTCCTTTCTATGACATAAGCTTGGGGTTCTCTTCTGATAGAGCAGCGGGAGCTTCCCAACAGGTTCAGCACAAGGTTGGTGCTTGCAAGATGTTTTTGTGTGTCCTGGTGTGGTTCATCAGAGAAGTGTGGCCCTACTTTACCTGTGGCCCACTTCACCTCTCACCACTCTCTCATTTATGCCTCCATCGGGACTAACCATATGCTTGCCTCCTTGAGATAGCAAGGCTTGCTCGCATCTCCACGCACCTTTACACAATCCACCAGACCAACCCGGTCCTCCAGAATCTCCCTACTCTTTATTTTAGGGTGGGTGGTCTCTGCTTCTTCTTCTGTCTAAAATGGTCCAGTTCTATCCCTATTTAGCTGCTCAGGCCCTTCCTCTCCCTCCTGATGGTTTGTCTCCTCCACACTATTTTTCTGCTCTCGTACATGTTGTCCCTCACTCTGCTTCAGACAAATTCTGGGCCTGACCTCCTCCACCTCTACCTTCTGATAGCTTCCTCTTTCCTCCTCTTTCCAAATTCAAAAAAGGGGAAATGTGTGTCTCTTGCAATGCTCTTTTCACCAATGGCAAACCTTCTTTTAATTCTCCAATACTCTCCTCTCCTTCCACTACCCCATCTCCAATCTGACTTTCCTCCCCCAGGTGGTATCTTCCTCCTTCCACTCACTGACCACCTCCCCCTCCTTCCTCTCTAAGCTGGTCTCTCCTTCTTCTGTCAACATCACAATCTGCCCGGCCGTCATCTTCCAGATACTTTCACTCTCAGGCACAATAATGCTCTCTTTTTCTTTCCTTCTGGTACACCTAACATTCCTCTCCAAACTGGTACCACTGACTCTTTCTCCATCCCCATAGATATTCTCTGTCTTTAATAAGTCAGTACCTACCCCTGATCTGCACTACTACTTTTCTCCTACTCCAACCACAGCGGGTCCTCTGCCAATCTTACAAAAATATCTCTCTCTTTACTCACAATTTCTCCCTCTGTCTCAAACAAGGTAGGATTTCCCTACTTCTCCACAATACTGATCATCCCCTCCTCTAATGCCATGAGCTTTATATTTGGACAAATCTAGTGTAGAGGAGCAGGTGGGTGCATTCTCCTTATTCACTGCCCCCTCATCCCTACCCTATTGGAATGACGGACAAAGAACTACAATTGGGAATCCATGCACAAAGGTATGCGATATATCCATACTAGTCGACTATATGAAAAACAATATGCATTCAGGCACCCATTCAGAAGATACCCTGATCTTGAAACAGTGGAGGTAAACTACCAAGAAGGATGTCCCTTGCGAAGTTGTCAAAAGCAGCCATGGATAAAATGGAAACGCAATATGGATGTACGTTAACCAAAGTCTGACAGCAAAATAATATCCTTAAGAAGATATATGAACCTATGTTGAAACGATATTAAGAATGACGATGTAACTGAACCATGAAGAGAGACATGTACTCCATGATGCAGCATTTACAAAATACAAAGAAGAATTAAATAGTCACTGGTCAATAACTGTAAATTTGCTGAAATGCAAGGTAGAAAGAATCCATAGAAGCTTGCTTATAAGAGGTATATGTTTAACATTTAGGACTACCATCAGAATAAAATGGACTATGGCTTATCTCAATCAACCTAACAACTTCATAATATGAGCCTAGGATCTTAACGTGAAAAGATGATGAAGAAGCTGTTTTTCTTAATGAAATATTGGCGTACATTGGATTAAAACCAACAATGCTATTTCGAAAGATGAATGAAAAAGCACAAAGGGAGTCTAAAAAGCAAACCATGTGCAAGGACATATTTCTCAAAGATTAAGAGAATAAGAACATTTACTGATGCCAAATATTGGATAATTAAAAGGTCATAAAGTCAATATGGGATAGAGTGAGCAATATCTCTAAAGACTACAAGGAGAACTACACCCAGCATAATTGAATCAAATTATGTTAAATGCACTGTCGAAAGGGTCAGGTCCATGGTCTTGCAACACGTGATAAGGAGCTTGCAAACAAGGGCTATTCATTAGACCTGGAGCTAAAATAGCGGTGACCTACACTCCCTTGAATGTCACCCCTAATCCAATCCCATCCCTTAATAGGTTTTGGAGTTTGCCACGTAGGATGACATTATAGATGATGCATTTAGCATTATATAAACTAGAACTAAATGATAAAACATTGTGATCTTGCATGAGTCAAATTGATGACGGTTTATTCGCACTTAACTTCTTCAGATTAAAGCAGTATTTTACCATCTGCTTTGAGTCTTTCCGGTTATTGGGTCCAAAGTAATTTATTGGTAATTCCATTTAGCAGAACAGATGTTTTAATGTGCTAGAGCACACTATCCTCCCTTTCTGCACCATGCTCATCTCACTTCACCACTCACTAGCCTCTCCTCCTTACTGGTCTACACAAACAGGCTCTCATACATCACGGTTTCCAGGAAAGGAGACTTCCATGGTCTGCTGCTCTTCTTCTGTCTTGTCTCTCAATTATTGATGCAGACTGACTGGGCTGGCTGGCTTTTAAATCTTGATCACTCCTCTCCTTTGGTGGTGCTGAGGGACATTGGTTGTGCTCATTCTCTGTGGGTTGGGCTGCTCTGTGATTGGGCACTGCGGTCAGGGAAAAGTGAACTGAAAGGAATTTGGCCCAAGTTTACATTGGGCCTCATTCCGAGTACGGCGGTAAGGGATAGCGGCCACCGGTAACGAGACCGGTGGCGGTAATCCCTTACCGCCATACTCCGAGTTCCCTCTGCGCCCTTGCCCTTAACGCCTGCTTTAAGCAGGTGTTAAAGTCGAGGGCGCAAAGGGGCCTCCAAGCCAATAACGGTGACCGTAATGAACGGTCACCATTATTTGCATCTTCCCCATTCCCATTGAGCCCTAGGTGGGCTCATTCGGGAATGGGGAAGAGCCTTGGTGAATGGGGAATTACCGCCCCGCCAACCTTGGAATGGGGCAGTGATTCCGCCATCCACCAAGGCGCTGCCGGTCCGGGTACGGCGTCAACCAAGGCGTTAATAGCGCCATTGGTTAGCGCCGTACTCGGAATGAGGCCCATTAAGTTTTAGTGCCATTTTGGATCTCATAGGTGAGCTGAACATGTGTGAGCCCTCTCCCCTTCCCCAAGAGTCCCTGATTCTTTGTCCACTCCTTTCTGTGTCCCTCCTTTTCCTCGACAGGTGAATACAGACTGTCATCCCCATTGCTAAACATTGGATGTTGTCTGGGGTGTTTCTTATCTAGTTGTTGTGGGAGAGTTGCACATTTGCAACTCATGTTATGCTTTGCAGGATGAGAGAACAAATTCCTGTTTATTTTCTCTCTCACACAGTTAATGTGTGCCTGATTCTTTTAATTTGGTATGTGCCCTTTCTTTCTGCCAGAGTCCAGCAGTCTTTGTCCTTCAAACTCTGAAGTTCAAACGGCCTACTCTGTGCCAATAAAAGAAATCCATCAAAAGACTTGTCAGGTTGTTGTGTTGTTCATGTAAAGGGAACAAGCATGCAACGTCTACTGGCCATTTGGGTCTGGATGTAGGGCGCTTCAGACTCCCTCCACACTTTGTGTCATTTTTACACTGGGTTTCTCTTGTATAGGGGGTCTACTTGTGCCCAGTAGATGCCCTGGGGGTCTGAATATAACTCTTCCCTTCCCAAAAGCTGGGGTCTTCATCACAAGTGTAACAGTGGTGTAGATTCAGTAGAGTAATACATTTTAACGGTGAAGTCATGCAACTGAGCTATATAGAAGGTGAAATTGATAGGTATGTTGTGAATCTCCCAATTCCTACATGACCATGGCTATGTGGAATGAGATGTGTCCTAACAATGTTTCGTGCATGCTTAAGTCACCTGATGCCCCATAGCATCCAAAGTCTTGCCTATTACCATAGTATTACATGCTGATGTAATGGATCAAGTACAAATCAGTTCAGTGGTTGCTTCAATGCATTATTTGCAGATTTCATTATGGTGACAAGCCCCCCATTTCCCATCTATGCACACCACACCACAAAAACAATAAAATCCAATTAAAAATATCCCCTTATATAGCAACCCGCCTAAAAATGGCACATGGAAATGCAGTAAGACAGCCTTCCACAAAATGCAGTGAAAAGGGTCTGAAGAGTTGAGCAGATACCAAAGTATTGGTAGAATTCAAGAACATATTTACTTTTGTCATACTATATGTGTCCAAGATAGATTGATTGGTTATTTATAATGCGCCTAATACCCAGAGGTTTCTAAGCGCAGAGCTGGGGATTGAACCTGTGTTGCTCCATGTCATCTAGCTTCCAAGCAGGGTTGTAGGAGACCCATAAAATCTGGGGGGGGAGAGGGAACACCTTGGGACTTTGCTTTTTTTATGGAAATGACTCAGCCAAACAAACAGATCATAAATGAAATCAAGCCAAGCCCAGAAGCCACACCACATGGGGGAGGACAGGCATAGTCAAGGCATAATCAAGGTTTGGGAACAGACCTGGTGTGCCGCCCGAATTCAAATGTCCAGGGGGAACCTGTGGTAAAGCTGGAAAGAACTAAGGAACACATCTTTTTATTAAAATAGGAATGAGATTTGAAGCACTGTTTACTTTGGCCGATCTTTGGAACTTTTATTTTATTTAGTTTATGGCGGCCAGGAAGATACAGACTCAAGACTAGGTTTGAAGACTTTGGCCACATTGTGAACATTTCTATTGTAGCGTAGGGTGCCCCAGGAGGGTCTGGCACCATTAGGTAATATATTTAGAGAATCTGAACCAGGGAACCACTTATTTTGTTAAGTAGAGAGTAAGAAACTGGGTTCTTGATAGTGAACACTCCTGTGTGTCACACTCTGCCTCTTTTCTCACCTGTTTGTCCTTTGCAGTTTTCTTTCTCCGAGGTCTTTCTTTCTTTCTGGTTGTTCGGGATTTGTACAAGTACGGACGCATATCCTCTGTCGCCAGTGTGCAGACCAGATACCAGCCTCAAAGAGATGGTAGACGTTCAGAATTCCAGGAAGGATCAGGTGAGTATTGATCTAAAGTCACTTGAAGGGCCTGGGAACCAGCAAGGAATCAGGGAACTCGAACAGTGCCGAAGGCAGAATGTGAGAACGGTGCGGATCAGGGCTTAAGGCCCAGGAAGGAAGCGATTCGAACGATTCCACAAGCGGTAAGTGTGAGGGGCAGTACTGAGGGATACCAGGAAGGAATTAGGTAACCACTGACAAAAAAAGTGGATTAGCATGGGAGTAGATGAAAGCTAGATACACACTTGCCGGTAGTGTTGAGACGCGCAGAGCCGCAGGGGTATGTCTGTTTTCTAGGAAGTGGCAGGTCTAGCTGAAACACTAGTCAGTGGACTTCTCAGTCTGTGCTAAGCTCTGTAAATAGTTCACTTGGAATCGATCTGTTTCTGCAAGGTCACAGGTTGGAAGAGGCAAACCCAATACCTCTTGAAGTGGAAGTTTCAGCAAAAGCGTCCTGGTTACCTTGCAAGGAAAGTATTCAGATCCTTGTTTATGAAAGGATCTCATGCGTTCCTGTTGTGGTTTTTACATGAGAGTTTTTATTTGAATTGAAATATGGTTTAGACACTTTGGGCCTCATTACGACCCTGGCGGTAGGGAGTTAATGGGGCCAGTAGAGCTGCCGGCCCCGTTAACCCCCTACCTCCTCATTACAAGGTCTCTTTGTGGGACCCGCTAAAAACGCCTGGTAAAACCAGGCGTCCTTAGCGGGTCCCGCGAGCAGACCATGATGCAAACAACGGGCCTGTCATTAACGGGCCCATTGTTTGCATCCTCCCCATTCCCATTGAGCCCTCTGGGGGTGGGCCAAGGTGGCCCAACAAGCAAACGTTTCCAAAAAGTTGAATAGAAGTTTTAGATGTGAGGTGTTGACTACTGTGGATGGTTGGTTATGCTGTGCCATAGACATGTCTCAAGAGGTGTCCGAGAATATTTGACTAATATAGCTCATTAGTTGTGGCCGGGGATTTAACATATTAGAAATCAGCTCAGAATAATTACTTTTGGCCAGAAATGGAAGGCACCTTGTGGAGGGTAGTAAGGTGGACAGTAAGGCACTGTTGGGCTTGTCTGGATATCAACTGGTGACAAAGAATATTGCCTCAACCCCTTACTCTCTTATCGGTTCCAGGCAGACAATGACTCAAATTGGGCACTGATACATTGAGACCATATAGAGTGCTGGGTATCTATTGTGGCTACACTTATGACATTAATGTATAGATTCAGGAAGTGGCCAGAGTATAGTGTAAAGTAGTTAGAGATGGCATCTACGAAAATGTGATAATGTTCTTAGAAAGCATATTTACGAAGGAAGGCGTTCCAGAAGAAATACTGAGTTATAATGGCATTTAGGTTGTGAAGTTAGTTTTAGAGATTACTGATGGAGAAAGAGTTTCAAATGGACATTTTTCTTTTTTAAATGTGTTGGTGAAATTTACAGATACAGTATACATTAGCAAGTATACATCCTTCTTCATGTAATTCAACCAATATACCAAACAAAAGAATACAAACACCCAGTGCACATCCATTGAGATTATATGATGCTAGCCTCTGTTCAGTGTTGTAACATATCTTATTTGAGCCAGGTGAATAGTCACTTTTTACATTTCAGTGGAAAGAGTCAAGTTTAAAATATATATCCCATGTAAAATAGGATTACAAATGTAAGTTAAACAATGACCGGGGAAAAGGTTCACTTCACAGTGGTTTGTCATCTGATGGGTAAGAGACAGAATTGACAAGTGTTTTCCAAGCTTCAAAATGAAGTGTGACATCTCCTCCATGCATATCTATTGTCCCACTCCATGCTGTAGTCTCAACATCACACCACACCAACAGGTAAATTGAATTGTGAGCTTTTGCTTGATTTTCCATGTCATTGCTATACATCTCTTAGCCAGTATGCATGCTATGTCCATGAATTTGTTGATATGTTTGTGCTTGCTCAATCTGGGGTATATACCCAATAAACATTCAAGTGGGTTCCAATGGTATCTTTTAATCCCAGCTCCCTCACAAATGTGTTTAATTCAGGACCAAAATTGCTGTATCACTGCAAACACTCAAAACATATGCATTAGATGAGCATCATCTTGACCACACCAGGGACGGTTAGAAGGTGCATATTTTTAAAATTTGGCAGCTCTAGAGGGGGTCATATACATGCGGTGAAGGACATTCACCTGTATGAGCCTGAATCTGGCATTGCATGATACATTTTTTACGAAACCCAGTTTAGTAAATTTAACACTAGCACTATCCAGAAGACACTTACACAACCTGCACACAGGTCTCCAACCATCCTCTGGCTCATACATTAATGTCAAAAAAGCATTTGACTGCGGCTCAGCAGGCCACTTGCACCAATTGCGCCTGGTAACCCTTGCCACATTCATTTTTCTCAGGAACTGCCAACCTGGTAGTCCCTCCAGTTGCATGAGATCTGTCAGTTCTCTGAATGTTCCACTCACATACATGTCACTGCAAATGGTTATACCAACCTGTTCCCATCACAGGAGAGCCTTTAGATCATCTAAGTTGTTGCATGTGCCCACCAAAATTGGAATGTTTGGGGAGTAAGGGTGTTGGACTTGGAGTATCTTAAGTGTTCTAGATCAGATCAGTCTGTCCACATGCAATATCAATGGTTGGGTTCATTCCAGTTTTCCGAGGACCATAAGAACTCTTTAAGTCAAATGGGACTCGTCAGTGCATTGAGCAGCTCATGTTCAGATGTAGGTTCATCTGATAGCCATTTTTTGATGAAACTCAACTCGACAGACGGGTAATAATTTTCTAAACGCAGAAGTTGAACTCCTCCCTCCTCATAAGGGAGGGACAAGGTAGTGATTGCCAGTCTATGCCTTTTCTTCTCCCACAGAAAATCTCGGAGTATGCCTTCCAATTCTCGGAAGAAGGAGCCCTCTATATAAAAAAGGACATTAGCGAAGCTAATAAAGAACCTGGGGAGGATAATCATTTTGGTAATAGCAACCCTGCCCATGAGGGAGAGTGGCAGTCAAGACCAGAATGCCATTGATTTGTTGACGCCTGTCACTAACCTCTGTCTGTTGAGTGCATGTGTGTCCTCAGGAAAATGTGCAATCTGTATGCCCAGGTATCTAAAGAAGTGTGGCTGCCATTTCAAGCCCAATTCTGGTAATGCAGCCGCATCTACTCCACGTAGTCCAGCCAGGGGAAAAAGGCATGGCTTTGGTATATTAAAGGAAATTCCTGATAGCCTGGCAAAGTCATCTAACACCTCTAACATAATAGGTTGATTGTGTTGCGGTTGACACAGATATAGTAACACATTGTCTGCATATTGGTAGAACAGGTGTGTAGAGCCCTGTATGTTAATTCCCACAACCAAATACTCCTGTCTCAAATATATGGCCATCGATTCCAAGGCTAGGATATAAAGCCTATGTGAGAGTGGACATTCTTGTTGCATCCCCCTCTGAATGGTCCATTGTTCCGATATCTGCTGGCCAGATCATACTCTGGCTGTGGGAGATAGATACAGTGCTTTGACCCAGAGTATAACATTCACACCATACCCAAAGCCCTGTAGTGCTGCATCTATCCACTCCCAGTACAACAAATGAAAAACTTTGACAGCATCCAATGATGCCACCACATATTGTTTGGTGTAATCGGAGCAAATTCAAAGTAGTATGGCGGCCAAGTACAAATCCACTCTGGTCAGAGTGCTCCAGAATTGCAATGCACGGACAAAGACATGTGCCCAACATGGTAGTAAGCAATATTACATCACAATTTAACATAGCCAAGGGACGATACGATTCGCACATTTCAGGAGGTTTCCTGGGTTTAAGAATGGGGATCACCAATGTTTTCCACATAGTATGTGGAGTATACCAGTGTCAAAGGCTTCTTTGAAGACTTTTAAAAGTGTTGGAGTCAGGCTAGATTTGTACGTTTTATAAAATTCCATGAGGAGGACATCGCTTCCCGGCGCTTTACCTAAAGTGGGAGAAATTATTGCTTCACCCAGCTCCTATGATGTAAAAGCCTTTTCTATATGATCCCTTTGGCTGATAGTAAGCTTCGGGAGTCGAATTGTTGTAAACACTTCAGCAATTTCTTCAGAGGATATTTTTGTATCGTTACTGTACAGTTTGGCATAATAATTAGCAAATATCTCATTGATTGCTGTCTGTGCTCTCCACGGGGCTCCACATTCATCATACAGTAGTGTAGTCTATAAATTAGGGTATTCATGTCTATATAGCCAGGTTAATCAATTCCCAGATTTGTCACCTTCAGTGTGTGTTCGGGACGTTCGATTGGTGTAGTCAAAATTTGACAGTCTCTCCCATGCAATTCAACATTTTGATCTAATCTCCCAAAGTTCTCTCTCAAAGGGTAAGGCACCAAAGTACAGCATCTCAAGTTCATTCACTTTGGCTTACAGGACCTCTGATTCCCCTCTCAGCTTTTTTACAAATGCCCCTGGCACCAGCCATGGTCTCACCTCTGGTCACAACTTTCAGAGTTTCCTAAATGGTTCCCCAGCTGCTCACACTACCAATGTTGTCTTCCAAAAAAGAGCCCAGCATGACACAGAGCTGTTTCCTAAAGGCAGGATACAATAAAGCCTCCATGGACATGTGCTATGCTGGGATGGGGGTTCAGGTTCTCCCTTGGTGCCATGTGACTATAAATGTGGAGTGGTAAGATAATGTGCGGCCCATGTATTCAGCACCGACAAATTCAGTTAGCTGGCCAGATCCAGCAAAGACGTCATCTATATTGGTATATAATTTATGTGACGATAAATACAAGGAATATTCTCCAACGCCAAAGTGGAATACCCTCCAGATATCTACTAGATCTAAGTCAGCAATCATTTTGTTCAATGCTACAGTGGCCAGGGACTGACCTCTTCTGGGAGGTATAGACTGATCCAGTACCATGTCTTGTACACAAGTAAAATCTCCTCCCCATATGAAAAAGGCATCTCGCTGTAAAGCAATTTGGGTACACAGCATCCAAATGTGTGATGGTATTGTATGATTGGGGAAATAAGAGTTGACAATGGATACCCCTGCAATATTATATATCATCCCCTACATCTTTATCCAAGTACAGTAGCTGAAATGGGATAGAATCAGCAATCCATATAAGCACCCTTCTGGCAAACCTAGAGTGTGGAACCCCATAAACAGTCCCATCCCAAAGGTTTACCACAATTTCCCATTCCTCAGCTGTCAAATGGGTTTCCTGGAGGAGGGCTATGGATATCTTTTTGCAATGGAGATATGATTTCACCCTGTTTCTACAAATATAAGCGGCAAGACCACTCACATTCAATGGCAGAAATTGTATTTGCATCATGACCTATCTGTGTTGTCATCATGTGGCCATAGTATAGGGCAATATAAGCGTGTCTTCACATGCACCAGAACACACATGGCCACTTTGCTTCCGTATTCAACATCTATAATGCTATTTGGTTCATATTGTAGTAAAAGACTTCACCTGGTCCTAGTCTCTGTGCGAATTATAAAGAACAAAGCGAGCATCGTTGCACAATTTGGGTATATTAAACAGAAAACAAACAACAAGATACTAAACATAGAGCACAAACAGTGTCGAACAGGGTAGCCCCTTTCGGACAAAACAGTGTCCAACAAAGATAGTGATATTCTCAGGCACCAATTCAATAAGCCGACAACAAGGTAGTGTTGACTATCCACATGGATCGGGGTAGTCCAGTCGTCACCCGGTGGAAGATGCTGCCTGCCCCGGGCAAGTAGCAACAAATTCTGCAGTGAATAGCAAAAGCCATGACAGATCCACTCTCGAAGTTGCTATTCTTCCTTTAAGTTATTGGGCCATGCAAGTTTCGTTGAGGACAGCCATGATTCAGCAGTCTGGTTCACAGACTCTTCCATTAGTCATTGTGTAATAGTGATATTTAGTTTTGGTTGGTGTTCATCTCTAGGAGGTCACAGACCCCCATCTTGAGGCTCTATATTATGATGCTCCATCCACATGGACTATTAAAAAAAAAGTGACTCTCCGCTGTATAGCACTTTCAGTCTGCCCGGATATATAAGCATTTATTTAACCCCTTTCTGCCTGTGCCTTGCTTTAACTGGAACAAATCTGTTTCTCTGCTGCTGTACAAGGGTCGTATAATCTGGGTGAATTGCAATGTTGGAGTTGTCTCTCTGTATCTTCCCTTCTTTGCTTGAAAATTGTAGGAGCAACTCCCGATCTCTAAAATGTAGGATCTTAGCAATTACTGGGCGAGGGTGTAACTCAGGTGGGGGTCTCTTCGGTAAGGACCGATGAGCTCGCTCAACAGCAAATCCCTGTGAAACTTCCTGTAAGAACACATTCTCGACATAGGTTGTTGGGTCTTTACGTTCAATACCTTCTGAAATCCCCAATAGCCTGACGTTGTTTTGGTGAGAGCGGTCCTCCGCATCCTCAGCTCTCTGTTCCAGGATGTTGCTTCTGGATTTTAGTGACTTCACCCGAGTGACCAGAACCTCAGGGTAGTGGCAGAGTCTTTCAACAGTGATTCTGTTGTTGTCACTTGTTCAGCGAGCGATCTCACACCCTAGTGGAGTAGGCAGACATGTACCTTTACCTCCTCAATTATGTGTTCAAGGAGGACCGCAAAGCAGCAATAGCCGCAAGCACTTTATCTTCCTGTGGATCAGGATTGGATGTGTGGGGTCCGCCCTGCACCACTCCTATGGTTGTGTCTGGCACCAGAGACATCCCCAGGTCAGCAAAGGAATCGATAATGGTGCCCTTATGCTTATTCTTAGTAGGAGACATTGCCCATAGTGTAGGCCGATAGTCGTCATATATTTAGGTAGTATTGATGGAAGTACTCAACATGGGTTATATAAGCAATGTCTGAATCAAATATTAACTTCAGAATGCTCCCACGCTGGGCCCAATCTCACTGTTAAAGTCTAAGGTGTGTTCCAGTGTATCCAGTCTATCTCAGCTGCTATATAATGGTGCAAAACGCAATCACACAGCCACAGCCCTTCAAGTGAAGTTCATGTATGAATAAGTAGCTGGTCATTCAGAGGTCCACTCAAGCAACAGTTTGATATGTCTCAAGTTGCTTATAGTATTGCCCAAGGTTCATCCTCCACTCTCCGCCCTCTGCAACTTATCCAGAACAGAACTGCGAGACTTGTCCTTGGCCTCAAGCCCAGGGACCGTATCTCTCCAGGACTGAAATCTCTTCACTGGCTCCCAGTGGCCGAGAGGATCAAGTTCAAAACCCTCTGCATTGTCCACAAGGCCTTCTGGGGCCTGGGACCAAAATACCTCCAACTCTCTCTTCCTAAATATCTTCCTTCACGAGCCCTTCGCTCATCCGTCTCCAACTCCCTCATGGTCAGCCGTTTCTCGAAGCAACGAGCTGGGGGTAGATCTCTCTCCGCAGCAGGGGCCTCCCTCTGGAACAGCCTTCCTGCCTCCCTGAAACTTGAGGAGAACCATCTCCGGTTCCGGAAGCACCTCAAAACCTTCCTCTTCGCTTCTGCCTTCTCTCTCCCTCTCCCCTGCTAATCCTGCTTAACTCCCCACTGAACTCAGCTCAAACCTGCATCTGGGCCACTCTCAGCAACCTCGGTCCAGGGCCCAGCCACTCTCCACCTGCACTGCCTCCCCGGCTCCCCCTGCACTGTGGGACTGTCACTGTATCCCTACAGCCCCTTTCCCAGCACTTGCTCTGCACTTACCTCGCACTTGCCACCAGCTGGCCCTTTCTATTTATTATTTATTATTATTTTTTTTTTTTTTTTTTTTTTTACGCTACTTACCTTGTACTGCACTTCCCCCCCCACCTCCTCCCCCCTGCACTTCCTCCTTTTCCCCTTACCTCTGCACTTGCGCGATCTGAATGACACCTGGCCTAGTAGGATCGTTTGTCTGTTTTCCCCTTGTTTCCCTCCCTCCCTGCCTCGTCGCGCCTTGAAACACTTGTGTATAGGCGCGTTACAAATACCATATCATATCATATCATATCAGTGTCAAAAACATTAGTGAAAAACAAAATATTTCCAGGGGCAATGTCTGATAGTCTTAATATTAGTGCAAGTGGATGTTTAAGCAACAGAGCACCCCTGCGGGGCTATCGCGAGTTATCCAGTTGCAGCTGTGATACAGGTAACATCCTTTGCCCGTGGCAGAATGTGTCCCCAATAATCTGCCTAGTTCATGGAATTATTTGCGTGAAAAACGCAGATTTGCGTGCCTTTCTGCCCCAAAATCCCCATACTTCGAACAGGGATTTTCAGGCAGAAAGGCGCGGAAATCCACATTTTTCACGCACATAATTCCATGAATCAGGCTGAATATATGTAGAATAAGGGCAAACACAGAAGGCATTGGCGTGTAACAATTTATGCCCTCGAAGTATGTGACTCCCAACCATGTCCGGCACCTCCGGGTCACTCACTGCTGCCCCGTGATCGAGTTGTCCAGACACCGTCCCCCTCTTTTTTGTGAGTATGCTGAAATCCTGTTGCAGTCCTCTTTCCTTTGTAGGTTAATGCGTTGCTGCTGTGTGGCCGCAGGCAGACCCGTGCTGTCCGCGTCTCCCGCAGAACTCAGTCAGGCCAGCTCCTGATCCCCCTGCAATCAGATCTGATATCAGGCGAAACAAGAAATAATTCAGCAGTGTACAGTTTGAGCGATTCGCTGCTCAACAAAAGGCTCAAATCGCAACTCCACTCCCCGCCTTAGCAATAACAGTCATATCGCCTGTGTGGCCAAGCTCCATAATTCTCCCAGCTCCTCTTAAAAAATTCCGGCCTCCATTTTGGCCTTCTTCACTCGGGTCTCAGTGTAATCAGTCCCGGTGCATCTAATGTCCAATTTCGTCAGGAAATCAAGCTGTTAGCACGCTGGCTCCGTTGTCTTTGCTGGGATTTGTAAATGAGCTTGTTGTTTTAAAGAAAACTCTGTGATCAGGATCAATATAAGGATCTTCGTTCAAAGCTCAGGCAAAAATATTGTAGATATAACAAACAAGGTTATATCGGCGAGTACAACTGGAGCCATTAAACCAATATCATATAGCAGGCGATTAAACACTGAAAACAATCTTAAGTGTCAGGACAGACTAAAGAAAATGTTGTAGTGTTATAGTGTTGCAGAACTACTCTGAGCAATGCTGTGGGATGTACTTCACTTTTTCTCATGAAGACATGTGCACCCAAAAGCTAACATAGGTCTTGATGTGTGAACACGCATGGGATGTAAAGATTGAAAGTGACATTCTGGTGGTTGAGGTACATGATTACCAAGAGCTGAACAAATACTACAATGATGGGACACTGCTACTGAATGACTCTAAGTTGCCTCATGCTAAAGTCATGAGAGAGGAAAGTCATCTTTCACACTGCCTCCAATGCCAACCCTCTTCCCCTACCCCCCAACACCTCACTTCCTTATCCATCACTCCAAATTCTTCCAGTTCATCACACCCACAGCCACCACAGACAGAATCCAGCCCACTAAACATTAGAAGAATCTGTCTGCGCCTTACACACCACTGAACTAAAATGTTTATCTTTACTCTTGTGCATACCAAACTGGACTACTATGTGAGCCTACCCTGTAGCCTCTTGTTCTCGCATAACAAAGTCCTCATGCACTCTTCTATACCTACGCAGATCCTCCCCCTCCTCGATCTTCTGTCACTATGCTAGAAGGTTCCCATGCAAAATTGCTCTTTCTTTAAATATCTCCTACTAATCTATGAATCCATTCATGGTTTTGGCCCGTATTACCTCACTCTGGATAATTTCATAATAAATCTACATGGCATGCAGGGGACCACCACTGTTAGCTCTTACATGCTGTTGGGTTCTCTGCATGAGAATGTAAAGGCGCACAAGGTTGAGTGGGCAAGGAAAGAATAGAAAACGAGGCAAACTCACTTTTATGCTTTCCTTTTTCCTCTCCGTCTCATGAAAAAGTAAACACTACCTGAACATACACTGTGCAGGTAGCGTTTACCCATGGGTTCCTGTGGAATCCTCCTAGTCTTGATCAGGTTCGAAATTGAGGTGGGTTTATTTTGTTGAACATCTGCATGAAAGTCTCATGAAATGAGATCTACTGATGAGACAGAAATGCTGCGGTGGTGTCTTTTACATATCATAATAATGATGTGTTATTTATATAGCGCCTTAATCCAAAGCGCTTTACAGAGCACATATTTACATACAATATCACCCAACCGACATTGGTACTCATTTATCGACCTCGAAAGGATGAAAGGCTGAGTTGGCCTTGCCGGGATTCAAACCTGCGACCTGCAGACCTGGAATGGAACCTATTCCTGCTCCTGTCAGACTTCTGGGTGGGGGCAGTATGCCTTTATGAACTTTGAGAAGGGCATAAAATGCCAGGATCTGAGGGTATTTAGGCACCATGTAGTCTGCCTCTTTTTGGCTGATGTGTCCTTCACTTAGAGTTCTTCAGATATAGGATCAATCAGATTTTTTATGAAACTTATTGGGTCTCATGACAGACAACGATAATTAGAATGATCCTTCAGCAGAGTCTGGGCCATCAAATTATATCCCCTGGTATTCATGGTGAACTATGCTGAAATATCCACATATCTGGCCATATTTTGATGTTACTTTCAAACAGATTGCCGGGCAAGTAAATATTACATTTTTCAAATAGTACGTTTTCCAAATTCTGCTACATAGATTTGCCAGCCCAGGGCAAAAATGACAACCATTGCAGTTCCTGAATTTTGTTTGTAAAAATAATGTTCAAACATAAAGACATTCTTGGTGAGGGCGTTTTCTGCTAATTGCAGGATGAACATCCATGCTATTTCCAAAGGGGGATTTTGTTCTCCTACATCTTTTTCAACCACAAACAGTGTCTCCTCCTCGGGTATTTTTGTGTACAGTGACTCAATGTCAACTATTACTAAAAATTGAGATCATGAATCAAATGGTATGTGTTTGACTACATTGAGTGCTTCCGTGGTGTCTTTCATATATGACTGCATCTTCAGTACTTCCACTTAAAAATAAAAGTCGACAAATTGAGAACGTGGTCCCAGAATGGAATCTATTCCTGATACTATTGGATAGACGGGTGGAGGCAGGATGACTTTATGAACTTTGGGAAGAGTATAAATCAATCCGATTTTTTATTAAACTAGTCGCATCACATGATGGAAGTCAATAATTACAATGATCTTTGAGCAGAGTCTGGGCCATGCATTTCTAATTACTGGTGTTCATGGTAAAATGTGCTGAAATGTCCCAAGCAGACAAGTGGGGTAGATCCATTGTACAGTGCACTGTTTACAGTTGTCCACAGTATTTGCTAATAATTCTCCTTAATCTGCATGGGCAGGATGGCACTTATAATTGGACAGGGATTTTGTGATACCTTTGTTTATTACAAGCACTGATTTCCTGCTCTGTTTAAGACCTTTGATGCTCTGGTTGATATGCCAGAAACTCATCCTGAAAATCAGATATCAGTAGAATGGTAATTTTCTAAGTTAATTCAGTCTTTGATTATTGGGGCAAAGGAACTCCATCAACCTGCCTCTTTTGTACTCCCGAGCTGTAGGTTTCTTTTATATTGTTATAGCAGAGGCAGAGGTCTCTATGTGAAAGGTTAATGGAGAATCTTCCGTCTTGTTAAATCATTCCCACTTTGAGAATTTGCATCAACTGTTCTTATAGGCTGCTGACAGCTCTCCCTTTGAGAAATGAAGTTTAGTTGGTTAGCCCCTGACTCTCCAAGGCTGAGTTGTGCCCACATTTTATAGATCACCTCGGCAAAAATAACATACACCAGTAACAATGATACATTGTTTGGCAAAAGGAAAAGCAGTGAAAGGATGCTTTTGGTAGAACAATGTATATTTTGGATTTACTGGATCCCCTGAAAAGCCTATCATGAGTTTGCAATTCCCACAGAAGAACCCAGGCATTTGTGGACTCCATAGAAATCACAATGGTGAAGTGTTATAAGCCCCAGGATACGCTCATGAATTAATCGTTAGGAAGCCTTAGCCGTGTCAGGCATCTTGAAAGCAGAGTTTTGAGCTAACAGGATTTTAGAAGCAGCGCCATAACGCTTTTCTAGATTTCCTTGAACATTTCAATAGTTGGATATTATTGACTTGAAAGGTGAGCATCCAGCAGACAACTCAGTTTGGCATTGTTTGGTGTTGATGGTATTTGCATTTTTTAGGTAACTTAGTGTGGCAAAGTTGTGATAACACTTAAAATAAAAGAAAGTGAAAGATCTGAACTAGTACAAACCGAGACAAGAGGTTCCACTGGTTTTGCAATGGGGAAGGGCTCACTGTTACTGCTTCAAGAAATTGGCAGGTTAGTGCATGAAGACTGTGCAAATCATCATCTGCACTGACTTACGCTTTAGCTCTCAATTAGTGAGCAGGACC
Source organism: Ambystoma mexicanum (assembly GCF_040938575.1). NCBI lineage: Eukaryota > Metazoa > Chordata > Amphibia > Caudata > Ambystomatidae > Ambystoma > Ambystoma mexicanum. The sequence continues at coordinate 434,991,260 of NC_090937.1, forward strand.
TTAGGTTCACAACAGCAACAAGAAATTGTGAAAGAATGGCACCATCATACATGGAGGTGGATTCTAGTTTAGAAGTGTGGACATCACAAAAACAACAATATGCCTGGAAACAATATAGCACATAGAACTACTGACCAACCGTAGAGAATTCAGAGTGGATGTGGAGTCCTCAAAATGCAACTCACTGAAGGTGCAGAGTCAACTCTGTAAAGATATGCCTTAGAGACAATTGAGAGAGAGACATTCACCAATGATTGGGGCTGAAGCCAGAGCGCTTGGACAGTGAGTTTATGAGGGGGAGGGGGCACTCGTAACAGGAAGGACGAGACCAATCAGGTTCAAATCGTGGATATCATTAAAAAAATGGGTTGAAGATCCCTGTGAAAAATGACAATCTGGACCTCAACATTATATCATTGTGACAATGCTTCAGCCTAGCTCAGTCTCACTTATCTTCTGTCATAGAAATTAACTGACATGAGTTAGTATAGATCTTGGCGGTTAGTCACACACATTTAACAAAGAGCAGCAGTGGACAAAGTTGGCAGCCTAGAGAAAGACTTCAAGCACACCTAAGTAGTAGAGTTTGAAAGTTCTGGAATGAGATGGACACGTTTAGGCTTGAAACATCCCAGCCTTCCCCTCCAGTTACCTTGCAGGTGACTGTCGTTTGAAGCATGTTGCCTGCCTCCTACTTTTCTCCCATGTCACATCACAACCCTTTGTCCACCAGAGCCTCCCTTCGCTGCAGGATTTCCTGATGCATCCAAGCGCCATACTTTATTGCCTCCTGGTGCCTATCATCAACATGGGCCTGGCAGTCCGTCTTTTTCCAGCACCCCATGCCGCCTCATCCTTTCTCTAGTTCTACTTCCCTCCCACCACTATGCTGCCCATGTGATCGCTGGCTCACTTTACTCCTGCCGAAACCCATTAGAACCCCTGGATCCTCCCAATTCCTGTACAAGTGACCAGAGCTACTAATGGGAACACCCATTCATGTATGGGGCTTTACCGGATGGTAACAGTGCTGCACACCTTGTGAACACAACTTACTTTGTGTGGGGGCTTTAACGAGGTTACCACGCTGTTGCCCACCACTAAAGATCCAGTCTCTGGATGTATTGCTTAGTTCAAGAGGTATTCCAACAGATATGGGCAGTTGGAGCAGGGACAGAGCAGGCCACACGCCATGTTTTAACTTGGCCATGGAAGTAAGATGCCTTCGCCAGACTATTCATACTGCTTACACATGTGTTATTTGAAGCACACTTGAAGCAAGGAAAATATGTCAAGAGAATAGATGATGAATGTTATTGTATGGCTGCACTTTATTTTTGTATTAGGAAGCAATAATCCACTCCGAGACCCATACAATTGTAGGGTAACAGGGGGCAGTATGTCCCTGCACTAGTTACTGTCTCTTTCAATCTCAGGAGTAGGTGTGCCACTTTTCTTGTCGGCTTGATGAATGCGTCTCCCTAAGAAGTGCACAATCCTCAGACGTGTGACTGTCTGACAGATGCTGTCTGAACATTAAGAAATTATACCAGGAGCACAGATGCTTTTGTCTTCAACAGCGCAATGCATCTGTATCCGTCTCTTCTATGCATCGGGTCTGACCTAGGCGTGCCACTGGCCACCGGCCAGTGCCTATGGAATGTTCTGAACACATCCCTTAAGCAAATACTTTTTTAAAAAACATTTTTTATTTGTAACAATTAGTTTTATTACAAAACTTTAATTACATATAAGATTCTATCAACATTTTACTTTCCATCATGCAATTCATTTAGTTAGAGATTAATCGTAATTTAGGATCTTCTCCATATAATCAATAACTGCGCAAATTAGTGGAGGCCTATTTCCAGAGAGTAAATGAAACCACCAGTCTTCAATGTTTAAGCAAATATTTAGAAGAATGTTGCAGAATGATTTTAATGACACATGTAGCAATATTTGGTGGGTGCTGTGCTGTTGATTTTCGTTCAAGACTGTATTATGATGAATGGGAATATATATTGGATAAAGTACCCCCTACTGTAAGTTCTAAGGCTATTGCAAGTCGCCAAGGAGTTGTGCCACCAAACAGAGAAATGAGGCCAAAGCCTGAGTTCCTATATAAGGGTACAGAACTCTGAGGTGAATTGCAATATCCTTTTGGCGTATGATAGTGGGTATTTTATTCCATATAAATCACGCCCATACATTGTCATCCCCTTTAATAATTGGCCTCCTGCTTATATAATGTAAGAGATTTTCCAGTTGTTGATGCATACAATTAATGTACTATATGTTTGGATTTAAAAAACACTTATATGGAGGTAATGTGTTTCATAACATTGTTTAAAGGGGGAGTTCACTCAAAAATGTTGTGGTTTGAAAATGCTGCACATATTTTAGGTTCTCATGAAAAATAATATGCAACACGTGCCTCCAAGTCCTGCTTTTCCTTTTGAATACAGAAACAGCTTAATCTATTTCTTTTAATTCTCTGCTCTCACGGCAGTCTTCAAGCAGGAGCCCCTTCCTGGGAGCCTAAGTTTGTTGCTGGCGAAGAGCAGAGAATTAAATAACACGTTCACAGGACAGTCAGTTCTATGAATGACAGTCCTAATAAAGCAAAGAAACACTTTTCAAATCTGCAAAGCGTTTGTTTTCTGTATTAGGATGGCATTCATAGAAAGTCATGTCCCGAGAACGTGTGGCAGACAAGTACTGTTTATTTAATAGGGCATGTTTGCCCCACTCTTTCAAAAAGATTTGTGTGTTGCAGTGGTAAAGGGTTAGCCCTTTCAACGATCCAACTCGGATTAGAACGCCTGCTTGTGTTTTTTCTTGATGCTTCAAATTGTGTTTTTAAAAAACAACATTTGAGTACTAGGGAAAAAAAAGGCAGGCACTCTAATCCAGGGTGTGTGAGTGAAGGTGCAAGCCCTTCATCACTGGAGCACAGGAGTCCCTGCTAATCACAGTGCTCATGCTGTGTTGTTAACAACATGTTATACAACATGACAATGAGCACTGTGATTTCTATTTCACAGCTAAGGAAATGGACTACACATGTCCCATTGTGTAGTCTAATTTCTTAGCTGCTTAGGACACTTTCTTATGAATGCCATCCCAATACAGTTGTGCTCTAGCACCTTAAAAAGTCTTTCGTGCTAGATGGAATTACAAATAATGACCTCAGAGCAAATAATCAGACATACTCAAGGAATATGTCAAAGGACTACTTCATTGTCATTTCATACAGTAGGGAGACCTCACAGACATCGGAATGATGCATACACACTCATTTTGCAGCTTGATTACATGGAGCTCTTACACCCCTCTGTGCCTCATCTATGATTTCATTCTACGTGGCAAAGTACAAAAACTATCAAGGGAAGGGATTGGTTAAGAAAATATTTCTACTTCTAGAAGATATAAGGATTAGTACATAATTGGCTACCCCTAACCTGTATGGCACGCCTTGAACTACCTCTAAATACGTGTAGTACTGATTATATTGGACACAAAAACAGTGGATTGGTCTATGATACATTGGACGTTAGGTTGACCCTCAACCCCACTGATTGGTTGGCATATTATCCCAACCGTGGACGTTTGTCTCCTTAGCAGCAAGTACGTGAAACAACACTTAGGTGTTTGAATACCGTCAAACTACTCCCCGTTTTCCCAATTAGTCCATCATCGGTCATCGGTAGGTCATGAGCCATACTCTTCTGTTTGTAGTTGACCTTGTTGCCTGCTCACTGTCCTGGAACATTCAAGGAAGTGTGAGCACACCACTATCGTAGCTTGAAGCTCTAATGAATAGCCTTTGTTTTCAACTTCTGAGTCACTTCTAGAGGGACCACATATTTTTCCATTTCAGACTTCTATTTATTGCTATTTTTTATTTTAATTACACATGGTGCTGTTCCTCCTCTTAGCATCTAGAGACTTGCTCACTCACATAAACCGTGTATACTTTTAATTGACCAGTAGGTTGGCTCTCACAGATGTGTTCTTATTCTTTCATCTATGAAGAATGTCCCACATTCAGAGCTTATCCATGTACTCCCTTTGTGCTCTGTGCTTATCCCTACAAATAGCATCCTTAATTCTGGGCCAACCTTGACTCATCGTCGGGTGCACACAGAGCTGCTTTTCCACATCTTCTGATTCTACAGCCTCGGCCTGTATCGGAGGTAGATTGGTTAAGTTCAACGTGAGGCAGCGTCCATTTTCCCACTATGGCCGTCCTTGCCACATTATATATTCCTCTATAGCAAGCTTCTAAATGTTTCTTTCTACCTTGCGTTACTGCATATTTACAGTTATTGATCAGTAAGTTAATTAATCGTCTTTATTTCCACAGTTACTTTAGCTTTAGGTACATGTTTCTCTTGGTGCTTCAGTTACATCGCGACTCCTAAGCATATACATATCATTTCAGTATAGGTTCATATATATTCTTTATGACATCACTCTTTCTCGTCAGATTTCACTTTAACCTAAATCCATGATGTACACGGGTACATTTGGACACCCTGGCAAGTGACATCCTTCCATGTAACATCGGTCCACACATTCAGTGCAAGGGTACATTCTGAGTGCATAATGTGTCTCATACACTCAATGCGGTATAGGAGCGATACAGGGATCCCATTTATTGCTCTTCTCCTGAACAAGTGACAATGTGTCTAGCAGCTCATCTACATTCCCCCTCTGGTTGAATTCTTGACCAAATTATCTTCTCCGTTGTATTTATCTCTTCTTCATCATTTGTCAACATTTGTCTGTATCTTCTGTTCATCCTGCTTCTCTTCTTGGGGATCCAAATCTTTGTCACTCCCCCTCCGCTGGCCTGCATTCTTTATATGTTCATCCACATGCCAGGTCACTTAACAGCGCTCTCCAAATGATGAACAGAATATCCAGCATGCTACATATCCTTTACGATCCTTGGGGTAGTGAACTTTTTCCTGGAGGTGAAAGAGTACTTTTCTTTATATTCTCATGGGTACTAGCTTCATTTTGTATCTGCTCATTCATTCCAGCATCTATGTAAATCATTATCTTCATTCCAATAGCTTTTTTGGCTGTCATCTTGAATTGCCCCACAAAATACTGGCAACACAAACACTAGTATTGCTCCAAGCATTTTAAATGCATTTTAAATGCATTTGCCAGCCAGTTTGGAATCCATTATAAACAGTGATGTAAACCAATAATCTTCCTCAATTTTGTCGACGTCCTCCACCACCTTTGTGTGCAAAGTTGACAACATCGTTATTGCTTCTGTTAGGGTTGCATTCTCTTCATGATGGGCAAGTATAATGTACAGCAAGAAGCTGGTCTTGGCTAACACACCTCCCTCCTTTTGTGTAATTAAGTCCAGGACATATCTGTTCTGGAGGGCCATGAGCCTGATCACACTAATTTCTTCTAAAATTGCATTAAATGCTTTTATTGTCATATTTATTTCTGCAGAAACTTCCATCTGGTAATCTGTAACCACTTGGCATTCACTGCAGTCTGAAATCCTGGCAAGAAGATGAATGTAAATGTCACTGCTGTTCTACTGAACATTTTATGTTAATACGGGATGTCATAGAATGCATCTACTGATTTTTCTGAGAAGTAATTCTCTTTCTTTGTTAGTGTTTTCTGAACAACGTTCTCTTGCTCAGGTTTGCATCCATTATCAGGAAATGTATTGTCTGTAAGTCACTTTGTGGCACTACCAAGGCTGGTATACTTATCAGTACCAATGAACACACTCCTCCCCACTTTGGCAGGAATCTCATATATGCTCTGGATCCACAGGCCCAATAGTGACCACCCAAACTGTTTTTACTTTCTTCATGCCTGGGACATCAAAAACTCGATTACACTTGAGGGTTACTCCGACTTTCATTGTGCCGTTGCTCCTTATACATAAAGAAGCATGCTTCAGGGGTAGTATCTGCAAGGTTCACTCCTCATCATCGACCCATGTTAACAATCTTGCAGTCTTAGCCCACTGGCCTTTGCATTCTTTCTCTGTGTTCATTACAACTGCTTCCCATTGTAAGATTAATGCTAGTGTTTTGCACCCAACCAATTCATCAGTCCATCCTTCTGGAGTCAGCACTGTTCCTTTAATTCGTAGATGGCCTCTTTCCCAACATTCTCGTCTTTCTTCACCAACCTTGTCTTCACATTGGAGCATCTTATTTTCTTCTGTCTTGATTCCAACTCCATTCAATCCAGGCTGTTCATATTTTTTTATTTGGTGCGTTGTCTCTTTATTTTCTCTTGACTTTATGTATTGCACATAATTGTCTTTTCTTGAAGATGCTGCTTTATTCAGCCACACTATGGATGCTGTTCTGCCTTGGAAACTGTCTTCTTGTTAGGCAAAGTGCAAGGTATGATACTTCTGTGGCTATGAATATTGTAGATGTTCCCAGAGCATAAGGTATAAGGGAGCACGCATAACAGCGATCGTCCGACACTCTTCTCCCCACCTTTTTCATGTGCTGGAAACATAGGTTATTTTTCAAATGAATCGAATTATCATGATATGCATTTATCTCTTAATGGTTTTCCTCAACATCCCTTTTAAATCAAAATAGACTCCTAGTTATATTATAAAACAGGCTGTCTGTACCTCTAGTAGGGACAAAAATAGACGTTTCATTAACACCCTCCATATCTGTAGCACTTTTTGCAAAATATTGAAATGAAATAATAATAAGGAGAAAAACACAAATCATAATACCACGTCATATCATCATCAATATTCTGTGAAAACCTATCGACTTTCTAGATGGTAGTGAATCTCTGAAATGTTAAAGCCTCTCCATTTTGTATTTACATTATTATACAAATTTGTTATCTCCTTTTTAATCACTTTTATATCAAAATCTGGAGTATAATTGCGAGTATCACTCTCCAGACAATACCGTTATTTTTAGGATCTCCTATAAATGTAACAATATTCACTCCTCATCATATTAGGGCTGGAGACATCGGTAATATGCAGGAAGATATAACATACAGGAGTGTGTGTACTAGTGCGATAATAAGTATCATAAACGATGGTCGATACTCTTCTTTCTTCTTCAAACTCCAGACTCTTCTCCCATTGTTCCTTTAAGCCTGTCTAAAAAGAGTTTCAAGGTAGCTCTAAGTCTATCTTTTCCTTTGTCAAATTTTGAGAAATTCTGGACCCTAATCTATGGTGCTTACGTGTACTTTAATTTACCTTGTTCTTGTTTCTAGCCATTAGGCGAGTATGTATGCGCAGAACTTCTTGTCATGCTTCTTTTGGATCAGCACACGCAGAACTACTTCTCTTGCTTCTGCGGACCACGGTTGGAGGGGTTGATGTTTCGCCTTTGTAAGGTTTGACGCCTTCAATTTTATGGCAGTGGGGCTAACTTCTTCCACTTCATGTGGCCCCTCACAGCGGGACATACTCCAGGTGCATATACATTTGCACACTAGCACCTAGTCGCCTGGATACATATTTGGGGGTTTTAGCAAATCATCTGTTTCAAGAGATTGATTGTCTTTATCACTTCTTTTTGACCCCTCCCTTCTGTACTTGATTAGTTGAGACATGAAAAAAAAACATTTGCAATCATAGTTGTTAGGTAATCATGAATCTCATCACCTAGTGCCTTTGCTACAGTGTGGGCATCAGTTCTTACTCTAGTTGGAGGAGCAAGTTGGGTTCTCATGCAGCATTCAGTCACCAACTAATGAGTTAGATGGTGATTCTTAGAGCAGGAAGGGAATGTAGCCATCCCTTTTTCAGAGTGATTTTCAACGTGGCTATGCGCTCCTTCAATAAACTATTTAATCTCTCAAAGATGCCATTCACTTGTGGGTTAAAGCAGAAGAAAACTCATGTTTTATACCTAACAGAAGTACTATATGTTCAAATAACTTTTTTACAAAGTGAAGTCCATTGTCAGACTGCAAGACCTCGCACAAACCCCCACCCGGGAAACACCTCGCGTACAAAAAACTTGGGAGTGACCGGGGCATCTTGGTGTGTTCATGGACCTGCCTCTACGCATCTAGAAAAAGGGCATAATACAACCAGCATATATCTGTAGCTATTGCATGTCTACATAATCTATATGCAGATGCTGAAATAGGACACTGGGACTAGAGATTGCTCCTCATACTGTTCGCAAAGTGTGCCCTGCAGTACATTTCTGGCACACTATGCAATTTACAATGAATGATGCCACGTATTCTAATAGATTGGGTGAGAACCACTCTTCTGCAATTGTTGCAGCTAGACTCTCCCAAGTCGTGTGTGCTGTGTAGTGAAGTTGCTCCAGCGCTACTCTCAATAATGCTAGAGGCACAACTATCTTTCCAGTGCTATCCTGTCTCCAAATTGCCTCAGTGGGGGATAGAGAACACCCCTGCTTTTTCCAAAAATCAGGTTCTTCTTGTGGAGCTCAACCTTGTTTTTCAATTAACTGGACGATAGACAGCATGTTAAAGCCCTCCTTTGCTAACATGCATCGTCCTGTCATCTGTTTAACATCTTCTCTTTCCAAACTAGATGTGGCTGGATAATAGGCTGCTTTCTTGTCTCTAAATTTACAGCTTTGCTTTTGCGGGAGATTAAATCTGCTTGTTTAGAATGCGCTGAGCATTTTACGACTGCTAGGGTCAATGGGAGACTTAGTGCTTCTATAAGCCTATCCAATAGGGCCACATTGGAGTGCCGTCTGTGCGGAGGAAGCCCCTCCTTTTCCAGCGTGACAAACCTGCGTGTATAGTAGACATCACATTGGCAGAATCTGAGTACACCGTCACTTCCTCATCCACAAATCTCTGCAGCGTTTTAATGAGCACCACTAAGTCTGCAGCCTGTGCTGAATTTCCGACAACAATCTCATGTTTGATACTACCTTGAATTCACCTTCTCTATTCATCTTTACTACCACTGCTCCAGTATGTCTTTCCCAGTTGTCTGGTCAATTTTTGAAGAACCATCAATAAAAACAATTTCCCTCCTCCCGAGGGCATTTTCTCTAGCTTGGTGAATATCATTATTACACTCAGTATAGATTGTGCAATTGTGTACATATGCATCCGCCCCTACTAGTTCTGCTATAAACATGGCTGGATTTACTATTTTGCATCTAACAATTTTAATTGCCGCGTTCAAAATAATCACCTCATACCCCGATGCTCGTTGTGTGGTCAATGTACTTTCTTAGGCTTATCTAAAATTGCAAATAATGCATGCTCTACAAATATTGTTACTGGGCACCCCATTGTTATACTTGTAGCCTTTTCAATTGTGAATGCAGTAGCATCTAAATATTACTCACAGGGAGAGTGTACTTTCATAACTGTAGCTACAATGCAATTGTAATAAGCTAATGGTTTGTGGCCATGTCCTAATGTCATCTTCAGTGTAAGGACTGATGTCATGACTTCTCCATTTGAATGGGAGAATAAATACAATTCTTCATTGTGCTCTGGGATCCCCAACACAGGGGCTGTACTGTTTTCCTTTTTGCTTCTTTAAACCCTTCCATCATCTCATCTGTCCATGTTATTCTGCTCTTGTCTACCTATGCTTCTTTGAGTACTTTTAAAAGTGATCAAATGTATGTACTGTTATCGTAAACCCAGGCTATGCAATATTTGCATAAGCCTAGAAATTGTTGCATTTCCCTCACTGTTTTAGGTGCTATGGTTTTTATGATGGCTTCTGCTCTTTCAGGTGACATATTTCTCCTTTTGTGAGAGATCAACTGTCCTATGTACAAGACTTCTTCTTGACAATATTGTAATTTCTCTTTATCTACCTTGTATCCTCTCTCTGAGAGAATAGTCATGAGTTTAACTGAGTCTTTTCTACATCTTTCTTCTGTCTCACCACACAACAAAATGTCATCCACGTACTGAATTATAACACTCTAGAGTTGGACATTACCCACGAGGATCTGTTAAAGATCGAAGGGTACTCACAATATCTCTGGGGCAAACAAGTATGTTTCGGGTGCGTATTTCTTTACGAATGGGAAGTTAAATCTTGTGAGTCTTCATGACGAAGAATCGAGAAAAGTGAATTTTATAAATTGATAAGTGTGAAATATTTGGCCTTAGATGGGATGTTACACAGGATTGTGGCAGGATTTGGAACTAAAGGAAACTCAGTTTTGACCACATTGTTTAGGGGCGAAGGCCCTGAATGAATCCCCATGACCCCTCCTTTGATTTCCTCACAGGGTACAAGGTCATGTTACATGTTGAATCTGATGGCACCAAGATGCCTTGCTTCATTAAAGCGGAAATGGTCTCACATATACCTTTGTCCACCGCCCTAGACATGGGATATTGCTTTGCTCATGGTAGAACTCCTGGTTTTAGTTTAATTTTAACCACACCTATTCCTTTTAATAGTCCCACATTCTATGGGCCTGTGGTCCATAAAACGTCTGGCACCTTCTCTAAGTCTTCCTGAAAGAATGGCGGTCTTCTCTTTACCAACAGCATTCTCTGCAGTATTTCTATATTCTTTACTTTGGTCCAGTAAGTGAAACTTATAAAAACACTTGTTCATTGTCAGAGTAGTCATCTCTAAACAGTTTTTCATCTGTCAAATCTGTCAACCTATATCCCTCACTGAGGGCTATCACTGTCCTCCATCCTCTTCCTTCATCATCTGTCCCATGAAGCATCACCCTTTCTTCTCGGACCACTGCTGCTTCTAAATCTAAGGTAATAATCTGCCCTTCCTCATTATCCATAGGAATCTCTAGTCTGAACGAAAATTCATCAGGTATTCTCAATATGTTAACTACCAACCTGGGTGAACATGATAATGAGATAGTCACTCCATACAGAAATACTTCTGGTTCTAAAGGAACTCCTCGTAATGCTTGTAAAGGCTAACATAAACTCTCCCACATTCATATAGTGTATCCCTGGAGTAGAGCACACTAGTCCTTCATCAGTAAAAGATATTGGGCCTCATTATGAGTTTGGAGGTAGCCATGCCCTTAACAGCATCCAACAACTTAGCCAAACTCTTTCAAATCTGCAAGGAGCTGGCCAATCTTGCAGCAGTCTCTACATCTCCTGTCCTCTCCCAGGCCCTCTTCACGCCCCTGGCTTTTCATTTAATCTCTAAAACTCAGGACATCCTGTTCTCCCTCGCTTCCTCTCTCCCTCCTCCGTCCACTCTTGGCTGTTCCTCTGGACACCCTGTAGCCACCTCTCCTCCCTCCTTCTCTGCCTTTCCTCTGTTCTCCCCAGCAAGGTTTCTAGACCAGTCTGATCTATGAAAGTCTCATCAAAACAGGTTCTCCCCTGTTCTTCCAAAACCATCACAGACCACATTGACACGCTGGCTCCTGCCCTGGCTGACTTCTGAAACCACTCCTTCACCACTGGAGCCTTCCCTTCCCCCCTGAAGCACTCTCTTGTGCACTCTCTTCTCAAGAAACCCTCAGCCAACCCCTCCTGTCTGGCTAACTATCACCCAATCTCCATCACTCCTTTCCTGGGTAAACTCCTGGAAAAGCTGGCCATCTCCCAGCTTAATCTTCACACTGAATCTGTTGGTTGTCTCCATGACCATCAGTCCGGCTTCAGAGCTGCCAGAAGCTCAGAAACTGCTCTACTGAATATCTATGAAGACCTGCTCTCCAACCTTGATTCTAATAACCCCTCTGTCCTCATCTTACTCGATCTCTCTTCTGCCTTTGACAAGGTCAACCGTTCCATCCTGCTCAACCGGCTGCATGATAACCTGGGTATCAATGATGAGGCTCTGGCCTGGCTGACCTCTTGCCTCTCTGATCGACCCTCTCAGGTCCAACTAGTGTCCTTCCTCTCCTCTATCTCTCTCTCTACCTGTGGTTTTCCCCAGGGGTCTAACCTCTCTCCCTGGCTGTTCAACTAATACCTGGCACCGCTTGCCCACCGCATTGCTGCTCTCTGCCCCAACTTTCAGTGCTATGCGGATGACACTCAGCTCGTTTTCAGGCTCCCCTCTGCCACCTCTTCTCCTTCTCTCGTCTCTGACTGTACATCTGCTATCCAGGGGTGGTGTGCCGCCAACGATCTCTGCCTTAATGCCAGTAAGAGGAGATTCTCTACATCAGCACAACTGCTAGCTCATTTCCTGTCACTCTCTGGCCAGCTTCCCTTGTTGCTCTTCCTTCTCCCACCTTTGTGGCTAAGAACCTCGGGGTCATATTCGACTCCACACTCTCCTTTTCTCGTCACATCTCTGATGTCTCTAAGAAGTCACACTACCAACTGCATCTCCTTAGAGTTACTCTTCATTTCCTCTCCTTCCACAGAAGCTTACTGTCTGCAGAGCTCTGGTTCTCTCTAGGCTGGACTACTGCAACAGACTCTTTCTAAATCTGCCTGCTTCTACTCTCCCCCCTCTGCAACTCATCCAGAACAGGACTGCAAGACTTGTCCTTGGCCTCAAGCCCAGCGATCATATCTCTCCAGCACTCAAATCTCTGCACTGGCTCCCAGTGGCTACGAGGATTAATTTCAAGACCCTCTGAATTGTCCACAAGGCCTTCTGGGGCTTCAATACCTACAACTCTCTCTTCGTAAATATCTTCCTACTCAAGCTTTTCGCTCGTCCACCTCCAACTCCCTCAGTGTCAGTCGCTTCTCCTAGGAACGAGTTGGTGGTAGGTCTCTTTCTTTGGCTGGGGCCTCCCTCTGGAACAGCCTCACTGCCTCTCTGAAACTTGAGGATAACCATCTCTGGATCCGGAAGCACCTCAAGACTTTCTCTTTGCTTCTGCCTTCTCTCTTCCTCTCCGCTGCTAAATTCCTGGCTGAAACTGAAACTGCACTTGTCACCTGGCTACCCTCTGATCTCAGGCCCAGGTTCCCTCCCTGCGAGTTGTACACCTGCACTCCCCCCCTCAACCCTTGCACTTGGGTTTGTAACCTTACAGTCCCTCTACCAGCACTTTGGACACCTGCTGTCTGCACTTAACCTTGCACTTGCCACCAGCTGGCTGCAATTCTTTTATTGTTTGATCCCATGTCCTACACTTCCCCCTCCCTTTTACCCTCGCACCTTTCCCCACCCATCTCCCCTGCACTTGCACGATCTCAATGTCACCTGGCCTAGTAAGATTGTTGTCTCTGTCTTCCCTTTGTTCCCCCTCCCTTGCCTCATCGTGCCTTGAAACACTTGTGTATAGGCATGTTATAAATGCCATATCATATCACTGGGGCAAGGATGAGGGAAGTGGAGATAATTCTGGGCTGAGGAGCTGATTGTGGGGGTTGGGACAGGGGTGGGAGGGAGAGGGGGTGTGTAGAGGCTGGGGCAGGGTGGGGATTGTGCAATACATTGTAATGGTCATCCATGCCCAGGCTAGGCAGACATGAGATGGGGTATTTGTGGCTAGAGAGGCATTTTGGTGCAGCCTGTGTAGACATTTCTTAGTATGGCTTGACTTTTGTTTTATAAATGAGCATTTCTGATAAAGCAGTCCTGCTAATTGTAATTACGTGGCTAGATTGACATTTGGTTGCTACCAGTATAGCCGTTTCTTACTGTGGCATTGTATATTTTTCTGGCCATCTGTGATAAAACAACCATGATATGTATTATTGATTTGACTGGCATTTTGGTGCAACCAGTCCAGGTATGTCGAAATGTGGCCTGGCATGCTTTACATATTATTATGTTATTATGTTATTATGTTATTACATGTTTAGACTGATCTACATTATGCAGCCAGTTGAACATGTTTTCATTGTAGCATGGCATTTTTAATAGCAGAGCATTACATTAACTAAAGCATTAATTTTCCTGTGCACTGTTGGTGACTTGCATGTATTGGATTTCTGGATTGGTGTTACCCTACATAACCATTGCACGCTCTGGCTTTTTTTCAATTTCTTCTCAGAAAGTGTGCTGCATAATGCATTAAAACAAACACACACACATATATATATATATATATATATATATATATATATATATATATATATATATATATCTTTCTCCTAGTGCATTGTGCAGCGTACCCCTGCAGCAGCATGTTCATGCGTATTTCACAAGCGTGGCAATCTAGGCCGGCCCAGAATGTCGCGCGACCAGTGATTTGTTGCCAGGCTAGGGCCCTCAGCATGGTTTGCTCAGGGGCCCTCAAATGTTGTGCCACGCCACTGACGCTGACATTCGTCATTCATGCATTAAATGTTTCAAGCCATGAACACCAACAAACCAACAAGCCCCTCTACTTTACAGTACCATATCCTGAAATGCCAGTTGTATTTCATTAGCTTTCTTGTGGTAGCCCCTCGTTTCCAGCTCCTCTTCTCTTGATGAGGAGCTGAATGCTGAAAACACAGTAAAGCATCCCAATGACGTGATTGTCTTCTGATTAAATTATATATTTAAAAGATGTGTTCCATGAAGGTGATTGCACACACAGAATAATGACCCACTTTACTGAGGAATTGTTAGGGCTTTTGCGAGCAAGTCGTAAAATATTTAAATCCTATTGGGGGTTTTACCTCTATTACGGTAATCATTGGCCTCAATGAGGTTGACCTGCAGGTGAAGGGCTGAGTCGACGCTACCCAGATACCATGACACATTGCATCGTCCTGTTCGGAAGGCGAGCATGTTGTACTTGAGCTATCCTTATTTTGGGAAAATAAATTCTGCATAATAACATAATATGACCATACCACTTCAGGCAGCGGGAAATCAAAGAAGGTGCACAGTGTGCATCTGACGGGTATAAGCGCCTTGAAACACTAGTCTGTAGGCGCGTTATAATTGCCATATCATATTATATCCTATTTTATGATTTGGAAGAGCTAGAGAAAGCAGGGCGAAGACTACACTGTTTGCCAACCATACGTGGGTACTGAATAACAAAGTGAAGGATGAGCCCCAATAGTACAGCGCACACCTATCCTTTCCTGAAAGTGGGCGTAGTGCATATTGCATCCAAGCACATGAGTGATTGCGGACAGCAGGGCAACACCGCACGAGTCCCTTTTTTTACAGCCCTGTTAAAGGTGAATTGTGGTCACCATACACTGCATCTCGGTGCTAGTTCCAGATGCAGGTGGATTGCCATTTTTACATGCGGTGCGGTCAATATTTATGTTTCGCTCCAACACTGCCAAAGATTTCTGATTTCTAGGATAAAGCAAAGCCTCCCGGTGTCCTGTGTTCCCCCTAATTACTGGCATAACTCTCTGCCGCCTTCACTGCCCGCGTCCTTTCTGTCACCTTCAGCAGTTTCCTAGAAGACAAGGCCGGTGCAGCTGCTTTCCCAGGCGCGTGCTTTCTCGGGTGGCGGCAAGCTATTGTCCTGCATGTTGCTTCCTGATATGCTAATGATATGGTAATGATGATGTTGAGCAGTTGGGTAGCTAAAAAAATGAGTATTTCATATTCTCCGATATCACTCGAACTAATGGCCTCTTTTGTCTCCTGCTTTGCAATCTTCACCCTTTCATCTGGGCTAAGAGTCTCCAAAGCACGCACATGGCACAAGGAAACAAGAAACTGAGGTTCTTGCAGCCATCTCTGCCAGAAAGGTCCATTTAGGGGTGGGGGGCGCTAGTAGGTCAGGAAATCGGAAAAACTCTTGCAAAGCAGAAGGAACATGCTGCTGAAGGCCTGGCCCGGGGGCCTCATTCCGAGATTGGTGGTAGCCATGGCGCTATTTGCACCATGGCTGCCTCCAATACCGGGTCCGGCACCGGTCTTGTTCAATGGGGACTTACCATTGCATTCCGAACCTGGAGGAACCGGTAAGTCCCCATTGAACAAACCATTCCCCATTTGAGCCCCAATAGGGCTCAATGGGATTGGGAAGGGCGCTAATAACGGGCTCGCTACTAGCAAGCCATGATTTTTCAGAATTCACTGCTGCTAATCTCGTTCAAAGTCGATGTTATCACATTGGACCTAGTCACAGAGTTTGAGTTTCTTTCCTTAGTGTTTGATTCGAATGTGTTTTTGGGAGGATTTGGGAGAAATCAAAAGTAGGAGCTACCTGACAACTATGACAGGAATAACAACTTTTATATAGTGCTTGATGTGAAAATCCTGATGCTTCTAAGCGCGGTTCTTACCCAACTACATGGTGCTCATTCTACAGACCTTGGAATGGTAGCAGTCTTTGCTTTTCCTGCTAGTATTTGAAGCTGTGATTCCAGGTTGCACAAAGATCTTTGCAGCTAGCACAAAACTCACTGAGATAACTTGCCGGTGTCTAACTAACCACAATACATGTAGAAATAGTTACCGACAGCCACAGAGGCACAGATATGCATGTACTCTAGTGCCTAGCCACCTACTTCAAAATGAATTTGGAGCCAAGCACCTGCTGTGCAGCTAAGATATTAAAACGATATTTTAAAAAACAGATAACACTGTAAGCAGCACTGTAGGGTATTTATGTTTCTTGTAGCATCAAGCAATACAAATAGTTGGAAGCAGGTTTGAACCAGTGACCACAAATCATGGTTGTGAGGCACTTTACAGTTCAGCTAATGCACGATCACACAGCGTGGCATAGCTGGATTCGGGAATCATTCGATGGTTTTATGCTTGCAGCCGGACTTAAATACCTCAAGGTGATGTGACGGTCTCTCCTAGTAGAACAGCAGGGGCCTCCGTCACCAGGAAGGGTGGCCGACTGACCTGGGGCACACCATTGGCACAGCAAAATGCTGCAGCAGGAGGCCCGCAGGCTGCATCTAGTATAAGATGTGCTGGAGGCCACCACGTCTCGGACTAACAGAAGTTATTAACAGGCTCAGGCAGAGCCCTGAGTCTGCACTGTCTGCACAGCATTCACACAATCATGATGGTCAGTCGAGGAGGGGGCACGTGTGGCGTGCTCCATTCATAATGAGCAGGTGCCAGTGTTGTCACGCCTATGAATGATGCCCTTGCCACTTGTGACCCTGACCTGACCCGACCACCAACCTTCACGGCGCAGCATGGTCTCTGCTCCTGCTGCTGCCTGGACGCCAGCCACAGACAGTGTTCAGGGCCCTGGGCCGGTGCTGTCACCACAGGCAGGGCAAGGTAAACATACAGGGTAATTCATGGAATAAATGTGCGCCAAAAAGAGGAGCGCAAGCGTGAAAATCGCAGTGCATGCATTCTAAGGCCGCGCACGCAGCCTTTCATCGATTCATGGAATGCGATGCGCGTGTAAATCCTGGGTTGTGTGCCAAATCTGTGGGTGGCGCACGTGGGCGCACAGGTCAAAAAACAGCATGTGTGACGCACACAGGGAAAGCACACATCGTGTAGCCTACACAAGAAAAGTGGACGGAACACGGGGCAGAACATGCGGAATGGGGAACAACGCGTGAAAATGTGGGCGTTACGGGGAAGTACAGGAGGTAAATGCTCGCAATGCCCACATGCGCGCTACCAACACATATTCATGGAATCGAAAAGGGGAAACCCGTGTGCCAAAAAAGACGCGCTAATCCGGAAACACGTACGCCAGCAGGAAGCAGGCGTAAGCGGCCCCGCGCAGCATAAAAGTGCACGCAAACAACAAACAAGCTCATACGCTATGATGAATATACCGTTCCTCGCAGCAGTGGTCATGGGACACCACAGGAGGAGGAGGATAGCCAGGCCCTGCATGATTTTACCCAGAACCAGCCTTTTTGGGATGCCTGATGACCAGGTGTATGCGAGGTACAGGTTTCCACCACTAGTAATATATAACTGGTCAGGGAGTGGGAGGATGACCTCAATCACCCACCCTGTGCTCCCAAGCACTGAGCCCCCTTGGAAAAGGTGCTCAATGTACTGCACTCTTGGCTCCTGGGTCATTTCAGCGGACAAGTGCCATAGTTGGGGGTGTCTCACAGGCCACGCAGTCACGCTGCCTACACCAGGTGTTGACCATCATGACTGCACACCCCTCAGAAAGGCAGGCTGTCATCCCAGACTTTTACGGGGCGGCACACTTCCCCAAAGTGCTAGGTGCCATTGATTGCAACCATGTGGCTCTACGCCCTCCCAGGGCCACTGAGCACATCTATCAAAACCGCAAGCACTGACATTCCATCAACGTGCAGGTTGTATGTGATGCCAAGGGAATCATCACCTCAGTATATGCCAACTATCCGGGGTCCAGCCATGATAGTTTCATATTCAGAATGTCACCCCTAAACCGGGACTTGGAAGCTGAGCGGCTTGGCGACACATGGCTAATGGTGAGTATAAATGCCTCTGCACATGCATGCATGTCAGACACTGAGAAATGTGAACACCCCACTAATGACAACCATTATCACCTCCCCAGGGGACAGTGCCTACCCTCTTAGCACCTACATGATGACGCCAATGCGGAACCCCACCACACCACCCGAGGTAAGATACAATGCAGCCCATATTGCAACCCGGGGCATAGTGGAGCGCACATTCGGAGTGCTTAAGTCACACTTTCACTCCCTTGACCACTCTGGTGGGCAGCTGCTATATGCACCCCCAGTAGTGTGCAGGATCATAGTGGCAGCATGTGTCCTGCACAACCTTGCAACCTGGCGGTGCATGCCGGGGAACATGGTGGTGCCCCCACATTCCCAACCATATGCATGGCCGCTGCGCATGGGAGGTGAAAGGGCACGTGGTGAGGCAGCCCGTACCCAGCTTGTGGCAAATTTCTTCACCTAAAATCCCACCCCTGCGGAGTGCACACAGGCCTGGCACATACAAGCTGACAATTTATGATGATGACAAAAGGGACAGTCAACTGTCACAACCATACCACCCTGAGATTGTTTACCTGGAAGTGGTACATTGTGTGCATCCCAAGCTACTTAAACACACCCAATGCTGTATCAGTAAAGGGCACACATTCATGCAGCATGAAGGACTACCCCCTTGCAAAACACTACAAACAAATAGTGGCATGTCACTGTACAGACCGGTAGTGGGTGTCTGTACTTCCGCTCTCTATATGGTAGAGGAGAGGCACAGCAGACCCCAGCCAAGAGTCTCTATTACGGTAGCAATGGACGAGCAATCAAGGCTTAGCTTCTCAGGAGGTGATGCAGGCTGGTTCTTAAGTACAGTGTAGTCCCCGAACCCCCACAAAGGAATGTCCACACACTGTATTACTGAAAACACAGTCTTTATATTATTAATATTCAAAGGTATGTACACGATCACAATAAAGCACTTTGTACTTGGAAGTCAATATTGATAAATATATACACATCTAGAGTGGTACCACTAATGTTATCAAATCTCATTAAAGTGCATCAACTGTACGGTTAAAATGTCACACAGATTAACAATGAGTAAACCAGCAATAGAGATAGGCAGGAACGTAAGATGGTTGAAACAATAGGCAGAATGCTGACCCCTACCACTAGGCACAGTTCTGTGTGGAGATCCCCCCACCTGGGCAACCTGTAAATAAAGATATATAGCACAAGCCCAGTCCATATATTGTCCGATAGTCTTACTTCTTCCTATTAAGGTTTTACCCCCCCAATGTACCTGGTGGAGTAGAGTTCTCCGACGATGCGTCGACCGATCCTTCTTGAGTGCCTCCCTTTCAGGCGGGAGCCACGGATCGTCGAGAGGTGTCGGGGAACTTGGTGTTCATGTCGGGGAATCGACAGCCCTTCTTGAGTGCCCTCCCTTTAAGGCAGGAGTCACGGGTCGTCGAACGTCCCACGGTGAACAGGGTGAACTATGGCAGGGAAGTGGCAGCTTCGTTCCTAGCGGTGCTCGTCGACGACAGAGCGTTGGTGTCCTGCAAGGAAGAGGCGTGCGGGGCACCTCGATGATGATAGTTCTGGACCGCAAAGAGATGATGAAGAATTGTGGCCCAGCAAGGGCGTCAAGTCGTCGGCGTCTCTGCGGTCTTTAGGTGGCGGGAAACCCACCGGTGGCTGCTCCTCGGCACGTCGACGGTCGGGCCTTTCCCTGCAGGAGACAAGCGGGTGACGATGCAGACGAGAGCGTCCGATGATCAATTGAAGTTCTTAGGAAAACGGGAGCACGGCGGCTCCGGTCGGCGATGGCGGTCGTCGACAGTGGCGGACAACAGTCCGAGTGCTTCTCCTCGGAGTTCCGTAGCAGTCCCTGTATCGGGTCGGCAGCCTGTCGAAGGTCTGTCTACCAGGGAGCGTTGGCAAAGATCAGCTGTGCACGATGGTCCCTCGTAGCTCGGGAAGAGGGCGCCTTACCAGGTCCTCTCTGGGTCAGTCCTTGGAGGCACAGCAGCTTTCAGATTGTGAAGAAGAGCAACAGCAATTCTTCTCGTCCAGCAGGGCTTCAAGGTCAAGCGTCAGTTAATCCAGTTACTCGTCGTAGTGGACTTCAGCTTCTGAACACGATTCCTAGCAGTGAGAGGTCCCCAGATATACTGTTGATCTCCCAATCATTCCGCTGGGTCACACTCAAGCATCCAATCACGACTACGGGCATTCATGCAGGCAGGCAGCCAATCAGGCACATGAGGTATTCAGGCCATTCACTTCTCTCCAGACACTCACAACAAGTTATGTGTATTGGGACAAGTACCGAGCCATTCAACACTCCAAGCTGCATTCATACCGGTTTCGGGCAGGGTTGTCTCAGTCATTGTGTCAACCACCAGATACTAGACACCCACAGCACAGAATGCATATTCGTCACACACTCTATTCACCCAGGTCCCACCCACAGGAGGTACCCACAACATACAGCACCGGGAAGGCTCCAGCTAGTCTGACTGGGCCTTCACATCAACACCACATATGGCATTTCCATCCAACAGCCAGTCAGGGCGAAGGGAGAGAGTCAGGGCTTCCCAGGACTTTGAGAAAACAAGGTAATGGGTAATAGAAAGCAAGAGGCCACCGGGGCCATCTTGTTTTCCATCAGGGATCAACTGATCCCAATGGCAGGGCCGGGGTATCCCAAAATGGAGGATACTCCGCGCACCTGTCAAATTCGGCATGGAGCTGCCACCAACCCATACCCTGCTCTGTGGGCCACCCACAGGTGCCCAAAAACATACACTAGGGGCGCAGGGTTGTACCCCCACCCATGGGTGCCATAAGGGTATCCCATAGATCCGTTCACCAAACTCCTGCGCGGAAAACACGACAGAACACACGATGAAAAGCAGTAAAGGACAAGGATACGGAGGCCCTGTCCCTCCGATGCATTTCCACCATCATAGTCACCCAACCCCTCCCTAACCCCATCACAGCCTCCCAACACACCATGGCATGGCATGCGATGTGAAAGCAACCAAATGAATGCACATGACATGACACAAGTGTCACAAAGTGCACTGTCCGAAATGGAAACAGGCCACAGACAATTGCCTCTCACCAATGAAATAAAAGCAGCACACATTAACAAATACTTACTAGCAAGACAAAACATCAGTACAGGATCCAACAGTGGCAACATATGACAGTAAAACATTAAAGTAGTGCAAGTGTCACAACCTGACTAAGGCAGCACATCTACCCCTTCCAACTGCAGAGTGTTGCTGGTAGGCAAATGTGGCAGTGTACTGCATACAACATGAACTGCAACTGCAAAGGAGATGAGCTTATTAAGACATGAAGAAGCTACATGTATATATGCAAAAAGTCCTGTATGTAAAACCATATACAAATCCACCGTGCAGTGGAGAAATGAACAACAATCCCCACTAGGGATGTATATAAAGTTTGGACTACAGACTGCCCACACAATTTATGGGAGCCCAATGCCTCTGTGTAAATTACTGTCACTTGGTCACACCCTTTGCGATTCCATGGAAAGGGAAGCAGGAGGGGTGTGTGTGTCAGGACCCCTAGTTTATAACCCAAAGACAGGACAAGCTTGCATTTTCCCAGCTGGAATACACAGTAGATGCCTATGGGAGCCACACAGAGCAACACACTGTAACATTAATTCACAATCTGAAAGAAAATGGTTATGAACAAAAATGTAAATGCAAATGAAATATAGAAAAAGCAAAAGTAAATGTAAAGTAAAAGAAACAAATTAAATAATAAAGTAAAAATCAGAAGCATAACCAAATAAAAATAAATGTATGAAAATCAAGCTAAGAAATCAAGATTTAGAATAAAAATAAAATAATAAATAGAAAAAAGAAGAAGAAATAAAGATAACAAATGAATTAAATAATATTTTCATTTAGAAAATCGGAATGAAATGTGAAAAAACCCAAATAAATAAATAAAAATAAAAAATGGCCACGTGTGGACCAGGGGAGTGGGGGGTCACCCAGGAGGGAAGAGGTACAGGGTGCACCCCAACACCCACATGCGTGGATGTTGAAAAAAAAAAACCTCCATGGGGTAATGGTCTGCACGGCTACCCTACAGTGGGAGAACTGCCGTCTCTGTCATCACCCTCTGGTGGTACATCAGAAGGTGGGCGTGATATGGGAGACAGACCATGCAAAGCCTTGGCATGCTCCTCCATGGCAGCAAGCATGTGGGTCTGAAAGGTTTGGTTCTGCAGGATGATGGTACGGAGATCCCCATGCAGCACCTCACGGATAGCACGCATTTCTGCCTGCAAGCTTCGCGTGATGCCCGGATCTCCTCATGGGTTGCCTGGATCTCAACTGAGAGTGTGCGTGTTTGCTGCTCCAGCTGCTGTTCTGACCTTGTACTCCGGGAGACCTCAAGTTCACCCAGAGTATCTCTGAGGGACCTGTGTTTTAACCTCAGGGCATCCCTGTGGGCCTGTGACTCTGCAGATATGGCTTTGCGCAGAGTCTCCAGTCCAGCCCGTCGGTCCCTGTTGGGCGCCAACATGTCCTTGCTGTGTGAGTGCAAATGGACTCTGTTGCCTGCTGCTGGAGCTCCACCTGCCTTTCAGGGGGAATGGAAGTGGCCACCCTATCCACGGCCTGAGCCATCATCTCACATGATGCCCCCTGTTGTGCTGCTATAGTGTACATGGAGTTCTCCCACACAGTATTGCCTGGTTGCGCACGGCCACCGTGTTGGCGGACGCCACACCTGTTTGGGGCAAGGTGATGTGCACCTTGCTGTGCTGGCACTGCCTGGGCTGCAGGACTGCATTCCTCCTTTAATCTGCTGGCCCAGGAACAGGAACAAATATTGTGGAGTGTGACCCTGCATCTGTATCCGCCACAGGCGGACTTTCCAACACTGAATGCCCCATAGAGGGGTCTACCACTAGTGCAGGTGGGGTGGACAGAACAGCAACCCTGCCAGAAACACTCACCTGCGACGGGACATATGTCTGAATGTCAGATTCGGCACCTGATTCATAGAGATCTCCAGAGGTGTACCCAGAGACACCCGTGGACAGTATGGTCTGTAGGAGTAATGGGTTTTCACCCGCCACCACCCCACATCCTCCACTGGTGCCTGGTTGCGGCTGTGGGTACTCCTGCCTCTGTGCCATCTCCTCCTCCTCAACAGCATCTAGTGCGTCATCACCTGCAAAAACATAAAAGAAAATTAATGAAAACAGGCATGAGCAACAAAGCCCACTCACATAGGCATGACGAGGCAGACATCCAGTACATAAATGACACATGTCACACATGACAATACCTCTGACATGCATGCACTGGCAAAGAGTTGGAAGGGGAGGCAAAAAGCAGACACTGAGGACTCCAAGATGGAAAAGCAAAACATGTGCTGCATGCTGAATAGCACTGGCATCACACATTAGCCTGTGAGTGGCATGGACAATCCACATACATGACACATGCCAGCACACAGATGGCACTTAGCATAGCCATGGCAGATTTGACAAGGACACCCAGATGGTAGCAAATCAGTACTGTCACCCATCCATGTGAGATGGACCTCATGAAATAGAACATGCAAAATAGTGTGACAAAACACGCATGTGCCCCACGCTGCAACAAAGCTAGTGTTCACTAATGCAGTGTTGGCAAGCACATGGATACATCATTGGTTGGTCACTTCGACATGACAGAAGACAATTGTCATGCTCAACATTCAAACAGGGCCCCGAAGTGATTGTGTGCAGGCCATGTGTAGGTGAACATTACTCAGTCAGGCTGATTGATGAAATCATTCCCATAATAAGGAAACATATGTGGGCCATTGTGGGGTGTAATCTATGTCAGAAGTATGTTACATTTGGGACAGAAGGGCACACAAATGTGTGGTAAACATGCAAAGGATTTCATCAATCAGGCAGAATTAAAAGGAAAACAGTATGAACAATGTTGTGGCAAGATGGCAGTTGAAGGGCAAGTGCAGTAATCAGGTGCAAATTGTCAACTGTGGTCAGAAGGGATACTTGAAAACCCAAATCCAAGGCCGGGCTATGGTTTGGAGGCACCACATGGGTGACCCATAGCAGTCATAACTACACAGCCTCATCTGGCACTCAATCAGAACATATCACCCAAGAACATACACATGGTTTGCACACACATGCATGGCCACTCACCGGACATTGCCTCAAGATCTGGTAGGTCTTCCACGCCTTGGATCTGATCCTCTGTGATGAAGCCTCCAGCGATAGACTCATGTTCTGTGAGTACTTCCTCCTCTGGTGGAGACCCACTGCCAGTCACCAGATTATAGGCATGATTGGAAGCCAGCTTGTTCTTTGCTCTGCGTTTGAGATCATTCCACCGCTTAGAGCAATCATCAGCTGTGCACCTGACAAATCCAAGGGCACTAATCTGGTCCACGATGCACTGCCAGTGGGCCCTACGTTGAGCAGTCGTAGTCTTGCACCCTGCAGTCACCAGCATTATGCGGCCATTGGCTGATACATAGCCCACAAGTGCATCTAGTTCCACATCATTTAAACTACGCTTCCTTGACGTGCCGGAGGGGACAGCAGTGTCTGGGGTCCCAGCCTGTACTTCAAGAGCACCCTTCTTCCTCTTGGGAGGTGGTGCAGACCCTGAGTGGCTTATGCCACTCTGGTTGGTAGGGGCTGAAGTGCAGGTGGACTGGGCACTGGAAGTTGCCAAAGGCACGATGACCAAAGGTCTCACTACAGGCATTGGCTGCTGGGTGATATTGACAGGACCAACCTCGGTGTGATGGACTTGGACCAACACTCTCAGAGCTGGGGTGGATTGAGCTGCAGCTGCCCCTGCAGCCTCCTCACCCTGCCTACTTGGGGCAGCAGATGACATTGCTGCCCCAGATCCACGGGGCCTGGTGACAGCAACTTCACCGCCACACGTGGCTTTGACTTGGTGACACGGAAGTCAGCCTGGGAGTCATCCTGTGCCGGTTCGGTTGACAATATGGATGCTTATGCTGTGTTATGTGTATGGATGGTGCTGCCTGCTGCAACATTCCTGTTAATTTGCGCATGTGTGTGGGTTCAAATGATAGGTGTGTTGGGGATTGTGATGACATGTGTGAAGTTTGACACTGCCACTCATGTGCAACTGTCATGTGTGTATCAGACCATTGTACAGTGCCTTGATGGCTGTGCTCTGTCTCTCCCTGTCTGCAGCGTCAACTGATGAAGAGGGTAGAGCCGGTGCTGTGGAGCACAGCGGCAGGGATCCCACAGCCAGCCGGAGACGCAAGGGCCAGCTCCCCTCCCAGGTTGTCATCTCATCAGGGAGTGAGGGGTCCGGTGTCGCGTCCGCGGCCACAGTTGCCGAGGGTAGGTCCAAAAGGCGGAGTTCGGAGATGGACTCCTCGGCAGCAGAAGGGGCAGCTGAGATCCCACAGGGACCTATGGAGGAAGATGGCACCGGGTCATCCAGGTTGGTGGAGGGTTTGGTTGAGGAGGAGGCCGTGGAAGGACCACGCACGGGGTCTGGAGGGGGGGATTCCACTGGTGCTAGTGGTGAAGTCCAGGGGCAGGGACAGGAGGCAGCACAGGCGGCTGCAGAGGTGCCTGTGTGTAATCCTGTCCCCGCTCCTGTGACTGCATCATCCCGCACCAGCAGGGATGCCTTCGCCCAGACCCGTATTCAGGGAGGGGATCAGCTAACAAATACTGGCCTTCCTCTCCCTGCGGACGTGGCAATCCGGGACCATGTTGAGCCTGTCCTGGCTGGGGTGGCGTTGTGTCAACTTGGCATCCGGGATAACGTGCAGGGTTCTCATGAAGATGCTGCACGTTACTTCAGACGCCTCGTTGACCGTGTCGACTGGCTAGGAGGGATCACCGGTGCCGGGTTCCTCCATGTGCTAGGCCTTGTGCCGACCCCCTCCTTAACTGAACCCCCATATGCACCAGTCATCCTCCGTGCCATCTTCCGGGCCAAGTATCACCTGGCCACCCTGTGGAGCTGCCTCTGACCCAGTGGCCAGGCTGGTGGAGGACACATCCCTGCCACAGTCGGGAGTCAGAGGTCCAGCAGGGGTGGCTACCCCAACAACTGGACCCCAGCAGGAGGAGGACGTGCAGGCATCAACAGGCAGGGCACATACACAGCAGCAGCAGGCTCAAGGTGGGAGTGATGATGGCTCAGGGCCATCAACATCAGAGGGGCAGGCATTGGCCAGAGGGCAGGAGGACCCTGGATTGGGAGTGTCTTCCGTGTGGCAGTGGTTGGGCCAGCAAATAGATGCAGAGCGGCGCAGGTGGAAGAGGCATGGCTCACTATGGGCAGGGCGGAGAACTCCATGCTCAGGGTGCTGAGACGGGCTGAGTGCCTCGAGGAAATTCACAGGGAGTTGGAGGTGGACATGGCATTATCCCTGCGAGACCTCGGGGCCAGGGAACAGGCCAGCCTCCAGGATGTTGAACAGGAGTTCGATGATGCCCTGGCCCAGGAAATCAACAAGTGAGCCGTAGAACTTGCCCGCCGCCATTGTATATAGTTCATTAGTGTTAGGATTCCTTTCTATTTTTCTTTCATTTGGGGTGCATGGACTGTGCCCCACTTTTTTGTACATAGTTATTTATTAGGTAGGGTTTTTTGTAGGTTTCCTTTAGATTGTTGGGCTCATGGCCCCTGGATTTTTACATTGTATATAGTTCAGGACTGGATTTGACTTCATTGATTTTTTTTTTCCATGGAGCAATGGTTTTCAATTTTATTTACCTTTGGATTTGGTTTGATGGACAAACCCTTTGGAGCCATTTTCATTTGGATTTATTTGGATTCAGCATTCAAATATTTTTCATTAATTTTGGACATCCAGCCTTTTGTTTATTATTTTTTTTTCTTGTGTGATTTTCTTTCATTCCGTTGATTTTGTATTTAATACATTTTGATTTCCTACTTCATTTGTGTGGTATTCTCTCATTGGTTTTGTGCATGTCACACTGTGGGTTTTCTCATTCACTTGCCCCCATTGTGTGTGTGACGGACATGTATTGATGTGCATACTTGTCATTTGGGATCTATCATGACATGGGGATTTCAATGTGGAGTGGTTGGAAAACTTGTTTGTGTTTGGACTGGGGTGGCGTGGGGTGGGAATGGGTGGCCATAAGGGCCATGAGTGTGGGTCATGATGCCATTTGGGGGGACATGAGTCTGGGCCTGCTGGCAGGTGCCCGTGCACCCCCACCCAAGGAGCGGTTCAGCCCTGACGAACTGCAAATGCTAGTGGACACCCTCCACGAGCATGCTGACACTGTTTACAGCAATAACATGCGGAGGGTGGCGGTGCTAAAAAAAGGACATCTGGGCACTTGTGGCACAAAAGGTGAGCGCTGTGGGCAACACCCCCGCACCACAAAGGACTGCCGCAAAAGGTGGGACGACCTGCGGCTGAGGGTGTGGGCATCCTCTCAGCGAATAGAAGCCAGGCCTTGGAGACTGGAGGAGGCCCAGGTTCGCCGATGAAACTAATGCCTTGGGAGGAGACATGTGCGGCCATGATAGGCCCCAAATCCATAGAAGGGGTTGGAGAAATGGAGTGTGGGGCAACGTCATCCGCTGATGGAGGTGAGTGTCCAAAGTCAATACTGCCAACGCCAATGTTATGAAAGTCACTGCTAAGGTCTGGCCAAGGAGTGACGGCATGGTCGGCCACACCCCCTGCCCCCTGTAATTCATGCTGAAGCAAGTGAGACCCAGGCTAGTGCCAGGTGCGAGGCCGTAACCTATATGACACATACTACACAAAGCGGCCCATTCCATCAGGCACACAGGGCAGTGGATGTAAACAGTGTGCATGTTAGACAGCACAGTACCCAGCCAACATGAGTGACACCACCCAAGTATTGAATTATGTGCCGTTCCCCACCGAAATGCCGATAACCCACAAGTATCTGAATGTGCTATTGTAGCCATGTATGAATGCTGGCTCTCAAATCATCACTCATGCCGTCACTCTCTTCCACCCCCACAGGCAGTGAGCATGACAGCGAGGAGCAGGAGAGCAACCATCCCAGCACTTCCAGGGGCCAAGGCAGGGGCCGCCGTCTTCCAGCCAGGAAGACAAAACCTGGACGCACACCACCGGCTCCAGCAAGGCCCGTGGAGGGTGCACCACCCACACTCTCACCCCTCCCTGCACTGGCTGCAGACACATGCCCAACGCCGCGGTCTGAGGATTCGAGTGTGGCTGGGGAGGTGGCAGCCACTGTCCCCCTCGATGTTGCCGACAGCCCCAATTCCATCTGTGGAGCGACTGAGGAGGACACATTTGAAGTCGTCCACACCCGCGATGTCCACTGCAACCCCCAGGTCTCCTATAGTGACTCGGATGAGACCGACACACCTGAGATATCTGGCCAAGGAGCAACACAGGGACAATGCCAGTTCCCTTGAGGAAGCGCCGCCAGGACATGCCTCCCCCTGGCTCCGGGAGCACACAGTGACATTACTGCCATCCACATGTGGGCTATGTGGACCCTGTGGGACTAGTGTGGGGTTGTTGTGGTGGGAGGGGGGGTGAGGGGGTTTTTGAGAGTTGTGGTGGGAGGGGGAGGGGGGCGAGGGTTTGTTTAGGAGTTGTGGTGGGATGGGGAGGAGGGGGAGGGTATGTTTGGGAGTTGTGGTGGGAGGGCGATGGGAGGGGGTGAGCGTGTGTTTGGGAGTTATGGTGGGAGAGGGAGGGGGAGGGTGGTGGAGGGTTTGTTTTTCACATTGCAATTTTCAGTTTAAATACACCAGTTGTTCATCTAAAAAAAACAGAGTGGACATTCATCATTGCGCATGTGTCATTTAATATTGCACAGTGCATAGTGTACATGTATCCCCACACTGGGTGCCCGATGTCCTGACATCCCCACACCCTCTGCTGACTTGTGTGTCAGAAATATTGTCCAATCAATGATAGCCGCACGGCATTTCCCTCCTGTGCATCGGCACCGTGATGCTGTCCTGCCACTTCTTCCTCCTCCTACCCTTCTTCATCATCAGGTGGTAGCAGTTCCATGTCAGGGGGCAGAGGCACGTTCCGATGGATGCACATATTATGCAGCATTAGACATGCCATGGTGATCTTGGACACCTTCTCATAGCTGTATATGAGTGCCCCACCCGACCGGCTGAGGCAAGGAAATTGTGCCTTCAACAGGCAAAAGGACTGCTCAATCACCACACGTATACGGGTATGGGAACCATTGTAGTCCTCCTTGTGCCTGTTCTGTGGGTTTCAGACAGGGGTCATGAGCCACGGCTTCAAGGGATAGCCACCATCACCTGCATGAGAGGGGAATGAAGGTAAGTGTTCGTACATTCATGGCGGACAACTATACTAGTCTTAAATGGCAGCAGGTGATTTCTGCCCATACGCACATGTCCCTGGATGCATTGACCCCATTTCTGGCCCCGCTATGTGTCCTGTGAAATGGAATGATGGAGGGGGTAGCATCTTCAAGATGGGTTATGGTGTGCACTCACATCTTGTTGCACGTGCATCGTATATGCATGCAGCAGTGTTGTAGTAAAATCATTGATGTGTTTTGTTCTGTGAGATTTGGTAGTATGGAGTGTTGCCTGGAGTCAGTAGCACATTCGTCATTCTGCACTGATCAGTACCATGGTGACTTGCAGCACTCCTATGGGTGTGCGGAACCAGTGACACGCTGTGATATCCATGCTAGGCTCACTTCAATGCACTCCCAGGGATGACTGTCCTGTGTGGTGAAATGCTGGAGGCAGCTACATAGTGCATATGCAGTGCATAGTGCAGGATGCCCTTACGGTGTGTGAGGGCCGCCGATGAGTGGTGCATGTGTTGTGGGATGTGGCCTGGTTACCTGTTAGTCATGTAGTGTTAGGTGTCGGCCTTACTTCATCACTGTGGGATTTGGTAGTCATGTGCCGTTTCACTCGATTTGGGGCACAGTGTTTGGTGAGGTGCACATCGTGCACTGGTGTCAACATTTCCACTGAGGTGGATTATGCATCTCTCCCCCCCTTCCCACCCTGGTGGAGTATGCATCTCCCCCTTCCCACCCAGGTGGAGTATGCATCTCCCTCCCTTCCCACCCAGGTGGAGGATGCATCCCCCCCTTCTCACCCAGGTGGAGTATGTATCTCCCCCCCCTTCCCACCCAGGGCATAGGCGATAAGTTCTACAAGACTGGGTTATAAATATTTAATACATTATTGTCCCTAGCCGCAGAGTCTATTTTCTTGGAGTCTGTTGTTCTAGTGATGGTCCACGAGCAGCCAAACGGCCACATTTCCCATCTCATCTGCTAGATGCTACTTCAAGTTTTTCTCAAGCTATATTCTCCCATTCTAACTTAACATACTTTCATTTTAGTTTACAATCATTCACAGTTTTGGAAATTGTCTTAGAGCGGAGCCTCTCAGCCCGTTTTTCGGAGCAGAGAGAAGCTTGGATTTATGCAACAGGTGCTTTGCCGATACCTTTTATGGACATTGGGCTAATGTTGATTAAAAAAAAGTTGTAAAATAAACAGATTTCAATTTCCTCTTTATATGTATTCAGAATACCGGGAAAATAGTTCAGGAAGTAGGGTATGCTCACCTAATGGGAGTCCCAGAGTTGCCTAATTGGTACTCAACATAGATGCCCAGAGACATATTAGTATTTGAAGTTCTAGTGCTTAATCTATCCAAGATGGTCACTCTCTTCCCTAGTAGCCACTTCCATATCAACAAAGGAACTCCACTGCAATGGTAGAGGCCTTCTTGTTCTGAAATGGATGTTGGCCAGGCCAGTCTAAACAGTGATTTAAAACAGAAAGCACCCACTCTTAAAAAAAACTGGGAGCTCAAAACCTTCCATTTCACAGTGATCCTCGCTTAAGACCACCGAGGGGTAGCTCCCTTATTTCTTCTAGGTTTAAGTCAAAGAAATCATGTGGTGGATCAGCCCCCAGTAGGAAATTGAAACATTTCCCAGGGAGAACATAGTCACACCTCATTGGGCACCCGCTTTCCAGGGAAATGTCCATGCTTAATGCATCTTTTTAACTCCTTAAGTTCTGAGGCCGTGTATGTTCATCCTGAATTCCTGTAAGGAATCCTTGTAGGCTCCGCCCACTCCAACAGTCAGTATTAATTGGTCTTGATTGGTCTTGTCAAGTCCCAGTTACTTCAGAAAAAAAATGTGTAACTGTGCTAATAATGAGGGACTATAACGTCTTCTCAGTCTGAAAGCCTGGAGGTGACAAATTCCCCCGAATTGCAGGCTCTGCTGTTTTTTGATGCATATTTAAGATGGGTGGTGTATACATTCATCATAGGAGGAGAGATTGCGGAAGTTTCCTGAAATATTATCATGCCCTGCAGTAGGAGAAAGATCTTCATCACCTACTTTTTGACCCAGCCCTACAATGTTCTACGATGCATCCCTCAGGGCGCGATGGATCAGGGGAGGATGGCAGTTATTTGCTGCATTGACATTGGTAGAGATTTTAGCATAGTGCAAAGGCAAGGCAGGGATAAATTAGTCAGCATCCTCTATTGAGGTATTCCATACTAATTATATGTCAGCATCCCAATTCCAATTCCTGATGATGCATCATGTGTTGTTTGACCTGAGTTAGCCTTGGAATAAGTGAGCTCAGAGGTCTGCTTTTCAACCTCGGATAATGCAATGTTCCAGCAGTCATTGAACCACATGAGGCTAGCAGGCTGGGTTAGGGGTATTCCAATACATAACGATGGTGTATGCACCTTAAACTGACATACTGATTTAATCATGTACCTGACAACGTCCTGCGATTGAAAAGATAACACAGCCACATCCTCACTGCACTCCTCCTCACCCACCCAAGAAATTCGATGGGCCATGATTACATCCTTAATATACAAGGTTACCAAATTTGCATTGTTCCTCAGACAGAATATCGATTTACAGATGAATAATTCTGTACCTTCCTCACGGGCAACACCAGATGCATACATTAGAGACATTGTTAAAAGATTTGCTTCCAAGGAATGGCACAGTCTATTTTCCTCACAGGAGCTGCATATCTTTGTTGGTAAAGTCTTGCGCTGTCAGAGCCCTGGCCTCGGTTGGGATTTAGAAAAGAGAATGTACTCTCAGGTGCGTGGGGTTTGATATGAGAACTCAAGGTGGTATTCAACAGAACCCCATGATTGGCTAATGAAGCCTTATTTTTGTCATATTTGTGTCCATGCTTGTTGGATGTACATTAACTGGTGGTTGACATTATTCTACCTTGGCCAGCCTAGTTGCTTCCAGGATTTGGGGTATTAGTGTGTATAGAAGCTCACTCATATATCACTTTATCCTTTTAAATCAGCTAGTTCACATGAGAAGTCTCCAATTCATCCTTTTTTTCTGCCAAATTACTAACGGTCCCCTGAATGGTCGAAAGGAGTCTAAATCTATGTACATTAACAGCATCAACCATATCAATTGCTTAAAATAAACAAGTAATTTCTGTGAATTCCCAGCAAGAGACTGCAGCACTGTTAGGGACCTGATTGTTTCCAGCAGTACTGCAGGATGCCTAGCTTTCGCATCATCTCTCTGAGACAGGATGCCATCTGCTCAGGTAGAGAACCCAAAACTGCTGGTACATCTATCTCAGAAATGAGCTCTGCTAATCAGACCTCACTTTCTTAACTGCTCCAAGTTGAGACGTACAATGCACATGTGCTATCTTGACTTTTCCCTGTCTGCTGACACACCAGCAAAACATAGCATCAACACAGTAACATGTACATTACTGTCAAATAGCCTTTTGGAATATACATTAATGACAGCCATGAGCTGCCCCTAACAGGCCTCCCAAACCCTTGTGTCAAAGTGATGAATATACATAACCTGTATATGGCTTGGTATATTGGTTTTTGGTTGGGTTCTACAGTTATAAATGGGCAAAAGAATGTGATGCATGTTTATTCAACTGGCTTTACAGTAACGTGTGCAACTGTCAGACATTTGTGTTATCACTTTCCTCCAACAATAATACATTATGCTCTGCCTCTCTCTCGGCTTGCTCAGCTCTCTTCTTCCCGTGTCCCAACCAACTGTGGGGTGCTTGAGTCTCTTGCTGGGTTGGCTTGCCACTTCTAGAGATCTTCCTTACTCCATCCCTCTTCCTCGTCTCAGTATTATCAAGCAGCAGGAAATGCAAAAAAGGTTGGTGAACAGTTATAATTGGAGATTTTATATTTGCATTACAATATACTATACAATAATTTTGAAAAGGCAAATGGGTGTAAGTGATAAATACCGGTGAAGGGTTATTCTGATCGAATGTTTTTGTTCTGTCCCTCTGGAATGTATCCTCCCCTATGTGGTCCTCCCGCAGATAGCCAACACAGGGTCAGAGTACAGGTAGCTTCTGCCTTTCCCTAGTTATGTAAGGGAAGCTTCCCTCCAGAGAATCAGTGATATAATTAGATTTGTCATAATACCTATACTGACATTGGCACGGAATGCGTCAACTAACGAAAGAATTTCAGTCGAGTAACGCATGAATTTAAGGATATGAGGCAGTTACTGTGGTGGTCTAAATGCTTACCGTTTGCATCGGTTGCTCTCATGTATTTCTTTTAGCATTTGTGGTAGTCCCGTGATGTTAAGGAAGAATGATTTAGTAGGTCACTTTTTGAACGTAGCATGAAAAAAGCATAGTGTTAGACTGTAATGCTGCAATCGTTATCAGGATCTCGGCCCGCAGCCGCAGCCATGTTCAGTTTCTGTTGGACCCATGGAAAATTAGCATCAACAGTGGTGTAGCCTTCTATGTGACATTAACAGTCTAAGAAGATAAATTACTGAGCTTTTCTGGAATGAAGGTTGAAAAGATCAACGTGAATTGTGTCTGATTGTGATGGGTACACATAAGAGTAAGGAGATGTAATACCTTGTCAAACCTGAATTAGTACCTAACTGCGCAGGTGAGAGACTGTAATGGCACCATGAAGCAGTGAAGTCATTGGTTTTAACCAAATAAGGAGGACCAATGTAAATCCTCATTCAGACCTGTCTAATTAGACTTGAGCTGATAAATCTATTTCTGTTCCATTCTAAATAGCCTGTTTGCAATCAAATAGTTATTTCTGTCCATGTAGAATCAGTCGATTACTGTCCATTCTAGGTCCCCATCTGAGTGGTGTAATTACATGTAGTGATTGAACAGGGGAGCTTGTGATGATCATGACTGCCCACGTTTAAAGGGAGCCCACAAGTGGAATCAATTCAGATTTCAACAGGCTGTTTGTCAGGAATGTATGTCGGATGTCTTAATCCCCTTCTGCTCTGCCATGCAGCATCACTGTGTTTGATGGTGCCAGAAACATCAGAATGGCCGCAAAACCCTTATGCACACAAAAACCTCTGAAAATCACACTTTGCAAAGCACAAAAAGATGGCTGCCCAATCTGCCTTGCATGTTGTCAGTGTTGGAACAGAGATCTCACTCCTGAAACAGGTCACTGGGCTCCACAACATGGGAAGATTGAGTACAGAAGGAAAAGCAGTGCTTTGCTAAATGAAACCCCAAAATCTTGCTTTAAATCCTCTTTTCTTTGTTGCTGAAACTGCAGAATGTCGGTACAAAACACCCTCAAACATCCAAAACTCTTACTGGGTGCTACAATTCACTTAGTGCAAGAAACCATTGTGAACTTACAATGTCCTGAATAGCTGAAAGCATCAAGGGATTTCCACAGCAAAAGTGGCCTGTCTGTGGATCTGTCAAAAACCAGATGCAGTACCGCGGGCTGCCTGAATGACAGCTGTCAGAGGCCTGCAGGATTAAACTTTAAACATGTATAAACTGAAATTAAATGTTTCAATCTGAGGGGCCTGTTATTGAGAGAAACCCATCATGTAATTGTTTTGATTCCATGGTTTAAAATCTTGAATAAGTATTTAGCTGTGATGTCATCCCACAATTTGTTGTATGTTAAGGGAAAATTCAATAGAATTAACAGTTAAAATAAAGCTTGGCTAAAGCTACCAAACCAGAATAACAGCTTTCCTCACAGAGGCAAGATGTCTCCCTCCAGCTCCCTCCACCAGGAAATCACACCAAAGCGATAATTATAGGGTGGGGGAAGAACCTGGTCTGCAGTGGGGAAGGAAACAATGAACAGCTGCAAAGCAGGAAATACGAGGTGTGAGGACCGTCGTAAATGGACTCTGCCAAGAGCCAACAGGGAGGAGATGTTTCTGGACTTAAAGGAGAGAAAAAGAGGCGGACCCAAACAGCCATCTGTGGCTGAACATTCACAAAGAATATTTTGTTTAAATAAATATAACGTGCCACTTAAAATTGTCAAAAACACAAAAATAACAGAATTGTACATCTAAATTTTGGCTGCACATTTCAAGAGGCTGCAAAACCGTGTGACATATTTTGGAAGGAAACGGCAGAAAATGTGATTTTACACCAAATGTATTTCTGCTGGAAGTAGTGAACTTTATACACTTGTGCCCAGGTTATACGCGCACAGTTGTAGAAATTTGCTGATAAATTGGACATTGTGTTCCGTATGAAAAGGGCAAAATTCTGTGAAAAGCAGACACAAGATCCCACAGCTAAGGGGTTTGGAGGAGTAGCTGCTGTACAAAATATGTAATCTGTATATGCGGTTGTTATAGAGGTTGCACATGTGTAAATACGTATTGTGTCAAAAGTAGATTTTGTGTTCAAGAGGCTAGCGGTGGACTCAGCCTTATAAACTCACACGATAAAGGTGACACCCTGTTTCTCTCCTCCTATCAAGGCAGAGCAGAGACTCTGAACCAATCCCTGACAAAGGGTGGAGCTTAGGATAAACCAGCACACACACCCCCTTTATAATAGCATAAGTAGAGACAACAGAGGGTAGATCAACACAGACAGATTCACCCACTTTCTGAATGCTGGCGGAGCACCCTGCTGCAGAACTTTCCATCTTCCTTGCTCCAAACTCCAGAAACTTGGCAAAGCAGAACCCATAGGCCTCAATTTCCAGAACCAGAACCAACCCCACAAACCTAAAGGGAAGCATCATTCTACAGCCGGGCTGCGCTGTACTGCTTGCCTGCTGAGATAATTATCATCAGAACCAAAAAGGGCAGATCCAATACAGTCCTGTGCCGTGCTGTGACCAGAGCGCCTTGCAGATCCAATCTGATATGCCCAGCTGTCTGTCCCAGAACCAGATTTCCTTCCCTGACCCGAATCTTGACAGACCTGAATCCTGATGGTTCTGTTTAAAAACATATCTAGTGAGTATCTATAGATAGAACTGTGTCACTAGCATATGTACTGTCCATAGTCAATCCCTATCTTAAACCCATCCTATCTTGTCTTCAGAACCTGCATTGTTAGGAGTACTTTTGAATTGTCTGAACTCTCTTTCCTATCCCTCCTATCTTCCTCCTGTATTAGTATTGCTAAAACTATCTTTGCACTGATCTTTTTTCATCTGAAAAAGACGACTCCGGGGCAGGCAGTAATTCGGATCAAGTGGCTGTGTTCTTGTGGGGATTCATTTTGTTCATAGCCATCCTCTAGTGTTAGAAATCCCGTTTGTCTTTTTAAAAGCGCATTCCCGTTTTCCATTCTTGCGCCTATCTCAAAAAAACAACCTCCACTAAAACATCCATAACGTCCTCCGTTTTTGTGCTAGAAACACTATTTCAACTTCTGCTTGTAGCTAACATCGACAGCTTTAAATAAAAGCATATCCCAAATCCATACAGTTTTCCCGTTATCGGGACTATCGCGCAGTGAAATGTTTGCAGCAAATTTCGTTTTAGGGAAATTCTGACACGTGAAAAACAGCTTTTGAGTGCTTCCAACTTCAATTTTTAGGATTTCAAATTGTTCTTGGTATTGAATCGTTGCTTGTGCTTGTGTGCAACTATCCAAAGAGGCTCCCATAAGAATTATAACAATTTCAGCAATTTAAACAATATTTAGTGTTTTTGCCCAATCCATTCTCAAGATAACTTTTAAAGCCATTCAGACAGCTTGACAGTCAATTCTGTTTTCTCTTTTGTTTGCTGGGGGAAAGTGGGATTGTTATTTTGTTTGAATTCTGCCATTCCTGAATACCTGCTCTCTCCTCCTATCTCTTTACATTGCCTATTGGGGGGTTGAGGGATGTGCAGGGGAACCGTTAACCACAGTGCTATTTTGATCTGAAAAGACACACAGAAAAGTATTATTTCTGTGCTGAATTGTTTTGCTCACTATTACTCCTTGTGTATTAAAGAGATTATTCAGTGTTACATCACCCCATTGGTGATTATTGTGTACCCATAAAACATAGTGTGATTAAATTGTAAATACATAAATAAATATTTTAACTTTGCAAACCAGCCTGATTCTTGGTTCAGTGTAATGGTGGGGGGGGGTTCCAGAAGAGGGGCGTGATATGAGTGGTATATCATTTAGAATAAAGAAGTTTTAGACAAAAATAAGTGAGGATTTCAGTTGCACATTACATGCTAGGTGTTGACTTAGGTGTATGCTGTATTGAAATCACTTACAGCTTGGGGGCTTGTCCGGGATCCTGAATTATACATACCACTTGTGACAGTCTAACACAGCGTGCTAAGTAATGAGGTACATATACCATAACAGGAGTTGGACCTGTTTTGCAAAGGTAAAAGTAACCCTGAGATAAGTCAGAAGGAAATTAATATTTCCGGAATGGCAACCCCAGTGGAAATTGATATGGCAAAAGAACACCTACTGCACAAATTGTTTGTCAGGGGTGAATGGGTTGAGCAGGATGAGAATGGTTGGCTGCAGGAAATCAAACAACAAGCCACTGCCACAGAATTAGATACATGGCAGGACCAGGGTCCATTACACCAGGCACTTAATGAACTGTATATGGCCCCAAGGGTAAAAGAAGAGCAATGTAAAATTGCCAAAATAGTGGCGTTCCTGTACCTCCACATTGGAGTAATACAGGAAAAATACGCTGAGAACCTAGATCTGGCAAAAAGGCAAGTACAATCCCTAGAGAAGACCCAAACTGATCTGGACTTTGCAGAGCAAAGGCTACAAAAGAGCCAAGATTCAGAGAAAGAAACAAGGCATTACCTGACAAAAGTAAAGGAAGATCTGGATCTCCAGCAGCAAGAGAAGGTAGAGCAGGATACCAAATTACTGACACTGCAAAAAGAGTGTCGGGAAAGATTGGACTCTCTACAACAGAGTCAACAAAGACCGGCGCAACAATTAACTTTTAATAGAGTTTGCGCAGAACAGACGGTCATCTTACAAGACCAGATAGACCAATGAAAAGAAGAAAATAATAAATGAATTCTTAAAGACCTTGAATCCCAAACAGAGTTTGATGAAGAGTGCCAGAAAGCTGGTGCATTCAAAAAGCAGAGGGATGACCCGGCTGCACAGAGGGGCACTCTAATTCAGGAAAGGGACGCCTTAGGCCAGGAAGACATCCATTTAAAAACCAAGGTGGAAGAAAACCACCAGGCCCTTCAGGGACTGGGTGAACTCAAAATGGACTATGAAAAACTGTTAGAGCAAACCCGGAGAGTGGACAATGCTCTGGAGAAGAATAATCAGGCCAGTAAGGACCAAATTCAGGAGGCCCAATGGCCAAATACTCCCAAAGCAGGCAGGTTTCAAACAGAGACAAGGAGGCTCCCTGTGAGAAAAATGACAGGCTTCATAGACAGATGGTCATGCAGGAACATCTAATAGAGACCAGTAAGGCCTTAATAGAAGAACAAAAGTGTCAGATCATTGCATGCCATCAGGGAGTAGGGGATGAGAGAGATGAGGTCAGATGGGAGAGGGAAACCCCTGCGCATAACCTCAGGAACCCTGGCACCAGAAACTTTAATCTATTCAATTCCATGGACCCTGCCACCCCCATGTCCTCTGGCTCACACGAGCCAAGGGCCACAGGGATGGTAGACTTCAACCCAATGGGGAATATGGGGCTAATAGGTCAGCACCTCCCAGAAATTGATAGGCGGTCATCTATGTACAGGTTCCCAAGTGCTAGGGCCATCTTCTCTGATCAGGAAGACTCCAGTGAGGGGAGAATCAGAGAAATGGATCCTCAGAAATATAACTCATCAAGAGATCAGGCAGTGAAATTTGGTGGGGAATTCCATGAGATTAGGCCCACTAATAGCATACTAAAAACCTCTTGCCAGCTAGGACAGTTGGGGGGTACGCAACCAATCCGGGGAGCAAGGAAGAGTCAGAAGACTCTTCTGAGTGCCACAGGTCCCTAGAGACTAGGCCCCCACATTCTGCCAGCCATGCCCAAGCTTGCAGATTCCGGGAGAGCCTAGAAGACTAGACAGCCACCTCTGGTAGCAGTGCCTCTGAGTCAGAGGATGAGTTGACCAGGGTGATAAGAACTAAAAAGGCTAACAAAGTTAAGAGGCTGTTACTCAAGGATCCCCTGAAACAAATAAAAGCTATTAGGAGCGTCATCATGCCCTACCACCAAAATGCCAAATATTCGGTTTGGGAGCACCTTGAATTATTTTCAGCAGATGATGGAGACTTTCCATCTGAAGGACAGCCAAAGCTGTATTCAGTATGTAAAGTGGACATGTTCTCCTGAGTACTCCAGCTTCTTTGCGGGGTTGGAGGACCAGAACCATTCTAGATGATCCACCTATAGGGCGGCCATCCTGAAACATTTTTCCTTTCATAGGAAACCCCAAGAGGCTCGCAAGGTAGCCTACCACTTACAATGTGGGGAAGACCAGGCCCCAAAAGAATTTTTTCAGGAATTGAAACGTGCCTTTGCGCAGACCACTAGAAGGATGCGCACTGACAGTAAGGAATTTGTGAACACCTTCTTCCATGCTCTCCCTAAGTATATTATGACCCAGCTAGTGAGGGACTTTCATGAGAAAAGATCACTAGACTCGGTCATTGAACAAGCAACGCGCATCTATGAAGTACAGAAGCCGTTGGAAAGTAAAAATCTTAGCAAGAACCCCAAACCAACCAACACCCCTGTTGCTGCCAAGGTGGCGGAGGTGAAGGTTGCCCCCGTTTTATATCTGGAGATGAGGGGGGCTAAAAACCTTCCCGCGCAGAATCTGACCAACCCCAAACCCAGAAGGCCCTCGGGCCAATCCCAAACAGGGAGCCATGGAGGTAACCCCACAAATGGGACCACTAACTCCCCTGATTACATCAGCCCACGCTACAAGGGCAATAGACCCATCCTGGGCTATGTGTGGACTCCTTCAGCCCAAGGGGGAGGGGGAAACCAACCAGAGAGCAGGCAACCTGGAAACTTCCCTCCTCACTTTCCCCAGGAGGGCCAGTAATCCCCCAAATACCGGACCAAATTTCTTTCCCGGCACCCGCTAAACTTCAACCCCCAAAACAATCCATCCTTCTTTCCCCACTTTCCTGAGCCCAGACAGCCCAATCCGGGAGAGGGGAGGCCAAAGGTGGAGGGGTACCCAAACTATCCTGAACAGGGGTATTATGCGAGAAGGGAGAGTTACCCTTCCCGGTATCAACCCAGGGTAGACCTGAGGACCACGTACCAGCCAGAGCGGCTGCCCCAACTAGATCGCCAGGTCCGGAACATGGCACAGGATCTGGGTCGCATGCTGAGGGCGCAACAGAACCCTCAGATGAGCATGGCGGCTCAGAATTCCTCAAATCCAGGGTCTGGTGCTCTAGAACAATGACGGGGAAGAACCCCGACAACCCATCGGTTCCCAGGGGGGAGACACAAGGGGAAGGTGGGTGTAAATTCTTGGAGAAAGCTTCCTTCCCCACTTGTGAAAAGCCCCTGGAAGCACAGGTACTGGAACCAATATCTCCAGCCCCCGAAAGTCTGCAACGCAAGGAACAGAGGGGTGGGGTAGGAGAAATAAAGAGCCTATAAAGGCCCATTTTGTGGAGGAGGTGCACATCTTCCAGTTTGAAGGAGAGGGATCCTCAGAGGATTCTGGGGAAAGGATCTTCTCCTTCAGGGATGGGAGAATTCCTCCCAAAGAAAAATGGGTCCCAAAAGTTCCAAATCTAGACTGGGTAGATGTGGGAACCGAGTTAGAACCACCCATCATCAAACCCCAGAATGACCAGCACAAAAATCCCCTTGTTCAAACCCATTCTGGTGACTGCCTCCAAAAAGGGGGGGCAGCCCAGAATCAGAACCAGGGGAGCCCAAAACTTCCCCCATATCTAGCTGTCACCTTTTTCTTACAAGTTCCCAAGATCCCAAACAGAATCCTGCCCAAATCTCTGCCAGTATTCAAAGCAAGGAAATTAACCCAGAGTTGACAAAAATGTGCATTATCTTTGCCCCCTTGAAGAAAAGGAGGGAAGATGTTATGCCCCGGTCCAAATACAGGGGCAATGTACAATTTAGGCACTGGTGGACACTGGATCCCAAGTTACCCTTCTGTCAAAAAGGGCCTTTGATCAACTGAATTCGGGAAGGGGGAGAAATACCAAATTCCTCTTACCCCTCTTCCTGGACAACTGCAGATGTTTGATGGGAAGGAAATTCCTGTCGAGGCGACGTGGAGCAACACAGGTTTGATCCCCGGGTCTGCGCATAGAAACCTCTGGGTTAAGCGCGTTATAAATAACCAATTACAATCTCAAACCCTCTAAAACTGAGATTATTTTCTTCCCTACAACCGTCAGACTCCCCTTACCTATCTTTTCCTCATTCATCTTTTCACATTTCTACCTTTGTTCACAACTTAAGAATTATTCTCAATGTTCACTCTTTATTTCTCTCTCCACATCTGAGACAATGACTGATACTGCTGTGTCTATTTTTTTAACATCTACCATGCTCATTAGTTTCTATTTTTTTATGATATTAAGCTCCTCCTCACTGCTCCCAAATCAGAGGCCCGCTCACAACCACTGGCATGTTGATGCAGCCAGTCTAGCCATGTCTTCCTGTGGCATGAAATTTTGTACTGGGCATTTTTGATAAAGCAATCATGTTTACTATTATTCCATGTCCAGACTTCCATTTTGGTGCAGCCAGTCTAGACATTTCTTACTGTGGCATGACATTCTTGACTGGACATCTACGATAAAGTGAACATGATCAATGTTATAATGTGGCTAGACTGGCATTTTGGCACAGCCAGTCTAGCCATTTCATACTGTGGCATGGCATTTTTACTGGGCATCTATGATAAAGCAAACATAAGTGCTATTACGTTTTGGACATTTTTCCTTATTGTGGCATGGTGTTTTCAATGTTTAATTAAAAAAAATGTATTTGTTATATGGCTATAGAAATATCCTTTAACAATGTATACAATACAATTAATGTACATCAAGTGTATACAATTGACACATTCCAAATCAAACAAATGCATCAAGAAATGCATTGATTAACACCATTACGATCTTTCAATTAATACAAAGATAAAAACACATAGAACAATTCATTAAAGGAACAAGGATCATTCATATTTATACAAGACAACCACTAAAACAATTTTTTAATAGAACAATTCATATAAGGAAAAAGGATCATTCATATTAAGACAACCATTAAAACATTTTTGTTTTAAAAGAAGCCATTAATTCTTATGATGTCGAGGCAATGGGAGATATATCCAATTTAGGTATTTCACAAATCCAGTCACAGCTATCACAGTTGAAGTCTACCCTGCTAATCAACATTGCCAAGCTGATTCAACATCCCCCTATGAAAAAGGTCGGAAAACCTTGTTAAAAACATCAACCTTTGGCTTTGGATTGGTACACAAGAGATAAACAGGTGCTTTAAGGTTTCAATAATCCCTTCTTCATTACAAAAATTACACTTAGCAAATTCAGGATCGGGATAACCATATTTAAGTGTTATTTCCTGTGTATATAACAGATTTAGTCTAAAACGCCAAAAGCAATATCTGATACCTATATCAGGGTAAATCGATAAAAAAGGAGAAAGAACACCAGCTTGTTTGTGGTCATCATGGTTTAAGGATTTATAGGTGTGCATTCTAAAAGTGGTAGCAGATCAATCTTGCCGAAACAGATGGAGTTTGACTTTCACAAGGTTGAGGGCAAGATCATCCACAGATAGATTGATTCTGTAAATAAAGGTGGTACAAAAAGTAGAACAATACACCAATCACTTTTATTTAAATCCTTAATGGCCTTAATATAAGCAAATGAAGAATAATTTTTTTGGACATAGCATTCTATAAAACAATGTTAAAAACTTCCAATTTGCCCTTGCTAATAAGGACTGTATGCCAAGTTCATACCTTATCACTGATAAGGGAACACTGCTTGGTAGATGAAGAATCTTTTGCCAAATTATGCCCTCTAATGCCAGTAGACTGTCCAAGATCTCAAAAGGCAGGATTTCAGACATATAACAACTTGGGGAATAACTT
Organism: Ambystoma mexicanum; assembly: GCF_040938575.1. Lineage (NCBI taxonomy): Eukaryota > Metazoa > Chordata > Amphibia > Caudata > Ambystomatidae > Ambystoma > Ambystoma mexicanum. Next base: position 435,034,937 of record NC_090937.1, read on the forward strand.
GGCTTGGTAAAACATTAAGGGGGTAATTCATAGTGTGCGCGTGCGAATCCCTGCGCCTGCCGCGTGCGCCAAAATACATTTCCGCGCACAGCGTATTCATGGATTCCAGCCACCAAAACCAGCCGTGGCGCACAGTGGTGCAGCGACCCTGCAACAGCGCCAGTTACGTCCCCAAGAAAACCCTTGCGCAGGGAAAAGGCATCAAAATCCCGAAACCATCGCAAAGGGCTGCGCTAACCCTGTACCAGCACAGCAAGTGGGGTACGTGTATCACTGGGGTGCGCGGGAAGTACCTCACCTTATTTCAGCTGGGTACGTGTATTTCAGGGGTGCGCGGGAAGTTCCACACGCGATTCCATCAGGGTACGTGTACATCAGGGGTGCGCGGGAAGTTTCACACGTGAATTCAGCAGGGTACGTGTATATCAAGGGTGCGCTGGAAGTTCCACACGCGAATGTCCTGGGTACGTGTATTTTGGGGTGCGCGGAAACTTACACACGTGAATTCAGCAGGGTACCTGTATTACTGGGGTGCGCGGGAAGTTTCACATGCGATTGGCCCTGTGCGAGCATGGTACGTGTATTTCAGGGGTGCGCGGGAAGTTTCACACGCGATTCCATCAGGGTACGTGTATATCAGGGGTGCGCTGGAAGTTCCACATGCAAATGTCCTGGGTACGTGTATCTTGGGGTGCGCAGGAAGTTTCACACGCGATATCAGCAGGGTACGTGTATTTCAGGGGTGCGCTGGAAGTTTCACATGCGATATCAGCAGGAAACGTGTATTTCAGGGGTGCGCTGGAAGTTCCACACGCGAATGACCTGGGTACGTGTATCTTGGGGTGCACGGGAAGTTTCACACGCAAATCACCTGGGTACGTGTATCTTGGGGTGCGCGGGAAGTTTCACACGCAATATCAGCAGGGTACGTGTATTACTGGGGTGCGTTGGAAGTTCCACACGCGAATGTCCTGGGTACGTGTATCTTGGGGTGCACGGGAAGTTTCACACGCAATATCAGCAGGGTACCAGTATTTCAGGGATTCCGTGGAGTACTACACGTGAATTGGCCGTGTGGGTCCTCCCAGGTGTTCGCTCCACAACCTCCACGGCCCCTGCAGGCAGCCCACACCACGGGGGACTAGCCTGCACCCCCACTCATGTCCCCCAGCACCCCCACCCCCCAGCACTGTGGGGCACTCTCCACCAGGCCCCCAACTCATGTTCCCCTGCACCCCCACCCCCCAGCACTGTGGGGCACCTGCCAGCAGGCCCCCAACTCATGTTCCCCTGCACCCCCACCCCCCAGCACTGTGGGGCACCCTCCACCAGGCCCCCAACTCATGTCCCCCTGCACCCCCACCCCTCAGCACTGTGGGGCACCCTCCACCAGGCCCCCACTCATGTCCAACTCATGTCCCCCTGCACCCCCACCCCCAGCACTGTGGGGCACCCTCCACCAGGCCCCCACTCATGTCCAACTCATGTCCCCCTGCACCCCCACCCTCGGCACTGTGGGGCACCCTCCACCAGGCCCCCACTCATGTCCAACTCATGTCCCCCTGCACCCCCACCCCCCAGCACTGTGGGGCACCCTCCACCAGGCCCCCAACTCATGTCCCCCTGCACCGCCACCCCTCAGCACTGTGGGGCACCCTCCACCAGGCCCCCACTCATGTCCAACTCATGTCCCCCTGCACCCCCACCCCCAGCACTGTGGGGCACCCTCCACCAGGCCCCCAACTCATGTCCCCCTGCACCCCCACCCCCCAGCACTGTGGGGCACCCTCCACCAGGCCCCCACTCATGTCCAACTCGTGCCCCCCTGCACCCCCACCCCCCAGCACTGTGGGGCACCCTCCACCAGGCCCCCAACTCATGTTCCCATGCACCCCCACCCCCCAGCACTGTGGGGCACCTGCCAGCAGGCCCCCAACTCATGTTCCCCTGCACCCCCACCCCCAGCACTGTGGAGCACCCTCCACCAGGCCCCCAACTCATGTTCCCCTGCACCCCCACCCCCCAGCACTGTGGGGCACCTGCCAGCAGGCCCCCAACTCATGTTCCCCTGCACCCCCTCTCCCCAGCACTGTGAGGTACCTGCCAGCAGGCCCCCAACTCATGTTCCCCTGCACCCCCACCCCCCAGCACTATGGGCCACCTGCCAGCAGGCCCCCACTCATGTCCAACTCATGTTCCCCTGCACCCCCACCCCCCAGCACTGTGGGGCACCCTCCACCAGGCCCCCAACTCATGTTCCCCTGCACCCCCACCCCCCAAAACTGTGGGGCACCTGCCAGCAGGCCCCCACTCATGTCCAACTCATGTTCCCCTGCACCCCCACCCCCCAGCACTGTGGGGCACCTGCCAGCAGGCCCCCAAATCATGTCCCCCTGCACCCCCACCCCCCAGCACTGTGGGGCACCCTCCACCAGGCCCCCAACTCATGTTCCCCTGCACCCCCACCCCCCAGCACTGTGGGGCACCTGCCAGCAGGCCCCCAACTCATGTTCCCCTGCACCCCCATCCCCCAGCACTGTGGGGCACCTGCCAGCAGGCCCCCACTCATGTCCAACTCATGTTCCCCTGCACTCCCACCCCCCAGCACTGTGGGGCACCCTCCACCAGGCCCCCAACTCATGTTCCCCTGCACCCCCACCCCCCAGCACTGTGGGGCACCCTCCACCAGGCCCCCAACTCATGTTCCCCTGCACCGCCACCCCCCAGCACTGTGGGGCACCTGCCAGCAGGCCCCCAACTCATGTTCCCCTGCAACCCCACCCCCCAGCACTGTGGGGCACCTGCCACCAGGCCCCCACTCATGTCCAACTCATGTTGCCCTGCACCCCCACACCTCAGCACTGTGGGGCACTGTTAGGGAGAATTCTCTGTTTAGGCTGAATTTCCTAACCTAGTGAGTCCCCCAGCAGCTTTGCTGGATTTCTGGAGTTTGTTTTTTCCATCCTGCCAAGAGTGAGACTCTTTTCTCCCACTCTTGGACATGTATGTGTGTAATTCCTTTGAAATGTCAATGTGTTCGATGGGCTATGGGGTCTTTTACTCCATAGGGTCTCATATGTTTTTCTATGTGTGTTACACCGCACCCTACGTGTCGTAACACGGGGACGCCCTAGCGGGTTCCCCACCCTTAACTCTATACCCGGGGACTGACTACTGTCTCCCCGGGCATGTAAAGTCACCATTGGCTTTACTAGACCTAAATTTACTAACAGAACTAGTACCAACCATCTTATTGTGGACGTACTAGTAGGGGTAATTCGATTACTCCTGGATCTGTTACTCGAGGCGGCACTGTCCTGTCCCCCCTTGTAGAGTTTTGGCTGGTGGCAGTGGAAACTACTTGTTATGTTCGATCCCGAACATAATCCTATGGGATTCGTCCCATTGTTGGAGATTGATACTTTTTCTCATTAATCTCTGACGTACCACCGATCTACTTATCTTAAATAGGTTTATCGAGTGGTATTTTCTGCCAGAACTCAGTTTTAAAATGGCGTCTGTGTCTCTGTGACTCCTAAACCAAAGGTTGAGCCCTTTGTTCCACTTTTAGCGGGCCTCTGTACAGAGACCCTCCAAAGTGGTGCCATTTGTGTGGGTTACCTCAGGGTTGTGGGAGGGGGTTTAGGCACCCTGGACCGAGTTGCCTTGCCAACTCAGGTCGCACTCTGGAGTGATTGGCCCAGGTAGTGAGCCTTCCCACTCACCACTTAACATCTGTTGATTGACAGCTAGGCTGAATGATTGGCGGTCTTCTGCATAAAAGCAGGGCTTTTGGGACTGGATCTTCAGAAGTCGCCACAGGACCTAAGAATCCGACGAGGGTAACGCTGAGCCGACCTGCAACGACGACACCTCCGGTGGAGCCCTGCTGATCCGACTCACCACTTCCCGACGACAGAGGAGATCTCCCTGCCGGAGAGTCTCTTCCCCTGACTGGTGGGAACAACCAGTCCCCTTCACTTTTTATTCGCCTCAGGACGCAGTGGTCGAATTGCCCGTGCAGAGCACCTCGGCAACCGGATAGCCACTACCCCTGTACCACAACCAAATGGTGGTGCCTTGTGACGGAGCACTCCACGGCTGGTCTCTTCCCTGGTGGTGCACCGGACTTCACTTTCCTTCGACGACGGGATCATCTCTACTCTTGGCCAAGACCCGACGTGCATCCACCACCAGGAACAACTGCCCCCGCCGGAGCTGCCCTCCACAACAAGGTACCCTGTCCGCCTGGCTTCCCTTTTGTTCGGTTCGAGTGAGGTGTCTTAATCCTCTCCGTTCCGCTGGGTCGCCTCCAAGCTTTGCTCATTCTTTGTTCTGAACTGGTTCAATCTGCCGATAACAATTTGCTATAAAGACTTGAATACATCTCCACTAGAGACTTTTTGGGACATCGCGCCTTGCCTCTCTCCGAGTAGGCCTGGCCTCTGAACTTTATGATCTATTGTGATTCTTGCCTTCCTGCCTTGCATTTTATCCGCGTAGGATTGAACTGTGTTGACTTCATAACCTGCCTATCTTTTTCTATCCCTTCCTAACTAATATTCGAGTGTCATCTAGGTTGAGGTATACACCTCTGTCTGAAAATAAGTGGTACTGGTAGAACCTAGAGTTGTCGATATTTTGCTAGGGGGATTGATCGTTTTCTACTTCGTAGATCAATTGTGTTTGATTTGTTTGCCGTGATTTGCTTTAGTGTTTTTCATAGATGTTCTGCTATAAATAAACACCTTACTATCTTTACACTAAGCCTTGTTGCCTGTTTGCTTGTCTTGCTGTGAAGAATTGCCCTATGTTGTATACTCCACATACTGCTCAACTTTTCTTGAGAGAAGGTTGATTGCTCAGCCACAGCTACCAAGTGAATCTGTGTGGTACGGACTGCACCCAAGTGGGTTCACCGCCAACGCCTGTAGTCCTAAATCTTTTGCAGTGGTCCCAGAGGGAACTGCACAGGTTTCCGCCTAACACTGGTGTACAGCGGTGGGATTTGTATCCAGTATACAGTTTAGAGTGCTTTTCGACACTGTAGGATAACTAACCACAAAGCCTAGCACTAAAAAGCAAACTTTCACAAACATGTCTACGATGGAAACTTACAGTCAAGAATCCTTGTCAGGTGAAAATACTGAGAGTCTGCAAACTCTCTGTAGGCAAGAGAATCTTCCTGTAAGAGGCAAGAAGTTAGAACTAATAGAGAGATTGCTGGCGAACCAAAGTCTGGGTACTGGTTCAGAGGAACCACTCTCCACAGCGAATGTGGACGACAGTAATGGTGTTGATCTGAATCATAATTCTGATAATAGCGATGAAGAGGCTGACGAGGACGGAGAGGCTAACGAAACTGTCTCCCCCGCTCCTCTACCTGCCTTACCAGCTGTGCCTACGGGGCCCATACCAGGTCCCACAAGTAACCCTGCTTATTTTGAACTTGAAAAAATGAAGCTCGAATTAGAATATAAACGGTTCTTGCCTCAATCTGAACGAAACCAAGAGCTCGAATTTCAGACGGATGAATGCCAAGGCTGAGCAGAAGCAAGCTGAGTTGAGACTCAGAGAAATAGAACTTAATCATGAGTTAGAGATGAAAATGTTGTCTATGGAAAATGCTTCCCTCTCCTCTGGTTCCTCTAGGAGCTCCAGTCCCAAAAGAACCCGGATGCCGAAGGAATTAGTGGGTATGTATGAACCGAGATTGGATGTGTTGGATTGGTTGAAACTGTTTGAATACAATCATGGGCTCCAGGACATCACCGGGAATGCGTTGCTTCCCTGGTTGTTCTCTAGGCTCCCTCCTGTTGCGACTGATGTGGTAATGTAGTTGGGGGAGGCGGATAAGACGGATTACGAAAGTGTGAAACTAGCTTTGATAGCTAGATTCGGGAAGACCCCTTCCCAGTATCTTAAGAGGTTTTGAACCCTCCAAAAGCATGATGGTACCCCTTGGGCTACCTGGGTGAGTGAAGGGATGAAAAACTTAGAGGGATGGATTAAGGGTTACAAAGTGAACACTTATGAGGGTATGAGAAATCTTTTTATGTTGGAGTCTATTTATGATGCCTGTTCTCCTGAGCTCAGACAGCACTTGGCTGATTCGAAGGAATTGGATTCCAGGGCACTAGCTAAGGCTGCTGACTTGTGGGTTGCCAACAGGGCTACTCATAAGGATTCTGGGGCAACTCAGAAAAAGGATGAGGGAAAACAGCCTAAAAAAGACTCAAAAGAGAATTTGAATAACTCACATTCCAAAGAGGGCCCCAAACAAAACCAGAAGGGTAAGCCACCGGGAAAACCACAGCAGAATAGTGTGTCTTCTGGTGCCAAACCGGAAGGAGGTCAGAACAAGACACCATTCCAGAAAGCATTCGGTAAATGCTTTGTTTGTGGCTCGACTGACCACGTGAAAGGAGATCCCAGATGTAAGGGTAAACCTTCAGGGGTCCAGCTTGTCTGCTTAGCCTTCGCTCCAGAGGAGGAAGTTCAAATGGCAAGTGGAAACTTTCTACTGCTAGCTGACGACCCCATTGGAGTCTCAGCCAGCGTTTCTTTAGTATCTCTGGGGTTGTGGGAACAACAGAATTTAGATGTCTATAATTCTATCCCCGATAATACTAAAGAGTATTATAAGGACAGTGTCCAGGTTAATGGTCAGAAGACTCCTGCCATTAGGGACACTGGGGCCAGCATAACTGTGGTGGATAAATCGTTTTTTCAGGCTGAGGATGTTGCTAAGGCACCCAAATGCCTCACCAAGTTAGCTGGAGGGCCTGTGCAGATGCTTCCCCAATTACCAGTTCTCATCCAGTGTAACGACATGACTGTGAAGATACCTGTCAGCATACAGAGTGAGGTACCAGGACGCGTACTGTTGGGTAACGATTTGAAAAGTCTTGGAGTTGTATCGCATACTCCCAGACCTCCTAGTAAACGGTTACAGGAGCTAACCAGACCCGCACGAGAGAGGACCATGTGCGGTACTCTCCAGGAGATGATGAAGAAAGAAATCACTCCTGCTCCATTGGAATTGTCGACCGCTGTCTCCAAGAAATCAGAAGCAAAGGTGAAACCTAAGACTTCTATCCCGAAACCAGCCGCCAGCATTCCAGTGCAGCCGACACGGACTTCCCCGCGGTTGTCCAACGTCACACCCGTAACTCCACCTCCAGCCGAGGCTGAGAGGGAGGTACAACCCTGCGTGAATTAGACTCTGAGGAAGAGCTAATGGAAGGCCAGGAACTCATTGGAGATCTGGATCCTGTTGACCATCCTGAGCTGCAGTCTTTACTGGCAGAAGGTGGACCCAGCAGGGCAGACTTCAGTAAGGGACAGAGAGAATGTCCAACTCTGGAAGGTCTTCGCCATCAGGCAGAAGCTCAGGCTGAAGGGCAAGAGCCTGGGAAATACAGGTTGCACTGGGAAGATGGCCTCTTCTACAGTGAACCGACCGAGTCTGCACCTGGAGACTACAAACGCCTTGTAGTACCCCAAGAGAACAGACCACAGTTCTTGCAGTTAGCCCACGAGATTTGTTTGGCTGGTCACTTGAGTTTCAAGAAGACTAAGGAAAGGCTCTCACTCTACTTCTATTGGCCAAAGATGGGGGCCGAAGTAGAAAAACACTGCAGGAGCTGCCACACCTGCCAGATCTCTGGTAAGGTTGGATCCAAGAACGTGGCACCGTTAGTGCCTCTCCCGGTTGTGGGAGTCCCATTTGAGAAAGTAGGGATTGACATTGTTGGTCCCCTTGATCCTCCAACCTCCTCAGGCAAAAGGTTTATACTTGTTGTAGTAGACCATGCTACTAGGTATCCTGAGGCAATTCCTATGAGGACTGTTACAGCTCCGGCTGTGGCTAAGGCCCTCCTTGGTATTTTTACCAGGGTCGGGTTTCCTAAGGAAGTAATCTCTGACAGGGGGTCAAACTTTATGTCCCACTACATGAAAGCCATGTGGAAAACCTGCGGAGTAACTTACAAGTTCTCAACGGCTTACCACCCACAAACCAATGGGTTGGTAGAATGGTTCAACCGAACCATGAAGAGCATGATAGGTGCTCTAGAGGAACCCCTTAAGCGTAAGTGGGACCTTCTATTGCCATGCCTTCTCTTTGCTTTTAGAGAAGTCCCTCAGGAGGGAGTAGGTTACTCTCCCTTCGAACTACTCTATGGTCATCCCGTCAGAGGTCCATTGGCCCTGATTAAGGAGGGGTTGGAGAGTATTCTTCCCCCAAGCCAGTCAGAGTGACTGACTACGTGATAGGTCTCTGGAGGAGAATGTCGCACATGATGACGGAAGCAAGCGATAATTTGAAAGCTGGACAAGCATTGGTCAAGCACTGGCACAATCAAAAGGCTAACATGGTTGAGTTCACTCAAGACCAGCTCGTTCTCGTTATGATCCCAACAAGGCAGAGGGCCTTGCAAGATAAATGGATGGGACCCTACCGAGTAGTGGGTAAACTCAGAGAGGTTAACTATCTGGTGGACCTGGGCAATCCCAAGGAGGCTCCGACAGTCTCTCACACCAACCGACTTAAAGCGTATGTCTCATGACCTGATGTAGGAGCGTTGCTTCTAGCATCATCCGAGGAAGAAGAAGAGAGTGAAGCTCTTCCGGATCTCCTCAGAGGCTTACCTTTAGATGAAAAAATTGAAGGAGTGAATCTCTCCTCCAATCTGACACCCGAGCAACAAGAAGAGTGCAAATCTATGATGAATCAGTTTGCCCCTCTGTTCTCGCTTTCACCAGGCTTGACCCCTTCGGGCCAGCATGACATACTCACTGGTGACTGTCTGCCGGTCAAAAGCAGAGGATACCGCATGTCAGAAAACGTACGAACCCACATCAAAGGTGAGGTCAGCAAGATGCTTGATCTCGGGGTAATAGAGCCCTTTTCTAGTCCATGGTCTAGCCCAGTTGTGTTAGTACCAAAGGCCGGATCTAAAGAACTTAGATTCTGCGTGGATTATCGAGCTCTTAATACAGTCACCACGACCGTTGCCCACCCTTTGCCAAGAACAGATGAGTTGGTGGATAAACTTGGCGCCGCCAAGTTCCTCAGCACATGTGACTTGACGTCAGGCTATTGGCAAATAGCCCTGACAGTACATGCCAAGGAGAAAACTGCATTTTCTACCCCGTTGGCTTGTACCAGTTTAAGGTAATGCCTTTCGGACTGAAGAATGCACCTGCTACGTTTCAACGGATGGTAAACCAGGTTCTGAATGGGATGGAGGACTTCTGCATGGCATACTTGGATGACATCGCAGTGTTCAGCAATTCCTGGGAAGAACATGTAATCCACCTGAGAGATGTTTTGCAGGCTCTTGGACGAGCCAATCTGACCATAAAGGCAAGTAAATGCGGAATTTGGACAGAGTAAGGTAGTCTATCTTGGGCATGAGGTAGGCGGTGGAGAAATAAGGCCTTTGCTCAGTAAGATTGAAGCTGTGCAAAATTGGACAACACCGACTACTCAAACCCAGGTGAGAGCCTTCCTAGGCCTCACTGGGTATTACAGGAATTTCATAGAGAACTATGGGACCATAGCTTCTCCACTGAATGTAATCTCCTCGCCCAAATTTCCTAAAAAGGTTAAATGGAACGAGGAGTGCAATCAGGCTTTTGAAAACCTGAAACAGGCTCTTTGCCAAGCCCCAGTACTCAGAGCTCCTGATTACCGCCAACACTTCATTGTGCAGACAGACGCTTCCAATGTAGGGATAGGTGCCGTACTCAGTCAACTGGATGGGAAAGGTAGGGAGCACCCCGTTTGCTTCATCTGCCGCAAGCTGAAGGATCCTGAAACAAGGTGGGCAACAATCGAAAGAGAGTGCTTTGCTATCGTGTGGGCTCTGAAGAAGTTTAGGCCATACTTGTATGGTTCTACTTTTGTTATTCAGACTGACCACCAACCCTTGAGATGGTTAATGCAAATGAAAGGGGAGAACCCAAAACTATTGAGATGGTCGATCTGCCTGCAAGGGTTTGATTTCACCATTGAGCACAGGTCAGGGTGTCACCACCAAAATGCTGATGGTCTCTCTAGGATGTATGTCATCGACTAGAGGTATGGGATTCATCCAGGAGTGGATTAAATCCTCCTGTCCCTTAGTCTGGGGGGGGGGGCGAGTGTTAGGGAGAATTCTCTGTTTAGGCTGAATTTCCTAACCTAGTGAGTCCCCCAGCAGCTTTGCTGGATTTCTGGAGTTTGTTTTTTTCCATCCTGCCAAGAGTGAGACTCTTTTCTCCCACTCTTGGACATGTATGTGTGTAATTCCTTTGAAATGTTAATGTGTTCGATGGGCTATGGGGTCTTTTACTCCATAGGGTCTCATATGTTTTTCTATGTGTGTTACACCGCACCCTACGTGTCATAACACGGGGGCGCCCTAGCGGGTTCCCCACCATAGACTCCATACCCGGGGACTGACTACTGTCTCCCCGGGCATGTAAAGTCACCATTGGCTTTACTAGACCTAAATTTACTAACAGAACTAGTACCAACCATCTTATTGTGGACGTACTAGTAGGGGTAATTCGATTATTCCTGGATCTGTTACTCGAGGGGGCACTGTCCCGTCCCCCCTCGTTGAGTTTTGGCTGGTGGCAGTGGAAACTACTTGTTATGTTCCATCCCGAACATAATCCTATGGGATTCGTCCCATTGTTGGAGATTGATACTTTTTCTCATTAATCTCTGACGTACCACAGATCTACTTATCTTAAATAGGTTTATCGAGTGGTATTTTCTGCCAGAACTCGGTTTTAAAATGGCGTCTGTGTTCGTCTCTGTGACTCCTAAACCAAAGGTTGAGCCCTTTGTTCCACTTTTGGCGGGCCTCTGTACAGAGACCCTCCAAAGTGGTGCCATTCTGTGTGGGTTACCTCAGGGGTGTGGGAGGGGGTTTAGGCGCCCTGGAACGAGTTGCCTTGCCAACTCAGGTCGCACTCTGGAGTGATTGGCCCAGGTGGTGAGCCTTCCCGCTCACCACTTAGCATGTGTTGATTGACAGCTAGGCTGAATGAATGGGGGTCTTCTGCATAAAAGCAGGGCTTTTGGGACTGGATCTTCAGAAGTCACCACAGGACCTAAGAATCCAACGAGGGTAACGCTGAGCCGACCTGCAACGACGACACCTCCGGTGGAGCCCTGCTGAGCCGACTCACCACTTCCCGACGACAGAGGAGATCTCCCTGCCGGAGAGTCTCTTCCCCTGACTGGTGGGAACAACCAGTCGCCTTCACTTTTTATTCGCTTCAGGACGCAGTGGTCGAATTGCCCGTGCAGAGCACCTCGGCAACCGGATAGCCATTACCCCTGTACCGCGACCAAAAGGTGGTGCCGTGTGACGGAGCACTCCGCGGCTGGTCTCTTCCCTGGTGGTGCACCGGACTTCACTTTCCTTCGACGACGAGATCATCTCTACTCTTGGCCAAGATCCGACGTGCATCCACCACCAGGAACAACTGTCCCCGCCGGAGCTGCCCTCCACAACAAGGTACCGTGTCCGCCTGGCTTCCCTTTCGTTCAGTTCGAGTGAGGTGTCTTAATCCTCTCCGTTCCGCTGGGTCGCCTCCAAGCTTTGCTCATTCTTTGTTCTGAACTGGTTCAATCTGCCGATAACAATTTGCTATAAAGACTTGAATGCATCTCCACTAGAGACTTTTTGGGACATCGCGCCTTGCCTCTCTCCGAGTAGGCCTGGCCTCTGAACTTTATGATCTATTGTGATTCCTGCCTTCCTGCCTTGCATTTTATCCACGTAGGATTGAACTGTGTTGACTTCATAACCTGCCTATCTTTTTCTCTCCCTTCCTAACTAATATTCGAGTGTCATCTAGGTTGAGGTATACACCTCCGTCTGAAAATAAGTGGTACCGGTAGAACCTAGAGTTGTCAATATTTTGCTCGGGGGATTGATCGTTTTCTACTTCGTAGATCAATTGTGTTTGATTGGTTTGCCGTGATTTGCTTTAGTGTTTTTCATAGATGTTCTGCTATAAATAAATACCTTACTATCTTTACACTAAGCCTCGTTGCGTGTTTGCTTGTCTTGCTGTGAAGAATTGCCCTATGTTGTATACTCCACATACTGCTCAACTTTTCTTGAGAGAAGTCTGACTGCTCAGCCACAGCTACCAAGTCAATCTGTGTGGTACAGACTACTACCAAGTGGGTTCACCGCCAACGCCTGTAGTCCTAAATCTTTTGCAGTGGTCCCAGAGGGAACTGCACAGGTTTCCACCTAACAGGCACCCTCCACCAGGCCCCCAACTCATATTCCCCTGCACCCCCACCCCCCAGCACTGTGGGGCACCCTCCACCAGGCCCCCACTCATGTCCAACTCATGTCCCCCTGCACCCCCACCCCCCAGCACTGTGGGGCACCCTCCACCAGGCCCCAACTCATGTTCCCCAGCCAACATGTCATCACAATCTAGACCCCTGGTCCCTATGGTCAGCCTCCAAATGCCAAACACCCACCCGAGTTTTGCATCCACCCACTTAGAAATGGCAATAACATCATAGAACCCCAATTGCAAGTTTGGAAATGAACACATGTCCCTCACATACACCCAATGGGTGTCAGTGAATCTCAAAACCCATATCATGATATGCATGAAACCAATGAGATGATACTACACATTGAAGTTTGAACAAAAAATATGTATTAAAGGAAACTTAAATTGAATCAAAAATAAACAAACAGAAATGGGAATTTAAAAAAATAAAAAAATAAAAAGCAGCATGTACGTGAAATAATGCAAAACCAAACATCATAATCCAAAGGAATGGTGTCCAAAGTCACAGTCCACAAAAGAAAATCCAATTGAAAATTATATTTGAAAGCCATTGCTCCATGGGTAAATTGTAAAAAAAAACTATATACAGATGAACAAGCCAGGGTCCATGAACCCAACACAAGAAATGAAACCTATCTAATAACACTATCTAATAAAAAAAAACTATATACAAAAATGTGGCCCATTGTCCAAAAGGTCCAAAAAAAAATGCAAAACCAAAGGAAACCTAACACTAACTACAGAACTATTTACAAGGGCAGCGGGCTAGTCCGACGGCTCACTTTTGGATGTCCCGGGCCAGGGCATCATCAAACTCCTGCTCAATGTCCCAGAGGTGGTCCTCCTCCATGGCCATGAGGGTCCGCAGGGCCGTCGACATGTCCACCTCCAACCCCCTGCGGATTGCTTCGAGGCACTCGGCCCGCCTCAGGGCCCTCCGCATGGAGTTCTCCGCTCTGACCATCATGAGCCGTGCCTCTTCCGCCCGCTGCCGCTCCGCATCTATGGTGTGGCCCAACCGCTGCTACACAGAAGACACTTTCTGTCCTGGGTCCTCCTGCCCTCTGGCCGATGCCTGCCCCTCCGATGTTGAAGGCCCCGAGCCATCATGGCTCCCACCACGTTGATGCTGCTGCTGTGCCTCTGCCCGTGCACTGCCTCCTGCTGCCTGCACATCCTCCGCTGGCTGGGGTGCAGTCGTTGATGTGGCCACACCTGCTGGATGTCCGACTCCCGACTGTGGCAGGGATGCCTCCTCCGCCAGCCTGGCCGCACCATCAGAGGCAGCTTCACAGGGCACCCAGGTGACCGATGGTTAGGATGATGGCACTGAGGACGACTGGCGCATAGGGGGTTCAGTTGAGGAGGGGGTCGTAGCAAGCCCCATCAAACGGAGGAATCCGGCATGGGTGACCTGTCCCAGTAGGCCGACACGGTCAACGAGCCATTCGAGATGACATGCAGTCTCCTCATGAAAAGACTGCAGGTCACCTCGCATGGCCCGTTGACGCAACACCACACCAGTCAGGACAGGCTCAACCCGGACCCGGATAGCCATGTCCGCAGGCAGAGGAAGGCCAGTTGTCATGAACTCATCCCCTGCCTGAAAATGGGTCTGGATGTAGGCACCCCTGCTGGTGCATGATGATGCAGGGACAGGATCAGGGACAGGATTGCACACAGGCACCTCCGCGGCGGCCTGTGCTGCCTCCTATCCCTGGTCCTGCACTGCACCACTAGCACCAGTGGAAGCCCCACCTCCAGACCCCGTCTCTGTTGCTTGCACGGCCTCCTCCTCCACCAAACCCCCCACCAACCTGGATAACTCTGTGCCATCTTCCCCCGTTGGGCCCTGTGCGGTCCCAGCTGCCCCTTCTGCTGCCGAGGAGTCCAACTCCAACCTCCGCCTCTTGGACCTCCCCCCAGCAGCTGCGGCCTGGGACGCGGCACCGGACTCCTCACTCCCCGACGAGATCACAACCTGGGAGGGGAGCTGGGCCTTGCGTCTCCGGCTGGCGGTGGGATCCCCGCCGCTGTGCTCCACAGCACCTTCTCCACCCTTTTCATCAGTTGATGCTGCAGACAGGGAGAAATAAAACACAGGCATCAGGGCAGTGTACAATGGAAACATACACACATGACAGTTGTACATGAGTGGCATTGGCAAACCTCAGACATGGCATCACAATCGGCAACACACATGTCATTTCTACATACACACATGAGCCATACCACAGCCACATCGCAACTGCCAGCACCATCCATACACATACAACAGCATGAGCAGGCAATGGTAAGCCAGACATCACATGCAACACAGGGAGTGCACTACACATGTACACACACCACCACACTTGCATGCATGTGTACACCTCTGCCAAGTGTCGCAGTGTTCAGATGGGCATCCATGTCACATCTGCCAATCAGGCTTCCACATCCCGCTGTCACATGCATCCATGTTGCATCACTGTTGCACCCTTGTCAAATACACACACATGCACATGTACACAGTGCTGATACATGCAGATGAAAACAACATACATGCGTGACATCACAAACATGCCTACTTACATACACATTCATCCAAACATGTGTGCCCACACAACTGCATTTGGCATGCAAGCCTACACACACAAGCACCATCCATGTCTCACACATTACAACCCCATACAAACACATGTGCAACCTGCACACTACTGAACCATCACCACACGCACAGCTCACAATCAGGATGCATGTACACTTACCGCTCGACTCCAGACTGGTCTGCCTCTCAAGGACCTGGACGTGGAGCGCTGGGGATATGCGTTCCAGGACCCTCATCTGATCTTCCGACAAGTGGCCCCGGCGCCCCTTAGCATCCGCTGCCTTCAAGAGGTGCAGGTCCTTGTTCAGGGTCCTGGACCTGAAGTCCTCCCAGCGCTTCTTGACATGTTGGAAGTCGCGGACTCCCACCCCTCCGCATTAATGGCAGTCACAATGTCCGTCCAGATCCGAGTCCGTCCTTCCTTGTCGGCGCGGGAACTTCCGAAGAGGGCATCATACTGCCCCAGGACTTGCTCCACCAGGACATCAACTTCCCTGGCACTGAAGCTGGTGCCCCTCTGCCTCTCTGGTCGGGGGTTGTCAGTGGTGCCAGATGTTGCAGTGCCCGACATGACAACCCCAGAGGCAGGAGTGGGTGGGCAACTGGGTCCTGGGGCTGGGCTGTGGAGCGATGGAATCCCAGTCGGGAGTCTTCGTTTCCAGCAGGGTTGGTCACAGCAACAGCACCCCTGGCTGATGTGCAGGCAGCAAATGGCAGGGCACGTGGGCAGCAGGCAGTCAGGCAGCAGCAGATGGCAGGTGGGAGCGTGCTCGGGGCTCTGGGGGGCAGTAATTCGGCCTTCTGGGCAGGAGCGTGGTCTTCTGTGTGCTTACGCGTGGCCAGCTTGATACGGAGTGATTTGGCACGTGCAAATTCTGCACGTCAGTATGTAATTCGAGGAAAGGCCCTTAGCGCGTAAGCTCGTCTGCACGCATATGCAATTTCATTGGACAGAAGGCCCCTCAAGGGCAAGCGCCCCTGTGACATGACGCGCGCAGGCGTGCATGGGCATTTCAGCGTGCGTGAAAGACTGCACGTCCACGTGTAATCCGAGGAAAGGGCCCATGCGCATAAGTGACGTGACGCACGCGGGCGTTTCCCTCAGCACGGGTTAAAGGTGAGCGGGCCCAGCAGTTCGCTGTACGTGCCTTTCGTGGAGACCGACGTGTGTTGCTGCTTCCTGTTGTTTCGCACGCCATCACAACTTCACAGCTATCAAGGACGTATCTCTTCTTTTGGCGGGGGTATTGGCTACGCGTGTTTTTCTGCATCGCGCTAGTCAGACGGTGAGTCGCACACGCTCTTTTTCTCACTGCGGGTGCCCCTGTGTATTGCACCCATTTTCGATGTCATAGTAGCCTGCGTGTCCAACGCGTACGCATTATTCGTGTTACTGGGTGCCACCGCGTACTGCGGGAGGTTGAATCCACGCACGTAGGCTGCAGGGTTGCGTGCACGGTTTTACTGCAGTATTGGGGTGCCTGAGCGTTGCGTGACCCGTCACTACATCACCGGGGTCACATACACTCTTGCAGGAGCAGGGGGGCTGTTAACATCTTGCTTCCCACCCCCTTTGCCCCAATTGCCCAGGTCAATTGTGGTGTACACCTCCCATTGGCACCACTCCATCTGTGCCGGCACTACTACATCTGTGCCATGGTTGGGAGGCCACCAAAGGTGAGGGGCGCCTCAGCTGGGTGTACTCCTCGTGGCGAGCGTGGTCGGGGACGTGGCCGTGGTGACCAGGGAGTAGGCGGACTCCAGGGTGTCCAGGGCGGTCACAGAGGGGGAAGAGGCAGGGGTGCGCCACTTGAGCACAATGTTGTGCCATGTGTCGGTGCAGTCATGCCACCACCCCCTGTGGTTCCGGGGGATGCAGCTTCTCATCTGGCACTGGCGCCCGTGTGACCCGGCAGTCCGTTCCATCGACTGCCACGGGCCCAAGGGTAGTGGTAGCTGCAGGTGCAGCTGTGGACACCGCCACCCAGGCTCAGGGTCTGCCAGCGCAGGCTGCGTTGGCACTTGAGGCGCCCCTGGTAGATCTCCAACAGGCCAGGAGGGAAACCATAGGGGCAGGCAGGGCTGCTCAGACCAAGACATGTGTCCTTGTGTGTCTGCCAACCAGGACCGTTGCGGTCAATGACCCTGCCACAGCTGTTGTTGCTGCGCAGGGTCCATTAGAGGGCACCCAGCTGCCACTGACACAAGTCAGGCCTTTGGTCATCCCTCCACCTGCCACTTCCTCGGCTCAATCCACCGAACCCACTGGCCATACTGGTCAGGGCGGCATTAGCCAGCCAGGGTCTGCGCCACAGTCCAAGAGGAGGAAGGTTGCACCTGCAGCACAGGCTGGGACCCCACACACAGCCACGACCTCCTGCATGTCGAGGAAGAAGCCTTTCTGCAAGCAGGAACTGGACTTCCTCGTGGACTACGTGCGGGGCCACAGCCGTGACATGCTAGTGGGTGCCAACAGTCAGACTACGGCTAACCAACGTGACACCCACTGGAAGCATGTTGCGGAACATGTCAGTTAATTCGGCCATGAGGTGCGCACGGCGCAAGAGTGCAAAAAGCGTTGGAATGACATCAAATGCAGCACTAAGGCTAAGCGTGCCTCTAATTACAACTTGACTCTGGTGACTGGCGGTGGGCCTGCACCAGAGGAGGAAGAGCTCACTCCGCATGAGGCACTCGTTGCGGAGTTCATACCACCTGAATTGGTCGAAGGAGTGGGAGAGATGCTGGACTGTGATGCCCAGTCCAGTGAGTGTTGATGCGTGTTTGTTGAGGACGTGTGTGTTTCACTTGTGGGATGTGTTGTGCATGATTGCCACTACATTTGACGTGTACATGGTTCTGATGTGTAAGTAATGCAATGCTTCCGTGATGCATGTCTCCTCTGCCTGCATGTAGGGACTCCATGTAGGCAAGCTCCCTTGCCCCTCCTCCGCCACTCTGCACCCCAGTTCACCTTTGCACTGGTCTGCTTCAATCTTGCCAATGTGTACTTTCTTGTTCATGCGTCCAGTGTAGATCCTAACTTCAAGCGCAGAATCTGCCAGACATATGCCGTGTGGTACAGCCTTAGTACTTGATGCAGGGTATCTCACTTGTACTGTTCATAGGTCAGATGTTCCGCAGGGACATGAGTGCCCATTCATGCTCCATGTGCATTGCACGCATGCCCCTATGTGTCCTTGACTGGATGACCACTGTAATACAAGTCCTTGGTTACATACATTGCATGGCATCTCATCAGCCTTCCCATGTCAACTGTGGCTCAGTACTGCGTTGCACACCTTTAGGGTCTGACAATCTGTGTGGCTCACAGGCCTCAGCCTGTTCAATGGCCAATGACTCTGTCCAACTGTTGTTGTGTCTTCTTCACACATGGGCGGCCTCCAGAGTTTTCATCATGTGTCCTGTTTACTGTCCCATCATCATTTGCAGTGTTGTCACTTGCATCACATTAACCTGTTGATGCCAGTCAACACTGCCTGTCAATACACAGGTGTATGGTCAGCCTTTTGATACCATGCTAGGCATCCCTGCTTTGGTACTGGGCTGGAGGGGTGCTTGGCTTCTAGATATGGTACACATTGAATGCACAATGCACGTGATGCCTGAATTTCACATTGCACTGCTTTCACATTTCCTGGCACACACCATGGAGTCCTTGTACATGTAGGTAGTGAGTTGCGTACACATTTTCTGCACTGCATAGACCCACTTCCATGGAAACTGCCACCTTTCAACAGGTCTGATCACAGAAGCAATTCAAAGTTGACCCAGCATACATGCCAGGTTATATGTTGTGTGTCACATGTCTGCCTGATGCGTTTGCTGTCGGTGTGTGTGTGTGTTGTGTGCTTCTGACATGTGTAGTTACCTTTTTTCTCTATATTTTTCAGGTGATGACGCAATGGAGGCGGAGGATGGTATTGTCATGCCAGCCACAGGGTTGTTACCACTACATCAACCCGGCACTAGTGGGGGTCGTGGGATGGTAGGCCACGAAAACCCCCAAGTGCTACAGTCCATCTTGTCTCTGGCTGCCTATGAGTCCAGCCTTGATGACGACTCTGACGTCTATGTTGAGTTGGATGAGCATCAAGTCCATGTGTCAGGGGTGAGTGATTCTGATGTGGACACTCCTCTGTCTGCGACACCTGCACTGAGGGATCAGACAGTCTTGGTTCCTCCGCCCGTGGTGGATCAGGACGCAGGGTCACCCTCCACACCAGACACTCATGTGCCTGGGACATCACGTCGACGGGGGCATGTAGTCGTGCAGCCGCGGGCAGTGCCAACACAGCGAGGACCCCCGGTCATTGGGTCCTGCAGGGGTCAAGCCCGGCAACGGGGTCGCCGCACGCAACCGCAGTATACTGAGTGGGAGCAAGACATGACTGCCAATTCAGAACGGCAGGGGGCAGCAATGGAGAACATTGCTGAGAGCATGGAGCGTGTGGCCCGATCTGTGCTCCCCCCTGCTAGGCAGGTGCTTCTCCAGCAGCAGGTGGCACGGTCCACGGCCCGCTCGCTCAGGCTAGGCATGGCGGCCTCAGACAGGGCACGCCAGGCTGAAATGGCGTCTCTGCGTCAAGCAATTGCTGCTCACGCAGAGGCGCACATGGATGCCCTGAGGGAGGAGTATGATTCCCTCAAATCCACTCTGGGTGTCCTTATGATGTCCCAGAGGCAGCGGGCAGAGGAGAGGTTTGCACAGCTTGAGCGTACCATCTCGGCTGAGCTACAGGCTTGCCGGGAGGTGCAGCGGTTGTCCAGCCAGGCCTTGCAGGAGGAACTCCATGTTACACGTGCTACCTTGCAAGAGGAAGCACGTGTATCACGTGAGGTTCTGCATGCAGACCTACGTCACATCGCCACACAGAACTAGGCTCACCCGTCCGGCAGACTTGCTGCCGACGAGGGGCAAGCTGCGGCTAGGCGTGGCCAGGCTACTGTGCCACTTCCTCCTTTCCAGGATGAGCCAGACTCGAACGACCATCTATCTCCCACATAGGTCAGGCTGTGGAGGCGTTTAGCCCATGGAGGCTTTTTTTTGGCTCAGCATCATCGCATGTGGATGTTGAGCAGCACCCTGTTCCTCCCCCCTCCTGGGTGCCTCCCCTCCCCCCGGGTCGTATGTGGCCATTTTTGATTTTTCTTTTAGTTTAGTTAGGTAAGTTTCTGTTTGATAGTTAGTTTCATTAGGTAATGTAGGTTTTCCATAGTTAGTGTAATTAGTTAATATAGTTTAAAATTGCTTGTCTATTGTGCTTTCATGTGACGGTGCGGTGCTTTGTGGCTTTTGAAGGTATCCACTGTCTGTTCCAGCTGGGCCCTTCAGGCTTGTCTTGTGTATGTGCTTGCTGCTTGGGGTCCTTGACTCACATATGCCACTCCTGCCTCCCTTATCCATGGGCTCGCAAGGATGGTTCGGTGTCACAACCTATTACACAAGGGCTTTGGACTGTCATATCTGTGGCATATCTGGTGCTGTGTGACTTGTGTTTACACCCCTAGTGGGGATGATTTTGGTGTTATTGTCCACTGTTCAGCTTTTGCTAGATGGGGTGTTTCATGATTAATGTGTACATTCATTGCTATGCATTGTGTACTATGTTTCTTATCTTTAGTGTACACGTGCTTGTTGCAATTCATGCCGTAGATAGTGTTCCACACTTTGGATGTGAAAGACGGACTGATGGTGTGATTTCTGATGTAACTCTCTGACATGGTCAAGTAATGAGATGCCTGAAGAGACACACACAGATGACTCTAAAGCATTAATCATGTTTTTCATGCCCTTTCTGCAGGGGGATGAGCCTCCAGAGCACCTTTGCCAGCAGACATGGCCCATTGGACGTCAGAATTTTGGACACGTTTGTTGGTGCCCACATGCACATGTGTGCACAAGCAGAGGCACAGGGATTGCAGACCTACATCCTAGAACTGCTGACGGGGCGTGGCCTGGAGCTCATGGCGAGTGGAAGCTGAGTGGCCGTGCTCCGGCCGAGGTGCCGTATCCTGATCCTTTTGCCTGCCTAAAATTGCACCTGAGACGGAAAGAAACGGTTCCGAGGGAAGGGGAACCGACCCCAGACATGTTACTGTGGTCTTCCCCTGGACTCGGACCTCCAAACCCACGGATTCTTCCCGATAAAGGTCCCCTCCCGGCAGGACCCAAGATGGCGGCCATCTTTGAAGCTGATGTCGCAGGAGAACGCTAGCCGCCTTTGCAGCGAAACCGACTTATAAACTGCTGCTGCGACTGAATCGGGGGAGAAGAGCCTCTACCTCCACCCGGGTCCGAACCTCTGCTGCGGGGAGCCAACCGGAAGCTCCCGACCGAAGAGACCGGGCCCGTGCCCTGGACTACGGCACCGAGAGAGGCTGCGCCGACCCCCCGGTGCGGGGAGCCCTGCCATCGACAGCAGAAGAAAGTGGAGGTGAGGAGAGCGCTGGGCGAGGGCATAAACCAATTGAACATGTGCCACTGTATATTCCTCCGAGAACTTGATCACTGACTCTGCGTATACCGGACCACCCTGCTTCCGGAACCATAAACTCCCCAATCTCGCCCACCGTCATTCACCTCCACACGACCGAGTGGCGCCTCTCTCCATGGCGGCCAGGAACAAGACGAAGGCAAGCACCATGGACACGTATGTGTCCGCTAAAGTAAAAACTACTCCACAGCCATGCACTTCCACTCCCGAACCTCCCCGAGCAAAACCGGCAAACTCTCCCGAAAATCAAGCTCAAGTGCTGGAGGCAATTGCATCACTGCGCGCATTTATATATTCCAGAATCGGGGAGTTCAAATCCGAGCTACAACTCATGCGCCAGGATGCCTGCAACCTGACAGAAAGAGTAACCTCCACCGAATGAACCATAAAGGAGACGTCGGGAGATACAGCGGAGCTGAAAGCTAAGGTGCTGGACTTAGAACGGAAGGTGCTCACACTCGAGGCCAGGGCTGAGGAGGCCGAGGGCCGAGCCAGACGCGCCAACATCAGAATACTGGGGGTACCGGATGGAAGTGAGGGCCCGAACCCGACGGCCTATATAGAATCCCTGATACAACAGGAGGTGGGCGCTGGAAAGCTGACGCAAGGATTTTCGATTGGAAGGGCGCACAGATCACTACAGAAGAGACCCCCGCCGGGCTCACACCCTCGCCCTATAATGAACTTCCAGGATAGAGAGATCATCCTCCGGCACTCCAGAGAGGAGGGCCCCATTGAACGCGGTAGTTTGAAGATCATGATCTACCCCGATTACACCCCAAAAGTCCAACGGGAGAGGAACTCATTTGTGCCGATTAAAGCCCGACTCAGGCAACTGAACCTGAAGTATATGTTGCTATACCCCTCCAGACTGAAAGTGATCCACAAGGGCAGGGCGATCTTCTTGGAATCCCCAGCAGCCGCAAACATGTGGCTAGAAGATAACAATCTAGCTGCAGATAAAGACCCTCAACCCACTGAAAATTGAAGAACCCCCCGCGCCTGAGACATCGAAGATGCCGTGACTCATAAACCCAACTCGGACGTAAGGCAAATGACCTAAGAGAAAGTAAAATCACCTAACAGCTAGCAATGATGATGCGGCCCTCGTTCGGCCCACGCCAGGCATAGGGCCCCACCCCCCATGAACAGTACAGGACAGGCCAGTTGCCTGACCGACCTCCCTCGTGCCCGACACCCGGATGGGTCCTGACGGTACGAGAGCGCCTGAGCACCAGCAAGACCTTGTCGTTGCTGGGCGCACCAGTTACAGTTTTGTTAATTGTTTTTGTTCACACCACAGTCCTCAGAATATCAGCGGAGCGGAAACATGGGACCGGAGGCCCTTGGGGCGGCGGAAGAGAAAACACCAGAATCCAGAGGGAAAGCCGCACCACCTGGAGAAGGGCCGCCCCGTGAAGACAGGGGCGACAGGGAAGATGAAACCAAGACACAAGGCCAATGGCACTCCAACTTAAGGTGATGACGTGGAATGTGAGGGGCATGGGCACGTACCTGAGAAGGAACCGGATCCACTCCTACCTGCGTAGGAAAAAGATGTCAGTAGCGATGCTTCAAGAAACCCACCTCACGGAAGAAACCACGGCCAAATTATCCGATAGATGGGGAGGTATAGGGAAAGGGGCGCCATACTCCAAATTCGCCAGAGGAGTGTTTACGTGGGTGAGCCCGACTGTGCCCTTCCACCTACTGGGCTATGAAGCCGATAAAGAGGGCAGATACCTAATATTATGGGGTACCATTGAATCCATGCCAATATACCTGGTGAACTCATACTTTCCGCAACACGGAATACCCTCACACCTCGCAACGCTCAGTGCCAAAATGATTCCTCGGCGAGAAAGTGCTTTCATATGGGGTGGCGACTTCAACTCCATCAGGAACGGTGCTGTGGACAGATCAGACCCCCCCGTCTCTCAAATAGCCCTGCATCCAACGCGCTAAACACTGCAATAGAACAGCTCGACCT
Source organism: Ambystoma mexicanum (assembly GCF_040938575.1). Lineage (NCBI taxonomy): Eukaryota > Metazoa > Chordata > Amphibia > Caudata > Ambystomatidae > Ambystoma > Ambystoma mexicanum. Next base: position 435,058,356 of record NC_090937.1, read on the forward strand.
AGTGGACATCTGGAGGGAACAACACCGCACCGAGAGGTGTTACTCCTATTATTCTGCCCCGCACAAGGTCCACACGAGAATAGACTATCTGTTCATAGATCGTGAGCTGGCTCAACAAGTGGACGACACACTCTACCTAGGCAGAACCATAACCGATCACTCACCGCTGATCATGCAATGGGCCCCTAGAGGACCCAGACCGCCTATCCTGCTATGGAGAATGCCACCCGCAGCACTCACGACCACGCATTTAGGGAGGAACTTGGCACCAAACTTGAGGAATACCTAGACATTAACACAGGCTCAGTGTCAAGCTGGAGCACACTATGGGAGGCCATGAAGGTTGTAACAAGGGGTGAAGTTATATCAGGTGCCGGTGGTATCCGTGAGCACCTGAGACTGGAACTGGAGGAAGTGGAGAACAAGATCACCCACCTGGAATCCGAAATCAACATCATGCCGGACGCCGAAATAGAACTGAAGGGCACCCGGGGGGAGTGCCTTTTGGCCTGGAACAGACTGTCCAAATTTGACTACACGACCTACATAGCCAGAGCTCACAAAGAAGTGGATAAGCCTGGTAGAATGTTGGCCTGGCTATGTAAGCGCGAGTTCCCAAGACACCTCCCAACTGAAATAACCGACGAAAGCGGGATAACTCACCGGACGCAGCAAGACATTAACTCAGCTTTTGCGGCCTTCTACTCCAGATTGTATGCCCACGACACCAAAATACCAGTGGACGACCTAAAGGCCACACTGGCCAAGATTGAGCTCCCAAGACTGACGGAGCCCCAAAGAGAGTTACTGGACGGGGAAATCACTACAGAGGACGTGACGGACGCGATTAAATCGCTGACCACTTGCAAAACCCCCGGGAGCGATGGGCTCCCGCCTGAATGTTACAAAGCGTACGAAGCGACCCTTGCTCCGACACTCCACAAGGTGTATATGGAGGCGTACGAAAACGGAAACTTACCCAACTCCATGAAAGAGACAATTATCATCCCTATACTCAAACCCAACAAACCCGCCAACAACTGTGAATTATACCGCCCAATCGCCATGCTAAACTATGACTGCAAGATCCTGACCACAATCCTGGCTAAGAGGCTGGCGAGGGTGATTGGAACCCTGATTCATGAGGACCAGAATGGTTTTGTGCCAGGACGCAACACCACCACGAACCTGAGGAGGCTCCAACACATCATGGCAGAGACCTATGATCGGGACGAGGACCTGTTAGGGTTGACTCCTGTGCTTGCATGTATGCTGTGCCAGGATCGATGACATCATCAGAATGTAGGCTGTGAGTGTGAGGTTAGAATGTTTAGAGTTGAATTGGTTCTAACCCAGGCAGTTACAAGATGTGAGCCTGGGTGGTGGGAGCCAGTGGGCTCCTGTCCCTTTCCTCTTTATCTCCTAATGACTTGTTGACATCTGATCCTGTAACCTAAGAAGCTAATAAAGTAACCACTATGCGTACCTGGCCTGTGTATCCTGAGTGTCCCTTGGAGTGAACCCTATGACCAAGAGCCGGTCATAACAATTGGCGACGAGGATGGGATCCAAGGTATGGTGAAGGAGGACCTTGGAGTGGACACCAAGTGAAGCAAAAGGAGATGCAGGTACCTGTGTGATGTCATGTGAGAGAGAAGAAGAGACTCTGCTGCGGGGGGTGCAGGCTAGAGGACAAGTGAATGAAAGGAGAGAGGGAGAGCCCACTGCCCCCCATGGACTGTTTGCGCCCACCACCCAGGGCTGTTTGAGCCAGTCTACCAGGGCTGAAGGGACAGCCTGTCATAGGAGACCACAGGGGTCCAAGTGTCATTATAAGCTGTCCTAGGGTCGAGAGAATGGAAGGACCAGGACTGTGTGACCCCAAGGGACTATTGGGCAGAAGCTAGAGTGATAAAGGGGGCTGTCCCAATGTATAGACTCCCTGAAAAGTATAGGGAGTGAGCAGCTTATTTCAGGCAGGTCCAGGAGGATCGTAGCTCCATAGAAACTGGGAGCATCAAGAGAGTCTAAAGGAGGCTGCGCCTGTCGAGGGAGTGTGCGTTTTTTCCCATCTGAGGCTGAAGTTAAGTGAGGGTTAGCATCCAACTCTAAGGAGAAGCGGTGTACCATTGAGGACTTTCCATCCTCAAGGGCATTGGGTCAGGTGTAGTGCCGCTGTCTGTCAAGGTTGCAGTGTGGTTAACACATTAGTATGTTCGAGGCGGGTGCGTAATGAAGTCGTTCCACTGAGGGTTTGAAAGGAGTTTCCCTCCGTTAGCCTTGCTCAGGATGGAAGCGGTGAGCTGTGAAAGGTTACGAGTGACAGTTAAGCAGCGAAGATCTGTGCGCCTCTGCTTCTACCTTGTGAATGGTGATGTCATCAGGACCGCAGAGGGATTCAGCGATAGAGTGGAATGCCGCAAGTGATAGAGTGGAACGCCGCATGACGGCTCGCGTTGTGGTTGTTTGGACTGCAATATCATTGAGAGACTTGGGAACATTTCGAGTAAAGCACCATCAAGCGTGTTGGCAACGTGACCAGGAAGTGTAACCTCATTTGTTCAGTGAAGTGAACGGCTGAGCTGCTGGGAAGCAAGCGACGACGGCAGCTTGTGTGGCGCATATTTCGATTTGGCTGTTGCCTCAGAAGTGCAGTGCGGCAACCACGAGCTGCGTGAAGTAAACGTTGATCAAGTGAGAACCTGAGCAATTGTGATCATACTTAATTATTTTTGTTGCTGTGTGACAAGCTTAACGTAGCTTATGTCATGCTCTCCGGTGGAATTGATTTATTTGGACAGTGCTGTATATGGGAGCCGAATTTATACCTGAGATTTGTTGTCAGCACGGGAAGCATATTATGGTTATTGCAGCAATTGTACACTGTGGTGAAGTATAGTGTGAGCGATTGGGTGTTGATGACGGTTATATTATGTTGCACACGTTCCTTAGTAATAACAACTTTGAGGAATTTTAGGTTGTAGAGTGGTATGCCAAAGGCAACATGGGGTGATTGTTAGGTGAGATCTGTATTGTGTTCAGCATAACAATTTTTGAGGCATTTCAGCGTTTTAAGTTGTCTTCTTGTGGCAACATGGACTTTTAGGATTAATCTAAAACTGATTACCACACATATGTTGCAGCAAGTGTTATGGTCGAGTGGCATATGTGAAGTTGGTTGAGGTGCACATTCAAAGTGGTGTTTTCCATTATACTTAGAATAACATTTTGAGGAATTTCAGTATTTAGAGTTGCCCGCTGGGAAAACAACATGGACTTTTAGGAAATGTGACCTCCAATTTAAATATGTTAAACATGATTCAATGCTATGTGAACTATTTTGTGGATGTTCAGGTGTTGGATGTTCCGGTGTTGTGTGTTGAGGTATAGTTGTCCAACCTAAGATTTCTGCTAGAGCGACTGCAGCGCTTCTTAGCAGTTAACATTCCTTGTGGGGATGTGTGTATCTGTGTCATTTGTTTGGTGTTTGTGGCTCTGTTGAGTGATTTATGTTTACTAGTGGCAGACTAGTGTGGAAACTCGTTGGAGTTTTGGGTGTAGGTTAGAGACTCTGCGGGGACCAGTGGTACCTAGTAGGAGACTAGTACCAGAAGCTTTGTGAGGCTTTTATGTTGTTTTTGGTTAGTGACTCTGCGGGGTCCTGAAGTATCTAGTAGGGTGGTATCTAGTAGGAGACTAGTACCAGAAGCTTTGTGAGGCTTTTATGTTGTTTTTGGTTGGTGACTCTGCGGGGTCCTGAAGTATCTAGTAGGGTGGTATCTAGTAGGAGACTAGTACCAGAATCTTTGCGAAGTTTTATGTTGTTGTGATTTCTGGCTCTGCGGAGTTCAAGTGAAGCTTTGAGAAGCTTTTATGTTGTTTTGGGTTGTGGGTCTTGCGGAGCCCAGAGGCATCTAGAACAGCACTAGTGCCTGAAGCTATGTGAAGCTTAGATATTGTTTTTGGTGACCTTATAGAGTAGGTAAGGTTCAGGGATTTCGTTAGAAATTCTTAAGATGCAAGTGATATTGTATTTTGTGTTTTTTCCTTGTGAATTTTTAGGTGGTTTCTGGGATTGCCATTGAATTCTTCTTGGTTTTCTTGGTCAATCTCAGAACCTTGGCAACGTTTCATCTTCGGCTGTGGTCACTATGGGGGTGTTTTGAAAAAGTCAGAAGGGCTCAAATGTCAGGCCAACATTTGCAGCTGGGTCTTGTTGTGTTTGTTTTAGTGACAGCTAGTTGCCTTTAATCATGGTGTGATTGGGTGAGTGAGTGACGATTTGGTGTGACTGTGTTTACTTAAATTTCTGAATGGGTCTAACAGCGGAATGAGTTGTAAGTGTAGTTCTCTGTTGACCCGGGTAGATTGTTGGGTTGTTAGTAAGTGTCTCGTGATGTTACGACAGTACCTGGTTTTTCCCGGTCTTGGGAGTTAGTGCTCGGAAGTGGCAGCTCGAGGTTTCTTTGTGGCAGGGAGAAATGGAAGGAGAATTGTGTTTGATTGGTATTGGTAGTGTTTGTTGTAGTTGCCAAAGTGGGCGGTTAGTGCTCGAAAGTGGCAGTTCGAGGTTCCCCGTGGCAGGTGGGAACGGAAGGAGAATTGTTTTGTTCTTGATTGGTTAGGAGCGTTAGGTGTGGCGGCTGGGTCTGTCGTAGGATGTTAGTTAAGCCTGCTGGTTCAATCTCCCGGTGTAAGTGGAACATGGTTGGAGTGAGGAAGTCATGTGCAGAGTGTGGTAGTGGGTTTGTCTTTATGCAACAGGAGGAGGTGTTAGGGTTGGCTTCCTTCTGGTGAGTTTGATGTATGTTTGTTTTGTTGTAGGAAAGGAGATGTTAGGGTTGACTCCTGTGCTTGCATGTATGCTGTGCCAGGATCGATGACATCATCAGAATGTAGGCTGTGAGTGTGAGGTTAGAATGTTTAGAGTTGAATTGGTTCTAACCCAGGCAGTTACAAGATGTGAGCCTGGGTGGTGGGAGCCAGTGGACTCCTGTCCCTTTCCTCTTTATCTCCTAATGACTTGTTGACATCTGATCCTGTAACCTAAGAAGCTAATAAAGTAACCACTATGCGTACCTGGCCTGTGTATCCTGAGTGTCCCTTGGAGTGAACCCTATGACCAAGAGCCGGTCATAACAGGACCTAGCAGTACTCTCCTTGGATGCCATAAAAGCCTTCGATTCCATCTACTGGGAGTGGCTGATCGAAGCGCTAAAAGAATTCGGCTTTGGCGAGAGCTTTGTAAAGTGGGTCGAGGTATTGTATAACACGCCGACAGCGAGAGTGAAGACTGGTAAGATGTTGTCCGAAGCCTGGCCGATACAGCGGGGCACGCGGCAAGGATGCCCGCTATCCCCAATGTTATACATACTGGGCCTGGAGCCAGTGGCTGCCTATTTCAGGACACAACACTTCGACGCGGGCATTGGACTGGGCAGTGATCATGCCATAATATCCATGTATGCGGACAACGTCGTCCTGTACCTGAATAACCCCCAGCTCAATGCACAAGTCGCGTTGGGCATCCTGGACAACTATGCCCGATACACTGGAATAACATTTAGCAAACTAAAGTCGTGTGCGTTCCCACTGGCCAGACTCAGGGGTCTGGATAAGCCCGACCTCCCAGATGTCGGGATACAATGGCAACCAGAACAGTTTAAATACCTGGGAATCGAGGTGTGTCATACCCCAGCGCTCACGCACGAACACACAACACGGAAAAAGCAGTAAGAGCCCTCCGCAAATCTATGAACTTCTGGTCGAAGTTACCACTGGCAGTGATGGGTAGAGCGGCAATAGTCAAGATGATAGTTCTCCCCCGTTTCTTATACCACTTCACGAATGTATGCTTCTACATCAGACCTCCATTCTTCAAAAAACTAGACTCTCTAATCAAGGACTTCATATGGGGGTCGTCCAGACACAAGATCTCCCTGCCCACACTCACACTCCCGTACAAAGAAGGTGGGATACAACTACCCGATCTGCAAAGGTACTACCTAGCCGCGCAGCTCAGCCACACAACGAAATGGCTCTCTGACGACCTGTCAGCAGAAGTAGGGCTCCTGCGACATCCGATTCCCAAGCTGTTCCCTAAAGAAATGCTTTGGAACCCGACGAAACAAACTTCTGGAGTCCCCATGATTGTTACCCTGGGCAGGCAGGTATGGGCCAGAATTGGCTTCCTTCGACAACTGAAACACCCCTACAATCCCAATACTCCCATCCTGGCGGATGTGTGCAAAACTCAGGCAGACTTAGCGACAGCTAGGAAATGGGAGAGAGCCGGAATCTATACATGGGGAGATCTGTTTGAAGACGGCACGTTCAGAGAACTCGAATCGCTACAAGCCAATGAAGCCATCCCAAACACCCAGTTCCTGTGGTACCACCGCCTCAAGCGGACAGCAAAGGCACAGTGGCCTGTCTGGCCAGAAGAACCCCCACCGGACCCCCTCCTCCAGGAGATGTACGATTTAGCAGACGGTTGGAAACCGGTCTCCCGCTTGTACACCAAACTAAATTACAGACCCAACCCGAAAAGCGTGTCCCTGAGACAAAAATGGGAATCCGAATTAGGGACCACGCTAACTGACAGTGAATGGGAGCGAATACTACTATACCCCAAAGAGGTGTCGAGGAACATTAGATTCAAACAAGTTCAATTGAACGTACTATACAGGACATACATGATCCCACTAAGAGTTGCTACCTTCAACAAACAGGCACCGCCGAACTGCCCCTGGCGCGGAAATGACAAAGCGGACATGATCCATATGTTTTGGACCTGCACCAAAACAGCGAATTTCTGGTCCATGGTGGAACGTACCTGCACCGAAGCGGGACTCATGAGATATGAGTGGAACCCAAAGGAATGCCTACTGGGAGCCCATCCTAGACTTAGCAAATACAAACACTTGGTCAAACTAATGGACCTAGCCTGCATCCTCGCAAAAAGGTCCATAGCAATGGCATGGAAATCCCCAAGGGGCCCAAGGCACGGACGTTGGCTTAAGGACCTGGAAAAGTGGACGGAGGCAGAGACCAGGGCCTGGCAGGATGGAATCCGCTCAAACGATGATGACTCCAACAACACCCTAGACTCATGGAAGGCCCTGGTGCGCGACATCCAATTTGCCTCTGACCACAAACCCCCCTGAGCTTTCACCCCTACTAGAGACTTGCTTGTGACTTACCCCCAAGAATGGTCAACCTGATAACCTGGCCCCCGTGACCCTGGGTGTGCCGCACACCAGCCCCTCTCCCCCGCCACAATTACGAACAATATATTGAGCTACGAAGACTGTGGTAGTTAATTAATTAATTTGACTTAGTTTGTTTGTTGTGTTACCGTTTGATGGTTGTGTTGTATTTATATAAATGCCAATAAAATACTTTAAAAAAAAAAATAAGAGAAACGTTCCCGAGTGACAGCGGTCAGTACAGGGGATTTTCTCTCGCTGTGCTGCAACCTGAACTGTACAATGTGTAAAGTTTTGTATTTTTGTGTCATCAAAATAAGCTACAAAATAAAACTAGAACTGCTGACGTGTTCCAAGAAACTCCAGGCAAGGTGAGCAGCACAGGGGGGCCACAACACAGCAAAGCTTGCACCAGGCGAGTTTCACCTGCAGGCTTAGTCACAGCACTGAGGGTGAGCTTGGATGAATATTGGTGTTGAAGCACAAAATGCAGCTCAGATGTGTTGGTGGACTGATGGCTGTTGATTGTAAGGTTGTCTGGGACACCTGCAGGGGCAGTGGCACATACCCTCCGGTACACCAAGGTCCATTGAGGCACTTGTATCAACCATGTAGCCTTCCAAAACATGGAAAGGGGCAGCTCACAGGGACATACAGCAAGGGACATACTCGGGTGCAGTGCATTTCATTTCCATGTACATTTTGATAAATGCACTGCCAACTTTGTTTCGTCATGGTGGTACACAACTTGCTCTGAAGTCATGCCTTGCTATATGGGTCTGTCTGCTTACCCGGGGAACATTGCATGTAGTGTGAATTGTGACACATTGGTGTTCCATTTGCCACGCACCCACCGGCGGCTGACTTACTGCATTGACTGTGTATGACCCATCACAGGGGTAATGTTATATATGGGTACGAAGCATCTACACCAGATTGTCTGTTTGTAGTTTGTTGCTATGGGGCATGTTTGGTGGTGTGTTTTTGTGTAATGGGCACGTACAGGTTGTTGACTGTGGCTCTCTTTGCAGCATTGCAGTGCTCCTGTAACCGGACCTGAGAGTGCGCAGGCAGGAGGCCAGCACTCAAAACCAGAGCTAAGTGTCTTGTTTTTCTTTCAAACTGCTCTGCATAGGCTTGCTGGGGGGTGCACTAATGCATGGATGAATGTGTAATTCAATTTGTATGTTTTTGTCCCCCTACTTACCGGAATCCTATGCAATTTTGAACCCTGTACCCTCTACCCGGTGTTCCTGCTTCCCGTACCTATCCAAGCAACGTTCCCTAACCCTCTTTCCCCGCTGGGGTTGTGGATGCCTGTGTAAGCCCCAAACTTGCAGGCGCCAAAACCCTAGAGGGGGTGGTTGGTTCGTGCCACTCCTAAGCCTGGACTACAGAAGGCCATGACAATGATGTCCAAGTTTGTTTGGATTGTGTATGTGTTCTTGCAGGTAGTACATTTTCATGCATTCCCAACTTTCATGTGTCATTCCTCCTCCCCTCTCCTGCCACTCATTCCAGTTATCCAGTGTGCCAACACCTGTCCCGACTGCATATCCCTGACCCTTGTTCCCCACCAGGGTCTCAGAGGCCTGTGTGAGTTTGACCTTGCAGGCACCCGGGACACGTTGGGGGTGGTTGTTTCGTGACACTCCCGCGCCTGTGCACGGGACCTGTGACAGTACACATCCGTTCATGGTGCATCATTCTATGTTATGTACCACACATGGTTCACATCCTGTTGTGGCATTGTTTTACTGTTCTACCTTGGTTGTTACATCATTGTGGTAGTACTTGGCCTTTGTGAGGTACTGCTACGTCAAGTCATCTACTGGAGGGTGTTCTGGTTCGTTTTTCTGGCTTGGATTTTGTGATTTTGGAAATGAGTGTGGACTCTGAGGGTGCAGGCACCTTTTTACACACAAGGTGGGAGATGGTGACGAGGGGAAAGGTGATCCTGTGGCCAGGTGGAATTGAGGGTTGAAGGCTCCATCACCCAGGTGCAGTTGTTCAGTGGGTCATGGCCATTTGTGAGGGGGGGGGTTGTTGTTGATAGTTGCCTTGCCCTGCAGTGTGATGGGAACCCTGACATTGTAATGGTGGTATCCTATGTACATGTTGTGTTCTGCTGATCAATGCCTGTTCATGTGTTGTGTTTACCTTTCAGGTGCGAGGGGATAGTTGTGGTTTGACATGCTGGGGTGTACACACGGTGAATGTTCACATGTGATGTGTAGAAGACACTGATGGTCACTTGATTGCACATGCATATGTTGAGTGCATGTCCTTACTGACCCACACACTTGCACTCTGATGCACTACATGTACAACCACCCTTGCATATCCACGTGTACACTGTTTGCCTTCTGGTGCCCACTGTGTCCCTGTAGCACATGTTCTGAGACCAATTATGGATTCTGTACATGCCTAATTTGCTTTTTGATGTTGTCTGTCGCTTAGATGTGATGCTCAGGGTGTGCATCACACAATGGCTGTTCACTGTGCTGTGCGCTGAGCAGTGTGTTGCAGGAGTTGGACACAGCACACAGAAGCTGCAGTGTTGATTTTGCAATGCACAATGTGCATGTAGACAGGCATTCATTGTTATGTTACGTCTTTAACTCTTGTAATGCATTTGGAAATGACTTATTTTGGGTGGGAGGTTGTTGGTCAGTCATTTCATCTGATTCCATGTCAGGCATCATTGTCTGATGCCACTGTACATTTTGGACATGGCAATGTGTACCTTATTGTTACTGTGTTGGTGTATGGGTATTGCTTGCCATGTCATGTTGTGCTTTGGGAGGGTTTGAGTGACATAACAGTGATGGGCATGGCCTGTTTTGCAGGTGTGTGTGATTCACACCTTGCATGTCACGGTCGGTCATGTCATCTGCTGCCCCGAACAGCTGGGTTTTGGCAAGTGCAGGGGCAGATGCACCCAACAACACCCCGTTTGTGAGTCTGCCAACCAGGACCGTTGCGGTCAATGACCCTGCCACATCTGTTGTTGCTGCGCAGGGTCCATTAGAGGACACCTAGCTGCCACTGACACAAGTCAGGCCTTTGGTCGTCCCTCCACCTGCCACTCCCTCGGCTCAATCCACCGAACCCACTGGCCATACTGGTCAGGGCGGCATTAGCCAGCCAGGGTCTGCGCCACAGTCCAAGAGGAGGAAGGTTGCACCTGCAGCACAGGCTGGGACCCCACACACAGCCACGACCTCCTGCACGTCGAGGAAGAAGCCTTTTTGCAAGCAGGAACTGGACTTCCTCATGGACTACGTGCGGGGCCACAGCCGTGACATGCTAGTGGGTGCCAACAGTCAGACTACGGCTGCCCAACGTGACACCCACTGGAAGCATGTTGCGGAACATGTCAGTTCATTCGGCCATGAGGTGCGCACGGCGCAAGAGTACAAAAAGCGTTGGAATGACATCAAACGCAGCACTAAGGCTAAGCGTGCCTCTAATTACAACTTGACTCTGGTGACTGGCGGTGGGCCTGCACCAGAGGAGGAAGAGCTCACTCCGCATGAGCATGAGGGTCATCCGCTTCTCAAAGCAACTAGCTGGGGGTAGATCTCTCTCCGCGGCAGGGGCCTCCCTCTGGAACAGCCTTCCTGCCTCACTGGAACTTGAGGAGAACCATCTCCGGTTCGGGAATCACCTCAAGACCTTCCTCTTTGCTTCTGATTTCTCTCTGCCTCTCCCTTGCAAAATTCTTCACTGAAAATGCACTGGATATGCAACTGGGCCACTCTCACCGACCTCGGTCCCTGGCCCAGCCACTCTCCACTTGCACTGCATCCCTGGCAACCCCTGCACTGTGGGACTGTCTCTCTATCCCTACAGCCCCCCCTTCCCAGCACTTGTCTGCACTTACCTTTGCAGTTGCCACCAGCTAGCCTATGTATTTGTTTTTTAGTCTACTTACCCTGTACTGCACTCCCCCCTCCCCTTCCCCTTGCACTTTTCCCTTCCCCCTACCCCTGCACTTGCACAATCTAAATGACACCTGGCCTAGTAGTATCGTTGTCTGTCTTCCCTTGTTCTCCCCTCCCTGCCTCACCTTGAAATACTTGTGTATAGGCCATATCATGTCATGTCATATGTTTGCCTTTTGGTCACACAGGATAGCTTGTGTTTAAGTAGCTAGGGATGCAGACAATGTGGCACTTCCATGGCAACTATCTCAGGGTGGTAGGGTTGTGACGGTTGACTGTCTCTTTGTCATCATCGATTGTCATCTGGTATGTGCCAGGCCTGTGTGCACTCCGCAGGGGTGGGAGTTTAGGTGAAAAATGTGGCCACAAGCTGGGTCCGGGCTTCCTCGCCACGTGCCCTGTCCCCTCCCATGGGCAGTGCCTCTGCCTGTGGTTGGGGATGTGGGGGCACCACCATGTCCACTGGTACGCCCTGCCGTGTTGCAACATTGTGCAGGACACATGCTGCCACAATGATCCTGCACACTACTGGTGGTGCATAGAGTAGCTGCCCGCCAGAGCGGTCAATGGAGCGGAAACGTGACTTGAGCACTCCGAATGTGCGCTCCACTATGGCCCTGGTTGCAATATGGGTGGCGTTGTATCTTACCTGGGGTGGTGTGGTGGGGTTCCGGATTGGCGTCATCGTGTGGTTGCTCAGAAGTTAGGCACTGTCCCCTGGGGAGGTGTAAATGGTTGTGATTATTAGGGTTTGTGTATTTGTGTGTGTGTGTGTGACATGCATGCATGTGCAAGGGCATTTGTACTCACCTAGGAGCCATGTGTTGCCATGCTGCCCAGCTTCCAGGGCCAGGCTCAGGGCAGACATTCTGTATATGAAACTGTCATGGGTGGAGCCAGGGTAGTTTACATAGACAGAGGTGATGATTCCCTTTGCATCGCATACCACCTGTACATTTTTTGGAATGCCAGTGCTTGCGGTTTCGGTAGATGTGCTCAGTAGCCCTAGGTGGACGTAGGGCCACATGGGTGCAATCTATGGCACCAAGCACTTTGGGGAAGTGTGCCACCCTTAAAAAATCCAGGACAACGGCCTGCCTTTCTGCGGGTGTTCTGGGCATGTATATGTGCCTGCGGACTCAGGGGCGCGCTGTCATGATTGCCAGTACCTGGTGTAGGCAGCGTGACTGCGTGGCCTGTGAGACCCCCCCCACTATGGCAGTAGTCCGCTGAAATGACCCAGTGGCCAAAAAATGCAGGACGTTGAGCACCTTCTCCAAGGGGCTCAATGCTTGGGAGCAAAGGGTGAGGGATGTAAGATCATCTTCCCACTCCCTGACCAGGTCTAGGATGATATGGGGTGGAAACCTATACCTGCCATAGATCTGGTCGTCAGGCATCCCAAAAAGGCTTGTCCGTGGTGCGAAAATGCGTGCCCTGGCTATTCTCCTCCTCCTGCGGTGTCCCACGATCAGTGCTGCGACAAATGGGGCATTCATCATAGCTGTATATACGTGTTTGTTGTTTGCGCGCACTTTTATACTGTGCGCGGGGATGCTTCCGCCTGCCTTCTTGTGGCGGACGCGTTGACACCTGTGTGCGTATTTTGCCGTGCGCGGGGTTCCAGTATTCGAATCCATGAATACGGGTTGTTGGCGTGCCCGTTCTGTGTAGCTCCCTGCAGTACTTCCCCAGTTACGCCTTCTTTTTCACGCGTTATTCCCCATTCCGCATGTTACGCCACTGTTACGCCCACTTTGGTTGTGTGCACCGCGCTATGTGCGCTTTTGCTGTGCGCTTAGCGCACGCCGCGTGTGCCTGCGTGCGCCATGGCAGGATTGGGCGCACGGACAGCAGTAAACACGAGCAGCGTCTTCCTTGAATCGCACGCGTGCGCGTGCGCTGCGTTTCTCACGCTTGCGCTACCTTGCGCCTGCTTGCGCTGGGATTTTCGGAGCACGTTTGCTCCATGAATCGACCCCAGAATCAGGAATCAGGGTATGCATGCCCCTCTAAGCAGCTGACTAAAAAGTGCAATAGTGCAAGACCTAAGCCAGTCTTTTACATGAATCAATTGGGATTTGGCATGAATAGGAAATCCCAAGTAAACAAAACTAGTAACCTGACCAATCTCTTCCAAGTCCACTTGCCAGGCACAGTGTTCTGCCTTCCTCAGATTGGTATAATGCATAACTTATGTTTTGACAGGATTGACATTCAGATGGTGTGTTGTAGCAAATTCAGACTAGGCAGCAATCAGTCTTTGTAGGCCCATCCAGGAGCAGTTAAAGAGGAGAACATCGTCAGCATATGTGAGTCACATTGCCTTTATATTACTGATTTTCAGAGAGACAAATGTGGCACGCAAGAAAGAATCCTCAATGTCTGAAATGATATGATGTGATATGATAAGTCATTTATAAAGCACCTGTACACAAGTGTTTCTAGGTGCGACAAGGCAAGGAGGGGGCAAAAAAGGAGGCCAAAACAACCATCTTACTAGGCCTTGTGTCATTCAGTTCATGCAAATGCGGAGAAGAGGGAGGGGAGAAGTGCCGGGGGGAGGGAAAGGGAGAAGTGCAGGTAACTCAATAAGTGCAGTCAGAGGGTGGCTCATAAGTGCAGAGAGATGGCACTTATAGGGTTTCAGATACAGACCCTTAAGTGATGGGGTGCCTGGAGGCAGTGCAAGGTCATCTGGACATGCAGGAGTCTGGGCCAGAGGTCAGAGGGTGGCCAGGTGACCAGTGCGTGGAGCAGTCAGGGACATCAGCAGGGGAGAGGAAGAGAGCGGAAGCAAAAAGGAAAGTCTTGAGTTGCTTCCGGAACCAGAGGTGGTTCTGCTCAAGTTTGAGGGAGGCAGAGAGGCTGTTCCAGAGGGAGGCCCAGCCGAGGAGAGAGATCTGCCCCCCACTCTCTCCTTGTGTCTGACCCTCAGAGAGTTGGAGGTGGATGAGCGGAGAGCTCGAGAAGGAAGATGTTTAGGAAGAGATTATTGGAGGTAGTGCCGTCTCAGGCCTCAGAAAGCCTTGCACTAGTCCAGTCTAGAGAGGACCAGGGCTCTGCAGACAGTGTGAGTTTTGGGGGAAAGTGAAAAAAGGAAGAATACCTCTGAGGAGGTTCAGCTGATAGTCTTACTTCTTAGAAACATTGGAGATGTGAGGAGAAAAGGAGAGGGTGGAGTCGAAGATGACACCAAGGTTCTAAGCTTCACAGGAAGGAGCAGGAAAAGGGCCCAGTGTGGGTGGCCAGAGAGAGAGAGAAAAGGAGGAAGCAGGTGTCCTGATGAGGATGATCTCAGTCTTACTGGCATTAAGGCAAAGATCATTGGCAGCACACCATTCCTGGATTGCGGGCAGACAGTCAGGTATGAGAGAAAGAGCAGAGGTAGCTGAGGGGAGCCTGGAAGAGAGCTGGGTGTCATCTGCATGACAGTGAACGCTGGTGCAGAAAGTAGCCAGGGAGAAAGGTTAGATCCCTGGGGAACACCAGAAGTAGAGAGAGAGATAGAAGAGACGAAAGACCCTAGTTGGACCTGGGAGGGTCGGTCAGTCAGAAAGGAGGTCAAACAGGGCCAGGGCTAGGGCCTGATCAGTAATACCCAGGTTGTCACAGAGGCGATTAAGCAGGATGGCATGGTTGACTGTGTCAAAAACAGAGGATAGATCAAGGAGAATGAGGACAGAAGGAAGATTAGAGTCAAGAGGAAAGTCCAGGATTTTGCCCAGGAAAGGAGTGTTGGGGATTGTGTGAAAGTTAGCCAGAGAGGAAGGATCAGCAGAGGGCTTCTTTAGAAGGGGGTGCACAAATGAGCAGTTAAGGAGGCAAAGGAAGGTTCCCGTGGCAAAGGAGTGATTTCAGAAGTTGACCAAAGCTGGAGCAAGGATGTTGATGTGGTCCTTGATGGTTCTGAAAGAGCAGGGGAGAACCTGCTTTGACAATACTTTCATAGATCGGACTTGTCTAGAAACATTTGCAGGGGGGAACAGGGGAAAAGAGGAGAAAGGAGGAAGAGAAACAGCCGAAGACTGGGCAGGAGTAGTAGAGGAGGGGAAAGAGGAGGTAGAGGAAGAGACGGTGGACAGAATGTCCTGAGTTTTAGTGGTGAAATGAGAAGCCAGTGCTGTGCAGAGGGCCTGGGAGGGAACAGGAGAGGTCGAGACTGCAACAGTATTGGCCTGCTCTGTGCAGATTTTGAAAAGTTTAGCGAGTTGTTAAATGCTGCAGAGATATGGGCTTGGATTTAGGCTCTCTTAGTAGAGAGAACAGAGATTCCATACTGCCCTTGGAGCAGGCCACAGGCCAGTTTGTCGGAGGGTGAGCCTGATACCCCCACTTCCTCTCAGCTGCCCTACACTTGCATTTAAGGGTGGTGAGGTTGGAATCATACCAAGAGTTGCACTTGGATGTGGGATTCAACAGATCTTGATGAGAGGGGCAAGGACGTCTGGAGTATTAGAGATAGAGAGATGAAGGTTAGAGAGGGCTGTGTCAGAATGTGAGTCAGCCAAAGGTGTAGGGGGAGGAGAAAAAGTAGCGGCGAAAGCCTCAACTGACAAACACTTCATGGGTCGGATGACTAAGATGGTAGGTAACAGTGCTGGAGTCAGTTTGACCTGAGGGGTAGAGAGAGCGAGGTGGTCGCTCCAAGAGAGTGGAGTAGTGAAAGGGTTAGAGGGAGGATGTCTGAGGTGATCAGAACATCTGGGGTGTGCTCTGCAGAGTGAGTCAGGCCAGAGGGAAGAATAGAGAGAGAGAGTCACCGAGGTTGTGAAAGAGTCCCGAAGAGGGTCTAGAGGCAAGGAGGGAGGAGGAGAGGTCAGCCCACTCAGAGAGGAAGAGGGTGACCTGGCCAGGTGACCCGTAGATAGTGGCCACAGTGAGAGAGAGGCCAGGAGAGCTAGAGAATCTACAAACCAGGCATTTAAAGGAGGAGTAGTCTTGCATTGGAATGACAGAAGAAGGGATCCACTCCAGGATCATCAAGACTACACACCCACTGGGATGGTTGGCTCTGGGTTTGGAAAAGATCTTGTCGCTATCGGGAAGGAGAGTGTCAAAACCATGACAGAGCTGGCCATGAACCAAGCCTCTGTGAGACTGAATGCATCCAAATCAATCTCTTCCAAGAGATAGCTGATGTCAGAGGAATGTTTGGCAGCAGAGCGAGAGTGGAGAGTATCAATGTGGAACAGTTTGCTACATTTGAAGGACTTCCATGGAGGGGTACAGGCCAGAGGTACGCCCTGCGGAAGTGTTGGAGGTGCCCCAAGGATGGGCAGAGGAGGAAGGAAGAGAAGGCAGGGTAGTCAGAGAGGAAGAAGAGACTGCCAGAGAGGTGGCAGAGGAAGGAGGCAACAGGGTGGCCAGAAAAGCAGCAGAGGGTGCTGCAGAGGTGGTGGAAGAAGGAGGCAGCAGAGGAGCCAGAGAGGTATAAGGAGGGATAGCAGAAGAATAAAGGAAGTTGATAAGGTGAGGGACACATCTATGAAAAAGGCAGAGATTGGCCTGAGGGCCCTGGACTAAGACAGTGCCATTTAAGCAGACATTAATGATGGTCTTAGAGGGGTGGAAGGGGGCCAGGAGGGCCTCCCACCAGGTGCCACCATTAATGGGTGAAGAGGAAAAAGGAGAGAGAACAGAGACCATAATTGGGAGCAAAGGAATGGAAAGGGAGTGACAAAGAGGATGTCGGTAAGGGTCTGTCTGAGAAAGCACTGGTATAGGAATCAGCGATAGGAAGGCCTGGATTGGATACCAGGATGTCCCTTTTGAGCTTCTTCCTGCCAGACTTAGTGAGAGGGATAGGATAGTCGATGTGAGACAGAGAGCACCATAGAGGATGCAGGCCGAAAGAAGGGGGTGGGCGCCCAAGGAGGCGGACAGGGAGGTAGCGCTGGGGGGCAGGCAGGAGGGAGTAACAAGGGGATACACAAAAAGGTGAGAAGCACAACAGAGAATAAGAAAACTGGACCTGCGAAATCAGGTGCAATTCAGAACCATCAACAAAGCATAATACACAACAGGGAACCTAGATGTAAAGAGTGCAGGCAATGCAATGCAATGACAAACCGTAGAGAAAACACAGTGTCAAAAACGTAGTGAACAACACAATGTCAATACCATCAACAAGGTACAATACACAACAAGGAACCTAGAAGTAAAGAATGCAGGCAATGCAATGTAATGCCAAAATCCATAGAGCACAACACAATGT
Source organism: Ambystoma mexicanum (assembly GCF_040938575.1). NCBI lineage: Eukaryota > Metazoa > Chordata > Amphibia > Caudata > Ambystomatidae > Ambystoma > Ambystoma mexicanum. Next base: position 435,075,728 of record NC_090937.1, read on the forward strand.
CAATACAGTACAAACAATAGGTCAGAGAAGGCAAGGGGGCTAAGATGTGAGAGGAACATAGGGAATGCTGAGGGGAATGTGGACAGGATGCGGGGACCCATGATGCAAGGGAACGCACTTGCCTAAGTTAAGAGGGAGCGCACAGAGCCTAAGTTGTGGTGTGGCCTGATGTGAGAGAACGCACATGGCTAAAGAAGCAGGGGATGCACTCTAAGTTGCGAGGGAGTGCCAGCAGCCTAGGATGCGAGGGGGCACATGCAGCCTAAATTCTGGTGCAGCCTGATGCGAGGGAGCACCTGTGGCTTGAGAAGCAGTAAGCGCACGCAGACTACGTTGCGAGGGATGAGTACGTGGCCTAAGAAGGGAGGGAGCGCACGTAGGCAGGGAGAAGTGAGCACATGGGAGGGGGGTGCGAGGACTGGTTGCAGGGGGAACAACGTGTATGCAAGAGGGAGAAGGGGAACAAGGTCAGGGGGATTGCGTGGAGTTTAGCAATGCTAACTCTCCCTGCACCTTGTTACCTTGTGGCCGCAGACAGGAGGGTGAGGTCATCCACGCTCACAATTTGGGATGCTACCCTGTCACTGCCAAACACCTGTGTTGCTCAACACTGCAGCCTTGTCCTGTGAGGGCTTTGCCGCAGAGGGTCTGCACCTCGGTTCTTAAAGGCTCAGAAGCGTGTAATAGCGTTGCATGCTAGGTGTGATCGGGCAGTGTCTCCTTCGCACCTGCGTCGCTCAACACTGCAGCCTTGCCCTGCGAGTGCTTTGATGCAGAGGGTCTAAACCTTGGTTCTTAAAGGCTCAGAAGCGTGGACAAACACTGAAGCCTTGTCCTGCGAGGGTTTTGCCGCAGAGGGCCCAATCCTCGGTTTCTTAAAGACTCAAAAGTGTGGACGTAGCATTGCGTGCTATGTGTAATCGGGCAGTGCCTCAACACTGCAACCTTGTCCTGTGAGTGTTTTTTTATAAAGATTAAACAGGCAGGGTGCTACAAACTCAATCCTGCATGAATCCTCTATGTGTTGTGATTTTTCTTGATAGGGACTCTTTGTGGTCTGTGGGATATTTCAACCCATGCCAATGCGCACTATTACACCCCTTTGCCAATGGGGAAAGAAACCTGACAAAAATGGATGCACTAACCCCTGTTTGCGCCAAATCTGCAACACTGTGCATGGTTCATAAACCAAAAAAGAGCTGCAAACCCTGCCACACACAGGCAAAGTTGATGTCAAAGCAAGAACTCTCTGCTAGAGAATGCCAGTGGGTGCTGTTACCTGTCACATGACTCAAGGCCCCCAAAGTCGGCTAAAATCCGAAAATGCCCTTAAATACAGCTTCCTAATCAATGGCAACCTTCAAAGTGATGTTTTAGCGCTAAATTCAGTCATTTTCCCAGTGAATTATTGAAAGAAAAGTGTGCTGAAATCATAGATTCTCCAGGCATTCAGAGGAATCCAGGCCTCACTGACTGACAGCTGCATAAGAAAATTAGCTGTCAAACCCTGTTTAAAGTGTTTCTTTTTCCTGAAGAGATTGCAAAATGCGCCTATTTAAAGCATGTTTGTAAAGGGCTTAATTCTTTTAAATGTCAAAATCCCTTATTCATTGTGCTTATTTTTATATGTGTCAAAGAAATGATTGTTGTGGAATTTTAAAAGCAACTCAGTATTGGAGTTAAGTAACTGCTTAATTCTGATTGGGCAGTGGCCAGCCTGGGAAGGTTTGACACTTGAGTTTAGCAACCCCTTGCTACTGGAAGGCTAATGGCTGCTTAATGGTTCCCGAATATTGACAACAAGGAGCAGAATGAGACTTCATTAGACATTCGTCTTGTGGCTGAGCCAAGAACAAAGGACAGGTTCTGCTGGGGAAGGACAGGATGCTTCTCTCTATACCCCGTCCTGATCAAAGGGATCTAACAGCTGTTGTTGGTTGAAGGGAGAGAAAAAAAAACCTCTGAACTTCTTGGTGTTTAAATCTGTATTTGTGGTTAAGTTTGAAACCCATTAACTGGGCAACGTAAAGAAGGATAAGTCTGAAAATGGCTAGATGTTAACCTAACTTTAGGCTTTTGCTTTGAAGAAATTGATGAAACCTGTATCACTTAAGGAACCAAAGTTATGAAAAAAACTCTCATTGTAGCAGAACTGTCAATGTTGCAAGTTTAAGATTGTATGTACATGATCCACTGATAAGTGTCCAGAGATGTACCGAATTAGACATTATTAATCCAAACTGTTATGATTAACATTGATGAAATCCCATTGAATGAGAAAGACAGCTCTCACAGAGATGGGAATGGGACACCAGGATAAACCATTAACGTAAAACGTAATGCATGTGTCTGATTTTAGTGGAGGGCATAGGGGGTCATTCCGAGGTTGGTGCTAAGGGAACAACGATGCCAGTAAAGGAATACCGGCATTGATTACCGCTACGGGCTATTCTGAGTAGCCCGACCGCTATTAGTGGCATCGTAAAGTACGGTGCCGTTAATAGCGGTCTGGGCGCGGACACGCGACCCTCCATGCCAGCAATAGCGGCATGCCGTAAACTGGATTAGATCACAAGTGAAGCGGACATGCAATTAACGGCCTCAAGAAGGCGGAAAAAGGGATTACCGGCATTCCGTAAATACCGGCATCGCCGACCTAACATAAAATGCCTTGAGCAGTGTTCCCAACTGCCACAGTTGCACACAATCAGCACAGGTGGAGGCAATGGAGTCTGGCTGAGTACAAAAGGAGCACACCCACACACCACACCCCCTCCCAAACCAAGATGATTCCAATAGTAATAGCATTACTGGAGCTGGAGGACATGCTTGATTTGCCACAACATCAACAACAACAACAACAACAACAACAACAACAGCAGGCACCAGAGAGGAGACTCAGGAGGAGAAGGAGGGTGAGACAGGCCCAGCATGCCCCACCAGTGCAGCCACTGCCACCATGCCGGAAGCCCCCAATCCCTCGCTTCATAGCCAGTCCTTTCAACCTAACCCCTGAGCAGATCCACACCCTGTACCATCTGGACCAGGACACCATCACCACCATTGTGGACCTGATACACGATGAGATAGTGAGCCTCATTGAAATATGCACCGCCACCCCCCCTCTACTGAAGGTAGTGTCTGTGCTCCACTTCCTTGCCACAGGCACCTACCAGCACACAGTGGGGCACATGCATGGCATATCACAACCCTTATTTTCTCGGATTCTGACCCAAGTGCTGGATGCCTGCCTCAAGCACACAAGGGACTACATATCCCTACCATGGACTCCCCAGGAGATATTTGATACAAAAGTTGCCTTCCATGCACTGGCAGGCATGCCAAATTGTGTAGGTGCCCTTGGCTGCACCCACGTGGAGTTGGTGGTCCCGCATGCCATGGAAGTAGTGTACCGCAAGCAATACCACTCCATCAATGTGCAGATGGTATGCGACACCAGCAAGATCATCACACATTGTTGTGCCCGATATCCCGGATCAACTCATGACTCTATGGTCCTGCGGAACTCCACGATACCATGCTTCATGGAGCGACATGCTGGACGACGTGCCTGGCTGCTTGGTAAATTGCAGGACTGGCGCATGCATTAAGTGCAGGACTGGCACATGGCATTGAAATGGGTGGAGAGATGCACACACCATCATGCTGTCAATGTTGATGTGACTGCATGATGTGCACATCACCGAACACTGTGCCCCCAAACAATCACAAACGGTACATGACACCCAAATCCCATATGAATGAAGCAAGGCTGACAACTATCACTACATGACTAACAGGAAACCACCCCACATCCCACAACACGTGCACCACTCATCAGCGGCCGTCACCCTCCGTAACACCATCCAGAACCTTGCAGTGCATATGCACTATGTTGCTGTCTTCAGCATATCACCACACAGGACAAGCATCCCTGTGAGTGCATCAAACTGAACCCACTAGGGAATCCACTGCCTGTCACAGGGCCGCACACCCACACGAGTGCTGCAAGTCACCATGGGAATGATCAGCGCTGATTGCCCAATATTGCACAGACTACTGACAACGCTCCCTCTAAGTACATCTCACAGAACACAAATCCTCACTAATGTGACACTAACACAGCTGTATGCATACACAATGCATGTGCAACAAGACGTCAGTGCACACCATGTATCATCTCGAAGATGCAACCCACACCATTAGTCCAGGGCACAGGACACATTGAGGACTGAAAATGGTGTCAATACATCCAGGGACATGTGCATGTGGGCAATGATTACCTGTGGGCATGTGTGACTAGTACAGCTGTCCATCATGAATCGCCTAACATTTACCTTTAATTGCCTCTCATACAGGTGATAGTGGCTATCCCTTGAAGCCGTGGCTCCTCACCCCTGTCCGAAACCCACAGAACAGGCACGAGGAGGACTACAATCATTCCCTTACCCGTACCCATGTGGTCATTGAGCAGACCTTTGGCCTGTTGAAGGCACGATTTTGCTGCCTCAGCTGGTCCGGTGAGGCACTCCTCTACAGGCGTGAGAAGTTGGGCAAGATAATCATGGCATGTGTCATGCTGCAGAATATGTTCATCTGCTGGAACATGCCCCTGCCCCCTGACATTGAACTGCTACCACCTGGTGATGATGAAGGGGAAGAAGAAGATGTGGCTGGACATCATTGCATGCTGATGCACAGGAGGGACGTGCTGTGCGCCAGTCAGTGATTGCACAATATTTCTGACACACGTGGCAGCAGAGGGTGACATGATGGTTGGACAGAGGGCACTGGGTGTGAGGGTACATTTACACTATGCACTGTAAATGAATAAATGACACATGCACAATGATGAATGTCCACTCAGGTCTTGTTTTTAACACAATGGGTGTATTCAATATAACAATGTAAACGTAAGTGCAAAAACCCTACACCATCCTCCTCCCCCTCTGCCCACAACTCCCCCACATAACCTCACCCCCCGCCCTCCACAATTCCCCCACACAACCCATAACTCCCCCACACACCCTCACCCCCTCCCCCGACAACTCCCACAGACATGTCCCATAGTGTCTCAAATGCCTACATGAGGCTGCCCTGACGATCAATTGGCACTCCCTGGTCCAGGGGGGCATGTCTTGCCGGCGCGGGGTACGTGCCGACCTGCAGAGCGGGCTTGTCTGTGTCGAACTTGAAGAAGATGGTGTGGCCGACTGCTGTGATTGTGTAGCGGGATGCCCTGCCTCCATAACATCCGCTATGTGGCCTAAGACCTGACGACGGGCCGAGACCTCCTTGCAGAGGCGGCTGGTGTTGTCAGAGAAGGATTTGGCCATGGAGGCAGTGTTGTCCGTGATGGACCTGCCTAGAGAGGCTAAATCCTGACGCCACTCCTGTCTGGCCAGTCTGTTGTCCTCGATGAACTCCCGCACAAGGGCAGTAAGCAGGTCAGCCTGCTGCGGCCCCGCGGGTGCACCTGTGGAGGTAGTGGGTCCCTGGCTGTCCTGCCCAGCCTGCTGAGCCTCGCTAGTTGTCAAAATTGAACTGAAGTGCTCTTCCGTCTGCTCCTGACCAGACTGCTCCGGGGTGGTGGCGTGCTCTGTATCAAGGGACGATATTAGGGGGGGTACCAAGTGGACTTGGGGTATGGACCACTTCCGAAACATCATCTTCAATGGGCACCCATATGCCGCCCTGTGGGTCCTCCACAGCCAGAGATGATGTGTCTGCCACCTTCCCAGCCAAACTTGACTCCTTGGATTGTGGTGCCTCGCATGGATCCTCAGAATGGCCAATGGGTGGTGGTGGTGCTTCGCCCTCTACGGGCCTTGGTGGCACCGATGTGATGGGTACCTGGGGTGGCTTGCCTGTTGGTGCACGGCGCCCCCTGGGTTGTCCCCTCGAGGTGAAAGGGCGGTTGCTGTCATCCCGGGACCTCTTCTTGGGTGTGGACTGTGCAGGGGTTGCGTCCTGCTCATCGCTGTCATGGTCAGTGCCTGTGGGGGTCAAAGAGAGGGACGGCATGAGTGATGTTTTTATAGGCATCATACATACATTAGGACAATTGCCCATCCACACAATTGGGGATAATAGGCATGTGTGTTTGGATGAGCACGTTCTTTGATACATGGGTGGTTTATGCAGGCATACGTCGGCGTCACTCACGTTGCCCAAGAGCAGTGCTATCTGACATGCATAGTATTTTGGGCCTGCACACTGTGTGACCCCCACTTTGCTGGGAGTGTGTGTGTGTGTTGGACTATGGCTTGGCACTTTGAACTGACATATTGGTTGACTTTCTTCAGATTTGGCATTACAATGTTTACTTTGGGAATTCACCTCCATCGTCCGATGTTGTGGTGCCACACTCCATCTCACCAACACCTTCAATCACCTCCATTCCTATCATGCTGGCGCAGATGTCCTCCCATGGGATGAGCTTGATTTGGGAACTGGGACCTGCTCCTGTTCCCATTGCTTGGCTGCGGTTCACTGAGAGGATATTTTGTACACTAAGTCGCAGGTCGTCCCAGCGCTTGCGGCCGTCTTTGATCGTGCGTGGGGTGTTCCACACAGCACTGACCTTCTGAGCAACAAGTGCTCAGATCTCCTTCTTCTTCAGTACTGCCTCTCTCTTCATGTTATTTGAGAAAACTATGGCAGCATGCTCCTGCAGTGTGTCTACCAGCATCTGCAGCTCATCCTCATTGAATCAGTCTTTTCGCAGGTGGGCAGCTCCCTTCTTCAGGGGCTTGGGCATAGTGGTGTTATAGGTGGTTCTTTTCACCACAACAGCAAAGTCCGAAGGGTCCTGTGTGGGTGAGGATGGCAATGGATTGTGTTTTTAAAGATGGCCGCCGTGCTCCTTCCCGTTCCTGTGCGATGACGCTACATCCGGTTCCGCTTATTAGCGGTGACCATTATTAGCGGTGACCGCTAATAACGGTCCCTGCTAATGCCGCATTAGACCTTGCCAGTAGTGTTATCTGCACTATGCTTCATGCCACTAAGGGCATTTTAGGTGCCTTTAATGGTATGTTGTTAATGACCTTACTGGCATGGCGTAAAGCTTGTGCCCGCAAAGTCACAATAGTCCTCTATTAGCTGACTGATGACCCCCCGGACACGCTATTTACGCCATGCCTGTAAGGAGCATTACTACCCCCAAAATCAGAATGAGGGCCATAATTGAAAAAATGTGTATAAATGGGAAAGCTAAATTGTGGCCAACATCAATGTAGGAGTACCTAAATCCCATCATAAAGATGACAGCTCTGTTCTGACTGGCAACCAAAACAAGGCAAGTGCCTGTGGCCACTCACAGCCGTGGAGGTGTGTTTTTGAAATTCTGCCCGCACCATAAACTTGGTGATATAATTAGGTAGTATAAATATAGGAACTACACAACACATAGGACACACTGCTTCCAGAACACATCCAGGTTTCTGCGCAGCACCTTGTTCCAGAACTCTTCATCTTGTAGTCGACTCCAGACTTCTCTGAAGATCCAGATTTCTTTGCAGAATCCAGACTTTAGCATTGCTGAACTCTTTCTAGCTAGACCCAATTCCAAACATCCCAAACTAGAAGGGATTCAATACTGATCCAGTTTGGCTTACTACCATAAGGGCTTGCCTGCTGAAACTTGCATCCTCCTATCTACCCTGTCCAGTGACCCGAAGGACCCATCCAAATCCAGTCTGAGGTGCAGTCCAAAATTGACCAGAACCGCACCGCTGATCCAATCCCACCAGAAATGCCCTGCTGCCGGTAGACCTGACCCGATCCATGACCAGAACCTTGACGGTCCATTTTAATCACAAGGGACTGTAAGTATTAATAGGAAGAACAGTGACCACTAGTATATTTGCATTGTTTTATCCCAATCTCAACCCATCCCATCTTTAAATTCAGAACCCTAGTATTGTGAAAACCATTCTTGCGCTGATTTTCCTCATTTGTTTTACCATACCATTAGTCATTAGTGATTTTGAGTAACTAAAGTAGATCCCAGTAAGGAATCGGGTATCCATCACATGAAGGGTTACGCTGGCCATGTAACTATGAAGATTCATGTGTGGCATCCTCTTTTCCATAGTCATTAATATAGTGTAATGAAACCAATCTGTCATTTTTAAAACCGAATTGCTGTTTTCATTTTCGCGCCTATTTTCAAAAAATTCCTCTCACTAAAACCTCTATAACGTCTTCAATTTTAAAGATAGAAATACAATTTCAACTCTCATTGATACCCAAGACCCTTAGCTACATCCACAACCAGAAACCAGTGTATTTGACTCATTTTTTTCAAATATTGCATAGTGAAATTTTGCCGCAAATTTGCAGTTTTGAAAAGCTTACACATGTCTTTTTTTCCATCCAAAGTGTTCTTCAAATCCTATACTGATCTAAAGTGTGCACTGTTGTTTATATTGTAAATCATGTGTGTTAGGACTTATTTAGAGTTGTTGTCCTAAGAATTGCTCTCCATTTAAGCATTTTTGCACCCTTTTGCATTATTTCACAAAGCTATTTTCACCTGTCATTTTAAAAGTGTCCTATTCCAGAAACGGTTTTCTCTTTTGTTTGTGGAGGGAAGATTGCATTCTAACTCTAGACATTGGGCCTTATTACACGGATGGCGGTAGGGATTTACCGGTACCGGTAAAATACCGGTACTGGTAAATCCCTACCGCCTTACTACGAGGTCCCTTTGCGAGTTGGGGGATTTAACGCATGCTTTTTGCAGGCGTTAAAATCCAACCCGCTAAGGGACCTCAGAGCTAATTACGGCACCGCAAAATTGCGGTGCCGTAATTAGCGCCTTCCCCATTCCCATAGAGTCCTATGGGGCAGAAATGGGAATGGGGAAGGGCAATGGCGGAAGGGGGATTTACCGCCCCTCCAACCTTGGAATGGGGCGGTAAATCCCCTTTCCGCCAAGGCGGTGCCAGTATTTTACCGGCATGGGCCATGGCGCTAATAGCGCCATGGCTCACCGCCTACCGTGTAATGAGGCCCATTGTTTTTCATTCCTCAATACCTGCTGATTACTTACAGCTGTGTAGGATTGCTCATTTGTACCTTAAAGAACTTTGCAGGGGGAAATATTAACCTAAATGCTATCTGCTCACAACCCAAAACTGTTCTGTTCCCTGTGTTTTACCTTCTGCGTTAGTATAAGTGAATTCAATTGCTTTTCTTTTTTTCTGAATTGTATTGTCACTGTTAGGTGATTGCTGCCCCATAGATATATATATTAAAATGTATATGTGATTTGAATATTAAATAATTAAATACATAATTACCTTAACAAACTAGCCTGATTCCTGATCCACTGTGACCTGGGGGGTATTTTGAGAAGGTTGTGATATGAGTGGTATATCATTCAGAATATTGAATTTACAGACACAAATAAAATAAGTATTTCATTGCGCACTACATGCTAGGCGAAACCTGGGTGTGTGCTTGATTGAAATCCTCAACAGGTCAATCCTTACTTGAATATCTGAATTTGTGAACAGGCCAATAATGAGTGGTAAAAGCCCCTTTGGAATGTCCCAGCCATTCAGCTCAGACCATAAGAGGCCCCTATCAACTGTGTCAAATGCGTCAGAAAGATCAATAGTGGCAATATAAATTGAGTCATACTGATATTTTACCTGGCTGATAATACTCTTCAACAGGAAACCATTAAGTGAGGTGCCGATCTGTTTCTGAAACCCTGCTTGTCATTTCTTAATACGACCATTAATGGCATGCCATTTCTCAAGATGGCCCAATAGCAAGGCCACAAAGACCTTGCTGTCGGAGTCAAGGATAGGTATTGGGCGATAGTTAAGTGGATCTAACCGTGATCCTTTTTTGTATATAGGCAAAACATAGGCTGTTGTCCAAGAAATGGGAAATCATTTGGTCTGGGCTATATGCTCAAACAAAGTAGATAAAATATGAGCCCAAACTTTGGGATTCCCCTTAAATAACAAATTAGATAATTTATTGGGACCCGGGGCTCATGAAGAACTAATATTCTTAATTGTTTCCAATGTCTGAGAGTAGTCAACAGATAGTTTCCAGCTATCATCAGACAGATGAAATTCGATGATTTTATCAGTTAAACAATTAGCCGATATAGCAAATAATGAAGTATAATGTGACACCCAGGTCTGTTCAGAGATAGGATTTAAGTGATAGTATGACTGTGATTTCACAAGGTCATTTATCAGCTTCCAAAAGCATTGAGAATTTGGATTACAAAGGGCTTCAAGCACAGACCCAGCATCCGGCTGGCTCCTAAGAGAGCGGTTACCCCTCAGCTATCGTTTATGAATGAACATAGCTTTTTTTATTTGTGATTGTTCATACATTGATGACAAGGGTGAGGACCTATTAATGGATCGAATAAGTGCTCTCGTTTCACTTTTTTCCTGCCAACATCTGGGTCGAACAGATGCACATGTTGTTTACGAGGTCCCCTCAGCCTTTTACGTCTCGTGGAAAAATTGTTGAAGATGTTCATCAATGAAACCACCAAATTGCCATTCAGGTTCCATTTGATTAAAAAGTGAAACAACTAGTCCATTTACGCGAGAAACTGTAAAACGTATTCCAATTAATCCTATTTCCTGCGGGGTAAGTCGTAATGCCACTTGAATGAACACCCGGTACAGCACCAGCATTACCTCCTACCTGAATCTCAACAATCAATGTACAATGGTCAATGTATGCATTTGGGAGTATTTTAAAGAAATACATTTGTCAAATAAACTACTACAAACAAAAATGTTCTCAACTGTCAAGAAACTACACCCATTGGAACAAGTGTATTTACTAAGTATGCCACAGAGGATTGAGCCATTTAGTAGGTAAAAACCCATCCCTCTTAGTTTATGAAACCAAACATTACCAAGACGATCCCTTCCCTTCCATGTTAAGACAATACCATGATCAATACCCTGATTTATTCACAGAAAATTAAGGTTGCAAGAAAGCAAAATCAAACCATTTGTCCATTTATCCATCCTCATGAATACAATTACAAATGATATCTGTAAAACATTTAACACCAATATGCCAATATATATTATGAATCAAGATGTTAAAAATGGAGTCTACAGAGATTCTGACAGAAGTAGCTAATAAACCATTGGTGTTTATTACACAGTCAATTATTGACAGCAGTTGGTTTGATTTTACTAATGTCAAAAGGCCACCAAATGGACGACTGCAATCACCTTTTTTGCAGCTTGAAATGAAAAGCAAACAATCAAATACCAGTGACTGAGTAAACCAAGTTTCTTGTAGGGAAATGATAGAAAAGGACCTAAAGAAATGGACTGACTAAAGGATTAGTTAGCAAATGGATGTTACCCTGAGTATTCCAGGACAAATATTTAATTGGGAGAGAGGTAGTGTTAGGACGATTGCAAAGGCCCACCGCTGGAACAACCACTAAGGGACCAGGGAATCCAGGACCAATCGCTCTCTTGATTCCCGAGATTTTAGATGTTTATAGGAATTTGGGTCACACGGTTCATACCACTGTGATCAACATAAACTAGTATCTCATTAGGTAGAGAATAGGGGAACGCTTCATTTGCACCCACTTGACATGATAATAGAAGTGGATTCTCTCAATGTCACGAGAAGTGATTGCACGAAGAACAGGAATTGCATTAAGAAGACGCAATACATTATGGTGATTCAGGGTGACGTGTTTGTTTACAGGCTGAACACTTTCCAAAAGGGCTCATGGCACTAGACCACGAGCCTCAGTTATGGCAGATCTAAAAGGACCTCCAGCCTCCTCTCCCCAGGGCTGAAAACGACACTTAGTCAAAGTTTCCCTTCCCAATGAGCCTCTAAGCACACTGTAAGTTTGATTTTGTAATGCGCTGCCTTTGTTAAGACCGAGTTCATTTGGATTGTCAAGTGGGTAAATTTAATTTGTCTGTATAGTATTTACCTGCTGTAAAAAAGAGGTACTTTGATCAAAAGGCAGAGGATCCTTCATTTGAAAACTAGAAAAGGGACTTCTAAAGACAGCAGCCAGGGCATAAATATTAGTGTTAGAAGACCCAAGCTTATTCTCTATATGAGATTTAACATTAGCTGTGGAGATTAGAAAATAATTTCTGCAGACTGCTGGCGGGCGTAGGGGGGTCGTTAAATATTGATGGATTCTGCCAAGGTCTCAGCATGTAGACAAAGATTCATATTAGGTGGATTAACAGCCATGGTAATGGGCCGATCTAAAATGGTATTAGTAGGAACGGGTTCTACACAAACAGAAACAGTTACAACCACGGGTTCAAGTTGAACAGATTTGGAAGGTAAAACGAGATCAGATTTTATAATGAAACAATCGTTTTCATCAGAGTGAGATGACATTGAGTCAATAGGCCTTTGAAAACAAGTAACATCTTTAACGAAAGCGGCTTTCAGCAAGGCTTGGTATGCGGAAAACAAAGAAAAAATATGCAGTAATTTGTCCATGGGTCGAGCGAACATTAGATGTTAAAGGTTGACTGGCGTGAGTAAAAGAATCACAGTCGGTATGCTCATTAATGATCGATGGGGTCAAATCTAGGGGTGGAGAGGGCGGAAGGGGAAGATTTATGACTTGCAGCATTTCAGAGTCAGTTAAGGGAGCACAGTGAGGGAAGGGGTCCTAACCATTCCGCGCCCACTGGGCAGGTCGTACATTAACAAATGAGCGGTAGTGAATGGCATTAGTTTCAAACAACTCGAGTTGGTACTCACCCTTACCGGGCTGCCCACTTTGCACTCCCAACTGCGCTGACACTCAGTAGCACTCCTGTTCGTGTGCGTCACGCTGTGGGAGGTGTTATGTAGGATTCAAGCAGGGACGATTAGTTATTGCTGAGCAGGACGCTCCCAGGCCAATCCAATCTGTTTCCACACATTGTCAAAATTAGATAGTTACAGAGAGTGGAGCTCAGAGCCAAAGAGTAGTTGAGTGTTCACGTAAAGGCTCCATGGAACAAGTGACGCTGCCCAACTGCATTGACACTCAGTCGCACTCACATTTGGGCGTGCTTCACGTTGTAGGAGGCGTTATTTATTTATTTTCTATATTTATAGAGCGCATTGCAGCCCTTGGGCATTGAGGCGCTATAAAGGACATGAAAGAAGGCATGATTCAGGGTTACAAGAATGCAGCCCCACGGAAAAACTTGGTGCAGAATGATAGAATACATAGTGAACAGTTACATTGGGCATTACAGGTAGGCATACAATGAGTGCATCCGCTTATGGTTTTCCAGGCAACTGTTTAGACAAAGAGCCTAGTCTTGATGGCTTTCCTAAAGGTGGCGTGAGAGTCAATCTGACGCAATTCTGGAGGGAGAGCGTTCCAGTGGGTGGCTGCCATGTTAGGGAAGCTTGAGCCGCCAGTGCGCACTTTGTGTGTGATGGGTGTCATTATTCTGTTGGTGTAGGCCATTCTTGATGGTCTAAAAGTGGTGCGGGGGATGATTCTGTGGGCTAGGTAGGGAGGTGCTAGCCCATGGAGGCATTTGTGCGTTAGGGCCAGTGTTTTGAACACAATCCTCTCCTTGACGGGGAGGCAGTGAACCTTCCACCTGATTTCCGAGATGTGGTTGTGTCTTGAGGTGCCTGTGGCGGCTCTAAGGGCGTTGTTTTGAGCTAGTTGGAGTTTGGCCAGGTTTTTGCGGGAGGTCCCTACATAGAGTGCATTGCAGTAGTCCATCATGGAGCCGATAATCGCCCTGGCAATAGTGAGACAGTTTTCTTGGGAGAGGAAGGGTCTAGCTGCGTTAAGGAGTTTGGAGTGGTATGCTGATGCAGAGGCGACGGCATTGACCTGCCTATTCATGGATAGGTCAGGTTCAATGTAGACTCCCAGAGTCTTAATGACTTTGGAGACTGCAATGGGGATGTTGTCGATAATAAAGGATGAGTATTGCTCGCCCAGTTTTCCTAGGGTGCCTGGAGATCCAATTAGTAGAAGTTCTGTCTTCTCACTATTCTCACTTACTTCTCACTATAAGCCAGTTATTTGCCATCCAGGATTGGATGGTAAAGTAGATGGTATTGAGGGTGTTAAGGTCAGACTGGTAGTCACCTGAGAGGGGGATTAATACCTGAGTATCATCCGCCTAATTGGTGTATGAGATGCCTAGGGCGTCCAGAATTGTGAAGAGTGGCCTAGTGAAGAGGTTGTATAGTGTAGGGGCAATACAGGAACCCTGTGGTGTCCCACATTTGATGTGACTAGGGTCGGCACATGAGGAGTCTGAAAAAAACCTTCATGACTCTGTCCTGTAGAAAGGAGGTTATCCAACTACAGGCGCTTGGAGAGAAATTATCTGCAGTGGAGAGGTGGTGACATAGAGTCTGATGATCTACCAGATCGAAGGCAGCGGAAAGGTCCAATAGGAGAAGGAGCACGGGTTTGCCGCCGTCTCTGAGATCGTCCATTTGATTTTTTAAATCAAGCAGGGCAGTTTCCGTGCCATGTCTCGGTCGGAAGCCGGATTGGCTTAGACCGAGGAGGTGGTTGTTCTCGATTAATTCTTGGACTTGCAGATAAGCTGCTTTGTCCAGAATTTTTAGTAGGAACGGCACAGTGGTAATAGGCCTATAGTTCCCAGGGACTAGTGGGTCGAGGGATGGTTTTTTCAGGAGCGGGCGGACCCATGCTTCTTTGAGTGACGTGGGGACGCGGCCTGTCTGGAAGGAGGAGTTTATAAAGGCGGTAAGGACTGGGGTGAGGGCAGAAGCGCAATCTTTGATGACCTGAGCAGGACAGGCGTCACCTTTGCAGTTGGAGGCTTTGATGGAGTTGAGGAGAGCACAGACCTCGGATCCAGTCATATCCCTGAAGTTAAACACAGGAGTGGGTTTCACAGTAGGGCTGTACCGAACTTTGGCTTCAAGTCTCTATTCTGCCGAACTTCGGATGAAATACAGCTATCCGGCTTCGGCAGAATAGTTTCTGTGTAGGGACTGGAAGCCGAAGTCCACTTTCTATGATTAGCTGCCCTCTCCCTGTTTGGGAGATGACAGCCAATCATAGAAAGTTTTACAGTGTTCAGGCTGCAGAAGCCAAACAAGCTGTTTGCCTATTGGCTTCTGCAGCCTGACCACAGAGGAACCAGCCTAACGTGTTGAAATAGGAAGCGAGGGAAGGGAACAGTTCTTCCCTTCCCTCGCTTCCTATGCCAACGGACGGGCTCCAGCAGATGCCAGCACCCGGACCCGGAAAGATCACCAGGTAAGTGACCATGACTGCCCCCCCACCCCCCTCATCACAGTGAGGCCGCGGGGATGCCCTGCACCCCCGCGGTCTCACTGCAATAATTTTCTGGATGCTGGTCGGGCCACCGGTGCAAAGCCGGTGGCCCAACATTGCTTTGCATTGGGGGGCCGCTCCTAGCGGCAACCCCAGAGTCATGAGGCCGCCGGGGCACTTTGCCGACCCCGGCGGCCTCGATTTCAAATGTGCCCCCCCTCATCACGGTGAGGCCGCGGGGGTGCTCTGCACCCCCGCGGTCTCACCGCAATAATTTTCTGTATGCTAGTCGGGCCACTGCTGCAATGCCGGTGGCCCTACATTGCTTTGCATTGGGGGGCTGCTCCTACAGGAGCGGCCCCCCCAGACTCATGAGGCCACCGGGGCACTTTGCCCACCCCAGCGGCCTCGTTTTGAAATGTGCCCCCCCCCCACCCCTTCAGCACGGTGAGGCCGCGGGGCCACAGGGAACCCCCACGGCCTCACCGCAATAATATTGTTGTCCGTCAGGCCACCGGTGCAAAGCCAGTGGCCCGACATTGTTTTGCATTGGGAGCAGCCAGGCCAAACCAATCTGATTCCGTACTCTGTCAAAATGAGATATTTACAGAGAGTGGACCGCAGGGCCGAAGAGTAGTTGAGTGTTAATGTAAAGGCTCCAAGGGACAAGAGATGCTGCCCATCTGTGCTGACACTAAGTCGCACCCCGTGGTGTTTTCAATGGAAAGGGCAACATGTTTTCTAATAGTAAAATTAATGGCATTATACACAAAGCAAAGCAAAGCAAAGTGAGTATATTAAAATTAAAAATAAAACAGGGCTTCTACACGGCTGCAAGATGGCAATTCTTCACATGAATCTCTTGCATTACCCTTAGACTAAATTGCTTTAAAAAGGTGGTCTTCAAACGAGAGATATTGTAATGAGCAGAACACAAGGAGAAAGGACTACCTGTTGCATGTTATGTGTGAGAATTGATTCCAGCCGTGTTTCAGTTTGAACTACGAGCTTTACAAGTCCAACATTTAAAAGGGGAAACGCAAAAGTGCAAGTCCCAGATGTCAACAGTGGAATTACATACAGTGGAATTACTGACAGCAGACACTTAACGTGGACAACAAAAAGGGAAAAGTAATTTACAACAGCAACGACTCACAGGCAGAAGTGTCTTCTATAGTAATAATGTGAGGCTATTTCTTTATTTCCAAGTGCCGAATCTACTAGCATTGTGGGCAGGCATATTGATAACAGCAGCAGCAGCAGCGAGACCTCTGTGTGGTAACTATGACCCTTGCGGCGGCGCTGAAGCTCGGTGCACCGCCTGTTACACAGCAGCTCTACAACCAGGCAAATCAAGCCATTCAACGCATTATCAAGGAAAGCCGGCCTATGTACATTGATCACCGCTAACAGGGATCATTAGGTAATTAAAATGCAGTCTGATGCCTCCAAGGACCTCTGCGTCTCAAAGGAGCTGGAGGTTGAGCACAGAGAAAGAGTGCGCGTGCAGGCAAGTGAAGTTGTGTTCAGCTGGTGAACGGGTGATTAGTCACAAAGTCCCGTTTGTTTGTGTGCGCAGATACTATTTTTTCCCCGCCGAAACCACTTGGGCACTTTGTTAAGGTAATAAAGTACGTGGAACTTTGCCTCGCTAAATTGGTTGTTATCAGCTTTTAATTAGGGTAGCTCATAGTGTGAAATGATTCACTTAATGTGCGAGCATGGAAAACAAAGCTTTGCGGCTTTGACCTCCAAACAAGAATCTGCACGCCCACGTGATTGAATGCCACTACAGGGCGATACCAAACAAAGCACGGAACAGGGGGAGGACCAGAACTAAACGAATGTTTCATGTTTAACGTCACGTGGCCTCTTAATGAGAGCATACCCTTTTGTGTTCTGCGACTCATCTAACGCCTGTGCCCACATGGATTGGTGTGTTGATATTTATCATGGCACCTTATTAATATTCATACAGTATTCAGCTAAGCACTCGCACAGATGTCTATGTATTGTGGCTGTCCTGGAAGAGAAGGCAGCACCCCCTTGCTCTGTGCCCCACTTGTGAATCCTCATTGAGCTGTTGCCTTGTGCGCCATGCCCTCTCGCTCACTTAGTCCTGCGAGATCGTGATGCAACTGCACACTGAAGACTATGCAATCACCACATACCTCCTTTGATTGAGAAGGATGACATGGGTAATTCCATCACAAGGAGCCAAATACCGAGTTTGGCGGTACTTTGGTGGTTAATCCACTGAATTACCACCAAAATGGGTTATCTTCACTGCCCTTGGTCCTGTGGGTTTACCATGGGTTTAAGAGTGGTGGTGTTAGTACCCATTTCTTGGAGTGCATATTACTCCATGGGGGTTTGATTGAAATTACCATGGGCAGTAATTCCACAGCGGTAATTCTGATGATTTTTGGCGTTAAAGTGGAGGATTTACCTTCAGCAGAATGCTGGCAGTAAATCCGCCACTTCAACTCCAAACTTGGGATTTGGCAGTGTGGTAAAAATGGAATTACCACCACATTTGTCCTGCACCGCCAAACTCAGCATGAGCCCCAAAGTCGTTATACTTTGCAGGTCTTCCCCTTTGTCGGCTGGGACTAGTGCTCTGACTTGCTGCTAATGCTCAGGTATGTTCATCTTCCTGCCCATGTTCCTCAGTTCTGTTCTTATTGTCTCTGCTGGGTTGTGGGTACAGTTAATTGCTCTCTCTCTCTCAGGATTCTGACTGGCTGGAATAGCACCCTTCCTCTGCATTCATGAGATGGAGATTACAGGTGTCAAATGTGCACTGCACCCCCATCCTTTCCTCTTAGCAAACACTGCCCCTCTCTTTAAGTTCCACGTCTTTCCATCTTGGGTGCACACTTGACTTGTACTGTTTTTCGACCTCTTATTGCTTGAATGTACCTGGATCTGTGATTTTGTCCTCGTGTATCATCTTTGTTTTCTCTACATCATCCTTAGCCAATTGTATTCTCTGCACTGCCCTGCGTTGGTTCACACAATCTTTCATTTTCTTCACTCTCCATACTGGCAACTTCGTGTCCATTGTCAAGTCTTTTCTCACTTTGGCCAGTCCTGGTGGAAGAGGGGTGGATGAAGCTTTTCTTCCTCTCAATATGTGATAGGAGGATATGCCTGACACTGGATCTGGAGTTAGCCTGTGTGCAGCACTTGCTTCCATGGTGCTTTCGCACAAGTTCATGCCTGTGGCTGTTGCTGGTTGGATCACTCCTTTTATAAAGCCATTAACTTTAAGTAGCCTATTGGTCTGGGGTGGTAGAGTGCTGCTATTATTCGACTAATATTGCGATGTTCTAGAAAGGTCTTCATCTCTATAGAGGTAAGCTGAACTTTGTCATCGGTTACCATTTCGCACGGTCGACCTTCTCTTTGAAATACTGGGACTCATTCTGAGTATGGAGGTAATCATGGCGCTATTTGCACCATGACTACCTCCCATACCGGTACCGAGTCCGGCCTGGTTCAATTGGGACTTACCGGTCCATTCCGACCTTGTAGAGACCGGTAAGTCCCCATTGAAAAAAACATTCCCCATTCCCATTTCAGCCCCCATAGGGCTCAATGGGAATGGGGAAGTAGCTAATAACGGTACCACAATTTGCGGTACCGTTATTAGCTCTCTGGTCCCGTAGCGGCTCCCGCTAAGGGTGCCTGGTAAAACCAGGCACCCGTTACGGGACCCGCTAAGGGACCTCGGAATAGGGCGCAAAGGGATTACCGGCACCGATGTCCGGTATCCCTTTGCGCCCACCTCGGAATAAGGCCCACTGTCTTTAAGGGTCCAAACACTGTTTTCCAGGTGATGTGCAGCCTGAAATGTTCTTTGTCCCCATAGACAGGTAGTCCACCATTACTTTTAAATCCTAATGCTCTTGTTGCATATATTCTAGTCCAACCCTATTTTTTCCCATGCTGCTGATGGAGTTTCAGTTGGTACAAATGGAGCGCGTCTGACTTTTTACTTTTATCACTATTGAGATATCCATTATAATTTTCTAATGTCGAGTCCGCTTCTGTATCCATGCGAGGTCACCAGTATGATTCTCTGGTTCTTCTATTAGTAATGGTAGTGCCTAAATGAGCCAAATGCGCTATTCCAATTATCGTGTTCCTTAGGGTTTGAAGCAGAACCACTCAATTGTTCCTGAACAGTAGCCCATTTTCTACGTGCAGCGGCTATTTTCGACAAAGGGCATAAATCTTCTCACACGGTTTTCTCATTCAGCCATCCATTCCTTATCCAGTGACTTAACTTCTGCATTGCCAAATACTGGGCCATTTCCTCCAGCCAATTTGTTTGATTATTTCCAAAAATTCATGTCCTCTCGTAAATATCGTCTCCCTCATCGTTCAATGGCATCTGTGACATGCAATCCTCAAGGGAATTCTCCACCCCATTGTATGCATTATTTTTATTTATTTATTCATTTATAAAGCGCCAGTGACCCGCAGGCATCTGGGTGCACAAAGTAGCCGAACATGTAGAAAACATGACTCAAAGAATAATTAATTCCTAGACCAACATCAATCAAACTTGCGGGAGATGAGAAACAATTATTTGAAAAGCATTTTTTTCAGTGATGATCGAAAGGTTTTTCTCATTTTTATCTGAACGTAAGGCATTTGGCAGGGAATTCCAGACCCGCGCTGCCAATATAGGGAAGACCCTTCCTAAACCCTTGGATCTTTTGGATTTGTGGTTGTTAATAAGTCCCACATTGGCAGAACGTAAAAGACATCCAGGTTTGTATAATGAAATGCAGATCTTCAAACAGGCCTTTGCCTTACCATAGATTTATCTGCTATGTAAGCTGTCTTGAACTGAATTCTATCAGAGCCAATGTACAGAGTGCCTGCCAGATGATATGTGCTCATGTCTGGGATGCACTTAATGATGCAAATAGCATCATTTTCAAGGTTTTTAAGCTATTGCAAACATTTTTTACTGGCCCCCAACAGTAATGCATTGCAGTAGTCCAGACGTGAAAGAATGATGGGTCAAGCGACTGAGGACCAGTTAGTTTCTGAAATAAAAGACTTGATATTCTTAAGAAGTCTTAGGTAGTAGTGAAAGGTCCATGAGATACAACCCGTCTGATTCTCAGCAGCAAGGGAAGAGTCAAGAAAAACACTGAGAGTCTTAACGTTTCCAATAACTGGATTGGCACAGTCCTTAACGCTGGAGCATGAATATTCCTTCCGAGTTTGGCTCTAGCCACGGGGCTTCCGAATAGCAATAATTTAGTTTTGGCTCCATTAAGACAGAGCCAATTTTCAGTCATCCAATGTTCGATGACACCATAGAAGGAGTTCAGGTTCAGGGTGTCTGTGTCATGATCCTCGCTGATTTCTAGAATCAGTTCGGTGTCATCTGAGTAGGTTGTGAAAAAGATCCCTCTGGTCTCTAAAACACTACAAAGGGGTCTAGCATAAAAGTTAAAGAGCGTAGGTGAGATGCAAGCACCCTGTGGGACATTGCAGAGATTGGGAGCAGGTTTTGATGAGGCACTTTCCCAGAAAACCTAGGATTGTCCGTGAGTTAGAAAATATTTAATCCAGCTCGTGCATTGGGAAGCACAATTCCCTAGGCCACTTGACTATTTTAGTAGAACCCGTATTTGTATAACTGCTCACTGTGTCTATGCTGGGTATTTTAAAACGCTGTTAACTTATCTTTGCTTTGAATTGCTTGCAGCTTGCACATTGTTTGGGATTCTTCCCTTTCATTACGGGCTCGCTTAGAGGCTATACTTAGCTTGAGGCTAATCCTCTTTCTTTATCTACTAAGTGGGCTCTCTGCCTCACTTTCGTGCCGGTCCCAGCACTCATGTGCTGTAGAGACCACCCGCGCAGCGTACGAGCGCAGCAGGTGCGTCGTCAGCGCGCCGAAGGCGCGTTTAAGGCAAGCCCGCCTGTGCCCTTTCTGAGCCGAGGCGATGTTAGAGGGGGGCCGAATTTATACCAGAAGTCAGTTGTTGGCTCTAGCTCCAGTCACGACTATCAGACCATCGGGATGGGAAGATGCTGCAATATACTCTGACACTCTGCCCACCTCTATTATCACCAAGCATAATACCGCGGCAGCCTGCCCTGCTTATTTAATACTGCTATTGAATGCTTGCTCACTTCCGGCACATTCAGGTGAAATTCACTATTTGATATCTCAAAGTAAACCTGATCTACTGTGTCTTACTAAGACTTGGCTGAGCACTAACTCGTCACCTGCACTGGTTCAAGCTATTCCACCAGATTACCGTTTTATTCACCTGGACCTCCCTCCTCCATGTCATGGCGGAGGTGTTGCCATGATATATAAATCTGAATTTACTATCAATGAGATTACCCTCCCCCATGAATTAGACATGGAAACTGGTCTTTTTAAATGCACTTTCCCCCCAGCCCACTCTTACTATTTTTCCTTATATATCACCCTCCTAATCCCATAGGGACCTTTGGCGAGCGTTTGTTGGACCTTCTGGCTGATTTACAAATGAGATACACCCGGTTAGTAGTTTTGGGTGACCTCAATCTTAAATTTAATTTACCCAGATCCTCTGCGCTCAATTTATTCTTTGATAGTTAGCTGGATCTGGATCTCCATCAAATTGTGCTTTCCCCCTACTCACAAGTTGGGGAATATACTCGATCTAGTCTTTATAGCTAACACCACGCTCTCACTACAGTCATAGAGCCCATGGTATGGACTGATCACTTCCTCGTTTCATGTATTCTTAAAGGAGTGATACCTTGCGTCAAGACATTTTTTCCTAAAATTTTACACCATTCCTGGCGTACGATTGATCCTCAGGATGTGGTCTCCCTGGTGGCAGCAAAATGCAACTTGGACCCTCACATCTCCTTGAAGACTCTGGCCCTCTCTTTACAGGAAGCAGCTGATAAGGTTGCTCCTCTTAGACTTATTCAGCCTCATAGATTACCATCAGAACCGTGGTTCTCCGAATCTCTGAAGGCAGAGAGGCTCAAACTTAGACAGTCTGAACGCGCTTGGCGCACATTTTATGATCCCCATTTTAAGGCTATATTTAGAGAGCAATTAGCATCTTACTCCAGTATGGTTAAAACAGTTAAGGCCGCTTATATCTCTGAAAAAACTGAAACTATCCTGTGTAAACCAAAGGTGCTGTTCACTGCTGTTAAGGCACTGTCTTCTTCTGATAAGCTTACCTCCAGTTTTACACCTACTCAAAAATTGTGCGATGATCTATCTCACTTTTTAGTACTAAAATTAGCGACATCTGCCACAATATTTAAAAAAATATTTCAGATGGTAATAATATTGTACCTAATCTAAAACCATCGCCATCAGAACTGCCCACCTGGTCGATTTTTCCACCTTTTTCTGAAGAAACAGTCCTTGCAGCCATTCATAAAATCAAATCCTCTTCCCCCTCTGATGCTATTCCAGTAGTTATTATGAAAACTATTTCTCCTGCTCTTTTAGGGGAAATCACTACTGCCATTAACAACTCCTGTCAGTCAGGGATTATTCCCCCTGAATTGAAGGCGGCCAGAGTGATCCCTCTGCTAAAGAAACCCACCCTGGACCCTACAGTCCTTGCCAATTTCCACCCTATTTCATTTCTTCCTTTTCTTGCTAAACTATTGGAATCTTTGGTCACTACCTTACTCTCTTCCTATCTCGAATCTTGTTCACTTCTTAGTCCTACTCAAGCTGGCTTTAGACCTGGTAGAGGCACAGAGAGTGTTCTGGTCTCCGTCCAGGACGATATGGCCAGGCTGGTAGACTCAGGTGGGGTGGGCGCCCTGATTTTACTCGATCTATCATCGGCCTTCGACACAGTCGATCACCCCATCTTGTTGTCCCGCCTTGCCCAGATTGGTATATCTGGTCAAGTACTAGCCTGGTTCACCTCATTTCTGGTGGATTGCACCCAGACTCTCGATATGCCACATTTTCTATCCACCCCCTGTCTTCTTAGCTGTGGCGTGCCACTGGGCTCCTCCTTATTGCTGATTATTTTTAGCATCTACATCTGGGCTTTAGTTGGTCTCATCCAGTCCTTCGCCATCAGGTGCTACTCGTATGCCGACGACTCTCAGATCTTGATCCGTTTAGTCCTAGATCAGGCTGAGATGGCGACATGTCTGCATGAGTGCCTAACTGCCGTGGGGAACTGGATGAACCAAAACTGGCTCAAATTGAACGCCGATAAGACAGAGGTTCTTGTGGTAGGGTCCCTCCCCAATCCATCACTTTGGATGTCCTCTTTCTGGCCCACATCTTTAGGCAGCCTTCCCATCCCCACTGGGAAGTTTAAGAATTTAGGAGTCACACTGACTGCCTCTCTTTCTATGGAGAGTCAGGTTGCCATGGTATGCAACACTGCCTACCTTCAGTTGAAAGCTCTAAAAAAAGTATTGCCCCTTATCCCAGAACATCTTCGTGCCACGGTCGTAGATGCCCTTATACTTTCTTGGCTGGATTACTGTAATTCTTCATATCTTGCCCAACCGAGTGGTCTTATTCAGAGATTACAGCGCCTACACAATATGGCGGCTAGTACAGCCACTGGCTCCCCTTATGGGGCACATATCTCCCCTTTCCTGCGCTCTCTACACTGGCTTCCAGTATCTCAGTGCATCCAATTTAAGGCTCTGTGTATTGTCCATCGTTCCATTCACAATGTTGGTCTAGAGTTTTGATTTATAAGTTTGTGCGTTATCTTCCTAGTCACCAGCTTCCCTTGGCGTCGGCAGATCTGCTTGTTGTGCCATCCTTTAATCGTGCCAGTATGCCATTCCTTCTCTGTAGCTGCGGCCACTGCTTGGAACAAGCTACCGACTTCTATAAAGAAGTTGGCCAGCCATCTGGCTTTTAGGAAAGCTGTGAAAACCTTTCTCTTTTAGATCGGTTCTCCTTCTGCTGGCCTCTCATTATCCATGGATATCTGTCTCTCCTCTAGTGCGAAGATGCCTTTGGGCGACCCTTGCGCTTAATAAATTCCAAATAAAAAAAAAAAAAAAAATACTTCCCAGTTTGGCTGTGGCCACGGGGCTTCCGAATAGCAATAATTCAGATTTGGCGCCATTAAGACAGAGCCAATTTTCAGTCATCCAATGCTTGATGACACCATAGAAGGAGTTCAGGTTCAGGGTGTCTGTGTCCTGATCCCCATTGATTTCTAGAATCAGTTGGGTGTCATCTGAGTAGTTTGTGAAAAAGATCCCTCTGGTCTCTAAAACACTACAAAGGGGTCTAGCATAAAAGTTAAAGAGCGTAGGCGAGATGCAAGAACCCTGTGGGACATTGCAGAGATTGGAAGCAGGTTTTGATTAGGCACTTTCCCAGCAAACCTAGGATTGTCTGTGAATTAGAAAATATTTAATCCAGCTCGTGCATTGGGAAGCACAATTCCCTAGGTCTGAGAGAGTGAGAGCAGGCGATCATGATCCAACAGATCGAAGGCTACAAACAGATAGAGGAGGACCAGGAGCCCAACATTCCCCTGGTCCAATATCTTCAGCAAGTCAGTCTGTAGATTGAGTAAAGCAGTCTCTGAACTATGGTCAGCCCTAAAACCAGATTGTTTACTGTGAGGTATGGATGCTGATTCGACATAGGCTTGCAGTTTGTTGGTAGCTGCTTTGTCCAAGACTTTCAACATAATATTTGAGTTGGTAATTGCTCTTAGATTTTTGGCATCTTTGGGGTCCAGACCAGCCTTTTTCACAAGATGGGTGATGGTGACAACTTGGATTGCTTCCGGGACAGATTGTTGGTCAAAAGAAGAGTTGACAAGTCTGGTGAGAACAGGAGGGAAACTGATTTTATTGTCCAACACTAGTTTAGCAAGGATGATATTCTCGCTGCAGGAGGTGGGATTCATTGAGGTGAAGGTTAAGTTTATCTCACAATCTTTGATATGTTTGAAGAAGAACTTATATTGTCCCTCATGTTTTTTTAGTTTTGGGGAAGGCTGAGTCTGAGGAACCGTGCTATTTTTCAAATCATTTTTGATTCTGTCGTGACCTATCCTAAGTTTATTGGCATCCTCACAGTCCTGATTAGTGGGGTGAATAGGTTGGGCAAGAGCCGTAGGACTTTCAAGAAGTTTCAGGATCTCAAAGAGGTTCTTGGAGTTGTTTTTGACGCGGGATATTTCTTCACTGAAGAAATTCTTTTTGGCTTCAATGATTTTAAGTTTGTAAGCCAATTCCAAGGATTTCCATTTCATTTTGTTACAGGCAGTCGGATGTTTTAACCACATTTGTTCAATACTCCTTTTCTGGGTTTTTTAGAGCAGAGAGATCAGGGGTATACCATATTTTGCGATTGGTGTTTTCCCTCACAAGTTTCTTCTTAATGGGAACAATTTCATTCAACAGTTTAGTCAGAGCATTGTTGTAAGTCTCCAATAGTAACTCTGGGGAATCCGAACACCCAGTGGTAGGCATGGTATCTTGCAGACTGCTCTGGAGGTGGAGGGTTTTGATGTTTTTGAAATTACGGTGTACACCACTTTGATTGGATGAGGTGTTTTTTTTTTGGAACGTCATCTAGGTTTATTGTGAAGTCAATTATGCAATGGTCAGAACATATGCCTGGGGAGGTATTTTTTATTTCCACATTAAGGTTTCTAGAAATCACCCAGTCAAGAATATTGCCTGATCTAGCCATAGGTTTGTTGTTCTTAACCTTGAAGTTGATTTCCAACAGTGCCTCTTCTAGAGAGGCAGCTTCTGTAACCCTTGTGTGATGGAGCCATCGATTAATATCACCTTCTACTAAAGCTGAACAGTTCACGCCATTTGTTGTTTTTAATAGCTGAATTAGATTCTCATTAAAGTTTCCCATCTCACCTTGCGGGCGATAAACCAAAATGAGATTAAAACAGCTACAGGCGGCCGGAGTGAGTTTCAGGTGTAAAATGTCACAGTTATAACAGGCACTCAGGCTTTCAAAAAAGCGGAAAACATTTTTTGCAATGATGGCAACTCCACCCCCATGGCCCAGTGCACGATTTTTGCAGATGATAAAGTATCCTTTCGGGATTGCCATGCCAATCATAGGGGCACTAGCATCTGTCAACCATTTTTGTGTTAGGCATAAGGTGTCCACATCACAATGGGTAATGTAGTCAAGAATGTCGGGAGCGTGTTTGCATTAAGGACCTCGTGTTCAATATGGCAAATCAATAAAATGTATAGGGCAGCCTGTAATTTGAGGATTATCACACGGTATCCTGATTCCATTTGTACAAGCATCAATTTGAGGGTGTAAAACAGCGGTATTCACGGCTCACGAAGTGCTGATACTTTATCAGCCAGGTCGCAAGTACTAGTTAAGCTAATGACGTATGGCTGCTGTAGGGTCTGAGTTAGAACTTGGGTCTGAAGGTCCCTGCTTAAATGCCGTATCTGCAGCGATGCTTTCAGGGGAGGAGGGGGCCCCATCCGTCTTTAGCATTAGGTATTTATTGATAATGACAAGATGCAAGGCTTTTTGTGCAGCCAAGAGCAGATTTAATTCTGTAGGGTGGCCCATAATCATCCAAGAGCATATACCCCTGTTGTGTGCAGGCTACAAGTTCCTATCCTGTATGCACCTTGCAGATCACTGTGAGTTTGTTTTAAAGGCAAGGAATCGAAGTTGTCACGCACAGGCGTTGAAGCGATTGGGAAGCATTTAATAAATGAGAACAAAGAGGTGTTCTCAAAGTGACCAAATCAATATACAAACTTACACAGCAAGAGGAAAGCAACCTTTTCCGGCGAACCGCTGATGCCAGACGATGAACGGCGAAGACCGGGCTGCCCCTGGTGCACATGGAAACAGAATAGATGCGCTCAGGCTGATGGGAATTGTAATTCCCCACCCAGACAGCTTGTTGGGAAGCAGGCAGGATGTAAAAACCCCTGTGAATGAGACACACATTGGCAATGACAAAACAATAGTAACTGGTCCATGCATTCAGCTCATAAATGGTATTTCGGATTTCAGATTTCAGCACAGAAATGCAGCATGCAATGTTGTTAAGAGCCTGCCTCAAATTTCAATCTGGATGGTATTTCATTTTCAGATTTTAACACAGAAATGCAATGAACAAAGTTATTAGCAACCTGCTTCTAACTTCAATCTAGGTGGTATTTCAATTTCAACTTTCAACACAGAAATGCAGCGTACAGCGTTGTTAGCAACCCGCTTCTGATTTCTGTCTAGATGATATCTATCAGAGGTTTATCTACATAGAAGCTTCCTAGTGACTCTTCGTTACGCAATACAGACTCAATAGTCTGATATCCAATGCATGATATAAAATGCGTATTCCTGAAGCTTTGCTGCAATGCAGGCTAATCCAGTTGTGTCGGTTGGATGCCTCCCGTAATCAGAATGTTTATAAGTGGCTTATGGCCGGTGACCAGATTGAACTTTGTCCCCCTCTTGCAGATTCCATAATACTCCATGGTGCAGGAACATGCTAGCATTTGTTTCTCAATTGCAGAGTTGTTTCTCTATGATTCAGATATGAATTATGGCATGAGAGCTACTATGTGTTCGGTATCCCCTTGCTTCCGAGTTAATGTAAGCACTGGCATCTTTTGTGATGTAGGTCTTCCACTTTGGAAAACATTTCTTAAGTCATGGTGCTTCTACTATCATTCTTTTCACTCCCTCAAATTCTGCCTTTGGGCTATGTGACCATGTGTAGTTGTTGGAATGCATTTCTGAACTCTACTCTGGTGGACAGATGTTCAGGTGTCCACCTGTGTTAGTGAAACAGGGAACACTTCTATGAAGTTAGCAGGGACAAATCAAGGTAGCCTGCAGAGCAGCTGAGGCTAAGTCTCATGAATAGTGGGGCTAAACTGAGGTCTCGGATGAGCACACACAGTAGGACAACAAGAATTACCCTTAGACAGTAGTATATCAAAAATATACAGTTCATTAGGCCCAGAACAAATACAAGTGAGCAATGCAAACACAGTGATATCACTACTTAAACACACAATATGTAAAATATATGTACAATCACTTTTTGGTCAATGCGGTAAAGTGTCGTTTCCTGACAAAACTTGTCAGGCGGGAAAGCAGACACACTTTAATACATTAGCTAACTCCAGAGAGGAATATCCCTAACTTAACAAGTCCAATCCTACGAAGACTGAAGCCTTGTGCTCAGTGTCAAGCTTGTGAGTAAAGGCACTTAGTGATGCGCAAAGCTTACAAGGGACAATATGTGTGGAAATTCTGTTCTGAGAGTCAGAGGAGGATCTGCTGCAGAGTAAAAAGCTTCCCCAACTTGGCAGGATTGGAGGTGGTCTCCTGGAGTATGAAATCCCCATCTTGATTAAGCTTCACTGTGCACAGGCGCTGTGGGTGCAGACGCGGGTCCGGTTTACAACTCAAGCTGAATCTCTCATCACAAATGCACCAATGCAGCTCATCTCAGAATACTTGAAGAAAGGTGGCAAAGTCACCAGCAGTGATTGCCACTGTTCACAGTGATGCAGGGACACCCATGTTGCATGGTCAGACGCATGCTCCTCTATCATGGCCCAAAGCAGTTGGGTCAATAAAATTTGGCAAGGCGATGCTTTGCAGTGCGATCTAGGATCTCCCCAAAGTTCAAGGCAAAACTCGATGTAGCAATGCTCCAATGCAGGTGCCAAGGTACAAGCTGGTCAGTCCACTGGAAGGCCCAGGGACAGTTCAGAGAAGGATAGTTTGCAGGAAAACAAGGAGGCGTTGAGTGTGATTGGCCCCGCCACTCCAAAGGGTTGAAGCACCTTTGCAGGTCTTTAGAGATCAAGCATAAATCAGGGCTCAACCAGGACAACAGCCGGCTCAGGGTGCCAACAATTCTCTGTGCAGTTCCGGATAGTCCTTGAACCTGCTTCACTTCTCTGGATACTTGCCTCTGTGTACAGGTCGATTCATACCTATAGGACACTCAGGCCAATTCCTCATATCCCAAAGTCCAGTGAATGATTGCACCCAGCTGGACAATGAGGAGATTTCCTACACTATATTACACCAACATTGGTCCAATCGGGGACCACTGTGGCTCTTATGCTCTCATGAAAACCAGACATCCTGGAACCAGTCGTTTGGAATTGGGACCAGACAGTCCCAGCCCACTTCTTGTTTACCCACACACGTGACATGCATTAGCCCGTGAAAAGTATCAGCCTTTGTGGGTGAGTGCATGCCCAAATAAGGACTCCCTAGGTCACAAAGACCAGGAGGCGGGCCAACGGAGAAAATGACAAAGGTGAAGACAAAAGACCTTGTGGCATGTCCATGAAAGGCACTAGTCACAGTCATGAGCCAAACGTGGTAAGTGAGGTATGGCTCGGTAAAGAAAGGTAAAAATACATGGGAAAGATTCTGCTGCCACCAGTCTACTCCTAAGCACATTGTCCAGTTACCAAAAAATCTGTAAGGGATGTCTAGGGCCCAAAAACACAAGCACCCCAGTGCGTGGTACAGTAATGTACTTTGTACACTAAAATACAATTGCCAAAAGTGGCGACAAAGTCATAAGACTAAGAGAAACAAAGTTTCTCAGTTCTGACTGCCAAAAGGACAGGTCAGTTTCCCCATAACGATGAGCGAATGCCCAGTGGAGTGAAGGTGAAGGCTGTGCTTCACTGGCAGAAAGTCAGGACAGAAGGCTGAAACAAGAGAAAAACGTTTAGGGGTCCACAAATATAGTGGTAAAATAGCAGTAAGTGAAATGTTACCAAGCAGTAGTTAATCCCCTTTTTTAACAAACTTCTCTTATTCACAGTGGAGGTTGGAAATTGGGGAACAAACTAGGCGCAATATTCGGCCATTCCAAGAAAAGGACATTGTTCTTCTTTGTTCTTTGGTGCTGGAGCATCAACTATAGTGCGTAACACATTTCTCTCTGGTATGATTGCATTGGGTGAAATGGTATACCCCAGGGAATCCACTTCCTGTGCTTTAATTTTGCCCTTGTCTTTTTTCATTTTATTTTCCGCTCTTTGTATCTTCTTCAATACCTCTCTTAACACTGGTGTGTGTTTGTTCAACCTCAGTGTACATCATAATGCCATCTTGAAAATAAGACACATTTGCAATGTTGCTCAGAATGGATTCCATCATCCCCTACATCAAAGAGGCAACTGATGATAAGCCAAATGGCATGCATGTAAACTACTATGTCCCAAATGGAGTGATGAATGCCATGAACGGTCTTGACTGTTTGTGCAATTTGGCCTGATGATATGGATCCCTCGTGTCTAGTGCTAAAACGAACCCTGCCTCTTTCACCATGAATATGAGTTCATTGATACTTGGAAGGGGGTTACTTTCCATAATCAGCTCCTAGTTCAGGCTGTGTGGGTCAATGCAGATTCGTAGGCCCTTTGATTGTGTTTTTCTTTTTATGAGTGCCACCTGCATCATCCATCAGATGATTCAACTCACTCGATAGTGTCTTCTTTCATCATCTTTTTAAATGACTTATGCAATCTACTTCGGGCTGTAGCTGGGAGTGTGGGAACCTTGTGTTTTACCGGGATAGCTCTTAACCCGATTTGCATTCTGTGCACACAATTCCAGATGCAGGCTAGCGAATCAGAAAACAAATCTGGAAATTCATCTTGAGAGTTCCTCTTACTCTTCATCGACAATACTTAAATGTGCTTAGCCCTAACTTGGTGTACAATTTGGCTTGATCGTCCAATTCCATTATGGCAGTACGTGTTTTTGAGAAGTATACATTTGTTCTGGCTCTCCATTTCGTAAACTCCACCCAGCATCGTATATATACCGGTAAGTTTATGCTAGCTCGACCAAAGAAGTATGGTTGTTCTTTAGACTTATCCCTGGTAACATACTGTTTTCCTATAATGTTTTTGTATGTATCTAACACTACAATTGACAGATCAGATCAGAGATCAGCCATTACTCTTGCTTGTTCACCATCTGTCTTTATCATCCAGTGTGGCTTCTCTTGTCTCGCATTCTCCAAGCTCACTATTAATATTGTGGGTTGATGTTCTTTGGAAAATGTGTCATGCATCCTGTCACCCCCCTCCCCCCACTTCCATTGCTGATATCCTGTTACTTCTTAGCCTGCCTGATATGCAGAGTGTCCAATCATTACACAGCTTGCACATTCCTTGACTCTGGGAGAACATTGTCTGCCCTTATATAAGTGCCTTGAGATGCCACGCCCATGCCATCATAGGGTTCCTGTCCTTTTTTGTACATTTTCCTTATTGTCGACATAAGCTCTTACACTTTTCCTGATTTTCCTAACTTGTAGTGAATGAATCTCACTACTCAGGCTACTTCCCGTCATTTCTCTGCACCTCAATATTGTTTCTTCTGTGGTTCTGGCTATTTGGATTGCCTTATCTAATCTGAGTGCTTCCTTTGCTAGGAATTTGTCCAGTATATTGTTGTTATTCGTGCGCACTTTCAACATATAGCTGATCAAGTTCGCAGCGCTGGTACAAAACTCACATAAGGCTGCCATTTCTCTTAATCTGATGGCGTAGGAATCCACTTGTTCTGTACTTTCTTCTTCTTGTGTAGAACCTTAATTTATGCAACACTATGTCTGCTTTGTTGGAAAACCTCTTCATTCTACTTCTTATTAGTTCCTTTTGTACATCATCCTCATCATTATAATTGAATGGTTCTGAGTTCAATCCTGCAAACATTGGCTGTCGTTCTACATCCCAAGAACCATCACCTTCTTTCTCTGTGGGTCAAAATCTGCTGCATCCAAAGTATCTATATATATGGTGAATAGCAGTTCCCGTTGGGGCCCGTTGATATTGCTGGGCTACATGGTGTTGGCAGAAAGGGCGGTGGAGGTTCTGCTCTTTTCATCGTGCGCCTGTCTTGGGGTTTTGGGGATCATGTCCTTGTCTCCAATTATGTTGTGTTCAGTGTCTCAAATAAGCCACTAAACCCACATGGAATGTTGAGCTGGTATTTATTATAGCACTGTATTAATATTTGTAAAGTATTTATTTAAGCACTTGCACAGATATCTGTTAATTTTCAATGTCCTGTAGAACTCCAGAAGACACTTATATCCACTTTTACCATGACATAGTGGTCAGTTAAAAAGGAAATATAAAAAAATAAAAAATATACAATCTGTATTGTAATATAGGTATGATGACATTATTGCAGCACCATATTACAAGATGGTTTTATTTATTTTATGTAGAATTGAGTCCCTGAAGATGGTCAAGAGACCAAAATGCATTGGACTGAATATGACCCACATATGATCTGGAAATAAAGAACTTCTTTTGAATTTTCCAACAGTCATCAAGAAGAATTAATACAAGACATTTTTGAAAAACTTGCAATGAATTTGTAGATTATCGTAACCTAGTTTAAAGGAATTTCATGTGTTAATTTCGTAAGAGATCCTTCCAAGTTACTAGGACATTACACCTAGGATCCATTTGCTCATTGTTATGGATGAAAACCATGAACAGCTAGTGTATCATATCCATTTGGTCATTATCTGATCTAGTCTATATGATTATATTTTGACATATTGGGACATATAAATCATCCTGACTCATCATGAGCAATTATATGATATGGCACAGAGGCTTCCTATTATTCAAAACAATTTCCTTTATTTGAAACTAGCAGTTGTATTTGTGCTTCACATGGTCATTCCTATTTCAGTCATAGTGTGGTGTTTGTTCAATGAATTAATATATATGATGATGTTACATGGTTGTTTGCGTTACCCAAATGCCAATGCGTGGAGGTGACCATGAATCGCTCCTTATAGTGAGTTTGATTTGTCGCAGCAGGCCTTTCTGACTACTGCATGTTTGAGAATTGTATGGAGAGTTATGGGGAGTTTCATGTGTACCGGCTGGCCCCCTTTGACTACTGCCGTAAAGGGGAATACTATTATCCCTAAACCAATGAATCTTTGTAGCCAATATTGCTTGTCTTTTCATGTAGGAGTTAGTATGAACACATTATCTTTGTTACTAACTCACGAAAACCGCAAAAAGCTGACCTTGAGAAAAGCATGAATCTCGTAAATCGATTCCACTGACTTTGAATGACTGTCCGTGAACTGTGGGATGTTTCTACACCACTAGTCCAGGCCCTGCAACATTCCTGTGCATTGCTTGCATCAGGAACATCAAAATGGCCACCGGAGAGCATTCTGCTGGCTAAGAATCACCCAGAAGTGCGCAGGAAAAATCTGAAAAATAGGCCGCCATCCACTTTTGCCTATGTCAGTGGTAACACAGGAGACCACTGCCAAAACCCATCATTTGGCTGCCCACAGAGCAAAATGACTGCAAAAGAAACACAGAGCTGTGTGGAAATCCGTTTGTCTTGGTTGTCAAATTTGCAAAAATCATGGCTCACAAATCACCCAAAAGATCCAACCTCCTAGTTGGGTGTTGAACATCATTCTTCTTCAAGAATCCACATAAATATAATGTCAGCAGAAGTATATTTTATCAGAACAAAATCCACTTTAAAGATGCTTGCTGGAAAGAAATATGTCAGAAATGGATGCAATACCATTACTCGCCTCTGTCAGACGCAGGCGAGCTCTAAATCTGTCAAGTGAACCTTGTGTCTCAAAAGCTAAATATGCCAAAGAAGGGACTTCCATCAAATGCAATATAGGGTGCCACACATTGATTTTCATGTTGAAAAAGATAGGAATTGAAGATATGCTTGCCTATTTTAAATATGTAACTATAATTTTTCACAAGGAACAATGTCACAATTGACTATAAGGTAACCTGATTCAGCTAAAACTTCAAATAAGTGTTCCCCCACTGAGAACACACCACCCTGTTCATTCCCACCAAAAGGAGAGAATATCTCATGGGGTTGCTAATGAGAAGGGCAGGAGACTTCCTCTGCTGCCCTGGGAAAGAGACAATGGGATCCTTGAACTGAAAGAAAATGCTAATTCGGGTGTGACTGACACCAACTGGCCAGTAAGACAAGCCCATGTGACTCTCTAGCTCAGCCAAGCCTTGAAGGCGGGACAGACTGAAAATGTGGATTTGAAACGGATGTAACTGTATGTTTTGGGAAAAGACTTATAAAATATTGTACCGAACTGACAAAAATGTGGAATTTAGAGATTATTAAAATGAAAACATTGCTCACAAGTAGAAACTACTCTGGACATTTTGCGACATTCAGAGACTGAACCACAAAAAAGTTTGTATTCTGGCTATTGTGATTATGTTAGGAACATGAAGATGTGCAGGAAAATGCCCAGATGGTATGTGTATGCATGTGTAAAATTTGATACAGAAGTGACACTGAGTAACCGCCCAAAAGTGTGAAAAATTGTCATTTGTGAACCGAAGCTCTCCAGAAGATAGGACTTTGACAGACACGTGCCTTAATTAATCTGTAATGTAAATATGTAATATTAGCAAGTTTGGGATAGTGTTCATATGTTTTTTTTAATGAAAAATAAGATATACTGTACAAAAACAAAGGGGAGGTTTTCTCCCTGGCCATAAACCTGACACATGATGACACATCATCACACACTGTTCCCTTCTCAAATCAGGAGAGGGGGAATTCTCTGACCTATCAGATCCTTAGAGGGTTGGGCATAGTATAATCAGCCTCCCCACCCCTTTGGAAGATGGATAAATAGGGACTGTTGAGGATCCACAGACAGACACACATTCACGCATCACTGATCTACCGGCGAAGCACTCTGCAGGAAAAATGCATCTCCAGGACCAGACTCCAGAACCAGACTCCAGAACCCTGAAGCAGAGGCCTAACCCAAAAAGCTGAACCCTTTTCAGCAGGCCTTTAAAATCCTGCAACCTGATTTTAACCCCTAAACGTCCACGGGACCTAAACCATTCAACAGCCTGGCTGAGCTGTGTTGGCTACTTCTGGCCAAGAACCCTTGCTAGAACCCAAGATCCAGATCAGTCCAGCAGAGCTGTAACCCAGAACCCATCAGATCCAGTCCAAGAGGCCGTGCAGACCAGAGAGCCTTGCTGAGAGCAGTCCAGGTGTCCTGAATCCTGTCTCAAAAGAGCGAATTCCAGCCAAACCTTTGACCAGATCTTTGACGGGCCCATTCCATTCCAAAGCCATAGTAGTAGTAGTAAGTATTTAGCATAGAACTGTCCATAGTCATCTCTTAGTATTAAGAAATCCCATCCAACTCGTTCCAGCATATCCATACTGCACTATTGAATATCCTTTTTCTATACTAAATCTTTCTCTCCTCCACATAATCCTGTGATAATTGTAGTGATAAGCATCTTGGCGCTAATATATATTTTCTGGAGGCAATCGTCTCAGGCAGATAGAAACCATCCGGAGGCGCCTCTGGATTGGTGGCTGTGCTGTCCGTGTGGTTTGCGGCTCCATAGACTCTCTAGTGTTAAGAAATCTTTGTTCCAAATCTTCAACAGCGCATCTTTCATTTTGAAATCTTGACTATTTTCAGAAAAATCTAAAACCTCTGTAACTTCTGAACCATACGTGCTAGGAACAAAATCTAATTCCAACTCCTTATAGATTTCCCATTTTGCGTGCGCTGAAAAGTTTGCCGCGATTCCGCATTTGGCTCAATTTCACCACATATAAAAACAGCTATTTCTTGCTTTCAACTTCTGAATTTCAGTTTCCATATGCTAATCATTCTACAATTATTGCTAGTGTTGACCTCACCCAATCCAAAGCAACTCTCACTAGTTCTGAAACCCATTTAGTGAATTAAAATCCATTTTTGCATTTTCCCATTCATTTCAAACCACAATTCAAAGCAATTGACCTGTTTTAAAATCATTACTGTCCTCTCTAAGCTTGCTGGGGGGAATCGGGATTGAAACTGCAATTGTTGATTGTTATTCCTGAAGCCTGCATTTCCTCATTCCATCTCTTCATATTGCATATTGGGCGGGGGGTGAGTAATAACAGGGGGAAAGAGTGATCACATTGTCTTTGATTGAAGTCATATCAAGTATTATTTCGGTGTTGCAATCTTTCCTATCATTGCATTTCCTTGAACCCGTACAAAGTTATTCTCTGCCACCTTATTCTTCCTATTCCTACTCCTAATTGATTAAAGAGATTGTTGATATTGTAATATTACCCATTGCTGATCATTGCATAAATATTCGTAAGTGTTATCCCGATATTGTTCATATTCATAGAAGCTTGATATATATATTGTGCAACTCATCAAATAAATCTATTAATTTGCAAAACAAACCTACTTCTTGGCTCAGTGAGGCCGGGGGGATTCAAAGAGAGGGGCGTTATATAAGGGTACATGATCCAGAAATAAAAGAAGTTTTGACATAAAAATATATAAATAATGGTTTCCAAAGGGCATCCCATACTAGGCATTGACTTAGGTGGAGTGCTGGGTTGAAACCACTCACAGATTGGGGGCTCGTCCGGGATTTCTGGATTAGACATGCCACTTGTGCAGCTTAATACAGTGTGCTAACTAATAGGATGCATAAATCCTGTTGGGCTACCACGCTGTGTTACCCTGTAAAAGCACCCCTCAAAAGGGAACGCTCTAAGGAAACAGTCTGTTTTGCAAAAATAAAATAATAAACTTCTGTAAGTCAGGAAGGAAATCAATATTTCCAGAATGGCGACATTGGTAGACATCAATATGGCCAGAGAACACCTTTTACATAACTTATTTGTGAGAGGTGAATGGACAGAGCATGATCAGAAGGTGTGGTTTCAGGCAATCACACAACAGATCACTGCAACAGGGTTAGATATCTGGAGAGATCAGGGTCCCTTACATGTGGCCCTGAGTGAACTATATATGGCCTCTAAGGCCAAGGATGAGCAAAATAAGATTTCCAAGATAGCGGCATATCTATATTTTTCTATGGGAGCCGTACAGGATAAATATGTTGAAGGCCAAAATCTGGCAAGTAGGCAACTGATGGCATTAGAAAAGGCCCTATCTGATCTGGACTCTTCCGAGCAGAGGCTGCAGAGGAGCCAGAAGTCAGAAAATGAAAGCAGGCAGTATATAGTTAAAATAAAAGAGGACATGGGTATACTGCAACAGGAAAAGGCAGAACAGGAAACCAGAATTCTGGCCTTGCAGAAGGAGTACCAAGAAAGTTTGGACTCTCTACTGCAGAGCCAGAAAAAGCTGGAGCAACAAATGGATTTCAACAGGGCATGCACAGAGCAGGTAGCCACCATGCAAAGCCATCTAGATATAGAGAAGGCAGAGAGCAACAAATTAATTCTGAAAGAACTGGATACCCAGGCAGAATTTGAGGAAGAGCGCCAGAAAGCTGATGCCCTTCAAAGACAGAGGGGCAACCTGGCGGCACAGAGGCAGGCTATTGCGCAGGAAAGGGACATCTTAGGCCAGGAAGTCTGTCACTTAAAAGGCGATGATAGATTGTTAGAGCACACCAGGAGGGTGGAAGATGCTCTGGCAAGGAAGGAGCAGGCCAGTATGGACAGGACGCAGGAGCTAACCGTCCTGCAGCAAAGAATGGCCCAGTACTCAAAGACAAACCATAAAGCACAGAGAGAAAATTAGGCTCTGTGTCAGAACAATGATAGGCTCCACAGGCAGGTAGCCATGCAAGAGAGACTGATAGAGACTAGTAAGGGCTCGATTGAGGAACAGAAAGCTCAGATTCTTGCATGGCAACAGGGAGCAGGGGCTGATAGAGATGAGGTTCGCTGGGAAAGGGAAACACCTGAGCATAACCTCAGGAACCCTAGTACCAGAGGACTTCATCTCTCCCAGTCCCTGGACTCTCCCACCCCCATGCCCACTGGCGCATATGAGCCCAGGGCCACAGGGATGGCAGATTACTATCCAGTCAGAAGTATGTGGCTCATATACCAGTACCTCCCAGGAATGGATGGGTGGGCATCTGGTAATGGGTAACCAAGTACTGTGAAGTTTAGTGGGGAACTCCAGGAGAGTAGGCCTACTAAGGGCATCTTAACAACCTCTGCCTGCTAGGACAGTGGGGGGTACCCATCAAATCCTGGGAGCAAGGAGGAATCAGAAGACTCCTCTGAGTGCCCCAGGACACAGGAGACAAGGTCCCCACATTCTGCCAGCCATTCCCAGGCTCGCAGAATCCGGGAGAACCTGGAAGACCAGACGGGCACCTCTGGGAGCAGTGCCTCTGAGTCATAGGATGAATGGACCAGGGTTACCCGAACCAAGAAGGCCAATAAGGCAAAAAAGGGCCTTGCTTAAGGACCCCTTAAAACAAATGAAGGCAAAAAGGAGTGCATCATGCCTTATCATAAGAACACCAAGTATTCTGTTTGGGAGTACTTAGAGCTCTTTGAGCAGATGATGGAAACTTTCCATTTGAAAGACAGCAGTAGCTGCATTCAGTATGTAAAACGGAAATTCTCACCAGAATACTCCAGTTTCTTTGCAGGGCTGGAGGACCAAAATCATTGTACATGGTCCACCTATAGGGCGGCCATCTTGAAGCATTTTTCTATACACAGAAATCTCCAAGAGGCTCGCAAGGCAGCCTACAACTTGCAATGTGGGGAGGATCAGGCCCCACAAGAGTTTGTGCAGGAATTAAAGCGTGCCTTTGCGCAGACCACAAAAAGGGTGCGCACGGACAGCAAAGAATTTGTTAATACTTTTTTCCATGCTCTACCAAAATACATCATGACCCAGCTAGTGAGAGATTTTCATGAGAAAAGATCACTAGACTGGATCATTGACCAGGCCACCCGAATCTATGAGGTGCAAAAGCCCATAGAAAACAAGAATGCTCATAAAAAGCCCCAAACCAACCAACACCCCTGCTGCTTCTAAGGTGGCAGAGGTAAAGGTTGCCCCAATTTTGGATTTGGAGATGAGGGGGCCTAAAAACCCGCCTGCACAGAAGAATAATCCCAAGCCCAGAAGGCCCTCGGGCCAGTCACAGACAGGGAGCCAAGGAGGTAGTCCCACAAATGGGATCCCTCACTCCCCTGACTATATTAGTCCCCGCTACAAGGGGAACCGACCCATCCTGGGTTATGTGTGGACTCCTCCAGCCCAAGGAGGGGGATCCAACCATGCAGCACCTAACCCGGGGAACTTCCCTCCTCACTTTCCCCAGGAGGGCAGAAATTCCCCAAATCCTGTGCAGAACCTTTTACCCATGTACCCACAAAACCTCAAACCTCAGAACAATCCATCCTTATAGCCCCACTTTCCTGAGCCCAGACAACCTAATCCGGGAGAGGGGAGGCCAAGGGTGGAAGGGTACCCAAATCTTTCCAACTCGGGGTATTACCAGAGAAGGGATAGCTACCCTTCCTGGGATCAGCCCAGGGGAGAAATGAGAACCTCGTATCAGCCTGAGCGGGTTTCACAGCTAGAGCGCCAGGTCCAAAACATGGCACAGGATCTGGGTCGCATGCTGAGGGCTTAATAGAACCCTCAGATGAGCATGCCGCCACAGAATGCCCCAAACTCTGGACCTGGTGCTCCAGAACAATGATGGGGGCAGCACCCCGACATCCCACCGGTTCCCAGGGAGCAAGCACAAGGGGAAGGGGGGTATAAAGCCTTGGAGGAAGCTTCCTTCCCCACTTGTAAAAAGCCCCTGGAAACCCAGGAACCGTAACTAAAATCTCCTGCCCCTGAAAGTCTGCCACCCAAGGAGCAGAGAGGAGGTAGGAGAAACAGAGAACCCAAACAGATCCACTTTGTGGAGGAGGTACAGATCTTCCAATTTAAAGGAGAGGGATCCTCAGAGGATCCTGGGAAAAGCATTTTCTCCTTCAGAGATGGGGAACTCCTCCCAAAGAAAAATGGGTCCCAAAGGATTCAAATCCAGACTGGGTAGATGTGGGGACTGAGCTAGCGCCGCCCATCATCCAACCCCAGAGCCAACAAAATGAAAATCCCCTGGCTCAAACCCATCCTGGTGACTGCCTACAAAAAGGAGGGGGGATGGGCGGCCCATTACTGGAACCAGGGGAACTCAAAACTTGTCCCATCTCTAGTTGCCACCTTTTCTTTGCAGATTCCCTAGACTCCCCACAGAATTCTGCCCAAATCTCTTCTCTCTCAATGTTCAAAACCAAAAAACTAATCCACCAGTTGTCCAAAAATGTGCATTATCTGTGCCCCCTTACGGAGAAGGAGGGAAGATACTATGCCCCGGTTCAAGTACAGGGGCAAGGTACAATTTTGGCAATTGTGGACACTGGATCCCAAGCTACCCTTCTGTCCAAAAAGGCCTTCGATGAACTAAATTCATGAAGGGGGGAGAAATACCAAATTCCTCTCACCTCTCTTCCTGGACAACTTCCGAACTTTGACAGGAAGGAAATTCCCATCGAGGGGACTGCGGATTTGAACATTAAAATTGGACGACAGAAGGTGAAGACTCCAGAGGACACCCCTTGTTTACTAGGGAATGACCTCCTGCGAAGGTTGTCACCCCTAATAGATTGCGTAAACAAGGTCCTCTGGACCCAGACTAGCCGACCCATAAAATTAAAACAGAGTGTCAACCATGTTAGTTTGAACGGCACCTGCCACATGGTTGAACAAAAATGTGATCAAGTAGAATTTCACTTCCAGAACAGCCAAATTCCAGACGTGACAGTAATAGCAGTAGGTCAACAAACTGGTGATGGGGTGTCCTCTCTATTTCTGAAAATCAACCTTCCTTCCAGTTTAAGGTGGCATTCCACACTTGAAGGAAACACTATGAAATTCTTTACCAAACCACAATCAGACATTCCCATTCCTATAGTCCAGAAAGATGAGAAATCAGCTCAGAGCCTGGCTGATATTCAACAAATTGGGGAGCAGTTGTTCATCCCTGTTCAGTTAAATGAAGGGAAGGACTCTGTTCTCACCCGAGTGTGTGTGAACAACGGTAAGAGCTTCATCAGCGAAGCCATGGTCTGCCAACTCCCAAAAGATCCAGCCATTCCCACATTTAGACTAATAGACACATGGGAAATGGATCCGGAAACACCCAATTCCAAACATCTCCTGCCAAGCAGGTGTATGCTCAAAATCTCCATAGGCAACAAGAGCATAATCCATAATTGTTCGGTCGTGCAACACATCACTGCTGCCTTGTTCTTAGGCAGTGATATTCTCAATCGCTTTGCCATTAGTTTGGACCTAATAAAAGCTCGGTCCTGATTGGCGGATAATCCCATGGGCTTTGATGACCCAGAGAAAGCATTTAGGGCAGCTCAACTGCTGCCTTATGCAGTTGAAATTCAGATTGGAGAGGAAGTCACCATCCTTGAAAGGACCCGACAATAATCCCTGGAAGTGAAAGATAAAAGAGGACAGAAATTCAAAAACCCTGATGCCTATATTCATTTAAATGCTTCTCTTCAACAGCAAGGGTTGGGGGTATACCAACACCATTAGTCAACATAGAACATGACACCATTCCAATAGAGGTGGATAACAGCGACTTAAAGAGTATCACTCTAGCCGCAGGCACCATTATTGGAATGGCGGTTGATGACTGACATTTTTCCATTGATTTCGGCAATGAACTGTTAGGACCAATCCCCAAGGACTGTTTTGACAGTGACAGTGATGACAACACAACAACAGACAGGATCTTTGCCCAGCATGGGCGGGAACTTCCTGGTGTACATGTCCTGCCCTTATGGCAAGGAAGATGTGACTTGTGACTTCAGGAGGGATGAGGTGATTTTCAGGTCCATGAGGGCTGCCTTCCCCAACTGAAGTAACCAGTCCAAATCAGCACGTTAACCAGGGACTTCTCCACCCAACTGGAGGAGACCGCTGAGATAGCAAAACCAGGAGTCTTTCCAGGCTTCAGGCAGATGGTTGAAGAGAGAGTCAACCTAGCTGATGCTTGTGAGACTCTGGAGCAAAAGAAAACGTTGAAACAAAGTTTTCTTGGATTTTCAAGATCTCTTTGCGGTGGACTCATATGACTGTGGTCGCACCGACATCCACACAACAACAATTCCCAAGGACCCTGGCATGACTCCAGTGTTTTTGAAGCAATATCGCTTGCCTCTCGCATCAATGGAGTCCCTTACTGAAATTATAAAGAACCTTGAGTCCCGTGGGATAATCTGTCCAGTCCACAGCACCTTCAATAATCTGGTCCTGGGGATATCGAAGCCAAATGGCCAGTGGAGACTCTGCGCCGACCTTAGGGAGCTCAACAAATGGGTCTATACTTCCCGTTGGCCTCTTCCCTACATTGACCAAGGGCTGGCCCAGATCCAGGCGTCACAGGTATTCACTGCAATAGACCTGACCAATGGATACTGGACTGTACCTGTCAGTAGGGAGGACCAACACAAGCTGGCCTTTACCTTTGGGGGACAGCAGTACACATGGACCCGGACTCCCTTCGGATACATCAACTCCAGCAATGAATTCAACATTTTTCTACATAAGGCCATGCCCGACCTGGGTGAAAGGGGTAATCTTGCTTATGTAGATGATGTCCTCATCAAAAGCTCAACTGTGGAGGATCACAAAGCGGAGATCTGTTATGTTCTGACACAGTTGAGGACTGCCGGCGAAAAACTTTCCTTTCAAAGGCACAGTGGTGTAGAACCCGTGTCAATTTCTTGGGGCATGAGATTACTCCTCAGGGTCTCTGTCCCCAGGAAAAGAAAGTGGAAGCACTCCAGAAATTGAAAGACCCCACAACTCTGCGGGAACTAAGGAGCCTCCTTGGACTGACTAATTACAGCAGAAAGGTCATTGAGGGCTACGCAGTGATCACAAGACCCCTAATTCATCTTTTGAAGGGGTGGTCAAGTAGGAATGGGGTCCAGAACAAGCCGGCAGTAAGAATACTCAAAAGAAGCCTCTCACAAGCGCCTTGCCTAGCTTACCCTGTCAAAAACAAGGAGTTCTTCTTGGAGACAGGGTTCTCAAATACATTCTTGACTGCAGTATTATACCAAAAGCATGACAAGGTCAATAAAGTAATCTCCTATGCGAGTAAAACTTTATCCTCTGTGGAGGATAAATTCAACGATTGTGAGAAGGCACTCCTGGCAACGGTGTGGGCATTGAAGAATTACCGTCCGTTCATCCAGGGGGACACACATAGTGGAGACTCCACACCAGCCTCTGCAATATCTCCAAAGTGACAGAATCTGTGCCAAAAATGTAAGTATTTCCAGAACTACTTCCAGGATTCTGTCAATGCAATGCTTTCCTGTAGAGGTCATATATGGCCAAAACAAGAAGAGGCCCCTCGCGCAAGGTCTGGCTGACTTGCATGATTGTGCCAGAGAAAACTGTCTCGAGGACGAGAGTCTAAAAATCAAGGACAACATGGAGGCATACCTCAATTCCCCACACAAAGTCTTTGAAGAAGACAAGTGTGAGGGAATGCCCACTGTCTATGTGGATGGATGCTCTTACCATGTTGACAACAATGGGGAAAAAGAACTTGTGGCCGCGTAGGGAGTGCATGGGTGAATGAGATCCCCGAACCCTCTGCTGGGTACAAGATTGGGCCCCGAAGTAGTCAAGTGGCAGAGTTGATGGCTGTGCATCAAGCCATCCTCACTGCTGTCCCACATCAACTCCACAATCTGGTAATAATCACTGATTCAGATTATTTACAGAATGGGTTCGTGGAGCACCTGGTTAACTGGAAAATCAGAGGCATGTTATGTGCTAATAACAAACCCTTGAAACTTGGGAAATTAATTCAAAATATTGATGATTTGGTCACCTCGAATGGGATGACCATCTACTGGAAAAAGATCAAGAGTCATTCCAAAGTAGAGGGACCAGACAAAACTGGAATGACTTAGCTGATCAGCTGGCCAAAACCGGGGCCATCCAAGGGAATTTAATTGAGATCGAGTCCCTGTTGGGGGAAATCCAGGTCACTGCTATCACTAGGTCCCAGACAAATGCTCACAATGATCTCTCAACTGCACAATGGCGTAAGGAGACCCCAGATGCTGATTTGATTACGGCTCTGAAAGGGGATCCAATAATTGGTCATTTTTATCAACACATTGAAGACCCTGATAACTATCCCCTGTTGGATACTGATTACAATGGGAAAGAGGACCTCAGATTGTTAATGAAATGTCCAAAAATGTTCCGAATCCAAGATGGTTTGTTGGTAAGGAGATCCCTAGCTGGCCATGATCAGTGGGTGGTCCCTACCTCATTCCAAATCCTGATGTTAAGTCACGCCCATGATGCAGCCACAGCCGGTCATAGGGGGTTTCATACAACACTTGAAATCTTAAGAGAAGTTCCATACTGGCCACACATGGGGCAGGACCTCGACCAATACTTGAAGGGGTGTCTTGTGTGTGCACAATTTCAGCCAACATCCCTCACACAAATTGCACCACTCCAAAAGAGGGGGCTGACACTGCCATGGTCAGATCTGAAAGTTGATTTCATTGGGCCCGTGATTCGCTCCTCTAGAGGAAACAAGTACATGTTGACCGTGACATGCTTGTTTACTAACTGGGTGGAATGTCTCCCGGCCCCAAACTGCAAGGCAGAAACAGCAGCTGCCCTGATGATCAACCAAATCTTTTCGCGTTTTGGACTACCCCTAAGGATCGAGTCAGACCGAGGGAGCCATTTCACCAGCGAAGTAAT
The DNA here is from genome assembly GCF_040938575.1 of Ambystoma mexicanum. Classification (NCBI taxonomy): domain Eukaryota; kingdom Metazoa; phylum Chordata; class Amphibia; order Caudata; family Ambystomatidae; genus Ambystoma; species Ambystoma mexicanum. Next base: position 435,120,647 of record NC_090937.1, read on the forward strand.
GACAAAAATGTGGGAGATACTTGGAGTTAAAAGGAAGCTACACATTGCTTACCAGCTGCCACTAGTGGTGTAGTTGAGAGATACAACAAAGCAATTGTGAGCATATTAAAAAGGTTTGTGGCAGATTCTGGGCCAAGTTGGGATATTCAATTACCTCTTGTCCTAATGGCCATCAGATCTACCCCTTCATCTGCAACTAAAATGTCACTGTTTGAGCTGATGACTGGACGCAGGATGGTGCTTCCCCAGCATTTGTTATACAGAACCCAAGAGCAGACATTGATCAATGCCTCCATAACTCATGAGTATGTTGAAAATCTAAGAAAACACTTTCAACATGCTTTTGCCTATGCTCAGCGAAGTCTAGAGAGATCTGCAGACAGCATGAAGACCCACTATGACTTAAAGACTACTAGAAAATAATACAATGTAGGAGACCTGGTCTACTTATACAATTTCCAAAGGAACCAGGCTAAACAGCGCACATTTTTGCCTACCTGGAGGGGTCCTTTTGAAATTGTAGACAAAATCTCACCAGTCGCCTACAAAATCCACATCCCCAAAGGCCGTTTGGCAGAGGGGGAAGATAAGTGGGTTCATATTAACCAACTAAAGTTGCCATCCTATACACACTCTGCAGCAACTGGAGGAGTCTTCTGGAACCCCAGAGGGGGTCACTCCAGCTCCATAAAATTCCAACTCTAAAATATTCCATATATAGCCTGTAAAATACAATAATACAAATGTGTATTGATGTATCAAAATGTATGTGTCCGCCCCACTACATTAATAGTGGTGGGGAAATGTCTACAAATATATTTTTGCTTTGTCATCCTAGGATAACCTATAGTAGATTGGAAACCATGGAGACTAACCAAGGAGGACTACCCGGGGACCGGGAGGAAAGATCCAAGGGGCCCGGAGCATCACTCAATACTCACACCAGGTCTGGCAAGGAGAATCGATCGATCCACCTTTGATGGAGGAAAAGATGACGAACTATGCCATTTTTGGAACCAGAAGAGATGAAATGGACATCACAGTCTTGCAAATACCCATTGATGGACGTCCAACGCCAAATCGCAAGAGGGGGGCTTGTGGGATGTTTTTACACCACTAGTTCAGGCCCTGCAACATTCCTGTGCATTGCTTGCATCAGGAACATCAAAATGGCCGCCGGAAAGCATTCTGCTCACTAAAAATCACCCAGAAGTGCGCAGGAAAAATCTGAAAAATAAGCCGCCATCCACGTTTGCCTATGTCAGTGGTAACACAGGAGAACACTGCCAAAACCAATCATTTGGCTGCCCACAGAGCAACATGACTGCAAAAGAAACACAGAGCTGTGTGGAAATCTGTTTGTCTTGGTTGCCAAATTTGCAAACATCATGGCTCACAAACCACCCAAAAGATCCAACCTCCTTGTTGGGTGTTGAACATCATTCTACTTAAAGAATCTGGGGTGAACTGCTGCAGTGTTTCTTTGCTTGCCATTGTTTGGAGGCGTGCGCTTGGAGGCGTGTGCTTTCGAGACTTGGAACTCTTAATCATTCTCCCCCGCGAAGCGGACTGCAAAGGGAGTGACAAGGGAGCAGTCTGCAGTACCTGCCAGGTGAACTGCTGCAGTGTTTCTTTGCTTGCCATTGTTTGGAGGCGTGTGCTTTCGGTACTTGGAACTCTTAACCATTCTCCCCGCGAAGCGGACCGTGAAGGGAGTGACAAGGGAGCAGTCTGCAGTACCTGCTGGGTGAACTGCTGCAGTGTTTCTTTGCTTGCCATTGTTTGGAGGCGTGTGCTTTCGGGACTTGGAACTCTTAATCATTCTCCCCCGCGAAGCGGACAGCGAAGGGAGTGACAAGGGAGCAGTCTGCAGTCTGCGGGACCGAGGGTCGAGTCGAGTGACTTAGATTCTCAGGTACTGTGTTCTCTGATTTAATCATCTGTCGGACTCTTTTCTTCTCAATCTACTAACATTGCCTGGGGTCGGCCGTGAGACTGCGGGGCTCACCCTTTGATCATGACTATACCCCAGAGGCTAAGACATTCACTGAGTAAACTTACAGCTAGCGGTTATAAAGTCGAGACCGCACAGAGATCCCCCCCCTGGATAGGGTGAGGTGGGGTCTCCTTCTTCACAAAAATATAACCCTAAAGGCTACTTCTTGTAAATACAAATTGACTGGGCCTGACTAACTGGGCAAACTATTTGCCGTTCTACAGTCAAGGCCAACAATCGACCTATAATCTTCGGAAGCGTGACAGCAATATCCCAGATACCGGGAGAAAGAGCACAATGGGCAAAGTAAAACCAAAAAGGAAAGAACATCCGATTAAAGGGGCAATCACTGACTTTTTTCCACCCAATGTACTTCCTGAAGAAAATTCCAAAGTGACGGAAGGAGAGGAACCTGTGAATAACCCTGCTGTGGCACCGCATGAAGTTACTAACTATGACGACATAGATAACAATTCACTCCTCGAGCTTTGCCTGTCAATGCAGCGGGCTATGACTCCAGCCCACCCGCACTAGTCGGGTAATAATTCACAGATCTCTCAACCAAGCGCATTGCCCTTTCAGAGGGAGCATGTTGAAAGACTATCTACATCCCCTAACCTAGCTCCGTTTCAAGAGCCTTCTGGCCTGAGAACCAACAGTTAGTCCAGTAGAGTTTCTACCTTGAACACGCTGCCCCTGGTTGAATTGCAATCTTCAATGGCCTCTCTGCAGTTTGCCCTAAAAAGTCTTTTGAAACTGTGTGGGCGTATTTTAGAATCTACTCTTAACTATGCTGCAAGAGAAGGAGCCAAAGATATTCCCGGGGCAGAAGAAAACCTGGTCCCCAGGCCTACGATCAGTGACTCTGTACCACCTTTTACTGAGCCTATGCCTACATCCGAACCTGCGGATGAATCAGCATCATACCTCTCACGCAAACAGAGAAGATTGGCCAGAAGAGCAGCCACGAAAAAGAAGCCATGCATAATAGCCTCTCCTTTACCTGTGACTGCCCCGATGGGGAAACCAACAAAAAAAGCAAAAAAGAGAGCAACAAGAGCGTTAAAATGCAAAGCAAAGGGACCAGGCACTCTCACAAGCTGGCTAATTCCCGATACTGAGATTGAATCCATATGTACAGATGAAAACCTGCTAGACCTTGAATCGTCTCAACTTAACAATGACATAGAAAAGATCTCCTCTACTCCTAATAAAAGCCCAATTAGGGCTCCTCGGGCAACAAACATCCCTAACCCACCTACCAACAGTAAGCCCCCACAAAGTGACTATCCTAATAATCGCATATGTATCATTAAAAACTTATACCAGCAACATGAGCGAAATTGGCTCACAAGATCGGCTCTCATGACTAGGCTCCACTCTGTACCTCAACTTTGTTTTCTCAGTTCTGCAGACTTTGAATATGTGGAGCCACTTCAAGTTATCAATCCTAATGTATCTGCGGTTCACTGCAAATTTCTGGGGACAGCTCAACTATTGCGAAGTTTTAAACAAAATCTGGTGAACGTTGACATTGACATTGACTCTGACCCTGAAGCGGAAGACGACATCTGCCCACGGAAGGTGGTTTCTTCACCGGAAAAATCTCCTTTGGTCTCAAACTTACCCAAGACGGACGAAGTACAGATTGCAGACGTCCAAAAAGTTTTGAGCTGGTGGACTGAATCCCTCCCATTAATTATAAACAAACAATGAGCCTATGCCATTGCCTCTTGGAATTGTAGAGGTTTTAATCATTTATTATCTTCAGAAGGATCAGCAGATATCTTAAAATACCACCTGAGCATATGTTTAAAGGAAACTTGGCTGTTCTCCCCAGTGATCCTCAATGGCTATACATTGTACCAGTCTCTAGCCAAGAAGGGACCCAGGGGTAGGCCTTTTGGAGGACTGATTGTGGGTGTTAGGCATTCGATTCAATCCTGCCGAATTCCTACTAGCCAGCCTGATAACATCTTAGCAGTGGAAATGGCTGTCCGTATGAAGATATCATTGAAAGAATTTTACTTGTGACCATGTACAATCCACCTGGCACTGTTTACAGAGAAAAACTACAGGAGGCTGTCCACGAGCTACTTAGTGATGGATAACGGTACCAGGGAACAACTCAGTTATCTTCACAGGTGACTTTAACTGCCATATAAAGGGTTCGAAGGGCACTATTCTCAATCCTCTACTTCACCCTAAGGGGCTTATGACACATAACATTGAAGATCCTGAAGGCACTAACTGGTTACATTTCTTTTCTGACTGGGACTTGGAGCTCATAAATGGAAGAACACGAAGTGACCGTCCTGGAAAACATACTTGGCGTAACGCTGCAGTAACCAGTACCTTAGATTATATATTTGTTAGCCCAAATATAGCTAGCAGCATTAAAGATATGGAGATCACCCAGAATATTTGGAGCGACCATAGTCTCTTAACTCTGACCTTTGTAGCTGATTAGCTAATTCCGAGCCCTAGCCCCATGGGTAACATGACGACAAATCAAGCTGGCACCCTTATTCGTTGGCACACAAAAGACATCGAACACGCGGCTCTTTCAACACAAGCTGTCCTACTTTATGACATCAAATCCTTTATCAAACTTAATGCTAACGATATTGAATCATGGATCGCGGCTTTCGCATCAACTCATGCGACTACTCATGTTAATATAGTGATTCAAGATGGAAGGAAGATCGTACCTTACGACAGAAGCATTCCAGATGCTAAAGCAACTTTAAGAGCTTCTATTGAAAAAGCAAAAATAGCCTCTGTTACACTCGAATCCTTTGCAGCCCAGCGCAGAATCCTAAAGAATAAATACTGCGCTTGGATCAAGACAAGGAGAAGAGCTGAGAAGTTAAGTCACTGGCAACAGATGGTTCAAGTAGAAATATCTGGGGTGTACTAAATGAAGTGAGGGGTACTACCCACCATACAATGGTTAACCCGATAAGTGCCCAGCAATGGTCTGAATTTTTGTCTGGACGCAATGCTTCACCCATTTCAGACCAGTATGGAAACTGTGAACTAGTCCCCCTCGAGAAACCATTTGTTGTGACCAACGAACTACTCCTTGCCAAAATTAAATCTCTAAAATCATCTAGAGCGCCTGGACCCAACGGCTTAGCCAACGCAGTTCTGAAAAGTAATCCTGATTTCTGGGCCAACCTTATCAAGATCCAATTTGACAACGTATTGGAGACCGGAAACATCCCGACCTCGTGGCAGACCTCCATACTGATCCCAATATTCAAGTGAGGAAATAGATTGGAACCAGGTAACTATAGACTGCTATCTGTGTTGGACTGCACAGGGAAGCTATTTGCATCGATACTTCTGGATAAATTGGAGCTGTGGGTAGACAGAACTGGTATATTGAATCAATATCAAAGTGGATTCAGGAAAGGATATACCACCACCATGAACCTGACGATTGTGGATCTACTCAGGACCAGCGCTAAGATTAATGGGAAACCCCCTCTATATGCCCTCTTCATAGACTTCCGAGCGGCCTTTGATACAGTCCCTCGTGACAAACTTTGGTTAAAATAAAAATGATTAGGCTGCCCTGAAGAACTTCTCTATTACTTGAGAGCCTTACATCGAAACACTACGGAAAAACTTAAGTTGGACTCTCAAGGCCATATGACAGCACCAGTTATACATAATCGTGGAGTTAACCAAGGATGTGTCACTGCTCCCTTCCTATATAATGTATTTACATATGATCTTCCCATGGCGGTATCTGCTGCACGCAATTGCCCCCCACGAATTGGATCTGAGCACTGCCCAGTAACCGCCTATGCTGATGACCTGATCATCATGGACCACACATTTAGCGGCCTCTCTAGATCGGCTATTGCGCTTTGGGATTATGCCCATAAAAATGATCTGGTCATTAACAGTGAGAAAACCCAATTAAAGGTCTTCTCGGTAAAAAAATTCTCCAGACCAAAGTAAGTTGTGCAAGGATGGAAATAAAATATACCCCCTCATATACATATCTGGGTGTGGAGGTTGATGTTATAGGAGAATATCTCAACTGTATGCAAACAAGAATTACCAGAGCTGCACAACTAACTGCATTAATACATCGCTTTGCAATTAAAAATTGTGGTTATACTTTGTTGGGTGTGCGCCAGCTCTATGTGCAGATATTGGTACCCATGGTTACGTATGGTCTGGAGGCACTACTAAACATCAAACTAAGCTGGCTTCAAGTCATAGAGGGCAAATTCAGGAGGCGGATACTAGGACTCCCCCAATGTATCCCCATGGCGATTATAAGACTGGAACTGGGGCTAATTTCCCTTAAAGCTACAGTGCTTAAACGAAGAGCGGACATGTACTCGAAGATGATCAACCAACCATCAAACCCCCTCTTAAGATCTTTACATCAAGAAGTCACAGGGAGGCGAAATCTAACCATCTGAAAGCTCATATGGAAAATGTATATAAGGAGATTGGCTGGATTCCTGCACTGAGGAGCACTAACGACGCAACGAAGAAGGCTTTGTCCAAACGAGTAGATTTATGGGACTGGCTCGAGAACTACGATCACTTGAACAAACTCACAAAGTATCAGTTTGTGTGGTACAGATTATATACTTACCTGAAACCTCAGCTGTACCTCAATCTGAGTCCCTCTAGTAAACTCAGACGCTTCCTTCTTTTGTTGCGTCTTGACTGTTTACCGGTATTAGCCAACAAATGGATTGATAACCATCTGCCACCGCAAGAAAGGCATTGTTGAATGTGTAAACACACGGCTACTAACGAAACTGCCTTACATCTTTTAACAGCCTGTCCTACCTTGTTTAAAACCTATGAACTGTGCTATGGGAAAATGGTGCATAATATGGAGCACATAGAGGAATCATGGTTCTGGTACCGCAGCCTAAATTCGACCTCTATAAAAACTCACATAGCTATGTATAGTATATGGCTGAATATTGAAAAACAATTGGGCATTACCATCTAGCCTTTTTGTTCTATGTGAAATCTGCCTAATAGGGTTTCCTTCCTTCCTTCCTTCCTTTCTCTTTAAACTTTACTGGATGGGTGAAAGGAAATCACAGACCTGGAAAAACGAAATTAAATATATACATGCAGTATGCATTGACTAGAGCTATTGATGCTAGCTATTAATTAGTTGCAAATGAGGTCTTTGTTTTCCCAAATTCTGCCTGATCTTACTTAATTTTAATTTATGTTTTTCTTAAATTTTGTTATATAAACTCTTCTTGTTTTATTTTATATATGTGTAAAGTTTATATTTAAACTGTCTCACATTATTAAATAAATAAATCAACTTCAAGAATCCACATAAATATAATGTCAGTAGAAGTATATTTTATCAGAACAAAATCCACTTCAAATATGCTTGCTGGAAAAAAATATGTCAAAACTGGGCGCAATACCATTACTTGCCTCTGTCAGACGCTTGTGATCTCTAAACCTGTCAAGTGAAACTTGTCTCAAAAGCTAAATATGCCAAAGAAGGGTCTTCCATCAAATGTAATATAGGGTGCCACACATTGATTTTCATGTTGAAAAAGACTGGAATTGAAGATATGTTTGCTTATTTTAAATTTGTAACTATAATTTTTCAATGTCACAATTAACTATAAGGTAACCTGATTCAGCTAAAACGTCAAAGAGGTTTTCCCGCACTGAGAACACACCACCCTGTTCATTCCCACCAAAAGGAGAGAATATCTCATGGGTTTGCTAATGAGAAGGGCAAGAGACTTCGTCTGCTGCCCTGGGAAAGAGACAATGGGTTCCTTGAACTGAAAGAAAATGCTAATTCGGGTGTGACTGACACCAACTGCCCAGGAAGACAAGCCCATGTGACTCTCTGGCTCAGCCAAGCCTGGGAGGCGGGCCAGACTGAAAATGTGGATTTGAAACTGAAGTATCTGTATGTTTTGGGAAAAGACTTATAAAATATTGTACCGAACTGACAAAAATGTGGAATTTAGAGATTATTAAAATGAAAATATTGCTCACAAGTAGAAACTACTCTGGAAATTTTGCGCCATTCAGAGACTGAACCACAAAAACGTTTGTATTCTAGCTATTGTGATTATTTTAGGAACATGAACATTTCCAGGAATATGCCCAGATGGTATGTGTATGCATGTGTAAAATTTGGTACAGAAGTGACACTGAGTGACCGCCCAAAAGCGAGAAAAATTGTCATTTGTGAACCGAAGCTCTCCAGAAGATAGGACTCTGACAGACATGTGCCTTAATTAATCTGTAATGTAAATATGTAATATTAGCAAGTTTGGGATATTGTAAATATGTTTTTTATGAAAAATAGGATATACTGTACAAAAACAAAGGGGATGTTTTCTCCCTGGGCCATACCTGACACATGATGACACATCATGACACACTGTTCCCTTCTCAAATCAGGAGAGGGGGAATTCTCTGACCTATCAGATCCTTAGAGGGTTGGGCATAGTATAATCAGCCTCCCCACCCCTTTAGAAGATGGATAAATAGGGACTGTTGAGGACCCACAGACAGATACACATTCACTCATCACTGATCTACCGGCGAAGCGCTCTGCAAGAAGAATCCATCTCCAGAACCAGCCTCCAGAACCCTGAAGCAGAGGCCTAAACCAAAAAGCTGAACCCTTTTCAGCAGGCCTTTAAAATCTAGCAACCTGATTTTAACCCCTAAACTTCCATGGGGCCTAAACCATTCAACAGCCTGGCTGAGCTGTGTTGGCTACTTCTGGCCAAGAACCCTTGCTAGAACCCAAGATCCAGATCAGCCCAGCAGAACTGTAACCCAGAACCCGTCAGATCCAGTCCACGAGGCCGTGCAGACCAGAGTGCCTTGCTGAGAGCAGTCCAGGTGTCATGAAACCAGTCCGGTGGCGAGCGAATTCCAGCCAAACCTTTGACCAGATCTTTGATGTGCCCATTCCATTCCAAAGCCATAATAGTGAGTATTTAGCATAGAACTGTCCATAGTCATCTCTTAGTATTAAGTAATCCCATTAAGTAGCCGGTCAAGTGGCACAGCGAGTAGAGCGCTCGCTTTGACATCTGTGCAGAGCCTGCAAACGCAGGTTCGAATCCCGGCGGGGCCAAACTCAGCCTTTCATCCTTCCGAGGTCGATAAATGAGCACCACATACTGTGGGTAATAATAAGCAGCGCTCAGATACCTGAGGGTTCGTAGCGCTATATAAGTGCCAAATTATTATTATTATTATTATTATTATCCAACTCGTTCCAGCATATCCATACTGCATTATTGAATCTCTTTTGTCTATCCTAAATCTTTCTCTCCTCCACATAATCCTGTGATAATCATAGTGATAAGCATCTTGGCGCTAATATATATTTTCTGGAGAAAGGCAATTGTCTCAGGTGGATAGAAACCATCCGAAGGCACCTCTGGATAGGTGGCTGTCCTGTCCGTGTAGTTTGCAGCTCCATAGACTCCCTAGTGTTAAGAAATCTTTGTTCCAAATCTTCAACAACGCATCTTTCATTTTGAAATCTTGACTCTTTTGAGAAAAATTGACCTTCACTAAAACCTATGTAACTTCTGCCCCATACGTGCTAAGAACAAAATCGAATGTCATTTTGATGCTAACATCCTCAGCTTCCAAACGAACTAAGAACCGCATTCCAACTCCTTATAGTTTTCCCGTAATCCCGTTTTTTGGTGCCCTGAAAAGTTTGCAGCGATTTTGCATTGGCTCAATTTCACCACATGTAAAAACAGCTTTTTCTTGCTTTCAACTTCTGCATTTCGTTTTCCATCTGCTAATCATTCTACAATCATTGCTAGTGTTAACCTGACCCAATCCAAAGCAACTCTCACTAGTTCTGAATCCCATTTAGCGAATTAAAATCCATTTTAGAATTTTCCCATTCATTTCAAACCACATTTCAAAGCAATTGACCTGTTTTAAAATCATTACTGTTCTCTTTGAACTTGCTCGGGGGAATCGGGATTGAAACTGCAATTGTTGGTTGTTATTCCTGAAGCCTGTGTGTCCTCAGTCCATCTCTTCATATTGCAGATTGGGGGGAGTGAGTAATAACAGGCGGATCGAGTGATCACATTGTCTGTGATTGAAGTCATATCAAGTTTTATTTCTGTGTTGCATTCTTTCCTATCATTGCATTTCTTTGAACCCGTGCAAAGTTATTCTCTGCTACCTTATTCTTCCTATTCCTACTCCTAATTGATTAAAGAGATTGTTGATATTGCAATATTACCCATTGCTGATCGTTGCATAAATATTCATAAGTGTGATATCCCGATATTGTTCATATTCATAAAAGCTTGATATATATATTGTGCAACTCATCAAATAAATCTTTTAATTTGCAAAACAAACCTACTTCTTGGCTCAGTGAGGACAGGTGGATTCAAAGAGGGGGGCGTTATATAAGGGTACATCATCCAGAAATAAAAGAACTTTTGACATATTAATATATAAATAAGGGTTTCCATTGGGCATCCCATACTAGGCATTGACGTAGGTGGAGTGCTGGGTTGAAACCACTCACAGTGTTTTTTAACGGTCATTGCCAAACAGAGTTTAACTGGGAACTGCAGGTGCTTAAACTGAAAATGGTCATTTTTTGGAAAAAGTGGTTTGCATAAAAAAAAAATGAGACAAAGGTACATTTGTATTTTATACTTTTTACAATACTTTCTACACCATGGAACCTACCCACATGCCAAATTTTAGTATGTTGGGAAGTATGCTAAATATTTTGACCCGATACACACACAGATCCAAGCATTTGCAGGTCGCTTAAAAAAACGCTTTAAAAAACAAAATTAGAAAAATATGTATGTTATACTTGTTACACGGTCTACACCATGAAACTTACCCACATGCCACATTTTAGGTTTGTAGCATGTTTGGTAGTATGCTGAACATTTCTAACAGACACACACACATACACACATGTCCCTTTTATATAGAGAGAGATATAGCATTAAGAAGTACATCAGAAAAGAAAAAACAGCAAATTCACAAGTGCCATCATCCTTAAATAGTTCACATGTTTCTCTCCGCCAATCATCATTCAGTTCCTCTGATTCTCAACACAACCTAACATCCTCTTTTCATGCTGCTGCGGTAGGATGGATAACAGGTTAGTAGCATAATCTTTTCTTACTGCTGCAGTAGGATAGACAACAGATTAATAGCATCCTGGTTACATAGATTGGGTTGATTCACAGTAGGTATTTCAATAGGATTATAACATTTTGTGTACAATGCTACCTGGCAAGGCATTCCACATGCTTTGGGGTGTTCAGGATTGTTTGTTTCATTCAGGTGCTCACGTGTCATCAGATACAACATTGGACCTGTGAGCAATCCAGAGGACAATGGGTAACTATGGGGAGAGGAGCATAGAATTCGCTTTCTGCACGCTTGTTCAGTATTTTACTGCATGCGTGTCCGCCTTCGTGCAGTGACCCAGACGTTTACAAGCAGACTGAGAAGAGGAGTAGAGAGGAGCTGGTGCTCGTTAGGGGACACCGACAGCGTTTCCCACGCAGGTCCCCAATAGAGGAAAGGAGCTGTGTCAATGTGCTGTTCTATTTCAGGAATATGAGAAATGTGCTCCTCTTTCCATATACATAGCCCATGCTTTATCATACACTTGTAGATATGGTTGTAATCATTAGTGGTGCTTTGACTGCAGGGCTTTTGTGGGCTGGTGCCATTATGCAGGCAAATGGTTGTCAGAGAGTTAGACCCCTTAAGGAGGCTAATATGGATAGTGATGCACCCCCTTATCCGAACGACTGGAGGCAGGAGTTTGAGTTTCATAGATACTTCTGACTCCCTCGCCATGGATACATTTTTCGATAAAAAAGTGGAAGCCCTTTCTTGGACGTTGTATTAATCTTTGGACCGAGTGGTAACAGAGGGCGGGGGGACTATTTCAGGTGGCACAGGGTTGTCTTCTTTGTGACTGAAAGTCCCCCTTCAGAGGAAACACCTAGAGCATGAAGAAAAAGCATGCAGTGGTTTTCCCAGGCTCAGAATTCTTTGGGCAGAGACACCTGCATGTATGTCACTTACAGAATTATTCAATTGTTTTGACAAGACTCTCTGGCCACGACGATTTGTAAGACACCGCCATTTTGGAGCTTATGAGTCCCTTTTAGCTTGACATGCACTGTTATTTGATGACTACTCTGACACGTTGTTCTACCTCCCTCGCTACTAGCGGTTTGAGGGAAATTGTGCCAATTGTTTTTCTGTTGATCCTTCGATCAGGCAGAGTCAAGCACTTAATTTCACAAAACTCTCATGGAAACACTGCCACTTGGATCATGAAAACTGCAGCACGGTCATCACAGACTGGTTGGGTTCCAGTTTTCTGCACTGTTTTGGATATTAGGTTGGGTGGTTTTGCTTTTGTTTCTACTTTTGTTTGATTACTTTGATTTCAGATTATGTACTCTGTGGGCTAACTAAAGCCAGTTATTCTGGACTAAATGGAGATATATAGCTATTAAATCAGGCCGTCCTCTCAAACAATACATACTTTTAAGTGTATTAAATAAAAAAGGTTTGTATGTAAGGAAAATGGGTGTGGAGAGAGACAGACAATTGCAGCTCCTAAGCGGTCATGCATGCCTCACCCATGACCCTAGTTTTTTACATATATTACTAACATTATTGATTGTAGCGCTGCTTTTCCTTTGGGGATTTCTGTATTGAAGGCTCTCTAAGTGCCCGATTCATGGAAAAGAGCACATTAATCCTTCAAGTGTCGCATGGCGAGAACAACACTCCGTGAGCCTACACGCATAAGTAAATCTGCACATTCCTCGTATTCATGGAATTGTCTGCACAAAGTAACTGTATACACAGGTTGTGGCCGGAACGGCCACAACACACCCCCATGCAAACCATACAACAACCTTTGCGCCTACCTTTACCTGACCATCCAGCACCCCTGAGAACTGCACCCAGGTTATGATTAGCACCACTTAAATTACGGTCAGCATCACTCAATTTACGATCAACATCACTCAACTTACCATCAGCAACACTCAACTTACATGCCCTCTTAGTTATGATCATCATTCATCAACTTACAATCAGCATCGCTCAACCTATGATCAGCACCACTGAACATACGATCAGCATTAATCAACTTACGATCAGCATCACTCAACTTATGACCAGCATCACTCTATTTACATGCCCTCTATAAGTTACGTTCAGCTCCATTCAACTTGTTTGAACCCAAGTTATGAGGTACTGATTGTAACTTACATAGGGCATGCAAGTTACGAGTGCCCGTAACTTGCGTGTACCCCTGTATTATACGTACCGTCACCCATATGATCAGCATTTTGCGCACTCATTGTTTCATATGGGCCTTTGGACTTTGCGCCTGCTATCATGTAGCGTATGGGTCCTGGGGTTTGCGTGTGATGTTTTTGTGATGCTACTTTCCGAGTTCAAATCCATGAATACGGTTGTATTTGCGTTGGTATGGGTGTGCGATTGCTTGACCGTAGACCATCCCTAATCAGGCCAAAATGTTCACATGTTCTTCCTCATTATGCATGTTCCGCCCCCTATTTGGGTTGCTGCATAGTCCAGCCCACACTCTGCTTGGAGTCTTGCACAAGGAGCTCGTCTACTCGCAGAGATGTGCCAGGCCTGAGCGGAATGCACGGATTTCCCAGAAATGTCTAGTGCATTTGGTTCCATGAATCGCTGAATGGGGATTTACATGCAGATTGGTACACACATTTTCCACGCAACTATTTCCTTGTATCAGGGCCTAAGTGTTTAACCATTGCAATGGACAGGAAAAAGGCCATGTCTAATTCATTTCTAGTGAATGGGGAAAGAAAATCACACAATTTAGCTCTCCCAATAACACAGGCATTCACTCTTGGCTGATGTAAACAAGGATGGAAATGAGCCCTCAATCTAGGAGAGATCCCATAAGGATTTAATAAATCAACATCCAGCTCGCCCTAGATTCCACTCCCAAACCAACTCTCTCCACCCTATTATCTCATGTTTGCCATTTAAACCTTGCAAAGGCCCATCGATCCATGCTTACCTTGCAATGATTGTCAAGAGGTTAATTCAAGGCAAGTTAGCATTGCAATTACCCACCTCTCCGCCACTTGTGGAAGTCCTGAAGAAATAAGATTGAATGGATGGAAAAATATGTATAGTACCAGGGCTATGAAGGAGACACCAGGACAAATTAAGTCACTAGAGTCCACTAATGAGTCCCCAGTTAATTTAGACTTTTTTTTGTAAGAAAGTTTCCTCAGCCACGATGACATTTTTAGCACCATTTAACAGTTGTAACATTGGGAGCAATGTTATTCAAGATACTGGTATCAGTAATAGTACCTGAAATTATATTTTATATCCAAAAGAATTAGGGAAAACCAATTGATTCTCGAGTATCATTGAGAAAGAAGATGTGGTCACACCTGGCACAACAACCTATTGGCAAGACAAGCCAAGTGTTGAGAAGGTAGCCCAAAATAAATTGAGAACCCGGCCTTAGTACGGTTGGAGAAGGTCCCTCCATTAGCCAATGAAATAAATAACAATTAATCTACACTACCACCGGAGAGCAGTAAAGCAGTAATGCTCACTGAGTATCCTGCATGGGGCATAAGCTTATGAGAAAAGAGGCATGACCTGTACGTAATGAGATGAAACAATTCAAAGGCGTTATCAGTTCTATGTGAATTCCACTAGTGATAATGAGTTGATAGACCTGATCATAGCAACCCCAGTGCGCCCGGTCTAAAAACAACAATAGCTAAGGGGACTTTGAGATCTTTGAAAAAAAAAACATTTTAGTATGATAAAGAGTCCCACAGTGACCCCATTGTCACATTCTAGAATACAGGAGTAATCTGCAGCAAAAAAGTAAACATTGCTAAATATTGTCCACAAGAGCTTTGGCATTATGGCCTAAGTCTGCAACTGCAATGACCCGCTCCGATTTATATGACTCAGTGCATATTGTCTTCGGTGAAAAGGCTTGAAATATTGCCATGTTAGTTTATCAAATGATTTGGGTAATTTTCAAGTCAGTTTACAAAACAGAACATTATTTTTATTTCATGGAAGTCAAACATTCCATTCGTCTGGGAGTTATTCTACTTTCAATAAATATTTTGTAATCAAGTCAATGGAACATTGATGGGGTTTGTTCATGACCCTCCATTCGAGGAGCATCCTCATTGAGAAACTAGGAAAGGAATAACTAGCATCAAAGGAGCATCAAGCTGATGGATTCAAATGGTTACAGTACAAAGATGATGTGTTTATCATCTATCATGATACTTAAATCTCACTGGAAAAGTTTATTGAATATATGAACTGCATATATCCATCAATTACATTTACAGGAACAATGGAGGAATTGACAATAAACTATTTGGACACAGAAATGAAAATCGTTGATCAATAATTTGAATTCAAAGTGCATCTCAAAGAGATCGAGTGTCATTATTTTCTAAGGAAAGGTTCTTTTAATACTTTATTTGGTGTAAAAACCATAAAGTAAAAATACATATTAAAATACAATCATAAATTCCAAATTCATTCTTAAGACTAAAACGATAAATCTTTTGACAATAACAATCATACATCAGTTCTAAACAGATAAAATCAAATTAAAATTGGACAGCACTTTAGCATCGAAATTAGAGGAGAGCAAGCTTGCAGCCTCTCAAAATCACATAAAAAGAAGAAAAAGACAATCTATTCAACATAATTAAGGTACAGAATCACAATTACTTCCATCCTCCTCACTCTTTTCCAATACTTTCATTCTGGCTATCCAAGCCCTACAGATATAACGAGCTAATGGGAATTCAACTTGATGCACATTTGAACCCTTACCAAACTTAACTGCTTCACTGGAGGAGCATACCCCAGATTCCCGGAGTAGTGGCCTTAGATAATATCCTCTCAAGTGTCACAGATTTCCACAGAAAAACAGAAGGTGGGCAACAGTTTCTATGGCAGCATCACATAGGGGGCATATACCTGATCCCCACTGACCGCAAGATTGAGTCAAGATGAACAAAGGTAGTGTTTCCATCCTAAATCGGAAATACAAAGATCTTTCAGATGCTGGCCACATATAGTCAAGGTAACTCTCAAAGCAATAATCTGCTTTGCTCTCTAGATAACGCACACTTGTTTAATCCTATTAGTTGTACTTTAACATGTGAAACCCACGAAATACGTTTGACGCTGCCAGACTTAGTAAATACATTAATGCATCAATTTATTTCCCAAGACCTTTTGTTGCTCCGCAGTCTGAGCCAGTAAGAATATTGCTTCAGAGCCACCATACCCCCTACTGAACCAATTACATATTCCAAATACAGCAGTCCTGCAGGTGAGCTCTGTGGCAACTGGAGCACATTTTTCAAAAACGTGTTTTCAATTCTACCAAGAGACTGATGGATGCATATCTCCAAAATTCCACTCCAAAGACAGAAGCTAAACATATTCTTACCATCCACATACCTTCAATACAGATCTACTATATCTAGGAGCAGGAGAATCTGCACAAAACAGGATGTTTTTTAAATGTAAGCTGATGATGATGGGGAGGAAGTATGAGCAGAAAGTTCTGCAACAGATGAGCTTAAATGTGGCTAGTCGACCACATAAAGATGTGTTAAGTCCAAATGTGCCTACAAAATCCAAAGCACAATCAGTGCTTGTGGCAATTTATGGCCTCCTCGTCAATGAAGCCAAAACTGATTGAACACAGTTATCCAGAGCGCACCCAAAAATTGTATACCACAGACAAGCAAGCATACGTGAAATATAGGGACGAGCAGACATTGTTTCAATACAAGATAGTCAAAGATATTTTAGCATGCCCAAATTGGGTACTTACCCTACCCATATTTAAATTGCATACACTATAATAATGACATCAGAAGGCCCATCATTTATCACCTTACAACCAGTGGAGAAGTTGCATAAACATTTGACCCCAAACGCATAACGACTGAGCCAAGAAGGAAAGTATGTAGTAAGGACACTTCAGACATATCAAGGAAACAATTTGCCAACATAAATGAGTCATTGTTAATAGGAATACCACATTGTCCACAACAAGACACTTTCTGGAAGTGGATCATCAAGTTTTGCAACTTACATTTCAAATGGTTGGCTTAATACGAACGCATCCAAGAGTGGAGACAGCAAGATAATACAACTTCTGGAAATATACACTTTGCAGCTTATACCTCAACAAGAACTGGAATCAACAATCATTAGAGTAAATGACCTATAAGTGTAGCATATATATAGAAAGCTAAACATTAATTTTACAACAGAAGTTAGATCTATTATGTCCTATTGCATTATTTTGATCTGGACCAGTATTTAGGTTACTCTTTGATTTTCGTTATTGGAAACATTTTCTGCATGTGAGCTATATGGCGATAATGTTTGATGACCAATGAACAAACTGGGAAATTGAACTATATAAAAGAGCATGTTGTTCTATATTTTGGGCCTCTTCACGAGTTGGGTGGTAGCCCTTAACTGCGGTGGTAATGCTGTTACCGCTACATTTAAGGGCTGACTCAATCATGAATCGGGCGATAAGTGGGAGTTTTACCTCCAGCTTTTTGCTGGAGGTACAAATGTCCCCTTACTGCCCGTTTTGGGCCATTTTCGGTGCTATTACTGCCAGCACAATTACCGCCAGCGGTAATAGTGCCCACCACCCAATTAGAAATGGGAACTTATTGCTGTACCGCTAATCATGATCCCGCACTAACAGCGCCGGACCGAGTAGCCGTAACTCTATTTGATCTGCCGTTATTGTTAGGTCCCACTAAAACAAATGCAGAGTAAGTTTGCATGATTTATTTTGAATAAATAGGACGGAACTAGAAGATATACCAATGTAAATGTCTTTCACATTTCTCAATAAAATATTTGAAGTCGGTTAAGGCATATACCACAGAACATTTGAAATTCTTAGTTGAGTTTTTTTATTTGTGCAGAAGATGGCTATCAAAATTTACAAAATATCATGCCGGATTCAAAAAGCACTTGCAGGAGGAATTTCATGTAACATGAGTAACTGTGGGCACAGTGAAATAGGGAAAGGCAGGTGGAAATATTGGCAGAGTGAAAAGTACTATTACTTTTACTATTCATGCAGTGCAGTGACTTTTTGTAGAGATAAAAGATGACCTGGAAAGAAAAATTTCTGATTCCGGGATCACGTGCATGTATATTTTTTTTATTATTTATTTATTTGAATTTATAAAGCGCACAGCAGCCCTGGGGCATCATGGCGCTGTTACAGGATACTTGCTTAGGCGAACAACAGTTTACATAGTGTAATACAGTGGTATGGTACTGAGACAATGGTGAGGTACATTAGTAATGGCAACAGTACGTAAACATTCATTAGGCATACATATTGATGAAGCTGCACACACTGAATCGGGTAGGTGTTTTCTTCATGGACATTAAATGCATAATTTATGTTTATTCACGTTTCTGTGCTATATTTTGCTAACGCAGCCACCTGGTTTGGTGAAAATGAGTGAAACATGTATGTGGAAATCTGTACGTCTTGAGGCACACAACATGAGCATAAAAACAAGGGGTAAGACTCGAATGCCTCGATTTTATGTGCCACCACATTTTCTACCATATATCTTCAACTGATTCAATTTACTCCTTGAAAAACGTGTGTGAAGACAATTGATGTAAGGCTGTTAAGTCACATCGATTAAACGTTCAATTTCAACTCCAGAATGTTACACCTAAATTGTAAACTTTGTAAATACGCATGATGGAATAAATAGCAACATTAGACTTGTTTTATTGTTAAACTGTTAGTCCTACAAATACCTGCTCACAGCAGATGCTATTTATATGAGTACAAGTTGTGTTTCACACAGAATGGCAAAATCCACCAAATAAACCATGCTAGCTGTAAGAATGTAGCTCGGGAAAGCACATCCGCAGTACACAGTCCCAGTTTTCCAGCACCATGAAAAAAGCAGAACCTTTCTGAGGAAACTACAGAAAATCGTGCCCAAGCACTGAGCATCCAGCAGCTGCAGTGTCCCCCAAGCAGACCATCAACTTGCAAATGCACCCCCCCATGAACTCATATTACCTACACACCAAAGGTGACCAGGCCCAGGCAGCGCCACCATGACCTCACAGACATGTATGCCCGTTCCTTCTACTGACTAGACCTTCCCACTAAGCCTGCTGGCAGAAATTGAACTCAGTATTGAACCCAGCAGGAAGACCATAACATCTACCCCCCTTTTGAGACTCCTCACAGTGGTATATTTCATGGACAAATGCCCATTTCAGCCCAGTGTGGCACTGATGCATGGCAACACCGAGCCCTGATTCTCCCAAATCCTCTCACAGGTCTTTTCTGCCATGATGAAATTTATGCCCCGCCACATTTCTTTCCACACTGACCCTGGGGCCCTCACCTCTATGGAGGCCCAGTTGTATGCACGAGCATGATTCCACATCATGTTTCGGGGCACGGATTGCACACACGTGGCTCTTGTAATAATCAGGGCAAGATAGCAGGTCTTGAGAAACAGACATATTCAGCACTCCAACAGCATGCAGATGGCATGCAATGCAGAAGTATTACTTCAATGGTGGCATTGACTGATGGGTATGGGCATGAAATCCTGCCACCTAACAAAAGCATGAAATCGCAACATCTACCATGCATGTGATGCTACCTCATGGCACTGTGCATATATCTGGGTGACATCATGAAGAGGTGATGGAACACACATGGCTGCTGTAACAGGAATGCTAGCATGACAAATTGCAATTGTCCTCACCCTGTTAGGGAGCCGTGCTTGTCTCTTGAAACTCTGTATGACATTTCTTTAAACCATTAGAGCAATCAGCGATCCTGCTCTGTCAGCGGCCACCTAAAATGAGCATGAACATGCTTCTGCAGCAATCCTTAAAACCAGCCTGAAGGTACCATACCACATATACCACATTCTGCATTAAGGAAATGGTTTCAGTCCCTCCGTGGAATAAAATGATCTCACTGTGAAACGTCCTGCATGGGTTCACTTTAGGTTAACCCATGTAGATGTTTAATGTCTGCAAGCAATAATGGATAATTAATGCTGTATCTAATTTATAAAGATCAAGCCTGCATTGCAGGGAGATAGCCAGCAGAAGATGTATGTAGTTGCCTGTACTTGCCACGCCATAGCAGTATCAGGGAAAGCATGGCTACGATTCAAATACATATACTGGGAGAGGCTACAAGAGTCACTATTTGCATTAGTTGGAAAATGAAAACTGTGCCCTTGCTTGTATTTGTTCTGATGGGTGTGCCCCTGTTCTATCAAGGCAGAACTCTAGTAACACTATGTACATTTTGGGCCTCGTTACGACTTTGGAGGTAGCCATGCCCTAAGGGCATGGCTGCCTGCAAAATCGTGTCCGGGTTCCCTGAATGGGGAAATCGGGACATTCTGACTTTGGAGGGCCTGGTATTTCCTCCTTCAGGGAACCCGGCCCCGGTCCTTTCCCATTCCCATTCGAGCCCCCATAGAGCTCAATGGGAATGGGGAGGGAGCTAACAATGGGGCCATTAATAACGGGCCCATTTTTAGCTCCCTGGTCCCCTCAGGGGACCCACAAAGGACATCTGGTCTGACCAGAAGTCCAGAGCAGGTCCCACAAGGGAGCCTCGTAATAGGGCGGAATGGGTTTAATGGCGCTGGCACCATTACCGGTGCCGTTAAACCCATTCCGCCCTTCTTGTAATGTGGCCCTTTCTTTGAAATATGCTCTTTCCCCCCTCAATTGATCCTAAAATATAAGTCCCATAATACAAAGTCTTGAAAAACCAAGTATTTCTTGAATCAAGGTGGCCATATCTGCATGGATGCTCATGGTTTGCTTGATCCAGAAATTGGAGCCCAACAGGGTCATAGGACTGTTGTTCATACCAGGCTATGTGTTGAGGACATGAAGGTACATGCACATTGAAGCACTCAAGACATAACAGTTGCCATGTAGTGATAACAAAATAAGATGATGTATTGTATTGTATATTTATATAGCGCTCTTTCCCCACTTGTTTGGCCTCAATGTGCATTTTCCTCGGTTGAACGCCGTTGGTGACCGTAGTCGATGTGGTTGGAAAGTTCTAGGGGGCTTAGTTTAGGAGATGCATGTGTGCATGTTGCTGTTCTAGGACTTGGGTGGCTGGCAAGGAGCGACTAAGCAGCCCAAGAGAGGTCAGACACATCGGTGGGTGCTGGTAAGGGTTAGAGATAGCAGGCTATTGTTGAGAGAGTCTATGTGAGGCCAGCTATACCAAGTTTCTTTTGGGTGGTGGTTGCTGTATGCTAGTGGCAGAGGTGTTGAGGTATGTCAGGTGTTTCAGTCTGGACAGCTATGTGTGCACTAGACCGAATGTGCTTAGCCGTAGGCGTGTTCTATCATGTTCTATCGCAGATGAATGCTTGGCCGTGCCTGCGGCCAGTGTCTGCGCTAGTGGTGTGAGATATACGTACCTTAGGCTGTGATGTTGCTCAGCTGCAGCAATATATTTCCAGCTCTAAGCCAGGGGGCATAGCTTTCATACTGTAGTAGGTATCCGCATATATTAAGCCGCGACGGAAGCTACACCTAGAATTTGAGAGTCCTGTCTAGTGGGAGAGAGGCCTACACCTAACAGTGCAAATTTGGATACAGGCTAAGGACAGCTACAGTTGAGAGTCCTGTATGGTGGGTGAGAGGCCTACACCTAATGGTGCAATTTGAGTACCATGCTAAGCACAGCAGGATTTGAGAGTCCTGTATAGTTGGAGAAAGGCCAACACCTAAATGAGCAGTTTTGATAAACGAGTAGGCACAGCCAAATTTGAGCATCCTGCATAGTGGGAGAAGGTCTACGCCTGACAATGCAATTTGGGTGCATGACTAGACACAGCCATAATTGAGAGTCTTGCATAGTGGAAGGAAGGGCTGCACCTGTCATTGCGATTTCAGTACAGTACTAAACAGAGCTAGATCCTACAACTAACTGACAAAGCAAATCACAGTACACGACTAAACAGAGCTAGAGCCTATCCATGACAGCGCTATTTGTGTACAGGACTAAGCACGGCTAGGACATAAACCTAACAGTGCAAATATAAGTACAAGACCAAATAGAGCTAGAGCCTACACCAAACAGTGCAAATTGAGTACCCGTCTAAGCGCAGCTAGATTTGAGAGTCCTGTGTAGTTGCAGAGAGGCCTGCGCCTAACAGAGAAATCTGAGCACAAGACTCAACTCATATAATAGCAAGAGATGGAGGCTACATCTAGAGTTGAGAGTCCTGAAGAGTGGGTGTGATGCTGGCACATGTTCACAATTCTTCCCAAGTCTGGCACATAACAATATTCACTGTGCCGTCCAAGTGCAGCACATACCAGCATTCACAACTCTGTTCAAGTGCTGAACATACCAGTATTCTCAACTCTGTTCAAGTGAGGCACACACCAGTGTTCACAATTATGACCAGGATGCAGCACCTACTGTTGTTTACTGTCACATCTAGATGCGACGCAGGATGGTGCACACAATAGTAATACCGTAGGGAGTAGGGGCTAACATCCACAATTCTCGTCCTAATGTGGCACAATCTAGTAGTCACAGTTCCGGGGTAGGGAAATGTAGAGTGCCAGGGCTTGCCAGAGCCAAGTAACCGCTCCACTCCACAACCATGCTCCCTCCTCTTTGTTAGTTGCTGATAATTGATGAATAAACAGAGGGGGCAACCCCTAGATACGTGTCGGTGGCCTAGTCTTGATGGGCCGTAGGTTTCAGCCTATTGTATCGTAGGTATCCGTAATGTCACCGTCATCAATGGTTTGTTGAACCTGGCTTTCGGAGATATGTTTGTGGTGGGCCACTTATCTCATTGTTAGATTTCTCTCAAGTGTTGTAGTGGGCAGGGTCGGGGAGAGTAGGATGCAAGTGTATCCACTGCTAAGGCTGCTGGCTTAGCTCGGGTGTTTGTTGGGTTGGAATGTTGTTGTGGGTGGGGTGGTGGTGGATCAGGAATGCCACAATGAAAGCTGCTGATTTACCTGGAGTTCTAGTTGGCAGGCGGTTTTGTTGAGCGGTATGTGATGGTGTGTCTGGTGAAACCGCTGCGAGAGCTGCCGGCCCCTGAAATACGATCGAAGGCAGTAGATTTGTATTAATGGTGTATTCACGGGGTGGAGTGGCTTATGAGAGTATTGGGAAGAGCCAGATTTTAAGGGCCTTCCTGAATTTCAGATGGTTTTCGATGTTGTGAATGTGTAGGGGATGGAATTCCAGATGATTGGCACTTGGACGAAGAAGGATAAGCCGACAAGTCTTGTGGAGTTATACAATGGGATCACTAGGTGAAACGCGTTGCAAGATCTGATGTTCCTGGAAGGTCAGTAAGGGATCATTTTGTCTAGCAGGAATTCAGGGCCTGTGTTGTGGATTGCGCGATGGGTGATGCACATAGGTTTGAAGGGGGTGCGTTGAGCAATACGGAGCCAGTGGAGGACTCTCAGGGTAGGGCTGATGTGCTCCCTGGCAGGAAGGTTAATGAGAAGGTGTGCTGCTGCATTTTGGATTCTTTGGAGTTTCCATAGTTGGGATGCGCGGGCTCCTAGGTAGAAGCAGTTTGCGTAGTCACGGCGGGAGAGGATGATGGAGTTGATGGCTGAGAAACGGTGGGGATAGGTGAGGTAGGGGAAGATCCTCCTGAGGATAGGCAAGTGAAAGAAGCAGGTTTTGGATACGCTGGAGGTGTGTTGGGTGAGGGATAGATTTTCGTCTAATCAGCATTGAAGATTTTTAACCACGTTTTAGGGTGCTGGTGCTTGTCCTAGTGTTTAGGGCCATGGGATTGGTTGGGGAATGAGAGATGTCTTCCCACAAAGTAGGATTTCGGTTTTCACAGGGTTGAGGATGAGATGGTTGGTCCTCATCCTGTGATCAACATGGGAGAGGCATGATGACAGGTCCGGGCTGCCAGTTCCTTTGGAATTCAGGATTTTGAGAAGGATCTGGGTATCATCTGCGTAGTTGTAGCAGGTAAGGTTTTACGAACGGATGATTGGGGGGACGGGTTGTATGTAGAAATTTGCAGTGATGTGGAAGCTCCTTGGGGAACCCCTTTGCAAATTGGATGTGATATGGATGTGAATTGGTCGAGGTGCATGATTTGAGATTGGTTAGAGATGAAGGAGAAGATCCACGAAAGGGATGTGCTTTTGATTCCTAGTGTTTGTAATCTGTCTAATAGAATCATGTGGTCGATGGTATCGAAAGCTGTGGAGAGGTCTTGAAGGATGAGAACCGTGCAGCCGTCTGCATCAGCTGTTCTTTTTAGGTCATCCCAGATGGAGACAAGGGAGGCTTCTGTTCCCCTTAGTGATCTGAAACCTTATTGTGCTGGGTCTAGGAGGTTATTGGATTCAGCAAATTGTCCGAGCTGTTTGTAGGCCGCGCGGTCAATCAATTAGGTGATGAAATGCGTATTGGAGATAGGTTGGTAGTTTTGGGGAAAAAGTGGGTCAAGCGTTGTTTTTTTGAGAATGGGTTTTGGAGTAGGATGTTTTTAGGGCTTTCAGAAAAGATTCTGAGGGGAGTGAGTGGTTAAGGATTGCGCATGCGATGTTACCTGCATAGGCGGCGGTTGATATTTTCTTGAGCAGTGTGGGTGGGCATGGGTCTTCTGGAGAGCCTGACGGTCAGCTGGCCGCTACCAGCGACAGGAATTCTTGGTGTGTGATGGGAGAGAAGGAGTCAAAAGAATATTGTGATTGGGGTGGGGTTTCTATGGTGTTCTGCGGGCAGGTGGGCGGTGGTGCTAGGGTTTTTAGTTTGGCGATGATGGCATTGTGTCTTTTGTTGGTGGCGTTGTAAAAGTGGAGCGAGAGGGTGTTGCATAGCGCTAGGGGTGGTCAGGCGAGAACATGAGGGTGATTTGAATTCTGCTATGATTTTATGTAGTTCCTTACATGGGTTGCAGGCATTTTGGATTCGATTCCCATAGAATGATTGTTGTTTTTCCTGATTTCCGATCTGTAGGCTCTGTGTGTCCTTGCTAGGGTGTTTTTGTTTTGGGCTGAGGAGTCGGCTCTCCAGGCCCGTATCAGATGGTGCTTGAGAGTTTTGAGGTATTTGAGATTGGGGGAAGAACCACTTTGGCAATGGTCCACATCTCTGCGAGGAGCGTTTTGACAGGGTGAGGGGTTTGAGGGCATTGATAAGCCAGAGGTCGAAGGAGTCAATTGCTGGTGGTCCTTCCACTAGGAAGAATGGGTTGAGGGAGTTGAGGAGTGAGAGTTCAAGATCTGGGGTGATTGCCACTTTGTTCCATAATGGGAAAGTAGAGGGGGCAGTTTGTCGAGGACGTGTTGGGTGTTGGTTGCTGACCACTGTATTGAGAGGTATGGTGAAACAGAGTGCTGAGTGATCAGACTATGAAAGTGGGCGCGGGGGTTGGGTGGATATGTTTGTGGTGCTGAATATTGCATCGAGGGTGTGACCTCTCATGTGGGTAAGCGTGGATGTGTGATGTTTCAGATTGAGTGGGTCAACACTATCTGTAAGTGACCTGGTCATAGGATTTGATGGGGAGTCGAACCATATGTTGAAATCTCGTAGGATGGTGAGAGTTGGGTGTTGGATGAGGTTGGCAGCCAGAGCTTCACCAAATGTGTCTGCAAAGTTTTGGTTATAGCCAGGGGGTCTATAGATGAGTAGGAAGCTTTGTGAGGTGGATGGTGCGAGTTGGAGTTTTACCAGGAGGTAGTTGTAGTCGGTGGTGCTGGTGGAGCTTTTCCTTGGTTAATATCTTGAATTGGTCTTTGTGTAATATTGCGAGCCCACCTCCCCTATGAGATCTGTTCCGAACAGTGAGAGTGTAACCAGGTGGGAAGGTATTGTGCGCGAGAGGTTCATAGTCACCTGAGAACAAGGTCTCAGTGATAAAGAGGATGTCTGCGTTGTCTTCTGTGATTAGGTCATAGATGTAAAGTGTGTTTTTTGAGACAGACCTGGCATTGATGAGGGTGCATAATACTTGGAGGGACGCCATTGTGGGTCGAGGGTGGTTGTTGATTGGGGGGCGAGCGGTGTCTGCATTGGGGATGGACAATAGGGCGAGGAAGGGAAGAGGGGCGGTGTAGTGTGGGGATGAGGGAGTAATTGGGGTAGGTGGGCAGGGGAGGGAGAGGAAGAGAGCTAGGACTGGGTTGGGGGCGGGCAGTGAGGTTTCGCTCCTGTATTGTGGTGGCAGTGGTTGAGTGCTGTGTTGGAGAATGGGTGAATCTAGGGGGGGCATTAGGTGACTGCGGTCTCGCCCTTTCCTTGCCTTGTATGCGGTCATGGGGGTGTTCGAGAGAGTGGGTGGTTCTCTGGTGAGCGGAGGGCTGGCTAGAGCTTCTCTTGCTGCGCTGAGTGAGCAGAAGTGGGAAATGGGCAGGACCTGTAGATGGATGAGGGGGATGTGAGTGGACAATGTCAGGGAATGCATGTTCCGTGGGTGTGAGCTATATGATCTGTCTCTCCATCTTGCTGCTCTTAAATGTGCAGAACGGGATCTACGGGAAGGGAAGAGAGTTAGAGTTTGAAGGGGGAGGGTAAGGATGGGCCGGGGCAAAAGTGGGTGGGGGGATACCAGTTGGATGTGCGCTGTGGAAGGAGAGTGGGCTGTGTGGTAGAGGGGGTAGTGAGCGACTGTGGTGGGTTTCTGTGGGGCTACTGGTGTGCCAGAGAGCTGCACGGTTGTGGCCGGTGAATGACATGGGACCTTGATTACTGTGTTACAGCTTGGGAACTAAGTTTCACGATGCAGTTTGCACGCAAGGTAGAACAGGACTACCTTTCAGTGCGAAACCAGACACAGTAAGGGTTTGTGATTACTATGTAGTGGGAAAGGGGCTCCACCCAACAATACAATGTGTGTACAAGACTAAACACAGCTAATTAGCAACGCAATTTGTGTACAAGACTAAACACAGGTACCTAGCAATGCAATTTGTGTAAAAGACTAAACACAGGTACCTAGCAATTCAATTTATGTAAAAGACTAAACAGAGCTAGATTTATAGATTTATAGATTATATCAATTTAATGATGGACAAAGGCCTTGCGCTTATGAAAGGTCACTTGGCGTGGGGCAGATTATTGGCATGTGCTTTACCCACGCCCAGCCCAAGGAGCAATTCTGAAGGGTATCCAGTCTTTTTATTGCAGGAAAATTCCATACAGATTGTTTTCTGTAATTTACATTTATTTTGCCAAATTATTGCCATAAAAGGAGGGGGAGGTTTGGATGAGGCGATATGGGATGGAGAAAAGGTAAGAGAAGCGTGGGGGTCTTCCTCCACATATTGCTGCAGAAGAATCAATAAAACACATGCAGTATAAAACACAATGATAACATGTGCATTGAAGACACATGGGGCCCTTCAGAAGCCACAGAATGTTAGATGTAATCCCAATTTCCAGGCATGTGAATTGGGGGTCACCAGAGGTCACAATTGAGACCCCAGGCAACTCCATTGCGACCCCTGGCTCTGGCTCTGCAACCTCTAGTTAAGGATTACAGAGGCAGAGGGAAACCAAAAGTATAAAGGGCTCTTCTATGAGAGCCCTCTTTACATGAGTCTTTTTGAAGTCATTCTGACTTCAGAAAGAAATGATTTCCGTTGCAGTTTTCCATATAGGAAATCATTTATTTTTTAAGTCAGACTTCAAATAGAAACACACAGGACCAGAGCTGGTTCCTTGCATGCATGGAGCATGGGAGCCAGAGAGGCCTGCCAGCAGGGAAGTTCCTCTGAGCAACAACAGATTTGGGAAAAGGTACGAAAATTATTTGTTTGTACATGTGTGTGCAGGCATGCAAGTGTGTGTGTGTGTGTGTGTGTGTGTGTGTGTGTGTGTATGTATATGTACAGTATGTAATGTGTGTACTTCTAGTCCTACTCTTCATTATCCAGGTACTTGCCTATGAAGCACCTTGCCTCATAAGTAAGTACTGGAATGAGGAAGAGGGATGTGGAGGTAATGCTAGGCCAAGGAGCTCCTTTTGGGGGTTTAAGGAGGTGAGTGGGAGGGAGAGGGGATGTGTCAGGATGGTGGGGCAGGAGGGGGGTTTGCTACAACGGAATGGGTTACCGTGCTAATGCAGGCATAATATGTGTTATTAGTATCTAGACTTGCATTTTAGTTCAGCCATTCTAGTCATTTCTTACCTCGTCATGGCATATTTTTCTGGGCATCTATAATGAAGTAAGCATCATTAGTGTTATTATGTGTCTAGACTAGCATTTTTCTAAAGCTAGACTAGCCATTTCTTACTGTGGCTTGACATTTTCTAATGGGTATCTTTGATAAAGCAATTGTGATAAGTGTAATTACCTGGCTAGACTGGAATTTGGGTGCAAGCAGACCTTTTTGTGGCATTGTAGATTTTTCGGGACATCTATGAAAAGTTAATCATGATAAGTGTTATTACGTGGTTGGATTGCCATGTTGGTGCTGGCAGTCTAAGTATGTCTTACTGTGGCATGGCATTTTTTACTGTGCATCATCAAGGCTACCGCAAACATGATCATGTGTTATTACGTTTCTGGCCTATATTGTGCAGCCCGTTTTGATATTTGTTCTTGTAGTAGCATTTCACTTTTAACGGCAAAGCAATAAGATGCTCACTGCTCCGATCTGTGTGTGATCGGCAAGTCGCAGGTTCAAATCCTGGCAAGGCCAACTCAGCCTTTCATTCTTCCGAGGTTGATAAATGAATACCAACTTCGGCTGGGATGATAATTGTATGTAAAAATGTGCAATGTACAGTGATTTGGCAAAACTGCTAGATAAATAACAAATAATGAATGTAAGCATTAATGCCCCTGTGTACTTATCTTGACTTGTGAGTTTAAGGTCCTTTAGGAACATGCATGCATATGTAATGGAGGGGATCACACAGAATAACTCCAAATCCAAATAACCGAGCCAACTCAGGAAGATGACAAAGTACTGTTTTATTAACAATTATCTAAAACAGGGAGTTTACAACGAACATCAACGGAGCAACGCTCATGTTCTCTCAGTGATCTTCACACAAAACATAGTTTATATATCAAAAATACGTCAGAGGTGACGTCATACTACATGGCAGTAATGAAAAACCTACTAAGGGCCGGGATTGGCTTAAGAGCAACATCTATGTATATTTTCTGTAGGAACTAGGATTGTGATTGGCTGCCCACTGTCAGGTGAACAACATATGCCTACCTCTAAAACATGTAATTTTCAGATACATTAGATACACGGTTTCTCATTAGTTTTAAAACTATACGGTCCTTTGTTATATGAACCACTAAAATTGTTTGGCACGCTTGTGCCAGGTCAGAAACATTTGGTTCACATAGCATCACGTAAACCCAGAGCCAGGTGCAAGGAGATGGGGCACGGCACTACCTCCCCTCCCCATTAGCCCAGCATCTTTCATCACCCATGCCTTCTGCCATGAAGATTGTCTTTCAGCATCTGTACAATTATTGAAATGTTGATTTTCTGCAGAACTTTGTTCACGTGTATTCTCTTATTTCGTAATTTAAAAGTTCACTTGATTCTTTACTTCATCATTAGACTCTCCAAGATCTATACATCTTCTTCAGTCAGTATCTTGGGATGTTGTACATACTCTTTTGTGACCTCACTGGCTTCTTTTATCTGCTCCTTCTCATACTCCTTCAGGGAGTTCCTCCTTCAAATTGTAATCCCTTCGGGGATACATTTGGTAGGGTTTCCTCAATGGGTATCTTCTCTCAAGCACACGCTGTTGTATTGGCACAACTGCTGGTGTCAAACACGGCACAATCTCATATGGGAGGCAGGGGGGCAGGGTTTCCAGCATAGGCACGCAGCTGCTTCTCTACATTTGCTTCTATTGGATTTTTGGATACTGTATTATCGCAGCAACTGGCAATGTACGGTATCTACCGTTCATATAATATCAATAACTGACATACAGCTGTAATTGGCACAATATGGAAGTAACTTTCCATGCAATGCTGAAGTGGCATATCTATGGCAATCCCTCAGCCTATTTTTATATTGTTGTGTTTCTAGTTTATTAAAGGCTTTGGCACATGTTTAATCATATACTTCAAAAATCTTAGTTCATTACAAATGGCAATACATTACTCCAGACACAACTTTAAAACGAACATTGCAGACATTAATTCATTTAACACAATACAATATAAATACCATATACTATATACCCATCAGGGCCTCCCTTCCTGATGCCCACAAGATTACATTTTACACCTATCCAACAAATTACGCCCTTCCCTATTCATTATGGAGGACTAGTCAAGAAAGAAATGTTCCCCAAACCTTTTGTGTATCACTATTAAAATATTCACTTATGCAATGGCCATCCAGGTAGAGTATCCATACAAGAGCTTTTGTCTGGAGTGAACTACTATTAGCAATGCAATGGAATTGAATTTGAACTTTCTTAAATTCTTAAAATAACTTAATCTAAATGTTTTAGGATCTGAATTAGCTGAATGAATGTTGAATGCCTGAAATTTAGGATGTTTTTTTTAATAAAAAATGAATTAATTAAAGATGTCCAATGATGATGTTTACACTCAAATCTAAATAAAATAAAAATTATGATTTGATTTATTACCTTATGCCTTTTTTCTACCAGTTGCTCTCGCTATCCTGGCACCATCATGTGTTTCACTACTTTCAGGCACGTCAGGAGTCCTCCATGGTCAGAGAGTAGGTCACTGGTCACTGCTGCTGCCTACCTCCAGGTTCATCCTTTCTACTCCATGTTCAGGCCATCCTTGCAGCGACGGCTCAAAGGCAAGCTGAGCATCCACCCTCACCTTTTGTCTTTCTACCTGGATCTATTCTAACAAGTGTGCACTCAGCCATTTGAATGCTTCCAGCTCTTGCTGCACATTCCAAATACACTGGGGGATGCCTGACATGACTGTCTGCAATAGGGAACAAGCATCCAGCAGTTCCCCCCTCCTCTCCTCTACCCAGGCCTGTGCTGCCTCTATGGCTAACAGTCTCTTATTGATATCAGTTAGGACACTGCCAGTAACAGGGTCAGGAGCAATGGGTAGAGAAGTTGGGAGGAGGTGGTGGCTGCTTGTTCATGGTTGGAGACTATTCCCTGGCAAGAGGTGCAGCAAGCTCCCAACCTGGCACAGGAAGAGTTTGCTCCATGGGAGTGGTGGTGTTGCTCTCCACCACCATCAGCATATCCCCAGCCCTACTGGATGTCAGGTTGGGGCACAGTGACAGTGTCCATTGTGGTGACATTGGTGAGGGTGTTCATCGTGACTTGGCAGCTGGAGTGTTTTGCTGGTGGAGGACACTGCACTCTGGTGCTGGGATGGTTGCCATGGAGCATCACGCTCTTGCCTGACACCTGGGACAGTATCGCATGTCCCTTCTATGGGATCTTCATTGTTGCTCTGTTCATTCCCTTCATCTCCATCATCACCAGTCTTTAGTGTCCCACATGAAGGAGAGCACAAAGTTAGCATGCGCAGTATATGGCACAGTTAAGTCTCATACATGTACACCCCTCATGTCTGCATCTCATAGGTCTGCACTGCCTAGCATCCACGTCATTGCCTCAGGAGGATCGCGTGGATAGCTCAGTGGGCAACGTCCTCCTTCTGAATGTAATACGAGATGGAGCAACACACGTTCGATCCTCGCATCTGCGCTTAGAAAGCTCTGGGTCTGAATCTCATTATAAATAACCTGTTACAGTTACAATTGTACATCACTGGAGCAACAGTGATGCACAGAAATTGAGACATAAATGTGTGGGCTTTGGGAATCACAGACTGAACAAAACATGGACAATGCAGCAGCATAAGTGTATTCTCCGTGGCATTCATGGATGTGCAGATAAAGGACCATGTCATCACAACCTCCTGTGGTCTCGGCCTATGGTGCCCATTTCTAAAGCTAACAGTGCTCCGGTGGTGCCCTGTCACATTTGTAATGAAAACGATACATCTAACCAACCCTCTTTGTTTTTTTATTGCCCTCGTCGACTCCTGAGCCTTTTCACCATCCCATTGTGGTGTTGCCATATCGGGTGCTCCATATAATTAGATAGTGTGCTTCGACATTGTGGTGTGTGGGAGCCGGCCTCTCTCAGTCTTTCGTGCTCTCTGCTGTGGTGCAGCTTGACACACCTGATAGGCGACACGCCTACTCATCTACACGCCAGGGGACTGGCGTAGCATGCAGCACGTCTATCCCCCGAAAGTGAGGGTCCTTTCCTTTCTTCTTCTTGACTCCTGTTCCGGGAAAGGCAAAGAAGCGAAGAAGCAGGGGTGGTGCCGCTGCCGTCCGCTGACCGACGGAGAACGGAGAGCGGGGATTGGAGCGCCGTCTGGAAACTAGAGCGCTGACCGGAGAGCAGTAACCATCCTGGGAGTGGAGAACGGAGTACGGTGAGAGGGGCTGTTGCTGCCGTTGCTGCCACTCGACTACCGCGAAGGTAGTGGACTGCGGTGCTCCAGCGATGACCCAGCGGCACCGTTTGCACTGCTGGGCCGCCCGCTAACCCTGGGAGCAGGAGCGCTATATATAGGTGGGGTGCTGTGGGGGCCAACGTTAGCTTAGGTTGGGCCCCCCCTTTAATTATCACCACAATTTCACGTAATAACATGCCAGTAGATAGATAGCCATACACTCTTCCTAGAAGGGTGAGATTTGGCTAAGTGGCGTTTGTAATGCAGAAGCGGAGTTTATAGATATTGGGAGCAGTCAGAAGCTACGGGTGTGTGCTGTCGCTACTTACTCAGTAAATACTGGGCACTACTCCAGACACAGTAACTTTACCTAGAACATAGAGCTGAGACATAGTGAGTGCAAGTGGTCAGGAGACTGTGGGGATTATTTTTTTCCCTTTGATCCTGAACCTTGACACTACCAGGAGACTGTGGGGACTTATGCCCTTTGATCCTGAACCCCTGTGAATTGAATTATTTCTAGCACATTTTATATCAGATTGCACTCTGTTTGAGTTAAGATTGGCTTGATTACCTTGTACAAAGACAAAAGCGAATGGCACCCTCTAAAAAACCCTCGCCTTCTAAATATAACCTCAGAAGAAAGAAGCAGGTGCAAGTAAAGGTGCTCACCAGAGACGAAGTTAAAGACAAGAAGAATAGACCCAAGAAGGGTACTCCTGCCGACCAAGGAAGGATTACGGGATAAAGATCATGTCGACCAACCTAATCAGGTGGGAACTATGGGGAGATTATCTGCCTCGCCCAATTTAAACATTGATACTACCTCTGACACTGATGCGGAGAGAGCAAGCAATAGCTATCTGGGTGCTGCGAAACTGCTGACCTACAAGCATCTGTGGCTGCTTTGCAATTTGCTTTAAACATTTTCCTACAGATTTCTGGGCATATTTTGGCAAACACTGATGCATTGATTAATGACAATGCAAAAAGACCGAACGCGGCCGAGGAGGTGGAATGTAATCAATCTGAGGCCATTCAGATGGTAAACGAGACATATCAGCAACAAACATCGGATTTAGATTTAGTCCTACCGGAACACACAGAGTTTCCACCCACACGCAGGCAACGTAGGATGGCCAAGCAAGTATCCAGGGGATAAGAGCGAGCAGCCATGGCTCACCTTTGAGGGAGACGGGGATGCCTACTATCCACTCTAAAAAAGCTAAAAAGAGAGCTGTCCGTCCCAAGAAGCGTAATGCTTTGGGAGGTGACCTACTGACTAGCTGGCTGATTGCTGAGGATGACGAAGCCCCAGAGGGGCCATTGAAATAGAGACATCGATGATTGAGTCTCTACCTGAGGAAGACCTTGTTCCCGCAAACACCTCTAAGGCTGCGAGTCCCCATGGTAGCCCATATCATCCTGCACTTTCTACATCAGAATCCATTAAAGAGGGTGATGAGGCTTGGGGGAATCGTATTTGTCTTATTAAAAATCTATATCAAACTGGCAAAAGCATATGGCTCTCACGCTCGGAATTTCTGAAGAGAATGTTTTCAGTACCTCAACTAAGAGTATTACAATATGATGATTTTAAATTTCTGGAACCATTGTCGGGATCTAATCCCAAGGTGTCAGAACTACACTGTAAATTTATATCTACTGCCCAAATATTAAGGACATACAAAAAAGAGTTGAGAACAGTGGACATTGAGATAGATGCGGAACTGAAGTACAACGAATCCAGCTGCCAGGAGACAGAAATAGCCACAGCTGATCCCATAGATGCCTGCCCCAGCTTACCAACTGGAAAGAAGGTGGACCTGACAGATGTTCAATCCGTATTGAAGTAGCTGGTGGAGGCTTTACCTATGATCACAGCGAGCAAATGAAAGTTATCCTTGGTATCATGGAACTGCCGGGGCTTTGCCCATCTATTAAATCCAATAGGACCGATGACTCAGTTAGTCACACCCAACTGCATCTGCCTACAAGACACATTGTCAATGAACCCCCTATATCT
This sequence comes from Ambystoma mexicanum, assembly GCF_040938575.1. Lineage (NCBI taxonomy): Eukaryota > Metazoa > Chordata > Amphibia > Caudata > Ambystomatidae > Ambystoma > Ambystoma mexicanum. The sequence goes on from NC_090937.1 coordinate 435,155,275, forward strand.
AGATGGGTTTAAGGGACATCAGTCATTTGCTAAAAGAGGAGAAAGGGGGAGGCCCTATGGTAGATTATGGATTGGGGTGTCCAATATCTTTTGCTCTAGGAGGATTAATGTGAGCCAAGATGACCACATAATTGCTGTTGAAATAGCGCATAAATGCAAAGGGAGCACAGATATATTGCTAGTGGTCTGCCTATACAACCCCCCTGGGGCAGGGATGAGAGAGTCTATACAGGAAGCCCTGCATGAGCTTCTCGCAAACTAGTTAAACATCCAAGATAATGCTGATGTTTGTGTGGTAGGAGACTTTAACACCCATATGTTAGGGGGGGGGACTGAGAACCACCAATCCGAAATTGCACCCACAATGTGTAATGGCACATCATAGAATAGAGGTGGAAGGGTTAGGTTGGGTGCAATTCTTTCAAAACTGGGAACTTGAGATGATCAATAGCCGAACAAAAAGCGATTATCCAGGTAAACAAACTTGGAACAATGGGCCATTGGTCAGTTCATCGGACTATATTTTTGTTTCCCCAAGTATGCGGCTCCTTGTCAATGACATGGCTTTAGCTCCAAACAACTGGAGTGACCATGCCACATTGGCATGTACATTTGATACCCCTGAAGTCGATATCCAACTGTGCTGTATGGGGGAATTAAAAGTGAATCACGCAGGTACAAGCATCCGGTGGTCTGATAAGAATGTACAACAAGCAGCTGAAGCGATAAACAATGATTGTTACCCGAATTTTGAAGAACTGGATATGATGTCCATAGATGACGTTGAGGAATGGATTCACCTGTTCTCTGACAAACATGCAGCTACCCCTGTAAGAGCCATGATCAGTGAACAGGGGAACCCTCCTACATATGATAGATATATTTGAGATGCAAAGAGATCACTGAGGGCGGAACTAAGACGGGCTAAGAATTCTAGCACGTCATGGGAGACCTATCTCTCTACTATTAAGAGACTTAAGAACAGATATCGGGCAGATATAAAGGCTCAGAGAAGCCTAGACAGAAATAAAACCTGGCAAAGGTTAGTGCAGACTATCTGCTCATGGAATGCAAGTCGTATCTGGGCGCTACTTAGTGAAGCCAGGGGCAATAAAACACGGCAGACAGTTATCCCCATTGGTAGCGCCGAGTGGTGTAGGTTTCTGGAGAAACGTAATGTAACAACCACGGGTGAGGAAACAACATTGGTAAGCAAAATACCTTCTGAACCCACTATTGACATCTCATATGACTCTATCCTGTCTGAGATCAAATTGTTGAAATCCTCCAGGGCTCCAGGACCTAACGGATTGGCCAATATTGTAATCAAGAGCAACTCCGACTTCTGGGCGACTCTGCTGAATATCTTGTTTGCAAAAATCTTGAGGGAAGGTAAGTTCCCGTGCTCTTGGCAGTCAACAATTTTAATACCAGTATTTAAAAGGGAGATCGCCTTGATCCTAACAACTATAGATTACTCTCTATGCTTGACACTACATGCAAATTATTTGCCTCATTAATATTGAAAAAACTACAGCTATGGGTGGATTGTACTAAAATCTTATGTAAGATCCAATGCGGTTTTAGGCAAGGTTATTCTACCACCAATAACCTTTTGGTCATGGATATTATGCGCAGAAGGGCGCGACAGTGTGGCAACCACCCTTGTACGCACTCTACGTCGATTTCAAAGCAGCATTTGATTCTATCCCCAGAGAGAAACTTTGGAGGAAGTTGCAAAAACTAGGCTGCCCCGAAGACCTCCTATATTATCTTAGGTTATTACACCGGAATACCAAGGTAAAATTAAAACTAGACCAGCAAGGACATATTTCCGAAGAAGTTTTACAGAATAGAGGGGTCAAGCAGGGGTGTGTGACTGCCCCTCTAGTGTACAATTTATATGTACATGATATTCCTCTAACAATAGCTCGGGCAAATAACTGTCCTCCGAGCATTGGTAAAATTCCTTGCCTGGTGCGTGCATATGCTGATGACTTGGTGGTATTCGATCACACCATCAGTGGACTACGTAGATCAGCACTAGACCTTTGGGAATACTCTGAAAACAATGGTCTTACCATCAATGTAGAGAAAACCCATGTGTTAAGATATACAAACAAAAGAACTACACGGGTTAAGCTCTACATTAATAATGTCGAAATCACATATGTTCCTGTATATAGATATCTTAAGGTGAATATCTAATATGCAAGCGCAACCGTAAGATAAGAGCTGCTCAAATTACAGCCCTTTTTAAAAGTTTCACAATAAAACAGGGAGGCTTTACCCTATGGGGAACTCGCCACCTTTATATCCAAGTATTCTCCCCTATGATGGTGAAAGGGTCGGAAGCATTAATTCAAATGGAGCTGAATTTGCTACAACTAATTGAGGGAAAATATTGGAGGAAGGTGCTCGGACTGCCTCCTTGCATTCCAATGGCTTTGCTACGACTTGAGCTTGGACTCGTATCTTTAAAAGCATTGGCTCTGAAAAAGAGAGTAGGGCTCTATCTAAAAATGGTGAAGGGAACGGATAATGCTCTATTGACCACAGTCACTCTGGAAATCAATAAAGAAAGATCTACCTGCTAACTCACAAACCAAATGGAACAGTTGTTAAGGGACATCTGTTGGTCGCACCGAGCTGGGTCTCTCACTGAGGCAATGCAGGCGGCGTTGGGAAGACGGTTGAGCTATGGGACTGGCTGGAGAACTACGAACATACCCGCAAGTTAAAAAGATATAATTTTTTACAATCTAGATTATACACATTCAAGAAATCACAACAATATCTGATACTATGCCCGTCCCATAGGCTGAGAAGATTTATACTCTTATTAAGACTAGAACATCTTCCCATTAAGATGACTACGGGGTTGACAGAGAATATACCCAAAGAACAGCGATTCTGTCGCCTCTGTAAGAAACAGGAAATACCTGAGACATCTAAGCATGTCCTCACTGAATGCCAGGTAATGGTGGGTGAGATTAAACAACTGTTGGGAAAGTATGTACACAATTGCGATACCATAGGGGAGACTTGGTTTTGGAACCATTGTGTTAACACTGAAAGCATGCGCCTGTTAACTGCATTATATAACATCTGGCTGAAGGTGGAAGTCAAATTGGGCATATCACTATGAAGTCTCCTACACAGGCCCTGTTTGTACAGCGAGAATGTGGTAATGAAGAATGAGGTCAAACTTGGAATATTACACCAAGACTAAAAGATAAAAGATTATTATTATGTAGTACTTAATTTGATTTTGCTAAAATGTATTTTATTTTATCTTAGTAATGTATATATGCTGCTTGTTTTTACATGGTTTATATTGTTCTGATGTATATGTGTAAAGTTTATTATTTAAACTAAATCACATTAAAGATATTATTATTATAGTGTGCTTCCATGTGATTGTTAGCCAGCATGCCAACACATAGAGTCTTCAACATGGCCGCATATCTGTCTGTGCATTACAATGTCACTTCCCTGCATGTGGGATTCTGTTGGTAAGCAATTGTTGATCTGAATGTTGCAAAGCAGACCCCAGTGAAACGTTGCACATCATAAATGCCAGAAGCGGATGCCTGCTTTCCCTGTATCTTAAGTGTCCCAACGTATCACAGCGTAACATTTAGCAACTAGGCTACAGTGATTGTACATGACATGTATGATTTAATGTTTCTCCATGCCTGTGCCTTCGCAGATGGGTGATTGCCTTCCTTTTCGGTTCCCTTGTCCATATTTCCGATCAGTCATCTGTCATCAACCAGACTGTTTATTTGGTAATGTCATGGTGTTGATAGAGTCCAGTGGAGGGGCTTGCACAATCACGTGAAGGAACAACACTGAGGAGAACATTAATCACGTGCGTTATCTTGAAGGGCATCTTGCCATTTCACACCGACATTCTCATCCCTCAGTGCTGGCACATATATCCGTGACTTGGTGTGAGTTCCCTGGACTCTCACGTTGATTTGTGTGCCAATAAGGAATCGTGGATCTAGGGTCAAATGTCATGTTGATTTCTTGAGTTCATTGTACCAATCAAAGACCTCAAAGCTCCCAAATGATTTTTGAGATTGGATAAAAGGCTCATCTCACTTCCTGTTCTTTGCAGGTTTTGCTAGAGAGTAAGTGAAGGTTTGATATAGGGCAGGCTCTCTAAGTTGATTGGTGTTCAGAGCGTTTATACCTGTTTTAGGACTTGTTAGTGATTGTTTAGTTTGTGTTGTCTATTTTATGCTCATTTTAGTTTTCTGGTCAGTTTCCCCATGATAAAAAAAGGCAACTGAATCACTCTGACAATAGCTATGGTCCCCTTTCGCTTTTCTTTCCCGTGAGAAAACTATAAAACTGCAAAAATGTTCATGTCCTTATTCCTTTCCCCAAAAGACTAAAAGAAAAACCAAAATGTTATTTACACTTTCCCAATTTCCCCCTGCGTGTGTGTTGCTGTTGTTGTCTCCCTGAGTTTGTTTAGTTGGCTTATTATTCATGTTGTGTCTACATGTAAATAATTGGGGGTACTGTATTGTTGGTTTATTTCGGGGAGACGTTCTTTGGATTATTTGTTATTCTCTTTTTCTCTAGCTTTCCAAATTGTCAATGTACGTCAGAAGGGAAGTGAAGGAGATTGGAAGAGAGGTGGAGGAGCTACATTTTTCCTTGCAGGAAAAGGATGATTATTCCATGATTAAAGGGGAGGGCAGGAACCTTGTGCTGCCTTTAAGTGCTGGTCCACGGGCATGGGCCCCTCAGCATTGGCAGCCTACCAAGTCAGTGCGGAAGGCCGATGTATTTGGGGGTGGCCTTAGTTGAAGGAGGAGTGGAAGCCGTGCCTCTAGTGGGTCTTCAGTGGAGGCAGGGTCTGTGGTGGAAGAAGGTGGTCCATAAGGAGTAAAAAAAGAAGAGGGAGTGCAACAAAGCTGAGATGCTTTGTTGAGAAGAAGTTAACAAAAAACCCAGGGGAAACAATGTGTAAAAAAGAAGGATCAGAGGGAGGGAGAGGCAGAGCAGGATTAAGAGGTTGAAAAGGGTGGTGAGGATGGGAAGAACGAGAAAGGATAAGATTGGAACAATATTGCTTTTTTAACAGTGAATAGAGTTAGATCAAAAGAGGCATGCAAAGACAGAAGAAAGTTATGTTCAAGGAGAGAATGAATGTTTCTCCAATGCCTCTTAGCATGACTGAGGGAAGGACACAAAGAGAGAAGCTAAGGAGTGAGTGAGCCAAGGTTGAGGTGGTTTAAGAAAAGGACAGAAAGACTGAAAGAGGTGGAGAGAGTGAAGAGTGGACAGAAGACCAGAGTTGATTTCGAAGTGAAGAGTATCGGCTGAAAACTAAGAGAATTAGGATAGAGGTGGGAGGGAGTTGGATAACAAGAGATGCATTTATGTAGATTTAAGGTCCAAAGAACACAATGAGCAAAAGTGTGTGAGGAATCAGAAGTGACTGATGGGACAGGAAGAGAGAATGAAAAAGAAAATGAGCTTATGGCCCTTTAGAACGTGAAAATATATTGTTTGTTTGTTTGTTTATTTATTATTTATAATGCTCAACATACCCAAGGGTAACAGGGTGCAGCATTTACAAGTATATGGGAAGCCTGGTTACAGCCACAGAGTGAAGATTTACATACAGGTGTTAATTACATAAGGTATATACAGATGGTACCTATTTAAAGTGAGTGGTACAAGAGCAAATGTACAAGTGAAACAGAGATCTTACAACAGCAGAGTCAGAGGTATAGGTGTTTCTAGAGTACAAGTATACAGTCAGTATGAAATTAGTAGTCGTAGATAACTGCAGCAATATGTTCTGGCTCATTGCTAAGCAGGAGTTGTAGATTAATGGTCATTTGATTTCAGCCACGTGATGGTGTTTGTCCTGAAGTTTTGGTAGGATTGGTCAATTCTCAGTGTGGGGGGTAGGGAGTTCCACAATGTAGCTGCTTTCACCGGGAAGCTGTTAGCCCCAATAGTGCATCGTTTGAAGCTGGGAATGGTAAGGCGGTCTCTGTATGCAGTTCTGGGTGGTCTTAGGGAAATCTGTTTATGGAATCTGTCGACCAGGTATATGGGGGAAGCAGCATTATTGAGAGATTTGTGGTGAGTGACAACGTTTTTAGGAGAATCTTCTCATGGTGGTGCAAATCGTGTCAGATTGGAATGGCTTGCCTGTGCGGATGAGTTTACACGTGTAGGCCGTGGTAGACGCCAAGGAGTTGACTTGTTTGGCAAATGACAAATTAGCGTCAAGGTAAAAGCCAAGTGTTTTTACTTCACGTTCCACCTTAATACTTTTGCCATCAATTGTGAAAGAAGAATAATCAGATCCTAGTTTTTTTTTAGACTGGGAGGGGTGCCCAGGATGATGAGTTCAGTTTTATCATCATTCAGGCATAGTCCATGTATGGCCATCCATGCCTGGGTGATGATGTACACTCTATTCACCAAGGCCAAATCCTTTTCATAATCCCCTGAAAGCAGGTGGAGGATCTGGGTATCATCTGCATAGTTAGTGTAGGTGATACCAAGATGATCCAAATCATCGAAAAGGGGCTTAGTAAAGATGTTGTGCAGTGTAGGCGAGACGCAGTATCCTTTAGGCATGCCGCAGGTGATAGGTATAGGGTCGGCAGCTGCTATGGGTGAGAAGACCCTCATGGTTCTGCCATTTAGGAAGGATCTGATCCATGTGAAGGCGTTGTCAGAGAAGTCTGCTGCTGTGTTAAGGTGGTTGCATAGGATGGTATGATCGACCAAGTCAAACACAGCCGAGAGATCTAGGAGGAGGAGTAAGGCTGATTTGCTGTTATCTCTAAGTTCATCGACTTGTGTCTTAAGTGATGTCTTTTTCCGTGTTGGGGATGGAAGCCTGATTGTCTGGCTCCTAGTAAGTGGTGTACTTCCAGGTGTTTTTGGATTTGTACTTGACCAATTGGTTGAGAGCAAATGACACCTAACTACCCTGACATGCTTGTATCCGTTGACACACTAACCTGAAGTTCTACTTGCACCCATTACCAGGCTATTTGAATCTGCTTCTTTCTCCTTACAATGTAATGTTCCTGGTGCCTGTATATTATTACTGTGTATATTATTATCTTATATCCTCTCAAGAATATCTGCACCTGTAAAACTTTGTTTCTGGACCTAGATCCTGCCTTGTATATATCTGCCTACTGTAACTTGTCTGATGTGCCTGTACTGTCCTACTTACCATGTACCTGTAACTAAGTTGAGCATATTCCTGTCATTTGCACCCTGATGCCCCAGGGTCTTGCACACTCTACAAATAATAAACTAAACTAACTAAACTAAACTGCATAAACTACCTTATCCAGGATTTTTTGGAGGAAAGGCACTGTCATGATAGGCCTGTAGTTGGTGGGCGTGGATGGGTCAGGGGTGGGTTTTTTTAAGAGAGGGAGTAGCCGAGATTGTTTGAGGTTGGTGTGGATGGTACCAGTCGAGAAGGAAGCGTTGATAATTTTTGTTATGAATGGGGATAGGTCACGGGCTGCATCCTTGATGAGCTGCGCAGGGCAGAGATCCCCCTGACAGTTGGAGGGTTTAAGGGATAGGATAATTCTTTCCACTTCAGTAATAGAGACTTAAGTGAAGTTGAATCGGGTGGATTCGTTAACAGTGGTGTTTCCAGTGATTTTAGTTGTGGGCGGGTCATTTAGGGACTTCTCTTTTAATGGCAATTTTGTTCTGTAGGGTGGATATTTTATTGGCTAGAGCGTTTTGGATCTCTGAGCACCATTTTTTATCTTTGTATCTTTGGTGCATGTGTCAGGTAATGCTATAGGAGTCTCTATTTCTTTGCGAATGGTGAATAGTTCCTTCATATTAGATTTTGCATGGGATATGCACGTGTCGAAGGATAACCGTTTAGCTAGACACATTTCTTTTTTATAGGGGGCGGAAAGTTTGGTGAATTTAAGTTTGTTAGCATCTGAAGGTAATTTTTTCCAAGCAGCCTCACAGTTTCTTTTTTGTTGCCTTAAGTTTTTTAGGATGGGTGTAAACCATTTGTTCAGCTGAGTTTTGGGCTTGCTTGGACTAAGTTTGAGGGAGGCGATAAGGGCCAAGGAGGTGGTCATAATTTTGTTGTATTCCTCGACCAGGATCTCAGGATCCGTATTGTCTGGAAGCCGGTTGAGGGTGGGAAGTACGGTTGGGATAAGTCTGTCCGCTGTAATACTCTTTTTGTTTCTGGTTAGTGTGGGTGGAGCCCTGATGATGGGTAGGGGAGGCGGTCTATCAGTAGAGAGCATGAATGACACAAGGTGGTGGTCAGTCCAGGCTAGCGGTGAGATGAAGAGGATATTGGCTTGACAATTGTGGTCTGTCACCCAGTCGAGTGTTCTACCTTGATTGTGGGTAGGTAAATTGCGTCTTTGGGTAAAGCCAACGCCTGAGAGGATGTTAACTGTGGTTGAGGCAAGCTGGTCTGGCGGGTCGTTAAAGCCCATATTAAGGTGCCCAAGTACAAGAACTTGTGTGGAGCTTTTGATATTGCTGCACAGGATGGTGTTAATATCATCCTCAAATGTACCGGGAGGGCCCGGGGGGCGGTAAATCAGGTGGATATTAAGGGTTTGGGCTTTGGTGAGTGGTACTTTAACAGATAAGAGTTCACATGAGTGGACGTCAATAAGGGTGATTAAACGCATGGAGAGGCTACATTTGTAAATGATGGCAATACCACTGCCTCTAGATTTTTGCCTGTCCTGTCTCAAAATAGAATAGCCGTCAGGGACTGCTAACATGAGCATAGGACCTGCTGCCGGGTGTAGCCAAGTTTTGGAGATGGCGAGGAAATCTAAGTCCTCTCTTTGGATCAGGTCAGCAATTTCCGTAGCATGTGCTACTAGAGATCTGGAGTTGATTAGAGCTCGCTTGATCTGAGGATTGATCGCAATTGTGGTTGTCAAATGGAGGTCTTGCGACCGTTTGGGTTTGCTAAGCTTGGTTATGCTGTTTATTGACCTAGGGTCAGAGTTGCGAACTAGGGTCATGCTTATGTTTGTTCGGCTAGGCTGAGTTAACGGAGTCCTTAATCCTATTGTGGTAGGGATAGAACTGATGGGAGGTTCATACATTTTGGCTAGTCTAGCTCTAAGGCGTAGGTTCCTAGCCGTAGTTGGGCAGGGATTGCTAGGTAGTGGGATATTAACATTATTCATGTCTACCAATAGTCTAGTAGTGGTAGTGTTATTCAGGTTGGTGGAAGGCATCAGGGAGAGTGGGTGGACTGACATAATGTAGATTGTGATGCTGAGTATTAAAGGCTATGATGTAAACAATCTTGCCAGAGGCTGAGGGGGGCATGCTAGTAAATGATGGTAATGCAATTTCTAACGAATTTGTGATTGAGGTAAGTGGCGCCGAGTTCTAAAGGTGCAGGTGGAGGCGTCGCTATTGTATATGTGCAAGTTACATTAGCGAAAGTTAGCGTAAGTCTGTGATGCTAAAGCTAGGCTGGTAGTCAGTCATAGGTCTGTGGTCAGTAAGTGGTGCTAGCCACTTTCGGTAAAGCAAGTTGGGACGGTAGCAGGCAATGGCAGGCAGGCAATCATAAGAGGCACTAGTCACGTTCTTCAAGATAAGTTTGGCATAGGTAGACAGACAATCAATGAAGGGCACTAGCTGCTGCAAATTAAATCAGGCAGAGGGCAGGCAGACAATCATTAGGAGGCACTGGCACATTATTCAAAGTACGTTTGGCATTGGTAGGCAGACGAACAATGAAGGGCACTAGCTGCTGCAAATTAAATCAGGCAGAGGTGATAGTGTTGATCATAAGGATGGTTAGAAAGTTAGTTAGGGCAAGATTCATGACTCCTAAATTAGGCTAAGTAGAGGTTTCTGGGGTCAGGGGTAATGAGCTGTGAACTAAATACAATTTTCGAATATGCAGCACTGTGGTCTAGATACGAATTACCAGTATGGGGCACAAGGATATGTAATGCAGTCTAAATACAGTTGACCAATGTGAGGCACAGTGATAGGTTAAATGCGGTTTGCCAGTGTGAGGCACAGTTCAGGCTAGTTCAGGTGGGCTCAGTGCATACAGTATAGTGTGGGCTAGTTCAGGTAGACATAGATGCATACACAGTGGGGCGTAGTTCAAATCAATACAGGACACATAGCTTGCAGTGGGGTGCTATTCAAATCAATGCTGTACACATAGAATGCATTGAGGCGCCGGTTAAATCTGTAACACACGCATGGTATATGGTGTGGGGCAATTCTGATTGATGAGGCACAGAGTACAGGGGCGCTATTCAGTTCAGTAGGGCACACATAGGATGCATTGAAGTTCAGTTCAAATCATTATTCAAGAGTCAGAATATTGGATGGGATTACACTGGATTACACTGGAATAATTCTAAATTCAAATAACCGGACAAACTCAAGAAGATGGCAAGTTACTTTTTTGGCGCAGGATCCCATGGCTGAATTTTATTTCAAAGTGTGTATCTCTGCTGAATGTCCTGAGCTTGCATTGCCCTGCTCCTCTTTCAACACCAGCTGACTCTAACAAGCACAAGAGGATGTGCTGTACATCAAATATGAACAATCGGGAAACATCTGGGCTCCTAGTGACCTCAAATTGAAAACATTTATTAATTACACAGACGTGACACAACCATAGTTGTTGCACAGTAATAAAAATGCAGATCGCTGGGCAATTTTAATTTGTATGTTCGTACTCCCTGTTGTTACTCAACTGATCTGATTATTTTTATCTTCATATTTTAATATCTAAATTGTGATGGATTTTATATGTGCTATAATGTTTGTTTTGGCTTTGGTTTATGGATTTTTGTTATCCGAATAAACTTAAATGATGCTGTTTTATTAACAATTATCTAAAACAGGGAGGTTACAATGAACATCAACGAACGTACACTCAGTCTCTCAATGATCTGCACAAAACATACAATTATTATACTCAATTATGCGTCATAGCGACGTCATACTACGTGGCAATAGTGAAATAGTTTCTGTACAATGACGACTCCCCCTACATTCTATTTACTACTCATAGCTAGCCTTTATGATCATTTGATCTACCTTGCATTTCAGCGTCTGTACATTAATTGAACCTTGTTAATGGGTAATATTCTTTTCCACGTTGATTAGTTTACTCAATCTTTTACTTCGTCATTTGTCCTCTAGGATCTCTGCATTGTCTTCATTCAGTACGTTGGGATGTCCTGCACACTTTCTTATGATGTCATCAGTTCATGTGCTTAGCTCTTTCTCATATTCCTTCAGGGAATTCCTCCTGTAGGTTGTTATCACTTTGGGGGTACATTCGATAGGGTTGTTGCAAAGTATCTCCTTCCAAATACTTTCTGTGGTATTGGCACATAGCTGGTTTCAGGCAAGGCACGGTCTCATGTCTTCAATACAGAGGCGGCAGGGGAGCCCGGTCGCCTGTAGATGTATACAGCTGCTCCTCTACATTCCCCACTTTGGTCGGGTCCTCGACTATCTCCTCATGTTTTTCTGCTTCTTTGTATCTTGTCTTGAAGAAGTGTTTCTTGGGTGCCCATATCTTCATCACTCCCCCCTCAGGGTGCATGCTGTTTTAATGTGTTCATCAGCATGCCAGGTCATGTAGCTGCATTGTCCATTTGGGGTACAGTAGACCCATCATTGCATGTAATTCGTATGATCCTTTGGATACCAGAATGCTGTTCCTTCAGGTGCCACAATACTTGCTTTTATGTAGTCTCAATGGCATCATCGGTCAGCATCTTGTCTTCTGGTTCATTCTTTGTGTTAATAATAATCTTCATTCCCACTGCTTTCGTTGCCGTTTTCTTACATTGTCCAATTATTCTCCTTAACATACAGAATCCAGATATTATTATCACCAATATTGCTCCAAGAAACTTGAATAGGTTGGCCATCCAATAAGGAATCCAGGAAAACAGGAGTGCAAACCAATTGTCATCTCCAATGGCCTCTGTCTCATCCACCAATTCTATGTGTAGATAGGTCAACATAAATATACCATCTGTCAAGGTCCTGTTCTTGCCATCATGAGATGGTATGAATGTGCAACCTGATGGCCCGATCTTGGCACAAACACCTCCTTCCATTGCTGTACTCATGTTGAGGACATATCTATTCTGGAGGGTCATCAACCTCATGGCTCTCAGCTCTTCTCTTGTAGCGTTAAATCCTTTTATAGTGGCATTGATTGTTTGCAGTACCTTGCTGTTACTACTCAGCTACTCAGCTGTTGACCTCCCCATTCATGATTATCCCCTCCGCCGGCAGGCGGGAACGCCGGCCTCTCAACAAAGGCCCGCACTAAGGCCCCTGTTTGCCTCCGGAGCCTCGGAGCCAGTGTCTACTCGGACCTTTAATCCATTGCGAGTAGAGGGGATACCCTCAGTCTACACTATTGTGCTTTCTGGTATGTCTTCTGCTACTCCGCAATCATAAACATTTGAACTCGGTTTCTTTCACCTTCGATAACTGTTTGCTACATACGCTTATGCCTCCAACTCCGCCGCCTCTATGCGTTACTGCTGCCACCTCTTAATAGTACAGTCATTTTCAGCCCCCAGTGCTTTATGCCTCATGACTGCTATTTGGCTGTGCCCTTCGTTCGCTAACGGACCACTGCAACTGTGTTGTGCCTTATGGTCGCTAACTGACCACTGCAATTGTGTTGTGCCTTATGGTCGCTTACGGACCACTGCTATTGTGTTGTGCCTTATGGTCGCTAACTGACCACTGCAATTGTGTTGTGCCTTATGGTCGCTAACTGACCACTGCAATTGTGTTGTGCCTTATGGTCGCTTACGGACCACTGCTATTGTGTTGTGCCTTATGGTCACTAACTGACCACTGCAATTGTGTTGTGCCTTATGGTCGCTAACTGACCACTGCAATTGTGTTGTGCCTTATGGTCGCTTACGGACCACTGCTATTGTGTTGTGCCTTATGGTCGCTAACTGACCACTGCAATTGTGTTGTGCCTTATGGTCGCTAACTGACCACTGCAATTGTGTTGTGCCTTATGGTCGCTTACGGACCACTGCTATTGTGTTGTGCCTTATGGTCGCTAACTGACCACTGCAATTGTGTTGTGCCTTATGGTCGCTAACTGACCACTGCAATTGTGTTGTGCCTTATGGTCGCTTACGGACCACTGCTATTGTGTTGTGCCTTATGGTCGCTAACTGACCACTGCAATTGTGTTGTGCCTTATGCCTATGGTCGCTAACGGACCACTGCAACTGTGTAAGTGTCATATGGTCGCCCTCACGTTCCTTACCAGACCACGCGCGCTTAGACTCTACTAGGTCAACATGCCCCCCTCCAACAGTCTAACTACTGCAAACTCTCCTCTGTACTCTTTCAGTATCCTACTTACCAGACTACTGCCCTCCCTTCTCCTCCTTATACTGCACTTTGGCTGCACTGCACTATACCTTACCACCACCTCTATCTACCACTCTTACTTGCATCACACCTCTACTATGCCATCCTACGCTCACCACACCAACCCCTATCTCAACAACCCAGCCCTCTGGATCCAGCACTTCGCCACCAGACCTTCACCTAACCTACCCTGCTCTATCTCCTTGAGAAATGCTAGACTTGGCTCGCGTTTTACCCACGCTTCCCATCATTTAGCTCACCGCATCAAACTGCCTCTCCCTTTGTCACCACCTACACTTTCACCTAATCTACCACCATCTTCCAACTCCCCTAACTCAAACAATATCAAAGGCGCGCTAATCAACGCCAGATCACTCCCGGCTCACGCCCTAGAAGTAGCTGACTTGATCATCAACCTTGACCTCGACTTTATAGCAATCACTGAAACCTGGCTCCACCCAGCTTCAGGTCCTCTTCTCTCCCTCGCTATCCCTCCAGGCTACAACATTATCAGACATGACCGTAATTCCATCCAATCTAAAGGAGGTGGCATCGCCATCATCCACAAAAACGCTCTGAACTTCCACCTCTCAGCCACACATCACGCCTCCACTCTGGAAGCACTGACAGCTAAACTAGCTGTCACACCTAACCATTCTATCACCTTCCATCTACTCTACCGGCCACCTGGCCCACTATCCACCTTCGCGGAGGACCTCTCTAACATCTTCACACACAACACCAAAGCTATCTCCCAGGTCTTGATACTGGGGGATTTTAACTTAGGCCTCCACGACCCCAAGGACACTGCTGCTTCGTCTATTGACAACATCCTCACTAATGCTGGATTCACTCAGTTCCTAAACCAACCCACCCACAACAAGGGCAGAACCCTTGACTGGCTAGCCGCCCTCAACTGTCCCATCAACATCACCTCTAACCAACAGTGTGCCTGGACAGACCACAACTTAATTACATTCAATATTGAGTCCAAACCTATCAGCCTCCCTCACAACATTGCCCCGGCTATGGCCACCCGTAACAAACGCAACATTACCTGCGATAGACTCCTCCCCCTCCTCCTTCCAGCTCTCAATGACCGTGATCCCTCATGCTCTGACCCTACGGCCTTGGTCGACACATTCAACCAGGCCATGCTTATAGCCTTAGACACCATCGCTCCCTCGAAACTGAGAAAATCTAAACCTCGAGCCCACCTAAACTCTTGATTTACACCCCATCTCAGAGCCCTGCGCAAAGAAAAACGAATTGCAGAATCCCACTGGAGAAGCAATCACTCGCCAGCTAACAAATCACGCGTACTCCTGGCCACCCTTAACTACAAAGAAGCTATATTCCAGGCAAAGAAAGACACATACAACAAACGTATCGAACAAGCCAAATCTAACACCAAAGAATTGTTTAAAATCCTAAAAGAACTTGAAACTCCTGCTACTCCACCTGACACTTGTACCAAAGATAGCACCTGGTGCTCCAAAATCCAAGAAGCTCTCCTAGGTAAGATTGCCACTCTCCAAATTAAAATCAACAACAAACAATCTAGCCTTCAATCCAACCCTCTACAGATCCCTATACCTACCATAAACCTCTCTAGCACAGACTCTCTGACTCCTTTTAGCTTCTCTCCACTCTCCATTCTCGAAGTGGAAAAGATCATCACTAGCCTTAAACCTTCCAATTGTCAGGGTGACCTTTGTCCTGCACCTATTATTAAGGAAGCAGCTCACGACCTAGCACCATTCATCACTACGCTCATCAACTCCTCCTTCAGCTCTGGGATTGTACCGGACAATCTTAAGGATGCGTGGGTCATCCCGCTTCTGAAAAAACCTACCCTGGATCCCAGCATACCCACTAACTACAGACCAATTACCACTGTACCCTTTTTACTAAAAATCCTTGACTGCGCGGCCTACCTACAAATTCAGGAATACCTTGAATCAAATAAACTTCTGGGACTCAGGCAATCAGGGTTCCGGCCTCGCCATGGCACTGAGACCGCCCTTATCGATTTAAAAACGCAGATCGAAGAGCTCAAAGACAAAGGCAAACTGGCGTTATTACTTCTCCTGGACCTCTCTGCTGCATTTGATCTTGTCAATCACAAAATTCTCTGCCATCACCTCAAATCAGCCGCACATTTCTCAGAAAATGCCTCTACTTGGATCAGATCCTTCCTGGATAATAGATCTATGCGCGTGTTTTCCCCACTTGCGGCCGCACCACCCGCTCCGGTCTCTTGTGGTGTGCCTCAAGGGTCTTGTGTCTCGCCCACGTTATATAACGTGTTTACCAAACCCCTTTTCGATATTCTGGACCATTTGGGCGTCACGTATACCAATTACGCTGACGACACACAGATACTAATCCCCATCACAGGAGACTACACAACTGACTCCCGCGCCATCAACGCCATCTACCAGGTCATCCAAGCGTGGATGGCCCAACACGGCCTCTGCCTAAATGATGAAAAGACAGAGCTCCTCATTCTTGGTTCACCACAAAAACTCACTAAACTTGACCCTGCTTTCAAGTCTTTCACCATTGATGGGAACACCATCCCTATTGCCAAGGACACGAAAACCTTAGGGATTTACATCGACTCAACCCTATCCTTGACTAGACAGTCCAACGCAGTCTCATCTGCAGCAGCGTATACTTGCAAGCTCATCACCGCCTGTCGCCCGTTCCTAACCACTGCCAACTGCGTAACCTTGGCCAGGACCCTCGTACTATCCAAGGTCGACTACTGTAATGCCCTCTACCTAGGTACTAATCTCCGCAACTTAAACAAGCTACAAATTGTCCAAAACAATGCGATCAGAGCGGCCCTTAACATTCCTAGGCGCCAGCATATATCTGACACCAGGCGCAACCTGCACTGGCTCTCTATCCCACATCGCATATCCTTGAAGTCCCTGGCTCTCACACACAAATGCCTCCACAACCAAGCCCCTCGTTACCTGGCAAACAGATTCTCTTTCCACAATTCCACCAGACCTCGCAGAGCGGCCCAAGCCAACTGCCTTGTCATCCCGCGTTTTAATCTCCAAAGATCAGGTGGAACCAGCTTCCCCATCCTGGCAGCCAAACTTTGGAACTCACTCCCCAATGACCTTAGAGCAGAACCTTCCTTCCTGAAATTCAAACACCTCACCAAAGCTTGGCTATCCTCCCAAGACAGCTAACACCAGCTTACTGCCCTACTTGCACTTTGACCTACTCTGCATCCATTATTAACTATCCTGTATATCACTGCCTTATCTATATGCGCTTGAATGTATACTTTGTAAATTTTGTAAATCTTCTTGTAATACTCCTGTAATACTCTGTCACATGCCTTGTCATGCCTTCATCTTGTTGTAACTAAGTTAAGCGCCCGGTTGCCCCTGGGCCTGGTGCGCTATAGAAATAAATAAAATACTAAATACTAAATACCTCCCCCTTGGCGATCTGTAGACATTTGGTATTCACTGCTGTTTGGATTCCAGGTGTAAACATAGATGAGAACATCACTGCAGTTCAGCTGAACAGTTTGTGCTTCTCAGGAATGTCTTCATAAGCGGTTAGGTCTTAGGTGATCTTCCACTTTTGGAAATTCTTCAATCTTCTGGTCACTTATTGGAATCACCAATGCTGAAACATGGATATGTACCGAGGAACACACTCCACCACAATTTCTGGGCAGTTTCATATATGCTCTAGATCCGCAGGCCCAATATCGATCCATTAAGACAGCTGTCCCTCTCCTCATTCCTGGAACTTCTATTGTCTTCTTGCACCCTTTATTATATCCAACGTGATTGTTTCCCTGACTCTGAAAGAACAGTGTCACATTAACCAGTGGGACTACAAACAATGGGCCTGTTTTGCTTCATCTTCCAACCATGTCAGCAGTTTGGAGTACTTGGGCCAATACTTTAGACACTCATCATTCAGCTTCTGTACTCCTTGCACTGCTTCCTTCCTCAGCAGGTGAGCTGCACAGGACATCACTCCATCTTCCCATCCTTTGGCCATAATCGCTCATCCATAGATCAGCAGTTGTGAATGTTCCCAGCATTCAGGCATTGGAGTCTTTTCCGTCATGTTGGAACACTTCATCCTCTTCATTTTTTCAACAATCACCTTGTCTTGTCCTGCAGCAGGATACACACACATCATGTCTGTCCATCCAGGGTCTTATTCCATGTGTGTTGATTTGATCATCCTGGTATGGAAATGTCTGTCTTGATCACCATCACAAGGTTGCCCAGCCCCCTTGAAACTGTCCTCTTGTAGTACATGGTGCTAGATGGCTGAGGCACTACTCATCTTGTGCTGGTATCTCTTTTGAAATTAAGGTTTTTACTGTATTCATGTCATAGGTGATGAGCAGATGTAGCAATTCTCCTGAGATGCTCTCTCCCCCATCATTTTCATGTGCTGGTACCACATGTTATTCCACAGGTGAGCTGAATTATCAAGATAGGTATTTATCCCCTGGTTATCATCTTCTGAATCCCTCTTATGTCGCCTGACATGTACATAGAGGTCAAAGAAATTATCATCATTTCTACTCATACTTGGAATAATCCTGGGAGTTCTTTTTTCAATGGGACCATTAGGCTAATAGATACATTGAAATTTAAGCTACAGATAAAGAAAATACACAGATATATATATATATATATATATATATATATATATATATATATATATATATATTCAATGAAAAATCTTTGTTAAATGGACGTTATGGTTAAGTTGAGCTACTAAAAACCT
This sequence comes from Ambystoma mexicanum, assembly GCF_040938575.1. Taxonomy (NCBI): domain Eukaryota; kingdom Metazoa; phylum Chordata; class Amphibia; order Caudata; family Ambystomatidae; genus Ambystoma; species Ambystoma mexicanum. The sequence goes on from NC_090937.1 coordinate 435,173,491, forward strand.
ATGAAATTCAGTGAAAAAACTTTGTCAAAGGGACGTTATGGTTCCAAGTAAAACCGAAAAACCCTTGTAATTCGCCAGTTATGGTAAGCTAAGCAACCATAACTCGCGCCACCACCGTGCACTGCTAAGACTAACACCCAGGACATCAAAGATGACATCACAGATGTCATTGATGACATCACATGTGTATGTACAAGGGATTCTTATTATAATGTTGCGAAACAAGTGTCAAGGATCATTGCGATAAATATCATGCCCTAATTAGTGCATTGAACGATGCATTGATATAAATAGCATTCTATTATGGGGTTCTATCTAGTATACTAAGCTACTCATACAGAAACATAACATTTTGTGCAGCGTACAAGATGAAGGTATAATATTCATAATGTTAATATGTTGAATAATAAAATGATAATTGTTTTCTTAATAGATTTTTGTGTACTGTGAAATATGTAATAAGTAGCTAATAAAACACATGTATTACATAATTGCATTACTATAGACAAAACACAAAGACACAAGAACACATACCAATATTGGTATATACAGGGAAAGTGAAGTTAGCAAAAAAGCACAAGTAGTAGCAGAAACAATTCATAATTTAACTGATTATTTTCATGCAAATAAATGATTGCTCTGTTTCAAAGCTGCTATTTACCCTAGGTATATGTATCACTTGATGTGATTGGACCCTAAGGAAAGTAGTGTGAGTACAATGTATACAAATATGACCATGTACAGGGAAGGTACAGCTATAAAAAAAAAAACAACAGAACTATCAGAAAGGGCTCATAAGTCTATTGATTATCTTTATGCACTAAAAGGATTGCTGTCTTTCAAGCTTGTGTCTTCCCGTATGTATATGTTTCATATGATGTGAATGGACTCTAAGGGAATTACTGTAAGAACCTACTTGAAGGATACGTCTACAAATAAAATAACATTTTTAGTTTCTGACTGTTACTGAAGAAAACCATGTGGCCTAGATATGTGAGCAAAAGAAAAAAGAGTGAGCCAGACATGTGATGTCATCAGTGATGTCATCAATGCCATTTGTGATGTCATCTTTGATGTCCTGGGTGTTAGTCTTAGCAGTGCACAGTGGTGGCTTGAGTTATGGTTGCTTAGCTTACCATAACTGGCGAATTTCAAGGGTTTTTCGGTTTTACTTGGAACCATAACGTCCCTTTGACAAAGTTTTTTCTCTGAATTTCGTAGATTTTTAGTAGTGCAACTTAACAATAATGACTTTCACTTTATATACATATCATATGGAACTGACTGAATCTCTTCTACTGTACTTGATGTCCGCGAACTCATTTAATGTTCGCGGACATGTTCGAAGAACAGTACCACTACCTAAAAACTCTGGGGGGATATGTTTGATTGTTGTATCATAACATAGGAACATTTAACAAATTTAAAAAAAAACACACAAACACATTAAGGGGGTAATTCATAGAATTCAGCGCACAAGTGGCGCACGCGGCTGGCGCACAGTGTGCGCGTGCGAATCCCTGCGCCAGCCGCGTGCGCCAAAATACATTTCCGCGCACAACGTATTCATGGATTCCAGCCACCAAAACCAGCCGTGGCGCACAGTTGCACAGAGACCCTGCAGCAGCGCCAGTTACACCCCCAAGAACGCCCGTTGCGCAGGGAAAAGCCATCAAAATCCCCAATCCAGCTCAAAGGGCTGCGCTAACCCTGTACCAGCACGGCAAGCGGGGTACGTGTATCACTGGGGTGCGCGGGAAGTTCCTCACGTTATTTCAGCTGGGTATGTGTATTTCAGGGGTGCGCAGGAAGTTCCACACGTGATTCCATCAGGGTACATGTACATCAGGGGTGCGCAGGAAGTTTGACACGTGAATTCAGCAGGGTACGTGTATTTCAGGGGTGCGCGGGAAGTTTCACACGCGATTTCAGCTGGGTACGTGTATATCAGGGGTGCACTGGAAGTTCCACACGCAAATGTCCTGGGTACATGTATTTCGGGGTGCGCGGGAATTTACACACGTGAATTCAGCAGGGTACGTGTATTTCAGGGGTGCACGGGAAGTTCCACACGTGAATGTCCTGGGTACGTGTATTTCGGGGTGCGCGGAAAGTTACACACGTGAATTCAGCAGGCTACGTGTATTACTGGGGTGCGTGGAAAGTTCTACACGCGATTCCATCAGGGTATGTGTATATCAGGGGTGCGCTGGAAGTTCCATACGCGAATGTCCTGGGTACGTGTATTTCGGGGTGCGCGGAAAGTTACACACGTGAATTCAGCAGTGTACGTGTATTACTGGGGTGCGCGGGAAGTTTCACACGCGATTGGCCCTGTGCGAGCGTTGTACGTGTATTACTGGGGTGCACGGGAAGTTTCACACGCAAATTCAGCATACGTGTATTTCAAAGGTGCGCGGGAAGTTTCACACGCGATTTCAGCTGGGTACGTGTATATCAGGGGTGCGCTGGAAGTTCCACACGCGAATGTCCTGGGTATGTGTATTTCGGGGTGCGCGGGAAGTCACACATGTGAATTCAGCAGGGTACGTGTATTTCAGGGGTGCGCGGAAAGTTCAACACGCGGGAAAGTTCAACACGCGATTCCATCAGGGTACGTGTATATCAGGGATGTGCTGGAAGTTACACACGTGAATTCAGCAGGGTACATGTATTTCAGGGGTGCGCTGGAAGTTCCACACGCGAATGTCCTGGGTACGTGTATTTTGGGGTGCGCAGGAAGTTTCACACGCAATATCAGCAGGGTACGGGTATTTCAGGGGTTCCGTGGAGTACTACACGTGAAATGGCCATGTGGGTCCTCCCAGGTGTTCGCTCCACAACCTCCACGGCTCCTGCAGGCAGCCCACACCACGGGGGACTACCCTGCACCCCCACTCATGTCCCCCGCAACCCCACCCCCCAGCACTGTGGGGCACCTGCCAGCAGGCCCCCACTCATGTCAAACTCATGTCCCCCTGCACCCCCACCCCCCAGCACTGTGGGGCACCCTCCACCAGGCCCCCAACTCATGTCCCCCTGCACCCCAACCCCCCAGCAGTGCAGGGCACCCTCCACCAGGCCCCCACACATGTCCCCCTGCACCCGCACCCCCCAGCACTGTGGGGCACCTGCCAGCAGGCCCCCACTCATGTCCAACTCATGTCCCCCTGCACCCCACCTCCCAGCACTGTGGGGCACCCTCCACCAGGCCCCCAACTCATGTCCCCCGCCACCCCCACCCCCCAGCACTGTGGGGCACCCTCCACCAGGCCCCAACTCATGTCCCCCTGCACCCCCACCCCCCAGCACTGTGGGGCACCCTCCACCTGGCCCCAACTCATGTCCCCCTGCACCCCCACCCCCCAGCACTGTGGGGCACCCTCCACCAGGCCCCCAACTCATGTCCCCCTGCACCCCCACCCCCCAGCAGTGCAGGGCACCCTCCACCAGGCCCCAACTCATGTCCCCCTACACCCCCACCCCCCAGCACTGTGGGGCACCCTCCACCAGGCCCCCACACATGTCCCCCAGCCAACATGTCATCACAATCTAGATCCCTGGCCCTTATGGTCAGCCTCCAAATGCCAAACACCCACCCGAGTATTGCATCCACTCACTTAGAAATGGCAATAACATGATAGAACCCCAATTGCAAATTTGGAAATGAACACATGTCCCTCACATACACCCAATGGGTGTCAGTGAATCTCAAAACCCATATCATGATATGCATGAAACCAATGAGATGATACTACACATTGAAGTTTGAACAAAAAATATGTATTAAAAGAAACATAAATTGAATCAAAAATTAACAAACAAAAATGGGAATTCAAAAATAATAAAAAACCAGCATGTCCGTGAAATAATGCAAAACCAAAAATCATAATCCAAAGGAAAGGTGTCCAAAGTCACAGTCCACAAAAGTAAATCCAATGGAAAATTAAAATTGAAAACCATTGCTCCATGGGTAAATTGTAAAAAAAAATGAAAATCCAACAGTCAACTATGTACAGATAAACAATCCAGGGTCCATGATCCCAACAGAAGAAATGAAACTACCTAATAAAAAAATAACTATATACAAAAATGTGGCCCATTGTCCAAAAGATCAAAAAAAAATGCAAAACCAAAGGAAACCTAACACTAAGTACAGAACTATTTACAAGGGCAGCGAGCTAGTCCGACAGCTCACTTTTGGATGTCCCGGGCCAGGGCATCATCGAACTCCTGCTCAATGTCCCAGAGGCGGTCTTCCTCCATGGCCCCGAGGGTCCGCAGGGCTGTCGACGTGTCCACCTCCAACCCTCTGCGGATTGCCTCGAGGCACTCAGCCCGCCTCAGGGCCCTCCGCATGGAGTTCTCCACCCTGACCATCGTGAGCCGCGCCTCTTCCGCCCGCTGCCGCTCCGCATCTATGGCGTGGCCCAACCGCTGCCACATGGAAGACACTTCCCGTCCTGGGTCCTCCTGCCCTCCGGCCGATGCCTGCCCCTCCAATGTCGAAGGCCCGGAGCCATCATGGCTCCCACCACGTTGCTGCTGCTGCTGTGCCTCTGCCCGTGCACTGCCTCCTGCTGCCTGCACATCCTCCGCTGGCTGGGGTGCAGTCGTTGATGTGGCCACCCCTGCTGGTCGTCCGACTCCCGACTGTGGCAGGGATGCCTCCTCCACCAGCCTGGCCGCACCGTCAGAGGCAGCTCCACAGGGCACCCAGGTGACTGATGGGTGGGAAGATGGCACGGAGGACGACTGGCGCATAGGGGGTTCAGTTGAGGAGGGGGTCGTAGCAAGCCCCATCAAACGGAGGAATCCGGCATGGGTGACCTGTCCCAGTAGGCCGACGCGGTCAACGAGCCATTCGAGATGACATGCAGTCTCCTCATGAAAAGACTGCAGGTCACCTCGCATGGCCCGTTGACGCAACGCCACACCAGTCAGGACAGGCTCAACCCAGACCCGGATAGCCACGTCCGCAGGCAGAGGAAGGCCAGTTGTCGTGAGCTCATGCCCTGCCTGAAAACGGGTCTGGACGTAGGCATCCCTGCTGGTGCAAGATGATGCAGGGACAGGATTGCACACAGGCACCTCCACGGCGGCCTGTGCTGCCTCCTGTCCCTGCTCCTGCACTGCACCACTAGCACCAGTGGAATCCCCACCTCCAGACCCCGTCTCTGTTGCTTGCACGGCCTCCTCCTCCACCAAACCCCCCACCAACCTGGATGACTCTGTGCCATCTTCCCCCGTTGGGCCCTGTGGGGTCCCAGCTGCCCCTTCTGCTGCCGAGGAGTCCAACTCCAACCTCCGCTTCTTGGACCTCCCACCGGCAGCTGCGGCCTGGGACGCGGCACCGGACTCCTCACTCCCCGACGAGATCACAACCTGGGAGGGGAGACGGGCCTTGCGTCTCTGGCTGGCGGTGGGATCCCCGCTGCTGTGCTCCACAGCACCTTCTCCGCCCTCTTCATCAGTTGACGCTGCAGACAGGGAGAAATAAAACACAGGCATCAGGGCACTGTACAATGGACACATACACACATGACAGTTGTACATGAGTGGCATTGGCAAACCTCAGACATGCCATCACAATCCCCAAGACACATGTCATTTCAACTCGCACACATGAGCCATACCACAGCCATATCGCAACTGCCAGCACCATCCATACACATACAACAGCATGAGCAGGCAATGGTGAGCCAGACATCACATGCAACACAGAGAGTGCACTACACATGTACACACACCACCACACTTGCATGCATGTGTACACCTCTGCCAACTGTCGCAGTGTTCAGATGGGCATCCATGTCACATCTGCCAATCAGGCTTCAACATCCCGCTGTCACATGCATCCATGTTGCATCACTGTTGCACCCTTGTCAAATACACACACATGCACATGTACACAGTGCTGATACATGCAGCTGAAAACAACATACATGTGTGACATCACGAACATGCCTACTTACATACACATTCATCCAAACATGTGTGCCCACACAACTGCATTTGGCATGCAAGCCTACACACACAAGCACCATCCATGTCTCACACATGACAGCCCTCGCATGTGTTAGCCTCACGGCCCTGTACACCCCCACCCATACTTGACCCCATACAAACAGATGTGCAACCTGCACACTACTGAAACATCACCACACTCACAGCTTACAATCAGGATGCATGTACACTTACCGCTCGACTCCAGACGGGTCTGCCTCTCAAGGACCTAGACGTGGAGTGCTGGGGATATGCGTTCCAGGAACCTCATCTGATCTTCCGACAAGTGGCCCCGGCGCCCCTTAGCATCCGCTGCCTTCAAGAGGCTCCGGGCCTTGTTGAGGGTCCTGGACCTGAAGTCCTCCCAGCGCTTCTTGACATGTTGGAAGTCGCCGACTGCCACCCCCTCCACGTTGATGGCAGTCACGATGTCCGTCCAGATCCGAGTCCGTCCTTCCTTGTCGGCGTGGGAACTTCCGAAGAGGGTATCATACTGCCCCAGGACTTGCTCCACCAGGACACCAACTTCCCTGGCACTGAAGCTGGTGCCCCTCTGCCTCTCTGGCCGGGGGTTGTCAGTGGTGCCAGATGTTGCAGTGCCCGACATGACAACCCCAGAGGCAGGAGTGGGTGGGCAACTGGGTCATGGGGCTGGGTTGTGGAGCGATGGAATCCCAGTCGGGAGTCTTCGGTTCCAGCAGGGGTGGTCACAGCAACAGCACCCCTGGCTGATGTGCAGGCAGCAAATGGCAGGGCACGTGGGCAGCAGGCAGTCAGGCAGCAGCAGATGGCAGGTGGGAGCGTGCTCGGGGCTCTGGGGGGCAGTATTTCGGCCTTCTGGGCAGGAGCGTGGTCTTCCGTGTGCTTACGCGTGGCCAGCTTGATACGGAGTGATTTGGCACGTGAAAATTCTGCATGTCAGCATGTAATTCGAGGAAAGGCCCTTAGCACGTAAGCACGTCTGCATGCATACGCAATTTCATTGGACAGAAGGCCCTTCAAGCGCAAGCGCCCCTGTGACGTGATGCGCGCAGGCGTGCATGGGCATTTCAGCGCGCGTGAAAAACTGCACGTCCGCGTGTAATCCGAGGAAAGGGCCCATGCGCGTAAGTGACTTGACGCGTGCAGGCGTTTCCCTCAGCACGGGTTAAAGGTGAGCGGGGCCAGCAGTTCGCTGTACGTGCCTTTTTCGTGGAAACTGACGTGTGTTGCTGCTTCGTGTTGTTTCGCGCGCCATCACAACTTCACAGCTATCAAGGACGTATCTCTTCTTTTGGTGGGGGTATTGGCTACGTGTGTTTTTCTGCATCGCGCTAGTCAGACGGTGAGTCGCACATGCTCTTTTTCCCACTGCGGGTGCCCCTGTGTATCGCACCCATTTTCGATGTCATAGTAGCCTGCGTGTCCCACGCGTACGCATTATTCGTGTTACTGGGTGCCACCGCGTACTGCGGGAGGTTGGATCCACGCACGTAGGCTGCAGGGTTGCGTGCACGGTTTTACTGCAGTTTTGGGGTGCCTGAGCGTTACGTGACCCGTCACTACATCACCGGGGTCAAATACAGCCTTTCAGGTGCAGGGGGGCTGTTAACATCTTGCTTCCCACCCCCTTCGCCCCAATTGCCCAGGTCAATTGTGGTGTACACCTCCCATTGGCACCACTCCATCTGTGCCGGCACTACTACATCTGTGTCATGGTTGGGAGGACATCAAAGGTGAGGGGCGCCTCAGCTGGGTGTACTCCTCGTGGCGTGCATGGTCGGGGACGTGGCCGTGGAGACCAGGGAGTAGGGGGACTCCAGGGTGTCCAGGGCGGCCACAGAGGGGGAAGAGGCAGGGGTGCGCCACTTGAGCGCAATGTTGTGCCATGTGTCGGTGCAGTCATGCCACCACCCCCTGTGGTTCTGGGGGATGCAGCTTCTGCATCTGGCACTGGCGCCCGTGTGACCCGGCAGTCCCTTCTATCGACTGCCACGGGCCCAAGGGTAGTGGTAGCTGCAGCTGCAGCTGTGGACACCGCCACCCAGGCTCAGGGTCTGCCAGCGCAGGCTGCGTTGGCACTTGAGGAGCCCTTGGTAGATTTCCAACCGGCCAGGAGGGAAACCATTGGGGCAGGCCGGGCTGCTCAGACCAAGACACGTGTCCCTGGGGCAGTTATGTCATCTGCTGCCCCGAACAGCCGTGTGTTGGCAAGTGCAGGCGCAGATGCACCCAACAACACCCCGGTTGTGAGTCTGCCAACCAGGACCATTGCGGTCAATGTCCCTGCCACAGCTGATGTTGCTGAGCAGGGTCCATTAGAGGGCACCCAGCTGCCACTGACATAAGTCAGGCCTTTGGTCGTCCCTCCAGCTGCCACTCCCTTGGCTCAATCCACTGAACCCACTGGCCATACAGGTCAGGGCGGCATTAGCCAGCCAGGGTCTGCGCCACAGTCCAAGAGGAGGAAGGTTGCACCTGTAGCACAGGCTGGGACCCCACACACAGCCACGACCTCCTGCACGTCGAGGAAGAAGCCTTTCTACAAGCAGGAACTGGACTTCCTCGTGGGCTACGTGCGGGGCCACAGCTGTGACATGCTAGTGGGTGCCAATAGTCAGACTACGGCTGCCCAACGTGACACCCACTGGAAGCATGTTGCGGAACATGTCAGTTCATTCGGTCATGAGGTGCGCACGGCGCAAGAGTGCAAAAAGCGTTGGAATGACATCAAATGCAGCACTAAGGCTAAGCGTGCCTCTAATTACAACTTGACTCTGATGACTGGCGGTGGGCCTGCACCAGAGGAGGAAGAGCTCACTCCGCATGAGGCACTCGTTGCGGAGTTCATACCACCTGAATTGGTCGAAGGAGTGGGAGAGATGCTGGACTTTGATGCCCAGTCCAGTGAGTGTTGATGCGTGTTTGTTGAGGACGTGTATGTTTCACTTGTGGGATGTGTTGTGCATGATTGCCACTACATGTGACTTGTACATGGTTCTGATGTGTAAGTAATGCAATGCTTCCGTGATACATGTCTCCTCTGCCTGCATGCGGGGAATCGATGTAGGCATGCTCCCATGCCCCTCCTCCGCCACTCTGCACCCCAGTTCCACCTTTGCACTGGTCTGCTTCAATCTTGCCAATGTGTACTTTCCTGTTCATGCGTCCTGTGTAGATGCTAACTTCCAGCGTAGAATCTGCCAGAAATATGCCGTGTGGTACAGCCTTAGTACTTGATGCAGGGTATCTCACTTGTACTGTGCATAGGTCAGATGTCCCGCAGGGACATGAGTGCCCATTCATGCTCCATGTGCATTGCACGCATGCCCCTATGTGTCCTTGACTGGATGATCACTGTAATACAAGTCCTTGGTTACATACATTGCATGGCATCTCATCAGCCTTCCCATGTCAACTGTGGCTCAGTACTGCGTTGCACACATGTTTAGGGTCTGACAATCTGTGTGGCTCACAGGCCTCAGCCTGTTCAATGGCTAATGACTCTGTCCAACTGTTGTTGTGTCTTCTTCACACGTGGGCGGCCTCCAGAGTTTTCATCATGTGTCCTGCTTACTGTCCCATCATCATTTGCAGTGTTGTCACTTGAATCACATTAAGCTGTTGATGCCAGTCAATACTGCCTGTCAATACACAGGTGTATGGTCAGCCTTTTGATACCATGCTAGGCATCCCTGCTTTGGTACTGGGGTGGAGGTGTGCTTGGCTTCTAGATATGGTACACATTGAATGCACAATGCACGTGATGCCTGAATTTGACCTTGCACTGCCTTCACATTTCCTGGCACACACCATGGAGTCCTTGTACATGTAGGTGGTGAGTGGCGTACACATTTTCTGCACTGCATAGACCCACTTCCATGGAAACTGCCACCTTTCAACAGGTCTGATCACAGAAGCAATTCAAAGTTGACCCAGCATGTATGAAAGGTTATACGTTGTGTGTGACATGTCTGCCTGATGCGTTTGTTGTCGGTGTGTGTGTGTGTTATGTGCTTCTGACATGTGTAGTGACCTTTTTTCTCTCTATTTTTCATGTGATGACGCAATGGAGGCAGAGGATGGTGTGGTCATGCCAGACACAGGGTTGTTACCACTACATCAACCCGGCACAAGTGGGGGTTGTGGGGTGGTAGGCCATGAAAACCCCCAAGTGCTACAGTCCATCTTGTCTCTGGCTGCCTATGAGTCCAGCCTTGATGACGACTCTGACGTCCATGTTGAGTTGGATGAGCATCAAGTCCATGTGTCAGGGGTGAGTGATTCTGATGTGGACACTCCTCTGTCTGCGACACCTGCACTGAGGGATCAGACAGTCTTGGTTCCTCCGCCCGTGGTGGATCGGGACGCAGGGTCACCCTCCACACCAGTCACTGATGTGCCTGGGACATCACGTCGACGGGGGCATGTAGTCGTGCAGCCGTGGGCGGTGCCAACACAGCGAGGACCCCCGGTCCTTGGGTCCCGCCGGGGTCAAGCCCGGCAACGCGGTCACCGCGCACAACCGCAGTATACTGAGTGGGAGCAAGACATGACTGCCAATTCAGAACGGCAGCAATGGAGAACATCGCTGAGAGCATGGAGCGTGTGGCCCGATCTGTGCTCCCCCCTGCTAGGCAGGTGCTTCTCCAGCAGCAGGCGGCACGGTCCACGGCCCGCTCGCTCAGGCTGGGCATGGCGGCCTCAGACAGGGCACGCCAGGCTGAAATGTCGTCTCTGCGTCAAGCAATTGCTGCTCACGCAGAGGCGCACATGGATGCCCTGAGGGAAGAGTATGCTTCCCTCAAATCCACTCTGGGTGTCCTTATAATGTCCCAGAGGCAGCGGGCAGAGGGGAGGTTTGCACAGCTTGAGCGTACCATCTCGGCTGAGCTACAGGCTTGCCGGGAGGTGCAGCGGTTGTCCAGCCAGGCCTTGCAGGAGGAACTCCGTGTTACACGTGCTAACTTGCAAGAGGAAGCAACTGTATCACGTGAGGTTCTGCATGCAGACCTATGTCACATCGCCACACAGAGCCAGGCTCACCCGTCCGGCAGACTTGCTGCCGACGAGGGGCAAGCTGCGGCTAGGCGTGGCCAGGCTACTGTGCCACGTCCTCCTTTCCAGGATGAGCCAGACTCGGACGAACATCTATCTCCCACATAGGTCGGGCTGTGCAGGCGTTGAGCCCATGGAGGTTTTTTTTTTGGCTCAGCATCATCGCATGTGGGTGTTGAGCAGCACCCTGTACCTCCCCCCTCCTGGGTGCCTCCCCTACCCCCCGGGTCGTATGTGGCCATTTTTGATTTTTCTTTTAGTTTAGTTAGTTAAGTTTCTGTTTGATAGTTAGTTTAATTAGGTAATGTAGGTTTTCCATAGTTAGTGTAATTAGTTAATATAGTTTAAAATTGCTTGTCTATTGTGCTTTCATGTGACGGTGCGGTGCTTTGTGGCTTTTGAAGGCATCCACTGTCTGTTCCAGCTGGGCCCTTCAGGCTTGTCTTGTGTATGTGTTTGCTGCTTGGGGTCCTTGACTCACATATGCCACTCCTGCCTCTCTTATCCATGGGCTCGCAAGGATGGTTCGGTGTGACAACCTATTACACAAGGGCTTTGGACTGTCATATCTGTGGCATGTCTGGTGCTGTGTGACTTGTGTTGACACCCCTAGTGGGGATGATTGCGGTGTTATTGTCCACTGTTCAGCTTTTGCTAGATGGGGTGTTTCATGATTAATGTGTACATTCATTGCTATGCATTGTGTAGTATGTTTCTTATCTTTACTGTACACGTGCTTGTTGCAATTCATGCCATAGATAGTGTGAAAGACGGACTGATGGTGTGATTTCTGATGTAAGTCTCTGACATGGTCAAGTAATGAGATGCCTGAAGAGACACACACAGATGACTTTAAAGCATTGATCATGTGTTTCATGCCCTTTCTGCAGGGGGATGAGCCTCCAGAGCACCTTTGCCAGCAGACATGGCCCATTGGACGTCTGAATTCTGGACACGTTTGTTGGTGCCCACATGCACATGTGTGCACAAGCAGAGGCACAGGGATTGCAGACCTACATCCTAGAACTGCTGACGTGTTCCAAGCAACTCCAGGCAAGGTGAGCAGCACAGGGGGGCCACAACACAGCAAAGCTTGCACCAGGCGAATTGCACATGCAGGCTTAGTCACAGCACTGAGGGTGAGCTTGGACGAATATTGGTGTTGAAGCACACAATGCAGCTCAGATGTGTTGGTGGACTGATGGCTGTTGATTGCAAGGTTGTCTGGGACACCTGCAGGGGCATTGGCACATACCCTCCGGTATGACAAGGTCCATTGAGGCACTTGTATCAACAAGGTAGCCTTCCGACACATGGGAAGGGGCAGCTCACAGGGACATACAGCAAGGGACATACTCGGGTGCAGTGCATTTCATTTCCATGTACATTTTGATACATGCACTGCCAACTTTGTTTCGGTCATGGTGGAACACAACTTGTTCTGAAGTCATGCCTTGCTATATGGGTCTGTCTGCTTACCCAGGGAACATTGCATGTTGTGTTAATTGTGACACATTGGTGTTCCATTTGCCACGCACCCACCGGCGGCTGACTTACTGCATTGACTGTGTATGACCCATCACAGGGGTAATGTTATATATTGGTACGAAGCATCTACACCAGATTGTCTGTTTGTAGAGTAGTTTGTTGCTATGGGGCATGTTTGGTGGTGTGTTTTTGTGTAATGGGCACGTACAGGTTATTGACTGTGGCTCTCTTTGCAACATTGCAGTGCTCCTGTCACCGGACCTGAGAGTGCGCAGGCAGGAGGCCAGCACTCAAAACCAGAGCTAAGTGTCTTGTTGTTTTTCTTTCAAACTGCTTTGCATAGGCTTGCTGGGGGGTGCACTAATGAATGGATGAATGTGTAATTCAATTTGGTATGTTTTCTTCCCCTAATCACCCGGAGTCCTATCCAATTTTAAACCCTGTACCCTCTACCCGGTGTTCCTGCTTCCCGTACCTATCCAAGCAACGTTCCCTAACCCTCTTTCCCCGCTGGGGTTGCGGATGCCTGTGTAAGCCCCAAACTTGCAGGCGCCAAAACCCTAGAGGGGGTGGTTGGTTCGTGCCACTCCTAAGCCTGGTCTACAGAAGGCCATGACAATGATGTCCAAGTTTGTTTGGATTGTGTATGTGTTCATGCAGGTAGTACATTTTCGTGCATTCCCTACTTTCATGTGTCATTCCTCCTCCCCTCTCCTGCCACTCATTCCAGTTATCCAGTGTGCCAACACCTGTCCCGACTGCATATCCCTGACCCTCCTTCCCCACCAGGGTCTCAGAGGCCTGTGTGAGTTTGACCTTGCTGGCACCCGGGACACGGTGGGGGTGGTTGTTTCGTGACACTCCCGCGCCTGTACACGGGACCTGTTACAGTACACAATCGTTCATGGTGCATCATTCTATGTTATGTACCACACATGGTTCACATCCTGTTGTGACATTGTTTTACTGTGCTACCTTGGTTGTTACATCATTGTGGTAGTACTTGGCCTTTGTGAGGTACTGCTACGTCAAGTCATCTACTGGAGGGTGTTCTGGTTCGTTTTTCTGGCTTGGATTTTGTGATTTTGCAAATGAGGGTGGACTCTGAGGGTGCAGGCACCTTTTTACACACAAGGTGGGAGATGGTGACGAAGGAGAAAGGTGATCCTGTGGCCAGGTGAAATTGAGGGTTGAAGGCTCCATGACCCAGGTGCAGTTGTTCAGTGGGTCATGGTCATTTGTGAGGGAGGGGGGAGGTTGTTGTTGATAGTTGCCTTGCCCTGCAGTGTGATGGGAACCCTGGCATTGTAATGGTGGTATCCTATGTACATGTTGTGTTCTGCTGATCAATGCCTGTTCATGTGTTGTGTTTACCTTTCAGGTGTGAGGGGATAGTTGTGGTTTGACATGCTGGGGTGTACACATGGTGAATGTTCACATGTGATGTGTAGAGGACACTGATGGTCACTTGATTGCACATGCATATGTTGAGTGCACGTCCTTACTGACCCACACACTTGCACTCTGATGCACTACATGTACAACCACCCTTGCATATCCACGTGTACACTGTTTGCCTTCTGGTGTCCACTGTGTCCCTGCAGTACATGTTCTGTGACCAATTATGGATCCTGTACATGCCTAATTTGCTTTTTGATGTGGTCTGTCGCTTAGATGTGATGCTCAGGGTGTGCATCATACACAATGGCTGTTCACTGTGCTGTGCGTTGAGCAGTGTGTTGCAGGAGTTGGACACAGCACACAGAAGCTGCAGTGTTGATTTTGCAATGCACAATGTGCATGTAGACAGGCATTCATTGTTATGTTACGTCTACAACTCTTGTAATGCATTTAGAAATGACTTATTTTGGGTGGGAGTTTGTTGGTCAGTAATTTCATCTGATTCCATGTCAGGCATCATTGTCTGATGCCACTGTACATTTTTGACATGGCAATGTGTGCCTTATTGTTACTGTGTTGGTGTATGGGTATTGCTTGCCATGTCATGTTGTGGTTTGGGAGGGTTTGAGTGACATAACAGTGATGGCCATGGCCTGTTTTGCAGGTGTGTGTGATTCACAGCTTGCATGTCAGGATCATCCGCTTCTCAAAGCAACTAGCTGGGGGTAGATCTCTCTCCGCGGCAGGGGCCTCCCTCTGGAACAGCCTTCCTGCCTCACTGGAACTTGAGGAGAACAATCTCCGGTTCCGGAAGCACCTCAAGACCTTCCTCTTTGCTTCTGCTTTCTCTCTGCCTCTCCCTTGCAAAATTCTTCACTGGAACTGCACTGGATCTGCAACTGGGCCACTCTCAACGACCTCGGTCCCTGGCCCAGCCACTCTCCACTTGCACTGCCTCCCTGGCAACCCCTGCACTGCGGGACTGTTTCTCTATCCCTACAGCCCCCCCTTCCCAGCACTTGTCTGCACTTACCTTTGCAGGTGCCACCAGCTGGCCTATTTATTTGTTTTTTTGTCTACTTACCCTGTACTGCACTCCCCACTCTCCTTCCCCTTTCACTTTTCTCTTCCCACTACCCCTGCACTTGCATAATCTAAATGACACCTGGCCTAGTAGTATCGTTGTCTGTCTTCCCTTGTTCCCCCCTCCCTGCCTCATCACACCTTGAAATACTTGTGTATAGGCCATATCATGTCATGTCATATGTGTGCCTTTTGGTCACACAGGATAGCTTGTGTTTAAGTAGCTAGGGATGCAGACAATGTGGCACTTCCATGGCAACTATCTCAGGGTGGTAGGGTTGTGACAGTTGACTGTCTCTTTGTCATCATCGATTGTCACCTGGTATGTGCCAGGCCTGTGTGCACTCCGCAGGGGTGGGAGTTTAGGTGAAAAATGTGGCCACAAGCTGGGTCCGGGCTTCCTCGCCACGTGCCCTGTCCCCTCCCATGGGCAGCGCCTGTGCCTGTGGTTGGGGATGTGGGGGCACCACCATGTCCACCGGTACGCCCTGCCGTGTTGCAACATTGTGCAGGACACATGCTGCCACAATGATCCTGCACACTACTGGGGGTGCATAGAGTAGCTGCCTGCCAGAGAGGTCAAGGGAGAGGAAATGTGACTTGAGCACTCCGAATGTGCGCTCCACTATGGCCCTGGTTGCAATATGGGCGGCGTTGTATCTTACCTGGGGTGGTGTGGTGGGGTTCCGGATTGGCGTCATCATGTTGTTGCTCAGAGGGTAGGCACTGTCCCCTGGGGAGGTGTAAATGGTTGTGATTATTGGGGTTTGTGTATTTGTGTGTGTGTGTGTGACATGCATTCATGTGCAAGGGTATTTGTACTCACCTAGGAGCCAGGTGTCGCCATGCTGCCCAGCTTCCAGGGCCCGGCTCAGGGCGGACATTCTGTATATGAAACTGTCATGGGTGGAGCCAGGGTAGTTTGCATAGACAGAAGTGATGATTCCCTTTGCATCGCATACCACCTGTACATTGATGGAATGCCAGTGCTTGTGGTTTCGGTAGATGTGCTCAGTGGCCCTAGGTGGATGTAGGGCCACATGGGTGCAATCTATGGCACCGAGCACTTTGGGGAAGTGTGCCACCCTGAAAAAATCCAGGACAACGGCCTGCCTTTCTGCGGGTGTTCTGGGCATGTATATGTGCCTGCGGACTGGGGGGCGCGCTGTCATGATTGCCAGTACCTGGTGTAGGCAGCGTGACTGCGTGGCCTGTGAGACCCCCCCCACTATGGCAGTAGTCCACTGAAATGACCCAGTGGCCAAAAAATGCAGGACATTGAGCACCTTCTCCAAGGGGCTCAATACTTGGGAGCAAAGGGTGGGGGATGTAAGGTCATCTTCCCACTCCCTGACCAGGTCTAGGATGATATGGGGTGGAAACCTATACCTGCCGTAGACCTGGTCGTCAGGCATCCCAAAAAGGCTTGTCTGTGGTGCGAAAATGCGTGCCCTAGCTATTCTCCTCCTCCTGCGGTGTCCCACGATCAGTGCTGCAACAAATGGGGCATTCATCGTAGCTGTATATACGTGTTTGTTGTTTGCGCGCACTTTTATACTGTGCTCGGGGACGCTTCCGCCTGCCTTCGTGTGGCGGACGCATTGACGCCTGTGTGCGTCTTTTGCCTGGCGCGGGTTTCCCGTATTCGAATCCATGAATACGGGTTGTTGGCGTGCGTGTGGGCGTTCCGTGTAGTTCCCTGCAGTACTTCCCCAGTTACGCCTTCTTTTTCACGTGTTATTCCCCATTCCGCGTGTTACGCCCACTGTTCCGCACACTTTGGTTGTGTGCGCCGCGCTATGTGCGCTTTTGCTGTGCGCGTAGCTCACGCCGTGTGTGCCCGCATGCACCATGGCAGGATTGGGTGCACGGACAGCGGGAAACATGCGCAGCGTCTTCCTTGAATTGCACGTGTGCGCGTGCGCTGCGTTTCTCACGCTTGCGCCACCTTGCGCCTGCTTGCGCTCGGATTTTCGGCACACGTTTGCTCCATGAATCGACCCCTAAATGTACTAATACATAAGAAATGTAACCCATATATACAACACACTAACCATTCATTTAAATGCACTATGTTCTAAAATGGAATATACCACAAGAAAATAAATTGGCTTCCAACATAATTACCTCACAAACACGACAGAACTTAGAACAAGAGCAGACCCAGAGTACATAGGACATATCTTACCTGAAATAGTAAGTGTACTTAATTTTATTCATATATTTATAAACTTTCTGTAATAGATAAAAAAATATATTATCTTTTTTTTTTTTTTCTCTCACAGAAATGTCTAGTACTCTGGAATGGCTAGAGGAACATTTCCCACATGAAGAAATGTCACAAGATAGTGAAACTAATGGTAAACACTTTATTATATAAACCATTTAATTGTTATTATTTTGTATACATTTAACATATATATATATTTTTTTGTACAGAGCATACCAAAATAGAAAATACTTCAGAAAAACCTGTTATGGATAACACTT
This sequence comes from Ambystoma mexicanum, assembly GCF_040938575.1. Classification (NCBI taxonomy): domain Eukaryota; kingdom Metazoa; phylum Chordata; class Amphibia; order Caudata; family Ambystomatidae; genus Ambystoma; species Ambystoma mexicanum. Next base: position 435,190,996 of record NC_090937.1, read on the forward strand.
TTCACAGTATAGAAGAAAAAATGGATTTATTGTTGACTAATTTTAATAATTTGAAAACTTTTGTGGAAGATCATTTTAAACCAAAAACCTTGTACCATTGCCCCACATGTACTTGTCCCTCCTCACCATATCCCAGTCAATTATCCCCAAACCCTCTCCATAACCCAAAACGTTTTGATGAGACTTCCATCCCTTCTTCACCTAATAACAATCATGATGGAACCCCTAATTCTCCTGTTTTTGTTTCTGTTTCTGCCTCACCTTCTCTGTCATAAATTATTAATATATGTTAAATAAAGTTTAATTTTTATATTGTGTTGTAAATAGTTTCGTTTTTTTTTTTTTAAAAGAATGTAGGTGTCCGCGGACAGTGCAGGTGTTCTGAAATGTTCGTAAATAAACGAAAATGGAGGTGTCCTGAAGAACACTATACCTGTTCGTACTGTTCGCTAGCAAGATGAAACTATTCTAAGAACACACGCGGTGTCCTGAAATGTTCGTAAAAAAAAATAATTAAAGTGTCCTAAAGAACACTATATCTGTCCGTAGTGTTCGCTAGCAAGTTCAAACTGTTCTAAGAACACACGCGGTGTCCTGAATTGTTCGTAATTAAACGAAAATGGAGATGTCTTAAAGAACACTATACCTGTCCGTACTGTTCGCTAGCAAGTTGAAAATGTTCTAAGAACACAATTGGTGTCCTGTCATGTTCGTACATAAACGAAATTGAACGTGTCCTGAAGAACACTATATCTGTCCTTACTGTTTGCAAGAAAATTTACACTGTTCTAAGAACACACGCAGTGTCCTGAAATGTTCGTTTCACGTGTGACGCAATTTTAATTAGTTCAGGACCCGAACAGTGTCCATAGAACATCAACACGCATGTGTTAGCCAATCTCCGTGCATTTGGTGTCCTGCGGACATGCGCTTCCTTAGCGGACTTGTTCGCGAATGGATCATATGACCGTGCCCACACTGAATGCGTGTTCTGAATGCGGACACTGTTCGGGTCCCCGAACAAATAAAAGTACATTTTCAATTAATCCATAATATTTTTCAATAAAATCTCACCATGGCACAAGTCCCACATAGTAATCCTGAGTTTCTACATACCTTTTGAAACTTTTCAAACTTTTTTTGTGTTCGATCTGTCCACGGACAACGCGCATGTCCGCAGACCACGCACAAGCACCCCTATAAAAGACTACGCCCTAGAGCTTATTCTCATTGTGCTTCTGGCTATTCTTCAAAACACAGCGATTTTTGCTGTCACCTGCAGATTACACCATCATCGAGATGGCATCCCTGGCTGCTGAACTGCCACCTGGTGCTGCACCTGCTTCAGCACCACCCCCATCCCCTCCACCACCACCACCTCCCCAAGGGCCTGAAAAGGGGAACAGGAGTGAGGATGCGGAGGAGGAGAAGAGGATGATGAGAATGAGGTAGAGGAAAACCCTACTACTCGCACGAGGCGTGAGCCCTGGGTGTGGCGGTTATTTACCATTCATGGGAATGTTCCTAAGGCTCGTGCGAACCGTGTTACCTGCAATGAGTGCAAAATGATACTCAGTCACGGGAAGCACGGTAAGTACAGCTTTGGGACCACTACTATGAAGCGACACCTGAGGTCATTTCACTCTGGGGCTATTCGCAGGGTTGTACCTTGCGAAGAAAGTAGCAGGTTGATTTCCTCTACTTCATCCTCTGTTTCTGATCCTGTCACCACAAGGACCACCTCTGTGGGACAGCGTCTTCCTCAAGCTGCCTCACAGGCCATACAGAATGCTGATGACCCTTACCTTTCGAGGGTCACAGTTGTATGTATGTACTGTGACACAGTACTCTGCAGGGCAGAGCGACTTCGTAGTGCTTTTGAGACTATCGTCTCAGAGCACGAGAAGATCTGCTCACTACCCAAATAAAACCCACTCTACATCTTCCTCTCTCAGCTCGCCCTTTCTTATCCCTGTGGTTGGTGTCCCCCCCTTTACCTTCCTTTCCCCTCCTCTCCTAGTGTGTCATGTATAAAAAACCAAAAAAAATACAAAATATCAAAAATCAAAAAAAAAATAAGGCTCTTTTCAGAGCCGCCTTTCACAGTTAAAAAATAGAAGTGAAAATAAATGAAGCAAGGCCCTTTGTATTTTTTGGAAGTCCGCGGACAGTTCGCGAACATTTAAAAAATTGGGTTGCTACCCCATCACAAACATTGCAATTTTCTCTGGGAAGAAGTGGTGGCTCTGAAAAGAACCTTTGGGAGGTGTTTGTAAGTCAAAAATTATAAATGCTTAACACCTACTTCAAAATGGTTGTTGTAATTCCAAAAAAGGTCACAATGCATTTTGTAAATTTCTCAGAAAAATCTGATTGCCAGCATAAGTAAGATGGACTCCATCTCTGCGTAAAATGTATGTACTACGAAACATAATATTTTCATTGTGAAAAGAGGACATGCCAAAACCTCTTAGAAAGGCACAAACAGCCTTATTAGCATTGCGCCTTGCTTTTTCCATTTGTGGACCAAATGAAGAAGAACGAAGCCACATTTGTCTCTGCGCAATCCGTGAAAATAACACTTGAGAATTAGGAAACATGTCCATAACCTTCCCAAGTCCTTCTTTCATAGCAAATTACAAACAATTCCAGTCACATGTCCTGAACTGTTCCCTCCACAATGAATTACAATTATGTCTGGATGTTGCTCTGTCTCCAAAGTAGCACAGAGAGGTAGCAAGTCCAACCACTTCATTCCACGTATTCCATGCCAGTGTACTTCCACATGTGGGAATCCAAGATCTACAGCTACTCCACAGCTTTCTGCATACACCTTCAACCAATGTATCCACGAATCTCCCAAAATCCAAACAATCTGTTTTCTGAAACACACAGCCATAGCTATCTTTTGTTCTCTCAGCAAAAAGAGTATATGAGAAACTCTCTCCTGGCACAACACTCCCATTAAACTTTCCTGACCAATCCCTTTCAGTGCTTATTCTCATTTGCATGACTTCTGAACCCAAAAATCCCCGGATGTAACTCCCGATATCCGCGAACTACCGCCATGTCCGCGGACATATCGTAACATGAACAGCCCTTCTACCATTTCCACTTCACTCTCTCTGCCATTCCCTCATTGGATGTAGCTAAGAAATCACATGACCATGCACCAATCACATTCAAGACCTCTACATCTAACTGCATCATCATAGATCAGCACTGCAAATGTACTGTGAATCTCTCTGAGTACAATTGTCATATCATTGGCAAGCACCATCTACCAGAAATACTGTACAAGTCTCCAAGATTTCTACTTGCAGCTCCATGCATATCCATATGCATGAACACAAACTTCAGGTATGCATATTTTCTGTACAGTAGATGAACACATTTTCAAACAGACTTTTAGCTTGTGTAATCTGTAAAATTTACTGTATTTTTTCAATTTCCTAAAATCAACTATCACTTATAAACCTTTATACTATTTACCTTCTTTATACACACACACTCAAATCATGTTAAACTAACATTTTTTAAATGAAATATATAGACTACATATATTCAAAGAAAATTGCATGCAAGCACAATCTATGTTTAAATCTTTAAAAAAAATACTTATACAATTTCATATTTTTTTGTTTTTATTTATTTATTTACTTAATTACTTTTATTTAGACATGACATTGAGGTGCTATTACCTAGAACAGCTTACTTACAGAAATAGTGGTATTCACTGGTATATTATAAATTTCACAAGACATAGTAAAGATATTTTTTTTTGCTACAGTTAGTCATTCAATACAATTTGTTCATTAAGAACATATCATATGTACTGAACTGATGCAATGTATCTTATGTAAATAAATTAGTTCAATGGTTTTAAAGAAGGCACTGAGGGTTTCAATTAAAAAAATCAATATCTAAATTAAAAACAGCGCTATATACAAACAAAGTTACTAATTTGAAGCTTTTACAATTGCAGTGAAGACCAGTCTCCTGAAAAGAAGCAGCCGAATTCGAAGAACAAAGAAGAACTAAGAAGTTACCTGTTAATTTAAGAAAAAAAGTAAGTAGAATATCACCATAATATTTGTATTATTAATCAAACATACTATAACGTTAATACAAGCTATTTTGGTGCCTAAAATAGAGATTGTGTACCATTTTGTCCAAAAATCTCCATGTCTTAAACAGCGATTTACAGCCAGAATGGCACACAAATTCCTATTTTTGGACACACAAATTACCCAACTGAACCGCTACAATTTTCATATTATAGAACAAACAACTGTTTTAATTGTATACATTAGATTTACTATTTGTACTTTTCCACAACACTAGCTTACTTTTTTTGTCATCTGAACCCCAGTTTAGTAACACAGAAATTCAAGAATACCTATCCCTACTAGTTGTAGTTCCCAATGCACAATCACACACCATTACATACATCTTTATAATCTTACTCAAACACTCATGCACACAGCACACATACATTCCAGAACACCCCAACCCATATCTTCTTTATTTTTTTAACAGACCCTAAAGAATGCCTACCAAAAGTCAAGTCCGTAGAAAGCAACGCAAAAGTAGAGCAAATGAAAATAAAAGTGTCCAACATAAGCATCCATCTCTAGCAGAATTTGTAAAAAAAGTTCAAACAAAACAGCTAATACAGTCATTTAGTGAAACACAAGAAGTTTCAAGTACAAATAATTTGCCTCCTCTATCAAAATGTAAAACAAACCAAAAAACAATTAACAGAAAATCAGCTCTCACTACAGATAAAACTACTTCTTCAAATTTTAATATAGTGCAAAGTAAGCATACTGAGAAAAGTATTTTAGCCAAAATGTACCATCACAAAGTCCTTCAAAATCTTATAAAAACAGGAGAGAAATCAGGATCAATGCTTAAAACCTATCATAGGAAATTAATCTTAGAAGCGTTGATGGACACTGCAATTCTTCTCAAAAGAAAGTTATTTATTTTACTGTTAAACAAAATGAAACCACTAACAAAACTAATAGCTAAATTACAAAAAAGACTTCTCAATAAGCGAAATGTCAACAGAAAGAACTTCTAAAGTATCTGCGGAGGTGAATGGAATCACACTACGAGCACAGAACCATATTTTAATGAAGAAGCGTACAAACAAAAGCAAACAAATACAATTGCCATACATAGCAGTGGTCGAGGTTATGAAAAAGTGAATAATACCATAATGGAACAAGAAGTACTCCTTACAAAAACATGCCCTGAAAACTTAGAATTACCCCTCCATTCAACTGAATCAGAACGCCTAGTATACAAATGGCCATGCACGTCAATGTGTAACATTCCCAAACAATGTTCAAATCTTTACGCCAATTCCTCAATAAATATGTAAAAAGCAAAGACAAAATCAAAATTAAATTACTGCAAAATATGGATACCTGTCCAGTGCGCAAGTACACAGGACTACAAGGATATTCATTGGCCTGCATTACAGGACCTACTTGTAAAACCACTTTCCATGATATCAAAAGGATATCAACACATCATTCAACTATAAGAAATCTAGTCTATAAACTGTACTATGCTAAAAGTCCTGCTTTAGCACTAGCAAAGTTAAATAACAAAAGACCGACTTGAAGAAATTCACTATATCCAGAAAAAATATTTTGGAAGTGAAAGCCATTTACAGAATAAAATAGCTTTAAACCAATTAAGCAACAATTCTACACATGGCAACCTTTTGCTAAACACATACAAAAAAGAAATACTAAAATTTAAAAGTACATCAGCTGAAGTACCAAACCATGTATGTGTATGTTGCCGTAGAATTTTTTATAAAAGTAACACAAAAACTGTGGACCTATTATACAAAATAGAAGACAATGAAGATTCTAAATGGTTTGAATTAGCTCTCTACCTTATAGCAGAAAACAAATATGAAATAACTGAGCCCTTAATACTTTGCAGTTATTGCACTACAAAACTTGACAACAACCAAACTCCTTCACGTTGTATCACAAATAATTTGGAATTATACCCAGTACCAAAACCTCTACAACAACTTAATGTATATGAGAGCATCATAATTCAAACAGTACACCCATTTCAAGCAATAATACGCCTTCAACCAAAAACAGCAAAATTACCTCCCTCTGAATTGGTAAAAGGCATTTGTGGAAAAGTAGTTTATTTACCATTAAATCTAAAAGAAAATGTGCATACTCTAGGAGTGCAACGTCCAATGCAGCAATCTTTAATTATATTAGTAAATGGAGTACCTACAAAAGACAAAAAAATATGGCAACAGCTGGTAGATTTATATAAAGTTAGACAAGCCTTCCAATATCTTAAAGAGAATAATGAATATTACAAAGAAATTAATATTGAAGAAAACTTGAAAGATACAACTGAAATAATTCAAGAAACACAAGAAGCTGGTCAATGTGAGCTAGTAGATCCTGCTACAATATCAAATACTTTAGACCATTATACAATTCATCCTTTGCACTGTAATGACACCGTACAAGATGTACTGGAAACTTACCAAATGCGTCAAACAAAAGGATCGCCAATCAGTATATGGGAAAAAAGTATAGAAGCACATGCTTTTCCTCTACTCTTTCCTACTGGCAAAGGAGGAAGGTATGATGATAGACCTATTCAAATATCAGCTTCAGAATACCGCTCATTACGGATGTATTCTGAAGATCCCAGATTTAGACAAAATGTGGAATACATATTCCACCTACTCTTTGAAAGTGAACTAGCAACTTTATGTTACGGAGTTGCACACATATTAAAATCAGGATCACACTTTCAAAATATGACAGCTACACAATTATTAGAGAAAGTGCAACAAAAGGATGAGGTTTTACAATCAAATATTACAAATCTATTAGCAAATATGCGTGGTACTAAAGAGTACTGGTTTCGACGTCATGAAGATGTACGTTGTATGATCAGAAACCTTGGCCCACCCACTTGGTTTGTTACATTAAGTTGTGCAGAATATGCATGGGAAGATTTACATGATTTCCTACGCATATCAAATAAAAACAAAACAAACATAAATATTCTAACACCTCGAGAACTTTGTTCTTTGGATCCTGTTAATGTTTCAAGATATTTTCACCATCGCTTCGTTGCTATGCTACATTTTATTTGTAATAAAACTGTTCCTCCCCTTGGAGAAGTGCAACACTTCTTTTGGAGAAAAGAATACCAAGCCAGAGGAGCACCACATATCCACATGCTTTTATGGATTAAAGATGCTCCTAAATTTGGTCAAGACAGTGATGCCACTGTTTTACAGTTTATTGAAAAATATGTCACTTGTGAAATTCCATCAGAAGCCACAAATAGTGATCTTCATGCACACATTTTACAATTTCAAAGACACAAATGTGGAAAATATTGTCGTCGCAAATACAAAAACAAAGGCAAATACTACACCAAATGCCGATTTGGTTTCCCTAGACCAGTTACAAATACAGGTCAAGTAAACAACCTCATGTCTTCAGTTAGACATAGTGTTAAGGTAAGTCACCTAAAAATACATATTACATAAAAAGAAAAGAAGAAGAAAAATATATCAATGATTATAATGCAATCATTGCCCATTTATGGAATGCAAACATAGATGTGCAGTACATTGCAGACAATTCTACTGTAGTTGCACGATATGTCACAGCTTACTTAACTAAAGCAGAAAAGACAGAGCTCCAAGACCTCTGGAATGACCTGTCATCAGATAAAACAGTATCTCAGAAATTATACAGCTTGGGCATAAAAATGCTCACCCATAGAGAATGTGGATCATATGAAGCAGCTGATCGTTTAACTGGTACTGCATTGTATGGTAAATCTGAAAGTATAGTATGGCTAAGTCTTGGTCCAGCTAAATCTAGAAAAAGAGTTCTAAAATCATATGAAGATATAGAAACAATAGCCAAACATGATCCCAACAGCCAAGACATTTTAAAAAACAATTTATTGGACATATACTACCCAAACAGAAGTAATACTTTGGAAAACATGTGTCTATACCACATAGCCCAAAACTACACATACAAAAATAATGTGAAACCTGATAAAAAAAAGGTAAATATAGAGTGACAAACTGTGAAGGCAGCTTAGTTAAACTCACTAAACCAAATTTAATTAATCATATCAAATTGTCATTAAAGACTCCTCAACCTAAAGAAGTATATTAAATGTCCCTGCTACAACTCTTCAAACCATGGAGAAAAGAAGAACAATTATTAGATAACTATGACTCATATGAGGATGCTTTCAAAGCAAATGAAAGCACTATAACTGATGTAAACTTTATACAGTGCAAAACAATGTTGCACAATGAACAGCAACACGAAGAAGAACTCCAAGCCCAACTAGATAAGGACACTCCTGACAGTAGTCAACCTTCTGTAACAGGAAGCCAAGAACCACTGGAGAACCACTAATAATAAATGAGGCAGAATTAGCTATGATAGAAGTAGAAAACACCATGTGTCTGTATGAAGATAAGAAAGACTTAATTATACTACAATCAAAACTAAACAATGAGCAAAGTAGCATTTTTCAAGAAGTAACAAAGCAAATTGCACATGGTGTAAAACATGAAAATAAAGAATGTTCCTGCCATAATTATAAACTTATACTACTGTACGTCAGTGGTGAAGATGGTTCTGGCAAAAATTCCTAATCAAAATCATTAGTAAGTTCCTTCAACAATTGACAAACAACAAACTGTCAGCTGTTGTCACTGCTCCCACAGGTTTAGCTGCCTATAACATAGGTGGTGTTACATTACACCGATTACTACTATTACCAGTAGAACACCAGAACAAATGAGACTATTACAACTTTCTGCAGAAGCTGCAATGGAATTACGCAGAGTATTGAAACAAATGAAAATGCTACTAATAGATGAAGTGAGTATGGTCTCCAACCTGATGTTAGCTTTGATTCACCTCAGATTACAAGAAGTACTCAAAACAGACTATGAAGAGCTCTTTGCAGGAAAACACATTATTGTTTTTTGAGATCTACTTCAATTAACACCAGTAAAAGGTGAGCCTATTTTTAAAACATTAGGACACAAACTCTGCCGTAAAACTGTTGGCAGCATTGGAAATGTCAACCTTTGGCAACATTTCCAATACAGACAATTCCAATTAACAGAAAACATGCGGCAATCTGCAGATCTCACTTATGCCAACATTTTAAAAAGTATCAGAGTTGGTATACTTTCTAAAGAAGCAGAAGCAATATTGAAAACCCGGCACATTAATGCACTTTATGGCGATAATGCATGTGCTACAGATGTTATGGAACAATTAGCCCACAAAAATGTCAATTGTATGGCCTTAATGCCAACTCTTGCAAGCTGTCTCAAATTCAATGAAATAATGTTAAGTAAAGAAATGCAACCAATCATTGAAATTAGCGCCACAGACAAACTAGATGTACATGGTATGACACTACCCATGTGTGACCAAGCCACAACAAGACTAAATAGTTTAGAAAAATCAATCTCAAACACAGCAGGCTTAGAAAAGATATTAAAATTATCCTTAAATTGCAGAGTAATGCTTAAACGTAACCTTGACGTGGACCAAGGACTAGTTAATGGAGCACTGGGTACAGTTGTTGGCTTTCAAACATACCCACGTGACAACAAAATTCAGTTTGTCAATATACTCTTTGACAAACTTTCAGAAGTAAAAAGGATAGGACGCTCAACAGCTAGATTCCTTCTCTTCAAAGATATGTATGTACGCAGAGAACAATTTTCTCTAACTCTTGCATACACAGTCACGATTCATAAATCACAAGGTCTTACCCTAGACAAAGCAATGATAGATATTGGTAACACAGTCTTTAAAGAAGGCATGAGCTATGTAGCACTATCGCGCTTACGTACACTTGACGGTCTATTTCTAATCAACTTTGATGCAAGTAAAATAAACGCTGATATTCCTTGCATTTTAGAATACAAAAGACTTTGCTCACTATACAACCCCCCACCTAAACACATATTCTGTTCCACAAAAAGTAAAACGTTATAAAAGAAAAATAAATCAAACAGAAATGCAACAGGATGTCACTGCAAATCCTCCAAAGAGAGTAAAAGAAACTAATACTTCATCAAGTACCACAAGCAAAAAAGAATCAATTAGGGAAAGTAAACCAGATACTTCTTTAAAGAAGGAAGACAAACTCCAAAAAAAGCAGTTAGATACAGAACTACCTGGACCATTTAAATTCTCAAATATAGTTGGTGTAAGTTGCTACGCAAATGTAGCAATGAATATTCTATTTCAATTACCACCAATTGTTGACAACATTTACTTACACAGTACAGACCCATTGTGTTTGCAAATGTTAGTACTTCACAGAAATGCAGCAAACAATCCTGACAACACGTATAGTGTTTATGGAATAAGACTACAATTGGACTACTGTGCTGGAATGGTGAAATTCACTATAAATTCACAGGAAGATCCACAAGAATTTCTAATGTACTTACTACAAGTACTGGAAAACAAAAACATACCTATAAATGAAATATTTCAGATTTCATACGTGTGGAAACATACATGCACTCTCTGCAACAATGTGACACAAGAAGAAATCCCCAATGATCGCTTCATATATATATCAATACCAAATTGTGAATCCATTCCATTTCAGCGACTTGTACAAAATGCAAACCATGGTAGATTATGCTCTACCTGCAATTCAGATAATCGCTCCACGTTAGTAATACAAATACATAGTAAATACATAATACTAATGCTTCTACGTCACAATGCAGAAGGTACCAAAAACAACTGCAAGCTGACTGGATTCACACATGGTCAAATATCACTTGGTAAGAAAACCTTCACAACAATAGGTATAATCTACCACGCAGGAGCCACAACCAATTCAGGGCACTACACTGCATATAAAAAAAAGAAATGTGGATGGTTTGAATGTAATGATAGTACCATTAGTCTAAAGCAGAGATTACCAGGAAATCTTACAAACGCTTATTTGATGTTCTTAAAACCAAAATTTGATAACTAAACTGTATTTAAACCCTAAGTAAACTTGTGTTAAAAAAATATAAACTGTTAGAATACTCCAAAAGCTATCTAACAGCTCAAAGATTCTGCAACAACTTATCAGATAAATGAATACCACTAAATTAGGCCAAAAAATACACAGTTAGAATACGCCAATTGGTACCTAACTGTCCCAAAATGTAACAATATCCAAATAGATAAATCAAAACCACTAAAATATATTAAAAAAATAGACAGTTAGAATATGCCAATTGGTATCTAACTGCTCCAAAATTTTATAATATCAAAACAAATGAAGAATCTGTTACTGCTCCAAAAAAAATACAACAAAGCAAAGTATAAAGCATTAGCCAGAAACAACAAGTGAACACTGAAAACAAAAACAAATAAACTGTAGCATAACAGAAAAAGGATTTTTTTTTAATCCAACATGGATTTTTTTTTCTCCCACAGACCCAATGATTTTAGCAACAAATACAGAAACTGAGCAAATTGCACAGTACTCTGATGTGTACTCTACTAAATATGAGGGTCGAAAAAAAATAAAAGTATATTGCTTATACAATGTAATAAGTCATTACAAAATACTAATACTAACATGCTATTTTCTTTTATCACAGAAATGAAGAAGAAAAACATGGACTCCCATTACTAGACCAAACAGTAAGTATACAATAATAAGGACAACCATAGCAGCATATCACATCCATAGTATCTAATACCTTTGTTCCTTATACATTTGTTTTTCACCCAAAGTTATAAGCAAATATGAATGTGATATGCTGCAGTGGTTGTTGCTAGGGCATCCAGTCTTGGGTGCATGGCTGGCCATGCACCCAAGACTGTATGCCCTGGCACAAACCACCGCAGCATATCCATCCTTAGAGTAAAACATTTCAACTATGATCTATGGGAAACTTTTAATGTCCGCGAACAATGTGAGTGTTCTTAGAACACTTTGAACTTGCCAGCGAACAATACGGACACCGTTTTCAGGACACCCCCTATGAACATTTCAGGACACCGGGAGTGTTCTCAAAAACGTCTTCAGAACACACCCATTTTGTTTATTTGCGAACATTTCAGGACACTGCGGGTGTTCTTAGAACACATTCAACTTGACAGAGAACAATACGGACAGCGTCCTCAGGACACCCCCTACGAACACTCCCCGGACACTGCGAGTGTTCTTAGAAGCATCTTCAAAACACCAGCATCTTGTTTATTTGCGAACATTTCAGGACACCGCGAGTGTTCTTAGGACACATTCAACTTGACAGAGAACAATACGGACAGCGTCCTCAGGACACCCCCTACGAACACTCCCCGGACAATGCGAGTGTTCTTAGAAGCGTTTTCAGAACACCACCATCTCGTTTATTTGCGAACATTTCAGGACACCGCGAGTGTTCTTAGGACACATTCAACTTGACAGAGAACAATACGGACAGGTCCTCAGGACACCCCCTACGAACACTCCCCAGACACTGCGAGTGTTCTTAGAAGCGTCTTCAGAACACCCCCATTTTGTTTATTTGCAAACATTTCACGACACCGCGGGTGTTCTTAGAACACATTCAACTTGACAGAGAACAATACGGACAGCGTCCTCAGGGCACCCCCTATGAACATTCCAGGACACCAGGAGTGTTCTTAGAAGCGTCTTCAGAACACCACCATCTTGTTTATTTGCGAACATTTCAGGACACCGCGAGTGTTCTTAGGACACATTCAACTTGACAGAGAACAATACGGACAGCGTCCTCAGGACACCCCCTACGAACACTCCCCGGACACCGCGAGTGTTCTTAAAAGCGTCTTCAGAACACCCCCATTTTGTTTATTTGCGAACATTTCAGGACACCGCGAGTGTTCTTAGGACACATTCAACTTGACAGAGAACAATACGGACAGCGTCCTCAGGACACCCCCTACGAACACTCCCCGGACACTGCGAGTGTTCTTAGAAGCGTCTTCAGAACACCCCCATTTTGTTTATTTGCGAACATTTCAGGACACCGCGGGTGTTCTTAGAACACATTCAACTTGACAGAGAACAATACGGACAGCGTCCTCAGGACACCCCCTACGAACATTTCAGGACACCAGGAGTGTTCTCAAAAACGTCTTCAGAACACCCCCATTTTGTTTATTTGCAAACATTTCAGGACACCGCAGGTGTTCTTAGAACACATTCAACTTGACAGAGAACAATACAGACAGCGTCCTCAGGACACCCCCTACGAACATTTCAGGACACGGGGAGTGTTCTCAAAAACATCTTCAGAACACCCCCATTTTGTTTATTTGCGAACATTTCAGGACACTGCGGGTGTTCTTAGAACACATTCAACTTGACAGAGAACAATACGGACAGCGTCCTCAGGACACCCCCTATGAACACTCCCCGGACACCGCGAGAGTTCTTAGAACAGTTTCACTTTGCTTGCAAACAAAACAGACACATATTGAGTCCTTAGAACACCCCCCAGTCAGTTTATGTACAACATTTCAGAACACCCTTGATGTCCGCAAACAAATCGAACACAAAAAGAACGTCTAACACATAAAAAACACAACTTTCATCCTATCTCATACTCTCCCACCCTCCCCAAACACTCCTACACACCAACACACTCTATAAAATACACATTTTGAACAAAGTTTCACCGCGCTGTCCACGGACGTCTGCGAATCCAAGATGGCGGGCGCTACCGAAAAATCTGACGCGCTTCACGCTCCACGCCATCCAATCAGCGAACACGTTGCATGTCCGCGAACATCACGCAAGACGATTGGCCAATCAGGACACTGTCCGCGGAGCGAACAGGGAAGTGTGTCCGCGAACCGAACACAGATATCACTAATTTCTTTTTACCTACTTTTTGGTCATTTTAAAAAAAACTACTGGATGGATTTTCACCAAATTTGCAAAAGCACGCTTTCGGGACCAAGCCACTGCTCCTGGTCCAAATTTGGTGGAAATCCATCCAGCGGTTTGGGCTGTAGGCGCGAGCAAAAATTTTTTCCCATTCAGTCTATGGGAAAAAAAAAAGTTTTGGGACCCCCCTATAACTTTGCCCCCCCCTGGACGAATCCTCACCAAACTTTGCAAACACATTCAGAGTGACCCAAATACTTTTTTTGCAAAGTTTGGTGAGGATCCGTCCAGGAAGAGCGAAGTTATAAGCCACCCAAAAAGTGCTCTTCCTATGGAAACAGCAACTTAACCATAACTACATGGCCACTACCGTGGCCATGTAATATATATATATATATCAGGCATAGAAGTGTTGGAATGAAACACCCTCGTAAGCGCTTTCAGGTGAGGCAAAGAGGCAAATCCCCTATGAGATAGTGTAGTGTATAAGGGGGGAGAAAAACGCACTATGAAACTCGGTGCGAAAAAAAATATTGCGTGAACAGTAGATGCATTGCATTAGGAGACACATAGAACGAAATGCCATTTTGTATTTATGACAAAAGCCCAGGCTGTATAATAGTGCTCTGAACCAGTCGAGCTCCATGGAAAGATTTCACTAGGCCCAACATCATTAAGGCAGAAGAACAAGTTACTTTCTTACCTGGTAACGTTCTTTCGATGGGATGGTCCGACGACGTATTCCATATCTATGACATGTAATCACCACAGCTGTGCTGCTTCGGAAACTTTATTTTTTTTTTTGCTTTCTTTTTTTTTTCGGCATCTGCGTCCTGCGTCGATGACGTCGATGCGCCGTGTCGAGGACCTCCTCCGACGTCCGATGTCATCCGATGTGATAAGTAGGATGCAGGACGCCCGTAGCCTCAGTTGTAGTTTTTTCCCTCAGAACGTGTGACATAAGTCAACTGCCAGTCAGACACAAAGCCTTGTGGAACGTAAGCTGCAATCGCAAAAGAAATTCTGCAGCGGGGAAGGCAGGGAGGGAGCGATATGGAATACGTCGTCGGACCATCCCATCGAAAGAACGTTACCAGGTAAGAAAGTAACTTGTTCTTCGAGGGGATTGGGTCCTCCGACGTATTCCATATCTATGACAGACTCCCAAAGCAGTACCAGAGCAAGGAGGAGGGAAAGAATCTAGAATCAAAATTTAGAATTGCCAATCAAATAGCAGAGCAAAGGACCGCCTTGCCAAAGGCCAGATCCTGTCCTCGGATGGAATCGAGGGAATAGTGACGTACTAATGTATGTACTGAAGCCCAGGTGTCTGCATCACAGATGTTGCGAATAGGAACACCCCTCTGCAGGGCAGTAGATGCAGCCGGAAGAAAAGAAGGACGAACTCTAAGGACAACTCTGTCCTTGAGAAATACAGTGAAGGGTGGCTTAACAGAAAGTGCCTTTAACTCACTCACTCTGCGAGTGAGTAACCGCAACCAAAAACACAGTTTTCAGAGTTAACAGCCTCAAAGTGCAAGAATGCAAAGGCTCAAACGGAGCACCCATAAGAAACTTAAGAACAAGGTTTAAATCCCAACCGGACACCAGGAAAGGTGACGGAGGGAACACATTAGTGAGCCCTTTCAGAAACTGTGAAATTAAATGGATTTTAAAGTAGGAACACTCTTCAGACGAGCGCTTAAAGATGGACAGCGCCGCCAGGTAACCTTTAATGGTACCCACTTGCAAGCCCCTGTGGGCCAAAGAAAGTAAAAAGGACAGAACCATGGGGATGTCACATGCAAAAGGATCCACATTCTGAACTCTGCACCAATCGCAGAACTTACGCCAGCGGCAACGGTACAGAGACTTTGTTGCTGGCCGTCGGGCCGTCGGGCCGAGAGCAACACCTCCATCACGTCTTCAGGGAGGTCCCAATCCTTATACCTCAACCTTTCAGAAGCCAAGCGTGAAGGTTGAGGGATCTGACCTCTGGATGGAGAACCTGACCCCCCTCCCGTGAGAGCAGATCGTCTCGGTAGGGAAGACGACGTGGAGGGCAGATGGACAAGTCGAGAAGGTCTGGGTACCACGTCCTCCGAGCCCACGCCGGAGCAATGAGGATCATCCGGGAACCAAACTTCCGTAAACTCCGCAGCACTTGCGGGATGACGGGGACTGGAGGAAACGCGTACAGCAGCGGGAATGACCACTCCACCACAAATGCGTCTCCTAAGGCTCCTTTTGGAGGAAATTCCCGTGAGCAGAACCTCTCGCACTTCCGGTTGACACTGGAGGCGAAGAGATCCACTTGAGGGGTCCCCCAAAGGGCGAAGATCTCCAGGAGAATCTCCTGAGCCAACTCCCACTCGTGAGAGATCGTGCTCTGCCTGCTCAGAGCATCCACCGTCACGTTTTCATCTCCGGCCAGATGAACTGCCGAGATTGAAACTTCCTGCTGGATGGCCCAGAACTCCATCTGCATCGCCTCTCTGCACAGAGGAAGTGACCCTGCCCCCCCCTTTTTTGTTGAGGTAGTGCATGGCCACTGTGTTGTCCGTCAGGTTCAGGACATTCTTTCCTCGCACAGTTGGCAGAAAAGCCTTCAGGGCTAGCCTGACGGCCCTCAGCTCCAACAGATTGATATGGAGTCTGGACTCCGACGGAGACCAACGACCGCTGACTGTCAGCTCGTTGGCATGAGCTCCCCATCCCGTGAGGGATGCATCCGTCACGATCGTCACCTCCGGCCAGGGAAGCCAAAATGGAGCCCCCTTCATCAAGTTGGCTTCGACGGCCCATCACAGAAGGTCCCGGGCGACCGAGGGCGGCACCTGAACCGGGTCCGACATCCTGCCGGAGGACTTCGACCACTGCAAAGATCTCATCCGCAGGCGAGCCTCTGGCACCAGAAGAATGCAGGATGCCATGAGGCCGAGTAACCTCAAGAACTCGAACGCTGGGAGCGTCTGGGCATGCTGAAACATGTGCACCATCTGCTGAATGTGAAGAGCCCTCACCTGGGGAGGAAAACACTGCCCCAGGAAGTGTCGAGCACTGTTCCGATGTACTGGAGCCGCTGTGTTAGCGTCAAATGGGACTTCTTTAAATTGAGGGAGAAGCCCAGCCTGTGAAGGGAGTGGCATGTGACGGACAGATGATCCAGGACTTGCTCGGGAGAGCCCCCCCTGATCAACCAATCGTCCAGGTAGGGGTAGACGTGAATCCCCCCTTGCCTGAGATGCGCTGCCACCACCACCATGAGTTTGGTGAAAACCCTTGGGGCAGAGGTCAATCTGAACGGCAGGACCCGAAACTGAAAGTGCGAGTCGCCAACCGCGAACCTCAGGTACTTCTTGTGCTTGGGATGGATCGGCACATGGAAGTAAGCATCCTTGGAGTCGAGAGACACCAACCAGTCCTGATGCTGAAGGACCTGGAGGACTTGAGAGAGAGTAACCATCTTGAACTTGTCCTTCCTGAGGAGTTTGTTCAAACCGCGCAAGTCCATGATGGGTCTCAATCCCCCGTCTTTCTTTGAAATCAAAAAATAAGGGGAATATCATCCCTTGTTCCTCTCCGCTACAGGCACCGGTTCTATGGCGCCTTTCTCCAGCAGGGCTTGAATTTCCTGCGCAAGGAGCGGATCCGGACTCTGCAAAGAGAGGTTCCCCGGTGGATTGTCGTGAGGCCTCTGCCAAAAGGGAAGACAGTAGCCGTGGGTTATGATCTCCAGAACCCACACATCTGAAGTAATGGCATGCCACTCTACAGGATGCTGCGCCAGCCTTCCCCCAACCGGCAAACCATGGACATGGCCTCATGACTGAGTGGTAGCGGCTGCGGCGTTACCTGAGGGCAAAGAGGCAACTGCCCGAGCGGCCTTGGCACCACGGGTACCCTGTCGTCCACCTCTGGTACCCCTGCGTTGGCCTCTTTGACTGCCAGCTCCTCTCGCTTTACTGAAGGACGAGTAATAGCGAAAGGAACCACCCCTCCATTTCTGTCCCCTAGGACGAAAAGGCGGAGGTTGGCGAACTGCAGCGCCCAACGACTTCGCTGCAGCTTTGGAGGTCTGCAACCTCTCAAGGCTCTCGTCAGCCTTGCTGCCAAAAAGGTGTTCACCGTCAAAGGGCATGTTGAGGAGCCAGGACTGCACATCAGGAGCAAACCCCGACTTCCGCAACCACGCGTATCACGGTGCTCGCCACCATGGACCGGCTGACGCATTCAGCCATGTCCAAACCCGACTGAACGGACTCACACATGGCATCCTTACCACCCTGGACCATAGCAAGGAAACCATCCCGTTCGTCCCCTTCGGGAGCATGTTCAGCCGGTAACGCAACACAGTTCCACAGAGTGTGTGTGAAACGAGACAAGGCACAAATGGAGTTGGCCGCCTGAAGCGCCATACCACCAGAAGAAAACACTTTCTTCGCCCAGCCATCAAAACGTTTGTCGTCCCTATCAGGAGGGATGGTAGCGTCCGGCGCCTGCACCACCAAACTCTCCGGAGTGGGGTGCCTGGTCAAGTAGCAGGGGTCGCTACTGGCTGGAGGGTATTTTCGCGACAAGGACCTGCCCACCGCCGGAAGACTCTCCGGAGTAGTCCAAGCCACCGCCACCCTTCTCTGTAGAGCCATATGAAACGGCAGTACCGGGTCAGTTGGGGGACCAACATCAAGGATGTCCGTGAGATCATCCTGCACAAACTCCCCTGGGAGAGCAGACCATCCCAAGTACTCGGAAACCCTAGCCATAAGGTGCCGGTACGAGGAATCGGCATGAGAGCCAGGCTCAGGCCTACAAAACTCTACCTCCGGAGAGGTGTCCAGTCCACTGGCATCATGCAGTGACTGCCTCAAATCGTCAAACTGACTATGGCCCGAGACCATTTCATCTGGAACCTGACTAGGAACCAGGCCATCAGAATCCTCATCCACCGCCGAAATATATTCCAGGTGGCAAAAATAAGGCACCCGAGAGTGCTTGTGCTTAACCAGAGCCTTCCTAGGGGGTACCCCCGTGCCACGGGGTACCTCCGACATCCCAGCCTCGAAAGGCGTCGAGGGCGTCAAGTGAATCGGCGCCGGCGTCGAGAGAACTGGCATCGGCGCCCAGAGGATCGGCGCCGACGTTGAGTAAAGCCGGAGCTCCGAGCGTGTCCTTCGACGACCTGAGCATCGATGGCTTTGACGACTTCCTTGGAGCCGGAGCCTCGAGAAAGCCTGTCGACGCCCTCGACGCCTCAGGCGTCGATGTCTTCCTCGAAGACATCACAGGTGCACACGGTCTCGAACGCGTCGAGGACCGGGACCTGGAACGGGTACGTCGAGAACGAGTCCCCTTGTCTGAACAGGACCTCTCCCGTGACTCGTGCCGACCACTCTTGCGAGTGGTGTCTCTCGACCTCTCACGGCCGACCCCACTCGGGGGCGTGGACGGCTTAGTACCCTGCGACTCGAGAATCGCCAGCATTTTCTTCCCGAAGGAAGCCCATTCCTCTGGCATCGCACGGCTGTGGGGTAAGCGACGTGCCGGGCAGAGTCCTCAGAAGAGTACCTGGAAGCCGACCGCTGTCGGCGCTTCCGAGAATGCCTCGAAGAGGCCGAGGAGTGGCGAGACCGACTCCTAGAAGGAGACCCACGAGACTTGCGACGATGACGCAGAGAGTCACCTCTCGAATCATCCGTCGAAAGCCCCGCAGACTTCGACTTCCGGGGCTTGGACACGCGACCTACCGACAACTTCTTCTTACGTTCCCGTAAGGCTTTGGACGTGAGCGACTGGCAGTCGATACAGTCATCCGTGTCGTGGGCCTCCCCGAGGCACCAGAGGCAGGCGTCATGCGAGTCCGTAACCGACATCTTGGACCCACACTCCCCGCAGTTCTTAAAGCCCAGACGTGAGGTTGAAGACGAAGTAGAAGACATCTTCTTACGAAGGATTTACTCACAAAAACGACCAGGTTCGAAGAACCGAGAAGAACAGAACTCCAAAGAGTCGAGGCGTAACCGAGATTCACGAAGCAACACGTTCGCGGAAAAAACGGAACTGAGGCTACGGGCGTCGTGCGTCCTACTTATCACATCGGATGATGTCGGATGTCGGAGGAGGTCCTCGACACGGCGCATCAACGTCATTGACGCAGGACGCAGACGCCGAAAAAAAAAAAAAAAGTTTCTGAAGCAGCACAGCTGTGGTGATTACATGTCATAGATATGGAATACGTCAGAGGACCCAATCCCCTCCAATGAATCCACGCAGCCTGTTCTCACGGAAGTCCACTTCCCCCATGTATCTTCACTGTTGTACTGTTGTAAACATTTATTATCGTTCAGAGGAATTCACCCTACAAGAGAGTAAGACAACACCAGGCACCGTGCTGCGTCCATTCATCACCACTAAGCTGCCAGCAAGCCTCTAACAACCACCCAGCCAGCAAAGAGCCAACCCCAAAACCACTGACTTGACCGCCACATCCCTGCATTCCATGATAAGCAAACAACCCCCTTTCCTGACACAAATCAAGTGTCCATAAACGATCTCAGTATAAGCAACTATTTTACCACCAGCATGAAATACATCCTTTGTAAGACAAGGTACAGGGAGGGAAAAATTAGAAGATCAAACACCCAGAGTGGCCACCTTGAATGCAAGAGGTGCGCTATCAATGAAGTCCGGAATGTGTGGGTCACAGTGACTGTATTTTATCCTCCCTTCCCGTTAGCGCCAATTCCCGAGCCGCCCAGGTGCATGCCACAGTTATATAGTAAATAGGATTAGCATGTTAGTTTAGAAGCAACATTGTATATTATGAGTGCCCTGCCATTCACCAAACTCTAAAGATGAGCCCTACTGACCCACTTTGAGCCTGAACAACAGTGGAAGAACCAACCAATTGTAGCCTGGCATCCCCTATGGAGCAGGCCCATCTATAGGGTCCCATCAGTCAGTGGCACCAGATTTTTTTGTGTGTGATCTAAAGGAGAAGTGTGGGCCTGTTGTGGACCCCATGTGAATGGATGCTTTCGAGAGGATGTGAATGTTTGAGTATATCTTGCAAGGGATAAGAAAGTAGGGTTGGGTATGTGGAACAGCATTAATAGGATGAACACACAGTGAATGAAATTGAGTGTATTTTGACTGGTGGATTGTGTTGATTTTGTCTGGCCATTTTTTAATTCAGTTTTTCAAGTATATTAAGGATAAGGAAAAAGGAATATGGGAGCCTCCCCGAGTGAGGGGGGACGGTGGCACCACATGCACGGTCTGGGCCAGTAGGGGAGAAAAATAAAGAGAAAACATTGGAGCTTGTATAATTAGAGAGCTTGGGAAAAGTAGTGGTTGTTGTTTTAGCTTGTTTTTTAGTTTGTTTTGTTGATGCACTTTAAAGTGTAAGGAGGCGGCCCAGGAGGCGCGTGTATGGTATGTGTGTGTAAGTGCGTCAGGAGATTGTGTAGTGGGTGTGTTAAGCAGCTCCATTGGGGAATGGTTGGTGGGGGGTAAGTGAACCAATGGCTTTTCTGTGAGTTCATGGACAGTATTGACATGTACTACAAGACGAGACAGAACTGTATTTGCTTTTACCATGTTGGACGATTATCTGTTTTGATTGTGGTGCAATAGAATAGGCATAGCCTCAACACAAAACCTGAACCAGACATGACTATGCGGACGGACACGCCCTTAAGCCATATATGTAAGGCTTACCCTTATATTGTGAGATGTACCACAACAATGGGTGACTGAGACTAAAGGGAATGGGATGTCCCAATCCCCGCCAGAGCAAGGATCCTTTGACAAATGTGCACTGGAACACATGTCTACCTTCCTGACAGCAAAGTATAAAGGGAGACCATCACAAAATAGGAGGGAAGTATTAGACCTCTGGAAAATGTTCGAAGAAACAGAGGAGTCCAAGGGAGAAGGGGCGACACTGGACAGCAACAAGGAGATGGGCCAGGGGAGGGCGAGAAATAAGGGGAGACTAAAAAGGGGATATACCCACCAGCAACACGCCAAGCAGAAGGGTATACCAACCTGACATATGTGTCAGCGGGCACCATGGTGTTGGCATCAGGTACAGCCCCACCCCTGCCCTATGTCTCACCTCCAGAGGTTAGTGCCCACACTGGGATAAGCGCGAGTGACCTGGAAGTGGTGCTGGTGTCAGCACACACTGAATTGGCCAGGTTACAGGCAGTATGTTAAGCAACTAGGGTATGAGAGCGAACAGCGCTGCTCGCAGGGGCACCCCAAAGGCCACCCGGGGACGAGTGGAAGTCAGGTGACTTCCTATTTAGAATAGACAGTGCTCTTATAAGAACCATCCATGTGGAGTGGGATGGGGAAACAGGCATTTTGGGATATGAAAATGTAGGGTCCCGAAAAGGGGACGAGGAATACTAGAGTGATTTTGATAACACAGAGGAAGACAGAGATGGAGGGGCCGAGCAGGCACCCCAGACCACATCAAGATTAGAGAGTCTATGGGACAGAAGATTAAGGGAGAGGTTTGTCAGAATAGCGTTAGCACAGAAAAAGGGAAGTGCAACTAAGGGCGGGAAAAGAAAGTTGAATCTGCAAATGCCCCTGATACACAAGGGTGCAGGACGACCACACTATGTACCCTGGGCACTAATGGATAAAAATAACCTCCTCAAGGCACTCCCGTAGCTCACAGCGTGTGTAGGGAAATAGATCTATGCATTTGAAAAAAACACAGTAGTGGTGCCTTTAGCAATAGGGGACATCACACATTTGTTGGTAGCAGCAATAGGAGACCAAGCAGAGACAGTGTAGATTAAAGCAGAGTGTCCAGGAGTAACATTGAGTAATGATTCCCACGATGGAGCATTGTTCAAAAAGATCAGAGCTCGATTATGGAATGTGCTGTGGTGCACATTCCCAGACACACCATACTTACAATTAATAATGCAGTGCACAATGGGGGATGAGGAAGATGCTGCACAGTATATACTTAGGGTTCAAGAGATGTGGAGAGCAGAAACGGCAGCACCTGGTATCAATCAACCTCACTATTTTGTGTTATAGTAAAAAAGGGGCTCCCAAAGAAGTGCAGAAAGCACTTGACAAGATAGCTAGAATGGAAAAACACGTTGGCCCGATATCCAAAGTATTATAGTTCACCATTGTAGGAGGATCAAAGAGCAAGGAAAAGAAACCGGGCAAAGGTGGCAGGCAGAGGAAGTGAAACTAGTTCAAAATAAACTGGTGAAGGTGGCCGCAATATCGACATGGCCACCCCCAGAGCAGACAGGGGAAGAAGGGTGCGCCTCTAACACGACCCAGGCAAGAATAGCAGCAGTTTGGGCTGAAGGCGGACAAGAGCAGTGGGGAGGAAATTAGCAATATTTGGGATTCGAGTTGCAAGGAAGACAGCAACGAGAAAGAGGTGGGTTCTGAAGGCCTAGAGAAGAGGGATCCGGAGGTCCAGGACCCCGAGGTGTGAGGCCTAGGCAGTGCTGGACATGTGGGAGGTGTTTCCAGTTTTTGAGAAAATGTCCCAGTAGGCAGGGAGGGAATTATAACTACAACCTGCACCAGTATGAGTGTCCCCATCCAGTTAGCCTCCAAGGGCCAACTCCCCGAATGACTTCGATATTCATCAGGCGTACACACAGTTGCTCCCACAGATCCCCAGCACCTACAACCCACAACACCAACAGCAAGTTGAGCAGCCATATCAGCTCTGCCCCAACCAGCAGCCAGCAGAGAACAAACCTACTTTGATACAATAGAGAATGGTGCAGCAGCCTCATTTCAAGACGCTACAGTAGTAGGGGAAAACCCTTTTTCATTCCCTGGTACAAACATCTACCCCGACTAGGACAGCCCACAAAGAGCACTTGCATGTCCAGTCCTGTCAATGACCCTAAATGTGGAAGAGGTAACCGTTGGTGGGGGCAGAGGTAGGAAACAATTAATCTTTATGGGGGACTCAGGAGCGGAGAAGTCATGCATCAGTGAAGGTGACTTCCCACTATCAGGAAAGACTCTCGACATGCAGGGATTCTGTGGGGGGGGGTTGTGTTAATGGTTCTGTACACAAAAGGTCTTGATGTCAAGGTGGGAGGGAAGTTTGTACGAGCTCCCCTCCTATACTCTGAGAGTTCTCCCATCAACTTGCTCGGTAGGGATCTGCGTAGCAAATTGAACATGACGATTTTATCTACAGACAGAGGTATTGTCTGTGCCACTTCTGCCTTGTGTTCCCTAAGAGCAACGCTGGTGATACATGCTGTGGCAAGTGAGGTGGCAGTGAGAGGTACCCCTGAAAACCCTGACATGTTTGTTTACGGCATCAAAGTACTAGCACAGGCTGTCCCCCAGATCACCAGAAAGGGGTGGAAAGTACCCACTGACTTCATTTTTTGACCTGTAGTACTCCGTGAGCTGGTTGCTGGCACAATACTATCAATAGATCTGGAAGGCCTACTGGTGTCTGCAAAACGGATTGTATAGGGTACTGACCCCCACGGGTGCCAATGGCACACTGTGTTATGCATTAATCCTAATGTGCCCCTAATAGAATTGTCTGAAGAAGAACTTTTTGACGATGACAATAAGGATGGAGAGATTATCCTCGAGATTTTTTTATCCTGTGATATCATGGTGTGGTACAGAAAAGTTCAGAGCCCCCGAATGGATGTTGTCGCACCACCACCATTCAATCAGGCCGATTTGCAACATGTCCCCACACATTTATGGACCACAAACCCCCATGATGTAGGGATGCTGAAGGAGGTGACCCCTGTGAGAATTACCCTTAAGCAGGAGTGGTACCCCCACAGGTGAAAAAATACCACTGTCTAGAGAGGCAGAGGAAGGGATTCAGGAAACACTGCAAGCCCTGTTGCACCAAGGGGTCATAGTACCCTCCACCTCACCATTCAATACGGCCATATAACCCATTGAAAATGCAACAGGGGGCATTTGGAGGATGATCCAGGATCTCCGCCCCCTTAATGGCGTAGTACAGAAGGAGTTTCCACTTATCCCGAACCCGGCGCCATTTTGAGCAGCATTCCCAAGGAAGCAACCCATTTCACTGTGGTGGATTTGAAGAATGCATTTTTCTCAGTACCTCTTCACCCAGACTCACAGTAGCTCACAGCTTTTACCCTGGGCAGAAAGCGCTACAAATACACTTGTTTGCCCCAGGGCTACCGTGAGAGCCCTAGCATTTTTAACATGATATTACATGAAGACTTAGGGAACATCCAAGTGCCCAGCATGATAATTCAATATGTAGATCACCTACTGGTCTGCAGCGACAGTGGTCAAGGCTGTCGAAGAGACTCCATACCATTACTGCAGTTGCTAGCAAGAAAAGGGTACAAAGTGGATAAGGCAAAATTCCAGTACGGCCAACTAGAGGTGCTATACCTTGGGAAAATCATATCTAAGGATGGCAAAAGAATAATCCCCGACCGAGGAGCAACAGTGCGTGCCACTCCCAAACCACTCACTGTAAAAGACATGCAAAAATGTGTAGGATTGTGCATTTATGCAAAATACACGAAGCCGCTCCTACAGGGCCCCAAAGAAACACAAAAAGAGAGCAACAGAATAGAGTGGACACCAGAGATGATAACAAGTTTCAATGACTTAAACAAGGTGATTTCAACAGCACCTGTCCTCGCCACCCCAGATTACACAAAGGAGTTTTACATTTTTTTGCATTCAAATGGTACACCCATGACAGCAGTACTCACACAGAAAAGCACAATGTACCATAAGCCGTTGGCCTATTACAGTGGCACACTCGACTCATGCATGGACAATTCGCCCGCGAACAAGCTCTTATAGCTACAGCCTTTGCGATTGAAAAGAGCTCCAAAATTGTCATCGGGTGCTCAGTGATGTTGTATGTGGAGCATTCACTTTTCACAATCCTGGATTGCTCAAAGTCCACACTCACCACACAGAGAGCCTGAGCCTATGAAATCATATTGTCAAGCCTCCACATCCATGTTGGGAGGTGCAAGGCAGTAAACACTGCCATGTTCGTCACACAACCATACACTGCCGAAGATTTGCAACAACATGACTGTGCATCTTATGAAGCCGAAGATGATGATATACTTAAGGCCAGAGGCAGCCCCCTAGAAGAGTGAAAAATCCTCTTGATTGATGAGTCAGCATCCATTGATCAGGAGACAGGTGAAAGACATGCTGGGGCAGCCATGGTACGCCTAAAGGAGGGAGAATATGAAACATTGGGAACAAGGAGATTACCCACACATTATTCAGCACAGGCAGCTGAACTGGTAGCCCTCTAAGGGGTGCTATCCCACCATCTATTCAGACTCTGCCTATGTCACTACCACGGTGCATGCAGGTCTGTTGCCCTGGAGAAGAAAGGGGTTCAGAAGAGCAGGTGGCTCACCAGTACAACATGCCACCCTGCTCAACACACTGATTTCCACCCTCGCAGAACCCTCTGTGGTGGCGGTCATCAAATTTGCAACGCATACCCACAATACAGATGACATTTTTCTGGGAAATGCAGCCGCCACGTGGCATCAAAAGCTGCAGCATATATGCCCGTGCCCACATCTGCAAGTACATTGTAACTACAGCAAGCATAAAATCAGATACACAAGCATACACAGCTCTCCCTATCGCACAGATAATTGAGAGGCAGCATAGAGCACCCCCAGACGAACAGGACACAGGGTTCAAATGTGGATGTGTGCAATCTCCCACAGACCTCTTGTGGAGACAAAAAAGTACAGGAAAAGTTGTGATGCCAGTAGAGTTATTACACACAGCTTTTGAACAGTTGCATTACCCCTCTCATAGCTCTGTACAACACATTGCAGCAGACATTCAAGAAGATTGATTCATCACAAATTTGCAGGAACACCTCTCAACTATGGTTATCCAGTGTACCACATGACAAGTATTTAGTACTGGAATGACTCTCAGAACATGGGGACGATCTATGCCCCGCCCTGTCGGCCCATTCTGTGAACTGCACATTGATCATGCAGAAATGGGGGAACAATGCAGTGGGTCATGATACTTGACTGCGTTGGTGTGTCTGTTCTCCAGATGGGTTGAAGCTGGTCCATGTGCCCACCGAGATGCCAAGTGTGCTGCAGATTTCCTTGTCAGAGAAGTCTTCCCCAGTTGGGGAGTGTGTGATGTTTTAAGATCAGATAATGGCACCCATTTTTTCAAAGAGCTCTTCTAGGAAATCACAGCCCTATTAGGGATTATGCATTGTATGTGCTCAATTTACCACGCACAAATGAATGGGGTGGTAGAGAGGATCAACGGCCTCCTTAAGAGCAGACTCTCCAAACTATGTAACACCCTGAAAAATAATTGTGCGTATTGCCTGCCTCTGGCTCTGTTTCATCTGTGCACACAGCCCAGTAAGGACCACCACCTGTCCCCCCACGAAATAGTGACTGGCTGACATAGGCAGACACCCCTATCACCTGTGAGGAGAGCATCAGATGCTCATAGTGCAGCAACAATCCTAGGGGAATAATTTAAGCAATATCTATCCCAATAGACACGTGTGATAAGATGTACTGCAAAACAAATGGCTCCGCCAAACACAGAAAAAGCACAACCATCAACTGTACCACAAACTGACACCCCATCTGTGCAGCCACTGTTGCTGGGTGAACTGGTCTATGTCAGAAGCTTTGTGTGAAAATGGAACAACCCCAGGTTCCATGGGCCATGTGTTTTCCACCACTCTCACAGTAAAAGTGAAGGGGCTCAAATATTTGATACACGTCTCAGATATACACAGGGCCCCACCAAAATCAACACTCAGTCTCCAGAACAAAAACAACATGACTACCTCAATTAGAGTAGCTTCTTTCTAATCATATTAATTGCATGTAGAAAAGCATACAATACATGAATTGCTGCTAGAGCACCAGCTACGTGAATTAAACATCTCTCTCTATCTCTCTCTCTCTCTCTCTCTCTCTCTCTCTCTCTCTATCTCTCTATCTATCTCTCTTCCCTTCCCTGTCCACCTTCCCTCTCCCCCTCCCTTCCCTATTTTTTCCAAAACCCACAGGTGAAACAACGATGCAGATGACGACACCAAGATATTCGTCAAGTGTAGATTGAAGTAGTATTAGTAGTAGCAGAATGTATAGCTATGACTGTGGCCTCTATTTTGTGGCCATTTTATTTGCAATATTGATGTTTTCATTGGGGATTTATTGTGGAACGTCTTTTATCTGGGCTAGCCATCTAAAAGAAGGGGTGAGGGGACCATGGGGATGGGGATCTGGAACATGAGTATACCACTGAATGTCACTAATTTAACCTTCAAGTGTCACTGAATCAACCCCTGTACACTCTAATGCAACTAAATTCACCCTGAGCTCTACATCCTTCATTGTAATAACCCTCAGTTCCAGCCTAAGTACTGACCCGAATGAAAGGACGAATTATCTCTCAGAACCAAACAATCTAACAAAAGCAGAACCAGTACATAATGAGACCCCTGCAAATAGTAGCAGCTCCCATGCAACTGTATATACAAGCAACATTTTCCCAATACTACTGCCAAATGTACAAAACTCTTTGTGCAATGGAAGTAGTAATGTAAATATGACTCACAGCAAAAAGAGCAAAAGTAAAGTAGTGAAAAGACACACACTACATAATAACAGAGCAACAAAAGACAGGTGCGCCAGAATAAATATAATGCATTCCATGGTCTAGGCCTATATGCAGAAGAAGATATTCGTCACCCGGAACACTCAAATAGTTGCTACTCTGACACGAGTGCAATGGGAAGGCAAAACACCAATGGGAATTGCTATGTCTGTTCCTTAAAACTGCACGCATCTGTGGCACCAAAAGTCTTAGTACCGCAAGAAGTACCCATGATAGAGGCACAATACTTAATTCATTTTATGCTATGTAGAATCAAAGGCACTTTCCAGGCACGCAATGTCCACCTAGAAATCATCGATCCTGACCCCCAAAAATGTAAAACCAGTTCCACTAACCCCAGTTGCCCGAAGGAACCACACCTGGTGATCTAAGGGGCAGGATATATAAACAATGAATGGCAAGAAACAACCCATGCATGCAAAGCTGAAAGACTTTTAGGGTTGTCTGAAATAATCATAGCACTCGTGGAGCCAACTTGTACAGTAAAGTGGGCAGAGCACATGACCAAATTAACCTGGATTGCAGCCATTGAGAAACCAGTAAAAATACATCAAGAAAAGACTTACAAACTTTGCTTTTGCAATGAAGGAACTTTCTCTGTTGGATCAAACCAGCAGTGTAACAGAACTATCCTAATCCCAGACCTCAGAAAATGTGCTGCAGCACTGATGGACTATTACTGGGTCTACGGCCAGCAAGCGTACTTGCACCTCCCACCTTCTTGGAGGGGCTACTGTTCGCTAGCAACGCTGCACTCTTCCCTGTTAGTGGTACCAGAAAAACACTTGAAAGGGGGTCCCCTGCTTGATGAAGTACCCAATATGCCCCCAACAATCGAAGCACGACACACCATGCCCATGCAATACTTTTGCATCCTCCCTCTGAAAGAGCATTATGACCAGCTGCGAAGAAAAAGATCTTCAAATTACTTATTTAAAGATTCGTCAGAATTGCTTGCACAAATCCCCAATGAATATAAGCTCTACAATTCAGCAGAGACCTTTTTTGCAACCCTAATACCAAGCATACAGACACACGCCAATGCAAAATGGCTCCAGATTGTGAGGTAGGAATTGATCCAGCTAGATAACTATACCGAACCGGGGTTCAATGTCATAACATTGGATCTAAGGGCCCTAAAACCAATCACAATGCAGAATTGGTATGTACTGGATCTCCTGACAGCCATGGAAGGAGGTGTTTGCAAAAATATTGTGAGTACATGTTGAACATTGGTACCTTCTGAAGATGCTGAAAACGGGACATTGTCACACGTCATTGGATTAGTACATGAACTAGGGGTAAAGATGAAGAAAGAAGCTGGGGTTCAAGAAGAAGATTGGTTTACCATGTCCTTCAGCTGGGTCCCATAATCGTTCCATCATTGTGTTCATCTTGGTGATTTTCTGCACATACCATTTGGGCCTCAGGTGTTGTGCCCAAGGTGTGCCTAATAGCGCAATGATGATGGTCACTATTAGGAATACTAAAGTACCTTGTAATACAAAGGAAGTAGAAATACAGACTGACTAGACTGATCACCCAGTTCACCACATGGTCCCAATCCCTGTTGGAGATATAGGGCTTCATCACGAGTTGGGCTGTATGCCGGCTATAATGCCAGGAATACTAAAGTACCTTGTAATACAAAGCAAGTAGAAATACAGACTGACTAGACTAATCGCCCAGTTCACCACATGGTCCCAATCCCTGTTAGAGATATAGGGCCTCATCATGAGCTGGGCTGTATCCCGGCTGTAAACCCGCCCGATTGTAATAGCCCTAGCACTGACCGGTCCGGTGGTATTACTGCTGGATCACAGGTTGGGTGTTAACAGTAAATCCCCATTCCCCATTCGGTCCATTGAATTCAATGGGGCATTTTCAGTGATAATTATGCGGGCTAATACATCCGGTGGTAATACAACCAAAAACAGGGGAATTTCACCTCCAGGGAAAGGCTGGAGGTAAAACACCCCATTTAGTGCCCAACTCTGGATAGGGCCGACCCTTAAATGTGGCAGTAATACCGTTACCAACCCATTTAAGGGCTACAGCCCAACTTGTGATGAGGCCCATAGTGAATAACCTATACCACACAACTATTGTTCCTCCCCCTGACCCTGAAAATTGCAAAGAAGTATGGGTTGACTTGGCAAGAGGTGGGGGATGTATTTACATGACATGTACACCTGAGCATCATGTGCAAGCAGGGGAAAGCTTAAGACATGTGTGTAGAGCCTGGATGCCAATAAAAGAAACACCTGCATGCGAGGAAGCAGAAAGGTCGGCCAACAAGCGTAAACATGGGGGAGGAGAATGTGTTACCTTCGAGGTAATGAAAGGGGGTAATGTTGGGATGGAAATGAGTATACCCCCCAAGCTCTTTCAGGTGAGGCGAATCTCCTATGAGATAGCAAAAAATAAAATGGGGGAGAAAACCACATTATGAAACTCAGTGCGAAAAGCAATATTGCATGAACAGAACACGCATGGCATTAGGAGACACATAGAAAGAAACACCATTTTGTCTTTATGACGAAAACACAGACCGCGCTGCACCAGCCAAGCTTCATGGAAAGATATCACTAGGCCCCCAACATTATTAATTTAAAATGAATCTGCGTGGCCAGTTCTCATGGATGTCCACTTCCCCATATCTCTTCACTGTTGCAAACATGTAGTATCGTTCAGAGGAAAGCACCCTGCAAGAGCGTGAGACAACACCAGGCACCGTGCTGTATCCATTCATCACAACTAAGCTACCAGCAGGCCTCTAAACCCAACCGAGCCAGCCCAAAGCCAACCCCAAAACTACTGACTCGACCCCCACACCTCTGTATTCCATGATAAGCAAGTGCCTCCCCTTTCCTGACACAAATCAAGTGTCCATAAAAGATCTCAGTATGTGCAACTGTTTTACTCCCAACATGAAATACATCCTTTGTAACACAAGGTACAGGGAGGGATAAATTTGAAGATCAAAAACCCAGGGTGGCGACCTTGAGTGCGAGAGGTGCGGTATCAACAAAGCCCAGAATGTGTGGATCAGAGTGACTGTATTTTATCCTCCCTTACCCCTGGCAACAATTACTGAGCCGCCCAGGTGCATGCAACAGTGATATAGTAAGTAGGATTAGCATGTTAGTTTAGAAGCAACATTGTATTTTATGAGTGCCCTGACCTTCACCGAACTCCAAAGATGAGCCCAGTTGATCCACGTGGAGCCTGACCGGTGGTGAAAGAACCAACCAATTGTAGCCTGGCATCCTCTATGGAGCTGGCCCTTATATAGGGTGCCACCAATCAGTGGCACTAGGTTTTTGTACTGTATGTGATGACGCTACACAACTCTTTAAGCTTCTGCTTGGGCTAAGATGCCCTAGAACGTTCTCAAGCAGCAGAATCCTTTACTGATATTTGTATTCTGTATTTTTAAACCTTGTTATCCTTGCAATGCTATCTCCTGGCCTATTTCCCTAGTGGGGTGTATTCACTATGGAGTGTCTTAAAAAGGGACTTGCCTTCCGAAGTCTGGAAAACATTTAGTGTGCCATCCAAATAATTGTTGAACTCGTGCTCTCTATATAATCACATTATCATCGAGGGCGCTAGAGAGCCGTCCAAGATGGCGGCCTCCCTGTGAGCTCCAAGGAGCTCCCTAAAAGATCCTGAAAAATCATGTGTTCCGTGGCATCCACACAGTTTTTAAGCTCCAGATATTGACAGCTGTGGCGCTCTGCATAAGCTCCTGTATTTATTTCTTCTGCCCGCCGTCATTTCGCCCGTGTGCGACCGACTGTGGGGCCCTCTGCCCCCCTCCTCCATTCTCCATCCGGCTGTCCAGTGAGCGTGGCCTCGCTGGAGCCGTGGCGTACTGGCACACACGGGAAAGCTGATCCAGCCTCGCCCACACGAGACGCTGCCCGCGCCTCGTCGGAACCCCCGCTTCGCGGAATGGTGCGGATGATCGTGTCTCCGTGGCGCTCATGAGGGACAGCCGAATCGCCTGCCGCATGCCGCTGGAGCTCCTAGCGGATCGGAGGGAGCCGGCGAGGGAGCGGCTGAGACCGACATGAGTCAGAGGAGCCGGCGGGACACGCTGACGGCGTAGGCGATGCAGCGGGGAGCACAGTGGAAGCGCAGCAGAAATCCAGGTACGAGCGCCCTGTGCCCCCACCACAATCGCGGGAGCCCGCGACGGGCCTACCTGGCACCCGGAACCCCCGTGACCACCGGCCGGCGATTTCCCCGGCCCTGAGGGCCCTACAGCTAGAGGGGGATCTTTAGATCAGCCAATCGGGCAGCAGTGGCCCCCGCCTCCAGCGCTGCGTCCACCTGCGGGCGTCACAACGATCCTACCACCCTGGGGGCCAGTCGACAACCTCACAGCGGAGGCCCGGTGGTTTTACATTTATAAGGCGGAGGGCCAACCTGTAAGAAGATATCCCGCCAACCCCAAGACATCTAAGGTCTCGCCTACAAACCCAGCACCTAACATAGGAAGGCCAGACCAGACATTTGGCACAGTCGTGCCCTCAGCACCTGAGTGCAGCCCAGCCCAGATCAAAGCGCAATCCAAAGACAGCCTAAGCATGAAATAATCGGCGCAATACTCTAGATTCGCTGGCATTCATTTTATGAGGCTGATACGAAAGTCCCCTCCACCTCAGCCTGAGACAACAATGCGAAAACAAATCTGGGACCCAAGAACCGCACCTCAGACCAGAAGCCCCCTCAGCCTTCTAGTTACCAGAACACTCTGCGTACATACAGCTGACCCCCTCAGGTGTCACGTCACCCCCCTGGCCATCCATAGTCACCTCAAAGATGGGGAAAAATGACAGAACACAGAGGAAATTAAACAGCAGACCACAATCACCCAATCAAGAACAGCCCCATGAAGTCGGAGAGTCACAAGAACTCGATATCAGGGAAATCCTGCTAGACCTCAAGGCTGGAATAGGAGGCCTGGGGAGCAAACTTGACTCCCTTTCTTCCAAAGTCGACCAACTCCAGCACAGACTGGACAAGCACACACCGACAGACTAGACACTGTTGAGCAGAGGGTTTCCGACCTGGATGATGGCACATCGACCTTAACTACCAGAGTATCCTTTTTAGAGGCGCAAGTGAAGGCGGTGAGTGCTAAGAACGAAGATCTCGAAGGACGCTCCCGGCAAAATAACATAAGGATCGTCGGCGTTAGGGAACATCAGCCTACCCAAAGAACGGAAGAATACATAGAGAAGCTCTGCACGCACCTGTTCGGGGCGGAGATCCTATCGAAGCTTTTTGTGGTTGAGCGAGCCCATAGAGTTCCCAATGCAAGACCTGTCCCAGGAGCAAATCCTCGGCCCATCATAGCAAAGCTGCTCAATTACAGGGACCGTGATGCTATTCTGAGAGCCGCCAGAGACAAGGGCCCGCTCCAACATGACGGAGACAAGATTCAATTCTTCCTGGATTTCTCCCAAGCAGTTCAGGCGCAAAGGCGTTCATTCACAGCAGTAAAACGAAGATTGCAAGAGAATCAAATCCAGTATTCCATGCTTTTCCCTGCAAAACTCCGCATACAATACGGAGGCAAAACTCAGTTCTTCAACACGCCGGAGGAGACTAATGAATACCTAGACCACAATGGCTGCAGATCCGCTTCAAACGTTGCAAACCCCCAAAGGGGAAATAGACCAAGAAGAGAGCCGCCATAAAGACCCACTCCGCAGCTGTCGCAAATAGGAGATAGCTCATTATCATAAAGGCAACGACATCACCACCATGGAACAAACTCACAATGTGACTGGGAACCAGCCTCCTCTTGGAGGGCCACTAGCACCCCTAGCACAGCAATGCTGACTGTTTTATTTACCGGGGATTGTTCACCACGGGCCAGTTGGGAGTTGCCCGTGCAAGGGAGGGTGGGTATGCCGTGGGCCTGTTGGGGGTTGCCCGCACAAGGGAGAGATCCAAAAGTTACCAAGTTGTTTTCGTCCAACCAACTGCGTTCAAGCACACAACAACTACAGATCTTCAGTCCGGAACCTGTAATGAGTAACAGGCCCCTCCGCACCTTTAAGTACTATCTGATCCGCATGATGGAGGTGGCTTCAGTCCCCTCCTTTTTGTCGTCGCAATCTAGGTATACTTAAAACCGCTACCTGGAATATCAGGGGTGGCAACCAATCCTCCAAACTTAGGAAAGTTCTTCAATACTTATGGAGACACAAGGTCACTATCGCTATGCTGCAAGGGACCCACCTCACACCATCGGCTGAGCAATACTGGGCCCGCTCATGGGGCTGCCATAGATACTTTTCTTCGTACTCTTCGTACGCGAGAGACGTTGCAATACTGATCGACAAGAAAGCCGGTTTCAGCCTGATCGGTTTTAAGAAGGATGAAGAGGGCAGGTTCCTGTTGGTAAGGGGTCTACTTGCGGGGAAAGAAATAGTTCTGTGAACAGCTACGCCCCCAATGTCGACGGACCGAGTAACTTTAATTGGATCATGTCAAACATGGGTGCGTATACCTCAGCAACAATCATCTGGGGAGCAGATCTCAATACCCCTCTAGACCCCCATATCGACAAATCGCATGGTCCGAGCAACAGAATCTCCCAGGCCAGTCGCCAATTTACAGAGATCTGCCAGGCCTTTGAGCTATCCGATATCTGGAGACACACCCATCCAAACTCCCAGGACTACACCTTTCACTCAGCGGTCCATAACACCAGCTCCCGCATCGATTACTTACTGGTATCGTCCCGTAGTCCGTTCAGCTGGGGCCCCTGCCAAATTCTATCACGTTCCCTATCCGACCACTCCATGGTCACACTCGAATTTATGCTATCCGAGACCCCGAAAGCCCCCGTGAACTGGAGATTTAAATCGGGCACGCTTTTAGACCCTGTCTTTGCAGATGAGCTCCGGCAAGACATCACCACCTTCCTCGAGACAAACCAAGGCTCAGTCGACTCACCCGGCAAGCTATGGGAAACATTTAAATGCTACGTGAGGGGCGTGTGCATGGCTAAAGAAAATGGCATCCTAAAACGGATTAGGCGAGAATTAACAGAAAGCGAACGACGCCTGAAAGACCTTGAAAATAAGCAAACAGCAGCCCCAGACACTCAGACCCGTGCCGACCTAAAGATAGAACTATCAAAATTCCAAGCAGCAGCTGAACGTGAACTGAAATTCTTGGGCCGCAGACATAGGATCAGACAGTACGGGGAGGGGCAGAAACCCGGAGCGCTCCTGGCCCGCCTTTTGAGACTGGATCAGACGCTCGCCCAGGTGGAATGCATTCAAGACACAAGCCGGAACCTAACATACACTGAAGAAGACATTGTGAACACATTTCATAAATTTTACCAAGATCTGTAAAGCTCTCAAATCACTAGTAACCCGGATGAGCTCCAGAACTCATCCTGATGAACTCAACTCATAATGATACTGAATTGTACTGGGTTATACACGACCTTCGTGAACCACTGAACGCGCCCATCACACTGGAGGAAATCACAGAGGCAATAACTTCTCTCGCAAATACCAAAGCACCTGGCCCCGATGGTCTCACCGGCAAATTTTATAAAGCCCACACACTCACGCTAGCCCCATTACTCCTCCAAGTATACGAAGAGGCCCTAGAGCCAGGCATTCACCCGCCCACCCTCCGCGAAGCCAATGTAATTCTCATCCACAAACCAGGCAAACCCCAAGACGATTGCGCCTCTTATAGGCCGATCTCATTGATTAATCTCGACAACAAGATTCTGGCCAAGATCCTAGCAAACCGTCTCCTTCCCCTCATGCCCGCACTGGTCCTGGGTGACCAAGCCGGCTTTATTCCCGGTCGCAGTACGACATACGGTATTCGCCGACTGTTTGGAGTCATTGCAGCACTCGACCCAACACAGCAGGCCATTGCAGTTTTGTTAGATGCCGAAAAGGACTTCGACTCTGTCGAATGGCCATATCTCTTCGCAACACTCACACAAATGGGTCTGGGAAAACTTTTTATCAGGTTGGCCTCATTACTATACAATGACCCCCGCTCCTACATCACCCTCGGCTCTACCAGATCTCCCGGTGTTAGGTTGGAACGCGGAACTAGGCAGGGATGCCCCCTGTCGGCCCTTATATTTGCCTTAATTAGGGAACCACTTGCCTCCAGGCTAAGAACGCACCGAATTAATAGAGGCCTCACCCCAGGCCCACATAGACTGATCATCTCCCTTTACGTGGATGACGTGTTGCTGTTCATCAAAGATCCCCAAACAAATCTCAATCCAATCATGCGCGAGGTGATCCGATTTAGCGGCATCTCTGGTCTCAAAATAAACCACTCCAAATCAGTAATACTTCCGCTAACAACAGCTACCCCTCAGTTCCGAGACGACCACGGATTTAAGTGGGAAAGCACTAGGGCACGCTATCTTGGCATTCTCATGTCACTTAACCACAACGAGATATTTAAAGACAACTATGGGCAAGTGCTCCAATCCCTCCGTGAGCGCATCCGGAGATGGAAGTCGCTTCCCCTAACACTATGGGGGAGGGTTTCGTTGACTAAAATGATGATTCTCCCCAAACTCCTCTAATTGTTCACGAATATACCCCTAATACTCCCACGCACATTCTTTCAGAAAATTAGAAGTCTCATTTTAGAACTAATTTGGGCGGGCAAGCCAGCGAGAGTCGCCTACACAACACTGACATTACCGGTGTCACAAGGTGGACTTGCACTTCCAGATATAGAAAAGTACTACTGGGCCGCTCAGGCTCAATTTCTTAGCCATTGGTATGCCTCTGAGTATGTCCGTCCACATGTTCAGGTTGAGCGCGCCCTGGCCTCCCCAGACTTCCTAACAGCTGTCATCCTCAGCAATCTCCCGGTCCCATATGGCACACTAAATACAGTCCTATCCTCATACGCCATCTGGAGGAAAATCGCCCGTAATCACGAAATACAGATAAGATACTCCCCGTTACTACCTATCAAGTTTATCCCTGGCATTCCCCTGACCAACGAAAACGTTTTTCTGATCTGGTTAGATAAAACCAACATAAACTCTATGGGAGACCTGTTCCCAGATGGCGTGTTCATTACCCCACAAATGATCAGGGAAAGAGGCGGCACCACCTCACTCGATATTTTCCTTTAATTCAGACTGCGTCATAACCTGCAGGCCCACTTCCCAACATTCCCCAAACAACCCCCGACGTGGACCCTGTTGCACAATATGATTCAAGCCAAGGGAGAGGGAAGGTTGGTGTCCTTAATGTATAGATCACTGCTCGCTGATACAACTGTGACCACTGCAAGGGCGAAACACAGATGGGAGGCGGCCCTTCATACCACAATACCCGAAGACGACTCGGCCTACATTCTCCGGCAAACACAAAAAGTAGCGTTAAATACCCGCTACAAGCAGACCCACTTTAACTTCGTGCATCAAACATACTATACTCCCCAAAAAAAACGACGTCACCACCCCGAAACCTCAGACCAATGCGAAAGATGTGGCGCCCCCTCTGCTGACTTCGTTCACCTCGCATGGCACTGCCCGGGAGTGGCCCGTTTCTGGTCCTCAGTTCTACAACACACAAGCGAGATAATAGGAGAGGTGCTGGCCCCTGACCCAACAGTCGCACTCTTGGGTATGACAAAACACCTACAAACCCCAGTGCGGAAGTTGGCTTCTCTGCTCCTAGTGCTCGCCCGTAGAAGGGTAGCCCTGACCTGGGGACGTGGTCCCCTTCCCCTACTCACCGCATGGAAGAAAGATATCCTTTACTGTCAAGACATGGATACTGAGTTCACAAGGACCCTTCCCCTGCATGCGCGTCCACCTGACATTTGGGGTCCATACATTAGCTACTTACTTGCTGCTACCGATGTTGCACATTCCCAACCTTAAACCCAGCAAATCACAATCCAGATAAAGGTCCAGGTCCCACTACTCACACAAGTACCCAGCAGAATAGACTTTCTTTAAAAACAATTATTACGATGATTATTCGGTTCACAAATATCCGATGTGTTTTGTATGTGCTATGAACGTAATGTTTGGTTTTTCTCTTTTTCTTTGTTTACTGAACCTGTTGACACAGGCTGTTTTGTATGCTCATGTTAAAACCCTAAAATAAAATTTAAAAAAAAAAATAAAAAAAAAAATAATCACATTATCATCTTCAGAAATCATTTTTAATTCAGGTGTTCAATTTTACATTCATAGTTGTACAATCTGCTCAATTATCGCAATTAAGAGTCTTCTTATAACTGGACCATTTTTAGGGTCATGTAGAATGGTGCGAATATTAATATCTCTCCTAACAAGTGCAGGGTAGAACTGAAGTATAAACACAAAAATAGCAACTACAAGCCGATGTGTGTCATTGTCTAAGGGTGTCATATACTATCCTTGAAACAGATATTGGGGGTCATTCCGAAGTTGGAGGTAAGGGATTACCGGCGCCTGTAAGGGCACCGATGGCGGTAATCCCTTACCTCCGTATTCCGAGTTCCCTTTGTGGGTCCCTCTTTACCTCCTGCTTTTAGCAGGAGTAAATTACGGGACCCGCAAAGTGACCTTGGAGTAAATTACGGCACCGTAATTTACGGTGCCGTAATTACCTCCTTCCCCATTCCCATTGAGCCCTATGGGGGCAGAAATGGGGATGGGGAAGGGCTATGGTGAATGGGGAATTACCGGTCCATCCAACCTTGGAATGGACCGGAAATTACTCCATTCACCATGCCGGTATTCCATGGAGTAAATAGCTCCATGGTTGCCAACCATGGAGCTATTTACTCCATGGTGTAGTCCTGACTCGGAATGATGCCCATTCTCCTTAAAATGAATCTGGGTATTGATCTCTCTTCCAATTTCTAACCATAAACTGACTTTTTGGCATGGTAGTAGTGCCCTTTTTACTCCTTCAAAGAATTTCTAGTAAGTACGTTTTAAGCCTCTGGATTTCTCTACAAGTCTGTGCACTTCCTGATACAAGTTTAAGGCGTGTCCAATGAATTCCAGTCCAAAATAAATATGCGCTAACCACATCCTGTTTTATCATCCTTCTTCCTGGTCATCG
The DNA here is from genome assembly GCF_040938575.1 of Ambystoma mexicanum. Taxonomy (NCBI): domain Eukaryota; kingdom Metazoa; phylum Chordata; class Amphibia; order Caudata; family Ambystomatidae; genus Ambystoma; species Ambystoma mexicanum. Next base: position 435,230,736 of record NC_090937.1, read on the forward strand.
ATCAAGTCTGCACAGGTGGAAATTCTTCTTCTTTTCTTGCTTCTTGGTCAATGAGCACTGGAGGGACTCACATTTATAGATTTTTACATCTCCTAAGTGCAACCAAGCTCATCTTCCCGATACCTTAGCTGCAGAAGGGTAGACTTCCTCAACACAAAAGGGACCATTGAACCTAGGTTTGTGCCATTTACGGGTGAAATTCTTTCTAAGGATCTGGTTGCCAACATATAACTTTGGCGGTGGCAATAGTTCCTTCTGATTGGTTACTGGACTGTCCTCTTCCATGATCCTTGACCCCTCCCTCCGATGCTTGACTTGATTTGCAATGAAATAAACACTGGTAGTCATACATGTCAAATAATCATGCATTTCATCACTTAGAGCCTTCACTACACTCTGGGCATCACTCCTGACTCTAGATGGAGGCATAAGAGGTGCCCTCATGTGATGCCCTGCCACTAACTCATGGGGCGTAAAATGGTGGTCTGAAGCTGGCTGATTTCAAAGGGTAAATAAGGCTAGGGTTAGGCAATGTAGCCGTCCCTTCTTCAACGTTAATTTGATCTTGGCTATCCTCTCTTTGAGGAGGCAGTTGAGTCTCTCAGATATCCTGTCTGCTTGTGGATGATAAGAAGAAGAAAACATATGCTTTGTGCTCAATAGTAGTCCTATGTGTTCAATTTGCTCATGAACAAAATGTGGCCCATTATGGGACCTTAGTACTTCGCACACACCCCATCTGGAAAATACATTTCACACTAGAAACTTTGCTGCTCAAGTGGCATCAGGATGTGTACAAGGACTGGCTTTGATCCACCTGGAGAAGGGACACACCACCATTAATACATACCTATATCTGTTACATGTATGCAGCATATCATCATAATCGATTTGTAAATGTTGAAACAGACCATTTGGTCAGGGTATTACTCCTCTAAGTGTTCTCAGTGTATGCCCAGCACTAACTTCTTGACACACGATGAAGTTCACAATGAACTGTGCAACATGTTCCCATAGATTGGGATCAAACCAGTCTTCTGCAATTGTGACAGCAAGACTCTCTCTGGTTATGTTCATGATGTAATGCAATTGCTCAAGTGCGACTTTCAACAATGCTGCTGGATCATTGGCTTTCCAATGCTTTGTTGTCTCCATAATGCTTCTGTGGTGGGTAAAGAACACCCCCTACATTTCCATAGCTCCTGCTCTTCTTGTGGGGTTCTACCCTGAATCTTTATTAGTTGTATAATCAACAGATTGTTAAACCCCACGCGTACTAACATGCTTCTATTCAAAACTTATTTAGTATCTTCAGTATCGAAACAAACTCAACATTTCTGAAGAATATGCAACTCCTTTGGCTTCTATGTCTGCTGTTTGGTTTCCACGAAAGATAAAATCTGTTTGTTTAGTATGCAATGCGCATTTTTTTACAATCACTCTTTATGACCACTATGGCTACTGGGAGTTGTAGTGCCTTAATGAGCCTGTCCAATAAAGACACATGCTGCACTGTAGTGCCATCTCTTTGGAGATAACCCCTCCTTTTCCAGTGTGAAGAGCCCTGCGTTTATAGGTTTATGGTGATGTCACATAGGCAGAGTCACTGTACACGGTCACTTCCTGCCCTTCATGTTTTTAGAGCGCAACAATAAGCGTTACCAATTCTGCTGATTTTGCTGAAAAATGAGATGGTAGTCTTGCACTCGTCACTACCTCAAATTTACCATTCAATGTGTGTCTTAAAACTGTGGAGCCCGAATGCTCCAAAGACCCATCGATAAAGAGAATATCCCCTCCCGCTAGAGCATTTTATTTCACACAGGGTATGTCATCATAAAATATGACATAATTTGAACAGTCATGATCACCTTTTTCTACAGGTTCAGCTACAAACGTGGCTAGGTTCACTATTTTACACCTCTCTACCTTAATTGCTGGAATAGAGATCATTACTAAAGAAGCCAAAGCTCTTTGTGACATGAACGCTCCCTTGGGTTTCTCTAAAATGGCAAATAAGGTGTTCTCCCCGTAGAGAGTCATGGAACAGCCCATGGTAATACTTGTGTACTTCTCAATTGCACAATCCCACTGTAGTATGTCCTAATGTTGTCCTTTGTGTGACTACTGATGTCATTACTGACCCATTGGTGTATGAAAACAAATATAATTATTTGCTATAATTGGGTATTCCCAAAACTGGAGCTGTACAAATTGCTCTTTTTAATTCTTCAAATCCTTCCTCCATTTCTTCAGACCATTTTATCGTTTCCTTACCAATTTGTGCCTTCTTTAGTGCTTGCAAAAGTGGCTTGGTATATGTGATTTAGTCGAACACCCAGGCCCTGCAATAAATGCATAAACCCAGAAACTGCTGCATTTGCCTCACTGTGTTTGGCTTTGGTGTCTTCATGATAGCCTCAGCTCTTTTAGGTGTCACTTTATTTCCTTCATGTGAAATTAACTACACCACCTCTTCTTGACAATGCTGTAATTTCTCCTTGTCTACCTTGTATCCCTTTTCTGCTAATATAGTCATTAACTAGACAGAGTCTTGTCTATATTCATCCTGTTTTACTGTAGATTAGTGTGTCACCTACGTACTTAATTACAGCACTATTGAGTTTAATGCTATCTATATCCATCTGTAGGACCCTGTTAAAGGTTGCAGGGGACTCACAATAACCTTGAGGTAAACGAGTATGTTTCAGTCTCCTTTGTCTGAATGTAAAGGAAGTAAGGTCTTGTTACTCTTTGTGCAACGGAATCGAGAAAAGCACATTCTTGAAATCAGTCAACGTGACATATTTAGCTTCAACTGGGATGGTACGTAGTATTGTTGCAGGATTAGGAACTAATGGAAACTCGGCATCTACAATCTGATTAAGGGGGCGTATTTCCTGGATAAATCTCCATGACAATCCTTTAGATTTTCTATTCGGACACACTGCAGTATTGCATGGGGATTCTGCTGGCACTAGGATTCCCTGATTCATCAGTGCTGAGATAGTCTTAAATATGCCTTCATCAGCTTCTTGAGACAAAGGGTATTGTTTTGTTCATGGTAAAATTGCTCCTGGCTTGAGTTTTATTTTTACATCTCCTATTCCCTTTAATAGGCCAACATCATATGGTCCCATAGACCAAACTACACTCAGCACCTATTCTAGGTTTTCCTGAAAGAATGGTGGTCATTGCAGCATTATCGTCATTTGCTGTGGGATTCCCTCTTCTCAATCATTATCCAGTATGTAATGCTTATACAAAATACTATCTCATCGTCTATATGTTCATCACTGAACATATCTTCATCTGTTATGTCAGTCAATCTGTATCCCTCCTCAAGAGCTATCACTCTCCTCCATGCTTTCCCTTCGTCATCTACTCTTTCAAGCATTGCTATTTCCCCTCGTACTATAGCTGCTTCCAATTCTATAGGAATAGTCTGTCCTTCTTCCTCATCCATAGGTACTTGTGGTCTAAATAAGAACTCATCAGGAATCCTCATAATTTCCCCTACTAATCCAGGTAGCCGTGTTAATAAAATGCTCACCCCATATATGAAGACTTCCTGATCTACCGGGACTCCTCATAGAGCCACTTGCCCTGTAAATGCCAATATAAACTCCCCCATGTTTAAATAGTGTATTCCTGGAGTGGAGCACACTATTCCTTGATAAGTGAATCAAATTGCCATGTTAAGTTTCATCATTAAATCTCTTCCCAGGATGATAACTGGCATCTGTTGTGAATATAGCAAGGGGACAGACATGTCACATTCCCCTATAGAAACAGGTAATCTATCAGTAAAGGAACTACATTTGTAGCTCCAGAGAACCCTTGAGCATTCGTGGCAATACCTGACATTGGATATGTTCCCTCTCTTATACAAGAGCGAGTTACTCCAGTGTCTACAAGAAAAGAAAGGGGTTTGCCTCCTATCGTCACATTGGCCCATGGTTCCTCTTGGGGGTCTGGTGTTACTGATAGTACTGAGCACATCATGTGACCATGTGAGATGTCCTATTGAGGGTACAAATTGATCCCTCTCCATGTGAATGGGTTCCCTTCTGCCAGAGTGACACCCCCATCATAGGCATTAGAATTTGTCCTATGTTCGTATTCTGTTGTGTTTGCATAGATGCTTGTTGCGATTGTCCTTGCGGTTGGTGCATTTTCACTGACCCCTGTTGCTATGCCTGCTGTGCTTGTGACTGATAGGATGTGTGATTCTGGACAAAGCGCTCTTGTGTTTGTGTGCTGTATGGTGGTGAATAAGCTTCCCCCCTCTTAGAGGTTGTCCATTTTGTTGCACATTTCCTCGGCTTCTACATGCACACACATTATGCCCTATCATCCCACAATGCCAACATACTGGAGGTGGCGCTCTGGCAAAACCTCATTGGGGTTTCTGACTTCCATTCTGGGCATTTTGAAATCCACATTGGGCATCTAAAATCCATCTTGGGCATTCTCAATTCCACCTCCTCTTCCGCTGAAGCCTGCACCTTGTGGCCAAAATCCATACCTACTTTGATCCATTGGGTGTACGTTATTCACCTGTGACGTACCAATTATTTCTTGAGTTCCTACTCCTACACCTTGTCCACTTGTCAATACTGCCCCTTGTATAGCAAACCTTGACAGGTTTTTCAGAACTAACTTAGCTTCCTCAATCTTTCTGTTCTCATCTTTCTTTTTGTTCTTCTCTTGCAATAACCAACAATGATGCAAAATAGTTAACTATATGTGAGCCCATGGTTTTGCTTCCATCCCCACTTGTTTTTTCATTTGTTCCTGTAACGATTCTGGCAATCCTTGACACAGAATATGATAAAATAGGGCCACTGTTTTCCCACGGTTCACGCGTTTCTAGCTGCCATTTCACTTGGATATCCTGAATATATGCAATAGGGTCTTCATCTCCTTTTATTTTACGTGTTATAATTGCACCCATATCAGATGTAACAGGATACTGTACCCTAAGGGGTCCTCCAAACATCTGCCCTGCAATTGTTAAATGGTGCACAATTATGTGCGGTGTTTTGTGCTGTCACACCTGTATATTCTGCTTGTCTCCAAATGTCATCAGCTCCCTCTCCAAGAATAGCTGCCAATAGACCTTTTATGTCTTCTATGGCCAGCTTGTTTCCTCCTGTCATTTTCTGTAATTTGTATATACATTTCCCAGCCCCCGAAGTCAAACTAAGGAGCTTGCATTTTAAGTTATGCTTAGCTATCTGAGACCATGGAATATATTGCAGTCTTGCTACCCCCTTGTTTAGCAAGGGGAACTGTGAGAACCCCATCCCATAGTCGTCTCCCGTTATTCATTTACCTAATACAGTGGTAATCATCCCTATTCGTCTTGGTGCTGGTAACGACCTTAGCCTACTCAAATAAGGTGGAGACTCTCCTCTCTCACTACTCAATCATCTTCGGAGAAGCTCAGGGTATGGTATAGGATCTTGTGTGTCCTTTGCTTAGGGTGTTCCAGATCCGACCATCTTACCTCTTTATTTATCCGTTGACTTCCCAGGGGGATGCACATACCCTCTCTCTCTCTGTCTCACAAGCTGACTCTCTTTCCTCTTCTGACATTGCTAGACCCCAACTGGTGTGATATTCCTCCTCTTCTCTATCTAAATTTTATCTACTGAAAGATAGTGCTTGGTGTTCATCACTAAACATATTTTCCTCCTCATCCTGTGGTTTAGGTATCAGGGATCGGCTACCACTCCCTCTGGTCCCATACTCGGTGTCCTTCCTTATTTGCTGATATATCTTATCAATAATCCTTTCTCCAATGCGTTCTGCATCATAACTTTCCTCTTCCTGTGCTACTTTAGATGTTTCTTGTCTCTTTTCTCTCATCAAGAGAACTTCACTTATCTTATCCCATTTATTATTGCTTGGTTTTACGTTCTTTAAGAATAAGACTGGCATCAAGACCTCTCTGCCTTCTATTTTGTTTGATCTCTTCATCCACTTCCCTTTGCATTCTTGCATCCCTTTGTGCCCTTTCTTCTTCCTGCCTTTGTTCTTCCCTTCTCACTTCCTATCTTCATTCTTCTTCTTCTCTCCTTCTCTGTAATCTTTTTTCCTTCACTTATTGTGCTTCTTCTTCCTCTCTCTTCCTTTCTCTCCTATCTCTTTCTTCAATCTCTTTCTTTCTAGTGTCATAGTTATGTTGTTCTTCTTCCCGTTGTTTGTCTTTTCTTGTTCTTCTTTATATATCTGTTCCTGTCGATCCCTGCTTTTTCTTCCTTGCTCATCCTCCCTCAATCTATTTTCTCATTCCCTATCCTTCTTTTCTTGCTTGTCTTTGTCACTCTTTGCCTAACCTCCTCCATGCTTTTCCCATCTAGCTTGAGTAATATCTGTTCTCCCATCTATTCATTCTGTACGAGCATCACCTCATCAGCCCTATCCTTTTCTCCTTTCCATCTCTTGATTTCTTGGTCTATGTCTGTCAATATATCAAATCTCTCACCTCTTTTTTCCTTGTATGAATTTACAGGCATCTTTTCTTCTGCTCTCTTCTGGACTGTCATCAATATTGTAAGCAGGGGGTTCATACGTTGGGTTATTATACCCCCCGCTGCTTTCAATTCCTTTAAAGGATAAACTCCTATCTCTTCTGTATCTGCACTCTTAATCTCGGGCAAAGTAAGAGGAGGTGAGGGCTCAATGCCATCTCCTTTACACTGATGAACCATCCACTCCTTTGGTGGCAGGTCCTCTTTCTCCTCTTGGTACATTTTCCAAAGTTCTAAAACTGCCAGCCTTTTCTCTGATTTCTTTCCTGTTTACGCAGTGTGCACATATGCAGTAATTTTTTGTAATACTGCTTTTCACAAAGATCCCCCTTGTGGCCATGGCATGAACATTTTATTAGCTGTACCCTTTACCCATTCTACACTGTACTGTTTTAGCTTGGGCTCATGCCTTGGTAGTGTTTTACAAAGGTGCATGAGAGGAGTGTCCACCATAATGACAAATTGACTGTCAATACTTTCCAGATCATTCATGAAATCTCTATCTCAAGCATCACTTTTAGTTTCAAAACAACAAATTTGAGCGAGCACCATTAATCACGGCTCAATCCTCTTTTGTTTCAACAACCTGTCTTCTGATTGGTGCCAATTATTTACTACACCTTAACTCAAAGCAACGTCACTTCCAACTTTTACAGCTTATTATCTCTCAAGAGTTCACACAACAAATAACACGTAAACCATTAATACAATATACATTAATAACTTTTGTGATCACCTTCCCTTTCTCTATAATGTATTTATATTAAGAGATATTCTCTCATCAACTTCATTTATATAATCCTGTACGACATTTAAGATGCCACCTTTCACAGTCCTGATTGTGCGTATTCTCTCTCTTAATATTCCACTTGGAATTTGAAACGTCTTCTTCTACTTCCCTTGAAATAGGATTACTTAGGTGTTCCCTTATCTACACAAAATATTCCCATTACCCAAAAACATCACAATCCTTTATTTTGCCATTTCCCTTATTCTACTTATGTCTGTTAATCAACTATTTCCATCTGTATCGACTCCTCCAATCCAACCAATTTGCCTTCCATCCGCCGAGCGCCCGTGGAAACCTAGCAAGGATGTCTTCAAAGAGGGACCTGCCCTCTGTCTCGGTTATTCATGCAAGTTTATTTCTATCAGCAGCTCTCCATAGGAAACTCCACGATCTTCCAGCTACTGGCAGAGGATTCCTGATCGTCCGAAACTCTGAAGTCAAACCAGTTTAGATCTGAAACCATCCACACTGCTACCACGTGATCTTATGGCCATTTTGAACGTGCATATATATTGGATGGGATTACAGCAGAATAATTCTAGGTCCAAATAACCGGACAAGCTCAAGAAGGTGGCAAGTTACTGTTTTATTAACAATTATCTCAAACAGGGAGGTTAAAACGAACATCAATGGACGTACGCTCAGTCTCTCAATGATCGCCACAAAAAATACAATTCTTATACTCAATTATGCATCAGAGTGACATTATACTACGTGGCAATAGTGAAACACTTATCAAGGGTCTGGATTGGTTTAGGGAAATATCTGAATATACAAGTGTATAGGAGCTAGGTTTGTTATTAGTTTTCCTTTATCAGGTGGTATCTTGTGATATCTTGTGCATATCTTGGAATATAGCAGGCGCTGAGTCCAAGATCTCACAGAGGGAGATAATTGCCACTATGAGTGAATACGACATCATGTTCCTTCAGGAGACGTGGGCACTTTCTCCATTATGTTTAGATGGTTATGTCTCTGTATGTGTCCCAGCTGAAAAAGGTAGACATGGACGATGTATTGGTGGCCTGGCAATCTTGGTAAAGGCATCTCTAGCCTTAAAGCTGATGGTGAGAGAAACCAAGAATGGGTATGTGCAATATATTTTCTGCACGTCCGCCCAGTGGCCATCCTCTACTCATGGTCAATTTTTATAATAGTTCCCATATTACGAACCAAGGGTGTTCAGGTGTGCTGAGAGACTTGATGTAAGCACACGGTAGTGACAAAGAGAACCGGGGTCCTTTGTTAATACTGGCTGGTGATTTTAATGCGAAATTGGGTCTAGGGGAGCTGTCTACAAATGTAGACCCTGGAGAAGAATTTGCTTATGGGGTAGCCCCTGCACAAATGGAGGATGAAAGAATGTGCGCAAGGGGTTTACAGTTTTCTGAGTGGTTTTTTGAGTGGGGGGTTCGGTCTTTAAACGGCCGTGTAGGCAATGACCGGCCCTGGAGGCCAACCTTTGTGGGCACACAGGGATCCTCCATGATTGACTATTTTTGTCTTCACGTAAGAGATTGGTACCAAATTAAGGAGTTTGAGGTCCTTGAGAATGTATGCAGTGACCACCACGCATTGCGGTTGGTCTTGGGTATTGTCTCACCGATGGTCTCAAGGGTTAATTTTTTACACTTGGACCATTGCAGTCTCAATCCTCTGTGTAAACGCAGAATAAAATGGACTAAGTTGGACCCTGTGGACACACAGTCTTCCATATGCAAAGTGAACAGTGAGGAATTCATGCTTATTCTATCAAATGGACATCCCCCAGGTCGCATAATCTTAACCTCACAGAAAATTTGGGATACTATGTCGAATATCTTCCAAAGGGATTTCAAAACGGGGAGAAAGAAATTGGAAACATGGTTTGACGAATCTTGTCGGTCAGCACAGAAAAACCTTAAAATTATCCTGGGTGCAGGAGATAGTACCCGGCGGGACATAATTGCCACTAGGGCACATTATAGATGTGCCCTTGCCACTACGAAGTCCAACCTAGATGAGCAAGCCTGGGAGGAACTACTCCAGGCTGTACAGTCACGAGATTCCAAAATATTTTGGGATTTTGTGGCGAATGGGCCCCCCTATAAAAGATTGAAAACATATAAGGAGAACACTGTAAGTGCTCTGGCTTGGTCTGATCACTTTAGCTCCCTATACAAAGCTCCTCCTTCTTCTTGCTTTGATGGTCCACGTGGTTCTTCCTTGCGTTTTACAATTCAAGAGGTAGAGTTGGCTATAAGTAAGCAACTCCCCAATCGCACTCCCGGGCCAGATGCTATCCCTGCTGATATTTTTTGTATGGAGGTGGACCTTTCGGTTCCTTTACTGACCAAGTCCTTTAACGCATATTTAGAACTGGGCACCTATCCGGCAACATGGGGTCAGGCTATAATCTTCCCCATTTTTAAGAAGGGTGATCCTGGTAGCCCACTTTCTTATCGTCCAATTTCCCTCTTGGATACCTCATTCAAAAATTTTGGTAGGGTAGTTTTGGCACGGCTCGAACAGTGGATTTCTGACTCAGGGGTTCTTACAGAGACCCAATATGGTTTCCGTCCAGGACTGGGAACCAGAGACCAGGCTCTGAATTTATATTTTGTGGGTGCTTCATCAATATATGTTGGGGCGAGCCAATATACTTGGCCTTCATGGACCTAAGCACCACATTTGATAAAGTGGATAGGGCGATGCTCTGGGCCATGCTCAGGTCCATGGGCTGCCCAGAAGATCTGGTCAAGTTGCTCCAAATATTACATGAAAATACATCAGCTTGTGTGAGATTTGGTGACCAGGGACAGTGTACAGCTTTTTTCGAGACCTTTCTGGGTGTACGCCAGAGTTGTGTTGTGGCACTGGTGCTTTTTGCATTGTATATAAACGGTGTATACCAGATGCTCGTTAACTCTAATGTAGACTTCATTAGAATAGGAGGTGTTCTCCTACCTGTACTAGGCTACGCCGATGACATGGTACTTATAGCGCATACCCCTGTAGCCTTACAACGCCTGGTGGATGTTTACACTGAATTTATGGCAACTCACAAACTCTCAGTGAACTCCCAAAAATCTGCCGTTATGGCTTGCAGGAGAACAGGTGTCAGGTCCCTCAAGATGCGGAAGATATTGAGTGGTGGAGAACCCATTCCCAGGGTTACTAGTTTTGTATATTTGGGAATCAGCTTTACCGAGAACTGGCGAGGGTTTGGCCACGTGGACAAACAATGTACGAGGATGAGACAGGCCTTGGGTGGCACCTCCCATTTTCAAAATAACTGTCTAGGGCATCCACTCAAGCTTATCCTTGAAGTTTACAGGGCACAAACCAAAACAGCCACTAACTATGGGGCTGCACTGTGGGGCATTGAAAAGATTCCAAGCATCGAAAAAGTTGAGAATAGTTTCTTAAAAAAACTACTTGGGCTTCCGCAGTCAGCGCCAAATTATGGCACTCATTTGGAACTAGGGTGCCCCCATATTGGTGATGAATGGTTACTGGCTCGCCTTGCGCATTGGCTGGCGTTATGGTCAAATCAGAAAGCCATTCTTTCACATAAAATCATAACTGCATTGGTTTGAAGTCCGGCTGCCAAGAAAATACTGTGGCTCATTTATATTGAGAAATGTGTGAATCAGTTAAACTGTGCTAGCCTCATCTGCCCTCCAGCCTTTTTGACTCCGTGTTTTGTAAGGGCCAACAAGCAATTGTATAAATCCATCCTTGAGTCAAACAGAGAGTCTGTTGCACTAGGCACTTGTGCTAATAGAAGGCATGTTGTCTTAACTATTGCAGACACTATCCAGCCGTACTTGTTATTTAGTAATAAACCTTATGACCGTTGGGCATTTACAAGAGCATGATTTGACTGTTTATGGCTGGGGGCCTGTACAAAAAACTGGTCTCACAATGCTCAACCTCAGGCTTGTCCTTGCTGTCAGTACCCCGTGGAGGACCTTTTGCACTTTGTGTTGTTTTGTCCAACATATATGGACTTAAGGAGGAAAACACTTTTGCCACTACTGAGGTCAGCTGGATTTTCTCAAGCCAGACCAGCCCTTTGCTATTTACTCTCAGCTGCCACGTTGCCAGTACCATGGGCCTCGGTGGACTATTTGAGAAAGGCCTGGCACAGGAGAACTAAAATCATCTTTCAAAATCTGACTGAATATTGACTATCTAATGTCTATTTCAGGCATTCCCTTGGAGGATATTAATCGCCATTCACACATGCACTTTTAAAGTTCTGCCATTTTTTATCTAATGTGTTTCTTTTTATGTCATGCATTTTGTATTGTATTTTATCTTGTATTGCTGTTTATGGAAAATTGTTTCTGAATAAACGTTTTGATGATGATGGATAAAAGGGGTGATTACATATACATTCTATGAGGGTTACATTTCTAATTGTGTAACGCTTGTCTGATGGCCCATCTTGTGACTACTTCTAAATTGATAAAGGTAAAAAGTGCATCATCTGTGTAGTATGTAATTGGCAGGCACCTTACTTAATGGGTGCCATAACATTAGGGGTTTCCATTGGTTGGCTTTGTACTAAGCAACATTGGACAACTGACTGGCCATCAAGGCATGAGCCAGGCAGGAGGAGGGGGAGAGAGTTCCAAAGACTGCTTTCCTTTCAATTAAAGAAGATATCATCCCTCATATTGAGGCCATGAGCTAGGGTGATCTCTTTGTATTTGGTAATGTGTGGCGTCTCGTTTCTGGGGTTACATGTAAGAAGTAGAACAGGTGTCCTACCTGTGTTTGTTGCTAATGAATAGACAGTGTTCTCCAATTATGGGTCACTTTGTTTAATTAGAATAATTTTGTGGCTTCCATTTCAGAAAAGATGGCTGCCCGTTACTGTTGCATTTCTATGTGGTAAGCTATATTTGCATGTAATTCATGTTGCATTCAGTTTATACATTGTTTATGTTAGTATTCTTCATGTCTTCTGGATGCTATGGTAATATTCTTCTTGTATAAATGCATATTGTACCTAATGTACACATTCTTCATATTGAGTGCATGTTTCCTTTATGTCTAATGCATGCACCTGTATTGTCACAATGTGTGTTTATTGCTCTTGCCATATTTAGCTTATTGTGTGTCCATCTCCTGCTGTACCTGCTTGGGATACGGGCGGTATGGTTGTCTCAGTGAGAATTGTTTTTCACCTGTGCGATATTGGTCCAAGGTAGGGGCAGAAGCTATGGATGACAAATTCATCTGCCTCTCAACACTCCCCCCTCTGGTCGAGTTCTCAACCACACACTTCCTTCCACTCCCAAAATAGGGCTCTTTGGGTATTCATATTTTAGTCACACCCCTCAAGCAGTTTGTATGTCTAACATTTTCATCCACACCCCAGTTCATATAGCAGCATTTCCCATTGGAATCACATTATACCCAATGCTCAGTGTAATTGTGAGGGTCCTGAGGACAAGTACATTTCGATCCTAGATGGGCGGTAGGACTTTTCATTGCTTGGGCACAGGGGAGGTCATCTAATTTGGTATACTTGTTTACGTGAGCATCCATGTTTATTACTAATTTCATTGCTACTGCCTTTTTTGCAGTCTTTTTGCATGGACTTATTGCAATTCTTAGTACACAGAAGGCAAATAGTACTAGTATTAAAATGGCCATCAGTACTTTGAATGCATTACCCAACCAGGAGGGGATCACATTGCCCCTGCGACCTTACTTGCTAGATGCTGTCTGACCCCTCTCCTCCCTGCCACCCTGTACTGCTGTACCCCTCCTCTGTTCTGTTGTTACCTCTGAAAAGCCTTCCGTTTTGCATCTGTACTGTTGTATACCTCTGTAAAGCGCTCCGTTCTATATCTGTATTGTTGTAAATCTCTGCAAAGTGTTGCCTTGCTTCTCAAAGCTAGGTCTGCACTCAATAAATACAATAATTATGATAATTATAATAATCCATGAGAACAGGTAATTAAACCAGTCATCATGAGCAATATTGTCTACCTCCTCCCCCATTCCTGTGTGTATTTCTGTTAAGGTGGCTATGGCCTCTGTGAGGGTTCCATTCTCCTCATCATCGGTGGGCCGGTATGTGCAGCAAGAAGGCCAGATTTTTGCACACACACACACCCTCCATGGCCATTATCAGACCAAGAATGTACCTGTTCTAGAGGGTCATGAGTCTTGCTCCTCTCTGCTCTGCTCTTATGGCAGTAAACTGTTACTGTTGTGTTTATTGTCTGCAACAGCTACCAGTGGATTATTTGTAGCCATTTTGCACTTGTGTTGGCATGCAACACAGCAGTAAATACACATGTAAAGAACATCTCTGCTTTGCCGAACAATTGATGGTTACCGGGTATGGCATCATATGCATTTTCCATTTCCATTGAGTTGTAGTTACTCCTCTTAATGCGTGCAAGTATGAGGGACCGCTTACGTCTTATGTGTATTTCATTTTGAGGAAATTGCCAGGTACTACCAAGGCTGGTGTACGTATTACCACCAGGGAGTGCAGCCTATTCAGTCCATTCTTTGCAGCATACATAATTTGAGTTCTGCCCACCTCTTCTGGAACTGTCAGGAGTACATGTGCTTTGCCCCCATCATCATTTGACCCAACCTTCTGAGGTAAATACCTGTCCGTATATTAGTAGCCAGGGTCTTTCCCAGCACCCAGGTATCTCTTTCCCTTCGGCATTTATGCACTGTAATAATTTATGGTCTGTTATTTTAAACTCTCCTCTATTCGGGCCTGCTAAAGTGAATTGTATCACCTTTATTTCTCCCAGGTTCATCCATCATAGCCTTTTCTTTTATGTAACTATCCTCATAAGGAACATCATTTTTGTCATCCATCACAAGGTGGCTCATCTTCCTTGGAATTGTCACCTAGTTGTGCAAAGTGCTAAGTGCGTTAGGCAGTGTGCTCTATGTGCAGGTAATTCTGTAGTCACAAATGTTCTGGAAGCACTCATGGTGTAGGGCATGCGGGAACACACACAACAGCTCTCTTCAGATGTCTCTCTCTCCCTACTTTGTTCATGTGCTGGTAATACAAATTATTATTGAGATGGGCAGAATCAGTAATATATTTGCTCAGGGGCCTAGAATCATCTAACAGACTTCTTTTTAGTCTCCTCATCTTTGTCTTTACTACAGGAATTTCTTCTGGTGCCATTTCAGTTATCATTGTTACAGTACTTATACTCATGTTTATTGGTCTTTCAGTATTACAAATGATCATTTATTTTAAATGTTAAAAACATTGCCATTATCATTATTGCTAGGGTATCTATTTTCTGAAAATCTCTGCGAGTACATTCTCTACTAGACGCTAAGAGAGAATATCTTATATTATTCAACATTTGCATTCTTGTATCAGGAGATGTGTTTCTTTTGTATCCTTAAGAAAGCAAGTGTTCACAAGAAAAGCCTTGTCAATATTGATAGAACATTTCTTTCCAACACTATGTAAGCCTTTATATTCAATATTAATATAGTGATACAAATGTTCCAGGCTCCTAAAAAGGGATAGGTGTTCATAAAATAAGACAATACCGAGGGAAATAAAAAATGCTATAGGGAACATCTGTTATTTTTTCTTCACTGTAGAAATAACCAATTTTCTTCAAATATTTTTCATGAAAGAATGTCAAACTAACTCATCTGTACATCTATATAACTTCCAATATGTCATTTATTCTTCTTGTTGCTGGTTGGCTCTTGTCCTTGACCTCATTTGGACTCTTTGTTCATCTTCTTCAATTTAATTGTTCAATGTTGGCAGACAGGGGGTTCTCCACTTTGTAGGATTTTACATTGCCGAGATGCAATCAGCATGCCTTCCTTGAACTTTCACTGCAAACAGTGTAACTGCTTCCACTTCAAACAGTCCCTCGAAGCGGCTCTTATGCCACTGTTGTGTAAAGTTCCTACACAGGACCTTGTCTCCCAGAATCAGTGCTAGTGGTTTCAGTCAAACATCTGGATCAGCTTGTTCATTTGCTTCATCATTCTTCGTTGAACCCCCTGCCACACCAGAACCTGTCGAGACATCATGTAAGAAATTCCAAAGAGCAGCATTTTCTACAGCAGTTTGAGCTTGAATGGGTGGAGCAAGGGGCGTGTGCTTTCGGGGTTTTGTCACCAGCTCATGTGGAGTCAGGTGATGGTCAGAGCCTGACTGATTGCGTAATGCAATTAGGGCTAGAAGAAGCCTATGGAGCCAGCCTTTTTTCAGTGTCTCTTTTAATTTGGCTATTGACACCTTTAGGAGGCCATTGAGGTGCTTGCACATGCCATTTACTTGTGTGTGATAAGCAGATGAATGTTTGAGCTTTAGACCCAACAAGATTGTGATGTGTTCAAATAACTCATTTACAAAATGTGCTCCATTGTCAGAGAGGAGCACTTTCCATACTGCCCACCTTGGAAATACCTCTCATACTAGGAACTTTGCAGCACATCTTTAATCTGGATGTATGCATGGACCTGCTTTTATCCATTGGGAAAATTGACATACTACCACTAGAATATGGCTGTAACCATTGCAAATTTAGAGCATATCTACATAGTCAATATGCAAATGCTCAAATTGTACAGTAGGACGGGGTATTGCACATCTCACTGTTCAAAGACGATGCCCAGCAGTGAATTTCTGGCATGTCAAACAATTTACAATTGTTGAATGCATGATTGCCCTGTGCTGAGGGAAATTAGCAATGTGTTCTGTCAAATTGAAGAACAACCAGTCATCCGAAATCAGTACCTCAAGACACTCTCTTGATGTGTGTGCTGCGTACTGCAATTGGTTTAGTGGTACTGTAAGCAGTCCTAGGGGCAAGACTGTTTTCCCGGTGCTGTCCTGTCTCCACATTGCATCTGTTGGGGACAATGAGCCCCCCCTTTGTTTCCATTACTCTTGTTCTTCTGGTGCTGCCCTTCCCTGTAGTTTGGTAATTTTTGCTATGGATAGCTTATTAAAACCCTCTTTTATCATCATTGTGTGTGCACATGTGTATTTGCTTGGTCCGTCGCAATGTCAGGCATTTCAGGAAATTATGCTACTCCTTTTGCTTCGAGAGCGGCAGCCTCGTTGTCATGAGAAATCATATCTGCACCTCTGGTGTACACTTTTCACTTCACCACAGTGATGGGAGTTGGAGTGCATCTATGAGTCTGTCCAATAGGGATGCAGGCTGCACTGGTGGGCCGTCTGTGCATAGGAAGCCCTTCCTTTTCCAGAATGACAATCCTGCATGTACCATTGATGTCACATAGACATAGTCGAAAATACACTGTTACCGCCTCTTCTTCGTGGCTTCAAGTGCCAAAATCAGCACTTCCAATTCTACTTCTTGTGCTGAGAAATGCACTGGCAATCTCACACTTGTCATTGTGTCAAACCTGTTATTCTCTTTTGCATTCAGTACTGCTGTGTCACTGTGTCTTTCACCAGTGCTCTGATCTATCTATTTATGATGACCTGTCAATGAGAATGACCCCCTCCAAGGGCATTTTCTTTGACATGTGGTATTTCATCATAATATTCAGTGTACTCAGGGCAATCATGCACGTTATCTCCTTGCTTCACTGGCTTTGCTATAACTCCTGCTGGACACAGCACCTGACAATTTTATTGATGGTTGTGATGTAATCACTTCATAACCAGTGGCTCTCTGTGTAGTCAATGTGTTGGTGGACTTTTTATGTATGGCAATTAGGGCATGCTCAACATGTAATGTAACTGTGCATCCAATAATTATACTAGCAGATTTCTCAATCACAAAGGCTGCTGCCGTCATTGTATGCTCCAGGGGAAAATGGCCTCTCATAAATGGATTTAAAATCCCACTGTAGAATGCTAATGGTTTGTGTCCCTTAGTAGTATGCTGTGTGAGGACAGCTGCCATTACTACTCCATTTGAATGGGAGACTTAAATTAATTATTCATTGTAATCGGGGATCCCTAACATTGGAGCTTTGCTAACTCACACATTCCTTTCAAACAGTGCACCAATCTATCTCACCAGACAAATCTCTGAAAGATCCACCAGATCAGCCTACTCATGCCACCTGGTCATCCCAATATTCGGCCGCAAAAAGGTGGAGGATCCAACTTCCCAGTGATCGCAGCTAAACAATGAAACTCCATGCCACTAGCCCTGAGATCAGACCACTCCACCTGGTCCCTCTGAAAAAAAAAAACCTCAAAACTTGGCTCTTTTCTCAAGACAGGTAGTAGAACCACAGAACCCTTCCCTTATACCTCCCCCCTCAACCCTCATAGCGGTAACAACTATGTCCAAAGCTATTTTTACCTGAAAAAGGGCCTATCCAGCACATATTACTCTGATGTAACCCAACTGCACGATGCAACCATTGTAACCAAGCCTGCATCCTCTTCTGCATGACTGTATCCTCATATATCATGTAAGCACTGTAAGCAAAGTTTATATCCTATGATGTAAGCAACTGTTGTAACCAACCATCTTAAGCAAAAAGCATCCAGATGCCTCCAGGTTCGGTGCGCTATACTTTTGTCTAAATAAATAAATAAATAAATACATAAAAATAAAATTGCTAGCTTCAATTCATCAAAGGCTTCTATCATCTGGTCTGTCCAGGCTCATCACTTTTATCCTTCTACGCCTCCATCAGTCCTTTTAAAAGTGGCCTTACATATATACATATCAGCAAAAAAAAAAACTTTGTTAAAGGGATGTTATGGTTAAGTTGCCCTATTAAAAACCTATGCTATTCTGTACAAAAACTTTGTAAAAAGGACGTAATGATTACAAGTAAAATCTAAAAACCCCTGAAATTCAGGAGTTATGGTAGGCTAACCACCCATTTTTCACATCAGCACTCTCCACTGCTACCACTACCACCCCGAACATAAAAGATGCCACCACACAAGTCATTGATGCCATCACTGATGCATCACATCTTTAGCCCCTTTCTTTTATGTCAGCTAAGCAACCATAACTCGCGCCACCACTGTGTACTCCTATGACTAACACCCAGGATATCAAAGATGAAATGACAAATGTCATTGATGACATCACTGATGACATCAAATGTCTGGCTTACTTATAGTGTGTCATTGAAAAATCTAGGCCAGGTGGTTTTCTACACTAACAATCACAATATAAAAATTCAAAAGGTGCTGTACATGAAAACGTTAACCTTCTCATATGTTCTTAAAGTACATGCCTTAGGATTTACTCTCAGATCATGGTACACATGCATGGGGCAATAGGATGCATCCAACACAGACTTCATTTGCATACAGGAAGATAAACTTTAATGCCATTAACATTTTCTGATGCTGCTGTTTCTTTTTTCCTTCATTTAGTTTCCCTGTGTGTGCCTCTAATTTGTATGCATTGTGGGTCTTCATAAGTATTGTTTTTACTACCACAAGTGTATATGCAGTCTTGCATTGTTAGCTAGTTATTGTATGTTTACCATTACATAAACACCCCTCACATCTTGCTACCAGCATAATACACACAACCTCTTGCAGGTAGGCATTTTTAATTGCCATTATTTTCACATGTGATGTAATCAGTGATGTCATCAATGACATTTGTCATGTCACCTTTGATATCCTGGGTGTTAGTCTTAGGAGTACACGGTGGTGGCGCAAGTTATGGTTGCTTAGCTGACATAAAAAAAGGGGCTAAAGATGTGATGGCGTCAGTGATGGCATCAATGACATGTGTGGTGGCATCTATTATGTTTGGGGTGGTAGTGGTAGCAGTGGAGAGTGCAGATGGAAGAAATGGGTGATTAGCCTATGAATCCTCACCAAACTTTGCAAACAACTTCAGAGTGGACCATGTACTTTCTTTACAAAGTTTGGTGAGGATTCGTCCAGTGGGAGCGAAGTTATAAGCCAGCCAAAAAGTGCTCTTCCTATGGAAACAGCAACTACCGTGGCCATGTAATATATATATACACACACACCATCGCTGGAGGTGTCCAGTGTTATTTCTATCCACAATAGCCTGCATGACTTCAAATGTATATGCACTGTACCTCAATTGCATTTTTTTCAGTTAGCCCAATGAATGTTTTCAGGGGTTGACGTATTTATGTTCCTACTATGATGAAAAGTTTTCTCGCCATGTCCGTCTAGGAGAAATATAGTATCTGGTTTGGTCCAGTTCAAATCACAGGTATTATTTAATGTCAAAGCTATGTATGCGTTCTATTGTCCGTGTTTTACGCCCTTGCTTTACCCATTCCTCCATCAATGCTTTTTTGTAAAGGCCCTAGGGCTGCCTCGCTTGGTAATCGCTTAATTTGTAAGACACCATGATTGGAAGGAGACCCTTGCGCTTCAATAAATGCAAATAAATACATACCTAGAAATGTAAATAACCTTTTCTCGTACATTCCCAAATATAAATATCTATTCAAGTTTTTTTAGCGTATCAAACAGCATTTTCAAAAACATCAAATACATACATTAAGCGCACGTCAAATAATAATAATAACCTGCACGTATGCTATTACAGGTTTTAACTCCTGCTGGTGCGGTACAACAAACTAACCAACTCAGGGTTTGATATAACCAACTCAGGTATTGATATATCTTATTGTTCTTGTTATTTAAAAAAATGTTTCTTAAATGGTGCCACGCCCTAAGTGTTTGAATTCACACGAGGTCCTTAAGCAGATGGCTGCAACACAATTAAAGGGTTTACTGTTAACTGGAAGAAATAGGTATAAATAAAATGACCCAAAAAATCTAGCACTATTGATAACGGATAGATGCTCATACCCTTCTATATATGCTGGTCTGTTGCCCCCATTTCTGGGCTTATATACTGTAACCATGTACAATGTAAACAGGGCCTCCGTGCCCACGTGTGACACACCATGTAATGTGCGTATATAGTGTTATTCCGGGCTTATATACTGTACCCGTGTGCAATGTAAACAGGGCCTCTCTGCCCACGTGTGACACACCATGTAATGTGCTATATAGTGTTATTCCGGGCTTATATACTGTACCCGTGTGCAATGTAAAGAGGGCCTCTGTGCCCACGTGTGACACACCATGTAATGTGCGTATATAGTGTTATTCCGGGTTTATATACTGAACCCGTGTACAATGTAAACTGGGCCTCCGTGCCCACGTATGACTCACCATGTAATGTGCGTACATAGTGTTATTCCAGTGTTATAAGCACAGCCATCATGTGCAATGAAATGATATTTATAAGGCGCCGTGAGAAGCGGTGTGAACAAACCCCAGACGGTGCACAGGTTTCCGGAAAAGTGCACTCAAGCAGGCAGGCGTGGTGTGCAAAATGCGGCAGCACGGAGGAAAGTGGAAAGTTTTCTGCCAGCGTCGGCGGTGCTCTACAAGCTGCGTGCGAGGCGTGCTATGGGCGCAGTGACAGCTACCTGCGCCACTGTGAGGCAGCACTGGGGCGCCCAGGGCAGCGGTGCCTCCTCCACACTCCTCCTTAAACCAGGAAACACTCAGGGTCTCTGTTGAGAAAGCCCCTCTCGATCTGAACGATAAACAAAGATGGAGGGTGTCTTGAAAAATATGACACAGTGCACGCTTCACTGCATCCAATGGAAAAGCGCGTCACATGTCACCAAACGTCATGCAAACCGCTTGCTCAATCCCTGTCCTGTCCGTGGAGCGAACTGGGAAGTGTGTTTGCGGAGCGGACATACATATCACTAATTTCTCTGCCTTATGTTTTTGTCATTTTTTTTAAAAGTACTGGACGGAATTTCACCAAATTTACGAAAGCACGCTTTTGGGACCAAGCCACTGCTCCTGCTGCAGATTTGGTGAAAATCCGTCCAGCGGTTTGGGCTGCAGGCATGAGCAAAGTTTTTTGCCATTATGTCTATTGGAAAAAAAAGATGTTTTGGGACCCCCCTATGACTTGGCCCCCCCTGGACCAAACCTCACCAAACTTTGCAAAATAATTCAGAGCGGGCCATATACTTTCTTTCTAAAGTTTGGTGAGGATTCGTCCAAGGGGAGCAAAGTTATAAGCCTTTTTCAGAGCCTTCTAAACAACAGGGGATCAATTTGGCGGTGATAGTGCGCGGTAGAAAACATTATGCCACTTTCAACGAACAAGTTCAACTTGAGCGGTCTTTAATGCTACGCTATTGTAATTATATTTGGTATAAAATACTCTAAAGGGTTACTTACAGTACAATTGCAATTTCCATTGTCTACGAGTGGTGCAGTCCCAAAATACGACTCTGCGTGTGCCAACGATCTTTCGCATAGTGATATAATATATAAAAGTGGTTTTGTTTCATAAATTTCATCCTTATCTTCTCTTACGTTTTAGCAACACTCCTTCAAGAGAAGTCTTTCATCACAATCTCTGTCTGTCAAGGTCAAAACACAATACAACCTTATAGTCCGCTTCGTGAGCCTCTCCGGGGCCCGAGAAAAAAATGGAAGCAGCTGACCTTCACTGTGAACGAGCATAAATTCTTACTTTGCAACATTCTGTGTAAAGCCATCTGTAGAAGTTGAATTCACAAAATGGGGGTGTTCTGAGGACGTTATTCGTATTGTGTGATTGCTTAGCTGTAGGCAATGAGGGAATGGCAAAGAGAGTAAAGTGGACGCCGTCCGCGGACACCGCGGCTGTTCGTGGACAGGGTGTGCTACATCCGGGTTTTTTCAGGAAATCCAACATGGAAAGAATACTGTACGGATCAGCCAATTAGATGTCGAGGTTGTGGATTTGTGTTGAAAGAGACTGTCAGGGTAATTCATAGAATTTCGCAGAAAAGTGTCGCAAGCGGCTGGCGCAGAGTGTCCGCGTGCGATTGTCTGCGCCAGGCACGTGCGCTAAAACCGATTTCCGCGCACAGCGTATTCATGGATTTTAGGCTCCCAAACCAGCCGTGGCGCAGAGTATCGCAGCGACCCTACAGCAGCGCCAGTAACGCCCCCAAGAACGCCCTCGCGCAAGGAAAAGCCATCAAAATCGCTAAATCATCGCAAAGGGCTGCGCTAACCCTGGACCAGTCTACAGGGCTGCCAAACAAGGAACGCAAAGCGGGTAACGTGCATATCAGGGGTACGCGTGAAGTTATACATGCGATTAGCCAGGGTACGTGCATATCAGGGGTACGCGTGAAGTTATACACGCGATTAGCCAGGGTACGTGTATTACAGGGGTACGCGGGAAGTTCTACACGCGATTGGCCAGGGTACGTGTATTACAGGGGTACGCGTGAAGTTTAACACGCGATTAGCCAGGGCACGTGTATCACAGGGGTACGCAGGAATTATCACACGCGATTTGGCTGGGTACGTGTATTACAGGGGTACACGGGAAGTTCTACACGCGATTTGGCTGGGTACGTGTATTACAGGGGTGCGCGGGAATTCTAACATGCGATTTGGCCAGGTACGTGTATTACAGGGGTGCGCGGGAATTATCACACGCGATTTGGCTTGGTACGTGTATTACAGTGGTGCGTGGGAAGTTCTACACGCGATTGGCCAGGGTACGTGTATTACAGGGGTGTGCGGGAATTATCACACGCAATTAGGCTGGGTGGGTCCTCACAGGTGTTCCCTGTACACCCTCCACGGCCCCTGCAGGCAGCCCACAAAACAGGGGACTACCCTGCACACCTGCTCATGCCCCCCTGCACCCCCACCCCCCAGCAGTGCAGGGGCAGCCTCCACCAGGCCCCCACCCATGTCTCCCAACACCCCACCCCCCAGCAGTGCAGGGGCAGCCTCCACCAGGCCCCCACTCATGTCTCCCACCACCCCCACCCCCCAGCATCCAGGGGCACCCTCCACCAGGCCTCCACTCATGTCTCCCACCACCCCCACCCCCCAGCATCCAGGGGCACCCTCCACCAGGCCGCCACCCATGTCTCCCACCACCCCCACCCCCCAGCATCCAGGGGCACCCTCCACCAGGCCCCCACCCATGTCTCTCACCACCCCCACCCCCCAGCAGTGCAGGGGCACCCTCCACCAGGCCCCCGCTCATGTCCCCTATCACCCCCACCCCCCCGCCACCAGGGGCACCCTCCACCAGGCCCCCACTCATGTCTCCCACCACCCCACCCCCCAGCATCCAGGGGCACCCTCCACCAGGCCGCCACCCATGTCTCCCACCACCCCCACCCCCCAGCCACCAGGGGCACCCTCCACCAGGCCCCCACTCATGTCTCCCACCACCCCCACCCCCCAGCATCCAGGGGCACCCTCCACCAGGCCCCCACCCATGTCTCCCACCACCACCACCCCCCAGCCACCAGGGGCACCCTCCACCAGGCCCCCACTCATGTCTCCCACCACCCCCACCCCCCAGCAGTGCAGGGGCAGCCTCCACCAGGCCCCCACTCATGTCCCCTATCACCCCCACCCCCCAGCCACCAGGGGCACCCTCCACCAGGCCCCCATCCATGTCTCCCACCACCCCCACCCCCCAGCAGTGCAGGGGCACCCTCCACCAGGCCCCCACTCATGTCCCCTATCACCCCCACCCCCCGGCCACCAGGGGCACCCTCCACCAGGCCCCCACTCATGTCCCCTATCACCCCCACCCCCCAGCCACCAGGGGCACACTCCACCAGGCCCCCATCCATGTCTCCCACCACCCCCACCCCCCAGCAGTGCAGGGGCACCCTCCACCAGGCCCCCACACATGTCCCCTATCACCCCCACCCCCCAGCCACCAGGGGCACCCTCCACCAGGCCCCCACTCATGTCCCCTATCACCCCCACCCCCCAGCCACCAGGGGCACCCTCCACCAGGCCCCCATCCATGTCTCCCACCACCCCCACCCCCCAGCAGTGCAGGGGCAGCCTCCACCAGGCCCCCACTCATGTCCCCTATCACCCCCACCCCCCCGCCACCAGGGGCACCCTCCACCAGGCCCCCATCCATGTCTCCCACCACCCCCACCCCCCAGCAGTGCAGGGGCAGCCTCCACCAGGCCCCCACTCATGTCTCCCACCACCCCCACCCCCCAGCAGTGCAGGGGCAGCAGGCAGTCAGGCAGCAGCAGGTGGGAGCGTGCTCGGGGCTCTGGGGGGCAGTAGTTCGGCCTTCCGGGCAGGAGCGTGGTATTCCGTGTGCGTACGCGTGGCCAGCTTGGTACGGAGTGATTTGGCACGTGAAAATCCTGCACGTCAGCGTGAAAACCAAGGAAAGGCCCTCAGCGCGTAAGCGCGTCTGTGACGTGACCCGCACGGGTGTTTCCCACACAGCACGTGATGACAGAGCACACGTGGAAAGACTGCACGTCAGAGTGTAATCGCGTGTGATTGGTGGAAATGGCCCTACACGCAGAAGTGACAAAGCGTGTGATTTGTGGAAATGGCCCTACACGCAGAAGTGACAAAGCGTGTGATTGGTGGAAATGGCCCTACACGCAGAAGTTACAAAGCGTGTAATTGGTGGAAATGGCCCTACACGCAGAAGTGACAAAGCATGTAATTGGTGGAAATGGCCCTAGCGCGTACACGCCGCGTAAGTGACGCTGGACGTGTGGGCCTGTATAAAAGGTACGTGTAGAACACGTTTTCCTTGTACGTGCTTTTCGTGGAGAGCGAGTGGGTGAATTCTGTACTTCTTGTCGTTTCACACGCGATTTACTTCACGGCGTTTCAAGTTCGTATTCCCTGTTACCTCTGACAGCTTTTTCTCTTTTTTCGCTTTTACTGGTTTACCTGGGCCTGTTCCCTCAAACAGTGTTCCCTTCTACTGTTGTCCTGTCTCCTCAGACAGCGTACAAATCTTCTTTTGGCGGGGGTGTTGCCAACCAAACGTGCTCCTTTTACACGCTCGTTTACCAGGCAGACGGTGAGTCACGCACGTATCTAACATCTGTGCTTGCCCCGTGTGTAGCCTACCCCTTCAGAGGTCATTCTAGGCTGCGTGTGACACGCATACGTTCATTCTTGTGTTACTGGGTGCCACAGCGTAGTGCAGGTTTTTCTTTCTGCACACGTGGTCTAGGAGGGGTTGCGTGCACGTCATCTCCCTTTTTTGGGGCTCCTGTGCATAGCGTGACCCGTCATCTTTCCCCAGGGGTTACAATCAGCCTTGCAAGAGCACTAGGGTACAATTACCATCTGGTACCCAACCCCTTTGACCCCCAATTGCCCAGGACAATAGTTTACAGCCACTCCCATATGCACATTTACATCAGTGCCATGGCTGGGAGGCGAGGATTCCGTAAGGGTGGCAAAGGTGGAAGAGCCACAAGTGGTGGCCGTGGTGGATCCGGTAGGGGACGTGGTCGTTACTTGCAGGGTGAGCCTGTCCCCCCATGTGTGGAGGACCAGTCAAGGGCACCCATAATCCCCCCCCTCCCGTTGAGGCTGATGTGGCTGACACCATCCATGCTCAGCCCTTGTTGGACCAGCCCATTGTGGCACCAGATCTGGCTGACGCCATGGCTGACTTCCAGGTCAGCAGGCCTATGACACGTGCGCTGGTGCACGTTGATGTCACCATGCCACGTGCATCTGGGCCAGCAAGGCTCATCTGCTGCACCAAGGAGGCAGGTCGGAGAGGCTGCAGGGGCAGCTGCGGCTCCATCCACCCCAGCCCTCACACACCCAGCCAGGACAGTATCGGTCCTAGTCCATGCTGCTGACATTCCCCCTGACACCATCACACTAGAGCCAATGCCTGCACCAACTCCCATGCTGAGAGTGCAATCCCACACTCCTGATACAGAGTCCACCAGGGCTCCTGCCCCTAGTGTCCAGAGCGGCGCAGGACACTCAGGATCACCACCACCTTCCAAGCGGAAGAGGAAGAGTGCTCGTCCGGCACAGGCTGATGCCCCAGACACGGCTACACAGTCCGGCCCGTCCAGGAAGCCCAGCTTCACGGATGACGAACTGAATGCACTTGTCGAGTATGTGTCCGGACATGACAACGAGATGGTCATTGTTGCAGGATCCAAGACCACACCTGCACAACGCCAGGCACACTGGCAGACTGTTGCGGACATCGTAAGTGCCCTTGGAATCGTGAGGCGCACAGCCAATGATTGCTATAAGCGCTGGAATGACCTAAAGCGCAGGGCAAAGAGTAAGCTGGCCTCAAGTCATGCCGCAACTCTAGTGACTGGAGGTGGGTCTCCAGTAGTAGACATGGAACTCACTCCACATGAGTCAGTCGCTGGGACCTACGTCACGGAGGAACAGATCCAAGGCGTGGGAGATCTGGCTGATTACGAGGCATTGTCCGGTGAGTGCACATGCATGTGTGTGTCATCCATGTGCATGGTGTGTGTGTGAGGGCTTCTGTTTGTGTGCCAGGTGAGAGTGTGTGCGCCTGAGTCGTATGGGTCAGCCATGTGCTTCATGCAATACTTCCTGCGCAGCTGCATTTGGCCATAGCAGTATCCCTTCTGCCAACAGTAGACATCTAGCCCAACTGCACGCCAGTTGCCCTTGAAGTGTCACCTTGCCACAACATAGTTGCTTATTTTTCACTGTTCATTCAGTCAGATTGTTTGCATTCCACCACTTTTACTAGGCATGTCGCTGTCCACTAGTCACATGTCTGACATGGCTATGGTAAAGTGGAGTGACTTTGTTACCTGGATATCATTTGTACACACATGTCCCTGTGCAATTGGACCATTTCAGACTGGCAGCTCCAGGTGAAAAATCTGACCTGTTAGAATTAGAAAAGCGATTACATGCGGGAACTGGACTGAATGAATAGGTGCTGCCCTCCTCTCCATCTTCACTCAATAGCAATGGTACATGCCATCTGTGTGATGGCATGTGTGTTTCACCTGGCAATCACAGGCCAATGTGTGATGCCACTGCCAGGCAGCATGCAGAAAATGTGTTCATCTTCCATCTTGGTGTCATCAGTGTGTGCCATTTGCCTGCACTTCATACGCAGTGAGGGTGCATGCATGGGAGGGTTTTAGTCATGTGGGACATGTGTCAATCAAGTACTGGTTCTCTTGCTTCTCAGCCCTCATTGTGTGCCATGGTGCTAATGCCTGTTTCCATTTCTTTGTTTTCATGTCTTTGCAGGGGAAGACGCACCTGATACTGCTGGGGTTGTGGAGATGGTGCAGACCCAGGAGGGGTCCGAGGGCCGACCAACCACCAGTGAGGGACGTGGTGTGGTGGTGGGGGAGAACCCACAAGTGCTGCAGGTCGTGCTCTCAAGGGGTGTCTCTGGCTGCACCTCCCCCGAGCTGTACTCAGGTGTTGATTCGGATGAGACCTACGTGCCGTCGCAGGTGAGTGTTCCAGGGAGGGATTCTGTTCTGTCTCACCCACCTGCACCAGGGTCAGAACCCTCCATGGGGATGTCAGTGTTGGCAGCTACGCCTTTGGTGGTTACGGATGCAGGGTCACACTCCGCGACATCTGATCCTGTTCCTGGGCCAGCAGATCAGAGGGGGAATGCAGTCCTGCAGCCTCAGGCAGTGCCGGCACAGCAAGGCGCAGTTCGCCTTGCCCCAGACAGGTGTGGTGCCCGCCGACGTGGTGGCCGTACGCCACCTGGCAATACCGCATGGGAGCAATCCATTTACGGTATGGCAACCCAACAGGCTGCATCATCCGAGATGATGGCTCAGGCCATGGATAGGGTGGCCACTTCCATTGTCCCCCAGAAAGGCTGATGGAGCGACTAGAGCAGGCAACCGACTCCATCTGCCAGTCACACAGGGAGGACATGTTGGGGTCCAACAGGGACAGGCGGGCGGCACTGGCGACTCTGCAGGAGGCCATCTCCATTGAGTCCCAGGGCCACAGGGAAGCCCTGAGGCAGGAGCTCCTTCACCTCAGGACGACTCTTGTTGAGCTTGAGGCTTCAACACACCAAAGGACAAAACAGCAGCTGGAGCGTCTCACCCGTACGCTCTCAGCTGAGATGCAGGCAACGAGGGCGGAGGTCCGGGCATCCCGTGAGTTGTTGCATGGGGACCTCCGCACACTCATCCTCCATAACCAGACCTACCACACCCGCATGCTTGCAGCCATGGAGGAGCAGACTAGGGCCTTGCGTGGGCTGCCTCCCATAGTGCAACCACCTCCGGATGCAGCTGCACAGGGTGATAATAGCGACAGCAGTGATACTCCCACAACAGGGTAGCCGTGTGGGCCATGAGCCCATGGAGGTGTTTTATTTTCCCAGGATCCACGCATGTGGGTTCTGGTGTGCATCCTGTCCTCGGACCTCCTGGGTGGCCTCCCCAACCCCCCCGGGCCCATCAATGGCCATTTTTGATTGTTTCTTATTTTTATTTTTATTTTGATTTATTTTATTCCCTATTTTTTTGGGACGATTTGTTGGCTTCCGTGGTTCCTGTGGGCATACGCTGCATTGTGGCTGGGCACATGCAGGCTTGTAATGTATTTGGTTCAGATGCTTGGGTTTGAGTCACACACACCCCTCCTGCTTCCCGTTTCCATGGGCTTGCAAAGGGTGGGCCCAAGTGACAGTGAATTACACAGTGACGTTGGACTCCCATGAGCTGTGTGGGCAGTCTGTAGTCAATACTGTGTATACATTCCTAGTGCATATTGCTGTTGTGTTGTACACTGCATGTTGCATTGATGTGTAACTCATCTTCTGTGTCTACCTCCCAATTTGCAGGTCCCTTCCTCATGTCTACACAAGGACCTCTAGTCTGGAGATGGGGTCTATGTTGGCAGCAGTGCACCTACAACTCTACATGGCGCCAACACTGCACAGTTGGTAGTGGTGGGAGTGCAGGCATTTCCAGGTGGTGAGACTACTAATATGTAACATTTGTGATGTCATGTTAATGGTAGTACGTGCTCAAGTATGTTGTTGGTCCGGCATTGCTGTGAGCATTTCAGGTGTTGCAGGTTTCTAATAGGGACACTGTACATAGTGACACTAGTGTCATGTTGTGGGGATTACTTTGTTTACCTGCAATTAGCATGACATGGCACGGTGTGTCGTGTGGCGGTGCTGGGGTTGGGTTGGCTGACATGGCACTGTCCTCTTGTTGCATTTTGCAAGTGGGTATTCATTTTAGCTGCTTGAATGTGTAACTTCACAAAACTGCATTGGTGGTGTCTGTGTGGGTAGGGATGCACACATTGTGACACTTCCAGGTGAACAATCTCAGGCTGATATGGTATTCACGGTTCATTCTCCAGACATTCAGGATCAGTGTCAGGTTGAGTCATCATTGATTGTCAGATGGAATGTGCCAGGGCAGTGTGCACTCCACAAGGGTGTGATTTCTATGTGAAGTAATTAGCCACTAGCTGTGTACGGGCTGCCTCCCCCCGTGCCCTTTCCCCACCCATGCGCAGCGGCTGTACATGTGGTTGGGGATGTGGGGCCACCACCATGTCCACGGCCAGGCCCCGGCGTGTTGCAACGTTGTGCAGGACACATGCTGCCACTATGATCCTGCACACTACTGGGGGAGCGTATAACAGCTGCCCGCCAGAACGGTCAAGGGAGCGAAAGCGTGACTTTAGCACTCCGAATGTGCGCTCCACTATGCCCCGGGTCGTAATGTGGGCTATGTTATATCTTACCTCGGGTGGCGTGGTGGGGTTCCGAATTGGCGTCATCATGTGGGGGCTGAGAGGGTAGGCACTGTCCCCTGTGGAGGTGGTGATTGGTATCATTGGTGGGGTTGTGACCTTGCTCAGTATCCAACATGCATGCATGTGCAGTGGCATACATACTCACCAAGCAGCCATGTATCGCCATGCTGCCCAGCTTCTAGGTCCCGGCTTAGGGTGGACATTCGGTAAATGAAGCTTTCGTGGGTGGACCCGGGATAGTTGGCATATACTGAGGTGATGATTCCCTTGGCATTACATGCTACCTGCACGTTGATGGAATGCCAGTGCTTGCGGTTCCTATAGATGTGCTCAGATGCCCTGGGGGGACGTAGAGCCACATGGGTGCAGTCGATGGCACCTAGCACTTTGGGGAATCATGCCACACCGTAAAAATCCAGGGTGGCAGCATGCCTTTCTGCAGGTGTTCTGGGCAGGTATTTGTGCCTGCGGACTGATGGGCGTGCAGTGATGATGTTCAAGACCTGGTGTAGGCAGCGTGACTGGGTGGCCTGTGACACCCCACCCACTATGGCACTTGTCCGCTGAAATGATCCAGTGGCTAAGAAGTGCAGTACATTGAGGACCTTCTCCAGGGGGCTGAGTGCTTGGGAGCACAGAGTGGGTGATGTGAGGTCATCCTCCCACTCACTCACCAGGTCCAGTATTATGTGTGGTGGAAACCTGTACCTCCCATACACCTGGTCATCAGGCATCCCGAAAAGGCTGGTTCTGGGTGTGAATATTCTGGCCCTGACTATCCTCCTCCTCCTTTGGTAGCCCACTGCCACTGCTGCTAGGAACGGTATGTTCATCCTGGCGTCTGAGCTTGTTATTGTTAAAGTGCGCAAATTTATGCTTTGCGCGTGTTCTAGGCGAGTGTGTGACCCGCGCACCCCTGGAATCCAGTTCCCAGTCCAATAGCGTGTGGAAATTCACACGCACCACGGGATACAGGTTCGCTGACGTACTTGCGTGTGTAAGTGCCCGCGCACCCATGAAATACACGTACATAGGCCAATCGCGTGTACGCGCACTTTTGTCCAATTACACGCGATGACACTCTGACGTGCAGTATTTCCACGTGTGCTCCGTCATCACGTGCTGAGTGGGGAACACCCGTGCGGGTCACGTCACAGACGCGCTTACGCGCTGAGGGACTCTGGTCCAATAGAATCGCGTATGCGTGCTGACGCGCTTACGCGCTAAGGGCCTTTCCTCGGATTTCACGCTGACGTGCAGGATTTTCACATGCCAAATCACTCCGTATCAAGCTGGCCACGCAAAAACATACGGAAGACCACGCTCCTGCCCAGAAGGCCGAGTTACTGCCCCCCAGTACCCCGAGCAGCCTCCCACGTGCCATCTGCTGCTGCCTGCCTGCCTGCCTGCCTGCTGCCACCGTGCCCTGCCATTTGGTGCCTGCACATCAGCCATCTGCAGGGGTCCAGTTGCTGTGTCCACCCCTGCTGGAACTGAAGACTCCCGACTGGGATTACATCGCTCCACAGCCCAGCCCCAGGACCCAGTTGCCCACCCACACCTGCCTCTGGGGTTGCCATGTCGGGCACTTCCACATCTGGCACCAGTGGCAACCCCAGGCCAGAGGGGCAGAGGGGCACCAGCTTCACTGCCACCGAAGTTGGTGTCCTGGTGGAGCATGTCCTGGGGCAGTATGATGCCCTCTTTGGATCGTCCCGCGCCAGCAAGGAAGGACGGGAGAGGATCTGGGCCGACTGTGTGGTTGCCATCAACGCGGAGGGGGTGGCAACCCGCAACGTCCTGAAGATCAAGAAGCGCTGGGAGGACTTGAGGTCCAGGACCCTTGTGAAGGCCCGGCGCCTCGTGGAGGGGGGCCGGGGCCGCATGAGTTCCATCCAGATGAGGGTCCTGGAACGCGTACGCCCAGCGCTCCACGCCCAGATCCTTGAGAGGGAGGCCCGTCTGGAGTTGAGCGGTAAGTGTCCAAGCATTACTGTGTGAGACAGGGCATGTTGCGGTGTGCTGGTTCTATGATACTTGCCTGTATGTGTGCCATAGGCCATGTATGCATGTATGTGTGCAGGGACATCATGGTAATGCATGTGCGACCAGTGATGTGTGACCCACATGGTTGTTGCATGTGTTCAAATGCCGCATGGGGAGCCCTATGCAGATTTTGAACATGAGAGCATGCCAGTCTCTGTACCTGGACATGGGTGGGGGTGAGGGATGGGTGCTGATGCCAGGTACATATATGGTAGCCATGTCTGTGTGCCTGACCTGCGTGTCTGTGACTTGTGCATGCCATGGATGCATGACACATGTGTGTGACAATGCACAGATTCAGTGAAGCAGCCAAATTACCCTTGTATCCGCTGTGTTTGGTGTGTTTGGGGCCAGATGGATGTGACTGAGGTGAAGTGTGTGCATGTGATAGCCATGAGCCATGATGCATGTGAGTTACATATCATTGAATGTTTCAAGAGTCCATTGGACATGCATGGAAATGTCCATGGCATGCACCATGCCTGTTACTGTGTGTGTTTTGCCTGGACTGACCCATGTGTTGTGGAGGGACATGATGGAAGTGTACTTTGACAGTGGTGCTCATCTGCTATTGCTTCCCGTCTAGGGGACCATTGTACAGTTCCCTGATGCTTGTGTTCTTTGTCTCCCTCTACGCAGCGGCCAATGAAGAAGAGGGCGGAGACGGCGCTGTGGAGCAAGGCGGCGGGGATGCCCCCACGGCTGCAGCGGAAGGGGTGGGTGAGCCCCCACAGGGGCCTGCTACGGTGGGAGACGGTGAGGAGCCATCCAGGTTGGTGGTTTGCACAGAGGAGGAGGAGGCCGCCACTGGGGCACACATGGGGCCTGGTGGGGGCATCCCTGCTGGTGCAAGTGGTGCAGTCCAGGGCCAGGGGCAGGAGGCAGCACAGGTCACCGTGGAGGGGCCTGTGCATGTCGCTGTCCCTGACCCTGTGAGTGCACCACCATGCACCAGCAGGGATGCCCCGTCCCAGGCCCGTCCGCAGGTAGAGGGGATGTCCATGTCACCTGACTCCCCTCCACCTGCGGACGTGGGAACCCCTGGCCGTGTGGAGAAGGTCCTGATTGGGGTCGCGATGCGCACGGCTGTGATTCGTGATGCCGTGCGTGCTTCCCAGGAGGAGCACGCACGTCATCACGAAGTGCACCGTGCCGACGTGGCCCAATTGGGATCGGCCATGTTCGGGGGTTTCCTGCATGTGTTGGCCAATCTGGCGGCCCTCTCCTCCTCTGTGCAGGCTATACACCAGTCGTTCTCCTTGCCGTCTTCCGGCCCAGATGCCACCAGGGCCCCCTGTGGACCTGCCCCGACCAATGCAGCCAGCTCAGTGGGGATCCCATCCCTGCCACAGTTGGGAGTTGGAGGTCCAGCAGGGGTGGACAACACAGCAACTGCACCCCAGCAGATGGAAGATGTGACAGCATCATCGGGCAGGGCACGTGCACGACGGCGTCGGTGGTTTCCATCAGCCTGGATGCCGTCGTGCTGGCAGAGGCAGTGGCGTCGGAGGCAGCAGCAGGCTCGACGTGGGAGGCATCATGGCTCGGGGCCATCAAGATCAGAGGGGCAGGCATCGGCCGGAGGGCAGGGCAACCCTGGGATGGTGGTGTCTTCCGTGTGGGAGCAGTTGGTCCAGTGGATAGGTGCGGAGCGGCAGCGGGCGGAAGAGGAGCGGCTCACCATGGTCAGGGCGGAGTTCTCCATGCGTCGGGCGTTGAGGCGGGCTGAGTGCCTCGAGGAAGCTCGCAGGGAGTTTGAGCTGGACATGGGGTTATCCCTGCGAGACCTCGGGGCCAGGACAGAGTCCCGCCTCCAGGACATCGACATGGAGTTCGATGATGCCCTGGCCAGCAACATCACCGAGTGAGCCGCAGGACTTGCCCGCTGCCTTTGTATATAGTTATTTAGTTAGTTAGTGTTAGGTTTCCTTTATTAATTTTTATTTTTTTGGACCGCTTGGACAATGGCCACTTTTTTGTATATATTATTTTCATTAGGTAGTAGTAGGTTTCATTTATGGTGTTGGGCTCATGGACCCTGGAATATTCGTGTATATAGTTTGCTTTTTGAAGAAACATTTTTTTTATTAATTATTGTGTTCACCATGAGGAAATGGTTTTTCATTATTTTCCTTCCACATGATATTGCTTTGGACAACATTTGTTTTTGGATTACTTTGTTTTTTTTATTTTTACATTTGTTCTCGGACATGGACCATTTATTTTGTTATCCCCATTGTTGTATGTTTGATTTGTTTACTTATTTTTCATCTTTAATACATGTTTTTTTAACTTTCACTTGTGGTATTTTCTCATTGGTTTCATACATGTCATGATATGGGTTTTGACATTCACTTGCACCCATTGTGTATGTGTGTGTGACGGACATGTGTTCATTTACAGACTTGCCATTGGGGTTGTATCATGTAATTGCATTCACTATGTGGGTGGATGCAATCCTTGCCTGGGTGTTTGTGCTGGGTATGCTGCCCATTACTGCCATGATTGAGTATCGTCAGGACCTGGGGGCAGGGGGACATGTGTGGGTGCCTGGTGGAGGCTGCCCCTGCACTGCTGGGGGGTGGGGGTGGTGGGTGACATGGGTGGGGGCCTGGTGGAGGATGCCCCTGCACTGCTGGGGGGTGGGGGTGGTGGGAGACATGGGTGGGGGCCTTGTGAAGGGTGCCCCTGCACTGCTGGGGGGTGGGGGTGATAGGGGACATGAGTGGGGGCCTGGTGGAGGGTGCCCCTGCACTGCTGGGGGGTGGGGGTGATAGGGGACATGGGTGGGGGCCTGGTGGAGGCTGCCCCTGCACTGCTGGGGGGTGGGGGTGGTGGGAGACATGGGTGGGGGCCTGGTGGAGGATGCCCCTGCACTGCTGGGGGGTGGGGGTGGTGGGAAACATGGGTGGGGGCCTGGTGGAGGATGCCCCTGCACTGCTGGGGGGTGGGGGTGGTGGGTGACATGGGTGGGGGCCTGGTGGAGGATGCCCCTGCACTGCTGGGGAGTGGGGGTGGTGGGTGACATGGGTGGGGGCCTGGTGGAGGATGCCCCTGCACTGCTGGGGGGTGGGGGTGGTGGGAGACATGGGTGGGGGCCTTGTGAAGGGTGCCCCTGCACTGCTGGGGGGTGGGGGTGATAGGGGACATGAGTGGGGGCCTGGTGGAGGGTGCCCCTGCACTGCTGGGGGGTGGGGGTGATAGGGGACATGGGTGGGGGCCTGGTGGAGGGTGCCCCTGCACTGCTGGGGGGTGGGGGTGGTAGGAGACATGGATGGGGGCCTGGTGGAGGGTGCCCCTGGTGGCTGGGGGGTGGGGGTGGTGGGAGACATGGGTGGGGGCCTGGTGGAGGATGCCCCTGCACTGCTGGGGGGTGGGGGTGGTGGGTGACATGGGTGGGGGCCTGGTGGAGGATGCCCCTGCACTGCTGGGGGGTGGGGGTGGTGGGTGACATGGGTGGGGGCCTGCTGGCAGGTGCCCCACAGTGCTGGGGGGTGGGGGTGGTGGGAGACATGGGTGGGGGCCTGGTGGAGGCTGCCCCTGGTGGCTGGGGGGTGGGGGTGGTGGGTGACATGGGTGGGGGCTTGGTGGAGGATGCCCCTGCACTGCTGGGGGGTGGGGGTGGTGGGAGACATGGGTGGGGGCCTGGTGGAGGCTGCCCCTGGTGGCTGGGGGGTGGGGGTGGTGGGAGACATGGGTGGGGGCCTGGTGGAGGATGCCCCTGCACTGCTGGGGGGTGGGGGTGGTGGGTGACATGGGTTGGGGCCTGGTGGAGGCTGCCCCTGGTGGCTGGGGGGTGGGGGTGGTGGGAGACATGGGTGGGGGCCTGGTGGAGGATGCCCCTGCACTGCTGGGGGGTGGGGGTGGTGGGAGACATGGATGGGGGCCTGGTGGAGGGTGCCCCTGGTGGCTGGGGGGTGGGGGTGGTGGGAGACATGGATGGGGGCCTTGTGAAGGGTGCCCCTGGTGGCAGGGGGGTGGGGGTGATAGGGGACATGAGTGGGGGCATGGTGGAGGCTGCCCCTGCACTGCTGGGGGGTGGGGGTGGTGGGAGACATGGGTGGGGGCCTGGTGGAGGATGCCCCTGCACTGCTGGGGGGTGGGGGTGGTGGGAGACATGGGTGGGGGCCTGGTGGAGGCTGCCCCTGGTGGCTGGGGGGTGGGGGTGGTGGGTGACATGGGTGGGGGCCTGGTGGAGGATGCCCCTGCACTGCTGGGGGGTGGGGGTGGTGGGAGACATGGGTGGGGGCCTGGTGGAGGCTGCCCCTGGTGGCTGGGGGGTGGGGGTGGTGGGAGACATGGGTGGGGGCCTGGTGGAGGATGCCCCTGCACTGCTGGGGGGTGGGGGTGGTGGGTGACATGGGTGGGGGCCTGGTGGAGGCTGCCCCTGGTGGCTGGGGGGTGGGGGTGGTGGGAGACATGGGTGGGGGCCTGGTGGAGGATGCCCCTGCACTGCTGGGGGGTGGGGGTGGTGGGAGACATGGATGGGGGCCTGGTGGAGGGTGCCCCTGGTGGCTGGGGGGTGGGGGTGGTGGGAGACATGGATGGGGGCCTTGTGAAGGGTGCCCCTGGTGGCGGGGGGTGTGGGGGTGATAGGGGACATGAGTGGGGGCCTGGTGGAGGCTGCCCCTGCACTGCTGGGGGGTGGGGGTGGTGGGAGACATGGGTGGGGGCCTGGTGGAGGATGCCCCTGCACTGCTGGGGGGTGGGGGTGGTGGGAGACATGGGTGGAGGCCTGGTGGAGGATGCCCCTGCAATGCTGGGGGTGGGGGTGGTGGGAGACATGGGTGGGGGCCTGGTGGAGGCTGCCCCTGGTGGCTGGGGGGTGGGGGTGGTGGGAGACATGGGTGGGGGCC
The DNA here is from genome assembly GCF_040938575.1 of Ambystoma mexicanum. Classification (NCBI taxonomy): domain Eukaryota; kingdom Metazoa; phylum Chordata; class Amphibia; order Caudata; family Ambystomatidae; genus Ambystoma; species Ambystoma mexicanum. The sequence goes on from NC_090937.1 coordinate 435,267,510, forward strand.
TGGTGGAGGATGCCCCTGCACTGCTGGGGGGTGGGGGTGGTGGGTGACATGGGTGGGGGCCTGGTGGAGGATGCCCCTGCACTGCTGGGGGGTGGGGGTGGTGGGAGACATGGGTGGGGGCCTGGTGGAGGATGCCCCTGCACTGCTGGGGGGTGGGGGTGGTGGGAGACATGGGTGGGGGCCTGGTGGAGGATGCCCCTGCACTGCTGGGGGGTGGGGGTGGTGGGTGACATGAGCAGGTGTGCAGGGTTGTCCCCTGTGGTGTGTGCTGCCTGCAGAGGCCGTGGAGGGTGTACAGGTAATACCTGGGAGCACACAGCCAAATCGCGTGTGGAACTTCCCGCGCACCCCTGAAATCCACGTACCCGGCCAAATCGCGTGTGTAACTTCCCGCGCACCCCTGAAATCCACGTACCCTGACAAATCGCGTGTGGTACTTCCCGCGCACCCCTGAAATCCACGTACCCTGACTAATCGCGTGTGGAACTTCCCGCGCACCCCTGCAATCCACGTACCCTGCCTAATCGCGTGTGGAACTTCCCGCGCACCCCTGCAATCCACGTACCCGGCCAAATCGCGTGTGGTACTTCCCGCGCACCCCTGAAATCCACGTACCCGGCCTTATCGCGTGTGGTACTTCCCGCGCACCCCTGAAATCCACGTACACGGCCAAATCGCGTGTGGAACTTCCCGCGCACCCCTGCAATCCACGTACCCTGCCTAATCGCGTGTGGTACTTCCCGCGCACCCCTGAAATCCACGTACCCGGCCAAATCGCGTGTGGTACTTCCCGCGCACCCCTGAAATCCACGTACACGGCCAAATCGCGTGTGGAACATCCCGCGCACCCCTGCAATCCACGTACCCTGCCTAATCGCGTGTGGAACTTCCCGCGCACCCCTGAAATCCACGTACCCGGCCAAATCGCGTGTGGAACTTCTGGCGCACCCCTGTAATCCACGTACCCTGACTAATCGCGTGTGGAACTTCCTGCGCACCCCTGAAATCCACGTACCCGGCCAAATCGCATGTGGAACTTCCCGCGCACCCCTGAAATCCACGTACCCTGCCTAATCGCGTGTGGAACTTCCCGCGCACCCCTGCAATCCACGTACCCTGCCTAATCGCGTGTGGAACTTCCCGCGCACCCCTGAAATCCACGTACCCGGCCAAATCGCGTGTGGAACTTCCCGCGCACCCCTGAAATCCACGTACCCTGCCTAATCGTGTGTGGAACTTCCTGCGCACCCCTGAAATCCACGTACCCGGCCAAATCGCGTGTGGAACTTCCCGCGCACCCCTGAAATCCACGTACCCTGCCTAATCGCGTGTGGAACTTCCCGCGCACCCCTGCAATCCACGTACCCTGCCTAATCGCGTGTGGAACTTCCCGCGCACCCCTGAAATCCACGTACCCGGCCAAATCGCGTGTGGAACTTCCCGCGCACCCCTGAAATCCACGTACCCTGCCTAATTGCGTGTGGAACTTCCCGCACACCCCTGAAATCCACGTACCCGGCCATATCGCGTGTGGAACTTCCCGCGCACCCCTGCAATCCACGTACCCTGACAAATCACGTGTGGTACTTCCCACGCACCCCTGTAATCCACGTACCCGGCCAATTTGCGTGTGAGACTTCCCGCGCACCCCGGTATACACGCACACGTTTTTTTTCTGTCAGCGCGTGTCTGTGTTTGTGGGTACCCCTTTGCACGTCATTTGTCCTGGAGGGCCACAGTATTGGGCATTCATCATGGCTGTATATAGGTGCTATTTGTTGGCGCACCTTTTGGCGCACATTTCTTCCAGGCGCAGAGACGCTACCGCCTGCTTTCTTGTGGCGGTCGTGTTTGTGCCTGTGCGCTGGTTTGAGCGTGCGCTTTTTTGCCCTATTCTATTCCATGAATACGTGTTGTAGGCGAGCGTGTGGGCGTTCCGCGCACTTGTACCCTGTGCTTCCCCCGTGACGCCCACATTTTGGCAAGTTGTTCCCCATGCCGAGTGGTACGCCCCGTGTTCCGCCTACTTTTGTTGCGTGCGCCGCGCTATGTGCGATTTTCGCTGTGGCCTGTGCGATTTTCGCTGTGACCTGGTGCACGCTGTTTGATGGCCTGTGCGCCAACGTGCGCCGCGCACTTTTTTATCGCACATCCGCTGGTTTTCTCGCGCACGGACTTCCATGAATCGACGTGCGCTGCTTTTCGTGCGATTTTCGCACTTGCACTGCGATTTTCGCTATTCCACTGCGAATCGCACGTTTTTGGCCACTTGCGCCGCGCTAATTATTCCATGAATCGGCCTATGTGTGTGGTGAAGATGGCAGAAGTGGAGAAAGTCAGGGTGTTGGTGCTCGGAGATATGTTTGTGCATGGTTTACAGCAGTACGCTGAATGCAGGCATGTTGCAAAGAACTTTGATGTGAAAGGAGTGGAGGTGGTGTGGAGCACTGTGCCTGATTGCAATGTACAGGGAATTGTACAAGTTTGTGAGGATATGGCCACGATGAACAGTCCGCATGTGGTAGTTTTGCACTATGGTGCTTTCCATTTGGGCAACGTCAGTGCCCCTACTTTGTTGGCTGATTTGGAATGCTTGGTTCAAGCCGTAATGAAGATCCTTCCAAATGCGAAAGTAATTTTTTCTGGATTACTACCTAGGGCAATATGGGACAATAGTTCCGTTTTTTGTCCTCAACAAAATATTGCTAGGTGTGTCATCAACCGAGGCATGTGTGCCTTCATGCTTAGAGCTGGTATGTTCTTCTGTAACAATGAGAATATTGATGCCAGTAATGCTGTTAATTTTAAAGAAGATGACATTTCTTTATCTTTTACGGGAAATGCCTTTTTATTTTGGAATGTAAGGGTTGCTTTGGAGAAGGTTATGTAAAGATTTTAGGAGTAAAGTAAGAAAAAAAAACAAGAAAAAAAATACAAAATAACAGGTGTCTGTCAAGCATGTGTAAAAAAAAAATGGCTCTTTTCAGAGCCAACTTCAAAGGGGAAATAGGGCACAATATTTAAATTTACATTCACCACGCTCAGATTTTCGATGTGTCCGCGGACATGGCGGTAGTCCGCGAACATGAAAATCACTACGAGGGGGTTAGTATGTTCTATGTTACATGTATATGAAGTCAGGGATATTATGGTTAAGTTGTGCTACTAAAAACCTATGAAATTCAGTGAAAAAAGTTTGTTAAAGGGAGGTTATGGTTAAGTTGCACTACTAAAAACCTATGAAATTCAGTGAAAAAACTTTGTTAAAGGGACGTTATGGTTCAAATTAAAACCGAAAAACCCCTGAAATTCGGCAGTTATGGTAATATAAGCAACCATAACTCGCGCCGCCACTGTGCACTGCTAACACTAACACCCAGGACATCAAAGATGACATCACAAATGTCATTGATGACATCACTGATGACATCACATGTGCATTTACCTTTCATGAAAAGTCTGTACAAGGGATTTTTAGTGTAATGTTAATAAAAAAAGTGTCAAAGATTATTGGAATAAATATCAAGTGCTAATCAGTGCATTAAGCTATGCATTGATATAAATAGCATTCGATTATTAACTTCAATCCAGTATACTAAGGTACTCATGTAGAAACATAGGCATCTGTGCAGCATACATGATGGAGGTGCAATATTCATAAGCTTGCCATGTTGAATATTGAAATGATAACTGTTTTCATATTAGAGTTTTGCGTACAGTAAAACTTGTGATAAGTAGGTAATAAAACCCACTTACTACATAATTGCATTATTATACACAAATCACAAAGAGACAACACCACATACAAATATGAATATATACAAGGGAATTGAAGTAGGAAAAAGAAACAGCAATAGTAGCAGAAAGTGTTCATAACCTAACTGATTACCTTTATGGAGAGAAATGATTGCTCTGTTTCAAAACTGTTACTTACCCTATCTATATATATCACATGATGTGTCTGGACCCTAAGGAAAATAGTGTGAGTACAACATATAAAAATATGAGCATATACAGGGAAAGTACAGTAATAAAAAAACATCAAAAGTATCAGAAAGTGCTGATAAATCTACTGATAATTTTAATGCACAAAAAAGATTGCTGTCTTTCAAGGTTGTGACTTCTCCTATGTATATGTTTCATATGATATGACTGGACCATAAGGGAATTACTCTAAGAACATACTTGAAGGATAAGTCTACGAATATAGTAATTTATAATTTTTAGTTCCTGACTGTTACTGAAAAAAATCATGTGGCCTAGATATGTCAGGAAGGGAAAAAAAGGGAGAGCCAGCCACGTGATGTCATCAGTGATGTCATCAATGACATTTGTGATGTCATCTTTGATGTCCTGGGTGTTAGTGTTAGCAGTGCACGGTGGCGGCGCGAGTTATGGTTGCTTATCTTACCATAACTGCCAAATTTCAGGGGTTTTTCGGTTTTACTTTGAACCATAACGTCCCTTTAACAAAGTTTTTTCACTGAATATATATATATATATATATATATGACTTCTTCCTGGCAATATTGCATATTCTCTTTGTCAACTTTGTACCTTTCTCTGCCAATACTGTCATCAGCTTTACAGAATCTTTCCAGTACTTTCCTGTACTCTACCTCTATGTTGCCGCACACTAAAATGTCATCTACTTATTGTATTACTGCGCTGTCACGCTTTACATTTCCCAAGTCCATCTTCAGCACTTGTTAAAGACCGAGGGGGATTCACAGTACCTCCAGGGTACCTGAGTATGTTTTAGTTTAATTCTGCGGAAAGGGAACAAGGTAAATTACTGTAATTCTTTGTGCAAGGGGATGGGAAAGAAAGCATTCTTTAAATCAATCACTGCCAAATATTTAGCATTGGATGGGATGTTACATAATATTATAGCTAGGTTTGGAACTAATGGGAACTCTGACTCAACAATATTATTCAGGGGGTGTAAGTCCTGGATAAATCTCCATGACCCCCTGTTGCTTTTTTCACCAGGTACACAGCTGTGTTACATCGGGATTCTGAAGGCACTAATATCGCTTGTCGCACTAAGTCAGCAATTGTTTCATAGATACCTTTGTTAGCTTCTTTGGACATGGGATAGTGTATTACTCATGGTAAAATAGTGACTTGCTTCAATTGAATTGGACTTCTTTCAATAGACCAACGGCACATGATCTGCTGGTCGACAATGTGCTTGGTAGATATGCCAAATCTTCCAGGAGAATGGATTGTACTTTCTTTACTGGTGACATTCTCTGTGGTATCTCCCTATTTTCAATTATTAACTGATTGTAAAACTTACATTAAACATCACTTTGTCGTCTGAGTCATTCTCTGTAAACAAGTTTTCACCTGTTAAGTAAGTCAATCTCTGTCATTCTTCAAGAGCTATCACTGTTCTCCAGTTTGCCCCCTCCTCATCAACTCAGTGTAAAAGTACTCTGACTTCCCTCACTATTGCTGCTTCTAATTCAACTGTAATGATCTTCCCTTCCTTCACATACATGAGTACTTTTGGTCGAAACAAGAATTCTGTGGGTAATAGCCTATCCTGTATTCTTGGATGCCATGCTAAAATATATGTACCCCGTAAAGGAATACTTACAGGTTAAATTGCTCTCCTCTTTGTGCTTCCTGACCTTAAATTATGTTATGTATTATTCTGCATTCACGTAATGGATACCTTGGGTATAACCTATTATCCACTGGTCAATAAATGATATTGTCATTTTTGATTTTGCTCATCAAGCCTCTTCTCAATATATTCACTGGTGTCTTACGAGAGTATAACAATGGAATATATATGTTGTGTTCTCCTATGGTGATGGGTAAAGCATCTGTTAAAGGAATGGTGATTGTCACCTCAGAAAATCCTTGTGTGTTCATGGCAATACCTGACATTGGGAATCTTCCCACTTTAATACAAGATTAAGTCACCCCCGTATCTACTAAGAAGGACAATGTTTTGTCAGCTATGGTCACCTTGACCCTCGGTTCATTTTGTGGGTCTAGTGTAATCGATAGGATGGAACACATCAAGTCATTCTGTAGGCTGTCCAATTGTCGACACATGTCCTGTCCAGTGCCAGTGAAAGGGTTTCCTCCCACTTCTGTCACACAGCCTATTCTAGGTGTGGGTGTCTGTGGCAATATGTTTGTGTTCCATGGTGTCACTGCATTCTTTTGTGCTAGTTTCTGCCTTGGTGTTTGCTGTATCTGCATCAGGGATTGTTGTGTTTGGCATGGCATCCCTTGTTGCATCTGTTGTGTTTGTCATGTGTGTGCCTGATACTGTGTGTGATTTTGGACATAAGATGTGGGTGGTTCCGCGCTATATGATGGGGGTATGCTGTCCACCCTCTTGGTTCTGCTGCTTGCCACTTCTTTTACGTCAGTCCTTTACTTCTGCATACACTTGAAATGTGTTCCATCTTCCGACACATCAACATTGCTGTGACTGTCCTCCAAACCTAGGTTGCCCCCCATTAAACCTTTGTCCTTGTGGAGTTTGAAACCTGAACCCTCTGCCTCTTTGTGCAAACCTTCACCCTTGTGGGTAATATTTATACTTTCCCCTTACTGAATAATTTCCATTCGTTGCTGTCGGCTGTAGCTGCTGTTTCACTTGTGTATTAAAATGTTCTCCCTCCACTTGTCAATACTGCTCCTTCCACTGAAAATGCCAACAACTTCTTCTGAACTAACTTTGCTTTGTCAATCTTCCTGTCATCAACTTGCTTTCTGTCTTTCTCTTCTTTTAAACAGCACAGGTGAACAATTGTCAGTTTTATCTCCATGGCTAGGCTTCCATTTCGACACATTTTCTCAATTGTCTTTGCACTTCCTCGAGAAGTCCCTTTCATAAAAGATGATAAAAAATAGTTATTTTTTGTAACATGGTTTTCTAGTTTCTAATCACCACTTTTCTTAAATATCCTTAATGAAAGCTGTCAGATCTTAATCTACACTCATTTTGTGAGTCATAGTTGTGCTCTGTCACGGTTAGTATTTTGTGATGTTACCCCAGGATATATTGCTCGCTCCCAAATGTCATCCGATTGCTCCCATAATATGGCAGAAGGCAGGCTTTCATCCCAGCGGTCATTCTCTCTAATTGATAGACCCACTTACCTGCCCCTGATGCAAGTGATGCCAATTTATAAATTACATAATTGTTGTCTATTTGTGGCCATGGGATGTATTGCAGCAGTCCTTCTCCTTTCTCAAATAAGGAGAATTGTGTAAACCCAGCACCCTGTCCGAGTGCAGTCACCCCCTTTGTCTTTGTTTGCAGCATTTGCCATACTAATACTCTTCTGTTGTGCTATATTCCTTAGTCTATTCACAGAGGACATTCTCTCCTCTAAAATATTTGGTTGCATCTTCAGGCATTTGGGATATTCAGCAGGCTCTGGCCACCTCACCTGTTCATCCAAATCTAATCACGCTATCTCATTAACTTTCCCCTTACTTGTAGAAGCGGCTCTTGTGGCCTCCTCCTCTCCACTTTCCTCTCTCTTCAACTTGCAGAGATGCTCCTCTACTCCCCTTTATGCTATTAGTGCCATTTCTCCTACCCCTTCACAGATTGCCAATCCTCCTTCATATAGCCCCTTCCTCCTCCTCATCTGGAAGAGTATATTTTTTAAAAATCTCATCCACTTCCTTACGGTGTCTCTCTAAGCTCCTCTCTATTTCTATCTGTTCATGTTTCCTGTCTATCTCTCTCTGTCTGGGAGTGTACACCCACTAATGATATTATTGGGCCTCATTACGAGGTTGGCGGTAAGGGATTACCAGCACCGGTAAGGGCACCGGTGCCGGTAATCCCTTACCGTCCTACTACGAGGTCCCTTAGCGGGTTCCTTCCTTAACGCCTGTTTTTACCAGGCGTTATGGAAGGGACCCGTTAAGGGACTTCAGAGCTAATAATGGTACCGCAATTTGCAGTACCGTTATTAGCACCTTCCCATTGAGCCCTATGGGGGCTGAAATGGGAATGGGGAATGGCTTTTTCAATGGGGACTTACCGGTCCCGCAATGGTCGCAATAGACCGGTAAGTCCCCATTGAACGGGACGGACACAGTACCGGTATTGGAGGTAGTCATGGCGCTAGTAGCGTAATGAGGCCCATAGACTTCTTTTTGTTGCCGTTCCTTTCTTCTGTCCACACCTTGTTGTCTCTCCTGTTCCCTTTCTTCCTCTCTTTTCCTTTCTCTTTTCCTCTCCTCATTTCTTCATTTCTCATTTTACTTTCTACTTCTCATCTGTGCTCCCTTTTTCTTTTTGCCTCTTGCATCCTCTTTCTCTCCCGTTCTCCTTCATTTCTTTTTTCATTCTCTCTCCTCTCTTTTCTCTTCTTCCTGCTCCTGTCTTTCTCTAACTCCCCTTTCTATTTCATTAAAATCATCCATGCCCTTTCTATCCAACTTGAGCATTATCTATGTTCCTACCATTAATTTGGTACAATCACCATCTCATCCCTGTTGCCCTGCCTGCCTCTATCTGGACTTCCTCCCTGGCTTCTTGTCTGTTTTGCTTGTAAGTCACGGCACTCATCATATTCCACGTGTGTGGACACTTGTCTTTGTTTACTTATCTTTTCTCCACTTATAATGACTTCACTACTGTACGCAGGGGGCGTATATGTGTGATTAGTATACTCGGCCCCTGCTTTTGATGCTTATAATGGATATAATCCCTGTGCTTCCGAAGACAGATCACTGCTCTGGGGCCGAGGAGGAGGATCCGTAGGTGCTAAACCACATCAGCATGCTGATTAAGCATTCAGTCTTTAGCCAGTGGCACCTCTACCTCTTCCCCATACATTTTCCATAGTTCCAAAATGGCTTGTAGATTCTGCAACTGTTTTCCCTTCACGCGGCATGTCAATAATTGCACATTTGTTGCATTATTGTCTTCGGGTGTGGCCTCCTTGTAATCAGAGCATAACATTTTTGCCCACCTTGACCTGCACCAACTGTGTGTGGTATTTCATATTTTTGTTCTTATACTGGGGTAATGCTTTGCACAGGTGGATAATGGGAGTGTCCCCCATGACAATACGTCACAGCTCATCTTACCAATATTTACCAAATTCTATTCCGATTCTCACTCACCCTCTTTTGCCTCCCTTCCACACGCTTTCCCAAAAATAATGGTCCACAAATTCAGATTTCTGAGTCTCTCTCAGAGACCATGCCTCCTGCATCACCCAATGCTTCAGAGAGGCACCACAAACACCACTCATGCTCTGAGCAGCCCCACCTCGAAGCTCCCATAATGGACCACACTTCTCAGTCCACATAACTTCATGTCCTCCACAATACATACCAATATACACAAAAAGTCCACTTTTTATCAATCTTAAACTATATTACAACATAAAGCTGGCACCAGCAATTAATACACAAATAAATATGCTCTGGTCGCCTTCCCAGCTCCTGGTGAGGTATGTGTCTCTTTGTGTTATTACCCCATTATGAAGTTTACCAAGTGATCTTTCCTGGCCCTTGTCAGAATCTATCTCTTCATCATTTATCTCTTCATTTCATCACAATCCCCCAATATACAAGCAATCTCCTCTCCCAGTTTTTCCAGGCCTATGTCATACTTACATCTGTGGATCTGCTTAAGGTCTTAGGTGACGAGTCTCCCCTAACAGTCAGCTGCCCTCTGCCCTATCGGGCGCCCTGCAGGGACTGAACAGAACTTTCTCTAAAGGAGCTCCTGTTTCCCTCTCTTCGTTAAGTGTAATCCCACTCTCTATAGGCCACCTACAAAGTCTTCGGGCCATGGCAGTGACCCCTCGACAATCCAAAAACTCCTAGCAAACCATTACCTCTGCTACTGTCCAATAAGATAGTCCCAAATTACACAGAGGTTCTGGAGCCAGTTCAGACCAGACTCAATAACGGAAATAGACAAAGTACAAGACAAAAGCCAGCTTTATTATCATCAAAATAAAGCAGGGACAGCATGCACGCATGACATTCTTGGTGCTCTCACCGGTTACATAAAAAATCATGGTTTATATATTCAGCATTTGTCATAACTGACTTCATACTGTAATTTTAGTTACCAAAACCTACGGGGAACGGGGATTGGATAATAGTTGTGATTATACATACATTCTATAGGGGTTACATTTCTAATTGGGTATCACTTGTCTGATGGCTCCTCCTGTGACCACCTCTAAATTTATAAAGTTGAAAAAGACATAATCTCTGCAATACGTAATTGGCTGGCACCGTACTTCATAGGCGGCGTAACATTGGGGTTCTCATTGGTTGGCTTCGTACTAACCAACCTTGGACAACTGACAGGTCTTCATGACATGAGCTAGGATGCAGTAGGGGGAGAGAGGTCCACACACTGCTTTCCTTTAAATTAAAGAAGATACCATCCCTCATTGCTAGGCCATTAGCCAGGGTGATCTCTTTGTATTTGGCCTTGTGTGGCATCTCGTGTTTTGAGATATGTGTAAGGAATAAGGCAGGTATCCTAGCTGTGTTCATTGCTAATGAATAGGCAGCATTCTCCGCGTGATGGGACAGTGTTTGGAATTATTTCACCCTTCATTTATTGGGACTTTAGCTAATAGGGATGCAAGTGTTGTGTTTTCTCTTGCCACTGGGGACACTCTTGAGTTATTCTTCATGGAGACTTTTGGCTTATAGTTGTCCAGCATCTGGCTTGCAAAGGCTGGTTGTAAAGTTATGAAATGTTTATTAATCTGGGAATACCCATCTGTATTCTGGGAATTGCTATTTTGTGCTTTCAGTGCAACGTTGTGACCCTCCTTTAATATGTGGTAACCTTGGGTGTGGTTGTCGGCTCTGGCCTGAGCTCTGCACCAACCTGTATTTCTGTGGTTTCAGCATTTTGAGTTCTAATGAAGCCTTAATTCCCGTTGTTTAGTTAGAAGCATGGTATGGCTTCCATTTTGGAAAAGATGGGTGGCCATTCCTGTTGTGTTTCGTTATTAGTGAGCTATATTTGCATGTCGTTCATGTTGCATTCAGTGTATACATTGCTTATCTTAGTATTCTTCATGTTTTATGGGTGCTATGTCAATATTCTTCATGTATAAACGCATATATTACCTAATTTACACGTTCTTCCTGTTGAGTGTATTTTTGCTTCATGTCTGATGCATGCACCTGTATTGTCATAACATTCATTTTATTACTCTTGCCATCTTTAGCTCATATTTTGTCCATCTCCTGCTATACCTGCCTGGGAGAAGGATGGTACAGTGCCCTCAGTGAGTAGCGTTTCTCAACTGCTGTAATATTGGGCCGGGGGCGGAGCAGAAGTTATGGATGATGTATTCATCTGCCTTGCAACGCTAGTACAATGGTTTTCAAAAGAAGAGGAATATCAAGGAGGAGAAGAAGACGGTAATATGCAAAAGGAAGAATGAAAGAAGATACCAGTAGCACCACCTATAGCAGAGGAGTGTGGGAGATGAGTGACTTTGGATGATGAAGAGAAGAGGGAGCAGCGGCAGCAGTATCAGAGGAAGTTAATCCAGGCATCTTTACGGCAGAGAATCTGTAGATTAAGTTGAAAGAAAGTGTCAAGAATAGAGTTGGGATTATTACAAACTGAACAAGCATTAAACATGCCAATTGAAAAGGAAGGAGGAATAATAGATGAATAAGAAATATAGGTCACATTAGAGAAATTCTGAGAGTGAACAAGGGGTGAGCGTAAGAAGATACAAATAGTATTGTGAACAGGCATAAAAGGATACATAAGATTGAAAGAGGGGAACAAAGAAACCATAGCAGAAACACCTAAAAACAACAGAAGAAAATGAAAGGTAAGACTTCTTTAGTGGATAAAACATGAAAGGTATGCAATATCAGGTGGCACAGTGTCTCAAAGGATATAAAAGAGTGGACAGCACACTGGTTGCAGACAAAGTAGAGACAACATAATCAGCTCAACCAGACGAGGACAAGTACAAAGAAGAAGAGGAAGTGCCCTTTGAAGAGGACCGTCAGGGCAAGGATGCCTAGAAGACTGTGGTAAATAATATGCTTCATGTTTCTCCAACATGAATTAATCTCTATTTAAATTCAACGCTATATTCCTAGCCTTATCCAGAACCCATTGGGGATAGCCACATTAGCAGGTTCTCATATACAAATCATCAAACTCATTCTTTAAATGTTGTTCTTAACTGTAATTGCATCTTACATATTAAATCTCTCCATGGGGTATATTCCTTTTTACACTTGGATGATCCACACTTGCTCATTGTAATGCAATACTTCAGATAGGATTTTTAAGTGGGAATTGTTTACTTCCTATTTTTTAAAGTTGTGAGTAAAATGATTTTTCAGGTAGTAAAAAAGTTAGTCCCATTCCCTATGGGAGTATTATATAAGTGAGTAAAAATGTGTTTTGCCTATACAACTGTTTAAAAAATATATATAGATATTTCTTTCAACACAGTTATTCATGCACATTAAAAGACACATGTTTACCTCTACAGATCAGGCAGCAATGATAGTAGTTACCGGTTCATACATATCCAGGGAGTTGTGTGGGTGAAAGCAGGGATATAGGCTTGTATGTATCTGTGTACTATTTTTGTTGAGAGTATTTGTACTCAGAGTTTTTTTTTGGGAGCATCTGCCAATTTTTAGGGAGTAAAAGTAGCCGACATACCCCTTATCTGTATGGCTCTATTGTAGAATTGCAGGAAGTCTTTTTTCTGAAGAGGGTGGACTACTATTTGTCCTTCTCAATTTGTATACCGTTATATAACAAAGTAATTGCAAAATGTGCATGCTCATATGTACATTTTAGATGTACCTGATTGCTGTTAATATATTCCACATATTTGTTTGAAAGAGGATTTATCTCCTTTCCATATTAGAAACACATTATCAATGTAGCTAGCCACATGTGTATGTGACTAATTAATCTATGCATGTCCTCCCTAGGTGCCCATGTTTGCCTCCACCAGCAAACAAGCAAAGGTATTTGGTCAATGTATCACAGTCCCTCACAATATTTCTATTTGTATATGTGTTGAAGGGGTTTATATCCGTGTAAGGTGAAAGTACCTTGCCCACTGGGAACAAGAACGCAAAGGGCTACACAGTGCACAGCAGGTTCACATTCATTCTTTCTTGGAATTCAGAAACTTAGTTACTCCCAGTGTAAAATAGAAGTCACACTTCTGATACCAAGTGACCTCCTTGTACAGATGACACTGGAGTCACAGATAAGTGAAAGACTAATTAATTCCAAGTCCCAGGTAGGAAATTACAGGTACATATAGGGCAATTACAGGTAATTTACAAGGGAGACATCCACCGGCACCCTCATTCTCTGTTGGGGCCTCTTCAACTCCCACGCTGGCCACACTCTGCACACAACATTCTCACAGCAGTCTGTTTGCAGGGAACCATAACATTCTAACATGCATATCAACTGGAAGTAAGGCAAATCCAAATCACAACACATCTGCTTCCTTTAATCAAACAAGACAAACACCCGCAAAGGACATACATACACCATAAGGCCAAAACATCTATGTCCTAGAACCCCACAGAGAAAACAACTGGTGGGACACATACACACACGAAAGCTAAATGTAACACATTGCCCCTCATACCATTCCAGCATCAAGGAGAGAAACTCTCACCACACATATTCCTACACCGTCCTCACAGCGGTGAGACAAAACTCCACCTGCACTTCTCCCCTCACCATCCTCACAACTGTGGGAAGAATCTGCACAGGCAATGCCTCTCCTCTGTACTACTCAGGAGAGGCAAGGCATCAAACATCTCAAAAAGGATACCACACTTGTCTCTCTCGCTACAGGCTCCAAGCCCCCAGAACACGTCACAATCAATCTCAACTTCAGGCATCCAGCCCCGAAAAGCCTAACCACTAGAACTCAGTCATACCACTGCCCCAACAAAAACATGTGCTCCTCTCAAGGGAACAAGAGAACACACGATAAGCCAGATTGTGTGTCCATATCCAAGCCATGCAATGCACAAAACACCAAATCTCTAGGATAAAACACCCCACTGGCCCAGAATACCCACAGACCCACCAGGGTAAAACACTCTACTAGCCCAAAATGAATAGCATCAAACACCCCAATAACCAAATGGGTGTCCTAATCACAGCTACTGGGTGTCTGTTAGGCAGAATCCTTTGCAGTTCCCTTGGGGACCACTGCAAGAAGATTAAGACTACAGGAGTAAGCAGTAAACCCAATTGGTAGCAGTCGGCACCACCCAGATTTACCTGGTAGCTGTGGCTGAGCAGTCAGACTTCTCTCAAGAAGAGTAGGGCAGTATACAGAGGATACACAATAGGGCTAAAAACACAGTAGAGCAAGCAAACACTGACCAGAGTTTAGGATCAAAAGTATATAATTATTTATTTAACACACACTTAAGGAAATACATTAGCACTATAAATCAAAGCAAGTTCAAACACAATCAGAAAGGTATACACACCTTCCTTAAGAATTATTAGACAAGTCTAAGTCAAAACACCACTATTTGTAAAAAGAGATGTGAGCGCGTAACTTTGATGGCACTCCAATAATTAAGTTAAAGAGAGAGAAAAAGGCAGGCCATGAAAACAAAAGAGTTCCCAACACTTTTCTAAGGCCAAAACAAGTTAGTGAAGGTAGAGTCTACTGTAGAGCCAAAGTTCATAGGCCAGACCCACTTTAAATGGAGCAAGGTGAAATGTGCCCAAGATCACACAGTTTAGAAATGCATTCAAGTCTTTGTAAAAATGTTCAAAAGAGGTTGGGTTCGTTCAGGAGGTAAAGTTAGAAGGTCTGGCGGCCACCCAGTTGGAAAGCCAAGGATTTAAGGGTCACCTTTAGCAAACCGTAGAAAGGGAGGCCAGGTGGAACATAGTACCTTTAAAGTTGAGGAAGATTCAGCGGTGGCAGTTGTTCCTGGTAGCGGGTGCAGTTCATGGTTTCGACCAGGGGAAGAGAAGATCTCGTCGAGGAGGAAACCTGGAGTCGTTGCACTGCCCAGTGAAGAGAACAGCCGCGGAGTTCTTCGGTTAAAAGGTGCGTTCCTGTTATTCGCGGTCACAGTGGTGAAGCTTGGCTATCCGGCCGCCGGTGTGCTTGGCACTGGTGATTCGACCAAGAGACATCCTGGAAGGCGAATGGCGAACTGGTTGATCCCACCAGCTCAGAGGAAGATCTTCTCTTGTCGTCGGGAAAGTGGTGAGGTTGTTGCAGCAGGGCGCCACCGGTGGTGTCATCATTACAGATGGCTCAGCTTCTCCCCTCTTTGGATTTCTTAGGTCCTGTGGCGACTTCTGAAGTTGCAGCCCCGAAAGCCCTGCTTTTGTGCAGAAAAACCCCCATTCAACAGCCTAGCTGTCACTCATACATGCTAAGTGGTGAGCCGGGCGGCTCACCACTGGGCCAATCAGAACAGAGTGTGACTTGTGTTGCTAAGGCAACGCAGTCCAGGATGCCAATTCCCCCACCCACACATCCTGTGGAACCCAGACAGAGTGGCACCAGTTGGAGGGCTTCTATGGAGAAGCCCGCCAAAAAGTGGAACAAAGGGCCGACCTTGGTTGGAGTTACAGAGACGGACACAAACACCATTTTAGAAAAGAGTTCTGGTGAAAAGACCCAACCGGTGATTTTATATTAAATAAATAAACCAGCGGTATCTTTAACATTGCACCAAAAAGTGGTGCGTTTAAAATCAATGGGAAAATCCCATAGTAAATATTCTGGTGGAATATTTTGCGTGGTAGCCACTGCCACCAGCCAGAAACTCGACAAGGGGGGACTGGACAGTGCCCCCAGTGGGAGAAAAAGAGTCTAACTCTTAGCAGGAGAAACAAACAAACCCCAAAAATCCAGCAAAGCTGCTGGTGGACTCACTAGGTTTGGGAAATTAGTCTTATGAGAGAATTCTCCCTAACAGTGTCCAACACCCCCACATACCTCCAGAGTGAACGTCCAACACTCCCAATACTCAAATGGCATGGTTTTCCAATACCACAACGTGCCGGGTGTCCAACACCCCAATACTCAAAGTGAACAAGTTTGCCAAACCCAAAATGTGCTGGGTGTCCAATACCCTGAGGCGGCATGTACGTAGGCCATAGCTCAAAATAGCTGACACTACGCCACAACAGAGCACACTTCAACACTGGCTGCCTCAAATGAACTCATGGTTTGCTAGGCCGCAAGCTACATTTACAACACAAGACAAAACAACACACATCCTCAACAACACAGCACAGCAGTAAATAAGCAACACAGGAGCACAGTAAATGAAGAAATGCCTATCATTGACAAGATTGTGCCCTGGCTTAAAGTCTGAACAATGCTGTTTGTTTCTGTGGAATTAAAAGCTGTACACAAACATAGCATTCTCACTTTCTTTGCCCCTAATACAGAGGCCACGCCAGTCATACCACACTGAAGGTAAAACTCAAACACTCAGATTCTCCCAAAAGGTTAAGGTTACTACAGGCCCCACATCACATTAACATGCACTACACTTCTCTGGACCCAATTGATATCCCTTTAAAAAACACTACCAAGTCTCTACCAAGTCAGGGTCCAGCCCCTGTAAGGTCTTTAAAGTGTCACAACTTGGGGGATCCAACATGGCCCCACAAAACAGGAATAGGCCCCGGTGCAGAGCTTCCTCCTCCTTCAATAACACATCGTAAAACTCCATAAAGTCACAGCACAACCCACAATACCTCCCTTGATTTCCTTCCTCCCCATCCGTAGTCTTGATTCGTTTACTTTTCGGATCTCCAACAGTGGGACGCAGTTCTCAATCACACCATTTTGTTGCTAGGAACCTCCTTACTCTACGGCCGCTCCCCTTAAACTGCGCACCGACCATTGATACTCCCACTCTGTGTAAGCCTCTGCACGATCTGAAGCTCCATCGATCACCTGACCATGAACACCTGGGAAAATAGTGTTTTTAATTTATTTTTTTATTGCGATATAACCATATTACGGTTTTTCACAAAACATTTTATAAACAAAATAAACAAAATATAAAACTTTTCTCCTTTTCGAATTCATTAAATCATCTGAATACAAACCCCCAGAAAGCAGAGGAAAACAAGAAAAAACAAAAAATGTAACAATACTTTGACAAAATAAAATCAGTGTGTTGTAATACTCTTATCACATTGATTGTTAAGACAGTTTCTTGTTCCGCTATCATTCTCTCCCAAGACATCTCGATGGAAAGCCAGTCAGGTGTCTATTGTTGTCTCCACGGCCCTCTGTGATCCATTCACAACAAAAAAATAACCCATGATCACCCAGGGAATTCTCTGCATGCATAGAATCTTCAGGAACTTGAAATTTCCTGACATCACCATTCTGCAGTGGCCTCCGAGACGTGTGTGGGGCTCCGAGCTCAACACACCCCCTTTCGCAACACCATGAGCCCACCGGTAAGACTCCATCTGGTGCGGCACCCGGCTGCAGCCGGCCAAACATCTCCAGGTCCCCATGCTGCATCTCCAGTCCTCGGTAAGCCCTACACCACTCTGGGGACTGCGGGCCTATGGATGTCGCTTCCTCTGGGTATCACTGTCCTCCTCTCACAGCTCCTCTCTGTCCCTTCTTTCAGCTGTCCCACACACAGCTCTGGCCCCACGGGTTCTTCAGCTAGCTTGTCGCCAATGATATAAAGTGACCTCCTGGTAAAGATGACACTGGAGTCACAGGTAAGTGAAGGACTCTTTTACTTAGTTCCAAGTGCCAGGTAGGAAGGTATAGGTACATATAGGACAATTACAGGTAAGTTACAAGAGAGATATCCACCGGCACCCTCTCTCTCAGTCAGGCCCTGTTCAGCTCCCAAACTAGGAACACTGCACACAACGTTCTCACAGCACTCAGCATCCAGGCACCCATAACATTATAGCTAACATACATAGCACAAGAGGGGAGGCAAACCTTCCCACAATTAATAAACCGTCAACCACTGCACCCGTACACAACTTAGTCAAAAAAGGCAAGCTGCACCTTTACCATCAGATTTAGGGTGTGAGAGGTGGTGATATAAAGAAGGATCTTTTAGTAAGATATAACTTGGCCAGCAGTTAAACATGGCTTCTCGAGGGCACTTATCAGTATAGCAGTTGCAGGAATCTAGCAGCTTCTTCAAAGAAGTTCGTTTATCAATGGACCCATTGGCGAACTCCCAAAGACACCGACGCAGCAGAATGTGCTCATTTACCATGTGTCTGTAATCACACATGACGTAACCGAGACAGGCAATTGCTGTTCAGGTAGCGTACGATGAACGTTTTCCCGCATAACGCGAGTGATCGAGAGTTTTTAATATTTTCTTAACTCTAAGCTTCATGCAGTAGAAGCCGAAGGCTCAGCCCCCCAGGAGTAATATCAGGACTTTGTTTTATCTGTCGAGGGACTAGGCTGGAAATAAGAGGTTGCCTTGACTCAGCTGTTTGGTTCACCTTTCGGGGCCTTTTCTTCTTGGTTTGAGGAAGCGGCTAATTATCTGAATTTTACTTCAGATACATTCCTCTATAAACTCCTCCTGAGATCCTCGGGAAAACAGAGCCCTGTTTTATGATTAATAGTGCACATTTGTGGCACTGCGCTGGCTTGCCTTGGTTGCAGACTTATAGATTGCATTTTGAGAGTTTTTATTGCAGTTTTCAGCTTATTTTAACACTTCATCACTTGGTTGTAAATCCAGACACAGTTGTGCACACCACATTAAATAGGAATAATGACCAGGATTCTTCTGATAAGAATTATCTGTATTTCGCGGCCATTTTGGTCAAAGCTGTAGCCACACTAAGGCAATGCTATGCAACTTTCCGTGGCGCAGGTGGCGGAGGCAGCACAGGACAACACGGCCTGTCATTTTGGCCTCAAGAGCATCAAACCTCGCCCCATTGTAAAAGGAGAGGCAAAAGGGAACTTTGCATGTGGGAGACATACACCGTCAGTGATTTAAATTGTGCTCTTAGCACACTGAAACTCATATGAGGGGAAATAGATAATCTGAAAACCATGACGGTTTCAAAACAATATGAAGTAACACCTGTTATTTTCTGGACTAGGAAAAAAGAAGTGGCAAACGTTTTACAAAAAGCAGGCAATTAGTATAAAAACAAATCATGACTAACAACCTTTTTCAATATGTTGCCAGAGCATGAACTTTGTTTTCACAACGATGGCCCGCGAGCTGAATGCAAAGATATCACAGGACGCATTATCAAATCAGTGATGTCAAGTGCGCTTTCACTCTAATTATATGTAAGAAAGTAACACTAAAATTAAAAGAATGTGAAAGCAGCAATAAAACCATAGAGTTTCAAGTGCAGGTCCTTCAGTCTATTTCTTTGGTATGGCATTTTTACATCACATCTATGATAAAGCAAGCATGATGCATTATTACGTGGCGAAACTGACACCTGGGTGCATGTGAGGATTTTCCATCTGGCAAGGATGTAGAAGCCCTGTTTAAAAAAAAAATGAATTAATGAAATTATGTGGGTAATACCTGCCCTGGAATGGAAATCTGCTGACCAGATTCCCCTTTCATAAGCTCCATGCCAGAAGCATAATGTGTACCTGTGCCCCGCTGCATCAATATCCTGATCTGCAGAAGATGCTCTTTTAGTGGCACAGAGAAGGCTCAGGGGGCCATTTGTTACCCACCGAGACAGCCATGTCTCTGCAGGACAGGGGATGCATGTAAGACATGCACCCCTGTACCAAAACCCTATAATTATGAGTTTACTGTCCTGGTGGAAGAAAGGTCTTTACATATAGGCCAGACCTCAGTTATGCTATGTTATGGTGGATGGTATTTCCCATCATTATTACAGCCACAGGAGTTTGATATCACACATGTCAGACCTTTGAGCCCAGCTCAGCTGGGAAATAATTATGTGTATTCTCCCCAGACCTGCTTTCTTTGCTACTGCTTGCAGGACTGTATCCTATCCTTGGGGATTGGCTCTATTTGCACCTTTGTGAGGCCAGGTAACATCCTCCCCAGAGAGACAGCCACTCCACGGTAAACGGTCCTGGGAACAGGACTCAAAGGGCATATCCATTTACAACAGGAGTAGCCTCATACCAGGGTGAATATCTAAAGGCATTTGACTTGATTGACTAGAGAAGTAGGTGTAGCAGGAGGGAGCTCTTTACAGCTGAAGGAAGGTTGCAACATCTTGTTCCTCTTTAAATCTATCTTTCCTTCCTATCCCATCCACTTCCAATAGCACAATGCACTTTTTGTGCGATTTCAGAGGGCAACATCCACTTGTTCCAAGAACGGGGATTGAAAACCTAAAGCAGGCTAGCTCTAGTCCAATCACCTGTGGGCCTTTGCCTTAAAAGAAGGGGTCTACCATGCCTTCTTTGTTTCACTTTTGGATAAACACTTAACAAAGAGTTCATTGGAGCTCTGTTGGGAGAGATGATCTTTCCAAAATACTCTGCCAATAAGGTGAAAACTAGGTGTCTAAAGCAGAGGATAACCTTGTCCCCTAATCATCTTCAGGAACCGGGGGAGTGAACTGCTGTTGGGACAAGACCTTATTCTCTGACAGTTACAATGTACCCAGGACCTCAACATGTTGAAGGACCCTTGAATTTGTGTGCCAGCCTCACCCGCATTTGAGAGCACAAGAACAAGTACCAATCTGCTTTGTGAATCCCTGGATTGGGATTCACAGCTCCCTGAGAGCCAAGACAGCCAGGATCCCTGTTTTCATTGCATTGAACTGGTCAAAATGATTTCAAACCCGGTTCACCACATCCCGTACCGCAGGACCCACTGGTGCTGCATTTGGCACTCAGTCAAACTCTGTAAAACAGCGTGCTTGCATCTTAAACCAGCTTAACTGTGCATCGTGCCTCGCAGAGCCCATCAGCTGTTTCACCGAATAAACTGCTTATCGCTGGACTCCCAACTCAAACCGCTCGACTGTCAATCGGAATGGGTGAAAATCCAGCTGGTGAAGCGGAAATGGTGACATTTCACCAACAATTCTATTTTACCAGCTGGGTGATTTTCCACCTTTTCTGTCACACCTTTAGTGGTTTTCTTCTACAGTGGAACTTAAATTCTTTGCAGAAATGTAGTTTTTTGTGGGGTCCGAAACATGCAAACAATGTTGGAGAAAAACTAAATGTAAAGGGGCAAAACACCCCTTTATTGCCCAAAATGTTGTTTTTGGAAAATATTTTGGGGGAAGAAACAAAACTTCGGCCAGGAAAAGACCCAAAATAGCCAATTGCACTCCTTGTGCAAATTGGTAGATTGAGGGAAATATTCCAGGAAACTGCCAAATTTTCCACGGAATGGAATTAGCCATTTTCACCCGCCACCTTGGACCAGCATTTATACAAAATAACATCAGGATCACTGCTTCAAACTTTCACAACCCTCGACTCAAACCACGGGAGAGTCACTTGTCGACCCTGCTGAGAAGTTACAACACGACTCAAACAAGCACGATCCTGAACCAATCCTAGTGGGCACTCCAACCTGCATCACTCCAATGCCACCTTCAAATCTGTTCTGAGCCACTGAATTCACTTCAGCTCACTGCTTAAATCAACACAAGTCGCTTCACCCTAACGTGACTCAGACCAATTGTACAATAGCTTGAGACCTTGAGGCCTATTTCGATGCTGTTGAACCACCAAGAACCACAGAAACTTACTATTGACCCTTAATTGCCCTGTCGGTCCATTTTGGGGCCCTACACACTGGTTAGGTCACTTGTATCCCTTTTGCACAGAAGAACATATCCTTTCAAAGAATATCAGTAGCCTTTACTTACTTTCTCTCCTGATTCATAAGAGTCAGTCCTGCATCTTGCTATTTTTCCTTGTTCTGTGTTCTTTCCTTGTGGGTGGGTATTTACTATTGCATATGATATGTTTGATTAAAGTATATATTATTTTATAGAACCTTGATTGGTCATTCCTTTATTTTGGACTGTTACACTTTGCTGTTTGGGTCACTAGTGAATCACATTCAAAACCCTCTTTAGCATATAGCCTTCTCTCTGCCCATGCTACCACTAGAGTAAAAAGATGTATATCTTTCCGCTGTGCCCGTTTTACTTGTATGATTGTGTTGGCAGTGTAAGGAGTGAGAAGTTGTGTTAACCTCTACTCACCCTTGAACTACTGCAGTTAATTCAGGACAGTGCAGCATGTCTATGTATTGCTTACTTTGACATGGCATTTGTTACTTGGCATCTATGATACAGCCAGCATGATAAGTCTTATTACATGGCAACACTGGCATTTTGTTGCAGTCATTCTATTTCTTACTTTGTCATGGTGTTTGTATAATGGGCATCTATGATAAAGTGAGCATGACAAGTGTTATTACATGGCTTGTCTGACATTTTGGTACAGCCAGTCAAGCTAATTCTTTGGAATGGCATTTTCTTGCTGGCATCTATTTTAAAGCAAGCATGATGTGTTATTATGTGTTTTTACTGCGATTTTGGTGCAGCCAGTCTAGCTTTTTCTTGCAGTGCGACAGCATTATTTACTGGACATCTCTGAAAATCAAACATGATACGCTATTAGGTAGCTTCTAAGGGTCATCCATTGGGTGCTGTAGCAGGAGGAGGAGCAGGAGGACAGAAACCAATGTGTTCCAGATCTCGGTGTGGTGCAGGGGAGAGAGAAGACAAGCAAAAGTATATGCAGGGCTATAAGTGTGCAGAAGCAGCTGGAGCCTTTGGACCTTTGGATAACCAGTGGGAGCTTTATACTGAAACAGCTGAAGGGGTCAGAAGGGAACCTTGGGGCATTTAGTGTCTAGGGATCATGCACAGTGCATAGGAATAGAAACAGAGTGTTGCAACAGGTCATACAACATCCACATATTCCTTCCGTATACCACCTACTCCATGCCTGCCCCACCCCACCTCATCCAGCCAAGCCTCCCCATCCCACAAATGCTTTTCCCACCTTATCCGTGCCTACACCCTTCCCACAACAACTCACCCATGCCTAAACCGGCCCACCTATTTCACCTGACCCAGCCTACACCCACCCACCCACCCCAATTTACGCATGCTGGCCCGCACCCACTCCACCCCTCTTCACCCATGTCTACCCCTAACAACCAATTTCTTCCATGTCTTCTCCATCCGACTAATTCATATCTCACCTTTTTCATGCCTACACCCACCCCACCTACTTCTCCCCTGACTACATCTACCCACACCACATCCATGCCTGAAAACCCTTGCTACACATGCCTACCACCACTCATTCTAGCTCATCTATGCCTACTCACATGCTCAACCCTACCTACTGCCTCCCACAGTAACTCATCCTTCTCCCTCCTACACTACCTCATGCTTCATTTGAAAGTTCCAAACATGTCTGCAAGTTAGTATTTACTGACAAGCAACTATAAAAGACAATATAGTAAAAAAGACTTTCATACAGCGCAGTTAACATATGTTTTCCTACTATAAGACTAATACTAATATTATGTCTTTCCAACATTAACTTGCAGACATGTTTGGAATATACATAGAATATCCAATAAACAAGTGTAAATACCAAACCTACAAGCATTGACAGTTCTTGCTTTCTTACCATGAGATTTTGCTGGTAGCTAGCCGGCCTTTTGCCTGAAAACAGTTTTACCCTCTTACATGCCTGTCCCACTTTGGAAATCCCAAGCAAACTGTGTGCTGTATTGTAAAGGCTGCAACATGTTGTTTGATGGGTCGTTTACTGCTGTAAATTGACCCAGTACCCATTTAACAATACTTGCTAAGTCCTAGTGCACGAGAGCATTGCTCAAAGGGCACGAGTTAAGAATATGTTTCTGTTTGTTCACATTGTGTCTCAGCAGTTAAAAACAAGCAAGCATGGGTGGAGCTAATAGGTCTAGCTTTTGTGAAAAATCTTAAGTGTCTCTCACTGAAACCCCACTGTTAGGGAGAATTCTCAACATGTCCTAATTTCCCTTACCTTTTGAGGCACCCAGCAACTTTGCTGGATTTCTAGGATTTGGTTTTTACCTGGGAAGAGTGTGATCCTTTTTTTCCCACTCTTCTATGTATTTTGATATGTGTTTTACTTTTGTGTTCTTTGGTTAAGGAGTTTTAACACAACTCCATAGGCATCATCTTTTTCTGTGTGTCACACAGCACCTTTAGTGCAGTGGCACAGGCATGTCTTTCAGACTTCCCAAGGTTTAAATACCTTCTCTGGGACTGACTACTGTCTCCCAGAGCATGTAAAGTTAAATTGACTTTACTAGTCTCTTCAAATGTTCAGACCCAGCACACACCATCTTCCTATAGAGCCTATAGAGTGCTGGAGGGGTTTCCTAGCTTCAACACATTCATATAAGAGTCAAATGTTACCCTTTCCTACTTTAAATGGCTGGTGGCAGTGGTTTAGATCAAACTACCATGATTTTTCCTGACCACGAACAACAGTAGCTAAAAATCGAGTCAGCCATGTTTTCCAATATGGCACCCGGACCTATCTGTAAAAACAGACTCCAGTGAACTTTTTTCGCTGTTTCTTTTAAGAAAGGTCCTTCTTGTGTTTGTCTCTGTGCGCCAAACCAGGTTTGGTCCCTTTGTTCGTTGGCCTTTGGCGGGCTTCAGTGCTGAAGCCCTCCTCTGGCGCCAGGGTTTCTGGGGTGGACAGGATGTGAAAGAGCTGCCTTTAACTCCCTGTGTGTAGCCTCCTAGGAGACCTGAATCCACTCTGGCATGATTGGACAGCTGGCTGTCCAGTGGCAATGCATCTTTTCGTCTGCTTCGCTGTCAATTAAGATAGCTCCTGTACAGTTTTTGGATGCAATTTTTCCCGACTAGCAGTAGTATTGAATCGTGCTTATTTTAGAACTAGCTCCTTGCTTGCGATATGAATGTAGTGAGTCTTGAGGTGAAACTGCCACCAATGAAATTTTACTGTAATAGTTATAATCCACATTTTATGTTTTTCTTTTCATATATATATATATATTTTTCCTCTTTTTCTTTTAAATTGTGTGATTTTGTTGTACATGCATAACCAATTATGTAAGTCGATTTTAACATATTGTATTGTATTGTATTGTTTTGGACATGTTGTGAAATTTGAAAGGTTGATTTTATCAACCATACAAAAAATAAAATAAATAAATTATGAGTTGACTTTATACCCAGGAGAAGGCCATTCAGACAATGGGCCTCATTACGGGTCTGGCAGTAACCCTGCTGGTAATACTGAAGGATTGCTGCCGGACCTGAAAAAAAATTACCAGGTGCCACAGGCTATTCCAAGTCTGGTGGCCGGGAAGTCAGGCACCGGTAATTTTGTTAGTCCTCATTCCCATGGAGTCCAGTAGGACTCCATGGGAATGGGGACACGGGAGCACCAGCTCCGTTAACAATGGTGGCGATGCTTCCATGAGAACTCTGCAAGTGGGTGCCGTCCGACCTGTGGGATGTTTTTACCCATGCATCCAAGCCCTACCTCAAAACTGTGCAGTACTGGCATTGAAAACATCATGATGGCCAGAGCTTCCCAGAAAATGCCCAGGGAAGTGCATGAAGAATAGGCTGCCACCCATTTTGCCGATGTTATGGGCACAGAAGGGCACTGCCTAAAACCACCATTGGACTACCCACACAGTAGTCTGAAACCATTGGGAATGGCAATGCTGATTGCCAAAAGCAACCTAGAATTGTGGGGAATTCATTTTCTTAAATCCCAAAAAGGGGTGCAGTACCAGTACTCACCACTATCAGAAAGCCAGCGTTTTAAAACCACCAGATTTTGTTTAAAACTGAATAAATGAACCCAAGGCAAGCCAAAGAAAGACTTACTGAGAGGTGGATACAATCTAAAGTTATATTCTGAAGTGACTTGAAGGTTTATAACAAGACTGGCTGAGCTGTGGATTTCAGCAGTTTAAGTAAATTTGGACTGAAAGACACTAAAAACCTAAATGTTTAAAAGAAATGAGTGACCTACTTTTGAGTGTCACATAGGTTGCAATTGTTTAAATGTCATAGTTTTAAACTTAGAATCAGCATCCTAGCTGCATATGTAAAAAATTGTCTTGACTTAAACTGGGGAACAAAAGTGACATTAGCTGGGGCCTGGCTTAAGGAACTGAATTCTGCCTACCAGCTACCCCCGACAGGAGTTGAGACTTGCACAACAGCTGTGTTCCCAGGCCTAGCTGCCTTTTTGCTGCTCCCACCAAAAGGGATATGACACTTCCCTGATTGAATTACCTGGGCTCTGCAGGAAATTGAACAAAGCCCTGTCCTGACTCAGGCAAATGTTTTATTATGGGGGCCGTAAAAAGTGGCTTCCTCCTGGAAGGAAAGGGGAGGAGCACTGCCTGTGAGAGCAAGCTGGCTTGGCAGAAATGGAAAAACCAGAAATTCAACCTTGTGCTGGGGGGAAACCACACCCCTGTAGCCAGAATATGGTTTTAGAAAAAGATGAATAACTCATAGTACGGACTTGTCATAATTATTTAAATGATACCATAATTCTTGTGATTTTTCTGCCCACATTTTAAGAGGTTTGTAGAACCGGTGGCATGATCTGGGGGCAAACTAGCAGTTAAGAGGGTATTACTTAAAATGTATGCATGTTAAAAATCTGACACTTCATCAATTAATGTCCATACTCCTTGCGCACATGTGTGTAAATTTGGGTTAATGTCCGATATTGCGAAACCAGTTAAAAAGTGCAAATGTCACCATTTCTGAATGCAAGCTCCCAGGAAGAGCAGATTTGGACAGGGTATACCTCCTGTGATATGTGATGGGTGCATGTAATTTTAAACAAATGTGTACCTGTGCAAATATGTCTTTTGGGTCAAAATATAGATTGTGTGTAATTTGACAGGGGTGGGTTCTCTGTACCATGATGACACTTCATTTCATTCCCCCAATCAAGGGGAAGAGGATGAAGTGGCCAATGACAAGTGGAGAGGGGTAGAGCCTAGTGATGCTGCACACACACCCATTTTCAAAACACATAAAAGCAGACAGACAGGACAGATAGGGACCTTCAAATCCATTTGCTGCGGGACGCTCTGCCGGGAAAATCCATACTTTACCTCCATCAATCTCTAGAGAAAGCTGTGCAGAAAGATCCAGACTTCAAATCCATCAATCTCCAGAATCCAGAGAGAGAGAGAGAGCTGACCCAGATCACTGTGAAGTGCAGAGACCAGACCAGAGTCCAGTCTAAAACCTGACCATCCGTGGCGAGGCCCATTTATTTCCAAAATATATTGTGAGTACCTAGCAGACTGTGCAGAACCAATCTCTTAGTTAAAATAATATAATTCAATCTATTTTAATCTAAGTAGAACTGTCTCCTGTCACCTGTCATTTGTAAAGCAGTCACCTGTCATTTTCTAGTTGCAAGCTGCACTTGTCACTTTGAATTTTAACATTCCAAATCCTAAAAACTACCTTTATTTAATCACTCATATCTCCGTGACCGTTTGTAACTTTCCTCTAAATGCTTAGAATCTCAGCTTTCCTACGAACCTAGAACCGCATTCCTACCCCCGATACTTTTGCCGCAATCGCGAAAAACGCACTCGCGAATTTACCGCAATTTGCAAATTTCTCAACGTGTGAAAACAGCAGTTTTCTTGCTTTCAGTTGCCAAAAATTCGTTTAACCTGCTAGTTACTCCTAGATCCTTGCTAAAGTGAGCCTGGACTAATATTAACTATATACCACTCACCCTGAACCTCTAGAGGGAATTAAAAGCATTTTAGCATATTTTTCACTTCATTGCCAGCACATATAAAAGCATTTTAGCATATTTTTCACTTCATTGCCAGCACATATAAAAGCATTTTGGGCCTGTGTTTTAAACTTCTGTAGTCTAAGCTGCTGGGGTGAACTGAATTACAGTTGATTGCATTTCTGAGAACTGTGTGCTTTCCTTCCATTTCCTTGCATTGCATAAAGGGGGGAGGGGATTGCCAGAGAAAAGTGATTACATTGTTTTGTTGAAATCATATTGAGTATTTTCTGTATTGCACTTTCATTCAACATTACATCCATCTGAACTTATATAAAGCATTCTCTACCACCTTATTCTTCTGTTCCTATTCACAAGTGTGCTAGTGCCAGACTATCCATTATTGATTACTGCTCAGATTCAGTGTGATATCCAATTATTAATTTATTATAAAGTGTGATATATATCTATATTGTTTAAATTCTCAAATAAACCTTTTAACTTGCAAAACAGAACTACTTCTTGGCTCAGTGGGGTCAGGGGGATTCCAAGGGAGGGGTGTTATATAGGGGTAGTCATCCAGAACGCATGAACTGGACATAAAGATATATCAATAAGGGTTTCCATTCAGTATCCCAGACTAGGCATTGACTCAGCTGTAGTGTTGAATTGAATCCTCTTACAGACCCAGCAGGTCTGATGCTGGCGGGCGGGATGGCACCCACCCGCAGAGTTGTAGTGTGCCGGTCTAGAAACATCGGTGCCGGGAGGGACTTACCGCCACCGTTGTTTCCGGGCCAGAACTATTGTAATGAGGCCCAATGTGTTAATATTGTTTACTATATTTTGTTGCTATTTACTGTATGTGTCTGTTGTTTAGTGTGAGGGCCAGTTATTTCATGCTAGAGAATCTTCCCTTACCTGTTAGACTAAGCAGGGAATTCCTCTGTAGAGTAGGGCAAAACAGGTATTTTCTTTAGATAATTTCCTTAATAAAATGGCATATTTTGAGAAATCTGCAAGCAGTTGTCTGACTCGCATTACTGACCCCTCAAACTTTGCAAATTGGTTTTTGCCAATGCTACTTTTGAAAAGTGGCACAACATTACGGACCACCCATTGCTTCAAGGACTCCGTCATCTGAAGTGTGTTTGCAAATAGGTAGGCCAGTATTGTGCCCCATACTGAGAATATGATTTGAATGCAGTATGTATCCTACATACATAGGCCCCAGAGAAGATAGAGGAAATGAACCCTGCACTTTTCATAGGTAATGTAAGGTGTTCTCACTGCAATTTTATCCTTTTCTGTAGGAGTGCTTGAGAAGCTACCTGTAGGAGACCTGAGTATGAGAGCGTAACACCTTACTGCACACATGTGCATGAAATATGAGTAGCCCGGGGGGGTGAGGTGGCTGCAAGGTGGGAGAAAACCCAGTGAGTGCTATCAAGGGGTTTGCCCTGCAGGCCAGCAGCAGCTCGGGTATCTTAGACCAAATAAACTGGCACAGACTTATTCATTTTGTTTAAGCATGGTCCGCTTTTGCTTTATGTAATGAAAGCATATCCAATCAATAGTACATACACTGGATCTCTATCACACGATTAGGCTTCTAACAGAGTTGCCCCTGTCACATAACATTAGATAACCATTTGTTAAATAGACCATGACATGGATACATAAGGTACACCTGCGAAATTAGTGCTTTACATATGGTAATTAAATAATCACTCCTTGCATTTGGCTCGCATGAGCTTAAACGCTTTACATTTGTTAAATAAACAACCTTTTCTGTCACATGTTTCTCTTGATAAAGAACACTTTCACCTTTGATAAATAAATAACTTTTCCTGTCACAGGTTTCTCTTGAGAATGAATGCTGTCTCATTTGATAAATAAACAACCTTTTCTGTCACAGGTTTCTCTTGAGAAATATCGCTTTCACATTTGATAAATAAATAACCTTTCATCCAGTAGCTGATGGCTTCCTGTGCCTCCCAGGGTTCCCTGTCGCCCCCCCACCCCCCACTACATGGGCACTTTAGAGGTGAGCTTGCGCTTTGTTACACTAGGTTGTGACACATGTCCAAAGAGCAACATTTCAACCCCACAAGCATCAGAGGACCATAGTAGCATACCAATTGTTTTCAAAGGAAAACACTTCAGCAAACACCTCTATAAAGGTATGTTTTACGGCACTATTCTCCCCGAGAGGCAACATAACATATGCCTTTAGGAGCACTAATAATACAACAGAAGCCTCAAGTCAGAAGTGTGTCCATTTAAAAAGATTGTCGTAAAAATAAATAATCACATTTTGGGAAATGACCACAATGAAGCAATATATTGAGCAAGTCAAGATACTGAGAGGTTTAAGGATATTGATTTTTCCTGCTTTTAACAATCCAGAAGATTCTGCTATGACCCTAGACCAGGAAGACAAATCTCTAGACAGCTGGTTAATGCTGGAACAGCTTTCCCTCAATAATATTTCCTTACCGGTATAAGTGAACATTTAGAGTATAACCCATATACTTGTTTTAGTTGAGCTATCAGTGGGGGATGTCTACCTCGTATCTCTTGTGCATTGGATACAGTATAATTCTCATATACATGGAATCCCAAATATTTCGGACACTTTTCCAATTCCAATTTCTGTTCTCCCCCTCTCCAGTCCATCTGTTTTGTAGTTCTTTTATTTGAAAAAATCTTTTTGATTTTGCTCTGTTTACTAGCAGATTGTTGTCTACTGCATAAGCATAGAATAACATTAGCTTTCTTTAAAGTTTTATAGGAGTTACAAATCATTGCATAGGCCAACCATTGCAGATCTCAAGCACCCCATCTAACCGATAGGGCCCTGATCTTTGCCCATAGAGTGTCAATATCAGAAAGATATCAATTTATGAGCATCAGTGCGAGGATACATCCCTGTCTGAGGCCGAAAGATATATTAATTATTCGAGTTCAGTACCCATCTGCAGATAGGCCTGCTCTAATTTTTGAGAGCGTAGGAAGAAAAATAATATGGCGTTAAGCTCCCATTCCAATGACTGGAATGGGAGTTAACGTTCCAGTAGCCCAAGTTATTGGCCCAGGCGAAGTGAGGGTGGATAATGAGGGCTCCAGGCCATTAACCACTGTTCCAGCCCTTGGAATAGGGGCTTAAGGCCATTAGCACCCTGTGTTGCCAAAGCAGTAACCCGGGATGCCAAAAAAAGGATTATCCTTCATACAACGGGACGCGCACGGCATCCCATTGTATGGATAAAAATCCTTTCCAAAGATGGCTGCCATGGAAAGCAAAGGCACGGCTCCATATGGAGCCACTTTTCCTTTTCCATGGCGGCCGTTGTGAGCAGAGCAGAAGGTGCAACTGTGGTGCCGAAATAAGGTACGTTGGGCGTGGGGGAAATAAATAATAAATGTATGTCTGTGAAGGAGAATGTTTCTCTTATTTCCAAGATGCAAAATTAACCTCCAAATATCTATCTACATTATACACAGGAGGAAAATTTGAATTGACATTCTCCGCCATTAACTTATTAACATTTATGAGGTTCAAGTTTCATTTTATAGAACTCCCAATATTATTTGGTGAGAGAAGAGCCAGAAAAGGTTCCTGTCTATTGTGACAAATTTGCAATGCCTGTCTTTTCAACTGAAATGCAAGTACAGCATGATCACTAAAACCCCTAAGAGAAATAAAAAGATTGCTACAATAAGACCAAAGACCTTTTGATAAAAAAACAGGATCAATCCAAGTGGAAACATACCCCTTTTCCATGTCGCCATTCCTGTAAAAGGTACTTGTGCTGATGGTAGCAGAAGGGAAAGATCCCAAGATGCCATGAAGTTAAGTCAAAGCAAATCGATCTCAAATAAGGGGGCTATCGGCCAAATACAATAGGTGAGTCGGCCTATCAATACTTTCCCGACTCGACTATTGCAATGCCCTCTATAGTGGTGCCAACAAAGCCACCACCCAAAGACTCCAAACTCTACAAAACAATGCTCTTAGAGCCGCACTAGGCATAAAGAAGAGGGAACATATCTCCATTATTCAGCGGCAACACAAATGGCTCTCCACTGATAACAAAATCCACCTAAAAATGATCTCCTTGACCCATAAGGCTCTAAATAATGCTGCTCCTAGTTACTTGACGGACAAAATAAAAATAAAAACATCTAGTAGACCTATGAGACTCGCCAACTCTAACTGCCTGATAGTACCCAGATTTAGACTTGCTAAAATCGGTGTTGCCAGCTTCCCTGTGAGAGCTGCCAACTTGTGGAACGCTTTGCCACCTAACCAAAGAGTAGACCAACCTTTCCCACACTTCAGAAGGAACTTCATTAAACACATTAACGCTAACAACGACTAGACACCTGCTATGAACCATTCACACGTGCTGCCCCACCCAATGTACTAGATGTTTTAGTGACTCTTATGTATATAACTGTTAACTCTGTATATTGCCAATTGTATATTCTTGTAATTTTGTAACTGCTATTTGTACATTCATGTAATATTGTCATACTGTAAACTTATTCATGTAACATTGTAAGTCTCGCATATGCTTGCTGCTGCGCCCGGTAACCTGTGGGTCTGGAGCGCATTATAAATAAATAAATAAACAAACAAACAAACAATGTATCCAGACACAAAAAAGACCTGTTGTATTGTGCAGTCTGTTTCTCCCACACTCTTCAGCTATCCACAATTCAACATGAAACCTTATTACAATGATGTTATAATTCATCAACCCATTCTGTTTGTATTACAAATGTATTACAAATACTTAAATTAACAAAGGGGTCCTGGAAGTCTCTCTGCCTCTGCTTGTCTTAGGTTGCTGTTGTTACTCTTGTTCAGAGGATAATTGCCTATTACATGGGGAATCCAGACGTGGACAACTTGCTCACTATTCTTAGAGAGGCACAGCTCCACCCTACTGATGAGGTCCAACCAGACCGAAACACGTGCCTGGGGTTGCTGTTGGTACTCTTGTTCAGAGGAGAATTGCCTAGCATTTTGGTGATGGACTGTCCCAGGGCAGGACAAAGGCTCATATGTTTTGGAAATTTCGCCTTTGTGAAAGATAGTGAGCTAAAGAATCTGGGTAAAGCTCTCGCAACCAGGACTAATGTCGGGCAGAGAGACTCCCAGGACCCCCCTTGTTAATTTACAAATACTTAAAACATGTGTAGCATATCCAGCTACAACACACCATCCACATATAATACACAATTCATATAATTCATACAAAAATACAAATATGTATATTACACAGGCCGCGGTTGCGGGCGTGTAGTTATGGTTAAGTTGCTTAACCCATAGGAAGAGCACTTTTTCGGCGGCTTATAATTTCGCTCCCCCTGGACGAATCCTCACCAAACTTTGCAAAAAAAAGTATATGGTTGGCTCTGAATTTTTTTGCCAAGTTGGGCGAAGTTTCATGCGGGGAGGGCAAAGTTATAGGGAGGTCCCAACATTTTGTTTTCCATAGACTGAATGGGGTTCCAACATTTTTTTTTCCATAGACTGAATGGGGAAAAACTTTGTGCACGGCTATAGGCCGAACAGTTGGACGGATTTTCACCAAATGTGCGGCAGGAGCAGGGCCTTGGGTCAGAACACATGCTTTTGTGTGTTTGGTGGAAATCTGACAAGTGCGTTTGTTGCAAAGAACTGAAATTTACGACACCAAAAAATGTCTGATATCTGGGTCTGCTCCACGGACCCATTTCCCTGTTCGCTCCGCGGACAGAAGCGTCATTGGCTCGCGGTACGGCGTGCAGTCGGAGAAGTTTGGATGCGGCCAGTGGTTGGCTGGAGGGAAGGGTGCTGTGCGTCAAATTTTTTTGGGGAAGCCGCCATGGTGTATCAGAGGACAGTGTGGCGGCGGAAGGGTCTGGAAAATGTACCGTGTGCTATGTTTGGCGGCAATAAGGGAGGGAATGGGTGGAGGAGTGAGAAGTGGTTCATGAGACATATGTATGTAGATGGAAGAAGACGGAGGAGTGTCTGCATTATTCGCGCATATTGAGCCAATTCATGGGTACGTAGACCGGCAGCTGTTGTAACGGCACGATAGCTTCTGCCGCGACCTGTTTACAGGGACCTCTTTTCGTGGTGATTGGTGGCAGGTCAATTGCAGAAGGGGAGTGAATTGTACATGACATAGTTTGGGTGGGAGCCCAGGTGGCTGAGCGCTGCGGATGGAATTCAGAAGTTGGGCACATGGTGGCATGCATGGGTGAATGAAGTTGCAGTGGGTCTGTCGAAGGATTAGA
Source organism: Ambystoma mexicanum (assembly GCF_040938575.1). Taxonomy (NCBI): domain Eukaryota; kingdom Metazoa; phylum Chordata; class Amphibia; order Caudata; family Ambystomatidae; genus Ambystoma; species Ambystoma mexicanum. Next base: position 435,301,580 of record NC_090937.1, read on the forward strand.
CTATTGGGTGCATGGCCAAAAGGCCGTAGGCCGTAGGCTGTAGGGCATGCACTCAAGAGCATAGGGCTTCAACATACCCACCGCAGGAACACATATTTGACTCTGTATCCGGTAGAGGGTGGTGCTTACATAGTGTGGTGTGTGCAGATTGGGTGCAGTAGGGCCAGTGTTGCATACAGAATGTGGGTAGGTTGACAGTGACACAGTACTTTGTGAATGGAAGTGGGTACGCCCATATAATGTAAATGAAAGTGCACAGGGGTGCAGGAGATAGTGTTTTATTTGTACATGATGGTAACTGTTGCAATTTGTTGCTCCAAAGCTCCATGTCGGTGCCCTGCTAGGATAGGGGTGCTGGTGGCAGTGGTGTGTATGTGGATTGCCATAGTTGGTAACATGGTGACATGCATGGTGGCATTACATTGCTGTGGGTGTGTTTAAGGCTTATGCTGTGTGCAGATTTTTTTAATTAGGCCCAATGTTGTTAACATGTTGTGGTTAGTGACACAATACTTTGCGAATGGCTCTGGGTAGAGGTGGTGGAGGCTGCGGTATGTTTTTGGATTCTGCTAATTGCAACCTGTTTTCGTGAATGGGTATTTTATGGTGTGGGGGAGTTCGGGTGAAGTGCCACTACCTACGTATGTTACGTTTGTGCATAATGTTAGCTGCCCACATGAGCTTTATGTTAACTGTTGCAATTAGTTGCTGCATAGGTCCATGGCGGTGCACAGGTTGGGTAGGACTGCTGGTGGTAATGGTGTGTGTGTGTGGATTGTCATAGTTGGTGACACAGTGACATGCATGGTGGCATTACATTGCTGTGCGTGTGTTCAAGGCCTAGACTAATGGGTGCATGGCCGGAGGCTGTAGTCCATAGGCCATGCACTCAAGAGCCTAGGCCTTGAGGACACCCACATCAGTAATGCATTTTTAACTGTGAATCAGTTAAAGGGTGTTCACATGTAAGGAATGGTTGTGGAGCACATTTCAGCCGTCAGAGGCCAGTGATGCAAACAGAATGTTGGTAGGTTGGCAGTGGCACAATACTTTGTGAATGGAAGTGGGTTCGCCCATAGTATGTGACTGAAAGTCCACAGGGGTGCAAGAGAGAGTGTTTTGTTTGTACCTTATGGTAACTATTGCAATTTGTTGCTGTATAGCTCCATGGTGGTGTGCTGTGGTTGGAGATGCTGCAGTGAAAAGTCACGCAGTGTGGGCACTGGGTGCTGTGTTTGCATTCTGTCAGTATGGTAGATGGTATGGTTGAAGGGCAGCTTATATGTGTTTGGCTAGTGTGCTGTGTGCTCAATGCTTGCAGTATGGGCAATGTTGGAAACATTTTGTGGTTAAGTTGGCAGTGACAAAATACTTTCTGAGTGGAAGTGGGTAAAACAATAGTATGTGAATGAAAGGACGTAGTGGTGCCGGAGACAGGGTAATATTTATATATTATGGCAACTGTTGCATGTAACGCTGTGCATGTCCATTGCGGTGTGGAGGTTGGTTAGGAGTGCTGGTGCCAGTGATGCCTATGTGCATAGTAGTAGTTGGTGAAATGCTGACATGCATGTTTGCATTACAGTGCGTGGAATGTGTGCAAGGAGCACACCAACTGGATCAATGCAGGTTTGACAGTGCATCAGGCACAGGATGGTGGTATTTGGTGAATGGGTGTGGAGCTCATTGTCCACATGCTACAGCACCACAAGTGAGTTGCAATGTGTGTATTGTGTGTTCCATGGTTGTGGTTATAGTTGCAACATGTGACAGTATTTGTGTGCAGCAGGAGATGGTGCAGTAAGAAGTTGTGTAGTGTGGCCTCAGGGTGCAGTGTACACATAATGTGAATATGGAAGAGGGTATGGTTGAAGTGCAGTTTATATGTGGTTGGTTACTCACCTGTGTGCAGATTTATTGAAGTAGGCCAAATGTTGTGAAGCTGTTGTGCATAGGTTGCCAGTGACACAATACTTTGCGAATGGCATTGTGGAGAGGTGGCACAGGCTTTGGTATGTTTGTGGATTCTGCTAAGTGTGACACGTTTTCGTGACTGGGTGTTTTATGGTGTGTGGGAATTAGGTAGGTTGCTTGCTTGGATGTATAGTGTTGTGGTGGGTGTGGAAAGGGCTGCACTGTTGTGTGCATGGCCAAAGGTGTGCTGGGTGCGTCTTAGGATCTTTCTGGATGCTGCAATCGTGCATTCTTTAGCAGATGTTTCTGGTGGAGGGGCTTTGGAATCAAACGGAAGATGTACTGATATAGTGTTTAACGGTAAATATGGAGTGGTGTACAGCAATGACTGAGTGCAATGCAGAGGTTTTGTATGTGAGTGCTGCATGCGTGTTTGAACATTTTACAGCATACAATGGGGGAGTGCTGCAAAAATGACCGTGCAAAGGGAATAAGTATTGTGTGTGCTTTACTGGCCTGAGGCCATCACTGTAGATGGGACAGTGCACGTGTCACATCCTGCCATTATGAGCAGGGTGGAAAGGGAAATGGAATTGTGGGAAATAGGCAATTGGGAGTTTAGGGTGTGGTTCACAGGAAGGGGCAGTACTATTATTATTTTTTTAAACAATTTTTATTATTTTATAAACAACACACCAAACTTTACCAACATTTTGGACATACACGTATATGTTATACATCATTGTACACATGTTATGCTTCGCAGTCCTCCCCCCTCCAGCCCTCTTAACTCGAGACCCAACTTCAATGCCACGGATTTCGTTCCTCAGGGTTTGTCTCCCTCATTGTTCCCAAGCATGTCATCTTCACTGAGTTCAACATGGGATGGTCCTGCCATCGTGGCCACCAGCTGCCTCCATGCTATCAGCGGTCCCTCTTCCTCCTCCCCTGCTGATTGCTTCATACCAGGCTGCCATCTCCACTTCTGCCCACTTCAGGAGATCAGCCCACCACATCTCTATTTTGGGTCTTTGGGCTGCTTTCCAGCCCATTGCAATTTTTCCGTTTGGTCAAGATGTAGGCCAGATCTTTCATCTTATTAATGTCCTTCAGGTTGCGTGGTCTTGCAAATCCCCCCCAGCATGCATGCCCATACTGACTCCAACTCCATCGTAATCCCTTTTTGGGACAGACGTAGTTTGACCTCCATCCAGAATCTGCCCACCTCCGGACATGCCCAGAACATGTGCAGCATCCCAGCATCCACCTCCCCACACCTGGGGCATTTCTGCATCTCTGGGCCTCCAAACCTGGCAATTTTGCTAGGGGTCATGTATGCCCTGTGGGTAACATATAACTGGATCTGCTGTAGCTTCGCGTTACGGGACACCTTCTTATGATACCTTTGAGCCCTGTCCCATTGTCCATCTTGCATAGGTTCTCCCACCTCCTCCTCCCAGTCCCATCTCAGTTGGAGCACCTCCTTGCCCCCCTAGACATCAATAGTTCATATATGCGGGATATTTCGTGCCCCCCCTCCAATATATCGTACATTGTCTCAATGACTGTATCGGGTTGTTCCGCTAGCTCTACCTCAGGCCACCTTTCACGCGCTTGTTTGATGATTCTTGTGTATGTGATGTATTGACCTCTATGTACCCATTGTCCTCCATTATCCCCTGGAAATCTAGTACCTCCCCCTCTTGCCATATGTCTCTGAGGGTCGCAAGGCCCATCGGCTCCCAGTATTTGTGAATCCTGTTTAACATTTGCATGTCCTCACCACATAGCGCCACTAGAGGCACCCGCGGGGAGCATGGGGTCAGGTTTCCCACTATTTGGCATGCCCTACTCCATATTTTCCAGCCCAGTTCCAACAATCTTACACTTCCCTGCATCTCTGGTTAAGGTAGCCATACCACCTCTCTTAGAAAAAAGGGGGCTGTATACTTGCTTAATAGCCTGGCTTCGGCCGTTTCCTCCTTGGACAACCATCAGGCCACATACTGGCGCTGTCCTGCCAGGTAATATATTTTAAGTTCAGCAGGTTTATGCCCCCCTTATCACACAATTTTGCAACTTCCAAAGGGCTACCCTGTTCCTAGAGTTATGTCATATGAAGCCTCTGCATAAGCTGTGGAGTTTCATGAAAAAGTGTTTGGGGAGCATGTATGGGATGTTCATGAAGAAATGTAGCCGCCTGGGCAGAACCACCATCTTAATCAAAGCCACCCTTCCCACCATGGTCAGGGGGAGCTTGGACCAGAACCCCATACTATTCTTGATGCTTTCCACTGCCCGTGTTGTATCTGTATTGGTCTGCAGCTGTGTGGTATATATTAATCCCTAAATATCTAAATGTCCTGGTCTGCCAGGGTATCAGTAAAACCACCGGTAGGTTGCCATGCGGGGCCCCCTGTATCTGCCCAGAGGGAACATGCTTGACTTCTTAGGCTTTACTGCTTGCCCAAAAGGGTGGCATAGTGTTCCATGACCTCCAGGACATACTGTAGGTTTTCTTCTGGGGAGCGCAGATACAACAGCATATCGTCGGCGTACAATGATATCGGGTGCGGTCCCCCCTTTGTGTGGAACCCTATCTTCCCGTACTGTTGTCTGGGGCAGATTGCCAATGGTTCTTTTGCGAGGATATAAAGCATGGGCGACCAGGGGCAGCCCTGTCTAGTGCCCCTACTGAGTTGCCATTTATCTGAGATTATCCCACCCGTTACGACCCTTGCATTTGGGGAGCTGTATACCATCCTGACCCACCTCAAGGACCCTGGACCCATCCCGTATTCTTTCAGGGCCGCCAACAACCACGACCACCTCACAGAGTCAAAGGCTTTTATTGCATCCAGTGAGACTATTGCCATTTCGCCGGGGTCCTTCTCTGTCTGTTCTGTGTTGTGGTGGAGTCTCCTTTGGTTATCAGTTATGTTCCTGCCTGGAACGTAGCCTGTTTGATCGGGGTGTATAAGTTTGCCAATTACCCGTTTGAGTCTGTTTGCCAACGCTGCTGTGAGGATTTCGCTATCTTGGTTCAGCATAGATAGGGGTCTATATGACCCACAATCCGTGCTGGGCTTGTCCGATTTTAGGAGCGGAATAATCAGCGCCTCCCTAAGAGACTCCGGCAACCTTCCCCTCTCGAACACTTCATTTAGCAGGGCGAGCAGCGGGGGGAGTACTTCCTGCTTATATGTTTTGTAAAATTCACTATGGAGCCCGTCCGACCCCGGAGCCTTACACGTGGGTAGGTGCTGAACCACTATCTCTAGTTCCTCTAGTGTAATTGGGGTGTCTAGATTCTCCCATTCTTCATCGTTTAATTTGGGTAATCCTATGTCTTCCAGTGTTTCCTGAATCTCTCGACCCATCTCCTCCCCCTTGTCCTCACAGAGGCGTTTGTAGAATCTGAGGAACCCCTCATTAACTCCCTCTTGGGTGTCTCAGGTCTGGCCTTCTTCTCCCTTTCTCACTCTGACCATTGGTCTCAGTGTCTCATTTTTACATAGCCAGGCTAGCAGCCTTTCCAGTTTGTCTCCCCCTGCATGTTGCCTTTCGATATATTTTTTATAGTTCAATTTACATAATCTGTCCCAGTGCTCCCTACTGGTTTGTTGTAGTGAATTCACCTGTTTGGCTTCCTCCTGTGAGGTGCCCCCTCTCTGCATCACTTCTTCCAGTTCCTTCTCTGTCTCCTGTAGCTCTCACTCTATGCCCCCTTGGAGCCCTCTGGATTTGGATATGGCCGCGCCTCGTACTACCACTTTAAATGCCTCGCATAAGGTTACCTCTGCCTGCACGCTCCCCGCGTTTGTTTCAAAGTACTCAATGATCGCCTCCCTTAAATCCTCTCGGAATACCGAGTCCTGCAGGGCCTCAGCTCTAAGCCTCCATGTCGGGATTCTCGCTCTAGGGGCTGGTGTCTCCACTCCAGGACCAGGGGGGCGTGGTCCGATAATATTCTCGCCTTGTATTCCGAGCCTATCATTTCCCCTACAAGTTCCGAGGCAACAAACATGTAATCCAATCTCGTACAAAGGTTGTGTGGGGCAGCATAGTGTGAATAATGCCTGTCCTTCGGGTGTTGTTGTCTCCAGATATCCTCTAGACCAAATTCTCTCAGCAGGGCCTGTAATGCTTTCTCAGCAGGGGTGGGTTTATCTATTTTACTATCTGACCTATCCATTTTGGGGTACAGCGTGCAGTTGAAATCCCCTCCCCATAGAATCGCGCCGCCCAGTAGGGGGCTCATTTTACTGTATAAGGCCCTGAAATAGGCCGCAGTATCTTGGTTAGGGGCATATACAAATTTATAGGGGCAGTACTATTTCATCCCAATACTGTGTCATGAAGGTGGTCGAGATGGAGAGACCCACAGTGCTTATCGTAGGTGATACCTTTTTGCACCATCTGCATAGGAGTTGTGTGCAAAGAGGCGTTGCTGGTAATTTCGGGTTGGACAGAGTGGACGCTTTCTGGGCCTGTCAGGGTGACTGCATTTCAGTGGGATGGTTTGCCTTTGCAGATATGTGGCGTCCGTCACGAATTTTGGCTTTGTCGTGGTGCACTATGGAAGTCTACATTTGGGTTCCATGTCATGTGGACAATTAATCTGTCACCTGAAGAGGTTACTGACTGCAGTGATGCATATTTTTCCTACTGCCAAAGTCTTTTTCTCATGCATAACACCAAGAGGAGTATGGTTCCATGACGGTGTAATTTGCCTCCAGCCAGAGGTCGGAAGGTGTACTATAAACAGAATTATGCGTGAATTTATGCAGACTGCTGTTATGTTCTCCACCCACTATGAGATCATGAGGTCACAAAATATGCAGTGGTTCCGTCGAAATGGCATTTATTTGAGCGCCATTGGCAATGACGTTTTCTTTTACACTGTGCAAGAATCATTGACCAGAATGTGGTAAAAATATGAGGAGATGCAAACAGATATATAAAGAGAAAATAGAAAAAAAGTTGCACGCATGCATGTCAAAAAAAGAAAAACCTGTATACATCTACGATGGATCCCCTACCCAGTTTGATATTGTTTACCCCCGCACCCCCACCCCTACCTCACTATCATGAAAAGGTAGTGGATTACGTGGTACTTTCAGGATTACACGTGGGTGGCTATGTGGATGTATGCGGATGGAGAATTCATGCATACTTTCATTGAACTTTGCAGTGTACGTGCTTTGGAATGGCACAACATTTGTACTGTAAATGTGTAATGGTACATTAATGGTACATTTCAAGTGTTGTACAGGAGTGACAGTGTTGGATAATGGCAGCTTCGATGCGATTGGTAGATGCGTGTGTGCCTATTTATGCGTAACCCAATGAGGTAGAGCTGTAGCGAAGACAGTGCAAAGGGAAGAAGGACTGTTCCAGCTTTACAGGGGAGCGGTCTGTAGAGGAGGTCCCAGATATGTCAGCCACCCATTTGTAAATACCAGGAACATACTCACTGAGGTATGTGAAGTATGAGGAGTAGAAATAAACCGACAAAGAGCCACACTGGGGCTCTGCCCAGTGCCCATCAGAATAGAAATACCTGTTGAAGTGCCAATAACCAGACAAACATGGGCAGCACGGTACCTATTGAGACAACCGTACCAAATGTTGACATGACATGAAGACTACTTTCAGACTGTCCCAGAAGAGAACCAAAGGCCTTAATGGAAGGCGAATGGTGACGACACAAGAGCCCGGACAGACGTCCAGAATGAACATAAATGGCAATCGAAAGATGACACACCAGGACGAAATGTAAAGAGCAAAGAAATCACAGACATAGAAGAAGAGACGATGTCGAAACATAAAGAAACGTAACCATAAAGCAGAATGTAAATATGCAACCAGCTAACGCCTGTACATAGGCTTGTAACTCAAGAAGCTAAGTAAACAGTAAGGCTTGCTATGCTTAGTAGAAGAATAGAGCGGCAATCGCCAACTATATGTATATCTACCTCAATGAAGCACATTATATAAGTGCAGTCCACTCTTACATGAAAGCAGAATTAAGGCCAGGATTGTAGGGGCCTAACAGGCCAGGATTCATATACCAGCAAAAAGCCAGACGGAATAGCGAAATCGAAACTTAGCAAGAAGCAGCTCAGGCCTAGGAATTCGAGGTCAACCCAAGGAAGGGAGGAGATCGGCAACTTCGAACAATCGAAACTTAAGAGCATAGCAGCCTGCCCGTGAAGGTTGAGATAAGGAGGCCCAAGCAGGTGGCGAGGCCGAAGGGGAATCAAATACACAAAAAGATGGAAAATGAAGCAGCTTCATGGTGTACTGACACATGACCAGCCAAGCGCGAAGAGGTACCAACGTCTGATGTCACCCAAAACCAGAGGATGCCATAACTTTCTGTGATAAGAAGCTACAGTTTCGAGCCCATCCTCAGCCAACTAATTGACACATAGCCCTAAGTACTGATTGATGGAAGGGAGGCAGGGTGAATCTTGAGACATGTCGCATCTGGGTGTCCATTCTGCATGCTGCTAATTAAAGTGGATATTTATGTCTAGGGGTGTAACCTACCCAATCACAATGGACCAAATAATCTAGGGTCCTAAAGCTAGTAGAACCAATGAGACGTTGTACTTGTAGTGACGTCTATCATGAGTGATGTAGAGGGATGGGCGTAGATGCCCACCCGATAAGAGTTATCCAATCCTCACACTATGTTACCATATACAGATATAGCACCTATTCTTAAGTTACCTTTTCCAACCAATAGACTTGCATGACAAACTTTCGAGTGTTACACGTCGATGATGACGAATATTGCCTATAAAAATGCTGTTTGAATGAAGATTGTGGAAGTTGAAGCGAGACGGGCGATCGCATCACTGATGATTTCCTAATGTTTCTCAGTTTTTTGTACTTGTCATTAAACAGACTTCCCTTTGCCAAACCATTGAGTTGTCCATATTGATTGGTGTTGGAGTAAGAGAATCCTGCACCCCATCCTCCTCAAGGTGCAGCTATCTCATCTTAAAGTACTTGAGGGTGAGCTCTGATCCCATGGGCCCGTCAGATGTCGCTCCGGCCTCCTGTACACTTGGTAGCAGAGGATGGGTTTTGACCATCAACTATTGTTTATTGATTATTGATAAGACACCTATTGACTGTCGACTTGAAGTAACTCTAGGTCTTCGGCAATATCACGAGTCCTTCGCCAATTGGCCGAGTAGACTGTGAAGCTTCCCATGGACAATGATAGTATAAATCTATCTAAAATCTGCAGTGGGTCTGAAGGAACCCGTTTTATGAACAGAAATCCTTCCATTCCTACGGGCAGTGGATCAGGCGAAAGACTAAAAGATGCAGTAAATGAGGCGGTGATCCTGAGGATCCAGAGAGGAACGATGCGAGCAGTGAGTGAAACAAAAAATGTAATGCTTTGGCAAATGTTATAGGCATTAGAGCAAGTAAGGGAAAGGTAACGTAGGGAGGTGGAAAAGACAAAATAGTCAGAAGTAGAGAAGACTGCATATATATGTAAGGGGATAATGACTCGAGAATAATTGAGATATTAAAGAATAATAGGATGGACACCTGAGATATTAAAGAATACCGGGGTAGACACCTGATATAGTAAAGAATACCAGGGTGGACACCTGAGAAGTAAAGAATACCAGGGTGGACACCTGAGATATTAAAGAATACCGGGTTAGACACCCGAGAAGAGAGAGGATTCCAGGGCGGACACCTGAGGAGAGAGAGGATTCGCCTTGTTCCTGTGCTTTAATATAGCGGTCAGAAGAAACGTGAACTCATAGTCCCACATAATAGGGAACAAATAGGCTACTACGACGGTTAAAGATGTTGTAAAAGGAGTTCGTTTAGGAGAAGAGAAGAAGATAAGGTCAGAGAAGAGGCGAGGAAGAGCAAAGAATGTGATGATGTCATACAACGTAAGCAAAGACAGAGAGCACGCGATCTCGAATATCTGGAGAGGGAAGTTAAAAAACCCAATCCTGCTGTAGAATGGGAAGACATAGAAGAATTCTTCCTTGCGTATCACTCAGTGCCAGGCACGACCAGGGCAAATTTTGAAGATGACTTCGACACCAGAAGCATCGGGGAAACGATCGATAAGATATATGACGAAATGGGGTTAGAACAAGTATCCCAAGGGGAAAGGGAAGACGAGCACCTGGAGAGCACTCAGCTGTATGACACTGAGGATATCACCCGAAGTAGTGGGAGCAGGAGACTGTCCCTGGACAGACTAGAAATCAGTAAAAATGATGACGAGACAAGGAGTTGCGTGAATTGGGAACAATCAATGTCTGACTCTGGAGAGGAAACGGAGCGCAAGACAAAAGTAGAAGGGAGACGGTGCAAAAAGCGGCTCCAAGGGACAAAGGGGTACGTTGGTCAATGCTAGTGAGTCCGCACCGAAGACATCAGAGTCTACCACACAGTCGGACCAAAATGATGGAACACCCCATGGTCAGAGGGGGGTGTCAGCACCTGCCTATATAGACAGGTTGAGGACATTTCCAGGCAGATGGCGATGCCGGTATATTACCCCAGCGGTAGAAAGGAGAGCTATGAGAGAAGAGAAGGAAGGCTGCACATTCCAATTTCCGCAACTAGAAAAGTGGGGAGCAAGACCGCAATATATTCCATGGCCACACATGGATCGAGAAAACCTGAAAAATAAGCTTCCAATGCTGACATCCGGAGCCACAAAGTGGATACACGAGTTAGAAAAAATGACAGGGGGTATCACGCTCGCAATATGGGACATTAAGGGTCTCCTGATCGCCATACTTGGTGAGAGAGCAGACGATGTGTGGACACAGGCAGTGTACCCTGGTGTGACCATAATTAACACTGCTTACGATGGAGCACCATTTAATAATTGCAGAGCAGCAGTGTGGAAATCGCTACGAGTGCTGTATCCAGACACTTGTGATATGGGAGCTATAATGACTCACAAAATGAAGGAGTCAGAAGATCCGTTGATTTATATCCAGAATTTCCAAGACACGTGGGTGCTCAAAACTCAGGAATCTTGGACGAAATCTATACCGGTGTTTTACCACATATTGTGCCAAGGGCTACCAGAGCCGGATCAAAAACAGCTCAAGAAATTGTTAGGGGTAGAGGCTAAACCTTGGGCAGAAATACAGTTAACTATCGCACATTACTGTAGATTGTTGCAAGAAAAGAATCGAAAAAAAGGAGGCAACTCAAAAGGGTGAGGAAGCGAAGCTGGTGCAAAAGAAATGATCAAAATATGCTCTTGAAGGAGCCATGCTAACTAGCCCAGCTGAACAGAAGGTACAGAAGGTGGCTAACCCACAGCAGAACAACCAGGGTAACGTAGGATTGTTTCCGCGATGAAGGGGAATTAGAGGAAGAGGATGGCAGAGTAATCAGGGAGGTTTCCCGAGTAATCAAGGAGGTTTTCAAAACATGCAAATGGGCAACCCAGATATGTCAAACGGACAAATAATATGACCACCGCCAGTATGTTGGCTGTGTGGAATGACGCCACATTTGGCACGGACGTGCAAAAGTCAAGAAGTGTGGCAGAATAGCCAATGAATGGGAGCAGGCACAGTGAATCCACCTGCGATCACACAACAGGGTAATGCGAAAACCACACAGTGCAGCTGCAAGCACCAGGCTGCAGCAAGGTGCACAACAAGGGGTTCCACCCCCGAACATGGGGAATGGCCAAAAGGGCAATTTCAACAGGCACCACAGCAATCGTCTCAGGGCACAAACTCCGGAAGGGGAGGCAGCCCAGGGAGTGGAGGGAATCCACATGTGTACAGTGGACCGAAATTATATATGAACTAGGACAGCTCACTGGGAACCCTTATGTGCTCTATTATGTCAGTGACACCAGACCCTAATAGGGAACCTAGGGTTAATGTCATCATAGGGGGTAAAGAATATTCCTTCTTAGTTGACACGGGTGCAACACGCTCGTACATACGTGAAGGCAAGTTTTCCTTGTCCGGCGAGGTCATAGATACTCAGAGTTTTACAGGAGCTCACAGTCGAGTTCCCTTTACAGATGCACTCCCAGTCTCCGTAGGAGAGTGCGAGTTGAATCTACCTTTATTATATTCACGTCAGACCCCGGTGAACATTTTGGGTCGAGACTTAATGACAAAGTTGAACATGACGATCTCGTTCACGGAGGAGGGCATAGTATGCTCCACTCCAGGAATGCATTATTCAAAAGTGTGCAAAATGATCAGGGCATACTCAGGGCATATAGCCATGAAGGCCGTACCTCTAGAGCCAGAGGTATTCGCATATGGCATGCGTGTGCTTATGGCAGGGTTGCCAGGCCTCGCAGATAGGACCATGAGAACCCCAGATTAATTTTATTCAGACTAAGAATACCTATGCATGAAGAGGAGGGACAAGTATTTCACTTAATGATACATACCACCGCTGTGCTAGGGAAAATAGCATTGGTTGAAGGCTGCGATGATGAAGGCAGACAATGGTGCACTATTATCACCATTGAAGAAGGGTGTCGAGTGACTGACATCACAGATGACGATCTGTTTGAAAACAACCAGACTTAGAAGAAATGAGGGTAGAAGTGAGTCTCATATTTTTGGTAAAAATGATCAAAAGAGAAGTGCCCCAGAGAATGATATTGGCACTGATACGTCCGGAATACTTTGATGACGACATGGCCCAGGTGCCTGTCTCAGTATGGACTACAGGAGCATATGACGTAGGCCTCCTAAAAGGAGTGGGGGAAGTGAAAATTAAACTGAAACCAGGAGCAATTTTACAGAGGGCGCAACAATATCCCATGTCCAGAGAGGCGAATGACGGGATCGCAAAGACAATTTCCGTCAGATGGACCAGGGCATCTTGGTGACATCAGAGTCACTGTGTAATACGGTGATTTATCCAATCAAGAAATCAAAGGGAGGGTCTTGGCGTTTCATCCAAGATTTAAGAACATTAAACGATATTGTTGAAGCCGAGTTCCCTCTAGTCTCTAATCCATCTACGATCCTATGTAACATACCCATTGAGGCAAAATATTTTACAGTGATTGACTTGAAAAACACCTTTTTCTGAATCCCGTTGCACCGTGACTCTCAAGATCTTACGTCATTCACATTCTGACAAATGTATCTGAAAAGCACGAGGTTGCCACAGGGGTACTGTCAGTCCCCGTCCATTTTCAATAGAGTCTTACAGATGGACCTAAGCAACATTGTATTAGAAAGTGTCGTCTTGCAATATGTGGACGAAATCTTGATCTGCAGCTCCACAGAAGAACAATGCAGACGCGATTCTGTTCAGCTACTGGCCATACTGGCTGAAAAAGGATATAAGGTTGACAAGGAAAAGCTACAGTATTGTCAACAGGAAGTGTTGTACATAGGCCAACTCATCTCGCATGAGGGAAAAAAGGTGACCCCAGAAAGGGCTGAAGCTATCATAAACATGGCAAAGCCACTCACGATAAAGCAAATGTAGAGCTTTTTAGGCCTGTGCAATTATGTTAGAGCATGGGTCTTCAATAACAGCTTGTATACCAAGCCCTTGCTCCAGGCTTTAAAGAAGGCCCAGGTGACAAAGGAAAATATTCAATGGACTGAGGCAATGGAAAAAGGGTTTGCTGAACTCAAGAGAGCGATTTGTACAGAATTCCTAATTATGCAGAGGAATTCTACCTGTTTTCGCACACAGATGGCAACGTTCAGACGGCAGTGCTCACTCAAAAAACTTTGTTGGGTTACAAGCCCCTGGCATATTACAGTGGGATCCTGGACCCAGTAATGAGAGGCCACTTCCCATGCGAACAAAATTTATTTGCCGCAGGGTTCGCCATAGAAAAGGCAACCACTATTGTGATGGGATGTTCCATGAGGTTATACCTCGAACATTCACTGTTCGCTATTTTAGAGAAACCTAAAGGCACGTTGACATCTCAGAGAGCCTCTGCATATGAAGTGATCATATCTAATCCATCGATCAAAATAGTTTGATGTAAAACAGTGAACCCAGCTACACTCATAGCAGAGCCAGTCACTGAAGGAGAGCCGATACATGACTGTGCAAACTATGAAGAATTCTATGATGAAATCCCCGGGGTCAGAGAAAATGCCCTGGCGGGAGGAGAGATCGTTCTCATTGACGGCTCTTCGAGAATCGACCAAGAAGACGGACAAAGATATACAGGCGTTGCCGTAATGAAACACATAGCAAACGGAGAATTCTGGGTGTTCGTCAGTGCACGAATACCATCTCATTATTCAGCACAGGCTGCAGAACTATTGGCATTAATACTCGCCATAGAGAATCACGCAGACCAGGAGGTAACAGTGTACAGTGACTCCACCTATGTGACGTCCACAGTGCACGCAGGACTAGCATGCTGGAAAAGGAGGGGCTACCTCGGAGCGGATGGCACGCAAGTGCAGCATGCAGCCTTATTGGACAGGCTGATCAAGGCAACACAGCTCCCAGTGGCCATAGCAGTTATGAAATGTGCCGCCCACACCAAAGGGACAGATTTCGTGTCACGTGGAAACCATGCAGCAGACACGGAATCCACGCGATTGGCATCCAAAAGTGAGACGATCATGGAAGTGGAAGTGACATGTACCCATGAGAGAATGATGGTGGCATGAACCACACCCGAAGCCTATAGTAATATGGGGCAGACACAACTAATGGAGCTTTAAGGGGAGGCACCACAGGACGAGAAGAACCTATGGAAACGTCGAGGGTGTTCTTTAAACCCCTCTGCTGGATTGTGGTGGCAAGACAGCACTGGTAAACCAGTAATGCCTGTAGCCCTACTAGAAATAGCATTGGAGCAATTACATTAACCATACATATGTCAAAGGAGAATCTGGCAGCAACGCTCGCGGAAGACTGGTTCATACCGAATTTAGCTGAGCATGTTGCATTCTTTATGGTGAAGTGCATAATCTGCCAGCAATTCACCGCTGGGAACACATTAAAAGTAGAGAGAGGAGTCATCCCCCGGCCAAATGGGCCTTTTGAGCACTTACATATCAACTACGTCGACATGATTCAAGTGTGTAATGGGTAAAGGTACTTAATTGTAGTGGTGTGTCCATTCTCTAGCTGGATAGAAGCAGGTCCATGTACACACCCAGACTCTACCTGTGCGGCCATTTTTCTGGTAAGGGAAGTGTTCCCTAGATGGGGAGTGTGTGAGGTGATGAGATCAGACAATCGGGCTCATTTTGTAAATGCAGTTTTTGAACAGATTAGCTTGTTGCTTGGTATAAAGCACAAGTTCTTGACTGCGTATTATCCAGAAGGTAATGGTATCTGTGAGAGGCTCAACGGCTTGTTAAAAGAAAGGATAGCAAAGTTGAAGCTTACTCTAAAGAGGGGATGGTTGCATTGCCTTAGACTGGCATTGTATGCTCTTCGGAACCAACCAGGCTCCGACCATCATCTTACGCCGCACGAGATAGTCACAGGAAGGAGAATGAATACTCCCCTAACCCCTCGAGACAGAGCTAGATATGATGCCGAGCCAACCCGAGAGATCATGGGATCCGAATTACAAGAATATCTGAACTGCATGACATCCAGTCTTACTGTAATTTCAGACCAACTGCAGCAACGACGTAAAGGGTGCAGTGCAGCACAAAACACAGCAGGTGACACTGAAACAGATGCAGTTCAAGGTCTACGTGTTCCACTCTTCTTCCCTGGAGATGTGGTGGTAGTAAAAAAACACACGAGGAAGAGGTGGGACGAGCCAAGATTCAATGGCCCTTTCATCGTAGAGGACTGCACTCCTTCAGCTGTGAAACTGCAACGCAGGAGAGCATGGATTTTTCTCAATGACATTAAGCCCTATATCGGAGAAAGTCCTCTAGCTGCACCCCACCGCGAAGAAACTACAGACAACAGGGAAGAACCTCAGCACGTGCAGACGAGATCCATGACGAGGAAGAAGGACGCATGAGCAGAAAAGCCAAGACAAAGAACCCTTGAGCAAATTGTGGCTTAAATTGGACATTTCCTCTAAGCAAAAAGGGGGATAAGGGCATAAAACTGGCACTCTGTGCTTCCTAGTTGCAGGGTGAAGAAGAGAATTGTGCATTCAAGCCACAACACATTTTGTTGACACAAATTTGTGATTTAACCCACACTCCAGCATTGCTGAGAAACAAGACTCTAACAGACATTGATCAAGGACTTTTACCTTAACAGCTAAACACAGTATACTGAATCATCAAATATCAAGACTTTGTTGTGCAGCACTTATGGTGTCTCCCAGCAGAAATATCACAAGGGATGTGCTAACCAACTTTCAGTTAGTATTGGAATCCTATCCATCACTAGTAGGGAGGGTCATCAGCATCACAGACCTTATCCAAGATCCTGCGAACATGAAGATAATCTGGCAACTACGTACCGTCATCGCGGAAGCCTTCATTGAACTGCCTGAATACAGTGGTAAGGACACAAATGTTTCCACCACAGGCGATAGTAGATGAACTTGTCAATACGCTTTTCTTTCGCATCACAGAGGAGTGCCCAGTAATAGTCGGGAGAACCACCAACACCCTCACGTTTATCCGAGATCCAGCAAACTCTGAACTCTTGAGCCAGCTGTGGACCAAGCTGAGTTATCTGGTTGCAATCCACGTGTCAGGAAAGTGCAAGCACTGTTCACGTCAAGGGAAGAGCCTATAATCCTGAACCCAGCAAGGCCGGACAAATATCCCTATCACCTGAGGACAGCCGACTGGCTGACAACGTCCTCTTCCACCTAGTAACTGACTTTCCAGAAATGGTGGGGAGACCTGTTGAGGTTGACGTCCTCACCTTCATCAGAGATCCAGCTAACATCGCACAGATGGGAACACTCCTCCATGGCATCATGCTTCAAGTGGAGCTGTCCAACTTTCATAGAGATTACATGAAGAGATTCCAGTGAAACCTTCCACCGAGGGACAGATCGAGGGAGCAGAGACAAGAACTTCACCTTTATTTGTTTTAATTGCCACTTTTCCCATTTCTTCACACTGAAAAGTGTCCAGCATGTCCTCAGGGCTGGAGCAGATTCAGGGGGTGGACTGGGAACTCACCTAATTTTAATATACACAGTAAAAGTGACGTATCAAAGTGTTAGTCTAATCTTTCCATAGTCTAACAAGGATACTGCATCCTGAATCAAGAGACAATTGTCACCCGCAAGAGGGGGCACACTTGTGAAGCACCAGACACTTTATGATACAAACTGTTCGAGAACAAGTGAATTGGGGGGAAAAAGAATAAACATTGACATTTTGTTATGAGCGGGATGGGGGCCCAGAACAGTAACCTGGTCCTCCCACAAGCAGAGGGGTGCCCTCGCTTCTCCAGAAGGAAGTGCTGCCACCTCATGTACCGTAGCATCATGCATTTATGCATTGTGTTTATCATTATTTTAATGTCATTAACGATCAGAGCCACATTTTTTCTTGGTGCATGAAGCGTTCTAATTTCAGTGCACCCACCTGATGATGTATGCACGAGTCCCACAAAAGCATCCAGACCCTATATAGTTATTCCAGTCCCGGGAAAATCCGATGATAAAGTAAATGAACTGAAAATGAATGTAATTAACAGTGACACATACACACTTGAAGTAACAAATGAAAAGAAGAGCTGGAGACAGGGTCAGCACAGAATGAATGAAAACATAGCACTGATAACTACACGCACCCACACACTGAATGCACACAAACCAGGGCATGTGTCAATGGCCACAGGACCTCAAGCGAAGGCAATCGAGAGGATGAGACTGCCTACTGAACAATTAGCCCCAGAAAACAATGAGAGAAACCAAGAAGAATCAAGAGAAAAGCCAACGAAAGAAGACTTAACACAAGCCTCTAAAAAGACAGAAGCGGCTGTAGGAGAATTCACTGCAAAGACACATAGGTTAATAGATCATTTATTCCCGTTTATAGCTTGAGTGAAGAAACGACATGAGAAACTGAAAAAGAAAACCACAGAGACTGTACTGACAATCACACAAGTTCCAACGCAATGGACAAATACCAGGCCCACGATGCAGCCATAAGTTTGGCCGGTGACAGGCTGGTGGCTGATAAAGGCATTTATAGAGGGCAGGAAAAGAATGCAAGAAGAGAAGGAGAGAATTGTGAAACCTCCACCTACCACATCGATGCAGATAAAGAAACCTGCTTCATCGACCAGAATGCTGAGAGTCCCCCAGCAAGGAAAAGCCACACAGATGCATTTAGAGATGTAGCTATAGCGAACTACAGGAAGACACTAAGGATCAAGAGGAGCCTGCATGAAGATAACAGTGAACTGAATGACTACCTAGACAGCACAGCACATCTAGGAAATAACATTTGGTAAAAACACATGAAGGAAGTTGGAAGAAGGAAATCAGAAGGAGAATGCTTCGTTTGTGCAGTCCTACTGTACATCATGGGGAAATCCAAGATCTTCGTGGCTGTAGAAATTGATGTCCCGACAGCTCACTGTCTTTCACATGTAGCAATGTGCAACACCAGAGGACAGTTCATGGGAAGGGATGCCTCATTGATATGGGCAACCGAGTCAAATTACCCCGATGAAGATGATTATATACAGGACATTAAAATGAGAAACAGAGCCCATACAAGAAATCATGTGATCAGGTACGAGAAGCCTGGAGTTAAAGGAACAGCAATCAGAAGGGAAGTGAACCCAAAGCTGAATGTCCAAGGAAAAACTCAAGAAGAGGCAAAAAATTGGAAGAACAGAGGCCAAATGCAGATTTGGGGAACAGTGCTTTCACCAAATGGATGGGAAGATGGAGTGGTGATCTGCCGAGCATGGATGGTCTATGGAGCCTATAAGAAAGCAATAGAGAAGTCACAGAGGTTTTGCAAACCTCTATGGCAGAAGCTCACAAGATTACTGACATGGGTTGAAGACAGAGGAGGACCCCTCCAGATAGTGCCACTGGAAAGCCCAAAATTGTGCTTCAGGAACAATGGCATGAGGAAGATGGGAGAGAATCAGAACTGCGTACAAATTTTTGAGGCTCTAGGAATGACGCATGGAACCACAGTAATTATGGATCTTTATTGGGCGTGTGGATCCAAGGCATACATAAGACTACCGAAAAACTGGGGAGGCATATGCACAATAGTGAACGTCCAGGTTCCTGCACTAGTGATCCCAAAAAGTGACCTGAATATTGACAGTTTCCCGAAAGCAGATGCTCACCTGGGGAAAAGGAGATCTGTGGAACTGGTATCCCGAAGGAATAGAGAAAATTACTTTTCTGCCGGATCAGAAGGAGCATTCCATGCAATTCCGTATGAGCACAGGCTCTTCAGCCTCAACTCATCTGTGTTCACAACGATCACCATGCCAAGATTTCAGGTTGGAGCAAATACGAAGTGGTTACAAATCACCAGTTGGGAACTACTGCAAACCATCAACTCGACAATAAAGGGATTCAACGCAATCAAGGAAGAGTTAAGAGCAATCCGACTGATGACTCTACAGAACAGATATGTGCTTGAAATGATCAAAGCGATGGATGGAGGAGTTTGTGCAAAAATCAGAGAATCATGTTGCACATTTATACCTTTGCATGATGAAGAAAATGGAACTTTAATAGAAGCCATAAGTATGCTGACGAACCTATAGAACCAGATGATCGATGAAACTGATGAAGTGGACGTAGACAGCTGGTTTGGAACACTATTCTAATGGGTCCCACAATGGATGGCAGACATATTCACGTTTCTGGGAGCCCTGCTACTGATGATACTATTAGGATTTTGTGTTATCAAGATAATTATCTCACAGTGCCAGAAAACTGCGAAGAAAGCCATAAGGATGAAGATGATGATTGATGTCAAACCAGGATGAAAGCCCAGAGACCTGACTGATGAAGAAATAAGCGACTTTGTGAAGACCAGCGAATTTGCACCAGAAGGAAGAAATTGTGTGTATCCTAGAAAACAAAGAAAGTATGAAGGGAAATGGATCTATTGCAGCCCAAATGGACAGGGCCAGCTTATGACCTGGAACAAAGACGAACATGTACAAACAGCAGGAAGTTTGAAAGGAGTGATAAAAATGTGGACTCTAAAGAAAGACTCCTTCACACCATCATGTACAAACCCAGAAGATGAAGAAGAAATTAATACTGAAGAACCAAGCAAGGTGAATACAAAGGAGGAAGCAGAAGGGGTTGATGAACCGACCAGAGGGGGGAGTGTAGAGGAGGTCCCAGATATGTCTTGCACTCCAGCCACCCATTTTGAAATACCAGGAACATACTCGCCGAGATATGTGACGTATGAGGACAAAATAAACCAACAGAGAGACACACTGGGGCTCTGCCCAGTGCCCATCAGAAGAGAAATACCTGTTGAAGTGCCAATAACCAGACAACCATGGGCAGTACGGTACCCATTGAGACAACCGTACCAACAGTTGACATGACATGAAGACTACTTTCAGACTGTCCCAGAAGAGACCCAAAGGGCCTTAATGGAAGGCGAATGGTGATGACACAAGAGCCCGGACAGACGTACAGATTGAACATAAATGACAATCGAAAGACAACACACAAGGACGAAATGTAAAGAGCAAAGATATCACAGACATAGAAGAAGAGACGATGTCGAAACATAAAGAAATGTAAGCATAAAGCAGGATGTAAATATGCAACCAGCTAACGCCTTTACATAGGCTTGTAACGCAAGAACTAAGAAATCAGTACGGATTGCTATGCTTAGTAGAAGAATAGAGCGGCAAGCGCCAACTATGTATATAGCTACCTCAATGAAGCACATTATATAAATGCAGTCCACTTTTACATGAAAGCAGAATTAAGCCCAGGATGGTAGGGACCTAAGAGGCCCGGATTCATATACCAGCACAAAGCCAGACGGAAGAGCGGAATCGAAACTTAGCAAGAAGCAGCTCAGGCCTAGGAATTCGAGGTCAACGCAAGGAAGGGAGGAGAGCGGCAACTTCGAAGAATCGAAACTTAAGCGCATAGCAGCCTGCCCATAAAGTTTGAGATAAGGAGGCCCAGGCAGGTGGCGAGACCGAAGGGGAATCAAATACACAAAAAGATGGAAAGTGAAGCAGCTTCACGGTGTACTGACACGTGACCAGCCAAGCGTGAAGAGGTATCAACGTCTGATGTCACCCAAAACCAGAGGATGCCATAACTTTCCCTGATAAGAAGCTTCAGTTTCGAGGACATCCTCAGCCAACTAATTTACACATAGCCCTAAAGTACTGATTGATGGAAGGGAGGCAGGGTGAATCTTGGGGCACGCCGCATCTGGGTGTCCATTCTGCCTTCTGCTAATTTAAGTGGAGATTTATGTCTAGGGGTTTAGCCTACCCAATCACAATGGACCAAATAATCTAGGGTCCTATAGCTAGTAGAACCAATGAGATGTCGTACTTATAGTGACGTTTATCACAATTGATGTAGAGGGATGGGCGTAGATGCCCATCTGATAAGAGTTATCCAATCCTCACACTCTGTTACCATATACAGATATAGCACCTATTCTTAAGTAACCTTTTCCAACCAATAGACTTGCATGACAAACTTTCGAGTGTTACATGTCAATGATGATGAATATTGCCTATAAAAATTGCTATTTGAATGAAGATTGTGGAAGTTGAAGCAAGACGGGTGATCGCATCACTGATGATTTCCTAATGTTTCCCCGTTTTTGTACTTGTCATTAAACGGACTTCCCTTTGCCCAACCATTGAGTCCATATTGATTGCTGTTGGAGTAGAGAATCCTGCACCCCATCCTCCTCAAGGTGCAGCTATCTCGTCTTAAAGTACTTGAGGGTGAGCTCTGATCCCATGGGCTCGTCAGAGGTCGCTCCACCCTCCTGTACAGGCCTTCACGCAACTTTGGGAGGCACACGTGCCAGAATCTGCCCTTTGCACCACGTTGCCCAATTGACATTGAAGTGTGGGGATTAGCCTATCAGGTAGTGTGGGTGAGGTTAACAGGAAGTGGAGGTGAAACTGTTGTACATTATACTCTGCCTACTGAGGGTGGCTGACATGGCAAAATGCATTGTGTTGACTGTAGGTGATCCCTTTGTCATAGATCTGCAAAACTATGCCCTGCAAAGACACTTTGATGGAAATTTTGGTTTGGAAGGAATGGACGCATTGTGGAATGGTGTGTATGAGTGCAATTTTGCCAATATGCATGCACTTTGCAAAGACTTCACCACTTTTGCAGCAGTAGATGTTATCATCATCCACTATGGCAACATGCAGTTGGATTACCTTGCTTGCTTAGATTTATTCCGTTGACTGAGTAGATTGCTGGATGTCGTGAGGATGATTTTTCCCACCGCCACAGTGCTTTTCTCATCCATAATACCACGAAGAGTATGGGCCACTGCTCATGGATGTTGTTTCGAGCCAGACGCAGGAAGGTGTCTCATCAACAGAAACATGTATACATTTTTGGCCACTCATGGAATGTTCTTCTGCAACAATGACCTCATTAGTTGTGGAAATGCAGAATTCTTCCAAGAAAATGTCATTTTGTTGTCACGCATTGGCAACGCAGTTTTGTTTGCCCGTTTACAAGATGCAGTGAAAAGTTTACTGTACTAATGTGAGCACAAGAAAACACAAAAGCTTATAAAAACCGAAAAAAAGGTGTTTCTGTAGAAGCACAGGCTCTTTTACGAGCCACCCCTTACCACAAGCTCGCCCTACTCTGGTTGCAAGTTCTTCCCCCACACCCGCACACAGCACGAAAGTCACATCCGGGGATTTTGCGGGTGGTGGCCACGGAAATGGAACTGTGGGGATTGTCCAATCAGATGCTTAGGGTGTGCGGCAATAGGAAGAGGGACTCCTGCTTCACTCTGGCCCAGAGCTCAACTCACTTCAGACCCACACGTGCCACATTCGGCGCTTCTCACCATGCTGGCCTATGGAAATGGGACTGTAGCAATTGTCTTAGCAGGTTGTGCTCAGGGTGTGCGTTGTGGGATGTATTGACTCACCCCGCTATCTTATGTGGCATCACTCTTATAGTTATGGTGCAAGGAACAGCAACAATGGCGGCAAAACTCTTGTGTGCACCAAAAACCTTCAATACCGCGTGTTTAAATGCACAAAAAGATGGATGCACAACCTGCCACCCATGGTGCATATGTGGTGTGATAGAGCATACACTGCAGAACATGTGCCAGTGGGCTCCATGACCAGCAAACAGAGTGCAGAGAGAGAAGCAGCACTTTGCAAATGAAACTCCAAACTGTGCCTATAAATGACTTTTGTTTTGTTGCTGAAAACTCCAAAATGCCTATACACAACACTTCTCAACATTCAAAATCTTGCTTGGTGCTAAAATGCATGTAATCTAAAGAAGCATGGCGAATATACAAAGTCCTAAAGTGTAAAGAGCAAAACATTTCCTCAGACAAACTGGATTGTCTGTAAAATAACAGCTCCTGTCAAAATCTGTGTGCAGTACACTGGGCTACCTGTGAATGAAAGCTGTCAGATGAGCTCTTGATGAAACTTCAAAGTATCTAAACTAAAACTCTGCCGGATTAGCAAACACAAAAGGATTGTTGCTGAAAAGAATAAAGATCTCAGTTGTTTTTGATCCTACAGATTTAAAGCTAAGAAAGAAATGTATGTATGTTATTTGATGCAACAAGTTTGGTTTCTGCTGGATTTAAGAAGTTAAGAATAAATTAGCCTGTCTGAGCTGCAAGAAGTTGAAAAACAGGTTTCTCCCAAGGGGAGGGAAATTCTCTCAGCAGAAACTCACTGGTAGATGATAAATGTGGGTTAGGCCAGACTTTTGTCTACAAAAGAGAATGAACAATGGCAGATCCTCCAGCCCAGGAAACAAACGTGTGAAAGGGTCGTAAACTGCTCCTGGAAGGAATTCCCCAAAGGAGGAGGCTACTCCTGGACAAAGAGGTGGACCATTTGCTGTTAAGAAAGAACAATGAACAATGTTAGAGACTCATAACTTGTTATTTAAAGTAGTGAAAAATATAAAAAGGACAGATTTGTTAGTCTAATTTTTTGGCTGCACGTTTTAAGAGGCGGTAGAACTGTGTAACATATTCTGGACAGGAATGGCAATATATGTGGTTTTATGTGAACAGTGTTAATGCTAGAATTGTGAAAATGTACACACATATCCCTATGTTAAACACACACATGTGTGGAAAATTGCAGACAATTTGGAAAATGTGCTTATAACGAAAAGGACAAAATTCTGTAGAAAGGTGAAACAAGATCCAACAGCTGTGGGATTTTGATGAACAGATGCTACATACAATATGAAATCTTTGTGTGTGATTTGTGTAGTGGTGACCAATGTAGAAATATGTATTAAGGATAAAATCCGATTTCGACACTTGTGGCTGAGGGGAGGTTTCTAAGGACTGTAAAGCTAAACCATAAATCTGACATCATCTGGCCTTGATCCAATCACTCAGATACAAGGCGGAGATGAGGTCCGGATCCAATCCCAGCTCAAAGGGGCAAACTTAGTTAATCCGGCCCATACACTCATTTTGTGATTTCATTTAAAAGGATAGAGACAGCTCACAAAACATAGGGACTGGCTGATTCACTCACTTTCCTGATTCCGGCAAAGCTCTTTGTTCCACATTCTACATCCACTTTTAACATCCTTCCAGATCCAGATGCCCAGAACCTTGCCAAGTAGTAGAGAACTATTGACTTTCAGCAAGGCATAAATCCTCAAACTTATTCTCACAACCCAGTGGAGCGTTGTGGTGTGGGAAGGCCTTCTGAACCAGTATCCTGAAACTATCTGGTTTGCTACCACAAGGAATGCCTGGTGAACTCGCTATCCAGCTGATTTGAAATACCCAGAAACAAGGAGGGCAGATCCTGTGCAAATCTGTTGACCGGCCTAGATGATCCAGTCCTGTGCCTGATGAGCTGCCCTTTCCTTGATAGACCTGATCCAATGACCAGAACTGACAGTCCAATTTAATTACGAAGGACTGTAATTATTAATAGGAAGAACAGTGACCCATGATATATCTGCATTGTATGATCTCAATCTCAAACCCATCCCCTCTTTAACTCAGAACCATAGTATTGCTAGAACTATTCTTGCACTGACTTTTCTCTCATCTGTGTTACTAAACCCTAACT
The DNA here is from genome assembly GCF_040938575.1 of Ambystoma mexicanum. Taxonomy (NCBI): domain Eukaryota; kingdom Metazoa; phylum Chordata; class Amphibia; order Caudata; family Ambystomatidae; genus Ambystoma; species Ambystoma mexicanum. The sequence goes on from NC_090937.1 coordinate 435,326,693, forward strand.
TCTTATTGATTTGATTAAGAAAAGTAATTCCCAGACCAAACGGAAACTAGAGTATCACGCATGAATGGTTATAAGCGGCCGTGAATAACTGTTTCCTGTGTGGCATTCTCCTTTTTTGTAGTCCTTAACATAGTATAAGAAAACCTATCTGTCATTTTTAACCCAAATTTCCGTTTTACATTCTCGCCCTTATTTTGCAAAAACGACTCTTACTAAAACCTCTATAACTCCATCAGTTTTTATGATAGAAGCGAAATCTTAACTCCTACTTGTACCTAACATCCTTAGCTATCCAGAAAACTCTACACCGCAGGGTGAAACAGTGCGATTGGCCATTATAGTGAAGATCGCACAAGGAAAAGTTTGCTGCGATTTGACATTCTCAAAGATTTTACATGTGCGAATTAGCTTTAAATTATTTCCTACTTTGACTTTGAGACGCCAAATGTATTCATCTAACTAAATCATTGCTTGTGATTGTGTGCACCAGAACAAATCGGCTCCCATAGAAATTTATCATAATTTAAGCAATTTTGACCACATTTGGTGTTTTTGCTCAGACAATTTCAAAGCCATTCTGACAGTTGAAAAGTCAACTGCGTTCTTCTCTTGTGTTTAAAAGGGGTGCGTTGGGGGTGATATTCTGTTTTGATTCATGTTATTCCTGAATACCTGCTCTCTCCTCACATCTATTTAAATTGCCTATTGATCGGTTGAAGGGTGTTGCAGGGGGAACCTCTAACCATAGTGCTATAGGTTCCAAACCAACACAACAGTATTCTTTTCTGCTGCATTTGTTTTTGTGTTCATTATTTGACTCCTAGTGCCTTAAAGACATTATTTAGTGTTCTGTCAGCCCATTGCTGATTGTTGTTACCTATTAAAATATATTGTGATTTAAATTCTAAATACATAAATAAATATTTACCTTTGCAAACTAGCCTGATTCCTGGTTCAGTGTGACCGGGGGGGGGTCTCAGGATAAGGGTCTGATATGAGTTGTATATCATTCAGAATATTGAACTTATAGATAAAATAAATAAGGGTTTCATTTGTGTAAGACATGCTGGGCGTGACTTGGGTGTGTGCCAAATTGAAATCACCTACAGCTTCACAGGAAAGCACGCCAATAGGAAGAAGGACTCCTCCTGCTTTACTGGGGTGTGGGTCTCGCGGTACTTGGACAAAGGCATGTGCCACAATCTGTGCTTTTTACCATGCTGGCCAATGGAAATGGGACTATGGCCTTTGGCCAATCAGGTGCTCAGGGTATACATCACAGGAAAGGGCAGCAATAATGTGTTCCATTACTTTGTGTAGTGTGGCTGGCAAACATGGCAGGACGCACAGTTTTCCTCGTGGGTGATGCCTTTGTGGAAGATCTGGTCGTGTATGCCATTCAAGAAGCCTTCTTTGGCAATCTCGGTTTAGAGCGAGTGGAGGCTTTGTGGCGCAGTGTAGAAGCGTGTTGTTTCGGTGGAGTGCTTGTAGAATGTCAACGCATGGCCACTTCTGGACTTGTACATGTTGTGGTCGTGCACTTTGGAGCCTTTTTGGGTTCCATGCCTTGTTCCTGTGTGTACCGTCAACTGAAGAAGATGATGAAAGCAGTGCAGCACATTTTTTCAACTGCCAAGGTGCTTTTCTCGTGTATAGCCCAGAGAATTGTGTGGAACTATTCCAATGATTCCTGTTGCCAGCCAGAGGTCGGAAGGGGTCACATCAACAGAAGCACGTGTGACTTCTTGAGTGCTGCTGTGATGTTCTCCTTTGAGAATGACAACATTTGTTCTCGCTATATACACCTTTTCAAAGGAAATGGCATGTCTTTGTCGACCAGTGGCAATGATATTTTCTTTCAAAATCTACAGGCTGCAGTGAAGACCCTATTGTGAAAATGTGAGCTCACGTTGAAAATACAAACTTACTTATAAAAACTGCAAAACAGGTGTTTGTATGGAAGCACCTTTATAAAAAAAAAATATATATAACAAAGGCTCTTTTAAGAGCCGCCACACATAACAATGACCCCTACCTTGGTTGAAAGTTATTCCCCCATTCCCGCTCGCGCCCAGCACGAAAAGTCTGCAAATATCGCGATACTTGCAGGGTGGCACGTGTTAGATACTCCCTTTTGCATCTGACACCCATAGAAATGGGCCTCTAGAGCCTACGGGATTGGTCAATACATTTTCTGAGTGTGGTCTGTACGCACAGAGTGTGGTGCACAGTGGGCCTCATTACTAGTATGGCGTTCGCCGTGCCTGTAGTAAAGGCACGGCTGCCGCCGGTATTGATTTTTCTCCGGCGTAGAGAAAAGGGCAATTACCGGGTCATTACGAACTTGGCGGACCCGATAATTACCCTTTTCTGGGCATCGGTAATAATGAATACCCATTCCCATTTGAGCCCCTTAGCGCTGAATGTGAATGGAGAGGGTGGTAGCAAAGGTACCGTTTTTAAGAGTACCGTTGCTACCATCTAGGTCTGCTCGCGGGTGCCGGTACTGCCACCCGGTAAAACCTGGTGGCTTTAAGGGCACCCGTCAGCAGAACTCATAGTATGGTGGTACGGTAACAACGGTGCCGGCAGCGATTCCGGCACCATTGTTGCCTTACCGCCATACTCGTAATGAGGCCCAGTGTATTTGTCAACAAACATGCAGAGGGTGCAGTTATGGCTGTGTGTTTCACGAGCCACAGCTCGCCGGTTTTAGGGGACTTCGAAATACAGTAACTGAAAGTGATTTGAAAACACTGTGCAGTGGCTGCTCATTTTGGAATCTATCATGTGGATGTATAGTGCTATGAAGTACCTAGAATGAAGTGAATGATTTTGGTTTGTCTGTGTGACACTTTGGTGACACACAATCATGCCTATATTATTGTTGTTGATTGTGGAGGGAAAATTACACAACATGGTATACGAGTTTCAGTGTCCTTTGCGATAAAGGAGGCACTTGTCCAGGTCATGCGTTTGTTTCCATCTCTTCCATAACTTTCTATAGTATTATGCAGACATCGATGTGGCTGCATCATTTTCTATTTGGTTCGCAAATGGGGAAAGCGTGGTACATTGCGAAGAAGTGTATTTGTGTCTTTGTACGATATGTGAAAATGGCGTACTTCACACATGGGATTATAATGTTTCACAGCACAAACACTTTTCCCCAGCTATAACGTTCATCTTACTATGCATGCCATCCCGATTTCTGCACACCCCATCCGTATTGCCTTGGTGCCCTTCTTGAAAGTAGTGAAACATTTTTGTAGTAAGTGTTGCGTGCTGACAGTGTTCAAAATGCTCTGTAACACCTAAAGAAACCTCTTTCTACAACAACCCCCTTTCCAACCGGTTGAACTGCAGTGTTTTGCACAGTGCCACGATTCCCGCTCTGCATCCGTTCATTGGTAATTCCATTGTTCATCTCGAAAAGGTGCTTTCTTTATTTCCCTTTTTTCCTTTCCCAGTTAATTTCCATTTCTTATGGTCTTCTGACACACCCCACAGAAGGAACAGCAGGAAAAGCCTGGTTCAGAAGGGGCAGGACCTGCATGGATACCTTAGGGGACGTGCCCAGAGATGGAATTATTGGGTGGCCCTCACCTATATAGGCGTTAGTCATTGTCATGCTCCCGGAAGGACCGTTTCCATGCACTTCCAAGTACCTTCCCTTTGTAGAGTAGTGCGTTGCAGTACATGCACAACGCAATGCCCTTTGCCGGGTAAGGGTCTGCAGCGCGCCATATGGTCTGTAAGGATGTTTTAGAGCTCTGCTGCCCTACAGGAGTGCCCCTTTCGTTGCCCTCAGCAGATGTTGCAAATGTTGTACATGCATTTATCCTACGTTATTGTTTGAAGGGTGGTAAACTGCCCACTGGTCCCTTGTGCTTTCATTGTAGTTGTTGTCACATGCAGTACAAACACTTGATGCTACGCCATTACTCTTAGAGGTAGCATTCACAGAGATGCATAAATTCTGGAATCCAAGAATTTTTACAAAAATACGAAACACAGCTTCATTACGTGGAGGAGGAAGGCATTTATTCGGTGTGACCCAAGCAGGTACAGTACTTTTCTAAGCACCACTAACATTGTTTGCGCTCTGCATATTGCACTGTTTGTGTACTTGCCTTTACATGCACTTGTATGTGCATGAGCAAGCTGCACCAACTTTGCCATTTTGCAGACTGATTAAAAACTGTCCTATCTGCAGTTCCACGTTTTCTTCAACTGTACGACCTGCAGGCCACCTCTTGACACTTTCCATCAAACTGCTCAGTGCAGACAAAATGTTATTGTAATGGTGGCAGAAAACTATCAAAGATCATTGAAGAACTATCATGAGATAAGTAATTCATTCAGCAATGCATTGCTAAACACCATTGTATTATAGACTTCCGTGCAGTACATAAACCAACTCATGTCGACCCGTAGCCATTGTCTGCACCATGCGCCATAGGAGTGTTATCTTGCAAATGGTCTCATGTTACATAGTGACATCATGAATGCTTTCATGTTAGAGTTTTGGGTACTGTGAAACTTGTAAGAGGTAGGTACCATTGCCTTAATAGCTACATAATTGCACTACTGCACAGAAAACATAAAGACACCACAATGCATACAAATATGAGCATATACAGGGAAATTACAGTAGGAAAACAAGGAGCAGTATTACCAGAAAGCGTTAATAATATAACTGATTACCTTCATGCACAGAAATGATTGCTGTGTTTTACGCTTTCTTCTTCCCCTATATGTATACATATCATATGATGTGAGTGATCCCTGAGGAAAGTAGTGCAAGAACATATGAGAAGGGTGCCATAAACAAAGATAGAACCTTTTCATTTGTTACTTAGTGACTGGTCGTGAAGAAAAGCACCTGTCCAACTTATGTCAGCGAACAAAAAAGAGGAAGCCACACATGTGATGTCATCAGTGATGTCATCAATGAGATTTGTGATGGCATCTTTGATGTCATGGATGTTAGTCCTTGCAGTGCACACTGGTGGCGCAAGTTATGGTTGCTTAGCTTACCATAAATGGTGAATCTTCGGTGGGGGGGTGCAGTTTTACCTGTAACCATAACAATGTTTTTACATTGAATTTCATAGATTTTAGCTAGTAATCACTTTGCAAAGTTTCTATATCCCCTGTGCATAATTTTCTTCTATTTGAACACCGGAAAAGTGATTATTTAATTGGTAATTTATATGGTAGCCAAACACTTGAAAAAGATCGCTGCCCTCAAAAACACCCAAGAGGTGCTGTGTCTGCCCTCTGAACAAAAGCAGCACTGTCCACCCATATGTATGCTTTCTTGTGCCCAGAAAAGCCGCACAGGGCCACAATCAGGGAAAATGACTGTTCCAGGTATTGTAAACTCTCTTGCCAAATCATGGGCAACTATTCATGACTCACTTACACTCACATCATATGCCCTCCTCGCCCCCCTTTTTTGGCTTTCAACTTTCAACAATGCTCTGCTTTATAAAAGATGGCCTGAAAAGTACACAAACCATAGGAAGGTACGCACACAAATATATTTGGGTATTTATATATTTGTGTGTGTACCTTAGCATGGTTTGTGCACTTTTCAAGCCATCTTTTATAAACATAAGGATAAATATGGTATGCAAAACGTGTACAATTGTGACATAACCTTGACTGAGAGTCTTCAAATACCAGAATCCTTGCTCGCATATTTCCCTAAGCTCCATGCTTTGCGTGTGTTCCCTAGGCAAAGCTGGGGACTCAGTAATGTAATCTGCTCTGCAGATTTGATCACCGAGCCTGAAGCGTCCTTGCCCCTCTGCAAAATTGGGGGTATGAAGCCACCCCAGGCCAGGCTGGGTCTGAGGCAGGCAGGGTCTCGAGGGCCGACCGGCATCTGATGCCGGATTTCGGACCGAGCAAGAGCTGGCCCATTGGCCATTGCTGGGTATAGGCTCACAAACCAATAATGCTGGTATAGATCACGACTGCATATTAACAAAATGGTCCCTCTGGGCCTTACTGAGATTCACAATTTGTTTAGAAAATCTCCACCACTGAGGACATGGGTTTCATTTTTTAAAGCACTGGAGCATTAAAACAAAACATACAACCACTTTTTAAAATTGAGTGTGCCTTGCTTTATCACTCCATGGGTTTGGTTTTCGTTTCTTTTCAAGATGGAGTAGGGGCACGAAGCGAAAATAACGTTTCCAACGTGAACTCCTCTTTCGCTTTCAAATGCCACATACCGCCAGCATGTGTGTTTATGTTGGCGTTAAACCAATCGATTCCTATGGAATTCACGTGCGTTTAGCACCTGATAAAAGCAGGCAGATTAGATAACAGTCCGTTTTAAATGCTGTCTGCAAAACGTAATTTGCTGGCCACATTCACATTCTTTTTTTTTTTTTTTTTCTTTTACAATACGGAAATCAAATCAGGGAGTCATTTGTTTTCTCTTTTTTTACTCTTTACTTTTGCACTGCGTTTTGGAAATTTTGAAAAGTGCATGCATGGGCATGGGTACGTAAGTGCTAACTTTTGCAGTTCTCTGCATGCAATTTGGCTTAATATAAAATGCCCCCCTACAGGTATTATGGACATATATTTTAATATGTTTTAAGTACCCCCTTAAGGACTATAAAACAGCGAGGAGTAATCAGTCACTACAATGCAGTAAATCTGAGTGTCTCTACAAAATTGCACGTTTACTAGCCTGCCGGTGTTCAAAACGCTGCTTGTTGATTTTCAGGAAATCAGTGAGTCGTGTTTTTTTAAGTATTAATAAACGGAGGCTCATTCCAAACCCAGAGTCTGTGTGAAGAGCACACACAGTCCCGGTTTGCTGTGGTTTGCAGTGGTCCTGATGGCAATGGTGAACCAGAACACAGCACACGTGTTCCTGGGTAAGGGTGGCGAGCATTAACGTCCTTGTTGTTCCCGCCTCCATATCATGCAAACCCTGCAGCAAATCAGAAGAAGGCTAGAAACATCAGTCAAGGAAGGCTGTGACATAAAGGTGACCATGAAAACACTCTGAACCAGAGGCATAGACAGGGTAGGGCCTGAGTGGGCAAGGCACACCCAAAATCTGTAAATGCCCACTCAGTAGCGCTGTGTGGGCATTTACAGATGTTAATATCACTGCGGTGGACACAACTACATTAGCTTAAGGCCCCACTTGTTAGACAATCCTGGCTACGCTTCTGCTCTCAACCAGGATGGTGGCTTCACTTCCGGGTCAATCGGGACAGAGCAACCCCAGCTGCTCAGTATAAAAAAGACAAAGCGACACACCAGTGTTTAGGCCCTTCGAGGCTTCCTTTTACCTAGTCATTCATCATCATCTTAAGCTTTTATTTGGAATTAAACCATCAAGCTTCACAACAACAAATACACATTACAAAGAAGATAAAACACGTGAATAGAAATGTAAAACATAAAATACAGTAAAAAAGCTCAAAATGCAAGCCATATAAATCGTGCATAGCTATTGAACCCAACAGTGGCACTATCCTATTTCAACACTTTGCTCCTCTGTCACCATGCTCTAGATATGTAACATGCTGTTGCGCAAATAACATTTACAGATAAACACTGACTTAAACAACAGTGCAGAAACTACATGACGAATACTATACTATTGGTTGCCGAAAGATTTGTCTCAATTGTATAGTTTTTTCGCATGGCAGGATAAAATGTACCAAAGGTTCTTTAAAGAGTCCACACAGTGGGCATCTTGCAGAGGCATTAACTCTCCAAGATGAAGTAAAAGCTGTCACGGGTAATATTGCAAGTTTAAAACGTATGATTGCTCTAAGAGCAGAGTCATAATGTCCAAATAAACCTTGAAACCACACTCCATTCTAAACTCAAGTCTGGGTCCAATTTAAAAAACAAAATTGAGGTGTGCCGGTGTGATGAGGCGCTGGGTTAGAACTAAATTTGAGAAGACAAACTAAAGTCAATGAGACCCTTACAAACCAAATAAGATTGGGTTGCTGCACGAAAGAGGGACCAGCAGTCACCTCATAAACTGCTAATAGATACAAACACTTGAAAATGTCACCTCTAAATGATTGCGCAGCCCTGAGCAAATGGTAAATGTCCTATTCAAATTGAGTGTGTAACTGGACAACAGATACGGTGAAACAAAGAGTCCAAAGCAAGTAGATTCTTCAGTCAAAATACGCTGTCGAAACAGATTTTATGAAATGATGCAAAAACAAGACTGCCGACACGTGTTTCGACCCAGAACAACGGGTCCTTTTCAAGGCAAGACTGTGGTGTTAGTATGATTCATATGCATTCAAATACAGCAATATATTATGTAATCATGCCATAAAGATAAGAACATTTGAAATTTAAACAAAATTAACCAGCAGAGGAAGAAGAGGAGGCCAGGGTTAAAGAAAAGAAATGCAAACAAGAAAGAAAAAAGCCCATATGTACATTACATCATGTCAAAGAGCAAAGCAACCATTTCAATGTGAAACATATTCCAAGTAAATAAGGAGTAAATAAAAAACATTTGATTTATTACCATATATTGTCGAACCAAAAATCGCAGTCGAAGTGCCAATATGTGAATGTCCATATGATGAGAACAAAATAATATGTAAAAAAGAGAGAAAAAAAAAAAAAAACACCATAAGCCTGAATCCTAAATGAATAAACAACTGGTACCATCAACAAGTTGCAATCTACAGGCCACATATTGCCTCTCCATCACTGAGTAGCTTAACCATTTCCGATATAGAAGACACACGACTTCTTATGTCACTTAACGTTGATACTGCTAGCACCTCCAATGGCTTACAACAGGAATTAGGCATTCACCAACATAATTTTGAAATGATGGAGCACAAACCCAGATCCAAATTTGTACCAGCTATTACTGATGCTACTGTTATAGACACCTTTTATCAGGCAGTCATTCAAGATATACACAAACAAATAGATCGTTCCCAGTTTCAGTCAACCAAGAGCAATCTCACTCTTTCCGAAAAAACTGCTCTCAAAAATATTGCTGAGGATACGAGCATTGTCAATAAAGAAGCCGATAAAGGTGGTAATATTGTCATTTTAAATACTGCAGATTATATCACTATGGCCAATGAACATCTGAGTACTCCTGGATGTTATCAATTGTTACCTGGCAACCCTACCAAAGAGACGGTATCTGAATTGAAAGTTTTGTTATATGACTGGCACTCACGTGGGACATTGACAGATGAGGAAAAGGCTTTCCTTTACAGACCTAATCCGGTCATTCCTACAATGTATTTTCTGCCCAAAATTCATAAGGCATACACAACATTACCCCAGGTACGACCTATTATGAGTGGCTTAGGATGGGCCACTGAGGGACTTTCCCAGTACATTGATTCTGCAATCAAGGATATGGTACCAGCATTACCAGCCTACCTACGAGATTCCACCCAAACACTGGAGATTTTACATCAGTTATAAAATGGTGCCCCAATTATCTTCTAGCCACGTTTGATGTTAAAGCATTGTACACATCGATACAGCATCGATTAGCTCTTCAAACCATTGATTACACTTTTCGCAACCACTCAACATCACCCAGTCAACATGTTTACATGATCAAAGATTTCTTGCATTTCAAGTTAGCACATAACCAGTTTTTGTTTAACAATCAATATTATTTACAGACGAAAGGAGTAGCCATGGGTGCGAAATATGCCCCTTCTTTGGCTAACTTATTCATGGTTTTTTTTGAGGACAAACACATATACACAGACCACCCATATAAACAGAATCTCATAGTATGGAGACGCTACATAGATGACGTCCTGGTCATTTGGAATGGGACGTCTTCGTCCTTTGTTGGTTTTTCTGAATATCTTAATCGTAATAATTTTGGCATAGAATTTTCTGGACATGTGAGCTCTCAGTCTATGGAATTCCTTGATCTTCAGATAAACATTGTGAATGGTGAACTACAAACTCAAACCTTTCGGAAACCCACCGCAGTTAATGCTATGTTGCATGCCTCCAGCTGCCATAAAAAATCTGTCATTTCTAACATCCCATTTGGAGAATTTTATCGTGCGAGACGTAATTGCAGTACTGACATGGCTTTCCAACATGAGTGTCGCATGATTAGGCGGAGGTTCTATGAACGTGGATATAGTAGTCAATGCATTAAGCAAGGGTTTAATCGTATCAACACATTCACTCAGGATCAGACGTTGGTTACGACTACAGAATCTACCAGACCAAGTCTGGAGTATGTACAGTTCATAACGAAATATTCAGAAGACCATTGTATGCTTTATCGCCTGTTAAGCAAACATTGGCATTTGTTGAGACTTGACCCAGAGCTTCTGCCTTATGTCTCGGCTACACCCAAACTCATCTTTACTCGTAATAAAACATTGCGCAACAAACTCTGCCCTTCGTTTTTACAACCAAAGCCTACTCATGCACAGCCTCTGACTTGGCTTCCACCCAAACCTGTTGGTTTTTTCAAATGTGGTCTATGCAATTTTTGCCAATATGCTCTTATTCAAAATACATTTAGTTGCCACCATGGTTTGTCAATTCACATCTCTGATTTTATTAATTGTAAATCGAAATTTGTGGTGTATGCTATTTTATGCGTATGCCGCAAAGTATATGTTGGTTCTACTATTAGAGAACTGCGAGTTCGCATTCGAGAACATTTTGCACACCTGAAGAGTCAAGATCCGAAGCTGCCTCTTGCACTTCATTGGCAACAGAATCATCAAATGGATTCAGTAAAAGATCTTAAGTTCATTGGGCTCATTCAAGCACATTCCCACCCAAGAGGCGGAGACCGTCAATTACTTTTACGCCAGCTTGAGGCACGCACCATCGCCAAACTTCGTTGTACCAGTCTTGGTCTCAACACGGACACGGAACTAAATGTATTTTTGTAATGCTTTACATAAATGCTGGTGCACATTTCCTATACTTGCAGTAACTGCATTTTCATTATTCCCTGTTTGTTTTTATGTATTTACTTTTAGTGAAATTTAAACAACCCAGATCGTCAGGCATCGCTGCCAGTTTCTAATTGCTCATCCGTCCACTGCTGTCATTGAATATTCCAGAGATTTTTGATTTTTAAAATTTTTTTTTTTTTTTTTTTTTTAATTTTCAATTAAAATATTTGTATTATTTCTATATGCGTGCACACTGCCATTACAGCTTATTATGCATTAGACTTTTATTTAATATTTATTAGTTGTGCTAACGGATGTAGACATTCTCTAGGGCACATATAAAATGCAAGCGCTTGCCTTATTTAATACAAGGACTACCATTACCACAATTCCATGCACTAAATTTAACCACATGACTGAGTCATGTGACACATTTTTAGGTTCTTTTCTCTAAACACATGGAAGGAATGAACTGCACAACACTGATTTCGTGAAGCGTTTGGACTTTGGCCACAGTGGGGAACCAGCCCCTGAACTCACAGGTATGGGCTTGACAGTACCTTCAGAGTATCTCACTGTTAGAACGATTTTCACAAATATTCATGTTATTTGACCCATCTGCGGAATTGGGTTTTGATGCATTGTCTTTCCCTGGCAGTTGCAACGTTTGAACAAACTCCCATGTTCTGGGAATGTACCACACTGTATCAGTAACAGAGACTGCTTCAGGTATTGCTGTCCATTATTTTTACGCATTTGGATTTTTTTTTGACAACCCATTCAAGTCATAAGTCGATCTCTTGTCAAGGCAACTCATGCCTTGGGCTTCTTTGTTTATGTATTTTTCAGTTATTTGCCGCTTATTTTCTTGAGGAGAATCAACTACTTTAGAATTGGCCCATATATCTGCCCCCCCAGGAGGGCTTTGGGTTTTCCAACGCAGTTTGAATAACATACGGTAAAACATTTATTCATTCTAACATTTATATCACACACGGGTGACAATGTAACAATACATTTTACCACCATGAGGCGCATGAGGGATGAGCATTTTGATCCTTGGCACAATAGTTTGTTACCTTTGCACTATGCGTGTACATGGGATTAACTAATTGTAAAAATGTACCAGTTGTTTATTCATTTAGGATTCAGGCTTATGGTGTTTTTTTTTTTTTTTCTCTCTTTTTTACATATTATTTTGTTCTCATCATATGGACATTCACATATTGGCACTTTGACCGCGATTTTTGGTTCGACAATATATGGTAATAAATCAAATGTTTTTTATTTACTCCTTATTTACTTGGAATATGTTTCACATTGAAATGGTTGCTTTGCTCTTTGACATGATGTAATGTACATATGGGCTTTTTTCTTTCTTGTTTGCATTTCTCTTCTTTAACCCTGGCCTCCTCTTCTTCCTCTGCTGGTTAATTTTGTTTAAATTTCAAATGTTCTTATCTTTATGGCATGATTACATAATATATTGCTGTATTTGAATGCATATGAATCATACTAACACCACAGTCTTGCCTTGAAAAGGACCCGTTGTTCTGGGTCGAAACACGTGTCGGCAGTCTTGTTTTTGCATCATTTCATAAAATCTGTTTCGACAGCGTATTTTGACTGAAGAATCTACTTGCTTTGGACTCTTTGTTTCACCATATCTGTTGTCCAGTTACACACTCAATGTGAATAGGACATTTACCATTTGCTCAGGGCTGCGCAATCCTTTAGAGGTGACAATTTCAAGTGTTTGGGTCCAATTTAAGATGTGCAGTATCCACTAATAGATTCTCACGGGCTCTCTGATTCATACTTACTTTAAGCTGCTTCATTTCCTGAGTGGTCAGAGCTGCAGCACTTTCCCAAAGGTCAGGTCTATCTAAATTCAGGAGGATTGCTTTAACTTGGCCAATTTCAAGTTCTTTCCTCCATTTGAACCCTGTATATAACCTAGGTCTTCACAATACTTTTCCAGAGTACTCCATGCTCTAAGCCAATATAATACAGGTGTAAAGGATACGTGGGTTGCTACTGATATATGGTGGACCTCTAAGTGGAGCAATGAAGAGGGAGCACCAGCTGGAAGAAGCAGTAGTTTAAAAGAAAAAAAAGATTTTTCCAAGAGTTTAGCTTATCAGAGTTTACTAAATCCCACAGTTTGGCCTTGTATAGTGCGGCTGGTAAGGCTTTTTTGCAAAGCAAATGCAGGGCTGGAGGAATGGACCCACTAATATGTTTGTAAAAAAGGACAGGATGCCACCACTATACTTCTCCAATGTGACCACTCATTTGGAAGGCTCTGCTCCCCACCCACCATTGTCTTAGAAACACACACCAAGGTAATTGTGTGATAACAGTGTCACTCGCAACTAAAGCTATAGACCTATTTTTGGAAAGAGGAGGCCTAAACACCATGCTTTTTATTTGTCAGAATTAAAATGTAAACAAAGCGACTTACACTTGCTCTGGAAGGTAAAGATTTATTAAGCGCTGTGGGGGTAGTACCGAGTATTACGGCATCATCCGCATAGAAAGGTCCTGGGTATTTATCACATGCCAATCTCGGGGGGTCCTGGCACCCTTCCATCAGTCTTTCAATGATGTATTGTACGTAGATGTTAAATAAGAGGGGTGCCAATAGCCCTGCTGGACTCCCCGATTGACATCAAACTCTTTTGTCATCCCATCCCCCAGTCATTCAGAATACAGGGCAGATATTATTACTAGAGCAAAGGGAGCATGGCGTGCTAGCATAATTTGCCACAGGGCATCTCTCAAAACAGATTCAAATGCAGTCCTTAAATCTAGGAAGGATGCAGAGAGGTCTATGTTGTTTAACACTGAATAAGCGTGTGTATTAAAGTGCAATGATCTAGGGCACCAGCCTGGAGGTGGCTTATCATGTTAGCTTGCTCTGCCCAATCCTGCAAACGATTAAGAAGAAGTTTACCAAAGAGCTGCATCCAGAAGCGAAATTGGACGATAGTTAGCAGGTTGGTTCTTGCCTGCCTTTTTGTAGATGGGGACTATTGTAGCTTGTTTCCAGAATGTAGGGATCTTGCCTATGGTCAAGATTGCATTCAATATTTTACAGAGGACCAGAGCCCAAACAGTTGCTTCATCTATAAACAAATCTGCTGAGATCAAATCCGGGCCGGCAGCTTTGTGATTCTTTAACGATTTGAGAGCACAGGCTACTTCACTAATGGAAAAAACGAAGGTTCATCATTAGTGTTTCCCTGCTTTGTAAAGGGTCTTGCCGTTCAGCCTCTTCTCTGTTTACCCTTCCTTACCGGCTACTATGCTCCTTCTCCTGTCCCAGCATGTTCTCCCTCTATTTTTCTCTGAATCCTGCCTTTTCTGCTGTCCTGCTTCTGCCTGTTACCTTTCTTGCCTCACCTCAGTCTTTGGCAATTCTGCACCAAGTGTGATTACCACAGTTCTCTGGTCATCTTCCAGAACAGCCTATAATTATCTCAACTCTGCAGTCCTGACTTTTTGTGGTGAGAACTTCCCCAGCCAGTGTTTCCTTTGGTGCTTTGAAACCCCTTCCATAAGGCATTCACTTTCCCACTGTAGTCCTTGTGGCGTAGTGGCTTCTGGGAACGGTAAAGTATTGTACTGCCCTACCAAAGAGAGGGTAAGTGTCGAGGTATTGAAAGATTGTGTCTGAAAGTGCATATGGTACAATAGTGGATCAGTAGCAGGTGAGGTAATGCACCGCAGAGTCTCTAATGAGCCTTCAGTCCAATATGTCGGCAGCGTGTGTGAATGGAGTCATATAATAAGCTCACAATTTCCCTTCTTTTAGGGGTCGCCCGCCCCTCGTGTCTTTGTCACTGAAGTGAAAGGAATGCATGAATCTATTAGTCGATTTTTCCTTATGATGTTTTTAAATATACATTTTAGTTCCAGCTTTTCGGTGATAGTAAAACATTGAGAAATTGTAACACAGACTTAATACATGTACTCATGGAGTATTTGTAATATGCAGTAACCCCAAAATACTACAGGACTCAGTAGAAACAGGTCGCAAAGACTGCTTGTTTGCACCTTTAACACATGAGTAAATGGTGTACACAGAGTTATTTTTAAAATAATATTTACACAATCACAGGACTGAGACAATATATGTTTAAATAATCACAACCTGCTGAAGGGCCCAGCCAACACCTTGAAACAGCATTTATGGATGAGATTTCTCTCGTCACAGTGGATGCAGAATGCATGTCAGGGACAGGCACATTATGTGGCCTCCAGGGGCAAATCACTTAGATGGAAGAACTGATATTATCCAATGTCATTTCAATCTCATTCCGTCGACAGGGCAACTTTCACTGCTCTAGCAAAACACTGAATGCACTCTCCATCCTCAGGATGGAAGATTAAAAGCGACTGATGTCCTCTGTATTTATCAATAACGAGTCCATCAGGAAATATAAAGCACACACTGGGAGGGAACGGCCGTCCGTTAAAGTTTGGTCTTCTGATTTTTGTATGCCATGGCATCTGCATGCCTTGCTTATGTTTATCACAAACATCTTCTGCAGGTTAGAAAATATGTGTATCCAGAAAGTAACACATGACTCTACGGCGCTCATTATCAGTTTGGCAGATGAATGGGTGAAAAATGTACATGCTGCAATGTGAGGGCCTTAACGCTGAGCCCCAGTGTCATTACTGCCCCGGAAGGTCTTGGGCCTGGTGATTATTGCTATTAGCACCCAAGGCTAAGAAACCAGGGGTGGCAGCAGGGGAGGATTCCGGGGGGTGGAGGGTCTGAAAGAAATGTAACAAATACTCACCAACATGGCTGCTATGGAAATGGAAGAGGGGCTCTGAGTGGTACCATGAAACTGACAGGTATGTGCGAGGGGTGGGCAATAGCAGATGGGAGGTGGATAGGGACAAAACTGGGGCTAGGGGGCATTGGGAGCGGGTGCGAAGATGGCAAGACAGTTGTAAGCAGTGCACACCTTGCTCCAAACCCTGAGCAAGATCTTGCATTACATGCAGCCTGGTTTTGGAGCAACCTGATTGGCTGCCGCAACCACCTTGAATGCTGATTGCAGTTGCTGAGTGTGAAGATCTGATGGTTTCTGAATAGTCCCTCACTGGTCAACATGCAGAAAGGGATATTTCTATATGCTGCATCGTAAAATACAGTATGTACTTTTCTGCATATAGGCATCAGCAACCCTCATGCAGTAATGAACAAACGTGTTTACTTCAAGAGAAAATACCATAACTGTGTGTATGAGAAACAAGACGTGGTGCAACAGCCCCTTTGAAAAACACAGTGCATTAAAAATTGGACTAGTGCAGTAACCCGTCCTCACGCAGCCCCATTCGTGGTGATAACACACAAGATTGGCACTTGAGTAAAGTGAGCATTTATAAGCAGAAGTTGAGGCACTTGTGGAGGAGGTGGCAAAGAAGGATCAGCGATGTCTGGCAACCTTCTGAGCCGGAACCCAATCGAAGCCGCATCTGGCTCTGAGAAGCCACTACGGGTAAAGTCGTTGCCGTGCCATCTTCAACTGCCACAGTACCAACGAGGCATGTAAGAACCAGTGAAATTACCACATGTGGCATGTCTTGCCTCTTACAGCCCAACATCACCGAGAGGCTATGTTCACTGGAGGGGTGCAGAGTTCCACTACCTATCCTAGAAAAATGGGAAAAGAGGTCGGCCTAAGTCCTAGACATTGCCAATTAGGAGTATGGAGAAGCAGCATTCGCAGCTGCCTGTGAGTAGATATCAAGTTCCAGTACTTGTTACCCACACTAACTCTGGTAACACGCCGGTGTGCACCTGACCACATGTCACCTGGAGAGCCAAACAGTATGCATAACCAAGCAGTGTCCGACATGTCGAACTATTGTATTATGGAACATCTAGTGTCCGCACCCTATGCAAGCAGTGTATATCGAAAGGCTTTACATAAGCGTGCATGCAGGTGAAGATCGAGCCAGGCAAACATCATTACTGTTTCCCCAAAACCTTAGTGACGGGCTAGGCCACTAATGAAAGCAGCATAAAAAGAGAGGGCGGTAACTTGGAACAATCCCTGCTACCTTTAGCTTTGGTGAGCCATTGGTGAACCCCATGTCGTGCATCTTGCAATGGACCACCGCTGTACGCCTCCCTCCTATGGTGTCAGAGGAAAGTTGTGCGTCATTGGTGTGCATGTATAGTTAGTACAAAGGCATAACCTCTTTGAACCACATGCCTGGTAAATGGCTGTCACCAAAAAAGAATGGCCATTTCTAGCACAGCGTGCAGAACCCCCCACACATCGCCAATTGGGAGAGACGGGTACTGACCTCGCAAACCACACAGGCTGGATCAATCTACCTTTTGGCTTGGGCAGTTTTGGAATTAGGCATGTAGCTGCTAAGCTAGCTCTGTTGGTCAAACATGTTCTGCTAAGATCTGTGTGTGCCCTTCAGATCACAGGCTAGAATCCCACCAAGGCCAAGTCTACCTTTCCTCCTTCCAAAGTCGCTAAATGAGTACCATTTTTGGTTGGGTAATCGTAATTGCATATGAACATGTTCTATGTAAGGCAAGTTGGCAAATATGCTAAACAAATGGCATATTGCTATTGTAGCCATTAATTGCATGCCATCTCGAGTCCCAATGGGTGCTGCCACTTCCAGTGACAGCGATGCTGCAGGGACCAGCACCATGCAAAGAGGTCAGGATATTTAAAGTTTCCTCCATGTCCTCATGCTGCACCTCACTGACGTCCGGAGCAGCTACCCCCACCGGTGTCCCCACAACCTCAAGTGCCTCCACTTTATGTGGCCACTTCCCGCACCGCCTCTGCCCCAATCTCTTTCCCCACCCTTGCAGCAGGAGCCAAGGTAGTTGGCTAGAGGGTAACGTGCAGCTCAAATTAAAATCTCTACAGGGCCCTGCCCACATACCCACTACTGCTCCACTTGCATCATTTCCATCCAGAGTGTGGTGTGAAATGCGACACGAGGACATAGGCAAGAGGGTGCATCAAGGCGGGGGAGCAAGGGTTAAGAGTGCCAGAGTCTCCATTAAAGCAAATGACTCTGCTCTCTTCTTCTCCCACCTTGCCAATGGTTTGAGAGAAATGGCAAAGGAAAAGCACGGTGTGAGGGTTGGACAGCCCAGATGCATCGCTAGAAATCAAACACACTGGTAGAAAACCGCCTGCAAAAAGCAAGGGGAGATGATAGCATGCCTGCCCCACAGATTTCTGAGCTGGGCATGTATCTGTGGGTCTGGAGAAATAGGTGTTAAGCCCGTCAGGAAAGCGAACCTACAAATTGGGTAACAGTGAGAAATGCACGAGAACATCCATACTTTGTAACCCTGCCTAGTGCATTAAAAATGGGAAAACTGATAAACCCTTTACACAGGTTTGTTCGTCTAGCCACATCCTGCTGTGCAAGTGTATTCAACATGCGGATCGCCAGATGTTTTGTACAATGACCCACAAGCTGCCGCTGCATTCACTGTGCTGGCTACGGTTGATGGAAACAGCTGGAGGGACACTTGGAGGGGGTCAGAAGTTAGACAATATGATGCCTACATTGTGGAACCTGTAGGGTTATTTCCTGAATGTAAGGAAATCAAATTAACCTTTTAGGATAAAAACAATAGGAAAGTATTCAGAATTATGTGTTTGGATACAATAGATGTTTTGGAGCTTTTATGGGCAGGAAGGCACAGATCACTCTTGCAGGAGTGATGTTATGTTATGTTATGATGCATTTGTATAGTGCCTTATGTACCATTGGTATGATCTCAAAGCGCTGTGGGTTGAACGCCCTCGGTGACTGTTGTACGTATCAGCTGAGAGAATAGTGTAGCATATAGGGTGCACTTTCTATGTGTGCAGCCAGAGTGGTTTGCGCGAGCTGGCTGCATTCTAATTCTAGGTGTTGTGTAGTGGATGTGAGTGAACAGTGTAATGTGCACAGCAAGGAGGGTGATCTCTGAGTCTACATTCTGTCTGCCATGGGCCCTGTGTAAGAGATTATGTGTGCTGCTAGACTGATTTATTTCGGGGGTGGGGGGGTATAGCTGCATTCTACCAAGCTGTTGAGGTGTTCTATGGGAGATGTAGGTATGTGTGCAGCTAGGCGTAATTGATTGAGGGGTGTAGCTGTGTTCTATTGTTTCTTGATGTAAAGTCGAGAGTGAGCATAGTGGTAGGAATGGGTGTCTGTAGTTATCAGTGGGTGGCCCCCTTCTTGGGATGCTTTCGGAGCTCAGTGCAGTGGCCGTGTCTGTCCTGGTGGTTCGTGGCTGTGGATTTCAGAGAGAAGTAAACTGGCCGATGCGCTGTGGTTGGACTTTGAGGAACCATTTCCTGGGTGCCTGGTAGAATTTAAAGCTGGGTTGCTTGGTGCTTCCTGGGTTACTGTAAGATTCTTGCGTAGAGTCTAGTCAAGCATAGTTACTTCTGTACCTCTGATGCAGGGTTCTAGGTTCTTATTCCTAGGTAGGCGGTGTTCGCCTCTATTGATCATGGAATAACAGTTATGCTTTAGTGGTCGAGCTGATTGCATGCAGCCTGGAGCTGCATAGGCCGGTACCTCTTTGGTCTATAGTCCCACTTCAGTGCCCTGACTGTTCCTTCTTTTCCGGGGGAAAGTTATTAATTACTTGGTTAGCCGTCTTCTGTGGCTCTTTCGTTGTTTTGTTTCAGGTTAATTATGATTCTCTCAGAACTGTGGTGAGTGGGGATGGTTTCATGGCCTTAGATGGACCCTTTCACGGGTTTGGGAAAAGCCATACATTTAGCGCTTTACGGAAGACCATGTAGTCCTTGTTGTGTCGAATATGGGGAGGTAGTGAATTCCACAGAGTTGGTGCTAAGTTAGAGTAGGCTGACTGAATTGGAGGCTGGGATCATTAGCAGGAGGGTCGTGCTTGACCTTAGGGTGCGTGTTGGGTGGTAGGGCATCATCTTCTCATGGAGGTATGCCAGGCTGGCCACCAGGCCGGCCTTGTGCACTGCTCGGTGGGTGATGCACAGGATTTTGAACATGGCCCTTTGTCCAATAGGTAGTCAGTGGAGGGTGCGGAGAGCAGGCGAGATGTGGTCCCTTTCTTCCAGTGCAAGTAGGAATTTAGCAGCTGCGCTTTGCACTCTTTGGAGTTTGTTAAGTTGGTAGGTCGGCACATCCAGGTACATGGAGTTTGCATCTGGACATAATAGAAGCCAGTCGGTTGGGGAAGGTGAGATAGGGGAAGATGCCTGAGGTGGCAGTGACATGATTTTGATACTTTATTGATCTGGTGGGACAGGTTTAGGCCGGAGACCAATGTGCAGCCAATGTTTTTGACTGTGTTGGAGGAAGGGGGGGGTGCTGAGTTGAGAAGGAGGTGGTTTCTAGTCATCCATTGGTCAATATCAATAAGACAAGCTGCTAGGTTGGTGCGTTGATTAGAGCTCGTTTTGGAGATTCTGAGAATAATTTGGGTGTTGTCAGCATCATTTTAGCAGGTGAGGTTGTGCGAGCAGATGATCCCTGGCAGCTGGGTCATGTAGAGGTTGAAAAGGAGCGAAGAGAGGCAAGCACCCTGGGGTAATCCAGTGTTCACTGGGCGATCTGAGGAGGTAAATGTGGGAGGATAGTGATTTGTTTCCTGTTGATTGGGAACAAGGCAATCCAGTTGAGTGCCAAGTCTCGCATTCCAAGGGAGTGGAGCCGGTCGAGAAGGATTGAGTGGTTAATGGTGTCAAAGGCAGCTGAGAGATCAAGGAGAACCAGAGTGGCACACCCTTCATAGTCTGCCATGACTTTTAGGTCATCCCGGATTGAGATAAGTGTGGTTTCAGTTCCATGGCGAGGCTGAAAGCCAACCTGAGCGGGGTCTAATAAGTTGTTGGATTCAGCAAAAAGAATGGAAAGATAAAGGCTTGCTTTGAAAATAATTCACTCTTTTAAACCGAATGCCAAAATAGAATGATGTATGATTCAAGGCAGCATCATATAAATAGCACAATGCACTCAGGTTGCCAGGAGGAGGGCAGCAAGTTCGCATGCACATCAAACGTCTGCTGTGCTTAATAACATCTTCATGTATTGATTGTCTGAGGAGTTTTATATAGATTTTGTTTAATCATCATACCTTTGTTGTCATTTTCGTCTAGAATGAGCAAAACAATGTCATATTACTACATGCCATAAACATCAGAGTTGTACATGATTCACTCTTTCAGCTCATAACATTAAGTTGTGTTGCTTATCGTGTTTCTGAGAGTGATATATTACTTTGTGCGCATGCTCTTCACCTTGGGAGGATGATGCTTTCTTATATGATATCCTCTGTATTGGAATAATGTGTACAATAGTTCCCACTCAACTTCTACTAGCATGGATTGTTAAAATGAAATAGTGGTGGAACTCTCTTATTTATCCTTGCCTATGGAAAAGATAGGAAAATGATGCATTAATAACATCTTTAACATATAATCAAACACAGGAAAGAGAGATGAAACCTGTACTGCGACAAATTGATTCTAATCAGACCTATTGTCTGTTAGGAGAATACGTCCTGTGCAAATCATATATGCCACTTGCTTTTAAGTTGCATCTATGAAAGTTTTCAATTGAGGCCACAACCTTTGACGCTAACTGTCTTATTTGATGAACTCTATTGTTTTAACTGTACATGTTCTTATCTTCTCACCTGCATGACCACAAGATATTGGGCCTCCTTACAAACTTGTAGTTGGCCCCTGCAGTTATAACGTTCCATCTCGTTACTGCACTGGTCAACTACAAGTTTGCTGGTGGGGTACCTAATTTACCTCCAGCTAAGATCTGTAGGTAAATCAGGTGCCTTACCGGCAACAATCGCTGGTAATACCAGCACTAGTGCTGGTAATACCGGCAAATCTCACCATCGAGTCCAATGGCACTCCATGAAATGGGGCTTACAACTGTTGTCGGCACTCATAATCCAGCGGTAGTACACCGGACCGAGTGCCGGTAAAGGTAATACAGTTTGGTGGTATCCTGTCAGATTTACCGGTGGGATACCACCAAATTTGTGATGAGGCCCATTTTCCCCATTCACCATACAGTCTGCTTGCATGTTGTGTGCCCTATAAATGAGCTTCTTATAAGTCTCTGCTCTTAAAATCGCTTCTTATGATGATTTTGCCTGCAGTTTGTTGGCACTGTCACACAGTCTCAGTTGTTTTGCCTTTAGCAAGACTGTCTTCCTGCACTTTGCTTCTTGATTGGTGAGATCAATCATATCAGACGCGTTGTCCAATAAGCATATGTTCGGGTCCCTTGGCACAGTCTTCTTTAAGGTAGTTTGGACCCATTCCAGTATGGTTGACCATAAACCCATATTTCAGAGTAGCACCATAACACAAGGAGTATGTCACGGGCTGGTGCCTGACATCTCCAGCACATTGCATGTTGTGACTGCCATGATGCTTGCATTTTTCTTGGCGTCCAATACCATCCCTGCAGAAGTTTGAAGTCTGTTAGATTACCCATGATTCGCTGGTGCCATTCTCATAGTTTACTGCCAAAAGACTCTTAACATTGAATTTTTGCAGAAGTTGAGCTACAAGTGCTTCTTTGCTTGAAGCCGGCACTTATGTTAACAATAAACCACATTTGTTAACTTTTTCCAAAAATATTGGTTCATTCAAAACCACTTTCTTCATTAGTGGACAATTACTTTCTTAAATCAATCAGCTCCTTTTTCAATGAATTCCATTAAATTTATTGTGACTTTTTTGTCCCTTTTCAGGTACTGCATGGTAAAATAAAAAAACGGAAACAAACATACTTTATATGTGGTTTCTTAGTTAGAACTTTGTATCAAATACAATTCCAATATTAATGCACAACTTCTAATGGTCCAAGTTTACCCCATACAATAAAGAAGCAAGTTAGAGTTCCACAAACGCTAGGGAGGGGCAATCCCACTGTCCGCGGGATCATCCAGTGTGCATTTAAGGTGGGTTTGGGTATGGGCTTAATTTACAACAGCGTGACCGGCACTAAAGCCTGAACTAAGATTAAGGGCCTCATTACACGGCAGGCGGTAAGGGTTTACCGGTACCGGTAAATCCTTACCGCCTTACTACGAGATCCCTTTGCGGGTTGGGGAATTTAACGCCTGCTTTTTGCAGGCGTTAAAAACCAACCCGCAAAGGGACCAATGGAGCTAATTACGGTACCGCAATTTGCGGTACCGTAATTAGCGCCGTCCCCATTCCCATAGAGCCCTATGGGGCAAAAATGGGAATGGGGAATGGCAAAGGTGGAAGGGGGAATTACCGCCCCACCAACCTTGGAAGGGGGCGGTAATTCCCCTTTCCACCAAGGCGGTGCCGGTATTTTACCGGCATGAACCAAGGCGCTAATAGCGCCATGGTTCTCCGCCTACCGTGTAATGAGGCCCTAAGTCCTGTTCACTGGTCTTGCTTAATATAAAACAGTAAAAATTGCTTAGAAATATAAAGAAGGGGCGTATTATAGGAAATAAATAATTGTTGCATGCTTTGCAATTAAATAAAAAAATACTATTGAATAGTGTAATTCATCCAAGATTTTATATAGCACACCAAAAGTACACTTGAAGCCAATTCTAAGTGCTTTTGCACCACAATGAATGAAAAAATAAAAAAGAACATTTGCAAACTGGGATAGTGTGGACTGAAAATCAAAAAGAGGGAAGTGGAGGGATCTGAGTTGGTGGGCATTGTTCTTTTTCTTTCTGTATCCAGTTCACTGAAGGACACTTCAAGTGGGGAAAGAAGAAGAGTCAGGAAGGGACAGTGTTGATGGTACATCAGAGAGTCTTTACTCAGTCAAATGTCGCCTTGAAAAATTCAGTTATCATCATCTTTGATTGATTGTCTTGTCAGGGTACTGGTGAGGGCATTATTTTGTGTTGTGCCCTATATTACTAGGACAGACAAAAAGGATAATATCTGAAAAATGTAGTGATGCTCGAATTGATGAAAATGTAAGCAGTGGATGGTTTCCGCTGACTCCTCCGCCTCACCTCTTGAATCAACTCTTTCTGGATATACCCTAAAATGCTCTTCATGGGAAAACATGCCTTGCTATCCTCGTCCTTTTAGAAGATCGATGTGTGTTTGTGTATGTGTGTGTGTGTGTTTGTGTGTGTGTGTGTGTGTGTGTGTGTGTTGGTGCCATTGGCTGCACTTTTTCTCCTTGTGACCATGTACATTGGAGAATGGTCTTTGTAAGTGCTCTAATGTTCTTCAATGGAATCATCATGCATCTTGCTCGGCATTCCATAATTAATGTACCACCGGTTACTATTAATTTTCTGCTGTAGCACCTTGAAGCATTTGTTGCACTAGATGGAATTATCATGCAAAATACTGCAGACCCAATAACCGGACAGACTCAAAGTTGATGGCAAAATACTGCTTTAATCTCATGAAGTAAAGCAGGACGAATATACAATCATCAATTAGACTCATGCAGGATCACACTGTATTTTCAATCATGCATAGTTTATAGAATTCTAGATGAGTCATCTATGATATCATCCTATGTGGCAAACTTAAAAAACCTATTGAGGGGTTGGATTGGATTAAGGGAACACTTCTACATATAGAATGCATGAATGTTAATCAGCAGTCTCTTATCTGTAGTACACACCATAAGCTACTACTAGTCACATGGCATAAAGCAATTGTCATAGCAGAGAAGATGGCAGCGGATTATTATTCTGCAACATTGTCTAATGTCAACCCAAATCCAACCTTGCATATTCGGCTTGTCAGCAGCACGTACATAGAAACAAAACCCAGGTGTTTGGAGATATTTTGGTTCTTCCTTTCTTTCCCAATTAGTCCATCATCTTTTATTGGTTGGCCTCATGCCAGTGTCTTCTATTTGAAGGCTGTCCTTGCCAGTCTGCACAGTCTCGGGACAGCCAAGGGAGTGTAGGTGCACTGCTTTCTTAGCTCCAGGCCTAATGAATAGCCCTGGTTTGCGAGCGCTTCATCTCATCTTGTAAAACCATGAATTTGTCCAGATCAACAGTGCTTTTATCCTTATTTGATTCAACTATTGCTGGGTGCAGTTCTTCTTTTATCCTTTAGAGACTTGCTCACTCCATCCCATAATGATTTTTGTGCCCTTTAATCACCCAATATTTGGCATCACTAAATGTTCATGTTCCTCCTAATCTTAAGAAAATATGTCCTTGTGCATGGACTGCTCGTGACTCCCTTTGTGCTTTTTCTACATCTCTCAAAATAGCATCCTTGGTGCAATGGCAATGTACTGCTCTATTTTGCAAAAAAAAAACATTTCTGCATCATGTCTCCATGTTTGAGATCCTAGGCTCGTGTTTTTGAGATTGCTGGGTTGATTGACATGAGCCGTCGTCCATCTTGTTCTTATTGTAGTTTTAAAGGTTGAATATATACCTCTCCTAAGCAAGGTTCTATGTATTCTTTCTACCTTGCATTTCAGCATATTTACAGTTATTCACCAGAGAGCCACTCATTCTTCTTTATATTCTTAACTACTGCAGAGTACATGTTTCTATTACTGGTTCAGTTACATCGTTTATTCTTCTGTATATTCATATTGTTTCAACATGGGATCAAATATCTTCTTTCAGACACTTTTGCTATCCTAAGACCTTGTTTTAATGTACATTCATGTTGCACATCATTTTATGCATGGCGTTGATTTGACATATTATCAAGGAACATCCCTCTAAGTAGGTTTCTTCCATTGTTGCAATGTGAGTGTATCTTCTGAATGGATGCCTGAGTGCATATCATTTCTCATACAGTCAATGACAGCTCCTCGTCTTTTATTCCAACAGGGTGAGGGTGAGGGTGAGGGGGCATTGACTATGGAGAATGTGTTCACTTGCTCCTCTACAAGTATTTATGTATGATGTTTAAAGGATATTTATGCAGCACCTTTATCCAGGGTGCTTTACAAAAAGCAAAGCAGTACAATAATGAATAAAAACAGAATTACTACCAAAAAGAACTGCAGCCAAAATAAAATAAGCCACAAATTAAATCCTAAATCATAATATGCAACTAGGAAAATGTAACACAAGTATTTAGTAAATAGTCCTTAAGACGTTTCTTAAACACTAACGCTAATGATATAGCCTTATATGTAGAGGAGCAAGTGGACACATTCTGGGCCTTATCAAAACAACAGGGCAAGAACTAATTACCTCTGATAAACCGGAGACTTTGATCAAACAACTGGAGTGCAGAATATGCCGCGAGAATAACCTCAAATTACATGATACAACTCTCGCTCAATATCATAAAGCACAGAACATCCCTTGCGGTCTACGAGTGAACTTGGAATCCACGCTGTGTAAGGAAAATTCTGAATTTGTAAAGAGATGGAGACATATCCAGAATAAATGCTCTCTGGACCTCATACTGGTCACCATAGAAGAGCTGGCACACAACCTAACCGCTTTGGATGAAGAAATTAACAGTATTAAAGTTACCCTGAGCATGGGCCTGACTGCAGAACAACTCAAACAGATCTTGGAGGACACCAATCAAAAACTATCTAAATATAAACAGGAGTTGGAAGTAAAAAAGATTAGAAAATGTAGACACGATTCCCAGGATTATAAACTGGACATTGTCTATAGCTGGCAAGAATACTACGGCCAACAACCAACTAGAACTCACCAACCATGAACACCCAAACCGGGACCTCCTAATCCGGAAGCAACTTCATCAGACGCATCCAGAACGGAAATTGAAACAACTTCAAGTACTACCGTTGAAACAGACAATTCCACCATAGTAACTCCACGTTTTTTATAAAAAGATCAATCAGACGCAGAAAGAAGAAAACATCCACAGAGGAAGAAAACGAACGGGAAAAAGGCATAGTAGTTAATACTCTTAGGCAATATCCAGCCTGGAATTACAGGTTCTTAGGAAAGGATTGGCCTTTGTCCCTCAATACAGCAGCAATTTATTGAGAGAAAAGATCAATTTCTTCAAGCTGCTGAGAAAACTTAAGCTAAAGGTCTTTTTTGAGTCCCTCTAGAAAGACTCCACTTTGGAAGAACCCTCTGAATACTTGTAACTTAAACAAAAAATCACATTTAATCCTCCCATTCAGAACCATGTACTTGCGGTATTTGAAAGGACGGTGTTGGAGCAATTCAAGAAAATCCCTTTCAATGGTAAGAGACACAGCAACTTCACATGTAGAGAACGACAGACTCTGAAGAATCTGCTTGATAATACAGATATCATCTTCAAACCCGCTGATAAGGGGGGGGCGTTAGTCCTGATGAATAAGAACAACTACCTTGAAGAGGTAGAACACCAACTGTCAGATGCGGAAACATATAAGGAAATCCAATTCAATCCTAGTGAGAGTGTGAGAGTGCTAATCAATGAGATATTGGATGAGGCAGAAAACAGAGGAGTCATTTCGGATAAAACTTGCAAATTCCTCGAAAATACACACCCCATCACCCCAGTGTTTTATATTCTGCCAAAGATACCCAA
This sequence comes from Ambystoma mexicanum, assembly GCF_040938575.1. Taxonomy (NCBI): domain Eukaryota; kingdom Metazoa; phylum Chordata; class Amphibia; order Caudata; family Ambystomatidae; genus Ambystoma; species Ambystoma mexicanum. The sequence continues at coordinate 435,354,159 of NC_090937.1, forward strand.
GAGTCATGGATCCGCCAGGTCGCCCTATCATTGCAGCTACCTATAGTCTACTGGAACCCCTTGAAAAATACTTGGATAGGATTTTACAAACTCTGATTCTGGATACTGCCATCTATATAAAGGACACTACATACTTTTTACAAAGACTTAAGGGAACCCAATTTGTGAATGGCAGAGATACCCTGTTTACTATGGATGTGACTTCCCTCTACATCTCGGGTACGAGTATGGGAGCTGCAATGGCACCTACGTATGCCAATACTTACATGTGCTACCTAGAGACTGAACATGTGCCAACTTCACTGAGATGGATGCATCATCTTTCCGTCTTTGTACAATACATTGACAACATGTTTGACATTTGGACAGGCCGTGAAGATGAACTACAGGCGTTTTCCAGTATGATGAACGAGATGCACCCGACAATTAAATTCACCACCCAAACTAGCAAATCAGTGATTCATTTCATAGATGTGGAGATTTACAGTAAAGTCCACAATTTGGAGAACAGGATTTTTACAAAACCAACGGACAGGAACAGCCTTCTGTTAGCCACCAGTTTTCAGCCACAACATACTATTGATAGCATACCCCTAAGTCAATTCCGCAGGTACAAAAGAAACATCTCTGAGATGGACGAATATGAGCGCCAATCTGCGTCCCTCCAGAAGAAATTCCGGGGGAGAGACTACAGCCCTACCCTCATCTCAAACATTGCTGAGAAATTTGAAGCTATTGACAGGGAAACCCTCTTGACACCTAAAGCCCAAAAGGGGAGTAAATCACTGGTCTATGTGACAAGCCATTCCACCCAAAGTCACAAAATTTAAATGATCATACAGAGGAATTGGCCAATGCTCCAAATGGATCCTCAATTACAGTTACTATTGCAACCACCACGTACCTATGCGTGTAGAAACAACAAAGCATTACACAACAGCCTAGTAAGTGCGGAGGTCCCTAACACCCAAACTCGTAAGATTCAACACAAGGGATCACAACCCTGCCACAACTGTCAACATTGTAGCAATATAACACTGGGGAATACCATCACAGCCCCCCACTCAGGGAAACCCATCTGGCTGAAGCATTCTTGTACTTGTGACTCATCAAATGTAGTGTATGCATTGAAGTTCCCCTGTGGTTATTACTACATGGGCATGACAATGAGGAAAGCCAAGACGAGGTGAATGAGCACAAGTCAAATATTCACCTGAAAAATGTGAAGTCACCTGTAGCCATGCATTTTGTGGAGGCAAGACATTTAGTCACACAATTGGAATGTGCTATATTGGAATAGATCAAACTATGCAACAGAGGAGTAGATGTCCACAAGTGATTAGTACAAAGTGAAATCCTTTGGATGGATCTTCTTAACTCCCTTAGCCCGAAGGGAATGAATTGTGATTTTAACTTTATGTACTTTGTATAATCTCTGTGTTTCTTACAGGATGTCATGAAGATCTGAATCACTAGACTGTGAATAGGGTAATGCCTACGAGAATGAGTTAAGAATGAGACAATGCACTTGTATAGAATGAACCCAGTGATAGAGACTGTGAGCGGGACGGTACCCGAGAGAATAGGTACAGCTATGTCCAAAAACAAACCTACCTATGGGTGAGGACCCTTTCTGCAAAAATGCCAGACACACAGATATAGTCACACTCACCAGAGTAGGCCTTATATAATGGAAGGTTAGTTCTATCTGAAACCCTCCAATTACTGAGTGAACCGAACCTGGGGCGTATGATTCTGCCTGCAGCCCTATGCACACTTTTCCTTATTGTTACTTCCTGTACCAGATAATTTTTGTACCACATGGCAAGTTGGCAACACAATATTTCCCCTTTACTAGATGCAGGAGTAGGGAACCCTGCAGAATTGATTCTGCAACTTGGCCTTACTTTCTGCTCGCATTGATTTCTTTTATTGACCCCTTTAAGTAGCTAGCCCTGGGCATAATGCCTGGAGCACCAGAAGGAATAGCATATTTTAGAGAAATAACAACAAAGTGTACAAAATACAGTGTTCACACGAGCTACGGGCATCTGCAGTTAATTAATTGCATTTAGAGCTATCCATTAATCCTTTTTTCGATATGGTTATAAATCCTCTGATTTATATGTTTTACAGCATGGTAATTAACTGAAGAGTAGAGCTATCGCACATTTGTGCACTGTACATCTACAAACAGGCTCTTTGCCTTGTCCCACGCCAAGATGGTGTCTATGCAACGTTGTACCGGCACACGTGCACACCAGTGCCATAGTTACTATATACACAGTGAGGGATTGGGCCGCGCGTCATGCAGACAGCCGGCTCCGACCCCTCGCTGTGTTTCAATAGGCAAGTGTATCCTCCAGACATGGAGATCGACTTGAATATTAAGACAGAGGCTACGCTGATGTACAGCCATCGGAGGTAAACGCGGTAGCAACTTCTTAAGTACATGAAAGCTGATAATTTATCTGACAATGTTTTGTTCCACGCTGCTTGGAAAAACATGCATGCACTCTTGGGTGCATGGATTAAGGTTGACTATACGGCCTAAAAGTAATATAGTCTTGTAATTCTATACTACTATACGCACGGTCTATATCGCGCCCACATAGAATTTCTTGTCATTTCTATCTAGTCCCTCAGAATTCGGATTAGACTTAAGACAACTTAGCAAACCATAGGCGGACCAGATATACCTGATCCCTATTTTTAGTACTTAGACACTTGCACCTTTGTTTTCTCAACCCTAGCTAGAAAATGCAGCGTTCCAGTGGCTGGACTGCATTCTCGCTACCCGGCATTTGATGATTCCACTCAAACCGCGTAAGACGCTTATTTTCCCATGAAATACCATTATTTCCCTGAAAAGAGTTTTTATCTATGCATAGTGACACAAATTTCTTGTTAAACAGGCAGTAATTCCACCATATTCACTGGCCCCTATTTCTAGTGACTCAAGGTCAGTACTCTTCAGACCATTGAATGCATTTGCTTTGAACTACTGTAGAATGATTGGACTAAACAAGTGTACTTATTGTACTTATTACCCTTTAGGTGAACACGAGAATAGTAAGGTCACACTATGAAATATTATGAAACAGAGCTCCCATGCCCTGAAGATGGATACATTATAATCCAAAACTCGTTGGCATTATTGATCTAAAAGGAGCCCACTGGACAATCTTAGCTTATAGCTATATTCTACAAACCAAAGTTGTGTGATAAATGTAACACAAATCTCAGTTGACAAATTATGCTGATGTATTTTGATTTATGTTATTTGAATTGTTCTAATGTATTCTGGATGATATTGATTGATTATGTGTGGATTTTACATATATGAATATACATTTTGATATTAATTATCGAAGAACAATCATGTCTGTCTTACTTTCTGCTATGTGGATATTATTGGCAAATTTTGCTCACAGAAATCGTTTATGATCTTGTCATCTGACAAAGTTACTAAAACATACAAGGAGTGCATTTTAGGGTTACCGATTGGCAACAACCAGTTGTGTTTTGTGTAGTCTCAGCTTCGGCTTGGCCCATAAATTGTGGAAGGTCGTAATCCCAAGCGACAATGATTCCTTCTGAGGTCTATAAGGCTATTAGCACATGGTGGTAGTAGCAATGGATGTTTGGAATATGTGTGGTGAAGTTAAAAATGAAGCTTTAAGAGTGAGTAAAGTAAATAGACAAACTGAGTTGGTAGACTACATGTGGTTTCATTTTGTAGTATTAAAATGACAGTTGTCTTAATATAAGCATTTTCATTGCAAATTGGTTGAATTGGAACATGTTAACCATGAACATCCATTAGGTGTAATATAAAAAGAAATGGTTTATCCATAAGAAATTGAAAGCATTTTCCAATTACTTATTTGTCTCTTTCGTATGTTATATAGCATGCTGCAGCAAATAAAAAGGTACTTCCTGAGAGAAAGTGTCCTGTTGAAACAAAATCCTGCCTGGCCTGGAAATTGACTGTAAATTGCATTGTTGTTTCCTGTCTGCTTCTGAAGACAGAATATTCAGAATTCATACAATTGCAGTAGTTATTAACTACACTGTGAGCAGGCTGCGAGGAGGTCAACAATGGCCTCCATGTGCTAACACACAATGCAAGAGATTAAATAGTAGAGACAACAGGAATAATCAAATCTGGAAAAAAATACCAGCGTGCATAGTAACTAGTTGCCAACAAATTTGAAGATGGTACATTTGACAAATATTAAAATGTTGGTGACAGCATAATCAAAAACGACTGAAAATGTCAGGACTGAACAGGAACCATCAAAAATAGAAATCAAATTAGGGTCTTTGTTGGAAATAAGATGTGTTGAAGGTGGAAAAGAAATAGAAATCATTGGAGATGCAGAAGTAGGAGGTGGCAGAAAGTGTATATCTGCTTCTTTTTGAAACTAAACAGAGAAAAAGTGAAACACTCCAGAGCCTGGTAGAAGATAATCAGGCAGATAGACACAGTAGAAGCTCAGAAGTAAAGAAAAGCAAAGAAAAGAAACTCTGGGTATTATGCACATACAAAATGTGCTCCACAGCCAAAATCAGAAATAAAGATTCAAGTGGGATAGTGTATAGAGTTTTCAAAAAGAGGACCTAAGACTGGCCTTGAGGAACACCAAATGGGAGGCAATGAGGAGATCAATTTTGTCCCTTTTAAGACAAATAAGGAGGAAACCACTGAACAACAGGTCCAGATATCCCCTGAGAAGAAAGCTTGTGAAGGAAGGAAGGGTGGCCAATACTATTAAACACAGTGTTGAAACACTAAAATAGAAGCACATTTAGGATGATAAGGGTGTAATAAAGGATCAGAAACAGCTGCAAGTGCAGTATCAGTAAATTGCTTTGGATGAAAAATAGACTGAAAGGGAAAAAATAAATCATTATAACTAGGATAAGACGAAAGCTCTTGCTGAACAAGCCTTTCCAACAGCTACAAAAAACTATAGGAGGGAAATTAATCGATAAGTCGTGGATCCGGAAAATCCAAGCGAGACTGCATCAATAATGGAATAACATTTGCCTTCTTAAAGGCATTGTGGAAAGCAGCCTGTTTTATTAATGCACTGAAAATAATAACAAGAAAAGGAAAAACAGATTAAACCAATGAAGCAACTAATGGATCCAGAGGAGCTGCTGTAGAATTAGACTGGTTAATAAGTTGACTAATATCAGACTCTGAGATCAAAGGGAAAGATGGCAGGAAAAAGCCTGTCAAGGAAGTAACAGGCAGATCACAGGCAGACTCTGGAACATTGCATTGCTTAAATTAAGACCTCGTGTCAGTAATCCTGGAAATAAAAAAATGAAACAAAATCATTAGAAGTGATAGAGGAATAGACAGGAAGTTGTATACTTCGAAGAAACAGTAAGTCGTTTCTTTGAAGTAGAAAACAACTTTGGAAGAGAAGATGATTGTGAAACAATAAGGGATTGAACATAATTAGCTTTGGCTTTTTTTGGGTGAAGCTGAATGCAAATTAAAAAGGGTAGCACAGTTATGAAATCTGCTCTTCTTCCATCCACATTAAGATTTGTGCATTGCAGGTCCAAGATTGCAAAGTGAATCAGAAACCCAAGGAAATCAGAAAGAGAAAAAACATTGAGAGCAGGAAGAGTAAATAAAGTTAACACACAAAAGGATTCCTTTCAAAGACAGCTTTGGGTAAAAATAGTGCTGGATATAGTGTATAGTATTACAAAATAAGTTTAACATTCCAAATTATCCTAGGCTTCACCAAGATTCTCCAATTATGTATATCTCATGTTAAGTTTGGTTGTGCAGTTTAAAGTAGCAGTAATGTGATTACTGCCACTTTTACTGCAGGACCAAATTGAGCGTTACATAATGGCAATTCACAAAAACCACCTGCTTTTATATATAGGACATTTCCTGCACACAAAACGATTCCACATGGGATCAATTCTTCAAATGTTTTAGTTTATTTTATTGTTTGTTTATAATGCGCTTAATACGGGCAAGTGATTTCTAAGTGCAGAATCGGGACTCAAACCTGTGTTCCGCTACATTGCCTTGTTTCCAAAACAAACGTGTGGCCCCCGAGCTACCATTCCTCCTCTAATGTTATTTGTGAAATCCTGAATGGAGTCCAACAGCATTCTACAATTTGAAGTAACTGAAGGGTGGCCATGACTTTAAAACTTGCAGACTTCTACCGTTATGACATGCTTAATGGTAATTGAATTCGATGGTGTTTAATGAGGAAATATTTCAAAACTCTAAATGAGGCACTGTGAAGAAGGTATTTAACTGATTGTATTCATGTTTTCATTTGATTGCATATTGTCTTATAGATTAGGAAAATACAAGTAGTAAAACATCATATAATTATTCATAAACAGACAGCAAGTGAATTTTAAAGAATTCTCACAATTCCTAAAATGTAATATATCACACTTATCCTAAGAAAATTAATTTAGATCACGAAAGGCTGTTCCCTATCTCCTAATAATACACTTCCTCACCAGTAAGTGTTCGACTCACATGTGGGCAGGGGTCCCTGGAGTAAGGACTAGGTTTTCAGATCTTCTGTTTGGTAGGAAGAATTGCTGCCTTCATGCCTTCATGCTACACAGATCACTGCAGCCAGAAAGAGTACCACCGTTGGCTATCTTACTTGAAGGTGACATGCCTAACCTACATGTAAAAACATATAGCTACTGCAGACACTTTAACAACCCGAGCTGTCTTTCATTGATTGTAGACCTGCATTGGCCTATTCTTTTCCAAATTGGAATTTATTGGTTTTCCATTAACTAACATGATTTAGTTTTTTTTTTTAGTTTTTTTATTTTAGCACATTATTTTGACTGCCCAAGAATCATATTATATTTAACACAGCTTATAAAATAGATTTTATTTCTGTTAATGCCAGGATAAAAAATAAAAAAATGTAACTACTCTTGTTAGATGGGCCCCACCTCTTTTAAAGGTTACTTGCCTAACTGTGATTCCCAGGTCAAGCCAGACACTTCTTGGGCCCAATCCCCAATAGTGTTTTGTGATTTGTTAGCTCCTCCCTTTATTGCTTGTCCCATTTGTATATTGTGGAACAAAGTAAATGAAGGTTAATAGTCAATCTCTTGCAAGGCTCCGGAAAAGAAATGTGGGTCAGTTTAAACATCCAAATAAGAAATGCACCCTTAACATCGGGAAAGGTTTTTGCTTTCAGTGTCAGTGATTTATTCATAGATTTGCACCAGCAACCACCAGGAACATCAAAAAGGGGAAGGCCCGGTCAGTTCTAGAAGGATAGGCAATGTACGCAGACCGTGGGAATATGTTTAACTGTTCTTTGATTAAGAGTTGAATCTATCGAGAGCTTGCTCTCTTTCAGACTCTCTTGTTACCTGTGTGCACCTGAGCCGAGATAAGATACCGGTTATTAAGATAAGGGCCATGTGCAAGCCCTGACAAAGAGCCTCCCCCATGTGGAGAGTCATGGACCCTCTCTTTGCTCTACATGGATGGGGTCCCCATCATGTTTTCAAAACAAATGAGAACGTCTGTATCTAAGTCCAGTGACAGCTCCCAAAAGAGAGATTGTTGATTACTAGTCCAACTGAGCCTCTAGAGGGGTTTAGGATCCCCTTTGCCTTAGGGGACTATACAAGTATACAAGGAAATTACAGGGTTCTGACTTTCATCCCCTTATCTCATTGATAGTCCCAGTCTGCAGCTATTACCAAGATGGAAATTAAAGCTGGGTGTGTCACACATTTTCTTCAAATATATTAAATTCCTCTCTACAGGCCTGTCAGCTGTGGCAAACCAGAAGAAGGACTCAGACCAATAACGGCCATGTTTGTAATACTCTTTATTGAGGGACGTGTCCTACCTAGAAACTAAAACTAATTGTGCTTGTCAAACCAAACAGTGCTTAATCCAAAATCTAAGAAAACTGAACTTAAAGAGAGACCGGAGTAATTACCTCTTTCTTCGGCTTCTGCATATGCCAATCACTTGGATGATCTGTAATTAGTTCCAGGGACATTATTATAACAAAAGAAGTTCACAATGTTTGCAGACTTTGTTAATCAATATAAAGGTTCTGCCTTTTAGTTCTCTCTTCCTCAGGAAAACAAGAGTTTTTCTCAAGACCTCTCCATGTTCCTTTTATCACAGTTCTCTTTATCACAACCTTCTGACTCTTGGACTGCCCCAAGTCCCACGGCGGTCTGACAGACTTACTTTCTCTCAATTCACATAATTCACAACTGGTGCTTACCTACTCAGGATTTCTCAGGTTCCCGTCAGTTTTCCTAAACTGGATACAAAATGTTTGTATTTGTTTCACTCTGATAGACATAGGGCGCATGCCCGTTTGGGATTCTCAAGGTCTTGTAACCTCATCAGCTTTACCAGCCTGGATGCAATTTGTTCATAATATTTCAATCTCCTTAATATAGGGCATTTGCCCATTTAGGTTTTCAGGGTCCCATAACCTGGTCGGCTATCCCAGCCCTGATTTACAATGTTCGTACCTTTCTTGTTCTGATTCACACAGGGTGCTCACCCGTTCGGATATCTCAGGCTCGCATAACCTCATCGGCTCCCCCAGCCCTGCTTCAAAGTGTTTGTACCTCTCTGTGGTAGTCTCTCTGTGGGAGCTTTCTCAGCTGCTCATGTCCTTGAGGCATCAAGCTGGGGATTTGTGTTATTCCCTGTGAGTTAGTCTTGGTGTCAGTATCCAGGCACCGGGCCCTCCACTGCATGCCTGTGGTCATGCCCCCAAAGGAAACAGTGCTTCTTCATCTCCGCCTCTTCCCCCGACATGTACTTCACCATCAGAGAAAACAGCGGTATTGGCCTCGCTTGCCGCTTTCCATTGGGCTCCGTGGCCCTGTGTGGCCCCACCACTTTAGGATGTCTCTTGTTTGTTTGTTTGTTTGTTTGTTTGTTTGTTTATTGTAATGCGCACCAGACCCGGAGGTAACAGGGCGCAACAGTAAGAAAATGCAAAGCTTACAAAGTTTCAGATAATTCACATAATCGGCATGTAAAAGTACAGGTAAGAATTGATTACAGGCAAAAGATAAGACAGTTTGTTCCAAATATATACAGTCCACATCTATACAGTACTGATCTAGTTAATATTTACACTAGTAGGCATCATTGGCTTAGCTTAATTGTGTATAGGCAGTTATTAGAGTCTAACTAACCTTCAGTCAGATTAAGATGAGTGATATATCTTGTTCTAAAGTGTGAGTAGGGTTGATCTACTCTCAGCTTGTACTGTAGAGAGTTCCAGAGTTTAGAGCCTTCACTGGAAAGCTGTTGCTTCCAATCTTGGTGAGCTTAAATCTTGGTACCACAAGGCAGTTACAATTGCTGACTCTTGTGGGCCTACTAGAGGTTCTTCTCAATAGTTTGTCTATTAAGTAGCAGGGGGCACATTATTTAAGGCTTTATGGGTCAGAGAGGCCATTTTTAGCTGTATTGTATTGTAGGTAGAGAGCCACTTGTGTTGATGTCTAGTCGAGGCAATGTGTACTCTTTTGCTCATGCCTAATGCAGCTCTTAGTGCATTATTTTGTAAGATTTGTAGCCTGTGGTAGAGGCCAGTGCTTTCAGTTGTTTATCAAAGGACATAGTCAAATCCAGATAGAATCCGAGAGTTTTTACTTCCTTTGAGACCTTAATAATGTTACCATCAATGGTAAAAGATGAGTATTCATGACCTAATTTATTGATGTTGGACTGGGTACCTAATATTATCAACTCAGTCTTGTCATCATTCAGGCATAGGCCGTGAGTGGCCATCCATGCCTGGATGATGAGACCTATTCACCAGTGCCAAGTCCTTACAATGATCCCCAGAAAGCGGCAGGAGAATCTATGTATGATCTGCATAGTTGGTGTAGGTGATACCCATAAGGTCCAGATCGTCGAACAGAAGCTTGGTAAATATGTTGTGAAGAGTCTGGGAAACGCAGGAACCCTGAGGTACACCGCACAATATGGGGGTGGGGTCCGCCGCTGCCGATGGGGAGAACACCCTCATGGTTCTCTCGCTCAGGAAGGATTCTATCCTTCTAGGGGGCTCACCTCTGAGTAGGGGTCACACACACAGAGGAGTGGCAACATTTGGCATGCGGGAAAGCCCACTATAGCAGCTCATGAGTAGCAGCCCTAGCCCATGCTACAGTTTCACCATGCCACCATTTAAAAAGTGTATTTGATATTCAATAAAACTTGTGAAGTAAAATGCACATGAAAAAATTATGAAGTGCTGTTTAACTCAGCAATGCATTTTTAAAGTAAATGCCCGAGACAGAAAACAGAGTAGAAACACAATTCACCATACCCAGCAGGCCTGTGGAGAAACCTTTTGGTGGGTCCTCTAACCATCAACGCTTGACATCAGGACATCAGGTATAGCTGGGAGACTAATCGGGTTTGTTGTTTTTGTTTGCCTTGCTTTCACATATTTTGTTGTCCCATTAGTGAAGCACTTTATGTTCTTTTCCTTTCATCACTCGATAAGCGAGGTTGGCGGGTGACTGGACGCCTGCTTTTTAGCAATATTAGTGTCATCATTTTTTCTTTTAATTATTTGTTTGAATTATTATTGCTATTCTCCTTGTAGCTGACTCGCCAGCAGGAAGGTGCCTGGCTTCCCTCTCCACACCATCCAGGGTTCCTGCCTGGTAGTCAGCGGTCTTTCTTTCTTGAGCACGCACAGAGTGACCGGGAGTCTTTCTTCACTGCCTATCAGTGGGAGGGCCCCCGGCACTCTCAGCGACTACTCCATCTACTCAGAGGACATAAGGTACGGCTGGGAGACCAGTCGGGTTTGTTGTTGTTGTTTGTCTTGCTTTCACATATTTTGTTGGTCCATTTGTGAAGCACTTTATGTTATTTCTTTTTCATCACTCTATAAGCAAGCTTGGCGGGTGACTGGACACCTGCTTTTTAGTAATATTAGTGTCATCATTTTTTCTTTTAATTATTTGTTTTAATTATTATTGCTATTCTTCTTGTTTAGTTTAGTTTAGTTTTTTTTATTTGTACCGTGCGCCGAACCCTGGGGTAACTGGGCGCTAAAACCTGAGCAAATGTTACAGGCATAGATAGGAAAATACAACAACAACAGTAAGTGCAGAGCGACCAAAGGTTACAGGAGGTTGATGGTTGAAACAGTACATGAGGGTAATCACTGGAGGTCACAGTTTAGGCGAGAGTACTAGGCTGCTAGTGTTATAGTGAGACATGCAGAAAGATTAATCAGGCTTGTGCAAACGTTATTATTTCTTATCAAATAGCCAATTCTTTACCTTAGCTCTAAAGGTCCAGAACAAAGGTTCCATTCTGATACTGATGGGGAGGGCACTCCACTGTTTGGCAGCTAGGACAGGGAATCTCACTCCTCCAGCTCTTTTTAGATTGAAACTGGGTATGGTAAGGCAGTGTGAGTATGGGGCTCTGGTAGGTCTGGCTGAGTGGTGTTTGTTAAATTTATCTGCCAGCTATTTGGGGGCAGAGTTTGTCAGGCATTTGTGGGTAATGATGATTGTGCGAAGGGAGATTCTATCCCGTACTGGGAGCCAGTGGGCGTCCTGTCTGAAGCTCGCGATGTGGGTGGATCTGGGGATGTTCAATGCAGATCTCAAGGCATTGTTTTGTAGGACCTGGAGTTTGTTAAGGTTCCGTTCAGAGGTGCCTAAGAGGAGGGTGTTGCAGTAGTCAATCTTGGAAAGAACGAATGCCCTGGCTACGGTAATGCAGCTATTGGGTGAAAGGAATGATGTGCATGCATTAATCAGCTTGTTGGTGTAAGCAGTCGTGAATGCATTGACATTCACTTGGTTCTTGAGTGAAAGGGTGGAATCTATGTAGACCCCCAAAGTTTTCATTTCCCTGGCCACTTTGATCAGATTTCCATCAATGTTGATGGATGCATAGCGTGGGTCTAGTTTGTTTAGACGTATTTGGGAACCGACGATCAGGAGCTTGGTCTTCTCGTCATGAAGTCAAAAATTATGGTCTGCCATCCATACTTGGATCTCCAAGTATATGTCATTAATCACTTTGGATTCATCTTCATAGCACCCTGACAGCATAATGAGAACTTGGGTGTCATCAACGTAATTTGTATATGTGACACCCAACTTGTCAAGAGGGTCATAGAGGAGCTTGGTGAAGATGTTACAAAGCGTTGGTGAGATGCACGAGTCTTGTGGTACAGCACAATAGATAGGAATGAGGTCGGCTGAGGCTGATGATGTGAATACCCTAGTGGTTCTAATGGACAGGAATGATTGTGTCCAGGTAGATGCGTTACTGGAGAAGGAAGCTGCTGTGGATAGGTGATCAGTGAGGATCTGATGATCAAATGCTGCCGATAAGTCTAGCAGCAGGAGCATGGCCAACTTACCATTGTCCTTGGCATCATCCATTTGGATTTTTAGGTCCAAGAGGGCTGTTTATGTTCCATGTCGTGGCCTAAAGCCTGATTGTCTGAGGCCAAGTGAGTTACTGTCCTCCAGGTGTTTCTGGATTTGTCTATAGGCCACTTTATCTAGAATCTTTAAGAGGTAGGGGATGGTCGTGATGGGCCTATAGTTGGAGGGAATATTTGGGTCTAGGTTCTTTTTTTTTGAGAGAGAGTCATAACCCAGGCTTCCTTGAGGTTGTTGGGGACCGAAGGAGGAGTTAATTATGGCCGTAATGAAGGGGGCCAGGTCCTTGGCTCCTTCCTGAATGATTGTGGCTGCACAGTGATCTCTTTGGCATCTTGAAGGTTTGAGGCCTTTAATGATGTTTTCCACTGCTTTGGGAGAAACAGGTTAAAAGGAGAAGAGTGGGCATTAGGGATATTATGGTTGGGAGTGTGAGCAGTGTTGGCGTTCTTGACTAGACTGGGTTTTTCTAGCTCAATTTTAGACTGGAGCAGAGTGATTTTGTCTGCAAGAGCTTTCTGAATTTTAGCCCACCAAACTGCGTCTTTCACACAGGCTTCACAGGCTTGTAGCTGGCTCTCCAGCAAGAAGGTGTCTGGCTTTCCTCCCCATGCCATCCATGGCTCCTGCCTGGTAGTCAGCGGTCTTTGTTTCTTTAGAACACATAGAGTGACCGTGAGTCTTTCTTCACTGCCTATCAGTGGGAGGGACCTGGCTACTGCGATATGTGTATATATCCAGGGGTGTGGCGGAAGAACAGCGAACAAGCGCATCAGGAACGGGCCTTGCATACCAAAGTCGGGCCTAAATCAAGCCTGTCTGTGCTCGTCCATGCACAGTAAGGGCATAATGAGGTAAGACGCACATGTCAATCCCATAAGGAGATTTTAGATTTAGTTCCCCCAGATACGTGTTTTCCGCCCAACTGGAAGAATGAATCAGTTCCTTTGAATATTGTTACTCAGATAATGGATGTGTCAGTTAAGGTAATACTAATCAATGTGTGTTCATTAGTCAGACATGCATATTTTGTACACATTATTCTCGATGCTGGCTCGGTCCCCTGACTTTATGTGTTTGACAGAGATGTGGTTAGGGGCCGCCTATGCTCCAGTCCTGTTGCAAGCACTTACACAAAACTATAAAATGGTCCATTTGGACAGGAATGAGTCTCACCGTGGTGGGGGTGTTGCTTTTATTTTTAAATCTATATTTAATGTATTTAGGACCCACTGAATCCTAAATTACCACTCTTCCTGTGGAACCCCTCATCTGGAATGATCGATCATATTCAGGTTCCATTTACATTTTAAATCCCCACCCTTCCTCCTAGAGCTCCCACCTTGTCTGTGCTGTGGCGCAACTGGTGTTCAGTGGATCGGACTGCTCTTTTGACAAATCTGCTGGAAGAATGCCATAACTATCTTCCCACCAATTTATCTCTATTGACCAACAGCTTGAAGAAAGCAGCAGATCTAGCCTCTCCCCTAAAACCTACTCGCCATCATAATCGTTCATCTAATATGTGGTTTAGGGAGCAACTTGGAATGACCCGTCTTGAGGTTAGACGGACTGAACGCAAATGACAGCTTTCCCATGGTGCAGCTGAGAAGACAGCCTATAGGCTTCTTGCTAAAACGTATCACAAGTCTATCTTTGCTGTTAAATAGACCCTCTTCACTCCGAACGTTACCAGCACTCTTAATCAACCTAAAGAGCTGTTTTCCATTGTGAAATCTTTGTCATCTACTGAGAATTCTTCACTGACTGTGACTCCTATGCAATCTCTCTGTGGCTCTCTGGCTCAATTATTCATTTCTAAAATGTATATTATCCGGCCCTATATACACTGGCTACATTGGTGTTCGGATAATAATAATGTGCTGGATCCCAGAATCAGTGGCCCTATGCATGTGTGGTCTGAGTACCCGATATTTGCTGAGGACACAGTAGAGAAGGCTTTTTTTCAGCTCAAATCAGCCTCTCCCTCTGATCCTATACCCCTGGCAGTTTTCAAGGATATTATCCCTGGTATAATTGCCTGAGTTTCCCAGGCAGCTAATCTGTTTTGCCAGTCTGGGTATATTCCAGTGGAGTTAACACAGGCCATAGTTAATCCCCTCCTTGAGAAGCCTTCGATGTGTCCTGCTGGGCCTGCTAACTTCCGTCCCATTTCACTTCTACCTCTGTTTATGAAACTCTTGGAATCTTTGGTTTCTCCTCTTCTTGCTTCCTTATTGGAAACCACTGTTTATTTTTACACCTTTTGTCCGGGACGTGGCACGAAGAGTGTCCTGGTCTCAGTTGTCCACGACCTGGCCAGAGTGGTGGACGGCGGTGGAATGGCTGCCTGATATTGTTTTTTGGCGGCCTTCGACACCGTCGACTACCCGATCTTGCTTTCCCATTTGGCTTCAGCAGGACTCTTCGGGGTGTGTTTTAGCCTGGTTGTCCTCCTTCCTGACTGACGGCGGCCAATCTCTCTCACTTTCCTCTTTCAATTCCGTTTTTTGCCCTTTATCTTGAAGTGTTCCACAGGGCTCCTCCTTGTCCCCTTCACTTTTTAACATATTCATACAGCCTTTTATCTGCCTCATCCGCTCCCTTGGCTTCAGGTGCTACTGTTGGATGGGTAGGAACTAGCTGAAGTTGAATGGGGACACAACTGAGGTTTTGTTGGTGGGTTCCCCTTCTAAACTGTATCTCTAGACTCCAACTTTTTGGCCTGCTGCCCTGGGTGACTTCCCTTTCCCTGTGTCGGCTGTTAACAATCTTGGGGTTATTCTATCATCTAACCTGTCTATGGCTGCTCAGGTTGGAGCAGTGTTTAAAGCTGGCCATTTTCATCTGAGGATTCTATGCAGGGTTCTGCCCTTCTTGCTGTGTCATCTTAGACCTCTGGTGTGGCCTCACTGGTGTTGAGCCATATAGACTATTAAAACTCTTTGTTTTTGGCTCAGCCAGTGTGGCTCATCCACCAGTTGTAGTTTTTGCAGAATCTGGCTGCTAGAATACTCCTTATGGCACCCATATAACTGCAGTTCTGTGTCCCCTCCTCTGGCTTCCTGTTGCCAGGCATGAAGAATTTAAGGCCTTTTGTCTAGTTCATCGGGCCTTCTATCGTCAAGGTGCAGATTATCTCTGGGAGAAATTCCCACTGTATCTTCCCACTCGAGCCCTTCACTCTTGGAGTGCCAGCTTGATCTCCGTCCCGAGGATTTGCCTATCGAGAGTGGGTGGCCATGCCTTTTCTCTGACAGCTGCCAAACTCTGGAATGTGCTCACTCTGGCCTTGAGATGTACTTCTAATCACCTGCAATTTTGGCGTCTCTTGAAAATGTTCCTTTTTTGAAGCATATACCTAGCTATGTTTGATGTCTCAGCGCCAAGATGCCCTTCGGGCCTATGAACACTTTATACAACTTTTTAACATAACATAACATGACATTTTTTGCATGATTGCAATTATGCGCTGCACCTCCGACCATTGCCCCCATGAAGTCAGGTGGCCATATATGTCCAGGCACCCATTCCCCTTGAGGAATAGCAAAGAGGGTAAGACAAGGACGAACATGCTGCTTCCTATTTTCGTAATTTGTTTACAGGACTACAAAGGGAAACTTTAAATGCCAAGTACTCTGTTGGGTATGCACTAATCAAAACTCTATTAAAGGTCACCTTTTTAATAAATGCAAACTGCATGGTAAAATATATGGTTTCTTAAACCAATTTGGCCTGTTAGCACTTATTTTTTTGTGCCCCCAGTTCAGTTTGTGTCCTCTGCTGAGTTGCATGATTTGAGACTGCCAGGAGCTTGATGTTATGCAGCTCCTGATTATAGCCTAGTAGTGCCTGGTTAGCTTGACACCAACAGCTACCACAAGCAATTTTTACTACCTGCACAAACTGTTGCCTAACAAACACACCTATTTGACAATAACTAAATGCTTCACAATGTGTTTAAGGTAATATTAGGACACATCTAGAAGTCAGTTAAAGCATACTAGGCCATATATAATGGATAAACATGCCTCTCATGACATAGTTAGACGTGCCACTTACTATGTACTTGCCCCTGCATGTTGTATGATACCGGATACCCAGGAGCTGCTTTTAGTTCCTACTCAAGAAATTCTTATTTCGATCGCTGAGCCACCCAATATTGATTTTCATGGTGCCTCTGCACCAGCGTGTTTCCAGCGCATATTTCTGTCTTTAAAAAAAAGAAAAGCATTTATTCAGTTTCTATGGGAAATGTCCAATATAATGCATGCCCCTCTCCCATGCGTCACCAAACATACTATGTCATGTGGTGATTACTCACCCAGACTGAAACAACGTACTGAGCAGTGTAATGTGTTGCTTTCCCCTGAATCCCCCCTTCTAATAGAGGTACGGAAGAGCATTCTACATTGCAGGCATTCTGAATTAAAGGTTGTTGCTTTAAGGATTCTATGTCAAGACGGAGGCGAGCATTATGCTTCATCTTCTCATTTATTAGCTCTCCAGCAGTTTCAACAACTCAAATAAAATGTCCATCTTTTCGTTGAAAACCAAACATTTTTTTTTTTTTTTTTTACAAAACTTCATTTCCCATCAACCCTATGTCCCTGTTCCCAGTATCCTGGTCATGTGACCTAGTCCTTCCTCTTCCTGTAACCTCCTCTTCTTTTCCTGCTCTTCAGAGATAAGTACCCTTTTCACTTAGCTGCGTAGTCAGTCAGCATTTGTATTAGGGTTTTGTTGTATATTTGCAGATAATTGAAGATTTCGTAATGACATAATTCTATGATAGTGCGTAGGGACCGCGCAGCGTACCGGGGATTGCGTAATCTGTGTTTATAAATTATCCGGCGGCCCCGTCTTGCAGTATCAGCACTCCGGGGGTTTGCCTGAGGCCGCGTCGGCTCACTCGCGTTACGGAGAGCCGCGCACACGGCCCCCACCCTCACGGGGCGGGGCTTAAAGCCGGAGAACCCGGCGCTTCAATTGGGAGAGCGCGAGGCCCCCTCTTTTGGAAAGGATGGGCTAAACGCTTCGCGGGCATTGCGCTCCGGTCTCCCTTCAGTGACAGATCGTAGAAAATTACCGGAGAGGCAGATTATATGCCGTTCAGGAGAAAAGGTGCATAAACACACTACAGCTCGAATCAGAACATAAAGTGAACTCAGTTCCTGCACTGAAAGTGAAAGAAGCTGCTTAGCAGCCAGGTGCAGCCTCAAGAGAGGAGAGTGAAGAGTGGACGTGCCACTACACCTGTTCATGTACTATCAGGCACCAACCAGCACACAACATGGCTGAATTTGAATGGAGTGAGGAGGAGCAAGAAGCCACATATTCCGAAGAATTGGCTCAAAGCTTCAAAGATGTGCTGGGCTAATCACTCGTAGAGGCAGTGGCTCTAGGAGTTAGACCCCTGCAGGAACGACTGCAGACAATTGAAACATTCCTGAGTCAAAGAGACAGAAGCACCACACCACGAGCAAGCACGTCCACCAGGGCCGCGCCAGAGGACCCACAGGGGTGTATTAAGGCCCAGAAGAGCTCGAACTCTTCTGACCCCCCGGGCCAACTTGAAGGGTAGATCCAAAGGCCCCAGAGGCGACCAACGCTTTCATTAGGCTGAAAGAAGCCTTTATGTCCAAGTCGGGTGTGCCGAGCCTCATGACCCCCTACCCAGGGGAAGAAAATATGGGAGACACAGAAGAAGAGGTTCCCCAAGAAGAGGAACTCGCAGAATCTCCGACATCCTCGCAAGATGAAGGTGATAAGGAGGGAGATGAAGGGAGTTTACCGCCTCCGAAAAAGAGACTGAGGAAATTGAACAATATAGAAGACGAAACCTCAGATATGTTTCAGCCGGAGGAGATCAGAAACCCAAAATCCTCAGAATGGGTGCCTTCTCCAAGAGTGGCGCGTTCCATGACGGAGAGGCTGCGCAAGGCACTTGAGAAGGAGGTGAGGCAAAGGCTGAGGGCTGAATGCCCCAGACCAGAACTCCCAGGAAAGGTGGCAGAAGCACCAGAATTGGATCCGAAAATGCTAGCTTTCGTAGCTAAATCAAACAGAGACCCTAGGAAAGGGATCGACCGCTCATGGAAGAGTTGCCAGGAGAAGGTCCTGGATCTAGCGGGTCCACTGGCCAAGATTATGGACCTGGCCGAGCGGGCAAAAGATACAGGGGAAGAGATTGACCCAGAAGTATTAGCAAACTGGGCTCAAAGAGCTGTATGTCTTTTAGGTAATGCAAACTGTGCGATATCCTCTGAGCGCAGAAGAGGACTACTATTGAAAATAGATCAGAAATTAGGAGACCTGTCCTCATACGAGGCAGGCGAAGCTGCACAGGGGCTACTGTTCGTTGAAACATTCAGAAAAGAGATGGGGAGGTTCGTAGGGACCTACACCGCGCTGGAGAAAGCACAAGCCTCTATAAAAAAGATCTTCCCTGAAAGGGTTTTTGGAGGGACCGGTCGGTACAGAGGCCGAGCGACCGGTCGCTACCAGACGTCCAGAAGGCCTCAATCGAACACAGCACAGTATTGGGAAGATAAGAAACCAGACACTTTCTTTCAACCAAGAGGTCGATTCCCCAGAGGAAGGCGAGGCAGAGGAAAGGAAGAGGGCAGTACGTCCCCACAGGTGAGAGCATCCACATATCCTGCAGTAGGGGAGGACAGCGAAGTACTGGGAAAACTGGCACGCACTTTCCAGCGACGCTTGGGTGCTACAAACAGTCAAGGGCCTACATATACAATTTACACAGACCCCAATCCAGTACAATGCCCCCACACCAATAGTAGCAGCGCGATCAGAGAAAGATCTGTTGCACGCAGAACTACAGAGCTTAGCGAAGAAACGAGCTATCGAGCCATGCATGGCTCCGAGGTTCATAAGCAATATGTTCCTGGTCCACAGAAAAGAAAAAGTGAGACCAGTCATAAATTTGAGGGACATGAACGAGTGGGTAGTTTACAACCACTTCAAAATGGAAGGGACTCACCAGTTGAGAGACACGTTCAGACATGGCGAAGGGCTCGCAAGAATAGACCTGAAAGACGCATATCTCACGATCCCAGTGGGAAAAGATTACCGATCCTTCCTGGCGACTGGGACGGCAATTATGGCAGTTTGCCACGATGCCATTCGGATTAACATCCGCCCCCTGGGCGTTTACGAAACTGATGAAGCCAGTAGCGGCAGCAATCAGAGAGAAAGGGATACGGATCATCATCTATCTAGACGATATCCTAATAATGGCGAGCAGCGAAGATGTTCTTCGCTACCAAACCAGCTGGGTAGCGAACCTCTTAGCCTCTCTGGGATTCCTGGTGAACCGAGAGATGTAAGAAGATTCAATTCAACACTACAGCTAAGTCAATGCCTAGTCTGGGATACTGAATGGAAACCCTTATTGATATATCTTTATGTCCAGTTCATGAGTTCTGGATGACTACCCCTATATAACACGCCTCTCTTACAATCCCTCTGGCCCCACTGAGCCAAGAAGTAGTTGTGTTTTGCAAGTTTAAAAGGTTTATTTGAGAAATAAGACAAAGTATAGATACCACGCTTTTATAATAAATTAATAATCGATATCGCCCTTATAAATATAATATTAATCAACCATGGGTAATCTGACACTAGCACACTTCTTTATAATCAATGAGGAGTTAGTATAGGATGGATCAAGTAGCAAAAATACTTTCATGATTTCAAGGGAAAAGCAATGAGGAATAAAATGCAGTACAGAAATACTTGAGATGATTTTAGCAAAAGATAATATAATCACTTTTTCTCTGGCAATTCACCCCCCTCCCCTATGCAATGTAAGATATGGAAGTAGATGGAAAGAGGAGCACACAGTTCTCAGGAATGCAATCAAATACAATACGAAATTCAGTTCCCCCCCATCAAGCTTAGAGAAAACCGGTATGAGTTTTAAAACACAGGCCCAAGTGCTTTGAATGTGGTGGCAATGAAGTGGGAAATATGCTGAAAATGCTTTTAATTCCCTTTAGGAGGTTCAGGGTGAGTGAGAGATACTTCGGATGAGTTCAGGCTCACTTTAGCAATGATTCAGAGATGGTGATTAAGAGGCAAACAAATTTTTAGCAAGGAAAGAAATGACTGCTGATGGTTACACGTGGCTGGATTTTTAACCAAATCGCAAATCGCAGTAAAATTTGCGTGTGCGTGAATCGTGATTACTGCAAAAGTGTAAGCAAGTAGCAAGTCGGTTCTAGGTTCATTGGAAAGCTGAGATTCTAAGCTTTCAGATGAAAGTTAAATTTCGATCCTATCCCAAACGGTTCCAGAGATACGGACGATTAAATAAAGGTAGATTTTCAGATTTAAAGTAAACTCAAAATGACAGGTGACAGCTTGCAGCTTCAGAATTGACAGGTGACAGTTGTGCAGCTTTACAAATGACAGATGACACGATTTCTAGAAGACTGTTCAATTTAGGTTAAAATAGTTTGGATTAGATTATTTTAACTAAGAGATTGGTTCTGCACAGTTCTGCTAGGTACTCACAATATAAATTTGAAATAGGCCTCGCCACGGATATGGTCAGGTTTTGGACTGGACTCCCGTTCTGGTCTCGGCACTTCACAGTGATCTGGGTCAGCTCTCTGGTTCTGCTCACAGCGGTCTGGGTCACTCTGGATCTCTAGTCTGGTCTGTCCGGATACAGCGGTCTCTGCACGGCTCCTGGATCTCTGCACTGGTCCTGGCAAAAGTTCTTGGCAAGGGATTCAAGCAGCTCGCCCGGCTGTGAGTAGCTTGCAATGATTTGAGGCCTGCTGCAGAGAACTTAGCTTGTGGTTTTAGGCCTCTGATTTAGGTTCTAAAGTATAAGTTCTAGGTTCTGGAGTATGTAGCTGGAGTCAATCTGGAACTGGTATCTTCTGGATGTTGTGTGGTCCGGAAGAACGCTCCGCAGCAACTGAATTTGAATGCCTCTCTAGCTTCCAGTGGCTCTTTTTATGTCTTTTGAAAGTGGGTGTGTGCGCAGCATCACTAAGCCAGCCCCTCTCTCAACTGATCATTGGTCAAGCTTTTCTCTCTTCCTTGATAGGGGAAAGGAAATGTGAGTCAGAGTGATGCTGTAGGTTTTATGGGTCAGAGGATCCTCCCCTGGTCAGTTTGCCCACAAATCTATATTTGATTCAAATACATCCTTCCCAGATATACAATTTGTTGAAATTACATGTGCACATTATATATTCCTTATGGTCCATGCTTGTCCGCCTCTGATCTTCCTGGGGGCTTGCATTAAAAAATGACAACATTTTGCGCTTTTTAACTGGTTTTGCAATATCGGACATTTACCCAAATTTACACACATGTGCGCAAGGAGTATGGACATTAATTGATGAAGTGTCAGATTTTTAAGATGCAGACATTTGGAGTGAGACCCTATTTTCCGCTAGCAACCCCCCAGAATACACCACAGGGTCCTAGCGCATCTCAAAATGTTCACAGAAAAATCACAAAAATAATGATATTACTTATATAATTCTGACAAGTCCGCACTTTGAGTTATCTATCTTTTTAAAATTATGCCCTGGTCAAAAAGGGGTGTGGCTTCCCACATCACAGGGTGAAATAACTGGTTTATCCACTTTCCCCAAGCTCAGCTGCTAGCAGAGGCACTGCCCCTCCCAGTTTCCCCTAAGAGGAAGCCACTTTTACGGCCCCCCAATATAACATTTGCTTGAGTCCAGGACAGGCCTTTGTTCAACTCCCTGTAGTCCTCAGCTGCTCCACCCCTAATCTCATGTGACCTCAGGATGCAGCCAGGCCTGGCAGCCAGGCCTGGGAACACAGCTGTTGATCCAGTATCAACTCCTGTCGGGGGTAGTTGTCAGGCAGAATTCAGTTTCATTAAGCCAGGTTTCAGCTAAATGTCACTTTTTGTTCTCAGTTTTCTACATTCAAATCAAACTGACAATTTTTACATATACATTAAATAATTACTTCCTTCAAGTCATTTCAGAATATAGTTTTACATTGTATCCACCTCTTAGCAAGTCTTTCCTTGGTCTGGTTTTGTTTCATTTGTTCAGTTTTACACAAAAGTCTGGTGGTTTTAAAACGCTGGCTTTCTGATAGTGGTGAGTACTGGTAATGCAACCATTTTTGGGATTAAGAAAATGAATTCCCCACAAGAAGGTTGTATCTTTGGAGTGGTCTCGTGCCAACTGCGCAGTTCTCCTATTCTGGCGTGAATGTGGGTGGCGATAGCTCATCCCCACATCCACCCAGTCTATTGATTTAGTTTGTTCTGGGATAGAATAATGGGCGGTGACAGCTCATCCCCACATCTACCCAGTCTATTGATTCAACATGGGTCAAAACCCATGACAAATCCCCCCGCCCGACTGCGCTTTGATTCAAGTCGAGGGGAAGTCGGGTGCAAAGGAGGTTTTGAGCCCTTGCGCTGGTATTTCCCCATTATCTTCTTCCAATCCTGTGGGTGGCACAGTTCAGCATCTTTTCCTCCCTCCATTCGATCAATCAGTTCTCCTTGCTGGTCCTGATGGGAGGATTGGGCGGTACCCTGGGCCCCTCGGGTCTCGGCTCCCGGTCCCCGGTCGTCCTCCTTGGTCAGTCTCCAGGTTTTCTTTCTCCTAGGACGACAAAGGAAAAGTGGCAATACCTATTCGTAGACATTTTTCCACCACTATTAATGGTGTGGCAGACATATACATTTTATACTTTAACATACCTAACATTTTACTTTTGAGATACAAGTTATCATTCAAAGACAGTGGCTTACAAGAGTATAATATTTTAGAGACTATATGTGGAATATTTTAGGGTTGGAACTGAATTAATCTGGAGCGGTCCCCTCTGGTATTGCAGAGGACTCCTCCAGTTGCTGCAGAGTGTGCCTGGGATGGCAACACTTTAGCTGATTTATATGTACCCACTTGTCTTCCCCCTCTGCCAAACCGCCTTTGGGGATGCAGATCTTGTAGGCCACAGGGGAGATCTTGTCTATAATTTCAAACGGTCCCTTCCATGTAGGCAAACATTTTCTCTGTTTGGCCTGGTTTCTTTGGAAATTGTATAGATAGACCCGATCACCCACCTTATATTCCTTTCGGGTAGTTTTTAAATCATAGTGGGTCTTCATGCCCTTGTCTGATCCTTCTAGATTCCGCTGAGCATAGGCAAAAGCATGCTGAAGGTGTTTCCTTAAATTCTCCACATACTCATGAGTTGTGGAGGCATTTATCAACGTTTGCTCTTGGGTTCTGTAGAGTAAATGCTGGGGAAGCACCATCTTGCGTCCAGTCATCAACTCAAATGGCGACATTTTGGTTGCAGATGAAGGGGTAGATCTTATGGCCATTAGGACCAGAGGTAATCGGATATCCCAACTTGGCCCAGAATCTGCCACAAACTTTTTTAAGATGCTCACAATGGTTCGGTTATATCTCTCCACTGCTCCAGAAGAAGCTGGCCGGTAAGCAATATGTAGCTTTCTTTTGACCCCCAGTATCTCCCACATCTTTGTCATTACTTCACTGGTGAAGTGGCTACCTCTGTCTGACTCAATCCTTTGAGGTAGACCAAAACGGGAAAAGATGTGGTTAATCATCAGGGCAGCTGCTGTTTCTGCCTTGCAGTTTGGGGCTGGGAGACATTCCACCCACTTGGTAAACAAGCATGTAACGGTCAACATGTACTTGTTTCCTCTAGACGAGTGAATCACAGGCCCTACAAAGTTGATTTGCAAATCTGACCATGACAGTGTCATCCCCCTCTTTTGGAGAGGCGCACAGTGTGTGAGGGATGATGGCTGAAATTGTGCACACACAAGACACCCCTTCAAGTATTGGTCGAGGTCCTGCCCCATGTGTGGCCAGTATGCAACCTCTCTTAAGATTTCCAGTGTTGTGTGAAACCCCCTATGACCGGCGGAGGCCGCATCATGGGCGTGACTTAACATCAGGCTTCGGAATGAGGTAGGAACCACCCACTGATCATGGCCAGCTTGGGATTTCCTTACCAACAAACTGTCTTGGATTCAGAACATTTTTGGACATTTCATCAACACTCTTAGGTCCTCTTTCCCAATGTAATCGGTATCCGTCAGGGGAAAGTTCTCAGGGTCCTCAAGGTGTTGGTAAAACTTACCAATAATTGGATCCCCCTTCTGAGCTGTATTAAATCAGCATCAGGGGTCTCCTTACTCCATTGGGCAGTTGAAAGATCATTGTGAGCATTTGTCTGGGACCTAGTGATATCAGTGACCTGGATTTCCCCCAACAGGGACTCTATTTCTATTAGATCCCCTTGGATGGCCCCGGTTTTGGCCAGCTGATCAGCTAAGTCATTTCCAATTTTGTCTGTGTCATGCCGCGGCAGGATTGGCGGAAGTGGAATCGCTGGCGGTTCTGTCCGCCGTAGCATTCCGCTACTCGTCATCCGTTTTACCGCTCTAGTTGTTGCACGCGTCCTTGACCCGGAAGTATTTAAGTCCTTACTTCCGGGTCGCATACGCGTTGCAACGTTTCCGGGTTCCTTCCTGTGTTGCTGCCGCTCCATCTCCCGGTGAATTATTCGTGACTTCTTCATATCCTTTGCCAGCCTTCCCTCGCAGTTAATTCTCCACCCTGCCCAGTGCGTGGTCTCGTCCTCGTCCTGCCTCTTTTTTCTCCCTCTTTTCCTTCCTTTCCTTCTTGCCTTGTTGTTTTTTCCCCTTTTCTATCCCTATATCCTATTTGAACTGTTGCCAGACCCTTTGCCTGCCTACCGGACTGCCTGTGAATATCCCTATATCCTATTTGAACTGTTGCCAGACCCTTTGCCTGCCTACCGGACTGCCTGTGAATATCCCTATATCCTATTTGAACTGTTGCCAGACCCTTTGCCTGCCTACCGGACTGCCTGTGAATATCCCTATATCCTATTTGAACTGTTGCCAGACCCTTTGCCTGCCTACCGGACTGCCTGTGATTTCCTTAGTATCTCCGCATTGAAACCACCTTTTGCCATATCCTGGTCTACCGTTTGGATCCGCCTATTTCCCGATTCGGTGCCTGCACTTCGGATCGCGCCATCTTCAGCTACTCACCTCCTGGGATCCTCCACGTTCAGGGGTTTTTTGTGCCTTCCGGCTTTTTTCCCCCTGTGAGGCATTCTCGGTAGGAGTGCCCCCGCTGCCCCTATCTAGTGGCGCGGTGGCATCCTATCGAGGGCGTCCTTATCTTCACAAGAAAAAAGAGAAGCCTCCACAACACAAGGACAGAAGGATTAAGCAGAAAGAGGAAGGTGAGGAGTTGAGGGAAGGGGGAGAACTTGTCATCTCTTCAGAAGAAGACGACAAACGTGACAGTTTGCAACGCCGACAAGAAACTGAGATGGCTACCCCCCAGCAAGTCCAGGAACTAGTAGCCGCAGTCCAAAACCTTAATATGGAGGTCCAGAATCTAAAAACCACCAACGCCGCGTTACAGTTAAGAATGAATGAACGGGAACGAACCCCTGCCGACCTACCTTCGTACCCTCTGGTTTCGGGCAAATTCGATGGATCACCAAAACGAGTCAAGGAGTTCCTAGATGCCTGCAACCTTCATTTTTCCTTCCGTCCACAGACCTTCACATCAGATCATACCAAGGTAGGATTCATGATTACCCATATGTCGGGTAATGCCCTGGCGTGGGCTACCCCTTTGGTAAATCAGTCAGATCCCGTGCTACAGAATTACAATGACTTCAAGACCCTGCTGCAACAAACATTTCTACGCACAGAAAGTGCTTTTTTAGCCTCAGAGGACCTCTTAGATGTCCGTCAGGGAAATAACGATCTCCTCTCCTACATCACTACGTTCAAACAGATAGCCGCCGAATCTGGCTGGCAGGAACAAGCCCAATATACCATCTTCCGTCGAGGGTTGAGAGAGGATCTCAAGGACGAACTAGCCCGGATCGACCGTCCAGCCTCATTTTCAGATCTCATCACGGCCGCTCTTCGGATCGATTTCCGACTCTCGGAACGACGGTCAGAAAGAAAAAAGAACAAACTCTACAGTCTCCCTCCCTTAGAGACTCAGATACCATTCTCTCAACCACCTTCACGCCAGGGAAAGGAAGAACCGATGCAGATCGGTACTGCTCGTGCACCACTCACCCCGGAAGAACGGAAGAGACGACGGGAAGGCAACATGTGCATGTATTGTGGAGCCTCTAACCATCTGTTACGGAACTGTCCTAACGTTCCTCCGAGGCGTTCGGGAAACGAGCGCCCTCGGTGAGTATGGGGACGCACTCCCGAGGGGCTTTTTCTAGTCCTTATACATCTCTGTCTATAGCCTCGTCTGGTATACTAGAGGATTCTAGGCTGATGGTTCTGTCAGTAACCCTTACTATAGGCAGGACCGAAGTCCCAACTCAGGCTTTATTAGACTGTGGTGCTGCAGGCAACTTCGTAGATACCTTGTGGGCTAAGCAAAAGGGTATACCTCGTCTGGCCAAACAGGAGGATCAGAAGGTTGAAGGAGTGGATGGGGAACCCCTGATTTCCGGCATGATCACCCATACCACTGAGGAATTACAACTATGTATCCAAAAACATACCGAAAGTATCTCGTTTGACATAATCCGAGCAGCCCATTTCCCTATCATACTAGGGATAGGCTGGCTACGAAAGCACAACCCTCACATTGACTGGGCGAAGAACGTACTCAGTTTTCAGTCCACCTATTGTAGATCCGAATGTCTACCTGAACCCAAGTTCGAGACTGTAGAAACTAACATTGTGTACGACTCCAGACTCATCCATTGTCTTCCACGCCATCTACAAGAATATACAGAGGTAGTAACAGAAAAAACGCCTAGTGATCTTCCTCCACACAGACCAGAAGACTGTTGTCTGGATCTAGTTCCTAATGCACTGGTACCGTTTGGTAGAATGTTCCCATTATCCCTCAGGGAAAAACAATTCCTCCGGGAATATTTAGATAACAATCTGACCAACGGACTTATAAGACCTTCAAAGTCACCAGCTGGGGCATCCCTGTTTTTTATTCCGAAGAAAGACACACAAGAACTAAGACCCTGTATCGACTACAGGGGTCTAAACAAGGTGACCATAAAAGACAGATACCCAATGCCACTTATCACCGAAATTATTCAAGCGGTTCATGGCGCCACGATCTTCACAAAGCTGGACCTTCGGAATGCATACCATCTCCTTCGGATCCACCAAGGGGACGAATGGAAAACTGCTTTTAGGACCCCTTATGGGCTGTACGAATACCAAGTGATGCCTTTTGGACTTGTTAACGCCCCCTCTTGTTCCAGCGCTTTATGGACCGGCTTTTTTCGGACCTGTTGTGTCAGACCACGATCGTCTATCTCGATGACATACTGGTTTATTCCAGAACTCCTGAGGAACATGTGGCTCATGTCAAAGAAGTCTTCCAGAGACTAAGAGAAAATCACCTCTCAGTCAAGATAGACAAATGTATATTTTCTGCAACATCTATCCCATATTTGGGTTTCATATTGTCCAGTCGGGGTGTCTCCATGGATCCCCGCAAAGTTTCTGCCATTTTGGAATGGCCTTCACCAAAATCCATCAAGGAGGTACAAAGGTTTTTAGGTCTGGCAAACTTTTACCGGAAATTTATATCCAACTTTTCCCACCGAATGGTACCTATCACCACACTACTTAAGAAGAGCTCCAAACCTTTCCTTTGGTCCAGTGAAGCTGAGGATAGCTTCCACAGTCTCAAGGAAGCCTTCTGTACCGCCCCCATCCTTCTGCAGCCAGACCAAGACCGGCCTTTCATCATCGAGACAGATGCATCTTCATCAGCTATGGGGGCAGTTCTTTTGGAGGAACACCAAGGCGAGGAACATCCAGTCTCTTATTATTCCAAGACATTGAATGACAGCCAAAGGAACTACTCAGTCATAGAGCGCGAGTTATTGGCCATGAAATCAGCCTGTCTAGAGTGGCGTCATCTTCTACAAGGAGGTAAACACCCATTCTCCATCAGAACAGATCACAGAAATCTACAAGTTCTGCGACAGTTTGAGTGCTACAACACAAGACAGGCCCGCTGGGCTCACTTCTTTGCCCAGTTCGATTTCAACATTACTTACATCCCAGGACCACAGAATATAGTCGCAGATGCCTTGTCTCGCAGAGGAGACTATGGGAATGAATCCGACAGGTCGCCAGATCTTATGTTCCCCTTGACGAGGAGGATAGGCGTTCTATCCGCTTTCTTAAGACAAGTGAAAGAAGCTTCAAAGGGGGGTTTTGAGTCGGAGTGTCACCCACAAGACCCCGTCTACGAAGTCAAGGAAGGCCTATACTTTGTGAAAGGAAAATTATACTTACCTACTTCGGAATTTCGGAGAATGGCGTTAAGATGGTGTCACGACTCCAAGCTGGCAGGTCATCGAGGTATTAAGGGAACATTAGAATTTCTACAGAGGCACTTTTATTGGCCAGGGATGCGCCAAGACGTGACCAGTTACGTACAATCCTGTGTGACCTGTCTTCGCAGCAAGAGTTCTCGTCTGAAACCTTTGGGCCTTCTGAGACCAATTCCGGTTCCCGACAGTCCCTGGGAAGTGGTATCTACTGATTTCATCGTGGACTTACCTCCTTCTGAAGGAAGCACATGCATCATGGTAGTGATCGATTACTTCACAAAGATGGCTCACTTCTCCCCATTGCCAAGGGTACCAACAGCAGCAACCATGGCCGAGACTCTCATCAAAGACGTTTTTCGTCTCCATGGAATACCAAAGAAGATCATCTCCGATCGAGGTAGCCAGTACACTTCTCGTTTCTGGAGACATCTCTGCAACCGGTTGAGCATAGAGAGAGCTCTAACATCAGGTTTCCACCCTCAGTCAAATGGACAGACGGAACGTTTAAATGCCACACTAGAACAGTACCTACGGTGTTATGTGAACCTTCAACAGGACAACTGGGTTTCTCTACTACCCCTGGCTGAGTTCTCCTACAATAACTCTTTCCAGTCTACTCTCGGTTTCACCCCTTTTTTCTGTAACTATGGCTACCATCCCCGAGCTATACTACCGGTCTCTAATGTCTCAACCTCTCTGCCCACAGTCGACTCCACTCTCGCCGTGTTGAGAGACGTCCACCTACAGGCTAAACACAATCTTAGCAAGGCCCAAATGAGATACAAGGTCCAGGCCGACAAACATCGCAGAGCGGGGCCTGACTGGGGAATAGGTTCTCAAGTCATGTTGTCCACAAGATATCTACCACGATGGGCACACCCTTCCAAACTCTCCCCTAAATTTCTGGGTCCATACGAAGTCACACAAGTCATCAACCCGGTGGCCTTTCGGCTAAAATTACCCAAGAGTCTTCAAAGAGTCCACCCGGTGTTTCATGCCTCACAACTCAAACCTTTTCTTGCAGACATCTGGTCTCGCAAAAAGAAGAAAACCCCCTTGCCTGCTACTTCGACCCAGGAGGTATTCGAGGTAGCCCAAATCTGTGACTCCCGGTACCGCCGGGGAAGGTTGGAATACCTTGTACGGTGGAAGGGGTATCACTGGTCGGAAAACTCTTGGGAACCAGCCTCTCAGGTACATGCTCCACTGTTGGTCCGCAAGTTCTTTCGCTCTCATCCGGGAAAACCGGGGGGGGGTCTCCATAGGAGGGGGCATACTGTCATGCCGCGGCAGGATTGGCGGAAGTGGAATCGCTGGCGGTTCTGTCCGCCGTAGCATTCCGCTACTCGTCATCCGTTTTACCGCTCTAGTTGTTGCACGCGTCCTTGACCCGGAAGTATTTAACTCCTCACTTCCGGGTCGCATACGCGTTGCAACGTTTCCGGGTTCCTTCCTGTGTTGCTGCCGCTCCATCTCCCGGTGAATTATTCGTGACTTCTTCATATCCTTTGCCAGCCTTCCCTCGCAGTTAATTCTCCACCCTGCCCAGTGCGTGGTCTCGTCCTCATCCTGCCTCTTTTTTCTCCCTCTTTTCCTTCCTTTCCTTCTTGCCTTGTTGTTTTTTCCCCTTTTCTATCCCTATATCCTATTTGAACTGTTGCCAGACCCTTTGCCTGCCTACCGGACTGCCTGTGAATATCCCTATATCCTATTTGAACTGTTGCCAGACCCTTTGCCTGCCTACCGGACTGCCTGTGAATATCCCTATATCCTATTTGAACTGTTGCCAGACCCTTTGCCTGCCTACCGGACTGCCTGTGAATATCCCTATATCCTATTTGAACTGTTGCCAGACCCTTTGCCTGCCTACCGGACTGCCTGTGATTTCCTTAGTATCTCCGCATTGAAACCACCTTTTGCCATATCCTGGTCTACCGTTTGGATCCGCCTATTTCCCGATTCGGTGCCTGCACTTCGGATCGCGCCATCTTCAGCTACTCACCTCCTGGGATCCTCCACGTTCAGGGGTTTTTTGTGCCTTCCGGCTTTTTTCCCCCTGTGAGGCGTTCTCGGTAGGAGTGCCCCCGCTGCCCCTATCTAGTGGCGCGGTGGCATCCTATCGAGGGCGTCCTTATCTTCACAAGAAAAAAGAGAAGCCTCCACAACACAAGGACAGAAGGATTAAGCAGAAAGAGGAAGGTGAGGAGTTGAGGGAAGGGGGAGAACTTGTCATCTCTTCAGAAGAAGACGACAAACGTGACAGTCTGGTCCCTCTACTTTGGAATGACCCTTGATCTTTTTCCAGTAGATGGTCATCCCATTCGATGTGACCAGATCATCAATATTTTGGATTAACTTCCCATGTTTCAGGGGTTTGTTATTAGCGCAATAACATGCCTCTGGTTTTCCAGTTGACCAGGTGCTCCATGAACCCGTTCCGTACATAATCCGAATCGGTGATTATGACCAGTTCGTGGAGTTGATGTTGGGCAGCAGTGAGGATCGACTGATGCACAGCCATCAACTCTGCCACCTGACTACTTCGGGGACCAATTTTGTATCCAGCGGAGGGTTCTGGAAACTCCTTCACCCAGGCATTCCCTACGCCGGCCACCAGTTCTTTCTCCCCGTTGTTGTCAACATGGTACGAGCATCCATCCACATAGACAGTGGGCATTCCCTCACACTTGTCTCCTTCAAAGACTTTGTGTGGGGAATTAAGGTATGCCTCCATGTTGTCCTTGATTTTTAGACTTTCGTCCTCGAGACAGTTTTCTCTGGCACAATCATGTAAGTCAGCCAGACCTTGCTCGAGGGGACTCTTCTTGTTTTGGCCATATCTGACCTCCACAGGAAAGCCTTGCATTGACAGAATCCAGGAAGTAATTCAGGAATTACTCACGTTTCCGGCCCGGATTCTGTCACTTGGAGATATTGCAGAGGCTGGTGTGGAGTCTCCACTATGATGTGTTCCCCATGGATAAACGGGCGGTAATTCTTCAATGCCCACACCGTTGCCAGGAGTGCCTTCTCACAATCGTTGAATGTTTCCTCCACAGAGGATAAAGTTTTGCTCGCATAGGAGATTACTTTATTTACCTTGTCGTGCTTTTGGTATAATACTGCCATCAAGCACGTATTAGAGAACCCTGTCTCCAGGAAGAACTCCTTGTTCCTGACAAGGTAAGCTAGGCAGGGCACTTGTGAGAGGCTTCTTTTGAGTTGTCTTACTGCCTCGGCTTGTTCTGGACCCCATTCCCACTTGACCCCCCACCTTCAGGAGATGAATCAGGGGTCTGGTGATCTCTGCGTAGCCCTCAATTAACTTTCTGCTGCAATTAGTCAGTCCCAGGAGGCTCCTTAGTTCCCGCAGAGTTGTGGGGTCTTTCAGTTTCTGAAGTGCTTCCACTTTCTTTTCCTGAGGACAGAGTCCCTGATGAGTAATCTCATGCCCCAAGAAATTAACACGGGTTCTACAATACTGTGCTTTCTGAAAGGAAAGTTTTGCTCCGGCAGCCCTCAACTGGGTCAGAACATAACGGATCTCCGCTATGTGTTCCTCCACAGATGAACTTTTGATGAGGACATCATCTACATAAGCCAGGTTACCCCTTGCGCCCAGGTGGGGCATGGCCTTGTGTAGGAAAATGTTGAATTCATTGCCAGAGTTGAGGTATCCGAAGGGAACCCGGGTCCATGTGTACTGCTGGCCCCCAAAGGTAAAAGCCAGCTTGTATTGGTCCTCCCTACTGACAGGCACAGTCCCGTATCCATTGGTCAGGTCTATTGCAGTGAATACCTGTGACCCCTGGATCTGGGCCAGCCCTTGGTCAATGCAGGGCAGAGGCCAATTGGGAATTATGGACCCGTTTGTTGAGGTCCCTGAGGTCGGCACAGAGTCTCCACTGGCCGTTTGGCTTCAATATTCCCAGCACCGTGTTATTGAAGATGCTGTGAACTGGACGGATTATTCCCCGGGACTCCAGGTTCTTAATTATTTCAGTAAGGGGCTCCATTGATGCGAGAGGCAAGCGATATTGCTTCACAAACACTGGAGTCATGCCAGGGTCCGTGGGGATTGTTGTTGTGTGGATGTCGGTGCGGCCACAGTCATATGAGTCTACCGCAAAGAGATCTTGGAAATCCAAGAAAACCTGTTTCAACTTTTGCTTTTGTTCCAGAGTCACACAGGCATCAGCTATGTGGACTCTCTCTTCCACCATCTGCCTGAAGCCTGGAAAGCCTTCTGGTTTGGCTATCTCAGCGGCCTCCTCCAGCTGGGTGGAGATGTCCCTGGTCAGAGTGCTGATTTGGACTGGAGGCCTCAGGTGGGAAAGGCAACCCTCAGGGACCTGGAAAATCACCTCATCCCTCCTGAAGTCACAAGTCAGATCTTCCTTACCATAAGGGCAGGAAGTGTACACCAGGAAGTTCCCCCCATGCTGGGTAAAAATCCTGTCTGGTGTTGTATTGTCATCACTGTCACTGTCAAAACAGTCCTTGGGGATTGTTCCTAAAAGTTCATTTCCTAAATCAATGGAAAAATGACGGTCATCAACCGCCATTCCAATAATGGTGCCTGCGGCTAGAGTGATACTCTTTAAGTCGCTGTTATCCACCTCTATTGGAATGGTGTAATGTTCTATGTTGACTAATGGTGTTGGGTTTACCCCTAACCCTTGCTGTTGGAGAGAAGCATTTAGATGGATATAAGCATCAGGGTTTTTCAATTTTTGTCCTCTTTTAACTTTCACTGCCAGGGAGAATTGCTGGGTCCTTTCTGGGATGGTGACTTCCTCTTTAATCTGAATTTTAACTACATAAGGTAGCAATTGAGCTGACCTAAATGCTTTTTCTGGATCATCAAAGCCCATGGGATTATCCGCTAATCGGGACCAAGCTTTGAAGTTTATTAGGTCCAAATTAATGGCAAAGCGATTGAGAATGTCACTGCTTAAGTAAAAGGCGGCAGTGACGTCTCGCATGACCCAACAATTATGGACTATGCTCTTTTTGCCAATGGAGATTTTGAGCATACACCTGCTTGGCAGGAGATGTTTGGAATTAGGTGCTTCCAGGTCCATTTCCCATTTGTCTATCAGTTTGAATGTGGGAATGGCTGGATCTTTTGGGAGTTGGCAGAACATGGCTTCGCTGATGAAGCTCTTACCGTTGTTCACACACACTCGAGCGAGAACAGAGTCCTTCCCATCATTTAACTGAACAGGGATAAACAACTGCTCTCCAATTTGCTGAATATCATCCAGGCTCGGAGCTGATTTCACATCTTTCTGGACTATAGGAGTGGGAGTTTCTGATTGTGGATTAGTAAAGAATTTCAGGGTGTTTCCTTCCAGTGTGGAATACCACCTTAAACTGGAAGGAAGGTTGATTTTCAGAAATAGAGAGGACCCCCCATCACCAGTCTGTTGTCCTACTGCTATTACTGTCACGTCTGGAGTTTGGTTGTTCTAGAAGTGAAATTGTACTTGGTCAGATTTTTGTTCAACCATGTGGCAGGTGCCGTTTAGGGCTGACAACCTTCTCAGGAGGTCATTCCCTAGTAAACAAGGGGTGCCCTCTGGTGTCACTACTATGTCCGGGTGTTTCACCTTGTGTCGCCCAATTTTAATGTCCAAGTCTGCAGTCCCCTCAACGGGAATTTCCTTCCCGTCAAAGTTCTGCAGTTGTCCAGGAAGAGAAGTGAGAGGAATTCGGTAATTCTCCCCCCTTCCTGCAGTTAGTTCCTCAAAGGCCCGTTTGGACAGAAGGGTAGCTTGGGATCCAGTGTCCACCAGTGCCAAAATTGTACCCTGCCCCTGTTCTTGTACCGGGGCATAATATCTTCCCTCCTTCTCCTCAAGGGGGCACAGATAATGCACATTTTTGGACAACTGGTGTGCTTACTTTCTGGTTTTGGACATTGCTAGCGACGAGATTTGGGCAGAATTCTGTGGAGAGTCTTGAGAATCTGAAAGAAAAAATTGGCAACTGGAGATCAGAGCCATTGTGGGTTCCCCTGGTTCTGGTTCTGGGCCACCCCCCTTTTTTGGAGGCAGTCACCAGGATGGGTTTGAACCAGGGGATTTCGGTATTGTCAGTTCTGGGATGAGATGATGGGCGGCGGTAGCTCAGTCTCCACATCTCCCCAGTCTGAATTGGCATCCCTTGGGACCCATTTTCCCAGGATCTTCTGAGGATCCCTGAGGATCCCTCTCCCTCAAATTGTAAGACCTGTACCTCCTCCACAAAGTGGGTCTGTTTGGGTCCTTTGTTTCTCCTACCCCCCTCTGTTCCTTGGGAGGCAGGCTTTCAGGGGCAGGAGATTTTGTTTCCGGTTCCTGGTTTTCCAGGGGCTGTTTACAAGTTGGGAAGGAAGCTTCCTCCAAGGCTTTACACCCTCCTTCCCCTTGTGCCTCCTCCCTGGGAGCCGGTGGGTTATCGGGGTGCTGCCCCGTCATTGTTCTGGAGCACCAGGTCCAGAGTTTGGGGCATTCTGCGGTGGCATGCTCATCTGAGGCTTCTGTTGAGCCCTCAGTATGTGACCCAGATCCCGTGCCATATTTTGGACCTGGCGCTCAAGTTGTGAAACCCGCTCAGGCTGATACGGGGCTCTATTTTCTCCTGTGGGCTGATCCCGGGAAGGGTAGCTATCCCTTCTCTGGTAGTACCCCTGGTTGGGAAGATTTTGGTACCCCTCCACCCTTGGCCTCCCCTCTCCCGGATTAGGTTGTCTGGGCTCAGGGAATTGGGGAAAGAAGGATGGATGATTTTGGGGCTGGAAATTGGGTGGATACCTGGGGAAAAAGTTCTGACCAGGATTTGGAGAATTTCTGCCCTTCTGTGGGAAGTTGGGAGGGAAGTTCCCTGGGTTAGGTACTTGGCCGGATCCCCCCCCCTTGGGCAGGAGGAGTCCACACATAACCCAGGATATGTCAGTTTCCCTTGTAGCTGGGACTTACATAGTCAGGGGAGCGGGGGACCCCATTTGTGGGACTACCTCCTCGACTCCCTGTCTGTGACTGGCCCGAGGGCCTTCTGGGCTGTGAATTATTTGGTGCAGGCAGGTTTTTAGGCCCCCCCCCATCTCCAAATCTAAAACGGGGGCAACCTTTACCTCTGCCACCTTGGCAGCAGGAGGGGTGCTGTTGGTTTTGGGTTTTTTTTTGGCGCGTTATTTTTATTTTCGATAGGCTTCTGCACTTCATAGATCCGGGTAGCCTGTTCAATGACCCAGTCTAAAGATCTTTTCTCATGAAAATCTCTCACGAGATGGGTCATTATGTATTTGGGTAAGGCATGGAAAAACGTATTGATAACTTCTCTGCTATCCGTGCAACCCTTCTGGGGGTCTGCGCAAAAGCACATTTTAATTCTTGCACAAACTCTTGTGGGGCCTGATCCTCCCCACATTGCAAATTGTAGGCTGCCTTGCGAGCCTCTTGAGGATTTCTGTGAACAGAAAAATGTTTCAAGATGGCCGCCTTATAGGTGGACCATCTTAAATGATTTTGGTCCTCCAGCCCCGCAAAGAAACTGGAGTATTCTGGGGAGAATGTCCATTTGACGTACTGGATGCAGCTACTGCTGTCCTTCAAATGGAAAGTCTCCATCATTTGCTCAAACAGCTCTAAGTGCTCCCAAACAGAATACTTGGCGTTCTTATGATAAGGAGTAATAACACTCCTTATTGCTTTTATTTGCTTCAATGGGTCCTTAAGCAAGGCCCTTTTTGCCTTATTGGCCTTTTTGGTTTGGGTAACCCTGGTCCATTCATCCTCTGACTCAGAGGCACTGCTCCCAGAGGTTCCTGTCTGATCTTCCAGGTTTTCCCGGATTCTGCGAGCCTGGGAATGGCTGGCAGAATGTGGGGACCTGGTCTCCTGTGTCCTGCGCCGTTCAGAGGAGTCTTCAGATTCCTCCTTGCTGCCAGGATTTGATGGGTACCCCCCCACTGACCTAACTGGGCAGAAGTTTTCAGGATGCCCTTAATGGGCCTACTCTCCAGGGGTTCCCCACTAAATTGCACTGTGCTTGGGTGCCCATACCCGGATGCCCGCCCCTCCATTCCTGGGAGGTACTGGCCTATGAGCCCCATACTTCTGGTTGGATCGTAATCTGCCATGATAGTAATGGCCCGGTGCTCATGTGCGCCAGGGGGTTGGCAGAGTCCAGGGACTGAGGGATATGAAGGCCTCTGGTACTAGGGCTCCTGAGGTTATGCTCAGGAGTTTCTCTTTCGCAGCGAACCTCATCTCTATCCGCCCCTGCTCCCTGTTGCAATGCAAGAGCCTGCGCTTTCAGTTCCTCAGTTAAGGCCTTACTAGACTCTATCAGTCTCTCCTGCATCGCTACCTGTTGCTGGAGCATATCATTGTGCTGACAGAGAGCCTCATTTTCTCTCTGTGCCTCCTGATTGGTCCTGGAGTACTGGGCCAGTCTCTGCTGCAGGAGGGTTACCTCCTGAGCTGTGTCCCTATTGGCCTGCTCCTTTCTTGCCAGAGCATCCTCCACCTTCCTGGTGTGCTCTAACAAGTTCTGGTGTTCTTTTTGGAGGTCACCCAGTCCCTGGAGGGCCAGGTGATTTTCTTCCATTTTCCTTTTTAAGTGGCAGACTTCCTGGCCTAAGGTATCCCTTTCCTGACTAAGAGTCTGCATCTGTGCCGCCAGGTCGTCCCTTTGCCTTTGGAAGGCACCAGCTTTCTGGTGTTCTTCATCAAACTCTGCCTGGGTATCCAGGTCATTCAAAATCAATGTATTGCTTTCCTCTTTCTCTCTGTGTAGTTAGATTTGCAGGGTGGCTACCTGCTCTGTGCATGCCCTGTTGAAATTGATCTGTTGCTCCAGCTTTTTCTGGCTCTGGTGTAAGGAGTCCAGACTGTCTTGGTGCTCCTTCTGCAAAGCCAGAATTCTGGTATCGTGGTCCGTCTTTTCCTGTTGCAGGATATCCATATCCTTCTTTATTTTAATGATGTACTGTCTACTCTCATTTTCGGAATCCTGGCTTCTGTGCAGCCTCTGCTCAGAAGAGTCTAGATCAGATTGGGCCTTCTGTAATGCCAGCAGTTGCCTACTCGCCAGATCTTGGCCTTCAGCACATTTGTCCTGCATGGCTCCCATATGTAAATATAAATATGCTGCTACCCTGGCAATCTTGTTGTGCTCATCCTTGGCCTTAGGGGCCATATATAGTTCACTCAGGGCCACATGTAAGGGACCCTGGTCTCTCCATTTATCTGACACTGTTTCAGTGATCTGGGGTGCGATTGCCTGCAACCAGACCGTCTGGTCCTGATGAGTCCACTCACCTCTCACAAATAGCTTATGTAAGAAGCGCTCTCTGGCTATTTTCATATCTACCAAGGTCGTCATTCTGGAATTTGAGTTCCTTCCTGACTTACAGAAGTTTGTATTTTATTTTTGCAAAACAGACCTTTCCCTTAGAGCGTCCTTTTGAGGAGTGCTTCACAGCGTAACACAGCGTGGTTATCCGACCGGATGTATGTATCTTGTCAGTTAGCACACTGTATTAATCTGCACAAGTGATAGGTCTAATCCGGAATCCCCGGCTACGAGCCCCCAATTTGTAAGAAGATTCAATTCAACACTACAGCTAAGTCAATGCCTAGTCTGGGATACTGAACGGAAACCCGTATTGATATATCTTTATGTCCAGTTCATGAGTTCTGGATGACTACCCCCATATAACACCCCTCTCTTAGAATCCCCCTGACCCCACTGAGCCAAGAAGTAGTTCTGTTTTGCAAGTTTAAAAGGTTTATTTGAGAAATAAAACAAAATATAGACACCACGCTTTTATAATAAATTAATAATCGATATCGCCCTTATAAATATAATGTTAATCAACCATGGGTAATCTGACACTAGCACGCTTCTTTATAATCAATGAGGAGTTAGTATAGGATGGATCAAGTAGCAAAAATACTTTTATGATTTCAAGGGAAAAGCAATGAGGAATAAAATGCAGTACAGAAATACTTGAGATGATTTTAGCAAAAGATAATATAATCACTTTTTCTCTGGCAATTCACCCCCCTCCCCTATGCAATGTAAGACATGGAAGTAGATGGAAAGAGGAGCACACAGTTCTCAGGAATGCAATCAAATCCAATACGAAATTCAGTTCCCCCCAGCAAGCTTAGAGAAAACCGGTATGAGTTTTAAAACACAGGCCCAAGCGCTTTGAATGTGGTGGCAATGAAGTGGGAATATGCTGAAAATGCTTTTAATTCCCTTTAGGAGGTTCAGGGTGAGTGAGAGATACTTCGGATGAGTTCAGGCTCACTTTAGCAATGATTCAGAGATGGTGATTAAGAGGCAAACAAATTTTTAGCAAGGAAAGAAATGACTGCTGATGGTTAAACGTGGCTGGATTTTTAACCAAATCGCAAATCGTGGTAAAATTTGCGAGTGTGTGAATCGTGATTACGGCAAAAGTGTAAGCAAGTAGCAAGTCGGTTCTAGGTTCCTTGGAAAGCTGAGATTCTAAGCTTTCAGATGAAAGTTAAATTTCGTTCCTATCCCAAACGGTTCTAGAGATACGGACGATTAAATAAAGGTAGATTTTTGGATTTAAAGTAAACTCAAAATGAAAGGTGACAGCTTGCAGCTTCAGAATTGACAGGTGACAGTTGTGCAGCTTTACAAATGACAGATGACACGATTTCTAGGAGGCTGTTCAACTTAGGTTAAAATAGTTTGGATTAGATTATTTTAACTAAGAGATTGGTTCTGAACAGTTCTGCTAGGTACTCACAATATAAATTTGAAATAGGCCTCGCCACGGATCTGGTCAGGTTTTGGACTGGACTCCGGTTCTGGTCTCGGCACTTCACAGTGATCTGGGTCAGCTGTCTGGTTCTGCTCACAGCGGTCTGGGTCACTCTGGATCTCTAGTCTGGTCTGTCCAGATACAGCGGTCTCTGCACGGCTCCTGGATCTCTGCACTGGTCCTGGCAAAAGTTCTTGGCAAGGGATTCAAGCAGCTTGCCCGGCTGTGAGTAGCTTGCAATGATTTGAGGCCTGCTGC
Source organism: Ambystoma mexicanum (assembly GCF_040938575.1). Taxonomy (NCBI): domain Eukaryota; kingdom Metazoa; phylum Chordata; class Amphibia; order Caudata; family Ambystomatidae; genus Ambystoma; species Ambystoma mexicanum. Next base: position 435,394,069 of record NC_090937.1, read on the forward strand.
AGAGAACTCAGCTTGTGGTTTTAGGCCTCTGATTTAGGTTCTAAAGTATAAGTTCTAGGTTCTGGAGTATGTAGCTGGAGTCAGTCTGGAACTGGTATCTTCTGGATGTTGTGTGGTCTGGCAGAACGCTCCGCAGCAACTGGATTTGAATGCCTCTCTAGCTTCCAGTGGCTCTTTTTATGTCTTTTGAAAGTGGTTGTGTGCGCAGCATCACTAAGCCAGCCCCTCTCTGAACTGATCATTGGTCAAGCTTTTCTCTCTTCCTTGATAGGGGAAAGGAAATGTGAGTCAGAGTAATGCTGTAGGTTTTATGGGTCAGAGGATCCTCCCCTGGTCAGTTTGCCCACAAATCTATATTTGATTCAAATACATCTTTCCCAGATATACAATTTGTTGAAATTACATGTGCACATTATATATTCCTTATGGTCCATGCTTGTCCGCCTCTGATCTTCCTGGGGGCTTGCATTCAAAAATGACAACATTTTGCGCTTTTTAACTGGTTTTGCAATATCGGACATTTACCCAAAATTACACACATGTGCGCAAGGAGTATGGACATTAATTGATGAAGTGTCAGATTTTTAACATGCAGACATTTGGAGTGAGACCCTATTTTCCGCTAGCAACCCCCCAGAATACACCACAGGGTCCTAACGCCTCTCAAAATGTTCACAGAAAAATCACAAAAATAATGATATTACTTATATAATTCTGACAAGTCCGCACTATGAGTTATCTATCTTTTTAAAATTATGCAGAATTTAAAATGGGCAGAATTCTGTGGAGAGTCTTGAGAATCTGAAAGAAAAAATTGGCAACTGGAGATCAGAGCCATTGTGGGTTCCCCTGGTTCTGGTTCTGGGCCACCCCCCTTTTTTGGAGGCAGTCACCAGGATGGGTTTGAACCAGGGGATTTCGGTATTGTCAGTTCTGGGATGAGATGATGGGCGGCGGTAGCTCAGTCTCCACATCTCCCCAGTCTGAATTGGCATCCCTTGGGACCCATTTTCCCAGGATCTTCTGAGGATCCCTGAGGATCCCTCTCCCTCAAATTGTAAGACCTGTACCTCCTCCACAAAGTGGGTCTGTTTGGGTCCTTTGTTTCTCCTACCCCCCTCTGTTCCTTGGGAGGCAGGCTTTCAGGGGCAGGAGATTTTGTTTCCGGTTCCTGGTTTTCCAGGGGCTGTTTACAAGTTGGGAAGGAAGCTTCCTCCAAGGCTTTACACCCTCCTTCCCCTTGTGCCTCCTCCCTGGGAGCCGGTGGGTTATCGGGGTGCTGCCCCGTCATTGTTCTGGAGCACCAGGTCCAGAGTTTGGGGCATTCTGCGGTGGCATGCTCATCTGAGGCTTCTGTTGAGCCCTCAGTATGTGACCCAGATCCCGTGCCATATTTTGGACCTGGCGCTCAAGTTGTGAAACCCGCTCAGGCTGATACGGGGCTCTATTTTCTCCTGTGGGCTGATCCCGGGAAGGGTAGCTATCCCTTCTCTGGTAGTACCCCTGGTTGGGAAGATTTTGGTACCCCTCCACCCTTGGCCTCCCCTCTCCCGGATTAGGTTGTCTGGGCTCAGGGAATTGGGGAAAGAAGGATGGATGATTTTGGGGCTGGAAATTGGGTGGATACCTGGGGAAAAAGTTCTGACCAGGATTTGGAGAATTTCTGCCCTTCTGTGGGAAGTTGGGAGGGAAGTTCCCTGGGTTAGGTACTTGGCCGGATCCCCCCCCCCTTGGGCAGGAGGAGTCCACACATAACCCAGGATATGTCAGTTTCCCTTGTAGCTGGGACTTACATAGTCAGGGGAGCGGGGGACCCCATTTGTGGGACTACCTCCTCGACTCCCTGTCTGTGACTGGCCCGAGGGCCTTCTGGGCTGTGAATTATTTGGTGCAGGCAGGTTTTTAGGCCCCCCCCATCTCCAAATCTAAAACGGGGGCAACCTTTACCTCTGCCACCTTGGCAGCAGGAGGGGTGCTGTTGGTTTTGGGTTTTTTTTTGGCGCGTTATTTTTATTTTCGATAGGCTTCTGCACTTCATAGATCCGGGTAGCCTGTTCAATGACCCAGTCTAAAGATCTTTTCTCATGAAAATCTCTCACGAGATGGGTCATTATGTATTTGGGTAAGGCATGGAAAAACGTATTGATAACTTCTCTGCTATCCGTGCAACCCTTCTGGGGGTCTGCGCAAAAGCACATTTTAATTCTTGCACAAACTCTTGTGGGGCCTGATCCTCCCCACATTGCAAATTGTAGGCTGCCTTGCGAGCCTCTTGAGGATTTCTGTGAACAGAAAAATGTTTCAAGATGGCCGCCTTATAGGTGGACCATCTTAAATGATTTTGGTCCTCCAGCCCCGCAAAGAAACTGGAGTATTCTGGGGAGAATGTCCATTTGACGTACTGGATGCAGCTACTGCTGTCCTTCAAATGGAAAGTCTCCATCATTTGCTCAAACAGCTCTAAGTGCTCCCAAACAGAATACTTGGCGTTCTTATGATAAGGAGTAATAACACTCCTTATTGCCTTTATTTGCTTCAATGGGTCCTTAAGCAAGGCCCTTTTTGCCTTATTGGCCTTTTTGGTTTTGGTAACCCTGGTCCATTCATCCTCTGACTCAGAGGCACTGCTCCCAGAGGTTCCTGTCTGATCTTCCAGGTTTTCCCGGATTCTGCGAGCCTGGGAATGGCTGGCAGAATGTGGGGACCTGGTCTCCTGTGTCCTGCGCCGTTCAGAGGAGTCTTCAGATTCCTCCTTGCTGCCAGGATTTGATGGGTACCCCCCCACTGACCTAACTGGGCAGAAGTTTTCAGGATGCCCTTAATGGGCCTACTCTCCTGGGGTTCCCCACTAAATTGCACTGTGCTTGGCTGCCCATACCCGGATGCCCGCCCCTCCATTCCTGGGAGGTACTGGCCTATGAGCCCCATACTTCTGGTTGGATAGTAATCTGCCATGATAGTAATGGCCCGGTGCTCATGTGCGCCAGGGGGTTGGCAGAGTCCAGGGACTGAGGGATATGAAGGCCTCTGGTACTAGGGCTCCTGAGGTTATGCTCAGGAGTTTCTCTTTCGCAGCGAACCTCATCTCTATCCGCCCCTGCTCCCTGTTGCAATGCAAGAGCCTGCGCTTTCAGTTCCTCAGTTAAGGCCTTACTAGACTCTATCAGTCTCTCCTGCATCGCTACCTGTTGCTGGAGCATATCATTGTGCTGACAGAGAGCCTCATTTTCTCTCTGTGCCTCCTGATTGGTCCTGGAGTACTGGGCCAGTCTCTGCTGCAGGAGGGTTACCTCCTGAGCTGTGTCCCTATTGGCCTGCTCCTTTCTTGCCAGAGCATCCTCCACCTTCCTGGTGTGCTCTAACAAGTTCTGGTGTTCTTTTTGGAGGTCACCCAGTCCCTGGAGGGCCAGGTGATTTTCTTCCATTTTCCTTTTTAAGTGGCAGACTTCCTGGCCTAAGGTATCCCTTTCCTGACTAAGAGTCTGCATCTGTGCCGCCAGGTCGTCCCTTTGCCTTTGGAAGGCACCAGCTTTCTGGTGTTCTTCATCAAACTCTGCCTGGGTATCCAGGTCATTCAAAATCAATGTATTGCTTTCCTCTTTCTCTCTGTGTAGTTAGATTTGCAGGGTGGCTACCTGCTCTGTGCATGCCCTGTTGAAATTGATCTGTTGCTCCAGCTTTTTCTGGCTCTGGTGTAAGGAGTCCAGACTGTCTTGGTGCTCCTTCTGCAAAGCCAGAATTCTGGTATCGTGGTCCGTCTTTTCCTGTTGCAGGATATCCATATCCTTCTTTATTTTAATGATGTACTGTCTACTCTCATTTTCGGAATCCTGGCTTCTGTGCAGCCTCTGCTCAGAAGAGTCTAGATCAGATTGGGCCTTCTGTAATGCCAGCAGTTGCCTACTCGCCAGATCTTGGCCTTCAGCACATTTGTCCTGCATGGCTCCCATATGTAAATATAAATATGCTGCTACCCTGGCAATCTTGTTGTGCTCATCCTTGGCCTTAGGGGCCATATATAGTTCACTCAGGGCCACATGTAAGGGACCCCGGTCTCTCCATTTATCTGACCCTGTTTCAGTGATCTGGGGTGCGATTGCCTGCAACCAGACCGTCTGGTCCTGATGAGTCCACTCACCTCTCACAAATAGTTTATGTAAGAAGTGCTCTCTGGCTATTTTCATATCTACCAAGGTCGTCATTCTGGAATTTGAGTTCCTTCCTGACTTACAGAAGTTTGTATTTTATTTTTGCAAAACAGACCTTTCCCTTAGAGCGTCCTTTTGAGGAGTGCTTTACAGCGTAACACAGCGTGGTTATCCGACCGGATGTATGTATCTTGTCAGTTAGCACACTGTATTAATCTGCACAAGTGATAGGTCTAATCCGGAATCCCCGGCTACGAGCCCCCAATTTGTAAGAAGATTCAATTCAACACTACAGCTAAGTCAATGCCTAGTCTGGGATACTGAATGGAAACCCGTATTGATATATCTTTATGTCCAGTTCATGAGTTCTGGATGACTACCCCCATATAACACCCCTCTCTTAGAATCCCCCTGACCCCACTGAGCCAAGAAGTAGTTCTGTTTTGCAAGTTTAAAAGGTTTATTTGAGAAATAAAACAAAATATAGATACCACGCTTTTATAATAAATTAATAATCGATATCGCCCTTATAAATATAATGTTAATCAACCATGGGTAATCTGACACTAGCACGCTTCTTTATAATCAATGAGGAGTTAGTATAGGATGGATCAAGTAGCAAAAATACTTTTATGATTTCAAGGGAAAAGCAATGAGGAATAAAATGCAGTACAGAAATACTTGAGATGATTTTAGCAAAAGATAATATAATCACTTTTTCTCTGGCAATTCACCCCCCTCCCCTATGCAATGTAAGACATGGAAGTAGATGGAAAGAGGAGCACACAGTTCTCAGGAATGCAATCAAATCCAATACGAAATTCAGTTCCCCCCAGCAAGCTTAGAGAAAACCGGTATGAGTTTTAAAACACAGGCCCAAGCGCTTTGAATGTGGTGGCAATGAAGTGGGAATATGCTGAAAATGCTTTTAATTCCCTTTAGGAGGTTCAGGGTGAGTGAGAGATACTTCGGATGAGTTCAGGCTCACTTTAGCAATGATTCAGAGATGGTGATTAAGAGGCAAACAAATTTTTAGCAAGGAAAGAAATGACTGCTGATGGTTACACGTGGCTGGATTTTTAACCAAATCGCAAATCGTGGTAAAATTTGCGAGTGTGTGAATCGTGATTACGGCAAAAGTGTAAGCAAGTAGCAAGTCGGTTCTATGTTCCTTGGAAAGCTGAGATTCTAAGCTTTCAGATGAAAGTTAAATTTCGTTCCTATCCCAAACGGTTCTAGAGATACGGACGATTAAATAAAGGTAGATTTTTGGATTTAAAGTAAACTCAAAATGAAAGGTGACAGCTTGCAGCTTCAGAATTGACAGGTGACAGTTGTGCAGCTTTACAAATGACAGATGACACGATTTCTAGGAGGCTGTTCAACTTAGGTTAAAATAGTTTGGATTAGATTATTTTAACTAAGAGATTGGTTCTGAACAGTTCTGCTAGGTACTCACAATATAAATTTGAAATAGGCCTCGCCACGGATCTGGTCAGGTTTTGGACTGGACTCCGGTTCTGGTCTCGGCACTTCACAGTGATCTGGGTCAGCTGTCTGGTTCTGCTCACAGCGGTCTGGGTCACTCTGGATCTCTAGTCTGGTCTGTCCAGATACAGCGGTCTCTGCACGGCTCCTGGATCTCTGCACTGGTCCTGGCAAAAGTTCTTGGCAAGGGATTCAAGCAGCTTGCCCGGCTGTGAGTAGCTTGCAATGATTTGAGGCCTGCTGCAGAGAACTCAGCTTGTGGTTTTAGGCCTCTGATTTAGGTTCTAAAGTATAAGTTCTAGGTTCTGGAGTATGTAGCTGGAGTCAGTCTGGAACTGGTATCTTCTGGATGTTGTGTGGTCTGGCAGAACGCTCCGCAGCAACTGGATTTGAATGCCTCTCTAGCTTCCAGTGGCTCTTTTTATGTCTTTTGAAAGTGGTTGTGTGCGCAGCATCACTAAGCCAGCCCCTCTCTGAACTGATCATTGGTCAAGCTTTTCTCTCTTCCTTGATAGGGGAAAGGAAATGTGAGTCAGAGTAATGCTGTAGGTTTTATGGGTCAGAGGATCCTCCCCTGGTCAGTTTGCCCACAAATCTATATTTGATTCAAATACATCTTTCCCAGATATACAATTTGTTGAAATTACATGTGCACATTATATATTCCTTATGGTCCATGCTTGTCCGCCTCTGATCTTCCTGGGGGCTTGCATTCAAAAATGACAACATTTTGCGCTTTTTAACTGGTTTTGCAATATCGGACATTTACCCAAAATTACACACATGTGCGCAAGGAGTATGGACATTAATTGATGAAGTGTCAGATTTTTAACATGCAGACATTTGGAGTGAGACCCTATTTTCTGCTAGCAACCCCCCAGAATACACCACAGGGTCCTAACGCCTCTCAAAATGTTCACAGAAAAATCACAAAAATAATGATATTACTTATATAATTCTGACAAGTCTGCACTATGAGTTATCTATCTTTTTAAAATTATGCTCTGGTCAAAAAGGGGTGTGGCTTCCCACATCACATGGTGGAATAACTGGTTTATCCACTTCCCCCAAGCCAGCTTGTTCACAGAGGCACAGCTGCCCCCCAGTTTCTCCCAAGAGGAAGCTATTTTACGATGCCCCCAATATAACATTTGCCTGAGTCCAGGACAGGCCTTTGTTCAACTCCCTGTAGTCCCCAGCTGCTCCACCCCTGATCTAATCAGAGAGGTGTTAACTCCTTTTGGCCAGGGGCAGAGTGGCTGAGCATCCAGTTTCAACTCCTGTCGGGGGTAGTTGTCAGGCAGAATTCAGTTTCATTAAGCCAGGTTTCTGCTAAATGTCACTTTTGGTTCCCAGTTTTCTACATTCAAATCAAACTGACAATGTTTACCTATACATTAAATAATTACTCCCTTCAAGTCATTTCAGAATATAGTTTTACATTGTATCCACCTCTTAGCAAGTCTTTCCTTGGTCTGGTTTTGTTTAATTTGTTCAGTTTTACACAAAAGTCTGGTGGTTTTAAAACGCCGGCTTTCTGATAGTGGTGAGTACTGGTAATGCAACCATTTTTGGGATTAAGAAAATGAATTCCCCACAGTTCTGAGTTGCTTTTCTGGCAATCAGCATTGCCATTCACACTGTGTGTGTAGCCCAATGGTGGTTTTAGGCAGTGCCCTCCTGTGCTCATAACATAGGCACAAATGGGTGGCAGCCTATTCTTCATGTTTTCCCTGTGCACTCTCTGGGGAGATCTGGCCATCATGATGTTTTCCATGCCAGTACTGCACAGTTTTATGGTAGGGCTTGTATGCATGGGTAAAAACATCCCACAAGCCCCCCCTCCTGCGATGGCCATTCTGATCTTTCGCTGATGGAACTCGCAAGATCTGGGATGTTCGCCTCCTCTTCTTCCAATTCCATGGATGGCACAGTTCAGCATCTTTTCCTCCCTCCAGTGGATCGATCGGTTCTCCTCACCGGTCCTGATGGGAATATTGGGCGGTACCCTGGGCCCCTCGGGTCTCTGCTCCCGGCCCCCGGTCGTCCTCCTTGGTCAGTCTCCATGGTTTCATCTCTCCTAGGATGATAAAGCAAAGCGGCAATAAACATTCCTAGACATTTTTCCACCACTATTAATGGTGTGGCGAACATGTACATTTTATACATCCAAATGCATTTTGCAGTCTGATTTTAAAAACAATATATAACAGGGCACATTTGCATTACGTTACTATATTTTTGATATGTGGAATATTTTAGAGTTTGAACTGACTTACTCTGGAGCGGCCCCCTCTGGTATTGCAGAGGACTCCTCCAGTTGTTGCAGAGTGTGCCTGGGATGGCAACACTTTAGCTGATTTATATGGACCCACTTGTCTTCCCCTTCCGCCAAACCGCCTTTGGGGATGCGGATCTTGTAGGCAACAGGGGAGATCTTGTCTATAATTTGAAATGGTCCCTTCCATGTAGGCAAAAATTTTCGCTGTTTGGCCTGGTTCCTTTGGAAATTGTATAGATGGACCCGATCGCCCACCTTATATTCCTTTCGGGTAGTTTTTAAATCATAGTGGGTCTTCATGCTCTCGGCTGATCTTTCTAGATTCCGCTGAGCATAGGCAAAAGCATGCTGAAGGTGTTTCCTTAAATTCTCCACATACTCATGAGTTGTGGAGGCATTTATCAACGTTTGCTCTTGGGTTCTGTAGAGCAAATGCTGGGGAAGCACCATCTGACGTCCAGTCATCAACTCAAATGGGGTAATCGGATATCCCAACTTGGCCCAGAATCTGCCACAAACTTTTTTAAGATGCTCACAATGGTTCGTTATATCTCTCCACTGCTCCAGAAGAAGCTGGCCTGTAAGCAATATGTAGCTTTCTTTTGACCCCCAGAATCTCCCACATCTTTGTCATTACTTCACTGGTGAAGTGGCTACCTCTGTCTGACTCAATCCTTTGAGGTAGACCAAAACGGGAAAAGATGTGGTTAATCATCAGGGCAGCTGCTGTTTCTGCCCTGCAGTTTGGGATTGGGAGACATTCCACCCACTTGGTAAACAAGCATGTAACGGTCAACATGTACTTGTTTCCTCTAGACGAGCGAATCACAGGGCCTACAAAGTCGATTTGCAAATCTGACCATGGCAGTGTCATCCCCCTCTTTTGGAGAGGCGCACGGTGTGTGAGGGATGATGGCTGAAATTGTGCACACACAAGACACCCCTTCAAGTATTGGTCGAGGTCCTGCCCCATGTGTGGCCAGTATGCAACCTCTCTTAAGATTTCCAGTGTTGTGTGAAACCCCCTATGACCGGCGGTGGCCGCGTCATGGGCGTGACTTAACATCAGGCTTCGGAATGAGGTAGGAACCACCCACTGATCGTGGCCAGCTTTGGATTTCCTTACCAACAAACCGTCTTGGATCCGGAACATTTTTGAATATTTCATCAACACTCTTAGGTCCTCTTTCCCAATGTAATCGGTATCCGTCAGGGGAAAGTTCTCAGGGTCCTCAAGGTGTTGGTAAAACTTACCAATAACTGGATCCCCCTTCTGAGCTGTAATCAAATCAGCATCAGGGGTCTCCTTGCTCCATTGGGCAGTTGAAAGATCATTGTGAGCATTTGTCTGGGACCTAGTGATAGCAGTGAACTGGATTTCCCCAAACAGGGACTCTATTTTGATTAGATCCACTTGGATGGCCCCGGTTTTGGCCAGCTGATCAGCTAAGTCATTTCCAGTTTTGTCTGGTCCCTCTACTTTGGAATGACCCTTGATCTTTTTCCAATAGATGGTCATCCCATTCGAGGTGACCAGATCATCAATGTTTTGAATTAACTTCCCATGTTTCAAGGGTTTGTTATTAGCACATAACATGCCTTTGGTTTTCCAATTAACCAGGTGCTCCACGAACCCGTTCCGTACATAATCCGAGTCTGTGATTATGACCAGTTCGTGGAGTTGATGTTGGACAGCAGTGAGGATGGCCTGATGCACAGCCATCAATTCTGCCACCTGACTACTTCGGGGACCAATTTTGTATCCAGCGGAGGGTTCTGGTGACTCATTCACCCATGCATTCTCTAAGCCAGCCACCAGTTCTTTCTCCCTGTTGTCGTCAACATGGTACGAGCATCCATCCACATAGACAGTGGGCATTCCCTCACACTTGTCTTCTTCAAAGACTTTGTGTGGGGAATTAAGGTATGCCTCCATGTTGTCCTTGATTTTTAGACTTTCGTCCTCGAGACAGTTTTCTCTGGCACAATCATGCAAGTCAGCCAGACCTTGCGTGAGGGGCCTCTTCTTGTTTTTGCCATATCTGACCTCCACAGGAAAGCTTTGCATTGACAGAATCCAGGAAGTAATTCGGGAAATACTCACATTTCCGGCCCGGATTCTGTCACTTTGGAGATATTGCAGAGGCTGGTGTGGAGTCTCCACTATGATGTGTTCCCCCTGGATAAACGGGCGGTAATTCTTCAATGCCCACACCTTTGCCAGGAGTGCCTTCTCACAATCGTTGAATTTTTCCTCCACAGAGGATAAAGTTTTGCTCGCATAGGAGATTAATTTATTGACCTTGTCATGCTTTTGGTATAATCCTGCCGTCAAGCATGGATTAGAGAACCCTGTCTCCAGGAAGAACTCCTTGTTCCTGACAGGGTAAGCTAGGCAAGGCGCTTGTAAGAGGCTTCCTTTGAGTTGCCTTACCACCTCGGATTGTTCTGGACCCCATTCCCACTTGACCCCCCCTTCAAGAGATGAATCAGGGGTCTAGTGATCTCTGCGTAGCCTTCAATGAACTTTCTGCTGTAATTAGTCAGTCCCAGGAGGCTCCTTAGTTCCCGCAGAGTTGTGGGGTCTTTTAGCTTTTGAAGTGCTTCCACTTTTTTTTCTTGGGGACAGAGGCCCTGAGGAGTAATCACATGCCCCAAGAAATTGACACGGGTTCGACACCACTGTGCTTTCTGAAAGGAAAGTTTTGCTCCGGCAGCCCTCAAATGTGTCAGAACATAACAGATCTCCGCTATGTGTTCCTCCACAGATGAACTTTTGATGAGGACATCATCTACATAAGCCAGGTTACCCCTCGCACCCAGGTCGGGCATGGCCTTATGTAGGAAAATGTTGAATTCATTGCCGGAGTTGAGGTATCCGAAGGGAGTCCCGGTCCAGGTGTACTGCTGGCCCCCACAGGTAAAAGCCAGCTTGAATTGGTCCTCCCTACTGACAGGTACAGTACAGTATCCGTTGGTCAGGTCTATTGCTGTGAATACCTGTGACCCCTGAATCTGGGCCAGCCCTTGGTCAATGTAGGGCAGAGGCCATCGGGAAATATGGACCCGTTTGTTGAGCTCCCTAAGGTCGGCGCAGAGTCTCCACTGGCCGCTTGGCTTCAATATTCCCAGCACCGGATTATTGAAAGTGCTGTGGACTGGACGGATTATTCCCCGGGACTCAAGGTTCTTAATTATTTCAGTAAGGGACTCCATGGATGCGAGAGGCAAGCAATATTGCTTCACAAACACTGGAGTCATTCCAGGGTCCGTGGGAATTGTTGTGGTGTGGATGTCGGTGCGACCACAGTCATATGAGTCTACCGCAAAGAGATCTTGGAAATCCAAGAAAACTTGTTTCAACTTTTGCTTCTGTTCCAGAGTCACACAGGCATCAGCTAGGTTGACTCTCTCTTCCACCATCTGCCTGAAGCCTGGAAAGACTTCTGGTTTGGCTATCTCAGCGGCATCCTGCAGCTGGGTGGAGAAGTCCCTGGTCAGAGTGCTGATTTGGACTGGAGGCTTCAGATGGGAAAGGCACCCCTCATGGACCTGGAAAATCACCTCATCCCTCCTGAAGTCACAAGTCACATCTTCCTTACCATAAGGGCAACAAGTGTACACCAGGAAGTTCCCCCCATGCCGGCTAAAAATCCGGTCTGGTGTTGTATTGTCCTCACTGTCACTGTCAAAACAGTCCTTGGTCCTAACAGTTCATTTCCTAAATCAATGGAGAAATGTCGGTCATCAATCGCCATTCCAATAATGGTGCCTGCGGCTAGAGTAATACTCTTTAAGTCGCTGTTATCCACCTCTATTGGAATGGTGTCATGTTCTATGTTGATTAATGGTGTTGGGTTTACCCCTAACCCTTGCTGTTAGAGAGAAGCATTTAGATGGATGTAAGCATCAGGGTTTTTCAATTTTTGTCCTCTTTTAACTTTCACTCCCAGGGAGAATTGTCGCGTCCTTTCTGGGATGGTGACTTCCTCTTTAATCTGAATTTCAACTGCATAAGGTAGCAATCGAGCTGACCTAAATGCTTTTTCTGGATCATCAAAGCCCATGGGATTATCCGCTAATCGGGGCCAAGCTTTGAAGTTTATTAGGTCCAAACTAATGGCAAAGCGATTGAGAATGTCACTGCCTAAGTAAAAGGCGGCAGTGACGTCTCGCACGACTCAACAATTATGGACTATGCTCTTGTTGCCAATGGAGATATTGAGCATACACCTGCTTGGCAGGAGATGTTTGGAATTAGGTGCTTCCAGGTCCATTTCCCATTTGTCTATCAGTTTGAATGTGGGAATGGCTGGATCTTTTGGGAGTTGGTGGAACATGGCTTCGCTGATGAAGCTCTTACCATTGTTCACACACACTCGAGCGAGAACAGAGTCCTTCCCATCATTTAACTGAACAGGGATGAACAACAACTCTCGAATTTGCTGAATATCAGACAGGCTCTGAGCTGATTTCACATCTTTCTGGACTATAGGAGTGGGAGTTTCTGATTGTGGATTAGTAAAGAATTTCAGGGTGTTTCCTTCCAGTGTGGAATACCACCTTAAACTGGAAGGAAGGTTGATTTTCAGAAATAGAGAGGACCCCCCATCACCAGTCTGTTGTCCTACTGCTATTTCTGTCACGTCTGGAGTTTGGTTGTTCTGGAAGTGAAATTCTACTTGGTCAGATTTTTGTTCAACCATGTGGCAGGTGCCGTTTAAATTAACATGGTTGACACTCTGTTTTAATTTTATTGGTCGGCTATTCTGGGTCCAGAGGACCTTGTTTACACAATCTATTAGGGGTGACAACCTTCTCAGGAGGTCATTCCCTAGTAAACAAGGGGTGCCCTCTGGAGTCACTACTATGACCGGGTGTTTCACCTTGTGTCGCCCAATTTTGATGTCCAAATCTGCAGTCCCCTCGACAGGAATTTCCTTCCCGTCAAAGTTCTGCAGTTGTCCAGGAAGAGAGGTGAGAGGAATACGGTAATTCTCCCCCCTTCCTGCATTTAGTTCCTCAAAGGCCCTTTTGGACAGAAGGGTAGCTTGGGATCCAGTGTCCACCAGTGCCAAAATTGTACCCTGCCCCTGTACTTGTACCGGGGCATAATATCTTCCCTCTTTCTCCTCAAGGGGGCACAGATAATGCACATTTTTGGACAGCTGGTGGGCTAACTTTCTGGTTTTGGACATTGCTAGCGATGAGATTTGGGCAGAATTCTGTGGAGAGTCTTGGGAATCTGAAAGAAAAAGTTGGCAACGGGAGATCAGAGCCATTGTGGGTTCCCCTGGTTCCGGTTCTGGGCCACCCCCCCTTTTTGGAGGCAGTCACCAGGATGGGTTTGAACCAGGGGATTTTGGTATTGTCGGTTCTGGGATGAGATGATGGGCGGCGGTAGCTCAGTCTCCACATCTCCCCAGTCTGAATTGGCGTCCCTTGGGACCCATTTTTCCTTGGGAGGAGTTCCCTCATCTCTAAAGGAGATGATCCTTTCCCCAGGATCCTCTGAGGATCCCTCTCCCTCAAATTGGAAGATCTGTACCTCCTCCACAAACTGGGTCTGTTTGGGTCCTTTGTTTCTCCTACCCCCACTCTGCTCCTTGGGAGGCAGGCTTTCAGGGGTAGGAGATTGTGTTTCCGGTTCCTGGTTTTCCAGGGGCTGTTTACACGTTGGGAAGGAGGCTTCCTCCAAGGTTTTACACCCCCCTTCCCCTTGTGCCTCCTCCCTGGGAACCGGTGGGTTATCGGGGTGCTGCCCCCGTCATTGTTCTGGAGCACCCGGTCCAGAGTTTGGGGCATTCTGCGGTGGCATGCTCATCTGAGGGTTCTGTTGAGCCCTCAGTATGTGACCCAGATCTCGTGCCATATTTTGGACCTGGCGCTCAAGTTGTGAAACCCACTCAGGCTGATACGGGGCTCTATTTTCTCCCCTGGGCTGATCCAGGGAAGGGTAGCTATCCCTTCTCTGGTAGTACCCCGGATTTGGAAGATTTGGGTACCCCTCCACCCTTGGCCTCCCCTCTCCCGGATTAGGTTGTCTGGGCTCAGGGACTGGGGAAAGAAGGATGGATGATTTTGGGGCTGGAAATTGGGTGGATACCTGGGGAAAAAGTTCTGCCCAGGATTTGGAGAATTTCTGCCCTCCTGTGGGAAGTTGGGAGGGAAGTTCCCTGGGTTAGGTGCTTGGCCGGATCCCCCCCTTGGGCTGGAGGAGTCCACACATAACCCAGGATTGGTCGGTTACCCTTGTAGCAGGGACTTACATAGTCAGGGGAGCGGGGGACCCCATTTGTGGGACTACCTCCTCGACTCCCTGTCTGTGACTGGCCCGAGGGCCTTCTGGGCTGTGAATTATTTGGTGCAGGCAGGTTTTTAGGCCCCCCCCATCTCCAAATCTAAAACGGGGGCAACCTTTACATCTGCCACCTTGGCAGCAGCAGGGGTGCTGTTGGTTTTGGGGTTTTTCGGCACGTTATTTTTATTTTCGATAGGCTTCTGCACCTCATAGATACGGGTAGACTGTTCAATGACCCAGTCTAAAGATCTTTTCTCATGAAAATCTCTCACGAGCTGGGTCATTATGTATTTGGGTAAGGCATGGAAAAACGTATTGATAAATTCTCTGCTATCCGTGCGCACCCTTCTGGTGGTCTGCGCAAAAGCACACTTTAATTCTTGCACAAATTCTTGTGGGGCCTGATCCTCCCCACATTGCAAATTGTAGGCTGCCTTGCGAGCCTCTTGAGGATTTCTGTGCACAGAAAAATGTTTCAATATGGCCGCCCTGTATGTGGACCACCTTGAATGATTTTGGTCCTCCAGCCTCGCAAAGAAACTGGAGTATTCTGGGGAGAATGTCCATTTGACGTACTGGATGCAGCTACTGCTGTCCTTCAAATGGAAAGTCTCCATCATTTGCTCATAGAGCTCCAAGTGTTCCCAAACAGATTACTTGGCGTTCTTATGATAAGGAGTGATGACACTCCTGATTGCCTTGATCTGCTTTAAGGAGTCCTTAAGCAAGGCCCTTTTTGCCTTATTGGCCTTTTTGGTTCGGGTAACCCTGGTCCATTCATCCTCCGAATCAGAAGCGCTGCTCCCAGAGGTGCCCGTCTGATCTTCCAGGTTTTCCCGGATTCGGCGAACCTGGGAATGGCTGGCAGAATGTGGGGACCTGGTCTCCTGTGTCCTGTGACGCTCAGAGGAGTCTTCAGATCCCTCCTTGCTACCAGGATTTGCTGGGTATCCACCCCACTGCCCTAATTGGGCAGAGGTTTTCAGGATGCCCTTAATGGGCCTACTCTCCTGGGGTTCCCCACTAAATTGCACTGTGCTTGGGTGCCCATACCCGGATACCCGCCCATCCATTCCTGGGAGGTACTGGCCTATGAGCCCCATACTTCTAGTTGGATAGTAATCTGCCATCCCCGTGGCCCTGGGCTCATGTGCGCGAGGGGACATGGGGGTGCCAGAGTCCAGGGACTGGGAGAGATGAAGGCCTCTGGTACTAGGGCTCCTGAGGTTATGCTCAGGAGTTTCTCTTTCCCAGCGAACCTCATCTCTATCCGCCCCTGCTTCCTGTTGCAATGCAAGAGCCTGCGCTTTCAGTTCCTCAGTTAAGGCCTTACTAGACTCTATCAGTCTCTCCTGCATCGCTACCTGTTGCTGGAGCCTATCATTGTGCTGACAGAGAGCCTCATTTTCTCTCTGTGCCTCCTGATTGGTCCTGGAGTACTGGGCCAGTCTCTGCAGCAGGAGGGTTATCTCCTGAGCTGTGTCCCTATTGGCCTGCTCCTTTCTTGCCAGAGTATCCTCCACCCTCATGGTGTGCTCTAACAAGTTCTGGTGTTCTTTTTGGAGGTCACCCAGTCCCTGGAGGGCCCGGTGATTTTCTTCCATTTTCCTTTTTAAGTGGCAGTCTTCCTGGCCTAGGGTATCCCTTTCCTGACTAAGAGCCTGCATCTGTGCCGCCAGGTCGTCCCTTTGCCTTTGGAAGGCACCAGCTTTCTGGCGCTCCTGATCAAACTCTGCCTGGGTATCCAGGTCTTTCAGAATGAATTTATTGCTTTCCTCTTTCTCTCTGTCTAATCGAATTTGCAGGGTGGCTACCTGCTCTGTGCATGCCATGTTGAAGTCCAGTTGTTGCTCCAGCTTTTTCTGGCTCTGCAGAAGGGAGTCCAAACTTTCTTGGTACTCCTTCTGCAAGACCAGAAATCTGGCATCCTGGTCAGCCTTCTCCTGTTGCAGTCTATCCATGTCCTCTTTTCTTTTAATGATATACTGCCTACTATCATTTTCTGACTCCTGGCTCCTCTGCAGCCTCTGCTCAGAAGAGACCAGGTCAGATTGGGCCTTTTCTAACGCCAGCTGTTGCCTACTTGCCAGATCTTGGCCTTCAGCACATTTGGCCTGCATGGCTCCCATATATAGATACAAATATGCCGCTATCCTAAACATCTTGTCGTGTTCATCTTTAACTTTAGGAGCCATGTATAATTCACTCAGGGCCACATGTAATGGACCCTGATCTCTCCATGTATCTGACCCTGTTTCAGTGACCTGTTGCGCGATTGCCTGCAGCCAGACCGTTTGGTCCTGATGAGTCCACTCACCTCTCACAAATAGCTTATGTAAGAAGTGCTCTCTGGCTATTTTCATATCTACCAAGGTCGTCATTCTGGAATTTGAGTTCCTTCCTGACTTACAGAAGTTTGTATTTTATTTTGCAAAACAGACCGTTTCCTTAGAGCGTTCCTTTGAGGGGTGCTTTCACAGTGTAAAACAGCGTGGTGATCTAACCGGATATGTGTATCTGGTCAGTTGGCACACTGTATTATCTGCACAAATGGTAAATCTAACCCAGAAGATCCTGGACGAGCCCCCACTTTTGTAAGCGATATTCAATCAACACTACAGCCAAGTCAATGCCTAGTCTGGGATGCTGAGGAAAACCCTTATTAATGTATTTATATATCTAGTTCATTACTCTGGATGACCACCCTTGTATAACACCCCCCTCTTAGAATCCCCCTGACCCCACTGAGCCAAGAAGTAGGTTTGTTTTGCAAATTAAAAGGTTTATTTGAGAATTTAAACAATATATATATATCACACTTTATAATAAATTAATATCTGATAGTACACTTAGACATATGATGTTGATCAACAATGGATAATCTGGCACTAGCACACTTCTTTACAATCAATGTGGAGTTAGTATAGGATGGATAAAGTAGCAAAAATATTTTTATGATTTCAAGGGAAAAGCAATGAGGAATAAAATGCAGTACAGAAATACTTGATATGATTTTAGCAAAAGATAAGATAATCACTTTTTCTCTGGCAATTCACCCCCCTCCCCTATGCAATGTAAGAAATGGAAGGAGATGGAAAGAGGAGCACACAGTTCTCAGGAATGCAACCAAATACAATACGAAATTCAGTTCCCCCCCCCCCAGCAAGCTTAGTGGAAACAGGTAGGAGTTTGAAACACAGGCCCAAAATGCTTTTAAATGTGATGGCAATGGATGGGAAAATGTGCCAACTGATTTTAATTCCCTCTAGAGATTCAGGATGAGTGGGAGATGCGTGTTGGTATTAGTTCAGGCTCACTTTAGCAATGCTCTATGAGTTATTACCAAGTTGCAAATGGATTTTAACAAAAGAAAGAATGGAGCTGCTATTTTGACAAGTGGAGAAATTGAGCCAAAATCGCAAATCGCTGTAAATTTCGCGAGTGCGTGAATCGTGATTGCAGAAAAAGTATAAGTCGGCTTGTTGGACAGCTTAGATTCTAAGCTTTCAGAGGAAAGTTAAATCTCGTTCCTAGCCCAAACGGTTCCAGAGATACGGATGATTAAATAAAGGTAGTTTTTCAGGATTTAAAGTAAAACTCAAAATGACAGGCGACAGCTTGCAGCTTCAGAATTGACAGGTGACAGTTGTGCAGCTTTACAAATGACAGATGACACGATTTCTAGGAGGCTGTTCTACTTAGGTTAAAATAGTTTGGATTAGATTATTTTAACTAAGAGATTGGTTCTGCACAGTTCTGCTAGGTACTCACAATATAAATTTGAACTAGGCCTCGTCACGGATCTGGTCAACACATCTGGCTGCAGTTCTGTCTGCTCGGCGGGTCAATCAGGCACCGGTTCTGCTCACAGCGATCTGGGTCAGCTCTGCTCTGCTGGTCTAGCCTCTCTGGATTCAGCGGCCTCTGGTTCTGAATACTGCTCTGCTTTCCGGTCCGGATCAAGTGGATTCTGGATGTAACACTGCTTTCTGTGTACTGGCAAGAGTTCTTGGCAAAAGAATTCAGACAGCTCGCCCGGCTGTGGAATAGTTTGCAAATGATTTTGAGGCCTGCTCACAAATACTTTTGCTTGCAGTGGGCCTTCTTGGTTCAAAGTTCTGTAGTCTCTGTTTAGCTTGGAAGTCTAAGTGTTGGATCTCTGGATGTGAAGTCGTCGGTCAGCATGCTCCGCAGCAAATGGAATTGAATGTCTCTACCTGTCCCAGAAGTCTTTTTTTATGTGTTTTGAAAATGGGTGTGTGCCTGGGCCTAGCTAAGCCTGCCCCTCTCTACTTGTCATTGGCCCAATTCTCCCCTCTCCCATGATTGGGGGAAGGAAATGGATTGTCATCATGATGAGGTCTGTTTATGGGTCAGAGGATCCTCCCCTGGTCAGTTTGCCCACAAATCTATATTTGATTCAAATACATCTTTCCCAGATATACAATTTGTTGAAATTACATGTGCACATTATATATTCCTTATGGTCCATGCTTGTCCGCCTCTGATCTTCCTGGTGGCTTGCATTAAAAAAGGACAACATTTTGCGCTTTTTAACTGATTTTGCAATATCGGACATTTACCCAAAATTACACACATGTGGGCAAGGAGTATGGACATTAATTGATGAAGTGTCAGATTTTTAACATGCAGACATTTGGAGTGAGACCCTATTTTCCGCTAGCAACCCCCCAGAATACACCACAGGGTCCTAACGCCTCTCAAAATGTTCACAGAAAAATCACAAAAATAATGATATTACTTATATAATTCTGACAAGTCCGTACTATGAGTTATCTATCTTTTTAAAATTATGCTCTGGTCAAAAAGGGGTGTGGCTTCCCACATCACATGGTGGAATAACTGGTTTATCCACTTCCCCCAAACCAGCTTGTTCACAGAGGCAAAGCTGCCCCCCAGTTTCTCCCAAGAGGAAGCTATTTTACGACGCCCCCAATATAAAATTTGCCTGAGTCCAGGACAGGCCTTTGTTCAACTCCCTGTAGTCCCCAGCTGCTCCAGCCCTAATCTAATCAGTGAGGTGTTAACTCCTTTTGGCCAGGGACAGAGTGGCTGAGCATCCAGTTTCAACTCCTGTCGGGGGTAGTTGTCAGGCAGAATTAAGTTTCATTAAGCCAGGTTTCAGCTAAATGTCACTTTTGGTTCCCAGTTTTCTACATTCAAATCAAACTGACAATTTTTACCTATACATTAAATATTTACTCCCTTCAAGTCATTTCAGAATATAGTTTTACATTGTATCCACCTCTTAGCAAGTCTTTCCTTGGTCTGGTTTTGTTTCAATTGTACATTTTTACATAAAGGTCTGGTGGTTTTAAAACGCCGGCTTTCTGATAGTGGTGAGTACTGGTAATGCAACCATTTTTGGGATTAAGAAAATGAATTCCCCACAGTTCTGAGTTGCTTTTTTGGCAATCAGCATTGCCATTCCAAATGGTTTCAGTCTACTGTGTGTGTAGCCCAATGGTGGTTTTAGGCAGTGCCCTCCTGTGCTCACAACATAGGCAAAAATGGGTGGCAGCCTATTCTTCATGTTTTCCCTGTGCACTCTCTGGGGAGTTATGGCCATCATGATGTTTTCCATGCCAGTACTGCACAGTTTTATGGTAGGGCTTGTATGCATGGGTAAAAACATCCCACAGTAGATATCATCTTTAAGGCATTCACCTTACCCCACAAAGAAAGATTCAAAAGACTCCATCTCTCAAGGTCCGTCCGCAAACCACTACACATGACCTGCGCATTTTCCTTAACCATGTCCCCTCTTTTTGTTCACAAATGAATCTGGATTTCTGGAGCCACCGGGCATATGCCACACAGTGTGACAAACATCTGCTAAATCCATGTGCTTCTGTAGTAAAACTGCAAAATACATATCAGAAGTGCTCGAAGAGCAGCAGCAGTGCCAGACAGTATGGCAATGTGTGCATAGGTGAGGACTCTGTCATATGATTATTTTAGCACTAATTATTGGATGAATACATGGTCATACGCTATACGACACTTAATGCCCAGGACTGTGTACATATATATTTTTAAAGCGATCGGCAACTGTGTTCCCATTCAAACTCCTGTTTTTGCTTACTGTAACCCTCTTCCTAAAATTAAAATAAAACATGTATATAAATCAGGATGGTAAATCCAGCAGAGCCCCTACTCAGATCTCCATTTTTAGACTAAGAATCTATGTATTTGCGACAGAATACCATCTTTGAGGAAGTATTTCTTCGGCTATGTTTACTAAGCAAAGTGAGCATCATGTCAGTGGTTATCCAATCACTACCTTTCCAAAAAGTTGATATCTATAGTATAAGACCAGCAGCTGAAACTTGAACTGGTCATCTGTCAGGCACTGTCCAGCCCACTGGTATCTGCATATTTCCTTCAGTTGGCTTTGCAAACCCATACAAATTGCACAGGAGGAACGGCATTTCATAAAATCAAAACACAAAAATCCAAGACAGGATACTTTCTTCTAACAGTGTTTTTGAAAACGCTAAAAGGTGGGCATGTTTTAAAGTCCAAGAATCAATGACAAAGTTTTCCCTGGAACATGCAGTCCTGAAATGTGACATTTCACCTTTAGTTGTTTGCTATTGCCCATCAGCTTATCTGATGCAGTGGCCAAGTGCCTGGACTGCAAAACTACTGACTGTAGTTTGAGTCCCCAGGACGGTGTAAGTTCGGGATTTGAAAAAAAAGACATTCACTGTTACTCATGTTACACATGCCCTCTACAATACCCAGTGGAAACGTGTCCACCATCTGAAAAAAGTCGGTGAACACTGTCCACCCTCATGTTCCCTCGACTTGAGTCTGGTAGATATTGGTTGGCTGGTCTATTGCCCTGGTATTTGTAATCTCACAGATAAGGAAGTAACACATGGTTCCAGATCTCACTCTTCTTCACTTTTTCCAGAATTCATTTTCCCAACCATCTTCCAGGCTGTAGTAGATATGGTAACCCAATTATATGAGCAATTGATTGGGTTACTAGCCAAATCTCGCATCGATGCAGTCAGTGATACTTCTTTCTATGACACCTTCTCATAAAGAATCAGAGGGTATTTGGCCATTGGCATTCATGACCAGGAATGTTGCCAGGGGGTCTCCTGTCAGAAGTGGCACAATGTGTTGAGCCTGGCTCTCCCTGTTCATTTTTTTGCTTCTGCTATCTACTTAACGTTGTGGAAGACATTCTCCAGGTGTTCACCTGTTGCAAACCTCTGCAGCAATGCTGTGGGTTTCATTCAGTCTTCTCTGTTCTGAGCAACCACAATCTATATTTGATTAAGGACAGACGGGTCCCTGATTGCTAACTCATCGAGAATGTATGCCAGAAAGTGCAGACCATGACATGTGGGCATCCTTCAGGACACACATTTGAATGCTGGCAGCATGAGATCGTTGCAGACTGAAGTAGCCACTGAACCCATGATTTACTGCACCCTGAAATTGCACTCTTTCTTGCTCTAAGCTGAAACCCCAGGTTACTGCTTGCTGGCTCTCATTTTTCCTGGTGTGGGGTAGCGTTAAGCTGATTGAAAACCATCCTGTTATTTGTGTGAGATGATGGCTTAATTTGAGTTACTTGAAAATATAACCCCTTGAAACTGCCACGTTGGTCTATGTGTCTCATTGATCCCAATTCTGACACCAAATTTCATGTAGCTAAGAAGGGATCAATGAGATGCAAAGAACAAAGTGGCAGTTTCAGGTGGATATATTTTCAAGTAACTAAAATGAAGGCCATCAGCTCACACAAATAACAGGATTGTTTTTCCATATATTGACAAAAGGGCCTATTAAACCAAAATGAAAGTCAAATAGGATAAGTGTCAGGCATGTAATTCTTGTTTCAACAGTATGAAAATGTGGGTCCCCCTTGCGAGCAATCCATGGGGGGACGATACTCATTCAAAGTATGAGGGGTTTTGGGTTCCCTCAGCACTTTGCCACAAATCCGGTAAGTATAATACACTTCTCCTTCAATGGGTATTGAAGTCATTGGTCCTCGGATTTCACACCTTTGATGTACAAATCCGGCCACCAGTAAAAGGAGGCTCAAGCCTACAAAGTGTTGTCTCCAAGGTTTCTGTTTGGTCTTAATCAGGGTGACGGGTTACAGAGGGAAGGACCTCTAGTTTTGTCTCTGGACTCACTGACTGGTACCCATGTCCCCTTCCAGCTTTCCTCATCTTGGCCCCTACCAAGCTTAATCCTTGGCACAATTTCTCCTCCGTTTCTCATTTGCTTGATATTGCCTTTCTCAGAACATCTGTCACCTTCTCATCGCCCCACCATGTTCTCATAATTCCACCTTCCTCAACTAGTCTACCACACAAGGTCCTATCCAGGTGCATTCCCTCTATGTTTAGGCCTAACCAGACTTTTCTCTTTCTCTCTCAAAGGTTTGTATTCACTCTTCCTAAATGTACTTCTCTCACTGACCTTCTTCACTCATTCCTCTTCTTTCATTACTAATCCCTTCTCAAGATCTCTCTCCTCCAGTTTCCACTCCATGAGCATTTTCACCACTTTTACCACCTCTTCCTGATTACTCACCCCCTCCTTCTGCTTTTCCTATTTTATCACCTCTGAACATCTCTTCGCATAACATGTCAGGATGGCATAATTGCTAGGAGTGCCCCATCAGCTACAAAATTGGATGGACTCCTGCAGAACTCCCTAAAAGTCTAATCTCAGCAGTTCAACATGCAACAAATGCGCACCCACCAGTTTGTGATCCTGTTGTGTCCACTCCTCTCTCGTCAGCTAAACAAAATCCAACATGTGAATAGGAAGCAAGCTCGGCTGATTAAACACAGGTAACCTATTTTAGAATGTCTCAATATCTGTGATTGGCTGGTTGTAGTACCATCTAGGGACTTGGATTTCAGAATTGGACAGCAGGGCTTGAACCCCTCATTCAAACCATAGGTGGGGCTCATCACATGGGAATTCCATGGGTTCGGTTGAACCTATTTGAAAAAGATGGAACTTCCTGCATGTCAGTTTTTGGGAGCTTGAGCTGCCCCTAATAGGTACAGAAACAAAGCTTTAACCAATGTAGCATTTACCATTTTGTATAGTGTGCAGATGAAAAAAATAAATACCTGGTGACAGAACTGCAGCGTCCTAAAATTGGTGACAGATAGTCTACATCCTACCAACAGTCAAAAGAGTGGGTTTTTTCTTGCCAGCTCAAATTCAACCGTGCGCCTGATTTCCACTTTAGTTCTCAAAAAGGTGTCGCAGAAATGTGAGGCAAAAAGAGGCAATGACCCCAACCTCTTGCCATAACAATGGAAACCAATTGGCCTCACAAAATAAAGAACTGCACCACACTTGATCGTTGTGAAGTAATACTTTTTTAGTGTTTTGAAGTCACACAAGAGACTGAGGCAACAAGCAGTTACCAAGCCGTGGATCTCAGGAGCAAGAGTAGCTCCAGAAACAGGGGCCGGAACAGAGACAGGGGTGTTGGTCCTTAAGCAGCCAAAAGCAGCAGAAGTCGAGGTGGAGGTCGTAGAAGCAGTGTGACCCACAAAGCAACCATTAAAGAAGCCAGCGAGTGAAGCTCAGCGTTCTAATACCTTGCACGAGCATTGCCAGAAACAGTATCCAGTCCCTGGTTTACTCACATATGAGGTAAGCAAGTTGAAGTTGTCTATTTTCTTTTTATTTCTTTTTATTTTATTTGTTTTTGGTTTAACAAAACCTTTACAAATTCGTTATCATAAAAATATTAATACCTTGGCCAATTTTTTGTGCTAGATTGCACAGCTTTGTATAAGAGTTCAAGAATTCAATGATGTTGTGGCTGCAAATTCCGTCTATTTGATATTTTCCCTCTATTCAAAATCTAATCTTGATATACATTTTTTCCACTGACAATTTGTATCTTAGGTCTCTATGCATACATTCTACAATGTTCTATTAGTATTTTAAAACACTTTAACCTACATACATTTGAAAACATAAATATCTTTTCGTGTTATGGTCACCATCTTTGTATATGAATTCAATGCTGTCATGGCTCTTGATTCTCCATTGGATGCTTTCCCTCTATGTGAGTTCCATACTTAATATACTTAATATAAATCTTACAGTAGCAATTTGCATCTTAGGTCTCTGTGAATAAAGTATTTGCAACCACAAAGTCTCTGATATCAACGTTGTATATTCATTAAACAGTGTTTTAAAATATTTCATTCTTCTGTCCACCAGTTCCAGGCATTCAGATATCAAATCTTGTAATGTCTCTGGTTGTTTGGGGTCGCACAGGAATATACAATAATTGTCACTTTCTGCTATCTTCCGACGTCTTGCTTGTACTTCGTTCAAATTGTGCAAATTCAACTGGAAACACAAGTAGGCATGCCTTTACAATGGGCTAGGACACGTTAACAAGTAAGCTGCAGTTTGCTTCATTTTTAATCCTCACAAAAATCAGCATGAGTTGATTTATACGATTTACAATTTGTCATAGTTAGAATCCAATCTTGCTGTTGCAATTTAATTATAGTGCACATCGGATTAAGTACCAACAGATCTTCTGATATATCTGATTCCGTAAGTATTTACTGCATGAATTTTTTCCATTTTACCAGAAACAAATGCTCCGACGTTTTCATATATTCTGTTTTCCTGATTCCATCATCCATCAATTTCTTGTGTAATTAACATATTTTCCATTTCTACCAGCAGGCTAATGACGGGATCCCAAGTTCAAACCTCTATATGACCATAGGTTGAGGTTTCAGTGCACCTAAGAGAGTTGTCCAGTAGGCACTTTCATCTTTCTCCCAATAAGATTGGGTTCTGATCGGCTTTGTATCGTGGCCATTGAAAACTTACCATATTTTGCCTGCAGAATTTTGCTTTGTGATATTGCTGTGGTAAGCTACCCCTGTAGCTCCTCCTGATATGGCAGATCTGTGGCATGATTATTAATATTAACTCCCAGATACTTGTATTTGTCAACAAATTGTAGGATTTAATTTTTTAAGTGCCATTTGTTCGTATGATTATACTTTATTGGCTTCGACGGATGATAATACATCACTTTAGTTTCTGCACATTCATTTCTAGATTGTTCTTCACTGCATATTCATCAAGTGTAGACAAAAGATTTTGAATACCTTTTGGAGTCTTAGCTGTTAAAACCATGTTGTCAGCATAAAATAGAAATCTTATTACTGTCGTACCTAAACGTGGTGAGTCAAACATAGCTTGGTTGAATTCCTTCGTCATATCTGCTATGTAGAAGATGAATAGAGTTGAAGCCATAAGACAACCCTGCCTGAGGCCTCGATAGGTCTTAATGGGCTCAGTCAAATGTCCCTCCAGGGTCAGCCTTTTTGGATTGCAGTATTCAAATGTAATTGATGAATTAAGTTCAACAGTAGATCTGGGCAACCTTCATTTCAGTTTAATTAGCAATTTATTTTGAGATATAGAATTGAACGCTGATTTAAAATCGATGTAGGACATATATATGGGCTGTTTGATATTTCGCATTCGCTGTTGGATTGCCGTAATAGTCATCAAATTAATGGAGATCCCCATTCCAGCCACAAAGCTGGTTTGATTTAGATCTTGTAAATTGTTGTCCCACAACCAGAGTTGGAAATCTCTCATAATGAACTTGGCAAATAATTTTCCTGGGGCATCTAGAAGTGCAATTGGTCGATAGTTGCACACTTCTTGTCTGTTCCAGTTTTTAAACACTGGAATAATTATTGACTTTTGCCATGATGCTGTAATCTTCTGAGTTACTAGTACTTAGTTGAATATTCTATAAAGTATTCGAGCCCAATGAACTGGATTTTTTTAAGCATATAGTTTGTTAGCCCATCAGACACAGGAGTTCTTGATGTACTCAATTTTGCTATGTAGAGCAATATGTCATCCATGTCAAATGTTTTTGAACAATTAGAAGGTCTCTCTACTTGGTTGCTATACTGCTTGTGTTCTATAGATGCATATAAATAGGAAAAATGTTTTATTCACTTAGCTTCTGATATTGCACTTAATTGAATCAGTTCCTGAGCATTAAGGGTGGCTTGATTTAGTAATTCCCACACCTTTTTGAATTCTTCGTTAATAATGAATGTAACATGGATTGACTATCATTTTGATATACCAGTGATTTATGGGCTATCATCCAG
Source organism: Ambystoma mexicanum (assembly GCF_040938575.1). Taxonomy (NCBI): domain Eukaryota; kingdom Metazoa; phylum Chordata; class Amphibia; order Caudata; family Ambystomatidae; genus Ambystoma; species Ambystoma mexicanum. Next base: position 435,420,481 of record NC_090937.1, read on the forward strand.
TTCTTGTATTTTGACTTAATCTTCCTTGCTTGTTCTAATTTATCATTGAGTTGTAGATTGTGAATCATCCTTAATTCTCTACGCATCCTTCTCTTTTGATGGTAGACTTCCAGATCGTAAATATGTTTGTGCTTGAAATCCGGTCTGGATTTGTACGTGGCTTTTTCTCTGAATAATTGGAGGGCGTCCACATAGAATCCCTCAGTTGTCTCTTTTATTTGCGGCTTGTACCTGATGATATCGAAAAGACTTGTTAGCTGAGATTTGGACTAGTGTAATCGATTTCGCCCTCCTGACACTGTGATCTTGTTATTATACTTTAGGTGCTGTTTCCTGTTTGATGAGATCGGCCACTTCCACCTCAATACCAGTTGATTGTGATCACTAGGCGTATTGTTTTCTGACTTCAAAGGTTTCTACAAGGGATACGAAAGGTTCTCTCCGTGTACATGTAGTCTATAATGGCCTGTTGATTGGCTCTCTTCCATGCACTCTTTGGTGGAATGTCTGTTTCAATTGTCCCATTTAACATTATCAACTGTCCGGATGACATCAGATCCTCCCATCGGTGGGATGCTGGTGATTGATTTTTCTTAGTATTGGTTAAACAGTGTATATTTAAATCGCCAGCATTTCTAGTTGCTGATATAGTAGCATCACCGGCTATTTTCTCTAGGAGTAATTATATATTATGAAAAGAAAATCTATCAGAATTCCTTGATGGTTCCAATAAATGTTCATTAGAGCAATAGTCCTACCTTGAACAGTCATTTTCACCAATTGAGTGTAATCATTCAGTTGTTCACCATTTGTAAGCCTTCGACTCAAGTTGACATTTTTGTGGCCACCAGTAAACCTGCCATAGGCTTTCCTTTCGGTTGGGCTATTGCCGGTAGTGCTATTACACTAAAATCATTCCATGCAGGTGCTTCAGATAGCCTAGTTTCTTCCAGGTTTACTATATCTGCTTTTTCTAATTCGTTTTTCATAGAGTTCATTAAGTGTTTGTGCCCACAAGTGTTCCAACTGATGAATGATATTGATTGAAACTGTTCGATCTTTGATTGTTAGGTATTTTCTCCAAGTCACTTTTTTGAGGATTTTTGGGCATGATTCTAGACTGCGCTTCCTGTTGGTTATACATTGGTTTTTGTATTGCTGTTCCTATAATATTGAATCTAGACATCTCATCAACTGTCTTTTCTCTATAAACCTCTTCGTAGTTATGTAGTTCTCTTTCTGGTTCTGACTGACAACACAGGTCTTGTTTTCGATGCATACTTGCTTTATTGTTGTAGTTTGGGATGATCTTAAACCCCAGGTTGTATATTTCATGTTTCTGTAGCCATATAGCATTTAAAACCAGACCTGATTTGATATACAGTCTGGCAACAGTTAAATAATTTTCATAAAATAATTCTACATAATCAAAATCTGATGCAGATAAATCACTGAGCCCTGGGACTTCTCCAAATATATTTAATTAGAGGTTTGATTTAGATCATATGCTGGATATGTTCCTGCTCTGCCTAGTAAATCTGTCTATTAAATCTGAAGTACCTGAATAATGGAAAATGTAGAAAGTGCGTGTGAATTAAAAGGCCATTTACTCGCCTTGGAAAAAGAATGCTGCTTACACCCATTGTTCACCATTAAACGACTGATACTATTTGAAGGAGTGGTTGCGTTTCACCAATTAAAGAAAGTGAACGTTGCAAAGACACTTTCCGAATACCTAATCTTATTCAATCCATTGTCAAAGTCTTTAACTTCTGAAAACTATAACAAAGAGTGGTCGTTGGTGCCTAATTGCAGTTACCAAAGGAGGACTGAATGTTATCCTTCATGTTACAAGAGAATACGATTTCATACCGAACTTTAACATCTTTAAACTCTGAAAAATATAACAAGGAGTGGTCATGTGTGCCTAATTATGATCTCTAAAGAAAGACTGCATTCTATTCTCTACTTTAACAAGGCATAGTTTTCTTGCATGAGAAGTTAACGTGTATAAATAATTGAAGCACATAACAAGCATTGCCCAAGCCAAGAGTATTTCCATATTGACAGCAATATCAACCTTTCTTGAAGTGGCAAACCAATCTAACTGTACTGGAAGGTTACTAAAAGTATTACCTTAAGCTAAGAGAGTGACAACAAGGCTATGGGATTAAGGCTAGCAGACCTGTAAAGATAAAGCTTGGGAAGGGAAACAGGCTGCTTGCAAAGACTATTTGGAAGTAGATACAACCTGTAGTGCCAAAGACTGTGGAAGAGAGAAAGAAGTATGTCTAATTACAGGTTACAATTGTGGTAGACAGATAAGCGAGGCAAAGAGGCTACCCCTTTTGAAAGGATATGTTCAGAGGAAGAGTGTCTTGTCTTGAAGGTGTTGAAATACTTTTAAGTATATCTTGTGGAAGCCTGTCTAAGAATCTACATCATTGAAGCTGTGGTAGTGGCTCCAAAATACTGAATCTGTGGTGGTATATATAAATGTCAGTGGATGCAACATTGCGGTAGACTAAACAAGGTTGAGTACTGTGAGACAAGAGGTAACTGTTCTCACAGTAAATAAGTAGAAGTGCAGTTGTTGAAGTGGAAGTAGCAACACTAAAAAGTCATCCTGACAAATATACTATTGTGAATGCTAAAATACTGTAACTAAAGACGTCCTATCCGTTGACCAAGAACCCAAGAACTGTACATTTCTGGCAGTGTGGATGTTGCATTTTCTTTTGAACTGGGGCAAATCTTCCGAAAGAGGTGGTAAAGCATAGTGACCAGGATTACCATTGGTGCTATTTTGGCTAAAAGTGGAAAGTGGATATTTCACCCAGGAGAAGAGATTTGTTGTCAGTGGAACTTTATTTTATTTATTTATTTATTTAATTGACTTTTACTTTGATTTTGAAAAATCAAGAACAGATCCAAGACGTTTTTCTTTCTTTAGTTGAACATTTACAGAAGTGACATTGAATCCTGGGGAAGGGAAATTACCCAGGAATTTGGAAGATCATTTAGGAACTATGAATGGTCTTCATGTTGTGTTGTATTGCCATATATTTTCTTTGTGTATTTACTGTTTAGTGTGAGGGCAGTATTCCTGTGTTAGAGTGTATTTCCTTAGCTTTGGTTAGGCAGGAAATTCCTCAGCCGAGTAGGTACAATGAGGCACTTTTTAATAATATTTTAAGAATAGAATGGCATACTTTGATAAATCATCAAAAAGTTGTCCGCCTCACATTACTGACCCTCACACTAGCCTGCATTATCTATGTTCTTGTCCTAGAAAGGTTGGTTTTAGTGTTGGTATTAGTTGTCTTATGTGTAGGTAAACAGCAGTAAACCATTGAACCAAATTGTGGAACAAGTTTGGAGATAGCACTTAGATGATTTTCTCTCCTTTGTACTTTTTCTTGCCAGTATCAGATTTTGTCAAAGTACTATTTACATTGGGTTTTTGTAGCCTGCTACAGTAAACTGAATTGTTTGCATCAACAATAACATGGTCAAATTGATTTAATAATAAACGATGAGCAAATAGGGAACCGAGGGAAGTGCCATCACCATGGAAACCGCCACAACAAGAAGAATCACCGCTGCAGGCCCGCTCCTCCCTATGCGCAGCAGACCCATAAATGGTCCCTCCTACAGCCGGCAGGTGAAGCCGCACTGTGAAGGCCTGTGGTCAAGGCCTTCAGAGCTCTGTTATGTTATGTTATGTTACTTGGCATTTATATAGCACCTTATGTATCATTGGCATGATCTCAACGCGCTGTAGGTTGAACGCCCTCGGGAACCGTAGTTCAAGTCAGTAGAGAGAGAAAGAGAGTCATAAGGTGCATGGGTGCACCGGATATGTATGCAGTTGGTGTGGCAGTTGTATGATAGCTGCTTCTTAGTGGTAAGTGTGGTGGTTGGGAGGTCTGGTATATGTGTTCATTCTGGAGGGTTGACAGTCAGACTGATTTGTGGCTGCGTTAGGCCTGAGGAGACGCTTTAGCTAGCGGTGTGTGCTCAGCTAGCTGTGTTTAATTTGGATGATGAGGAGTATGTGGCGGGTGTTAGTATGAGAACAGCTATACCGAATGTGTCATAGTAGCGCTGTGTTCTAGTTGAGCGGTGGTGTATAGGAGAGAGTAAGCGTGGTAGTGTGATATGGTGGTTATCAGTAAGGCGCTTGAGATCGATCATTCCATCTGTACCATTTATTCTACCTGTGTTATTTACTCTGACCGTTCATTCCACTCTGTCTGTACATCCATTTCGTCAGTTTCATCCATTTAATCTACTAGTCCTTCCATCCATTCCATCCACTCAACCCTTCATCCACATGATGTGCTCCATCCATTCCGTAGACCCATTTCATCCTTTTCATCCGTTTAATGTGTTCTATCCACTCCATCCTTCCTATCATTCGATCAGCTCTGTGTGTTCTATCCGTTCCATCCGTTCCATCCGTTCCATCTGTTCTGTCCGTCCCATCCACTCCGTCCCTCCCATCCACCCCATACGTCCCATCCACTCCGTCCGTCCAATCCACTCCGCACTCCGCAGCTCGCCGATGATGTCTCCTGCCAGCCCAAAGAGCTCATCTGCACGTAAGCCTCTGCTCCTAGATAGAGCCACTGGATGAGCCTCTGCCCCCCTTAACACCACTTCCCCTCATGCTTGGACCCGCATGGCCCACCTTGCCGGCCCTAGCAACAATATCTGCCATACTGCATGCCCAACGATGGTAGCTAGGCTTGTGAGCCTCTGTGCTCGAACTATCACTGTGCATCCAACCTCCACAGCCGCTCATGTTTCCTTCTGTAACCATCTCCTAGTTTACAGGCTCCCCAAACCGGCTCCTGCTGCAGTCCCCCATTTTGGTACCATGCCATTTCCCTCGCGCCACCCGGCGCTGCTCCCTGTTCGTTGCAGTACCATCACAGGTGCAGCTAGTAAGCCTCGGGCCTCCTGGCCTATAGCTATACAGCCACAAGCTATCGACAACCTTTGCAAGGCCCATACACATGCACTAACCTTGCAAAAGATCCGGGGAACCACCGATGAGGCTCCTTGCCTCCTCCGCTCATGGCTCTCCAGCAAGTCTGGAACCAACTCTAATGCCAACTCCACGGCCGCTCCTACCAGCTTGCTTGGTCCGTCAGTAGGTGGCCTGAGCACTTTGATATAAATGCTGTAATGACAATTTCTGTGTATGTGCCTGCACCCAATCCTAACAGTACGGTTTTGCACATGCCCAATACTTTGCCCATTGAATTGCACTCTCCTAGACTCATCAGCACCAATGATACACCCAAAGCTGCGATCCTGCCTAATGCTGTGCCAACTTAATTGCTTATACCTAGAACCACATATAGCACTGTATCACACATAGCTGTGACCCTGCCCAATGTTGTGTCCACATGTACCGCTGTATCACCCAAAGCTGTGACTCTGCCCAATGTTGTGTCCCTGTACCGTGGTTTCATCCAAAGCTGTGACCTTGTTAATTGTTGTGATCATGCCCAAGGCTCTGCCAACTGAATTGCATATGCCTAGAACGACATGTAGCACTGTATCACACATAGCTGTGACCCTGCCCAATGTTGTGTCCACATGTACCGCTGTATCACCCAAAGCTGTGACCCTGCCCAATGTTGGTCCACATGTACCGCTGTATCACCCAAAGATGTGACCCTGCCCAAAGCTGTGACTCTGCCCAATGTTGTGTCCACATATACCGCTGCTGCCCCTAAAGCTGTGACCCTGCCCAATGTTGTGTTTATTGAAGTGCCTCTGCATAGTTACACCAACAGCAGTGTGGTACCCAATGTCAAGACCTTGCCCAATGCTGTGCCATCTGCAATGCATATGCCTAGACCCACTTGTACTGCTAATGTACCCAATACGGGGTAGTTGCCCAATGCTGTGCTGAGTCCCACCAGCACGGTAGTCAAAACCCCTGCTAGCCCATCACAGAACCTCCCCTAACCCCCATCAGCTGCACTCTATCCAATGCCTGTTCACTCCAGGCCCATGCCTTCGACATTCACAACCTTATCACCACTCACAACCTGGACCTTCTCATGATCACGGAAACCTAGCTCCATGAAGCTTCTGGCCTGGCCCTCTCCCTCACACTTCCCCAGCGGACACCATATTCAGAAAGGACCACCCTTACTGGAATGGGGGCGGGGGATGGCCCTCATAGAAAAAGATACCATTTCCATCTAAAAGATTGATAGGACTATCGAGAACAACAGCGGTTACCTTCTCCTTAAACTCAACCTCTCTCCTAACTGCACCATTGCCCTTCACCTCGTATACCGGCCCCAGGCCCCATGGCCGACTTCCATTCAGCTCTGACACACCTGCTGTCAGACAACTTAAAACAATTGACAAAAGCCTTCCTCTTAGGTGACCCCAACCTTGGCCTCAACGACCCCAAAGACTCATCTGCAAAGTCTCTGGACAACACCCTTGAAACGCTAGGGTTCAGAAACACAATCAATGCCCCCAAACACACTCAGGGCCACACACTAGATTGGCTGGCCCATCACAACTGCCCACTCATCATCAAAGCCAACTCCCCCACCCCATGGACTGACCACCATCTCATCCTTTTTGAAATCGCTACCCCCAAGAAAAGGCACCAGCCGGTGATACCACTGCCACCTGCCATCACCAGATGTTCACACCAGCTCACATCAGAAAGGCTCCTAGCTCACCTACTAGAAACCAGCCCACTGGCCCCCCTTCTCCAATGACCCAGAGGTACTAGCCCACTCACATAACACAGTCATCAAATCAGCAGTGTATTCCATTGCCCCTCTCACATCCCGCAAAGCTAAACCTACCAGACACTCCAACGCCTGGTTCATATCTGACCTACTAGAACTCTGTTCTACAAAACGCACAGCACTATCCCTCTGGCAATCCAAACATTCGGAGACAGCCAAACTAGAATTCCAAAAGATCAGCAAAGCCTACAAGAAATCTACCATCCAAGCCAACGCAACCTCATTCAATACTAGGATCGCTAATGCCAAATCAGATACCAAAGAGATATTATACATCTTCAGGGAATTAGAGACACCTACCATCCCCCCTCAATCCATCACCAAAGATGAGGGATGGTGTGATGGAATTCAAACAGCCATGATCAACAAACTAGACACACTCTCACTCCCTTCCTTAATGCATTTGTTAATGGTTCCTTCACAACAGGACAGGTCCCAATATGCCTCAAAGAAGCATGGGTTTGCCCCATCTTGAAGAAACCCGCATTGGACCTCATATCCCCTTGCAACTATAGACCCATAACTAGGGTCCCGTTCTTGCTGAAAATTATAGACAAGACAGCATAGTGACAAGTTCAGCGATTCATTGAGGGCAACAGCATCCTTGGTCTTCATCAATCAGGATTTCGCCCAGGGAGGGGGCCCGAAACAGCCTTACTTGATTTAAAAAACCAAATGGACGACGTTTGAGACTCGGTTAAACCAGCCTTACTGCTACTTCTGGACTTATCCGCAGCATTTTACCTTGTTGATCACACCGTCCTCTGTCAACACCTGACATCAACAGACCACTTCTCACCCAACGCGACCTCCTGGATCACCTCATTCTTGCAAGGCAGGACTATGCAAGTCTTCTCTGACCAAGCCTCTACCTCCCCCACCATCATGCCTCAAGGATCCTGCACTTCCTCTACTCTGTAAAATATCTTCATCAGACCTCTCTTCCACATCCTTGACTCACTAGGTATCTCTTACACCAACTATGCAAGTCCTCTTCCCACTTTCTGGTGACTATGAATCCAACTCTAAGGCTCTCAACGCTGTCTACACAGCCATCCAAGCATGGATGGCTATAAACGGGCTGTGCCTTAACAGTGACAAGACAGAACTTCTCTTAATTGGCTCCACTGAAACATTTACGAAACTAGACAGCAAATGTTTAAATTTTACGATAGATAACATCACTATCTCAGTCTCCAAAACAGTAAAAACCCTCAGAGTGTATCTAGATTCAAACCTGTCTATGTCCAGGCAAGTAAACACCATCCTGTCTGCTGCATCATACTACGCCATCTGCTCAATGCAGCCAGACCCTTCCTGTCCAGGGAGAACTGCCTGACCATTGCAAGAGCTATAACATTATCCAGACTCGACTACTGCAATGCCCTCTTTGTAGGTACGTAGGTAAAACATTTTGAGAAGCTCCAAACAATCCAAAATGGCATGCTCCGCGCAGCTAGTAGCATGCCTAGAAGGGACCACATATCGGCTGCCAGGAAACAGGGCTACTGGCTACCCATCAAAGAGCACATCCTCTTTAAAACCCTGGCTTTAACCCACAAATGCGTCACTCACACAACCCCTCTCTACCTTATCCAAAGAATACACAGATCTACATCCTCCAGACCAACAAGAACACTGTATACCAACATGCTCACAGTACCCAAAATCAGAGCAGGCAGTGCCAGCTTTCCGTTCATAGCAGCCCTGCAATTGAATGCACTGCCACCGACCCTAAGAGCAGAAATCTTACACCTAGACTTCCGCAAGGACATCAAGACAACCCTATTCACCTAATCCTAGACTGTAGGGATACAATGTATGTACTATTACTGCCCATGCAACATGTATGTAATGTTTCTACAAATGTCTGAAACCTGTCTCATATAACTAAGTTCATTACCTATAACAGCGCCTCGATGCCTTTGGGCCGTGTGTGTGCTTTATACATTTTAAAAATAAAAATAAAATAAATATAAAAGCAAAAATAAGTTCTGACAATCTTCTGTCGATTTGAGTCTTAAGTTTAAAACAGCTTCAACAAATAGAACAAAATGTGCAGCAATCAATTTATTATTTTTAAGTTGGTACATTTTGAAGCAGTGCTTTTTGTTTTATTGTTTGATAAACTATTGTTTCCTTTTTTGGGCAAGCAGATTTTGTTCATTGTATTATCATTTTGAAGATGACTGAAGATTTACAAACATGTATGATCACCTTTTCGGAACACAATATTTCAGGTCCTCTGCTCTTCCTAGGCTTGTTAGTGGCACAAAAAACAACCATTTCACTTTTGCGTAATACTCCCTTTTTAGACATTAATGGTGGATGGTTGGTTCTTCAAGAAATTGGGATTCTGCCACAAGTCACATGATGCTTAACCTGGGGCAGAATGAGGAGGATCCACAGGCGAACCCTACCATGTTTTGCCTGGGGCTTGTTACATTTCCCCCTTAGACATTTCCCCCTTAGACAAGGTCAACAGCGACTACATGTTTGGCTAATCTCAAACAGGTGCCAGAAATCGCAATATAAAACCGCAGGGAGAAAGAATGTGTCAGGCTATAGAACACGAGCAATTTGCCAGCCACTCCAAAGAGCTTCACACTGAAACAGCTAAGACTGATTAGGTAAGGAAATCAACCTGAAGGCAGTGAGTACGGCAGGCAGAGAGATGACCGCTCAAAGCGAGAGACAAGCCAACACCAAGTCCCACATCCAAACTTAAGCAACACTGAGAGGCAGGACTTGTAAGATAATTAAGATCCAGGTTATCTAAGGAAACAAACTTGAATTACCTTTTAACAGAGAGAAAGTTGGTGCTAATGCCCCATGAAAGGCAGGTTCTGTGGCAGAAGGCAACGAGATTTTGGAGGAAGGACCAATTCAGATATGGCAGAAGGAGCTAGAAAATTGGCTGGAGCAAGGAAGACTGGAAGAAAACTCCTGGATTGGCGAAGAGAAGGAGGCAGGAGGCTGGACGAGAGGATCAGAAGGCTGGGGTACCCTTAGTAATTTTTGGAATATTAGTACAGCCCGTGGCAGAAAGGGTGCAGTAAAAGCAGTCCTAAATAAAGTAGGACACAGGTCCTGCAGTGATATTTAAAGGAAATGGAAAATGTTGATATATACTCATTTTCCGATGAACACTACAAAAAATTGATGAGTGCACATGCACTATTTGCCAACACTCAAGGAGCAGACCCCAGACAAGGGGGAGATGATGATCTTGAAAAAATAATCCAGAAAAAGAAAAATTGATCAGACCTGACCTACATGGAAAGTTCATACTGTAGTACCTGATGGCAAGTATTATCCCGGATGGACTCCAAGTAAAGAATATCGCACAAATCTTTATTGACAATCTCAGATTCAAGAAAAGTTTCAGCTGGGTGGGGAATAAATTCTCTCGTGATTGGATCATGCTCATTATTGAGACCGCGGAGGAAGAGGCTAAAGTACAGGGTGAAGAACTAGCAGCACTGGAGGAACATTTCATGGAGGATAAAACAGTCCAAAACGCCATAAATAAACTAGAGAAACTAGAGGAGGAAATTAGGAAATGTAAACAACTTAAGCTAGATAGAAAAATCCTAAAATTACAAAAAGATCTAACAAGTTACAAGGAAGAAAAAGCATACCTTTACCTATGCAAGGATTTCTATACTGAGCAGAATGCCGGGTACAACAACGGACGGCAAAACCGATATGTAACTTTTTCGAACACATCAGGGTCATCGAGTGATTCAGATCAGGCAGCTGGAGTTGGAAGTGTGGGACAGGCACCCGTGGGTGGAAGAGGACAACCACAGGTTTTTCACATGGGAGGACCACGAGGTTGCAAACGACAACCACCACAATTCGCTCAACGAATGAGAACAAGACAATGGTACTCCAACCAGTGACAGATGACAAAATACTGATTATCAATCTGTCACAATAAATATTGAACACATCTGAGACAGACCTATTGATGAAAGGACTGTCGTTTGTACCAGTGACAAGGGCTGATCTGTTCCACTGAGAAATTGAATTATGTAAATGTTTCCGGAATATCCGCCTTAAACACTTCTTTGAAGTTTATCTACACCAACATCAAAAGGAATCTACAGAATTGGATGGAGTTAATGTGGAGAAAGCTAATCCTACAGGCTTAAAAATTAAGTCTCACTTTATGCCCCCCCCCCCGCATATGCCTGTCCCTTTTGAGAACATTGTCATCAAGCAGATGTTAGCAGCCATTAAACAACACAACTTTCAATAAGACAACTTGAAAAGCTGTGAACGTGCTGGCTTGAGAGATCTATGCAACAAGCAAGAAATTACCATCCAACCTGCGGATAAAGGGGAAGGGATTGTGATCCTAGATACACAAGACTACAACACCAAATGTATAAGAATGCTCAGCGACCAGACTGCTTACCAAAAACTAGATAGGGATCCAACTAAACATCTACAAGAGGAGATTGGAAGCCTGACTCAACATGTAGTTCAAGAGGAGTGGATCAGTGAAGAGGGACATTTTGTATGAAAACTCCATCCTAAAACAGCAGCATTCTACACTTTACCCAAGGTCCATAAAGACAGGAATACACCTTCGGGGAGACTGATTGTCTCAGCAATAGATTCCCTGCTAGCTAGAACCTCTATCCATGTATGCTGAGCACTTTCTGAAACCATGTGTTGTGTTGAAACCATCATACATCAGAGACTCAATGCATATGATTAACGTAGTCCCAGACATCACTTTAGAATCCACAGGGATTCTGGTAGCAATGTCTGTACAGGCATTGTATACCTCCATTGCACAAATGGCAAGTTCGGAAGTGATGAAACTAGTTCTAGACAAACAAGAACCACCAGAAAAGCCTCCTACAGGATTCATCCTAGAATGTGTCAGACTGGCGATGACAGAGAATATTTGCCTCTTCAGAAATCACCTTTACAAACAAAGGAAGGGGGTGAGCAAGGGTGTCACATTCGCCCCAGACATAGCCAAATTATATATGCCACGTTTTGAAGAGAAATTCATAGCAGATGCCAACAACCCATTTGGCTACTATATTACTGTATGGAAAAGATACATTGATGATGTGTTCATGGTATGAAATAGAAAGGTCGGATCCCTCATGGACTTGCATAAATGGCTCAATGAATGTGATTTAAACATCAAATTGGCTATAGAATGGAGCTTCACCGATGTACCTTTTCTAGATCTTCAGATCTCTAAGGTGGGCAATAAACTCTGTATGTCTCTCTATAGGAATCCTACTGACTGTAACAGTTTTTTGCATTTTACAAACTTTCATCCCTCTTTCATCCCTCGGGCCTGAAACTCAATCTTCCCATTGGGCAGTTCTGGTGCATCTGCAGGGATTACACTGAAAAGACAGATTTCGAACAGAATGCAGACCAATTGAAAACCAGACTAATAGCGAGAGGGTATCCAAAGAGGATGGTCCAAAATAACTATCAAAGGGGTGCCAATACCTGCAGAGAGCTGTGTTTTACCACCAGGGTGAAACCAGTGCGGCAAAGAATCATCTGCGTCACTAAATGTAGCCCCATAAGCAATTACATAAAAAAAGATTGTAACCAATAACTGGCACCTGGTGAAACAAAATGGTTCACTGGCTCAGAAACCCATGTTTGCTTTAAAAAAGAACTGTAGTTTTAGACAAAAATGAGTACACACATACAGAGAAATCCGTAGCAAACCGACGGTTCTTAGCCAGTGGGGGTTACCACCCATCATGGGCCACCATAAATGTGGCAGATGTGTGGCATGCAAATGGGATTTGAGATAAGATACCTACAGCCAGACCAAGAATGTTACATATATCATCAGATTCCCATGAAACCTCATTTATGCAGCTAAAACCATCTGAACAGTAAAATAGCACACATCTGCTCATAGATCATGCATCAGAAATAAGGTCAACAACAAGCCCCTAGTAGAGCATTATGTCAGGATGGGACACACAGATGAGGATGTGTACTGGTTTATTCTACAATCTCTGAAACCACATCCGTGATGTGGAGATCTAGCAGTTCAACTGCTTAAGATGGAACAGAATGGATGTACCGTATAAACACGGTCACGAATGGTCTAAATATTTCCATGGAGTGGAACAATCTAATCTTTATGTAAATGGGGGGACATACTTGAAATATGTCTGGTTTTAAAATGTGTTCGCCCATTTCTAGTACACCCTTCACACACTGCCAGGAATATTGAGAACCAGTGAGCTATCATACTGCCACTGTACAATATAGCATGGATGTGATGCCTCCAAATAGCACGCTAAAAAGTATTTTCCTCCACCATGTGCACTATATGCAAGTTGACCCCTTTTGCTCTTCTATAAAAGATACATCAGTTACTCCCACCCCTTACAGTATTGATGTGGACCATGCTATATCAGAGTGGGCAAGGAAAAACCGATTCCCACCACCAGTCCCATTTCTATATTTAATTAGGCGGCTCGAAGCTGAGAGAATAGGAGTCCCATTTCTACTTCTATTTATGTGAGCCATGTAAACATGCAGAGTAATGAATGCATTCATCTAAATTTGAAAAGAAACGAGAACACACACCAGACGCCAGCTGTGTACAGAAGTAAGTGAGTAGGTGTAATTCCCCTGCTCGAATCGAGAGCTGGATCAATGTTGCTTTGTAGTAGACACAAAGGCAGAGAGTTATTGCTGCTGTGTCACAACTCAATAAAGGCAGTTACATGAATGCAGTGTAAAATCATTGTAGGTCATATAGTGTCCACAGGAGTGCAGAGGGGCATAGCTTCTCCTCACAACGCACAAGTAGTGCTTTTGATATGTAAAGAGGGAGGACGTGCGAGTGAAACAGCATAGTAATTCTGTCAGCAGTAGGGGATACAAGCATTTATCCCTAACCCCTCCACTTTTCTCTCCATAGAACTACCATATGGGGAAGCGTTCCGTAAACGACTGCGTCCAGTGAACCACTGCAGTCTGCAGTAAAACATACCTAAAACTACAAGTGAGCATATAACAGTGGGTGAATGGGCTCACTGCAGCTTACAATACTATTTTTTATTTTTATTTTTATTTTTTATTTACTTGTTTGTAATTACAATTAGCAATTTTTACAAGAATCTTTACTGTTCCTACAGAGAATACTATTCAGTGTAACCATAAGAACCCTCTCTTTTCAGGGACACGGTTCTATGTTTTTTTTTAAGTGCCCTGCCCAGACTTTACAATTGGCAGTGGCCAGAAGGGAAATTAATAACCCACGTTCAACACACTAAGTTAGTGTACCACTTATTATCAAAAGATAGCGTTAATCTAGAAGGGATGGAACGGTTATTGTTGCTTCTTCTTCACCTTGTCACTATTAGATGGCCCCTAACTACACTAATAGAGCTCTGAAATAAGAATTCCATCGATACCCCGCAGCTGCCACTGGAATTTCCACTGGAGGTAGGCAGGGTTTTTCTCCAATTTATTTTAAAGTTTCATAACTTGAACTTGATTCATTCAATATAAGAAGTTGCGAGTGGGGACATTGGATATCTGTATGGTAATACAAACATCTGTTTTAATTACAGATAAGCCAACCAACGCATCAAGGCTTAGCTATTGGGGCTCACTGCAATACTCATTTTCATCCTGAAGAAGGCTGGTGCTATTTGAGAGATACACCTAATTGGATCGCTTTGTCCAGCTGAAACACGTGTAGACGGCGTTATCGTTGTTGAATCAGTGTCACACCTAATACTTTACCACATGAAGCCTCATACTATATGAAAGGCACATTATGAATAAGGAACAACATTGTGAGAGCATTAGTATGAGTGAATAGAGATACGCCTGAGCAAATAGGTTGAATGTGTTTGTGAACAGATGTATACAGATGTGTTTAGGAAATGAAATGTTATGAAGAGAAATGTGATATTACCAGATGCTATTAATTGGCTGTGAAGAATAATACATTTCTATTTTTGTATGATATATATAGATACAACTGTCATCAAATTGCCAATGTCCAACACTCTTTGGTCTTGATCAATTGTTTTTTGCTATATGCAGTGATCGCCTTGACAACCAAGACCACGCCAAGTACTCTTAGTGATTTCTGGAGTAAGAAGGAGACAGGAGGCTGCAGGTGAGACCCAGGAGTATGGGGAAAGAGAGAACCTGGAGCTGGGGAGTTAAGAGGTCCAGAGGGCTGGGAAAAGAAAGTCCCAGGAGTATGGGGAGAGAACGGCCCATAAGGTTGGGAAGATAGTGACCCGTAGGGCTGGGATAAAGATCCAGAAGACTGGTAAGAGGAAGACCCTGAAGGCGTGAGAGAAAAAACATTGAGGGCTAGATCAAGAAAGACCTAGTTCTGTAAATTAAGTTGTGACGCTTTACTGTGAGACATTGTTTATTTTATTGGTAGTTGTTGTTGTTCATTGCAAACTTAATAAAGTGTTTAAAAAAAAAAAAAGACTTAGTTGCTTTGTGAAGAAATACCCAAAGGTTGGTTGGAGAAAGATGCAGACAGTTGGAGGAGGAAGATCCAGAAACTGAAGAAATACCTAAGGGGCTTTGAGAAGAAAACCCCAGAGGGCTAGTTGCAGAGAAAATCAGAGGCATGGGCGGAGAATGCCTGAGATGGCTGGAAGAAGAAAGACTCAGAAGACTTTGGGAGAGAGAACCAGAGGTCTGGAAGGGCTGTACGATATATTCTGTTTATTATATTGATACTACATCAGATGGAAACCTTGATCTAATGTCCCCTTATGATATGATATGTCATTTATAACGCGCCTGTACAAAACAAGGGAGGGTACAGAGAGTTGGTGGTGGCAGAGCGAAGGGCTTAAGAAGGAATGTAGTTACGAAGAGAGAGTTGGATGATGCAGAAGGTCTTGAACTTGATCATTGCAGCCACCAGGAGCCAGTGGAGAGGTTTCAGGGCTGGAGACATATAGTCCCTGGGATGGAGGCCAAGGATAAGTCTTGCAGTCTTGTTTCATCATTTTTATTAGTGAAGTGAGAAGCCAGGGCTGTACAGAGGGCCTGGGAGGGTACAGGAGAGGTGGAGAATGCAGAAGGATTGGCCAGCTCCTTGCAGATTTTAAAGAGATTGGTCGTGTTGTTAGAGGCCACACAGATGCGGGCTTGGAGGTGGACTCTCTTATTGGACAGGACAGAGTCTTTACTGCCATTGGAGCAGGCAGTAGGACAGTTTGTCAGAGGATGCAGCTGAAGCTCTCTACTTCCTCTCAGCCACCCTGCACTAGGGTTTCAGGGTGCAAGGTTGGTGTCATACCAAGAGTTGCACTTGGCGGTAGGCTTCAGATGGATTCTCATGGCAGAGGATAGAATGGAGAGAGACAAAGAGTCACAGAGGTTGTGGAATAGTCCAGTGGAGGGATCAGAAGCATCCAGGTGGATGTTAAGATTTCAGTGAAGAAGTTGAGAGGTAGAGAGAAGGAGAGATGTGGTAAGGTCAGACCACTCAGTGACGAAGAAGACAGCCTGGCCAGGTGGCCTGTAGATGGTGGCCACAGTAAGATATAGAACAAAGGAAAAGGGGTGTACAGGTGCACTGACTTGTCTGGCCTCAAATTGAGAGATATCGCTATAGTTATTCAAGATGCTAGCATTTATTTAGAATTGTGTGCAGTATAAAGAATCCACTTCAGGCGCAGACGGGCTATAGTCACAAGGCCACTTGGGACAAAGAACAGATCAAAAACAGAACTATGTATCACTATTAGCGAGGACAATAATTCACTTCAATCAAAGTATGATTTCAATTTGAATAGGATAAAGCTTCAATGCACATTTGTCTATGAACATTCAATAAAAATTCACTGTAACATTGGATTGTTAATAACAAAATGTTTTATTGATCTCACAAGGTCTTGAATGTCCATATCCCCCACTTGATCCATTCCATTGGAGTCAGAGACAATGGAGTAATCATACATAACAGAGACAGGTGTCTTTGTTACCAACAATGTACAATGATATCCCAGATTTGCTCGTTTGGGATAAGATATAATATAAAACAACAATTTCTTCAACGTATTTGTAGATTCCAGTGTGTCTAGGCATTCACACATGAATTTTCCAAATTATATCGTACAATCCTTGTAGCTCCAAAATAGCTCATTAACGGTGTTTCTGTCACCAACACATTTCGGATCATAGATCCATCCTCAGGGTGTGAGCTACATGTTCCTTGTCATCATGAATTTCTTTGAAGTGGCCCTACAGGGTAATCCAGAATAAACACTCAGTGTCAGCACCAGTAGGGTCCTAATAATAAACCTCTAAGTAAGATAAAGGTAGCACTAACCTCTATAATTCTCGACAAAGGGCCAAATTCAAATTTGTAGGGGTAAAGAAATGTAGTCAGGCTGTGACAGCACTAGGATACTTTCTAGCATTAGCTCAAAACCAAGGGCAGAGAGAGACTAACCTAGTCTTCGGAAAGAGTACAAATAGGAGACTGGGCACAGTGGAATTGCGTTTCAATGGTACTCTATAACAAAATAGAGAGGCAGCAAGGGTCAGGACGTAGTTAATGCTAAAACATGTCTCAGAGGTTAAATAGGATTCACACCCCTGGCTACAGCTCCAACAGAGCATGGACAAAAGAGGTGTAACATAGTTATGAAGTGCAGTTTAAATGCGTGCACCCACACATTGTCATCCCGAGAAAGCTGCCATAACATCTCACCCAGGGAACCTTCTCATAAGACTAAGTTCACGTCCAGAGACTATGGCCCCACCCTCATCTTGGAGGTAGTGGAGAAAGTAAGACATGTCGACCGTGAGACACTTCTAGTGCCGAAACCACCGAAACCCAGTGAATCCTTAGTGTATGTTACAACTCACATGGTACAGAGTATGAGGATTAAGAAGGTGATACAAAAGAACTTTCTGATGTTGAGAATGGACCCACAATTGCAACAACTATTCCCAAAACTCCTGACTTTTGCGTATCGAAACAACAGATCATTGCGTAAGAGTTTAGTGAAAGCAGAAGTGCTACCACCTCCCGTTTCGATTCAATACAAGGGCATGATGCCATGTCATAACTGCCAGCATTGTCTCTGACTCCAATTGGATGGATCAAGTGGGGGATATGGACATTCAAGACCTTGTATGATCAATAATACATTTTGTGATAAACACTACAATGTTAACAGTGAATTGTTATTGAATGTTAATAGACAAATGTTCACTGAAGCTTTATCCTATTCAAATTGAAATCATACTGTGATTGAAGTGAATTAATGTCCTCACTAATAGTGATTGTGTGACTAATTAAACTACATTGGGACAATTGTCCCCCTAAGAGTGCATTTGGGCCTACTATGTAGTGATACACAGTAAGATAGAGGCCAGGAAGATGCCTCTCTTGAAAGATGAGAGCTAGTCCCCCTCTGGGTGGGTTGGTTCTGGGCACGGAGAAGATCTTGTAACCATCAGAGAGAAGAGTGTTAAAAATGGTGGCAGAACTGGATGTGGGCCAAGTCTCAGTGAGAGTGAGGACATCAAGGTCAAGCTCTTCGAGCAGGTGGCAAATGGCGGAGGAGTGTTTGACAGTGGAGCAAGAGTGAGTATGGCAACCTGGAACAGGTTACCACATTTGAAAGACTTCTGCGGAGGGGTACAGGCTTGAGGTACGGCGGAAGTGGTAGTGGGGTCCGAGAGTAGGCAGAGGTAATAGGAGGTGGTAGTAAGGTAGCCAGAGAGGAGGAGGAAGGTGCCAGAGAGGAAGTGGTAGAAGGAGCTTGCAGAGGCATCAGAGAGGTGCTAGTAGGTATAGCAGGAGAAGGAAGAAGACAGTCCCATTCAGGTATATATTAGTGATGGTCTACGAGGAGTGGAAGAAGGCCAAGAGCACCTCCCACCAAGTGCTAAAATTAATGGAAGAATAAGAGATAGGAGAGAGAGCCGAGACTGTATGAGTGGTCCATAGAACCAGTGAGGGAACAACAAAGAGGATGCTGGTGAGAGTCGGTCTGGACGAAGCACTGATGTAGGTATCAGCGATGGGAAAGCCAGGGTTGGCAGCCAGGATGTCCTTCTTGAACTTCCTCCTTCCAGACTTAGTGGGAGGGATAGCATAGGAGATAGAGTAGCAGTTAGAGAAGATGGGTGCAATGGAGGAAGTAGGGGGGAGGGTGCAAGTGAAGAGAGAGAGAGACACACAGCCCAGTGCCACACAGTGCTAGATTTGCGGGGTCGCAACAATAGGGAAGACACAGGAGGAAAAAACAAGTGATTCACAAAGGGTAAGTGGCATAGTTTTCAATACAGCAGCAATGCAAAACACCCAGATTCAACGTTCCTAAAATGGGGAAAAAGTCCTAGTTTTTCAACACAGCAACAATGCAAAACACTCAGATTCAACTTTCCTGATTTGTTGCAGCAGGTTCACGGCTGCAGGCTTATTGCTTACCCCAGCGGAAACTGAAAGACACCAACTGGAGCTGCTTCTGCTGGTGCTGTCCTTTGCTTTGGGGTCCTTTGCCACAGGGGGCTGCCACCGACAGTGGTCTGCCATGGGAGGGGGACCAAAAAGGGGCCTCACACCCAAACAGATGGATGGGAGGGCTCAGGGGTGTGCACAAGCACAAGGAGGTTCAGAGGCCCTGGAGCAGCCTTGAAAGTGCTGAGGTGCACACAGTTTTTAAACACACAAACAGAAAGAGCAGGGACATTTCATAAAGGCTCCGGGAGCTCTTACTCTCTCTCAAGTCTGGCAGAGAAGTGGCTGCCAACAGGAAAACAGAGCGATAGACCCTTTACACAACAGGCCTCACACCCAATCAGAGCGCGGATGGGAGGCTTAGGAGTGGGCACAAGCACGAGGAAGTTCAGTGGCACTGGAGCAGCTTGAAATGACAAGCGTTGAGGTGCGCACAGATTTTAAACACACTAACACAACGAGCAGGACAATTTCATAAAGGCTCTGGGAGTTCTTACTCTCTCGAGTACAGCAGAGAAATGTCTTCCGACACGAGAACCGAAGGATAGACCCTTTGCACACTACAGGTGTCACACCCAATCAGAGCATGGATGGGAGGGCTCAGGGGCAGGCAGGAGCACCAGAAAGTTCAGTGGGCCTGGAGCAGCCTTGAAACGACAAGCACTGAGGTGCGCACAGTTTTTAAACACAATGGGCAGTAATATTTCATAAAGCATTCGGGAGCTCTTACCCTCTCGAGTCCGGCAGAGAAGTGGCTGCCAACATGAGAACTGCGGGATAGACCCTCTACACACAACGGGCCTCACGCCCAATCAGAGCGCAGATGGGAGGGATGGGAGGGATCGGGTGCGGGCACAAGCACCAGGAAGTTCAGAAGACTTGGAGCAGCCTTGAAATGACCATGTAGTTATACAGTACCATCCCACAATTCTGGCAAGAAATAGGCGATTTGATAAAAACTTATTTAAATATAGGAATTAAAAGTGAAATCACATCAAAGGTGGTATCCATCTTTATGCCAAGGAAGTTACCATAATATCACACAATCATAGACAGCTGGTTTACAAAAACAAAATGACCAGCCTGTATTTATATAACACAGAAACATCCATTTACATAACAAAGTATATATCTACATTACGTTCTGAATAACAATAGGCCTGCTAATTTCACTTCTTCAATTTGTCAACCAATATTTTAACACTTCCTTTGCATTAACACATTTCTAAATAACACATGAAGTTACATTTACGAATTTTGCAAAAATGCTGCTTTCAACAATGACATCAATACATGCTAGAATCAAATAACTGTTTCAGATCCCATACTTCCCTATGGTTCCGTGGAATTCTAACATGTGTGTGAAGTTTGCAATATGCTTATAAAATCTTGCATTACAAATCTGCAGATTTTGAGTTAGGGGCAAATGATTTCAATTTGGAATGCACTAACTATTTTGACTCAACATCCCAATTTGCGTTATTTGTATGGGAATAGAAATTACACAATTGAACTTTCTCCCATTTTCTATTTCTTATTAAACAGCTATGGCCTTCACAGAAGAAACCTTCTCAAACGTATATTCATTAGGACATTGTACTGGGCACTTGAGTCATGGTCTAATGTCAGCTATATCTGTTATAGTGCTTAGCGCACCATTTAAATATCCTTTATTAAATACTACACAGTCAGCACTGGGAAACAGTCCTTAATCTACAAAGTGCTCATCACAGAGAAAGCGTGTTTGTATTTATTTAAATGTAATCTCAATCAGCCTTGAGGACAAATAACTCACCCTACCAAACCACAAAATAGTATTCTCTATCTATTAATAATATGTCAACCCCTCACTCTCTGGTCACTCTCTTTCGGAATGCTGAGTTTTCTATACACAATCAAGTCTTATTCGGCCTTCATATAGTAAAAGACACAGTGCATTTTCCTTCCATTTGGAAAGAGTGACCCCTAGTGGCAATAGCCACCTCACTTCCCTTGGATCCCAGGTACTAATCAGGACAATAACTCCAGGGGGACAATCTAATCACTTTTGGGGAGTAATCATAGTCACATTTAAAAATGCGTCTGTTGAGGCATGCAGCCAGGAGAAATGCTCAATTGCTCCCAGGCGATTCTCAGCCAGCAGGCCCCTCCTTGTCCATTACATAATATCCAAACTGCCTCAAGTTAAGAAGGTTCCAGTCCCACATGAAGAAGTCCCCATTGTCCAATTGGTATCAATATTCAGCAGATGTGTCATAAGGACAGGTGTTCTTCTTCAGATTCCTCTCCTCAGTGCTCACACATGTTTTTATAAAGTGTCCCAAATGCCCATGTTTATGTCATGCTTATGACACATTATGTCACTGGCTTAATACTTCCATTGGCCTGCTTCCTAGTTAGACACGCTTATTGAATATGCACCATCAATCAAAACTGGATGATTCTAATTTCTATATTTTTGACATCAGCACAGGAATATGCTTATTTGACTCCTGCACCACTTAATGCCATTTGCTGTGTACTCCATAATTCATGGTAGCAAAATGTAAATTTAATGAAATAAGGATTTCTGGAATGTGTGCTTACAGATGCACGCCTGGCTATGCAACTTCTATTTTGCATATTGCTTCATAAATGTATTCATTTTTCTCATTTTAACAATTTCTGATTAATGTAGGGAATTCAAATTTGGGGTTCAATTGAAAAAGGATACTCTGGTCTTCAAGACACACTCAGTCTCATGTTCCCGAGTATTATGATTCCAGACTTATGATTTCTATTTGCTTCGGCATATATGCTCAAAGGTCAATAACATGTGCTGTTTTAAACCACAGGAAACACGCGTTGGATCTCGTGCTCATCACAAGGGTTATGTAAATAGCTTGCTGTAAGGCCTTGATGAATGGTTGATTGAGCATTTATGACAGGCCCCATTGTGCCGCTTGCATTAGTCCCAGCACATGGTTGATTGTTAAAAGGGAGCAGAGTCAAAAGGGGTAGCTAATGGATGAATTTGCTTTTATAGCTGGCTCATAAAATAGACCATGTGGGTCTCTAGATGCTAATCTCCGCTGAAGAGCACACATTCTATTCCCTTGGTGTGTCAGTTTATTTGTATAGGAATATCCCCTGGAAGTCTATCAAAGGTGGGGGAACTATATTTCTCTGATTTTAAACTCAGGTTAACTTGTAGTCAGCACAATATCAGGCTGAATTAAACACCAATGTTATTCAACATCATAAAAAGTATCACTGCCTTGTAACATAATAACGTAACATGACCCAAGTGGCAGATGGCATTACCGACTCAGGTAATGCCCGGGGCCCATAGTTATAGGCGGTAATGGCCCTGGCCCGATGGCCATATAGCTATTAGTACCCAGGCCCGCAATATCTGCGTGACCGTTGCACTAAAAGCATTTTTTTCTGTCCCGATACGTGTTTCGGGGCAAAAAAAAAAGAAAAAAACGACCAAGAAAATGACCGCTGAGAAAGGGAAAAAGGAGTCAGTTTTCCCTTTAATGGCAGCCATCGGGAGAAGACGCGCTAGGAACAGAATTTTTTCCAGCGCGTCTGCTCCTGAAAAAAAGGAGAAGAAGGTAAGTGGGGTTGGAGGGCGGAAGGGAGGGAGGGAAAAAAAAAGAAAAAAAAGCCTACCTGCATTCCCAGCCGAGAGACGATGGAAGCCTCCAGCCATGTGGAGGCGCGGAGTGGGGATGGCCTCGCTCTGAGTCTCCACATGGCTGGAGGCTGCCATCGTCCCCCATTGGGGACAAAGGAGCAAGAAGGTAAGTGGGGTGGGCAGGGCATGGAGGAGGGAGGAAAGGGGAGGGAACACAATAACCTTACCTGAGTACCCAGCGGGGGCAAAGGCAGCCTCTCAGCCATGGGGAGGCTCGGAACGGGGACGGTCCCGCTTCGAGCTTCCTCATTGGCTGAGGGACTGCCACGCCCCCGCCGTGGACAAGGAGGCTGGAATCCTGGCCGAGAATCGAGGGATTCTCTGCCGAGTAACAACCCTGCGAGAGCCAATCAGAATGCATGTTGCATTCTGCTTGACTCTCGCCAGGTACTAATTACACTTACAATAGATAATAAAACATCCAATGTATAGTATAAGCTTTGTACAATGATCAGATACGTGTTGGCAAAGTAAAGTATTCCATTTAAAAGATTCTAAATGAATGATTTATTTTCTTCACTTGGTGTAAATTAGGGAAACTGTGTAAGCACACCTTTCAAAACGCTTGACAACATCCAAATACTGGACTTTTATCCTTTTACATTTTCTGTAGCACAGTCCGTGTTACAGGCCTGACCATTAACAGGATTATATATTTAACACACTTGGCCTCTTTCCATTTAAAAAAATGAAGTTTCATTTTAAACTGGTGCTTCATGCATCTTCTGTTTTTACTTCACTTTTGTAAAAAGAAACCCAATGTCTCGGTAAAATGTACTCAAGAGCCCAATACGGTTCTTGGAAGGTTTAGTTAGTGGCGCTTTTCCCATGTGCTGAGTGACATCTCTCAGGTGCACACTTGTCATGGTAGTGAGGAAGAGGCAGGAATCAAAATGATACATTTTTCTGGCACCTCGCTCAATTAAACATCAAACAATCTCCATTTCTCTTTGATGCTCCATATACGGAGCTATCTGCCTCAGACTTAAAAAAGCAGTGCACTTAGTAGTTGTTCAGCATCTGTTTGCTTTAGGGGAACAGTCTTGGTTTCATTTAGATGACAGGAGAAAGACCCATAGGACTATGACATGTTATCAGACAAAGGCAAGTATGCAAGAACGTTGTAGAAAATAGAGCAAAGGGATAAGGAGTTAGTGGACGTTTTTCTGAAAGAGTTGGAGGAGTAGAACAGCACATGGAAGGAGATTGAGAAGGTGCTAGCAGTGAGGGGCAGAAGGTGGTGCATCCGCCCTAAGAAAACATGGGGTGCACCTTAGAGTGGTGGTGGAACAAGTTTGTGTCAAGTTGTCCAAAAGAGAAAGAAGAATAAAGAAAGAAAAAGAGGAAGGTACCCGGCATGATCCTTCCGGAACAAGACTTGGGGTGAGACAAGAGAGGGACTGAAGCAGGTGTCTGGAGGACCAGGACCCTCAGAGAGTGGGAGATAGTGAGAGTCCTAGTGAGAACCTGGCTAAGATATTAGGGCAGCTGCCTCTATGCTTGAGGCTCCAATCCTTGCTGTAAGGCCCGCTCCTCAGAACCCCATCTACAGAAACTGCCATCAGGATCTTCTCCAGAGATGAAACTTGAGAGGAGGCTCTACCTCATGAAAACTAGAAGAACGTTGTGCCGAATCCCTATCATGTTTTTATTAATTTAAGCATATAATCCTTTTATCAGAGACATATTGGTCAAATTTAAAGACCTGTGGTCATTCTTATGTTCCCAAAATATGCTTTGATTTTATGCAAAGTAGGCTGAAAGCTTCACTGGTTCTATTCGTCCATATGAGTGTAGTAGATTGTACATCTTTGAATGATAACCTTCTATCAGTAAATAATGTATATGCTTATTCTAGGTTTTGATAATGTGCTTTTGTCAGTAAGACGTGGTTAACATTCTTATTATTATTGCAACATATCTTTAAAATGATTATTAAAAATAACTTATTATATAATATTAAAAGAAGCAAGATCACAATGTTAGTACACTTAAATTGTTCCCTTTAAAAAAAAATTTAATAAAACATTGCCTTTGCAAAAAACACAGTCTCTCCAACCCCAAAGATATTGGGCCTCATTACAGGTCCAGCCGTATCTTTTCTTGTGATACTGGCAGGTAGCCGCCGGACCCGTAAAAATTTACCGGTGCCTGACTTCTCAATAACAGCAGGGGTTTACAACCCTGGCGGACCGGAAAGTCAGGCATCGATAAAATGCTGTCCCCGACTCCATGGGAGTGGGGACCACAGAAGCACCGGACCTGTTAATAACGGTCCCGGTGCTTCCGTGACGGTCTGGCTACCATGAACGCTGTGCCCGGCAGGGTCAGACCTGTCGAGCATGGAGGCTCCAGCAGGCACACCTGTAGTATGCCGGTCCAGAAACAAGCTTACCAGCACCGTTGTTTCTGAACCGGCATACTTGTAACGAGCCCAATTGTCTTTTTTTCCTCTGGACAGGAAGCTGTTAGCAATGGCTTTAGTGGCAACAAATGCACAACCCTCTTTGCCTGTGCGACTCTGACCCACATAGGAAGATTTAGAGTAAGAGAATGAAGCAGAGAGAGACAGAGGAATAGAAAGGCAGGGAGAACGAGAGAGGTACAGAAAGAGAGCACAGAGAGAGAATAAGAGAGAGAGAGAGAGAAGAGAGAGAGAGAGAGAGAGAGAGAGAGAGAGAGAGAGAGAGAGAGAGAGAGAGAGAGAGAGAGAGAGAGAGAGAGAGAGAGAGCATGATTGACCGGCATGGATACTCAGAGTATTCTTTTATTGCTGGTATTGTGTGGCACCTTTTTTATGAAACACAGACACAGATAAATTGGTCTGCTTTATAATTCACCAATTACGGCTTTCAAGATAAAGAACACACTAGTAATCAATAGTTCCAAAATGTGCAAATTAAACATACAAATATTTGAAAACACTTGACTAATGATATGCTGCATTTTGCAATGTTTAATTAATGTATTGATCTCAACTTTATGGTGCATAACTATTAAGCAATGCGATTTTCATTTGTAACATTTATAGATTGCAAATGGCTTGTAAAGTTGAGAAAAGCAAAAGGACATTGTCCCTGTTAAAAATAATTACAAAACTTTATTTCCCAAAGCTGCCTCTGAATAAAAAATATTCTTTAGAAAAATAGCTTTTCCAAAAAGTTAGTTGAAGGGACGTTGGGGTTGCAATAGAAGTACTAAAAAGTCTGCAAATTCGTTGGTTAACCAGTTAAGTGCTGAGGACGAGTATGCTCGTTCTTTTTGCATAGACATGCATAATAGTCCAGCAGTTGAGGTTGCAACCGCACAAATGTCAACACCAGTGAAAACATTGGCGGCATCACACATAACATAACCAATGACAACACTGACCTGAAAAAATACCACATCCTGGATGTTGCAGATGGCATCGCGCCACAGTTTTAGTGAAGGGTCTAGGGACTGCCCACTGCTGAACCAACACCAGCATCACCTGGCATTTGCTCAACGCTACAGTGCGTTCCATTTGCCTACGTTGGCGCCTCTTTACTGCTCTGGGTTTTCTGAGGCATTTTCTGCCGCACACATGGCCAGGAATAATGAGGAGGTGAGTATGGTTATCGGGACATATTAATATCCATGCACATAGTTAGAATGAAGGAAGATCCGTTTTTAACCTAAGCCTTTATGCCTTTCACCCCTTCTGTTATCCTCTAAGGGATGTTGAGGAGAGGTCTGATTTTAATACTTACTGCATATCTATCAACTTGTGTCATACTCCTTGCCATGCAGGCTTTTGGAGCAGTGGACCTGTGTGTGTTTTTTTTTACAATACATAGCAGTGCATTCCTCTGCACCCCAATTCAATGACATGCCCTCTGAGCACGGTAAATAAGTTGCTTGGAATCAACTGCTCAGCAGGTCTATTCTCAGGGTGCAGCTTGATGTTGGATAACTGGGTGAGCACAGGGCCCAGCCTATTGATGTAAGCCTGAAGATGGCCGTAAAGGCAGATCTTCTAGATGCAGATTCGGCCACTGTTGCACCCATGCGCTGGATTGATCTTGAAAGCATCAATATGTGTGAAATATATTCTGTAATGCCTAACAAAGTTTACATGACCTCTCCCCTTTCTCAAGGGTTTCTCATGTGCGTATACCTGAGATCAGCTTGCTCGTCTTTGGTTGCAAGGTTGAACATATTTTGTATTTGGGCTATGCATTCTTAGAACTTTAATTTACAAATCAAGACACGAGAAACACAAGCTGTACTTAACGGTGTACACACGTGGTCCCCGTGCTCCATGCTCACCTTCTCTGTGGCTGCCATCTTTCCGTTCATGTCTTTCCTTCCGATCTGATTTTGGTCTCTTCCTCATCTCGGCACTCCTATAAGCCATATTTATTTATATTTTTACTTTGGCACACCACACTCCTTGGTCGAGTTCCGTGCTTGCCTCACTCGCAGGCCCCGCCCACTCCCTCGTTGCCCCTCCCCCTGCCAACTCTAATGCACAACGCCGGCTCAGCAGTGGTCTCACCCAGTGTCCCTGTCAGGTGGTACCTGTCTGATTTTGGCAGGTGTATGCGCTTCGGATTATAATGTGTTAGTCATTCTGCTTAATCCTACATGCAGGATGCATTTATTATTCTTTCCTGAATTTGGTTATCGTTTATTTGAATTCTATTTACCTAATAATTATATATTAGTAGGGGAGAGGGACGTAATTTCACCACAACATCACAAGACCCTTGACATTTGAGGACATCACAGGAAGTGATGTCATGTGAGCCCGCCCCCAAGTAACATCACGGGAAGTGAAGGCACACAACCTTTCACCCCTTGACAAAACAGGCAGGAAGTGTCATCACCAGGGGCATTGCTAGGAGGGGGCTGAGGGGGTTATAGCCCCGGATCTTTTGGCTGTAGCCCTGGATAGAAGTTCAGGAGCTACAGCCAAAAGACTAGCTAGCCCCCAGTCCTGACAGCCTGGACATTAGCTTAGCCCCGGATCTTTTCCAGACCTAGCAACTCCCCTGGTCATCACATAGCATTGTTCCTCAGTACACTTAGAAAAATATGGTTAGGTTATCACTGTAATGTGATGTATATTACATACAAGAATGGATCACCATATGTAGCGTTAATATCAGTGTGTATAGGCTCATATTAACAAATTACTGTGAATGAAAGCAGACATCCAACACAACAACCTGGACTATCACTCGGGCTAAACTGTGAACAGAGCATCTTAAAGAGGCCTAAACCCCAAAGCTCAGATGTCCAGTGCCTGCCAAGTGTCTGACCGCAGACTGGAAACAGCGACTGACCAACACAAGTCCAACCAGAATAATGATGGTCTGGAAGGTTGCCCAGAGCTATGCTAGTGGTTATGAAAGGTTTGAAACTTTCCAGCCCTCAACATTCTGTTTTGCTTATTTGGTAAGTAACCCCCCGTTTTTTTGCTTATATGGGAGATAGAGGGGAAGGATGTGTTATACGTCAGAGTAATTTCATTTTTATTATTTTAAAATGTAAACAGAAGCTCCACAAAATCACCACTAGAAATGCCTGCTGTGCCTACAGACCTAGGCTACTCCTCACTGATGACACCTAATGAGGCTGGAATATGTCTGGGGATGCTTGTGGTCTCGTGCTGAAGGGATGTGACCAAGCAGTTCAAGCTGGACTGGACCTTTTGTGGTGGCTTGGCAGGCTAAAAATGATGGTCTGGAGGTTTTCCGAGAGCTGTTCCAGTGGTTATGAATGATTTAAAACCGTCCAGCCATTACCTTTCTGTTTTTCTTATTTGGTAAGCAACCCACCATTTTATTTGTTAGATGGAAGATAGAGGGGAATGATGTGTTGCAGGTCACAGTAATTGCAGTTTTTTTTTATTTTAAAATGTAAACAGCAGTAGCAGCTCCATGACATCACCCCTAGAAAAGGACCATTTTATTATTTTCTTTGGTCCTTTATATCTTGCTAAATGCCAGCCTCCTCCCGCTTCTAAGCACTGCAACAGGAACTCAACTCATGTTGCACTGAATCCTCTTGTTCCCAAAGCAACTGTATTGCCCCTGAGCTATCCTTCCAAATATATATAATAATTAATTAATACTAATTTGGCATTTATATAGCACTACGTATCCTCAGGTATCTGAGCGCTGCTTATTATTACCCACGGTGTGTGGTGCTCATTTATTGATCTCGGAAGGATGAAAGGCTGAGTTTGGCCCCACCGGGATTCGAACCTGCGTTAGCAGGCTCTGCACAGATGTCAAAGCGAGCGCTCTACTCACTGTGCCACTTGACCAGTCATCTCAAGCAAAAAATATATTTTTTGTTTGAGGAAACAACCAATCGTATCTCACCTTGCGTCTATCTATGGTGTCATTTCAAAATGTATTTTTCTATTTGTCGAACAAATGCCGCCTGAGAGGGTGGGGTTGGGGGGCAACGCAATGTGATGGTTTTGCTTTTTGCAGGCTGCCTAAAATCGTCTGAAATAAATCGATCTTTTTGTTAGGCGACGTACAAAAAGCTAAAATATCACATAGAACCCTATCTACAGTGTGCCTGTGATGCAAGTCTGGCAGATCTGGGGTAGGTCACACAGTGCCCAGGCAGGATTGGTGGCAGAAGCCACTGGGCACGCACCTCTCATCACAGGTCAAGTGGCTGGCTGGATGTGCAAGGCAGACAACAAGAAACACTGATGAGATTTGCATTCATGCTGTGCTGTCACTGAGTACTGAAGGCTGCTCTTACCCCTTCCAAGCTAGCTACACCTAGCCCCCATACCCTTCCCATTGCTGCAGTACTGGCTATGAGCTGCACAGACAGCCCCACCTCTGAACCCAACCATTCAAGCATTATTCACTAATGGACTGCAAACCTGTTAGTGAAGGCGGCTTCATGCTTTTTCCTGCATCCGTTATTTCTCACCGCTAATGAGATTGAATTTCCAGGTGAAAAAAGCTGTGGACATTTAGCTGCATTTACAACTGCCTTTTTCAGGATGCAAAACAGATATCTTCTCTCAACACTGCCTCTTTGTCCAGTGGCCCAGGGGAAGAAAGGAGAATTCTAGGGATAGCAGAGGGGGAGCCAGAGGTAGCAGCTGCTACCCCTTGCAACCCCCAAATGACGTCCCTGTTAGGGGATCTGGCTTGTAGAAGAGTCCCTCTGGCTAAGGGCATGCAGCACAAAGGTCAGGAAAGGATTACAGGACTAGGTTTCATAGATTTCTCGAAGTCTGCTCTAACGTATAGTACTCTTCCTTCTCTTGGAGCAGTCTTCTGTTTCCAAAATGTATAGTCTGACATCACTTAGAGTGTGCCTTCCCTCAAAATAGAAATACCCTGGTTTCTGATTCCTACCTTAAAGCTCCAGCCCGTAGTCTAACTGAAATTCAGAGTTTGGCTCAACATGTTCTTTTCCTATCATTCCTTCCATCATCAGAAATTGCGTTTTGTAAAGAAGATAATATGAATCAAGCAAAGTAACCCACGGATATCTATTTTCATTAACATAACATGCAAGCTTTCTCACTCTAGTTCCACTCACAGCTCTTTTTTGCTAGACTTTGTCGTACCAGTCTCTCAAACAACATTCCATAGCGTTCCTTTAATTCTCAAGTATTTTTTCTGTCTCTTTTTTTTGCCAAAGTTGCAAGTTCTTTATAAAGCATCCTGGCTGTCAGCCATCTTGTCCAACTTTCAGCA
This sequence comes from Ambystoma mexicanum, assembly GCF_040938575.1. NCBI lineage: Eukaryota > Metazoa > Chordata > Amphibia > Caudata > Ambystomatidae > Ambystoma > Ambystoma mexicanum. Next base: position 435,451,144 of record NC_090937.1, read on the forward strand.
TCACTCAACTGTTTTATTAAAAACAGTCAAAAACATCAAGTAGAAAAACTAATTGTATTTATTTATTGAGCATTTGTATGGCACCAAACATCAAAAAGGTTTTCGAGGGGCCACAGGACAAGGGGGCGTATAGGGGAGAAAATAAACAGTTATGGTTCTACTGAGCCTTGCGACATTCTGAATGTGGAAGTGCAGCAACAGGAAGTTCAGGGAGAGGAGAGAGTAAGAAGTGCATGGAGGATGTGGCCAAGGGACTGGGCAAGTGCTGAGGGAGGCCAAGGAGGGCAAGTGCTCAGGAAAGGGGATAGGGGTTAACTAGTGGGAGGGTGGGGAGGTGGACCAGATTCAGAGACTATTCAGGAAGGGTGCGCAAGGGCATGTGTTTTTCAGGGTAAGTGGAGACTAGTCGAGGGAGTGCCTGTCCCAGTAAGGCTCATGAGGGAAACAGACCACCAGAGATAGCAGGTGGAGCTAACGGGGGCGGAGGGGGATGAAAAGGACGGTCTTGAGTATCTTCCAGAATTTAGGGAGATCCGGCTAAAGACGGAGAAGGACAGGAAGGCCATTGCGGAGGGAGGCTCCTGCCGAAGAAAGAGATCCACCCCCCACTCTCAGCTTAGAGAAGCATCTGATTTGCAGAGAGTTAGTGCTTGAAGACCAAAACGTTCTTACAGGGAGGTATTTAGGGAGAGAGAGTTGGGTATAGTGTGGCCCCAGGCCCCAGAAAGCCTTGTGGATGATGCAGAGGGTCTAAAATCTGATCCTTGCAACCACAGGGAGTCAGTGGAGAAATGTTAGGCCTGGGGCAATGCGGTCCTTGGGCTTGAGGTCATGGGTAAGTCTTGCAGTCCTATTCTGGATTAGTTGAAGAGGGCGGAGGGAGGAAAGGGGTAGATTAAGAAGGAGGCTGTTGCAGTAGTCTAGCCTAGAGAGAACCAAAGTTCTGGAAACATTGAGCTTCTGGGGGAAGGTGAGGAAATGGAGAATACCTCTGAGGAGGTGAAGCTGAAAGTGAGACTTCTTGAAAAGTTCAGTGATGCGGGGTAAGAAGGAGAGAGAGGTGTCGAAGATGACTCCCAGGTTTTTTGCCTCACAAGAGGGTATAGGAAGGGGGACCAGGGAGGGCAGTCAGAGAGTAGGGGGGAAGGAGGGGGCAGGTGTCCCAATGAGAAGAATCTCTGTCTTACTGGCATTAAAGCAGAGATCGTTAGAAGCACACCATGCCTGAACATAGGTCAGCCAGTCAGGAATGAGAGAGAAAGGAGAGGAGGAAGAGGAGGGAAGCTTAAATGAGAGCTGAGTGTCATCAGCATAGCATTATTGAAAATGAGGAGAGAAGGTGGGGATCAGGTGAGCGAGAGGGGCAAGCTAAATATTGAAGCGCCACAGCGAGAGAAAAGAGTCCCGAGGGACACCGCATGTGGTGAGTTAGATAGAGGAGAGGATCGGGCCCAGTTGAACTTGAGAGCTCCTTTTCGAGAGGAAGGAGGTCAACCAATCCAGTGTCCGGTCAGTGATGCCTAGGGTATCACAAAGCGATTTGTGAGGGTGGAGTGATTGACCATATCAAAAGTGGAGGATAGGTCGAGGAGCATGAGAACAGAAGGAGAGTTGAAATCAAGGTTTGAGAGCTGGTCATCACTGCTTTTCAGGAGAGCAGTTTCTGTGCATCTGGCTGCTCTGAAGCCAGACTTGTGGTCATGAAGACAGCCAGCAGATTCGGCATGAAGGATTAGTTGAGAGATGACCAGCTTCTCTAAGAGTTTGCCCTAGAAAGGGGTAGTGGAGTTAGGGCTGTAGTTAGCACGGCAGGAAGGGTCCACAGATGGCTTTGTTAGGAGGGAGTGATTGAGGGGTGATGTAAAGGAGCCAGTGGCAAAGGAATGGTTACAGAACTCAGCCGAGGAGGGAGCGCGAGAGGCAATGTTTTCCTTGATATTTCTAGAGGGGCAGGGGAACACCTGTTTGGATGAGACTTTCATAGAGCAGACTGTCTTGGTGACCTTGTCCGGTGTTATGGGTGTAAAGGAGGAGAGAAAGGAGGAAGGAGAGAGAGGAGCCATGGGAGTCCTGGGTACAGGGAGGGCTTTAGGGGAGTAGATGAGAGAGAGTTTTGGTAGTGAAGTGGAATGCCAGGGCCGTGCAGGGGGCCTGTGCATGAAGAGGTGAGGTACAGACAGAAGTAGAATTGGAATACCATTCAAAAGGTTTATATTTTGGCACAATTCAGGACTCATTGATTCAAAGGGTAGACTGGAAGTGCCTAAAAGAATGGAAAAGTTCAATCTCCATCGATGACATCATAGTTATAATTAATAAATGAAGAACTGAATGGCTGCAGGACCCGATAAAATCACACCCATAGTAATGAAATATAATTCTGATTTGTGGGCACAACTTCTAAAAATCGTATTCGATAACTTAATCTAGAATTAATGAAACTTCCATCATAGTGGCATACAGCCTATGTAGTGCCAATTCATAAAAAGGAAGATAGGTTAAATCCCAGTATCTATAGGCCCACTTCGCTGCTGGATACATCGAGTAAAGTATTTCTCACTATCCTCCTAGAGGATATGGAAAAGTGGGAAGGCCGAGTTTTAGAAAAAAATCGGCACATTGTTAAATGGGATGATTCTAGGCCTTCTTAAATTCATGGCTCTGGGGAAAAGGGGAAAAGAGTAAGTCTATCTATATTGCAAGTATTACTCTCTCCAACGCCTTCGATAGGGTGCTAAAAGATTTTTGTGGGTACATTTAAAGCAGTGGATTATGGCAGAAGGGATCTTAAAATGAATAATGATGCTGCACACAGTCACATAAATTCAAGTGAGAATTAGTTCAGAGGCAGAGCTCGCTATCCAACTTTTTACAGATATTGGGCTCTGCCAGGCATGTGTAATGGTGCTAGTCTGCTTCAACATGTATTTTGCTGACATCCATGAGTTGTGGAACAAGATCAATTTCTTTTCAGTAAGACTTGATCATCTCTGCATAATTTGTCTGTCATATGCTAATTATTTTATTTTTTCGAACAATGCCCAATCGGCCTACAAATGTAATTATCAGCTTTTGCAGTCTATGCAAAAAAAAAACAATTTAATTCAAATCAAAAATAAAATATTTATATTTTCTAGATTGAGGAATCCCAATGTGATCCTTTGGTCCTTGGGAGAAGGTAGGATGGAAGTGCTAAAAAACAAACGTACCTGGGTTTTACAGTCTCAAATGGGGTCCCACAAGGCTCCTCCCTGTTGCCACACTTCTTCGACCTATATGTTGAATCCCTTGGACAGACCCTTAGCAAACACAACGTCCACTTCCACCAATACGCACAGACCCTTCTAAATGCCATCCACTTCACAACTCCACACCATCAAAACCTGTCTCTCTACCATCACCAACTGAATGGCTACCAAACTCAACCTTTCCAAAACAGAGAACCTCCTCATCTGATGCCTCCCCCAGACACAAATACCTTGATACACCTGTTAAATTGCTTGACTTCATCATTAACCCCCTCCTTTCCTTCACACACCGCATAGCCGCTGTCACCAAAACATGCAATTTACAACTACACCTCCTACACAAAATCAGACATAACCTTCCGGCTGATGACTTCTGCACCTCAGTCCAAGTACTGGTTCTGTCGAAGCTGGATTATTGCAATGCCAGACTCATCCTCCACATGCTCAGAAATTCACACATCACACCCGGTCTTGTACACCTCCACTGGCTCCCTGTATCCCAGAGAATTGCCTTGAAAGGAAATCTGCTTTGTATTCAAAGCCATTTACTGTTACAGCGTCTGTCTTGCTCCCTCCTGCAAATGCCCTTTGCACAGCACACTCTGCTACTCACCGAAATAAGCACACAGCAGACCGAGAGGTATACAGATTTAGCATATATTGAAAGCATGTATGCAAACCACCTGGGTGGACTGCTCTGCTCCCCCAGGATGGTTGCATCCTTATATACAGATTAAGGTGGCTACTCCATTCCTCATCACATTACTCATGTCACAAGGGATGCCCTCGGGCTGCGTCCGGGCCCATGTGTGGCATGTAGGTATGTAAGGCTTGTAGGGGCAATCAGAGGACAAGCGATAAATGTGTTCAAGTTCTTATAATGAATGTTTTCCTGCGCATAGGGCAGTGTGGCCTTGGGTTCTGGTTACAGCTTGTTATGCATGAGTGGCATGTACTTCTCGCAGAATTGTTTTCCCATAGCCTGAGGCGTGTCGTCATGCATTCCACAGCCACTGTGACTTTGCTGGCGTCAGTTCAAACCTCTTCTTGCGCAGGGCCTCAAACAAAGCAAATAAAAACATAGTTAGATCTCGTAACATCTACCTAAAAACTCCATCTTACCTTTATGACAAACTGAAACCCATCACCCACAAAAACACCAGACAAGCCAGCCAACACTTTCTACATATGCCACTCTGTAAACTCACATGCACACAAAATCAAGCATTTACCCACTGTGCATCAAGGGCATCAAGGGCATGGAACAGCCTACCTCTTCACATATGCACTGCACCCGCCATCAACACTTTCAGAAAGAGCCTCAATAGATATCTCTTTCTGCACACATAACTCTGCCCTCCTTCACTGATATCATTTGTCTATCTTGATCTTTCTATCCTTTCCTGAAAACATTTTGTAACTTCTTTCTTCAACTCACACCTTTTCAAAATGTGAACCATGTAAAGTGGTCCAAGACCCTCTGGATAGGGTAAGCATTAAACAAAAATTCAAATAAAATAAAATAAAATAAAATAAAATAAATGAGGAATATGTAAAGAAGTTCTTAGTTAATTATGGAATAAAGATGAAATTGTTAACAGCACAGTTAAGTGAATAGTCTATACATGTTGGATATTTGCTTTGATCCCTACAACTAAATACCGTAATATGAAAATCATCCTGACTTTAATGTACGGCATCATGGAATTATATCATGAGAATATTGGGAATATACTTAAAACAAGAGAATGTATTATATGGTCAGTCTATTGCTGTTTAATTAGATTCAAACTGGGGCTTATATCCATAGATGCCACCTGGCAATGGAGGAGACTATCAATGTATGCTCCCCATAGTTCTTTTTTGAGGATTTAACATTTCTTTGGGATAGTTCTATCCTAACAACAAATAGGTTTGCAAATTCTAATTAAGCTGTCCTTTTGAATTTGAATGTATTTTTGGGTACCTTATTTTGCAACCGTATTCCTATGAAAAAGAAACTCTTTGAGTGGGATTGCATTCATACCACAGAGCTATCGAGCAAATATCCTCTATTTAGTGAATTGGCTGCCATTCCGTGACTGAGGGAGGTTTAAACAAAACATCTTTTTAGGTTTCCATCTAGTAAGTTTTGGATGCTGTACCTGAAGTTTAGATTAAATTTGGTAACCAGCCTAGACTTCTTAGGTCCTCGTATCCAGCTTAAAAGAAAATTGTGACACATGTGCACATATATTCTAAGATCTGGAGGCAGATTTTATGTGGTATAGATTTTGGGGCAATATCAAATCTCTCTGATGTTAGCATTACGTAGATTGTGTTTGTTTGTTTATTTTTATGTTTATATTACAACTCTATAGAACCAGAACATTTATGTGTTTTTTTTGTTATTATGTTTTATTGCAATTTTGAAAAATGTGTTTGTGTGTACAAACACAATAGAGAATACATAAAAATATAAAAAAAAGTCTTACTTCCAGAGAGCCCAGTAAATGTATGTACTCAAACTTGCATGTAAGGCTATAACTAACGCTGACAAATGTGGAGCCTGAAAATCACCATTTCTTGTGCTGTTATTTTATTCTCTGAAGAGTCATGCAGGCCACAGTCCTCCGAGAGGCCAGCTGGTTTGGGCCAAGTCAGCCACCAATAGAAGAAGGAATCGCTAATAGGAAATTCAGGTTTTGTGGAAATGAAAAAATTCAGACAGTGTCTTTCTCATTTGAAAACGTGTGCATCTTGGCCCCAGTGTAAGATTGGGGTGCAGACTCAGGTAATCATGGAACTATTCAAGCGGACAGAGGTAACCATCGGGATGGGCCTGCATACATTATTCTAGCTGTTTCAGTGTGCATAGGTAAATATCCTTGTCTAAATTTGTAGGTTCACACCTGCCGCAACCCTTTCCTGAAGCACCCCCAATGCCTCTGAATTACACTCAGAGGAAAGCTGAGTGCCCTGTGTGACAGATGGCCTCAATAATCCACAGACATAGATAGTCAATTTAAGGTGTTTTACTAAAGGGAAGAAGGGATGGTTGAAACTAAGGGGTCCCTATAGCTATCTCAAGATCCCCGTAGGCTACCTCCACCCTAGCCCAGGCTTTCCTAAACTCCAGAATCTCCTACGTGTACTCTAAATGTAACCACTACTATCTAAGTATTTCTAATCTTGATGGGGAAACGTAAAGGTTGTGGCCTTTTCTATCTCTCTCCCTCTGGAACTTCATAAGAGATACATCTGCTCTGTTAAACTGCCCAATGGAACTGGCGTTTTGCTTCCTATTCTCACTCTCTCAGTCTCAATCTATCCCTCTATCTCCACCCTCCACCTGATGTGATCTTCCCCATCTTCCTCTCTCTCTCTACCTGTAGCCCATTCATTATATTCTCACCTCTCTCCATTTTCCCTCCCATACCCTCTCCTCTGCTCTCATTCTCCATCTCATCAGCCACCCTCTCATGGCCTACACCCCTCTCCTCTCTTCTTTCCCTCTCTCGCTACCTGGCTTGACTCCTCACCCAATATATTATCATCTGTGTCTATGCTCTCCACTCTACTTCACTTCTCCCTTCTCCCTCTCTGTATGCTCAATCCCCTATCAATGCCTCTGTGTCCTAATATTACCACACTCTCTACCCTATCTCTTTCAACTTCCCCTCCTGCTTCACACTGCCCTACTCCCACTAGCGCTTTGCACTCTCTCCACACCCTCCTTCCATAAACCCTATTTATCAATCATGCTCTCTCTAGTTCCGCCTAAACAGCTCCCCCTCTCTCTATATCTTTTTTCTCTCTTTCTCACTTACCCTTTTCACCACCCTCACCCACTACACTCAACTGGTATCATTCTCTCCTACACAAAATACATTAAATACACTCTCTCATAACACTTGCATAATCTCCTCTGCCTTCCACTACACCTTCTACCCTCCGACAGGCCTCTTAATCCACCACTGCACCACCGGATGTCACCTGAAAACCTTTCAATCTGTGTGCTGGCTGGGGCCCATCTGTATTGGTAGGTTGGGTTTTTGGTGTCTCATCTCTGTTTGGCAAGAAAGTCCCGGTCCATTCCATTTCTGTTCTTGATTCCATTTCCCTGTTTGAGGGTGGGATTTTCTTGGGTGCACCAAGGTGCCTTCACGGAGTTGCTGTCCTGAAAAAGACAAAGAGAAGATTTGTCAGAATAGAGGGTGACGGGCATTGTGGGAGGGACAATGGTACCAGCAGACATTTGCAATGCACATTTTGGGGGTGCAACCCTGTGGGCCCCTCAAGCTCTCTCAACCAACTTCTGGAAAGGATATATGTTCCCCCTCCCAGGGTCATGACCATTACTATATCACATCTGTAGGTGTCAACCCATACTGGAGGAAGAATCATCAGGTGGGAGAAAACCTCCAACCCATAGATGTTCATTGGAACAAATGTATGGCAGAGACCAAGCAAATTTTGAAAGTACAACAAACATTGCGGTGAAGAACAGGCAGTTTGGAGAAACAACATCCTTCCTTCCATTATGTCTTTTATACTGCCAGCGTGCTATCTAAAACTGAGGAAGTATGTACCCACCATGAAAGGCAGGGAATTTTTCAAGCCATAAACCTAAAAGTAAGGAAAGGTAAAAACTACACTTTATTTATTTATTTTATTGGGTATTTATAATGCGCCTATACAGCAAAAATTGCTTCAAGGCGCAAAACAAGACAAAAAAGGAAGGGTTGGGAGGAACAGGGATGAAGAAAAACATAAACGGACCTACTAGGCCTCCTGACATTCGGATCGTGAAATTGTGGTAACAAGAAGTGCAGGAGCAGGGAAACTGCTGGTCAGAGCGGAAAGGGCCCATGAGTTCTGTGAGTGCCAAGGGGGAGGCCATGGTGGACAAGTGCCATGTGAATGCAGAGAGTGTGAAGGGAAAGAAGGTCCATGTGCTAGGTGCGAGGGACGGGGCTGGGTGGACTCAAGGGGGGCAGGCCCAGCCAGGCTATTGCAGGGGGAGGGAGCCCAATGGCAAATGCATTATAGTGGGGGTTCAGAGGAGAACAAGTGCAGGGGTAGACTGGTAGAGGAGGGTCTTGTGCCCTGTAGAATCTGAAGGAACCAGGCAGCCAGTCAAAAGAGGTAGAGGGGGTATTTAGCAGGGGAAGAGGAGCAAGAAGGAGGAATAGAAAAGGAGGGTCTTGATAAGCTTCCAGAATTTAAGGTGAACCAGTTCAAAGCTGAGAGGGGCAGGGAGGCTATTCCTGAGGGAGGCACCTGCAGAGGAGAGAGATATCTACAAGCCACTCTGTGCTTGGAAAAGCATCTGATCTCCAGAGAGTTGGAACTAGAAGACAGAAGGGCTCTATGTGGGATGTATTGACCTACTAGGCTCTGCTCTGCAACATCTCTGTGTGCTGCTTTCACCAGAACCAACAAAATTGCCGCAAAAAGCCCTAAGCGCGCTAAAACCTCTGAAGAATTGCGCAGTGAAACTGGAAAAATTGGATGCCAATGTACTTTGCCTGTGTCAGTGGTAGAACAGGATACCACACTGACAAAACCTTTCGTTGGGCTGCCCACAGAGGGAAATGGAACTACCTGAAAAGGCAGTGCTTCATTGCAATGAAACCCAGAAGTGCTCTAAAATCCGTTTTTCCTTGGCTGTTGAAATTGCAAAATAATGGTTCCCAAACACCAGAAAAGACCCAACATCCTTGCTGGTTGTTAACCATCACCTTATTTAAGGAATCCACATAAGCGCACTATGTCAGGAAAAGCAGAATCTATCAGAGAATATCCACATTAAAAAGTGTGCTTGTTTGTGGAAATCTGTCAGAATATGGGCGCAGTAACGCCGCCTGCCTGCATGACAGCTGTCAGTCAAGTGCATTAGGAGTTTAAACTTGTACATTAAAATCAAATTGTTGAAAAGAAGTGACTTGCCATCAAAAGCAATATAGGTTGCCACTATTTAATTTCTATGTTGAAAAAGACTGGAATTAGAGATCTGTGTGTCTACTTTTTGAAACTGTAAAGTTTATTTTAGCAAAGACAATTTTAAACAAAGTGTTTTAAAGTGAACTTATGCCAGCCACAGAACCTCAAAGGCAAATTCCACAGCTTGCCCCAAACAAAAGGTACCTTCCTTTTGCTCTCTGCCCCAGGAATTCTCAGTCAGATGTTAATGAAGGGGGAGGAGATTTTGCTCTGCTGCTCTGGGGATAGACAATAGACTTCCTGGATTGAAAGGGTATGCAAATTCAAGTGTCAACAGAAACCCCTGCCAGCAGGAAGAGAAGCCTGGATTGCTCTGGGCCCAGCAAAACTTTGGGGGCGGGACAGACAGATATGTGTATCCTTAAACCACAAGGAAGTATGTGTTTGAAAAAGACTCACAGAGAACTGTGCAAAACTGTAAAAATCTGTAAAATATAGTGTTGTTAACATGAACATTCTGGTCACATTTTGAAACTACTCAGAACTCTGTGCTATGTTCAGGGACATGACTACAGAAATTATGGTTTTGTAGCAATGGTGATGATGCTAGAAATATGAAACTTCACAGGATTATGCCCAGATGTCATGCACATATATGTATAAAAATATGGACAAATCTGACATTGGGTACCCAACCAAAAGCGCGAAACTTTCATTTATTCATTTTCATATTTGACAGTTCATATTTGAACTGTCAAATATGAACCGAAGCTCTCACCGAGATGGGACTTGGAGGAAAACTTGCTCCACTAAACCTGTGATGTAAATATGTTATTTCTAGCAAGTTGGTAATATTGTAAATATGCTTTATATGAAAAATACATTTACTGTGCAGAAACAAAGGGGAGGGTCTCCCTGGATTGTAAAATACAGCATCATCATGGCACCAGATTTTCTTCTCAAATCAGGGCAGAGGACAGACCCTAACCAATAGGATTCCTAGAGGGTGTGCCTAGTAATAAATAGCTTAGGACCTGGATACACACATTCACCCATCAACTGATTGCTGGTGGAGCACTTTGCAAGAGAAATCCAAGATTCCAGAACTTTGAAAGCAGAAAGGCCCATTTCCAAAGCTGAACCCTTCTCAGCTTGGCCTTTTAAAATCCTGAAACCAGATTTTACCCCAGACCTCCAAGGGGAAACAAACCAACAAGAACAGTGTGGTTGTACTGTTTCTGCTTTCTGGCTAAGAATTCTTGATAGAATCCAGAGGTCCAGACCAGTAGAGCAGAGCTGTAACCAGATAGCTGCAACCCAGAACCAACCCGTCAAATCCAGTCCAGAGTGCCAAATTCCGTCCGGTGGGCTAGCAGAATTCCAGTCCAGAAATCTTTGACCAGATCCCTGACGGGCCCATTCCAAACAGTAGTGGTGAGCATCTATAGCATAGAATTGTCACTAGCAAGTATCTTATCCTTAAATAATCCTATCCAAACCCATTCTATCATATCCAGAACTGCATTGTAGAAAATCTTTTGTCTTACCTGAATCTTTCTCTCATCCCTATAGTCCTTTGGTAATGGTAGTGATAATATCATCTTTGCGCTAATATATTTGCTGAAGAAAGACAACGATCTCGGCAGGTAGAAACCATCCGGAGACGAAGCTGGATTGGTGGCTGTGCTGTCGTGTAGCTTGTGGCTTCATAGCCTCCCTAATGTAAATACATCTTGTTTGTAATGTTCAAAAGCGCATCTTTCATTTGAAAATCTTGACTCTTTCTGAGAAAAACCGACCTCTACTAAAACGTTCATAACTTCTGTACCTTGTATGCTAGAAATTGAATTTAAGTGTCAAATTGAAGCTAACATCCTCGGCTTTCCAAAGAATCCAAACTCCTTCTAGTTTTTCCGCAATCGCGCTTCTTGCGAGTGGAAAAGATTGCCGCAAATTTTTCGTTTGGCTCAATTTCATCACGTATAAAACAGCTGTTCTTTGCATCCGACCTCAGAATTCATTTTTCAACCTGCTAGTGACTCAAAAATCATTAATAGTGTTTATCTGAAACCATACAAAGCGGCTCCCACTAGTTTTGAATCCAATTTAGTGAATTAAATACATTTTTCTGTGTTTTTAACCATCCATTCAAAGCCACATTTAAACCATTTTGATCTGTTTGCAATCATTCCTGTTTCTCTCTGAGTTTGCTGGGGGAAATTGGGATTGAAACTGTATTTGTTGTGTGTATATTCCTGAAACCTGTTTTCTCACCTTCCATCTCTTTATCTTGCATATTGGGGGGATTGAGTAGTGTGCAGGGGGAAAGAGTGACATTGCATTTGACTGAACCCACACAAAGTATTATTCTATGCTGCATTATTTTTCTTATCCATACTCCTTCTGATTAAAGAGATTGTTGATTGTAACATCAGCCCATTGTATAAATATTAAATAGTGTGATATATATTGTGCTAATCCATACAATACATCTTTTTAACTTTGCAAAACAGCCTGCTTCCTGGTTCAGTGAGACCGGGGGGGGATTCAAGGAGAGGGGCGTGATATAAGGGTACATCATTCAGAAATAAAAGAATTTATAGACATAAATATATAATTAAGGGTTCCAGCTACACATCACATACTAGGCATTGACTTAGGTGGAGTGCTGGGTTGAAATCACTTACATCTAGCAGGGAGGTATTTAGGAAGTTGGATGAAGTGGGGTCCCAAGCCACAGAAAGCCTTGTTGTTGATGCAGAGGGTCTTGAACTTGATCCTTGCAGCAACCAAGAGCCAGTGGAGAGATTTTAGGGCTGGTGGCGATGCAGTCCCTGGGGATGAGGCCAAGGATAAATCTTGCAGTCCTATTCTGGATTAGTTGAAGGGTGCAGAGGGAGGAGTTAGGCAGACTGAGGAAGCGGTTGTTGCATTAGTCCAGCCCGGAGTGTACAAAAGCTCTGGAGACATTATGTTTCTGGGGGAAGATGAGGAAAGGGAGATTGCCTCTATGAGGTGCAGCTGAAAGTGGACCTTCTTGGCAAGGTCTGTGTTGTGAGCAGAGAAGGAGAGAAATGAGACAAAGATGACACAATGAGTGTTGCCTCACAGGAGGGTGAGGGGATTGGGCACATGGAGGATGGCCAGAGTGTAGGAGGCAAGGAGGTAGATGGGGTCCCAATGAGAAGGATCTCAGTCTTACTGGCATTAAGGCAGAGATCGTTAGCAGTGCACTATACCTGAACAGCAGAGCGACAGTCAGGAATGAGAGAGGAAGAAGAGGAGGCAGTGGAGGGAAGCATGAAGGAGAGCTGTGTTTCATCTGTGTAACACTGGAAGTAAGGAGAGAAGGCGGGGTCCAAACGACCTAGAGGGGCAAGGTAGATGTTGAAAAGCCACCATGAGGGACACCACAGGTGGAGAGTTAGATGGAAGAGAGAAAAGGGCCGAGATGAATCTGGGCTCTTGTGACCCTAATATTGTATATGCTGAATACACAAAAGTAAAACCAAGGGCTGCATCTTCTTGCCTGCACACCCTCCTCACATTGACTCTAGGCCACCCCTGACACTTTGGGCTGCCATGATTATCATTGAGTACAACAGTCTTAGAATCCTTAGGTGGTGTACGTAGGATTTTTAGGGATGCCCATACTCTGAGCTGCTTGAGCTCCACACACCCATGAATACGGAACAACATCCATAATTATTGCTAATTAATCTGTGAAGAGAGGTTGGAACAGCATTCAGAGAGACTCTCAGCTATTGTTGAAGAGGCTTGTCACTAGGCAGGCTACATAGGGCAGTATCTAATTTCTGGAAGCAGGCTAGTTCCTTTTTGGTTTCTTCCCTGCCCATTAAAATTCCACCATTTACTTGTTGCTAGCAGGCAAACAATAATCAAGATTATTCAAAGAAAACGGACCACTACCTAAAGTATTATTTAAAAAATAATTGTTTATGTTTATCCTACATAAGCATCAAATCAAAATATAAAATAACTTACCCAAAAATGTTCCTACGTGGACTGTTGCTCTTGGCTATCAGACAACAAGAGTTCTACAAAATGGTAAAGTACCACAGATACTTTATGAAAAAGCAAGTTGCCTCTCCTTCAATAGATCCTTAGCAGAGAGCAAGTGAACTGGTGAGGAAAGTGAGAAGGAGGGACAGGTTGACATTGAGCTATGTTGAACTTTTAAAGATTGAAACACATACAAGTGGTGGAGTTAAAATCTTGGGGAACGGACCCCTGGGACTTGAGAAACTGCATGGATTGTCTTTAGAATGAAGCCTCAAGACCTCATTTTGGTTTTGAATTGTGTTGCTTGGAACTTGGGGAAGGGAACCCTGAGGATTGTTTGGAACTGTGTTGCCTTGTATGTGGACAAGTTAACCTACAGACTTTTATACAACTTTCTTGCACTTGGGGAAGGGGAGTTGAAAGAAATCTGGGAGCTCAAAGAAGCTCAGAACTAAGCACCATTTCTTGTACTAGTGAGATCCCTACACATCGGTTAGCTTTAGTTGTGATGGCAAGAATAGGTTTTAGACACAGACAGACTTTTAAGTTGAACTCTTTGACTTAGACGTTCCTTAGTTTTGTTCAGGTAGGGAAATCTGCTGTGTCTTGCTTCATGATCCCTTCACAAATGGTGTCACAAGTGGGATGTGGCTCAACCGATACAAGTTGGGGGACCCTAAAATTTGAAAAGCTAAGTGCCAGAGCATCAGACCCCTCAGTAGCTACCAAGGTCTCTGTTGGGTTTGATATCTGTTGTACTAGGGATGGGACAACTCCTCTAGGTGAAAGAAGATTCATACCCACTGATTTGATATTGATTCCACCTGCTGATACATACATTAGAGCGGCACCCAAGTCAGGGCTCGCACGGAGATTTGGTATTGATGTTACGGCGGGAGTGACAGACCCAGACTTTAGAGGTGATGTTAAGGTATTGCTACAAAACCACAGAAAATACCCATTCCAAATTGACATAGGAGATGAGATTGCTGAACGGCTGATTGCGAAAGCAGTGTTCCCTAGGCATAAGGAAACATCTGGGAAGAAAAGCACAGACAGAGGCACTGAAGGTCTTGGGGAGGCTGAGGAGACATATGATGGCCCTCCCAAACCTGAACCCAGAAAAGCTAAGGAGGAAGAGCCTGAGACACTCCCCGACTTAGCCTTTGCCCAAATAAATGACCCCTTGATAGCTGAAGCATTTTTACATGTAGTATTAGAGCCAGGGGGTGATGAGAAAATGGACCTTTTTTTCTTTTTGAAACATGGGCTCTTTATAAGGGAGACACCACTTCAGATGGCCTGGTAAACCCAGCTGGTAGACCCTAAAAATCACAAACAGGTGGTCCTAGAGATAGCCCACTCACATCTGACAGGAGGCCATCTGGGACAGGCCAAAACCCAAGCACACATAAAAAATAAATTCTACTGGCCTGGGATTTATGCTCACATTAAAAACTTGTTCAAGCATGCTTTGTGTGCCATAAAAATTGCACATATATACCACCACCAGTACCCTTAAATCTGTTGCCAATAATTGAGGTCCCTTTTTCCCAGATTGGTATGGATATTGTGGGACCACTAGAAACTTCCAAACTAAGGAACAAATACATTGTAGCTATTGTAGAGTATACCACACGTTATCCAGAGGCCTTCCCCTTAAGAGCTAACAGAACACAACAAATCTTGAAACATCTGCTCCCATTCTTCTCCCAAGTATGGTTTCCATAGGAGATATTGTCTCACCAGGGTTCTACTTTCAGGAGCAAATTTATGGGGAAAGTTAAAGAACTGGTACAGATCACCACCCTCAGAACATTAGTGTATCATTCTCAGACAGATGGCTTTGTGGAAAGATTTAATATAACCATCACAACCATACTCCGAAAGTTGGTTGAACAAGATGGTAAGAACTGGGGTCAAATGATACCATGGGTCTTGTTTGCAGTCCAGAAAACCCCTGAGGCTTCCACAGGATTTTCCCCATTTGAACTCCTTTATGTGCAAGAACCGTGGGATGTCCTGGATATGTTGAGAGAAATCTGGGAAGAGAGAGAGGAGGCAGGAAGCAAATGAAGCAGAAGACCAGGTGAAATACCCAGTCATGCAGCCACTCTCTGAGATCCCAATCTGGGTTATAATTAATTTCAGATCCTATAGGCACTCAGTATCAACTATAAAGGTAATGTTCAAAAAAACTAAAAAAAATGCTGTTGTGTTTCAACGATGATTTTATCTGTCAAACCATAGTTTTATGAAAAAGTAGAAGGTTGTCACTAATGACGTTTTAGTGAGAAAGAGTTTGCCACAAATAACTCAATAATCAGACTAAGTTATGCCAATGCATTTCGGAATAGATATTCCTTCATCAGGGCAAGTCTGAACAACATAAACATTATATGTACATTCACATAATTAGAACAAACAGTGCAAAATCCAAATTTCACATACAATACGAAAAGTATGACGTACATACAAATAAGTAGTGTTTTCAGAAGCAGAAGGTAGACCGAATCAAAGAAAACAAAAGCAAAAGGAAAACCAATCAGTATTTAAGGTAAGCACTAACTTAATGTAGCTATGTATAAAGAAAATAGTCAATTACCTGAGAATGGTAAGTCAAACGTAGCAAATTGAATTAGAGCTGTCATAGTCAAATAAACGAACTGCCCCGCCGAAATCAGTGAAGTACGTGTCACTGAAACGCGGTATCTGTAATCAGGAGGTCGTGTTAGTTTCTTTCAAGAAGGGTTCCTGGTAAAAGCGTTGTTAAATGCATCATTGCTAGCAGAACGTGTATGTAAAGCTTACCCTCACGGAGAACGGAGCGGAGCAGTTCTCTCTGGGTCTGCCGATAGCAGACTGACCTCGCCGCATACAACACGTGATCGCGGCCCCTCTAGAAGGGCGCGCGCTATGTGTCGAGGCTGCAATCAAGCCAGTGGGCTTGAGTAGGGTTGAAATAGATATTTATAGGACCTAACAGGCTCATAATAGGAAAACTAGTCATTTAAAAATAGAAATTTACAGAACGAAAAAAATCATAGAAAGTGAAGAAATCCTCAAAACGAACCATTAGCTATACAATCACAGTAAATTACCAAAACATCACCAATGAAATGGATTGAGATTCATAATTAGATACATAACAATTTCAAACATTTTCATCAATCACAGGTATACATCAATGCTGCCAATGGTGTCGTCCGAAAGGGCGGCACCTTGGGTCCTGGACGGAAGACTGGAAGACTTTAAGTTTGAGCTTGCGAACAAACTTATACAGTTCAATCTTTGTGTCGAACAAGGTGGTTCCGTAAGTGGGTACGAAACTGAGACCTTTCTGAAGAGTCTCTGTCTCAGACTTGTTTAATCTCCTTTCGGATATGTTAATAACTAGATTTTCTTCTGCTGCAGTCTGGTCTGGGGTTTTTTATGCTTCCTCCTCCCCCTGCGGGTTCTTTTCGGCGAGCGCCTAAAAAAGATGAGGCAGAAGGTGCTTGTGTGAGGGGCTTGTGGTTTGTTCTGGATTGTCCGTGGTCTGTTCGGCTGTCATCTCTGGCTCTCTCTGGGCCTCTGAGTCAGAACTGGAAGTATTATCCGATGTGTATTTGAAAAGTTTCTTAGGTGCTACTGGACCGTATCTGTCCATCCAGGTGTACACCTCATCGTTGATGTAGTCGTACGTATCGCGTTTGAATTTTTTAACCTTCTTTTGCTCAAGTTCGGACTTATAGCCTTCCAGTTTAGTGTTGATTTCTAGCAATATAGAGTCATAATCCTCCTTTCCTAGTGCACTAACCATTTCCTTTTCTATTTCCTCAATCTCCGTGCTTAGGGTTGTCAAATTCTTAGATAATTCCTGAATGGTTAATAGGATGAGGTCCAAAGAGCACTTGTTTAGAATAGCCTCACATCTGCGAACAAACTCCTTGCTCTCCTTGCACAGAGTTGGTCGAAGCTGTATGCGGAGTCCGCTTGGAATACGTTGATTTTTAAAATATCGGCCGAGAGTGATTGCATGTAATTTCCTATTAATCTCCTTGCGTATAAGATACTCTAACTGTTTGATCTGTTTGGCTGGATCCTTGGGCGTGTTACCATGGGCACCAATGGATGTTTTGCTAATGAGTTCAAGAATGGCAGATGCTTCCTCAGAAGAGAAACCTAAGGTTTCAGCATATTTATTCGATAAACCTTCAATGTCCTCAAACTACATATTTTGTCCGTATAGAGAATTCAAAATTGTGTGCCACCACTGCTGTGTGTCTCATCAAAATGGAGGGGAAAGAAAAAAGCAGGAAGCAAAATGAGTGGGCACCACTGGAAAATTCATCCACTTGTAAAAGGTATACCAAATCTCAAAAAGATACCAGTCTTTTCAAAAGTAGTCTTTTGTGCAGGAGCAGGCTGTAAAAGGTTTGGAGACACCCAAGCCAACCATAACAACTGAAGCAGGAGTTCAGGTGAAATACCCAGTCAAGTGAGAGAGGAGGCGCCAATTCCACTCTCCCAGCCTGAAAATATGTTGAAAGAACACATGACGGCTGTAAAATCTTTGGTTCAGACTCACATGGTTAAGGCACAAGAACAGCAAAAGACCTCCTATGATAAAAAGGTTTTTCTCAGATCCTTTTCTATAGTTCAAAAGGTACTTGTTTTATTACCTACTTTGTAAAATAAACTTCTATCCAAGTGGCATGGACCAAACAAATTATTAGAGCAAACTGGCCCATGTAATTATAAGATCTCACAACAGGACTGCTACCTTAAAAGCCAAGTCTAATTCATAAATCTATTGAAGGAATGAAAGGAAAATCCTTCAGAACCTGAGGCCATAAAATGATCTTGTCTTTTGCCAGAAGATACAGAAAAACAAGCCTTAATTTCACCTGACCTTAATGGCAATCAGAAACAAGATTTATATGAGATTATAAGGCTGTTTACTGATGTGTTTCGAGAAGAGCCTGGGAGAATAAAGGGTATCATCAAATCTGCAGTCCCGTAGGAAAAGTGGTACTCTTAAAACCATATTGGTTACCTGAGGCAGGAAAAGAAACCATCATTTGATAAGTTAAAAACCATGCTAGAAGCAAACATCATTAAACCTTATAATGGCCATTGGTCCTCCCACATCATGTTGATGGCAAAACCTGATGGAAGCTGGAGATTTTGTAAAGATTTTCATAAGGTGAATGCCATCTCTGCACTTTAAGGCTTACCCAATGGCCCATATCAACGATCTGATAGATCGGCTGGTTAATTCTTTCTACCTTTCTATGCTCAATCTCTCAAAAGGGTATTGGCAAGTTCCTTTACGTGGGCATGATAAATTAAACACTGCTTTCACCACTCCCCCATTTTAAAGTCCTGCCATTTGGGCTGCATGGTGCTCCTGCAACATTCCAGAGACTTATGGATAAAATCGTACAACCATACTTGGAATTTTGTACAGCCTATATAGATTTGTTTTTAAAAAACAAGTAATGGTTCATTTATAATGTGCTTAATCCTGGGTATGGTTTCTAAGTACAAGCCCAGGATTCAAACCTGTGTTGTCATGCATTGCCTTGCTTCCAAGACAAACACTTTGCCCTTGAGCTACCCACCCGGACCAATGACATTGTGATACAGAGCAAGACATGGGAAGATCATTTTTACAACCTCTATACAATCATGAGGGTATTAAGACAAGAATGGTTGACTGCTAATCCCAAAAAGTGGAAGCTGGCCCAATGTGCAATAAAGCATTTTGGGATTCTTTGTGGGCAATGATACTGTCAACAAGAGAAAGTTAGAGCTGTCCTTGATACACCCCCTCCAAAAACTAAGAAAGATATAAGGGCTCTTTTGGAACTAATCGGATATTACCACAGATGTATTCCACATTTTTCTAGCAGAGCATCCAGACTGACAGACAAATAGAAAAATGCTGTGCCCCACAAGATCAGATGGAAAGAAGAGTATGACATCTGTTAACTGACCTTGAACCAAGCCCTATGCCAAAGTGCTATTTACGAGTAGCAGATTTCTCTAAAGAATTCATCCTTCAGACTGATGCTTCCTTAATGGGACTAGGAGCTTTTCTGTCACAAAACTATGGTGGTTTTGAACACCCAAATCTAAACATCAGCACAAAGCTCTTTTCCAGGTAGAACAACTATTCAGTCATTGAGGTAGAGGCATTGGACTTTAAGTGGGCCATGATCCATCTAAAGTATTACCTCCTGGGTCATAGGTTTCGCCTAATAACAGACCATTCTCTTATATTTTGGATCAGTCAGAGGAAAGTGTCCAACCCTCGGGTAAGGCAGAGGTTCCTGGGCCTTCAGCCATATTGCTTCAGAGTGGAACATCGGAAAGGCAGAGAGCAAGGTAATGTGAACTTCCTCTCCCGGTTTCCCTTTGCTGCACCTCGGCCCAACTCACAATGGGGAACGTTATGTGAGAAATCGTAGGCTATTCTCACTCCTACACCCCCTGGGTCCTCTTCTCATGTGGCCAGGGAAAGGTCATCGTTCTTATATCCTGACCATGGGAGCCGAGAAGCAAGGGAGGATCACCTGGGTGGAGGGTTCTCAGAGATTGGGACTGGGGTGCATGCAGGCAAGACATGGAATCCCCCTGTCTCTATTAATGACCAATTTAACCCTCCCCCATTCCTTATTGGCTAATGCAACACCCCTTCCCTAATGTCCCCACATTTAACATTTGAAAGTACTGGTACAAGGAAGAGAAGGCTCGGAGTAATGAACACTACACCATCATTTTACCACTCTGGTACTCGGACGAGAAAGATGCCTGCAGAGAGTGGTGAGAGTCAGGCATGTCCCCTTAATCATAGTCAGGCCTAAGTAAGAATCCACACCTGCAACCTTTTAAGTAGTTGCCGGTGTTTACAATGAGAGGCAGAGAACAGTACCGGGGAGGAACAGAGAGGCTTGTTTGGGTGAGACCAGCAGGGGATCATTTTTTGTGTAGAGACAGCAATGGTGGGACTGGAGAAGGAGCAGGGCTCGCAAAGGTTGGCTCAGTGGCCTCGCAATAGAGAGGAAACCACGGGAGCTGTCGGAAGGGAACACAGAGACTGGTGAGTGTCAGGGTGAGCACTTGGGCACCGGGGCGCTCCTAGTGGAACATAAATAAGTAATAGTCCATGAAAATAACATAACACATGCATTTTAAATACTGAACTAAATGGAACCTTGAAAACTGAAGGGAAATGTGATATTAAGAATAACAGAGACACATTGAATACCAAACTGAATGGAAATATGAAATCAATTGATTGAACACAGAATTGAATTAAACCTTGAAGTTAAACATATTAAATATTGAATGGAATAAACCTTTATGGGCAAAGCAAATATCAGAGGACAACCAAAATGCCCATGTGAAAATAAAAAACATGGAAAAGGTTGCAAATGTGAAGGAGTACCATAGAAAGGAGGGGTAGGGGAGATATCTGCCTTCTACAAAGTTGAACTTTTATGGGTGAATGCAGTGCAGCATGACTGGCAAGAGGTGTGTAACACATGATGAAAATAACCAAGAAGCTAACAAAGAGTAGCTGGATGAATGGTAAACTAGCCATAAAGCCAAGAGGCCAACAAAGAGGAACTAAGTGAAGGCTATTTTCTACACGGGGAAGCACTGAAAAGCCTGTGTAGGCTGAGAAAACTAGGGATCCTGGTTGCGTGACCTGCAATGGGTGGACTGTGTGGTCTGACAACAGTGCCTAGACCAGAGACCCCTGAATGAGGAAAACCACAGACATTGTGGAATAAACCAAGGAGAACCATTGTAAGTGAACTGGTGAGGAAAGCCAGAAGGATGGTCAGGGTGACCTCGAGTTATGTTGAACTTTTAAAGAATGAAACAAATGTAAGTGACAGTTTTAAAGTCTTTGGGAAATGGACCCTTAGGACTTGAGGAACTGCATGCGTTGTCTTGGAAAAAAAGCCTCAAGACCTCATTTTGCTGTTGAATTGTGTTGCTTTGAATTTGGGGAAGGGAACCTTGAGGATTGTTTGGAACTGTGTTGCCTTGAATGTGAAAAGGTAACCATGAAACTTTTGTGGAACTTTCATGCACTTGGGGAAGGGGAGTTGAAAGAAAGCTTGGAGCTCGAAGAATCTCAGAACTTTGAGATAAATACCATTTCTTGTATTAGTGGCATGCCTACACATTGGTTAGCTTTAGTTAAAGAATAGGTTTTGGACACAGACAGACTTTGAAGTTGAACTCTTTGACTCAGGCGTTCCTTAGTTTTGTTCAGGTAGGGAAATCCCACCTTAGCACAGGGCAAGTTAGGCCTTCTAGCATCCTGACATTTGATTTAATAAAGCGTCTTTTCTTTGAACTTTAAGTCTGTTTTCTGTCTTGCTTCATGATGCCTTCACAGTTGACATGTGTGAACACTAATTTTGGAAACAATCCCTCTACTTGCCAAAAAATTGACCATCTGCTGCCCTTTACGCAATTGTTGGTCCACTCAAACAACAGAGAAGGATGATGGATGCTCTGGCCTGCTATGGTGTCAACAGAGTTACATTACAGTCCAGAGAGTTGGTGGACTTAGCCTAGCATGAACACTTCACTCACTCACTCATTCATTTGAGCTATTGCAAACAACTAACCATCAAAAGATCTTACTGTGATGGGCTTAGGCCACATGTTGACCCTTTGGACCTTTCCACTGGCACTCATAGGTCTTTGTTCTCAAAACTCAACGAAGACCATGGGGCAAGAAAGGGGGACGGTTGAGGTAGGTGATTTTGCATGTCTGGCCATTTAGGCTGGGTGGACATATTTATAGCAGGCAGTGGCCATCAACCATATCTGTCTAATATTGCTAATCCCCAAATCAGATGCCTCCTTGCTCTTGCTAGATGATACTTGAATATGAAGAAATTGAGTAGTTATTTGATTACAAAATGTAAGATATGCAAGGCAGAGGAGGAAAACTGCCCCATTTCATTCTTGCATGTCCGGCCTGTGAGTCTCTTAGGGTGCAAAGGGACCCTTTTTAAGGGTAGAAGGCCTTCTGGAAAATCCATGTCCAGCTCTGTCTTTCCTTTTGGGTTATTTCGATGGAGATATCACCAAGGGAACTGCAGGTTTTATATATGGGGCTTGGAGACAGAGATCAATTAAGATGGGTAGTCTCTGAGCTCTAGTTGTTCTGGCATTGTGGCAATCTGGGTCTAGGAGCATGGAAGTTATTTATCTATATATATTTGTTGGTTCAGTTGGTTGGAGTTGAAAGGATAACGGTCCCTTGCACTAACGGATGAAGTTAGTTGGTATCTGTAATTGAACCTGCGGCCTGGCACATGGTTTGTCGGTGAACCAAAACTCCAATGTTCCCAGGGGGTTAGCTACTGGATAATATGACAAACCTTGTTTTGTGATGGCGCTGACAGTTGGTTCTTAACCAGAGGTTGTAGCTCTGAATTGCTAGATTTGTTGAATATTTGAAATAATGGAGAAGGGACTCCTGACTTGTTATCATCGATAAGGGTTTAATGTAGGAACACATGAAATTTACAGGCCTAGCAAGGTATGATAGGTGAAGGTGAAACAAAAGCCAACGCGCGTTTCGACCGTAGTCTTTATCAAGGCTGTGATGGGTGGTGTAGTGGCGTGATAGTTGTGAGATGCATATTAGCGTTACATTTGGAGGACATTGATTACATACAGTTAGTGGTCACATATCGAGTTGTGGTGACAGTGTGTGACGTGTAGTGGTAGTGACAAGTTAATTTACAATTCGGAAACAGCACATGTATGGAAAGAATAGGTACAGTTTCACATTTATGCATTTGACAAGTTGACAATATGCGGATTACGTTGATGTCGAGGTACCAAGGAGAGAAGAACGGGATGGGGAAGGTGGGAAAGCAAAGAGGAGAGGATTAGAATACAAAGGAGCTATGTATGTTGATTGCAGTGATTGGAGAGGAGTGGTGCTTACCAGAAACAATGGTAGTTGATCCTGAATAGGATGGTAGCGCCTGGAGAAATCTCCCAATACGTGTGGGTGGTGGGCTGGATAGCCAATCTGGGGGAAGATAAGCCCAAGCGTGGTTATTAGGAAGGAAGGGCTCCCATTGGTCTAGCAGAGCAATGAAGCATAGGGGTGATGAGCGACTGGTCAATGCTGAATATGTAAGGTGTACCCTGAAAGAGGGTATGGGCGAAGAGCGTGGCTGGCAAAGGCCAGTGAAGATCGGAGTTGGTTGTGCTAAAAACAGGACACACATCTGAGGATGGCTTATAGGGATCCACTGTGAATGTTCAGTTCTTGTTGCCTTGCCTTCCTTCTGAGCACCTCAATGACATGGGTGATGGTGGAATGATGTGCCTGCACCATTGTGAATCTCATTGGAGGTAACAAATTCATAATAACATGACAAAAAAATTGGATTTGTAAAGTCAGCACATGTTTACATACAAAAAGTTTGCAAAGGCGAAAATAATGGCGTATACATAAAAAGAGCATGTTTGTGGTGCATCTGGTCAGATGAGCTGCTGAAAACAGAGGCAAATTGTGTTTTCCCATCTGACTATGTGCCCAAAAAGAAGCGCATCTGATCATATGCGCTCAGAGCAGGTGCAAATAATGTTTTGCATCCGATGACACACCTAAAATGTGCGTGTGATATGAGATGGGGCAAACACAGGCACCTATGTCAATAAAAAGTGTAGAAAATGAAGAAGTGCCTTTACACACATTTGGGAGAACCTGAGAAGGGCTGACTAGCATCCTGGACCATCCATGGTTTCAAGATGCCATCTAGATCAAAAGATGGGGACAATGGACAGGAGAAAGAGCTTTGCGCCCTAAACTTCACTGATGAAGAGGTTGAAGTGAAAGTGAAGTTTATGCGGACCATGAACAAACCCTCCTCTGCAAAGACAAGCAAATGGCCAGACTTGCAGTGGAAAATCCTCTGTGGACGGAGTTTACAAAAAATGTCAATGTGCTGTGTGTATCGCTGAGAACCATTAAGGAAATCAAAAAGCGCTAGAGATTATCAAGCACCAGACGAAAACAAGGATGGCAGACATGCATGCCCATGCCAGTGCCACTGGTGGAGGATCATCCACAGAGGTCACTTGACCCCACTTGAGAAGGCAGTCACCACCATGATAGATCCCATCGCTGTGGAAGGAATCGTTGGAATGAACACGTGTGCACCATGTCCAGGTGAGCAATGCAGAGATGTGTATGTACTTGCCATTTGATAGATGGACCCACGATTATGTAGTGAATACCACGCATTCATATACCAAAACCTGTATTCAGTAAAACAATGTGTAAAATTGCATGTAACACCTAGACCGCCACAGACCGAACTCTATGACATGAATGTGCTTGGGAATATGCATGGATCATCATGGCAAGTATGCACTGTGTTTATGTTCACCAAGAGGAGGGAAGATGGGAAAAACATCTATAGAGGCATCACTGATGAATTAGCAACCATGTCTGTTGAAGGGAATTACAAGTATGGGTTGCTCACATGTCACGCATGTTTGAACTCATTTTCCAAACAGGTGCCAACACTCAGGATGCATTGAATGACGATCCCGATATTTATTAATTTATTTATTTATTTCTACCTTTGTAAAACGCCCAAACCCTGAGGCACCAGTGCGCTGTTGCGTAAACTGGTTACATGATACATACTTAAAAAAATACAAAAGATTACAATATCACGGTGGGGGGCATTCTGAATGGTCGAACAAGTGTCTATAACCCGAGGTGGGTTAATCAAATTAGGTGAATAGCCAGGTTTTCAGTGCTTTGCTGAATGTCCAGTGGGCACTCTCTGCCTTTAGTTCCGAGGGGAGTGACTTCCATGGGTTGACTACAACCGTTGGTACGCTGTATAGGCTATCGCTGGAAGAACATTAGGAGGACGAGGTAGAGGCATCTACTTAGCAGGACACCACCACCACAGCAGAGATTCCCGTGCTAACCCTTTCTACGGGTCATCCAAGTGGTGAGGAGAAAAGGCCTGTCGAGGTCCCTGGAGTGGTGGCACAGCACCATCTGTGGCCGTAAGTGTCAATGTGCCTGACAATCGTCTGACACACGCACACCTTAGGAGAGGTCCACGCACCAACACTCCACTTCCCACACCCTATGCTCCCTGTGAGGACACATGTTGCCAACATTGCAGCTGCTAACCACTTGGCATATATCCTGGAAGATTATGTCACAGTGATGACAACAGCCTCCAGCAGTAGCTGTATCCCCACTTCCTCCTCCAATGACACACATGGCCAACAAGCACAATCCACTCTCGAGCCACCGTCTGCATCATAATCAGTCTCCAGCCAAAGACCCCCTCTCAACCTAGTGTACGCAGAGCCCATAAGTGACACATGTGTGGCCAGATGCCTTTTATTGAATTATTTTTTTGCACTTTTTTCCTTTTGTGGGGACACTGGGACTTGTATGGATTTTTGATATGCGTTTTTCTATATACAGAAGGTCTGATGTTAAGACTGCAATACATGTTCTTTTTTTAAAAACTCATCTGTGTGACGTGTCCCCTTAATGAATCTTGTACTTTGTGGAACTGTTATTATAGTTGATCAGCTCATCATCATGTTATAATCAGCTCCAAACCCTCATCTACCCCTTTTGCCTTCACCCTGCTACTTCTATATTTATGCTGTTGAATCATGTCTTTTGCATCAGTCATTATTAATGGTGTCAGAATATTTGGGCAATGTTATCTAAGTGTGGGGGCCTTTCATGCTGTGGTGTTTGCTTTATGAGAAAGGGTAGCAGCACTAATGTCGGTGGACAGTGCATTTGATTACTTTGTGAGGGCACTTGCTCTTGTTTGTGTTTGGAGCAAATTAAAGTGAGCCTTATTAGGTGCAAATCAGGAGCTTTTGCCACATCTTTGCTCCATTTGATTGGCGATCCCCTATTGCGTGCCTATTGTGTTTTTTTACATGGTTTCTACCCACTTTGCTCATGTTTAGAGCACATTTTGTGCTCCTTTTCCAAAGTAGTGCGTCTATGAGATGTGCACTTGTGCGAATTAGGTGCATCTATTTGTGTCGCATCTCGGATTTGTGCACTTCTTTTGGGAATCTGTTTTTTTCACGGCTGCAGTTCCCAACCGCTATCATTTGTTAATGAATGCACGTTGGGGATTTTCTGCCGTCGGATGAAACAGGCAGCAGAACCCAGGTTCTGGATTTATGTGCCTATTTACTCCCCGCCTGGAAAATCTGAGAAGCCCTGCAATAGTTGTAGGAAATTCTGTTCTCGATTACCTTTGATGTATGTAATAGCTCTATTTTTAAACAATGTAATATCAGTGTTTCCATTGTAATAATTTGTCATCTTTTATTTGAACAGTTTGTTTTATTAAGTTGGTTTGCAAAATGTACTGCTTATGAGCTCAGTGTAAAGTTGGGGAACTGAGTGTGAGAAGGGTTCATTGGAATATTTGGGGTTCACATTTGCAAACAATGTATCCAAAAAAGATTGCAGCTACTTGTCTGTGATGGTAGCTACTTCAGCTAAGGAGAGTCAGTGTTTCTTTGGAATGTTAAATACTTAAATGTATCTCATACAGGCATGTTCAAAACATGCTACTGAGATCACTTGGTTGCTTAAAGCGATCGTTCACTCAAAAATGTTCTTGTTTAAAATGATTATCCATAATGAAAAATATATATACAAATATTTTCTTTAAAATGTCCTATGTGCAGTTTTGGGGAAATCAGCCTCAAAGTCAGGATTTGTATTCACTCGGAGGCATCCATTTTGTACATTTAAGCAGCCTCTTGTGTTAATGTTAAACTCTGCTCTTGCGGCACTAATCAAGCAAAAAAACTACTGCAAACGTTTGCTTATTACTGCCGAAGAGCAGAGAATGCTGGCAGGCTGCCGCTGGAGGCTTGTGCCTGTGCTCTGGGTGAGTGCTGCCTCCACCCCTATTTGCATTTACTCTGGCCGGTGCAATCTCATAATAATCAATTTGGGTTCTCCAAGTTCATTTATATAGGATTGCAGCGTGCAGCAGAGTTTTCATAATTGCTGTGACTTTTGTTTTAAGTTTCTCTAGCTTCACCGG
Organism: Ambystoma mexicanum; assembly: GCF_040938575.1. Lineage (NCBI taxonomy): Eukaryota > Metazoa > Chordata > Amphibia > Caudata > Ambystomatidae > Ambystoma > Ambystoma mexicanum. The sequence continues at coordinate 435,478,448 of NC_090937.1, forward strand.
AAATATAAAACAAAGGTACCAGCAATTATAAATATTCTGCCGACGGGTGGCAGAGTCTTCATAATTCCCAGTCTTCTCTGGAAACTTAAAATGAAAGTACCAGCAATTATGAAGACTGTGGCGCCCGGGGGGTGGAGCGGAGTCTTCATCATTGCTGTGGCTTTCGTTATATGTTTCCCGGTCTTACCTGGAAACTTAAAACAAAACCCACATCAATTATGAAAACTCTGCCGTCGGTGGGCAGTGGAGTCTTGATAATTGCGGTCGCTTTCGCTTTAAATTTCTGGGTAAGACCGTTAAACTTAAAATTAAAATTATATCAATTATGAAGACTCTGCTGTCCGCCGGTGGGTGGCGGAGCATTTATAAATGCTGGTAAACATTTTTTAAGTTTTCTGTGCAGAATGGATGTGACATCAACAAAGGCATACTCTGCTCCTTTGGCAGCAAGAAGCAAAAGCTCCCAGTAGGGGGCTTGATTAGTGCTGTGTTAAAGTAAATTAATAATTGATATTATTCACTTTTATATGTTATTCTGTGTGCTTTTTTTTACGTTGAATTAATTGTGTGATTTTCTTTTTATTGTATAAATTATCATGTTCACCATGTTTGTATTAGTTCTTGGGTTATATTTGCTTTTAACTTAATGCTTTAGGTCGAAGTTGCACTTAGTTCTACGTGTGTGAGTGTTTTTTTTGTGTTGGCTCTTAAAACTTGGTTTTTGAGTTGTGATTTAGTTGCATGTCACAGGGGATGCCAGTAAATTTGCAGGTTCTCAGGCCTCACCGTGTGGAGTGGTCTTTGTGTAAGAGTGGCTGCTGTGCCGGCGGGAGTACTTCTACGAGGACTGTAAGTACTAAGACTACTGTCTCCATAACAGGTGGCTGTGTGTGCCCAGCTGACAAAAAAACAGCACAAACTCTGGGCACAAACTTCTCTTTTTAACTTTGAACTGCGTCGCAGAATCGCACCTACAACATCCAAGTTTCCATCTATTTAACCCAGTAGTATGGGCCTGGAGCCAGCCTCTGTTACCCAAGCGATGTAGAAAGGGTTGCAGTGGGGTGGTGTGGGGGCAGCCGTAAAATGCGGCACCTGCTGTGTGGGCATGCCGCTCTGCAAGGAGCTCTCGCTCAGATCAAATGAGGATAAAGCCTGACAGATGGATTGATTGTGGAGCCCCCGTGGGGATTGTCACGGACCATGCATGCCATATTTCAAGTAATACCGGCAACATATATTCTGAGATGATCCAAATTCTTTCACGCAAGCCACCGAAAATCACTTCATCAGCTGTTAATTCCACTGCAGCGTGAAATAAACCACGGGAAAGTCCTTCTGCGTGCACATTGACGTAGTCTAAATGCCTAGATCAAAAATCAAGCCTCTCTCCGTGGTGTGATGCAAACTAGTTCAGGATCCTCCGAAAGCCAACATGTTGATATGTTACGATGTGGCACGCATAAACCCTAATTTCAAAGCGAAACATTAACAAATCAAAAAGAACGGTTGCATGTGAAGCCCAGCTCGTAAGAATATAGATCAAAGGAACCACCTGCACCATTTCCTTTCACCGTTTTCCAAATGTTGTACCTAAGACTTTAAGTTTAGAAAAAAGGGAAACGTGGCAAAGGCATGGTAAGGCAATTCAGAAAAGGGGTTGTTATGAAAAAAATGGAGAACGCAGGAGATACAGACGTGCAGTGGCAAGATTGGAGCTTGAGACAGGAGTGACAGAATCCAGTGGATAAGGGGAGGGGCCGAGGTTTTCGTTTAAATAAATGGTGCTTTTTGTCTTGTTTTACCTGTTCCTTTTGACTAGAATAATGAAGCTACACTTTGCATCAGTACTTAAAATCAAACACATCTTTGACATTAGAATAATACTTTGCTGGGCTGCATGTGAGAGCTTCCCACCGCCACCCACCCCCAGAATGCTCTTCCGAGAAGTTTACAGGAGCCCCCCTGCCCAGGTATGCACAGTCATCGAGTGCATCTGATGCTTTGCGTACTTGTACTATTGCTGTGATTCTTCTTTGCTTCTGTTACCATAACCTTGTATATGGCTGTACTGCCGCAAGCATCGGTGAGTCCTCACTTTCAGGGTTGTGTTATGGATAATCTCATCACGCACTTTCAGGTAGTATCTAGAACAGATATGCTGACCTGAGAAATTCTCCTGCCAAAAACATAGGGGCTGATTCATGGAACAAACGTGTGCCGAAAATCCCAGCGCAAGCAGGCACAAGGTGGCGCAAGCGTGAGAAAGTAAGCGCATGCGCACGCGTGCGATTCAAGGAAGGCGCTGCGTGTGTATACCACTGGTTGTGCGCCAAATCCGTGCATGGCGCACGTGGGCGCACACGTCATCAAACGGTGTGCGCTACGTGCACAGCGAAAGCACACATAGCGCGGCGCACACAACAAAAGTGGGCGGAACAGTGGGCGTAACACATGGAATGGGGAATAACGCGTGAAAAAGAAGGCGTAACTGGGGAAGTACTGCAGGGAACTACACAGAACGCCAACACGCACACGAACAACCTATATTCATGGATCCAAATACGGGAAACCTGCACACGGCAAAAGACGCGCATAGGTATCAACGCGTCCGCCACAGGAAGGCAGGTGTAAGCGTCCCTGCGCACAGTATAAAAGTGTGCTCAAACAACAAACACGTATATACCGCTATGATGAATGCCCCATTTGTCGCAGCACTGATCGTGGGACGCCGCAGAAGGAGGAGAATAGCCAGGGCAAGCATTTTTTCACCCCGGACAAGCCTTTTTGGGATGCCTGACGACCAGGTCTACGGCAGGTATAGGTTTACACCTCGTATCATCCTAGAACTGGTCAGGGAGTGGGAAGATGACCTTCCATCCCCCACCCTCTGCTCCCAACCATTGAGCCCCTTGGAGAAGGTGCTCAATGTCCTGCATTTTTTTGCCACTGGGTCATTTCAGCAGACTACTGCCATAGTGGGGGGGGGTGTCTCACAGGCCACGCAGTCTCACTGCCTACACCAGGTCTTGGCAGTCATGACAGTGCGCCCCTCAGTCCGCAGGTACATATACATGCCCAGAACACCCACAGAAAGGCAGGCCGTTGTCCAGGACTTTTACAGGGTGGCACACTTCCCCAAAGTGCTTGTTGCCATAGATTACACCCATGTGGCCCTACGTCCACCTAGGGCCACTGAGCACATCTTCCGAAACCGCAAGCACTGGCATTCCATCAACGTGGAAGGTGGTATGCGATGCAAAGGGAATCATCACCTCTGTCTATGCAAACTACCCTGGCTCCACCCATGACAGTTTCATATACAGAATGTCCGCCCTGAGCCGAGCCCTGGAAGCTGGGCAGTATGGCGACACATGGCTTCTAGGTGAGTACAAATGCCTGTGCACATGCATGCATGTCACGCACACACACAAATACACAAAGCCCAATAATCACAACCATCATCACCTCTCCAGGGGACAGTGCCTACCCTCTGAGCAACCACATGATGACGCCAATCCGGAACCCCACCACACTACCCCAGGTAAGGTACAACGCTGCCCATATTGCAACCAGGGCCATAGTGGAGCGCACATTCGGAGTGCTCAAGTCACGCTTCCACTCCCTTGACCGCTCTGGCGGGCAGCTACTCTATGCACCCCCAGTAGTGTGCAGGATCATTGTGGCAGCATGTGTCCTGCACAATGTTGCAACACGGCAGGGCGTACCGGTGGACATGGTGGTGCCCCCACATCCCCAACTACAGGCACAGGCTCTGCCCATGGGAGGGGACAGGGCACGTAACGAGGCAGCCTGGCACATACCAGGTGACAATCGATGATGACAAAGAGACAGTCAACTGTCACAAACTTACCACCCTGAGAATGTTGCGATGCAAGTGCCACATTGGGCCTCATTACGACCCAGGCGGCAAGTTACCGCCTGGGTCGTACCTTTACCGCCATGGCGTAAACTATGTTTACGCCATGGTGGTTGGCGGACTTACCGCCCCATTCCGAGGTTGGCGGGGCGGTAAGTCCCCATTAACCCATTTACCCTTCCCCATTCCCATTTTTGCCCCATAGGGCATAATGGGAGTGGGGAAGGCGTTAATTACGCCACCGTAAATTACGGTGGCGTAATTAACGACAAGGTCCCTTAGCGCCATGGATTTTAACACCTGCTAAAAGCAGGTGTTAAATCCTCCATGGCGCTAAGGGACCACGGAATCAGGCGGTAAGGGTCGGCGCTGTTTACGCCGCCGTAAACCCCTTACTGCCTGGGTCCTAATGAGGCCCATTGTGTGCAACCCTAGCTACCTAAACATAAGCAATCCTGTGTGACCAAAAGGCACATATGCAAGGTGTGAATCACACAGATCTGCAAAACAGGCCATGACTATCACTGCAGCAATAGCCAATAAGGTACACATTGACTTGTGAAACATGTAAAGTGGCATCACACAATGATGCCTGGCATGGAATCAGATGAAATGACTGACCAACAACCTCCCACACAAAATAAGTCATACCCAAATGCATTCCAGAAGTTGCAGTTGTAACATAACAATGAATGCCTGTCTACATGCACATTGTGCATTGTAAAATCAACACTGCAGCTTCTGTGTGCAGTGCCCACCTCATGCAACACACTGCTCAGCGCACAGCATAGTGAACAGCCATTGTGTGTGACGCACACCCTGAGCATCACACTCAAGCGTCAAAATACATCAAAAAGCAAATTACGCATGTACAGGATCCACAATTGGTCATAGATCATGTGCTATAGGGACACAGTGGGCACCAAAAGGCAAACAGAGTGTACATGTGGACATGGAAGGGTGGTTGTACATGTAGTGAATCATAGAGCGAGTGTGTGGGTCAGTAGGGACATGCACTCAATATATGCATGTGCAATCAAGTGACCATCTGTTTCCTCTGCACATCACATGTGAACATCCACCATGTGTACACCCCAGCATGTCAAGCCACAACTATTCCCTCACACCTGAAAGGTAAACACAACACATGAACAGGCATTGATCAGCAGAATACATCATGTACATAGGATACTGCAATTACAATGTCAGGGTGTGCATCACACTGTAGGGCAAGGCAACTGTCAACAACAAAACATCCCCCTCCCTCACAAATGACCATGACCCACTGAACAACTGCACCTGGGTTATCTAGCCTTCATCCTTGAAGTTCACCTGGTCACAGGATCACCCATCCCCTTTGTCACCATCTCCCACCTTGTGTGCAAAAAGTGTCCAGCACCCTCATAGGCCACCTTGACTTGCAAAAACACCACATCAAAGATAACTCAAAGCAGGCCAACACAGAAGCCAAGTACTACCACAATGACGTAACAACCAAGGTAGCACAGTAAAACAATTTCACAACAGGATGTGTACCATGTGTGGTACATAACACAGAATAATGCACCACAAACTGATGTGTACTGTCACTGCTCCTATGTACAGGTGCAGGAGTGTCACAAACCAACCACCCCCACCGTGGCTGTGTGCCTGCAAGGTCAAACTCACACAGGCCTCTGGCCCTGGTGGGGAAGGAGGGTCAGGGATATGCAGTCGTGACAGGCATAGCTATACTGGATAACTGGAATGAGGGGCAGGAGAGGGGAGTAGGATTCACATGGGAAAGTAAGAAATGCACAAAACTGTACCACTCACATTAACACATAGACAAGTACACCAAACCTGATCATCATGCACATAGTAACAAATTACTCAAATGGAAGACAAACAGAAACTTATCTCTGGGGTGAGTGCTGGCCTCCTGCCTGCGCACTCTCAGGTCTGGTAACAGGAGCAGTTTAATGCTGCAAAGAGAGCCACAGTTACTAATCTGTGCATGCCTATAACACACAAACACACCACCATATATGCCCCAAAGTAACAAAATACTCTACAAACAAACAATGTGGTGTGGATGCTTCGTACCCATACGTAACATTACCCCTGTGATGGTTCATACACAGTCAATGCAGTAAGTCATGCGCCGCTGGGTGCGTTGCAAATGGAAGATCAATATGTCACGAATCACACAACATGCAATGTTCCCTGGGTAAGCAGCCAGACGCATATAACAAGGAATGACTTCAGAACAAGTCATGTTCCACCATGACCCAAAAAAAGTAGGTAGTGCATGTGTCAAATTCTACATGGTAATGAAATGCACTGCACACAAGTCTGTTCCTTGCTGTCTGTCCCTAGGAGCTGCTTCTTTCCATGTCTCGGAATGCTACATGGCTAATACAAGTGCCGCAATGGACCATGGTGAACCGGAGGGTATGTGCCACTCGCCCTGCAGGGGCCCCATACAACTTTCCCATCAACTAGCCATTAGTCCACCAACGCATCTCAGCTGTATTGTGCGCATCAACACCAATATTTGTCCAAGCTCACTGTCAGTGCTGCTAGTAATCATGCATGTGCAACTGGCCAGGTGGAAGGTCTGCTGCGTTGTGGCCCCCCTGTCCTGCTCACCTTGCCTGGAGTCCCTTGAAATACGTCAGCTGTTTTCGGATGTATGAGCGCAATCCCTGTGCCTCTGCTTGCGCACACATGCGCATGTCGGCACCACCAAACGTGTCCAGCTTCCAGACGTCCAATGGCCCATGTCTGCTGGCAAAGGTGGTCTGGAGGCTCACCCCCCTGCAGAAAGGGCATGAAACACATGATTAATGCTTTAAAATCATCTGTGTGTGTCTCTTCAGGCATTACATGACTGGACCATGTCAGAGACGTACAACACAAATCACACCATCAGTCCGTCTTTCACAGGCAAACTGTTGAACACACCATCTACGCCATGAATTGCAACAAACATGTACAGTATAGATAATTAACATACTACACAATGAATATCAATGAATGTACACATCAATCATGAAACCCCCCATCTAGCGAATGAAGAACAGTGGTCAATAACACCTATATCATCCCCACTAGGGGTGTTAACACATGTTTCACAGCAGCAGACATGCCACAGATATGACAGTCCAGAGCCCTTGTGTAATAGGCTGTTACACCGAACCATCCTTGCGAGCACATGGATAAGGGAAGAAGGAGTGGCATATGTGAGTCAAGGACCCCAAGCTGCAAACACATACACAAGACAAGCTTGAAGGGCCCAGCTGGAACAGACAGTCGATGCTCTCAAAAGCCACAAAGCACCACACCGTCACATGAAAACACAATAGACAAACAATTTCAAACTATATTAACTAATTACACTAACTATGAAAAACCTACATTACCTATTTAAACTAACTATCAAAATGAAACTAAACTAACTAAACGAAAAGAAAAATCAAAAATGGCCACATACAACCCGGGGGGGAGGCACCCAGGAGGGGGGAGGTACAGGGTGCTGCTCAACACCCACATACGATGATGTTGAGGAAAACAAAAACCCTCCATGGGCTCAACGCCTGCACAGCCCGACCTATGTGGGAGATAGATTGTCATCCGAGTCTGGCTCTTCCTGGAAAGGGGGACGTGGCACAGGAGCCTGACCACGCCTAGCCACAGCTTGCCCCTTGTTGGCAGCAAGTCTGCCGGACGGGTGAGCCTGGTTCTGTGTGGCGATCACACGTAGGTCTGCATGCAGTACCTCCCGTGATACACGTGCTTCCTCTTGCAAGGTAGCACATGTAACACAGAGTTCATCCTGCAAGGTCAGCTGGACAGCTGCTGCACCTCCTGGCAAGCATGTAGCTCAGCCGAGATGGTATGCTCAAGCTGCGCAAACCTCTCCTCTGCCCGCTCACTCTGGGACATCAGAAGGACACCCAGAGTGGATCTGAGGGAAGCATACTCTTGCCTCAGGGCCTCCAGGTGTGCCTCTGCGTGAGCAGCAATTGCTTTACGCAGAGACAACATTTCAGCCTGGCGTGCCCTGTCTGAGGCCGCCATGCCCAGCTTTAGCGAGCGGGCTGTGGACCGTGCCGCCTGCTGCTGGAGAAGCACCTGCCTAGCAGGGGGGAGCACGGATGGGGCCACACAGTCCATGCTCTCAGCAATGTTCTCCATCGCTGCCCCCTGCCGTTCAGAATTGGCAGTCATGTCTTGCTCTCACTCAGTATACTGCGGTTGCGCGCGGCGACCGCATTGCTGGGCTTGACCCCTGCGGGACCCAAGGACTGGGTGTCCTCGTTGTGTTGTCACCGCCCGCGGCTGCACGACTACATGCCCCTGTCGACGTGATGGCCCAGGTACATCAGTGGCTGGTGTGGAGGGTGACCCTGCATCCCGATCCACCACAGGTGGAGGTTACAAGACTGTTTGACCCCTCAGTGCAGGTGTCGCGGACAGATGAGTGTCCACATCAGAATCACTCACCCCTGACATATGGACCTGATGCTCATCCAACTCGACATGGACGTCAGAGTGGTCATCAGGGCTGGACTCATAGGCAGCCAGAGACAAGATGGACTGTAGCACATGTGGGTTTTTGTGGCCTACCAGCCCACGACCCCCACTTGTGCCGGGTTGCTGTAGTGATGACAACCCTGTGCCTGGCATGACAACACCATTCTCTGGCTCCATTGCGTCATCATCTGAAAAGTAGAGAGAAAAAAGGTCACTACACATGTTAGAGGCGCACAACACACACACACACACAGACACCAAACACATCAAGCAGACATGTCAAACACAAAATAAAACCTGCCATGCATGCTGGGTCAACTTGAAATTGCTTCTGTGATTAGGCATGTCGAAATGTGTCAGTTTGCACTGAAGTGGGTGGATACAGTGCAGCAAATATGTACGTTACTCACTATCTACATGTGCAAGAACTTCATGATGTGTGTCAGAAAATGTGAAGGCAGTGCAATGCAAGGTCAGCTTCAGGCATCACGTGCAATGTGCATTCAATGGGTAGCATGTCTACAAGTAAACCACCCCTCCCCCCAAGTGCAAATGCAGGGATGCCTAGCATGGTATCAAAAGGCTGAACATACACCTGTGTATTGACAGACAGTGTTGACTAGCATCAACTGCATCATGTGAGTCAAATGACAAAACTGCAAATGATGATGGAACAGTAAACAGGACACATGATGAAACCTTTGGAGTACACCCACGTGTGAAGAAGATACTACACCAGTTGGACAGAGTCATTGGCCATTAAACAGGCTGAGGCATGTGACCCACACAGACCGTCACACCCTAAACATGTATGTGACGCAGGACTGAGCCACAGTGGAAATGGGAAAGCTGATGAAATGCCATGCAATGTAGGTCCTCCTGGACTCCTACCACAATGATCATCCAGTCAAGGACACATAGGGGCATGAGTGGAATACACATGGAGCATGAATGGGCACTCATGTCCCTGCTGGGCATCTGACCTCTGCACAGTCCAAGTGAGACACCCTTCATCAAGTACAAAGGATGTACCACACAGCATATGTCTGGCAGATTGGCTGCTGGAAGTCAGCATGTACACAGGACGCATCAACAGGGAAGTACTCAACAGCAAAATTGAAGCATATCAGTGTTAAGGTGGTATTGGGGTGCAGAGGGTTGATGGAGGGGCAAGGGAGAATGCCTACATGGAGTACCTGCATGCAGGCAAAGGACATATGCACGTCAGTCATGCTTTGACATAGTCCCTGGGCTGAGAGGAAGGTCACTTCACGCTACATGCTGAAGGGCCAGTGAGCTGGAACATGGACTTGAGGGGCATCCTGGTGACCAGCATGTGAGTAGGGTGCAATAGTGGTGATGCAGACATTCCCCCTCCGCTCCACATGTCCACCATCCAGCAGAGCAGACATGCATCAGGGAAGCATTGCATTACTTGCACATCAGAACCATGTACACGTGACATGTAGTGGCAGTCATGCACAACACATCACACAAGTGAAACACACGTGTCCACAACAGACACGCAGCAACACTCACTGGACTGGGCATCAAAGTCCGGCATCTCTCCCACTCCTTCGACTGATTCAGATGGTATGAACTCTGCAACAAGTGACTCATGCGGAGTGAGGTCTTCCTCCTCAGGTGCAGGCCCACTGCCAGTCACCAGAGTCAAGTTGTAATTTGAGGCACGCTTAGCCTTAGCGCTGCGTTTAAGGTCATTCCAACACTTTTTGCACTCTTGCGCCATGCGCACCTCATGGCCGAATGCACTCACATGTTCCGCAACTTGCTTCCAGTGGGTATCACGGTGGGCAGCCGTAGTCTGATAATTAGGACCCACTAGCATGTCAAGGCTGTGACCCAGCAAGTAGTCCACGAGGCAGTCGAGTTCCTGGTTGCAGAAAGGCTACTTCCTCGACGTGCTGGAGGTCGTGGCTGTGTGTGGGGTCCCAGCATGTGCTGCAGGTGCAACCTTCCTCCTCTTGGATTGTGGCGGAGACCCTGGCTGGCAAATGCCGCCCTGATCACTATGGCCAGTAGCACCGGTGGATTGAGCCAAGGGAGTGCCAGGTGGAGGGTCGACCAAAGGCCTGACTTGCGTCAGTGGCAGCTGGGTGCCCTCTAATGGGCCCTGCGCAGCAACATCCGCTGTGGCAGGGTCATTGACCACGACAGTCCTGGTTGGCAGACTCACAACCGGGGTGTTGTTGGCTGCATCTGCCCCTGCACTTGCCAACACCCGGCTGGTCGGGGCAGCAGATGACATTACTGCCCCATGAACACGTGTCTTGGTCAGGGCAGCCCTGCGTGCACCTACGGTTTCCCTCCTGGCCTGTTGGAAATTTTCCAAGGGCTCTTCAAGTGCCAACGCAGCCTGCGCTGGCAGACCGTGAGCCTGGGTGGTGGTGTCCACAGCTGCACCTGCAGCTACCACTGCCCTTGAGCCCGTGGCAGTCGATGAAACAGACTGCCGGGTCACACGGGCACCAGTGTCAGATGCAGAAGCTGCATCTCCCGGAACCACAGGGGGTGGTGGCAAGACTGCACCGACACATGGCACAACATCGTGCTCAAGTGGCGCAGCCCTGCCTCTTCCCCCTCTGTGGCCACCCTGGACACCCTGGAGTCCCCCTACTCCCTGGTCACCCGGGCCACATCCCTGACCACGGCCGCCACGAGGAGGATGCCCAGCTGAGGCGCCCTTCACCTTTGGTGGCCTCCCATCCATGGCATAGATGGAGTAGTGCCGGCACAGATGGAGGAGTGCCAATGGGATGTGTACACCACAATTGTCATGGGCAATTGGGGTGAAGGGGGTGGGATGCAAGATGTTAACAGCCCGCCTGCACCTGCAAGGCTGTATGTGACCCCGGTGATGTAGTGACGGGTCACGCAACGCTCAGGCACCTCAAAACTGCAGAAAAACCGTGCATACAACCCTGCAGCCTACGTGCATGGAATCAACCTCCCGCACTACGCGGTGGCACCCAGTAACACGAAAAACGCATACCCGTGGGACACGCAGGCTACTATGACCTCGAAAACAGGTGCGATACACAGGGGCACCCGTGGTGGGAAAAATAGCGTGCGCGACTCACCGTCTGACTAGCGTGATAATGAAAAACATGCGTAGCCAATACCCTTGCCAAAAGAAGAGATACGCCCTGATCCGCTGTGAAGTTGTGATGGCGCACGAAACAACACAAAGCAGCAACACACGTCGGTCTCCACGAAAAGCACGTACAGGGAACTGCTGGCCACGCTCACCTTTAACCCGTGCTGAGGGAAACGCCTGTGCGCGTCACGTCACTTACGCGTAGGCCCTTTCCTCGGATTACACGCATTCACACGTGGACGTGTAGTTTTTTCATGTGCGCTGAACCACTATGCCCACGTTACGAGGGAAATGCCTGCGCACGTAACGTCACAGACGCGCTTACACGCTAAGGGCCTTTCCTCGAATTACACGCAGACGTGCAAGATTTTTACGTGCCAAATCACTCCATATCAAGCTGGCCACGCAACAACACACGGAAGACCACGCTCCTGCCCAGAAGGCCGAATTACTGCCCCCCAGAGCCCCGAGCATGCTCCCACCTGCCATCTGCTGCTGTCTGCCTGCCTGCTGCCCACGTGCCCTGCTATTTGGTGCCTGCACGTCAGCCAGGGTTCCAGTTGCTGTGTCCACCCCTGCTGGAACAGAAGACTCCCGAATGGGATACCATCGCTCCACAGCCCAGCCCCAGGACCCAGTTGCCCACCCACGCCTGCTTCGGGGCTCGCAATGTCAGGGCAAACACCATCTGAGACCACTGGTGACCCGCAGCCAGAGAGGCAGAGGGCCACTAGCTTCAGTGTGAAGGAAGTTGGTGTCCTGGTGGAGCATGTCCTGGGGCATTATGATGCCCTTTTCGGAACATCACGCGCCAACAAGGAAGGACGGGAGAGGATCTGGGATGACGTAGTGGTTGCCATCAATGCGGAGGGGGTGGCAACCCGCGACATCAAGCACGTCAAGAAGCGCTGGGAGGACTTCAGGTCCAGGACCCTCCACAAGGCCCGGCACCTCGCAGAGGGGGTCCGGGTCAGCATGAGTGACATCCAGATGAGGATCCTGGAACACGTATGCCCAGCCCTCCATGCCCAGATCCTTCGGAGGAAGACCCGTCTGGAGTTGAGCGGTAAGTGGCCAAGCATTGGTGTGTGACACAGGGCATGTTGCAGTGTGCTGGTAGTCTGATACTTGGCTGTATGTGTGACATGGGCCATCTATGGATGTGTGTGTGTGCAGGGACATTGTGGTCATGCATGTGAGACCAGTAATGTGCGAACCACATGGTTGGTGCATGAGTTCCAATGCAACATGGGGAACTGTATGGCAAATGCAAACATGAAAGCATGCCAGTGTCTGTTCTTGCACATGGTGGGGGTCTGAGGGATGGGTGCTGCTGTCATGTACAGGGAGTTGGAACAGGCCATGCGTGCCTCCCTGCGAGACCTCGGGGCCGGGACAGAGGCCCGCCTCCAGGAAATAGACATGGAGTTCGATGATGCCCTGGCCAAAAACATCACTGAGTGAGCCGCAGGACTTGCCCGTCACCATTGTAAATAGTTTATAGTGTTAGGTTTCCTTTTTTTTTCTTATTTTGGGGCTTTTGGACTATGCCCCCCATGGTGGATGGGCTGCCTGTGGGACATGACCAGGGGAGCAGGGTAGTCCCCTGTGGTGTGGGCTGCCTGCAGGGGCCATGGAAGGGGTAGAGGGGACACCTGGGAGGACCCACACTGCCAATTCACGTGTAGAACTCCCCACGCACCACACTGGATACACGTACCCCACTCAGACAGCAAAACCGCGTGTGAAACTTCACGCGCACCCCAGTAATACACGTACCCCGCTTGCACAGGGCCAATCGCGTGTGACACTTTCCGTGAACCCCAGTAATACATGTACCTCGCTCGCACAGGGCCAATCGCGTGTGAAACTTCCTGTGAACCCCAGTAATACACGTACCCCGCTCACACAGGGCCAATCGCGTTTGAAACTTCCCCAAACCCCAGTAATACACGTACCCCACTCGCACAGGGCCAATCGCGTGTGAAACATCCCGCGAACCCCAGTAATACACGTACCCCGCTCGCACAGGGCCAATCGCGTGTGAAACTTCCCGCGAACCCCAGTAATACACGTACCCCGCTCACACAGGGCCAATCGCGTGTGAAACTTCCCGCGAACCCCAGTAATACACGTACCCTGCTCGCACAGGGCCAATCGCGTGTGAAACTTCCCACAAACCCCAGTAATACACGTACCTCGCTCACACAGGGCCAATCGCGTGTGAAACTTCCCGCGAACCCCAGTAATACATGTATCCCGCTCGCACAGGGCCAATCGTGTGTGAAACTTCCCACGAACCCCAGTAATACACGTACCCCGCTCGCACAGGGCCAATCGCATGTGAAACTTCCCGCGAACCCCAGTAATACAGGTACCCCGCTCGCACAGGGCCAATCGCGTGTGAAACTTCCTGCGAACCCCAGTAATACACGTAGCCCGCTCGCACAGGGCCAATCGCGTGTGAAACTTCCCGCGAACCCCAGTAATACACGTACCCCGCTCGCACAGGGTCAATCGCGTGTGAAACTTCCCACGAGCCCCAGTAATACACGTACCCCGCTCGCACAGAGCCAATCACGTGTGAGACTTTCCGCGCAGCGGGGTACGTGTATTCGGAGGGGTGCGCGGGGAGTTTTACAGGCGTTTTCAAGGTTGTGAGCCTGTGTGCCATGTACGGGATTTGTGCGCTGTACATGGCGCACAGCGAGGGGTTGGGGGCGTAACTGGCGCTGCTGCAGGGTCGATGTGCCACTCTGCGCCACGGCTTGTTTTGGATGTTAAAATCCATGAATACGCTGTGCGAGGAAATGGATTTTAGCGCACGCGGCTGGCGCAGAAAGTCGCACGCACACACACAAGGGCATTACAATAGTCAAGCCTAGAGCCAATGATGGCCCTAGCAATATTGAGGCAGTTTTCTTGTTATAGGAATGGCAGACTGCATTGATTAGTGTTGAGTGATAGGCTGATGACGACGCATTGACCTGCCTCTCCATGGTCAGGCTGGGTTCAAGGTATACGCCCAGAGTTTTCATTACTTGTGACACAGTGATGGGTATGTTGTCTATAGTGAATGAGCAGTACTGCTTGTCCAATTTACACAGCGTTGTTGTGGATCCAATTAGCAAAAGAGTTCTGTTTTTTCACTGTTGAGACAAAGCCAATTTTCAGCCATCCATGATTGAATTGTTGAGTAGATGAGATTGAGGGTGTTCATATCCGAGGGATAGTCACCTTTTCAGAGGTATGAGCACCTGCGTGTCATCTGCATAATTGGTATATGAGATGCCCATGGCGTCGAGGATTTGAAATAGGGGCCTGGTGAAGAGGTTGTAGAGAGTAGGGGCTATGCAGGATCCTTGAGGGACACCACATTTGATTGGACTGGGAGTAGCACTCGAGGAATCCGAGAACACCTTCATGACTCTACCTTTAAGAAATGATGATATCCATTGACAGACCTTTGGGGAGAAACTGGCTGTGGAAGATAGGTGATGACAAAGTGTTTTATGGTCAACCAGGTCGAAGGCCGCTGAGAGGTCTAGAAGAAGGAGGAGAGCCAGCTTGCCTATGTCTCTCAGGTCATCCATGTGGTTTTTAAGATCAAGTAATGCTGATTCAGTGCCATGCCGTGGACAGAATCCGGACTGGCGTTGTCCCAAAAGTTGGTGGTCTTCCAAGAATTTCTGCACTTGCAGGTAAGCTGCTTTGTCCAGTATCTTTAGCAGGAAGGGGACGATGGTGATGGGTCTGTAATTCCCAGGTACCAGGGGGAAAAGAGATGTTTTTTTTAGGAGTGGCCGGACCCAAGCCTCCTTCAGTGACGTTGGGACTTGGGCGGAGCGGAAGGATGAATTAATGAATGCGGTGATGAAAGGGGCGAGGGCAGGAGCACAATCCTTAATAATATCTGCCGGGCAGGCATCTCCTTTGCAATTGGAAGGTTTGATGGACTTGATAATGGCAATGACTTCCGATTCGCTCATGTCTGAGAATTCAAATGTTGGTATCTCCTTATATACAGGTGTTGAGCAAGGTGGACTGGCACCAGAGTCTAGAAGAGTGGATATGGCTGTTTGATGAATTAGAATTTTGGATTGTTAGCTGTCCAGTTTGTCTAGCATGGCATTTTGAATAGTGTTACCCCATGACTCGTCCTTTATGAGGGTTGATGGGGGGATAGTGGCAGTCTCTAGTTCCCTGAAAATGGCAAAGATTTCCTTTTCCTGGTTCCTGGTTCTACGATTTGCACTATACACCCCTGTCAATCTGTTTCAACGTGCTCAAAGTGGGGAGAGCAAAACAAGAAGGCATGTGAACAGAGGGATGATCCCATCAACTAGCCGAGTTAAGTCCCGAGGTGGCTTTTAAGCAGTAAATAATCCATCACTATCTGTACTTGATCAAGCGGGTTGTCTAGGTTTGTTGTCACCAAATGCATGACAAAATATAAGGAGATTCTGTACTTTTCAACTCAGTCTTACCAGTGAAGCGCCTATTTTATCCTCAGTGTTCATATTTGAGGGTTCCTTTTTCTGTAGTGAAGAAGAAGCATGCATTGAGCACTTTTTTAGTTTAAAGATGTATTGGATGCATATAGGTACACAAGGCCAATAATACAAAAACATCATGTAATAAAAGCAGTATTACATGTAAAACCAGAAAAATAAGATAACATAGAATTGTTACTTAAGCCAAGCAACCTAATAACATATAGTTTCAAACACAGTCATTTTAATTTTTAAGTTTTGAGGGGGAGAAACATTACCCACAACAGTAGAGAACATCAACAGGACAGAACATCCACAAGAGGAAGAAGGGAGGGAGGAGAAAGAAGGGTAGGGTACAAATATAACAAGTCAATTATATGGTGATATTTCACTAGATATTAATGAGAATTTACATGGATAATAAATCATTGAAAAAATGCCATTTCAACTGATTTATATCTAGCAAATCAGATGAGGACGCATTACAGCCTTCTAATCTATGAATATTACATATGGAGTTACACCAGACTTTATAATGAATTTGGTTTAAGTTTTTCCAATTGCTTGTGATGTTTTAGATTGCTACCATTAAGCATAGATCAAATAGGTATCTAGCATATTTGTTGACAGAGTTGTTATTTAACAAGGAGCTATCTAATATAACAGAATCAAAACTGAAGTTAATAGATAGGTTAAAAATACATTTGGTGGTATTCCATACAGAGTATATATTGACACTCTATGAACATATGCTTGAAAGAACCTTGAACTTGTAAGCAGCTTCAGCAATTACCATTAGGTGATAGTCCACATTTGAAAAGAGATGTAAGGGTGATATAGGCTCTGTGATGAAAAAAGAATAGAGTCTGAATAAGACTTGCAGAGGTGGTAATTTTAGAGATATGTTGCCATTGAAGGGGCCAAGAAAACGGATGATTCAGCAGCGAGCAATCTCTTCTCCAGTCGTTGTGAAGACAATCAATTCTAGGGGTTAGAGGAGTACCCATAAGGATGTTGTAGTATATGGAGGCGGACGAATAGGTGTTCAGCATCTGAAGTAATCTTAGCGGATCAGGATTATTGGGGCTATGCAACAGCATTTCAAAGTTTTCAACAATCGCAGCAATAACATTAAGAAACTGAGATAAGGAAGAAACAGGTAAATGAAATGTGGCAATAAATTCATCAAATGTAATAGGAGTGCCACATTTAAATATTTGATTACAAAATTTGATACCCCTAGAGGGCCATAGCTTCCAGTAAATTGATTTGCCTTTAATTTTGATCAAGGGATTATACCAAATGAATGGGGATATGAGTGAGGATTGATTTGTAATGAATGGAAACATGAAAATCTTAAGAGAAAGAATAGATTGACGAAAATATAAATATTTCAGAAATGTATTTTTCCCTTTAATAAGGTAAAGGTCAGCCAGGGACATTGGGGAAGCCATAGCTCTCTCCAGGGCTACCCACCTAGTCACTTGAGATGTTTCATCTTGAGAAACTACCACTGTGTTTGCTTAGTAGTAAAGGCAACATGATATTTTTTGAAATCACAGAAACTTACCCCTCCTTTGGAGCGGGGTCTTTTAAGCTTATAAAGACATTCTGTGTTTCATTTTCCCCCATAAGAATTTAGTAAGACAAGAATCTATAGATTTGAAGAAGGAAGGAGAAAGAGGAATGGGCAGCATATAGAGGAGATATAATATAATGGGGGAAATCATCATCGTAATTGATTCCAGACGGCCCCACCAAGAAAGATATAGAGGGGACCAGGAGGAAACTAATTCTTTGATTCTGGCTAGTATACTATCTGAGTTAAGTTTACGAGTGCTATTAATGGAGAATGAGATATGCATACCTAAATATTTGAATCCAAGGGGACACCACTTGATACCTAAAATACTAGTGTGAGACGGGGTGCAATATATATTAAGTGGAAGGATTTCCGATTTGTTGGTATTAAGTTTGTAGCCTGATGCCTCTGAAAATTTAAATATCGTATTAAGTGTTGGGCACTTTGTTGAGGGTTCTTTAAGAATAGAAGTACATCATCGGCATAAGCCGCTGTTTTGATATGCACATTTTCAAATGATAAACCTGAAATATTATCATTTTGTCTTATGGCTTCAAAAAAAGATTCTAACCCCAGATTAAAGAGAATAGGGGATAGTGGGCAGCCTTGACGTGTTCCTCTAGATAAAGGGAAACAAGAGGATAATTGACTATTTACAAAGACTGCCATTTTGGGGTTGGAATATAGAATCTGAATTATAAATAGAAAAGGGGGACCAAAACCATGCCATTTCAGCGCTTGGAACATATAGTCCCATTCAACTCTATTGAAAGCGTGTTCAGCATCGAGAGCTATCACGGGAAAGGGGTCATTTGATTTGTTTAAGATGTCAATGATGTCTAAAAAGAGTCTAATATGGGAGAAGGATACTCTACCTTTTACATATCCAACTTGGGCTTGCTTAAGAAGATTAGGTAGGAATGGAATAAGTCTATTGGCAAAACTTTTTGCATATATGTTACAGTCTGAATTGATTAGGGGAATTCGATGATAGTTTTGGGGAAGTTCGGGATTTTTATTTGGTTTTGGAAAAACTATTAGCATTGCTTCTGAAAATGAACCTTGGGCTTTATTATTAGAAATAAAATGAGAATTAAGTTTATTAAGCTTAGGGACCAGAAGGTTTTAAAAGTGTGCTATAAAATCAATAGGAAAGCAATCTGGTCCTGGGGCTTTGCCTTTTTTAAGGTTATTAATAGCTAAATGAATTTCCTGGGGCGTTATTGGAACACTAAGAGAGGAGAGGTCAGTTTGAAGATGCAAATCACAAGATATATTATTTAAGAAGTTGTTAATCGCAGGATTTTTAGGGGGGGCTTCGGAGGTATATAGGTTGGAATGAAATTTCGGAAAGATCTGCATAATTTCTTTATCAGACAATCTTCTATTTCCCAGATGATCTTTAATAACAACAATTTTTGTTTTCTCCTTCTTAAATTTAAGGTAAGAAGCCAGTGTTTTACTGGTCTTATTAGAACATTTATATATTTTGGCTTTGTAATTAAGCAAATTGGAACATGAATAATGTGTAATTATTTTATTGTATTGAAATCTGAGTTTCAATATGTCCCTAAGGATTACATGAGAATTGGTGCAGGCAAATTGAATTTCTAGGGGTTTAAGTTGTTTGAGGATAGATTCAGATTCAAATTTGAGGTTTTTCTTTTTGCTAGCTACAAAAGAAATAATATGGCCTCTAAGGTCCGCTTTATAGCAGTCCCAATTATTGGGAATAGAGGTATCCTAATCTTTATTTTCAGAGAAGAAGTTATTATGTTGTTGTATTATGAATTGTGTAAAAGATGCATCACTTAGTAGATTTGTATTAAATCTCCATCTGCACAAGTTATGAGAGGTTATTGGGTTAGTAATTTGAATATGCACTGGAGCATGCTCAGATATATATTGTAATGGGTTCTATCTGGGCATCAAGTAAGAGGCTAACCATTGAATTGGGGATAAAGATATAATCAAGTCATGAAAAAGAGTTATGGAGTGTAGAATAGAAGGTGAATTCTGAATCAGTGGGATGTAAGATACATCAAGCATCAGTGAGACCTGTTTCAGATATGAAGTTAATAAATTGAGTATGGGACGAAGAGTTAGTGTACCGCACTTCTGATTTCCTATCTAAAAAAGGGTCTACAACCTGATTACAATCACCACAAACTATTAAATTAAGGGGGTGACAGAGTAGTATATAATTTCAAAGTTGTTTCCAGAAAGAGGAATCTATAGAGGTAGGTCTATATACGTTAAGAATTGTATATGTTTTAGATTCTATTAATAACTTAAGGATAACCCATCTTTCTAACTGTTAAGATTCCGTAGATATGATTTTACATTTAAGGCTTGTATTAATGAGTGTAATTACGCCATTCTGTCCCAGGAGGATAGCTCAGTGACAGCGTGCTTGCCTTGGAAGCAAGACGACACGAAGCAACACAGGTTCGATCCCCGGGTCCGCGCTTAGAAAACCTCTGGGTATTTAAGTGCATTATAAATATGTAACTAAAACAAAAAACAATTACGCAACTAACAATTCCTGTAACAGCGCCTCAATGCCCGCGGGTTGTGTGAGTGCTTTAAAAATGCAAAACTAATAAATAATAAAAAAAAATATTTTTCCCATTAGCGGCACAGGAAAAAACCTGACCCACCCAATGTCGCTTGAGTTTTGCTTCTTCATCAGTGGACAAATGTGATTCTTGTAAGCAAGCTATAGAGGGCTTTAATCTATTGAGGTGTGATAGTACTTTTTGTCATTTAATGGGTTTATGCAATACTTTAACATTCCAGGATACAATATTCAAAGGCATCAATCACAGTAAAAAAAGGATAAATACACCTTTGCATAACCTGTATTATGAATAACAAGGTAACTTTAAGGCATAGATTACTGTTAATTGGTCGAAAC
This sequence comes from Ambystoma mexicanum, assembly GCF_040938575.1. NCBI lineage: Eukaryota > Metazoa > Chordata > Amphibia > Caudata > Ambystomatidae > Ambystoma > Ambystoma mexicanum. Next base: position 435,498,956 of record NC_090937.1, read on the forward strand.
ATGCAGGTACCCAACCAAGCAAAGGACCGCATGAATGCGAAAGGACAGAAGGAAAGGGGTGGTACAAACAGTGAAGACATGAATATTGGTAAACAAGAGTTATAGTCCAAAAAAATCAACAGAACAATGGCAAACAGGAACCGGCCACACCAAACCATGTCTAACAATAAGACAATGGGGGGGTGGCTGGAAAAAAAGAGATAGGCTCACCCACACTCCACTCCGGTGGAGAATTAAAAAAATAAAGCAATGAGCTTGATTGAGGAATACTTAACTTTCATGTGATAGGATTTGATATATCCATGTCGATTTTTTTATGAGATTGGATAAATTGTCTTAAGTCCCCTATGTTTTGGAAAGTTGAGGTATGACCATTCATGTGCGTTTTAAGGTGGCAGGATGGATAATGCCATATCTGGCGTTCAGTTGTTTGAGGGCTGGTCTGAAAGTTAGGAGCTCTTTCCTTCTTGCTACAGTTTCCGTGGGTATGTCTTGAGTGATGAAAAGTATTTTTCCCCAGGTCAGAAGTGTGATTTCTTTAACCCTAGCCATGATGAGACTCACGTGGGTGAAATCTAGGAGAGCTAATATGAGGGTCCTTGGTAATTCATGTGAGCTTTGGGATGCTCTGATAGGTGCCATCTGATGCGCTCTTTGTATGTTAAGCTGCACGGATGCTGGTAGGCTTAGGGTCCGAAAGCAAGAACTCTTGAACAAAGGCAATAAGGTTATCCTTTTCAATTCCCTCCGGAAGGCCAATAATGCGAAGATTATTTCTCCTGTTCCTATTTCAAAGGTTTTCAGCTTGGTGTTTTAGAGTGGCAACCGTGGTTTCTAAGTTGATAACTTTATTAGTTATATCTTCTGCGTTTCCAACCCTTCGCCCCACTTCATTCCTTCTGGCATCAAAGATGTAGAGATATATGGTATATATTCATGTAAATACAAACATGTGTACAGATAGCAATGTTTCCAAGGGAAGCAAAATGGTTGTTTCATTGGCCCTTTTTTTTTTAAAGCAGCCACTACAGAATTGAGTGTGAAGGGCAATGTGTTCGTTGGTAGAGTGTTAAAAAGACAGTGGGCCTCATTATGAGTTTTGAGGTAGCCATGGTGCTATTAGCGCCATGGCTGCCTCCAAACTCGGGTCCGGGTTCCTTCAATGGGGACTTACCGGGTCATTCCAACCTTGGAGGACCCGGTAAGTCCCCATTCAAAAAATCCATCTCCATTCGAGCCCCCATATGGCTCAATGGGAATGGGGAGCGAGCTAATAACAGGCCCGTTATTAAGGGGCCCGTTATGAGCTCCCTGGTCCCCTTGCGGGACCCGTAAAGGATGTCTGGTCTGAGCGGATCTCGCGAGGGAACCTCGTAATGCGGCGGTAAGGGGTTAACGGCACCGGCATCCTTACCGGCGCCGTTAACCCCTTACCACCATACTCATTATGACCCCCCGTATGTCTTTAGTAGCAGCCAGCAAATGAGTGCCCATTTTTTAAACCACTCAGCAAGGTGTGTTCAGTAACAAACCGGTAAAATGAGTGCTCATTTTAAGAAACAAAACAAGATATGCAGTCATTTTGAATTGCAAATGGGGCAAAAGGGGATAATCTAGGGGCACAGGTCAGCAGGTTAATGGGATTAGCCTGAAGGTAGAGAAGAGATGGGACATTACAAGGGCAGGTGAAATGCGACATCAGGTTTGCATAAAAAGACAGAATGCAGAAAAAGACAGGTTTTCAATGTGCATATAAACAAATTAAGTATTTCTATCTGTGACAAACTGCATTGTGGAAATAACCTATATAACGGAATATAATAACCAAAAGCTCAGTAACCAGCTAATTGTCCCAATTAACATGGTAATGCAGTTGGTAAACACAGATGGAAATTCATTCAGTATTAGTGTTCGTCTATGGAGGAGAAAAATATGCACAGCAAAAATAATAGATGAATAGCTGCCACTTGTGCCACTGAAGCTTTCATTGTTCTCGCAGGAAATGATTTGTTACATGCAGGCCTTTGTAATGTGATTGGTAGAAGCTTGGGAGGTGGTAGGCACGTCAGGGAAGGACCATCTAACTTTGATGGACTGACAGAGAAAATTAAGGCAGTTGAGCCGAGGGGAGGATTCAGTCATTCTGGGATCCTGCTTCCTGCTGGTACCTCGATCAGGCAGTGGGTGCCACGCTGCTGGGCTGCCATCCAAAGATAGTGCTGGGGAGGGGATGCCTGGCTTTGAAGCATTCCCGAGGCAGTGCAATGGCTGTGCTCCTCCCACGTAGATAGCCATGGGAGGAAGAGATAAAACAGACAAAATACAGGAGCTTTGCAGATTATTGTAAGTGCTGTGAAAATTGAGGAGACTGTGGGATGTGTACATCTCGTTTCAGTCAGCACAGGTTATTTTTATTTAAAACAAAACTTGGTGTTTTCATTTCGCATGCCCTAAATGATGATGGTGTAAAATGACACGTTAACAAATGATATCAATGCTATGCAATATCTGTTTTGTATTTTCTATTAGGAGCTTCAGGAGAACTAATGTGGGTAAGATTTGTGGGGAAAGTGTTATTCTTGATTGGATTACATTGTTATTGCAAATCACATAATGCTTAACAGAATCATCAACATTTTGGATTAGTTTGGTGTATGGATTTTTCTTTCATTTCGCCAAAGCTTCATATTTTAACTGGGGAAAATAATTAGAAAGTGCTCTGGTGTTCATATCACAGTGCTAGAAACATTATACCGCCAACGGTAAAATCAGGGAAAAGCGGAAAAATATACATAGGCAAGCTAGAGAGTTTGGATGTTGGTATGAATATGCTTCTCTGCATGCTGAAGAGAAAGCAGTGTCCTCCAAGGCTCCAAGGCACATAGGTTACTGATGTAAATAAATCAGTAACATGAGCTACATGCAATAAGTGACATTCTGTATAATCTTACTGGGTTCCCTAAAAGTGTACCAAGTCCAAAGGTTATCTACCGTCAGCCAAAGGTGGGTCATAATTAAAAAGAGGGAAAGTTTGTTTCATTATGGGGCGGTATTATAGAAAACAAAATACCACAAAAATTACCACCAAAATAAGATAGTACTGAACTATTAGCAAAATAGGGTAATACTAAACTACCACCAATGGTAAGGCCAATTTACCTCCAAAATACTGCCAAAATACCATGATACTAAAATACAGCCAAATCAGGAATTAGCCTCAAAGCCAAAATCTCCTACATAATATGGTGCGTTGGCCGGGAAAGACTGTGAAGCAACTGATGGGCGTGGCAAGTGTGTTCCACACTGCCATCTTTGCAATAAAGGGAACTAATTTTGTGAGGTTAGTATAGCACTGTAACTTGAATTCCATGTTGCAAATTGAAGCCACCTTTCCTGAGCTGGTGAAATTACTAGAAACAAAATTATATGCGCATGGGGTATGGTCGTCGGACAATGCTATACAATGGCGCAACCGCATTAGTGGGGAAGTGCAGAAAGAACCACTGGACAGCATTTTTGAAGAGGGCAGAATAATTCAGGTCTGTCTTCTGAGGTTATCTAGGGCTGCTGATGAAAATTCTAAAAGAGACTGCTTGGTAAGGTTCTGTATAATCTTACTGGGTTCCCTAAAAGTGTACCAAGTCCAAAGGTTATCTACCGTCAGCCAAAGGTGGGTCATAATTAAAAAGAGGGAAAGTTTGTTTCATTATGGGGCGGTATTATAGAAAACAAAATACCACAAAAATTACCACCAAAATAAGATAGTACTGAACTATTAGCAAAATAGGGTAATACTAAACTACCACCAATGGTAAGGCCAATTTACCTCCAAAATACTGCCAAAATACCATGATACTAAAATACAGCCAAATCAGGAATTAGCCTCAAAGCCAAAATCTCCTACACAATATGGTGCGTTGGCCGGGAAAGACTGTGAAGCAACTGATGGGCGTGGCAAGTGTGTTCCACACTGCCATCTTTGCAATAAAGGGAACTAATTTTGTGAGGTTAGTATAGCACTGTAACTTGAATTCCATGTTGCAAATTGAAGCCACCTTTCCTGAGCTGGTGAAATTACTAGAAACAAAATTATATGCGCATGGGGTATGGTCGTCGGACAATGCTATACAATGGCGCAACCGCATTAGTGGGGAAGTGCAGAAAGAACCACTGGACAGCATTTTTGAAGAGGGCAGAATAATTCAGGTCTGTCTTCTGAGGTTATCTAGGGCTGCTGATGAAAATTCTAAAAGAGACTGCTTGGTAAGGTTATGTGCCAAGATCTGGTTCATTTTAAATAGCCAAGATCTGGTTCATTTTAAATAAATCTCTACGAATACAGGAAAATGATGCTGGGGTGATTAGCAGATTAAACATTGAAGTAGATGGGGCTAATGAGCAGGAGAAAAAGTTAAGATCAGAACTCAAGTAATGTCAAAAAGAAATGCAGTCAAAATGCAATGAATTCAATACCCAACTGTCTCAGAGAAGAAAACAATTTGAAGACAGTGAGCAAGAACTGAAACACCTGAAAGGGTTAGTAAGCGACATTAAACAAGACAAAAAAGAGGTCATCTTAGAGATGCACACTATACAGAAAGATAATATAGAGAAAGATGGTGAGCTCCAAGCTATTGAACAAGAAATAGCTAACATGTTCCAAGAGAGGGACAGAAGGGACAAAGAATTTGATCAATGCCAAATGAAAATGAGTCAGATGCAGAATGTGATTAATAAAATGGGCGATGAGAATACCTACCTATGTCAGGAAGCAGATCGGCTCCATAAAAAGTGCAAAGATTTGGAACAGCATATATGTCATTTTAAATCTCAGGAAAAACAACAAGGCACCACAGTCAATGGAATTGAGGTCAGCCCCCTTTCTATGAGAGGGAATAATGTACCTATGGCTGTACAGCTTACTGGGCTTGGTTGTAATGCAATTGGAGGGTTTGACTTAGCCACTAGTGGTTGCCACCACCCCACCCACCAGAAACGAGGAATGAACAACAGGCTAATGCAACTCCAAATATAGCGCCAAGGAGCTCTATTAAAATAATGAAATCAATCAAGGCCCTACTTAAGCCATTCAAAAAGGGGGGTGATTGCTTTATAGAGGATCATCTGGAAGCGGTGCACAATATATTTAAGGCCCTAAAAATACCCAGGGAACAATACAGACAATACTTTTACTTAACTCTGGATGCGGCCACAGCAAGCATTATCAGAGTTTTGAATGAACAGGAAAATATGTCCTGGGCAGAATTTGAAAGGTGGTTAGGCACCATTTTCTCCATATCAATCATTGCAGGATGCAAAGAAAGCTGCATATACAATGACAGCTCGGCCAAATGTGACACCTAGACAATTTCTCCAAGAGTTGAAAAGAGCATTCTCTTGTTTTGATGTATCCTTTTAGTTCCAACTTCACTGAGTTTAAGACTGCTTATTTCAATGTTTTACAAAAAGATATTATATCGCAGTTAATTTGTGAGTTTGATTGCGAGAAACACTTGAATGGATTGTGGATCACGGTACTAAACTATATGAGGTGCTCTACTGCCGGACTGGAGAGGGAGATAAAATAAAAGGAACAAGATCAAAATCTAAAGAATCCTCAGCAACAGTAATGGAGATAAGATCTGCTAAAATGTCACTTTAGTCAGCTCAAACTCCAGGCAGAAATAATATGACCTCCGATCAGAGGGGTGCACCACAGAGGCCGCCATACCAGGCGCTGATGTTTCAGTCACATGATCCAAGCAATAGAGAGAGTTACATTAGCACTAGGTACATGGGAGACCCAGAGTGGGATACCGGCCTGATATGTCAGGCATGAATAACAATCAGAGACAAAATCAGGATCAAAGAAATAATAGTCCTACCAGACATTGGGGGCACAGAGCAGATTTGACCCCAATACTATGGTGTATGGCAACCAGGTCAGACCACGATATGTGGATAGGTTCATTGAAAATGGAAACCAGCATAGGGGACAATACCCACAAAATGAAAGACAAAATGTGAACTATGCCCCGCGCCACTATAATCAATCACCACCACCAATGGATCACAACCAAAGAATGAGCACACCACGTTCCCCACCCTCCATGAATCAAGAGTTCAGAAACAGTTTAAATAGAAATCAATCTCCTGAGAGATACCAGAATAACCAGAGTGAAAGTAACCAATATCGGTATAGGCCACAAAGAGAAGATTCTAGAGAAATTGACAGATTTCATTGTCTTGAGGCCCAAGTAAAAATGTTGTCTGAACAGATAGGGAAATTCTGTGCAGTTCAAAAACAGTCATCAAATGAAGGGGTGGAAGGTTGCTGAAGCGATCTAGGGGCCTCTGATAACAAGTGACTAAAAGCTAATGGCACCTGCAATGATAAAAATACAGAACCCCATAAACCAATTTTGCGTAACGTTCCTGAGTTGCTTGCTGATTTAAACATGAAGATGCCTGCGAATGAGAATAAGGCAGGGATTGAAACTTCACCTAAAAAGGAAGATTGGTTTAATCTGGCATTGAATCAAACTGTTGAAACATGTACAGATGAAAAAGAGAAAGGAGAAAATGAACGTGAAGTTCCAAAAGAGCAGAGAGACAAGTTCAAAAAAGACATCCTATACACTGATAAAATAATGAATGGGTGAGCAGGTGTGACTGTTGAAACATTCTCCCTAGATACCCAAAACACATATAAAATACAAACAGGAAAAATGAATATAAAAAGGAGGGTACAGTCCAGTCACCTGAAGAGTTCTTTGAGCCACATATATTTCAAGAGACTAAAAAGGATGATGCTGTGTCAGATGCAAATAGATGCTCAGAGTCAAAAAATGACAAGTTACAATGTGATGTTTATGATCATGTTCATTTGAAGCACTTTATGAGCATGTTCAGTTGAAGCACTACAGTGTGAACACTGATGGTCCCCAAACAGAGGGGCAAACAGTGGCTATAATCCAGATGACTTCTGAACGTGCCAGAACAGACCAAGATTCCCGAGATGAGATGTGCAAAAAGGAGGGAAAGATGTCCTTTCATTTACCCCTGTGTTTGGCAAAAAAGTGAGAAGTGCCTTAGAAAAGGGAGTCCTGATATTAGTAGAAATTCACACTTTCTGTGTGCATTGAAAGAAATTTGAAACAGATATTATGCTCCCATTACTGTAGAAGAAAAGTGCAATAAATTTGCAATGATTGACACGGTGCACAGGCCACGATTATGTCCAAAGAGTTGGTAAGGCATATCAATGAAGGGAGATCCCGACAAAATCAGATCAGGGTGAGACAAAATGAAGGTCCAGTGCATCATTTTAACAGTGAAGAGGTACCTATTGAAGGTGTCACTGAGGTTGACATAAAGATAGGAAAACACAGAATGAGACAGGACATATTGATCACAGCTATCAGTGAAATTCCATTCCTGACGGGAACAGATTGCCTGAAAAGGTTGTCACCCTTCATTGATGGAGTGAACAGTGTCCTGTGGTCTCTGACAAAGAAACCATTAAGGCCTAAGAAAATAAAGTCACAAAACAGCAGTGTAAACGAATGCCATACTGTTGCTAAATCAAATGATGCAGTGGAACTGTACCTTCAAAACAGGTGTGTGTCTAGTGTCACTGTTATTCTGATGTGTCAGGACAAAATGCAGAGTGAAAAAAAAAATCCATGCAAATTTATTTGGATCCTGGGAAAAAATGGCAGACTGAAATAGATGAACACACATTGCGCTTCTACTTAAAAGAAGAGAAGTGCAAGCAAAATACTATCCCTAAAGTAAACCCAGAAAAACATATCACAACCCTTGCTGAAATACATATGAAAGGTGAGCAGCCATGGATTCATATTGGTGTAAATTGCCATTCTGAAATGATAAAATCCACTTTAGCGCTTGAACAGGAAAGGAGTTTTATTAATGAGAAATTACTTCAGAGAATAATGGAAAGGGAGGAGATCCCAAAATTCAGAATTAAAAACCAATATATTTCTGGGTTGGACAATCCAGACTTTGAAAATAGAATTGCAGGAAGGTGTATGCTAAAGATTACCATTGGTCAGAAAACCATATGCCACAATGTGTGGATAGTGAGTGGGACACAACGTGATTTTTATTTGGGAAATGACATTATGCACAGAATGTGTATGGTGTTGGATTTCCTTAACCAAAAAGTGTGATCCCGATTAGGAGGACCTACACCTGAATTTGAAGATAAAAGACAGGCTTATCATTGTGCGCAGTTGGTGCCATATGCAATTGAGCTACAGGTGAAGAAGGATATTACCATTCCTGCATTCACTAGACAGGTTGCAATATCATTAAAGCACAAAAGTGGACAACAGATGAAGGATTCTGATGCCTTTGTATGCATAAGTGAATCCATTAATTTAGAAGAAAATTCTGTGTTAGGAATGGCAATATAAAAATCACATTACACTGCGGATATCAGCAATACAATAATTGGGAACATTCCTGAGAGGTATATGGATGCACAGGGCGTGTTGCCAGAGTCAATGGACTCCCAACCTAAAGGCATATTCAAGTTTCAGTCTGTGTAGCCCTATAATTCTAATGAAACAGTATGCTGTCACAGGAGAATTGCATATTGTTTGATTTAAATGAAGGTGAAACAGAAAATCAGCCTATTGAAGTGGAGGCTGATGCTCCAAAATATTTAAAAGTGGCAACTCTGCAATGAGATACAGCCACACAGTTAGAAGAGAGCACAGAGGTTCCTCCATTGGAGGATTTTCCAGAATTTTCAAAAGTGGTAGAGGAGCAGATTCTGTCAGCAGATGCATGTGATAGTGAAGAGGACAGGAATGAATTGAGAAAAATATTTATGGAATTTAAGGAGGTGTTTGCCAAGGATGCATATGATTGTGGCTTAACTGATTTGCATGTTGCCGCATTACCAGAGGGATGTGGTAGAAATGCAGTGTTTGTACACCAATATTGGTTGCCACTGGCATGCTTGGAGTCACTGGCAGAGATAATTAAGAATTTAGAATCCAGAGGAATTATCAGACCCATTCATAGTACCTCAAACACTCCCATTTTAGGGGTATTGAAGCCAAATGGGCAATGGCGTTTGTGTGCAGACTTGAGAGAACTAAATAAAAGGGTGCCAGTGTCTAGATGGCCAGTTCCATTTAAGTATTTACCACATTAGACCTTACATCTGGGTACTGGTGTGTGCCATTGGCTGAGGATATTCAAAATGTATTTGCATTCTCATTTGATAAAACACAATACGCTTAGTCCAGAATATTTGGGTATGTCAACAGTGGGAGCGAGTTTGGCATATTTCTGATAAAGGCGCTTCCAGATGCAGCAGAAAGAGGGACCATAGTTTATGTAGATGATGTCCTGATAAAAAAAATGAAAGCCTAAGAAGTCATTTTCATAAAATTAGACATGTGCTTAGCCAATTGCAGAAGGCGGGTGTTAAGGTGTCCGTGCAGAAGGCTCAATGGTCCAAACAGAGAGTGAATTTCTTAGGCCATGAATTAACAGGACATGGGTTAAATCCACAAAAGAAAAAGGTGGAAGCGATACAGAAATTGAAAAATCCTAAAAATATTAAAGGTTTAAAAAGTCTATTAGGGATGACAGGATATAAGAGGAAATGTATTGAACATTACGCTGAAATCACCCAACCCTTGACTAAATATTGAAGCAGAATGTACCCTGGAAATAGGAAAAAGAGCAATCTGAGGCAGTTGATAAATTGAAAGAATGTCTGATGAAGGCAACATGCTTGGCCTATCGCATAAAGAATCAAGACTTCTTTGTAGAAATAAGATTCACTGAACAGTGTATGTCAGCTGTGTTATCTCAAAAGCATGATTCAAATCATAAAACTATCGCCTGTGCGAGCAAGGCGTTATCTCAGGTTAAAACTAAATTCAGTGAATGTGAAAAGGCTCTCCTGACCACTGTCTGGCGTTGCAACGCTTTCGTCCGATTATTCAGGGAGAGAAGGTGGTAATTGAAACGAATCATCAACCGTTACAATTTTTACAAAGTAAAATGATTAGATCAGGTAACCTAACGCAGTCCAGAATTACTTCCTGGACATTGGCATTGCAGGGATTCCCTGTGTAGGTAAGATATGGGCAGAAAAAAAAGACCCTGATTGCTCAAGGGATAGCAGATCTGCATGACTGTGCAGCTGAATGTACTTCAGATGAAAATGAGGTAGAATCCAGTTTGGATGAATTTGAACAATCACCACACAAAGCTTTTAATTAAAATGTATGCAAAGATTTGCCAACCATGTTTTTAGATGGGTGTGCTTATCATTAAGGCATTCCTGACATAGGGATAAGAATTGGAGCCATGAGTAGCCAAACAGCAGAGTTAGCTGCCATTTATAAAGCAGTTGTTACCACAATTGAAAACAAATTAAAAGTAATTGTCCTGGTAACTGATTCTGATTATGCCCGAAACAGCTCTGTAGAATATTTGCCGGGCCGGTCAATGAGAGGCATGCTCACATATAACAAAAAGCCCCTTAAACATGGACAAATGATTCAAGCTATAGATAAATTGGTGTCAGAGAATGATGTAATAATACACTGGAGGAAAATTTGTGGACATTTAAAGACACCAGGAGAGGATAAGGAGGGAAATGATAAAGCAGATCAATAAGCCAAGATTGGGGCTGTCATGGGAGAATTGTTGCCCATTGAACACCTAATCGGTGAAATACAGGTGGATGCAGTTACACGCTCCAAATCTCCGAAAGGAGTTGAAAAACCTGTAGTGCAGTCGAGTTATGATATGCCAGATTAGGATCTGGTTAAGGCACAAAAAGAAGACCCGGGATTGGGAGTTTATTATAATCATTTGATAGACCCTGAACAAAATCCCGTAACTGAAAATTATTGCAAAGGAAAGGAGGAGCTGAGAGTGTTATCAGGGGAGTTACTAGGTCTGGAAAAGACCCGGGGCTAAGCTGATGTCGGAACTGTTGGGACTGGGGGCTAGCTAGTCTTTTGGCTGTAGCTCCTGAGATTCTATCCGGGGCTACAACCAAAAGATCAGGGGCTATAGCCCCCTTAGCCCCCCCCTAGCAACGCCCCTGAGTGTTATTAAAGAACAAAAAAAGCATTAAATTACAGGATGGTCTGATGACTAGGGAGTCTATAACAGGGCAAATACAGTGGGTAGTGCCTCTTTCATTCAGAGGGCTGATGTTATTTATTGATTTAGCATTTTTAAAGCACTCACACAGCCTGCGGGCATTGACGCGCTGTTACAGGAATTGTTTTAGTTTTTTTGTCTTAGTTGCGTATTTATAATGCGCTTAAATACCCTGAGGTTTCTAAGCGCAGCCCCGGGGATCGAACCTGTGTTGCTTCGTGTCGTCTTGCTTCCAAGGCGAGAACGTTGCAGCTGAGCTATCCTCCTGGGATGATGTTACATCATGCGCATGATGCAATAACTGCAGGACACAGGGGTTCCAATAAAACTTTAGATATGCTGAAGGACTATGCTCACTGGCCACATATGTCCCAGGATGTGGAATTATACACCAGAGGGTGTCTGGTATGCGCACAATTTAAACCTGCTTCGCCAATGCATAGGGCACCATTAATGAAAAGGGGTTTGACTCTTCCATTGTCAGATTTGCAAATTGGCTATGTTGAGCCTGTAAAAATATCATACAGGGGAAATAGGTATTTATTGATGGTGGTATGTTTTATGTCAAAGTGGGTGGAATGCATTCCTGCGCTAGACTATAGTGCAGAAACAGCAGCCACCTTATTGGTATCATATATTTTCAAGATTCGGGTTACCCCAAAGGATAGAATCTGAAAGATGAAGTCATTTCACGAGCACTTTGATGAGCAAGGTGTGGCAGATATTGGGGGTAAAAAGAAAATTGCATATCTCCTACCGGCCCGCCTCTTTTGGAAATGTTAAGAGAAGCAATAGATCTATTGTAGAGATACTGAAGAAATTTGTGGCAGAGGCAGGTTCGAGTTGGGATCTACGGTTACCTTTAGTGTTAATGTCCATTAAGTCGACTCCTGCTAAAGCAACAGGCATTAGTCCCCATGAGGTATTGACAGGAAGGAAAATGGTGCTGCCACAACATTTATTGTACAGGACACATGAGCAAACACTTGTGAGTGCATCCACAGTTTATGAATACGTGGAGGAATTGAGGAAGCACTTACAACATGCATTTGCACAACAAAATTTAGAAAGGGCTGCTGAAAGTGCAAAGACCTATTATGATAAAAATACATCTGTGAAAGAATATAAGATAGGTGTTCGGGTACAAATATAATTTTGGAAAAAATAGGCATAAAAATTCAAAATTTCTCATGGCATGGAAAGGGCCATTTGAGATTGTAAATAAAGTATCCCCTGTATTATATAAGATACTGAGAAAGGAGGGTGAAATGGTGACAGAGCAATTTGTCCATGTTAACCAAATTAAGCCCTCCCACCCAAAACATGAGATCAAGAGACTTGAGCAGGTGGATACCAGCTAAATGTACTGATTGCAATAAAAATAAAGCTGACAGTAGAGAATAATGATAAATAAATGTATTGTTGGAGGATGCATTGAAGAACTGTTGACTGTTTCATAATGTATAAGGGCAAGTACAAGATGGGGTATATTTCACTCTATGAATGATCAGAAGTATGGTCTGGTGAGTAAATAAAAACAATCAGAAAAGGCAATATGTAGCCTTTGACAAAAATGGGGTGTTATGTGTTCATAAAAAGCGCTGAATCAAATGAAGCTATTCTAGTACGCTGTGGTTATATTTTTCTGCTTGGAGATCAATGTGATGTATAATGATGCAAGGTGTAAAATGTTGTTTGTTTCTCTATAACGTGTGTTTAATTGTAGGTGTCCAAAAGTGGGAAGTCCTGGAAGCTATGATATTTTGAGCTATGTATTTTTTTTTAACCAAGTAGTGAAAAAGGAATAGACAATTGTTCTATGCTATGTACTTAATCTGTTTCTTTTCTATTGACTTTAGATTGGATTAACATAATGTCCTGGCAGGGCAAGGTTCCTGGAGATGATGGACCATAGGAGGCCACGGGACTGGAGCCCACAGGATGGAGTCCACAGGAGGAAACCCAAGGAAAGATTCCGGACACAAATATGGAGGTGAAGATAAACCACCTGCGATGCCAAAAGAGATGAATTATGTAAAGAAAAGTCCATGAGTGCCAGGCCGAAGAGATTCCGCTGGGAAGGATGCTGTTATGGAAGTCTGGTGATCAGGACATCTCAGAGGTGTGGTCCTGAGGATTGTGAATGCCAGCAATGGAACAGTATTCAATTGATTTTGATTTCACAGTTATCACTGTTGGAGCATAGTATTGTGATGTGCTTTACCAGTTGGAACCTAAACTGGGGACAATAGAAATTGTTTATTATATTTTAATTCATTTTATTATTTTATTTTTGTTTTATTTTAGTGTTTTAATTGGTGCATACACACTGATGAAAAAAGTGTACTCCATAAAATACATAAACAGAGACTATAATTCAGAAATGATAACAATGATACAGAGTTTGGACAATTCATAGATACACAGGGGCTGATTCATGGAAATTTGGCACCGAAAAACATGGATTTGTGCGCCATTCTGCCCGCAAATCTCCATTTGTTAAGCAGGGATTTGCGGGCAGAATGGCGCACAAATCCCCATTTTTCAGCGCACAAATTCCATGAATCAGCCCCAAAAACTGTTAAGTGTGTGCGCTTCAGTCAGAAGTGTGCACGTACGTTATTCCATCACACATGCATATGAATGTGAAGACTGATAGGCCCTATTTGAGTTCTGATTCATTTTTGCTTTACAGTTAAACAGTTATTAGTTGTGAAATATTTATATGTTCATTTTCATTAAGATTATATTATTTCACCCATTATTTATTTAGTAGCAATGGGGAAGGAGAGATACCCTATAACACATACATTTTTAGAAATTGATGTGCGTTTCCTCCAATCATGAATTTACTGGTCATAATTGTCCGAAAAAGGAAAGTAAATGTAGAGATATAGGGTATATATTCATGTAAATAACAACATGTGAACAGATAGCAAATATATGTTGGTATGAATGTGCTTCTTTGCATGCTGAAGAGAAAGCAGTGTTCTTCAAGGCACATAGGTTACTGATGTAAATAAATCAGTAACATAAGCTACATGCAATAAGTGGCATTCTCTATAATCTTACTGGGTTCCCTAAAAGTGTACCAAGTCCAAAGGTTATCTACCGTCAGCCAAAGGTGGGTCATAATTATAAAGAGGGACATTTTGTATCTTATTATGGGGCTGTAATATAGAAAACAAAATACCACTAAAATTACCACCAACATGAGATAGTATTGAACTATTACCAAAATAGGGTAATACTGAACTACCAACAACGGTAAGGCTAATTTACCTCCAAAATACAACCAAAATGCCATGATACTAAAATACCGCCAAATCAGGAATTAGCCTCAAAGCCAAAATCTCCTACATAATAGGGTGTGTTTGCCCGGAACAGACTGTGAAGCAACTACTGGGCGTGGCAAGTGTGTTCCACACTGCCATCTGTGCATTAAAGAGAACTAATACCGCCAAATCAGGAATTAGCCCCAAAGACAAAATCTCCTACAATGTCCAATGTATTGTCTAATTGCTGTAGCTTAGTGTTGGTGTCTTCCATGAAGGGCCTGAGGGCTCTTATTTCTGATCAAATAGTTTGAATTACAGGATCAGTCATATCTTCTTTAAGTGTAGGAGACCTTTGCCTTTTGTGAGTGGTAGGGTATGATGAGGGGATCTCTTTAGTGTGAATCTTCTTAGAGGCCATAGTGCTAGCAGAGAACATATGTTATATAGTGGTATTTTTTATTTCCTTTACTTTATATATTCTCTGTTATTTACTTCCTTTCTGAACTTTCCTTTTGCGTTGAGCACTTTTGAGGTTCTTAAAACATTAGATATCTATTTTATGTGAACAAGCATATGAAAATTGTGTTAAAAAATACAGAACGGTGCTGCTGTTAGTGCTTCCAATCATCAAATGTATGCTGAACTAAAACAATATGCAAATGATAATGTAGTCACACGGTTTTCGGGCTCTTGTTAAAGCTCTGGCCATGGCTCTGGACCACAACCTTCGTGTGATTCTCTGTTATTTCAAAGCCGAGTTGTGTAATAAATGCACGCAGGCAAACCGTTTTGACTTAAGAAAAACAGGAACAATATTCAAATTGTGGGGTTGTTTTCTTGCTGTGTTAAATAGGGCAGGTTTTTGAATTGTTATGCGAGTTACCTTTCTTTCTCTGTGCTTAACCAGTCACAGCAAACCCTCATACACTCGTTCAACTAAGCAGATCTGAATGGTGCACGTTCAATAAAATCAAGCTAACACCTACTTGTGGAAACTCTTTGAGCTCACTTTGATCAAGCATTGCACTCAAATGCCTGCCAGTGATTTTTCAAAGCATTCTGAGAGTTGATGACTTAATTGGAGTTGTAAACTCACTACTGGTGTAATAAAAATGTTTCTACATGTCTGACTTCAGCCACTGGATTTGTAAGCACTTTGTGTGTCCTTCACTGAAGTCCTGGTAAAAACAAGCATTGGCCAATGGAACCGTTTTGGCAATGGCCCAAACTGTTGCCATTGCCAATGCTTGTTTTTACATTCTTGTTAGAATATGTGCTCCCATGGCTTCTGAGACCTATTTGTAGTTTTCAAACGCTCCCTGTGGTTTCCATACCACTTTGACCAACAATGTCATGCCCCCCAGACTTTCATTAGATGAAGTGTTACTTGTTCTTCCATGCTGCACTCACAGTTACACCTCTTAATAGCACTGGGGCCAGATTACAGAAACTTTGTACCAGTGCAAGTGCAAAGTTTGTTCGGCATTAGCACTACAGCAAAGTGTGCCCTGCAAAACTGCACTTGTTATGGTGCAATAGTTTTCTAATGTGTCCCATTGTTTTTTAAAATAGGGCAAACTTTGCCCTAGTGCTAATACCGTGCAAACTTTACACTTGCATCAATGCAAAGTTTCTCTAATCTGGCCCCAGATCTCTCGATCACTCAGAGGTAGGCTATTCTGGGTCCTGCATTGTGGAGGCTGATCAACAGCAAGCGGGTTGAGGTGATATTTGAAGCTAGATCCACCCAAATCTGTTCTGCATCCCCAGAGTAACAGACCAAAGGTCAGACTTCCCACTGGAGGAAACGAAATGGAAAGAGGGACTGCGACAAAGAGTGAAAGAGTGGGGAAGGAATAGGTGGAAGGTAAGGGGAGAGAGAGAGAAGGAGAGGAAGAGGCAGAAAGAGAGGGAGAGGGTGGAGAGGGAGACATTGAGCGAGAGAAGGGAGAGAAAGAGAGAGAGAATCTGAATCCCTGGGTGGCTTGAAGGTGGCTGGAAACCAAATGACTGATCACCCCCTAAGCTCATAACCACAACGCCACTCCAGTACTACACTACCTACTTGCTCTATTCACATACTTCTTGTTTTTGCATCTGTAGCATCCTCTCATGCATTATGTCCACTGACCCGGCTGTGAATAAATAAATATACATATTCTGATTATCCATCAAGAATCCCTCATACCACAATGCCTGCACAAGAGCAGCACCCACTATTCCTTCATCTATTCTTCTCTTCCTTTTGGACCACCTAAGGGACACCTGAGAGCTTGCCAAGAGATCTCTGTTGTCAGAGAAACCAAGCTCGCGCATCAATTTTGGATGATGGCAAATAGAGGCAATTTATTAATGGTCTTGTAAGTCAAGGCAAACAGCATCTGCGTTCGAGCAGGACCCCACCGGAATGACCTGTCCCAACATCCAGTCCCCTTACCTCTATAGATCATTGGTCAATTGTCTAGCGAAGATTATACAATATCAATGCTAGGCCTTCAGCCACATTTGTTCCACCTCCCACCAAAACAATAACCCCATTTGTGAATGTCTAATCCATCATCAATGTTCAGCTCTGGTTCTGTTGCATTATGATGGTGTCTGGTTAGTTGATCCCCAACCAAGGTGCATTGAATCTCCATCGCCCATGATGATATGTGGTCTTTCCACCTCAGCAAAGGGGCATTGCACCTTCTGCAGAGGTATTGCACAATTAACTTCACTATCCAGAGGCTTGTGTGCTGCACACTTCATTATTGCTATTAGTTTTGAGAGCATAATAGTGTCCAGATGTGCACTCACATATTGACGTTTATGGGGGAACTGGAGGAGGTCATCTCCACGGGTATATCTGGAGTCGATATATACGTTCACAGACAGTTGTTCAGCCAGTGTATAGGCCCTTGTGTGTGCTATGAGCTACATGCAGACGTGACATGTGGCCATTCACCACTATCCCCCACCTCTCCTGGGTCACACATCTACTAACAATTGGCCATTCTGATCTCGATTACAGGATCAGTACACAACATGTGTCAGATACGCATTATCTAAAGGAGTGTATGTCAAATCACCTCTTGCACTTAATTGGAAATCAGTAATAGCAAATCAGTCTTGGGCTCTGTTTCTTTTGGTTCACCATCGAGGCAGTGATGCTAGATTCAGCATGGGGCATCGAGTTAAAGAAATGTTGGGAGAGTTTAACAACTGAAAGTCATCCTTGTTTGCATGGGAAATAGACATGCGTGGTGTTTTAGGAACAGAGAGTGGCGAACAGCCACTCCCATAGGTGATTCTAGCACAATATGTCCATACTATGCACAGAATTCTGCAAGAGGTGATGCCCTAATGCCCCATTACAATATTGTGTCCTCAATAGTGAACTTTCCCTGCACAGTTGCCATTTCTGCTCTGAAGCTTTATTTCCTGTGTTAGCTAATGCAGTTAGCTGCACTTGTGGGTACTATGTCGGTGCCTATATGAAGGGGAAACGAACAACAAATCATCAACATGCTGTAACAGCACTGACTTCCCTGGAAAATCAATGTCAAAAAGATCCTTCAAAAGATGCTGAGAGATCATGAGGCCTCATTCAAGGTCAGCCAGTCTGGTAAAAAAGTGGCAGTATTTGTGGATACAGGCACTTTACCAGACCAGCCGACCACAGGTTTGCTGGTGGCGCACCTGGGTTACCTCCACCTAAGCTGGAGGTAAGCCAGGCACCCTACCAGAAATAAAAGCCCTCATTACCAGCACGGGCATTGCCGCTGCGGTAATGATGGCAAATCCCCTCATGGAGTCCAATGGAACTCCATGAATGGGGATTTACACCGTCACTCCGAGACTCGGAATCCGGCGGACGGAGTGCCGGAAACGGTATCTACAGTGTCCTGTATCCTGGTGGTTCTACTGCCAGAATACCGGCAACGTTAGAATGAGGCTGATGGTAAGGGATTTGCTATCCCCTGGGGTCAATGTGTACTAAACACCGCTATGGGAAAATGCAAATAACAATTGATTGATTTTATTTAAGTTTATAGTGAAGAAAGCAGAGATCTGATCCACTACTGTGAAGTGTGTGGCTGATGGTGATATGCAGGTCAAAATTGAAGCTGGATTGGATACAATTGGGAACAATGTGATAACATTTCACTAACCTAGGGTCTTGGATGAATCTGTAAAGTGTTCCTACTTGGTGTTTTGACAGGCAAAATCAGAGTGTTGCAAGGACTAGAAGAGGGGATATTAACAACTTTTAGGTAGACTCTATAACAGTCGATACAGCCTCGACTTTTGGCTTCAATCGATATTGTGGAATACAAGGTAACCTCTTAGAGAGATTGATTTGAATTTTTACGGGCTCAGCATTGCAGATGTATCCCACTTCATTAGCTTGGATAGACCACACATATTTTAGAGCTGCATTGAATAAATTGGGTGACCAATCCCCTGTTTCAAATGAGACTGACTTGTCAGGTCAAGCTTGAAGAGACGCTAGAACATCTTTAGAATTCTTACTGGGAACAATCAAAAATACTCCTTTGGGTGTGCAATAAATAGTGCAATTTAGCTGATATGACTGATCTCTTCTAAAAAGGTTGGCTTTGGCTTAAGGGCTAGGAAGGAATGCATATGTGTCAATAATCGGTCGCATTACTCTGCAAACCTGATGTACTACTGGAATATTAGATATCCCTATTGCTGTCACAGTTTCTGAAGATACTGGCACATCGGGGAAATACTCTGATTGAATTGCAGATTAACTAGTACTGGTATCTTCAAAGCAGGGAATGGATTGCCATCAAACTCACATTGAATGTGTGGATCGTCTTGATCCACCAATATTAGGGGGTTGACAGTGAAGTTATCTCTCAGGCTTAGTCAGAACGGATCTTGGTCAATTTGCAGATTATCATAGGTGGCCTGAATATTTAGGTCTGAAATATACAGCAAAGGTGGATTGATTTGTAAAAAGAGAATGTGATGTATCAGGACAGAAACAGGCCATTGTTGGATCAACAGGCAGCAGATGTAAATGAGGTTTGGATGTGGCACAAGGGACATCTCTCTTGCTCTCTCTCATCTCCATTAAATTCCCTCCCTATTAAAGGCATCCAGAATGCTCCATTAGTGCTACCGACAGAGAACCACTAATATGTGTATACTGCCTTCTCATAATGGTGGTGGCACTGTATGCAGGCTGTCTAATCTCCCTCAGAGACGTCCTACCTGGCACTACACTGTCATTGGTTAGTTCCAATGGGTGGGTATGTGTGCTGTTTGATCTTAAAAATATCTGTATCTTATATATACAGATGTTCAACTTCCCCCACTCTCCTCCATCCAACCAGCTCCATCCACCTTCTCTCCTCCATACGTCCTACACCTTTGTCTTGCTGATGTTTCTGTCGCTCCTATGACTTTAATCTGCCCCCATGTTACCAACTCACACTGCTACTGCTCTTTCCTCTCCACACTTCCACATTGACTTCCACACTGCTATCCCTCACCTCCACCCTTTGATGTTACTCCTCCATCTGTCCTACTACTCACTCTGCACTAGTCCAACTCTTCTTCACTCTACTACTCTCTCTTTTTCACACTACTTCTGTTCTTCTTCCCCAAACTCAGGATGATGATTCACTGCTCACACCTCAACTACACTTACTCTCACTACTCTCTCCCCTCCCCACTTCTACACTACACCCATATCCTTTTACCTGACACCTACAGCCCATTGTGCAAGTCTCACTCTCTCGTAACACTCCCTCCTCATACACTAACTACTATGCCATCCCCTACTCCTATCTCTAACAGTATCTCTTTTTCTCTCTCTTTTACAGCGTTCTATACTCCTTCCACTTCCTGCAATACACTACACAGCTCTACACTACACACACTGGTATCACTCTCTCTCAAAAACCCAGGAGATGTCACCTCACATACTGGGGTGGTATTACAGGGAGGCCTTGCAAATTCTTTAAAATCATGTTAGACCTGCAGGTTGAATGGCTTAGTTTATCTACCCGACCTGAGAGAAATGCACTTGACCCATGACAATGGGTGACAACATTTTCCTTGTGTTTTTTGTAAAGTGTTCCATTTCACCTTAAGCCCACGTTATGACCCATATGCCAGCGACGCTTAGTGAAACAGTGAAACACATACCCGATATTTACAGAAAACAAGGATTGCTTTTCATATAAAAGTTTAAAATTTAATTGCACTCATAAATGGTACTTGACTGTTATGAAATCTATTAGACTATGTGAGTGCTTCAGCAAATTTTGAGAGGCCTGGCTGGTACCTGAGTGATCACAGGTTCCAGTGCAGTGGGAGCTGTCCCTTGGCACACTTGATTCGCAGCACACATACTAGTAAAGAAAAAATAATAATGTCCTAAGCAGTCTCTTCATTTGCCTTTCTTCCTCCTTCTCATCTATTATTTGGAGAAATAGTAAAGTAGATGGCCCAGTTATATCACTCAAACCTTTACTCCTCAGAAATGTGATCTGTCCCCTTAATCATTCATTAGAGTTATTCAGTCCCGTAATATTCAATGCATTCTGCCTAGCGTTTGCCTCTCCTAAGCATGTGGCATATGCCACCACTGTCTCAGGCTCACTTTTCATTTCTGTACCTCAAAAGCACGTGCAAACGCCAACAGTTTATCCAAATTAAAAGTGCCCTGCACTGGAAACGGAGTGCGACAGTTGTCTTGCATTAACAGGTGCAAGACATCGAGACATTTACATGCAGCACTGTTGAATTTAGCAAAAATGAAATGAGCTGGGATTTCTTTTGGTGAAGCTTCCGCCTGTTTAGTTTGTCCTTTCCCCATGGCTATCCCTCGTGTTAGTACCACTCACACACCAACATTTACCCCTGTTCCGTTTATTCTGTGCCTCACTGCTATGCCATCCTGAGAAGTATGAAGTCTTTACTGAGACTCTTCTGAGTGGTCCTGAAAGGGTCATAAGTGTACTTGCACTGTATTCACCCAATCTGTCCCCATTTAATTTGGTCAGAACGTTTCTCCATATACCAAGTGTGTTCCATTTTTATTCCCCTTTTAATCGCTAACTGTACATGAACACCAAACATTGTTTGGGATCCACAACCTTTTACCAGGCCAGAAACTAGAATAACCAAGAAAGCTTATCGGCGCTACCAGACCAGTATCATATAACCTAAAAATTCTGGAAGATAAACAAACAGTACAACTAAATAACCAACCCAAAACCTCCAACCCATATTGGCAGTACCCCAAAACAATGTATTGTCTTGTTCAACCATTGTGAAAACCCTTGGCTCCCATGAGCAGCTCATGGAAGCTCACTAGTTATGGTGAACCTTCCCCTGACCACACCTCAGAGTTTTTTTTTTATATCAGGACTCCTTATCGCTTGGTTTTGTCATGCACTGGGACATTCAAGAGTAGGCCACCCACAAGCTCAGACAGTCACATCATCAGGATTATCAGAGAAACTAGGCTCATGCATCTGTTTTGGGAAATGGCAAACAGAAGGCATTTTCTTGTTGGCTTGCAATTAATGGAAAATAACATCCTGCGTGTAACAGGACCCCCACCTGTCTGACCCGTTCCACCTTCCTGACCCCTTACTTTATAGATCAATGGTCACCAGACTAGAGAGCATAACAGAATATCAATGCTTCGCCATGCAGCACATGTATCCCTCCTTCCGTCAAAACATGAACCCCATTCATGAAAGTCTAGTCCGCCATCAATGTTCAGTTCCGGTTATGATGCAATATGACACCTTACGGTCAGTTGATCCCCAAACCAGGGGTGTTGAATCTCAACCCCCATAATGACTTCCAGTCTTTACACCATAGCCAGCCGAGGGGTGTTGCACCTGCACCCCCATGATGAGTTCCAGATGCTTATGAGTGCCTTATTGTTATGACTAGTTCACACTGGTTCTGTCTGCTGTGCACAGGCCACCACCCTTGGCCCAGTTACCCCAGCCGGACAAGGACCTGTAGTCTCTTTATCACTGCACATTTATTTATTTATTTTAAATTGTCTAACGCGTCACACATCCAAGGGTCTCAGCGCGCACAAATGAGACCAAAGTTCAAATAAGTATTGACAAAGTCAATGTGGTACAGGATGTACTACTTTAATGGGCATAATGAAATTACATCATTGGGGCAGGGGAAGTGACAGATTTATCATATTTATGCATCGAAAGGTTCACCTTCAAAAATAAATATTTCCCTCCCCTCATTCTCTGCCTGATTCTTTATTTATTAAAAGATCTGCTCCTAGATGGTTGCCCCTCTTATTGATAGTCAGCAACTTGGTAAAAGTTGCCATCATGAGTAAGGAGGTCCTGAAATAGGCCAAAATGACTCTACCGCAGTCTAGCTTACTTACAAGATATCTCAAAGTGGTAAGGACGGGAGCTCTACTAAGATTGAGCAAACCACCATAGCAGATTATGGGGGGCATAGCAAGCCTGTTCAATTTGGACAATGTAATATTCCTAAAACAGCAAATATAAGAGAAGTGCTCCCTGTGGAGTCTCACATCCAGTTCACGGCTTTGACATTAGTACATAAATGCATAAATGGGCAAGCCCCTAGTTTCCTCAAATAAATTGTCAATATCTGCACCCCGACTAGGCTCACTAGATCTAGTAAAGGAATCTGCATCTCAGCCCCAAGGAGCAAGAGGGCTAGAGGATTGGGTAGGTCTTTTATCTCCCAAGTTGCTCCCTTGTGAAATAAGCTTCCTCTGTCTCTATGCGCCGAAACAAATCTTCTGAAGTTCCGGAAGGGAGCTAAAACTATTGTCTTTGGTTGATTTTCCTTTCGGTGTATTCACTGTTTGATCTCTGTCATCTGCTCTTTTTTCCTCCTGCGCTCTGATGCCTGTGGGCTTTCGGCGCACGGCAAGTGAAAACAACATAAATAACAAATAGAAGGGGTACCAATAAACAAATAAAATGACGAGTCACATCCAGGACAGCAAATCTCTCTCAAACACAATAAGACAAAAAGAGAAGGGCAGATTAGATATCAGCATGTGTTTGGACAGGGTAGACCATGGGTACAGCAAGGGTGGATGCACTACCTGACCCAGGTACACCTCCTGCACTCATCAAACTTGGATCGCATGTGTCTGGTGTGCCTCTAGGTCTGAAAAGTGTTGCATAGTGTATTGGAGCATTGCTATCAGAGAAAATAATTTGGAAAGCTTTGGGGCAAAAAACACAAACTCAAACCAGGCCAGTCTGATGTTGTTCATTAAGCCTGGTATCCTTCAAGCAGGAAAGAAGCCTTGAGAAGGGCACACGAAATGTCTTGCTATGAAATGCTGGCATTGCATGCCAAACCAAGAGCTATTGCAATGTCAGGCCAGTGAACATGAAAGGGTGATAGGGCTGTAGCAGATGGAGTGAAATATCAGGGTGTTGCCCCTGAAAGATGTAGTCGGGTGTGTGACGGCTAGTAAGCAGGTAGAATATGCCATTTGGAAGACTAGGAACTTCAAGGATTGTAGGATGCAACGCATGTGACCGACTCTCCTGGCACTCTGTAGGCCTGTCATATTTACACGCCTGACATAATATTGTTACATTATACACCTCAAAGGTACTCATTGTATTGACCTCCAAAGGTTGAAACGCACTCACAGCATGCCCCACTGGGGATTGGCTCTTCCCTTTCAGAGGTCCAGCTCTGGCATAAAATCTCACAATTGCAAAGTTTGTCTATACTTTTTTTATCAACTTCAGAAGGATGAAGGTATGAGTCATTTATTCGTGGATTCGCACCTGTGACTTTCAGGGTATTCATAGATTTCTTCTGCAGGTGATCTGTCTGAAGAAGATCAAGTTTAAAATACCATTACCCACCGATGCCTCGACAACTTTGCCCTTGGCTACTTGGCCCAGAGGCTCTGCAAACCAGCCGCTTCCAGGCCCACACGCACTTCTTTTACCATCCACCTGTGCCCTCGTAGGTTCAAGCGTGCCAAAGCGGGAGGTGCGAGCTTCCCTGTCTCCACAGCCTTGCTCTTGAACTCCCTTCCCCTGCCTTGAGATTCGAGCCTTCTTTCACCTTGTTCCGATGGAGACTGAAAGCACACCTGTTTCATTAGCATTCCTTTGCCTGCTAACTGTTGTAACTGCCTAAGTTTTAATCAGTGCCTAGACCCCCACAGGGTAAGTGTGCTATACAAATGTATAACTCAAATAAAAAATCTCTCCCTACAGAATCTCCATTTCTGTGTGTCTGGATAATTGTCACAGGTGCAGCGTGCTCTATTTCCTCTTGTTATGCAGCTTTAGTCAGAACCTCCACTTCCACCCCATTTCTTCTATCGCTTCCTACAGACTGTCACTGCTTTGAAGTTATCTTTTTGTTTCTTTTATTTCTTTTTTTACTACGAAGTTACTCAAAGTAACCCGGCACATCCATGGGCTTAGGACATGTGGCGGACAAAGGAGACAAACCCCCCCCACACTTTTAAAGCGGGGGGATGTAATGACATTCCTCCCCCCCAGAATATGTGTTTGTTGTGTCGTGCACTGTGCCTCTGCACAACACTGTGTGTGTGTGTGATGTCGTGTCTAGCCCTGGTCACCCCATGTTGGTCTACGACACTTGGCAGGGGAGAATCAGTGGCTTATCCTAGGCTGGTCTAGTAGTATATATAGCGAAGTCAGTCCCTGAAACCTCCCTCACTATTAATAGTGTGTGTGTGTGCACGGCTGTACATCTATTTTTTGCACGACTGATAATAGTTTGTCATTGAAGTGTAAAATAAAGAGCGCAAAATAACCCCAGCAAAATAATGTCACATGTACCCACCAGTATGTCACTCATCCTTTAGACGGTAAAGTCCTAGAAGAGATATCATTTGTAAGGTAGCTCAGTTAGTTAGATTGTGCATGGGTATGTGTAACACCTGTGTTCAGCTCATGGCTTAATCTTCCGGTGGGATAATAGGAGTGAATGCATTCAGCTTTCGGTGCAACACTGGGAATTTTCCAGGTCAAATTGGTTCAGAAAAAGTGGTGGAAAACACTATTTCTGTTGCTTTTTCTAATTGGCCGGATTTTTGTGCATTTTCTGGGTGGAGTTCGGGAGCCGAGTGGACACACCGGGACCCCCTTTATTCCCGCTCGACCAGACAAATAAGGCCTTACTGTCAGCATGGATTCTCATGCTGTAAATAAGGAAAGGGATTCCTCTGGGATCTGCTTGGAAATTAAACCTGGTAAAAGCGGGCAGAGTACAGAGGAAGCCATTGTCAATTCCACCAGCAATCACTAATTGCGCAAGGTATTTACACTCTTCCAGAGTGGAAAAGCAAGGTGATTTTCACCCGCCTTTTATTCTAAAATCTTCCATTTTATGGCGGAAAAGTAAGAAATTGCGCCAATGGACGTGGTCCACGCCATGCAGTATACTTTGCACCTTGATGCTTGGGGTTTTTGTGTGATGCTACACATGTAATAAATAAATAAATACATTTTTACATGACCCCAGATAAATGACAATTTGTGATCAGAATGAGTGAGCATGGCATGTCGCTGGTAAGGGTACCCTGTGCTTCTTGAGTGTGTTGGCAAATGCCCTTAAATGCCATCTCACGTTAAACAGGTGCTTAAACCCATCAGTGTGGATTGCTCAATAATAAGTCGACAGAGGTATTTGAAATGGCCAAATTCACTCTTTGGGTGACATTGTCAAAGCGGGAGGATGTTGCCCAGAATGTGCCACTTTCTCTGCGGAGTGAATTGTGCCCACCCTGAGGAAAAAGTGTGAAAAACCCACAAAGGTACCCTGCCCTGCTCTTTCTGTGTGTGTCTTCCCCACAGGGCGACAGCTGCTGACTCAGACATGGGTACGTTTCAGGTGGCAAGCCTGTATCCTAGTTGATGTGGCAAAGGATTCCAGACTTCCGAGGCTTATCGCATTAATAGCATTGAGTTACATGCCACCTGACAGGTATTTGTGATAAACTTGCAAAGCAGAGCTGTTAGTGGGCTAAAGCAGGAGGCAATGTCTGCCCACCCTCAAAGGGTACGTACAACCAAAAGTAATAGGCCCCTCCCCCATCATGGCTGTAGGGGCTAGGCACCAAACCAGGGCAAGAATGCCCTCCAATCATCCATGCCCACGATTAGGGTATCCCTCGTTCTCCAGGAACCCTGTTGAGCAACCTCTGTGCTTTCCAGGGGATACTAACGTTATGTAAAAACAGGAGTCTAAAAGGTAATCGCTTACTTGCAGCTGGAAATGAACTTCTGGAGTGATCAAAATGTCTTAACCAAGTGTGATATCATCCCCTTCATTTATAAGCAATATATGTGTTCTCGCTTTTCTTCATCCACTGAATTACTGTTAGAAACAAAGGCCAGAGTTGTGTCTTTTGTGTAGGCATTAGGAAGGAAGTTGCCAGCCTCTGACATAATATGCCCATGTTCTTCCAATATTGACTAGCTGTTGCCCTCTTATGGCCAGGTAGAAAGCAGTGACTGGCAAATGCCTTTCCACTGCAGACAGAAAAACAAAAATAAGAGGCAAATTCAAGACACGAAACAAATTGAAGTTAAGACAGACTGCTGCTGCCATTGCTGTGTTAGGCAGAATATGTTGAGTGTTCAAGCAAGGAGGTATTTATTAAGCAAGCAGTGAGACAAGGTAGAGGCAAGGAAAGGCCATAGGGGCTCTTTGAATAGTTTAACAGGACAGAAGACCCATGCTCCGTCGTCCTAGTAACATATGAGAGAAGCAAATAGATCAGGCTTTGCAGCAAATGTTAAACGAGAAAGGAACAGAGTCCAGCTCTGCTTTTGGAATAACAAAGGCAAAGAAAGGCTAGGCTCTAAAGCCTAGAATAAGAGGGACCAGACTCATCTTGAGAGGCTGGCCCGGCCCTTGTAGGGGCGCTAGACGGGCAGCCCACATAGCGGGCTGACCCTCTGGCCATGCCCCTGGGTCCACATACACCCCACCTACTCGGCATCCCCTGTGTCTGACACATCTGTTCGCTGATCAGAGGGTGGGCTTGCGATCACTCATCCTCCTTGTTTGCTGCAGCCCCCTTGGAGGACAGTCAAAGCAGCAACATCGCACACCTGGTCCCTCTACTCCCATAACATGGCTTACTCAGAGGTACAAGCAAGATTTCCCCTTTCTTTGAAACCCCCATCCATCCATTCCAAGAGGCACACACATCTCCTTGCCCCACACAAAAAAGTAGCAACTTGCAGTTGGTAGAAAAGGCTGTAACTCCTTGATGTGTCAGGAGTCCACTTACAGGTGATCTGCCTCTTAACAAGTTGGCATCCTAGCTGTGGCCCACTGGCAGTAATTGTTATTCCCTCTCTCTTACCATGAGCTCATAGTCAGATGAAAAATCCAGAAATGCAACATATAAAGGCATGTTCTTTGCTGCTGCATCCTTTAATTTTCTTCTGTTTTCTTTTCTTCTTTTCTCTTATTTTATACAGTGATATTTGAAATTTAAAATGTACTGCTATTTTAATTTTAATTTTCTTAAAAGTCGAGTTCTTTGACTAAAACACAATCGATAAATTAAAAAAAGCAAAGTCCCCAATGTGTCCCCTGCCCCCCCAGATTTTATGTGTCTCCTACGCCCCTGGACATCCATGTTCCTGTGAACATTCCCTGGAGATTTCTGGCTTCGAAAGAATATTCTGGCACACTGCAGCTGTAAGAAAGTTTTGAGGGGTCACCATAGACAAGCTGAAAATCGCTTTTGGGTTCACGTGCAGCACTTAATGGAGGCCTCGTTATGAGCAGGCCCAAGACGCAATTCATTGCTTTTTCACCAAACTCCTCATGATCATGGAAGCAGCACACTGGTTCAGCACACAGTGCTATTAGGCTTTACATTCCCTGGTTCTCAGTCTTGGATGGTTTTACGGTCCAACCAATGTTTTGGACTGCGTCTCTTACGATTCTTCTCTGTTGACTATGCTGCCTAGGGATGATGGGAGTTTTAGTCGAAATCACCTGGGGAGCCAAGGGTTGCAGAACTCTGCCATATTAGCATTCTTCTGGTCATAAAATGTTGCGATGTACATTATGCACATGCGCCTGTTTTTTTAAATATAATACATACACCTTAAATAGTAAAATAATATTAACATCATGCATTATCTACAGTCGCACAATAAAATAAAGCATACATATGTTCCCATTTCACACTTCATGCAGTTCCATGCAATTTGCCCAGATTTCTTGAAAACGGTGGTATTTTTATCTAGACTGTCTCCATGGTTGCCAGTTTTATCCATAGAAGCTTCAGCTCTTCTTACTGACAGGCTTCTTATACATTCTCCAGAGCATGTGTCCCTACTGCTACATATGACGCAGATCATTACCCTCACTGTGATAGCATTTTGATGGCATTGAATGCAGAAAACATATTCTTTGCCATTTTATGTATCGACAACCACCCCCAATGGCTCTCCACCGCCCCCACGGTGTTGGAACGCTTTGAAGAAACACTTGACTGGAGCTTTCCCTTGGGCTCAATCACACCGGACAGGAAATGTGCAAGCCACTCTGTGGAATCAGAACTCTCATGCCCATGATCCCTATGGACTGCAGCAGAGGTGCTTTGCATAGGAGTCAATTGTAATGATGGCGGCTTTGTTTTCTATGTCATCTGTCTTACTGAAGTCAGGCATGGGGGCACTATCTGTTGACTCTCCCATGCAGCAAGAATGAGAGGCTATGTATGCTCCTGTGTGTCTGACTGAAACTTTCCCCCTCTTGAGATTTTTCTCCCTGGTGTCCCACTGTGATGTGCTCCCCTGATTTCCAATTCCATTAGTGCTGCCCCACCATGTTTGTTGTTTTATCTGATGCCAAATGTAGAAAGATACCGCAATACAATGTAGCATGCCTCATTGTTCCTAGGAACCACACCAGGACTCCTACATGAGTAGAATACGTACTCTGAACTTCACTCGCCAACTAGTCTCACCCTAGGTCTTACTTGGCATCCAGTGCTGCATGCTCCAAATGTCTTTCCCTTCTCACAGTGTACTCTCACTCTCATCCAGGAATAGCCTCTGTCCACTGTCCACAGCCAGAAATATCAGTCCTCTTTATTGTACCTGAGGAGATAGCCTCTCAAGTACCTTCCTAAAGGGCACAACAACCGAGACATTGCCCAAGAGGCACTCCTTCCGATATGTTGCCTTGGATACCCTGACTAACCTCCCTGCAACAACAATCTCAACCTCTACACTCAAGCACATCATACAGATACCAACTGCCACCCATACACATCAACTAAATGAATATTTGTTTTGTTATAGAAAATGCATACGGGCCACTTGGGAACTTAGGTCACTTCAATGACCTAAGATAACCCTCCCAATAGAATACTACTCCTCCGCAATCCACTCACTTATCAAGGCCCCTCCATTTTAGCACCGCAAGCATGCAAGTCTTCCCCTCTGGACACAAATATCTCTATGATTTCATCACATGACAACAAAAAACAGACTTGTACGCAGAGCTCAGGGTACTTCCAAGAAATTATGGGTCATTTGAAAACATCAATACAACCGCTAATCTGCCTTGCATATTACCTCTCTCCCCATTACCCGACAACCCCATTCTCTTTCAGATCTGACAGAGTACTTGGGGACCATGAAAATGGTGGCAGTGCACACTATAAAGTCTATTAGTACCCGGCAAGGGGGATGTGGCAGCCTCTCAGCCAATGGGGAGGCTCAGAACGTGGGCGTTACTACACAGTAATTCTGCCTCCCTGAGCCTCCTCATGGCCGGCAACCGCCATCTCCCCTCACCAGGGAATCAGGTAAGTCTTTCTCCCACCCACCCAAAATCAGAATTCCCTCCCCACCCTTCCACGCCCACCCCCACTTACCTTCTTTTGTGTTCATTTCGAGAGTAGACATTCTGGGAACACTGGGAACACCCGCTCATGATTTGAGACAGGCCCTCATGGAATGAAAGAAGTGACTACACATAGTCCCTTCTCTCCTTTCTATGGCGAACATTTTTTTGATATACTTTTTTTTCCTATTTTTTCAATGGTCACCATGGAAAGTGAGAAGGCACAACTTGTAGTCCCTTCTTCTTTCCCATGGTGGCCATTTGTTTGTTTACTTTTTTCATTTATTTTCAATGGTCGCCATGGAAAGGGAAAACGGACTTCATTTTCCCTTCCCCAACTGGCATTTTTTTTAATTTTATTTTTTGTTCCGAAACGCTGGAGCGTTTCGCAACAGAAAACAAAATGCCTTTCGTACCACGGTCTACCAGGCCAGGCTTTTAATGGCAATAAGCCCCTTGCCTGCAGGCCATTACCGCATAAGTTAATGCCCCTCATGGCCTTCGTAAAGACCCTTGTGTGCAACTATGGGCCCTGGGGGCATTACCTTACACGGTAATAGCCTGCAAGCTCAGAGCTTATTGCCTAAATGACATAACAGAACTAGGGCTGTACCATATTTCTGCTTAAAATAAGTATTCGGACGAATTCCGGCTAAAAATTAGATATTCAGCCTCAGCCGACTACTTAATTATCACTCAAAGCCAAATAGTTTCCCCTACAAAATACAGTAAGTACTGCTTTGACTACGTGCCTGGAACCATTCAGGTTTGTCATGTCTATCCTTTAAAGGGATCATCATACATATTTTGCTGTCACTTTTTTTTTTTTTGATTGAGTACAGTCAGAGCAGGGGTGTGAAAGTTCAAACAAATTCTCAGCCCTTCAGGTGTTGAACAGGAACTGGTGGTTTGCTGGGGAGGGGTGAGCTGAAGCAAAATGCTCAATATTTTGAAGGTGCAATGGGAGGTTTCTGGTCTCCCATGTATTTTCCAGTTGAAATCAATTGATCTGGAATAATAGATTACAAAGTCGCTATTGGGAAATGGTATTTTCTTTAGGAGCTTAATGATTTGCTGATGACCTGTGTGATCATCTGAAAGTTACAGGTTCCATTCCCACCAATTCCCAATCCAAATGTTATAATTAAGTGGATTAATATAACAGCTACGGACATACCAGGAAGTTTCAAACACTGAGTAAAATAGCTCAAGTGGTAGTTTACCTATAGCTAAGAACTGTATTCAGTCTGCAGGCCAAGGTTATGAAGCAAGTAAGATTACTCAGTCGGAAGAGTACCTTCGTCAGAGATGTACTTGTAATATTGAAACATAGGTTACAATTCCTGCCCTCCAACATTCTCATGTTGCAAAATGAGTCTCTTCGAATTGGGTGACAGATCTTACTGAAGAACGTGGCTATCCAATAGATGGAGAGTTTTACAAAACAATATTGTTAACCAAAATGCCTCAGTCTGTGACAGCTGAGCTATTCCTCCCAATATAAGAGTTCAAAAAGAGGGACATTTGTGTGAGAAAGACTAGTAGATACAAGTTTACAATTTAGAAATATTTGACCAAATAGATATACAAGTGATGTAAATAAGTGAAATAAATATGGATAGGCCAGTAAAAAAAATGAAAATCAGCACTGTCTCTACCCTATAGGGTCAGCCGAGAACCTTGGAGGAATCAGCATTCCAAAGACATTTTGTCTTGTGTCTTACCATGCCCGACACCACAAACATAACCCACCCCAAAAACAAAGAAAAATATGATCTATGAATGAAAATAAATTTTTCAAATACCTCTTCTCCTCTCAGTACCACAGGTAGAAGGCATCAGGGACGTAGGAGACACATAAAATCTGGAGGGGACAGGGGACACCTTGGGGTCTTTGCTTTTTTATTTATCTATTGTGTTTTAGTCAAATAATTCGACTTTAAGAAAATCAAAATTAAAATAGTAGTACATATTAAATTACAAATATCACTGTATAAAACAAGAGAAAAGAGGAAAAGAAAACAAGAAAATGAAAGGATGCAGCAGCAAAGGACATGCCTTTATATGTTGCATTTCTGGATTTTTCATCTGACTATGAGCTCATGGTAAGAGAGAGGAAATAACAATTACTTCCAGTGGACCACAGCTAGGAAGCCAGCTTGTTAAGAGGCAGATCACCTGTAAGTGGACTCCTGCCAAATCAAGGAGTTACAGCCTTTTCTACCAACTGCAAGTTGCTACTTTTTTGTGTGGGGCAAGGAGACGTGTGTGTCTCTTGGAATGGAAGGATGGGCGTTTCAAAGAAAGAGGAAATCTTGCTTGTACCTCTGAGTAAGCCATGTTACGGGAGTAGAGGGACCAGGTGTGCGATGTTGCTGCTTTGACTGTCCTCCAGGGGGGGTGCAGCAAACAAGGAGGATGAGTGAACGCAAGCCCACCCCCTTATAAGTGCTCCCCAGATCAGCAAACAGATGTGTCAGACACAGGGGATGCCTAGTAGGTGCGGTGTATGTGGACCCAGCGGGGTGGCCAAAGTGGCAGCCCCCTATGTAGGCTGCCCCTCTAGCCCCCCTGCGAGGGCCGGACCAGCCTCTTATGATGCGTCTGGTCCCTCTTATTCCATAACATGCTGGCTTTAGAGCAGGGGTGCACAACTGATTTTGACAGAGGGCCGAAAGTACCTTACGTGAAGCCTATAGTGAGCCAAAAAGTAAATGTGGGTGGGACGGTAGGCGTGGCGGGGCGTGGCGTGGCAGGAGGCTTTTTCAACCCCCCTATTTCATTGAACACATGGAAAATAAATATGTTTTTGAGGTGTAACTGTTAATTTGTATTTCAAACTTACATTTAATACTACACATTTTCCATTATTATCATTTATTTATATTTAGTTATTGCATTTCGTCTGTTTAATTAAAGTATATATATTTTATTGACCCTTGAATGGACATTCCGTTATTTTGGACTGCTATACTTTGCTGTTTGGGTTGGCAAACAGGAGTTTGGCCTTCGTTGAGTCAGGTTTCCACAAAAAGCAAAGGATGTACATCTCCTAATTGTGCCTGTTTTGGCTTTATTATTGGGTTCACTCTTGGAGTGTGACACTATGCTCCATGGCCCCCAGTCCCCAATCAAACACTATTCCCCATGGCCCCCACCCCTCAACCAAACACTATGCCCCATGGCTCCAGCCAAACACAATGCCCCATCGCCCCCACCCCCCAACCAAACACAGTTCCCCATTGCCCCCACCCCCCAACCAAACATTATGCCACATGGCCCCCACTCCCCAACCAAACACTATGTCCCAACGCCCCCACTCCCCAACCAAACACTATGCCCCATGGCCCCTACCCCCCAACCAAACACTATGCCCCATTGCCCCCACCCCATCAACCAAACACTATGCCCCATGGCCCCAACCCCCAATCAAACACTGTGCCCTAAGGCCCCCACTCCCCAACCAAACACTATGCCCCATGGCCTCCAACCCCCAACCAAACACTATGCCCCATGGCCCCCACCCCTCAACCAAACACTATGCCCCATGGCCCCTACCCCCCAACCAAACAATATACCCCATGGCCCCCACCCCCAACCAAACATTATGCCCCATGGCCCCCACCCCCCAACCAAACACTATGCCCCAGGGCCCCCACCCCCCAACCAAACACTATGCCCAATGGCCCCCACCCCCAACCAAACACTATGATCCATGGCCCCCACCCCCCAACCAAACACTATGCCCCATGGCCACCACCCCCCAACCAAACACTATGCCCCGCACACCCCTAAACAGAGTGACCAGTAAACTGCATCAGTCTGTTCAGGGTGCAGTGGATGACCGGCAATAGATGTTTTCTGTTTGGTGATGGGGAGAGTCCGGCAAGCGCACAGTGAATCACTGGCAATAGATACTGTTTTTCATTGTGTGTGCCTCTATCTCGAGAGGCATTTTTCATTAGCTGCTCACCATGGAGCTGGGAGTGGCCATAAGGAATCCTCTGTCTGCTGTTTGGTCTGCGATAACCCCTCAATGGCTTCTCAGGTAGGATGCGTGGGCCATTTATAGAATTGTTCGTTTTATTGAGAAACTTGATTGTTAAAACATTACATCACTAGGTTTTGCACTAGATTATGTAATTGCTGCCGTGGGTAAGTCATGTATTGTACCCAGGGGAGAGAGGCACTGACTAATCAGGAGGCCAGGAATGTGGGCTTCAGTCCACGATCACCGTCTGTGCTTGCTCCCGGTACCTCACCACCAGGTCTGACTTTTGTACTCCACTGGGTGGCACACACCTAGACCCCTTCCCCACTGGATCCAAACACACAATGTCGCCCTCTACCCCCTACAGACCCAAACCCCTCTACCCCAGCATAAAGACTAACAAACATACACTATGCATACATACCCATACAGACCCAAACCCCCACCATAGAGACTACCAAGCATGCACCATGCATACATACTGATACAGACCCGAACCCCCCCACCATACAGACTGACAAGCATGCACCATGCATACAGACCCGAACCACCACCATACAGACTACCAAGCATGCACCATGCATACATACCCATACAGACCCGAACCCCCCAGCATACAGACAAACAAGCATGCACCATGCATACATACCCATACAGACCGAACCCCCCCACCATACAGGACTACCAAGCATGCACCATGCATACATACCCATACAGACCCGAACTCCCCCACCCCCATCTCAGCATACAGGCTACCAAGCATGCACCATGCATACATACCCATACAGTCCCTTTCTGTCTTTCTCTCTCCCATATTTTACTTTTTGTCTTTCTATTTCTTCCCTTCTTCCTCCCTCTGTCTCTCTCCTTGTTACTATTTCTGTCGCACTCTCTCTTTGTCTTTCTTTCTCACCCCTCTTCCTCTCTACCAATGTTACTCTTTCTGACACACTGCCTTTCTTTCTCTCCCCTTCTCTCTTCCTATGTTACTATTTCTCTCTCTTTTTGACTTTCTTTTGCTCCACTCTGCATCTCTTTCTCTCTCCCATGTTACTATTCCTGTCTCATTCTAGCTCTCCTTTCTCTTCTCTCTACCACCCACTCACTCTCTTATGTCCATCTTTCCTCATCTCTGTCTTCCCTCTCTGTCACTTCCCCTTAACTCTCCCTATCTCTTTGTCATCATTTTCTGTATCTCGCTTACACCCACTCTGTCCACTCTCACATGATCGCCCTTTCTCTCTCCTCTCTCACACACACATTGCTATGCCGAGGGAATCAGGGAGCATTCTGCTTGAATGGCACTCCTTGCTTGAATACTCAACATATTCTACCTAACACAGCAATGGCAGCTGCAGTCTGTCTTAACTTCAATTTGTTTCGTGTCTTGAATTGGCCTCTTTTTTTTTGCTTTTCTGTCTGCAGGGGAAAGGCGTTTGCCAGTCACTGCCATAATGGTTCTACCTGGCCATAAGAGGGCAACAGCTAGCCAATATTGGAAGAACATTGGCATATTATGCCAGAGGCTGGCAACTTACTTCCTAATGCCAACACAAGAGACTTTGTTTCTAACAGTAATTCAGTGGATGAAGAAATGCGAGAACACGCATATTGCTTATAAATGAAGGGGATGATGCCACACTTGGTTAAGACATTTTGATCATGCCAGAAGCTCATTTCCAGCTGCAAGTAAGCTATTACCTTTTAGACTTCTGGCTTTAAATAACGTTAGTATCCCCTGGAAAGCACAGAGGTTGCTCAACAGGGTTCCTGGAGAACGAGCGATACCCTAATCGTGGGCATGGATGATTGGAGGGCATTATTGCCCTGGTTTGGAGCCTAGCCCCTACAGCCATGATGGGGGGAGCGTCCTATTACATTTGGTTGTACGTATCCTTTTAGGGTGGGCAGACATTGCCTCCTGCTTTAGCCCACTAACAGCTCTGATTTGCAACTTTATAACACATACCTGTCAGGTGGCATGTAACTCAATGCTACTAATGTTATCAGCCTCAGAAGTCTGGAATCCTTTTCCACATCAACTAGGATACAGGCTTGCCACCTGAAACGTACCCATGTCTGAGACAGCATCTGTCGCCCTGTGGGGAAGACACACACAGAAATAGCAGGGCAGGGTGTCCTTGTGGGTTTTTCACACTTCTTCCTCGGGGTGGGCACAATTCACTCTGCAGAGTAAGTGGCACATTCTGGGCAACATCCTCCCGCTTTGACAATGTCACCCAAAGAGCGAAATTGGCCATTTCAAATACCTCTGTCGATTTATTATTGAGCAATCCACCCTGATGGGTTTAAGCACCTGTTTAACGTGAGATGGCAATTAAGGGCATTTGCCAACGCACTCAAGAAGCAAAGGGCACCCTTACCAGCGACATGCCATGCTTACTCACTCTGATCACATATTGCCATTTATCTGGGGTCATTTTAAATGTATTTATTTATTTATTACATGTGTAGCATCACACAAAAACCCCAAGCATCAAGGCGCAAAGTAAACTGCATGGAGTGGCCCACTTCCATTGGCGCAATATTTTACTTTTCCGCCACAAAATGGAAGATTTTAGAATAAAAGGCGGGTGAAATCACCTTGCTTTTCGACTCTGGAAGAGTGTAAATACCTTGCGCAATTAGCGATTGCTGGCGGAATTGACAATGGCTTCCTCTGTGCTCTGCCCGCTTTTACCAGGTTTCATTTCCAAGCAGATCCCAGAGGAAACCCTTTCCTTATTTCCAGCATGAGAATCCATGCTGACAGCAAGGCCGCATTTTTCTGGCGGAGCGGGAAATACAGGGGGTCCTGGTGTGTCCACCCGGCTCCCGAACTCCACCCAGAAAATGCACAAAAATCCGACCAATTAGAAAAAGTGACAGTAATAGTGTTTTCCACCACTTTTTCTGAACCAATTGACCCGGAAAATTCCCAGTGTTGCACCGGAAGCTGAATGCATTCACTCCGCTGCATTTGGAGCATTAACTAACTGAGCTACCTTACAAATGATATCTCTTCTGGGGCTTTACCGTCTTAAGGATGAGTGACATTTAGTTTTGCTGGGTTAACTCTTTCAGAGCGCTCTTTATTTTACAGTTCAATGACAAACTACTATCAGTCGTGCAAAAAAATAGATGTACAGCCGTGCACAGACACTATTAATAGCGAGGGAGGTTTCAGGGACTGACTTCGCTATTCATACTACTAGACCAGCCTAGGATAGGCCACTGATTCTCCCCTGCCAAGTGTCGTAGACCAACATGGGGTGACCAGGGCTAGGCAAGACATCACACACACACTGCACTGTGCACGACACAACAAACACATATTCTGGGGGGATAAATGTCATTACACCCCCCCCACTTAAAAGTGGGGGGGGATTTGTCCCCTTTGTCCCCCCCATGTCCTACACCCATGGAAGGCATGTCTTTAGCATTGCAAAGGTGTGTATTCAGTAGCACATCAGCAGTCAGCAGGCTAATTGCCTTAATCACTCCTTTTGTGTGTCAATGCTTTGCTGGCGCCAGAAGGCTAAAAATGGGGGAGGCCAAAAAGGAACATTTGAAATTATGAGTAGACACATCACAGTTTCCCCTCACAGTGATTGCATACATGCATGCTATCCTTTTGGGCTAGTCTTAGCTACTTGGGCCCTCCCCAACAAGCAACATCCATGAATGCACAAAAATACAAACTATGCTTGTATTGAACTGTTTAATTTCTGATCTGTTGTTCCCAGTTTTCACAAGCATCTTCTGTAGACAATCAAGAAGAGAAATGCAATAAAGAATGTTTTTCATTTACAAAGTGTTTTTCTTGTCCACATAACATTATTTTTTAAAAAGGCTGCACAGTTGGCACTGGTAAAATACTTGCCCAACTATTCGGTATTTGGCCGAGCACTTATATCTACTATTCCGTACACCCCTAAACAGAACAGAACAGAACATATATATCAAAGTATTTACTAAAGCGCTGTGTTTGTGTTTAACACACCATCACTAAATACACAAATGGAAGAGCACACATGACTAATATACTCCAAAAGTGTGCAATCTCCAACATCAAGACATTTTCTGAGGCAACGCAAGCTTGGATAACCATATATCCTCACGAACTGCAGTTTTGGACTCCAATATTCCCCTGCACAGCCTATACATCTTCCTGGAGCAAGCTTGAACTTGTTACATTAGTCCAGTGCTAGTCCGCCAGCGCCTAGAGACCACATTTGCAGTATTAAGTGTTCTACACTCCTTCATGTACTACAACACGTTTTTAATGTGATCCATTATTCACATCTCTGCCTGTATGAGCGCACACACAATATCCAAAGCAGTGTGTATCATGTCTGAAAATATGAAACTGATTTGCAAGGTTTTGATGCAGAATTGTGGACACATTTTTCTGTCACTTGTGAAGCATGTTTGCCCCCCACCTCGGAGCAGCGCTCAAGACGAACAATCCCCATAATCACTCTTGGAGAAACTCAGCCTGCAACGCAGCACAGGACTCCAATGCATCACATTGATTTAGTCCCCAACACAATAGTTAGCACCCAGGGACACACTAATGGGAGCTTAACTGCTTAAGAAAATGGGTCTTGGAGCCACAGCCAGACAGCAGTGACAGGGTGAGTTACTTGCACAGTAGCGTCCATTCATCAAAGAATATTGTGATAACTTATGAACTGACACCATCATACTCTGTGGACCCGGCAAGGGGGTTATGATATGTTATGATAAATCATGCTTGGGAGTATATTTCAAGCCAAGATTGCCAATGCTGAACTGAAAGTCCGTTCCACATGAGCAGCGCAAAGTGGGTAGCAGGAGTTCCCTGTCCCTCAGTAGAAACAGTGAGTATCAGCCTAAAGCATAGCAGGAGGGCACCAAGGCTTGGCGTGTGGTTTTTAGACATGGCTGGTGGCAATAGGGGAGGAAGGGACATTCTAGCACAACAAAGAAAGTTGAAATACCCATAAAGGGCCTACACTGTATAACCCTACGTGGGTGGTACAGTCTGGCTGACCATTCACTGAATTTCTCAACTGGATACATGAGCCCCTCCTATTGCCAGATACATTTGACTTGTCAGGCCCAAATTGTCCTGCAAAGAATATACATCTGTTGATTAATGAAATTAAGTCATATGTGAGAACAAAGTTTGCCGAACCTCAGAGCGCTCAGACTATAGCAAAGCTTTGATCCTCCCCCCCCCCCAATGGTACCAATAACAACGCGGCTCTGCCTTACAAAGATGGCTGCCTTGAACAGTGCAGCCTGGCAGTACTCTGTTCAGAAAGATGTCCCGTCACCCCTCAACCATGCTGACAATAGAACAGTGGTGAAAAGGTCGCCCTTTAAAGAGTGGAATGCATGCACCGTTATGCTGAAGCATTCAATATAATACATGTAGATGTCATGTAAACAAGCTCCGAGAAGTCACACTTCCACACACATGTTTTCCACTTAGATCTCTCAGGTATATTTGGAAAGATTTCCTAAAGTCTGTTAAACATTATGAACTGTATAGACACGTTATAGAACTGAAAATAAATGTTCATTTGTTCTGCAGTTGGATTAACCAACGTTTTTGAAAAGACGACTGATACAGTTGTTTATTACTCTGATTGAGGCATGTCACAAGCCAGGGCCATGCCAAAAATAAACCAACACAAAAGGAAAGCTGGCTATGTATCCTAACTTAAAAAAGGACAATAAGTGGGAGTGATGAAAAGACTACTGCTCCGCAAGATGGGATTAATCTAGTGATGTAATCAATGCATCTCTGGGGAAAGTCTCTTCCCGTATGGCTAGGGAACGGCAGCCGCTACCTGATCCTGACCCTGGAGGTGGTTGTCTGAGGGAGAACCATATGGGGGAGACAAACCTCATGGGAGGGAGGTGGACTCGGTAGCTGGAACATGATATCCCCCTTTCCACTCAGGGTATGACACCAACCCCTTGAACTCCCAATCCTGTATGGGCTATTGTAATATGGAACTAGACCCTCTAATCCACAATGACAATAAGGTTATTTTATACCCTTGTAATAAAGGACTGAGATGAGGAAGAGCAAGAGAGTAATGCAGAGCACTGAAGCCGCAAAACCAGAGACGCACTCTAGTTGTTGGATTGATCAGATAGGTCCCGGGACATTTAAAAACATCCAGCTGCAAGAAGCATGAAGAATCACTACATCCAACATGGGTCGGGAAACCGAGAGGAAACAAGCTGTAGCGGGGAGCAAGATTGCTCCTACAGGTTCCATCACAAGATGCTCGGAAGTCACATGTTTGCTGCACAGAGGCTGAGAGCAGACAAAGCTGTGGCACAGAGGCAGAGACATTGCGGCACCGGAGAGCTGGCAGGATGCCAGAAAAAGGAGGAAGCAAACCTTTGGGCAGTTTACAGATCGTCGAGAATGCTGAAGCAGCCAGGAGAGACCGCTGAACCCAGAGAGGGGAGTTGGGATACCGGGGTACTTCGTAGCATATACCGCACACAGTTAAAGGACAGATACATGAACTGGGAAAGCTTAAGTAGGGGGGCTGGGACACCATAGCAATTGTTGAATGAAGCAAGCGAAAGAGGGTCAAGGACCAGTGGTCTAATGAAGTAGAGATAAAAGCGTGGAACTGTGAGCAAGCAAAGAAAGTCCTGACAGGAGAGTATACCAGGCATCCTGATTGTGAGTCTTGGGCTCGCACGCAAATACCAGTGAGCAAGTTAAGAAAGTTCTGGCATGCGAGTGTATCAGGCACCCTGATTGCGAGCCTGGGACCCGTACCCAAATACAAGTGAGCATATTAAGAAAGTTCTGGCATGCAAGTGTATCAGGCAACCTGATTGCGAGCCTGAGACCCGCACCCAAATACAAGTGAGCACATTAAGAAAGTGCTGGCAGGACTGTACATTAGGTGAACTGATTGTGAGTCGGGGACTAGCACCCAACTGTATGAACATAAGTGTTTGGAAGCAAATGAGGAAAGTGTGTCAGACCAACAGAGGAGGGTCTGGGACTCACTCTCATGTTTATCAAGACGTTTTTTGTGAACTGAGGGAATCCAGAGTGTATGAAATCCAGGGTAAGGGAGCCATTCACCCTGGACTTGAAACAAGAATATTTTGACTAGTGGAAAGGAAGCAATTCTCTAATGATTGGAAATGTATAAACTGTGTCAAGAAGCCAAGAAAGGATGAATAACTTCTTGCCATTTTGAATGGTGGAAGTGAGATCAGGGGAAGAGCCATACCCTCTGGAACTGTGGATTACAATGAGCCTGAGAAACTCAGGGGAAGGGAAACCTCTCCTGAGGAGTGTGAAACTTTATTTCTTTTTGCACCTTTTGGAACTTTATGTACAAACTCTGGAAAAGAGCTGCAGGTGACCAGTTGAAAGACTACATCCCTTTTTGCTTTATCTTGAGTTTAGCGTGTAACTGTCAGATTAGGATTTAGACACAAGAAGGCAAATTTTACTTTGGACATTCTGACACAGACATCCTTTAGTTTCGTTGAGACAGGGAAACCCCTCTTGGTGAGTGCATTCGGCCATGAGGTGCGCACGGCACAAGAGTGCAAAAAGCGTTGGAATGACCTCAAATGCAGTGCTAAGGCTAAGCGTGCCTCAAATTACAACTTGACTCTGGTGACTGGCTGTGGGCCTGCACCGGAGGAGGAAGACCTCACTCCGCATGAGTCACTCGTTGCGGAGTTCATACCATATGAATTGGTTGGAGGAGTGGGAGAGATGCCAGACTTTGATGCCCAGTCCGGTGAGTGTTGATGCTTGTTTGTCGAGGACGTGTGTGTTTTACTTGTGTGATGTGTTGTGCATGACTGCCACTGCATGTCACGTGAACATGGTTATGACGTGTGAGTAATGCAATGCTTCCCTGATGCATGTCTACTCTGCTGGATGGTGGACATGTGGAGCAGACAGGGACTGTCCACATCACCACTTTTGCACCGTAGTCACATGCTGGTTACCAGTATGCCCCTCCGGTCCATGTTCCAGCTCACTGGCACTTCTGCATGTAGCATGGGGTGAGCTTCCTCTCAGCCCAGGAACTATGCATAGCATGACTGACGTGCATGTGTCCTCTGCCTGCAAGGGAGTAGCCAATGTAGGCATGCTCCCTTGACCCTCAAGCCCCTGCTCTGCACCCCAATTCCATCTTAGCACTGGTCTGCTACAATATTGCTGTTGGATACTTCCCTGGTCATGCCTCCTGTGTACATTCTAACATCCAGCGGCCAATCTGCCAGACATATCCATTGTGGTACTTCCTTAGTACTTGATGCAGGGTGTCTCACTTGGACTGTGCAGAGGACAGATTCCCCATCAGGGACATGAGTGCCCATTCATGCTCCATGTGCATTCCACGCATGCCCATACGTGTCGAAGACTGTATGATCACTGTTACACAAGTCCATGATGACCCAAATTGCATGGCATTTCATCTGCCTTCCCGTGTCGACTGTGGCTCAGTACTGCGTTGCACACATGTTTAGGGTCTGACAATCTGTGAGGGTCACAGGCCTCAGCCTGTTTAATGGCCAATGACTCTGTCCAACTGGTGTAGTGTCTTCTTCACACGTGGGTGGACTCCAGAGGTTTCATCATGTGTCCTGCTTACTGTCCCATCATTATTTGCTGTGTTGTCACTTGACTCACATGAAGCTGTTGATGCTAGTCAACACTGTCTGTCAATACACTGGTCTATGGTCAGCCTTTTGATAACATGCTAGGCATCCCTGCTTTTGCACTTGGGTGGAGAGGTGCTTTGCTTGTAGATATGCTACCCATTGAATGCACATTGCACGTGATGCCTGAAGTTGACCTTGCACTGCCTTCACATTTTCTGACACACACCATGAAGTCCTTGTACATGTAGGTGGTGAGTAACATACATATTTACTGCACTGCATAGACCCACTTCAATGCAGACTGCCACATTTCAACAGGTCTGATCACAGAAGCAATTGCAAGTTGACCCAGCATGCATGCTAGGTTGTATTTTGTGTGTCACATGTCTGCCTGATGTGTTTGTTGTCGGTGTGTGTGTGTGTGTTGTGTGCTTCGAACATGTGTAGTGACCTTTTTTCACTATATTTTTCAGATGATGACGCAATGGAGCCGGAGGATGGTGTTGGCATGCCAGGCACAGGGTTGTTATCACTACATCAACCCAGCACAAGTGGGGGAAGTGGGGTGGTAGGCCTCGAAAACCCCCAAGTGCTACAGTCCATCTTGTCTCTGGCTGCCTATGAGTCCAGCCCCGAAGAACACTCTGACGACCATGTCGAGTTGGATGAGCATCAGGTCCATATGTCAGGGGTGAGTGATTCTGATGTGGACACTCCTCTGTCCGCGACACCTGCACTGAGGGGTCAGACAGTCTTGGAACCTCCACCAGTGGTGGATCGGGACGCAGGGTCACCCTCCACACCAGTCACTGATGTGCCTGGGACATCACGTTGACAGGGGCATGTAGTTGTGCAGCCACGGGTGGTGCCAACACAACGAGGACACAGGGTCCTTGGGTCACACAGGGGTCAAGCCCAGCAACGTGATCGCTGCGCGCAACCACAGTATACTGAGTGGGAGCAAGACATGACTGCCAATTCTGAATGGCAGGGGGCAGCAATGGAGAACATTGCTGAGAGCATGGAGCCTGTGGCCCGATCTGTGCTCCCCCCTGCTAGGCAGGTGCTTCTCCAGCAGCAGGCGGCACGGTCCATGGCCTGCTCTCTCAGGCTGGGCATGGCGGTCTCAGACAGGGCACGCCAGGCTGAAATGTCGTCTCTGCGTCAAGCAATTGCTGCTCACGCAGAGGCACACATGAAGGCCCTGAGGGAGGAGCATGCTTCCCTCAGATCCACTCTGGGTGTCATTCTGATGTCCCAGAGGGAGCGGGCAGAGGAGAGGTTTGCACAGCTTGACGTACCATCTCGGCTGAGCTACATGCTTGCCGGGAGGTGCAGCGGTTGTTCAGCCAGGCCTTGCAGGAGGAACTCCGTGTTACACGTGATACCTTGCAAGAGGAAGCACATGTATCACGGGAGGTTCTGCATGCAGACCTACGTGTCATCGCCACACAGAACCAGGCTCACCCGTCCGGCAGACCTGCTGCCGACGAGGGGCAAGATGTGGCTAGGCGTGGTCATGCTCCTGTGCCACGTCCTCCTTTCCAGGAAGAGCCAGACTCGGACGACAATCTATCTCCCACATAGGTCGGGCTGTGCAGGCGTTGAGCCCATGGAGGTTTTTTTTTTCCTCAGCATCATCACATGTGGGTGTTGAGCAGCACCCTGTACCTCCCCCCTCCTAGATGCCTCCCCCCCCAGGTCATATGTGGCCATTTTTGATTTTTCTTTTAGTTTAGTAGTTTAGTTAGTTAAGTTTCTGTTTGATAGTTAGTTTAAATAGGTAAAGTAGGTTTTTCATAGTTAGTGTAATTAGTTAACATAGTTTAAAATTGCTAGTTTATTGTGCTTTCATGTGACGGTGTGGTGCTTTGTGGCTTTTCAAAGCATCCACTGTCTGTTCCAGCTGGGCCCTTCAAGCTTGTCTTGTGTATGTATTTGCTGCTTGGGGTCCTTTACTCACATATGCCACTCCTGCT
This sequence comes from Ambystoma mexicanum, assembly GCF_040938575.1. Classification (NCBI taxonomy): domain Eukaryota; kingdom Metazoa; phylum Chordata; class Amphibia; order Caudata; family Ambystomatidae; genus Ambystoma; species Ambystoma mexicanum. Next base: position 435,543,904 of record NC_090937.1, read on the forward strand.
TCCCTTATCCATGGGCTCGCAAGGATGGTTTGGTGTAACAGTCTATTACACAAGGGCAATGGACTGTCATATCTGTGGCATGTCTGCTGCTGTGGAACTTGTGTTAACACCCCTAGTGGTGATTATCGGGGTGTAATTGACCACTGTTCTTCTTTTGCTAGATGGGGTGTTTAAGGATTCATGTGTACATTCATTGCTATGCATTATGTAGTATGTTTCTTATCTTTACTGAACATGTGCTTGTTGAAAATAATGCCGTAGATAGTGTGTTCCATACTGTTGCTGTGAAAGACGGACTGATGGTGTGATTTCTGATGTACGTCTCTGACATGGTCCACTCATGTAATGCCTGAAGAGACACACACAGATGAATATTAAGCATTAATCATGTGTTTCATGGACTTTCTGCAGGGGGATGAGCCTCAAGACCACCTTTGTCAGCAGACATGGGCCATTGGACGTCTGGAATCGGGACACGTTTGGTGGTGCCGACATGCGCATGTGTCCGCAAGCAGAGGCACAGGGATTGCGATCATACATCCAATTAATGATGACGTGTTTCAAGGGACTCCAGGCAAAGTGAGCAGCACAGGGGGGTCATAAGAGAGCAAACCTTCCACCTGGCCAGTTGAACATGCATGCTTAGTAGCAGCATTGACAGTGAGCTTGGACAAATATTGGTGTTGAAGCGCACAATACAGGTCAGATGTGTTGGTGGACTGATGGATAGTTGATGGGAAAGTTGTCTGGGGCACCTGCATGGGCAGTGGCACATACCCTCCGTTCCACCATGGTCCATTGAGGCACTTGTATTAGCCATGTAGCGTTGCAAGACATGGAATGAAGCAGCTCACAGGGACAGACAGCAAGGGACAGACTTGGGTTCAGTGCATTTCATTTCCAAGAAGAATTTGATACATGCACTGGCTACTTTATTTTGGTCATGGTGGTACAGGACTTGTTCTGAAGTCAGACCTTGATATATGCTCCTGTCTGCTTACCCAGGGAACATTGCATGTTGTGTGAATCGTGACACATTGGTGTTCCATTTGCCACGCACCCACCGGTGCCTGACTTAATGCATTGACTGTGTATGAACCATCACAGGGGTAATGTTACGTATGGGTATGAAGCATCCACACATGATTGTCCATTTGTAGAGTATGTTGTTACTTTGGGGCATATTTGGTGGTGTGTTTGTGAGTTTTGGGCATGCACAGATTATTAACTGTGGCTCTCTTTGCAGCATTGAACTGCTCCTGTTGCCGGGAGGGCAGGAGGCCAGCACTCACCCCAGAGATAAGTTTCTCTTTGACTTCCATTTGAGTAATTTGCTGCTATGTGCATGTGAGCAAGTTTGGTCTATTTGTGTATGTGTTAATGTGTGTGCTACATTTTGGTGCATTCCCTACTTTCCTGTGTCCATCCTACTCCCATCTCCTGCCCCTCATTCCGGTTATGCAGTATGACAATGCCTGTGCCGACTGCATATCCCTGACCCTCCTTCCCCACAAGGGTCTCAGGTGCCTGTGTGAGTTAGACCTTGCAGGCACCCAGACCACGGTGGGGATGGTTGTTTTGTGCCACTCCTGCGCCTGTACACGGGAGCTGTGACAGTAGACATTTGTTCGTGTTGCATCATTCTATGTTATGTACCACACATGGTTCAGATCCTGTTGTGACATTGTTTTACTGTGCTACCTTGGTTGTTAACATCATTGTGGTAGTACTTGGCCTTTGTGGCGTACTGCTACTTGAAGTCATCTACTGGAGGCTGTTCTGGTTTGTTTTACTGCCTGCAGGGTATTTGCTTGGCTTCTGTGTTGTCCTACTTTGAGTTCTCTTGGATTTTGTGCTTTTGCAAATCTAGGTGGACTCTGAGGGTGCTGGCAACTTTTTAGACACAAGGTGGGAGATCGTGACAAAGGTGAAGGGTGATCCTGTGGCCAGGTGGAATTCAAGGATGTCGGATGAATAACCCAGATGCAGTTGTTCAGTGGGTCGTGGTGATTTATGAGGGAGGGGGGTGTTTTGTTGTTGATAGTTGCCTTGCCCTGCAGTGTGATGGGTACCCTGAAATTGTAATTGTGCTTTACTATGTACATGATGTATTCTGCTCATCAATGCCTGTTCAGGTGTTGTGTTTACCTTTCAGGTGTGAGGGGATAGTTGTGGTTTGACATGCTGGGGTATACACATGGTGAATGTTCACATGTGATGTGTAGAGGACAGTGATGGTCACTTGATTTCACATCCATATGTTGAGTGCGTGTCCCTACTGACCCACACACTCGCACTATGATCCACTATATGTACAACCACCCTTACATGTCCACGTGTACACTCTGTTTGCCTTCTGGTGTGCACTGTGTCCCTGCAGTGAATGTTCTATGACCATTTGTGGATCCTGTACATGCCTAATTTTGTTATTTTATGTAGTTTGTCGCTTAGATGTGATGCTCAGGGTGTGCATCACACAAAATGGCTGTTCACTGTGCTGTGCGCTGAGCAGTGTGTTGCAGGAGGTGGACATGCCACACAGTAGCTGCAGTGTTGATTATGCAATGCACATTGTGCATGTGGACAGGCATTCATTGTTATGTTTCAAATACGACTTTTGGAATGCATTTGGGTATGACTTATTTTGGGTGGGAGGTTGTTGGTCAGTCATTTCATCTGATTCCATGTCAGGCATCATTGTCTGATGCCCATTTACATTTTTCACATGGCAATGTGTACCTTATTGGCACTGTGTTGGTGTATGGCTATTGCTTGCCATGTCATGTTGTGGTTTGGGAGGGTTTGAGTGACATACCAGTGATAGTCACTGTTTTGCAGGTCTGTGTGATTCACACCTTGCATGTGTGCCTTTTGGTCACACAGGATTGCTTGTGTTTAAGCAGCTAGGGATGTACACAATGTTGCAATTCCATGGCAACAATCTCAGGGTGGTAAGGTTGTGACAGTTGACTGTCTCTTTGTCATCATCGATTGTCACCAGGTATGTTCCAGGCCTGTGTGCACTCCGCAGGGTTCAGAGTTTAGGTGAAAAATCTGGCCACAAGCTGGGACCGGGCTTCCTCGCCACGTGCCCTATCCCCTCCCATGGGCAGCGCCTGTGCCTGTGGTTGGGGATGTTTGGGCACCACCATGTCCACCGGTACGCCCTGCCGTGTTGCAACATTGTGCAGGACACATGTACAGGGTCACACCCCTTGTACAGGGTCACACTTTCGCTTACACCCCAACGGCCTCAGCAGACTAGCCTGCCCCAGACATTATCCCATACCCTGCCCCACCCCCTTCCTACCCAACATCAACCCCTTCCAGCCTACCTCCTCCATTGACTCTCATCGCATAGCAGACACCCCCAGCCCCCAAGAAGCATCACAAACTACTCCCATCGGCCAACCCACTATCACGAACCTCACTACCAGCAGATCCTATCCCTGCTCAGGATTATCGAGATTCACCCGACTCAGATCCAGAACACACACACCCGCATCCTTCCCCAATCTAGGCAACAAACAAAACATAACCTTAACCAAATCTGCCCCTCACTGCACACGCCCTACACTTCCGACAGACCAGATAGCACACGGCCTGATCGCATCCTCCCCCCGCACCCACACCAAAAAATCATGCATCACCACCGAAACCATTAAAGGTGCACTCATCAATGCGAGATCTGTAGTCGCCCATGCCTTAGACATTGCCGACATTATTACCGTCAATGATCTCGACTTCATAGCTATTACAGAGACCTGGCTCCACCCAGCATCTGGCCCCTCTCTATCACTTGCTATACCCAATGACTATACCATCTACCGTGCAGACAGACAAACAGCTAAAGGTGGTGGAGTAGCTGTTATTGCAAAAAGTTCCATCAACATTAGACACATACAAAACCAATCACTGACATCAGCGGAATTACTCACCCTCAAACTATCCACAACGCACACAAGCACTATCACCATCCACCTCATCTACAGACCGCCAGGCCCCATACTATCCTTTAATGACGACATAGCCCTTCTACTCTCTAACAATATCAAACCTAACTCTCGACTACTCATCCTAGGAGACTTTAATCTAGGTCTCAATGATGAGAAAGATGACAAAGCTCACACTATCGCCAACACTATTTCAGAATTAGGACTCACCCACCATATCGCACAACCCACACACAACAAAGGCCGCATCCTTGACTGGATAGCTGACCTCAATTGCAACACTACCATCCTCTCCAACACTCCATGCCCCTGGACCGATCACCACCTTATTACCTTCACCATCAACAAAGGCACTCAAACACCAGTGCCCTCCTCCAATGCCCCACCCACACTCACAAGAAACAACAAAAATATCACACTAGAGAAACTCCTCCCGCTACTCCAACCCATCACCGACTTCTCACCCACCATGACCAACCCTACTGAATTAGTAGATTTATACAACACAACTATCCTTAAGGCCATAAACACCATAGCACCACTCAAGCTTCGGAAAGCCAAACCACGAGCACACCTCAATTCCTGGTTCACCCCCAAACTAAAAACACTCCGCAAAGCCAAAAGACAAGCTGAATTAACATGGAAACAGTCACCATCCACTATTAATAAGACATCCTACGCACTAGCATCGAACATCTATAAATCAGCCATCATCCAGTCTAAAAAAAACATGTACAATGAAAGAATCAGCAACGCCAAATCTAATACCAAAGAGCTCTTCAATATCCTGAGAGTACTCGAATCACCCTCCCCCATTCCAGACACTTGCAACAAAGACATCCACTGGTGCACGAACATCCAGGAAGCACTCCTAGGCAAAATTGCCACGCTACAAGCCAAAATCCTGACAAAGAAAGAAAGCCTCACCCTCTCCGATAACATCACCCCCTCTACACACACCCACACCACCCCCCAAAATGACGACAATAACCTCTTTGAGTTTTCCACCATAACCATTAAAGAGGTTGAAGAAATAATCTACTCTCTTAAACCGTCCAAATGCCAAGGCGACACTTGCCCAGCCCCTATCATTAAAGATGCAGCCAAACAACTTGCTCCCTTCATCACCTCCCTCATCAACGCATCTTTCACCTCCAACATAGTGCCCAACAACCTCAAGGACTCCTGGGTTCTTCCTTTACTTAAGAAGCCCACCCTTGACCCTAATGTCCCCACCAACTACAGACCCATAACGACTGTACCCTTCCTACTAAAAATCCTCGACAGAGCTGCCTATCTCCAGATACAGAACCACCTTGAGAAAAATAACTTACTAGGACTCAGACAATCAGGATTCCGCCCCAAACACGGCACTGAGACCGCCCTGATTGACCTTAAGACACAGATGGACAACATTAAAGACAATGGTAAACTAGCCCTCCTTCTCCTCCTTGACTTATCGGCCGCCTTCGACCTGGTCAACCACGACATCCTCTGCAAACATCTATCCTCAGCAGCCAAATTTTCAGATAACGCCAACGCATGGATCCATTCCTTCCTTAACAACAGATCCATGAGAGTCTTCGCACCCACAGCCTCTGCCATCCCAGCCCCAGTCACTTGCGGTGTCCCCCAGGGCTCCTGCGTCTCCCCCACTCTATACAATGTATTCACGAAACCCCTCTTTGACATACTGGACCGTTTGGGTGTCATCTACACCAACTACGCAGATGACACCCAAATACTGATCCCTTTAACAGGCGACTACTCCACCGACCTCACTGCTCTCAACAACATCTATTCCATTATCCAAGAATGGATGGCCAAGCATGGCCTATGCCTTAATGACGACAAGACCGAGCTTCTTCTCCTAGGTTCCCAACCCAGACTTAATAAACTCGACAAACTCTATCAAGCATTCACTATAGACGGCAATAACATCATCGTCTCTAACAGCGTCAAAACCCTAGGAATCTACCTCGACTCCTCCCTCACACTGACAAGACAGATCAATTCCATCTCATCAGCCACTGCTTACACTTGTAAACTTATCAATGCCAGCAGACCTTACCTCTCACCATCCAACTGCATCACCTTAGCCAGAGCGCTAGTCCTTTCCAAAGTTGACTACTGCAATGCGCTATACTTGGGAACCAGTCAGAAAAATATCAACAAACTACAAGTCATACAAAACAACGCCTTGCGAGCAGCCCTGAACATACCCAAACATGAACACATCTCGGACGCCAGACGCACCTGCCATTGGCTATCCATACCACAAAGAATTGAATATAAAACCATCTCACTCACACACAAATGCCTAGCTAACCAAGCACCCAGATACCTATCCGACAACCTCAAGCACCACACCCCAGCGCGCCCTACTAGATCAGCTCAAACACACTGCTTAAATATCCCAAGATTTAAGCTCCAAAAAGCAGGTGGCTCCAGCTTCCCCGTGCTTGCCTCCAAACTTTGGAATTCACTTCCACTCGAGCTGAGATCAGAACCGTCCTTTCACAGATTTAGACACAACACCAAAACTTGGCTTCTATCCAAAGAAACTGCCTAGCCCTACCGCACTAGCATGCACCAAGACTGTAAATTTGTAAATATGTAATCGATTTGTACATTTCTGCTGCATTATTCTTGTTGTATTCATTATTCTTGTTGTATTCATCGCAAGCGCCTGGATGCCCTAGGGCCAGGCGGCGCTATACAAATAATAAACTAAACTAAACTAAACATGCTGCCACAATGATCCTGCACACTACTGGGGGTGCATAGAGTAGCTGTCCGCCAGAGCGGTCAAGGGAGCGGAAGCGTGACTTGAGCACTCCGAATGTGCGCTCCACTATGGCCCTGGTTGCTATATGGGCCGCGTTGTATCTTACCTGGGGTGGTGTGGTGGGGTTCCGAATTGGCATCATCATGTGGTTGCTCAGAGGGTAGGCACTGTCCCCTGGAGCGGTGATAATGGTTGTGATTATTGGGGTTTGTGTATTTGTGTGTGTGTGTGACATGCATGCATGTGCACGGGCATTTGTACTCACCTAGGACCCATGTGTCGCCATGCTGCCCAGCTTCCAGGGCCCGGCTCAGGGCAGACATTCTGTATATGAAACTGTCATGGGTCGAGCCAGGGTAGTTTGCATAGACAGAGGTGATGATTCCCTTTACATCGCATACCACCTGTACGTTGATGGAATGCCAGTGCTTGCGGTTTCCGTAGATGTGCTCAGTAGCCCTAGGTGGACATAGGGCCACATGGGTGCAATCTATGGCACCGAGCACTTTGGGGAAGTGTGCCACCCTGTAAAGGTCCTGGACAATGGCCTGCCTTTCTGCGGGTGTTCTGGGCATGTATATGTGCCTGCGGACTGAGGGGCACGCTGTCATGATTGCCAATACCTGGTGTAGGCAGCGTGACTGCGTGGCCTGTGAGACCCCACCCCCTATGGCAGTAGTCCGCTGAAAAGACTCATTGGCCAAAAAATGCAGGACATTGAGCACCTTCTCCAAGGGGCTCAATACTTGGGAGCAGAGGGTGGGGGATGTTAGGTCATCTTCACACTCCCTGACCAGGTCTAGGATGATATGGGGTGGAAACCTATACCTGCCAGAGACCTGGTCATCAGGCATCCCAAAAAGGCTTTTCCGTGGTGAAAAAATGCGTGCCCTGGCTATTCTCCTCCTCCTGAGGTGTCCTACGATCAGTGCTGCGACAAATGGGGCATTCATTGTAGCTGTATAGATGTGTTTGTTGTTTGCATGCACTTTTATGCTGTGCACGGGGACGCTTCCGCCTGACTTCGTGTGGTGGACGCCTTGACGCCTGTGTGCGTCTTTGCTATGCGCGGGTTTCCCGTATTCGAATCCATGAATACGGGTTGTTCGCGTGCGTGTGGGCATTCCGTGTAGTTCCCTGCAGTACTTCCCCAGTTACGCCTTCTTTCTCACGCGTTGTTCCCCATTCCGCGTGTTACGCCCACTGTTCCGGCCACTTTTGTTGTGTGCGCTGCTCTATGTGCGCTTTTGCTGTTGTGTGTGCCCGCGTATGCCATGCATGGATTTGGCGCACAACCAGTGGGAAAGTAGCGCTGCGCCTTCCTTGAATCGCACGCGTGCGTGCGCTTGCTTTCACACGTTTGCGCCTCCTTGCGCATGCTTGCGCTGGGATTTTTGGCGCACGTTTGTTCCATGAATCGGTCTTTAATGTACTCATTATGTCTCTCACTAATATGTTGATGGGCATGTCTTTCGAATAAAACAGGGGTACTCTATTTGCTGGTGTCTATAGTGAGTGGCAAGTCTTCTGTGATAGCAAACGTTAAAGCAGCCCCAGAACATCACTGTGTGTCCATTACTTTGTCCAACAATGGAAACACACCCTTCCTAATGCAGGATTTGGTGGCGCCTGTTTTGACCAAAAAGGAGAAATCAGGGCCTTCAGGATTGGGCACACACATGTCCTCTGTAGGCTGGTCTATTGGGCATTTGTGCCTTATTCTGGAAATGGGAATGGGTTACGTCCAAGTACGGTCAATCCTGTGTAGTGTCCTACTGTGTTCTGTGCTAACAATGTACTCTCCCCTGTGTATATATTTGTGCTTCACCCCGTAAGGTGATCTGTCCTACTGCTGTTTGCTGCTGTGTGTTTGTCTGTGGTGTCTGAGCAATTCCGGGTCCTGCCGGCTTCACTGTCTGCATGAAGGGCATCTGCTGTGGTTGCATCTGTTGCAGCATGTGTTGTGTCTGTTGATGCATGGGTGGCATCTGTTGCTGCATGGGTGGCACATATTATTATAACAAAGAGGGAGTTGTCTCGTCAGGTAAATCATTAAATAAGAAATTCAATTTCTACTGTTTCAATGGTGTCAGAATATCAAGCGTGTTCTAAATTCCACACCTAAGCCTGTGACCTCTAATTGTCATTCACATATTAGGCAAAATTCAGAAATGTTTCATTTTTCACCACATGTCAAAATGTATGATTCATTAAGTTAGGCACACATGTGTTCGTAAAAATTACAACAAGCACATCAAATAAAGAAGAACAAAACCAAACACTTGTTGTAAACAAATAGAGGTACAATGTTAGCTGAAGAAATTGAACTCAGACATGTCTTGACCTGCGAAAATACCTGCCCAAATTACCATTCATGGGTTCAGGGGTCTACGTAAAGCTTAGATTCTACATGTTCAAACATGAGAAGCCTGTAAACTGTGCGTCTGAGATATGCACACAGGGCCGAGTATGTTTTGGCGGTAGTGAGCAAATAGTTCTGCCTTCCTCAAGACCAAAATGAAGTTATTTGGACGACCCCTGAGGAGCAAATTCAGAAGAAAGGAAGAGAAAGATTAAATTAGATTGGGGTTCAATACAATCTCATCCATAAATCTGAAAATTACCTATCTTTTGCTAAAAAGGCCCCTCCATTGAGAGAAAATCTAAATGTTTTAAACGTCTCTTCTCCTCGGGCCACCAAACTACTTAAACAATTACTAAAAACTATTATTAATAGCCACAATCTCATGCAAGCTGTGATGAATCAGATGTGATTATCCCAAATACCCTGGCCTGGGACGCTTCACAGGTGGCCAGGGAAAGGCATACTCTTCCTATCCTGACCCTGGGGGTAGGGTTCTGCTGGAGGATCACATGGGAGGGGACCTTGGGCAGAAGAATTGGGAGAACACACTAAACAATTTCCCTGATGCCCCAACACTTTTAATGGCCTATTGTAAAACATTGCCTTTAAAATAAAAAGAAGCTGAAACATTAGGGACTTCAAGCCCCATAATTCTTACGTATTGGGACAAGGGTGAGGGGTTTAGAGGTTTAGAGGCACAGAACTGCATTATGCAGCCTAGTGTTTCTGATGGCCCACACCTGAGCAAGGCTTTTGATTGTTTAAAGCCCTGTCCGGTGCAGGCCATTAGAAAGAGTGGAAGAAGTATTGGCAGGTGCAGTTGGAGAAGCAGGAAGCAGCTGTGTATGCAGCGAGGGCAGAGGAACGATGTTTGGTAGTGGGTTATTGGGACGAGACAGTCGCAGGAGTGAGAAGCCTAAACTGCAGAGTTCATGCAGAGGAAGCGTTGAAGTGACAGGCTGTTCCATGGGACAGAGAAGCTCTCTGTTCCCTGTTCTCAACTCTGTTGGCTGGAGAGCATCAGAGAACGCCAGGAGTAGCACAGGCTACTTTGGTGAGAGACGTGGGACATGGGAACCCAACCAGAGCTGTCAGAGGCTCCAAACGTGAATACCAAAGGAGTTGCAGCAGCAGCGGGCTAAGTGGATGCGCATGGAGGGACCAGTGATTTGGCATGTGATAGGTGAACCTGGCGCGCTCTGTTAAAGACTGCTTGCTGGCTGCATGTAATTGTTTTGAATGTCGACCTAATGAAAGAAAGTATTTTTGATACAATCCTTATGTAAGAATGAAACAAGAGCAGGAGTTTACAATGATCATTTCCAAAGCCAAGAACGGGCCATATTGCAGCCAAACTGTAACCCATAATGCCAAAGCCAAGACGGGGAAATATTGAAACCCAATAATAACCATCTTTGGCTAAACCAAAGGGAGAATGTTACAGAGAATGATATTTAAGAATGTGATCTGCACCAAACTAATAAACAGGAAGTAAGTAGGAGCAATGTACAACCTGCTCAGAATGTCACCCATTGGAAGAAGTCTCTGCTTCCCGTCAAATCTGATGTCTCATCTATTGCAGATTCTTCTTTGATCAAAAGGGCAGTGTTCTATCCGGTATATAAATACAACATACATAAATCATATGGTAAAGTCTGCCTGAGCCCCTGACAATGTGTCCCCCGATTATCCAGATCGCGTCGCACCACATAGCATTTTATCTTTGTGTCTCAGGCTTTTTTCAGGAAGGCGTTGCTGTTGCCACTGCGTTGCAGACGTGCGTCAATCGACGAAAACCAGTCCATATGAGGGAGAGCAACATTTTGATTCTAAGAAAGCAAACCGTTTACAGCTCGCGCATTCACCAGACTATAAGCACAAAGCAAAACCAAGATGTGATGCGAAATAAAAATGTGAACACATGATGGATTCCGTTTCTAAAATATCTAAATTGTGCAGGGAACCGCCACTGTTAGCACTTCATGTCTGTTGGGTCGCAGACATGCTATTTTAAAACTCTGCAAGGTGGAGTGGACAAGGAAAGAGCAAAAGGGAGCAAAACTCAATTTGTCTCTTTCCATTTTCCACTCTCTCTTAGCAGGCAGTGTGTACTAATGTACTCCTTAGGAATCCGCCTGGCTTGACAAGCTGCCAAACCCCAGTGGATTCCCTAAGAATCCCTTTGTTGTATTCGTGGTGGAAATTGGAACAATTTGGTGGGCGATCCCACAATGGCCGGGGTGGGGAGCAGAGTTTTGTGGGTTGGGGCGATGTCTGAGGAGTCCAGGCTTAGAGGGGTGGCGGAGCTGCCAGTTGACCTCCAATCAAAGGAAATGTCCAAAATAATAGTTTTCCAAAGGAAATGTCCAAAATAACAGGTTTAAAATGGTGCAATTTCTTTCATGCTGTTTCTTTTCCAAACTATATATCCATTCCACTTTAAACCACTTCCATGCCACTGGTGCAGCCCAAATATGCACCGTTAACCAGGAAAATATCTTTTGTAGGATGGAAATATGGGGCTTGAAGGTTAAACACTTTCCCCTGGAGCCCTACACATTCACTGGAGCCAGCGCACATTCAAATCTGGCCTCTAATAAATGCAGCACATCACAAGATATTTAAATTATCTGATGTGGTGCATTTTTTAGAGGCCAGATTTGAATGTGTGCTGGCTCCGTGGTTATTCTTATTTGACAAACACCAGAGAGACAAAGCAAACGGGCCTAGTGTACTGCTGTGTACACATAGGGGGGCGGAGCCAGAAGAGCGCTCATGCCGGCAATGTTCTGATCTGCCCCCCCTTCGCCATGCTGTCGCGGGCAGTTCCTTTTATTTTTTTGTACTCCAGCGCAGAGCGCTAATGGCATGGGTTTGGGGCGGCTGACTCTAGGCGGATCCTGAGATTCGGCAACTCATCTGGTGGCGGATCTCAGACCCAGCCAGAGCCGGCCCAATCACCAGAGCTGGTTGTATAAAAATCTCAGGCAAGTGTTCAACTAAACACACTGACGAAAAGGAAGATGATTGGACAGAGGAACTCTTTTTTTTGTTTCTGTGCCCCTTCTCTGCTTTTAAATGGGACGGCATGTTAAATGCAGTGGTCGAAGTGAACAAATAGGAATAGTGGAGTTATGTTCCCTGCTGGCCTGTCCCCGCTCCCCACAAACCCCATCACCATACCCCTCCCACAAACCATACAAACCCCTAAACAAATGCCACTGCTGTTTAAGGGAATGTTCAACGCAGTGTACTGAAGTGCACTGAAGGTCACGTTTCAATGTCTTCCTACACTTTTATTTTCAAGCGAAACCATTCCGTAATGGTTTATTTTTAAAATAAAAGTTTAGGAACAGTAAGACTTAATTTAAAAAGTAGGGGAGCACCACTCCCAACCGCTCCTGCCCACTTCGACCACTGGTTAAATGAGGCAGAAAAGCTTTGCACCTCCCTTCTATGACTCCATTTAACACGCTTCCCCATTTAGAATTAGGCTGATGGTGAACACTTCATACTCGGATGATATGAATCTCCCAAAAATGTCCACCTTTTCAAACGTGCACAGAAGGCCATATACTGTTTTAATGTGCAAACATTATTTTGTTGGCCTTCTTTCACACTCTGGTCTACCCCACTGCTCCTGCTCATGCTTATATTCTGTGATTGAAGTTGTTTTAAGAACCCATTTCAGCCCATTCTGCATAAGGTTCTGCTGTGCTTCTGTGAATAGCTCTTAGGCGTGCAGTCCCTTTTCTAAAATTGTGTGTATTACAAAACTCAGTTTCCAGTAGTACAAACACTGTGCACTCACTCACTTCTCATGCCTGTAGTAGATGCCATCGCTGCACCATGAGAGGCATTCCAATCCACTGGGAAGCGCCAGCATGCTTCCATCAAAAGCACTGGACCCCGGAATGTGAGCCACCAAGATACAGTTTTACGCCCTGCAATGATGTCATTTCATTCCCAAGGAGAACCCATTGACCAGTTGGAGGCCAGATTATAAACACGCCTCCGAGGTGTGTAAGCGATATTCAATCAACACTACAGCTAAGTCAATGCCTAGTCTGGGATGCTAAGGAAAACCCTTATTGATGTATTTTTATATCCAGTTCAGTACTCTGGATGACAACCCATGTATAACACCCCCCTCTTAAAATCCCCCTGACCCTACTGAGCCAAGAAGTAGATTTGTTTTGCAAATTAAAAGGTTTATTTGAAAATTTAAACAATTTATTTATATATATCACACTTCTATAAATACATTGATAATGGATATTACACTTGCGCAGTAGTCAGCAAGAGGTAACTTATGAATAGGAACAGAAGAATAAGGTGGGAAAGAATGCTTTATATGGTTCAAGGAAACGCAAGGTGGAATAAAATGCAGTACAGAAATAACTTGTTATGATTTTAGCAAAAGGTAATATGATCACTTTTTCTTTTGACAATTCACTCCCCCCCTATGCAATACAAGAAATGGAAGGAGAGCACACAGTCTTCAAGAATCCCAACAAATCACACTTTATAATCACACTTTATAATGCAATACACAGTTCCAGTTCCCCCAGCAAGCTTAGAGAAAACAGGGATGAGTTTTAAACACAGGCGAATTACTTTAATGTGGTTTGCAATGGAAGTGAAAAGGTGCTAACATGGCCTTTAATTCCCTCTAGAGGTTCAGGGTAGGTGATTGCTACTTTAGATTAGTTCAGGCTCACTTTAACAATACTCTATGAATGATTAGCAGATTGCAAACGAATTTTAGCAAAGAGAAGCAAAAAGCTGCTGATTTCCATAGATGAAGAAATCGGGCCAAATCGCGGTAAATTTCACGAGTGCGTGTCTCGCGATTAAGGAAGTCAGTTCTAGGTTCGTTGGAAAGCCTAGATTCTAAGCTTTCAGATGAAAGTTAAATCTCGTTCCTAGCACAAACGGTTCCGGAGATACGGATGATTTAATAAAGGTAGATTTTCGGATTTAAAGTAAAAAGGCAGCTTCAGAATTGACAGGTGACAGTTGTGCAGCTTTACAAATGACAGATGACACTATTTCTAGGAGGCTGTTCTAATTAGGTTAAAATAGCTTGAATTAGATTATTTTAACTAAGAGATTGGGTTCTGCACAGTTCTGGCGGATACTCACTCCTAATTTTGAAATGAATGGGCCTCGTCACGGATCTGGTCAACTGGACTGGACTTCGGTTCACTCTGATCGGCGGGCAAATCAGGCACCGGTTCTGCTCACAGCGGTCTGGGTCTCTCTGGATCTCTGGTCTGCTTCCGGTCCGGATCAAGTGGATTCTGGATGTAACACTGCTTTCTGGGTACTGGCAAAAGTTATTGGCAAAAGAATTCAGACAGCGGAATAGCGGAATAGTTTGCAAATTATTTTAAGGATGCTGAGGCCTGCTGAGAAGAGTTCTCAGTTTGTGGGTTTAGGCCCTTGCTTTAAGTTCTGAAGTAAAGTTCTGGTCTTTGGAGATTGATGGATGTGAAGTCTGGAGTCTCCCAGCAGAGCGTACCGCAGAAAAATGGAATTGAATGTCCCTACCTGTCCCAGCAGTCTCTTTTTATGTGCTTTAAAAAGTGGGTGGAGAGGCTAGCATCCCTAAGCCTGCCCCTCTCTTGATTTTATAGGTCAATAGATTCTTTGGTCCCTGATTTGGGAAGGGATAGTGTGTCAGAGTGATGTCATTTTTATGACCTGGTCAATGTGCACACAAACCTATTCCTGATCCAAATACATATTTCCCAGGTACACAGTTGTTTGACAACACAAACACACATCATATATTACTAAAGATAGTCCCTGTCCCGACTCTGGCGTTTCTAGGAGCTTGCATTCAAAAATGGCAACTTATTTTCGATTTTAGTGGGTTTTGCAACATGGGATTTTCATCAAAAATTATACAAAGGTACATTTCCCTTCCACATATATCCCAGTAACTTTCCATGTCTCTAGCTTAAACACATTGTCTACAATAATCATAATTAGCAGGGTTTTGCCCCAGAACATGGTACAAATTGGAGTTTGGACTCAAATCGTGAGGGCATTTTTCAAACTAAGACTCTCAAAGTTGTACATTCCTGTCATTTGGTTACAATAAATTAGCACTGTTTCTATAAAATATATATTTGTTGCAATTCAACTCCCCCAAGTGTTTGGGTCCGCCTCCAGGAGTCTGGGTGGGTCAGTGATCACATGTCTCTCCTTGCTGGCAGATGGCTGTTGACAGGAAACACTCCAAATTAACATACCCCATTCAACAGAAAGAGCCTTTTGTGTGGGCTCCAGCAGGCTGCCTGGAAGTCCCTCCTCAATCAATCAACATGGTCATCTGATATCCTGCCTCCTAGTGTTGGAATCTCTGAGGTGTTAAGGGTTCCCAGCCTCTTGGTCTCTGGGAACAGCAGGTGGCTAGATTTTCAACTAACCAACAAACTTTGAAGTCCCTGCCCCTCTTGCATCTCTTAAATACAGTTTCCCTGTCAGAGTTTAGACCGCTAGCGCCACCTTGGGGAATTTGTCGGTACTGCATCCATTTTTGAGTTGTCTTGAATTACTGCATTTCAATAGAGTGGTCTTTTGCTTGATAGTATAGGGCCCTTGCTTAACATTGTTTTGATGGCTTCCTTACAGTAGAGTGGTGATGTGGAACCCCCCACAAGAAGGTCGTATCTTTGGAGTGGTCTCGTGCCAACTGCGCAGTTCTCCTATTCTGGCGTGAATGTGGGCGGCGATAGCTCATCCCAACATCCACCCAGTCTATTGATTTAGTTTGTTCTGGGATAGAATAATGGGCTGCGACAGCTCATCCCCACATCTACCCAGTCTATTGATTCAACATGGGTCAAAACCCTTGACAAATCCCCCTGCCCGACTGCGCTTTGATTCAAGTCGAGGGGAAGTCGGGTGCAAAGGAGGTTTTGAGCCCTTGCGCTGGTATGTCCCCATTATCTTCTTCCAATTCTGCGGATGGCACAGTTCAACATTTTTTCCTCCATCCGGTTGGATCGATCAGTTCTCCCCGCCGGTCCTGATGGGCGGTACCCCGGGCCCCTCGGATCTTTGCCCCCGGTCTCCGGATCGTCCTCCTTGGCCAGTCTCCAGGTTTTCTTTCTCCTAGGACGACAAAGGAAAGCGGCAATACCTATTCATAGACATTTCTTCCCCACCATTGATATAGTGGGGTGGCATATACATTTTATAGTCAAAACATTTGAGTTCTTATTTTAACAAAAAACAAGATACAATCATAAGACATTTTTTTTTCAAATCTTAATATTTTAGAGACTATATGTGGGATATTTTAGTGTTGGAATTGAATTACTCTGGAGCGGTCCCCTCTGGTATTGCAGAGGACTCCTCCAGTTGTTGCAGAGTGTGCCTGGGATGGCAACACTTTAGCTGATTTATATGGACCCACTTATCTTCCCCCTCTGCCAAACTGCCTTTGGGGATGCAGATCTTATAGGCAACAGGGGAGATCTTGTCTATAATTTCAAACGGTCCCTTCCATGTAGGCAAGAATTTTCGCTGTTTGGCCTGGCTCCTTTGGAAATTGTATAGATAGACCCGATCACCCACCTTATATTTCTTTCGGGTAGTTTTTAAGTCATAGTGGGTCTTCATGCTCTCGGCTGATCTTTCTAGATTCCGCTGAGCATAGGCAAAAGCATGTTGAAGGTGTTTCCTTAAATTCTCCACATACTCGTGAGTTGTGGAGGCATTTATCAGTGTCTGCTCTTGGGTCCTGTAGAGCAAATGCTGGGGAAGCACCATCTTGCGCCCCGTCATCAACTCAAATGGTGTCATTTTGGTTGCAGATGAAGGGGTAGATCTGATGGCTATTAGGACCAGAAGAAGTCGGATATCCCAACTTGGCCCAGAATCTGCCACAAACTTTTTTAATATGCTCACAATGGTTCGGTTGTATCTCTCCACTGCTCCAGAAGAAGCTGGAAGCAATGTGTAGCTTCCTTTTAAACCCCAGTATCTCCCACATCTTTGTCATTACTTCACTGGTGAAGTGGCTACCCCTGTCTGACTCAATCCTTTGAGGTAGACCAAAACGGGAAAAGATGTGGTTAATCATCAGGCCAACTGCTGTTTCTGCCTTGCAGTTTGGGGCTGGGAGACATTCCACCCACTTGGTAAACAAGCATGTAACGGTCAACATGTACTTGTTTCCTCTAGACGAGCGAATCACGGGGCCTACAAAGTCGATTTGCAAATCTGACCATGGCAGTGTCATCCCCCTCTTTTGGAGAGGCGCACGGTGTGTGAGGGATGATGTCTGAAATTGTGCACACACAAGACACCCCTTCAAGTATTGGTCGAGGTCCTGCCCCATGTGTGGCCAGTATGCAACCTCTCTTAAGATTTCCAGTGTTGTGTGAAACCCCCTATGACCGGCGGTGGCCGCATCATGGGCGTGACTTAACATCAGGAGAACTAGCGCAACAGATACCGCCGCATTTCTATTGAAGGATATCCCTACCTGAGGCCACTGCTAGCGTGCCAGCGCTGGGAGTTTCCTGGAACACGCGCTTGCTGCACTGCCGCTCGCTTCCTGGAGGAGGCGGAGCTTCGGGCCGTTCACGTGACCGCTCACGTGACATTCGCCGGGCATAAAAGCACTCCTAGTGTACCCTTGCGGCGTTAAGCCCTGCAGGGTAAAGTCCGGAGTCTGACTATTAAGCGGCTGTTGGGAGGCGCACAAGGCACATTATCTCCTCTTACCACTCTTCGGGCTTGTCATCGTAAAAGGTAACTTTCAATCCTTCATTACCTCTGGGGAGCGTGGGGACCTCATCAAACTTTACCATCACTGAACTAGAAAGGAAGCCATTAAATGAGACTCCGAAGCTCACCACCGCTGGAAGAGATGGTAGACTAAGAAGGCTCATACCTTGGGGGGGAGGGCAGCACTACACCTGATGTTCTACCTCTTACTCTTCCAGGAACATCTCATTTACCCATTCAGGCTAGTCAAGACATTATTCATGCTGATTGCCAATTGGCCTCCGAAGTCCACGTATCCCCCCCTTATTCAGGAAGGGTGGAAAAGAGGACTGGAATACACTCTAACGACTAAAAAAATACAAAGTAGAATCAATGATCATTTCGCAGGAAAAAGAAATAAGGGTACCAATGACCCAGCTGATTTAACGGTCACAACTGGCCAGACTATCTGTACAAATCAGGAGAGTGATATTACCCTTTCATCACCCACTATACAGCACTTGAGGTGTACTTTGTGAGTATCAAGCAATTTTCTAAGACCTTTACAATTGCCGTGGTGAGCATAACTTCCTGACCGGAGATTAGTCTATCCCAAAAGGAGTATTGTGATAGGGTCTCCTCTCTAGCGACGAATCTTCCAAGCAGCTGCCGTCTTGCGGTCCAGGTCCCCTCACACTCTAGCAGCAGATGTCTCAGTGATTGTAGGTTCGGTGGATCGCAAAACCTACAAAGCTTTATAGTCTTATCACCCTGGTGTCTTTTAGCCAAAATTTCTCCAGTGTGAGCCAAGTTAAGTCTTAATCTAAGAAAGTTGTTTCGAATACTCTGATCGGGGAATTTTTGAAGGTACCGTGGTAGTGTGCCTACTTTTCTCTCCACTTTCAGGAAAAGGTTCGGTAGATTTAAAAGCCTGACTCCTTCAATCGTGCGAATCCAGTCACATATTTCAAGTTGTTTTTTGGTTTTCGCGGGATTGTCAATCAATAGCTCTATTGTTAAATTCAGCCTAAGTAGAATGTCCCCCACTTTTCTTTCCAGGTCGAGAAGTTGTTTCGATTTGGTCTTTTTATGATGACCAATTATATCGAAGAGAAGAGTAGAGGGTCTAGCGGTGATAATGTCGCAATAAAGCGACAAGAGCTTCCAATCAACACGACAGCCTAAGGAGATCAGACCCAGTTCATATCGCAGGCTGTTAAGGGGTGTACATACGGGCAGGTTTAGTACTGCTCTCCACAACCGACCCTCAATTTTGCTCCACTCGTGGTTGCAAAGCATAGGTTTCACTTCTAGACCGTAAAGAAGGACTGGTACAGCCTTACCAATGTAGAATTTAAGAAGCGGCGATAGTGAGAATTTACAGAACTTCCCCATCAGATTCTTCATCTGGGCCGTGATTTTAGAGGTCTTGCCAAGGATGATTGGTAGCATCTTACTCCTGGATGGAGATGCGAAAATTTCGTAACCCAAGTAAGTGAGCTCTTCGACTCTAGGAATTTCTGTTTCATCGAGGGTCCATTTCCTAGAGGGTAGGTTTTTCCTTGGATGTTTAAATATCAGAATTCTAGATTTTGCAGGATTGATTATTAGACCATTTAACTTGGCATAGTCACTTAGTTTAAGAAGGAGCTGTTGCAGCCCCCGGGCCGAGCCATCCAGCAAGACAATATCATCTGCATAGGCCAGCCAGTGTATACTTCTCCCATTAATCCTAGGTGCTATCATAGAGGCCGATTCAAGGAAATTCCCCAAGTCTGCTAGGAAAAGGTTGAACAATAAGGGAGCACCCAGACAACCCTGCCGGACACCCTTGAAAACCTCTATAGCCTCTGAAAGATTGCCGGCGTCATCTAGCCTTACCCTAATGGTGGTGTTCCTATGTAGCTCTATGAGCATAGCCAGAAGGGGTGCTGGAATCCCCCAGTTTTGAAGTTTCCGCCAAAGATGTGCCCTATCCACCAAGTCAAATGCTTTGGATAGATCCACCCATGCACCAAAAAGAGGGGAGCCATCTTTCTCGTTGGAACCTTCACTGAGTAGGTTCAGGATAAGGCCATTTAAGCTAGTAGATAGGCCTTTCCTGAAACCCGTTTGATGCCGGGAAAGAATATCGTTGGTATCAACCCAGTGAGTGAGTTTTTTCAGGAGAAGTCGCATGAACAGTTTGCTATCGATGTCAAGGAGGGCGATTGGCCGATAGCTTGCAGGCTTAAGTCTGTCGCCCCCCTTAAAGAATGGAATAATCAGTGCACTCTTCCAGGACGGAGGAAAAGAGACATTCTTTATAATTTCCCGAAAAAGGTGGTACAACAGCTTTGCCCATAATGTGGGGTGATTTTTTAAGACTTGATAAGTTAAGCCATTAGGACCTGCTGCCTTAGATGTAGAGGCTGAAAGAATGAGATCTATAATCTCTTGTTGATTGAATGACAATGACCAGATCGTTGGGGGTCCAGTGAATTCTCTGGAGCCTGGATGTTCAAAGTTCTTGGTCAAGTAGTCAATCCAGGATTGCTCTGGAACTAAGTTGCAGAGAGAGCTATTACGGCCTGATTCCAGTTGGTTGAGTGCAGCCCAGAAGCTTCTACAGTTGTTGGCGTTAAGTAAATAAAGCATCTTTTCCCCGTCTTCTTGCTGAATTTGATGTTTATGATTGCGAGACCAGTTTCTGTAGGATTGTTTGACTTTCCTAATTTTTTGCGAGGTTTCTCGTGGGTCTCCTCCTCCTTTTTTCTTTAGAGTGCGAATAAGATGGCGAAGAGTCCTCTTTTGCTTGTGTATTTCCTCGTCAAAATGGTGGAAGTGTGTTTGTTTTCCTACAGCTTTTGTCTCCTGTGGTGGACAAATTGACCACACAAAATTCCCAAATCTTTCGGGATGGAATTCCTCAGTCCATAACGGTGCCGGGACTGCTTCTAGAAGTTGATTTAGTTTTCCCCCACCAAATTTATATTTGGCCACTCTCAATTTGCCCTTAAATCCGACTATATCCTGCGGGCGCGGTAGATAAGAGGCTCTCTGAGAAGCCGGGAATCGAAGTTCTAGGCTTGCATGGTCACTGCCTCCTTCCCAATTGAGGGTTAGGATCGGGCAGTGAGATGCGAGACCTGGTGTCACAAAAATGTAGTCTAGAGTGGATTTCGACGAGCCCTGGCACCAGGTGTGGTGATCTGTTTCGTTGTCCC
Organism: Ambystoma mexicanum; assembly: GCF_040938575.1. NCBI lineage: Eukaryota > Metazoa > Chordata > Amphibia > Caudata > Ambystomatidae > Ambystoma > Ambystoma mexicanum. The sequence continues at coordinate 435,564,943 of NC_090937.1, forward strand.
TATTTTGCTTGAGGATCCTTTCCAGGTCCCAGGAAGAAAGAAAGTCCCACCACAGTTTACCCTTTCGTAGTAAGGTCGGCTTGAGGTTTGTGGGCTGGCTATTTTTTGGGGTAATATGGTCTGCATTAACGTCTCCTGCAACTATAATATGCGCTCCCTGAAAATTGGTCTTCACAGCTATTAAAATGGTCTGTAAGAATTCTATAAACTCCTGCAACTTTATGGTGGCTGGAGACCAGTATATATTAATGAGTACTAAAGTGACTCTTGAGTTGTCTAGGTCCAGCTCTACTTTACAGGCCTGAATGCCTGCAACATTGTTACAGAGAGGGGTGATTTGTTTAATACTCGAGTTTTTAAGGGCCATTAAGAGTCCGCCTGCCGGTCTCCCTTTAGATTTTTGTGAGGCCCCAAGATTTATGACTGTGAAACCCTCTATCTCTATGGGGTTGACGAGCCATGTCTCCTGGAATAGTAGAATATCAAATTCTTTTAGCAGTTTGTTTTTTAGTAGCTTTTTTTTTAGAAAGCTAGAGCCTCTTGTGTTCCAGGAGACAAGACCGAGACCATTTTGCCTAAAGGCTAATTTTTTCCTCGCCAAGATTCAGAAGAACCTGCGATATGATCTCAGGTAATTTCATGATTAAGTTCTCGCTCAATTTGGGACCAGAGATGGGGATCCTTGAATGATCAGTCGTCGGACCGACTGGTCCTCTCAGTCTTAGAGTATCCTCTCTGTTTGTGTGTGTGCTAGAGTAGTTTCTGAATCCATCTTCCTCCTCCCGCTCAAAGACCAGCAGGCCTGCTCTAGCCAGTTCGATTGTATTCCCAATTAGTGCCTGAAAGGCTCCTCTAGAGCTGAGGCCAACCTCCACGAAATATTTGTCATTGGCAGCTGGAAATTTGACATATTCAATGTCATCTGACGAAAAAAGAAACAACTTATAGTTTTTTCTGATTTCTGTCAGGAGGACTGATCTGCAGAGGGACATGTACCCGAGTGGTCTTTCCAGTCTTAGCCAAATCCTTGGAATTGTGAAGTCAACTATTTCCCGCTCTGTATCCCTCACGGGAGAGGTGTGGTAAGGGCCATCTGACTCCTCTCCCATTGGACTAGACTGTGGAAAGAGCTCTAGATTTTTCGATTTTCCTAGGCCATTCCGGCAGTCTGCTTCATGAGCCAAGGGCCCTATTGGAGCATTATCGTTAGTCGGTTGAGGCTCAAGAAAAGAGACCATTGGGGTTGCAACAGCAGGATTCGTAGTAGTTTTTAAGAAGATAGGCGCCAATCTGATATTACTTGCGCTTGTTTGAAGGGCCACACTACTGTTAGCATTTTTTTGGATACCCTTTTTTAGAAAGATAGGTGCTATTTTGATATTCATATTAGGCATGATTGAGCTCGAGTTATTAAAGGCTCCGCTCACAAGATTTATTGGTTCAGTTTGCATGCCCATATTTATGGTTTGAGGCATAATGTCGCTATGGGCTTTCTTTGATATTGCAGGAATCTCCTTAATTCCATTTGGGCCCTTTCCTTTTTTGATGGATCTTAAGGCGCTTTGACTTTTACTCTGAGCGGGGCCAGCGACTGAAGATGCTTCAGCTTCTGGATCTGTGGTCTTTTCCTCATTCAATGTTAATTTTTTAAAGAAGGCATTTGTTCCCGATTTATTTGGAGCTCTTTTTTTTTGTTTTTTTGTTTTTTTTAGAGTTTTCTCCATTTGTGGGTAAAAGTAGGAATCTGTTGCTAAAGGCCTCTTTTTCTGCTTATTTCTTCTTCTTCTTTTGGGGTGACATGAGGTGACCGGATCAAGGTTTACTTCATTATGCGGGGAGTCTTGGACATTTACAACTGTGGTTTTGTTTGGACTCTCCGAGATCTCTACTATGGGTTCTATTTCAACATTCGCTAGTCTTCGAAATTCTTCTAGGACTGAGTTTGATAATGGGGTATCGTCAAAGCAGTCCACGAGATCCTCTTCTAACTGAGGTTGGATCTTGGTTGAGGTGTCTCGAATTTCCATGGGGAGATTTCTTAGGAGTTCTTGTGTTATGAGATTATTCTTAGCTTCTTCTTTCAACAAGGAGTAAATTAGAGTAAGATCCGAACCTTGTTTCACTCCCTCAATTTGTGAGTCTTTTATTATTGGAATCAAGATTGTATTCATGATATTATTGAGTGCTGTTATCGTTGATTCGTTCTTTGATACTTCATTTACGAGTTCTAGTAAGACGCCTGCTTGTGGTTGAACCTCTGATTTCAAAAGCTCGATTACAGAGACCAGAGAGTTCAGTACAAAACTCAGTGCTGTCAGCGTGTTTTCACTGGCTGTAGAGGGCACCCCCTGTAGTTGGGCTTTTCTCGACCGACTTGCAAGGCTTATGTTTTTAAAGTTCCTAATGTTCTTTTCTCAGTTGATTTTGTAAAGGTTTTCTTAGGAAAGCCATAAACAAATAAATAATAAAAAAATAAAAAATTAACATCAGGCTTCGGAATGAGGTAGGAACCATCCACTGATCGTGGCCAGCTTTGGATTTCCTTACCAGCAAACCGTCTTGGATTCGGAACATTTTTGGACATTTCATCAACACTCTTAGGTCCTCTTTCCCAGTGTAATTGGTATGCGTCAGGGGAAAGTTCTCAGGGTCCTCAAGGTGTTGGTAAAACTTACCAATAATTGGATCCCCCTACTGAGCTGTAATTAAATCAGCATCAGGGGTCTCCTTACTTCATTGGGCAGTTGAAAGATCATTGTCACCATTTGTCTGGGACCTAGTGATAGCAGTGACCTGGATTTCCCCCAACAGGGACTCTATTTCTATTAGATCCCCGTGGACGGCCCCGGTTGTGGCCAGCTGATCAGCTAAGTCATTTCCAGTTTTGTCTGGTCCCTCTACTTTGGAATGACCCTTGATCGTTTTCCAGTAGATGGTCATCCCATTCGATGTGACCAGATCATCAATATTTTGGATTAACTTCCCATGTTTCAGGGGTTTCTTATTAGCACATAACATGCCTCTGGTTTTCCAATTAACCAGGTGCTCCACGAACCCGTTCCGTACATAATCCGAGTCTGTGATTATGACCAGTTTGTGGAGTTGATGTTGGGACAGCAGTGAGGATGGCCTGATGCACAGCCATCAATTCTGCCACCTGACTACTTCGGGGACCAATTTTGTATCCAGCGGAGGGTTCTGGAAACTCCTTCACCCATGCATTCCCTACGCCGGCCACCAGTTCTTTCTCCCCGTTGTTGTCAACATGGTAAGAGCATCCATCCACATAGACAGTGGGCATTCCCTCACACTTGTCTTCTTCAAAGACTTTGTGTGGGGAATTAAGGTATGCCTCCATATTGTCCTTGATTTTTAGACTTTCGTCCTCGAGACAGTTTTCTCTGGCACAATCATGCAAGTCAGCCAGAAATTGCGCGAGGGGACTCTTCTTGTTTTGGCCATATCTGACCTCCACAGGAAAGCCTTGCATTGACAGAATCCAGGAATTAATTCGGGAATTACTCACATTTCCGGGCCGGATCCTGTCACTTTGGAGATATTGCAGAGCCTGGATGAACGGGCGGTAATTCTTCAATGCCCACACTGTTGCCAGGAGTGCCTTCTCACAATCGTTGAATTTTTCCTCCACAGAGGATAAAGTTTTGCTCGCATAGGAGATTACTTTATTGACCTTGTCATGCCTTTGGTGTAATACTGCCTTCAAGCACGTATTAGAGAACTCTGTCTCCAGGAAGAACTCCTTGTTTCTGACAGGGTAAGCTAGGCAAGGCGCTTGTGAGATGCTTCTTTTTGAGTTGTCTTACTGCCTCGGATTGTTCTGGACCCCATTCCCACTTGACCCCCCTTTCAAGAGATGAATCAGGGGTCTAGTGATCTCTGCGTAGCCTTCAATGAACTTTCTGCTGTAATTAGTCAGTCCAAGGAGGCTCCGTAGTTCCCGCAGAGTTGTGGGATCCTTCAGTTTCTGAAGTGCTTCCACTTTCTTTTCTTGGGGACAGAGACCCTGAGGAGTAATCTCATGCCCCAAGAAATTAACACGGGTTCTACACCACTGTGCTGTCTGAAAGGAAAGTTTTGCTCGGGCGGCCTTCAACTGTGTCAGAACATAACGGATCTCTGCTTTGTGTTCTTCCACAGCTGAACTTTTTATGAGGACATCATTTACATAAGCCAGGTTACCCCTCGCACCCAGGTCGGGCATGGCCTCATGTAGGAAAATGTTGAATTCATTGCCGGAGTTGAGGTATCCGAAGGGAGTCCGGGTCCATATGTACTGCTGGCCCCCAAAGGTAAAAGCCAGTTTGTATTGGCCCTCCCTACTGACAGGCACGGTCCAGTACCCATTGGTCAGGTCTATTGCAGTGAATACCTGTGACCCCTGCTTCTGGACCAGCCCTTGATCAATGTAGGGAAGAGGCCATCGGGAAGTATGGACCCGGTTGTTGAGCTCCCTAAGGTCGGCGCAGAGTCTCCACTGGCCGTTTGGCTTCAATATTCCCAGCACCAGATTATTGAAGGTGCTGTGGACTGGACGAATTATTCCCCGGGACTCAAGGTTCTTAATTATTTCAGTAAGGGACTCCATGGATGCGAGAGGCAAGCGATATTGCTTCACAAACACTAGAGTCATGCCAGGGTCCGTGGGAATTGTTGTTGTGTGGATGTCGGTGCGACCACAGTCATATGAGTCTACCGCAAAGAGATCTTGGAAATCCAAGAAAACTTGTTTCAACTTTTGCTTCTGTTCCAGAGTCACACAGGCATCAGCTAGGTTGACTCTCTTTTCCACCATCTGCCTGAAGCCTGGAAAGACTTCTGGTTTGGCTATCTCAGTGGCCTCCTCCAGCTGGGTGGAGAAGTCCCTAGTCAGAGTGCTGATTTGGACTGGAGGCTTCAGGTGGGAAAGGCAGCCCTCATGGACCTGGAAAATCACCTCATCCCTCCTGAAGTCACAAGTCATATCTTCCTTACCAAAAGGGCAAGAAGTGTACACAAGGAAGTTCCCCCCATGCCGGGTGAAAATCCTGTCTGGTGTTGTGTCGTCATCACTGTCATTGTCAAAACAGTCCTTGGGGATTGGTCCTAACAGTTCATTTCCTAGATCAATGGAAAAATGTTGGTCATCAACCGCCATTCCAATGATGGTGCCTGCGGCTAGAGTAATACTCTGTAAGTCGCTGTTATCCACCTCTATTGGAATGGTGTCATGTTCTATGTTGACTAATGGAGTTGGGTTTACCCCCAACCCTTGCTGTTGGAGAGAAACATTTAGATGTATGTAAGCATCAGGGTTTTTCAATTTTTGTCCTTTTTTAACTTTCACTTCCAGGGAGAATTGTCGGGTCCTTTCTGGGATGGTGACTTCCTCTTTAATCTGAATTTCAACTGCATAAGGTAGCAATTGAGCTGACCTAAATGCTTTTTCTGGATCATCAAAGCCCATGGGATTATCCGCTAATCAGGACCAAGCTTTAAAGTTTATTAGGTCCAAACTAATGGCAAAGCGATTGAGAATGTCACTGCCTAAGTAAAAGGCGGCAGTGACGTCTCGCACGACCCAACAATTATGGACTATGCTCTTGTTGCCAATGGAGATTTTGAGCATACACCTGCTTGGCAGGAGATGTTTTGAATTGGGTGCTTCCAGGTCCATTTCCCATTTGTCTATCAGTTTGAATGTGGGAATGGCTGGATCTTTTCAGAGTTGGCGGAACATGGCTTCGCTAATGAAGCTCTTACCGTTGTTCTCACCCACTCGAGCGAGAACAGAGTCCTTCCCATCATTTAACTGAACAGGGATGAACAACTGCTCTCCAATTTGCTGAATATCAGCCAGGCTCTGAGCTGATTTCACATCTTTCTGGACTATAGGAGTGGGAGTGTCTGATTGTGGATTGGTAAAGAATTTCAGAGTGTTTCCTTCCAGTGTGGAATACCACCTTAAACTGGAAGGAAGGTTGATTTTCAGAAATAGAGAGGACCCCCCATCACCAGTCTGTTGTCCTACTGCTATTACTGTCACGTCTGGAATTTGGTTGTTCTGGAAGTGAAATTCTACTTGGTCCGATTTTTGTTCAACCATGTGGCAGGTGCCGTTTAAACTAACATGGTTGACACTCTGTTTTAATTTTATTGGTCGGCTAGTCTGGGTCCAGAGGACCTTGTTTACGCAATCTATTAGGGGTGACATCCTTCTTAGGAGGTCATTCCCTAGTAAACAAGGGGTGCCCTCTGGAGTCACTACTATGACCGGGTGTTTCACCTTGTGTCGCCCAATTTTGATGTCCAAATCTGCAGTCCCCTCGACAGGAATTTCCTTCCCGTCAAAGTTCTGCAGTTGTCCAGGAAGAGAGGTGAGAGGGATACGGTAATTCTCCACCCTTCCTGCATTTAGTTCATCAAAGGCACTTTTGGACAGAAGGGTAGCTTGGGATCCAGTGTCCACCAGTGCCGAAATTGTACCCTGCCCCTGTACTTGTACCGGGGCATAATATCTTCCCTCCTTCTCCTCAAGGGTGCACAGATAATGCACATTTTTGGACAACTGGTGGGCTAACTTTCTGGTTTTGGACATTGCTAGCGAAGAGATTTGGGCAGAATTCTGTGGAGAGCCTGGGGAATCTGAAAGAAAAAGTTGGCAACTGGAGATCAGAGCCATTGTGGGTTCCCGTGGTTCCGGTTCTGGGCCGCCCCCCCCTTTTTGGAGCCAGTCACCAGGATGGGTTTGAACCAGGGGATTTTGATATTGTCGGTTCTGGGATGAGATGATGGGCGGCGGTAGCTCAGTCTCCACATCTCCCCAGTCTGAATTAACATCCCTTGGGACCCATTTTTCCTTGCTTGGGAGGAGTTCCCCCATCTCTGAAGGAGAAGATCCTTTTGCCAGGATCTTCTGAGGATCCCTCTCCCTCAAATTGGAAGACCTGTACCTTTTCCACAAAGTGGGTCTGTTTGGGTACTTTGTTTCTCCTACCCCCCCCCCTCTGCTCCTTTGGAGGCAGACTTTCAGGGGCAGGAGATTTTGTTTCCGGTTCCTGGTTTTCCAGGGGCTGTTTACAAGTTGGGAAGGAAGCTTCCTCCAAGGCTTTACACCCCCTTGTGCCTCCTCCCTGGGAACCAGTGGGTTATCGGGGTGCTGCCCCGTCATTGTTCTGGAGCACCAGGTCCAGAGTTTGGGGCATTCTGCAGTGGCATGCTCATCTGAGGGTTCTGTTGAGCCCTCAGTATGTGACCCAGATCCCGTGCCATATTTTGGACCTGGCGCTCAAGTTGTGAAACCCGCTCAGGCTGATACGGGGCTCTATTTTCTCCCCTGGGCTGATCCTGGGAAGGGTAGCTATCCCTTCTCTGGTAGTACCCCTGTTTGGGAAGATTTTGGTACCCCTCCACCCTTGGCCTCCCCTCTCCCGGATTAGGTTGTCTGGGCTCAGGGAATTGGGGAAAGAAGGATGGATGATTTTGGGGCTGGAAATTGGGTGGATACCTGGGGAAAAAGTTCTGCCCAGGATTTGGTGAATTTCTGCCCTCCTGTGGGAAGTTGGAAGGGAAGTTCCCTGGGTTAGGTGCTTGGCTGGATCCCCCACCTTGGGCTGGAGGAGTCCACACATAACCCAGGACTGGTCGGTTTCCCTTGTAGCGGGGACTTACATAGTCAGGGGAGCGGGGTACCCCATTTGTGGGACTACCTCCTCGACTCCCTGTCTGTGACTGGCCCGAGGGCCTTCTAGGCTGTGAATTATTTGGTGCAGGCAGGTTTTTAGGCCCCCCATCTACAAATCTAAAACGGGGGCAACCTTTACCTCTGCCACCTTGGCAGCAGCAGGGGTGCTGTTGGTTTTGGGGTTTTTCGGTGCATTATTTTTATTTTCGATGGGCTTCTGCACCTCATAGATCCAGGTAGCCTGTTCAATGACCCAGTCTAAAGATCTTTTCTCATGAAAATCTCTCACGAGCTGGGTCATTATGTATTTGGGTAAGGCATGGAAAAACGTATTGATAAATTCTCTGCTATCCGTGCGCACCCTTCTGGTGGTCTGCGCAAAAGCACGCTTTAATTCTTGCACAAACTCTTGTGGGGCCTGATCCTCCCCACATTGCAAATTGTAGGCTGCCTTGCGAGCCTCTTGAGGATTTCTGTGCACAGAAAAATGTTTCAAGATGGCCGCCCTGTATGTGGACCACCTTGAATGATTTTGATCCTCCAACCCCGCAAAGAAACTGGAGTATTCTGGTGAGAAGGTCCACTTTACATATTCAATAAAGCTTTGGCTGTCCTTCAAATGGAAAGTCTCCATCATTTGCTCATAGAGCTCCAAGTGTTCCCAAACGGAATACTTGGCGTTCTTATGATAAGGCGTGATGACACTCCTTATTGCCTTTATTTGTTTCAATGGGTCCTTAAGCAAGGCCCTTTTTGCCTTATTGGCCTTTTTGGTTCGGGTAACCCTGGTCCATTCATCCTCCGACTCAGAAGCGCTGCTCCCAGAGGTGCCCGTCTGATCTTCCAGGTTTTCCCAGATTCTGTGAGCCTGGGAATGGCTGGCAGAATGTGGGGACCTGGTCTCCTGTGTCCTGTGACGCTCAGAGGAGTCTTCAGATCCGTCCTTGCTACCAGGATTTGCTGGGTATCCACCCCACTGACCTAACTGGGCAGAGGTTTTCAGGATGCCCTTAGTGGGCCTACTCTCCTGGGGTTCCCTACTAAATTGCACTGTGCTTGGGTGCCCATACCCAGATGCCCGCCCATCCATTCCTGGGAGGTACTGGCCTATGAGCCCCATACTTCTAGCTGGGTAGTAATCTGCCATCCCCGTGGCCCTGGGCTCATGTGCGCGAGGGGACATGGGGGCGGCAGAGTCCAGGGACTGGGAGAGATGAAGGCCTCTGGTACTAGGGCTCCTGAGGTTATGCTCAGGAGTTTCTCTTTCCCAGCGAACCTCATCTCTATCCGCCCCTGCTTCCTGTTGCAATGCAAGAGCCTGCGCTTTCAGTTCCTCAGTTAAGGCCTTACTAGACTCTATCAGTCTCTCCTGCATGGCTACCTGTTGCTGGAGCCTATCATTGTGCTGACAGAGAGAGCCTCATTTTCTCTCTGTGCCTCCTGATTGGTCCTGGAATACTGGGCCAGTCTCTGCTGCAGGAGGATTACCTCCTCAGTCCCATCCCTACTGGCCTGCTCCTTTCTTGCCAGAGCCTCCTCCACCCTCCTGGTGTGATCTAGCAAGCCCTGATGCTCTTTTTGGGGTACACCCAGCCCCTGGAGGGCCACGTGATTTTCTTCAATTTTTCTTTTTAAATGGCAGACTTCCTGGCCTAAGGTATCCCTTTCCTGACCAAGAGCCTGCATTTGTGACGCCAGGTCGTCCCTCTGCCTTTGAAAGGCACCAGCTTTCTGGCGTTCTTCATCAAACTCTGCCTGGGTATCCAGGTCTTTCAAAATCAATGTATTGCTTTCCTCTTTCTCTCTGTCTAGTTGGATTTGCAGGGTGGCCACCTGCTCTGTGCATGCCCTGTTGAAATTGACCTGTTGCTCCAGCTTTTTTTGGCTCTGCAGTAAGGAGTCCAAACTGTCTTGGTGCTCCTTCTGCAAAGCCAGAATTCTGGTATCCTGGTCTGTCTTTTCCTGTTGCAGTATATCCATGTCCTCTTTTATTTTAATGATATACTGCCTACTATCATTTTCTGACTCCTGGCTCCTCTGCAGCCTCTGCTCAGAAAAGACCAGGTCAGATTGGGCCTTTTCTAACGCCATCTGTTGCCTATTTGCCAGATCTTGGCCTTCAGAACATTTGTCCTGCACGGCTCCCATATATAGATACAAATATGCCGCTATCCTAACCATCTTGTCGTGTTCATCTTTAACTTTAGGAGCCATGTATAATTCACTCAGGGCCACATGTAATGGACCCTGATCTCTCCATTTATCTGACCCTGTTTCAGTGACCTGTTGCGCGATTATCTGCAACCAGACCGTTTGGTCCTGATGAGTCCACTCACCTCTCACAAATAGCTTATGTAAGAAGTGCTCTCTTGCTATTTTCATATCTACCAAGGTCGTCATTCTGGAATTTGAGTTCCTTCCTGACTTACAGAAGTTTGTATTTTATTTTGCAAAACAGACCGTTTCCTTAGAGCGTTCCTTTGAGGGATGCTTTCACAGTGTAAAACAGCGTGGTGATCTAACCGGATATGTGTATCTGGTCAGTTGTCACACTGTATTAATCTGCACAAGTGGTAAATCTAACCCAGAATATCCCGGCTCGAGCCCCCACTTTTGTAAGCGATATTCAATCAACACTACAGCTAAGTCAATGCCTAGTCTGGGATGCTGAGGAAAACCCTTATTGATGTATTTTTATATCCAGTTCAGTACTCTGGATGACAACCCTTGTATAGAATCCCCCTGACCCCACTGAGCCAAGAAGTAGGTTTGTTTTGCAAATTAAAATGTTTATTTGAAAATTTAAACAACATATATATATATCACACTTCTATAAATAAATTGATGATGGATATTACACTTGTGAATATGAGCAGTAGTCAGCAAGAGGTAACTTATGAATAGGAACAGAAGAATAATGTGGGAAAGAATGCTTTATATGGTTCAAGGAAACGCAAGGTGGAATAAAATGCAGTATAGAAATAACTTGTTATGATTTTAGCAAAAGGTAATATGATCACTTTTTCTTTTGACAATTCACTCCCCCCCTATGCAATACAAGAAATGGAAGGAGAGCACACAGTCTTCAAGAACCCCAACAAATCACACTTTATAATGCAATACACAGTTCCAGTTCCCCCAGCAAGCTTAGAGAAAACAGGGATGAGTTTTAAACACAGGCGAATTACTTTAATGTGGTTTGCAATGGAAGTGAAAAGGTGCTAAAATGGCTTTTAATTCCCTCTAGATGTTCAGCGTAGGTGATGGCTACTTTATATTAGTTCAGGCTCACTTTAACAATACTCTATGAATAATTAGCAGATTGCAAACGAATTTTAGCAAAGAGAAGCAAAAAGCTGCTGATTTCCACAGATGAAGAAATCGGGCCAAATCGCAAATCGCGGTAAATTTCGTGAGTGCGTGTCTCGCGATTACGGAATAAGTGTAGGGAGAAGGAAGTCGGTTCTAGGTTCGTTGGAAAGCCTAGATTCTAAGCTTTCAGGTGAAAGTTAAATCTCGTTCCTAGCACAAATGGTTCCGGAGATACGGATGATTTAATAAAGGTAGATTTTCAGATTTAAAGTAAAACTCAAAATGACAGGTGACAGCTGGCAGCTTCAGAATTGACAGGTGACAGTTGTGCAGCTTTACAAATGACAGATGACACTATTTCTAGGAGGCTGTTCTAATTAGGTTAAAATAGCTTGAATTAGATTATTTTAACTAAGAGATTGGGTTCTGCACAGTTCTGGCGGATACTCACTCCTAATTTTGAAATGAATGGGACTCGTCACGGATCTGGTCAACTGGACTGGACTTCGGTTCTCTCTGCTCGGCGGGTCAATCAGGCACCCGTTCTGCTAACAGCGGTCTGGGTCTCTCTGGATCTCTGGTCTGCTTCCGGTCCGGATCAAGTGGATTTTGGATGTAACACTGCTTTCTGGGTACTGGCAAAAGTTCTTGGCAAAAGAATTCAGACAGCTCGCCTGGCTGTGGAATAGTTTGCAAATGATTTTAAGGATGCTGAGGCCTGCTGAGAAAAGTTCTCAGTTTGTGGGTTTAGGCCCTTGCTTTAAGTTCTGAAGTAAATTTCTGGTCTTTGGAGATTGATGGATGTGAAGTCTGGAGTCTCCCTGCAGAGCGTCCCGCAGAAAAATGGAATTGAATGTCCCTACCTTTCCCAGCAGTCTCTTTTTATGTGTTTTAAAAAGTGGGTGAAGAGGCTAGCATCCCTAAGCCTGCCCCTCTCTTGATTTGATAGGTCAATAGATTCTTTGGTCCCTGATTTGGGAAGGGATAGTGTGTCAGAGTGATGTCATTTTTATGACCTGCAGAAATGACACTCCCCTGGTCAATGTGCACACAAACCTATTCCTGATCCAAATACATATTTCCCAGCTACACAGTAGTTTGACATCACATACACACATCATATATTACTAAAGATAGTCCCTGTCCCGACTCTGGCATTTCTAGGAGCTTGCATTCAAAAATGGCAACTTATTTTCGATTTTAGTGGGTTTTGCAACATGGGATTTTCATCAAAAGTTATACAAAGGTACATTTCCCTTCCACATATATCCCAGTAACTTTCCATGTCTCTAGCTTAAACACATTGTCTACAATAATCATAATTAGCGCGGTTTTGCCCCAGAACATGGTACAAATTGGAGTTTAGACTCAAATCGTGAGGGCATTTTTCAAACTAAGACTCTCAAAGTTGTACATTCCTGTCATTTGGTTACAATAACTTATCACTGTTTCTATAAAATATATATTTGTTGCAATTCAACTCCCCCAAGTGTTTGGGTCCGCCTCCAGGAGTCTGGGTGGGTCAGTGATCACATGTCTCTCCTTGCTGGTAGAGGGCTGTTGACAGGAAACACTCAAAATTAACATACCCCATTCAACAGAAAGAGCCTTTTGTGTGGGCTCCAGCAGGCTGCCTGGAAGTCTCTCCTCAATCAATCAACAGGGTCATGTGATATCCTGCCTCCTAGTGTGGGAATCTCTGAGGTGTTAAGGTTTCCCAGCCTCTTGGCCTCTGGGAACAGCAGGTGGCTAGATTTTCAATTAACCAACAAGCTTTGAAGTCCCTGCCCCTCTTGCAACTCCTAAATACAGTTTCCCTGTCAGAGTTTAGACCGCTAGCGCCACCTTGGGGAATTTGTCGGTACTGCATCCATTTTTGAGTTGTCTTGAATTACTGCATTTCAATAGAGTGGTCTTTTGCTTGATAGTATAGGGCCCTTGCTTAACATTGTTTTGATGGCATCCTTACAGTAGAGTGGTGATGTGGAACCCCTCACAAGAAGGTTGTATCTTTGGAGTGGTCTCGTGCCAACTGCGCAGTTCTCCTATTCTGGCGTGAATGTGGGCGGCGATAGCTCATCCCCACATCCACCCAGTCTATTGATTTAGTTTGTTCTGGGATAGAAGAATGGGCGGCGACAGCTCATCCCCACATCTACCGAGTCTATTGATTCAACATGGGTCAAAACCCTTGACAGGTGTACATTAGCATTGCTGTATTACATTGACATCATGTGCGTGTTTTCTATTTTGCTGTTGCTTTAGTGGTGATAAGTTGCACATAGTGCGGATGCTATCAGTGAATCGTGCTGTGTGACATTTTACATGTGCCCTGCGTGTTTGTTTTAAAAACGTGTGGGCAACTTGAGCACATATCAACTACAAATAATGGAAAACATGTGACATCAATGTGCGCAGATAATAACTACACAAAGCAAAGTAGAAGTCACCCAGTACAATGTAACAAAAGTCCAACTGCTCAATGGTTATTTACGAGACTTCCATAGAGTTGTACTTTATGTACACACGCATTAATTCTTTCTTGTTCTCTCTCTCTCTCTCTCTCTCTCTCTCTTCCTCGGTCGGTCTATCTTGCTATTTCTCTTTCTCGTACTCGTTACAGATCCCTGCAGCAGCCAGGGCCAGCCGTGAGTCTCCAAAAAATGAGGCTGAGCCAGGGCCCCCCGATCCCACCATGCCGCAGCGGGACATTATCCCGCTACGGACGCAGCCACGATGGGAGATGAGCCCGCCGTCAAGATTGAGTCAGGCAGGTGTGCCTGACAGAAGTGCCAGTAAGCCACAGCGTCACGCAAACTTGCAATTTTATCCACGCTGTGGTTGGCTGGCACGTCTGTCAGTCACAGCTGCCCGGAGGAAACAGGCATGTACTTGTTTATCTGGAAACAGGCAAGGGCTCCATAACACGGCCTGGCAGAAAACCTTCTTTCTACCTTGTCGATTGCCATCGTCCAGTCCTCTTTCCACCCCCTGCAGTGAGGTGAGGGCAAATTGGTCAGTTTGGCCAAGGAAGCGGAAACAGTCAGAGAACCGCCAGTGCATATTTTCTACAGCAAAAAGCAAAGATGGGGGGAGGGGGGTTGCTGCATTGCTTAACAAATTAGGGCAAATACAACACCCCTTTATAGACAAGTGTTCCTCATGCAGTCGCTGGCAATGGCTTGGTGGTTTGAACGTAGGGAGGACTGGGTGGGGGGTTGGTTATGAGGGTGGAGCAGGGGCACGGAGAGGTCAGCACCATCTCAATGACATTACCCCCTAATGGGGGCAATTATTAAGCTGATGGTGGGCTCCTTTGCATGACAAAGGGTCTGCCATCTGCGGTGCTCGGCCTGACTATTGACGGCTCCTGCACCAATGTAGGGGGCACATATGCACATCTGGAGCGTCTGGGTGGCCTGTGCTACTGACTAGGGGGTGGGGAGCAAGCATACCCACCTACTCACCAACTATTTAAGGTGCTACAGTTTAATACTCACTATATATAAATCAGTATTTTGGTACCTAAAAGCATATTCTATTACGCAACTCCATGGTGACATTTTCTCTACCTCATAAAGATACACATTCGGGTCTTCCTAACAAAGATGAAATCATGTGCCTATTTACGAACAGAATTCTATCACAGGTGCTTTAACCCACTCATGTTTTGCAGCTTTTCATTTGCACATGTCGGCTCATTTATCTTTGCACGGACAAAAAGTTTAAAGATAAGTGAGTAAAGAATTTGGTCGAAAAATAAAGTGTTAAAATGTGCAGTCAAATTGTCCATTCCAGTATACTGCCCTTTCAGGTTTTTGGGGACATGAACAGGGACAGAAATGCGTACCTTAGCCACTAAGGTAGCTCAATGAGTTGAGTTACCGCTGCTACAATCTGTGTGTGATCTACATGACACAGGTTCACAGCCCGGCCTGGCCAACTCACCCTTCCGCAGTTCATAAATGAGTACTGACTTCGTTTGGGTGATATTGTAACTATGTTCTATGTGAAGCTCTTTGGCGAAAGTGCTATATAAATAGCATACCATTATCAGTTGAATATAAAAACCCTGAGATTTGTGTTCACACTTTATTCTGCTCCTGCTGCACTTAAGGTTAAAAAAAGTAATAGACAGACACACACCATCTCTCGCTCTTTCTCTTTCTCTCATACTCAATCTCTTTCATGCCAAATTAACATTTCTAAGTATAGAAGTATAGCGGAATCTGCTGAAAAAAAAATTAATGCAGTGATTGCAACTCTGCATCTCTAATTTATTTCCATCTGGGTAAACATACAAATTCTTGTTTGGTTAATAATTAAAAATATCTTTGTACATGTGTTCTGCTTAGTTATCAGAGCATCATCTATTCTGTGCAAAAGCAGAACTTACAATTGTCAAATGAATCCATAAGCAAGGCACAACAGTGATATCAAATGATTTAACCAGGTTCACATACTTTAGTTAAGTGGTGTAGCAGGGATTTGAAAACAGGTTACAACTTAAGCAACACATATCTTCTTAAGTCTCGTTGGTAGGAATACATTTTCATGTGTTGCTTTTAAGAATACTCTGTTTTAAAAAGAGGACTTCAGCAGTAATGTTATGATATAAAATGATCTTATATAGTGCTGTTCTGCCAATAACGTTGGCCTCACTGCACATGGCTCTGTAAGAAAGGAGGTTGGGAAGATAGCTTAGGGGCAATGTGTCTGTCTTGGAAGCAAGACAACACAGAGCAAAACTGCTTTGGATCCCAGCCCTGTGCTTAGCGACTGGTCTCCAGTGTTAAGCACGTCATCAAATACTAATTAATCAATTAGAGGAGGGGTAGGATGTGTTAGTGGGATCATAGAAAGGCAGATGTGGAAACCTGTGGTCTTGATAGCTGTTGATCAAAAATACAAATATGAAAATCTCTATGTTGCATGTGGTTGATATGGACCAGGCAGGTTAGCTGTATGTGCAGCCCATCGATTGTGGAATGTAAACATTTACAGATTGTTGATAGAAGATGGATAGGGTCTGAATCTGTTGAGTAGTTGGCTGACTGAAGGAGAGTAGCTAGTGTAAGGATGCAAGCTTTTAGCAGTGAGGAGTTATTTGAAGAATGAGATCTGGAAAGGGGAGTTAGGTTGTTGCTTCCTGAATCTTGGTTGTAGGTTTTTATTGAGATTAAGGTACAGAACAGTGTTACGCAGCAGATTATAGATCATATTGGTTTCCCACTGACCATTGTGAAAAGAGTTGTGTAACTGCTTGTCTTAAATTAGTCCAAGTAAGCGCTGCACATTCTTTAGTTGGTTGCTGTTATCTTTCATTTCTTTCAAAGTGGTTGGTCGAAAAAAGCCGAGTCTTGAGCTGTTTCCTGAAATTCAGGTGGTTCACTTGCAGGTGGAGAGGTTTTGGTATGGTGTTCCACAGTTTTGTGGCTACAAGTGAAAAAGAAGATCCTCCTTGTTTCTTTTTGCTGTTGGGAACTAGTATTGTTGCAGCGATGCTGGACCTAAGTGTTCTGGTGGGAGTGTAGTATTGAAACTTAATTCTGATGGAGGAGGTGTCCCGTTCATGGTAAGAACGATGGGTGATGCACAAGGTTTTGAAAGGTACCCTCTTTGGAAGTGCAGCCAGTGGAGAATATGTCCTGCTGCCTGATATGTTCAAATTGCTTCATTATAAGAAGTAGTCTTGCCTCTGAAATTTGAAATATTTGAAGTTTCCTCATTTGGTAATCTGGGAGTCCAAGATAGAGGCTGCTTGCATTGTCTAGTTTGGGTAATATTTGAGAAATGATGGCTGTGGCTGTGTGGGGAATGAAAGTAAGGTAGGATGTGGCATAGCATGCACAGCAGGGAGAAACAGCTCCTGACAATGGCTCTGTTGTGTAGATCAAATGTGAGGATGTTGTCCATTGTAGTGCCAAGATTTTTTACCGTGAGCGACGGTATGGGGCAAGAGCCCATCTCGTCAGGCCAAGGGATTATGGTGGAGTTAGAACCCCTAGGACTACAGAGCCGGTGGCATAACAAAAAATGTGCCCCCGCCCCTGCGAGGCACGCTGAGGGTCCCCTCAACACGACAACAAATCACGGGTTGCGTCACACACTGGGCCGGCCTAGATTGCACGCTTGTGTAATACGCACAAACATGCTACTGCAAGGTTAAGCCACATACTGAACTAGGAGACAGATATACATACATGTTTTAATGCATTATGCAGCACACTTTCTGAGAGAAAAATTGGCTAAAAGGCAAGAGCTTGGGTAACACCAATCCAAAAATCCAATACATGCAAGTCCCCAACAGTGCACAGGAACATTAATGCTTTCATTGATATAATGCTTTGCTATTTAAAATGCCATGCCACAATGAAAACATGTCCAACGGGCTGCACAATGTAGACGAGTCTAGACACATAATAACATATTACAGTAAAGCATGCCAGGCCACATTTAGACATACCTAGACCAAATTGCACCAAAATGCCAGTCGAAGCAATAACTCTTACCATGGTTATTTTATCACAGATGTCCAGAAAAATATATAATGCCGCAGTAAGAAACGGCTAGACTGGCAGCACTTAAATGCCATTCTAGCCAGATAATTACACTTAGCAGGACTGCTTTATCATAGATACCCAGTTAAAAAAAGTCAAGCCAAACTACAACATATCAGGCCTGCTTAACCTGGACATGGATGACCATTATGATTTATATCGCAATCCCTGTACCCCCATCTCCCCACATATCCCCTCTTCCTCCCACCCCCTGTCAAACCCTCCAAAATCAGCTTCTCATCCTAGAATTACCTCCACGTCCATTTTCCTTGTCCCAGTGCTGATGTATGAGGCTCCTTGCCTCATACGAGGAAGAGTGGGACTATGAGTAAAGAGGAGTACAGGTAACTAAGCCAGGCATTACCTCCATGTCCCTCTACCGCATCCCAGGTTTTGTGTATGAGGTAAAGTGCCTAATACACAAATATTGGGAGGAGGAAGAATAGGGCTATGAGTAATGAAGATTACCAATAAGCAACCAATGGATTAAATACACGCAGTGGCACAAGACCACTGAGCTGACTGGGCTTTAACCCTCCATCCACCCCCCTGAAATTTTGGGCTAGGTTGACTCAACCTGGCTGACCTCCAGACCTGGGTTTCACTGTTAACAAAGGCCCGGCAATTACTAACATAAAGCATTTCACTGTTAATACCTGCATTCAAATGCATAATTTTTTAGGTAATTGAAATCTTGATGTGGGTTTAGTACTTGCATGTGAGGGAAGTTATTGGAAGGGTGGAGAGGGGACATGAGACAGTTTATTCTCACAGCAATCCATAGGTGGGTGATTTCAGACATAAAGGAGAGAGTTAACTGCTTGTAACATTGACGCTGCACTAGAATAGTCTAATTGGAAGGCATAAAGAAGTTAGATGCCCACACAAATAAGTTTGCCCCATCCCCACCGCCCATGAAATTAGCACCTCTCCCAACATTTGAAGGGTAAGCCCGTCCACCCAAAAAGTTAGGTTTTGTTGCTCCCCTGAACACAAGCACACACATCATGCACCATACACATAGACACATGCACACCCAGCCACCCATACATTAAAGTGTGCACTCTTTCACCATACAGGCGCACCCAGGCCGCAATCTATCCATTTAAGTCTGCACCCTTTCACCATACACTCGACACACAGCCACAGCCACCCATACATTTAAATGTGCAACCTTCCACCATACACTCACACATGCAGCCACCTATACATTTAAGTGTGCACCCTTTCATCATACACTCAGACAGGCAGCCACCTATACATTTAAGAGTGCACCCATTCATCATTCATGCACACCCATGCAGCTGCCCATACACTTAAGTGTGCACCCTTTCACAATACAGGCACACCCAGGCAGCCACCCATACATTTAAGTGTGCACCCTTTCACCATACACTCAATACACACACCTAGCCACCCATACATTTTATTGTTCACCTTTTCACCATACACTCACACAGGCAGCCACCTACACATTTAAGTGTGTACTCTTTCACCATACACTCACACACGCACATGTCATGGGGTTGAGGGTAGCCCTATTACTTTTAAAGAAATAGTTTCTCTTTGAAGTCACTCCGAGTTCATAAAGAAACCATTTCCGTTAAGGACAGATGCATAATGGACATAATTTCTTTATGAAGGCAGAGTTACTTCATAAAGAAACTATTTGTTTTTGAAGTCCTCCTCCCGCCCCATGTCATGGAGGCCTCCAGCCTAGAGGCTTCCATGTCATGGTGTGGGGGGAACCCTCAGACTTAAAAAATAAATAGTTTCTTTTTGTAGTCACTCTACCTTCATAAAGAAATTGCTGTAACAGTAATCATTTCTTTATGAAGGCAGAGTGACTATAAAAAAAAAAAACATTCACTTTTTTTTATAGTCCAAGGGAGCCCCCCTCCCAGGATATGTGGTGGCATTGCCCTCCCCGCCACCTCCTAGCCCCCCGCACGGCATGGGCTGCTGGGGCCCTGTTATGCCAGTGTCCAAAGCATCAGTTCTGTTTTCATAGGGTTGAGTTTCAGCCTGTTTGCAGTCATCCATACATTCACCTGTGCAAGGATGCTTTTATTGTTTAGAGTATTTTGTGACGTGTGGTTCACAAATGTTTAGATCATTTGGTGATATGTAGATTACTGTGCAGGAGAATTCGTCAAATTCAATTTCAACACATGTTTTAATCGAATTCTGCAGCAAAATGGTCAACAAAAGCAAATAATTAATTGAGATCTAATTGGACGAATTCTCCTCGAACAGATCACATGGAAATGATTATGTGTGTGTCATCCACGGAGTTGGAGCGGAAGATACACAAATGTTATTAAAACAGTTCGACAAATATAATCTTTATAGAAACATGTTAAGCAAAAAAAGAGTTTAACTCTATATTTCTCATCTCCCCTCCTACACCCGTCAGAAAATACTGTGATAAGGTCAACTGCTTATTGATTGAGACAGACATCCTGCTTATTTATGTATATTATGAAGAAAATGTTAAATTCCCCATAAATACAAATCCTTGCGTGGGTTAAATAAAAACACGTTGTGAAAATTAGGCCGTTTAACTTTCTTGACTTGACAATAAGGCACATACTCGGCTATTTAGCTTGAGGCAAATCTGAAGCAATAGAGCAAAGGTTTTTTAATGTTTTTATTGTGCATATAGTTATTTATAAACAACTTCTAGCACCAACAGAAAAAGTAATAATACAAAAATCAACAATTATATAAAAAACAGGAATACAAAAGCTCATAACTAATAAAATGAAACATAATTGCATGCATCACATTAAAATATTACAAAAGGAAGTCTGCCTGAGCTAAGATGACTGTTTTCTTTATCTAAACTGTAGCGCGTAGGCAACCCTCCTCAGAAACTCCTGCCATACTTCACGTGCCGCGGCCGTAATTACTAAAGAATGCGCTCCACGAATAGTTGACCAAAACTGATCCCCAGTCACATCTTAGATTTGATAAACAAATTGCAAATAGCCTTTGATGTAACATGTATTCAATACAGGGCACGATGTTAATAGGTGTCCCCCTGGCTCAAGTTTGTTCCTGCATAGACGTCAGTAACGTTCTAATAAGGGGGACATTGACCATGAGCCCGTCACCTCTTTTGTATGAAGTAAGTTAAAACGCAAGAGCAAAATAAAGCGCTTTAAACCTATAGAACAATATTTAATCATATAGCTACATGGTATGAAAAAGGAGAAGCTCTGGTGTGAGTACTGGTTATAATTATTTTTCCCATGAAGGGCATCAACGTTCTTAGTTCGATCCCAAAGTCTTGATTTATGTTTTATTTTGAATTCATAATTGGGTTCAGTGTCAAGAATGTTGGCATCATAATATCATGCATTAAGGTGTCCTAAGGCAGTGATTTGTAATTAAGCTATTTTTTGTGTTCCTACCTTCTTTTACTTGCTTCCCTAAGGCTTGATATAGTTCATACGTGTTATGACCTGTTTTTAGGCATTTTGGATACAATAAAGTTCTGCGTATATGCCATATTGTTGTTAATGACGGCAGACCAAATTCCAATCTTAATGCCTCTACAGGTGTGGCGTTCGGTTGATTCATCATTGACCGAAGTATTTTACCTTCTATTTTAATTAGCCAACGTACCTGGGCAAGAGGAAGAGTCTCTAAGGCGTACAGAATTGACGGGACATGACTCATACGATAGATCTCGAGCAAGCCTTCTATATTGTGTCCCCCATGATTAGCAGCATAATGTTTCAGGGCCAACCATTTTTTCCAGATCTTTTCGGTGATAAGTTGGGCATATTCCAATGGTTTGGGGTTTGCCATCACCGGAAAATCTAGATATATGTACACCTTGGTAATCTGCAGTGCCACATTCTGTATTTTTTGCACAAATTGATTTTTACCTGACTTATGGTTGCTTAGACACATTGTTTTAGTTTCAGAATTATTCACACTCATGCCGTTTTTTCATGCATATGCTACCAACAGACATATAGTTCGCTGAAGACCAATTAGGATTTGGTCGAGTAAGATTGTATCGTCAGCATATGAAAAGCATACTATTGGCTCACCATTTACTTTTCGGGCGAAGTTATTAGCCTGCTGAAGTTCTTGTTGAGATCTGCTGTGTATAAGTTATTTAAGATAGGGCCCAATACAAAACCCTGTTTTAAACCTCTACTGGTTTTGTAATGATGAGTTTGATCTCGTGATTGGTTCATTCGAACTGTGACTGATGTGCACGTATACAATTGTGTTATGTGGTACAATAGAGTAGGATCGATTCTAAGATTCTTTAATTTTTGCCATAGAATAGGCCAAGATATATAATTAAAGGCCTTAGAGAAATTGATGAAACAGCAATACAATGGCTTGCCCAATTTCTTACTATATTCCCTGATTAGATACTGGAGAGTGCAAATATTTGTGGTTGTGAGATACCCTTTCGGAAATCCTGTTTGGAATTTGCTAAACACATGTTTTACTTGCAACCAGGTTCTAAATTTGCCCAAGATAATACTGGAAAATATTTTTTGGCTGGTATCCATCATGGTGAGATCATGGTGAGCAAGTGGTAATTAGATTTTACGAGCTGATTGCCCTTTTTAAAAATATACACCTTACAGATTTCCACCAACTTGGAGGGACGCAGCCTGTTGAAAGATGCTCATATAATGGTTTTATTATCTTTGCCCATAATTCTGGGTGTCCCTTAAATACCACATTAGGGATATTGTCAGGGCCTGGTGCCCGGGATGTCTTCAGTGTTGTTATAATATTCACTAAGGAATCCTCTTCAATAGCAAATCCCATAGGGGGATTGCTGTGGCATGATGTATATGCAATGAGACCGGGAAATGAAGCATCATTGTAGAGCTCTTGTACGTATTTTATCCTTTTTTAATTGTATCAATTATCCTGTGAAATTGGCTTGATCTCTGTAGATGATGTGGATTCATGGAAATCGTTGTATCTTGCCCAAAACTGGCATGAGTCGTTTGTTCTCAGCCAAGCAAATGTTCTCATCCAACTAGAATGACTGGTCAACCTTCTATGCTGTTTTAACCAGTTATTATGCTGGGTAGACAATCTAGTGATATGTTCTCACTTGTGGGTCGGATTTAGCTTATGTCTAATGGCTGCCCGATAGCTTCTCAATGCCCAGTTTTTTCTCGTCTATTTCTGAATCAAATGACACATTGTGTTTCTTCCTGTCACAGTTGGTCACCCTGTTTCTGTTTTTTCAGAACCTCCAGATCCCAATTTAACTGCTGCAAAGCACCGGCTATGCTCTTAGTGTCAATGAGAAGGAAGTGATTTGTTATATTTCTATTTTTGGTGGACCACAGTAATCTATGACCTTGTATATTGGAATAATATCCAAGGTTCTGCATTTACTAGTAATAGTTGACTACATATCTATTGACCAGGTTAGCATAGCATGGTCACTCATCAGCAAATGTAATTTAAACAGGGTTGTATCTTTCTTTAAGAACACAGTGTGATGTTGTGGTTCCATGTGACCAAGTACCAATGGTAGTTCCAGGTTTGTTAACAGCAAAAGTAAGGCATACAAGATCAAAAAATCTAGCGAGGCATGACAAATATCAGTTAATTTCTGATCTCAAGTGACTGAGCTGGTGGAGGTCTCTACTGTTAAAGTCACCTGCTATTAAGATATGTGAATGTGTTTGGTCTGGGAGCCCCTTTGGGGATTATAGATGTTTATAACTAAAGTTGGTTATAAGTCCTTAAAGACCTTTAAAATTCCTGATAAAACAAAAGGAGAAAGACGGCACTTGGGGAACTGTGTTAGGGTAAACTGTGTTTTTACTCTCATGACCAAGCCACCACTAGCACAGCCCCTGATGGATGGGGGAGCGATATTGTGAATGGTCTGAAAACCGTTGATTTCAAATTCACTAGTACACCATGTCTCCTGTAATATAAAACTGCCTGTTAAAGATAACATCTTAACCCCCACTGGATGTGATAAGAAAGAGCAGTAGCCACGACTATTCCAATTTAGCCATTTTAGGTGATTACATGGCCTGCGGTAGCGGCCATGTAGTTATTGTTAAGTTGCTAATCCCACAGGTAAAACACTTTTTGGCTGCTTATAACTTTGCTCCCCCTGGACGAATCCTCACCAAACTTTGCAAAAAAAGTATATGGCCCACTCTGAATTTTTTGCAAAGTTTGGTGAGATTTGGACCAGGGGGGGCAAAGTTATAGGGGGGGTCCAAAGATTTATTTTTTCCCATAGAGTGAATGGGGAAAAAACTTTGCTCACGCCTACAGCTCAAACCTCTGGACGGATTTGCACCAAATTTGCGACAGGAGCAGCGGCTTGGTCCCGAAAGCGTGCTTTTGTAAATTTGGTGTAAATCCATCCAGTAGTTTTTTTAAAACAACCAAAAAGTAGGTCTAAAAAAATGTGTGATATCTATGTCCGCTGCGCGGACACATTTCCCTGTTCGCTCAGCAGACAGGACACCGATTGGCTAATCTGCTTCCGTCATGTCCATGGACATGTGACGTGTTCGCTGATTGGCTGGGGTGAAGCATGAGGTACGTCAGATTTTTGGAAACGCCTGCCATCTTGGATTCATGGACATTGGCCGGTGTCCGCAGACATCGCGGTAAAAACATATTAAAAAACACAACATTGAACTTGTCAAATTTATCAAATAATCTCTGGGGAGTTGAGGGGTGATGAGGATGGGATGGAATATGGCTGCAAGAAGCAAAAAAACTGGTGGTTTTTGCCACGGAAGTCCGCAAACAGTTTGGATGTTTGCAAAAAGTGCTGAGAAGTTCGGGGACACTTCAGATGTTTGGGGCCAGTTTTTGTATGGCTTATAACTTTGGCGCTACTTAATGAAAATGCATGAAATTTTGCAATGATATTCCTGACCTGATCCCCAATGTCAAGAGGGAGCAAAACTAGAGGGGGGTCCCACAATTATGTAAAGGCTTATACATGGGGTGTCATTTAACAAATTTACACTTAATTTGGCAAACTGATAATACATATGGATATACATGTTTTTGTGAAGTTTGGTGGGATTTTGTCAAGAGGGGGCAAAATTAGAGGGGGGGTTCCAAAATAATGTAAAGGCTTATAAATGAGGTGACATTTGTCGAATCTACACTTAATTTGGCAAACTGATAATAGATCTAGAAATAAATATTTTTGCGAAGTTTGGTAGGATTTTGTCAAGAGGGAGCAGAATAAGAGGGGGGTCCCAGAATATTGTAAAGGCTTATAAATGTGGTGCCATTTGACAAATCTATACAGAGGTTTGCAAAAAGATTATAAATCTAGATATAAATGTTTTCGTAAAGTCTGAATGGATTTTGTCAAGTGGGGGCTAGGTTATTTGATGATTGTATGTGCATACATTTGACACTTTTGAAAAAATAAAACATGGGTGGATTTCCAGCAAACTTGTGTAAGGAGCATTGGCAAGGACCTGAAAGCATGGTTTTGCAAATATGCCCGTGTTTTATTTTTTGACAAGTGTCATAATGTAGGTACAAAAAATAGTGATATATCTTTGTTGACTGAGGTGTAGCCTGTGGCCATGGGCAGTGGCCAGATTGTCCAGGTCATGGAATAAGGTTATGATCCGGACAATCTGGCTACTGGCCATGACCACGAGGGACAGCATATGGGGTTAAAGAGGCCATGTTCACCTGGGACTGGCTTTGTGGTGAAGTTATTCGAAATTGGGATAGATTTGAAAGGGAAGAAAATGTGCTTGTGGTAATAAGGTCATAGGGTTCTCTTTTCGCCTTCTACAGAGTTCCATGGAAAGTCTAGAGGGGCCCTGTATGAAACCCTGCCTTCCCTTTCCATGGTGGCCATCTTGGAAAAGGATTTTCCTTCCTACACCGGGATGCCGCAGGCGTCCCGGTGTAGGAAGAAAAATTCTTTTTTTCAGCACCTCGGTTTCCTGCTTTGGGAACCTAGGGTGCTAATGGCCTTCATCCCCTATCACAGGGGCTGGAATGGGGGGATAATGGTCCAGAGACCTCATTGTCCACCCTTGCTTCGCTTGGGCTGATAACTTGGGCTGCCGGGCGGTATCCACCATTCCAGCCCTGGAACGGAGGATGAACGCCACAATATTTCCATTAGCATAACACAAAATGCAAATGGAAATGTTGGAAAATCTTATTGAGTCTATGTACTTTACTGAGAAATATAAAGTAAATGGAGTCTATACATTCTTTTTTTTAGTTCTATTTTTTAACTGTGAAAGGTGGTTACAAAAGGAACATTTCTTTTGATGTTTTTGGATGTATTTTCTTTTTGGCAGGAGAGCTAAGAAAGAATTGTGGGGAGGAAATGTGGGAAGAGGCACCAAATACTAATATGGAGGGGTAGGTGGATGGGGGAAAATGTTGAGCGTGTGTTATTTGTAAGGTAGGGGGCAGTGTTTCTCATGCTCCTTGTTGAAAGCAGTGTTGGTGGCTCTTGGGGAGGAGGGATGGCAACAGCTGATGCCATTTTAAGATAAATAGCAGTTTTGATAAAAGTATGTACCGTGTACTAGATTGTTAATGGATAATGAGTAGGAATAGGTGTTGGAGCTGTGCAAGGGAAATTTTGAAGTTGAAAGTTCCTACATAAGTAGAAAATCCAGTTCCGAACTGTCCGCGAAGCATGGATCTTATCGTGAAGTGGGGACGGGTTCTCGGGCACGTCATCATACTGTGCGCCAGCGTATGGTCATGTGGCACTGTCCGGAAGGTCCACAATGAAGTCAGATGTTTGTAGACGTCCACGGATGTAAAACTAGTTGAAATAGTTGCAAAAAGTCTATAGAAGTGTAAAAAATGATTCTAGAAGGTGGGAAATGGCAGCGTTATAAGGTGACACTTTGTAAATTTGACACAAATATTGCTATATTGGGTAGGTCTGATATTAGTAAGTTGTAGGAAAATAGCACGCACTGGTAAAAACCTATGAAATTCAATGAACAAACTTTGTTAAAGGGACGTTATGGTTAAGTTTCACTCATAAAAACCTATGAAATTCAATGAAAAAACTTTGTTAAGGGGACGTTATGGTTAGGTTACACTAATAAAAACCTTTGAAATTCACTGAAAACACTTTGTTAAAGGGACGTTATGGTAAGTTGCAGTAATAAAAACCTATGAAATTCAATGAAAAAACTTTGTTAAAGGGATGTTATGGTTAAGTTGTCCTACTAAAAACCTATGAAATTCAGTAAAAAAATGTTGTTAAAAGGATGTTATGGTTACAAGTAAAATTGAAAACCCCCTGATATTTGCCAGTTATGGTAAGCTAAGCAACTATAATTCGTGCCACCACCGTGCACTGCTAAGACTAACACCCAGGACATCAAAGATGACATCACAAATATCATTGATGACACCACTGATGACATCACATGTGCATTTACTTTTCATACAAGGGTTTGTGAATGTAATGTTGGCAAAAAAGTATCAGGGATTATCGGGAGATGAGTAATAAACTACATACTTCATTACGCAATGTGGTGTTCTAAAGAACATTCCATTGCAGTGTTCTTTCTAGTACAGGAACCTATTCATACAGAAATGTAGGTATTGGCTGCAGCATACACCTTAGCGGTGCAATATTTGTAATTTTGCAAAGCTATATAATAAAACAGTGAATGTTTCTGTATCAGACTTTTCCTTACTGTGAAACATGTATTGAGTAGCTAATAATGCATCACTTACTACATATTTCTACTAATACACACAAAACATAAATAGACTACAATGCATACTAATATGGGGCTTATATATGGAGAGTAAAGTAAGCAAACAAGTGGCAGTATCATTAGCAACTGTGTATAATCTACATGATTGTATTCACTCACAAAAATGATTGCAGTGTTTCAGGCCTGCTTCTTCCCCTATATATGTACATCAGAAGATGCAATTAAATTATAAGGAAAGTACTGTAAGAATATGTGAGACTAGCAACATCTATAAATGTAATACCTTTTGAATGTTAAGTTTCTGACTGTCAGTAAATAAAACCACCTATCCTAGATATGGCAGTGAACAAAAAAGAAGGGGCTAGACATGTTATGTCATCAGGGATGTCATCAATGATATTTGTGATGTCATCTTTGATGTCCTGAGTGTTAGTCTTAGCAGTGCACGGTGGTGGTGCGAGTTATGGTTGCTCAGGTTAACATAACTGACAAATTTCAGGGTTTTTTCGATTTTACTTGTATCCATAACATCCTTTTAACAATTTTTTTTTTTTACTAAATTTCATAGGTTTTCAGTAGCACAACTTAACCATAACGTCCCTTTACCAAAGTTTTTTCATTGAATCATTATTATATGTAAGTCGATTGGCTCTGTTAGTTGCTCATCCAAGTTTCCAATAGTGTACTGCTTGCAGCAAAGTTTTTTTCCGGTTCTTATTTATTTTATTTTTAGTAACGCACCTGAGTTCAGTTTCTAAGCACAGTTCCAGGATTTGAACTCTGCTGCTCTGCGTGGTCTTGCTTCCAAAACCAGCGCGTTGCCCCTGGGCTATCCTCCATTCTCACCAAGCATTAACAAAGAAGTGCTAAACGTTGGAACCCCATTTAATTTGCTGGCAGGGGTGCACTCTGTACTTCCCCTGATACCTAGGAACAGGGTTTTAAGTGATATGGGGCTCAGCCCCTGCAGAACAACGAGGAAAGACACTTTTTCTTATTGTCCTGTGCTGGGGACACTTCAGGCCATGCCCATCATTCAGGCCACACACCCTCGTTGCAGCCCCCCTCTTTTCCTCACCCCACTAAAGCACTGGACATAGAGATTCATCAAGATATGCATTAACAGTTAAGTGAAGATGCACCTCCACAACGGCCGAGACCCACTGTGAAGGCCACATGGCAGCACAAACTGCAGCTGTAGCAAGGAGATTTAGGATTAATGTACTCATACCACTTCCCCCGAAAACACTTGTCCCGCTGCTCTTTAATGCACGGCATCTTACTCCTTTTGCCAGGAATCTCTACTCTTTATACCACTTCCTGTCCTGCATTTCCGGGAGAGGAGACCCATGCAAGGTCCCTCCTCTCCCCCATCCCCTTTTCCATGGCCTCTCCCACTATCACTGTGTGGGCGGGGAGACCCCAGCACCTGCCTCCCCCATTCTCTTGCCTGAGAACCCATTATTCTTTCCTCCCCTCTATCTTCTAGTCTTCTGGCATCCCCCTGCTGGGAATTCGTCCTCATCTTGCCCAGGGTCAGTCTGCCCTTTGGCATGACTCGACCACCATTACGTCTGTGTAAATGCAGACCCTGTATAATGAACATCCACGTTTAAGCCTGACATGTGTGCAAAATGTATGCTTCCCAATCAGGAACAGCGTCATTTGTGGATTCACACAACATACTGTTCCATTGGCCCTTCCCAGAAAAAAAGAGCTACAGAGAACAAAAAATAAGAGCAGTGTGGACAAGCTCAAGAGTGGCAAAACCATCTTTTTAGGCTCAGTGTGAGAGTAATTGCAATTGAGGGGGATACCAGGCCAGGCTTTATTGCCAGTAAGAGGACTGAGGAGGCAGTAGTGAGCAACACCACTAAGCCAAACATTGCATGCAGGGAGAAAGGGCATCAGGCTACTGATTTACCAAACCTGGACCGGAGAATTCTCCGGCAAGGAAAAAAAAGGAAGAGTCAATTTAACGAACTTTATTTGATAAAAGTCAACCATGGGAATCCATACAAATAAATGAATATTTTAAAATAAGTCACCATACGTCATTGTATCATCAGCTACCTACTTTTGTCACCTACTCTTTAGAACTTTATACAATTTGACAAATTCATAACAAATCATAACAAATTGCTTCTTTCCACATACGTATGCAATATTGTGCTTGGAAAAGCGTCTGATCTGCAGAGAGTTCAAAATAAAATACAAGATGTTAATTAATACAGTGACATTCGGACAAATGCACACGCCGCGAGGCATCAGATGCTAGTGAGAGATTTTAAACAAGTAGTGAGGCGCTAAAAAAAATGAGCTGCAGCCCCAAACTTCAGGGCCTTACCCAAGTGCTACAGCAATGAGACTTAATGTTCTGCCAAGCCATGTGACGTTTTTAAATATGTAATATTTTGAGTGTTAAGTTGTTGGACAAAAACATATAATGCACAGTGTTTCTTTCATTAACTTGTCTAATTGAGATGTTTAGAAGAGATTTTCAAATAAGGCTGGAATCAAAACACATGCGATAGCATGTGCATATGGACAATCTCAACCTTTTCCGTGTTATGGACCAAGAGAAGTCAACCCTTTTCCAAGACTTATAGAGAAGTCAATGATCTTAGTCTATGCACTGTTAATCTTCAAATTTTTCCCAACACAATATTCTTCTAATACAGAGATTGAATTGTTCAGTCAAATTTGTGTTTGGTATAAGAGGACATCTGCATTGGACATTAACATATCTTATAATTCCTGTGGTCAAAAAATGGATAGTTCGACGGTGAGAAAAAGAGAGAAGAGCAAAAGAAAACAGAACGAAAGGAAGGAAGAAAGATTCTCAAAGATTTTCCCTGGAGCAAATCAGAAATGCCCATGAGCATGTTTGATTTTCCCCTGCTACCTCATACCTGATTCACAAATGCTTAAAGTACAGCAAATCCGGAGATGTCCGAAGCATCTCTGGGATATTCTTGAGCACATCTTTGAAAATCACATTTGCACGTGAGCAAATAAGATATTCGAACCTGGCGGAAAGGCGCTCAGTGTACCGCCCGCATTCTCCAGCCATCTGATGCCCTTTCCCCAGGTGGTAGAGGAGGGATAAGGTGGGCAGAACTAAGATGGCTTATGCAGTAAATTGTCTCTCAAAAGTTCACGTGATCAATATGGGTGATTTATAAAGAAGCTCCAGTGACACCATGATCCAAAGTTCAAAGTGACAGAAGTTAACTGGGTGCAACCACTCAGTTATCCAAACGCTCACACGCTGCTCTCCAAAGAACTGCAGGTAAAGTTCAGAGTGTATTGTTGCAGTTTTCCCAAGGTGAAAAATTATTTTAAGCAAATAGGTTGCTCCATAAAAAAGTAGTTTTCAAAATTCCGGAGCTTTTTTTTAATCAAAACAAATAGGTTTAATGACGGAAAGTTAGTGGCAAACAGCATCCTCATCAATTGTGGCTGACAAGCAAGTGCATTGCTGAAGCGAACTTCTTCATCAGGACAGTGCACAATGATTAGATTTATTTTTGTTTGGAGTCTTCCAGTAACAGAAATGTCTTCATTTATAAATTAGCTAAATCTAACATATCAAGCCATAAATAAATTGGCACAAAAACTGTATTTTCAGACATATGTGTCTCTATCAAGAATGGTAATTTCTTTTTTCATGAAAACTAGAAATGGACAGGCCATAGGAACTGTGTTTTGTAAAATCGTTCCAGCCAGAAGGCCTCAGTGTTTTCACAACTTTTGAGGATTCGTAGACAGAGTTTATTTCAATCAAGTTCTACAAAGATAATGAACATTGTTTAAATATTTCACAAGATATGCTGTTCAAAGGACATCAAGAGCTAAATGATGGATCTTGAACGTGCAGTTATTAAGACAGTTTTTGACTATTACTCCCATGAATCCTCACTGTTAAACATCCTGACTAGGACAGATGAGAATTGTAGTCCAAAACATCAGCAGAGTCAAAGAATGCAGATCGTGGTTTAAGCACAGAAGAAAACAGAATTATATTTTTAAAAACAAAAAAAGAACCAAAGTCGAACTGGCAGCACATCAACCAGCGTAATCCACACAATGCAAAAAAAGAGTTCAGCACTAGTTACAAATAAAATGAAACGAACAGACTTCTTTATTTTACTTTTTCTATTGCATGCTGTTTTTCATATGGATTTTCCACACTTGACGACAATGTCTATATAAAGCATCTCCAAAGTAAAATGCAATGGTTAAAAGTGCAAATAAATATATGAGCCACTAATAAAGTACAAATGCAAGTGCAGATATTGCAAAAGTACTTCTGCAAATGCAGGATATGGACCAACATATGTACAATCAAGAAAATAAGTGTGAAGAGTTAATCCCTATTCCTAAGTGACAAAGAGATCTTCAATATCACCTAAAACAAAATACATTTTTGGATATAAAATACTTCTGTACCCAGTAAGAGGCACACTTTGATGAAAGCAGGTTTACATACTACACATGACGTATGCAAGCACTAAAGAACTACACAAACAGTCACCTTTACAAGCCTGAATTGATCAATATGCACCACTATGATTACAGATATGACATTTGATCATTGACAGTCTGGCAGAGTGATCAAATTTACACAATCTGTGACCTGTTTGTCTACATTTGTCTTATATCTAATAATATGGCCTTGGGAATTTTTATAGATGTCGGAGAAACAACGAGGAAGGTATGGTGAGAGAGTGTATTGTGGGTCATAAATTGGATATTCAAACAAACAACAGCAAGTCATGAGTATGAAGCAAGCCATTTTACACAGAACAACCAAAAGGCGGTGCAATCGTATTTCCATGTGTTGGAAATACTTCAACAAGCCAGCAACTTTCAATCAAAACTTGTGACAAATATACTGGACCCATTGGGCCTCATTCCGAGTAGGGCGATAAGGGTTAATGGTCACTGGTAACGAGACCGGTGCCGTTAAACCCTTACCGCCCTACTACGAGTTCCCTTTACTCCATTCACCAGGCCGGCGTTTGGACGAGTTCAGAGGCAGCCATGCCGCAAATAGCAGTGTGGTTACCTCCGAACTCGGAATGAAACCCATTGGGTTTACCAATTTGCAATCTTGTGAGTTTTAAGCGTTTATAGATTGACCATTGTTTGTGTGATTTGGTGATTTACAATGTTTATGAACATGCAAATATGTTGTAAAGGTTCTATGTCCAACTCGCATCCTTTTGTGAAATAATGAATTGAGAAATTACATTTGAGGGGCAGGGGGGCTTTTGGTTCAAAAGCTGATGCTTTACCATGAAAGGGCATTCACTTTCAAATATCCAGTTCACAGATTGAGGGTTGGAATGTTTGCTGAGTAGCGAAGACTGTTCTGAAGTCACAAGTATTGCTCTTTTGTTTGCAGTTTATATTAAGTCAAATAGTGTTTGTTTTTGTATACATCAATCTGGTAAACCTTAGGATAGTCAAGCTTCTGACTGTAAAAAATAGAGTGCAAGGAAGGAACCAGTCTTTTGGTAATCAATATACCCCAAGGCAATCATTTTGCACCAATTAAATCACAAATGGAGTTCAATTGTGAGGTAGATCAACAGCTCATGGCAGACATCTTAGAGTGTAGTGCAACCTTGAATTTACCCACAACTGCCAATCGTGCCCCAATCCTACCAAACAAAAGAAGACATGCATACAAATATAAGTCACACTGTGGGGCCTTAATAGGTTAATCTTTCATGAATTAGATTTCATAGGTTTGGGTATCAATGCCAGATATCCTGTGGAATGTTCCTGGCATGACGTTCTAAAACAACAAATACTATGAACAATAAAATATTTCAATGGGACCATTATTTATTTTTTTGGTCAACAACAATCCATGTGTGTAATGACATACAACAGAAAGCAAACCGATTTTTGGTCAACAAAAGTTAATTTGTGTAACAAACTGTTGGGTGTCCTGACCCACGTTTAAGCTATCCTGCTACAACATTTGGTGCTGTGGGCTTAGGAAATTCAAGATGGCGGAAAACCCACATGTGCGCCGAAATCCAGGAAAGCTGCGCAGTTTGTGCGCCCACCAAAATGGTTGCCTCACTTGCCACCCACCAGTGCGAGAATGAAAGGCCGGGTTGCCATGAGGGAAATGGGTTGCCAAAGGAAAAACAGTAGCGCCGGTTAGCTTCAAAGCGCTTTAAAACCACCATTGGACTACCCGCACAGTAGTCTGAAACCATTGGGAATGGCAATGCTGATTGCCAAATGCAACCTAGAAGTGTGGGGAATTCATTTCTTAAATCCCAAAAATGAGTGCAGTACCAGTACTCACCACTATCCAAAAGCCGGCGTTTTAAAACCACTCTGTGTGTTTCTGAAGGCAAGTCAAAATGCCTATTTCTAACAGTGCAACATGTGCAAAATATTTACTGAACACCAGCAGACATTGGCAGAATGGAGTTTTGTGTGCCTACAAAATCTGGGAAATGAAGAGCCCAAAAACAATGCTTATAACAAAAATGCTATGGAGTCAGCAGCTTAAGCCTAACTGAAACTGGATTTAAAACCACCAAAATCGAAAATGTTAAATTAAATGAGTGACCTATGCTTGGTGTCACATGCCCTTGTAACTGTTGAAATGTCCTAGTTTTGCACTTAGAATCAGCATTCTAGCTGCATGTGTAAAATTGCAAGTTAATTTAAAAAGCAACAAATAACATGACAGTAGCTGAAAGTCTGGCTTAAGGAACTTGATTCTGCCTGGCAACTACCCCCATCAGCAGTGAAACTTGAGTCACCACTGTGTTCCCAGGCCAACCTTCCTTTTGCTGCCCAAGCTAAGGATATGCCATCCATCTGATAATTGAATTATCTGTGCTCTGCAAGAGAGTGAACAAAGCCCTCTTCACTCAGGCAAAGGTTTTTATTACCGCAGTCGTAAATTGTAGCTTCCTCTTGGCAGGAGCTGGGAGGAGCACTGCCTGTGAGAGCAAGCTGGCTTGGCAGAACTGGAAAGAACCAGAAATTCAACCTTGTGCTGAGGGTAAACCACACCCCTTTGGAGCCAGAACATAACTTTAAAAAGATGAATAACTCATAGAGCGGACATGTGAAAATTTTATAAATGATACCATAATTCTTGTGATTTTTCTGCCCACAGTTTAAGACGTGGTAGGAACCGGTGGTATGTTCAGGGGGGTTTTAGCGGAAAAGTGGATATTACTCTAAATGTGTGCATGTTAAAAATCTGAAACTTCATCAGTTAATGTCCCTACCCCCTGCACACATGTATGTAAAGTTGGGTCCATGTCAGAAATTGCAAAATCAGTTAAAAAGTGAAATATGTGCCAGTTCTGAATGCAAGCTCCCAGGAAGAGCAGAGTTTGAACAGGGGATACCTCCTGTAATGCATGATGGGTGCATATGATTTTAAAACAATATGTACCTCTGCAAATATGTATTTGTTTCAAATCTAGATTTGTGTGTAAGTTGACAGGAGGAGTGGACTTTCTGCAGATCATAAAATGACATCAATCTGACTCACAGTTCAGTTTGCCAATCAAGCGGAGGAATGGAAGCCTGACCAATGACGAATGAGAGGGGCAAGTCTAGTGATGCAACACACACACCCATTCTCAAGAAACAGATAAAAGCAGAGAGTCAGGACACATAGAGACATTCAATTTCATCTGCCGCTGGAAGCCCTGCCGGAAAAATCCATACTTACCTCCATCAAACTCCAGAAAGCCAAACTAGAGACTTCAATCTATCCAGAGCAGAGACCAGACCAGAGAGAAAGCAGTGCTGTGCCTAGCAGAGACCAGACCAGAGAGAAAGCAGTGCTGTGCCTAGCCGAGACCAGACCAGGCGCTGTGAGCAGAATCCGGAAAGACCTGACCAGACTGAAGATCGTGACCAAGTCGCTTTCCTGTTCAAAATCTCTTGTGAGTACTTAGCAAAACTCAGAACACATCTCTTAGTTTAAATTCATCTAATTCAATCTATTTAACCTAAGTAGAACTGCCTCCTATCTGTCACCTGTCATTTCTAGTAAAATTTGTCATTTTGAAAAAGTGTGCGTTTAAAATTTACAAAACCAAAAACGACCTTTACTAAATTGCTCATATCTCCGCAACCGTTTGGGCTAGAGACTTGCAATAACTTTCATTTGGAACCTGAGATCCTAGGCTTTCCCAGGACCCCAAAACGGTAGAGATAGTCCTTGCGGTTCCTCTGTAATAGCGCTCGGCGCATCCGCGAATTTTGCCGCGATTTGCAATTTCTTCACATGTAAAAAAACTGCTGCTGCCTGATTTCATTTGCCAGAAATTCGTTTAACCTGCTAACTATCCCTGCATCATTGCTAGTGTGAGCCTGGACTAATATTAACTAGATACCACTCATCCTGAACCTCTAAAAGGGAATTAAGAGCGTTTCCAGCATATTTCTCATTCATTGCTAGCACCTATCAAAGCATTTGCCTGTGTTTTCAAACTTCTGTTTAAGCTTGCTGGATTGAACTGAATTACAGTTGATTGCATTTCTGAGAACTGTGTGTTTTCCTTCCATTTCCTTGCCTTGCATCAAGGGGGGGAGTGAATAGCCAGAGAAAAGTGATTACATTGTTTGGTTGAAATCATATTGAGTATCTTCTGTACTGCATTCATTGAATATTGCATCCACCTGAGCTTACATAAAGCATCCTCTACCACATTATACTTTTGTTCCTAATTACCAGTGTGCTACCTTATCCATTTCATCTCAACTCCTTAGTAATTATAAAGAAGTGTGCTAGTGCCAGATTCTCTGTTGTCAATCTTTATCATATCAGATTAAGTGTGCTATTCAATTATTAATTTATTATAAAGTGTCATATATATATCTATTGTTTAAATCATCAAATAAACCCTTTTAACTTGCAAAACAGAACTACTTCTTGGCTCAGTGGGGTCAGGGGGATTCCAAGAGAGGGGTGTTATATAAGGGTAGTCATCCAGAACGCATGAACTGGACCTAAAGATATATCAATAAGGGTTTTCATTCAGTATTCTAGACTAGGCGTTAACTTAGCTGTAGTGCTGAATTGAATCCTCTTACAAAGTGGGGGCTCGAGCCGAGACGTTGGGTTAGATTTACCATTTGTGCAGATTAATACAGTGTGCTAACTGACGGGATACATACATCCAGTCGGATCACCACGCTGCATTACGCTGTGAAGCATTCCTCAAAAGGGACACTCCAAGAAAAGTTCTGTTCTGCAAAAATAAAATACAAACTTCTGTAAATCAGGACAGAGACCAATCTCTAGAATGACGACCTTAGTAGACATGAAAATAGCCAGAGAGCACCTCTTGCATAAGCTATTTGTGAGAGGTGAATGGACCGAACAGGGCCAGGATGTGTGGTTGCAGGCCATCACACAACAGGTCACTGAAACAGGGTCAGATATATATAGAGATCAGGGTCCCTTACATGTGGCCCTGAGTGAACTATATATGGCTCCTAAAGCCAAAGAGGAACACAATAAGATTGCCAGGATAGCAGCATACCTGTACCTATATATGGGAGACATGCAGGATAGATGTGCTGAAAGCCAAAATCTGGCAAATAGGCAACAGATGGCATTACAGAAGGTCCAATCTGATCTGGACTCTTCTGAGCAGAGGCTGCAGAGGAGCCAGGAGTCAGAAAATGACAGCAGACTGTACATCACTAAAATGAAGGAGGATATGGATGTGCTGCAAAAGGAAAAGTCAGAACAGGATACCAGATTTCTGGCCTTGCAGAAGGAACACCAAGAAGGTTTGGACTCCCTACTGCAAAGCCAGAAAAAGCTGGAGCAACAGTTAGACTTTAACAGGGCATGCACGGAGCAGGTAGCCACCCTGCAAAGTCATCTAGATAGAGTGAAGGTAGAGAGCAACAAGCTGATCTTGAAAGACCTGGATACCCAGGCAGAGTTTGATGAGGAGCGCCAGAAAGCTGGTGCCTTCCAAAGGCAAAGGGACGACCTGGCGGCACAAATGCAGGCTCTTAGTCAGGAAAGAGACGCCTTAGGCCAGGAAGTCTGCCATTTAAAAAGAAAAATGGAAGAAAATCACCTGGCCCACCAGGGGCTGGGTGATCTCCAAAAAGAAAACCAGAACTTGGTAGAGCACACCAGAAGGGTGGAAGATGCTCTAGCAAGAAAGGAGCAGGCCAATAGGGACATTGCCCAGGAGGTAAACCTCCTGCAGCAAAGACTGGCCCAGTTCTCCAGGACCAACCAGGAAGCACAGAGGGAGAATGAGGCCCTCTGTCAACACAATGATAGGCTCCAGCAACAGGTAGCGATGCAGGAGAGACTGATAGAGTCGAGTAAGGCCTTAACTGAGGAACTGAAGGCACAAATGCAGGCTCTTGCATTGCAACAGGGAGCAGGGGCAGATAGAGATGAGGTTCGTTGGGAAATGGAAACTCCGGAGCATAACCTCAGGAGCCCTAGTACCAGAGGCCCTCATACCTCTCAGTCCCTGGACTCTGCCACCCCCATGTCCCCTGGCGCACATGAGCACAGGGCCACAGGGATGGCAGATTACTATCCAGCCAGAAGCATGGGGCTCATAGGCCAGTACCATCCAGGAATGGAGGGGTGGGCATCCGGGTATGGGCACCCAAGTACAATACAGTTCAGTGGGGAACCCCAGGAGAGTAGGCCCATTAAGGGCATCCTGAAAACCTCTGCCCAGTTAGGTCAGTGGAGGGGGTACCCATCAAATCCTGGCAGCAAGGAGGAATCTGAAGACTCCTCTGAACTGCGCAGGACACAGGAGACCAGGTCCCCACATTCTGCCAGCCATTCCCAGGCTCGCAGAATCCGGGAAAACCTGGAAGAACAGACGGGAACCTCTGGGAGCAGTGCCTCTGAGTCCGAGGAAGAATGGACAAGGGTTACCCGAACCAAAAAGGCCAATAAGGCAAAAAGGGCCTTGCTTAAGGACCCCTTAAAGCAGATTAAGGCGATCAGGAGCGTCATCACGCCTTACCATAAGAACGCTAAGTATTCTGTTTGGGAGCACTTAGAGTTGTTTGAACAAATGATGGAGACTTTCCATTTGAAGGACAGCCAAAGCTGTATTCAATATGTAAAGTGGACATTCTCCCCGGAATACTCCAGTTTCTTTGCGGGGCTGGAGGACCAAAATCATTTAAGATGGTCCACATATAAGGCGGCCATCCTGAAACATTTTTCTGTTCACAGAAATCCTCAAGAGGCTCGCAAGGTGGCCTACAATTTGCAATGTGGGGAGGATCAGGCCCCACGAGAATTTGTGCAGGAGTTAAAGCGTGCTTTTGCGCAAACCACCAGAAGGGTGCGCACAGATAGTAGAGAGTTTGTCAATACATTTTTCCATGCCTTGCCCAAATATATCATGACCCAGCTCGTGAGGGATTTTCACGAGAAAAGATCTTTAGACTGGGTCATTGAACAGGCTACCCGGATCTATGAGGTGCAGAAACCGGTAGATAGCAAAAGTAATGCCCAGAAAAACCCCAAAGCCAACAGCACCCCTGCTGCTGCCAAGGTGGCAGAGGTAAAGGTCACCCCCGTTTTGGATTTGGAGATGGGGGGGCCTAAAAACCTGCCTGCACCTAATAATGCTAGGCCCAGGAGGTCCTCGGGTCAGTCACAGACAGGGAGCCAAGGAGGCAGCCCCACAAATGGGGTCCCTCGCTCTCCTGATTATGTAAGTCCCCGTTACAAGGGAAATCGACCCATCCTGGGTTATGTGTGGACTCCTCCAGCCCAAGGGGGGGGATCCAGACAAGCACCTAACCCAGGGAACTTCCCTCCAAACTTCCCACAGGAGGGCAGAAATTTACCAAACCCTGGGCAGAACTTTTTCCCCAGATATCCACCCGACTTTCAGCCACAAAACCATCCATCCTTCTTTCCCCAATTCCCTGAGCCCAGACCACTGAATCCGGGAGAGGGGAGGCCAAGGGTGGAGGGGTACCCAAATCTTCCCAACCCGGGGTATTACCAGAGAAGGGACAGCTACCCTTCCCGGGATCAGCCCAGGGGAGAAAACAGGGCCCCGTATCAGCCTGAGCGGGTTTCCCAGTTAGAGCGCCAGGTTCAAAACATGGCGCGGGATATGGGTCACATACTGAGGGCTCAGCAGAACCCTCAGATCAGCATGCCGGCGCAGAACGCACCCAACTCTGGACCTGGTGCTCCAGAACAATGACGGGGGCAGCACCCCGATAACTCACCGGTTCCCAGGGAGGAGGCACAAGGGGAAGGGGGGTGTAAAGCCTTGGAGGAAGCTTCCTTCCTCACTTGTAAACAGCCCCTGGAAACCCAGGAACCGGAAACAAAATCTCTTGCCCCTGAAAGTCTGCCTCCTAAGGAGCAGAGGGGGGGTAGGAGAAACAAAAGACCCAAACAGACTCAGTTTGAGGAGGAGGTACAGATCTTCCAATTTGAGGGAGAGGGATCCTCAGAGGATCCTGGGAAAAGGATCTTCTCCTTCAGAGAGGGGGGAACTCCTCCCAAAGAAAAATGGGTCCCTAGGGATGCAAATCCAGACTGGGGAGATGTGGAGACTGAGCTACCGCCGCCCACCATCTCATCCCAGAACCAACAGCAAGAAAATCCCCTGGTTCAAACCCATCCTGGTGACTGCCTCCAAAAAGGGGGGGGCGGCCCGGAACCGGAGCCAGGGGAACCCACAATGGCTCTGATCTCCAGTTGCCAACTTTTTCTTTCAGATTCCCAAGACTCTCCACAGAATTCTGCCCAAATCTCTTCGCTATCGATGTCCAAAACCAGAAAGTTAGCCCACCAGTTGTCCAAAAATGTACATTATCTGTGCCCCCTTGAGGAGAAGGAGGGAAGATATTATGCCCCGGTACAAGTACAGGGGCAGGGTACAATCTCGGCACTGGTGGACACTGGATCTCAAGCTACCCTTCTGTCCAGAAGGGCCTTTGACGAACTGAATGCAGGAAGGGGAGAGAATTACCAAATTCCTCTCACCTCTCTTCCTGGACAACTACAGAACTTTGACGGGAAGGAAATTCCCGTCGAGGGGACGGCAGATTTGGACATTAAAATTGGGCGACATAAGTTGAAACACCCGGTCATAGTTGTGACCCCAGAGGGCACCCCTTGTTTACTAGGGAATGACCTCCTGAGAAGGTTGTCACCCCTAATAGATTGTGTAAACAAGGTCCTCTGGACCCAGACTAGCCGACCAATAAAATTAAAACAGAGTGTCAACCATGTTAGTTTAAACGGCACCTGCCACATGGTTGAACAAAAATCTGACCAAGTAGAATTTCACTTCCAGAATAACCAAATTCCAGACGTGACAGTCATAGCAGTAGGACAACAGACTGGTGATGGGGGGTCCTCTCTATTTCTGAAAATCAACCTTCCTTCCAGTCTAAAGTGGTATTCCACGCTGGAAGGAAACACTCTGAAATTCTATACCAATCCACAATCTGAAACTCCCACTCCTATAGTCCAGAAAGATGTGAAATCAGCTCAAAGCCTGGCTGATATTCAGCAAATTGGAGAGCAGTTGTTCATCCCTGTTCAGTTAAATGATGGGAAGGACTCTGTTCTCGCTCGAGTGTGTGTGAACAACGGTAAGAGCTTCATCAGCGAAGCCATGTTCCGCCAACTCCCAAAAGATCCAGCCATTCCCACCTTCAAACTGATAGACAAATGGGAAATGGACCTGGAAGCACCTAATTCCAAACATCTCCTGCCAAGCAGGTGTATGCTCAAAATCTCCATTGGCAACAAGAGCATAGTCCACAATTGTTGGGTCGTGCGAGACGTCCCTGCCGCCTTTTACTTAGGCAGTGACATTCTCAATCGCTTTGCCATTAGTTTGGACCTAATAAACTTCAAAGCTTGGTCCCGATTAGCGGATAATCCCATGGGCTTTGATGATCCAGAAAAAGCATTTAGGTCAGCTCAATTGCTACCTTATGCAGTTGAAATTCAGGTAAAAGAGGAAGTCACCATCCCAGAAAGGACCCGACAATTCTCCCTGGAAGTGAAAGTCAAAAGGGGACAAGAGTTGAAAAACCCTGATGCTTACATACATCTAAATGCTTCTCTCCAACAGCAAGGGTTGGGGGTAAACCCAACTCCATTAGTCAACATAGAACATGACACCATTCCAATAGAGGTGGATAACAGCGACTTAAAGAGTATTACTCTAGCCGCAGGCACCATTATTGGAATGGCGGTTGATGACCGACATTTCTCCATAGATCTTGTAAATGAACTGTTAGGGCCAATCCCCAAGGACTGCGTTGACAGTGACAGTGATGACAATACAACACCAGACAGGATTTTTACCCGGCATGGGGGGAACTTCCTGGTGTACACTTCCTGCCCCTATGGTAAGGAAGATGTGACTTGTGACTTCAGGAGGGATGAGGTGATTTTCCAGGTTCATGAAGGCTGCCTTGCCCACCTGAAGCCTCCGGTCCAAATCAGCACTCTGACCAGGGACTTCTCCACCCAGCTGGAGGAGGCCGCGGAGATAGCCAAACCAGAAGTCTTTCCAGGCTTCAGGCAGATGGTGGAAGAGAGAGTCAACCTAGCTGATGCCTGTGTGACTCTGGAACAAAAGCAAAAGTTGAAACAAGTTTTCTTGGATTTCCAAGATCTCTTTGCGGTAGACTCATATGACTGTGGTCGCACTGACATCCACACAACAACAATCCCCACGGACCCTGGCATGACTCCTGTGTTTGTGAAGCAATATCGCTTGCCTCTCGCATCAATGGAGTCCCTTACTGAAATAATTAAGAACCTTGAGTCCCGGGGAATAATCCGTCCAGTCCACAGCACCTTCAATAATCCGGTGCTGGGGATATTGAAGCCAAACGGCCAGTGGAGACTCTGCGCCGACCTCAGGGAGCTCAACAAACGGGTCCATACTTCCCGATGGCCTCTTCCCTACATTGACCAAGGGCTGGCCCAGATCCAGGGGTCACAGGTATTCACTGCAATAGACCTGACCAATGGATACTGGACCGTGCCTGTCAGTAGGGAGGACCAATACAAGCTGGCTTTTACCTTTGGGGGCCAGCAGTACACCTGGACCCGGACTCCCTTCGGATACCTCAACTCCGGCAATGAATTCAACATTTTTCTACACAAGGCCATGCCTGACTTGGGTGCAAGGGGTAACTTGGCTTATGTAGATGATGTCCTCATCAAAAGTTCATCTGTGGAGGAACACATAGCGGAGATCCGTTATGTTCTGACACAGTTGAGGGCCGCCGGAGCAAAACTTTCCTTTCAGAAAGCACAGTGGTGTAGAACCCGTGTTAATTTCTTGGGGCATGAGATTACTCCTCAGGGTCTTTGTCCCCAGGAAAAGAAAGTGGAAGCACTTCAGAAACTGAAAGACCCCACAACTCTGCGGGAACTAAGGAGCCTCCTTGGACTGACTAATTACAGCAGAAAGTTCATTGAGGGCTACGCAGAGATCACCAGACCCCTGATTCATCTCCTGAAGGGGGGGGTCAAGTGGGAATGGGGTCCAGAACAAGCCGAGGCAGTAAGACAACTCAAGAGAAGCCTCTCACAAGCGCCTTGCCTAGCTTACCCTGTCAGAAACAAGGAGTTCTTCCTGGAGACAGGGTTCTCTAATACGTGCTTGACGGCAGTATTATATCAAAAGCATGACAAGGTCAATAAAGTAATCTCCTATGCGAGCAAAACTTTATCCTCTGTGGAGGAAAAATTCAACGATTGTGAGAAGGCACTCCTGGCAACGGTGTGGGCATTGAAGAATTACCGCCCGTTTATCCAGGGGGAACACATTATAGTGGAGACTCCACACCAGCCTCTGCAATATCTCCAAAGTGACAGAATCCGGGCCGGAAATGTGAGTAATTCCCGAATTACTTCCTGGATTCTGTCAATGCAAGGCTTTCCTGTGGAGGTCCGATATGGCCAAAACAAGAAGAGTCCCCTCGCGCAAGGTCTGGCTGACTTGCATGATTGTGCCAGAGAAAACTGTCTCGAGGACGAAAGTCTAAAGATAAAGGACAACATGGAGGCATACCTTAATTCCCCCCACAAAGTCTTTGAAGAGGACAAGTGTGAGGGAATGCCCACTGTCTATGTGGATGGATGCTCTTACCATGTTGACAACAACGGGGAGAAAGAACTGGTGGCCGGCGTAGGGAATGCATGGGTGAATGAGTCCCCAGAACCCTCCGCTGGATACAAAATTGGTCCCCGAAGTAGTCAGGTGGCAGAATTGATGGCTGTGCATCAGGCCATCCTCTCTGCTGTCCAGCATCAACTCCACAAACTGGTCATAATCACAGATTCGGATTATGTACGGAACGGGTTCGTGGAGCACCTGGTTAATTGGAAAACCAGAGGCATGTTATGTGCTAACAACAAACCCTTGAAACATGGGAAGTTGATCCAAAACATTGATGATCTGGTCACCTCGAACGAGATGACCATCTACTGGAAAAAGATCAAGGGTCATTCCAAAGTAGAGGGACCAGACAAAACTGGAAATGACTTAGCTGATCAGCTGGCCAAAACCGGGGCCATCCAAGGGGATCTAATTGAGATTGAGTCCCTGTTGGGGGAAATCCAGGTCACTGCCATCACTAGGTCCCAGACAAATGCTCACAACGACCTCTCAATTGCACAATGGAGTAAGGAGACCCCTGATGCTGATTTGATTACTGCTCAGAAGGGGGATCCAATAATTGGTAAATTTTACCAGCACCTTGAGGACCCTGAGAACTTTCCCCTGACGGATACCGATTACATTGGGAAAGAGGACCTAAGAGTGTTGATGAAATGTCCCAAAATGTTCCGGATCCAAGACGGTTTGTTGGTAAGGAAATCCAAAGCTGGCCACGATCAGTGGGTGGTTCCTACCTCATTCCGAAGCCTGATGTTAAGTCACGCCCATGATGCGGCCACTGCCGGTCATAGGGGGTTTCACACAACATTGGAAATCTTAAGAGAGGTTGCATACTGGCCACACATGGGGCAGGACCTCGACCAGTACCTGAAGGGTTGCCTTGTGTGTGCACAATTTCAGCCATCATCCCTCACACACCGGGCGCCTTTACAAAAGAGGGGAATGACACTGCCATGGTCAGATTTACAAATCGACTTTGTAGGCCCTGTGATTCGCTCGGCTAGGGGGAATAAGTACATGTTGACTGTGACATGCTTGTTTACCAAGTGGGTGGAATGTCTCCCAGCCCCAAATTGCAAGGCAGAAACTGCAGCTGCCTTGATGATTAACCACATCTTTTCCCGTTTTGGTCTACCTCAAAGGATTGAGTCAGACAGAGGTAGCCACTTCACCAGTGAAGTAATGACAAAGAT
Organism: Ambystoma mexicanum; assembly: GCF_040938575.1. Lineage (NCBI taxonomy): Eukaryota > Metazoa > Chordata > Amphibia > Caudata > Ambystomatidae > Ambystoma > Ambystoma mexicanum. The sequence continues at coordinate 435,609,592 of NC_090937.1, forward strand.
GTGGGAGATACTGGGGGTCAAAAGGAAGTTGCATATTGCTTATAGACCAGCTTCTTCTGGGGCAGTAGAGAGATATAACCGGACAATTGTGAGCATCTTAAAGAAGTTTGTGGCAGATTCTGGGCCAAGTTGGGATATCCGATTACCTCTGGTCCTAATGGCCATCAGATCTACCCCTTCATCTGCAACCAAAATGTCACCATTTGAGTTGATGACTGGGCGCAAGATGGTGCTTCCTCAGCATTTGCTCTACAGGACCCAAGAGCAGACACTGATAAATGCCTCCACTACTCATGAGTATATAGAGAATTTAAGGAAACACCTCCAACATGCTTTTGCTTATGCTCAGCGGAATCTAGAAAGATCGACTGATAGCATGAAGACCCATTATGACCTGAAAACTTCCAGGAAGGAATATCAGGTGGGAGACCGGGTCTATTTATACAACTTCCAAAGGAACCAGGCCAAGCAGCGCAAATTTTTGCCTACATGGAAGGGACCCTTTGAGATCGTCGATAAGATCTCCCCTGTGGCCTACAAGATCCGCATCCCCAAAGGTGGTTCGGCAGAGGGGGAAGACAAGTGGGTCCACATAAACCAGTTGAAATGTTGCCATCCCAGGCACACTCTGCAACAACTGGAGGAATCCTCTGGAATCCTAGCGGGTACTGTATCAGACTAATTCAGTTCCAATCATAAAACATACCACATCTAGTCTCTAACATACTGTGATTGTATGAAACTGTCTCTTAGTCATACTGTTTTTATTAAAATAAGAATGTAATGTTTCGTTATGATAAAATGCATATGCTGCCCCACTATCTCAACAGTGGTGGAAAAAATCGCCTATGAGTAGATATTGCCGCTTTTGCTTTATCATCCTAGGAGAGATGAAACCATGAAGGATGACCAAGAAGGACGATCCGGAGACCGGGAACGGAGATCCAATGGGCCCAGTGGACCGCCCAATACTCCCATCAGGACCGGCGAGGAGAACCGATCGATCAGTACCGGATGGAGAAGAAGATGCTGAACTGTGCCATCTACAGAAGAGGAAGAAGATTATGCGGACAGACCGGTGCATGGGTCAAAACCCTTGTGCACGCGACTCCCCATCGACTCAAATTCAAAGTGCAGTCGCGTGGGGGGGACTTGTTGGGTGTCCTGACCCACGTTTAAGCTATCCTGCTACAACATTTGGTGCTGTGGGCTTAGGAAATTCAAGATGGCGGAAAACCCACATGTGCGCCGAAATCCAGGAAAGCTGCGCAGTTTGTGCGCCCACCAAAATGGTTGCCTCACTTGCCACCCACCAGTGCGAGAATGAAAGGCCGGGTTGCCATGAGGGAAATGGGTTGCCAAAGGAAAAACAGTAGCGCCGGTTAGCTTCAAAGCGCTTTAAAACCACCATTGGACTACCCGCACAGTAGTCTGAAACCATTGGGAATGGCAATGCTGATTGCCAAATGCAACCTAGAAGTGTGGGGAATTCATTTCTTAAATCCCAAAAATGAGTGCAGTACCAGTACTCACCACTATCCAAAAGCCGGCGTTTTAAAACCACTCTGTGTGTTTCTGAAGGCAAGTCAAAATGCCTATTTCTAACAGTGCAACATGTGCAAAATATTTACTGAACACCAGCAGACATTGGCAGAATGGAGTTTTGTGTGCCTACAAAATCTGGGAAATGAAGAGCCCAAAAACAATGCTTATAACAAAAATGCTATGGAGTCAGCAGCTTAAGCCTAACTGAAACTGGATTTAAAACCACCAAAATCGAAAATGTTAAATTAAATGAGTGACCTATGCTTGGTGTCACATGCCCTTGTAACTGTTGAAATGTCCTAGTTTTGCACTTAGAATCAGCATTCTAGCTGCATGTGTAAAATTGCAAGTTAATTTAAAAAGCAACAAATAACATGACAGTAGCTGAAAGTCTGGCTTAAGGAACTTGATTCTGCCTGGCAACTACCCCCATCAGCAGTGAAACTTGAGTCACCACTGTGTTCCCAGGCCAACCTTCCTTTTGCTGCCCAAGCTAAGGATATGCCATCCATCTGATAATTGAATTATCTGTGCTCTGCAAGAGAGTGAACAAAGCCCTCTTCACTCAGGCAAAGGTTTTTATTACCGCAGTCGTAAATTGTAGCTTCCTCTTGGCAGGAGCTGGGAGGAGCACTGCCTGTGAGAGCAAGCTGGCTTGGCAGAACTGGAAAGAACCAGAAATTCAACCTTGTGCTGAGGGTAAACCACACCCCTTTGGAGCCAGAACATAACTTTAAAAAGATGAATAACTCATAGAGCGGACATGTGAAAATTTTATAAATGATACCATAATTCTTGTGATTTTTCTGCCCACAGTTTAAGACGTGGTAGGAACCGGTGGTATGTTCAGGGGGGTTTTAGCGGAAAAGTGGATATTACTCTAAATGTGTGCATGTTAAAAATCTGAAACTTCATCAGTTAATGTCCCTACCCCCTGCACACATGTATGTAAAGTTGGGTCCATGTCAGAAATTGCAAAATCAGTTAAAAAGTGAAATATGTGCCAGTTCTGAATGCAAGCTCCCAGGAAGAGCAGAGTTTGAACAGGGGATACCTCCTGTAATGCATGATGGGTGCATATGATTTTAAAACAATATGTACCTCTGCAAATATGTATTTGTTTCAAATCTAGATTTGTGTGTAAGTTGACAGGAGGAGTGGACTTTCTGCAGATCATAAAATGACATCAATCTGACTCACAGTTCAGTTTGCCAATCAAGCGGAGGAATGGAAGCCTGACCAATGACGAATGAGAGGGGCAAGTCTAGTGATGCAACACACACACCCATTCTCAAGAAACAGATAAAAGCAGAGAGTCAGGACACATAGAGACATTCAATTTCATCTGCCGCTGGAAGCCCTGCCGGAAAAATCCATACTTACCTCCATCAAACTCCAGAAAGCCAAACTAGAGACTTCAATCTATCCAGAGCAGAGACCAGACCAGAGAGAAAGCAGTGCTGTGCCTAGCAGAGACCAGACCAGAGAGAAAGCAGTGCTGTGCCTAGCCGAGACCAGACCAGGCGCTGTGAGCAGAATCCGGAAAGACCTGACCAGACTGAAGATCGTGACCAAGTCGCTTTCCTGTTCAAAATCTCTTGTGAGTACTTAGCAAAACTCAGAACACATCTCTTAGTTTAAATTCATCTAATTCAATCTATTTAACCTAAGTAGAACTGCCTCCTATCTGTCACCTGTCATTTCTAGTAAAATTTGTCATTTTGAAAAAGTGTGCGTTTAAAATTTACAAAACCAAAAACGACCTTTACTAAATTGCTCATATCTCCGCAACCGTTTGGGCTAGAGACTTGCAATAACTTTCATTTGGAACCTGAGATCCTAGGCTTTCCCAGGACCCCAAAACGGTAGAGATAGTCCTTGCGGTTCCTCTGTAATAGCGCTCGGCGCATCCGCGAATTTTGCCGCGATTTGCAATTTCTTCACATGTAAAAAAACTGCTGCTGCCTGATTTCATTTGCCAGAAATTCGTTTAACCTGCTAACTATCCCTGCATCATTGCTAGTGTGAGCCTGGACTAATATTAACTAGATACCACTCATCCTGAACCTCTAAAAGGGAATTAAGAGCGTTTCCAGCATATTTCTCATTCATTGCTAGCACCTATCAAAGCATTTGCCTGTGTTTTCAAACTTCTGTTTAAGCTTGCTGGATTGAACTGAATTACAGTTGATTGCATTTCTGAGAACTGTGTGTTTTCCTTCCATTTCCTTGCCTTGCATCAAGGGGGGGAGTGAATAGCCAGAGAAAAGTGATTACATTGTTTGGTTGAAATCATATTGAGTATCTTCTGTACTGCATTCATTGAATATTGCATCCACCTGAGCTTACATAAAGCATCCTCTACCACATTATACTTTTGTTCCTAATTACCAGTGTGCTACCTTATCCATTTCATCTCAACTCCTTAGTAATTATAAAGAAGTGTGCTAGTGCCAGATTCTCTGTTGTCAATCTTTATCATATCAGATTAAGTGTGCTATTCAATTATTAATTTATTATAAAGTGTCATATATATATCTATTGTTTAAATCATCAAATAAACCCTTTTAACTTGCAAAACAGAACTACTTCTTGGCTCAGTGGGGTCAGGGGGATTCCAAGAGAGGGGTGTTATATAAGGGTAGTCATCCAGAACGCATGAACTGGACCTAAAGATATATCAATAAGGGTTTTCATTCAGTATTCTAGACTAGGCGTTAACTTAGCTGTAGTGCTGAATTGAATCCTCTTACAAAACATAGTGCAAACAGATTTCCATAGGGAGAATTTCTTAAATTACCCTTGGGACAGCACCTTGGGTAATGTGATAATATTGCTCAGGGATAGATATTGCATACACAGAAGCCAACATACCACCCCCCGGAACCCCCCCAGAGTCTCCCACCTAAATGAGCTTCGGACCAACTAGGTCGACATAATTCTGCTATATCTTGAAGCAGTAGTGACAGGACACATTCCAAGCTCTTCAACCTGAAGTTCTTGACTACATGCAAACTTGACTTGACCACAAAACTACAACTTGCCCCTTTTTACTAATTGTCTGGCCATAACTACTTGTGACGATGCTCTTGGATCATCTACTTTAAAAGACCTCCATCACCTTAGCAAGATGTGAACGGTTCAATCTTAGTAGCTCTGTTGCAAATATAGTAAGAGCTGGCTCCTCCTAAACCACCAGTTCCAGATAACTTCTAGACAATGCATACTTTTTGACATTTCCAAAACTCAGAATATAGGTATGATAAAATCATATTGAGCAAAAGTGTACATCCAATGTGGTTGGTGATTATTTTCACATTGCACCTGCTGAAGTACATACATCACAAATCACAATGGTCAGTCCATGTTTGGAAATGCAATCTGCTCCAAATGGTGAATGCCTACATTCCCATCCAGCCTCCTTAGTTGACATTACTTATTGTTCTATCACAAGCATCTTCAGGGTTGAAAAGGACCTTTCACCAAACCTGCTAAAAGCCATAACATAATTTTCCTTCAGTAAATGGGTAATTTAAGAAGTCATCTGATAACAGTTTTTTATTAACCCGTAACTAAAGTCTATGTAACTTAGCTATCCACTCAACCATATAACTGCTGGATCGAGCAACATACTGTTCCTGCCTTTGCTCACATTACTGATTCCACCCACAGACCAATTTATATAATTTTAGCCTGCTTGCTCACCTTTGATCTTTAGAGTACAATAATAAATCTTAGTCACACAATTGTCGTATAAGAAAGATGAACCATATATCACTGACTGGGAGGCCCAGTCTATTTAAGGGATATGCCTCTCCAACAACAGAATCCCACATTTTCAGAGGACATTGTGAAATGATGCTATCAAATAAAATAGAACTGACTTATGGTTTCCTGGATAGAAGCCTACCAGCCTTGGCTGAGTATCTATAGGCAGAGAAGCAAAGATAGTTCCATCCTCAGCTTGAAGCACCTCCGCCTGGGATGAACACCAAATTGCTTAGCCCATTCTGGGCCATATGCATTCCCAGTGACCAAGAGTTCAACAACACTGGAGCCTGATGTATCTGTTTTACAAAAATAGTATTGCCTTTAACATTTTGAAAGCACCTATCACAGTGGAACTGCTGTGCTTGGTCTGATTTGTTAGCAGGGGAAGAAAAGTGTTCCGATGCAAACGCTCCTTCTTCAGAAATGATGGATGATAATGCTTTCCAAATGCTTATCATGATGAAGTGTACAATCCTTTTTAACTAAATGTCCTTTAGTACCACAATAATAACCAGGTCACTTTTGTTACTTCCTCAGATTTTCAGACAGAACACCACATTCAGAACCTATCTTCAGGGGTTCACCCCTCAAGATAATGTAGGCAAACACCAAGGGTCTGACTTCTTCACTATCTCTTTTGAGAAACTACACTTTCCAAAATGTCTTCCCATTCCTACTTTCCCTTCCTTGCTCCTGCAAGTGGGTGTCTGTAGGTCCAGCTCTATTTAACATTGAAAGGGCAGTCGACAAACACTTTTGCCAGCTAATGGTTGATCATTTCTTTCAATCCTCCTCTCAACAAGCAACAACCAACTTAGTCTCCGCAGGCAACTGCCTAATCCTTGTAATGTAGAATAAAACAATTGTTGGCGTCTACCGTAAGTTACAGAGTACTTCCTCTCCACAAAACTACACATCATGATGATCAATCATCTGGGTAAACAATGCCAAGAAGGATCAATAGTTTTTCAAACTGGATCTGAAGATGATCCCACGGGCCTGGCCAAAGACAGCATGGCACTGCTTGGAACAAAATCAAAATCCCAACCTTGGAACATTCTGAAACAAAATGATGTGGATGGAATGCACATCGAACGAGTCAAGCATCAAGGAATTCTTGACCCTTCTCAGTTCTTCAGAAAATCTATCAATAGAAAGCATTCTGTAACACAAGCACATTATCTAGTGAGGCATTCGTACTAGTTTCCCTCTTTAGATATTGGACCACCAATGGCAAGCAACAGACTGTAGTTATTAACTCCATCAAGCGATCCTTCCCTAGGGCTAGAAACTACTGTCACAACCTCTCTGGATGTGCCCCTTTCAGAGTCTTCCTAGATCTGCAGTAATAGGAATGCCCTTTGCTGAAAGATGCAAAAATGGTGTCGGAACCCCTCTACTGAGAACAAACAAGGGTCAAATATCTGTTCATGAAGGTCTACAACCACAGTTTAGCTCACTGCTCTTCACAAAGTAGGTGGAGAACACCCTTCACAGAGGACATGGAGAACATGTTGTGATGCACATACAGCATCCCAGCAAGGCAGAAAGGTTCAGGTTGAGAAAAAACAATTACAGTGCAACATCATGGGAGTAGAGTGAAGGCTGTGCCGTGGGCAGCACATACATTGTCTTAGGTAGGTCTGATACATATTAGATATGCACATATAGCATCAAATAAAGAGCAACACATGTATAATGTTACCATTGCAGAGGTCATAGATAGTGTCAAGGAGTTCCCCCCTTCTCACCTGAGTTCGTTCTTTGCTGGATTTCTTGATCAATGTCTTCTTGCGGATTGATCAAGTCTTGAAAAAGGCTGCACGAGTCTCTACCGACTCCAGCGTGCGTTCAACGTTCCGGGATGCAAGGATCAAGGAATCCGGGAAATTAACAGAGTGCACAACTAGCACATGAGTCCAGGAATCAAGAAAGGAAGGAAAGGGACTAGGAATGGGGTGGGCTGGAAGAAGCAAGGGAAACAATATCGCGAGCTATGGAGCACACATCTGGTCGCTACTTCGCAATAACATTGAGACGCGCGGAGCCGCGGGAGGCGTGGTCTATAAATAGAACACTCTACGTCTAAGGTGTAGAGCGAGGAAGGTGTTTCACAGTGGACGGCCATGTTGGAAGTACAAGGGAGTGTAAGCCCCGTTGAGACAAGGACCAGGAAGTCCAAAAGGGGGGTGTTCTGTAGTTCATGACAGATAGGGCAGCATTATAGGCAAAGTGTTTTAGTTGATGTAAATGTAGTAACGTAGAGTAGCATGATGTGCAGGAAGGTTGGAAATGTGCAGAAGATGGAGTCAGTAAGGCAGTATGGTAGAAGCAAGGCTGGTGTGTTAACCTGGCAGAAGTGTCAACATTTTTGATGTTACGGCCTAGCACATGATGAACAGAAAGGAGCACAGGCCTTGGTGTGGAGCTGTGACTCTGGTAGTTCAGCTCCAAAAAATATTACCCTTTTCCATTTCCTAGGAGAGACGCCAAGGTCAGAAGTGCCCATGGTACCCAGACAAGCTCTAATTGTATCCTACTGTGAGGCCTGAAGAATTTAGGGGTGTGATTAACTCAACCTTTTTAGTAGAGTTTGGGGGTGATTTTCCTTCCCAGACCGAGATTGAGGCATCTGTTATACCATTGTCTTCCCAGGTATTGATGGGTTTGTATTTGGAGGGGCTCCTGTTCATACTATCTACACATTTCTTAAATTTAGGGAAGTTGGTGACGACTATAGCTTTTGTGGGGAGCCATGGAACTTATACATGCTTAATGACTTTTCTGCCCCTTACTGTGAGGGCAATAATAGATGTTCTAGGATGTATTTCTTGCTCCGAATCAACACAAGTAATCCATACAGGCCTCCCTAAAGTGGCCTCCTCTGGGTAAATCAGATGTGACCTAATGGCCATCTGTTTGCTCCCGGAGTCTATTAGGGCAGAGACAGGTACTCCATTTACTAATATTTTCTCTTGGGTTTAAAAGGGGGTTGAGACACAATGACAATGTCTGGTTTACTCCACATCAGTTTTGTCATGTTCTTCAAAACCCTCCCAACTATAGTCTGCCATCCATCCAAACTCCAAGGGTACTTCTTTAACATTATGTTGGCAATGGTGGGCTAGGTGACCTTTCTCCTCACAAGAGAAACATATTATACTTGTACTAAAAGTGATTTTGCCATCCTCCTGCTTTTCAATGGGCCTTTCCCTGAGGATGAAACTTTCTTTCTGGCTTTCATTCTCCTTCTTTAGGGCTAGTTTGACCCAGTTTCTCAGGTTCTGTAATTAAGGAAACCTTGTGAATGATTTGTATGTCCTTTTTATTATTCTCTACCTCGCGTAATGCCCTTAACTATTTAGCAGCTTCAGCATGTGCCTGAGCTGGTTTGATGGCACTATTCAAGCTTGGTTTACTGAGTTGAAATGCCACTCTTTATAAGAATGTCAGAAGTGAATTCACTAGTTCTAAGGTTAATGCCTCCATTACTTCCGGTGGGGACATTTCCACTAACCATTGGAGGAGATTATTTTGAATACATGCCACAGTTCTAGTGGGGCTTATTTTGGGTTTATTTGAATATCCTGAAACTTCTGTCTATAAAATGTTTTGGTTTGAACAATCCAGTGTAGAAGTCTCTGTTTTATTTCATGGAACGATGTAAGACCTAGGGGATTTAGTGTCTGATAGGTCACCTCCTACTCTCCCTTCAAGGTAGCAGGATTTTAGCTCTTCTGTTCACCCAAACTGTTTAGCCAATCTCTCGAAAGTCAAAAAAAAATGAATGAGATTGTCTCCCTCCTTGTAGAGTTAGAGTATCTGATAGGGTAACATTGGGCGATGTTGTGTGGCCACTAGTCTATCCAACCTTTCCTGGTATTGTTGGTCTGCCTGGATTTAATGGTCTACTAGTTGTTGTAATAGTTGTTCCATGGTATTCACGGCAGAAACCTCCATGGATTCCTTTCCCTTCCAACGTATCCTCTTCCTCACTCCTTGCCTCTGGAGGTAAGGGGGACGTTAGTGGAGTCGCCAGGGGTGGTTTTACTGGGACTCTTACTAGGCTAGGTTTTATTCCCAGATTCCCTATCAGGATTTTTGCTTTGGGTTTAATCATCCACCTATTCTCAGGAGGATCTGCCAAGTTATATATATAAAATGAACAGGTGATAGCACACAACCTTGCATAAGCCCCATATTAGTGGGTATTGGCTTGGTCGAAGTTCCTGCATTGTCAAGTTTAACTTGTACCGTTGTACCTGTACATAGTTGTAATATCATATAAAGCCGGCTTTCAGGGGTCCTCTATGACCTTAATTTCCTACATAATAGATTGTGACACACAGAGATGAATGCCATCATGAAGTCCACAAATGCAATATAGAGAGATTGACCTGGACAGTATAGGGCAGCTTCCATTAACTGTTCGATTATTAATATGTTGTGTGTCGTGCTGTGGCCAGGGTGAAAGCCTAGTTGTAATATTTGTAACAGTCATTTGTCTTTGGTCCAAGCTCTGAGATCCTTTAATAGCAAGGTCACAGATATTTTACTCTGAACATCGAGCATTCCTCAAGAGGTGATAGTTAGAGGGATCTTTGTGAGTGCCTTTTTTATGGATAGGGGCAATAAACGATTTTTCCACCACAAAGATATGTTCATGTCCTGAGAGACCTTTTTATGTATTCTGTGGAATATATGTGCCCAACATTCAGAATCCAGTTTCAATATACTGTTCAGGCGATCGTCCGGTCCAGGAGCCTGAGAGGGCTCAGAAGCCTTAATGATTCATATAATGACTTCTTCTGTATATCTGTAATGATAATTAGGTATGGGCCACTGACATTGTGATCTCAACAAAGGAGTTGAGGATATACTCATTGTAATCTTCTTCAGCTACAGGGTTGATGTCTTTAACATTTTGTATGGTCATACATTATACATTTATTATGCAATGACCAACATTTTTTGGAGTCATGTTGGAGAATTATGTTATTCATTAAATGCCATTCACTGCATTCAGCGAGTTTTTATGAGTACACATTCAGTTTTGTTCACGTCTAGCAGAAGTTGCCACATCTTTATTTTTATCATTGTCTAGCCGTCTTATCGCTTGCCAACGACATCTTTTACAGGAGATAAAAGGGGCATTGCATGGCATTTAACAATGGATGTGATTGTGTAAGAAGCCTTAATTGATTAAATATACTTACATTTAAAAAAAACATATATCAGCTTGCCCACAATTGGTTTCAAGAAGAAATCTGATTTTGCGCTTTAGTGTGGTGATGCATTGAGACACCCCAGACATTAAACCAACATCTCAATATGGATGTTTGAATTTCCAACAAGAACCTAGATCTATTGTGACAATGTGCTTGTTCAGCTAGACACTTTGGACACTCAGGCTTACAAACATATGATTTCACTTAAGAACATTATGTTACCTATAATAACATATCTATATATATCTTATGTTATTGCTTATAGTGTGGGCTCAACTCAAGAGCAGTGAAGCGCTTTACAAGGGGAGGGTGTGGCATTTTATACCATAAACCGTAAGGTACTGCTGTGTGTCTTCGACATACTGATGGATGGAAATTTGGGGCAATTTAGGAGAGTTCCAAAGGGTTTTATGTATAGATTTAAAATGATGGGAGAGGTATTGATTCCATTGCATTTCCCATTTGTAGTGGGCACCAACGGGACAGGTGTGGACTAATTTAAATAAGGCTTTACTCCTGTCAGAGTGCTCTTTAATGGTGGAAATGTAGCAAAGCAATTTGGCCTTGGAGATCATGGGTCTGTTTTGCATGCTCAGGGGTTTGAGGGATGATAGGTTGCATGGGTTGCAGTTCTTGAACCACTGCTTTTCAAGGGGTCTAACTGACTATTTGTTGGTGGTGAGCTCGGTGTGAACCAGGGTGTCAATGGTTTGATTTTAGTATGACTAGACTTTACAGAAACGTGGGCCTCCAGTAGTCCTTTGGCAAAGTGGTTAAAGGTATCAAGAGGGTCTGAGGGATTTCCTGTGTGGGGGAGTGTTGTGAACATCTTGCAGAGCATGACTCAATCACAGACCGTTTAGCCTGGCCTTTATGTGACAGCCTTCTGTGTGATATGAGAAGGGGGATTTTGGCATTGGCGGGGGAGAGTACAATCCATTTAAGGTCCATGTTCTTGGTCAGGGAGAATAGAGAGTTACATAGGTGTTTTGCTTGTTGGAAGTCAGGGACATTGACTTCTCCAAGGAGGATATTATTAGAGTATGAGACCATTGCCAAGGAGTGAAGGTTGAAGAGATCATCGATGAAATCAACACTACTCTGGGTAGCATGTAAATAAGGTGGAATGTAATGGACTCATTACTTGAGATAGGAAGTCTCTACAAGGTGATGCTTTTGAGGGTCAATGAATCCATTTCCCCCTTGGTCCTTGTGGAATCCCTAAAACTGAGAGTAACCTTGGAAGAAGGTAAACATGAATGTGCTGCCTAGTCTCTGATAGAAATCCTGGGTCTGATGGTATTTCTGTGGATTTATTTACAAATGTACAGGATTTCTGGGCACCCATACTCACTATCTCTTTTAATGAGTTCTTTGAATGCAAGCGCTTTCCTGAATCTTGGCAGTCTGCTGTTATTTTTCCCATTTATAAGAAAGGTCCCAAGGAATTGCCCAATTTCTACAGTTCAATCCCTCTTCTGAAGTCACAGGTCAAAGTTTTTGGAAGGGCCATTATGGCTAAACTTCAAGATTGGGTAACTTGTAATGATTTGCTCTTGAAATTCCAACTAGAGTTCCGACAGGGACCACGGACCAGTGAGCAGGTACTGAATTTGTATTTGGTGGTTTCTATTTCACTGTGGCTCAAACAAGAGATGGTCTAACTTACCTTTATGGACCGCAAGACTGAATTTGACAAAGTTAATAGAAATACATTCTGGCAGTGCTTGAGGGAACTTGGTTTCACTTATTTTGATTCATCATAATCTAAGAGCCTGTGAGAGAAGTGTCAGTGAAGACTAGTGCACTGAATTGTTCTTTGTTGGAATTGGCATGAGACAGGGTTGTGTTATGGCTCTGGTTCTGTTTTAAATACATATCAATGAATTAATGGAGAACCTCACAGCATGCAAGGCCGATATCCCGCACTTTGGTAATCTATCAATTCTGATCTTGGCTATGCGGATGACATTGTGCCTATTGTCCGAACACCAGAAGCTCTTCAAACACGTGTTGATGTTTATACCAACTTTATGAATACTTGGATCTGAGATTAACATCTCTAGGTCGGCTGTGATGATCTGCTATCCCAAACTGCAAGTCAGATCCTCTGCCTCTTTCTTTGTAAAAGATGAGAGATTAAATCAAGTAGACTTGTACAACTATCTGGTTGTGACTTTTACCTCTACTCTTGTGGGTATCAGCCACTGAACCAAACAATTGTCTAGCACGGTTTAAGCTATGGGAGGGGTTTTCCATTTTGCGAAATCCTACAAGTGTTCCCCGATTTAATTGATGATAAAGATATATGCAACTAAAGTCATATCTGTAGCCAAATACGGTAAGGGGCTATGGGGATATACTAACCTGTCCCAGGTAAAGGTAAATTATAACACATTTTTAAAGCAGATACTGTGATTGCCTATGTCATCTGCAACGTATGCAGTACATCAGGAGCTTGGTCTTGTGAAATAAGAAGATGAGCTTATTTTGGAGCCAATGTACTTTTGGCTATGAATCTGGGGCAATGTGAATGATATTTTGACACAACAGATTATTAGCTGCCTGTTGGCATCTGAACACACTATTATGGCTATTCCGATAAGCTTGCCGGTATCGTAGTTACCGGACCGGCAAATTATGGGTTCTGCTCGCAGGTGCCCATTCGCCCGCAAGTTCGGACCTGACGGGCGGACCGGCACCCTCGAGCAGAGCATGTCGGATGCATCGGCACCATTCCTCTCCATTCCCATTAGCGACGCCCGGGAATAGGCGAATGCCGGGTCCGGAGGGGCCGTAATGACCCGGTAATTGCCCATGCCCGGGCGCCGGTAAATTCGCAAGTTCGGCAGCAGTCTGCCAGTTTTACCAGCTAGGCTACCGCCGAACTTGTACTGAGGCCCAATGACTGCACTTAGAGAGTTAAAGGAACTTGTGAAAAGTGTTAATCAACACCATGTGATTTTAACTTATAATAACCTTTGAAATTATTTCGGATTCTCAAATTATCTCAAAGATCAGTGCCTTATAACTAGAGCTCAGTTTAATTTGTTACCTTTAAGGGCAGTGACTGACAAATGGCTGGTGCCTAGATCAGCTAAAATTACTTGTGAATTGTGTAACGTTAGTCCTGAAGACTTGCTGAATTTTTGTCCTCTGTACAATAACATTAGCAAATTTACCTTGATTCCATTACTGTGGACAATTTATTTTAGACAATGCAGACCTACAATGTATTGTATCCTTCTTGCTGATTCACCCCTGTGGCATGTACCCCCTCTCATATTTAAGGGTGGGCATAGCTATCAGAAAGAACCAATTATCTAAATTACAGTTGGTACTGTGCGTAACACGTTATCAGATTTTACTATTCATATGCAAAATGTTATAAAGGGTTCGGCTTTCCAGATATGTTTACATTTATTTTATTGTATATGTCAGAGAGTTATTATCTATAAAGAAAGTGTTATCCATGGCTCTGATTGTATCTATTTCAGACTTGATGTATCCATTGTAATGTGTAATATGTGTATTATTGATATATTTTTCTGTTTTGTTTTGGATGTGTTCAAATTCAAGAGACCCAACATATTTAAAATATCATTCCTGTGGACATTCAATGCGATAAAGTGTTACTCTGTACCTTAAACTGCCTCACTCAGAGTCCATGGCCTGCATTACTTTGCCCCATCTACCAATAGGTGAACCTAGGGAAGGTAATGAACTCTTTCTATTAGAGAAAGCCTACCAAACCCCTTCACTTGAGCACGGGAAAACTGCTGCCCACGGCAGACAGCCGAGTATACAATATCAAAAATGTCAAGCCTGCATAAGGAGTTTATGGGTGCCCATGAAGAGTTCAGTGACATGAAGAGTTGGAGAAGCTTCAAGAAAAATATCAATCAACTACTTCTGGCGAAAAAAAACATATTCTACAAAATAGAAATGATGTACTAGTCTTCAAACATGCTTTCAGACAAAATATAATAAAGTCAAATATCCACAGTATTAATGTAGCAATGAGGATGGTACATTTTTATCAATAAAGATTGAATCAAGAAAAAACGAATATGAATTTAATGTCTGATGCCTCATTAATATTACCTTCAAATCCCCTTTTGTTTGCACAGTGGGATGCTTATCCTTTTAGCACTGGACCCAGAAGTTTGCCTTATGAGAACTGTGTTCTTTAGACACCAGGCAATTCTCTTTCCATACTTGTAGTACTATGACTGTTTGGCTTTTTGGAAACCAAGATCCATTTCTCAAGAACCTTCGGATATTTAAAATTCCTGCATCCTCTAAACGCACTCATCTCCCTTTATCCCTACTTGCTACTTTATTACATCTGCCAAATGGTTTGTAACTTTCCGCTAACAATGCTTGTTCATTGCAGTATTTGTAGTGCAATGTTTTCCTGTTATGACTGTGTTATAACAATTTCTGGCATACATCTGTGCTGCTTACTAAAACTAAAAAACTTGAACATGGGTGTCACACAAGAAATGGAATATTACTAGGCAGCTATGTGAAACTCCAGAAATGGCCTCCTGTTTTGCTGTGCACGAAACCTGTCTTGGTCATGGGTGCCCAATGCTCCTAACTGATTGATGTGTGCTTTGCAGGAGTCCACTGACCTGCTACAGTCAGAGCTGTGATACAACTTGAGGCGACAGGTGCATACAATAATTCTTAGTGTTGGTGAAACTCGTAGTCACTTCCCACACTCCTTCCAGAACAACTCCTCACTGCATTGTCCTGAGGCTGTTCTGAGGTGCATGCGTGATAGCTGGATTGACCTTTACCACCTACTACTCACCCAAGTGGCACTCACCATGTAGCAGAGAGGATTTGTGTTTTGTGATGCGTCCCTCCCCCTGTCAAACACACACATGCGCCCATGTCAAACGTGAATACACAGTCACACTCGTACACATATTTTCGCAAATATGCACACACATGAAAACATATAAAACTTGTACACACACATCCACACTTTTCTGCTCCAAACTTAACGTCTCACACATGAATCAATCACTTCAGTCTTCTCTCCAGACTGGGTTGTTGTGGCTGAGACACTTTCAGGAAATGAGCTGCAGTGTGGGCACTCATTCAGGGTAGCACACGGAGGGGATGGTGGCAAACATTCAGAAATCGGGCAACAGTTCCCATGAAAGGAACACATGGTATGCACACCACCCAAAATGGGAGCTCAATTTGCTTGCTGGCGCTTCTGAGAGAATTTAGGGTAGCCCAATTCTGAATGGGAGCCAAGTCGAATTACCCTGTTCCTGAGAGCTGGAAATGGGAGGAAGGGGGTGGAAGGAGAACACCAGGGACTCCATTCTGCAAGATACGGGGGGAGTGGACTACCTGTTATTGTCCAAAGGGTCACGTTTCTGGAACAAAACGATTTATAATTGTGCACGTTTTCACAAGTATAGGCTAAGTGGAGGAAAGGATGCCAAAGGGATGGGAATGGGAGGAACATGCATCCAATAAAGGTTTGCCGTATTCTGTCAGATAGGGATCAGGCAGAACCCTGATTGAAGTAATGTCTACATGAAGGAAACAGCAAGCCTAACTACTTTGTATTTGAAAGCTTATATACACAGAATACTTCGCCATCATGAAATGGGCAGTAGAAAAAATCAACAATCATGTCCTCGAATATCCCACTTAAAAACAAAAAACCCACATTTCCTAGTTTTGTATCTTGTTTTTAACAAACTCAAACCAAACTGTGGTATCAGCATGTCCATGTAGTGTGCAGAAAGTCTTCAACAATAACAAAAGTTTGGATAGGAGCCATCTAATCTTAATTTTGATAATGTGGTTTTAAAAAGATGTGCTGAAAAGATTTTGGTTTCTTTTCTGGGTCTCGTCTCTCTTAGATGCAGGATCTGTTCTCAATTACCCCGTTATCAGTTCACTCCTTTGCATGGGGCATCAGATTTCCAAAGATGACTTGGTAGAAAGTATGACAATCAGAGCTGTTAAAAGTCTGCAGCTTTTCTAAACTCAATGTTAAAGTTTAGGTTGATATGTTAAAAAGACTCATTATCTGTAGTCAGACAAGTGCAGGCAATCTCCTTTCAATGATGCATAATATCCACAGGCGCTATGAAATATGACATTCGGAAATTCAGATGTTCCATACTAATGTTACAGAAAGTCATAAATCTATTAAGGAACACAGCGGTGAAGGATTATGCTTTCTCTCATCTTTACTTTCTCAAGCAGGAAAATATATTACAATAATCAATATAACAAACAAAGCATAAAACTACAATCCCCAACATGTTTGAGTCTTAGGTAGTTCATAGTATTATTGGTCTTTCCTTAACCACGTTATTTTCCTGACCAATAGTCCATAACTAGTCTCAATAAACAGTGTCCATCATCTTAAGTCATCCTCTTTCTTTTGCTGGTCTTCTTAATCAAAGGTTTTGCATCCCAACCGGTAACTGCTAACTGAATTCATCCTCCCAATGGATCATTACGTCCCTGTCGGCTTGCTGTCTGTGAAAGAACCTGCAACTTAAACCATATTTCAGACATTTGGTCTATTCGGGTGGGTAATTGTGACAATTGGGCTTCATTACGGCCCGTGCCGAATGGGTTAACGGGTTCCGCTAATGGATGCGGACCCGTTAACACCATTCCGCACGATTACAAGGTCCCCTCGCGGGACCCGGTAAGGATGCCTGGCAAAACCATACTTGGTTACCGGGTCCCGCGAGGGGACCAGGGAGCTAACAACGGGCCGGTCATAATCGGCCCGTTGTTAGCTCCCTCTCCCATTTCCATTGAGCCCTATGGGGGCTCAAATGGGAATGGGGAAGGTCCGGGCCCGGGTTCCCTGAGGGAGGAATTACCGGGCCCTCCGAACTCGGAATGGCCTGGTAATTCCCCATTCAGGGAACCCGGTAAAGGAGCCTGGTTTGGCGGCAGCCATGGAGCCAATAGCTCCATGGCTACCGCCAATCTCGTAATGAGGCCCAATATCATTTATCATATATGATTTACATCACATTATGATATCATAACAACATCATGATATCATTTATCATTGATTATGATTATTAGTGTTGGATAATCCTTTGCCTCCACGTCCTTAATAGAATTATGACTTTCTGTAACGTTAATATGGAAAACCTGAATTCTATGGGCCTCATCATGACTTTGGCGGTAACCCTTAAATCCGGTGGTCGCGTTATTACCGCCTGATTTAATGGTCTGCCAAATCAGGACTTTGGCGGATTTCGCCCCAGCTCTTGGCTGAGGGGAAATCTGCCGAAAATGTGGCTATTACTGCCGGCGGGAAATCCGCCGGTGGTAAGAGCGCACATTTTTCCCATTGAGCCCAATGGGGAATGGGGCATTCCCGAATGGGCTCAATGGGGAATGAGGAATTACATTACCGCCAAACTCGTGATCCGGTGCTATTAGCGCCGGGGAGTTTGGCGGTAGGGCTAATACCGCCGGCGGTAATACCGTCGGCGTTACCGCCAAAGTCGTGATCAGGCCCTATGTCAAGACCCGGAGGCTTGGATTATGCTTGTTCAAAGCTTATCTACCACCAACATTGCAACCTTTTCAGTCCATTTGAAATAGAATGTATTGAATGTCGATTCATTTGACCAATCTGATGCCTTCATAATATCTTCTAAACCTGCTCCTACACTATAGGCCTTAGGTGCCATCACTGTTCTCACTGACTGGGCACCATAGTACTCTATATCAATGCCTGCTTGAACCATTACCCATCTCAGCCATCTTGATAGAGTTGCTGGAGTCACTGCTTCTAAAGGTTTCCTTATTACATTGAGTAATCGAGACACCCCAAAGGGTTCTAGCTCTATAGTCATATTTTTGTATGTCAATAGACATTTAACTGGGCATAGTATAGGATGATAGGAAAATGAATCATGTGATATTGTTTTCAAACTCGTTTTTGTTTTTTGTTTGTTAATATACAAGGTTATCACTGAGGGAGATAGCAACTTTCTGCACACTTCCAACGCTCTCATGTCAGAAACCCTCTTACATGATAACAGATATAATAACATTGTCAACTTGGTGGAAACACCTTCCTGGATAGCACGTTGTTGTTAGATAAAAACAGTCTCAGAACCTTGTCTATGTTCCACAAATGGGAGCACTTGTCCTTGGGAGATCTGACCACTTTACTGCCTTTCAGCAGCCTGCGTATCAAAGGGTGTTCCCAAACTGCTAAACCTTCTATCCAAGAATGGCCTCCCGAAATCACTGAGTGAGCCGTATTAGTGTTCCTGTAGGCCTTGCCCTTTGCTGCCATCTGTGCTAGATAATTGGTTATGTGCACCACATCTGTTCCAGAGGGATACACGTTCCTCTCCAAGCACCAGCTATGCCAGCTTGCCCATGATGATCTGTAAGCTTCCCTGGTCCCTGTAGCCCAGGACCCTTCCATTATATGTTCAGCCTTGTCTAATAATTCTGGCCTAGCCCAGGATCCCCTGAAATTGCCCATGCAATTAATCTGAGGCTGTTCGATCTCACTAGAGGGTGGCTGTTCTCCTGCGTGATCCCGCACAATCATCTCGCACCCCGGGAGAGCTTTAAGATTGTTGTGTGACAGCTCTAACAGGTCTGGGAACCATGCTTGGCCCTTCCAGTCTGGGGTTATCAGAATCAATGGGACCTGCTGTCTCCACACCTGGACCAGTGTTCTCGCTATCATTGAAAATGGAGGGAATGCATATTCTGTGTTCGGTCCCCAGGTCTGGAGAAATGTGTCTGTCGCTTCTGAATGTGGGTCCGGTCTCCAACTGAAGAACCAAGGTATCTGTTTGTTCAACTTTGGTGCAAATAGGTCTGATTGACATGGACCCCATTGTGTCCTCAGCCTCTGTAATAATCCTTTGTTCAGCTTCCAATCGCTAGCATCCCTTAGGAATCTGGAGTTCCAGTTGGCTACCTCGTTGTGTCATCCAGGTAGATACTCTGGTTTTACTGACACTTCACTCTGTAAGCAAAAGTGCCAAAACTCTTTTGCTTGTTCTGCCAACATTCTGGATCTTGTGCCACACAGTCTGTTTATGTATCTTGCTGTGAACACGTTTTCCATCTTGAGGAGTACACAACAGCGTACTCTCTCCTGTGTACAGCATCTCACTGCGAACGAGCTGGCAAGTAGCTCTAGGCAGTTGATATTAAGCTTCAACTCCTTCTCTGACCACTTGCCTCCTGTCGACAGCTTTCCACTTCAGGCTCCCCAAACCCATCTGCAGGCGTTGAATTCTATTATTAGGTCCAGGGATGAGCCAAATATTGCCCTCCCATTCCAGGCATCCATATGTTGAAGCCATCACTCCAGTTTCTCTCTCACTTCCTGCAATAGGGGTACTCTTTTTTTGTAAGAAACACCCTTCCTGAGATGTTAAATGTTTAATTTCTGAGGGGCTCTGTAGTGGAGTGGACCTGAAAGATCGCTTGGATTGATGATGTCAAGTGTCCCACCAGTCTAGCTATCTCTCATAATTACATCAGGTCCTTTGTCAAGGTATTCTTTATTTCCTTCCTGATGTCTTTTACTTTGTTCAGGGGTAGACTCAGCATCTCCCATGAAGTATCTATCCCGAAGCCCAAGAATTCCATGGTTTGCTCCGGTTGTAGTCAGGATTTCTCCCATTTCACCCAAAAACCTAATCGTAAAAGCATGTTTATTGCAATTTCCACCTGTACTCTGCTCAAAGTTTTGTCCTGACACATTATGCATATTTCGTCCAGTTAAATGATCAGGCGTATCCCTTGTTCTCTCAGATACGTTGATACGTTAATACTGGGTTCAAAAGTATTGTAAAACACTACGGGGCCAGACACAATCCCCAATGGTCTTTCCATTAGAATCTTAAAATATGTTGTTGTTCTGTTGCAATGGGTGCTGTCAAATAAGCATCTTTGAGATCTATCCTGACTAACCAGTCCCCTTGCTAGAAGGTGTCCCTGACAAGGTGTATACCCTCCATCTTGGAATGCCTGTAAACAACAAAACTGTTCAGTTCCCTCAGATTTATGACTGGTCTCAGTTTATGCTTCCCTTTTACCAAAAACATATTGCTTATGAAGATTCCTGGTGGATCTTTTACTCGCACAATAGCTGCTTTCTGTTTCAGACCTCTTATTTCTGTGTCTAATAATATTGCATCCTGTGCGCTCTGTACCTATGTGTTTGTCCACCCCCTTTGTACTGGGAAATTATAAAAATCTATGTGCAAGCCTTTCACTGTATCCATAACCCACGCATCTGATGATATGAGATACCAATTCTCTATGCAATGCGCTAACCTTCCACCTACTATGGGCCTCTCTTCTACAAGGAATTGCTGTGCATTGGCGATTTTAATATTTGTTTGGAGGATCCTACCAAACCAGATCAAGACATCTACTTGAACTTCTACTTCAACATGAGGTTTTAACGTTAGCCCACACACCCTCACACATATTGTGCCATTGTCTTGATGTAGTCCTAGCCAGAGGAAAAGGGATTAGTATGGTTGATACATTCCCTATCCGATGGACAGACCATTATCCTAGGGTGTTTCTTATTAAGGCAACTCAATGTGAAAACTGTACTCCAGTTCTTGCTGGTGTTAGACTTGAGCAAAAGAAAAAGGAATTGGACAGTATACCCGGATCAGAATTAAGTACAGCATTGAGTAATTATATTCATCTGAACAACTGTGATGCCTTATTCCAAGAAGGGACCCAAATTATGAGCAATATTTGCACAAAATATGCACCTTTAAGAAACACTGCAATTAAAAAGTAAATTAAGACGTGGTGTACTACAGAACTCTGTGAGCTAAAATGGAACATAAATACCACAAAAATAGATGGTATCATTTTAATTCTGATGAACATACTGCACTAGCAAGTACAGCACGGAGTCATTATAAAAATGCTGTGTTTAGAGCCAAAATCCAACTTTCTGTCAAAAAAAATCACAACAGCAATAAATCGCCCGCAAGAGCTATTTAAAATAATTGCAGACTCTGTTAGTCCTAATTTCATTGGCCCAATGAAGACTTCATCTGTAACTCATGCCAACGGGCTGAATAATTTTTTTAGAGATAACATTTTGAATATTCACAATAATATTAGGCTCCGTAGAAAAATAGACAATGGGGGTCATTACAAGTTTGGAGGCAGCCATGGCGCTATTATCTATTAGCGCCATGGCTGCCTCCAAACCCGGGTCCGTGTCATGTCTGGCTGAATGGGGACTTACCGGGTCGTTCTGACCTTGGAGGACCCGGTAAGTCACTGTTCAGTAAACCATTCCCCATTCCCATTTGAGCCCCCACAGGGCTCAATGGGAATGGGGAAGGCGCTAATAACGCGGCCGCAAATTGTGGGCCCGTTATTAGCTCCAAGGTCCCTTAACGGGACCCGCAGAGAAAGGCTGGTCAGACCAGCAGTTCGCTAAGGGACCTCGGAATAGGGCGGTAAGGGTTTACCGGCACTGGCATCCTACCGGTGCCCATAAACCCTTACCGCCCGACTCGGAATGACCCCCAATATCTCTCAATTGGAGGTGGCCAACTTAAACAAAGAAAAAGTTGGTGTATCGGAGATGACCATAACTAGGCCAGCTCAGTTTAGCTTTACACAAGTTTCAGAGGAACGGGAACCATACCCGGTGTCGGATTCTGGCTTTCATTCTTACTGTGCCCTGGTGACCTTCGTGCACCAGCGCTATGATTCTGTCCTGTAGGCTTGCCGGGATGGCTATTCGAGTCCCTCTTAGTATGAGTCCTTCCTTGGTGACAGACAGGTCTTGCCTTACTGTGAACATACCGGCGAGGAACTCTCTGGCCTCGGCTGTGCGATTATGTACATTCCGAAGGAAGGATTTCCATTCAGCAGAGATGACAGAGTCCTTGACCAGGTCACAACATGGGTCAGCTTGGGTAGCCTCCACGATATCTTCGATGCCAATTGCTTACGGGTTTCATTGTGTGAACGACTTGGCAGATGTGTTCCTCGGTTTCCTCAGCCACGTGTACCTCCCCCCACGTGGCCGCTCTTGGGTGCCTGGACAGGAATTCTGCTGGGTTGCTGCTGCCAAGTTGGTATGCCAACTGGAATTTGTACTGCTGTAGGTGTAGCAGCCACTTCCCTATTCTGGCTGGAGGGTGTGATGAGGAGCCTGTGAATATGGGGATGAGGGGTTTGTGGTCCGTGTAAGCCTTGAATTTGCGGCCGTACAAGCACAGGTGAAAATGGCGACAGCCCCACAGTACTGCGATGGCTTCCTTTTCTATGTGTGAGTACCGTTGCTCCGTCGGTGTCAAGGTGCGGGATGCTTATGCGATTGGCATCGATTCTCCAGTGTGAGCCACTTGACTAAGATCGCCCCAAGGCCAACAGGGCTGGCGTCGACGTATAGTTCGGTCAAC
This sequence comes from Ambystoma mexicanum, assembly GCF_040938575.1. Classification (NCBI taxonomy): domain Eukaryota; kingdom Metazoa; phylum Chordata; class Amphibia; order Caudata; family Ambystomatidae; genus Ambystoma; species Ambystoma mexicanum. The sequence goes on from NC_090937.1 coordinate 435,632,582, forward strand.
AGTGTGGGATCGTAGTATGCCATAGTGGTGTCGGCCGAGAGTGACGCTTTGGTTTGTTTGAATGCTTCCTGGCAGGATGGGCTCCAGACCCATTTTGTGCTGGCCTTGGTGAGTTCCCTCAGTGGCTTGGACATGGTCGCCAGGTTGGGGATGAATCTCCCACAGTATGTTGCTATCCCCAAAAAACTTTGTATCTCAGTGGGTGTGGTCAGGGGCAGGCAGCACGGATGTCTGCCACTTTTTGAGGATCAGCTGAGACTCCTGCACTGTTGAACACATACCCGAAAAAAGAGATCTCCTCCTTCAAGAATTCACACTTGTCCTTGTGAATTTTTAGGCCTGCGCTCTCTAGACTGCTGAGTAGCATGTCGAGGCGACGTACGTGCTCTTCCCTGTCGCTGGCGTGGATAAGAATGTCATCGCTGACGTCGAGTACCCCCGGGATGCCACGTATCACCTCCTGGATTGCCTGCTGGAATACTTCATCCGCCGAGAAAATGCCAAAACTGAGCCATTTGTACCTGCGTAGGCCTAGGTGTGTGGAGAAGGTTGTAATGTACCTGGAGTCCCGGTGGAGTTTCAGTTTATAGTATCCAGCGTTGAGGTCAACTTTGGAGGAGACTTTTGATACGGTGTCGCTCCCGCTTGATTGCTGCATTGGGGAGTTGCATGTCAATGCATATTCTCACCTTTCCAGGTTGTTTTGGTATCTTGGTCACGACCATAGTTGACAACCACGGTGTTTGTCCAGTTACTTCTTCAATTATGCCCACTTTCTCGAGTGCCCGCAGTTCCTTCTTTACTTGGTCTCTTATGTGGAATGGTGTTCTTCTGTGGCGCCCTGCTCAAGGTTGTACAGATTCATTGATGTGGAGTTTGATGGGTTTCCCTTTTAGACATCCGATGCCTTTGAGGAGGCTCGGGTATTTGTCAAGGAGGCTGGTGATGTCTGTTGCATCTGTCAAGTCACAGATAAAATGTAGGAATCCCAGGTCTTCTGCCGCATCTCTGCTCAGTAGGCATTCAATGCCTGCGTTTATGACATATATTTTGGACTGCAGTGCTTTGTCGCCTCTGCTAAGTGTTGTTTGAAAACGTCCTATTATCGGTAGTGGAGTCTCGCACCCATCGGCGAATAACAGTGTGTCTGTCTTTTTCAGGACTGGTGGGGGCGTAGTTTTCTGAACATGGTCATCAGCATGACGTTAACTGACGCCCCTGTGTCTATCATCATCTGAGTTTCCTGCCCTTGAATGGTCACTTGGCATCTCTGTCTTCTCTGTCTTTTCATGGGCGCTGCGCCTCTGTGATCGAGTGCTGAGACTAAGTATACCTTTCTCCCCTTTTTCCATTGTCCCTTTTCTGCTTCCTTTTGTGATTCGCCACCGTCGTCACCTTCTTCATCGGTCGACGAGTTGGTTGTTTCAACACGGCTTGCACTGGCTCGTTTCTTTTTCTTCACGGCGCTTTTATCTTGACATGTTTGGGGGTGTTGGGGTGGCCCCAACGATCATCAGACCCTTACATAGTGATCCTTCCGGCCACATGCCCCGCATGTGGTTCCTTGAGCTGGGCAATTTCGTCTTCCGTGGCGAGTTCCTCCACACCAACCAAATTCAGTGGGTCCTGGAATTCTCGACTGCCACCGGGGAGAGGTGTTCGTGCCGCTGGGCTCGTCTCCCAGCTGTTGGCAGTTTGTGCTATCGTCGCCATTGTCGATGCCGGTTGAAGTTTCTGCAGGGTCGTGCTCATGTGCGCTACTCTGACATGCGATAGCTCCCTCTGGCGTCCGTATTCGAGGATCCTGGCTAGTGAGATCCCCTTCTCGCTTAACACCATCCTGCGTAGTTTTTACGAGTTTATTCCGTTGATGATTTGTCGTCGGATTTCTTTTTCAACGTCATCAAATTCACATGAGAGTGCGAGTTTCCTGAGCTTTGTGTGGTAAGCGTCAAGTGTCTCGTCTTCCAGCTGGATGGTGGTGCAGAAAATGAATGTTTCATAGTCTGGGTTTAGTTGTGGCATGAAATGGGCTGTGAGAGCTTCGTTGGTTAGCTGGTAGACATCTGAGCCATCTGTGATTACAAGTGAGTTGAATATGCGCAAAACTTCGTCACCCACATTGAGTAGGAGGTAGAACCTCATTTTCCTAGGCGTGGTGACATCCTTGCAGTTTATGGCCATCTCAAATTTTTGGATCCACAGCTACCCCCAGGCACCAACTGAGGAAGGATCGGAGTATGGGTCGCATGGGCAGAACTCAATCATTGTTACTCCCTGCGATGGCGTGTGTGGTGTTGTTGGTGAGAGGGTGGCTGCAATTCTTGAAGGCGTGCCGGGCCTAGGAGTGGACAGTCCTGTCGCCATTGTACTTGGATGTGAGGGCCGATTTGGGCAAGCATGTGCTGAGTCCCCCTCACCTTAGTAGAAGGTAGATGGCCTTGCCGATGTGTCTTGGCAGCTCAGATGATGGTTGCTTGACTCCAGCCTTGGGTAGCAGGAGAAGAAAAACATGTGACCTCTGCTGTGTCTTCTTGCGGTGGCTGTTGGTGTTTCAGAATGTCAATACAGTATGTGGTGGGACCCTGATGTTTGATGAGGGCCGGATGAGGGAGAAAGAAAAAAAATAAGTGTGTTGTTTTTTTGTTTTTTTTGGAGGGACGGTCTCCCCACCGTGTTCCCAAAAATGTGCCCGTACCGAGGGCTTGATTAAATGGGTGTCGCATGTGTCGCGCAATCCCGTCCTCTCGTAGCCAGTGTTATGTTCTCCTCCCCGACCGATGCGTCGGCGGGAGAAAGAGAATGCAGGGGCCTGTGGGCTGAGGCCCCACTGCGTAGCACCAGCAAAATGAGACGCGGACACCAGTGGATTGCGATGTGCCCAGACCTTTTATTTAGAAGCGCCTTACGTCACTGCGTGGCCGGACGTAAGGCCTACATAACACTCACCTCAATGTCATGTACAGACTATAGACTTCCAGGGAAAAGGAGTCTAAATGTATATGACTTCAACAGGTATCAATCTTTCAGGATCACTGGGGTTTAAGAACTCGGTCCAAGTTCTCCCCTGCCTACCTCTTCCTGTGTGTGTGATGTGTTAGGGAAAACATGGGTTTTAAATTAAATCTAATGTCTTTGCATTGGCCAATGTTAAATTAAACCAAAAGAAATATTATTCAGCCCTCAGAAAGCCAGCCAAAACCTCCGTATGCACACTCTGAAAGAATGATGGTGCCTGTCCAGTGGTGGACAGTTTTGCTGGAGAAGAGTACAGGGTGTTCTGATTATTCTATTGACGACGAGATAGGAAGTGAAAGACGGCTTTGAAATCCAACATCATCTGCTGAAGAATATTTGCTCTATAAAAATGGCTATACAGATATGATCGGTTATTTATAAGCGCCGACCCGGGATCGAACCTGTGTTGCTCTGTGTAGTCTTGCTTAAAAGGCGAGCAGGTCGCTATCTAATCCCCCCGATGAAATATGACATGCAGCAAAACAGCTTGGATTTCAAGACTCATACCCTCAGCGATGTCCTAGATGTGTCTTCCTGCTGTGTCAGATTTGTGATCAATTGAAAGTGCTTCAATGGTATTTTCACTTATATTTTGGAAAAAGTGCGTAGTATTAATTTAAACGTTTCAATGTAGGGCATTACTTTTGTAAGAGGAATGCGTTATGTATCAGACCCTATATTTTTAAATAAAGCAACAATGTTTTGCTGGTTTTGCTTGCGTATTTATATTAAAATCCCTGTAGAAAGCATAATGCAAGAAATAGGTTAGACACAGTGGGTGCCCGCTCATGCTGCCTGGGTCTGAGACTGATTCACACAATTAGGGGAACACAAACAAGAGCGAATTTCATAAGAAATCGGCCACCCAGTGAAGGCCCTCATTATGTAAATGGTGGTGTTGGATCATTAACATGCATGCATTGCTAAAGGCACCAGGGGTCCTATCCTTATTACAGAGGGAGCAGCTCTGAATTTGGTGTTCCATTGCTGGTTACTGTTTATTTACTCGGTGGCAGTAGTTTATATCCTGTGGCAGTCAATGCAATTAGGCCGGATTACACAAAAAAAACGTCCTCAGCCTAAAATTGTTTGGAATGGGACCAGTCCCTGACTGGCCTGATTGCTGGCAGTGTAGGTGGAGGACAGAGTTGCGTGCGACCTGCATTTGCTTGTGACCTGTATTGTGTAGCACTCCAACCAACGTCCACCCAAAGCCAAAGCCAGGATTTTTTAACAGGCGGTGCTGAAGCTAATGTAGTCGGGGACACACTGCGAGTAGAGAGGGAGCCCGAACCATCCAATAAGTGTTTCCGGGGGGTTTCCCCTGTGAAAGTGGTTTAAATAATGGGTAAGAACGGTGCATTTTATATCATGCTTGCTATAAAAAATGGGTAAAAACACATTTGTAATCCGTTTTGTAGGGTAATAAATGAACACGTCCATTTGATTTCAAGTCACTGACAGTGCACAGGAGCAATGGCATGACTCCTTTGCCCACTAGATGCCATTATTGAAAGCATGTTAATGATGACTGCACCCATACATGTCCATGTTGGCTTCTGGCTGCCCAATATATGCCAGTATTGACATATAAGAACATACTCATGTTTGCTATACCCATAAAGCCAGTAATGACGCCATAAAAAACATAACATAAGAAACATGTTCACGCTGGCTCTGCCAATATATGCTAGTATAGTATGCTGATGAAAAGAACTGGTATGCAACAGTAAGAAATCATATTCTTTCTTGCTCCACATATGGTCCCCATGCCAACCATGTAAGAACACTCATCATGTTTGCTTTGTCCACTATATGCCAGTAGAAAATGCAATGCCACAGTAATGAAACATTTGCTTGTGGACTGCACAAATACCCGTCCCCTAGATTTAAAAATACATATTATGTTGGCTTTCCCCAAACACCAGTAGAAAATACCATGCTACTGTAAGATGGCATGTCCTTGATGGCTGCACAAAAGCCCCACTTTCCTCCATGTAAGAACACTCATCATGTTTGCTTTGTCCACTATATGCCAGTAGAAAATGCAATGCCACAGTAATGAAACATTTGCTTGTGGACTGCACAAATACCCGTCCCCTAGATTTAAAAATACACATCATGTTGGCTTTCCCCAAACACCAGTAGAAAATACCATGCTACTGTAAGATGGCATGTCCTTGATGGCTGCACAAAAGCCCCACTTTCCTCCATGTAAGAACACTCATCATGTTTGCTTTGTCCACTATATGCCAGTAGAAAATGCAATGCCACAGTAATGAAACATTTGCTTGTGGACTGCACAAATACCCGTCCCCTAGATTTAAAAATACACATCATGTTGGCTTTCCCCAAACACCAGTAGAAAATACCATGCTACTGTAAGATGGCATGTCCTTGATGGCTGCACAAAAGCCCCACTTTCCTCCATGTAAGAACACTCATCATGTTGACTTTGCCCTTAATGCAAGGAAAACATTCCATTCTGCAGTAAGAAAATATCCAGGCTGCCTGGCCCATTGTAGTGTAAATACCTCCACCACAATTCCTCCTCCACGTGATAACACTCAACAAATTGGATTTGCTAACAAATGCCAGTAAAACTGGTCATATCACTGTAAAAAAATGCCCATGCTCCAATGCTCCCTGAATGCCAGCCTCGCACGCACACACAGATTCATACCCATTCACCCAGCAATCACTCACCAGTGCAGCTTCTGCATTCTCCATCACACCCATAACTACTCACCATTCACGCTGCTTTCTCAGTCATATGCACACTTACACAGACATATCCATACATGCATACACTCGACACCCTTGCACACACACTCACACACACATATGCACATACACAAAAGCCTTTTATTTTTCTTACCTGCCTCCCGACCAGTTCTAAAGTCTACACTCATCTCCAGTCCCCTGGCTCCTGCGCTCCACACAGACAGGCACCGGGAATCAAGGAGAGCTTCCTCGTTGCTGGCATGCATTGGGGAGCTGAAGTGCCTACATATCATCGCTACCACATGTGCACAGCTTCTGAGTGGGCTTTAAACTACTTTAGAGAGGGCCTCACCAGCTCAGGCCCTACTCTGTCTATGCTCCTGCTTCCACCATATGGACCAAAGTACTGAAGTAGTTAAATAGTCTTAATTAGCCACTTTTACTTCCACCAACGGTGGTAAAAAAGCAGCAATCCTTCAGAGAGTGCAGCCCAAAAACTATCGTATTGCGCTCTCTCTCCCTCAGCAGCACAGTATCTGAACAGTCTTTAATATACCCATTTCACTCTCCATTCCACCAGGAATTACACATGGAAAGTCAGCCAACTACCACCACCCTCACTCTGCCCACCATACACCATCTTTCACAACAGGTATCTTCCATGTGTAATATTGAACGAAGAGATGAATCCGTTTACACACTGCATAACCCAAATAGATTTTTCCATCTAGAGCTTTGTATAGTTTAGTTAGCTTCGTTCCTTACTGTGTGTATACAGCAGTAATAAGTCAGCACTTACTCTCCTGTGGATTCTATCCTTAAACAGAACAGAATAACATCTATCAGCTTGGAAATAGCTTTCTTTTGTTTGAGTATCTTAGTTTAGATGGATAGTTCACTGGTTAAGCACTCATATCTGACATGGAGCAAAACTGCACTTTGCAGGTTTGCATATGGGCCGGACCAACTCTTCCCATCATCCTTCCAAGTGATTGGGTAAAATGAATTCAGTAATTAAACAGTGGTCAATGAATTAGAGCAATTTGGCATGAAGCCCTACTATCTAATAAAATTGATAATTACTTTCCAGTCATTCATTCCACCACTCCTCCCGCTTCCTTTTTCAGCATTTGGTTATACGTGTGGTTAATAGTGCTAAGTGAAGAGATGTCAAGGAGGGGGGATGTTAGAGTGAAGTAGGCAGAGATTGAAGGCTAGACAGGATCTATTTTTTCAAAGTCATCAGTGGACAGGTAGGACGATGTGGCCAACAGATTGAGATCAGTATAATAAGAAGAGGAACACCCCGTTCATCAACAACACAAATGATGCTGCATGGTTGATCTGAGCTGTTGGATGGATGGATAGGGAGATCCATGCAAGAGGCAGCAAAAGAGTGAGCCAGGAAGTGAAGATCAAAGAGTGTATTCAGTGATATGCTGAATTAGCGAATTGCATGTTTAGTAGAGTTGACATGTGGGTGGAAATAGCTTGGATTGAGGTCCTGACCTGGTCGGGATAGAGAGTTAGGGACTCAGGCTTGAACATTCCTTTAGTGACAGATGAAGAAAAGGGAACAGAGAGGGGAGGTGGAAACGCAGATGGTGAAGTGGAGTGGTCAAAGGTTGGGGGTCAAAACAGAGTGGTGAATAGTGACGGGAGGAGGATAAGATGAGAATGAGCAAATTGCCTTAGTTATGGGATGTAAACTGGTGGAGATTGACTAAAGTGTGGTCAGAGAGAGTCGAGTCCAGCTGTAGCTGATGAGCCTTAGTCATCATGTGGATGAGGTCACCCACGATAATGGCAGGGAAATTGGTCAGGAGACACTTCAGCAGTGAGTGCTATACCTTATATAATTTGCATTGTTCTACCATTGGTAAATAAATATGCACTCCAATAAAATAGCCTATGTACTTAATTACTGAAGAAGAAGTCAGAGAAGATAAGATTGTCGTACTTGGTGATGGTAAATGAGCAGGATAATAAGAGGGTTGGTGAAAGAAGCTGGCAAAGATGTGCTTTAAAAAAAATAAAACCGTACTAACAGTGGGAAGAAGAGCAACTGATGGCGTGTGCTTGGCTGCCACCTCTGTAACTAGTCTAGGCAAATGGGACCAGGTAAAGTCTGTGTGGCGGCAGCCAGGGTAGCTGGTGTCAAGACTAGGAATCCAAATTTCAGTGACGGTCAACAAAACATTTTTGGTGTCGATTGGAGTTCAAGTGGTCAGTGAGGAAGGAAGTTTTATTCCAGAGAGGTTGGGCATTTGAGTGGCCCAGAGTGAATTCATTTTGAAAACAGGTCATTGTAGAGGAAAGGTGTTGCCCCTTCAGGGAGGCACATGTGATAAATGTGGTTAGAGTAGGTAGGGGCTGTGTAAAAAGAGCAGCCTGGGTGTTCGTGTGGTGTGTGATGGACGGGATGGAAGAGAGGGAAGAGGGGAGAGGTGGAGTTGTAGGATGGTGCATGGGAGCAATGCAGAGGCACCAAGAGGGAGGAATAGAGAAAAGAGCCAAGAGCGGGAGTGGGGGGGGGTAGAATATTCATGATCATTGTGCGTAGAAGATAGAGCAAGAGATGGAAAGGAGAACGCTGAGTCACGGGAGTGTTACTAGGAATGAGAGGTGGTGATCACCAGGGATGTAGGTATTTAGCACATTGGGAGTAGATATGTTTCCCTTGGTCCTTCCAGGCATTGCCAGGGCAAAACAGATGCTGCTCTTACCCTCTGCTGCCCTTTGCAATGAATGCCTGGAGAGTAAAACAGCTAGCCATCAGTGATTTAAGGAACACTATAGGGTCACATGGGGCTGGGGAACCAATCCGCGAGTCGCAGGCCAGCAGCTGAAATGGCCACCACTACAAGGCACTGACCACATAGGGACTCTTAGGAGAGGAAGTTGAGGGGATAGGGCCTTGTGATGGAGACCCAAACGTCCTTGTCGGTCTTCTCTCTCATGTGGTACTGATTTGGCATCTGCAGCCGAGAGGGTCAGATGGATTGGGGGATAATAATACAAGTTACAGGCTGTGGAGGAACTTTGAAAGAATTAACTTAATCTTGTGGACATCGTTGAAACCCGAGCCAATACTTTTTCTTTTTAACAATTTGTCCACCATATTCCCCACCATAAACCCTTCTGACAGAAAATGGATGCATAGAGCGTTGAGTGTGGGGAAAATGTATAATATAGAGCAACTGGAAAACAAAAAGAAAACTCAATGTGGAGGAATGGATGGCGGGACATTGCACACTGCTGAGTCACATAGCACTCATGAAGAAAACATTGTACATTTAAAATTATTCGGATGAAGTATAACGTTTGGGATCTATATGAATACTGTGAAAAAATAATTTCGAATCCCAAAATACTGATTTTTTTTTAACACACTGTTATCACATATATATCAGGGGAGAGACGCCCTGCAGCCGCCCAAATACCCCTCCGACTTTTTTATTTACTTAACCCCCCCACATAAATAAGTGGTAAAAAGGGGTGTCGAATTTCGGTATTTTGTGATTCGAAATGATGGGCATTCTCTATTTTGGTATGAGCCCCGTTTATGAGAGAATTAACAAGACCAAAGCCAGCTCACCGCCTTAAAGTGTATGTTGTAGTTGTTTTGCGTGTGTTGACAATGTGATGGTTACCAGATAATCTCGCGCTGTCTCTTAGCACTGTGTACATTGTTTTATAATGCACCCTATACGTTCTTGTGATAGGAATAAAAACAAATACACTTTACATTTACAAAATATGAGTGGTTTGGGAGAAGATATAAAACGTGGAATGCTGATATAGTGCATCTGTCTTTTTATGATAACACGTCGCCACATCTCCAAGCAGGAAAGGTTTTAAAATATTATTGGAAACATATTTCATGACAGAAGAGCAGTTACACATTATTTCAATCTTGTCTACTAAATCGTGGGCTAAATACCGACACAGTTTTGAACATATTCAGCAATTCTTAAAGTTCTTCCCTGGCAAATAAAATACAAAGGTAGTATACATAATGCAGATTTCGCATGGCACACTGGACGTACGAGGGGCCTGGAGAAAGAGCCTGTATGATGAGAAGAGACTGTGTGGGGGGAAGTGTAGACACATTTTTGGAATATGGGGAGCTGCCTTTTGAGATCCTAGAAAAGGCTCTGAGCAGGATGCGGATGCAATAGTTAGATTACCTTGACTGAGTCTCTCCCTCTGGATCTACTTTAGTCTGTAATAGCACTAAAGACCGGCTTGGGAGGCAAACATGGTTGTGAATGGCCCGCCAGCCCGAGCCAGGTAGGCACAAGCTTCGCTAGTTTAGTCTAGCAGTACCCTCGGGCTTTCATATTGGGGTACCAATAGTTTTTTGTTTTTTTTCAGTAAAAACACGGTAGCACAGATCACGTGTGCCGGATTCACCCTTAAAGGATAGCTACCAACTGAAAATGGTCGCCCAGCAGAGTGAAGGACTCTCTGAATCAGTAAGACTTTGGGGGGAGTTAAGTGGACGGATGGAAATGGGTGGGCTGAATTAAAGGTATGGGGACATTGATTTGAGGCAAGTAGGAAAGGGGGACTGGGGTAGTGATAAATAAAATGGCTGACTCGCGAGAGAGAGGCCAATGATGATGCGAGACGTAGGGTGTAACTAGCAGTTCATGCCCACTTTCCACACATACTGAAAGGCCCAGGGCTCCACCCTGAAGCAGTGTGTACGAATACATATTTGGGAAGAAATTAAGTAAAGGTTGCCCGATGATCAGGGTTCGGGGGACATAGGCAAATAGGTGTATATGTATTGCTAAGATGTTTAAGTTTTGCTAATAGCATTATCTCAATTCTATGTAATGTAATTGCATTGTATCTGTTTTAAAGTTCATTGTTGATCAATTGCGAGTGGCTTAAATGGTATATATGTGATTTGAGCAGTCTGAGGTTAAATTTAGTTTTTAATTTGTATATTTCATTGTGCATACATGACTTATGTTAACAACAATTGTATTTAATGCTGCTAGCAGTGGTTGGTGTATGTCACCTGTCCGGGTAAGCAAAATTTTGCAGACACTGATCCAACCTCCACCAGCCCCTCAAATGAACCTGGCTATTTGGAGTTACCTCCGTTTACCTATAGACCAGTGTGCCTCTGTCAGTAAGAATTGAGAGTTTAGAGGGCTCCTTCTGTCTGGAACATTTGAGGCCACATACATGTGCTGGCATGGTTATCATACAGTGCTTTGATCAGGCCAGCCCTTGCAACATGATCTCTAAATGTTGCAAATCTGCTCTCAAATCTTGACTCTAACTCTCCCTATGTCCTCATTCTTCTCAAGCTCTCCTCTGCTATTGACACAGTAAACCACATCATCCTGATTTCTCATCTCTGTGACACCCTAGGGATTACAGACCAGGCCCTGACATGGCTTGCCTCCATTCTCTCTGACCGTCCTTTGCACGTGGAACTGGGGTCTTTTCTCTCCGCTATCACTCTCTCTACTTTTGGTGTCCCCCACAGATCTAACCTATCCCCCTGGTTTTTCAATGTCTGCATGGCCACTCTGACCCGCATGATCTCTGGCTTCACCTCCAACTTTCAGTGTTATGTGGATGACACACAGCTCTCTTTCAGGCTACCCTCGGCCTCCTCCCCTAACTGTGCACAATTTGGTCCTGGTGTGCTACAAACAATCTCTACCTCAATGCCAGCAAGACAAAGATTGTCCTCATTGGGACCCCTGCTCCCGCTTGACAACTGTCACTATGGCCATCCTCCCTTGGCCCTGCTTCCTCACCCAAAAAATGTAGGGGTCATCTTCGCTTTGACTCTCTCCTTCTCCTCTCACATCTCAGACATCTCTAAAATATCCGATCACCAGCTGCACCTCCTCAGAGGTATTTGACCTTTTCTCACCTTCACCCAGAGGCTTACCATCTCCAGAGCCCTGGTTCTCTCTAGACTGGACAATTGCAACAATCTCTTTCTCAATCTTCCTACTTCCACTCTCCAACCTCTACAACTCATCCAGAACAGAACCGCAAGACTTATCCTTGGCCTCAAGCCGAGGGACCGCATCCCTCTGGCACTGAAATCCTTCTACTGGCTCCCCATGTCTGCAAGGATCAAGTTCAAGACCTTCTGCATAGTCCACAAGGCCTTCTAGTGCCGGGTGCCACACTACCTACAGCTCTCTCTCCCTAAATCCCCTCCTTCTAGAGCCCTCCGCTCATCTGCCTCCAACTCTCTACGGGTGAGCCAATTTTCAAAACAGAGACATGGGGGTAGATCGCTTTCCTCTGCATGTGCTTCCCTCTGGAACAGCCTCCCTGCCTCTCTCCATCTAAAACCTTATCACCTTAAGTTCCGGATACTCCTCAAGACCTTCCTCTTCTCTTCCTCCTTCTCTCTAACTCTCCCTTGTTACCCCCCTCTATTCTTGCTCTTGCCTACTGCCCTCCTACCTCTCTCCATAACTCAGCTCCATTTGCTAACTGGTTTCCTGCTGCACCTCCAGAACCTCACAGGTCTCAGGCTCCCCCGCCAGTCCTCACACTTGCCCCCAGGCCTCTGTACTCCACCCACCACTTCTGCACTTCTTTGCTCATTACTTGAGAATGGTAACTTCTTGGCACTTAATCCAGGACCTTGGACTGGGAGCACTTGCCTCCACCCCCACCCCCACACCCCTTTCATTTAATGCCTGGCACTTACGTTACCTAGAATGTACTGGGCCTGTTCTGCCAGACTTAGTACAGTAACTTGTTTCTGTATGCACCCCCCTTATCGCCTTACCATCAGTCGCGCACTTGCACTATCCGAAATGTCAATGGCTGAGTGCGGTTGCTTAAAGACTGCATGTTCTTCTCCCTCTCCTCCCCCTTCGCTCCTTCCTTTTGTCTTACACCTGCACTTGTAGTAAGGCAGTGAGGCCGAGTTTGCTAGTCATTTTTGCAAGATCATTTGGAAATTTCAAGGCCTAGGAATGACGCGGTATTCCCCTGTTCCTGTCCTGTCTTGAAGCACTTTGAAGCACTTCATCTGTGTATAAGCACCCTATAAACAAACAAATACTATTATAATTACACAGCACAAATGGGCTAGGCACATTGTGCCACATCTCATTCATAGTAATGAAGTTTTTTGTGTGCACGACTCATTGTGCACAGCAGCAAATGCAGGCATATGCCATAGAGTATTTTAAGAGAGAGAATTACTCCGGTGATGCACTTGCAATGCTGCTTGCATTGGGATCCAATGGTCAGAATGCATATGAACATACTACATATTAAAGGGGACTCTGGGGAATATGTAGTGGCCTTGGGGGGATGTTGCTAGGACTGTTGATTCTTAACTATGCTCCACACTTGGGGGGTGCTTCACTCCATGGACCACTTCCACTTTGTAAATGGTTGCAGCTTGGTCTGGGAGGACGATAACCATGGAATGCTTTATGACCGCTTGAGCGCTCCAAATCCATGGTATATTTCCTTCACAAAGACTAGAGGAAGGCCTCCTTTATGCCTCCAGCGCATTGTGTCTCAGGCAAAAGACTCGTAATGAACAGTACTAGCTATATGTGTTTTCTTTATTGTTTTTGAAACCCGGCGAGGGATTATTGTCTCACCTGTATATGTCATTGTAATTTTTCAGGTGTTGTTGCCCGAAGTCATTTTGACATCGGTGTTTGAATAATTGTCAATGAATATGGTAAAATCGATTACTGTCACGTGCACTTTGTTCTTGTTTTTTTTAACAGATAACTTTTATGATATTGAATAAAATTTTGATACATTTCTTGGAGTTCCGTCTAGTAGCATGGGTTTGCTTGTATCAGTGGGGACGTTTACTTTGTTGTTCTCTATAATTTATCCTTGATATATCCCTAAATATACAAAGTACCAAATAAGGGGGTTTCCCTTTTATATACGGTTCAGTAAATACTGCAACACCTAGTTACAAGCAACTAAATGCAGTCTCAAACAGTGGAAAGTAACTTGAATGAGTGGTGAGATTGGTGGTCCACCTGCAACATATGGTAGAGCTCTTAGGGAATATCAAGAGAACAGCACATCTCCAGACCATCAGAATCCTAGCTGGGTTTAGACAATGGAATCTAAAGGAATCTAAAGGAGGGAACAGAACCACTCCTGAGTTAGTCAAGCTGCATCCCAACAATGAAATATAGTCTGGGCACATATCTTGTGATGGCTGCTTTACCCTATAGGCCCTGTGCAGTGCCTGTTCTCGACTGTCAAAATGTGGCCTCTGCCTATACACTTGTTATCTTACTGTGTTACCCTGCTGCGTCTGGGTCCCCTGCCATCACGGTTCTACGTTATTTCACCACAGTATTTTTCATCGCAGGTTTTTTCATCAGTGTTTTTTTTTTCGAAAAACTCATCAGGTTTTTTTTGTTTTTTTGGGGGGGATTACCCCCCCAAACCCCTGTTTTTTAAATTTTTTATTCCCTTACACCCACAACCATATATTTAATTTTTTAACCCCCCCAAAAAAAAAACGATGAAGTTTTTTTTCGAAATAAAAACGGCGATGAAAAAACACGCGATGAAAAATACCCCGGTGAAATGCGTGTATACCGCCATCACACTTATGCTGCCGTACCTGTTTGCAGTACTATGTTGTCGGGTTCCTGATGCACCCTCCACCACTTACCCGTCTACTGGTTTATCTGCTGCTTCTGAAGCCTGGCCTGTGCTCTTTCTATCTTACTGAATTACCCTGCTAAGTCTGTGACCTCTACCATAGCTTCTATGTGGTCCTGCCTTGCTTGCAACGCCAGGTTGTATTCCAGTTCTGGCATGTATTCTTCATGTATCCCCTTTCCTGTCCCCATGGCATTTATCAGACCTGAATGTTACAAGGCTAAATAGTGCCTTCCACTCTTTGGTGCCTTATAAATCAACCATAAACACATACATCTCACTTATTGACAAATTACAATCTCAGTGATTGGGTTCCAAAAGCAGCAAAGCTAAAATAGAGAATAAAATATAAGTATCACAAAGTAAGTCTACTCCCGGATTTAGGGTTTGGAAACTAACTGCAGGAGTTGTGCAAAGAGTTGACTGGAGTAGTATCCAACCACGATAAGGGCCCAAAATGAGGGAAGAATGTACCTCCTTTTCCCCAAAACGCAATGCAATATATTGTGGAAAAAGCACATAAAGGAAACTTGAGGGGGCCTGGGTTCAAATTCCCTGAGTGCTGTCTCCGGAGATGTCTCACCTAATAAGTGGAAACTTCACTTAAATCGGGGAAAAGGTGCAGGGTCATATTTGGGGCACTGAGCCCCTTGGATCCAGATTCAGAGGGATTGGTAAACTGATTTATGCACATGCTGACATGATAGGGTGCATGAATTGTACCCCTTAGCAGAGATGCAATATGTTTTCAGGAAGGGGATTTGCACTAATGAACAATCTCTGAATCTTCTTGTCCTAATTAGTAAGTTAGTAGAGGGCAATGGCTTGCTTTTGTACCTAGCTTTCATAGACCTGTCGTTTGATTGTGTGAACAGGGCGCAACTATAGTCTTTGCTGAAGAACAAAGGGATTGTACTTCCATTATGAAATGTTTTGGTTAATTTGCCTATGGGCCTCACAATTAAGATCAGATATGGTCCAAATGATGAGCTTTCGGCTCCCGTTTCATCAGGAAGAGGAGTATGGCAGGGCTGTGTGCTGGCCCCTCTCCTATTCAGTTTCTATATCAATGACATGCAAGCTGAATTGCTGGCATTAGCAACATCCTAAAGGTAGAGGGTGGCTTGCATCCACTTCTACTTTATGCGGATGACACTGTCCTGTTTGCTCATACCCGATAAGCGCTCCTGACCCTTGTCAATAAATGTACCTATTTCATGGATTGGAGAGGTGTAGGAATCACTAGCGCAAAGTCCAAAGTGATGATGGTGGGAAAAAGGAAGTGCTTACTTTGACTATTTCGTGTAATAACCACAGCTGGAAGGGTCTCTAAATTTGATTTGTTGGGGACTACCTTCTCAGGTTTGCCTATCAGGGTAAAACTAGGTTTATACAGTCGTAATTCGCATGAAGCAGGAAATTCCTCTATCTTTCGTGTTGCTAAAAACATCTGGCATTTTTCAATTTAACATATGGCCCTGTTTATAGAAGTAAAATGGGGGAAATCATGTCATGTGTGGACACTTGTGGCTATACCAAGATGGCTCCCGCTGGGGCGTTAAGAAAATGTGTTCCTTCGCAAACGATCAGGTGTTCCACAAGAGGCCCCGTCCTTTTCAATCCATTTAGAGTTGGGAGTTATGTATTTACTGGATTACTTGAGACTGAAACCACTTCAGTTATGGGTCTAAATTTGGACCCACCCCCAGGCTGTTTTACCACAAACCATTTTGGAAATCTACGCAGATGCCAAGTACTACATAAGATCCAATGACTCACTTACGTGAAAAAACAGCTAACAGTGCAGGGGTTTAGCTGACTGCTCAGAGAACCCTGGCCTATTGAATGCTATCTCCAAAAAAACTCTTAAGTAGCTCTTCTATGAACACTGAAATAGTCCGAGAGAAGGTCTTGAGCTTGCAAAGTCAGTGCTGAGAATTCATGCAAGTGGACTGTGGGTTGTGAGCCTTATCTATCCTGGGTTATACAAAGGTAGGTTCGGTCGGTGATAGCTAAACTTAGAATAAATATTTTGCCATTAAAGAGCGTAACCAGAAAATGGAATAAAGATAAAGAGTTGCCAGGATACAAATGTGACCCATGGGGAGTGGAAGATGTGGCACACTTGTTAGTTTGCCCATATACAGTACATATGGCAGAAGACTAGCCTTTCGATTTTAAGAGTTATGAATTTCGTGGGTTATCAACCAGCTCCCTTATTTTTAATGATGTGTAATAATTTGGCTCTTGAGCGTGCATTGGGAGTGTATTTATGTAAGTCTGTGAAAGTAGCAGGAAGGTTGTTTTACAGCGAATTTTGGACTTGAATCCTGTTTGTTTTGATGTTTGCATTGTTTCGCCAACATTAAAATCCCAAATTAACAAACAAATCCTTCCTCTTAGCTTCACAGCTGTGGGATGTATTTACCCATGCATCCGAGCCATACCTCAAAACTGTGCAGTACTGACATGGAAAACATCATGATGGCCAGAGCTTCCCAGAAAATGCACAGGGAAATGCATGAAGAATAGGCTGCCACTCATTTTTGCCGATGTTATGGGCACAGAAGGACACTGCCTAAAACCACCATTGGACTACCCACACAGTAGTCTGAAACCATTGGGAATGGCAATGCTGATTGCCAAAAGCAAACCCATAACTGTTGGGAATTCATTTTCTTAAATCCCAAAAATGGGTGCAGTACCAGTACTCACCACTATCCAAAAGCCGGCAGTTTAAAACCACCCTGTGTTTCTCTGAAGGCAGGCTCAAAATGCCTATTTTCAAACATTGCAACATGTGCAAAATATTCACTGAACACCAGCAGACATTTGGCAGAATGAGGTTTTGTGTGCTTACAAAATCTGGGAAATGAAGAGCCCAAAACAATGCTTATAACAAAACTGCTATGGAGTCAGCAGTTTAAGTTGCACTGGATTTAAAGACACTAAAATCGAAAATGTTTAGATTAAATGAGTGACCTATGTTTGGTGTCACATGCCTTTGTAACTGTTGAAATGTCATAGTTTTGCACTTAGAATCAGCATTCTAGCTGCATGTGTAAAATTGCAAGTTAATTTAAAAAGCAACAAAAAAAACATGACAGTTAGCTGAAAGTCTGGCTTAAGGAACTTGATTCTGCCTGGCAACTACCCCCATCAGGAGTGAAACTTGAGTCACAGCTGTGTTCCCAGGCCTAGCTGCCCTTTTGCTGCTCACACTAAGGATATGCCATCTATCTGATAATTGAATTACCTGTGCTCTACAGGAGCTCTGAACAAAGCCTGTCTTGACTCAGGCAAAGGTTTTATTACAGCGGTCGTAAAATGTAGCTTCCTCTTGGCAGAAGCTGGGAGGGGCACTGCCTGTGAGAGCAAGCTGGCTTGGCAGAACTGGATAAACCAGTATTTCTACCTTGTGCTGAGAGGAAACCACACCCCTTTGGAGCCAGAACATAACTTTAAAAAGATGGATCATTCATAGAGCGGACATGTGAAAATTTTATAAATGATACCATAATTCTTGTGATTTTTCTGCCCACAGTTTAAGAGGTTTTTAGAACCGGTGGTATGTTCAGGGGGGTGTTAGCGGAAAAGTGGATATTACTCTAAATGTATGCATGTTAAAAATCTGAAACTTCATCAGTTAATGTCCATACTCCCTGCGCACATGTATGTAAAGTTGGGTCAATGTCAGAAATTGAAAAATCAGTTAAAAAGTCAATTATTTGCCATTTCTGAATGCAAGCTCCCAGGAAGAGCAGAGTTTGAACAGGAGATACCTCCTGTGATATGTGAGGGGTGCATATGATTTTAAAACAATATGTACCTCTGCAAATATGTATTTGTTTCAAATCTAGATTTGTGTGTAAGTTGACAGGAGGAGTGGACTTTCTGAAGGCTGTAAAATGACATCACTCTGACACAACTTAGCTCCCCCAATCAAATGAGAAATGGAAGTTTGACCAATTAGAAGCTGAGAGAGAGGTAGGGTCAGTGATGCTAGAACACACCCACATTCTAAACACATAAAAGCAGACAGACAGGACAGATGGAGACCTTCAATTCCATCTGCCGCTGGAAGCTCTGCCGGAAAAATCCATACTTACCTCCATCAAACTTCAAAGAGCCAACACTTAGACTCCAAGATAAACAGAGACTGCAGAACCTTAACCAAAAAGGCCACTGCCAGCAAGAGTATTTGTCAGCAGGCCTAAAAATCTTTTTGCAACTGAACTCTTCAGACAGCCGGCTGACGCCGTCTGAATTTTGCCAAGAACTTTTGCAAGAACCCGGTGACAGAAATATCCAAAGAGAAGGCAGGACCCGACCCAGAGAACCGGTGCCTAGCAGAGACCAGGCCATTGTATCCAGAGTGCTGACCCCGATGCTGTGAGCAGTTCCAGAGACCAGACGCTGTGCCCAGAGACCGTCCGAAGTCCAGACCTGTTGACCAGATCGTGACAAAGCCGCCTTCCTGTTTAAAATCTCTTGTGAGTACCGCCAAACTGTACCAAACCAAAGCTCTTAGTTTAAATTCATCTAATTCAATCTATTTTAACCTAAGTAGAACTGCCTGATAGCTCCAAAGATGTCACCTGTCATTCTAGCTGCAAAATCTGCACTTGTCTTTTTGAGCTTTTAAAATTTCAAATCTGAAAAACGACCTTTATTCAATCGCTCATATCTCCGCAACCGTTTGTGCTAGAGACTTGCAGTAACTTTCATCTGAAAGTTGAGAATCTAAGCTTTTAATCGCACTAAGAACCGCATTCCTACCCCCTATAGTTTTACCGCAATCGCGGAACACGCATCCGCGAATTTTGCCGCGATTTGCAAATTTCTCCACGTGTAAAAAGACAGCGGTTTTGCTTTTCCTTGCCAAAAACTTCGTTTACCTGCTAGTTACTACTAAAGCATTGTTAAGGTGATCCTGAATTCATAGAGAGTAGCTATCACTCACCCTGAACCTCTGAAAGGGAATTAAAAGCATTTTAGCATATTTTTTTTAATTCATTGCCAGCACATATCAAAGCAATTTGGGCCTGTGTTTTCAAACTTCGGTAGTCTAAGCTTGCTGGGGTGAACTGAACCACATTTGATTGCATTTCTGAGAACTGTGTGTTTTCCTTCCATATCCTTGCATTGCATAAAGAGGGGGGGAGTGAATAGCCAGAGAAAAGTGATTACATTGTTTGGTTGAAATCATATTGAGTATTTTCTGTACTGCATTCATTGAATATTGCATCCACCTGAGCTTACATAAAGCATTCTGTACCACCTTCTTCTTTTGTTCCTATTCACCTGTGTGCTACCTTATCCATTTCATGTCAACTCCTTATTGATTATAGAGAAGCGTGTTAGTGCCAGATTCTCCGTTGTTAATATTTATCATATCAGATTAAGTGTGATATTCAATTATTAATTTATTATAAGGTGTGACATATATATATCTATTGTTTAAATTATCAAATAAACCTTTTAATTTGCAAAACAGAACTACTTCTTGGCTCAGTGGGGTCAGGGGGATTCCAAGAGAGGGGTGTTATATAGGGGTAGTCATCCAGAACGCATGAACTGGACATAAAGATATATCAATAAGGGTTTTCATTCAGTATTATAGACTAGGCGTTGACTTAGCTGTAGTGTTGAATTGAATCCTCTTACAAACTGGGGGCTCGGCCGGACGTTTGGGTTAGAATACCACTTGTGCAGCTTAATACAGTGTGCTAACTGACGGGATACATACATCCGGTCGGATCACCACGCTGCATCACGCTGTGAAGCATTCCTCAAAAGGGACACTCCAAGAAAAGTTCTGTTCCGCAAAAATAAAATACTAACTTCTGTAAGTCAGGACAGAGACCAATCTCTAGAATGACGACCTTGGTAGATATGAAAATAGCCAGAGAGCACTTCTTACATAAACTATTTGTGAGAGGTGAATGGGCTGAGCAGGGCCAGGATGCCTGGTTGCAGGCCATCACGCGACAGGTCACTGAAACAGGGTCAGACTTATGGAGAGATCAGGGTCCATTACATGTGGCCCTGAGTGAACTATATATGGCTCCTAAAGCCAAAGAGGAACACAATAAGATTGCCAGGATAGCAGCATACCTGTACCTATATATGGGAGACATGCAGGATAGATGTGCTGAAAGCCAAAATCTGGCAAATAGGCAACAGGTGGTGTTAGAGAAGGTCCAATCTGACCTGGTCTCTTCTGAGCAGAGGCTGCAGGGGAGCCAGGAGTCAGATAATGACAGCAGGCAGTACATCATTAAAATAAAAGAGGATATGGGCATCCTACAACAGGAAAAGACAGACCAGGATACCAGATTTCTGGCCCTGCAGAAGGAGCACCAAGACAGTTTGGACTCCTTACTGCAGAACCAGAAAAAGTTGGAGCAACGGATCAATTTCAACAGGGCATGCGCGGAGCAGGTAGTCACCCTGCAAAGCCAGCTAGATAGAGAGAAAGAGGAGAGCAATAAACTGATTCTGAAAGACCTGGATACCCAGGCAGAGTTTGATCAGGAGCGCCAGAAAGCTGGTGCCTTCCAAAGGCAGAGGGACGACCTGGCGGCACAAATGCAGGCTCTTAGTCAGGAAAGAGACGCCATAGGCCAGGAAGTCTGCCATTTAAAAAGGAAAATGGAAGAAAATCACCTGGCCCTCCAGGGGCTGGGTGACCTCCAAAAAGAAAACCAGAAC
The DNA here is from genome assembly GCF_040938575.1 of Ambystoma mexicanum. Classification (NCBI taxonomy): domain Eukaryota; kingdom Metazoa; phylum Chordata; class Amphibia; order Caudata; family Ambystomatidae; genus Ambystoma; species Ambystoma mexicanum. The sequence goes on from NC_090937.1 coordinate 435,653,693, forward strand.
TTGTTAGAGCACACCAGGAGGGTGGAGGATGCTCTAGCAAGAAAGGAGCAGGCCAATAGGGACACAGCTCAGGAGGTAAACCTCCTGCAGCAAAGACTGGCCCAGTTCTCCAGGACCAACCAGGAAGCACAGAGGGAAAATGAGGCCCTCTGTCAACACAATGATAGGCTCCAACAACAGGTAGCGATGCAGGAGAGACTGATAGAGTCTAGTAAGGCCTTAACTGAGGAACTGAAGGCACAAATGCAGGCTCTTGCATTGCAACAGGGAGCAGGGGCGGATAGAGATGAGGTTCGCTGGGAAATGGAAACTCCGGAGCATAACCTCAGGAGCCCTAGTACCAGAGGCCCTCATACCTCTCAGTCCCTGGACTCTGCCACCCCCATGTCCCCTGGCGCACGTGAGCACAGGGCCACAGGGATGGCAGATTACTATCCAGCTAAGAGTATGGGGCTCATAGGCCAGTACCACCCAGGAATGGAGGGGTGGGCATCCGGGTATGGGCACCCAAGTACAGTACAGTTCAGTGGGGAACCCCAGGAGAGTAGGCCCATTAAGGGCATCCTGAAAACCTCTGCCCAGTTAGGTCAGTGGAGGGGGTACCCATCAAATCCTGGCAGCAAGGAGGAATCTGAAGACTCCTCTGAACTGCGCAGGACACAGGAGACCAGGTCCCCACATTCTGCCAGCCATTCCCAGGCTCGCAGAATCCGGGAAAACCTGGAAGAACAGACGGGAACCTCTGGGAGCAGTGCCTCTGAGTCCGAGGACGAATGGACAAGGGTTACCCGAACCAAAAAGGCCAATAAGGCAACAAGGGCCTTGCTTAAGGACCCCTTAAAGCAGATTAAGGCGATCAGGAGCGTCATCACGCCTTACCATAAGAACGCTAAGTATTCTGTTTGGGAGCACTTAGAGTTGTTTGAACAAATGATGGAGACTTTCCATTTGAAGGACAGCCAAAGCTGTATTCAATATGTAAAGTGGACCTTCTCCCCGGAATACTCCAGTTTCTTTGCGGGGCTGGAGGACCAAAATCATTTAAGGCGGCCATCTTGAAACATTTTTCTGTTCACAGAAATCCTCAAGAGGCTCGCAAGGCAGCCTACAATTTGCAATGTGGGGAGGATCAGGCCCCACAAGAATTTGTGCAGGAGTTAAAGCGTGCTTTTGCACAGACCACAAGAAGGGTGCGCACGGATAGCAGAGAATTTATAAATACGTTTTTCCATGCCTTGCCCAAATATATCATGACCCAGCTCGTGAGGGATTTTCACGAGAAAAGATCTTTAGACTTGGTCATTGAACAGGCTACCCGGATCTATGAGGTGCAGAAACCGGTAGATAGCAAAAGTAATGCCCAGAAAACCCCCAAAGCCAATAGCACCCCTGCTGCTGCCAAGGTGGCAGAGGTAAAGGTCACCCCCGTTTTGGATTTGGAGATGGGGGGGCCTAAAAACCTACCTGCACCTAATAATGCTAGGCCCAGAAGGTCCTCGGGCCAGTCACAGACAGGGAGCCAGGGAGGCAGCCCCAATGGGGTCCCTCGCTCTCCTGACTATGTAAGTCCCCGTTACAAGGGAAATCGACCCATCCTGGGTTATGTGTGGACTCCTCCAGCCCAAGGGGGGGGGATCCAGCCAAGCACCTAACCCAGGGAACTTCCCTCCCAACTTCCCACAGGAGGGCAGAAATTCTCCAAATCCTGGGCAGAACTTTTTCCCCAGGTATCCACCCAATTTCCAACCCCAAAATCATCCATCCTTCTTTCCCCAATTCCCTGAGCCCAGACCACTGAATCCGGGAGAGGGGAGGCCAAGGGTGGAGGGGTACCCAAATCTTCCCAACCCGGGGTATTACCAGAGGAGGGACAGCTACCCTTCCCGGGATCAGCCCAGGGGAGAAAACAGGGCCCCGTATCAGCCTGAGCGGGTTTCCCAGTTAGAGCGCCAGGTTCAAAACATGGCGCGGGATCTGGGTCACATACTGAGGGCTCAGCAGAACCCTCAGATTGGCATGCCGGCGCAGAACGCACCCAACTCTGGACCTGGTGCTCCAGAACAATGACGGGGGCAGCACCCCGATAACTCACCGGTTCCCAGGGAGGAGGCACAAAGGGAAGGGGGGTGTAAAGCCTTGGAGGAAGCTTCCTTGCGCACTTGTAAACAGCCCCTGGAAACCCAGGAACCGGAAACAAAATCTCTTCCCCTGAAAGTCTGCCTCCTAAGGAGCAGAGGGGGGGTAGGAGAAACCAAAGACCCAAACAGACTCAGTTTGAGGAGGAGGTACAGATCTTCCAATTTGAGGGAGAGGGATCCCCAGGGGATCCTGGGAAAAGGATCTTCTCCTTCAGAGAGGGGGGAACTCCTCCCAAAGAAAAATGGGTCCCTAGGGATGCAAATCCAGACTGGGGAGATGTGGAGACGGAGCTACCGCCGCCCACCATCTCATCCCAGAACAAACAGCAAGAAAACCCCCTGGTTCAAACCCATCCTGGTGACTGCCTCCAAAAAGGGGGGGGCGGCCCAGAACCGGAGCCAGGGGAACCCACAATGGCTCTGATCTCCAGTTGCCAACTTTTTCTTTCAGATTCCCAAGGCTCTCCACAGAATTCTGCCCAAAATTCTTCTCTCGCGATGTCCAAAACCAGAAAATTAGCCCACCAGTTGTCCAAAAATGTACATTATCTGTGCCCCCTTGAGGAGAAGGAGGGAAGATATTATGCCCCGGTACAAGTACAGGGGCAGGGTACAATCTCGGCACTGGTGGACACTGGATCTCAAGCTACCCTTCTGTCCAGAAGGGCCTTTGACGAACTGAATGCAGGAAGGGGAGAGAATTACCAAATTCCTCTCACCTCACTTCCTGGACAACTCCAGAACTTTGACGGGAAGGAAATTCCCGTCGAGGGGACGGCAGATTTGGACATTAAAATTGGGCGACATAAGTTGAAACACCCGGTCATAGTTGTGACCCCAGAGGGCACCCCTTGTTTACTAGGGAATGACCTCCTGAGAAGGTTGTCACCCCTAATAGATTGTGTAAACAAGGTCCTCTGGACCCAGACTAGCCGACCAATAAAATTAAAACAGAGTGTCAACCATGTTAGTTTAAACGGCACCTGCCACATGGTTGAACAAAAATCTGACCAAGTAGAATTTCACTTCCAGAATAACCAGATTCCAGACGTGACAGTAATAGCAGTAGGACAACAGACTGGTGATGGGGGGTCCTCTCTATTTCTGAAAATCAACCTTCCTTCCAGTCTAAAGTGGTATTCCACGCTGGAAGGAAACACTCTGAAATTCTATACCAATCCACAATCTGAAACTCCCACTCCTATAGTCCAGAAAGATGTGAAATCAGCTCAGAGCCTGGCTGAGATTCAGCAAATTGGAGAGCAGTTGTTCATCCCTGTTCAGTTAAATGATGGGAAGGACTCTGTTCTCGCTCGAGTGTGTGTGAACAACGGTAAGAGCTTCATCAGCGAAGCCATGTTCCGCCAACTCCCAAAAGATCCAGCCATTCCCACCTTCAAACTGATAGGCAAATGGGAAATGGACCTGGAAGCGCCTAATTCCAAACATCTCCTGCCAAGCAGGTGTATGCTCAAAATCTCCATTGGCAACAAGAGCATAGTCCACAATTGTTGGGTCGTGCGAGACGTCCCTGCCGCCTTTTACTTAGGCAGTGACATTCTCAATCGCTTTGCCATTAGTTTGGACCTAATAAACGTCAAAGCTTGGTCCCGATTAGCGGATAATCCCATGGGCTTTGATGATCCAGAAAAAGCATTTAGGTCAGCTCAATTGCTACCTTATGCAGTTGAGATTCAGATCAAAGAGGAAGTCACCATCCCAGAAAGGACCCGACAATTCTCCCTGGAAGTGAAAGTTAAAAGGGGACAAGAGTTGAAAAACCCTGATGCTTACATACATCTAAATGCTTCTCTCCAACAGCAAGGGTTAGGGGTAAACCCAACACCATTAGTCAACATAGAACATGACACCATTCTAATAGAGGTGGATAACAGCGACTTAAAGAGTATTACTCTAGCCGCAGGCACCATTATTGGAATGGCGGTTGATGACCGACATTTTTCCATCGACTTAGTAAATGAACTGTTAGGACCAATCCCCAAGGACTGTTTTGACAGTGACAGTGAGGACAATACAACACCAGACAGGATTTTTACCCGGCATGGGGGGAACTTCCTGGTGTACACTTCCTGCCCCTATGGTAAGGAAGATGTGACTTGTGACTTCAGGAGGGATGAGGTGATTTTCCAGGTCCATGAGGGCTGCCTTTCCCACCTGAAGCCTCCAGTCCAAATCAGCACTCTGACCAGGGACTTCTCCACCCAGTTGGAGGAGGCCGCGGAGATAGCCAAACCAGAAGTTTTTCCAGGCTTCAGGCAGATGGTGGAAGAGAGAGTCAACCTAGCTGATGCCTGTGTGACTCTGGAACAAAAGCAAAAGTTGAAACAAGTTTTCTTGGATTTCCAAGATCTCTTTGCGGTAGACTCATATGACTGTGGTCGCACCGACATCCACACCACAACAATCCCCACGGACCCTGGCATGACTCCTGTGTTTGTGAAGCAATATCGCTTGCCTCTCGCATCAATGGAGTCCCTTACTGAAATAATTAAGAACCTTGAGTCCAGGGGAATAATCCGTCCAGTCCACAGCACCTTCAATAATCCGGTGCTGGGAATATTGAAGCCAAACGGCCAGTGGAGACTCTGCGCCGACCTCAGGGAGCTCAACAAACGGGTCCATACTTCCCGATGGCCTCTGCCCTACATTGACCAAGGGCTGGCCCAGATCCAGGGGTCACAGGTATTCACTGCAATAGACCTGACCAATGGATACTGGACCGTGCCTGTCAGCAGGGAGGACCAATACAAACTGGCTTTTACCTTTGGGGGCCAGCAGTACACATGGACCCGGACTCCCTTCGGATACCTCAACTCCGGCAATGAATTCAACATTTTCCTACATAAGGCCATGCCCGACCTGGGTGCGAGGGGTAACCTGGCTTATGTCGATGATGTCCTCATCAAAAGTTCATCTGTGGAGGAACACATAGCGGAGATCCGTTATGTTCTGACACAGTTGAGGGCCGCCGGAGCAAAACTTTCCTTTCAAAAAGCACATTGGTGTAGCACCCGTGTTAATTTCTTGGGGCATGAGATCACTCCTCAGGGTCTCTGTCCCCAGGAAAAGAAAGTGGAAGCACTTCAGAAACTGAAAGACCCCACAACTCTGCGGGAACTAAGGAGCCTCCTTGGACTGACTAATTACAGCAGAAAGTTCATTGAGGGCTACGCAGAGATCACTAGACCCCTGATTCATCTCCTGAAGGGGGGGGTCAAGTGGGAATGGGGTCCAGAACAAGCCGAGGCAGTAAGACAACTCAAGAGAAGCCTCTCACAAGCGCCTTGCCTAGCTTACCCTGTCAGAAACAAGGAGTTCTTCCTGGAGACGGGGTTCTCTAATACGTGCTTGACGGCAGTATTATACCAAAAGCATGACAAGGTCAATAAAGTAATCTCCTATGCGAGCAAAACTTTATCCTCTGTGGAGGAGAAATTCAACGATTGTGAGAAGGCACTCCTGGCAACGGTGTGGGCATTGAAGAATTACCGCCCGTTTATCCAGGGGGAACACATCATAGTGGAGACTCCACACCAGCCTCTGCAATATCTCCAAAGTGACAGAATCCGGGCCGGAAATGTGAGTAATTCCCGAATTACTTCCTGGATTCTGTCAATGCAAGGCTTTCCTGTGGAGGTCCGATATGGCCAAAACAAGAAGAGTCCCCTCGCGCAAGGTCTGGCTGACTTGCATGATTGTGCCAGAGAAAACTGTCTCGAGGACGAAAGTCTAAAAATCAAGGACAACACGGAGGCATACCTTAATTCCCCACACAAAGTCTTTGAAGAGGACAAGTGTGAGGGAATGCCCACTGTCTATGTGGATGGATGCTCTTACCATGTTGACAACAACGGGGAGAAAGAACTGGTGGCTGGCGTAGGGAATGCATGGGTGAATGAGTCCCCAGAACCCTCCGCTGGATACAAAATTGGTCCCCGAAGTAGTCAGGTGGCAGAATTGATGGCTGTGCATCAGGCCATCCTCACTGCTGTCCAGCATCAACTCCACGAACTGGTCATAATCACAGATTCGGATTATGTACGGAACGGGTTCGTGGAGCACCTGGTTAATTGGAAAACCAGAGGCATGTTATGTGCTAACAACAAACCCTTGAAACATGGGAAGTTGATCCAAAACATTGATGATCTGGTCACATCGAATGGGATGACCATCTATTGGAAAAAGATCAAGGGTCATTCCAAAGTAGAGGGACCAGACAAAACTGGAAATGACTTAGCTGATCAGTTGGCCAAAACCGGGGCCATCCAAGGGGATCTAATTGAGATTGAGTCCCTGTTGGGGGAAATCCAGGTCACTGCTATCACTAGGTCCCAGACAAATGCTCACAACGACCTTTCAATTGCACAATGGAGTAAGGAGACCCCTGATGCTGATTTGATTACCGCTCAGAAAGGGGATCCAATTATTGGTAAATTTTACCAGCACCTTGAGGACCCTGAGAACTTTCCCCTGACGGATACCGATTACATTGGGAAAGAGGACCTAAGAGTGTTGATGAAATGTCCAAAAATGTTCCGGATCCAAGACGGTTTGTTGGTAAGGAAATCCAAAGCTGGCCACGATCAGTGGGTGGTTCCTACCTCCTTCCGAAGCCTGATGTTAAGTCACGCCCATGATGCGGCCACTGCCGGTCATAGGGGGTTTCACACAACACTGGAAATCTTAAGAGAGGTTGCATACTGGCCACACATGGGGCAGGACCTCGACCAGTACTTGAAGGGGTGTCTTGTGTGTGCACAATTTCAGCCGAAATCCCTCACACACCGGGCGCCTTTACAAAAGAGGGGGATGACACTGCCATGGTCAGATTTACAAATCGACTTTGTAGGCCCTGTGATTCGCTCGGCTAGGGGGAATAAGTACATGTTGACTGTGACATGCTTGTTTACCAAGTGGGTGGAATGTCTCCCAGCCCCAAATTGCAAGGCAGAAACTGCAGCTGCCTTGATGATTAACCACATCTTTTCCCGTTTTGGTCTACCTCAAAGGATTGAGTCAGACAGGGGTAGCCACTTCACCAGTGAAGTAATGACAAAGATGTGGGAGATACTGGGGGTCAAGAGAAAGCTGCATATTGCTTACAGGCCAGCTTCTTCTGGGGCAGTAGAGAGATATAACCGGACAATTGTGAGCATATTAAAGAAGTTTGTGGCAGATTCTGGGCCAAGTTGGGATATCCGATTACCTCTGGTCCTAATGGCTATCAGATCTACCCCTTCATCTGCAACCAAAATGTCACCATTTGAATTGATGACTGGGCGCAAGATGGTGCTTCCTCAGCATTTGCTCTACAGGACCCAAGAGCAGACACTGATAAATGCCTCCACTACTCATGAGTATGTAGAGAATTTAAGGAAACACCTCCAACATGCTTTTGCTTATGCTCAGCGGAATCTAGAAAGATCAGCTGATAGCATGAAGACCCATTATGACCTGAAAACTTCCAGGAAGGAATATCAGGTGGGAGACCGGGTCTATCTATACAACTTCCAAAGGAACCAGGCCAAGCAGCACAAATTTTTGCCTACATGGAAAGGACCCTTGGAGATCATCGACAAGATCTCCCCTGTGGCCTACAAAATCCACATCCCCAAAGGTCCTTTGGCAGCGGGGGAAGACAAGTGGGTCCACATAAACCAGTTGAAATGTTGCCATCCCAGGCACACTCTGCAACAACTGGAGGAATCCTCTGGAATACTAGCGGGTACTGTCTCAGACTAATTCTGTTCCAATCATAAAACATACCACATCTAGTCTCTAAAATATTGTGATTTGCATGAAACTGTCTCTTAGTTATACTGTTTTTTATCAAAATAAGAATGTAATGTTTCGTCATGATGAAATGCATATGCTGTCCCACCATCTCAACAGTGGTGGAAAAACGTCTATGAGTAGGTATTGCCGCTCTTCCTTTGTCGTCCTAGGAGAAAGAAAACCTTGAGACGGGCCAAGGAGGACGATCCGGAGACCGGGAGCAGAGACGCAACGGGCCCGGGGTACCGCCCAATCTTCCCATCAGGACCAGCGAGGAGAACCGATCGATCAGTACCGGATGGAGGAAAAGATGCTGAACTGTGCCATCTATTGGAAGAAGATGAGGAAACATCCCAGGTCTTGCGAGTCCCATTCGTGAAATAGAATGGCCATCGCAAGAGGGGGGCTTGTGGGATGTATTTACCCATGCATCCGAGCCATACCTCAAAACTGTGCAGTACTGACATGGAAAACATCATGATGGCCAGAGCTTCCCAGAAAATGCACAGGGAAATGCATGAAGAATAGGCTGCCACTCATTTTTGCCGATGTTATGGGCACAGAAGGACACTGCCTAAAACCACCATTGGACTACCCACACAGTAGTCTGAAACCATTGGGAATGGCAATGCTGATTGCCAAAAGCAAACCCATAACTGTTGGGAATTCATTTTCTTAAATCCCAAAAATGGGTGCAGTACCAGTACTCACCACTATCCAAAAGCCGGCAGTTTAAAACCACCCTGTGTTTCTCTGAAGGCAGGCTCAAAATGCCTATTTTCAAACATTGCAACATGTGCAAAATATTCACTGAACACCAGCAGACATTTGGCAGAATGAGGTTTTGTGTGCTTACAAAATCTGGGAAATGAAGAGCCCAAAACAATGCTTATAACAAAACTGCTATGGAGTCAGCAGTTTAAGTTGCACTGGATTTAAAGACACTAAAATCGAAAATGTTTAGATTAAATGAGTGACCTATGTTTGGTGTCACATGCCTTTGTAACTGTTGAAATGTCATAGTTTTGCACTTAGAATCAGCATTCTAGCTGCATGTGTAAAATTGCAAGTTAATTTAAAAAGCAACAAAAAAAACATGACAGTTAGCTGAAAGTCTGGCTTAAGGAACTTGATTCTGCCTGGCAACTACCCCCATCAGGAGTGAAACTTGAGTCACAGCTGTGTTCCCAGGCCTAGCTGCCCTTTTGCTGCTCACACTAAGGATATGCCATCTATCTGATAATTGAATTACCTGTGCTCTACAGGAGCTCTGAACAAAGCCTATCTTGACTCAGGCAAAGGTTTTATTACAGCGGTCGTAAAATGTAGCTTCCTCTTGGCAGAAGCTGGGAGGGGCACTGCCTGTGAGAGCAAGCTGGCTTGGCAGAACTGGATAAACCAGTATTTCTACCTTGTGCTGAGAGGAAACCACACCCCTTTGGAGCCAGAACATAACTTTAAAAAGATGGATCATTCATAGAGCGGACATGTGAAAATTTTATAAATGATACCATAATTCTTGTGATTTTTCTGCCCACAGTTTAAGAGGTTTTTAGAACCGGTGGTATGTTCAGGGGGGTGTTAGCGGAAAAGTGGATATTACTCTAAATGTATGCATGTTAAAAATCTGAAACTTCATCAGTTAATGTCCATACTCCCTGCGCACATGTATGTAAAGTTGGGTCAATGTCAGAAATTGAAAAATCAGTTAAAAAGTCAATTATTTGCCATTTCTGAATGCAAGCTCCCAGGAAGAGCAGAGTTTGAACAGGAGATACCTCCTGTTATATGTGAGGGGTGCATATGATTTTAAAACAATATGTACCTCTGCAAATATGTATTTGTTTCAAATCTAGATTTGTGTGTAAGTTGACAGGAGGAGTGGACTTTCTGAAGGCTGTAAAATGACATCACTCTGACACAACTTAGCTCCCCCAATCAAATGAGAAATGGAAGTTTGACCAATTAGAAGCTGAGAGAGAGGTAGGGTCAGTGATGCTAGAACACACCCACATTCTAAACACATAAAAGCAGACAGACAGGACAGATGGAGACCTTCAATTCCATCTGCCGCTGGAAGCTCTGCCGGAAAAATCCATACTTACCTCCATCAAACTTCAAAGAGCCAACACTTAGACTCCAAGATAAACAGAGACTTCAGAACCTTAACCAAAAAGGCCACTGCCAGCAAGAGTATTTGTCAGCAGGCCTAAAAATCTTTTTGCAACTGAACTCTTCAGACAGCCGGCTGACGCCGTCTGAATTTTGCCAAGAACTTTTGCAAGAACCCGGTGACAGAAATATCCAAAGAGAAGGCAGGACCCGACCCAGAGAACCGGTGCCTAGCAGAGACCAGGCCATTGTATCCAGAGTGCTGACCCCGATGCTGTGAGCAGTTCCAGAGACCAGACGCTGTGCCCAGAGACCGTCCGAAGTCCAGACCTGTTGACCAGATCGTGACAAAGCCGCCTTCCTGTTTAAAATCTCTTGTGAGTACCGCCAAACTGTACCAAACCAAAGCTCTTAGTTTAAATTCATCTAATTCAATCTATTTTAACCTAAGTAGAACTGCCTGATAGCTCCAAATATGTCACCTGTCATTCTAGCTGCAAAATCTGCACTTGTCTTTTTGAGCTTTTAAAATTTCAAATCTGAAAAACGACCTTTATTCAATCGCTCATATCTCCGCAACCGTTTGTGCTAGAGACTTGCAGTAACTTTCATCTGAAAGTTGAGAATCTAAGCTTTTAATCGCACTAAGAACCGCATTCCTACCCCCTATAGTTTTACCGCAATCGCGGAACACGCATCCGCGAATTTTGCCGCGATTTGCAAATTTCTCCACGTGTAAAAAGACAGCGGTTTTGCTTTTCCTTGCCAAAAACTTCGTTTACCTGCTAGTTACTACTAAAGCATTGTTAAGGTGATCCTGAATTCATAGAGAGTAGCTATCACTCACCCTGAACCTCTGAAAGGGAATTAAAAGCATTTTAGCATATTTTTTTTAATTCATTGCCAGCACATATCAAAGCAATTTGGGCCTGTGTTTTCAAACTTCGGTAGTCTAAGCTTGCTGGGGTGAACTGAACCACATTTGATTGCATTTCTGAGAACTGTGTGTTTTCCTTCCATATCCTTGCATTGCATAAAGAGGGGGGGAGTGAATAGCCAGAGAAAAGTGATTACATTGTTTGGTTGAAATCATATTGAGTATTTTCTGTACTGCATTCATTGAATATTGCATCCACCTGAGCTTACATAAAGCATTCTGTACCACCTTCTTCTTTTGTTCCTATTCACCTGTGTGCTACCTTATCCATTTCATGTCAACTCCTTATTGATTATAGAGAAGCGTGTTAGTGCCAGATTCTCCGTTGTTAATATTTATCATATCAGATTAAGTGTGATATTCAATTATTAATTTATTATAAGGTGTGACATATATATATCTATTGTTTAAATTATCAAATAAACCTTTTAATTTGCAAAACAGAACTACTTCTTGGCTCAGTGGGGTCAGGGGGATTCCAAGAGAGGGGTGTTATATAGGGGTAGTCATCCAGAACGCATGAACTGGACATAAAGATATATCAATAAGGGTTTTCATTCAGTATTATAGACTAGGCGTTGACTTAGCTGTAGTGTTGAATTGAATCCTCTTACACAGCCTTATATAAATGTAATCCCAATGCACGACAAAGAGCCAGATTATTACACATAATTACAAATGAGGGAGCTGCTTGATAACCCATGACATTCACACCCCTTACAATCTGAATGGGCGTCTTCTGCCACATGACCTCGTATTGGTTCTTTTGCATCTGTTTATTGAGTGAACTATTATGGGGAGTTTTCCCACTCACTCTCAAATAAAGAAGTAAAGAAAGACATAGGACATCTTCCACCTTCGCCAAAGGGACAATAATGGTGTATAATAGCGTGCACGTGGTTGCTCACAGCAATATGTTATGTAGCGATTAATGTGGTGTACACACTTAGAATGACTGATCTGTTTATTTGGTGGCTTCTTATGTTGATTCCTGAAAATGATAATGAAAAATGCTGTGAAAATAGTAATCAGAAAAAGAATCCAAGTATTATGAAAAGCAGTGTGAACAATTCATAAAAGATGGACCATGATAAAAGAATGTGGACCTTTTGGCGAGTGAAAGAAACGATCCAAAGGAAGGCTGATTAAATGTTAAAATGAACAGAAAATAGTTTGAAGTTCCAAACGGATGCGTTGAGAGTAACAAAGCTAGAATGTGACTGCGTAAAAACGAACAAAAAAAGAGACTGCATACATTGTTGAGAGAATAGAACAAAACATCGGTAAACCAACTGACACAAAATTACGTGGAAGTGCATATTGTAAATAGCAAAAGGAGAATGGCATTACAATACACAAAAGGCTGCAATTGTGTACCAATGTGTACCAATGAACCTTTGGTGCAGCGACACCATGCCAAGGAGTAAAATATGCATCACCCGAGACCAACATATACACGCACATTGAAACACTTGTGTACAAGCACATAATAAATACACACTCAATCAATCAATCAGTCAGGCCTCTCACCTTCACTAAAGCCGAGGATGAGTGCCCTTTGCCACCAGCGCAGATATAAAGCTGCTGACAGAATAGGCGCTGCTCCCCCCTGCTCCAATCTAGGTGAAAGTTGACCTCTCAGTGGGAATTTCTAGCGAGCATGGAGAAGAAATGTAACTTTTGAAATGCAGTTTACTGATGTCACAGGCATGTTGGGCTGGAATTTTTATAAAAGTCACATAACCCGCTCACAATTTCCCAACAACATTTAAATAGATATAAGGCAACAAAAACAAGCACTCCATTTTTACATGGAAAACCTGAGTGAACCATGCAAAAGTCATTACCCTCTACTTGCTCTGGTGGGGGTTGACCTATTTTTGTGTTTTTTTCTGTCCCAAAGACGAAGGAATTATTTGTGTTTGGGGCAGTCATTTAAAGGCTGTTATTCTACCTAGCAGCTGGTGTGATAGCTCCGCAGTTTGAGCGCTCGCTTCTGTGATCTGCGTGTTATCTGCAGGTTTCGGGTTCCAATCGCGGCAAGGCCAACTGAGACTTTCATCCTTCTGAGGTCGATAACGGAGTGCCAACTTCAGTTGGGTGATGTTGTATGTAAATATATTCCATGATATGATATGATGTGGCATCTATAAAGAGCTTATACACAAGTGTTTCAAGGTGCGACAAGGCAAGGGAGGGCATACAAAGGGAGGACAAGAAACAGCGATCTTACTAGGCCTACTGACATTGAGATCGAGCAATGCAGGGGAGCGAGGAGGGGAGAAGTGCCAGAGGAGGGGGGCAGGGAGGCTGGCTAAGTGCAGGACTAGGAATCAACATAAAGTAGTGCAGCCACAGGTGGCAAGACCGAATGTTAGAAGTGCAGACTACAGGTGTCTAATAAGTGCAGGAAAGGGGACTTCAGGATTACAGATATAGACCACAAGTGCAGGGGGTACCAGGAGGCAGTGCAGGTATGCAGCTGGACAGGGAAGGGACCTGGGACCGAATTCAGAGGGAAGCCAGGTGACCAGTGCATGAATCCGGTAGGAGGTCAGCAGGGTAGAGGAAGAGAGAAGGCAGAAGCAAAGAGGAAGGTCTTAAGTTGCTTCCGGAACCGGAGATGGTGCTGAACAAAATTTAGAGAAGCAGGGAGGCTGTCCAGAGGGAGGCACCAGCCGAAGAAAGAGATCTGCCCCCAACTCTTTGCTTGGAGAAGCAACTGACCCTCAAGGAGTTGGAGGTAGAGTAGGGAAGAGTTTGAATAGGAAGATATTTCCGTAGAGAGAGTTGGAGGTATTGCGGTCCCAGGCCCCAGAAAGCTTTGTGGACAATGCAGAGTGTCTTCAACTTGATCCTTGCTGCCACTGGAAGCCAATGGAGAGATTTTACAGCTGGAGAGATACGATCCCTGGGCTTGAGGCCAAAGACAAGTCTCGCAGTCCTGTTCTGGATGAGTTGTAGAGGACGGAGAGTAGAGGCAGGAAGATTTAGAAAGAGGCTGTTGCAGTAGTTCAGCTTACAGAGAAACAGAGCTCTGGAGACAGTGAGATTCTGGGGGAAAGTGAGGAAAGGAAGAATACCTCTGAGGTGCAGCTGGTAGTTTGACTTCTTAGAGATGTCAGAGATGTGAGGAGAGAACGAGAGAGTGAAATTGAAGATGTTCCCGAGGGCCCAGATTTGGCAGCCAGTGAGTGACAGGAAAGGAAGGTTATGGTGAACTGAGGAGGAGTATCTCTGTCTTACTGGCCCTAACTGAGGAGGAGTATCTCTGTCTTACTGGCCCTAACTGAGGAGGAGTATCTCTGTCTTACTGGCCCTAAGGCAGAGATCATTTTTGGCACACCACTCCAGGATTATGGACAGACAATACAGGATGAGAGAGGCAGAAGAGTCCATTGAGAAGAGCCTGAAAGCGAGCAGAGAGTCATCTGCATAGCATTGAAAGTTAGAGCAGAGAGCAGCTATGCGGTGGGCGAGAGGTGCCAGGTATTGGTTGAAAAGCCAGGGAGAAAGATTGGACCACAGGTAGAGAGAGAGATAGAGGAGAGGAAGGACCCAAGTTGGACCCGAAAGGGTCAGTCAGAGAGATAGGAGTTCAGCCAGGTCAGGGCCTGATCAGTGATACCCAGGTCATCACGGAGCTGGTTGAGCAGGATGTCATGGTTGACAGTATCAAAAGCAGAAGAGAGATCAAGTAGGATGAGGACAGAAGGTTGATTAGTGTCAAGGTTTGAGAGCAAGGTTTGAGAGCAGGTCTTCACAGACATCCAGCAAAGTACTTTCCATGCTTCTGCCAGGACTTCTGCTAGCACTGAAGCCAGACTGATGGTCATGGAGACAACCACCAGATTTGGTATGAATGTTAAGCTGGGAGATGGCCAGCTTTTCCAAGAATTTGGCCAGAAAAGGAGTAATGGAGATCGGGCAATAGTTAGCCAGGCAGGAGGGGTCGACAGAGGCTTTCTTTAAAAAAGGGTGCACAAGAGAGGGATTAAGATGGGAAGGGAAGGTTCAAGTGGTGAAAGAGTGGTTGCAAAAGTCAGCCAAGGCTGGAGCGATGGTGTCCATGTGGTCCTTGATGGTTTTGGGTCAACAGGGAAGAACCTGATTTGACGAGACTTTCATGGATCAGACTTGTCTAGAAACTTCGCTAGGGGTGAACAAATGAAAGGAAGAGAAGGGAGGCGGAGGGGTGGCCGCAGGAAGGCCAGAGGTAGAGGAAAAAGTAAAGGAAAATGGAGGAGAGGAAGAGATGGTGGGCAGGATGTCCTGGGTTTTTTAGATAAAATGTGAAGCCAAGGTCATGCAGAGGGCCTGGGAGGGGTCAGGAGAGGTACATACTGCAGCAGGATTGGCCAGCTCCTTGCAGATTTTAAAGGGTTCAGCTGAGTTGTTAGATGCCGCAGAGAAGCAATCAGACAAGAAGAAAATATAACTGGCATTCATTATGGGGCTATTCAGATTAAGATTGCTGCATATGCAGATGATGTTTTACTGTTCCTGAATATTACAGACTCATGTCTGCATTACTTACTTCACACCATCACACAATTTTCTTTAGCTTCTGTGTATAAATTTAACACAGACAAATCTGAAATCCTGCCATTATACATACACTGCACCAAGGATCACTGCTCTAACGCAGGCATGAAATGGTGCCCCACAGGTATTACATATCTAGGTATCTACATTGCTTCCTATATTAAGGATATTATAAAACAAAATACTGCAAATGTCCTTGCTAGAGTTAAAGATGTCACTACCTCATTGTCCCCTCTTTATCTATCTTGGTGGGGTAGGCTTGAATCTGTTAAAATGATGATAGCTCCAATTATACTCTACATTCTATACATGCTCCCCATTTCCTTTCCGACTTCGTTCTTTAACTCACTGGACTCCTACATTCTTAGATTTCTATGGGGGAAAAAAAAAACATAGAATCTCATTATGTAAACTCAAAGCTCCTAGAACGAGAGGCGGAGTTAGCTTTCCAGACAAAAAAAAATATCATATGGCGTTTATTTTGCGTCAAGCCAATTGTCGTTTACCCCCAATAATCTCAATACACCAAACTGGCTCCTTTTAGAAAGAGCAATGATTTTCCTCCACATCCTCTTAGATTGCCCATATATTAAAGAAAACTACAGATTCTTTACCATTAACAGCATTAATAGCACTGCTGTATATCTTAGATACTATTTATTCCCTTCTATTTCCAAAATGTCTCACTTTGTGACCCAATATATTTGGTTGAATCCCCTGATAAAGGTAAATAACAGAATTATATGTTGGAAACCTTGGCTCTCTGTGGGTATTAAATATGTAGGAAAGCTCTTCGTTCAAGGGACAGCACTTACATTTAATGACATTGTTACCAAATTTCACCTACCTATGACTTATCTGTGCAATTATTTAAAGCTGATTGATGCAATTATGGTTAATTTTGATGTGTTAACTGGCTCATCGAGGGCCTGATTCATGAAATTAAATAGCACGGAAAAAGGCGCGCTTCCGTGCAAATCGCGTGCCAGCGCGCAGGGCTTACCTGAGACTTGGGCTGAATCCCGGCGGGTCCAAGACATCACTGCCACACCACGAAACGAACGCCTTGCGCAAGTCTCCCAGCGAAGGCACATACTGTCTTATGCAGTCACCTAAAAAGGGGGCAGAAAACATGGAATGGGGAACAACAAGCATGCATGTGGGCGTTACGTGGGAAGTACCACAGTAAAATACTCACAATGCCCACACGCACGCTAACAACACGTATTCATGGAATCGAACACGGCTCACCGGCGCTCAGAAAAAGACGTGGAAATCCAGAAACATGTCCGCCACGCGAAAGCTGGCGTAAGCGCCACGGCGCACTAAAAAACTACGCATAAAAAGGGTGCATGAAAACCCAACACGCGTATGCAGCTACGATGAATGTAACATTTTTTGCAGCAGTGATCGTGGGACACTGCAGGAGGAGGACGATAGCCATGGCACGTATTATTTTACCCAGGACCAGCCTTTTTGGGATGCCTGATGACCAGGTCTATGGCAGGTATAGGTTTCCACCTCGTATCATATTAGACCAGGTCACAGATGACCTCACATCACCCACCCTGTGCTCCCAAGCACTGAGTCCCTTGATAAAGGTCTCAATGTACTGCATTTTTTGGCCACTGGGTCATTTCAGCGCACAACTGCCATAGTCAGGGGCATTTCACAGCCCACGCAGTCATGCTGCCTACACCAGGTGTTGGCAATCATGACTACACGCCCCTCAGTCCGCAGGCACAAATACATGACCAGAACAACCACAGAAAGTCAGGCTGTGGTCCAGGACATTTACAGGGTGGCATACTTCCCTAAAGTGCTTGGTTCCATTGATTGCACCCATGTGGCCCTACATCCACCTAGGGCCACAGAGCACATCTATCGCAATCGGAAGCACTGCCATTCCATCAACGTGCAGGTTGTATGTGATGCCCAGGGAATCATCACCTCTGTATATGCAAACTATCCAGGGTCCACCTATGATAGTCTCATATTTAGAATGTCACCCCTACATAGGGCCCTGGAAGCTGGGAGGCATGGCAACACATGGCTCATTGGTGAGTACAAATGGCCCTGCAAATGCATGCATGTCTCACACAGACAACACCATACCACTGACTAACCATCTCACCTCCACAGGGGACAGTGCCTACCTCTGAGTACCTATATGATGACGCCAATACAGAACCCACCACCCCAGGTAAGATTCAACATAATCCATATTGCAAATAAAGCCATAGTGGAGCGCACATTTGGAGTGCTTAAGTCACACTTCCGTTCCCTTCACCACTCTGGTGGTGAGCTACTATATGCACCGCCAGTAGTGTGCAGGATCGTTGTGGCAGCATGTGTCCTGCACAACTTTGCAGCACAGCGTGGCGTACCGGTGGAAATGGTGGTGCCCCCACATCCCCAAGCACATGCACAGTGGCTGCACATGGGAAGGGAAAGGGCACCTGGTGAGGCTGCCCGTACCCATCTTGTGGCACAATTTTTCAACTAAGATCCAACCACTGCGGAGTGCACACAACCCTGGCACATTCCAGGTGACAATCGATGATGACAAAGGGACAATCATCTGTCCCAACCATACCACCCTGAGAATCTGTCCTTGGAAGTGCTACATTGTGTGCATTCCTTAGAACTTAAACTAACTCAATCTGGTGTGCACAAAAGGAACACATGGAAGATGGAGTATGTCACTAACACCATGTCAAAATACACATCCAAATGTCGGTATGTCACCTAAACCCTCCCACACTTCATGTCACTTGGTTTACACACCATGCCATGGCATGCAATGTCAAAAGAGACAAAGAAATGGCCAGCACATAACACTATTGTCACAAACTGCTCAACAATCAACGGAACAAGTGCAGAAATAACTCACTCTCACACAACAAAATAATAATGTACACAGGAACATCAATTGGCCAGTACTAGATACCAGAAACACAGGACCCAAGAGTGAATCTGTCTGACAGTGACCATTCATAATTGCACATCTTCCTCAATGTGTTGCGACTTGCACATGGTACCCTTGTATATTCTTGTGGCACTGCTAACCAAAGGGGGCAGGGAAGTGCATACAGCAGGAAGGCTAACAATAATGGAGATTATCAAACTAATACATGAAGATGGAACATGAACAAATGATGGATCTCAAAGTCCAAACAAAAAGGGATACTAACCATGTATCGGACAAACAATCATGAATCCAACTAGGGGTGTAAACGCAGGTCGGACTTGAGACTGCCCAAAATGCCTTTGTGTGAGTTACTTTTACATGCTGCACTCCTTGGAAGCCCATGTAAAGGGGAAGCAGGAGTGGCATATGTGTCTGGACCCTAAGGCACAAACAAGGAGTATACCAACATGAGACAAGCCTGCATGGGTCCAGCTGGAATCTACAGTGGATGCCCTCGGCTGCTACACAATGCAACACACTGTCAAATAAATGCACAATAGACAAAAAACAAGTAAAAAAAAATCTAAAATGCCCATGGGGGACCGGGGAGTCCCACCCAGGAGGGAGGAGGTGCAGGGTGCACGTCAACACCCACATGTGTGGATGTTGAGAAGAATAAAAAAAACCTCCATGGGTTAATGGGCCATACGGCTAGCATGGATCAGGAGACATGTCACTGCTGTCGCCACCCTCTGGTGTAGCATCAGAATGTGAAAATGGTAAGGAAGGATCACCACACATAGCCTTGACCTGGTCCTCCATGGCAGTGGCCATGCAACACTGAGATGATTTCATCTGCAACATGATGGTTCGGAGTTCCTTAGCAACAACTCATGGGATGCACAGAGTTCCTCCATGATGGAATGAGTCAACTGTTGCATCTGCTGTTCAGACCATCTACTAGGGGCTGCCTCGAGTGCAGCCAGTGTAGCTCTGAGGGACCTATACTCTAATCTCAGGGCGTCCCTGTGAGCCCGACCCTCTGCAGCCATGGATATGCACAGTGCCCTCAGTTCTGCCCATCGGTGCCTGTTGCTGGCCACCATGTGCAGCCTGTGTGAGCGGCATGTGGACTGCAATGCCTGCTGCTGGTGCTCCACCTGTCTTGCTGGGGATATCATGGAATTGGCCACCCTATCCATGTCCTGAGTAAACATCTCATATGAAGCAGCCTGTTGTTGTGCAACAGCATACATTGACTGCTCCCACATAGTATCGCCAGCTAACACATGACCACCGCGTTGGCGGACCCCACGCCTGCCTGGGCCAACTGAACTTGGCCCTTGATGTGATGACGCTGTCTGTGGCTGCAGGACTGCATCCCTTCCTTGAACAGCTGGCCCAGGAACATGAGTCAATACTGTGGAGCATGACCCTGCAGCCGTAATCACCACAGACAGACGTACCAACACTGACTGGCCATGTGAGGAGTTGTCCCCCCCTTCAGAAGTTTAGGATACAACAGCACCCACACTCGATGGCTCACCTGTGACAGCACAGAGGAATCAAATTCCAGTTCACCACCAGAGCCGTAGGTATCATCAGAGGCAGACTCCTACTGAGTCAGGGCCGAGATGGACTGTAGCACCAGTGGTTTATCATGGGCTGCCACACCACATCCTCCACTGGTGCTCGTTTGCGGATCAGTATCCTGTTCCTCCTCCACCTCCTCCTCTGCATCCAGTGCCTCATCACCTGTACATGGACAGAACAATACATGAAGACCCCATGTAAATAGCATTTTCCTTCGCAATAGCATAGCCCATACACCTAGGTGTCACAATGTCATCATGCCATGTCACGAACTCCTGTACGTACGCAGTGTCAATGCAAGTCAAGGGTAGCATGAAAGCAGCCATGAACATGTGTGGGAGGGCTAAATACCACATGTAGCGCATGGTGCATAGCACATGCTTCACACACGAGCACTTGACTAGCATAGTTCATTCACCAATATCACTGATGCAAATACACATATTCCACGTAGCATAGCCATGCCTGAACTGTTAAACTGCATGATGGAACTTGCTGACTACTGTCCCAGAGCATGTACAATGGATTTGACATGACTTGACATGTAATTCCCAAACTCAAAACACACACAAAAGCTACTACAATGCAAGGGTGGTGGAATAGAGTGAAGCCAGACACACCCATCCCATGAGGACAGGTCACATTGACATCACGCGCGTGAATAGGCACAGTGAAGCTGAAACCTGGGGTTGGAAGTGAGAGTGGGCAGTGCAGTACATGGGAATGGCATCCAAATACAATACAACTATATAATCAGTAAGGGAAATACGGCGGGCTGGTGGCAGTGGAAGTGTAAGTGCAGACGTCAGGTGTCAATTGCTGGTAGAGAGTTGTAGTAAACAGCCACCGAGGAGTAACTGACCCTGAGGGAGTAGGAAAGGGATGAACAAAGACCATGAGAAGGAAGCGAATTTGGAAGAAGGAGTTGAAGGAACTGTGGCCCCAGGACCCATAAGGCCTTGTGGACAATGCACAGGGTTTGGAAATGAACAGTCGTAGCCACTGGGAGCCAGTGCCATCATCACATTCCTAGGGAGATACAATACCTGGCCCCAGGAAAAAAGGCCAATTCCCGAATTTTTGCAGAGTGAAGAGAGTAGAAGCACAGAAATCTCGGAAGAGGCTGTTGCAGTACCCCACCATAGGAATAAGCAGTCCTCTGGAGACAGTGAGCTGCTGGGGGAAGGAGAGGAAAGGAAGAATCCCTCTGAGGAGTGCAGCTGGCAGGGTGACTTCTCAGAGATCTCAGAGATGTGCGGAGAGAAGGCGAGTGTGGAGTGGAAGATTATCACAGGCTATCCACCATCACTGGTTGGAGCAGGAAGAGGGCCAAGAGAGGCTGGACAGAGACTGACATGGAAGGAGTCAGCAGGTATCGTGATGAGGATTGTCACAGTGTGCGTATGCAGTCTGCGGGACAACAAGCACGTGTCAATCCACTATGATAAGATTCACCCATGGCAGTTATGTAAATGCAGGCAGAACTGCCAAACAATCATTACACTTCATCCAAGCTACATACACATGTCCTGGACACACACGCATCACCAATCACCAGATATTCCCTCATAAATTGGCAGGTCTTCCACACCCTGGATCTGCTCCACATCAATCATATCACTTATGATCTGTTCATATGGAGTGAGTTCTTCGTCCTCTCGTGGTGACCCACCTCAAGTCACCAGAGTAGAGGTGTAGTTGGCACCCAGCTTATCTTTGGCGACGGCAACGGAGGTCATTCCAACGCTTCATTTGATCGGTGATGCACGGCCAGTGGGCCATACGGTGGGCAGACGTATGTGTGCTCCCTGCCCACACCACCATGTCATGTTTGTGTTCCCGAATGTAGTCCATGAGAATCTGGAGTTCCT
The DNA here is from genome assembly GCF_040938575.1 of Ambystoma mexicanum. Taxonomy (NCBI): domain Eukaryota; kingdom Metazoa; phylum Chordata; class Amphibia; order Caudata; family Ambystomatidae; genus Ambystoma; species Ambystoma mexicanum. Next base: position 435,675,596 of record NC_090937.1, read on the forward strand.
CATCACTGAAGCTCCTCTTCCTCAACGTGTGGGTCTCCTGTGCCGTGCCTTGGGTCTGAGCCTGTTTGCCTACTGCACGCTTTACCTTCTTGCAAGGTCATGCAGACCCTGAGTGGCTGGGACCACTTGGGTCAGTATGGGATGGAGCACTGGTGGACTTGGCTCTGGCATCACCCACTAATGCTGGGACTGTAGGTAGCCTTGCAGGCATCTGTACCTGGATGCTGGTGCCATGACCTTTGTCCAGACATCTATTGCCCTTGGAGACAAGGACATCCACCACTGGGGTTCTGTGGGCCTGGCCCAGGGCTACTACAGGCCTGGCTGGGTGACCCTGATCCTAGGTGGTGGTTGCTACAGCTGCCCCAGCAACTTCCTCACCCTGCCTGGTGTGGACAGCAGATGACAATGTTGCTCCAGGACCCCAGGTGCTGGGGACGTCAGTATCAGCAGCATCTCCCTGACCCTGTTGGGTGGGGGTCATAGCTCTCCCTGCATGGCCTCGGGCACCTCGGCCCCTCGGCCACCACGGCCACTCTTCCCACTTGTTGCCCTGCCACTCATGGCACTGATGAAATCATGCAATGGGAGGCACAGCTATCAATTGCCCTGGGCAATTCAGTGAGGGGGCAGTGTATGTGATGTTAAACGTACCAGTGTACTCCTGCAAGTCTCAATGTAACCCCAGGGAAATAAAAACTGGGCCGGGTAATGCACAGGCACCCCAAAAATGAAGAATACGTGTATGCGACCCCTCGGTAGCCCACGTGAAAAGAACAAACATTACACAGTATGCTGTGGCACCCAGCAACACAAAAAAACATACGTGAAGGACACGTAAGGTACTGTGATGTTAAGTAAGGGGTACATGACACACAGGGGCACCCACAGTATGCAAAATGCGTACGCAACTCACCCTCAGCCTCAAAAGTACACCTACGTGTGCACGGAAGCAATCCCCCACCAAAACAAGAGGCTTGCATGGTCGCAGTTGTGAAGAGATAGCATGGAAACGAAGTCCACATGGCCGTCCGCTATAACTCACAGAAGTGTGTGATGGTCTCCTATGCACTACTTTATCCCAATCCTGAACGCCACGCCCGACGTTCAGCACGTGTCACATAACTTATGTGCTTAGGCCCTTTCCTCAAATTTCACGCTAACACACGCTTTCCGCATGTGCGGAGTCACTCTGTTTCTGGCTGCCCACGCGAGTAACACGGAAGACCCACGCTCCTGCCTACCAGCCAATTTACCTGCCTCCAAGTGCCCTGAGCTGCCTCCTACGAGCTATCTGCTGCTGCCTGCCCAATGTGTGTGCCTGCTGCCCACGTGTCGTGCAATTTTGGTGCCTGCTGTACAGCCACTGCCAGTGCTCCTGTCGTCGGACCTGTGACCACCTCTGCTGATCCAGAAGATCCCCGACGTGCCAGACCACCGCTCCACAGCCCAGCTATAGGACCACCCATACCTGCCTCGAGGTTGCCATGTCTTAACCAACATCATCAGAGGCAAGTGGCAACCCCCCGGCAGCGAGGCAGAGGGCTGTCAGCTTCACCGTAAGGGAAGTTGACATCCTGATGGAGCAAGTTCTGCAGCATTATGATGCCCTCTTCCATGGACCAACGCAAGTCAGCAAGGAATGACAGAAGATGATCTGGGCTGACATTGTGGGTTCCATCAAAGCGGAGGGGGTGGCACCTCCGGACATCTGCCATGTCCACAAGCACTGGAAGGACTTCAAAGCCAGGACCCACAACAAGGCCCAGCGCTTCCTCCAGGCTGGTGTGAACCAAGGGGGGCACCAGGGCCAGATAAGAACCAAAAACATGCGGGTCCTGGAGAGGTTCTAACCAGCGCTGCATGCCCAGGTCATGGATTTGCAGCTCAGTCTGGAGTCGAATGGTAAGTGTCCATGTGTTGTTGTCCTCCACAGTGCATGTGCATGTTGATGTGTGGTTGGAGTGTGCACCTTGACCTTATGTCAGGCATGCCTCTTGTATGGATGTCTGTGTGCATGTCCCATACAGTGCTGCATGTTTGCCCATTCAAGCATGTGTGACATCAATGGTGTTTCAGTTGCAATGTGTGATGCACTGCAGCATGTAACTATGTGCACATGGTTGCATAAATCTGTATGGACCTGGCCGTGTGAGAGATGTGACCCATTGGTGCTGTCAGCAACATCATGGACATGCATGGTGTACATGTGCCTGAGAAGTGAGTGTGTGACTGGCCAACACTCCTGGATGGATGTTACTGGAGCATTTGAATGTGTGATTGACTCTTGCTGGCAAATTGATATTGAGTGGACTCTGATGTGATGGCTCCATGCCCTGCCTCAATTCTGTCAGGTGATGTGTGTGAATGACATGTCTATGTCCCATTATGCATGTGAGGGGCATGCACAATTTGCTGACAGCCCCTTGTCCAAGGATGTGATTGACTCTTGTGAAGGACAGTCATGTATGTCTGTGTGTGTTAATTGCACGGACCAGTGTGTTGTAGGGCTGATGATGTTTGTGGAATTTGTCAGTGCAATTCATGTGCATATGTTTTGTGCCATACACAGAAATGTACAGTACCCTGATGTATTTTTTTCTATGTATCCCTATCCACAGCAACGTTGGAAGAAGAGGGCGGGGAAGGTGCTGTGGAGGAAGGCAGCGGGGATTCCTCCACCAGGCACAGACGCAAAGCCCAATCACGCCCCCAAGTAATTTGATCTTCACGGAGCAAGGAGACCGGTGCCGTGTCAGTGACAATGGCCGCAACTGCTGAGGGGAGGTCCAAGAGGGCGAAGGTGGTCGGGGACTCCTCGGCAGTGGGAGGGACAGGTGAGGTGGCACAGGGGCAATCCAATGTGGAAGACGGTGGGGAGGCATCCAGGTTGGCGGGGGAGGAGGAGGAGGCTGCATCAGCCCAGTTCATGGGGCCCGGCGGGGGTGATGAGGTGGGTGTGACTGGTGCAGTCCAAACTCCGGGGTAGGAGGCAGTGCAGGTTGCAGTGGAGGTGCCTGTGCCTAATCCTGCCCGGGGACTGTGACTGCACCAGTATGCACCTACGGACATGCCCCAGGCCAGAACCATCCGCAGGTGGCAGATGTTTCCACACAAATGGAAACACCAATACCTCCAGTTGTCGCCATTTGGGACAGGGTTGAACCGTTGCTAGCTGGTATCATGAGTCGTACAGGCACCATGTGTGATGATGTGCAGGCTTCAAGTCGGGGGCTTGCACATTATCACAAAGAGGTCTTGCGCCTCGTAAACTGGCTAGCACATTTCCCGGTCTCAAATTGGGTCAGTGGGCTGGCCACTTCTGCAACCCCCTCCTCATCTTCCTCCTCTGTGTGCCAGTTGTCCTCCCTGCCGACTTCTGGCCCAGATACCACAAGGGCCCCTTGTGTACCTGTCCCAAACCCCGGCGGCCAGTCTGGTGGAGATCACATCCCTGCTATAGTCAGGAGTCAAAGTTGGATCAGCCGAGATGGTCACCACACAGATCCAGCTGGCAACAAGAGCTGTCACAATGGAGGGATAGCAGGCACCAAGGAGCAGGGCACATGCAAGACGGCCCTGGGGGTTGTCATCCCAGAGGCTGTCCTTAACATGTATGCAGCAGCAGGCTTGGAGTAAAAGGCTACAGTACTCGGGGCATTCCATCTGAAGGAGGCAGATATCGGCCATCAGGCAAGAGGCAAATGTGGACCTTACCCAAAGGATGTCTTCCATGTTGGAGTGTTTGGGTCAGCAGATCGTGGCAGAGCGGCAGCGGGCACGGGAGGCAAGACTCACCATGGCTAGGGCAGAGATTTCACTGCGTCGGGCAGAGAGGCGGGCTAAGGTCCTCGAGGAGACTTGCAGGGAGTGGGAGAGGAGCATGTTGGAATCCCTTCAAGCCCTCGAGGTGAGAGCAGAGGCCCGCCTAGGGGAAGTGGACACTGTTCGATGATGCCCTGGCCGAGACAATGAGGGAGCATGGTGAGAAGGACTAGCCCGCTGGCCATGTAAATAGTTCTTCAGTGACAAGTTTCCTTTATTTATTTTTTTATTTGGATTTTTTGGACTACACTCCACTGTTTTGTACATAGTTGTTTGTGTGTGACTTACCTTTTTTATTATTTGGAGTGCAAATTGGACTTTGCTCCATGTTTCTTTGTACATAGTTTACTGGGTGTTTTTTTGGTTTTGAAATTGCAGGAATTTCTTCTTATTTCAAAATGTCATTGTGGTTTTTATAAGACTTTTATGGACATGGACATACTTTAAGACTTTTCGTTTTTTTGTCATACATATTTGGAAGTTTAGTTTGGACATTTGAACATTTTCTGATTTTTCTAATGTACATATTGTATTTTTTTTGCAGTTTGTATGACCTTAATACAACTGGCTAATAGATTATGATTTGATTACTCACACTAATGGCTTCTCTGTATTCTTTTTTCTCATATTTACTGATTTGTTTCTCCTTTTGGTGTCCCAGGTAAGTGAAATTTGCAGTCATCTGTGTGCTTACTTGCACACATGTGTCATGTTTGCTATCCATTTGTGTGTTGCTGTTGCACATGTGCATGACCAGCGAATATGTGTGAAGGGGGATTTTCAGTATGCACAGTGGAGTCTCATTTGCTATCACATGTGCACCATCACTGTGTATTGATCTTCACTGTGTTTGGGTGGGGTTGGAGGGGGGAGATTCATTGGAGTGTGAACTCTTCACATTATTTTCTGGGGAATTGCTTGAAGCAGTGTAACGCGAATGGCATGCTTTCACCTTCACCTGCATATGTTTGTGCTGTTTTCTTTGTGTGTGCTGTTGTTGGGCATCTTGCACTGGCATTCACTCTTGCCATTGCTATAATCATGACAGTTTTTAAGACTGATGCAGCAGTCTCGGTCGGTAGGGCGCAGCCCTTGGAACTTGGCCCCAGGTCCCCTTGCACGCATCTTGTATACCCGCATGGCTTCCTGGCCATCCAGCACACTTGAACTGTTTTTATTTCTGGCAACAGAAACCTGCATGCTCTTTACACCTGCTGTCTGCACTCAGGCTTGGACTTGACACCAGTTATGCGCAGTTTCTTCATTTTCTACATTTTTGTATTTGTTATGGTGTCTGACATATTTACTACACTGCCCCATCACACAAAACCCTTTTCTCCTTCCCCACTTCCCATACACTGGTGCCAACTTAATGTCACCTGCCCTACCAAGCTCGTCTCTGTCGTCACTGTGTTACACATGCCCGGACTCTTTGCAGCTTCTTACACTTGTGAATATGCACATTATTATTGACATGTCATTTGATGGCATGTAATGTCTAGTCCTTCACACATGGTAGGTACAGTGAGGTATTTATTAGGTTATCTGTTCTGGTGATGTGAACTCATTGGGGCTCTGGCCGTGACATGCCTGGGCAGTGTCTGTTCATGTGACACACATTGAGGGTGCTTAGGATTCTGTCACTGTGTGACTATTTCGACGGTTCCATCTGATAATATTGCTGCAAAAATATCGCCATACAAACATTTCCCCATATTTTTGCGGCGTATTACCCCATGGAACCTGCGGGGGACACCCCCACAACCCCCATATATTTTAAAAGGGAGAGGGGACACCCCTGCAACGCCCCCATCCATTTACCCCATAAATTATCCCCACCAAAAATATCGCCTATGGCCTTTCCTGACGACCATATGTACGGCGATATTTTTGGTGGCGATAATATTACCTGATACCATTTCGACATGGTGGTTATTTGCATTAGTTTGTCACATGGACTGCAGGCCCTCACTTTACCAGTCTCTTGTGTGATGTGTATGTTAGGAGAGGGTTGCAGACAGAAATTGTGTTTGATCAGCTGCCACACTGTTGGATGTGGCACAGGTGTATTCATTTTTTTTATGTTTGCAGGTTTTTTTTAAAGGCAGTTGAGGGTGGTTTCACTACACGGCAGTCAAGGTGCTCGACACGTCATCGATGGAGTGAACCTGTATCACACTATCGACATCCAGCATGGAGGTGAAGTCCGATTGGGAGGGGCTGCCTGCAGGGTGACATCAGGAGTGATGGGGGCTGGGGGAACCCATGTGGTGTGGGCTGCCCGCGGGGTGGTTGGCATCACAGGTGATGGGGTTTGGGGGGTCCCATGTGGTGTGGACTGCCTGTGGGGTGGATGGTATCAGGGGTGATGGGGGCTGGGTGGTCCCACGTGGTGTGGGCTGCCTGCAGTGTGTCATCACAGGTGATGGGGGCTGGCTGCCTGCAGGGTGGGTGGCATCAGGGGTAATGGGGCCTGGGGGGTCCCATGTGGTGTGAGCTGCCTGCAGGGTGTCATCACAGGTGATGGGGGCTGAAGGATTTCATGTATTGTGGGCTGCCTGCGGGTGGGTGGCATCACAGGTGATGAGGGATGGGTGGTCCCATGTAGTGTGGGCTGCCTGCAGGGTGGGTGGTATCAGGGGTGATGGGGGCTGGTGGGTCCCATGTGGTGTGGGCTGCCTGCAGGGTGTCATCATAGGTGATGTGGGCTGGGGGGTCCCATGTGGTGTGGGCTGCCTGCGGGGTGGGTGGCATCAGGGGTGATGGGGGCTGGGGGTCCCATGTGGCATGAGATGCCTATGGGGTGGGTGGCATCAGGGGTGATGGGGTCCCATGTGGTGTGGGCTGCCTGCAGGGTGTGGTCACAGGTGATGGGGGCTGGGGTGTGGGTGTCCCGTCCAGAGGGGTCTGCCTCTAGTGGATTTGTGCATTAAGGTGCATCCTGGGTATGCATGGGAGCTTCCATGCAATTTCTTTGCTGGGGTGCGTCTGGGGTACGCGCAGGAGTTTCCACATGATTTGGCTGGGGTGCGTCTGGGGTACGTGCGGGTGTTTCCACGCAATCTGGCTGTTGGCTGGGGTACATCCGGGGTACGCATGGGAGTTTCCATGGGATTTATTCACTGGGGTGTGTCCGGGGTACGTGCAGGTGTTTCCATGTTATTTGGCTGGGGTGCGTCTGGGATACGCGTGGGAGTTTCCATGCAATTTATTCGCCGAGGTGTGTCCGGGATACATGCGGGAGTTTCCACGTGATTTCACTGAGGAGGCTGTATGCTGGTTCATGGGTGGCGTTGGGGCTTGCGCAGCGTTTGGCATTTCACTTGCTTTCTTTTTCCTGCAAGTAGGGGAGTGTTGGGGGCGTAACTGGAACACCTTGTGTTTCCCTGCGCCACTGCTGGTGGTGGCTCAGGAAATCGATGAATACGCATGCCACGCAATTGTTTATCTGCACCACAGCTGGCACACGCTCCTTCTCGTCGCGCAGCACCTGCGCCACTCCTGCACAGGTTTCTATGAATTGGGGCCCTAATGTCTATTCAGCTGACAAAGTGCGACATATGTCTAATCAAAGTTTTAGACATATGCCACAACATGGAGTCGAAGGCCTTTTGAATATCTAGTGCCGCAGCCAATGCTTGCATGCCTGAATCAACATGAGCTAGAACATTGAAGAGGCGTCTCAAATTAAGCACCGTAGACCGGCCTGGAACAAAACCAGATTGATCAGGGTGGATGATGTATCCCATGTAAGGGTGCCAGTCTGAGGGCCAGTACTTTGGCAAATATCTTTACATCCAAATTTATCAGTGAGTTTGGTAGGAACTACAATTCTCGGCCGGCTTATTAGGCTTCAGTAATACTGTGATCACTGCCTCTCTTAGCATGAGGGGAAGTACCCCAATGGGTGCATGACTCCTCCCACAAAGCAGTGAGATGAGGAACCGGATGTGACTTGAAATACTTATAAAACTCCATCTTCAGGCCATCAGGTCCAGGGGCTTTCTCAGAGGGGAGGGTATCAATGGCTTGGGATAACTCCTCAGTTGTCATGGGGAAGTCTGGGTTCTCCCTGGCTACATTGGGCAGCTTAGTTAATGGTAGGTCATGTAGGTAATGTCTCTATGTCAGGTAAGGATGCTGTGTCTAAATTGGCATACAGCTCTGCGTAGAAGGAATGGAACACACTGTCCTGGTGTTCTGCACGTATGGAATGTGGTGGCTATCACCTGTCTGCCGCACAACCCTGGGCAGTAGTTTACTGGGACGCTCCCTTTTCCCATAACATCTTGCAAACTCAGGCTGTCTAAACATTTCAACATTTCAATTCTCACTGGTTCAGATGTGTTGCCTTATAGTTTTGAGAACCCCCAATTATGTGGCTAAGGTCATGCCACGAATATAAACTTTAAAAGCATCCCATAGGGTCGCACATGTGTCTACTGAGGCTGTGTTAACTTGAAAGTATGCTGTAACACATTTTGCCAACTCTGCTCTAAACACTGGATTTAGCAATGCCTTCAACTTAAATCACAACATCTGTCTATCCCCCGGGGATTCACCCAAAGTCAATGTTAATGTAATTGGGAAGTGGTCAGAGAAAGGCCTTGGCAATATATCAACATTGAAGAAAGAAACAGCATGAGCCTTAGATACAAAACACATATCTATACAAGAATGAGAATCAAGTACGGTAGAGTAGGAGTATATTTGTGATGTTGGGATGAGCAGTCTCCAGGTATCTACTACCCCTAGGTCAGTCATACTACCCCCTATCACTTGGGCAGCTTTTGGTTATTGCCAAACCTTATGTCTGAACCTGTCGAGGTCTGTATCTAATATTGTGTTGAAATCACCCTCCCCCCTCCCCCCGCCACACAGGATATCATGGGGTATAATGCCAGTACGTCTATTATGTCAGAGTAAAACACAGGATCATCTACATTTGGCCCATAAACATTCATCAACACCACCACTTGTCCCATCAATGTACCATGCAGTAGCACATAGCGACCCAGAGGGTTTAAGTGTACTTTCTTAACAATATATTGTATTGACTTGTGGATTAGAGTCATCACTCCCCTACACTTAGTAGAATATGTTGTGAAGAACCTAGCTTCTGGCAAACCTCTTGCAACCAGCAGTCACTGCATGTGTTTCTTGCAGAAATAGAATACAGGCTTTGTGTCCCTGCACATACAGTTGGAGTCTCCACATTTTAACTGGATCCCATCAGGGCAACCCATAACATGAGTCCTATACACATATCCGGCCAATACTGAGCATTTCAAAGGAATTGCCACTAGGCAATTCTGCACATAGACAACAGTAACGCCCATGTCAAGGACATTTTCTTTTGTAATAACCCCAGAGGAATGCAACCCAACACTTGCAACTTTGCATGGGGTGGCTGTTCGCTGGCTACAGCCCGGGCATCAACACTGCCATAACGCAATATATCTTGAACACATACCTGAAGAAGCCATGACGTTTTTAGATGAGTACTCACCTAGTTGAGCGGGGGTTGTATAGCCCTTGTTGCCTAGGCGAGTTTAATAATCGATACCTGCTGAAATAGTGGTGATGAGTAGCATGATTCGGCTGTTGCATGTTGATTGCATCCGTGCACTGAACATTGTTCTTCTGATTGATATTGTTGTTGCAAATTCCTCATCTGACACATTGTTGATTCCAAACTATGCACCCCATAATGTGTTCAAGATATATTGCATTATGGCTGTGCTGATGCCCAGGCTGTAGCCGACAAACAGCACCTCTATGCAAAATTTCAAGTGTTTTTGGGTTGACGGGTGTGGGATATGCATTCCTCTGGTTTGGAGAGGGGTGGGGGAGGGAGGTTGGAGTTTTGGGGTTATTACAAAAAATGTGCTGTTTTGTATGGCAGTGAACCTCATGCATGTATTCCATCATGCAGGGTATTTCAATAGATTCCCCTTGCTCTGGTGTATCACCTACAATACTTCCCACCTCTTACGCAGGTGTAGGTGCAGTTTATGGAGCTTTTCTTCTTTCCTGTGCCTTTTCGTCATGTCATCAATGTATTGTTCTGGTAAAACCAGGGCAAAGCGCAGTGTTCAGGTCTCGGGGAAGGGGGGGAAATAGTATAGTGTGGCAGTCAACCAGATCTCAGGATCCTCCGCTCCAGATACACAGGGGTTCTGATACAGCCGGTGCTCCACTGTGGCCACCTCCCTCGTCACTTACGACCAGTAACACTGGTCCAAGTGGGCATGATAAATGCAGGCCTGCTGGATAATGGCTGCTTGCCCCAAGGGTGTGTCCTGTATCACACACTGCAGGAGACTTGCAGCATATCTGATTGTGTTATTACTCTCGCACCATAGATGGGTGCACTCCCCTCCAAGTGGTTGGGCCATGTGCAGCCGCTGTAATGCAGTCTATTTCTCCCTTTCGCACCTCAAAAGGATAGATGGGAAGCCGCGTATTCACACACAAATTTCCTGTCCCGTGGGCCAATTGTCACCACAGTCCCAGCACTCTGGAATGGGGGTGGGCCACCACAGCATAGCACCCGCTGAGCCCCAGCGGGAACGTCTCAGCGGGTCGCCACCCGTATTGCTGGTCTGGCCGCAAGCTTAGCCGGCACATCCAATGGACTCATTAGTTTCTCATTGTCATTCTCTGATAACACTAATAGCATGAAAAAAACAAGTAATACATTAACATTTCCCAATATGTTAATGTGTTATATGGATATGTTATATGGATATATTCTATGATGGCTTGAAAGATCGTAATCTTCCTCAGCTGGTTGTTGGTCCCACGCACAAGTTGGGAAACACTCTGAATGTCGTTTTTGCCAACACAGCGTCCCTTTCTATTCAATCTGTGGAGCCCATGACTTGGACTGATCACCACTTGGTGACCTGTGCAATCCGGCTCACTCATGGACTACCAAAGATGTTACCTGAGCTGGCGGTCAGCCAAATTACAGAATCTTGTTCTCTCTGTTAAAGAAAAATGTGCAGCCACTACTGGGCCATCTATCTCTCTTCTAACCTCCTCTCTCCTACCCACGGCTAATGAAGTCACCGCTTTGAGCTATTTCCAACCACGCCAGCTCCCTTCTGAACCAGCGTTTCAGACCAGTTAAGAGCAGCCCGCCTGAGGGTTAGGAAGCTGGAGCGCCAATGGTGTTCTAACTATGACCCTGTTGATAGACTTAAGTTTAGGCCCTCTTTATCTGCCTACTCAGGGGTCATTTTAATGGCTAAGAAACGCTACTTTGCCCAAAAAATGGAGACTTCTCTAAATCAGCCTAAGGCACTCTTTACTGTTATTAAGTCCTTATCTTCTGCCTCCAAATGTACCCCCAGCATTAGACCGACTCAGGAGTTGTGCGACTCTCTATCAGAATTCTTTATAAATAAGTAGCAACCATCCATACCAATATTGCAGAGAGCATTCTCCCAGCAACTTATGGTTCTTTGCCGTGCGTATCCCCAATGGGCAGGAGATCCCGCAGCTATGATCTCAGGCTGTCGTCTTTTCCTCTTTTCTCTGAGGCCATGGTCTATAACGCTATGCTGAGGATCAAGTCCTGCGCTCCCTCTGATCCACTTCCACTGGGAGTGATGAAGGAGGTTTCGGCAGACCTCCTTAGTGAAATCACGGCAGCTGTTAACATCTCCTGCTAGTCAGGACTCATCCCCACTGTACTTAAGCCAGCCCTGGTCATTCCTTTACTAAAGAAGCAATCTCTAGACCCTGGACTGCCTTCTTATTTCCATCCTATCTCTCTTCTTCCATTTCTGATGACGCTCCTGGAATCACTGGTTTCCCCTATCTTGTCCTCCTTCCTTGATTCGGCCAGTTTCCTTGACCCGGCCCAGTCGGGGTTTCGTTCTGGCAGGGGCACAGAGAGTGTCCTTGTCTCTGTCCAGGATGACATTGCCAGACTGGTGGACAGTGGTGGTGTCGGAGCACTGATTCTTTTAGATCTGTCAGCAGCCTTCGACACCATAGACCACGCCACCTTGCTCTCTCGCCTGAACCAGACTGGGGTCTCGGGTGAGGCACTGGCTTGGTTCGTCTCTTTCTTGGCAGATAGATATCAAACTCGTTCTCTTCCTCCTTTTACATCTAAGTCTTGTCACCTTAGTGTGGTGTTTCTCAAGGTTCTGTTCTTTCTCCCATTCTCTTTAAAATCTATATCTTCCTGTTGGTGCGCCTTATCCGCTCCTTTGGCATCAGGTGCTATTCATACGCTGACGATATCCACCTTCTGAACAGCCTCGACCTTGATCAGACTGCAGTGTCAGCATGCCTTCATAAGTGCCTGACAGCTGTGGGGAAGTGGATGGGCCACAACTGATTGAAACAGAATGGGAATAAAACAGAGGTGCTGGTGGTGGGGTCTCCCTCTGACCCTTCACTTTGGATCTCCTCCTTCTGGCCTTCCTCCCTGGGCCCACTCCCGGTGCCCTCCGCCAAAGTAATAAATCTTGGAGTAACTATGTCGAATAATCTCTCTATGACCGCTCAAGTAGTGGCGGTTTGACAGTCCGGACATTTTCAGTTTAACATTCTTAGAAAAGTACTTCATTTGATTCCTGTCACCCTACGTCCCCCAGTTGTTGCTGCCATGATTCTGAGCAAGTTAGGCTACTGCAATTCCCTCTACATTGCCCAGCCTAAGGGGCTGGTAGGCCGTTTACAACGCCTTCAGAATATGGCAGCTCGGGTGGCAACAAGTCTCCCTGCGGGGCCCATATTACCTCCGTACTGCGCTCCCTACATTGGCTCCCAGTGGTCCAGTGCATTCAATTTAAAACACTGTGTATTGGTCATCGTGCTTTCCACGACCAAGGAGCTGAGTACCTGCGCACCAAGTTCATATGATACATCCCCAACCGCTCTTTGCAGTCGGCACCATCTGGCCTACTCTGTGTGCCTCCTTTCGGCTTGCCAGGGTGGGTGGCCAGGCATTCTCAGTTGCTGCAGCACAGCTGTGGAATGCCCTCCGACTATCGGTGAAACTTCTTTCTAATCATCTGATCTTCCAGAAAGCCTTAAGGACTGTTCTGTTCTGATTCTGCTTCCTTCTGTCAGACCCTTCTGTGCCTGGCTCTATGGCCTCCTCTCCTTTCTAGCGCCATGATGCCTTCGGGCGATCGTGTGCTGTACAAAATTCCATAACATAACAATAGTACACATTGTATGACCATTAAACAATAACACACAACAAAAGCAGCCTTTCCACGCGGTTGTTGTCATAAAAACAATCAAAAGTGCTATTGCATTGTCATATTTCTTGTCAAAAGATTAACATTATGAGAAACACACCAAACATGAGGAAGATTACTTCTCCTCAGCATCACCAATGATGCCTGTGATTTCCATCGTGTGACTTCCCTACGCCAAGCACATCAGCTTGCATTTCATCTCTCTGGCACTGTAATGAAAGTTTGTTTCATCTCCGTGCCGCCGCCTAACCTGAGTAAATACTTGGAAATGCTCGGGGAAAAACCTTAAACAAGGACAACCATGAAAACATAAGGCGTCTTTGACGAAAAGGCGATCCACAGAAATATGGCATTACAGAGGTAGAATCCACGGCAACCTCCTTTCCTCTCACAATACGATCCAAACTGATGATGCAATACACATGCGGGGGTCCGCACCTTCATGCTCGTGATGTCATCAGTTGCCGGATGGACTGGTGGGGAGCAGAGCTCTGCCGGGCCAACCACGGCAATGGCTCTCTCCACCACACACCACCAACCAGAGATCAAAGCAGGCACCAGAACCAGAACACATCCACGGACAACTCAGTGAGTGAAAAAATACTCTTCCACAAATAAAAATGATTGCCACATCTCCAGCCATTGCTGAAAGTAGCACTTTCTGTCCCCAACTGTATGCGCAGGCAAATACATACTCTAGGGGCACAGGGTTGTACCCCCACCCATGGGTGCCATAGGGTATCCCATGGGTCTGTACACCAAACCAAAAGAGAGAGCTGCACCGCCAGGAGTTCCACATGAACTCCTGCATGGAAAACATGACAGAACACACGATAGAAGGCAGTAAAGGACAAGGATATGGAGGCCCTGTCCCTCCGATGCATTTCCAACATCACAGTCCTTAAAAGGAATGTTTTGGAGTACAATGAGTGTAGTATTTTAGCACATTTGGCATGTTCTCTTTATTATCATGTACCTTACATAGCTCATTTTAACTACCATTGTATCAGTACTGTCTCTTTTGTCATTTATATTCCATACTCAGATTTTCTTTCTTAAAAGAATCCTTATAGCCGTGGCTATAAAAAAAGGGGAGTGATTGGTATATTGAGGATCGCACCTAGCAACAGAAACAACAGGGGTGTTTACCTATGGCTATTCAGCAGCCACCTGTTGCACATCATTGCTGCCAGTGGGTAAAAGTGGTACCTTGTGCAGCTGCATCTATATTCTAGCAAATGGCACGTTGTGTGTTTATGGACGTGTGGTAGCCAACATTTTGGGTGGAATAGCATTATAGATGCATTGAGTGTTTTGGGGGATTGGGAGAGACCAGGGGAGTGGAGGAGGACCATGGGGAGTGAAGGGGTGGGGCTGGTAGGCATGGTAAGGTCACTTGTTTGGAGTTTGGGGTAGTGGAAATACATTTTTTAATTCATGTTTTTTTTGTGTAGCCAGGGCTAACAGCAAACGGTCATGAAGGGGCTTTTGAATAACCACTTCTATGAAAAGCATGTGCGAAGACACGTCAATGCTTTTCATCATTGTATTAGTTGTAGCTGTAGGCATGGCTATGGTTATAGCCATGTCTACTAAACCATACATTTCATATTGTTATGTAGATGATACAGCACAGAATTTAATTTGTGTGTGTTATTTTATGTGTTTAGGTGTTCCCTTGTTTTATTTGAAGTTTTGAAGATTGTATTAGTTTGTTTTTGAGTCTGCAAAAAAAATTATGTGAAGTCACGGCTACAAAGCAAGATCTGCAATCGCATTGAATAGCCGCAGGTGGAAAAATGCTAAGTGGCGAAAATAAGATTTTTGTGACTTTGATTCTTTGTTATTGGTTGTTGTTACTTTTCTATTTGTGTAGCTCTCTGTGATAGGTTGTAGCGAAAATGTGTCATTCATTTATTCATTTTATTAGAATATAGTCCTCTTTTTGGTACGTATTTTGGAAAGTATAAAAACCCACCATTTTCTGAATTTTCATCCTTTTGATTCCAGAACTCTCAGTGTGTACATGGCAGGAGTGTGGCTGATGTGAAAGTAAGGGTTAATAAATATTTACATAGTTGAAGGTATTTTTGCAGTGTTGTGTGTGTTAGTTATATTAACCACTGATATCAGATGCTGCTAATTATCATTTTTTTCATCTGCTTTGATTGTGTGGCAAGTATTTTTTAATGTATTTTGTAACTTTCACCAACAAGGACTTACAAAATTAGATTTGTCAATTTCATGTTTGCATTCATGGCAGTGATGTTAAAGGTTTATTTCATTGTATTTGTTGTAATTTTTTTTTTTTTAAATCTTTTTATTGACAACATACACGACAGGGTGGGCCTATTGGCCTGTTCCACCCGCAATAAATGCAAGAGAAAAATAAAACACATTGTCAAAAACATTTTCTGGTTAACTCCCAACCCCCCTTCCGCCCTCCCAGTCCCGCCCCCCAAACAATTGTTACGCCAACTTTAGGGAAAATGCAACTATATTTAGCATAGGGAAGAACACTTGCATAGCGCTTTGATAAAGAAAAGTGATCCTTGAAACAGTGGGGTAAAATCATGTGGTGATTAGGTCAGGGCAAGATCAACCCTCTGAGGGGCATGGGGACCAGCGCATTGCATCCATTAGTTTAAGCATTTGTTCAATCGCCCCTCTACAATCGCATAGTGATACAATCATCATGCAGCAGTACTGCCGTCCACTCCTGGACAAAATCAGACATAGTATTATTTGCTATTGCCGAGAGTTTTTCGTAGCTGAATATCACTCTGAGCTTGCAGAGCCATTCCTCTTTGGAGGGGGCCAGGACACTTTTCCATTTTTGCGCTAGCGCCAGTCTCCCTGCCCGCAGCATGGCGCATATAACCTTGGGGAAGGCATTCACCTCCGACTCTGGCATAGGGGAGCCCAGTAGGATTTCCAGCGGGTGCAAAGATGGACCATAACCCTCGATATCCTTGATCCAACTGAGGAGCTCCGTCCAGTATACCTGTATGGACGGGCAACTCCACCACATATGAAACCAGGTTCCCCGTTGATGGCATCCCCTGGGGCAGAGGGGGGAAACATCCCGGTACATTCTAGACAATAGCGCCGGGGGGCGATGCCATGAATGGAGGATTTTAAAGTTATGTTCCATAGCTGCTGTGTAAAGGGAGCCTGTGAAAATGCACTTGAAAACCGCCCTCCAGGTGTGGTCCTCTATTGGCATCCCCAACCTCTCTTCCCATATGCGCTTGAAGGGTTGTCTGCCTTCTAGGTTGGCTAGAATCAGCACACTATAAAACTTAGATAGCGAACCTTTGCGGGATTTACTTTTGGCCAGGATTAGTTCAAATGGGGTGAAGGGGCGGCTAAGCTGAGCGGACCACCGTGGTTGGGTAAGTATCCCTTTCAGCCGCAGGAATTCAAAGACCGTGGGGGGCTTGTCCACCAGAGCATCTGTCAAGTTATCGTATTCAATGAAGCCCTCCTCTCGTGTAAGCTGGGAGACTCTTTCCAGTCCCATGTCAGACCAGGCCTGGGTGTCCCGAAAGCCCCTCATGTCCAGATCGATGGGCGGGCCCCAGAGGGATGACAGAGGAGAAGGCCATGTAGATATCAAGTTATTAGTTTTGCTGGGTTTCCACAGTGACCAGAGGACTGCTAAGGTAGGATGTGTTTTGAGTTGTGGGGGGAGTGACCTGGGAGGGGCCCAGAGATAGTCCCTGACCTTCCTCGGGTGTGCGTGGGTGTCTTCGATATACGTCCAGAATGTACGCATATCGTCCCGCATGTGCTCCAACATCACCCTGAGCTGAGCTGCTTTATAATAGAGCCTAAAATCGGGGAGTCCGAAGCCACCATGGGACTTTGGGAGGGTCAGAGTGGAAGTTTTAACCCTGGGCCTTTTGCCGTTCCATATGAAGTGGAGGACGTGGGACTGGAGCACCTCGAAAAAGGCTTCAGGTATCACGACAGGGAGAGCTGAGAAGAGATAGAGAAGGCGAGGTAGAATGTTCATCTTAACCGAGACCATGCGTCCAAGCCAGGAGAGCGTGAGGGGGGCCCATCTTTTGAGGTCGCTGTTGACCTGGGCGAGGATTCCAGGGAAATTCCCCTGGTATAGGAGTGACAGATCTCTGGGGATGGTGACGCCCAGGTACCTTGTGGATGCTCGCTCGATTCTAACCCCTTGAATGTCGGTTTTGTTCTCAATATCCTGTTCCCCTGGGCCCATTGGCATAATGCTTGATTTGGATGCGTTTATTCTCAGCCCCGAAAAGGAGCCGAAAAAGTGTATGAGATCGAACAGCCTCGGTAGGGATTTGTGAATGCTGGTCAGATAGCCCAATATGTCGTCTGCGAACAGAGAGAGCTTAAACTCACACTCACCACATCGTATACCCCTAATCTCCGGGTCGTTCCTAACCGCTATTGCCAGGGGCTCCATGGCCAAGGCATATAGGAGAGGTGACAGGGGACAGCCTTGCCAGGTGCCTCGGGAAAGGTAAAAGGGTTCGGATGTACCCCCATTAACAGATACTCTCGCCGAGGGTGAGTTATATAGAGCTGCGACCCACCTACAGAAATTATCTCCCAATCCCATTTTCCTAAGAACCTTGATCATGTAGGGCCATTCGACCCGGTCGAAGGCTTTCTCAGAGTCGAGTGAAAGGAGGTATCCCTCCACTCCCTGCTCGGTGGCCTCATGCATGAGGTCGAGGGTTTTTCTGATGTTATCTGACCCCTGGCGCCCCGGGATGAAGCCCACTTGATCTCCATGTACCAGGGTGGGGAGGAATTTTACCAATCTGTTCGCCAGAAGTTTCGCCAGTATTTTGACGTCAGTGTTTAGGAGTGATATGGGGCGATATGATTGGCATAGGGCTGGGTCTTTGCCGTCTTTCGGTAGGACCACTATCAATGCTGACATCATTGTGGGCGGGAGGGACCCTTGGTTTAGCGCACAGTTAAACAGCTTGGCCAGGAAGGGGGCGAGAGTGGATCTATAGGTCTTATAAAATTTGACTGAGAAGCCGTCGTCCCCCGGGGCCGTGCCACTTTTTAGGGAGGAGATAGTGTCAATTACCTCTTCCGGGGAAATAGGGATTTCCAGAGTGCCGGCCTTGTCTGGGAGCAGGCCCGGGACAGGGAGGGAGTCCAGGAACCTATCAACTTCTATCCCATCCCCCTTATATTCTGAGCAGTATAATTTTTCATAATATAGCCTGAATTGTTCCGCTATTTTGGAGTCCCTTGCGGTCGAGTTACCGTCCACAGAGCGGATTGAGTTCACTCTCCTGCTGTTCCTAAGTTCGCGGAGTCTCCAGGCCAGTATCTTGTCGGCCTTTTCCCCTTTTTCCATATATTTTTGTTTCAGAAATGAGAGCTTCCTTTCCGTTTGCCCTATCTGGAGGTGAGCCAATTTAGAGCGCAGCTTCTGCAATTCCTCCCACTGCCCAGGGAACATCTGTGTTTTCAGTTTACCACCCGGTTGTATGGCCTCTATCTTGGTTTTCAGGTCTTTCTCTTCCCGGTCCCTCTCCCTCTTTTTCCCCGCCCCAATGCCGATTAGGGTGCCTCTGATGGTTGCCTTAAATGCTTCCCATACTCCCATAGTGCCCACCTCCCCGTTGTCGTTCAGGGAGAAATAATCTTCTATGGCTGTAAGAAGGGTTTGGCGCGTCTCCTTGTCGTGTAGAAGAAGGTCGTTACAACTCCATCGGGAGCTGGCTACAGGGGCAGGGGGGAGGCCAATCCTAATCTTCACCATGTCATGGTCCGTCCAGGGGACGGTTTCCACCCCAGCGCTGGAGATCTCACCCTGCATAGTTGAATCAACCAGAATATAATCTATACGCGAGAAGGCATCGTGAGGCTTAGAATAAAAAGTGTAGTCGGGGTTCAGTCCTTTCTTGGGTGTACTCGTGTCACACAGCCCCAATTCCCCATTCACTGCCTGGAAGGTTGAGGCCAATTTTTTGTGGAGGCGGATGTTGGGACAAGGGTTCACAGACTTTCTGTCCCTTTCGGGGCAGAGCACCATATTAAAGTCCCCTCCCACCAGGAGGGTCCCCTCCGCAAATGACATTATTGTCCCCTTCATGCTCTCCCAGAAAACGTCCTGCGACTCATTTGGGGCGTATATGAAAACCAAGGTGAACAGGCGTCCCCGCACATCCCCTTTTACCATGAGATACCGGCCTTCGGGGTCGGCCTGTGCCACCTTAAACCCAAAATGAGCCCCGGGAGACACTAGTAGAGCCACTCCCCTCTTCTTGGACTGGGTAGAGGCTGAGAATACCTGATCTATATTTTTAGCTTTGAGCTTGGGCTCTTTCCCCCGAACCCAGTGGGTCTCTTGCACGAAGAGAAACTGTAGTTTTGTCCTCGTAAATTCCCGCATGAGCAGTGACCTCTTGGTGGGTGAGTTGAGACCCCGAACGTTCAGAGACCCCACTGACAAGGATTGGAGTGAATCATCCATTAGGACGCATTGTGAAGCACCTAGCTCCAATTTCAAAGTTGCAAGCGTTGTTACTCCCTCTATGTTTCAGCACCACGCTGAGGGTTAGGAACAGCCCCCAGGGTGTGATCAAGTCCCCAAACGTTGGCGTACTATAACAGATTCCCCAACATCCCAACATCCCCTCTTCTCTCCCCCCGCCCTCCCCCCCCCAGATCGCCTGGTTGTGTTGAGGCATCGTCCCAAAGTCACACAACCGGCCAACCATGTCTCCCCCCTCCGGGCTCGTTACCTCATTATAAACACCCATTCGAGCCCCCCCCGCCCCTTCGGGCTAGTAGCAAAAGTTTGAAATGCAACAACATCCCCCCTTTGCATCGTCGTGCGGATAAGGTTTCCATCAGATTCTAGCATTTTATTTCAGTTATTCTGAGGGTCCGGCGACGCTGGTGCCACTCTCCTGAATTTCCTTTGGCCTCGTACTCTGCGCCTCTCCTTTGGAGCGTTGATCTTTTTTGGGCCCTTCGGGGTGCGCTCACGGTCGCGGTCTCCCGGTTCAGACTCCGAGTTATCTAGGAGTTCGCCAGATACTCTTTGGATGTCGTCTTCGGTGATCAGGGTATACTTATATCCCTCGTGCTCGAAAGAAAGTGAAAAAGGGTACCCCCATCTGTATCGGACTCCCTTGGCTTGGAGCATTTTCGTCAGAGGGGAACAAAGGCGGCGTCTCGCCAGAGTGAAGGCCGACAAATCTTGGTATACGGAGATTTGGGCCCCCTCACATTCCACCGGGCCCTTCTTGCGAGCTAGTTCGAGGATCCTGCTTTTCTCGGAGAAATAGTGGAAGCGAACTAAGACGGATCTGGGGCCCCTGGAGGCTGCCCCTGCTCTGTGGGCCCTGTCAATGGTGGGTTCGTTAGTGTTAGTTCCGTCAAAAAGCTCTCCCACCACCGCGTTGACTGCCTTGATAATGTCTGCCTGGGTTTCCCCGTCCTGTTCCGGGAAGCCCAGAAATCGCAGGTTGCAGCGCCTTTCCCTGTTTTCCAAATCGTCCATTTTCAATGAGCATTTTTCTTCTCTCCTCTCAAGTTCAGACAGGCGCATGTCAAATTGCGATTCGAAAATGTCACTCGAAGGTGTGTTGTTCTCCAGCGACTGCACCCTGTCTTCTATGTTGTCAACCTTTTTGTCTAGGGTGTCCAGCCTAAGAGTGATGTCAGCACGGAATCCTCTAATTTCATCCAACAGGGCCGCCATTCCCCTGGAGACCGAGGTTGCTTCTGTTGTTTCTTGCTGTGTTTGGGCGGCCATTTCAGGGGTTGTGTGGGGCTCCAGGGATGGGCGCCGAAACCTCTGCAGCGTTTCCCTCCAGGTCATAGGCCTTCACTGGGCACTCTTGCTCCCCGGTGTCCGCCCCCAAGTAGTTGAGGCCGCCGGGGCCTGCCCGTCTCCTTTGCGTCCCGGGGGGAGCGGGGGCCCCTGGGATATCTGCGGCCCGGGGTGGGAAGGAGGTTCACCCCGTTTATTATTTTTCCTTTTGTTTTTTTTTTTTCCCCCCTTTGCGTTGGGAGCCGTGAGTTTTATTGCCCCCGGTGGGTGCCCAGCCCCGGGGTTGGTCTCCTTACCTCGGGGGGGCCTCGCCCACGCCACTCGTGTTCGCCCCGCGCGGGCTTCGCCAGAATCTGCGCACTCCTGGGGGGGTTCCTCGTCCTGTTGCGGCGTCTCCTTCTCCCGCTCCTTGGTCTACCTCCTGGGCCGATCCGCTTCCTCAAGCCGCCGTCGGGTCTCGGCAGGATCCCTTGGCCTCGGACGCCTAGGCCTTTACGAGTCCTCTCTGGGCCCGGGCTCGCAGTTGCTTCCCGCGGAGCCGCAGGGCCGCAGGAGGGAGGGGCTTTGCGCCCTCGAAGTTCGTTGGCTCGGAACTCCGGTTCCGCTCCGCTCCCGGGTCTCAGGTTTGGACCGGGGGTGCCCGGCACCATCGTACTGGGGGGGGGGTGTTGGTGTCTCGCTCCGGGGGTGTCGGGGGGGGCTCGGGTCCCTCGATCAGCGCCCTTGCGGGGAGACGAGCGGAGATGCTTCAACACATCTCGGCGCCCCCTGGTGGATCCAGCTTTGTTGTAATTTTAATGCACTTTCAGCTATGCAGTACTCATAGCTGTTTTTAGTTTTCTGTGCGGTAGTACAGTTGATGGTGTTTTGCAAGTTCCTTTTAGTCATTTTTTATTTTTTTTATTTTCTTGTAGTTGCATCGTTCCCATCATCCCAGTGGACTTGCATCAGATATTGTACAGTTAAGTCCTGTGAAATGCCAACCCATATTCAACACATAGTGATACTGCTGGAGATGGAAGCAGCACATCTGTAGACAGTTCCTGAAAAGCCTCCTTTGTGAACATCTCTAGCATTTCGGATGATTCTTCAAATGGAGTGCGCCAGTGCTGCAGGTGTTTCAAGACTCTGGCTGTTGGTGGCAGCACCTTTCAGGTTGATGCTGCACAACCACCGCTCACAGCTATAGTAAAGAGGGAAGGCCATATGTAAGTCAGAAAAGGCTGCAGCCCAGTTTGAAGGCCCACTTCTTAGTGTCTTTTGCACAAGGTGCATTGGACTTTCTACATTTCTTTTTTGCTACAAAATATGAAAAACTATTTTTTTTTTATAAAGCACTAGTGCTTCTATCTGTTTGATTGTTTTCTACTGCATGTTCTCCAAGTGTACTTATCGCACCCTGTGCTCTCTTGTTCTGCAAGTATGCTTAGCCTTCCCCATTCTCTGGCCTGCAACCACCGAGTATAACATCATTTGTTTATTCTGCCCCAGTTTATATATCCCTGTTTGTTTATTGTGGTAGTTTTTAAACATGTTTATATGGGTTATTGTATGGTTTTTTTTAATCAAAGTTTGATTTTTTTCCCAATGGCCTAATGATTAGTATGTGCAAAGAGAACATCAGTGTTGTATGCTCAAATATTGTATCTTATACAGTGCATGAGTCGCACTGCATGAGTCGCACTGCATACAAGATATGAGCGCCATCAAAAAAAGTATATTAAATTGAGCACATTTGGCATGCTCCCTATATTATCATGTGCGTTACATATCTCCTCCATCCATTCCATGTATTTATTCATTGTACTGTGATAGAAAAAAAATATTGCTTGTCACCTCATATATTACTATTAGAAATGGAGGAAGATTATATGAGGAGAGAAGGTGGCATTTTTGTATTTACTTTCTGACTGGATGTTTATTGTTTTTGTGGTGGGTAGATGCCAATTGGATATCAAGTGCCTCAGATGTTGTTTAAATGTTCAACTACCAGAGAATGTAGTTTTTTGAGTGATGTTAATATGTGCCAAAAAACTTTAGATTATATTGTATCATTATATTAAGAATTGTTTTATATAGTAAATTTGTATTGTTTGAGAGTGAGGTGTGGTTTTAGGTGATTGTGCTATCTTTGGGGTAAGTGTATTGTTTCTTTGGACATTTGACACATGCAGCCCATTTCAGAAGGATAGGAATGTCATTGTTCAGAAGACAGTAGAGATTTTCCGAATTTTGAGAATGGGGTTCATAGTGATGTTGAGGACATAGGTTATGTGTTGTCAAAGCATTGGCTTGCAAAGTTGCAAAGTTATTTTGGTTCTATAATATTACTTTAGACAGAGTGTTTGAAATGAAAGGTTTATTCTGCAATTGTGAAGAAATATTTTTGACAGGGAGGACAGGTTTATTTCTCTTTGGGAAAAGAAAGAGCACAGACAAATGTTCCAAGATGTTTTTAATTGTAATAGATATGAAGAATATTTCTTTGATTGAAAATATATGTTTTGGTTATATATTGGGAAAATAACCCAAATGCTTTTTTAAGAGCCACCCAGTGGACTTTTTAACTATATTGCAAAAGGAAAATACCTTTGATGCCTTTTTTTAAATAGCCACAGTTACAGCAGCTGCCAATGAAATATTGCACCCTATCAGAGGGGTTATAGCCACAGGTACCACTGAGCCAATGGGACATTGTGTATTTTCTGGTGGTTGTATCTGTGGCTTTAACTTTCACCTTATACCAATTCTTGTGCATTGATCATGATATTTTATGGATTTTTACAGTACACAATTTTACATGTGTTTTCAATTCTATGCCCTCACGTGTACCTTTGTGTTGTTTGAATGTTTACATCTTGTTGATATGTCTTTTTGAATCTTGAAAAAGTTTACAGATAGCCGCTGCTACTGGCTGTTGACCAGACCCGTGGCTACCCATGCTCCAATTGGATGTCATAATATGTGGCATGCTTTGGTAGCCGCAGGTATGAACCTGCTGTTCATACCCACAGTTATAGCTGTTTTTAATTTGGTGCAGTGATCATATTGTTTTATAGATGTTTAGTACAGATTGTTACATGTCTTTCTGTTTGGATGTTCTCACCTCAAAGCATGGGTGATCTAAATTTGAAACCTTTACAATATGTGTTTTACAGTGCATTTGAAAAATGTATGTGTACCGGCAGCTATGGGAGGGTCCTTGCAGTGTGACCGGGGTTATAGTTATTTAAAAAATAAATGGTTTTGTTTAATTGTGTTTCTAGATGTTCAAACTATTCTTAAGAAGTTTTGTTTTGGGGTATATTGACTGTTATAGGTTATAATAATAATGTGTTGGCCATTTTACTTGTTTCCTTTAGACAGTCCACTTTCTGTGCTATTGATTTCTGAAAGCTATGAAAGTGACCTTTTGTGACCTTTGACAGTCAGATTCCCGAACTCTGAGTTTGCAGTTGTTCTGTGTTTGACTGTTGTGAAGATCTTTTTGATCTTTAGAGCAGCTGAAGGTCAGTGATTGTGTTTTTGCATATTGTATATATAATATGAATTGTTGTTTATATAAGATATATTAAGTAAGTTTAGGTTTCTGGTTTAGTAATGTTTATAAGTATTATTTGCAAAGTACAGTTTTCCATATTTTACTTCAGTGTTTTCAGGAGAGTGATAAAGCAGTAACACATGTTATGCTATGGTTATGTGTGAGAAAAATGTATTTCCAATTAACGGTTGTTTCACACTGACATTGGAAGATGTGAAACAAATGGTGTTGCATAAGAAACCATAGTGTCAACCAGGCAGCATAACTCTATTCTTGACAAATATAGCAGCTGTGTATGTGCTTTGTAGTGGGATATCTATCTGTTTCCTGAGACCTTATATTAGTGACTTTCTACTGTGTTAAAGTTGTGGAAGTGTTTGAATGTGGTTTTAAATTTGAGAAGTGTTATGAGGCAGTGCACATGATGATGTTCGCAAATGTTCTTTTGCTTTTTGTGTGGAGATTTCTGGATTCTGTCCGGTTTCTGGGACAGTTCATTTCAACTGGTAAGTTTGCAGTGAACATTTCTTCTCTTGAGAAGTGGTTTGGGTATTTTACTCTGAAGTTATGGCTACAGTATGCCAGGTATGACTATATTTATTTGGCGTTTTAGGCAAATACAACAGGTACGTGGTTTTTGAGATATTATTAGGCAAAGCAAAGAAGGTGAATTCATAGTGGCTAAGGCCTCATAGTTTGCATTTAATCTTTTCTGCAGTAATCTATCAAATGTGCTTGCCTCTATTTATATAGGTATGACCTTGCAAATCACATGTTTTATGCATATATTTCACTTCATTTGTGCATACACATCTTATTTATGCTATATGAGCTGATCAATACCATTCCACTTTACGCAGGCACTAAGAGCAGAGCTCTGCATGGGTCATTGTTTTATAACGCAGAACTTCTACTCTAATATAATTACTGCATTATGTAGCTCGGCTATGTACAGTTTCCTCACTAATATATGTAAATTGAGTCTAACATTTCGGTCACAGATACAAAAGTAGATTTCATCACTGCATTGTATGTTAAACAGTATTGGTACTGTAATATATGGCACCAGTGCATGCGCATGAGACTTGCCTGTGTGGAAGACAAAACAAAATGTTGGTAGCAAACTATGAATAATAAACCGTAACCATATCTGCCACTTTCATAATTTGCTTGGCCATGTTGTGCTTTGGGAAGGCAGGGACCTACTTGAGTACCATGCTATTTCATCACATGTGTTGTTACACAATGTACAGAAATAGGAAGATGTAAAATGAATGGGGTGCAAAGTAATTTCCATCATCAAACACACAGCATACCGCTACCCTTGAAATATATTGCAGCTGTTTTTGTGCTGCGAAGTTTGATATTAAGCTCTTTCCCCATGACCCCATATTAGTAACTCCTTAAATGTCAGATTTGTGGAAGTGTTTGAATGTGGCCTTAAATATGATAAGTCTTATGATAGAATGCATCTGAGCAATACTAACTTGGTTATGATGTAGGCAAATGTATTTATCCTTATTTGCTGTAATTCATGAATTCTGCCATCTTGCAGGCAAAGGTAAATTCAACTGGTAAGTTTCCAATTAATATTTCTTCTCTTGAGAAGTGGTTTGGGAATTGTACTCTGAATTTATGGCTACATATGCAAGGTATGATTAATTGATAGGTTATTTATAATGTGCCTATACACAAGTGTATCAAGGCGCAACCAGGCAGAGAGGGGAAAACAGGGGGTAACACGACAAACAATCTTACTAGGCCTGGTATCAATTATATTGGGCAAGTGCACAGACAAGAAGCGCAGGGGAGAGGAAGGGGGGGAAGTGCACATAGTGCAACAGTGCCCTGGGTTAAGTGCAAGGAAGGCAGGGCCTCCAAAGGGTACACGCCACAGCAGTGCAAGGAAGGCCAGGGGGCAGTGCAGGAAGGCCTGTAGGCAAGTGCTAGGGTCTGGACAGTGGGGCAGTGGGGCAGGTGTCCTATTTGACTCAGAGGAGCACCAGGCATCCAGTCAATGTAACTGAGCAGGAGGAATGAAAAGATGGCAGAGGGAAGGTAGGGAGAAAACAAGGAGGGGGAAGGTTAGCAGGAGAAAGGCAAAGAGAAGGAAGAGGAGAAAAGGAAGTTCTTGAGGAGCTTCCAGAACTTAAGGTAGTCCGGCTCAGGGTGGAGAATGGCAGGGAGGGCATTCCAGAGGGAGGCACCTGCACAGGAAAGAAAAATACCATCCAGTCTCTACTTGGAGAAACGACTCACCCGCAGTGAATTGGAAATAGATGAGCAGAGGGCTATGGAAGGAAGGTACTTAGGAAGAGAGCTTTGGAGATAGTATGGACCCCTGGCTCCAGAAAACCTTGTGGATGATGAAGAGGGTCTTTAACGTGATCCTTGCAGCCACCGGGAGCCAGGGGAGAGATTTCAGAGCTGGAGAAATGCGGTCCCTGGGCTTGAGGCCAAGGATAAGTCCTATTTTGGATTGGTTGCAGAGGGTGGAGTATAGAGTTACGTAGATTGAGAAAGAGGCTGTTGCAATAGTCAATCCTAGAGAGAACCAGGGCTCTGGAGACCGTGAGCTTCTGGGTGAAGGTGAACAAATTTAGAATACCTCAGAGGAGGTGCAGTTGGAAATGGGACTTTTTGGAGATGTCCGTGATGTGTGACGAGAAGGAGAGAGTGGAGTCAAAGATAAGACCTGGGTTTTTTGCCTCACAAGATGGTGAGAGCGCAGGGCCAAGGGAGGCTGACCAGAGTGAAAGGTGAAAAGTGAGAAGGAATCCTAATGAGAAGGATCTCCATTTTACTGGCATTAAGGCACAGATCATTAGAGGCACAACATGCCTGAATAGTGGAAAGACATTCAGGGATGAGCGAGGAGGAGGCAGAGGGTAGCCTGTATGAGAGCTGCATGCAAGCCACATAACACTGAAAGTTAGAGGAAAAGGTAAAGATCAGGCAGGCCAAAGGGGTCAGATAAACATTGAAAAACAGGGTGAGAGGTTAGATCACTGGGGAACACCACATGTTGACAATGTGATGGAGGAGAGGAAGGGCACAAGTTCAACCTGGGAAGGTCAATCCAAGAGGAAAGAGGATAGCCATGCCAGAGCCTCATCCGTGATGCCCAGGGAATGTCGAAGATGGGTGATCAGGATGTTGTGGTTCACTATGTCAAAAGCAGAAGAAAGGTCTAGGGAGATGAGGACAGAGGGAGAGTTAGAGTCAAGGTTAGAGAGCAAATCTTCATAGGCATTCAGGAGAGCAGTTTCCGTGCCTTTGGCTGCTCAGAAGCCAGAATGATGGTCATGGAGAAAACCAACAAATTCAGTGTGCAGGGTTTGTTGGGAGATAGCCAAATTCTCCAGGAGTATGCCCCGGAAAGGAGTGATAGAAATCGGGTGATAGTTTGCCGGGATGTGGGGGTCGGCAGAAGGCTTTTTGGGGAGCAGGAGGTGGACAAGGGATTGCTTGGGAGGCGAGGGGAAAACTCCAGTGGCAAAGGAGTGGTTGCATCAATCAGCCGAGGCTGTAGTTAGAGAGTCTATGTTGTCCTAAATAGTACTCGAGGGGCAGTGAGACACCTGTTTGGATGAGACATTCATAGACCGGACCTGTCAGGAAACCTTGTCAAGTGTGACAGGAGAGAGGGAGGAGAGGAGGAGGGCAGAAGGGGTGGATAAAGAGGGCCCGAGAGAGGTAGAGGGAGGGCAGGGAGCATATGAGATTAAGGACAGGATATCCTAAGTTTTTGTGGTGAAATAAGAGACCAGGGCCGAACAGAGTGCCTGGGTGGGTGTGGTAGATGAAGATACTGCAGCAGGATTGGCCAGCTATTGCCGATTTTAAAACGTGTGGCTGTATTGTTAGATACAACAGAGATGCAGGCTTGAATGTAGACTCTTTTTTTTATAGAGGATGGAGAGTCTATATTGCCTGTGGAGTAGGCAGCAGGCTAGTTTATCAGAAGGTGAACCTGAGGCTCCCCATTTCCATTCAGCTGCTCTGCATTTGCGTTACAGGGTGGTCAGATTGGAGTCATACCAAGAATTGCACTTTTTGGCAGGCTTCAGGTGGATCCCCATGACAGGGGGAAGGATGTCAAGAGTGTTAGAGATGGAGAGGCAAAAGTTGGAAAGTGCTGTGTCAGGATGGGAGTCAGCCGCAGGATTATGTGGAGGAGAGTAGGTGGAAGCAAAGGCTGCCACTGACACTCTCTTCATGGGTCGGATGACCGTGAAGGTGGGTGGCAGTGCTGGGTTGGCCATGGCCAGGGGAACAGGAAGCTTCAAGTGAGAATAGAGAAGAAAATGGTCAGTCCAGGAGACAGAAGTAGTGAGAGGGTTAGAGAGAGGGATGCCAAGGTGTATCCAGCAGAGTGGGTCAGACCAGAGGGTAGAATAGAAAGAGAGAGAGAGTCAGAGAGGTTGCAGGAATGCCCTGAGGAGTCAGAAGAGTCCAGTTAGATATTGAAATCCCTGAGGAGGAGAAGCTGGGAGGTAGAGGAGAAAAGAAGTGAGGTCAGCCCATTCAGTGAGGAAGACGAGCCTGGCCAGGTGGCCTGTAGATGGTGACCAGGGTAATAGAGGAGCCAGGAGAACCAGCGAGCCTGCATACCAGGCATTCAAAGGAGCAGTAGGCCTGAGTGAGAATGATGGGGACAGGAATCCACTCAGGAAAGATCAGGGCCACTCTGCCTCCGGGCCTGTTGGGCCTGGGCTCAGAGAGGATCTTGTAGCCCACAGGGAGAAGTGTGTCAACACTTGTGACAGAGCTGGCCCTAAACCATGTCTCGGTAAGAGCGAGAACATCTAAATCCAGCATTCAAGAAGGTGGAAGATGTCAGAGGAGTGTTTGACAGTAGAGCAACAGTTTAGATTAGCAGTGTGGAACAGATTGCCACTTTTGAAAGACTTCGGGGAGGTGTAGAGGGAACATGGGTCTGCGCCAGAAGTGGCAGAGGAGCTTGGGAGGTTGAGAGAGAAAGAGGAAGAGGAGCCAAGGAAGATGTGAATGGCAGAGGGGTCAGAGAGGTGGTGGCCAAGGGATGCAAGGTTGCCAGGATAGAGGCATCTGGCAAGGGAGCCAGAGAGGTAGAGGACAAGGGAAGCAAGGAAGCCAGGAGAGCCAACACTGGTAAGAGAGCCAGAGAAGTGAAGGGAATGGCTGGCAAGGAAGCCAAGGAGGTAGATGCCAAAGGACCCAGATAAGCAGAGTGAGGGGATGGCAATGGATCCATGGAGGTAGGTGGCAAGGAAGCCAGAGCAGTGGAGGGATGGGGTGGCAAAGGAACCATGGAGGAAGATGGCAAGGGAGCCAGGGTGGTGGACAAAGGTGGCTGAGGGGCCAGAGCAGCAGTAGACAGGTTGGCGGAAGGAAGAAATTTGATGACCAAGGGAGGCACCCATCAAAAAAAGAAGGTTTTGCTGAGGCCCTTGTACCAGGATGGTACCATAGAGATATGCATTAATGGAAGGAGGCTAAGAGGCCCTCCCTACGTCTGCCACCATTAATGGGTTAGGAGGTGTAAGGAGAGAGCAGAGCGACCATATGAAGGTTCCATAGGTTTAGTGAAGGAACGACAAAGAGGATGTCAGTGAGAGTCTCTCTGGCGGAAGCACTGTCATAGGTGTAAGCATTGGCAAGGCCTGGGTTGGAGACCAGTGTCCTTCTTAAGCTTCTTCCTGCCAGACTTAATGAGAGGAAAAGGATAGGAGATAGAGAAACAATTAGAGAAGATGGGGGAAATATAGAGAGCACCATAGTGGGTGTGGGAGGGAGGAGAGAAGGCCCTTTGCAAGGCTGAGAAACTGATGTGCAAGGGAGGGGTACAATGGGAGGGGTAGGGAGATAGAGCTAACACAGGGATACACAAGTACAGGGAACAAACTAAGAATCGTAGGTTACAGTAGGGTTACAACATCTACAACAGAGTACAAAGAACAGGCAATGACTACCAATAGTCGGAGTCGTCTCAGAGCACCCTAGGGGGAAGAGCGGGAAGCCAGAGTGGGGGAAGCTAGAGAAGAGGTGGACATCCTATTGGAAAAACCATATCATAAGAACAGAGCTATGGCCCAATAAAATATGTAGGAGGAACTAGTTGCAGGAGTCCAAAAGCATTCACCTAGAAGGAAAAAGCAGGAGATGTGAGAGAAGTGCAAGAAAAACATTAGTAGTAATGTAGAAACAGAGTACTGCTACTCTGTAGAAAGGCAACCTAGTGGATGCATGGGACACCTTGCAAGGAAAGAAAATGCTTTAGACCATTAATAAAGAAATGTCCACTGGGATGGGGGCAAGGGCAATATGGATGAGGTTTGCTAGGGTAGGTTTCTGGGGCTGCCCAGGGTACTTGGCCATTCAAACCCTATTGAGAGTCGGGGTGGACAATGCAGGGAGGACACATATGGTGATGTCTTTTGTTGATTAGCTCTTGTAGCAATTAGTTTGTAGGTGAAATGCAGGATGTGGGTCAGGCCATTGGCCCTATAAGGCCTGAACAGGTACAAACAGGTGAGGTCCTTGTCTTTTCACGTCCTTTGTTGGGGACGCCAAAGGAGGACTGATTAAATCGGTGGTGGGAGGAGCAAGTGAGTGGCAGGGCCTGTTCACATGACCAGCAGTGTCTTCAATGTTGTCTGCCTGGATCTGGCCTACAGTGCTTAAGTAGAGGCTTCTAAGGCATAGAAACTGGAGCTGGGAAGAGAAAATGAGTGCCAGAGCATTAACTTCCAGCTCTCTTCCCACATCACTTTCCTCATGACTTGAGGACACACCCGAGATTCATGAATGGCAGGTTGCTACATCAAACCAATGTGTAATAGATTTTGGTGTAACACCTTTATGCTTGTGAATGTACACGTTATGATAATTTATGCCATGTTTACTGTGCTCAGGACTAAAATGCCCATGTTGCACCTTCAGTTTATAGTGATCAATGAATGCAGAGGAATAAGACCATGTGCCCTTCTTTCACATTTCTGGTGAAGAAATGCCTTTTGCCTAATAGGCTGACATCCCTCTTGTAGATAAGCTTCCTATGAATGGATAAAGTGTGTGAAGGATTGCATTTAGGGTAAAAAGGATGAGCAAAGTAGAATTTTAAAGGGTAGCAGTTTGTGATGCATTTGTTGTTGGCACAGTACATTTTCAAGATGCTAAGCCTGAATGAAACCTGAGATAATTGCATAGAACATAGGAACAATTTGATTCATAGCCTAAGAATTCATGATAAGGGATGCACATACGAAGTGAAAGATATGTACCAACTATGGAATTTGCCAGGTCTAACCCATAGAAAAAGAAGGAAGGGCATTTGATATGGGAAATATATTTTTCTCACAAAAAACCAAAGCATGTACTTCTGATTGAACACTGAAATAAAATATGAAAACGCTACTTTCCAAGTAATACCTATAAACTGTACTAAATTACAAACCTAAATACATTTTATATAAACAACAATTCATATTATATATTGAAAATATAAAAGAACACAATCACTGACCTTCATCATCCCAAATTGTTTAGTTTACAGCTGTTCTCTAAGATTCCATTAAGCAAGCAACAACCTTCCAGAATGAATAATCGTAATGAGTGAAGTAAACATTTCCAATAACAAAGAAGTGTTCTCAAATTTGTACATAATAATTATGTAGATAATACAACAATACTTGTTAGCAATAATACTTTTGAAAATCTGCAATTTCAAATTGGAAATGTACGAACTGAACCAATTAATGGAACCCAAAATATTTTCAGTGAAAGTACTAAAAGAAAAAATGCGTCAAATCTGTTAATAGTAAATAAAAAACAAAGATCTTTAGAAGAAAAGATAGCAAATCTGCTATCAATTTGAAACAGGGGAATAATGACATATATAGGAAAATTTACCACTCTCAAGTTTTTACAAATCTTTGGAGATGTGTGAAACCAAAATCTAGTTATGATCTATAGCGGTTTTTGCAAAAGAAAAAAGTAGAAGTAATAATTAAAATAGCTTTTCATATGAAGAGAAAATTGTTCATTTTTGTATAGAATAAACGTAAGAAATTACTGAAAGTGACTACACCATTACATCCAACTATAGAAACTGTTCATGTACTTACACGTGACAACTTTTGTTACCTGTTTGATGGAGAGTGGAAACTCTTCTCATACAGAAAGATTTGTTTAATGATGAGAGTTACATTCAAGGAAAGAATGTCCCTCTTGCTATTTATCAGAGTAGGCATAGCTATGAAGTCCAAAATTGTGTGATTTCTAAAAAAGACGGAATGCTAAGGTCTGATAATACAGAAAATGAAACTTTAGGTCAGTCTAGAATAAAACCGAAAAAGCAAAGTGAGGTATCGACGTGCAATTTTCTGTGCAATCTTAATACATTTTCTTGTAAAGTCTTAAAGAGATTTTTTGCACGTTTTGCACAAAAATAATAATGTTCAAAGACAGATCAAGATGCTACAGAGAATAGATGACTGTGACCTTTGTGTCACTCTCTAGCTTGTCAATAAAACTAGCTGTAAGAGTCAGTTTCCTCATATACAGCTGCTGGCTGCACATCATACTAAAATGGGATACCTTCTAGTTAAACTATAGGAGTGCAAAACACCATATATGCCTCTGGTAATTTTAAGTCAGGCACTTTTGACTGGAACCGTAGACACTTTAATTTCTACACAACAAATGCTAAATATAATGCATTTACAAGGTCCTCATTATGAGGTGGGCGGTAACCAGCCAGTGCGACCGCTGATCCCGTAATACTGCTTCTGCCACGTGATATCCCGGTGGCACACCGGTGCCACCGGGATATCGCAAGTTGAGGTGGAACGGCTAATTCACATTCCTCTGGAGTCCCAAAGGACTCCACAGCAATGGGGACACCGAAGAAACCACACTGTTAACAGGTGCATAAGTGAAAAGTCTGCCGCTGACCCCTACCGGCTGACTCAAAGTTTGCCAGTCTGGAAAGGGTGTCTTTATGTTGCTACGGCACCCTTATGCACGGACCAGCAAACTCGTAATGAAGCCCTACGTGTACGTAGATGGAACACTTACAGGAAGTGGAAATGATGATCTTGTGCTTTCAAAGGATCTGATTTTTCAACATTATAAAAAAAGTTTTGCAATGTTTGAGTTGTCTTCCACTGAAAGACCTTACATTATTTTTGTATCTTGTCAACACACTTTTTATAAGTCTCACGTCCAACCATCGTACATTGAGGAGAAAATTAAACAGAGTGTAGAAGATGTTTGTAAAGAACTTTATCTGTATTTGTTTGTAGAAGAACAATTTGACACAGGTGAGGCAGTTTATGTTTGTAGATACTGTGTTGGGTTTTATAATCAAACAGGTATTCCTACAAAGAGTTTCTTAAATGACATGGTAGTGTCTGATATCCCTTTTGTGCTTCAAGAATTGAACATGTTTGAAGTGATTGCATAGCAAACTGTTCATCCATTTGAAGTTAGTGTTAGATTGCAAACAAAGATGTCAAACATGGCTAAAAAATTATTAGCGTTAGATGTGAGAGGCAAAGTTGTGTATTTACTTCTGAATTTGGAAGAAAATGTCAAAACACTGTAGGTTTGAAGCGTGACATTGCAGATTCTTTGTTTGTTGTAGTAAATGGTGTTGCCACAAAATATAAGAACAGCATATAGATATTGGAATGGGGAAAA
The DNA here is from genome assembly GCF_040938575.1 of Ambystoma mexicanum. NCBI lineage: Eukaryota > Metazoa > Chordata > Amphibia > Caudata > Ambystomatidae > Ambystoma > Ambystoma mexicanum. The sequence continues at coordinate 435,709,665 of NC_090937.1, forward strand.
ATGCATTGGTATTTCTATTGGAGCACGATATTTATACAAAGGCAGTGTGACTGTACCAGACTTGTCTATGCTTGATGACGAGTCAACAAACAAAAGCAGTGAAGGTCAGTTCCAACGTCTATCTGTTGCAGAAGGGAATCGTTTGTATGAACATTACACTCTTCATCCTCCACACTCATGCAAAGTCATGAGCGACAGTTTAGAATTGTGTCAAATGAAAGCAACAAAAGGTGTACCAATCAGTGTCTGGGAAAAGACGTTAGAATCTTGTTGTTTCCCTATGCTTTTTCCTGCTGGTAGAGGAGGCAGATTGGAGGATCAGAAGGTTCCCATTTCTTCTTCAGAATATCGTTGTATTCTGAAGATTCCTGATTCTGCACCAATGTTGATATTCATATTGATATTTTATTTGTATCGCACCCATACACATGTGTTTCAGAGCACAATGAGGCAAGGGAGGGGAACAAGGGAGAACAAAACAACAATCTTACTAGGCCCAGTGACATTTACAGCACACAAGTGCATGTGGAAGGGAAAAGGGGAAAAGTGCATGGAAGAGGGAGCAGTGGAAAGTGCAGAGAAAAGGAATACAGATAAATAATAAATAATAACAAGCAACAAAAAGTGGTAGTGCGGCCAGCAGGTTGCAAGTCCTGGGTTTAAGGCAACAGACAGTGTGAGTCTGGTATATATGTTGAATATATTTTTCAATTATTGTTTGAAAGTGAATTATTAACATTGCATTATGCTGATGCTCATACACGTCAGACCAGAACTAGATTTAAAAATCTTTCTGCATGTGAGATGCTGCAGCAGGTGAAAGAAGAACATGATGTTTTAGAGGGTAAACTTAGCAATATTCTTGCTACAATGAGAGGAATCAAGGAATATTGGTATATGAGACACTTCGCTCCGAGATTAGATGCATGATCAGAAACTTGGGCTCTCCAACTTGGTCTGTGATGTTAAGTTGCAATGAGTATGGTTGGGATAATCTAGCAGAGTGGATTTGTGAAACTGTTCCACAGAAAGAAGACATAGAACACATGACACCAAGAGAATTGTATTTCAAGGAGCTTCTAAGTGTATCGCAGTTCTTTCATCACAGATTTGTAGCCATGTTACACTTTATATGTAATAAAGAAAATAGTCCACCAGGCACTGTGGAACATTTCTTTTGGAGGAAAGAATACCAGGCATGTGGGGCTCCACATATACATATGCTGTTTTAGATTAAAGATGCTCCTCAGTTTGGGAAAGAAAGTGATGGCTATGTGATGGAGTTCATAGAGAAATATGTTAGTTCCATTCCTGCTCAGCATTTGAATGCTGATCTACTGAACAAGGTGGAACGATTTCAAAGGCACTCATGTGGCAAGTACTGTCAGAGAAAATGCATAGGTAAAGACAAGTACTACATTCAGTGCATATTTGGCTTTCTAAGGCCTGTGACACCAGTTGGTCGAGTGAACAGCTTGATGTCATCTGTTCGACACCATGTTACTGGTTAGTCACATACCTACCATTCTAAAACAGATAAGGAATGCCAATTCATTAATGATTACAATCTTGGCATTGCTCAGCTTTGGAATGCAAATACTGGTGTACAGTATATTGCTGATGATACAACAGCTGTTGATTGTTATGTTACAGCATACATGACAAAAGTTGAAAAGAGCAATGCAGCTGAGGTATGGGCAGAGATATCAGCAGATCAATGTCTTAGTCAGAAACTTCTATGCTTTGGTCTGAAGATGCTCTCACATAGAGAGTGTGGTAGCTACTAAGCTGCAGATTGGCTAACTAGTTAGCCCCTGTATGGACGTGGCATTAATGTACATTGGTTAAGTCTTGGCCCAGTTAGTACTAAAACTCAGGTACTGAAAATGTTGAGTGAAATTCAACATTTAGCTGAAACAGTACCTGACAGTACGGTGATTCTGAAAACCAATATAATTGATACATATTATGCAAATCAATCTGTAGAATTGGAGGATCTTTGTTTACATGAAGCAAACAGTGACACAGGATGGTTTAAAGTACACGGATGTACTGTGTGTCTAGTGAGACATGAGAAGGCAAGTCTCATCAACCACATTAAACTGTCTTGCCAAACTGCAGAGAAAAAGAAATTATTTCATTTTTGTCTTTTGCAGTTGTTCTTCCCATGGCATGCAGAGAGTGATTTGCTTGGACGTTTTGAAACTTTTGAAGAATCATTTTTTGATTAAGAAAAAGCTTAATTACATATCCAAAATATGACCAGTACTTGGAGTTGCTGGAGAAAGAACTACGTCAAGAAGAACTTTTGGCAGCTGAATTGGCAAAAGAGACTCCAGTGGGAAGTCAAGATTTGCAGGAGGAAGTCAAAATATGCTTGGTGAGCCAATTGTTCAAACTGATGTTGACCTTGCAGTAGAAAGAAGTAGAAAGTGCAATCCAACAAACTAAAGTTGCAGATGCAAATTATGATGAAATAGTTAGTAAACCTAATACAGAAGAAAAATAAGTTTATTATTAAATCAAAGATAGCTTCATACATGGTGTACAGCATGATAAGCTGTGTCCAATACAAACCTATGGACAAGCAGGAACAGGAACATCTTTTTTAATTCATTCAATAAGAGCTATGATCCAAAATTTAACTGATTGTTCTTTTTCAGGCATTGTAACTGTTCCAACAGATTTAGCAGCATTCAGTGTAGGAGGTGTTACTTTACATCGACTGTTGATGGTACCAGTGGAGCATGACAACAGACTAGAGTATTGAATTGTTGTATAAAGTGCAGCACAAGAAGTAGGACAAGTTAAATTAATTACCTTGATTGTAGATGAAGTAAGCATGGTATCTAACTTGATGCAAGCTTTCATTCACTTGCGAATGCTAGAGGTTTTGAAGATTGACTACCATGCTTAGTTTGGAGGTGTTCTTAAGGAGAATGTGAAAGCAGTCTTAAAGGGAAGACTGATTTCTAACATATTTCATCCAGATTTCACTTTGCCTGATGTCATGTTGACTCTTCAGGAAATGCATGTTTCTTGTGTTGCTTTGATGTGCACACTTGCAGAGTGTAACAAGTTTAACTCTATAATGCTATTGTCAGAGATGCACAATATTATGGAGATACAATTGTGTGATGTTTTAGATGATCACGTTATGCCATTAGAGTTGGATAAGAGAGCAAAAGCTTGATTAGTTCAACTAGAGAATTCAATTTCTAAAACTGCAGGTCTAGAAGCTGTTTTAAAACTGTGCATCAATGCACGAGTAATGTTAAAGAGGAACTTGAATGTAGGAATTGGTCTAGTGAATGGAGCGATGGGAAGAGTGATTGCATTTCAAACCTTTCCTCATAGTACAAATATTGAACATATTGAAGTAAAGGTTGATCATTTAGAAGAAACTCATTTGATTTCTCAGATCTCTGCATGTATCAAGCTTTTTAGTGGTACCTGTGTGAAGAGAGCACAATTTCCATTGTGCTCTGCATATGCAATTACTATTTATAAATCAGAAGGGTTGACTTTAGAAGCAGCACATACTGACATTGGCCCTACAGTGTTTAAAGAAAGAATGTCATATGTAGCTCTGTCACGCATGAAACATATTGAAGGTTTATTTTTAATAAACGTTGTTTAAAGAAAAGTGACAGTTGACATTTCTTGCATTGAAGAATGTAATAGGTTAAATAACTGTATGTTCCTCACCTGAACCTTATACATGTACCTACAAAGCACTTAGCCAGCAAACATAAGGAGTCAGTGAACTTATATTCACATGTAATCATTCCTTTTAAGACTAAATAACAACAGAATCTACCGGAGTTGGAAAGTCATTCAACTATGACAACATCTCACTGAGAATTTAATAATGAAATAGAAGTTGAATGCTATTCTAATGCGGTTGTGTGTATGTTGTTTCAAATGACACCACTGATGCAAGAAATAGCTTCCACAGAGAATAAGGAGCTATGTGTGGAACGTTCATTTATTAAAATGTCTGTACATGAAAAACCACAAAGTACACATTTGGCAGTGTTAATCCAATATGTAGTAACTGCTGCAAGTGGAAATCAACCATTTTCTCAAAGTACACAGGAAGATAGTCAAGAATCTTTCATGCCTGTCTTCACTTTATTACTGCAGGAAACTGTTAATGCAGATAGATATGTAGGACATTTTATAAGTGGAATCATATATGTCCAGAATGTAACAAAGATGACAAGTCTCAGGATATTTCAGATTTTCTTTATGTTTCCCTGATCAGAAAGGTATACAATGTTCTGATCTTCTAACTAGAGCATTACAGGACATGCAATGCAGTGGCTGTGTTTACAATTTACAATCTACACTGTGAAACCTAGTTTTCAATAAGTATACACTGATTATGTTTCAAAGGTACAGAGTAGATGGTAAGAATATTAAAACGTCAGCAATTAATTTGTAAATAGTCAAGTTTCTATTAGTAGGAAACCTTTTAAGATGTGTGCATTCCTTCACTGTGGACATTTCACTACATGGATGCATACAGAAGTAGATTAGCTTGTTTGTAATGACTCTATAGTCACACACTAAGCTACATTGCTGAAGGATTTAAAGAATGCTTACTTAATGTTGATTGACCCAAAGTTTTAAAATATATGTTTTATATTATTTTTGAATATAAACATGCACAGTAACAGTTTGTAATAGAAGAATAGAGTAATAAGTGTTTTATGTCAAGTAGAAGATGGATTATTACTATGATGTATTTTAAAATCAGTATGAAATAAATGTAGAGATAATATTCTGAAGATTACATTAATTAGAAGACAAAAACACATTATGCAATCTTCTACTTCTTTTTTATTCTGTAAAACAGTTGATATTTTAAAATGTACAAGTGTTACTTATAAGTAGCAGGTTACGTACATGGTTCCATGTACATAATTTTGAGTGTTAGGGATTGTAGAACTTCATGACTGTTTACATATAAAACAAGTAAACAGTAGGATGTAGGTACACAATGAATAAAGTACAATGTTTGTCAAATAAATTACATCTAATTACTAATAAGAGTTTTAGGGAAAGATTTAAATATATTGTTTCTTACTTGTCATGGGTGTATGTTGTGAAAATAAGGACACACATAATGTTTTAAAAAAGTATACCAAATCAATCATAAAATGAAAATAGCTTACATTAAGTGTTAGCTTGTTCAATTTTTAAAGATCTTCTATTTGCAGTGTGACACTTTCAGAAATGTCATGCAATGTATTGTGGCATTGGATGTTTTTTGTATTTTATAGTAGTTTATACAAAACGTGTCATTAGCTTGTAGGTGTGTAGGTGGACAAAAAAAGGACATACAGCAAATTAAAAAAAAGTATTCTAATGGCAATGTGGAGCTAATGATTATATTTTAAAATGAAGTTTGATTTCTTGAAAGGTATTCTACCGTGCTCCCAACTATCTGTGCAAATAGAAGTATGAATAACAATTTCCAATTTGTAAAATTTTCAAATATGATGTGTACATTTTGAAATGTCATTATTAACTTTTCTTGTGTGCATGTGGTCAAACAAAGGATGGACACGGATTTCATAACAAGTATGGAAATTAAATTGTGTAGGTATTTAGTGTAACTTTTGTAAAGTTTTAACAGGTTTACACACACACATGTTTCCATTATCTGCCTATTATTAAAAATATTGGTATGACTACACTTTAAAAAGATTTTACTAAAATCATTTTACAATGTTGCCATGTCTTCATACATTTATTTGTAAAACAGAAGACACAGTTAGGTTATATGTCTGGGTTTCCTCATTAAGGTTGAATAAATTAACCTGCAAATTTGTCATCATTTAATATTAAATAATGTTTGTACAGTATTGAAACACATCTTCATTCTAGTGAAATGCCTTTACAGGTGCACAAACTATTGACATTGTGGGCAATTCTATTTTGAATTTGCTGATGCAAAACCTGAAGAGGAATTGGTAAGTTTTCCCCCTCCTTCCCCCTCCTATTAGATACATGAAGCAGAAGAAGACCAGGAGATACCGAGATCATCCATACTATTTCGGATCAATTCCTAGTGCTTCAATAATCAATAAGTATGTTGAAAGGTACCCACTAAGCTAGCCCTACAGGCCAGGATTGGTACAAATCTTCTACACAGTGGACGAACAGTTTCAGGCTACAACCAAAAAGACTTCAATTAGCAGTATTGATTAAAGTGCCAAGAGTCATGTGCTGACGTTGATAGAGGCACCATGACTTAGCAGCATTAGACATGAAGCACATGTGCCATCTGCACAGCAGGATATAAACGAACACTGGAATACATGAAGAACACAAGCATACAGTTCTATAGTTAGAGAAAAGATACATATACATACTGTCATTGCTTTTATTATTTAGCCATTAGCTAAATGCAATAACTCAGAAACCGCAAGAAGCAAGAGATACTAAGTAAAGCTTGCAGATGCTTATAGGCAAATAACCTTATTGAACTGCAGGAGCATCTATGGGGCCTGGCAGAGCCTAGTGTGCCTAACATATGGAGAATATAGAATAGAATGGACACTGTAAGAACCGCATAATAGTTTAGGAAAATTACAGAATGCCACAAGCCCGCCAGCAAGAGCTGAGCTGCATTCAGACTGAACAGAGAGCAAACGTGTGAGACAGGACCTGCTGCCAAGGGCACCAGCAACTGGTGACATTCCATTCCCTGAATGACAGTAACACCAGCTGCAGTAAATGCGAATAATTTTTCAGCTCTGAACATGTGACCTGACCGACTCAGGCAATGAACAGCAACCAGCGCTGGGAAAGGAAGCCGATCTCACGCCTCCAGACAGAGGCTTGCAACAAAGATGTTACAAAGGGAGACAAGTGTTGCACAAGATGAACAAGCACTCTCATAGTCTAAGGTGGTACACACAAGTTACAATGCAGACACATAGTCAATCTTATAACTGTGAGAAGGTACACCAAGTGGTGAGAACCTTTGCGGGTGCCAGGCTTGAGGAGTTCATCTCTAGCCAATCACAGTGCAGGCTCCTAGGGGAAGGTAGCAATGAGCAAGAACCAATGGTAAATGGCTCACTCTGCAACGTTGTTGTAGATAGACATTTTGACCAGGCCAGCCACCTGACATGCGAAAGCCAGTAGATTAACATGTATAGTGTCCACTACAGGTGGACTATTACTCAGTACCCAATCCAGTAGTTCAATAGGTTTTCTGGAGAGGGGTCCAGTTGTGATGTCACTATGATGCAGTTTTAGCTCAAACTGGCCTGCGGGCCAGGAGACGTTGAGTGGTCCACGGATTTCTTCTATCCTTGTACTGATTCCTGTTGGTTTTGGCTGTAATAAACCACAGTTTGAACTTGCCGTTTGAGTGAGTCTTTCGTTACTTTTGGGGGCAGGTGTTGGGCATTCCAAGAGTCGGCAAACACCTACTGGCCCTCTGGCATACCTGGGAGTTTATTCCAACAAGTTGATAGCAGAGGATGGTAGTTACCTAAATGGTTAGTGTAGTTGAGGTAATCATAGAACATTTATTGTATCTATATTACACTTAAGATACCTCTTCTCTTTGAAACTGTTCTACTTTAAAGTTTGTTTTCGACAAAATGTTAATTTATACAATTGTGTATTTAACCTGTAATATAGATATACTTGTAGACAGTTATATAGTATGTTATTTGTGTTACAGGGCCTGTGGTAGCATCCCCGTACGTATGGTTAAGTGGCTCAAGTCCTAGAAAGAGCACTTTTTGGGCAGCTTACAACTTTGCCTGCCCCCCCCCCTCGACAAATCCTCACCAAACTTCACAAGCAAAGCATTTGGCCCACTCAGAATGATTCAGCAAAGTTTGATGTAGTTTCATCAAGGGGGGACAAAGTTATAGGGGAGTCCAACATTTTGTTGAAATCCTCTCAGACGCAAAGGAAAATAAATGTTGCTCATGCCTAGAGCCCGGAGGGCAGGGAAGGGGCACCAACCACAGGGATGAAGGGGCAGGTTGAGAGAGAAAAATGTTGGATGGGCCATAATTAGGTAGAGGACAGTGTTTCTCATGCTCCCTGACCATAGCCTTGAAAGCACTTTGAAACTGCTCCCCCCAACAGAGTGGTGTGTCACAGTACATACAGAGCACTGTCACCTTCGAAAGGTAAGGGTTGACTGAGTCATGTATGGCCTGCAGGGATCCTCTGCCCCACAGGTGTGTCTCTTGTGGTGTCACGAGCAGATGATGAGGATGTGGTAGTGAATGTCAACCTATTCGCCCCTCTGAAAGGTACGACCATTTGCACTGCTCCCTTTTCATTTGATCTGAGGTGGCACCCCGCATGGAGGTGGTCCCGTAGCTATACAGACCCGGTTTTCTGCGACTGAGTACAACCTTGCACTCAGTACATCTAACCTTGTCCGCAACAGCCTTAGGTACCCCCCAACAGTCGTAAAAAGATTCCACACCCAAAATTCACGCTGGGAGCTGGTGAGAGGGATTTCCACTACCTCATCCTCATCTTCCTCTTGAAACACCTCTGCATCTCCACCCCTGTTCCCCTCTCAATGCCTTCCAGATGGTGGTATTGGTGGGGCAGCTGAAGCAGCCATTGAAGCCATTCTCAAGAAATACAAAGCAGAGATAGGCAATATCCCAATCAGCAGAAGGCACTCACTCCTGGACAGCCAGAAACACAATGAGGAGCAGCAGTGGGTGTGTCCCTTTAGGGGTGCTGTCTGCGGACTGCACAACTGTCCGTGGACAGTTGATCCACAGATAGGGCTAGAAAAGTTACAAAAAGGTGCCAGAACAACTGAGACATGCTCTAGGATCTCTGCAAGGGTGAAACTTCACCTTTAAACACCCTGGATTGGTTAAAACACAGTTTTTAACTGTCCGGGGGCACAGGCAGTGTTCATGCATACTGCCGACATGCAGCGCGTGTGCCGTCACATCATGATGTCCCTGGACGACCGCAGATAGGACGGCTGTCCTGTAGACACCTATTGCATGGGATACGGTGTGCGCTTGCGTGCCTGTGTTGGTAGGACAGAGGTGGAGCCCCCGAATGAATTAAAAGTGTGACATATGTGAGAGGACAGGTCCGGAAAGGCGCAGTGTTAGGGGGCACTTTGAGATCAGGTGCGCATGCATCGAGGTGTCTGCAGAACAGGGGCTGGGCTCCCAGAACTAATTAAAAGTGTGACACGACATTGCGGACAACTCTGGACAGGCGCGATGTTTGGAGGCACAGCGAGATCAGGTACACATGTATCCAGGTGTCGGCAGGACAGGGGCAGGGTCCCCAAACTACCTTAAAGTGCAACAATGCCTTTACATGCATCTCCAGACTGGCGTGAAATTCGGGGCACCTACATTTTGGTTATGAACACCCTGGATTGGTTAAAACACAGTTTTTAACTGTCCGGAGGCACAGACAGTGTTCATGCATACTCCCGACATGCAGCGCGGGTGCCGTCACATCATGATGTCCCTGGATGACCGCAGATAGGACGGCTGTCCTGTAGACACCTATTGCTTGGGATACGGTGTGCGCTTGTGTGCCAGTGTTGGTACGACAGAGGTGGAGCCCCCGAACTAATTAAAAGTGTGACACGTGTGAGTGGACAGGTCCGGACAGGCGCAGTGTTCGGGGGCACAGTGAGATCAGGTGCGCATGCATCGAGGTGTCTGCAGGACAGGGGCTGGGCTCCCAGAACTAATTAAAAGTGTGACACAACGTTGCGGACAACTCTGGACAGGCGTGATGTTTGGAGGCACAGCGAGATCAGGTACACAAGCATCCAGGTGTCCGCAGGAGAGAGGCAGGGTCCCCAAACTACCTAAAAGTGTGACAATGCCTTTACATACATCTCCAGACAGGCGTGAAATTTGGGGGCACCTCCATTTTGGTTATGAACAGCTTGGACTGTCGCGCAGTCCGTAGACTCCAAATTGGGTTAAAAAAATAACACACACACACCAACAGTACACACATACATATTTATGAAGACAAACAAATACAATCAATTAGGAAAGGGATGCAGTAGCAGAATAGGAAACATACATGCGGGAATTGGGGGTTTCTACAGACTGTTCATGAGGGGAGGAAGGGATTGAGGTTTCATTGTAGCATCTTTGATTTAGGGAATTTGATGGGGATGATTGGTTGGTACATGTAAAGGGGCACAGGTACAAGTGGGGCAGTGGTATCGGATATTTTCTTTAACATGATTTTTAAAAAATGTCATCTACTGTACAAAATTATTGTTCAATTCATACATTTTTAAGCCCGAACGCAGTGACAAGGGCAATGCGTCTGGTATTGCTGTTTCGCTTCTCTGCTGGAAATTCTGAGATTTGTGTGGGAGTGCAGCGAGTGCAGCGATAGCTCTGTGAACTGTGAACTGAGAGTCCTGTTCTGTATTGTGGGCTCTGGACCTGTACCATCGATATTTAAAATACCCGCTCATCCCTGTTTGCTTTAAGGGATTCTACATTGCTGGCCACGCCAAACTGGAAGCAGCTGTTAACAATTCGACCACGTGACCCTTGCTGTGTTAAGCCCGAACGCGGTGACAAGGACAACACGTCTGGTATTGCTGTTTCACTGCTGTGCTGGGAATTCTGAGATTTGTGTGGGAGTGCAGCGAGTGCAGCGATAGCTCTGTGAACTGTGAACTGAGAGTCCTGCTTTGTATTGTGGGATCTGGACCTGTACCATCAATATTTACAATATCGGCACATCCCTGTTTGCTTTAAGGGATTCTATGTTGCTGGCCACGCCCACCTGGAAGCAGCTATTAATAATCGGATCACGTGACCCTTGCTGCGTTAAGCCCGAACGCAGTGACATGGGCAACGTGTCTGGTATTGCTGTTTCGCTGCTGTGCTGGGAATTCTGAGATTTGTGTGGGAGTGCAGCGAGTGCAGCGATAGCTCTGTGAACTGTGAACTGAGAGTCCTGTTCTGTATTGTGGGCTCTGGACCTGTACCATCGATATTTAAAATACCCGCTCATCCCTGTTTGCTTTAAGGGATTCTACATTGCTGGCCACGCCAAACTGGAAGCAGCTGTTAACAATTCGACCACGTGTCCCTTGCTGTGTTAAGCCCGAACGCGGTGACAAGGACAACACGTCTGATATTGCTGTTTCACTGCTGTGCTGGGAATTCTGAGAATTGTGTGGGAGTGCAGCAAGTGCAGCGATAGCTCTGTGTACTGTGAACTGAGAGTCCTGCTTTGTACTGTGGGATCTGGACCTGCACCATCAATATTTAAAATATCGGCACATCCCTGTTTGCTTTAAGGGATTCTATGTTGCTGGCCACGCCCACCTGGAAGCAGCCATTAATAATCGGATCACGTGACCCTTGCTGCGTTAAGCCTGAACGCAGTGACAAGGGCAACGTGTCTGGTATCGCTGTTTCGCTGCTGTGCTGGGAATTCTGAGATTTGTGTGGGAGTGCAGCAAGTGCAGCGATAGCTCTGTGAACTGTTAACAGAGAGTCCTGCTCTGTATTGTGGGCTCTGGACCTGTACCATTGATATTTAAAATACCGGCACATCCCTGTTTGCTTTAAGGGATTCTACATTCAGGCCACGCCCACCTGAAAGCAGCTGTTAATAATCAGACCACATGACCCTTGCGACGTTAAGCCTGAACGCGGTGACAAGGGCAACGCATCTGGTATTGCTGTTTCGCTGTTTGTGCTGGAAGTGCGTGGAGTAAGGGCCTCTAAGCTAGCAGCCTACAGTGCGGACTACTGTTAAATAACCGCCACAAAGGAACGGTAAGGAGTGCTTCTCCTCATGGGAGCTGCGGGAGACTGTTGGAGCTTACTCCTATGATCTTGCATATCCCGTGCTATCTTAATGGGAACTAAGATGCATTAACAGCTACCATTGTATATCATCCATATTGAAAGTGTGACTAATGTCTGCAATCTTTGGCGTGAGAGCTTTCTGTACATAGCAGCTCTCCCTCTTTACGGCCAGTTTTACCAGCTCTATTCACTAAGAACTGATCAAGGACGGTGGGTCAAGAACCTTTGACTCAGTCAGTGGCTGTGAGTGTATCTTTACAGCCCACTCTCTGTTTATACCTGATATTTCTTAGTAGCCTGGTCCTTGAGTGGGAAAGGTAATGTCAAACATTTATAATCTACGGAGCGGTCCTCTGGCAGATAAAATAGCGCCATCTGACCCTCAGGGCAATTCTACCCCAATGGTTCGGCTAAATGTGTCAGAGAAGCTTCCGGCACCCCATTATAAATTGGGGAGGTGAAGTTTCCTACCACCAAAGAGTACCTTTCCAGAGGATTCTGAAGTTCCTACAATTTCTCATCTATCTGTATGTAAAATAGATAAACTAAAGAATGCAACTCTCCATACTCCATTGAATACTGCAGCTAAAACCATTCTAATGTCGAAACTAAACTACACGGTTACGGCGGCTACTATGAAAAATACTATTGAAGATAATTTCCCAATACCCAATGTGGTTTCAACAAAAGACAGTATATCCATGTTAACGGAGCAATCTCCCAACTGTCAACAATCTTCAGATAATTCAGACAACCAAATCGATCAAAGCTTGAACTCTTCTGTTGTTGCCTTACATGCCCAAGACATTGATTTATCTATTGAGCAAAGTCCTGTATTGGAAAGGTGACCGGCAGCAGAGGAAGAATGCCAGTTGCAACAGCAAATCACTACTCCGGTTTTGAGCACCAGAAAAAAGATAGCAGCAACGGGTGGGGAAGAATTGGGGCCCCCTTCAAAGGTCTTTGAAAACATCAAATCGGAAGTGGAGGTACACTCAGGAATCCTGCTGGAACTATCAAAGGACATGGAGTCAGTGGATATAAACATGGTGGCATTAAAATCATCCAAAAATGAGCAGCGAAACACATCAATAAATCTCTGGAAATCCTTCCAGGAAACTCAATTAAGTAAAATGGAATCTATACATTTACAAGAAGTTTTTCGAAAACAGGACTTAGCTCTCCTGACAAAAATCTGGGAACTGGGGCTGAAAAGCCAAGGGCACTCCGTTGTTCCACCGAACTTGGAGGTAGGCCAGATGGCCAATGATTGGGAGGATACGCCTTTATCAGCATCTACTATGAAAGAATGTATGCGCTTAGCACAACTAGCGGAGGATGAAGCTGCTCTGATTCCTAACAATGATATGTTAGAAGAACCTGACTTAGCTGAGGAGAAGTCAGGGAAAGTGGAGAATCTGGATGAAGCTATAAAGAAGCCAAATGGAAAACCAAAAACAAAAAACAAAAAGAAAGGTGGACGAGTTAAAACTGGCACAAAGGAAGAATGAGCTCCAAGAAAAGAAGAGGAAGGTTGAACTTCACCCAGAGAGCAGTCTGTCAAAAATGTGAAAAAATTGACTCTGCCCATTGTAGATAAAGGGAATCTGAAAGGCCCAAGGCTGGGATTGACCAAAAATTGTAAATCTAAAGCGGTAGAGTTGGAATTAAATAAGAACCTGTATGAGGGCCTCCCGGCTATTATTAAAGTGACAGTGAGTAGTCAGATGGACTTTTTGGCTCCGCCAAAGAAAATTGCCTCCATCTTCCTTCCTACAAAGCACAAATTGAAACCAACTATGCCCTCCATGAAAATTGCTCCAATTTTTCTTAAACAAAAAAAGGATAATACATTGCTGGGTCTAAAAAAACAAAGTATGGGACTTAATATTGCAATTGTAAAAAACAAGTGATTTACTTAAAGGGCAAAAAACTGTGAAAGAGAGTAGGCTGAGTGCAGAAGATCTGTATGATAACCTTCAGATAGTGAAGGCCGACATAATAAAACCTAAGCCCCCCATACCACTGTGCCCTAACTTGAAGTCAAAAACCTCCTCTGTCTCGTCTGATAAAAGTGGTGCGAGTAATCTTTCATCTCAGAGGAACTTTTTATCCAAGTCCCAAGATAATAAATCACAGAGTTCTGTAAACTGACCAGTCATCTTGGAAGAGATGATGTCGATGAACCTATTGACGTTTTTGACTTCTAGTGATATAGATCGAGTACGTTTCCCAGACTACCCAAACACAAGTTCAACTGAAATTCTAATGAAGTCCAGAATAGCTTGAGTCAAAGGATGAATTGATAAAAAGAGGATATATTACATCCAGAATCCATCCCAGTATTGCTACACACATGTCTTCTATGAAGGAGCCCTCGAAGTGGGGAGGGTCTCTGAATTTATGGGAAATGCTGCCATATATAATAGCTCAAGTATTTCAGAATATGGGTATGCCTGACCAGAAACTCTAAGCAAACCAGGAACTTAGATGCTTTTGGCTTGCAAAAGAGAGGTTTTTAGGGCATGTATATTGATATCAAACCGAGTTCAGGGACTCCTAGTGGTTAGAGTCCAGATAAAAGAAAACTTGATTTTCTCCCACTGGGATGCAATCACACTCTATTGAAATCCTGCGGTGACTTCTCTCAGAATTTCCGCGTCTTAGCAAATAGCACTACTGCAGACTCTTGGCTGTTGAGATGGGCTTTCCTTGCATGTGGGGTCCAGCACTCTGTTGAGGTGGCTCAGGATCGGTCAGTCCTGCTTCCGGGGAGTCCTGAGGATCTTCCTGGAGCTCTTGGCCAACTTAAAAGCAACGCACACAATCTGGTGTTCCTCTCCCTGGCTCTTCGGTTCCAGCAGCTGTCACAATTGTGCCACTGGCGCAACAATTGGCACCCATCGTGGACTATTTGGGACTCATTTGTTTCCGTAATACTCCCTGGACAACACCTATTCATATTATTGTCTTTACTTTCCATTTGCAAGGCTTTGGAACTTACTTTCTTATTTACGTTTACAAACTACATGTCCCATAATGTATCTTGTGGCAGTTCCCATTTCCTGGCTATTCCTATGCAGCAGTTCTAGCACTACAATCCCCAGAAGCCTTAGACAACAGTGCAGTTTACGCTTTCCCAGAGGGTAGAGAGGGTGGAGGCCAATTACATATAGGTGTGCTGCTCCAGGTACTGCTAATTAGCCTACTTCAGCACAGGGCAGGTCAGTATTTAAGCAGCTGCCTGCAGGAGCACAGGTCTCATGCATTGAGCTTTCTACCAGCCCTTTGTTGCCTTATTCCTTGGAAACTTGCTGTGTCCTGTGTTTTCCAGTTCCTGCTCTTGTTCCAGAGCCCTGTGCTTCATGCCTTGCAGCCCGGCTTCTCAGCCTTCTCTCCCCTGGCTTTTGCCTGCACCTCTGTGCTTCCCATTCTGCAGCCCTGCTTCCTTGTTTGCAGCCCTCTGTTCACTGGCTACAGTCCCCTTGCTCTCTTCCCTGTTTGCAGCCCTCTGTTCCCTGGCTACAGCCCCCTTGCTCTCTTCCCTGTTTGCAGCCCTCTGTTCCCTGGCTACAGCCCCCTTGCTCTCTTTCTGGTTTGAAGCCGTCTGTTCCCTGGCTACTGCTCCCTTGCTCTCTTCCTTGCCTGCAGCCCTCTGTTCATGATTCCTGTCCTTGACTTTCTTGAGTCTTCAGTCCTACCCTTTGGTTATCCACTTCAGTTGTACTGTTTCCTTCATTTCTCTCTGCTAGCTTTCTCTTGTATTTCCAGCCCTGGGTATTTTTTAAAATGTTTTATTTTTTTTATTTTGATCGGCTGAATAATCAACCTTACAAAATTATTCACAAAAGTTATTCACGTTACAATGAACATTCATCAATTTAACAAAACAAAAAAAAAGACAATTTAAGGTCATATAAACAATTAAAATTTCAACATAATAAAAAATTCAACCGTACATAATTCGGAGCACAATAGCAAATTCTTATAAAAACTAAACCTGCAAGAGTACAACATAGAACATTAAAAGTGACAAATCATGACCTACAGTGCACTAGGGGGAAGAACTGCATTAACAAATTGGACTAGTGCAATTTGAATAGAAGCTTTAGCATTGGACACAAGATAAGCCCAGATTTCCTCACTGGGTCGAGGCAGAACAAGAGGACTACACATCTTAAACAACTGTCTCCGAATTACCCTCAAAGCTTGACAATCGACAACCAAATGCTGCAGTGTTTCAATCTGTTCAGCATCCTTACAGTACCGACAGAATATGTCATTTTTGGAAATGATCCGTCTTCTTCCCAAGACCTCTCTGGTCGCACACAAATTCAATCGAATGTGCAACAATTGGGATCTAAATTAATTAAATAGGCATTTCAATAAATACTGTACCATGGTGCGTAATTTTTTGTGAGGCCACACTAGGGAATCACAGTCCACATAATCCAAGCATTGACTGCGAGTATGAATCCAATCAGCATTTTTTTGTCTAGCTTTGGTTGGATTCAATAACAAAAGAATACCTTGCACATTTGTGATGTTGGCACTTATAAGACATTTCCTATATAACAAGCAAAATTTCAAAACTACTTGATTATGCAAAGACACAGTTCCCAATAGTCAAAATGTTGAAAACATTTTTTTAGAAAACAATAATGTCGAAAAACAATAATGTCGAATTTTTGAAAAAAAAAATAATATATATATAATTAAAATGTGTTGAGTATGAGGGGTGAGAGGGTGGTGGGGGGGTGGGGGGTGGTGGCCGGGGGGTGTTGGGGGGTGTTGGGTGAGGGGGGTTGGGGGGGAGACCCCCCTAGTAAATTATACTCTTCTTGTTTATGTATTTATTGATAGCGCTAATTGACATTTTTTTTTCGACATTTTTTTTTCAAAAAATTGACTCTTTTCATTATATGTATAGGTTTTCGACATTATTGTTTTCTACATTTCTTTTTCTACATTTTTGTAAGTCGACATTTTATTTCTACATTATGACCATAAACCTGATGCTAGTTTTCTGCCCTTCCTTTTTTCTGATTCTCTGGCTTGAACCTTGCTCTCTTTGGCTTCATTTTCCCTGGATATTTCTGTTCTTGTCTTCACTTGTGTTTTATGTAATTCCTATGTACAGAGTTTGGCTGCTGGATTTCCAGCAGGCAATCTCTGCCCCTTCCCTTGTCGCGTTTCAGTGTTGTACTTCGTGTCATTGTTTACAGTGTACTGGTTCCTGTTTCAGGAAGCAGTCATTGTTCGGTTCCTGCTGGAACTCTACAGGCTTCAGTCTTGTGAGTATTGTTACCTTGTTTGGGCCCTAGGGTTCAGATACAGACACCCACTGCTGTTGCTCCGAGCCATGAGCATTCAGAGTGGGCCCCTGTAATAGCAATCTGTTCAGAAGGCTGGAGTTTCCCAAGTTCCGTGGAACACTCTTTCCCCATTCTGCGTACACCCCAAGAGGGAACCCAACGTGTTTGTTATCTTTGTATTCCCTGCCCCTTTTTGTTGACAGCCTCTGTTTCCTATCCTTTCTTCTCTGCAGGACTCCTTATAATCCAGCTTATTGTGTGCCTTTCTCCCTTTGGCTTAGTGGGCACGCCATTACCCTCAGGCCCCTCCTGACAGCAGCGACTGGAGTGGAAATTCAACCTGCTTCAAGAGGATATCCAAGTGGCTTACTTTCGAGTTGATTGGTCCCATCAACTCAAGGGGAGAAGTCGTCCTTGCAGGGCTTCTCTAGTCGAGGCGAATTCGGAGCTTCAGCACAGCAGCAGGGCTTCACCGGGCAATCCAACGCTCCAGGCCTTCCAAGCCAAAACGCCTCACCTTTTATGCAGGTTTCTCTCATTCATTCCAGCCTAGATGTCAGTTTCCCAGTAGGGTGGCTGTCCTTGCTGGAGAGCCAGCCGGCCAATCACCTAAGAGTGGATTTCTGTCTTCTAGGAGACTAAGCACAGGGAGTTTTGGCACCTCCCTCGCTACCTGCCCCCTCCAGAAACCCTGGAGCCAGAGGCGGGCTTCACTTGTGGATCCTGCCAAAGGCAAAACTAACAAAGGGACCAAACCTGGGTGGGTGTTA
Source organism: Ambystoma mexicanum (assembly GCF_040938575.1). NCBI lineage: Eukaryota > Metazoa > Chordata > Amphibia > Caudata > Ambystomatidae > Ambystoma > Ambystoma mexicanum. Next base: position 435,727,584 of record NC_090937.1, read on the forward strand.
GTCTTAGCAGTGCACAATGGTGGTGCAAGTTATGGTTGCTTACTGTACCATAACTGGTGAATGTCTGTTTTTTTTTTCGATTTTACATAATAATCCTTTAAGAAAGTTTTTCCACTGATTTTGTTAGGTTTTTATTAGTGCAACTTAACCATAACGTCCCTTTAACAAAGTTTTTTCACTGTGTATATATATCTGCTCATACCGACCGGTCACATACTGCACAGTGAGCCTATCTCAGTACAGGTTCTATTACATTTCACAAACACAAACATGCTAAAATGTGAAAGATCTATGGAAATACCTTTAAGGGAGAGCATTCCCTCCACTTACCCTACACAGCTTTTTTTTGTTAAGGGATAACAACTTCAAAATGTAAGAAGATTAAAATTTGGAGAAAAAAATCATATTTTAAATTCTAAAGGGTTGAAACTGCTAGGATATGATTCACTTCACTGCTTTACCCACTTGCTAGCACACACAGTACAGTGATATTTATCATCCTACTCCTCAGTGGTAAAAATGGCTGTGTTCCTGTGGTAAATTCTGGTTGATCTCTGCTATACAAAGCAAGGCAGGGATCAGCAATGACTCAGCCTTTGCAAAAATGGCAGCTGTCATGTGTGCATTCAATTTCATGCATCCCAAATAGTTTATGCGGTAGAAAAACAATTCAAAATATATGAAAAAAAGCTGATTCTGTGGTAATCGGAATATGCATGCTGCCTGGCATGGAGAGGTCCCGTACAGGTGTGGCAGCTCCTTATGGGGTGTGGCGGTGGGTGGGTGGGGAACACTAAACGATGTTAGACATTAGGAAACGCAGACAAACGTTTTCTATTTTTCTAATAAAAGCCATTTTCCTGCTAAATAGCCAGCGCCCGCCAAATTCAGCGTGGGGCCCTCTGTAAATAGCAACCTACATGTGTGTAATCGTTAGCAGGCTGTGTCCATGGTTTCCACATACACGACCATGGTTTGTTCATGAAATTAACAATGCTTGCCCAACCGGAACTTCTGTTTTTTTTTTTTTTAAGAGATGGAACTTTTGTTTAGGATTATCCTTTGACAACTGTATTGCAATCAAAATGGAAATCATGGCTTCTGCAATATGCAGCGTCAGTCCAGAGGGTCAATATTTCATTCATGGTAATGCAGCATTTGAAATATGTCTGTTTTTGCCATCCTCTCTATGTGGGGCTGCTAGTCTATGAAATGGGTACAACAAACAATATGTATTCAAAATACCACATGGTCTATGGATTATTTTACCACTTATAGATGCCTTATAACTTGACCTTCTCTCAATAAGTAGAGTTAACATGATGTAATCTTGCATGTTATCATGATGTGTTCTTGCACGCTAACATGATGTGTTCGTGCATGCTTATGTTGAAAGTGCGGGAAAGTGCTAATACATCCCCTTAACTTGGTTCACACATTGATGAGGGGTGGGGGGTGCCCAAGGCCACCTGGTTGGTCTCCTTGCTTCTTATCTCTTTACCGTGTCTTCCTTTATCTTCTCCTTCCCCATTGTGTCTTCTTTTTCTCTGTACCACGTACAACAGTGCCCGTGGCCTGGCTTAATCCTATACTCCCTGTCTTCTTACGTTGTGCTCGCCTTATTTTCTTCGCTCTCAATCTCTTCCTCTTCTATCTGTTCCTAGCCTTTCTGTGTCTCCGCTTGCTTTTGCTTATTTTCTCTTCTTGCACACAAATCATGGAACTCTATGCTAATCGGTCTTCCTCCTTACACATGTTCCGTTTCTGTACACAACTGAAAAGTCATCGGCTCTCTCTAGCAATTGATTTTCGGTCGATTCTCTAAATCTAATTGTATTTAACCGTCTTTTAATGTAATGTTTTGTGTGTATTGAAATCCTGTTCAGCACTTTGATGAAAGAACTCTATAAATATGTATAAATATCAAAAATAGCAAATCGAGGCAATTCATTTTTCATGCACCTCTTGTGTGCATGGTTGTTTACAGTGCAGGCAAGGGTCGTTACTGACTCTTCTGTGCAGTTTATCTCCACGGAATAGCAGCAGTCTGAACCGCGGCTGTACCACATACATGTGCGTTCCTATAACGAGAATGACAATGGATGTTTAAACATGCCCAGGTAACGTATCTTCTGCGTGCAGCATTGCTTAAATACTGCAGGAAGCTTTCACTACCCCCGTGCATGAAGTACCAGGGCCATACTGGCTGTCATAGGCCCCGACGGCTGATTTAAAGCCCATCTCATGGAGGCTGTTTATTAAGTTTTACAGACTCCTAACACGCAGTACGGCCTGAAGTCAGGGACAATAATGCTATTATGACCTGCGTCACACTTGATAGTGCATATCAATGTATACAAGTTGATAGGACATACATCAACCTTGATGCATGCAAGGAATTGGCGGTCGGTACACCCGGCTCTGCCTCTAGCCTTCGAATGTAGCATTACGAGCAGTCTGCAGGCAATGCGAACCAATCTGCGGACTATACCTGTTTATTTAGCCTGCAAGTTCTCCAATGGGAACATTGTTTGAACATTCCAAAGGTTAACATTTTTTTTAAAAAAATTAATTACATAATATGGTATTCGATATGGTAAGTGCCCCTGCGTAGCTCCCTTTGTTTTGCGAACCAAGCCTTGTGATGTGTGGACTCTACTTGACTGTATTCGCAGATGTACATGCTTCTCTGCCTGCGTGTGCACCTCCTCAATGTTGCTTTGCGGTGTCTCGATGTTCTGGGGTGAGGCGCCTCTCAAGCCTTTTGAAGCCAGTTGAAAACCTGGTTAAGGCCACAGTGCCCTTTTTTTCATTTCTTCAGTGCAGCGCCTTTATTAAATAAAGGCTCACACACTATATTATTATTGAGAGAGCCACAGGAATCACCTCACCTTGAAAGCATTTTGTGAAATATCGAATTGCCCATAATAAGCTACTTTCTAAAATCCATAAAGCCCCCGGCAAGATGCAGACAGGCAACGGCCAGACATTAAGAGATAAACGGGAAAAGTATTGGTGTCACACACATATATATATATATATATATATATATATATATATATATATATATATATATATATATATATATATATATATTTACAAAATCTGACACCCAGGCGGGAAGTGAGCCGCAGGAACATATCTTTAAAATATTGTTTCGGGTGCACTTGGCTCCAGTGCACCTGGCTTCCATCTGCCAGCTCTGCGTGGAGGCCGGGGAGCCCGTGGGGCAGAGGGACGCGCTATTTTCATTCTTTCAGCAGGGCAAATGCAATGAACGCAGAACTCTCTGACAACCATTCCTATTGGCATACACAAAATAACACCATGATGGTGCTACTATAATATGACATGAATTATTAGTTCCACCTCACTATTTCTCCTAACTTTTCTTGTCACTTGGATTGGCCAGGGAACATAGCCAAGATGGCGAGAGGAATGCACCGGAAATGGGCCAAGCTTATTTATCAATTGCTTCAAAAGGGGCAGTGGAAATATCACTTGGTCTGCTTAGTGTACTTTGGTGTAAAAATGCTCAAAAGCAACAGCAGCCTGAAGTGCCAATGTAAACAGCGTTTCTCCACTGCATCTCACAGTGCCTGTCTGCATTTGCTGTTAAATAGCATAGTGCGCCGATTACGCACAGTAATTTTCATTAGACATTTTCGTTTCTCATTATGAGTTTGGCGGTCTAAAAATAGGGTGCCGGTAACAACGTGTACCGGCACCTTTCCGGAAACAACAAACTCCAAGTCTGCCAATAGGGGCTGTGATCAACCGACAGGCCTGACCTGCCAGTAGTTCAGTCCCCTATTGGCAGACAATTGTTGCAATCACTGGGACTACCAGTGCCTGTGTTTGCAGCATGGAATGGGGATTTACCGGCATCTCTGCCACTGGTAATATCGCGGTAATACTGTGATATCGGGTGGTGGAGACAGTGCGGTAGTCCCCCGGTGTCCCACCTGAATTACCGGCGGGATACCCGGGTAATAGTAATGAGCCCCATAGTCTAAGATTGCTTCTCACAGTACTCATGTCTGAGGTCGTTTGCTCATTGGCCAGATATTTCTTAAGTGTATTACTTATACCCCCTTTGGGCCCCTGTCCCAATCTCCATTCCACCTATAATGAAAGGGGCCATCCTACCTCTACGGGATGTGAGTACTGGGGCAAGGACTCTCAGAGTAAGTGCGATGACTACTATGACTTCAAGTCCTTATAACATTGCTAATGTATGAGGTCATACCAACTTCCCAAGAAAGAGAGTCAACTTTCTTAAGCCCAAACAGAAAGACAGAAAACATGTGGCCAACCCACACCCACTTTTAATTACTACAAGGAGAATGAAAATAAAATTAAATGGACTATCAGCCGATTGTAGCCAGCATAGTGGCCCAGCGGCAATGTCTCTAGCTGACCCCATCTAGATTTAGTAGTGCAAACTAAATGTAAAGGGGGAAGCCTAGCTTGCCACTCTAAAAATGCCTGTAAGGGGAATGAACCAAGACCTTTGGCCAAGTTGCAGCCACCAATCTGGTTGATCTGCCCAGTTTGCTGGCAGGTATGGAAACCCAGAATTATAGTTTTTTTTATTGTTTTTTTTTATGATGAAGAGCCTTATCCATTTACTCAATATTCGTACACCAGTGTTGTCTCCTTCCTCCTTATCGCAATTGTAACACAAATATTATTGGATGTCCTAAGGGGGCATCTCTTTAAGGTAACAAATCACTGATCTCTTCACACCCATAGAGGACTGACTTCGTAACCCTCCATTAAATCATGCCATGAAGATAGGCAGGACCACCACATGATCTAAATAAAATTCAGAGCAGATTCTGGTAAGGATCCCAGGCCCTTGCTTTACCTGAACACTTTCTGGCCTCAAGTGAATGTAGAGAGTGAGGCCTGCAGATGAAAGCCCCGAGATCCTACAACCTCCTGGTGGAAGTTACAGAAATCAAAGACAGTGGCCCTCAGTACAAGTCTGCCGGTAACCCCCGGGTGCCACCGGAGGGTTATCTGCAGACTCGCCTTACCGTTTCCACCACCTGATATTCCAGTGTTTCCTGGATATTACGAGCGGTGGTGGAACTCTACGTTCCTGGTGTTTCAGTGGAAAGTCTGCCGGTAGGGGGCAGAACTACCGGCAGGTCAAGCCTGCCGGTAGTTAACAGCCCCTACCGGCAGACTTGCACATTTTTCCAGACCGGCAAACATGTCTTGAGGGCTGAAGTCCTGTGGGTCAACCAACACACATCTGAGTCCCCAAGGGCTTTGAAAGGGGGGGGGTGACATTGTTACAGTGCAAGTGGTAAACCCCGTAGGAGGAGGCTTGACTTGCTTGGAGGGTTTATGAGGACAAAGCCCCTGAGCAATCTGCCAACCAGATGATCGATTAACAGATCCTCCCAAGACCGTCTGCATGCCTATAACACTGGACATTAGCACCATGAGTTGCCTCTGCCAGACCCTTTCAAAACGCCTCCAAAAGGCAATCTAGCACTTTAACTGAACACAATGAAACTTGGCGAATTCCTTGTGGCATGGACCAGATCAAACATGAGCTGCAGTTGTATGTCTGATGTTCTTGTAGAGTGCTTCCTAGAGTCATGTACTGTAGTGGTATCCCCCTCTGACAGGATCTAATGTGCAGAGATCCCCCATACAATCTGATGCCATTGGACACATTGTTCTGCAAGTGATTTCCATGTCCCTGAGAGTGGATGGATGGAAAGAACCAGGTGGACCAGACTGACATTTGCAGGAACAAATGGCCCAGGATCTCCTGGGCGACTGGGGCGGGGAGGGGGGAGCAACTAACATTACATCTTTTTCCAGGGCCTTGATTTTCAACAGCATCTTTGTTAGCAACAGAACTGGCAGAAAGGCACAGAACAATCCCATTTGTCCATACCAGTCTAAGAGTATTCACAACATGTGCCCTCTTGTCTGGCATCTGAGAGCAATACAGTGCTATTTATGTATGTATTTATTTATTTAATTAATTTGCAAAGCACTGGGATGAAGCACATAGGCATAGAAGTGCACTCGTGGGAAGTACCGTGACAAGAGCCGCTTTGCTGCTGTGGACTGTTGTTGTGGAAAGTACTAGCAGAGTGGACTTTCCAACGTGTTATTGTGGACTTGCTAAGTCACACCTCCTGCTTTCTGATTGGGCATTTGACTATATAACCAGTACGCATGTGCACCCGCGCGCGCGCACTCCTGGGAAGTACCGTGCCAAGTGCTGCTTCGCCGCTTAGCCGCGAGGCTGGCATGCCGCAGGTCCATATTGTTTACATAATTATACCCCCTGTATTGTTTGTGAACTACGAAACGCTTGTGTTTGGAGGCGCTGAACAGCAGGTACATGTTCTACTCATTGAAATCCAACATGCCCAATTTTGTAAATAGCTTGGATGCTTTGTCCAATACTCCAACGAGTAGAGTCACTCGCTCCTCTCACAAATCTATTACCGTATTGCCTGTTTTTTTCCTAAAGCACATCGGCAAGTTGTAAATATGGCTAATTTGGCAAAGGCCCATCCCATTGGAACTTTTAAATCCATAACAAATACTCATGGCAAATCTACGGATCCTCATGAGGCGGCTTCCCTGGGTTGCAGTCATCCGGTTGCCATTAATCCAGCGGTGCCCATGTTGGTATTGCCTGATTCTCACTTGTTATCAGATCACACGATATTACAATCGTCTATAACTAGACGGGCACACTCTCTGGCAAAGGATCCGACTCTGTCTGCCCACCATTCTCTGAGTCATGATGAGTTGGACCTATCTATTTTTGCCAGCCAGTGTCAATCGCCTATTTCTATTTACAGCACTCAGACTGTACAACGAGGTAGATCCTCTGTAGGCTCATCCTCTTGTACACAGTCTCTCTCATACATACATGCAACCCCGTGGGGTAAAAGGCAAAGTCCGCCTGTGGGAAGTAGCAAATCAACCACCCGAATGATTGAACTAGCTCTCTCTGCAATCAATACCACGATGATGAGTTTGTACAAGCTTTTTGAAACATTGGACTCAAAAGTCACCAAACAAGCGGTCCAAATTGAGCAACTGCACAGTGGCTGGAAGTCAACTGTAAAAGGCCGCAGTCTTTAAACAAGGAAATATCTAGGGGGGATTTTTGGCGATAGATGATGGTCCCACCTTAAATGAAAACACGTCCCCTGCAGGTGCGGTACTTCCGCCCCTGCCCTGCCAGCCTTTTCTAGAATTATACGACTGATTTTAGACCCTTGAGCTGCCCAGGTGGAGTCAGTGACAAATGACTCTTGTTGGAGCGTAACAGATGTTCCTAGCCAACTCGGGCAGGAAAAAGGCTCCTCGGAGAGCGCTACGACTGTGGTGCGCAAAAGAGGTGACTTACATGTGAAAAAAAAGAAAAAAGGGCCCCATAACATTGTAAATACAACAAAAAACATGGTCTCTACTAGACATCCTAAAAACACATTAAACTCCTTTTTTCAAGCCATCAATATGACTACACAGAAGGTTGCTAATGCAAAAACACAGACTCAACTGGCAATCCTAATGGAAAATGAGATTGTGCAAGGGTCACAACCCTTAGATCTTGAAAATAGGGCTGTGCCTCACAAATCACTACTTTCATGTTCCCTGTTAAATGATTTGATACTTGAGATACACAAAGCAGACCAAAGGTTACCAACTATAAATACAAATAGGGCAATGGACACAGTGATACCAACCATAAATGTGCACAGAGTAGTAGACGCTGAAATTCACTTCAAAGCGACTATGGCTGAAACAGGGGGGGGACCGAGGTTTCAAGAATACTCATGATGGAGAACTTGAGGAAGGCTGTGGATAACTATTTGTCTCACCGTCTACACCAGGTCTACCCCAGGTCCCGATAGAAAGTGTGCCCAAAGCTTCCAGTCTGGGCTTGTATCCGCTCGTTGTACCTTCTCTAATGGGTGCCTCGGATCAGTGCAATTTTGCCAATTATTTGCAAAAAAAATCCCTTTGTGAAAAATGTTTCACAAGGTGAATGTTCTCATAACGTGCCTCATGCTCTATAAACAGGTAGCCAATGACCAGACTGTAAGGCGCCAGTGCACAGGCGCAGGACCTCCCGTTACACCCAGTCACATAACTCAAGCTGCCACTCTCTAATTATGAAATGCAGAGGGGGCCCGTTTGAGTTGTATGATCTTAATAGGCAGAGTGTACTGAATATATTTGGTGACCTAGTTGAGCTCGAAGATATTTCTTCTCGAGACATCGAGCAGATAGACTTTCTTTCTGACAATATTTGCTCGGTCGTCAAGTTATGGATCCAATCTGGTGTCGTCCTGATACTATCTGGAAGATGGGTTTCCTGATTACTCAGGACCCGGAACGAATTGCAGCAGGACTGGAGTATCAAAATCAGAAAGGGAACATCTATTTAGGATCATCTACTGAGACCCATTTACACTCTAAGGTATTTAATATGACTTAACCATCAAATCAGTCTTTACTCTCTCCATTGCAAGTTGGAATACACAAGGGCACTTTCATCTGCCGTCCTCTATTCATAGCTTCTCCATCACTTTTGACATCATAGCCCTTCAGGACACTTGGCTAACGCACACTCCATCTTGGGATAATTATGAAGTTGTACTATTGCCAGCTATAATTGGCAAAGATAGACCATCGTCCGGTTTGGTAGTTGGTGTTCGCATGAATCATGGGTTGTCCATTACTCAGTGGGACTCAGTGAGTTCCTTCAATCAACTAGTCAAAATTACATCTCCCCAACATACCATCGCCTTTATAAATATATTTCGTAATCCTGTTGGTTTAGTGGATGAAGCCTTCTATCCAGGGCTAGCGAGATTACTTGATTTAGTGATAATGGGCCTCATTACGACCCAGCCGCTTAACGGCGCCGTAAAAGGCTGCGGCGCCGTTAACCTATTAGCGCCTAATTACGTGGTCCCTTTACGGGACCCGACCTTAACGGCTGGTTTTACCAGCCGTTAAGTAGGGACCCTCAAAGGGACCTTGGTGCTAAGTACGGTGCCGCAATTTGCGGCACCGTATTTAGCGCCTTCCCCATTCCCATTGAGACCTATGGGGCAAAAATGGGAATGGGGAAGGGCCATGGCGGCATGGGGAATTATCGCCCCGCCAACCTCGGAATGGGGTGGGAATTCCCCATTCCGCCATGGCGGACCCCGGCATGGACCATGGTGCTAATAGCACCATGGTCCGCCGCCTGGGTCGTAATGAGGCCCAATGTCTGCTGGCATCACAGGTACTATAATGGTAGGTGATATAAATTTAGATTGCCTTACTCATGAGTTAAAACAAAAGGCAAAGGATGTTAGTAGATGTACCACTTTCATGTTCGAGAGAAATTTCCATACGGTGAATGGGGCAGTGGTGGGGGATATCCCTGCACACTGCACATGGCAGCGTGAGACTATGGGGGGTTATTCCGAGGATGGAGTTAAGTAACTGTCCTTACAGGCATGGCGAAAATAGCATGTCCGTGTAGTTATGAGCCAGCTAATAGAGGGCTATTATGACTTTGCGGGCACAAGCTTTGCGCCATGCCAGTAAGGGCATTACCGCCATGCTGTAAAAGGCCTGAAAAAGGCCCTTAGTGGCATCATGTATAGCGCAGATTGCACTACCGGCATGAACCAATGCGGCATTAGCGGCCACCGCTAATAGCGGTCACCGTAAATATGCGGAACCGGAAGTAGCATCATTGCACGGGAATGGGAAGGAGCAGGGTGGCCATCTTTAAAAACACAATCCATTGCCACCCTCAGCAGCCAAGACCTGTATGATACTGCTGTTGGTGAAATATCATACTCTACCATACCACAATGCCTAAGGCTGTTAAGAAGGGCACCTCCCGCCAGCACAAGGAGCGCTTCAATGAAGATGAGCTGGCCATGCTACCTGAGACCCTGCAGGAATATGCTGACATTGTGTTTGCCCAGAGCATGAAGAGGGAGGCCATTATACACAAGAAAGAGATCTGGGCACTTGTGGCGCAGAAAGTAAGCGCAGACGGGAACACCCCACGCATTATAAAAGACTGCAGGAAGCGGTGGGACGACTACATACGCAACATACTCTCTGCCAACAGGAGCCAGGCAATGGCAACAGGCGGAGGAGCTAGCTCCCCCATAAAGCTGGCCCGATGAGAGGACATCTGTGCTAGCCTGATTGGCATGGAGGGTATAGAAGGTGTCGGAGACATGGAGTGTGACGCCACAACATCGGCGGATGGAGCTGAGTGTCCTAAGAAAAAACTGTAATGGAGAGTCTGATCAGAGTCCACCAATATGTCTGTCCAAAGAGGCAAGCCATGGCCCAACACACACTCATTCCCAGCAAAGTTGTCGGAGGCATCACAGACACATGCAGTTGCCTGCAGCAAGGCAATGCCGTACGTGACACCCCCACTGCAAACCACACCCCGGAAGAGGGCCCGGGATGAGGCCAACAGGCCTTCCACCTCAAAGGGCCAACCCAAGGCAAGCGTGCACCACCATTGAAACGACCTCAAGTTGCCAGGGCACCGGTGCTGCCAAGGGCCATTGAGGCGGAAGCGCCAACACCTGTCGCACTGCCACCCCTTGTTAAATCTGCATATTTAAGTAACTTTGGGTCTCACCCTAAGTTACTAGGGGAATCCAGACGTGGACCCCTTGCTCACTATTCTTAGAGAGGCACAGATCCACCCTACTGATGAGGTCCAACCAGACCGAAACACGTGTCTGGGGTTTCTGTTGGTACTCTTGTTCAGAGGAGAATTGCTTCGCATTTCGGTGCTGGACTGCCCCAGGGCAGGACAAAGACTGATATGTTTGGGATATTTCTTCTCTGTGAAAGATAGTGAGCTAAAGACTCTGGGTAAGTCCCTCGTAACCAGGACTAATGTCTGGCAGAGGGACTCCCAGGACCCCCCTTGTTAAATCTGCATATTTAAGTAACTTTGGGTCTCACCCTAAGTTACTAGGGGAATCCAGACGTGGACCCCTTGCTCACTATTCTTAGAGAGGCACAGATCCACCCTACTGATGAGGTCCAACCAGACCGAAACACGTGTCTGGGGTTTCTGTTGGTACTCTTGTTCAGAGGAGAATTGCTTCGCATTTCGGTGCTGGACTGCCCCAGGGCAGGACAAAGACTGATATGTTTGGGATATTTCTTCTCTGTGAAAGATAGTGAGCAAAAGACTCTAGGTAAGTCCCTCGTAACCAGGACTAATGTCTGGCAGAGGGACTCCCAGGACCCCCCTTGTTAAATCTGCACTGCCACAGGAAACAGCTGAGGCTCCACACTCAGCAGAGTCCAGTTCAGTTGGGGAGGTGGCAGCCACAGCACCCCAGGCTGAGGAGTAGGCACAGGAAGAGGTGTGGGTGCCCGTGGAGGATGATTCCTTCGAACTGCCCCCCACACTCAGTCCACTGCCATCCCCCCAAATCACATCTTTGGAGTCAGACCACAGCACCACCCCGGAGCAGTCTGGGGGGGATTTAAATGAAGGGGCCATGAGTCCCATAGTGGAGAGCAGGCGGGCCGAAATGAAACCCAAGCATAGTCCACCTCCAGAGGTGCACCGGTCGGGTCGCGGCGTTATGATGAGCTGACTGGCCCAGTGCGGCAGTTCATGGATGACAATGTCCAGGCAAGGCAGGAGTGGCGGGAAAACATTGCCTCTCTAGGCAAGACAACTACTGACAACACTGCCTCCATGGGCAAGATATTTGCTGACAATACTAGCCGGCTGTGTGACGAGGTATCCGCCCTGCGGCAGGTAATCAGCCGCATCGCCGATGCCATGGAGTCAGAACGTCCGGCACCCCAGTTTGAGCAAGCGACCACACCATCATCATCAAGCTCATCCCAGACCAGCCCATTCCGCAGGTCATCGCACACCCTGCGCCGGCCGGATATGCCGCCACCAGGTCCAGAGAGTGCAAAATAATAGACTGGCCAGCCTGAAGAAGGCATTAGGCACTTGTTGGGACATGTGTGGGGGAGTTTTGGGGGGAGGGGGGGTGAGGGTGTGTGAGGGAGTTGTGGGGGAGGGGGAGAGGGTGAGGGTGTGTGGGGGAGTTGTGGGGAAAAGGGGAGGGGGTGAGGGTGTGTGGGGGAGTTGTGGGGGGATGGGGTGGGGGGTGAGGGTGGTGGAGGGTTAGTGCATTATCATTTTCATTGTTAATTTCAATACACCCGTTGTATCAAAAGCAAGACCTGAGTGGACATTCATCATTGCACATGTGTCAATTATTCATATACAGTGCATAGTGTGCATGTACCCCCACACCCAGTGCCCTCTGTCCAACTATCATGTCACCCTCTGCAGCCATGTGTGTCAGTAATATTGTGCAATCACTGACTGACCCACAGCATGTCCCTACTGTGCATCGGCACCGCAATGATGTGCAGCACTTCTTCATCCCCTTCATCATCACCAGGTGGTTGCAGTTCAATGTCAGGGGGCAAGGGCTCGTTGCGTCGGATACATATGTCGTGCAGCATGACACATGACATGATCATTTTGGCCACCTTCTCATGCCTGTAGAGGAGTGCCCCACCCGACGGGCTAAGGCAGCGAAACCATGCACTCAACAGGCCAAAGGTCTGCTCAATCACCACACGGTTACGGGTGTAGGATCGATAGTAGTCCTCCTCGTGCCTGTTCTATGGATTATCGGGCAGGGGTGAGGAGCCACGTCATCAAGGGATAGCCACTGTCACCTGCATGGGAGGCTTAAAAAAAGGTATATGTCAGTCGATTCATGATGGACAGCTGTACTAGTGACACATGCTGGCAGATTATCGTGGGTCACATGCACATGTCCCTGGTTGTATGCATGCCATTTTTAGGCCGTCAATGTGTCCTGTGCCAGGGAATAATGGTGTGGGTTGCATCTTCAAGCTGATACACGGTGTGCTCTGCCGTCTTGTTGCTCATGCATTGTGTACGCATACAGCTGTGTCCGTGTCCATTTAGTGATGTGTAGTGTTCTGTAGGATTTTCTGATGGGGAGCGTTGGCAGTAGGCTCTGCAAGGTTAGGCTTTCAGTGCTGATTTTTCCCATGGTGACATGCAGCATTCCTGTGGTTGATCCGGGATATCGGGCACAACAATGTGTGATGATCTTGCTGGCGTCGCATACCATCTGCACCTTGATGGAGTGGTATTGCTTGCGGTTGCGGTACACCACCTCCATGGCATGCGGGGCTACCAACTCCACGTGGGTGCAGTCAAGGGGACCTATACAATTTGGCATGCCTGCCAGTACATGGAGGCCAACGTTTTGTTTCAAGAATCTCCTGGGGAGTCCGTGGTAGGGATATGTATTCCATTGTGTGCTTGAGGAAGGCATCCAGCACTTGCTTCAGAATGTGAGAAAATACAGGTGGTGATATGCCATGCATGTGCCCCACTGTGTGCTGGTAGGTGCCTGTGGAAAGGAAGTGGAGCACAGACACTGCCTTCAGTAGAGGGGGGATGACGGTGCGTATTTCAATGAGGCTGACAATGTCGTTGTGTATCATGTCCACGATGGTGTTGATGGTGTCCCGGTCCAGACGGTACAGGGTGTGGTTCTGCTCTGGGGTTGGGTTGAAAGGACTGGCTCTGAAGTTTGGGATTGGGGGCTGCCTGCGTGGTTACGCTGGCTGCACTGGTGGGGCATGCTGGGCCTGTCTCACCTTCCTTCTCCTGCTGAGTCTCCTCTGTAGTGCCTGCTGTTGCTGTTGTTGTTGTTGGTGTTGCAATGCAAGCATGTCCTCCAGCTCAAGTATTGATACTACTATTAGAATTATCTTGGTGTGGAAAGGGGTGTGGTGTGTGGGTGTGCTCCTTTTGTACAGTCCCAGACTCCATTGCCTCCACCTGTGCTGATAGTGTGGACCTGTGGCAGTTGGGAACACTGCAGATAGCATTTTACGGTTGGTCCGCGATGCCGGTATTTACGGCATGCCTGTATCCACTATTTGCGCCTTCATGATGCCGGTATTTGCTTGTCCGCCTAACTTCTGATTTACTCCGTTTAGCGGCATGGCGCTATTGCCGGATTGATGGGACACGTGCCCGCGCCCATGCCGCTATAAGAGGCACCGTTATTTACGGTACCGCTAATAGCGGGTTGGCAGGTCGGAATGGTCCGGAGTGGTAAGCGATGCCTGTAATCCTTTACCGGCATCGTTTTTCCCTTACCTCCAACCTCGGAATGACCCCCCATGTCTAACAATATTGACTACATGTATTTGGACTCAAATTTGTTTGGGAAACTATATTCCTTTGAAATTATACCTGAAGCCCAAGTGATCATCATCTTCTCTCATTAAAAGTTGAATGGGCCACAATACCAATTAACAAACAGTTGATGTCACAACAACTGGTGAAGAACAATTTTAAGTCACGCTTTTGCTGGTCTGCTCCTAAACTAGTAGAGTTCAATCGTATAATCAACAATAATTGTACTCAGCAAGTTCCGAAACAATATTCCAATCTTCTTTTACCATTTAAAGATACGATGATGCTCACAAATCCACGGGTCCTCATGAGGCGGCTTCCCTTGGTTGCAGTCATCCGGTTGCCATTAATCTAGGGGTGCCCAACTTGGTATTGCCTGATCCTCACTTTTTATCAGATCACACGATATTACAATATTACGTGACGAGTTGGACATATCTATTTTTGCTAGCCAGTGTCAATCGCCTATTTGTATCTACAGCACACAGACTATACAACGAGGTAGATCCTCTGTAGGCTCATCCTCTTGTACACAGTCTCTCTCATACATACATGCAACCCCGTGGCGTCCAAGGCAAAGTTCGCCCGTGGAAAGTAGCAAATCAACCACCCGAATGATTGAACTAGCTCTCTCTCTCTGCAATCAATACCACGATGATGAGTTTGTACAAGCTTTTTGAAACATTGGACGCAAAAGTTGCCAAACAAGCAGTCCAAATTGAGCAACTGGCACAGTGGCTGGAAGTCAACTGTAGAAGGCCGCAGTCTTTAACCAAGGAAATATCTAGGGGGGGATTTTTGGCAATAAATGATGGACCCACCTTAAATGTAAATACGTCCCCTGCAGGTGCGGTACTTCCGCCCCTGCCCTGCCAGCCTTTTCTAGAATTATACGACCGATTTTAGAGCCTTTAGCTGCCAAGGTGGAGTCAGTGACAAATGACTCTTGGTTGCGCATACCAGATGTTTCTAGCAAACTGGGGCAGGAAAAAGGCCCCTCAGAGAGCGCTACCACTGTGGTGCGCAAAAGAGGTGACTTACATGTGAAAAAAATGAAAAAAGGGCCCCTTAACATTGTAAAGAAAACAAAAAACATGGTCTCTACTAGACATCCTAAAAACACATGAAGCTCCTTTTTTCAAGCCATCAATATGACTACACAGAAGGTTGCTAATGCAAAAACACAGACTCAACTGGCAATCCTAATGGAAAATGAGTTTGTGCAAGGGTCACAACCCTTAGATCTTGAAAATAGGGCTGTGCCTCACAAATCACTACTTTCATGTCCCCTGTTAAATGATTTGCTACTTGAGATACACAAAGCAGACCAAAGGTTACCAACTATAAATACAAATAGGGCAATGGACACAGTGATACCAACCATAAATGCGAACAGAGTAGTAGTCGCTGAAATTCACTTCAAAGCAACTACGGCTGAAATGGGGGGGGGACTGAGGTTTCAAGAATACTCACGATGGAGAACTTGAGGAAGGCTGTGGATAACTATTTGTCTCACTGTCTACCCCAGGTCCCGATAGAAAGTGTGCCCAAAGCTTCCAGTCTGGGCTTGAATCCGCTGGTTGTACCTTCTCTAATGAGTGCATCGGATCAGTGCAATTTTGCCAATGATTTGCAAAAAAAAATCTCTTTGTGAAAAATTTTTCACAAGATGAATGTTCTCATAACGTGCCTCATGCTGTAAAAACAGGTAGACAACAATCAGGCTGTAAGGCGCCAGTGCACAGGCGCAGGACCTCCCGTTACGCCCAGCCACATAACTCAAGCTGCCACTCTCTAATTATGAAATGCAGAGGGGGCCCGTTTGAGTTGTATGATCTTAATAGGCGGAGTGTACTGAATATATTTGGTGACCTGGTTGAGCTCGAAGATATTTCTTCTCGAGACATCGAGCAGATAGAGTTTCTTTCTGACACTATTTGCTCGGTCATCAGACTGGATCCCGTCTGGTGTTGTCCTGATACTATCTGGAAGGCTAAAATGAGATTATTTGAGATGGGTTTCCTGATTGCTCAGGACCCGGAACGAATTGCAGCAGGACTGGAGTATCAAAATCAGAAAGGGAACATATATTTAGGGTCATCTACTGAGACCTATTTACACTCTAAGGTATTTAATATGAGTTAACCATCAAATCAATCATTACCATTGTCTCTCTCCATTGCGAGTTGGAATATACAAGGGCACTCTCATCTGCCGTCCTCTATTCACAGCTTCTCCATCACTTTCCTCATCATAGCCCTTCAGGAGACTTGGCTTACGCACACTCCATCTTGGGATAATTATGAAGTTGTACTATTGCCAGCTATAATTGGCAAAGTTAGACCATCGTCCGGTTTGGTAGTTGCTGTTCGCATGAGTCGTGGGTTGTCCATTACTCAGTGGGACTCAGTGAGTTCCTTCATTCAACTAGTCAAAATTACATGTCCCCAACATACCATCGCCTTTATAAATATATTTCGTAATCCTGTTGGTTTAGTGGATGAAGCCTTCTATTCAGGGCTAGCGAGATTACCTGATTTAGTGATAATGTCTGCTGAGATCACAGATACTATAAGGCAAAGGATGTTAGTAGATGGACCACTTTTATGTCCGAGAGAAGTTTCCATACAGTGAATGGGGCAGTGGTGGGGGATATCCCTGCACACTGCACATGGCAGCGTGAGGCTATGTCTAGCATTATTGACTACATGTATGTGGACTCAAATTTGTTTGGGAAACTATATTCCTTTGAAATTATACGTGAAGCCCAACGTGATCATCATCTTGTTTCATTAAAAGTTGAATGGGCCACAATACCAATTAACAAACAGTGGATGTCACAACAACTGGTGATCAACAATGCTAAGTCACGCTTTCGCTGGTCTGCTCCTAAACTAGTAGAGTTCAATCGTATAATCAACAATAATTGTACTCAGCAAGTTCCGAAACAATATTCCAATCTTTTATCACCATTTAAAAATACTATGATGCTCACTAGCCGGTCGTTAGCTAACCAGGCACAAGTATTTGACTCGGAAATTAAGCTAAAGAAGGTGGAATATCGAAAGGAAAAAAAGTTGATACACATTCACGAATCCAGGCTTTGAAGTCTGCAAAATGCAGATATCAGAATTGGATTCAGGGACGAAAGGCTCAGATGCTGCAAAGGGACAGTGAGAACATGCTATGAGTTATCGCTAGCAAAAACTCGGCTGAGATCTGGGCCTTGTTCAATCATTGCTCACATCAGTTCCAAGCCGAGGCTCAATCTAACAGTGTTCAGGAAACACAATGGGTTAAGCACTACTTTGTCGGTTCCATGTAATAATGTCCCCGCAAAAATATCGCCATGCAAAGACATTGCCGAAAAATAGCCGTTTTTTGTGGAGACATTATTACATGGAACATGCGGGGGACACCCCCGCAACCCCCAAACCTTTGTTTTTTCTTCATGGGGAGCGGGGGACACCCCCGCAACCGCCCCTGCCCCTGTCCCCATATATATGGTCACCCAAATAATATCGCCACAACTTTTTCCAGGCGATATTATTTACGGAGATCATAAATATGGGGATAATATTACCTGATACCACTTTGTCTTATATGCTGATGCTGAGTTTGACAGTTCCGCTTATGCTCAATGCTCTTCCTCAGGTTGGGCAGTGGAGTTCTCACACACAATTATAGAACATCTCATCAGGAAAGCAAGCTCCTCTAGAGCTGCAGGCCCTGGTGGGCTTAGCAACGCAATGTTTAAAAGCAATTTGTATCTTTGGTCTGTGATTCTGGATAAAATTTTTCAACATATATTAATTTTACGAGCTATACCATTGTCTTGGATGACGTCCATAATTGTGCCGATTTTTCTAAAAAAGGGGTTCTCACTTTGCCGCAGAATTATCAACCAATTGTGTTATTAGACGCTCCAGTCAAACTGTTTGCAAAGTTAATTTTGCGTGACTTTAATGCGTGGACGATGGTGTATAATTTGTATGATCCCCAACAGACCAGTTGTGTGGCCGGCATGGGCACTAATATAAATCTTTTTTGCCTTAATGCCATCAAAATACAATGCCAGACGATAAAACAATCTGTGTTCATTGCTTTTGTAGACCTACACGCCGCATTTGATTCCATCTCGCGTGTACTTCTTATGTCTAAAGTAAACAGAGACAACTATCCTGCGTCTTTGCGTGACATCATTTATGCCTTACACTCAGAAACATCGGTACGTATTCGACTAACTTTGGATGGTTTTTTGTCAGCTTCTATTTCTACTGCGTGGGGACTGAAGCAGGTTTGCTTGCTTGCCTCCGCAATCTTTAATTATTTCACACAGGATGTCAGGCAGACATTCAAGAAAGTGCCCTCTGATTCACCAAAGCTTAATGGCTCCCCTATTAAAACATTAATATGTGCCAATGATTTGGTACTTATTTCAAAAACTCTGATAGGCTTACAAAATCTAATTTCGGCTTTCAACACCTATGTCGAACTAAATCAATTAAACATTAACACAAATAAAACCCAAATTGTCATTTATTCGCAAATAAGTCTAGTCGCAATAAGATCAAATGGTCGATTATTAAAACCAAATTGTCGATTGTTCAAAGGTGCACGTATTTGGGAATGTTCTTTGAGGGCTCAACCCATTCTAAAGGTCAGATGGAGAACGTGGAACACAAACTAGACACCAAGATCATGCTATTTCACTACGACAAATTTACATTAAAACCAGCTGCAATATACTGGAATCAAAAAGCAACTACTTGTTTATTATATGGCCTCGAAACCCAACCAATTTGGTCGGATGAGTCGCTAGATAGATTAGAGGCAACATTTGGTTTCACTCCATGCTCTCTATCACTGACGTCTTTGTGCTCAATTTCGCAAATGCCTGATCTCAATGCAGAATTATAGTATTTTGGAAACCTTATCATCCTATCTGTTTTCCATAAATCATCTATTTGTACAAAGTTGGATTAAGAGGGTTTACATTATACTTGCAAATGCAAATGTTATCATTGAAATGTTAACTTCGAATCTGGACAAAGCTAAAAATATCATACATTGTTGTGATTGGATTGACCTCATGCTTGCAATACAAACATCATTGTGCTTATCGATTTCAGCATAAACATGTTAAGACCATGTGCCTCATTAGGGGTCGGGCGGTCCAGAAATAACAGTGGCGGTAAACCCACCACCACTGTTATTTCCGGACTGCCCGATCTCGAGTCCTGCAGGCAGGAGGTGGCGTTCCCGGCGGGTTTAATACCGCCCGCCAGCAGGCGGACGTGGAAATACCAGCACCATCACGAGATGGTTTTAGTGTTTCCACTTCCCCATTCCCATTGAGTCCTATGGGAATTTACCGAATTCTGCCTCCGGAATTCCCGGGACACCAGGGTCGTAATGCCCTGGTAATTCCGGGAGTCACGGAGGCGGAATGGTAATACGAGTCCGGCGGTAACCAAGCCGGAAAAACCAGCTGGTTGCCGCCAGACTCGTAATGATGCCTATATAACCATATCTTCTTAAATTTCCATCACCAAAAGTCTGTTCTGCAATTTTACGACTGCGCTTTAATCTGTGGCCTACAAGAGAGGTCCAGGCCAGGCGCAAGCTAATACCTATTCACTTACATTTTTGTTGTTTTTGTTCAAATCCTGACTCTAAGGAGTCCCTTGAACAATTGATATTGGCCCTCATTCCGAGTATGGCGGTAAGGGATAGCGGCCACCGGTAACGAGACCGGTGGCGGTATTCCCTTACCGCCATACTCTGAGTTCCCTCTGCGCCCTCGCCCTTAACGCCTGCTTTGAGCAGGTGTTAAAGTCGAGGGCGCAAAGGGGCCTGCAAGCCAATAACGGTGACCGTAATGAACGGTCACCGTTATTTGCATCTTCCCCATTCCCATTGAACCCTATGGGGGCTCATTTGGGAATGGGGAAGAGCCTTGGTGAATGGGGAATCACCGCCCCGCCAACCTTGGAATGGGGCGGTGATTCCGCCATCCACCAAGGCGCTGCCGGTCCGGGTACGGCGTCAACCAAGGCGTTAATAGCGCCATTGGTTAGCGCCGTACTCGGAATGAGGCCCATTGTGTTGTTTTGCCTTGGTTGGTCTTAGAATTATCCATTTTGTGCGAAACTGTGTGTTTCTGGGCCCGCTTCACATGGCTCAATGGTGGGCTTACATTTTATGTGGGTCTAATATCTTAATACTAATTGCTACTGTTAACTTTTTAAATGCTTTGAAATTGGATATGTAAATAGGTTGATCAAAGTTGATGATAACATATGATGAATTTATGTAATTGTATATTGATTGATTAAGGAGTCCCTTGAACAATTGATATTGGCCCTCATTCCGAGTATGGCGGTAAGGGATAGCGGCCACCGGTAACGAGACCGGTGGCGGTATTCCCTTACCGCCATACTCTGAGTTCCCTCTGCGCCCTCGCCCTTAACGCCTGCTTTGAGCAGGTGTTAAAGTCGAGGGCGCAAAGGGGCCTGCAAGCCAATAACGGTGACCGTAATGAACGGTCACCGTTATTTGCATCTTCCCCATTCCCATTGAACCCTATGGGGGCTCATTTGGGAATGGGGAAGAGCCTTGGTGAATGGGGAATCACCGCCCCGCCAACCTTGGAATGGGGCGGTGATTCCGCCATCCACCAAGGCGCTGCCGGTCCGGGTACGGCGTCAACCAAGGCGTTAATAGCGCCATTGGTTAGCGCCGTACTCGGAATGAGGCCCATTGTGTTGTTTTGCCTTGGTTGGTCTTAGAATTATCCATTTTGTGCGAAACTGTGTGTTTCTGGGCCCGCTTCACATGGCTCAATGGTGGGCTTACATTTTATGTGGGTCTAATATCTTAATACTAATTGCTACTGTTAACTTTTTAAATGCTTTGAAATTGGATATGTAAATAGGTTGATCAAAGTTGATGATAACATATGATGAATTTATGTAATTGTATATTGATTGATTGGTGTAACAATTTTATTTTAAAACTGTTATATTGTATTTTGTACATTGAAAAGCTGATTCAATTCAGCTAAATCAATAAAATAAAAATAGGCAAAGAAGTGCTAAGACATGGACAAACACCACAAAACAATCAGAGCAAGCCGCAGAGGCAGTGATCAACAAAGTCCAGGGGGAAAAGTATTTGAAGAGGATAGTCTTCAGCTAATGCTTAAACGATGCTACGGAGGAACAGAATCTGAGGTCTGGTAGTAGGGCGTTCCACAACCGAGGGGCTGCTATAGGAAAACATCCGGATGAGACAAGAGTCAATTTTGCTTTGGGTATCCGCAGGAGGCATGAGTTATTTGACGTCAGTGTACACCTAATGGGAAGCCAGGAGAGCCGATTGGAATGGTAAACTGGACTTTTCCTGGAAAGGCAGGCATGTGTAATACATAAGATACTAGAGGTGATCCGCTTACCAATAGGTAGCCAATGTAGGGATCTCCTTTCCACCGTAACATGGTCACTTTTTCAAAGCCCCTTGACAACTCGGACTGTATTGTTTTGTACCACTTGATGGTGATTTATTTCACCTTTCCCTATGCCCTGGAGCATGCTGCAGCAATAATCAATGAAAGCTCATATGATGGCATGGGCTAAAGTAGCACAATTAGACATGTCAAGGAAAGGTCTAATGCGAGCTAGAAGCTTCATGTAGTAGGATGTACTTGACCTAAAGCTACTAATGTGATATTTCAAGAGTCGCCAAGGTACATTCTGCAATTTGGAAAAAGCAATAGGCAGTATCCAGTTTGAGCAGTGCCAGCAAGCATAATCTCAGTCTTGGCTTTATTGAGTGCCAACACATTGCACATCATCCATGAATGTATGTGAGTTTAGTTGGTAATAATAGTCACAGTGGCTTTAGTATGGTTGCATGTGAGTGGTATACAGAGTGTGTCTGTGTAGTTGGCATGTATTACGCCTTTAGAGTCCAGCAGCTGAAATAGAGGTAAGGTGAAAAGGTTGAGCAAAGTTGGTGACACACAGGACCCTTGCAGCACCCCACATGAAAGCACATGACCCTCTGCCATAGCATATTCATGATAGACTCTGGGCGTCCTGTTAGTCAAGAAAGAATGGACCTAGAAGAGGCTTTGCAGGAGAACGAGGCTGAGTCTTGCAATCTTTTTACAAGGGTTGCGTTATCTACCAAATCAAAAGCAGATGTGAGATCCAAGAGCATCAGAAGCGAGATGTCCCCTTTATCGCAGTACTGCAAGATGTTGGTTTTCAGGTCCAGTAGAGTGGACTCAGTACTGTGAGTGCTACTGAAATACAATTGTTTTGGGACAAAGATGTTGTGTAGGACTAGGGACTCTTGAATTTGGCAGTGGGCGGTTTTGTTGAGTATCTTCAGGAGAAATTACGAGTTTGCAATGGGGCAATAATTGGCTGGAAGGTTAGGATCCAGTGAACATTTACAAAAGTAGGGAGATCCATGCCTGTTTTATCTCAGATGGGACATAGCTCTCTTGGAAAGAGATATTTATACATGCAGTGCTAAGCAGAGTAAGAGACTCTGCACAGGACTTAAGAGTCAGGCAAATATCATCGTTACAGTTAGTAGGTTTTATTCTCTTACGAATATATAACATCTCTGCTTCCCCTACCTCCCTGAACTTGAACTGTGGTACGGAGGTGATTGGTCTACCACACTTACCTGCAAGGGATGGACCAGCCGAAGCCCCTAATTTGGCCGTACTATCACCTTTGATTTTTTCAATTTTTTGTACCATTCCATTCTGGATGGAGGTTCACCAATTCACATCTTTGACAATTGTGGGAACAACGAGGTGAGGGTCTTCCAATTCTCTCAAGATTTTAAATAGTTCCCTCGAATACGATTTGCCTCTTTCATTCTTTAATCATACAATGATTTTTTGCTATACAGATAACGATTTCATAATCCTTGGCAGCAATACCATTTTTTGTTTTGTCTGACGACGACAAAGTCTTTTTCCAAATCCGGAGCACTTTATTTATCTGCCGTTTAGTTTAAAATGTTCCTTAGAGGACCACACTTTAGATGGTTGTGATATCACTAACCTATATTTCTGTGGAGCTAGATTATTTACTGCTAAGAACGTCATGTCATGGTATATTGTGGTGAGCTCGGTGGCTGAGTTGTTGTTTACTTTAGTGTCTAAAATGGGGGAAAAGAAGGGCAACATAGAGGCAGGGGTAAGTCTTCACAGATTGCGGCATTTGACTTTTACCATAGGGCTTCTAGGTTTTCTTGAAAATCCGGTCCAGGGAAGCTGACATTGGCCCTCATTATGACCCTGGCGGAGAGGGGTTTACGCTGGCGTAAAGCATGGCGTACCTTTCCGCCTGACTACGAGTTCCCGTAGCGCCATGGTGATTTTTACGCCTGCTTTTTGCAGGCGGAAAAATCCATGGCGCTACGGGACTCGTTGTTAATTACGCCACCGTAATTTACGGTGGCGTAATTAACGCCTTCCCCACTCCCATTATACCCTAGGGGGCAAAAATGGGAATGGGGAAGGGTAAATGGGGATTGGGGACTTACCGCCCCGCCAAGGTCTGAATGGGGCGGTAAGTCCGCCAACCACCATGGCGGAGTTGGCAGCTTAGCGCCATGGACCATGGTGCAAATTACACCATGGTTCTCCGCCAGGGTCGTAATGAGGGCCATTGAATAAAGTAATGATCCGACCAGGGACATGGGCCTAATTCCACATTCTCTGCCAGTGTCCTATGAGAGGCTACCCAATCCAAAATACTGCCCCCTGTGTGGGCGGCTTGCCTAACATGCTGAAGGAAGTCAAGTCCCTCCAGAGTTTATTGAACAGTTTTGCAAAAGTATCTGTAGGGTCATCTAAACCTAAATTAAGATCTCCCATGATAATCACCTTAAATTGAGATTAAATGGTGGATGCCATACAGTCACAGAAGTTCATTAAAAATGAGGCATAACATTTGAACGCTGATATATCACAAAGATACTGAAGGTGATGTTGTGGTCAATGGCTTGCAAAACGTTGCAGTTAGGTATACTGACCTCATTAACTTGATGTATTTTAATTGATTTGTGGCAAATTAAGGCAACTCCCACTCCTTTTCCAGGTACTCAATCTGCTCTAAGGATGTTATACTCCTGGACTAGTGACAATGTTAGGGATGGCCCAACTGCAGCCAGGACTATGTGATGGCACAGAAGTCAATTTTATTATCAGAGATATAGTCAGCCACCTCAGTTAAATGCCTAATCAGGGATCTAGTATTTAATAGACATCACTTTAAGGTTTTTCTAGGGCCATCTTTGCCAACCACCTCTGGCAGACCAGTGTGTAATTCGGCATGAAGGGGATTTATTGAAGAATCTGATCTTTCAGTCAGTTTATCATAGGAAGACATGTTCTGACTAATGGTAACGTTTTCATGGATGTAAAGGCCAGCAAGTACTTTTTCATTTGGTACTGTAAAGTCTGACTTCAGAGCAGTGTTATGTGGACTGAAAGCAGGGTCATCCTTGGTTGAAGAAGTGCTAGGACTCTGCATGGCATCATGAGGTCAGGGTGAATCCTTCATCATCGTTATCAGGAAGTTATCAGTAGTAGCCGAAAAGACTGACGAGAGATGTAAGGGGGGAAAGAGTCTTCCTGAGTTTCATATCTGCCGCCCATATTTCCACAGGCAAGGAAAGAAGATGGGAGGGCGAGGGGTGCTGTGGCTCAGGATTAGAGACAGTAGTCTCTGTACACTGCATATTAGCAGTGTTGTCATCTGAACAGTTTTGGAGAGACAAAACAACCTGTGATGTACGAGTACAGTTAGAAGACAAAGCTGTATTCAGAAGGGGATCTGTGGTTGTATTAGGTACTAGAGCTAGTTTTAAATATTTATCTACAATAGCAGATTTCCTTGACCCAATCATATATACCTACATGATGAAATCACTAAGTGTACACTTTTACACTAGGAGAATATAGGCAGAAGAGTTTCCAACCTCTAAGCGCAGCCGTGCCCGGATGTGAACCAGCAAAAACCAGCCTGTGTGCAAACAGTTCCATCAGAGGCTTACAATCAGGAGGGCTGCATCCCATGAGATGGGCAGCTGTATCTAAGAAGGAAACCATGAAATGCTCTGATCTGCTTAGATGTTGCAGATTCCTATGATATGTCTTGCTTGAATCAAAATCAGTCAGGGTTCCCATCATGTAATGAACAGGGCAATGAACACATTCAGCTGTTTTACCGTTGTCTCCCATGTGGATTGATGTATGTTTTTGTTGTATTATTTGTCCATATTAAGACCATCTTCCCCGCCAGCATGTGTGCCATACCTCACATTGCCTCCAGCATCACCTTGAGTGAACTCTAGTTAAATTACCTTAACACCTGATATGGGTTAAACCTTATCTGAGCAGTGAATTCTAGAAGAGCTGCACTGCATACAATGTTGCTATCATCTGTCATCAGGATGATCATTTTCGGCGAGTTGGGGTCCATACCCCCATGAAAGAAGTTCCAGAACCAACCACTACTGAAGCTCAGATTTGAGACATGGGGAACCAGGAATCATCTCCTTGTAGATCATTTAGGTGGGGGTCTCAGTTGTCCAGAACAGGATTGACAAGGAACATGGGTTCACTCTGTACTCACAGCATGAAAAAAAAATATATCAGAGGCCACGATAATGTCCCGAACATGTAGCCAAATCCTACCAATGTGGGTAACTGATTGTAACAACACCTCGATGCCCTTGGGCTTAGCGTGCTTTATAAATGAACAAATAAACAAATCACTGGTTTGTCAAGGGTGTTGAAGGGAGTATGTCCAATCTCAGTTTCATATAGACGGAATGTGCAAATGGCAATGTTATATACATCAGATAATGCTCAAACACCCAAGACACTGTATTCGCCATATAGAACCAACCAGTGGGTAGGTATAAACAATCAGTAACTTTGTTGTTAAAAACCCTTTCTCTGTTAGGGTCTTTAATGATTATCTTGCAGTTTTCTCTAATTGACCTTGGATCACACCAAAAGAGTTCTTAGTTCAAAGACACAATGTTGACCTGATGTAAGCAAACCATGGAAGGCTGCTGGCCCCGTCAAAGTTCATCAAATCAATGAATGCCTCTTGATAACTCCCCAACTCTTAGTTAGATCACAACTTCACCCAGTATATCAATGGTTTTAAGGCAAGGAGATCGCTAATAGGAATGAAGCGTAGTTCAAAGTGGTTTGGACAGTTTTCGCCAGCATTCTCAGTTTTTCTGCATTGTTCAAAATAGAGATTCTCCCATGTCCGTTCAGTTCAGCACCAAATATTGCTGCTCACGACCTGGGATCAATATATTATTTCCAGGGCTGGTTTGACAATATTGTTCCCAAACCTTTTAGGTAAGTTCAGAATGGCTGTGCATGTTCGAAACACAGTTAGATTTACCTTATCAATGTGCTTACCCCATGTGCTACTATTAGAGAATCTAAATCCCAAATAATCAATTGCCAAAGCTTCATCAATCATAATTGGTGGTTAGATTAGTGTATTTCCACAACCTTTTGACACATTGCATCAGTTTGGTTTTGCTTGGGTTAAATATAAACCCCTAGTATCACAAAACCTCATAAACTGCTAATCTTGTAAGGCCACTGGGTTTTCAGGAAATCAATAGTGCATCATTCACGAAAATCAGGATAGTGATTTTTTCCCTCCTAGCTTAGGTGGATCAGCAAGACCAGAAGATAGGTGGTCTACAATGACGTTGAAATAGATGGAGGACAGCATGGAAGCCAGAACACAGCCTTGCCTAACACCCTTTTTCAGTGGAAACCCTCTAGTACCATCTCCTCTGATCCCGCACCTAACCTTTGCAGTATTGCTAGAGTACAGCTGCAAAATTGCTCTAAATAACAGGAATATTCTTACTTTGAAATACTTTCCATATTTCGGATTAGGGAATACCATCAAAGGCCTCCTTGAGGTCTGTAAAGAGTATACAGGGCATACCGGAGGCCAACACAACATATTTCTCTATTAAATCATCAAGGGCCTCATTACAAGTCCTCCGGTCTGTAATTAAGGGTGCTGGTAGCAATTTACCAGCACCCATTCCGGACCAGCAGACTACAACTGTGCCTGCCGTGGCCTCTGCACCTGGCAGGGTCTGACCTGCCAGGCGCATCTGCCCCGGTACACACAGTTTTCACCGAAGCACGGGCGCCGTTAGAAACAGTGCCAGAGCTTCCAGCTCCCCATTGCCATAGAGTCCTATTGGACTCTTTGGTAATGGGGACTTACCATTTCCACCGTCTGAGATCCCGGGACTTGTAATGTCCTGGTGGCACCGAGATCTCATGCAGTGGAAACAGTGTTACGGGGTTGGCGGCAACCCAGCAGTGGCACTGGCGGGTTACCGCCAACCTCGTAATGATGCCTTAAGTATACAAGCCTAAATCCTGCTTGCAAATCGCTGTTTCAATTGGATTCCTCAAACCATTCTTCCGGTCGAGTAAGAACAAGCTTGCCAAATATCTTGCCAGTGACATCGATTAGGGAGACAGGGTGATAATTGCCTGGATTATTTGTGTGCCCTTTCTTGTATATTTGGACAGTCTCAGCCTGAGTCCAAGAGGAAGGCACTCTGCTGTTCCTAGAAAATGAATTGTATACACGCAATCCAAACGCTAGGTTCGAATATATAGACGTCAACCGGAATTGTGTCCGGTCCGGGTGCTTTGCCCCCACATTGAGAAGCTAGTGCATTGCCCACTTCCCTCAATGAAAATACCAGATAATCGGCCACACTGACATCAGGTATTAACATCAAACTCTCAGTTACTTCCTGTAAATCTGAAAAAGATGGTCTGTCTTCTTTGAAAAGGTTGGAAAAGTGAGTGTACCACATGTCCTCAGTAATTGCACACGCAACCCATTTAGCTATTGTTTTAGATTCCTATTTAATGTTTACCAATTTGTTATATTATTTCCTGACAAGGCTCTCTGTACACATGGGTTAGTTTATTTTAATACTGTCAACAGTTCCCGCTTTTTGTTCCTGCATTCCTGATCATACGATCCCGTACTGCTATTACTCTTTCCTTTCACTTGTATAGTTTTTGGAGGTAGGGTCAAGTGATCACTAAGCTGATCTGACACCTTCTCATTTGCTACCCAATGTAGCTAATCACCAGCGGTCACTTGGCCAAAGAATGTCTCAAGGAAAGGCAGAATCTCAGAAATAATCTGTAGCTTCCTGGTCTATCGCTTCCCATTTCTATCCCCTCCTTTTATATGAACAAAAGAAATCAACGTTATCCGGGGGCAACACGCTCTTATTCTTAGGGGGGAGAGTTTTTAAAACCATGGAGTTCAGAAGGTGGTCACTTTCGGTTGTACGGTGAACTATTTAGAGTTCCACAACTACTTCCCTATATAATGGGTCTGCGAGAATATAGTCAATATGACTATTAACAGGACCCCTGTGAACTGTGACAAGGAGCGGAACATCTCTGGCCACACAGCCCTTGCATGCCCTCACACCCATTCTGAATGAAGTTTGCACTGTTTCCAGGGCATATTTATATTGGTGGGTTGGTTTAGTCAACTGAGGAGTGGGAATACACCACGTCCAATCTTCTTCTTTAAGACATTCAGTAGGCTCCTTCTGGGGTTGATACTGCAGGTTAAATTCACTCAGAATAAAAAAAAAATGCCCCTCCTTGTGTTTAAATGAGGCCACTGCGTCAATGCAGATTCCAGATCAAGTAATGTCTAAAGGGCATTTCTACATTAAGGGCGATTATAATCATTGGCCAAAAAGTAACATTGGTGAGTTGGTAATTCTATTAAAAGACAGGATAGATCCATATTATTTACAAGAATTGTTTCAACCTGTGCATTAATCAGGGTTTTCACACATATACCCAACCTCCCATTGGCACCCCTTTTTTTCATTGCTGGGATTTGATAATTAGCATAACCCTCCATGGTTACTAAATTACAGGCCCAGATCTCCTGGAAACAAATGATATCCTGGGTGATGAGAACATTAACCCAGTCTGGGACATCTAGGCCTGCAGCACTCCAACATACAACTTTAAGTTTGCTAAGCAACATGTTTTAGGTACTATAGTTCCACATGTATGCATATAGTTTTGTTTCTATACGTACATGTGTTTTTTTAGTTTTATTATATTTGTGGAAGGGTTAATAGTTGATGGGTTTAGTTTGCCCCAGTTGGGATAAATTAAAGGGGAAAGGTATGTAACATGTCATGATGTCATGATGTTGGGTAGAATATGTGACAAATGCAGGGAATTCATACCTTCTCCACCAGGGGAGCCACCCTTTTAGGGACTACAGAAGGTTGCACGCTATGCAAAACCCTTCCTAGGGCACAGGGCAAGCAGGGTTTCACTTGAGGTGACATCCCATTTTTGGGGACAAGTAGTGCCCAAGTAAGGGTTTATGAGTTCTTTGAGAAGACTGCAAAGTCGTGGTGGGCAGTTTCCGTAGAGTGTGGCTCTATAGAGTGAATGAAGCTACATAAATCTTCAGGTTCCAAAATCTCTGGTGGGACTATTAGGAAGAGTAACAATCCTTTCAGCAGTTGCCCTGATTCCCCTGAGGAAAGGAAGCAACATAATTGGAAAAGGAGACTGTTTTTACAAGAAGAGCAAATATTTTCATCATGGCACACCCAATAACTTAGTTACACTCTATGCATGACCAGAATGAACACACATTCAGTGATAGAAAAGTAGTGGCACTGTGACCCCGATGCAGGAAGGGTTAGGCAGGAGCACGTTGCAACCCATGTGTTAAGAGGTTGCGGCCGGAGCAGGCTGAGGTACAAGTAACTGGATAGGGCAAATTAAGCATGTTCTCTCCATTACCTGACAATCGGTCACTCAGTTGGACTGTTTTTACATCACCTTTGTCAAATCATTTGCCTCTACACATTGGTCTTAAGTCTGCTGACACCAATGCATATCACCCTATCTGAACAGATGCTACTTCAAGAGTGACCTGATCCTAGACAGAAATGTGCTGTCTTGAATATAATTTGGCAATGTATTAAAAAGCCTGGTTCCCAAGAGTGAAAGTCATTTTTGTGCTCTGGTCTGGTAGTGAGTCTTAAGGATGATCTTACATAGACCAAATATTCCATCCTGAGATATATTGTGCAATGTTATCTGTAAAGTAGGCAGGAGAAGCCCCATGGATCCATTTAAACACTACACAGAGATTTTTAAGCTGAATTCTTCAATCTACTGGGACTCACAGTAGGTACACACAAGCAACGAGTACATAATCCACCAGGTCTGATTGTTTTAATGAACGACTGCAGTGAAGTGCAAGGACTGTAGTGAAGTGCATTACATTAGTCTAAGTAACTAATATCTGAAGCTCCTACTAAAACCACACACTTTCCCAGTGTCATGAAGGAACAAGTCCCCAGTAGCCACCTGATATTAAAACAACAACCAGTATGCAGCTTGGATCTTCATCATATGTAATGTCTAAGTATTTTAATATGGCATTAAGCCCCCCTTCCAAGGGCTGGAACAGGGGCTAACGGTACGGCAGCCCAAGTTATTGGCCAGAAAGAAGCAGGGGATTAAGGCTATTAGCACCCCAGGTTGTGAAAGCTATAATCCAGGCTGCTAAAAGAAAATGGTGCCAGAGGAGCCGACCGTCAGGCTGGTTGGAACATGGGCTTCCATCAATGGCTCAAGCCTATGTTCCTAGGCACCTGATTGGCTGATTTCCCCTGCCCGGGTACTAATGTGAGATAACAGCTTGCCAAGTCAAGTGTAGATGGGGTGCTAGCTAAACCTCCTCCATCTTCCCCTGGCTAATATGAAGCCAGCTATGTCTCTCCAGACTGAGATGTCACCCAGGCTTTGTTGATGTATGGTCAAACAAATGTCAGTACACAGTGACTGCTATTGAATTTTAAAGTGAAGGGGTATGATTTAACTTCTAAAAGGAAAGAAACAGACTAGTGATCATTGTAAAAAAGTGAGATTGTTAACAGTAAAACAAAGAAAAATTAGTGCGCTTAGGTATTGTAAAAAACCTTGGTTTAGTAAAAAGACCAATGCATTGGTGATATTTAGCCTGAGATAAAGAAACCTTCTGTAAACAGTGTAGCCACTACATTGCAAGAAAGTCTCAGAGTGAGACCTGAAGCCTACATGTGTCACCTAAAGGTAACAGACCTCTATATGAGGCCAACATCTATTTCTTGAGCCTAATGACAAATGGGAAAGGTAAACGAGGCATCCAGGTAGTAAGTAGCAGATCATTCCAACAGTAATTCCAGAGCCTTTCCCACAGATGAACATAAGATTCCACTTATACCAAAGTTCTATTATATAAGATACTTCAAAAACTATGGTTGGACAGCTGGGATTAATTTTGATCATGGATAAGACTTTGAATCCAAAATTGAAAAGCATATGTTGATACTAGAGAAAATCAATAAAGATCTTCATCATATCATCTGCAAGAATATGCTAAGCTGAGACAAATTCTTTAAAACTCTGCAGCCAGGCTAGATGATGGAATGGAGACATAGATAGAAGACAAACCTTAACTTTGTTGGTATCAAATGGGTCAGCAAATGCAGCATTTACATAAAGTGTAGCCCAATGTAGTTTAAAAACACAAAAGTGATAAAAAAAAACTCTGAGATGAACACTCAACACAATAAACCAATGCTATTTACAAAAATAGATGTAATTTATTCTTATGTGTATTATACAGCCACGGTAGTGGCTGTGTAGTTATGGTTAAGTTGCTCTTTCCATAGGAAGAACACTTTTTGGGCAGCCTATAACTCTGCTCCCCATGGACGAATCGTCACAAAACTTTGCAAAAAAAAAGTATATGGGCCACTCAGAATTTATTTGCACCGTTTGGCGATGTTTGGTCCAGGGGGGGGGAAACTATAGGGGGGGTCCAAAAACGTCTTTTTTTCCCATAGACTGAATGGGGGAAAAACTTTGCGCACGCCTACAGGCAAAACCGCTGGACGGATTTTCACCAAATTTGTGGCATGGGCTTGGTCCCGAAAGAGTGCTTTTGTAAATTTGGTGACAATCCATGCAGTAGTTTTCTTTAAAACAACCAAAAGGTAGGTCTCAAAATATTAGTGATATCTATGTCCACTCCGCGGTCACACTTCCCTGTTCGCTCCGCGGACAAGATACCGATTGGCTAAGGGGCTGGTGTCATGACCGCAGACATGCAACATCTCTGCCGATTGGCTGCAGTGAGCCGTGTTCTGCGTCAGATTGTTTGGATGCGCCCGGCATCTTGGATCCGCCGACAGCGCGGCGGCGACCAGCGGCAAAATGCTATTTCGGAAACTGTTTTGGTGTGTCAGAGTGCTTGGGGAGGTTCAGAGAGTAAGAGATGGGTGAAATACTGTATTTGTTCAGGCGGTAGGTGTTAATGATGTATTCCCTATGCCCGCCTTGTTCGGGATGTTTGTAAGTACAGAAAATGAGGGGTCTCATAAGGATAGTACTTGAGCCCATGCTGTGCGCAGGCAACTTGAAACTGTTCTAAGGACATGCGTGGTGTTAGCGAACATTGAAATTGAGTACATGCTGTAGTTACATTTTTTTTTCTATGGGTATGCTATTGATTTATACACCGCCATGGGTGTGACATGCTGCAGTGGTTGTGGCCAGGGCCTAGAGTCTTGGGTGCATGACCCTAAACCAGGTATTTGCTATTAATCGGAAGGTAAGACTTGGAGGTCTAAGTTTCTTTAAGTTTGTCTTGAGAGATTTTTTGAGAGATGTTAAGGTTTTTGAACAGGTACTGTAAGACACTACTAGAACCCACAACCTAGGTTGTTTTCTCTCCTAGGTAAGCAAGTGGAAGACTGACATTCCCCATTAAAGGAAGCCAGTTGCAGCAACACTTATTGGTTGCACCAAGCAATTGGAAAATCAAATCCAAGCTTAACAAGTAGGTATTTAATTTAGAGCTATACAACATACCCTAGGTGACAGGGTTGTTTAGAGGTCTAATTAGAAGACAATTTGAGTATATTAAAATGTTGCCTTCATCCCATTAGGAATCTATAGGAAGACCAGGGGCTCAGGAAGTTCAATACCCTAAATTGCCCTACAGACAAAACACACAGAAGAATCTACGCCCCTGATGAATGTCCATGTATTAATTTTGCTGTTAGGACAGAAACATGTGCAAGTCGGGCTATGTTTTTCAATAGAATTGTCCACAAATGTACACATTGAAGTGATTGTAAACCATTTCACACTGAGATATTGACATCCTCTCCACTGTTGACGATTTGTGTATACATTTGTGTACTATTGTGGAGTGTGAGTGTTTTTTTAAAATTGTTTTTTACATTGTCTTTGACACGAATTTTAGTGTTTTATGTGTGTGATATGTATAATAAAATTGAAAATATATTTTTTAAAATATTTGAGTTTTGATTCATATGTGTGACTATTGGAAGAATCACTTTAGTATCCTTCCGTTTGTATAGCCATGTTGAGTACCCACAAAGTAGGAGGGCTGTGTAACCACATGTGGGATTAGCCGTTGTGAGACCAATGAGAAATCCTTCCATGCCTGGGGTTGTAATATTTGGCATATCATCAGTAGTGTTAGCAACCTATTCTATTGTGATCAGCCTATCTAGGATCTCAGAGTCTGTTCTATATGAATAATGAGGAAATTATGAACAGATGTCCAGCCACCAACGCAGGCAACTTTAACTTGAACATATGGTAGAAATAAGGAAATATAAAAAGAAAAACTATACCTTTAATATATCAGTAACTTTGGTGTATCTCTAATTGATCCAGAGATTAAAAGACTACAATGGATGCCTTCAGATAGAATACCACTGGAACTTCTGGAAAAATTGGCACTGTACAACATTTACTCCCTGAAGAAAGCCTATACTTTGAGAAAGAAGTACACAACAACTTACACATGAGCTATCAGATATGTATTTAAAAAAGAGGAGTAACTTCAACATAATTACACAATGGATTTATCACTGCCATGAAGTTTTTGGATGAAGAACAATAGAACACGTGTTATATTGCCGATGAAAACAATTGTTTTCTAAATAAAATAACAGGATTTGTAATGTGTGCGCTTGTATATGGAAGACACATTTAGAGGCACAGAGAAAAAAACTATTTTTAATGGTCAATAATGTACAGTCTAATGATTAAGATGGTTTATCAAAGAAAGGTGTGACCACCCCCAGTTGTAGTAATACTGACAAATATGTTGATACTTTCAAAATAAAATGTACCTTTGAAAATATACTTCAGCGCTGCAGTACATTTTCCTACAACGACACAGCACATTCACAATACCAGTCTCAAAAAGAAAGTGCATGGGGCATTAACTGAGAAGTTGGACCTAAAATGACATCATTGTATAGGCTGCCAATATTCTGACTTCCCATGACATCAGATTAAGCACATA
The DNA here is from genome assembly GCF_040938575.1 of Ambystoma mexicanum. Classification (NCBI taxonomy): domain Eukaryota; kingdom Metazoa; phylum Chordata; class Amphibia; order Caudata; family Ambystomatidae; genus Ambystoma; species Ambystoma mexicanum. The sequence continues at coordinate 435,762,360 of NC_090937.1, forward strand.
TGGCGCATATTAGTCTGTTAGCTGTGCTTAAGTGCAGCAAATGCAGATGTAATTACATTGTAGGGTTCACTGTGTTGGGGCGTTCACTAAAGCACTACTTGATGTCTGCAAAGTGGTTACGCGCTTTCCCTCTGTGGGGTTACACTGTAAAGACCCTCTGCATCTTAATAGTAACAGTCTGAGTCAGTGCTCTTTCGGTGGTGTGAACAATCAAGTAGTACATGCTTAGGGCCTGCAGTAGGAAGGATGAGGTTTATTCCACTGTCTCTTCAGAAGAAGGAGAGCTGTATTTTGCATGTACTGATGAAATGGGAGAAACAACATGCAGTGTCGGATGCAGGATATCTGCACATCTTGTTCTCCGCCTGCACCCTCATCCCCTGATGAGTCTGAGAATTGTGGTGATGTACATGAGCAAGATGAATTTTATGTCCCAAAACTACAAATCATGTGGAGAAAGAGGACAATGCAACAGATGCTGCTTGTTCACCCATGCACAGTGTCTTTCAGAGACAACCTGACAGGCCTGACTCATTTGAAAGTGCAAATTGTCAGATAGTGGCAGTCATTCCACTAACACCACAACCATCTCAGCCTTCAGCCCAGAAGAGTGAAGACTACCTCCAAGTCCACTGCAAAAATCCAAAGGGTGGAATGTGTTCATACAGGACAATAAGCCTGTACATTGTGAGATATAACTGTTCCAGTTGAAGGCTGTGCCGGCCTGTGTGCCACATCATTGCAGTCACATGTGATGCAGCACCATTCACAGGGCTAGGGTGAACTCGCAAAACATTAGCTGCAACACTCCTAATACATGTATCTCATATCACCCTAGCTTGTACTGCCACCCCACAAAACATTGCTGCTAAGCAATTGTATAGATGACAATCCACAGCCCTGCTTCCCCAGCCATGCATAGTGCACACCAGCTTAGCAGTAACTCTCCCTTTGATCCAGTCCAGTATGATGGAGATCTTTGAGTCTGGAGAAAAATATGACCGGTCACACCACAGACTTTGCTTGCCCTCCGAACTCGGAATGGCCCGGTAAGTCCCCATTCAGGGGCCCCGGACCCGATTTTGGCCAAAGTCATAATGAGGCCTATTGTGTCATCTTAAGCTAGCTTGTACAGGACTGACTGATCAAAGAACAGTGTACTTGGGTTATTTTGAGGAATCAAGATAAGCCACAGAGGAGGACATGTGGGTGATTGTGACAGGTGATGAGAGTCTCCATGGTTATTGTCTTGATTAAGTTTTTGAAGGCCATTTTTAAAATTAGCACACAGCGCAGTGAATCCACGGGATACACTGCATGCGGAATGGCTTGTTTCCGAGCCTTACTACAGTGTAATCCCGTGGACGCACTTGCGTGCATCCTGCGCAGGGAACAGTGTCTTTTTTTTTTTCTGGCAACCATGGAAAGGGAGAAGGGACCACACATAGTCCCTTCTCCCTTTTCCAAGGTGGCCAGTTTACTCTCATTCATTAGTACAGAGAAACTTTGGCCAAAATGGCGCCCTGTTGCTCGGTGCTAATGAAGCAGTACGCACGTTCTAATGTTCCTAGAACTAACGCGTACTGCAACAAAACCTTTTCAAACGGCAAAAGAAATGTTGCTTGTAAAGTTTTCGTAAGTCATCAGTGTTCTGGGACTGAAACTCGGGAAAACTAGTATCCCGAGCCTGCAGACCCCGGAATACTAATGGCAATAACCGCCTCACCAGCAGGCCATTACCGCCTAAAGGTAATTCCCCCAGGGGCACCCACTGTTAATGCCCTCGCTATGCTCGGGCCTGTAACTTCAGTCCCCGGGGGCATTGCCTTAGGCGGTAATGGCCCGCTGGCTCGACAGTTATTGCCACAGTGCAGACTCGGATGCCCTGAATTTTTAGGCCTTGATACACTCATGTCTGATGAAATCTATATGTATTGCTAATACTATTTTAAAATGTGTACCTGAATGTTTGATGAAATTATTTCTTGTTTTTAGTTAATGGTAGCTGTTTTTGATGTAATACTGTTTTGATTGCGTGGTGTGTTTTGGTGAAAGGTCTATATTAGGCCAATACCACCAAATAAACATAAATAATGATTTAAAACAACATATTAGTTCCCTAGTAAATGGGGATATCTAGAGCAAGACTTTCTCTATCACCTAGATCTCCCAGGCATAGTTGTTTTGCTCTAATGCCATGATGCCCTTGCAGGGTGAGCAATTTCTCTAAAAAAACTGTACACCATACCACTTCATATAACTAGTACAATAAATTATAAAAAGTCAAAAATAGGGGATCACATTTCTAAAGGACACAAATAAATGGCCTGAAATGCCAAAAGCACCGTTTCTACTTCTCTCTCTCCTGGTGTGGACCATTCTTGCTCGTCCCCCTCGGTGCCAATCACAACACATAGAAGAACAGGAAGTAAACTGAGATTTTCACTAGGTCACTGAACCTCCCTAGAGATTCTAGGGATCTGTTTGGCCTGCTGAATCTCGTTGAGATGTTCAGTGATTCTGATTGGCCTGCTGAACTTGAGCCTTCCTCTCAAACATGCACTCAAGTTCCAACACAACAGCAATTCTTGCAAAAACGTGTGAGTGCACTGAATCACAAAAAACACATTCAGTATACTTTCAAATGTGGCCCGGTTGAAGATCGCCCAACCCTATTAGCAATCTTAGTAATTGGAATTGACAGATTTTCATGGGGCATACTTATGTTCAACTAAGGCAACACTCCCTTTTGCACATGGATTACTACAGAAAAGGCATTGCGACGATCATGTCATAACAGACTGCACTACCGCACATGTCAAACTTCTTTGTGCTGCTTGTGTATGCCACAAGTTTTTTCTAATATTGAAGCTAATGTTGTAGCTATTTTGTATTGGTCCTTTGAAAATTATGCGGGCGGTTTCAGAGGTGTCTTTAGGATAGGGCCAGGAGCAGGGCACCATCTTCCCCTACAAACTGTTGTGCTTCCCCTTGTGCCCTCCAGGTGGCAGTTGTGGGCCTGGGTTTCTGTGCTGGCTGCCTCTCAATGGAGAAAGCCTGCACAGAACAGAAGTATAATGAACTTCAGGGCTGACGCCTCGGGACCAATATCATGAAGACGTTCAACCAGCGCTGCCCATTGCTGCATGAAGTGGCTTGTTTGGGAGGTGGTGCTGCCATGGTGTGGGGCTTCTGTTGGGAATGGAAGGCAGGGGCGAGGTATGCATGTTGGGGGACAATAGGCAAGAAAGGATCAAGTTGAGGGACCAAAGGGGTGGAGCTTGTCTTCCTGCATTTTTGAGTGGACGGGCATCCTCGACCACACCCCCGTGTGTTTGAGAAGTGATAAATACAAATAGTAGCAAGAGGTTGCATTCGGGAATGGAACCCTGGCCTTGCACCTCTGATACGAGATGCTTAACAATAAAATTACAGCAATTATGGAGCTGCAAATCGTCTGATATTGACATCTTACTATACAGGACATGTGTTACAGGTTCTCAGCTTTAAAAGGTGCCTGTTTTTTATACTTAAGCAGCAAGCTAATATGGACATATGCTCTTTTAGAAAATGCTTTTTTGTTCGGTCTGCTTTTTTCAATAATGAAAGGCAAGCCTACATGAAATGTACATAATTCACTTTGCCATCCAGTGACGTCACTTCCCAATGCTGGTAAGAGACCATCCAACTTTCTTTTAAGGACTTGAGCCCTGATGCCACCTATGGGGCTTGCAATCTTGATGATGGGGGACAGGCTGCTGGGTATGGGGCTTGTCAGTGCTTTAAGTGGGGTAAGAAATTGAGGGGGGGCCCTCATTTGGGGGCGTGGCTTCCATTGTGGGAGTGGCCTAAAAGTGCACAAATCATAGTAAGGTGCGCAAACAAATATATAAATATATTTGAGCATTTATATATTTGTTTGCGTACTACTATGGTTTGTGACTTTTCAAGCCTTCTTTTATATACATAGCAATGTTACATATTTCTATGTTTATAAAAGGTGGCTTGTAAGTGCACAAAGCATAGTAAATTACGCACACTTGTGTGCATACCTTACTATGGTCTGTGTACTTTTCAAGCTGCCTTTTATATACATAGACATTTGTAACATATGTCTATGTTTATAAAAGACGGCTTGAAAAGTAGGCATCTTTTATAAAGCGTTGAGGACGGACAAAACCCAAGGTGGCTTTGTCCGTCGACAAAGCTTTATAAAAGATGCCTTGAATTGTGCACGATTCAAGCAGTCTGTTATAAACATAGAAATATTTCTACGTTTATAAAAGATGGCTTAAACGTACACAGTTGAAGGCATCTTTTATAAAGCCTTGCCAAAGAAGAAAGGCGCCTCGAGCTCAGTGATCTCTGCTCTGAGCAGAGATCACAGACCCTGAGGCGTCTTTCACCCTCTGCGAACCCGCGGGCTCCGTGATCTAATCTGCATATTTGGTCATGGAGCCCGCGGGTTCGCTGAGGGTCAGTGACCTGGCGAGGGAAAACTAAAGGACTCTAGCTTCCTCTGATGGCCCCTCAGATGAGGGGTCATCAGAGAAAGTTACAGTGACTGATGGAAGTGCCAGCCAGGCACAGCAACGGTGTGCTTGGCTGGCACTTCTGTCAGCTTGCCTGACGTTAAAGTGGTGGGCGCATCTCCCGTCGCGGCTGCGGCCGCGGCGGGATAATGCGTCCTGCCATGGCGTGATGAGGTCGGGGGGCCCCGGCAGGGCCCCGGCTCAGCCCCACTTTTTGGAGACTGCCGGGGCCTGGCCCCGGCAGGCCCCGGCCCACTTAAAGCACTGGGGCTTGTGCTCTGGGTAGTGAGGAACGGGGCAGGATGACAGGTATAGGGCTTGTGCTCTCGGTGGTGAGGGACCTGATGCCATGTAAGAGCATGTGTGCTTGGTAGTGGGGGTAAGGATGACAGGTATGGAGCTTGTGCTCTGCGTGGTAGGGGCAGGACACCAGGTATGGGGCTGGTACTCTAGGTAATGGGGGCAAGATGCCAGCTATGGGACTTGTGCGCTGGATAGTGGGGGACAGGATGCCAGGTATGGGGCTTGCAATCTTGGTGGTGGGAGGCAGGATTCCAGGTATGGGGCTTGTGTTCTGGGTGAAAGGGCACATTATACCAGGTATAGGGCTTGTGCTCTTGCTTGTGGGAGGGGGGAGGCAGTATGCCAGCTATGGGACTTCTGCTCTGCATAGCGGGGCGCAGGAGCCAAGAATGGGGCTTGTGCTCTGGGTGATGGGTGGAGAATGCCAGGTATGGATGGGGCTTGTGTTATAGTTAGTGGGGGCAGGATGCCAGTTATGGACCTTGTTCTTTGTGCGGTGGTATAGGGCTTGTGCATGGGGGGCAAAATGCCAGCTATGGGGCTTGAACTCTGGATAGTGGGGGTCAAAATGCCAGTTATGGGGCTTGCAATCAGTACGACGTCCTTTAATCGCCATATATTTAAAATATTTCAAAACATGGCATTTAAACGTGCACATTATAATGAAAATGTCCATCGAATTGTTTAGAGGGGGGGCAGATAAGGATTTGGGTGGGTGGTGAATAGGTAAAAATAAGTGGAGTACGGGTAGCTTGAGGGACCCCCTAAACCCCAAAAAAAAAGAATTTGATGAACATTTTCGTTATAATGTACACGTTTAAATGCCAGGTGTTGAAATGTGCGGCGATGAAATGACATTGAACCTTGCAATCTTGGTGGTGGGAGGCAGGATGCCAGGTATGGGGCTTGTGCTCTGGGTCAAGGGGACATTATGCCAGGCTTAGGGCTTGTGCTCTTGGTGGTAGAGGGGGCAGTATGCCAACTATGGGGCTTTTGCTCTGCATAGTGGGGGCAGGATGCCAGGAATGTGGCTTGTGCTCTGGGTGATGGGTGACAGAATGCGAGGTCTGGTTGGAGATTGTGTCATGGGCAGTGGGGCAGGATCCCAAGTATGAAGCGTGTGCTGTATGTGGTGGGGGCAGAATGTCAGGTATGGGGTGTATGCTATGGCTAGTGAGGTGCAGCAAGCCAATTATGTACCTTGTGGTTTGGGCAGTGGTATAGGGCTTGTGCATGGGGGGCAGGATGCCAGCTATGGGGCCTGTGCTCTGGATAGTGGGGGACAGGATGCCAGGTATGGGCCTTGTGCTCTGGATGAAGGGGGACTTTATGCAGGTAAAGAGTAGGGGTGTCAAGGTATTCGTTTTATGACGGTACGATAACCTTCTTGCCAAATGACGGTATATCATGGTTATCGCAGTATAGCAGGTGGGGTTAACTAATCTTAACAAATATTTTCTAAAAGGTCATAAACTGACAGATGTATCATCACAAACAAAACCAGGCACCCAGGGCCAGAATTGGACTTTTCAACATACTTTCCACTGAAATGCCTTGCTTCCACCAAACACAAACACACGTGTGGAGAGGAGTGGGTAGGGTGGAGGCCTGCTGCAACTGGCAAGCCAAACTGAATAGCTTTTCTTAAGTGGTCATTTAGGCCTTTTGCTCCCCCACTGGCTACTGGTGAAGATGAACATGTTGCCATCTTGATAACCTGCATGCCACAGATCAATGGAGGGTGATGGTAGTATACGCTTGTGCGCATACACACACACACACACACACACACACACACACACACGCACTCTCTCTTTACGTTACAGCCTTTAGTTAACTTGCAGGCCAAAAGGTGTTCAGTAATCACTGACATGTTACCCTTTGGTATGGCAGCAGGGAATACCCACAGAGATGAGTGAATTTCGCAGTGTGACTTATTATATGTACATTCAATGATAGAACCAGCGAAATCCCTCATTGCCATATGTTTAGAGAACATTATCCATTATAAATATATAAACCCCAAAGCCGCCACCCCAAAGTAAACCCTTTTCCTTCTTGGCACTGTATCTATTCTTCCTTTTGCTAACATATTGATTTTGTGTAAGGCACGTGTGGTTTATGGAATGGTATTAAAAACTGCTCCAACTGAAACTACTTGGCAGACGGCACATCCAACAGTGCAAAACCAAGACTGCGCAGCAATTGCCTACTGCAGCCTTTCCAAATCAGGTTGAAAAGCACACTTAACGGTATGAACGGTATAACGGTATAAACAATGTGACGGTTATTATTGTTCAATTAAGTGGTTCACGGTATCTTTAACGGTATACCGTTATACAGTTACATCCCCAGTATAGAGCTTGTGCTCTTGGTGGTGGGGGTGCAGTATGCCAGCTATGGGTCTTTTGCTCTGCATAGTGGGGGGACAGAATGCCAAGAATGGGGCTTGTGCTCTGGGTGATGGGCAGAAAATGGCATTTATGGATGGGGCGTGTGTTATGGTTAGTGGGGGCAGGAGGCCAAGTATTGAGTTTGTACTTTATGTGGTGGATGGCAAAATGTCAGGTATGGGGCTTGTGCTATGGGCAGTGGGGTGCAGGATGCCAATTATGGACCTTGTACTTTGTGCAGTGGTATAGGGTGTGTGCATGGGGGGCCTGGTTGGCAGGTATGGGGTTTGGCTCTGGGGGCTGTGGGGCAGGATGACAGGTATTGGGCTTCCACTCTAGAGCTTGTCTTCTAGGTGGTGGGGCAGGACACCAGGTATGGGGTGTGTGCTCTGGGTGATGGAGGCAGAATGGCAGGTATAGGATTTGTGTTCTGGGTGGTGGGGGCAGGGTGCCATGTATGGGGCTTGTGCTCTGAGTGGTGGGGCAGGATTCCAGGTATGGAGCTTGTGTCTGGTTGGTGGGGGGCAGGATGCCAGGCATGGGACTTGCACCTTGGGTGGTGTGGGTAGGATGCCAGGTATGGGGCTTTAGCACCGGGTGGTGGTTGTGTTGGGTCAATTGAGCTTGGACTTGTAGGGTTCTAACCTACATATGGTGGCTCTACCAACCATGAAATGTCAGCATATTATTGCCGTTGCCATAGATATCACCATATACAATTTCACCTAAGGAGAAGTAACCGAATGTATTTGACCAAGTATAAAAAGTAAAAGGTGAGTTTTGTTTTTAGGTTAAATAAATTCAGTCACTCCACCATTAGGTAAATAAAATATTTTTCCAAAAATCATGTATATACATTGTTGCAGCCCATACAATTCTATAGATTACATATGTTGGCATTATTGGTGGGTTGGAAGCTGCACTTACATCGGAACATATAATGCAGGGGCTGGGTTTGTCCAGGCTGGCATGGCACTCTTAAAACTGCCATTATGCTGACTGTGATTAAGTAGAGTTGTTTGAAATTGGCAAGGCTATGCTCACCTGGTAGCTGGCACATTGTGCGGAACATTGCTGTGTTTATGAGAACCATGGTGTATTTAAATTGGCCCCAGGCAGGTTGGCACTTTTATTAGCCACTCCCTGTAATTGAGCAGCACGGGTCACCCTGAATTGACAGCACTGTGCACCATTTAGGCAACACTAAGATATACTTTGAAGTTACCTGGCATTTCGGTGATAACACCTTGCAACTCATTCTGTTATATGCTTGCACTTTCGAACCCAACACTGTGCACTGCATGATAACCTGGTACAATATTAAAACAGGTGTCATTTTTACTGACCTATGAGTCATAGTGGGAGTTGTACTTACAGTGGATACCCTGGCATTAGAAGTATTACCATATGTAATGTGTCCTATAGAATTACTTGCACTTATTTTTCTATCCAACTTTCCTTGAATATTGTGCTGTAGAAATGCACCATTTGTACCTTCCCTCCGTAACTTTGGGCTACTTTACCCGCACCGTTGTGGGAAAAGCATTCACATTGACCATTTATTGGTGTTCCCCCTACTCTTGTCTGTTGCCCCTTCCGTGCCCCACCCCTAAATTTGAAGTTGTCACTTTGTTTGTATTTGCAAACTGCCATTTCCTTAGGTCATTTTATAGCACGACACAAGATGATTTCATAGTTCTGAAATTCTTTAATACAAGAGATGTAATCCAGTATTACTCAATTGGGTTTGTAAGCCCATAACAGAAACTTTCAGTCTTTTCTCCCCTGAACATTGCTTCCAACCCCTCCCACCCCACACCCACCCTCCTACTTATCTTGCTGCGGAACACTTTGCTGTGTGCCTCCAACTCACTGTGTCCCTGCAACGCCTGTTCCCTTTCACTTCCGTCATCGGGAACCAGTGCCGCAGAGTCCATTCCTTTGTTTTTTTAACTTTGTACGGGATTGGCTGTGGGGGATGCCCACGCAACCCCCATTCACTGTATAGTGAACAAGGTTGTGGGGTACACCCCCGCAGCCCATACAACCAAAAAGGGGATTGGGTGGAACCTTTCAGCCGTTCGGAGTTCTCACCAGGACCCATAAAACGGAAGAACATGAATTTAGACTGCTCTAAATGGGTTTTATGCCACAAAACTGTCTAACAACTGTGTGCATCGTAACACAAAGCAAAATGTGGTTTAGAAAATTGAGTAAAGTAGATATTGTGTACTCATATTTCGAAGGGGATACATACAACAGAAACGTTATTCTAGAAAAGAAGGTGCTAAGTGCACAGCTGCTCACTTTGTGGCGTTGTTTATTATTCGTAATAGCAAAACAGCTTTAGTCACAGCTTCCTATCTCAAGACAGATAGCTACTATGTTCATAATTGTGAAGTAATATTTGGATAATGTTTCTAAATACATAATTTGTCATGCCAAGTGCTACTGCAAAGTCAACTATGAATAAGCAGCAGCTGTATTATTCCTATTAGCTCACAGTAGGGTCAGGAGAATGTATCGACACTGCCATATGCTGCCTAGAGCAAGTGCTCGCCATAGGTCAAGAGTGCTATTAGGTTGTGCACAGTGAGGGGCTGCTTTGGAGGCTTCCCGGACACAAAGGCCGTCCATGCTGCCTCACAACCCTACCACCAAACTAAAAACCAGCTAAAGGTCCATTTTAATTCTGACCATGATATTGAGTTTTCATTTGTTCAGTAATGGGGCAGCAGATTCATTTTAAGACATGAATGTGATGTTATCACCAGGGCAGGCTTGGCCATTGATAGCCCACTGGCCCAAGCCGAAGTAGTCTGGAGCAAAGTGCTAACTACATTAGCAGCCCATCACTCCCTATGTGGTGCTGATGAATGTTTTTACGTTTCTTTTTTTTTTGTTGAGGAAGTTAAAGATAAAACAGAACAAAATGAATTCAGTACGAATTTAACTTAAGAGAGACATTTTGGCCTAATTTTTGGAATTCTTTGTTCACTGAAAGGGATTTTGTGCACAATTCTGCACGCAAAACTCCCTTTTTCGAGTCATAGATCGGACTTTGTATGTATTTCCAGGACTTTGCACAAGTCTGTCACGTCTTTGCAGTGGTGCGCTCTGTGCGGAACTCCACACAAAGTGTGGGACGGGCCTATGCAAAGAAATAAATAGGGGGCAGAACATGCATATTCCCTGACAAAATGAGTAGGAACAAGGAATATATGAGTGTTGAAGGACGGCCCATGGAAAGAAATTGCATGCCCAGGCAAGCACAAACCCAAATGAATTCATGGATTTCAATGCGCAACTTCACATCTGGAGAAGTCACACGTAAACCTTGTGAATTCACTGTAACATCATAGGGGACGCAAAGCACTATGCGCATAGGATCCAATGCGCAAAGGTAATGTTTACATAGCAATTTCGGGGTGACGGCACATAGATGAGGTGCCGCTTGGAGTTAGGGATGAATCGTATGCAGATTAGCAGGGTGCTGCCTTCAATTACAGCAGTTTGTATGCTGGTTAACTGGGCGCTGCCATGAGTTACGAGAAATGTTATGCAGATTATCGGGTGCAGTTTTGGGTTACGGGGTTTGTATGCAATGTCACCGCATTCTGCCTTGGTTGGGGGGGGCGGACTGCAGTATTGTCGGGGGACTTGAGGATAAGGGAGGCAAAAATGTTGGTATATGTCGCTAGTTTTGGTTTGCGTTGAGGTGTGTTTTGGGCGTTCCAGGCGCTACTCTATTTTCTTTACACCTAGGGCTACTTTGCGGTTAGAATTCTATGAATAAGCAGAACACGCAAAGCAGACTTTTGCGTGCAGGTAGGTGGAAAGGTGTTTTAAATGCAAAGTAATTTCCAGGGACTTTGTGCTTTTTCTATGAATTGGGCCTTTTGTCCCTTTTCTATTTTCAGGGGGTGAGGCTGCTGCAGGGATGATGCGAACCTAGCAAGGAAGGTAAAATAATTTAGGTCAGTAGAGTGGATGGGTGGCCCAGGCATGTTCAGGGGATTCATGGTGATATTATGCATGGGCCAGGCCCAGATGGGGTCCCGGCATAGGGGAGAAAGTGGGGATTGGGCATGGACTGGGTTAGGTAGGGCAAAATATGGCCGACTGGGGAGGTGCAATGGCAGGCTACCGTGAAACAAGAGCAGTTAGTAGATATTCACAGATTCCAGGCCACCTGATTGTCCTGCACATCTCCCCAGGTGTTAATGATTTGCATAGTACATGCTCCCATAAAACTGATTTGCAACTGTGCAATCATTTCTTTCTGGTACATATAATGGGGATAGGTAAGCACCACGTACCACGTGCCTTGGCTCCACCATCATAATTCATGACTACAAGCCTTATTGTGTGCTGGCTGTAGTCCTGACAGTAGCAGTCACTAATGTGCAATAGCAATGGCAAATGTTTAGAACGTTTGTACTGTTGGCAGTAAAGAAATATTCACAAATTGTAGCATTGTGAAGAGAAACAAATAATACTGCCCAACCTGTTCTTGGTGCCATCTTTGTGAATTAACTCCAAATCAATGTATAAGTTAAATTAAACCATTTTCAAAACTTATCTCCAAATCACTGTCATGAACATGATGCTAACACCTCCTAAATGACCTACCTGCTGCTGAGGAATTGGTCCTCCCTAAGGAGTGTACTACAATCGAGTCCCAGCCACAGGCTTTGGTAACTTATTTATGTGCATGTATTACCAATATGTAAATGGTTCAGACCAGAATGAGAGTATCTTTGGGCAAACACCTTGGATCGCTGACATTTTCAAAGGTGACGTATATTGGGCCTCATTGTAACCCTGCTGGTCCAATAATAATGTGCTGGTATTAACATATACCAGCACTTTACCGGACTGGCAGAGTACAAGCATGCCAGTGGGGGTAACCAGACTTACCTCCAGCAAAGAGCTTGAGGTAACTCGGGCCCCCAGTGGCATAACACAGTTGGTATTTTTCAGAACCGGTATTGCCGGTGCCAAAAATACCAGTACATCCCCACATGGACTCCAATGGGACTCCATGGAATAGGGCTTTACTGCTCTTTCTGTCACCTGTAATATCCCAGTAAAACCGGATATCAGGTGGTGGAAACGGTAGGTATGTTTGCAAACCTATAATGAGGCACATTGAGTACATCAATCGTTTTCGTAATCAAACCCAAAAAGCAAAACTACTGGGCTGTAAATCTGGAACAGATTGGGTAAAGAGTTACACCATCAGAATCAGGTACCTGAGCAATAAGTAAAGGGCCGAAGGGCATCTCCAGAGGTAGCACTCTACTACCGCCACTTGTGCAGTGACATCTAATAGGGCTTGCCATGTTTTCCTTTAGTAGGTTCTTCAAAAACATTTGTGGGGTTTTTCTTTCAAACGGCTAAGCCAGGGCCCGATTACAAGGATGGCGGAGTGGTAAAATATGCTGAATAGCAAAGGTTTTACCACAACGCCAAAGTACAATTTTCATTACCAGAACTCTTTCTTTGCCTGCTGTTCCGTGGAGGAAATTTCATCCACACCAAAACATTACCTCATGTGGTATTATCTCATGAAGAAATACTTTACATCCCCAGTGGAGTCGTATGGACTTAACAATGGGGACTAACAGAAAGGTGAGAATGGCTCAAAATAATGCAGACATCTCATTTTACCACGTGTGATAAAAAGACGTTTGTCGTTATTACCTGGGATAAACCGCACCCACAACAGCGCACAAAGACCAATTCTTAATGGCCTCAAGAAATTACAAATTGGCGATCATCAAAGCCAAGAGCCTAACCTACAACAAGCGCATAGCAAATGCCAAGAAAAACACAAAACAGCTGTTCTGCATTGTACGCGAACTGGAATCCCCCTCCAAACCACTGGAAATCTGCATCAAAGATACCGCTTGGTGCTTGAACATCCAAAAAACCCTCCTCCACAAAGTCACCCTAGTACAAACCTACTACAAACCTACTACAAACCAAGATTGCTAACAAAAAAGATTGCTAACAAAAAAGCCAAGCTGTGTATACAACACACCCGATCGACACCAACTCTGCTGACTACCTATTCTCATTCCGCCCAGTCTCCATCCATGAAGACACCAAGATCATTGCAGGTCTGAAATCATCTAGGTGCCAAGGAGACATCTGTCCTGCCCCTTCATCAAAAACTGCACATCAGAATTCTCCCCTGTCATCATCTCACTCATCAACAACTCCTTCGCAAAAGGGATCGTTCCTTAACAACCTAAAGGATGCCTGGGTCCTCCCTCTACTAAAAAAACCCACATGAGACCCAAACATCCCTATGAAATACAGCCCCATTACGACCGTCCCTTTTCTTTTAAAAATCCTTGATAGAGCAGCCTACCTACAAATACAAGAGCACCTTGAGGCTCATAACCTAAAGGGCCTTCACCAATCTGTTTTCCGCCCCAAACACAGCGCTGAATCTGCACTGTTAGCTCTCAAAATACAAATGGATGAGATCATAGACAAAGACAATTTAGCCATCCTCTCAGCGGCCTTTGACATAGTGAACCACAGAATCCTATGTCAACACCTTTCATCTGCTGCCCAATTCTCTACCAAAGCCATTGCCTGGATCGAGTCATTCTTGTCTAATCTAACATAGTTGCCGCCTGGCCCGCACCAGTCCTCTGTGGAGCACACCAAGGCCTGTGTGTATCATATCTACAATATATTCACAAAGCTCTTGTTCGATTACCTGGATGAACTAGGCATCATCTTTACCAACTATGCGCATCGATATGTAGATCCTTCTGCCTATGACTGGTGACTACAATACTGACTCTGAAGCCCTCAACAACATCTACCAATTCATCCAGAACTGGACGGCATAACATGAACTCTGTCTTAAAAACGATAAGACAGAACTCCTACTGGTAGGCTGTCACCTTCAACTCAACAAACTTGACTCTAAATAGCAATCCTTCTCCTTCGATGGAAACCCCATCAAAGTCTTAAAATAAGTTAAAACCCTGGGAATCTATCTGGACTCATCACTTTCTTTAATCAGACAAGCTAACGCACCAGCCTCTGTGGTAGCCTATGCAGCCAAACTCATCACTGCCAGCAGACCCTTCCTTACCACAGACAACAGCACCACACTTGCCAGAGCCCTCATACGCTCACACCTCGACTATTGCATTGCCCTATTCATAGGTTCCTATTCTAGCAACATTAAAAAAACTGCAAGTCATTCAGAACAACGCACTGCGCGCTGCTCTGAACAGCCCCAAAACAGAACATATCTCTGCAGCCAGACGCAGCGTCACTGGCTCCCAGCCCAAGACAGTATCAGATTCAAAACCCTCTCCATCATGCACAAGTGCCTCCATAACACAGCACCAAAATACCTTATCACCAAAATACCAATCTCTCACTCTGATAGACCTACAAGAGCATCAACATCCCACCTCCTTACCACAACAAAATTCCAAAGAGCCAAAGCAGGGGGGTGAAGCTTCCCGGTCATGGCGACACAACAGTGGAACTCCTTGACTCTCAACATCAGATCTGAACCATCACACTCGGCTTTCTGCAAAAAACTCAAAACCTGGCTATTCAAACAAAGTCTTTGAAATGGTGCTACCTACTCTACATACTACAGGCGTGTCTGCAAACTATCTGTAATGTATGTTGCATTTTATGTCTATCTGTAATCTCTCTGCAACCAACGCCCAGATACCCCCGGGTTCGGTGCGCTCTACAAATGAAAAATAAAAAAATAAATAATACTGACAAACTCATAATTAAGCCTGCAGTGTTGTAGGGGTGTAAAAGTACAGCTTTTTGTTTTTGCTGTTCTGGCTTTCCCGGTGCAGCCTTGAGTTCTAGCTCTTTGTCCACCTGTACACAGTAATTTTTTTATTCCCTGGTTCTACACTTTAGGATGTACAGAATCTTTTTTTTTAGAGGTTTATTCCATGCCAAACGAAAAGACTATCTTTACTACATACCACAAGATATTACCTTGCTAAATGAGAAGCAGCCGTTGTTCTACTCATCTGTGAACAATTATATATATTACATGGCCTGCGGTAGCGGGAATGTAGTTATGGTTAAGTTGCTAAACCCAATGGAATAGCACTTTTTGACCGGCTTATAACTTTGCTCACCCTGGACGAATCTTCACCAAACTTTGCAAAAAATAGTATATGGCCCATTCTGAATGTTTTTTGCAAAGTTTGGTGAGGTTTGGTCCGGGGAGCGGGGGGCAAAGTTATAGGAGGGTCCCAACATTTCTTTTTTTCCCATAGACTAAATGGAGAAAAAATGTCTGTCGCTGGACAGATTTTCACCAAATTTGCGGCAGGAGCGGCGGCTTGGTCCCGAAAGCGTGCTTTTGTAAATTTGGTGAAAATCCGTCCAATAGTTTTTCTTTAAACAACCAAAAAGTAGGTCTAAAAAAATGTGTGATATCTATGTCTGCTCCGCGGACACACTTCTCTGTTCACTCCGCGGACAGGACACCGATTGGATAATCGGCTCGCGTCATGTCTGCGGACACACAATGTGTTCTCTGATTAGCCGGGATGAGGTGTGAGGTGCGTCAAATTGTTTCGATGCGCCCGCCATATTGGATGCGCTGACATGCGTTGGAAGTTAGCCTAAATCCAATTTTGGGGAGTGTGTTGGTGTGTATGCTTGCTTGGAGAGGTTGGGGGAGTAAGAAATGGGTCAAATGCTGTACTTGTTTAGGTGGGATAAGGCCATGATGTGTTTGTGCTGTCCACAGTCACTGCAGTTGTCCACGGACATACTAAATACTGGGTGCAGTACTGGCTATGTTAGTTTAGTATGATGTTGGTTTTGGGACGTTAGAAGAGCATTGGGTGAAGAGGGTATGTATTGAAGAGTTTGTACATTGGTTGTAATAATTTTTTAGAATGTTAATTGAAGTGCATAGTTTTGAGGAAGATGTATTAAGTTTTTGGGTTGTGGTCATTTGATATGTGTTTGTTTCTATGGGTCATGCACCCAAGTCTCTAGGCCCTGGCCACAACCACCTCAGCATAACTCTACAATGCTACCAAACATTTTGATTGTGGTATGTGGGATGCTTAGGGGATATGTTTTCCAAAATGTGAGTACTGATAGTGTACTAGTGTTTATAGGATAGTGAGATGAAGTGTGTTTGTTTGTTTGTTGGATTGTGTTCAGATTGTTGGTATTGAAGACTCTAGGCATTTTGGGTTGTATTTATTTGTGAGGTGTTCGTTTGCATGCCTGTGTTATCTTGCAGTGTTTGTGAGTTTAATTATTATATACTTACTGTTTCCTTTGTTGAGGCTGTATGAAGAGTTTTGGCCAGGCCATTTGGTCAAGATTGTAGTGTTTGGCAACAAGCGCTGCAGCATAAGATATCCATGGAAGCAAACATTTTGGAATGTGGTTTATGGTCAGGTGTTTGCTTGAATGGGTGTGTTATGCTGTGTTGTTTGTGAGTCCAAAGGTTATATACTTACTGTTTGACTGTTTGTGGTCGTATGCAGTTTTGTCAAGACATAGGTAGTTGGAGCAGACATTCTTTTTCAATCACTGTGATGAAAGAAAACATCACATGTTAGTGTAGGTAGTCTATAATGAGTATTGCATTGCATAGTAGACCTTTCTGTATTTTGTCGACCCTCATAGTTAGTACTTTAGAAGTACTATAGTTCAAACCAGTGTACTGTGCAATTTGCTCAGTCCCTGTGTTTGTTCATTAAATCATTGGGTCCGTGGGAAAAAAATCCATGCTGGTTTAAAAAAAAAAAAAACTTTCTACGTTGTGGTACAATATATTTCTTTCATTGATTTCAATAGGAGGAATTGAATAGGTGTATGGGTTTTGATTTGGCAGTGGTGGTAGTGCTGTTGCAAGTAGTTAACATTTGGTGTGTTCTATTTGTTTATTTCTCTTTTCATTTTAGTGGTATTCTTCTATCTGTTGGGGCGGCATGGCCTGATGGCCATGTGAGCAGACGTGCTTGTGGTGAAGCTCCCGATGATCCGGCATTAATCCTGTAAAAAAGTGCAGATGCACGAGCCCTTCAAAGACTACAAAAGCAGGTGCTGGTGTATGAAGAAACTGGGCACTGAAGCCAACGGACTGCAGCCCTCATACTGCGAGGAGTCGACAGATATGAGGGAGCGAAGTTCATGAGAATGGAGACCCGAGAAGGCAAGATGGCGGAGGCTCCGGGCGGCTGCGAGACAAAGGAACCCGCGTGTGGACCCGCGACTGTACCCAGGGCATGAGCCATTGCGGAGTGCGGCGTGTGTGGAGAAGCGGATCCTGCAATGTGACACAGACGGGTGTATTGTGCCCTCAATAGCCGCTTCGCGGACGAAACAAACAGACGGATTGGCAGCCGGTGCTAGGACCACGCATGCGGTGCAGCAGGAGCCGCTGAACCTCTTCGGCCGGGACGTGGCAGTGCCAGGGCATTTTAGGGCAGGAAAGATCATACCAACAGATCCTAGCCCGACAGCGACTGGCCTGTGGAGCCGGCGACAGTGGTGCCGGACCGGCGGTTGCACAAGCGGCACCTGGGAGGCACCGCGCGTGTGTGCACTCGGGCTCCAAGTCCGCACAGGAAAGTGGGCATAAATGGTGGAAACGCACGGCTTGCACGTTGAGGCGGCCCAGGCATCCTGCATTTGTGGAAGACGGTGCCGCGACCTGACCTACAGACGATCGCTGACAAATTTGGCAATCCTTAGCAGAGGAAACCCTCATGGATTCCATAGGGTCACCATACACTGGCCCAGGTGAATGCTACTGAACTACCAGGAACACCAAGTACAATGAACAATTCACAGTGAGAACATGCTGGAAGACAGAATCCAGCAACCTAAGTGCTGGTAGGGCATAATAGCGCTCAGTTACTGCCCTGCAGTGAGCTGTACAACCCCAAGGCAGGCAGATCAGGACGCGACCCCTAACCCCAATCAGACCCGCACAGTGGACGCATGCCAGGGCGTCACATTGGGCAGAATTG
The DNA here is from genome assembly GCF_040938575.1 of Ambystoma mexicanum. Classification (NCBI taxonomy): domain Eukaryota; kingdom Metazoa; phylum Chordata; class Amphibia; order Caudata; family Ambystomatidae; genus Ambystoma; species Ambystoma mexicanum. The sequence continues at coordinate 435,780,606 of NC_090937.1, forward strand.
GCATTGAAACGCCCACAACACGGAAGAGCACATACTACTTTGAACGGTCCCCAATAAAACTTGAACACCACAGGAGTCGAGGCAAGAAGGAATGAACCCACATGGTTACGTGGGAGGACACAGTCCATTCGGGAAATAAGATAAGTAGCCGAAGGACACCCCTGACACGATTGGACTGGGCCCGGACATTTTGGGCACTGAGCGGCATAAAGCACATAGAGATACAGCTAACGCACCCGCTGCCCTGAGGCCACTAGCGGAGTCGGAGAGAGGGGGTCCACACGGTTACGTGGGAGGGCACAACCCATTCCTGCAGCTAAGAGATAGTTTTGGGATTCTTTTGGGGTGGCCCCCCAGGGCTCAGGCATTAACGGAAGTCTGCCCCCGCTGGGGCTGAAAAACCACAAGTGGTGGGGCTCGCCCACGAATTCTAGCGGCAGCGGCATGTCCAACAAATCTCCAAGACTGAAGGGCAAACAGCCTACGCTAGACGAATACACCAGGACACCGCCCGGCCCGGAAGGGGCCAGGAGCAAGGACAGGACCCCCGCTGGGATAGTGGCCGCCATGGGCATGAACCAGGAGGTCCTTGCCGCGATCGCTGACCTGAAGGTGGCTTGGGAAACCAAACTTGAACTGGCCGTGACCGAATTAAAAACAGCGCTGGAGCTCAAAGTTGGAGCGGTGCAAGAGGAAGTGAATCTTCTCCGGCAAGATGTCAGGTCACTGGTGGAGCGCACTGAGAACCTTGAGAAAGAGGTGGGTCTGAACACAGCGGACTGTGCTTCACATAAATCGGAACTTCATGCCCTAGTGCAGCGCGTGGGCAACCTAGAGAACAGGGCGGAGGAGGCGGAAGGACGTGCCCGGAGGAATTATATCTGCATCGTTGGCTTGCCGGAGGGAACAGAGGGTCCCAACCCCACGGAGTTTATTGAATCTATGCTGCTGCAGGAGATAACCAGAGGAGTCTTGTCCCAGGGGTTCGCGGTGGAGAGGGCGCATAGGGCTCTAACGAGGAAGCTGCCACCAGGCAACCCACCTAGGCCGGTGATTACTAAGATCCTCAACTATCGGGATCGAGAAAAAATCCTTGAACACTTCCGTAAGGGTGGAACAATACAAAGAGGGACAGCAAACATAACTTCCTACCCGGATTATACCCTGATGGTGCAACGGAGCCGTATGAACTTTGGAACTGTCAAGAGAAGACTGCGAGAAGCGGGCCACAAGTACATGTTGCTCTACCCGGCGAAACTAAAAGTTTTCCATAAAAGCAGAACCTTGTTTTTCGACACTCCGGAAGAAGCTATGGGGTGGCTCGACATGCAAAGCTGCCCCCAGGAGTCGGGCATCCAGATGGGAGAAGGAGAAGGAAGAGATAAGTAATGCGCAAGGGGGGCACCTGCAGGTGTCGTGGCTTAAGACTATGGGACTTGCTTATAGTAACTGATGCAGCATATGGGCTGGCATGAACAGGTTGGAAAGGGACATGATCCATGAGCACTGTGACTATTGCTTAGTTAGGGAGCCTCGCAGAGCTAGTCCTTATACCCCCATTTAGAGTTTAGTTAGGTCACTGCTAGTGCGGTGACACCCTGCTGGGGTCCTGACCTGGGTGTTCCAGGGTAGGACCAAACGCAGGGGAGCCTGAGATCCAGGGATGGAGCTGGGCACCTGATGGGTTTGGGGTAGGGTGGGGTGGGGGGAGGGATGGGGTTGTGTGCAGTGGGTTGTTGTAGTTGTGGAGAGGGTACGGGAGCTTGGTGTGTACACAGTTATGGGGAGTTTAAGTCTACATGAGAGCCGATATGGAAGAGCTATAGGGTCGTATCTGTATTGCATGAGCGGGTGGGATTGGCTGGGAGGAAGGAAGATGGGTACTGAAGAGCTATGGGAGATCTTAAGATAGTAGCGTGGAATGTCAGGGGACTTAACAGTTATCTAAAAAGGAACAAGGTCATGCTATATATGAAAAGACAAAAGATAGATATTGCATTGCTGCAGGAGACGCATTTAACGCATGAAAAGTTGGAGCTGGTTGGGAAAAAATGGAAAGGTACTGTAGTGGGTTCCTCGTACTCTGCCTATGCTAAGGGAGTACTGGTCTGGGTGGCACCGCACGTCCCGTACCAGCTGACACAGGAAGTGGTAGACACTGAGGGGCAGATGGTTATAGTGAAAGGGGTGGTAGAGAATATAGAGGTGTGCATTGTAAACACGTATGCCCCTAATCAGAACACGGCGGCGTATTTCAGGACCCTGTGCACCAACCTATGTAGGTGTGTGGGTAGTGCGGTGATTTGGGGAGGGGATTTCAATTGTGTACTGGTAGATAGATCTGATGACAAGATTAACAGGCCCACCCCAGCAGCTAAAGCATTGCAGACGCTACTAGACGACTTTGGGTTGGTGGATGTGTGGAGAACAAAGCATCCTGGCGAGTAGCAATATTCACACTACTCAGCCCTGCAGCAGCTGTACACGAGACATGATTATATTTTGCCACGCCAGATGTAGTAGTAGAGATTACGCAAGTAGAATATAAAGCGAGGATCCTCTCGGATCACTCGCCCCTGGTCCTGGGGTGGCAATATTGCCGCCCTAGGGCGCGGATTCCGACATGGCGCCTTCGTGCAGAGGCGCTCAAAGATCCAGTTTTTAGAGAGGATATCAGAGATGAGATTATCAATTATTTCAATTATTTCGAGGTGAATACAGGCAGTGTTGACTCGGCGGGCACACTATGGGAGGCCTTCAAGGTGGTGATGCAGGGGATTGCCATCGCTAACTCAAAAGGACTGCAGGTCCTGGTTGACCTACAAAGAACAGAAGATGAACGAGAAAGAGAATTAAGAAAGGAAAATGTCGATACAGAGCTAGTGCTTAAACTACAGCAGCAGTGGGATAGGCTCTGCAACCTGAATTATAAAAAGTATGCAGGTGGGGATAAAACAGGCCGCCTCTTAGCGTGGCTGTACAAGAGTGAAGCCCCTAGGGCCCCGATTAGGACAATAACCAGAGAAGATGGAGAGGTAGCAGACACCCAAGAGGGAGTCAATAGGGAATTTGCGGATTATTACAGGGTACTGTATGAGGACAGGGGGGGGGGGCAGCCAGGACGAGATACGTGAAACTTTGGAGGATATAGGATTGCCCAAGATCAGTGCAGAAGAAAGAGAAGAGCTTGATGCACCGATTACTTTGGAGGAGTTGGAGGAGGTTGTAAGGCAGCTGCCTTCCAGTTAGACCCCAGGAGCGGATGGGTTCCCTAGTGAATTTTATAAAGCATATAGAGAGGAAGTACTCCCCCCACTGCTAGAAATGCTTAATGAGGCATTTGAAGTGGGACGGTTGCCTGAGTCGCTCAGAGAAGCGATCATAATACCGCTCCCCAAACCTAATAAACCAGAGCATTGCTGTGGCTCATACAGGCCATTATCGATGCTGAACCAGGACGGCAAGATATTGACGGCTGTCCTGGCAAACAGACTGCGGAAAGTGATTAGTAAATTAATACATCCAGATCAAACGGGCAATGTCCTGAACAGGAATATAACTCACAACCACCGGCGACTCCATCGGGTGGTAGAATGGGGGTGTAACAATGGAGGGGAAATGGCGGTTGTGTCTTTAGACGCTGTAAAAGCTTTCGACTCGGTTCGGTGGCCGTGGCTGTTGGCGGCCCTGAGGGAGTATGGGGTGGGGCCGGGCTATATCAGGTGGGCGAAGATGCTGTATAGTGAGCCGCTAGTCAGGGTTCGAACGGGAGCGGTGACATCTGAGAGAAGGCAACTTAGTAAGGGCACTAGACAGGGGTGCCCCTGGTCCCCGATGTTGTACATTTTGGCTCTGGAGCCCCTGGCGATATACCTCAGGCAACAATATGACACAATAGGTATTGAGGTAGGGGGGGAAAGACACCTGATATCGCTATATGCGGACGATTTGTTATTATACTTGAGATACCCAGAAGAAAATCTTCAGTATATTCTGGAGGTAATGGAGAGGTATGCAGGGCTGTCCGGCATAGCGGTGAATCCCCAAAAATCTGGCATATTCCTGTTGGGTAGTTATAAGGGAACCCCTGTAGAAATATTACCAGTGTTGTCAATACCATGGACGGTTAGTTCCTTCGGCTATCTTGGAATAGATGTGTATCATACGGCGGAAGAGGAACATAGACATAATACTGAGATAGCTATTGAAAAAGTCTGTAAATCTATGACGTTTTGGGAGAAGCTGCCCTTAGCAATGATGGGACGAGGGGCGATGCTTAAGATGGTGGTCCTGACTAGGCTTCTGCATTATTTCAGTAATATTCCATATATGATTGCCAAGAGGTTTTTTGTTAAACTGAACGGACTGTGTAGAGACTTCCTGTGGCATAGCACCTGGAACAGAGTGGCGCTATGGAAGTTGCAGAATTTCCACGAGAAAGGGGGGATCAAACTGCCTAATTTTGAGGTTTATTATGTAGCGGGTCAATTACAATATGTGGCCACATGGCTCTCTGATGAAACGACCCCTGAATTTAGGTTGTTTGGGTGAGACTGTACCCCGTTCTACTTGATGGAAATGATCTGGTTGCCTGAGTCAGAAATGAAGGAGCGCCCGGGGATGATGATGCTAGGGTGGAAAATGTGGCGCCGAGCATGCCGGATGATGGGGGACCCGCTTCCGTGTTCCCCGCAAGTACCGCTGGTTGCTTTGGCAGGGGGAAACAAGCAACTAAGGGTGATTGTCAGATCCTACTGGGAGTCAGTCGGGCTGGTAACGTTAGGGGATATCTGGCAAGAGGGGACCATCAAGGATTTTGAAGGACTAGGGGAAGAGGCGGGATTGCATGGGGGCCAATATGTTACGTATCACAGGTTGGTGCAGAAAATTCAGAAAATGTGGCCTGAGACAGTACTGGCGGAAGAACCAGATGCCATTATGGGAACGATATATGACATAGCGGAGGGAGGGCACGAGATTTCGAGATTGTATGAAATGGTAATGACTAAGGTTGGGAAAGAATTGACGTATTTGAGATTGGATTGGGAAGCGGAGGTGGGAGCCCATATGGAGGATGGGATGTGGGAGCGTGACCTAGGATACCATAAGAAAGTATCAAGGAATGCCTGATTGAAGCAAATTCAACTGTATGTAACGCATAGAGCATATATGACCCCTCTGAAGATATCTAAGTTTAGAAATGCTGGGAGACAGGCATGCCCTAAGTGCGACGTGGAGAACGCTGACATGACACATATGTTTTGGTCATGCCCAGTAATCGAGTGTTTCAGGAGAGGAGTGGCACAAAAACTAGCTGGAAAAGGGGTCACGCTCGTCATAGACACGGCCTGGGCCTGCCTGCTGGGAGGGTTTCCCAGATCACGGAAACTTAAACATGTTGGGAAATTGAAAGACTTGGCATATGTGCTTGCAAAGCAGAGGATTGCTATGGGATGGAAAAAGTGTCACGGACCACGGTTGGAGGTGTGGTGGAGGGAATTGCAGAAATGGGCGGAGGCTGAAACTGTGGTATGGCAGGAGGCAAGTAGCATGTATGGGGAGGAAGAAGTGGGTACCCTGATGGCATGGAAATCATTAATATCTGAACTATTTGGAACAACATTGGATCCAGTGGAATCCAAGGAAAGTGATACCCTGCCTCATGCAGCTGATACGGAGTGTGGAGGACAAACAGGCTCGTAATGGGGGGTGGGATTGCGGGGGCAGTGGTCAAAGACTGATTGATGTTCATGTATTGGTTGAGAATTGCACTGCGTGTTTGGTTGTATTTTTTTTGTTGGTTTGTATACATTTAATAAAATTCTTTAAAAAAAAAAAAATTCTTCTATCTGTTGGTTTGTTGCAGATTTTTGGGACAGTTAGATACCTGTTGGTGTATTCTGTTTATTTCTTGTTTCATTTTAGTGGTATACTTCTGTCTGTTCGTTTGTTGCAGAATCTTAGGGCAGTTAGATACCTGTTGGCATATTCTAACTGGCTATAGTTTTGAAGTTCAAGTTTTGTTTATGTTCATACACAGATTAGTTATTACATTTCGGTTTTAAGAATATTAAGTAAGCGTTTAGAACATTTTCTGGTAATCTCTGTTTTAGAGTAATGGTACTATCATTACATTTGAACTATCCTCAATTCTTTTTTTATATATGCAGTGTAGTGACCTTCATTGGTTGTGGCTCCTGCATGGTAGATTATACCTATTGATGTGAAGGTGTTCTTACCAAGTGATACTTGACCATATGTGAATCCAGTCAGCTTGCAGTTGCTTTTGGTACCATCTGCATTATAACGTAAAAGCATTACTATTACATATTTACTATGTGTCTGTATTTGTAAGGTGGAGCGATTATCAGAATTGCAAGTAGTACATAATCTGCTATAGTCTGCATTTTGTACAAGTTGCTGAAATGGAATGGATTCACAATTAGGTATGGATACATACAGGAAGCGTTCATTGGGAACTTCTTCTTGTACTACATGCCTGCAAAGAGTGCATGTATGTTTCCAGATGGATGGAACCTGGAAGATTTAATTTATAGGTATGTTTTTGTTTGCTAGTACTTGTAGCAAGCACATCAGAAATTCTTGTGGATCTTCTTGTGAGTTCGTAGTGAATTTGACCATTCCAGAACAGTAGTCCAATTCCTGTCTTATTCCAGAAACACTGTATCTGTTGTCAGGATTGTTGGTTGCATATCTATGAAGGACTAACATTTGCAGACACAATTGGTCTGTATTGTGTAAGTAAATGTTGTCAATAATTGGTGGCAATTGGAATAGAATATTTATTGCTACATTTTCTTAGAAATGTAGTTATATTTGAAGATTTTAATGGACCTGACAGTCTGTGTCCAAATGTTTTGTTGGGAGTGTGCATTGCTTCTTGGAAGAGGTAGTTGAGTTACTTTGAGCAGTAGATTCTTCTTTGGTTGAGGTCCTTGATAAACTATCAGCTTCTTTTACTTTCTTTGGAGGAATTGCACTGAGATCCTGCATAGATTGAGTCTGAAGTAGTTTTCTTTTACAACGTTTTGCTTTTTGCGGAACAGAATAGGTTTTTAGATGGGGGTGTAGAGTGAACGCAGTCTATTGTATTATAGAATGCAAGAAATATCAGCATTTACTTTACTTGCATCAAAGTTCATTATAAATAGTTTGGCAAGTGTACGTAAGAGTGATAGTGCTACTTAGCTCATGCCTTCTTTAAAGACTGTGCTACCAATATCTATCAATGCTTTATCTAGTGTAAGACCTTGTGATTTGTGAATGGTGTCTGTGTATGCTAGAGTTAGAGAAAATTGTTCTCTGCATACATACATGTCTTTGAAAAGAAGGAAGCAGGCAGTTGAGCGTCCTATCCTTTTAACTTCGGATAGTTTGTCAAAGAGAATATTGACAAATTGAATGTTGTTGTCATGTGGGTATGTTTGAAAGGCAACAACTGTACCAAGTACTCCATTAACTAGTCCTTGCTCCACGTCAAGGTTACGTTTCAGCATTACTCTACAGTTTAAAGATAATTTTAATATTTTCTCCAAACCAACTGTGTCACAGATAGAGCTTTCCAAAGTGTTTAGCCTTGTGTGGCTTGTTGACACATGGGTAGTGTCATACCAAGTATGTCCAGTTTATCTGTGGAGGCAATTTGAACTATTGGTTGCATTGCTTTTTTTAACATTGTAACATTACATTTTGAATAGCTTGCAAGAGTTGACATCAAGGACATACAATTGTCATTTTTGTGTGCTAATTGTTCCATGACATCAGTAGCACATGAGATATGGCCATAGAGTGCATGGATATGCCTGGCTTTTAATATAGTTAGTGCTTCTTGAGATAGTACACCAACTCTAATACTTTTTAAAATGTTGGCATATGTCAGGTCTGCAGACTGCCACATATTTTCACTTAATTCTCTGTTTTGGAAATGTTGCCACGGCACAGTTTGTGTCCTAAGGTTTTAAAAATAGGTTCAGCTTTCACTGGTGTTAATCGAAGAAGATCTCCAAAGACAATAATGTGTTTTCCTCCAAAGAGCTCTTCATACTCTGTTTTGAGGACCTCTTGTAGTCTGAGGTGAATTAAAGCTAACATTAGGTTGGAGTCCATGCTCACCTCATCTATTAGCAGCATTTTCATTTGTTTGAAAACTCTGTGTAATTCCATTGCAGCTTATGTAGAAGGTTTGTAATAGTTTAATTTGATGTGGTGTTCTATTGGAAGGAGTAGTAATCGGTGTAAAGTGACACCGCCTATGTTGTTGGCAGCTAAACCTGTGGGGGCAGTTACAACAGCTGACAGTTTGTTGTTTGTCAATTGTTGGAGGAACTTGCTGATGATTTTGATTAAGAATGTTTTGCCTGAACCAGCTTGACCACTCACGTGTAGCACTATAGGTTTGTAATCTTGGCAGGTACAGTTTTTATTTTCATGTTGCACATCATGTTCAATTTGTTTTGTTACTTCTTGGAAAATGCTGCACTGCTCAGTGTTTAGTTGTGATTTCAGTACAGCAACATCTTCTGTAGATTGCTCATACTGACACATGGGGGTTTCTCCTTCTGTCATGGCTAATTTGCCTCATTTGCTATAAGTGGCTGTCCAAGTGGTTCTTGGCTTCCTGTTAAAGAATATTGACTACTGTCAGGAGTGTCCACATCTAGTTGGACCTGGAGTTCTTCTTCGTGTTGCTGTTCATTGTGCAACATTGTTTGGTACTGTGTAAAGTTTACATCTGTTATGGTGCTTTCATTTGCTTTGAAAGAGTCTTCATAAGAGTCATAATTATCCAGTAACTCTTCTTCTTTTCTCTGTGATTTAAAAAGATGCAGCAGGGACATGTAATACAGTTCTTTATGTTGAGGGGTTTTTAATGACACTTTGATATGATTAATTAAGCTGCGTTTGGTAAGTTTCACTAAGCTGCCTTCACAATTTGCTACTCTGTATCTACCTTTCTTTTCATCTGGTTTAATATTATTTTTGTATGTGAAGTTTTGGGCTATGTGGTAGAGACACATGGTTTCCAAAGTGGTACTCCTGTTTGGGTAGTATGTGTCTAGTAAATTTTTTTTTAAAATGTCTTGGCTGTTGGGATCATTTTGGCTATTGTTTCTATGTCCTCATATGATTTGATAACTCTTTTTCTAGATTTAGCAGGACCAAGACTTAGCCATACTATATTGTCAGATTTTCCATGCAAGGCAGTAACGGTTAAATGGTCTGCAGCTTCATAGCAGCCACATTCTCTATGAGAGAGCATTTTTATGCCTAAGCTGAACAATTTCTGTGATAGTGTTTTGTCAGATGATATGTCATCCCAGAGGTCCTGAATCTTTGTTTTCTCTGCTTTTGTTAAGTAGTCTGTGACAGATCGTGCAACTGCAGTGGAATTGTCTGCAATGTACTGCACATCTATATTTGCATTCCATAGGAGTGCAATGATTGCATTGTAATCATTGATGTATTTTGATTCTTCTGTTCTTTTTATGTAATATGTGTTCTTAAGTGATTTACCTTTGACACTATGTCTAACTGAAGACATGAAGTTGTTTACTTGACCTGTTGTTATAACTGGTCTAGGGAAACCAAAGCAGCATTTGGTGTAGTATTTCCCTTTGTTTTTATATTTGCGATGACAATATTTCCCACATTTGTGTCTTTGAATTTGTAAAATTTGTGCATGAAGTTCACTATGTGTTGTTTGTAAAGGAATTTCACAAGTGACATACTTTTTGATAAACTGTAAAACAGTGGCATCACACTCTTCACCAAATTTAGGAGCATCTTTAATCCATAAAAGCATGTGGATATGTGGTGCTCCTCTGGCTTGGTATTCTTTTCTTCAAAAGAAGTGTTGCACTTCTCCGAGGTGAGGAACAGTTTTATTACAAATAAAGTGTAGCATAGCAATGAAGCGATGATGGAAATATATTGGTACATTCACAGGATCTAGAGAGCAGAGTTCTCCTGTTTTTTTTTAATATGTATGTTTGTTTTGTTTTCGTTTGCTATGCGTAAGAAATCATGTAAATCTTCCCATGCATATTCTGCACAACGTAATGTCACAAACCAAGTGCGTGGGCTAAGGTTTCTTATCATTCAGCATACATCTCTGTGACATTAGAACAATTATTCTTTTGTACCACGCATGTTTGCTAAAAGATTTGTAATGCTTGTCTGTAAAATCTCATCTTTTTCTTGCACTTTTTGTAGTAATTCCTTAGCTGACATATTTTGAAAATGGGTACCTGATTTCAATGTGTGTGCAACTCGGTAGCATAGAGTTGCTAGTTCACTTTCAAAGAAAAGGTGGAATATGTATTCCACATTTTGTCGGAATCTGGGGTCTTCAGAATACATTTGTAAAGAGCGGTATTCTGATGCTGTTATTTGTGTGGGTCTAGCATCGTACCTTCCTCCTTTTCCAGTAGGAAAGAGTAGAGGTAAGGCACGTGCTTCTATACTTTTTTCCCATATGCTGATTGGAGATCCTTTGGCTTGTCGCATTTGGTATGTTTCCAGTGCATCATCTATTGTGTATTTAGAGTGCAATGTGTGAATTGTATAATGGTCTAAAATATTGGATTCTGTAACAGGATCTAGAAGTTGAAATTGACCAGTTTCTGATGACCCTTGAATTATTTCAGTGGTTTCCCTCATGTTTTCTTCAATATTAATTTCTCTGTAGTATTCATTGTTGTCTTTTAGATATTGCAGGGCTTGTCTAACTTTATGTAATTCCACTAGTTGTTGCTAAATTGTTTTGTCTTTTGTAGGTACGCCATTTACTAAGATAATGAAAGATTGATCTATTGGACGTTGCATTCCCAGAGTGTGTACATTTTCTATGAGATCTAATGTCAAATAAACTACTTTGCCATGAATGCCTTTCACTGATTCAGAGGGAGGTAGTTTTGCTGTTTTTGGTTGAAGGCGTTTTATTGCTTGAAATGGGTGCACTGTTTGAATTATGATGCTCTCATATAAGTTGAGTTGTGGCAGGGGTTTTGGTAATGGGAATAATTCCAAGTCATTTTTGATAGATCATGAAGGTGTTTGGTTGTTGTCAAGTTTTGCAGTGCAGTCACTGCAAAGTATTAATGGGTCAGTAATTTTGTATTTGTTTTCTGCTATAAGATAGAGAGCTAATTAGAACCATTTGGAATCTTCATTGTCTTCTATTATGTACGTTATGTCTACAGTTTTTGTGCTATTTTTATAAAAAGTCCTGCGGCAACATACACACAAATGGTTTGGTACTTCAGCAGACATACTTTTAAATTTCTTTTTTGGATGTGTGTAATAGAAGGTTGCCATCTGTACAGTTGTTGGTAGTCTGTTGTAAATCTGTTGCATTTTGTAAGTGGCTTTCAATTCCAAATTATTTTCTCTAGATATGCTTTATTTCTTCGAGTAGTTATTTGGCTGTAACATGTAGAAGATTGTTATTTAAGTTGGCTAGTGCTAAAGCAGGACATTTGGCATGGTACAGTTTATGGACCAGATTTCTTATAGTTGAATGGTTTGTTGATATCATTTTGATATGGTGGAAGGTGCTTTTGAAAATAGGTCCAGAAATGCAGGCTAATGAATGTCCTTGTAGTCCTGTGTATTTGCGCACTGGACAGCGGTCCATATTTTGTAGTAGTTTAATTTTGTATTTGTCTTTGCCTTTCACATACTGATTGAGGAACTGGCATGAAGATTTGAAAGATTTTTAAGATTTGAAAGATTTTTTGGCAATGTTACACATTGATGTGCACGGCCAATTGTAGACTGGACATAATGGTTTGGTGGAATGTACAGGTTTTCTGGGGATATTTGTGTGAGCAGCGTTTCTTGTTCCATAATGGTATTATTATGTTTTTCATACCCTCATCCACTTCTATGTATAGCATTTGGGTTTATTTGCTTTTGTCTGTATGCTTCTTCATTGAAATATAGTTCTGTGCTCGTGGTGTGACACCATTCACCTTCATAGAAGTTTATGAAGTTATCTTTGTTGATATTCCATTTATTGAGAAGTCTTTTTTGTAGTTTAGTACTTAGTTTTGTTAGAAGCTTCATTTTGTTTAAAACTAAAATAAATAATTTCCTTTTGAGAAGGATTGCACTTTCTTTGAGAGCTTCTAGGATTCCTTTTCTACGGTAGGTTTTAAGGGTTGTGTGTGAGTTCTCTCCTGTTTTTATAAGGTTCTGAAGGACTCGGTGGCAGAACATTTTTTGTAAAATATTTTTTTTGGTATGCTTACTTGCCGCTACATCAAGATTTATAGGTGCAGTCTTAGCACTAGTGGTAGCTGCAGTCTTGTTAATCACTTTCTGTTTTGTTTTACATTTTGAAAGAGGAAGCAAAGTTTCTATACTGGAAGCTTGTTTTGTTTCGCTTAATGACTGTATTAGCTGTTTTGTTTAAACTTTTTGTACAAATTCTGCTACAGATGGATGCTTATTTTGGGGAGTTTTAGTTTGATTTTGTTTACTTTTGCGTTGCTTTCTATGGAGTTGCTTTTTGGTAGGCATTCTTTGGGGTCTGTTGGAGGAAAAAAGAAAGTGTGAGTTGGGATCTTGTGTATTGTATGTGTGCTTTGTGCATGAGTGTCTGAGTATGATGGTAAGGATGTATGTAGAGGTGTGTGATTGTGCAATGGGCTGCTACATCAGGTTGGGAAGGCTTGTTACTGTTACTATACTGGTGTTCAGATTGCAATAGAAACTATGTGGCTGATGAGGGGAAGCACTAACACTGAATCTAAAGTTTCAGGGTTAATACAATTGTTTGTTCTAGAATACTAGAATTCTACAGTGTTCGAGTAACAGTTAGAACATTATGGCAGTATTGCACTTACTTTTTGGATGGAAAGATTCACAGTGAGTACTAGTAGTAGGGACTTCCACTACCTCATCCTCTTAACCACTCTCCTCTGTATCCTCACGCCTGTTCCCGTCTGCAGGCACTTGGGGAGGTGTTGGTGTTGGAGGGGTTGGGGGTGAGACAGCAGTAGCACCAGCACCAGCCATGGATGCCATCAGGACAGCTGTTTCAAAGAGCAAGAGCAACCCAATGCAACAGGGAGCAGTCTCTGTGCTGGAAGCCCAATAACAGAATAAGGACCAGCTCTGGGATGTGGCCTTTTATAGGGGTGCTGGGGGGTGCTTCGCAGACACCCGCACTGTCCCCAAACACTTCGAACACCACTAAAGGGCTCACAAAATTCCAAAAAGTATGCAGATCGCCTGGGACATGGTGTGGGACATGTGCAAGTGTGAACTTTCCCAGGAAAATACCTTGGATTGCTGAAAAGAACACTTTTTAGGTGTCTAGGGGCCCAGACAGTGTTTGTTACGCTTAGCGCGGGTTCGGTCACATGATGACATTGAGGACACATTGGCGAATGGGGCGACTGTCCGTAGGACACCAAATGCGCGGGGTCGGGTCTACGCATGCGTGCGGGTGTTCTGCTGACAGTGTTCCAGTCCCCAACCTAATCAAAAGTGCGACACGTGCAGTGGACAGTTGCGCAGAGGCATGATGTTCGTAGGGGCAAGGGTGTGCTACGCATGCGTGCGGGTGTTCTACGGACAGTGTTCAGATCCCTGAAAAAATCAATGTGCATCACAACTTTGCAGACAAGCGGACGGGCTATGTGTTCTACGGACATATTAATTCTGGTTACGGACAATGTGAACCGGGGGAATGTTCTTAGGGCACTTCATTTTGCATAGCTGCGAACATGTAGACGTCTTTAGTGTTCTGCAGACACCCCCATTTTGTCTGCGGCCAATTCGAACATGTATATTGTCCTTAGGACACCCCCATTTTGGTTAATTACGGACAGGCAGACATTTTATGTGTCCTAAGGACACATCCATTTTGGTTGCCGACAATACAAACAGGTATAGTGTCCTCATGACACCCCCATTTTGGTTAACTGAAGAAATCACAGACAGCCGTGCTGTCCGCTGACACCCTAACTGCCTTTTAAAGAAAAATAAGACACAGAGGAATATACTAACAACACACTTAATATTTTATTATTGTATAAAAGTATAAAAAATATGAAAGAGGGGGAACCAGAAACTGAAACAAATACAGGGGAATTAGTGGTTAGGACATGATGAATGGTGAGGGAGGAAGGAAGTGAAGTCTCATCGTAACATTTTTCTTGCTGGGGAGGTTTTGGGGATAGTTGGCTGGGACATGGAGAGGCGGAACAGGTACATGTGGGACAGTGATATTTAATTTTGTCTGTAATATAGTCCTCCACAAATGTTTTTATAAGAATTACATTTTTCATTAACAGATCAATTTTTAGCTCCATTCGCTGCAGAGGATGTTGTAACGTCTCTCTTGGTATATTGTATTGATTGTCTGTATGGTCTGTTAAAAAAAATGTGTTAAGTACACATAAAGTAATGGTTATTAATTGGCTGATATAAAGAAGTGTAGTGTCTACCATTAGTATCACTGTCTTCACTCATTTCATCCTGTGGAAAACCTTCTTCCAGCCATTCCAAAGTACTGGACATTTCTCTGTAAAAAAAAATAATATTAGTTTTAGTGTACCTAATACAGAAAGTTTATAAATATATACAATACATGAAGTGTACTCACTAGTTTCTTGCTAGGTTTTGCTGTTACTCCTGCTTAGGTGTCCTGTTGATTTTTGCTGTGCAATTTCTGTGAGGTAATTCTGTTGGAGGCATATTTATTGTGTTTTGGTATATTCCACTATGTTGCATATGCTATGTAATTGGACTGTTAGTGTGTTACATACACAGTTTCACTTCTTATTTATTATTGAATGTAATTTATTTATGTGCTGCTTTTTGAACATGTTTAGTGTTTTTTTGGATGATATAACAATGTAAGATACCCCCTGAGTTTTTGGATAGTGTTGATTTTGTCAGAGTTTCTCCGCGAACAGACGCATGGTCCGCGGATAACAGACCCACTAGCGCAGGTAGGGGGTTCAGTATGTTCTATGTTATATGTATATAAACTAAGGGCATCCTAGTAAACATGTATCAAATTTACATTATCTATATATCTATATTGAGTGACAAAGCTTTGTTACAGGAACGTTATGGTTAAGTTGCGCTACTAAAAACCTATGGAATTCAGTAAAAAAACGTTGTTAAAGGGACGTTATGGTTAAGTTGCGCTACTAAAAACCTATGAAATTCAGTGACAAAAACCTTTTTAAAGGGACGTTATGGTTCCGAGTAAAACCTAAAAAAAACCTCTGAAATTCACCAGTTATGGTAAGCTAAACAACCATAACTTGCGCCACCATCGTGCACTGCTAAGACTAACTCCCAGGACATCAAAGATGACATCACAAATGTCATTGATGACATCACTGATGACATCACATGGGCGTTTAGTTTTCATGCACAGCCTCCGCAAGGGATTGTCATAATAATGTTGGCAGAAAAGTATTAGAGATCATTGAAGAACTATCATATGCCAAATTGTTCATTAAGCAATGCATTGCTATAAAAACCATTGCATTACTGAATTCTTTCAGTACATGAACAAACTCATGAAGAAACACAGGCATTGTCTAGTCTGCAGCATGCACCATAGAGGTGCAACATTCAAAATCTTACCATGTTGGATAGTAAAATGATGAATGCTTTCATTTCAGAATTTTGTAAACCATGAAACATTAGTACCTACCAATGCTTCACTTACTGCATAATTGTACTACTACACACAAAACATAAAGAGACCACAATGCATAGAAATAGAAGCATATACAGGGAAAGTAAAGTAAGCAACAAAACTGCAGTATTACCAGAAAGTGTTCATAACCTAACTAATTAAACTTCATGCACAGAGAAGATTCTTGTGTTTCAGGATTCCTTCTTCTCCTATGTATATGTATCATTTGATGTAACTGTACCCTAAGGAAAGTAGTGTAAGAACATATGAGAAGGGTAAGGTCTTCAAATATAGTACTTTCAACTATTTTAATTCCTGACTGACAATGAAGAAAGCCACCTGGCCTAGATATGTCAGTGAACAAAAAAAGAAGGAGCCAGACATGTGATGTCATCAGTGATGTCATCAATGACATTTGTGATCTTATCTTAGATGTCCTGGGTGTTAGTCTTAGCAGTGCACGGTGGTGGTGTGAGTTATGGTTGCTTAGCTTACCATAACTGGCGAATTTCAGGGGTTTTTCAGTTTTACTTGGAACCATACTGTCCCTTTTTCCAAGTAAAACCGTGCACTGCTAAGTCTAACACCCAGGACATCAAAGATGACATCACAAATGTCATTGATGACATCACTAATGACAACACATGTCTGGCTCCCTCTTTTTTCCTTTACTGACATATCTAGGCCAGTAACAGTCAGGAACCAAAAATTCAAAAAGTACTATATTTGTAGACTTATACTTCAAATATGTTCTTACAGTAATTCACTTGGTGTTCACTCACAGCATATGAAACATAAACATAGGGAAAACACAGACTTGGAAGACAGCAATGCTTTCTATGTATGAAGGTGATCATTAAGGTTATGAACACATTCTTCTAGTTGTGCTGTTTTTTTATTACTGTACTTTCCCTGGATATGCTCATATTTGTACACATAATACTCACACTACCTTCCTTAGGGTCCAGTCACATTATGTGATAGTTATACATAGGGAAGTAGTAGCTTCGAAGTATAGCAATCATTTCTGTGCATGAAGATAATTAGTTAGGTATGAAAATTGTCTGGTAATACTGTTGTTTTATTGTTTACTTCCTTTTCCCTGTATATACTCATATTTGTTTGTGTTGTCTGTTTATGTTTTGTTTGCAATACTGCAATTATGTAGTAAGTGGGTTTTGTTAGGTAGTTATTAAATGTTTACAGTATGCAGAACTCTAACAAGAAAGCATTTATAATTTTTGTATTTACTGTAGCAAGATTATTAATATTGCACCTCCATCATGTCACTGCTCACTATACCTATGTTTCTACATATGTACCTTAGTATACTGGAAAAAACTTCATAATAAAATGCTATTTGGATTAATGCATTGCTTAATGCACTAAGTACCTCATGATATGTAGTCTAATGATCCTTCACACTTTTTTATTAACATGACAATAAGAATCCCTTGTACAGACTTTTCATGAAAAGTAAATGCACATGTCATATCATCAGTGATGTCATCAATGCCATTTGTGATGTCATCTTTGATGTCCTGGGTTTTAGGCTTAGCAGTGCATGATGGTGGCGCGAGTTATGGTTGCTTAGCTTACCACAACTGGTGAATTTCAGGGGTTTTTCAGTTTTACTTGGAACCATAACATCCCTTTAACAAAGTTTTTGTCACTGAATATCTTAGGTTTTTAGTAGCGCAACTTAACCATAACGTCCCTTTAACAAAGTTTTTTTACTGAATTTCATAGGTTTTTAGTACCACAACTTAACCATTTTGTTCCTGTAACGTTTTTTTTCACTGGATATAGATATATAGATAACGGAAATGTCTAGTACTCTGGAATGGCTGGAAAAAGATTTTCTTCCGGATGTAATGAGTGAAAAAAGTGATACTAATGATAGACACTACACTTCTCTATATAAACCAATTATTACCCATTACTTAATGTGTAATTACCACATTTTTTTTAAACACACCATACAGACATTAAAAATAATACAGAAACAGAGACCTTAGAAAATCATCTGCAGCAAATGGAGCAAAAAATGGATCTGTTAAAGGAATAGTGCGCTCAGAAATATTATTGTCCCGAGGGTTCGGGCATGTGTTTCTAAGCATACGTTGATCGATCATACAAACATTTCCTATGCACCTAACTGTAGTTTTCCTCTATTTTACACGTGCAAAATAAGGCAGCAGGGCACGGCCATCTTGTGATAATCTTATCCGTTGCCGCATCGCCCAAGGTGGACTGCCCTGGCGGCACTAATTCATATGACCCACCCCTGAGGCTGACATCAATAAACCTAGTGATATTCTCTGCCTATCTCCAAGACGTTACTGGACACCATAGCCAAACGCACCCAGTCATCATCTATGTCATAACTTTAGTTGACAGAGAACCAGGAATATCAACATACATAATCTCACAACACAGCACGTCCCAATTTTGAATATAAAACCATAATTTTAAAGGAAATAGCAAAACTGTAAAATTTTTAAAGCACTTTTATTTTACAATAAACGCTCCGAGAACATCCAGCGATTGACATATTAAAGCAAATGGGTAATTTTTTTCTTCGTTCTTGATCCACAAATGATTATCGTGAGTCACGCGGTGCTCCTTTTGGGTATAAAAAGCGCATTGGACGCACTGTGAATTGCAAGGATTTGGCATCAGCTTGCCGCTGGGCCACCGTAAACAATGTCAGGTTGCTCCTTGTCACTGGTACTGCGTAAGGGCATATTGGCCCATGGCGATCGTCCCAAAAAAGAGTCATTGTCATACAGCCATTCACGTGTATCTGCAGCTGCTGGTTGAAAAACCTGTCACTTGGTATCTGGAATCGATGACAATCGCAGAAAGGCAGGATGTAGCTGTTTAAAAACAATAACATAAATGTGTCTCAGTAGCCAATCTTTAGTACAGTTTATCATTTTACCCATTAATTCGGCCTGTGTTAAAACTAATGATGAATACGGATGTGAAACAATGGGAACAAAGAGAAAACAACGTGGAAAGTAGTGTTCAATTTACTTCAAAGCTTAGTGCTATGCAGTATGGTCAGCTCGAAATGGGTTGCGGAGGCTGACACTACAATTTGAAGAACACATAGACAGAATTTTAATTAAATATTAGCATTGAATTAGGCGTTTGTGGAACCTGGGGGAACCCACTAGTGGAGTACATGCATCTCGATACTGGACTGCCCATGTGCCTGAGACAAAGGCAAGTACACACACAAGTTGTATTTGCGTGTCTTTGCAATATGACACAAACAACCAAGTACAATATAAGCCAGCAATAATGGTCGGCGAATGATAAATTGACTCGTTAGTCTATAAAATCGTCAAAAGTAAAACTTACATAATATTTGGCATTTCCATTCTCTCGGCGTAACGCAGACATTCCGTTCAGGTCAACGTATGTTCATAAAATAAAATTACATGTTTCTTTGTCCAGTTTTGGAATGGGGAAACTTATCATATTTAACAGTGTTACATCCCTGCCTTCTTGCATTCCTTTTGCAATCCTACTTTTGTTTCAAGGTCAAAAAACAATTGAACCTTATACTGTGTATGATGCATGGGTTTGCTCAGCTCGGAAGCGAAAATTGAACAGCGCTGACCTTCACTCAAAATGGGACGCAACAGAATTTCACACCATACTGGCATTAGAATTTTTTTAAAAAAAAGATATCAATTGTTTGCTACCATTCACCAATGCAGGCGCCATTTCTATGCATTTACTTTGTTCCTCTGGAGAACTTTGCACTCTCCCAGCAACTCCCACAGCCAGGCCACACCACCTGTCAGCTCAACCCATCTGCTCTTCACGTGGTAAATCACGTAAACATTCTTTGCAAGGAGCAAGTCTCGAGCCCTGACAAAACCTGCTCGTACAAACATTTCCGACCAAGCCCTACTGCAACCTCCTCCTGCCAGGCCATGTTCCCCTGACCCTATGACTGCAGTTATATGTTAGAGGCCTATAATTTGCACACGTGTGTTTGCACTATCCCACTTTGGGTCACTAGTGAGGTGAACGGTGTGTGGGTCTTGCCACCTTGCAAATACAGACACATAGTAAATATGTAATAGTAATGCTTTTACGTTATAATG
Organism: Ambystoma mexicanum; assembly: GCF_040938575.1. Lineage (NCBI taxonomy): Eukaryota > Metazoa > Chordata > Amphibia > Caudata > Ambystomatidae > Ambystoma > Ambystoma mexicanum. The sequence goes on from NC_090937.1 coordinate 435,800,418, forward strand.
CATGTGGTACCAAAAGCAATGGCAAGCTAAGTGGATTTGCACATGGTAAAGTATCACTTAGTAAGGAAACCTTCACAACAATAGGTATAATCTACCACGCAGGAGCCACAACCAATGCAGGTCACAACACTGCATACATTAAAAAGAATTGTGGATGGGTCAAATGTAATGATACTAACATTTCTGTAAAACAGAGATTACCAGCAAATCTTGTAAACGCTTAGTTAATATTCTTAAAACCAAAATTTACTAACTAATCTGTGTATGAACTTAAACAAAACTTGAACTTTAAAACCATGTCCAGTTAGAAAACACCAACAGGTACCTCACTGCCCCAAGATTCTGCCTGCAACATGCAAACAAATAAATGAATACCATTAAAATTAAACAGGAAATGGACAGTTACAAGATGCCAACAGGTATCTAACTGCCCCAAAAATCTGCAACAAGCCAACAGATAGATGAATACCACTAAAATGGGAAAAGAAATAAACAAATAAAATACACCAACTGCTATTTAATTGCAACAATACTACCACTACTTCCAAATAAAAAAACATATTCATTTCTTCCTACTGAACTCAATGAAAGAAATGTATTGTACCAAAACGTGGAACGTTTTTTATTAAAACCAGCATGGATTTTTTTCCCACACACCAATGATTTAATCAACAAACACAGGAGCAGACATAGATATCACACATTTTTTGAGACCTACTTTTTGGTCGTTTTAAATAAAAAACTACTGGACGGATTTTCACCAAATTTACAAAAGCACGCTTTCAGGACAAAGCTGCTGCTACTGCCGCAAATTTGGTGAAAATCCATCCAGCGGTTTGGGCTGTAGGGTCGACAGACATTTTTTCCCCATTCAGTCTATGGGAAAGAAGACATTTTGGGACCCCCCCTATAAACCTCACCAAACTTTGCAAAATAATTCAGAGGTCATATACTTTTTTTGCAATGTTTGGTGAAGATTTGTCCTCAGGGAGTGAAGTTATAAGCCGCCCAGAAAGGGCTCTTTCCATGGGTTTAGCAAATTAACCATAACTACATGGCTGCCACCACAGGCCATGTAATATCTCTCTCTGTCTCTGTCTCTCTCTCTCTCTCTCTCTCTCACACTCTCTCTCTCTCTATAATATATGTAGATATATATATATATATACACATACATATAACTGTAATTTGCATGTGGTGCAATCTTTGGAAATAACTAGGAGTCAAGCAATGCTAAAACGTTTTTAAATAGGTTTAGCTTTTACCCTGAAGCGAAACCGAAGCATTAGCCTAAAAAAAATGCAAGATCAGCAGCACCTGCTACTATATGTTATTAATTCAGTGCAATGTGGATATTCATAGAGAAATAAAAGTTGTTATTCAGTGCTCAAACTTCAGAGCATGCCACAGTTTAACAGAATGCAAGTTAAAGCCATTTATACATTTTTGAAGATAGAGCAGAGTATAGCACAGTGTTAGGAAAGCTTTTATTTTCAGAATTGTCCTCAATAGACTTAAATTGTGTCCCCACCATATCCGTTTCTGTCTCGATCCTGACTAATTGTTGGGGTGAGCAAGGCCATTTTGCCTCACCCACTGGCTTCTCTCATTTCATTTGCGGGTCATAGGTCAGTCCCTCTTGCTTTTGTGATGTGTACTGAACAGATGGGTGGCAGTGAGCAATTCAAAAAAAAATATTTGCCCAGTGCACATCCATGACCCTTTATTTATTGTTGTTGTAATGCCTTTTTGTGCTACTGGAAAATGCTTTGTAAATCAGACCTTATACATCTAAAATGGTTGTCCCAGATAGTAATAGACCTTTTCTTTCTGGCATCTTCTTTGTTGGCCATCTTCCTTCCTACTCTGGTGAGAAATGCCCCACAAAGGCCTTCATTTACATGGGAATCAAGTGCTGGACTCCAGGTCAGTGATTTGTTGAGTGTGAACAGGCTGATTCTTAATATTGGGAATGTTGGGTCCCAATCCACACTTGCGCCAGGATATGGCCTGTTGATGGGCCGAATGTAAGATGTCATGCTGTTTATGATTGGACAGCCTCCACCTCCTTAAATGTAGCAAGTCCATTCCAAAGGTGAGCTGGGGCAGATCTCAGTCGAAAATCTATATGAAAGGAGATGACCTAGAAGCATTCAAGATCATCAACCACAAGATCCAATCATCAGATGCCAACCGACTGAAAGAGACACACTTTAGGATTGCTGCTGCAATCCCCATTGGCCAGCCACGCCTGTCAGACCTCTGCCTTCAAATCAGCTCGGAAGATTGAGAAGACCTGAACCAGGGGCCTCCCTCCTCTGGACTGTGGCATGGAAGGTGGTAGAGATCTTACAGGGGTGTCAGTCAGGAGAAAGGGGAAGGTGGCCTTACAAGGCAAACAACCTTCAACCCTGCACTCCCACCACTGGCTTCTTCCAAACAGGTCTCATTTCACTAGCTCACATTTCCTCTCTCTCTCCCCCCCCCCTCTTAGATTCTTTGTACCCCATGTGCAACAGAACACGGATCTGTAAGCTGAAAGAAGAGGGGAAGGGGACATCTGGAAACTCTACTCAATTACCATAAGCTACTTGTTAAGGGTTATTGGAGTCAAGAACCTTTGGTTCAGAGAAAGGGCTACTTGATATGTGGGACATATGTTTTCGTCCTAATTCTGATAATTGGGTTGCACTCTGCATAGATTCCAGCTTTGGATCTCTGTTTTTTCTTCGCCCCCCCCCCCCCGCACCGCTCTTCTTCTTTCAGTTGGGCCATATTTCAGTCTTTTCTGCGGCAAGATGGCCTCATCTCAGGCCCCTGTGGAGGGTAAAACTGGTTGTACGAAGTAGGTTCAAACTAAAGTAATACCTCTTTATTATGGTAGCACTGCCGAGGAGCATGTTTATATGAGTGAGGTCTGCCCTAGGTGTCCAAACTCGATCAGTGATCCCTTGGACCTGGTTTGGTTTCCACGGATTGTCAGGAAATAATGCAGACCAGTTTGACGGTGGCCATTGCCGAATTCTTCTTGGAGCTAATGTAGGCAGTAACCTTTTTGCTCTGTTGGTAGAGCACTGGACGATCACCTTCAGGTGGCAGGGTTCAATCCTAAAGTGGGGAACACCAGCCCATGAAGCACACTGACCGAATGACAAAGCATGGTCAATTCATTCAATTGCTCTGTGTCCGTTCCTGTTCCTGGTATGGGTCACACAAGGGTTGCCATCCACCAGTTCCCTTAGCCTCCTTCTCTGTTGCTCCAATCTAGAGTATAAGGGCTTGAGAAACCTTACCTTGAATCTAGGCTTGCTTCCTCAAAACTTGAGTGTCCACCTCTTATGTATGTATGTATTAAAATGTATTGAGCACAAAACCAGGACACAGGGGCATCTGGGCACTGAATGGGCTCCTGGGTTCCCCCAAGCTCTTAGGTTGTGGGTTCAATGGCTTATGACCTCCATGAATCAGGGAATGGTGCATTCTTAAGCATGTTTCTCACTTACTTGGCAGAAGGTATGGCCCTCGGATTACAGACGTGTAGCAGACCTGTGTTTTTGCGACCAGGCACCTCAGGGCCACTCTCTGTCTTTCACCAGGGACGTCATTTCACCAAAATGCCAGGGGTAGCGGAAGTAACATCATAAGACCATTGACCTCTGATGACATCACAGGAAGTGATGTCATTTGACCCCAAACCGAAGTGACATCATGGGAATTAATGGAACACAACCTTTCACCACTTGACAAAACAGGAAGTGGCATCACTTAGCATTGTTTCTAAGTACACTATGCCAAATATGGTTACGCTATCACTGTAAAGTGATGAACATTTCATCCAAGAATAGATCACCATATGTATCATTAATATCCTTGCGTATAGACCCATATTACCAAACTACTGTGATTGCAAGCAGACGTCCAAGGCCAAACGATAATGATGTGTTATTATATAGCACTTATGTTTAAGCACTTCATTTAGAACAAATATACATACAATATCACCCAACCTCTGCTGGTACTCATTTATCGACGTCAGCAGGGTGAAAGGTTGAGTTGACCTTGCCGGGAGTCAAACCTGCAATCTGCAGATTAGACACACATTGCAGCAGCGAGCAGTCAACCCACTGAGCTATCTTACCGGCTAAAGCTAGCAAAAAAACAGCAACTCCAGAAACATAGAGCCACATGCTGCTGGCCACAGGCCAGGAGCCTCATTTTTTTTAAAAGTGTTTTTTAAAATATCTTTTTTTAGGCATAGCAAGGAAGACCACAAGGGCAGCAAGGGGTTGCAGGTCTGACTCTTGGTGAACCCTAAATGACATCCCTGCCTTTCACTAGGCTTCATATGATTCTGTTTCTCCTGGGCAAAGGATTGTTTTAAGCCACCAATGTTTTCCGCTAGTTTAATAGCAGATCTCACTCAGGAATTGTATCTGGGAGAGGTTGGTATTAAAGCAGCCAGTGTTTATGGGGTATAATTGCTAAGTTTTCAAAATATAATTTTTTTAATTTATGACTTCAAGCCTCTCTTGGCTGAAGCCCAGGAAGGGCTTTGCATAGTGGTTACGGGCCTTTCAGGGTCGAGCTTCGGCTAATTCCTCTTTCTTGGGGGCTATCGCTCCCATATGCATTTCTGATGTTTCATGGCAAACTGGGTACCCTTGTGAGGGGTGGTACTTTTGGGATTTTTCTGGCATTTACCGCTTATTTGTGTCTTTGTGGTGGGAGGGTTGGGTTCATCATAGGACCTACTCCCAAATTCGGCAGTTCCCTTTGATTCTGCCTAAACTCCCTTGTTGGGCCATATATGGCTCAGGACCCAGATGTGTGTAATGTTTCCTTTTTCTTGTTGTTTCTGTGTTCACCGTTAGAGCTTCATCTTCCTGGGTACGCTGCATTACTCCAGGTAGGGTTGGTACTTTCGAGGTGTGGTTTGTTCAAATTCACGTTTTTGTGGGGGAGTTTCTTGTTGTTTGGGCTGCTCTTTGCTCAAAATCTAAAGCTGGCATTTCTCAGTCATGCCTGGTTGGGGTGTGCTCATCCTAGGATGGCTGAATGACTAGTTTCATTGTCATTCATCATCCCTGCCCTGTCGAGTAGACAGAGCTGTGGTTTCATGTCTTCTGAGTTGGCTGTTCTGCTCTGAACATATTATATTCCAGGCTGGCTGGGGTTGTTTGTATTTGCTCCGAATGTGCATTCTTTGGGAATGGCCTAATCTGTGCAAAGACTCGATTAAGGTAGGCCTCCTTTCCTCCTCCTTTCCTTTAGGAACTGCCAGGGATCGGAACACAGATATAGCGCTGCCAATATGTAAAGCCATGAGCTGGTCCATTTCTCTGGAGATTGCCTTAGAGTCCCTCTCCTGTTTCGTCTGCATCTATATGCATCGTCTGACCATTCCTTATCAATCAATATCGGACTCCTTCATTTTTCCAGTTGCATATTTACTCTTCTCAGGGGTAAGCATTTCAAGTTGCAAGCTAGTGGCCAGGCATAGATAGTCAGTCACCCCCTCAATAATCCACATACACACAGCAAACCATTTCTTAGTAGCCAAAAGTAAATTCTTGCTTGCAAATGGCTACTGGTGGTGAGTGCAATTTTGAAGGCCTCCTCTTCTGATAAGATGGAGCACTCCCAGTGCTAATGTGCCAACTTCCATCTCTTGTACCTCACCAACTCATCGATTCTAGGCCCTTACCTGGCTCTTCGGTGGTAGTGAACTTGCTTCCTTTTTCTTTCATAATTATGAGGCCAGGCTGTATGCCTCGCTGGTATTTGCAAAGGCAGTTTTTTGTCCTCTTGGCACACAATATTATGGTGCCTGTTTTATAGAATCCTTTATTAGAATGAAACGAATGCCTGTACCTGTTTCTGGTACTCCATGGCTTAATGGCCGGATGTAGTTGGTATTCCTTCAATTAGTAAATAATGGAAAGAGAAAGAACAAAGAGGGGCTAATGCCTTGATTCCGTAGAGTAATCTGCATTCAGTATCACTCGTCCTCATCCCATTACGTTACCCAGCAGTTATCCTTTAATTCTCGGTCTCCTTCTCCCCCTCCCAGGGTTGTGGTTCATCACTCCTCTGACTCCGGGCTTTGGTATGATTAGGAAGTTCAATAAGGGAGGGACTCCTATAGCGGAATGAAGTGACTGGGAGGAGTTAACAAACACAGAGGATGGGCCTGTGCTGTGTATGGTGTGGGATGCAGGTATCCTTCAATTAGCAAGTAATGGGATGAGGAGGAGTAGGATTCAGAGTAGTGACGTTATCAAGGCATTGTACCGCTCCTCCTCATTCTTTCAGACCATTTCCTTCAGTTCTCTGCTATCCTGTTTCTCATGTCTATCTCTTCCATTCTGCCCTGTTTTCTCTTCCCTCTCCACATTTAACTGCAAACGGTAGCAACACGTGGAAAGAGAACAAAGGTAAACACATACTATCTCTCACGATGAAGAGACAGATGGGAAAGAATGTGGTCACCTGCAGTCCCCCCTTCCTTTGAACAGATCAGTCATTATATTTCCCGGACACACTTTGCAGCTCCAGACTCTACAAAAACCATTGAATGGAGCAGCAGCTCTTCTGCTGTTTGTACTACATCTCCCATGACCCCTCAAAAAGGATTATGATGGCCAGAGTTAAAGGGAGTTTGTAGTCCAAAACATCTGAAGAGCCAGAGGGTTAAAGACCCCTGGAGTAGACAGAGCCCATCAACACAGGCTATCAACAGCAGGCTGACTCACACACACCTCTCCACATGAAAATAAAGCACCCCGACTAACAACTCAGCATGCATGTAGGTAAGAACTAGCACTGTTCCTTCACCACTTTCTACTTCTTGTTCTGCCTCTCCCTTTTCTCCTCTCTCCTGTTCTGTCTCTTCTTTCTCTGCCACCCCTTATGATAGTCTGACCTGAATCCGTCCACTTGATTTTTACCTTGCTTTTCACTTCTTTCCTACTCCTCCCTACTTCTCCTCTATCACATTTTGTAACTTTTGTTGGTTGGGCACAAGAGAAGGCTGGCCGATAATGCCTGCATTGCTGTGGACTGACTCCACTTACTAAGACTACAAAATAAACAGAGAATGGTAATCGCTTCCACGCTGACTTTATTTCTACAAACACCACCTCTCACCCAGGGGTGTTTTGGAAAACAGCAAAGGCTGCTGACAATGTTTGTATGTTTCTCTTGTCGGGGGGAAATTCTGCCGGGGTCAGCCGGGCCGTCCGTAGACCTCTGGGCAGGGAGGCCCCAACTCCTCCCATATATCCCAAAAGAGATAGAGTATGAGACACACGCAAGAAGCAAGGTGACTCTGCTGTTTATTAGACAAAACGGCAGGGATGGGTCAAGGATCGTACGCGTCCGTCCTGACACACACACAATCGTGGGGCTCGCAGGCCCTTTTTACCTTAGTATAACGCGCTACTTGCGTCACCTTAGAAAGTTTAGCAAAAAACCTATTTCCACTCTGGATTGGTTACTCGAGTGGTAGGGTTAGTATAGCATACATATAGAGAACGGTGTTAGTGGTTGAGGGTAGGTCAGGTGATATACTTGGGCTGTCCCTTCAATTTGATACATGAAAATTGTTACATGAAGACCTCTGAGGATTGGTCAATGTTAATGGCGTCAGTGATAAGAGCCCCATGTTCTGATTGGTCCGCTCGCGAGCCTCCCAGTTTGAGACTATCGCTGTTCCCAGCTCGCGGTGCACCTGTCATTTGCAACAATGTTTTACTATGGGTAGGTGTAAACAATGTGAGGATTTATTCATATGTTGGGAGGTCGACTACTCCCACTGCTGCAGATGTCCAATGAGTCTTTTAATTGTATCTGCCTGTGTCTTGAAACGTGGGATTCAGGCGTCTCCTTCCTTCTGGACTTGGCATCCTGTCAGGTTTGGCTTTGTCACGTGAGGTGGGACCGTGTTTGAGGCAAAATTCAGCACAATTAATATTGTTTTTCCCACTGTGTGCCTGGTTTATCTTGCAGGTGCGACCTTGGCGTCGGCTTGCAGCGTGCGAGATTGCAACATCGTGCCCTTGGCGGTGTGCTTTCGCCGGGCTCATTCTGCAGGGTCAGCAACCGAGCTCTTGCTCATTCAATGTTCATGGAAGCTTTTGCTTGCGGCCTACTTGGGCTTGGTGCATAGGTGGAACCGTTTGATGCAGAGCGCTTTAGGTTACGGTATCATATTGCTCTATCCTCAGTATCGTGTCTCCGTTATATTCTTCATTATGGTACGTTGTTTTTAGAAGAAGCGTGAGCAAGCCTTTTTAGATAAGTTCATTATGCGTCTTGCGTTTCTGCATTTTGAGAGCCTATGTGAAAAATAATAAAGATGCACATCCGTGGGTATGTCTGTCGCCTACGTCATAGCACTGAGTATGTTCTTCGTGTGGATTGGTGTGGGAGTGTCCGGTGCGCATGTTTGCACAGGTGTGCTGACCGTTGGCTAGGTCGTCATGGCATCTCTAACGACGTGTAGGTTTAGTCGAGTTGATCCATGCTGCAGGTGTCGGCATGGGCAGGGCGGGCTGCTGGGCAGGTAGGTGGGCACATCCGTATGTTCCTGTACCAGGGTATTTGGTCATCTGGTAGATAGGCAAACTCCTCTCGTGGCGGGTGTCTAGGCCGTGATCCTCTAGGCGAAGTGCGAGAGGGGAAAGGCGGGAGCCTGTTCTTCCATTCTCCCACTTCAGTCCCCCCTCTGGTCGACTTGTCGACCACAAACATATCCTTTTCTTTATCTCCTCTTACTCTCCATATTTTAGTTATTCCTCCCAAATGTCCATAGTGGTTAACATGGTCTTCAAATGACCAATACATATATGCACAGGTTCCTCCAGGAGTGCAGTATACCCATTTCCCTATGTAGCTCCTTGGGTTTCTTGGGTTTTCGAGCTTCACAGATGGTGGGTCCAGGTGGTTGGTGATGATCTGGTTGCGCAACTTCTCTCTCTCTTTTATGATTGTGCCTGTGTGTTGGCCATCATCTGTTGGCATCAAGAGGTGCATGCCAACCATTTCGATCATCTCGTCTGTGGTGCATGCCTTCCGGGCCTTCCAAAATCTTATTATGATCAGTGTAGCTCCAGCCAAAATAGCACATCCAACTATAATCTCCAGTCCATCTGACAGCCAAGATGGCATCCATGACCATAATATTGAAAACCAGTTCTCATCCTTTTTCACACCTTTACTTTCATCCATCATTTTTGAGTGCATTTGGGCCAATTGTAAAACTGCTTCTGTCAGTGTACCATTGTCAGCATCGTTGGCAGGGATGAATGTGCAGCATGATTGTCCTATCTTAGCGCAAACTCCTCCTTCCATTGCTGTGAGGAGGTCCAGTACATATCTGTTCTGAAGTTCTACCATCCTCACAGCTCGCAGTTCCTCTTTTATTGCGTTGAATCCATTTACCGTAGAATTAATAGTCATCATTAGTTCCCATCGAGTTATCTGGAGCCATTTTGCGTTTGCGTAAGCCTGTAGTCCTGGATGTATTATCGAGGAGAAGAACATTGCTGCTCTGCTGAATAGTCTGTGTTCTGGTGGAATTGAAGTGAGTGCTGTTTCCGACCTTCCCCACAGGTAATTTCCTGTCAGAGGTTCTCCTTGTCTTTTCTTCCTATTCAGGGCAGTGTTGTTGCTGTTGTTCCGGTTCTCTGGCCCCTTCTGAAGCTGTGCAGATCTCTTCTTCCTCTTGTTTCCTTCATCCATTTTGGGGAAGTTCGCCACATTCACATGTTTCTGGGGTACCACTAGTGATGGTACATTAACGTGCACCATTGTGCATATACCATTCCACAGAGGGGGCAGTGTGTGGTATGCTTTTTCTCCACAGGCCCAGTAATGGTCCATTACTACTGCTGTTCCTGCTCCCCCCTCAGGTAACTCCATCACGCTTTCACAGTTGGTGTTGTATCCTACGTCCACCTCCCCTTTATGTTGGTAGCATACATTAGGCGCAGTCAGCGGCAGTATTGTTATTGGGTCTTCATCCTTCTCCATCCACGTGAGCATGGGTACGTACTTGACCCAAGTCGTCCAACATCTATGGTTGTGTCCATCAATAGTTGAAATATTTTCTCTTGTTACCATTTTGCTGCCAACCACTCCTATGTCCCATTTGTTGTTCATGTACACCTTTCCTGTTATTATCACCAGTGGTCTTCCCAACATCCGTTTTTACCAGGGACTTCAGTGGCGTACCAATCACATGGTAGGTACTGTAGTGTTACTTTCTTTGTTTCTCCTTTTTCAGGACCACTTGTTATGTATCTGAATCCTTCAGCATGTAAACTGCTCTTGTGATAACTCAAATAAGTCTTGAGGAAGTTGTTTTCATATGGATATGTATCTCGTGTTTTCCACACCAGTTGCACCACTGTCCCTTGAAATCTTCCTTTCGCCTGGAACAGTGCCAGGTATATTATACATCGTGCTATTTTTCCATCTATCTCTGTGGCAACAAATGTTCGAGAAGCGCTCATGGCGTATGGGATTAATGAGCAAACGTAGCAGCTGTCTTCTGTGGTCTGCTTACCTATGTGGGTCATGTGTTGGTACCATATGTTGTTTGAGACGTGTGCTGAATCTTGTATGTAGTTGTCAATACCTTTATTATCTGAGTATGTGCTGCGTTTAACTCTATTTTCCTTGTGTGGGATTTTACTAGTACCACCTGACGTAACACCTGTTGCAGCTGGGGGTGGGGGTGTATTAGGTTTGGGTACAGCAATAATATTGATAGCATAGCTGTACTGCCATAAAGAGACAGCCAACAATCCGGTGATCATTAAAAACCCTATCAATTATATTACAAATGCTAATTTCACCGGCATTTTGCTCTTACCTTGCTGCAGTCCGGCAGCTTATTCTTGCGACGTTACAGTTGCCCGCCTGAAAATTCTTAATATGCTTGTTATTAGTGTTAGTTGTCGTTTTTTAAGCTCTCCCTATCAAGTAGTCATTCAGTGCCCAGGCGAAGAGCTGTTCCCACGCCAATCTAAGCGATCTATCTCTTAGGGCAGGCAAGTATGGTTGGAGGTGGGGCATTGAATGTTCTATGGCAAAGAGGAATGCTGTGTAATAGACACGTACCCTCCTTCTTTTCAGGTACGTTGGCCTTTTTATTTCATATACAAATTGGTGTGACAATTCTTCCAGGTAATTATCGTCTGAGGGTACCATCTACTACTGGGCAGTGAATTGGTTAGTTATCTACTTTCTTAGTAGTACAATAATACGCTGTACCTGCATGTGCGAGAGAAAAGAAAGAGAACATTCAGGTGTTTACATGTGTATATGTGCAAGACAATGTCCTTCAGTTCAGTTATTACTACAGAGGGTAGGGGGTCAATGGGCAGAGGGTTTGGGGCTCAACTGGCGGAAGTCTCTTTACTCTTTAATCGTGTAACCATGGGGTGGGCGGTATGGGGATCACCCCTTTCCTTTCTAGTAGTTGTCTCTGGGGAATCTGAGGGGTGGCAGGGTATGGGGACACTTAGGCCGTTAGGTGTGGTAGAAGTCTCTTCCTCCGTTGGTGACGCTGTTGTTGTTCTTCCAGTGGCCCTGTCGGTGGCGCTGGGGCGGGTCTGGAGTTTGTAGATCTTTACGTCGTGTAGGTGGTTCCAGGAACGTTTGTCCTGTAGTTTTACTGCTCTCGTTGATACCTCCTCTACCAGATGGGGGCCAGTGAAGCGTGGGCTGTTCCACTTTCTGTTGAAATTGCAAAGTAGCACGTGGTCACCTTTAGCAACTTTGCACAGTCTTTCCTTTTCCAATTCTTTATCCGCGTCTTCTTGTTGATCGCTGTTAGACCCGCCCCGCGTGCGCTCGAGCTGTTGAGACACAAACACTACACTAGTAATCAAAGAAGACACATATTGGTACATTTCATCACCAAGGACATTTGCAGTACTCTCGTGATCGGTAAATGCTCTTGATGTTGGCGTTAGGGGAAGGCGCATTTGACGTCCGGTAACCACCTCGTGAGGGGTGAGGTGGTGGTCAGAACCTGGTCTATTCCTTAGCTCAAATAGGGCTAGTGGAAGGCAATACAACCAACTCTTCTTTGTTGTTTGCTGTATTTTTGCAATTGCCTCCTTTAATAGGCCATTCAGGCGTTCACATATACCGTTGGCCTGTGGGTGGTATGCACATGCAAATTTATGCTTGATGTTCAGTAAGGATGTGATGTGCTGGAACATTTCGTTTGCGAAATGTGGGCCATTATCTGACCGCAGTACCTCGCACACTCCACACCTGGGGAAGACCTCCCTCACTAGGAATTTAGCTGCTCTGAATGCATCTGGGTGTGAACAGGGCCCTGCTTCAATCCACCTCGAGAATGGGCATACTACTACAATCATATACCTATTTCCTTGACATACGTTGATCATATCAACATAGTCAATATGGAGATGTCGGAAGGGTCCCTCTGGCCGGGGTATAGTACCTCTTATCACCTTCAGAGTGTTTTCGGCCGTAAACTGTTGACATGTGAGACAATTGCTGATAAAATTTGACACATGAGAATTTAACTCGGGGCAGAACCAGTCTTCCCTAATTCGTGCTGCAATTACTTCCTTGCCTGTGTGGGCTGGGTGGTGTAGTTGGCTCAGGGCGGTGTTCACTAGTGCCAGTGGCATTACAATCTTTCCAGTGTCACCCTGGCACCATAGTGCGTCAGTTGGTGACATTGTGCATCCTCTTTTTACCCATATTTCTTTTTCTGCCATTGGTGCAGCCGCTTGTAGCTCCATTATCTGTGTGCCTGGGAGATGGGTGTACCCTTCTCTTATCAACATCTCCTTAGCCATTCCCCTCCCTCTCCCTCTCTTTGACTCTGGGGGGTTCCATATCTCACCAAAATATGCAGCATACCTCGCATGTGCGTCTGCTGCTGCATTCCCTTTTGAAATGTGGTCTTCACCATTGGTGTGTGCGGTGCACTTGACCAAAGCTAATTCTTGGGGGTCATTTATTGCTTCAATTAGTTCAGCCAATAGGAGGGCATGTTGCACTGGAGTGCCATCAGCTCTCCTAAACCATCTTCTTCTCCATTTCGACAGCCCTGAGTGGACAGTGGACGCAACATATGCGCTGTCGGAATATATGGTCACTCGTTTGTCAAAGCTTTCCTTCAACGCCAAGATTAGTGCAATTAATTCTGCTGCTTGAGCGGAATAATGCTGTGGTAGTTGTACACATTTCATTGCCACACACACCGGTACCTCCATCATCTTTACCACTGCTGCCCCAGTCCTCCTTATACCATCCCTTTGATCGATAGTTGATGACCCATCAATGAACAGTAGCTCACCTCCCTCTAGTGCGTTCTCTTCAATCTTTCTAGTACATGAGTACATTTCAGTTATTTGCGTACAATCGTGGGCATAATCTCCTTCCTCAATTACTTCTGCTAGGACCCTTGCAGGGTTGACCGTGCTACATCTAACAATCGATAGTTCAGCTCTGGATAAGATGATCTCATAACCTGATGCCCTTTGCGTGGTTAGGGTGGACTTAGGTTTATTCAATATTGCAAATAGTGCATGTTCCACAAACAGTGTAGTTGGGCACCCCATGGTGATTGCTGATGCTTTCTCTACCGCAAAAGCAGCTGCGGCGAGACCTTGTTCGCAAGGGAAATGACCTAACATCACAGGATCTAAGTGGCCGCTGTAAAATGCTACTGGTTTGTAGCCCATGCTTGTTTTTTGAGCCAAAACCGCTTTCATTACTGCTGAGTCGCAATGTGAAAATATAAAGAATTGTCGCTCATAGTCTGGGGTTGCCAGTACCGGAGCAGTTGATATCGCATCTTTCAGTTCATCAAAAGCCTCTTTCATTTCCATTGTCTACCCCAACTTTTTCTCCCCTTTATTAGCTTCCTTTAACGCCTCAAGCAGGGGTCCTATGTATGAGCTGTAATCAAATACCCATGCTCTACAGTAGTTGCACAGACCCAGGAACTGCTGCAGTTCCCTCACTGTTTGTGGCACTGGCGTTTTTTGAAATGGCCTGTGCTCTTTGTGGTGCAATCTTTCTTCCATGTTGGGATATGAGCTGACCAATGTAAAGTACCTGTTCTTGACAGTACTGTAACTTTTCCATGTCTACCTTGTAACCTTTTTCAGCCAATATTGTCAGCATCTTTAATGAGTCCTCTCTGCATGTTCTTTCGTTTGTACTGCAAATTATTATGTCGTCGACATACTGCAACACTGTGCTTTCCACTTCAATGTTACCCAAATCCATCTGTATTACTCTGTTGAAAATTGAGGGTGATTCGCAGTACCCTTGTGGCAATCTGGTGTGTTTCCACTTTGTGTTTCTGTAAGTGAAGCTTGTCAGATCTTGTGAGTCTGGGTGCAATGGTATTGAGAAAAAAGCATTTTTAAGGTCGATCACTGTAAATCGTGATGCTTCTGCTGGAATGCCACACAATATTGTGGCTGGGTTTGCGGCTATGGGGTATTCTGCTTCTACTATGTTGTTCAAGGGCCTGAGATCCTGTATGAAGCGCCAAGACCCCCCTCTAGCCTTGCGCACTGGGTATACAGCCGTGTTACATGGTGATTCTGAGGGGACCAATATGCCATTATCTATAAGGGCCGTTATGGTTTCATATATGCCCTCATCTGCCTCTTTTGATAGTGGGTACTGTTTCACTCTGGGGAGTATTGCACCTTTTTTCAATTTTATCCTTACTCCCCCTATACTTTTTATGCACCCCACGTCATAGGAGCTAGTAGTCCATAATGATGTGGGTACTTTTGTCATATTCTCCTCAAAGAAGGGAACTGGGGTGGATGTGGGTGCCTCAAGTGCCATTGCAATTTTCTGTGCTACTTGTTTGTACACCACTCTTAGCCATATTTCCACACTCATCATAAACACCATTTCACCTTCCTCCTTTTCTTCTGAGAACAGCTCCTCATCTGACACCTGGGTGAGTCTACATCCTTCTGCTAGTGCTATCACTGCCCTCCATGCTCTTCCTTCTCTGTCTTGGGCATGTACCGCAATGTAATCAGCTGTTGCTATAATGCTCTCAATGTCCACTGGAACCACCTTTCCTTCTGGTTCATTGACTGGTGTTTCTGGTCTGAACAAATAAGCTGTTGGCCTCCTCCAGATCTTTCCCTCTATCTCTGGCATCCGTGCAAATGCCATGTCTGTTCGTACTGGAAGAGTTCGCCATCTACTGGCTCAGCCCTAATCGCTGTCTGTCCGCAATATGCTTGCATAATCTGTCGTGCTGTGAGCATGTTAATTCCTGGAGTAGAGCAAATTATGCCGTCCTCCGTAAAGGAGATCGTCATATTCAACCTGTTCATTATGTCTCTCCCCAGTATATTTACTGGTGAGGCACTATAATATAAAAGTGGGACTGACATGTCATAATCTCCTATAGATAAGGGAATGTTATCAGTAAAAGGAACCAACCCTCTAGCCCCAGAGAATCCTTGGGTGTTCATGGCTGCGCCCGACATCTTAAATTTACCTTCCCTTATGCAAGACCGGGTCGCCCCGGTGTCAACAAGGAATGATAATTTTTTGTCACCTATCGTTACCTCTATGCGTGGTTCCTCCGCACTATTAGGTGTTACCGACAGGATGGGACACACCAAGGCCGTCTGTGGGCTGTCCTATTGAGGGTACAACGATTGACCATTTCCTGTGTAAGGGTTGTGTCCCAGGACCGTCACCCTACCCAGTTGTGTTTGTTGTGCTTGGGGTTGCACAGTTATCGCTACCTGTTGTTGTGGCAGTGAATATGTCTGTGGCTGTTGTTGTGTTATTAGTTGTTGCTGTTCATTTCCCTGTTGCAACGTCTGCTGTTGCTGTATGCCCTGCTGTTCCTGTGTTGGCCTTGGTTGTCCCTGTTCGCTCCATGATGGTGTTCCTGGTCTTACTCTACACGTGCGTGACATGTGCCCTACCAATCCACAACTCCAACACACCGGTGGTTCCCTACTCTGCCATGGAAAGCTTCCTGTGTTGTCCTGGTATACTGGTTGCCCGGTGGGGTAGGAATTTCTAAGTCCTCCCACCTGCTGTTGTGTGTTATATCCGTATCCTCTCCCTCTCATAATTCCTCCTCTTCCCCTGTTGTAATTATAATACCCAGTTCCTGGCATTGAGTATCCTCCTCCCATGTTGGTCGTGTATGGTTGGAGTGGCGGCACCTGTTGTGTTATAGTCTGTGAGGGTGGTATTTGGGAGGGATCTTGTGCAGCCACTACTTGTGTGGGGCTTTGGGTCATTGTTGTAGGTGTAGTTATTAGTGCCCCTTCCATTGTGTATTTAGTAAGTTTTTTCTGTACTAGTTTAGCCTCTTCCGTTTTCCTGTCCTCTTCCTTTTGTTTCATTTTTCCTTGCCATGTCCTGCAATGATGCACTATTGTCAGTTGTATTTCTGGCCATGCTTTTGCTTCCATTCCCACTACTTTCTTCAGTTGTTTCTGAACTCCTTCTGGGAGCCCTTGTACTAGCATATGATAAAATATTGCTGGTGTTTTGTCCCATTGTTCTCTAGTTTCCATGCGCCACTTCTCTTGGATTTCCTGGATATAATCAACAGGATCTTCGTTCTCACGCATCTTGCGTGAGGTAATTGCTCCTATGTCTGATGTGTCTGGGTACTGTACGCTCAGTGCCTGCCATAGTGCATGTCTGCAGTTTGCGAATGGTGCCCCATCATGCGATGTGTTTGCTATTGTTACCCCAGGGAATCCCGCTCTCTTCCAAATGTCATCCGCTGCATCCCCTAATATCGATATTAGAAGGCCCTTTACATCTCCCACTGCCAGTTTCTGTCCTGCGGTGTGTTTTTCCATTTCATATATCCATTTACCCGCACCTCCACTTAATGATGGGAGCCTGCACTTTATATTTTCTTTGTCTGTATGCTTCCAAGGGACGTACTGTGGTCTAACCCCTCCCCTCTCCAGAAGTGGCATTAAGTTGTGTCTCGTTTTACCCCTTGGGTTCCATAAAATCGAGCCTCACACCCCTCCTCTTCTTCCCTCTCTCCTACATCATCAATTTCGTCCGTATTTCCCCTGCTCGTAACTCTTTCTTCTCCATCTTTTCCCCTTCTTCCATCATTTCCTGTATTTAATGTGGGCGTGTGTATTGGTCCTTCCTGCCTGCGTCTAGGGAGGTCTCTAAGCCGACCTGCATAGGGTGTCAATTCGTTTGTGAAGGGCGCAAGTTTGATTGTACGTAATGAGCGTGAGGTGGTTGAGCATGTAGTGTGGGATGGGAGAGGGTGTGATAGTGACGGTGTGGCTTCATGTGTCTGTCTTTCCGCTATCCCTTGCTCTTCCTCCTCACTTCTCTCCAGTTCATCCTTTCTCCTACAGATCCATGGTGAGTCTGTATTGGTCCGGGTGGTGTATAGTTTATCTAGACTTTCCCTTTCACTGTTTCTTCCTTCCTTCTCCATTCCTTCTTCTTCCTCACTACAAAAGTCATTCACAAACGGCAGCCCCCACTCTGTCTTTTTCCCCTTGATTGTTACTGTTTTTAAGTCTATTAGGTCCGGTTCTCCCTTTTCTCCTTTCCTATGAGCCACATATGGTGGCGGGCTGTATGCCGGGTTCGAGTACCCCTCAGCCGCCCTTAACTGTCCTCTTTCTATTTCTCCTAATTCTCTTAAAGGGTACAACCCCCCTCCCTCTGTTTTCACTACCTTTGCTAGGGGTATATCGTTGCTCTGTTCCTTTTTTATTTCACTTTCTTTTGAGTTATTATACTGTTCTCCTCCCTCTTGTCCGTTCCCCGTGTTCTTTGGGTCTTCACTCCCCTTTTTCCCATTTTCTCCTTCCTCCTTAATCTCTTTTTCTTCCGGTATTTCCCCCACAGTGAACATTCCATTTGGTCCTGGTCGGGACCCTTGGAACATCCTCCATAAATTAAACATCTCCACGTGGTGTGTCAACTTCTTCCCTTTGTATGTATTATGCAAATGGTTTAATAGTGAATGTTGGGTATGTGGATCGAAGCTACCATTAGGCGGCCATGGTGTTATCATTTTGTTGTCCGTCCCCTGTGTCCATTCTATGCTATACTTGATCAGTTTCTCCCTATGGGGTGACAGTGTTGTACATATGTGTTGTAGTGGGGTAGTGAGGGTGTTCCCCCACCCTCCTGATCCTGTCCCGTATGACATAGTAGCGCTTCACTTGTTATCCTTCCCCTATTTGGTAGCTATTATCTTACTAACACTTACAATACACAGCCTTATACCTTTACCTGGCCCCGTAAATTTGGGGACCTGCGATAGTCCGCTAAGGAAAATTATTAAAATATAGTATTTACATTTGTATATTTTCTTCTTTCTTTCTTCCTTTACACAACACCCTTACGGTCCCCTGCAGCCGAGGCGCACGTAGCCCCCTGCGGCTGCGTACCCCTTGTGACGTTCTTATACAGTCGTCCGATTTTCATTTGCTCCTCCTCCTTCTTCTACACTTGCCGTGGCCGGCGTTCTCCGTGCGCAGCCACGTCCCCCGTTTCGCCTTTTCCCGATCAACTCATTACCGTTTATCTCCGTTTCCACTCCCTTACCACAGTTCTCTTCCCCACCACTCTCAGAAAGAAAGATGCCTTGTGCTCGGGATATCCTATGGAAGCCCTACTGGTGACGTCACCGATCTCCTCGAACTACTGGTAAGTTCTTCATATATTCTTTAAGTCCAAAATACACTTGCAATCTACCCCCGTTAACCTCACAGCTGTCTTCCTGTCACTCCTGGAACAAGGTAATCAATAATATAATCGGACTGCGCACACTGCGTCGCCTCGCGTGTGATATGCCCCTCGACAGGAGGGCTTAACCAGCCAATTATCTAGGGATCCTCATCTACTCATTGATCAATAAATGTCAAATCGTAGGAAACCACACACACACCCTTACACGTAGTTGCGACCTAGGCCAATCAGTGTCTACGAGCGGCCGCACGTGATGTTTTCGTGCTCCACCTCCCTCTCTCGCGTAACGTAGCCGACTGCTCTCGCACTCGTTCGGCTACCATTCATTTCATTGCCAACACTAAATTGTCAAACCTTCGCCGCGCACCTGTGCAACACCTCCCACCTCCCGTATTTAATTCCTCCCCCCTCCCTCACAATTTCACATTGCTTGTTGTGCGTGGCATGCTCACCAAGTTCTCTTGATGCGGGGCCGCTCGACTGCGTGCACCCCTCCAAGCGGCTCGCCACCTCCCCTCGTCTGGACCACGTCTGGACACTCGCCAACCGCTGGCGGGATACTTCTCAACCGGCTCCCGAAGGCCAATATCCGGATTGCGCTGTCCGGTCTTCTCGCAGTTCCGCGATGGTCCTGTAGTCCTCAGAAGGGGGCCTCCTCGCAACAGTAGTACCTGGAAAAAAAATAAAAATAAAAAAGCAGATCTTAAACAGATCTCAGCAGTGCCTCCAACTTGTCGGGGGGAAATTCTGCCGGGGTCGGCCGGGCCGTCCGTAGACCTCCGGGCAGGGAGGCCCCAACTCCTCCGGTATATCCCAAAAGAGATAGAGTATGAGACACACGCAAGAAGCAAGGTGACTCTGCTGTTTATTAGACAAAACGGCAGGGATGGGTCAAGGATCGTACGCGTCCGTCGTGACACAAACACAATCGTGGGGCTAGCAGGCCCTTTTTATCTTAGTATGACGCGCTACTTGCGTCACCTTAGAAAGTTTAGCAAAAAACCTATTTCCACTCTGGATTGGTTACTCGAGTGGTAGGGTTAGTATAGCATACATATAGAGAACGGTGTTAGTGGTTGAGGGTAAGTCAGGTGATATACTTGGGCTGTCCCTTCAATTTGATACATGAAACTTGTTACATGAAGACCTCTGAGGATTGGTCAATGCTAATGGCGTCAGTGATAAGAGCCCCATGTTCTGATTGGTCCGCTTGCGAGCCTCCCAGTTTGAGACTATCGCTGTTCCCAGCTCGCGGTGCACCTGTCATTTGCAACAATGTTTTACTATGGGTAGGTGTAAACAATGTGAGGATTTATTCATATGTTGGGAGGTCGACTACTCCCACTGCTGCAGATGTCCAATGAGTCTTTTAATTGTATCTGCCTGTGTCTTGAAACGTGGGATTCAGGCGTCTCCTTCCTTCTGGGCTTGGCATCCTGTCAGGTTTGGCTTTGTCACGTGAGGTGGGACCGTGTTTGAGGCAAAATTCAGCACAATTAATATTGTTTTTCCCACTGTGTGCCTGGTTTATCTTGCAGGTGCGACCTTGGCGTCGGCTTGCAGCGTGCGAGATTGCAACATCGTGCCCTTGGCGGTGTGCTTTCGCCGGGCTCATTCTGCAGGGTCAGCAACCGAGCTCTTGCTCATTCAATGTTCATGGAAGCTTTTGCTTGCGGCCTACTTGAGCCTGGTGCATCGGTGGAACCGTTTGATGCAGAGCGCTTTAGGTTACGGTATCATATTGCTCTATCCTCAGTATCGTGTCTCCGTTATATTCTTCATTATGGTACATGGTTTTTAGAAGAAGCGTGAGCAAGCCTTTTTAGATAAGTTCATTATGCGTCTTGCGTTTCTGCATTTTGAGAGCCTATGTGGAAAATAATAAAGATGCACGTCCGTGGGTATGTCTGTCGCCTACGTCATAGCACTGAGTATGTTCTTCGTGTGGATTGGTGTGGGAGTGTCCGGTGCGCATGTTTGCACAGGTGTGCTGACCGTTGGCTAGGTCGTCATGGCATCTCTAACGACGTGTAGGTTTAGTCGAGTTGATCCATGCCGCAGGTGTCGGCATGGGCAGGGCGGGCTGCTGGGCAGGTAGGTGGGCAAATCCGTATGTTCCTGTACCAGGGTATTTGGTTGTCTGGTAGATATGCAAACTCCTCTCGTGGCAGGTGTCTAGGCCATGATCCCCTAGGCCAAGCGCGAGAGGGGAAAGGCGGGAGCCTGTTCTTCCATTCTCCCACTTCACTCTGACTGTGATTTAGGTGGAGCAGCTATACATTGGGCCTCATTCCGAGTACGGCGATAACCAATGGCGCTATTAACGCCTTGGTTGACGCCGTACCCGGACCGGCAGCGCCTTGGTGGATGGCAGAATTACCGCCCCATTCCAAGGTTGGCGGGGAGGTAATTCCTCATTCACCAAGGCTCTTCCCCATTCCCAAATGAGCCCCCATAGGGCTCAATGGGAATGGGGAAGATGCAAATAACGGTGACCGTTCATTACGGTCACCGTTATTGGCTTGGAGGCCCCTTTGCGCCCTCGACTTTAACACCTGCTCAAAGCAGGCGTTAAGGGCGAGGGCGCAAAGGGAACTCGGAGTATGGCGTAAGGGATCACCGCCACCGGTCTCGTTACCGGTGGCCGCTATCCCTTACCGCCATACTCGGAATGAGGCCCATTGTCCTTAGTTTCTTGTACAGGATTCATGCATCTCAATGCATGGTGCCATATCCCACAAGGGGAGCACACCCCGCAATATGAAGACCAATGCATTAAAGTCAATATGTGTACCTTTGCAGTCTCAGAAACAATTGATGGCGAGTTGGTCTTTAGTTGATAGAGTTTAATTTTGGTAAAGATATTTGGGTGCTGCTTGGTGATGACCAGTAACACTCAGACTGACGAGTGTGGCACAATTTATAGAAAGTAGACATTTCTGGCCACCTTCTAGCGCACCTACAGTTGAAGCTCACTAAAGGTTAAATAATATGTATCGTGTTTGTTTTATCATGAGGTGTTTTAATTCCAAAGTTATTCTCCAAAGAATATCCTTAAATAATAATGCCCTCAACACGTGTTTCACCAAATCTATTGGCTCATCAGGAGGGATTTGTAACAAAAAATTATATTCGATTTCATTGGTCAAATCCAAACATGCCTAGATAAAATAGAAAAGATTATATTTATCTAATGTGCAGCATAACAATAAAGCTAAGAAAAAACACTTTCATAACGAAAATACCCTTTGATGCAAACGAAGGGGTAATTAATAGAATTCGGCGCACAGTGTGCGCGTGCGGCAGTCTGCGCCAGCCACGTGCGCCAAAACCCATTTTAGCGCACAGAGTATTCATGGATTTTAACATCCATAACCAGCCGTGGCGCAGAGTGGCGCAGCAACCCTGCAGCAGTGCCAGTTACGCCCCCAACCCCACCCCGTGCGCCAAAAACCTTGCACAAATCCAGGTGCAAAGGTCAGTGTACCAGCATACAGCCCCCCAACCATGAAAAAGCATGTCAAACTCCCCGTGCACCCCTCAGAATACACGTACCCCTCTCGCGCTTGCAAAATCGCGTGTAAAACTGGGCATGCACTGGGGTGATGGGCTGCCTGTGCGGAATGTTGAGGGTGGATGGGGTGCTTGCGTGTAATCCTGGGGTACACGCAGAGTTCCACATGTGATTTTGCTGGCTGAGCAGGGTACGTGTATACTGAGGGGTGCGCGGGGAGTTCCACACGCGATTTCACTGTCTGAGCAGGCTACGTGTGTTCTGAGGGGTGCGCGGGGAGTTTCACACGCGATTTCACTTGGAGATCGGGGTACGTGTATTCTGAGGGGTGCACATGGAGTTTCACACACGATTTCGCTTGGACATCGGGGTATGTGTATTCTGAGGGGTGCGCGGGGAGTTCCACATGCGATTTTGCTGGCTGAGCGGGGTACGTGTATTCTGAGGGGTGCGCGGGGAGTTTCACACGCGATTTCGCTTGGAGATCGGGGTACGTGTATTCTGAGGGGTGCGCGTGGAGTTTCACACGCGATTTCGCTTGGAGATCAGGGTACGTGTATTCTGAGGGGTGCGCGTGGAGTTTCACACGCGATTTCGCTTGGAGATCGGGGTATGTGTATTCTGAGGGGTGCGCGGGGAGTTTCACACGCGATTTCGCTTGGAGATCGGGGTACGTGTATTCTGAGGGGTGCGCGTGGAGCTTTACACGTGATTTCGCTTGGAGAGCGGGCTACGTGTATTCTGAGGGCTGCGTGGGGAGTACCACACGCGAATTGGCAGTGTGGGTCCTCCCAGGTGTGCCCTCTAGCCCCTCCCAAGGCCCTGCAGGCAGGCCACACCACAGGGGACTACCCTGCACCCCTGGCCATGTCCCGCAGGCAGCCCATCCACCCTGGCCATGACACGCAGGAAGCCCATCCACCCTGGGCATGCCCCCCAGCCAGCCCACATGTCACCATGCACTAGTGAACACTGACACATGTCCCCCTGCACCCCCACCCACCCAGCATTGACGGGCAGGCCCCAACTCATGTCCCCCTGCACCTCCACCGACCCAGCATTGACGGGCAGGCCCCGACTCATGTCCCCCTGCACCCCTACCCACCCAGCATTGACAGGCACCTGCAGGTGCCGACTCATGTCCCCCTGCACCCCAAGCCACCCAGCATTAATGGCACCTGCCAGAAGGCCCCGACTCATGTCCCCCTGCACCTCCACCCACCCAGCATTGACGGGCACCTGCCAGCAGGCCCCGTCTCATGTCCCCCTGCACCTCCACCCACCCATCATTGATGGGCAGGCCCCGACTCATGTCCCCCCCAACACGTCATCAAGATCCACAATCATGGGCCTCATGTCCACTAAACTTCCACTGCACGCCACCCCACTCTAAAGACCCAATCAAGTATTCCATCCACCCCACATAGAAATGTCAATTACATGACGCAACCCAAATGTCAAGTATGTACATCAACACATGTCTGTCACAAACACACAATGGGTGCCAGTGATTGCGAAAACCCACATTGTGACATGCATGAAACCAATGAGAGAATACCACACAACCAAAATGTATTATGCATAAAATGAAGGTAATGAAATGAAAACATAAAAAATTTCAAACAAGAAATGAAATGCAGCATGTCCCAAACAGAAAAAAATGAATGAAGTCTCAATCCAAAATAATCCAAATGAAATGTTGTCCAAAGTCTCTGGCCACCAAAGCAAATCCAAAGGAAACGAAAATAGTAAAATCCATTGCTCCATGTGAGAAAAAAATAAAAATGAAGATAAATCCACTGTCCAACTATGTACAACGAAGAAATCCAGGGTCCATGAGTCCAACGAATGAAATGAAACCTATAAAAAAAGAATACCTAATAAATAACTATATACAAAAAGGTGGGGCATAGTTCAAGCGCCCCAAATCAATGCAAAACAAAAATTAAACCTAAAACTACAAACTATGTACAATGGTGGCGGGCAAGTCCTCCGGCTCACTTTTCGATTTCCCGGGCCAGGGCATCATCGAACTCCTGGTCTATGTCCTGGAGGCGGGCCTGTTCCATGGCCCAGAGGTTTCGCAGAGACAATGCCATGTTCACTTCCAACTCCCTGCAAATTGCCTCGAGGCACTTGGCCTGCCTCAGCATCCTGCGCATGGAGTTCTCCGCCCTGACCATTGTGAGCCATGCCTCTTCCGGCCGCCGCCGCTCCGCATCTATCCGATGGCCCAACCGCTGCCACAAGGAAGACACTCCCAATCCAGGGTCCTCCTGCCCTCCGGCCGATGCCTGCCCCTCTGATGTTGTTGGCCTCGAGCCATCATCGCTCCCACCTTGAGCCTACTGCTGCCGTGCATGTGCCATGCCAGTTGTTGCCTGCACATCATCCTCCCGCTGGGGTCCAGTTGTTGGGGTGGCCACCCCTGCTGGACCTCTGACTCCCGACTGTGGCAGGGATGTGTCCTCCACCAGCCTGGCCGGTGGGTCAGGGGCAGCTCCACAGGGTGCCCAGGTGACACTTGGGCAGGAAGATGGCACGCAGGACGACTGGCGCATAGGGGGTTCAGTTGAGGAGGGGGTCGGTAGAAGCTCCAGCACACAGAGGAACCCAGCACTGGTGACCCTCCCTAGTAGGTTGACGCGGTCTTCGAGACATGCGAAATGAAATGCACTGTGCTCACGAGAACCCTGCACGTCAACCTGAATGTTACGAACACGCAACGCACCCCACCCAGGACAGGCCGGTCCTGGATTGCCAAGTCCGCAGTGAGAGGAAGGCCAGTTGTTGTGCGGCTATCCCCTCCCTGAAAACGGGTCTGGACGAAGGCATCTCTGCTGGTGTGGGATGATGCAGTCACAGGATCAGGGATAGGATTACACACAGGCTCCTCTGCGGCGGCCTGTGCTGCCTCCTGTCCCTGGCCCTGGTCTGCACCACTGGCACCAGTGGAATCCCCCCTGCAGGCCCCGTGTGTGTGACTTCCACAGCGTCCTCCTCAACCAAACCCCCCACCAACCTGAATGACTCCGTGCCATCTTTCTCCATAGGTCCCTGTGGGGTCTCAGCTGCCCCTTCTGTTTCTGAGGAGTCCACCTCCGACCTCAGCCTCTTGGACCTACCCCCGGCAGCTGTGGCCGCGGAGGTGGCACCAGACTCCTCACTCCCCGATGAGATGACAACCTGGGGGGGGGAGCTGGGCCTTGCCTCTCCGGCTGGTGGTGGGTTCCCTGCCTCTGTGCTCCACAGCACTTTCTCTGCCCTCTTCATCAGTTGACGCTGCAGACAGGGAGAGACAGAATACAGGTATCAGGGCTCTGTACAATGGTATGATACACACATGACAGTTACACATAGTGGCAGTTCCAAAATGCACACATGCCATCACACTCCCCAACCCACATATCATTTGAACACACATACATGTGCAATTTAACAGGAATCGTGCAGCAGGCAGCAGCATCCATACACATAGAGCAGCATGTACCTCAGCAGGTCTCCCTCACGTCACATGCAACATGGGGACTGCCAAACACATGCACACACGTCACCAGACATAAATGCATCTGTACAACTCCACCACCTGTCACAGTGAAATCATTGCCATCCATGTCACATCTGCAAATTACTCCCTTACATGTGGGTGTCACATGCATCCATGGTGTATCACAGTTGCACATTGTGCAAATACACACACATGTGCATGTGCATGGTGCAGATACATGCAGGTGGAACCAGCATCCTTGTGTGACACCACAACCATGGCACAGTACATATTCCGAAAATCAAACATGTGTGCACCCACCCATGCATTTGGCCAGCATGCATTTCAACACATACACCATTGATGTGTCTCACACATGACATGACTCACATGTGGCAGGCTCATTTCCCTGTACATACACATTCACACATGGACCTACAAACACATTTGTCCAACATGCACACTCCTGGCACACCTCAACATGCACAGTGTCCAATCAGTATGCATGTACAATTACCGCTCGACACCAGACGGGACTGCCTTTCAAGGACCTCGATGTGGAGCGCAGGGCGTATACGTTCCAGGACCCTCATCTGGATGTCAGTTAGGCAGACCCGGCAACCCTCAGCATCCTCTGCCTTCCGGGCCTTGCTGAGGGTCCTGGTCCTGAAGTCCTCCCAGCGCTTCCGGACGTGTTGAATGTCGCGGGCTGCCACCTCCTCCATGTTGATGGCAGCCACAATGTCCATCCAGATCCTCTTCCGTCCTTCATTGTTGGTGCGTGAACTTCCAAAGAGGGCATCATACTGCCCCAGCACTTGCTCCACCAGGATACCAGCCTCTTTGGCACTGAAGCTGATAGCCCTCTGCCTCTCTGGCTGGGGGTTGCCAGTGGTGTCCAATGGTGTTTGCCCCAACATGGCAACCCCGAGGCAGATGTGGGTGGGCAACTCGGTCCTGGGGCTGGGCTGTGGAGCGATGGTACTCCAGCCGGGAGTCTTCAGTTCCAGCAGGGGTGGTCACAGCAACTGGACCCCTGCAGATGGCTGACGTGCAGGCACCAAATAGCAGGGCACGTGGCCAGCAGGCAGGCAGCAGCAGCGCGTCAGTGACGTTACGCACGCGGGCGTTTCCCTCGTGACGGGTGCATAGTGATTCAGCACGTGAAAAAACAGCACATCTGCGTTTTAATGCATGTAATCCAAGGAAAGGGCCTAAGTGCGTAAGTGACGTGACGCTCATGGCCATTTCCCTCAGCACGGGTTAAAGGTTAGCGGGCCAGCAGTTCGCTGTACGTGCCTTTCGTGGAGACTGACGTGTGTGTTGCTACTTCGTGTTGTTTCGCGCACCATCACAAATTCACATTGGATCAAGGACGTATCTCTTTTTTTGGCGGGGGTATTGGGTACGCGTGTTTTTCATTATCACGCTAGTCTGAGGGTAAGTCGCGAATGCTATTTCTATTTTTCCCAATGCGGGTGCCCCTGTGTATCACGTATCCGTTTTTGAGGTCATAGTAGCCTGCGTGTCCCACGCGTACATGTTTTTCATGTCCTTGGGTGCCACCACATACTGCGGGAGGTTAATTCCACACACGTGGGTTACTGGGGTTGCGTGCACAGTTTTACTGCAGTTTCGGGGTGCCTGAGCGTTGCGTGACCTGTCACTTTATCACCGGGGTCACATACAGCCTTGCAGGTGCAGGGGGGCTTTTAACATCTTGTATCCCACCCCCTTCATGCCAATTGCCCAGGACAATTGTTGTTTACACCTCCCATTGGCACTTCTCCATCTGTGCCTGCATTACTCCATCTGTGCCATGGTTGGAAGGCCACCAAAGGTGAGGGGCGTCTCAGCTGGGCATACTCCTCGTGGCAGGCGTGGACAGGGCCGTGGCTGGGGTGACCAGGGAGTAGGGGGACTCCAGGGTGTCCAGGGTGGCCACAGAGGGGGAAGAGGCAGGGGTGCGCCACTTCGGCACGATGTTGTGCCATGTGTTGGTGCAGTCATGCCACCACCCCCTGTGGTTCCAGGAGATGCAGCTTCTGCATCTGGCGCCCATGTGACCCAGCAGTCCGTTTTATCGACTGCCATGGGCCCAAGGGTAGTGGTAGCTGCAGGTGGAGCTGTGGACACCACCACCCAGGCTCAGGGTCTGCCAGCGCAGGCTGCGTTGGCACTTGAAGAGTCCATAGAAGATTTCCAGCAGGTCAGGAGTGACACCGTAGGTGCACGCAGGGCTGCCCTGATCAAGACATGTGTCCCTGGGACAGTAATGTCATCTGCTGCCCCGACCAGCCGGGTGTTGACAAAGGCAGGGGCAGATGCAGCCAACAACACCCCGGTTGTGAGTCTACCAACCAGGACAGTCGCGTCAATGACCCTGCCACAGCGGATGTTGCTGCGCAGGGTCCATTGCAGGGCACCCAGCAGCCACTGCAAGTCAAGCCTTCGATCGTCCTTCCACCTGCCACTCCCTTGGCTCAATCCACCGATGCCACTGGCCATACTGATCAGGGCGGCATTTGCCAGCCAGGGTCCGCGCCACTGTCCAAGAGGAGGAAGGTTGCACATTCAGCACAGGCTTGGACCCCACACACAGCCACGACCTCCTGCACGTCTAAGAAGAAGCATTTCTGTTCGCAGGAACTGGACTTCCTCTTGGACTACGTGCAGGACCACAACCGTGACATGCTAGTGGGGCCTAATTGTCAAACTACGGCTGCCCATCTTGATACCCACTAGAAGCAAGTTGCAGAACATGTGAGTGCATTCGGCCATGAGGTGCGCATGGCGCAAGAGTGCAAAAAGCGTTGGAATGACCTCAAACGCAGCGCCAAGGCAAAGCGTACCTCAAATAACAACATGACTCTGGTGACTGGCAGTGGACCGGCACCTGAAGAGGAAGACCGCACTCCGCATGAGTCACTCGTTGTGGAGTTCATACCACCTGAATTGCTCGAAGGAGTGTGAGAGAAGCAGAACTTTGATGCCCAGTCCAGTGAGTGTTGCTGCGTGTTTGTCGAGGCCATGTGTGTTTTACTTGTGTGATGTGCTGTGCTTGACTGCACTACATGTCATGGGTAAATGTTTCTGATGTGCAAGTCATGCAATGCTTCACTGATACATGGCTGCTCTGCAGGATGGTGGACCTGTGGAGCAGATGGGGACTGTCCATCACCACACTTGCACCCTATTCACATGCTGGTCACCTCGATGCCCCTCGGGTCCATGCACCAGCTCACTGGACCGTCTGCATGTAGCCTCGGTGTCCTTACTCTCTGCACTGGGACTATGTCATGGCATGACTGAGGTGCATGTGTCCTCTGCCTGCATACGGGTACTCCACACCTGCACTGAGGGGTCAGACAGTGGTGGGACCTCTGCATGTGGTGGATCGGGACGCAGGGTCACCCTCCACACCAGTCGCTGATGGGCCTGTGCCATCACGTCGATGGGGGCATGTAGTCATGCAGCCGTGGGCGGTGCCAACCCAATGAGGACGGCCGGTATGCTCCCTTGCCCCTCCACCCCCCTGCACCCAATTTGACCTTTGCACTGGTGTGCATAATTTTGCCCTAAGGCAATGGCCTATTCATGCCTCCTGTGTACATGCTAACTTCCACCAGCCAACCTGCCAGACACATGCAGTGGGGTACATCCTTTGTCCTTGATGCAGGGTGTCTCACTTGAACTGTGCAGATGGCAGATGCTCCGCAGGGACATGAGTGCCCATTCATGCTCCATGTGTATTCCATGCATGCCCCTATGTGTACTTGAGTGGATGAACATTGTAGTACGTGTCCAGGGTGACCTACATTTCATGGCATTTCATCAGCCTTCCCATGCCCACTGTGGCTCAGACCTGCATCCCACACATGTTTAGGGTGTGGCAGTCTGTGTGGCTCACAGGCCTCACCCTGTTTATGGCCCACTGACTCTGTCCAACTGGTTTATTGTCTTCTGCACACATGGGTGTACTTCTGAGGGTTTATCATGTGTCCTGCTTACTGTCCCATCATCATCTGCTGTGTTGTCAGTTGACTCAGATGATGCAATTGATGCAAGTCAGCACTGTCTGCCAATACACAGCTCTCTGTTCATCCTTTTGATACCATGCAAGGCATCCCTGCATTTCCACTTAGGGGGAGGGGTTGTTTGCTTATAGCCATGCAACCCATTGCATGCACTTTGCAGGTGATGCCTGAACTTGACCTTGCAATGCCTTCACTTTTTCTGATACACATCATGAAGTACTTGTACATGTAGATAGTGAGTAACGTACACATGTTCTGCACTGCATTGACCCACTTCTGAGCCGTATAACACCTTTCTACATGCCTAATCACTAAAGCAATGTCAAGTTGACCCGGCATGCATGGCAGGTTCTCTTTTGTGTGTGACATGTCTGCTTCATGTGTTGGGTGTCTGTGTGATGTCTATGTGTGTGTGTGTGTTGTGTGCTTCTAACATGTGTAGTGATCTTTTTTTCTCTCTACTTTTCAGATGATGACGCAATGGAGCCAGAGGATGGTGTGGTCATGCCAGGCACAGGGTTGTTATCACTACAGCAACCTGGCACAAGTGGGGGTTGTGGGGTGGTAGTCCACGAGAACACACATGTGCTACAGACCATCTTGTCTTTTGCCGGCAATGAGTCCAGCCCAGATGACCACTCTGACGTCCATGTCGAGTTGGATGTGCATCAGGTCCATACATCAGGGGTGAGTGATTCTGATGTGGACACTCCTCTGTCCGCGACACCTGCATTGAGGGGTCAGACAGTGGTGGGACCTCTGCCTGTGGTGGATCAGGATGCAGGGTCACCCTCCACACCAGTCGCTGATGGGCCTGGGCCATCACGTCGATGGGAGCATGTAGTCGTGCAGCCGCAGGCGGTGCCAACCCAATGAGGACGGCTGATCCTTGGGTCCCGCAGGTGTTAAGACCAGCAACGCGGTGGCCGCACACCACCGTGGTATACTGAGTGGGAGCAAGACATGACTGCCAATTCAGAACGCCAGGAGGCAGCAATGGGAAACATTGCTGTGAGCATGGAGTGTGTGGCCTAATCTATGCTCACCTGTTAGGCAGGTGCTTCTCCAGCAGCGGGCGGCACAGTCCACAGCCCGCTTGCTCAGGCTGGGCATGGCATCCTCAGACAGGGCACGCCAGGCTGAAATGTTGTCTTTGCATCAAGCAATTGCTGTTCACGCAGAGGCACACATGGAGGCCCTGAGGGCTGAGTATGAGTCCCTCAGATCCACTCTGGGTGTCCTCTTGATGTTCCAGAGGGCGCAGTCAGAGGAGAGGTTTGAGCAGCTTGAGCGTACCATCTCGTCTGAGCTGCGTGCTTGCCGGGAGGTGCATCAGTTGTCCAGCCAGGCCTTGCAGGAAGAACTCAGAGTTACACGTGTTACCTTGCAAGAGGAAGCACGCGTATCATGGGAGGTTCTGCATGCAGACCTGTGGAATCAGAAAAATACAATATTAGGGCTGTTACACCAAGCAAAGGAAAATACACCGACACAGGCTTGTAAAGAGTCCCAGAATCTTTATTACAAAACTGAACAGTATTCAACAAGTACACAAATAGCTATTTGGCTGTCAATACATCACAGAGACCACCAGCAAGGTTCAATGTGAGCAGTGAGCAGAATTTCCTAACTGGACATCAGCGTATTTATACAGTTTGTTATAATGATGTCCAGCCTCTTACAAGTTAATTATACTCTGGGCTAGGGTCGCGCCAGGTTCATTTCCTAATTTACATATCTCGTGCATGCAGTTTACTTTTAAATACATTTACTAACGGACATTATTACTCTCTAATTTAACGTTACACTCTTTACATATTGCTTTAATACAGATCAAACAAATGTTTCGCATGTCGTATTTGGATAGCATTATTGTTCTTGTATACTTGTAGGTTAACATTGCTAATTCAAGTGATCCCCTGATCCCGAGGTCAACAAAGGACAAGGTCTACATGACCCTAACATGTAGCCTCGAGGCAGGTTGGACATTAACCCTCCTACAGAGGTTGAAGAGGTTAAGGCAAGAACAAGAGCACACAAGACGGCCATTTTAGACTACAGAGTGACTTTGTACAATAAACTAAAATGGCGGTTCTAACCTAAAATGGAGGCTCGATTCACTTGGGGTCACGACCTTGTAATAGGATTTCTCAGCAAAGCGACTGGGCATAGGCCAACATATACAATGTGGACGAAACAATATTATATCAGTTCTAACAAACCCTCCTTTTGGCCTATGCCAAGCGCTAAACTACCTTCAATCACTTTGCTACTAACTCCACACTTCAACATCTATACATCCCTAATCATTGTCTGACATATCTATTGCCATTAGATCTGACACCAGAGTTTCTTTTAACACATACTCTTTGGAAACCTTCTCTGGGGGCGTATATTTTATGTCCTAATACACTTGTTGCTTGCGCGCAACATCCCCCTAATACTGAGCATATACCAGGGAGACACTGTATACAACAGCAAAGAAACAGAAAACTTCCTAAAATAATCAGCAGGGCCGAAAACAACTTCCATCCCCATGACTGTAGGAGGTCCCAAAACCATGCACCAAGTTCCCAGTTTCCCTCAGGAGCATGTACTTCTGAACTAAGAACATGTAGATTTTGGATAGCCCTAAAGATCGTCGGAGAGGAGTCTGGGACGTAAACGCAGCAAGCCGACCCCACTAATTTACATACTCCTCCACGCTCGGCCAGAATGGCATCTGGTTCTGAAGAGCCACTAATCTTATCGCTTTCTGTTCTAACGTCATATTATAGAGTATGTCAGTGGTCCGATTGATGGTTCTCTCCAATACTCTCGCTAGTCCCTTGATATCTTCCCGAATTCGTAATTTGCCCAAAAAATGACACAAAGGATTTCATAATATCTCCTAGAGTTTGCGCTGGAGTATCCCCTTTCACACCTCGTCATGGACGAGTTTTCGAAACATCTGCAGTACTAGCAATAAATACCCCAGGTAGTAGAATCCCTAAATAACAGGTTCCTTGCCAATCCCTGGGCAACCATGGAAATGCCACATCACCGCAAACAAAATAGACAGGTTCGCTTGCGTACAGAGGTCTGTTCTCACTAGTCAAATTCGCAACGTTGGCGCACTTTCTAAAATTACCCGTTGACCATGTTCCATTCCTCTGTATCCAGAAGGATACTGAATCTGGGCTATGGTTAACAGAATAAGATGGAGGCATGGCATCCTTATTGCCTATAGGAGCCATTTTGAAAGAGATTAAAGACTGAAAAGGACGAGACAATCTATCAGAGGGCCTAACAGAAGCAACGTTTGGCTTACTTCTATTTGCAAAAAGCGAGCATCCCAGGGGCATCAAAACATGCTTTTCAAAGCTATTTAAATTTGTACCATCAAAATTCCCTGAGATGCTGTCATTCCATCGGCCAAAAAATAGTGCCCTAAGAGAAGCGTAACAGGCAGTTGTCAAAGGTAAAGGATGAATATACCAACCTAGCCCCTTATCCCCATGTTGCGGTAGATGTGAACAGATCCAACAATTGGTCTTTTTTAAAATTGCATGAGTGGCATTCATAATTAGCAAAAGGGTATTATTCTGATAGTTCCGTCCATGCAAAGAATCTCTAGGCGACAAAGTATGCGATTGCACGGAAGGAGTGGGGATAACAGATATGTTTTCAATAGGTAAAAGGTCCTCTAACGGATATGCTTCCTCCAGATACCATAACCCAAAACCAACAGTTACTAAAAATCCAGTAATTATCACAAAAAGGCAACAATACACTTTGGGGGTCCCCTTACATGCTTGATCATTGTCTCTGCTAGTCACATGTTTATCTAAAAGTTCGGTACAAGTGGTAGCGGGTGCAGGCATTGTAGTCTTCAACCGAAAAACACCAATTGTTCGTTTGCTGGCGACTCCAGTCGCGCGTCTTCTTAATGTCTTCCCCACAACCCTTAGCCAACAGAATCTTCCCGTACAGTCGGGCCAAAAGACAAGCCCTCAAATGATTTTTTTTTTCCAATCGCACAGTCAAACCATGCTGTACGCTTACTTCCTTGGACGCAAATTGTATTTTGCAGTTTCTGGTGAGGACAAAGTGTCGTCACTTCCTCCTGGAAGTGGCGAATGAACGGAAATGGGATCAGAAAAGTATTGATCTGGAAGTTCCACTGTTGGGGAGTGCGGAGACAAGATCGCCATTTTATCTGGCCTTGCAGATTCTGAAGTGGTCTCCGATTCTCCCTTGTTGGTTGTTGCTGTTTCAGACACACTAGTTACAGCAGTGGGAAGGGATTCTATATCTTATGTATCGTATGGCACGGGCTGTGGGATCCGTTTGTGTGCGTCAGATGGATCCAGTTCTTACGACCCGCTACCCGCACAGCACTCTGAGTGACTAACAGGACTTGGTAGGGACCCCTCCACCGAGGTGCAAGGCAAGACGACCTCTCAAAAACCTTTGTGAGGATCCAGTCCCCCGGTCGTAGACTGTGACCAGGACCCTCGAAGCGTACAGGTAATGCCTCTCGCACCTGGTGATAAATTGAAAACAGATTTTTAGTCAACTGGTTACAGTAATCTGAAAGAAGCACATTTTCTATGTCCCGCAGTGAACGGCTTTTTGGCAAACCCCAAATATTAGCAGGTCTCCCCATTACCACCTCAAAGGGAGAGAGCCCAGTCTTAGTTTGAGGGGTTGTTCTCATCGCCAGCAACACGATCGGTAAGGCGTCCGGCCATTTTAACTCGGTGCCAGAACACGTGTTAGCAAGCTTGTTTTTCATAATGCCGTTATGCCTTTCCACACTTTGGGCATGTCTGGCCGAATGGAACCGTTTGTCAATCTGTAATCCTTTGCAAATTTGTAGGATTACAGTAGTGATAAAGTGTGGTCCATTATCCGACCAGATGACTCTCGGCAGCCTGAACCTAGGAAGAAACTCTTTCAACAGAGTTTTTGCCATGGTTATGGCCGTTGTATCTCTAACCGGGAAGGCCTCAACCCACTTACTAAAGGCACAAATGACAACCAACACGTATTTAACATGGTTACAACGTTCCATTTCAATAAAATCAAAGTGAATAACCTCAAACGGGACAGAAGGTGGAGCAAAACTTCCTCTGGGAGTCGAGGTACCTTTTCCTACATTGTGCTGCAAGCAGACCATGCAGCCTTGGACAAAACGCTCCGCAATTTTGAAAATCTTATCATTGGCCCATACACTGTGTAGCATTTTAGTCAATTTACGCGCACAAACATGTGTCAGACCATGAGCCATAATAACCATCATTGTAATGTAGGCGTCAGGGAGTAACCATTTTCCTTCAATATTGTCCACCCAACACCCATCATCATCCAGTCTCCCTGCACCCTCGATCCATCTCTTAGTTTCCTCTATTGTAGCATCTGCTTGAATGTCTTTTACAGCATCGATACTTTCACCCAAAATGCAAACATCTACAGTTTCTCTTACAGCATACATTTCTGAACTGAAATCAGTGGCAGTTTGTTTAGCTATCTGATCGGTGAAAGCATTCCCTTTTCCTACATCATCTGTAACCTTTTGATGTGCTGAACATTTTATAATAGCTAACTGAACAGGGAGAGCGAGTGCTTAAAGTGCTTAAAGTAATCGCACTATTAAAGTGCCATGCTGGATTTTCGTTCCGTGCGAGGTCAAGAAACCTCGTTCTTTCCAAAGTCTACCGAAATTGTGAACCACCCCAAAAGCATACTGACTATCGGTATATATATTTACTGTAAGCCCTTCAGAAAGTTCACAAACTCGGGTTAACGCTATAATTTCTGCATAATTCTTTTGGTTTCCACAATCGTGTTTAAAGTAGTGACGGCATAAGCAGCCGTGGATGTACCGTCTGGAAGTTTAAAACAAGAGCCATCACAAAATAGCTCTCCTTGTGGGCTATTCAAAGACGTGTCTTTCAGATCGATTATGCCTTTAGTCTCTTGTTCTGTCACATAAAAGCAATCGTGTGACGTTTCATCACCATCAACAGTATCTTGCGAGACAGGTAAAAGTTCAGCCGGATTTAATACACAACACCTCTGAATTTGAATGTGGGGGCAAACAAGATTAGTTCATATCTTGTCAATTGTGCAGAAGTGAGGTGTTGCGTTTGAGTTCTATTCAATAAAATATCTACAGAGTGAGGTACCATCAGGGTTAACGCATGACCCAGGACCATTCCCTCACTCTGTTTTACAGACGCAGCAGCAGCAGCAACAGCGCACAAACATCTTGGCAAAGCGCATGCTACAGGATCAAGGGCGGAGGAATAGTAACCGCACGTCCTATTCTTCCCTCCATGCTCCTGCGGTAATTCAGCCAAAGCACATCCATCACGTTCATGCACAAACAATACATAAGCATTGTCATAATTCGGAGTTCCTAAAACCGGCGCTGAACACAGCGCGGATTTGAGCAAATCAAATGCTGTCTGGTGTTCCAAAGTCCATGGCAAAGGCAAATAAATGCCCTTCTTTGTCGAAGCCAGCATTGGTTTAATTGTTAACGAAAAGTTAGGGATCCACAATCTACAATAAGAAGCCATACCTATCAAGGCTCTAACTTCCTTCTGCGTATTTGGGACAGACATGCCAGAAATAGTCTTTATTCGTTCAGGTGTCAACCGTCTTCCCTCCTTTGACAGGAGGTAGCCTAAATAGGCGACCTCCTGACAACAATATTGGAATTTTTTAAGTGAAGCTTTGTGGCCATGTTTCGCTAGATGACAAAGCAACAACACGGTGCCTTCTTTACAGGCGCTCTCAGAATCAGCAGCTAAGAGGAGGTCATCTACATACTGTAGTAATGTGCAAGTAGTAGGCAACTCGAGAGTATCGGGCTGTTCTTTCAATGCCCTACTATAAATACTTGGACTTTCAGTGTACCCTTGTGGTGCACGAGTGAATGTGAAGAGCGTCCACCTAGGGTAAACGCGAACAAATACCTACTATCCTTATGTATAGGAATACTGAAAAACGTGTTTTTAAGATCAACAACGCTAAAATAAGTGGCAGAAGCCGGAATCATGGTTAGTATCATTGTAACATCAGGTACAATAGGAAATTGAGGGGCCACAATTTTGTTAATAGCACGTAAATCAATTATAAAATGAAAGGGAATCATGTTATCACCTTTTTTGTATACTGGCAAAATGGGGCTGTTACATAGGCTACCCGTAATCTCCTCAATTACTCCACGATGTACAACATCAGAAACTATACATTTCAAAGCCTGTTCGCCTTCAACTGAGATCTTATATTGCGGGATGCAAGGCAATTTTACTCCATGTTTCAAAATAATTTGAACAGGTTCAATTTGAAGAATGCCCACATCATTATCATCAATTGCCCATAAGCATTCTGGAACATTACTGAATTCTGGCGGTAAAGGTTGAGTCAAAAACTAAGAGGCGAGTGATTGCTGAGGTGAAATTGTTAACCAAACTCCGTCCGGAGAACAATGTATTACTGCATGCAATGCCTTCAACAAATTTAGCCCCAGCAAGTTCTCCCCACAGTTTGTGGTAAGTAGAAATGGACACTGTTCCGTGAAGGTACCCAGTGTTATTGGTACCGGCAAAGAGACTGGACAAACTACAAGTGTGCCTGAAAACCCTACGGAAATGTTGGACTGCCCTGACGGGAATATTTGGAACCCGTGAATGATCAATGGAACATTTCTGTGCTCCCGTATCTACTAAAAATAGATGCTTCCTATTTCCCACCGCCATCTCAACGTAGGGGCCTTTCTGATGAACGGGAATAGGCGTAGGTTCCAAATCCTGCTTCGGGCAATCCTAGCAAAACAGAATATTATCAAAAGGAAGCTCTTCAGAGAGGTACGCGGCAGAAGGGTGATCAAAAATGTTTCTATTATCCACATTCGAAACTTGCTTATCTTGTGAAGGAGGTTGCTGTGATTCTGGGGCAAACTGACCTCTTCCAGGGCCCCTGCACCTGGGCGACCTCTGGACCGTCTACCCATGTTCCCAAATGACCTTTGCTGCAAGGTCGGACATTGTGCGCGCCAGTGGCCTTCCTGCCGGTAATAGGCACACTGGTTAATGGTTACCAGAGCCAAGGGCGCACTTCCCTGTGGAATGTACTACCTCTAAATTGATTACCCCCTCTAGTGCTTCTAACAATCTGTTGTAATAAAACTTTTGTTTTCAGGTCTCCCTTTTTTTCTCAAGTTTTTCCTTTTCAGTATTTACACGATTTTCATAGTACTGAGCCATATGCAGTACTTCTGATTGAGATTTCGCCTGCCAAGCGCTTTCAGAAGACATAATCTGTAACTGGATGTCAGGCAGCAATCCACGTACAAATTTGTCGACAAACAGCCTTTTCCCTGACTCTGTGCCTAAGTCTTGTCCACTGAAATCTGAGAATACCTGCTCGAACCGATTGAAGAAATCGGTAGCACCCTCAGACTTTCTTTGGACACAGGCCGTAAGCTTGTCCCAAACGATTCTCTTTTCAGGAACTATAATTTTCAATTTTACAATAATTCTATCAGTCAAGGTTAGTATCACTTGAGTTAGTATCACCAGCTGGTCGTTCTCTATCTAGCCCAACCATGTTATCCCACGTATCTCCCAACCCAGGTATGTCATCTATAGTCGTAATCTGTTTCCACAAATTGACTGGCAGGAGTACGGGAAATAATAGGTCAATATCACTTAAGATGAATACCGACGACTGTAAGACCGACTCAATTTCTATATAGAACCCGGTCGGATTCTTTCTTATATCGGGAATAGATTGCTTTATGGTGTTCACTTCCTGTCTCGAAAACGGGACGTGAACAAACTGTGAAACGTAATGTGCAGGAATTTCTCCGGCGACTATACCCCGTGCAGCATCAGCCGCAATCTCAACTTTCGGGACAAATGTCTGAGGGACCTCTCTCATAGGCAACTGAGAAGTAGGCAGCTCCGAACGCTTACTAAGCAACAGAGCCAAATAAAGCGCTAGGGCAGTCGAAGAAGTATCAATCGAAAAAGCTCTCTTATAAACACTCAACAATTCTGCGGGACAACAAATCTGTCTTTTTACACACTCATCCTGCAGGTACTCTACCATCACCTGTATCACTTTCTTTTGCATTTCTAACGTATACTGACTATATGTGTCATATACTTCATCTGGAGTTATCAACATATCCGAAATCCATCTTATTGCATCCTTTATACAAATTCACGCTTCCTCACCTTTTAATTCACGGCGAGGAGAAAACCGTTTCTGTAAGTACATAATACCTAAACTACCACCATCTGCTTCCTCATTCTGTAACCCTTGCAACTCCTTCCTATACTCAGAAATCCTCTCAACATGCTCATATACCTTCTCCGCAGTATCTCTGGACAATGCTAAGGCGTTCAAATCCCGTAAACCCTGTGGGAAATCTTCATCGTTTAATCTATTCCACATTATACTCAAATGGGTCCCTAATCCTTCAATAAAAACATTCTTCTCAGGAATATTTTTTAAATTTTCAGGCGTGGAAAAAACATTGGCTTGTTCACCCTTCTCCATACAATGTTTAGCCCAAGCAATCAATTCACTCTTTTAGTCTGGGGACACAGTATTACGAGTCACAACCCTTGGTCTCGCACCCTGATCTACTACAAGCGATGCAGAATCACTTGGAAGAGGAAGGGTAGGCACATTCTGAATATCAACAGGTGGAGGCAAGGGGCAGGCAAAGGAGCGACGGCTGGAAGAACAACAGGAAGAACAGCAGTGAGGACCGGAGGAACTATAGGAGGGGGAACAACAACGGGAAGGGGCAAAGCGCCAGGAGGAGGGACGTACGGAGGTGGCGTGGAGGCATCGGGCCTTTGTTTATGCAAAACTTGATTAATCAATTCATCTGACGTATGAAAATCTTTTGAAGGGTAGATTTTCTGAATGCCTAATTGAAACGCTCTGTCCGTGTTCCTAACTGACTCCAATTGTTTATTTTGATCATATAACCGTGCCTTTTCGATACTTGTCATATGTCTACGCATATGTTTCTCTCTACTCTTTTGTTGCTGCAAAGCTTCTGTTTTCCAACTGTGCAATGCGTCGTCTAGCCTTTTTCTTTACTAATACAGACTCTAAATATTCTATACGAGGGATTTCAAAACTACCATTGGTTGGCCACCGTAGATTAGAATTATGTCTGGTCTGTCTGTGCCAAATGTCATTAAATGCTATACTACCAAAGCCTTTCTTACAGTAAATAGTACATGCCGGCAACCCCTCCTGTGGTGCGGGATGGCTATCTTCCAAAGATTGTCTGTCGCTGCGGAATAATGCCCTAAAGCAGGCAGACAATTTCCCAGGCATATCAAAGTTCTGGTGTTACCTGGTGAAATAATTGTGCTCGCGAGTACAATGCTCCAAATTCAAATTGCCAGGGTTAGATTAAGAATCAGGACACGATTCACCTGACCAAAGGACTGGAGGCCCGATCGGGTTACTAAGGACAATGCTAAGGTCCCACGTGTCTGGTGATTTTCGGCAGATTTACCCACCTCGATACATGGACCCTCTTCAAGACGTCGTCTTGGGCTACAGCTCACCGCTCAGGGATCGGATCGTGCAGTTTCGTCGAGGAATTCGCTTCTCGTCTAGAGTGGCCGTTTCTGTTGGCACCGTCCGATCCCGGTCCGATAGCGGAGCCAACCTTCAACGAGACAAAGTCAATCTTGAGGGTCCCTATTCGGGCGCTATCTGTGGAATCAGAAAAATACAATATTACGGCTGTTACACCAAGCAAAGGAAAATACACCGACACAGGCTTGTAAAGATTCCCAGAATCTTTATTACAAAACTGAACAGTATCCAACAAAGTACACAAATAGCTATTTGGCTGTCAATACATCACAGAGACCACCAGCAAGGTTCAATGTGAGCAGTGAGCAGAATTTCCTAACTGGACATCAGCGTATTTATACAGTTTGTTATAATGATGTCCATCCTCTTACAAGTTAATTATACACTGTGGTAGGGTTGCGCCAGGTTAATTTCCTAATTTACATATCTCGTGCATGCGGTTTACTTTTAAATACATTTACTAACGGACATTATTACTCTCTAATTTAACTTTACACTCTTTACATATTGCGTTAATGCAGATCAAAGAAATGTTTTGCGTGTCTTATTTGGATAGCATTATTGTTCTTGTATACTTGTAGGTTAACATTGCTAATTCAAGTAATCCCCCGATCCCGAGGTTAACAAAGGACAAGGTCTACATGACCCTAACTTGTAGCCTGAAGGCAGGTTGGACATTAACCCTCCTACAGAGGTTGAAGAGGTTAAGGCAAGAACAAGAGCACACGAGATGGCCATTTTAGACTACAGGGTGACTTTGTACAATAAACTAAAATGGAGGCTCAATTCACTTGGGGTCACAACCTTGTAATACGGATTTCTCAGCAAAGCGACTGGGCATAGGCCAACATATACAATGAGGACGAAACAATATTATATCAGTTCTAACAGACCTACGTGTCATCGCCGCACAGAACCAGGCTCACCCATCTGGCAGACTTGCTGCCGATGAGGGGCAAGCTGTGGCTAGGCGTGGTCAGGCTCCTGTGCCACGTCCTGCTTTTCAGGATGAGCCAGACTCGGACGACAAGGTATCTCCCACACAGGTCGGGCTGTCGAGACGTTGAGCCCATGGAGGTTTTTTATTTCCTCAACATCATCGCATGTGGGTGTTGAGCTGCACCCTGTACCTCCCCCCTCCTGGGTGCCTCTGCCCCCCTGGGTTGTCTGTGGCCATTTTTGATTTTTCTTTTTAGTTTAGTTAGTCAACATTCGATTTGATAGTTAGTTTAATTAGGCAATGTAGGTTTTTTATAGTTAGTGTAATTAGTTAATATAGTTTAAAATTGTTTGTCTATTGTGCTTTCATGTGACGGTGTGGTGCTTTGAAAGCATTCACTGTCTGTTCCAGCTGGACCCTTCAAGCTTGCCTCGTGTATGTGTTTGCAGCTTGGGGTCCTGACTCACATAGGCCACTCCTGCTTCCCTTATCCATGGGCTCGCAAGGATGGTTCGGTGTTACAGTCTATTTCATAAGAGCTTTGGACTGTCATAACTGTGGCCTGTCTGCTGCTGTACTACTTGTGTTAACAGCCCTAGTGGGGATTGTAGGGGTCTTATCGACAGCATTTCAGCGTTAGAAATGGGTGGTTTCATGAATCAGGTGTCCATTAATTGCTATACATTGTTTTGTATGTTTATTTTCTTTACTGTTCATGTGCTTGATGCACTTCATGCTGTAGAGAGTGTCCGCCACCCTTTGCCTGTCAAAGTCACACTGATGGTGGGATGGAATCTGATGGACGTCTCTGACATGGTCCAGACACAACCAGCATGAAGAGACACACACAGGGGACTTTCGAGCATTAATTCTGTGTTTGCGCCCTTTCTATAGGAGAATGAGCCTCCAGACCACCTTTGCCACCAGACATGGGCCAGTGTACGTCTGGCAGCTGGCCATGTTCGGTGGTACAGACATGCGCATGTGTGTGCTAGCAGTGCCCCAGGGCTTGTGCTCATACATCCAACAGAAGCAGACGTGTTTCCAGGAACTCCAGGCAAGGTGAGCAGCACAAGGGGCACACACTACAGCCAAGTTTCCACCATGCCTGTTGCACATGCATGCTAAGTAGTGCCACTGACGGTGAGCTTGGACAGTTAATGGTGTTGAAGCACACAGTACAGCTGGGATGAGTTGGTGGACACATGGCAAGTTGCTTTCCAAGTTGTCAGGGGCACTTGAAGGGGCTTTCACACATATCTTCCAGTCCACCATGCTCCATTGAAGCAGATGTATAAACCCAGTAGCGTTCAAAGCCTGAAAAAATAGAGCTGCGCACAGGGACACCCAGCGAGGGACAGAGTTGTGTGCAGTGCATATCATTTGCATGTTCAAATTGACACATGCACTACCACTTTTATTTGGGGGATGCCAGAACACTACTTGTACTGAAGTCGTACCTCGCTATATGTGTCGAGCTGCTTACCCAGGGACCATTGCATGAAGTGTGAATCTTGACACATTGGTCTTCCATTTGTCACGCGCCCACGTGCGCCTGACTTACTGCATTGACAGCGTATGACCCATCACAGGGGGAATCTTACGTATGGGTACAAAGCAGCAGACAAGAGTGTTTGTTTGTGGAGGAGTTACTTTCTTTGGGGCATGTATGGTGTTGTGTGTGTGTGTTATAGACACAC
Organism: Ambystoma mexicanum; assembly: GCF_040938575.1. Lineage (NCBI taxonomy): Eukaryota > Metazoa > Chordata > Amphibia > Caudata > Ambystomatidae > Ambystoma > Ambystoma mexicanum. The sequence continues at coordinate 435,843,472 of NC_090937.1, forward strand.
ACAGATTAGTAACTCTTACTATCTTTGCAGCATTGAACTGCTCCTGTTACCGGACCTGAGAGTGGGCATGCAGGAGGCCAGCACTCACCCCAGAGATAAGTCTCTCTTTGACTTCCATTTGAGTCATTTGGTACACTGTGCATGATGTACATGGTTTATCTGATTGAGTATGTGTTATTGTAAATAGTAGATTTTTGTCTTTTCCCCACTTAGCTTGACAATCCAACTCCCCTCTCCTGCCCCTCTTTCCGGTTATCCAGAATACCAATGCCTGTCCAGACAACATATCCCTGACCCTCCTTCCCCACTGTGGTCTCAAAGGCCTGTGTAATTTTGACCTTGCAGGCACCCAGACCACGGAGGGGGTGGTTGGTTCGTGCAACTCCTGTGCCTGGACAACGGAGCAGTGACACTACCCATCAGTTAGTGCTGCATCATTGTATATTATGTACCAAACCTGATACACATCATGTTGTAGCATTGTTTAAGTGTGCTAACTTGGTTGTTCCATCATTGTGCTTGTACATATGCTTTGAAATTTACTGCTACTTCAAGTCACCTTCTGGAGGTCATCCTCCCGCTGGGGTCCAGTTGTTGGGGTGGCCACCCTTGCTGGAGCTCCGACTCCCGACTGTGGCAGGAATGTGTCCTCCACCATCCTGGCCGCTGGGTCAGGGGCAGCTCCACAGGGTGCCCAGGTGACACTTGGGCAGGAAGATGGCATGCAGGATGACTGGCGCATAGGGGGTTCAGTTGACGAGGGTGTCGGTAGAAGCTCCAGCACACAGAGGATCCCAGCACTGGTGACCCCCCTAGTAGGTTGACGCGGTCTTCGAGACATTTGAAATGACCTGCACTGTAGTCACGGGAACCCCGCACGTCAACCCGAATGCCACGAACACGCAATGCCACCCCACCCAAGACAGACTCAAGCCGGTCCTGGGAGAGGAAGGCCGGTTGTTGTGCAGCTATCCCCTCCCTGAAAACAGGTCTGGACGAAGGCATCCCTGCTGGTGTGGGATGATGCAGTCACAGGATCAGGGACAGGATTACACACAGGCACCTCCGCAGAAGCCTGTGCTGCCTCCTGTCCCTGGACGGCACCACTGACACCAGTGGAATCCCCACCTCCAGGCCCCGTGTGTGTGACTTCCACAGCCTCCTCCTCAACCAAACCCCCCACCAACCTGAATGACTCCATGCCATCTTTCTCCATAGGCCCCTGTGGGGTCTCAGCTGCCCCTTCTGCTGCCGAGGAGTCCACCTCCGACCTCCACCTCTTGGACCTACCCCCGGTAGCTTCGGCCGCGGAGGTGGCACCAGACTCCTCACTCCCCGATGAGATGACAACCTGGGAGGGGAGCTGGGCCTTGCCTCTCCGGCTGGTGGTGGGATCCCTGCCTCTGTGCTCCCCAGCACCGTCTCCGCCCTCTTAATCAGTTGACGCTGCAGACAGGGAGAGACAGAACACAGGCATCAGGGCTCTGTACAATGGTATGATACACACATGACAGTTAAACATAGTGGCAGTTCCAAAATGCACACATGCCATCACACTCCCCAACCCACATATCATTTGAACACATACACATGCGCAATTTAACAGGAATCGTGCAGCAGGCAGCAGCATCCATACACATACAGCAGCATGTACCTTCGCAGGTCACCCTCACGTCACATGCAACATGGGGCCTGCCAAACACATGCACACAAGTCACCAGGCATAAATGCATCTGTACAACTCCACCACCTGTCACAATGAAATCATCGCCATCCATGTCACATCTGCAAATTACTCCCTTACATGTGGGTGTCACATGCATCCATGGTGTATCACAGTTCCACATTGCGCAACTACACACACATGTGCATGTGCATGGTGCAGATACATGCAGGTGGAACCAGTATCCTTGTGTGACAGCACAACCATGGCACAGTACATATACCGAAAATCAAACATGTGTGCACCCACCCATGCATTTGGCCAGCATGCATTTCAACACTTACACCATTGATGTGTCTCACACATGACATGACTCACATTTGGCAGGCTCATTTCCCTGTACATACACATTCAAACATGTCCCTACAAACACATTTGTCCAACATGCACACTCATGGCACACCTCGACATGCACAGTGTCCAATCAGTACGCATGTACACTTACCGCTTGACTCCAGATGGGACTGCCTCTCAAGGACCTGGATGTGGAGCGCAGGGCGTATACGTTCCAGGACCCTCATCTGGATGTCAGTTAGGCAGACCCGGCAACCCTCAGCATCTGCTGCCTTCAAGAGGCGCCATGCCTTGCTGAGGGTCCTGGACCCAAGTCCTCCCAGCGCTTTCGAACATGTTGAATGTCGTGGGCTGCCACCTCCTCCACGTTGATGGCAGCCACAATGTCCATCCAGATCCTCTTCCGTCCTTCATTGTCGGCGTGTGAACTTCCAAAGAGGGCATCATACTGCCCCAGGACTTGCTCCACCAGGATACTAACCTCTTTGGCACTGCTGGGGGTTGCCAGTGGTGTCCGATGGTGTTTGCCCCGACATGGCAACCCCCGAGGCAGATGTGGGCGGGCAACTGGGTCCTCGGGCTGTGCTGTGGAGCGATGGTACTCCAGTCGGGAGTCTTCAGTTCTAGCAGGGTTGGTCACAGCAACTGGACCTCTGCAGATGGCTGATGTGCAGGCACCAAATAGCAGGGCACGTGGCCAGCAGGCAGGCAGGCAGCAGCCGATGACAGGTGGGAGCGTGCTCGGGGCCCTGGGGTGCAGGAAAATGGCCTTTTGGGCAGGAGCGTGGTCTCCTGTGTGTTGTCGCGTGGCCAGCTTGATACGGAGTGATTTGGCATGTGAAAAAAGTGCACGTCAGCGTGTAATTCAAGGACAGACCCTTAGCACGTAAGCGCGTCAGTGACGTTACGCGCGCAGGTGTTTCCCTCGTGATGGGAGCATAGTGATTCAGCACGTGAAAAAACAGCACGTCTGCGTTTTAATGCGTGTAATCCGAGGAAAGGGCCTAAGCGCGTAAGTGACGTGACGCACAGGCATTTCACTCAGCACGGGTTAAAGGTGAGCAGGGCCAACAGTTCGCTGTACATGCCTTTAGTGGAGACTGACGTGTGTGTTGCTACTTCTTGTTGTTTCGCGCACCATCACAACTTCACAGTGGATCAAGGACGTATCTCTTCTTTTGGCGGGGTATTGGCTACGCGTGTTTTTCATTATCAGGCTAGTCTGACAGTAAGTCGCGCATGCTATTTTTCCCACTGCGGGTGCCCCTGTGTATCACGTATCCGTTTTCGAGGTCATTGTAGCCTGCGTGTCCCATGCGTACGTGTTTTTCATGTCCTCGGGTGCCACCGCGTACTGCGGGAGGTTAATTCTACACACGTGGATTACCGGGGTTGCGTGCACAGTTTTACTGCAGTTTTGGGGTGCCTGAGCATTGCGTGACCGGTCACTTCATCACTGGGGTCACATACAGCCTTGCAGGTGCAGGGGTGCTTTTAACATCTTGTATCCCACCCCCTTCACCCCAATTGCCCTGGACAATTGTTGTGTACACCTCCCATTGTCACTTCTCCATCTGTGCCGGCACTACTCCATCTGTGCCATGGTTGGGAGGCCACCAAAGGTGAGGGGCGCCTCAGCTGGGCGTACTCCTCATGGCGGGCATGGTCAGGGCCATGGCCGGGTTGACCAGGGAGTAGGGGGACTCCAGGGTGTCCACGGTGGCCACAGAAGGGGAAGAGGCAGGGGTGCGCCACTTCGGCACGATGTTGTGCCATGTGTTGGTGCAGTCATGCCACCACCCCCTGTGGTTCCGGGAGATGCAGCTTCTGCATCTGGCACTGGCGCCCATGTGACCCGGCAGTCCGTTTCATCGACTGCCACGGGCCCAAGGGTAGTGGTAGCTGCAGGTGCAGCTGTGGACACCACCACCCACGCTCAGGGTCTGCCAGTGCAGGCTGCCTTGGCACTTGAAGAGTCCATGGAAGATTTCCAGCAGGTCAGGAGTGACACCGTAGGTGCACGCAGGGCTGCCCTGACCGAGACACGTGTCCCTGGGGCAGTACTGTCATCTGCTGCCCCGAACAGCCGGGTGTTGGCAAGTGCAGGGGCAGGTGCAGCCAACAACACCCCGGTTGTGAGTCTACCAACCAGGACAGTCACGGTCAATGAGCCTGCCACAGCGGATGTTGCTGCGCAGGGTCCATTCCAGGGCACCCAGCAGCCACTGCAAGTCAGGCCTTCAGTCGTCCTTCCACCTGCCACTCCCTTGGCTCAATCCACCGGTGCCACTGGCCATACTGATCAGGGCCGCATTTGCCACCCAGGGTCCGCGCCACTATCCAAGAGGAGGAAGGTTGCACCTGCAGCACAGGCTGGGACCCCACACACAGCCACGACGTCCTGCACGTCAAAGAAGAAGCCTTTCTGTGCACAGGAACTGGACTTCCTCGTGGACTACGTGCGGGACCACAACCGTAACATGCTAGTGGGGCCTAATTGTCAAACTACGGCTGCCCATCGTGATACCCACTCGAAGCAAGTTGCGGAACATGTGAGTGCATTCGGCCATGAGGTGCGCAACAGCGCAAGAGTGCTAAAAGCGTTTAAATTACCTCAAACGCAGAGCTAAGGCAAAGCTTGCCTCAAATTACAACATGACTCTGGTGACTGACAGTGGGCCTGCACCTGAAGAGGAAGACCTGACTCCGCATGAGTCACTAGTTGCAGAGTTCATACCACCTGAATTGGTCAAAGGAGTGGGAGAGATGCAGGACTTTTATGCCCAGTCCAGTGAGTGTTGCTGCATGTTTGTCGAGGCCATGTGATGTGCTGTGCATGACTGCACTACATGTCATGTGTACATGGTTCAGATGTGCAAGTCATGCAATGCTTCACTGATGCATGGCTGCTCTGCAGGATGGTGGACATGTGGAGCAGATGGGGACTGTCCACCACCACACTTGCACCCGACTCACATGCTGATCACCTCGATGCCCCTCTGGTCCATCTACCAGCTCACTGGCCCTTCTGCATGTAGCCTGGGGTGTCCTTCCTCTCTGCACTGGGACTATGTCTTGGCATGACACAGGTGCATGTGTGCTCTGCCTGCATGCGGGTACTCCACATAGGCATGCTCCCTTGCCCCTCCACCCCCTTTACACCCCAATTTGAACTTTGCACTGGTGTGCATAATTTTGCTGTAATGAAATGGCCTGTTCATGCCTCCTGTGTACATGCTAACTTCCACCAGCCAACCTGCCAGACACATGCAGTGGGGTACATCCTTTGTCCTTGATGCAGGGTGTCTCACTTGGACTGTGCAGATGGCAGATGCTCCGCAGGGACATGATTGCCCATTCATGCTCCATGTGCATTCCATGCATGCACCTATGTGTCCTTGAGTGGATGATCATTGTAGTACGTGTCCAGGGTGACCTACATTTCATGGCATTTCATCAGCCTTCCCATGCCCACTGTGGCTCAGACCTGCATCCCACACCTGTTTAGGGTGTTGCAGTCTGTGTGGCTCACAGGCCTCACCCTGTGTATGGCCCACTGACTCTGCCCAACTGGTGTAGTGTCTTCTGCACACTTGGGTGTACTACTGAGGGTTCATCATGTGTCTTGCATACTGTCCCATCATCATCTGCTGTGTTGTCAGTTGCCTCAGATGATGCAATTGATGCTAGTCAACACTGTCTGCCAATACACAGCTCTCTGGTCATCCTTTTGATACCGTGCAAAGCATCCCTGCATTTCCACTTAGGAGGAGAGGTTGCTTGCTTGTAGCCATGCAACCCATTGCATACACGCACATTGCACATGATGCCTGAACTTGACGTTGCACTGCCTTTACGTTTTCTGATACACATCATGAAGTACTTGTACATGTAGATAGTGAGTAACGTACAAATGTTCTGCACTGCATCGACCCACTTCTGAGCCATATAACACCCTTCTACATGCCTAATCACTGAAGCAATGTCAAGTTGACCCGGCATGCATGGCAGGTTCTCTTTTGTGTGTGACATGTCTGCTTCATTTGTTGGGTGTCTGTGTGATGTCTATGTGTGTGTGTGTTGTGTGCTTCTAACATGTGCAGTGATCTTTTTTTCTCTCTACTTTTCAGATGATGACGCAATGGAACCAGAGGATGGTGTTGTCATGCCAGGCACAAGGTTGTTATCACTACAGCAACCCGGCACAAGTGGGGGTCGTGGGGTGGTAGTCCACGAGAACACACATGTGCTACAGACCATCTTGTCTTTGGCTGGCAATGAGTCCAGCCCAGATGACCACTCTGACATCCATGTCGAGTTGGATGTGCATCAGGTCCATACATCAGGGGTGAGTGATTCTGATGTGGACACTCCTCTGTCCGCGACACCTGCACTGAGGGGTCAGAGAGTGGTGGGACCTCTGCCTGTGGTGGATCGGGACGCAGGGTCACCCTCCACACCAGTCGCTGTTGGGCCTGGGCCATCACATCGATGGGGGCATGTAGTCGTGCAGTCGCGGGCGGTGTCAATCCAACGAGGACAGCCGGTCCTTGGGTCTCGCAGGTGTCAAGCCCAGCAATGTGGTGGCCACACGCCACTGAGGTATACTGAGTGGGAGAAAGACATGACTGCAAATTCAGAACACCAGGGGGCAGCAATGGAAAACATTGCTGTGAGCATGGAGCGTGTAGCCCAATCCCTGCTCCCCCCTGTTGGGCAGGTGCTTCTCCAGCAGCAGGCGGCACAGTCCACAGCCCGCTCGCTCAGGCTGGGCATGGTGGCCTCAGACAGGGCACGCCAGGCTGAAATGTTGTTTTGCGTCAAGCAATTGCTGCTCACGTAGAGGCACACATGGAGGCCCTGAGGGCTGAGTATGAGTCCTTCAGATCCACTATGGGTGTCCTCTTGATGTCCCAGAAGGCGCAGTCAGAGGAGAGGTTTGAGCAGCTTGAGCGTACCATCTCGGCTGAGCTACATGCTTGCCGGGAGGTGCATCAGTTGTCCAGCCAGGCCTTGCAGGAAGAACTCCGAGTTACACGTGTTTCCTTGCAAGAGGAAGCACGCGTATCACAGTAGGTTCTGCATGCAGACCTACGTGTCATCGCAGCACAGAACCAGGCTCACCCGTCCGGCAGACTTGCTGCAGATGAAGGGCAAGCTGCGGCTAGGCATGGCCATGCTCCTGTGCCACGTCCTCCTTTTCAGTATGAGCCAGACACGGACGGCGAGGTATCTCCCACACAGGTCAGGATGTGCAGGATTTGAGCCCATGCAGGTTTTTTTTCCTCAACATCTTCACATGTGGGTGTTGAGCTGCACCCTGTACCTCCCCCCTCCTGGGTGCTTCCGCCCCCCTGGGTAGTATGTGGTCATTTTTGATTTTTCTTTTTAGTTTAGTTAGTTAACATTCGATTTGATAGTTAGTTTAATTAGGTAATGTAGGTTTTTTATAGTTAGTGTAATTAGTTAATATAGTTTAAAATTGCTTGTCTATTGTGCTTTCATGTGATGGTGTGGTTCTTTCTGGCTTTTGAAAGCATCCACTGTCTGTTCCAGCTGGGCCCTTCAAGCTTGTCTCGTGTATGTGTTTGCAGCTTGGGGTCCTGACTCACATAGGCCACTCCTGCTTCCCTTATCCATGGGCTCACAAGGATGGTTCGGTGTTAGGGTCTATTTCATAAGGGCTTTGTACTGTCATATCTGTGGCCTGTCTGCTGCTGTACTACTTGTGTTAACACCCCTAGTGGGAATTGTAGGGGTCTTATCAACGGCATTTCAGCATTAGAAATGGGTGGATCAGGTGTCCATTAATTGCTATACATTGTTTTGTATATTTATTTTCTTTACTGTACATGTGCTTGATGCACTTCATGCTGTACAGAGTATCTGCCATCCTTTGCCTGTCAAAGTCACACTGATGGTGATATGGAATCTGATGTACGTCTCTGACATGGTCCAGTCACAACCAGCATGAAGAAACACACACAGGGGACTTTCCAGCATTAATTCTGTGTTTTGTGCCCTTTCTGCGGGAGAATAAGCCTCCAGACCACCTTTGCCACCAGACATGGGCCAGTGTATGTCTGGCAGCTGGCCACGTTCGGTGGTGCAGACATGCACATGTGTGCGCTAACAGTGCCACAGGGCTTGTGCTCATACATCCAACAGAAGCAGACGTGTTTCCAGGAACTCCAGGCAAGGTGAGCAGCACAAGGGGCACACACCAAAGCCAACCTTCCACCAGGCCTGTTGCACATGCATGCTAAGTAGTGCCATTTACGGTGAGCTTGGACAGTTATTGGTGTTGAAGCGCACAGTACAGCTAGGATGAGTTGGTGGACACATGGCAAGTTGCTTTCCAAGTTGTCAGGGGCACATGCAGGGGCTGTCGCACATATCCTCCAGTCCACCATGCTCCATTGAAGCAGATGTATAAGCCCAGTAGCGTTCAAAGCCTGAAAAAATAGAGCTGCGCACAGGGACAGCCAGTGAGGGACAGACTTGTGTGCAGTGCATATCATTTGCATGTTCAAATTGACACATGCACTACCTCTTTTATTTGGGGGATGCCAGAACACTACTTGTACTGAAGTCATACCTCGCTATATGTGTCTAGCTGCTTACCCAGGGACCATTGCATGATGTGTGAATCTTGACACATTGGTCTTCCATTTGTCACACTCTCACGTGCGCCTGACTTACGTCATTGACAGTGTATGAACCATCATGGGGGGAATCTTACGTATGGGTACGAAGCAGCAGATAAGAGTGTTTGTTTGTGGAAAGTTACTTGCTTTGGGGCATGTATGGTGTTGTGTGTGTGTGTTATAGACACACACAGATTAGTAACTCTTACTATCTTTGCAGCATTGAACTGCTCCTGTTACTGGACCTGAGAGTGCGCAGGCAGGAGGCCAGCACTCACCCCAGACATAGGTCTCTCTTTGACTTCCATTTGAGTCATTTGGTACACTGTGCATGATGTACATGGTTTATCTGATTGAGTATTTGTTATTATGAATAGTAGATTTTTGTCTTTTCCCTACTTTCCCTTGACAATCCAACTCCCCTCCCCTGACCCTCTTTACGGTTATCCAGAATACCAATGCCTGTCCAGACAACATATCCCTGACCCTCCTTCCCCACTGTGGTCTCAGAGGCCTGTGTAATTTTGACCTTGCAGGCAGGTGCCCAGACCACGGAGGGGGTGGTCGGTTCGTGCCACTCCTGCGCCTGGACACCGGAGCAGTGACACTACCCATCAGTTGGTGCTGCATCATTTTATCTTATGTACCAAACCTGGTACACATCATGTTGTAGCATTGTTTAAGTGTGCTAACTTGGTTGTTCCATCATTGTGCTTGTACATGTGCTTTGACATTTACTGCTACTTCAAGTCATCTACTGGAGACTCTTCAAGTGTTTTTTGCTGCCTACAGGCTTTTTGCCTGGCTTGTGTGTTTGGTTCCTTTCAGTTCTCTTTGATTTGGTATTTTTGCCAGTCAAGTTGGCCTCTGAGGGTGCTGAACACTATTAACATGCAGGGTGGAAGATGGAGACAAAGGGGTAGGGTGATCCTGTGGCCAGGTAGACTTTAAGGAAGAAGGCTACATACCTCAGACACAGTTGTTCAGTAAGTCATGGTGATATGTGAATGAGGGAGAGTGTTTGGTTGTTGGACAGTTGTCTTGGCCTGCAGTGAGATGGGCACCCTGATATTGTTATTGTGGTGTCCTATGTACATGATGTGTTCTGCTGGTCAATGCCTGTTCCTGTGTTGTTTGTACCTTTCAGGTGTGAGGGGATTGGTGTGGTTTGACATGCTGGGGTGTGCACATGGGCAATGTTCACATGTGATATGTAGAGGACACAGATGGTCACTTGATTGGACATGCATGTATTGAGTGCATGTCCCTACTGACACACACAGTCACACTATGATAAACCACATGTACATCCACCCTTCCTTGTCCAAATGTGCACACTGTTTGCCTTCTGGGGACCACTGTGACCCTGCAGCACATGATCTATGACCATTTGTGGATCCTGTACATGCGTCAATTGTTTATTTATTTGTTTATTTTGTCCTTTTCATGTGATGCTTAAGGTGTGTCTCTGACATAATGGCTGGTCACTATTCTGAGTGCTAAGCAGTGTGTTGCAGGAGACGCACAGAGCACACATATTCAGGAGTAGGGATTTGGCCTTCGCCAATGTGCATGTGAACAGGCATTGATTGTTATGTTCATGCTACAACTGTTGGAATGCATTTGGGTATGATTTGTTTTTTGTGGGAGGTTGTTGGTCAATCATTTCATCAGATTCCATGACAGGCAGCATTGTGTGAAGCCACTTTCCATTTATCACATGTCACTTTGTATATTATTGGTAATGTGTTGGGCTTTTGCTGTTGCTTGCCAAGTCATGGTGTGTCAAACAAGGGTGATGTGGTTTAGGAGGGTTTGGATGACATACCAGGGATTGTGATGGCCTGTTTTGCAGGGGTGTGTGATACACACCTTGAAAGTGTTCCTTTTGATCACACATGATTGTTTATGTTTTAGTAGCTAGGAATGCACACAATGTAGCACTTCCATGGCAACATTCTCAGGGTGGTAAGGTTGTGACAATTGACTGTCTCTTTGTCATCATCGATTGTCACCTGGTATGTGCCAGGCCTGTGTGCACTCCACAGGGGTGGGAGTTTAGGTGAAAAATGTTGCCATAAACTGGGTCCGGGCTGCCTCGCCACGTGCCCTATCCCCTCCCATGGGCAGGGCCTGTGCCTGTGGTTGGGGATGTGGAGGCACCACCATGTCCACCAGTACACCCTGCCATGTAGCAACATTGTGCAGGACACATATAGCCACAATTATCCTGCACACTACTGGGGTGCATAAAGTAGCTGCCCACCAGAGCAGTCAAGGGAGCGGAAGCGTGACTTTAGCACTCCGAATGTGCGCTCCATTATGCCCCTGGTTGCAATATGGGTAGCATTGTATCTTACCTGGGGTGGTGTGGTGGGGTTCCGGATTGGCATCATCATGTGGTTGCTCAGAGGGTAGGCACTGTCCCCTGGAGAGGTGCTAATGGTTGTGATTATTGGGGTTTGTTTATTTGTCTGTGTGTGACATGCATGCATGTGCACGGGCATTTGTACTCACCTAGGAGCCATGTGTCACCATGCTGCCCAGCTTCCAGTGCCCGGCTCAGGGCGGATATTCTGTATATGAAACTGTCATGGGTGGAGCCTGGGTAGTTTGCATAGACAGAGGTGATGATTCACTTTGCATCACATACCACCTGCACGTTGATGGAATGCCAGTGCTTGTGGTTTCGATAGATGTGCTTAGTGGCCCTAGATGGACATATGGCCACATGGGTGCAATCTCTGGCACCAATCACTTTGGGGAAGTGTGCCACCCTGTAAAGGTCCTGGACTACGGCCTGCCTTTCTGTGGGTGTTCTGAGCATGTATATGTGCCTGCGGACTGAGGGGCGCGCAGTCATGATTGCCAACACCTGGTGTAGGCAGCGTGACTGCGTGGCCTGTGAGACCACCCCCTACTATGGCAGTAGTCAGCTGAAATGACCCAGTGGCCAAAAAATGCAGGACATTGAGCACCTTCTCCAAGGGGGTCAATGCTTGGGAGCAGAGGATGGGGGATGTAAAGTCATCTTCCCACTCCCTGACCAGGTCTAGGATGATACGAGGTGGAAACCTATACCTGCCATAGACCTGGTCTTCAGGCATCCCAAAAAGGCTAGTCCGGGGGGAAAAAATACGGGCCCTGGCTATTCTCCTCCTCCTGCGGTGTCCAACGATCAGTGCTGTGACAAATGGGGCATTCATTGTAGCTGGATATACGTGTTTGTTGCCTGCGCGTACTTTTATACTGTGCGCGGGGTCACTTATGCCTGCCTTTCTGTGGCGGACGTGTTGACGCCTGTTCATGTCTTTTTGCGTGTGCTTGTTTCCCGTATTCGATTCCATGAATACGAGTTGTTCTCCTGCGTGTGGGCGTTCTGTGTATTTCCCTGCAGTACTTCCCCAGTTATGCCTTCTTTTTCACGAGTTATTCCCCATTCTGCATGTTACGCCCCGTGCCCCGCCCCCTTTTTGGTGTGTGCACTGACGTTGTGCGCTTTCCCTGTGCGCGTCGCGCACGCCGTTCGGGTTGTTGCAATGACGTGTGCGCCACGCATGGATTTGGCACACAACCAGTGGAAAACACGCGCAGGCTCTTCCTTGAATCGCACACGTGTGCTTGCTTTTTCATGCTTGCGCCACCTTGAGCCAGCTTGCGCTAAGATTTTCGGCGCACATTTGTTCCATGAATCGGCCTGACAGTTTACAATCTTGAGAGAACCAGCCAGTAAATAAACTTGAAATTGGATTTTAACATGTTGTTAGCATATTCCCTTGCTGTGTACTTCATTAGTAGTCTTACCTAGTTGTTAGATGTTCGCATTCATTAGAAAACTTGGCAAATGAATATTAGGTTCCAATTTACTTTGAATTTAGAGTGGTCATGGTGCACGTTTGTAAATAAGGTTTCCCCTGTGCTGTGTTAAACCAGTTGGGTTTAAGACTACTAATGATGTACACAGCAAGGGAATATGCTAACAACATGTTAAAATCCAATTTCAAGTTTATTTACTGCCTGGTTCTCTCAAGATTGTAAGCTTAGTTGTGCATCAAAGGGTATTTTCGTTATGAAAGTGTTTTTTCTTTGCTTTATTGTTATGCTGCACATTAGATAAATATAATCTTTTCTGTTTTTTCTAGGCATGTTTGTATTTGACCAATGAAATCGAATATAATTTTTTGTTACAAATCCCTCCTGATGAGCCAATAGATTCATTGCATTAAAGTCTTTGGCCAAACTTGCAATGGTAGAGTGGCTGAAAAGTTAGACATAGGATCAGGAGGAGGCATACTTGTTGTGAAGTACAGTGGCGGTAAGGTAGCCAAGTTTGTTCAGTGCCTGGTGCTTAAATCTGTGTATGAGTTGCAGTTCATTGGTTTGAATCCTGGCAAAGCTAACTCAGCATAAAAGCCTTCAGAGATCGATAAATGAGTACAAACTTAAGTTAGGTAAAAACTATTGAATATAACATTAACCTATGTACAGCACTTGGGCAAACACGTTGCATAAATAACAAACTATTATTATTAACAAGATGAAAGTCTGTTAAAGAACAGAGGTTCGCACTGGTAAGTACACAAATATACTAGTCACCGGCAAGAAGTGCTATGGGGTGGGTGACTATCAGTCCTAAGGTACTAGATAACCAAAAAGAGGACCACTGACCCAAGGTCTACAGCCTTTGGCCTGGTAAAGTACCTACATTTAAGTTAAGGGGTTTGCACTCAATTCAAGGCATAGGGGATACAGGAGCATAAAGAGACCCAAGCCAATGCTGTTCACTTTTGGCTTGGCTGCCAATGGTTCACAGGCTGCGGATTCAGGGCTTCCAGCAATGGTCAGGCTCAGGCAGCGATCCAATACAGCATGAACATTTTTTGGGGAGTACATCCAACACCTGCAACATGCACGGAGATACAAGCTTCTAAAGTCCATGTGAAGAAATGCACAGTGTAAAGAGGGTAGCCCCATGCATGTAGACATCCCAGTGTAGGCCAAAATGTGCTATTAACCTTGCTCCAATAAGCAGTGTCCCCCGAGGGACATGTAAGCCCTAAAGTGCAGACTGTACACCTGAGCATAACCATATATATTTAATGAGTATAATAGCATTTAACATTATTCATGGAACCTTTAGAGGCACCCATACTGATAGCAAATGACAGTGAACTGTTACACTAATTGAATGAACAACACAAGTAGGCCTCAAGAAACATTCAGCCATCTCAGAAGCATACAAATCCTCATCCCCTCAACAGAGAGTATCATAGAATATCAGCCGTGCTCTCACAAATAAGCACACGCACACAAAGCTGCAACTTCCCACAGCAAGACTTAATTCCACGTAGTGATTGGTCAAGACAGACGGGTGAACACATTCTCATCCCTGTATTACAGTAATGAGGTCATGCAACAGCAACAGAGAAGTGACAGATCCCGGAGTTAAGAGACACATACTGCACATGGATTGGCTGAGATACATCAGCTTAGCCAAGTTTCCAACCTGTATATAATATATATTCCTTTTCAGTACATCAAAACATGAAGGTCACAATTGAGCAAGGATGAAACAATGAGAAGTGCAGAGTGTACATGTTCAGAAAGAATGACCAAGGAGTAGCACTGCCCTCTGTAGGAAAAAACCTCACTGAAAGAGATCCAATTGCTAAGAGAGGAACCATACAAAACATAATTGCATGTAGAGTAGAATTAATTAGGTATCAATGACTTTCATGGAAACCTATGAACAACCCCAACAGCACATTCACAATATTAGTGAGGAGTGTGTTTATAATATTGCAAGCTACATACATATATTCATATAATTGCAAGAGAATTAAGTTTGCAAGCACCTTAGCCCCCAGATTATAAGGTCAAAGACAGCGCAAATGAAATAATTCTCAATAGGGCTAGTCATTGTATCGATTCACCTGTAATACAAATGGTAATGCCCAATCACAGGCTGGGGATTGTGAATAGCGTGTAACATTTGTTGTCATTTCTCTTGTGACATTTACTATAAATGCAGCCATTTTCCGAAGCAATTTTGAATGTATTTTTGATAATTCCCCAGCCTAGGCTGTGTGTGTGTAATAAACTTTAGTTTTTCCCACATCTCGTGCATTATTTTTTATCTCATTGGATTGATTTTTATTATACGATTTTGTGACTTGCCTTACATATTCAGTCCCAGCAGCAGGGGATGATTCCTAAGAAGGGAATTTGATATTGGTTTGACTCAGAGCAGGAATGGCAGGCCCTCAGAAACAGCACTGTCAGACCTCAGGCTTTAGCTAGCAATGCCTCATGGTGAGAGACAGCAGCAGGATGTTGGTGAGGAACCAACTTAGCTCTGAGGATGTCAGAAAAGATTCCTGGCACCTTACACTACATACATATTAACATACCCCTCAAAGGGCACGCTTTTGCTGTTTGGACATGCAGTCGGAATGTAAAAATGAGGTGCACCTGGTCACATGATAGAAAAGAACCAATCAGAATCAGGTGGACATCTTAACAGAGGTGGACATCTTAAAGTGATGAAAACAGTGACCAGGTGCTACAAAATAATAATGTAAAGCCAATAGAAAAGCCAACTAAGACCCCAGGCAAGCTACAGGCAGTTGCCAGAGGTTTAGCAATGAGCATATCAACACTAACCAAAGCATGACTAAGCTCTCCTCTTTAGCCCTATCACACTCTCACACTCTCCCAAATCAGTGGCTAACCAGAACCAAAGCACTGTTGTCTATCATTTCTTGGACTCTTGCATATCAACAATACACTCCCAAGTTTTTCGACCAACCCCATAGAAAGAAGACTGGCACACAGAAAGCAGGTGCTTCTGACATGCACCCATCAAAAGCACAGGATTCCCATCTGCCTTTCCCACTAATGACCCTTTTTCCTGACAGAGCTAAGTGCAGCAAGGCCAACAATAGTAGCAGAAGGGTGCTATAGAAGACCACTTACGTCAGATTACATATACTATCTGTTTTACTGCTCAGTGTCATTCCAAGCGGACCTGGAGCTTAAACTTGACATTGTTCAAAGAAGAGGTCACGGCCCATAATGCTTAGTCCGGCCAGCCCAACCCTGTGTTAACCCACCTATGCATGTCACATGTACAACAAAACTGCCTCAAAAACTGGAAAACCCAGAGCTCTACAAGCAAATAGGAACATTGTACACTGACCATGAGGAAGTGCTTTCTGTGTCCTAACACAACGGGCAGGGCACTTAGTTAGACCCACACTGTGGTTGACAGATCTTACTACTCCTGAGAGTCCTGACGTAATTGGTGCATAGTAAAACAACCCAGTGGAAAGAATTTAACACCCGGAAGTATTGACCCCCTGTTCAGAATTTGAGGATCCCCAATCGATCTTTAGCCTGAGATAGGAGGAAATACTTTGAAGTTACCCGTTAATGGCAGGTAACAATATACAAGTATGATATCTGACATAAATGCCCATTTCGCCATTACCAACAATGGAGAGTCATTGGTTGTTGTATCAATTACATTCGAAGACTAGCAATGCTGGCTTGATCTTTCCCTGAAAAAGCTTTCATGCTTCACCCCCTTCACACTTTCCTGGACCTCAAGGGGGTGGTGGGAGCCTGGGTGTCCTGGCACACATCCAGCAACCTGGGACACATGCCATCAGCCAGGTCACTTGTACCCAGATATGGAAAAAATGAAACCCCTGTGTCTTGCCACACCCTGGGAGCAGGGAGGGTAAGAGGTAAAACATACTGTGTACCCAGCCCAGGCATAGCTAGAAGTATTAGCAAAATGAGTGTGGTGCAGCCACTCACAAATAAAAGCAGCCTAGCCGCCAGCAACTCTGTGTCAGGGCTCCTAACAATTCCTGGTCACTTTGGCATCGATGGAGAAGGAGATGTCGTTGTGGGCTCTTTTCACCCTCAAAATGGCTCTCTGTTTTTGTGCTTCCTGGGAATGTTAGCAGCATTCTAGTTGTTCCCAAGATGTCCACCAGGAGCCAGGCTGCTTTGCAGAATGAGTACCTCCGTTCGAACTGTAGGTAACTCCCCACGTCGCTTCGCTTTTCTAAGCCATACGCTGTGTTTCCCATCGTTCTGTGCTCCTTCGTTCCTCTCCCTCTGGAACTACTTGCTGGTACCATTTCTCTCTTCTGTGGCCTCCTTTCCTTGGTGGCTTCCCTTTTCCTGACCGCATCCCCCCTACTTTGCATCTCAGCTGTTTTCTCCTTGCTGTCTTGCTCCTCCCTTCCATCCATTACGCTCTACTTGCTGTATCCCGTTCTGTTGGACTCCTGGCTCATCCGATTTTAATCCTGCAGAGCGTACTATGCTGCCAGGCGGCTCTGCCTTCTCTTCACTTGTCACCTGCTTTTTTGGCAGCACGCCATCCAGTGGACGTCCCTGCAGAGCTGATCACCGTCTTGGCTTCTGAACTTCAGCTACCTTCTTGCCCATCATATGAAATTGTGTTCACAACTTCCCTGTTCTAATATAAGGGAATTGGATGCTTTCTGAAGATTTTTTCCACTATCTGCATCTCCATGATCCAGCAAATATCGCCATACCTCTGCAGGTCAGTTTTGGGCTTTACTTCTAATACTCTGCCTCCATATCACCAGGTAGTAGTACGGCCACTGTGAGCCCAGTCTTGTGAATGCCTGAAATTCAAAATAAAGCTGATGAAATGCTACTTATGAAGAGGAAAACCCGGGCTCTGCCCTATGCAGGAGCGACAGACAAACAGGAAGTCCAATAGGGGAGGGCCTTCTATTTAGGAGTCATGTTACTGGGAGTAGTTAAAAAAGGGATTCAACATGTGGTGTACCGATTGTGGGATCTAGGAATCCTTCTATTAGTAAGTAGTGAGAAGAGTAAGAGAGTCAAGGGGGTGATGGGAAGGGAAAGTAAAGAGAAGGGACCTAATCAGAGTCAAAGTGAGAAGAGACACAGTCATGGGGTGTGGAAGAACAGAACAATCCCAGGGACGAAGATAGAGTGTGTAAAAGGAGAAACTAAATGGGAAAGGGAGAAGTGAGAGAAAGGGAGGGATACATTTGGAAGAACAGGAATGAGAGAGACTGAGAAAAGAGAACAGCAGCGTTAGACAGGTGAGATGTAGAGAGGGAGCCACCAGGCAGAATTAAATGGAGAGAAAGAGAAAAGACTGAACAAGAGAGAGAACAGAGGGAGAAAAGAAGTGATAGGAAAAAGAGACTAGATGAAGAGATACAGTCTTGGTAAGAGGAAAGAGAATAAAAGGAGGTGAGAAGAAGGCAGATAGGAAAGAGACTGAATAGATAGTGGGGTGATGGAGCAAATTGAGACTGCAAGAGGGAAGTCCAAAGAACATGAGGGATTTGGTGAACCAATGAGCCTGAGGAGAGACTTGGCAGGTGAGGGAGAAGTAAGGATGACCAGGGACAGGAGTGTAAGTTATTAAATGCATCAAAGGGGGTGGATAATTATGAATGAGCGAATAGGGGAGGGAGAGGACAGTGCTGTGAACATGTGCCATGAACATGTACAAAACAAGATAAAGTTGTCAGGGGTGTGGAGCTACTATAGTTGTTAAAATGTTTGGAAACCCCTTAGTGGGAATGAACATGATAAAGATAATTCCCAGTGTACCCATCACTGAGTATAAATGTCTAGAATGATATGCAAATGGATATTTCTCATCTTTGAAAGGTGCAGTGAGTTAAACCATGGTTGTTCCGCAAAGACTCCCTATCTGTCGAGCATTGTCACCTCTTAACACAGTTTAAGGCAAAAGAAGTGGGCTCAAGATGTTTAAACTAAGCTCACAAACACAGTTTTGACCTTGAAATAGTAAAAAGGAAGCGTCTGATGCGTGGCGAGATTCGTAAAATAAAGGACCAAAACGCACATACTAACGCATTCAAAAAAAGGGCTGCAAGACAACGATTTAAAATCTGGCCACAAGCACACAAACACATAATACTGCAGAAAGATGCCGAATCAATGCTTGATAGCCTGCGTAATAAAAACTCTGGTGAATTTTGGCAGCAAATTAACAACACACAAGCACCTAAATTGGCACTGCAAAGCAGCATGTTGACGGAGGCTGACTGGATGTTGCAATTTACTGAGGTTTACAAGCAAGATGAAACCACCTGTAGTGTGTCCTTAAACAGGCCATTGTGTTGGGCACTGACTTTTCTTAAAACAGTGGTCGAAGTGTACGAAAAGAAGTAGTGGAACTATGTTCCCTGCTGGACTGCAACCAGTCCCCACAAACCCCATTGCCACGACCCCTCCCACACACAATACACCCCCCAAACATTTGCACCTGCTGTTTAAGGGAACGTTCAGTGCATTGCACTGAAAGTGAAGGTTTCAACTTCTTCCTACACTTTTATTTTAAAACGAAACCATTACGGAACGGTTTCTTTTTAAAATAAAAGTATAGGAGCTGTAAAAGGTAATTTTAAAAAGTAGAGGAGCACCGCTCCCGACCGCTCCCGCTCCCTTCGACCACTGTCCTAAGAGAGGATATTGTGAATGTGATCACAAAAGCAAAAGGCTCAAGAGCCCCTGGACCTGACGGTCTGACAAATCGTAGAAACGTGCAGTAATTGTTCCAAATTTTTAAAATGGAAATAGAGCCAGCCCTAAAGATTACCACCCAGAAGCTCTGTTAGACATTTTGGGAAAGATCTATGCAACTTTGTTACAACGCAAGCTGGTCGAATGGGCGGCAAAATCTAACCATGTGGACTTGAGACAAACAGGCTTTGTAAAGAACGTTGGATGTGCACTAAATGTTCTGTTGTTAAATCTGATGAAGATGGAGGCTCTGCAATTCTTTTTACAGCACTTGCACAATCCAAATGTCACAAGGCCTACTAGGACCATTTTGTTTTTGTTATCCCTGTTCCCCCACCCCACCCTTAGGCTTTTGAGAAGTGTCCTCTTGATTGGGCAGCCTTCTACTGGTTTGAGAGACACTGGGACAAACATGACAGTGGTGGACAGGACCCTTCTCAAGCCAGAGGACTATGTAGGTGCTCCTCTGAGAACCACCAGGTTAGCTGGTGGGCCTCGCAAATTATTGCCTGAAGCCTTAGTCAACATTACGATTGGAGACAAGACAGCCAAGCTTCCTGTCCTGGTTTAGTACAATGTGCCTGCTAACATTTTGTTAGGAAATTATTTGGTGGAAATGGGGATGATCACGGATGGTCTACCCATAGCTGCTGCGGCAGTCACCTGATCACAGGTCACACCGGGTCCGGCTGCGAGTCGAGTCTGGCACCCCCACTGACGGTGAAGCCCAAGGCACAACAAAGAAGGAAGAGAAAGAAGTCCGCTTCTGCGAAAGAGACCCCTTCTCTTCCTGCTGCTTCAGCAGCACCCACTGGGATTCATGCTCTGCGTGGGCTGGATCCAGTGGTAAACCCAAATTCAACTCATGAGGGAGACGAGGCAGAAGACCCTCCTGCGGGAGAGGTGCTCAACCCAGAGGACCACCCCAACCTTCAATGCCTGCTGGTTGAAGAGGGACCCGCCGGGCGGACCTCTGTAAGGGAGGGAGAGAGTGCCACAATCTCGAGGGTCTGGGGAAACAGGCCCTGTCCCAGGCACAGGGAGAAGTGCCTAGGACATTCTGGATATATTTGGAGGGCGAGCTCCTTGTTAGTGAGCCCACTAACCTGAACCTGGTCCCCTCAAGAGGTTGGTGGTACCCCAGGTTTACAGGCCCTTTCTACTGCAGTTGGTGCATGAGGTGCCCTTAGCTGGTCATCTTAGGACCAAGAAGACAAATCAAAGCATTGCTGTCCATTTCTATTCGCCCCGGATGGGAGGAGAAGTGGAGTCCCATTGCAGGACCTGCCCAACTTGTCAGTTGTCTGGCAAGAATGGAGGCAGTGTCATTGTCCCACTGCAGCAGTTGCCAGTGGTTGGCACACTGTTTGAGAGGGTGGTCATTGGCATTGTCTGTCCCCTTGACCCTCCCACTTCAGGTGGACATCGGTTCATCCTGGTCTTGGTTGATCATGCCACCATGTACCCTGAGGCTATACCCCTTCCGACTGTTACTGCCAAGGTGGTTGCCAGAGCTCTCCTGGGCATTTTCACCTGTGTTGGATTCTCTAAGGAGGTTGTCTCTGACAGAGGTTCCAATTTCATATCAAGGTACATAAAGGCCATGTAGAAGGAGTGTGGGGTAACCTACAAGTTTTCCACCTCGTACCATCCCCAGATCAATGGTCTGGTCGAGAGATTTAATAAAACTCTCAAGGGCATGTTAGGTGCTTTGAAAGAGCTCCAAAGGAGGAAATGGATCTCCTCCTGCCATGCCTGCTGTTTGCTTACAGAGAGGTACCTCAAGAGGGTGTTGGTTTCAGCCCCTTTGAGTTACTCTTTGGCCATCCAGTGAGGGGGGCACCTTGATCAGAGAAGGTTTGAAAGCCACCGCTCCAGGTCCTGCCAAGCAAGTGGGGGACAACGTGTTAGGCCTCAGACAGAGCATGACACAGATGATGGGTCAGGCAAAAGTGAATCTCAAGGCCAGCCAGGAATTGAAAAAGTACTGGCATGACCTTAAAGCCTTGCAAATGGATTGGACTCAAGGAAAGGATATTCTTGTGATGGAGCCTAACAAGCCTCGAGCTTTGGCAGATAAGTTGACTAGACCCTTCAGGATAATCTCCAAGATGGGCAAAGACAATTATCTGGTTGACATGGGAGTCCCTGGGGCAGCCCCTCAGGTATTCTATTTTAACAGGCTCAAGCCTTTCCATAGGCGCGTCGAAGTCTCGTGTCTCTTGCTGGCTTCAGAGCAAGAAGAGGATGAGAGTGAGCTTCTTCCTGACTTGCTGCTTGCTCTCCCCAGATCTGACGACAGAGCAGCAGAGGGCCTGCATGACTTTGCTCTAGCAGTATGCATCTCTGTTTTCACTGACACCAGGCCTTATACTGTGGTGTAGCCACGCAATTGACACTGGTGACTGTGTGTATGTCAAAAGGAGGTGCTACCGTATGTCAGATACAGTTAAGAACCACCTCCAGGCTAAGGTCACCAAGATGTTGGATCTGGGTATTATTGAGCCCTCAACCAGTCGCTGGTCCAGTCCAGTGGTCTTTTTCCCCAAGGCATGTTCCCAGGCAGGTACCAAGGATTGGAGATCTGTGTGGACTACAGACGAGTCAATGCCGTCACCAAAACTGACACGCACCCATTTCCCATGGCTGATGAGCTTGTGGACACGATAGGTGCTGCGAAATTTGTGAACACCTTTGACCTTACCTCCGGCTATTGGCAAATAGCTCCGATGGACAATGCCATGGAAAAGACTGCATTCTCAACACCTGAGGGGCTCTACCAGTTTAGAGTCATGCCTTTTGGGTTGAAGAATACACCTGCCACTTTCCAGCGTTTAGTCAATCATGCACTCAGTGGCCTGGTGGTCTTGGTTCCATGTAATAATGTCCCCTCAAAAATATCGCCATGCAAAAAATCGCAGAAAAATTGCTGTTTTTTGTAGGGACATTATTACATGGAACATGCGGGGGACACCCCTGCAATCCCCAAACCCTTTTTTATTCTTCATGGGGAGCAGGGGACTCCCTTGCAACCCCCGTCTGCCCCTGTCCATATATATATGGTCACCTATATAATGTCGCCACAACCTTTTCCTGGCGACATTATATACAGTGACCATATATATAGGAATATTATTACCTGATACCGTGGTCTTTTGTGTGGCCTACTTAGATGAGACTGACATCTACAGTT
The DNA here is from genome assembly GCF_040938575.1 of Ambystoma mexicanum. Classification (NCBI taxonomy): domain Eukaryota; kingdom Metazoa; phylum Chordata; class Amphibia; order Caudata; family Ambystomatidae; genus Ambystoma; species Ambystoma mexicanum. The sequence goes on from NC_090937.1 coordinate 435,865,904, forward strand.
CCACTTGGGAGGAGCATTTGACTCACTTGGATGAAGTGTTGCAGGCCTTGAAAAGGGCTAACCTCACTATCAAGGCCACCAAGTGCCAGATAGCTCAGGGGAAAGTCACTTATCTTGGTCATTAGGTATGAGGGGGTAAAATCCAACCTCTCCCCAGTAAGGTACAAGATGTACATGACTGGGAGACTCCTACTACTCAAACCCAGATGAGAGCTTTCTTGGGCCTCACTGGGTATTATCACAACTTCATGGTGGACTATGGGAACATAGCTGCCCCTCTGACAGCTCTGACTTCACCCAAACAACCGAGGAAGGTTAATTGGACAGAAGACTGTCAGAGGGCCTTTTTTGGCTTGAAAGAAAGTCTATGTAGGGCACCTGTGTTGTGTGCGCCTGATTACAGTAAGCCCTTTATCGTCCAGACGGATGCCTGCGATACCGGAATTGAAGCTGTCTTGTCCCAGTTAGATGAGAAAGGGTGGGAACATTCGATCATATTCATCAGTAGACAACTCAAGGGTAGAGAACTTAGGTGGGCTACTGTTGAAAAGGAATGTTTCAGTATAGTTTGAAGCCTTAGGTGTTTTAGGCTCTACCTTACAGTGCCTACCTTCAAGAACCAAACAGACCATATGCCCTTAAAGTGGCTTATGCAGATGAAGGGTGAAAACCCAAAACTGCTCAGGTGGTCCATTAGCCTGCAAGTGCTAGACTTCACCATAGAGCATAGACCAGGGATGAGTCATGATAAGGCAGATGGCCTTTCCAGAAGGTATGTTGACCGTCTGGATGAGGGTGTCAATCTTGTGGGAGATTAGACACCCTGACCTCAGCCTGAGGGTTGGGGGGGGTGACTGTGATGCTGGAAATGCATTGGAAGGACATGGCCTCTGTATCCTTGTCCTTTATTGCTTTATTATGTATGTTCTGACTTGTTTTCTGCACATGAGTTCATGTGGGACTCCTGGTGGTGTGGCTATTCCTCTTTTTGGTTTGGTGTACAGACCCTTGGGATACCCTTAGGGCACCCATGGGTGGGGGTACAACCCCGTGCCCCTAGTGTATGTTTTTGGGCACCTGTGTGTGGCCCACAGAACAGGGTACGGGCTGGTGGCAGCTCTGTGCTTATTTGACAGGTGTCCTGCACATCCTCCATTTTGGGATGCCCAGGCCCTGTCTTTGGAATCAGTGGATTCCTGATAGGAAACAAGGTGGCCCCTGTGGCCTCTTGCTTTCTATCGCTTGTTACCTTACTTTTCCCAAAGTCCTGGGAACCCCTACTCTGTCCCTTGCCCCTGACTGGATGTTGGGTGGAAGTTCCATATATGGTGTTGTGGGGCCAGGCCAGACTGGCTGGAGCCTTCCCAATGACTGTATGTTGTGGGTATGCCTGAGGAGTGGGACCTGTGCGAATGGAGTGTATGACGAATACGCATGTCATGTTATGGGTGACTAATATCTGGTGTTTGACACAATGACTGAGATAGCCCTGCCCTAAACTGGTATGAATGCAGGGTACAGTGCTGAATGGCAGAGTGCTTGTCCGAATCCACATTCTGTGTTGTGAGTGTCTGGATGGAGAAGAATGGGCTGAATTCACTGTGTGCCGATTGGCTGCCTGACTGCCTGAATGCCCTTCTGAGTGATTGGTTGCCTGGGTGTTACCCAGCAGAGTGAATAGGAGATCAACAGTATATCTGGGGGCCTCTCACTGCTAGAAATCATTCAGAAGCTGAAGTTGATACTTGATGCTTACTCTTGAAGCTGAGCCGGAAGAAGAAGAGGAACTCCTGTTCCGTTCATTGCAATCTGAAAGCTGCTGTGCCTTCAAGAACTGATCCAAGAGAGGACATGGCTAGGAGACCTCTCCCCGAGCTACGAGGGACCATCGTGCACCAGCTGATCTTTGCCAAAGCTCCCTGGTAGACAGACCTATGAAAGGCTGCCGACCGGAGAAGGGGACCACCGAGGAGAACAGAAAGAAGCACCGGACAGCCGTACACCATCGCGGACCATCTTCGCCGACCGGAGCTGCAGTGCTCCCTTTGCCTAAGAATATTTTGATACAAGGACTCCCTTGCTCATCCTCGTTGACCGCTTTCATCCTGCCGGAGGAACTTAAGGCGCCGATGACCGAGGAGAATCCGCCGGTGGGTTTCCCCGACCCTAAGACCTCAGAGACGCTGACGAAGCTACTGAAGACAGCCGTGGTCACATCCTGTTCGTCGATGCTAGATGCCTGTTATGTATCGTAGGGGAGTTGGGAGGCAGGGCCTGACTAACTGAAGGAGGCAGGGCCTGACTAACTAACGTGACGTTGGTTAATAGACAGTGCAGCGTGTAAAGGAGACATGAGGTGTGGTGTGGCCGTTGGGACGCGAACTGCTTTTTGGCAGGCTCATGCTTCCTTTTATTTTCTTGTCCACATGACAAGGGTCAGATGGACATCACATCCCTTTTCAACTTTTCAATGAACAAAATAATACTTAATAAATATAACATCATACAATGTCTCTGGTTGCTGCTAGGTCAAACACACTCAGTTCTTCCTTCGTTGCCTAGCTGATCTTGTCTTGAAAATAAACTTCTCTGGCGTATATAAATGCCATTCAGAACATAGCCCTGCAGTCTTGTGGATGGTACCAGCGGTTTCCTAAACGAGTAATGTCCTTCATGTTCCCTTTGAGGTGTTTGCAATACAGTGGTGTTCTTTTCTCCTCCTTTTGGCTTTGGGCTCTTTTGACTCTGGTAGCCTTTTGGTTTCTTTCTCTCTCTCGAGGGCTGCTCTCATCTGATGTTTGTACTTCAGTAGGGCTAAGGGTCAACTACTTTGACTTTGGTAGCCTTTTGGCTTCTCTCTCTCTCTCTAGGGCTGCTCTCCTTTGATGTTTGTGCTTCAGTAGGCCTAATGTTCACCTCCCCTTCTTCCCATAAAGTTGATGGTACTTTCTGGAAATGTGAAACATTTCTTGTAATCGGTTTTTGCCCCCTAGTGGATAATGCAAGGCTGTGCTTTTGGTGAGCTATAGTTCACGGAATGGATTCATAAGGAAGTGACAATTTCCCTTTTTGGACTCTTTTCTTCACTAACACAGTATCTCCTACTTGGAGTTCACAAGGGATAGCTCTTCTGAATTCATTTTCTTTGGCATTGTGTCTGCTTCTTCTGGCTTCCACCTCTTCTAAGTTGACTGGGGAGGGCTTCCATGAGTGATGGAGAGGCAAGCTTCCTTGGATGGGGACCCCAAACATCATGTCTGCTGGGATAACCTGCGTCATTGAGAGTGGAGTCAGCCGATACGCTTAAAGAAACCTGTGGAGCTCTGGGAGCTATGCCTTGCCTTTATCTCTGGCTATCCTCAACATTTATTGATGGAGGACATGATCCTCTCTACATTCCCATTGGCTTGGGGCCAGGACGGGGTGATATGATGGTGGCGTATCCCGAGACTGTTAGTAAAAGCTTTGAATCCTTTGCTCACAAATGGTGGTCCATTGTCACTTTTGATGGAGGTCTGGATTCCATGCGTTGCAAGCATCTTCTGGAGTGCCGTTGTTACAGAGGCAACATCTGTTGCTGCCACCGGTTTGACTTCTGTATATCTGGTGTATTCATCAATCGCCACTAGCAGGTAAGTTTAATTGCTATCATGCAGAAGTCAAGGTTTATGGCATCCCACCGACAGATACTCCAGGAGGGGCACTCCATAGGTTCTGGTGGCCGTAGCCAACGTGTGGACTGACACACAGCACATGTCTCTACCAAAGCTATGACATTGCTTTGCATATGGGGTAGCCACACACGAGACTTGAGAAATGCTTGCTTGTTCACTATCCCCTGATGTCCTTTGTGCGCAAGCTTGAGGGCTCTCTTATGTAGAAAGGTAGGTAGCACAATAGAGTGCCATTTCAGTATTAGCCCATCCAGGGAGATTGATAATTTGTGTCGTATGAGCTTGTAGTAGTTCTTGTGCTGAGGCTGTTTTCTTTGTAACTGCTGTCAAAAACATTCCCCATTCACCTGACAGGATTGCTGATTTAGCTAGCTGCAGACATGAGTCTCTGTCTGTCTCAAGTTGTATTTCTTCAATATTCATGGTTTTTAGTCGAGCACAAGCAATCACCTGGCATACATGTTCTTCTAAGACTTTTGCTGTTTTGCGTTCCATGGCAGTTGCTCGGCGAGGGTGACGTGACAAAAAGTCTGCAGGATTATCTGCACCTGCTCGATATTGTACATCTAAGTCAAACTGTTGTAGTTGAAGTAGCCATCGCTCGATCCTGGCTGGGCGATGTGGTGCTGATCCTCCAAAAATGGGGATAAGTGGTTTGTGGTCAGTTATAACCTTCACTGGGTGTCCCAAAATGTACACATGGAAGTGTTCGCACCCCCAAATGATAGCTAGTGCTTCTTTTTCAATGTGGGCATACTTTTTCTCAGTTGGTGTAAGCTCTCTGCTCGCATATGTGATGGTTAATACTGTTCCTTCTCTGTCTTTTTGCGTCAGCACCGCACCTAATCCAATGGGGCTTGCATCCGTTGTGCGGTTTATGTCAAAAAATGCGAGGGAGTCTTTGATTTTCTTAAATGCCTGTTCCTGTTTAATACCCCACTGCCAGGGTACTTTAACTTTTGTTAGTTCACGCATAGGAGCTTTTGTGGTGGCTACGTCTGGAATTAAACAACCGTAGTAAGTGGCCATGCCTAGAAAACTCCAAACCTCTGCAGGTGTAGTCGGTGCTTGTGCATTCTTGATGTCATTGACTTTGCTTGGGTCAGGAGAGACTCCATGCTCATTGAACACATAACCAAAAAAACTTAAGGTATGTTTTCCAAATTCACACTTCTCATTGTGAAGTGTGAGCCCTGATTCTTCTAGGCACCGAAGGGTGTCTGCAAGTCTTTTGGAGTGTTCTGATTCTGGCTTTCCATAAACTAAAATGTCGTCACTGATGTTTGTCACACCAGGTAGATCGTGAAGAACTTTTCGTATTTCATGTTGGAACACTTCTGCCGCCGCCGAAATGTCGAAATTGAGGCGGCAGTAATGTCGAAGGCCTAGGTGCGAGGAAAAAGTAGTTATGTATCGGGATTCTTTTGTAAGTCGTATTTGATGGTATCCCATCCTCGTCACCAGTGTTATGTCTCATAGGGGAGATGGGAGGCAGGGCCGGACTGAATGAAGTAGGCAGGGCCTGACTAACTAATGTGACGTTGGTTAATGCGCAGCGCGTAAAGAAGGAGACATGAGGCATGGTGCGGCCGTTGGGACGCAAACTGCCTTTTGGTGGTCTCACGCTCCCTTTTATTTTCTTGTTCACGTGAGAAAGGTCACATGGACATCACAACGCCGATGACCCAACACTTTTGCTGGGCCAAAGTTCTTCATTGTCTCTTCGCGGCAATGAACACTTGTCGTCAAGGTACACTGCATGCCTCTTCTTCACAGGACGTTCACAAGCTTTCGTCAACGAGCACCACTAAGATCAAAGCTGCTCCCTCCACGACAACCTTTGCATCTTGCTTCACCGTATCTCGACGACCCGCGGCTCCTGCATTAAAGGGAGTGCGCTCAAGAAGGGCCTGTCGACGACTCACAGAAGAGATACCATCAAATACGACTTACAAATAATACAGATAACTGGGCTAAAGAAAATGGTGTATCATTTGTAAAAAGTAAAATAAAAAGAAATTGTGCATCCACATTCCCCCCAAATAAACCTGTTCTTAAAAATCTCTGTTTGCCTATTTACTTAACCATTTAAAGTGTTTACATTTATATCTACTGTTGTATAATAGAAAGTTATTAAAGTGGTACAGTAACTGTGTACAAAGGAAACATCCAATCTATCCTAAAACGACTCACAGAAGATCTCTATGAAACCAGGTTCTTTGGGGCAGTAGAACTTTTATAGAAGGAGATAAGACTTTAAATAGACAAAACATGAAATGGGCTTGTAGTGCATCTTCATTTACAGGTTGCCCAGAGGGGGGATCCTCATACAGAGCTGTGCCTTGTGGTAGGGGCTAGTATTCTGCCAATTGTCTAACCAACTTGTCTTCCTCGTAAGCCTATGGTTGATATTGTTTTGCTGTGTTGATTCGTATGCTCTTTGGGGCTGTCAGCCGTGGTCGCATTTTAATGGAATCAGAGCAAAAGTGGTACTACCTAGGACTGTATATATTTACCATTTTAGAATTGTAAGAGCACAAAGTGTGTTATTGTGATTGTGTATATGGCATGAATCTTATTTATATAAAGACTGTGTTTTCACTAACATAGTGTGTGGACATCCCTTTGTGGGTGCTTGGGGACTACACTGTACTTAAGAACCAGCCTGCATCACATCCTGAGAGCTAAGCCTTGATTCCTCGACTACGTTACCAATAATATAGAATCTTGGCTGGGGTCCTCTGTGCCTCTCTTCTGCCATATAGATCGCAGGAGTACAAACACCCCCCTCCAGTCTTTAAATCCATGAATGAAAGCCATGATTAGTACCTATTAATGTGTTAAATTATATTTGGCCATGCACACTGCCCATTGTTGAAGGCCATCCTTAAAGCCGGTTACTGTTGTAATGTAATTAGTGATGTCATCAGTGATGTGATTTGTGATGTCATCATTGTGGTCATAGGCTGTGCCGCAGGGGGTGCACAGATAAGGTGGCTTTAGCTCAATTTCAGGGGTTTTGTTTTTTTAAGTTCTCACCTTAAAGTCCATGCAACTAAAGTTGTTTCCTTCAATTTCGAGTTTTTTTTTACAATGTATTGTTCACCTTAACATCCCTGCAACTAATGTTTTTTCCATGAATTGGAAGGGTTGTGTTATTCCATACATAATTGACATTAATATGCATAATTGACATTAATAATACTACAGATAATACAGATCGTGAAGAACTTTCTGTATTTCATGTTGGAACACTTCTGCCGCCGCCGAAATGCCGAAATTGAGGCGGCAGTAATGTCGAAGGCCTAGGTGCGAGGAAAATGTAGTTATGTATCGGGATTCTTTTGTAAGTCGTATTTGATGGTATCCCATCCTCGTCACCAGTGTTATGTCTCATAGGGGAGATTGGAGGCAGGGCCGGACTGAATGAAGTAGGCAGGGCCTGACTAACTAATGTGACGTTGGTTAATGCGCAGCGCAGCGCGTAAAGAAGGAGACATGAGGCATGGTGCGGCCGTTGGGACGCAAACTGCCTTTTGGTGGTCTCACGCTCCCTTTTATTTTCTTGTTCACGTGAGAAAGGTCACATGGACATCACAACGCCGATGACCCAACACTTTTGCTGGGCCAAAGTTCTTCATTGTCTCTTCGCGGCAATGAACACTTGTCGTCAAGGTACACTGCATGCCTCTTCTTCACAGGACGTTCACAAGCTTTCGTCAACGAGCACCACTAAGATCAAAGCTGCTCCCTCCACGACAACCTTTGCATCTTTCTTCACCGTATCTCGACGACCCGCGGCTCCTGCATTAAAGGGAGTGCGCTCAAGAAGGGCCTGTCGACGACTCACAGAAGAGATGCCATCAAATACGACTTACAAATAATACAGATAACTGGGCTAAAGAAAATGGTGTATCATTTGTAAAAAGTAAAATAAAAAGAAATTGTGCATCCACATTCCCCCCAAATAAACCTGTTCTTAAAAATCTCTGTTTGCCTATTTACTTAACCATTTAAAGTGTTTACATTTATATCTACTGTTGTATAATAGAAAGTTATTAAAGTGGTACAGTAACTGTGTACAAAGGAAACATCCAATCTATCCTAAAATAAATCTTTACAAGACTACTGCCTCCATATATGTACATGTGCTTTTTTTTAATGGTTTTATAGCCGCAGCTACCAAGGATGCATGTGTGGCTAAATGCAGCAACAACTTGGGGGTTATACACGCAGGGGGTAAGGGAGGCTATAATGAAATAGGTAGTTTTTGTAACACACACTGCATTGAAAGGATCAATTAAAGGACTTATGGATTTCAAACGACAACATACAGTTCTACATAACCAATTTCTATAAACATGACGGAGGACACCTACCCAAAGAAGGTAATGCAACATTTATTTATAAAAATCAAAGCTGTTCTCACAGCTGTCATCACAGAGAGCTACACAAATAGAACAGTAGCAACAACCGATAATAAACATTCAAACTCACATATTTTTCTTCCCCACCCAGTATCTTTCATAGCCACAGCTATTCGACGCAGCTGTAGATCTTGCTTTGTAGCCATGGCTACACATACATTTTTTTGGAAATTCAAAAACAATCTAATCAACCTTGAAAACTTATAATTATTGCACAGAAAATGCATGGTTAAATAGATGGGGCTACAACCACAGCCGCGCCTACAAGTATAACTAATAAAATGATGAAAAAGCATTGATGCGCTTACGGACGTGCTTTTTTATAGACGCGGTTATAGAAAATCCCCTTCAAAGCCATTTGCTGTTAGCCACGAATATACAAGAAAAACTATGAATAATAAAATGTATTTCCACTCCCCCAAACTCCAAACAAGTATCCATAACTCACCTTACAGCCACCCTTCCACTCCCCATGTTCCTCCTCCAATCCCCCAAAACACTGAAAGCATCTATGATGCTACTCCATCCAAAATGCTTGATAGCTGCGGCTATCACACATTCACAATCACGCTATGTGTCTTTTGCTGGTGTATAGCCATGGCTGCACAGGGTGCCACTTTTGCCTGTGAGTAGCAATGCTGCATGCTGGGTGGGTGATGGATAGCCATGGGTAAACAAACCAGTTGTTGCTATTTCTAGGCATGATTCTCAATGCACCAATCACACTCCTTTCAGCCGTGTCTATAAACCTTCTTTAAAAAACTAAAGTATCTGAGTATTGAATATACATGGTAAAAGAGACAACAGTAATACAATAGTACATTAAAGGCGTCAATACAATAAAGTACTGCTCATGGAGTTATTGAAAGTGGAATATTATAAGAAAGTAAACATAGTAGTTAGGATGCAGAAGATTGGAGTAAGGAAGTGTGGATGAATTTAAAAACAGGTAAAGGATTTGTTGGACACAAAGAATGAACCTATGGTACATAAAGACTTCTACCATCTAAAGCACAAAACGGTACAAAATTGTAACGCTAACCTGGTATCCACGGGGACGTCACTCAGCCTGCTCAAAACCTCTTACGACCTCAAACCCTTCCGTGGAGACTACTCGACTGGAGACTGGGCCTGAAACAGAGGATTGGTAGAGTTTAACTCCCTATTGTCTCTGTGTGCTTGAACCCCTTCTTCCCTGGGGTCCAACCCTTCCCTTTGATCCACAGCTCACCTTGTTTTCTTGGAAAGTGTGCTCTCTGTCCTGCTTTCAGCACAGGGGCGCATTGATTGATGCAGGCTCGTTGCTGCCTAGATACTTCACTGGCAAGAGGCCGACAGGTAAGTATAAAGAGTCTTTTGAACAGTTCTCTAACTTCGTTCCTTTTCTTCCTTAGATGATGGCTGGCGTCCGGGGATGGCGACGTGCTGCTGAGATGAGTAGCGCTGAAGGTGAGTGAGTGCGCGATGTGCTATGCGACCCTTTCATATTTGTATTGAACTGAGTTCTTTTTCTGTGTCTTTTAGGTGCCGCGACGTTTTCAGCGTGTATGCCGGTTATGAAGAAGAAATGCGTTGAGTAAGCCCGGTATGCAGCGCCTCTAGATGTTTCCACGCTAACCCGGAGTGTCTTTTCCCTCTTGCAGATGGATGAGGAGTTCCGGAGACAGAGTTCCCCCAAAGCGGCTGGGATTCAGGTAAGCGTTTGAAGCTCGTACAGTCTTTAAAAATAAGCGAAGATTGGGCCTTTGCCGTTTTTAGGTACTGGAGGTTCCGGTGGTCAGTTATTACGGTGATTGTGTGTCTGGCGCCCAAGAGGTAGTGCCGCCATGCCTTAAAGGCTGACTTAATGGCCAGGAGTTCTTTGTCTGTGATAGCGTAATTGAGTTCAGCGGGTGTGAATTTACGCAATCAGAAGGCAACAGGGTGTAACTGGCCCATTTTGGGGTCCTTTTGTGAGAGGACGGCTCCCATAGCCATGCTTGAGGTGTCCGTTTCCACCAGGTATCGGAGATCAGGGCGAGGGTGGCATAAGATTGGGGCAGATGTGAATCTTGCTTTGAGTTCCTGGAAAGCTTTCTGGGCTTCTGTTGTCCACTGGAACTTTTTGTGGCTTTTCCTTAGCAATGATGTGATGGGATGCACGATTTGCGAAAATCCTGGGATGAACCGGCGGTAGAAGTTTGCAAAATCCAGCATACTTTGAACCCCCTTGAATGAATTTGGGGATGGCCATTTCAGGGTAGCATCTACCTTGTGTACATCCATTCGGATTCCATTCAGGCTGAGAATAAAGCCCAGGAATTCCACCTCGGAGACGTGAAATGAGCACATTTCGAGCTTGGCATAGAGCTGGTGTTCAAGGAGTTTCTCCAATACGGATCGGATGTGTTTAACGTGGTCCTGCTTTGATGCAGAATATACTAGAATATCGCTGATGTACACTAGAGCAATGACATCAATAAATTCCCGTAGGACATCATTCATGAAGTATTGAAATGCTGCAGGCGTGTTGCAAAGGCCAAAGGGCATTACTTCATATTCGTACAAGCCGTATTTGGTGCGAAAAGCGGTTTTCCATTTTTCCCCCTGTTTTACGCGAACAAGGTGATATGCCCCCTCATGTCTAGGTTTGTGTAGATTTGGGCATCTTTGACTTGATCAAGCAATTCAGGGATCAGTGGCAGGGGGTAGCTTTTTTTACGGTAATCTGGTTCAGGGCGCAATAGTCGATGCACGTTCTCAAGTCCTCCTCCTTTTTCGGTACAAAGACTGTTGGAGACTTCGAGGGGTGGATGAACCCGTTGACCAGGTATTGGTCAAGATAGGCCTTCAGGTGCTGGTTTTGTGGTTCCGTGAGTGCGTAAATTCGCCCATAAGGGATTTGTGCGCCGGGTATCAGGTCGAGTTGGCAATCGTATGGTCGATGCGGTGGCAGGGTATTAGCCTGTTCTTTGTGAAAGACATCTTGAAAGTCCTGGTATTCACCTGGTAGGGTGCCGATTGCCACAGTCGCAAGCGTGGAGGTTCTGGTGTCTATTGGTTGTTTCTCTTGGCGATAACATGTGTGGGCACAAGTCTCGGGAAAGGCCAATTATTTTGCTCACCAATCGATTCGAGGATTGTGAGCTACCAACCATGGTATTCCCAAAATCAACCGGAACTGTGGTGCTTTAATGAGGTCGAAAACAATAGATTCTTTGTGTCCATCCTGGCACAGAATGGTTAAAGCTGCAGTGCATTTGGATACTTGACCAGAAGCTATTTCCGTGCCGTCGACAGTGGTAACATTGTCGGTGGTTGATTTAGGGCGTAACAGAAGCCCCATCTTTGCCGCAAGATCCTGGTCGATGTAATTCCCAACGGCTCCACTGTCAATGTACGCTCTTAATGCGTGCATCCGAGATGGTTGTTGGTGATTGATCAAGACCACAGAATGGGAGGTCTGTAGTTCACTTTCTTCGCTCGACAAGTGGACCCTTACACTTGCCGGGCTGAGGAGTTTTCCGATTCCTTGATGGTATTTTCCTTGTCCATGGCCCTTACCGTCCTCCTCAGTGGCTTCACAGGGCATTCTTTAAGGAAATGACCTGACCTTCCACAGTACAAACATAACTGCTGCTGTCTCCTTTTATCCCTTTCTGGTTTAGTCAAGGGGGATCTGACCCCACCGATTTGCATTGGTTCTCCCGAACCTTCCGTTGTGCGGGCAATATTGTCCTTTGAACGCACATACATAGGGCGAGGGTCCGGTCTGGTTCAATCTGCTCTTCATTCCAGCAACCTATGATCCAGTTGAACAACAAGGTCAATGAATTCTGAGCAGTCTTTCGGGGGGTTCACTACTTGTGCGAGAACATCCTTGAGCTCCCCCGCAACCTCCGATGAAATAACCTGGTTCTCTTCTCCACTGGCCATTCTGCTTCAACTAAGAGTCTATTGAACGTGGCTATGTATGTTAATAGGTCTTGATTCCTTTGGCGTAGGGACAGAAGTTCATTGTCTAATGCCTGCCCATGAGTACGATGGGCGAACAGCTTTTCCATCTCCTGCTGAAAGCCCCTGAAGTCATGCAGCAAAGGATCGTCTTGGGCCACAAAGGGTACAGACCAGTCTGCGGCGCTACCACTCAGGTAGGATAGCACAAAAGCGACCCATGATTGGTCATTCGGAAAGGCCCCTTGTCTACAAAGGAAATGCAGGTGGCACTGGTTCATGAATGTTGCAAACCTCTTTGGATCCCCCATAAATTGTTCACCCGGGGCCAAGGGAACTGCCCCAGGAAGGGTTATCTGAACGGGATTGGCTGATGGCGCTGGCATCGAGGGCACGCTTCCCGGCAATGGTGCTTGTGACTGGAGAAGTTGCCGGCTTAAATCATCATTGCGTTCTTTGGCTACTATCAGCTCTCTCCTCATGGTGTTGGTCTCCTGCCTGGCTGCATTTACTTCAGAATTAAGCTGCCCCAACATATTGGCTAACTGGTCAGTTTCTGACATTTTCATGGCACCCAGGTGGATTTTGATGTGAGGCTTTGTGTTCTGTAACGCTCACCTGGTATCCACAGGGACGTCACTCAGCCTGTTCTGACCTCTTACGACCTTGAACCCTTCCCTGGAGTCTACTCGACTGGAGACTGGGCCTGAAACACAGGATTGGTAGAGTTTAACTCCCTATTGTCTCTGTGTGCTTCAACCCCTTCTTCCCCGGGGTCCAACGCTTCCCTTTGATCCACAGCTCACCTTGTTTTCTTGGAAAGTGTGCTCTCCATCCTGCTTTCAGCGCAGGGGCACATTGATTGGTGCGGGCTCGTTGCTGCCTAGTTACTTCACTGGCAAGAGTCTGACAGGTAAGTATAATGAGTCTTTTGAACAGTTCTCTAACTTTGTTCCTTTCCTACCTTAGATGATGGCCGGCATCCGGTGATGGTGACGCGCTGCTGAGATGAGTAGCACTGAAGGTGAGTGAGAGCGGGATGCGACCCTTTCGCATTTGTATTAAACTGAGTTCTTTTTCTGTGTCTTTTAGGTGCTGCGACGTTTTCAGCGTGGATGCCGGTTATGAAGAAGAAATGCGGTGAGTAAGCGCGGTATGCGGCACCTCTAGAGGTTTCCACGCTAACCTGGAGTGTCTTTTCCCTCTTGCAGATGGATGAGGAGTTCCAGAGACAGAGTTCCCCCAGAGCGGCTGGGATTCAGGTAAGCGTTTGAAGCTCGTACAGTCTTTAAAAAATAAGCAAAGATTTGCTGAATGCTTTCTAATGCCTTTTTTCTGTTCTTTTCCCTTTTCCTTAGGAAGCGGCGTGCCGGGATGGGAATGACACCGCCGACGATACCAGCAGAACAGAAGGAGCGATGAATGATGGGCAGAAGCGCCACAAGGTAAGGCTGTTCCTAGCGGTGTTCTTGTTCTTGCAGGAGCTGAGCGCAGAAGAAAGATGTAGGCCTACTGGAGACCGATCCGAACACGGCGAGTGTCACGCTACAGGTGCAGAAAACACAAAGCATGTTTCCCAGCCTGGGTGTGGCTTAAATTGTCTCTGGGAATCCCAGGTGTCTGTGGGCTGAACCACACCCAAAAGACTAGACTGCACATGCAGTTCTGGGAACTGAAATATGTGGGGGCATCCATCTTGTCCCCATCAATGCTCAACAAGTCCCATCCCCAATGTTATCCTCTGGGAGTGAGTGAGTCTGGTGCCACAAGCGCCAAGTCTGACTCCAAGTGGGTCTTTGGAGGGATGGAGAGGCCCTGGAGGGCCATGTAGGTGATTGTGGCCTGTCTCCAGCCTGACATCTTGGAGGGCTGGGGACATGAGGGGCAGGAATCAAGACAACAATTGTGCCTTTTAATCTATCCAAAAAAAAAAGAGTTCAAACTGAAAAAACATGAAGAACTGTTAATAAAGAAGATCCAGCATTCATGACAGACCACAATCAATTATGGATTTCAACCAACAACATGTGACCACAAAAGTGATGGGTAGAAGGTTTTGAATGAATCTGTACCATTGGTGTTGCTCTGGGCACCTTCCACACCACCGTTTTTTAGGCCGTCTGCGCCATTGCAAAAGGGGTCCAGCCATATGCAAATCAGTCTGGTACTGCCACCAATGGTAGCAGCCCAGCCCTAACTGCTAGGCCAGGTGCCCTCTGCACGGAAACACAAGCAGCCCCAGACATGTTTTGGCTTTGTTGGGCCTCCTCAGTGAGGTACAGCCTGGTTCCCTATGGCGCAGCGAGCAAGGGGCCCACGTCTGGGCATACCCTCCCTCACATAGTGAGACAAACTGTGACCACAAAAGTGATACAAGACCGAAACACGAGTCTGGGTTGCTGTTGGTACTCTTGTTCAGAGGAGAATTGCCTAGCATTACGGTGCTGGACTGCCCCAGGGCAGTACAAACACTGATATGTTTGGGATATTTCTTCTCTGTGAAAGATAGTGAGCTAAAAACTCTGGGTAAGTCTCTCGTAACCAGGACTAATGTCTGTCAGAGGGACTCCCAGGACCAACCTTGTTAATTTGCATATTTAAGTAACTTTGGGTCTCACCCTAAGTTACTAGGGGAATCCAGACGTGGACCCCTTGCTCACTATTCTTAGAGAGGCACAGCTCCACCCTACTGATGAGGTCCAACCTGACCGAAACACGTGTCTGGGGTTGCTGTTGGTACTCTTGTTCAGAGGAGAATTGCCTAGCATTTTGGTGCTGGACTGCCCCAGGGCAGTACAAACACTGATATGTTTGGGATATTTCTTCTCTGTGAAAGATAGTGAGCTAGAGACTCTGGGTAAGTCTCACATAACCAGGAATAATGTCTGTCAGAGGGACTCCCAGGACCCCCCTTGTTAATTTTCAACCAACTACATACCGTTCTGCATAACCAATTTCTATACACATGACGGAGGGCACCTACTCTATGAAGGCAATGCAAAGTTTCTTATACAATCAAAGCAGTTCTCCATAGTCTATCCAAAACAGTGTACCTAGAACTACATATCACATATAAATCGACAAATTCAATGAAAAAACATCCCAAAATGTGTTTCACTATAACCGCGGCTAGAGTTCATTGACTTTTCTTTATAGCTGCAGTTACAAGATACTTAGGGGGGGTCACATAGGTTTCAATACGTATATTCATTTTAAAAAGTACTCCTTCAAATACATAAAGTGTACTTTTCAGCATTAAACCCACAGCTCCGACATTCAGATGCTGCTACAGTTGACCTCGCCTCCAAAATTCAACACCCCAATGGTCTACAACGTAGCCGCCGTTATGCATATATGTTAAAAAAAAGATCTATTTAGTTCCCTATATATACATCAATTGAATAAGTATAAAGATGTGAGGCTATGGTTAATGTCTAAGATAGAAAGGCTGCAAATATGACCACTGGATGTAGAAAATGAAAGCTTGTGCATAGATGAAAGTGCATTCAAATTACAACAAATACAATGAAATAAACCTTCAACCTCACCAACATGAATACAAAAAACGAAATGCTGTTGATTGACAAATCTAATTTTGTAGGTCCATGTTAGTGAAAGTTAAAAAATACATAACAAAATACTTGCCACAGAATCAGAGCAGATGAAAAAAATGATAATTAACACCATCTGATAGCAGTGGTTAATATAACTAACACACACAACACTGCAAATAAACCTTTAAATATGGAAACATTTGTTAACACTTACTCTCTCATCAGCCACACTCCTGCCCTGTGCACAGTGAGAGTTCTGAACCAAAAGGATAGAGCTCCAGAAAATAGTGGCTTTTATACTGTCCAGAAGGAATACCAAAAAATGAGGACTACATATTAATAAAACTACTCAAATGGATGCCACATTTTCACTAGAACCCATCACAGAGAGCTACACAAATAGAACAGTAACAGAAACCAATAACAAACAATCAAACTCACATATATCTTTTTCCCCACCCAGCATCTTTCATAGCCACAGCTATTCATCCCAGCTGTAGATCTTGCTTATTAGCCGCGGATACACATACATGTTTTTACAAATTCAAAAACAAACTAAGCCAACCTTCAAAAGCAGTCACTGACTATGCGTCCGGTCACGGACATCGGGTGGCATGCAACCTGCTCAGAAAAGCAGGGTCTCTCTTACATAGTGGTGCCATTCAGCAAACACAAGGAACATATACAAACAGCACCATGTACATGAGTTGCAATGGAAAATAGAGTAGGTCTGCAAACTGTGTACTTATGAAGCAATCAGCAAAAAGGTATAGGGAGTACAACATAACGGAATGCACCAACAAGAAAAGTGACGTCTCTCTTCAACAATCTTACTGCACTGCTGCTTTACATAGGAACAAATAACGAACAGCCAGAGTAAGGACTGGAAAATACTAAAACCAGAATGTAACTGTAACATAATAAGCACACTAAAGTTTGTCTAATAATTGCAAAGGTGGTGCAGTATACAATAGTAGATAAGCATAACATTTCTTTTTTTACACAGCAATGGCAAGCACCTTGCAGTGGCTGGAAGAGATTTTCCCTCATGACAAAGTGACTTACGATAGGAACCCCATTGGTAGGCACCGCAGTCTGAAACGTAAAATATATAATATCTATTGCCTCATGTACACCAAACAGATTTTTCTTTCTTTAAGAGAACATATTGGAAAGGAAAGCAAGGCAGCACCAGCGGAACCCCTTCCACAGCAGCATATGGGCACAGGAATGTAAAGAAACTCTGTACATAGGAAATTGGACAGCTTGGAAGACAAAATGGAAGAATTAGTGAACAATTTTGTGCCCTTAAAAGATTACTTACAAGGACATATTATAGACAAAATAAAATACCACTGCCCGACCTGCACGTGTACCCCTTCCTCATTTCACAGCCCGCCATCCCCTTGAAATCCGTGTGATCAGACACCTTGCGATTATACTTCAATCCCTTCCTCCCCTCACAACCAACTTGTACAAATCCCCAATTCCTCACAATATGTTTCCACTTTTCCTAACCCTTCCCTTTCCAATTAGTATTTATGAATGTGTGGAAGTAAACGTTGTTATATAAATTGTTGCTGAGTGTATATGTGGCTTTTCCTTTGTTTTTAAAATGCCTTTATGACTCAGTGGCGCACAGTACTGGTGGAAATGACCGCAATTAAGCAAAAGGGAGCTGTCCTATGGACACTGCACCTGCCTGGCCTATCCGCAATCACAATGGAGGCATCCGCATGTCCGCATTTTGTGAACCACCTATGATTAGTTGTAGGAGGGGACGTTTGTCCATTGCACAAGTACACGCATGCGTATCTCTTCCTCTTGTCTCCTGGTGACACTGGCCCTGTCCAGCATATTCGAACAAACTTGTGACAAACTTTAATTAGTTTGAGCCAGCCACGCACGTCCTACAGGTAGCTGTACATAAAAACATCCCATCTGCCATACCCCACAAATACCTAGCTTGTCCCAAAACGGTCGGCGCACGTGTGTCGCACTATTAATCAGTCCAGAGATCCCAACCATGTGCATAGGGCACCTATGCACATGTGCACAAATAATTTGCCCAAAACGCGTCCTGCAGAGAGCTGTCCCAATCGAGAACATTCGTGACATCACCATGCCACCG
This sequence comes from Ambystoma mexicanum, assembly GCF_040938575.1. Taxonomy (NCBI): domain Eukaryota; kingdom Metazoa; phylum Chordata; class Amphibia; order Caudata; family Ambystomatidae; genus Ambystoma; species Ambystoma mexicanum. Next base: position 435,883,623 of record NC_090937.1, read on the forward strand.
CACCCAAGCTGCGCATGGGCCCTTATTTCGCTGACACAATCTGCACCCTTGGACAGCAGAAAAGTAGAGGGTTCTGCAATCTGCAGCGTGTTCTTGGGAAGTACATGCTTACAAACACCCTACAATTTGCCATTGCACATGTATGTATTTGTTTGAATGAAGTAGGCCTGGTCTTCCGGGTGCAGGGTCTCCACAGCAGCCCTACAAAAGGCCACACCCCAGAGCTTCTCTGCAATCTGTTTGTAGCTTTTCAGAACAGAGTAGCGGCCCACATAGCTTTGAGTTGGAATTGATGTCAGACCAAATATGCTGTGCTACATTACCTTTGCAAGTAATGGCAACCATGTCAGGCCGGCTCACTACGCACAGTAATGGAGAAAAGTATTAACGCCCCTTCCTGTGAACCACACCCTCAGTACCGATAATCATCACTGTCCCATTCCCATGGTAGCATGCTGAAAACGGTAGTATGTGGCACGTGCACTTCCACAAGTACTGTGAGGGCCACGCCCCACTAAAGCAGAAACAGTCCTTCTTCCCTTTCCACTATTTTCTTTCCAGCACGCCCTCATTGGTTACTGTTAAATAGTCACAGACGCATCCACCAATCACATTGAAGAGTTCTCCATGCAACACTATCAGTTCTGTACAACAGTCCTCTGCGTACACACCACACCCGGAAACGTTATTGCGCAATCCCTTAGCCTCCAGAGTCCCATTTCCATGCCTGCCATCCTCAAAAGCTCCATATGTGGATTTTGTGCTGCGTGCAGGCATGGGGCAATACATTGCAACCAGGGTAGGAGATTTCGTCTTTAGTGGTGGCTCTGAAAATAACATTTTTTTGAAGGTACTTCTAGAGAAACACCTTTTTTTTAGGATTTTGTGTTTTCTTCTCCTCACAATCTTACAGTAAACTCTTTAACACATCATGTAGATGGGCAAACCAAACCGCATGACCATTGGGTGACAACAGAATGCCATTTGCATGGAAAAAATCAGTATTTTGAGAATTAATCATGTCATTGTTGCACAAGAATATCCCACGAGTGGACACAAAAATCACACATGCTTCTGTTGATGAGACCCATTGCAGCCTCTGTCTGGGAACAACATATATTAGGATAGTCCAATACTCTTCTTGGTGGTATGGCTGAGAAAACCACCTTGGCAGTGGGAAACAGCCTCTTCACTGCATTCATCAACCTCTTCAGTTCATGGAACAAACGTGAACAAGCCACATAACCCAAATGCATGCCGCCATAGTGCATGACGAGAACATGAACAGTAGCGAAACTGGCCACTTGTCTACAAAGTGCAAGCATAGTGCCATAACTGCAGACATGGACAGTGCACCACAATGAGTCCACACCTTCCAAACCAAAGTCACCATCATAGTGTCTTTCCTGGGCATACTTGTGCAGATATATCATAAAGGCATCACCCAAAATCAACACAATGCGTCTCTCCATGTCAGCCCGTCTCACTACGCAGAGTAATGAAAAACAGTATTACTGCCCCTTCCTATGAACCACACCCTCAGTAACTGATTGGATAATCCCCACAGTACCATTTCCATTGGCCAGCATTGTGAGAGCGCAGAATGTGGCACGTGTGCTTCCCCAAGTACCGCGAGTGCCGTGCCCCAGTAAAGCAGGAGCAGTGCTTCTTCTCTTTCCACTATTTTTTTGTCCAGCACTACCTCATTGGCTACTGTTAAATAGTCACACACGCATCTACCAATCACATCCAAGACATCAGCATCTAACAGTCAGTTCTGTACAACACTTCATATGTATCGTTGCACATTCAGACTGCAAGTGTTGTGTCATTCAAAAGCACATCCAGTAGAAAGTTCAGTAAAACTATACAAGATTTCTGCATCCACATTCATTCACACGGCCACCCATCACCACAAAGTAGAGGTATGAATACTTTTTCTACAGTATGTTTACAAATCTGTTATAAGTGCCTCTAAACATGGTATCTGCCATCGAACGTCTATTACATACTTTAAAAGCATACTGTTTTTTCTCCCATCACCTACCATCAAGTGGCACTTAAATGGTATATGCTTTCAACATTTTCATTTACCCATATCACCCATTGTAATATCCAAACAGGAATACTCTGCTTTCCTTCTGACAATGCTACACATTTTTTTTCCGCACTAACGCATCGCCTACATAATTGGTAAACATATCACACAAAAGCAGCACTAAATGTATTGTAGCAACCTAAACCAAGCAGACATTGCATGCATAAAACAGGATGCCTGCCACCTACCTTGCACACTTCACACCATTTTTCCTGCACTAACCCATTTCCTACAAAATTCATAAAACTATCGCAAAAAACCAGCACTGAATGCATCTTGCCAACGTAAAAGAAGTACATAAAGTGAATGCATACAAACAGAATGCCTGCCACTTTCCTTCCATACTTCAACCATAGGTTTCTGCATGTCTCTGTACAAATACTTCTTCTGCCACAGTTTTTGCATACACACCGCACCCAGAAAACTTATTGCGCTATGCCTTAGCCTCCACAGTCCGATTTCCATGCCTGCCATCCTAAAAAGGCCCATATGTGGCATGTGCAATCCTGAAACTACTGCAGAGTCTGCAGAGTAATCATGCTACTAACAGGAGAGGGGAAAGACATTTGAAACAGGGTAGGGGATTTCATTTTCAGTGGTGGCTTTGTACATTTTGTTTTCTTTTTTTGCGTGCTTGCAAAGACCATTTTGTCTTTTTCTCGTTATCTGATTTTTTGTTTTCGTCTTCTCCTTACATTTTTACTGAATTCTGGTCAACGCTTCTTGCACAGTATAAAAGAAAATAGCATTGCCAATGGCAGGCAAAGAAATGCCATTTGCATGCAAACAGTGCATATTTTGTGAAATCATTATCTCATAGAGGGTGGAGAACATCCCATCAGTGCACATAAATGCACACATGCTTCTGTTTATAAGACACCTTCCGAGCTCTGGCTGAGGAAAAATTACACCGACATGGTTCCAATCTCCTCTTGGTGGTATGCATGAGAAAACCACCTTGGCAGTGGGAAAAATCTGCATACTGCATGTGTGATGCAGAGGACTTCATTGCGCAAAATGTGTGATGTTGAGGACTTCATTGCGCAATATCGTAAAGCACTTCCAAAAGCCAGGGTGCTATAAGGGGCAAAACGTAGCAAACGCAAATGGTCACGTGTGGCAATGACCTACACCATATGGTAATGTACGCATATCACCTCACTTTGGGTGTTCTATCAAGTGCACAATGTCCTCCACAACCATTCTTTAAAGATCACCACCCTTGGAGAGATGCAGAGTTAAAACTGCATGGCTGCATTATTTTGTGGTGGCTGTCATCAAGGCCTAGGTTATTGGGTGCATGATGACAGAACTCAGCACCCTGTGCAATGGACACTACCCAAGCCAATAAAATATGCCGTTCAACCCCATCTACTTCTGTGCACACTGTACTTCATCACTGCAACCAGTGCACACACTGCAAGACTGTTCACTCCATCAGCTGCAGCCATGGACTAAACACTGTAGGATGTGCTAACAATCACCACATCCATGGAACCAATAATGTATGCAATGCTGACGAACCACACACACAAGGCAACAATGTGAAACCTACTTGCAACCAGGACACAAAGTTGTCAGTGCAAGGCCTCCACCCATGCATCGCATGGGCTACGGGCTTACCACACACAACACACCATAGTACACGCTATGTTGCAATGTTCATGTCATGTGCAATGCACTCCCCTTCTGTAATTGAGCTGCCATCAGTCACCAGGGTAGGAGGTCGCTGCACAAGCTATCGTGCCGTAATGAAGGCTGACTGTATTCACCACACGTGGTAGTCGACTGTGGAGGGACCCGCAAATTGGAGCAGTACTCACAGATTCTGAAGGCACATCACTGTCTTCTTCCACTTAATGACATTTCTCAGATGAACCACTTCTCACTACCCACCCTTTCCATCCCTTCTTCCCACCACCACATGGTGTAAAGTATGTTTGCCGGGCCCTTTCGGCACTGCACTTTTCTCCGATACACCATGGTGGCGTTTCCCAAAACATTTGATGCACAGCACGCTTCCCTCCAGCCAACCACCGGCCGCGTCCAATGTTCGCCAACATCACGGCATACTGCAAGCCAATGAGACTTTTGTCCGCGGAGCGAACAGGGAAATGGGTCCGTGCAGTGGAGACAGATATCACTAATTTTTTGAGACGTACATTTCAGTTCTTTGCAACAAAAGTACTGGTTGGATTTCCACCAAACACACAAAATCACGTTTTTGGAACCAAGCCCCCACTCCTGCCGTGAATTTGGTTAAAATCCGTCCAGCCGTTTGGGCTGTAGCCGTGTGCAAAGTTTTTGCCCATTCATTCTATGGAAAAAAACTCGCCCCCCCCCACGAAACCTCACCCGACTTTCCCAAAAAATCCACCGAGCCCCATAAACGTTTTTGACAAAGTTTAATCCTAATTCGTCCACGCCAAGCAAAGTTATAAGCCGCCGAAAAAGTGGTCTTCCTATGGGTTTGGCAACTTAACCCTAACTACACTGCCGCTAGGCCACACATCCACATGTAGATGTACAATCTAGATTTGCAGATGGTGTTGAAGTAAAGGGGCAAGAAATAAGCCTCATGAAGTCATGCAGTCCAATCGTGGGGAAGGAAGGAAATGTATTAAAATGTGAAACATGTTTCTGAAGAGAAGTCGCAATATTAACCGTCATTTGTACAGTCACAAGGCTGAGATTGGTCAGATGGTGCCAACATTTGGGTCTCATGAGAAAGTGATGAAGTGATTATTTTGGTTGCGACACTGTCTACACCTCACAAAATGATTGATCAATTAAAAGGGAAGAAACCCACCATGGAACGATTGAGGTGGGTCATCCAATGGGAAACTGATTTGTTTTCTTGCAAAATGTTAGAATTAACTCCGTCCAATTAGGAATGGAGAAGCTGGATAACCTGATAGTTAGGTCATTGTCAACAGGTGGTCGTTAGATTGGTCATGATGAATTGGATAGGCCAATAAGGCTAGGTATTGTATAGATTTCTGTAGGTCCAATCAGGTGAACAATAATTTACATATATCCTGTAACAATGTTAGAGCTGTAATGTCACTCCTACAAAAAACGCCATTTAATGACACGTCAAATGATTTTTGAATTTTTCCCGGCCGAGGCTGCATATAATACACTTTTGTTTTTCTTTCTACTCATGCATTTTTATTGGCTCATTGGATTGATTTTTGACTAATCAGGTTTTTGAGGCTACCCAGTGGTCGAAGTGAGCGGGAGCGGTTGGGAGCGGTGCTCCTCTACTTTTTAAAATTAAGGTTTACTGTTCCTATTTTCATTTTAAAAATGAACCGTTCCGGTATGGTTTTGTTTTAAAAATAAAAGTGTAGGAAGAAGTTGAAACTTGCACTTTCAGTGCACTACACTGAAGGTTCCTTTAAACAGCACTGGCATGTGTTTGGGGGTTTGTATTGTGTGTGGGAGGGGGCGTGGTGATGGATTTGTGTGGAGTGGGTGCAGGTCAGCAGAGAACATAGTTCCACTTCTTCTTTTCAGACACGTCGACCACTGAGCATACCTTACAGTGGGTTTGGTTCCGGCAATATTGGTGCGGGGGAAGGGAATCGTCGAGGTCTCCGACTGCGTTCTGTGGTTAAATACTCAAGGGAAAAAAAGAGGAAAAAAGCTTCAAGCACTTTTTTCAAGCAATAGACACACATTTTACAAGAATTTCTATTGCTTTGGCACCTACACCGAAACCTACAAAATGCAAGTGTGCTTGCCATTGCTGTACTCTCACTTGTTTGGTGTACTTCTCCTCAACACACAAATCAGTGCCCCTCCCCGAAATTCTGGCCAAAGTCTCTAAAATGGCCTATTATCCATTGAATTCTCTTCTAACCTGCACTATCCCAGCTAAAATTCCCCTCCCCAACCAGCCAGAGCTCAGAGCTGCGCCCTCCTCTTCCAACACCATCCACTATTTGAAGTTTTAACTAGTCTGCTTTATATACATTTTAGGCCAAACCCACTAGTACTTTGCGCAACAAACCATGGGGAAAACCCATAAAGTTCAATGTGGTCAACATTTGGAAATTCTAGGGTTTGAGTTTTTCAAGAACCATCGCACCCACGCGAACCTAAAGCATCATCGCCCTGAGCCAATATGCCGCACGCACCATCTAGTGTAAGGACTGGGGGAAGCGGCCACGCTGCTCCTCTCCGTAGGAACCTTCCAGAGGTACCCAGGAAGAACTTTGTATTGTCCACAGAAACACCCACGCCAGTTCTCACAGTGCATTTCAAAGGCAGATAAAGGCCACCGCGCATGACATAACAGCACAGCAAATCTGTGTTGTGCCCGGGGGCCGTAAGAAATAGTCACGACCAATCAAATGTAGCCGGATCGCAGAGTTATGCACTTATCTTGATTGTGTGCGTGTGTTCACAAAAAGTAAGTTTGGTGAATAAGAACAGCATGTTTCTAGCCATGTTCTTCTCCTTCATGTACACAAGCTATCAAGCAACAAGGACGATTCGGTCAGGGGCACAATGCTGCTGCTTACAGTGCCATCCTCCTCCTGTGTATTTAGGGGCGATCGCAGATTTGCAGTACACGGCCCTAGATTATGGAACATCCTCACCCTTGAGATTGGGGCACTTTATTCTGTATTCCAGTGTCGCAGAACCCTAAAAACCTGCCTCTTTAAATAAAATAATCTAGGGAAGCATAAAGTGGCTGAAACCGCCTCATTTTTTAGTCGAGTTGACCACCTCTTTCTTCCAGCTATTGTATCATCTGCTCCCTGATGCGGTTAAGTCCGTCTAGAGCATTATATGAATGAATCAAATAAAAAATGTAAACACAAACAAGAGTGCATTGCATCTGCAACGTGGTAAGACTATTTATTTATTTGCATTTTTAAAGCGCTCACACGGCCCGGGGGCTTCAAGGCGCTGTTACAGAATGTGTTGTTGTTGGTGTCTTAGTTGCATATTTATAACCGCTTCAATACCCAGAGGTTTCTAAGCACGGACCCGGCGAACCAGTGTTGCTTCGCGTTGTCTTGCATCCAAGGCGAGCACTTTGCCACTGAGCTATCCTCCCCGACTAATCCTTTCTGTTAACTTGTTGGACTTGGAAGTGAGATGATGGCCTGACACTCACTGGATATGAGAAAGAATTGTATGTAAAATAATGTCCTAGACTGCGCACGCTGTATGTGGATTATTGTACATTACACAGTGTTGATGTTTAGGTTTTCTAATTTCTGCTTACTTTCCTCTTAATGCTTTCGCGTTACTTAGCTGCCTTTCAAGGGACAGGCCGCATCAATACATGGTGATTTCCATAACGACGATGATTCCTCTGCCTTCTCTGGAAGCCCGGACGGAAAATCTGCATATTATCTAAATGCTCCAACAGACAAGGGGGCAATTCGGCAATTCCTCCACTTCGTTTCCTTTCAGACTCCGGAACGATACTTCTGTCTGCTGCAGCTATGGGCACTTTAAAAAATGCGTCAATTACTCCCGAGGAACAGCTTCATTTGGCATGGCCAGAGCCATTCCATTCTATTACGCCGCTCGAAGAGCAGCTATTTTATTTACGCAGACAAGAAACAAACCAAATAGCCGACATTTGCATAATTTAAATGAAAAACACCGAGTCCAGTGCGGACGTTTATTGGTCGCACAATTATTCAAGGGAAACGAGTGGCATGTTTGAAAAGCTCGTCGCTTGTTCTGGCATGCAATCTCAGTCCTAGGCCCGCGTTTCTCATTAGGCATATGTTTCTCACAGTGTTTACCCATCGGCGTGGTTGCAGATGCAGTGCGATTGCCCGGCTCCCCGACCCACGTGAGATAAGACTGAAGGTGGGAAACTGTATTTTATTAATTTATGTTTGTTTTTCTGGTTTTATGTTAGGATGGGCAAATGATAATAACTTAGAGAGGGCCGATGCAAGGATCTTTGCCACCCCAGGTGAAAGGACATTTTGAAATCCCCCGACTATCACACAAAGGTGCCCTCATTATAGCAGACCCCGAAATGGCACTTCACCTCCTGCAGTTTCACTGACATGTTTTGGGCCTTCTTTTTTTATAACAACGTAAAATCAGATCATTCTCTTACAGACAATCTATAAGACTTGAGCAAGATTAGAAACAATGGCCAGAGCAGGCAGGAAAAGATATACAACTACCAGGTAGGATCCATGATATCAGGCACAATTAGAAACAAGCATTGGCAATGGCAACAGTTTGAGCTTTTTTGTAGGCAGCGGAAACACACGTGACAGGCACAGACGTAGTGGTATTAATTGGCCATTGATGGTAGCAGGTGGAACATTGTGCGATTACCAGGCAGATACCTAATACCTATACACAAACCAAAACATTTTGCTTTGCTGATCCTTGTTTTGAAAAGGGCTTCAGTGAAGGACACAGAGGGTGCTTATACATTGAGTGGCTAAAGGCAGACCTGGTAAGACATTTCTATTACACCAGTAGCGGGATTACAACTCCAATGAAGTCATCAGCTCTCAGAAGACTGTTTTGAAAAAAACACTTGCAGACACTGGGCCTCATTACAAGTTTGGCACTCTGGAAATACAGGTGCCGGTAACAACATACCGGCACCCTTTCTGGACCGCCAAACTGTAGGTTTGCTGTTAGGGGCACCGAACTCTGGATAGGCCTGGCCTGCCGAGAGTTCCGGCCCCTACAAGCATGCTTTTCCCTGAACCACTGGCACCGTTGCTAACGGTGCCAGTGCTTCAGGGTTCCATCCCCATGGAGTCCTATTGACTCCATGGGAATGAGAAATACCTGGTCCGCCGCCGCCTAAAATATCCCGGGATTACAGGTGGTGGAAACAGTGTTGCAGGGTTGGCAGTAACCTCGTAATGAGGCCCAATTGAGTACAATGTTTGATTGTAAGGCTTGACTAAAATGAGCTCAAAGAGTTCCCATGAGGAGGTGTTTTGGGCGGGGGGCAGGAACTGGATGGGAATGGCCAAAAGGAATAGCAAGGCCATGGGCTGTCAATGGGTGGGAAAACAATAACCTATTGTGTCCCTTCCTATAGGCCAGTCCTCCCTATTTGTACTCTAATGCAAAGCAACTCCTAGTAGCCCAAACTAAAAATGGCCTTCAAGCATTGCCACCCACACTCATCATACCGCTGTCTCCCTCTCTTTCTCACACACACACACACACACACACACACACACACACACCACCCCCCCCCCTGCTGCTGCTGTTTCCTTATACTAACACTTTTGACTCTCAGACAAGCAGCCCCCGATTTGGATGTGAAGCTACTGCTGGCATTGCTTGCAGTGTCTTTGCCCTGCCTCCACCCACATCTATTCTGCCAACACTAGCCGCAGTTCTAGCTTGGGGGTGGTGAGACTCCTCCCCCCTTGCACCTTCCTTCCAGGCATCGGAGATGGCAAAGAAATACCCTTTGCAGGGCATGCCTTCACAGGTTAGCAGAGGGAATTATTTTGCCATCTCAGATTGTCTTGGAGGAGGATAGGAGCAGGACTACCCCGGAAGCCATGTGCAGCTGGTATGCGACCCAAGGCATCCTCTGACAGTGCAGGTTTGTTCCCCTGCCCGGGTGATTACCGCCAATGGGTCACCATTAGAGCTGTATGGAAAACGGGGCAGTGGCTCTTCTTCCCCACTTGGACGCCACGAGGAAGAGCGTGGATGTGGTGAAGTGCCGCTCCCACTAGGTTTCAGAAAAGTGACCTAGCATGCAGTGAAGAGCTGGGAGTTTTATCCAATTTGACTGGCCATTTCCCGCAAACTGTGCCCAAAAAACACCCACTCAACTTGGTGAGCAAAGTGAAGAATTGAGTTTCGTGAATATGGACCAGATCTATGCTTCCTTAAATCAATATACCGGTGAAGCACTGGCAGAAACAGTGCAATTTTAAGTCACATGCAGAACAAGGGCCACCCCTTGCACCGGGATCTGTATCTCTACCCATACAGTCCCCCCTTTTTCTTCTGCACTTATCAGATATACCCTATCTAACTAATCATGCACTTGCCACTTGCTGGCTGCATTACCACTTTTCACTGCCTTTATTTATTTATTGCACTTATTATTTATTCTGTTCGGCACTCTCCACCTCTCCCCCTTCCACGCACTTGCCACCTTTTCCATGCACTTGCGCATTCTTAATGTCATTGGGCCTAGTAGGACCGTTGTTTTTGTTCTCCCTTGTTTCCCCTCCCTTTGCTTGGTCGCGCTCTGAAACACTTGCGTATGAGCGCGATACAAATAAAATATCATATCATTTAACTCAAAGCACCTGTTGCAGGAATGCAAACTTCCCTAACATACAGGAAAAGTATAACTGCAACAGAGCAAGTCACCCCAGATATAGAACAGGTACAGGAGAGGAAGCTGCATTGAGACCTTCACTCAAACGCTTGCACAGGAGCACTGCAAGTACTGTCGCAAACCAAACAAGCACTGCAATGGCAGCAGTGCCAGCTTCCCTCACAGCCACCCATAGCAGTCCCTGACTAGGCAGCAGTGCTGCACATTTCCCAAAGGTATGAGCGTTCCTCACAAATACAGCACGCCCAGAAACTACATAGACATTGACAGCACTGGCTTCCCTCGGAAATAGAATAGGTGTAGGAAAAACATAAGTAGGGCTACTGCAAGCTTTCCTCAAAGATGTATAGTATGTACAGTAGTGCAAGCTTCCCTCAAAGTCTATCCGATACAGCATGGGCAGGGCCCGTGGAAGCGTTCCTCACAAACATGTACATAATGTGCAGGGTCACTGCCAGATTCCCTAGCAACCAAGTACACCTTCAACATGGACAGAGCTAGTGCAAGCTTCCTGCTCAAATTGGTACGGCATTACCTTGGCCAATGCACACTTCTCTCTCAAACAGGCATAGAATGGGCAGAGCCAGTGCATGTTCCTTCAGAGGTAGGTACAGGTACAGGTAGATCACGGACAATGCTAACATGTTTCCCTACTAATAAATTCTCACATGGACAGCATGGGTAGGGCCAGGTCAAGTGTCCCTCACAAATAGGCACATGTATAGCATGAAAGTGCTGGTGCAAATGTTGGTAGGAAACAGATACAACACGTAGAGGATCACTGAATTCTTCCCTTTCAAATAGGAACAGCATGGGCAGAGCCAGTGCAAGCTTCCCTCACACACAGGTACCAGTTGGACAGTGACAGTGCAAGCTCCATGCGAATGCCTACTAGTATGGCCTTCTGGGACCAGTGCAAGATTGCCTTACAAATCTCCACAAGTACAGCATTGGCAAGGCACCGCTCTTCAAAGGCCTGCACAAACCACTTTCATGAATGGGTGCATGCAAAGCATATACATGATCAGTGCAAGCTTCCCTGACATGCATGTACAGGTGCTGCATGTGCAACATCAGTGCAAGCTTCCTTTACAAATGGTTACATATGCAGCAAAGACAAGCCGTTGCAAAAAAGCTCGAAATAGGTACAGGTAAAGCATTAGCAGAGCCAGGGAATGTTCCCCTCAAACACACAACTTGCAAAGCCTGGACAGTTGCAGTACAAGTTTAGTTTGCAAATAACAGTTACAGCTGGCTCCACGCTGTCTACTAGCTTCCTTGCATGTGGAGCTCTCTTCTTTTAGGTGCCCCTCTCCCACAATCATATGCTCTTACCAGAAACTGGCTGGGGAGAGTGGCAGGTACAGGTTGGGGTGGTGGGGGTGTAAGTGGAAGGGCTAGATGAAGAGAACATGAGGCAACCAGTGCAGCCATTTGTAGACACACACACACACACACACACACACACACACACACACACACACAAACATACATACATGATCTTGCTAACATGATCACTCACTAAAAAAGGTATTGGCCATTGCCAAATGCAGGAAGTCCCCATTTCCATGTCTGCCCAGCATACCGGCTACCCAATATCAGGCTGTCCTAGGAGATGGTGTACCAGATGGGAAGTCCTAACACTGCAGACCAATACAGCTTAGCTGCGGCACATATAGCCCTTTTGAACCCAAGTACATTGCTGACAAAGCACTAAAAGCATCGCCTACATTCCTAGTCGCCCTCAGTAGCCTATTAGGTGCTCAGGTTCAGCTCTTAAGTTCAGTTTGGAAGGTCAGACATTTATTTTATCATGCAGTGATGAATATTCCTCCATGACCCACCAAAGTATTCATTTAGTGTCACTCCTTTCACAGCAAATGTATTACAACAACAGACAACCCACATACAACTGTGACAGGTTGAGCTCTGTACATTCACTCTCAACATGCACGTAGTTCAGCCAGCATGCTTATCTTAGTATTATTACCTGCACTAGACAAACAAACACTGACATACATGGGCAAGACCTGACCATTGTGGTTCAGCCTTGACAGAAAACTGTATATCAGTGCTTCCAAGAAATGCTAGCAGCAATGAATGCACCCATTATTCATTATTTATTCAAGCAGGAGTTTTAAAGATACATGGATGAACATACTTCAGCTTGAGAACAAATTCTGCAATAATTCATCTATAATATAATAATTTATTGTGATTTAGTCAAAATATTAGAACTTTACACAAAACATTACACAGAACTTTACAGTAATTCATTTTTGGGTGTCAGTACTCAGCGACATTCCTTAAATAAGTTATATTTATCAGGTTGCTCATTCTAATTGAAATGTTTAAGAGAGATGTGCTCCAAGCACATCCTACTTTGTTCTATTCTAAGATTGTGTGGACAAGGCAATTCTGCTTCCGGCTTCTTGATGATCAACTTGCATGAACGTCCACCCCATCTCCCTCCTACTCCTATCCGTGCAGTGGCTGCTTCTTCGGGCCCATGCTGGGACTCCATGCATTCCAGGAGGGAGCTACCAAGTTTCTCCGATATCTGGGGAGAGTGGCCTGCTTCTGGCCACATTTTTTTTACCAAGACACGTTCCTACAAGACCTTGTTGTGTTTACTTTTGGGCCAAATCATGCAGTGAACATTGGGAAAAAAAGGTGTCAGTAGGAAAGGGCCCTGCTTCCCTTGGCAAGTTAGTGGCACCTAGACCAGTGAGCTCTGCCATTTGCAGGAGGGCCTAATACAACCAATTCGTCTCAGGTGGATTGGCTTCTCCTTTGTTGTTCAGTATAACAGAGGGGAACCCCTGCTGTGTGGTGGCTTGCGTGCAATATCACATTCCCAACGTGGGAATCTTGAGTGCAGTCTAAGTGAAGTAAATCCATGCGATATTACAAAATAGTGCACATCATGGTCCCCCTGGGGCACAAAATAGGTCTAAGAAGCAACATATAAAAGAGGCCCATAACAGTGAATTGCAATTCAATGTCATTAAACCTGTGGGCATATCTTTGTTACAATGTATGGTAAGCTTGTATATTTAAATCCACATTACCTCAATACATTGGTCAAAACTACCATTTCCACCTGGCACTAACTCATCAAACTGGCCCGCATTACCCCACAAAACAGGCCCCTATAATCCCCATAAGCCAGACATTTCCCTCTTGCCCAAATGGACAGTCCAGGCCTGGTGCCTGACTAGTTCATGCCGGATTATCCATTTAAAGAAGGGGTATGAAAAGCGCGACCAAGGCATGAGGAAACACTTCACTGTGCGAGAGATGCACCTTACATACAACATATGTCATCTTTATCTCAGCAAAACAATCCCTTTCATGGATAAAGTTCAGTTATTTGTGGTGGAAAACAAAGGATGATAGGCACCCACTCAAGTCACCAGCATTTCCCTACTTTTGATTTCAGAACATGCAGGATCCACCCGCTCAATTTCAATGTCTGAAGTTAGGAGCATGTTTTCTGAGTCTTTGTTGGGCCATTTGGGTCTTTTTTTTTACCTCGGCTGGAAGGGCCCATAATCTCAGGAGCTTTGAAGGGTCTGGGAGGTGGTCACCCCTCATAGATGCAGACTTTAGAAATCGTTTTGGGCACTTTATTTAGGTTTCAAGTGACCGTTGACTGTAAATGTGGCTCAGTGAAAATGGATCAGAACTAGGGAGTCACTTTGGTTGGCAGCAGCACCTTTAGTCATTTTGATTTCCTAACTTTCATATCTTTGCACCCATTGCAAATGTTTCTCTCAAAAGGGAAACATGGGCCAGAGACAAACACTGTACGCTATTGACACAGCTAAAAGTGGTTCGAAGATGCTAATTCTGCTGAGTTGAAAAGTTCTGATTTGAAATCTGCCAATACTTCCAGTTAAAGCATTTTGTGAGTGCGGTTATTTTTTAGGTCTGGCTTGAGCAAGCTTTGCCTGATGATGGGGCTAATGAAAATGCACACGAGAGTATCTCTGGTGTAACTAAGCTGCTCTCTCATGGATGACCAGTAAAACCGTCTCAAAGCTCTTTTGCAGCATCCGCCATCTGGTAAGTGACAAGGTGTATGGCAACGTTGGGGAGAAAGGTGCTAAATGTTAATTTAATGTGCGTTTTTGTTTCCCTGCTGCTTGTACGCTGCTGTTATTAAAATGTTGTTTAATAATACAATAGCTAGAATACCAATCCCTAGCATCCATTACAAGCAGTACTTTTACAGGCTCCATTTTGGAATGGTCACACACAATAAAGAGCTGCCATTCACCAAACAGCCAACATATGTACTCACAGTGGATAGCATCGAGCTAAGCAATACAGTCACAGTTGTGATGTAGCTCATATCCCTCCAAGCAACCAACAGATGTCCTTATAATTAAATCAGTATTTTTCATGGCAAAGTTTGAATGGCACACATGCCTTGCAGCTGTTATCTCAGTAGCTGATTCATGTGGCGAAGTTGAATCTTTATTGATATGGACCAAACTTATGGTATTCAGGCTTTATTACTAAACACTCAATCAAAAGTCAAACTACAATGTGTAATTCACAATCTCATTTTCGAACGTAAACTTGACCTGATCTGTGATACAGAAACCTGGATTACTGATTCTTCGTTATATATTCTAAATGATATGCATTTTGGGATTGTAAGCTAGTACCCATACCTGATAGGGAAAGAAAGGAGGTGGCATGGCAATCAATCAAAATGACTCCTTAAAGATAATTCAGAATCCTACTCCAGATTTTGTCTTGGCTGATCTATTACAACGCAAATCAGTGGCAATTCTTCAATGTCCATAGATCTATTCATAATCTACCACCCACATTGTTCTCGGTCTCAATTTGGCTGAGCTTTTGAAGATGGTCTAGCAAAACAGCTTCTTTTATTTCATGGCTTGTAGTTGTGGGAGATTTCAACCTCTGGACGGATGGCTTTGAAAAATGAAAAAGCTGTCTTCTTAACTCAGTGCACAACTTAGGTCTAGAACAATTAGTAATCTCCCCACTCATGTTGCTGACAATTCAAGTACTGTTAAGGTGGGTTTTCCTTTTCCTTTGGCCTGGACTAACCATGCAGGTATCGCATTTATTCTTAAGTGGCATGCGTTGGGCTCCCCTGTCGTGACAAAAACCATTACATATGTATTTCATAAATGGGATAATCTTCAGGTAGCATGTTTAACCCCCTTTTTTCTTCTTCTACTCAAGTGCCAGATTGGGCTTGCACAGATCCTGGGCTAATTGTGGATGTTTTTTACCATAACCTTTCCTTGGCAGTGAATCAGCTAACCAAGCTATTTTTTAAATGTTTTTATTGGCATTTTGGTAAAAGACATTCACGTTACAAGAGGTTAATTATGCAGTAATGCCAGTTTTAAGTAATAACAAACAAACAAACAAAAACAAAACAAGCGATTCTCGTTACAGTCTTGGCATGTGAAACATGAGAACAAGCGGATGTCTCCTCATCCAGGGTGCCGTTCTTGCACTTCTTGGGGGCAACTCCTCCAGTTCACACATGGTGGGGGTGGGCAGTTTTCCACCCAGGCATGGGGGTAGTGCTCATCATGGTGTGCCGTTCATTCATGGAGGCTTGTCGTCGGAAGGATGAAACATGTCCCATACTAGTGCTTTCCTGACAACCCATTTGTCACTACCATCCAGCTCTGATCTGCTTGCCGCCTCCACCCATACCTTAGTCTCATCCTCCGCCCACCTCTCGAATTCCCTATGCCAAAGTTGGTACCGTGGCTCCCCAGCCCTCTTCCATGACATGGCAATGGTTCTCTTGGCCAGGATGCATGTGAGGTCCATGAATTTATGCACATGCTTATGTTTGCTGATCCTGGGGTAAGCACCAAGCAGGCACTCTTTCGGTTACCACTCATACCGGGGCGACGCCAGCAGCTCTACAGGCTTGTTCTATCCACACCCAAAGATCCCTCGTCCGCTCGCAGCCCCAAAACATATGTATCATATCTGCCTCCTCCCTACCGCACCATGGGCAAACCGAGCTGGCGTTCCTGTTGAAGGTGGCTATTCTGTGCGGGGCCATGTTGGTGCGGTACAGCACGTTTAGCTGTATCAGTTTGAACCAATGATTCCGTGAGACTGTTTTGGGGTAACTCAGTGCCCTCTCCCAATCCCGTTCTGTTAATGTCGTGCCCAGGTCTGCCTCCCATTGTTCTTTCAATGCTGCACTCTTGGGGTTGGGCGTGTCTATGAGCATGCTATATAGGCTAGAGACGGGGCGCCAGCCACCATCAATGTTGTACATTAGGGTAAGAATTGGTTCAGCCTGCGGCTTGTCCGGCCAGCCCTCCCAGCCAACTCTGGCCACCTTTCGGACCCGTTGTTACCACAGGAACTGCTCACCGAGGACCCCCTCCCGCTCCCGTATTGAGCAGAATTCCCTGAAGACCCCTTTGTCATACATGTCTCCCCACATGTATATCCCATGCTCTTCCCATCTTCGCAGAGCCGCCAGGTCCGAGCTGTCCTGGCATGCACCTGCCGCTATTGGTATCTTTGGGGTATAAGGGTGTGTGGTCATTACCGCTCCCGTTCTTTTCCATATCTTACTCCGCAGTGTCACCACCATTGGAGTGTGTTTTGCAGCCCCGAGGGTTGCCCAGAGTATTTCTTTTAGTGTGAGGGGCGCAACCAGCTGTTGTAGCAGGACAGTCTCCGAGGTGGGGGTCATCAGACAGCCATTTGACCACGTGGCTAAGTTGGCCCGCCAGATAGTACTTTTCTAGGTTTGGCAGCTTCACGTCCCCCCGGTCATATGGCAGGTATAGGGTCTTCAGTGAGAGTCTGTGGTGAGCGGCACCCCACAGGAACCCCCGGATCAGCCCCTCCAGTGTGCGGAAGAAGGAAGCCTTGACGTAATTAAACATGCACGTTATTAAAGAAGTAGAGGAACCTCGGGAGGATGATCATCTTGGTGATAGCGACTCTACCTAGCAGTGATAGCGGTAGCCTGGCCCCGAACTTCATGGAGTTCCTCATGCCATGCAACACCCTAGCCGTGTTGTTTTCGTGTATTTGTTCAGGCGATTGTTTAATTTTGACCCCCAGGTATTTAAACGAGACAGTCTCCCATCGGAGACCAAATGCAGGCAGCATGCTGGGGTCTCTCCTTATTAGGCCAGCAATTGGGAATATGCAGGATTTAGATCTGCTGAAGCTGATTCCAGAAAACTTGGCATAGTTGTCCAGTATATCTAGGATTACCGGGATGTTTAAATGTGGGTCTCTGACGTATAGAAGGACATCATCCACGTAAAGAGACAGTAAGTGCCCCGCACCCCCGACCCAGATGCCTGCATCTAAGTATTGCTTACTTAGGTATATCGCTATGGGTTCAAGACCCAGGACTACAGCATTGGGGAGAGCGGACGGCCCTGCCTAGTCCCCCTCTCAATATCCCAGATGGCATACACCAATCTCCCCGTTTTGACCCTGGCCTTAGGATTAGTGTACAGAATAAGAACCCAGCGAATGAAGGCCTCCCCAAATCCAAACCCCCTCAATGTCACCAACAGCCACTCCCAAAATATCGAATCAAATGCCTTAATTGCATCCAAAGAGAGTATAGCGCATTCCTTCTGGGAGCCCTCAGTCTGCGCCAGGATGTGTTGCAGTCTGTGCAGGTTTAGGGCAGGGTTGCGCCCAGGTATGAAGCCCGTTTGATCACTGTGTATTATATCCCCAATTATTCTATTCAGGCGTTTGGCGAAGACTGTGGTAAGGATTTTGACATCATAATTTAACATCGCCAAAGGGCGGTATGAGTCGCAGCTTTCAGTCGGTTTTCCGGGCTTCGGTATTGGGACAATTAGTGTTTCTCTCATTGACCCCGGTAATACCCCATTGGTGAATGCTTCTTGGTAGACCTCCAGCAGGACCGGCGTGATGACGTCAGCATATGTTTTATAGAACTCTGGGGGGAGTCCGTCGCTGCCCGGTGTTTTGCCAGAGGTGAGGACCTGATTGCCTCAGTGATATCCTCACCTGTTATTTCAGCGTCTGTGGCCTCCCTGTGTGTGTCCTCTATTTTGGGAAGGCCTATTTCATCTTGAGTGTCTAAGATGTCCGAGTTTGCAACTTGGTGGTCATGGCTGTATAAGCGGAAGTAGAAGTCACGGAAAGTGTCATTTATGTCTTGCTGCGTTTTATGTGTCGTGCCTGTTTCATCCTTTATCTCGATGATTTGGTGCCTCAGATGTTCCCTCCGGCATAGTCATGCTAACAGCCTGCCCGGTTTGTCGCCTCCAGCGTGTGATTTGGCTGTCTTAACTGTGAAATCGAATTTGGAGAGCCTGCCCCATGCCTCCGAACAATTCCCTTGCAGCAATGGTAGTTCTTCCTCCTCCCCCGTGTTCCTGTAGTGTTGGTTTCCCTGTGTTTTATTTCCTCTTCAGTTTTTTCAAGTTCCACCCTTAGTGTTTTCCGTATGCCGCTGGCTCCTGCAATAGCCTCCCCCCTTACAACCACCTTCATTGCTTCCCACAACGTGCCCCAGTGTTCTACACTGCCCACGTTTGTTTCCAAGTACCCTTCTAGCTTGTCCCGTAACTTCTCTGCGAAGGTTTGGTCTGTCAGGGCATCCGGGGACATGCGCCACAGTGGTATAGGTGGTCTGGGGCCCCTCACTGTCCACAGCACCTGCAGCGGGGAGTTGTCCGATATTGACCTGCCCAAGTATTGGGCAGAGTCCATTTGTGGCTGGTAATGTTTCAGCACAAATATGTAATCTATCCTGGTGCGCAAGGCGTGGGGGTCAGAGAAGTATGAGTACTCTCTGTCCATTGGGTGGAGTTCTCACCACACGTCGACCAGGTCTAGGGATTCTATCAGCGCATTGAGTGCCCCGGTCGCTGCATCATTTGTGGTTATTGGTGATCGAGATCTGTCCAGTTGCCAGTCCCTTACACAATTAAAGTCGCCCCCCCCAGATGCAGAGGCTGTCCTGGCAACCAGCTAGTATGGCTCCCAGTGTGTCTCGGTGCTTTGGGATTTCATGGTTGGGGAAGTATGTGTTTATTATGCAGATTTCGGTCTGCTCGATCCATCCCCTCACCAGCAGATAGCGACCCTCCCGGTGTGCCTCCCAGCTTGACTCCTTAAACGGAACCAAAGGGCTGATCCAGACAAGCACCCCCGGGCGTATTTGGAGTAGGAAGCCCCATAGCACTGCCCGTCCCAGTGGTCGCTCAGCACCCCCAGGGTTTGTTGGGTCAGATGGGTCTCTTGGAGCAGGGCTATGGACACCTTCTTCCTGTTAAGGAAGGATTTAATTCTGTTCCTGCGCATGTAGGTGCCCAGGCCCCGAACATTCCATGTTAGGATTTTAATGTCATTAGCCGTTTCGGCATGTGCAACCCCAATGGCTGGATCCAGACCCATCCAGCCACTGATCTCGCCCCAGCAGACAGGCCAATTGTTTGCCCCAGCTGAGCTCACCCCCCACCCCACAACCCGCAGTAGTACTCTCGCCCCTCATGCTACACGCCTCATTTTGCACTGAGATCTCATCACTTGCATAATAAGAACAAACCAAAACCAAACAAATTAATAACCAAACCAGAACTAGAACTGGGTAATTGCGCTCAGCAGCCACCTTGTGTCCGCAGCGCTCGAGCGCCCCCGCAACTGACTGGCCCTCCAGGGCCAAGGTGTGTGGGCTGTGGTGTGTCAGCAACCGGCCGACACTGAACGGTAAGTGGGGTGTGTGCCTTCGCCCAGTCAGAGGCCCCCACTTGCCCCTGCCTCATAAAATACTGTGGCGGTCTTCTCAGTGTTCTTTTGCGCCTGAGCAGGCTTCGCTTGATGCGTTACACCCCCCCCCCTGGCTGTCTGAATCAACGTTCCTCATGTAACAGCTTAACGGCCATCATCCAGGTTGTTGTGCTCCAGCCACATGTTGGCCGCAGCAGGCGTGTTTCAGCTTAACTGGCACGAAGGAGTTACGGGCTCTCTGCACCGCTGGGGTGTAGTCCGGGTATATGGCTATTTTGGCGTTATCCCAGGAGATCTCTCCTCCCTCTCTGGAGAACCTCAGAATGATGTCCCTATCGTGGAAGTTCAGTATCCTAGCTATCATGGGTCACGGATGCAAACCCGGAGGTGGCCTTTTTTGTAGTGATCTGTGGGCACGTTCCACCGTGAACCCCTGCGATAATTTCTCCGCTCCAATCTCCTGGAGTATCATGTTTTCAATGAAGTCCGTTGGGTTGGGCCATTCCATTCCTTCCGGAACCCCCAGAACCCATATGTTATTATGCCCGGCTTGTCCTTCAGGATCTTCTGCTCGGGCTTCCAGCTCTGCTTTCTTCCTTTCAAGCTCTGTCAGTCGCCTCTCCAGGTCGCTGGTGGTTCCTGCTGTCTCCTTCAGGGTCGTTTTAGCTGTGGTGACTCTTTCCGTGAGGTTTCTCATATCTTGTCTCATCAGTTGCATGTCCCACTTGATCTCACCAATTCTGGTGTTGATAAATGTACATAAGGCTGCAATTGCTTCGAGCACCTGATTGTCACTGCTAGCGGGGCTCTCTGCAGGTTGTGCTTGTGCTTCTGGGGTGGCCTGTGGTTGCCCTTTCTGTTTGGCATTGAAGGAGTCCATGATCGTTGTTTCCTTTTTTTGTTTCGTGGATGGCATGGCCCCAGTGATGGTCGAGAGTGGAGTGGGATGTAGTGGTCTTACGAGGGTAATAATGTGCCTGGTGGTTCAAGTGTTGCGTCTAGGGACCAGCCGCTCGCGGTTTATAGAGGTTATAGGCCCCAGGATCTGTGTAGTATAGCATGCGGTGTGCCTCGGTATGCTGCCCAAGTGCCTTGTTTCAATGTTTGACCCATCCAATACCTTCAGAAAATAATGTCCCTGGGTCATTCGTTGTTGCATGGGTGACCACGAAATTATGTCCAGGAGTCACTGGGACCCAGACCCTCTGCTCGTAGTGTGGCTCTCTCGTGGGCCTCAGTCGTGCGGGCGCGCCACGTACCTCTTATCCCCTCCGGCGTCTTCCCGTGTGTACCAGGCCGGTCTCTGTGTCCCTCGATGTCCTCTGCCGCGCCTTCTCGGTGTGTCAGGCAGGCTCACTCAGAGTCGAACTTCCAGCCGCTCCTCCCCCCTCACTGCCGAGCCGAGGCCGCGTCGGCCATCTTGAAGCCCGGGGGGGCGGTCTCGGGTTTGCCGTCGTCTCTTCTCACGCCCGCACTCCGATTTTAGGATTTGTGCAGTCCGGGGGCTGGGGAACGCTTGTCAGAGCCTCCAGTGCGGGTCAAGTTGCTCGGTCTTGCCTTAACCAAACTATAGTTATTCTTTTAGCCCCAGGCAAAGGAAAGAAGAAACCTTGGCTTTCCCAAGCTCTTAAGTCAGAGAAAATCACCTCACATAAACTGGAACGGTCATGGAGGAAAAAGCAGGACCAGTGTGCTCTATCTGCCTACAAGTAGAGGCTACATGTTTATAAAACTTGATAATGCAATCAAAAAGTAGCTATTATTGTGAACATGTATTTTCCAGTACAAAATATAGGTCCTGAATTGAACTGTTGGAACTCTGTGCAGCGAATTATTTTACCAACTGCATCGAACAGTCACAGACTCTTTGACAATCTTCCCGAATGTTTCTCAGACAAAAGCACCATGATTCACACCAAGCTTGCCTCACCACAGTTAGTGTGTGGTATCCTGTTTGTAGCAGAGGTGAGTGTGATTTATTGGGCTCCCCTGGCACTTTTCACATCTTTTCAACTCATCTCTAAAAATGAGCTGATAGAGCTTCTGGGAATTCACTGACCGACCTGTTCCCACCATGAACCTTGTCCAGCCAGGATTATGAAAGATGTACATTCTCTCCTGGCAAGGTACATTTTCCATTTTTTTCAAAATTCATTTGCTGCAGGGTATGCTCCAGAGTGGATAAAGCTAGCAGCTGTTACACCTTTATTGAAGAAGCACTCCCTAGATCCTGAGATGTTTTTAAAATGTTTGACCAATTTCACAATTACCTTACCCGATCAAAATGTTGGAAGCAGTTTCTACTTCCCAACCCCAACTTTTTGTGGAAGAGCATGGAGTATTGGACGATTCCCAGGTGTGATTCCGGACAGATATAGTACTTAAATGATAGTGGTGGCTGTAATGGATTACATCAAATCAGAGTGGTGGTAGAGGAAGGTGGCATTGGTGTGCTTGTCCTTCTCCATTTGATGGTGGCCTTGGGACCATTGATCATCTGATTATTTTAACCCGCCTAAAAGAACTGGGTGTCCCTTAAACCACACTATCATGGATTACAAACTTCCTCTCTGATAGAGTGCAAACAGTGGTCTTGCCTCCATTTGCGTCATCTAGGAGAGCATTAACATGTGGAGTTTCCCAGGGGTCATCTCTTAGCCGTCTGCTGTTTAACATTTATATGAGACCGCTGGCTGACATGATTCAGACTTTTGGTATGCCCTTCTTTATTTATGCCAAGCAGCTGACGGTTTGGTAAAGTCAAATTGACAACGGCGAGGGTGATAGTTTCAAAGACTGCATAGGGCAAATCAAACTGTGGTTGATAGCTAATCGCTGAAATCTTGCTACGTGCTGACTCACCACCAAGTTGCACAGCAATCTCATACTTGAATCATGTGATTTTTCACTCATTCACAGATACCTGGTTTGATACCTATTAGCCCTCTAGTTTGTGCCCTGCCCTGCTCCCTCGTGGCGGTTACGAACGTGGGAGTCTGGTTGAACCCTCAGCTGGCTTTGGATGCTCAGATTCAGGCAGATTCCCAATCTTTTATAAAAACATGTCTGGATTTTTTTTTCATTTCCTCACAGTGTTCAATGAATGAAAGAAAACCTTTCTTTCTAGCAACGTGGATTGATGTAATTCTTTTTTCTGGGTTTGATGATTGACGTTCTACAACAAACTCCAGATTATTCAGATTGCAGCTGCTAGGTTTCTCCAGTGTCTGGGTCATAACGATCATTTTTCAACAGGTTGCATCAGTTACAATGCCTTCCCATAGAGAGTTGTACTCATTTAAAAACATTAGGCCGTATTAAGTGTTTGCCGCTATTACCGTTGATGGCACTTGGAATGCTGGATTCTCCTGCATATTCTAAGTACTGGTAAGTGTATGTAATTCCCCATTCCATAGAACTCAATAAGGGGAATTGTCAGTATTGCTGGTGCCAGTAATACTGGTATGTGTTAGTGATGGGGTGCTGCCTACAGCTCAGAGCTACAGTAATTCCAGCCACCCCACCACCAAACCTGTAGTCTTACAAAAAGTGCCCAGTCACAGTGTTTCTGGGCACATTTGAAAGGGAGAAAGGGACTTGCGGAAACACCCCTCCAGTCCCAGCAGACAAGGGTTAGAATTTTCTGCACTATCACATTCCTCCCTGACAGTTCAATGGGCTCCAAAAGCATTATAACTCTGTTGCAATATCAAGTTCTAATTAAGAGATTTATGTGAGAACTGGATTCTCTGAGAAAATTGTGAGAGAGAGTGTTAGCTTATGACCAGCAGATAATCCTTTGCATTATGTCCATGTTTGTCAAAATGAATATTTTTTGTTTTCCAAATATGAAATATTAAGCTGAATTGCTGGTTTCTGTATTTTAGAATCAAGTTGTAATCTAAGTGCTGTTACTATTGTGAGGTGTATTATTCTCTTTGTGTACTATGGCCCAGCAATTAACAACTGGACCCTGAGCTCAAGAAGACTTGAGAAAAAACAGTTATTTTAAATTGACAAATTGATCCCTGTCCATTTTGATAGGTGTTCAGGGGGTTGGCTAGGAACTCACCAGTAAAATATTTCAAAATTAGCCAAAAAGGAGTGTACACCAGGCAAGAAGTAACACAGTTTTATTCAGGGCCCAAGACACAGCTGTGACAGCAATATTGAAACAGAATGCAGAACAGAACTGCATGAAAAGGCGCTTTCAAAGAAACACCCCTAAAACAAATGTTTTTTAATCATCTAAACTAATTAAGATCAGTCACTTTGCAACATTAAAATGACTCCCCACAATAAGCTGATTGTTGAAATCATACCATACCCCTACAGAAGGGAAAACATTATCTTCTACGATTGGGTCCTGCAAACCTTACCACACTACTCCTAGTTTCCCGTTGTGATATCACAATCCAACCCCCAAATCCCACATCATAGTGACAATTCTTTGAAACATTTGAGATGAAATTAGGTCAATTCTCCCGAGGTCAATTCTCCCGAGGTCAATTGTGAAAAGGTCAATTAGTATACAACCGTCTCCTCTATTATTACCATCCTCATAGGATAATTGTACGACATCCCTCAAATGTTTAATCTATGCTTTCAGGCCCATGCAGATGATACCCAGATCTATCTGAGATTGTATGGGAACAATAGGGAGAGGGATAGGTTGGGGGGATGCATGGATAAGGTGGAAGCCTTTCAGCTTAATCCAAATAAAACAGAAGTCGTCCATCTCGGCCACAAGAACACATTTCTGAGGTACGACAGGCTTCCTAAAGCTCCCACCCTATTTGACATACCCATGAAATACTCAAAGTAAAACATCTTTGCATATATTGGCAACGAGATTTAGGCAAGGATATTCAAATGAATCAAGTGGTTAAAGCCACGTTTTTTCAAAGTTCGACTACTAGAAAGAGTGGAGCCATTTATTAATTCTGAGTTTATGTCAGCCAATTGACAATTGCAACTCACTTTACTTAGGCCTCCTGGCATAACAGATCAATCAGCTCTAACGAGACTGCCTTATTTTTCAATTGTCACAGGGTAACTGTCTCTACTCCACGCTATTCGTTTCATGGGCTCCCTCTGAGCAAACAAATTGATTTTAAGATACTGCGCCTCACCTGTAAATGCCTCTATGATTTGGCAACTCCTTACCTAACATTTTCGTTGTTCCCCAATTCAGTCCTACTATCCAAAGAAAGAAAAAAAAATTGCTTATAATTCCTTCAGCTAATTAAAAAAAAAAGGAGGGACTGCTGTTTTTCGGTAGCAGCTCCCAGACTGTGGAACCACAATGTATCCGAGAGATGGATTACTTCCTTCAGTTCCGGAAGGCCATTAAAACCTGATTATTCTGGTAGTAACTTTCTGTTAATTCCCTTTTCTGTTGGCTGATTATCTGTCCGAGTGCCTACTTCATGCTAGTTTTGTTTCGTTGGGTTTCTTGCGCCTTGACAAAGTTCAGTCTGCAGGTGGTGCATACAAATGAAATTACAAATATAAAAATACAAACATGGGACGTGTGGTCGTTTTGACGCTATGCATACAATGGTTCAGAAACTGGAGCACAAGAGAACCCCAATGTGTTTTGTTACTTCACCGCATTGCACAACTGTGCTTCCCTCATTAGCATAAATACCATCATGCCAATTTCGCTGCTAATTAGGAATTTGCATTTTCTGACACATTAATAAACTGCATAGTAGGTCTGTAGCGGTGTTCTGTGTGTTTATATAGGCGATTCAATTATTCATTTTAAACATTCTTGAAAAAATATTGCTGGCTAATTCCTTGTCCTATCTTTTGAATGCATACTGAAATAAATCATTCCTTTCTCATCAGCCGTTCCTTATCTGCAAAATGGGAGTTTACCATTCATTTGCTACTTTTGGTGTCGTTTTCCCCATTTTTCTTGGCCCTTCAATAACTTTATTACAACTCCCATCCACTCCCCACATTAACACCCATGCTCTGCCTTCCCAGCCCCACTCACATTCCAGCCTGCAGATTATGTCTGATGCCCCGAGAAGACACTGCCCATTCCATGCCTCTTGGTTTGTCCCACCTACTCCAAGGCCGTGCCTGATGGTGGATGGAGACTGTCCCTCACTCTACCTCACTCTTTACACTTTCGTTTTAGAGAACGATGTCTCTGTGGGCATTTGAGAAAATACCACTTTCATTTTGGATCGCTGATTGTGTATGTGCAGAAACACAGTTAGGAAAATTGTTTGCCCCTGATATAAAAAAAATAAATAAAAAAAAATGTTTTATAGTTGCTGCATTTTTGGGCCGCTGTTTAATTGACCGATTATTTCACCCTGTTACATCTTTGCAATTGTTGCACTTGTCTCAGTTTGTACATGGAAATGTGTGCAGAAATGAAATTCCACAAGCGCCGCACGCCGAGAAGGACAGTGCATGATCCTGCACACAGAATAAATAATGCACGCCCCACGTATTAATGGAATTTACTACGCAAGGTAACCGTATTCGCAAGTCGCACCTGGAACGCCCCACCACACCCACACGCAAACCATCAACAGCCGAAATAGCTACCTTTGCTCACTCCTCCGAGCGCAAACACAAGCACCCTTCAAATAGTGCGTGGAGTCCTTCGGAAGCAAGCCTGCATATCGGGGAACCTGTGCAGGGTCCCCCGTAACTTTTGCCAGTAACCCATCAACATGTGTATGAAAAATCGTAACTCGGTCTAAACTCGGAATATCTGCATGCAAACCCGGTAAACCATTCCTGCACCACGCTCCACTGCTTACTCATGACTCAAAGTTAGATCAGAACCCCAGTTGCTTACACGCA
This sequence comes from Ambystoma mexicanum, assembly GCF_040938575.1. Classification (NCBI taxonomy): domain Eukaryota; kingdom Metazoa; phylum Chordata; class Amphibia; order Caudata; family Ambystomatidae; genus Ambystoma; species Ambystoma mexicanum. Next base: position 435,910,640 of record NC_090937.1, read on the forward strand.
CCTGTAAATCCAACATGCAAACCCACCTCCTCGCTGCGAAACCTATGCGTAAGTGTACTTATGTCTGCCTTTGAGTGGCGTAGTGATCGAGGGATTTGCGTGGCCATTCTTATGCCGAGAGGCTGCACAGGTGTTTCCATGAATACGTGTCGGATGACGCAAATATGGGCATGCAAGGGACTGCCTGTGGGTTGTCCCTTGTAACACCCAATTTTTCGCATGTTCACTCCCCATTTTCCAAGTTCCGCCCTCTTCCCAGCCTCTGCACAAGCCACACCCACACTCTGCGTGGTGTCTCACACAAGGTGCTTGTCGGCTCACACAGACGTTCCGGGCTTGTGTGAACTCCACGCAAGTCCCAAGAAAGTCATGTGCAGTCGGTTCCATGAATCGACGAATGCAGATTTGCATGCAGTTTGTTGCTCAAGTGCCCTATTTCCCATGCAAATAATTCCATGTATTGGGCTCTTACTTACTACTGGGCCTAGTTTGTGCTGACAATGTTTCTTACATCTGACCCTTGAGTATGTTTCCTAGCATGACACCACCTTTCGCCATATAAGCAAGGGAAGACCCTGACATGAAGGGACACTGAATGGACCAAGAGAGGCTTTATAAAGACATGTGACATGTGTCCCCTTTTCTGCCTGCAAACAGTGATGGACCCTGCAGCACAATGACAACTGGCGATACAAGCTAAAGGTTTGTGAATGGAGGGGCCATGAAAAGTGGGGGGGGTTCAATACGCCCTGTTGTGTTTAGTCTTTTGTTCGTCTGTTCTGTACATTTGAAGAAGACGATGATAATCACTTAAATAATAATCGAACCCTTATTTGGAGACTTGCTATACTCCTTGTCCAGAGGCAGTCACATGGGCCAGGACAGCATCTCATCACCACTTCAGGTTTCATAGTTTTGTAAATCATAAAACCCAGGGGCCCTGGCCACACATGTTCACCTTATCGCAAGCACGTGGTCCATGTGAGACAAGGAAACTTGGCACTCTATGATGTACAATGTCAGCATGGGTGTACCAGGGATAACTGATTGTAGATGAAAGGAGTATTATCTGGCCTTCGCTATAGCATCGTGACAGTTCAGTGTTTCCCCGGAAGTATATGTTTTTCCCTGTTGCACTAGCACATTTTTGCTAGAAAATATGTGTATGAAAAATGTAGGCACTCCGCTCTGCCAACAGCTATGATATCATTCTCCATTTATGTTGCTGTGCTGAAAGGTTCATATGTAAAATGTAAAACTAAGACCATGGATCACTCACTGGGAACTTCTAGGTCACCGGAAGTGGTTCTGAAACAACTACAACATAGTGAAACAGTTAGAGTAAATTATTTAAAGGCAATCATTAACAGGCTGGTGATGGCCCATCATGAGGCATTTCTAGTGTTTGCCCCCATTCAGGGAGTGCTTCCTACTGCAGGAGCGTGGATGAGATGGTTAAGTGGCTTTTTACACGAGATCGATACCTTGTGTTCAGAGAAAACTCTGGCTTCATGATGGACAACAGTCCAAAATGCCTTGGCCATCACTAGCCTCTTTTCCTCATTATTTGGAGTGAAGTTTATACATTTTCAAATAAAATAAAAATCTTTACATATGTTCCTATCTGTGATGGACATTGAATAATTAGCTGTAACTGTTTGCACTATTCTGTAGTGGTTTCAGAACCATCCTTTTGTGAGCATGCAGCTCCGGCAGTGTGATCCTTGGTCTTAGTTGTATGCAAAATTATGCCTTAATGTGCCAGTGACCTTTATTGTAGCGCTCCTTCACCTCGCCTCACTTTCATATGTAAATGTGCTATTCTAAAGTGAGTGATGAGAGGAAAGTCTGAATGAACTCACTGGGTGGAAATAATGAGTACAGAGATTGACAGACACCTCACTGATTACACAAGAGGGGAAAGGCATCTTCACCTGCTGATTCAGAGGCAGAGGTCAGGCCGCATGGGTCCTGTTAGGGTGTATCCTGCTTGCTGCTCAACCTTTGGAGAAACTAGACTGTAGTTGGCGCTAATGGCATACATATATGCCCTAAACTCTCCTTAACGGGTCAAGGGCATATGTGGATGGAAATAGAAAGACCAGTTGTCATTAACAGATCTTCTGGATCCCCCCTGCTCTCCTATGCACACCAATGCTCTGAGAATGTGCCCCTCCAACGCATGCATACCAACCATGCGCATCTTGCCCCATTTGCCCCATGCAAACCCTGCTTGCTTGTCGTACCCCTCACACCAACCATACTGTTTGTCTCAGTCCGAGCCCCACCCCAACCCTGTTTAGCATGTCCAGCTCTTCAGAAAAGCCATATTGCACTGCCACGTGCAGCAAAATAGATCCAAGCATCCACTCAATGAGATCCATTCACGGAATCGAACATCCATCTGAACAATCATGTTCATTAACCCATGCATCCAACCTTCTATCCATCCATAATCAGCATAACAATGATAAAAAGACAGAACTCTTGGATTTGGTAATGCCTCTTTGAGGAAGGGGTCAGAGAGCCATATCTGCTGTGGCTGGCATCATCGTGGATATTCACACAACATTGTAGCAGGCACAGATTCTAAATGATCACATGGGTGTGCTCTGGCTGGAACCACTTTTTTTTAAAAATCTTAAATCCACATCTTGCTATTTATCTCTTAAATGCCTTCTATGTGTGGGTGTTATGACCGTGACACCCAAGAATAGTGCTCAAGCTGTGATCCAAAGGAAGCCGCAGGTTGGATAGAGGGCACCAGCTCTTCACAGATCTGGCCAGCAAGCCCTTTCATGGGAAATGGTATATGGAAGCATCATGTAATCCTTTATCAAGTGGTTACATAGACATCTGTGCAAAAGTCCAACCCCCCACTTAGCTGTCCTACTTGGCTTGGAACCCTTGGCCTGCAGGCTGCTTACACAACTCTGCAGGATGCACAGTAATCCCTGACTATTTTGCTGGGATTGGAACTTGCTCAATCAACAGAGATTGCAGTATCAGACACATTAGATCACATAATGATGTTACAGTGTGTGGATTATGCACCAATTGTACAGCTATTATGAAATGAATACATTAAAAAATCCCAATTTCCTGTTGTGATTATCCAAAATATTCTTCAGCTCAGTGTTGCCCATTCTCTTATCTCCCTGTATTTTACTGACATCAGTCTTCCTTGACTTATCCTTGTTGCTGCCATTTGAAAACGTTTCTTCTCTTTCAAGTGTTGTGTGACTGTACGCCTTACAATTCTCCAGGCACATCAAGAGGCGTTGAGTGACAGAATGACTTATTCTGCTGAAGCAGGACATCTATTTTTCAGCTGAAAATCTGCCAAATACTTCTATGAAGATAAATTGAGGAACATCGCCAGGAAGCACACTGGTGTATTCAATAAAGCAAGTGAAATTGTTCAGCACTTAAATTCCTGTCTGTTATCAATGTGTGCAACCTCTGCGTCTTGCTTGACCATTGGTTTAACATCCATGTAGCAGTTGCCCCATTGAGCTTAAGAATGGGTATTTTCACTTATGGATATCAGAGGTGTGCGCCCCTCTTTTTGATAATAATTGTGTTCTTTCAAACCAAGCCATCTAGCAATATCCCAATAGGCCTCAAGGGTTTGTGAGGCCTTCTTTGTAGGATGAGAAATGTAATGTTTACCCTTGCATTCAGGAAAGCAACTTAAGAGAAATGAATGGTCCTGGACTGGCCTAGCTTGAATTAGAACTTGAGTCACTTTCAAATATAAGCTCCTGCCTCTAGGTTACTTTTACGATTGCTTAAACCAGTCATGTTTACACACTGTTCACTGGGATAATGGGGGCCCCTACAGCCCCCGCAGTGCGGGGGCCCGTGCTAGCACCTGTCCTAGGACAGGGCCCCACTTGGAGAAAAAAAATGAAAAAAATATGTTTTCAATTTTTTTTTTCAAAAATGTTTCTTTTTGAACTCACTCTGCATTGATAAAGAAATTATTTCTGTAACAGAAATTATTTCTTTTGAAAGCAGAGTGACTACAAAAAGAAGCTTTCTTTTGGAGGTCCGAGGGCTCCCCCATCCCATAACATGGTAGACCCCAGCCTGGAGGTCTCCATGTCATGGGGTGGGGGATCCCTATGACTTCAAAAAGAAATAGTTTATTTATTAAGTTACTCTGTCTTCATAAAGAAATTATTTCCATTATGGTTGGTCCTTAACAGAAATAATTTCTTTATGGAGTCAGAGTGGCTTAATAGGGCTCCCCTCAACCCCATGACGTGTGCATGTGTGAGTGTATTTTGAAAGGGTGTACACTTATATGTGTAGGTGGCTGCCTGTGTGAGTGTATGGTGAAAGGGTGCATGCAAATGAAATGGTGGCTCGGTGTGCGTGTGCGCATATACGGTGAAAGTGTGCACACTTAAATGTGTGGGTGGCTGCCAAAGTGTGCCTGTATGGTGAAAGGGTGCACACTTAAATGTATGGATGTGTGCATGCGTGTATATGGTGAATGGTGTGTGTGCTTGTGTTCAGGGGCGCAACAAAACCTACATTACGGGGGCTAAACCTTCAAATGTTCGGAGAGGCAATAACTTCATGGGCGGTGGAGGAGGGGCACACTTATTTGTGTGGGGGCATCTAACTTCTTTACATATTTTAATGAGACTGTTCTAGTGCAGCTTCAATGTTACACGCAGTTAACTCTCTCCATTAAGTCTGAAAGCACCCAATTATGGACTGCTTTGTGAATGAGCGGTCTACTGTTCCCGCTCTACTCTTCCAATCACTCCGCTGGCATGCAAGTACTAAGCACACATGATTAATTAAATTGCCTAAAAAAATGTGGCATTTGAATGCAGGTAGTAACAGCAAAATGCTTTACGTTAGTAATTGCTGGGCCCTTATTAACAGCGAAACCCAGGTGGCGTGTAGCATCTGTGTCCTGTTCTGTCCTGCAACAGCCCTGAAGGTCAGCCAGTTTGAGTCAACATAGCCCAAAATTTCAGGGGGGGAGTGCTGAAGCCCATTCAACTCAATGGTGTTAAGCCCCTACTTGTATTTAATGCCTTGATTACTTATTGTAATCGTCATTACTCCTAGCCCTATTCTTCCTCGTCCCTATACTTGAGTATGAGGCAGTACTTGTGTATGAGTCAGTCTGCCTCATAAACAAGTACTGGGATGAGGTGGAGGTACACAGAGGTAATGCCTGACTTAGATACCTGTAATCTTCATTACCCCTAGTCCCAATCTTCCTCATCACAGTACTTACCTATGAGGCAAGGAGCCTCATATGTAAGCTCTGGGACAAGGAAGAGGAATGTGAAGGTAATTCTGGGCCAAGGAGCTGATTGCGGAGGTTGGGGTAGGAGGTGGGAGGGAGAGGGGATGTGTGGGAGGGTGGGATTGTGCTATAAATCATAATGGTGGTCCATGTCCAGGCTAAGCAGACATGATATGTGGTATTAGTGGCTAGACAGGCATTTTGGCGCAGCCAGTCTAGTCATTGGGCCTCATTACGACCCTGGCGGAAAGTTACCGCCAGGGCCGTGACTTTACCGCCATGGTGCTAACTACGTTAACACCATGGCGGTAAGGGGATTTACCGCCCCATTCCGACCTTGGCGGGGCGGTAAATCCCCAATCCCCATTTACCCTTCCCCATTCCCATTTTTGCCCCATAGGGCATAATGGGAGTGGGGAAGGCGTTAATTACGCCACCGTAAATTACGGTGGCGTAATTAACACCAAGTTCCCTTACCGCCATGGATTTTTACACCCGCTAGAAGCAGGTGTAAAATCCGCCATGGCGGAAAGGGAACTCGTGATTGGCGGTAAGGGGTCGGCGCAGCTAACGATGGCGCTAACCCCTTACCGCCAGGGTCGTAATGAGGCCCATTCTATAGTTTGGTATTCCTTTTTTTAACTGCGCATTTCTGATAAGGCAGTCCTGCTAAGTGTAATTACCTGGCTAGAATGGCATTTGGGTGCTGCCAGTCTAGTCGTTTCTTACTGTGGCATTGTATATTTTTCTGGGCATCTGTGATAAAATGATATGATATGATATAAGTCATTTATAACACACCTGCACAAAAGTGTTTCTAGGCATGACAGGACAAGGAAGGGAAGATAGAGGGAGGACAAGATAAACAATCTTACAAGGCCTTGTGTCATTCAGATCGTGCAAGTGCGAGAACGAGAAATGCAAGGGGAAAGGGAGGGGGAAGTGAAAGGAAGAGGGGAGGGGAAAACAGGGCAGTAATGCTGTGAGTAAGTGCAGTAAGGGCAATGCGGCTTGGGTAGTGCAAGGAGAACAAGGGACTGCACGGTTGCAGTTACAGCCCCTAAGTGTGTGTTAGGCCCAGAGGCAGTGCAAGAGTGACTGATCAAGAAAGAGCCTGGACTCAGTGAGACTCTAAGGGTAGCCAAGTAACCAGTTGGTACAACAGACAGGTAGGTCAGCAGCGGAGGGAGAGAGAGAAATCAGAGAAGAGGAAAGTTTTGAGCTGCTTCCGGAACTTCAGGTGGTCCGCTCAAGTTTGAGTGGGGCAGGGAGCATTTCCAGAGGGAGGCACCTGCAGAGGAGGGACATCAACCCCCCACTCTTTGCCTGGGTAAGCGTCTAACCCTTAGAGAGTTGGAGGTAGCTGGGGGAAGGGCTCGAGAAGAAAGTTATTTTCGAAGAGAGCGTTGGATGTAGTGTGGGCACCGACCCCAGAAAGCCTTGTGGACAATGCAAAGGGTCTTGAACTTGATCCTTGCAGCCACTGGGAGCCAGTGGAGAGATTTCAGGGCTGGAGAGATACGATCTCTGGGGTTGAGGCCAAGGAAAAGTTTTGGAGTCCTGTTCTGGATTAGTTGCAGAGGGTGGAGAGTAGAGGACGGCAGATTGAGAAAGAGGTTGTTGCAGTAGTCCAGCCTAGAGAGAAAGAGGGCTCTGGAGACAGTGAGCTTCTGGGGGAAGTGAGAAATGGAAGAGTCGCTTTGAGGAGGAGCAGTTGATGGTGGGACTTCTTGGCGATGTCCGAGATATTAGGAGAAAAAGAGAGAGTGTTGTCGAAGATGACACCAAGGTTTTTTTGTCTCTAAGGAAGGTGAAGGAAGAGGGCCCAAGGGGGAGTGGCCACCGTGAGCTAGGGAAAGCAGGGGCCGGGGTCCCAATGAGAAGGATCTCTGTCTTACTGGCATTAAGGCAGAGATAGTTGGAGGCACGCCAATCCTGAATCACGGATAGACAGTCAGGAATGAGTGAAACAGAAGAGGAGCCTGAAGAGGAGCCTGAAGGAAAGCTGAGTGTCATCCGCATAACAGTGAAAGTTAGAAGAGAAGGTAGAGATCAGGTGGGCCAAAGGGCCCAAGTAGAGGTTGAAAAACCAGGGTGAGAGGATAGAGCCCTAGGGAACGCCACAGGTAGAGAGAGAGGTGGCGGCAAGAAAGGGACCAAGTTGGGCCTGGGAGAAGCAGTCTAAGAGGAAGGAGGTCAGCCATTCCAGGGACTGATCCGTGATGCCCAGGTCCTCACGTAGTCGATTGATCAGGATGGCGTGGTTGACTGGGTCGAAAGTAGAGGACAGATCAAGGGGGATTAGGGCAGAAGGAATGCTGGAATGAAGGTTTGAGAGCAGTTCTTCACGAGTGTTCAGGAGAGCAGTTTATGTGCCTCTGGCAGCTCTGAAGCCAGACTGATGGTCATGGAGACAACCAACAGATTCAGTGTGGAGAGTACGCTGGGAGATGACCAGCTTTTGCAAGAGTTTGCCCAGGAAAGGGGTGATGGAGATTGAGTGATAGTTTGCCACGCAGGTAGGATCGGCAGATGGCTTTGTGAGGAGTGGGTGCACAAGGGAGTGCTTAAGGGGGGAGGGGAGTGTTCCAGTGGCGAAAGAATGATTACAGAAATCGGCCAAGGCTGGAGTGAGGGTGTCAATATGATTCTTGATGGTTCTGGAAGAGCAGGGGAGCACCTGTTTGGACAACACTTTCATAGATCGGACTGGTCTAGATACCTTGTCAGGTGTTGTTAGAAAGAGGAGAAAAGAGGAGGAGAGGTAGAGATGGCCAAAGGGGGGCCAAGAAAGGAATAGGTAGATGAAGAGGAGATAGAGGACAGGATGTCCTGAGTTTTAGCGGAGAAGTGAGAGGCCAGAGCTGTACAGAGGGCCTGGGAGGGAACCTGGGAGGAAGAAACCACAACTGGATTGACCAGTTTCTCACAGATTTTAAAGAGTTTGGCCGTGTTGGTAGAGGCTGCAGTGACCCGGGTTTGAATGTGTGTTCTCTTCTTGATGAGTGTTATTGCTTCGACTGAAACTTTGGTGCAACCAGTCTGGGTCTGTCTAAATGAGGCCTGACATGCTTTACTGTAATGTTATTACGTGTCTACACTGGTCTACATTGTGCAGTAATTCGGGCATTTTTTAGATGTGGCATGGCATTTTTAATAGCAAAGCATTGATGTTCCTGTGCCCTGTTGGTGACTTGCATGTTTTGGATTGGTGTTACCCTACAAAGCAATTGCAAATACTCTGGCTATTTAGCCAATTTCTCTCAGAAAGTGTGATGTATATTGCATTAAAACACATATCTATATCTTTCTCCTACTACAGTGTGTGGCATAGCCCTTCAGCAGCACATTTGTGCGTATTGACAAAGCATGATAATCTGGGCCGGCCCAGAGTGTGGCACGACCCGTGATTTGTTGCCGAGTTGGGGGAATTTTGTGTTACACCACTGACACTGTTGAGTAGCTATGTATTACAAATTGCAAGCTAAAGAACTGTAGGTGTCCTGGAGCCTTGAGTGCTAACTAATATCTGCACTGAGGATACAACAGAAGCGTTTCATGTCCATATGGAATTTTATGATATTCATTGGAAATGTTTCATTTAAGCTACTGAAGTATAATAATTTGAATGGCATGTATTTTACACAGATTTTATTTTGACTTTGTATTTTCATTTTATGATTGATGATTTGTTTTTTTCCGATTTTGTGTCTATGCTTAATGAAATGTTTTCAAATGAAGCAATACTGACTGATTGAAATATGTCAAGCACAAGATTGGGATCGTTAATGATAAATGTTGTTTCCAGACAGGCATGATATATTATTTTCTTATAGAGGCACTTCAAAATTGCTCGTATATGTTCTATTTCATAGATGTTAGTGACTTCAATTCAGCACTCCAACTAAGTCAATGCCTTGTCTGGGATGCCCAAGGGAAGCCCTTATTTTTATATTTATACGACAAGTTCATAAACCTGGATGATAAACCCTTATATAACGCCCCTCTCTTTGAATCCCCCTGACCTCACTGAGCCAAGAAGTAGGTTTGTTTTGCAAATTAAAAATTTATTGAAAAATTAAACAAGATATATATCACACTTTTATAAATAAATTAATATTTGATAGCACACTTATGAATATGCTGTAGTGATCAACAATGGATAATATTACACTAGCACACTTTTTTAATTGCTTAGGAGTTGTTAAAGGAAGGATAAGGTAGCAGAGAATACTTTTATGGTTTCAAGGAAAAACAATGATGGAAAGAATGCAGCACGGAAATAAACTGATATGGTTTCAACCAGAGATAAGATGATCACTTTTTCTTTTGACAATTCATCCCCCCCATGCAATATAAGGAGATGGAAGGAGAGCACACAGTTTTCAGGAATACAATCAAATGCAATACAAATTCCAGTTCCCCCCTAGCAAGCTTAGAGCAACCGGTATGCTTTTAAAGAGTCAAAAATACTTTTAAATGTGCTTTGCAATGAAGTGAAAAATATGCTAAAAATGATTTTAATTCCCTATAGGAGATTCAGGGTAGATGATAGCTACTTAGAATTGGTTCAGGTCAACACTATCAGTTATTGATGCATGATTATCAGGTTGAAAACGGAGTTCAGCAGCTGCAAGCAAAAGGACAGCTATATTAGGACATGTGGTTCAAAAGATACAGATGATTTAGTGGAGGTAGATTCTCAGAAATAAAGTAAGATTCAAATGACAAATTACACTTTCACAGGTTTGAAATCACAGAATGGACACACGATTTCTATGATGCAGTTCTAGGTAGGTGGAAATGGTTTGAATTAGATTATTTTAAGCTAAGAGATTGGTGCTGCACAGCTCTGGCTGGATACTCACTCTTGGTTTTGGAAGGAATGGGCCTCATCACAGATCTGGTCAGGTTTGGGCTTCACTCGCCACGGACGGTCTCAGCCACTGGTTCTGCTCACAGCGTGGCCTCTGGTCTGGTCTGGCACTGCACAGCGGTCTAGTCTGGTCTTCTGGAACTGGATCAAATGGGTTCTGGATACAGCACTGCTCTCTGGGTCGGGTTCTGGTTCTGGCAAAAGTTCTTGGCAAAGAAGCAGAAACAGCACAGCCCGGCTGTTTTATTCTGATGTGCCCCTTGGAAGTCTGGGGTAAAATCAGTTTGCAAGATTGTAAGGCCAGCTGAGAATACTTTTAGCTTACAGTAGCCCTTCTGCTTCAAAGTTCTGGAATCTGGAGTCTAAGTTCTGGATATGGTCCTTCTGGATATTGTCTGGTCCGGCAAAGTGCTTCGCAAAAAAGTGGAAAGAGCAGTCCCTACCTGGGTCTCAGTGGCTCTTTTTATGTCTTTTGAAAATGGGTGGGAAAGCTGACTTTCTATGCCCAACCCTCTGAGGATCCTGATAGGCTAGAGGAATCTCTGTCCTCTGACTGGAGAACGGAGTTGTGAGTCATCCAATGCTACCATTTTACAATCTATTGAAGAAACGCCCCTTTGTTTTCACTTAGAAAATGCATTTTTCATAACAAACAGGTTTCCCAGATACACATGTGGTTCATAATACATATACACACCACAGATGAATTAAGGCAGGTCTCTGTTCAATCCCCATGTTCCTGAGAGCTTGGGTTCAGAAATGACAACATTTTGCACTTTTAGTGGGTTTCGCCATATTGGTTTTTCATCAAATCTTCCCCGGATGTACACCCCATCTCTGGGCACATTACAATACGTTTTCAATTTTCTGAGATAACCACAGTGTCTGTAATATTAATAAATCGCGGGGTTCGGTCTCAGAACATCGTACAGAGTCCTAACACCTCTTAAAATGTGCACAGAAAAATCACAGGAATAATGATATTATTTATATAATTTTGACAATTGTATACTATGAATTATCCATCTTTTTAAAATTATGCTCTGGCCCAGATGGGCATGTTTAGGTCCCAAAGCACATGGGGGAATTCCTTGTTCATCCCTGCCTCCAAGCTCAGCTGGCTCACAGAGGCAGTGCTCCTCCAAGTTCCTTCCAAAAGGAAGCCATTTACGACCCCCTGATTTAGCAATTGCTTTGAGCCAAGGGAAGTTCATTGTTCTGTTTCCCTGCAGTCCCAGGTACCCCTCCCCTGATTCAATCAGAAAGGTGTGATCTCCTTTTGGTGGGGGCAACAGAAGGTTTCCCATGGACAGAGGCCTCTTGAACTTTTAATTAAATCAGACTGCCTTCTGATATAGTTCTTGGGAACAGAAGGTGTGAAGAATTCTCATTGACCAGCAAGGCTTTGAAGTCCCAGCTGACTCAGGTTCCTTTTCAGCTCCTGAAATACAGGTCTCCTGTCAGAGTTTAGATCGCTAGCACCGGTCAGTGTCAAGCACCGGTACTGCACCCATTTTTTGGCAGCTGTCTTGAATTAATGCATTTAAAAAAAGGGATTTCACTTGATAGCATATGATCCTTGCTAACATTGTATTGATGTGAATTCTGCAGTAGAGTAATGTGGAACACCCCACCAGAAGTTGGATTTTTTGTTTGGTGGTTTGTGCCCATGATTTTAGCAATTGTTGACATCAATTAAAACAGATTTTGAACAGCACCATATTCCTTTGCACTGGTTTTGCTCTGTATGCAGCCAAAGCATAGGGTCTGGCAATGGTCTCCTGTATCAACATTGACAGAGGCAAAAATGGATGGCAACCTATTTTTCATGTTTTCCCTGTGCATTTTCTGGTGATTTCTGGCCATCATGATATTTTCAATGCCAGTAATGCACAGTTCTGTTGTAGGGCTTGGATGCATGGGTAGAAACATCCCACATAGAAGATGCCTATGTGGCACGAAAAGCATTTTTTTCTAGTATGTATAATATAACAAAAATCCCAAATATATATATATATATATATATATATATATATCGTATGTTCCTGTACGACAGTGAGGTCAGAAACAATTTCAGACTTCAGATGGCTAGCAGGAAAAGACAAATGTGATGACAAATGTACACCTTCTATTTACATTGGAGTTATTGTGTGAGGAGAACATGCATAGGCAATTGAAATAATGAATAAGATGTTCATGTATTTATTGTGTATCCTCAAGAAATGTTATCACAACATCCTTTTTGTTTAATTGTTAAAGAAATGCATTTCATATCTGTTCTTGTTACACAGGATAAATATTATTGGGTGTCAGTTCATACACTGGCTGATGCATTTTTGAGGAAACCCAATAGGATATCACACCCTATTCTTCAAGCTAGATGGATGGGACATCTGTGTTTACAAAAAACATATGGTGACCATTTGTGAAGAAAAAACACACATATATATCTTTTTAACCATGGAATGGTGGTATTAGTACAAATACATGCATCTAGTAAGTGTACCCTAGAGTAAATGATTATAATATGCTGTCAAGTATGGACTTTATTTATTTATTTCATTTGTATAGCACACATACAACTCCGAGGCATTGAGGTATTGTCACAGGTACAAGTCCACTAGTCATGCTTTTGTCATACAGTCATGTTTTCATCATGCAAAAACAAGGGTAGCCCAGGTACATTAACAAAGGTAACACAGTTATATTAACCAAGTGGCAATATCGTACATATTAACATACAGTAAAGTGGTGTAGTAGGGTTAATTATCTGATGAGTAGGCGTGGGGGGCAGGCGTCGGCGTCAGGAGGAGTTGAGGGTTAGGAGAAGAGCTGAGTTTTGAGCGCTTTGCAGAAGATCCAATAGGATGTCTCAGCCCTTAAGGAGTGGGGGAGGTAGTTCCAGAGTTTAGCGGTAAGATTGAGGAAGCTTGAGCCTCTGGCTTTGCATCTCTGTACTTCGGGCATGATTAGTCAATCCGTGTAGGGGTCCCGAGTGGGACTTGAGGAGTGAGCTTTGGTAATTCTTTGGGCGAAGTAAGGGTGTACTGTGTTGGAGAGGCACTGGTGAGCAATGGATAGTGTTTTGAAGGTGATACGCTCCTGGATGGTGAGCCAACGTGCTTCTCTTCTACCTTTGAGATGTGTTCTCTTTTCGGGATATTGAGGGCAACTCTAAGGGCATTGTTTTGGATGATTTACAATGTGTGGATGTTTCCAGAGGAGGTGCCTGTGAATAAGATATTCCAGTAGTCAATCTTGGAACCAATGATGGCATGGGCAATGGTAAGGCAGTTATTTTGGAGAGGGATGGTCTGACTGCATTGAGGACCTTGGTGGCATAGGCTGCTGAGGAGGCAATGACACTTACTTGTCTGGTCATAGTGAGTGAGTGAGTTGTCACGGTAAACCCCTAGAATCTTTACTGTGGTTGAGACTCGATTTGAGCAATTGTCAATCTGGAAGGCAGTGTATTGATTGTTGAGAGTCTTTAGGACATTTGGTAGACCGACAATTAAGATTTCTGTTTCATCGCTGTTGAGACAAAGATGATTGGCTGCCATACAGGCCTGTATTGTAGAATAGATATTGTTAAGGGTGTCACAATCATCTGCGTAGTTGCCTGAAAGTTGGATCAGCATTTGGGTATCAATGGCATAGTTGGTGTAGGCTATGCCAGGGAGTCTAAGGTGTTAAATAGGGGCCTGGTAAAGAACTGTATAGGGTTCGGCAATGCAAGAACCTTGAGGTACACCAGAAGAAATGGGAGAGGGATTAGCGATCTCCGAGAACACCCTCATGATTCTTCCTTCCAGGAAGGATGCAATCCGGGAAGTGGTTGGTGGGAAGAGGTTAACGTAAGTGGTGAGGTGGTGGCAGACGATTTGGTGGTTGACCAGATTGAATGCCGCAGATAGGTCTAGGAGAAAGAGCAGGGCAGATTTTCCTTCATCCCTGATCTGGTTAATCTGATTTTTTAGGTCGAGAAGGGCAGATTTAGTGCCGTGCCCAGGGCGGAAACCAGATTGTCACATCCCTAGGATTTGGTTGTCCTCTAGGAGTTGCTAAACATGCAGGTAGGCTGCTCTGCCCAAAAGTTTTAGTAGTAAGTGGACAGTGGTGATTGGCCTAAAGTTGGATGGAATGGCTGAGTCTAAGGAGGTTTTTTTCAAGAGAGGGAAGACCCATGCTTCTTTTAGGCTAGCTGGAACTTTGCTTTTGGCGGAGGAGGAGTTTATGAAGGCTGTGATGAAGGGGTCTAGCGTGTCAGCACAAACTTTGATGAGGAATGCAAGGCATATATCGCCTTTGCATTTTGAGGGTTTCAGGCTTTTAATCAACTTTATGACTTTTGTTTCAGAGAGGTCTCTGAAGAAATGATTGGTGAAGGGAGTGGGGGGAGGGCAGCTGTTACTTGTGGCTATGCTGTCTTTGTTTAATTTTGCTTGTTGTGATAGGATTTTCATGTTCAGGGTGTCAATTGTACCTAGTAGCACTGCTTGGATGTCTGAGCACCAAGTTTCGTCTTAAGTGAGTGTTGTGGGGGTAGAGCAAGAGATTCAAGCTCTCTGAAGATGGTAAACATTTCTTTTGCATTGGAATTGGCATTGCTGATTCTGGTATTGAAGGAATTCGATTTAGTTGTGATTGTGGCGGATTTATAAAGTTTGGATATTTTGATTAAGTCATTTTTCAGTGTGTCAGCGGGATTCTTTAGCCAAGTTAGCTGGGCTTGTCATTTCTGATTGTGCAGTTCTAGAAGGTTGGGGGAAAACCAGGAGTTGCAATGTCTGACTGTTTTGGTTTTATGTGGAACTAGGGTGGCTGTAGTGTTCACTGCTTTAGAGAGGATTGAGGTGTATATATCCACTAGTGAGTTGGGGTTGGAGTTCAACAGGGGCTGGGGGCATGGGGTGTTGAGCATGGGCAAGATGTTGTCTCTAGTGAGCTTCTGGGAACTCTGTGTAACAGCTGGAGGCAATGGGCTAGGTGTGGTTTGAGGTTTTTTGGGCTGTGGGATGGAGAAGTGGATGATATGGTGGTCCGACCAGGGACAGGGTGTGTTGGCACTGGTGGAGACCTGGCAATTGTCGTTGGCAATCCAGTCTAGAGTACGTCCTTTCCTGTGGGTGGGATTAGTAATGCACGGACTGAAGCCTAGGGTGTCAAGGGCATCAGGTAGCGATGTTGCTTGTGGGTCAATTGGGTCATGAAGGCCCAAATTAAGGTCTCCTAACCAAATAATTTTAGAGGAGGCTTTTATGTTGTCTTGAAGAACATAAAGTATGTTTGCCTCAAGGTTTTGAAGGGGGCCAGGTGGGCTGTAGATGAGGTGGATGGTGATTGTGCATGTGGGTGATGATGAGAGTTTGAGTGATAGAAGGTCAATGTTCCCATTGATGGATGAGTCAAACCATCTGAGGGGAAGGGATCTCTAGCTATCTGGGTGACGCCCACTCCCCTGAAGGAGGGTCTGTCGTTCAGGAAGATAGTGTATCCAGTGGGCATGGCTAGGGATAGGGCAGGGCCAGAGGCCCCATGAAGCCAGGTCTCAGAGATGGCTAGTGTGTCGAGGTATTGATATCCAGTGAAGGGCAGGCAGGGAGTGAACATTGATGAGTGCGCAGGTTGCGAGTGACTGTGGTTGGGGCAAATGGGCCTGAGTCTGAGGGGGTGCCCTGTTTGGGAATCACTTGGTAATAGGTAGGGAAAGTGGCTGGTGTGGGTCGGTTGGGATGGCCTCCTTCCTAATGTTGGGAGGATGATTGTTGTTGGTAAAGGTTTGGGGATTGTAAGATAGGAAGGCCATGTGATAGAATAGCATTCGATGGGTGGGTGTAGGAATGAACCTCAGGATGCCCGTGGAATTGAGGAGTTGTGGTGACAAGTTTGTCCTGGGATTTATCATTAGGCTAGGAGCAGGGTTGAGAGCAGTGCCTGGGATGCTTGAGGTTGTTTTCACAGTGCAATTTGTGGCATAACTGGCATTGATATGGGGGGTAACATTGTACTTGCCTTTGTATTGAATGGGGCTTGTTACTAGGTTGAGGGTTGCAGCCTGAGGTCCATTGGTGGTGGTGCTGGTATGCATCATGAGGCAAAGATTCCTCGCTTTAATTTTTTACAGTGTTGTTTGTAATGGTTTGCTGCAAAAGCGGGCGCGCAGTCTGAGGTTTCTGTAAGACAACTTGCAGCCTAATGGGCTCATGAGCGCATGAAACGGACATGGAAAGGGGCGAGCTGGAGGATTGGGCAGACTGAAGGTGAACACAGAGGAATTGGACTGCTTGCTCATTTGCTCATTTTGCAGTCCATCTCTTTCTGTGCGTGCAGAAAGCAGGGGAGACTTAACGTGGCGAGCATGCATGTGTCAGAGGACATACCGTTCCCTGCGAAATGATCCACTTCTGTAGTTAAGGGAGAATTTCTTAAAGCGCGGATGGTTGATCCTAGGGTGGTTGGAAACAGATTGACCATTACTGCCCGATCCAGCGCATGCGCAGGTGCGCACAGCAAAAATTGTGAGGGGTGTAGTTCTTTTATTATTTTATTTTTATTTATTTAATTTGATATATGGTTATACAATTGACAATCTTTAGTCACAGTTTCATTAGTGAGAAATAACAGAAGTTAAATAAAAACACTTTTTCTTTAAAAGGTGATTCAAGCTTCATCAAGTAATGTTAATTTCTTCTGAATGGCGATTGAAAATTTTACCACAGCTAATGTTATTGATGTTTTTTCACCGGATTGCATCATTTTCCACCATAAATCGTTCGATCTATGTCCATTCTTTTTTATGAGAGTATCCATTAAAATTTCTCTTAGTGGCAGTAAAGCTGGACAGTCCATGATCAAATGATTCATATTTTCAATTGGCTCATCTTCTTTGCATAGTCTTCAAATCAAATGATTATCTGATTGTTTCTGAGGCCCGGAAGCGGAACTCGCACGCTGTGTTTCTTCCTCCAGAATGTCGCAAATGCCCAGTTAGTTACATGTGGGAGCGCTCGGGGCATGAGGAGGTAAGCGCTAGTGTATGGGACCATGTTTGTAGCTACTAGCGTAACTGCTTTGCTTTCAAGT
The DNA here is from genome assembly GCF_040938575.1 of Ambystoma mexicanum. NCBI lineage: Eukaryota > Metazoa > Chordata > Amphibia > Caudata > Ambystomatidae > Ambystoma > Ambystoma mexicanum. The sequence goes on from NC_090937.1 coordinate 435,927,877, forward strand.
TACAGTTTAAGAATTCAGAGTACATCAGACAGATTAACTTGTCATCTGAAGTTAAGTGACTATCATTCAACAGATAGTGGACTTTTGCCAACAGATGGACTGACTTTTCACAATGACCCCTGTTTATGGAAACCATTAGGTAGTGTTGGAATGCACATACAGCGTCCCAGCCAGGAAAAAAGGTCCAGACTAAGAAAAACCTACTAGCATCAAATATTTTGGGCCTAGGCTGAGTTTTTCACAGCAAAAGGCGTGTGTATTGTTTTCAGTTAGGTTTGACACATATTAGACACTCACAGAAAGAGCAACACATGTATTACTGTTGAGGTTGCAGAGGTTATAAGTAGGGCAGTATTATAAGCATGGTGATTAGTTGATGTATTTGGAAGTTATCAACAGTATTGAGGCACAGGAAGAGTCGACGCAGGTGAAAAATGGAGTCAGAAAGGTACTGTGGTAGGAGCGAGATCAGCGTGCCATATTGGAAGTTAAGGACGGGTACACCTTGAATAGAATAGAATGCAGGCCGTGATGTGGAGCTGTGGCTCTGTGTAGCTCAGCTCAAAAAACAAATCCCCTTTTCTGTTCCCCAGGAGAAAGCTGAGATCAGAGGCAGCCACATTGCACAGATAAATGCAAATTGTATCCAGCTGCAGAGCTTGAAGAGGGTGCGAACGGAATGTGAGCTGTGGGGAGATTTTGCAGGGATGCATCGTTTGAACAGGGTATAAGGTTTTGTGATTGGAACGGGCAAGGTGGAAATTTAGTGTGCTACCGCCATCCCCAATGAGAAATCATCCCATATGAATTATATGTAGACACACAACCAAAAGCAAATATACCACTGAAATTCAGGCGTGATGCCCTAGTCATGTCATTACTGGGCACCCGGGGGTTCGAACGAGATAAGGGGGGAGCCATGTCTGGAATGTCTCATGATTTGGGATAGAAGGAGCAGAGGTGAAGCCAATAAATTAAGTACAAGGTTGGGGAGGCAAGGTTGTGTGCGCCGCAGCATCTGGGTTGATGAGAAGGCTTATTGTCTTATCAAAGCAGAGTTGGCCTCACCAGTTTACTTTAATTGTGTCTGGAACAGAGGGGTGCTCATCATGTGAGGGTCTTAATTTATGGCTATATGAACAAGGGGGAGCCACCAATCATGTACCTGGATTTTCAAGTGATGATGTAGGGGATCACATGTATAGGGGAGTGGGCTTAGATTAGATGTGGCCTATTGGTCCAGTGACTATACAGGCACATAGCATGTTATATAGGTTGTAGCCAATGAGGGTGGAGGGATTATGTTGTAACTCATTATTATATTAGTATTTTTAATTATGGCTTATCAGCCTATAAAAGATGGAACATCAGTTTGATTCCATGGGACCACTGAAATATTTCTGCATGTAATAAACATTGTTTTCCCTTGCAAAGGGGTGTAGTGCTTATTTGGCTCTTTGGATTATCTTTCAGTTCAGATTTTGGGTTACTTTTCTTTTCAATCTGGTGACCATGGCGTGATTCCATATTCTCTGTGGGGTCACGGGTGTCCCAGCCCTGCTTCCTGGAGTGCGGCACCCATCTGCAACAACCAGTCCCCATGCATGACTTGAAAAGTTGCACAGGTGCTGTGTTGCCAGAAAACCTGCTTTCCTGCTCTTTGGAACAGGGTGCTGCTCCCAGATTGTACAGGCCATGCACATGACTCCGTATTGGAGGACAGTGGAGCTCACATATATTCAAGTGCACCTTTGTGGGAGAAAACAATAAGGAGAGAGTGGCTATGTGTGGAGTGATTTGGTGGTGAATGGATGGGGTATGGAAAACCATGTGGTAATATATAGCGGTTTATTATAAGGCAATGTAACAGTATATATATTATGAGGAAAGAGATGAAGAAATAGTACACAGGAACTTCTCAGATTGTGGAGGAAAGGCAGCGCTGCAGAATTAAATAACAGGTGAGGTCTAGTATATGGAGGACATTTGACCCCTCCACTCGGAAAAGGGAGTAGGAGGAGGTAAATACCCTCATTCTGAGGCAATGGAATAGAGGAAAGATCTACACCATTTGTAAATAACTGTGATTTTGTTTTGTGGCCCCATTATTTGTGGGGTCCGGAATTCCTTTGCCCGGCATAAGGAGGTCAATTCCCTCATTTTGAAGAAGAGACTGAGGAAGGGTCTAAACCATTTTGTATATACTTGTGGTAGTATTGATTTGCGATTTAAGATGCTTTGGGAGTTTCTGTGGTATGGATTGGTGGTATTTGGGTTGTATGGAGAGAGGAGTGTTGTGGTGAGTGTGTAGTGTGTGGGGGTGAGGAGAAAGGGGAGAGGATGGGAGATTGGTGCTGCTGGATCAATGTTTAAAATGCAAAGGAATGTTATAAGCCTGAACTAGATGTAACCATGAGTTCCCTTACACCACTTGAGTACATGTCCAAAGCCCTTCCGCTGAATAGGGGGAAAAATATGAAATATCACAAAGAGCTGGTCGTTAATAGGAGAGGAGGGATGTACAAGCCGTTGCCGGAAGAAGAACGAATAATAAATATGTTCTGGGCCACATGTACACATATGTAGCTGCAAAGTATAAGGGGAAGAAGTTGAGAAATATAAAAGGTGTCTTGGAGCTGTGGAAGATGGTGGTGGATTCGGAAGATGTCCCCTAGGACCTTAAAAGGGGAGACATTCCAATACAAGCACCCTGTGTCACCCCCATTTGTGTAGTCCCTGAGTCCAGCAATACCCCTTAAAACTCCCACAGCCCCACGATCCTCAAATGTTTCTGACCAGCTTCCCCAACAAAGGCCTTTAAGTGGAGGGGGGGTCTGAATTTCAGAATTCAGCATTTGAGGCTGCTCGTAACGCAGTGTTATGCCGGAGAATACAGTCTGCGTTCTGAGCATTGTGATTGGCTTGCGCCCCCTTCCAGAGGCCTATGAAAGAAGGAAAACATACCTTTAGTTTATGGTGCACCACTGCCCAATCTTCTTGATATCTTTTTCATGCGAATATAAACCTAAAAAGTTAATACAACACCACCAACTTCTAATTTACAACAACAGAATCTGAATTGAGGATCACACTTCTTGAACCAATACTCATTCATCTTTTACTTTCAGAAAATATACTTTTATAAAACAGATCTCAATCTCATTTTTTACATTTGATAATTTATCATTTTTAATGGTATACTCTTCATTAGTCACGTCTCACAAATCGAGAAATACTGCAGATGTATCTCAGTGCCCACTTCCTCTTTCCCAAAACTGACAACACTAATCTACCTCCTTTGTACCTGTCACATCGTCCCATCAAACAAATCAAACCTTAAACAATCCTAAAATCCACTTTTACAACTTCTGTACAAAGCCTGGCTTTGAAAACCGCTCTGAAGAGAACATTGAATCGAGAAGCGTTTCTTCAGATCACGTGAAAACCTAACTCAATCAAAACAAAACACAATGTAACCACGGCTTGGTCAGGAACACGTCTCAGTGATGCACTTTATATTAAAAACACAAATATAAATAAAACAGTTCTCAATCTCAATACACAAATGCAAAACATTAAATCGCCTTAATACAAGCAACTAAACATTTTAAGTTAATTTAGAAAGCATTTTTATATATATATTTTAAAAAAGCTTCCCAAATTTAACTTGAAATGCTCATTCCCCTAACTAGCACCACACTGATTACGACATATCAATGAATCATAGTTTTCGAGCATTTACTCTTGTTTTGCTGTTCATGCTGCTTCTCGATCCTGGCAAACATAAACAAACAAAAAAACGATGAAAAAGGAAAATAATGGGCCCTGTGTTTCTTGCGCTCACTTGAAGAATAGTATGTATTTCAGATTCATTCAAAAGATGACCTTTCTCATTTCAATCCAATTTTTATTTTTTTTTGTAGATTTAACTTGCTTAGAAAGTTTGTTGAATTGAAGTCATTCAAAAAAAGAAGAAAAAATGTGTTTACAACATATAGTACATGGTTTTTGAGTCCATAACGCAAAAGTGCCAATCCCTTATCCGACACGGGTTTCCCCGTCACACATACGACGGTTCATCAGGGATTTTGATGGCTAATTGAATATATTAGGCATCAGTATAATTTTAGATAGATATCCTAAAGGTATGTTGTAGCCTTTTGTGGATTCCCAACAGGTGTATTCTTGTGATTCGCTGTATGAGAAAGGTGAAAGGAAAAATAGAAAAGTACGATGTAGGATGTGTAAACATGTTCCTAGAACGAAATATTTGTGAAAGTATATGTCTGACAAAATGTATTAAAGGAGCGTACTTACATAGGTACTAGTATGATCATTTATGTCTTAGTGGGTTGGTTCCGATGGCGGTCCGTCTGGCAAGGGAAACCAAAATACCAATCCCTTGTGCGAGTGATAGGTCTGTTAGGAAAAATAATGAAATGTACTATGATTGAAAGGTTATACAGACCACTTTATGCTTAGACATATAGGACTATCCAATGTTTGTGTTGTAGAAGGCAACTATTTTTTACGTAGCTGTGCCTGATTATTGTGGGTGGTCTCTAAAACAAAACGGTAACTGGCGAAGGTACCTAGTGCGTAAGAATACTCATGGACACGTTATGTTGTAGTTAAAAATAGGTTTCGTCCAACAACAAAAAACTATACCCATGCCCCAAACCTTCACCAATCATCCTTTCCTACCCTGCCTACATGTCCCCTGCCCTCAAAACTACCTAATTGTCACTTTTATGTCATTTTAGAGCACTTTATTTATTTATGTATTTATTTATGTGTTTTTGCCTGTTAGGCGCTTATACAGGAACTACATTCGGTTTCAAAGAGCCCACAGGGCAGCAGGATGGGAACATGGGATAGCAGTACAAATAAATACAAAACATGCAGAGGGTGAAGGAACAGCCACACCTGCTATGCCTTATGAGTATTCAGAACGTGCAAGTGCAGGAAAGAAGAGGGCAGTAGGATAGGTGCTGGGGTGTCCATTCTGCGGTTGAGCCACAGATAAAGTGCACAGTATGGCAAGTGCTATGAGGTCAGTAGCTGCGTTGGGAGAAAAGTGCGAATCACCAGTGCAGAGGGTTTGCTGAGGCAAGTCCTGAGGAAGACAGATTCTGGGGGTATTGGGTTAATGGTCAGAGGCCCAGAGGATGCATAATGGTCCAAGACACCAATCACAGCAACTGTGGGATTAGCAGAGGAAGGAATAAGGGAAGGAGGAGGAAAAGAGGAGATTAGTGAGGTGCTTTTGGAACTTCAGAAGGTCCTGCTCAGGATGCAGAGGGAGGGGGAGGCTGTTCAAGAGGAGGGATCCAGCTGAGGAAAGCGAGCAGCTTCCTGCTCTCTATTTAGCTAAACGCTTTACTCACAGAGAGTTGGTGCCAGAGGAGGTCTAGAAGGAGAGTATTTGGTAAAAGAGAGTTGCATATAGTATGGTCCCCGGCCCCAGACAGCCTTGCAGATGAATGATGCAGAGGGATTTGAATGTGATACGTGCTACAACCGGGAGCCAGTAGAGGCTTTCTAGGGCAGGAGAGATGCAGTCCCTGGGCTTAAGGCCAAGGATAATCTCACTGCCCTATTCTGTATTAGCTGAAAAGCTTGCATAGTGGAAGAAGATAGATTGAGGAGGAGGCTGTTGCAATAGTCAAGCCTAGAGAGAACCAGGGCTCTGGAAACACTGAGCTTCTAGGGGAAATTGAGAAATGGGAGAATTCCTTTGAGAATGAATAGTTGAAAGTGGGACTTCTTGGCAATGTCCTGTGTGTGAGGGAGGAAGGATAAAGAGGAGTCAAAGATGACTCCAAGGTTTCTGGCTTCAGAAGAAAGAGCAGGGGGAGAGCCCAAGGTGGGAGGCCGGAGAGAAGGGAAGAAGGAGGGAGCAGGGGTCCCAATCGGCAGGATCTGATCTTTGCTGGCATTGAGGCAGAGATCATTGCAAGAGCACCAAACCTGGATGGCAGACAGGCAGTCAGATATGAAGGAAGGTGAAAATGAGTCAGCAGGAAGTCTGAAAAAGAGTTGAGTGTCATCTGCATAACACTGGAGGTTGAGGGAGAAGGAGGATATGAGGCATGCCATCTGAGCAAGGGAGATGTTAAAGAGCCAGGGGGAGAGGATAGATCCCTGGTGGACACCACAGGTGGAGAAGGAAGTAGGTGAGGAAAAGGTGCCCAGCTTGACATGGGAAGAGCAGTCAGTTAGGAAAAAAGTCAGCCATTCCAGTGCCCGTTCCAAGATACCAAAGGTATCGTGGACCCTTTGTATGAGAGTGGAATGATTGACAGAGTCAAAGGCAGAAGAGAGATCAAATAGAATGAGGAAAGCTGGGGAGTTGGAGTTGAGGGATGCAAGCAGTTCTTCACAGGAGTTCAGAAGAGCAGTTTCTGTGCCTCTGCATTCTCAGAATTCAGATTGATAATCGTGGAGACCAACGACAATTTCAGTGAACGAGTTGAGTTGGGCGGAGGCCAGCTTCTCCAGCAGTTTCCCCAGGAAGAGGGTGATTGAAATAGGGCGGTATTTGGGTGGACAGGTAGGGTCTGCTGAAGGCTTTTTCAGTAGTGGGTGCACAAGGGAATGCTTGAGGGAGGAGGGGAAACAGCCACTGGCGAAACAGTGCTTGTAGAAATCAGCGAGTGCTGGGGCAAGAGAGCCAATGTTCTCCTTGAAAGTTCTGGACGAGCATTGGGGAACCTGTTTGAAAGAAGCCTTCATAGAGCAGACAACTCTGGTAATTTCTTCAGGTGGCACAGGGGTGAAGGAGGTGAAGGCGGAAGGAGGTGGGGGAGTGGCCAAGGGAAGCAAGAAGGTGTGGGATGGGTTAGGTGGGTGAGTAACAAGGGTGTTCAGGATTTCCTGAGTTTTGGTGGCAAAGTATGTGGCCAGTGAATTGCATAGGACTTGGGAAGGAAGAGGGGAGGAAGAGGCTGTGGAAGGGTTGGCTAGCTCCCTGTAGATTTTGAAAAGTTCAGTTGTGTTATTGGATGCACCTGATATCCATGCCTGAATGTGAGCCCTTTTCTTGGCACGGATTGTGAGTCTGTTTTGCCTTTGGAGCAGGCGGCAGGTTAATCTGAGGTTTGCCACTTCCGCTGCTCTGCACTTTCATTGCAGGGCTGCAAGTTTGGAGTCTTACCAGGTGTTACGCTTAGAGACAGTTTTCAGGCAAATTCTCATGAATGGGGCAAGGGTGTCAAGGGTATTGGTGATTGCTGAGTGAAGATTGCTGAGAGCTGAGTCTGTGGTGGAGTCTGATGTGGGGGAAAGGGGAATGAAGGTATAGACAAAAGCAGAGGCTGAAGCTCATGTCATCGGGTGAATTTTCGAGAACAAGGTTGACAGGGCTTTTGTAGGTGCGGTAAAAGGGCTGAAGGGACCCAGGTGGGCGGAGAGCATGGTCTGACCAGGAGAGAGGGGGGACCAGAGGGGGACAGAGCGAGGGGTCAGAGTGGATGATGATGTCCAGAGTGTGTCGAGCTGAGTGAGTTGGACAGAAGGGGAGGATGGAGAGGGAGAGGGAGGCACAGAGGTCAATGAACAGAGTGGATACTGAGGCAGAGGCATCCAATTGTATGCTGAAGTCACCCAAGAGGAGGAGGTTGAAAGTAGATGAAAGTAAGGAGGAGCAGAAATCAGCCAACTCAGAGAGGAACAGGATGTTAGCGCCTGGAGGCCAGGAGGTGGTAGCAATGGTCAGAGTGGAAGAGGGAGAGAGAGGACCAACTTTCATACCAGGCTCTCAAAGGAAGTATAGAGTTGGGTGGGTACAATGGAAGAAGGAACCTAGTCAGGATAAATTAAGGCAACCCCACTGCCAGCAGAGTGAGGTTGAGGCTTGGAAATTATCTTGAAGCCAACAGGGAAGAGGGAGTCAAAAGCAGTGACTGAGCTGGCATTGAACCAAGTTTCAGTGAGTGCAGGAAAGTCGAGGTCAGTGTCTTCAAGAAGGAGGCAGATGTCAGCAGAGTGTTTGTTGGCAGTGCGGGCATTAAGAGTTGCCAGTTGGAGGTGGTCTCTGCTTTTGAAGGATTTCTGAGGAGGAGTACAGGGGCGTGGTACTCCGGTAAGCAGAGGAGGGACAGTGAGGAGAGTGGTGAGGGGAGGGTTAGCAAAAGGAAGTAAGTTAATGAGGGAAGGCAGGATCTGGTTAAAGAGTAGGAGGTTGGGTAGAGGACCCTGAACTTGGATAGTGCCAGTGTGGTAGAAATTAATGATGCATTGTGAGAATGAGAAGCCACCTAAGAGGACTTCCCACTTGTTCCCACCGTTAATTAGAGAAGAAGTGAAAGGGGAAAGAGTAGAGATGAGATGAAGAGTCCAAAGATCTGAAGAGGGGACGGAGAATAGGATGTCCGTGAAGATCTCTTTGTAGGTAGCGCTGACATAAGTGTCTGCGATGGAAGGCCAGGGTTTGCATGCAAGATGTCTTTTTTTGTGCTTTTTTAATCCAGACTTAGTGAGAGAGGGAGGATAGGAGATATAGTAGCAATTAGAGAAGATAGGAGAGATGGTGAGTGCCATTAGCGAGACAGAGGGAAGTTGAAGCATGACAGAGGGAAGTTGAAGGGAGAAGGCTGACTGCACTGCACAGTTCTGACCTAATCTCACAGGTGGCCTAGCAGTAGCAAAGAGTACAATGCAATAAAGTTAGAGTGCAGGATGTAAATACACATAGCTAAAAGTGAATTTCAATGAAAGGCCACAAATGCAGTGAATCAGGATTTAAATACACACAGCTAAATGCGAATTTCAATGAAAGGCCACAAATGCAGTCAATCAGGATGCAAATACACACAGCTAAAAGTGAATTTCAATGAAAGGCCACAACTGCAGTGAATCAGGATGTAAATACAAAAGCTAAAAGCGAATTTCAATGAAAGGGCATGAATGCAGTGAATAGGGATATAAATACACAGAGCTAAAAGCGAATGTCAATGAAAGGCCACGAATGCAGTGATTCAGGATGTAAATATGCACAGCTGAAAGTGAAATTCAATGAAAGGCCACAAGTGCAGTGATTCGGGATTTAAATGCACACAGTAAAAAACTATTTTCAGCTAAAAACGATTTTCATGAAAGGGAGCAGGATGTAAATACACACAGCTAAAACGATTCTCGTGAAAGGGAGCAGGATGAAAATACACACAGCTAAAATTGATTTTCATGAAAGGGAGCAGGATGTTAATACACACAGCTAAAAACAATTTCCAGCAGAGCACACACCAGAGTGAGAAGAGAAAGGAGGAGAGGGTAAGCAATTTGAGATGAACAAAGATATAGATCCGGCTGCTAGAGGAGGAGGTAAAGTTCAACCATCACTCACTGGATGCTCAAAAGTATGCAGAGGTGCTGAGGCCCGAGCTCATGGGAAAGCAGGATGTACCCAGCAGGCAGAAGCATAGTTTATTGTGGTGAACATGTGGGTGCCTTCCCTGGCCCGGACAGACTCATGCAGGGCCAAACAGTGGGCCATTGCTGGAGTGGCCAGCTTCCTCCTGCAGGCACCTCTCATTGGCTGTTGTAGTGAGAGGCAGCCAATCACGATGGGGACAGCTACTATGCAGGCAATGGCTCCAGGCCCATGAGGGGGGTAGCCATCTTGTAGGTGATATTGGATTGCAGGGGATATACTGATGATAATGAAAAAATACCTCCAGCAACGTGTCAGACCATCAGAAGTGCCTCAGACCGTTTGCCATACATTAACACACAATTGCACTTCTTCTGAGACATTTATGAGCGTTCTCGGTCGGAAAAGTATGTAAATGAGCTTGATGGTCTCCCAAGCCAGCAAATGAGCACTGCAGGGCCTACGTTGTTATAAACTGCAGTACAAAGCTGCACTAGCATCTGCCAGTGTGCCAGATGGTATGAGGTAGCTGCAGGCCTCTCCTTCAGCCTACATCAATGAAATGGGATGTCCTGGACACAACACCCAGGCTTAGCGGTGGGCTTTTGCTGAAGGGGCTGGCTTCCACCTGTCTACACCTCTCATTTGCTGTTGTAGTGAGAGGCAGACAATCGCGATATTGATTCAGAACTTGATTCTCGAATCACGCAATGTCGGACTTTCGGAACTGTAAAAGCTTGGCAGCAGCAATGCATCATGAGAGGTAAGAATAACTTTTTGGCTACAGTGGCAGCCTGCTCTGTGCTAGATAAAACAATTAAAAAACACTGGACGGATTTGTACCAAAGCAAGAAAGGACTTCAAGTGCTTCATGTCTCACTTGTTTCTTATTTGGCACAAATCCGTCCAGTGGTTAGGGCTGTGCGCATGAGCAAAAATGTGACTTTTCCGTATGGGAAAACTAAAGGATTGGAAAAATACAACCTTTTTTTACCCTTTATTACTTTTGAATCATAATTTGGATTTAGACAAATCTTTTCAGTCCTGGGTGGGCACATGTCCTCATATATGAATTCCAAATGCCGTGCCGAACAGTCCTATGGCTCAAACGTTAGTAACCATAGAGTCCTTGCTTTTCCCATGCATAAAAAGTTTGACCTTAACTATAGGGTGGCTGTCACCACCCTATACTATGTACACTTATCTACCTCAAGCACAGTGCTGGGGGTGGAGAGATGGAGAAGATTACCTTACAAACAGAAAGGAGGAGGATATAGATGGGACACAGAGAGGGGGAGGAGAAAGGGAAGGAGACTGAAGCAGTCCACAGAGAAAAGTACAGGAGAGGAGGATGGCAGCATACAGAAAGGGGCACAGAGAGCAAGAAGAGAAAATGATGGAAATCAGAGGTGTGGGATATTTCAACCCATCCCAATGCGCCCTACTACATCCCTTTGCCAATGGGGGAAAGAAATTGCCAAAAAAGGGGGCGCTAACCCCTGTGAGCGCCAGATCTGCAAAATTGTGCATGGTTCATAGATCACAAAAAGGCTGAACCACCTTGACAAACACAGGCAAAGTTGATGTCAAAACAAGAACTCCCTACAGGAGAATGCCAGTGGGTGCTGTAACCGGTCACATGAATCAAGGCCAAAAAAGTGGGCTAAAATCCGAAAATGCTTAATTCCGATTGGGCAGTGACCAGCCTGGGAAAATTTGACATTTCAGTTTGACACTCCCTTTAATACAGGAAGCCTTAATGGTTCCTGCATTTCGACAACAAGGAGCACAATGAGACCTCATTACACATTTGTCTGGGTCTGAGCCAAGAACAATGGCAAGCTGCACAAATGATCTCTACATGGGTGTTTCCCTCTCCAACACATAGGACAGACTGCTTCCAGAACACATCCAGATTTCCGTGCAACGTATTGTTCCTGACTTTTTCATCTTGTGCAGAACTCTTCACCTTGCAGCTGGCTCCAGATTTATTTGCAGAATCCTGGCCTTAGCATTGCTGAACTCTTTTTAGCCAGGCCCAAATTCAACCATCCCAAAACTTAAAAGAATAATTCTGATTCAGTCTGGCTTGCTATCATTAAGGCTTGCCCGCTGAAACTTGCATCCTGCAATCTGCCGTGTCCAGTGACCAGAAGGGCCCATCCAAAATCCAGTCTGAGGTGCAGTCCAAAATTGACCAGAACCGCGCCACTGATCCAATCCCTGCAGAAGTGCCCTGCTGCCGGTAGACCTGACCCGATCCGATGACCAGAACGTGACGGTCCAATTTTAATTACAAGGGACTGTAAGTATTAATAGGACCCATCCAATCTTTAACTTCAGAACCATTCTTGCGCTGATTTTTCTCTCATCTGTGTTTCAATACCCAAAGTCATTAGTGATTTTGAGTAACTAAAGTAGATCCCAGAAAGAATTAGAGTATCCACCATGTGAACAGTTACGCTGACCACGTAACTGTGAAGATTCATGTGTGGCATCCTCTTTTTCATAGTCATTAATATAGTGTATTGAAACCGATCTGTAATTTTTAAAACCGAATTTCTGTTTTCATTTTCGCGCCTATTTTGCAAAAATGCCTCTGGCTAAAACCTCCATAACTTCTTCAAATGTATAGATAGAAACGAAATTTCAACTCTCGCTGATACCTAAGACCCTTAGCTACACCCACAACCAAATGTGAATTGTCTATTTGACCTGTTTTTTTCAAATATTGCATAGTGAAACTTTGCAGCGAATTTGCAGTTTTCAAAAGTTTACACGTCTTTTTTCCATTCAAATTGTTTCTTAAATCCCATACTGATCTAAAGTGTGTGCTGTTGTTTATATTGTAGCTCATGCCTGTTAGGACCTGTTCAGTGTTGCTTTCCTAAGAATTTCTCTCCATTTAAGCATTTTGACCATTTTGCAGTATTTCGCAAAGCCATTTTCACCTGTCATTTTTAAAGTGTCTATTTCCAAAAAACATTTTCTCTCTTGTTTGGGGAGGGAAGATTGCATTAAACTCTAGACATTATCTTTCATCCCGGAATACCTGTTGATGACTGACATCTGGGTAGGATTGCTCACTGGTGCCTTAAAGTACTTCGCAGGGGGGGTTATTAACCTAAACGCTATCTGCTCACAAACCAAAACTGTTCTTTTTCCTGTGTTTTACATTCTGCATTTTCATAAGTGAATTCAATTGCTTTACTTATTTTGAATTGTATTGTCACCACTTGATGATTGCTGCCCCATATATGAATATTAAAATAAATAAATACATCTTTACCTTTACAAACTAGCCTGATTCCTGGTACACTGTGACCAGGGGGGTATTTTGAGATAGGTGTGACATGAGTGGTATATCATTCAGAATATTGAACTTATAGACAAAAATAAATAAGGGTTTCATTGTGCTCTACATGCTAGGCGAGACCTGGGTGTGCGCCTGATTGAAATCCTTAACAGAGGAAGGCACAACGATGGGTAGGTGAAAGGGAGGGGTAGGAGGATGCAGAACACACACACACACTCACACACTCACACACACACCTGCCAATGTGCTGATGCCAAAAGCCTTCCGCCAAGAACCATCTGCACTCAGCACCCACTGTATAGCCACAGGCAGGCCTGGTGCTAAATCAGAGGACTCAACTAGATGAGGCCCTACAAAAGGCCTCATACTGCTATACCAGCATAAGTTACAACATGGACAGCTTGTTCAATCTATTGAACTTGGAGTATAATCTATTTCTTGTATTTGGAACTAGTCTTTACACCCTGTCTTCAGATTTTGTAGGCCTTGGGATGTCATTAGTATGAAAATATTATTTCTAATAAATATCTTCATGGTGTAGTTAGGTATAGCTGTGATATTGCATGCCCTCTCCATTCTCTGTCTCTTTTTGTCACCATCTATGGTCATCTGCGCAGTTGGATGCCATGTTACCGTGCGTGTGTGTTTGTGTGTGTGTGTGTGTGTGTACATTCCAATTATTTGCAAACAACTTGCAGAATCTGTAGGTTCTGATCAAACTAGGAAAAGGTCACAAATCACCTTAAGACAATATACCCTTGAGTGTCGAAAAGTCAGAGTGTGGATGGCAGACAACAATATCTGTCTAATAGAGATATCACTCCACATTCAAACCTCAAAAAAGCAGGTGAGGAATTTTAGGTTTATCTTTCATTCTGACACCTCGTTTATGCAACAGACAAATAAAAAGGTAACCCTCAACTGCCTATGGTGAAGAACATCTTCCAACACAGCATAGACCTAATAAGAGTTCTGGTCCGCTTACAGCTATTGTAACATCATCTTCACAGCTTCCCTTGACAAATTCATCAAGCAACTGCAATTAATTCAGAATGGCATAGGATTCTTGCAATAAAGAACCACAAGCCCGTTTCGCTGGTGTTGAAGATGCCCCAGTGGCTGACAATGACATACAAAACTTTCATAAAAACATTGTGCAAACCCATATGGCTCTCATCAACTGGTCCATAAAATCTTTAGGAAGAGAATCAAACCATACTTAGCAGCAAGAAATGTCAGACTAGCAAACACGGTTTGATCCACAATCCTACATTTGAATCAAAACACTTCAGGAGGAAACTGCTGTGAGCATCAAGGCTTCAGGAAGTCCAGCCCAAAAAGGGAGACAATGCCTTCCTAGTCTCTCAAGCCTTCTAGGCTGAAGGTCCTCCACACAGCAGTTATTGCCCAATGGGACTTCCAATTTCCAAGACTTCAAAAATATAACCTAATCATTAATAATGACATATTGTCCAGAGGTACCCAGACATACGACTGCATGCTGAGCTCTGAATGGCATCTTCCCACCTCCAGTCCAATCTACACCTTTTTAAGCTCGCTGCCATCTGATGCAACTTTGTATGCTTTTGGCCCAGTAGAACAATCCACTGAATAAATACATAAAAACAACTCTACCTCTGTCTTTTCTGTAACTGTTTCTTACTCGTGCTCTGCTTGTACTTGCTTCCAGTACGTTAGTAGCATCAGGGTTATCAAACACTTTCCTTTAGCACTGTGTTGTCGAATGTGTTATTTATGGGTCTGTTAGGAATGCATAGCCATGCATGTGGCGTGTACCATAAAGGTAATGGTTCCCTAAAGTGATGTATCGTAATGCATTGTGATGTGAGCTGCATTGTGTTTGTTATTTCAGTCCCTCATTAAGGTGCGTGTGTGTGTGGCGGGGTCTCTCTGTTGACGTGCAGAAGGAAAGGTGTCTGCAGCATACCTACATTGTGTCCCCTCAAGTCCCTGCTTACCATTTATAACAAGACCCATCATTGCCTCAACCGAGGGTCCTTTTTCAGGGCCCACTCACTCCCGGGACTTCTCTCCTCATCCCTATATCGGCCCCACCGGTACAATTACAATAATTTACTGCAGAGAACACATTTTCACTGAATACTTTGGAGATCAAAGAGATCATACAGACCCACAGGGCATGGCAGTATTTGTTTCAATATGTTGCGGCAGGAACCGTAAAATACATCAACTCACAATGTGTCTGTTAACCACAATTATGGTTAATTGAAGTTGGCTTGCGAAGCCCTCACTGGGTATTTAAAACAGGCAAATTAAAGTGAGGTTCAGATGGTTAAACACAGATTTACATAACAGTTTTTTCAAAATGTCTAGTTGTTAATTTGGAACAGTTCCATCTCTACATAGTATTTTGAGTTAGTCTAATAAAAAGGTATCAAAACCAGAATGGTGTGTGATTTTAAAACTGAAACAGCGCTGAACCTTTCTTTGCAGGTTATTTGAAAAGGTTGTGGTTCTAGAATCCCTGTTAAATGGAGACCCTGTCTGCAAAGCTGTGATTATTTGTTCAGTGTCTCACACACAGTAGAGCTATAATATTTGACTTTCATAATATTGCAAAACTGTCACTTGCACACTGCCAATCAGCTCTCCTACACACCCTGCCTCCAGGCATGCTGTTGTCCCATTGCGATAAGTGGGGAGCTGAATTGACAATAATCCTCTCTTGGAGTATTGAAGAGAACACTTGCGAGACTGAGCTGCGCCGAGTTATTGCGAGACATGCTCTGCGTGAAGCGCGTGGCCCCAACAGGAGCCGGAAGCGAAAGACTGAGGTGAGAAAGCAATGGAGCAGAAGCAGCTCCTGGTTCTCCTCCTCCCACAGGAGTTCAGCAGGTTCAAAGTTTACAGAGACAGTCCAGGGACTTAAAGGATCCATGACAGTGATGTTAACTGTCATTCATGTATGTTTGTTTCTTTGCCCATGTAACTATTAAATCAAGTTACATACTCACTATCGTGCCTGATTATTATACAACATGATTGGCGACGAGGATCATCTAACACCCCATGACTGATGATGAAAGGTGCAATGCCACTGCTGCCGTTTCTACCAACTCCAGGTAGGCCCGCTATACCATGGCCTCAGTGGGAGCCCCTGTATGTAACTTAGGTGGATGCACTTGGTGGTGTGGACTTCGCGGCTGAGAGGAAGACGGTGATGCTTCTCAACCCATTGTGAGTAGAAGTATAAAGAGTGTTCAGCAGCCTCTCGGCAGAAGTGATTAAGGACGACGATGATAATCTGTACAAGGAAGCAGTGAGGAGCATCATCAAGAGATTTTCCAGCAAGGAGAACACGGTACTACATAGAATCAGGTTCTTCAACTGGAAACAGGAACCCGCTGAACCCGTTGATGACTACGTCACTAAATTACGTGAGTTGGCTGCCCTTTGTAATTTTGGTAATATTGCAGAAACATGATTTAGGATATGCTCACGGTACACACAAACCACAGAAAGAACTTCATTTGGACAAGGCAGTTGAGATTGCAAGAGCAGTAGAAGAGACTATGGGCAGATGCAAGGAGTTTTCTGCGAGCCCGGTGGCCACAGAAGTGCAGGCTCTGATATTTAGAGGGAAAAAAGAGAAACAGCCATCTGAACTCATAGAGGGGAAATGGGGTAGAAAGAACCCCTCATATGTTATAGATGTGCCAGTACAAGGCACTTAGCCAACAACAGAGAATGTCCTGCAAGGGACAAAGAGTGTACCAGCTGCAAGAGGTTTGGGCACTTCGCAGTCGCATGTAAGTGGTGCAACAAACAAGTGAAGGCTGTACAAGCAGAAGAAGGTAATGAAGGTAACATTTTGTCAGAGGAAGAAGGAATACCCACCATAATAATGGTTAATAGCTCAAGAGCCAGGAGGGAATAGCCACATTGCGTCATCCAGGTGGACGGTAAGGAGATGAAAATGATGGCCGACTCAGGATCAGATCTGACAATACTACCCATCCACACATCTAAGGAAATGGTAGGGAGAGACAACGTGAAAGTGTTGCGCCATGACTGCCTCCAATAACGGTACCGGCACCAGTCTCGTTCAATGGGGACTTACCGGTGTAGTCCGACCTTTGCGGAGCCGGTAAGTCCCCATTGAAAAAACCATTCCCCATTCCCATTTGAGCCCCCAGAGGGCTCAATGGAAATGGGGAAGTAGCTAATAATGTTACCACAATTTACGGTACTGTTATTAGCTCTGAAGTCCCTTAGCGGGTCCCGTCCATAACGCCTGGTAAAACCAGGTATTGAAGGAGGGACCCGCTAAGGGAACTCGTAGTAGGGTGGTAAGGGATTACCGGCACCGGTCTCCTTAACGGTGCCCGATATCCCTTACCGCCCTTCTCGTAATGAGGCCCAATGTCTTAGTATACGCCGAAGATGACCAGACACACAATGCAGTACTAAAGAAAGTCCTCACGAAGTTACAAGATGCAGGAGTTAAGCTGAGTTATGAGAGGTTTGTACTGAGAGCCAAAGAAGCGGAATACCTGGGGTACAAAAGATCCAGTCAAGGAATCAGTCCCAACAAAAACCTGCTACAGACCATTGTAAAAGCCCCGGGACCCAAGAACAAGGATGAGTTAAGATAATTTCTAGGACTTGCTGAATATTACGCAAAGTTCGTCCCCCCAACTTCTCAGAGGTCACTGCAGTGCTGAGAGTATTACTCAAGAAAAGAGCTGAAAGTTGAGTTCAAATCTATAAAGGGAGGGATCATCAGAGCCCTATGCTTTCAACCATTCAATCCTGCGTGGGACACAGTCATAACCACTGATGCCAGTGTGTATGGTCTAGGAGCCATGCTGACCCAAAAAAAGGGAGATACAAACACATAGTGGCATTCACGTCCAAGGGATTAACCAATGCTGAAACAAACTACTTGACGGTGGAAAAAGAGATGCTAGCCTGTGCCTGGTCAGTGGAATACTTCAGGACATACATATGGGGCACCAAATTCAGGTTAGTTATGGACTACAAAACATTGATCCATATGGTAAGCCCTGGAGAGACAGAAACATCCATGCCTCGACTAGCACGCATTGCAGTGAAACTACAAGATTATACCTATGGAATAATGCATATCGTGGGGTAGAAGAACACCCAGGCAGACTGCATGTCCAGACTACCGTGAAACACAGAGAATGCTACCACATTCCTCGAGGACGAGTGCATTGTGGTGTCAATCCAGAATTTAAAGAGAAAGGAATTCCTAGAAATGAGCAAGCGTCATTGAAAGGAAGAAACCAGCAAAGATCCCACAATGGTGAGACTCATCAAATGGGTTAGAAGAGTCTGACTGTAGGAAAAGGCCATCGCAGAGGGCATAAGGCCATATTGGAAAGTGGCTGAAGACATTTTTGAGGCAGAAGGATTGATAATCAAGGGAGATCAAGTGATCGCGCCATTGGGCATGAGAAAGATCATCCTATGTAGGGCACATTCAGGACATTTAGGAAGAACCATGACACAACGCTGCATGCTTGAAGCATACTGATGGCCTGCTATAGACCAGGACTTACGCACGATGATCGACAGATATCATGAGTGTCTAAACAATGACAAGAGGTTGAAGATAAGACAAGCACCACTAATACCCACATAAGTCCCTGAGGGTGTGTGGCAAAAGCTAGGCTTAGATTTCACCAGCCCCCTGGAAGCAATGCCCCCAGAACATTGCTATGGAGTGGTCATGATTGACTATTTATCAAAGTGGGTGGAAGCTGAATTCATGCCAATCATCACCACCATGACAGTGATTGAAGTGCTAATTGCTGTGTTTCAAAGGGAAGGAATACCAAAAGACAGTGACCAACAATGGGGTTCAACTGATCTCACAGGAAATTGAGACTTTCATGAAAAAGAACAACATAAAGCAGATTGAAGCAGCACTGTACCACCCCAGGCCAAAGGACCGATGGAAAGGGCGAACAGGTTTATCAAAGGGGAAATACAGCTGGCCATGGCACCTGGAATGGACCCATTTAAGACAGTTAAGGAAGCCATAGCAGCCCACTATTTGACCCCCAACTGTCAACCAAGTGTCACCTTTCCAGATGCTAAGAGGAAGAAGAGCGGCATCCATGCTGGTACCACCATGGTTGTCATGCGTAAGTAAGGATGATGAGATGAACATGGAGGATATAGTATGGAGGATAAAAAACAGGAAGACTCAGATGAAGAAATTGAGAGACCAGCAAAGAGCAGCCCAAAGTCGAGGAGTTACAGAAGGTGACTGGTTTGAAATCCGATTACCATACAAAGATCAAGTGACTGGGTCCACCGATCAAGGTGGTGCAAAGAGGAACCAACCACGTCCGCACCCAAGACGGTTGCAAATGGAACATGGAATGAGTGACAATGTTTGAGGGACATCAGCTGCAAGGGAGAGTAAGAGCTCAGACATACATACGAGAAGACCCCAACCAAGTGACAGCAAGGGAACGAGATTGGGACATACCTAGGGTACCCCGGAAAGAAGCTAAGATGGAAATAGAGCAGTCCGACCTAAGTCCCAAAGTAACCGACATGCCGGCTGATGGTGTTGAGAAGGAGGACCAGCCTAGGAGGTATCTTAGAATACCTGTAAAGTGTAATGTTTATGTAATGGAGTAACTGCTTGTTGGTCATCAACGGCATGTTTGTCGAGCATACTTGTGAGACTTGGTGGCACCGAGTTCTTGCGAGACATGCCCAGCATGAACCGCAAAGCATCAGTGGGATCCAGAAGCGAAAGACTGAGTCGAGAAAGCAACAGAGCAGAATCAGCTTCTGGCGCTCCTCCTCACACAGGAGTTCAGCAGCTCCAAAATTTAAAGAAACAGCCAGATATGGAAGCATCCATGACAGAGGTGTGAAATGTCACTCATGTATGTTTGTTGCTTTTCCCATGTAACTATTAAATCAAGTTGCCTACTCACTACCAGGCCTGATAATTATACAACATATTTTCTGATGCAAATGAACAGATAAAAGAGAACCTCCTCTTTTTGTGTGTCACGAAAATGTGTGGCTGATTTACAAAGGGTATCTGGCAGCATTGATGCGTACATTCAGATATGCCCCACAACCCATGGCCGATTTAGAAAGCTCATAGTCATAAGGGAGCATTTAAAAAATGCACCCCGATTCAAAAACGTGATCCACTTTGAACTGTATAAAAAAGGAATGCATCACAGCTCATTCGGAACAGGCACCAAATATATGAAATGTATTCAATGGTAATTTCTGATTCTTCTGTGCATTTGTTTTTCAATCAAAGAACCAGCAGTATTAACAGCAACTGTCCTGGGTGAATTGATATCCCTAAAACATTAATAGAATTGGTCTTTATTTTATAAACATTTCATTATGGTAGGCCGTTTATGGGCCAGTCATAGTGAAATGCTGCAGGTAGCATTTACGTGGGGTGGAGGAAGCCTAATCCATTTGTATAGCATGTGCATACCGCTGATAATTTATGCCAGGTAGCCAGTGTCACAAAATAACTCTTACCCCATTACAAAGTATGCCCAGGGAAATGTATTCAGAAAGAAAGTCTTTCCTGAACAATTTAATCCGAGATTTAATCAACCAAGAGAAAACCTCGTTCCCCTATTTGGTGTTTTGTTTTGGCTATTTGTTGGTGTTTTTAAGCTGGAACTATTGCATTGATGTACAGATAGAAGGGAAGAAGTATTTCTGAAGGGACTCACAGCCTGTGGGTGTTGTTTGGTTTTTTACTGACCTGTTTAATGCCCATGGTCATGCTAAGACCAATGGCCATTCCATCATATGACTAGTCCCTCCCCACACTAAACACATCTTCCTGGAATCTCTCTGAGGGCTGACACTGTTACTTCAAAGTAGTCTTCTGGGATGTAATGGCTTAAATACAACTGTAAAGGTGCTAATGCTAGAATATACATGTTTTAACTAAGTGTTCCTTCATCCACTTGATTTATGAACAGTATTTGTGTCCTCACATTGGTTCCTCAGACTGAAGTCCTGTTAAAAACAAGCATTGGAATGACCAACAGGTTTGGCTTGTGTATAAGTAATAGACCTTGGTCAGGCACTGCACGCATATGCCCAGGTATGCCCAGCATTTTTCAGCTTTTGCCATTGTATGGCCAAGTAGCATCATTATGGCAATGCCTGGTGAATGTCTATCCCATACCGATACAAACGTCAACACTGTTGGGTTTGCCATGACTTGTTAATACAGAATATATTCCTTCCCACTGTGGGTTTTAGAGTCAATAAGGGGGAGTGGATGCATTGAAGTCATTTAAACCTCCCGCATGAAAGGGGATAATCTGTATCAGAATAAAACATACTTGAAAAGGGAGACAATGCATCAGGGACAGTCTCGGGAGGATAGCTCAAAGGCAACGTGCTCGCCTTGGAAGCAAGACGACACAGAGCACCACAGGTTCGATCCCCGGGTCCGCGCTTAGAAACCTCTGGGTATTAAGCGCGTTATAAATAACCTATCATATCATCTCCTTTGAATGGGGAGAATCTTTAACAGAACAAACACTCTCCATTCAAGGGTAGACACTGTATCAGACACTGTATCAGAATAAACTCTTTCCTTGATGGGAGGGAGGGACTAAGTATTAGAATAGATTCCCCAGGCTGAAAAGCGAGACTATGTATCAGACTAAGCAACCCGACTTGAAAGCAGAGTCCATATCAGAATAACCTCCAAACGCAGAATTGAAGAGGGAAACTACAAATCTGTCAGGGATGTATCGTGTTGCACCGCTGGTGCTTGGCTTCCCGAATGTGTTCCTCACTCCCCACTCATGGCCGAAGATGAGTGGCCCTCACATGAATTAGATGCAGCAGTTGCAGTCTAGTTGTTGGTGTTTGGAAATTAACTCGCTCTGTGCCCTATTTCTTCCGGTTTCGGGCAGATTTGAGTGCATTGAAACGCTGTGGATTCTGCCGCTATGGATGCTGTGTCCTTCTGTGAGTCTTAGTCCTCTGCTTTCCTGCTGTTCCTCATTCCTCTCTCTCATTCATGTTCCATGGCTCTTACCCCTTGCTGTGCCCTCTCTGGTGTTTGGTTCCCTTCCTCATGCCGTTTGGTTCCCTTCCTCATTCTACCTGGAAGTTCAGTCTCCACCAGCTGCATGCCTTCTCCTTATAACTGTGTCTGCCTGTGTTCACCTTAGCTGTTGAGATTTCCCTTCGTGTTTATGTCAGCACTCCTGATCTGGGGTCATCCCATCCAGCAATTCTACACCTGGACCTCTTATCCTTCAACCTACCAACAAGAGGAGGGTTTTTCCTTTTACTTGTGATTTTCTCTCATTTGGGGACGATTCCCCAGGGATCAACTGATATTCTGGTTGTAACCTGATCAGTTGACACGGTTGCTGCTGATTGGGGTAGGATGTACCTCTTCACATCCTACCTATCACAAAGACGCAAGGGAAGGCCGACACCTGTCTGTATCAGAATAAAGTCTCCTCTCTGAACGGGAAACTGTTTCAGAATAAACCCTGCAGTGTTATGTGTTTTCTTTTATATTTGAAGTTTATTACTATGGCTGATTTTAATGAAGTTCATATTTTTAGGGGAACAGTTGGAGACTTGAATACTTACAATGTTAGGAGGTTGTTCTTTGCAAGATATTGTATATGTTGCTCGAGTTTATTCAAATACCTGGAATGCATTGTTGCATCTTGATGTCTCATCAACTATACAGCCTGAACAAATATTATTTATGTATTATTTTTGCAAAATGATAAATGCAAGTTTTTAATAAAAGAATAGACTCTACCGCTTGAAGTGAGAGACACTATATCAGAATGCCACCACCTTTGAAGAGGAAGACTCTGTACACAAAAAAACACTCTTCCCTGCATGGAGAGATTCTCAGACACAGCTCCAAGCCTTGGATGACTCTGCAAACTATCTCCTCCTTGAAGAGGAAGTCTCTGCATCAGAATGACCTCCTCTTTGAATGTAGAGACCCTGTAACAAAATAAAGCATCCCCTCACAGGGGCAGATGATGTATCAGAAACAACTCTCAGGGTGAGACATCTCTCTCCTTGAATGGGGAGATTCCTTATGCAAATATACTCTTCTGCCTTGAAAGGGTGTAATCAATAGTAGGGTGAGAAAGATTGAATTAAAAGGGGATGCTATAATAAAGTTGAAAAGAGAAAAAGGAAGCATAAGCAGAATGAAATGTAAAAAGAACTTTGGGCAAAAAAAAGAGTTACAAAAAAGAATGGAAAAGGGAGGCAAGGAAAATCAAAATGAAGAAAATCTCCAATGCACAAGAACATCGGCAGCAAAACATATACATATGGTTCTCAATCGTTTTCTCTCTGGATCTTGCCTGCCCCTCCTCCCTATATGCTCCGCTTTTGTCCAGTTACTCCGAATTGTCTTCCTTCAACTCATGTTTCTTTCACATTCCCTGTGCGGTCAATATTCCTTTCTATAGTCCATATGTTTTACTTCACTATGTTCGTCTTTCTTCTCCCTTCCCCGCTGATGTGCTTCTTTGTTTCTTTTCTAATTTTGAAGACTTTTTCACTTCTATTGTTTCCTTGTTTCTTTATTGCTTCCCGTATCACTGACTTTCCTTCAAATCTATTTATTATGTCCGGCCTTTTTTCTTGTCTTTACAACTGAAACTTAACAGACCATTCAAATGTAAATGTAAATGTTTGTATGCTGTATTTTGTTGGTACTCATAGAGTGGTACATGTTCCTTTTAAGCAGCATGGGGGGTGCTTTCAATGACAGCAAAGTGGTGCATGTACTGCATAGAACATTACAAGCAAGTGGTGGAAAAAGGGGGTGCAATGTCAACACAATAAAAACAAGAAAATAGTGTAGGGTATTTGCACTACATCACTAAGAGTGTGACATGTATTTTGATAGTCCACATTGGGGCAGTGATTATTTCAATGCATCAGGTGATACCTATGAACAAAAGTCACTTTGTATTTTACAAATCAGTAAGAAACCGTGCACAACATAAATGTGATTTATTATCACTTTAAACTCAGTTTAGAGCTTGTTACCTGGTGTTCAACTCCACATTCTAGCAAAATAAGCTTTATCCTGTGTCCCTTGATGTCTAAATAGGGGGCAAACAAAAATACACGACTTCATGTGGTTTATAGTGATTGTAAGTCAAGTATTCCCAAAACTATATATACTTTTAAAGTTGCTTTATGTTGAGGCGTTTACCCATGAAGTTGTGCAGAGCACATGCTCAGAATTCCAGTAGAAAGGTGTGCCCTGTAAAGCTCGTATTGGTATACCTTAGCTGCTGTTACCACTATGGACATGGAAAATGGGGAACTAATATACACTTTTGCACAGACCTTTAAACCCTTTAATTCATCCAGGGCGTTAGATAGACGTGCTTGCATGAATGCAGTTGTGGTCAGCCAATAAAGGAAGTAGGAATGTGAAAGAAGGCAGGGGGGTCTGCTACTCAGATGGCCTTCCAGAAGGACTGAACAACATGTTTGAATTAGTCAGATGAGGATTGTTCTGATTGTGTCGCTTGGGCAGTGGCATCCATATAGGATTGTAAGACACCCAGCACATGTTTTTTGTATCCCATAATGTGTTCACGTTTCTGATGTCAAATATGACCCCAGATGAGACCTGAGAGATGACATCTTGGCACACACCCTTTGTTTATCTGCGCAGTTGACCTGATACAGTTTATTTGGTTCCAAAATAAAAGCTGAAGTGATTCCAGTAGATCCGACGCTGGTGACCTGGCTTTATTTTACAGTGCACTTATGACATGGGACTGTATAATGATCAGAAACTATTGGCTCAATGTTGTTAACGCCATTGGATTGTTCTTCTGGTGCTATTCCGAACAAGAATGAGGAATGGAGTTCTGCAGAAATAGTATGCTTGTTTTTTTTCTGCTCACCAGAAGGAAAATTGATCTATTTTCGAAAAACCTCTGGGACCTAACCCTAAGTGCATGGATGGGGGATTTGCAAAACTGGACATTGGCTGAAATGTGAGTTCTGCATCAGGAGCAGGCAAGAAGCAGTCGCCTGGATGCAATACTTGAATGGGGCTTGTTGGCAATAGAAATTGTCCACACATCCTGTGGATTTCAATGATGGTGAAGTAGCTATCTGTTTATAGATTATCGCGTTCTCTGTCACACTGTTTGTATTATGATTGCTCTTTGTTGTCATGGTTGAACCGCGTGATCTTGGGATGGCTGAGGGGCTGTTCAGTGGCAGCACTTCCATAATGCGCAATGGAGCACTGAACCACTACCCATTATGATGCAACATTTAAAGCAACTGCTCACAGCCTCAACCCCAAACTCCATCCGGACGTGAACACAAAAAGCTACTCCAGGCCATCCAGCCAGGTAAGTAAAACAGCACAGGCTGTATAAACACTTCATATACTTGCTGCACTGGTTCTATGACCCAATGGGTAATTCCAATGCATTTCCCAATCTCAAAGACCCTTCCAACCTATCAATTACATTGAGTTAAATATTACTCCAAAGGCAAGGTAATCCTAGGTTATCAGGTCCTGATATGCTCCCAAACCAATTGGGACCCTATTGGGCCAGTTCCAAAAATCTCCTATTCAGGGAGAGCAGTAGAACCCCACATAAAATCCCACATGAGCGCCAACAGTTGAAGGGCTAGTATACACTCAACCTCCACATCACAGCCAGCACCTATGGAAGCAAATATGACCACGGACCACTAGCCACGGGCTCCCCAATCCATGGCAACAATTTCCCAAGGTACCACCACCATAGGAGACCATAGGAGGTCTCAAGCCCACCTATGATCACCCACCATCCACTACCAATTGGTCCATCATTCGCCTTAGACCTATCATGCAGAATTGGAAGACCCATAGAGGTTAGCCCAGAGCCGTCACACAGGAGATGCTCACCCCCAATAAAGGTGGGCCACACCACAGTAGCTAATTGAGCCATTCTTCCACCCCAGTTTCAAGCACACATTCCAACAGCCCAAAAGGACTACAAACCACCCACACCAATCTGCCAACCGGCAACCGTTGAGCACATGATTTAGCTAAGGCCTACCATGTCAGGTCAAACAACTCACTGAGCCCTAATTATAGCTCTACAAATATGCAATTAGTGTACTGACCATTTCATACTAACAATATTTCCTCCCTTCCTTCCTCTCCTTTCTCTCTTTTCTCCCTCTTGACTGAAATAATATGCAAATTATGTTGCTGTTACAAACTAAATGAAAAATGTATGTCTATTCAACATGTTAAATATATTGATCACGATATAAACTAATCACAGACACAATGTATCACA
The DNA here is from genome assembly GCF_040938575.1 of Ambystoma mexicanum. Taxonomy (NCBI): domain Eukaryota; kingdom Metazoa; phylum Chordata; class Amphibia; order Caudata; family Ambystomatidae; genus Ambystoma; species Ambystoma mexicanum. The sequence goes on from NC_090937.1 coordinate 435,953,918, forward strand.
ATGGTGCACACATTGTAATAAATGTACTCAACTTAGCCTTGATAAAGACCCTGAGAGGTCGAAACAAGTGTCGGTTGACCACCAATTACCATAATAAAATTTACACAAACCACTACAAACAAGGACATAAAGAGTAAGAATAATGTTCAAGTGCAAGGTACCCGGATACAAATAAGTTCCAGAGCAAATGCTGTGCATGTGTGTGAAGGTGTGCACTTGTGAATGAGGCTGCAGTGTGAAAGTTCTGCATGAGTGACAGAGTGAATGAGAGAGAAGTTTAGTTGTCACGTGACTGTGTGTGTTAATGGACATGAATGTGCGTATCCATGCAGGCAGGTGAGTTGGGTGGGTCTTTGCAGCAGCCATGTGGACGTTTGCTTACAATGGCATGGCATGCTTTCACTACAGTTATGGGCAAAGCCAACTTGATGAATGTTCTTTCATAAGGAGGTGGTGGGGAAGAGCGATTACATTGGGGTAGCAGGCATGGACATTTTGTTACAGTGGTGTGGTATATTCTTAAATGGCCATACTGGCATACGTTGGTGCAGACACCATCAACATGTTTTCTTTACAGTGGCATGCAATTTTCTTACCGGCACTATGGCACTGGCAAACCACCTTAAATCACAACATCACAAGGTTGTAAACAAATAATTGCAATACGGGAAAAGAGAGACAGGACTTTTCCTGGTATGGCGCTATTACGAGTATGGCAATGTTGTAAAAACATCAATAATGTGGTGGTAATCGTCTTATTGACACTTTAATGCACAGCCGTGCTATAGGTTTGGAGGTAAATCTGCCACATTACTGCCAAAAATCAGCAAAATCAGTGGAGCTACCATCAGCAGTAGTTCCTCCAAAATCCCTATGGAGTCCAATGCACTTCAAAAAGCGGGACACATGCAGCCCTGCCACCACTTGTAATCCCACGGTAAATCCGCCAGACCAAGTGGCAGTAACAGTAATTATGTTTGGCAGTTATTTTTCACATTTATCGCTGAAATTCTGGCAAACCTGTAGAGAGGCCACATGTCTCTAGAATATATTTACACTGGTAAGACTGGCCCTACATTTCTTGAAGGTCTTGTTGACCCTACTCTTCAAAGAATGGCTCACTAATTACTGATCACTCCCACCCCAGAAGCTCTCCACAATTGTCTGCTCTCTCATCCATCCCAGCATCTCTGCTACTCCTACATTCCAACCATTTAAAATCTAAGGGGTGATTTCTATTTGTACAGCGCTTCATTGCTTCGCAGCTAGGTTTGTGCTTTATAAATCCAATTTTGGGTGCATATGTTTAATCATTGATCTATTACTGGCTACTCAAACCATGTCATAAAAACGAACAGACTTGCTGGATGGTCAAAATATGATGTGCTTTAATAGAATTCCATGCATTAATGTCTCTTTCTAAAGTGCACATTCCCCATTATGAGTCACTAAAGCACTGTTTGTAAGCAATACTGAGAAACTGAAATGTATAACCCTTTAATAAACTGGAATATGACTTAATACTTGCAAATGTTAGCAAGCATTGAATTTCAACCTGCTATAAAGTACCAATGGGTGGTAATTTGAGTGAGAAGACTGGAGACTAAATACTAAAGTACTGCTTAAGCAACATTAAAATATCTACATTATACAAGCAAACACTCCTTTATTCACAACACTCCTTCAATATTATCTGCATTACACACTTGTAAGATTAGCCAAATGAACTGTTCATGGTGTAGTGTGGTTGGCTCTTCCACCCACATATTCATTTACTTTTCAAAATGATCACTATGAGAAGGTCAAACTTTTCTGGGCGGATCTGCTCTGCCCCGCATTATTCCCGTGGGATATCCTATTGCTGGAGGTTGGTCTTAGGTCTTGAGGCAGTTCTCTAGAACTGCATTTCAATCAGGCAGCTAGTGCCTCGATAAAGAAGTTTCGACCAGCTAATCAGAGGACTTGTGTCATCTAGAAAAGCTTTGACGGTTGTAAAAGGCCCTGCTGTCTTCCTGCTCTGTGGATTCTGTTTGGCTGTGAAGAGAGGAGTGAGAGCAGGCTAACATTGTGTGGTGTTTTGGAGAAGTTGGTGTGATTTTGGTGAGTTCAGGAGAGTTTAGGTGGATATTGGAAGGAGTTTGGTTGTACTTCTTTGTTTATCAGGTATCCCTTGCCTGTTTGTGTGTGTTTGATAGGCCCACACTCCTAACTTCCTATTTCACCCTTCATCCACCATACAAAATTTAAGAGGCCAAAAACATTTCCTGCTGCACTTTTCCCTTCTCCTTTGTTTCCCTCTTCCATCTAAACAAATGTAAAAATCCAAAAGAGTTCCTTTTGTGCTTTGCCTAGTTCATTTTTTTCTTTTGTCTGTGTAACCCATAAAAATTGAAAAAGAAAACCAACATCTTAACACCTTTCCTTTCCTGTGTTTGTTTAGTGTCTGACAGAAAAGTCTTTCCGTGCTCAGTCACCTTCCTTAGACATCTTCAAACCAGAATTAGGGGTACAGCTGAAAGCAATGAGGACTGGTGGTAATTGCAAGGTCCAAAGGGGTCCAGAATCCACCACAAACTTCTTTAAAACGGTGACAATAATTTTACTATATTGCTCCAACCCCCACTGGATGCTGGGTGATAGGCGATATGAAACTTATTCTTGACTCTGAGAATTTCCAACATCTTAGTCATTAACTCACTGGTGAAATTACTACCCCAACCATATTCAGTCATTTGAGGAATGTCAAAAAGACAAAAGATGTGGTTGATCAATAAAATAGCTACAGTCTCCTCTTTCCAATTCATGATGGGGAGGCATTCTATCCACTTTGTGAAGAGACACATAAGCGTCAATATATATTTGTAGTCATGTGCAGAACCAGTCACTGGACTAATAAAGTTGATCTGAACATTAGCCCATGGTAAAGTCATTCCTACCTTTTATGGCGGAGCCTGGTGAGTGAGAGAACTTGGTTGGAACTGAGCACACACCAGACACCCTTTTAAATGTATATTTAAGCCATGACCCATTTGTGGACAGTAATACACCTCAAGTAGGATTTCCATCACCTCTTGAAATCCAAGATGACCAACAGTCTCTTTATCATGGGCATCATTTAACACAATCCTCCGAAATAAGGTCGGTACCATCCACTGCATAACCAGATTGTGGTTTACTAACCAAAGGTCCATCTTGAATATTCTGAAGTTTCCTTAAGACTTAAAGATCTTCCTTTCCCTGGCAGTCTTGTTCAGCTAAGGGAAAGTTTTCTGGATCTTCTACATATTGGGAAACTTTTATAATAATCAGGTCTTCTTTTTGGCAGTATTTACATCTTGATCTGGCACATCTTTACCCCATTGCAGGGTACAATCCTTTCAACTTCTTATTGTGATCAATTTACTGCAGTTTTTTAAAAAATATTCTCGAAGGAGATGTGCCATACTAATGTATGCACCCTGGTTTGCTCACGTTTTGGCTAGTTGACAAATTTTGTTCCTGTCTCATCGGGACATTCATCTTTGATGTGACCTTTTATCTTTTACCAAAATTGGGTCATGTTGTTTGATGTCTCCGAATCCTCTATGGTTTGGATTAACGTCCAGTGTTTCAGGGGCTTGTTGTTTGCACAAAGCATAACTCTGGCTTTCTGGTTTAGTAAATGTTCAACAAATCCATTTCAATCATAATCTGAATTGATTATGATAACCAGTTCCTAGAGTTGGTGGTTTACGGCAGTAAGGAAGGCTTTATATATGTCCATGAATTCATCCACCTCCGAGGTCCCCTTTTATAGCTGCCTGAGGGTTCATGGGTGTCATTCACCCAAGCATTCCCGACACCATCTACTAATTCCTTCTCATCATTTCCTTTAAAATGGTAGGAACATGCATCCACAAAAAGAATGTGCACTCCGTGACAGGTTTTCTCATCATACACCTTATGCGGAGAAGCTATATATATATATCGGCATATTATTGGTTGTTTTAAATACTTTGTCCTCAACACATTTACCATTGACACAATTGTCTAGATCGGCAAATTCTTGTGCCATTGGGCTATTTTTATTTTGACCATATCTAATTCTACAGGAAACCTTTCGTGGAAAGAATCCAGGAAGTAATTCTTGAATTAGAGACATACCAAGTTCATTTCCAGTTACTCTTCAAATATTGGTGAAGCTGGTGGAAGGTCTCAACTATTATATATTCCCCATAGATCAACAGAATGTAGTTTTTCAATGTCCATAAAACTGCCAGGTGCAAGTTCTCCCATTCATTAAATTTCATCTCAACGGGCAATACATTTATACTTGCATACAAGATCACTTTATTAACCTGGTCATGTTTCTGAGATAGACTGTGGATAAAAAGGTGTTTTGAAAATCCTGTTTTCAGGAAAAATGCTTTCTTTTTAATCGGAAGAAAAACACAGAGCTTCAAAAGACATCTTTTCAGTTGACTCACTGCTTCTGTTTGAAAAGTTCCAGCACTCCCACTTGACCCCTGCCTTCAACAGATGGACTTAGGGCGGAATGATCTATGTGTAATTCTTTATGAATTTACAACTGTAAGTAGGGTTCGTCAATTTCAGCAGAACCTCAACTTTCCTTTTCTGGGGATCGAGACCGTCAGCTGTGAATTCATGGCCTGCAAAGTTTACTTTAGTTCGGCACCATTGTGCTTTTTTGAAGAGATACATTTGTACCTGCATTTCTAAGTTGGGTCAACAATCTCAGATCTCCACTGGGTGTACTCCCACAGTTTTAGTTTTGATCAGTAGGTCATCCATATAGGCCAAATTCCCTATTTCTACAAGATCGTTTATAGCTTTAAGTAGGAATATATGCAGAACTCATTTCTGCTGTTGATGTATCCAAATGGAGTTTGGATCCAGGCTTATTGTTGCCCACAAACATAAATTAACGTTTATATTTGTTTTCCTGAAGTATACCGAGACAGTCCAATATCCATTTGTCAAATTGAGGGCAGTATAAACCTTAGAGCCCTGATTGATATGAGGAAGAGGCCACCATGACATTTATTTTTATATCGTTTTTTGTTCATCAACAAAAATCACTATCCATATCAACAAAACGGGATTAACAGTATTCTGATATAATCAGCAATAACAAACCAATAAACATGGCAACAATGTAAACACAAAAAGGGAGAAAGAAAGAGAAAAAAAGGGGGATGTACCAGCTTGCCATATTTCTTATGTGTACATGCATCACAACAGGTATATGCAGGTTTCCTCTGTCCTCAAGAACTGTGTACACCAATGATAACATAGGGCATTGGCCTATATTAACACATCATGTCCATCTTATGAATTACCATCCACTCATTATACATATGTAAATAATCACTCACATCAGGCAATACCAGACATTCAAGGAGGTTTATTGTCTGATGGACCAAATAGCACCAGTAGGAGAGCATTCCAAGCCTCCATATTATCAGTAGTCTGTTGAGTTTCCTTTTGTAATGCCCTATATCACTCTATGGTCTCAGCTGTGGACCACCTCCTCATATCTTCCATCCACACCATGAACACTGGACCGACCAGCATTTATTTTCCAGGACATAGCTATCCTCTGTTTAGCCAGTATGCATGTCAAGTCAATCAATTTTACTTCATGTCTAGCTTTGTTTGGTCTAGGATGTATGCCCAGCAAACACGCATCCATGGTCCATTGAATTCTAGTGACACCAGTCTTCACTGATGTCTCGCTAATCTTCTCCCAAAAGCCATCAGAAACCTGGCAGGACAAAAACATATGCAATGGGTCAGCTGGGGAAATTCAACACCAGGGGCAATCACGTGATGCCTCCTTATTATATTTTGCCAACCTACTTCATCATTTACGTCCTGTGCAGTACATTTAACTGCACTGATCTATGCCTAGAGTTTCTATAAATTCTCTTTACATATATAAGAGCACTGTCTTAATCCTCTTCTTCAATAGTACTATTCATATCTGTTTCCTAGAGGTTTTGTATCAATAGTGGATCATTGCACATACCGGACAGTAATTTACTAAACAATTGCAACACAAGTCTCGGCCCGTCCTAAAGTTTATACATCATTGCTATCATTTCATCTATCTCTGGTTCCCTAGGTAGTCCGAACTGTTTTTTAGCTATTTCCACCAACTGCATATGCAGCCAGAACTACCAAGAGTGTACTCTACAATCTCTCCCTACTTCTGGGAATCTCATCAAGGATCCATCTTTAAAAAGATTGCTCCAAGTGGCAAGTCCCACACCCTCGCACAGCCGCATGAATCAGAGACCACCTGTATCGCTACATACCGTAGCCGGCAGAGGTATATGTGAGCAATATGGGTCACGTATTCTGCGCAGCACCAAAGCTCTATACCAATTCATCCTTCCTAGCGGCAATAGCAATGATATGGCCAGAAGCTTTCTTACAGGCATCCATAGGTCCTCTTTGAGCATGACAGGCCGAATAGCTGTCTGATCAGATCCCTGCCAGAGATCCACCATGTCAGATATTGCAATTGAGCCGCAAAGTGATACAGCTCAAACCAAGGAAGCTGCACGCCAGCACATTCACATTTTCTAAACATAGTTGATAACGCAATTCTATGTCTCTCAGACCCCCTAGAAACCCTTTCATCAGGGGCTTGTTGTTTGCACAAAGCATAACTCTGGCTTTCTGGTTTAGTAAATGTTCAACAAATCCATTTCAATCATAATCTGAATTGATTATGATAACCAGTTCCTAGAGTTGGTGGTTTACGGCAGTAAGGAAGGCTTTATATATGTCCATGAATTCATCCACCTCCGAGGTCACCTTTTATAGCTGCCTGAGGGTTCATGGGTGTCATTCACCCAAGCATTCCCGACACCATCTATTAATTCCTTCTCATCATTTCCTTTAAAATGGTAGTAACATGCATCCACAAAAAGAATGTGCACTCCGTGACAGGTTTTCTCATCATACACCTTATGCGGAGAAGCTATATATATATATCGGCATATTATTGGTTGTTTTAAATACTTTGTCCTCCACACATTTACCATTGACACAATTGTCTAGATCGGCAAATTCTTGTGCCATTGGGCTATTTTTATTTTGACCATATCTAATTCTACAGGAAACCTTTCGTGGAAAGAATCCAGGAAGTAATTCTTGAATTAGAGACATTCCAAGTTAATTTCCAGTTACTCTTCAAATATTGGTGAAGCTGGTGGAAGGTCTCAACTATTATATATTCCCCATAGATCAACAGAATGTAGTTTTTCAATGGCCATAAAACTGTCAGGTGCAAGTTCTCCCATTCATTAAATTTCATCTCAACGGGCAATACATTTATACTTGCATACAAGATCACTTTATTAACCTGGTCATGTTTCTGAGATAGACTGTGGATAAAAAGGTGTTTTGAAAATCCTGTTTTCAGGAAAAATGCTTTCTTTTTAATCGGAAGAAAAACACAGAGCTTCAAAAGACATCTTTTCAGTTGCCTCACTGCTTCTGTTTGAAAAGTTCCAGCACTCCCACTTGACCCCTGCCTTCAACAGATGGACTTAGGGCGGAATGATCTATGTGTAATTCTTTATGAATTTACAACTGTAAGTAGGGTTCGTCAATTTCAGCAGAACGTCAACTTTCCATTTCTGGGGATCGAGACCGTCAGCTATGAATTCATGGCCTGCAAAGTTTACTTTAGTTCGGCACCATTGTGCTTTTTTGAAGAGATACATTTGTACCTGCATTTCTAAGTTGGGTCAACAATCTCAGATCTCCACCGGGTGTTCTCCCACAGTTTTAGTTTTGATCAGTAGGTCATCCATATAGGCCAAATTCCCTATTTCTACAAGATCGTTTATAGCTTTAAGTAGGAATATATGCAGAACTCATTTCTGCTGTTGATGTATCCAAATGGAGTTTGGATCCAGGCTTATTGTTGCCCACAAACATAAATTAACGTTTATATTTGTTTTCCTGAAGTATACCGAGACAGTCCAATATCCATTTGTCAAATTGAGGGCAGTATAAACCTTAGAGCCCTGATTGATATGAGGAAGAGGCCACCATGACATTTATTTTTATATCGTTTTTTGTTCATCAACAAAAATCACTATCCATATCAACAAAACAGGATTAACAGTATTCTGATATAATCAGCAATAACAAACCAATAAACATGGCAACAATGTAAACACAAAAAGGGAGAAAGAAAGAGAAAAAAGGGGGGATGTACCAGCTTGCCATATTTCTTATGTGTACATGCATCACAACAGGTATATGCAGGTTTCCTCTGTCCTCAAGAACTGTGTACACCAATGATAACATAGGGCATTGGCCTATATTAACACATCATGTCCATCTTATAAATTACCATCCACTCATTATACATATGTAAATAATCACTCACATCAGGCAATACCAGACATTCAAGGAGGTTTATTGTCTGATGGACCAAATAGCACCAGTAGGAGAGCATTCCAAGCCTCCATATTATCAGTAGTCTGTTGAGTTTCCTTTTGTAATGCCCTATATCACTCTATGGTCTCAGCTGTGGACCACCTCCTCATATCTTCCATCCACACCATGAACACTGGACCGACCAGCATTTATTTTCCAGGACATAGCTATCCTCTGTTTAGCCAGTATGCATGTCAAGTCAATCAATTTTACTTCATGTCTAGCTTTGTTTGGTCTAGGATGTATGCCCAGCAAACACGCATCCATGGTCTATTGAATTCTAGTGACACCAGTCTTCACTGATGTCTCGCTAATCTTCTCCCAAAAGCCATCAGAAACCTGGCAGGACAAAAACATATGCAATGGGTCAGCTGGGGAAATTCAACACCAGGGGCAATCACGTGATGCCTCCTTATTATATTTTGCCAACCTACTTCATCATTTACGTCCTGTGCAGTACATTTAACTGCACTGATCTATGCCTAGAGTTTCTATAAATTCTCTTTACATATATAAGAGCACTGTCTTAATCCTCTTCTTCAATAGTACTATTCATATCTGTTTCCCAGAGGTTTTGTATCCATAGTGGATCATTGCACATACCGGACAGTAATTTACTAAACAATTGCAACACAAGGCTCGGCCCGTCCTAAAGTTCATACATCATTGCTATCATTTCATCTATCTCTGGTTCCCTAGGTAGTCCGAACTGTTTTTGAGCTATTTCCACCAATTGCATATGCAGCCAGAACTACCAAGAGTGTACTCTACAATCTCTCCCTACTTCTGGGAATCTCATCAAGGATCCATCTTTAAAAAGATTGCTCCAAGTGGCAAGTCCCACACCCTCGCACAGCCGCATGAATCAGAGACCACCTGTCTCGCTACATACCGTAGCCGGGAGAGGTATATGTGAGCAATATGGGTCACGTATTCTGCGCAGCACCAAAGCTCTATACCAATTCATCCTTCCTAGCGGCAATAGCAATGATATGGCCAGAAGCTTTCTTACAGGCATCCATAGGTCCTCTTTGAGCATGACAGGCCGAATAGCTGTCTGATCAGATCCCTGCCAGAGATCCACCATGTCAGATATTGCAATTGAGCCGCAAAGTGATACAGCTCAAACCAAGGAAGCTGCACGCCAGCACATTCACATTTTCTAAACATAGTTGATAACGCAATTCTATGTCTCTCAGACCCCCTAGAAACCCTTTCATCAGGGAGTCCAGACATTTAAACAAATATCTAGGGATATAAAACGGTACATTAACAAAGTAGTACAATAATCGTGGTAGAATTACCATCTTAACAAGGGCTATACGACCCATTACTGACAGGGGCAATTTCCTCCAGAACCCCATTGATGTCACTATCCCATCAAATGCTTTCACAGTGTTCTGAGCATTTGCAATTTCAATGTCATGACATATATTACCCCCTAGGTATCAAAAGGAATTTGTAGCCCAACAAATACCCAACTCAGGTTAAATCCGCAATATCCTCCCTACGTAATGCAGCTACTTGAAAAATACACAATGTCACTCTGCTCATCGCAATACCAGAAAGCTTGGCAAAGTTATTGAAAATTTCCAGTGGCAGATTGTAGACTGGCTCCTGCAAGTATTTGAGCATATCATCTGCATACAGAGATATATGATTTTTCACCCTGTCCACCACGATTCTGGCCACATCAAATTGCATCCTCAAATACACCATCAATGGTTCTAGCGCCAATATAAACAACATCAGTGACAGTGGACACCCCTGTCTTGTCCCTCTCTTTAGATCCGATGGTGTCGATATGCATCTGCTCATCTTACCTATAGCCATAGCCTAGGTTCTTTATAACTCAATCTTACCCATCTTAAAAAACCCTCACTGATCCCAAAGCCACTCAGGGCAGCATATATCCATGTAAAAACAAACAGAGTAAAAGGCCTGAACATGCCCAGTGAAAGTACACCGCATATAGCAGGATGAGACCGGGTTCCATCTAAAACATAATGAGGCCTGTGCAGGTTCAAGGATGCATTTCTCCCAGACACGACCCTTGTCTGATACAGATGAATACGTGATTCAATCACCTGATGCAACCTCCCTGCCAGGTTTGTTTGTTTCCCCGATTTAAAAATCAGTATAATCACAGATTCAGACATACCAGTAGGCAGGCCCCCTCCTCCGTATGCCTCTTCAAAAACTCATAGCAATTTTGGAGTTAGGAAAACTCCACAGGCCTTATAGAATTCAAATGGCACCCCATCACCCCCCCCCTATCCGTCGTCCCAGTTTCAGGGAAGTAATCACTGCAAGAAGTTCTTCCTCAGTTATAGGGGCATCAAGCATTTCCTTTGGTTCCAGTGATAATTTAGGCACAACAATTTGAGATAATGTGCAACCAATATCTTCCACCTCTATATCCCCCTGCAATTCCATATAGCAAATTCTAATATCTACTGAAGGTGTCATTAATCTCTCCGTAGGACATCCACCTTTTGCCTCACTAATCTGTGATAGAGGTAATAACATGCCCAGAGTTCTCCCCTCGGCAGAGCCATGACAGCAATCTATCAGTTGTGTCACCCTCACCATGCATCCTCCTTGTCTAAACACTGAAATCAAATTTACGAAGTCACTCCCATGCAACCACTCACTGATGTCTTAGAGTGACTAGATCTCATTCCCTAGTTTCAGACATATTGATAGATCCTCCAATACCTTAATCTCCCTTTCAATCTGTTCTAATTCCGTCAACAGTGACCTCTAATACTTCCTGCATTAACTAATTTTTACCCCTCACCACCACGTTAAATGCCTCAAAGAACATTGCCCGTTCATCAACACTCCCTTCATTATTTTTTTTTTAAAACCCTCAATAATTCGATCTCCCAGATAGCCCTTAATTCCCTCATCAGTAAAGGCTTCAGCCTGCATACTCCAGGTCAGTGTTGGGGCCATCGTCCCTCTAATGCTCTATGTACCCAGTAACGGGGAGTGGTTGGATATCGACCTGCCCATATACTCAACATCTATGAACTCCCACACATGTTCCATCCCAGAGCATGAGTAATCTATGAGTGTATATACTTTGTGGTGGGCAGCATGATATGAATAGCTCCGGTCTTCAGGCTTGATAGCCCTCCAAACATCCACCAGATATAAGTCCTCCAATATTTTATTTAAGATTTTAGCCAATATAGACAGATCCAGGTGTTTCTCATCTGAGCTATCCAACTGAGGGTTTAGTGTGCAATTAAAATCGCCCCCCCCCGCCCAGATCTAAAATGCCATGCATGCATGTGTCAGTCTGCCATACAATGAGAGTAAAAAGAAACAAAGCGGTATGATTGGGAGAGTATGTTTTAATAATGCACACCTCTCTGTTTTCAATATAGCCTCATACTATCACTAGTCTGCCCTCATCAGCAATGCATACATCTATCAGCCAAGAGGTGACTGTGTTGGCAAACCAAACAAGAACACCCCTACCATGCGTAGATTAACAGGAACCATGCCACATCTCTCTCCATCTGACTGTAATAGTTTCCTGCCTGGCTGCCAAGAGGTGATGTTCATGCAGCAACACTATTTCAACCTTGTTCCTGCGTAGATATGAGATCACTCTTTTACACTTAAGGAAACCATTCAGGCCAAGGGCATTCCATGTCAACATCCTAATGCACGTCATTGCTATCTAAAGCACCTGGGTGCCATCTATGCCCTTATTCCATATTCCACATGCCCCCATCCCTTTGGGTCACACATTCAACCTGACTTCATTGAAGTCTTTAGTAGAACTCAGACGAAACTCCACTCCCACCATGCCATCCAAAGCAAAGAGGTGATGGATCCATCGTGTGAAAACAAATGGCATCATCTATAGACCAGTCCAACTAAAAAAAGATCCAAGCACAAGAACAAAGAATATGCTCAAGGCAAGAAGAGATGGAGATACTGACTGCGTGGGATTTTAGGTGCTGGGGTCTTTGGTGAATGTTTGTACAGCTTATTAAGGAGGTCCAGTGCTCCCTTATTCAGACTATGATACACATGAAGGTTTTTTTAAAGTATATATCTATTTGCTGCTGAATGTGTAGATAAAGAAGTCAATGCATAATAGGAGGTTTCTGGCCTTATCATAGAATACTGTGCACTATTTTAATACCGTGCACTATTTTAGCATCCGCAGCATTTCCCTGCACATAGGCGAACACTACATCCAATCTTCCAATGCTATTCTCGCCACATTCAATAAATGACATCTTCAAAATGCAAATCATATGAACCCTAGCCTTTTTTCAAAGCACCAGCCCTTTAAAAAATGCAGCACTTCCTGTTCTCAAAGCAACCTCCGCCTCTTTTCTCTCAAGTTTCTTTGGCCTACACAGAAGCTTGTAGGTCTGTTCTCTTTACTTTTCAATCACGAAAGCCTGTGGTAAAATGTGTTTGTTTCTCGTTTAGCTTGAGTAATTATTGCTGCACCAATGTACTGTACACCCAGCCGTCAAATGCTGGGCTGGTTTCAAGTTAAGTGTCCCTTCAGGGGCTGCTGGCAATGGCAGCCGTGTGCTGCGACCTTTGAGTCCTAAAAAGCACGAAAAACTTTATCCGCTCAAGCAGACAATTGAATCACTTCTGACGTCCCAATGGCAGGTGTACTGGCGACCTTTCCAGGCCAAATGCTTTCACTCAAGTCGAAACCTAACTACAAGAAGTCACAGTGGGCTACGAGGGCTGGGCTGGAAACGTATCTTTTTCAGTATAGGATAATGTCGTTTGTCACCATGAAAAAGTTATTTCATTTGTTGTCCTGGTTTGACTTTACAACTTGAGTCAGAATTTAGCAAAGCACCTTCTGGAACAGTCTAGGACGTCGTTATCTGGTTGGGTAGGAAATGAAGATTCAGAGTATTTTAATAGCTGCGCGTGAGGCAGCGAAGGCCTGCCCCGATTGCCGATTAATCTCACTGACTCCGACCAGGTAAGTGTATACGAGAACAACCTGTCCAGAATCCCACATTACGGAAGCGTATCATCATGTTCAGTGCGAACGCATGATACTGCAAATACACCTGTTTTTCATTAGTTGATGCTATCGGCGCGGCCTGTCAAGTTCTATGTGATAAATTAGGTTTGCGCTTTTCTAGCCGAACCTGTAATTTCATTAAGACTATAATGTATGTGGGATCGCTGTCCTGTTATTGCCTCGTGCGCGCGCGCTGAGTGCTTTGATAAACGGGGAGATAAAAGGAGGATCACCGTCGTTAGAAAACAGCACCCGCAGCCACTATACTGAGGGTGTGAGGGTGCAGGAAGATGCGATTTATTTTTAAATTGTTTTTATTTTATTTATAGTGCATTTCGTTACAAAGTGACCTTTTAACACTTCACACAAAATCAGTGAAAATCAACCATGCACAAAACACATCTTAAAACCCACATATTATGAAACATTTGCCTATCCTACATGAGGGCTCTCAAAAAATATGTTATACAAAATCAAACATTAAAAAATAGCACTATATTTCATGTTACGTTTCATTAAACTCTTTCAGAAGATCCCGGAAGTCTGTTGCTCACTATTTTCCACACATGAAAGGCTGTGGCCGATCTAACCAATGACTCTGCCCCGAAGATATTACTCCAAAATTGGTCAGATGATGACATACCAAATTTGACGTAAGCTCTCTCGTACATCTTGTCCAGTGCTTCACATTGCATCAAAATGTGTTGGGTTGATTCAATATGATTAGAGCAGAGTCTAAAAACTCTGTCTTCATACATTATGCCCACACCGGCCGCAGTGTTTTCCAGGACCGGGAGTGTCTGTAGCCTCACTGAAAGAATACATCTAGGGAGGGCTGGTACACAACGTTTTAGTAAATATGTCTTTGCGACTCCCAGAATGAAAGTTTGGTGGTAAAATAGCACACATTTCCAGAGAGTCCCAAGATAAGTTAGTGCCTGGTCCGCATCAAATGTCCAGGCCTTTTCCGGAATCTTAGCCAGGTTATATCCGAGCCATGAGTCCGGTACTGGGGACATCCCCATCTCCCCCAGGTACCCTCTGACACCTTATTCTAGGTTCTTGAACCATGCACTCCTGGAAAATCGCAAAGAATGTTGCACCAAATGGGACAATAAGGAGTCCTCTCCCCCCCCATTTCGTACTGTATTCTTGCCCAAAATTTGCAGGCTTCCAGTGACCAGGTTGTAATTAGGGAGGGCAGGCCAAGTTCAAACCTAATCGCCTCCACCGGAGTCCAAGGCAGAAGGTTTCACAACGACCAAAGGGTCTTCCCCTCTAGCTTACACAGAGGAGCTACTCCGGTCAGGGCAAAGACCTCTACAGCATACATTATGGTTGGAACAATTGAGGTCTTATAAACCAGGATCTTAGCTTCGAGGCATCTTCCCCCCTGAGAATCAATAATATTTTTTTTAAGGGTGATCCACTTGTGCCACACTTTATGGAAAATATCTTCAACCAAGCGGACACAGGACAAATCTGGCCTAATAAGAATACCCAGTAATGTACTCCATAATTCTTTCCAGCTTTGCCCCCCCAAGCCAACATTTATATAAACCCTTGACATGGGTTTCCCTACCACAGGCCATGACGTTAGTCTTGTTTGTATTTGGTCTGAAGCCCAGGTTGGTCGCAAAAACACTGAGTGCATGGGGTGAGCGCTGGAGGCCAATCTTAGTATGGTCTAGAATAATCCCATCATCCACGTATGACATACACGGAAGCGTCTCTCCCCCATACTGTGGCAGAAAATTTGCAACCTGACTCAACCTCTGAAAAAGCTGTGAGATGTATAGATTGAAAAGCAGGGGGCTGGAGAGCCAATCCTCGCCTGGTGGTGAAAGGCGCTGATATTCTCCATCCTGGGAAAGTCTAACTCTGACCTTTGTCTCGCCATAGAGCGCTTTAATAAAATAGAGCAGAGATGCAAGCTGTCCAGCATATCCCATCATTCTAACCTTTCCATCCTGTCGAACGTGGCTGGGAAGTCAACAAAGCAGATATACAGTGATGTCCCGGGGTAACATTGGGTATCCGACATTAAGCTCAGGAGGGTCCAGATCGAGTGGATGTTGCACATACCTTCCTGAATCTTGTTTGTTGGTAATTTAACAGGCCCTTCTCCTCCACCCAGGCAGTGAGCAGTTCTAACAAAAGGTTGGCAAATATTTTCGAGCTGCAATCCATCATAGTCAACACTCTATAATTGGATGGCAGATCACAAGGCCCTTTTTTAATAGGAATTAAGAAAGCTGTTTTCCATGTTCTTGGAATAATTCCTTTTCACAGATATACATAAACAGTTGTTGTATAATGTGAGCCCACAACAGCGGGTCGGCCTTTAAGACCAGATTAGATAGACTTGGACTGACCGCACTTGAGGCCTTAGTTTTAGTAAGACAGGTTTCTAGATTAACCTCCTTTATATTCGAGCTCACCAATGTGTTTGCCATAGATTTGGCTTCCCATGAACAATGTTTCCCACTGTCAAAGGCATTACCGGTAAATCCTGGCCAGTTGTCCTCTGTTACCCTTACCAACTCCTGCAGATTCAATGGGTTCGACTCATGCCCCTGGAGCCAGTGCCAGAATTTCCTGGAATCATTTATCTTAATCAGCCTATTTAGGAATCTCAGGCCATGTCATTCTGAGAAAACCTGTGTTTCCTGAGCCAATTCTTATACCTGGCTGAGTCTAGCTAGATCTTGTCTCTTATCATCTTCCACGAGTAAGCAGTTTTTAATTATCTTTCGGGAGGCTGAGTTCAACTCGTGCTTCTTTTTGGCGATAGCATTGTCAAAGTGGCATGGCCTACTCCAGGGGCCATTCTGTTTTGAGACCCGCCTACACTCAAAGGGGCCAAACAATTACAAAATGACAGGATTTCAGTTTCACTGAGTCCTCTGTTTCTCAGAGAGAGAGTCAGCTGCTCAATCCTTCCCACTGACCAGCGCAGTCTGTTTCCCACGGAGTTCATCACCGAGTTACATCCTACTCTTTCTCTGACCTTACTCCGGGTCAAACAGCAATTCACTGAGAGCATCACATGGTCGCTTGCGCTAGCATCTCTCATCTCCAATACAGGACTATACCCTGCCAGCACTCTGCCAGCCGGTCATTTGTAAATATAAAATCATTTCGGCTACTATGTGGGCTGTTTGACCAAGTCTCCTGTTCACCCCTTCTCCCAGACTTAATGGGTTAGGGTCAAACGCAGCAAGGGCTGCCAACCACTCCCTGTCCCTCACTGTCTGCCCCCCTTTTCTGACGAACCCCACCCCCACGTCAAATTCAAGGGCACAGTCCACATTAAAATCCCCTGTTAAAAAAAGTAATTCCTCCTGGTAAGTGCAACACCCACTCTCCGAGCATCTCTACAGCGTTATCTTTTATTTCCACCATCAGCGCACCTCCCAGGGGGGCATACAGGGTTGCCACAGTGCCAACTCCAAAGTTATTTTTTTGTACTGCCAAGAAATTGGGGTTGGCCGAGCCTGGGCAGATCTCAGTAAGGTTGGTGGTTACTTTAGCACCAATGCAATTAGGTGGACCTTTCAAGGGTACCCCCACCAACTGGAAGATTAATGAGTAACCGTCTAGGTCAAACGTGTCACAAAGCCAGGTACACTCATCAATATTTCCAAGACTTGGGGATTGCATAAGAAGGAGCCATAGCCCCTAGAATTTCATGAGAGAATTTCCAATGCTCTAGCTACTTCGACTTCCCCATGTCACTGCAGAACCTGTGGGACCTCGGCCCATCTCCCACTCTGTGTAAGCAGCTCCTGGGCAGACTTCTTTCTCCAGGATCCCTTCAGGAGCTCCTTGGGTTGCGTCTCCCAATTACTTTGGGCCTTTGGGACAGTTGGCACAGAAACCAACATTTCAAATCCCAGCTGACTTAAAGCCCTTGCATCATTACATATGCGCTCCACCACTGGAGGAGACACAAAAGTTGCCAAAACTCAATTGTCAATGCTGTTCAATTTAGACAATTCCAACTTGCTAAAGTCTTTTATCGAGATCAGACCAAGATCCGGAATCATATGACATAGTTCAAGTAGACATGATCTATTGAGAAAAGGGTTGTGTGCAATGGTATTTTTCTCCATAAATTTGATATGCAGTGGGTCAGCCCACCATGTAGAAACAATTTTCTCATCTCCCGAGCCCAAGCCTTGGGCCTTAATTGTTCTACCCGTTCAGACCAGGTTAACTGTTTACCGCGGGCCAAGAGTTGGGTACTTCGTTGGAAGGCCAGAGTTCCTGCGATCTGGGTTTTTGGATCAACAGCTATCACAGGAGCAGCAAAAGCCAGTAATGGTTCTCCTGAAGCACAGCCCCTCTC
The DNA here is from genome assembly GCF_040938575.1 of Ambystoma mexicanum. NCBI lineage: Eukaryota > Metazoa > Chordata > Amphibia > Caudata > Ambystomatidae > Ambystoma > Ambystoma mexicanum. Next base: position 435,971,755 of record NC_090937.1, read on the forward strand.
GCTTGGCTGTGCACCTTCACCAGACATTGTTTTTGACCTACCAGCAGGGAACATTGTGCTTGAAAATCCTGGAGGATTCAGCGTGCCTGCCCTATGAGCATAGCAATGACTGCTTGCTACTCTTCAACAGCCTGGTCGGCTGTGCAGAGGGCCCCGGGGTGATCGCATTCAAAGTAGCTGGCTTGACCAGAGTTCTGGCTACCCAGTCATTCAGAGGACCTCCAAGGCATACCTGCATTGTCTGCCCATCATATAGATTATTGGTCACACAGATCCCTCCTTACTCTGCTTTTAGCTCTAGGACTAACCCACAACAGCCTCTTTTGCCTTCTGATTCTCTAGGTTTAGCCCCCTTTCTTTATTGACTTCTTCTTGAGTCATCTGCCTTTACAAGGAGGTGGGTTAGGTGCACTTACCATAGAATGTTCAGCACAGATGGCCTCCAGGTCCCTGCTATACGGTTCCGCCACCACATTTGCCCTTTCTTGATGACTGTCCGCCTGCCTGGGTGAAGAAGTGGCACTAATGGTACTAGTGACCGTTAGTTGGTCGGCCTCCGAATGGTGTGTTTCCGTTGAACTCCTTAACATGCTTGCTATGGCAACCAGATCCTCCTTGAGCGACAACTGTTCCTCGGCCATGTCCGAGCAGAGTACAAATAGTCCCTCAATTTTCTCTTCCAGGAGCCCCCAATAAATTCTTCTCAGTCGGGAGGTAAGCCGGCCCGTTTCACCACCCACCTCCCTGGTCTCCCCCAAACTCCCCTCAACATCGCACTCCCCAGAGGCAAACTACGAGGATGTAATAACATTTTCCAAATTGGGCATTCGGAAGAAGTTAGAAGACAAGATGTTATCAGGCTCAAAATCCATCGGCACCAGTACGTTATATTTTTACCTCATGGCATAGCTTCAATAGGGAGCCATTACTGTCTATCGACATGGCAAAGCCTTGAACCCTTTTGGTCCTTTAATTGAGCTAACATATTGTACGATGGGTGGGGATGCAGAATAACGCTTACACTGAATAACAAAAATGACTCTGGAAGTTGGCAAAATGTCTCCTCCGGATAAAACGGGGACTTACAACAGTCATAAACAGACGTTCAATCGTGCTCTCAATCATTTTGCATTTAAAACACACTTAAGTACTCAAAATTCATCATAAGTGACGTCATACTATGTGGCAAACTAAGAAAACCTCCGTGGGATTGTGATAAGGTCAAGGGTAAAATCTAAGTATACTTTCTTTATGGGACTGGGCTGTGATTGGGTCTCTACAGTCAGGTGGACATCTTATACCCACCCCTAGTGCAAATCAGTTGCTAGATACACGGTACACTAAAGGCTCTCAAACTATAAGGTCCTTTGGTATATGGCCTTCTACAAGTGTTTGGCAAGCTCATTCCCTTCTGTAACATTCAGATCACTGGCTGCATGTAAGCTGGTACCCCAGATGCTGGTGGGCGGACTTGATTGTGTCTCCCCACCCAATTAGCCCTACATCCCTCATCGGTCATGCCTTCTGCCATTCAGACTTTCTTTGAACTTGGCCTTGCAAAGTATCAGTGCTCCTGAGAATAAAAGGGAGTATAGGCACCTCCTTATCGTAGCTCAGGTCTGCACATCCACTCCTATTTTCATCCTTGACTCACGTGACAAGAGACCGTATTTTGGCCTGTTTTGTAGTATTTAATTGTCTTGAATTAATAAACTTGGCACTCATGGTGTTCTTTCCTGCACCTTAACAAGGGCTGCTTCAGCTTCTCATGTTCACTTGTTTTTCATGGATAAATAACTGTTCTTGGCTGCTCCATCCTTTGACACCAGGCTAGACAACTATTTCATGACTTTCCTCGATCTTCAACTGTTTTCTTGCTGTGACACAGCCCTCCGCTACTTCTTCCTTCATGGGTCTGAGCTTACTAAATATGTGACACCTATGTCCAGAGCTCTATATAATGACGGCACCGCCTGCGGTCTATTCACTACGTATAGCCAGCCTTTAAGATTTCTTAGCCTATTTGCGTTACAGCATCTGTATAGTTATAAAATGGCTTGTATTTTCTGCAGTGCTCTACACACGTGCAACCTTCATTCCACATATGAAAGTCTTCTCGATTCATTACTTCGTCATCAGATTCTATAAAGTCTATGCATCTTCTTCTTCGACCATTCTTCTCAGTGTGTCACGCTCATTTCCTTGTAACATCATCAGCATCTTTTCTTCTCATCTTCATATTCCTTTAGGGACCTCCTCCAAGAGATTGCCATCTTTGTGAGGGTACATCACATAGGGTCTTCTCAACTGATACCTCGTCTCAAAGGTTCTTCGTGGAATAGGCACCAACAATGGCGTTGCTCACGTCGCGATTTCCGGCATCCAACATATAGGCAGAATGGGGGCGAGACTTCCTGCAGAGGCATTCACCTGCTCCTCTACACTCCCCCCTCTGGTTGATTCATCAACCACTCTTTCATCAGTCTCCAATTCTTGGTATCCTCTCTTGAAGAAGTGTTTCTTTGGAGTCCATATCTTCACTACTCCCTTCAGGGATCCCACTGATTTTACATGTTCATCAACACTCCTGGGCATGTGGCTGCAATGTCCATTCGGGCTACAGTTGATCCATCATCCCACATACTTCCTGTGATTCCTTGGATGAAGGAACCTTTTTCGCTCCGGTGCTAAGATGCTGGCCTCTATTTATTTTCTGATCTCTTCATATGTCAACTCCTTGGGTCCAACCCCTGATTTGACATTGATCATGATATTAATTCCTGCTGCCTTCTTTGCTGTCTTCTTGCACTGCATGATAATTATCCTGATCACACAGAATCCAAACATTATCATCACCAATACTGCTCCCAGGAGTTTGAATATATTCTCCATCCATTTTGGAACCCATTAGAATATAGACACGAACCAGCTGTCATCAGCAATATCTTCTGTCTCATCTTCTATCTTGTCGTGCAGCTTCATCAGCAATATTATGGCCTCTGTCAAGGTCCTATTCTTGTCATCATGAGAACGTATGAACGTGCAACATGATTCTCTGATTTTGGTGCAAACTCCATCCATTGCTGTGATCACATCAAGGTCATATCTCTTCTGGAGGGTCATCAATCTTATTGCCCTCAGTTCTTCCCTGATAGCAACGTAAATAGAAAACCAGTTTAACCATGGTCTCTCTTAAAGGCATGGTGCTCCTGATACTCTATGAAAATGCAGAAACATTTGGGAACATATAACCACCACTCTGCTGACATCTTCATAAACCTCAACAAGGTATATTAATTCTTGGAAAAAGAGGGTCTATAGGATTTTTCTGACATTATAATAATAAAGAGTCTGTACGAAATTAGTCCTCATCTTGAATGTTCTCATCAATTTTAACCTGATGAGTAATAATATGACATAGCCATATAGGTTTTTGCCTTTTGGGAAAAGGCCAAGTCTGGTGTACAGACACATCAATGCATGATGGTTAAAATGCCTGAGAAAGTTTGGATCAGCCTCACTCCTATCAATATGAATCTATGGGCAATAGTATGCGTGGTTATCAACCAAATCGAGATAATAATTGAAAAGAAACATATGGTTGTAAAAGTATTACTAAAAAAGAGTGACTCCATAGAGAAAATGATTTATACATGGGTTGTGCATAAAAAACTGTAGGAGTTGGAAGAACAAATTGCACAAAGAATGTAAAAAAAATATGAATATAATGTGTGGGTCAGTTGTTAAAGTGTATTTTATTACATTTGTTTTTAGATATGTGTGTCCAGCATTTAACATTAAAGAATCCTTAAAGTATATTACGCTTACCCCACAAAGGGATTGTGTGTCCTGAAGGCAGCCTTGTATCATCACCTAAACAGTGATTAAATCAAGAAGGTTGAAAATAGAACAGCCAGGCTAGAAACAGTTCAAACTGTCGACACAGGACTTTTTGTTATAATCAAGGTATAAAAAGTCACTCACATTAGGTTACTAACACCACTTTTTGCCTATCTAAATAGTTATGATTAAGAGCAGATAATATGAAACTGTTTGAGGAACAATAGGATTAATGTTTTTTTTAATTTTATAAAACAATGTTTTTTCCTTTGATGATTTTTTCTGATTTGGATCACTTCATGAATGAGTGTTCTACATGTTTTCAGATTCTGGTTTATGAATAAATTGAATATTGTACACTTTCACTGACCAACTACCATTCTTTACATGTGTTTAGAAAGATGGTCACTACATTTCTTTGTCAATAATTGTCTCCTGCTATATGCACAAAGACTAGGGTAGCTTTTCTAGAATCTGTCTTTCACGAGAGTTGGAGATGCGTCAGGCAATGCGCTCTTTGTACTGGTACTTCTGTAGCTATGAATATCTTAGAAGTTGCCATGGCATAAGGTATGAGTGCACAGACATAGCAACTCTCCTTAGACGTTCTCTCTCCTACCCTTTTCATGTGCTGATACCACGTGTTATTACCCAAGTGTGCTGCACTGTCTAGATATGTGTTGATCCCATTATCACCTTATTCTGCACTTCTCCTGTGTCTTCCCCTTAAAATGTTAGCAGCCCATGGAAACAGCAATAATGCAGCTCTATGCCGAAGCGACAACACAAGGGACCTTGGCTCTTTGGTAACAGGCAAATCTACAAAAGTTCCTGGAGTGGGGAGAATCAAAGGGACTTCTGCCTTTTTTAGATCAAATGTACAGAAAAGGTGAATCATAAGAAACAGGAAGACACATAGCATAACAGTGCATATGTATATCGCAAACCAACATAATAATCCCCACCATTTGTGCCACTCTGGAATTTACTGAGTTTGCTCATTCTCTGAAATCGTGTTATCCTCAACATTTCTCATTTTTGCTGCAATTTAAGGAAGGAAAAACATTTTACTCAGGTAACTTTAAAAGGTTTGGCAACTGCAGTAGTTCCTCTACTATTGCCACAAGCAGCCTTGGGATTACAGGGCCATTCTTAGAATCGTGTAAAAAAAGTGTGGATGTCCACATCTCTTCTAACAAGGTCCAGATAAGCTCAAAGAATGAACACAAAAATAGCAAGCACGATACAATGCACATTACTTTCGGGGAGAACCATAAACTCAGCCAAAGAAATATTCAGTGAGAAACGAATCAGGGTACTGTTCACGTTTCCAATTCTTAACCAAATGTTGTCATTTAACCACAATCATGATATATCAGCATTTCTCTAAAGTTCATTTTCAAAGATTCCTGTGGCTCAAGCAAAAGGATTGCACTACTGCTATAATATCTATAAAGAGTGTCCAAGCCACAGTCCAAATGCAAATCTGCATTCATTAATCCACTGGTTTATTGTCCTTTCTCTTTATCATCGATCGAGTCTGCACACATTGAAATTCTACTTCTTGTCTTGCTTCTGTATCGATGGCTGGGGGTAGTGCAGCCTCGCTGGTGTAGGGCTTGATGTTGTTCAGGTGAATCCAAGATAATCTGCATTGAACTTTCACTGCTGAGGGATTAACATTCTCCACTACATATGGTCCGATGAATCTTGGCTCGTGGCACTTCCTAGTGACGTTTTTTATTAACACAGCATCGCCAGCAAACGAGATTAGCCATGATAATAATTCTGTAGATCCGGTTGCTGAATGGTTTTCATCTGTGTTCTGAGACTGACCCCTCTGGCGCTTGAGTTGATCTGAAATGACAGAGATACTGGCAGTCATACATGTCAAATATTCATTTCATTCATTTCCTAACATTTTGCTGTACTCTATGCATCACTTCTACACCTCGATGCAGGAGTTAAAGGTGTTCTCATTATTCTTCCTGTCACTAGTTTGTGGGGTGTGAGTTGATGGTCCGAACCAGGCTGATTTCTTTGGTCATATAAAGCTAAGGACAGGCAATATAGCCATCCCTTCTTCAGTGTTAACTTGAGCTTGGAAATCCTTTCCATAAGGAGGCCGTGGAGTCTCTCACATATCTTGTTTGCTTGCAGGTGATAAGCAGAAAACTGGTGCTTAATGCTCAACAATAAACCTATCTGTTCAAATACTTCATTGACAAAATGTGGCCCATTATCAGATCTCAGCACTTCACACACTCCCTATCTTGGAAATACTTCTTGTACTAAAAGCTTTGCTGCACAAGTGACATCAGGGTGTGTACAACTACCTGCTTTGATCCACCTAGAGAAGGGACACACCACCACTATTAAATACATATATCCATTACACACCTGTAGCATATCAACATAATCGATATGTACATGCTGAAAATACCATTCGGTCGAGGAATTACTCCTTTAATCATTCACAGTGTATGCCCAGCTGTAAACATTTGACATATGTTGCAATTTACTACATAAAATGCAATGTGTCTAACACGTTTGGTATAAACCAGTTTTCTGCAATTGTTGCAGCAAGATTCTCCCTAGTTATATGTGCAGGGTAGTGCAGCTGTTCAAGTGCTACCTTTAACAGAGCTACTCGCATCACTGGCTTTCCAGTGCAGTCCTGTTGCCATAATGCCTCAGGTGGGGATAAAGAACACCCCTTTTGTTTGCACAATTCCTGTTCTTCCTGTGGTGCATTTCTTTGAATCTCCATCAATTGCATTCTCAGTAAACAATTCAACCCTTCTTTCACCATCATGATCATGACTTTTTCTTTAATATCTGGAGTATCTAAACTTGAAATATCTGGTGAATATGCAATCCTCTTGGCTTCTACTTCTGTGGCTTCATTCCTGCAAGAAATAAAAGCAGTTTGCTTAGTATGCGCTGCACATTTAACTATCGCTGTGGCTACTGGGAGTTGTAGTGCCTTAATAAGCCTGTCCAATAAGGATGCGTTTTGCTCTGCAGTGCCATCCATTCAGAGGTAGCCCCCCATTTTCCAACGTGCTAGCCCTGCGTGTACGGTTGACGTCACATAGGCAGAGTCACTGTGCACCATCACTTCCTGCCCAGCATGATTCTCGAGCACCACAATAAGCGCTACCAATTCTGCTGCCTGCACCGAAAAGTGAGACGGTAGTCTTGCATTTGCTACAACTTGGAACTCGCCATTTGCTCTGCGTTTCGCTACAGCTGCACCAGAATGCCTTTCTCCACTTGTTTGATACATTTTCGAAGAACCATCAATAAAGAGAACTTCCCCTCCTAGCAGTGCATTCTCTTTTATGCGCGTATGTCATCATAAATATCTACATAATTCGCACAGTCATGCACATGCTCGCCCTCTGTCACTGGCTCAGCTACAAATGTGGCAGAGTTCACTATTTTACATCTGCCAATTTTAATGGCTGGGTTTGAGATCATTACTTCATATGTCGAAACTCTCTGGGATGTCAATGTACCCTTAGGTTTCTCTAATATGGCAAACAAAGCATCTTTTACAAAAAGCATCCTAGAGCAACCCATTACAATACTTGTGGATGTTCACAATTGTGAACGCGGCGGCTGCCAATGATTGTTCTCAAGGAAAGTGTCCATTCATAACTGGATCTAGAATCCCACTGTAATATTGTATGGGCTTATACTCCAATGTGGTCCTCTGTGCAAGCACTGCAGTCATGACTGTGCCATTTGTGTGCGAAAACAAGAAAAACTCCTCAGCATAATTAGGAATTCCTAAACAGGAGCTGTACAAATTGCTTTCTTTAACTCTTCAAACCCTCCCTCCATTTCCTAAATCCATTCTACTTTCAACTTTTTCACCTGCGCTTTCTTTAGAACCTGCAAAAGGAGTCTTGTGTATGAACTATAGTCAAACACCTAGGCTCTCATATAATTACATAGTCCCAAGAACTGTTACATCAGCTTTACCGTGTGCAGTTTTGTAGTTTTCTAATCACCTCAGCCCTTTCTGGCGTTACTGTCTTTCCCTCATGTGAGATCAATTGGCCTATGTACAACACCTCTTCTTGACAATACTGTAACTTCTCCTTATCTACCTTATATCCCTTGTCTGCTAGGATAGTCATCAACTGAATCGAGTCTTGCTTGCACTCATCTTCTGTGGTGCTACAAATTAAAATGTCATCTACATACTGTATCACAGCAATTTTCAAATCAATATTGCTAGGTCCATCTGTAGGACTCTGTTAAAAATCAATGGGGACTCACAACACCCTTGGGGCAGCCTCGTGTGTTTCAGATGAGTCTGGTGGAACTTAAATGAATTCAAGTCTGGTAAGTCTTTGTGCAACAGAATTGAGCAAAATGCATTTTTCAAATCAATCACAGTGAAATATCATGCTTCTACTGGGATACTGCAAAGTATCGTCGCCAGATTAGGAACTAAAGGAATCTCTGCCTCTACAATCTTGTTAACCCTTCTCATGTATTGTATAAATCTCCACGACCCTCCCGTTGATTTATTCACAGGGTACACTGCAGTGTCTCTATTCTAATCCAATACCTGATGCTCATGAAGAACACTACATCATCTGATAGATCATTTCTAAACATGTCATCATCAGTGATGTCAGTCAACGTACACCCTCCTTCAATGGCTATCACTGTTCTCCATGGTCTACCCTCATCATCCGTTCCTTCAAACAATGTCATTTCCCCTCGTACTAAGGCTACTTTTCACTCTATGGGGATAGTCTGTCCCCCCTCTTCGTCCATGGGTATCTGTGGTCTAAACAAAAATTCATCGGCTATTTTCATAATCTTTCCCACTAAGCAAGGTAGGCGTGTCAAGAGAATGCTCATCCCATAACGAAAAAGCTTGGGCTCCTTTGGAACTCCTTGCAGAGGCATTTGTCCTGTAAATGCCAATATTAATTCCAGGAGAGGAACACACTATCCCTTTGTCAGTAAAAGAAATTGTCATGTTAAGCTTTGTCATTAAATCTCTTCCCAAAATATTAACTGGTGTCTGCTGTGAATACAACAATGGAACAGACATGTCACACTCTCATATAGAGACTAATAAGTCATCAGTAAAAGGAACTCAACTCATAGCTCCAGAGAACCCTTGAGCATTCATGGCAATTCCAGACATTGGGCATTTTCTCCTCTCATATACATGAAAGAGAAGCCCCAGTATCTACCAAAAACAAAAGAAGATTTTCCTCCTATAGTCACATTAACGCTTGGTTCCTCTTGGGGTCTGGTGTCACTGATAGTACTGAACACATCAAGTCACCCTGTGAGCTGTTCTATTGTGGATATATACACACCCCTGTACCGTGAAAGGATTCCTTTTCCTTGCCTGGTATATCTAGTCCCCAACTAGTGTGACTCTCGTCTCCTTCACCCTTGTCTAAGGTCAATCTGCTTAAGGATAAGGTTCTATGCTTAAGGCTGAATGGATTTTCCTCTTTGCCTTGTGATTGAAAGAACAATGTGTTATCTCTTTCCCTCAGCTTCCTGATTTACTACCTTCTCTTAATTCTTGATAGGCTTTATCGATTTTATCTCTGATGTTTCCTTTGTCAAAATTCCCTTCTAAGGCTACTCTGGATGGCCCTGACGTTGCTCCCTGTAATAGGAGAAAGTCCTCTATACTGCCCCATGTTATTGCTGGACTTGGTTCCATTAGCTCCTTTTGAATGCGATCAATATTGTGTTCTGGCTGTCTTCTCTTTTGTTCCAATTCTTCATCTAATTCCCTTTGCTTTCTTGCCTCCGATCTAATTCTTTCCTCTTCCTGTCTTGTCTCCTCTCTCGTTGGCCCTGCTCTCCTTTCTTCCTCTTCTCTTCATCTTTGAATTCTTCTATCCTTTAATGTATGTGCTTCCTCCTCTTCTCTTATCATTTCTTGTCTATCCCATTCTTCTATTGCTTTCTGCCTGCTGTCATGTTTCCTTTGCTCCTCTGCCCTTTTTTCTTTCTTGTGTTTCTCCTCCTGATACATCTGTTCTCACCACTGGCTACTTTTTCTTTTATGCTCATCTTCCTTGAGTCTTTTTTCTGGTTCCTTGTCTTTTCTATCTTGTTCGTCGTGATCTTCTCTTTGCCCTACTTCCTCGATGCTCTTCCCATCTAGCTTGAACAATATTTGTCCTACCATACATTTGTTCTGTATGAGGGTTACCTCATCAGCGTTATACTTCTCTCCCTTCCATCTTGTAATCTCTCATTCTATCACTGTTGATATATTTGATTGCTCGCTTTTTTCCCCTTTGTTCTGAAAGATCTTAAAGGTCTCCTCTTTTCTCTTACTCTCTTCTTGACAATCATCATTGCTATAAGCAGACGGTTCATATTTTGGATTACTATACCCTGACGCTGCTTTCAGTTCCTTTAAAGGATACAATCCTACATCTTCCGGTCTATCGCTGTTTACTTGCGACGAGATAAGGGGAGCACAAGGCTCGACATCTTCCTCCTTACACTGATTAAGCATCCACTCTTCAGGTGACGGATCCTCCCTTTCTTTCTGCTACATTTTCCAGAGCTCTAAAATAGCTAATCTTTTCTCCAATTTCTTTCCCGTCTACGCAGCGTGCAAGTACATGGTCATGTGTTGCACTACTGATTTTGACAGTGATCCCCCTTGTGGCCATGGCATCAACATCTTATCTGCCGTACCTTTCACCCACTCCGCACTATACTGTTTGAGCTTGGGCTGGTGTTTGGCAATGTCTTACATAAATGCATCAAAGGAGTAATGTCTTCCATTGTGACAAGTCTCAATTGACTGTCGCTACTTACCAGTGTTTACAAAGCACCTTTATAAAAATAACAAATATGAGCACGCTCCAACAATCAGAACTCAAAACCTGTATCTCTCAAATTGTAACTGTCTTCCTCTGAATCGATGCAGATTGCTTCCATAGATAGACAATATAACTTTTGAACCTTGTCCTAATTATCATACAACTATTTGTGTCGCTCCTCGACACCTTAATTCCAACACAAATACAGACAGCCAAGTTGACTCTTTACATAAACCTTAGTGATCACTTTTCATGTTTGCCCTAATAATACTCTGATCATAGGGTTTAAATTGTCGTCTTATGCGGACCTGTCCTGCATGTAGCCTAAGTTACTCCAACTACAGTGTAAGACAATCTCTTCTAAATCCCCTTGGGTTAGGACTCATGGGCTTTCTCTCTCTCTCGTTACACAAAGAAAATCTCCTGTTACATTCCAGTCACTTTCCCCGTTACTTTCTAATTACCACAATTCCATCCCCTCAGTTTGTCATTCCCCTTAGTCTACTCACCATTGGCTCATTCGGCTCGAAGCCTTCGGTATCGACTTACTCCTCCAATCGACTACTTTTGCCTTCTGTCTGCAAAGCACCGCTAGAAACCAGGTTGGCATTTCATTAAAGAGGGGCCCTGTCCACCATCTCAATTCTACTTGCAAGTTTTCTATTCGGTCGCTCTTCACAGGAAGCCCTGCAATCTTCTGGCTAGATAGTGAAGGATGTATGATCGTCTGAAGCTCTGGAGTCTACAGGTCAATGGGTCTTATTTCCAACCATCCGACAAGCTACCAAGTGAACCCTTTTGGTTCTTTAATTGAGGTAACACATCGTGCAATGAATGGGTATGCAGAATAACTCTCATACCAAATAACAAGACCGACTCAGGAAGTTGGTAAAATCTCTCCACCAACTGTTTTATTTTCAATTGTCTAAAACAGGGAGTTACAACAGACATCAAGGGGCATACAATCGTGCTCTCAATCATTTTGCATAAAAAACATTCTTAAGTACTAACAATTCATCATACGTGATGTCATACTACGTGGTAAACTAAGAAAACCTATGTGGGATTGTGAGAAGTTCATGGGGAACATCTAAGTATACTTTCTTTAGGGAATTAGGTTGTGATTGGGTCTCGACAGTCAGGTGGACAACTTATGCCAACCCTATTGCAAATCATCCTCAACAGTTACTAGATACATGGTACATTATTGGCTCTCAAACTATAAGGCCCTTCGTTATATGGCCTTCTACAATTGTTTGTCACGCTCGTGCCCTTCTGGAACATTTGGCTTTCTAGCAGCGAGTAAGCTGGTACTCAAGGTGCTTGTGAGTGGACTTGGCCATGTCTCCCCACCCAATTATCCTGCATATATGCTGGGGAACAGGCAGGATCAAGATGGGTTAAGGCCTGGCAGGCTAAACATGCCTTACAGACATCAAGCATCCATTTGCCACACTCTTAGACTCAAATGCATTGCACAGGTAGCCCGGCCCCCTTTAGGGATTCTGATTGGCCCAGGCACACTTCCAGCACTCTCAAGATGGCCCCAGAAAGACTTCCTATGAATCCTGCAAATACCAAGGCACGTTCTAGCCTCTGGGCATGGTCGGCTATATAAGCCACGACCAAAGGCAGACCCGTGCTTTGTGTTGCTACGGTGGCTTCGATCAACACGCTTTCTGCAATCTTTGACTTGTTTCCTCCTCGATCTTGTTTGCGCGCACACCCTGGATCCCAGCATCTGAAAGAGAAGACAGCAAAAGAAAAAACAGAACCTGTCAGCGCCTCCTCAGCTTCAGTGAACGTGCGCACAGTAAGCAGCATCACTTACCCGAATCTTGGAAAACCTGAAGGTAGCGTTCAGACTTCTTTCGCATGCCTCCTTGGTCGGATCCTTTCCGAGAATCGCTGCGAACCACCTGTGAAGAAAGAAAGAACAGGATTAAAACTAGCAATCATCTGCCTACCGCGTGCTGAACTCACCGCATAGCAAGGGCTCTCAAAGACGCGCAGAATACCCGAACCAGTGAAGTAACTGGAATCAAAACTTACCTGCATGTATTACCGGAACCAGTGAAGTAACTGGAATCAGAACTTACCTACATGTATAACTCGAACCAGTGACGCAACTGGAAGAAGAAATACATTACCTGCACTCTGGAAGTAGATCTTACCTGCAGAACATAACTCAAGCCAGTGAAGCAATTGGAACTTGAACTTACCAGCAACCAGGAACTAGCACATCAGCAAACTCCCCGAACCTAACGGAGTTCCTAAGGTCTCAGAGATACAGCGCCCCTGCCAAGTTCAGGATGGAGAGCTGTCCCAATCTATTCTAAAGGTGAGCCAAATCGCTACACTTCCATCACAGTGCACACACTGGGAGAAGGAAAAGGGGGATTTGGGCCATATTCAGGCAAACTGAGCAACTTACTTCTCTCTCAACAGATACCAGTAGTACCACTCCACTACTCCAAGGGAAGTGTCCGGAAGGCTTCATCGCTCCCGCAGAGACCCAGGTGAGTGTGACATAGCCCTACATATCTCATTGCTCATGCCTTCTGCCATTCAGATTGTCTTTGAACTTGGCCTTGCAAAGTATCACAGCTCCTGAAAATAAAAGGGAGTATAGGGGCATCCTTATCATAGCTCACGTCTGCACATCCACTCCTATTTTCATCCTTGACTCACGTGACAGAAAACCGTATTTTGGCATGATTTGCAGCATTTAATTGTCATGAATTAATAAACTTGCCACTGATGGGGTTCTTTCCTGCACCTTAACAAGGGCTGCTTCAGCTTCTCACGCTCACTTGTTCTTCAAGGATAGATAACCAGTACTTGACTGCTCCATCCTTTGACTCCAGGCCAAACAACTATTCAAGGCCTTTCCTTGATCTTCAACTGTTTTCTTGCTGTGACACAACACTCTGATCCTTCTTCCTTCATGGCTCTGAGCTTACTAAATATGTGACACCAATGTCAAGAATTCTATATAATGGCGGCACCGCCTGCAGTCTATTTACAATGTATAGCCAACCTTTAAGATTACTTAGTCTACTTGTGTTACAGCATCTGTACAGTTATAAAACGGCTTGCATTTTCTGCAGTGTTCTTCACACATGCAATCTTCATTCCACACATGAAAGTTTTCTCGATTCTTTACTTCGTCATCAGATTCTATAAGGTCTATGCATCTTCTTCTTCGACCGATTCACCGCAGTGCATCACGCTCATTTCTTGTGACATCATCAGCCTCTTTTCTTCTCGTCTTCATATTCCTTCGCGGACCCCCTCTAAGAGATTGTCATCTCTGCAAGGGTTTGTAGCCCTATATAAATGCTAAATTATTGTTATTATTATCACATGGGATCTTCTCAATGGATACCTGGTCTCAAAGGCTCTTTAGGGAATAGGCACCATCACTGGCGTTGCGCACGTCGCAATTTCCGGCTTCCAACATATAGGCAGAATAGGGAGGGGACTTCGTGCAGAGCCATTCATCTACTCCTCTACACTCTGAATCTGAATCTTCCAGTATCTGGACATTGATGGCATCATTAGGGACAACTGACGGAGTGTCTGTGGGTTTAAAAAACGATTTTATCTTGGATTGAGTGGGTGGGATCGTGGGCAGAGATCTTCCTTGGAGGTACCGTTCTTAATGCTGTTTTATTCATAGTCTATCCTGGTTTATCCTAAGCTCACCCATTTGACAGGTGATTGGGTCAGAGTCTCCTCTCTGCCTTGATAGGAGGAGAGAAATAAGTGTGTCATCTTTATGGTGTGATTTTATGGGGCTGAAAATCCACCCCTAGCCCCTTGAACACAAAATATACTTCTGGCACCATACATATTTACACATGTGCAACCTCTATGACAATCACATATACAGATTACTCATTTTATATAGCAGCTATCCCTCAAAACCCCGTAGCTGTGGGATCTTGTCTCGGCTTTTCACAGAATTTTGCCCTTTTCATCAGGAACGCAATGTCCAATTTATAAGCACATTTCTACAAGTGTGCACGTTTAACATGGGCATACATGTATTAAGTTTCATACTTCTAGCAGAAATACATTTTGTGTAAAATCACATTTCCTGCCGTTTTTTTCCAGAACATGCCATACGATTTTGCCACCTCTTGAAACGTGCAGCCAACATTTAGATTCACAAATCTGTTATTTTCATATTTTTCAGAATTTTAAACAGTAAGTTATCCGTCTTTTTAAAATGTGTTCTTTGTCCATGTTAAGCAACAAATGGTTGTTTTAGCTCCACCCCTTGGTCTCTCCCTGGAAGCCCAGGAGCCAACCCCATGTTTTCTCCTTGCAGAGGCCATTCACGACTGTCCTCACACCTCGAATTTCCTTAGCAGCAGCTGTTCATTGTTCCCTTTTGCCTCTGTAGACCATTTTCTTTCCAAACCCCTTAATTATCACTTTGGTGTTGATTTCCTGCTGGAAGGAAAGGCCTTCCTTCTGTGAGGAAACCTGTTATTCCGGTTTGGTAGCTTTAGCCAGGCTTGATTTAATTGTTAATTCTGTTGCATTTTTCCTTAGCTTAATACAAACTTGTGATTTCAAAATAGCAGCTAGAATACTTATTCAAGATTTTAAACCATGGGTTCAAAACAATTACAACATAGGTTACTCTCAGTAACAGGCCTCTTAGATTGCAAACATTTGATTTCAGTTTAACCATGTTTAAAGTTTAATCAGACAGGCTCTTGACAGCTGTCATGCCTGCAGTCCTCTGCTGCACAGAGATTTTTGCATCCACAGACAGGCCACTTTTTCTGTGGAAATCCCTTTATGCTTTCAGCTTTTCAGGACTTTGCAAGTTCACAATGATAACTTAAACTAAGTGAATTATGCCCCCTAACACGAATGCTGGATGTTTGATGGTGTTTTATATTCTGTTGTGTTCTGTAGTTTCAGCAACAAAGAAAAAGGGATTTAAAGCACGATTTTGGGGTTTATTTTAGCAAAACACTGCTTTTCCTTCTGTACTCCATTTTCACTTGTTGTGGAGCCCAGTGACATATTCCAGGAGTGAGATCTCTGTTCACCACTGACAATATGCATGTCAGTTTGTGCAACCATCTTTTTGTGCTTTGCAAAGTGCAATTTTCAGGGGTTTTGGCACGCACAAGGGTTGTGCGGCCATTTTGCTGTTTTCTGGCACCATCATAACACAGTGCTGCAGGATAGCAGAGCAGAAGTGGGTTAAAACATCCCACAGAGCCCCCCTCACGACTTGAGTTTGACCTCCCGTCAAGGGGAAGTCGGGAGATTGGGATGTTCTTTCTTCTTTGGTCCTGGTAGAGGTATTCAGCTGCTTCTCCCATCAATGTTGGATCGACATTCTCTCCCCGCCGGTTCTGGATGGGAGTCTGGAGCAATACTCTGGGCTCCTTGGGTCTTTCCTCCCGGTCCCCGAGTGGTCCTCCTTGGTAATTACAAATTCTTGGTTCTAATGCTATGAGACAGAACAGAGCATGGTTATGGAAATTTCCCCACTACTACTCATGTAGTGGGGTAGATGCATACATTGAAATACAATTTACAATATTCCCTGCCTGTATTTACTAATGGTTTTAACAGATGGACTCTGTTAGGTTGCTGGAATGTCCCCCACTGGGTTTCCGGTTGGCTCCTCTATTTGCCGCAAAGTATGCCTGCGATGGCAACTCTTCAGCTGGTTTATGTGGACCCACTTATTTTCCCCTTCTGCCAAACTGCCCTTGGGGATGCAGATTTTGTAGGCGACTGGTTAGATTCTGTCTACAATTTTAAAAGGACCCCGCCGAGTGGTGGGGAATTTCTGCTGTTTGGCTTGGTTCCTTTTGAAATTGGACAAGTAGACCCGGTCTCCTACTTGGTATTCTTTTTTAGTTGTTTTAAGGTCATATTGGGTCTTCATACTGTCTGCAGATCTTTTTAGATTCCGCTGAGCATAGGCAAAAGCATGTTGAAGGTGTTTTCTCAGATTCTCAACATACTCATGAGTTGTGGAGGCATTTATCAAGGTCTGCTCTTGGGTTCTGTTGTCAGGGTACAGGCATTGGGGTTGTGTAGTAAGGAGCCAGGAGTGGGTTACAGACATGGCTCACAAATAAATACGCACAAGAAACACCTACGAAAACGAATCCAGCCTTACAGAAGGCTTTTGTGCCCTCTCTGCAGGAAAAAGAACCTGCAAACTACACTACCCGGAAGGCCCCGGGCCAGGAACTACAAATCCCCACCCATGTTGGGTGGAGCACGCTCGCGCATGTGTGCACGCGTAACAGCACGGGGCTTGTGCTTACACACCTGAGCGAAGAGGATGTGTATTCCGGAGCTCTGAGAAAGGGGACTTACGCGAGGGGCCACACCCCAGCCAACCTTCACCCGGGCCCCTCACACACCTGAGATAAGTACCGCAAGCGCAGGGGAGCTTAGGCACATGTTGGGAAAGACACGCCTTCTACAGCAAAGCCGCGTTCAGAAGGCGATCATCAAGGAACCTCCCACGCAAACTGGGGCATATGCAAGGGGGCACCGCCCGTACTTTTGAGTCCCCCTGCTCTACCAAGATAAGTGCAGCACGTAGTAGCATTCCAATTCATACGTAGAGACGCGCAAAGGGGCATCCTGAGGCGCAGTGACCTCGCGAGCAGTGCATATCATTACCATATATAATTAGCCATGTGCGCCATCTAGGAGAACTGCAACTTGGAAAGCGGCGTGACTTGTACTGAAGTCGCACCGCGCCACGTGCGGCTAACAGCACGTTTCGTATTCAGTCTACGTGTGTTTGTTAAGACGTGGAGTAGTACTTACTGCGGAGCCACTTGCGGCTTTAATCCGCATAACAGGGCTAAACCCATTTCAGGGGGCATGCAAATTAATACGTTACAAGCCAGAGACGAGTGGGTTTGCGTGGGGAAATGTCATTAACCCACTGATTGCACCATGTTGTGTGTGTGAAGAAACACCCACAAGGTAATAACGCAAAAACTCTCTTTGCAGCATTTAACTGCTCCGGATACCGGACCAGAGAGTGCGCAGGCAGGAGGCCAGCACTCAAACCCAAAGATAAGTCTCTTTTTGCTCTCTTTGCCTCATTGATGACAGACTGTATTATGGGCATGTAATTCGTATGCTGGTTTGGTGTGCATGTTTATTTGTTAGTATTGTATTTATCCATATTCCCCCTTCCTGTCCACCTTCCCTCTCCTCATCCTCTTCCAGGTTACCCTGAAGACCAGTTCCTGTCCAACCAACTATTCCCTAACCCTCTTTCCCTGCCGGGGTCTTGGAGGTCTGTGTAAGCTGTGACTTGCAGGCGCCCAGACCGCGGAGGGGGTGGTTGGTTCGTACCACTCCTGCGCTTGAAGGCTGGAGCCGTGACAGAAGCACAAGCCCAAGTGTAACAGGCGCCCGAGTGGTGCGAGCCAGCCAGTCATGGAGGAACTTACTAAAGTTCTGCAGGGCCTCCAGGCTGAGCTCGCTGCCACCAGACAAGATTACGCAGTTTAAGCCACACAAGTGCGTAGTTTAACTGCACAAACAGCCCCTCTCCCTGCGGAACCCTCACTCCCTACGCTTGTGCAAGTCCAGGTCACCTCTGAGCCCGTAGTACCCTTAGCTCCACCAGAAAAGGTATGCAGGCGACCCCCAGAAATACAAGACCTTCATGACCCAATGCCAACTTCAGTTTCTTACTAAACCAGCAGCATTCAGAACCATTCAAGCCAGAACTGCTTTTGTAATTTCCCATCTAACTTGGGACGCTGTGGCTTGGCCAAATCCCTTAGTGCTTAGGGATGACGGAGTGTTGTACGACTGGGACAAATTCCAGTTAGAGTTCGGTAAAATATTCAACCGAAAGGCAGCCGCTACGTGTAAGGACAGAGAGTTGCTTACTTTACGTCAAGGTAGCAAAGACTTAGTGACGTATGTCACTCAGTTTAATAGGCTCGTAGCAGAAGCCAAGTGGCCACATGAAAAGCAAATGTCCCTCTTTTACCTAGGGTTACGTGATGAACTAAAAGATCTCATAGCCCAGGTAGACCCGCAGCCCCAGGATTGCCCCTCAATGATAGATCTGGCGCTAACATTGGATCATAGACAAGCTGAGCGTCGTGGGGACAAAAGGCATGGGGATTCGTGACCTATAGCTAGGTTGGACCGCTTTGAGACTTCCCGTCCTCCCACTTCTGTGGAAAAGGGAGACGAGCCTATACAGATAGGATCGGTGCGCGGTCCCCTTACCAAACAGGAGAGAGAACGCAGACGTAAAGAGGGGCTATGTTTATACTGTGGTACCACGAATCACTTTATAAAAGAGTGTCCTACTGAGCCTAAGCCGCAGGGAAACGCCTTGGCTCGGCAGTAGTAGGGGTGGTACAGTCGAGCCAGGCGGTGGATATTACCCCAGTTGTTGGTTTCAGCAATTATGCTCCGCATGTCGCATTGTCAGGTTTGCTGAGTTTTCTGGGTCAGGAGGTTAGGGTCACGTTACTCTTGGATTCGGGAGCCACCGGCAATTTTATTGATATTGCGTATGCCATCAAGCTGGGGCTACCTTTGTGTAGAAAACCTACTCCGGAACCCGTCAGGGCAGTTGATGGCACCACATTATGTTCTAGGCCCATCATTCAAAGTACACAGGTTGTGACACTACGCTGTCAGCAAAGTCATCTGGAAGATATCCAGTTCGATTTGATTGCTGCACCGCAATTAGGGATTATTTTGGGCCTCCCTTGGTTTTACAAACACAATCCTGAAATAGTATGGTCAGAAAGCAAGGTGTGTTTTCCGTCGAAATTCTGTCTAGAACATTGCATAAGGCCTGAAGTGGGACCATGTATAGCCATAGTAGAACCTCTAGACATGAGTGCTTTGCCCGCTGAGTATGTGGAATACACGGATGTATTCAGCAAACAAGCTGCAGAAACCCTGCCGCCTCATCAGGCATTTGATTGCCGAATTGACCTAGAACCTGGAGCAGTCTTACCCTGTAGTAGGGTGTATGTGCTCACTGAAGATGAAACAAAACATCTAAAGGAATATATCGACAATAATCTGCGAAGCGGGTTTATCAGACACTCTAATTCCCCAGTCTCCTCGCCTCTTTTCTTCATACCAAAGAAGACCGGAGATCTAAGAACGTGTATCAATTATCGCGGAGTTAATCGTATTACGATCAAAAATCAGTACCCTTTAACGTTAATCCCAGTCTTACTAGATCAGGTGTGTAAAGCAACCATTTGCACCAAACTGGATCTCCAGGGGGCATATCATCTGGTACGAGTGCGGGCTGGGGATGAATGGAAAACAGCGTTCCGGACTAAGTTCGGCCTGTACGAGTATCAGGTAATGCCATTTGGCCTGTGCAATGCCCCAACTGCCTTTCAGCACTTCTTGGATGAAGTGCTACGTGAATATCTTGATATCTTTGTGGTCGTGTACATCGACGATATCTTGATTTACTCGCAAGACATACACGAACATGTAAAACACGTAAAGGCAGTACTCCAGCGTTTACGAGAACATGGTTTGTTTGCTAAACTGGAGAAGTGTGAATTTCACTGCACTACTGTGGAATTTCTGGGGTACTTTTTAACTCCGTCTGGGGTACAAATGGACCAACAAAAGGTACAAGCAATCCTAGATTGGCCAGCGCCCAAGTCAGTGAAGGAAGTGCAATCCTTCCTAGGCTTTGCTAATTTCTATCGGCGGTTTATCCGAAACTTCTCGGAGTTGGTGACCCCCATCACTTCCTTACTCAAAAAGGGACGATCTTATCTATGGAACAAATCCACTGAACAAGTTTTTCAGCAGTTAAAACAGGCCTTTACGTCTGCCCCAGTGTTAAAGCATCCTGATCTTGCTCAGCCCTTCGTGGTATAGACAGATGCCTCCAGCTACGCCATAGGTGCAGTCCTTTCACAACGAGACGTGCAAACAGGAATGCTCCATCCCGTGGCTTACTATTCCCATAAATTACTTCCTGCAGAAGCTAATTACACCATAGCTGATCGGGAGTTATTAGCAGTGAAGGTGGCCTTTGAGGAATGGAGACATCATCTCATAGGGCTCGTCATACCATGACCGTGATCACAGATCATCGGAACCTACAGTTCATCAAAACAGCTAAAACACTCAGTCCACATCAATTACGTTGGGTGTTATTCTTTGCTAACTATGATTTCCTTATTACCTATCGGCCAGGAGCAGATAATAAGAAAGCAGATATCTTGTCTCAATATCCTGATTCTGACGATAAGGAAACTATAGAAAGTCAGCCTATTGTGCCCCCTCCACAAATTATAGGGGTAGTCGGACGACCTAATATATTTGAAGACATACAAGCAGCTAAGACTGCCCAAGAGTTACAGGATTGGTGTGTGAAGGGATCACAACATTCTTTAGTTAATGGCTTCCCTTATTATGCTAAGGCATTATATTTGCCCACAGAAGTGCTTCGAAAGGAGGTTCTGCGATGGTGCCATGATGCTACTACCGCAGGCCATCCAGGTGTAGCCAAAAACGGAATGTAGCTCAGCATTTTTGGTGGCCTACATTGCTTCGGGATGTACGCAAATACGTAACAGAGTGCAACGTCTGTGGGAGGCAAAAGTCCAACCATCAAAAACCGGAAGGGTTATTACAACCCTTACCAACTCCTCCTACCCTGTGGCACCCCGTTACCATGGATTTAATTGTGGACCTACCACCTGTCCAAAAATTCACTTCCATTCTGGTAGTTGTTGACTCACTCACAAAAATGGGTCACTTTGTTCCATGTAAAGGTGTACCCACAGCTGGGGAATTAGCAGAATTGTTCTTGCAAAATGTAGTGCGGCTACATGGCCTTCCAACACGAGTAATTACTGATCGCGGGCCACAATTCACCTCTCGCTTCTCTCGCCTTTTGCCAGCTGATCGGTATGGAAGTAAATTTATCCTCAGGATACCATCCGGAAACCAATGGACAAACCGAGAGGTTAAACCAGGGCCTGGAGCAGTACCTGCGCTGCTATACTGCAGACACTGAAACTTCATGGGTGCAGTATGTATGGTTAGCAGAAATCGCATACAATAATGCTCTTCATAGTTCCACAGAACATACTCCATTTTTTGGGGTCTATGGTTTCCACCCTAGGGTTTTGCCCACAGCCCCCAGTCGGTCCCTGGAAGATTTACCCACACTCAGGGGGCATCATGTTTATGCGCAACAAGTCCGGTCTAGTATACAAAGGAATTTGGATGCTGCAAAACAATCATATAAACATAACGCCGACTTGAAAAGAAGACAAAGTCCTCCATATAAACAGGGGGATCGCGTTTGGTTATCCACACGCAATATTTGAATGTCTGGTCCACGTAAGTTGCAACCACGATTTCTAGGTCCCTATACCATCTCTGCAGTAATTAATCCGGTGGCATTAAAGCTAGCCTTGCTAAAACAAATGAAGATCCACCCCACCTTTCATGTGTCCTTATTGAAACCTGCGCCTTCCACTGTCCCTACTGAAAAACCACCTCCAATATTAGTCCAGGGACACCCAGAATACGAGGTTAGGGCCATTTTAAATTATCAGCAACGTAAAAATGGTTTCTATTACTTTATTGATTGGGTAGGATATGGCCCTGAGGACCGGTCTTGGGAGCCGGCCCACAATGTGCATGCACCCAGGTTGATTAAAGCATTCCATCAAAACTACCCAAACAAACCTAAACCCAGAGCCTTCTGTGCGGGGGGGGAGTACTGTCAGGGTACAGGCATTGGGGTTGTGTAGTAAGGAGCGAGGAGTGGGTTTCAGACATGGCTCACAAATAAATACCAACAAGAAACACCTACGAAAACGAATCCAGCCTTACAGAAGGCTTTTGTGCCCTCTCTGCAGGAAAAAGAACATGCAAACTACACTACCCAGAAGGCCCTGGGCAGGGAACTACAAATCCCCACCCATGTTGGGTGGAGCACGCTCGCGCATGCGCGCACGCAACAGCACGGGGCTTGTGCTTACACACCCGAGCGAAGAGGACGTGTATTCCAGAGCTCCGAGGAAGGGGACGCACGCGAGGGGCCACACCCCAGCCAACCTTCACGCGGGCCCCTCACACACCTGAGATAAGTACCGCAAGCGCAGGGGAGCTTAGGCACATGCTGGGAAAGAAGCGCCTTCTACAGCAAAGCCGCGTTCAGAAGGCGATCATTAAGGAACCTCCCACGCGAACTGGGGCATATGCAAGGGGGCGCCGCCCGTACTTTTGAGTCCCCCTGCTCTACCAAGATAAGTGCAGCACGCAGTAGCATTCCAATTCATACCTAGAGGCCGCGCAAAGGGGCATCATGAGGCGCAGTGACCTCGCGAGCAGTGCATATCATTACCATATATAATTAGCCATGTGCGCCATCTAGGAGAACCGCAACTTGGAAAGCGGTGTGACTTGTACTGAAGTTGCACCGCGCCACGTGCGGCTAGTAGCACGTTTCAAATTCAGTCTACGTGTGTTTGTTAACACGTGAGTAGTACTTACTGTGGAGCCACGTGCGGCTTTAATCTGCATAACAGGGCTAAACCCATTTCAGGGGGCATGCAAATTAATACATTACAAGCCAGAGACAAGTGGGTTTGCATGGGGAAATGTCATTAACCCACTGATTGCACCATGTTGTGTGTGTGAAGAAACACCCACAAGGTAATAACGCAAAAGCTCTCTTTGCAGCATTTAACTGCTCTGGATATGGGACCTCAGAGTGCGCAGGCAGGAGGCCAGCACTCAAACCCAGAGATAAGTCTCTTTTTGCTCTCTTTGCCTCATTGATGACAGACTGTAATATGGGCATGTAATTTGTATGCTGGTTTGGTGTGCATGTTTATTTGTTAGTATTGTATTTATCCATATTCCCCCTTCCTGTCCACCTTCCCTCTCCTCATCCTCTTCCCGGTTACCCTGAAAACCAGTTCCTGTCCAACCAACGATTCCCTAACCCTCTTTCCCCGCCGGGGTCTTGGAGGTCTGTGTAAGCTGTGACTTGCAGGCGCCCAGACCGCGGAGGGGGTGGTTGGTTCGTACCACTGCGGCGCTTGAAGGCTGGAGCCGTGACATCTGTAGAGCAGATGCTGGGTTAACACCATCCTTCGTCCAGTCATCAGCTCAAACAGAGACATTTTTGTTGCAGAAGAAGGGGTAGATCTGATGGCCAACAGGACAAGAGGTAATCGAATGTCCCAACTTGGCCCCGAATCTGCCACAAACTTTTTTAATATGCTCACAATAGTCTTGTTGTATCTCTCAACTCCACCACTAGAGTCTCGCCAGTAGGCAATGTGTAGTTTCCTTTTGACCCCTAGTATCTCCCACATCTTTGTCATCACTTCGCTAGTGAAGTGGCTACCTCGGTCTGACTCAATCCTTTGGGGTAGTCCAAAACACGAAAAGATGTGTGTCATGATTCCTGCCCCTCATATCCCCAGCCCTCCAAGATGTCAGGCTGGAGCCAGGCCACGATCACCTACATTGCCCTCAAGGGCCTCTCCATCCCTCCAAAGACCCACTTGGAGTCAGACTTGGGGCTTGTGGCACCAGACTCACTCACTCCCATAGGATAACATAGGGGATTGGACTTGTAGTGCATTGATGGGGACAAGATGGATGCCCCCACATATTCTGGTTCCCAGAATTGCATGTGCAGTCTAGTCTTTTGGGTGTGGTTCAGCCCAGAGACATCTGGGATACCCAGAGACTATTTAAGCCACCCCCAGACTGAGAAACATGCTTTGTGTTTTCTGCACATGCAGCGTGACACTCACTGTGTTCGGATCGGTCTCCAGTAGGCCTGCATCTTTCTTCTGCGCTCAGCTCCTGCAAGAACAAGAACATCGTTAGGAACAGCCTTACCTTGCGGCGCTTCTGCCCATTATTCATTGCTCCTTCTGTTCTGCGGGCATCTTCGGCGGTGTCATTCCCATCCCGGCACGCCGCTTCCTAAGGAAAAGGGAAAAGAACATAAAAAAGGTATTAGTAAGCATTCAGCAAATCTTCATTTATTTTGAAAGACTGTACGAGCTTCAAACGCTTACCTGAATCCCAGCCGCTCTGGGGGAACTCTGTCTCCGGAACTTCTCATCCATCTGCAAGAGGGAAAAGACACTCCAGGTTAGCGTGGAAACATCTAGAGGCTCCGCATACCGCGCTTACTCACCGCATTTCTTCTTCATAACCGGCATCCACGCTGAAAACGTCGCAGCAGCTAAAAGACACAGAAAAAGAACTCAGTTCAATACAAATACGAAAGGGTCGCATCGCGCATTGCGCTCTCACTCACCTTCAGCGCTACTCATCTCAGCAGCATGTTGCCATCCTCGGACGCCGGCCATCATCTAAGGAAGGAAAGGCATGAAGTTAGAGAACTGTTCAAAAGACTCATTATACTTACCTGTCGAACTCTTGCCAGTGAAGTAACTAGGCAGCAACGAGCACGCATCAATCAACGCGCCCCTGCGCTGAAAGCAGGATGGAGAGGACACTTTCCAAGAAAACAAGGTGAGCTGTGGATCAAAGGGAAGGGTTGGACCCCGGGGAAGAAGGGGTTCAAACACACAGAGACAGTAGGGAGTTAAACTCTACCAATCCTGTGTTTCAGGCCCAGTCTCCAGCCTAGTAGACTCCAGGGAAAGGTTTGAGGTTGTAAGAGGTCAGAACAGGCTGAGTGACGTCCCTGTGAATACCAGGTGAGCGTTACAATGTGATTGATCATCAGGGCACTGCTGTTTCTGCCTTGCAATTTTTGGCCGGGAGACATTCCACCTTTAGTGAGCAAGCATGTTACGGTAAACATGTACTTGTTCCATTACACGAGCGAATCAAGGGCCCGATAAAATCAACTTGCAAATCTGACCAAGGCAGTGTCATCCCCCTCTGTTGGAGGGGAGCACAGTGTGTGAGTCATCTTGGCTGAAATTGTGCACATACAAGACACCCCTTCAAGTATTGGTCGAGGTCCTGCCCCATGTGTGGCCAATATGCAACCTCTCGCAAGATTTCTAATGTCGTATGAAACCCCCGATGACCGGCTGTGGCCGCATCATGGGCGTGACTTAGCATCAGGCTTCGGATTGTGGTGGGGACCACCCACTAGTCATGGCCAGCTATGGATCTCCTTACCAGCAAATCGCCTTATATTCGGAATATTTTTGGACATTTCATCAACACTCTGAGGTCCTCTTTCCCAATGTAATTGATATCCATCAGGGGAAAGTTCTCAGGGTCCTCAATGTGTTGATAAAACTTACCAATTATTGGATCCTCTTTTTGAGCCGTAATTAAATCAGAATCTGAGGTCTCCCTGCTCCATTGTGCAGTTGAGAGTTCATTGTGAGCATTTGTCTGGGACCTAGTGATAG
Source organism: Ambystoma mexicanum (assembly GCF_040938575.1). Taxonomy (NCBI): domain Eukaryota; kingdom Metazoa; phylum Chordata; class Amphibia; order Caudata; family Ambystomatidae; genus Ambystoma; species Ambystoma mexicanum. The sequence continues at coordinate 435,997,841 of NC_090937.1, forward strand.
AAGTGACCTGGATTTCCCGCAACAGGGACTTGATCTCCAGTAGAACCCCTTGGATGCCTCCATTTTGGCCAGTTGATCAGCTAGGTCATTTCCAGTTTTGTCTAGTCCCCCTTCTTTAGAATGACCCTTGATCTTTTTCCAGTAGATGGTCATCCCATTCGAGGTGACCAGATCATCAATATTTTGTATTACTTTTCCGTGTTTCAATGGTTTGTTATTAGCACATAGTGTGGCTCTGGTTTTCCATTTAACCAGGTGCTCCACGAACCCGTTCCGTACATAATCTGAGTCAGTGATTATGACCAGTTTGTGGAGTAGGACAGCAGTGAGGATTACTTGATGCACAGCCATCAGCTCTGCCACATGACTACTTCGGGGACCAACCCAGCTGAGGGTTCTGGAGTATCATTCACCCATGCATTCCCTACGCTGGTCACCAGTTCCTTTTCCCCGTTGTCAACATGGTAGGATCACCCATCCACATAGACAGTGGGCATTCCCTCACACTGGTCTTCTTCATAGAGTTTGTGTGGGGAATTAAGGTAGGCCTCCATGTTGTCCTTGATTTTAAGACTTTCATCCTCGAGACAGTTATCTCTGGCAAAATCATGCAAGTCAGCCAGACCTTGCGCGAGGGGACTCTTCTTGTTTTGGCCATATCTGACCTCCACAGGAAAGCCTTGCATTGTCAGAATCCAGGAAGTAATTCTGGAATTACTCACATTTCCGGCCCAAATTCTGTCACTTTGAAGATATTGCAAAGGTTGGTGTGGAGTCTCCACTATGATGTGTTCCCCCTGGATAAACGGGCAGTAATTCTTCAATGCCCACACCTTTGCCAGGAGTGCCTTCTCACAATCGTTGAATTTTTCCTCCACAGAGGATAAGGTTTTACTCGCAGGAGATTACTTTATTTACCTTGTCATGCTTTTGATATAATACTGCAGTCAAGCATGTATTTGAGAACCCTCTCTCCAAGAAGAACTCCATGTTTTTGACAGGGTAAACTAGGGAAGGCACTTGTGAGAGTCTTCTTTTGAGTTGTCTTACTGTCTCGGCTTGTTCTGGACCCCACTCCCACTTGACCCCCCTTCAAAAGATGGATCAGGAGTCTTGTGATCTCTCCTTAGTCCTCAATGAACTTTCTGCTGTAATTAGTTAGTCCAAGGAGGCTCCTTAGTTCCCACAGAGTTGTAGGGTCTTTTATTTTCTGAAGGGCTTCTACTTTCTTTTCCTGGGGACAGAGACCATGAGGAGTTATCTCATGCCCCAAGATATTGACACGGGTTCTGCACCACTGTGCCTTTTGGAAAGAGAGCTTTGCTCAGGCAGCCCTCAACTGTGTCAGAACATAACGGATCTCCGCTATGTGTTCCTCCACAGTTGAGCTTCTGACTAGAACATCATCTACATAGGCCAGGTTACCCCAGTTCCTGCAGAGTTGTGGGGTCTTTTATTTTCAGGAGGGCTTCTACTTTCTTTTCCTGGGGACAGAGACCCTGAGGAGTTATCTCATGCCCCAAGAAATTGACACGGGTTCAGCACCAGTGTGCTTTTTGGAAAGAGAGCTTTGCTCGGGCAGCCCTCAACTGTGTCATAACATAACGGATCTCTGCTATGTGTTCCTCCACAGTTGAGCTTCTGACTAGAACGTCGCCTACACAGGCCAGGTTACCCCGTTCACCCAGGTCGGGCATGGCCTTATGTAGAAAGATGTTAAATTAATTGCGGGTGTTGATGGATCCGAAGGGAGTCTGGGTCCACGTGTTCTGCTGCCCCCTGAAGGTAAAGGCCAGCTTGTATTGGACCTCCCTACTGACAGGTACAGTCCAGTACCCATTGGTCAGGTCAGTGGCAGTGAATACCTTTGACCCCTGGATCTGGGCCAGCCCTTGGTCAATGTTGGGAAGAGGCCATTGGGAAGAGTGGACCCATTTGTTGAGCTCCCTTAGGTCAGCATAGAGTCTCCACTGGCCGTTTGGTTTTAAAATTCCCAGCACCGGATCATTGAAGGTGCTGTGGACTGGACGAATGATCTCACGGGACTCAAGGTTCTTAATTATTTCAGTGAGGGACTCCATTTATGCGAGATGCAAGCGATATTGCTTCACAAATACTGGAGTTATGCAAGGGTCCATGGGAATTGTTGTGTGGATGTCGGTGCGACCACAGGCATATGAGTCCAACGCAAAGAATTCTTGAAAATCTAAGAAAACCTCTTTCAATTTTTGCCTCTGCTCCAGAGTCTCACAGGCATCAGCTAGGTTGACTCTCTCTTCAACCATCTGCCTGAAGCCTGGAAAGACCTCTGGTTTGGCTATCTCAGCGGCCTCCTCCAGTTGGGTGGAGAAGTCCCTGGTCAAATGGCTAATTTGGATTAATGGTTTCAAGTGGGGAAGGCAGTTTTGTGGACTTGACAAATCACCTCATCCCTCCTGAAGTCACAGGTCACATCTTCCTTACCATAAGGGCAGGAAGAGTACACCAGGGAATTCCCCCATATAGGGTGAAGATCCTGTCCGATGTTGTGTCATTGTCGCTATCACTGTCAAAGCAGTCCTTGGAAATTGGTCCTAACAGTTTGTTACCTAAATCTATGGAAAAATGTTGGTCATCAACCGCCATTCCAATAATGGTGCCTGTGCCAGAGTGATACTCTTTAGGTCACTTGTCAGGGTACAGGGAGTCGTAAGGGAGAGTCAGGGCTTAGTGAGAGGCCCAGGGCGCAGAGGAACCAGACACAAAACAAAGCAAACCCACAGGAACAGCCTCCAGCCTTACAGGAGGCTTCTCTGTCCCTTTTGCAGGCAGAAGGCTCGCCGGACCACAACTCCCAGCAGCCTCCGGGCCGGGAACTACTTTTCCACTCAGAGGTTGGGAGGGGCTCGCGCACACGCATGCGCGCAGAACAAAGGCACGGGGCTTGTGCTTAAGCTCCCGACCGGAACGGACGCATCCTGCAGAGCTCCTGCCGACGGGGATCACGCGAGGGGCCACGCCCCATAGAACCAGCATTCCGGCCCCTCGCTCACAACAGATAAGTGCAGCCAAACCATTGCGAACGAGCGACCAACCCCTACATGGGAATCAGAAACGCAGCAGCGGGGGGAGAGCGCAAAACAAGCAGAGGAGCATTGGGATATCCAGTCCATTGAGGGGCTCGCGCAGGGGGCACCGCCCAGCCATATTACGTCCCCTGCAAGGGACAAAAGCTAAGTGCCAATCAGCGCTCCCTAGCATTTAACCAGCCCCGATTTTGGCTACCAAGACCCATTACCATTAACGCGTGCAGCGTTTATTTACTAACGTGTTTTCGGCCACGTGCGGCAAACTTTGGCAGCACGGAGAGCATTTCTGACCACAGCCACGTGCGGCAAACTTTGGCAGCACGTAGTGCTTTATATAAGCCACGTGCGGCAAAACTTTGGCGGCACGATGGATCATGTTCCCTTTAAGCCTCGTGCGGCGAACGTGAGCCATATGTTCTGAACCACTCGCTATTGTTGGGAACTAAAAAGCTCTGAGAGCGTGTAATGTGCATGTGCCAGCACTGTATGTGTGTGTGATGTATTATGCCTATGTGAGTTAACACAGGTCACTAATACCAAAACTCTCTTGCAGCATTGGAACTGCTCCGAGCTCCAGACCTGAGAGTGCGCAGGCAGGAGGCCAGCACTCAACCACAGAGCTAAGTGCCTTTTGCATCAAAAGCTATTGTAAAACACTGTGTGTACGTTGGGACGATAGTGCATATGTTACTGTTGTTTTTTCCCATATGTTCCCTTGCCTGTCCACTTACCCTCTCCTAACCCTCACTCCGGTTACCCTCTGTTCAAGACCCATCCAACCAACGAGATCCTAACCCTCTTTCCCTGCTGGGGTCTTGGCGGCCTGTGTAAGCTTGTCTTGCAGGTACCCAGACCGCAGTGGGGGTAGTTGGTTCGCGCCACTCCTGCACCTGGACTTTGGAGCCGTGACAGAAGCACAAGCCCAAGTGTGACAGGTGCCTGAATGGCATGACCCAGCTAGACTATGGAAGAATTAACCAAGGTCCTGCAGGACCTACAAGCTGAGCTCACTGCCACTAGACAGGACTATGCTACCCTGGCCATCCAGGTACATTCTTTAGCAGCCCAAACCGCGAGCCTTCCGGGTGGTGCTACTGCGCCCACTCCTGTCCAAGTAAGTGTTACCCCAGAGTCCATAGTTCCATTAGCTCCCCCAGAAAGATACTCCGGTGATCCAGAGAAATACCAAACCTTCCTGACTCAATGCCAGCTTAATTTCATTACCAAACCCTCAGCATTTCGTTCAACCCAGGCTAGGACGGCCTTTGTGATCTCCTACCTTACAGGAGATGCAGCGGCTTGGGCGAATCCTTTAGTGCAAAGGGATGACGCAGTTCTGTATAGCTGGGTTGAATTCCAAAACGAGTTTGGTAAGATCTTTAATCGTCAAGCTGCCTCTATGTGCAAAGATGGGGAGTTACTTACCTTACGTCAAGGCAATAAGGAGTTAGTCACATATGTAACTCAATTCAACAGACTGGTGGCGGAGACAGAGTGGCCCCGAGATAAAACGATGTCTCTCTTTTATCAGGGTCTTCGTGACGACCTGAAGGACCTGATAGCACAGGTCGACCCCCAACCCCGAGACTGTCCAGCAATGATAGACCTAGCATTGCGTCTAGATCATCGTCAAGCGGAACGACGGGGAGATAGGAAACGGGGGGACTCTCGTCCAGTAGCCAAGCTTGATCATACCCATTTGACTCGGGCCCCGGAGAAATCAGGCGGGGATGAGCCGATGCAAATTGGGTCAGTCCGTCAGTCCGGGGTCCACTCACTAAATACGAGAAATAACGACGGCGTAAGGAGGGCCTATGTTTGTACTGTGGGACCACAGGACATTTTGTCAAAGATTGCCCTACGAAACCTAAAGCGCAGGGAAACGCCTCGGCTCAGTGGTTGTAGGGGTACTACAGCCGAGCCTTGAAAAAGAAGTTACCCCAGTCTCAGGTTTTGTGAATTATGCCCCCCACATCACTCTGTCAGGAGTCTTGCAATTCCGGGGGCATGAAGTTAAGGTGGATTTACTCTTAGACACTGGTGCCACAGGTAATTTCATGGACGTTTCATATGCGGCTAAGTTGGGAGTGCCCTTATGTAGGAAAAGGGCACCGGAACCAGTAAGGGCGGTGGATTGGACTGCTTTGAGTTCTGGTCCCATAACACACTGCACTCAACCCTTGACACTTTGTAGCAAACAGAATCACAGTGAGACCATCCAATTTGATCTGATAGCAGCACTGCAGTTTGGTGTTATCCTGGGGCTGCCCTGGTTCACGAAACATAACCCCCTGGCGGATTGGTCCAAGGGTACGATATCCATGTCCTCTCCATACTGCCGTTCACATTGCGCTATTGTGGTCCAGTCTTTGCCCTCAGCTCAGGAGCCCACTATTGCCGCTATAGAGGCATCAGATCCCAGTAACTTACCGGCAGAATACCAAGGGTTCAAAGATGTATTCAGTAAAAAATCAGCTGAGACTCTGCCACCCCACCGGCCTTTTGATTGCCGTATAGACTTAGAACCCGGGGCGGTACTACCTTGTAGTCGGATGTATGCCCTAATGGAGGCAGAAACAGAACACCTGAAAGAATATATTGATACCAATTTGAAAAGCGGTTTTATTCGACATTCCAACTCACCTGTCTCGTCGCCGTTGTTCTTCGTGCCCAAGAAAACGGGTGACTTGAGAACATGTATCGATTATAGAGGAATCAATCGTATTACGATTAAAAATCGGTACCCCTTGCCACTAATTCCAGTATTACTCAATCAAGTTCGGAACGCAACAGTATACACAAAATTGGATCTTCGGGGGGCTTATCACCTGGTGCGAGTGCGGGCTGCAGATGAGTGGAAGACCGCATTCAGGACCAAATTCGGCCTGTACGAGTACCAGGTATTGCCTTTCGGGTTGTGTAATGCTCCAGCAGCGTTTCAACACTTCCTGGATGAAGTGTTACGGGAGTATCTGGATGTCCTCGCTGTGGTTTATATCGATGATATCTTGATATATTCCACCAGCATGCAGGAACACGTTAAACACGTTAGGGCTGTATTACAGCGGCTTCAGGAACACCACCTATATGCTAAACTTGAAAAATGCGAATTTCACCATACCACCGTAGAGTTCCTGGGATACTTCCTGACGCCATCTGGGGTGCAGATGGACCAGAAAAAGGTACGAGCAGTGGTCGACTGGGCGGCTCCTACGTCCGTGAAGGAAGTACAATCGTTTTTAGGTTTCGCCAATTTTTACCGGCGATTTATTAAGAACTTCTCTCAACTGGTGACGCCCATTACAACGTTGCTTAGGAAAGGAAAGACGTTTGTATGGGATAAAGCCGATGAAAAAACTTTTCAGCGGTTGAAGTCTGCTTTTACATCCGCACCAGTACTACGCCATCCTGACCTCAGCCAGCCGTTCCTAGTTGAAACCGAAGCTATGCCTTAGGAGCGGTTTTATCTCAACGAGACCCCAAAACGGGGATACTACACCCTGTGGCATACTGCTCTAGAAAACTGTTACCGTTGAGATTAATTACACCATAGCCGACCGAGAATTATTGGCAGTAAAGGCAGCGTTCGACGAATGGCGACATTACCTGTTGGGAGCCCGCCATACGGTCACTGTCATGACAGACCATAGGAACTTACAATTCATTAAAACCGCGAAAACACTGAGCCCCCGCCAATTACGCTGGGCAATGTTTTTCTCGAGTTTTGACTTTCTAATTACATATCGCCCAGGAGCAAACAATATGAAGGCCGATATCCTATCTCGATATCCGGAGTCAGAGGGCAAAAGCTTAGGTGAGGCTCGTCCAATAATTCCGCCCACCCGGATAGTCGGACTAGTGGGTAGACCGAACATCTTTGACGACGTGTTGAAGGCCATGTCTGCTCAGGAGTTACAGAAGTGGTGTTCAAGAGGCCCGCAACATACATTGGTAGACAGTGTACCATATTACGCCAAGGCCTTATACTTACCTACGTCAGCACTCAGAAAGGAAGTGATACATTGGTGTCATGACACTACATTAGCCGGACATCCCGGTATTGCTAAAACCTAGCAGAACGTATCCAGACACTTTTGGTGGCCTACGTTACTTTGTGATGCACAGGTTTAGGTGACGGAATGCAGCACTTGCAGCAGACAAAAAGCCAGTCACCAGAAACCAGTTGGCTTACTCCAACCATTGCCAACTCTACCGGCTCCATGGCATACAATCACAATGGACTTGATTGTGGATTTGCCACCAGTACAAAAGTACACCTCTATCCTGGTGGTTGTGGACTCCCTCACCAAGATGAGTCACTTCATTCCGTGTATTGGAGTTACCACCGCATGTGAACTAGCGGACTTGTTTCTACATCGTGTGGTTCGCCTACACGGTCTACCCACATGTGTAATCACGGACAGAGGCCCTCAAATCACTTCCCGATTTTGGGAAGCATTTTGTCAATTAATCGGGATGGAGGTCAGCCTATCATCCGGCTATCACCCGGAAACGGATGGCCAAACCGAACGGGTGAATCAAGGTCTGGAACCATACCTACGCTGTTATGCAGCCAATACCGAATGTGTCTTGGGTCCAATATGTCTGGTTGGCAGAAATAGCATACAACAACACCGTGCATAGTTCCACCAAGCATACGCCCTTCTTTGGTGCGTATGGATACCATCCTCGAGTATTGCCCACCAGATCTGGTGATCATTCTACAAACCTACCCACTCTATTGGGGCGTCAGGTTTATGCGCAGCAGGTCTGGAAGGATATTCAGGCAAATCTGGACACCGCAAAGTTATCATATAAGCATTATGCTGACAAAAGGAGAAATGTAAGTCCCCAGTACCAGCAGGGCGACAGGGTCTGGTTGTCAACGCGAAATATTAAATTGTCTGGACCTCATAAATTACAACCAAGGTTTTTAGGTCCTTTTACTATTTCGGATGTCATCAACCCGGTGGCAGTGAGGCTGGCATTACCCCCACAAATGAAAATTCATCCCACTTTTCATGTGTCCTTATTGAAACTAGCCCGGCCATCCATTCGTACTGAAAAACCACCGCCCATCATAGTTCAGGGGCATCCCGAATATGAGATCCAGGGAATTCTGAATGCACATCGTCTCCTCAGGGCCTGAGGAACGTTCCTGGGAGCCTGCACACAGTGTGCATGCTCCTAGACTGGTAAGACAATTCCACAAAAATCATCCTGAGAAACCCAAGCCCGAGCCCTTCCACGCGGGGGGGGGGGGTACTGTCAGGGTACAGGGAGTCGTAAGGGAGAGTCAGGGCTTAGTGAGAGGCCCAGGGCGCAGAGGAACCAGACACAAAACAAAACAAAACAAACCCAAAGGAAAAGCCTCCAGCCTTACAGGAGGCTTCTCTGTCCCTTTTGCAGGCAGAAGGCTCGCCGGACCACAACTCCCAGCAGCCTCCGGGCCGGGAACTACTTTTCCACTCCCAGGTTTGGAGGGGCTCGCGCACACGCATGCGTGCAGAACAAAGGCACGGGGCTTGTGCTTAAGCTCCCGACCGGAACGGACGCATCCTGCAGAGCTCCTGCCGACGGGGATCACGCGAGGGGCCACGCCCCATGGAACCAGCATTCCGGCCCCTCGCTCACAACAGATAAGTGCAGCCAAACCATTGCGAACAAGCGACCAACCCCTATCAGAAGCGCAGCAGCGGGAGGAGAGCGCAAAACAAGCAGAGGAGCATTGGGATATCCAGTCCGTTGAGGGGCTCGTGCAGGGGGCACCGCCCAGCCATATTACGTCCCCTGCAAGGGACAAAAGCTAAGTGCCAATCAGCGCTCCCTAGCATTTAACCAGCCCCCATTTTGGCTACCAAGACCCATTACCATTAACGCGTGCAGCGTTTATTTACTAACGTGTTTTCGGCCACGTGCGGCAAACTTTGGCTGCACGGAGAGCATTTCTGACCAAAGCCACGTGCGGCAAACTTTGGCAGCACGTAGTGCTTTATATAAGCCACGTGTGCCAAAACTTTAGCGGCACGATGGATCATGTTCCCTTTAAGCCACGTGCGGCGAACTTGAGCCACATGTTCTGAACCACTCGCTATTGTTGGGAACTAAAAAGCTCTGAGAGCGTGTAATGTGCATATGCCAGCACTGTATGTGTGTGTGATGTATTATGCCTATGTGAGTTAACACAGGTCACTAATACCAAAACTCTCTTGCAACATTGGAACTGCTCCGAGCTCCAGACCTGAGAGTGCGCAGGCAGGAGGCCAGCACTCAACCACAGAGCTAAGTGCCTTTTGCATCAAAAGCTATTGTAAAACACTGGGCCTCATTACGACCCAGGCGGTAAGTTACTGCCTGGGTCGTACCTTTACCACCAAACATAGTTTACGCCATGGTGGTTGGCGGACTTACCGCCCCATTCCGAGGTCGGCGGGGCGGTAAGTCCCCAATCCCCATTTACCCTTCCCCATTCCCATTTTTGCCCCAAAGGGCATAATGGGAGTGGGGAAGGCGTTAATTACGCCACCGTAAATTACGGTGGCGTAATTAACAACATGGTCCCTTAGCGCCATGGATTTTAACACCTGCTAAAAGCAGGTGTTAAATCCGCCATGGCGCTAAGGGACCTCGGAATCAGGCGGTAAGGGTCGGCGCTGTTTACGCTGCCGTAAACCCCTTACCGCCTGGGTCGTAATGAGGCCCACTGTGTTTACGTTGGGACGATAGTGCATATGTTACTGTTGTTTTTTCCCATATGTTCCCTTGCCTGTCCACTTACCCTCTCCTAACCCTTACTCCGGTTACCCTCTGTTCGAGACCCATCCAACCAACGAGATCCTAACCCTCTTTCCCTGCTGGGGTCTCGGCAGCCTGTGTAAGCTTATCTTGCAGGTACCGGGACCGCAGTGGGGGTAGTTGGTTCATGCCACTCCTGCACCTGGAATTTGGAGCCGTGACATCACTGTTATCCACCTCTATTGGAATGGTGTTGTGTTCTATGTTGACTAGTGGTGTTGGGTTTACCCCCAACCCTTGCTGTTGGAAATGAGCATTAAGATGGACATAGGCATCAGGATTTTTCAGTTTCTGTCCTCTTTTATTTTTTACTTCAAGTGAGAATTGTCGGGTCCGTTCTGGGATGGTGACTTCCTCTCCAATATGAATTGCAACTGCATATGGCAGCGGTTGAGCTGACCAAAATGCTTTCTCTGGGTCATCAAAGTGCATGGATTACCCGCTAATCGGGACCAAGCTTTGACGTTTATTAGGTCCAAACTAATGGCAAAGTGATTGAGAATGTCACTGCCTAAATAGAATGCAGCAGGGACATCTCGCACGTCCCAACAGTTATGGACTATGCTCTAGTGGTATCAGGTAATATTATCCCCATATATATGGTCGCCGTAAATAATATCGCCGGGAAAAGGTTGCTGCGATATTATATGGGTGACCATATATATGGGGACAGGGGCAAAAAAAAAAAGAAGTTTTAGGGTTGCAGGGGTGTCCCCCGCATGTTCCATGCAATAATGTCGCTACAAAAAAACGGCCATTTTTCGGCCATATTTTTGCATGGCGAGATTTTTGTGGCGAAATTATTACATGGAACCGCTCTAGTTGCCTATGGACATTTTGAGCATACACCTGCTAGGCAGGATATGTTTGGAATTGGGTGTTTCCAGATCCATTTCCCATTTGTCTACCAGTTTAAATGTGGGAATGGCTGGATATGTTGGGAGTTTGCCATGGCCTCGCTGATGAAGCTCTTACCATTGTTCACACACTCAGGTGAGAACAGAGTCCTTCCCCTCATTTAACTGAATAGGGATGAACAACTACTCTCCACTTTTCGGAATATCAGCCAAGCTTTGAGCTGATTTCTCATCTTTTTGGACTATAGGAATGGGATTTTCTGATTATGAATTGGTATAGAATTTCAGAGTGTTTCCTTCCAGTGTGGAATGCCACCTTACACTGGAAGGAAGGTTGATTTTTAGAAATAGAGAGGACTCCCCATCACCAGTTTGTTGTCCTACTGCAATTACTGTCACGTCTAGGATTTGATTATTCTGGAAATGAAATTCAATTTGGTCAGGTTTTTGTTCAACCATGTGGCATGTGCCATTTAAACTAACATGGTTGACATTCTGTTTTAATTTCATTGGTCGGTTAGTCTGGGTCCAGAGGACCTTGTTTACACAATCTATGAGAGGTGACAATCTATGCAGGAAGTCATTCCCTAGTAAACAAGGTGTGCCCTCTGGAGTCACAACTATGACCGGGTGCTTCACCTTTTGTTGCCCCATTTTAATGTCTAAATCCGCAGACCCCTCGACAGGAAATTCCTTCCCATCGAAGCTCTGAAGTTGTCCAGGAAGAGGAGTGAGAGGAATGTTGTACTTCTCTCCCCTTCCCTAATTCAGCTGATCAAAGGCCCTTTTGACAGAAGGGTAGCTTGGGATCAAGTGTCCACCAGTGCCAAAATTGTACATTTGGACCAGTCATAAAATCATCCCTCCTTTTCCTCAAGGGGGCAAAGATAATGCACATTTTTGGCCAACTGGTGGGTTAATTTCTTCGCTTTGGATACCGACAGAGAGGTGATTTGGGCAGGATTCTGTTTGGGATCTTGGGAACCAGTAAGAAAAAGGTGACAGCTAGATATGGGGGAAGTTTTGGGTTCCCCTGGTTCTGATTCTGGGCGCCCCCCCTCCCTTTTTGGAGGCAGTCACCAGAATGGGTTTGCACCAGGGGCTTTTCGTGCTGGTCATTCTGGGGTTTGATGGTGGGCGGTTTTAACTCGGTCCCCACATCTACCCAGTCTGGATTTGGACCCATTTTTCTTTGGGAGGAGTTCCCCCATCCCTGAAGGTGAAGGTGAAGGTCCTTTTCCCAGAATATTCTGAGGACCCCTCTCCTTCAAACTGGAAGATTTGCACCTCCTCCACAGGAAGAGAGGTGAGAGGAATTTGTTAATTCTCCCCCCTTCCTGCATTTAGTTCATCAAAGGCCCTTTTGGACAGAAGGGTAGCTTGGGATCCAGTGTCCTCCAGTGCCAACATTGTACCCTGCCCCTGCACTTGAACCGGGGCATAGTATCTTCCCTCCTTCTCCTCAAGGGGGCACAGATAATGCACATTTTTGGACAACTGGTGGGTTAATGTTTTAGTTTTGGACATTGCGAGAGAAAAGATTTGGGCAGAATTCTGTGGAGAGTCATGGGAATCTGCAAGAAAAAGTTGGCAACTGGAAATCAGAGCCGTTGTGGGTTCCCCTGGTTACGGTTCTGGGCCGCCCCCCCCTTTTTGGAGGCAGTCACGAGGATGGGTTTGAACCAGGGGATTTTCTTGCTGTTGGTTCTGGGATGAGATGATGGGTGGCGCTGGCTCATTCCCCACATCTACACAGTCGGGATGTGAATCCCTGGGGACCCATCTTTCTTTGGGAGGAGTTCCCCATCTCTGAAGGAGAAGATTCTTTTCCCAGGATACTCTGATGATCCCTCTCCCTCACATTGGAAGATCTGCACCTCCTCCCTAAAATGGGTCTGTTTGGGTCCTTTATTTCACATACCCACCCTCTGTTCCTTGGGTGCCAGACTTTCGGGGGCAGGAGATTTTGGTTCCAGTTCCTGGGTATCCAGGGGCTTTTCACAAGTGGGGAAGAAGCTTCCTCTAAGGCTTTACACCCCCTTTCCCCTTGTGCCTCCTCTCTGGGAACGGGTGGGTTGTCAGGGTTCTTCCCCCTTCATTGTTCTGGAGCACCAGACCCTGGATGTGAGGAGTTCTGGGCCGCCATGCTCATCTGAGGGTTCTTTTGACTCCTTGTCTGGGATTGGCCCCACGAGGGTCTTCTGGGTCTGGTGTTGGCCATATACTGCGCAGGGAGATTTTTAGGCCCCCCCATCTCCAGATCTAAAATGGGGGCAACCTTCACCTCTGCCACCTTAGCAGCAGCAGGGGTGTTGGTTGGTTTGGGGCTCTTGCTAATATTTTTACTTTCCAACGGCTTCTGTACTTCATAGATGCACGTTGCTTGTTCAATGACCCAGTCTAGTGATCTTTTTTCATGAAAGTCTCTCACTAGCTGGGTCATAATGTATTTCGGGAGAGCATGAAAGAAGGTGTTCACAAATTCCTTACTGTCAGTGCGCACCCTTATAGTGGTCTACGCAAAGGTGTGTTTCAATTCCTGAACAAATTCTTGTGGTGCCTGGTCTTCACCACATTGTAAATTGTAGGCTGCCTTGCGAGCCTCTTGAGCGTTCCTATGAATGGAAAAATGTTTCAGGATGGCCGCCCTATAGGTGGACCATCTGGAATGGTTCTGATCCTCCAGCACTGCAAAGAAGCTGGAGTAATCAGGAGAAAACGTCCACTTTACGTACTGAATACAGCTTTGGCTGTCCTTCAGATGGAAAGTCTCCATCATCTGCTCAAATAATTCAAGGTGCTCCCAAAACGGAAATTTGGCATTTTTGTGGTAGGGCGTGGTAGGGCGTGATGAAGCTCCTAATAGCTTTTATTTGCTTCAGGGGATCCTTGAGTAAAGCCCTCTTAACTTTGTTAGCCTTTTTAGTTCTTGTCACCCTGGTCCACTCATCCTCTGACTCAGAGGCACTGCTACCAGAGGTGACTGTCTAATCTTCTAGACTCTCCCATATTCTGCAAGCTTGGGAATGGCTGGCAGAATGTGAGGGCCTAGTCTCTAGGGACCCGTGGCACTCAGAAGAGTCTTCTGACTCTTCCTTGCTCCCAAAATTGGTTGAGTACCACCCCCACACTGTCCTGGCTGGGAAGAGGTTTTTAGTATGCTCTTGGTGGGACTAGTTTCATGAAATTCCCCACCAAATTTCACTGTCTGATCTCTTGGTAAGTTATTTTTCTGAGGATCCATTTCTCTGATTCACCCCTCACTGGAGTCTCCCTGATCAGAAAAGATGACCCTAGCACTTGGGAACCTGTACAGAGATGCCTGGCCATCCATTTCTTGGAGGCGCTGACCTATTAGCCCCATATGTCCCATTGGGTTGAAGTCTACCATCCTTGTGGCCCTTGGTTCATATTAGCCAGTGGACATGGGGTTGGCAGAGTCCATGGAATTAAAAGGGTTAACGTCTCTGGTGCCAGGGTTCCTGAGGTTATGCTCAGGGGTTTCCCTCTCCCATCTGACCTCATCTCTCTCAGCCCCTACTCCCTGATGGCATGCAAGAATCTGACCCTTTTGTTCTTCTAGTAAGGCCTTACTGGTCTCTATTTGTTGTTCCTGCATGGCTATCTGTCTGTGGAGCCTGTCATTTTTTCACAGAGAGCCTCATTGTCTCTCTGTGCTTTCTGTCTGCTTTGGTAGTATTGGGACAATTTTGCTGCAGGAAGCTCACCTCCAGAGTCTGATCCTTACTGGTCTGATTATTCTTTGCCAGAGCATCTTCCACCCTTCTGGTGTGCTCTAACAGCTTTTCATATTCCATTTTAAGTTCACCCAGTCCCTGAAGGGCCAGGTGATTTTCTTACACCTTGCTTTTCAAATGGCTGACTTCCTGGCCTAAGGCGTCTCTTTCCTGAATTAGAGTACCCCTCTGTGCAGCCAGGTCGTCCCTTTGATTTCTAATGGCACATCATTTCTGGCGCTCCTCATCAAAATTTGTTTGAGTGTGGAGATCCTTTACTATTAATTTATAATTTTTCTCCTTTACTTGGTCTATCTGGTCTTGTAAGACGTGGAGCGGTTCTGCACACTCTTTTAAAAGTTATTGTTGTTCCAGATTTTGTTGGCTCTGTTGTAGAGAGTCCAATTGTTCTTGACTCTCTTTTTGCAGTGCCAGTAATTTGGTATCTTGCTCTACCTTCTCTTGCTGCAGGAGATCCAGATCTTCCTTTAATTTTGTCAGGTACTGTCTGGTTTCCCTCTCTGATTCTTGGCTCTTTTGTAGCCTTTGCTCTGCAGAGTCCAAATCAGTTTGGGTTTTCTCTAGGGATTGTACTTGCCTCTTTGCCAGATCTAGGTTTTTGGCATATTGTTCCTGTATTGTTGTTTGATTTCCTGCAGCCAGACATTTTCATCCTGCTCTACCCATTCACCCTGACAAACAATTTGTGCAGTAAGGTGTTCCTTTGCAATGTTGATTTCCGAGTCGCCACTCCGGAAATATTAATTTCCTTCTGACTTATCTCAGGGTTATTTTACTTTTGCAAAACTGGCCCAACTCCTTTGAGTATTTCTATTAAAGGGTGTTTTTACAGTGTTGCACAGTATGGTAGCCCAACAGAGTGTATGTACATCGTCAATTAGCACGCTGTGTTAGACTGTCACAAGTGGTATGTATGTCTAATTCAGGATCTCGTGATGAGCCCCCAAGCTGTTAGTGATTTCAATCCGGCACACATCCAAGTCAACGCCTAGCATGTAATGCACAACTGAAATCCTTATTTATTTGTGTCTAAAAGTTCTTTATTCTGAACGATATATCACTCATATCACGCCCCTCTCCTGGAACCACCCCTCGCCCCCCGGTCACAGTGAACCACGAATCAGGCTGGTTTGCAAAGTTAAAATATTTATTTATGTATTTACAATTTAATCACACTATGTTTTAATGGGTACACAATAATCACCAATGGTGTGATGTAACACTGAATAATCTCTTTAATACACAAGGAGTAATAGTGAGCAAAACAATTCAGCACAGAAATAATGCTTTGTGTGTGGGTTCAGATCAGATAGCACTGTGGTTAAAGGTTCCCCCTGCACTCCCCCTCAGCGCCGGAAGTGAGGTTTTATGGACTTTGACAGCCTCTTCCTCGCAGCAGAGCGCCTGGTTCTGCTTGTTAAAGGGCCAGCAATAGATGGAAAATGCTGTGATTCGTCTCACAGAAATGTTCAGCCTTGAACGTCAGAAAGGTCCAGCAGTACACAAAGGTACCACAGATCGCTTTCACCCACTTCCCATTTAATAAATGCCTCCCACCAACAATTCCTAGAAGTGTCTTAGGCCTCCAACTCCTGAACTATTTATTTATGTATTTACACTCTATGTTTTAATGGGTACACACTAATCACCAATGGGGTGATGGAACACTGAATAATCTCTTTAATACACAAGGAGTAATAATGAGCAAAACAATTCATCACAGAAATAATACTTTTGTGTGTGGGTTCAGATCAGATAGCACTGTGGTTAAATGTTCCCCCTGCACGCCCCTCAACCCCCAATCGGCAATGTAAAGATATAGGAGAAGAGACCAGGTTTTCAGGAATGGCAGAATTCAGACAAAATATCAATCCCACTTTCCCCTTTTGAAATACAAGAGAAACAGAATTGACTGTCAAGCTGTCAGAATGGCTTTTAAAGTTACCTTAGAATGGATTGTACAAAAACACTAAATATGATCTAAATTGCTGAAATTGTTATACATTCTTATGGGAGCCGCTGTGGATAGATGCACACAAACACAAGCAATGATTTAATACCAAGAAACAATTTGAAATCTTAAAATTCAAGTCGGAGGCAAACAAAAGCTGTTTTACACATGTCAGAATTTCCCAAAAACGAAATTTGTGGCAAACTTTTCACTGTGTGATAATTGTGATAACAGGAGAACCGTATGCATTTGGAATACTGTTTTAGATGCTATTTAAAGCTATGGATGTTAACTACAAACAGGAATTTCTAGCACAAAAACTGAGGGAGTTATGAATGTTTTAGTGGAGGTAATTTTTCGAGACAGGCGCAAGAATGGAAAACAAGAATGCACTTTTAAAATGACAAATGGGTTTCTTACACTAGAGGATGACCATGAACAAAACAAATACCCCACAGGAACACAGCCACTTGATCAGAATGACTGCCTGCAGAGGACACTTGCCTTCTTCAGATGAGAAAAGATCAGTGCAGGGATAGTTTTAGCAATACTACTACAGGAGAAAGATAGGAGGGATTGGATAGAGAGTTCAGACAATTCAAAATGCTCCTAACAATACGGGTTCTGAATACAAGATAGGATGGGTTTAAGATAGGGATTAACTAAGCAGGTTACATATGCTTGTGACACAGTTCTATCTATAGATACTCACTGCATATGTTTTTATTCTGGTCAGGGAATTGGATCTGGTTTAAGAAAGACAGCTGGGCACATCGGATTGGATCTGCAATCAGCAAGGCGCTCTGGTCACAGCACGGCACAGGACTGGACTGGATCTGCAATGCACTCTGGTCACAGCACGACACAGGACTGGATTGGTGCTGCCCTTCTTGGTTCTGATGATAATTATTTTCAGCAGGCAAGCATTGCAGCGGAGCCCAGCTGTACTTTGATGCTTCCCCTTGGGTTTGTGGGGTTCTGGTTCTGGAATTTGAGGCCTAGCTGAAAATGGTCAGCTATGCAATGGGTTTCTGCTTTGCCAAGTTTCTGGAGTCTGCAGCAAGGAAGATGTAGATTTCAGCAGCAGGGTGCTCCGCCAGTAGCAGGATAGTGAGTGAATCTGTCTGTCCTTTCTGAGTGGTGAGCTGTCTCTGTTTATGCTATGATAAAGGGGTGTGTGGGCCGGTTTATCCTAAGCTCGCCTCTTTGACAGGTGTTTGGGTCAGAGTCTCCTCTCTGCCTTTATAGGAGGAAAGAAACAGTGTGTCATCTTTATGGTATGATATCATGAGGCTGAGAATCCAACCCTAGCCCCTTGAACACAACATCTGCTTTTGGCACCACACATATTTACACATGTGCAACCTCTATAACAATTGCATATACAGATTACATATTTTATGTAGCAGCTATCCCTCAAAACTCCGCAGCTGTGGGATCTTGTCTCGGCTTTTCACAGAATTTTGCCCTTTTCATCAGGAACACAATGTCCAATTTATAAGCAAATGACTACAAGTGTGCGTGTTTAACATGGGCATAAGTGTATAAAGTTTCATACTTCTAGCAGAAATACATTTTGTGTAAAATCACATTTCCTGCCGTTTCTTTCCAGAACATGTCACACGATTTTGCTGCCTCTTGAAACGTGCAGCCAAAATTTAGATTCACAAATGTTGTATTTTCATATTTTTCACAATTTTAAACAGCAAGTTATCCATCTTTTTAAAATCTGTTCTTTGTCCTTGTTAAGCAACAGATGGTTGTTTCAGCTCCACCCCTTGGTCTCTCCCTGGAAACCGTGGAGCCATCCCCCATGTTTGCTCCTTGCAGAGGCCATTTACGACTGTCCTCACACCTCACATTTCCTTAGCAGCAGCTGTTCATTGTTCCCTTTTGCCTCTGTAGACGAGGTTCTTTCCAAACCCTATAATTATCGCTTTGGTGTGATTTCTTTCTGGAAGGAAAGGCCTTCCTTCTGTGAGGAAACCTGTTATTCCGGTTTGGTAGCTTTAGCCAGGCTTGATTTAATTGTTAATTCTATTGCATTTTTCCTTAGCTTAAAACAAACTTGATTTCAAAATAGCAGCTAGAAAACTTATTCAAGATTTTAAACCATGGGATCAAAACAAATACAACATAGGTTACTCTCAGTAACAGGCCTCTTAGATTGCAAACATTTGATTTCAGTTTATCAATGTTTAAAGTTTAATCAGGCAGGCTCCTGACAGCTGTCATCCCTGCAGTCCTCTGCTTCACAGAGATTTTTCACATCCACAGACAGGCCACTTTTGCTGTGGAAATCCTTTTATGCTTTCAGCTTTTCAGGAGCTTGCAAGTTCACAACGATTTCTTAAACTAAGTGAATTGTAGCCCCCCAGCAAGAATTCTGGATGTTTGAGGGTGTTTTGTACCGGTATTTTGTAGTTTCAGCAACAAAGAAAAAGGAATTTAAAGCACGATTTGGGGGTTTCACTTAGCAAAACACTGCCTTTTCCTTCTGTACTCCATTTTCACTTGTTGTGGAGCCCAGTGACATATTCCATGAGTGAGATATATGTTCCACCACTGACAATATGCATGGCAGATTGGGCAACCATCTTTTTATGCTTTGCAAAGTGTGATTTTAAGGGGTTTTGGCACGCACAAGGGTTTTGCAGCCATTTTTCTGTTTTATGGCACCATCATAAGTCAGTCCTGCAGCATAGCAGAGCAGAAGTGGGTTAAAACATCACACAGTACTGTAGGATGAAGTTCACCTACTGGGGAATAGGGCAGTGGACGAGGGGCTCAACCAACTATCCCATGTGTTGAAGGTTTGATGACTTGATGCAATGTCCAGCTGGCAAAGTTGGTTAATGTTACTGGCCAAATTTGCTGTAAAAAGCATCATGTGGCCATGGAAAAAGTTCCTTCAGCTAATAACAGTTGGCAGTAGTACGTCAGGTTGCTATGTGAGAATGTGGACCATTATTGGATTTGGTGCCTGTTCCCACCAATTTTCCCACTCTCAGCATGAATATATATGTCCCACACCTTAGCTAGGTCAAGCATCCTCAACACAGAGGAAAGTTGATTTAGGTTAGTGTAAGGAGAGCAAGTGGCTAGGAAAAGCAGCCATGTACCCTGAGTATTCAGCCAATAGAGCTAGCATTGTTAAAAATATACTGATCCTCACCAACTAGAGGAAGGTTGATGTAAGGTAATGCATGTGGTGTTGAGCTGTGCTATGTTGTGCGGGCCTCCCTCATACCAGCCACCTTTTCATTTTGTAAAACATGGCTCTCTCATAACTCAATTCATTTTGGGGTATGAATGTAATCTGTTCAGGAATTAATCAAGTACAAATATTCCTTTTTGGCAATTCCATGGAACCGGATATTTAGAAAGATAGCTATAATGTGCCCTGTTTATGAACTAGGTAAGACTATGGTTTATGCTAGTTATATAGGCCTATATCTCTGTCGGATAATTCCTTTAACAATTTTGGTAGAATATTGTTACACTGGCAACAATATTGCGATTGGGGTATTTACATTCTAGTTCTTACTGAAATGGGGTTCATTGATGTCCTGGGAACAGCTCATCAGGTGTCGAATCTGTATTTGACTGCCACCAGATTATTGCACCATATTAAAGAGAATCTAAATGCAGTGCCGGAACACAAAGTTTGGGAGCTAAGGCACTGTCAAGCTTCTCAACAAAGCACAGGATGCACCACACCCCAGGCCGGCCTAGACCACCATGCGCGAGCAATGTCCAGGATGATCACGCTTCTGCAGGTGCTCACCACGCACTGCACTAGGGGAAAGCTATATGTTTTTCAATTAAAGCTTGCATCTTTCATCTAGCATAGAAACAAGGAGGTGGTGCCTGGCCCCTGGCACACAAATGTAACAGCCACCTGTGGGGGCTGGTGATTTATTTTTAATAGGAGGGGTGTAAATATTTGCCACAAGTATGCAAAAGCTACTGATTATAGCGAGGGAGCCCGTAACCACTGAAACGAGGTTCGGGAGAGGGGAGGGAGGTTCTCACCCAGAAAACATTTTTTTAAAGTACCTAAGTAAGTTGTTCATTAACACTTTAACAAATTCAGTGCACACACAAAACAACAAGAATAAAATAAGGAAATCCCTATGCTGGGTAATAGACCTTGTTAAAAGAGTTCTAATACAAAATTGTATAGACAGCACAGAAAATCGCTATCCTTACAATTCATTATTAAAAAGAGTGCATCTCCATAAAACCTGATTTTATAGTCCTGAAGAGGGAAAATCGAGACCAAACCCATGCCCCCTCACCCCAAGCGCATATATAGAAGAACAGCAGGAAGAACAAGGAGCGCACTTATCATTTGAACCAGGCCCCAGCGCACCCATGGGTGACAAATATGCTGAAACACACCCACTTCACCAACAGTGCAACTTCCATGCTACATTAGAATCCATGCTGCAATATCAGAATCTAAACACAAAAATCCCTGTTTAAAGGCTTGCAAATGCCTATATGAATTAATATTGTCTAAATGCACAGACAGTTCATTTCACTCATTGAACACTGGCTGCAGGAGCCTCATCAATGTTCCTTGCAAAACATCCGACCTGCCAAGGCCGTAAATTCAAGATAAAATTGCTTTCTGCAGACAAACATTCCTCGCAAAACCCCCAACTGCCAAAGCCGCACATTCAAGATAAGACTGCCACAAATGCGAATAAATCACGGCAACCCAGTGTGCTTTTTTTTTTCTTTCCGGGAAAGAAAGACATTTTCTCAAGGACTCGCACAACATGTAAAACATAACTTGTAACAAGAATGGCGCAGCCCAGCCAATCTGCGCCCAGAGCCCAGGTGCAAACTGCTTGTTCAGCTAAAAAGTTATGGGAACAAAGTCACATTGCAACAAGTTAGAATTAGGTAATGGGGGCTGGCACAGCTAAATCAACCCACTGACGCAAGAGGTTAATATCCAATTATCAGGCTCTCTATAAGGGCTACATAGGTAACCTACCACTTTGCAGCCAATAGCAGGAGGAGATAGGTTTCTGGGAGCTGATCCAATTCTGTGAGGTCAGCCTGCAGTGTGATTATAAAGATGGCTTGCAAGCCAGCCCCGGGGGAGACGGCGCCTGAACTCGCGATGCACGATGCTCTGTGCTTTTCTTTTTCTTTTTTTCTTTTTTCTTTGCCTAGAAATAAATGCAGTTTGAAACATGCTGCTGCCTGCTTGGGACTCTGTTGCATTTCTGGGGGCCATATGGGAGGTGTTGGGGCCTCCCATAGCTGGGGAGGGTATGGCTGCTGGCCCCCCACTGCCCTGGGGGGGGGATCCAGCTTCTCCCCAACAAGTTGGTGCCCTCTGTGAGGCTCATTGCTCATTGTAACATGGGTAAATGAGCTCTGCCTGCGCAAGCCCTGCGGTGGACTGAGCTCCCTGCCGCCGACTCAAGGAAGCTGTGGGACCCTCGCCTGCACCTGAAGACCACCGGAAAACGCGTAACCGGCTAAAGGCTTTGGGGGCCACTTGGAAATACCCCGCTTGAGGGCAGGTGAGAGCCCTGCAGGAGAAGGGGTCCGGTGAAGCGCATTGAGGGGGTGTCCAGCAGCGGTGCAACTGCCAGTGCAGCATAGGAAAATGTAAGTCAACCAGCAACATGGGCTTTGAGGGGAGGAAATGTTTAAAGTATTATGATGCATTGTTGATCAGTATGTTGCAGAAATGTTAAGTTCTTTTGTTTGGGTAGAAACTGAGGGAGGGATTGTAAATTGGGTGGTGGGTGATTGTACATTGTCGCAAAATTCAGCGCATTGGTGGTGATCGGCACGTGAATTGTAGTTGGGACTGGGGTGGTGGCAGTGGTCCCTTCTTGTGTTTTTGAGCCTATTGGGTGGGGTAGTGACTCCCTACATATAGAACAGGAGTGCCGCGCTGATTGGTCTGGATGGTGATTTCATGTACGGGGGTCTGGATTTCCTATGAATTGACGTTATAGATCAATGAGTAGATGAGGTTCCCTGCTAATTGAGCGTTTAGTTCAGTGAGTGGAAGATAGTTGGCTGGTTAAGGTCCCCTGGTGAGGAGCGTATCACACGCTAGGCGACGCAGCGTGTGCAGTCCAATTATAAGAGTTTTATTGTGGTTTACCTTGTTCCAGTTGAGACAGGAAGACAGCTGTGGGGATTGTGGGGTATATTTTGGGATTTTTGTGGGGTTGGGAGAAATGGGTTATTGTTCTGTGTATGCACATTTGTCTGTTCATTTGCACTGTGTTTTTAGTTTGGTGACGTCACCTTCAGATTGATGCATAAGGACACAAAGTTTTGATGGTGAGGAGATAGTGGTGTGGTTTTGGATTTGGAGAATAGGTGACCCAGAGGCGGTGTGTGGAAGACACATGCGCAAGATTGTGGGGGTGTGCCGGAGAAGGCAATGGTTTGGTGAAGATGGGCTGCACGTGGAGTGCACTGGCTAAGGTGCGGAGCCAAGAAGGCTCACAGAAGTTGAAAAATGTTCAATTATCTTCTAACTTTTGCTCCCTGAACAGCGGACTATCGAAATTTTCGAATTGAATAGAGGTAAAATGTATCACACAATACAGAAATGACTCCCCTTCACCTGTTGTGTAGCACACAGCTTCCATGCCGAAATAAGTAAGTAAAACGTATTGTGCAAAGATTCAAAAGTACTGAAGGTAAATTAAAAAGACCATGGCTGCTCATAGGCGGCTTCTCCAGAAGCGTGCAGCAATCGCTAAGGACACACATACACAGCACTTACACGGGAATAGCTTTAAAAGCACATGGCTACAGTTGAACTGTGTGCATGAAGGAAAGGGAAAATGCGAGGGGTCAGCTGATGCTGAACCAGCATGAGCAGAGGGAAGAGGGGACTCACCCTTCTGAACCTCCGGGAGTGTAATATTTGATGACACAGGGGCAGAGAAAGGCAGATGAGGACAAGTAGGCACAAAATAAATCATTCAAGCATGCGATGGGAGGGGCAGTTAAAAACAGCTTCAACACACACGCACAAGAATCACAATAGCAGTGTCAACAATCACCACAATATGCGCCGCCCATGTGGGGAGGATACATGGGGCAGGATGGGATAATTTCAGCAGACACCACAAGCACCAACGCAGGTACTGTCACCACTACATGTACAGACATAACAAATGACAGCGCCACTACCCCAGGACTGACTAGAATCACAACACAGGGGCACTGCACAGCAGCCAGCACCCATACAGAACACTGACACAATAGCAATGGTACCGGTTACATGACTGGGAGGGGTCTTCCTGATGGGGAACAAACTTTTCAAAGGACATAGATTGACATTATACCGTTAATAGGACAGCCCAAGACAACCTTGATTTGACTCACTCTGCCACACACACTCATGCTCCACCTCCCCGACAGAGCGGGCGAGACGCGCGCCGACACACACACTCACGCACACTCAATAATGCAGAGGACAATTGCATAGGGGTGGTGATAGGTATCAAAACATTTTCTTTTCTGGGTGACGGTGGGGCGACTAGGCCATGCATTAGGGAAGAGAGATTTGTGACATCATGAGCGATGTGGATATGACCACCTTATTAACAGAGAAATCCATAACTTGTTAAACACCAGACATACACATGTTGAAAGTAAGGAAGATTGTTTAAGAATAATGGGGGTGCACGGTACAGAGGGGGGTGCATAATGATAGCGCATGACAAGAGAGTACATTTAGCTACATTTTGAGTACACATCTTTCAGTGAGGAGACTGGACTCATGAATACACGATTAACACAGAACAATTAAATGAGACACACAAGGTGGAAGAAGGTGCACTTGAGGGGGGAGGCCTACATTTCATTGACAGTTCACCACAGGAGGAGAGAAATAGGGATAAAGGGTGGATGATCCATGTTCCCAACAGAATTAATTTGGCGACAAAATGACAGTGCAAGTGGTAATGCCACTTGCGCTTTTGAAAATAGCACTGGCACAAATGCATTAGCCAACACACATAGGGAAAGAGGTCATTGCTGCACGAACTGGAGAATGATGGTTGTATTAAAATTTGAGAGCAGATATTGGGGGGAGAAATATATATTGTTTAAATGTAACAGTAATTACAGTAGTGGAGTAATAAAATACTAGACTAAATGAGTAATTAACAGAGTAGGTAGGCTTTAAAAAGTGGACATGGGGTGGGATAGAGAGAATGGGAGTAAATTGGTAGCGGATTTCATTAGCACCAGCTTAAAGTGCCTGCAGTTCACTGCGAGGCACGCCCTGAGAAGTGTGAGAGGAGCCATAGAAAAAAAAAAAAAAAAAGATTTAAAAACCCTGCGATTATCTTAACTTAGTTACATGGTGCACTTAATTTAGAAACACAGCCACCCTATATGACAAATTTACCACCCTGATGTTTCCCTATTTAGCTTGTCAGTGCCTGATGCCCCACGGGACAAAGGCACGCACTATAAATAGCTTACAACAAAAGCACAGTAAATATAAAGATCCAAAGGCCCATTTGTACACTAGCACCCAAATTGCATATATATGATCCAAGTGTGTAATGAGTATCTTCACATAAATTAAGTGCCTACCCATTTTCTGGGTACATTCCGAATTGTGTAATAATTTACAGTCAGACCGCCATTGAACGCCACCAGGTGGTGACAGGATGGTGCATAGGTGTACCATTGGCTCCTCCCACTAGGACACTGAATAGTGTGAGAGTAGTGCAGAGAGGTTAGGTCAAGAAATTGAAGAATATGTAAATTCTCAGGTCTCAAGCGCTTCCATTTCATTTCTCGCCAGATACAAAGGACCCAGGGCAGGCCTGAAGACAACGGACAACCAACACCCAATGGCTATGGACTACAGTGGGACATTTTCCCCTCCTGACAGACTTTGTTAGAAGTGTAAGGCGTCAAGCCCTACAAAGCGGTGGCCACCCTGGCAAGGAGGGAGCAACGATCAACAGGGCCAACGCAAGAGATTTTCATGAACTGCAAAATAGCACGAACACTCCCGAGTTAGGGAAACATGGCCATCCTATGGTCCAACGCACACTAGCAACTAGAATATGGACTGACACACGCATTTCCAAAGTTTAATTGAGTTTCATATTACATTTTTTGCACCTACAGCTGTAACACTGTTTTGTTTCTTCTCTTTTTCCCGCACATGCAGGTTGTTGCGTATGTATGCTGTTAGAAATGTGTAGGAAATTTCCTTAATGTTATATTCAATTAGAAATTGTGAGGACTACTGAGTAAAACATTGTGAAGCATTCCCCACTCAATTGCCCACCCTATCAAGAACCTCAGACCCCTTAGAGCATGTTTCCCTGAAGTATTTTTCCTTGCTTCCATTGAATAAACAGCCCAAGATTTTCCCTACCCATATTGAGAAATTTTGAAAACACGAAATGTCCAGGGGGAGGTTTGATTTTTGCCCTTAGTGATTGTTTAGTTCGCGGAGCTTGAGGTTACTAACAAGTACTAACGTATTAACGCTTTTCTTGCGATTTTCAGGCGGGCAACTTTATCATCTCATCAGCTGCAAGGACCCAGCAGCGTAAGTGGTTATGGGCACGCAAATAAGGACTTTTACCTTCACGATGGGACTATTAATGATGAACGAAATAATGGGGGTGGTACTTTGAAAATTATATGTAATAGTGAGCATTACCGCTGTATCCCCTGCTAACATTCCCTAACCTAAGCAGGAAGAGTTACGGCGTCAGTGGGTAAGGAAAAGCTGCTGCTAAAGTAAAGAGAGTTAAGGGCAGACACAAAGGGAGTAAAACATACACATAACACACATATCAGAAGTGACCAACAACATGCACACATGTACAAAATTGGTAGGGACACCACTGGAGAGAGCTCTCCTGACTGTTCTTTAACATATGCCGGAAGAGAATTGATTACAACAGAAATTACTACAGCAGAGCACGACGCCCATGTATGACAAGGTGCGAAGAAGATTGCAAGGGAAGACAGCAACATTGAGATTGAAAAATAAATAAATAAATAAATAATAAAAGAAGAAAGAAAAACAAAAAGAGAGAAGAAAAAATAAAATAAAAGAGACAAAAATATGATAAGTGCCTAACGGAGTGAGAGAAAGGAGCAAAGATGGTCACTGAAGAAGGACGTATACTGTTAAGGTACCAACGTTATGTTACCACCACAACAGTGACAAGAAGTGGACAATCATTGTGGATGTGAGGAGGTTGAGAGAAGTTGCGAGATGAGAGCAGGAACATCACTGCTTATGGACTACTATTGAGCACATGCATCCAAAGATCAAAAGAAACTACCACTGAATTGGGGAGGAGAGTGTTCATTGGTGCGCATCAGCATGCCCTTGTTGGTGATGACCAAGGAAGATGTGAAGAGTGACACATTAACAAAGATGGAAAACAACGGAAGAAGAGAAACAGACAGAGGAGTAAAAAGAGGGGGGAATTACTTCTCGAGCGAGACAGAAGAATGATTGGGTGCAGTACCAGCATACCAAAGAATGATCAGCAAAAAAAAAAAAATGCATCTGAAGAGAAAGCAAAAAACTAGCTAGTGCTTGCATGGTAATGGATGACATCATGACTGCCTGGTTGATTGAAGGTGATAACGGAAGGACTAGTACCGAGCACAGCACCATTGTGCAAGATAGAGATACATTGCAAGAGAACAACAGAAGAAGTTATCGGAATGCAAATAAGAGACATGGTGAAAGGAAGAGCCGGACTAAGGCAGAAGATAGCGGTGTGCAACATGGTTCCAGCAGTAATAAAGGTGGCCACTCCCTGTGATCAGAGGAAGTACGAAGGGAAGTGAGTGTGGTGGAACACAGAAGGAGAACACTCCTATATGTACTGTTCATCAACAACAATGCAGAAAATTATGGACACTTCAAGGAATTGACAAAGATATGGAGAGCGGAAGGAGGTGAATGTTGCTTGGTGGTGTGGTCGACAAAGTCGACCAGAGGGGGGACTGAAGAGGGAAAATTGAGACCAAACCCAGGCCCCTCACCCCAAGCGCATATATAGAAGAACAGCAGGAAGAACAAGGAGCGCACTTATCATTTGAACCAGGCCCCAGCACACCCATGGAAGACAAATATGCTGAAACACACCCACTTCACCAACAGTGCAACTTCCATGCTACATTAGAATCCATGCTGCAATATCAGAATCTACAAACACAAAAATCCCTGTTTAAAGGCTTGCAAATGCCTATATGAATTAACATTGTCTAAATGCACAGACAGTTCATTTCACTCACTGAACACTGGCTGCAGGAGCCTCATCAATGTTCCTCGCAAAACATCCGACCTGCCAAGGCCGTAAATTCAAGATAAAATTGCTTTCTGCAGACAAACATTCCTCGCAAAACCCCCAACTGCCAAAGCCGCACATTCAAGATAAGACTGCCACAAATGCGAATAAATCACGGCAACCCAGTGTGCTTTTTTTTTCTTTCCGGGAAAGAAAGACATTTTCTCAAGGACTCGCACAACATGTAAAACATAACTTGTAACAAGAATGGCGCAGCCCAGCCAATCTGCGCCCAGAGCCCAGGTGCGAACTGCTTGTTCAGCTAAAAAGTTATGGGAACAAAGTCACATTGCAACAAGTTAGAATTAGGTAATGGGGGCTGGCACAGCTAAATCAACCCACTGACGCAAGAGGTTAATATCCAATTATCAGGCTCTCTATAAGGGCTACATAGGTAACCTACCACTTTGCAGCCAATAGCAGGAGGAGATAGGTTTCTGGGAGCTGATCCAATTCTGTGAGGTCAGCCTGCAGTGTGATTATAAAGCTGGCTTGCAAGCCAGCCCCGGGGGAGACAGCGCCTGAACTCGCGATGCACGATGCTCTGTGCTTTTCTTTTTCTTTTTTTCTTTTTTCTTTGCCTAGAAATAAATGCAGTTTGAAACATGCTGCTGCCTGCTTGGGACTCTGTTGCATTTCTGGGGGCCATATGGGAGGTGTTGGGGCCTCCCATAGCTGGTGAGGGTATGGCTGCTGGCCCCCCACTGCCCTGGGGGGGGGATCCAGCTTCTCCCCAACAGTCCTTAAAATATTGGCTTAAAAATGACTTGTGTGTATCAAAATAGCATGTACAAAGTAATACAAAATGACCCAAGTTCTCAGCCACTCCAGCATTACATTGACAATTCCTGTTTACCTCAAACTTGTCCCACACCCTCCTGTAGTTTAGGGGCAGCAAGTTCAACCTAGACATCAACCTCCTACATTCACCCGATTCTTTGCCACCATGAAACAGAGTGACGTGCCGATCTGCATAAAGGGAAAGCAACAGAAGTGAGCATGCTGTCCTCATACTTTGCTCCCAGTCCTTTCTTATTGATCTCTCTTTCATCTTAGTCCTCAGAAAGGACAGGGAGGGATAGTGAGAGTGAGAGGGATCCATATATGAAATTGTCCAGGTATTCAATAGTTTACCCCCCTCACTATACCAAACATATTTTGAGGATGTCATTTCCCTAGACACCTCCTTCAAATGAGGGTTTTTCAGGTGGCCCAGACAAACCTTCAATAAATAACAGGCAAAGCAAACTTTTGCCTGTTTCTCAATACTGGAAATCCCTAGTTCTAACCAGAATGTGCTGTTGAGGGGAGCCTGCCACTTTTTTCAAAGTTCTATTTTGTAACGTTTCCAAAGCAGGGCAATTGGAATAACCCCAAATCTCGCTCCCATATAACAGCAGCATGCATACCGTGGCTTTGTAAACACTAAAGCATTTATCCAGATACAACCACCATACATTTGGTAAAATCTATGGAGTAACCCCCTAGCCTTGTGGCAGCCTTCATGGCAGTAGACTCTATATGTCTTGACCTCCTCCCATTCTTGGTGAAAAATAAACCAAGGTAGCAGTATGACTCAACTACCTCAGTTGTTTTGCCGTTGAGTGCCACTGATGATTGATTCAAACATCAAGACCTTGGTCTTAGACCTGTTCAATTTCAGCCTATGGGCAGAAAAGTACTCCACAGTATAAGAAGGTCTGCATTGCAACCCATCAGAGGTCAGGTCAAGCAAAGCTGTATAATCAGCATTCAGGAGCTCTCCACAAGCAGTGCCACACAATGAAGGTTGATTAACCTTAGTTGCTAGTGCTTCAGTGTTAAAATCATACAGAAATCAAATAAATAGCGGGGCAAGGGAACAGCCCTACTTTACCCCTTTATTTGTTCTGAAGATTCCCAGCAGCCTTCCTGTACATTAGGAATGCAATGACGCATGCGTGTCCTTAACACAAAGTTGTAGTAGGTTCAAGAGTCCTGTCGGCATCTTTAATGCAGCTAACGTTCCCCATAACTTGTGCCTTGGAATTGAGTCAAAAGTCTTCTTTAAATCAATAAAGGCAACATATAACTTCCTGCCTCTGATTGTGCAGTATTTGTTTATCAACGTCCTTAACAGCAAACAGTGGTCAATCGTGGAATACCCTCTTCTTAACCCTGCTTGGGATGGTTTTATCAAGTTCGAGGAAGTGGCCCACTCCTATAATCTGAACAAAAGGCATTTTGGAAAAACACTTCACCCAGTACGTCAAGAGAAGAGATTGGTTGTTAGCAATTATGGTCATTAAGGTCTCTGTTCTTGAAAATGGAGACTATGATACTCACCACCCATGAACAAGGTGAGAACCCAGAGTGGCTAATTAAATGAAAGAGCTTGAATAGAATTGGAATCCACCAATTTGAGAAGCCCTTAATGATGCCTGAATGCATACCGTTGGGACCAGCAGCTTTGCCAGAAGGAAGAGTTTTAAAAATCAAAGCAATCTCCTCCAGTTAAATCTGATTTCTTTTGCACTTAAATCCTCAGTGGTTTCTGGAGCTGTGTGCTCAGCATTAAAAAGACTCCCTGAAAATGGGAACTCCAGTTCTCTATTGGAATTCAGTCAGCCCTGCTTTTGTCCCCAAAAGCCCCTGGCCACCAACTTCCAAAATTGTTTGCTATTGTTGGATTGAACTGAAAACTCCAATTGGTCCCACTGCCTTTCAACATACTCCAGTGTTTTCCCTTTTAACAATTTCTTGTAACCCTTGTTAAGTTCACATAAGAGTCCTGACTGAGTGTTCCTCACCTTACTTGTATTAAAAATTAGACTCCTCAGCATCCTACACTCTCAGTCAAACCATGTGCGTCCCTCACTTAGTTAGGATGCATGCATTTGTGGCTATTGTTACAATCACAACTCAAATGGACATTTTCAACAAGCCTGTCATAGGACGAAACCACTGATGGGCCTATCATCTTTAAAACATTCCATAGTGGGAGAATTGGTAATCCCTTTTAATTCCTTCAAGTCCAATTTATTTAGCAATCTAATATAGTAGCTTGCTGCTGGGGTGTTCTAATGTGGAATGTGTCATATATGGGAGTTGCATCTTCAATGCTAATGGGAGGTGGTCACTTTCAACCGTGTTTAATATTGCAAAGTGGGCTATAAGAGAGAATATATAGCAGTCCAGTATGCAGTAATCGATAATTGAAAAGAACCCACCTCTTGCAAATGTGTGTCTTGGGGGACGATCGCTTGGGCACCTGTAATTAAGCTCTATTAAGGTATGGTCCCTTCGGAGGGACCACAATGCCTGTCCTACTTTATCAGATTTGGGGTTAAGGGGAGAGCCACTCAGGATCCCACATGAATCTTCCAAAAGTCTGCACTTCTCCTCGGTCGGTTATCACCCCGAGTTTAGCATTGAGATTGCCCATTATAACAACATGTTTCCTTGGATCCAGGGTTATTAGCTGATCAAACATTTTCAGCAGCTCTCTGTTAATGACAGGGTGACTTTTTGGCAGTAGATAAATATTGATGAATCTCAGAGTTAGATCAAAACCCTGTCACTTTAACTGAAAGGCCATTGACTGATCGTGATCAGCCGAGAGCCTCACAATGTTAAATGGTAATGATGAGAGAATCCATCAGGCCTCCTTAAGAATGGCATTGGGGCTTTTTTTGCCAAAGAGGAGGGACCAACATACCCTGTCAGCATGAGGTTTTCCATCATCCATGTTTCCTGGGGAAAAATTATATAAAATGGTCTAATGACGCTCAAACACTCCCCATCTAACATTTTGTCTCATAATCCTGCAATATTCAATGAGATTATACTCAGACCAAAGTCAAACTGTGCCCCATTGGAGGCTACCACTGAGCGGGAGGAATGTGGCTAATACAGCTAAAAATAGGGTTGCAAGCTAGCCTGGACAGGGTTGTGATGTTTTCACCAGGGCTGTAAAAGGTGATTCACGGAGTGCCTGCATTAGGTCAAGAATGGGAGGGGTGCCAAATGGCATCAAATTATTTGCTGCCAAAGTTTCAGACTGATTAGAAGGAACCAGATCATTGAACCAGGTGTCATGTTGGTGGCACTGTCTGGTATTAACATCCAGAAATACTTCAGTACTGAAGCCCATCAGTGCCTACCTGCATTACACTTCCTTAGCTGTCTCCCCTGGCTGCACTTACTTTGAGCAATTGCTGCCCTGACCGCACTTTCCTTCTCCCTCCGGCACGTCTCCTCTCCCCCCCTGCACTTGCATGATCTGAATGACACAAGACCTAGTAAGATTGTGTGTTTTGTCCTCCCTATGTCTGCCACCTTGTCTTGTCTTGCCTAGAAACACCTGTGTAGAGGCACGTTATAAATGACTCATTATATCATATCATGTCATTGTATCAAGTGCAGCCTTAAATATAGGTTATTAAACCCAAATCACAAACTGTAACCCCCACAGAATATGCAATCTGAGAGGATTCGTACAAAGGAGAAAACCTGGAAGTAAATATCAGTCACTCCCAGAATTCTGTGGAATGCGCTGAGTAAAGAGTGCTTGTATCAGTTTTTGTTGTAGTGTGTTTGCCCCCTTAAGGTGCAAATCAGATTGAACTGTCTCTAGTCTTCCAGGCAGTCAGAGATTGCAGTTTCATCCAGCTTTGAAAACATCTTAGCTTCACTTTGGCTAGGCCGGGTTGGATCCCTGGGTTGTGCACTCTTTGGTATGACCTCTGTTTGTTGATGGTGATCAACATTTCTCCATCCCAGTATAGCTCTTAATATTTACTGGCCACTGCTTTGCTGCAGATTGTGGTTGAAGTTTCTTTAACACCCCCTTGCTTGTTGTAACTGATGTTAACCTTCGGGAGTGGTAAGTCATGAAATTCCACCATCCCTCAAATGGCAGTGCATATTGGGGGCAAAGTAACAGCAACACAGCAGATGGAGTTAATCCCAAGATTTTAGGTGTCACTGATAAGCAGTTTAGCATCCTTTGGATCTGCCACACAATGATTTGCAGGTTGATTAGTGATGGTGTTAGTTTCTCTGTGCCGAGTGGTTGCCGGACAGCACACCCGTGTGGCTTGCCAAGGGCCTGGCGAGTGTGATGGTTTAGCACCTGCGCCAAAGGATGGAAGGCCCAGTAATTTCAATGATTCTCAAAAGTGATCCAATAGAGACTGTTCATTCTTCTTTGCATGTTTTTTGGAAAAATGAAAAAAGAAAATAACAAAAATAATTTTACTTTGGTTTAAGATTCTCTATATGCATTATGTATACTTGAAATTACACTTTTTTAACTATGCAAGCACATGTTGGGAACTCACCTATGTAGTTTGCCTGTAGTCTGCTCCCATTTTCCCAACAGTAGGAGGACCCTTCCAGTATATTCAGTATCTGAAATCATAGCCCAAAGCTGTGCTAGGGGTTACAGAAATGTAGATCACATATTTTTTACATAGCTACAAAAGCACGAACCTGGCCTACAAGTTCCTTGTAGGAAGATCTACTCTACAAGGTGACATGGCTACTTCAAAGACATCCTTCTAAGTAATTAAGATCTGGCTCATTAGCATACACTCCATTAATTCCGCCAACATGGTCAAGATCAATACACTAAGCTTCACTGAAGCACACATTTTCGAAATTATGAGGGAGTCATCCCTATTTAACTCTACAGGTACTGACCAAACCTTGATGTCTCAATCCACAGGAGAGGATCTACTGAAACTGAAGAAAAAATGCTTTTGCACAGAGGTTCATGGACATTTCCTGTGTGAATACTGCAAGGCTAAC
Organism: Ambystoma mexicanum; assembly: GCF_040938575.1. Classification (NCBI taxonomy): domain Eukaryota; kingdom Metazoa; phylum Chordata; class Amphibia; order Caudata; family Ambystomatidae; genus Ambystoma; species Ambystoma mexicanum. The sequence goes on from NC_090937.1 coordinate 436,031,408, forward strand.
ATCATATCAGCTGGACTAATTCCTCAATGACTTGGACTACCGTGCAGGCTACAGCCAGATCGCCTTCAGATGCATTTGCCATCACCACTGCATTAGGATTGGCAACAAAATCCTGAAAGATCTAGACAATGAAGAGTGGAAATTCCTAGATAGTACAGTAGTCTCTAATGCCAGGGACAAACTTAAATAAATGAATTCCCAATATGAACAATTTAAGAATACAACTTTAAAGAAGTACATGGAAAAACTCACTAGAAAGACAAAGGATTTTAAACTAGAAGCAACATACCCATATCTAGTGGAAAATTACTACAACAACAGGCAGGACGATAATGGAGGAGGAACCCAGCAACAGCTGAATGCAAGACGCTGATGGGTCACCTTCAGTTACACCTCTAGCTCAGACTCTGGCTATGAGTACCCGAAACAATACTGTCGTGGACCTTATGAACAATTCAGAGGCAATAGGGGCCTATTTTTTAGGACGGGGCACCACTTAGATTTCTGAGGTGCAGAACATGTTGACAACACCAGATACCCCCAGGGCCCCAGATATCAGCTCACACAGAGACGCCTGCAACAGAGGAGGTGGGTGCACAAAAAACTTTACCTGTATTCAACCTAACATCCACAGATTTAAGCAACAAAGAAACATTGCTCCTAAGAAAGGACCTATCTTTCGTACCAAGAAACACCAGCGATTGGTAAAACATTGAGCTTCAACGACGCAGTATCTTTAGGAGCATCAGACAAAAAATATGTTTTCAAGACCAACAAACCCAAGAACCTACTAAAACACTGGTGTCAGAGTAAAATCAACATTCACCCCCACAGGATAATCAATCTCCAAGGGACATCCTGATCTTTGAAAGATGTGTATTACAGGAAGTGCTAAGGTTACAGAAACTTAAATCAACCACTTGCAAAAACTTAACCAACAAGGAGAGGGCAGCCCTCCTATTTCTATGGGCAAACAACAAGGTGATAATAAAACCAGCTGATAAAGGCGGAGGAATCGTTGTGTTTGGGGTAAACCAACATCGTAAAATGGTGACTGATTGACTTAATAACCAAACCAACTACAAAATTTAAAAAAAGATCCCACATGAGAAATACCAAAAGATCCATCAGGAATAACAGGGGTGGGCTTGGCCAATGAATGGATAATAGAACACGAAAACGTTTTCCAGAACACCAATGAAGGATGGACCTCTACCATATATGCTATCAGCAAAATTCACAAAGACTCAATACATCCACCAGGTCGACCCATTATCTCAGGATTCGGATCCATTCTTGAACCTACAGGCACATTTCAAGTATGTTTTTGAAACCCCTAAGTCAACTAATAGACTGCTATTTAACAGACACCATGGATACCATCAAGTGATTTGAAGGAACCACCATCGAACATCAAACATTCCTCCTGGTCACAATGGACATTCAAGCACTTTAAACTAGCATTCCACACACTGAAGCCATCAAATGCATAAGGGAGGAACTATCTACTCAAGATATACAAAACAGAGTCCCTACTGAATTTATTATTGATCTACTAACTATGGCCTTGACAAAGAACTTCTTCACTTTTGATGAAACCTATCTCTAGACAAGAGGCAAAGTGATGGACCGAGCCTTGCTATCATCTTTATGGCCAGTTTGAAAGAATGCATGTCCTCAATACAAACAATCTGTTCCACAACAAGATCTATAAGTGAAAATTCTACATAAATGACATGGGGCCTCATTACGAGCATGGAGGTAGCCATGCCGCGTTTAACGGCATGGCTACCCCCATACCGGGTAGCTGGTCCGGGTTCCTGGAATGGGGAAATACCAGGCCATTCTGACCTTGGAGGGCCCGGTATTTCCCCATTCAAGGAACCCGGACCCAGTACATCCCCATTCCCATTTGAGCACCCATAGGGCTCAATGGGAATGGGGAGGATGTTAACAACGAGCCCTTTAATGTCGGGCCTGTTGTTAGCATCCTGGTCTGCTCGGGGGACCCGCTAAGGATGCCAGGTTTTACCAGGCGTCCTTAGCGGGACCCGCAAGCAGACCTCATAATGAGGTGGTAGGGGGTTAATGCCGCCGGCAGCTCTACCGGCGCCCTTAACCGCCTACCGCATGGGTCGTAATGAGGCCCATTTTCTTCATATGCCATGGTACCTCAGAGAATCTAGAAACCTTCCTTCTATGTCTCAATACCAGGAACCCTAACATAGAGTTCACAATGTCCTTGCACCAGGAAAAAATCAAATTCCTAGATCTCACGATATGGCCGATTACAGCACCTTACAATGTACAGCGTTAAAAAAGCACTGATCACAATACATTACTACATTTTTCAATTCACCACCCCATCACATTAAGGAATAGCCTACCATATGGTCAGTATCTACGCATACGCTGTTACTGCTCTACGACAGAAGATTATCAGACGCAAGCATGCAAACTTGATGCCAGACTTCGATCGAGGGGTTACCTGAAACAAGTCATTAAGCATGCAAACACATAGGCAAGATGCACCACAATAGAGGACCGTCTAACCCCAAATGCAAGAAAACCTCATGAGGGTGTGTGTGTACATACCTATAACCACCAAACTACTTAGATTAAGGCAACCATCAGAACATTCTGGCCACTGGTTCAGACAGTCCTTCCCAATGAACCAGCACCCCTGATGGCCCTTACAAGATCTAAGAACTTCAAAGATTATCTGACTAATTCTTGCCTACAAAGCGCCAGCAGCAGAATGACAATGTGGAACTTGAGACCCATAAAGGGGCACGTCCTCTGTGGCACATGCAGTGTATGCCAATTCACAAAGAAAATGACAGGTTTTGAGATTAATGGCAGGACATTGCACTTTAAAAAAATTTAAAATTGTAAAATAGCCAATGTTTTGTATTGCATACAGTGGCCCCCGTGAGGGCTCAGATATGTGGGCCCAATAACTTTGCCAACTCACAAATGATTTGTTGAGCATTGGTTTAATATATAAGATAAGGTGTAGCGCAGCCACAGCCCCCAGGGTCTCTCACTTTGGGCATCACCAACACTCACAGGATGAAATATGCTGGTGGGTGTTAGAGGTAGCCAATGCACCAGATGTAAATGCATCACTTGACCACACAGAAGGTTGGTGGATCTACAAACTAAATACACATGGGGAAGGCCTTAATGAATTATACAACACTGTATGAGCATGACAAGGACTATAGAAACCCTTGAGAGACACACTTAGGTCTGTCCTAAGCACTCAATATTCATATGAGTTAAGGGATCCATATATACCTTTACTCAGTTTTTACAGGATAGAATGCTTCTTTTAGGCAGTACCCACTTCTAGATGGAATCTTTTCCATCAGCTCCTCATGCTGTTCCAATGTTAAAATTTACATTGTAGCGACTGTGCAGTTTATTTTTGCTTGCACAAGATTACAACATTACTTTTCACATTTCCAGAATGCACCCGTGATGACCAAGTCAATAGGGACTATGGATCCTGCAGTGGTTTATTTGGTATCACTACATATTACCCCCACCAGAAATATCGCTGTATATATATGGTCATCTGGAACAGCCATAGGTAATATTTTTGGTGGGATCATTTTTAGGGTTATTGGGAGCGGGGGATGCAGGGGTGTCCCCCGCTCCTTTAGAAATAATGCAGGGGTGGCAGGGGTGTCCCCCGCATGTTCTATGCCTTAATATCAGTGCAAAAATATGGCAATATTTGTGGGGATATTAAAACATGGAACCGTTTATGTATTTATATATATGTATATATATATATCACTGACAAAAAACGTTGTTAAAGGGACTTTATGGTTAAGTTGCACTAGTAAAAACCTATACAATTCGTTCAAACAAAACATTGTTAAAGGGACATTGTGGGTAAGTTGCACTACTAAAAAGCTATGAAGTTCACTCACGGAACGATATGTTTCAGTTGCCCTAAGAAAAACCTATCAAATTCAGTGCAACAAGTACTTGAAAGGAACATTACACTTACTTCACACTAATAACAGCCTTTCCATATTATGGTTACAAACCCCCAGAAATTAGCCAATTATGGTAACCTAAGCAACCATAACTCGCCCCGCCACTGTGCACTGCCAAGACTAACACCCATGATATCATACATGACATCACAAATGTTCATGAGGGTCCCACCACCCCCACACTCTGGGCCTTGGCATTTCTGGGGTGAAGAAGAGACTCTGGAGTACAACAGCAGGCTGAAGCATGTTTTTCAAAAATACAAGTTCTTTTATTTTCTTCCAGGCAGGACACATCATACAGCAAGGACATCTCAGGAACTCTGCTAAAGTTATGAGGCTCACCCTCCCTTTTATACACTGTAGGAAGGATAGGTATTGGCCTGATCAAAAGTATAGCCCCTTTCCTGCCTGTGATTCATTGACTTTTATGGTATGATCAATGTACAATCCCTCTTCTTACTTGTGATTCGTCGGCCTATCTGCCACTCAGACCTAGTCTAGACTGGTTTTTACTCACTCATTCCCTCACCATTGTCCCCTAGATGAACCTTTTATTTAAAAAAAATGCCCAGTGAGACCAAAATGAGTTAGCATAAATCGACCATTTTGTCTGCTCAAGCAAGCATACATTTTAGAGTGCCTGACCTTGTCTTAGAAAAGGAATGGCCGACCAATTACAACATCCCTGACCATCCTTTTTTTACCTAAAACTTGGGACCTGCTCCGATTTGGATCTAGATTCTCTGATAATATATCATAACATGTACTACCTGACACATTGTCTACTATACATGACATTTCGACTCCATAAACATGGATTCACCCTTTAAAGTGCTTATCTGTAAGGCACTACATTTCTGATTTCTACAACATTTAGAATCACTGATCACCCTAATAGTTCATCATCATTCGGTTTGAGGTAGAGTGGGCCTATCTCCACTACATTCAGTTTGAGCGGGATGGGGGACTCATCCCTTTACACAAATGTCATTGATGACATCACTGATGACATCACATGTCTGGCTCCCTCTTTTTTTGTTCACCGACATATTTAGGCCAGGTGGCTTTCTTCACTGACAGTCAGGAACTAAAAAATCAAAAGTTACTATATTTGTAGATCTTACCCTTTTCATATGTTCTTACACTACTTTCCTTAGGGTTCATTCACATCATATGATGCATGTACATAGGGGAAGAAGCAAGCCAACAACAGAGCAATCATTTCTGTGCATGAAGGCAAGCAGTTAGGTTATGAACACATTCTGGTAATATTGCAGCTGTTTTGCTTACTTTACTTTCTCTGTATATGCTTATGTTTGTATCCGTTGTGGTGTCTTTATGTTATGTGTGTAGTACAATTATGTAGAAAGTGAGGGATTGGTAGCTACTTATTATATGTTTTCACAGTATGCAAAAGTGTGAAACGAAAGCAATCATTAATGTACTATCCAACATGGCAAGATTTTGAATATTGCATCTCTATGTTGCATGCTGCAGACAATGTCTACGTTTGCACATGAGTATGTGCATGTACTGGAAAGAACTCTGTAATGCAATGGTGTTTATAGCAATGCATTACTTAATGACATATGTTTGTCATGATAGTTATCCCAAAGACATCTGATAGTTTTCTGGCAACATTATAATGACAATCCCTTGTGGTGGCTTTTCATGAAAACTAAATGCACATGTGATGTGATGTCATCAATGACACGCTGACAACACACCATATTGTGCCGGTGCATATGTATATATGTTTTTCAACAATGTAGGCCTGTTTTCTGTGTGCAAGTTCCCCACAGCAGCCGTACAAAAGGCCACACCCCAGAGCTGCTCCACAATCTTTTTTTAGCTTTTCAGAGCAGAGTAGCAGGCCACATAAGTTTGCCCTGTAAGTCATGGTGGACCGAATCTGCTGTGTACATTGCCTTTGCAAGTAATGGAAACCATGTGAGCCGGGCTCAGTACGCACAGTAATGGAGAAAAGTATTAACGGGCCTTCCTGTGACTCACACCCTCAGTTGCAATAGTCCCCACTGTCCCATTCCCATGGGTAGCATGCTGGAAATGGCACGTGCATTTCCCCAAGTATGGCGAGGGCTGTTCCCCAATAAAGCAGAAACATTCCTTCTTCCCTTTCCACTTTGTTCTTTCCAGCACACTGTCATTGGGTACTGTTAGAATGTTCCACACACATCCACCAATCACATTGAAGAGCTCTCCATGTAACAGTATCAGTTCTGTACAACAGTCCTCTGCATACACACCACACCCAGAACTGGTATTGCGCAATACGTCAGACCCCACAGTCCCATTTCCATGGCCAGCCTCAAAATCCCCGGATGTAGCTTTTGTGCTGCCTGCAGGTGTGGGGGAGTAAATTGCAACCAGGGTAGGGGAGTTTGTTTTTATTGGCCGCTCTGAAAATAGCCTTTTTGTTCTTCATTTTTTTAGGTGCTTCTATTGAAACCCCTTTTTTCGGTTTTTATTTGATGTGTTTTCTTGTACTCACATTGTTAAAGTAAACTCTTCAACGCATCTTGTAATGGGCAAAAAAAACAGCATTACCAATGGGCGACATTGAAATGCCATTTTCTTGTTAAAACCCTTCTTTCCACAACTAATGAAGTCATTGTTGAAGAAGAACATCCCATCATTGGACAAAAAAGTATACATGCTTCTGTTGATGAGACACCTTCCAACCACTGGCTCGGAACAAAATCCAGGAACATTGTCCCATACTCTTCTTGGTGTTATGGATGAGAAAAGCACATAGGTAGTGGGAAAAAGCCTCTTCACTAAATTCAGCATCCTCTTCAGTCGACGTAACAAACCTAAACAAGCCATGTAACCCAATGCATGCCACCGTATTGCATGACAACAATATTAACTGTTGCAAAAGTGGCCAGGTCTCTGCAAACTGCATGCATATCGGCCAAACTGTGGTGATAGACAGTGAACCACAATGCATCCACTCCTTCCAAACCAAAATTGCCATCAAAGTGTATTTCCAGGGCATACTTGTGCAGATCTATCACAAAGACATCACCCAAAGTCAATACAATGTGTTTCTCCATGTCAGGCAGCCTCACTGCGCAGAATACTGTAAAACAGTTTGACCGCCCGTTTCTGTGAACCATACCCTCAGTACTTGATTGGATAATCCCCACAGTCCCATTTCCATTGACCAGCATGGTGGGAAGCGCAGAATGTTGCATGCACGCTTCCCAAAGTACTGCGAGGGCAGCGCCCCAGTAAAGCAGGAGCAGTCCTTCTTCCCTTCCACTATTTTTTGTCCATTGCTACCTCATTGGGTACTGGTAAATAGTCACACACGCATCCACCAATGCCATCAAACACGTTAGCATCTAACTCTGTCAGCTCTGCACAACACTTCATATGTATCGTTACAAATTCAGCCAGCAAGTGTCTTGTCATCCGAAAGCACGTCTAGTAGAAAGTTCAGTAAAAGATTGCAAGATTTGCGCATCCACATTCATCCATATGAGCACTCATCACCACAAAATAGAGTCATTAATACTTTTAATGCAGTATGTTAACAACTCTGTTAAAAGTGGCTCTGCGCACGGTATCTGCAACTTTAGCATCAATTACGTTCTTGAAAAGCATACTGTTTTTTCTCCCATCCCGTACCATCAAGTGGCACTTCAATGGTATGTGCTTGCAACATTGCCATTTACCCATGTCATACATTGTAATATCGAAACAGAAATTCTCTTCTTCCCTTCCAACAATGTTAAAAATTGTTTTCTCCAAGAACCCATCATCCAACATAAATCGTAAAAATAAGGCACCGAAACCAGCACTGAATGGATCTTACCAACCTAAAGCAAGTTCCCAGAATGTCACTGTCTACACAGCTGTGCTTCTCTATAGGCTGGATATGGCAACAGCCTCTTTTTAAATCTGCCCACTTCTACTCTCCGCCCTCTGCAACTCATTCAGAAGAGGACTGCGTGACTTGTCCTTGGCCTCAAGCCCAGGGGTCGTATCTCTCATGTACTGAAATGTCTGCAATAGCTCCCAGTGTCTGCGATGAAAAAGGTGAAAACCCTCTGCATTATGCACAAGGCCTTCTGGGCCCTGGGGCCTCAATACCTCCAACTCTCACTTCCTAAATATCTCCCTGCTCGAGCTCTTCCATCATCCGCCTCCAACTCCCTCTGGGTCAGTCACTTCTGCAAGCAACCAGTTTGTGGTAGATCTTTTTCTTCGGCTGGGGCTCCCCTCTGCAACAGCCTCCCTGCCTCCCTGAAACTTGCGGAGAACCATTGCCGGTTCCGGAAGCACCTCAAAACCTTTGTCTTTGTGTCTGCTTTTTCTCCTCCTCTCCCCGGCTGACTTCCTGACTGCAACTGATTCTCCACTGGTTACCTTGCCACTCTCTGATGTCGGGCCCAGGCCACCTCCCCCTGGCAGTAGCACCCCTGCACAGCCTTTCTGGAAAACCCCGCAATTGGGGACTGTTTTCTGTATTGCAAACAGTTCCACAACCACCTGATGTCTGTACTTATCCTTGCAATGGGCACAATTGGGACGTATTTTTACTTATTGTCATTTGATCTTCTTCCCATGTACTGCACTTTCCCCTGCCTCTACCCATGCACTTTGGCGATCAGAGTGACACCTGGCCTAGTAGGTTTGTTGTCTTTGTCTCCCCTCTGTTCTCGTCCCTTGCCTCGTTGTGCCTTGCAAAACTTGTGTATAGGCACATGATAAATAGCATATCATACAATTTCACATCATATGATACCATATGCACATTGCATTCAGGACAACAGGATGCCTACCACTTACCTTGTACACTCTACAGGTTTTCAGGTTTTCTTTTTCCACAGTACTCCACTTACTAAAAACTTTTTAAAAAAATGATCACACAAAAGCAGCATTGAATGCATGTTACCAACTTCACACAAGTACATACAGTGCATGCATAAAAACAGGATACCTGACCCTTACCTTGCACACTTCCACCATTGCCTTATGCACTTCTTGGTGCAAAGAGACCTTCTGCCACAGTTTTTGCATGCACACCACAACCACAGATCTTATTTCACAATGCCGTAGCCTCCACAGTCCCATTTCCATGGCTCCCATCCTGAAAATTGCTGGATGTGGCACGGGTAATCGTGAAACTATTGCGGAATCTGCAGAGTTTTTGTGCTAGGAAGGGGGGTAAGTGTGAAACAGGGTAGGGGATTGGGTTTTTAGTTGTCCCTCTGGAAAGTTTTGGTCTTTTTTTGTTTTTTATTTTGTTACATGTTTTTTAAGTGCTTGCAAACTACTGTTTTTTGTTTTTTCTCTTTTTATGAGTTTCTTAAATTTTTACCTAAGTATGTTCAACGCTTCTTGCACAGTGTAAAAAAAAATGGTATTGCCAATGGTGTTCAAAGAAATGTCATTTGCATGGAAGCAGTGCATATTTTGCAACTTCATGTTCTCACCTTCTGAGCTCTGGCTGGTGACAAATTACACTGCACTGGTATGGTCCCATGCTTCTCTTGGTGGAATGGTTGAGAAAGCAACCTTGGCAGTGGGAAAAATCTGCATTACTGCATTCATCAACCTCTTCAGGTGACAGAGCAACCGTCCACATGAGATATAACCCAAATGTAGACCTCCATAATGCACCACGACAACTTGACCAGTAAAAATAGAGGCGACATATCTGCAAAGACGAACCATCCTGCCAAAAATGCACACAGAGACTGGCCCACAAAGCCTCCACTCCTTCCAAACCAAAAATAGCAGAAACGCCTCTTTGCACGGCATACCTGTGCACATCTTGTACAAATGTATCACCCACGAGCAGCACTGTGTGTCTCTCCATCTCTTCCAACCTCACATTACACAGAGAGTATTGGGGAAAAAGTAGTACCTCCCCTTCCTGTGAACCACACCCTTGACAGCTGATTCTATAATCCCCACAGTTCCATTTGCATGCCCACCATGCTGAGAATGGCAGGATGTGGCACGTTAACTTTCCCAGCTACAGTGAGGGCTACACCCCAGTGAAGCAGGGACAGTCCTTGTCCCCTCTCCACTGTTCTTCTTCTAGCACTCCCTCATTGAGTACTGGGAAATAATCATGCATGCATGCAGCAATCACAGCCAAGAACTCTGCAGCCAACACTATCATTTCTGCACAGCACTCCATATTTACAGTTCAACACTCCGAGTACACGTTGCATGTGCTTCCAAAGCACCTTAAGTACAAAGGTCTGGAAAGAAATCCACAATGTCAGCATCCAAAATCATCCAGAGCGGCACCCAGCACGCCTTTGACCAAGCACACAAGAGTCTACTGCATGCCCACACCCAGCAAAACATAATGGAGCCATGTATGCAAACATGTGGCCAGAAACCACAATCCACAAAAGTAACATAGCCAGCGGCACTTCTATCCAACCCCAGCACCATAAGACAACGATGCATGGAAACATGTAACAGTTAGCAGAGTCCACAAACATACCACTTCCTCCGTTAACCCTATCCACTTCCATTCACAAAGTATTGTGTCACTGCCAACCAGACCACATAATCTTCACTTCATTGGGCCTACTCCCAGGAAGCTACACAAACTAGAATATCCAAGCACATAGACACTGCACCCAGTGGGCACACTGCAGGACTTTTCAATGCACAATCCCCAGCCATACACTGAAAACCGTAGGATGTTCTAACAATGGCCGCACCCATGCAAGCAAAAATATATGCATGTCAGCACACTTCTGGTGCTCTATGAAGAGTAAAATGTGCTCCATAACCATTCCATAAAGGTGAGCACCCTCTGACAGATGCAGTCTAAACTGCATTGCTGCGGTGGGTGTGGGCAAGGCCTAAATTATTGGGTGCATCGCCTACAGCCTTTGGCCATGCACCCAAAAGTCTAGGCATTGCCCACACCCACCGCAACGTATTGCAGCCATGCATGGAAACATGTGCCCAAGTACCACACTCAACACATGTACCACAGTCATCACCACTACTACCCAACCTCTGCACCTTAATACATCTATGCATGGAAACATGCAACAGTTAGCAGATTCTACAAACATTCCACAGCCTCCGGCACCCATACCCACTTTCATTCACAAAGTATGGCGTTACTGCCAACCAAACCAAAAACAAATTCTGCAACAGTGGCCCTGCTCCCAGCACTCCATTCGGTACACAAAAGCAATGCCTCGTAGTGCAGTATAGTAGTCAGCACTCCATGCAATGGACACTACACAATCCTTTGAAATATGCAGTTCAACCCATCCACTTCTCTACACATATTATTTGAGTATTGCACCCACTTTACATACTGCAGTGTTCATGCACATAGAAGATGCACTTCAACCCTGTGCGCTTGTATACTGACAGTATTCCTACACTGCCCTCAGTGCACACACTGCACAACTGTTCATTCCATTAGCTGCAGCCATGGAGTAAACACAGTAGGATGTTCTAACAAGCACCATGACCATGACTGCAACAATGTATGCAATGCTGACGAACCACACACAGAAGGCAACAATGTCAAACTTAATTACATCCGCGGCACATAGTTGTCAGTACAAGGCCGCCATCCCTGCATCGAATGGGCTACTGGCTTACCACATGCAACACACCGGAGTACACGCTATCTTAAAAAGTGCAAGTCGTGCGCAATGCACTCCATTTCTGCAATCGAGCTCCCACCAGTCACCATGGAAAGAGCTCCCCGCACCAGCTATTGTGCCGTAACGCAACCTACCTGCATTCAGCACACTTGGTAGTCGCCTGTGCAGAGACTCACAAATTAGTACTGTATGCACGGATACTGCAGGCACATCAACGTCTCCATCCACCTATTGACATATCTCAGATGAAACACTTCTCACTCCCCACCCTTTCCATCCCATCTTCCCACCACCACATGGCGTTCTCTATGCAGTACAGCACTGTGTGCTATGGACAATACGCAATCCTATGAAATATGCAGTTCACCCCTATCCACTTCTATGCACACACTATTTAAATATTGCACCCACTTCACACACTGCATTATCCATGCACACAGAAGATGCACTTCAACCATACCCTCTTCTATACTTACGGTATTCCAACACTGAACTCAGTGCACACACTGCAGAACTGTTCACTCCATGCAGCCATGGAGTGAACACTGTAGGATGTGCTAACAAGCACTAACCCCATGGAATCAACTATGTATGCAATGCTGATGAACCACACACAGAGAAGGCAACAATGTCATAATTGCAACCACGACACATAGTGGTCGGTGAAAAGTCTCCATCCATACATTAAATGAGCTACAGCCTTACCACATGCAACACACTGGAGTACACGCTACCTTACAATGTGCATGTCATGTGTAATGCACCCCTCCTTCTGCAAATCAGCTGCCACCAGTCACCATGGTAAGAGGTTGCGGCACGAGCTATCGTGCCGTTAAAAAGGCTGCCTGCATTCAGGACACATGGAAGTCACCTGAGCAGGGAAAGGCTAATTGGTGCAATACGCACGGATACTGCAGGCACACCACCGTCTTCATCCACCTAATAATCACACATCTCAGATGAATCACTACTCTCTCCCCCGCCCTTTCCACCACCACATGCCTTACACTATATTTCTCTTCCCTTTCGGCACTGCACTGTCCTCCGATACACAATGGTGGCATTTCCCAAAAATGTTGATGCACACCACGCTTCCCTTCAGCCAACCACTGGCCACGTCCAAAGCTCACTGACATCACAGCGAACTCCAAGCCAATGAGACATCTCTCCATGGAGCGAACAGGGAAATGGGCCAGCAGAGCAGTGCCAGATATCACTCATTTTTTGAGACGTACATTTCAGTTCTTTGCAACGAAAGTACTGGTCAGATTTCCACCAAACACACAAAAGCACGCGGTTGGAACCAAGCTACCGCTCCTGCCGCAAATATGGAAAAAATCCGTCCAGCCGTTCGGGCTGGAGCCGTGCACAAAGTTTTGACCCATTCAGTCTATGAAAAAAAATGTTTGGGCCCCCCCCCTGCTGAACAAATTCAGTGGCAGCCATATACTTTTTGTGCAAAGTTTGGTGAGGATTCCTCCAGGGGTAGCGAAGTTATAAGCCGCCGAAAAAGTGGTCTTCCTATGGTTTGAGTCACTCACCAGGGCTCCTTTGCCGCACCTATGCTCAAAATATGATTGTATATGCTGTGGGTATTCTTTTTCACCTGCCGGCGGCGGGCGCAACATAATAGAGCTCGATACCATATAACTCTCTCACTTGGTGTTTGTACTATTTCAGTTTTACAATTCTCGCGCCTGAATAATACTGCTGAGTAAGTGCATCAAAGTTATAAGCCGCCGAAAAAGTGGTATTCCTATGGGTTGAGTCACTCACCAGGGCTCCTTTGCCGCAACCATGCCCAAAATATGATTGTATATGCTGTGGGTATTCTTTTTCACCTGCCAGCAGCCAGCGCAACATAATAGTGCTCGGTTCCATATCACTCTCTCATTTGGTGTTTGTACTATTTCAGTTTTACAATTCTTGCGCCTGAATAATACTGCTGAGTAAGTGCATCGAAGTTATAAGCCACCGAAAAAGTAGTCTTCCTATGGGTTGAGTCACTCACCAGGGCTCCTTTACCGCATCCATGCCCAAAATATGATTGTACATGCTGTGGGTATTCTTTTTCACCTGCCAGAGGCCAGCGCAACATAATAGTGCTCGGTTTCATATCACTCTCTCATTTGGTGTTTGTACTATTTCAGTTTAACAATTCTCGTGCCTGAATAATACTGCTGAGTAAGTGCATCGCAGTTATAAGCCGCCGAAAAAGTGGTCTTCCTATGGGTTGAGTCACTCACCAGGGCTCCTTTGCCGCATCCATGCCCAAAATATGATTGTACATGCTGTGGGTATTCTTGTTCACCTGCCGGCGGCCAGCGCAACATAATAGTGCTCAGTTCCATATCACTCTCTCACTTGGTGTTTGTACTATTTCAGTTTTACAATTCTCGCGCCTGAATAATACTGCTGAGTAAGTACATGGAAATGGACATAGTGCCGCTGTTTCACCCACACAGAGCCATCGGCTCAGCAGCACTTGGTTACTTAGCAACCTAGGCCGGGTTTACCAATGCCATTCTCTTCAGCAAGGCTCCTTTGCCGCATCCATGCCCAAAATATGATTGTGCATGCTGTGGGTATTCTTGTTCACCTGCCGGCGGCCAGCACAACATAATAGTGCTCAGTTCCATATCACTCTCTCACTTGGTGTTTGTACTATTTCAGTTTTACAATTCTCGCGCCTGAATAATACTGCTGAGTAAGTGCATGGAAATGGACATAGTGCCGCTGTTTCACCCACACAGAGCCATCGGCTCAGCAGCACTTGGTTACTTAGCAACCTAGGCCGGGTTTACCAATGCCATTCTCTTCAGCAATCCCTTCGGGCCCCATGACGTCATTATGTCTCACGTATAGCCAGCCAATACATGCGGCTAGGCTCTACCAGGCCCCTTCCCAGTTCCCATGGTAAGCCAACAGCATCTATATATATATATATATATATATATATATATATATATATATATATATATATATATATATATATATATATATATATATATAAAAAATATATGGCCCATTGTGAATCTTTGTGCAAAGTTTGGTGAGGTTTGGTCCAGGATGGGGGGGGCCCAAAACTTCTTTTTTTCCCATAGACATAATGGTAAAAAACTTTGCTCACACCTATAGCCCAAACCGCTGGATGGATTTACACCAAATTTGCGGCAAGGGTGGCGGCTTGGTCCCGAAAGTGTGCTTTTTTAATTTGGTGTAAATCCGTCAAGTAGTTTTTTTTAAAATGTCAAAAATGTAAGTGAAAAAAATTAGTGAAATCTGTGTCTGCTTCGCAGACACACTTCACTGTTCGCTCCGCGGACAGGACAGGGATTGGGCAAGTGACGTGACGTGCTCTCCCATTGGCTGTGGTGAAGCGTGCAGTGCGTCGTATTTTGAAAGACGCCCGCCATCTTTGTTTATCGTTTGCATGAGAGCCGAGGAGCGGGATCTGCCGCCTGCATAATAAGCTCATGCCCCATGTCTTCTTCGTGCACCCCGCTCATGCCCGTGTCTTCCTCCCATTCCTCCCACCCCCGCTCATGCCCCGTGTCTCCCTCCTGTCCCCCCCACCCCTGCTCATGCCCCGTGTCTCCCTCCTGTCCCTCCCACCCCCGCTCATGCCCGGTGTCTCTCTTCTGTTCCTCCACCCCCCGCTCATGCCATCACCACACGGTGGCCTCCGGAGGGCCGAGGAGCGGGATCTGCTGCCTGCACAGTAAGCTCATGCCTGTGTCTTCCTCCCATTTGCCCACCCCCTGCTAATGCCCCGTGTCTCCCCTGTTCCCCCCCACCCCCGCTCATGCCCCGTGACTCCCTCTCATTCCCCCCACCCCCCGCTCATGCCCCGTGTCTCCCTCCCGTTCCCCCCACCCCCGCTCATGCCCCGTGTCTACCTGATGTTCCCCCCACCCCTGCCCCGTGTCTCCCTCCTTTTCCCCCTCACCCCCCGCTCATGCCCCGTGTCTCCCTCCTTTTCCCCCCCACCCCCGTTCATGCCCCGTGTCTCCCCTGTTCCCTCCCACCCCCCTGCTCATGCCCCGTGTCTCCCTCCTTTTCCCCCCCCACCCCTCCGCTCATGCCCCCTGTCTCCCTCCTTTTCCCCCATCCCCACTCATGCCCCGTGTCTCCCCTGTTCCCTCCCACCCCCCGCTCATGCCTGGTGTCTCCCTCCTTTTCCCCCCCACACCCCCGCTCATGCCCCGTGTCTCCCTCCTTTTCCCGCGACCCCCCGCTCATGCCTTGTGTCTCCCTCCCATTCCCCCCCACCCCCTGCTCATGCCCCATGTCTCCCTCCTTTCCCCCCCACCCCCCGCTCATGCCCCGTGTCTCCCCTGTTCCCCCCCACCGCTCATACTCTGTGTCTACCTGATGTTTCCCTCACCCCCGCTCATGCCCCGTGTCTCCCTACTTTTCCCCCCACCCCGCACTCATGCCCCGTGTCTCCCTCCCATTCCCCTCCACCCCCCGCTCATGCCCCGTGTCTCCCCTGTTCCGCCACCCCCTGCTCATGCCCTGTGTCTCCCCTGTTCCCGTCACCCACACTCATGCCCCGTGTCTCCCTCCTTTTCACCCCCACCCCCGCTCATGCCCCGTGTCTCCCTCCATTTCCCCTCCACCCCCCGCTCATGCCCAGTTTCTCCCTCCCATTCCCCCCACCCCTCGCTCATGCCACGTGTCTCCCCTGTTCCCCCCACCCCCGCTCATGCCCCGTGTCTCCCTCCCATTCCCCCCAACCCCCGCTCATGCCCCGTGTCTCCCTCCCGTTCCCCCCACCCCTGCTAATGCCCCATGTCTACCTGATGTCCCCCCCACCCCTGCTCATGCCCCGTGTCTCCCTCCTTTTTCCCCCCACCCCCGCTCATGCCCCGTGTCTCCCTCCTTTTCACCCCCACCCCCCGTTCATGCCCCGTGTCTCCCCTGTTCCCTCCCACCCCCCGCTCATGCCCCGTGTCTCCCTCCTTTTCCCCCCACCCCTCTGCTCATGCCCCGTGTCTCCCTCCTTTTCCCCCCACCCCCGCTCATGCCCCTTGTCTCTCTTCTGTTCCTCCACCCCCCGCTCATGCCATCACCACACGGTGGCCTGCAGAGGGCCGAGGAGCAGGATCTGCTGCCTGCACAGTAAGCTCATGCCTGTGTCTTCCTCCAATTCGCCCACCCCCTGCTCATGCCCCGTGTCTCCCCTGTTCCCCCCACCCCCGCTCATGCCCCGTGTCTCCCTCCCGTTCCCCCCACCCCCGCTCATGCCCCGTGTCTCCTTCCCGTTCTCCCCACCCCCGCTCATGCCCCGTATCTACCTGATGTTCCCCCCCACCCCTGCTCATGCCCCGTGTCTCCCTCCTTTTCCCCCCCACTCCCCGCTCATGCCCCGTGTCTCCCTCCTTTTCCACCCCACTCCCTGTTCATGCCCTGTGTCTCCCCTGTTCCCTCCCACCCCCCGCTTATGCCCCGTGTCTCCCTCCTTTTCCCCCCACCCCTCCGCTCATGCCCCGTGTCTCTGTCCTTTTCCCCCCATCCCCGCTCATGCCCTGTGTCTCCCATGTTCCCTCCCACCCCCCGCTCATGCCCCGTGTCTCCCTCCTTTTCCCCCCCACCCCCCGCTCATGCCCCGTGTCTCCCTCCTTTTCCCCCCACCCCCTGCTCATGCCCTGTGTCTCCCTCCCGTTCCCCCCACCCCCGCTCATGCACCGTGTCTCTCCTGTTCCACCCCACCCCTCATTCACGCCCCATGTCTCCTCTGTCACCCCCCAGCCCCCGCTCATGCCCAGTGTCTTCCTCCCATTCCCCCCCACATCCAGCTCATGCCCCGTGTCTCCCCGGTTCCCCCCACCCCCTGCTCATGCCCAGTGTCAGTGTCTCCCTCCCGTTTCCCCCCACCCCCTGCTCATGCCCTGTGTCTCCCCTGTTCCCTCCCACCCCTCGCTCATGCCCCGTTTCTCCCTCCCGTTCCCCCACCCCCTGCTCATTTCCTGTGTCTCCCTCCTGTACCCCCCACCCCCCGCTCATGCCCAGTGTCTCCCTCCCTTTTCCCCTCCACCCCCCGCTCATGCCCCATGTCTCCCCTGTTCCCCCCACCCCTGCTCATGCCCCGTGTTTCCCTCCTGTACCACCCACCCCCCGCTCATGCCCTGTGTCTCCCTCCTGTTCCCCCACCCCCGGCTCATGCCCTGTGTCTCCCCTGTTCCCCCCACCCCCGCTCATGCCCAGTGTCTCCCCTGTTCCCCCCTACACCCTGCTCATGCCCCGTGTCTCCCTACTTTTCCCCCCACCCCCGCTCATACCCCGTGTCTCTCTCCTTTTCCCCCCAATGCCTGCTCATGCCCTGTGTCTCCCCTGTTACCCCCCACCCCCCGCTCATGCCCAGTGTCTGCCTCCCGTTCCCCCACCCCGCTCATGCCCCGTGTCTCCCTCCTTTCCCCCCCACCCCCTGCTCATGCCCCGTGTCTCCCTCCATTTCCCCTCCACCCCTCGCTCATGCCCCGTGTCTCCCCTGTTCCCCCCACCCCCTGCTCATGCCCTGTGTCTCCCCTGTTCCTCCCACCCCCCGCTCATGCCCCGTGTCTCCCTCCTTTTCCCCCCCACCCCCCGCTCATGCCCCGTGTCTCCCTCCATTTCCCCCCACCCCCCGCTCATGCCCCGTGTCTCCCTACTTTTCCCCCCACCCCCCGCTCATGCCCCGTATCTCCCTCCCATTCCCCTCCACCCCTCGCTCATGCCCCGTGTCTCCCCTGTTCCCCCCACCCCCTGCTCATGCCCTGTGTCTCCCCTGTTCCTCCCACCCCCCGCTCATGCCCCGTGTCTCCCTCCTTTTCCCCCCCACCCCCCGCTCATGCCCCGTGTCTCCCTCCATTTCCACCCACCCCCCGCTCATGCCCCGTGTCTCCCTCCCATTCCCCCCACCCCAGCTCATGCCCCATGTCTACCTGATGTCCCCCCACCCCTGCTCATGCCCCGTGTCTCCCTCCTTTTCCCCCCCACCCCCGCTCATGCCCCGTGTCTCCCTCCTTTTCCCCCCACCCCCGTTCATGCCCCGTGTCTCCCCTGTTCCCTCCCACCCCCCGCTCATGCCCAATGTCTCCCTCCTTTCCCCCCCCACCCCTCCGCTCATGCCCCGTGTCTCACTCCTTTTCCCCCATCCCCGCTCATGCCCCATGTCTCCCCTGTTGTCTCCCACCTCCCGCTCATGCCCCGTGTCTCCCTCCTTTTCCCCCCCAACCCCCCTGCTCATGCCCCGTGTCTCCCTCCTTTTCCCCCCACCCCCGGCTCATGCCCTGTGTCTCCCTCCTGTTCTCCGCCCCACCCCCCGCTCATGCCCCGTGTCTCCCCTGTTCCCCTCCACCCCCCACTCATGCCCCATGTCTCCCCTGTTACCCCCCACCCCCCGCTCATGCCCAGTGTCTTCCTCCTGATCCCCCCCACCCCCAGCTCATGCCCCATGTCTCCCCGGTTCCCCCACCCCCTGCTCATGCCCAGTGTCTCCCTCCCATTTCCCCCCACCCCCCACTCATGCCCTGTGTCTCCCCTGTTCCCTCCCACCCCCCGCTCATGCCCCGTGTCTCCCTCCTGTACCCCCCACCCCCCGCTCATGCCCAGTGTCTCCCTCCCTTTTCCCCTCCACCCCCCGCTCATGCCCCATGTCTCCCCTGTTCCCCCCACCCCTGCTCATGCCCCGTGTTTCCCTCCTGTACCCCCATCCCCCGCTCATGCACTGTGTCTCCCTGTTCCCCCACCCCCGCTCATGCCCAGTGTCTCCCCTGTTCCCCCCTACACCCCGCTCATGCCCCGTGTCTCCTTACTTTTCTCCCCACCCCTGCTTATGCCCCGTGTCTCTCTCCTTTTCCCCCCAACGCCTGCTCATGCCCTGTGACTCCCCTGTTACCCCCCACCCCCCGCTCATGCCCAGTGTCTCCCTCCCGTTCCCCCACCCCGCTCATGCCCCGTGTCTCCCTCCTTTCTCCCCATCCCACGCTCATGCCCCAGGTCTCCCCTGTTCCCCCCACTGCTCATGCTCCGTGTCTACGTGACATTCCCCCACCCCCCACTCATGCCCCGTGTCTCCCTACTTTCCCCCCCACCCCCCGCTCATGCCCCGTGTCTCCCTCCCATTCCCCTCCACCCCCCACTCATGCCCTGTGTCTCCCCTGTTCCCCCCACCCCCTGCTCATGCCCTGTGTCTCCCCTGTTCCCCCCACCCCCTGCTCCTGCTCCGTGTCTCCCTCCTTTTCCCCCCCACCCCCTGCTCATGCCCCGTGTCTCCCTCCATTTCCCCCCCACCCCCGCTCATGCCCAGTTTCTCCCTCCCATTCCCCCCACCCCCCGCTCATGCCCCGTGTTTCCCTCCTGTACCCCCGCTCATGCCCTGTGTCTCCTTCCCGTTCCCCCCAACCCCCGCTCATGCCCTGTGTCTCCCTCCTCTTCTCCATCACCCCCCGCTCATGCCCCGTGTCTCCCCTTTCCCCCCCCACAACCAGCTCATGCCCCATGTTTGCCTCCTGTACCCACCACCCCCCGCTCATGCCCTGTGTATCCCTCCTGTTCCCCTCACCCCCTGCTCATGCCCCGTGTCTCCCCTGTTCCCCCCACCCCCGCTCATGCCCCGTGTCTCCCTCCCGTTCCCCCCACCCCCGCTCATGCCCCGTGTCTCCTTCCCGTTCTCCCCACCCCCGCTCATGCCCCGTATCTACCTGATGTTCCCCCCCACCCCTGCTCATGCCCCGTGTCTCCCTCCTTTTCCCCCCCACTCCCCGCTCATGCCCCGTGTCTCCCTCCTTTTCCACCCCACTCCCCGTTCATGCCCTGTGTCTCCCCTGTTCCCTCCCACCCCCCGCTCATGCCCCGTGTCTCCCTCCTTTTCCCCCCACCCCTCCGCTCATGCCCCGTGTCTCTGTCCTTTTCCCCCCATCCCCGCTCATGCCCTGTGTCTCCCATGTTCCCTCCCACCCCCCGCTCATGCCCCGTGTCTCCCTCCTTTTCCCCCCCACCCCCCGCTCATGCCCCGTGTCTCCCTCCTTTTCCCCCCACCCCCTGCTCATGCCCTGTGTCTCCCTCCCGTTCCCCCCACCCCCCGCTCATGCACCGTGTCTCCCCTGTTCCACCCCACCCCTCATTCACGCCCCATGTCTCCTCTGTCACCCCCCAGCCCCCGCTCATGCCCAGTGTCTTCCTCCCATTCCCCCCCACATCCAGCTCATGCCCCGTGTCTCCCCGGTTCCCCCCACCCCCTGCTCATGCCCAGTGTCAGTGTCTCCCTCCCGTTTCCCCCCACCCCCTGCTCATGCCCTGTGTCTCCCCTGTTCCCTCCCACCCCTCGCTCATGCCCCGTTTCTCCCTCCCGTTCCCCCACCCCCTGCTCATTTCCTGTGTCTCCCTCCTGTACCCCCCACCCCCCGCTCATGCCCAGTGTCTCCCTCCCTTTTCCCCTCCACCCCCCGCTCATGCCCCATGTCTCCCCTGTTCCCCCCACCCCTGCTCATGCCCCGTGTTTCCCTCCTGTACCACCCACCCCCCGCTCATGCCCTGTGTCTCCCTCCTGTTCCCCCACCCCCGGCTCATGCCCTGTGTCTCCCCTGTTCCCCCCACCCCCGCTCATGCCCAGTGTCTCCCCTGTTCCCCCCTACACCCTGCTCATGCCCCGTGTCTCCCTACTTTTCCCCCCACCCCCGCTCATACCCCGTGTCTCTCTCCTTTTCCCCCGAATGCCTGCTCATGCCCTGTGTCTCCCCTGTTACCCCCCACCCCCCGCTCATGCCCAGTGTCTGCCTCCCGTTCCCCCACCCCGCTCATGCCCCGTGTCTCCCTCCTTTCCCCCCCACCCCCTGCTCATGCCCCGTGTCTCCCCTGTTCCCCCCACTGCTCATGCTCTGTGTCTACCTGATGTTCCCCCCACCCCCCGCTCATGCCCCGTGTCTCCCTACTTTCCCCCCACCCCCTGCTCATGCCCTGTGTCTCCCTCCCATTCCCCTCCACCCCTCGCTCATGCCCCGTGTCTCCCCTGTTCCCCCCACCCCCTGCTCATGCCCTGTGTCTCCCCTGTTCCTCCCACCCCCCGCTCATGCCCCGTGTCTCCCTCCTTTTCCCCCCCACCCCCCGCTCATGCCCCGTGTCTCCCTCCATTTCCCCCCACCCCCCGCTCATGCCCCGTGTCTCCCTCCCATTCCCCCACCCCAGCTCATGCCCCATGTCTACCTGATGTCCCCCCACCCCTGCTCATGCCCCGTGTCTCCCTCCTTTTCCCCCCCACCCCCGCTCATGCCCCGTGTCTCCCTCCTTTTCCCCCCACCCCCGTTCATGCCCCATGTCTCCCTCCTTTCCCCCCCCACCCCTCCGCTCATGCCCTGTGTCTCACTCCTTTTCCCCCATCCCCGCTCATGCCCCATGTCTCCCCTGTTGTCTCCCACCCCCCGCTCATGCCCCGTGTCTCCCTCCTTTTCCCCCCCAACCCCCCCGCTCATGCCCCGTGTCTCCCTCCTTTTCCCCCCACCCCCGGCTCATGCCCTGTGTCTCCCTCCTGTTCTCCGCCCCACCCCCCGCTCATGCCCCGTGTCTCCCCTGTTCCCCTCCACCCCCCACTCATGCCCCATGTCTCCCCTGTTACCCCCCACCCCCCGCTCATGCCCAGTGTCTTCCTCCTGTTCCCCCCCACCCCCAGCTCATGCCCCATGTCTCCCCGGTTCCCCCACCCCCTGCTCATGCCCAGTGTCTCCCTCCCATTTCCCCCCACCCCCCACTCATGCCCTGTGTCTCCCCTGTTCCCTCCCACCCCCCGCTCATGCCCCGTGTCTCCCTCCTGTACCCCCCACCCCCCGCTCATGCCCAGTGTCTCCCTCCCTTTTCCCCTCCACCCCCCGCTCATGCCCCATGTCTCCCCTGTTCCCCCCACCCCTGCTCATGCCCCGTGTTTCCCTCCTGTACCCCCATCCCCCGCTCATGCACTGTGTCTCCCTGTTCCCCCACCCCCGCTCATGCCCAGTGTCTCCCCTGTTCCCCCCTACACCCCGCTCATGCCCCGTGTCTCCTTACTTTTCTCCCCACCCCTGCTTATGCCCCGTGTCTCTCTCCTTTTCCCCCCAACGCCTGCTCATGCCCTGTGACTCCCCTGTTACCCCCCACCCCCCGCTCATGCCCAGTGTCTCCCTCCCGTTCCCCCACCCCGCTCATGCCCCGTGTCTCCCTCCTTTCTCCCCATCCCACGCTCATGCCCCAGGTCTCCCCTGTTCCCCCCACTGCTCATGCTCCGTGTCTACGTGACATTCCCCCACCCCCCACTCATGCCCCGTGTCTCCCTACTTTCCCCCCCACCCCCCGCTCATGCCCCGTGTCTCCCTCCCATTCCCCTCCACCCCCCACTCATGCCCTGTGTCTCCCCTGTTCCCCCCACCCCCTGCTCATGCCCTGTGTCTCCCCTGTTCCCCCCACCCCCTGCTCCTGCTCCGTGTCTCCCTCCTTTTCCCCCCACCCCCTGCTCATGCCCCGTGTCTCCCTCCATTTCCCCCCCACCCCCGCTCATGCCCAGTTTCTCCCTCCCATTCCCCCCACCCCCCGCTCATGCCCCGTGTTTCCCTCCTGTACCCCCGCTCATGCCCTGTGTCTCCTTCCCGTTCCCCCCAACCCCCGCTCATGCCCTGTGTCTCCCTCCTCTTCTCCATCACCCCCGCTCATGCCCCGTGTCTCCCCTTTCCCCCCCCCACAACCAGCTCATGCCCCATGTTTGCCTCCTGTACCCACCACCCCCCGCTCATGCCCTGTGTCTCCCTCCTGTTCCCCTCACCCCCCGCTCATGCCCCGTGTCTCCCCTGTTCCCCCCCACCCCTGCTCATGCCCAGTGTCTCCCTCCCGTTCTCCCCTGTTCCCCCCTACCCTCCGCTCATACCCCTGTTCCCCCCTACCCCCGCTCATGCCTCATGTCTCCCCTGTTCCCCCCACCCCTGCTCATGCCCCGTGTCTCCCCTGTTGCCCCCCGCTCATGCCCAGTGTCTCCCTCTCATTCTCCCCTTCCCCCCGCTCATGCCCCGTGTCTACCTCCTGTTCCCCCCACCCCCCGCTCATGCCCCATGTCTCCCTCCTGTACTCCCCCACCCCCCACTCATGCCCCGTGTCTCTCTCCCGTTCCACCCCACCCCCGCTCATGCCCCTTCTCTCCCCTGTTCCTCCACCCCCTGCTCATGCCCCGTCTTTCCCCTGTTCCCCCCCACCCCCCGCTCATGCCCCGTGTCTACCTCCCGTTCCCCCCACCCCCGCTCAATCCGTGTCTACCTGACGTTCCCCCCCACCCCCTGTTTATGCCCCGTGTCTCCCTCCCGTTCCCCCACCCCCCGCTCATGCCCTGTGTCTCCCCTGTTCCCCCCACACCCACTCATGCCCCATGTCTCCCTCCTGTTTCCCCCCCGCTCATGCCCTGTGTCTCTTTCCTGTTCCCCCCACCTCCGCTCATGCCCCGTGTCTTCCTCCTGTTCTCCCCCCACCCCCGCTCATGCCCCGTGTCTTCCTCCTGTTCCCCCACCCCCCGCTCATGTCCCGCGTCTTCCTCCTGTTCCCCCCCGCTCAAGCCCTGTGTCTTCCTCTTGTCCGCCCTCCTATGATGCCCCTTGTTGACCTCTTGTTCCCCCCACCCACCGCTGCTACCCTGTTGTGTTCTCGTTATACACCCCGCCTTTCCTTTCCATGGTGGCCATCTTGTAAAAGATTTTCCTTCCTACACTGGGATGCCGCGGGCATACCGGTTTGGGAAGAAAAATCTTTTTTATACCACCCGGGGTTCCCACTTTGAGGACCTAGGATGCTAGTGGTCTTCATCTATTGAAAAGGACGTTATGGTAACGTTGCACTAATAAAAACCTATGAAATTCAGTTAAAAAAAATGTGTTAAAGGGATGTTATGGATAAGTTGCACTAATAAAAACCTATGAAATTCAATGAAAAAACTTTGTTAAAGGGACGTTATGGTTAAGTTGCACTAATAAAAACCTATGAAATTCAATAAATAAACTTTGTTAAAGGGACGTTATGGTAAAGTTGCACTAATAAAAACCTATGAAATTAAGTAAAAAAACGTTGTTAAAGGGACGTTATGGTTCCAAGTAAAACCGAAAAACCCCTGAAATTCACCAGTTATGGTAAGCTAAGCAACCATAACTCGCGCCACCACCGTGCATTGCTAAGACTAACACCCAGGACATCAAAGATAACATCACAAATGTCACACAGTACATACTTGGAAGAATTTTATCAAAACTGCTATTATCTTAAAAAATGGGATAAGTTATTACCATCCCTCCTCCCCAACAGCCACAACCACCACCAGCTGGAGGACCTTCACAACAAAAAAAGCACAGTACTTTCAAAGACAATGAAGAGGACCAAGAAGATGAGGTAGAGGAAGTGCCTACTTCTAGCACCAAGACCGAATCATGGGTGTGCCAGTTCTTTGCTACTGTTGGGAGTGTACCAAAGGCTAAAGCTACCAAAGTGAAATGCACTGAGTTCTCAGTCGCAGACTACCTGGACAGTACTCCTACGGGACCACCTCCATGCGCCGCCTCACCAAATCCAATGACCGCAATGCTCTCAGAAAGGTTATTCCTTTCTCACCAAGTAGTAAGCTGTCTACTTCCACCTCATCTTCCTCAAAAAATACTGTAACCACACAGCCTGATGTCTGTGGGCATTGGTGCGTTATAAATAAATATATAAATAAATAAATAAATAAATACATAAATAAGGAGGGTTATGGACCATTATCGTCCATTGCAGCCCCCTGAAACGGGGGATAAAGGCATTTAGCACCCCTGGTTCCCAGAGCGGGAACCCAGGGTGCTAAAACATAGATTTTTCTTCCTATAGCTGGACGCCTTTGGCGTTCCACTGTAGGAAGGAAAATCCTTTTCTAAAACAGCCAACATGGAAAGAGAAGGCCGGGCTCCGTACACAGCTCCTCTTCCCTTGCCATGGCAGCCTGCAAAACCCTACAAACATATTACCACAATTACTTTTGCGTAATTTCAAAGGGGCAATGGTATCGATGGCACTGGCCATGGACTTGTTGAAGGTGTCAACCATTAGGTTTAGTTCAGCATTGGCCGGTAGTGCGTTTAGGGTTGGAAGGACCAGTGGTAGTAAGGCTTTGGCCGTAATGTTATGTTTGTTTCTGGTCAGGCAGGCAGGTGCCATTGGGCACTTTTTGGGAGCTACCTGATTGATGTGGATTACGAGAGGGATAAGGTAGTGGTCCAACCATGTGAGAGGTTGAGGGTCATTGCAAGTAGTGTTGCTGTTGAGAGTTGCTACCCAGTCGATAATTGTACATGTCAGGTCGGATGAATGGATATGAATGTGAACATGTCTGTGTGTGTGCCTGTTTGTAGAATGCAGTGTGAGTGAATGTAAAAGAAGGTATATGGGTGAGTGAAAGGTAAGTGATTAGGTACAAATGTGACTGTGAATGTTTTGGTCGATTGGGTGCCTGCATTGACAATTCAGTTTGAGTGAATATGTGAAAAGGTGTATATATATATGTGTGTGTGAGAGAGAGAGAGAGGGAGAGAGAGAGAGAATGCTTTGGGTGGGTTCCTGTGTGTAAAATGCGGTGTGAGCAAATGGGAGATAAGGTGTATAGGTGAGTGAATAGGTATGAACATGACTGTTCTCAGTGGGTGGGTGCATGTGTGGAGAATGCAGTGTGAGAAAATGTAAGAGAAGGCACATGGGCAAGTGAGTGGTGGGTAAAAGGGTATATATGGGATTGTGTCGAAATTTGCTGGGAGGATGCCTGTGTGTAGAATGTAGAGTGAACATGTTTTCTGGATGCACTTGTAAGTGAATGTGAGAGAAAGTGCCTGGATGAGTAACTGATGGGTAAATGGGTATGGATGTGATTATTTGTGCGTGGGAGTTGCTGCGGTGGCAGGGAGCACTGGAGCATTGTTGAAATTTTGTTAAGTGGCATGGCATGTTTAAATGGCATTTTGGGGCAAAGCCCACTTGATGTGTGCTATTACATGGCTAGACTGACAGTTTGGTACAGCCAAACTGGCCATTGCTTACTGTGCTTACTGTGACATGACCTTTTTTACTGGGCATCTATGATCAAATAAGCATGAAAAGTGTACTTTACGTGTCTAAACTGGCTTACACGGGAGCCAGTTTGGGTATGTTTTCTTACTATAGCATGGCTTTTTTAATTGCATTTGGATTTTTTCATGAGTCACCCAATAGAACCTTTTGCAAACTGGCTTTTTCCAAATTTTTCACAGAAAGTATGCTGTATAATGCACCATTATAATACATTAAAAAATGGGAAGAGCAGTCACACTCGTCAGAAGCACAAACAAAAACCTGAGTTCCTCCACTATTTTTATTTGCTAGGTAAGGAGTACGTAGAGATCCTAACATTACACACAGAAACAATCTGCCATACAATATTCAAATGTCACAAAGTGATTTATGTTACTCGACGTGATTTTGTGCCATTTGTAAACTAAATATTAAGGGGGTAATTCATAGAAACTCACGCACAAGTGGCGCACGCGGCTGGCGCACAATGTGCGCGTGCAAATCTCTGCGCCAGCCGCGTGCGCTAAAATCCATTTCCGCGAACAGCGTATTCATGGATTTTAGCTACCAAAACTAGCAGTGGCGCACAGTGGCGCAGCGACCCTGCAGCAGCGCCATTTACGCCCCCAAGAATGCCCCTCGCGCAGGGAAAAGCCATCAAAATCCCCAATCCAGCGCAAAGGGCTGCGCTAACCCTGTACCAGCACGTCAAGCGGGGAATGTGTATTACGGGGGTTCGCGGGAAGTTTCACACACGATAGGCCCTGTGCGAGTGGGGTACGTGTATTACTGGGGTTTGCGGGAAGTTTCACACGCGATTGGAGCAGGGTACGTGTATTTCGGGGTTGTGCGGGAAGTTTCACACGCGATTGGCCATGTGCGAGTGGGTACGTGCATTACTGGGGTTCGCGGGAAGTTTCACACGCGATTGGAGCAGGGTATATGTATTTTGGGGGTGCGCAGGAAGTTTCACACGCGATTGGCCCTGTGCGAGTGGGGTACGTGTATTACTGGGGTTCGTGGGGAGTTTCACACGCGATTGGAGCAGGGTACATGTATTTTGGGGGTGCGCAGGAAGTTTCACACGTGATTGGCCCTGTGCGAGTGGAGTACGTGTATTACTGGGGTTCGCGGGAAGTTTCACACGCTATTGGAGCAGGGTACATGTATTTCAGTGGTGCGCGGGAAGTTTCACACGCGATTGGCCCCGTGCGAGTGGGGTACGTGTATTACTGGGGTTCGCGGGAAGTTTCACATGCGATTGGAGCAGGGTACGTGTATTCCTAGGGTGCGCGGGTAGTTTCACACGCGATTTTGCTGTCAGAGCGGGGTACGTGAATTTCGGGGGTGCGCGGGGAGTCCTACACGTGAATTGGCAGTGTGGGTCCTCCCAAGTGTTCCCTCTACACCCTCCACGGCCCCTGCAGGCAGCCCACACCACAGGGGACTACCCTGCACCCCTGGTCATGTCCCGCAGGCAGCCCATCCACCATGGGCATGCCCCCAGCCAAGCCACATGTCACCTTGCACTACTGATCACCAACTCATGTCCCCTTGCACCCCCACCCCCCAGCCCTGAGGGGCAACTGCCAGCAGGCCCCCACTCATGTCCCACTAATGTCCCCCTGCACCTCCACCCCCCAGCACTGAGGGGCACCTGCCAGCAGGCCCCCACTCATGTCCTTTTGCACCTCCACCCCCCAGCACTGAGGGGCACCTGCCAGCAGGCCCCCACTCATGTCCCACTCATGTCCCCCTGCACCCCCACCCCCCAGCACTGAAGGGCAACTGCCAGCAGGCCCCCACTCATGTCCTACTCATGTCCCCCTGCACCCCTACCCCCCAGCACTGAGGGGCACCTGCCAGCAGGCCCCCACTCATGTCCCATTCATGTCCCCCTGCACCCCCACCCCCCAGCACTGAGGGGAACCTGCCAGCAGGCCCCCACTCATGTCTCCCTGCACCCCCACCCCCCAGCACTGACGGGCACCTGTCAGCAGGCCGCCACTCATGTCCCCCTGCACCCCCAGCACAGAGGGGCACCTGCCAGCAGGCCCCCACTCATGTCCCCTTGCTCATGTCCCCTTGCACCCCCACCCCCCAGCACTGAGGGGCACCTGCCAGCAGGCCCCCACTCATGTCCCACTCATGTCCCCCTGCACCCCCACCCCCCAGCACTGAGGGGCACCTGCCAGCAGGCCCCCACTCATGTCCCACTCATGCCCCCCTGCACCCCCAGCACTGAGGGGAACCTGCCAGCAGGCCCCCACTCATGTCCCACTCATGTCCCCCTGCACCCCCACCCCCCAGCACTAAGGGGCACCTGCCAGCAGGCCCCCACTCATGTTCCACTCATATCCCCCTGCACCCCCACCCCCAGCACTGAGGGGCACCTGCCAGCAGACCCCCACTCATGTCCCACTCATGTCCCTCTGCACCCTCACACACCAGCACTGAGGGGCACCTGCCAGCAGGCCCCCATTCATGTCCCACTCATGTCCCCCTGCACCCCCACCCCCCAGCACTGAGGGGCACCTGCCAGCAGGCTCCCACTCATGTCCACTTGCACCCCCACCCCCCAGCACTGAGGGGCACCTGCCAGCAGGCCCCCACTCATGTCCCACTCATGTCCCCCTGCACCCCCACCCCCCAGCACTGAGGGGCACCTGCCAGCAGGCTCCCACTCATGTCCACTTGCACCCCCACCCCCCAGCACTGAGGGGCACCTGCCAGCAGGCCCCCACTCATGTCCCACTCATGTCCCCCTGCACCCCCACCCCCCAGCACTGAGGGGCACCTGCCAGCAGGCCCCCAATCATGTCCCACTTATGTCCTCCTGCACCCCCACCCCCCAGCACTGTGGGGCACCTGACAGTAGGCCCCCACTCATGTCCCACTCATGTCCCCCTGCACCCCCACCCCCCAGCACTGTGGGGCATCTGCCAGCAGGCCCCCACTCATGTCCCACTCATGTCCCCCTGCACTCCCACCACCCAGCAGTGAAATGCCGATCTCATGACACAAACCAAAAGTCAACTATGTACATCAACACATGTCCGTCACACACATACACTGGTTGGCATTACTTGTGTAAACCCACATTTTCACATGCATCAACCCAATGAGCGAATCCCACACATGGAACTAAAAAATGAAAATGTATTATGTACATAAAATCAAAAATGAAATGAAAGCATACCAAAATATGATACATGAAAAGAAAAGCATGTGAAAAAGATGATTGAATGAAAATGATAACCAATCCAAACAAATTTGAAAGAAAAACAGTCCAAAGTCACCCTCCAACAATGCAAATCCAAAGGAAATGTTAAAAAAATATCCATTGCTTCATGTTCATAATAAAAAAAAGAGAAATCAATCCATAGTCCAACTATTTACAATCCATTGTCCGGAAAAAATAAATCCATTGCTCCATGTCCATAATGCAAAAAAAAAAAAATGAATACATGATGAAACTATATACAATCCATTGTCCAAGGATGTAAAGGGTCCATGATCCCAACCAAACAAATGAAACCTACCTAACAAACTACCTAAAAATATAACTATATACAAATTTGTGTGGCATTGTCCATTGACCACAAATAAAAGGAAAATGAAAGGGAAACCTAACTCTAAAAACTATTTACAAGGGCAGCGTGCTAGTCTGACGGCTCACTTTTGGATGTCCCGGGCCAGGGCATCATCGAACTCCTGCTCAATGTCCTGGAGGCGGTCCTCTTCCACGGCCCCAAGGGTTCGCAGGGACGACAACATGTTCTCCTCCAACTCACTGCGAATTGCCTCGAGGCACTCGGCCACCTCAGGGCCCTCCGCATGGAGTTCTCCGCCCTGACCAGCGTGAGCCGTGCCTCTTCTGCTCGCTGCCACTCTGCATCTTTAGCATGGCCTAACTGCTGCCACACGGAGACACTTCCAGTCCTGGGTCCTCCTGCCCTCTGGCCGATACCTGCCCCTCCGATGTCGAAGGCCCCGAGCCATGATGGCTCCCACCTTGTTGCTGCTGCTGCTGTGCCTCTGCCTGTGCCCTGGCTCTTGCTGCCTGCACATCCTCCTCTGGGTGGGGTGCAGTTGTTGAGGTGGCCACACATGCTGGACGTCCGACTCCCGACTGTGGCAGGGATGTGTCCTCCACCAGCCTTGCCGCAGGGTCAGAGGCAGCTCCACAGGGTACCCAGGTGATACATGGGTGGGAAGATGGCATGAAGGACGACTGGCGCGTAGGGGGTTCAGGTGAGGAGGGGGTCGCAAGGAGGTCCAGCACACAGAGGAATCCAGCCCTGGTGACGCGTCCCAGCAGGTCAACGCGGTCAAAGAGGCACCCGAGATGATGTTCAGTCTCTTCACGAAAAAACTGCACGTCACCTCGCATGCCCTGTTGACGCAACACTATCCCGGCCAGGACAGGCTCAACAAGGTCCCCGATAGCCACGTCCACAGGGAGAGGAAGGCCAGTTGTTGTGCGCTCATCCCCTCCCTGAAAACGGTCTGGACGTAGGCATCCCTGCTGGTGCCAGGTGATGCAGTGACAGGATCAGGGAATAGGATTGCACACAGGCACCTCCGCGGTGGCCTGTGCTGCCTCCTGTCCCTGGTCCTGCACTGCACCACTAGCACCAGTGGAATCCCCACCTCAGACCCCGTGTGTGTCCCTTCCACAGCCTCCTCCTCCACCAAACCCCCACCAACCTGGATGACTCCATGCCATCTTCCTCCGTCGGACCCTGTGGGGTCTCAGCTGCCCCTTCTGCTGCCGAGGACTCCACCTCCAACCTCCGCCTCTTAGACCTACCCTCAGCAGCTGTGGTCTGGGATGCGGCACCAGACTCCTCACTCCCCGACGAGATGACAATCTGGGAGGGGAGCTGGGCCTTGCGTCTCCTGCTGGCGGGACGATCCCTGCTGCTGTGCTCCACAGCACCCTCTCCGCCCTCTTCTTCAGTTGACGCTGCAGACAGGGAGAGATAAAACACTGGCATCAGGGCACTGTACAATGGACTGCTACACACATGACAGTTGCACAAGAGTGGCAATGTTTAACTTCAGACACGGCGTCACACTCCATGAGAGACATGTCATTTTAACTCACACACATGAACATTTCAACAGCAATATTGCACCAGGCAGCACCATCCATACACATACAACAGCATGAACAGCCAAAGGTGAGCCTGACATCACATGAAACACAAGGAGTGCACTAGACATGCACACACGCCACCACACTTACATGCATGACTACATCTCATCCAACTGTTGCAGTGATGAGATCGCCATACATGTCACATCTGCCATTCATCCTTCTACATATTAGTGTCACGTGCATCCATGTTGCATCACAGTTGCACACTTGTCAGATACACATACATGTACATGTACACAGTGCAGATACATGCATTATGAACCACCATCCATGCCACAACCATGCCAATGTACATACACAGAAATTCAAACATGTGTGCTCCCACACCTTCATTTTCCCAGCATGCTTACCAACACATACACCATCAATATGTCTCACAACTGAGAGGACTCACATGTGGCAGCCTCACGCCCATGTTCATACACATCCCTACATGGCCCTACATAAACACATGTGCAACCTGCACACTACTGACACACCACGACACGCACAGCGTACTATCTACATGCATGTACACTTACCGCTCGACTCCAGGTGGGTCTGCCTCTAAAGGATCTGGACGTAGAGCGCTGGGCATATGTGTTCCAGGACCCTCATTTGATGGTTCGACAGCTGGCCCCTGCACCCCTTGGCATCTGCTGCCTTAGCGAGGCGCCGGGCCTTGTTGAGGATCCTGGACCTGAAGTCCTCCCAGCGCTTCTTGACATGATGTAAGTCGCGGACTGCCACCCCCTCCGCGTTGATGGCAGTCACGATGTCCATCCAGATCCTGGTCCGTCCTTCATCGTCGGGCGCGCGAACTTCCAAAGAGGGCATCATTCTGCCCCAGGACTTGCTCCACCAGGACACCAACTTCGGTGGCAGTGAAGCTGGTGGCCCTCTGCCTCTCTGGCTGGGGGTTGCCAGTGCTGCCAGATGGTGTTGTGCTGGACATGGCAACCCCAGAGGCAGGAGTGGGTGGGCAACTGGGTCCTGGGGCTGGGCTGTGGAGCAATGGAATCCCAGTCGGGAGTCTGCGGTTCCAGCAGGGGTGGTCACAGCAACTACACCCCAGGCTGACGTGCATGCAGCAAATGGCAGGGTACGTGGGCAGCAGGCAGTCAGGCAGCAGCAGATGGCAGGTGGGAGCGTGCTCAGGGCTCTGGGGGGCAGTGATTCGGCTTTCTGGGCAGGAGCATGGTCTTCGTGTGTTTTCGCGTGGCCAGCTTGATACGGAGTGATTTGGCACGTGACAAAATTGCACGTCAGCGTGTAATTCGAGAAAAGGGCCTTAGCGCGTAAGCGCGTCAGCACAGGCACACGATTTCATTGGACCAAAGGCCCTTAGCGCGTAAGCGCGTAAGTTACATTACGCGTGTGGGCGTTTCCCTCATAGCACATGACAGAGCACACGTGGAAAAACTGCACGTCCGAGTGTCATCGCGTGTAATCGGAGGAAAGCACCCACGTACACGCGTATCTGACGTGTACGTGTGGGACGGTTTAAAAGCTACATGTAGGACGCCATTTCCTTGTACGTGCTTTTCATGGAGAGCGAGTGGGTGAAATCTGTACTTCTTGCCGGTTCTCACGCGATTACTTCACAGCGTTTCTAGTTCGTACTCCCTATTACCTCTGACAGCTCTTTTCTGAATTTTTGTTGGGCCTGTTTCCTCAAACAGAGTTCACTTCTCCTTTTGTCCTGTCTCCTGAGACAGCGTACAATTCTTCTTTTGACGGGGGTGTTGCCAACACGCACACACGCGTATTTTTCACGTTCTTTTTCCAGGCAGACGGTGAGTTCCACACGTACTTAGCAACTGTGCTTGCACCATGTGTCGAGATCCCCTTCAGAGGTCATTGTAGGCTGCGTGTATTATGCGTATGCTTAGTTTTGTGTTTTTGGGTGCCACAGCGTAGTAGGGGTTCATTTTTTCACACACGTGGTCTACGAGGGGTTGCATGCACTTTAATTTTTGATTTTGGGCTGCCTGTGCGTTGCGTGACCCGTCATCTTCCCCCAGGGGTCACAGACAGCCTTGTTAGAGCACTAGGGTACGAATTCCATCTGGTATCCTACCCCTTTGACCCCCAATTGCCCAGGACAATAGTTTACTGCAACTCCCATACGCACAACAACATCAGTGCCATGGTTGGGAGGCGACCAAGTGGTAAGGGAGGCAAAACTGGCCGACCTTCAAAAGGTGGGCGTGGTGGGTGCGGTAGGGGATGTGGCCAGGATTTGCAGGGTGCCCCTATACCCTCATGTGTGGAGGAACAATCAGGGACACCCATGCCCCCCAACCCCCATGGTTGAGGGAAACGTGGCTGACACCATCCCAGCTCAGCCCCTGTTGGACCAGCCCATTGTGGCACCTGACCTGGCACAGGATGACTCCCTGGCTGACTTCCAGGTAACAGCAAGTCTAGGCCACGTGTGGCGGTGCAAGTTGTCACCAAGCCACGTGGATCTGGGGTAGCTATGTCACCTGCTGCCCCAAGTATGCAGTGTGGGGAGGCTGCAGGGGCAGCTGCAGCTACATCCGCCACAGCTCTGACTCTCCCAGCCAGGACATTGTCAGTCCAGGTCCATCAAACTGACGTTCCCCCTGCCAACATTATCCTGCAACCAATGCCTGCATCAAGTCCTATGGTCATTGTGCATTCCCACCCTCCTACTATCCAGTCCACCGGTGATTCTGCCCCAACTGACCAGAGCGGCGTAAGCCACCCTGGCTCTGCTCCACCTTTAAAGAAGAGGAAGAAGGGTGCTCTGGCACGACAGGCTGAGACCCCAGACACGGCTACACACTCCGGTACCTCAAGGAAGCCTTGCTTTAATGATCCGGAACTTGATGCACTTGTGGCCTATGTGTCAGCACATAGCCGTGAAATGGTGGTGACTGTAGGGTGCAAGACCACACCTGGTTAACGTAGGGCACACTGGCAGACCATCGCGGACCGCATAAGTGCCCTTGGAATCGTGAGGCACACAGCTGATGATTGCTACAAGCGGTGGAATGACCTGAAAGGCAGAGCAAAGAACAAGCTGGCCTCAAATCATGCCGCTACTCTGGTGACTGGCGGTGGGTCTCCACAAGAGGACAACAAACTCACTGAATATGAGTCTGTTGCTGGGGCCTTCGTCACAGAGGAACAGATCCAAGGTGTGGGAGAACTACCTGATTATGATGCATTGTCCGGTGAGTGCCCATGCATGTGTGTGTAATGCATGTGTATGTTGTTTGGGTGACGGGTTCTGATTGAGTGCCAGGTGAAGGTGTGTGTGCCTGAGTGGTATGGGTCACCCATGTGCTTCATCCAAAACATTCAGTGGCCTTGGATTTGGGTGTGACAGTAGCCCTTCTGCCCACAGTAGTAATTTAGCGCAACATTACGGCAGTTGCCCTTGAAGTGGCATCTTGCAACAACATTGTTTGTATTTTTCAGTGTTCGTTCAGGCTGATTGTTTCAATTCTCCCACTTTTGCTACGCATTCCTCAGCCCTATTGTCACATTTGTGACATGCTTCTGTCATTGATGAACCCCACATTGGCCCACATGTGTTACCTTGTTAGGTGAATGATTTGACCATTCAAGCTGATTGAGTATTGGCCTGATCACATACATTTTTGGGGCCTGTTTGAATGTGGAACATGATAGTTGTTTCCTGTCATGTTGAAGTGCACAACCATTGATGTGTACATCGGCCTGCATCACTGTATTTTTGTACATTGGATGTGTTGCAGTGTGTGGCACATGCCTATTTTGTCACACTATGTAGCATTTTTCATCTCATCATGTCCATCTCACATGGATGGATGACAGTATTCATTCACTGACATATGGATGTAATTGTGGAATGTACCATGGCTATGGTACATGCCATCTGTGTGATGGCATGTGTCATGTATGTGTATTGGACATGCCACTCACAGGCCAATGTGTGATGGCAGTGCTACCCAGCATGCAGCAAATGTGTTGCTCTTCCATCTTGGTGTCATCAGTGTCTGCCTTTTGCCTCCCCTTCCAACTCAGTGACAGTGCATGCATGGGAGGGTTATAGTCATGTGGGACATGTGTAAATCATGTACTGGTTCTGTAGCTTGTCAGGCCTATTTGTGTGCTATGGTGCTAATACCTGTTTCCATTTTTTGTCTTTCATGTTTTTGCAGGGAATGACGCACTTGATGCTGTTGAGGTTGAGGAGATGGTGCAGACCCAGGAGGGATCTCAGGCACGACCGGCCACCAGTGGGGGACGTGGTGTGGTGGTGGGTGAGAACCCAATCTTCCTGCCGACCATTCTGTCCAGGGGTGTCTCTGGGTGCACCTCCCCAGACCTCAATTCAGGTGCTGATTCGGATGATGAGACCTATGTGCCGTCGCAGGTAAGTGTTTCTGGCAGGGATTCTGTTCTGTCCAACCCACCTGCACCAGGGGTAGAACCCTCTATGGGGATGTCAGAGGCATCCAATAGTCAAATTCCAGAAGAAAGCAAATTTCACCACCATTTGCCAAAACCTCTTAGGAAAGAACAGGGTCACAGTTATTGAACCCTGCCTTATCTACTTACTAATAGTTAGCGACATCGGCCAATATTAGGTCCAGAGGTGGTGGGATCTCCTTGCTGCAGTGGCCACCTCTGCTGGCAGCTGGTTCCATGGGTGTGGGGGTCTCCTTGCTGCAGTACCCACCGCTGCTGGCACGTCATTCCAGGGGTGGCAGGGTCTTCTTGCTGCAGTGACCAAGACATTTGGAAACAAAACATTTCTCACCCTGAGAATTGAACCATATAGAAAGGTTAAAACTGCAGATCAATGTGTTGTGAAAGAACATGTCTTGCTGAAAATCCCACTGCCACAAAAACAGTTCATAATTACTTCAGACAACATTTTGAATTGACATTCAGTATGTCATGTAGTCGGACTTTTTGTTTGGCTTTTTTAATGTTTGTCAAGTGTGCAACAGTGCCTGCTTGGCCTTCCTTTATTTCACCATCACATCTCCCCAAACCTAACCCCCCTTTTCATTTTCCTCTGCCTGCCTTCCATCCTACTCTGCCTCCTCATCGATTCTCCATTTCCCTTCTTAAAATATTCTGTAAAAGGAAAAAGTCACTGCATTTTACAGAGGCGGGATAGCTCCCCCAAACACCCACTTTCTCCAGGACCCACCAAGGTGAAAACAGACCCCTCCCCATGCATTTCCCCCACAGTACAGCCCCCACTTGATACTCTCCACCATTGCCTGCAGTTGTTAGTTTTGTTTTGATGAGCAGTTACTCCCTGCTGTAACAATTCACTTTGATTTATTATATAATCATTTTTTCAGCAGTATGTCCTCCCTGGAGAACTTGTTTTCAACCTTGTTTAGAATATGTGCCTGTAATTTGTCATGGCACATGATAAAGCTTCTTGTCCACCCAGTTAGTCTGTCATTTTCTCACTTACTCTTCTCAAAAACGGCCTTTCACTTATTTGAGTGCGAATTTTCGGATAATAACTATAATATGTGTAACCAGTTCAATGGAGCATGCAAAATGGTCACATGGGAATCATTTTGATGTTGGATGAAGCCACCCATCAGTCACCGGGTTGGCCTCACTTTTCTGACAATTCTTTGCAATGTTCCTCTTTAAAGTTAACCGTAAGGTAGGAAGAGGCCCTATCTTTAATGTTGTGAAATCTGGCAAAAGACCCAAACACCTGCAATAAAGACAGGACTTGAAATGAATGTGATGGGAGAGAGGGTCAATATTCATAAGAAGCAATGCAAGAAGTGGACTGAATGAGGCCGGAGGTGCTAGGTGAAGAAGTAAGTACTGCAAGGGAGCCAGTAGTGTGGCAAAAGTATGAAAGAGGAGTGTTGTCAATCCACCAAAATTTCAGGAATAGAAGAAGTGATATATCATGATCATTGATTCCACAACGTCACCAAAAAAGTTAGGCTCTTATTGATGGTTGATTGCAAACAACCTTTCTTGAAAACTGAAGTGTGAGTATTGTTCATAAACAGCGACTAATATCAGGCCCTGTCAGAATGCTGTGATAGTTAGCAAAGGTTGAAGGACTGAAGTACTGCTTAACATTAATAGCTTTATGATCCATTTGGTTAAATGGCAGAGTTTGAAAAGCAGTCCTATCTTGGATGCAAGAATCAACACAGGAGTCGTGATTACTGCCACTAGTGACCACTAAAAGAAACACAGGTGAAAGAGGAATAACAAGACTTGCTCTGTACCGGGCATAACACAAATAAATACTACTGCCTATGGCACTGAAGTCACTAGCCTATGAGATGCTATTTTTGTTTACCTATTAGAATGAGCCCACGCGCAAAGGCCATATATTGCTACCCAGTGTGAGAAGTAGTATAACTACTGAGCATTTTACCCAACAAAATTCAAATATTCTGTTGTGTGACCAGGATCATATAAATTAATTTTGTTTATTCATTTAAGTGTTTTCTTTGTTATATAAAACTACTCTTTGGGTGGCCTGAGGACTTAACTTTAAAGTCATGATTCATTATAATACCAACGTTGCTGTATGGAAGCTCAAAGGGTGTAAAAGCCCCATTAGTTCACATCGTAGTAGTTATAGAAATTAGAATATTCTATTTTGAAGCACAGGATCACAACCATTTCTGAGTAACATTTGATAGACAACTTGGAGCCCCGAGACAGAATACAGCCATTTGTGCTGTCACTTATGGACTAGCATTGTAGGGGGTGTAAAGTGAAGGCATGTGGGGATTTTTAAAAAACATAAAAATACCTAAATCCTTGTTATGAGTTTGGCAGACACATCTACCATTTCACCACCTATCATAATGGTAAATCTGCCAGAATATGAGCGAAAGAATGTCAGTGTGAATACCAAGGGGCTCCATTGAGAATTCTGAGCATTTTCTGCCGGCTGCATCTGTGCTGGAAAATCTTGGTGAAAATGTGGAGAACAAACTTATAGAAAACTGCTGAAGGTTTTCCTCCATATTACCACCAATATTACCACCAACAGAATTTCGTATGTTGGTGAAAGTGACAGTAATTCTATTACTGCCACTCTGGCTACATCACTCAGCGCACCACCAGAAGCCAGGACAAGTGCAGACGTAGGGCTTGATTCACAGAAGCATGTTTTAATGGCACAATCCCATAGGAAAATGCTCTGTGAATCAGGCCCTTAAGATCTGTCACTGTTAAAATGAAAGGACCAGAAAACAAGCCGTATCTGCCTACACACCAAGACTATGGAGCCTCCTCCCTTTCTTCAACAGACTCGCCCCCATGTTTCTACAATTCAGAAAAGAACTCAAGACCCACATCTTCAAGAAGTCTCTCTTCCTCAACACCTCGGCCATCACAATGCCTCTTGTGCATCACGATGCCCCTTGTGCCACCTGACTCACTAGATGCCGTTCGCCCTCTCCTCCCCGTTAACCGGAACAGCTGTACCCCTCCTCTGCCACTCTCTGTAACCTACCCCCGCTGTAACTCAGTTCTGTTCTTACCACTGAAAAGCACTCCATTATGCAGCTGTATTGCTGTATACCCCTGTAAAGTGCTCTATTGCTTCTCAAAGCTAGGTGCATGCTCAATAATGATAATAATAATAATAATAATAATAAAAATAATAATAATAATACTATAATCACCTAACTCCTAATGAGGCCCTCATGTTTCCTCTTCTCTCAACCCACGGCAAGACAAATAGAAAAAAAGAAAGCGTGGCAGAGAAAATGTATCCTCCTGCAGTGTTGTCATAGCAATTGACTATGAATTCCCTATTCCTCTGCCATTACCACACAGTAGGAGAAAACAGCTTTCTGGAAGGGAAATATTTGATATTAGTACCCAGCGAGGGGGGTGTGGTGGCCTCCCATGCAATGGGGAGGCACAAAACGCGGGCATTACCAGATGGTAATCACGCCACCCTGAGCCTCCTCAGAGATGGCAGCCGCCATCTCCACTCACCGGGGAATGAGGTAAGTCTTCTAACCCCCGCCCCCTTTCCCCCACTCCCCTTTTCCCCATTTCCCTTCCCTCCCTCCTGCCCACACTTACCAGCTTTTTGGGAGCCAACGTGCTGGAAACCCTTCTGTCTCCAATGCGACAGGCCACCATGGAAAGGAAAAAGGGAGTACATGTAGTCCCTTCTCTCCTTTCCATGGCCGCCATTTTTTGTTTCCTTTCCAATTTTTGAATGGCTGCCAGGGAAATGAAGAAGCAACTATGTGTAGTCCCTTCTCTTTTTCCATGGCAGCCTTTTTGTTTGTTGACTTTTTTATTGTTTTCAATGGCTGCCATGGAAAGGGAAAACAAACTTTGTTTTCTCTTTCCCAGCGGCCTTTTTTTAAACTTTTGTTTTCAGTTTCCGAAACGCCCGAGCGTTTGGGACAGAAGAATAATGCTTGTAGTACCCCGGTCTTACGGCCGGGCTACTAATAGCAATAAGCCCCTCGCAGAGGGGCATTACCACTTCCGGTAATGCCCTAACGCCTTTGTTAAGTATGTAAATGTGGGCCCCAGGGCATTGCCTGAAGTGGTAATTCCCCTTGGGGCTTATTGCTTAAATAGTATCCTGTGTCATGACCAAAAAGACCTTCTCAAATACGTATCTACAGGTGACCAAAGTGCATTGACATAAGCACCAAACACCAACTACACATGAATTTGCAATAGGTACTTGGCTCCCAAATGACAAAATTATAGCAAAAACCATACTGAGTTTTGGCAGTGAGTCAAAAGGAAACAGAAGTGGTATTCTTTGATTCTCTTGCTGTGTAGGTTCACTTATTGGCTTATTTGTGCTTCCCTTAATGCATTAGGAATTGTAGGACTTCTTACAGGAATAATGCACTTTGTGTGTGACTCTACAGCATGTTTGTATGTATAAAATCAAAACCTAGCTGAGAGGTAATGGGGATGCACCCAGAGGTTTACAGACAGGTTGCAATGTTAAGAGAGAAAGCTGCAATGGGCAGTGGAAGCAGGGTAGGGGGGAGCTCCAGAGGGGGAGAAATGGAACTCAGTGAAGAATTCAGCATTTAGCAAGATGTTCTTCAACGCTTCACAAAAAGAAAGTCATTGTTATGATCAGGAATGTTCTGACTGCCAATCAAAATTCCGCGAAGCCGTCAAGCTAGGAGCATGCCGTCCACTCATCATACAATAAAAAACCCAATATAAATCCCTATTTTGTGATAAGAAAAAACATTTTGGAAGCTCAACTGGAATAAGATTGGAAAGGCAGCCTAAGAAAAGGACACTCACAATCCTTTAAGAGATACATATCACAAGGTATGGGTATTTATAAGTGAATATAGCCAAAGATGAGTGGGTCAATGACTTCAATGTTCAATGATGTAGTAGTGCATCCAGGCTTAAACACACCGAGGAAGTGTAACAATGATGTTGCCTGTAGACCCAAGGTAAACCAGCTCTAGCCCATAGTGACACACACTCATCCCTCAGGGGTTTCCTCGAAGGCTCCATGTACCATGGACACAGCTATCCACATCAAAATGATACAGGAACAAATCGTTCCTCAAGCATAGCGTAAGGCGACAGTTACACAGCGGACATATTTAATTACATGGGCTTCCAGTGGGCTCCATTGTTGAAGGCCTGTTTTCTTTACTTAATAGAAGAAGTGAAGTGCCCTTTGTCTTGGCACAATGGTATTATAGTGCCACTCTAGAAGATGGGCTTGACAAACTTGGTGAGGACTCATAGGCCATTCAGCCTGATAGACATTGATAGCAAAATCATTTGTGATATCATATTGAGGGCAGTGAGTCATTGGATCGACAGAAAGGCCATTCCTGATCCTGCGCAGAGAGGTTTCAGACCAGGCCCGTCAACCATTGATCAGATTGTCATCCTCCAACATGATTCAAAGGTGTTGTGCTGAAAAAGAAATACACCTTACACAGATTGTTTGGACTTCTTCTATGCATTCCATCTTGTCAACAGATCCAAGCTATTGACAAAACTTCGATCCTTAGGCACGGATGAAGTGAAGTTTAGTCCTCAAGGAAACTTCCAACCCTGCATGGTGTGAAGCAATGTTGCCTCTTAACACATCTCTTTTCTGCATGCGCATTAATGCTACGGGAGAAAAGGTTTTTACGGCTGCCAATGATATACACTCAATTCATGATTGCCAGATTCTGTTACGCAGGTGATTTGGTTCCCCTTGCCAGGCCACCCAAAGTCCCTCAGTCGCAAATAAAGGCTGCAGAGAATAAACTTGTGAATAACCATGTTAAATCAAAAGTAATGGTATTTGGGAGACAAAGAAATGGGCTGGAAACCCCCCCAAATCGTTTTGGATAGCATGGCCTTGCAGCAAAATGTTGAATTTGTGTGTCTAGGGGTCACGGTATCTCCAAACCATAACTGGAACACATACATCTTTCTGGCTATGCAAAAGTTGAGGCTGCTGGCATGGCGATCACAAGACCGACCCACAAGCATGAGACTATCATTTCTCCACAAGTGCAAATTATTTGTCTGTCCAAATACGGAAGCATCATACCTTAAGGTGTGGGGTAATGAGCTGGATTTACCATGTGCTAACATTAGCGTCAGGGAATGGGCTTTGTTTTGAAAACCCTTCTGCTCCTCTCTAAGGTTTTTTCAAGAGCTGGAAACATCAGGTTCAGAAGGGTTTTTACAGAAACAAAATGAACTACGAAGCTAACAAGAAACTCGCAGATGGTATTTGCTCGCCGTTAGAGGGTGCTAGTTGAATGTGATCCTTTCCCTGCTTTCTGATTGGGCACACTGCAACAGTGGCAGTCTGGTTGCAGAGGTTTACGAGGAAAATGTATGTCCTCTCCCTCTAGCCTGTAGGTTTTAGTCACCAAGCACCATGGTTGTCTCATGGTTTTGATATGTTGTCACGTTTTCATGGCCTTATTATTAAAAGTTTTTTGCTAAAATCTTTATTTTAATATTTTAACCACATGCGTGTAATCTGTGCACTGGGGTTTTCTTTATCACACA
Organism: Ambystoma mexicanum; assembly: GCF_040938575.1. Taxonomy (NCBI): domain Eukaryota; kingdom Metazoa; phylum Chordata; class Amphibia; order Caudata; family Ambystomatidae; genus Ambystoma; species Ambystoma mexicanum. The sequence continues at coordinate 436,074,253 of NC_090937.1, forward strand.
AAACTCTTAGGACCTGAAATTAAAGAATAAAACGGAAAATCAAACTTTTTTAAAAGAAGGTTTTTCAGGTCTTTCCTGAAACATCGGATGAAGGGGACAAGTCTTATCTTCATTGCTAACATGATACGGAGTCGGGGTGCATAGCTGAAATAGGCTGGTTTCCAAGTGGTTCCACCTTGCAGTTCTTTCTTTCCAATCTGGTGATGTGGTTGCAATGCCTTCAGAGTTGGTGTGTCCTTAGCCAGGTAGGTTAGTGATTTAGTTTTGACTTCTTTGCAGGCAAGCGGTCGTCGTCATTATCCATTCTTGAAGCGGAAGCCAGTGGATCTCCTTGAAGACAGGATGAGGTGTTCACATTACGTAGACCTGTAACTAAGTACAGCTGCCATTTTAGGCAAATGGTGACCCTTGTGTCCCTTTCCGCAGCTGCAAAGGCAGTCTGTGAAAAAAAGACCACAAAAAGTAATGCTAAAAGATACATTGTGACCAGCCTGTCAGATGAACTTGGAACAGTAATTAAAGGATACTGGAAAAGTGAGAAAAGGGAGATGTTTCCACTCAGCACTCCACCTAAGGTGGGGTGTGCTGCTATTGCAAAATAAAATACAGGTGTGACAAAAAGTGTCCCTCTGCCCTGGTAGCATGTGCTGACACAGGCAAAATAAAAAGGGTAGTTCAAAGAGTTCCCAGCAACACTGCACAGAAAGTGCTGTGTGCGGCAATGATAAAATGTAGATACCAGAAAAGATGAAGTAAAGCATAACTCCATTAAAAATAATTTTAAAAAAGGTGAAAAAGGGCTCCCAGTGTCAGTCCCAAAATGCAATAGTCCAGCAAAAATGCTGGGGGTCTCACAATGTGGAGTCAATTTCACTCATAAAGGAAATTCGATCTAACACTCACTCCCCCGCCCCCAAATTAAGGGACTGGAGGATATCATCTTCATGCTGGATGGATTTCAGAGGGACCAGGCTGGCATCTGGGCCTCTGGCTAGCCAGCATTTCTACAGGTGGGAAAAGTCAAGGTTTAGTACTACCACTCTGAAACATGGGGTAGAGAGTGAAGGGTTTGACTTTGTGGAGAAGCTCAGGCTGGTACATTGCTGTTTGGTTCTTCTTGGCAATGTGTATTTTGAAGGAAAGGTCACCGTCAATCGTAAAGCCGAGAGATTTTGCACTGGGTGAGAGTTGGAGCAAAAAAACACTTTGCCTCATTCCTGTCAGACTATTCTGGACTTGTTCATGCTTGGTGAGGTATCCTAGGAGAATTAATTCAGTGTGTGTCAGGTTTACTTTCAGCAAGTGGCTTGACAGCCAGGCTTGGATGATCGATAAGCAGTGTTCGAGTCAATGGAGTTCACTGGTGCGATTGCTGTTTAGGAAAAACTTAATTACATCTGTTTATCTGTTTACCTTAATGTTGTTTTGGCAAGTAGTGTCCCCCAGAGGCACCATGTAGAGGTTGAAGATAACAGGGGGCAAGATGAAGAAATATAGATCTCTATGTGTGACAGAGTGGTGCATAGATCTGTTGAGGCCATCCATAGGCAATAGAGTCAGTAACAGTAAACTTAAATGTCTCAATGCCCCTGAACCTAGACTGACTACACTCTGGGGCCTTCCAGAAGCCACCGGGCATTACCCCTGTGGCTCATGTGGTGTTTGCAAATTAACTTCCAAAACTAAAGTTGTTGATGTTGGCTTTTCTAAACTCTGGACTCAAAAGAACTTGACTAATTGTAATACAGAGTTTGTGGTTTATTTGATCACCTGTAAATGTGGACTGCATTATGTGGGGAAGACAATTTGAAAAGTTAAAACCCGGATCATAGAACATCGGAGCTGCCTGAAGAACAAAACAGAAAACGCTACTCTGGTGAAGCATTTCAACCTTCAGAAGCACAAGCATGAGGATTTTACATGGACTGTACTTCTAGCTCTCAAAGGAACGAATTGTTCAGCACGCGAGAAGAAACTTTTAAAGATGGAACAGAAAATGATATATACCCTACGTAGTGATGTAATTGGTCTTAATGAATCAATAGATTGGCACAATATTTAGCCTCTCCTGTACACCTCTGTTCGGCTGAGTCTTTGCGACCACAGCCCCCTATTTGACCTCCCCCCTCTGCGGGCAGTTATGCACTACTTTTCTTACTCTGTATCTTTTTTATTTTTATTTTTATATTTATTTTTATTTATTGATTTCTCAACAGTCTACTGGAGACTCATGTTTACCCAGGCGCACTTCGGCACGATCTTTCCTTACCATGCACCTCTACTCCCCTGTGCCATTGCTTTCCTGGCATGTCCACCGCATTCCATGATGGCCGCCAGCCGTCCACCTTCGCATGTACTCTACTAGCTCCCACTAAACATAGCAGTAGGACTTCTGTGTTACTATGACTACCGATAGGCATCGATCCCAGTGCGCTTTCAGTTTATTTCACGGAGCCGTTTCGAGTAACTATGAGCACCTTGGGCTGTGGACGTTTAGCATTTGGTAAGCTGCATTTTTGAGTAGATGCCGATTAGACCTGGTCTGTGTAGATTCGAGTTGGTATTCTAAGCCGGTCCTTTCTTTTCGTATTTTGTTACAGTGCTGAACGAAGGATTCCTTACCTAGCAGCCAGCCCTACCCACGGACTCTCCCATTAAGGCTTCTTTGAGGTATTTCTTTCCTTCCTCATTAATGGTTTACACGGTGGCATTTTTGAAGGTGTGTTTAGTAGCTAGGGATACCCATTGGTACCCGCGCACCCCCGATCGGTGCGGGTCACCTCTCCCACCTCTTCTCCCTCCTCCTCTTTCCACCTCCAGCCTCCCACACCGCCTCACAGTGCCTGACTACTATCTGCTCTGACTATTGAGCTGTCTCCACTCCGGGGAGCTCTCGGGGTTCCTGCATGTCCGAAGACTCTTGAATTAGATTCTAGTTGTGGGCGAGTCTTGCTGGCTATGGCAGTGCCCTCCCTATGTCTTCACTATGGTCGCTGTTTTTCTGCTGTTTTGTTGTGAGCACAATTGACGCTTCGTTCTAAGCTACCTATGGCGCTTAAGATATATGTCTATCTTTTGTAGGACCAACTGTGTGGTCAACTACTACCTACTACTGTCAGTAGAGAGCACCCATCGGCACCATTCGAGGTAATCACCCCCTCTATATGGTGCTTCTGTTCATAGGTTTGAACTTGACAATACATCTTGCTATTCATGAGCTGACAATTTGTTTTTTGTGTTATGTTTTTACTTCACAGATGCTATGAAACTTTCTCTGTTATCAGTATTACTCTGATTGTAAGATGGTTACGTTGTTATAATTCTCCCTCCTGATGAATGTTCCATACTTATGCCCTGAGGAACAGAAACATCTCGAGACATCTCTCTGAATTATGATCAGAGATTTCAATCTATAACACATTGAGTTTAACAAAGTTGGGTACTACGTTATTTGATTAATACGTACCTACTGTGTGGTTTTTTGAAAGATTGTTTTAACCGGCTACCTTAGCTTGCTACGTAATCCCTGTTTGTGTTTTATATATTGGAAATCTAAGTATTGTACTGTGGACAACTCTATTTAATTGGATGTTTTAACCTTTTTGATTCATCATTATTAAAATTTGACACTTACCTTTTAACTGTGACTAGTCCCATTTTCTAAGTACTTCGAGTACTTTTGTCATGTATCTCTAGCATCTACATTATAGCTTTGTCTCTCCTTATATATTGAGAAGTCATTGGCACCATCTACGAAGCAATAGAATATTTATCAGTGAAATGCGTTACCAGCCGAAACTCCACCTTGCAGTGCACATCAGCCTATATGTTTTTTAATAAAACACACTACTTGTCTAAGCATGTTCTTATTCCCACCTCAGAGCAGGCCATCATCATGGATGACATGAACATTTAGGCTTCTGACCACCTAAATCAGGGAATCATCGCTTAGCTTGATGTGTGAGGCTAGAATCAACATGTTGATCAACAAAGCCACTCTGTGGACACAGCCTGAATTTCTTCTTCACATCAGTGACAGAGTCAGTGATATTAAAACACAATGTCAAGGCCAAATCATGCCCGAATCAATGCTGGTAAAAATGTGCTTGCTGCAAAACATTTACAATTCTTGGCCTTAGGTACATTCCATTTACATTCCCCAATAATACATTTCATTAAGCCCAATCTGCAAGTAGAATAGGAAGTTGTGTGCCTAGACATCTGTGTTATGGAAGCAAATGAAGCAAGAGTACATAGAGCGGGCTCAGAGCACATGACTGCTTGATGTGCCACTGCCGAAAAGAGCAACAAAGGTGTTATCGCCAGGTTCTAGGCGAAGACCTAAAATCTGTCAAAAAAACTGAATTTCATCATGACCATCGCAATCAGATGATTGGCAGCCATGCAAAATGAAATAATGTGTTGCTGTGTGCAAGGCAAGATGAGGCCAGCAGGCGAGACAAAGGCAAATAGGAATTGCGTGAATTGTGAGAAGGTGACTGGAGCGGACTAAGATACCAGCATAACAGAAGAAAATGCGACCAACCGATAAGTGTAGGAATGGCAGTTGGAGGCAATAGTCACCCAGAGTTGCTCATTGACTGCTGAGATCGTTCAGGTTCCATGGCCATGGCAGAAAATAATGTCCAGAAGGCCTGGATAAGGAAAATTTCTTCTTCCAACATCCTGCTCACCTTAACGTACTATCAAGGTTAGAGAGATGGCACATATGTGAATGCCATCCAGCTTTGCATCTGCACAATGGGCAAGTTCCTCTTGCCTCCAGTGTCCAGCTGTTATTGTTATCATGGAGAACAAAAAGGGCTCCAATCACAAATATAATTGATGACACTGCCCTAATGTTGGGGTGTCTGAATGGTTCAGTTCTGATAATTGCAAAATTGTGCTTCAACTAGTAAGCCAAGTATCCTCTAAGTACACAATTGGATCACCAATTGTGGCAAAAATAAGGCTCAAATTCCTCATTCTTAGTAATTATTTACTTAATTTTATTGATAGTTCATGTTTTTCTTTTAGATCAAAAAATCATAAACAATCAATGACTTGGAAAAGAAAAAAGAAAAAAAAGGAAGAAGAGAGTATGACATAAATCCAGTGTGGAAAAATAATTATTTCACAATGAAATACTCTCATTGTTCAATGGTAACATAATTTGTGAGTTAGTATCATTTTTGTGAGCACAAGATATTTGTGCAAAATGGTAAGAAAGAGAAACAATAAAAGAATATAAAATTTCATTTATACAAACAAACTGTTCAACAATTGTACAGTACAAGTAGAAAAAATGTTATGGCCAATAATTTGGTCCCCAAATTTAAGCAAAAGCTGGTTACTGGCCCTGCTTTACTTTGATTGCCAACAAATTTGAATTTAGCGGGCAGAATTTAGTCAGCGTATGACCAAATTAGTTACTCCAAGAAAAGAAGGAGGGGGATGGCGGGGGGTTGGTTTCTTGGCGTATAATCAATATATTAACAACAGGGGCAATTCATGATATGGGAAAACCTGATTTAGCGGTCCACAAGTAAGGCAAGGTGTGCCAATCACCCAGCTGTACTTAGAGGGCTGTGAGGCTTAAACCAAGATGTCAATTGAATTTCACAAACAGAGGACCAAAACCATCGGTCTACGCCAGTGGGAGGGGCCCCCTATCTAGTTGGAAAGGATAGTACGGCACATATAGTGCTAGGCCTTGTGGCGTTTCGGCTGGTAGTTGGAACGCCTTCGTCTGGGCCTCCGGTATGGAGATCTCTGTAGAATGGAGGAAAGGGAAGGAAAAGAAAAAAGGAAGAGAGATAGATGAGATCGAAAATGAAGTCTCATGGTCTGTTTAAAAACAAGATGTGCTAAAAAAGGGGGAAACATTGTTGTCTAACATTTAGTCTTAAAAGAAAAAGAGAAAGATACTTGTAATATAACAACAACAATGACAGCCTTAGTCTGAAATGTTAAAAAATAGGAGCTGCGTGAAGGCTGACCTGAGTGGTGGGAACCACTAGGCTCCGCTGAGAAGGGGCGAAATGCTGTATTCACTTTCTCCCGGGCATTCATGTGCAGAGTGCATCTGGCTTGCGCATAGTGGACACAGCTTCAAGGAAATTAAGGTCCAAAGTGTGGCAAAGAAAAACACCTCAAGGGGTGTGAGTCTGGAATACACAAGTGAAACAGCACAAATTGAGCTATGTTGCTATCTATGGAATTCTATGGAATACCAGTTGGGGAAGTGTGTGGCTCTTGCAAAGCTTGCAACAACAGAATTTGAAAAAACTCCCCATCAAGGGTGATTGTACATTTAAGTGAAGTCACCCATAGTTCGTTATCCTAGTGGGTGGAGAAGTAGAAACGGTCCTTGTACTAGGGGCTGGTGCTCTCTGGTAGCACGATTTGTTCAGACTGGTGTGGAGATGTAGGGCGTGAACACAAAATATAGGGCAGCGTCAGTATGTAAATAAAGTAGGTGCTTAAGAAAAAGCACGCCTGCCTTTTGATTCGGTAGTCCCATGAGCTGCTCTGGATCTCCTGGGTACTTACCTCGTTGCTAATCGAGTCCTATGACTCAAATGTCGTCTAATGGTCTGCGTCTCGTCTGCCCGCGGGGCTCTCCTGCGGTCGTGAGAGAGCTGTGTTATTCAAAGCTGTGTTACGTATGCGCTGGGGACTAGTGTAAATATCCCAGCGCATGTGCAACGTCCATGTTAGTTAGGCGTTGTCATGGCAGCGATGATGCAGTTACAGCCGCTCCATCCTTAGTATTGCAAAGTTAACAAACATAGGCTGCTGTTGGATCCCTATCTTGTGTTGTCCATGGTTTAAAAGTAAAGGGATCGAGCGGAGTGCGAGGAGGCTTCATTGAAAAAGCAAAGCACAAAACTGTGTAAACTTCCCTCGTGTGGCTCCTTGCAAAAAATGGTAAAGATAAAGATAGTTAGACATTGTCATGGCAGCGGTGGTGCAGTTACGGCCGCTCCGTACGGGGCCGTAATATTGCAGAGTAAAGAAACGTAGGCTGCTGTTGGATCCCTTACTTGTGTTGTCCATAGTTTAAAAGTGAGCGGAGTGCGAGGAGGCTTCGTTGAAAAAGCGAAGCACCAAACTGTGTAAAGTTCCCTCCTGTGGCTCCTTGCAAAAATGGTGAAGGTAAAGAAATATAAAGCGGAGGTCAATCCAACCTACAAGTTAGTTGTATGGGGCATAGACAACCAGCTACAAGGGACATGATAGTAACACGTGTATTAACTGGTTTATGTGTAATCTGATACAGAGTAGGACTGTATGGAAGTAGTCTCTGTATGTCTAGGCTCTGTTTGTGTGACACAGTAGCCCTGATGCTATTCTAATGTTGAAAGCAAATGGATGCATGGGTCTGGATCTGGAGGTGGAAAAAGGGGCATAGCGGGAGATACAAATGTTCACAGTGTGGACACAATCTGCCGCTCCGTGCCCGGCATCCCCCTATATCATGGTGTTGGTCTGTAGCCATACCTAGGGGAGTGGGTAGGTGTGTGTTCACTTGTGCTGTTCAGAACCATAATGTAAACCTGAAAGCGCACGTATGGTACACTGGAGAAGCTGTCAAAAAAAAGGGGTTAAAGATAATCCCCTTAGTCCCAAGTGACCTTGGCCTCATTAAGGACATGGGTTATTGTCTGGAGCTTGAAAATCCACCATGCTTCCTTATGTTTGAGAGCATTACTGATGTTGGTATTACTCTCCAACTTATCGATGACCCACCAGGTGAAGTCATCGGGGCCATGATGGAACTCGAGGAAATGTGTGACCATTGGAGCATTATGTATTTTGCAGCGGATGCGTGAGCGATGTTCACTTATTCGTTTGTTGACCGGTCTTTGAGTCTGTCCAACATACCTTAAGCCACATGGACATTCAATCAGGTAGATTGCATTATTAGTCTTGCAATTCGAAAAGTGTTTAAGTACCCAATCCTTGTTTCCAATCTTACATTTTTTTACCTTCGTCATTAGTTTGCATGCTACGCATTGGCCTCATGGGTGATGGCCAGAAAGATCCCTTAGGTTCCAAAGTGTTGTGCAAGTAGTTTTCTTCAAACGAGCATGAGTTAAGTGTTCCTTTAAATTTCTGGCACGTTTAAGTGCCATTCTAGGTGGTGCTTCGTTAGGTAGACTCGAATGTATAAATGCCCAGAATATTTTGATGAGCTATTACACTATGGTGGTGTTCTGTCCAAAGGTGGTAACACATGTTATTCTGTCTTCATTGATGGTCCTGTTTTTGGGAGTGAGGAGGGCATCTCGTGGGGTGTACAATGCTCTTTTGTTGGTGTTTCTTATCAATTTCTTGGGATATCCTCTCGCCCTCAGTCGTTGTTCTAATTCCGCAGCATGTTCTTTGTACTGTCCAGTTTCCATACAGTTGCGGCGTATTCTTAAGAATTGGCCATGTGGCAAGTTATTTCGTAAGTTTCTGTGATGGTTACTACTGTAATGCAGTAGGGTATTGCGATCTGTCTCCTTTCTGAATAGATTGCAGGAGAGTCTGCCTTCATTCCCTTCTATTCTAAGGTCAAGGAAGTTGATGCTTTCCGAGCTACAGTTCATAGTGAATTGAATTTCCATCGTTTGTTGGTTCAACCATCCCTGAAATTCATTGAGTGTAGTCATTTCCCCATGCCAGATAAAGATGAGGTCATCTATATACCTGAACCAATTGGATATATGACACAAGTAAGGGTTTTGTTGTGCGAACACATATTTTTCTTCATAACTGCCATAAAGATCACTGCTAGGCTCGGGGCGAAAGCAGCTCCCATTGCCATCCCATTAGTCTGTATGAAGAAATCTTCATTGAATGTGAAGTAATCTTTAGTGAGAGCCAATTCCAAGAGTTCAGTGATGAAATTCACTGGAACCCGTTTGTCAGTCAAATGGTGAGTGAGATGGTTCCTTATACATTCTATTGTTGCTTCCTGCGGGATGCTGGAATAGAGGGCAGCAATGTCCATGGTCACCAGTAAATCTGTGGTCTTGTTGAATGGAAGGTTCTCGAATTTGTTGATGGTGGACCTCGTATCCCTGAGGTATGTCCTTGTAGTCTGGCGCCATGGTTTCAGAAAGTGATCTATAAACTTACAGATCGGTTCCAATATGGAGCCGCACCCAGAGACAATAGGTCTTCCTGGAGGGTTTGCTGTATTCTTGTGGATTTTGGGGAGGGCATAAAAGGCTGGAATTCTGCCCTCCGAGGTGTTGAGGTTGAGGTATTTTTCTTCCTTGTCAGTTATCCATCCTTGTTCAAGGGCAAATCTGGTTATTTCTTGGATGGTGTTTCTAATCTCCTCTGTGGGGTCTTTTTTGATTCTTTTGTAGTTGGTTATGTCGTTGAGCAATGTTGTCACCATAAGTTTATATTGTCGAATACTGTGGACTACAATACCCCCTCCTTTATCTGCACTCTTAATAATGATCTCAGTCTTGTTTTCTAGACCTTTGAGTGCCCTCTGTTCAGCATTAGTCAGATTATGTCGTATTGGTTTGGGGTAATTCTGTAGTTTGCTCACTTCCTTGCAAATGCACTTTTCAAATGTAATTACTGAGTCCGGTACATCATTGTCATTGGGGTTAAATGAGGATTTTGGATGAAGTCCAGTGTCTTCTGATCGGTCATCAAAATCAGAATCTTGGAAATATATCTTAAGATGTATGGTTCTTGTATGGGAGTGAGGGTCCCCAGGCCCCCTCACGCCGTACGCTCCTCAGTACAAGGCTTGGACCACGTGCCTCTGGTAGTGGGATTGCCCCTTGCCCTTATGTAAAGTTGCCCATGGTTGACTGCTACATAGATGGGACTACTGAGCAGGACACGGGGCATCCATCTTGTGTGCCCCCTTTCGACTCCATCTTGGGTAAACAGGCCTCACTGCGATAGTACAGCAATGCTCAGCTCCCCTTCCACCACAGCAGCCAAGGACAGAGACACACACACACAAGGCGCGCAGGCAGCTGGCTGGCCCCCACACTTGCACTCCCCCTGCGAAGGAAAGCTCTGCGCTCCCATTCTCATGCAGAAGCCGGAGAAAGTTGCAACAACCAATATGATACAGTTTTCTTCCTCTGAGATCACTGCTAGCATGAGAAGCAGCATGTGAACCAGGATGTGCTAAGCACTTTCTGCTCGTTCGCCCCCATAAACGTGCAAGCCACCCACCCCCATTTAGAACAAATTATTGCCATCTTGACCCTGCGCTCCCTGTAAGGTATTTCTTTCAAGTGCCAGACCCTCGCCTGTGCTGCGAAACCCACCCAACACACCCACTACTAACCTTAAGCATTTTACTACAATATATGTTTTTTTCTCATACTAATAGGTTTGACGTTTAGGAGACATGTGAAACACAGCTTGATTCTTTTTACATGCACAATAAAGGTCAAGGCCTCTAATTAAAGCCATGAATGACCCAATTGTACTGACAATAATTATTATGCGTAACTTGTGTAGAAATATGAAAAGTAGCATAAAATGTTTTAGATAATTTGTTATTTAGTGTTTTTCGAATGCAACATATTAGCTTAGGTAGTGACCACAGTGACCGGACCCTGACCTGCGTGGAGCACAAGATATTTGATGTCCGTCATCTCGTCAGCAACTCAGCCAACCAGAAGGAAGAGATGCCACCCACACCTACAGCACCACACCGCCTGGCCAATCGGATCCATTTAGCACTTTTTGCCGGAGTTACTTTAATTAATATATATATATATATACACAAGTATGATGTAAATGTTTGGTAGGGGTTTTTTGGGTTATTTCCTAGCTGGAGAAATAAACCATCCTTTGAACTCTTGCAGCCGTGTCTCAGTGCCCCCTTCCCTGACAGGGGTGGTTATTTTATTTTCTCTCACACGTATTAAGCTGGGGAAAGGCACCTACATTCTGAAGAAACCTTGCAGTTCCTTATCCAATATAAACCAGTCAGTAGGATTGGTAGGGACATAGGATAGACCTTTAGACAGAACTGAAAGTTCTGTCTGGGTAAGGATGGTATCTGATAAATTGAACACTGGTATTACCTCTGTGGGCAACATTGAGACTAACGGCGGTTGCACCGTCGCCCTCTGTTTGGTCTCCATGGTGGATACTAGAACATGGGCACAGGAGGGGGCCCCAGTAGGGTCCTTGCGGCCCCCTTTGGCCTAAAAAAGGCGGTGGTCTAGAAAATGGAGGAAAGGGAATATTCCTGTTTGGCATCTGCGGGCCATAAGCGTTGTTGGGATCATCCTGGCTTGATCCTGAGCCTGAGCTTGATGTGTTGCTAAAGGAGACCCACTTTCTTTTTTGTTTAAATGCTGCCGTCTGATTCTGTATCCTTTCTTTCTCTTTATCTTCTTAGTATTCCGGGCAGAGGTATGGGTATACAATTTCCAATTTGAAATTTTTTATATCCTTAGCCAGTTTTTTATGTTTTTTCTCTAATGTTTCAGACATAAACTGGTCCATAGTTGTATTAATTTCCTTCAGTTTTTCTCTCGCATTATCCAAACTAGTATTAGTCAGGAATTTCTCTTCTTCCTTTTTCAATTCACCCTGTATTTTAATGTGGATTCTTCTTGCAGTAGTGATTGTTAGGGCCATCAAGTCCCTGCTGCATTTTGTGGAAATTTTACTGAAGTCTAGCATGTATTCCGGGTCGTCCAGAAATAGAGCTGGTTCGTTCCTAACCAATAAACCCAAAGGTACCAGGCTGCGTCTTAAATATTCACATAAAAGATGTCCATGTAATTCGATCTGGAAGCATTTTTTCTTGAGTTTCAATAGTTCCTCACCCGATGTAGTTGTTGCAATCAGTTCATTAGCTCCTTGCATGTTGAACATGGATGGTCCAAGTATGATATTACTAATCTGATCTTCATAAAAGCTCAGTGTGTGTTCCATAATGAAGATGGGAATTCGGGAAAAGAACCCGCAGAAAAAGTGTGAAATGAAGAGGTGAAGACAAAAACGTCAAATCCCTGGAAGTACAACCCGCGGCCTCCGCCAGGTCGCCCATGCGCAGCTCCAAAGAGTGAGATCTCTTACAACAAAGTTATCTCGAATATAGTGGTCAATTCACCATTGGACACAAGAATTGTCATAAAATTAATCATGAATCCCTACTACAGTAAAACTGTAACTTGATACTTTATAACGAAAGGGATAGCCCCTACTGTGGAAGGAAAAAGGGCTGTATTACAATGGAGAACAAAAAGGGCTCCGACCACAAATATAATTGATGACACTGTCCTAATGTTGGGGTGTCTGAATGGTTCAGTTCTGATAATTGCAAAATTGTGCTTCAACTAGTAAGCCAAGTATCCTCTAAATACACAATTGGATCACCATTTGTGGCAAAAATAAGGCTCAAATTCCTCATTCTTAGTAATTATTTACTTAATTGTATTGATAGTTCGTGTTTTTCTTTTAGACCAAAAAATCATAAACAATCAATGACTTGTTTTTTTGGAAAAGAAAAAAGAAAAAAAACGAAGAAGAGAGTATGACATAAGTCCAGCGTGGAAAAATAATTATTTCACAATAAAATACTCTTGTTGTTCAATGGTAACATCATTTGTGAGTTAGTATCATTTTTGTGAGCACAAGATATTTGTGCAAAATGGTAAGAAAGAGAAACAATAAAAGAATATAACATTTCATTCATACAAACAAACTGCTCAACAATTGTACAGTACAAGTAGAAAAAATGTAATGGCCAATAATTTGGTCCCCAAATTTAAGCAAAGGCTGGTTACTGGCCATGCTTTACTTTGATTGCCAACAAATTTGAATTTAGCGGGCAGAATTTAGTCAGGTTAAGGCTAAATTAGTTACTCCAAGAAAAGAAGGAGGGGGCCGGGGGGGTTGATTTGTTGGCGTATAATCAATATATTAACAACAGGGGCAATTAATGAAATGGGAAAACCTGATTTAGCGGTCCACAAGTAAGGCAAGGTGTGCCAATCGCCCAGCTGTACTTAGAGGGCTGGGAGGCTTAAACCAAGATGTCAATTGAGTTTCACAAACAGAGGACCAAAACCATCGGTCTACGCCAGTGGGAGGAGTTGGAAAGGACAGTACGGCACATATAGTGCTAGGCCTTGTGACGTTTCGGCTGGTAGTTGGAACGCCTTAATTTGGGCCTCCGGTATGGAGATCTCTGTAGAATGGAGGAAAGGGAAGGAAAAGAAAAAAGGAAGAGAGATAGATGAGATCGAAAATGAAGTCTCATGGTCTGTTTAAAAACAAGATGTGCTAAAGAAGGGGGAAACATTGTTGTCTAACATTTAGTCTTAAAAGAAAAAGAGAAAGATACTTGTAATATAACAACAACAATGACAGCCTTAATCTGAAATGTTAAAAATAGGAGCTGCGTGAAGGCTGACCTGAGGGGAGGGAACCACTAGGCTCTGCTGAGAAGGGGTGAAATGCTGTATTCACTTTCTCCCGGGCATTCATGTGGAGAGTGCAGCCGGCTTGCGCATAGTGGACACAGCTTCAAGGAAATTAAGTTCCAAAGTGTGGCAAAGAAAAACACCTCAAGGGGTGTGAGTCTGGAATACACAAGTGAAACAGCACAAATTGAGCTATGTTACTATCTATGGAATTCTATGGAATCCCAGTTGGGGAAGTGTGTGGCTCTTGCAAAGCTTGCAACAACAGAATTTGAAAAAACTCCCCATCAAGGGTGATTGTACGTTTAAGTGAAGTCACCCATAGTTCGTTATCCTAGTGGGTGGAGAAGTGCAAACGGTCCTTGTACTAGGGGCTGGTGCTCTCTGGTAGCACGATTTGTTCAGACTGGTGTGGAGCTGTAGGGCGTGAACACAAAATATAGGGCAGCGTCAGTATGTAAATAAAGTAGGCGCTTAAGAAAAAGCATGCCTGCCTTTTGATTCGGTAGCCCCATAAGCTGCTCTGGATCTCCTGGGTACTTACCTCGTTGTTAATCGAGTCCTATGACTCAAATGTCGTCTAAGGGTCTGCGTCTCGTCTGCCCGCGGGGCTCTCCTGCGGTCGTGAGAGAGCTGTGTTATTCAAAGCTGTGTTACGTATGCGCTGGGGACTAGTGTAAATATCCCAGCGCATGTGAAACGTCCATGTTAGTTAGGCGTTGGCCCTCATTACGACCCTGGCGGAAAGTGACTGACCGGACCGCCACAGCGTAAATAGCGTTTCCGCCATTGCACGAAGGAGCAAAGTGCGGCCCATTCCGACCCATCGGGCACGAGCACCACGGCATGGCGGAAGTGCAAAGTCCGCGATGGCGGAAATGACCCCAAAACGGCCCACACCGCCGCCGTACGGCGCCCTAGGTGCAATACCGCCACCCATCTCAGCGGACACCGCAGTGAGCGCCAACCGGAAAGTACGGTGACCGTAAATATACGGAAACGGAAGTAAAAACATGGGCCCGGAACGGGAAACATCCCGCCGTACACCTTTAAAACCACAAAATCCACACAACCACTAAAAACACTACCCTGAGACACACCCCAACCCGTCATCCACCCTAGCGAAACCAAGAAAAATGGGAAAAGTAGCGAAGAAAGCGTGCGACTGCAAGCGGCAGGTCCACTTCTCCCGTGAGGAACTCACCGTGCTAACAGAGACCCTCCAGGAGAATGCTGCCGTCGTCTTCTCCACGCAAATGACCAGGACGGCACTTGCGAACAAGAAGGCCATATGGGCCCTGGTGGCACAGCGTGTAAGTGCGGTGGGGACCGCACCCCGCAACCCACAGCAATGCAGAAAGCGATGGGACGACCTGCGGATACGCGTCCGTAGCATACTTTCTGCCAACCGCAACATTGCCACAGCCACCGGGGGAGGTCCTGAATCACCCATCAAGTTGACCCCCTGGGAAGAAATCTGTGCCTCCACCATTGGAATGGAGAGCATAGAGGGAGTCGGAGGGATGGAGAAAGGAGTGCAGACATCCGAAGAATCAGGTAGGTGGCCCAAATAAAACAATGCTAAATCCACAATTTCCAATCATGTGAAGTACCATGTGTCCCCATAGTGCAACAGAAACACATGTCCAGGAGAACGTCCACACACATTGGCCTGATAGCGCACTTTAAAACTCACAATAAATACATAAATAATTAAAAACCCCTAAAACACCCACTACACGTGCAGCAGGCACACCCTAACTGCAGGCTGCCAAACAACTGCACCCTCAC
Organism: Ambystoma mexicanum; assembly: GCF_040938575.1. Classification (NCBI taxonomy): domain Eukaryota; kingdom Metazoa; phylum Chordata; class Amphibia; order Caudata; family Ambystomatidae; genus Ambystoma; species Ambystoma mexicanum. The sequence continues at coordinate 436,089,465 of NC_090937.1, forward strand.
TCCACACACAAATGAAAGCACCTCCAAGGCCCCGACCCAAATCACCCTCAGGTACCACCCCAATGCATGTGATACAATGCCATTCCAATTCCCACAGACCCATTAATAACCCTCGCCCTCCTTTACTCCACCACAGGGTCCGATCCAAACGACGAGCATCAGGACACCCCTACCAGCACACCTGCAAAGAGGGCCAAGACCAACGGCCAAAGACCCTCCACCTCAGCTGCACGGATCAAGACACGGCAGCAGCACAAATCAGGTGGCAGCACAGAGGAGGGAACATCAACAGGCACCCCAGCAGCCAGCATGCCCACAACACCACCACCACAGGTCCCCCCAATGGATGCCACAGAAGGCACTGCCTCTGGTGGCAGCAGCACCATAGGTGACACCCCATTGATGGCAGCATGCTCCGACACAGAAAACGGGGATGTCGAAGTCAGATCCATCCATGACCTGTCCCAATCCCCCTGTCTGTCCCATCCCATACACCATGAGGATACCACGCAGGGGCACCCACAAGACGACGACTGGCCATCCCCCACAAGCCCTGTGGCAAGGCAACATGAGGTCACCAGCCCCTCTGTGACACCACCGCAAATGGCCATGGCCCAGCAGAGGCAACAGTCCCTCGACCAGTTAATCGTGCAACAGCAGCAACTGGCCACGCTCCTCAAGGACCATGCCGATGAATGTGGGGGCACTAAGGCAGACATAGAAACATTAACTGAGACACTTAGGGCAGAAATGGAGAGAAGTACAGAGACACTAAGGGCACAAATGGAGAGTAGCACCGAGAGCCTGAGAGTGCAAATGGAGAGTAGCACCGAGAGCCTGAGAGTACAAATGGAGAGTAGCACCGAGAGCCTGAGAGTCCAAATGGAGAGAAGCACCGAGAGCCTGAGGGGGGAACTGCATGCGACGTCCAAAGACGTATGTGCCGAACTTGCCGCAGTGCGCCGTGTGCTCACTGAGCTCTCACAAACCCTTAGGGACATGCATGGACGTGAGCAGGCAGAGACATCATCCGTTGCAAGTTCCGTCCAGGGCAGCCCCCAACGTAGATCTGGGAGGAACCTGCGCTCCACAGGCAGGGGTGCCCCTGATACCCGCAGAGGGGGCTTGCAATAGCGACTGCCCACTGACGATGAGCATCTTTGGACACTGGTGTTCGGGGGGGAGGTAGGAGGGTGGAGGGGGTGTTTTGGGCTCACTTGGGTGGCGGGTCGATAGGGTGTTCAACATGATATCACATATGCCATAAACAATGCACGATCAACCAATGAGATGTGTGGACAATGATCTTTGTGTACTAGGCCATCATAGGCGTACAGTCCATATTGTGCATGTACCAGACACACACAGTGCCACGAGTACCGTGTCCATGTATCAGCCACCAGGCGTGAGTGCTAGAAGCATGCATCAATGAGATGCTGACGAATGTCACGGCCCTCCGGTGCCTCGCAGACTCCTTGAGGTGCTGCCACATCCCCACCCTCATCATGCCCATCTTCAGGTGCTTGCAGTTCTGCGTCAGGGGGCATGGGCACATTTCTACGTACGCACATGTTGTGGAGCATGACACATGCCATGACCATCTTTGCAACCTTCTCATGGCGGTACAGGAGTGCCCCGCCAGACCTGCTGAGGCAGCGGAAACGAGTCTTCAGTAGGCCGAATGCCTGTTCAATGACTACACAGGTACGTGAGTGGGCATGGTTGTAGTCCTCCTCATGCTGGTCCCGTGGGTTCCGGACTGGTGTGAGGAGCCATCTCTTCAGTGGATATCCAGCATCACCTGTATGTGGACGATAAACGTATGATGTGGAATGCCATTGCTACGTACGCACACCCCCCCCACCCCACCTTCCTGCCAGGTCATTGCCGAATCACATACCCCACATCATCATGCATGAAATGAGACTCACCGAGTAGCCAGGATCTGTTCCCTGCGTGTCGCTCCATGTAGCGTGGTATTGTAGAGTTCCTCAAGACCATAGAATCATGGGTTGATCCAGGGAATCGGGCACAACAATGTGTAATGATCCTGTTGGAGTCACACACCATTTGTACATTCAGGGAATGGAATTGTTTTCGGTTGCGGTACTGGGCCTCCATGGCATGTGGGATGACCAATTCCACATGGGTGCAGTCGATGGCACCAATGCAACCCGGTATGCCGGCAAGTGCATGGAATCCCACTTTTGTGTTGGTAATTTCCTGCTCCGAGCGTGGTAGAGAGATGTAGTCGTCTGCGTGCTGCAGGAGGGCATCGAGCACTTGCAATAGTGTCCGTGAGAACAGTGGCTGAGAAATGCCATGCAACTGTCCGACTGTGTGCTGGTAGGTGCCTGTGGCCAGGAAGTGGAGTACAGACACCACCTTCAGTAGGGGTGGGATGGCGGTTGGGCTATCTATCATGCTGACAAGGTCAGCCTGTGTCATGTCCACAATGGCGGCTATGGTGTCCCGGTCCAAACGGTAGAGGGTGTGGATCTGCTCATCAGTGAGGATGAACGGATGTGCTCGGAGGCGTGGGATTGCGGGCTGCCTGCGTGGTGGTAGTGGCTGTGCTGGCGGCCCTTGCTGGCCCTGCCTTGGCCTCCTCCTCCTCCTGCGTCTCCTCCGTGCGGCCGGTTGTAGTTGGTGTTCGTCTTCTTCTTGGAGTTGGAGTACTTGCAGTGCTATCAGGTCCACCAGGGCCAACATCGCGAGTCCTGCCGGTAGCATTTCGGAGTGGGTGTGGTTGTGGGAGGAGACTGGGTGTGCAATTTATGTGTTTTCAGGCTGTATGGCCTCCACCTGTGGTGATTCATTCCACCTGTGCAAGCTGCTCTCCCCTTTGGCCGAGCACGTCCCGCACACAACGCTGCAATTCGAGTAATGGCATCTTGCTATTGCAATCATGTATTTGTACCCGATGGCCGTGTAACATTGGTTGATATGTACATTCGGCTATGGTCCCATTGTTTCACATACAATCTTTGCAGTCGCGAACAGACTTGTGAAGGGTCAGTGGAACGTAGTACTCGAGTAACGGTGGGCCCTCATGCATCACTGTACCGAGTTGCACCGACGGGCGGGGCGTCCCATTTGTGGGTGAAGGCAGTTGCCATTTTCACACACAGCCGCACTAGATGGATTAATTTGTGATTTCAAACGGCCACAGATGCCTTTTCGACGTGATGTTGCAAATGAGGAATTCGAAGGGCGGCGCTTTCGGTTTTCAGCTAGCGGCGAGGAGATGCCCACAGGTCTGACTGCAAATATAACGTTCTATTGTTCAATGTCCTTGAGACAGGGGCCATGGCGAGGATGCAATGATTGATATGAATAGTTTGGGATGCGCAATAGCGACGTGGGCGATGAGGCCGGACGTTCCCAAATACATGTTACTTCACAACACTGGAATTCCGGGCTGGGGCACTGTGGATTTTGCAGGCTGCATAACGCACAGACTCAATGGATATTTCTAATGTTATGTGAGTAAATATTCAGGCGTTTTTATACCGGGATGAGGGAATGATGAATGGATGCATGGGCAGATGATTTGATACAGAGTTTGCCATGTACAGGGCTTCTTGGAATCTGTCCGCCTCCCCTGCGCTATGTGATGCAGGGCTGCCATAGTGGGACCATCGTCTATCTGGCCTTGTTGAGCCCTCCCTGTCTCGACGCGCCTTCAGACACTTGTGTCCATGCACGTTAACATTCCCATCTGATGGATTCTGTTTTCACAGACGCATGCACAGGTACACTCGTTTGTGATGGTGTTTGCACCTCGATATAGATGGTTATGAGTCGCAAGTGGTTTTGGGGTGGTGATGATCCTTTGGAGTGGGCTAGCATGCATATGGCTGTGGATTTAGTGTGATCATTGAAGTGAGTTGTTCGAATGTAGTTCTGATGGCCATTGTGTTCTTTTTCTTTTCTTTTGGTTGACAGGTATCTCCTCCCCTTTTGCCACTGCCATCTGTATGCCACTCCTGCAGATGGCTTTTACTCCCGACACCTGCTGCTTCGTGTTAATCAGTGGAGCAGCATTACGATCTTATGGGACGATCGCCAATGGGCCACATGCCCTTACGCAGTACTAGTGGCTCGGAGCAACATTTCGGCCTTTCAGCTGGACTAGTGCCTCCCCATTGGGACGGCCCTGCGGTTCTGTGCGCTTCCATGTTGCCTTTTCGTACGTGAATGTGGCTCTGTGTACCATGATGGAACAGGGCGTCACACAAGTAGTAGCTGGTCATTTCTTGCGGATGCAGCCCACAATGGTGAAATGTGTTTTGGAGTTCATGGCCTAATGGCTGTATGGGCTTGGTGATTTTGTTGTGCATTAAATTTCTATTCTGATATGGGCCGTGTATCGTTCTTCTTTGCAAGTGATGTGGCATATTCCTATTTGGGGAGCGATGTATTGTGAGGAGATCTGCATTGGGTTCCAGCTTCGGAGTTTAGTTGCGTGGTACTGTGCTGGGCGCGTTTGCCTACGAAGCCCAGTGAGGTCAGGGATGGGGGCTGCCAATATGACTGTTTGAATGTTGTCATGCTCAGGGGCGGGGGATTGGGTTTTGTGTAACAGATGCCGGTCAGCCAGGTGGACTGGTGGAATGATGTGATTTTCGGAATATTGCTGGTCACAGGTGCCTGTGTTTGCGTGCGTTTCTTGGTGGGGAACTGTGGTCATGTCCATTGGGATGGCTTTTGTATTCGTGCCATCTGTGCCCTGCAGCTCCCATTGGCCCCTCTTGTGATTCTTTTGTTCGTTGGCATGCATGGGTGACTTGTACATTTCACTGGTTGCATTGTGACTTCATTGCACCTACGGGGAGTTGTACTTTGTGGGCAGGGAGCGGTGTACAGGCACTCAGTGGGGCCGTTTACGGTTGATTCGCGATGCCGTACTTCTCGCCATGACGGAATGGTACTTTCCGCCGTGCTTGATGGCGTTAGGTACATGTCCGCTAGGGTCGGAATTCGCGTACCGTTGCGCCATGGTGGTATTTACGGTTTGGCATGGCGCGCGCGCGCGTACTTGGTGCAGTTAGCGTTGGCGTTCACTACGGTGTCGCTAATGGCATCGTACTTTGCGGTGACGGGTCATAGTCGCACCGAGCGCTATTCGATGGCGGTATTGCATTTCCGCCATCGTTTTTCGATTTCCTCCAGGGTCGTAATGAGGGCCGTTGTCATGGCAGCGGTGGTGCAGTTACGGCTGCTCCGTACGGGGCCGTAATATTGCAGAATAAACAAACGTAGGTTGCTGTTGGATCCCTTACTTGTGTTGTCCATGGTTTAAAAGTGAGCTGAGTGCGAGGAGGCTTCGTTGAAAAAGCGACGCACCAAACTGTGTAAAGTTCCCTCCTGTGGCTCCTTGCAAAAATGGTGAAGGTAAAGAAATATAAAGCGGAGGTCAATCCAACCTACAAGTTAGTTGTATGGGGCATAGACAACCAGCTACAAGGGACATGATAGTAACACGTGTATTAACTGCTGTATGTGTAATCTGATACAGAGTAGGACTGTATGGAAGTAGTCTCTGTATGTCTAGGCTCTGTTTGTGTGACACAGTAGCCCGATGATATTCTAAATAATGTCCAGAAGGCCTGGATAAGAAAAATGTCTTCTTCCAACATCCTGCTCACCTTAACGTACTATCAAGGTTAGAGAGATGGCACATATGTGAATGCCATCCAGCTTTGCATCTGCACAATGGGCAAGTTCCTCTTGCCTCCAGTGTCCAGCTGTTATTGTTATCATAGCTAGTGGTGTTCTGGGCCCCGTTAATGAGGCAGCAGTATGGAAGTGCCAGTGATAGGGTGTCCTGGTATGGCACCAAAAGCTTGTAAATAACAAGCTGATTGCACTTTTAGTGCGCATTCGGTGCGGTGAAAAAAAACGTAGCCCATAATGGCGCACAAGGGAAGCGGGGGTTGCAGGTGTGTCCCCCGCTCTCCTAGTTCAGCATTATGGGCTGCAAGGTTTGCAGTGGTGTCCCCCGCGTGCCACAAATGTAAAGCAGGGGACAAAAATGCACATTCGGAAAAGCTCGAGTTACAAAATGCGCAAGTCGGCTCTACTATTTTGGAACTGAAGCTTTTCCAATACGATCTTTTAACGTAGATTTGATTTCCTCAAGAGTACATTTTCCCCCTTTGCGTCAGCCCGGCTCTAGCCTTGAGGACTCGTGAAACATTAGGGATCTGTGTGCATCTGCATATCTCTGGGACCGCAGTGCGCCTTGGAGGACGCCCATAAAACGAGCTAAGTACAGCACGTTAACTTCTCTATTCAGCTTTGTCCTATCGGAGATAAGCTGGTGGGTGGTGGGACTAAAGTGTGGCTCGAGCCCGTAAGCATGAAACTGCCATTTTGGGATGTGTTTGCATGCCTGGTTATGCTTCCTTCATTGCAGACCCTCTTCTCCAACTGTCCCACCTTTCTTTAATTTACTGGCACATTCTATTGAACTGAACATGCAGTTTGGCTTTATTTCGTCCTGTTTCATTCACTCGGATTGCGGGTTGGCTTGTCTAACATGTAGCAGAATTGCCATAGTGTAATTGTTATCATGAACAGAAAGCGGCAGTGCACGTTTGCTTTGTGGAGATGTGTTCACCAGTTTATTATTCTACAAGAACTTTCCAGAGCATGTTAAGAGCCTACCTTAAAAACATTTCAAGCTGCTAGATTAAGTACAATTCCTTCTGCAAGGGCACAAAGAACAATGGCAAAAGTGCAGATTACACACTATTTAGGGCTTAAAGATAGATCTGACTTTATGAGTGACACTGCAATGCTTTACTGTAGTGAAGCTTTCACAAAGCAAGAAAATAGTCACTTTTAGTAAAGTAGTAAAAGTTTTTGGACTCTCGTGTAACATCGGAAAAATAATCCACGACATCAATTACCCAGGTCACCTCTCAGAATAGTCTTCAGGAGCAGCACAAGATGGAGAACATGTTCAGAGTATGACTGTAACAACAAACTTAGCTCCTTCTGCCCTAGCTCAAGAAGTACTAGTGATAGAGCTCATCAAACCCAAACCTTAGGACCCGCAGAAGTGCTTTATCATGCATAAAGGATGGAGTAGGCTTGACTGAGTTGAGTGAGGAGTGGAGAATGGATGTCTTCAGTTATCTTGATCTCAACCCTTATGTCTAAGTGTTCCCCCAGAACAATAACTGATGTTGTGGCTGGTAGAACGTGGAATGCAGTGGGAGTAGAACTGGAATTTGGATGGAATGGAAAGAAGAGAAAGGCAGGCCAGTGATATGGATGAATAAAGAAGGACAGATGTGCACACCGTTTCTTCGTATTGTTTAATGTAACGACAGTTGTATAATGGAGGTATACATCAATTTGGCGATGAGGAGATCACTGATCCACACGTGTAAAGAGAAAATAAAGGGCCCGAGTGACAAAGGATTGTGAAGGAATGATGGCCTGCAGAGGATGCTAAAAGGGAATAGCCTATGAAGATGGCTGGTCAGAGAAAAAAGGATTAGTAGATACTTTGACATTGGAAAGCAGCATGAGTGGTGACCTAAGGAGGAGGTCATAACAAGACACCAAGGAAACAAGAAACAAAGAGGATTAAGGGTCACAAGAAGATCCTGGACCGATAGCTAAGGAATGAACTGAACAAGATGCTAAATAGAGTAAAGGCATCAGTGATGTAAATGGGGTATAAACGAAACACTGCCAGACACAGGAAGAAACAAACAAAGATATGGTCGATGAGAGGCGCAGCGTAGTACAACGTGTTACTGGTGGCAAAGTGCACAGTGATACCGTTTCAAATATAAACTGTGCAATATTGGTAGTAAAAGCAAATTCATGAGGCTGCATGTTAAGGCATATTAGTAATGAGAAGTTCCCGTATGAAAAGGGCTTTTTTTGAAAGACCAGGCTTGTGTCACTTACCAGAGCGCAAGGCCTGCATTCCGGAGACCGATAATAGAGTCGCCCTGTAGTGTCATGAGTTAGAGGAAGCGATGTAAAACCGGAAGGCAACATGCGTTCATATTTGTTTGTGACAGAAGAAAAAAAGAATGTTACCATAACAACGGAGTGAATGCGAGCAAAACGAAGTTTCTGATGCTGTACAATGAACATTCCAGAAGAAATAAACAAAGTTACGAATTAAATGTATAAGATTGCTGTAATGCGAATATACGGCACAACTAGTAGAATGCTATTGACAGTGTATTGTGAAGGATTAATGTATACGGCAACCTTACAGCTTGTAGACGGCAATGAAATTCCGCATGACTAATAGCGATTTCAACATGTTGAAGTTATTAATACAGCGACCCAAAACTCAAACAAAGTAAAGTAATTAAAGGCACAAAGTCAAAGAGGTTTCTAACAAATAAAGGTCACGCAAACCAAAAGTACAGGTGGAAATGGAAACAAATACAACAAATTAACAAGCAAAAGCACAAGGAAAATAGGAAAATACAGTACAAAGGTTTAATTATAACTGGAACAACACAAATACAGTAGTATGTAGGATGTAACAGTGCACACCACGCCAATGGTGGAAAGGGGCAGTAACAAAGTGCGAAACAGGATTGAAGAATAACAATAACTCAAACTGAGAGTTATTCGACAAGAAGGGCCAAAGGCCTCTGATAGAAGTAGTGAAGTTACAACACCTGCACCTGCACAGCGAAGCCAATAACGCTGCACTCAACACAGGGCAAAAATACCAGTTCATAACCAACAATAACAACCGAGAGGAATCTTAACAGAGCAAATAAGGACAAAAAGGCTAGGCTGATACATCGGCACAGCAAGAGCAATAGAGATATTGTGACAAAAGAGCCAATTCTAAGCCTATACTGTAGTGGACAGTGATGTCTAGCACATCACGTTCAAAGCACTGAAGAATTAATTTCCAAGATAAATAAATATGTCATCGGACAATGTAGGTGGAGATATAAACCCACCTCAAGACATGTGGCGAATGCCTATATCCATGAGTTTAGTCAGTTATCAACACCGCCCAAACCCATTCAACCTTGAGCCACATGATGACTAGGGACGGCCCTGGCAAGAGTGGGTGGATGAGTTTGGGGAATTTCTAAGAGCACTGGGAAGTGAACATTTTCCAAACAAATTGGACATATTTATGAATCTGGTAGGAAAAGAAATGAAGAGTGTCATCAAGTCAATAATAACTGAAGAGAGAACATCATACCAGCTTCTTATTGCTGCCATAAGTGAAAGATTAATAGTTCCACCTAATAGAGATTATGAGCGCTATGCATTTAAACAGTGCACATAAGGGCCACAGGAGACAATTGCACAGTTTGTGTTGCAATTACAAGACAAAGCGATGTATTGTGAATTTGTGAACCTTAATAATGAAGAGGCAATTAGAATAAGAATAATTGAGAGTTGCATGTCATCGCAGTTTCTGAAACATCTTCTGAGAGTACCCCTCCTGTTGAAAGATATCCTGGAGTTATCTTTCAACTGATTTAGCATGCAGAAAGGCAGACCGGGATCAGATTGGCCAGCTAGACCCACACCCAGGCAACTGTTTGAACTCAGAAGTCCAAGCTGGATCAGCCACACCAGTCCCTTACATGAAAGGGTCATGATCCAGAGTTGCAGATGGTCCAGAAGGAAGGGACAAGCCAGTTGAACAATGTCACTCGTGACATAGGACAATAATGCTCATGTAACACATTGGAAAGATCTTCGGCAACCCCACAAAGGAGTGATCCTTGATCCCAGCGTTGGCAAGAGGAGGTTGGGAGAGAACGTGTGTAGAGAACATCCGTGAGAAGCTCAAGCAGAGAGGAAATGGGTAAAGGAAATGGGCACAGGCACAGCTAGTGGCAGCACAGAACTGGATGGGCGTGTGTCTCAGTTTGCATGTAGGCATCATCCAAAGCATACACATTCTAGAGAAAAAAACAAGAGGTAGAATGAAGAGTAAAGAACGTAAGGCAGGATGAGATAAAAAGGCAGGAGGAGAGTTCAGTGGAGAGAGTGAACCAACGCAACCCGAAGTGACAGGAGGTAAGGGCATGGAAATTAATGCCCCAAGGGATGCAACATATGATTGACATAACCTGATCAATCAGGAACTGTTGATGCTCATTCAGAGTCAAAGGTTACTGATATCAGGGGGAAGTGACAAGGGCAAAGGGATACAGGAGTCCATGCCCATTATTCAAATAACTTCAATAAGAAATGAATCCCTGCGAGTCACAGACAGAGCCTTTTTGGAGTCCCGAGAGACAAGCTGTCAAATATATGGGAATAGCTGAGGCTGCTTTGACCTGTTTGCCATACTTCAATTTAAACATTTGTCAGACAAAAAGTGTCAAACTTTGCAGCTTTCCAATAATGCTAGAACCACCAACACGTGTCAAAGAAGAGACTATTTGGTAAACCCAAAGGGAAGTAGAGGTATTGAAGCCTCACGTGTTATCCTGGAGATACAATCTAACATGCCGCATGTCAATGGCAGGGGAATTCAGATCATGAAAAAGCATCACACATGTCTGCAAAGTAGAGAGGAGGGATCAGAGGAAGGAGAGAACCAAAGGCAAAACTGGTCTTTGACATACCTTGTGCCCTAACGTTTCCCACAGAAAGAGGATAGCTTACTGAAAAACCACAACCATTAATGTATAAATCTAATTAAACACTTGTATTGTTTACACTGCACTCGGAATTTCCTTACATCAAACACACATGGAAATGGACGTTTTTTATATATTTGTTTAACTTGCATGTAAATACATTGTTTTATAATTTCATGCTTTTCTATGGGGTTATGCAAGGCTCATGGAGCCGAAGTGTCAATCAAATACAATTGGAGGAGTTCAGCATTTGCTTTAGGGTGCCCACCTTCTGGATCACCACTTCTGCTCTAATGTCTGCTCTGCCAGCAACTGTTCTTGTACCTGCAGTCTGCCTTTAATTACACCACCTTTTCTATGGTTCATAGAACTGGTGGAAGGACCGGGATTGTCCCGGCTAAGATTTTGCCCTGATTGGCTACATTTCCGAGCATCTCCCCAGTTCTAGAGGACCCAACATGTGCTAGCTAATCAGGATGGTGAGGCTCCAGAAGCAGTTAGTGAAGAGGCTTCTTATTTGTTATGTTTTCAAGTTTTAAGATGGCCACTGCCATGAAGCCAATGCCGTGGAAGCAGAGTAGGTTTAGGGAGCCTGGATTACAAGTTGTAGACTCAGTTAAGCTTTTAAAGTACACTATTGACAATGGAAACCCACACACCACCTGACAATCTCCAGCTTAGCCCCCAGCTCAGCCCCCAACGTGCACACCTCTCAGAACATTTATTCAAATCTGTTAGGGTGTTTTTGTAAAGTCCAGTAATGTCACTGGGCCTAGTAAGATAGTTGTTTTTCTTTGTCTCTTGTTCCCCTCCCTTTGCTTGGTCGCGCTCTGAAACACTTGTGTATGAGCGCGATATAAATAAAATATCATATCATATCATAACAGGGTTACACCCCTTAGGTTTAGCCTGAACTTCCCAAAGGATTGGCAGCAATGGATGAGTGGCCAGGCTTAGTTTCGGAGGGAGGAGGTTTATAGTGAGTCACACAGAACTCAAAGCATACACTTAGATCAAGGACACTCGTACACACTATAAGTTTTATTAAAAATAAGTATTTATTTATATACAGTGAGGCTTCTAGGATTCAAGCAAGGTAAGTAATACCACACAATAATATAAGAGGAGAACATTTGTACATTCACAGAGTTGGATACTTCAGAATAGCACTAATGGTAACAAATCACATAAGCAATCCTCCTGAAACATAATTGCATACTTATCAATCCTTTGATAAGTTTTTATCCATTTAGCTTAGCCTATTTTAGGAAGTCCAGCCCTGTAAAAGGTGAGTCTCAAAAAGTCAGATGGGACACTGGGGCAACAGTGTCCATGGACTGAAGAAGATAAGGCAAGAAAGCATAGTTCGGGAATCAAAGGAGCAGAGTACATCAGAAACTCTTCCAGGTTGCAGGTTAGTAACAGTCAGAATTATTTTTGCAAGGAAATATACAGTTTCCCTATCCGAATTTTTCCAAGAACAAGTGTCCTAAGGCAAGGTAGAGCACAATGGGTTGTCCACCCCAATGTAGCTCAAGGTAAGCCTTGAAGGGGTGCAAGAATTAGCCGTATGCAACCAACAGGAACAAAAAGAACAATGCAGCAGGCCCCAGGTAAGTACATAGGATTGGGACAGTACCTTTTCAATGAAGAAAACAATGGAGAAGGACGTTCCCAAAGGTGAGGTAACAGCAGACCTCAGTTCGTGTTTCTTGGCCTTGATGGTTGAAAAAATAACTTTGGAGGGATCAAATGGTGGCAGTCTTGCAGTGGGGCACCCAGCAGATGATCTTTATGGCACTGGCTCATTGGAGCCCTTCACAGACTTCGGTACAGCAATCGTTGTCAACCGGCAGACTTCTCTCTGGTTCTCGGTCCTCGACTCGGATGATGGGACGTCTTGGAGCGGGAAAGCATCACTGCAGGCCCAGAGGGATGCCCACAAGGTTTTAGCTGAAACCGCGCGTCACAAGACAATGCACGTCAAAATGGCATAGGTCCTAAGGCATTGGGAGATTGCAGTCCATGGAGGTCACAGCTCTTCGAGGGACAGCGCTAAATGCAGGTGGTCTTGAGACTGAAGACTCTCACCAGTCCAGCGGAGGAAGAAGACTTCAAGAGATCTTCCATGTTACTCAGAATTCAGGGCAGGTTTGCCACCGGTCACTCAACGGCTCTGGTGGTCGCTTGTAAGTTGTTGGGAATGTACTTTTTTGAATTTGTCTTTGGATCTTCAGTCCAGTGGTTAACTCTGAGGTTCATCTCCAGGACCCTCGCCTTTTATGCAGGAAAACTGACTGAGCCCAACAATCACCAGGCATGCATTCATTCAAACTTGGTGGGTGGCTGTTCAATGGGGATAACCTGCCTCCCTGCAAAAACTGGTTCCAAGCAGGAACACTGGCAGGAAGAAAACCAGGGGAGTTTGTATTACCTCCCCACTTCCTGTCCTTTCAGGCACTCAGCGTGTCTTAGTGGGCTTTCCGAGAGAAGCCTGCCAAAGACAAAAGACTCATCAACACCTCCCCCACCCAGGCAGATAGAAGAAGGCTCAAGAAAGACCAAGTCATCCAGAGCAGGGCTTAAAAAACTACAGCCACGATTTTAGGCAAATGGTGATCCTTGTGTCCCTTGCGGCAACTTCAAAGGCAGCCTGCAACAAAAGTCCTCAAAATGTCATGCAAAAATGTACACTGGACCAGCCTGTCAGATTAATTTGGAACAGTAACTAAAAGTTACTGGAAAACCGAGAAACGGGGGAATGTTTCCCCTCAGCAGTCCACTTAAGGTTGGGTGTTCTGATCTCGTAAAATAAAATCCAGGTGCAACCGTTCTCAGTCAACCCTATTGGTCCTAGTTCCACGGGTCAGACTATCCCGTATGGGGGGCCGAGCCTTCTCAGTGGCCGCTGCGAAGGCATGGAATGCTCTCCCCACTCCTTGCGAGCTGTCCCTGACTATCTCAGTTTTCACCTCTCCCTAAATACTCTGTTGTTCTAGGTCACCCATTCAACTCTGGGTCTTTTTCTGTCACTGTTAGCGCAAGATGCCTTCGGGCGAACGTGGGCTCTACAAGTTTATATAACATAACATAATATAACAAAAGGTGTGCCCCTGCCATGATAACATAAAATAAAAAGGGAAGCTCATGGAGCTCCCAGCAACACTGCACAGAAAGTGCTTCCTGATGCAATAACAAAATGTAGATGCAAGAAAAAATGGAGGAAAGCATAAATCCATTAAAAAGTATTAAAAATAAGGTAAAAGGGTTTCCATGGTTAGAGTAAAAGAATCAGTGTGTGTGGAAAAAGATTCACACTCACTCAGGAGAATCAGTACAAAAATCCAATAGTCCAGCAAAAATGCTGGGGGACTCACAAGGTAGGGAGAATTTCACTTGAAAAGGAAAATCTACCTAACAAACGTAATAATACAGCATTCCAACATTCTCTGAGCTGACAGAAATTCACCATTCATGGTAACCAGCATGGCATGCAGATAGGGCCTAGCTCTCCCACACAACACCTTCATGGCATCCCACACTCACACAAAACAGTCAGAGCACTAGACTAATCGATTGGCTGTTGGAATGCTGTAGGAGTGCCTTGTACAAGTGTGTTCTGTTTGCTGTGTCAGGTTTGAAGTCTGTTGTCAGTTATCACCTCACTGGTCTTGAGGTGATATCTGACAACAGACTTCAAACCTTCTGCGGTACACTACATTACCCTGCAGAGGCCTCACACTTGTTTACATCCCTCATTTGTTATTGTGGGAGGACTGCTAGGATATGGTCTTCAGGTCTAAAGGTGCTTTGGGCTGCCTGAGGGTCACACTTCTCCAACTTGACTAACGTTACTTTGCCCTTGCAAGGGCATTGCTATCAGTGCACTGATTTGTACTTTTAACCTGTGCTTCAGTAAACAATTTCTGTTCACTTACTTGCAGTTTACTTTTTTATATCTACAACATGTTTGCTCTATTGGAACCAGTTACAGTTTTTAGCTTTTCATGCTGCATGACATTGTTATTTTTTCTGCAGGTTTTATTAGTGTATGCGTTGAATTTGAGGCCTCATTTCTGCCCTACTTGTGTTTTCTTAGTGCATCTGAGAGATTGTAACTTTACCACATAGAGTTTGCTATTGTCCTCCACTTAGCCAATCAAAATGGTTTGCGGGCAGTCAATTACTACTGGGATTGACTGCATTCTGAACATTCTGTCTTCAGAAGCAGGCAGGGAAACAACAATGCAATTTCCAGTCAAGATTTTATTAAACAAGACACTTCCTCTCCTGGAGGCCCTTTCTTTGATTCACAACACGAGAAAGAGAAAACATTGGGAAATGCTTTAATTTCCTTAAAAATAAATCATTTACTTTTACATGACATCTAACGCATGCTCGTGTTAAATCTGTTCTAGTTCAACCAAGTTGAAATTAAAATGTTTGACTTATGAAGACGGCCATGTAATTTAAATACTACAAAATATAATCACATTTAATTTACTAACTCAGTTTTTCTATTTACTTTACTCACACTTAAAGTAACTTTCGTATCTTTTCCTTCACCATCAAAACGCCAAAACATGTATTGCTACAAGCCCCATGTGCTAAAAAATTGCATAGACCTTTGGAGAGTTAATTATTGTGTGTGATAAGGACCCTATGGTGTCTTACTGGGGCCATTGTCTTAGATGCTTGTATGAATTGGTGTTCTGGCCCCATGTTATCTGTTGCTTTGATGTTAAGTTGGCTATGGCTTTACGTCACTTCCACTTCGGGTATAGTGCCCGCCTGAGTCTCATGTTAATGTGAAAGAGTGCTCTAAAACATGTACACCTTACAAGCAAAGCTGATTATGCCCACGGGCAAAGCTTAATTCTGCAAATGTGTTAATTATATACAGGACTTTTAGCTGCCTTGTTACCACATAGGTCTTCGTTTTATAGTGTGAATCAGGCTACAGCTTCCAAAGATATACTCTTACCACTGTACACACATGGTTTACATTTTCTCTCTAGGGTCATGCAACATGAGTGTCAACTTTAGAAAGTGTAAGGCAGTAACTTTTTTTGTTTTGGAGACTTACCTGATGAGGGATTTACAGCTCATGGGGAATTTGATGTGTTATGGTAAATGTGCGTGTTCTCTGGAGAGACTGGTGCTTGACTGTACTGTTTGTTTAATGTGTTCTTGGCAGCTGCAGACTCTAGCAAAAGGCTTGTGTTGCAATTTGGTTCTGTTCCTACAGTGCGACTGTTTGTTTTTGGTTGTGTCATGTGGCAATCTTGCATTTGGATTGTATCCTCCCACCAGCAGCAGTGCCAGCTGGAAAGGCCTGGAGTCTGTCTGGGAACGGTCCACTCAAGTGTGAGTGCAGTTTATGGTCCCCAGGTGTGGTAGGCCCGGTGCTTGCACTGGTGTTTGGTGTGTGGCGGGTCCTACTTGTATGACTGTGGTGAGGTTGGGCCCCTACTCCATGGCACATGTGTTTCTAGTGTTTGGGAAGCAGGAGATTGACATTTGGTCAAAGCCCCAAATGTGTGAGTGAGCAGAAATTCTACGAAAGTCTCTTCCTTGTGGGCGCTTGTTTCCTGGAGGGCATTTATGTGCACTTTTTGTGTCACTCATATGTCTGTGTGGTATGAATGATCCATATACACAGCGTCATTGAATGTTGCAAGTATATGTTCTTGACTGCACCGCATGCGTTTTATTTTGAGCATGAGGCCTGCTCTCCTTTGCATCTTGCCTTAGTGTTTGTGATGTCATTGTGCAACTAGAAGGTTCCAGGTTGTGCATCTATGAGGATGCATGTCGTGCTACAACGTTTTTGTGTGATTGTGGGATCTCATCAAGATGTTGTGAGAGAGAAGTGTTGTGCCCTGTCTGTATGTCCTGTTGGCAACAGTTAATGGATAATAGAATGTTGGTGTATGATGAGTGCCTGTCAGCTCAGAGAACATTACAATGCTGTGAGGGTGTTTGAATGATTGTGTGTCAATTCGGGGCTGAACTGGAGTGGGTCAGGTGGGCGGCGGTTGTCCCTTGTCCTTTATGTTCAGGAAATGCTTAACGGTCTCCATGTTGAATCGATTGTAATAAAGCCTTCCTAAACTCTGGCCTCTGCTTCCCGTAAGTGGTAATCCTAGACACATAACACCATCAACATGATCCTGCTCAGTTGGGCCTTTGAAGGAAAGGCCAAGAGAAGAAAGGGAATGCATGTTACGGCCTGTTTGAAACTGTTAAATGCTCACCCCCATCCTAACTGTTAGCACTAGGGCTAGGCGAACATTCATCAAGCCTTGAATAACTGTATACTGCACAATACCCACTGGTCCTGCATGAACCCCTGGGGTTTGCCAGTATTCAGTAATGGGGGCTGAACCTTTACCAAGGGTTTGACAGATGGGGATCTGTTCAGTGGGCCAATCAAGGTCACTGGCCCTCATTACAACACCAGCAGTAACCAATGGCGCTATTAGCACCATGGTTGCTGCCGGTATTGTAACAAGTCTGCCATGGTGCAATGGGGAATACCACCCCATTCCACGGTTGCCGGGGCGGTAATTCCCCATGCACCATTGGCCTTTTCCCATTACCATTTTTGCCCCATAGGCTGAATGGGAATGGGGAAGGCGGTAATTCCGGTACCGCAAATTGCGGTACTGTAATTACCTTCAAGGTCCCTTTGCGGTTTCCTACTTTAACGGCTGGTCCAGACCAGCCGTTAAGGTCGATAGCCGCAAAGGGACCTCGTAATTAGGCGCTAAGGGGTTAACTGCGCTGCAGCCTTTTACGGCACCGTTAACCCCTTAGCGCAAGGGTCGTAATGAGGCCCACTGAATATCTTAGAATGATGTGGTGTGCTCTGGGGGTTTTAGATGCCCTATAAAAAGGACCAGACATACGTTTTGGACTTTGTGATTTAGATGCATTTGTGTGAGGTGGTTAGTGATCTTATCTGCAGGTGTGTTAGATTTCAGTACTTTTTGGTCTGTATGTTTCCCCTTTAGTCTTTTTGTGGGTTTATTAAGTCTCCTTTGTCGTCTTTCCATGTAACTAAAAGCACACGAAAATACAAACAACGTTTTCCCTGTCCTTTAAAATGTTCCTCTTGCCCTTTGTGTCATCACATAAAGTTTAAAAATGCAAACAATAAGCCCCTTTCTCTTTCGTATTCTTATTCCCATGTGCCTGTGTCTTTGCCATGCAATGTCTTTTAGTTACCTTCCTATGTTTGTCAGAGAACATAGTGTTAATCCATTTGTTTGCCCTTGTCATTCAAATGTCTTTGTTATGGTGTAATGATAGTCCTTCCTCAGAAGGGAGTTAAAATCATAAAGCAGGTCAGGGATTTGGACAGGGAACAGTTGACGGCAGAAGTGGAGGTTGACTTCTCATGGAATGAGGATGTTAAATGACAAGTGGTGGACTCAAATGAGAATGGTGTACCTCTTTCATAATGGGCCTAGCAAGTGTCAGGTGCCAACAGTAGGAGCAGGCATTAAATGAGGTGGGAGAGTCATGAAGGAACAGAAGATGAGGCAAACCTTCCAGTGGAGAATTTTCCAGAGAGAGAGGCGGCATTGGAGGAGTCAAGGCTAACTACAGAGGGTTTTTTCACTACCTCAGTGGTGAAGTCAGAGGGTGAGGTGGAAGAGGAAGGACTGTATTAAGGAGTCCATATGCTAGAGGTGTTGCATATGATTGGTGAAGACTCATACTGGACTTACTGCAGAATAAGCACATTGCAGTTCCAGATACACTGGAATGGTTGCTGGGCAATACCTTCACAAACTTTGGAGTTGGAGAGGAGATGGTCGTAATGGAGGGAAAGGGCGCAGCCGAGATGTTAGGATACCCAGAATCAGATGGTAAGAGGATGCACATGGTGGTACAGGAGACAGATGAGAAACAGGAGGTGGTCACCCAGAAGATGTCTCAGAAGCAGAAATAGACTAAAGACTCTGTGCCTGCGACTGCTCTACCAGAAGGTGGAAGGCAGGCATAACCATCTACTGTCAAGTTTAAGGTCGTACAGGGGAAATCCGCCCCACCACGGGCCAACACTGTGCCTCCCTCGTCATATTCCTGGGCAAATTGTAACCATCCATGGTAGAAGACTATAGGAGGTCAGGACAGCATTGTGATACGCAACCTATGCAAGACAACATTGAAGTGTACATCAGAGTAGGATTGCTCCGTTACTGGCAACAAGGAATTTGCAATGCGAAGCATTGAGTCGGTCCATATGTTTTGAAGTCTGGGGGCGCTAAATTGCTCCTGCTTGGAGCAAGACTCCCATAACGCCATGTTGTGGTTGGCGGATTAGGACTTTCTTGTGGTTGCCAAAAGACAGGTGACGCCATGTTGTTTTTGGCGAAAAAGGCTTTGTGGTTGGCGCAGTGTACGCCATCTGTCGTACAACAACCAGGGGCATCTTTGGGTGCTAACATCATGCCCCCCAGCATGCCTGGTTTAAAAGGAGAACGGCGGTGGAAACGGTGAAGCAATACAGGTGCGTGTATATAGAAAGCAGGTTCCCATGTCCGTTCAGAAAGCTGATAGCCTTTCCAATGGGTAAGGTATTGTAAGGCTCCACGATGGAAATGTGAATCTCAGATTTGTCCCTCTTCATATTCTGGGTGTTGATTTCAGAGCATGAGAGGAGGCGGAATAGCCAGATGATACAAGGAAACTTCTGGATGAAAAGGTTCGAGTAGAGATGATTGGAATACCGGATGTTTGCCATGTTGCAGGGAGATGTAGTTTAAAAGCAACGGGATTCATTGGTGATTTTGCAAGGTCCAAAGTATCTGGGGCCAATTTGCCTTTGTGTAAATGAGCTGGTAGGTATATACTGGATAACCAAACTTGATCTCCAATGCGAAATGATGGATATGGATTACGATGTTGATCAGTGTACAGTTTGGCATCTCTATGGGCTGTAGCCAGATTGGATAAGGCTTGCATTTGTATTTCATGTAGTAGGGACAGGGTTTCTTAAGCAGAAGGAACAGAGGAACTGTGAGTGGGCAGTGCAGGTATTCAAGAAGAGTTGAATCCATAATTACAGTTGCATGGCGTCATACCGATTGAGTTATGAAGGGAATTATTGTATGAAAATTCTGCAGTGGTAAGAGGTCTACCCAATCATCTTGGATGGCTGAAATGAAACAACGTAGATATTGCTCTAAGATTTGGTTGATACACTCTGTGATACCGTTAGACTGGGGATGATAGCCAGATGACATGCACGTTTGGATTCCTGAGCTTTTACATAGGGATCTCCAGAAAACAGGTATACTGAGATCTACAATCATAGATGATCGATTTGGGCAGACCGTGAATATTTATTTAGCAGAGTTGGCTCATTTCCAAAGCTGACGGTATCTAAGAGCATTTTAGAAAAAGTGTCTACTGTCAACATGATGACTGCACAATTTCTGGAGGGAGGCAAGTCCACAATTAAATCCATTGCTATTCTTTCCCAGGGGCGGGACAACACTGAAGGTTGAAGAATTTGCCAGGAGGTTTCTGTTGAAGTGTTTTGACTTTTCCACACACATGGCATGCACAACAATATTGCTCTACTCAAGTGCGTAAGTGTGGCCACCAGGAATGTTTTTGGACCAAATGCAAGGTGGACTTGATGCCTCAATCTCCTGCAAGTTTAGAACTGTGGCACAACTCCAAAACTTGTCTTGGTAGGTGCTCCGCGGGTATGTATATGGCTGAGCCCAGAAACCACAAGCCATCTTTTTCTGTTAAATTTGTTAAAGATGGATCCGTACTCGAAGAGGCTTGGTTGATTTCTTGTAGAAAGGTCTGTATAAGACCTATGAAGGAAGTGTCAGGGAACTCTTCTTAAACTGTTGCAGTTTATGAAAAGGAGCTTCCATGCGTGATAATGCATCCGCAATGACATTTTCAGATCCTGGAATAAATGTCAGATGTAAGTGGAACTGGGAGAAAAGTATACACAACAAGCTTGATGGCTATTTCGACATTCAAAATACTGTAACAGGATAGGATTGCATTGGTCACTCCTCAATTCGACTTCCTGCTTGGCTCCTAGTAGTGATGGAGCCACTCTTTACAGGCCAATTTCAGGGTTAAAATTTATTTTTCGAGAACCCAATAATTTCTCTCTGATGTTGTTGGGGTTTTAGAGTAATAAACCAAGGGATGTTCTTTGTTGTCGGGTTTCCTTTGTTTGAGGGCTATCCCTATTGTCCCGTCAGATCCGCCTGCCTCCACAACAAACATCAAGTGTGGATCTGGGGAAATCAGAACTGGTGCTGAGGTGAATTTATTTTTGAGGGCTATAAATGCCTTCTCTGCAGTCTGGTTCCAAAGAAAGGCAATGTTTTTCTTTATAAGGGAGGTGAGTGGACGAACCAATTGAGAAAAAGAGGGTATCAACTTTCTGTAAAAGTTTGCTAGTCCTAGAAATCTTTGGATTTCCTTTACATCACATGGACATTTCCATCTAAGAACAGCCAAGAATGTGTGTGGATCCATAGAAATGCCTTCAGATGATAATATGTAACCTAAATAGGGTACAGTGTTGTAATCAAAGAAGAACTTTTCTGGTTTTACCTGACGGTGGTTATCCTGAAGACACAGAAGGGCCATTTTTACATGAGGGATATGTTCGCTGAGTGACTGAGAATAAACCAGGAAGTCATCTAAATAGACGATTGTGAAACTGAAGGTCAGCGAAGAGGGTAGAAGCGATCTATATAAAGTTGAAAAATGGCAGTTGCGTTTGGAAGGGCATGACTGCATACTCAAAATGACCGAAGGGAGTCCAGAATGCTGTCTTCCATTCCTCTCGTTCTTTATATGGATCAAATTATATGCTCCTCTGAGGTCTAATATCGTATAGATCTTGGCTGACTAAACCGCATCTATGATGTCCGGAATGGGAGGACGAAGATATTTATCTTTCATGATTACCACATTTAGCCCTCTAAAATCTAGACATGGTGCCAATTCCATGGTATTTTGTTTGGGACTAAAAAAGAGAGAAGCACCTGCAGGAGACATTGATTCTCTGATAAGGCTGTTAGCCAGGTTTTGACTCAGGTATTCCCTCAATGCTTCTTTTTCTCGAGAGGTCAGATGGAACATCTAATTAAATGGAACATTGGTATCAGGAAGTAATGAGATAACACAATCCTCTGGCCTGTGCGGGGGTAAGGATTGGTCTAGTTCATTGCAAAACACTTTGTTGAAAGACTGTTAATGTTTCTGGATGGTGGTACACACCACCCGGTTGTTGTCTGTATGCAATACAGTGAGTAAGGCAACAAGGAATATGAGTCTTGTTTCTTGAACACAGTGATGAATAAAATGTTCTGACCCCAGGAAAACTCTGTGAGCCCTCCAATCTATGTATGGCTTGTGTAGGGTAGGTCATGGTATCCCAAGGGTCAAAGGGAATTGGGAAGTCTGTATTTTGTCAAACACAACGGTCTCTGAATGACGGTTTATCCACATGAACATGGGAGCAGTATTGTGAAATATAGGACCACTGACCAGTTCCCTGCCAACCACACCTTCTATCAGCACAGGTGGTGACTTGGCGGATGAAGGTATTTTGTTTTGTGAATCCCAGGTAGTGTCCATAAAAAGTCCTGCTGCCCCCCAATCTAGAAGAGCTGCAACCTGGTTCGAACAATCTTCTGGTAGATGGAGGGACACTTTGAGGACTTGTAATTGTTTGTGGCTCATATTGGCTGACCGTATTGGAAGGAATTCAGGCACTTTGAGACTTTCCAATTTCTCACAAGTCCCAGTCTCATCTAAGAGCAGGATTGTAGTTTTCCTTCTTCCGAGGAGGAGCTAATGGACAAGAGCAGAGAAGATGGGAAGATGAACCACAATACATGCAAAGACCTTGTGTATGACGTCCAAGTCTTTCTCCTGAACTTAGAGATCTTCTTGCAGCACCTATTCTACATAGGATCTGTGGCATCAAGGTTTGGTTCTGGTGGCATCAGTGAAGACTGGATAGGATGGTAGTTGAGGCTCTTGCCTTTCTCCATTCTTCCTCAGACTCCTGAATATGAAAATCTATTTGAATGACCATCTGGACTAAGGTGTCAAGAGTTTGGGGTCTCTGAATTCGGGAGACTTTGTCCTTCAACTCCTCTGATAGTCCTCAAAAATATAATGTCATACAACCTTCATTAGACCAGTTTGTTTGAGTGGCCAAGTGTTTGAACTTGGTGGTGTATGCCATTATGTCCATGTTTCCTTGTTGGCAATCGGGTAGGTCTTCTTGTACAGTATACACAAAATCTTGTCGGTCAAACATCCTTTAAATGCATGTATAAATGCATCCAGAGAATGTAATACAGGATTGTTGTTCACCACAAGACTTGTAGACCAAGCAAGGGTGCTTTCTGACAGGTGGGTTATCACAAAACCCACTTTAGCCTAGTCTGTTTGAAACGAGGACTGTAACTTGAATTGAGCCATACATACATCCGGGAATAATTTTAAGCGTTTGGAATTCCTGTAAAACCTGTCCACAGATACAGTGAAGCCCGTGACTGGAGAACTTGCTTCAATATCAAGTTTTCATCTTTCAGGGACTGTACTTCCAAGGAAAGGCTGTGGACTGCCACCACTAATTCCTGAAGCTGGGACATGTTGAAATCAGAAGATGGGCGTTGCAAGCCTTTTGTTTTTTGCTTACCAGAGCCTTTGTCCGTGGTACGTCTGTGATGCAAATAGGGCCTCTCCTCACCCGATGCCAGGGCTGGGTTGATGTGACATACTGGCACTGAAAATGGAAGGAAAGACACCCGTAGGAATGAAAAAACCTTGGTACTCGTCTAGGTCCAAGTAGAAGTGAAATCCGTGAAAACAGGAATGTGACAACCATCGCAGACAAAAGGAAGGAATTGCGCACAAATTACTGGTAGGAACCAGCCAGTGTATAAGGTCTTTCTGAAGCAGCGAGATACACCAGTCTGAGCAGGAAATGGAGCAACTGGTAAGGTTGACCAGAAGCAGAGGAAGTCAAAAGGGAAGAGAAGTCAGGATGACACTAGAAAGGAGAAGGTTGCCGAAATTGAGAGTAGCAGCATTACTGGCAACAAGGCAGTTGCAACGCAAAGCTTTGAGTCAGTCCACATGCTTTGAAGTCCTGGGGCGCTAAACTCCTTCCCTTTAGAGCAAGATTCCCGTAACGCCAAGTTGTGGTTGGAGGATTAGGACTTTCTTGTGGTTGGCAAAAGACGGGCAGCGCCATGTTTTGTTTGCCGAAAAAGGCTTTGTGGTTGGTGCGGTGTCGCCGTCTGTTGTGCTACAACCAGGGGCGTCTTCGGGTGCTACAAGTATCATATACTGACACATGGTTTCTGATAATTCTAACCATAATTCTATAATTCTTTTGGCTGACGTTGCATGATATTGCTGAAGTTCTGCATATACATCCATTTTGGGAATGGGTGATCATTACTGTGGCGTATCGATACAGGAACTTGTACCGGGAATGTGATTCTGTTTTTATTCACTTCTTGTTTTCTGGTTGGTTAATTGTGTTTTGATATAATTATGGCTGATATGAATGGTTGACATTGTGGCAATCAGAATATTGCGTTATGCCCGGATGACGGAATATGTAGAGTCTAAAATGTATTGGCACACTGTGTATCTGCATGAAAAAGAAACAGAATAAATACAGTTTTCTGCAAAGGTTGCATTCAAGAATTCGATTCTATAATGTATTACTGTTATTGAATACAAACAAATATATTTGAAGTTTTTTCAAAAACCACTAAGTGGATCTCAGGGAGTGCAGCACTCACCAACGGCTAGACAGCGTTGGTCCTTTATTCTCAGTTCTACTCCTGTGCCCAGCACGGAGGTACGAATCAGAAGGTTTGCACTCCCCTCACACAGTTTTTAAACAAAGCAAAGTATGTATTTTTAAAAGAAAATACTCCACGAGCCAACAGAAGAACTTAGATGTGCCCACTCACTCACTATACAATGAAGCGTATAGTAGATGTCATCTGGGTCATCCCAGTCCTTTGCATAGTGTTGCATCAAAACCCATCACAAAGAAATGATCCCCAACTTAGTTCATGACTTTCCCAGGAAGAGTTTCATTGCACAGAGTACTGGTGGAGAGATGAAGTTATGTATTTTCTGTAGCATTGAGAACCTTCACTCTTTGGACTTTCTTGCTGGAGCAAGAAGATGTATCCTGCCTATTCTCGTCTGGCTGTGAAAGTGCAGAGATATTTGCAGAGTAAGTGCTGTGAAATTATGTATTGTGGCTGCCACACACTGATACTTTGCACCCGAAGATATGACAGGAAGCCTTTGAAATACTATCAACAATAGTGAAAAAGTAGGTTTGTCCTTCTCTGATGTTTCTTTAGAAGTATCCTCCTCCTATTTCTCCTCTGTAACATTGGTTAAAAAAATGATGTATTGTGGCGTAGAGTCAGAGGGGTCACATCTTTAATTTTCGTCCTCATCATAATTACACTCAACTTCACTTAACCGGATGTGGGTGCTGCTGAAGACCAGGAATGTTCCACAGCCTTTACTCCTGCACTTGGTTCTCCCATCCTGTCATTTGCTACAATAGCCAAACGCTGGCCTCTAATGCTGGGAGATGGCCCCTAATGCAGAGAGACAGAGGGATGAACATCCTGGCCATGCCCTTCTCTCCCCTGGGTCTCTTAGTTGTTCTGGACATGTTAGCACACAAACGGTCATTTATCTGTGGGCACAAGATGATGGATGCCTGGTGTAGACTCAGCTGCTGTCAATGAATGCACTTTCCTGCTTCAAAAGAATTCTAAGATTGTTTTTTTGTGCAAATTTGCGAGTAACATTTATTTGGTCTGGTCACTAAATGATGTCACACTAATTGACAGCCACTACATTTCTTTTCCAGCTGCCCCTCAGAAAGAAATGCTATTTTAATTTGTTCTTACAATACCTCATCTAAAGTCTCTTAATTTCCTACCACCCCCTCAATTTAATCCTATTAATGTACTCTCTCTCTCAACATCGAATGTACCTTCCTTCAATTTCCATTCATCTTGAATGGTGAAAGAAGTTTCTAAATCACTCTAGACTCATGATACATTCATGCTTTCACACCACGTTTCATGCACAAACAATACAACAATTACAATTTAAGACACTGGCCAGAGATTGTGGTACAGCGGACATGAATGGTATCTTTTATATCGTATATGTTGTTCATGATAAATCTGTACAATATGCTCATAAGGAAGAAACATCTATTAGTCAACAAAGACATTTTCACCTCAGCTCCATGTTTGAATTGGAGCCCCGATATGAAGCTGAATATGTTTTGCATAAGACAAGGCCAGGATGTTCATCTCCTCGATTGCCATGAAACCTGTATCATAGCCAAGTTAATACTGTTTGCTGTGACAGGGCATAGATAGAGATGACAAGTTTGCATGCGTTGCCATGAGCAGTTCAAGCACATCTCCCCCACCGTATTTGAGCTGCTCTGGTTACCCTTACAGGCATTGTTTAAAAGGATCCAACCCAGTATCACCTACCAGGCTACCTCCACCGGCAAATCACCTTACCTGGCTAAGTTAAAAACCTCCCACGGATTGTGAAACATACACATAGTAAGACATTTGCAAGGCTAGCGGGGCCTGCAAGGAAACAACTAGGAACCCGTAATTCTACAGCTTGGCTCTGGTGTTAAGGACCTCCATGCCAGTAGCAATCCAGACTGCTCCCTCCCTCCTACTGTTTCGAAAAGAGCTGAAAAGCTGACTATTTCAGACACGTGACAGTGCCCAGACTCTGAGGCTACTCACCAGCCATGTTGTTAGTTCTTGGAACTCAACGTACTGCTTCCGTGCTAATTGTTTTTTTATGCACACACAATGCTGCATTACTGTCTGCCCCTCAACACTCTGGCCTGTTAATGTTACCCTCATCTTGCTGCATAGCATGCCACTGATTCCAAGCTAGATTCTCACTAGATAAACATTATAAGAATAATGATGTTTCATAGTTACACATTTACCACCATTAGATTGGCAGTGTCATGAAACTCCAAAATGACGGAGGACAAGTGGGTGAGCACTATACATTTTACCTTTAAAATGCATCACTTCACATCTAGATAATGAAGGGGAATGTTACATGTAATCATTATCCTTTGGCATCAAGGATGATCTTGCAGTACATAATACAGGGTAAAGAGTCCAGAGGTGAGTCATCCTGTTGTCATAATTGGAAAAGAAATCACTGGCTGCAATAGTTATAAAGACACGTGAAAACTCATGCCTAGCACTCTGCCAGACAATACATTGAGAACTGACAGTGACTTCGGGGGTTGAGTCATCAGAAGTTTTGATCTGAATTTACCATTATAATAATCCTTTATTTGTTACACCGAAGGAACGACACAACGCTCCGTCAATGCTAATAGATTTTCCCTCCAGATGGGGGCAGGAGCAGAACACCAGGGAAAATGAGGAACTTCAAATGATAAAATACTTTTCAGACAGGTGCGGTTACTGAGACAGAAATATTTTTCTTTTCTGCAATTAAAAATGAATACTAAATGTTCCTAGCACATCCATGCATTGCTAGTCGAATTAATTTGGCATGTGCAATTTTCTTGAATTATCTCTCTATGCTGAGTTATCGAAACAGATAAAGGTCGAACATTTGGAAATATTATTCGTCTTTAATTACTAAGCTGTTATAAATTGAATGAACATATATGTACATTGATTTTGCTAAGCCACTGGCATCTAGACACATCTTTGTAAACAGAAGAGAGCAAAGATTTGAGTGATAAACAATTGTGTGCTCGCCCCAGATGTGGCATTAGAAAAGTAGAAAGACAGGTCACCTAGAATTAATAAAATACAAATAGCCTTTAGATTGGTTTCTAACAGAGAAGTAAGTTGAAGACTAATATCCAGGTATTGTATGTATGGCGATATTTTTCTAATAAATTACAAACACAGCACACAGTGTGTTGTTTGATTTCATGTAAAAGTGGGAAGAAAAAAAAGATTTAAAAAAATGTTATATATATAAATGTGTTCATCTAACCCATGCATTCATAAGTGTCTGGAAGAATGGGCACCTTTTTAGAATCTCAAATCTATGTACAGGATTTATTAACAGAGCTCTATTCAACATAATGAAGTGTGAACAATAGAAAGTGATTTCTGGGTGTTATGGTTAAGAGACCCACAATAACAAATGCTGACAAATAGTAAATCTTTCCAGGGAATTGAGGAAAGAGATATCTTGCATTGAGGATAAAAGCACTATTCTATACCACTGACCCTCTACTACAGATCTTTAAGTCGATTGAACCCCGTCTTGGGGCAATGACAGGCTCTGGCAATAAGGTTAGGATTAGAAATATTGTCCCCAACTAAAACCACTTCCCTCAAATGCTCTAGCTACCCCCTGCACCTTGCGTAAATGCTCTAGCTACACCCTGCCCTTCCTCCACATCAGACAGATCAGGAAATTGACCCATGCATGTCCTATTTCTGCCAAGTTGTTCCAAACCATCGAAACACATTGCCTGATCCACTGAGAAGGCCCACTGAGAAGTTTCAGAAGAACTCGAGTAATCAAATATGCACAAGTAAACCAGACCAGCACCATCTTTAACAAATTAGCTGGCTTGGATTCAGTGTACTGAGGTGCACGGCTGAACACAAATAACTGTAGTCTACTAACCTGTCACTCAGCAGTTTGTACCACTCAAGCCAGTCACATCCTTATTGTTGATCAACACAAATCTGCTGTACCTCACAGAAACCTGACTCTGACCACTCTTACTACTACACTGTTACTAAAACATTCAGTCAGTAGCAATGGAAACAGTGCAGACATTGCCCTCATTCCAAGCTCCAACACCCCCATGACATTCCGTATTACATAAACAGAGTTGAAAATGTAGTTTTAAAATTCCAGTTGTAATATAATAGGAGCAGAGAATGTGTGCTGTGTGGATGCTCCCTGCATTGCGCTGGTGACATGCAGTGAAATGACTTGGCGAGGAGTCCTCAGGTCTCCCTCATCTAGACCCTATCAGGTCAGGAGACAGTCATATTGACTGGCACCGGATAGCCCCCATAATCCTCTTAGGTAGGGTGCTGTCCCTTTAAGATAAATCACTGGGACCCTAAGGAGACCATGAGTTGATCCCTCTCCAAACCCAAAACACGTTGTAATTTCCTACAGACACCCTCTGTAACTGAGAGAGTCTGAAGGCCTCTCTTACTTTGCCCAAAAGCCAATGGAAAGAAAACAAACATTGGTTCAGCAACTAGCAACTGCGCACAGAGGATATTATTGAAACTCACCCTGCTACTGTTGAAAACCATTCTGTGGAAGAAAGGAAAGTATTTCAACGCCTCAGCAAGATCATTCCAAGCACCAAATGTCCATACCTGATACAATGTTGCTGGAATGTGGCTTTCCACCAGTCCTGTTTACCTGCAAATGATACAAAGTCATTGGTCCTCATTCCGAGGTTGGTGCTAGTTGCCATGGCTAGCACCAATACCGGTACCGCCACCGACTTGGTGGTATGGGGATTTACCGGTCCAGTCCGACCTTGGCGGGACCGGTAAGTCCCCATTTGTAAAGCCATACCCCATTCCCATTTGAGCCCCCATAGGGCTCAATGGGAAGGGGCAAGACGTCAATAATGGTACCGTTATTTACCCCGGTATCCCTTTGCGGGTCCTGTACTTAACACCTGGTATAACCAGGCGTTAAGGGAAGAACCCGCAAAGGGACCTCGGAATAGGGCGCACAGGGATTTCCGGCACCGGTGTCATTACCGGTGCCCGGTATCTCTTTGCGCCCACCTTGTAATGAGGGCCATTGAAATATTGTCTACTGGCAGAGTGTTACCCAACAAAGAATACAAAGCTGCAAACTTACCTACACCAGGTGTTTCTTTAAATCTAGGAGATTTAGAGAGTTTACCAAAAGCTTATTCTGTGCATAGTTGAGAAGCTGGGGATAGAGGAGACCAATGTCCTCTCCGGGCAGCACTAGAGAGTGTCAGGAAGGCGAGAGTGAATTTTAAGATGGAGGACCAGGCAGGTAAAGGCTTGGTGTGGTCCCCTAAAAGTGAGTCGAGTACACCTAGAAAAAGCAGCAAATGTCCGCCTGATCCTAGTTGGAAAACAGGTGAAGTACCTTACTGGAATGCCAGATCTGGTGGAGAGGACGTAGGGCTATACAAGTCCATAGTTTGAGTCTGCTAGTGTGGTAGTTTGGAGGTGGAAGTATGTTGGAGTATGTAGATTGGATTTTTGAACAGGAGTTGGAGTTGGTGGTGAGTGGGTTGGAGGAGAGTCACAAGCTTGGAGAGTGCACAGATGAGCTTGATGGTAGGTCCAGTGGACTTAGTGAGGCCATGCAAGAATTTACCCAATATGGATAGGAACCCAGCAAGTTGTGGAATGCCAGGAAAGGGAATCAAGGGGCTGGATATAGATCAAGGAGGCTGGAATAAGCCTCACCAATAGGAAACCATCTTGAATAAAGACCTGGAATTCTGGAGACAAGATCTAGAGAGTATCAAAAATTAGAAGACAGTTGGGAAACAGCTGGAAGAGAAGGGGGGGTACTGAGAAGGATGTTGGTGATATGAGGTTGGGAAAGATTTCAGAAAGATTGGTGATGTAAAGGAAAAGATGGAGGAAGATCTGGAGGACTCATCTTGAGAGTTTGAGAAGGAAGTTGGTGAAGAATTTCCAGGAGATGAGAGTGGCAAATTAAAGGTGGCTGGAGGAGACATTGAATGTGAAAGACATTGGGAGGTTGGTGGAAGTGTCCATGAGGTAAACATTTATAAGACGGTGGACGCATACCACCAGGGGAAGCAAGGTACTGCTTCCTTGCTCCTCCTCGAAGTTGGAGCTACCCTCCTCTGTGTCTTGGCTCTACAGGCTTGCATATCTCTCTTGGTCTTCCTCTTTGTGTTGGTCTCACGGGACCTTTATATTCCTCCGTGCAAGGCGATAGAACACTCCATCGGCCCTGCGCTTATTACAAGGGTGGCAACAGTAAAGGGTCAGAAACCATACCAGCTATGTTCACAGAGTTGTCTCATGCAATCCCCATATAGCCAATAAACACATTAGCTTCCTGAGCTAAGGGAGAATTACACATCACTGTTCAGGGGTGGGCTGTCCTTTATGGGAGGTTGGGTCACCCGCATTTCAATCCTACTTGTCTAGTCCGCCGGGGGGGATAAGCTTAGCAGGCTCACTTCCCTAGTCCAGAACTGAGTCTTCGTCTTCTTAACCAGCTGTGGTGAGGACATCAGCACAGAGAGACCAGGAGTACATGGAGGCTATGGAGCAGGAGACAGTGTGGCAAGGTGCAGAGTGAAGGCAGCCCAGTGAGCAACATGCCCAGTGAAGGCTGCAACGAGGTGAAAGGAAGCAAGCAGTGCTTCCTGACAGCTGGGACGCCGACCAAGGACCAGATGCCTACCGGAGGAGCCTGCAGGGTCAGAGAAAGCTACGAGAGACAGAGAAGCACCCAATTCGGAGTTGGGACATGGAGAGAGTGCAAGAAAGCTACCAGTGACCCCAGGGAAAGGGTCAGGACACCAAAGGACTGTCGGGCATGGCATCAGAAGCCCTAGACAGTGGGAGTGGGGTCAAGGACCCACAGTATGAACTTGCGTAAGTCCACGAAGGAAGCCAAAGGGACATGGTGTGATACAGAAAATCATGGCAGGAGAGAATACCAGGCAAAGCCAAGTATGCAAAGCAAACTGCATAAAGAAAGTCATGGTAGGCGAGTATAGCAGGCAAAGCCAAGTGTGTGTGTAAAGTGAACAGCATAAAGAAAATCCTTGCAGACAAAGTGAAGCATGTGAAGTGAATTACATTGAATGTGTAAAGGAACCTGGCAGGACTGTATACCAGGTGTTTTGTGGTCTGGGAACCACACCAAATTGTACCAATTAACTATATGAACAGACCGGGGTTGTTTTGTGAGTAAGAGAATCCCAAGGAAGATTCATGCCCTTAGGATTTTTGGATTACATTGAATGTGGAAAGAACCTGGAGTAAATTTCAACACCAAGAGAAGGGGAGAGGTCCTCTTGAGCAACAGAGAACTTGGTTATTCTTTTGAACTTTTGTTTTGGTGGAGAGAAACCGGGGAAAAGGAGTAATTCCTCGGAGCTGTGAATATTATCTATTTGGAAAATGTGTTGGATTTACACCTTTTTGATGAATTTTAACATTTGAACACTTTTCAAGCCCAAGACATTACCCTTATCACGTAAGAATTAATTCTAGAGTGTGAGGGCTAGGATAGGATTTCAGATGCAGGACATTTTTACTTTGGACATCTTGATGCAAGACAGGCCCTTCGATTTTGGTTGAGGTAGGGAAATACCTCCAACACTAGGGAGAGTGAGGCATTTTGTAACCCCTTTATTATTCAATGAAAGTTCTGGCAAACACCATGAGTCCTCTATGCCCACGTCACATTTATGGCTACTCACACCACCCACTAGTTCTATTTTGTTTTGGCTGAAAAGTTGAAATTGGCTGTTGTACGCTCATTCCACACACCACTTCCCTCATTACTTACAATGTCCAAGACTTTCCTGTAGATCCTATTATATGTATTCTTTATTAACTCACCCTATTTAAGGACCTGCCACAATTCATGCAATTTAGCATATGATACACAGCTTGATATCCACAATAACAACCCCTCTGAACAATTTTCTGGTCTTGTTCTCTACCAGGATGCCATTGAAAACTTGATGGCCAAAAGCGTGCTCCAGCTAAACCAGGGGAAGACAGAAAGTATGTTGCTGGGAGGATAGCTCAGGAACGTGCTTGTCTTGGAAGCAAGACAACGCTCAGAAGGATGTGGGTTGATAACCGGTCACCTAATTAAAGGCTGGACTCTGGCATGAAGGCCAATATAAAAGTGCATGTATGTTCTTAGTGCTCCCAGAACCGATCAAAGACTTCCTCATCCCCCTTCCTTGTAGGCTAGCCAATGCATCTCATGCCACCACCCCTGTACACCATACTGACGCTGGCACTGATGGCCAAAGTCAAGAAAAAGAATGTTCAGCTAAAGTAGCCTGGACAAACACCCTGCCTCTTACCCTGGCAGCCTTTGTGAGGTCAAGGTTAATGACTGCCCCTTTCTGGTCACTCACAAATTCCAGAAAATGCAAACATCTGCAGGCAGACTTATACTTGTACTAAGGAACAGAGATCATTTATCAGAACCAAGTGCTTACACTGGCTTCAGGCAAATAAAAGAAACCTATTTAAACCTTGGTGTGTAGTCTGTATATTTACCTGGAACGCTTCTTCAAGCTATCTGACCAACATGATCCAAAAGATCTCTGAGGTCTTCTGATGCTGGACCACTCTTCACGCCCAAACTTAGATGCTCCACTCATTGGGGTCAGCATTTTGCAGTCGGTGGCCTGACACACTACAATGCTCTGCCAGCAGGTCTCCGATTTGACCCTGACCATTTGTGCTGCTGCATCATTCCTCAAAATCTATTAATTCACCAAATAGGTCTCGCTTCACTCCTCGCCAGGGATGATTAGTATAGCTACATAAATTCCCTCCCTAAACAAAGCAGTGGTGCCGATATCAGCTGACCATGGGAAGGAAGGAAGTGCATCTTTCATGGCTCGAAGGAGAACATATACCTTTTCCTATGACTTTTGGAAGGAACAGAAATGCCTACTTTTCAGGAGAACTTTGCGACGGCATATGGACAGTTTCTACTTCCAGAGAGAAAGTGGAGCCTTCCCCTCTACTGCTTCACCACATATTTATCATGTATTGGTACAGAATTTGTACAGAAAAGTAATGTCCCTGCAGATAGTTGACAACATTCAGCCAATCAGAATGCATCATATTAATCCATGGAGTCGTGTGACATTCTTTGCATAACCGTTCCGAAATGTTCCTGTTAATTATTACAGTTCTAATGTACTAATATTTCAGCAACTGCACCTGCTTCATTATTAGTTAATTACTATGCCGTGCTTTATTAATGTCATCGTTTAAAGCAGTCAGTTGATTTTCAAACCCATTTTCCACAAAGTAATGGTTTACATCTTCTGGTGTCCAAGTTAACGAAGAATGGATTTCAGGTAAATAAGCCATTCCCTTTGTCTTAAAATACCCCTTTCATCAAACTGAGCCTTTTCCAGGACAGTGCACAGACAAAGCATAAGCTAAACTGTATCAGCTAGACATGCAATCCAAGTGAAGCAAGGCCATGTCTTCATTAAGTACAGAACTATATCAATGTGAGACCTGGGAAAGAGCAATAACGCTCCATTGTGCAGCCAGGCTCCAATTTCTCAACAACATCACAACTGAGAACATAACTTGTGTATAGGCAATGAATAGGTGGATGAAAATATTAGGTGGTGGACTATAGCACACACAGTACAGTACCTATCGTCAACATTTGTAAGATGCACCCTTGAGAGATGTTTCAGCGAGTGGCTTCTGGTAGATTTATCTCCTTCTCCCCACCACCCCACCATCATTGATATGCCTAAAGAGAAACTAACTGCACCTCTCTATAGTTTGGCGCTACACGGAAACAGCAATGCCTGTGCAAAAGGTTTTGGCCGAGCCTAGCACATTGTGGTGTACAGGTGTGTGTTAATGCTTAGTTCTGGTTTTTTGGGCTTTTCGCGCATGTCATTGAATTGTTAATTGGTTGGTTAGGACACTGGCCTCTGCAAGAGGAGCCATTTGCCAGAATCAAGTTTGAATACCACCTCTGCCTACGCCTTTTTCAATTGGCCTTGTGTGTTTTATTGTATTTTGTTGCTTTGCTTTTACCCATTGATACTGTCAATAACATGAGCTCCAATAGTAAATATGATTGGAACAGGGTCCAATTTTAGTTCCCTCTCCTCGATTCGTTCCAAAGGCTTGCTTGCTGTGTGATGTAACTGGATGTATTAACGCCCATCTATCCTGGTGCAGCAATTACCCATATTATGAAGTAGGACTGATGCTGATATCTCTGAGTACACACAAGCACAAGATTGAAGTTCTTTGAAATCCAATGCAGCTTTTTATTCCCGAGTCAACAGTTTCACTTTTTTCTATGCTGGAAGTGAATAACCTTTTCAGACAGCTACTGATCTGTATCCTGTATCTACTATGAATCTGCCCTCTTCAATTGCCTATGTGAATTGGTTGTTATTGACTTTTATTTAATTTACTGTATTGGCTTTGTTTTTTTGCTAACTTTCCCAGGTGACGCAATTAGCGCGTCATACTGAGGTAAAAAGGGCCTGCGAGCCCCACGAATTTCGAGAGAGTGTCAGGACGGACGCGTACGCTCCTTGACCATCCCTGCCGTTTTGTCTAATAAACAGCAGAATCACCTTGCTTCTTGCGTGTGTCTCATACTCATTTTTTTGGGATATACGGGAGGAGTTGGGGCCTCCCTGCCCAGAGGTCCGCGGACGGCCCAGCCGACCCCGGCAGAATTTCCCCCCGACAGCTCAGTTGGTCAATTGGTTCCTATTGTGAGTAGATTGTTTGCCAAAGTAAACACGAACATCCATAAGTGTGATAATTGCATGTTTATTTTTTTCATGTTGTAATACGAACAACTGCAAACTCCTCCTTCCTCAACCATCTCCTACTCTTCTCTGATCATGCCGTTCGCCAACCGAAACTTGTATATTTTGCAACCCCACTCATATTCCACCAATGCCCATCATGTGTCATCACACTGGTCCTAGTCACCTTATGTGCCCTGATGGGAGGACGATACTTAGAGTCACCCTTATGCACACCCTGCAACAACCTTACTAGAACCATATCTCCCACCTGCACACCAATATATCCAACTTGTTTCCTCCTACTATATTCTTCCTTCATCAGATTGTTCTTCCTGGTCACAGTGTCATCAGTCACCTTTGTATTAACCATTCTCCTGTCTCTTTTAAAAACATTTCTCGTCATTGGGTATCCCTATGACACCAGGCTCTCATTAACTCAAATGGTGACCTATTAGTGGTCACATGATTTGACAAATATTCTCTTCCAATTCCAACTTTTACATTCTGCTCAATTGAACAGTTTCTTTGATCACTTGATTAAAACATTCCAGCAATCCATTTGCTTGGGGGTGGTACAACAGGATGGTGATATGTTTGATTCCACTCTCCCTCACAAATGTTGTCATTTTCTCTGACACAAGTTGCATTACATTATCTGTGAGTATCTCATGGGCTACACAATCCTGCTAAATATGCCCTCCAAAAATGTTATCACCACCTCTGTATTGATTTCTCTGACAAAATGTACCTCAGACCGATGTGTATAGTAATCATCAATCCTAATACATACTTCTTCCCTGTCTTAAATCCATGAAATGGACCTATAATATACATGACCACTCTATACCACAGCTCAGATGGAACTTCTCCCACTGTTATTAACGGGGTCCTGATGATCAATAACTTGTCACTCATCATACACTGCACACATTCCCTAACGTATCTGCCAATTTCTCTATCCATCCCAGGACAAACATTTTCTCTGATCAATCCTTTCATGCTCCTCATGCCTGAGTGGACAATATGTGCATTTGCTATCATTCTAACTCTAAGATGATTGGGAGGTATCACCCTCTCTCCCCTCTTTAGTATTCCTCCTTCTAATGACAGTTCCCCCCCACTATGCCAAAAGGCTTTATGTTTTCTGGCTGATTCTTGGGTAACGACCTGCTAGGATACATTTATAGACTTCCTTCATCTTCTCGTCTGCATTTTGTGGTATCATCCATCCCTCCTTGGATATGGAACTACCCGCCAACACAGATACTTCGGCCATTGACAATTCACAATTTTTCACGATGTCAACCGCATTCCTCAGCTTCTCCAAAATTGGTATCCTAGATAAACAATCTGCTATTTTGTTATGCTGCCCTTCCTTAAATTCTATACAATAATGATATTCTATTAATCACAATGCTATCCTGAATAGCCTTGCTGAGGCTTTCTCTGTCCCTCCCAGACTCGATTTGCAAAGTAAAGGTTTTGCTAAATTCTTGGCCTTCTGAACCGAAATTATGCACAAATATTACCTTTTTTCTTCTTGGGGATAATTTATTTCCATCAATTGCCTCTAAGTATGTGTCAAGCATTAAAAGGTTCAGCCTTGTTTCACTTGGTAAACTATTATACTTTGGTTATCCTCTGTGGAGGTACTAGCATACTTTGTGTAATGTTTCCTTTGTAGTGTATTTCAGAACTTGCGCAGGCTGTCTTTACTGTAGTTAGTAGTAGTTTATTCACTGAAAATAAATGTTGGCAACGTGCACGAGATCCCCTTCACTTCGGCAACCTTCATCGCTACACTACGGCAACAGGCCCATAGGCCGCTTTGCATTGGACGCTGGGAGCATCCACGTCATAGGGTTCCCTTTTCTAAAAGTCTTACATCTCATGGCTTACGTGGATTTAACGGCAATGAAAAGCCCCACATAGAAATACAATTAAATATTTCTTTTTGTTCCCACCTTAATTTATTCATCCCGGTGTTGCATCAATGAGGTGGATGTCACCGCTACAGTCACCTGCGGCACGCACATGTTCACTGGAGGGCTGAGTGATGGTGATACCCCTGTAGTAGCCCAGGATGTAGCTGCTGGAGTCAAAAGACCTTTTCGCCAATTTGCCAATTTATTGTGAGTATAAGGCTTGCCACAAGTAAACACAAACATCCATAAGTGGGATAATTGGTTGTTTATTTCTTCATGTTTTAATACGAACAACTGTATCCTCCTCCTTCCTCAGCAAACTCCCAATCTTCCTTGATCATTCCATTCTAGAACTTAATGATCAGAGTCCTTCAACATATCCCCGTGCACAAGAGTACAACAGTTTGGTTCCTGTACTTGCCAACAGGAGATAGCCCCTCTGTCTATCAAATGCCCAAGGCAGGTGGAAACAATTGGTATGGCATGAAATTCTGTAGCACAGGCCCAGAAACCCTTAATATCGAATGCCTTTTTTGAACAACTGCTAATAATTAGCAGCATTGAAACCCAGAGACTAGGCCAATTCTTCTATGCAAACAGTTTGGACTGCCGTTTCTCGAAACAAATGTCTTTCCTTTGAATTTAGCTTTATTGTGTTGCTTTTGTAGCAAAAGGCAATATGGGTTCAAAGTTTAATCAGCAGAAAGTAAAACCCAGATGCTCTTGGAGCAGCAATGAGCCTTATGTAGTACAGTGCAAAGCTATCACACTTAGCATGCCAGTTGTGATGAATCCTGTAGAGTGTTCACCAAACCCCAGTCTAAAGTCTCCTCCCATGCATCCAGGGGAAGACAGCCGCTAAATGAGCCTAACTTTGGGGTTGGTATCAGGGGGAAGGATCACATGGGGGGACATGGCTATCAAGGGGAAGTGGTGACTCCACTAGGAGAGACGCTGTACTCATTTTCTTTTGAGGATGAAGATTAAATTATTCCCAGATGCTTAATGGCTTGCTAAACAGAACAACGTTGGTGCCTCAAAGGTTAAGTAATTAAAGATGAAAATCTTGAATTGCCATAATTCTGCCTTAATGATAAATCCTCACTCTAATGCAGAATTACAAACTCTTTACACAATCTCCCCTTAGTCTAATAAGTCTCAGTTCATAGAACAGTCTGACTTAGTAAAAAAAAAAAAACATGAAACAGCTTAATGTTACATATTCCT
Organism: Ambystoma mexicanum; assembly: GCF_040938575.1. Taxonomy (NCBI): domain Eukaryota; kingdom Metazoa; phylum Chordata; class Amphibia; order Caudata; family Ambystomatidae; genus Ambystoma; species Ambystoma mexicanum. The sequence continues at coordinate 436,127,858 of NC_090937.1, forward strand.
CTATGGACTTCAGTTCCCATAATGCTAAAAGTACTGGGGCGAGGAAGAGGAGCTCAGATAGAGGCAATAAGGACTGAGAATGATGAATATTCAAAGGTGCAGTCTAGTTGCTGTCACTCAACGCATCTGAGCAGGATATTTGAAACCCAGGATGAGGCCAGCTGTGGAATGAAGAGAATGAAGGTGTAGCAGAGAAAGAAGGCAGAAGAGCAGTGAATGGCGTTGTGTGGGAGGCATAGCTGGGGAAGCAGAAGCCACCCGAGGTGCAGGGGCAGTCACGGAAAGAAGCCCCCCAGCAGGAGTCACCCCAAAGGGTGAAATCCAGCAGAACTGCAGAGTATGCACTGCGGAAAGTGGCATACTAGGAAGAAGTATACTATCACATCCAAAGCAGAACCAATTATGTTACTTGTTAAAAAGTTATTAAACCTGACATCCTGTTCATCCTTACCCAAAGCTTGTTGCCTGTGTGATCTTGGCTTTTGCTTTGGTGTCTTCAAGAGGGTGGGCAGAGCCAGCCCTACAATATAAGTACCCAACCGTGAGTCATCTATGCATACATTTAGTAATTCCAACTCAGTATCACATAGTGTATAATAATTAAAGTGACACTTACTTTAATTATTATACACTATGTGATACTGAGCCAAGATCACACAGGCAACAAGCTTTGGGTAAGGATGAACAGGGACATCGGAATAGAATATTCAGTAGTCATAAGAATACAAGCCTAGTCCCCTGATATGTATACATTTTGCCTTGCAGGCAACAGGACACAAAAAGAAAGATGTCACGACTTTGCGGAAGATATCCGCTCCAGAAAAAGGAATCAGAAGACAACAATTAAATGGACTGCTTTGAACAATGGGACATATGTCCATATGTTGAAGCACAATCAGCATAATAGGACCTGAAGAAAGCGGCCAATTTAGAATCCCGCTGAAACTGGTCGACATTGGTGGAATTAGTTGTTATTCCAACCTATCAGACATACAATAACTCTGTAGAGGTCTGCTATATAGGACATAGAGATATTTTTAGCAATTACAGTGGAATTAGTCCACGAGATGTAGGCGGCTCCATCGTATTTTATGGTAAGACACACGAAAGGTCAGCAACACTATTAAAATCAATGGCTGACTGACCCCAGTGTGCAGCCTTTTAGCATAGGAAAGTAGTGAGCCAGGCTAGAGAGAGCACTAACCATTCTCCCCTTTTTCCCTTCTTCCCCGGTTAGTCGATACACCAGCGTCCAACTAGGGTTATTACATCAGAAGGGATAGTTCGTCTTCTGGATAGGGACATCTAGCCAGCAATAAGGACTTAAGTGTCAGGTTTAATAACTTTTTAACAAGTAACATAATTGGTTCTGCTTGGGATGTGATAATATGATTGGGGAAGGAGACAGAACCTGAATACCCTGGGGACTTCAATTGTATTGACATACTATGAAGAAGCCCAGCTGAGGAGGAGACATGCTCCCATAGCAGCGCCATACTTGCCAACCCTACCGATTTAGGCGGTAGTATACCGTTTTTTAAGCAGTCCTACCGCCTACCGATTTATTGGCACCAAATACCGATTTTTTTTGTTAAAAAAAAAAAGAATTCGTTTTTTTTTAAACTTTTTTTTTTGCCCACGCTAGCTCGGGGGAGTCTCTCAAGGGCTCCCCCGAGCTGGCGTAGCGGGAGAAGGCGCGGCATGCAGGCTTTTGATGTCAAAGGCACCCATGGCGGTGGGCTAAATGCGCCCCTCCGCCGCGGGTGCCTTTGACAAAAGGCGCCATTAGCCCCCCACCACGCCAGCTCGGGGGAGTCTTTCAAGGGCTCCCCCGAGCTGGCGTAGTGAGAGGAGGCACGGCATGCAGGCTTTTGATGTTAAAGGCGCCCACGGCGGTGGGCTAAATGCACCCCTCTGCTGCGGGTGCCTTTGACAAAAGGCGCCATTAGCCCCCCACCACGCCAGCTCGGGGGAGTCTTTCAAGGGCTCCCCCGAGCTGGCGTGGTGGCAGAAGGCGTGGCAGGCGGCTCATTGTCATTGAATGCACCCGCGGCGGCGGGCTTATTCAATGACAATGGGCTGCTGACGCACCCTATTCCTATCATTACCTCCTCGCCTGACTATTTTTGAAACTTTGAGATTCCTACAGATTTTTGGTCACAGAATGTTGGCATGGATGCAGCGCGTGTCAGACAGCTGAAGCAAAAGATCAACGGAGCTGTTAGTGCTCCTGAAGACCGACGCGCAACTTACCAGAGGCTTGCAGAAATGGAAGTGAAAGCAGAAAGGACGCTGAAAGACTGCTATGAAGCATTACAGCAAGAGGGAGCCGCCACAGAGAACCAGTGAGTGGGCAGTGAGTGAATGCTGACCCCTGGGCGCTCCATACATGAAAGCTGTTACACAGCAATAATTTCTAATACCGAACAATTGATGAATCAAAGCAAAACGTATTCACTGAATGCCGAATAATTAAAGAAAATGAAGCTAAGTGGCAAAGAAGAAAGTTCCCTTATAAGGAACTACCATAAGGGATCTTATACAACCAGTACTACCCACAGCCAAGAGGCTGTCAAAAAGCTTTGGGAAAACTACCAGTGGGGAACGCCTCTAACCAATACTACCCACACCCAAGAGACTACACAAATACCATATCATGACAACCGCTGGGAAAATCTCATAACCAGCATTACCATCAGCCAAGAAGTTGTGCGAAAACCTTAATAAAGCATACAAAGCATAAATGCCCTTGGCCGAGATATACTTTGGGGAAAGCTTGTATCTCACATTGCCAACAGTTTGTTTGTTTGTTTGTTTGTTTGTTTAATTTATTTGTAGAGCGCTCTGGACCCGTGGGTAGAAGGGCGCTTAAGATATGCATTTACATTAACAAAGTACATCAATTTACAAACATTGTTTTACATAGTACAACAATTTACAAATAATGCAGGTATGGTGGCGGCTGTTAGATATTAGAGATGAGGGTAAATGTTACTCTTTGTTCAGTAACCAGCCAATAACAAGTTTCCTAAATATCGGGAAGGACTCAGTAGTTTTAATTTTGAGTGGTAGGGTTTGGGAGGCTAGCACAGTGAAACTAGCCCCTCCTGCTCTTTTTAAGGCAAATCTGGGCACTAACAGGCATGATGAGTTGGATGATCTGGTGGTTCTGGATGTGGGTTTTAAAGTGAATTTGTTGGAGAGGAACGGTGGGGCTAGGTTGTTTAAGGCCTTGTAAGTGAGGCAGATAGTTTTGAAGTCAATTGTTTGCAATTGTTTGCTGTATGGAGTGCCATTTACACGCTTTCCTGGTTGTGGAGATGTGCTCACGCCTTGAGATGTTGAGTGCTGCTCGCAGAGCATTGTTCGACTGTGAAACCAAACTGGAGGGAGTGACACCTCGCACCTGCAGAACTCTTAATCAGCCTGCCCAGAAAGAATGGTGGTGGCGGACCCGCCACCACCTTTTTTTCCGGACCGGCAAGGTCGTAATCAGGCCCTAGGTCATTTTTCTTTAGTTTTAGTTCGCTAGGCGAGGACCTCTCGATTAGGTTAGAGAAAATTAGGCATTTATCAAAACCCATTTTTATCTTGAATAAATGGCAGACCTTGATAAACTTTACTTTTGTGTCTGTCTCGCATTTCTGACCCCTCACAAAAGGCTTGGTTTGAGGGAAGACCTTGCTAAACAGTATTTTACTTTATCATGCCAGCCAAAGTTACTGTTCTTTCAATGCCCCATTTGAATGTGGCAGTTGAGTTGCTGGAGGCAATGGGGTCCCACTGATATGGAGAGGTTAACCTCCAGCAGAGTGCCTGAACTGTCTTTGGCCACTTGTAAGGTGGTCACACCGTTTCACATGGATGATTTCGGTCTGCCTGGGGTAAAAACATGTCAATAGGCACAGCTTGATGCTTCACTCCTTGATGGCTGTTCTTAAAGCAGTATATGATGAAACAATCATGTTGCAGAATTTTACATTCCTTGTGTAGCCCTCCATTTCTACCGTACTTAAAGGACCTTATTTTTTTTTAAATGACCTCCACAGCATTGCAACTCCTAAATTATGTCACTTGTTGTGCCTGCTATACAGTACCTGTTATACCTCCAATGTCTACAATCATAAGTCCAGAGATAGGCACTAGGCTAAAGGGACATTTTAGTACTGGGTATTCCATTACAGAAATCCAGCAATGGATCATCTCTGGGATTTGCCTCTACTACAACAGCAGTCATATAGCACATCCACAGAAGCAGATAATTAAGCATCAGGATAGATAAGTGTTGTACAGCACTCTATACTGTATCAGTCAGAGTGGTTATACACATAGCTTTTTGGACATGTTTGCTTTTTATGGACTTAGAAACAACCTAGAAAGCCTGGACTGAAGCACTGTTTGCACTGTGGGAGGTAGGAGTGCATGTACATGCTACCATCCTATTAGGAGGGAAGACTACCAATTCCCCTGGCCAAAATATCGCTGTGTTCTATAGGTTTTCCATATGGTTGTTTGTTCTCCTACCTAAATGTCAGGGATGAGGCGGCCTGTCACCACTTTGTATGCTTGTTTTATCTGATTCAGACTCAGACCCGACTGTTATTCAGTGGCATTGACAGGTCATATGGCATGAGGTGCAAGGTCCAACCTGTCATTCTGGTCACAGTTCAGCTGTGTTCAGAATAGTTCCTGACAACAGATGAGGGTGCATATTTTCGGGACAAAAAATTGCAACCTTTTCTTGGAACTGCAAATGCTGTGCACGTCACACATAAAGAAGTAAAATGATGCCTCTGTCAAACAAACGACTAGAAGTCTGCAACTTTAACACAGTTTTTTTATGGGGTGTATGTACGAATTGAGCCAATAACGACTCATTGGGCTGGATTGTTGCATGCCAGGTGTAAACTAATCAATCAGTCTTGACTTGTAGGGTCACATCATAATTAGTACTTGTTGACCCATTCTTATAAACTGCACTGGAATGCAAAAGAACATGGTAACAATGCCAGTACTTGCAGAACATGATTTGAGAGCTAATTTCCAACATATTGCAAGAGTATTACAAGAGTATGAATGAAGTAGTAAAGTGAGAGAATGTTTACACTCAGCCGTTATTTTGCATGCTTCATCACTGCTATTGCTACCGTTTAATTCCCTTTTGATTGTGCTTGACTTTAGATATCTGTGTAAGATAATAGATGTGCTTCTGTAAGAAGAGAATGAGTGTACTTTGTATATTTTGGTCCTGATGCAAGTATGGGGTCGAGGTTGGCAAATGTGTTTTTAATCCTGCCTGCCAGGCTCCTGCCTGGAAATGGAAGACTGAAAAGTCAGTTATGCTGGGTGGCAAACAAGACTAATTTAGTTACTTAAGCATTACACCCTGAGCAGGGGGGCGTCACCAGTTAGGTAATGCCCCAGGGCATAAGTTAGAAGCACGAACAAATCAAGTGCTTTAACTGTGGCCATGGGGCATTAACTGACTGGTAATTACCCCATATTGGGTTATATTGTGATTAGTACCGCAGCATGTTTAACGGGGTACTAATAGTGTTTTTTTCTTAATTTTAGAAACAGTGTGTTTACCATTTCTCAACTAGAGAAAGAAAATCCCCAAAAAGATGGCATCCTTGGATCGGGAGAAGGGAACTACACATAGTCCTTTCTCCCTTTCAATGGTGGTCATTGCCATCAGGAATGGGCCGGGAACACTAGTGGGCCCTGTGCTATCAAGGGACTTGGAAACTCCACGTAAGAGGGGTGGGGGTGGGAGGGATCTAAATATGTGGAAAAGGAGGGTGGGGGCAAGGGCATATTGGGGAGCAAAGGGACCACTTGCCTTGCACACGGCGAGGAAAGATGGTGGCCTCCAGCTCCGAGGATGCTCAGAGCGGGGGCTTTGCCGTGTGGTAAAGTCCCGTTCTGAGCCGCCTGATTGGCTGAGAGGGTGCCACCCCCCCACCCCTACTGGGTACTAATTTATTTTATTATAACCATACTTTATTCTGACTCCACAGGCTTTGCTCTGTGATTCACAATGTCAATAAAGAAAAGTGGGTGGCCAACGTGAAGGTCTTGATTAAGACAAAGTAAGAATTCAATGATGTCCTCTTCACAGGCAAGAATTTGTCGCCTTTGAATGGTTCAAAAGGATGATCTTCAGGAGAAAATAGCCCTTTTCTGAGAAAGCCCACCCTGAAGCATGTTGTTAAAGTACATGTCTGGGACTGCATCTCCAAGAAGGGCCCAGGACCTCTGATTGATTTTGAAGGCATATTGGACACAACCTTCTTTTAAGAGAAGTCATTGCCATATATTACACCCGCAATCATGGCGGACAATGATCCCAAGTACTGCTCTGCAGCAGCTTCATTAAGGAACAGGGGCAAACTTGAGTCCCAACTTCCACATGGTCTCTTACCTAAATCCCTTCAAAGTCAATAACAAGGCAGAATTATTGGAGGGCATCTCAAAGGTTTGATAGCAGATACCTGTGCAAGGATGATAAACCACGAGTGCTCCCTGTGGTCATGGACCAACAAGGTAACACACTGCATGCACCTCCCACCCCCAGAATGCTTTCATAAAGTGTATCACAGTCACCAAATAAATACAATAATAAGTACATACTATACATGTTGGAACTTTTTTTATTGAAGACCACAAACACAATTTGAGCACAGTAAAGTATGTAGCAGTTGAGCTAAGAGTTTCCTACTGTACAGTGGAATTCACAGGGGGAAGGTTGATGGCTGCCAGTGTACCAGCAACTGGTCTCATGGCCAAGAGGGGAAGAAGTATATAGGGTACTGAGTACGAAAAGTTGCTGGTTGATAGTGGACCAGCCACTGGTCTTGCTGGGGTGGGGTAGGAGGTTGGAAAGGGGGTAGACTCACAGCTACCAGTGCACCAGCCACTGGTCTTGCTGGGGTAGGGTAGGAGGTTGGAAAGGGGGTAGACTCACACCTACCAGTGGACCAGTCACTTGTCTTGCTGGGGTGGGCTAGAAGATTGGAAAGGGGGTAGACTCACAGCTACCAGTGGACCAGCCACTGATCTTGGAGTCCAGTGGAGTAGACATTGGTGAGGTAGCGGGTGAGATAGTTGACGGCTGACAGTGGACAAGTGGAGGAGAGGTTGGTGTTGTACAGCGGTGGTTGGTTGCTGCCAGTGGAGCAGCCATTGTTTTGGAGTAGTAAAGGGGAGGTGTGGCTTCCACCTCAGTTTGCATAAGAATGTAATTGATTCTTATAAAGCTGGTTGTGGTCACAATCCAATCTTGCATGCACAAATGTGAGGATGGCGGTCCTCAGAAGAACAGGAACAGAACAGGAAGAACCTTCTTGTGCACAATTCATCAAATTTCATTTGCTACCACCACTGCTCAATCTGCTCAAAATATTGATCTGAGCATTGATTACAGCCATTTATAATGACCACCTCAATCTTTGCATACTTGGGCAACATGGCACCTAAACTATTGTTCCGAGCAGCCACTGGATGGGGCCAAGGGCATGGCACATGTTGCATCACATGGAAAGGGAAAGTCAGTCGTGTCAAACAGCTGGCAACAGGAAAAATAATGGGTGGGACCAGCAAGGGTGTGGGTGAGGAAAATGCAGTGATACCTGGGTGGGTGTGGGTGAGGATCAGGCAGTGACAATATAGGTGTTGGTGGGTATGACCTCAGGACTAATGAAGTCTCTGCTGAAACGTCACCCACCTGGTGCTCCTCAATAAATTAATGTTCAAAGGTCGAAGTAAGCACCTCCTCTTCACCAGCATGTCCAAAGTGTCACAGAGTCTGTGTAATGTGATCGAAATGCCAGAAAAACACGCTTTAATTTGTCATCTCAGTGACCGTCCAATGCATATTGAGTGCTGTGCGTCAAGGGTGAATGTGGGAAGGTTGCGGCTTTGGTCAACACCTCTGTGCTAGCTGCTTTTGTCAAGGAAAATAAACATACAGCAAACATAAAAGGAAGAGGAGGACAAGAAAGAAAGAGGCTGTGAGAAAGAAACAGACAGGAAGACATTAAGACAAGCATAGAGAGACAGAGCGAGACATAGCAACATACAGAGAGTGAGCGAGAGAACAACAGAGACACCTACCTAGAGAGGGAGTGAGAGAGAGATAGCAAGAGACATGCACAGACAAATATAGGAAGAGAGAGATAGAGAAAGACGGACGGAGAAAAAGATAGAGCTGTACAGAGAGACACATACAGTGTGAGGTAAAGACAGAGATCGAGGGTGACAGAAAGAGACATGCATAGAAGAGACATACAGAGAGCAAGACAGAGAAAAGGACATAGAAAGAGATACAGAGGAAACGAGGTAGAAAAATAATTCTGTATCGAAACATACTGTACTTTATTTTTTGTTCCACATCAAAGTGATAAAGATGATCATTGTGCCCATTAATTGTATAGCTTTTCTTAATAGAACAGGGTAATTAATGTTTTTGAGAAATTACTACTATAACCCTTAGAGGTGTGGGGATTGTTCCAGTAAACATCCCATGAGGCTAACACAAAAAAAAGCCTACAATCCCAATAACAAAAACCTCAAGTGCAGTGATCTCCATTTATCACCTGTCAACACCATTATATAAATTGTACATAGCATACATTACATTATTTACAAGTGAGGACAGGGCTCGGGGTGGGAAAGGATGGACGATGACAGTATGCGACCGTTGGGGTTACTCATGAGCAAGTCGATTCTTGAAAGTGATTTTGCAGTCTTTCAAAGTGGTGGTGTTATTTGAAGTCAGACCCATGTTGCAATGCGACCTCCTGTGTGAAGACGGTGGGCAGAGGTAGGAGAGCTGCTTTAGAGGTTCTAGAGAGTGATGTTTGTAAAGTTCAGATAGGTAGGTCCTGGAGGAGGTCCGAGCATTAGCCACGTGTGCCAAGGACTGAAGCTGCCATTAAGCTTCATTAGAGTGGCAGGTAAGTTGGGAACAGACTATATAGTAAGACTATGCATGTATCAAGTAAGTTAATCCTGACAACTGTCACAGCAGAGGTAACTCATTTTTGAAGTTATAGTTCGCGATCAGAGGTGCCCAAAGTTTCTTGCCTAGAGAAATGAGGTAGGTGTGAATTCTGAAGCGTTGCGGACCACAAGTAACTATTTTCTGTCTTCTGGTATGCTTCTTGGTGGTGACCAATGGGATGTGTGTACAGGCTGGATAACCCAAGGGTAGTTAACTTGCTTGATTCAAAGCCAAACTAGTTATGCTCAGCGATTAGTCTAAAAGATGGGGTGGGGGCTATGTGTGGTTTGTGGGAGAGGTGACAAGGAATAATGCAGTGAGACCCCTTCCTCCCCTAAGGCTCTGCTGGGGTTAGTTAGGTGGTGGGTAGAGCAAGCAGCCATTGAGATGCAATGTTATGAGGATCCAAATAAAAGGAGGGAAGAGGAAAGGTTGACTAGGTTAGTGACGATAGAGTCCTGGAGTTAGGCCATTCATCTAACCAGATAGTCCTGGCTGTGCTTGGCTTTGCTCCCATGTTGATACTGAGGGAAGGTGGTAGCTCAATCCTATCTCTGTTGTCCATGTCCCGCCTCAGCAAGTGTTCACAGAAAGGTTTTAATGTTGCATTTCTGTTGTGGACAACAAGGCTGACCTAGTAGGGTCATGCCACCTGGAGAGGGGTAACAATAACGTTGCTATAGAAGAAAGGACTTCAAATCCTGTGTCCCATGTGGAGGGGGGTATCAACCCAATAGAGTCTGGCCATCAGGGAGCGTGCAGAAGTGTGATAGAAGAGAGAAGTTCAAATCCTGTGTCTGATATGGAGGGCGTCTATAGCAAACTGAACAATTTGCAACCATCTTTGTGATATGGTTGTCCTCGACTGAGCCAGAGTTTGCTCTTGAGAGGTGGTATTGGTGTTCAGTGTCAGGAAAGAATGTATTTACTTCGAAACTTGAAACAATTACATCATTTCAGTATGCTGTTTTAAGAGAATGGAAGGGTACAGTTCACACTGATTCAAAGGTATAGAGCATATCATGTGAAAGTACATGCAGTATCATTAAACCATTACACATAAAAGTGATTAACTCCAAATAATAATAAAACATGCTTCTGCCTTCGCTCTTCCTCTCCCCTGATGATCTCTGTCTGCTTTGGCGCTGAGCGCTTGGCTACCCTCTGGCTACCCTGTGAATTTGGGCCCAGATCTTTGCCCACCCAGCCACATACCCTGCCTCCTGCCTGTTTGGGACTGTTTCTAAAGACGTTTGGGTGAGTCAAAGCATTCTGACAGGCGCCTTGATGGTGTTTTCTGCATCATTGCCCTCAAAAGGCATGTTGGGGTATAAACAGGAAGGAAATTTACCAACTGAGGTCAGGCTAGACTGTAAGTGGTTTCAACCCAGCACTACACCTAAGTCAATGCCTAGCGTGTGATGCCCAGCTGGAACCCTTAATTATATATTTTTATGTCTAAAGTTATTTTATTTCTGAACGATGTACCCTTATATCACTCCCCTCTCTTTGAATCCCCCCCGGTCTCACTGAACAAAGAAGTAGGTTGTTTTGCAAAGTCAAAAGATTTATTTGATGGATTGAACAATATATATATATCACACTTTTATGAATTATGAACAATATCTGGATATCACACTATTCATATTTATTAATTGATCAGCGTTGGGTGGTATTACAATAATCAACAATCTCTTTAATCAATAGGAGTAGGGATGTAAAGAATAATGTTGCATAGAATAAACTTTGTGTGGGTTCAATGAAATGCAATGATATGAGATTAATGCAGCACAGAAATAAAACTTGATATGAATTAAATCAAATGCAATGTAATCACTCTTTCCTCCTGATACTATTCAATCCCCCTAATATGCAGTATGAAGAGATGGAATGAGGGCACACAGGTTTCAGAAATATACAATGAACAAATGCAGTTTCAAGCCCAGTTCCCCCAGCAAGCTTAGAGAGAAACAGGAATGATTTTAAAACAGGGTCAAATGTTTTGAATATGGTTTTGTAATGAATGGAAAAATACTGAAAAATTGTCTTTAACCCTCTAAAATGGATTCAGAAATAGTGAGAGCTGCTTCGGATAGGTTCAGGTAAACACTAGCAATGATGGTGGGATGACTGATAGATAGGAAACAGAATTCAGAGGTTAAAGGCAAGAAATAGCTATTCGACATGTGGTGAAATTGAGCCAAATGTAGAATCGCGGCAAACTTTTCAGCGCGCGAGAAATGCGATTGCGGCAAAACTATGACTGTGGTTTTGAATTCGTTTGAAAGCTGAGGATGTTAGCTTCAGAATGACACTTTAATATCGTTCCTAGCATGTACGGTTCAAACAAAAGTTACAGAGGTTTTAGTAAAGGTCGATTTTTTTAGAAAAGAATCAAGATTTCAACTGAGAGATGCGCTTTTTGAAGATTACAAACAAGGATTGGCTTTACACTAAGAGGCTATGAAGATACGAGATACCAACGGTACAGCCACCAGTCCCGAGGGGCCTCTGTCTGATCTTTGTCCGCTGCAACACTTGCCTTTCTTCAAAAAATATATATTTGCGCAAAGATGATTTATCACTACAATTATCACAGGATTATATGGATGAAAGAAGGATTTAGGACAGACAAAAGAGATTCCACAATGCAGTCTGGATAGGATAGAATGGGTTGGATAGGATTACTTAAGGGCAAGAGATTGGCTATGGACAGTTCTATGCTAAATACTCACAACTATGGTTTCAGAATATGCCCGTCAGGTATCCGGTCAAGGGTTTGGACTGGAATCTGCTCACCACCGGACAGGATTCAGGCACTTGGTTCTACACTCAGCAAGGCACTCTGGTATCTGCACGGCTTCTTGGACTGGATCTGACGGGTTGGTTCTGGGTTACAGCTCTGCTCTACTGGTTTGGATCTCTGGGTTCTGGCAAGGTTCTTGGCAAGAAGCAGAAAAACAGCACAGCCCGGCTGTTGAACTTGTTGTGTACCTTGGAAGTTTGGGGTTAAAATCAGTTGCAAGATTTTAAAGGCCAGCTGAGAAGGGTTCAGGTTTGGATTGGGCCTTCTGCTTTCAGAGTTCTGAAGTGATGGTCTGGGTTCTGGAGTCTTGACCTGGGTTCTGGAGTCTTGGTCTGGGTTCTTCCTGCAGAGCGCTTCGCCAGTACCAGTTGATGGGTGAATGTGTTTGTCTCTAGGTCCTCAACAGTCCCTATTTATGTATTTCTCAAGGGGGTGGGTAATACTATGTCCAACCCTCTAAGAAGCCGATAGGTCAGATAATTTCCTCTCCCCTGATTTGAGAAGCAAACAGTGTGTCATAATGTGTCATAGTGATGCTGCCATTTACAATCCAGGGAGAGACCTTCCCTCGGTTCCTATATAACAAATCCATTTTCATATAAAACATATTTCCCATATCACCAACTTGCTAATAATACATATTTACATTACAGATTAAATAAGGCACTTATCTATCAAAGTCTCATCTTCCTAAGAGTTTCGGTTCACAAATGACAGTTTTTCGCGCTTTTGGTTTATTACCCAGTGTCAGATCTGTACCAATTTTTCCAGATACATGCACATAACATCTGGGCATACTTCTGTGAAGTTTCACATTTTAAACATTATCACAACTGCTGCAAAGTCAACATGTTCGTGGTTCAGTCTCTGAACATCGCACAAATTCCAGAGTAGTTTTGAAATGTGACCAACCTTTTCATTTTAACAACACTATATTTACAGATTTTACCAATATTGTTCAGTTTTCTATGAGCCTTTTTTCAAAAAGATATTTTCTGTGCTCTCTGAATAAACAAAACTGTTTGTCTCCGCCCCCAAGGTTTTGGGCTGGGTCGTAGCAGTCCCAGGCTTCTTCCTACCAGCAGTTGTTTTCTGTCACACCCAAATTAGCATTCTCCTTTCAGTCAAGGGAGTATTTTGTTTCTGGTCAGAGCAACAGGCCAAAGTCCCCTCCCATTTCCTTTCACACCTCTCTGCCAGTTCTTCAGCAGATGGCAGGGGTAAGATTCCTTTGTTTGGGGAGAAATTGTGGAATGTCTTTGAAGCTCAGTGTGGCTGGCTTTAACTTACTTTTGAAACAATGTTTAAAAATAGCCTTTCACTAAAATCCAATTTACATTTTTACAAATACAACCACAAATCTCTTAATTCCAGCCTTTTTACACACATAGGGCCTCATTACGACCTTGGCGGTAAGCGCCCGTCATTAACGCCATGGCGTAATGAGCGTTTACGCCGTGGGACGATGGCGTAAAGAGCGCCACATCACGACCCATCGCGCACGAGCATTACGCCATGGCGGTAATGCAAATAACGCCATGGCGGAAAAGGCCCCTACCGCCATCGCTAAGCGAGCAAGGTGCCCATCCGCCAGCGTAAGTAGCGGCCACCGTAATTTACGGCCAGCGTAATTTACGGCCAGCGTAATTTACGGCCACCGTAATTTACGGTGGCCGTAAAAGGCCAAACCGGAAATAGCGTCATCGCGCCGGAACGGGAAGCAGCCTGTCGGCCATCTTTAAAAACACAATCCATCGCCATCCTACCAAACAACACCAGACCCAACCCTGACACCTGTCCCGACAAAACACCCACCTACCCAAGTTCCCGAAAATGCCGAAATGCGTGAAAAAGGCCTGTGACCGCCTGCGCCAGGAGCGATTCAGCAGGGAGGAACTCTGCATGCTAGCGGAGACCCTGCAGGACAACGCAGGTGTTGTTTTCTCCCCTGAAATGAGCCGGACAGCAATCGGGAAGAAGAAGGCCATCTGGGCCCTGGTGGCTGAGCGCGTCAGCGCGGTGGGGACCGTACCCCGCACCCCACAGCAGTGCCGGAAACGCTGGGATGACCTGCGCATACGGGTCAGAGCCGTCATCTCGGCAAACCGCAACCTTGCCCAGGGAACCGGTGGAGGGTCAGAATCCCCCCTGAAACTCCAACCGTGGGAGGAGATCTGTGCTGCCACCATCGGCATGGAATCCATCGAAGGCGTTGGAGGGATGGAAAGGGGAGCCCCGACATCAGGCGATGAAGGTAGGTGCCTCATACAAGACACAGCAGTCCAATCATGTGTAGCACAAGGTTGCCCTAGAGTGTAAATGCAACACAAATCAATACTGCCCATAGCCACATGCGAGCACCACCCTGCATACACTGCTGGCACCCGCATACCTGCATCCACATGCCACACCAAAAGGAGACAACCTGCATGGCACTGCCTGAAATCTGCCTCATCCACTGGCCAAAATAATGTCAACCATTGTCATTCAAAAGTCCGTATACCCATCAATAACGCCCTCCCACCTTTGCTCCACCACAGGCACAGAATCACACCCAGAGGACCAGGAGACCCCTGCGCCGAAGAGGGCGAAGTCCACCAACAACCTCCCTGCACCCTCAACCTCAGCTGCAGTGAGGCAGACCCCACGACAAGCAGGTCCCACTGCAGGCATACCGGAGGTCCCACCGGCAAGCACCCCTGTTGGCAGCAGGCCAGCAGCTGCTGCTCCACCTCCACCGACATTGCCTGCCACAGAAGGCAGGGGGTCAGCGGCCAGCAGCAACATCGGGGAGACAGCTGCAACAGCAGCATGTTCTGACTCGGACATGGAGCAGGAGGTCAGAAGCCCCACTGACCAACTACATTCCCCCTGCTTCTCAGACGCCAGCCCCCATGAGGGCGACACACAGGGGCACACTGAGGCAGAGGAGTGGCCTTCCACCCCATGCCCTGTCCACACTCCACAGGAGGGGACCAGCCCCTCCATCACTCCACCTGCACTGGCCATGGGCCAGCACGCCCAGCCGTCCCTCGAGGACATCACTCAACGGCAGCATCAACTGTCCGCAATGCTGGATGAGCATGCAGCGGAATGTGTGGGGGCTAGGTGTAGCATTGAACAGGCCACGGAGACACTAAGGGCGGAAGTGGCGCAGAGCACAGCCACCCTCAGGGATGCCATGCAGGCCATGTCCAGGGACATCTGTGCAGAACTTGCGGCCTTGCGTCGTGCGGTCATTGGCCTCACCCACACACGACAGGACGTGCATGCACAGGAGCAGCCAGGGACATCCTCCACTGCCAGTTCTGCGCAGAGCAGCCCCGTGCGCCGTTCCGGACGCAACCTGCGCTCCACAGCCAGGGGTGCCCCGGGTGCCGGGAGAGGGGGCTTGTGACGGCCTGTGGACACTGTCACAGGCATCTGTTGACAGCTACTTGGGGTGTGTTGGGGTGTGCAGGGGGGAGGTGGGAGGTGGGAGGGGGTGTGTTGGGGTGTGCAGGGGGGAGGGGGGAGGTGGGAGGGGGTGTGTTGGGGTGTGCAGGGGGGAGGTGGGAGGTGGGAGGGGGTGTGTTGGGGTGTGCAGGGGGGAGGGGGGAGGTGGGAGGGGGTGTGTTGGGGTGTGCAGGGGGGAGGGGGGAGGTGGGAGGGGGTGTGTTGGGGTGTGCAGGGGGGAGGGGGGAGGTGGGAGGGGGTGTGTTGGGGTGTGCAGGGGGGAGGGGGGAGGGGGTGTGACACGACAGTTCATGGTTCCAATACACTTTTTTCTTTCAAAAAAAGGAAATGTGTGGACATTTTCATTGCGTATGTGTGCTTTATTGGTGTACAGTCCACAGTGTGCATGCCCCAGAGACACACAGTGCCCCAAGTGCAGTCTCCATGCGATGAACACCAGCCGTGTGTGCTAGAAGCAGTGGTTGATGATACTTTGGCGCATGGCACGCCCCTCCTGTACATCGCCTCCTCCATGTGGTGGCGCCCCATCTGCACCCTCCTCATCCTCATCCTCATCGTCAGGTGGTTGCAGTTCTGCGTCAGGGGGCAGGGGCACATTCCGTCTGACGCACATATTGTGCAGCATGACACATGCCATGACAATCTTTGCAACCTTCTCATGGCCATACAGGAGTGCCCCACCAGACCTGCTGAGGCTTCGGAACCGTGCCTTCAGGAGGCCGAATGTCTGCTCTATGACCACACGAGTACGTGTATGTGCACGGTTGAAGTCCTCCTCGTGCTGGTTCTGCGGGTTCCGGACTGGCGTGAGGAGCCACCTCTTCAGGGGGTAGGCTGCATCACCTGTATGTAGGCGAGAATGTATGTGTCAGTCATGTTGTCTGATCAGGAACATGATGTTCCACCATGGCTGGCATGGAACTGTTACCTTGGCTCACTTCTACATGCACTAATTGATTCACACTATGCAACCAGTATATGCTCATTGCTGCCATGGCCTGTTTTGCATGCCATCACCCTATGTATGCAGAGGGGTTTTGTGCATTGTGAGTGCCCTTCCTCTGTATCCGTTCTCTGTGTTACTCACAGGCCAGTGGAGTATGCATCATCCCCCCCCCCCTTTCTGCCAGGTGGAGTATGCATCATCCCCCCCCCCTTTCTGCCAGGTGGAGTATGCATCATCCCCCCCCCCCCCTTTCTGCCAGGTGGAGTATGCATCATCCCCCCCCCCTTTCTGCCAGGTGGAGTATGCATCATCCCCCCCCCCCTTTCTGCCAGGTGGAGTATGCACTGGTACGTCATTCCCATGCCCACTTCCATGACATAGCACTCACCGAGTAGCCAGGATCTTGGGCCTGCATGTCGCTCCATGTAGCGTGGTATTGTGGAGTTCCTCAGGATCATGGAATCATGGGTTGATCCGGGGAATCGGGCACAACAATGTGTGATGATCTTGTTGGAGTCACAGACCATTTGCACGTTGATAGAGTGGAACTGTTTCCGGTTGCGGTACGGTACCTCCATGGCACGTGGAACCACCAATTCCACATGGGTGCAGTCGATGGCACCAATGCAACCGGGTATGCTGGCTAGTGCATGGAAACCCACTTTGGTGTTTGCAATCTCCTGGGCAGTCCGTGGTAATGAGATGTGGTCGTCTGTGTGCTTGAGGAGGGCATCGAGCACTTGGATGAGGGTTCGTGAGAATAATGGTTGTGAAATGCCATGCAGGTGCCCCACTGTGTGCTGGTAGGTGCCTGTGGCCAGGAAGTGGAGTACAGCCACTACCTTCAGTAGGGGGGGGATGGCGGTTGGACTTTCTATCATGCTGACGATGTCGTCGTGTATCATGTCTACGATGGCGGTGATGGTGTCCCGGTCCAAACGGTACAGGGTGTGGATCTGCTCAGCTGTGAGGTTGTTTGGATTGGCTCTGATGCGTGGGATTGGGGGCTGCCTGCGTGGTGGCACTGGCTGTGCTGGTGGGGCTTGCTGGGCCTGCCTTGCCCTCCTTCTCCTCCTGCGTCTCCTCTGTGCTGCCTGTTGTTGTTGTTGTTGTTGCTGTTGTAGTAGCACATGCATTGCTATCAGGTCCTCCAGCCCCAACATTGCTAGTCGTATTGGCATCATTGTGGAGTGTGACTGGGTGTGGGTAGGGGTGGGGTGTGCTCTTTTTGTACTCCCCTGAGTCTGTATTGCCTTCACCTGTGCTGTTTCTGTGCACCTGTGGCAGCTGCATTCACTTGAATTGGCCCTTTACGGTTGGTTCGCGATGGCGTTATTTGCACCATGGCGGTAAGGTACTTTGCGGCCTCGGTGATGGCGTTAGGTGCATGTCCGCTTGGGTCGGCATTTGCGTGCCTTTCCGCCATGGCGCTAAGTACGGTGTGGGCGGTCGCGTGCGCGCACCCTTCGCGCAGTTAGCGGCAGCGTTAACTACGATGCCGCTATTGGCATCGTAGTTTACGGTCAGGAGTCATGATCGGACCTGGCGGAAAACGATGGCGGTAAGCATTTACCGCCATCGTTTGTCACTTAGCGCCAGGGTCGTAATGAGGCCCATAGAGATTGAACTGTCACCCTACATGGCTTTTGATGGGAAGTCTCTTCTTTTCCATACTTAGGTTTTAAGGCACAAGTTTAAATGACAGTATGAGAAAATGCCGGCTTCTGACACAGGCGAGCGACGGTACTGCGTCCATTTTTAACATATTTTTCCAAGCAAGCATCTTTAAATGTGGATTTTCGTCTAATAAAATATGTTTCTGCTGACATTGTGCTTAGGTGAATTCTTTGATAAATTGATGTTTAACACACAACAAGGATGTTGGATCTTTTGTGAAATTTGGGAACCATGATTTTTGCACTTTCCACAGCCAAGGAAAAATGGATTTTTAAAGCAGTTCTGGGTTTTTCTTTGCAATGCAGCACTGCTTTTTCAAGTAGTTTCATTTTCCTCTGTGGGCAGCCAAATGATAGGTTTTGGCAGTGGTCTCCTGTGTTATCACTGACATAGGCAAAATGGATTGGCGGCCTCTTTTTCAGGTTTTCTTGTCACTTTAAGAGATTTTTAGCGCAAAGATCTTTTTGGCGGCCATCCTGTTGTTTCTGATGCAGGCAGCGCACAGTGCTGTTGCAGGGCATGGACTAGTGGGTTAAAGCATCCCACAAGACTGCATATCAGCAGATGCTCTAATCCATTTCTAGTACTTAAACCTTCAGTATTCATTTATGTGTCTAATAGAATATCAAAGAAACACATTAAAAGCTTAACTTTCAAGTCAAAACCTTATCTTTTACATTTCTCAAATATAACAGAATACATTTTCATTTTAGCATTTAATTTGCCCTCTCCCTTTTCTGGTTCTCCTTCTTCACCACCCAATACAGTTGCACTCTGTCAGACAGACCTCCTAACCAGTTAGTGGCCACTGTGTTTCAGACACATTTCCCTCTATTATCCTAAGATTCTTTGTGACCATCTCCATTCTCTATAAGTGTGAATCCACTGAAAATACAGCAATTGTTTTGCTTTGTGATTTCTAAAATCCAGACAAAGATCTTGTGAGGCTACCATGAGAGTGATGTATTGATAGATTCTGAATATTTATCACGCGCATAACGTAAAACCTACCGAGCAATTAAAACAGCCTGTGGGCGCCGCTGGAGCTAGTGAGCAAAATAAAGGCGCTCTAGCAGCAAACAGTAAGAGACAACACAGTAATTAAATTAACCAAAAAACGTCTTCAATTCCTTCTGGAATGGCGTGAGAGAGTTCAGTGTGGGCCTGTGAGATGGAAGAGTCCTGTAGGTGCAGACCACCAACAGAAAACAGTCTGCCTCTCTTGGAATAAGAGAATAATCAGTAAGTTCATGTTTGCAGAAAAATAAAAAACGGGTCCCCACATCCATTCCTTCTTTGTAAGTTGTTACAACTGAGAAATGGCTTCCTCTCTGCAGAAGTGGAAAGTTGCAGGAAAGACCACCATTAGCCTGGTAAGGTCTTGTGGCTTAACTACCCATTGGATATTTAAGTAGCTGGATGTTGAATCTCTATAATGCCAGTGCG
The DNA here is from genome assembly GCF_040938575.1 of Ambystoma mexicanum. NCBI lineage: Eukaryota > Metazoa > Chordata > Amphibia > Caudata > Ambystomatidae > Ambystoma > Ambystoma mexicanum. The sequence goes on from NC_090937.1 coordinate 436,147,193, forward strand.
TAATACAATCCTTCTTAGTTAATCACAGAGGAGTGCAAACAGACTTCTGCACTGAGACTTAAAGCCTATCTTACAGCAGTAATCAAGGGCCAAACCAACAATCTGTTGAACAAGTACTGCCTGGCTGGATCCTGAGCATCTCTCACCAATCGATTTGAAAAACCTCTTGTACAAGACAGATACAGTGATCTTGTGAAGGGGAAGAGAGAATGTGACAGCGTCAATGTGGGATGACGGGCCACACGCCACAAGGTGGAATCAGCAGCACCTGGCAGGGAGGCACCAGGGAGCATGGGGTCCACCACCAACAGTCACAGCCAGTTGGTAAGAAGGTCCACCGTAGGCTGATAACAGATCCTAAGTGACATCACACGGTTCCAGATGGTCATGTGTGGGTGGGAGGACAGTAAAGGGGGGGTTGCAGCCCTATGCCACAAGGTGGAGTCAGAAGCAGCAGAAAGCAGGGGAGGCTACAGGAAGCACTAAGGTTTGATAGAGGGAGAGGACTCTTGTTTGAACACCAAGCCTTAACGTAAATGTCCAACTTTGGACTAAAAAAGGTCGGGCTCACAAGACATTAATGCAGAAATACATGTGATGTGACAGCGCTTTCAAAGGAATTGTACCTGTTGGACAAATTCTGTAAGAGCTGACTTCACTGAGTGTGACTTGGTCTGCACAGTGGGTACCAGTGATTATATTGAAGAAGAGTCCTGATGGTTGAACAGTAATTATGAGCAAGTCCCTCCTCCCCACCCCCTCAGTTGCTGAGAAAGTGCCCTTGTGCTCCCTCTGTCCCTGATGAGTTGTAATGTTTCTGGGAAATATTGTTGATTCTTGCTAGCTCGCAGCAGCCTCACACTTGCAGTGCCCAAGCCAGGACCCACTGCTGCTCTGTCTGCCTGGGGTCTCTTCCCCTTCATAAGAATATTCCCGAGGGCATCCATCTGCCGGGCATCCTTCACTAAGGATGGTCTTCCCTCAGGGCATCAAAATTCTGTTTACCCTTGTTAGCACCAGTGCGTACCTCGGACTCATAGTTCTCCAGAATATTGATCTCAGTTATGTATGTTCCACTGACTATTTCACCATGACTTCTCTTGCATACGTTTGTCATCTTTTTAAGTCTGATGGACATTCCTGTCCCCATTTGTGATTTTAGGAGACATATTCCACATGCGTTCTCATTCTTATCTTTTCTATCCTATAATCCATGACACTGCTCGGCCATCTTTTAATTGGACCTCATGCAACGCACTCTATCATTTCAAAAAACGATCTAGTTCTTGATTTATTTCTATTTTAATTTTGATTTTCTTGCAATTACTGAAATCTGGCTTTTGACACTGCTTCTCAGGCAGCTTTAGCATTCAATTGCTCTTCCTGTCTGCATTCTCCCAGAGGTCCGCTTCTGGTGGCAGTACTTGCCTCCTTTTCAACCCCCTCTGGGTCACCTCTCCCACCACCATTCCTAGGCCTTCTTTCTCACATCTGAATATCATTTTCTTTCCTTCTCCTTTCCTGCTCCTCTCTCAATTCTGATTCTTGATCTCCCTCAGGGGCCTCTTGGTTCCTTCTATGATTACTTTGAGTCTTATCTTTAGTCTCTCCTTCTGTTTCCTCATTTGTTGATGATGGGAACTTTAACTTTCAGCTTACTCCAATCTGATTCATACATATGCCCTTTAATCTTTCTCACTTCTGCTTTTAATATGAAGCAAATTCCTTCACTTCGTACACATTCTAAAGGGGTGAGGGGTACTTGCTTCGCTTCTTCTGAGCTTAAATTCTTGACTCCATCCATACTGAGGTTTTACCATCTGCTGATCAATTTTTAGTATCTTCCTCTTTTTTTTACTTCCTCATGCTACCGCTTTCTGGCCCATCCCCATGCTAAACTTTTTTATGTTGTGATATATGTGATCTGGACAGATTTCCTCTCATTACTTCTATCTCCTCACATTTTTCTGATATTGAGCATTCTCCTTCCCTGAACATAGATTCTTTGCTCACTTAAATTTACTCTGCTAGTCTTCTCGCTCTTGGTTTTCTCCATCCATACTTTTTTTTTGTTATATTTGTATTTGTATTTTATTTATGTATATAGCGCACCTGGCACAAGGGCATCCAGGCGCATTACTTTTTTTACATGGGAGCTTGACATAGACATAATATACAGGTTAAATGGCAGATTGACAAAGCATAATATACAGGGTAATATACAGTAAGGGGAAAAAAAGCAGAATATAGAGTCATAGCAGGGCCAATCACCAAGCACCAGGTTTGTGCAGGTAAATATGCAGGCATAGTGTTTACAGGATATGTACACAAGCTTTATAACATGAAACAGTTTGCACAGGTGGTAGCTAAGGGCATGTTAGTGCCGGGAAAGGTCTTGGGCAAACAGCCATGCTTTGGCCTTGCTCTTGAAGGCAAGGAATGAAGGTTCAGCTCTGAGAGGGTTAGGGAGTGAGTTCCATAGTTTCGCAGTGAGGACTGGGAAGCTGATCCCACCTGGTCTTTGTACCTTGATGCAAGGTATGGAGAGGCAATTGGCTTGGACAGATCTGAGGGGTCTGTTGGAAGTAAGGTTAGCAAATCTGCAGGCCAGGTAGTTGGGTGCTTGGTTGAAAAGGCATTGATGCGTCAGGGCAAGTGTTTTGAGTGAGACTCTTTGTGATACTTGAAGCCAGTGAAGGCTCCGCCTGACGTCAGAAATTTGATGGTTCCTGGGGATGTTTAATGCAGCTCTGATGGCATTATTTTGGATGATCTGTAATTTGTTGAGATTGCATTGGTTTGTGCCTAGGTAGAGGGTGTTGCAGTAATCGATTTTGAACATAACCAGGGTCCTGGCTAGTGAAGTGTAGTTGGCTGGTGTGAGGAAGGGTCGGCTGGCAGTGATGAGTTTACCGGTGTAGGCTGCAGCTGAGGATACTGTGTTAGTTTGCCTACAGAGGGATAGTGTGGAGTCAAGATATATACCTAATGTTTTGGTGTCGTTTGTAACTTCGATGATGTTGCCATCAATGATGAATTATTTGAAAGAGCGGTCTAATTTGTTAAGTCTCTGATGGGAGCCCAGGATGAGAAGCTCTGTTTTTTCGTCATTGAGACAAAGTTCGTGTTGAGCCATCCAGGCTTGGATGACTAGGTAGATAGTGTTTATGGCTAGCGTGTCGGCTGTGTGGTCACCGGTAATGGGGATGAGTATCTGGGTGTCATCCACGTAATTAGTGTAGGTGACACTCAGATATCCAAGATATCGAACAGTGGTTTTGTAAACACATTGTATAGTGTAGGGGAAATGCACAATCCTTGTGGTACCTCACAAGGGACTGGTGATGGTTCAGCAGCTGCGGTTGGGTAAAAGACCCTCATGGATCTGTTATTCAGGAATGAACTGATCCAGGCAGTGGCTTTGTCTGAGAAGCGGGCAGCTAATTTGAGGTTACGACAGAGGATTTGGTGGTTTACCAAGTCAAAAGCTGCTGATAGATCAAGAAGGAGTAGAAGAGCCAGCTTGCCTTGTCTTTTAGATCTTCAATCTGGGTTTTGTGGTCAATAAGAGCGGTTTCCGTACCATGGCGGGGACGGAAGCCATAATGTCTAAGGCCCAAAAGTTTGTTATTTTCCAGATAGTCTTGGATCTGCAGGTTGGCTGCCCGATCCAAGATTTTTAACAGGAAGGGCACAGTGGTGATAGGCCTGTAAATAGTAGGCATGCTGGCATTTAATGTGGGTTTTTGAAGAAGTGGGATGACCCACGCATCTTTCAAGTTATCTGGGATAACACCTGTGCTTAAAGAAGAGTTTATAATGGCAGTGATGAATGGATCTAATTCATGTGAAGCCTCCTTGATAATAGGGGCTGTACATAGATCGCCCTGGCAGTTGGAGTAGTTTAGGATTCACCTTTACAAAGCCAAGCATTGTTGGCTGAAAAATAAAACCACTTCTATCAACTCTTTTCTTCACTGCTTCTTTCACACTCCTCTTCTCTAAAACGAGCCAAGGCCAATTACTTTCAAACACTTCTTCAGTACGAGGTCAATTTCGCCAAAAAGCTCTTCCCCACTATGATCAAGTTCTTAATATTTAGTAAGTAACTTTTCATACACATAATGTGAATAGTCCTGTATAAACCCCACACTACATTGGGTTTGCTTCACAAACTTTGAAGACAGCCAGTCTGAACCCAATCACACATTCTTAGAGTGCATAGTCCTTATGTCAGACGGAAATATGAATCACAAATATGCTACACACCCTTCTCAATCACACACATTACTAGTTCTGCAGATATATTATACTTGAGAAAACAATCCAGAGCTTCCCGTCCATGCCCCCTCTTATAAAGAATCAAAAATGACTTGATGAGCAAGTCCAATAAATATGCAATCGAGAAAATAGAATCATCAAACCTCAGGAAAATTGCTTCAGAATTATATGGCTCAAATGGTGTTATGCACTACTCATGGCTGGGTTATGAAATCTGGTCTCCCTTCATCTTAACCAATAGGCAGAAGGTGCCACACCACCTGCAAATCCAATTTGGCACAAAAGTAACTGCTTGAACAGATTGAAGAAAATGATCAAAGGTAAGGGTTAACAATCCTTTATTGTGATATGATTGAAACCAATAAAATCCACAATATGTCAGACTTGTAGTGTTGAATGTATAAATAAGCCAGAGTGGACAATTTAGCAGGAACAATATCACTATTTAAATGTTCCCCTTTTAAATTCTTCTTCAAGGTTTATTTCTCAGGCAAGGTAACCATTCATCCAAATAGAACCAGGGTCTGTCAGCTTTGGTTCTCCAGATGTTTTGGACTGCAACACCCATGATCTTGCACCATTGACTATGCCAGTTGGGGATGATAGAAGTTGTACTCTTACTCATCTGGACACCCAAAGGTGTCACAACCCTGAAATAGAACCACACACGGATATTGAATCATGATTTCCAACTGTGCTCCTGTTAAAAGGGCACATCTCATGATGAACAGGCCCAGAAGCACATTCTGTTATTACTGATACTGAGGTGGACTCACAAACGCATTGGAAACCCACATCTGCCCCCAAAGAACCAACTACAAGAGTGTCTGAATCGTCATGACCAGCACATGTAACTTAATATGAAGTCACTTCCATCCAACTGGCTTCACAAAATAATGGTGGGATGCATGTTTACAGACCATGACGTCACGCTCCTACATGGATTATGCATCTACAAAAACATAGCTAACGAATTAAAAGAGATTCATGTGATAAAAAGAAACTGAGTGATAAAACCTTTTTCGACTGACAAAATGAACCACCAACAGTTTTGTCAGAGTATTTTTGCTCCAAAAAAACAACATTCTTTTATGCAAGATATGGACAAAACCCAACCGGGGTTTGACCACCAAAATAACCCCAAACTACTTAGCCATGGTCTAATCTATGCATTTTAGAGATCCCAGAAGCCAACCATGCTGACGTGTCATGTGTCTGTTCAAACAACATCTACTTAAGTATAACAAACTTGCACTACTTTTCTGATTTTCCTTTTTGACCTTTTTGGATGCAAAAACCTTTCTATTTCTTCCCTTTCAGTCATTCCCTTCTCTGCTCCTGTAACCAATAATCAATATGTAGATCTGATTCAAATAGTCCATGAAAAGATGGAAACATCACTATTCTCAATTGAGATTCAGAGCCTTATTACAAGTTGGGCAGATTTGTTTGGCAGGATTACTGCAGGAGGTAATTACCACTATTGCCATTGCTATTCCTAAAAAGCCACCCATTTGCAAACTTAGCACATTTCCCAGTGGTAGCATTAGTGGTATTGCCAAGGGATTCCAGATAAAACACTAGCATTATTTGTTAGGCTTTTCAATGCATGTCCACTTTATTTTGAAGGTGGAAATGCATCATGTACAGTAGTGACTTGTACCGGTACTATTCATGAATGTTTTAGTGCACAAAAGAGTACATTTGGAACCTTTCAAACATTATATAGGAAATTGGGTTAGAGTGGGTATCAGAGATGGCCACTTTTACCCTTTTCCAATGTTCCCAGCCAAAACGGGTTTTCCCCCCTATAAGAGCTTCTATCCTGTACAGGAAAAAAAATACTTGTCTTGTGACTTTTTATAATTTGTACCTCCATCCCTGTCGTATAGGGAACAACTGGTGGACTTTTGAATCAGATTACCCCTTGTAATATGGTGGTATTTTTGCTGCTGGTGGATTTCCTTTGGAATACTGCAGGTGGTCAATGCTGCAATACACGTAATGAGGTAGTGCTAGAACATGTTCTAAAACATGTGGTTTTTGTGAAACACCACCAGCCTTTGGGTTACATCCAAACTTCGTGAAAAAAAGTCTTACAAAACAGAGTGTCGTGAGAACCCTCTACTCAAGTGGACATTGATATACTGCAGTAAATGTTAATGTCTCTTTTGCCACAAATTCAATAATTGTTCAACAATCATTTTAGAAAACAAATACCAAAACGAGAGGATATTTCATCAAACTACACTGCAATGCAGTGGGCTGTTATCATGTCGAGCTACGTCCCAATTTTGAGTGAGTGCACAGAAAAAAAAATGACTGTCCAAATTGCAAAGGTAGGAGGGTGCAAGCATCGTTGAAATCAATGACCTAGGTCCTAGGTCATGCATGAACATTGTGACCAGTGAGACTCAACTCCATTCGATCCTTAACTCCCAAATACAATCAAAAAGGACTATGATAATTAAGTAGTTTAATATACCAATAGTATTCCAATTCCCTAGCTGTAAAAAAGTAAACAAAGGTAGTCCAATCAAAAAATCATAAAGTTGTTTTATAGCATTCAATACAAAACAACAATGCTGACACGCGTTTCGACCTATAACAGGTCTTCATTAGGGCTTAATGTTAAGTCTTCACAATGACAACATATGAAACCCATAATCATGACAAGCAAGTGGGAATCCCCACCACATATCGCACCTCAAAACACTTGTTTACAGGTGCGTTATAAATGCAATAACATATCATAAATGCAATATCATATCATTACAGGGGTCACCATTTGTCAAACAAGCAAATGAGAAATAAACAATAATTGAAGTACAATAAGTAAAACCCGAACCACATAAATGAACCAAAGGTCATTGTACAAAAAGTCAAAACATAAGGCTGGGTAAGCAAGGTTAGAGGATGGACTCCTGTTGACAGGTTGGAGGCGCCAGAGTCTTCGGATGTATTGCAGGGAAGGCCTGTCTTCTGATTATTTCCTTGCTACACTGGCAGAGCCCTAGTCTACACATGCCCTTACTTCGGGTGGATCATTTGCCTGCAGAGATGCAGAGTTTCTCAGTGAGGTAGCTTAGAGACTTCTGTGAGACAGCCTTGTAGATGATGCAGCAAGTTTTGAAATGGGATGTTGGTGGCAGCTTATAATATTGTTAAAAAAAAAGAACTGGACTCATGGAAAAAAACAGAAATTGTACACATATTTCAAAAAAGGATCCAGAGCCTCTCCGGATTTATATTGGCCGATTCCCCTTTTAGACACACAAAATTTGGGAACATGCTTTAGGAAAGGCTGATGGCAAGCACCTGTAAAAAAGTAAAAGTGCCACTTTGGCCTGGCAATTAGGCTTCCGTTAATAAAGGAGTACAATTGAGCATTGACTTACCTTCATTTGTTATTAGCAAACTATGGGTTTAAAGAGGGAGCACAACTGAACCTTGCCTTCCTCTATCTTCACACAGCATTTGACCAGGTCAACGGACCAAATTATGTCTATTTCCAAATAACCTGGATAATGCCTGTGTCTGTGGCCCCCTTTAAAATAATTTTCACCTTCTGTAAAGAGAATACAGCATGCATAAATGGTCTCAGAGGGGTTCATATTATCTCCTCTTGTTTTCACTCTACATAAATTGTTTAGATCAAGTTTTACAAGAGATGATAGTGGACATCCCAAAGAAGAAGAGGTTGTGCGGTTGTCCTTGTGATCTCCTGAGAGCCTTTAGATTCCAGACCGAAAATACTTCCTTTCCATTATTTGACTTGGTTCCCAGTGAATTCCAGAGAAGTTTGCTAACAGAACTAGGTTTTGACCAGCTCCATTTTCTTTTTACAAATTATGGCTAGGTGGAAGTTGTGACAAATCGACTATCTGGGAACAAGTGGTACAGGGATGATTATCAATTTCTAAACAACCAATCAGCCCCAAACCTCTAATCAGAGATTGGAAACATAAGTAAATTATAAACCTCCTTGCCCAATTTTGGTAACTTGGATGGAATGGCAGGCTTATCTCCACAAGGCAGTGGATCGTTGGTTAGTTGCAACACAGCGAAAATCCAATTATTACCCAATGATAAAAGGGACTGTCCAGTCAAGGTTGTATAAAAAATATGTACTTTATTATTATTATGATAGACACTTCTAGCACACTACAAAATACAACCCAGCCTGTAAAGGAAGACAGAGAACAGACAGTTTCACAAAGGAAAGGGATGCACTCTGGATACTGACAGGAGGGTAGTCGGTAAAGCATTCAGTCTTAACTGTTCAAGGTTATTTGGTTTCAGCGCCAAGGAGCAAAGGGTCGTAAATGTCACTAGGGGCCTTCAAAGAAGGAGCAGGGGGACAGAACCACAATGCAAGTGGTGCTTGAGATTATTTTGATGCTCGACAGCATCGAGTCGGTTCCAGGATGCTTTGCAGCTCCTGCGACAGAGGTCAAGATGGGAGAAAGCTGCGGGTATAAAGCGCCAGGTAGTACAGCAAGCAAGGCTGGACATACCACTGCAGGCTTGACTACATGGTGGCTCGGGTTAAGAAACATTGGGCCTCATTACACGGTAGGCGGAGAAGCATGGCGCTATTAGCGCCATGGTTCATGCCGGTAAAATACTGGCACCGCCTTGGTGGAAAGGGGAATTACCGCCCCATTCCAAGGTTGGCGGGGCGGTAATTCCCCCTTCCACCATTGCCCTTCCCCATTCCCATTTTTGCCCCATAGGGCAAAATGGGAATGGGTAAGGCGCTAATTACGGCACCGCAAATTGCGGTACCATAATTAGCTCCCTGGGTCCTTTTGCGGGTTGGTTTTTAACGCCTGCAAAAAGCAGGCGTTAAATTCCCCAACCCGCAAAGGGACCTCGTAGTAAGGCGGTAAGGATTTACCGGTACCGCTAAAATACCGGTACCGGTAAACCCTTACCGCCTTCCGTGTAATGAGGCCCATTGTCTCTGTGCTGGTTGGTGTATCTGGAACACTGGTCGAGGTGTCTTGAACTGCCTTAGTGACTACAGCGTGACAACAGTCAGTGGTGCAGCTGGTCACGGTTTGAGGGCTCGACTGTCTCAAAAATGTCCTTGAAAGATGGACGCTGGTTGATGCTTGTTGTGGCACTCCTCCTAGCTTCTTCCCAGGGCTCGTGTTGTCCTTTAAGGCCGACGGCCCAGAGCTGAGGAGAGTGTTTGCAGGCAATGGCCTTGTCCTTTGTTCACAGACTCTCTGGCACTTCCAACCTAGGAGGCTTGCTCGCAGAACCTAGCCAGGCACACTGTGGGCTGGTTGGGTACTGGTTCTGGAGCTGCTGGATTCGTCCTCTGAGTCTGGTATCTCCCTCTGTTACCTGGGAGATGTTTAGGGGAGGGATCTTGCTTCCCTCCTGGAAATCCTGGCCTTTCCTCACTGAAGGAAACTGTAAGGCAGACTGTACCTTCAGGCAGGATCTAAATGAGTCCTTCTTCTTCCTCCTTTCAAAGTCATCGGATGATCTGCAAAGTGAGGGGCTCTTTCAAATCCAAATGGGCCCCACTGATAGGTGCAGGCTAAGCCTGCCTTAATGAACCAAACCTGGGTGCCCACCAACAATTTGTTATGCGTGAGGAAATAACCAGAGTGCTTTGCAACAGGAACAGTAAGGGGTGAAAACATGTACTACTAAGTCCCACCCATTTTCCTGTCTGTTGTGGAACAAAGTGTCTCTCTGGTTAATTGAGCTCTCTGTGACTCCTGATCAAAGCGCAGGTCTCCCTTGAAGTTTGTGGCAAGAACAGACTTTCTGTCTCCATCAAATCACATACTTCTTTCCTCTGAAAGGGGATTCCCTGCATGGGTTGCCTATTGTAAACAGTTGTCCCAGACATGACATTCACTGCCCTTCTGCAGAGGGATTGGACCTTGCTTCAAACTGACACATTGCATATCAAGCAGGTGTTAGTGTTTCCTGTCCCTTGTGTTAGTTCTGTGACCAGGCCTCTTCGGAGACCTGTTTTTATTTAACTTCCATCAGTATGCTCTGCCACTCCTCAGAACCTTGACAATAGAACAGGGCAGATCCATGGAGCCTTTGATATTTTAATTAGGCTGGCCATGGCCCGGAGGAAGGTATTGCCTTTCCCCTTCAGAGATGCTTTGATGTACCAGTGGCTGTCACATTCGAGCTAAATGTAACAGGGAGGACTGCGCCTTTAGACTGTGAAACCCCGGAGTACACTTCACTGTGTTGTTTTTGTGCAGGGAGCATAGGAACATTTGTGGGGATTAACCCACACATTTTCTGAAGTTGATGTCCCATCATTCATTTTAATTACATAACTTCAAGAAAGCCCAGGCGAGCACACACTCCCCATGCGGATGATTGAATCCTTCACATGCCCCACAGCCTCAACTTATGAACCACCACACTACTGAGGGTCTGGTTAATCATCAAGGCAAAAGTACTGGCTGAGGCCATCTGCATTTCCATTCTGGGAGCCTGGTTCATGCTGGATGTCCATATCTAATCCCTGTTGGGATATGGCCCAACACAAAAGCTTAGGGTTCTCCCCTTGCATCGCCATTTGCCATCGCAGAGGCCAGTGGTCTGTCTGGATCATAAAGTGAGACCCAAAGATGTAGGGTTTCAGCTTCTTTACTTCCCACATGACTGAGTATGCCTCTTTTTCTATGACAACCCAGTTACTTTCCCTTTTTGTCAACTGCCTGCTAATGTAGGGGGCAGATTGTTCTACCCCTTCCGAGTTCAGCTGCACTAACACTGCTCCTATCCCAAAATCACAGGCGTATGTCTGGATAATGAACTCCTGATGATAGTCTGGCACTTTGAGAACTGGGGCCCTACACAATTCATTCTTTCAATCCAGAAAGGAGGTTTGGCAGGCAGGGGTCTAAGTTACCTTCTTCAGAATTGTCTTAGAAGTTACATCATTCAGGGGTCCAATGGCAATGGTCCCATAACCTCTGATGAAGAACCAGTAGCACCCAGTGAGACCTTGAACGGCTCTCACCTGTGTCTGTGTGGTGGGGATGTCCCAATCCTTCACAGCCGGTACCTTTGCTTCGAGAGGTTGTTTCTTACCTCCATTGATCAGTTGGCCAAGGTAAGTGATGGTACCCTGCACTATTTGGCACTTCTGTGGCCTTGATAGTCAGGCCTGCATTCTGCAGCGCCTAAAGCACTTGTTTCAGGTGGGATAAGTGATCCTCCCAGGTGTGGCTGAAAACAGCAATGTCATCTAAATAGGCGACACTGAAGTTTTCCAGAGCAGACTAAACCTGGTTAACCATCTGCTGAAAAATGGCATGGGCATTCTTTAATCCAAAGGGCATCACAGTGAACTGACAATGTCCTTCTGAGGTTAAGATAGCTGACCTCTCCCTCGCTCCATCTGTCAAGCCGACCTGCCAATACCCCGCTGTGAGGTCAAATGTACTTGGCAGCGCCAAGATTGTCAATGAGCCCATCTGTCCGTGGAATGGGCTGAGCATCTGTCTTCATTAGCCCTCTGTAGTCCACACAAAAGTGAACTTAAGTGTTCCCACCACTGGTCTTTTTAGGGACAAGTACCACTGACCTAGTGCTGGGGCAGTGGGATGGCTCTATCACTCCGAGAGACAAAATATTGGAAGCTTCATCCTTTATGGTGTCCCTGACCTTATCGGACATCCAGCGAATCCACCAGCTTACTGTCTCTAGTGCCCACATCATGGTTGCACCAATCTGCGTGACCTGGAGTCAGAGAAAACAGACCAGCAAACTGTCCCAGTTAAAAGCGACAGTCTGTCAGTTGCTGTTCTGGCAGGTCTATTGCACGGTTGACACCGTCAAATGACCTGTCTGTGGCTTCAGTATTCAAGAGATCCGGCGAGGGGATCGGTCTCCTCCTCAGTCTCCCCGTCAGTCACTAATTCCATGACCAAGTCATCCCGGCTATAATGGGGTTTTAGCCGGTTGACATAAAAGACCCAGCACATCTGTTTAGGTCCTTTCACGTCAATGAGATGATTCACCTCACTGACCTTTTCCAGCACACAGTAAGGCCCGGTCCACTTGTCCTGAAGGGCACTGGGTTTGACAGGCTCCATGATCCACAGCCACTGGCCTGGAGAATAGACTGTCACTGTGGCCTTCTGGTTGTGCCAGTGCTTCATCAGCTCCTGACTGGCCTTTAGGTTGTCTGTTGACTGGTCCTTGTACTTTGCCATTCTAGACCAAAGGCTGAGTACATAGTCCACCACATCACATATAGGGGACGAGAGTTTGCTTTCCCATCCCTCTTTCATAAGACTTAGGGGATCTCGTATGGGGTGTCCAAACAAAAGCTCATAGGGGCTAAACCCTACTCCGTTTTGTAGGTGAACAGAAGGCATGGCAGGAGAATATCGCATTTTGCCTCAGGTGCTCTTCCAAGCTACCTACCATGCCTTTCAGGGTCTTGTTGAACTGCTCAACAAGCCCATTTGTTTGTTGGATGGAAGGATATAGAGAACCTATAGGTGACTCCACACTCTTCCCACATAACCTTCATATACGCTGATATGAAGTTTGATTCCCTCTCATAAATGACTTCCTTGGGGAATCCAACCTGGGAGAATATCCCAATCTGAGCATTCACAAACACAAGGGCTTTGAGGCTCCTCAGAGGGACAGGGTCTACCACCACCAAGATATATCTGTTCCCTGAGCTGGTTTGAAAATCAAACAGACCCACAATATCCATGCCTATTCTCTCAAAAGGCAGCTCAACCATGGGTAGTGGAATTAAGGGGGCCTTTGTGGCTCCACCTGTCTTGCCAGAAGCTTAACAAGCTGGGCAGGACCAGACAAAACTTTAACCTTCACGCCAAACTCCAGCCAATAAAAGTGCGCAAACAACCAGTCTGATGTCTTAGTCTCTCCCAAGTGACTCGCTAAAGGAATGTGGTGAGCCAAACCCAAAAGGAACTTTCTATGGCATTGGGCAATCACTAACCTCCTGGCGCCCTTACCGCCAGAGTCTGTTGGCTCTGTGGGACACTCTTTCTGGGCTGTGAAGAAATCAGCCTGACCTCTGCCACCAGCTGATGCAAACTCATCCAGCATGGGCAGGCCCTTCAAGATCTGCACCAACCTGGTCTGCAATCTCAGGTTCCTACACTGCGCTAGGCAACTCAGAAGGCACTGAGTGCCCTGCTACCAAAGTAGGGTCCCCAGTAGCTACTAGACCCTCTCCATCAGGAGTTGACAACTCAGTAGTCTGTGAAGCTGGACTAGGACTTAGCGTCGAGGCTAGTCCTTCCAACAGGCCTTCTGGAAGCACCCCAGGCCCAAAGGCTCTGAGAGTGTTCAATCTGGCAATCTCTTTGGCCCTTGATTGGGAAGCCGTTGTGACTATTTTGAGATCAGGAATATCATTACCCAAAAGACACAGGACAGGGATGGAGTCTTTCATTGCTACATGGCTCTGGATCGTTGCACATCGCCAGCTGAACTCTACTATCGCCATGAGGCATTTATTCTTTTTGTCAAACTCACTGATGCACAAATCAGGCCCATCAATATGCTAGCCTAGTTGTACCCACTGATGGGTGACAGTAGTGATGCTGGCAGCATTGTCTCAAACTGCAGGAGTTTTGTATCCATTGATATACACGTGTTCTCGATAGAGTTGAGTAATATTTGGAACTGGGGTCTCTTCTGGAGACCCAGTACGGTTCCCACTCAGTATAACCAATCCACATTCGGCCACCCCCATGCCTAGTGAGAAGTCTTCCTCTAAGATGCCCACACGAATGATGGCCTCTTCCGCAAGTTCAACATTCACTATGGCTTTCTTAGGTAAGCCCTTGCATCCAGGGTCCCCTTTCCTATGGCCCAGCTCCATACACATGAAACAACCTTTGGGTGGTGAGAACACAGATGTCCCAGTGTTAGGGGAGCCTGTGCTCTTCTTTTTGGTGTGCAAAGCTGAACTAGGGTTTTGGATTTCCCTTCGTTCTTTTGGTGACTTGACTTTGAGTAGGTTTGTGTTGAGCCTTTGTCCTTCCGCTCCTTGTATACTTTTTTTGCCTGCCGAATTCTCTTCCGGTTTGGGTGTGCTCCCCTGAGCCTTTTTCTGGACGTGAGTACTCACAAACTTGTTGGCAGCCTTTGTAAGCTCCCTAGGGTCTGTGATAGTCGTGTCCACAAGATGCTGGTGTAGGTCAACCTCACAATATTTCAATACATGCTCACACGCAATCAAATTGTGCATCCCTTTAAATGTGTCAACTTTGTTACCAGTCACCCATCCGCAATGACAAGTGTGTGAATGCTTCAAATGTCACTTTTCTTTCCAAGCTCTCTGAAGCTCGTGAGATACTGTTCTGGGATTTTATAGAACTTTCTGAGAAGGGGCTGCCTTCATGCTCTCATAAACGGGACTTTCCTCAGGAGTTCACTGAAGAATTTCATCAGTCTGTGGTGTCTGTAAGCGACTCATCAGGGATGCACCCCACAGTACCTCATCCACGTCCTGTAGCTGCAAAGCCAGCTCAAGCACTTCAAAAGAGTCCAAAATATCCTTCTCCACTTCATCAGCATGCACCAAATCATTGGGCATGTGTCGTCAGGGCATATCCTAGACACTCTGGTTTGATCCACTACTGCTGCTTTTGCTATAGGTTGATTTGTTGGCCTCCTTCTTCTATTCAAGTGCCAACTTGTGCAGATCAATGGCGGCCCTGTGCCGCTCTATGGTAACCTTGTCCCACTGTTTCTGTTCCTCTAGCGCTAGTCTCCTCGAGTAGGAGCTTCCTGGCTACTACCTCATTAACTGCGGAACAATTACTGGGCCACTTAGAGACTGTGCTGAGGTCTGGGACCGGATGCCGCACTAGCTCATTTCCTTGCTGACACTCTCAAATGTTGAGCTACCACACTTGTCCCAGCAGGATGATTGTCGATAAACACTGCTCATGCGGTCGTCCTCATCATTTTCCCCCTCCAGAAGGTCTTGTCCATTTGAGTACACAGGGGCTAACCCGTCCCCTGGGATCTTCTCCCCGCCCACCCTTCGCTTTTACCCAAGCTTTGTGGCTGGTCAGCAACTCAGGTTTATTAAACTTAGGTCTGTGGGGAAGTCGCCTCTCTTGACATAACATGCACAGGACATCCTTTGTCTTGTCTTTTACAGTCTCCATGTCAAGATCCATGACTATTTCTAATACCTCGAAGTGACTAAACGCATCCTGCAACAGTACTTTTATATTTGGGTGACTAAGATGTGCGCAAGGCTCCAACTGATCTGACCGCTTGCCACCAATGTAATGAATCAACTTCCGGGGCATCAGTGGTCCAGGGATGAATATAGGGTTCTAAACCATCAACCAGCCCCACACCTCTAGTACACCAGAGGGGTCCCAACAGATTAGAAACTCAAGTAAATGATAAACCTCCCTGTCCAATTTTGGCAATGTGGATGGAATGGCAGGCTTATCTCCGCAAGGTTGTGGATAGTTGGTTAGTTGCAACACAGTGAAAATACAATTAATACCCAATGATAAATGGGACTATCCAGTCAAGGTTGTATACACATATCTATTTTATTATTGTTACAAGGACAGATCTAGCACACTACAAAATACAACCCACCCAGTAAAGGAATACAGACGACAGACAGTTTTACGAAGGACAGGTATTCACTCTGGATACTGACAGGAGGTTAGTAGGTAAAGCAATCAGTCTTAACTGTTCAAGGTTATTTGCTGTCAGCAGCAAGGGAGCAAAGGGTTGTAAATGTCACTAGGGGCCTTTGGAGAAGGACCAGGGGGACAGACACACTATGTACCTGGTGCTTGAGATAATCTTGATGCTCGACAGTGTCGAGTCAGTTTCCAGGATGCTCTGCAGCTCCTGCAACAGAGTTGAAGATGGGAGAAAGCTGTGGGTATCAGGCATCAGGCACCAGGCAGTTCGACAAGCAAGATTGGACAGACGGCTGCAGGCTGGCCTACACAGCTGCTCAATGTCAAAAATTGTTGTCTCTGTGCTGGTCGGCAGATCTGAAACTCTTGTTGAGGTGTCTTGAATGGCCTTAGTGACTGCAGTGTGACAACAGTCAGTGGTACAGCCGGTCACGGTCCTTAAAAGATGGACGCTGGTTGATGCTTGTTGAGGTACTCCTCCTTGCTTCTTCGCAGGGCTAGTGACGTCTTTTAAGGCAGAAGGCCAAGAGCTGAGGAGAGTGTTTGCAGGCAACAGAATTGTCCTTTGTTCAGAGGGTCTCTAGCACTTCCCAGCTAGGAAGCCTGCTGGCAGAACCTAGCCGGGCATGCTGTTTGCTGGCTGGGTACTGGTTCTGGAGCTGCTGGTCAGATCCTCTGAGTTTAGTATCTCCCTCTGTTCGCTGGGAGATGCTTAGGAGAGGGATCTTGCATCCCTCTTGGAAATCCTGGCCTTTCCTCACTGGCGGAAACTATAAGGCAGACTGTACCTGAGGCAGGGTCCAAGTGAGTCCTTCTTCTTACTCCTTTCAAAGTTGTCGGATGATCTGTAAAGTGAGGGGCTCAGCCCTCTTTAAAGCCAAATGGGCCCCAGTGATTGGTGCAGGCTAAGCCTGCCTTGATGAACCATTCCTGGGTGCCCACAAACAATCTTCTGTTATGCGTAAGGTCATAACCAGAGTGCTTTGCAACAGGAAAGGTAATGGGTGACAACATGTACTACTAAGTCCCACCAATCTTCCTGTCTGTTGTGGATTAAAGTATCTCTCTGGTTAATTGTGCTCTCTCTGACTACTGATCAAATCGCAGGTCTTCCTTGAAGTTTGTGGCGAGAATAGACTTTCTGCCTCCATCAAATCGCATACTTCTTCGCTCTTAAAGGGGTTTCCCTGCAGGGGTGGCCTACTGTAAACAGTTCTCTCAGACATGACAATCACTGCCATTCATACAGATGGGTGGAAGCTAGCTTCAAGCTGACACATTGCATATCAAAGAGGTGTTGGTGTTTCCTGTCCCTTGTGTTAGTTCTGTGACCAGGCCTCTTCGCAGACCTATTTTCATTTAACTTTCATCAGTATGTGCTGCCACCACACAGAACTTTGACAATAGAAAGGGGTGAATCCATGGAGCCTTTGATATTTTAATTAGGCTTGCCATGGCTGGAGGAAGGTGTTGCATTCCCCCTTCAGAGATGCTTTGATGTACCCGTGGCTGTCACGTTCCAGCTAAATGTGACAGGGAGGACTGCGCCTTTAGGCAGTGTCCCTCCCGGAGTACATTTCACTATGTGTTTGTTGTGCAGCAAGCATAGGAAAATGTGTGCAGATTAGCCCCACACATTTTCTGAGGTTGATCTCCCATCATTCATTTTAAATACAAAACTTCAAAAACGCACAGGTGAGTGCATACTCCCGATGCAGATGGTCGATTTCCTCACAGAAGGATCTAGAAAATATTTGTGGTTTACCCTTGTGAATTAGCGATCCTAGTGTTGCCCATTAAGAAAATATTGCCTTGTCCCCTTTTTGGTGGTTGGGAAATAACAAAACTATAAAGAGGCCATCAAATGTTTGCTAACATAAGTGAAACGTGCAAAAACGTTTAAGAGAAAAGTATGTGGATGATAAGAGTCTAATTCGTCGGTTCTGCAGTTTATTTTTCTTTCGTCTTAACATTATGTCGTCGAGCCTACTATGTTCTGAAATGTTTAGCACTTTTTTGTCAAATAGGGAACTTTGTGGGCAGGGCGTTATGTGCAGTGTTTCGTGCTTTTTTATGGGGATGATTTGTGTAATTAACTATACGAAATTTAGGTGCATTATTAGATGTGGGGTCATGTTACTGATTTAATCAAACTGTGTATCAAAAGGCCAGGATTTGGTTTTATAGGTGCATGTTCATTTTAATTCAGAATGTTTATATTTATTGTAAAATGATGCAAAATAAACAAACTGGCTGAGAACTGGTTAGTTTCCAATCATAAACCAAGCTGTGGCTTAATGAGAAGCACATTAAATGGTTGAAAGGCAACCTGCATCAGCCAGATGTTGAGAAACTAATTGGATAGTGAAGCATCTTAACAGCAATCAACAGGCAACATAAATTGTACAATATTAGTAGACACTGTCAAATTATCAGTAAATGTTAGGATCATAACATGAACACTATCTTAAACACATTAAACTAACTTTGACACCAACGTATGTCATTCTGACCTTTAAAATGTCAGAATAATTGAATAACAGAATTATCATCAAGTTATTGTGCTTGCAAGGGTTGTACAATCTTTGAACACTTGGATCAAACTTTAATTTCATACATGATGCCAAAAGGACAGAGTTTAAAATTATGGCTAACACAGGTTCCTGGCAAGATATAGCAGAGCTGTTTCAGAAACTCACACTACTACGTGTTAAGATAGGAAGAGGGTATTTAGTTGAAAAACTCAGATAGCCTACCCATACTGCATATTTTCACAGCAACTAATCTCCTCAGAATAATTGGCCCTGTTTCCATACTCAGCAATTTCAGCAATGACAAATGTGAGCAGGCATTTATATGTAGCAAAGAGACATTCACTAGTAGTAAGGAGTCCAACAGATATGGAATTCCTGGGCAGAGGAGATGTTAGGCAAAGATTGAAATAATGAATTCAAAGTTTTCATCCGTGCCTTCTTGATTTACCGCCAATGCCCACATTTCATAATAAAACCTTCTAACTTCACGTGGGAATGTCATATTAAAGAGCATCCCAAATCCACTATCTAGATGCATTCTTGTAAACCTTTTCATTAATAATATTTATGATGCCCAAAATTATGGCCAAGATCCGGGAAAATAACCATTCCCCTTCTCTGACTCCGGGATCTTGTTAACTTTGAGATTGGTATTCTCTGTGATTTGTCTGCCCATAGAAAAGTCGTAAGGTCAGGACCTGAACAATCCATTTCCAAATTGTTAGTAAGGCACTCTGACAAAGGGAGACAGACTTGGCTTAGCACGAACAGTGGCATATTTCTTCATCTAATGATTAATACCCTGGATTTGAAGGAGAAGATTATTGAATCTGGCCTCCATCAGATTGTTTAGTTTCTTAGTGATCACCACCCTCAGATTCTTTCCAGGAGTAAATATCACCATTTTCCATAGGTCATGATTTTACTGTGGTCTTCTCCTCATTAACCTTATGCTCAGTCACTTGGCCAAACCTATGAATCTCATGTAAAGTAGTGTCATTACAGCCCAGGGCACCCGAAGATACAATCTGATAAGCTTTGATTTTAACATGCAAATTCAAATCCCTAAATACAAATGTCATACTTTGAGTCACTCAATGATTACTCTGAAGGTTCCAAGAATAGGTTAAATAATAATGTGGTAAGGGGCACACCAGTGACAAGACCCATCCCATTTTTTTTCCCAGAAAGCATACCATTGACCACAGCTCTTGCAGTCAACTTTGTATTTAATACATTCCCTGCACCTATACATCTCGCCCCGAAAACCCACCTGCTATAGGTTCTATGTAGGGCTTCTTGGACCCCTGAGAGAATTCAGTGGAAATTCAGCAGTGGATAAGTTATCTGCAGAAGATATGGTTGTAGTAAGGCTGATGATAACCACGCATGCTCCGGTCTTTACGTTTGAGTAGAGATTTCTCTGAAAATCCCACTTTCTTTGGTACTATATTGGAAGAGGGGATGACGTGGCTAGAGAAATTTTTATTTTCCTTTGATTTGCTATTGATCAGGCTGCTCATTGCACAACGCAGGTTTGCGCATGGTGGACCTGAGCCATGGGGTATGGGAAAAAGAATTGCATAGATTGATGATAACATAAAAATAAGCCACCAGGGAAAGGGGAAGTTCAGAGAGACATCTTGGGCTGTGTCTGCCTTTAAAAGTCTATTTTATGACCATGTAGCTTGAGTAAACACATGAGGGTAAGCTTGCCTAATGATCATTTGACCATCTCCTGCAGAAGAGCTCCATGTTGCAGGCAGCTAGTGATTTGCATATGCTTAACTGCATAATTAAGTCACTGGCTGCCTGACGCCCTGGAGTCTGAGTACAGAAGAAAGAAATAAAAGAGTTACCTGCATCCAGATATTTTAAAACTGGAGGCAAAAGTCTTTTTAAAGATCTAAAAGCCTCGTCAAGACCATAATTTATTTGAAACCCCCATTGCAAAATCTTCTTGAGCATCAGAGAAATCAAAGAGTCCAAATGAGCTCCTATCATGATTAATTTTCTATGGAAATAAGCACATTTTAAAAAGATATTGTGTCCTTCGCAGAAGTAGGCTCATGCAGCTGAAACACAGCTGACATCTTGCAAATCTGTTATTTTCCAATATAATTTCCAATATGAACCTCAGCTAGACTACTGAGTCCTTCTGAAATGTGCGCATCTCCAACTTGAAATAGTACTGGCCAGTCCCTACTGTCTCCAAACCCTGCCACATGTGATCTCTATACTGAGAATATTTTAAATCATTTTGTTATAGAGTACATAATGTGTTGAAAACCAAGGCAGTTTTACAAAGAGCGAAGGGCACTACACAATACTCAATGTCCAAATGTTTCTTGAAAACAACCTTCCACTAATTAACAGGGAACATTCGTATCATTCCATACATTTCATGCAGATGCACTTTTGAGGACTTCTCAATTTCAGACAAAGTGGATGTACAACCAAACAGTATATACGAGTAGTGGAAATCCGAAACTATAAAGTCATAGCTATGATGTCAGGCATCTGGAAATTACAGCAAATTCCAGAAGCCTGATACTTGCAAAAGAGGGAAGACGTATTTGCCAACACCTTAAGCCAACACCCTTATTTTCCAATGAATCCTCAATATATGGCTTCCAATATCCCATATGAATTGTATGCTCGGATCAGTGGAGAGCAAAAATAAAAGAGAAAGTAGCAAATGCAGCATTAAATCAAGTGATAAAATCCCCTGATGGTCTCCAAAATGAACACCCAAATGCGAGTATTCACGGGCTGAGTTACTGAATGTGTTGTTCCCTTGCCAGATCCATGCACATGTCAGAAGTCCTGTATTAAACAATGCGTGCCTGAAGAGTCGTTCTACAAAACGTCAAGGCCCCTTTCAGAATCACTAGTGAACCATAGCTAATCATACTCTTACAGGCAAGAGGATCAATTACCCGAGTAAGTGAAACGACCCAATATCTCATCAATCAATGGAGGTGATCGCATGTATGGAAACCTCCCTGGGATGTGAAGTACAGCCCCTCAACAGGTGCCTCTTTTCTCCACACAGCCAATGGCAGGGTTCCATGTGATAATGTTGCAGTTGAAAAGTCACTAGGTAGGTGATTTCTTTTTCCTGAACCCTAAAATTCTTTCCCGAAAAATTCAAGGCGGGTTATAGTTAAATATTTTTACCTACCATCATAGAATATTTGGGGAAAGTGTTTGATTGTGTGGAGGGTGCATTTTTGGGTAAATTTCGCCACCTGGCTGGCATTTTCTCGTTGACATTACCACTGGATACCAATGGCAGCCCATCTGGAACACCAACCATTCTTTCATAAGTGGACACCAAATGTGTCTTTATCTGCACAGGTTCCGCCGGCCCAGAAACAACTGATGACTTAGAAATCAGTCCAAAGGCACTTTGCCTTCCTACATTTTGTATATATGATATCATCTCCAAAAATCTGTCTCGTTGCTTTCTATTTCTTTCTCTCATTGAGGTGAAAGTCGATTTGCATCATTGACTCAATCAAATCCTGGAAATATGTTCAGCACACAACCATGCCCAACTCATCCTTGATGCCACCCTTCAAATGCCTGTGAAACAACACACTCTGTCCTCTCCAACCCCCCTGCTGCAACAGATGGTCTAATCTTTGCAATATATTAGACAACATTTGTCGTGCCCAGCAAGAGGTAGTGCTTCTTCAATTGAGGACCCAGTGCGAATCTGCCCAACCAAATATCTGTCAAAAAGGATCACAAAGTTGGAACAGTTATTCATATGGCCCCCTGAGGCACAAAGAGCATAGCTCATGGTAGGGTGAAGCCCTTCGAATAGCCTATCAGGAATTCCACCTTCATGCAGTTAGATCAAAAGACTTGAGGCTTAAAAGTATGTTGAATGCATCTATTGATGGGTTTCATACTTTGATGAATCACCACGCTAGTGGTCCGAAAGCGCCTAGCCTTGTCTGAGCTTTTCGTTGTATTGTGTCCGCTCCCAGGGATCACCACACCTCGGTCTTCTGGAGGAAAGTGAAAATAGTGGAAGAGGTACATGAGGTAAAGAAAGAAGGATATGAAGGATGGAAGGGAAAGTGTGAACAGAGATGTGAAGAAGGTGAAATTGCAAAAACATAGCCAGCATGCATGATCTGCAGAGATGCTCGGGCCATCCTATTTATGGTGATGGCATGAAGGGATGTCTTTTGAAGGTCTAGAGAAGTAGGTTAACAAGTTCAAGGACAATATATACCCATTACTTACGTATACAACATTTTGAAGGAAGAGGGTGAAGAGGGAAACTCGAGATCAAACCCATGCCCCCTCACCCCAGGCGCATATACAGAAGAACAGCAGGAAGAACAAGGAGCGCACTTATCATTTGAACCAGGCCCCAGCGCACCCATGGGTGACAAATATGCTGAAACACACCCACTTCACCAACAGTGCAACTTCCATGCTACATTAGAATCAATGCTGCAATATCAGAATCTACAACCACAAAAATCCCTGTTTAAAGGCTTGCAAATGCCTATATGAATTAACATGGTCTAATTGCACAGTGTAAAGCCATGTTTCAGGAAAATTACAGCCAAGTTCATTTCTCTCACTGAACACTGGCTGCAGAAGCCTTCAGCAATGCTCCTCGCAAAACCCAGGAGCAGCCAAGG
This sequence comes from Ambystoma mexicanum, assembly GCF_040938575.1. Taxonomy (NCBI): domain Eukaryota; kingdom Metazoa; phylum Chordata; class Amphibia; order Caudata; family Ambystomatidae; genus Ambystoma; species Ambystoma mexicanum. Next base: position 436,170,347 of record NC_090937.1, read on the forward strand.
TCGCGCATTCAAGATAAGATTGCTTTCTGCAGACAAACATTTTTAATTCTCCACAAATGCGAATGAACCACGGCAACCCAGTGTGTTTTTTTCTTTTCTTTCTGGGAAAGAAAGACATTTTCGCAAAGACTCGCACAACATTTGAAACATAATTGTAACAAGAATGGCTCAGCCCAGCCAATCAGCGCTCAGAGCTCAGGTGCGAACTGCTTGCTTCAGCTAAAAAGTTATGGGAACAAAGTCATAATGCAACAAGTTAGAATTAGGTAATGGGGGGCTGGCACAGCTAAACCAACCCACTGACGCAAAAGGCTAACATCCAATTGTCAGGCTCTCTATAAGGGCTACATAGGTAACCTATCACTTAGCAGCCAATAGCAGGAGGAAATAGGTTTCTGGGAGCTGATCCAATTCTGTGAGGTCAGCCTGCAGTCTTATTACAAAGCTGGCTTGCAAGCCAGCCCCGGGGGAGACGGCTTCTGAACTCTCGATATGCACGATGCTCTGCGTGTTTTTTTACTTTTTTTGCTGCCCAGAAATAAACGCAGTTTGGAACATGTGGCTGCCTGCTGGGGTCTCTGTTGCATTTCTGTGGGCCATATGGGTGGTGTTGGGGTCTCCCATAGCTGGTGAGGGTATGGCTGCTGGCCCCCCACAGCCATGGTGGGGGTCCAGCTTCTCCCCAACAAGGGTATAGAGGGTAGAGGTGTGTAGAGGAAGTTAAAGGAAGCAGCATTTCCATGATTTAACCACACATTGCAGAATATTAGAAAGATGCTGTAAGCATTCACTGCATCAGGTAAAGTAACTGTCTTCCGCTTGTTCCACGGCCCCAGAAATACTCTGTGCTTCTTCTTCCCGCCTGGTCCTGCAAGTGTTCCTGCCACACTGGGTTTTTACAGGGACATGAAAGGGAAGAGAGGCAGACATGTGTGCTTCATTGTCACCAGGCGCACCTCAGTCTCAGGGATGAACCTAAAGCATGAGTTGCAGGCCGCTGCGCAGGAATAACACATACAAGTGGTACAGTCCAACTCCTTTGCCAAAGGGCAAACGAACCTCCAAGAAACCCAATCAGAGGACACAAAACCAAAACGTCACTACAAATCACTCCCAACATCAAATTTCACAGTGAGTCCCCTGAGAAAGAAGCTCCCAAAATGAGAATACACTCACTTCTCCTCCTCTGTCTCCTCCCTTCCTTGCCCCACTTCCCCTCCCTTGCCCCTCCCTTACCCCTCCCCTGCCTCTAACCTCACCCACAGGCTGCTCCCTCCACCTAAATGATGTATTGAACAACATTTGTAGTCTCTGCAAAAGATTATGCTAATCTCTGAAGCATCTGAATGGATATGCACATCTGGACCTGCAAAAATTCACAAATTATGAGAAGTTCAATGATTAAATTTGAGCAAAACACTTCAATTCACACAATTTACTAGAGTGTTCAACGGTCAAAGGGATTCCTGGCCAGAATCGTTGACAATTAACGGCACAATTATCACGGCTTCCAAACAAAGTTTAAAAGCATGCACCTGATCTGCCAATGTCTCAGTGTCAAAAAATGAACTCTTTTTACCTCATCAAAGCAACACAACAAATAATTCTTTGTTCTGTGAGTCACGCATTTGAATTTTCGTTGAATAACGACTTATTGGTCGGTTCTTTAGATAATACTTGCTAATGCTTGCTACCTCAATGCAGGTCACTTAATCAAAGTGTAAAAAGCAGAGTCAAGCACGAATTTGAACCTGTATCAGATCTCGCTAGCAGGTGCTTTAACGTGCCTAGCTATCTTATGAAGGGCATTGGCAAGAGACAGGGAAGATTTATTGTCACCATCACATCACAGACGAAACTGCCTAAAGAACTATTGTTACTGTTTATTTCATGCACCGCATAGAAGTGGAAGGCTGATTTGACAATGCCTGGTTCACAGTGTTTACCTGCAGGGTGCAGAAAGATCTCTGAATCAGGTGCATACGTCCACTGAGCTGCAACACTGGGATTGGACCCTGCCTCGTTCTGCGTCTCTTAACTATTCTTAGCCAAACATATGCACTTGTTTGGAGTGTCGTTTTACACCTAAGTGGATGGCACAGATTTTACTCTGGTTGGACGGAGATCGTTCGTCTGTTAAAGATGCACTCGAATCCTGCAAGACGTAGTGAACAGCTGCCTGTATGAAAACAGATTATAGCAACCCCTTCCCCGCTTCCCAAGGTGTAAAGTCTAAGTCAGGCCAGAGTGAAAGTTCATGGCCGCCACCATCCCTGTATGCCCTGAACACAGGGTGCTAGTGATTCACACCCCTCGTGCTCCCTCTCGGGTGCAAATAGTTTAGAAATATTTCTCAGATGCGAAATTGGGCATGTGCCTTATCAACAATCAAAGAAGGAAATAAAAATCACCACCACCGTAGGAAACATAAAAGTGAATAAGTCCCTTTTCCATTTCAATGGCATCGGCAAGGGAGAGCAACAGCATGATGCCAGATGTCATGGGTGGCGGGGGAGATCAGTAGGTTGGAGGGCAGAGAAAAATAAATGGCCGCACCAGAGGAAGGCCTTTGGTGGTTGAAGGAACATGGGCTGTCACTGGCAAATTCTGCCCAAGTTCCCAGGCACCTGATTGGCAAAACACCATTCCACAGATGCAAATAATGTTCAATATTAGCAAAGCAGAAATGTTGTTCCGTGGTAATATACCCAACTCTTACTCCTTGAATTGTTGCCCATGTGTACTGGAAACACATCCTTTACCTGTACCTGAGGTACATAACATGGGGCAGATCGTGGATCAATACGTGGCCCTGACCCCACAAATAAAGTCCATTCAGACTTGATTTGCCCAAAAACGGAATATTATACTTTTTTTCTTCTTTCACCCATCGTGTGTTAATGAAGGCCTACATCACTATGTTAAATACTGTAATTCAGCCTATCGAGTCCTCCCTAAACAGGTCACAAAAAGAAAACTGCAAAGAACACAGAATATTTCACCCACAACTCTAATAAAAAAAAAATACTCGGCATGATTATGTACCACCAGCACTTCACCAGGTGTACGAGATTTCAGTGGAAAAGAGCGTCACTTTTAAAGCACTTTGTACTCTTTACAGAGCCTTATTCCCTACGCGCCCTAGCATCGCTGTCCCCCCTTCTAGAAGTTTACAATCAACAGCAAATCTCCCCACCTATTGACTGTCAAGATGAGGTGTTGGGGTGAGCCCTGTTCAAGCCTTGCTGTTCTGGTACAGTAACCCTCTAAATGTGAGCTCGAAACAGAATTAAACAAACTGGCGGAATCTTCACCTCCAACACAAATGTATGCTGCTCTTCATGCTCAATTGCCCACTCTCTGAAGAAGTGCCTATGCATCCTATAAGGGGCACACCTTTAGAAATAAACAAGGCAAGACTGATTCTCGAAATGTCCCATTTATTGACTGGCAACCTATAGCTATCTACGTGTATTAGATGGCTGCAAGGTACCTTATTGCTAAATCGAACTGTTCACTTTTCAGGTCAGGGAAATAACGTTTGAGACTTCGCTCACATTAATGAAACACATATATGTCAATGCAATAACACAAGAATAGACATTTAATCCGTTGTCGTACTTGGGTATAACATACAGGACGATCCTGAGCTCCATGTCAAATTGGAAGAGTGTTCTGTGCAGGAACGACACTTTTCGAACCTGTACCAGATTCTGTTTTGCAATGGCAGCACCACAGGGTGGACATTAATCTGTCTTTTCTCGTCCTTTGTTCGCCTGCGCTTTACCATGTGAGAATGGCCTCAGTCACAGCACTAATTGCAGCTCCCATCGCTGTGAGTGTAGTATCCATGTGCTGTGCTAGTTTGGGGCGGAAATACAAAGTTGCAAATGTCTGACAGCTTGGAACCTGTCATTTCAGAACATGTTTCGAGGTGGCAGGACGTGTGCCGCTCTAACTGGCATTTACCTTGAGCCCATCTCTTCATCACTCCTGTTAATGAATGCAGGACTGCAGACATGAACTGTGAGCATGTTACCTTTCCACACTAGTTGTCCTCTGGACTCTGATGGGAAGATCCCTTTACAAGCATTCAAGCGGCTGTCATCAGGATCAACCTTCCTGCTAGCACCATCCCACTTGCACGAGGAGATGAGGGGGCGGAGGGGTGGGGCGTATAGGCCGCATAGCTGCTCCTTTGATACCAGCAGGTAGACATTTCAGACATTCAAACATTCCGTAGGCTTCCCACCTACTGCCAGAACCCCCTCCTCAGTAAAAGAGCAGAGGGTGCGGAGATCTGTTAGATGTCAAACCACCTGCCAGGACGGGCCCCTTACCTCTACCTTGGATACAGGACATGTCTACCCATCACAGGTCAGCAATTCAGTAACACACAGAAAGGCACCACCATCACAAGGTTGTAAAAATGGCAGATGCACATTCGTGAACGAACCTCAGATAACACAGTATATGCTGTAACTCTTAGTGAATTTAGACTTGTGCGTTTGGGGAAAACAAACATCGAGCCTCCGACATGGGAAGTCATCACATTCCACCTCCATAGAGGCCCCACCCCCTGGGTTGTTTCTGTGCAGCATGCTGGGGTAAGACATTTTGTTCTAACATTCCAGAGGCCCCTTTTAAGACAGAATTCTTATTTTGGAGATTTTAGGCCCACTTTTTAGGGCCGCTCAACGTTTTGCTGTTTTCCAATCTTTATAAGTTCTCCAACTTACTTCTGTTGGCCTGTTGTCGAACTGGATATTAAATTATGCCTCCTATTATAACGATTTGTATGTATATTGGCCTACGCCAAGTTGCTTAAGATTGTACGCGAATAACTCTCTACGGCAAGGTCTTGACCTTAGAAATTCATGTAAGCCGCCATCTTGAATCAAGCCTCCATTTTAGGTTAGAACCGCCATTTTGGGGTTTTTGTACAAAGTCACCCTGTAATCTAAAATGGACGTCTCGTGTGCCCTTGTTCTTGCCTTAACCTCTCCAACCTCTGTAGGAGAGTTAATGTCCAACCTGCCTTCAGGCTACATGTTAGGGTCATGTAGACCTTGTCCTATGTTGACCTCGGGAGCAGGGGATTACTTGAATTAGCAATGTTAAACTACAAGTATACAAGAACAGTAATGCTATCCGAATATAATATGTGAAACATTTGTTTGGTCTGTATTAAAACAGTATGTAAAGAATGTAAATGTTAAATTAAAGAATAATGGAGTGTGTTAGTAAATGTATTCAAAAGTAAACCGCATGCACGAGATATGTAAATTAGGAAGTGAACCTAGCGCGACCCTAGCCCAGTGTATGATTAACCTGTAAGAGGGCTGAACATCATTTTACAAATTGTATAAATGTGTCGATGTCCAGCTAGGAAATTCTGTTCACTGCTCACATTGAACCCTTCTGGTGGTCTCTGTGATGTATTGACGGCCAAATAGCTATTTGTGTACTTTGTTGAATACTGTTCAGTTTTGTAATAAAGATTCTGGGAATCTTTACAAGCCTGTGTCGGTGTATTTTCCTTTGCTTGGTGTAACAGCCGTAATATTGTATTTTTTCTGATTCCACACTGTAGGACTTCTACTGCAGGCTGCCATTGCAACATGTTTTCACTCAGAGTATATGATCCTGGCTCACCCACAAGGTTCCCAGTCGCAGAGGGGCTTCCTGAGTGCCCTATGTATGCTCTTTGGTGACTCTTCCTACAGGGGTTTTAGGGAGTAGGCTGGTAGCAGAACCACTTCAGTTTTGGGTGCAACCAATGTTACGACACTGGCAGCCCAATGTGCTTTTTTTGGTAGTCTAAAGTGCTCCTCTTGTCCATTTCTTTATTTTAGTTCTTCTGTGTATCTAGGGAACCACAAGGTAGGCCTATCGTGGTCCTTATGCACACATGGGGTATTTGTGAGTGGAAATGGCCTCCACATTAGTGTTTATCGGTTTAGAACGGTATTGGTCCCTGGAATGTTCCTCACATTCCAGAGGGGCTGGGCTGAGTGGCAGTTCTAAGAGCAAGCCAGAACAGTTGGTCACCTCACCCTTTTGCCTCTAGCCCCTTGTGATTGGTGCACTAGCTTTTGCCAGCCTATCTGAGTAGTGGTAGTGAAGGGGAAACCTTGCACTCCCCATTCGCGTCTTGGAATTTTCAGAAGATGGAGCTTGCCACTGTTACTGGATTCTTAGGTCCTCATTCATGCAGTGGTCTGGAACATCGCAGATTGGGGGTTTCTGCTGCTAGAAGTCCATTCAGGGCCTCCTGCATCTTCCTGCTAATCCCAATTGTGAGTCCATCAACACTGCCCACTAGGGTGTCCTGCCTTAGTGCTGGAGGTCCCTCTGGTCTGGAGTAAAGACATTTTGGAAGCAATTCTTCACCACATTTCCCGTAGTAACATTATGAGGAGCGGTGTCTTCCACCTTTCCAGTACACTCTCCTAGGTCCTTGAATCATCCTCAACCTCTCCATTTGTGCCCCTCCTTTTCCTCCCATTGGTTGTTTGCCACTGAGTTGATGCCTGTGGAGTAGAATTGAGACTTATCTGAATGTTCACCATACACACAAATGGCCTGGCCTACTTACTTTGTCCCATTCATTCCTATGAAACTTTCCACTCACTTTAAAACAAACCCAAAGTGACTTTGGTGGCACTTACATGCCCCTGGACATTTGTCCTGTACCCAGTAAAGGTTCTGGGCGTCTAAACCAAGAATTTGATTTTTATCATAACTTCTCTATGATCATCAGTGTATTTTTTAGTCATGTCCTGCAAATGTGTTTATTTACTTACAATGTATTTGTTTAATAACATTATAACATTATATCTCCATCGAGTGGATTGCAGTGGTAATGGTCTAACATGTATCTGGATCTAATGAATGAATGTGTGCATCTGTATTTTTCAAACACTGTGTCCCAGAAGGCAAGCACGACTGTGGATTATTGATTTTGACTTTAGGGGCCTGTATGACTGTTCCTTTGTGTTAAAATAGCTGGTTCCCATTTCTTCCCACCCCATTTTTAAATGTGCTATGTGCATACCACTTGGTAGTGGACCTACAAAATATTGCAAGAGTGGATTGCACATTGAACAATGAAATATTAAGTAGGCCTCTTTCTTGTATATTTAAGATCTTAAGTCTATGCTGAGAGACAAATGGAAGTTGCAAATAGACACCACTTGTTTTGCTCTGCAGGTTCTGGCATCCTGTGAACCAACTCCATGCAGAATCATCAGCGTTTATGGTCAGCTTCAAAGCCAATGCCCACACCATTTTCCCCCTGGGAAAGGCCACCATCCCCAGTACTGTCAAACAATGGGGGAGGTTTGGACCATTGCCCCCCGTTTGCACCATTGCCCCCCCATGAGTGTCTGTTTGCCCCATGCCCCCCTTTGAGTGTCTGTATGCCCCTATGCCCCCCTGTGTGTCTGTATGCCCCCATGCCCCCCTTTGAGTGTTTGTATGCCACCATGCCCCCCCGTGAGTGTCTGTTTGCCCCTATGCCCCCCCTGAGTATCTGATTGCCCCCTTGGCCCCCCGTGAGTGTCTGTTTGCCCCCATGCCCCTCTGAGTGTCTGTTTGCCCCCACACCCCCCTGTGAGTGTCTGTTTACCCCCATGCTCCCCTTTGAGTGTCTGTATGCCCCATTCCCCTTAGCCCCCGTGATTGTCTATGTGCCCCCATGCCCCTTGTGAGTGTCTGTGTGCCCCGCCCTGCCACCTTGCCCCCCCCTTTAGGTTCTGTGTACCCCTTGCCCCCCTTGAACTGCCTTTCTGCCCCTCCCCCTCCATTAATTCCTCTTCTTCCACCATCTTCCTACTCCTCATCCCACTATATTTCTCCCTCCTCTCATTCTTCCCCCCACTTAGCACTTACTCTTATCATCTGTTGCTGTGACTTTTGATAGCAGCTTGTCTGTTTCTCCTCCTCCCCTCCTTGTTCTTCTCCCTCCTCCCCCCACCCCTGCTTTATAAATTTGTCGCTGACAAATTTACACAGTAGCGTGTTTTGTTCATCTCCTTCTCCCCACTCATATCCCCCCGTCCCCCGTCCCACCCCTCCTCTTGTATACCTCCTGCACTACATCAATTGTCGTCAGACATGGGGCCTCATCATGGGTTGGGCGGTAACCCCGGCGCTATTAGCCCTACCGCCAAACCCCCCGGCGCTATTAGCGCCGGATCACGGGTTTGGCGGAACAGTTATGCCCATTCCCCATTGGGCCCATTTGGGAATTCCTCATTGCCCATTGGGCCCAATGGGGAAAATTCATGCTATTACCGCCGGCGGATTTGCCGCCGGCGGTAATTGCGCCGAAGATCGGCAAATTTGCTGCGGATTTCCCCCCAGCTGAAAGCTGGGGGGAAATCCGCAAAGACCATGATATGGCGGACCCTTAAATGCGGCGGTAATAGCGCTACCGCCGCATTTAAGGGTTACCACCAGACTCATGATGAGGCCCTTAGTAATGTTACTGCTTGCTTTGTTCTCCTTCTTTCCCTTCCCCCTTGCCTTATTTGTTCTTTGCACTTGCACTATCCAAAATGTCGACAGGCCTATTTCGATAGTTATTTTTCACATTCTGTATTATTTCAAGGACTTAAACTGAATGTAACTGTATTTTCCTAGGTTCCCTCCCTCCTTGAAGCGCTTTGAAACACATTGTGTATAGGCGCTATATAAATAAACAATCAATCAATCAATCATGCAAAAATGAATGGCTTTATTCACCAATTCAGCCTTGAAAAGTCATTTTATTTTCCATGTTTCAATTGTCACTTTAAACAGTGTATCATTTGATTGCAACCACACTCCTATCCAACATCTTTGCATGCTTGTCTACAAAGGTGATTGTCAGTGCTGTAATGGAAAATATACACATTGCAAAGCCCAAATTAGCGTTTTGCCTCTTTAATATGCTGTACTTTTAATCTCAGATTGGATTGATTTTTCATTTTAATAAATGTTGCTGGGTAATTCCATGTAACTGAAAAGATTACTTTTTGTGCCCTGTCATATAGTATTGGACTTATATGGCCTGATTCACAGAAGTGTTTTATAATGGCGCAAATCCATAAGAAAATGCTCTGTGAATCAGGACCATAGACTTGTCATAGGTGGGCTGTAACAATGCACATCTCCTCACATGTGTCACTTTTCAGATGCTGTGTGCAGACTGCAGCTCACATGTTTGTTTTTAAACTGTCACTTTTCTTTCTTTGCTTACTTTTCTTCGAAATAGATTTTCCTACAGATTCCCCCACCACCTTGCTCTTGGTGGCTGCAAAAGGGGAGGACCAGGGATATTTTTCTTCTTCTGGGTTATTTCTCTTCAAGATACTCACAAGTGTTTTATCGTTTCTCACCACATCTCAAAATTTCCTATATCTTAGTCATCACCTTACTGGTAAAATGACTACCTCTTTCGAAGTCAACCCTTTGAGGAAGACTGATGCGAGAAAAGATGTGGTTGATCATCAATTTGGTGGCTCTCTCTGCCTTACAATTTGGGGCAGGGAGACACTCTGGGGAGAGGCTTGTCATAGTCAAAATGTCTTTGTTTCCTCTGAAAGAATGAGTCACTGGTCCCACTTGCAAATCAGACTACGGTAACGTCATTTCTCTTTTCTGTAGAGGAACTCTGTGTGTGAGAGACCTCGATTGGAACTGAGCACACACAAGACATCTTTTTAAATATATATTGAGACACTGGCACTGGTCTGGCCAGTAAACTACTTCTCACAGTATCTCCAGAGTCTTTTCAAATCTACTATGATCACAGTAGCCTTGACATGGTCATGTTTAAACACCGGCCTTTGGAAAGATGTAGGTACCGCCCACTCGTCGTACCCAGATTGGGGTTTCCTCACCAACTTTTGAGTCTTGAATACTCAATATTTTCTGAAATTTCAAGAAAATGCAGCAGTCTTCCTTTCCTTGATAACCTGATATGTCAGAGGAAAACTGATTGGATCTTCTAAATATTGATAGAATTTCCCATTGAAGGGATCCTCTTTTTGAGCAGTGTAAAATATGCATCAGGAGCATCTTACTCCACTGAGCAGTTGAAAGTTCACTGTCAGTGCCAGTTTGTGATATGGTCACTGTTGTGTCGTGGATTTCTCCCAGGTGGTGTTGCATGTCTCTCAAGTTCCCTTGTAGAGCTCCATCGCTGACCAGTCAGTCAAATCATATCCAGTTTTATCAGGATGCTCTACCTTGGAATGACCTTTGATATTTTTCCAATTGATGGTTTTTTCATTAGATGTCAGGCCATCAATAGTTTGGGTCAACCTACCATGTTTTAATGGTTTATTATCTGCTTTTCCAATTAATCAGGGGTTCCACAAACCTGTTTCGCACATAATCAGAATCAGTGACAATCATCAGTTGGGGGAGTTGAAGGTTTATAGAAGTGAGGATGGCTTGAAAAATTGCCATCAGCTCTATTGCTTGACTACTTCAGGGACCTGTTTTCTAACTAGCATAGGGTTCAGGAAGATCATTTACCCATGTGTTCGCAATGACAGAAACCAATTCCTTCTCCCTGTCTTTAGTAATATAGTATAAACTGTGGGTATCTCCTGACAAGTGTTTTCTTCATATACCTTTTGCGATAACACCAGGTATGCCTCCAAATTATCAGTGGTAATAGACTTTCATTCTACAGACAGTGTTCTCCAGCACAGTCATGTAAGTCTGCCAAATCTTGAGCTATTGGGCGCTCATTTTGGCCATACCTGATCTCCACAGGAAAGCCATGCATTGATAGAATCCAAGAAATAATTCTTGAATTGAAGAAATTTCCAGCCGTATTCTTTAACTTTATAGATATTCTAATGGTTGGTGTGAGGTCTCTACTCTGAAGTTCTCCCGCTGGATAAAATGGATGGTAGTTCTTCAATGCCCACAGTGTTGTCAGGAGCGCTTTCTCACAATCATTGAATTTCTCTTCTATGGAGGATAATGATTTGCTTGTGTATGAGATTACCTTGTTGACAGTCATGTTTTTGGTGTAACACTGCCTTCAAGCAAGTGTCTGAGAAACCAGTTCCTATGAAAAACTCCTTATTCTTGATGCAGCAAGGAAAACAAGGAGCTTGGGACAGGCTTCTCGTCAGCTGTTTTACTGTCTCGTATTCTGCTTCAACCCTTTCCCAATTTACCCCATCCATCAATTAGTGGACCAAAGTGATCTGCATAATCCTCAGTGACATTTTGACTGAAATTACTGAGTCCAAGGAGACGTTTCTACTCACGCAGAGTTTTGAGGTTCTTCAATTTGAGTAAGTCATCAATCTCCTTTTCAGGAGATTTAGACCTTCTGATGTGATTTCATGTCCCAGAATATTCCCTCAGGTTTTGCACCACCATTGTGCTTTCTGGAAAGAATTTCACCCCAAATATTTTGCAACTGGGCATCCACATAGGCCACGTTTCCTCTTTTGTTCAAATAAGGCATGGACTTGTGAAGGTAAACTTTGAACACATTTCCTGAATTGATGTATCCAAAGAGCATTTGGATCCAAGTATATTTTGCACCCACAGGTAAAAGCAAGTTTATACTTACCTTCACTGCTCATGGGTACTGCCCAATAGCCATTTCTCAAGTCAAGGGCTGAATACATGTTTGATCCTTGTATCTGGCCATTCCTTGGTCAATATCGGAAGAGTCCACCTTCACATGTGGACCGATTTATTCAACTCCCTCAGGTTAGCACACAAACTCCATTGTCCATTCTGTTTTAGAATCCACAGTACTCTAGTCTTAAAGGCATTTTGGATTGGAAAAAGAATCCCACCGGATTCCAGATTTATGATAATCTCATTGAGTAAATCCATGGACATGGGATGCAAAATGCATTGTCTTACCAACACGGAAGCATTTTTAAGGCACATAGTTATTATTGAATGCATACCTGAATGCTCACAATAATAGGAATCAACTGAGAAGATAATCTGGAAATCCAGGAATACCTGTCTCAGTTGTCTCTCTTAATATTTCTCAGAGGCCTCAGCCAGAGTGATCTGTATTTTGACCATCTGCCAGAAATCTCAAAATACCTCTGTTTTTGATTTTTACAAAAGTATTTTCCAGTTGGGTGGAGAGATCTCTTAATGGTGTTTACCTGGACAGGGGTTTCATTGGATTTGAGATAGTTATTAACTCTATCTTCTTCCAAGATGTCACCTGTAACATCTTTCACCACGTAAGGGCATGAAGAATGCACCAATCCTTTCTGGTCAGGTACTATTGGTCTTATCACAGCAATATTCAGGAATTGGACCTATAATTTAATTGGACTGTTGGACAAATTATTAATATATTTATCTGCACTTTTTTCAGGAGAACTTTGGATTTCTTTAGTGTCCTGCTGAGTGTAGAACTTCAAGCTGTCTTTATCCAACATGGAAGGGAACTTGTTTTTGGGAGAGAGATTAATTTGTTGGAGTCGGGCGATGTCCCCTCACTACTCTGTTCTCCTACAGAGACAGTGGTCACCTCGGTAACATGATTCTTCTGAAAATTAAATTCAATGATTTCAATGTTTTTGGGGTGTGATTCAATTAAGTGACATGTGCTATTAAGGTTGACATCATTTGTAATCCTCTTAAATGATATCTTTGGGTCCAGAGAACCTGTTTCTTGCAAGCTGAGTGGACAGAATCCAGAGGAAATTGATGCCCTTTAAACAGGGTGTGCTCTTTGGAGCCACGATGATCACCAGATGCTTCAATTTTTGATTTCCCAATCCTTAATCCCATTGTTGGAAATATCCTTTCCATCAAAGGTATCCTAGAAGAAGTTTGAGGGGGATTTTATGACTCTTCCCCTGCTTCCTAGATTGAATTGTTCCTAGATTCAGTTGTTCCTAGATTGATTTGGTCAAACGTTTGTTTTGAAATCAAGGTCACCTGTGACTCTGCATGTACCAGAGGTGTTAAATCACAATGGCCTTGTACCTGAACCAAACCATAGAATATACTTTCTTTAGACTCTAGATTACAAACAAAGTGTGAGTTATGTATAGTGTGCATCAATTTTCTTGAAGTCATTTATTCCTTAAATTGTACCTTAGGTTGCCACCCTATATACACGTCCTTCTTTGAGTCCGAATAAACATGTATTTGGAAATTAGATATAGAATAGGTGTATCCCTCCCCCTCTTTCCACACTCTTTACTGTCTTATTTTTTCAGAGCCCAATTGTCAGAATTCTTTAGGAGGGAGGGTACTTCTATTGTTGCTGGAGTTTCTTGGTTTATAATTTAGTTTGTGTCAGATTGGCTTTCGTATCTAGAGTGTTCTATTTTGACCCACTTTTCTTTAGGAGGTGTCACACCATCTCTGAAAGAGAAGACCTATTCTGGGTTTTCTATATTCGCTCTCTCACATCAGGACTATTCTATTTTTTTTTAGGGAATTTGAATCATTTTTTGTTTTTTTAGTTCTAGTTCCCAGTGGAAAGAGTTGTCAATACTAGTTTCTTGCATTTATTTATTTAATTATGTTTTTATATGGCTTAGAAAGGAAGCTTCCTCTATCGGCTGGCATATCTTTTCCTCCATATCCCCCTTTTCTTCTTCCAGAAGCACACTTCTTTGGATTGTTGGCCTCTTGTCATTTTCCCACCAGGGCATCTGACCTGGATGTTGAGGCGTTTTGGGGAATGCTGGCAGTGTGAGAGATCTGCTGAGCCCTCAACATCTGTCTAATGTTATCTTGTCCATTGTTTGGCCTGTCACTCTAGTTGAGAGAACATTTCTCCTCTTTCAGAGCTGTAGGGAGGTCTTTATTCATACCTTCATTGCTCCCTGGAAGATTAACTATGATTCATGGCAAGGTTGCTTGGATATTGTTGAACATTACTGTGACCTTCATTTATGGATCTCCACTCCCTTTGATTACGGACTCTATTTCCCTGGAATGTAGGAGAAGAAGGAGGGAAGTTGTAAGGAAATTTAAAAGGCAAGGGTAAATACATTAGAAATGTGGAGGGGTTGTTGAATTTCTTTCCTGTGAGAAAATTTGATTATGATTTCCCATGGGTACTGTTCCTTGATTTTGACTCCCGCACAAAAGTGTCATAGTGTATCTGTAGTCTTCAATGGGTCTAGAACCCATGTGCCATACACTTATATATGTACTAGTGTTCGATGTGTTTGTATTTAGAAACACAGTTTGAGTATCACTCAATTGGGATTGGGCAAAGTGCTTCTTCTGTCAGTCATGCTATCTGGTAGTAGGAGGAGCATTCTCTGAAACCCCTGACTCCAGATCCAAAGGAGGAGCTCTCTTCACCCTCGCCATTTTTGGGGTGGTAGGTGTTACAGATGGTTTGAGAGTTTGAGGGTTGTTTTTACTTTCTGTAGGCTTTTGGAGCTCATAAATCCTTGTGGCTTGAGTAATCAACCATTAGTGATATCGAACCATCAAACTCCCTCACTAATTGGGTGAGCATGTATTTTAGAAGGGCTTGAAAAAATGTGCTAATGAACTCCATAGTATTGGTATTTACCCACTGAGAATTGTGTGGGAATGCACGCTAAAACTCTTGGGGACATTCTCTTTTAGATTAATCCTTACCACACACTATATTGTATGCAGCATTACAGGCCTCTTTGGTGCTTTCTGTGTGTAGGAAGTGATTTTAGAATTTCTGCCTTATAAGGAGACGATTTGATGATTTTAGTCCTCAGTCTTGCAAAGAAGGCGGAACCCTCAGGAGAAAATGTCCATTTTGCAAACTCCAGTTTATTGAAAGTATTCCTTATTCCAAGTAAGAACATTTGTTCATAAATTTCTAGATGTTCCAACTTAGAATATTTTCCATTTTTGTGATAGGAGGTCATAAAACATTTGATGGCTTTTATTTTTTTTTAATGGTCTTTGATGACATTCTTATGGGATCTGCTCTTCTTGAGTCTCTAAACCAGAGTCCATGCTCCCTCAGAGCTAATGTTGGAACCCCATTCCCTATCGTCATCCGGGGCTTCCCTACTGTTCTGCTTATGGCAATGTCTTCTAAATGCATGAGACATGGGCTCCACCCTTTGTTCTTTTCTCTGGGACTATTCAGAGTTCTTTTCATAGGATACCTTTTTAGAGATTGTTTAATGGTGGGTTTCTTCCTATGAGGGTTGAAAATAAACATGTCTCTTACCCCAGATGGCCTAGAAGAATCACCTGAGTCTCCCTGATGGGAAGAGATGTTTAAGATGCCATTCCTGGGCTCAAGAGTTTGCCTTTCCATCTCAGCCAAGTAGGCTAGATGATTTCTCTGCAGAATCATGTTCTTTAGTTCTAAGTCTCTCAATCGTTCTCAATATTTTTACTCAGGTCCAGTGTATTTTCATTTCCAATCCTGCCCCATGTCTATCTGATAAGAAACGCCATCCTTCCTAGTCAGAAATATTTGGGAGAGGGGAATGTACAACACCTCTCAGCACCTTGTTCTCTTGAGGGGTAAGGCAAATTTGGTCCCTCAGCATGCATATGGGAAGTTTTAGGTAGGTGGAATGAGACCTTTGGAAGTAGGGAATAATTCCCCCCTATCCAAAACACCTGCCTGTTGTGGTTGCCTGTTTGAGTTGTAAGGCCATTATGTTTCATGTTCTTCCATTTCATTAATCATGTTCTGCTTATAATTGACGCATTGTTCTCTAATATCATGCATACTGGCCTGATTGGCTTCCAGATTTTTGTAATGGGAAGTTAATAAATCCTTTTTAGCTTGAGGTTTCTGTTGTAAAACTGCATTCTCACACTAGCTATGTTGATGGACTCCTTGTTTCAAATCAGTCTCTATTTGTTCCAATTGATCTTGTAGGTGCAATTTGCATCTTTTTTTTCATATGTATTTGGTGTCTATAAAACCTTAACAAAAATATAAAAATTGCGATGTGGTTAAAACAAATGTCATACATTCATAATAAAAAAAAAATTCATACTGGCTTAACCTTGGGAAGAGACTAGGCAACACCCCTCTTTTTTATGTTAAGTTAATTTTGTTATCAGTTGCTCTTTCTCACAAATTAGTGAATCACGCTTTTGTGCAAGTTGATTTCTTTCATTCTATGACACTTAAATGATCAAATTGAGGTTGGGACTAAAAATGAATTTGTTATGTTCTTGTTTTAATTCTATAATATGCTGCTCCAGTATCATAATGTTATCTGCATGGCATTACTATGTACAGACTGGTCATTATATTTCCCCATAAGCATATCTTTGGCCTCCACGTCATGATTATACATTTTCAGGAAACTCTAAATCTGTCACTTGGTTCTGCTCTCATCAAGATATGTCTTGATTTTAACTTGTGATAAATTACATACTGCTGTTATAATGTGGAAGCCTACCTTTCTTTCAGTGTTCCTTGCAACTGCAAAATGACAATAGCTTGTTGCTACAAAGTTGATTGGCACTGAGCAGCTCCTCAGAATCTTTCGAGGGCCACTAATTGGCATTATTTAATCTGATCATCCTTGTCTGCCAGTCTGCCCACCACCAATTGAAGGTAGAAATGCAGTTTTCCAGAGAGGCAGATAAATTTAAAATGTTCTTCTTTCTGTGTTAAAGTCAACTATAGCCTCGGGAGGGTCCACAGAGGCCAGTGTGTCCATCATTTCTGTCTTCCATAAATCAATACCTGTGGCTGTCCAATCCCCAATGTAATTTTGAAACTGTGTGGGTTTTAGCCAAAGGCATGTTTATGCCAGACAGCTCTCTGCTTAACATTTAGCAATCTACCTCCACAATTCTCACTAAACAGAAAAGTTCCAAATTCAGTTATGTACAACTCTGAATTCAAACCTCATATTCTTTCCTGTGTCATTTCTATGCACACCTTAACATATTCTTGTGAGGCTGTGATATCAATACCATGTACTTAAAATACAACAAAAGTGTTCCCGCACATTCATGAAATCTGCACAATTTGGGTTGAAAAGGTGTATGTTCCAATGACACTAGTAATCTCAGAAATCATATCTTGGTGGGACTTCCAGTTTGGAGGATGTTTTAATTGCATGACATCTAATTCAGGGTACATTTCCACCCACCCCGAATCAGGTATGCACAATATTTATTGAATACATTTCTTTGTATGATGCTACTACTCCCAATTTAATAATATTGATTCCCTACAACCTCCCTCCCTTTCGGGATATATGAAATTCCACTTTCAATGAGAAATAATCAATACTCTATTAGCTTTATTATTCTATTCTATATTTACATGAATGTGAACTTTTGTAACACACATGATGAAATGCACATTTGATTTATCCTGAGCACGCAAGCACCATGCAGTGTATGAGGGGTAAGAATAAAATTGTCATTTAATTGGAAGCCAAATTAAATCAGAAAAACACTGCCTATCTAAATCTCTCTACTTCTTACTCATTACAAATAAACCTGTCCTCCCAATCAATAGGCATGTCAGAATCTAGAAAACTCAATTGCAAGACAAGCTACTTAGCATTCGTGCATGTCAATCATTTGCAAAATCAACACATGTCTGCTAGATTTCCTTCAGCAGTGTTTCTATCACATTAAGGTGTAAAGGTGTACATTTCTCATTTTACAACTTAAAGGCAGGAACATGGGTAGCAATAAATCATTGTTTCCCCTTTTTCTTTAATGATTTAGTGCTGCTAAAAGGGCTCCACTTGGTGATGTAACCAGGAATGACTTCAATTTACATTATTTTTCTAGGTATGCACAAAGTGAGATATCCCTTTACTCCCCCCAGAATACATCTTCTGTGCTTGATCATTGCAGAGAGAAGAAGGCAGGGGATCTTCCACTGTACACACAGTATAACCTATGCTATCAAATCTATAATTCCAGAAGCACAAACACTTTTGAAATATTCCCGAATGTCTCAGGATAGTCCATCAATGAATCTACCTCACCCCCGGAGTACTTTCAATAATAAAAAGGACTGTGATTTAATATACTCGCTTTTGCAGTGTCGCTCCCCTCAGAATTTTTTCCCCTTTATAATATACTTACATAGGAGTTTCTTATGGCTGTCTCAAAGACAGGCGGACACCCTCCTGCATTGTGCAACTAGTAATCAGAAATAGGCCAAACAGGAAAGAAATCTATTCCATTCTCCTTTATGTTGTCAATTCTCGTTTCCCCTCTTCTTCCCCTGAACCAGGCAGCCAGTGATTGAGTGAGTCCCTATGATTATTTAGGGTTTGAACTTTTATAGACCAAAAACCACTCCCTTGAGAGGTGTGTATCATGTATCTAATCAAATTGGTCAATGTATATAATTGGACAGTGTTCCAAACATGACATCACACTAAACCATCCCCTCTGTGGTCACTGGGAATATTAATGAAGAGGGCAGTCTGATGGTAGTAATTTCCAAACCCAATTACCCTCCCATTTGATGTGATGTCATTGTGGAGATTTCTATATTAAACAATTGTAACTTTCTAGAACACCATATTCCACACATGCATTCATATTAATAATTGGTTTATCACGTTACTGTCACTTATATGAATCAAATAATTCAATGTTCATATCGGCACGACATGGGATGGATGTGTAACAAATTCTTGTTTTACCCCGATACAAGAATTCATTTCCATCTCAAAGTAACAGCCTTACTGGCACAGACACAAAGGAAACTGATGGAAGCCATTTCTTCACACAGATTTCCAAATTTGACAAATGTACATAATTTACCTAATATTATTTCACATTCAGCTGAGAAAAAAAATTAAGTCATTAAGACCTTCCGAACAGAAGCTACAAGTGAAATATGCTTGCATGTATCAAATTCAAAGGCAGTTTATTTTTCTTATTTCCAAAATATTACATGACTTAATCAGTTATTCTGCCTGGTAACAGAACAACTGCTATCAGTTCCTTTTGCAGATCTGAACTGGAGAATGTATGATTCATGTGAATACTGATTTCATGGTGCAAGTTCTTTTGAATACAGAGCTGGCAGGGACATTTGTGATTCAGTCCCTCCCCCTGAGCATCCCTTCTGCAAGATATCCAGTCTCCAAAGGTATGACATGTCTTTTGCTTGGCTGATGGGTAGTGAGGGGGGAATCAGCTTATTTGAGAGGGAGCCGCTGAAGGTGGTCTATTTCTAGAATATTTAAGGTTTTAGCCTAAGCTCAGAGGCAGATGAAGGTTAAAGATTACCATGTGTTTTGCTCTGCAGGGCCTAACCTCCTCGGAACCAACTTCAGGCAGAGTCATCAGCTTTTATAGTCTGCTTCAAAACCAATGTTCACACTTTTCTCCTGGAAAACCCGCCATCCCGCAGCCCTGTAGAAAAATGATAGGTTTGCATGTTTGCCTTCCAGGCTACAAATGCTTTATTCACCAATGCAGCCTTAAAAAGTCCTTTTATTTTCCATGCTGCAATTGTCAGTTTAAGCAGTACAAAACACATTTAATTTCAATCACACTCCTTTCCAAGATACATCTTTAATATCTCTTTGTTTCCTCCTACACAGGTGATTTTCAACCCTGTAGATGGAAATCTACACAATGCAAGGCTCACATTCAGTGTTTGCCTCTCCTATGACATGCTGTTCTTTTCATCTTAGATTGAATTGTTTTTCCATTTTAAGAAAAGTTGCTGGATACTTCCTTTGAACTACAAAGATTCATTTCTGTGCCTGGTCATTTTATGTTTGACATATAGGGACTCATTACAATCCTGGCGGTAGTGGTTTAATGGGACCGGTAGAGCTGCTGGTCCCGTTAACCCCCTACCGCTTCATTATGAGATCCGCTTGCGGGAGCCAGTAAGGACGCCTGATAGAATCAGGCGTCCTTAGTGGGTCCCGCGAGAGGGCCAGCATGTTAACAATGGGCCCGTCATTAACGGGCCCCTTGTTAGCATGCTCCCCATTCCCATTGAGCCCTATGGGGGCTCCAATGGGAATGGTGATGTACTGGGTCTGGGTTCCCTGAATGGGGAAATACCAGACCCTCCAAGGTCGGAATGGCCCAGTATTTCCCCATTCAGGGAACCCGGACCCAGTACCCGGAATGGGGGTAGCCATGCCGCAAATAACTGCATGGCTACCTCCATTCTTGTAATGAGGCCCATACATCGCACATCTCCTTGCATGTGTCATTTCTCAGATGCTGTGCACAGGCTGCAGTTCACATGTTTGTTTTTTAAAATGGCAATTTTCTTTCTTTGCATACTTTTGTATAGGTTCCCTACAAGACCTCAACAGGAGGTTGTACAAAAATAACTGCCTTAACAGTGTTCACCTGAAAAGCAATCTGAACAGTCTCTCTGGAATCGTTTTACCCATTGAACAATCAAGTCTGTCACTGAGTCATTGGAAGTCTTCAATAGGCTCAGCCAAGTGATTGATCAAACTGAGGACAATCCAATCCATACCAATGATAAACTTTACTGGTAAGAGTTCGGCGGAGTTCGGATGCAGAGTTCAGTCTGCAGCAGTATTGGTGGAGTGAGGAGCTGCAGCTACTGGCTGCTAGTGACTGGAACCCATATCCTGTGTTTTGGTGTGTTCACCTTTAAGGAAAAAAACAACCCCTACAGCCCTTAAATACTCCTGAAGAGCGCGGAGCGGGCGCGGAGTTCAGGCACAGAGTTCAGTCTGCAGCAGTCCGCAGCTGAACGCAGAGGTAAGAGGTAAAACCATTAAACTCATGGCCGAATTTGCTTCACAGACTCGTTCTATGCTAAAGCAATCCCTGCAATTGCGTGATAGTCCTCCAAATCTAACTATGCACCAACAAAATGAACAAGACACAATACAAGCAGAGGCATCGGGAGCTCTGGGAGGTTATGACTGGCTAAGAGGGAGGACGGAGGGTCGAGTGGATAGTAATCAAGGACTGACACGTCCACAAACCCCAGCGCCCCCCTGCCCTGCACCCCCTAATGCATCCCTAGTTACTCGCCCAAATTCCCTGCTTTAACTAGCAACAGGTCACATACACTGTAATGGACAGTATGCATTGGGAATACATGCGGAATTACACGCGGCAAAAACTTTTAAAATGGCACGTGCCTGTAATGTTGACGACCGCGAGCCGAAGGATTCCACCTCTGCAGCTGAAAGTGCTTCGCGGGCTGAGGCAGAGGTCTCGCTTGCCCGTAATGTCGACAACCGCGAGCTAGAGAAACGCGAGCCTGAGGACTCTACTCCTGCAGCTGAAAGTGTTTTGCGGGCTGAGGCGGAGGTCTCGCTCGCCGTAGCACCTGACGAGACTGTTGTGGAGAGAGTACTCCTCAGAGAAGAGGACGGCGTCAGAAAGAAACACGCCGGTACTGAAGATCTATTACTAAACGTTGTTGAGGTGAACACGATCGCCTTCCAATCTCCTTTTGACGTCACTGATACTGAGCTATTGGAGATGGAAGTCCATACAAGGGACTTGGACACAAGGCTATTAAAATTTACGTTTCCTGAGAAAATAAAGGAAACCGTTAAACATCCTGAGCAAACTAAAGAAAAAGATACTTTTGCTCCCCTGCCTGTGTGGAAACAGACAGAATTGCCGTTTTTGGCAAATATTACAAAAGGAAACAAACAAAACTCTTCACCTCATAACGAAAGCCCAAAAAAAGTGCCGGAACATTGCACGAGCTTTGCACAAAATCAGACATGCAATACTGCATTAGAGCTACCCACAAAAACGACCTCAATTCAGCCAAGAGCAGACAAAAATAGCTGCTTCCATGGGCTTGATTTAGCTGGACGAGAAGCACGGTTAACAGAACGCCTCAGAGTCCACTTTGAGGCCATGAAGGAGTGCCTATCTGAAAGTTTTGTAACATCAAATAAAAAAACACTCGGTGGAGATCTCGATCATATACAGAAAGCGGGAGAAAGCAGTATGCTACAAAATTCATATTCAAACATGGCAAAACAACCGCAACAAGCACAGCTGATTCAGTCAAAAGACACGGGGGAGGCGCGGCCTGTGCAACAAAGATCTCTGCAGAAAATAGTGCCCACTCGAACTAATGGGACTTTGATAAACATAATTAATAAAAACAAAATCTTACCGGGGCCCATATCGCACTGCTCGACTCCAAAGTCGCGGGCTGAAGTGACTGGGACAGAGCAATCTGTGCAAGGAACCATGGGACTTGAAGTACAAAGTGAGCACGAACCGTTCAATGCAAGCAATGACATTGAACTTACACATGTACTCAAGGAGGCATCTGCAGCCATGAAATCAAATCTTTCAGCTGCTGCATCCATTCAGATCCATAATAACATTCTTGCAGCGTCCTCGTTGGCGTTAATTCCCTTTACTAAATTGTATGAGAGCCTACATGAAGCCGTTCAAAATAATGGGGCAATGTTAGGACAGTTGAATGAAAAGCTGCTTAAACTGGAATGTACTAACAATACGCTACATGGCCGTTTAGACAAGGAAACTGCCACCCTAAGATTGTGGCTCAATAGAGCGAACGAAAGAGCTGCAAATGAAATAATGGAAAAAAAAATCACTGATGGATGCCATGATTGAGTGCTTAAAGCAAGTGACTAACACCAGGACTCACAAACTAGCGTCAGGCTTTGAGACGAGATGTAGCACCTCAAACGCGATGACACAGACACATTGGTCTCCAGATGTCTTGGCAACTGACGCCCCTAGGCGGATCACACAGAAAACAGCTGCTCAATCTGCTGCTTTCTCCATAGAGACTAGAAATTTAACTCCGGAGGGAAATGCTATACTGCCAGTAAATGGTCCCAAAGCCAGTACAGCAGCCCTGGGAGCGAGCGCAATTTCATTTGAAGCTGGGAAAGCGTTAAATTCAGATTGTGACTGCGTACCAGCAATGCTGATTGACGAACAAAGAAAGATAACAAAAGTAACAAAAAGAATGATAAAAATATCCTTGATAAAGTAATTGAACAGCATACTCCGACTACATCACACTGTTCAAAAACGTCTTTTGGGATATTTACTGGAGCGGCCAAAAATGTAATCATGGCAAAGGCAAACCCGAAACAGCAGGAGACAAGAAATGATCAAATGATACCAAAAAAAAAAGGACAAAAAGAAAAACTGTCCTGCAAACAAACCGACCAGTAGTTCAAGAAAGTTCATTCGAAATCTGACCACACCGAAGAAACCAAGCCTATTTGCACGGGCGAAAAAGGGCGAGATGGTGAACCCAAGGATGGCTGATGTCCTAAAATCCGGTGAAGCATCAAAGACCACAAGATGCACACCGAATCCAAAAAAGCTACAGAGAATAGACTCATAGGCATACTCAATTCATTCTGTAACGTCCTCCGAAAACCTATGTAATCTTTCCACCTATTCTAATGATTACGAGGTTGAAGAACTTGCTGAAGGCCCTGAGGAGAGTCTAATCAGCAATAATGAGTCAGTCAGGCACGACAGCCTGGCGGAAAGTATTACTCGTAACCCCTGGACTCTGAAAACCAAACAGAAAAAAAAACCTGTGCGTGAGTGCGCCTGTATAGTTAAACTAAGGAAAACCGGAATCAGGCAAGGGAAGCCCCCATCAGAAGCCACTCACAGGGACATAGAAGTAAGCAAGCATTCAGAGTCTCAAGACATGATCAAGAAGCCGACAGTTAAATTGAATCCCAAATTAACGACTGCACAGAGACAGAAAGAAGAAAGAAAATTTAACCAACAAAGTGCGGCGGATCTCAAGCAATCAAGTGTGAAAATCCTTGTTGCTAATGTATTTGAAGATGAAAATGATGTGAACTTAAATAGAGGGAATGTGATCCGATTACTACACTCGGTACCAGCGCTCCGTACTGTGTCCTCACATGACATTGCCATTGTCGAGTATACTTCAGAAGACCAAGCTGAGCGAGTGTACCTGCACATAAACTCGCAGGCTGTGCGCAAGATAATACTGATGGCAAAAGAAGAGCTGCTGATGCTTGGTTTTGAGGTTTCAGAAGAAATAACTGAATTACAACGAAACTATCCTAAAGCTAGTCAGAGCCAATACAAGGGGACTTCCCAAGAGCAACGTAGAGATGAAATAAGGCAAAATTTGTGTACCGTCTCAAAGACACAACAACAGTCTGGAAATGGGAACTACGGTGGGAACAAGCATTAGCTAGACCAATTCCCTGAGGACACATCGCTGTCTTTAATATCTTGGAATACACAAGGTTTCCAACATTTGTATGATCAATTTCCTGTGGACCTGAGCAATAATCTTGCAATATGCCTTCAAGAAACCTGGTTGAGGAGTCTGCCAGTAAAAGACGGATATGTGACCATGTTAAATCCTGCAGGGAAAAATGCTAAGGGTCGACCTTTTTCAGGCTTGCTAACAATGATAAAAGTAGGGACAAACTTGAAAGTGCTGGAATCCGAAAATCCAAACATCTTTGTACAAAGCACGTTGTTGCAACATCGTTCTGAAATCACTTCTAACGCGTTCTATTGATTAACGTATATTGGAATCCGGCCCAGATAACCTCAGGAAAATTTGTGTCATCAGTAACAGAGATTATAGATAAACATCAACAAACCTATCAGGACCTCATTATCATGACATGTGGCGACATGAACATTACATGGTTGAATGCAAATGGAGATCTCATTAAAGAAGTTAAGAAACAAGGACCATCACACCTATCCAGAAGAAATAAATGGGAAAGTGAAATGGAGGCACGTGATTGTGATATGGCTAATGGTGAAGTGGTGGGCGACATACCGCCCAAAAAGACTTAGCACAATATGGGTTTTGAGAAGACCTTGGGCTATATATGTGTATCAAACCATTTCTGGCACAAAATCGTGGGGCTGAGAATAATCTCTACAAAAAACAGCGACCACGATGCAGTGGTCATGACGATGAAACTACAGAGGAAATCAGATATTGTAAGAATAGAGCAAAACCTGGAGATGAATAATGGGCTAAATAGGCTCAGAATATCCAATACTCAAATAGTCACGCTGACCAACGAATTCCAAAAACTACCCAAGGCACAGGGAAGGTCTATAAACTACCTTTAATTGCTCCCACAAAGTAAAGTCAGACCATTATGGCAAAAACAAACAACTAAAGAACACACACACGATTGGAGCAAGAAAGTAAAGGAAGAAAAAATGAAGGTCAACAGAGATATACGAAATTTAAAATCTCAAGGAGGTACGGGGACTCAAGATAAAATAAAAAAACAGAGGCAAAAATATCGAAACTGGATAAAAGCCTTTCCCTTTTTGCGAGATCAAGAACGAGGAGAGACAATGTTGGGCCTAATTAAATCAAACAATTGCAGAGAAATCTGGCGTATTTTGAACAAATGCACCATCAAACAGGCAGGTATGATGGCCAGTGGAGTTTCTGAAAGTGCGTGGAAAAAACACTACAACAAAATATTTACCCAGAACAATGTAACAACAATCCAAGTTGATGAAGTAGTGGAGACAAAATGGGACTGTATAGTGCTAGATGAAGACATCAGTGCAATAATTACAAAACTGAACAATTCACGTGCAGCAGGCCCGACGGCATCACTAATATGATGCTGAAGACACATAAACAGGAATGGTCAACCTTCATTGGGAAACTATTTGCAAAAATTGCTGAATATAGAGAAATACCACAATCCTGGACATCTGCCATAATAGTTCAAATTTTTAAAAAGGGCAATCGGGCTGATCCTGTCAACTAATGCCCGATTGCCCTGCTCGACACAATCGGCAAGATTTTTGCAAATATTCTTCAGCAGAAACTAACAAGATGGGCAATCATGAAGGGAATAACTGATCTGCGTCAAACAGGTTTTACTAAAGGTGTTGGGAATGAAATCAATCTAACCTTGGTAAACTTGTTAAAGTTGAACGCCTTGGATAAAAGGTCAAATCTGTTCCTAGCTTTCATTGACATGCATCAAGCTTTCGACACGATCAATCGAGAACTGTTGTGGCAAAAATTTAAAAACTGGGATTGTCCGGAGTGCCTTTTGCAGCCAATAAAAGCTCTACATACAAAAATAACAATTAGGATCAGAATAAATGAACAAGGCCAGTTATCAGAACCAATGAACACGCAAAAAGGAGTGAAACAGGGCTGTCCGATAGCCGCTTGTCTCTTCAAACTCTTCATTGCTGACGTGCCAGAGTATCTGAGTGATGTGAGATGTTTTCCACCGAAGATAAATGGCCATCATATTAATTGCATGACTTACGCAGACGATTTTGTTGTGGTTGACACCACACAAATAGGGCTGCAACGGCTGCTGACAAAGTTACAACATTACATGAACGATAATGAGCTAAGGATAAATGTCAGCAAAACAAAAATTATGCAAATCGGATCACGGAAAGGACATAAGAACAAAAATTTCCGTTGGTACATTGAAAACAGCATCATAGAAGAGATTACTGAAATCAGATATCTGGGTGTCCAGGTTAATAAATCTATAAGAGAATGGAGTTGGATACGAGACATTGTGCGGCAAACCAAAACATTGGCCATACAAGGAGCCCTAATCCATAACCTATATGGAAAATTCACCCTAATACCTATACGTACATTCTATCTACAAAAGGTCATACCTGCCATAACATTTGGCTCTGAAGCAGGGTGGAATCTGGATTACAGAATATGGGCAAAATTGGAAGGACTATTTTGGAAGCGAGTGCTGAAATTACCAAAATACATTTCAATCATTGTCATCAGGCATGAACTCGCTCTTGAAGAATTATATGTAAATGTCATCTGGAAGTCGATGTCGCTCTATAGAAAGATGATAACTCCAAATCCAGAACCTGCGTATGCAATATTTGCTGAACATAACATGCGACCATATGAGAACATCTTAATGCAATGGGTACAAAGACTAAAGATGCTTTTACAAGCTGCTGAGATAAACTGCAACATGTTATTGGACGAACCACAAACAGCAAAAAGAAAACTGAGAGAATGGGCATGGATTCAAAATTTGGACAGGCTTGAAGGCCTGTCAACAGCTCCTAATTTAGGAGCAACTAAAAATAAACTAAACACAATGCCGAATTACCTGCTACAATTTCCTTCACGCCATCATTGTGACAGCTTTTTGCGCCAAAGTGTAAACACAATTAAAACGAAGGAAATGTTGCTGATGAGACATGATCGTGACACCAAAGACAATTTATATAGATATTGTCAGGAGGAAACTGAAACAATAAGACACTTAATAGTTGATTGCACTAATTTGAGAGATTTGAGAACCCTGCACCTCGGCAAATTTGTTCCGCTAAACAGAAATCTCGACGACTGGTGGTGGCGCATATTAAGTGGGAGTTCTGTGCACTTAACATGTTCTGTGATCAATTATACAGACAAAATTCTGGGCTAAATGAAAGTGAGACTGGATATGAAAATGCGTAGTAATGCGTACGAAAAACTAAGGGCTGAAGTTTAACTAGAGCAAATGAAATTAATAGTGAGGATTTGGTTTTTGTAATAAAAGTTTGCAATGAACTATATGGTTACAATAAAAAAATGTTTTAAAAAATTACTGGTAAGGTGGAAATGAAGGCAACACCAAGCAGAACGACTGTGACTGCTTGGACAGGATTGTTAAATTCTGTGAATAACGTGAACAATAATCTTGCCCTTCAGTTTTTAAAGTGGTGAGGTATACAATCTGCTCAGTTGGCACATGGTGACATCCAGAATTGAGAAGGCCGAAACTTTCTGGAATAAAAATGCTTATGCTGGTATTTTTTGCATGCAGATTTGTTTGGTCTTGGAAAAAATAAGCTCATTCTACTTCCTTCTCAGGTGATAGCTCAAGAAACACTTTTTGGGTTCTGGTTGGGTTTCAGTTAATTCATGGCTTGTATCATAAGTTAAGACACAATGGGCACTATCCATATATTTTGCTCAAGTGCTTTGAGAGAATCCATTCAGTCTCTCCCCCCTCTCAATTGATTCAAAAATGGTTCCACATATTGTGTTAGGGTGAATCTCTATTACTGAACTTGTTTTACAGACACGCTTCCATTTGACATTTTGATGGGATCTGTTGGCTTCAAATCCCAAACCATTTCAGAACCTCAGATTGTTCTTACGTGAAGTAGAACTAGATTAGATTTCAGATAGATGTTTGCCACTGTATCTCCAATTAAGGTGAGTTCACATATTGCATAACCCATTTTGAGGAGTTTAATGGTAGGCATGTTTTCTCATCAACAGTCTCTACCTGCTAGTTTTTCAGGAG
Organism: Ambystoma mexicanum; assembly: GCF_040938575.1. NCBI lineage: Eukaryota > Metazoa > Chordata > Amphibia > Caudata > Ambystomatidae > Ambystoma > Ambystoma mexicanum. The sequence continues at coordinate 436,198,573 of NC_090937.1, forward strand.
GATCCAAATTGAGTCTCTGCTCTGTCAATAAAGCAAGCAGGAGGTAATCTTTTCTTGCTAATACCAATTGTCCTCTTGCCATCCAAATTCTCCCTTGAAGGTTTGCAAGTGAATTCAACCATTGCATTCTTGGGGATACTCAAGGTTGGATTTGCATTTCTTCCTCTTGATAGTGGAGAACTGGCATTTCCCTGAGTGATTGCATGAAGTATTTCACAGCATAACCTCTCATTTATGATTTTCCTCAGTCTCAAATGGTTCTCTGTTCATCGACTCCCCTGGGTTCTCGTCCAGGTTAACTGACATCACTGGGTATATATTGGGGCTCAGAGATCGTTATCCATGAAGTACTGAAATTACCTTCAGGCCTGGTATGCGGAAAGTAGCCTCCCTTGTTTCGTCTACAAGTACCTTGTGGATATCTTAGCTTCTCTGAATGTCATATGTAGCTTTTGAGTTTTTATTGGCTCAGCCTCATCTTCCGTATACCATAATTTCACACATTGGAATCGAGAAGAAATATCACATTTATATGAATTGTGTGATCAGAATAACTCAGTAAAGAACAGTCCCCAGGACTCACTTGCGGGAGGCAAGGCATAAGTCGCTAACCCTGGGCAGAAAGGCATGTTGTTGTAGACTGGCCAGAATGCCACAGCATACAATTTGAATCTCGATGTGCAGATCCTTCTCAAACTGAACTATCTCCTATCCTTCTCCAGAACCCAATTATTATGAGCACAGAACCTTTCATAGGCCTTGCTTCATGGGGACAAATGGGTAGAAAGTTGCACTTTGTGAGTTAAAAATCAGAATCCTGGGTCCCATTGGGTTACAACTAATGTAGTACTTCCATCATTGCCAAATATTTTACAATACAGAGAAAGAGTGTGCAATTGTAAGACTATTTCCATCCCAGATGAATTGACCCACCCTAGATTGGATAAGGTCTGGTCTCACTTCTAAAATCATTTGTCACAACTGGGAGATCAGCTGACTCAGCCACTTTGAAAGTGTCAATGCCCATCATTGCAGGACCCTAAAACAAAGGGAGTAGGGTTTAATTGAGTTTACCAGATGAGAAGTCAACATAACAGTAATAATTAGGCTTCTCTATGCAACAGTCCTCAGTCCTTCCAACTTCTGTTAAGCTCTGCCAACCTGGCTGGAAACAAAGACAGTCTGTGGGGTTTAAAATGTTCCATACCTATTTCCTGGCAGTAGTTGCCAAAACCATGACTTTCATAGATGTCATGATGTGTATGTTGACTTCAGGAAATACCAATAACGCCACCACTCCTGGTGACTTGGAGTAACACTTGGCCTTATCTCCACTTCCACATTGTTCTCTTTCACCTTTCATCTTTCCTCCTCTCGCTACTGGCCAACTGACTTCTCCAAACTATTCTGCTCCACCTCAGCTTCCTTATCTAGATCCCTTGTCTCCTAGCCTTTCTCCATTGCACTGCCCTCTCCTCTCTCTGCCAACTGAGAACTCCCACGCTCCTTCATTCTCTCTTTCTCCTGTTATACCCCTGTTTAGAAACCTGATGCCTGCTTGATCAACTGGTTAATGGCTATTAGCTGGCTCTGACCTGTAAGTGGGCACTACGATTGAGGTCTGCCTTGTTAAAACAAGTTCTGCATCTGTAGCTAATTTGCATGTGGGGCCATATATGGGTCTGCTCACGAAGCTTCCTCATGGCAAGATGCAATTTAGGACACAGAACCCAGAGCTGTATTCAGAAGCATTCAGAATTTCTCTGGCTGTTAGCTTCCAACGGGGTAACAATGGGAGCTTCTGTTCTGTGCCAAGCTTTGCAAACCTCATTAGAGCTACTCACCAGCAGGCACAGAAAAGCCACTGCCTATTTGGACACTCACGTGTGTGGGTCCATGGGCGATCAAGGTTTAAAGGAGTCTATCACTGACAATCACCGAGGTAGCATTATAGAATTCAGGATGTTTCTTTCCCTAATCTCCCCTGGGATTTTTTATTTCAATGAAAACTCTGGGCATAATTAATACTTAGGGCAGCCTTTCTACCCAGGAAAGGCTTTTTTAGGGTTACCTGGGCTGTTGGAAATTCTGCCTTGGTATGTCTTTCTACTTCACAGTAGACACTTAACTGTGGATATTTTTCTTTGAACTTTCACTATTTCGAACACACCCCCCACCCCAAGGTTATTGGATTCTCTTTGCTATGGCAGCAAGCCCGAGTTTTTGTCTTTTACATATACATATATATATTAAACAGCCACGGTAGTGGCTGTGTAGTTATGGTTAAGTTGCTAATCCCATAGGAAGAGCACTTTTTGGGTGGCTTATAACTTCGCTCTCCCTGGACGAATCCTCACCAAACTTTGAAAGGAAAGTATAAGGCCCACTCTGAATGTTTTTGTAGAGTTTGGTGAGGTTGGTCCAGGGGGGGCAAAGTTATAAGGGGGGTCCCATAGACTGAATAGGGACACATTTTTGCTCACGCCTACAGCCCAAACCGCTGGACGGATTTTCATCAAATTTATGGCAGGATCAGCGGCTTGGTCCCAAAAGCGTGCTTTTGTAAATTTGGTGAAAATCCGTTCAGTAGTTTTTTAAAAAATGACCAAAAAGTAGGTCACAAAAATGAGTGATATCTATGTCCGCTCCCTGGACACACTTCCCTGTTCGGTCAACGGACAGTGTCCTGATTGGCTAATCGGCTTGTGTCATGTCCGCGGACATGTGACGTGTTCGCTGATTGGATGGTGAAGAACGTGAAGTGTGTCAGATTTTAGGAAATGCCCGCCATCTTGGATTCACGGACATCTGCCAGTGTCCGCGAACATCGCCATAAAAACATGTTAAAAAACACAACATTGCACTTGTCAAACTTATCAAATATTCTCTGGTGAGGTGATGAGGATGGGATGGGATATGGCTGCAAATTTTTTTTTTGCCACGAAAGTCCGGGAACAGTTCAGATGTTCGCGAACAGTCCTGAAAAGTTTGCGGACACCTCAGCATTACAGGATTGGTGAAATGAAGTTCTTGGATGGCTTACAACTTTGGCACCGATTAATGGAACTGCATGAAATTTTGCATGTATATTTCTGAGCTGATTATGAGTGAGTATGCAATGTTTGGAGGCATACAATGTAAAGGCTTATAAATGAGGTGCCATTTGACTAATCTACACTTAATTTGGAAAATTGATAATACATTTAGATATTAATGTTTTTCCGAAGTTTGGTGGGATTTTGTGAAGAGGGGCAAAATTAGAGGGGGCGTCCAAAAATAATGTAAAGGCTTATACATGATGTGCCATTTGACAAATCTACACAAAAGTTTGCAAAAAGATTATAGATCTTGATGTAGATGTTTTCATGAAGTCTGAAAGGATTTTGTCAAGTGGGGGCTAGGTTATATGACGATTGTATGTGCATACATTTGACACTTTTGAAAAAATAAAACATGGGTGGATTTCCAGCAAACTTGCGTGAGGAGCATTGTCAAGGACCTACAAGCATGGTTTTGCAAATGTGCCAGTGTTTTATTATTTGACAAGTGTCATTATGTAGCTACAAAAAAATTGTGGTATACCTTTAGTGACTGAGCGGTAGCCTGTGGCCATGGGCAGTGGCCAGATTGTCCGGGTCATGAAATAAGGTCATGATCCGGACAATCTGGATACTGGCACTGACCACAATGGACAAAACATAGGATTAAAGTGGCCATGTCCACCTGGGACTGGCTTTGTGGAAAAGTTATTATAAATTAGGATAGATCTGAAAGGGAAGAAAAATATGCTTGTGGTAATATGGTCATAGGGTTCTCTTTCTCGCAAAGAGGGGCCCTGTATGGAACACTCGCCTTCCCTTTCCATGGTGGCCATCTTGGAAAAGGATTTTCCTTCCTTCACCGGGATGCTGCAGGCGTCCCGTGTAGGAAGAAAAATCCTCTTTTTTAGCACCTCGGGTTCCCGCTTTGGGAACCTAGGGTGCTAATGGCCTTCATCCCCCATTTCAGGGCCTGGAATGGGGGATAATGGTCCAGAGACTTTGTTATCCACCCTCGCTTCACTTGGGCTGATAGCTTGGGCTGTTGGGCCGGTGTCCACCGTTCCAGTCCCTAGAACGGAGGATGAACGCCACAATATTTCCATTAGCATGACACAAAATGCAAATGAAAATGTTGGAAAATCTTATTGAGTCTATGTACTTTACTGAGAAATATAAAGTAGATGGAGTCTATACATGTTTTTTCAGTTCTATGTTTTTGGATGTATTTTTTTTGGCAGGAGATCTGAGAACGAAAGGTGGGGAAGGAAATGAGGGAAGAGGAACCAAACACTAATATGGAGGGGTAGGTGGACAAGGGAAAATGTTGCACGTGTGTTATTTCTAAGGTAGGGGGCAGTGTTTCTCATGCTCCTTGATTACAGCAGTGGTGGTGGCTCTTGGGGAGGACAGATCGCATTAGCTGATGCCATTTTAAGATAAATAGCAGTTTTGCTAAAAGTATGTACTGTGTACTAGATTGTTAATGGATAATGAGTAGGAATAAGTGTTGGAGCTGTACAAGGGAAATTTTGAAGTTGAAAGTTCCTAGATCAGTGGAAAATGCAGTTCTGAACTGTTCGCAAAGCAGAGATTTTATCGTGAAGTGCGGACGGGCTCTCGGACACGTCATCATGCTGCGCACCAGCGTATGGTCATGTGGCACTCTCCGGAAGGTCCGCTATGAAGTCACATGTTCGTAGACGTCCACAGATGCAAAACTAGCTGAAATAGTTGCAAAAAGTGTATAGAAGTGTTAAAAATGATTCTCGAAGGTGGGAAATGGCAGAGTTTTAAGGTGGCACTTTGTAAATTGACACAAATATTGCTTTATTGGGTAAGTATGATATTAGTAAGTTGTAGGAAAATAGCATGCACTGGTAAAAACCCATGAAATTCAATGAAAAAACTTTGTTAAGGGGACGTTATGGTTAAGTTGCACTAATAAAAACCTTTAAAATTCACTGAAAAAACTTTGTTAAAGGGACGTAATGGTTAAATTGCAGTAATAAAAACCTATGAAATTCATTGAAAAAACTTTGTTAAAGAGACGTTATGGTTAAGTTGCACTAATAAAAACCGATGAAATTCAATGAAAAAACTTTGTTAAAGGGATGTTATGGTTAAGCTGCGCTACTAAAAACCGATGAAATTCAGTAAAAAAACATTGTTAAAAGGACGTTATGGTTACAAGTAAAATCGAAAAAAAAATTGCCAGTTATGGTAAGCTAAGCAACCATATCTTGCACCACCACCGTGCACTGCTAAGACTAACACCCAACACATAAAAAATGACATCACAAATCGCATTGATGACATCACTGATGACATGACATGTGAATTTACTTTTCATACTAGGGTTTGTGAATGTAATGCTTGCAAAAAAGTATCAGGGATTATCGGGAGATGTGTAATAAACTACATACTTCATTACGCAATGTGGTGTTCTAAAGAACATTCCATTGCAGTGTTCTTTCTAGTACAGGAACCTACTCATACAGAAATGTAGGTATTGGCTGCAGCATACACCTTAGCGGTGCAATAGTTGTAATTTTCCAAAGCTATATAATAAAACGGTGAATGTTTCTGTATCAGACTTTTCCATACTGTGAAACATGTACTGAGTAGCTAATAATGCATCACTTACTACATATTTCTACTAATACACACAAAACATAAATAGACTACAAGGCATACAATATGAGGCTTATGTATGGAGAGTAATGTAAGCAAACAAGTTGCAGTATCATTAGCAACTGTGTATAATATGCTGTGCAAATGATTGCTGTGTTTCAGGCCTGCTTCTTCCCCTATATATGTACATCATAAGATGCGATTAAATTCTAAGGGAAGTAGTGTAAGAACATGTGAGAATAGCAACATCTATAAATGTAATACCTTTTGAATGTTAAGTGCAGATGGATTCTGACTGCCAACAACTGTTCCACCATGTTGTCTTAGCTGATAATCCCCACTTACACTTACACAATGCACAGTATACCCATCTGTCACATCATTTTAACCAAATTGATGCTGTCATAACACAGACAAAAACCCTGGGGTAATAGCTGATTGAAACCTGGGTGATGCCATGTATTCAACTCTTACACATATCAAAGTAAGTGCACACAACCTGGAGTCAGCCACACAAGATTGTGCTGGAACATGAACACTTGGGGGATTGGTCATCTCCTCACTGACTGCCCCAAAGTCGGGGGTAGTTAAACCTGCCGTATATCTATCCACAGAGAAGGTTAATTATGTAATTTTGCCAAATTGATAACCACTGAAAGTTTCAACCTTTTGAGCGACGGTAAAGAGTCATTGCACTGCACAAATGTGATGTCTCCATCTGAAGCCCCTTGTGGCCCTACCACAAACCCATTCTGGGACAGTGCCTAAATGTATCCTCTCTTACTCCATTGTTCCCCTCTCAAGTATCTCCCACCTCTACTGCACCCATATCCCAACAATGACTTCCACCAGCTGAGGGTCTATGGCCTGCTCCTCTGGCAACACTGCATGTGAACTGAACCAACAGCTGCCTCCTCTCCTGGCTGCGAATTGCTCCAAAGTCCCTGCTCCTTCTGATGCCAGGAAGGCAGCAGTTATGTTAACTTGGTCTTCATCGTGGCTAACCTCACTGACACCATGTAGTCCCTTCTTCTGCTCTCTTTTAACAACTGAAAAAATACACCTCTGAAAATAATCAATTTCTGCATCCATTGTTTATTTCAGATCATTGGCTATAGCTTATAAACACAATCAATTCATATGTACTTTAAAAGGTCACTATCATTTGTATTCATCTATACTTTGTAGTAAGTAGATTTTAAACTGATGCATACACCTTCTCAAAGGGCAAGAGGACCAAATTAAAGTCTCAGCAACACCAAATCTGAGACATCAATAAGTACTTTTTTGACTCAGTGTGGACTCAATCCACCTCAAAGAACCTTCCATTAATGGGTGGCTGGTGGATATCTCCATGACCTCATCTCTCTCCTTTGGAGGCAAGGAGGTGATTATTATGCATCGAGTTGTTCTCCTTCTGGCATCCCTGAAAGTCCTCTGTTCTAGCTCCTGCTTTATTAACATTCATGGAAATGTAATCAGAGAACAAACCAAAAATTCAAAATAAAATGAACTCCCACATCTAAAGCCCAAGTATAAAGAAAATAAATTAAAGACAAAAAAAACAACTACATGTGAAAACTGCTTTTACTTACTCTCTACTGTTCTCTCATTAAAATGGTGGATTAAGGATAGAGACTTGTGACAGGTACGGCTGTGTGGTAACAAATGGCGGTGAGGTAATGGCCATTGCATTACGTCTGCATTAGCACACCACAGTACTACAACTCTGGCAGTGAGGCAGAGGAAAAACCTCAAGCAAAATTCTAGAGGTAAATCCACCTCTTTACCACTAGAAAGCAGCCACATCGGTGGAATTAGCACTTGCAGAATTACAGCCAGTGGTAATTTGACTGAAATCAATGGGATTCCATAAATGGGACTAACACCACCATACCAACAGTTGTAATTTGCCAATAATTCCTCCTGACAGAGTGGCAGTAGCAGTAATTCCATGTGGCGTTATTCCAGTGGATTTACTACTACAAAACGTGTTTTGAGGCCCATGTCCTTTCTCCACAATTTTCTCCCCAACATCCCCACCCCCTCGCTTTATTCCGCCCCATTTTATTACAACGTACCCCAGTTTCATCTATACCGACCTCTGCTGCACCTTTTGTCTTTTTACCCTTCTTATATGTGTGACTGAAATATTTTCGATTTTAAGCGAATTTTGCTAAATTTCGAGAACTTTATTTCGGGAAGTAGATGCACACCTGAGGGGGTAGTACTGCCTTGTTTGCGGCCTAAGCAAAGACAAAAAGTTCAGTAATCTGCTAAAAAAGCGTTCAAGCCTTGAGTGCGTATCAAAGATTGCTGGCCCACGTGCACATGACGTCAGCCTCCTTCCTCCTGCCGCGTGTCTTTACAGCGTTAGACGTATACACTGCTTCATCTGTGGATACCGCAGTGGAGGCAGCAGCCCAAACATTTAAAATCGTATTCCGTGTTTCAGTCTAGTGCTTTGTAAAACGAGTCTGTTCAACTTCAGTGTTGTCAAGGAGACCATCGCCGATCTCTCTGCGTCTATGCCTTAGGGAGAACATGATTACAGTGGTAAACATTTGAGATTCGTAAAAAGAGTGAAGCAAAGAAGCATTCTACAAGGACAGTACAAAGAAAACAATAGCACAACCTGATATTTTGTTGCCATTTCTCATCGCGCGGCTTCGATGGATGTGGTCTAGTGAGTAATACGTTCATTGTGGAGCTAATTATAATACCATGGTCAAAAAATGATTTTGCGATACCTTTGTTATCCTAATATTCAAAATTGGAAGCAAATAGAAGCAGGCAAGATATGTATGCTGCATGGAACACTATATTCAATAAACAGGCACTGTATATTTACATTAGTGTGCAGCACATTGTCAGGTTGGCAAGAGAAGCATGTCTGGTGTTGCTTCAAGTCTCGCGCAGGAGGCAGTTTAGGCTGGACCTCCCCTTTTGGGGTGGGACCACGACTGATTTGCATATGGTAATTCCTCTTTCTGTAATGGCTTGGCCGGGGAGCAACAATGGTCTGGAGGGTTGCTCAGAGCAATGCCAGAGGTTAAGATTAATTCAAAACCTTTTAGCCATCACCTCCTCTGTGTGGCAAGAGCATAAAGTATGTCCTCTCTTCCGGTGATTTGGCACTAATTATTACAGTTAGTTATTGCCACCAAACCTAGACCTTGCCCACACCCTGTGGGGCCCTGAAATGGCTTCCTTTAGATGATGCTGCTGCCAGTATAACTGTGCCATTTATGAGTCTGTTTGTTCTTTGCTGCTATTTCATTGTCCCGCGGAAGTGTGGCTCTTAAGCCGACAGGCAGTCATTACGCAGCGCCTCCTGTTACTGCTGAGATGACAGGCAGTAAATGTGCGCTTTGCTAGCACAGCAAAGATAGAGGACAGCAAGCACATCACAAACAGTCGAAATTTAAACTGTGCAACACAGAAGAAAAGCTTGCCGTGGCAAGGCCAAGAGTTCTGGCTTTGGTACAGGGAACAGTTTTTATCACGCAGGCCACCTCCCCAGTCCCAGGCAGAAGAACCGGGGAGGATGCCTATCTGTCAATGATTTTGGCAATGATTTGGTATGGTCGGCTGTGATTGGTGATTGTTGACCATGGTTGGTGATATTCAACTGTTGTTGGCGATGGTTGTCTATAGTGAACAAAGGTTGAGCATTTTCAGGAATGGTCGACAGCAGTTGGTGAGAGTTAACAACGGTCAGCAATAGTCATGATAGTTGAAGATGATCCACATTCGTGGAAATTAGTTGACAAAGTTCAGGGATTGTTGGCTTTGGTTGCTGATGGAGATGGGGAGGGTTGCCCATGGTTGGAGCTGGTCAACCAGGGCTGGAGTTGGTCGAGCCTGGTTGGTGATGGTTGGCCCGGTTTGGTGGTGGTTGGCCGTGTTAGTTGATATTTGCTAGTGTCCAGTGAGGGTCATCAACTGTCAGCAATGGTTGGAAATGGTTGGCAATGGTCGACTATGGATGGTCAGAGTTGGCCAGAGTGCATGACTACTTCTTGGAAATGGTTGGCAATGGTCGACTATGGATGGTCAGAGTTGGCCAGAGTGCATGACTACTTCTTACCCCTGAAAACCATAGCATCATTACGGACATTATGCAAACGTGTATATTCTTATATGGAAATACTGGCATATGTTGGTGCAGCCAGCATGGAAATGTACGTGCACAGCCAACGTGAACAGCTTTTTTATACCAGCATATATGGTGGGTGAAAGGCATCATGAAAATGCAATGGAAAAATCTCCTCTGAGTTGTTGGTAACTTCCACCTATTGGATTGTTTCATGAGTTACCCTACAAAGCAGATTGCAAACTGGCTTTTTACCCAATTTTTCACATGTATGATGCACCACTTTAGGCCATTATTCAAAAAATGTTCTTGGGAGAGAACCCCTGCTGAACCACCCGTGGTTGGTTGAGGTTCACTCACTGGCCCGGACACTCCCACATATTTGTGGCAAATAGCTATGAGCCTCCAATTTAAAAATCCACCAGCTGCCACTGTGCCCCTTCCCTACAAGAGTGGGAGTAACCAACATTTAGTTACAACAGTGGGTTGGGCCCAGCCAAGGCGGAGCCCCGGCAGTATGAAAAATCTGCTATTGATCCTGGTCTCTCCCCAGCTCTCGTCGAACCCCACTAATGAGTTCTGCAATAGATAAGGTTATGTGGTCGCCCTTGTGTGCCTAAAATGTGAAGTGCGCATTGGTAACACGTGCAGTTTACATCTACTGGGGATGGCTGTGGTGCCGTTTTTGCCCTCTCACCCCCAGAAACTGCAATGAAGTGGTGAATAATAGAGCTGGGTAGTTTTTTTTATTTCTTCTGGCCCACGCCCACAGTGATTAACTGCTGCTAGTAGGAGATATAACAGGTTCCTGAGTAGTGTGATATCTGGTCATTATCATGTAGCGTGAAATACCAGCCAGCTGTGACAACCTGTTAGGTTCCATCCTACCAGTGAGGACTCTGCTTTGTTTGCTGCTTGCCACAGTTATTCAAAGTTGTACTTGGTAACTACATTTAATCCGTTTTTATAAAGAGGCTGGAATACCTTGGTTTGAACATGAACTGTGCGGATAGTTTTTTGCTTTAAAAAAAGTAACAGGTTGTTAAGAATTAATTACTTTTATACAGCTTTGTATAAAAGGTGTTAACTCTGAAGATCCTGTGTTGTTTGATCACTCTAAAAAATAAAACTTGTAGTGCCCCTTGATAACACATTAGTCCAAGTCCTCTAAAACAGTATTTGACAACTATTTAGGTCACGCCCACCCGTGGTCGAAGTGTACGAAAAAAAAGAAGTGGAACTATGTTCCCGTCTGGCCTGTCCCCGATCCCCACAAACCCCATCACCACACCCTTCCACACGCAATCCAAACGACAAACAAATGCACCTGCTATTTAAGGGAATGTTCTGTGCAGTGCACCGAAGTGCATGTTTTAACTTCTTCCTACACTTTTATTTTAAAACTAAACCATTCCGGAACGGTTTCCTTTTCAAATAAAAGTATGGGAACGGTAAAACCTAAAAAAAGAAGTAGAGGTGCACCGCTCCGAACCCCTCCCGCTCACTTCGACCACTGACGGCCACCACTTAGGACATGACCCCTCTGAGAGCCCTCCCTTGATTTCCTCAACCCACTTAAAGCACTGAGGAACTGGTGTCCAACATGAGGGTGATGTGGGCAAGCTATTCCTTCATCTATGTAGAAGCTTTCAGCACATTATCAATCGGAAAGGCTATATCCGTTATGATCATCAAAGCATTAAACATTTATAGAGGGTGGAGAGTGGGCACTCCGCTCACACACTCGGAATTCTCCTGCTGCTAGCCTACTCATTGTGTCTCAAATCCTGCACAAAAAGTGGATGTACAGAAAAGGATACCTTTGTGTGAATGCACCTTCAAAATATGCAACCACCCCCCTCAATATGGCAGTTACAGCGGTAATATGCAGCAAAACGTCAACAGGGCACAGTAGTCCACAGAACGTGTGCTCTCTGTTGGTATACTCAATGCACATTTCCAAACTTGACATCATGCATGCGCTGGAATACCCTCATATCCAACCCCATAACCAATGAGGTGCTTGCACACAGCTAAATGCACATTGTATATGCAAAGCTATCCGAAGCCAGAGACTCAAAGGAGCATGTTTGTGCTGCTTTGAGCATTACAAGCTGCAAGTACGAAAAAGCTAAAGGTGTTTTTGCAAAGATTTGTCTGGGAATAACTCCGTAATAGGGGTGGGTGAAATGTTCACCCGAAAAGCAAAAAGTGCAAAATTTGCACTGGATTCTGCTTCTGCCCATTCTACGAAATCAGCATTACGGTTCTTCGGCCACTGAAATTTCACCCGGTTTTGCACAGTTTTGCACAGAGTGGTGTTTCGTTTCAATGTTGGTTTTGTGTAGTGAGACAAGAAACTTTGCACTGGTCTATTTTTCGATCCATGTTAGTTTCATGCTAGATTCGATCCATGCTAGTTTTTGATCTGTGCAAGAAACTTAGTGTGGGTTTTTCTGAACCGTGCTAGAACCTAGCACGGTTCGGAAAAACCCACACAAAGTTTCTGCAGCGACACGAGAAACTTTTTGCAGGTCTCTAGAGATCCGTGTTAGTTTGACACAGCGAAACAAGAAACTGTGTGCAGTTCTTTTTTGAACTGTGCTAGTTTTGTGCTGGGACACAACAAACATTTCACGGTTTTCCCCGATCCATTCTACTTTCGTGCAGCACTATGAGCAACTTTGCATGGGACTTTCCTTATTTCCTGTACTAGTTCCACACTTCAGAACAAGAAACTGTGCACAGGTTTTTAGATCCACGGTAGGTGCACGGAGCGGCACATGAAAATGCGCACAGTTTTTGTTTTGATTTGTACAAGGTTCAAGCAGTGGCACCAGAAATTTTGTGCCACTCTTTTCAATTTGTGCAAGGTTCACCCTACGGCACGTGAAACTTCGGGTGACTCTTTTCAATTTGTGTGGGATCCCGTGGCGGCACGAAAAACCTTGCGCCACCATTTTTGGTTTGCACAGCAGCACGAGAAACTTTGCACAGCTCTAACATGGGGGTGGTGGAATAGTGGATTGGGGTGGAACATAATGAAATCGGTCAGATTTTGCTTCTGTGGCTGGTAGAACTAAATTTAACAATTTGGCCCAGCCCTACCCAGCAGGGTCAGAGTGGGACAAGAAATAGGTCCGGACACCCCAAAAAAAGTGGCCCACCCCTCGCCTCAAAAAAGTGTCCCACCCCTCGCCTCATGACCTTTGACCTCTGATGACATCACCAGAAGTGATGTCATTTGACCCCACCCCAAAGTGACATCCCAGGAAGCAATTAAACACATCCTTTCACCCCTTGACAATACAGGAAGTGCCATCAAATAGCATTGGTCCTAAGTACACTGCGAAAAATATGGTTATGATTTCACTAATATGATATACATTTCATACAAGAATGGATCACCATATGTATCATTGCTATCTGTGTGTATAGATCCATATTGTCAAATTACTGTGAATGCAAGCAGAAATCCAAGGCCAAATGATAATATGTTATTGTATAGTACTTACACTTAAGCTCTTTTTTATAGAAGAAATATGCATACAATATCACCCAACCTGTGTCGGTACTCATTTATCGACATAAGAAGGATGAAAAGCTGAGATGGCCTTGCTGGGATTCGAACCTGCAGATCACACACACATCGCAGCAGCGAGCGCTCAACCCACTAAGCTATCATATCAGCCATAGTAAAATTAGCAATTATTCTGTAGTGGATACCATTAAAAAGGTAACTGAGATTTAACAGCAGACCAGTTAAGTTCATCTGCAGGTCTGGTGCAAAGTTGGCTGCATGTCAAGCCTGCATGCATCTACTTTCAGGCTTCAGGGGTTGGCAAAATAGGGAAATCAGCGCACTCACATCCACATCCCATACTGTGAGCACTTGTTACCTTATACATGCAAACAAACATCCTGAACAGCATGCCAGTGAGATGGGAAAGATACATTACAAGAAAGCATTCCTTGTGGCACAGTGAAGTCAATTGCCACTTGATGTGCTATGGTCAAATATTTGTACACTGTACAGAAGCTTTTGGGCACAAGGATTTTGTCAAGTGACCGAGGACACCGAGATGGAATGTCTTGTGATGATCCTAACAGAGACAATGGCAGAAAAAATACATGCGATCACTGCAACTTGCGAAAGGCAAAATACATAGTCCGAAATGGGTGCTTATTCTACTCTAAAATTGGTTGTTTATCACTAATATCACTAATACATATGTATTACTAAAACGACTGCACAGCAACTCTAGGAGGCACCGTGCTCCCTGAAGTGGCAGCACAGTGATGGCCACCAGCCCGGCGGCAGCACCAGCCCCTCAACTTTGCATGCTGCAGCAGCATGTGAATGATGCTTGCATCATAATTTATGATGCACACATCATGCATGCAAATAAATCATCAAAACAAGGTAACTTGTTACCTTGCTTTGATGAATTATGCCGTTGCAGGTCTTTTTTTTTTCTCCAAAAAGTTATATTTAAAAAAAACATCCTTTTTGTTTTGTCCAAACCGGCCCAGGCATGGCCAGAAAACGGCCCCCACTCCCCAGGGACGATTTCTGGCCAGCCACGGGCCGAAAGGCCGAGGGGCCAATCCAACCCTACTACCCAAAAACAAAATACCATCAGTGCTGCAGTTTATGATTGAGATACCTTTGCAGAGCTGTGGGTGAGCATAGTGGAATAGTAAGGGGCTCATCAGTAAAATATTGGGGGGATTAGGAAGCAGTGTGCCAAAGCCAGGAATTGGATAAGAAAGGCAGAGCAGCTCAGGAATGAGGAAAATTGGCAGAGCTATTCTGGGATAGGAATGGGCCCCACAGGAAAAATAAAGAGATGTGTCATATTTGTGCCTGGATCCCAGTAATGGTACAACAGTGGTCACTTCAAGTGTGACTTCATTGTGGTGCAGTGCCAGGTGTGTAGATGTGTGCATTAGAGAGAAAATGTATTGAGCTGGGAGACTTGTTCCTCAGGACTAGAATATTGGTGACTTTCTGTGAGAAGCATTGAGGTTTATAGGGACAGAGACTACAATGCTGGTAAAGCAGGACTTGCTGTGGGTTAGTTTTGAGGCTCATGATGCTAAGATGTGGGTCTCAGTCCCACGAGAGTAGCAATACTGTAGGTTAAAAATTAGGTTTGCATGTCTGACAGAGTTTTGGAATATCTAGGGGTACGGTAGGTCAAAACTGAGATGAATTGACAGTGTGTGGGTGTCAGTACTAGAATCAGTAAGGGTGCTGCAGATCAGGAATTAGATGTATTGGCACGGCTGGCAATGTTAAACTGTACATAAATAGCATGGGTTATGGTGGGCAAGAGGTGAGGGGCATTTGCAGAGTATTAGGTATTTGCATATTGTATTTTACATCCCTGTGTTGATATGCACTTAACTTGGAGCTTCCTCGCACAAACTGCAAAATGCAATTGAGATGAATGTGTCAAAAAGAAATCAAACAGTATTATTTATTTTGCCAAATTCACGTTTGCCTACGACTGGCATAACATGCAAAAATGTTTCTTCCTTCCCTGTGCTTGGCTGTTCTGAAACTTTTCTTTCCTGATATATGATGGTTCGGTTCCATTGCAAGTACTATTACTGTATGAGGAAGAGACCAGTGTGGTTTTGAAAGCTAGCAGATGAAAACATGGGGTTAGCCTAATAGAGGTACCATTGCAACAAGGTTTCCTAATGCTTAATGCAACGTGCACCACGACATTTTAGATGCTTCTGTCACTGGCATATGTTTGGCTCTGTGTGTGAGCACAGAAAGCTTTTCACTGTAAAAAATCCAAACACTATTGGCTTTGTGAATGTTCCTTTAAACTGATACAGAAACCGGATTACACGATTGCCAGATATGATAGAAGACGCTGGAGTAGCAAAGCAGGTTTGCCCTTTGTAAATGCCCATTCTCATTTAAAGTTTTCACAGCAAAAGCAGCTACACATTCAACAAGATGACAATAATGAGCAGAAGCTGTGTCAGAGGTGCCCTCTTACTAAATGATGTATCTTTCTTAGACTAACCAAGTGGTCAAACTCCTACAACTATTCTTCCGTATAGCACTCGCTTGCCTTTGGGTTTCAGTGCTTTATAAACAACCAATTCTTTTATTTCTTTTGTTGTCCCTGGGGTCAACGTTCCGTTCAGATATGGTAAATCGTCACTTTCAGAATCGCCCACTTTATTCATTAGTCTCAAGGATCGTCAAGAAAACATGTGTACAAGCCTGATTGAACAACCTTTTTCCTGTGAAAGGAAAAGGTTATGTTAGGTTAGGTGTACATTACTTACACATCCTCATCTTACTGCCAAAAATTGCAGTCGAGGTTTCTTTCTTCGCCACCCTTAGGTGGGTCATAGAAGAGAAAGCACACAAACAGGTAATGCAAGTGGACATTAATCACCCCTCCTTGTCCCTGTCGCCTCCTGTTCCACCACTAGCCCCCTCGGGAGTCTGTGTGACTTCCACCTGCAAGGTCTGGTCAACTTTTCTTTCTTCGCTACCTTTATAAACGACAAATACCAATGCCCGTGATTCAACTAGTTTCTTACTGCTACATGCATGCATGGAGACCTCAATGAAAGGAAGCACCTCTGCTCCATTATTCAAAAGTTGTTATAACATGACTCAATCACTGCTGCTCTAATCATCCTACTGGATGCTGCCACGCCACCTCCCATCAAAGAGCGAAGAAGCACAATGAA
Organism: Ambystoma mexicanum; assembly: GCF_040938575.1. Classification (NCBI taxonomy): domain Eukaryota; kingdom Metazoa; phylum Chordata; class Amphibia; order Caudata; family Ambystomatidae; genus Ambystoma; species Ambystoma mexicanum. Next base: position 436,215,070 of record NC_090937.1, read on the forward strand.
GAAGTGATCCATGGCTTCACATCCCCATTGTTGAAGGGAACAGGAATCATCAGTGGCGGAAATTCGAAAAGGGGATTCTGGGAGGCCACCGCTGGTGAAAGTGTGGTGCGGAAAACGTGTCGGACACAGAGCTGGAGTCATCAGATATAGGCTGAGTTTCAATGAAACAACTCAATCGGAAATAGATGTATAAAGGAACGTATCTTGCACTTTAAAAAATGCAGCATGAATAGATAATGACACGTACTCAAATGACATTTTATTTGGTATTAATTCCATTTTTCCAGTGTACTTTGAAGTCTACTAGCGACAAAACATCAACAACAACAAAAAACAGCGTGGTACAAACACGTGCCCAGACTCATTGTTTGGCATAGACATGCAACATCTTAGTCATGACTCAAATGACACTTCAAGTTTTACAAGCGATCACACCGTGTTTGCATTCCCAACAAGAAGACATACATTGCGTTGTGGGGTGTGAGCCAGCTTCATTGTTGACTTGACATAATCCACGTGTTTGGGAGCTAGCGCGAGCTGTGAGAGGAGGTCAGGGTTCATAGACGCATGTTCCCATCTCAGTTATTGCAGCACAAACAGCAGCACCTGCACGAAGGCCACTGTCTGTGCCTCCCGTGTTAGTCATGTCGCATTCAAATGCCAGCTATTAGAGAAGGTGCTGACAGGGATGGATACATAATGAGTGTTTTCTGCTCCCAGTGGAAGAAGGTCAGATGTGCTCAAGGGGGCCAGATTGTGTGATACCTGTAAAAGTAACTAAAAGCGAGAAAAGGGATTTCAATAGACTGCTCCATGATGCAAAAAGCAGCGCACCGCTGCCTCAAGGACATTACTGCGCAGAGGTGGCCGCCTCGTCATTCAATGGGGGCTTCCAAAGCCATTTGATCATTTAAGCATATCTGCCAACACCAAGAAAACTATCACAACAGGAACATTAGGCAGATAAAATGAGTGTTTCAGCAGGATTCTCGAGATGGCGCAGACCCTCTAAATGCATTATTAATGCAGCCAGGGATTCGCAGGGAGATGCAGTAGGAGGCAGGAGCACCGAGATCCGCTTGATGCAACATAAAATGCTAACTGGGGCAGGCAGGGCTGATAAAAAAAGAGCATTTTTAATTATTTAAAAGCACAAGCAATGTAATAGGAGCACAATTGACTGCTTCATTGAGCTGCTTTCTCCAATTGCTCTGCATTCCTGGAAAGTCGTCATAAATTGAAAATCTACATTTCTGATCTGGGAAAGCAGCAACGTTTGGCCACTGATCTTAACATTCTCATGGCTGCACTTTTTTTGCAGCACTGACTCAGAACTTGACTGTCCTTAGGCATCGTGAATATTACTTCTGCCTCCTCACAGTGCTTACTTATGAAGGTGATCCTCCTTCCTACAGCACCCTTTCCCAAATGCTGCATAGCCCTCCCCCACCCAGCCAGGGGTGTACACCACGTGACATGCCCCATAAACCAAGTTTGTGCTGGTCCATCGTTTGGATCTTGGGTATACTTGATAAGTAAGAACTGTGATGATGAAGAGGGACATGGAGGTATTGCTCTGATTACTCACCCTTAGTCTTCATTACTCTTACTGTTGTTTTACAGACAGTACTGACACGTCCCTCTCCCTCCCCTTTGGTAAGATCGCCCCAGTTCTGTTGGATTAGACAGGATGATTATGGGGCATGTCAGGTGCTTTACACCTTGTTCTGTAAGTGATTTCTATCGGCACTTTACCTAAGTCAACGCCTAGCGTGTAATGCACAACTGAAATCCTTATTTATTTTGTGTCTAAAATGTATTTTATTCTGAACGATGTACCACTCATATCAGGCCCCTCTCTTGGAACCCCATCAGCCCCCCGGTCACACTGAACCAGGAATCTTGCTGGTTTGCAAAGTTAAAATATTTATTTATGTAGTTACAATATAATCACACTATGTTTAATGGGTATACAATAATCACCAATGGGGTGATGTAACACTAAGCAATCTCTTTAATCACAAGGAGTAATAGTGAGCAAAACAATTCAGCACAGAAATAATACTTTTGTGTGTGTGTTCAAATCAAATAGCAATGTGGTTACTCTTTCCCCCTGCACACCCCTAAACCCCACAACAAGCAATATAAAGAGATAGGAGGAGAGCGAGCAGGTATTCAGGAATGCAGAATTCAAACAAAATGTCAATCCCAATTTCCCCCCAGCAACACACGAGAGAAACAGAATTGATTGGCAAGCTCTCAAAATGGTTTAAAGTTATCTTGGGAATGGATTGTGCAAAAACAATAAATCTGGTTTAAATTGCTGAAATTGTTTAAATTCTTATGGGAGCCACTTTAGATAGTTGCAGACAAACACTAGCAATGATTTGATACTAATGAGCAATGTGAAAACTTAAAACTGGGGTCGAGTGTAATCAAAAGCTGTTTTACATGTGATAGAATTTTCCTAAAACAAAATTTGCGGCAAACTTTTCCGCATGCAGTAATCGCGATTGCGGGAGAACTACATGGGTTTGGAATGTGGTTTTTGGTTCTATGGAAAGCTGAGGAAGTTATGGACATCATTTTTCTGAGATAGGTGCAAGAAGGGGAAAACAGGGATACAGTTTTAAAAGACAAATGGGATTTCTTATACTAGATTATGGCTATAGAAAAAGAGAATGCCACACATGAATCTCCACAGTCCTGGCCAGCGACTCTTCACATGGTGGATACTCACATTCTTTCTGGGATTCAATTTATTTACTCGCAATACTAATGATTTATGATTTTAGAAAACAAATTAGAGAACATAAGCGCAAGAAAAGCTCTGACAATTCAAAAATACTTCTAACACTACCGGTTCTGAATACAAGAGAGAATGGATTTAAGACAGGGATTACTATGGACAGTACATATGCTAGTGACACAGTCCTATCTATAGATACTCACTATATGTGTTTCAAACGGACCGTCAGGGATTCTGGTATGGGATTCTGGTTCTGGGACAGACTGCTGGGCACACCGGATTGGACTGGGTCTGCAATGGTTCTGGTCACAGCTCGGCACAGGACTAGATCGAGTCTGCAATGGTTCTCTGGTCACAGCAGAGCACAACGGGATTGGATCTTTTGGTTCTGATGAGAATTCTTTTAGCAGGAAAGCAGTTACAGCACAGCTCGGCTGTTTCTTTTGTTCCCCTTTAGTTTTGTGAGATTCTTTCTGGATCTGGAAATTCAAGGCCTAGTTGAAAATGGCTTAACTAATGGAATGGGCCTTTCTACTTGCCTAGTTTCTGGAGTCTGGAGCAAGGAAGATGGATGGTTTTCTCGCAGGGTGCTCCACCAGCAATCGGTTAGTGGGTGAATCTGTGTGTCCTCTCTAAGTCCTCAGCTGTCTCTATTTATGCTCATGATAAAGGAGGTGTGTGCTGGTTTATCCTAAGCGCACCCCTTAGGCAGGCATTTGGCTGGAGTGTCTTCTCTCCCTTGATTGGAGAAGAAAACAGGGTGTCACCATGATGATGTGGGTTTATGAGTCAGAGAATCCTCCCCTTGTCCCTTTGAACACAAAATCTACTTTTGGTACAATACATATTTACATGTGTGCAATCTTTTTAACAATAACATGTATAGATTACATATTTTGTGTAGCAGATACTCCTCCAAACTTCGTCGCTGTAGGATCTTATGGCTGCTTTTGACAGAATTTTGCCCTTTTTGTCCGGAACACAATATCCAGTTTATCAGAAAATGTGTACAAATGTGTGCGTTGAACATGGCCATAAGGGTATAACGTTTCATTCTTCTGGCATAAATACAATGGGTGTAAAATCACCTTTTCCACCATTTACTTCTAGAACATGTCACACGGTTGCGCTGCCTCTTGCAGTTGTACAAGTTTAAATTCTATCATGCAATTTACTGACAGCTATCATACAGGCGGCCACGGGTACTACGCCCAGATTTTGACAGATTTCACAGGCAGGCACATTTTTTCCGTGAATGTTTTGATGACAAATTCCGCTTTTCAGGACATTGCATGTTCATATGATTTCTTGAACTAAGTCACTTGTAGCACCCAGCAAGAATATTGGATGATTGAGGGTGTTTTGTACCGGCATTCTGCAGTTTCAGCAACCAAGAAAAAGATTTAAAGCAAGATGTTGGGTTTCTTTCAGCAAAGCTCTGTTTTTCCCTTGTGCTCCATTTTTACTTGTTGGGCAGCCCAGTGACATGTTTAAGGAGTAAGATCTCCGTTTCACCACTGACAACATGCATGGTAGGTTTGGCAGCCATTTTTTCGTGTTGTAAAGAGCGATTTCCATGGGTTTGGGCGAGTACAGGGGTTTTGCAGCCTTTTTGATAATTCTGGCACCACCAGAACACAGTGATGCCGCAGGGCAGAGCATAAGTGGGTTAATACATCCCACAGATCTGGGTCGGGGGGACATACAACACATTTTTGGGAAAGGGCTCTGTCAGAAGACAGATCGTCTGCATAAGTAAGTACTGTGAAAAGGAAGAGTAGGTCTAAGAGTAATGAAGATTACCGGTAAGTAGTCAGAGCACTATCTTACTCAAGGCAATTATCTTCCCTCCAACATGAACAGATGAGTCATATTGTGTACTTGGAAGGCTCATCCAGCAGGCTGCTCAGGGATCGCTGCAAAAGGCATGTTACAGAATTGAACTATCTTGATTGATTTTAATATAGCTTTTTTTTCTGACATGGTTAGCTAGTAGGGCAGGGCAAACCTTTTAAAAAGTGCTATTCTCAAAAGTGTGGCACAGTCAGGAGGCGGGGTTACGCAGTGGTGTAGTTATGTAGCGCAAGTGCTATGTTGTGGATTTGCATCTGCTTATGTTCCTAGTTGGCTGTATGGTCTTTGTTAATACTTTAATCATGCCAATAAACTGGAAATTGAAAAACTAAAAAAAGTGCTATTCTACTTCCTGAAATTTCGTATTGAGATTCGGGTATGGATTTCTCATACAGCCCGAGACTCGCTCAAGAGCCATACACCTGCAGGGAGGTTTGGGGCAACTCCAGCTAGCCGTAATCAAATCAGCATCTGGGGTCTCCTTACGCCATTGTGCAGTTGAGTGTTTATTGTGAGCATTGGTCTGGGACCTAGTGTTAGCAGTGACCTGGATTTCCCCCAACAGGGACTCGATCTCAAGTAGATCCCCTTGGATGGCTCCGGTTTTGGCCAGCTGATCAGCTAGATCATTCCCAGTTTTGTCTGGTCCCTCTACTTTAGAATGACTCTTAATCTTTTTCCAGTTTATGGTCATCCCATTCGAGGTCACCAGATCATCAATATTCTGTATTAATTTCCCGTGTTTCAATGGTTTGTTATCAGCACATAGCATGCTTCTGGTTTTCCAGTTAACCAGGTGCTCCACGAACCCGTTCCGTACATAATCTGAATCAGTGATTATGACAAGTTTGTGGAGTTGGTGTTGGACAGCAGTGAGGATGGCTTGATGCACAGCCACCAACTCTGCCACTTGACTACTTCGGGGACCGATTTTGTACCCAGCGGAGGGTTCTGGGGCATCATTCACCCATGCATTCCCTACGTGGGCCACAAGTTCTTTTTCCCCGTTGTTGTCAACATGGTAGGAACACCCATCCACATAGACAGTGGGCATTCCCTCACACTGGTCTTCTTCATAGACTTTGTGTGGGGAATTAAGGTATGCCTCCATGTTGTCCTTGATTTTAAGACTTTGGCCCTCGAGACAGTTTCCTCTGGCACAGTCATGCAAGTCAGCCAGACCTTTGTTTTGGCCATAGCTGACCTCCATAGGAAAGCCTTGCATTGACAGAATCCAGGAAGTAATTTGGGAATTACTCACATTTCCGGGTCGGATTCTGTCACTCTGGAGATATTGCAGAGGCTGGTGTGGAGTCTCCACTATGATGTGTTCCCCCTGGATAAACGGGCGATAATTCTTCAATGCCCACACAGTTGCCAGGAGTGCCTTCTCACAATCATTGAATTTTTCCTCCACAGATGATAAAGTCTTACTCGCATAGGAGATTACTTTGTCCTTGTCATGCTTTTGATATAATACTGCAGTCAAGCATGTATTTGAGAACCCTGTCTCCAAGAAGAACTCCTTTTTTTTGACAGGATAATCTAGGCAAGGCGCTTGTGAGAGGCTTCTTTTGAGTTGTCTTACTGCCTCTGCTTGTTCTGGACCCCACTCCCACTTGACCCCCCTTTAAAAGATGGATCAGGGGTCTTGTGATGTCTGCGTAATCCTCAATTAACTTTCTGCTGTAATTAGTTAGTCCAAGGAGGCTCCTTAGTTCCCACAGAGTTGTGGGGTCTTTTAATTTCTGGAGTGCTTCCACTTTCTTTCCCTGGGGACAGAGGCCCTGAGGAGTTATCTCATGCCCCAATTAATTGACACGGCTTCTGCACCACTGTGCCTTTTGAAAAGAGAGTTTTGCTCCGGCAGCCCTCAACTGTGTCAGAACATAACGGATCTCTGCTATGTGTTCCTCCACAGTTGAGCTTTTGACTAGAATATCATCTACATAGGCCAGGTTACCCCTTTCACCCAGGTCGGGCATGGCCTTGTGTAGAAAAATGTTAAATTAATTGCCGGAGTTGATGTATCCAAAGGGAGTCCGGGTCCAAGTGTACTGCTGCCCCCCGAAGGTAAAGGCCAGTTTGTATTGGTCCTCCCTACTGACAGGTACAGTGCAGTACCCATTGGTCAGGTCAATGGCAGTGAATACCTTTGACCCCTGGATCTGGGCCAGCCCTTGGTCAATGTAGGGTAGAGGCCATCGGGAAGTATGGACCCGTTTGTTGAGCTCCCTTAGGTCAGCACAGAGTTGCCGGGCAAAACGCTGTTGAGTACTGTGCACCTGTGAATATCAGTGAAAACACGTTGTTAGAGGGACATTGTAGTTAAAAACTATTTAAATCTCTGATGCTGACCCTGCCCGTGCGTCACCATCTATACATCTGCTTGCTGGGTCAACTTTCGGACTTGATCCTTCGCATGGTGTCAATCAAATTGCTCATTGAACAGAGGTCAAACAAAATAAGTGTCTGCGTGGGTGCTGAGTTCTTTTGAGTAAGAATGAATTGCCGTTTAGCGCATTGTCGCATTATTCGTGCTTGCTGCTTTTTCAAGGCTTAAGTACAGATTTTGCGAAGTTCCTATTTAACAATACATAGCAGTGTTTCTGCTTCACGTCTTGACATACGAAGATGATATATTTCAATATGAGAAAAGATGTTTAAAGGGCGATGACAGTGGTAAATGCAGAGTTTTGAGAGAGATGATCTCTATTTCTTGCCGGTGTAGCATAGCAACCGGAATTCACGAGCCAGGGTCGTGGACAGTATATGCTCAGGCAATGCTGCATGGGTCTGGGGCTTCTATGTGTTTTCTTGGGCCTTACTTTTGGTGTGCTAACTTTGGCCAAACTATGTCTATTAGTTTGACTTTCTTTGTTATAATGGGGGACTCCCCCCATGTCCACCCTTCCCCCGTCCCTACCCCTTCACATCCTCCCAGTAGAACCAAACGTAAGTTAACCAAACTTCCCACATAAAAGCTGAGGTCGACGAAACCACCAGTTACGGAGAGAGGGGTAGGGAGAATAATTGGCAGTCAAATGGGAAGCTTGACAATGTCATTTGGAAAGTGAAGAAAACAATATTTGACTGCATATATCATTAGAGTGCAGCAATGCAAACACTAAGGACCCGATTCATGGAACCTTTAGCACTGTGCAAGTCACTTTCGACTGTCAACTAACACCCGGACTCACAGAGTGGTGCAAAGTGTATTTTAGCAGTGCAAAGAGACTTTGCATCACTTTTGCAACAGTGCACTCACTTTGAACTGCACAAATATTCTTTGTGTCACGCTGAATGGGACTAAATAACTGTGCAAAGAGTACTTTTGCAGTGCAAAGTGTCTTTTCACTGCAAACTTCCACTTTGCACCGTTCTGTGAATCAGGGTGTTTGTTGGCATTGCAGTCACTTTGCACCATGCTAAAAGTTCCGTGATTCAGGCCATTGAAACACCTATGTATAAGCGCGTTATAAATGCCATATCGTATCATCATATCATTAATGTGCCTATTAATAGTGAAATAAGAAAGCAATCTGAACCAAATACAATTGTGAAAATCTGTAGCTCGAAAGTAAAATGAGTGCAGGCTATTTTCGTCATCTTCTCGTACTTTCCATCACCAGCACATTACACCATACTTCTCCTTTGTGTCCTATTGAGCCACCCAGCGTCAAGGCCAGCATCTCATTTTAAGAGATATGGTTCGTGCATTCGTTTTACTTGAAGGCTATAATCCCATTAGCATTGACACATGTGCTAACGCTACTAAACGTTCAGTGATAGGTGGAAGGAGCAGGCTCATAGGTGAATGAGGTGGGACAAAGGAAAAGTGACTCCAAAATAACTACGTTCGAACGTCCTGTCCGCACAGACCAGCTTGAACTCAGTCTCCAAGGTGAGTTCCCTTTATTTAAGTTCCTGTCACAGGAGCAGTTCAAGAACAAAGGAAGATGATGGAGAGCCCCCGGCTGTCACCCAGGAAGCCAGCTCGAACTACCAGCCAGGGAACCCTGGCAGGGGGATACTCAGTGGGTGACCTCCTAAGTGCATGGCATCGCACCACTCTCACACACACACAGAAAGGCACAGGAGGCGAAGGAGACTACCACACATGTCCCTCCTTTACACACACACACACACTGAAAAGAGTGAACGCAGGGATGGATAGTGAAGGATGTGCACATAGGAGAGCGAAGAAGGATTGATCATTTTACACACACGTTGCCCTTGCAATGCTGCCTACATCTTTGGACCAAGCACCTAGGCACCTCAGAGGTTTGCCGACCCTGTCTCGGTATCTATGGTGAGAGTCTCTCTCTCTCTCTCTATCTCTCTCTATCTCTCTCCCCCCCCCCAAGCAAACCTCACAAGTGAGACACATGGCACAGATGCCCCCAGCCCAAAAGTAACACCAGGAAACAGCTACAAGCTCAATACATACATGTACACACCCACAATGGTGAAAGCATCAAACTTGACCTCACAGACACCTTGCAAAGAAACACACACACATGCACACACTCCTGCCTACGCTGCGCGCAAGGATAGACAGATACACAAAAAAATATTAATTTGTCTCTGGGGATGCCATTCCATCCTCACCCAACATTTAACACATGCCCAAATCCTACCATCCTGTCCTCTTCCGGTTTACAGCCAAAAGCATAGCTCAATGAGGATATCATTCCATCCTTCACTAGAGTCACTCAGACAACACGCGCTACATGAGGATACCCAGGGCCTTCCTGCGATTTGCGGGGTCCTGGGCGGCAAGTGGTGTGTGGGCCCCCCTTTTATTTTCATAAATAGTGAAATCCGTGATATTACATAAAATATTATACAATGAGTATTCAATACTGATCGGTATCATGGGAAGTTAAATTAAAAACAAGGTGCCATGAGTAAGGCAGGAGTGGTATGAACTGACGTCCAATATATTAACTGTCACTGTTAATATGTATCTATGTAGAAATATCAGGAGTGAGGCTTTTTTTGAAGTAGCAGACAGTGTGAGCTGAATACCTTGTATAATCTTTCAGTTTCGGCAGATAAGGAATAGTGAGTTATGAGGATTTGCCGGGGAGCACACACATTGATCTGAAATCCTGGCATCTTCACTTAACCGGTCTGCAATACCAGAACTTGAACACATCTTTTCCCAGTTGTAAATGGTAAAAATATTGCTTGCAAAAGGTCTTTTTGAAACTTTTGTTTGAAAACACCATCTGATGGGAAGGATAACAAAAATATGATGATTGTGTTTTGCTAATAAAGTTAACTGTGGCTTTTGCAGGAGTTTGCCAATAGTTTATTTTTTATTTTTTATTGTGTATATATTTGGCCATTTTGTCCAAACTAGCAATACACTTTTATTTCAAAAGCTACAGATAAGGATTATTTGGTCTGTCAAAAGAAAAACTCCAAGCAAGTTCCAAGGATATCATGTCACAGCAGGGATTGGCCCTGGGGCAGACAGGGCAGGTTGCGTATACTGCGGGATGGCCTTCTGAAGCGATAGAGCTTATTTACCTGGGAAGTCTTGAGGCAGGGAAGTAAGATATTTTTCAGTTCTCCAAGTTTTAACAAAAGGAACAGGGATCAAGTCCTAAAAAAAAGTGTCAGGGGGCTCAGTAATGTATGCATAGGCGCTGAGTACATGGGGCAGACGGCGTAGTTGCACCAGTTATCCTTGCCATGTTCATCTAAATCACTGGTTGTGGCAGGGTTTCTATCTCCTCTCCTGCTGGGTTCAGGCTTGGTGATGTGTTAACATGCATCCTGTAAAATTAGGAAGTGATCCTCACTTAAAAACGGGAAAGCAGCCTCATATTTGGCTTCCTCCAACCCATGGAGGGATGGAGGAAGCCAAATCTGTTTTGTGAGTACAGGAGTAGCAGGGGATTATATAGCAGAATGTTCCAACGCCAAGTCTGCAGGTTAGATTACTATTGCATGTGATGTGATATGTTTAGACCTTCCTGTAAATCATATGGCTTTTTCCCTATTCCTGCTGCAAAATTTGCTGTAAAATATGTTGTTTCGACCTGCAGATGGGTACAACTCCTCGTGTTACCCAGTGTGGGAATCTCTGCCTCGTAGGAAAAATCAAAAGCTCACACCAACTGATACATGCAGAGTAAGTGAACATATCTTAAAGTGAAGAATACAAATTTAGTTCAATTGACCCATCCCCTTATAACGAAGTGCACAAGACAAATGAGCATTTGTGTTTCTTAAAAATGTATTAACCTGGAAAAATAACCATAGATAGGAAAATGTCCAATAAATATGCTGGCAAAGTATAAAAGGTGCCCACCATTTAAGTCCAACAATGTATAATGAAATAGTCCAAAGAAAACAAAATCCATACAGGAGACAGGTGCTTTAATGACACTTTCATGTGGTCTTGTGGGTAAGTGTCTGCCCTGGAAACATAGCAACCAGGGGGGAAATCTAAGTAGCCAAATACTTGAGCAAGCACAGCTTTTTTAAATGCTGGCCTCAAAAACACCAAGCAGGGGTTGTGTCCGCCCTCTGAAAAAGGTGGGCGGACGCCATGCACACACATGTATTCTTGATTAGTGCCATGAAAATCAGCACAGGATCAGAACCAGAGAAAATAACCCCTCCATTCTCCAGGACTATAAACTCTAACGCCACATCGTGGACAAGCATTCATGAGTCACTTGCCCTGTCATCCCTTCCCTCTCACCCCCACATTTGGCTTTCAAGAATACTCTGTTTTGAAAAGATAACTTGAAAAGTGTACAATCCATAGTAAAGTACTCATACAAATATATACATCCTTATAAAAATATGCTGGGGAAAAAGTTTGCAATTGTGGCCTTGAATGAAAGACTACCAATACCAGAATACAATTACGTAGAAGGAAAAAAATGGCCTGTGCATTTTGACAATGTACTTTGAAGACTTAAAGACTCATAACAAAAGGTAATGGTTGCCTGTTTGTGTTTCAATGTTTGACAGAGGTATGCTTCATATATAATGTGAGGAAAATGTTACATTTTGCCTAAAATAGACGTTTTGTGGTGTGTTAAATAGGAACATGTAAGAATAAGGCAGATAGTTTAAAAACGGGTATGTGTGATATGTTTTGTCTTGGTGGAGGGCACAGATTTTAGACAGCTAACTGGCTCTTTGCGTGTACTTGCAAAATGAAAATGCTCCTTTGCAGTTCATAACATAGAAACGTTAAGAGCATCTTGTCCAAAACAACAGTCTCTTAAATGGGCCATCACTTGTAAATCGCTCCCACTTAAAATGCTCAGCTTGAAGGCAGAAAGTGAGAAGCAGTACTTAGGGGCCCCTCAGCGTCCAATGGGCCTCTGGGAGTGGGGCTATTTGTCTCGAGAGCAATGCAGCAGGAGGTTGAGAGGTGACAAGTTGCCTCACTAGGACAAAAACAAGCATTAGCAAAGCCAACAGTTTTGGCTTTTTTTGCATGGCAGATGTTTTCCAGGCACTGTTGTAATGGTACTACCAGGCAAGAACATAGCAAAAGCTGGAAAATGGTGTGATTACCTTGGCATATGATAGCAGTGTCTAGCAAAGGGCTAATACCACTATAGAATCCAGAAATGTTGGTTTTGTCAAAGCCTCTTTTTAACAGGGTTTCGGGAGCATTCAGATATGCGAAATGGCATATACCTTAACATGCAAGACAAGCATGCGATAAAAGCTCAGTAAGCATAGGGCTTGCTGCTGAGGTGTATGGGTGAGTGTGAGTAATCGCTCGGTTGCACACTTTGAATCCTGCTAGTGCTGGCATAGGGTTTCCTTTACTTTAAGGTCATAAAACAATTGCTATTACGTTGAGTAATAATACCAATGGGGACCTGCTGAGGAGGGTTTATAATGGGAACACAATCTAGCGGTAGAAACAGTTAAAGGCTTAACCTCCTCCCATTACATGAAGAAAGAAAGGCAGGCCTTGCTCTACTGAGTGATAAACTACTGGCAGGCACATTTCTTGGCTGAAACATGGAGAGTGTCATTCTGATGAGATTGCTCAACCAGCAGGGCTGGGCAGTATTACAACCTAGATTGTCCTGCGAGACAATAGTATTTTACATAAAAAGTAACTTCTGAATAAGCACATTTTGATCACCAATGAAACTACACATGTTGACAAACTATTCCCCACTTTTTTTCATCTAACAGCACTCCTTTATTTAAACGAAGTTATGAAACATTAGCAGAAACTGCTTTGGTTGCATGGCATTATCTTATTCCCATTTTGCTTTCTTGCACAATACTGAAGTTTCATTTACCTGTTATAAAATCAGGGCTGCAAGTAGCAGATGTACAGGGGAATCAGGACCTGACTGCTGAGATGGGTGGAGCATCCAACACTTTCCACCTGACAAAGCGAAACCTATAAAGTGAGGACTGAAGCAGAGCAAGTATTGCTCGATGGACCCATGACATGATAACCCCCTCCATCAGCACTGGCTTTGCAGTCAACAACGGTTTAGTTTTGCTTTGCCCTCGAACATGGGGCCACGAAGCCTCAAATGAAGACTTCAATTGGCTAAAATGCAGGCACTGCACTAGTGTCAGGTACCTACCTACCACTATCCAATGGCTCTGCCTGAGGACAGTGTCATATTCACACACACACACACACACACACGGAGCCAATCCAACTCATTCGCTCTCACTTTCAACTGGTCTCTCTCTCTCTCTCTCTCTCTCTCTCGCTCTCTCTCTCTCTCTCTCTCTCTCTCTCTCTACCCCTCTCTCTCTCTCTTTTTCTCTTTCACTCTCTCTCTTTCTCTCTCTCTCTCTCTCTCTCCACCTATCCCCCATACTCTTCAAGTCAGTGCTCCTGTACCTGACTGGATGCCCCTCTTCCAGCGACCCTTGGAGACATTGATCTGGCGTTACAAAAGATGTCAACTCATTGTCTCAGCCCCCCCTCCCCAGGCAGCCCCCCCGCACATGTCTGTATCCTCTCATCTACCTCTGCATCCCTCAGCCGTGGACTGTGAAACAATTCATTACAATGGGTGTTCCCTTCCCACAGACAGCGAGAACCATTCAGAATCATTTTTACTTTCAGTGAGAGGGAATTTTACTCTCAGTGAGTTTGCAAAATTGGGGACTATATACTTCGTCTCCTAGACCAGAAGACAACCTCCTTCCTGCAGTGCATGCCGGAAGGATCTGCTGGGCAGTGGACACTCCCTGCCAGTTCTACTCCACGAGCGGTGCGCACTGCATGCCGGCAGGCACTGCTGGGCAGTGGACAATCCCTGCCAGTTCTACTCCACGACCGGTGTGCAGTGCATGCCGGCAGGCTCTGCTGGGCAGTGGACAATCCCTGCCAGTTCTACTCCACGACCGGGGCGCAGCTTAACTTTCCTAGTATTCATCAGAGGAGGCCACCATACTCAACGCTGTGCGAGCATTCACGCCATGCAAATCCAGCAAAGAACCATCCATGCTGCAGGGATCAAGATCCAAGCCCTTTCGCCATGGTCGGGAGATGGCTGCGGAATAGAGGCCTGCAGGCTCCAGGGCACAGCACAACCTCTCCAAAGGCTGTCAGGCAGGCAACGCCTGTCGCTACGGCTTTGCACACAGTGGGCAGCTATCGGTTGGGGCTCAGGGCCATCTACTGTGCATACACAGCCACCCCATTTCTCATACTTCCCATTCATAGTTCTCACCGGGCTTGCATCTGGTAACAGGGGTCTCCCTACGGCAAACCGCCTATCACATTGCATTGACCCTTTGATCACTGATTAGTCTTCACCCCTCCACGGTCCTCAAAACTGGCGAAGCCTGACATTGGCATATAGGGATGGCTTTCATGAATATGTTATATTCTGTTATGTTATCTTGCATTTGTGTAACACCTCCTGCCATGGGTTATAGCTTCAGATCACTGCGCCTATCAGGGAGGCAAAGGAGCAGTATGATAGAACCTTCAGCTATTCCTGGCTGTGCTATTCTTGGGGGAAGGGAAATGACATTGACATTTTGGTGTTGATGCCACATTTCCAGATGCATTCTGGGTTAGCGAGAATGGCTTTCTGATGCTGTTTGGAAGCGCCATTGTCTGTACATTGCCTCCATGACGAAGTGTGGCTCTGGCGGTTTGCAAGTAAGAATGGATTTCACACGGCAGTTCCCTACAGGGTTTGACCAGGAACCCAATTGTGCCCTGTAAAATATTGTTGCACAAGGCACGTATCACATTGAGCGAGTCGGCATCACAACCACAAGTATGAAACACACTACACTAAAATCTGCAAACAGAGTGTGTAGGACCCTTGCCCACAGATCCTTCCCATCATCAGATCCTGCTATAAACAAGCACTGGCAAAGCCAAAAGATTGTGCTTCTGTTTCGGCATCAGAAAGGCATTTGCCTCACCCGTGCTGTAATGGTATTACCTGGCTATACAATGAAAATAGCTGGAAAATGGTGTGAGTACCTGAGTATGTGATGGCAGTGCCTAACACATCACTATGTAATACCTAGTAACAAGTAAGTAAAAAAATGTTGGATTTGCCAATGCTTGTTTTCAGCAGGACATCAGTTCAACCAGCAGATGTAAGGACACTTATACTACCTATACATCAACTGGTGAAAGGCACACTGGGCAAATACTTTTTCATTTTGCCATTCACATATTTAAGCTGCATTTGAGCCATAAACTATCAGAAGATAGCTGAGAAATAAAACTGTTTACAGGACAAAACTGGTTTTAGCTTGCTAGCTCAAATAGATCCCAAGAGGATGTGTTTTGGGTGGGATGACAGGTAGTGGGTGAGACTGGAGATAGAGATTAATATGGCCACTCAGCAATTCATTGGTGGTTAAATAACCAAACAACACCCACTATCTGTGTGTTCCTCCTCACATATCATCTCCTTCCCAGCTGTAGTCCAAAGCAATTGTTTTGGCTGTTAGGTGGTGCTTAAGTAACACCTATTAGGCAACACTAAACATTATTTGAAGTGCAATTTTCGTATGGAGACTGCTCTTTCCCTTTACGCATAACTCTGGGAAGAGTATATATGTTAGTCCCACCACCATCCTGTTGAAAAATTACAGTTGTACTTGAGTGCAGATGCTCGTCAAGTCATGGTGGTAGGCGTTGTCTAATTTGGAGGGCAGGGCATAACTATGTTGGGGTAGAGCTTGAGCGGGGCCCCATCAGGAGGTCTCACAGGGGGCCCCCATTTTTTGTGTTATGTCACTGTGTCTCTATATTGGAGTTAGTAAAGTGAAACAGTGGTAATGTTTATAGAAGCCTTACTGGGGCAGCTGCAAATGATTGTTACTGACCAATGAAGTACAGGTCGCATGATGAGGTTACTGTCTTTTTTTCTTCGCTGTGCCCAGCACACACAAGAAATGCCACAACAAAACCAACCTTGTGTGGTTGATGAGTTGCAGCACTAAGGCAAAGCAACACCTACTCTTACTGAGAAAAAACACAGTACCTGGAACCTGACACAGAAAGACAGTGAAAGCACATGAAATAAAATGTTGAAAGGAAACTGTGGGAGATGCTGCTCTCTCTCTGCCCTTTGGTATTAGTTGAAGAGCCCTTCCCAGCCGGGTCTTTGACTTGAATCTGAGTGTAATAGTGAAAACAAGCCCTGCCTTTAGCACGCCACCCAGAGCATGCTGTTGTGCACTAGTCCAGGTAAAAGGGGATGGTAGTATCATTATACGCCCTTCTTTCGGCTGGTGACAACATCACCAAGAGTCACTATCCTAAAGTGGCATGAGCTGGCTCCTCCATTAAGATCATTGTGGGCACGAGGAGGTAGCAACACTGAAGGTTAGCCCTTGCTGGCCTTTCATTGTAACATTGGAGCGCTGTTACCAGCTCCATCATGGCCACTGTTGCGGCTTTAAGATTCCTGTAACCTTAACTCTTAACTTGCCTGAAGCCCACCTCTGCAGATGGCGGATTAGCCAAGGCTTTGTTCTTCTACCTCTAGTGTCGGGAGCCGCCAGGCGACGCCGGTTTCCTCCAAGGACACAATTGAAGGGTCATGTCCCCACCTGGCTTGGCCTGTGCACTGCCATCCTGAACATTAAGATCATTGTGGCCACGAGGTGAAAACAACACTGAAGTTAAGCCCTTGCTGGGCTTTCATTGTAAAGCTGGAGCGCTGTTTCCAGCTCCAGCATAGCCACCATTGCAGCTTTAAGATTCCTGTAATCTTAACGTGCCTGAAGCCCATAGCCCACCTCCGCAGATGGCAGACTACTTGTCGGGAGCCAGCAGGCGAAACTGGCCAGCTCCAAGGGCACAGTTTAAGGGGCGTTTCCCCACCTGTCTGGGCCTGTGTAATGCCATCCTGCACATTAATATAATTTTGGCCACAAGGAGGAAGAAACACTGAAGGTCAGCCCTTGCTGGGATTTAATTGTATCGTTGAAGCACTATTACCAGCTCCATCATGGCCGCCATTGCAGCTTGGGATACTTGTAACCTTAACGTTCCTGAAGCCTGCCTCTGCAGATGGAGTATTGGTTGATGCTTTGTTCTTCTATTTCCCGTGTCGGGAGCCAGCAGGCAAAGCCGGCCCCCTCCAAGGGCCCCATTTAAGGGCCATGGTCCCACATGTCTCGGCCTGTGCACTGCCATCCTGCACATTAAGATTATAGTGGCCACGAGGAGGAAGCAACAATCAAGGGCCCTCATTACAACACCAGTGGTAACCAATGGTGCTATTAGCACCATGGTTACTGCCGGTATTGTAACGAGTTCGCCAATGGTAAATGGGGAAATACCGCCCCATTCCAAGGTGGGCGGGGCGGTAATTCCCCATTTACCATTGGCCCTTCTCATTCCCATTTTTTTCCCCATAGGGCTCAATGGGACTGGGGAAGGTGGTAATTACGGTACCGCAAATTGCGGTACCGTAATTACCTCGGAAGTACCTTTGCGGGTCCCTACTTTAACGGCTGGTCCAGACAATCCGTTAAGGTCGGGAGCCGCAAAGGGACCTCGTAATCAGCCGTTAAGGGTTTAACGGCGCTGACACCTTTTACGGTGCCGTTAAACACTTAACGCCAGGGTCGTAATGACCCCCAAGGTAAGCCCTTGCTGGGCTTTCATTGTAACGTTGGAGCGCTGTTACCAGCTCCATCATGGCCGCCATTGGGGCTTTAAGATACCTTTAACCTTAACTTGCCTGAAGCCCAACTCCAGAGATGGCAGATTTGCCGAGGCTTTGTTCTACTACTCCTTGTGTCGAGAGAAGGCCGGCAAAGCCGGCCCCCTTCAAGGGCCCCATTTAAGGGTCATGTCCCCACTTGTCTGGGCCTGTGCACTGCCATCCTGTTCATTAAGATCAATGTGGCCACAAATAGGAAGCAACACTGAAGGTAAGCCCTTGCTGGGATTTCACTGTATCGTGAAGCGCTGTTACAAGCTCCATAATGACCGCCATTGCGTCTTTACGATTCCTTTAACCTTAACTTGTCTGAAGCCTGCCTCTGCGGATGACGAATTGGTTGATGCTTTGTTCTTCTACTTCCCGTGCCGGGAGCCGGCAGGCAAAGCCAGTCCCCTCCAAGGGCCCCATTTAAGGGCCATGTCCTCACCCGTGCCATCCTGTACATTAGGATCATTGTGGCCATGAGGAGGAAACAACACTGAAGGGAAGACCTTGCTGGGCTTTCATTGTAACATTGGAGTGCGGTTACCAGCTCCATCATTGCCGCTGTTGCGGCTGTAAGAGTCCTGTAACCTTAACTTGCTTGAAGCCGGCTTCTGCGATGGCGGATTGGCTGACACTGTGTTCTTCTACTTCCCGTGTCGGGAACCACAGGTGAAGCTACCCCATCCAAGGGCCCCATTTAAGGGCCTTTTCACCACCTGTCTGGGCCTATGCACTGCCATTCTGCACATTAAGATCATTGTTGCCATGAGCAGGAAGCAACACTGAAGGAAAGACCTTGCTGGGCTTTCATTGTAACGTTGGAGTGATGTTACCAGCTACACCATGGCTGCCGTTGCGGCATTAAGATTCCTGTAACCTTATCTTGCCTGACGCCTGCCTCAACAGATGGCGGATTGGCCGAAGCTTTGTTCTTCTACTTCCTGTGTCGGGAGCTGGCAGGTGAAGCCGGGCCTCTCCAAAGGCCCGATTTAAGGGCCATCTCCCCACCTACTGGGCCTGTCCGGGTGTGTACCCCATCTCAGTGTAGTATCTCCTTGCACCCAAAAGGGCTGGCAAACACCCTCTTCATCCTGACTACCTCAATCCTGCAACTTTTATCCGATGTGCCTTTATGGCCCCCCCCCCTCCTATGCATCAGAAGGTAAAGTTATTGCCGTCTTCATCCTGTTCGCTTGGCACGTTTTACTCCACTGATTCTTTCTGCCTCCTCCTTCATTATTACATCCTCGGAGATCTACCTTTTTCCCTGCAACACCCGCTGTCTCATCTTCTCTCCTGCTACTTCGCTCACTCTCTCCACTCTTCACGTTGCAGCATATGAGAAACACCACTCATATGCTGATCCTAGCTGGCAGCGATACGTCCTCAGCTCACCTACCACTACCTCTGATGGCCACACTATTTTATGAGATCCCCTCATCTGCCTCCAAGGGCAGGCGCTCACCTTGCACCTCATACACTATATCACAGCATCTGTAATGCACTATGAAACCTACCGACAATAATCCTTGGGATAAGCATTCCATCCATTGCTGACTCTTGCAGCTTGTTACTGCACTTAAACGTTCATACTTAGCTTGTCACTCATGCTTGCTTACATTCCTGATGTAGCCCCTGTACCATGATGCATTGACACCTATTGTTGTCACTCATGCTTGCCTACATTCCTGATGTAGCCCCTGTACCATGATGCATTGACACCTATTGTTGTCACTCATGCTTGCCTACATTCCTGATGTAGCCCCCATACCACGAGGCAAGGCTTTACCAGTATATGAACACAGACCTATTTTGTCACTCATGCTTGCCTACGTGAAGCTTTAGCAACATGTGCAGTCATACCAATTGTGTCACTCATGCTGGCCTACATTCCTGATGTAGCCCCCGTACCATGAGGCGAGGCTCTGCCAGATTATGTTTTAACATCTGTATTCTGAAACCTGTATGCATGTTCCTACACTTGAAGAATTGTCACTTGCACTTACTGTAGCTAGCGCCCTGAGGCCTGAGATTTTGGTGCGCTGCTATTAATGCTATTATAAAAATTAATAATGGCTCCTTCCTTCCCAACCTGCACTTTCCCTCCTCCCCTCACCCCTGCATTTCATGTTATAGCACTTGCAGGATCCGAATGTCTCAAGGCCTAGTAGGAACGTTGTTGTTTTTTGTCTTGTTTTTCTGCATCCCTGTTCCTCCCCGACCTTCACTGCCCTCCTCCCCTTTTCCCATGCATTCATGTTACAGCACTTGCCCGATCCGAATGTCTCAAGGCCTAGTAAAAACGTTTTTGTTTTATTTTGGTTTCTTCATCCCAGTTCCCCCCACACCCCTTTGTCTTGATGCACCTTGAAACACCATTTACTGTATAGGCCCATTATAAATGCCCAATAAATAAATACATAAAATAGTCCAACAGAGAGAAGACATTGAATGTAATGCCACTGGGCAACATATTCCTCGCTCATTCAGACTCCTTCAACAAATTAGGCACATGGCCATGTCGGGCAATTCATAGTTGCACATCAGATGCCAGGGTCAGTAGGCATGTGCCCTATTTAAAAAAAATGGTGTGCTCCATTGCACACCTGCGCAGGCCCATTATCATGGAGAGCCCCTCATTAAGTCAGCGTCACCTATTAAATAAGAAAGGGGACTTAACACATTTACAGACGTGTGATAGCAGCTGCATTCAGGATATCACCTTAACAGCATCAGTTTTAGACATGCCCATTTCCCTCACTCGATAAGCAGTGACATGAGAACTCTGTGGCATAGCTACCTGAACACTTTTCTTATACTGGCAGAAGCGACATGTTGCAGTTTGGAAATTCAACGCTCAAAGCACTCGGATATGCGCATCTGGGGTGGGATCTGCTTGAGTGAAAAAACCTGCATGGCACCTGGCACAATGCAGACAGGCTGCATCAAGTGCAGTCTGGGGCTTTGGGCCTCATTCAAACAAGTATTGGCTAAACCAAAAGTGTTGGCATTTGTGTAGGTATGGGATAGGCAGGGATTTCACTATGGTCAGCAATTGCCGTAAGGATACCACCTGGAAAAAATAGTAACAGCTGTAACATTGTATGAGTACCCGGGTATATGATATCAGAGATTGGTATATAGATGCCTATCTAATGCTGAAACACAAGTAAAACTGTTGCCTTTGCCAGTGCTTGATTGTAACCGGACGTCAGTGCTGTAAAATCTAGGGGCTACGGACACTCTTACTTAAGACATTTGTTTTACACCTGTAGCACATTTACAGCTGCAATAATGCCATTAACGCTCATGGGATTACTTGGAAATAACGCCTTCAGACGTTTACAATACAATATTTGATGTTATTTCTTGATGGAGCGAGCTCAAACAGTTTCCAGTAGAATATGTTTTGGGCAGTGAGGGAAAGTTTGAGCGTTGGAATAAACATAGGGATTAGGATGACCATGGTCAGTCCATCAACTCCATCCTCAGAAGGGGCTGACTGGGCTCAGAGCAACATCAGAGCTCAGCAAAACCCGACCAGAGGCACTCCATCTAGATGTTGAATACAAACAACTTTTGTTAGTTGGCACACTCCATAGATTATCCACTATACATTTGTTCTATACAGGCAAACAGCAACAAACATATTTTGGCCTGAATTATAAAACACAAACATAACCTTAACACGTTCTCTAAGTGTTTCACCCGTGACTCAATATGTTAACATACGATCCACTATTTGTTTTTGCTAGGGGAGGAAGGATAGCTCAGGGGCAACACATTCATCTTGGAATCAAGACAGTGCAGTGCAACACAGGTTCGAATCCTGAAACCACTCCTGGAATTAAGCATGTTATAAATGAACAATTATTATACATGTATTGAGACCCCCATAGGAGTGTGAGTATCAAAAATAATCCCTCCATTAAATGGAAGCTCTGACGGATGAACAAGGAACTTGCCAACGTAACTATGCCTTAATTCGACTTCACTTAAGGTAACATTTACATACCTACCATATCGTGTGCACCTAACAGGCACTTCATGTCTCCACGACATTACTTTGGAAATTCTTTTTGAATTACCATTTGCAGAGACTTTAGCTCCACAACTTCTGCTGAAGGCCACAATCCTGCTGCTAGCTCAAGTTCTCTGTCGTCCTGATGAAGGCTTGGCTTTCTCACTTTCAATGACTCATTTAGCCAAAACTCGTGTGCCTTGAGTTGTCGACCTATCTTTAATTAGCACACACCACTATTTCTTCATTGACCTTTTGCCAGTGTGTTTACTCTTCCTAAATACCAATTTACACTCATTTGGTGGTGTAATACAATTAATTGTTTTTTTTAAATATTTCTCAGAAACGTCTTTCTTCTTGCCTTTGCAATATTGATGATGTAATGATTTGTTGTATTTATATATGTATACTTATAGGTTTAACAACATCTTAACCTTCACTTAACCATTTAGGTATCAATCAGGATGCCTGTTAAAATGCTTTCAAATTGTATTTTATGTTTTTTTCTTTGTTTTATATATTGATTCATTAAATTTTCTTCACAGTCATATTTATGCATGTATGATTGCCTTCAATTGAATCACCTGAAATGAGAGAACTCCTTTCCTATTCAAATCTTCCAGCTTCCCGAGGCTGCCTGCAGAGTTCAGGGAACCTGTAAGAACCACCCAGTGTCAATATATGGGCTGATCAGGTGACCTCTGACCCCAAAGCCTTCATCTTTGAATGGTCCTTCCCTCCTGAAAGGGTGCTTGAAATGGGTTGAGAGCAACATCAAGCTCAGCACAACACCACCAGAGGTACTCCTTCTAGCATTGATTTATTGCACACCACTGCCACTTTTTTCATTGCTCACAAATGGACACGCCACTTGAAAACCAAGCCCCTCTTCTAATCTCAGTTCATCTGGATACAAACACCTTCCAAGTAGCTTTGAATCTGCATTCACTAACTATGCTATTGTATGTGTAGCTTTCCTTGGCTCGAGTTGGTCTTCTGTATCCATGCTTGAGCACATTTGTATTCTGTGAGTCAATTAATCAGAGTCCTCTGTCTATTCTGGATTATGTGCACCTTTTTCATACAAACTGTGGCCTAAATGTATTTCTAAAACAAGTATACCTTCCTCATGGCTGCTATTGATAGAAAGAGTGTCCCATACCTTTGCAGCATCTCTACAGGGCAGGAGCCCTCCTCGCACCGGGAGGATCCAGCCTTTGATGCCTCCCCCAGCCCCGATCGACCGCCTACCTTCCACATGGTCTGCAGGAGCAGCTGTGCCCATCTGTACAGCGCTGCTGGAGCAGTCGCTGTGAAGCACTCCCTGTGCTTCCTTAGGTGAGCCCTTCACCCACAAGTGCGCAGTGAATCTCCCCAGGCACCCGAAGCCCACTGCCTGCACCACGCCGCCGAAAGAGCCTCCCAAAATGGCCGCCGCCATTGTTGTTTACTGCGTTGCCTAGCAACGCGGCTCACTCTTCTGTGTGCCAGCCCGCCGGCAGGCGGAAGCCGGCCCAATCGAGGAAGGCCCAGAGAGCAAGGCCCTTCCTGTTTGCCCCTGCCCCTCACTTCAGGCAGCATCTCTACAGGGCAGGAGCCCTCCTCGCACCGGACGGATCCAGCCTTTGATGCCTCCCCCAGCCCTGATCGCCGCCTACCTTCCCCACGGTCTGCAGGAGCAGCCGTGCCCATCTGTACAGTGCTGCTGGAGCAGTCGCTGTGAAGCACTCCCTGTGCTTCCTTAGGTGAACCCTTCACCCACAAGTGCGCAGTGAATCTTCCCAGGCACCCGAAGCCTAATGCCTGCACCACGCCGCCGAAAGAGCCTCCCAAAATGGCCACCGCCATAGTTGTTTACTGCGTTGCCTAGCAACGCGTCTCGTTCTTTTGCGTGCCAGCCCGCCGGCAGGCGGAAGCCGTCCCAATCGAGGAAGGCCCAGAGAGCAAGGCCCTTCCTGTTTGCCCATGTTCGCCTCTGGAGTCAAGGAGCCAACACTCCCTCACCGAGCCCCTCCCTGGACTCGAAGGCTACGTGAGTAGAACACTTCACACCAAGACTGCTCTGCATTGCCCCTAGACTCTGAATTGCGTAAATCACTATATGATTCTATCTTGTAAGCCACTCCTTGTACCAGTACCTTTGCCTACGTCTGCACATGTCGCAATGCAATGCTAAAATCTCATATTCATGATTCAAAATGTCTCATTACGTATTTGTAGACAGTGAATGCTTTTTGCACATTTCTGCCATCTGATATCCTCTAGGCAGCTAGCGCCTCTCACTACCAGAACCACCGCTGCTCCATCCCGCCTCCCTGCACGTGCACAACAGAGTACTCCAGCATGTTAACAGGGCTGCACCACCAGATTAACACTCTACTACTCATAGGCATACTTCTCGCCACCACAATATATGGACGACAGTATCTACACTCTTGCTTACCTAGCTCCAGCATCATGACGCCGTCCAACACAAACTCCACACCCTCTCACTCTAGTCCCGACACCACGCATCCTCACACCTCTATACCTAATAGTTGCACCAGACTGTGCAGACTGAGGACGCGCACGCTACCTAGGTCCTTCTCCTCGCAAAACATTCCAACATCACACAGAAACTACAGACTAGGTTCCCGCAAATCTGTCTCTCACAACCTTATGGCCAGCATTCCTTACGTCTTCACACCGTGTACTAGCTTCACGCCCACTCCTAAACCATCCATCCCATCCAACTTCAAGCAGAAAAAGCAAACAAAACAGCAGCCTCCTAACAGAAGTCAGGTAGCGCCAATACTCAAATGCGCATTACTTAACACTCAATCGCTCACTGCCCATGCCTTAGAAATCAATGAGCTCATCTCCAGTCTCAACCTAGACCTGCTAGCCATCACAGAGACCTGGCTACATGAAGCTTCAGGCCCTGCCATTACTTTAGCCGTGCCAGAAGGCTACTCCATCCTTAGGCAAGACAGACCAACATAATCGGGGGGGGGGGGGTTGCCTTAATCTATAAAGACATCCATCATCTCAGACCCACTCCCCGCACATGGGAAGGGAATGCAGACATACTATCGGCCAAACTACCACTCTCTCACAACAACACCATTAACATCCATGTCATCTACCGGCCCCCAGGACTCCCAGATGATTTTCAAGGGCAAATCACGCACATTCTCAGCAAAAACTTAAAAGAATCCACAAAAACCTTACTCCTAGATGATCTTAATCTAGGCTATAATGAACCCAAGGACAAAACAGCAATCTCCTTCCTTAAGGACCTCTCCAACTTAGACTTCACACAATAAATCGTGTCACCCACCCACACCAAAGGCAGAACTCTAGATTGGCTGGCCGACCATAACTGCAACTCCTCTATCACATCCAATATATTCCTCCCCTGGACAGATCACAGCTGCATACAATTCTCTATCCCCACAATACCTACCAAAAAAACACTAGTACATAAATCTGCCACCTTAGCCAGAAGCTCCAAACAATTAACTGAAGTCAATTTACGCCCCCTTCTCAACACCCTATGCCTCGCCCCACCTTTCCCCCAAGATCCTAACATTCTAGCAGACATCCTCAAGGATACGCTCACTAATGCTATAAATTCCATTGCTCCTCTAGAAGAAAAAAAAGAAAAAAAGTCTTTCCATTCCAACAGATGGTTCACAGAGGACCTCCAAGCTCTGCGTAACAACAAGCACCAAGCACTTAAAAATTGGCAGGCCAACCCATGCGACATCACCAAAGACTTATTCAAAGACATCGCAAAAAAATACAAAACTGCCATCTTCAATGCCAAATCTGAGTCATACAACCGTTGAATATCAGACTCGAAGTCCCACTCAAGAGAATTCTTCTCCATCTTTAAAGAGCTCACAGTGCCTCCCACTTCCATTGACGGGATCATTAAGGATGAAGGCTGGTGCAACAGTATCCAAGCCGCCATGCTCAACAAAATAGACCTCCTACAAAACAAAATCCGTGACCACTACAATACCCTGTCGAAACAGAGTCGGCACTCAGATTCTCAATCGTCTAGCAAAACCATTAACATCCCCAAATTTGCCTTTAACGAAGTTTCAGAACTAGAAGTCCTGGACATTCTGAAACATTTGAAACCATTGACCTGCAAAGCCGATACATGCCCTCCAAAATTAATCACGGACTGCGCTGAACCACTTGCCCCGCTCATTACCGCATTCATTAATGCTTCATTCAAGACCTGCTCCGTCCCAGACAGTCTTAAAGAAGCTTGGGTGCGCCAACTTCTAAAAAAGCCCACTCTCGACCCCACGGTGCCCAACAACTACAGACCTATAACGACAGTCCCTTTCCTTCTCAAGATTTTAGATAAAGTGGCACACAGCCAAATCCAACTATACCTTGAAACTAACTCCATCCTAGGTACCAGACAGTCAGGCTTCCGCAAAGGTCATGGAACAGAGACTGCTCTGCTGGACCTTAAAAACCAAATAACTAAGATACTGGACACAGGTAAACCCACCCTTTTACTTCTCCTTGACCTCTCAGCGGCATTCGACCTAGTGGACCACAAGACCCTCACTTCACACCTCTCCCACTCGGCACACTTCTCTGACCAAGCCACCTCCTGGATAACATCATTTCTTGAAGGGAGGGCCATGAAAGTCTTTTCTAACACTTCTAACGCAACACCATCCATAATACACTGTGGTGTCCCTCAAGGCTCTTGTACAGCACCTACGCTGTACAACCTGTTCACTAAGCCCCTTTTTGATAAACTGGATGCACTTGGGATTGCCTACACCAACTACGCAGACAACACCCAAGTGCTCCTCCCACTAACTGGCTCATACCACACAGACGCTCTGGCTCTAAAACATATATACGCCACCATTCAAGCCTGGATGGCCACTAACGGCCTATGTCTTAATGGGGATAAGACTGAAATCCTTATCCTCTGCCAAAAATCCACACTGGCCAGGCTAGATAGTCGCTATGCCAATTTCAACATTGACAACTGCACTATCCCAGTCCTATCTTCTGTGAAAACGCTAGGGGTCTACATTGATGCAACCTTGTCTATGGACAAACAAGTTAGTGCCATTGTCTCTGCATCTGCACTAAGCACTAAATTCATCAACGCCATCAAACCATTCCTCTCCAAAGAAAACTGTCTATCAATAGCAAGAGCTACCATAGGCGCTAAACTTGACTATTGTAACGCACTCCTAGCTGGCACCTCTGAAAAAAACCTAAACAAACTTCAAGTCACTCAAAATAACGCTCTAAGAGCAGCCTTAAGCATCTCCAAAAGGGACCACATCTCACTTGCAAGACAATCTGTTCACTGGCTCCCTGTCAAAGAACGCATCACCTTCAAGGTACTGACTACTACCCACAAATGTATCCACCACACTGCACCATCATATCTCTCAGACACTATTCTCAGACCGACCTCATCCAGACCTACCAGACTTTGCTACACTAACCAACTCACTGTACCACGCATCAATAAGACTACAGCAGGAGGGCGGGGCTTCCCCTACATAGCACCCAGACTCTGGAACAATCTCCCCCACGCTCTAAGAGCAGAAGGATCCCTCACAGCATTTAGAAAAAAACCTCAAAACCTCTCTCTTTAACTAAATTTCGTCTACCTACAGCCAAACAGGCACACATTGCTAAATATTGTTATTGCCTAAACCTGTATGCTTGTATGCCTCTATATTGTACCTAAGTCGTGCTATTTCTGTAACCAGCGCTATTTCTGTAACCAGCGCCATGATGCCTCAGGACTGACTCTGTGCGCTTAACAAATACGAATAAATAAATAAATAAATTTGCTACAACACAAGTACTGTTGTCATGGACAAATAATTTTGTCTTTGAAATGCTACTTGTTTATTGTTCTAATTACTGCAAGAAAGAAGAGGGTTAGGGGAATGAAAGGGAGGACCCATGTTTAGGCAAGGCAGCATATCAAGCTATGAGTTCTGATCCCGACGGGGGCTGGGGGGTGTTCAAATATTATTGAGTTGTTAATTTCTTTAGCTGGTTAGAGGGGCCCCAAAGGTGTCCAAGCCCCAGGCACAGAAAGTGCTTATGAACGGCCTGCTTCATGAAGCAATGCCTGCCACACCTGTTGGCATAATGATGGTGTAAGTAGAATTGTGGCTTCCTGCATGTTAAGCTGCGGGTCAGCATTTCCATAAGTGCACCAGCGTGCATGCTACCAGGCGTCTTCTGGCTTAAAAGGAACTTCACGGTAGCCCTGTCCACCCTGGGCCTCTTTTGTGTGGTAACAGTTTTTATTTGGGCTTGCTGAAAATCTGTAATTTGGGTCACTTTGAACCTTGGAGGCACGTTGAACCTTACTTCCAAGGCCTCTTTTGGTTTCCAATACATCTCTGTCTGCTACGGCCTGGACCATTCAATGACATGGCTAAAAAGGGAGAGCCAGCAGCGTGTTCGGGGTTGGAACAAAATGATCAGCAAGGCATCAATATTCCCCAGGACAATGGGTGCTCCAAATGGATAAAGAGAAACATCAACAAAGGACAGCGACAAAGCCACTAAGGGTAGCTTGTAACAGTGGAGTACCTGGGGAAAGAGATAGGGTCTCAAGTACCAGATGTAGACGTTTATTTCAAAGAGCCTTTCAAAGTGCCCAGGTACAAAGTGCAAAAAAAAAACCCTAGGTTTGAAATAAAAGAAAGCCGCCACACTGGGCGAGGATGCATTGCTGTAGCAATGTGTTGGTTTAGGGTTCTGAAATGTGATGCTCAGTATAATGTTAATTCTCTTCCACAACTGGGCAAAATGTTTCCGATCTATTCAATGTTTTTGTTGCTCTTTAGTAGGTATGCATCGCAGGTTAAGACACTTTTGACTAATGCTGTTCTGAGAACGGTGAACATTAGAATTTCTTTTAGTTAATGCCGTATGACACTAGGGATGTTAAGTGCCTAACCATAATGAGTAATAGCTTGGTTTACAGGCTGCACTGGCCATTGGGCCAGGGGTAAAGCATTTACACCGTTCAAGGGATTTAAGGTGTGTTTAGCTCGCTTTTCATGGTGAAGCAGGGTATCGAGTATACGTCCTCGGCGACAAAAGTGAAACAAATTACCCACTAGACCCCTTGAATGGCTGGTCAGGATATGTATGAACATTCTTGTTAGGTTTGAATTCTGCAGAAAATATGTAAGCAAGCTTTGTAGGTTTAAAAGTTAACCAATCACCATGCAACATCGTAGAAAACACTGCTCCTTTCTTGTGTTATTTTACAGGTGTAAATGAATCTCTAGAAATGGAAATGTTTTATTGGGGGGGCTTATAAAAACCCCAGCGTGTGTCCATGCCCCGTCACTGCCAACCCCTAGACCCCCCGCCCCACTGCCACTGGTGGGATCTGACAGTTTGTAATTTCCATTTCCAGCGCTGTGTACAGGTATATAATATACAGGTTTACAGAGGTTTTTACAATATGCTAGTCATTCATCATCTGCCAAGGGGTGTTGCATGTGCATGAGATTGTAGCAACATAGGACACTGCGCATATATGCAGTTCAGCAAGCCTACCCACTTAGGTTAAAGTGTGCCTTCTGTGAATTCTGACCTAGGGATTGCTGAGGACACATATTGAGGATGGATTGAGGAGGGAATGGTATCCTCAGTTGCATGTTATCAGTGTGGATGCTGGTTAAGAACAGAATGGTATCCTCCTGTGACCAACGTATTTGGGATTTCGCTGCTGTGTATGGCATGGTATCATCGGTGTTGTGGAATGTGTTTGGCACTTTCGTATAAATGCTGATGAGGATGGAACGGTATCCTCAGAGCCAGCCCAAGGCATGGGCTGTCTGTGTGGCTGGCCAGGCCACCGGGGCCACAGGCCCCCCACAAGCCCCCCACAAGCACATGACACCTGCCTCCAGCATTTAAATAAATGTTGTTTTCAAAAGGAGCTGTGCTGACTCTGTGTAGGAGGCTCTGTTTTTAGTTTTGGCTATTAGGTGGCACTGAAAGTGCTACCTTTAAAGCCTAAACTATTGTCATTATAATAAGCGCTTTAGCATAAGAGCTTGAAATAGGGGTTTTGAATGTAGGTTTGTAATACTTTTTAATGCAGATGACAAATGAGGATGGATTTATGTAGTTTGGCTATGTGTCCCATCCATTTAATGCCCATTGCTAAGTGGCATTTATAGTATTTTCCTCCCATTTTCCCTCCAAGAACACCTCTTTGGCTGAATTTGTATTGTGTGGCAAATTTGGTAGCCATTTATACTTCCAACCTTCCAGACGCCATGTGTTAATGCTAATAAAACTTTGTTTGACTTGATTAATGCTTTAAAAAATATTGACTGCACGGTTTTAGTTATGTCACATATTGTAATATATGTGTATTACAAATAAACAAGTTAGTGTTATAAATACGTGTTTGGCAAAATATCTCTAACAATGTCCATATACTTATTTGTGGGTACATGTCTAGACTGACTGATGAAGCATTATCTGTTGGATATGCAATGTGTTGTCACTATGACGTCATTGGTTGGATAGTCTGTGCTTTTTTTCCACATGGCAGCCATTTTGTTTCATCAAATTGTCCGAGCTTCCAGAGAAAGACTGCGGGTTGCTCCAGCACCACCCGTGCTTATAAAATACCCCCTCCACTGAATCACGTTGGCGAGCCACGGGGCCTTGTATGCACCGGAGATGGCGCTGAGCCCCAACGACAGCTGCATGCTGTGCGCAAAGCTGTAGCGATAGGAGTTGCCTGCCTGACAGCCTTTGGATAGGTTGTGCTGTGCCCTGGAGCATGGAGGCCTCTAATCAGCAGCCATCTCCCGACCATGGCAAAAGGACTTGGATCTTAATCCCTGCGGCATGGATGGTTCTTTGCTGGATTTGCATGCGGTGAATGCTCGCACAGAGGTGAGTGTGGTGGCATCCTCTGATGAATATGAGGAAAGTTAAGCTGCACACTGGTCATGGAATTGAACTGGCGCGGAGTGTCCACTGCCCTATAGAACCTGAAGGAAGGAGTTTGTGTACTGGGCTAGCAGACAGAGTATATAGTCCCCAATTTTGCTAACTCACTGAAAGTAAAAGTCCCTCTCACTGAAAGTAAAAACAGTTCTCGGTAATGAAAGTAGGACAAGGCAACAGCAACCTGTTTCTATATCTGGTAGCAGTACACAGGTTTCCGCATATGCAGTGCACCACATTATGTTGTACAGAACGCTGATTTATGTCTGCTGTGATCAGTGTCATAAAATGGCACTGAGGGTTTTGCTTACATATATCAATAATCATCCTAAAAGACAGAAGAATGAGTGGTTTATAGATAAAAGGAGAACACCTGAGATTACATTACCGGGCCATAATATAGGTCATATTGTTTGTTTGTTTGTTTGTTTATTTGTTTGGTAATGCGCACCAAGCCCTTAGGTAGACGGGCGCAAGAGAAACAAGAAATCTTAAAACGTAGTTACAGTGCAAAGGTAGCAATACATAGAGCAGTGATTGCAATCGGAGCAAGATTCAGGTACAAGATACATTAAATACAAAGCAATGGTCTTTGAAAGTCAAGGAAGCATTATCATGAGTATCAGTATATGCACACCCACATATACACATATGTGTAAGCCACCTTATATGTCTACCTTGTCATATGTCCATATTGCATACAAACATGACAGAGCAGATGACTATGCGTGCATAGTTAGCCAGGCTATGGTGTAGTTAGGTGGAATCAAAAGGGTGAGGCTGGAACGATAGGAATATAGTACATTAGGTGTCGTTAGTGTGTAGCCAATTGAGTATTTTATGTCTGAATTTAGGGTAGGGTTGTTCTAGTCTGAGGTCAACTGGTAATTTGTACCAACATCTTGCCGCTTTAACAGGGAAGCTAGATCCTCCTGCTGTCGAGCGTTTGAACCTAGGGATCTCCAGCATATATGAGTTGGCAGATCTCGTAGGGCGGGAAGTTGTTCTCCTAGTAATTGTATCCATTAGGTATGGGGTGCTAGGTTATTCAAGAATTTGGAGCTGAGGGATGCTGTGTTGAGGAGAATTCTGTCTGTTATTTTCAGCCAGTTTACCTATTTCCTGAATTCGGTTATATGCTCTCGGTAGGGGATGTTCAATAAGAGCATTGGCTAGTGTGGTGCAGCTCGCTCTTGAGAGGTATGGTCTGGAGGCTCTGATAAGTTTGCAAGTGTACGTTGTGGATGCGGCAAGGGATTTGACTTGCTTTTTAAGAGTGAGGGAGGAGTCCAGGTAGAATCCTAAGGTTTTAACTACAGAAATCACCTTGATCGGTTTGTTATCAATGTTAAAGGATGTGTATTTTGGGCTATGTTTTTGAATATTGGCTTCAGAGCCTAGGATTAGTAGCTCCATTTTTTCGTCATTCAGGCAGAGGCCATGGGATGCCATCCATGCCTGAACAAGGGTCTATATTTTGTTCACCAAGGCTGAGTCCGCCTCAAAGTTGCCCGAAAGGGGTATGAGGATCTGTGTGTCATCCACATAATTAGTGTAGGTGACACCCAGTATATCCAACTTGTCAAACAGAGGCTTGGTGAAGATATTATACATGGTGGGGGATACGCAGGAGCCTTGTGGGACCTCACAGGTGATATTGATAGGGTCGGCAGAGGGTGAGATAGAGAAGACTCTCATGGTTCTGTTAGCTAAGAAGGATTGGACCCAAGCTATAGCATCATTAGTGAAGTTGGCGGCAGATTGAAGGTGACTGCATAACACTACATGGCCCACCAAGTCGAACGCTGCTGACAAGTCCAATAGGAGAAGCAAGGCTATTTTTCCATTGTCCTTTAATTCTTTAATTTGTGTCTTAAGGTCTAGGAGCACTGTTTCAGTACCGTGGAGAGGGCGAAAGCCCGATTGTCGTGAGCCAAGTAAGTGGTTGGCCTCCAGATAGTCCTGAATTTGTATGTAAGCAGCTCTATCTAAGATTTTAAGAAGAAATGGCACAGTGGTGATGGGTCTGTAATTAGTAGGGATAGTGGGGTCCAGAGTTTGTTTTTTAAGTAATGGTAGAACCCAGGATTCTTTAAGGTGAGCTGGCACTGTGTTTGTTTTAAATGAGGAGTTTATCAACTTGGGTATAAATGGGGCTATGTCTCTAGCTGCGTCCTTTATAATCTGTGCTGGGCACGTGTCGCCTTTACAATTGGAAGGTTTGAGGGAGAGTATTATTTTTTCTGTAACAGTTATGGAGATGGTCTTGAATCTAAAAGGTGTGGTTGTCCTAGTCGCCGAAGGTTGACTGGTTTGTTGGTCAGTGAGTTGTAGTGAGGCCTTTTTTTTAGCAATTCTGCTTTGTAGGGACAGAATTTTATTTGATAGAGCATTTAGTATGTTAGTACACCATACTTTGTCCTTTGGGGTATTGTCTATCGGTTGGATTGGAGATTCTAGTTCACGGAGAATAGAGAATAATTCTCTAGTGTTGGATTTAGCTTTCTCAATCCTATCATTGAAGGTGTTCTTTTTAGCTTTAGTTATTTCTTTTTTGTACATTTTTGCAAATTCCGCTAGGTTATTTTTGTTATTTTCAGAGGGGGAGTGGCGCCAGATAACCTGGAGTTTTCTTTTTGTGATCTTAAGGATTTAAGTTGGGGGGTGAACCAGGCATTCAGGTGTGCTACTTGTCTAGCTTTGCGCAGTTTGACAGGAGCAATCATGCCCCGTGCCTTTGTCATAGCATTGTTGAAGGTATTTACCAATGCGTCAGGGTTGTTGTTATTTTCCATTCCAGAGACGGCAGGGAGGAGAAGAGGGATACGTTTTTCAGCAGTAATATCCTTCTTATTTCTGGTATGGAGAGGTGGTGCCATGTTATTCGGCATAGGGCTGAGGAGAACTAATGCGGCGGAGAAATGTATTAAGTAATGATCTGTCCAGGATTGTGGGACAATATCGATAATGTTAATGTTGCAGTTTAGTTTGGATACCCAGTCAAGGGTCCTTCCTTTGATATGTGTTGGTGAGAGGACATTTTGCGTAAGACCATAGTCGTTCAGTAAGGTTGCAATAGATTCAACATGTTTGTTGTCCGTATCATTAAAGCCTAGATTGAAATCTCCCAACAGTAGTGTTTGAGAGTGTTCTTTGGTGTTGTCGGCTAGAAGACTAGTTAGATCGTCTTCGAAGGTGCCTAGCGGCCCAGGGGGTCTATAAATCAAGTGGATAGTTAGAGTGCGGTTGTATTTGGCAGTGAGTGCTTCACAAGATGTGAAGGGAGCTGAGGTGGCAAGTCTAATAGGGTGGGTAGTTTTGAAAATGATGGCTAGGCCACCACCTCTGGCATTAGGCCGGTCCACTCTAATGATTCGGTAGTTACCAGGTACTGCTAGCATGAGAGTTGGTCCTGCAGCCTCATGTAGCCAAGTCTCAGTTATAGCCAGTAGATCGAGATTGTCATTGTTTAAGATGTCTGCAATTTCAGTAGCATGGGCTACCATAGATCTGGAATTTATGAGGGACCCTGTTAGCATTAGGGTATTATCAGGGTAGGCAGTTGGCAAGGTTTTATGGTAAAGGGTGTCTTTGGAAGTGTGATTTTTGGGGGGAGTTTCGTCATGGCATTGGTATTTTGCGTTGGTGTAGAAGAGGGGTTCATAAAGCGGGTGATAGTTCAATTGTTGGCGTTATTAGGGAGGATTCTATACGGTTCATGAATAGGAGACAATCTAGACCTAAGTCTCAGGTTTCTATCCTTAGGGGGGTTTGTCATAGTGACAGTAGCCATAATGGTTATGATGGCACAGGTAAGTAGTGTCATCAGGGCTAGTTTAGTCAAATAGGCAGAAGTCATCGTCAAACTATGCTGAGGACATATTAACATCTAAGTGATTGATTTAATGTAGATAGAGGGGGACTACTGTTGCACAGTCCACGTCTCACGGGTGCTGAAGTAGATGGAAGAATCCAGGCACGTGCGGGATGACTGGGGGATGGGGAGCTCAGACAATGAGTTCACATCTTTTGTAATACCGGATCAATGTCCTCAAGGGTTGCTCAGAGATGGGCATCCAGTCAGGTACAGGATCATTGACTTGAAGAGTTTGGGTAGTGAGCGAGCGAGGGAGTGAGAGAGAGGGATACTAATGTGCTGATTTGACTTCAGGGGTGTGGATGGGGAATCAAGTAATATGTACAAGCACTGTTTTGGAGGATGTTGAGATGGATTGGACGGCTAGCCCTGAACAGAATCACTGCTCATAGAACAATGCTCAGAGATGAGCACATTATTAAATGTGCTGCTGCACCAAACCAAGCAGCATGATGATACAGCTGAGGGGCTTGAGCTAACATGCAGAATCATTCGCTGCTGGAGTTTTACTGACTGAAAGGGGTGAATCCAGCTATAATTACAGCAATTGTGCTGAGAGTTAAGACAGAAATGGGCTGCATGGTGAGAGTATATGGTTGAAAGTGAGAGCAAATGAGTTGGATTCACATCCAATCCCACAGGCAGAGTCATTGGATAGTGGTATGTAGGTATCTGACAACAGTGCAGTGTCTGCTTTTTAGCCAATTGAACCCTGCATTTGAAGCTTTGTGCCCCATGTTCAGTGGCAAAGCAAAACTAAAACGCTGTAGACTGTAAAGCCAGGGCTGATGGAGGGGTCTAATCAGTCAATGGTCCTCCTGTCAATGCTTGCTGTGCTTCAGTCCTCACTTCATAATTAAGTAATTAATTTCTTTAGCTCGGTGGAGGGGGTCCCAAAGGTGTCCATGCCCCAGGCACCAAAAGTGCTTATGAAGGCCCTGCTTCATGAAGCGATGCCTGCCACACCTGTTGGGGTAATGATGGTGCAAGTAGAACTGTGTCTTCGTACATGTGATGCTGAGAGTCAGGATTTGCATTAGTGCACCAGCGTATATGCTACTATGGGTGGACTGGCCTATAGGGAACTCTGCAGAGGTCCCGGTAGGCCTCTGCACCCTGGGCCTCTTTTGCGTGGTTACCTTTTGTATTTGTGCTTGTTGAAAATGTGTACTTTGGGCCACTTTGAACATTATTTGCAGGGCCTCTTTTGGTGCTAACGCCCCAAACATTCAATGACATGGCCAAAGAGGCAGAACCAGGAGCGTGCTCAGGGTTGAAACAAAATGATCAGCAAGGCATCAATATTCCCCAGGACGATGGGTGTTCCAAATGAATAAAGAGAAACATCAACGAAGGACAGCGACAAAGCCATTAAAGGTGGCTTGTAACAGGGGAGTACCTGGGGAAAGTGAAAAGATCTGTACTAGAAAATATGCACGTTCAAAGTGCCTTTCACAGGCCCCAAGTGAAAAATGCCCAATGCAAAAACTTGGGGTTCTCATCCGGCATAGTCATAAACCACCTCAGCGGTCTGTGGTCTGTTTGGAAGGTAAAACGAGATCCACATATTCTGGGATCAGCTGTCTGATGTTCCCGCACCTGTCCTCCCACCATTGGACACTCCTTCCAACCACTCATACTTTACTCCTTGTTACTAGTGCCACTTAGCCCCAGGCGACCCAAGCAAAGGGTGAACAGCTAATGGCGATCTCCCAGCCTTCATTCCCAGCCTCTTCGCCTGTGAGCCTTTATCTTTGAACTCCCTCTCTTCAACCCTACTTCCTCCTACCACCAGCAGGCTGGCTTGCTAACTGTGCAAAACAGGCCAACATTAAAATGGCTCCTACAAGTGCATAAATATATCCATGGTAAGGCACCTCCGTACCTATCCTACTCTGTTAACCCACACAAATCCTCCACCACCATTCAACCACCCTGTCCTTTCTCTGACTTGCACTCTTTCACTCGTCTTGCACCGTTTACTTAGAACTCCGTCACCCCTACAATTCGATACACTTAGCTGGCTAAATTGCCTACCCACTGACACTTCCTTTTTCTAAGTTTTTCCACTGAATATTTCCCATTATCTCTCCAATATACCCCTTCTGAACCCCAGTCATCATGCCACTCGAACTCGTCCCATTTTAAGAGGCTCACTATCTCCCGCGTGTCTGCTATATTTCCTTTTGTACGCTCCTTTGTGATCAAAATAGCTTGTTTCCCTGTATGTATGTGTGAGGAATTTGACCATCCACATGGTCGGCGTGCGCTCACCTGGGCTTTTTAGAAATGTTTTAAAACATGGAATGATGATAGACCGAACTCAGGATAATGTTTGAGGCAAATAAACACACATTTTCCTATGCTCACACAATAACAAAATCATAGATCTGTGTACTCTGGCATGGGCACAGTCTACAGGCTCAGTCCGCACAGTCATATTTAGTTGGCATGTGACAGCAAAGGAGAGCACAATGTCATACCAAGAAGGGGGAGGGCAAAACTCCCCCCTGCCAAGGACAGCCTGATTAACTGACAAAGACTTCTTATAACTGCCCTGCTCTTTTGTTAGGCCCTGCAGTTGGTGGAGGTGATTAACATACCAACAGCAGGTACTTCAAACAGGCCCCCAGGGAGTCGGGATGCAGAGGATAACAAAGGAGACAGGAAACCCATCAACCTTTCATATGTAACTGTTTCAACCTGAAGCCAGCGTCCACCCTCAGTATCAATGACAAGTGAACTGTAATGTTTGTGTCTGTTGTTTACAGTGTCCACCCTCTAGGGGGAACCCGTTAATAAGGTACGAGAATGTGGTTTGCAGTAGCCAGAGTTTCTGGTTTCTCAGCAGGTGCAAGGGAGACCTGAGACTTTAACAGGAACCATACAGGGAGGACCATAAACCAGAGAGACTCTTTGAACACAACAGACAGGAAGATGGGTTGGACTTAGTAGCACAAGGGAGTGAGCACAGAGCTATTTCTGTTGAGAAAAAGGTTCCGCCATTTTAGTTCTCGAGAACAGCTTGTTCCTGTTTTCACCATATTACCTTTCCTTTTGCAAAGCACTGTGGTTATGGCCTCACACATACAGAAGATTGTTGTCAGGGACCCCAGGGTGGGTTCATTAAGGTAGGCTTAGCCTACACAAATCATTGTGGCCAACTAGGCTTTAAAAGAGGGTTGAGCCCCTGTTTTGGCCAATCATCTGAAGACTTAACAAGAAGTAATAAAGCAGAACTCATACTTGTACCACGGCTGAAGGTATAGTCTGCCTTACAGCTTCTGCCAGTGAAGGAAGGTCAGGACATCCAAAGAGGGAAGCAAGATCCCTCCCCATTACTTCTCTCATGGAACAGAGAGAGTAACGAATTCAGAGGACCCTCCATTCACTCCAGAACCAGTACCCACCAAACACACAGCTTGCCCAGCTAAGCTCTGAAGCAAGCTTCCTGGATAGGGAGTGCCAGAAGGTCTCTGAACCTGAAACCAAGGACAAGGCAGCTGCCTAGCACTGGGCCATCTGCTTTAAAGGATACCAGAAGGTCATTGAAGAAACTGGGAGAAGTACCTCAACACGCACCTACCACCGGCTAACTTAGAGGACATTTTTCGAGCGAGTCAAGTTTCTCGATCCACAACCGACTTCAGCACTAAATGCTGTCAGGCTGCAATTGTGGAAAGAAACCTGAGATGGCTCGACCAGTGCATCAGAACTGCCGATCAGCACAGAGACAATAATTCCTGACCCCGAGTCGCTGTGTAGGCCAGCATGCAGCCGTTCGCCAAGCTTCCCGAACCGTCTTGCCGCCTGATACCCGCAGCTGACTTCCACCTCGAACTTTGTCAAAGAAGCCTGCAAGCCTGAAACTAGCAGTGTGAAAGGTTGTTGCACGTTAGCTCATTATGTTTTGTTTTTTTGGGCATTTATATTGCATTACGAACACTCATGTATCTGAGCGCTGCTTATTTCCCACAGTGTGTGGTGCTCATTCATCGATCTCGGAAGGATG
Organism: Ambystoma mexicanum; assembly: GCF_040938575.1. Taxonomy (NCBI): domain Eukaryota; kingdom Metazoa; phylum Chordata; class Amphibia; order Caudata; family Ambystomatidae; genus Ambystoma; species Ambystoma mexicanum. The sequence continues at coordinate 436,253,734 of NC_090937.1, forward strand.
AAAGGCTGAGTTGGCCCTGCTGGGATTCGAACCTGCGTCAGCAGGCTCTGCACGATGTCAAAGCGAGCGCTCTGCTCGCTGTGCTATCTGACCAGCTATGTATGTATGTATGTATGTATGTATGTATGTATGTATGTATGTATGCATGCATGCATGCATGCATGCATGCATGCATGCGTACAAGGAGTGTGTATGGTATACATGAGTGAGTGTATGATGTATGGGGGCTGGCTACACATTTAAATGAGCGGGTGTATGGTTAATGGGATGTTTAAATGAGTGAGTGAATATGTAGTTGTGTGTGTGTATACATATGTGTGATGTTGCACAGAGGAGCTGATTCTGGCTGGTTGAGGGTGGGAGGTGGTGGGTGTGGTGGCTGATGGGAGAGGGATGGGTGGGGAAAGGGTGATAGGTTATATGGGCTCCCCTTCAGACAACCCTAGGGGTAGAACAGAGGGGGCGGAGTCTCTACGTGTGTCCCACCCTCATTTCTAAAGGTACGTCACCCATAACCAGTTAGCTCCCCCACGCCCCGAAATGCAGTTTTCGTTGCACTCCTGCACAGTGCTTAATTGCCTAAGGGCATCGTTTTTTAACCCAACCCACGTGCTCCAGCAATCAGTTTCCCTCATTTGCACGGGCAACTGCGCTTATGTAAAACCAATGAGCGCCCACTGCTGGGTAAGTGACAGAAGTGCTTTTTGCAATGGGCAGTTCTTAAGGTAAACTGAACCCACGTGTATGGCACTCGCTCCAATGGCACTGCTAATCAGCTATACACTGAATGACAGGAGGAGAGTGTACAGAACTGGCAGGAAATGCGCATGCTGCACTGGGGGAGTGAATGCTGTGTAAGGGCGGACGTGCTGATGATTTCAGTAGTGACATAAGTGAACAATGCGACATAGCCTACTATCAGAAATACAGGGTTTCAACCAATGATCAATGCTTCCTGTTTTTTTAAACGAGTGTTGCTACAATGGAAGAATGATACCACCCTGACCTTCATCGTTTAGCTGTCTTCCCAGGGGTTGGACATCTACCACTTTTAAACTGAAAACAATGGCCCGCCCCAGGCTCCATTTGGACATAGAGACATTGAGACTGGGTAGAGCAGTGTAAAAGGGGATTGGCCCGAACCTTAAGTAAATTAATGACATTGCCTGACTGTACTAGATGTCGTAAGGAGCACGGCACCAAAAGGTGGAACTCCATGGTCCCTGGATGGAACACGACGTTGTGAGTGCAGCTAAGCAAGGGCGGTGAAGTGCTGCAGGAAATGCTACAAGAGCATGCACTGGTATCCTCGGGGAGTACTACAGCCGGCCGGCCGGCAAAGGCTTTACGCCCATCACTTGCATGTATGGGACATTTTCCAGGGTAGACCTGTTACACTAAGTAACCATGTTGGATGAGTGAGCACATATAAATGTATATCAAATCAAGCCCCCAAGATAATGGATATTAACATCTGGAGATAGAAAGCCTCCGTTGATTGTGGGCAGGGCATACCAGATTGATTAAAAACTGGCTATTGAAAATAAAATGGCAGGCAGTGATGACAGAATATCTTGAATAGGCGGCTTCCTAAGTCCCTGCATGTGGCACAGGAAGACCAGGAGCAGCAGCCCCTAAAGAATTCCCTTATCGGAACAACCCGGAGGTCGCCAGGGTTGGCAGCTGTGACCCTTGGTGATTACCTGCGACCTCTGGCACTGCCTCTGCGAACCCTGTTCAATAACCCTGTGAAGTTTAGCTTTCTCTAATGTGCCGTATTTCCAAAGATCCAACTGAATATGACTGTTTGTCTGTATAGGCCAGGCAGACTGGATGCCACAGAACTGGTGCTTATAATCTATCGTATGCTTCTGAAGCCTATAACTTGGTGCCAAAATACTCTGCTTTTTGTTGTTACTGTGGTGTAGATGTTCCCATATCCGATTGAAATAGTTGGCATTATATCATACTTTTTTGTATAGCACTTCATGTCTGACTCCTTCTGCTTATATGCGCTGTACATAGTTTTTTTTTTTTAATACGAAAAGTAATAGTACTTCATTCATCTACCTCAAAAGGATGAAAGGCTGATTCCGCACGGCTGTAATATAAATTTGAAAAGTGCAGCCTGGCACATGTCAGAATTGAGCTTTTGACTCGCTGAGCTATCTAGTAGTGGTACAGTGTGTTCTCTAATTATTTGTGCAGTTTAAAAGAATCTTTTATAAGGATATATCTAAAAAAAACCTATCCTGTTCCTTCCAGTACTTTGTATATTAAATATAACACTGGCATTATAAGGTTTACTAGTGGGCCATGGCACATCCCCCCTGCTTCTAATGCTATGTAATTATAATTGTTATGTTAATAAGAAACATAAGCCTGCAGATCCAGGGCATTACTAAATGCTGTGGTGTGCATATTGAAGGAGAAATATTTGGGAAGATAACTGAGCGGGTTAGGTCCCTACTTCTGAGATACATTTTTCTTCTGCAGGTCACAGGTTTGAATCTTAGCAAGGTCTACACAACCTTTCTTTCTTCTAAGGTTGACAAACTAATATTTATTTTGGTTGCCGGGTAACATACATTTTTATATACGAGTTTTTTTTTTTTTAATGTAAAATGCTATATAAGTAATAGATTAGTATAAATGCCTAAGTGTTACCATCAACAAGTCGAAGCATAGGCTACAAATCATTTCATCGTTTTAAATGAGTGTCTCTTTAAAAAGTGCTTCTGCTGGGTAAACTTTGCTAATGCCACCTTGCCTCTCCTGATGTTTTGGACTACATCGCCTGTCAGCCTTATACAGCATAGTCAATTGTGAGGGATCATGGGAGCCATAGGACACACCATCTGATTAGCCACGGGCTGCATACCCCTGATGGTAAAGATTCAATGCATAGGAGGTCCTAAGTGGCATTTCGTTGGCATGGAACGGCAACCACTGTGCATGAGGTTGCACATTACATGCAGTGACATAGCATGTGCATGAGGCATTCATTGTCATATCCTGGGGCATTTGAGATGGCACCTCGCCCATGCTAAAGCTGCCATGTATGTAAGGAACTATGGTGTTTTAATGGATCATTTGAGGTTGTGATTGGCAGAAGATGGAATCCATTCCAGGTGAGGCTGCACATATAGTACCTTATACATGCATAAAAAAAACATTGAATGGCATTACTGTGGCACTTGAGACTGCACTTCACATATGATGGCAGCAATTACATATGGCGACTGTACCAGATTTATGAGGAATTAACTGCCATTGGGTGGCATTACTGGACATTTAAGGATGCAATAGTATTTGAAAGAATATACAAATGATAGATATAAAAATGTTGCCAATGTATGTTGACTGTACCTAGGCTGTAAGTCTAAAACAGACATAAAATCGCAGTAGCCTCAAAAAGAGGCTACATTTGGCATACAGTAGTATGGCAGCAGCTGATGTGCAGCTATACATGGTATAAATGAGTCCCAATTTCGGTTGGGTGCTATTGTATGTAAATATGTGCTCTGTAAAGTGCTTTGGATTAAGGCGCTATATAAATAACACATCATTATCATTATAAAATGGCAGCAAATGGCCATATGAGGCTGCAGTGGCATATACATGGCAGTGCCCCTGGCCTGCGTTGGTCCTACAGGGTCTACCGCTGTCAGATCTTAACCCCCTTCATGGCATGTCAAGGCAGCTCAATAGTTAAAATCTGGTTGGTTTCTAAAATGGTCTTATATCTGATTTGGTAACAGTAGTGTATTTTCTGAAATGTAAACGTATGTACCTTGTATCACTAATCAGTCGCTGGAAGTTATGACATCAGTGTTAGATGTCATGTGAAGTTATTTAATCAGGGTCAAAGGTCATTTGACATCTCTGCTTGTGAACTCATCAGGTGTGTGATGTCACTTCCGCTACCCCTGCAAATTTGGTGCATTAATGTCCCCGAACAACGCTGGGACAAACAGAACTTTAAAGCATGAATGTAAAATTATGTAAGAAATAAAGTGCGAAAGACTAAAGCTGTATTAGCAACAGCTTTGGAATGCTTGAGGTGTTACAACCGAGAATATGATGCTGTGTACATTTGAAGGGAGCCCCGTATATTGTTTGAATACAGTGAGATCATATGGGACATTTTATATTCTGTTATGTAATTTGTCTTTTATACTATGCACATCACCTCTTTTCTGGTCTTGAAGTGCTGAAGCTTGTCCGTGTAGAGGCAAACTAGACCCCGTGGCTCCAGAGTGTTTTCCATGGCATGAAACGGAAAGATAGCAATGAGAGCAGGAAAAGGGAGGAATGGGAAAAGTCAAGGAGACAGAAACATAATGACTTAAGTCACAACACATAGGGAAATGAAAACATATGGGTGAGTAACAGCTATTGTTTGGGACGAGTATATACTTTTCAGTGTTTTCAACAGAAGAAAATGTAATCTGAAGGGAGGAGGGCTTTCCTCATCAGCTGGCAGAACATTCCAAGAACACATTGCTAGTGTGCTGGTGCTATTTTGTAATGTGGATGCGTGAAGGCTTTGATATGTGGGCAAGGAATTGTGGCACTACTAACCCGATTAAACACAAAAGAAGAGTGTGACCAATAAGAATCCCCCACACACCAAGGCACAGCAGATTGGTCTCAGGAGTAGAAGAGAGAACGACTCGAGTGTTACCCTTTTATGTAGTGAATTAATAAATACGCAACTGGAATGCATCATAAGAGAATTACTATGAACAATGGTGTTTCCAGCAGCCATATCCCTTCGGTCTCTAAAATAGAATTAGTGCAGGTCTTTTCTGGAATATATAAACATGTGGAAACATCTGATGCTGTATAATGCAAATGCAACGAGGCAGCCCAAACGATGACTCCAGCATGGACAGTGTCAACAGGAACCTCAAGGCAGAGGACAGTGGAATGGGACATTTGCCTACGATCACACAAGGAGCCATCAATCACTAATGACATAACTAAGAAACAATACAGCATACAAACTAACTACATGGCTGTATGAAGTACATTTTATTACATAAATGCTCAAATGGATGTGGGTAGACACTGGAAAGTTCCTTATGATAAGACTGGAGTACAACAAGCACTGCACCCTCATTGGCATTTACAGTAACGGTTTGCCCTGAATTCCCTTAAGGAATAGCACTGCGAGGGTCTGTGAAGACATCACCTGTGCTGTTATTATACGAGGTAACTTAAAGAAAATACTCACTGGAAACACTAACTGGTATGGCAGCTGTTCTCACAGATACTGACTCAATTAGGTGAACAATTAATGCTTTAACAACAAAAGATGGAGAAGTTAATACAAAAGAATTACAACAGAGGCATGCATCAAAAACAGCACACCACACCCAATAAACACCAGTAAACGAAGGCAGCAAAAGCAGGTGAAAGATTACTTTTCTTTCCCCTTCACCACACTCTGGGATGCAAAAAAAGAAGAATAGTCTTCAATTAGGGTGTGCTTAGGAAATAGGTGTTTATTGTGAATCAGTGATAGGCACGGGAGTAAACTGCTCTGGTTCAGGAAAATATGATGCTAATGCAGTTAAGACCAGGAAGAAAGAACACTCTGGATAGCGATGCAAACTCAACATTCAGGAATTCTGGAAGTAGGACCAGTCACACCACTTACCACAGGAACATGGCATCAATGACCAATGCTGGACTGAAGCAAGCTGGCGATTTAAAGCTATTGAATGATCACGTGCCTCGTTGTGATCAATGCTTGTGCAGCCCAACCAGAAAAGCTGGGCATCCTCCGCACATCCTTGTAATCGTAGAGGTGTTCCCATGGCTTGCAGGTAACTACAACCATGTGCCACACGATCTGGAAGCAAAGTCCAACACCAAAGGGCACTAAAGCAGGCCTTTTGGTGGTGGGAAGAAGAACAAGGGATTGAGGGTTGGGCGCAGGTATTCAGAAGAAAGCGTCATACACCTGGGTAGATGACACGTGGAGAAAGGGGAGGTAGGTAGTATATTTGCCCATAGGTTACAAGAAGCCACTGACCATACCATACCGAGGGTGGATAGTCCCAATTTTATTCTTATAGCCTGGATCAGTCTGCCAGGAGGTAGGTTTAACATAGAGCGAAGTATTTTCCCCTCTCATTTACCCACCTCTACAACCCATTTCCAGGGAAAAACTTCCACAGCGTACATGATCGTGGGCACAATTGAAATTTTATAGGCTAGTATCTTAGCTTCTAGGCTTCTCCCTCTTTGGGAGTCGATCATCTTTCTTAAAATTAGCCATTTCTTCCAGGATTTTTTGGTTACCACCTGTAAGATGGTAGCAGCTGAGAACTTCACCCTAATAGTAATTCCCAGATATCGATAACTACTGGTGGTTTCTACTTTCTCTCTACCTAACCTCCAGTCGATAGATTTATTGGCTAAGCCGGCTTTCCCAAAAACCATAATTTTTGTTTTGTTAATATTAGGCTTCAATGATAGCCCTAAGGCAAAGACTGATAGGACATGAAGAGATCGCTGGAGACCAATTTTTGTCCTATCGGGGACGACCACGTCATCAGCATAGGAGATACGTACTAGGCCCTTCTTGCCATATTGAGGCGGGGAGTTCATGGCTTCCCCCAGCCTTTTTGCAAGTAGGGATAGATAAATATTGAAAAACAGGGGTGCTAGAGTGCACCCCTGTTTCAATCATTTCCATGTTGGGATGGGCTCTGATAGATCCCCATCCTGCAAAAGTCGTACTTTGACCACTGTGTCTCCATATAGGGCTTTTATAAAATACAGAAGAGAAGGGTCTATATGCCACTCCTGCAGCATGGACCTTCATTTCGCTCTATCAACTCTGTCGAAAGCAGATGAAAAGTCCACAAAACAAGCGAATAACGCGGTACCCGGTTTGGTTTCTAAATAAGTTATTAACGTTAAAAGGGTTGAGATTGGGTGAGTTGTCAAACTCCCTTTTCTGAGCCCCGTTTTGTTGTATGTGACTAGTCCCTTTTGTGTTACCCATTCGGAAAGTATCTCCAGCAGAATGCTGGCAAATACTTTCCCATTTCAGTCCATCATCGCCAGAAGTCTGTCGTTTTGGGACAATCTCGATACCCCTTTTTAAAGACGGGAATTAAGATTGCATTCTTCCGCATCTCGGGTATAACCACAGTTTGGCATACTTTTGTGAATGTTTGTTTCAAAATAACTGCCCACAGTTCTGGATCTGCCTTCATGGTCAAATTGGTAAGGCCATCTGGGACAGTTGCACTAGAAGCTTTTAATTGCTTAATTTTTGCTACAGATAGCATCCTTCCTCAACAATAGGAACCAAATAATCCTACTCTCCTCCTTTGTTTCTGCCGCCCGACCATTCAATACCGGAGTTCCATAAGGAGCATGCCTATCAGCCCTCCTGTTCAACCTCTATGTGTCCACCCTCCCACGAATAATCCGCTCGCACAATATCCTATGCTACAACTACGCCGAGACACCCAACTCATTTTTAAACTCCATAACGCATTACCCAGCTGCCGCCCGACCTTGCTGCCTGCCTCCTTGACATTGATCACTGGATGACCACAAACCACCTCCTTTTAAACCCCACCAAAACAGAAATCATGGTGTGTGGCAACACCGAACTTCATCCACACCCTCTACCCTGGCCATCATCCATGGGCAATTCCCCGACAACCTCATCTTCAGTAAAAAACCTTGGATGCACCCCCGACTCTGACCTTACCCTCTCGCACCAAGTCAACAACGTCTCTAAGTCCTGCCACTACCACCTCAAAACTCTTAGACACATTTTTCCATACCTCTCCTTTCCCAACAGACTTGCCGCGGTCCAATCAATTGTAATTTCAAGACTGGACTATGCTAACCCCCTCTACCTCAGAATCCAAGCATATCACTTGACTAAACTACAAAGAGCACAAAATTCTGCAGCCAAACTGCAACTAGCACTTGGCCCAAGAGATCACACCTCCCCAGCTCTCAAAACTCTCCACTGGCTCCTGGTTGCTCGAAGGGTCACCTTCAAAACCTTATGCATCTCTCACCGAGCAATGAATAAAACCGGACCTCAATATCTTCAGGACAAACTAAAACCTTATCATCCACCGCACACTCTAAGATCAAGCTCTGCCCGCCTCCTAGTAATACCAAAAATCAACACAATCAGGTTAGGTGGATCATCCTTCTCAGCCTTGGCCCCCACTCTGTGGAATTCACTTCCACCCCACATCCGACTCACCGAAGACCTCATGTCTTTCCGCAAATTACTGAAAACATGGCTCTTCCCTAAAATCGACTCTTAGCACTAACAGTATAAACAGCCGCAATAAACAGAAACCCAAGGTTGCTGAATTGAAAATAACAATCCTGCACAGAGACCTGACCAAGAAAATGGAAAACTAAAACGGCTGCTATAAATAAAATAAAACAGATAAACTGAATAGAACCAATGAAGTGGATGAAAGGGATGAAATGGATGAAAGGGATGAAACGGATCGAGCAAATGAAGTGGATAGAGTGGATGAAGTGGATGGAGTGGATGAAGTGGATGGAGTGGCTGAAGTGGATGAAGTGGATGGAGTGGATGTAGCTGATGAAGTGGATGCCAGGCTCCCATGACCTAGCGCAGTGGTAAGCAACCTGCAACCACCCAGATCTTTTGGCCTACAACACACATCAGCCCCAGCCAGCAAATAAAATAGTTTTCAGTGACGGATGGAACGGATGAAGCGGATGCAACGAATGCAATGGATGGAATGGATGGAGTGGATGAAACAGATGGAGTGGATGGAGTGGATGGAACAGATTGAGCAGCTGTAACTGATGGAGTGAGTGAAACAACCTGAGCGGATGGAACGGATGAAGCGGATTGAATGGATGAAGCACACGGAACGGATGGAGCAGATGGAATGGATGGAGCTGGTGGAACAGATGGGGTGGATGGAGCGGGTGGAACAGATGGATTGGATGGAACAAATGGAGCCGATGGAACAGAAGGAGCAGATGGAACAGATGGAGCGGATGGAGTGAATGGAGCGGATGGGGCAGATGTAACTGATGGATTGAGTGAAACACACAGACCGGATTGAATGAACAGGAAGGATGGATCGGATGGAACACACTTAACAGATGGGTAGGATGAAATGGATCTACGAAATGGATAGACTAGTTTATATGGAAAAGGAATAAATGATAGAGTGGATGGAAAGACTAGTAAATTAAATGATGAGCCAGACGAAATGTATGAACAGACAAAGTGAATGAACGGACAGAGTGAATAAAACGGATAGAATAGATGGTACAGATGGAATGCTCGACCTCAAGAGCCTTGCTGACAACCACCATATAACAATACCACGCTTACTCTCTCCTATACACCACCACTGAACTAGAGCACAGTGATACTATGAAACATTCGGTATATCTGTTCTCATACTAACACCTGCCACATACTCCTCATCACCCTAATTAAATACAGCTAGCTGAGCACATAATGCCAGTTTAAGCGTTCTCCTCAGGCCTAACACAGCCAGAAATCAGTCTGGGTGTCTACCCCACAGAATGAACACATATACCTGACCTCTAAACCACCACACCTACTGCTAAGAAGCAGCTATCATGCAACTGCCACACCCGCTGCACACATATCCGTGGTACCCACGCACCTTATCACCCTCTCTCTCTCAACTGACTTGAACTATGGTTAATGAGGGAGATCAAACTACCAGTGCTTTGAGATCATACCCATGATACATAAGGCACTATATAAATGCAAAATAACATAACATAACATAACATAGTGAACCATTTTGATGTATTCTCCCACCTTTGTATTTACCATCTGTCAGGGTTCCTGATGCATATTTCTAGGACCCCAGAAAGACCATTTGATTTACTCAACCAAATTTGCTTCTGTTACCATAGTAATTTTGTTTACACCATTGGGCAGACCCTAAAAGTTCCCCAACCAGTGCCAAAACATTTTTGAATTGTTAGTTCTGATTAATTTATTTAGGTATTTCAACCCTTCATCATTGATAGAAGCACAATGGTTTCTTAGCCATGATTTAAAGTTGTTCCGCTTCTGACCACCCATGATTTTTTTTGCCTTTCTAATAGTGGCGTTCAATTCTTTCTTTTTTCTTGTAACAAAATGGTTGTAACGTCAGCCTGGATAGACGTTATTATTCACCACCGCCTTCCTGGTCGACGGCACCTCCAGAGTAACCCTGCAGAGAACTTCAGCCATGATGTCTTGTATCCTGGACCCCTCACTGACCATTACCTGGTTTCTAAGGAGCGTATTGTATTTAGTCGTCGCTTTGGTTGACCAGCGAAGGCGATTGCCTCCTGGATTAACCTCAGATGTTCCTTTCAGATGACTTTTTGGAAATAAATTCATTTTCTTCACAGTGGTAATTAACATTACATGATCACTAGTATTATTGCTCTTTATAACTAGTGTCAGGAATACAATCCCTGCTTGTTTATTCATGAATATAAAATCTATCCTAGAAGATAATTTACCACTAGCCCAGGTAGGCGTATCTGTCCCATTACCTGGTTGAACTGGGATGAGATTGAATTCGCCCATTGATGTTAGCCAATCCCTTGCTCTCTGGGCCTATTCACAGTCATTCCCCCATTTCCATGTTGTGTCTGGACACAATCCACATCGAAGTCCCCGGCTACCGCCACCACCCCCCCATGGGTGCCTCACATCCTCTGAGCGTTCTCATCAAAATGTCCATAATTCAATAGTTCACAATGGCTGCAGCCAAAATGTTTGTGTGTGGGGGGCCCACAGTAAATTCTGTCATGTTACAAATAACTTTAGCCCTTAGGCACAAGCCATTCTTTGCTCTGCCTATTGTCGGCAATTTTGCTTGTCGGAATATTAATGTGTTGCCATCTAAAGCAAAAAGAGTCACACAACCAGGTTTCCTGGAGCCAGAAATAGGTCATGTGTCTCAATATCCTCAATGAATCAGCAATATATAGAAAGGACCTGCGCCCTCTAGAGTTCCATGATAAAATTGACATCTCATTGGAGCATGACACAGTTTTCTGTCAAAAAAGATGTACAGGAATATCTTCCCACCGGCCCGACTGCCTCCTAGAATCAGACTTCGACACAATATTTTCAACACTGAACCTACGTTCCCCAAAAGTTGATCTTTTATGGATAGTTGGTTTATGCACAGCAGGGATGAATATTTGTATCTCAAACCCAAGCTGATTTAAGGCGGCCGTGTTCCTACAAATCCTATCCACAACTATTGCGGAGGCACAGGTCATCACCACCCAGTTGTCAATGCTGTCAAATTTGGGCACATTTTGTAAAGTCTTTAGTGGAAGTTAGCGCCAAATCAGAAAACATGTGTAATAGTTCCAAAAGCCACGTTTCATTTAAGAATGGGCTATTTGCTGTCACATTTTTCTCAACCAATTTGATGTGTGTCAAATCTACACACCATCGGAGGTCCTTAGTTGAAGTTCCTGTTTTTACGCCCTAGGTCTTAATTGGTCCACTTGACCTACCCAGGTAATAAGGAGATCTGTCTCACAAGACTCCTCCTTTGGGATTTGCACCACCGTTGACCATTGTGTCTTTAAGGCTATCACTGGTAAGCCTGCACTTGGCCTTGGATTGCCATTTTTCCCTTCAGCCATCTTGATCAGTTCGGGGGGCTGTGACGCATGCTTATCCCTTGCCAGGTCCCTTGACCCCAGGGTTTCTATATATACTGGCCAGGCAGTGGTGTGGAAATCCAACCATCCAAAGGCCCCCCAAAAGGACTTGCCTTGTCTCACCTCCTGAAAATGTATATGACTCTAGTTAGGGATTTTCCCATAGATTGAACTTTCTGTTTGGGACTGGCTTCCAGCTTTCCTTTCTTTTGAGTAATTTTTGCCTTGTGACTTTGACTGCTCAAGTGTTTTATCTGTCAATACTTTCTAGGCAGTGATTCAGGGGCATTCAAAGTTGATAGTTGGGCATAAATCACTTCTAATGCCACACTGTCTGATTCAGCTGCATCACAAGCTTTCAAATGATCTTGCTTTCTCGGAAAGATGTTCTTGTGCTTACATGAATCGTGTTCTGATTACCCATTTCTTCTACAATGGGAACCTTCAGATTTTTCAAAAGGAAAACTATTTCGGTAATTTCCACTCTTGCTGATTTTTGTTCCAGTGCCATAGATGCACATAGCTGAAAAAGGCTATCAGTTTTGGACTCAAGGGCATCCAATGCTCTCATCTCAGGCACAGGACCTCTGACTTCATCATGGCTTTCACTTCCCTCATTTCTCCATTTTTTCCTTCCAGGCTTTCCCCCGCACCATCAGTTTCATCCAATAATGACTCAGAATAGGTTGTGATTTTTTCCAAATCTGGGGTGCCAGATAATTTTGAAGATAGAAGATTATCCGGTTCCAAATCCCCTGTCATCATAGAGTTCCTTCTAGCCACTTTGCATAATTTAAGTAGTGACCCACTATTGTCTATAGAGATAATAGACGCTCGATCCACGGTGTCAGGAAAAGGTTCCAGGGGGTCTGGCACCACAACCTTTCTCATGATGAAGGAAGCCTTTATTTTGTCCTGTGCGGATATTGGTATTCTAGTAATAATGACAGCTTTTTTTTTCTGGGGCGCTATACTAGTACTTGCTTTATTCATGTTAGGGCTACTGCCCCTTTTTCCCCTGGTTTTCATGTTTTCAATTTTAAATTATTTATTACCAGTCTTGTTTTTCCCTCAAGTACAAAGCCGTATCAGATACAAACTATTTCATCCCAAGAGGCCTGGCAAGAACCACATGTTTATAAGTGCTTTTACCAGACGCTTCCCTGGGGACCTTTCTCGCTGTGTTAACACAGATGGCTACACTGTCCAAATAGGCTGCTAATGTGCAGATATGGGGCCTCATTATAAGGTTGCTGATCCATTAACAACGGTACCGGTAAGCTTGCCGGTACTGTTATTACCGAACTGGCAAACTACTAGGTCTGTTCGCGGTTGCCTTTTTGCGCACCAGGTCTTACCTGGCGGGCAGACCGGCACCCCTGAGCAGACCATGCCGGATGCACCGGCACCATTCACGATTTGGTGCCGGTGCATCCGGCCTCCCCATTCCCATTGAGCCCTAGGAGGCTCGGATGGGAATGGGGAGAATTTTTTCTGGCTTCTGGGAATGGCCTATTACCGGGTCCGGCAGGGCCGTAATTCTCTGGTAATTGCCCATTCCCAGCTGCCAGAACAAAAATTGTTCCGGCGGCAGCCCTGCCGGCACAGCTACCGCCTGTCTCATAATGTTAGAAGAGCTGCACTGTAATTTCTCCCAGGCTCACGGTGAAATATTCAGGAAAGTATTCGGTTGCCAATAGCAAGTAGCAGGATCTTAAGTAACAAAGTAGGAATAACTCCAGTGAGCAAGCAAAAGGCACACTACCAAACACTTCTGCCACATTTCCGACATCTGCGAAGTGAACTCCATCTTGGCAAAAAAATGTACACCGTCAGAATTTATATTATCATTGTCAAAAGATGACATTCCTGCAGCATGTAAAAAAGCAGATAGAGCTGTATTGACAACCTGCCTTGATTCTTCAATTTGTGGACTGAAAATGTTCATTAGATATCTCCATGTTTGCCTCTGATTTATTTCAGAAAAAAATCATCTTAACAACAGGAAACAGTTGCATTAGGCTTTTAAAGAAATCCTTGAGGGCAACTTGCAAAGACACTGGAGTCACAATCCTAAACTGTCCCCTTCACAATGCACAATCACAATGTCTGGACATTTAAAGTGAGCCACGCTCTCAGAGAATGAAAACAAGCTTGCCCAGTTTAAGCCACAAACTGCATACCACAAAACATCCACTGCTGCCAATCCAATATTTCCAAGGATGCCATGATTTTCAGCATACACCTTCAATAACTGAATTGAAGAGTCCCCCATAATCCACACAGTCTGCCTTCTCAAACACATAGCCATAGCCATTGACAGTGCTGTCACAACTCCTGCAAACAAAACTCCCACTACCCTCTCTTCCTGTACGCCACAGCCAGCAAACTTGATTGGCTAAACCCCACTGTCCCCTTTCCATGTCAGGCATCCTCAAAAACCAAGATGTGGCAGTTGCTGTCCGCAGACTACTGCAGTGTCTGTGGACCCCGTAACACAGGGGCAGCCTGTCTACCCTTTCCACTTTCATGTTCTCAACACTCTCTCATTGGCTGCTTTCAAAGAGTCACACATCCATCCACCAATCACATCCAAAACCTCTACACCTAAACCTTTAAGCTCACTTCAACACTTCAGATATACACTTGAACTCTTCTTTTAATGAAAGCCATCTCTATCAAAAACTACTGTGCAACTGTCCGAGATTTCTATTTCAAGATTCAAGAAGATCTGCATCTAACAAAACATGGTACAGGTATGCTTATATTTACAAGAATGTTTTCTTCAACTCTTTCACAAATATATATATATATACATATATATATATATATATATATATATATATATATATATATATATATATATATATATATATATATATCCTTACATATATAGTTATGGTTAATTTGCTGTTTCCATAGGAAGAGCACTTTTTGGGCGGCTTATAACTTTGCTCCCCCTGGACGAATCCTTACCAAACTTTGCAAAAAAAGTATATGGGCCACTCTGAATTTTTGGTGAGGTTTGGTACAGGGGGGGCAAAGTTATAGGGGGGGAACCCAAAACTTCTGTTTTTCCCATAGACTGAATGGGGGAAAATTTTGAGCACAGCTACAGGCCAAACCGCTGGACGGATTTCAACCAAATCTGCGGCAGTGGCAGGGGCTTGGTCGCAAAAGCGTGCTTTTGTAAATTTTGTGACAATTCATCCAGTAGTTCCCTTAAAAACCATCAAAAAGTATGTCTCTACAAATTAGTGATATCTATGTCCGCTCCGCGGTCACACTTCCCTGTTCGCTCCGTGGAGAAGATTGCAATTGACTATTCCATGGCGTGCTGGCCGCAACCATGTTACACTTTCACCGATTGGTTGTGGCACAGCGTGAAGTGCGTCTTAATATTTTGATACATCCGCCATGTTTACTTCGTTTTCTGTTCAACGCGGACATCACCGCTAATATACCTAAACGAAGAAGACACCAATGCACTTGTTACACTTATGGAACACTGTTTCGAAGGATGAGCGTTAATGAGACTTGATAGTAGAAAGTGAAACATTGAAGTACTCTTGTTAGCACTGTCGTATGGTACTGTGAAAATTGCTACTCATTGTACGAAATGAACTTACTGCGTCCACTGTACAATACATAAACAACATTACTGCGGTCAGACTGGCGGGAATCTGAGGCAGGTACCTGCTCTATTTCGTACACACAGCAGTTCCGTGCATGTATGGGAGTAGCGGTTCTCATGAATAGCCGCTGATATGTTGTTGCAAAATGAGAATGTATTTGCATTCGCAGTGAAGGCCACTTCATTTTCTGTTTGAAATATGAGCTCAATACGGCTGCATATTTGTTGACAGCCATAAGGGTCAGTTGTTTTTTAACCTTGAGGTGCAGGGAAAGAGCAGAAAGAATGTAGGGAGTAACAATTAGAAAAACATATAGTTTGATAAGGTTATGCTTCAAAAACGTTTGCACCAACCATGAAATAATAGTTACACTACTGTCTGACTGCAGCTAACGCAATGGAGCAAGTCCAGATCATGTAAGTGCATTTTTCCCACCTATATACCGAATTGACATTAAATTTTTACTTTGGGGGGAAAAAAATTATATATTCCTAATGCATTACAAGGTTTACGTGCCATTGAATTTTTTTTCCCCATTATGGACATTGCACATTGTTGCCGTTTGTAGGGTGCCAGTACATTACCCCAAATTAAATTATTATTTAGTAGTAAAAGTATGTGTTACAACTTTGTTTTGTGCAGAGGTTGTGTATTGATATACGTTTTATTAACGCTTCTCCCATCAGATACTTCCTTTCC
Organism: Ambystoma mexicanum; assembly: GCF_040938575.1. Lineage (NCBI taxonomy): Eukaryota > Metazoa > Chordata > Amphibia > Caudata > Ambystomatidae > Ambystoma > Ambystoma mexicanum. The sequence goes on from NC_090937.1 coordinate 436,269,774, forward strand.
AATTGTGACTGTCACGGATTACAGCTGCCGAGTGACGCCTTTTATAACCGTCAAATGCAACTGTTCATTACTGGTTGCCTGTACGTTATATTGCACATTGTCGCCGTTTGTAGGGTGCCAGTACATTTCCCCAAATTAAATTAATATTTACTAATAAAAGTATGTGTTACAACTTTGTTTTGTGCAGAGGATGCATATTGATATACGTTTTATTTAGGCTTTTCCCCTCAGATACTTCCTTCCCTATTGTGATTGTCACGGATTACAGCTGTCGAGTGACAGCTTTTTTAACCGTCAAATGCAACTGTTCATTACTAGTTGTCTGTGTATCATAATTCAGTGGGATGGTCGTGTTGGACCTCTATGTCCTAACGCTGATATCACAATAAGAAGTAACATTACATTATTTCTGGTAGTGTAGATCACAGCAGTTGACATCGTCTTGCACATCAATGTGGGAGCAAAACAACTACTGTGGCAGCAACGCTTACTTTCTGTGTGTGAAAGAAACCAACGTACCCATTACCATTTTCATTGTCGACGAAAGACAGAAAGTTACTACTTGTATGGAAATGTGCATAGGGCAATCATTTTGCACAGTTCATTGTGAAACACAACTACTTTACTAATTGCTTAGGGTGATGATTTCGCTCAGTTTATTGTGAAATAAAACTACTGTACTAATTTTTAAATGTCAGTGTTTTTTTGACAAATGTACTCTCTGCTTTCACAATGTGGCATGCTACGTTGCATGTTGTAATGTGTTCTTTTGTAGGTGCTACATCACGGCACATAGGTCAATATGGACGCATTTGTTTAAGCTGCCAAGGAACGTTATAAAGAAAGGTACTGCATACCCCACTTGCTTTGGCTACGGGATGGTCAGGCCTATCTCATATGCTTTAGTGCCGTCAGGCAAATTTCTGTCACCGTTAGACCAATTTCTGTCACCCAGATGCCCTATTAACCAACATTAGTTCAGAATAATTAGTATCTTCTTAAAAGTGGGAAAATGAGGTAAGGTGCACTGAAAGTGTTTGGTGCACAGAAATGTTTGTAAAATAATACATGGTTACACCCTCCCAATGCACATATCTTCATACCTTTCGACCTGTGCCATTTACGAAATTATGTGTCGAACGGTGAGTCATCTTTGATGTCCTGGGTGTTAGTCTTAGCAATGCATGTAGATGCTGTGAGTTATGGTTGCTGAGCTTACCATAATGGGGGAATGTGCAGTGTTTTTTGGTTTCACTGTGAAGTATAGCATCCCGTTAACAAAGTTTTTTTACTGAATGTACATATATATAGAGCAGGGAACGAAAACAAAGGGGCTAAACATGTGATGTGGTCAGTGATTTCATCAGTTACATTTGACATACATCTTTCATGTTCTGGGTGTGACTGTTAGCAGTGCACAGTGGTGATGGCAAGTATGGGGGCTCAGTTTGCCATAACTGGCGAATTTCAGGGGTTTTTCAGTTTTAATTTGAACCGTAATGGGGAGGGCGGACATTTTTGTTTTTAGTGAAGTGCACAGGTTTTTCGTAGGGCAACTTAACCATAACGTCCCCTCAACAAAGTTTTTTTTGTAGTGAATATATATATATATATATATATATATATATATATATATATATATATATATTGAATGCTGCAATGCATGGCATTTTCTAGAGTGGTTAAAAAAGAGATTATGCTTATTGAGAAGCTTATTACAGAGTAAGTAGCAGGAACCCTAAATATATATAGAGGGTTTCTGCTACTTACTCTGTAATAAGCTTCTCAATTAGCATAATCTATTTTTTAACGACTCTAGACAATGCCAAGCATTGCAGCATTCATCACCAGCTCACATGAAAAGGCAAAAAATTACAATGCTCTGCACTTCAAAATGTTTCTATTTACAATCATTGTGATGAAAGTAAAAAAATGCACATGCGCGGTGTCACTGTTTCACAAAATAAAGGAAAAGCATAATAGATTTTTAGACCATTTTTAAGTGGCACTCAGTGTCTGCCAGTATAATGTGCTGGGAGCACATGCATACATCCCAACATCAACCATTCCAATCTATGCATGCTCATTAAGACTTTCTTTTTTCCTTTGCATTCTGTCACTTCCGATTAACTTCACCCATTATAAAAACTACAACTCCCAGAATGCAACAAAAAACATGACTTAACTTCAAAATTCAAAACTGTCACATGCATATCAAATAAACATAGAAAATGCTGTGCTTTGCAAATTTTTTTTGGGAAGCATTTTGAAGAAAGTAAAAAAAATGCATATCTGCTTTTACAGCAGCACTGTGTCACTTTTTCATAAAAGAAAATGAAAGCAGATAAACTAGATTTGTACACCATTTGACAGTACATGTATACTTCCTAACATAACCCATTCCAATCTTCAGCTTCATATGCAGTCGTAATTTTTTCTCTACATTCTGTGACTTGTACTCCAACTTTCACAACAGAAAAAGTGAAACTACAAGGCCAAGAACGCAAACAAAAACATAAGGACTACATAAACACCTAGAGCCCGATTTATGGAATCATCAGCACAGAAAAATGGGCATTTACACACGCAGCTGCGTGCAAATCAGCCTTTGTCGAATCATGGAATCGAATGTGCAATACTTTTCGTGTACGTACGTGGAGTTAGTGCTGGCTCAGCATGTCTGTGCGAGCCATCAAGAGAATTGCGTCAGACTCCAATCAGAGCATGTATATTCATGGATTTGATTGCGCAAAGTCTCGGCTGGGAAATGGCCTTGCAAGTCCTTCACACAATCCACCACCCGAGGGCAGGCATAAGTACACTTGCACGTCGGATTTGCAGTGCACAGGTGGGGTTGCATGTCGGATTTCGGAATGCATATACTGAATCAGGGTTCCAATGTAACTTAGGGGTGCCTGTAAGCAGTGTAACGGGGTGCAGGAACGTTTTATGGGGTACGCACATAGATTTCCTGAGTTATTGCAGAGTTACGATTTTTCGTAGCCTTGTTGTCAGGCTGTTGGAAACAGTTACGGGAAACTCTGCACAGGTTCCCTGAGTTGCAGGCCTGCTTAGATGGAATCACACTCACTGTTTGAATGGTGCGTTTATTCAGGCCTGTCGGCGTATGCAAAGGTAGCTATTCTGGCCGTTTATGCTTTGTGTGTGGGTATGTCGCTTCGTTCCGGGCGTGACTTGCAAATACTCTTAATTTGCGATGTAGATTCCATGAATACAAGTGTCACGTATTTTTCTTTCTGCACGCAGGCTTGTGCAGTGCCCTTCTCGGCTCGGCCCTTGTGGAAATTCAACACGAGTTTCCATTTATCAAGCCCCTACAGATTAGAATGCATCATGGTTGCAAGTATGCATATATTCCTAACGTATTAAACTTCCATCCACCAACTGCCATTTAAAAGTGTACTATAAATCTTTTCCAACAACTTTTATTCTCTTTTACAAAATGTTACAGAGCTTCTACAAATACACATATGTATTTCTTAACTTTCATGAAAACGCTTCAAAAAGCAACAATGTTTAACCGTCCATCAATTTCATTAACTGTTTTTCCCCACCACTCCTTCTTCCTTCATAAATATGAAACCTGTTTACTAAAAGTAATTTGCCATTACCACATATACCCACTAACTTTTTTTTACAATTATTACAGGAAAGAAGCACATTACCGAAGAAAACACCCAAAAAATGAATACCCTTTGTATCCAACAAAGTACATTAATGTGCCATGTATACGTATGTCATTGCAGTAGCACAGTTCCACTATATATTACCCCAGACTACTCTTTTCAAACCACATTTCTTTCACTCTACCCCATTATATTCCACCATCCACACTCTTACTATTCCCATCTACAAACCAGAATAGCAACACCCACTCTGTTGGTCAAAACAACACAATCACCCTAAAGATTCCATTACACCACCATTCTCTTACTCACAAACCCAAAACCATCACACCTCTCAAGACTCTTACTCTCACAACCTTCCAACCCACACCTAATATACCACCTCACAATCAAACAACACTGTATTCATCTCTACAATCACACCCACAAACCCATGCACCATACATGAATATACATGGCACAACTTTCCAATGCAAACTTTCACTTTTCCCAACAGACACAACAAAATGCCTTCTAGAAAGCAACTCTGTAGAAAAGAAAGAAAAAATAGAGCAGATAAGACGAAAACAACGCCATATAGTCACCCACATCTAAAACAATGTATAGAAAACATTAAAGTAAAAGAGCTAGTAAACTTACTCAGCAAAACTAAACCAGCCACAACTAAAAAGGTAAGGCCCCTCTTGCAAAAACAAAAAGTAAAAAATTATGTACAAAGAAAGGCAGACTTACTAAACAACCTACCATGTGTTAACATAGTCAAGGTAAAGCGATCCAAAATAATGATGTTACAGAAAATGTTCCACCGTAGAGTTCCTCACAATCTTATAAGTCACGATCGACCCTTAAAAACTACCCAGAAGACAAATCCTGCAAGCTCTAATTGACAGCACTTTTCTACTAAAGAGAATATTGTTTATATTGATTTTAAACAGAATGTAATCACTAACTAAATAGATCAATACATTAAAAAAAGTACTTCTAAAGATGTGAAGTGTCAATATAGAGCCTTTTTCAAACTTCTGTGATGGTGAATTGATTCACACAAGCAGTGCAGAACCATACTTCAATGAAGAAGCTTATAAACAAGAACAAAAAACAATTCCAATAGACAATAATGGATGAGGGTATGAAATGGTGGAACACAACATTATGGCAAAAGAAACCCTTATAGAAAAAAATCCCCAACAAACTTTGAACCAAATGCTCCTTTCACCCAAACAAACCATTCATTGTACAAATGGACATGCAGCTTGATGTATAATGTACGCCAACAATCCTTTAAATCTGTACGACAATTCCTCAATCACTATGTGAAACTAAAAGACATAAGTAAAATTATACTTTACAAACCGTAGACTCCTGTCCAGTGCGCAGTCACATTGGTCTGCATGGACATTCAGTAGCCTGCATTTTAGAAACTGCTCAGAAAAGCACTTTCCACCACATCAAAATGTCAGTGACACACCATTCTACTATACGGAATCTTGTGCATAGACTATACTATGCAGAAAGTCCTGCTCTAGAACTGCAAAATGTAAATAACATCCTCCTACATGGAACAATCAAAGAACTGCTTCAAAATAGAGAACATCCAAGGTAAATAGTTTGGAACCTAAAGTGACTTAGAATATTCTGTACCTTTAGAAAACATTACCGAAAACCTCATAAACACAAACATCCTACTAAAGACATACAAAAAAGAAATATTTATGTTTCAAAAAACACATATGCTGAAATACCAGTCCAAATATATGTCTGTTGTAGCAGAACGTTTTATAAAAAAGAACACAAAAATCATAGATCTATCTTACAAAACAGAAGAAAATGAATAATCCCAATGGTTCCAATTAGCTTTATATCTAACTTCAAAAATGAAATACTAAATAACTGACCCCTCAACAGTTTGCACGTACTGCAACACAAAGCTTGACAGTAAGCAAATTCCATCACGTTCTATCACTAACTTAGAAATATTCCCACTTCCAAAAGCTCTCCAACAATTTAACTTGTACGAGAGCATTATAATACAAATAGTGCAGCCATTTCAAGCTATGATAAGTCTTCAAACGAAATCATCCAAATTACCTCCATCTGAGTTACTTAAGGGCATTCATGGCAAAGTAGTATATTTACCATTAGATCTAAAAGAAAATGTACCAACTCTAGGAGTACAACGGCCAATAGTGGGGTGCCAACAAAAGACAAAGAAATATGGCAACAACTAGTTGACTTAAATACATTTAGACAAGCCCTACACTATCTAAAAGAAAACAATGAATACTACAAAGATATAAACATAGGAAAACTTAAGAGAAACCACCCAAATGATTCAAGACTCATCAGCAATTGACAATTTGAACATGTAGATCCTATTACTGCAGCCAACAGTTTCAACCAGTATACAATTCACCCACTACACTCCAAATACAGATGCATTAAAAACATATCAAAAGCATCAAACCAAAGGATCCCCAATGAACAAATGGGAAAAAGTGTAGAAGCAGGTTCTTTCCCTCTACTCTTTCCTGCATGAAAAGGAGGAAGATATGATGAAAGGTCCACACAAATGAGTGCATCAGAATATCGCTCTTTAAGAATGTATTCTGAAGACCCCAGATTCAGACAAAATGTTGAATACATTTTCCACCTCCTCTTTGAAAGTCAACTAGCAACTCTATATAATGGAGTTGCACACACAATAAAAAAAAGGGTCTAACTTTTTAAACATATCCAGTACACAACTGCTTAAAAAGTAAAAGACAAAGATGAAGTTTAGTATTCAAGGATCACAAATCTCTTGGCAAACGTACATGGTACAAAGAAATACTGGTTGCGACATCACACTGATGTACATTGTATGCTAAGGAACCTATTCCCACCAACATGATTTCTTACGCACTGCAATCCAAAATAAAGATGGAATAGATATAAAAACACAAGGAGAACTCTGTTCTCTTGACCCTGTCAATGTATCAAGGTAAAACAAGTAAATTGTCAGTGAAAGTCAGTAATATCCACAGCGCTTGTACAAAGAGTTTTAGTTAGCAATAGGGCAGTGGGTGTCTCGAGGAGTGTGGGTGGACTGCCAATCCATTACCACATTAATTAGATACAGAGTAAGAATTGTCAAGACACACTGCGCCAAAGAATGCAAGGATTTTTATCAAAATACAGAATTGTATTTATTGAAGTGTAGTAGTCAGCCTGACACGTGTTTCGAGCCAAACCCGGCTCCTCATCTGAGGCTGATAGACATTGGATATGAATAACGCAAAATGCAACAAACAGTAACACATGATATCAACCATTCATAGTTATCATGGCAACAGAAACAAAACAGCACAGGGGGCAGTAAGCCAAACAAAACAATTGAAATTACAAATGAACATGAGGTACATGGATGTAATAATGCAACCAGCAAATTAAACAACAGATTGAGATACCATTGGTTGATCGATTCAAAAGGCAAGGTTCAATTGTAAAAGGATTCAGAAGAAAAAAAAATGAATGGACGGAAAAAGTGGGATAGACAACATTTTCACTACAGAGAACTAACTCAAAACATGCACCAATCTGCAGACCTCTCATATGCTAACATTTAAAAAGCATTAGAACTGGTCTGCTTACTGAAGATGCAAAATCCATCTTAAATAGTAGAATAATCCATGAGCTATATGGACAAAACACATCTGCTCCTGATGTCATGGAACACTTAACTCAACAAAATCTAAAATCGATCTCCTTAATACCAACCCTTGCAAGCTGTACTCAATTCAACGAGACAATGTTGAAAAGAGAAATGCAACCCATACTGCATATCAGCTCCACAGACAAACATGGCATGGCATGACACTTCCTATGTGTCAACAAGCAACAGCATGACTAAATAGCTTAGAAAAATGTATCTCCAACACTTATGGATTGGAGAAAATATTGACTTTTGTCTAAACTGCAGAGTAATTATAGAACATAAACTTGAGGTAGTTTAGTCAATGGAGCAATCAGTACAGTTGTTGGCTTCCAAACATATCCACATGACAATAACATTCAGTTTGTTAACATCCACTTTGACAAACTGCAGAAGTTAAAAAAATTGTCCAGGCAATAGCACGTTTCTTCTTTTCAAAGACATGCATGTATGCAGAGAGCAATTTTCTCTACCTCTTGCATATGCTGTCACTATTCACAAATCACAAGTGCTAACCTTAGATCAAGCATTGATTGACATTAGGAGCACAGTCTTTACAGAAGGTATGAGTTGCATAGCACTTTCCCATCTGCATATACTCAATGGTCTATTCCTAATTAACTGTGATGCAAAAAAATAAACACTGACATTCCTAGCATCCTGCAATACAACATGCTACTGGCACAATAAACCCCCCATCTAGATATGTACCCTGTACTTCAAAAAAAGAAACCTTTGAAAAGACAATTCATACAAACAGAAGCTATAGCAGATCTCCCAACAATACTGCTAAAAGACTCCTTCTGTATCAAACAATACAACCACAAAACTGTCTAGTACAAAGAGAACTGAACATCCATCAGAAAAGAAAGACACATATGTCTTTTCTCCAGAACAATGTGTCAAATGATCCACAAGCAGAACACTCTGGTCCATTTAAATTTAGCAACACAACTGGAGTAAATTGTTATGCTAATGTGACAATGAATCTTCTCTTTTCTTTCAATTGCCACCAATTGTTCACAGCATTTACTTAAATACCTTTCGACCAGTTGTGTTTGCAAATGCTCGTCCTTCACAAAAATGCCACAAATAATCCTAACAGCACTTACAGGGCCCGATTCATAGAATTAAGCGAAGAGTAGGTGCAAGCGCTGTGCGCCGAGAAGGAGCGTGCGCCATGTGTGCACCAGATGTAGCACAAATAAATAAATGCGTGGCATGTGCATTCATGGATTAACCAAGTAACGCCCCAACACGCCCCCACATGCAGCAAAAAGCCAGCAAAATGCCCAACATGGCACAACCACTGCTTTATCCCTCGTCCAGCATACAGCCCCACAGGCAAATTGTGTGAAAATCAGTTGCAGGCGAGGCATGTAAATAGTTTCCACGTGACTTGGTTGGGGTGCGTCCGGGGTATGCAATGAGCTTCTACACGACTTGGCTGGGGTGCGTCCGCAGTAGGCAATGAGTTTCCATGTGATTTGGCTGTCGTGTGTCAGGGGTACGCAATGAGTTTACACGCAATTTGGCTGGGGTGCGTCCAGGGTACGCAATGAGTTTCCATTTGATTTGGCTGGGGTGCGACCGGGGTATGTGATGAGTTTCCATGCAATTTGGCTGGGGTGCATCTGGGGGATGTGAAAAGTCTCCACGCGACTTGGCTGGGGTGCGTCTGGGGTACGTGCTGAGTACCCATGCAATCACTCCACCCGCACCCCAGCCAAATTGCGTGGGAACTCATTGCATACCCTGGACGCACACCAGCCAAATTGCATGGAAACTAAGCACGTATCCCAGATGCACCCCAGCCAAATTGCGTGGAAACTCATTGCGTACCCCACAAAACCCACACAAATCCCCTGGAAGATGACCCCTCCTTATGGGACAGCCACATCCCAGCCCCCATCACCCATGAACACCCCCACAGGCAGACCACACCACATGGTACCCCCCATCACCCGTGACCACACACCACAGGCAGCCCACAACACATGAGACCCCATCACCTGTGACTACCCCCGCAGGCAGTCCACACCTCACTGGACCCCCACATCACCCGTGACCACACCCCGCAGCAGCCCACACCACATGGGTCCCCCCATCACCCATGATGGCAACCTGCAGGCAGGCCCCGCCTTAGGTCCCCCCACCATCACCAGTGATGGCAACCTGCAGGTAGGACCCGCCTCATGTCCCCCGACCACCACCAGTGACGGCAACCTGCAGGCAGGCCCCACCTCATGTCCCCCCACCACCACCAGTGACGGCAATCTGCAGGCAGGCCCTGTCTCATGGGACACCCCCACCCCAGAATCCTTCGGACCAGTATACATTCATGCAGAACATGTCAAATCAAATGCCACCACACGCTACACACTCCCAGTGCATCTCAACATCCATCCATTGGTCATGCTCTCCAGTACATGCCCCATGGCATCTCATTTCCAAAATGAAGTGCACACACATGAACAACATTGTTCAACAGCAGGGACACAGAACTGAATTATTATTAAAGTCATACTCAGTAAAAACAACATACAAAACCAGCATGAATTAAATAAAAAAACAAAAGAATGTGAAAACGGAAATAAATTGGATGTTAAAAATGAAAAACTCAAACATGTGGTCCATGTCCATTAATGTAAATCCAAATAAAAACACAAACGAAAAGAAAACCATTTCTCAATGGTTAACTAAAATTGATCCTGGAAAAATCCAACTATTTACATTGTCCCAAAACATGTCTTAAAATCCTAAAAAATACCATTAAAAAAGAACTATGTACAAAATCTGGAGCAAAGTCCAGGAACTCTAAAATAAAGCGATAAATAAATGAAACCTACAACTAAAGAACTATATGCAAAGGCAGTGGGCTAGTTCTTCGACTCACCATGTCCCCTCAAAGTCTCGGCCAGGGCATCATCGAACACTGTGTCGACCTCCCCTAGGCTGGCCTCAGCTCTCTCCTTGAGGACTTGCATGTTCTCAAACATGCTCCTCTCAAACTCCCTGCAAGTCTCCTCAAGGAAGTCTGCCCACCCCTCTGCACGAAGCAGTGTATTCTCTGCCCTGGCCATGGTGAGTCTAGCCTCCTGTGCCCACTGCCGGTCTGCTCTGAATCGCTGGCCCAAACGCTCCCACACAGTATTCATCCTTGTTGTAAGGTCCACTTTTGCCTCCTGCCTGATGCCCGGTACCTGCCCCACTGCTGTTGAAAGCCCTGAGTCCTGTTGCCTCCGACTCTGAGCCTGCCGCTGCCAAACTGCCTGGTCCCTCCAGGATGATGAAATGAAAACCGATGGGGCTGTTGTGCATGTGCCCTTCTCCTTGGTGCCTGCTCTTCCTCCATTGCCATTGCTCCTGTTGCTGTGATGACCGCATTTGGACTCCCGACTCTGGCAGGGATGTGATCTCCACCAGACTGGCTGCCGGAGTTAGGACAGATACACAGAGGGCCCTGGTGGTGTCTGGGCTGGAAGAAGGCAGGGAGGAAGACTGACGCACAGAGGAGGAAGACGAGTAAGGGTCACATAAGTGGCCAGCCCATGTACCCATTGTGAGACCAGGAACTGTGCTAGACAGTTCAAGAGACAACAGACGTCATTGTGATGACTTGCAAGTCCCCGATTGCAAGCTTGCTCCTCATCACAGATGTTGCCTGTATGCCTCGTGATACCGGCTAGCAACGGTTCCACCCGGTCCCGAATGGCGTCATCCGCGGGTATTGGTGTATCCGTTTGCGTGGATACATCCGTCACCTGCACATGGGTCCAGCCTGAGGCATGCCTGCAGGTGCATACTGATGCAGTCGAAGGCCCAGGGGCAGGAATAAGCACAGGCACCTCCTCGGCGACCTGCACTGCCTCTGGCCCCTGAGTCTGGACTGCATCATTCACACCTACGGAATCACTGCCGCTTGGCCCCATGGACTGGACTGATGTGGCCTCCTCCTCCCCCTCCCCCACCAACCTGGATACCTCTCCACCATCTTCCGCAGTGCCTTGCCCCTGTGCGGGCTCATCTGCCCCCCCCCACTGCTGAGGAGTCCTCCACCACCTTTGCCCTCTTGGACCTACCCTCAGCAGCTGCTGCCGTTGACTCTGATGAGGCACCATCCTCCACGCCCCGGAAGATGACAGGAGGACGACTGGGCCTTGCATCTGTGCCTGGTGGAAGCATGCCTGCTGCTTTGCTCCACAGTGCCTTCTCTGCACTCTGCTTCCATCGTTGCTGTGGATAGCGAGACATAGAACACAAACATCAGGGAACTGAACATATGTCTATTTTGCACAAAACAAATGTGCATGAGTTGCACTGGCAAAGGTGACAACCATCATCACCCTCCACAACACACCGGTTTGTGCAATTAACACACATGCACAATCATATGTGAACTTCACAACAGCCAGTCACATCCTTGGACAAGTCACTGTCAGCACCTCAATATTGTGCATGCCCCTCACATGCATCATGGGACATACACATTGCATCCACACACATCATCTGACATTAATGAAGCAGGCCACATAACTATCACGTCAGAGTCCACTCAAGCTAAAATTGCCAACAAGAGTCAAGCACACATGCAAATGCTCCAGTAACATCCAACCAGGATTGTTGGCCAGTCACACACTCACTTCCCAGACACATACACATGTACACCATGCATGTCCATCATGTTGCCAAAGGCACACATGTGTCACACCTCTCACAAGGCGACATCCAGACACATGTATGCAACGATGTGCACACTGTTAGATGCTGCGGTGCATCACACATGCATCTGAGACGCTGTTTGTGTCACACATGCTGGAATCGACACACATGCAGCACTGTATGGGACATGCACACATACATCTGTACAAGAGACATACCAGACATAAGGCCAAGGTGCACACTCCAACCATACATGAATATGCACATGCACTATGGTGGACAAGTACACATGGACACTTACCAGTCGACTCCAGGTGGAGTTCCCTGACCTGGGCGTACAGCGCCGGGTAGAACCGCTCCATGTCAGCCTTGACGAGGCACCAGGTGTTGTTGCGGGTCCTGGCTTTGAAGTCCTCCCAGCACTTGTGGACATGGACGTAGTTGCAGGGAGCCACCCCCTCCGCATTGATGGCACCCACGATGTCCGCCCAGATCTTCGTCCGTCCTTCCTTGCCAACTTGCGATGGTCTGGGGAAGAGGGCATAATAATGCACTAGGACTTGCTCAACCAGGATGTCAACAACCCTGGCTGAGAAGCGGAGAGCCCTCTGCGTTACTGCTGGGGTGTCCCCTTGCCTCGGATGATGTTCCTTCAGACATGGCAACGCCCGATGCAGGTGTGGGTGGGCAAGGTGGTCCTGGTGCTGGGCTGTTGAGCGATGGCATCCAAAGTCTTCTGCATAAGCAGATGTGGTCACAGGTCCAATGACATGAGCTCTGGCAATGGCTTGTACAGCAGGCAGCAACATTGCATGGCATGTGGCCCGCAGGCACACACAGTGGGCAGGCAGAAGCAGAAAGCTCATAGGAGGCAGCTTGGGGCACTTGGAGGCAGGTAAAATGGCTGGTAGGCAGGAGAATGGGTCTTCCATGTTACTTGCGTGGCCAGCTGGAATCAAAGTGACTCTGTCCATTCGGAATCAGCGTGGATTTAGAGGAAAGGGCCTACACGCGTAAGTTATGTGACACACACTGGACTTTGGGCGTTAGCGTAAAGTATCAGGATAAATCAGTGCGTAGGAGACCATCACACGCTTATGCTAGCGATAGCGGATGGACATGTGGACTTCTGCGATTCTAGTGTTTCCACGCGGTCTCTTCCCTACAGTGTGAGTGCAAGCTTTTTCTTTTGGTGGGGGATTTGCCTCCGTGTACAAGCGCGTGCATTTTCATTTTTGTTTTTGAGGCTGACGGTGAGTCATGTACGCATTTTGCTGTGGGTTCCCCCATGTCTTGCGTACCCCCATTTTCGAAGTCATTCTACCCTACGTGCCCTTCGCATATGCAATTTTATTGTGTTGCTGGGTGCCACAGCGTACTGCATTAGGTTTTTACTTTACACGTGGGTTAACGAGGGTTCGCATACATGTAATTTTCCGTTTTGGGGTGCCTGTGCGTTACGCGGCCCATTTATTTTTCCCCAGGGGTTAAATTGAGCCTTGCAGGAGCACACTGGAACGTTTACCATCACGTACACTACCCCCTCAATGAAAGTGCCCAGGACAATTCATAGCTGTGCCTCCCATTGCACAATTCCATCAGTGCCATGAGTGGGAGGGCAACAAGTGGGAAGGGTGCCCATGGTGGAGATGGCCGACAGGGCCAACGTGCCCACGGACATGCAGGGTGAGCTGTGCCCCCCACCCAACAGGGTCAGGGAGATGAAGTTGATGCTGACGTCCCCAGCACCCAGGGTCCCAGAGCACCAGTGTCATCTGCTGTCCCTACCAGCCTGGCTTAGAAAGCTGCAGGGGCAGCTCTAACACCCGCCTGTAAGGATCAGGGTCACACAGCCAGCCCTGTTGTGGTCCAGGCACAGGTCCAGAGGGACCCAAGTGCAGTAGTCCCTGTCTTGAAGGGGAAGGAACGTGTTGGGAAAGTGGTGGCCACCAGCACCAGGACTACCAGAGCAGCAGTTTCATCTGCTGTTCCTACCAGCCAGGGTCAGGAGCTGCAGGGGCAGCTGTAGCACCCGCCGCCAAGGCTCAGGGTCACACAGCCAGTTCTGTTGTGGTCCAGGCACAGGTCTAGAGGGACCCAGGGGTAGTAGTCCCTGTTTCAAAGGGGCAGGGATGTGTTGGGGAAGTGGTTGCCACCTGCACACAGGTACGGATACCTGCAAGGCAACTTCCTGTTCAGACATCGGTGGGTGATGCCATGGCCCAGTCCACCAGTGTTCCAGCCACTACTGACCCAAGTGGTCCCAGCCACTCAGGGTCTGCACCGTCTCACAAGAAGGCAAAGCGTGCAGTAGCAGGACAGGCTTCAACCCAAGGCACGGCACAGGATACACACACGTCGAGGAAGAGGAGTTTCAGTGATGAGGAGCTAAAGAACCTCATGGACTATGTGCGGGAACATGAACGTGACATGCTGGTTCAGGCAGGGAGGACACATATGCATGCTCAGCGTAGGGCCCACTGGCAGCGCGTCACTGATCTAATTAACACCTTGGGCAATGAGAGGCGCACAGGTTCTGAGGCATTGAAGCGTTGGGATGACCTCCGACGCCGGGCCAAAGAGAAGCTGGGTAGCGTCTACACCTCTACTCTGGTGACTGAAGGTGGACCACCAGAAGAGGACGATGAGCTCACTCAACATGAAGAACAAGTCAGTGATATGATTGATGTGGAGCAGATCCAAGGCGTGGGAGATTTGCCAAATTATGAGGACATGTTCGGTGAGTGGTGATGCGTGTGCGTTCATTACACGTGTATGTTGCTTGGATGGATTCTTGTGATTGTGCAGCAGTTCTGCCTGTATTTACATGACTGACATGGGTGGGCATGTCATGTTGGACTGACACATGCTTGTTGTCCTGTTGAATGCATGCATAAGATGTGCTGCACACCGTGACACTCATCCTCACCACACATTACCATCCCTTCCATGTCACTCTCTGTGCATCCTCTCATGGCACTCTTCCTGCTCCAACCTGTGATGGCCGGTAGCCTTTGTTGATCATCCAATCCACACTCTTCTCCTGTACTCACATCTGTGATGTCTCTGAGAGGTCACCCTGCCAGATGCACCTCCTCAGAGGTATTCTTCCTTTCCTCTCATTACCCCTGCAGCTCACTGTCTACAGAGGACTGGTCTTACCTATGGTGGGCTACTGCAATAGACTCTTATTAGATTTTGTTGGTTGAACTCTCTTGCCTCTTCTACTCATCCAGACCAGGACTGTGGGAAGTGTCCTTTTGGGTTGGAGCCAGGAATTATGTCTCCCTCAGACTGTGATGATGCCACTGTCTCCCAGTGGCTACGACTGTTCCTTCCTGAACCGTGTGCATTGTCCACAAGTCCTTAGGTGTCCTGGGGCTGATATTACTTCAACTCCATCTTAATCACAATCACTCTTGGTCAGTAGCTCCTCATTGCAATGAGTTGGTGGTTGATGTCTGTCTTTGAATGAATCCTCCCTCTGGTGCAGCCTCTCTGGCTCAATACAACTGGAGGTGAACCTTCTCCAGTTATGTAGGCACATCTGATGCTACCTCGTGTGTTGCTCTAACTCTCCTCCTCTCCTCTGCTGGAGTCCATGATGACTGAGATGATGCACTAGTGACCTGGCTACAATCTGATATCTGATACGATCTTCTGAGCCTAAGTTTTCACTCATGCACTACATCCCGGCCATCCCCTGCACTTGATGCCTATTCACTGTATCCCTACAACCCACTACCACCACTTCGCATCTGATGTGTGCATTTGCTCTTCCACTGCCAACAGGCCACAACGTATGCATTACTGGTGACATATTCATGTTTGAAATAGAGGCCGTTCACATGTTCTGCACTGCCCCCTGTCACTTCTAAACCCAGGTATCCCCTTCAGCATGCCTACTCACTGGTGTGATGTCAATGTGACCTTGCATCATGGTATCAGTGTGCTTGTCTTCACTCTATTCCGACACCGTAGCATCGTTGCTCATTGTGACACTTGTGTATTTTGGTTTTGTGAGTACAAGGTAATGCAATGTCACAACTATTGTACATGGCTGTGGAACTGTAGTCATCAGGTTCCGTCTCATGATGTTTGGCAGTTCATGCATGCCTATGCGGCATCTGGGTATTGCACGTCAGGTGCTTGTGTGTGAAGCAGGTGCTATGCACCATGCACTACATGTGTTGTTGAGCCCTTGATCAAACATCCATGGCTGCATTCATAGTTCCCCTCCCTTCCATTTACACCCTGTATGTGCATGGTGTTTTGTGCCATGAGTGACATGGCAGGTTAATGTGTTGCATGTGAACATTGTGGTAGCTGTGTGAGTGGGCTATGCAATTAACATGGGTCTTCATTTCCTTTTCTGTCCATGTGCAGGTGATGAGGCACTTGATGCAGAGGAGGAGGGGGAGGGGCAGGTGGTACAGGATACTGAGCTGCTACCAACCACCAGTGGAGGATGTGGGGTGATAGCCCATGAAGATTTGCTGGTGCTACAGTCCATCCTGGCCCTGACTCAGTATGACTCCACCTCTGATGATTCCTTTGGATCTGGTTTCCTCAACACTGTTGCAGGTAAGTGGATCAACTGCGGGTGCTGTTGCGTCCCAAATGTATGTAGGGGGTGAAGACCCCTCACAGGGCCAGTCAGTGTTGGTATGTCAGTCTGTGGTGGTTACGGATGCAGGATCACACTCCACAGTATTGGCTTCTGGTCCTGGGACAGCTGATCAAGAGAGGGATGCAGTACTGCAGCCACAGGCAGGCACATCACATCAAGGTCCAGGTTCCCTTGGGCCTGCCAGGCGTGGGGTCCGCCAAGCGGGTTGCCATTTGTCAGCTGGCAATACTGTGTGGAAGAAGACCATGTATGGTGTTGCACGGCAACAGGGGGCTTCCTATGAGATGTTGACTCAGGGCATGGAAAGGTGGCCAATTCTATGATGCCACCAGAAAGACAGGTTGAGCTCTGGCTGCAAGCAGTGCGGTCCACATGTCGCTCACACAGGGTGCACATGGTGGCCAGCAAAAGAAGCGTACGGGCAGAACTCAGGGCTCTGCGGGTATCCCTGGATGCAGAGGATCATGCACACAGGAATGCCCTGAGGTAAGAGTGTAGGCCCCTCAGAATTAAACTCACTGCACTTGAGGAAGCCCACAGTAGACGGTCTGAGCAGCAGATGCAACAGTTGACTCATATCATCACAGAGGAACTCTGTGCATCCCGTGAGGTGTTGCATGGGGACCTCTGAGCCATCATGTTGCAGATGCAAGCATATCAGTCTTGCACAGCCGATGCCATGGAGGAACAGGCCAGGGCTATGTGTGGTGATCCGCCCTTAACACTACTACCTTCTAATGCCACACCAGAGGGTGGTGACAACAGTGACAGCTCTCCCAATCCATCATAACTGTGGGGCCCATCAATCCATGGAGTTATTTTTTTGTTGTTCTTCTCTATACCCGCACATGTGGGAGTTGACATGCACTCTGTCCCTCCACCCTCCTGGGTATGCGCCCCCCGGCCACCTGGGCCTTTTTATTTTATGTTTGTCTATTTTGCATTTATGTGACAGTGTGTTGCTTTGTGTTGCATCCAAGGGCATCCACTGTAGGTTCCAGACACATATGCCACTCCAGCTTCCCCTTTCCATGTTCTTGCAAGGAGGGAAGCGTGTGACAGTAACTTAAACAGATGCATTGGGCGTCCTTTCTATCTGTGGACAGTGTCAAGTCTGACCTCTGTATACACCCCTAGTAGGATTCATGATTGTATGTCCAGTGCATGGTTGCCATCCCTTTTTGTTTGTACATTGGGATCCATCCTTTGATCATGTTCCATCTTCATGTATTTGCTTACCTATCTGTATTATTGTTGGCCTTCGGTCTGTATGTGCTTTCATGCCCACTTTAATTATCAGGGCCACCCAAAAGGATGGAAGGGTGGCATCTGCAAGTTACGACATGTTGAGGCACTTGTACAATTATGATTGGTCACTGTCAGACATATTCACTATTTTGGCCTGTGTATCTGGTATGGTGTACTGCCCAATTGGTGTCCCTGTGTACATTGATAGCTTGATGTGTGAAAGTGACTTGTTTATGAACTGGTTCTGTTGATAGTTGAGCACTTTGTGACAGTGGCGTTGAGTGATGGCCTTTGATTTACACTTTTGACATTGCATGCAATGGCAAGGTGTGGCGACCAGGTGATATGGAGTGTGGGATGGTTTAGGTGACATACCAGCATTTAGAGGTGTACTTTGCCATGGTGTTAGTGACATGCTACACCTTCCATGTGCTACTTTTGTGCACACCAGATTGAGTTGCTTTAAGTTTTAAGGGATGCACACAATGTGGCACTTCCAAGGACAGGTTCTCAGGGTGGTAAGGTTGGGACTGATGATTGTCCCTTTGTCATCATTGGAATGTGCCAGGGCTGTGTGCACTCTGTATCGGTTGGATTTTAGGTGAAAAAATGTGCCACAAGCTGGGTACGGGCAGCCTCACCACATGCCCTTTACCCTCCCATGCACAGCTGCCGTGCATATGGTTGGGGATGTGGGGGCACCACAATGTTCACTGGTACACCATGCCGTGTTGCAACATTGTGCAGGACACATGCTGCCACAATGATCCTGCACACTACTGGTGGCGCATATAGTAGCTCACAACCAGAGTGGTCAAGGGAGCAGAAGCGTGACTTTAGCACTCCGAATGTGTGCTCCACTATATCCCAAGTTGTAATATGGGTTATGTTGTATCTTACCTGGGGTGATGTTGTGGGGTTCTGTATTGGCGTCATCATGTAGGTACTCAAAGGGTATGCACTGTCCCCTGTAGAGGTGAGATGGGTTGTCAGTGGTGCAGTTTTGTCTGTGTGAGACATGCATGCATTTGCAGGGCCATGTGTACTCACCAATGAGCCATGTGTTGCCATGCCTCCCAGCATCCAGGGCCCGGTGTAGTGGTGACATTCTGAATATGAACTATCATGGGTGGACCTGGATAGTTGGCATATACAGAGGTAATGATTCCCTTGCCATCACATACAACCTGCACGTTGATCGATTGCCAGTGCTTGCGATTGCAATAAATGTGCTCCGTGGACCTAGGTGAACGTAGGGCCACATGGGTGCAATTGATGGCACTAAGCACTTTAGGGAAGTGCTCCACCCCGTAAAAGTCCTGGACCACAGCCTGCCTTTCTGCAGGTGTTCTGGGCATATATATGTGCCTGCGGACTGAGGGGCATGCAGTCATGATTGTCAACACATGGTGTAGGCAGCGTGACTGCGTAGCCTGTGAAATGCCAACGGCTATGGCAGTTGTCCGCTGAAATGACCCAGTGGCCATAAAATGCAGTACATTGAGCAATTTTTCCAAGGGGCTAAGTGCTTGGGAGCACAGGGTGGGTGATGTGAGGTCATTTTCTCACTCCGTGACCAGGTCTTACGTGATATGTGATGGAAACTTATACCTGCCATAGACCTAGTCATCAGGCATCCCAAAAGGGCTGGACCTGGGTTAAAAAATGTGTGCCTTGGCTATCCTCCTCCTCCTCCTGGGGTGTCCCACGATCACGGCTGCGAAAAATGGTACATTCATCGTAGCTGTATAAACACGTTGGCTTTTCCGCACACTTTTTTTGCATTGTTTTTAGTGTGCAGTGACGCTTACGGATGTGTTTCTGCATTAGCGCGCCTTTTTCCGTGCCCCGGAGAGCCCTGTTGTTCCCCATTCCACATGTTCCGCCCCCTTTTTGGGTGACAGCGCTAGACATTCACGGTGTTGGACCTGCACGGATTCAGTGCAGGTCTCCGGTAAGCCACGTGCAATATGTTCCATGAATCAACAAACAGAATCTTGCACGCGTTTGCATGCAAGTGCCTGTTTCTCAGCTCTATTTTATTCTATGAATCAGGCCTACAGTGTCTCAGGGATAAGGAAAGAATTGGACTACTGTTCAGGAATGATCAAATGTTCCATAAACACACAGGAAGATCGACAAGAATTCCTAATGTACTTACTACAAGTACTGGAAACCAAAAACAATCCTATAAAAGAAATCTTCCAGATGTCATACACGTGGAAACATGCATGCACTCTCTGCAACCATGCTTCACCAGACCACATCCCTAATGAAAGATTTGTATATGTATCCATGCCAAATTCTGAATCCATTCCATTCACTGCATATGTCAAAAAGAAGTTGTTGATAACGATACCTCCATTACTCCAAATCATAGGTTACCAGCAAATTTAACAAATGCCTACTTAATATTCCTTCAACCCAAACTTAGTCACTAAGTTATAGCATAATTAACAGAATACACCAGCAGGTATCTAACTACATCCATAATACTACAATAGTACTTTTGAAAG
The DNA here is from genome assembly GCF_040938575.1 of Ambystoma mexicanum. Classification (NCBI taxonomy): domain Eukaryota; kingdom Metazoa; phylum Chordata; class Amphibia; order Caudata; family Ambystomatidae; genus Ambystoma; species Ambystoma mexicanum. Next base: position 436,290,168 of record NC_090937.1, read on the forward strand.
TCAATCTAGTTAGAATATGACAAAAGGTATCTAACTAGTAGAAAATGGTTCAAATATGCCATCTCAATTCTTATATGACAAAGCATCTTCTAACTTCTAATGTAGTTAGAATATGCCAATAGGTATCTAACTACTTCAAGCATTCCCTTAATCACATCATACTTCAAACAAACATACTATCACCCTTACACTCACGTAATTGTAATCAGGTTTTTGAATCCAGTACAGATATTTTTCCCAATGGCCCAATGATTATTTAATGTCAAAACAACAGCAGTATGTCATACACTAATGCTGTACCAAACATAATACTTAAAATGTACTGATTGTGAGGGTCTTAAAAAATGTATATGTAAAATTGTATAAAACTACTGCATTTAAACAATCCTGCTTAACACATTTTCAATTTTTTCCCCACAGAATATAAAAGAAAGATTCCAGCTTGCCAACGCTATAAAACGAAGTAACCACAGCAATTATAATCAAATACATAATTATGAGCACTATCCTCAATTGTACTACAATCATAAGTACCATGTACAGTTCAATTACATAATTCTGCCATATTACAAATACTTTGTACTCGCACTACATTACCTATAATTACTATACACATATTACTACTATGGTGATTCTGGCCATACTTCTTCTACATTACCTATAATTACTGTACACATATTACTACTGCGGTGGTTGTGCTGAGTGCACATATTCTTGGGGCCATGGCCTGGGGCCATGCCCCCCAGAAACTGGCCACATGCCTCAACCACCAGAATACAATTAACTATGTAACAAGTGCGTACTAGTCACCGTCAACTAATAAAACTCACCCTGTTCCCCTGCAATCAAAATGATGTCCGCAGACGCAGAAATTGACCGTGGTCTGAGCAGCATTTCCAAACCCTTTTTTCACCTATAAAAACAGCTCCACATTACCTTCATTCCACTTCCCTACCATTTCTATGCCCTCTTCCAGTCATCAAAGAACCCCAAATGTCTTTTCCAAGCTGTCCATTCATGGCACTGTCTGCAAACTACTGCAGTGTTAATGACAGCTACGACACATGCCAACCTTTTTCAACCTACAAGAATAGCCCCATATCATCTTTTTACACTCCCTGACCCTTCCCACACACTCTTTCCACCACCAAATAACCCAATTTGTGATGTCATCTTTGATGTCCTGGGTGTTAGTGTTAGCAGTGCACGGTGGCGCGAGTTATGGTTGCTTATCTTACCATAACTGCCGAATTTCAGGGGTTTTTCGGTTTTACTTTGAACCATAACGTCCCTTTAGCAAAGTTTTTTTACTGAATTTTATAGGTTTTTAGTAGCGCAACTTAACAATAACGTCCCTCTTAACAAAGTTTTTTCATTGAATTTCATAGGTTTTTATTAGCGCAACTTAACCATAACGTCCCTTTAACAGTTTTTTTTACTGAATTTCATAGGTTTTTAGTAGCACAACTTAACCATAACGTCCCTTTAACAAAGTTTTTTTACTGAATTTCATTGGTCTTTAGTAGCACAACTTAACCATAACGTCCCTTTAACACAGTTTTTTTACTGAATTTCATAGGTTTTTAGTAGCGCAACTTAACCATGACGTCCCTTTAACAAAGTTTTTTTACTGAATTTCATAGGTTTTTCGTAGCGCAACTGAACCATAACGTCCCTTTAACAAAGTTCTTTTACTGAATTTCATAGTTTTTTAATAGCACAACTTAACAAAAATAACCTTGACTTTATGTACATGTAATATGGAACATACTGAACCCTTTCTACTGAATTTGACTGTCCGCGGACATGTTTGAACAACAGTACCACCACCTAAAAACTCTGGGGGGGTATGTGTAATTGTTATATCATAACATAGGAACATTTAACAAATTCACAAAGCAGCACACATACAAACTATATGTAGTAATACTTAAGAAATGTAACCCATATATGTAACACACTAACAATTCATTTAAATACAATATGTTCTAAATTGGAATATTCCAAAAGAAGATAAAGTGGCTTCCAACATAATTACCTCACAGACACTCCACAACTAAGAGCAAGACCAGACGTACAGACTACTCATCACATACTTACCCGAAATAGTAAGTGCACTTCATTTTACTCATATATTTATAAACTTTCTGTATTAGATAAAAAAAAGATATTACTTTTTTGTTTTCTCACAGAAATGTGTACTACTCTGGAGTGGCTAGAGGAGCATTTCCCACACGACGAACTGTCAGAAGATAGTGCACCTAATGGTACACACTTTACTATATAAACCAATTAATAAATAATATTTTTGATGCATTTAACATATACATTTTATTTTTTACAGACCATACAAAAATTGCCACTACCACAGAAAAAGAAGCGGTGGATAACACTCTGGAACACATTAACCAAAAAATGGACCAACTTATGGCAAATTTTAACGATTTAAAGAACTTTGTGGAAGATCACCTAAAACTACCAACAACATACCATTGTCCCACCTTTGCTTGTCCCCCCTCACAATATCCCACTCATTTAACCCCAAACCCTCTCCATGGACCAAAACGTTTTGATGACATTTTCATCCCTTCTTCACCTGATCCCAATTATTTTGAAATCCCTAATTCTCCTGTTTTTGTTTCCGTTTCTGCCCCACCTTCTCAGTCATAAATTGTTTATATATGTCAAATAAAGTTACTTTTTTATATTGTGTTGTAATTACTTTCAGTTCTTTGTGTTAAAACCAATTTAGGTGTCCACGGACAGCGCGGTTGTTCGGAAATGTTCAGAAATAAACGAAAATGCAAGTGTCCTGAGGACACTATATCTGTCCGTAATGTTCTCATGCAAGTTAAAACTGTTCTAAGAAAACTCGTACTGTCCTGAAATGTTCGTAAATAAACTTAAAATGGAGGTGTCCTTAAGAACACTATGCCTGTTCGTAGTGTTCGCTAGCAAGTTGAAACTGTTCTGAGAACACTCCTGGTGTCCTGTATTGTTCGTAAATAAATGAAAATGGAGGTGTGCTGGGGACGCTATGTCTGTCCATATTGTTCGCAAGTAAGTTAAACTGTGCTAAGAACAAGTCTGTCCGTAACTGTTTGTTTTACGTGGGACACACTTTTAATTAGTTCAGGACCCGAACACTGTTCGTAGAACATCCACACGCATGCGCAAAACAATGTCCGTACATTGGGTGTCCTGCGGACGGCCGCTTCCTTAGCGAACATGCTCACAAAGCAATCATGTGACTGCGCCCACGCTGATCGCGTGTTCTGAATGCGGACACTGTTCGTATCCCCGAACAGGTTAAAAGTACATTTACAAGTAATCCACAATATTTCTCATTATAAACTCACCATACCACTAATCCTAAGTTTCCACATAGTTTTTGTGACTTTTTGAACCTTTTTTGGTGTTCGATCTGTCTTGCGGACGGCGCGCATGTCCGCGAGCCGCGTACAAACACCCCTATAAAAGACCACGCCCTAGAGCTCATTTTCATTGTGTTTTTGGCTATTGCACAGAGCACACTGCATTTTGCTGCATACTTTGCAGATTTTGAGATTTCCATCTCCAAGACGATGACATCCATGGCTCCACTATTGCCACCTGGTGCTACATCTGCCTCAGCACCACCCCCACCCCCTCCACCACCACCATCTCCCCAAAGGCCTGAAGAGGGGAACAGGAGTGAGGATACAGAGGAGGAAGAAGAGGATGACGAGAATGAGGTAGAGGAAATCCCTACTACCCGCCCTCGGCGTGATTCTTGGGTGTGGCGGTTGTTTACCGTTCATGGGAATGTTCCTGAGGCTTGTGCGAACCGTGTCACTTGCAATGAGTGCAAAATGGTACTCAGTCGCGGGAGGCATGGTGCGTACAGCTTTGGGACCACGACTATGAAGCGACACCTGAACTCATTCCACACTGGGGCCATTCGCCAGGTTGTACCTTGCGAAGAGCGTAGTAGGTTGATTGCCTCTACTTCATCATCAGTTTCTGATCCTGTCACCACAAGGAACACCTCTGTGGTACAGCGTTTTCCTCAAGCTGCCTCACAGGCCATACAGAATTCTGATGAACCTTACCTTTCGAGGGTCACAGTTGTATGTATGTACTGTGACACAGTACTCTGCAGGGGGGAGAGACTTCGGAGTGCTTTTGAGACTATCGTCACTACCCAAATAAAACCCACTCTACATCTTCCTCTCTCAGCTCGCCCTTTCTTATCCCTGTGGTTGGTGCCGCCCCCCTTTCCCCTCCTTTCCCCTCCTCTCCTAGTGTGTCGTGTATAAAAAACAAAAAAAATACAAAATAACAAAAATCAACAAAAAAAAATAAGGCTCTTTTTAGAACCGCCTTTCACAGTTAAAAAATAGAAGTGAAGATAAATAAAGCAGAGCCCTTTGTATATCTTAAAAGTCCGCGGACAGTTCGCGAACATAAAAAAAATTGGGGTGCTACCCTATTGTAACCATTGCATTTTTCGCTGGGAGCAAGTGGTGGCTCTGAAAAGAGCCTTTGAGAGGTGTTTGTATGTCAAAAATTGTAAATACTTAACACCTACTTCAAAATGGATGCTGTATTTCTAAAAAAGTCCCAATGCATTTTGTACATTTCTCAGAAAAATCTGATTGCCAGCATAAGTAAGATGGACTCCATCTCTGCGAAAAATATATGTACTACGAAACATAATATTTTCATTGTGAAAAGAGGACATGCCAAAATCTCTTAGGAAGGCACAAACAGCCTTATTGACATTACGCCTTGCTTTCTCCATTTGTGGACCACATGAGAAAGAACGAAGCCACATTTGTCTCTGCGCAATCCGTGAAAAAATTACTTTGGAGTTTGGAAACATGTCCATGATCTTCTGAAGTCCTTCTTTCATTGCAAATTGCAAAGAAATTCCAGACACATGTCGTAAACTGTTCCCTCCACAATGAATTACAATTATGTCTGGATGTTCCTCTATCTTCAAAGTTGCACAGAGAGGTAGCAAGTCCAACCACTTCATTCCACGCACTCCATGCCAGTGCACTTCCACATGTGGGAATCCAAGATCTATAGATACTCCACAGCTTTTTGCTTGCACCTTCAACCAATGTATCCACGAGTCTCCCAAAATCCACACAATCTGTTTTTTGAAACACTCAGCTATATCTGTTCTTCTCTCAGCAAAAAGAATATCTGAGAAAACCTCTCCTAGCACAACACACTCACTAAACTTTACTGACCAATCCCTTGCTACATTCAATCTCATTTGCATGCCTCCCCACCCCAAATTCCCCGGATGTAATACGCGGTGTCCTAGAACTACCGCCATGTCCGCGAACATATCATAACATGGACAGCCCTTCTACCATTTCCACTTCACTCTCTGTACCATTCCCTCCTTGGATGTAGCTAAGAAATCACATGACCATCCACCAATCAAATCCAAGACCTCTACATGTAACTGCATCATCATAGATCAGCACTGCAAATGTACGGTGAATCTCTCGGAGTACAAGTCTCATACCATTGGCAAGCACGATCTACGAGAAATACTATACAAGTCTCCAAGATTCTACTTGCAGCTTCATCCATATCCATATGCATGAACACAAACTACAGGTATGCATATTTTCTATACACTAACTGACTTTTACCTTGTATAATCTGTAAAATGAATCTACGATCATTTTTGCATTGTCCTAAAATGAACTGTGACTTACAAACCTTTATACCGTTTAATTTATTCATACACACACACACACACACAAGCAAATAATGTTAAACCAACATTTTTGAAATAAAATATATAGACTACATATAGTCAAACAAAAGTACATGCACACTCTAGGATCAAATCGCAAACAATAATATTTGTACAAACACATAATTGGTTTTAATTTTTTCAATTTATATAATTACTTACATTTATATAGGACAAGCAGGCTATGACATTGACTCACTATTACGTGGAAAAGCTTAGTTACAGGAATAGTGGTATACACTGGTACATTATGAATTTCACAAGCCATAGTAAAGATATTTTCTTTCCTACAGTTAGTCATAAGATAGTTTTAATGGTTTTGAGGAAGGCGCTGAGCATTTCAATTTTAAAAATCTATGTCTAAATTAAAAACAGTGCTATATACAAACCAAATTACTAATTTCTTTCTTTTACAATTGCAGTGAAGACCATTCTCCAGAAAAGAAGCAGCCAAATTTGAAGTACAAAGAACAACTAAGAAGTAAACTGCTCATTTTAGAAAAAAAGTAAGTAAAATGTTACCATAATATTTGAATTATTACTCAAACACACTGTAAGGTTAATTCATGCTATTTCTGTGCCTAAAAATAGAGATTCTGCACCATTCTGACCAAAAATCCCCCCGTCTTAAACAGTGATTTACTGGCAGAATGGCCCACAACTTCCTATTTTTTGACACACAAATTACCCAACTCAGCCGCTAGAATTTAGATGTTGTAGAACAAACAACTGTTTTAATTGTATAGCTTTAGATATACTATTTATACTTCTCCAAACGACTGGTTTAGTTTTTCTGTCATCTGAACCCCAGTTTAGTAACACATTAATTCAAGAATACCCATCCCTAGTAGTTGTACTTCCCAAAGCACAATCACACACTATTACATACATCTTTTTCATCTTACTCAAACACTCATGCACACAACACACATGCATTCCAGAACACCCCAACCCATACCTTCTGTATTTTTTTCAACAGACCCTAAAGAATGCCTACCAAAAAGCAACTCGGTAGAAAGGAACGCAGAAGTAGAGCAAATGAAAAGAAAACTCTCCAACATAAACATCCATCTATAGAACAATTTGTAAAAAAAAGTTGAAACACAACAGCTAATACAGTCATGTAGTGAAACAGAAGAAGTTTCTAGTACAAAAACTTTGTCTCCTCTATCAAAAAGTAAAACAAACCAAAAAAAATTAACAGAACATCAACTATCACTACAAATATAAATTCTTCTATAAATCTTGATGTAGTACAAAGTAAGCATACCAAGAAAAGCATTTTAGCCAAAATGTTCTGTCACAAAGTCTTTCAAAATCTTATGAAAACAGGAGAGAAACCAGGTTCAACACTTCAAACCTATCGTAGAAAAGTAATCTTAGAAGCGTTGATAGACGTTGCAATTCTTCTCAAAAGAAAGTTATTTATTTTAGTGTTAAACAGAATAAAACCACTAACAAAACGAATAACTAAATTACAAAAAAGACTTCTCAATAAACGAAATGTCAACAGAAATAACTTCTTAAATATCTGTGGAGTTGAATGGAGTCACACTACAAGCACAGAACCATACTTTAATGAAGAAGTGTACAAACAAAAGCAAACAAATACAATTGCCATACATAGCAGTGGTCGAGGTTGTGAAAAAGCTAATAATCCCATAATGGAACAAGAAGTACTCCTTACAAAAATATGCCCTGAAAACGTAGATTTACTCCTCCATTCAACTGAATCAGAACATCTAGTGTACACATGGCCATGCACGTCAATTTGTAACATTCCCAAAAAAATGTTCAAGTCTTTACGCCAATTCCTTAATCAATATGTGAAAAACAAAGACACAATCAAAATTAAACTACTACAAAAAATGGATGCTTGTCCAGTACGCAAGTACACAGGACTAAAAGGACATTCATTGGCCTGCATTACAGGACCTACTTGCAAAACACCCTTCCATGATAGCAAAAGGATATCAACACATCATGCAAGTATAAGAAATCTAGTTTATAAACTGTACTATGCTAAAAGTCCTGCTTTAGCACTAGCCAATTTAAATAACGTTCTTCTACATGGTACAGCAAAAGACCTACTAAAAGAAATCGACTATATCCAGACAAAATATTTTGGAAGTGAAACCCACTTACACGATGAATTAGCTGTAAACCAACTTTGTAACAATTCTGCACATGGCAACCTTTCACTACACACATACAAAAAAGAAATACTAAAATTTGAAAGTACTTCAGCTGAAGTACCAAACCACGTGTGTGTATGTTGCCGCAGAACTTTTTATAAAAGTAACACAAAAACTGTATACCTATCATACAAAATAGAAGATAATGAAGAATCTAAATGGTTTGAATTAGCTCTCTACCTTATAGCAGAAAACAAATACGAAATAACTGACCCCATAATACTTTGCAGTTACTGCACTACAAAACTTGACAACCAAACTCCTTCACGTGCTATCACAAATAACTTGGAATAATATCCACTAACAAAACCCCTTCAACAACTTAATTTATATGAGAGCATCTTAATTCAAACAGTGCACCCATTTCAAGCAATAATATGCCTTCAACCAAAAACTGCAAAATTACCTCCCTCTGAATTAGTGAAAGGTATTCGTGGAAAAGTAGTGTATTTACCATTAGATCTAAAAGAAAATGTGCACACTCTAGGAGTGCAAAGTCCAATGCAATAATCTTTAATTATCTTGGTAAATGGAGTACCTACAAAAGACAAAAAAAATTGGCAACAAATGGTAGATTTACATAAAGTTAGAGAAGCCCTGCAATATCTTAAAGAGAATAATGAATATTACCAATAAATGAATATTGAAGAACACTTGAAAGATACAACTGAAATAATTCAAGAGACACAAGAAGCTGGTCAATTTTAGCTCCTAGATCCTGCCACAATATCAAACACTTTAGACCATTATACAATTCATTCATTGCACTCTAATGACACCATAGAAGATGCACTGGAAACGTACCAAATGCGTCAAACAAAAGGATCACCAATCAGCATATGGGAAAAAAGTATAGAAGCATGTGCTTTCCTCTACTCTTTCCGACTGGCAAAGGAGGAAGATACGATGATAGACCTATTCAAATATCAGCATCAGAATATCGCTCATTACGAATGTATTCTGAAGATCCCAGATTTCGACAAAATGTGGAATACATATTCCACCTACTCTTTGAAAGTGAACTAGCAACTTTATGTTACGGAGTTACACACATATTAAAATCAGGATCACAGCTACACAATTATTACAAAAAGTTCAACAAAAAGATGAGGTTTTACAAGCAAATCTTACAAATCTATTAGCAAATATGTGTGGTACTAAAGAGTACTGGTTTCGACGTCATGGAGATGTACGTTGTATGATCAGAAACCTTGGCCCACCCACTTGGTTTGTTAGATTAAGTTGTGCAGAATATGCATGGGAAGATTTACATGCTTTCCTACGCATATCAAACGAAAACAAAACAAACATAGATATACTAACAGCTGGAGAACTTTGTTCTCAGGATCCTGTTAATGTTTCAAGATATTTTCACCATCGCTACATTTTATTTGTAATAAAACTGTTCCTCCCCTTGGAGAAGTGCAACACTTCTTTTGGAGAAAAGAATACCAAGCCAGAGGAGCACCACATGTCCACATGCTTTTATGGATTAAAGATGATCCTAAATTTGGTCAAGACAGTGATGCCACTGTTTTACGGTTTATTGAAAAATATGTCACTTGTGAAATTCCATCAGAATCCACAAGTAGTGATCTTCATGCAAACATTTTACAATTCCAAAGACACAAATGTGGTTAATATTGTCGTTGCAAATACAAAAACAAAGGGAAATACTACACCAAATGCCGATTTGGTTTCCCTAGACCAGTTGCAAATACAGGTCAAGTAAACAACCTCATGTCTTCAGTTAGACATAGTGTTAAAGGTAGGTCACCTAAAAATACATATTGCATAAAAAGAAAAGAAGAAGAAAAATATATCAATGATTACAATGCAATCATTGCCCACTTATGGAATGCAAACATAGATGTGCAGTACATTGCAGACAATTCTACTGCAGTTGCAACGATATGTCACAGCATACTTATCCAAATCAGAAAAGACAGAGCTCCAAGACCTCTGGAATGACCTGTCATCAGATAAAACAGTGTCTCAGAAATTATACAGCTTGGGCATAAAAATGCTGTCCCATAGAGAATGTGGATCCTATGAAGCAGCTGATCGATTAACTGGTACTGCATTGTATGTTAAATCTGCAAATATAGTATGGCTAAGTCTTGGACCAGCTAAATCTAGAAAAAGAGTTCTAAAATCATACCAAGATATAGAAACAATAGCTAAACATGATCCCGACAGCCAAGACATTTTAAAAAACAATTTATTGGACACATACTACCCAAACAGGAGTACCACTTTGGAAACCATGTGTCTATACCACATAGCCCAAAACTACACATACAAAAATAATATAAAACCTGATGAACAAAACCGTAAATACAAAGTGTCAAACTGTGTAGGCAGCTTAGTAAAACTCACCAAACCAAATTTAATTAATCATATCAAATTGTCATTAAAGACTCCTCAACATAAAGAAGTATTTACATGTCCCTGCTACAACTCTTTAAACCATGGAGAAAAGAAGAAGAAATACTAGATAACTATGCCTCATATGAAGACGCTTTAAAAGCAAATGAAAGCAGTGTAACTGATGTAAACTTTGCCCAGTACAAAACAATGTTGCACAATGAACAGCAACACGAAGAAGAACTCCAGGCCCAACTAGATAAGGACACTCCTGACAGTAGTCAACTTTCTGTCACAGGAAGCCAAGAACCACTGGAAGACCCACTAATAACAAATGAGGCAGAATTAGCTATGATAGAAGTAGAAAACACCATGTGTCAGTATGAAGATAAAGAAGACTTAACTATACTACAATCAAAGCTAAACAATGAGCAACATAGCATTTTTCAAGAAGTAACAAAAAAAATTGCACATGGTGTACAACATGAAAACAAAGAATGCACCTGTCAAAATTACAAACCTATACTATTGTATGTCAGTGGTGAAGCTGTTTCTGGCAAAACATTCCTAATCAAATTCATGAGTAAGTTCCTTCAACAATTGACAAACAACAAACTGTCAGCTGTTGTCACTGCCCCCACAGGGTTAGCTGCCTACAACATAGGTGGTGTCACTTTACACTGATTACTACTCCTGCCAGTAGAACAGCAAAACAAATTAGATTATTACAAACTTTCTGCAGAAGCTGCAATGGAACTACGCAGAGTATTGAAACAAATGAAAATGCTACTAATAGATGAAGTGAGCATTGTGTCCAACCTAATGTTGGCTTTGATTCACCTCAGATTACAAGAAGTACTCAAAACAAACTATGAAGAGCTCTTTGCAGGAAAACACATTATTGTTTTCGGAGATCTTCTTCAATTGACACCAGTTAAAGTTGAGCCTATTTTTAAAACATTAGGACACAAACTCTGCCGTAAAACTGTTGGCAGCATAGGAAATGTCAACCTTTGGCAACATTTCCAATACAGAGAATTAACAGAAAACATGCGCCAATCTGCAGATCTAACTTATGCCAACATTTTAAAAAGTTTGAGAGTTGGTATACTTTCTAAAGAAGCAGAAGCAATATTGAAAACCCGGCACATTCATGCACTTTATGGTGATAATGCATGTGCTACAGATGTTATGGAATAATTAGCCCACAAAAATGTCAATTGTATGGCCTTAATGCCAACTCTTGTAAACTGTTTCAAAATCAATGAAATAATGTTAAGTAAAGAAATGCAACCAATAATGGAAATTAGCGCCACAGACAAACTAGATGTACATGGAATGACACTACCCATGTGTGCCCAATCCACAACAAGACTAAATAGTTTAGAAAAATCAATCTCAAACACAGCAGGCTTGGAAAAGATATTAAAATTATCCTTAAATTGCAGAGTAATGCTGAAATGTAACCTTGACGTGGAACAAGGACTAGTTAATGGAGCACTGGGTACACTTGTTGGCTTTCAAACATACCCACGTGACAACAAAATTCAGTTTGTCAATATTCTCTTTGACAAACTTTCAGAAGTAAAAAGAATAGGACGCTCAACAGCTTGATTCCTTCTCTTCAAAGACATGTATGTACGCAGAGAACAATTTTCTCTAACTCTTGCATACGCAGTCCCCATTCATAAATCAAATGGTCTTACCCTAGACAAAGTAGCACTATCACGCTTACATAAACTTGACGGTCTATTTCTAATCAACTTTGGTGAAAGTAAAGTAAACACTGATATTCCTTGCATTTTAGAATACAATAGACTTCGTTCACTATACACTCCCCATCTAAACACATATTCTGTTCCACAAAAAGTAAAACATAAAAGAAAAATAAATCAAACAGAAAAGCAACAGGATGTCACTGCAAATCCTCCAAAGAGAGTAAAAGAAAGTAATACTTCATCAAGTGCCACAAGCAAAAAAGAATCAATCAATTAGGGAAAGTAAACAAGGTACTTCCTCAAAGAAGGAAGACAAACTCCAAAAAAAGCAGTCAGATACAGAACTACCTGGTCCATTTAAACTCTCAAATATAGTTGGTGTAAGTTGCTACACAAATGTAGCAATGAATATTCTATTTCAATTACCACCAATTGTTGAGAACATTTACTTACACAGTACAGACCCATTGTGTTTGCAAATGTTAGTACTTCACAGAAACGCAGCAAACAATCCTGACAACACGTATAGTGTTTATGGAATAAGACAACAATTGGACTACTTTGCTGGAATGGTGAAATTCACTATAAACTCACAGGAAGATCCACAAGAATTTCTAATGTACTTACTATTAATACTGGAAAACAAAAATATACCTATAAATGAAATCTTCTAGATTTCATACATGTGGAAACATACATGCACTCTCTGCAACAATGTGACACAAGAACAAATCCCCAATGAACGCTTTGTGTATATATCAATACCTAATTGGGAATCCGTTCCATTTCAGCAACTTGTACAAAATGCAAACCATGGTAGATTATGTTCTACCTGCAATTCAGATAATCGCTCCACGTTGGTAATACAAACACATAGTAAATATGTACTACTAATGCTTCTAAGTTACAATGCAGATGGTACCAAAAACTACTGCAAGCTGACTGGATTCACAGATGGTCAAATATCACTTGGTAGGAAAACCTTCACAACAATAGGTATAATCTAACAAGCAGCAGCCACAACCAATTCAGGGCATACACTCATATATAAAAAAGAAATGTGGATGGTTTGAACGTAATGATAGTACCATTACTCTAAAGCAAATATTACCAGCAAATCTTACAAACGCTTATTTAATGTTCTTAAAACCAAAATTTGATAACTAAACTGTACTTAAACCTTAGGTACACTTGTAGTAAAAAAATATAAACTGTCACAATAAAAGCTATCTAACTGCCCAAAGGTGCTACAACAACTAATCAGATAATTTAATACCACTCAAATAGAGAAAAAAACAGCCAGTTAGAATACGCCAATTGGTATCTAACTGTCCCAAAATTTAGAACTATCCAAACAGATAAATCAATACCACGAAATTATGTAAAAAAATAAACAGTTAGAATACGCCTACTGGTATCTAACTGCTTCAAAATTTTACAATATCCAAACAAATACCTAATATCTTACTGCTTCCAAATACTGGCTTATAACAATGTTCCTTATAAATTTGTTTTTGACCCAAAGTTATAAGCCACTATGAGTGTGATATGCTGTGGTGCTTGTGGCCAGAGCATAGACTCTTGAATGCATGGCATATGAGTGTGATATGCTGCGGTGGTTGTGGCCAGGGCATTGAGTCTTGAGTGCATGGTCAAATGGCCATTCACTCAACATTCTATACCGTGGCCACAACCACCGCAGCATATCACACCCATAGATTCAAGCATTGCAACCATTTTAATGTCCGCGGACACAAGGAAGTTCCTAGAACACATTCAACTTTCCAGAGGACGATACGGAGAGCGTCCTCAGGACCCCCTCATTTTCTTTATGTACGAACATTTCAGGACACCGCGAGTGTTCTTAGAACACTTTCAGCTTGACAACGAACAATACAGACAACGTCTTCAGGACACCCCCTGCGAACATTCCAGGACACCACAAGTCTTCTTCGAACACTTTCAACTTGACACTGAATCCATTCTGCTTATTTATGAACATTTCAGTACAGCCATGTCGTCCGCAGACAAATCGAACACAACAAAAGCGTCTAGCACATAAAAAAATACAACATTGCACCTATCTCATACTCCCCCACCCTCCGCAAACACTCTTACACACCAACACACTTTACTAAATACAATTTTTAAACCAAGTTTCACCTCGCTGTCCACGGTCGTCCGCTAATGCAAGATGTCGTGTGCCACCAAAAATCTGACGCACTCCAGGCCCCACGCCGTCCAATCAGCGAACACATCGGATGTCTGCGGACATCGCGCAAGCTGCTCGGCTGATCAGGGCACTGTCCGCGGAGTGAACCGGGAAGTCCGTCCGCGAAGCAAACGGAGATATCACTAATTTTTTGCCTTACATTTTGGTCATTTTAAAAAAAACTACTGGAAAGATTTACACCAAATTTGCAAAAGCACGCTTTCAGGACCAAGCCCCCGCTCGTGCCGTAAATTTGTGTAAATCCGCCCAGCGGTTTGGGCTGTAGGCATGCACAAAGTTTGTTCTCATTATGTCTATTTGAAAAAACAAAAGTCTTGGGACCCCCCCTATAACTTTGCCCCCCCTGGACCAAACCTCTCCAAAAATATTCAGAGTGGGCCATATACTTTTTTTGCAAAGTTTGGTGAGGATTCGTCCAGAGGAAGCGAAGTTATAAGCCACCCAAAAAATAATCTTCCTATGGAAACACCAACTTAACCATAACTACACTTCCACAGGCAGAAATGAAATGAAGCATTTGAAAAACATTACAGCATTCATAGCCCCTGCTGCAGATACCCTGTTGTCTGTGTCTGCCTGTACCTGATTTGTAGTTTTGCTGAGAAAGGCATGTGGATGTTCAACTCCCCCATACATTGCAATCTTCAAGGCCTAAATGGTACAATGTGCAATGTGTTAAATAGGGCAAAGTGGAGAGCAGGGAAAGGAAATGAAAATAGACCACCCTGTTAGTATGCTCTCAGGAAGGCAGGGGGGGGTTGGTTAGGTGTCAGTCATTGTATCTGCAGTCCAGTTGAAGCTTGGTATGTCAGGCCAATCCCTTTACAAGATCAGTGGTAGCACAATCCAACATATCAGGCTTGTGCCTTTAGAGGTCTGAAAGAGGGGATATATAGCCAGTGCATGTGTTAGGCATGTGACCCGTGGCACCCAGTGTGATAACTTTGTGTCAAATACCATATTGGGATTGTGTTTATCCCAATCAAGAGAAAAAGGTGGGGTTTGACTAGGGAAAAGGTCCATGGAAAGCCTTTCGCAGATGGGGCTGGTTGGAGGGAATTTGACAACAATTCATTGCCTTAGAGAGGCTGGTGGGGCTCGTGCAGTGCCAGTTGAATGTCTGTGAATGGCTTTGGAAAAAATGCTGGAAAGTGTCAGGTCAGGATGTTGTGGTCCCTGTATCTCTATGAGTGAAACAGGTGAACATCTGTTATTTGGAATAGTGACTCATGAAACCGTGATCTCTGTTCAAGCCCCCTGCCAGTGTTTTGAAAATGTGCAGGCATTTGCATTCATAGGAGTTTCTGTCTTTATCATGTAATGAAATTACCCTGCAGTACAGCAATCTTGAGATCATCAAGGGTATGATTAGCTTCTGAAAAATGTTCTCCCACTGGACTCCCGTTAGTACATTGCTTCACGCTTTGAAGATAGAGGCTCATGCTTTTATATAGAGGGTGACTAGTTTCCCCAACATAGTAACCACATCTGGGACATTTCATGCACATAATCAAGTAAACAATATTGGTGGATGGAGATGTAAACATTCCATAATTGTGTAGTCCTGCCCCGTTTGGGGTATCTTGATTGTGTCTGAAATGTTGATATGTGGGCAGGTTAGGCATCTTTTGTTTCTGCAAGGTACAGTTCCCTAATCTGTTAATCTGTGCTATTTGTGTGTACTTTGCTTCTGACCATTGTTCCCTTCAGATTGGCTGGTTGTCTGAAAGTGAGGAGGGGCATGTCTGGAAAAAAGATTTTCGGACGTTCATCTTGTTGCAGGATGGGTTGGAGTTTCTTAGCAATCTTGCAGAGAGCTTTAAGCTCTGGATTGTATGTTGCTACCAGTGGCACCCGGGTTTGTGTCTCGTTTGCTCTGTATTCTAAGAGGTTGCTCCGGGTGATCCGTGTTGCCCTTTGAATCTGGCTGTCCCCAATTATGTGGTTGTATCCACGTTTATGAAGTCTGATCTCAAACTTAGTATGTTTTTATCCCGGGTCCTTGTGTCTGAGCATATTCCATTGTAGCTTAATGCGTGGCTGAACATTGTAGCATGTTTTCTGTGCACTGGGTGGAAGCTGTCACTCTTCATGTAGCTGGCACAGTCAGTTGGTTTGCAATATACTATGGTCTGTAGCTGGCCATCTTTTGTTGTTATGGTAGTGTTGAGGAAATGTACTTTTTCAGGAGAGTTGGAAAGTTTGAGGTTGATTGTTGAGTGGAATTCATTAAATCTTCTGTTGAAGTTTAGGAGGTCCTGTTCGCCAGCAGTCCAGATCAGGAGGATGTCATCGATAAAGCGCAGGTATTTCAAAGGTCTGCAGTCACAGGTGTGAAGGAAATCCTTCTCTAATTGTGCCATGAATACATGTACATACTGCAGTGCCGTCTGAGTGCCCATGGCCGTCCCCATCATTTGGAGATACGTATCAGTGCCAAACGTTAAATAGTTGTGGGTCAGGATGAATTATATGCACGTGCCTATACTGTCAGCAAGTGGGTTTTGATTACCAAGAGCATTCTTACATGCCTCTGTACCATTGATGTGGGGAATGTTTGTGCAGAGTGACTCCACATCCATGGTTGCTAGCAATGTGGGCCCATAGGAGGGAGGCCTATATCACCCAGTCACATTTATATATATATGTATATTCAAAGAAAAAACTTTGTTAAAGGGACGTTATGGTTTCAAGTAAAATCGAAAAACCACAGAAATTTGCCAGTTATGTAAACAACCATAACTCGCGCCACCATCGTGCACTGCTAAGACTAACATCCAGGACATCAAAGATGACATCACAAATGTCATTGATGACATCACTGATGACATCACATGTAAAATTAATTTTGATGAAAAGTCCCTACAAGGAGTTGTGTTTATATTGTTGGTAACAAGATGTAAGGGATGATCAGGAGACCTATCATATACTATTTAATCTATTAAAGAATGTACTCATCTAATATCATTGTATTGGAGTGTTGTTGTTAATACAGAAACCTAATCATATATAAACATAGGCAATGACTGCAGCATGCACCATAGAAGTACACTACACTATTTATAATCTTGTAATTTCGGATAGTACAATAATGAATGCTACCAATCAGAGTTTTGAGTAATGTTAAACATGTAATAACAAGCTAACAATTCAAGACTTACAGCACTTGTGCTGGTACAAACAATACATATGAAGAACCACAATGCATAAAAATCAGAGACACATAAAGGGAAAGTAAAGTAAGGAAGAAAGAAACTGCATCATCAGAAAATGTTAATGATATTAAAGATCATCTTCATGTGTACAAATTAATTGTGTGTTTGAGGCCTGCTCGTTTCCCCAGGTATGTGCACCATGAGCTGAGACCAAACCCTAAGGAAAGTACTTAAAGAACATATGACAAGGTTAACGTCTAGATATATAGCACCTTTTTCAATGTTATTATTCTGACTGCCAGTGAACAAAACAACCTGGTCTATATATGTCAATAAACAAAAACAAATGGCCCAGATATGTGATGTCATCAGTGATGTCATCAATGACATTTGTGATGTCATCTTTGATGTCCTGGGTGTTAGTCTTAGCAGTGCACGGTGGTGGAACGAGTTATAGTTTTTTAGTTTACCATAACTGCCGAATTTCTGGGTTTTTTCGATTTTACTTGAAACCATAACGTCCCTTTAACAAAGTTTTTTCAGTGAATTTCAAAGTTTTTATTATTGCAACTTAACCATAACGTCCCCTTAGCAAAGTTTTTTCATTCAATTTCATAGGTTTTTATTAGTGCAACTTAACAATAATGTCCATTTAACAAAGATTTTTCAGGGAATTTCATAGGTTTTTATTATTCAAACTCAGCCAGAACGCCCATTTAAAAAAGTTTTTTCAGTGAATGTCATAGGTTTTTACCAGTGAATGCTATTTTCCTACAACTTACTAATATCATACTTACCCAATATAGCAATGTGTGTGTCCATTTTACAAAGTGTCACCTTAAAACTCTGCCATTTCCCACCTTCTGGAATCATTTTTAACACTTCTATACACTTTTTGTAACTGATTCAACTAGTTTTGCATCCGTAGCCATCTACGAACATCTGACTTTATAGCGGACCTTCCGGACAGTGCCACATGAACATACGCTGGCGTGAGGCATGATGACATGTCGGAGAACCCGTCCACACTTCACAATCAGATCTCTGCTGGCAAATTTCTCGGGTTTTTCAGTTTTACTTGAAACCATAACGTCCCTTTAACTAAGTTTTTTCATTGAATTTTATAGGTTTTTATTAGTGCAACTTAACCATAACATCCCTTTAAGAAAGTTTTTTCATTGAATTTCATAGGTTTTTATTAGTGCAACTTAACCAACACCCCTTTAACAAAGTTGTTTCAGTGAATTTCATGGGTTTTTACCATTTTACCAGTGCATGCTATTTTCCTACAACTTACTAATATCATACTTACCCTGTATATCAATATGTGTGTCCCATATACAAAGTGTCACCTTAAAACTCTGCATTACCCACCTTCTGGAATCATTTCTAACACTTCTATACACTTTTTGCAACTACTTCAACTAGTTTTGCATCCGTAGACGTCTACGAACATCTGACTTCGTAGCAGACCTTCCGGACAGTGCCACATGACCATACGCTGGCGTGCAGCAAAATGATGTGTCTGAGAACCCGTCCGCACTTCACGATAAGATCTCTGCTTCGCAGACAGTTCAGAACTGCATTTTCTAATGATCTAGGAACTTTCAACTTCAAAATTTCCCCTGCACAACTCCAACACCTATTCCTAGTCATTATCCATTAACAATCTAGTACATAGTACATACTTTTAGCAAAACTGATATTTCTCTTAAAATGGCATCAGCTAATGCCATCCCTCCTCCCCAAGAGCCACCACCACTTCTGTAATCAAGGAGCATGGAAACACTGCCCCCTACCTTAGAAATAACACACATGCAACATTTTCCCTTGTCCACCTACCCCTCCATGTGTTTGGTTCCTCTTCCTTCATTTCCCTCCCCACCTTTAGTTCTCAGCTCTCCTGCCAAAAAAGAAATACATCCAAAAACAACAAAAGACATATTCCTTTAGGAACCACCTTTCACAGTTAAAAAATAGAACTAAAAAAAACATGTATAGACTCCATCTACTTTATATTTTCCAACAATACCATTTGCATTTTGTGTTATGCTAACGGGAATATTGTGGCGTTCATCCTCCATTCCAGGGAATGGAATGGTGGATACCGGCCCAGCATCCCAAGTTATCAGCCCAAGCGAAGTGAGGGTTGATAAAGAGGTCTCTGGACCATTATCCCCCCATTCCAGCCCCTGAAGCGGGGGATGAAGTCCATTGCATGAGGCATTCCTGACTGCGCAAGTTCATATAGCACTGATACCTTCCATAAGAATCAATGGGAAGAGCCCACCAATAGCATGCCGTTTCTGACCAATCTTTGCACACGTCAGAAACAGATCAAGGAGTCACCAAAGCTACTCCTTGATCTTCGGTGAAAAGAGGGACCCGCCGAAGTATCCATGCCTTTCGCAACACTCATGCAGTGCGCCTTAGCTGATTACTGCTCTGCACAGACGGCAGAGTTCTTCACTGGTGCCTGCCAGAGCAAACATGGCGAAATAACTCTTCTGGTGATTGCAAACGATTGCAACTGCTATCCTCTGGTGCGAGAATAATGGGCGCAGTCGGTTGGAATCATACCATTGTGCAGGGATCAGAATGATGATCACTGCAATGCATGAAAATGGTCTGACACTCTGCAGAGGTGGCGGGGTTCCTGCACTTTGTAGGAACTTCTCATGCACCACCTCAATGACAATGGGTGCATAAGGAGGACAAGCACGGCCCCCATGTTACGTGTTGGCTCTCGGCATTCGTCTCATTCCTAATGAGGCTGTACGCTGGCAGACCTGGGAGACGACTAAGCCATTCATGTCTTTATTTTGAAGGTAAATTGCAACTCTCGATTTGTTAGTTCATTCCATAAGAACCAACTCGTGATTTTTGCACGTTTTATTTTTTCTTCAACTCTGGGTTTGGCACCACTGTTTAAAAAAATATATATAATTTTTTTAAAAATGATTATTAGGTCATTTGGTTTACAAATCGAAAACCTTTAACCCAGTGTTAATTCATAGAATACTTCCTTCATGTCATTAAAAAAAAAGATAGAACAGCATACAAAAATAAAAAAACACGGTCAGGCACCGAGGGTGTGAGGGACACGCTCAAGGAAAGACTGGTCAAACAAATACTGTTTTAGTAGCGGGGCAACTATTGCATCAATGCTTTGACCACTGCAAACAATCATAACTGAGTCAATATGGACTGGAAAGTCATAGGGCCTCATTACACGGATGGCGGTAAGGGTTTACCGGTACCAGTATTTTACCGGTACCGGTAAATCCTTACCGCCTTACTACGAGGTCCCTTTGCGGGTTGGGGAATTTAACGCCTGCTTTTTGCAGGCGTTAAAAACCAACCCGCAAAGGGACCCAGGGAGCTAATTACGGTACCGCAATTTGCGGTGCCGTAATTAGCGCCTTCCCCATTCCCATTATGCCCTATGGGGCAAAAATGGGAATGGGGAAGGGCAATGGTGGAAGGGGGAATTACTGCCCCGCCAACCTTGGAATGGGGTGGTAATTCCCCTTTCCACCAAGGTGGTGCCGGTATTTTACCAGCATGAACCATGGCGCTAATAGCGCCATGGTTCTCCGCCATCCGTGTAATGAGGCCCATAGTCCTACATTTATTTCAGAATCACACCACGGGCTTCATAAAAACAAGTACACAAGTAACACTGTCGCCATAAAAAGGTATGCACACAAAATAAAATCCATAAAGTTCAACTACAAATCTTCGGAGCGTGATCCTAAGCATGTCATTAGATGCTTCCTGGTGAACAGTGCATATCTCAGGAAAGACAGTAGTGCCCACCCAACACGAGTGACTCCACCCACAACAAATAGGTCAAAGCAGGTCGATACTGAACAAACCCCATCTCTTGTAACAATGGTCTGAGTATTTGCCCTCTCATTCGTGTATAAACCAGGCAGAAGATGGACAGTTCTTCACCAGGGTGCATTGCACAAAGGGCAAGATTGATTGCTCGTGTCTCTTGACCATGCTGCCACCACGGCTCGTAAGAGGACACAGTCAAAATGTGCCTTTGTTATGAGTGTTCACTGGAAAGGGGTCTTGGCCCACAGCAGGTAGCTTAGTGGGCCAGGTGCCATGATAACTATGAGCCTCCTGTTCTGGGGTTTCATATTCTCATAGGACTCTCAATACACAAATGGATGACACGATTCGAATTTCACCAGCAGAATATCAGGTGGTGGTACAAATGGGCCGCATGATCTTTACCTGGAAAGTCAGAGCCGCTTTTAGTACCTGCAGTCAAGCACACTGACAGTCTGTACTGTGCAGCAAAGGACAGGACAGGATTAACAACCGGATTCCAGTGTCATGCACCAAAGGTTAAGTTAAAGCAAAGTTGGCAAGCACAATCTCTCCCCATCTGAAAAACACCCCTTGGAACCAGTCCCAAACTTATATCTGAAAATAATACAATTTTCTAAAAAATAATCCAACCATTGCATCTGGAACTCTATTATTTGCTCCGGTGGTGCTCAGAAAAATTGTAAACCTATTGCGCAGGTATCAAATAGACAGATCAAATGTCCTGACCGCAGCTCGCCGCAGTGTGACAAATTTCGCTCTGCCAAGCCATCAGCGTGTTTCAAGCACTTCAAGGCTGTTGCCACGGGGCTCTAAATATCATTAGCTGTTAAGAAAAGCTTTAAAAGTCCACCAAAAAACCAACAGAGCAGAGTTAGAAATGAAGGCAGAAGTGATAGTGCTAAAATAATGCACTTACTTGTGATTCTTAAGCGTAGCCCTTGAAACTAAAGCAAGAGCAGCCCTGCACATCAATGTGCCATTGAAAGCGCTGTTTGGGTTGGCAGTGAGTGCTCGGTTCCCATTCCTGCAGAGGGCTGCTGTGTTTTAGTTGATGCTTCATCCTTTTTATTTGCATTTCAACTGGATTGTTATTTGTCTGTGCTGTCCAGTTGAAGAAAGGACCAGGGAACTTTGAAAGAAAAACAACTGTACAGCTCCTCTCTTTCTCTCTCTGATCAGACAATGGCTTTCCACTCTACCAGACCTATCGCGTTTCTCTTTGTCATGCTTTGGAAAGCCATCCTGTCCTGTTTTTTTCTTTGAATGTGGTTCCTTATTATTAGAAAAGTGACAGAATCCGCAAGAAAACAACATGACTGGATATCCTTTGGAAAGATGACAGGGGGAAACTTGAAAGCTGTGCTGTTTTGACTTATAGCCCTTAATCCTAATATGCATCCTTTTAGCAAGTGCAGGCTATGTGCTAAAAGAAAAGACTGCATTGTGCATGCTTTTCGTTTACCATGGGGGCGCAGACATTGCTCAGAAGGCTTTTTGAAGACCAGAAGGAGCCAGACGTTACTGAACCTTGTGCGTGTGTCTATGCCTAACTACATTGTCTTGGCATTCCCAAAAAAACAAAAACTGACAGTGAGCAAGCCAAAGAATCCCAAGATCACAAAGAGCAAACCAAAGAATCCCAAGATTACAGCGAGTTCACCAAAGAATCCTAAAATGACAATGAGGAAACTAGGGGTGTAGAATAGTAGATTTCAGTATTTGGCTGAATACTGAATATTTGGAAAAGTAATCGGCAGTAGCCGAATACGGAGCAGAATAGTTATGCAGACAAGAAAAACACTTTTTAAATTAAAAACAAACTCTTTATTGCAGTTTGTTTGCTTGTCATCTACGGAAGATGTTTGTGTAAACCATGAAAGGAATACATTATCAGAAAATAAACTGTTCAATACCAGCACAGTTTGTATTTTTGTCCATTTATAGGTGTTGTTTGTTGGGCGATGCCCAAGTAACTAAGACTAGGTATTGGAAGACAGGGATGTGTCTACTTGTACTTTTAAATGTTCCTCATGGGCCTGCCCTCCTTTATCCTTTATGCTCCAGCGAGGCACTGAAACACGAAAGGAATGATTACAGCCATTAGCACCATGCATCCTGCTGAAGTGCTACTGAATACAAACCTTTGGGATACTAAAGCCATGGATTTTACCTGTGGTACGGAGGGGGGGATGAGTCATTTGAAAAAATAATATGTTATCAATAGATAGTATTTCTCATTCTTTTTCGGGTGGGGTATGTTTGTGTCATTTTGGGACATAGTAAAAGACACCAGGCAAAACTATGGGCCAATTCATGGAATCCAGTGTAGAAGTAGCACAAGCGCCGCGCACCGAGAGGGAGCGTGCGCCACGCGTGCACCAGCCGTGGTGCAAACCAGCAATTGCGTGGAACGCGTATTCATGGATTTTCCAGGGCATCAGTAGTCGTGGCGCAATGAACATCAAGGAGCACCTGTAACACCCCCAACACGGCCGTGTGCAGGAAAAAGCCAGTGAACTGCCTAATACGGCGCGAGGCCCCGCACCATCCGTGGGCTAGCACACAGCCCCCCCATCGTAATCACATGAAAAATCAGCACGCACCTCGGTTGCACCAACCAAATTGCATGTAACGGCCCACGCTTACCACTTCCGCACTGCAGTGTAATCGTGTACCCCGGTCGCACCAGTATAATCGCATGTAAAGGCCTGTGCATACCCTTCCGCACCCCAGCATAATCGCATGCCCCAGTCGCACCAGCCAAATCACGTGGAAAGGCCTGTGCATACCCTTACGCACACCAGTGTAATCGCATACACCAGTCGCACCAGCCAAATCGCGCGGAAAGGCCTGCGCATACCCCGGTCGCACCAGCCAAATCACATGGAAAGGCCTGCACATACCCCTTCCGCACCACTGTGTAATTGCGTACCCCGGTCGCACCAACCAAATCACGTGGAAAGGCCCGCACGCACCACTTCTGCACCCCAGCGTAATCGTGTACCCTGCTGCACCAGCCAAATCGCGTAGAAAGGCCTGTGCGTACCCTTATGCACACCAGCGTGATCGCATACTCCAGTCGCACCAGCCAAATCGCATGGAAAGGCCCACACATACCCTGGTCGCAGAAGCCAAATCACGTGGAAAGGCACACTCGTACCCCTTCCACAAACCAGCATAATTGCGTACTCCGGTTGCTCCAGCCAAAACGTGTGGGAAGGCACGCGTGTACCCCTTCTGCACCCCAGCGAAATCTCGTACCCCAGTCGCACCAGCCAAATCGCGTGGAAAGGCCAGCGCGTACCCTGGTCGCACCAGCCAAATCACATTGAAAGGCCTGTGCATACCCCTTCCGCACCACAGTGTAATCGTGTACGCCGGTCGCACCAGCCAAATCGCATGGAAAGGCCCACGCGTACCCCTTCCGCACCACAGTGTAATCGCGTACCCCAGTCGCACCAACCAAATCACGTGGAAAGTCCCATGTGCACCCCTTCCACACCCCAGCGTAATCGTGTACCCTGCTGCACCAGCCAAATCGCATGGAAAGGCCTGTGCGTACCCTTATGCACCCCAGCGTAATCGCATATCCCAGTCGCACCAGCCAAATTGCATGGAAAGGCCCACACATACCCTGGTCACAGAAGCTAAATCACGTGGAAAGGCACGCTCGTACCCCTTCCACAAGCCAGCATAATTGCGTACCCCGGTCGCACCAGCCAAAACACGTGGGAAGGCATGCGTGTACCCCTTCCGCACCCGAGCGTAATCACGTAACACCGTCGCACCAGCCACATCGTGTGGAAAGGGTTGCGTGTACCCCGGTCGCACCAGCCAAATAACATGAAAAGGGCTGCACGTACCCCTTCTGCACCCCATCAAAATCGCATACCCTGGTTGCACCAGCCAACTCACGAGGAAAGGGCGGCGCTTGCAGCCATCAGACGTGAACACACCAGGCAGGCAGCCTACACCACATGGGACACGCCCCCATCAGCCGTGACCATACCCGCAGGCAGCCCACACCACATGGGACCCCCATCACCCGTGTCCATACCCCACAGGCAGCCCACACCACATGGCACCACCATCACCTGTGACCATACCCCGCAGGCAGCCCAACCACATGGGAGGCCCCCATCACCCATGACCATACCCCGTAGGCAGCCCACATCACATGGGAGGCCCCCCACCACCTGTGACCATACCCTGCAGGCAGCCCACACCACATGGGACCCTCCATCACCCATGACCGTGCCCCACAAGCAGCCCACACCACATGGGAGCCCCCCATCACCCATGACCATACCCGCCGGCAGCCCACACCACATGGGATCCCCCCATCACTGTGACCATACCCCGCTGGCAGCCCACACCAGATGGCCCAACAATCACCTGTGACCATACCCAGCAGGCAGCCCACACCACATGGGACCCTCCATCACCCATGTCCATACCCGCAGGCAGCCCAACCACATGGGAGTCACCCATCACCCATCACCATACCCGCAGGCAGCCCACACTACATGGGAGGCCCCTATCTCCCATGACCATACCCCGCAGGCAACCCACACCACATGGCCCCACCATCACCCGTGACCATACACCGCAGGCAGCCCACAACACATGGGACATCCCCATCACCTGTGACCATACCCAGAGGCAGCCCACACCACATGGGAAGCCCCCCATCACCCGTGACCATACCCTGCAGGCAGCCCACACCACATGGGAGGCCCCCCATCATTCGTGACCATACCCCACAGGCAGCACACACCACATGGGAGGCCCCCCATCACCCGTGACCATACCCTGCAGGCAGCCCAACCACATGGGAGACCCCCATCACCCATGACCATACCCCGTAGGCAGCCCACACCACATGGGGGCCCCCCATCACCTGTGACCATACCCCGCAGGCAGCCCACACTAAATGGCCCAACCATCACCCATGACCATACCCAGCAGGCAGCCCACACCACATGGGACCCTCCATCACCTATGTCCATACCTGCAGGCAGCCCAACCACATGGGAGTCCCCCATCACCCGTGACCATACCTCGCAGGCAGCCCACACCACATGGCCCCACCATCACCCGTGACCATACACCACAGGTAGCCCACAACACATGGGACAACCCCATCATCCGTGACCATACCTACAGGCAGCCCACACCACATGGGAGGCCCCCCATCACCCATGACCATACCCCACAGGCAGCCCACACCACATGGGAGGCCCTCCATCATTCGTGACCATACCCCACAGGCAGCACACACCACATGGCCGCACCATCACCTGTGACCATACCCCGCAGGCAGCCCACACCACATGGCCCCCCATCACACATGACCATAACCTGCAGGGAGGCCCCATCTCATGGGACACCCCAGCACCCATCACAGCAACCTGCAGGCAGGCCCTGCCTCATGTCCCCTCCCCACACCTGTGACAGCAACTTGCAGGCAGCCCGACTCATGTCTCCCTCCCACACTGTAACGGCAACCTGCAGGCAGGCCCCACCTCATGGAACACTCCCAGCCCACGTCACAGCAACCTGCAGACAGGCCCTGCCTCATGTCCCCCCCCCACTCCTGTGACAGCAACCTGCAGGCAGGCCCCGACTCATAGAACACCCCCACCCCCAACACACTGTGGACCGATAGACATAAATGCAGCAGATGTGAAATGAAATGCCACCACACGCTGCACACTCCAAGTGCACCTTAACACCCATCGATTGTTCATGCACACCACAACATGCCGCATGCCACTGGAAGGCAAACATAACACATGCATGCATGCGTGTACACACATGAACAACATAGGCCAACATCATGGACATAGAACAGAGTAAGCAAGAGTGAAACTTGGGCTAAACCATCCAGACCAGACACCACTTTGATTTACTATGAAAATATATATATAAAAAACAGTACTTAAGTCATACTCATATAAAAATGAAATGAAAGCACCATGAAATGAGTCAATAAATAAGAGTGTCAAAGAGCAAAAACATTGGATGCGAACAAACTAAAAATGAAATCAAAGATGTGGTCCATGTCCGTGAATGTAGGTCCAAATGAAAACACAATTGAAAACAAAACCATTACTTCATGGTGAACATAAAAACATGGTGAAAAAGATAACTGTTAGGGAGAATTCTCAAAATGTGCTGATTTCCCTTACCTTTTGAGACCCCCAGCAACTTTGCTGGATTTCTAGGATTTGATTTTTTGCCTGGGAAGAGTGAGAGCCTTTTTTCCCACTCTTCCATGTATTTTGTGTGTGTTTTACTTTTGTGTTCTTTGGTTATGGAGTTTTAAAATAACTCCATAGGCATCATCTTTTTCTGTGTGTTACACAGCACCCTCAGTGCAGTGGCACAGGGGTGTCTTTCAGACTCCCCCAGGTTTAAATACGTTCTCTGGGACTGACTACCATCTCCCAGAGCATGTAAAGTTAAAATGGTTTTACTAGTCTTTTTAAATGTACTGACCCAGCACAAACTATCTTACTATATAGTGCTGGAGGGGTTGCCTAGCTTCCCCTGAGTCAAAACACTCATGTAACAGTCAAATGTTACCTTTTCCTTCTTTAAATGGCTTGTGGCAGTGGTTTAGATCAACTACTGTGATTTTTCCAGACTGCTAACAATGGTAGCAAAAAATCAGGTCAGCCATGTTTTTCAATATGGTGCCCAAGACCTATCTGTAAAAACAGACTCTTTTTCGCCATTTCTTCTTATGTTTGTTTCTGCGCGCCAAACCAGGTTTGGTCCCTTTGTTCGTTGGCCTTTGGCGGGCTTCAATGCTGAAGCCCTCCTCTGATGCCCGAATGTCTGGGGTCGACAGGATGTGACAGAGGTGCCCAAAACTCCCTGTGCCAAGACTCCTAGGAGTCTGAATGCACTCTGGTGTGATTGGCCGCTGATTGTCCGTCTGTGTGAGTGACAGCCAGGCCGGAATGAATGGGGGAAAACTGTTTAAAAACAGGTCTCTGGGACTTGGAAAGCAGAGTCGACCACTGGAACAAAAGAATCGAAGACGAACTGAAGGAAGAGGACTGCTGAAACTCCTGGATGACCGGTGAAGCCCTGCTGCAGGTCCGAATTGCCTGAAACTCCAATCAACAGAGAAGCCCTTCAAGGTTAACTTCTTCCCTTGAGTTTGGTTGGAACAACCAACTTGTAAGCCACCTGGACACCGTCCCCATCTGGTCAAATTTTCATCATAGTGCTGTTGAAAACCGGATAGCCATAGGGAAGAAAACCAACTTGTGGACTTTAAGGCACTCACACCTTAACCAACGTCTTGCTAAGCTTTTGGCCTCATGCCTGGAGCGTGCAGGAACCTCTCAACGTCCTCCTTCTTGTCCCCATGACTGAAGCTCAGGAACAGCGAGATCTGCTCAAACTGCCAAGAACAACTGCCTCAGCTACAGCTCTTCTTCAATTTAAAGGTACTGTGCAAATGCGGCCCGGAACTCATTTCGGCCATCGCAAAAGTTTCCTCAACTTCAAAGGCTTGTCCTTCCCTAAACATTCGTCAAACTTTTCGCCTAGCCAAATTCTTCTAAACTCTGTGGCAAAGACTTAACCGTTTACTACCAGAACTGTGCTATGCAATACAAAGACTTTGAACCATTGACTTTGGCCCAGGTCTATGAGATGAATTGCTGTTTGTAGTTTACTGAAACCGTTTGCCCTGCATATGAATGCATTTGTGCTGTTGATTCTTATAACCATGTCTTTTTACTCCTTTTTAAAAGTATATGAAGTGTCATTTTGCTCCCACTTCAGGAGAGCTAAACTTGTTCATTTACTTACCGGTTGTGTATTTGTGGTTTATTAGTGTGTGATATTGAGCTGCTCTTGCTAGTGTAATGTTTTCAAACTGACTGAGTAAATATATGTCTATTCTTTTACCAAGAAACCTGGAGTAAGTGTTTGTTTGAATCACTGTATTATTTGGTCCTTTGTGTAAAATGTTCTACTGCCCACTTAAACTCTTGAGATAAGTCTGGCTGCTCAGCCATCGCTACCACTTTACTGTGTAGTGCAGGCTTGTACCAAAGGTGAAATTGTGCTTACGCTTGTAGTCCTAATTGCATGTAGTGTTCCCAAAGGGTACTGCATGTGATTCTGCCTAACACTGGTGTACAGCGTTGAGGATATAAAGTATACTTGTTACATTTAGAGTGCTACTTTTACCTTTGTTCAAATAATCCTCACAAGGCTAAGCAACACTAGAGAAGCAATTGTTTTATCATGACTGATATGGAAAGCTACAGACAGGAGATCCTAGTCACTTTAACAGTTGATCAATTGAGAGATACATGTAAAGCTAGGAATCTAACTGTAAAAGGCAAAAAGGTTGAATTGATAGAAAAGTTGTTAGAATCCAAAGTCTGAGGAGTGGGTCTGAAACCCCCACCCCTGCAGTAAATGTGGAAAATGTTGATGAGGATGATAATATGTCAGAGCCCAGCTCCAATATTGTGGATGAGTTAGATGAGGCAGACAAATCTCACAATGTACGCCCTGTTTTACCTCTACCTGCTCATAGGCCTCAACCTTTGACCACAGGGACCCCAGCAGGTCCAACACTAAGTCCTGAATTTGTTTCTTTGGAAATAATGAGACTTGAGTTAGAGTTAAACAAAAATCCAAGCTCAAACTGAAAGCAAACATCAAGAACTTAAACTCAGAGAAATTAATTTGAGTCATGCACTTGAAATGAAAAATGTGTCTCTTGAAACTGGTTATCTCCCAGAGTCCTCTAGGTCTTCTAGTCCTAAGAGGCACTGCATGCTCAAAGATGCAGTAAGTATATATGAGGTTAAGCTTGATATTTTGGATTGGCTGGCTGCTTTTGCATATAACCGTGGGATTCAAGACATTACAGGGAATCAGCTGATTCCTTGCCTTTTTCTATGCTACCCCCTGTTGCAACTGATGTGGTAATGGAGTTGGGGGATATAGACAGAAAGGAGTATGAAACTGTGAAGCTAGCTTTGATAGCTAGATTTGGGAAGACCCCTTCTCAATATCTTAAGAGGTATAGTACCCTCAAAGCATGATGGTACCCCTTGGGCTACCTGGGTGACTGAATGTTTGAAAAACTTAGATGGATGGGTTAATTGTTAAAGAGTGAACACTTATGAAGGTATGAAAAATCTGGTTATGTTGGAATCAATTTATGATGCCTGCTCTCCTGAGCTGACACAACACTTGGCTGACTCTAAGGAAATTGATCCAAAAAAGTTAGCAAGGGCTGCTGACTTGTGGGTTGCCAACAGGGCTATTCACAAGGATTCTGGGGTAACTCAGAAGAAGGATGAGGGGAAGCAGCACAAGAAAGATAACAAGGAGAAGTCTAATACATCCACTCCAAAAGAGGGCCACAGACACAACAAAGGTAAGCCACCTGGGAAACCGAATCAGGCTAGTGGTGCCAAACCAGAAGGAGGTCAGAACAAACCCCCATTCATAAAGACATTTGGAAAATATTATGCCTGTGGGTCAACTGACCATGTGAAAGCTGATCCCAGATGTAAGGGTAAATCTACAGCGATCCACACTGTCTCCTTAGCCTTCTCCCCAGAGGATGAAGTACCATTGGCAAGTGGAAACTTTCACTTACTGGCTGAGGAACCCATGAAAGTCTCAGCCAGTGTTTCTTTAGTATCCCTGGGTCTGTGGGAATATTAGAATTTATATGTGTACAACTCTATTCCAGACAATACTAAAGAGTATTTCAAAGACAATGGGCCTCATTACGAGTCCGGCGGTAACCGCAGCGGTAAAACCACCTGGTTACCGCCGGATTCGTATTACCATTCTGTCTCATTGACTCCCGGAATTACCAGGGCATAACAGCCCTGGTGTCCCGGGAATTCCAGAGGCGGAATTCAGTAAATCCCCATTCCCATTGAGTCCCACCGGACTCAATGGGAATGGGGAAGTGGAAACACCGGCACCATTTTGTGATGGTGCTGGTGTTTCCACATCCGCCTGCAGGCAGGAGGTTTTCAACCCGCCAGGTCAGACCTGGCAGGAAGATACCTCCCGCCTGCAAGACTCGGGATCGGGCGGTCCGGAATTAACAGTGGCAGCAGGTTTACCGCCACTGGTAATTCCGGACTGCCCAACCTGTAATGGGGCCCAATGTTCTTGTGAATGGTCAGGAAACCCTTGCCATCAGAGACACTGAGGCCAGTATAACTGTAGTTTATTAATCATTTTTCAAGGTTGAGGATGTTGCTAAGGCACCCACATTCCTAACTAAGCTTGCTGGAGGCCCTGTCAAAATGCTTCCACAGTTACCAGCTCTCATCCAGTGCAATGACATGACTGTCAAGATACCTGTAAGTGTGCAGAGTGAAGTACCTGGGAGAGTCCCATTGGGGAATGACTTAAAGAGTCTTGAATTTGTATGAAGCACACACGGGCCTCCCAGCAAAAGGAAACAGGAGCAGACTAGGAAGGCCAGAGAGAGCACCTTAACAGTCTCTCAAGATGAGATTATAGAAGAAAATATAACTCCCAGTCCACAGGACTTACTGACTGCAATTTCGAAAAAGAAAGAGGAAAAGGGGAAACCTAAAACCTCCAGGAAGAAACCAGCCAGCACTCCTGTGCTACCAACAAGGACATCCCCGAGAGGAC
The DNA here is from genome assembly GCF_040938575.1 of Ambystoma mexicanum. NCBI lineage: Eukaryota > Metazoa > Chordata > Amphibia > Caudata > Ambystomatidae > Ambystoma > Ambystoma mexicanum. Next base: position 436,322,114 of record NC_090937.1, read on the forward strand.
TGTCCAAAGTCACAGCTGTGACTCCTCCACCAGCTGAGGCTGAGTGTGTGGAACAACCTTGTGTGGTTGAATCAGCTGATGAAGAATCAGAGCTGGAAGAGGACCTTGCTCCTGTTGGGGATCTGGATCCTGCAGACCATCATGAACTGCAGTCTTTACTGGCAGAAGGTGGACCCTGTAGAGCAGACTTCAGCAGAGGTCAAAGAGAGTGTCCTACTCTTGAAGGTCTTTGCCAACAGGCAGCTTTCCAGCTGGATGGGCAAGAGCCAGGTAAGCATAGGTTGTACTGGGAAGATGGCCTCTTCTACGGTGAACCGACTGAGTCTATCCCAGGCGACTACAGAAGACTTGTAGTGTCTCTTGAAAGCAGACTCCAGTTCCTACAGTTAGCCCATGAGATACCTTTGGCTGGTCACTTAAGTTTTAAGAAGAACAAGGAAAGGCTCTCTTTATATTTCTACTGGCCTAAATTGGGGTCTGATGTAGATAAGTACTGCAGGAGCTGTGTCATGGCCACGGGCCCCAGAACACAAAAACCACACCATCAAGTGATGGGACAATGGGTTACTTGACTCACTATGTCCCTTTGAAACTCATAAACACAGGGGCCCTGGCTGGACTCAGTCCTGGCGCCTTTGGCGCCAGGCTCATATAGAGATGTGAGCAGGAGCACTTTATTTCAGTGCAGGAGTGCTTTTATTTTACTTCAGTGCTGGAGTGCTTTTTATTTTACAAGAACTTTCCAGGTGCTGGAAGCCTTTATTCCAGAGAACAACCCCATGTGCTGACTCATCGGGCATGGCTCCCTAGGTCTGGTCTTCAGGTGCTGACTCATCAGGTGTGGCAGGGCGTGGCAGCAGGCAGGCCAGAGCTACTGAGCGTGGCCTGGAAGGGGAAAATATAAACTCACCGATCCCTCAAGCAAACGATTCATGTTACTTGGCACCTCCGTGCAACATGACACCCACCGCTGCCTTGACCAGCTACATGCCTGTGATCCTGCAACAACCGCGTCCTTATCTGGACCCTGGCTCACATCTCATGGAAACGCTCCATCTTCTTGGCAGATCCTGAATCGACGCTGCAGCACCTGCGCTCTCTGTCCCACGAAGCCGAAGTCCTGAAACGCGAAAAGAACACAAGACAAGGTTAGAACTCCCAAAAACACCCAACCCAGGGTTGCGCTGCATTTAAAACCCAACGCGCACCATAAGGCACCATTTAAGGCTACTTACCAGCTGTCAGACCATCTCAGCCCCGCTCCTCTGTACCGCCGGCTTGGCGTCTTCTACCGAAGCTACCGCCGGCACTGCTACACCAGCTGCAAGGGGAGAGAGCAGAGAAAAGAAACATTATATACCAAGGACATAGAACAAACTTTACCAATACAATTACAACAGTCAGAAGGCAAGCGGGCAAGTGGAAACAAGGGAAACACCCACAAGAGAAGTGGACTACTCGCAGCTGGCCTGGACTTCCATGACAAGGGACCAGTGAAGGAACTTGGTTAGCTTCAACAAGCGCCCCTGCCAGAAGCAGCAGGACAGAGAGCTCATCATCATTTAGCAGGTGAGCCTCAAGAGTAGTGCAACCCCAGGGAAGCCACATCCAGGGAGAAGAGGTCTGGAGAAGGGGTCAGGCACCACAAGCTGCATACTCATACCACCCCCTTATATTCACGCAGGAACCGCACTGCTCATCACCGCAGTTCCCCACACAGACGCAGAGGGAGGAACAGACAAGAGGAGTTTCATCCCTGGGAGGGCTGCGACCATGCCCCAATGCCTCCGCAGAGACCAGGTGAGTGTAACAAGCTGTCACACTTGCCAGACCTCTGGCAAGAGTGGAGCCAAGAATGTGGCACCCTTGGTGCCTCTCCCAGTGGTGGGAGTCCCTTTTGAGAGGGTAGGAATCAACATTGTTGGTCCCTTAGACTCTCCAACATCTTCAGGAAACAAGTTTATCCTGGTTGTAGTAGACCATGCTACTAGGTATCCTGAAGCTATACCTATCAGGAATGTTACAGCTCAGGCTGTTGCTAAGGCCCTACTTGGTATTTTTACCAGGGTAGGTTTTCCTAAGGAAGTTATCTCTGACAGGGGATCCAGTTTTATGTCCCATTACATGCAGGCCATGTGGAAAAACTGTGGAGTAACTTACAAGTTCTTAACTGCCTACCATCCTCAGACAAATGGATTGGTAGAGAGGTTCAACTGTACAATGAAGAGCATGTTATGTGCTTTAGAAGAACCCCTTAGAAGAAAGTGGAACCTTCTACTGCAATGCCTTCTATTTGCTTATATAGAAGTCCCTCAGGAGGGAGTTTGATTTAGTCCCTTTGAACTTAAATATGGCCATCCAGTTAGAGGCCCCTTGGCCCTAATTAAGGAGGGGTTGGAGAGTGCTCCTTCCCCCATGCCAGTGAGAGTCACTGTCTATGTGATAGGTCTCTGGGGGTGAATGTCACACATGATGGCAGAAGTATTAGATAACTTGAAAGCAGGTCAGGCTCTGGTGAAGCATTGGCATGACCAGAAGGCCGACATGGTTGAGTTTTCTCTAGACCAGCTAGTTGTAGTTATGGTACGCACAAGGAAGAGGGCCTTACAGGATAAATGGATAGGACCCTTCAAAGTTGTGGGTAAACTTAGAGAGGTCAATATCTGGTGGACTTAGGCAATCCTAAGCAGGCTCCCAGAGTCTTTCACACCAACCGTCTAAAAGCTTATGTCGCAAGACCAGAAGTGGGAGCTTTGCTTCTAGCTTCAGCCCAGGAGGTGGAGGAGCGTGAACAACTACCTGACCTACTCAGAGGCCAGCCTTTAGATGAGAAAATAGAAGGAGTCAATCTCTTTTCTAATTGGACACCTGAACAACAACGGGAGGAGTGCAAGTTTCTGTTAAATCACTTTGCCTCCCTGTTTTCACTATCACCAGGCTTGACCCCTTGGGGCCAGCATGATATTCTCACTAGTGACTGTTTACCTGTTAAAAGCAGAGGTTACAGGATGTCATATCATGTAAGAACCCACAAAAAGGAGGAGGTCAACAAGATGCTTGATCTCGGGGTAATAGAGCCCTCTACCAGTCCACGGTCTAGTCCAGTTGTTCTAGTACCAAAGGCAGGATCCAAGGAGTTGAGATTCTATGTGGACTATAGAGCTCTTAATGCAGTCACCAACACTGATTCCTGCCCTTTAGCAAGGACAGATGAACTGGTGGATAAACTTGGTTCAGCCAGGTACCTCAGTACATTTGATCTCACTTCAGGCTATTGGCAAAAAGCACTGACAAACCATGCCAAGGAGAAAACTGCATTCTCCACCCCAGCAGGCCTCTACCAGTTTAAGGTAATGCCTTTTGGACTAAAGAATGCACCTGCAACATTCCAAAGGTTGATTAATCAAGTTCTGAATAGGATGGAGGACTTCTGCATGGCATACTTGGATGACATTGCAGTGTCAGCCCTACTTGGAAAGAACATGTTGACCACTTAGAACATGTGGTGCAGGCTCTTGAGCAGGCCCATCTAACCATAAAGGTGAGCAAATGTCAAATTGGTCTGAGTAAAGTGGTCTACCTTGGACATGAGGTAGGAGGAGGTGAAATCAGGCCATTGCCTAACAAAGTACAAGCATCGCAGCCGCTTGGGGCGACAGAATGTACGTGGAATCCCTTCTTAGCCCTATTCATGGATCCAAATGGTGCGCAACGTTAGAACAAAAACTGTTCCCCGATTAACACTGTGCTCATCGCTGATATCGCCTCTTACGTTTAAGACTGCTTCTACTGCTAAACCACTCTGTCTAACCAATGGAGCTCGCAATGATCTAGCCCACTGGGCCCTTTTACGTTATCATTCTTGTGCACTACGAAATTTTGCCCAGTCTATAGCGTATAGTACGAACTTATGCCTAGTATATCACTTGCAACTATGTGTCACTACGCGTTATCACTCTAAGTGTCATCATGCTCAACATTGTACCAGCCTTAGCATGCATATGATTTGCTCACCATGCTCACTTTTGTATGCCTCCTAGACTAGAAAAGTATACACCTGCATCATCCATCTATGCCGAAATGACTATGTGCTAAAATAATGTACACTCCCACTCATTATTCAGGGTACTGTTCATCCTATACTATCTTGTCCTGCGCACAAGAGTATTAGCAAGAGTACTGCTCACTGTGAGTATTAGCCCTCCTCACTTCGCTTGAGCTACATATTGCGTATTATATTACCTATCATTGCACATCAGCCTATCGCGTCCTTCACAACCTACACGTTGGCCATTAACTCACTTACCACAGCTTGAGCTGCATCCCGCGCACTAGCTCACCTGATTTGAGTAAATTAACTGATCATGCCCAGACCTGCCTAACTTGCAAAACCTAAGCTGCATATTGTGTCTTGAACTGCATATTGTGTACTAGCCTATCCACCACGGTATACTAGCCCAACTTGCCCACACCAGGTATACTAACTACCTCGAGTTGCCTACCAGTACAAAGCTGCCTAACATTACGGTGGCCACCCACCAGATTCAAATAATCACTCTTCTAGTCTAGAATGATTTCCACTCTTATTTACCTGACAACCATCTGGTTCACAATGCCAAAAGTAAACCACCAACCGCAAATCATATCCCAGGGAACACCAATCCTGGATGAGTGCCAATTAACTCTCTCCCTTGAGCCCGTCCATCAGCCTATATATTCGCCCATCACTTACCAGTCACTAACAAACCTCCCTTGCGACACTGTGAGTAGAAACGCCAAACTACGATCAAGATTACCTAAAATCTACGAACCAATAGCCAGACTGGTCAATACCTTTGGTAATAGGAGAGATTTCCAACCCAACGCCAATAAACGAAACACCCCCCCCCCACAAAAAATGACTTCCATCGTAATAACCTCACAAATAACCACTCCAAAGCTAATAACAGTCTATCAAAAAAGAAAAGTAATGCCACCCAGGCTATACCAAAACTAAACACCCCATTGAAGTGTGCCCTTATTAATGCTAGGTCACTAATAGCACATGCTACTGAAATTGCGGATCTCATTCAAACAGGAGATTATGACTTCCTCGCCATAACAGAAACTTGGCTGCATCAAGCTGCAGGACCTGCCCTAATGCTTGCATTGCCCCCCAATTACACCATACTCAGAGAAGATAGAGTCAATGCTCGAGTAGGCGGCTTAGCTATTATTGCTAAAAATAATCTCACCCTAAAAATGGAAGCAAGTTCAACTACAAAATCCTGCGAATCATTAACCGCTTAACTCCTAACATCACCCTCTCAAACCATCAATATACACCTTATCTACAGACCACCAGGCCCTACGTACGTTTGAGGAGGACATCTCCACGATCCTTTCAAACAACCTAAAAAACTCATCACAAGCAATCCTTCTGGGACACCTAAATTTAGGCTACAATGACCTTAAAGACCTGCAAGCAACTAATATCACTAATGTCATTTCAGAACTAGGTTTCTCCCAAAAAATCTCACAACCCACCCATGAAAAAGGCTGAATACTTGACTGGGTTGCCGACTATAATTGCAATGTAACGATCGTCAATATCACTCCACAAATCTGGACAGATCATGCACCGATAACTTTCCTTTTAAATGTTAACATGGCCCAACCCATCGAAACTGCATTGGCTCCCCCCTTGCCAACCAGAAATAAAAAAACGCATAACTACCGAAAAACTGCTACCACTTATCCTCCCTACCTTAAACTCCCTACCTGATTCACTGGACACCTCAACACTAGTAAAGGAATTTAACTCTACCATGGCCATAGCTCTAGAAACTATCGCCCCATTGAAATTGAGAAAGAGTAAGCCCAGAGCCCATCTAAACACCTGGTTTACTCCACACCTTAAATCCCTAAGGATAGAAAAACGCAAATGTGAATCTGCCTGGCGACTAACCCCAACAGAGACAAATAAAACTGCACTCCTCAATGCCTCCAAGACCTACAAAAATGAAATAAAGAAAGCAAAAAAAGAGAACTTTAACAATAGAATACTGCAGGCTAAATCTGGAACCAAAGAACTATTCCTTATACTAAAGGAACTGGAAAACCCCATTCCTGTTCAGGATAACTGTGACAAAAATAAAATGTGGTGCTCGAACATCCAAAAAGTACTAAACGACAAAATAGCCACACTGCCTAACTGAAAGATTCAATAGAAAAACCTCCTCTAGACCCACTAGAGAAGCATATTCCAACCAGTTAGTGGTACCCCCATTTAAACTAAGTACTGCCGGAGGAAACAGCTTCCCGGTCAAAGCTGCCCAGCTGTGGAACTCCCTCCCGCCCTGCCTAAGATCTTCCCAATCCTACTCACACTTCAGATCTAACTGCATCAAATGGATTAAAGAAAATGATCTATAAACCTACATAACCTCTGACTAACAAGACAAACTCCGCATACACCCTGTATATAACTGTATATATTCCTTACTCTCCATATAACTGTATATATCCTGTACAATGTATATTTACCTTACTGTCTTGTACTATGTAACTGTTATATGCAAGTAACTGCAATCTGTAAACATGTGTAACCTGTAAAGCTTAGTATTCTTGAACAACGCGCCCGGTTACCCTCGGGTCTGGTGCGCGCTATAAATAAATAAACAAACAAACAAACAAGCTGTACAAAACTGGGCCACCCCAACTACTCAAACCCAAGTGAAAGCGATCCTAGGCCTCACTGGTTACTATAGGAACTTCATAGAAAACTATGGGACCATAGCTTTTCACTTGAATGTGATCTCCTCTCCCAAATTACCTAAAAAGGTCAGGTGGAATGAGGAGTGCACTCAAGCATTTGAAGGCCTACAGAAAGCCTTTTGTCAAGCTCCAGTCCTAGGAGCTTCTGACTATAACCAAAACTTAATTGTGCAAACAGATGCTTCAAATACAGGTATAGGTGAAGTCCTTAGTCAACTGGATGAGAAAGGTAGGGAGCACCCCATTTGCTTCATCAGCAGGAAGCTGAAGGAACCAGAAACAAGGTAGGCAACCATTGAACATGAGTGCTTTGCTATTGTGTGGTCGCTGAAGAAGTTTAGACCATACTTGTATGGATCTACTTTTGTGATTCAGACTGACCACCAACCCTTGAGATGGTTGATACAAATGAAAGGGGAAAACCCAAAACTACTGAGATGGTCAATCAGCCTGCAAGGGTTTGATTTTACCATTGAACGCAGGTCAGGATGTCACCACCAAAATGATGATGGTCTCTCCGGGATGTTTGACTGACTGGAGTAAGGAGATTCATCCAGGAGTGGATCAAATCCTCCTGTTCCTTAGTCTGGGGGGGTGAGTGTTAGGGAGAATTCTCATAATGTGCTAATTTCCCTTACCTTTTGAGACCCCCAGCAACTTTGCTGGATTTCTAGGATTTGATTTTTTACCTGAGAAGAATGAGAATCTTTTTTCCCACTCTTCCATGTATTTTGTGTGTGTTTTACTTTTGTTTTCTTTGGTTATGGAGTTTTAAAACAACTCCATAGGCATCATCTTTTATCTGTTTCTGTGTGTCACACAGCACCTTCAGTGCAGTGGCACAGGGAATGGGTGAGAGGGGGCTAAGACTCCCCCTCGCCCATTATGGATGAGCCACCCCTGATTTTCTCACTATCAGTTTGGGATTATTTGGTTTTCTCACTGACATTTTGGGATTCTTTGGTTTGCTCACTGTCATCTTCGGTTTCTTTCACATGCTCACTGTCATTTTGGGATTATTCAGTGTGCTCTCTGTTAGTTTGGGATTCTATGGTGTGCTCACTATCAGCTTGGGATTCTTTGGTTTGCTGACTATCAGTTTTGGATTATTCTGTGTGCTCAGTGTCAGTTTTGGATTATTTTGAGTGCTCACTGTCATTTTTGGATTCTTTGGTTTGTTTTCTGTCGGTTTGGAATTCTTTGGTTTCCTCACTATCATCTCGGGATTCTTTTGTTTTTTTTACTGTCATTTTGAGATTCTTTTGTGTGCTCACTACCGTTTTAGGATTATTTGCAGTGCTCACTGTTACTTTGGGATTCTTCGGTGTGCTCACTATCAGCTTGGGATTCTTTGGTTTGCTGACTATCAGTTTTGGATTATTGGATTATTCTGTGTGCTCAGTGTCAGTTTTGGATTATTTTGAGTGCTCACTGTCATTTTTGGATTATTTGGTTTGTTTTCTGTCGGTTTGGAATTCTTTGGTTTCCTCACTATCATCTCGGGATTCTTTTGTTTTTTTACTGTCATTTTGAGATTCTTTTGTGTGCTCACTACCGTTTTAGGATTATTTGCAGTGCTCACTGTTACTTTGGGATTCTTCGGTGTGCTCACTATCATCTTGGGATTCTTTGGTTTGATCACTGTCAGCTTTGGATTCTTTTGTTTGTTCATTGTCATTTTGGGATACGTTGGTGTGCTTATTGTAATTTCAGGATTCTTTGGTTTGCTCACTGTCATTTTGGGATTATTTGGTTTGATCACTATCATCTTGGGATACTTTGGTTTGCTCATAGTCATTTTGGGATTATTTGATTTGCTCACAATAATCTTGGTATTGTTAGGTTTGCTCACTGTCTGTTTGAGATTATTTGGTGTGCTCACTGTCATATTCGGATTCTTTGGTTTGCTAACTGTCAGCTTGGGATTCGTTGGTTTGCTATCAGCTTCGGATTCTTTGGTTTGCTAACTATCATCTTGGGATTCTTTGGTTTGCTTAATGTCCTTTTGGAATTCTTTGGTTTGCTCACTGTCATTTTTTGACTATTCCATGTGCTCATTGTGATCTTTGATTCTTTGGTTTGCTCAGTGTCATCTTCGGATTCTTTGGTTTGCTCTAGGGGTGTATCGAAATTCAGCTTTGCATGAGTATTCGGCCGATTCCAGCTGAAAATTAGATATTTGGCTTTGGTCAAACACTTTATTAATTATCACTCAAAGCCAAATAGATTCCAACACAAAATACATTAAGTATTGTCATTAAGTACTGTTTTGACTGGTGCCTGGACTCCTTCAGGCATATCATGTTTATCTGTTAAAATGATCATTAAACACATGCTGCTGTCACTTTTTCGCTTGAGTACATTCAGATCTGAGGTGTGAAAGTGTAAACCAAGTCCCTTCCCCTCATGTGCTGGATAGAGATTTTCATCTGGTGGTTTGCTGAGGAGGGGTGAGCCGAAGAACAACTCACAATATTTTTAATATATCTACGGTCTCCATTGTATTCTGCAGTTGAAAACCATTGAGCTGGAACAATAGTTCATAAAGTCGCTGTTGGAAAATGGTATTTTCTTTAGGCGCATATTGTTTACTGATGACCTGCGTGCAAAATCTTAAAATTACAGGTTCCAATCCCACCATTTCCCAATCCAAATAATATAATTAAGTGGGTTAAGATAGCTGTTTCAGAGATCCCAGTAACTTCCAAACTCTGAGTAAAATTACTCATGGGGTAGTGTGCTTGCAGCAAAGAACTGTATTCTGCCTGCTGGCCAAGGTTATAAAGAAAGTAAAATGACTCAGTGGGACATGTGCCTGCGGCAGACATGTGCTTGTAATTTTGAAACATCTCACAATTCCTGCCCTTCAACCTTCTAATGTTGCCAAAATGGGCCTCTTTGAATTGTGTAAAAGTGACAGGTGTTATTAAAGAACATGGCTATATTTCTTTAACTAAAATGCTCCAGGCTATGGCTGCAGAAATGTTCCTGGCAACATTTCAGAGTTAAAAAAGAGGGATATTTGTTTAATAAAGACAATGAGATACACATTTACAATTTAGAAACATTGGACCAAATGGATGTACAAGTGAAAAAAAAATAAGTAAAATAAACATGCACATGTCCATTAAGGTTCTAAGAATCAGCTTTTAGGGTCAGCCAGGAATCATGGAGGACACAGCATACCCCATATACAGCCCGATTCAAGGAATTCATTGTGCCTAAAAAGGAGGACTTGCCCACGAAAACGCGCGCCAGCTTTTCAATTCTTGCAATACAATGCGCGTGGCTTACCGGAGACTTGCGATTAATCTGCGCGGGTCCAACACATCACTGCGACACTATGAACACCTTGCATGAGAATCCCAGCTAAGGGGTGCACCGTCTTGCGCAGTCACCTAAAAAGGGGGGGGACACGTGGAATGGGGAACAACAAGCGTAAATTGTGGGCGTTACCTGGGAAGTACCACAGTAAAATACTTGCAACGCCCACACGCGTGCTTACACCACGTATTCATGGAATCAAACAGGGCTCAACTGGCGCGCGGGAAAAGCCATGCTAATCCGGAAACATATCCGCCAAGCGAAAGCTGGCGTAAGTGTCACAGCGCACAAATACAATGCATAAATAGACACACAAAACACAAATGCGTGTATACAGTTACGATGAATGTGCCATTTCTCGCAGCAGTGATCGTGGGGCACCACAGGAGGAGGAGGAGGATAGCCAGGGCATGCATTTTTTTGCCCAGGGCCAGCCTTTTTGGGATACCTGATGACCAGGTCTATAGCAGGTATAGGTTCCCACCTCATATCGTAGACCTGGTGAGGGAGTGGGAAGATGACCTCAATCACCCACCCTGTGCTCCCAAGCACTGAGCCCCTTGGAAAAGGTGCTCAATGTACTGCATTTTCTGCCACTTGGTCATTTCAAAGGACAACTGCCATTGTCGGGGGCATTTCACAGGCCATGCAGTCACCCTGCCTACACCCCATGTTGGCAATCATGACTACATGCCCCTCAGTCTGCAGGAACATATACATGCCCAGAACACCTGCAGAAAGGCAGGCTGTGGTCCAGGACTTTTATGGGGTTGCCCACTTCCCTAAAGTGCTTGGTGCCACTGATTGCACACATGTGGCACTACGTCCACCTAGGGCCACTGAGCACATCTATTGGAATCGCAAGCACTGACATTACATCAACATGCATGTTGTATATGATGCCAAGGGAATCATTACCTCTGTATATGCTAACTATCCAGGTTCCACCCACGATAGTTTCATATACAGATTTTCACCCCTACACCGGGCCCTGGAAGCTGGGAGGCATGGCAACACATGGCTCATTGGTGAGTACAAATGGCCCTGCAAATGCATGCATGTCTCAGACAGACTAAACCACACCACTGACAAGCCATCTCACATCCACAGGGGACAGTGCATACCCACTGAGCACCTACATGATGAGGTCAATACGGAACCCCACCACACCACCCCAGGTAAGATGCAACGCAGCCCATATTGCAACTAGAGGCATAGTGGAGCGCACATTCGGAGTGCTAAAGTCACGCTTCTGCTCCCTTGACCACTCTGGTGGAGAGCTACTATATGCACCACCAGTAGTGTGCAGGATCATTGTGGCAGCATGTGTCCTGCACAATGTTACAACATAGCGGGGCGTACCGGTGGACATGGTGGTGCCCCCACATCCCCCATCACATGCACGGCCATTGTGCATGGGAGGGGAAAGGGCACGTAGCGAGGCTGCCCGTACCCAGCTTGTGGCACAATTTTTCACCTACAATCCAACCCCGGCAGAGTGCACACAGGCTTGGCACATTCCAGGTTACAATCGATGATGACAAAGGGACAATCATCTGTCACAACCTTACCACTCTGAGAATCTGTCATTGGAAGTGCTACATTGTGTGCATCCCTTACAACTAAAACAAAACCAAACTTGTGTGCACAAAAGGCACACCTGGAAGATGCAGTATGCCACCAACCACATGCAAAAATACACATCCAAATGACGGCATGTCACCTAAAGCCTCCCAAACTACATGTCACCTGTTTGGCACGCCATGCAATGCCAAGCAACGCCAGTGACACATAAATGCCCAACGCATAACAGTACTGTCCCAAAGCACCCAACGATAAACTGAACAAGTACTGAAATAACTCACTCTCACACATCAAAACAATCATGTACACAGGAACATCAATTGGCCAGTATGACATACCCAAAACACAGGACACAACAGTGAATATGTCTGACAGTCACCAATCAGAACACCACAAGTGCCTCAATGTGCCCTAACTCCCACATGGCAACATTCCATTAGTAGTGTTAGCCTGCCAACTAAAGGTGGCATGGAAACGCATACAGCAGGAAGGCCAACAGCAATGGAGACGGGCAAGCAAATAAATGAAGATGGAACATGAACAAAGGATGTATCTCAATATCAAAACAAAAAGGGATGGCAACCATGCACTATACAATCATGAATCCCACTAGAGTGTATACACAGTTTGGACTTGGGACTGCCCACAGATGAAACAGAACCTCAATGTCTCTGGGTAAGTTACTTTAACACGCTGCACTCCTTACACGCCCATGGAAAGTGGAAGCATAAGTCACATATGTGTCTGAACCCTAAGGCACAAGCAACTCCGACAAAACTGAGCTCCTACTCGTAGGCTCCCCTGACACCATCAAGAAACTTGACGCTCAGTTCAGCCATTTCACCATTGACTCAATCACGATCCCAGTACTTGACACGGTAAAAACACTAGGCGTCTACTTAGACTCCAATCTATCCATGACCAGACAAGTAAACGCCATTGCCTCCTCGGCCGCTTACCATGCAAAACTCCTTAACGCAATCAGACCTTATCTGTCAAAAGACACCTGCACTAACATAGCCAGGGCCATAACCGGCTCGCGACTTGATTACTGCAATATTCTTTTCCTTGGGACCTCCAACAAAAATCTTGAGAAGCTCCAAGTAATACAGAACAGTGCCCTACGCGCTGCACAAGGCATTGCCAAGAGAGAGCACATCACCGCTGCCAGAAAAGCTTCCCACTGGCTCCCCATAAAGGAGAGGATCCTATTCAAGGCTCTAAGCATCACCCACAAATGTGTCCATCTTGCCGCCCCAATGTACCTTTCGCAGAGGATCCACCTGGTCTCCTCCACAAGACCCACTAGATCACCCTATGCCAGCATGCTCTTAGTACCCAGGGTAAAAAGGACCAGAGCAGGGGGCTCCAGTTTCCCATACCTCGCTGCCGTACACTGGAACACCCTCCCTAGCTCCCTGCGCTCTGAACCCTCACTGACCGCCTTTCGGAAAACCCTGAAAACGACCCTGTTCATCTAACAATTACATGGCCTAGCCCTCATAATTGTATTGTATGATGTATTATGTGATATATCTGATCACAGGTCACTGCCTTACTGTAACCCAAGGCACAACCTGCTCACATTGTAACTAAGTCTTCCTTGCAAGTAACAGTGCCACAATCCCCCTGGGCTGCCTGCGCGCTATATAAATTTAATAAATAAATAAATAAATAAATAAGGAGAGTTCCAACACGAGACAAGCCTGTATGGGCCCAGCTGGAACCTACAGTGGATGCCCTTGGATGCCACACAAAGCAACACACTGTCACATAAATGCACAATAGACAAACAAATGAAAAAAAAAACCTCCATGGGCTTGTGGTCCGCACGGCCATCATAAATTGGGAGAGCTGTCGCTGCTGTCGCCACCCTCTGGTGTACCAATAGAAGGTGCCAGTGGTAAGGGAGGCTCACCACGTATAGCCCTGGCCAGGTTCTCCATGGCAGCGGCCATGTGGGACTGAGATGTGCACATCTGCAACATGATGGCATGGATGTCTGCATGCAACACCTCACGGGATGCACATAGTTCCTCAGAGATGGTGTGCGTCAATTGTTGCATCTGCTCTTCTGACCGTCTGCTGCATGCTGCCTCGAGTGCATTCAGTATTCAGTGTAACTCTCAGTGACCTAGCCTCTTCCCTCAGGACAGCCCTGTGGGACCGACCCTCTGCAGCCATGGCTGCATGCAGAGACCACATTTCTGCCCTTCGGCATCTGTGGTTGGCCTGCATCTGGAGCATGTGTGAGCGGCATGTGGCCTGCAATGCCTGCTGCCGGAGCTCCATCTGTCTTTCTGGGGGGAGCATGGAATTGGACACTCTATCCATGCCCTGAGACAACATCTCATATGCAGCCCACTGCTGTTGTGCAATAAAATACATGGACTTCTCCCACACATTATTGCCTATTGGCACAAGGTCACCATGTTGGCGTGACCCACACCAGCTTGGCTTAAGGAAACCTGGCGCTTGATGTGCTGGCGCTGTCTGTGGCTGCAGGACTGCATCCCTCCCTTGAACAGCTGTCCCAGGAACAGAAGCCAATACTGCTGAGCGTGGACTTGCTTCCGTAACCACAACAGGCCAATGTTCCAACACTGACTGGCCTTGTGAGGGGTCTTCCCCCACTACAGATGTTTGGGATAGGCCAGCACCCACAGTTGATTCACTCACCTGCTACAGTTACAATGAATCCATGTCCGATTGACCACCAGAGCCATAGACTTCCACAGAGGCAGAGCCAGAGAGAGTAGTGCCCAGGATGGACTGTAGCACCAGTGGATCTTCATTGGCTACGACACCATGTCCTCCACTGGTGCCTGGTTGCGGCCCACTTTCCTGCACCTCCTCCACCTCCTCCTCTGTATCCAGTTGCTCATCACCCAAAGAAGGACAGAAAAATACAAGAAGACACTTTTAAATAGCAGTGCCCACACACATAGGTATCACAATATAGTCATGCTATATCAACCTGCCTTGTCAGTGAGGTCATAAACTCTGGCCTGTACGCAGTGTCATTGGAAGGCAAGGTTATCATGAAAGTAGACATGGGTGTGTGTCAAAGGGCACACCACCACATGTAGTGAATGGTGCATAGCACCTGCTTCACACACAAGCACCTGACTGGCATAGTTGAGTCACCAGCATCACTGATGCACACACACAGATGCCACTAGCATGGCCATGCCTGAACTGTCACACAGCATGACACAGAAGTTGATGCCTACTGTCCCTGATCCATGTACAATGCTTGTGACATGACATGACATGGAAATGCCAATTACCAAAAACAGTGAAGGCGGGCACACTGATTCCATGAGTCCAGGTCACATTGACAGAACGCAAGGGTATAGGCATGTAGAAGGTGAGACCTGGGTTTGGAAATGTGAGGAGCCATTGCAGTACATGTGAATGTGTTCAACGTAGAATAAAACAACATAATCCAGAAATATAAAGTTGCGTGCTGATGGCAGTGTAAGGGCAAGCGCATGAATCAGGTGTCAAGTATTGTTAGTGGGTTGTAGGGATCTAGCAAATACCCCCTAAGTGCGGGTTGTGTCTGGGAGCCAGTGCCATCATCACA
The DNA here is from genome assembly GCF_040938575.1 of Ambystoma mexicanum. Classification (NCBI taxonomy): domain Eukaryota; kingdom Metazoa; phylum Chordata; class Amphibia; order Caudata; family Ambystomatidae; genus Ambystoma; species Ambystoma mexicanum. The sequence goes on from NC_090937.1 coordinate 436,337,367, forward strand.
GTCCTATGGAGATACCTGGCCCCAAAACAAAAGGACCATTCACACAGTCCAGTCCTGGATGAGTTGCAGAGGGAAGAGAGTTTAAAACACTGAAATATTTGTATAACCTGTCGCAGTAGGCCAGCATATGAATGACCAGTCCCCTGGATACAGTGAGCTGCTGGGGGAATGAGCTGAAAGGTAGGATACCTCTGGGGAGGTACAGCTGTCAGGGTGACCTCTCAGAGGAGAGGATGCAAGTGTGCATAGGAAGATCATCACAGGCAATACGCCATAATGGGTAGCAGCTGGAAGAGGGCCAAGAGAGGCTGGAGAGAGTGACATGGAATGAGTGAGCAGGAGTGGTTATGAGGATTGACCAAGTGTGCAGCACATTGTCCGTATGCAGTCTGTATGTCAACACGCACATACCAGTCCACCACCACATGGTCAACCCATGTCAGTCATGAAAATGTGGAAATCACTGCAAAACAATCCTTACACTTCATCCAAGCAAGATGCACATTTCCCAGACACACATGCACTCACCGGACGATTCCTCATGAATTGGCAGGTCTCACAAGCCTTGGATCTGCTCCACATCAATGAGATCACTGACAATCTCCTCATGTGGAATGAGTTTCTCATCCTCTGGTTGTGTCCCACCACCAGTCACCAGAGTAGAGGCGTAGGCGGCACCCAGCTTATCCTTGGGTCTGCGTCGGAGGTCATTCCAACGCTTGACCACCTCCCGAGCTGTGCGCCTCTCATGGTCCATGGCGTTAATACGATCCATGATGGCCTGCCAGTGGGCCATACGTTGAGCAGGCGTATGTGTGCTCCCTGCCCGCACAAGCATGTCACATTCGTGCTCCAACATGTAGTCCACGAGAATGTCGAGTTCCTCATTACAGAAGCTCTTTTTCCTCGACATGTGGTGCTCCTGTGCCGTGCCTTGGGTTGGAGCCTGTCCCACTACTGCACGCTTTTGCTTCTTGCAAGGTTGCGCAGACCTGGAGTGGCTTGGACCAAGTGGGTCAGTAGGGACTGGAGTACTGGTGGACTGGCCCATGCCATTACCCACTGATGGGACGATAGTAGGCTGGCTTGCAGCTGTCCGTACCAGGGTGCTGGGGACAGTAGCTTATACCGCATGTCTCTTGCCCTTACAGACAAGGACATCTGCCCCTGAGTCACTTTGGGCCTGGGCCGGGACCACTACAGTCGAGCTGGCTGACCCTGATACAGGGTGGTGGTAGCCACAGCTGCCCTTTGCAGGTGCCACAGCCTGGCAGCTCTGGACAGCAGATGACACTGCCGGTCTGTGACCCTGGGTGCTGGTGCCAGTAACTTGCACCGCACGTCCCTTCCCCTTACGGACAAGGACATCTGCCCCTGAGTCACTGTGGGCATGGGCCGGGACCACTGCAGTCCGGGCTGGCTGACCATGAGCCTGCGTGGTGGTAGCCACAGCTGCCCCTTCAGCTTCCACACCCTGTGAGCTCTGGACAGCAGATGACACTGCTGACCCAGGACCACGGGTGCTGGGGATGTCAGCATCAGCTGCAACTCCCTGACCCTTTTGGGTGGGAGCATAGCTCTCCCTGCACGGGCCTGGACACCTCAGACACCTTGCCCACATCGCCCACCTCGCCCATTTTTGCCTCCCTTCCCACTTGTTGCCCTCCCAGTCATGGCACTGATAGATTAGCGCAATGGGAGGTGCAGCTATTAATGGTCCTGGGAAATTGGAGTGAGGGGGCAGAGTATGTGATGTAATACGTACCACTGTGCTCCAACAAGGCTCTATGTAACCACTGGTGAAAAAATAACAGGTCGCGTAATGCACAGGCATCCCAAAAACAAAATTTAACTTGTACGTGACCCCTTGGTAAAGTAAAAATATCACGTAGTATGCTGTGGCACACAGCAACACAAAAAATGCATACGCGAGGAACACGTAGGGTACTATGACCTCTAAAATGGGGTATGTGACACATAGGGGCAAACACAGTATGAAGAATGCGTGCACGACTCACTGTCTGCCTCGTAGGAAAAAAAAGAAAATTACACATGCTACTCCCCCGCCAAAACAAGAAGTACGCACTGTCACAGTAGTGAACAGATCACGTGGGACCCCATGCATCCGTCCCCATGAAATGCACGTACATTGCACTGTTGTCCTACGCTCACCTTTATCCCGATACTGAACGGCACCACTCAACATACAGTGAGTGTCATGTAATTTACACGCTTAGGGCCTTTCCTCTGATTCCACGCTAACGCAGTGTTTCCGCACATGCTGAGTCACTCTGTTTCTGGCTGGCCATGCAAGTAACATGCAAGACCCACGCTCCTGCCCACCAGCCATTGTACCTGCCTCTAAGTGCCCGAACTGCCTCCAAGGAGCTACCTGCTGCTGCCTGCCCACTCTGTGTGCCTGTTGCCCATGTGCCCTGCATTTTTGTGCCTGGTCATCAGCCATTGCCAGTGATCCTGTCGTCGTGACCACCTCTGTGATCCTGAAGACTCCAGACTACCATACCACTGCTCCACAGCCCAGCCACAGGACTACCTTGCCGACCCACACCTGCCTCAGGGGTTGACATGTCTGACACAACACCATCTGAGGCAAGTGGCAACCCTCCAGCAGCGAGGCAGAGGGCTGTCAGCTTCACAGCCAGGGAAGTTGGCATCCTGGTGGAGCAAGTCCTGGGGCATCATGATGCCCTCTTCCATGGACCATCTCAAGTCTGCAAGGAAGGACGGAGGAGGATCTGGGCGGACATTGTGGGTGCCATCAACGCTGAGGGGGTGGAACCCCACGACTACACACATGTCTACAAGTGCTGGGAGGACTTCAAGGCCAGGACCCACAACAAGGCCCAACGCTGCCTCCAGGCTGGTGAGGACAAAGTGAGGTGCCAGGGCTGGTTGACCAACAACAACTATCGGGTCCTGGAGAGGTTCTATCCAGCGTTGTACACCCATGTCCGGGATTTGGAGCTCCATCTCGAGTCAACTGGTAAGTGTCCATGTGTTCTCGTACACCATGGTGCATGTGCATGTTGGTGTGTGGTTGGAGTGTGCACCTTGGCCTCATTTCTGTCATGCCTTTTGTATAGATGTCTGTGTACATGTCCCAGACAGTGCTGCATGTGAGTCCGTTCAAACATGTGTGACAGCAATGGTGTTTGGGTTGCAATGCGTGATGCGCGCAGGCATATAGAAACATGCACATGTTTGCATGCATGTGTCTGTACTGGGGCTTGTGAGTGGTGTTACACATGTGTGCTTTCATCAACATCACAGGCAATGCATGGAGTACATGTGCATGTGTCTGAGTAGTGAGTGTGTGACTGGGCAACACTTTGGAATGTATATTACTAGAGTTTTTGATTGTGTGATTGCCTCACGCTTCCAATTTGACCTCGAGTGCACTCTGATGTGATAGCTCCATGGCCTGCTTCATGGCTGTCAGGTGATGTGTGTGAATGAAATGTGTATGACCCATGATGCGTGTGAGCTAGAAGCACAATTTAGAGGTGCTGCCAGTGCCTTGTCCAAGGATGTGAATGTCTGTTGTGAATGACAGATATGATTGTGCATGTGTGTGTATAGCAGTTCCCTGTGTGTAGTGGATGGTGATGATGGTTGTGACCACTGACAGTGCCACTGATGTACATTAGCATTGTGACAAACACACATGGGTTCAGTACCCTGATGTTTGTGTACTATGTTTCCCTATCCACAGCGACGATGGAAGAAGAGGGCGGAGAAGGCGCTGTGGAACATGGCAGCATGGATGCCTCCACCAGGCGTAGACGCAAGGCCCAGCCATCCTCCCAGGTACTGTCACCTGCCGGGAGCGAGGAAACCGGTGGTGCATCGGAGTCAATGGCCACAGCTGCTGAGGGTAAGTCCAAGAGGGCAAAGGTGGTGGAGGACTCCACAGTAGTGGGAGGGACAGGTGAGCCAGCACATGGGCAAGACACGGCAGAAGACAGTGGGGAGGCATCCAGGTTGGTGGGGGAGGGAGAGGAGGAGGAGGCCACATCAGCCCATCCCATGGGGCCCGGCGGGGGTGATGACGTATGTGTGACTGGTGCAGTACAGGATCACGGACTGGAGGCAGTGCAGGTCGTCATGGAGGTGCCTGTGCCTAATCCTGTCCCTGGGACTGTGACTGCACCTTTATGCACCTGCGGGCATGCATCAGGCTGGACCCATCCGCAGGTGGTGGATGTATCCATGCAAACGGATACAGCAATACCTGCGGATTAAGCAATTTGTGACGGGTGGAACCATTGCTAGCCGGTATCACCATTCGTGATGATGTGCAGGCTTCCAATTTAGGGCTTGCACATCATCACGATGAGGACTGTCGCCTCATTAACTTGCTAGCTCAGTTCCTGGTCATGAATTGGGTATGTGTGCTGGGCACTGCTGGGACCTCCTCCTTGTCTGCCTCTGTACACCAGTCATCCTCCCTGCCGTCATCCAGCCCAGATAACACCAGGGCCCCCTGTGCACCTGTCCAAACCACGGCGGCCAGTCTGGTGGAGATCACATCCCAGCCAGAGTCGAAGGTCGAAGAAGGATCAGCAGAGGTGGTCACCACGTAGATACAGGACATGTAGCAATGGCAATGGAGGAAGAGCAGGCACCAAGCAGCAGGGCACGTGCACGACAGCCCCGGATGTTGTCATCATCCCGGAGGCTGTCCTTGAGGTGCAGGCACCGGGCTACTCGGCAGCGGCAGGCTCAGCGTAGGAGGTGACAGGACTCGAGGCTTAGAATGGAAGAGAGGCAGGTATCCGCAATCGGGCAGGAGGAAAACGTGGACCTTACAACAAGGATGTCTTACGTGTTGGAGTGTTTTGGCCAGCAGATCGGAGCAGAGCGGCAGCGCGCACGGGAGGCTAGACTCGCCATTGCCAGGGCGGAGAATACACTGCGAAGGGCAGAGAGGTGGGTGGAGGTCCTTGAGGAGACTTGCAGGGAGTTCCGGAGTAGCATGTTAGAGTCCCTACTAGCCCTCGAGGGGAGAGCTGAGGCCAGCCTAGGGGAAGTGGACACAGTGTTCAATGATGCCCTGGTGGAGACTTTGAGGGGACATGGTGAGTCGAAGGACTTGCCGGCTGCCATTCTATATAGTTCTTTAGGTGTAGGTTTCATTTTTTATTTATTTATTTGGAGTTATTGGACTTTGCTCCACTTTTTCTACATATGTCTTTTTCTGTTTTTAAATTATAACAGTCCCAGAGTTGCACTCTTACTTAGGATATATAAATCAAGTTCAATTAAATGTTCTGAGAAAATGAATGGTTTTAATATTCAAAACAAAAAGAACAGGAAATAATTTCAACACAAACAAGTAAACAGTATCTGAAAGTATAGTTGTATTCACTATCTGTCTGTGAATCTTGTTTCCATTTATTTATAATGATACTTTGTGTCCTTGTAGTTAGATAGATTTACATGAGTTTCTCAAATCTCCTTTTTAGATTTTAGGATTCATAGTTCCTTTTTCCTCTGTTCATCTCTTTAGGTCCTTTTGATTGACTAAATGTGGTTGTGTTTCTAATCTCCTCTTTAGATTTTGTGAGTCGTAGTTCCTTTACCTCAACACGTGTTTCCCCACTCAGGTTCACGAGTTTTGTTTGTTTATTTGTTTGTTTATTTGTTTTTATATAGCGCTCCTGACCCAGGGGTATATGGGCGCTTAAGTATCAAGTTATAGGCAAAGGTAAGGGACATTTGTACATTTGTGCAGCATATGCAAAGTTACAAGAAAGCAAATAATGACAAGCCGACATAGTAAGGATGCAATCATACATTAGGCATACAAACATAATTGGTTATTTATTGAGTAACCAAGTGATGACCTTAGTTCTGAAAGGTTGGAAAGTAGGGGTGGATTTGATATCCAATGGGATAGTGTTCCACAGTTGTGAGGCTAGAACTGGGAAGCTCGATCCACCGGCTCTTTTAAGGGAGTATTTGGGCACCGTCAGTTGTAAGGTATTGGAAGATCTGGTGGTTCTGGTGTTCTGTTTTACAGTGAATTTGTTGGTTAAGTAGGGCGGGGCTAGGTGGTTGAGAGCTTTGTAGGTGAGGCAGATAGTTTTGAGATCAATTTTTTGTTGGATGGAGAGCCATTTGCAAGAATTTCTTGTGGCCGAGATATGTTCTCTTCTAGAAATATTAAGGGCGGCACGGAGTGCATTGTTTTGTAGAACTTGCAGTTTATTAATTACCACTTTGTTGGCACCTACATAGAGGCTATTACAGTAATCCAGTTTGGATTGTATAAGTGCTCTGGCTAAAATGAGGCAGTTGTTAGGGGAGATTAAAGGTCTGCAGGCCCTAATTAGTTTACCAGTGTAAGCAGTGGCTGAGGCGGTCATGTTAATTTGTTTGGCGAGGTTGGTATTTGTGTCTAGATAGAAACCAAGAGTTTTTACACTCTTGGCGACGGGAATGGTGTTACCGTCAATGGTGAAGCTGGTATAACTAGTGCTGAGATTCCGGATGGTATTAGGTGAGCCGACAAGGAGCAGTTCGGTCTTGTCATCATTCAGGCAGAGGCCATGTGTGGCCATCCCTGCCTGAATGATGGAGAAGACTTCATTGATCCGGTTGGCGTCCACGTTGTAATTGCCGGATAAGGTGAAGAGTAGCTGGGTGTCATCTGTGTAGTTAGTGTAGGTGACACCCAGATGGTCCAGCTTGTCGAATAGGGGCTTTGTAAATATATTATACAAGGTGGGTGAAACACAAGATCCTTGTGGGACACCGCAAGTGATGGGAATGGGGTCGGCTGCTGCTAGGGGTGAGAAGACTCGCATGGTCCTGTTGTCAAGGAAGGATTGGATCCATGTGACCGCAGAGTGGGAGAAGTGTGCTGCCGATGACAAGTGGTTGCACAAGATTTTGTGGTCAACCAAGTCAAAGGCCGCTGAAAGGTCAAGGAGAAGAAGGATGGCAGCCCTACCTTTATCTTTGAGTTCGTCTATCTGGCTTTTGAGGTCAACAAGGGCTGTTTCCGTCCCATGTTGAGGACGAAAGCCAGATTGGCGAATTCCCAGTAGTTGGTTAGTCTCGAGGTAATCCTGAATTTGTAAATAGGCCACTCTGTCGAGAATTTCTAGTAAGAAAGGGACAGTGGTAATGGGTCTATAGTTCGTGGGTATATCTGGGTCAAGGGTTTGTTTTTTTAACAGAGGTAGGACCCAAGATTGTTTCAGATTGCTAGGGACCGTGTTATTGGAGAATGACAAATTTATTAATTTGGTGATGAAGGGGGAAAGATCCCTGGCTGCATCTTTTATGATCTGTGCAGGGCAACTGTCCCCCTTGCAGTTCGAGGGTTTCAAGGAAGCTATAATTTTTTGTACTTCAGGTATGGTTACCTTTTTGAAGGTGAAACCTGAGCTAATGGCAGTGGGTGAGGGCAGGGTGGAACTGGAGGTAGGACCATGAGTAAGTTGTTGTCGTTTGTTTTCAATTTTAGTTTGGAGCCCTGAAATTTTGTTAGCAAGGGCATTCTGGTTCCCTGTGCACCATGGTTTGTCCTTTGTGCAGGTATCTGCGGGAGGAATGGGGTTTTCTAATTCCTTTAGGATGTTAAAGAGCTCTTTTGTGCTAGAGCCTGCCTGAGAGATCCTGGAATTAAAAGATTCTTTCTTAGCGCGTATGATTTCATTTTTGTAGAGGGTAGAAATATTAGTAAGGTTAGTTCTGTTGTCTTCTGAGGGCACTGATTTCCATAGTGCTTCAAGTTTGTTCTTTTGTTGTCGGAGAGTTTTGAGCTCCGGGGTGTACCACGTATTCAGGTGCGCTTTTGGTTTTCCTTTGCGCATTTTTAGTGGGGCAATGATATCGATAGCTTTAGCCATGGAATCGTTGTAAGCGTTGACCATCAGGCTTAAGTCAGTAGTAGCTGGTAGAGCGTTCAAAGTGGGGGTCACCAGGGGTATTGGTGCTTCCGCTGTGATGTTGCTCTTTTTCCGAGTTGGGCGGGCCAGTGCAATAACAGGCCTTTTATGCACTAAGTTACTGATATTAATGTCGAGTGGGAGGAGGTAGTGGTCCGTCCAGGTAAGCTGTACGGGGTCCTTCAGGTTGATGTTGCAATTGAGGGCGGTTACCCAGTCAAGGATTCTACCCTTAGAGTGGGTGGGTTTGGAGCATAGTTGAAGGAGGCCATGCTCCTCTAACGCTGTAGCCAGGGCATTGGCTGGGGTGTCGAGAGGGTCGTTAAACCCAAGATTGAAGTCTCCAAGTATAATCATTTGTGCTGAAGGTTTGGAGCTTTCTGCTACTAGTGAGGTGATATCTTCCTCAAATCTGCCAGGTGGGCCCGGGGGTCTGTAAATTAGATGCAGCGTGATGGTGCTCTTAGGGGAGGTTTGTAATTTAACTGTGAGATGCTCACATGATTCGAGTGGAGAGAGGAGGCTAGTCTAATATCAAGCGAGGACTTAAAGATGATAGCTTCACCACCTCCTCGAGCATTGGGTCTGTCTACTCTGAGGATGGTGTAGTTGTTGGGGATGGCTAGGGTAAGAGATGGTCCCGCCGCATCGTGCAACCAGGTTTCGGTCACGGTGAGGAAGTCCAGGTTGTTGGTCAGAATAATATCGGCGACTTCTGTGGAATGGGCGACTAATGATCTAACATTTAGGAGAGCTCCTTTTAATGTGGACGGGGTGGAGTTGATTGAGGTAACAGTGTGAATGTTAGTCTTGTTGGGTGGTTTGGCTGGGCGTTTGCTAGTTCTGTGGTGGGTTCTGGCACAGAGTCTATTGTTACGATCGGTAGGGATGAGGGTAGTAGTTTGAGAGGCAGTTAGGTCAGTCGTTATGCAGGGGCTGTAGTCGGGGGTATGGCAGGATGCTCTCGTATCGGTAGGGTTCCGCTTGGAGCTATCTGAGTTCTTGTTAGCTAGGATATCAGAAGAGTGTGCGTGGTCAAGGGTGGGATAGGCCGATTGTATGACCGGGAGGAAGGCTGGTGTGGTGGGCAAGAATGGAGTGGGGCCGACGATAGGGTAATGTCTTGGACAGGCAGGTCTTGCTAGACCATTTTTGTAGGCTATGTAGCTGTAACCATTGGTTCTTCAGCAGGTTAAATTGGTAAATATTCCATATTTGAAAGTATGCTTTTTGTTCTCCTAAAAAGAAAGATGTAAATAAATAGTTTGCTCATGTATTTGAAGTAACACTAATATGTATAGTGGGTCCAGGGAGATGCTCACGTGAATGAGTATTCCTGATGTCTCAAAAAATAGACACTATGAGATTCTTGTAGTACACTGTCTCATTAAATCCATTGTGAAAGGCAGTTTAGATGGGTTGTTAATCCTGCAAAAAAGGGGGGGATAGTCTTAGTGACCAGTTCTTAATGTGTGTTCCTTAAGTGAAAAAAGATCAAAAGGCATGTGTCGCACTACAGTTTCTTGTTAAGCCATTTGTGCAGAAAATTGCCATTCAAAATCGAGAGATGTCTAGGTTGCTAAGTTTGCATTTTAAAGTTTGTTTAAATGAGTAACAATGACAAAGATGTTAACTGTGGTGAAGCTGGTTTCTGGCTTCATCTAGTTTAATATTTAAGAAAAGAGGGGGAGAGAGAGAATGATCTGGTTATTAGAGGTCTCACCTCTTATTTGGGATCTGCTGCTCTTCCGGGTCTGATGGTGCGATTGCCATGTTTGTTGTTGTCAAAATGGCTGGTTAATGTAACGCACAATGACGTCATCGCACTTGCATTTTTATGCAATGACGTCATGCGTACACGTTCGGCTGCCATCTTGCTGATGGGGAAATGCTACGGATTCAACTAAATCGATCGTTATTTTATTATCATGACTTCTCGGTTGAAGTTCCATTTCATTCTTGAGTATGGACTATTTAAGATTTAGATAGATACTATATGCCAGTGAACCTTAAGCATATCAATAATAAATATATTTTGCAAGTTAAGTTGTAAGGTTCATTCTTATGTTACCATAGCTATATTGATATCATAGCACGTTAATTATAGCTTTGAACAATTTTATGTTTGGTGCTCTATATAGGTATGCCTGATGTATACATGCCTAGTGTATGTCTTCAATCAAAATGAAATGGCCAAGATACAAAGTTAGGATGTTTGTATTTAATAAATAATTGGTATGTTGTGTTCAACAATTGTCCATGTATACATGCCCATGGTATTCCATGATTATTGTTGATAAACAATCTGCAGGCCGATTCATGGAATAATTAGCGCGGCGCAAGTGGGCAAAAACGTGCGATTCGCAGTGGAATAGCGAAAATCGCAGTGCAAGTGCGAAAATCGCACGAAAAGCAGCGCACATCGATTCATGGAAGTCCGTGAGCGAGAAAACCAGCGGATGTGCGATAAAAAAGTGTGCGGCGCACGTTGGCGCACAGGCCATCAAACAGCGTGCGCCAGGTCACAGCGAAAATCGCACAGGCCAGAGCGAAAATCGCACATAGCGCGGCGCACTCAACAAAAGTAGGCGGAACACGGGGCGTACCACTCGGAATGGGGAACAACTTGCCAAAATGTGGGCGTCACGGGGGAAGCACAGGGTACAAGTGCGCGGAACGCTCACACGCTCGCCTACAACACGTATTCATGGAATAGAATAGGGCAAAAAAGCGCACGCTCAAACCAGCGCACAGGCACAAACACGACCGCCACAAGAAAGCAGGCGGTAGCGTCTCTGCGCCTGGAAGAAATGTGCGCCAAAAGGTGCGCCAACAAATAGCACCTATATACAGCCATGATGAATGCCCAATACTGTGGCCCTCCAGGACAAATGACGTGCAAAGGGGTACCCACAAACAAAGACACGCGCTGACAGAAAAAAAACGTGTGCGTGTATACCGGGGTGCGCGGGAAGTCTCACATGCGAATTGGCCGGGTACGTGGATTACAGGGGTGCGCGGGAAGTTCCACACGCGATTAGGCAGGGTACGTGGATTGCAGGGGTGCGCGGGAAGTTCCACACGCGATTAGGCAGGGTACGTGGATTTCAGGGGTGCGCGGGAAGTTCCACACGCGATTTGGCCGGGTACGTGGATTTCAGGGGTGCGCGGGAAGTTCCACACGCGATTAGTCAGGGTACGTGGATTACAGGGGTGCGCGGGAAGTTCCACACGCGATTTGACTGGGTACGTGGATTTCAGGGGTGCGCGGGAAGTTCCACACGCGATTAGGCAGGGTACGTGGATTGCAGGGGTGCGCGGGAAGTTCCACACGCGATTAGGCAGTGTACGTGGATTTCAGGGGTGCGCGGGAAGTTCCACACGTGATTTGGCCGGGTACGTGGATTTCAGGGGTGCGCGGGAAGTTCCACACGCGATTAGTCAGGGTACGTGGATTACAGGGGTGCGCGGGAAGTTCCACACGCGATTTGGCCGGGTACGTGGATTTCAGGGGTGCGCGGGAAGTTCCACACGCGATTAGGCAGGGTACGTGGATTGCAGGGGTGCGCGGGAAGTTCCACACGCGATTTGGCCGGGTACGTGGATTTCAGGGGTGCGCGGGAAGTTCCACACGCGATTAGGCAGGGTACGTGGATTGCAGGGGTGCGCGGGAAATTCCACACGCGATTAGGCAGGGTACGTGGATTTCAGGGGTGCGCGGGAAGTTCCACACGTGATTTGGCCGGGTACGTGGATTTCAGGGGTGCGCGGGAAGTTCCACACGCGATTAGTCAGGGTACGTGGATTACAGGGGTGCGCGGGAAGTTCCACACGCGATTTGGCCGGGTACGTGGATTTCAGGGGTGCGCGGGAAGTTCCACACGCGATTAGGCAGGGTACGTGGATTTCAGGGGTGCGCGGGAAGTTCCACACGCGATTTGGCCGGGTACGTGGATTTCAGGGGTGCGCGGGAAGTACCACACGCGATTTGTCAGGGTACGTGGATTTCAGGGGTGCGCGGGAAGTTCCACACGCGATTTGGCCGGGTACGTGGATTTCAGGGGTGCGCGGGAAGTTCCACACGCGATTAGGCAGGGTACGTGGATTGCAGGGGTGCGCGGGAAGTTCCACACGCGATTTGGCTGTGTGCTCCCAGGTATTACCTGTACACCCTCCACGGCCCCTGCATGCAGCACACACCACAGGGGACTACCCTGCACACCTGCTCATGTCACCCACCACCCCCACCCCCCAGCCACCAGGGGCACCCTCCACCAGGCCCCCACCCATGTCACCCACCACCCCCACCCCCAGCCACCAGGGGCAGCCTCCACCAGGCCCCCACCCATGTCCAACCCATGTCTCCCACCACCCCCACCCCCCAGCCACCATGGGCACCCTCCACCAGGCCCCCACCCATGTCACCCACCACCCCCACCCCCCAGCAGTGCAGGGGCATCCTCCACCAGGCCCCCACCCATGTCTCCCACCACCCCCACCCCCCAGCCACCAGGGGCAGCCTCCACCAGGCCCCCACCCATGTCTCCCACCACCCCCACCCCCCAGCCACCAGGGGCACCCTCCACCAGGCCCCCACCCATGTCTCCCACCACCCCCACCCCCCAGCACTGTGGGGCACCTGCCAGCAGGCCCCCACCCATGTCCAACCCATGTCTCCCACCACCCCCACCCCCCAGCCACCAGGGGCACCCTCCACCAGGCCCCCACCCATGTCACCCACCACCCCCACCCCCAGCACTGTGGGGCACCTGCCAGCAGGCCCCCACCCATGTCCAACCCATGTCTCCCACTACCCCCATCCCCCAGCCACCAGGGGCACCCTCCACCAGGCCCCCACCCATGTCCAACCCATGTCTCCCACCACCCCCACCCCCCAGCAGTGCAGGGGCACCCTCCACCAGGCCCCCACCCATGTCTCCCACCACCCCCACCCCCCAGCACTGTGGGGCACCTGCCAGCAGGCCCCCACCCATGTCCAACCCATGTCTCCCACCACCCCCACCCCCCAGCCACCAGGGGCACCCTCCACCAGGCCCCCACCCATGTCACCCACCACCCCCACCCCCCAGCAGTGCAGGGGCATCCTCCACCAGGCCCCCACCCATGTCTCCCACCACCCCCACCCCCCAGCCACCAGGGGCAGCCTCCACCAGGCCCCCACCCATGTCTCCCACCACCCCCACCCCCCCAGCCACCAGGGGCACCCTCCACCAGGCCCCCACCCATGTCTCCCACCACCCCCACCCCCCAGCCACCAGGGGCACCCTCCACCAGGCCCCCACCCATGTCACCCACCACCCCCACCCCCCAGCTCTGTGGGGCACCTGCCAGCAGGCCCCCACCCATGTCCAACCCATGTCTCCCACCACCCCCACCCCCCAGCCACCAGGGGCACCCTCCACCAGGCCCCCACATATGTCTCCCACCACCCCCACCCCCCAGCCACCAGGGGCACCCTCCACCAGGCCCCCGCCCATGTCACCCACCACCCCCACCCCCCAGCACTGTGGGGGACCTGCCAGCAGGCCCCCACCCATGTCCAACCCATGTCTCCCACCACCCCCACCCCCCAGCCACCAGGGGCACCCTCCACCAGGCCCCCACCCATGTCACCCACCACCCCCACCCCCCAGCACTGTAGGGCACCTGCCAGCAGGCCCCCACCCATGTCCAACCCATGTCTCCCACCACCCCCACCCCCCAGCCACCAGGGGCACCCTCCACCAGGCCCCCACCCATGTCACCCACCACCCCACCCCCCAGCACTATATACAAAGGCAGCGGTTAAGTCCTGCGGCTCACTCGGTGATGTTGCTGGCCAGGGCATCATCGAACTCCATGTCAATGTCCTGGAGGCGGGACTCTGTCCTGGCCCCGAGGTCTCGCAGGGATAACCCCATGTCCAGCTCAAACTCCCTGCGAGCTTCCTCGAGGCACTCAGCCCGCCTCAACGCCCGACGCATGGAGAACTCCGCCCTGACCATGGTGAGCCGCTCCTCTTCCGCCCGCTGCCGCTCCGCACCTATCCGCTGGACCAACTGCTCCCACACGGAAGACACCACCATCCCAGGGTTGCCCTGCCCTCCGGCCGATGCCTGCCCCTCTGATCTTGATGGCCCCGAGCCATGATGCCTCCCACGTCGAGCCTGCTGCTGCCTCCGACGCCACTGCCTCTGCCAGCACGACGGCATCCAGGCTGATGGAAACCACTGACGCCGTCGTGCACGTGCCCTGCCCGATGATGCTGTCACATCTTCCATCTGCTGGGGTCCAGTTGCTGTGTTGTCCACCCCTGCTGGACCTCCGACTCCCAACTGTGGCAGGGATGGGATCCCCACCGAGCTGGCTGCATTGGTCGGGGCAGGTCCACAGGGGGCCCTGGTGGCATCTGGGCCGGAAGACGGCAAGGAGAACGACTGGTGTATAGCCTGCACAGAGGAGGAGAGGGCCGCCAGATTGGACAACACATGCAGGAAACCCCCGAACATGGCCGATCCCAATTGGGCCACGTCGGCACGGTGCACTTCGTGATGACGTGCGTGCTCCTCCCGGGAAGCACGCACGGCATCACGAATCACAGCCGTGCGCATCGCGACCCCAATCAGGACCTTCTCCACACGGCCAGGGGTTCCCACGTCCGCAGGTGGAGGGGAGTCAGGTGACATGGACATCCCCTCTACCTGCGGACGTGCCTGGGACGGGGCATCCCTGCTGGTGCATGGTGGTGCACTCACAGGGTCAGGGACAGCGACATGCACAGGCCCCTCCACGGTGACCTGTGCTGCCTCCTGCCCCTGGCCCTGGACTGCACCACTTGCACCAGCAGGGATGCCCCCACCAGGCCCCATGTGTGCCCCAGTGGCGGCCTCCTCTTCCTCTGTGCAAACCACCAACCTGGATGGCTCCTCACCGTCTCCCACCGTAGCAGGCCCCTGTGGGGGCTCACCCACCCCTTCCGCTGCAGCCGTTGGGGCATCCCCGCCGCCTTGCTCCACAGCGCCGTCTCCGCCCTCTTCTTCACTAGCCGCTGCGTAGAGGGAGACAAAGAACACAAGCATCAGGGCACTGTACAATGGTCCCCTAGACAGGAAGCAATAGCAGATGAGCACCACTGTCAAAGTACACTTCCATCTTGTCCCTCCACAACACATGGGTCAGTCCAGGCAAAACACACACAGTAACAGGCATGGTGCATGCCATGGACATTTCCATGCATGTCCAATGGACTCTTGAAACATTCAATGATATGTAACTCACATGCATCATGGCTCATGCCTATCACATGCACACACTTCACCTCAGTCACATCCATCTGGCCCCAAACACACCAAACACAGCGGATACAAGGGTAATTTGGCTGCTTCACTGAATCTGTGCATTGTCACACACATGTGTCATGCATCCATGGCATGCACAAGTCACAGACACGCAGGTCAGGCACACAGACATGGCTACCATATATGTACCTGGCATCAGCACCCATCCCTCACCCCCACCCATGTCCAGGTACAGAGACTGGCATGCTCTCATGTTCAAAATCTGCATAGGGCTCCCCATGCGGCATTTGAACACATGCAACAAACATGTGGGTCACACATCACTGGTCGCACATGCATTACCATGATGTCCCTGCACACATACATGCATACATGGCCTATGGCACACATACAGGCAAGTATCATAGAACCAGCAAACCGCAACATGCCCTGTCTCACACAGTAATGCTTGGACACTTACCGCTCAACTCCAGACGGGCCTCCCTCTCAAGGATCTGGGCGTGGAGCGCTGGGCGTACGCGTTCCAGGACCCTCATCTGGATGGAACTCATGCGGCCCCGGCCCCCCTCCACGAGGCGCCGGGCCTTCACAAGGGTCCTGGACCTCAAGTCCTCCCAGCGCTTCTTGATCTTCAGGACGTTGCGGGTCGCCACCCCCTCCGCGTTGATGGCAACCACACAGTCGGCCCAGATCCTCTCCCGTCCTTCCTTGCTGGCGCGGGACGATCCAAAGAGGGCATCATACTGCCCCAGGACATGCTCCACCAGGACACCAACTTCGGTGGCAGTGAAGCTGGTGCCCCTCTGCCCCTCTGGCCTGGGGTTGCCACTGGTGCCAGATGTGGAAGTGCCCGACATGGCAACCCCAGAGGCAGGTGTGGGTGGGCAACTGGGTCCTGGGGCTGGGCTGTGGAGCGATGTAATCCCAGTCGGGAGTCTTCAGTTCCAGCAGGGGTGGACACAGCAACTGGACCCCTGCAGATGGCTGATGTGCAGGCACCAAATGGCAGGGCACGGTGGCAGCAGGCAGGCAGGCAGGCAGCAGCAGATGGCACGTGGGAGGCTGCTCGGGGCACTGGGGGGCAGTAACTCGGCCTTCTGGGCAGGAGCGTGGTCTTCCGTGTGTTTTCGCGTGGCCAGCTTGATACGGAGTGATTTGGCACGTGAAAATCCTGCACGTCAGCGTGAAATCCGAGGAAAGGCCCTTAGCGCGTAAGCGCGTCAGCACGCATACGCGATTCTATTGGACCAGAGTCCCTCAGCGCGTAAGCGCGTCTGTGACGTGACCCGCACGGGTGTTCCCCACTCAGCACGTGATGACGGAGCACACGTGGAAATACTGCACGTCAGAGTGTCATCGCGTGTTATTGGACAAAAGTGCGCGTACACGCGATTGGCCTATGTACGTGTATTTCATGGGTGCGCGGGCACTTACACACGCAAGTACATAAGCGCACCTGTATCCCGTGGTGCGTGGGAATTTCCACACGCTATTGCACTGGGAACTGAATTCCAGGGGTGCGCGGGTCACACGCTCGCCTAGAACACGCGCAAAGCATAAATTTGCGCACTTTAACAATAACAAGCTCAGACGCCAGGATGAACATACCGTTCCTAGCAGCAGTGGCAGTGGGCTACCAAAGGAGGAGGAGGAGGATAGTCAGGGCCAGAATATTCACACCCAGAACCAGCCTTTTCGGGATGCCTGATGACCAGGTGTATGGGAGGTACAGGTTTCCACCACACATAATACTGGACCTGGTGAGTGAGTGGGAGGATGACCTCACATCACCCACCCTGTGCTCCCAAGCACTCATCCCCCTGGAGAAGGTCGTCAATGTACTGCACTTCTTAGCCACTGGATCATTTCAGCGGACAAGTGCCATAGTGGGTGGGGTGTCACAGGCCACCCAGTCACGCTGCCTACACCAGGTCTTGAACATCACCACTGCACGCCCATCAGTCCGCAGGCACATATACCTGCCCAGAACACCTGCAGAAAGGCATGCTGCCGCCCTGGATTTTTACGGTGTGGCACGATTCCCCAAAGTGCTAGGTGCCATCGACTGCACCCATGTGGCTCTACGTCCCCCCAGGGCATCTGAGCACATCTATAGGAACCGCAAGCACTGGCATTCCATCAACGTGCAGGTAGCATGTAATGCCAAGGGAATCATCACCTCAGTATATGCCAACTATCCCGGGTCCACCCACGACAGCTTCATTTACCGAATGTCCACCCTAAGCCGGGACCTAGAAGCTGGGCGGCATGGCGATACATGGCTGCTTGGTGAGTATGTATGCCACTGCACATACATGCATGTTGGATACTGAGCAAGGTCACAACCCCACCAATGATACCAATCACCACCTCCACAGGGGACAGTGCCTACCCTCTCAGCCCCCACATGATGACGCCAATTCGGAACCCCAC
Organism: Ambystoma mexicanum; assembly: GCF_040938575.1. Lineage (NCBI taxonomy): Eukaryota > Metazoa > Chordata > Amphibia > Caudata > Ambystomatidae > Ambystoma > Ambystoma mexicanum. Next base: position 436,355,017 of record NC_090937.1, read on the forward strand.
CACGCCACCCGAGGTAAGATATAACACAGCCCACATTACGACCCGGGGCATAGTGGAGCGCACATTCGGAGTGCTAAAGTCACGCTTTCGCTCCCTTGACCGGTCTGGCGGGCAGCTGTTATACGCTCCCCCAGTACTGTGCAGGATCATAGTGGCAGCATGTGTCCTGCACAACATTGCAACACGCCGGGGCCTGGCCGTGGACATGGTGGTGGCCCCACATCCCCAACCACATGCACAGCCGCTGCGCATGGGAGGGGAAAGGGCACGGGGGGAGGCAGCCCGTACACAGCTAGTGGCTAATTACTTCACATAGAAATCACACCCCTGTGGAGTGCACACTGCCCTTTCCATCTTTCCATTCCATCTGACAATCAATGATGACTCAACCTGACACTGATCCTGAATGTCTGGAGAATGAACCGTGAATACCATATCAGCCTGAGATTGTTCACCTGGAAGTGTCACAATGTGTGCATCCCTACCCACACAGACACCACCAATGCAGTTTTGTGAAGTTACACATTCAAGCAGCTAAAATGAATACCCACTTGCAAAATGCAACAAGAGGACAGTGCCATGTCAGCCAACCCAACCCCAGCACCGCCACACGACACACCGTGCCATGTCATGCTATTTGCAGGTAAACAAAGTAATCCCCACAACATGACATCAGTCTCACTATGTACAGTGGCACTATTAGAAACCTGCAACACCTGAAATGCTCACAGCAATGCCGGACCAACAACATATTTGAGCACGTACTACCATTAACATGACATCACAAATGTTACATATTAGTAGTCTCACCACCTGGAAATGCCTGCACTCCCACCACTACCAACTGTGCAGTGTTGGCGCCATGTAGAGTTGTAGGTGCACTGCTGCCAACATGGACCCCATCTCCAGACTAGAGGTCCTTGTGTAGACATGAGGAAGGGACCTGCAAATTGGGAGGTAGACACAGAAGATGAGTTACACATCAATGCAACATGCAGTGTACAACACAACAGCAATATGCACTAGGAATGTATACACAGTATTGACTACAGACTGCCCACACAGCTCATGGGAGTCCAACATCACTGTGTAATTCACTGTCACTTGGGCACACCCTTTGCAAGCCCATGGAAACGGGAAGCAGGAGGGGTGTGTGTGACTCAAACCCAAGCATCTGAACCAAATACATTACAAGCCTGCATGTGCCCAGCCACAATGCGGCGTATGCCCACAGGAACCACGGAAGCCAACAAATCGTCCCAAAAAAATAGGGAATAAAATAAATAAAAATAAAAATAAAAATAAGAAACAATCAAAAATGGCCATTGATGGGCCCGGGGGGGTTGGGGAGGCCACCCAGGAGGTCCGAGGACAGGATGCACACCAGAACCCACCTGCGTGGATCCTGGGAAGATAAAACACCTCCATGGGCTCATGGCCCACACGGCTACCCTATTGTGGGAGTATCACTGCTGTCGCTATTATCACCCTGTGCAGCTGCATCCGGAGGTGGTTGCACTATGGGAGGCAGCCCACGCAAGGCCCTAGTCTGCTCCTCCATGGCTGCAAGCATGCGGGTGTGGTAGGTCTGGTTCTGGAGGATGAGTGTGCGGAGGTCCCCATGCAACAACTCACGGGATGCCCGGACCTCCGCCCTCGTTGCCTGCATCTCAGCTGAGAGCGTACGGGTGAGACGCTCCAGCTGCTGTTCTGTCCTTTGGTGTGTTGAAGCCTCAAGCTCAACAAGAGTCGTCCTGAGGTGAAGGAGCTCCTGCCTCAGGGCTTCCCTGTGGCCCTGGGACTCAATGGAGATGGCCTCCTGCAGAGTCGCCAGTGCCGCCCGCCTGTCCCTGTTGGACCCCAACATGTCCTCCCTGTGTGACTGGCAGATGGAGTCGGTTGCCTGCTCTAGTCGCTCCATCAGCCTTTCTGGGGGGACAATGGAAGTGGCCACCCTATCCATGGCCTGGGCCGTCATCTCGGATGATGCAGCCTGTTGGGTTGCCATACCGTAAATGGATTGCTCCCATGCGGTATTGCCAGGTGGCGTACGGCCACCACGTCGGCGGGCACCACACCTGTCTGGGGCAAGGCGAACTGCGCCTTGCTGTGCCGGCACTGCCTGAGGCTGCAGGACTGCATTCCCCCTCTGATCTGCTGGCCCAGGAACAGGATCAGATGTCGTGGAGTGTGACCCTGCATCCGTAACCACCAAAGGCGTAGCTGCCAACACTGACATCCCCATGGAGGGTTCTGACCCTGGTGCAGGTGGGTGAGACAGAACAGAATCCCTCCCTGGAACACTCACCTGCGACGGCACGTAGGTCTCATCCGAATCAACACCTGAGTACAGCTCGGGGGAGGTGCAGCCAGAGACACCCCTTGAGAGCACGACCTGCAGCACTTGTGGGTTCTCCCCCACCACCACACCACGTCCCTCACTGGTGGTTGGTCGGCCCTCGGACCCCTCCTGGGTCTGCACCATCTCCACAACCCCAGCAGTATCAGGTGCGTCTTCCCCTGCAAAGACATGAAAACAAAGAAATGGAAACAGGCATTAGCACCATGGCACACAATGAGGGCTGAGAAGCAAGAGAACCAGTACTTGATTGACACATGTCCCACATGACTAAAACCCTCCCATGCATGCACCCTCACTGCGTATGAAGTGCAGGCAAATGGCACACACTGATGACACCAAGATGGAAGATGAACACATTTTCTGAATGCTGCCTGGCAGTGGCATCACACATTGGCCTGTGATTGCCAGGTGAAACACACATGCCATCACACATGGCATGTACCATTGCTATTGAGTGAAGATGGAGAGGAGGGCAGCACCTATTCATTCAGTCCAGTTCCCGCATGTAATCGCTTTTCTAATTCTAACAGGTCAGATTTTTCACCTGGAGCTGCCAGTCTGAAATGGTCCAATTGCACAGGGACATGTGTGTACAAATGATATCCAGGTAACAAAGTCACTCCACTTTACCATAGCCATGTCAGACATGTGACTAGTGGACAGCGACATGCCTAGTAAAAGTGGCGGAAGGCAAACAATCTGACTGAATGAACAGTGAAAAATAAGCAACTATGTTGTGGCAAGGTGACACTTCAAGGGCAACTGGTGTGCAGTTTGGCTAGATGTCTACTGTTGGCAGAAGGGATACTGCTATGGCCAAATGCAGCTGCGCAGGAAGTATTGCATGAAGCACATGGCTGACCCATACGACTCAGGCGCACACACTCTCACCTGGCACACAAACAGAAGCCCTCACACACACACCATGCACATGGATGACACACACATGCATGTGCACTCACCGGACAATGCCTCGTAATCAGCCAGATCTCCCACGCCTTGGATCTGTTCCTCCGTGACGTAGGTCCCAGCGACTGACTCATGTGGAGTGAGTTCCATGTCTACTACTGGAGACCCACCTCCAGTCACTAGAATTGCGGCATGACTTGAGGCCAGCTTACTCTTTGCCCTGCGCTTTAGGTCATTCCAGCGCTTATAGCAATCATTGGCTGTGCGCCTCACGATTCCAAGGGCACTTACGATGTCCGCAACGGTCTGCCAGTGTGCCTGGCAGTGTGCAAGTGTGGTCTTGGATCCTGCAACAATGACCATCTCGTTGTCATGTCCGGACACATACTCGACAAGTGCATTCAGTTCGTCATCCGTGAAGCTGGGCTTCCTGGACGGGCCGGACTGTGTAGCCGTGTCTGGGGCATCAGCCTGTGCCGGACGAGCACTCTTCCTCTTCCGCTTGGAAGGTGGTGGTGATCCTGAGTGTCCTGCGCCGCTCTGGACACTAGGGGCAGGAGCCCTGGTGGACTCTGTATCAGGAGTGTGGGATTGCACACTCAGCATGGGAGTTGGTGCAGGCATTGGTTCTAGTGTGATGGTGTCAGGGGGAATGTCAGCAGCATGGACTAGGACCGACACTGTCCTGGCTGGGTGTGTGAGGGCTGGGGTGGATGGAGCCGCAGCTGCCCCTGCAGCCTCTCAGCCCTGCCTCCTTGGTGCAGCAGATGACCTTGCTGGCCCAGATGCACGTGGCATGGAGACATCAACGTGCACCAGCGCACGTGTCATAGGCCTGCTGACCTGGAAGTCAGCCATGGAGTCAGCCAGATCTGGTGCCACAATGGGCTGGTCCAACAAGGGCTGAGCATGGATGGTGTCAGCCACATCAGCCTCAACAGGAGGGGGGGGGGATTATGGGTGCCCTTGACTGGTCCTCCACACATGGGGAGACAGGCTCACCCTGCAGTAACGACCACGTCCCCTACCGGATCCACCACGGCCACCACTTGTGGCTCTTCCACCTTTGCCACCCTTATGGAATCCTCGCCTCCCAGCCATGGCACTGATGTAAATGTGCGTATGGGAGTGGCTGTAAACTATTGTCCTGGGCAATTGGGGGTCAAAGGGGTTGGGTACCAGATGGTAATTGTACCCTAGTGCTCTTGCAAGGCTGATTGTAACCCCTGGGGAAAGATGACGGGTCACGCTACGCACAGGAGCCCCAAAAAAGGGAGATGACGTGCACGCAACCCCTCCTAGACCACGTGTGCAGAAAGAAAAACCTGCACTACGCTGTGGCACCCAGTAACACAAGAATGAACGTATGCGTGTCACACGCAGCCTAGAATGACCTCTGAAGGGGTAGGCTACACACGGGGCAAGCACAGATGTTAGATACGTGCGTGACTCACCGTCTGCCTGGTAAACGAGCGTGTAAAAGGAGCACGTTTGGTTGGCAACACCCCCGCCAAAAGAAGATTTGTACGCTGTCTGAGGAGACAGGACAACAGTAGAAGGGAACACTGTTTGAGGGAACAGGCCCAGGTAAACCAGTAAAAGCGAAAAAAGAGAAAAAGCTGTCAGAGGTAACAGGGAATACGAACTTGAAACGCCGTGAAGTAAATCGCGTGTGAAACGACAAGAAGTACAGAATTCACCCACTCGCTCTCCACGAAAAGCACGTACAAGGAAAACGTGTTCTACACGTACCTTTTATACAGGCCCACACGTCCAGCGTCACCTACGCGGCGTGTACGCGCTAGGGCCATTTCCACCAATTACATGCTTTGTCACTTCTGCGTGTAGGGCCATTTCCACCAATTACACGCTTTGTCACTTCTGCGTGTAGGGCCATTTCCACCAATCACACGCTTTGTCACTTCTGCGTGTAGGGCCATTTCCACCAATCACACGCGATTACACTCTGACGTGCAGTCTTTCCACGTGTGCTCTGTCATCACGTGCTGTGTGGGAAACACCCGTGCGGGTCACGTCACAGACGCGCTTACGCGCTGAGGGCCTTTCCTCGGTTTTCACGCTGACGTGCAGGATTTTCACGTGCCAAATCACTCCGTACCAAGCTGGCCACGCGTACGCACACGGAATACCACGCTCTTGCCCGGAAGGCCGAACTACTGCCCCCCAGAGCCCCGAGCACGCTCCCACCTGCTGTTGCCTGACTGCCTGCTGCCCCTGCACTGCTGGGGGGTGGGGGTGGTGGGAGACATGGATGGGGGCCTGGTGGAGGGTGCCCCTGGTGGCGGGGGGGTGGGGGTGATAGGGGACATGAGTGGGGGCCTGGTGGAGGCTGCCCCTGCACTGCTGGGGGGTGGGGGTGGTGGGAGACATGGATGGGGGCCTGGTGGAGGGTGCCCCTGGTGGCGGGGGGGTGGGGGTGATAGGGGACATGAGTGGGGGCCTGGGGAGGCTGCCCCTGCACTGCTGGGGGGTGGGGGTGGTGGGAGACATGGATGGGGGCCTGGTGGAGGGTGCCCCTGGTGGCGGGGGGTGGGGGTGATAGGGGACATGAGTGGGGGCCTGGTGGAGGCTGCCCCTGTACTGCTGGGGGGTGGGGGTGGTGGGAGACATGGATGGGGGCCTGGTGGAGGGTGCCCCTGGTGGCGGGAGGGTGGGGGTGATAGGGGACATGAGTGGGGGCCTGGTGGAGGCTGCCCCTGCAATGCTGGGGGGTGGGGGTGGTGGGAGACATGAGTGGGGGCCTGGTGGAGGGTGCCCCTGGTGGCTGGGGGGTGGGGGTGGTGGGAGACATGGGTGGGGGCCTGGTGGAGGGTGCCCCTGGATGCTGGGGGGTGGGGGTGGTGGGAGACATGAGTGGGGGCCTGGTGGAGGGTGCCCCTGGTGGCTGGGGGGTGGGGGTGGTGGGAGACATGGGTGGGAGCCTGGTGGAGGGTGCGCCTGGATGCTGGGGGGTGGGGGTGGTGGGAGACATGGTCGGCGGCCTGGTGGAGGGTGCCCCTGGATGCTGGGGGGTGGGGGTGGTGGGAGACATGAGTGGGGGCCTGGTGGAGGGTGCCCCTGGTGGCTGGGGGTTGGGGGTGGTGGGAGACATGGGTGGGGGCCGGGTGGAGGGTGCCCCTGGATGCTGGGGGGTGGGGGTGGTGGGAGACATGAGTGGGGGCCTGGTGGAGGCTGCCCCTGCACTGCTGGGGGGTGGGGGTGGTGGGAGACATGAGTGGGGGCCTGGTGGAGGTTGCCCCTGGTGGCTGGGGGGTTGGGGTGGTGAGAGACATGGGTGGGGGCCTGGTGGAGGGTACCCCTGGATGCTGGGGGGTGGGGGTGGTGGGAGACATGAGTGGGGGCCTGGTGGAGGCTGCCCCTGCACTGCTGGGGGGTGTGGGTGTTGGGAGACATGGGTGGGGGCCTGGTGGAGGCTGCCCCTGCACTGCTGGGGGGTGGTGGTGCAGGGGGACATGAGCAGGTGTGCAGGGTAGTCCCCTGTTTTGTGGGCTGCCTGCAGGGGCCGTGGAGGGTGTACAGGGAACACCTGTGAGGACCCACCCAGCCTAATCGCGTGTGATAATTCCCGCACACCCCTGTAATACACGTACCTGGCCAAATCGCATGTGAGAATTCCCGCGCTCCCCTGTAATACACGTACCCAGCCGAATCGCATGTAGAACTTCCCGTGTACCCCTGTAATACACGTACCCAGCCAAATTGCGTGTGATAATTCCCACGTACCCCTGTAATACACGTACCCTGGCCAATCGCGTGTAGAACTTCCCACGCACCCCTGTAATACATGTACCAAGCCAAATCGCGTGTGATAATTCCCGCGCACCCCTGTAATACACGTACCTGGCCAAATCGCATGTGAGAATTCCCGCGCACCCCTGTAATACACGTACCCAGCCGAATCGCGTGTAGAACTTCCCGTGTACCCCTGTAATACACGTACCCAGCCAAATCGCGTGTGATAATTCCTGCGTACCCCTGTGATACACGTGCCCTGGATAATCGCGTGTAAAACTTCACGCGTACCCCTGTAATACACGTACCCTGGGCAATCGCATGTAGAACTTCCCGCGTACCCCTGTAATACACGTACCCTGGCTAATCGCGTGTATAACTTCACGCGTACCCCTGATATGCACGTTACCCGCTTTGCGTTCCTTGTTTGGCAGCCCTGTAGACTGGTCCAGGGTTAGCACAGCCCTTTGCGATGATTTAGCGATTTTGATGGCTTTTCCTTGCGCGAGGGCGTTCTTGGGGGCGTTACTGGCGCTGCTGCAGGGTCGCTGCGATACTCTGCGCCACGGCTGGTTTGGGAGCCTAAAATCCATGAAAACGCTGTGCGCGGAAATCGGTTTTAGCGCACGTGCCTGGCGCAGACAATCGCACGCGGACACTCTGCGCCAGCCGCTTGCGACACTTTTCTGCGAAATTCTATGAATTACCCTGATAGTTTAAGATATGTTTGTGGTCCAATCGAAGGATAACGTCCACCATCGTTACATGCTGAAAATCATTCTCTCTATTTGTACCTTATCTTGTGGGCATCAAAATCTTTAATTTGTTGAGTGGTTGGTAGATGCAAAAACAAACAATGATGTACTATATGATCCAGTGTTTAAGTGTTATGACAAATTATTGTAGGCAACCTAGATAATTGAGTGAAAGGGGAAGAAGCTAATGTACCTTCTAACTGGAGAGAAGTTAGGAGTTAAGGTTAATGCAAAAGTAGGGGTCTGTGAGATGGAGAAAAAGAATATGTTGCATTGCATCTTTTAAATTGCAATGCACTTTCACGAATTTCACAAATTGGATCAACTAAAGGATTTGAGATTCTTTGGAATAGAAAAACTACAGATGCCACAAAGAGGAGGCAACCTGGAACTACTGCTGAGAAAACAAGAAGCTCGCTGGATCTGCCTAATGGACACCTGCCACACAGGATTAAATTCAGACTAGGAGCTCTTTAATTTCTCATAAATTATCAGAGAATAATCATCCACTATGGAACAACAAACATAATCACCACAACCACAATAACAAAGATGCGATCCAACATATTCTTTTTCTTCATCTCACAGACCCCTACTTTTGCATTAACCTTGACTCCAAACTTCTTTCCAGTTAGAAGGTACATAAGCTTCTTCCCCTGTCACTCAAAGTCTGTGAACGCTCTGGATGTCCTGGGGCAGTCCTGTGGTGTTTACGGACACTTCAGATGTCGTAGGACATCTGTACCTATTTCTGCATTACAGGGTTGGGGAAAAGCAGTTTTTGGATGGCTTATAACTTTTGCGCCACTCAATGAAACTGCATGTAATTTTATTCTAGAACTAATCCTGAATGGTTTTGCAAAATTTTGATGAATCTGCACAACATTTGGCAAAACGATTTTGGATTTAGATATAAAGGGTTTTCTAAAGTTTGGTGGGATTTTCTCAAGAGGGGCAAACTTAGAGAGCGGTCTCAATATTTTTACATGGCTTATAACTTTGTTGCTATTTGACGAACGTGGACACAAGTTTTGAGAAAGATTATAGACCCAACCTTCAATATTTGTGTAAAGACTGAATGGCTTTTGTCAAGTGGGGGCTAAGTTATATGACTATTGTATGTACATACATTTTGACACTTTTTAAAAATAAAACATGGACGGATTTTGAGCAAACTCGTGAGGAGCATTGACAAGGACATTAAAGCATAGTTTTGCAAATGTGCCTGTGTTTTATTTTTTGACAAGTGTAATATAGTAGGTACAAAAAATAGTCATACCTTTGGTGACTGAGGTATGGCCTGTGGCAGTGGGCAGTGGGCAGATTGTCTGGGTCATGGCATAAGGTTATGACACGGACATTCTGGCTACTAGCCATGACCGCTAGGGATGAAAAATGGTGTTAATGTGGCTATGTCTACCTGGGACCGGCTATGTGGTAAAGTTATTCGAAGGTAGGTTAGGTTTGAAAGGGAAAAAAGTGCTTGTGGTAATATGTTCATAGGGTTTTGCAGGCTGCATGGCAAGGAAAGAGGGGCTGTCCATGGAGCCCCGTCTTCTCTTTGCATGTTGGTTGTATTGGAAGAGGATTTTCCTTCCTACAGCGGACCGCCGCAGGTGTCTCGCGTAGGAAGAATAACCCTTCCTTCTTACAGCGGGACACCACAGGCGCCCCGCTATAGGAAGAAAAATCTATGTTTTAGACCCTAGGTTCCCGCTTTGGGAACCAGGGGTGCTGATGGCCTTTATCCCCCATTTCAGGGGCTGCAATGGACGATAATGGTCCGTAGCCTTCCTTATTTATTTATTTATTTATTTATTTATTTATTTATAATGCACCAATGCCCGCAGGCATCAGGCTGTGTGGTTACAGTATTTGTTGAGGAAGATGAGGTGGAGGAAGACAGCTTACTACTTGTTGAGAAAGGAATAACCTTTCTGAGTGCATTGCAGTCATTGGATTTGGTGTGGCGGCGCATGGCGGTGGTCCCGTAGGAGTACTGTCCAGGTAGTCTGCGACTGAGTACACTCAGGGCATTTCACTTTGGTAGCTTTAGCCTTTGGTGCACTCCCAACAGTAGCAGATAACTGGCACACCCATGATTCGAAATTGGTGCTAGAAGTAGGCACTTCCTCTACCTCATCTTCTTGGTCCTCTTCATTGTCTTTGAAAGTACTGTGCTTTTTTTGTTGTGACGGTCCTCCAGCTGGTGGTGGTGGTGGCTCTTGTGGAGGAGGGATGACAATAACTGATGCCATTTTTAAGATAAATAGCAGTTTTGATTACATTCTTCCATGTATGTACTGTGTAGTAGATTGATAATGGATAATGAGTACAAAAAGGTGTAGGGGGTGTGCAAGGGAAATTCTGAAGTTGAAAGTTCTTAGATCAGTTGAAAATGCAGTTCTAAACTGTCTTCGAAGCATGGATATGATTACGAAGTGTAGCCGCCTTCGCAAACACGTCACAACGCCGCATGCAAGCGTATGGTCACGTGGCGCTGTCCAGAAGGACTGCAATGAAGTCAGACGTTCCTGGACCTCTACGGTTGCAAAATGATTTCAAAAAGTTGCAAAAAGTGTATAGACATGTCAAAAATGATGCTATAAGGTGGGAAATGGCAGGGTTTTAAGGGGAAACTTTGTAAATTGGACACAAATATTGCTTATTGGCTAAGTATGATATTTGTACATTGTAGGAAAATAGCATGCACTGGTAAAAACCCATGAAATTTACTGAAAAAACCTAGTTAAAGGGACGTTATGGTTAAGTTGCACTGCTAAAAACCTATGAAATTCAATGAAAAAACTTAGTTAAGGGGACATTATGGTTAAGTTGGACTAATAAAAACCTATCAAGTTCAATGAAAAAACTTTGTTAAAGGGATGTTATAGTTCCAAGTAAAGCCTAAAAAACCCCTGAAATTAGCCAGCTATAGTCAGCTAAGCAACCATAACTCGCACCACCACCATGCACTGCTAAGACTAAGTTAAGACTGCCTCCCTGACGATGTGAAGAGCACAAAAACTGGTAGGAGGAGAACACCAGTGGCTGAGAAGATTTACTGTGCAGGGAACTGGAGTGTGCCCCTCTCCTCTTTCTTTTTTGCCATATTTCCAGGATTTCTGAAGGGAGGAATCTTCAGAATCTGATAGGTTGCTGCACCGGGGTGACACATGCCCTGCTTTGGAGTGCCTCACTGTAGGCTACTCCCCCCCTTTCCCCACTGTGGGACTGGGTGTGAGCTTGTTCCTTGCAAACCTGATGACTACTGCTACCAGAAGTCTTTGCAGCAGAATAATCATTAATTGTCAACACCTGCACTTGCTGTGAGCTGCAAGTTAAGACTGCCTCCCTGACGATGTGAAGAGCACAGAAACCTTTAGCAGGAGAACACCAGTGGCTGAGAAGGTTTACTGTGCAGGGAACTGGAGTGCGCCCCTCTCCTCTTTCTTGTTTGCCATATATGTCTATATTACACAGCCACAGAAGTGGCTGTGTAGTTATGGTTAAGTTGTTGTTTCCATAGGAAGAACCCTTTTTGGATGGCTTATAATTTCGCTCTCCCTGGACGAATACTCACCAAACTTTGCAAAACAACTATATGGGTCACTCTGATTTTTTTTGCAAAGTTTGATCCGGGGGGGGCAAAGTTATAAGGGGGGTCCCAAAACTTCTTTTTTTCCCTCAGACTGAATGGGGAAAAAACGTTGCTCACGCCTATAGCCCAAACCGCTGGACAGATTTTCACCAAATTTGGACCAGGAGTAGTGGCTTGGTCCCGAAAGCATGCTTTTACAAATTTGGTGAAAATCTGTCCAGTAGTTTTTAAAAAATGACCAAAAAGTAGGTCACAAAAAATTAGTGATATCTATGTTCGGTCCATGGGCACACTTCCCTGTTCGCTCCGCGGACAGTGTCCTGATTGGCCAACTGGCTTGCATCATGTCCGCGGACATGCAACGTGTTCGCTGATTGGACGGTGAAGAGCGTGAATCGTGTCAGATTTTCGGGAACGCCAGCCAATTTGGATTCACTGACGTCCGCAGACAGCGCAGTGAAACTTGGTGGAAAAATACTATTTAGTAGAGTGTGTTGGTGTGTAAGACTGTTTGGGGATGGTGGGGGAGTAAGAGATGGGTTAAATGTTGTATTTATTTAGGTGGTAGACCCCCCTGTTGTGTTCGCTTTGTCCGCAGACAACACGGATGTCCTGAAATGTTCTAGATAAATGAAATGGGGGTGTCCTGAGGACACTACGCCTGTACATATGGTTCGTAGGCAAGTTGAAACTGTTCTAAGAACACACGCGGTATCCTGAAATGTTCAAAAATAAACAAAATGGGTGTGTCCTGAGGATGGTATGCCTGTCCGTTTTGTTCGCAGGCAAGTTGAAACTGTTCTAAGAACACATCATGTGTCCTGGGATGTTCGTCAATAAACAAAATGGGGGTGTCCTGAGGACAGTGGATGTTCATCAATAAAGAAAATGGGGGTGTCCTGAGGATGGTATGCCTGTCCGTACTGTTCGCAAGCAAGTTGAAATTGTTGTAAGAACACATGAAGCATCCTGGGATGTTTGTAAATAAACAAAATGGGGGTGTTCTGAGGATGCTACATCTGTCCGTATTGTTCGCAAGCAATCTGAAACTGTCCTAAGAACACTTGCGGTTTCCTGCAATGTTCGTAAATAAACAAAATGGGTGTGTCCTGAGGACGCTGTCCGTATTCTTCGCTGGCAAGTTGAAATTGTTCAAATAACACATTATGTGTCCTGGGATGTCTGTAAATAAACAAAATCGGGGTGTCCTAAGTACGCTATACCTGTCGGTACTGTTCGTAGGCAAGTTGAAATTGTTCTAAGAACACATCAAGTGTCCTGAGATGTTCGTAAATAAACAAAATGGGAGTGTTTTGAGGATGCTAGCCTTGTCCGAATTGTTCGCAAGCAAGCTGAAACTGTCCTAAGAACACACGTGGTGTCCCGAAATGTTCGAAAATAAACAAAATGGGTGTGTCCTGAGGACGGTATGCCTGTCCGTTTTGTTCGCGGGCAAGTTGAAACTGTTCTAAGAACACATGCAGTGTCCTGAAATGTTCGTAAATGGACGAAATGGGGTGTCCTGAGGATGCTGTCCATATTGTTTGCTGGCAAGTTGAAAGTGTTCTAAGAACACATCATGTGTCCTGGGATGCTCCTAAATAAACAAAATGGGGGTGTCCTGAGGACGCTATGCCTGTCCGTACTGTTCGTAGGCAAGTTCTAAGAACACTCATCATGTCCACGGACATTAAAAGTGCCCATATGGCATAGTTGAAATGATTGACTGTATGGGTGTGATATGCTGCGGTGGTTGTGGCCAGGGCGTAGAGTTTTGGGAGCATGGCCATGCTTTGGGATCCAAGAACAAATTTATAAGCAACAAAGTTATAAGACACTATGGGTGTGATATGCTGTGGTGGTTGTGGGCAGGGCCTATAGTCTTGGGTGCATGGACAAGACCAAATTTATAAGCACCGAAGTTATAAGTCACTATGGGTGTGATTTGCTGCGATGGTTGTACTTATTATAATATACTTACTGTTTGGTTTAGTAACTGGAGTACATGTATTTCTTGTTCATTTCTGTGATAAAAGAAAAGATCATGTTAGTATTGGTATTTTGTAAAGACTTATAACATTGAATAATCAATATTTTTTTTTACCATCATATTTAGTAGATTACAAACCAGTGTACTGTGCGATTTGCTCAGTTTCTGTGTGTGTTGCTTAAATCACTGGGTCTGTGGGAGAAAAAAACATCCATGTTGGATAAAAAAAAACCTTTTTTAGTTATGCTACAGTCTGTTTGTTTGTTTTCAGTGTTCAATTGTTGTTTCTTTTTAATGCTCTATATATTGGCTTGTTGCCGATTTTTGGAGCATTTAGATACCTGTTGACATATTGTAACTGTGTATTTTTTGTTATAATGAAGTGGTATTGATTTATCTGTTTGGATATTGTAAAATTTTGGGACAGTTAGATACCAGTTGGCGTATTTTAACTGTCTATTTTTTGTTATAATGTAGTGGTATTTTATCTGTTTGGTTATTGAAAATCTTGGGGCAGTTAGATACCAGTTGGCGTATTCTAACTGTTTATTGTTTGATATAATTTAGTGGTATTCATTTATCTGTTTAGTTGTTGTAGAATCTTGGGACAGTTAGATACCTGTTGGCATATCCTAACAGTCTATTTTTTGTTATAATGAAGTGGTATTGATTTATCTGTTTGGATATTGTAAAATGTTGGGGCAGTTAGGCAGTTAGATGCCAGTTGGCGTATTCTAACTGTCTATTTTTTTTATATAATTTAGTGGTATTCATTTATCTGTTTAGTTGTTGTAGAATCCTGGGGCAGTTAGATACCTGTTGGCATATTCTAACTGTTTATAGTTTTTTATAATGAAGTAGTATTGATTTATCTGTTTGGTTATTGTAAAATCTTGGGGCAGTTAGATACCAGTTGGCGTATTCTAACTATCTATTTTTTGATATAATTTAGTAGTATTCATTTATCTGTTTAGTTGTTGTAGAATCTTGGGGCAGTTATATAGCTGTTGGCATATTGTAACCGTTTATAGTTTTTTAATAGAAGTTTAGTTAATGTTTAAGTACAGTTTAGTTAATAAATGTTGGTTTTAAGAAGATTAAATAAGCGTTTGTAAGATTTGCAGGTAATCTCTGCTTTAGAGTAATGGTACTATCATTACATTCAAACCATCCACATTTTTTAAAATATATGCAGTATAGTGACCTGCATTGGTTGTGGCTCCTGTGTGGTGATTATACCTAATGTTATGCAGGTTTTCTTACCAAGTAATACTTGACCATGTGTGAATCCAGTCAGCTTGCAGTTGTTTTTGGCACCATCTGCATTGTAAAGTAGAAGCATTAGTATTACGTATTTACTACGTGTTTCTATTAGTAAGGTGTAGCGATTATCCGAATTGCAGGTAGTACATAATGTACCATGGTTTGCATTTTGTACAAGTTGCTGAAATGGAAGGGATTCACAATTAGGTATTGATACATACATAAAGCGCTCATTGGGGATTTGTTCTGGTGTCACATTGTTGCAGAGATTGCATGTATGTTTCCACATGTATGAAATCTGAAATATTTCATTTATAGGTATGCTTTTGTTTTCCAGTACTTGTAGTAAGTACATTAGAAATTGTTGTGGATCTTCCTGTGAGTTTATAGTGAATTTCAACATTCCAGCACAGTAGGCCAATTGTTGTCTTATTCCATAAACACTATACGTGTTGTCAGGATTGTTTGTTGCGTTTCTATGAAGTACTAACATTTGCAAACACAATTGATCTGTACTGTTTAAGTAAATGTTGTCAACAATTGTTGATAACTGAAATAGAATATTCATTGCTACATTCGCGTAGCAATTAACACCAATAACATTTGAACGTTTAAATGGACCAGATAGTTCTGTATCTGAGTGCTTTTTCTTTTTAGTTTGTCTTCCTTTTTTGAAGAAGTACCTGGTTTACTTTCCCTAATAGTTTCTTTTTTGTTTGTGGTACTTGATGAAATATTCGTTTTTTTTATTCTCTTTGGAGGATTTGCAGTTACATCCTGTTGCATTTCTGTTGTAATTCCCCATTCCGGCATGGCGGAGTCGGAGAGTTACCGGCATGGACCATGGTGCTATTAGCACCCTGGTCCATCCGCCAGGGTCGTAATGAGGCCCTGTGTTACCAATGTCTATCAATGCTTTGTCTAGGGTAAGACCTTGTGATTTATGAATGGTGACTGCGTGTGCAAGAGTTAGAGAAAATTGTCCTCTGCATACAGAGAAGGAATCGAGATGTTGAGCATCCTATCCGTTTCACTTCTGAAAGTTTGTCAAAGAGAATATTGACAAACTGAATGTTGTTGTCACGTGGGTATGTTTGAAAGCCAACAACTGTACCCAGTGCTCCATTAACTAGTCCTTGACCCATGTCAAGGTTACGTTTAAGCATTACTCTGCAATTTAAGGATAATTTTAATATTTTTTCCAATCCAGCTGTGTTGGAGATTGAATTTTCTAAACTATTTAGTCTTGTTGTGGCTTGTTCACACATGGGTAGTGTCATACCATGTATGTCTAGTTTGTCTGTGGCACTAATTTCAATTATTGGTTGCATTTCTTTTTTTAACATTGTTTCATTGAATTTGAAACAGCTTGCAAGAGTTGGCATTAAGGCCATACAATTGACATTTTATTTTTGTGGGCTAATTGTTCCATAACATCCGTAGCACATGCATTACCGCCATAAAGTGCATGAATGTGCTTCTTGAGATAATATACCAACTCTAATACTTTTTAAGATGTTGGCATAAGTGAGATCTGCAGCTTGCTTCTTGTGCTTCTTGAGATAATATACCAACTCTAATACTTTTTAAGATGTTGGCATAAGTGAGATCTGCAGATCGCTGCATGTTTTCTGTTAATTCTCTGTATTGGAAATGTTGCCAAAAGTTGACATTTCCAATGCTGCCAACAGTTTTACAGCAGAGTTTGTGTCCTAAGGTTTTAAAAATAGGCTCACCTTTCACTGGTGTCAATTGAAGAAGATCTCTGAAAACAATAATGTGTTTTCCTCCAAAGAGCTCTTCGTAGTTTGTTTTGAGTACTTCTTGTAATCTGAGGCGAATCAAAGCCAACATTAGGTTGGAGACCATGCTCACTTCATCTATTAGTAGCATTTTCATTTGTTTTAATACTCTGCGTAGTTGCATTGCAGCTTCTGTAGAAAATTTTTAATAGCCTAATTTATTTTGGTGTTCTACTGGCAGGAGTAGTAATTGGTGTAAAGTGACACCGCCTATGTTGTAGGCAGCTAAACCAGTGGGGGCAGTGACAACAGCTGACAGTTTTTGTTTGTCAATTGTTGAAGGAATTTACTGATGATTTTGATTAAGAATGTTTTGCCAGAACCAGCTTCACCACTGACGTACAGTAGTATAGGTTTGTAATTTTGGCAGGTGCATTCTTTGTTTTCATGTTGTACACCGTGTGTAATTTCTTTTGTTACTTCTTGAAAAATGCTACGTTGCTCATTGTTTAGTTTTGATTGTAGTATAGTTAAGTCTTCTTTACCTTCATACTGACACATGGTGTTTTCTACTTCCGTCATAGCTAATTCTGCCCCATTTGTTATTAGTGGCTCTCCAAGTGGTTCTTGGCTTCCTGTTACAGAAGGTTGACTGTGTCAGGAGTGTCCTTATCTAGTTGGGCCTGGAGTTCTTCTTCGTGTTGCTGTTCACTGTGCAACATTGTTTTGTACTGTGTAAAGTTTACATCAGTTATAGTGCTTTCATTTGCTTTGAAAGCGTCTTCAAAGGAGTCATAGTTATCTAGTATTTCTTCTTCTTTTCTCCATGGTTTAAAGAGTTGTAGCAGGGGCATGTAATATAGTTCCTTATGTTGAGGTGTCTTTAATGACAATTTGATATGATTAATTAAATTTGGTTTGGTGAGTTTTACTAAGCTGCCTTCACAATTTGACACTCTGTATTTACCTTTTTTTTCATCGGGTTTTATATTATTTTTGTATGTGAAGTTTTGAGCTATGTGGTATAAATTGTTTTTTAAAATGACTTGGCTGTTGGGATCATGTTTGGCTATTGTTTCTATATTGTCGTATGATTTTAGAACTCTTTTTCTAGATTTAGCAGGACCAAGACTGATGACAGGTCATTCCAGAGGTCTTGGAGCTCTGTTTTTTCTGCTTTGGTTAAGTATGCTGTAACATATCATGCAACTGCAGTGGAATTGTCTGCAATGTACTGCACATCTATGTTTGCATTCCATAAGGAGGCAATGATTGCATTGATATATTTTTCTTCTTCTGTTCTTTTTATGTAATATGTATTTTTAGGTGATTTACCTTTAACACTATGGGCCTCATTACAACCCTGGCGTAGGACCATGATGACCATGATTTACCGCCCCATTCCAAGGTTGGCGGGGCTGTAAATCCCCATTCACCATTGCCCCTTCCCCATTCCCATTTTTGCCCCATAGGGCTCAATGGGGATGGGGAAGGCGCTAATTACGGCACCGTAAATTAGCACCAAGGTCGCTTAGCGCCTTGGACTTTAACGCCTGCAAAAAGCAGGCGTTAAAGTGTGAATCTGGCGTTAAGGGTTTAACGGCGCCGTAGCCTTTTACGGCACCGTTAACCCCTTAACGCCAGGGTTGTAATGAGGCCCTATGTCTAACTGAAGACATGAAGTTGTTTACTTGACCTGTTTTTGTAATCAATCTAGGGAAACCAAAGCATCATTTGGTGTAGCATTTACCTTTGTTTTAATATTTGCAACGACAATATTTGCCACGTTTGTGTCTTTGAAATTGTAAAATGTGTGCATGAAGATCACTATTTGTTGCTTCTGATGGAATTTCACAAGTGACATATTTTTAAATAAACTGTAACACAGTGGCGTCATTGTCTTGACCAAATTTAGGAGCATCTTTAATCCATAAAAGCATGTGGTGCTCCTCAGGCTTGGTATTCTTTTCTCCAAAAGAATGTTGCACTTCTCCGAGGGGAGGAACAGTTTTATTACAAATAAAGTGTAGCATAGCAATGAAGCAATGGTGAAAATATCTTGAAACATTAACAGTATCTAGAGAAGAAATTTCTCCAGGTGTTAGTATGTCTATGTTTGTTTTGTTTTTGTTTGATATGCGTAGGAAACCATGTAAATCTTCCCATGCATATTCTGCACAACTTAATGTAACAAACCAATTGGGTGGGCCAAGGTTTCTTATCATACAACGTACATCTCCATGAAGTTGAAACCAGTACTCTTTAGTACCACTCACGTTTTCTAATAGATTCATAATACTTGATTGTAAAACCTCATCTTTTTGTTGCACTTTTTGTAATAATTGTGTAGCTGACATATTTTTAAAGTGGGATCCTGATTTTAATGTGCGTGCAACTCTGTAACATAAAGTTGCTAGTTCACTTTCAAAGAGTAGGTGGAATATGTGTTCCACATTTTGTCTAAATCTGGGATCTTCAGAATACATCCGTAATGAGGGGTATTCTGATGCTGTTATTTGAATAGGTCTATAATCGTATCTTCCTCCTTTGCCAGTAGGAAACAGTAGAGGAAAAGCACGTGCTTCTATACTTTTTCCCATATGCTGATTGGTGATCCTTTTGTTTGTCACATTTGGTACGTTTCTAGTGCATCTTCTACGGTGTCATTAGAGTCCAATGTATGAATTGTATAATGGTCTAAAGTATTGTATACTGTAGCAGGATCTAGAAGCTCAAATCGACCAGCTTCTGGTGACTCTTGAATTATTTCAGTGGTTTCCTTGAAGTTTTCTTCAATATTAATTTCTTTGTAGTATTCATTATTGTCTTTTAGATATTGCAAGGCTTGTCTAACTTTATGTAAATCTACCAGTTGTTGCCAATTTTGTTTGTCTTTTGTAGGCACACCATTTACTAAGATAATTACAGATTGCTCCATTGGACGTTGCACTCCCAGAGTGTGCACATTTTGTTTTAGATCTAATAGTAAATACACTACTTTTCCACAAATAGCTTTCGCTAATTCAGAGGGAGGTAATTTTGCTGTTTTTGGTTGAAGGCGTATTATTGCTTGAAAGGGGTGCACTCTTTGAATTGTGATGCTCTCATATACATTGAGTTGTTGTAGGGGTTTTGGTAGTGGAAATAATTCCAAATTATTTGTGATAGCACGTGAAGGAGTTTGGTTGTTGTCAAGTTTTGTAATGCAGTAACTGCAAAGTATTAAGGGGTCAGTTATTTCCTATTTGTTTTCTGCTATAAGGTAGAGAGCTACTTCAAACCATTTAGAATCTTCATTGTCTTCTATTTTGTATGTTAGGTCTACAGTTTTTGTGTTACTTTTATAAAACAGTTCTGCGGCAACATACGCACACATGGTTTGGTACTTCAGCAGATGTACTTTTGAATTTCAGTATTTCTTTTTTGTATGTGTGTAGTAGAAGGTTGCCATGCATAGAATTGTTGCTAATTTGTTTTAAAGCTATTTCATTCTGTAAGTGGCTTTCAATTCCAAAATATTTTTTCTGGATATAGTTGATTTATTCAAGTAGGTCTTTTGCTGTACAATATAGAAGAACGTTATTTAAATTGGCTAGTGCTAAAGCAGGACTTTTAGCATACTACAGTTTATAGACTAGATTTCTTATAGTTGAATGTTGTGTTGATATCATTTTGATATAATGGAAGGTGGTTTTGCAAGTAGGTCCTGAAATGCAGGCCATTGAATGTCCTTGTAGTCCTGTGTATTTGCGCACTGGACAGGTATCCATATTTTGCAGTAGTTTAATTTTGATTTTGTCTTTCACATATTGATTGAGGAATTGGCGTAAAGACTTGAAAGATTTTTTGGGAATGTTACACATTGACGTGCATGGCCATTTTTACATTTTGATAGAGGAGGCAAAGTTTCTCTACTTGAAGCTTGTTTTGTTTCGCTAAATGACTGTATTCGCTGTTTTGTTTGAACTTTTTTTACAAATTCTGCTAGAGATGGATGCTTATTTTGGACACTTCTATTTTCATTTCCTCTACATCTGCGTTGCTTTCTACAGACTTGATTTTTGGAAGGCATTCTTTAGGGTCTGTTGAAAAAAATAAAGAAGGAATGGGTTGGGGTGTTCTGCAATGTACGTGTGCTGTGTGCATGAGTTTCTGAGTATGATGATAAAGATGTATGTGATGGTGTGTGATTGTGCATTGGGCAACTACAACTAGTTGGGATGGGTATTCTTGAATTTATGTGCTACTAAACTGGGGTTCAGATGACAGTAGAAAGTAAGATAGTGGTGTGGAGAAGTAAAATAGTATATTCAATGGTATACAATTAAAACAGTTGTTTGTTCTATAATATCAAAATTGTAGGGGCTGAGTTGGGTCATTTTTGCGTCGAAAAATGGGAATTTGTGCGCCATTCTGCCTGTAAATCTCTGTTTAAGAAATGGGGATTTGTGGACAGAATGGTGCACAATCTCTATTTTTAGCCGCAGAAATAGCATGAATTAACCTTACAGTGTGTTTGAGTAATAGTACAAATATTATGGTGGTATTTAACTTACTTTTTTTCTGGAATGAGCAGGTTTCTTCTTAGTTGTTCTTTGTACTTCAAATTCGGCTGCTTCTTTTCAGGAGAGTGGTCTTCACTGCAATTGTAAAGGAAAGAAGTGATCATTAAAATACTTGATCTACTGGATAAGGGCCACGATTTGACCCCTAGAACTGAAGAAGGTAAAAGGTACATTACACCACCTATGTTCCCAAATGGACAAGATTGAAGGGTTCATTATCGCTGCTGACACTTTATGAACTATTAATAGTCAGCCTACATATCCTGTCCAATTAGAGAAAAGTACCCAAACCTGTGATGAAGAAGGCTCTATTCCTAGCCAGCTGCTAGGTAGCTCTCTTGCCTCTTTGCCGTGCAATTGCACTTCTGAAATAAAAGAACTTAAAGCCTTAGTAGAGGCAATGAATCTCACAATTACTTCTCAATTAGCCAAGCTAGTTCTGCCAGCTGACTGTCAGGATAGTCCTTCGATTTTAGTGAAGGTACTCAATGAACAGCAGCTAAGGGAACAGGAATCATCTAGAAGCTATGATTAAAAAAACTACTACCAATGAGGCCAATAATTCTGCATTATTGATAACTGATGGCTCGCAGATCTTTGAACAAGAAACTGTGATAGTAATTTCCGATGGGGAAAGCATTGACTTACAGCAACTTTCGAAAGAAAGTCAGGAGGCTCTTATACCGACCCCTAGATGTAAACTAAAAACGCAATTAAAAAACAAAAAGACTGTACCCATTTAAAAAAATCTATTGGAAACTGTGAAAATGATAAATATTAAGGCGGCCCCTGTTGAAATCTCTGCCAAAAGTTTAATGGTCATTCCTGAAGTAAGAACAATGGGAACAGAGGCTAAAGTGATTGAAGAAACTACACTTCCAAAGGTTAAACTGAACTTGAATAGCTACTTTCTGACTTCAGGAAGAAGCTGTACGACTAGGAAAGATGTTACTCTTGAACAATCCACCTCCAATAATGACTTAAAAATCAATAATGATTCCAATTTGCTCCCGAGAGAATCATATAGTCTGTGTGCACTGAGCTACCACGTAGTCCAGGGACCTCTTTAGGAAAAAATGAGACCAGTAAGAGCCATTTTTCAAATATGGTAAACGGTAAGGGCAAGGTTATACAATTAGACATTGAATTTGACAAATTTAATGTTAAACCTTCAAGTATTATACATGGAAAGGATAAAGCCTTCCTCCTAGACAATGAGTTGAACATCGCACAGTTTGCCTCACCTAAAAATAACAACATTATTGCCAGTGAGGTCATAAAAACCATTTTTGCCCCCAAACATATTTCTATTCACAGTCCTGCAATTAGTAGATCTGTGCCTGAGACCAACATCAAAGGCCCGGTGAACTCCAATCAGGACACGCTTGAAACTTTGAAAAAAGCTTTTAAGGAAGGCTTGCTGAGTGCTGAAACACTAACAAAGGTGTTACCTACTCTGCCATCGAGGGTGACCAGGGAGGAAATGTTGCCGCCCCCCAGAATGGAACAGAAAAGCCCTGGGAATTTCCACCATGAAATACTTGAAATCCTGAGAAAGGCTATATGCGATAGTGCCCCGAATGTTGAATCTCAAACAAATGCGTTACCTGCACCCACATCACACACGGTGAAGGTGGAAGCCATTGTCCCTCCAATAATTGAAGAGAAAAAAATTGAGAATCCACCCGAGACAGACAACAAATTCTATCTTGTTGGCCTTGAGGGTAATAGGATCTCGACTGCCGGGAAGCGCATTAATCGATCTTTTATCTTGTCTCTTTTTTCACGAATTCCTCAACTGAGAATGGTTAAATCTGAGGACATTTTGAGAGTATCCATTGCCCAGACTGATAACTTTAGAGCTATATGCTATTTGAGCTCCGAAACAATCCTGAAATTTATTTGGTTTAATCGTGATGAGCTTAAAAATCAAGGATTGACTTTACACACTTTTGAATCAGAATCAACAGCCAATGATTTTCTAGCATATTTTGACCCTGCTGTTGCTGTGAAATCAACGACTGGCAAGCTTGTTCAAAAAAGCAACTCTAGCGTTGATGGAGACTTGCATGCGTTACTAACCCATGTAGCTATTACAAAAGGTATTCCATGGCTTGAACCAATGATTACTGCCATTTTGGTGTCTAAAATTTCACCAACTACCTCATAGCATTCTGAAAACATTCCTTTCCAAGTTCTTTCATGGAATACTTGCGGCTATGCAAATTTTATGGGATGGCACTCATCTCTATTGCTTGAGTATCAACCAATGATCTTAATACTTCAGGAAACAATGAAAGTGATCTCCTTTTCCATTCTAGGGTTTACTACGTACTGTAGGCTTGCAAAAAGGCCCCTTCTAGGTCGACCGAGTGGCGGCCTTGTGATTGCCATCAATAATGCTGTCAATTTACAGTCAAAGTGGGTATGGGAATCAACAAGCCTTCTGGGTGTACTTGTGGAGATGAACTCGTCAACATACCCTCCAATTCTTATAATTTCTCTTTATTGGAATCCTGCCGATATTTTGATTGAGGTAATGCTGGATGAACTTGATAACTGTTTAGAAAATATATCCAGCAAATATCAATCTTTAGAAATCATTATCCGCTGAGATTTTAACTGGAATTATAGGGACCTGAGCGAGTGTGGATCACTAAAACCTTCCCAATTATCACATGGAAGGGGTGCAAAATTTAGAGAATTATTGGGAGATTGGGATATGGACATGGTCGTAAGTAACAATGTGAAGTCACAAATAAAATGGTCTTGAGGATCTAAATCATCAACGATTGACTTCATATTCGTTACTCGCACCCTCTCCACTCCCACTTCTCCGCTGAAATGCAGCCGTATATTAACAAGTGACCACGCACAGATTTCTTGTAACTTGAAATTGGAATGTAAACTATTTGTCATTGAGCCAGCCCTGGCCCTTGTAGAGATTGATCGTCCTCAAGTTTCCATTAGATGGAGCCAGGGACTTTGCCAGCAATTTGTTAAGCATGTATCGTTTAAAATAAGTAAAATTGATCCTCCTAATACCAAAATTGAATTTTCATTGATTAATTGTTACTCAGAGGTGATTAATAATGCCCTTAATTTCAGTAAAAGGTATATTAGGAGAGACCATCATCACACGTTAGACTTCACTTGCAAACTTTTAAAAAGAGAAAAAAATAAGGCACTTAGACAACTCAAAACTTTGGGCCTAGAAGCTCTGCAATGTAGGACTACGAGGCTGCAAATTTTGAAGGTGTTTAAGCAAAACCTCAAACACACTCGTATTCTCAAATATAATAGAGAGAATTGTGACCTTATTAGAGCTATATCATCAGAAGATACAAGAACAATATGGCGTACTATTAAAAGTGATGATAAAAGCACTGCATTAGCCACATCCTTCTGTATATCTGATCGAGCATGGAGTGACTATATAATAGCGAAATTTCTCATTCCAACGAGATTTGAGCCTGTGCCAAATGTACAGCTGTGTTATAGCAGGATCGCCCGTTTGGAATGGTCATTAGAAGACCTGAAATGGGCAATTTCAAAAATATCCTATTCCAAATCAGCAGGTCCTGATGGACTTCCTCCCTGCCTCTATAAAGCTGACCCTGAGTTCTGGGTGAGAATCTTGAAAACTAAATTTGACTTCATTATCAGCACTGGTGATATCCCCCCTTCATGGACCTCAGCGAATATTGTTCCAATATTCAAAAAGTGCGATCCTTCTCTTCCACAGAATTACAGGCCAATCTCTTTAATTGACACTGACGCAAAATTGTTTGCAATTCTCCTTTTGCACGACCTTGAAAAATTCATTGAGGAAAACATTCTCTACTCGAAATACCAAACAGGCTTCAGGAAGGGCATAAGTACCTCACTGAACGCGGCTATTTTGTCACATATGATCGTTGGCACTAAGGGAAAGAATTCTTATTCTGTCTATATAGCCATGATAGATATGTCATCAGCTTTTGATAATGTGGTACGAAATCTCTTGTGGAACAAAATGAGGATTATGGGTATTCCCACGGTATTACTTTACTGGTTCATTAAACTTCATACTAACACAACCTATAAAATAAAAATGCCTGCAGATGGAAGAACAACTGACCCTATTAGTACATCCTTTGGTCATAAGCAAGGCTGCAATCTAGCGGCAACTTTTTTTAATCTATATCTTTCTGATCTCGATAAGGAATGGGATCAAAGCAATCTGTTCTCTGTCAAAATTGGATCATTAAGGATGAAGTGGATTGATTTGCAGATGACATTATGGTTTTTGACCCCACGCCGGCCGGGCTCCAAGCAAAGCTACTGCTCTTCGAGGAATTTGCAGTGGCACACAATTTGACTCCAAATCCTGCTAAAATGGCTATTTTGAAATTCGGCTCTAAACAAAACAGTAAGGGATACCAATGGGACATTATGAAAACTCAAATCCCATGCACTTCTAATGCAATTTATCTAGGGTATTCCCTTACTGCCCAAAACTCAATTAAAGCATGGACTGAGGTGATTAAAAATAAGACACGCCCCCTATTGTCCCAACTAAAAAGGATTTATTCAAAGTATTGTAAATTCTCATTGACTCCCGTGATTGATTTCTTGACGTTAAAAGTAGAAAGTGTCATTTTGTATTCCATAGATATGTGCCCATGCAACATGAGTGCAATCTTGGATTCTACACAGGGCTCACTGATAAGATCTGCAATGCACCTTCCAATGTGCATACCAAATGCAGTAATACGCCATGAGTTTGGGTTGGTCACATTGTCTACACGCTGGAAATGGTGCCAATTGTCTGGCTATGTAAAAATCCATTTCCCTCCCAAGAACTCTTTATATGAAGATCTGAAAATTATGCTGGATACCTCCACCTCCTTTAACAAATATCATCTTAACATGCAACATCATTTGGATTTGTTATGCATTACTATTGAAGATGTTCATTACCGTTTGGGTTTTGCAAGAAAAAGCTCTTTGAACATGATTGGCTGCTTACAATAGAAAGAATATCCACATATAAAATGTATAAAGAGTATGGTGCATTTCTTAAACCATGCATTCCTAGATTCGACCATGTTGTTTTTTTTTTTCCATGTAACCATACCAGACAAACGATAATATGGTACAGACTGAACCTATATCATACCAGGG
Organism: Ambystoma mexicanum; assembly: GCF_040938575.1. Lineage (NCBI taxonomy): Eukaryota > Metazoa > Chordata > Amphibia > Caudata > Ambystomatidae > Ambystoma > Ambystoma mexicanum. The sequence goes on from NC_090937.1 coordinate 436,381,123, forward strand.
AAAGAAGTACAAACTGGATCAACAAAGAGGAACGTAATATAACCAAATGTAATTTCCCTTCATTCAATCAACCTTTTGAAACTATGAAACATCTCATTCTTGAGTGCTCTCATTTTAAATCAATGAGGACTAATCGAATTTGTAAATATTGATTTTGAAGACTGTTTGCATTTTCTCTGGGCATGAATGATGCAAGGTATGCATAAACCCTTGGTATTTGAATTGGTCAGCCTGTGTAGGCACATTGAAAAAGAGCTGCTTAGTTTTAAGAATTAGAGGATACAAAGCGTCAGATGCGATATCCTCCATTTTAAATTGTGGCATAATAAGATGTAAAGTTTATTTGTTGAACATGTAAATGTAAATATTGTATTGTTCTTTTAAATTCTGTTTTGTAAAGGTTCTACATTTTGTAATTGAACCATAAACAAATAAAAAAAGGAAACAAAATAGTAATTCTGTTTGTATATAGCACTGATTTTAATTTAGACATTGATTTTTATGTTTTTGTACAAGTATTGTTGTTTGATATTTGAACATAGTGTGTGCATGCAATTTTGTTTGAGTATTATATAGTCTTTATATTGTACTTTAAATATGTTAGTTCAACATGCTTTGCAAATGTGTGTGTAAAAAGAAATTAAATAGCAGATAGGTTTGGAAGTGACAGTTGATTATAGGAGATGGGAAAAATTACACTAAGTTCATTTTATAGGTTATACAAGCTAAAAGTCAGTTAATCTGTTTATATGAATGTATAAGAATTGTACATGTACTATACAGAAAATATGCATACCTGTAGTTTGTGTTCATGCATATGGATATGCATGCAGCTGCAAGAAGAAATCTTGGAGACTTGTACAGTATTTCTTGTAGAAGTTGCCTTCCAATGATATGACACTTGTACTCAGAGAGATTAACAGTACATTTGAAGTGCTGATCTATGATGATGTAGTTAGATGTAGAGGTCTTGGATGTGATTGGTGGATGGTTGTGTGATTGCTTAGCTATATCCAATGAGGGAATGGCACAGAAAGTGAAATGGTAATGGTAGAAGGACTGTCCATGGTACGATATGTCCGTGGACATGGCGGTAGTCCGCGGACATTGTGTGTTACATCCGGGGATTTTGGGGTGGGGAGGCATGCAAATGAGAATGAGCAGAGCAAGGGATTGGTCAGTAAAGTTTAGTGGGTATGTTGTGCCAGGAGCGAGTTTCTCAGATACTCTTTTTGCTGAGAGAAGAACAGATAGCTATGGCTGTGTGTTTCAGAAAACAGATTATTTGGATTTTGGGAGACTTGTGGATACATTGCTTGAGGTGCATGCAGAAAGCAGTGGAGTAGCTGTAGATCTTGGATTCCCACATGTGGAAGTGCACTGGCATGGAGTACGTGGAATGAAGTGGTTGGACTTGCTACCTCTCTGTGCTACTTTGGAGACAGAGCAACATCCAGACATAATTGTAATTCATTGTGGAGGGAACAGTTTAGGACATTTGTCTGGAAATTCTTTGCAATTTGCAATGAAAGAAGGACTTGGGAAGGTCATGGGCATGTTTCCAAATTCTCAAGTAATTTTTTCACGGATTGCGCAGAGACAAATGTGGCTTTGTTCTTCTTCATTTGGTCCACAAATGGAGAACGCAAGGCGCAATGTCAATAAAGCTGTTTGTGCCGTTCTGAGAGATTTTGGCATGTCCTCTTTTCACAATGAAAATATTATGTTTTATAGCACATATATTTTTCGCAGAGATGGAGTCCATCTTACTTATGCTGGCAATCAGATTTTTCTGAGAAATTTACAAAATGCATTGCAACCTTCTTTGGAATTACAGCATCCATTTTGTAGTAGGTGTTGAGCATTTCAAATTTCAAATTTCAAAAGACAAACAAACACCACCAAAAGGCTCTTTTCAGAGCCACCACTTCCTCCCAGACTAAACTGCAATGGTTATGATAGGGCAGCACCCCAAAATTTTAGATGTTCATGGACTTTCCGCAGACTTCTAAAAAATACACAGGGCCCTGCTTCATTTATTTTCACTTCTATTTTTAAACTGTGAAAGGCGGCTCTGAAAAGAGCCTTTTTTATTTTTGTTATATTATTTGTTTTTTTTATACACGACACACTAGGAGAGGAGGGAAAAGGAGGGTAAGGGGGGATACCAACCACAGGGATAAGAAAGGGCAGGTGGAGGGAGGAAGATGTAGAGTGGGTCTTACTTGGGTAGTGAGCAGATCTTCTCGTGCTCTGAGACCAGAGTCTCAAAAGCACTTTGAAGTCTCTCCCCCCTGCAGAGTACTGTGTCGCAGTACATACACACAACTGTGACCCTCGAAAGGTAAGGGTCATCAGTATTGCATATGGCCTGTGAGGCAGTTTGAGGAATACGCTGTCCCACAGGAGTGTTCCTTATGGTGACAGGATCGGAAATGGAGGATGTAGTAGAGGAAGTCAACCTACTATGCTCCTCGAAAGGTACAACCTTGCGAATGGCCCCAGTGTGGAATGACCTTAGGTGTTGCTTCATGGTAGTTGTCCCAAAGCTGTTTTAACCAGGCCTCCCGCGACTGAGTACCATTTTGCACTCGTTGCAGGTGACTTGCTTCGCACGCGCCTTAGGCACATTACCATGAACGGTAAATAACCGCCACACCAAGACTCACGCCGAGTGCTAGTAGTAGGGACTTCCACTACCTCCTTCTCATCATCCTCTTCATCCTCCTCTGCATCCTCACTCCTGTTCCCCTCTTCAGGCCCTTGGGGAGGTGGTGGTTGTGGAGGGGGTGGGGGTGGTGCTGAGGCAGATGTAGCACCAGGTGGCAGTACTGCAGCCATGGATGCCATCAGGTTTCAGATGAAAATCTGGAAAGTTGGCAGAAAAATGCACTGTGTTCTTAAGATAGCCAGAAACACAATGAGAATGAGCTCTAGGGTGTGGCCTTTTATAGGTGTTCTTGTGCGTGGTTCACGGACACGCACGCTGACCGTGGACAGATCAAACACCAAAAAAAGGTTCAAAAAGTCCCAAAAAGTATGTAGAAACTCAGGATTACTATGTGGGACTTGTGCTATGGTGAGTTATTATTGAAAAATATTGTGGATTGCTTGAAAAGGTAGTTTTAAATTGTTCGGGGACACGAACAGTGTTCACAGTCAGAACACATGCTCAGAGTGGGTACGGTCATATGATAGCTTCGCGAAAATGTCCGCGAAGGGAGCGGGTGTCCGCAGGACATCAAATGCACTGAAACTGTTTTGCGCATGTGCGTTGGTGTTCTACGGACACTGTTCAGGTCCTGAAACTAATTAAAAGTGTGTCACAAGTGAAACGAACAGTTACGACCTGGCGTTTGTTCTTAGAACAGTTTCAACTCGCTTGCGAACAATACGGACAGGCATAGAATCCTCAGGACACCCCCATTTTGTTTATTTGCGAAAATCCCAGGACACTTGATGTGTTCTTATAACAGTTTGAACCTGCTTACGAACAGCTCAAACAGGTCTAGCGTCCTCAGGACACCCTCATTTTGTTTATTTCCGAACATTTCAGGACACAGCGTTCATTCTTAGGACAGTTTCAGTTTGCCTCTGAACAATACGGACAGGCATAGCGTCCTCAGGACACACCCATTTCGGTTATTTACGAACATTTCAGGACACCGCGTGTGTTCCTAGAACAGTTTCAACTCATCTGCGAACAATACGGACAGGTATAGCGTCATCAGGACACCCCCATTTTGTTTATTTACAAATATTTCAGGACACCGTGTGTGTTCTTAGGACAATTTCAGCTTGCCTCCGAACAATACAGACAGGTATAGCGTCCTCAGGAAACCCCCATTTTGTTTATTTGCGAACATTTCAGGATACTGCCTGTGTTCTTAGAACAGTTTCAACTCACCTGCGAACAATACGACAGGTATAGCGTCATCAGGACACCCCCATTTTGTTTATTTACAACCATTTCAGGACACCGCATGTGGTAGTTTGATTGCGCACATCCCGAACACCAGGTGTGTTCTTAGAACAGTTTCAACTTGCATGCGAACAGTACGGACAGATATAGGGCCTCATTACACGGTAGGCGGTGAGCCATGGCACTATTAGCGCCATGGCTCATGCCGGTAAAATACCGGCACCGCCTTGGCGGAAAGGGGATTTACCGCCCCATTCCAAGGTTGGAGAGGCGGTAAATCCCCTTTCCGCCATTGCCCTTCCCCATTCCCATTTCTGCCCCATAGGGCTCTATGGAAATGGGGAAGGCGCTAATTACGGCACCGCAATTTTGCGGTGCCGTAATTAGCTCCGAGGTCCCTTAGCGGGTTGGATTTTAACGCCTGCAAGAAGCAGGCGTTAAATCCTCCAACCCGCAAAGGGACCTCGTAGTACGGCGGTAAGGGTTAACGGTCACCGTTGCCATTAACGGTGACCGTTAACCCTTACCGCCGTCCGTGTAATGAGGCCCATAGTGTCCTTAGGACGCCCCATTTTCGTTTCTTTACGGACATTACAGACACCCGCGCTGTCCGCGGACACCTGAACTGCTTTTTAAAAAAGACAAGAAATGAATTAGGACACAATATAATAATTTTACTTTATTTTATATGGATGTTAAATTTATGACAGAGAAGGTGAGGCAGAAACTGAAACAAAAACAGGAGAATTGGGGGTTTCAAGAGGATTCATATGAGGTGAAGAAGGGATGGAAGTTTAATCAAAACGTTTTTGTTCATGGAGAGGATTTGGGGATAATTGAGTGGGATATGGTGAGGGGGGACAGGTACATGTGGGACAATGGTATCCAGTTTTTTCTTTCAAGTGATCCTCCACAAAGTTTTTTAAATTGTTGAAATTTTCCATGAGTATGTCCATGTTTTCCTCCATGTGCTGGAGAGTCTTATATAATAATTCTTTTTGTTTACTAATTTCAATGTTTTTATGGTCTGAACAAAAAAAAATGTATATGTTAAATATATATATAAAATAATATTTATTAATTGGTTTATACAGAAAAGTGTCTACCATTAGGTTCACTATCTTCAGACATTTCTTCATGAGGGAAATGCTGAAATAGCCACTCCAGAGTACTAGACATTTCTGTGAGAAAAGAAAATATCACTTTTTTTGTATCTAATACAGGCATTTTAGAAATATATGAGTACAATGAAGTACACTTACTAGCTTCTGGTAAGGTGTGTTCTTACTGGTCTGTAGATCTGCTGTTGCTCTTAGTTGTGGAGTTTCTGTGAGGTAATTATGTTGGAAGCCTATCTTTCTTCTTTTGGTATATTCCATTTTAGAACATATTGTATTTAAATTAATGGTTGATGTGTTAAATATATAGGTTCCACTTCTTATTTATTAGTACATATAATGTGTTTGTGTGCTGGTTTTTGAACTTATGAAGTGTTCATATGGCATGATATAACAATTAAGGTAGTATTGCTGTTGTCCGCATCCATCCGCGGACATTTGCACAGTCCGCGGACATCAAAATCACTAGCTGGGGTTCAGTATGTTCTATGTTACATGTATATAAAGTAAGGGATATAATGGTTAAGTTGTGCTATTAAGAACCTATGAAATTCAGTAAAAGAACTTTGTTAAATGGACATTATGGTTAAGTTGCGCTACTAAAAACCTATGAAATTCAGTAAAAAAACTTTGTTAAAGGGACGTTATGGTTAAGTTGGGCAACTAAAAACCTATGAAATTCAGTAAAAAAACTTTGTTAAAGGGACGTTATGGTTCCAAGTAAAACCGAAAAACCCCTGAAATTCGCCAGTTATGGTTGTCAGGTACTGTCAGGATACAGTGGCATATTCTCAATTACATTGGGTCTGGGGAGATTTAGTATAGAAAGGTTTTGGGAAGTTATTATGGAGTTTAATTTTAAAACAGCCAATTTTGCCCTTAACATTCATTGCAGTCTATGGAGAATGCCCAAAGCCAAGATGGAGGTCCTCAGTCTAAATTCTAATTGGCTGGTGATTGTTTATAGGGAAGACAGTGAACATTCTAAACTGCCTTTCATCGTCTTTGCCCAGCTGAGAGGTCGTGTACTAAGCTGCTCCTGCTTAACTTGTTCAGGGGTTTCAAGTTTCAAGCAGTCGAGCGGCTTCTTTGGAAAGTAAACAGGAATCTTTACGGAGTTCGTTTTGGCACAGGACAGGAGTAAGAAGATTTCGAGTTGCCTAAGAAAATAAGTTTCCAAGACTCTTCACAAGATAAGTTCTTTTAAAACTCAAAACTCTTTTTCTAATGTCTTTGTTGAAAAGTTAAATTGATTTTCAAGTTCATATAAAAACATTTATTAAGAACGGTAGTGCTGTCGTTTGTTTTGCTTTGCTACGCTACGTTTTTCTATCAAGCGCATGGTTTTTCCGTTAACAGAAGCCTGCGCGTGAAAGTCTTCGCTTGAGAATCTAGCGCAAGCTCTTATGTGTCACGTGATACTATAGCGCGTGTGTTTTTTCTAACCGCGGTTGGTTTTCAGCGCGTGTGCGTTTACTCGCATCTTGGATAAAGCATGTGTGTATTTTTCCCACGGGATGGACATTATCGCGTGTGCTTTTTATTCGCTCCTTGGATAAGCGCGTGTGGATTTTTCCCGCGGTTTAGACTTCAGCGCGTGTGCGTTTACTCGCTCCTTGGATAAGTGCGTGTGGATTTTTCCCGGGGTTTAGACTTCAGCGCGTGTGCGTTTACTCGCTCCTTGGATAAGCGCGTGTGGATTTTTCCCGCGGTTTAGACTTCAGCGCGTGTGTGTTTACTCGCTACTTGGATAAAGCGCGTGTGGATTTTTCCTGCGGGATGGACTTTATCGCGTGTGCTTATTACTCGCTCCTTGTATAAGCGGGTGTGCATTTTTCCGCGGTTTGGTCTTCAGCGCGTGTACGTTCTACACTCAGTTTGGATTTTTATGCGTGTGCAAGATATTTCCACGTGAAATTTTTCATCGCAAGTTTCAAGAACAGTTTAAAATTAAAGACACTCTAAAAATAATAAGAAGAAATATAAGAACTTTCCAGAAACACTAGAACTTCCATTTACTTTTAATGAACTTAAGACTTTGTTCAAGCTTCTTGAGTTTTTAGAAGATGATCTGCAAAGTTAATTTCACATTCATGGACCTACTGAGAAGGCTGAATGATCGTTGAGATTCAAGTCAACTAGTAAGGAAGTCTAGTCAGCTAATCACTTCCAGGTATGGTTTTTACTTTATTTGGTAAAGGATATTGAGAATTAAGGTTAGTATAGTACTCAATGAATAACAAGGTGTATTATATGTTTATGTTTTACTACAGGTGAAGAACCAGCTAGTCTATAGCTTCCAGCCTGGTGTTTGTTAATTTGTCCCTTCCCCCTTCCCCCTGGAAGTGAGGTAAACTGAGCAGTTTCTAGTATCAGCTCAGAGTGCCACATTTTGGGTGGATTGTCGGGGGCTCAGCAGCTTCCGCAGACACCAGGATCTCAGCCTGACAATGGTAAGCTAAGCAACCATAACTCGCGCCACCACCGTGCACTGCTAAGACTAACACCCAGGACATCAAAGATGACATCACAAATGTCATTGATGACATCACTGATGACATCCCATGTCTGGCTCCCTCTTTTTTCATTTACTGACATATCTAGGCCACATGGTTTTCTTCAGTAACAGTCAGGAACTAAAAATTGTAAACATACTATATTTGTAGACATATCCTTCAAGTATGTTCTTACAGTAATTCCCTTAGAGTCCAGTCATATCATACGAAACATATACATAGGGGAAGACTCAAGCTTGAAAGACAGCAATCCTTTTTGTGCATGAAGATAATCAGTAGAGTTATCAGCACTTTCTGATAGTTTTTTTTTTTTTTTAATTACTGTCCTTTCGCTGTATATGCTCATATTTGTATACATTGCACTCACACTACTTTCCTTAGGGTCCAGTCACATCATGTGATACATATACATAGGGTAAATAGAAGCTTTGAAACAGAGCAATCATTTATTTGCATGAAGATAATCAGTTAGTAAGTTAGGTTACTTACTTCACTTTCCCTGTATATACGCATATTTGTATGTGTTCTTGTCTCTTTATATTTTGTCTGTAATAATGCAATTATGTAATATGTGTGTTTTATTAGCTACTTATTACATATTTCACAGTATGCACAACTCTAATAAGAAAGCAGTTATCATTTCACTATTCAACATGGCAAGCTTATGAATATTGCACCACCATCATGTATGCTGCACACAATGCCTATGTTTCTACATGAGTAGCTTAGTATACTGGATAGAAAGTCATAATAGAATGCTATTTATATCAATGCATTGCTTAATGCACTAATTATCTTATGATATGTATTCCAAAGATCCTTGACACTTTTTTCTCAACATTATAATAAAAATCCCTTGTACAGACATTTCATGAAAAGTAAATGCACATGTGATGTCATCAGTGATGTCATCAATGACATTTGTGATGTCATCTTTGATGTCCTGGGTGTTAGTCTTAGCAGTGCACGGTGGTGGCGCGAGTTATGGTTGCTTAGCTTACCATAACTGGCGAATTTCAGGGGTTTTTCGGTTTTACTTGGAACCATAACGTCCCTTTAACAAAGTTTTTTTACTGAATATATATATACTGAAAAAACTTTGTTAAAGGGACGTTATGATCTACTCGCACTTCTAAAAACCTATGAAATTCAATGAAAAATCATTGTTAAAGTGACGCTATGGTTACAAGTTAAACCAAAAAACCTCAGAAATTCGCCAGTTATGGTAAGCTACAGAACCATAACTCGCACCACCACCGTGCACTGCTAAGACTAACACCCAGGACATCACATATGACATCATAAATGTCATTGATGGCATCACTGATGAGATCACATGAGAAATTAATTTTGATGAAAAGTCCCTACAAAGGGTTGTGTTTAGAATTTTGGTAACAAGATGTCAGGGGTGATCGGGAGACCTATCATGAACTAATTAATCTATTCAGGAATGTACTCATCTAAACAACTCTGCTCTTCTCTACCTCTTTCCCTCTTTCCCTTCATCGCTAATCACCCCACTGATGCTGTGACCAGAAGCTTGATCATCATGTATCTCACAGGATACCACGTCCATCCTCCAAGTCAATACTAGCACCCAGCCCCAATGCACTGCCTGCAGGCTCTTGCTTGATGGCTCGACATACCTCCATTGAGCACTGCCTGTACTAGCACTGAGACAGAGGTTCTTCTCCTTGGCTTCGCTTGGCACCTCCCACTTGGGCCCTCCATCAGCACTTGTCCACCCCTCTCTTGTCATTGTTATTATTTCCCAAGTTCTGTTCCCAATAAGCATTGTGGTGCTTTGAAACATAATTCTGTTGTATAAAGCAATTTACAAATGCTCAATAAAATAAAATAAACAATAGGTAAATACACCACATTGAAATCCCTGATTGCAGAAGGGGTCACTTCGAGTGTGCCAAAAGGCTAGAGACAAATTTTGTATGAAAACACAGTGTTATAAAGCCTCACCTTGTGGTTCGTATGGCTACTTGGCATGAGAATAAACACACAAGAGACATATGTAGTGTGTGCAGGCAATTTCATCCAGTTTTGCCTGATGGTACAGGGGGCTGCTTTAGGTGCACATGTGAGCATGACCGGACATGCAGGAATTATAGTAAAAGGCATTCAATATATGCCCGAAATTTGGGTTGTGAACAAATGAACGAAAGGCAGAACTGGGACTTCGTAATGAAGGTAGGTAGGTTTGTAGGACACTCAGAGTAGGGGTATACTTTGGGCCATGAAAGAGTGCGGGACGAGCGAGAAGGGGGAATGGATCTCCTTTTCTTACAGCGCAAAAATAGCCTTGGAAGGTACAGCAATACATCATTTTTTGTGTATTATTGCTTTAATCTTGTGCCACATATTGTAAATCACTGTTTTTAACAGTCCTTAGTTTTGCAAACCAAGTGTCTGAAGCAAGGTTTTCTGCTGTCTGCATTATATGGTGGCATTTTTTCAACAAAGCATAACCTACCCTTCTCTGGCTTAGGTCGATGGATACAGGATGGCATTGTTACTTGTCCTTGAATGAAACACACTAACAGTTTGAAAGACACAATGTGTCAAATAACCACATGGAATTGATAACATTGACTATATTGAAAGTGGACACAAGAAACTTTAGTTTCTATTTCTGAGATCTGTTGTTCGGAGCGGTTGTTCAGCGTGACATTGAGAGAATGGGACACCATGAAATTATCTAAGGGTAACTTTATATAATATGTTGGTGTTTGAAAATGGCATGTATGTTGTGCACTTGATGACTATGAACAAATTTACTTTTTGATGAAAAGAATGCACATTGTATGTTATGTTATGATGAAGGATATTTATACTGCGCGATATAACCGCCAGAGTGTTGCACTTGAGGTGTTTTGTTCCTTGCTGAAGGATATATTCTGAAATTTTAACATAACTTGTTAGCTAACATATTTTAATGTGTATATTCGATAAAAATATAGCTACTAAAATATATGCTTTTATTCTTTCATTTTCATAGCTACATTCTACCGTTCTGCGCATGCCATAGTTTCCAGCTCCCATCTGATGGATTCTTCAATCACCTTTGGAGGATAATCATCAACGGTGCTTCTTTAATTAAGCAATAGAACCCGAGCGTCGGGGCGTTACCGACTTAGGTAATGCCCCCAACGCGAGGGTTCTATTGCTATTAGTAACTCGGCCCGCAAGAATTGCGTGACCGGGGCACTAAAAGCTTTTTTCTTTTGTCCCAAAATGCTGTGGCGCTGTGGCCGCCGCCATGGAAAGGGAAAACGGAGTCCATTTTCTCTTTCCATGGCAGCCATCAGGAGCGGACGCGCTGGGAACACAATTGTTCCCAGTGCGTCCGCTCCCGCAAAAGGATCAAAAAGAAGGTAAGTGGGGTTGGGAGGGCAGGAGTGGAACGAAAAAAAATAAAACATACCTGCATCCCCAGCGGGGGGTGAGGGAAGCCTCCAGCCGTGTGGAGGCGCGGAGCGGGGATGGCCCCGCTCCGAGTCTCCACACGGCTGGAGGCTTCCCTCATCCCCCGCTGGGGACGTAGGACCAAGAAGGTAATTGGGGGGCGGGTGGGAGGGATTCAAGGGATTTGAAAAAAAAAAAGACTTACCCGAGTCCCCGGCGGGGGGCGAAGGCAGCCTCTTAGTCGCGGGGAGGCTCGGAACGGGGATGGCCCCGCTTCGAGCCTCCTCATTGGCTGAGGGGCTGCCACACCCCCTGCCGGGGACAAAGGCCGTGGAATCCCGACGGAGGGATTCTCGGCCGGGTAGGGACCTGGCGAGAGCCAATTAGAATGCTTGTTGCATTCAGATTGTCTCTCGCCGGGTTACTAATAATGATTATGTGGGATGATTGCCAGGAACCAATCTGTCCTTTGCCAGTCGGAGCAATAAGGAGCAACCGGACAGTGTTTATGATGTAAAAACGAGCTTATGTGAAAATGTTTCATTTATAAGTGAAGGGACTCATTATCTTCTGAATAATGGAACACAGAAGACATGAAACACACAGATTAATCAATTGCTGAGCGCAAACGACTTTTCATGAGGAACTTACATAAAAGAATTTAAAGCATGCAATGTTCTTTAGCTGTAACTTCATTTGGAAAACGATTTCAATGCTTTCATAGACAGAATCTTACCTTTTGAGAATTATGTGAAACATAATAAAGTACTTGTTACATTGCAGACTATTGCTGCTTTCGTCTAAATAATTGTTTTGTTCTATGATTTGTGAAAAGAAAGAAAATGTTTGCGCTGTGAAGTGTATGTCTGTGTTTATCTTCCTGGTTCTGCATTATGTAACGTTATGGCATGGGTGATGACAGGTTACATTTGGCTACGCTGCCACCAACGTCATGAAAATAGGTGGAGCATATTGTTTGGACAAGGGATGTCAGCTTAAGGAATGGGTGATATGATTTAGTGCCACAAGGCCACAAGGGCACTTGAATTTAGGGCGATGTTTCAACGGATGAGATTAGCACAATACTGCGGCACCTAACCCATTGTTTTCGCATGTGTAAATGTGACGAAAACTAAGGTAATATGCATATGAATATTTTTTAAGATCGGTTATAGCATGCATAAAAAAACATGCCCAATTTATTGGGACAATACCATTTCTGAGCGGCCTTTCCCTTTAATTTCAAGTTCTAACACATAGGCTGGAGTAGCATATCCCTTGCTCAATTCTACTAGTTCTATGCAGATGTACATAACTAGTGTGAGATGTCTATGGAGACTTTCATTCCCAGGATCTTTGACTTGACTAGTTAGTGTCACAAAGATGGAAGAACAGGACACCCAGAAACTGGCATCGAGCGTTCTCAAGACAGATTAATTTACAAACACACACATGGACACACACAGGAATAACACACATATTAAACAAAATGGGGAACAGGAAGGTAAATGATAACCTAAAAGGCTCCCTCCTCCCCACAGTTTACATGTCCAGGTTCCGTATGCATATAGCCTGCAGGCTCGGACAGTCAGCCAGTAAAAATCATCCGAAAGACAGGTTTAGGAAAATTCCCAAGGAACCTGCAGTGCAACAACATGGAAGCTTTTATAGAATCAAACAGACTATTAAGAAGGATCAATGCAGCATGGTGCAATAGTGCTGCAGATGGGCCACTTGTACTGAGTCCAAAAGTCTAGAGCAGGGGTCTCCAACCTTTACGTTAGCAAAAGCTACTTGTAGTTAATGTGGAGTCCCAGGGGCTGGAAAGGGTGTTAAAGGCCCGGCAGCCCAAGTTAAAAGCCTGAGCGAAGCAAGGAAACCTCCTACCCTTGCCCCCCTCCTTTCCCCCATCCTCTCTCCTTCTCCTCTGGCCTTAAATTGGTAATACATACTACTTAAGGGCAATGAGGACACCAGATCACTCCCCCTTCCCTTCCCCTCTCCCCTCCCCCCTCCCCCTTCTTCAAATCCTACACCGTAACTCCCTTCACCTACCCCCTCCTCCACCCTCCCCCACCTTCTCCCCCCCTTGTAAATAGTTCTACTTATTGTTCTAATGACCTGTTCATATTTGTAAATATGCTTCTCTCACTTTTGTACCTGTTGTTATATTGTAAAGCGCTTTGGCTTAAATAAATAAACATAAACATAAACATAAACGAGGGACCCTGAACATTAGTACCCATTCCAGGGGCTGGAATGGGTGCTTAACCCCATTAGCACCCCGGGTTACCAAAGCGTTAACCCAGGGTGCTAAAAAATAAATAAATAAAGGATTTCAATCATTAAACGGGATGCACATACCATTCAATGAATTAAATCCTTTTCTAAGATGGCTGCCATGGAAAGGGATGACGGGGCTCTTCGAATTCCCTCTTCCCTTTCCATGGTGGCTGCAGAAGCAGTTAAGCAGCTTCAGTGGCGGCCTGTGCCACCACAACAAACAGATAAGTGGGGGTGGGAAAGACAAAGGAACCGGAGTGTGAGGGGAAGATGACAGCGGGGGAGCCAGCCATCAGGCGGTATGAAATGCAGTCTTGTACCGGTGGCTCAAGCCAGCGTTCCTAATCACCTGATTGGCTGGCATCCCCCGTCAGGGTTCTAATGGACAATAGGTGGGAGCTACTGAGATGGTGAAACTCATGAGTATGAAAATTCGTACCAAAATGTTTTTGGGCGATTTATTTGCTCTTTAAATAAAAAAAGGACTAACATATTAATTTATCATAATATGAATAACAGAGAGAGAGAGAGAGAGAGAGAGAGAGAGAGAGAGGATGTGGGCTATGAACTGAGAATATCTTGTTGGCATAGCAAAGGGCCAAGCCATGGCGTGAATCGCCCAAATCACTCAAATTTATTTTTACAAACTCCACCGTTGTAATACCCAATGAAGAGTCCCCTAACCATATTTTCTCCAATCAGCAGCTTTTTTTTTTTTATTTGATTTTATTATCATTTTGTTCATTGCCTTTAGTGGCACTACAAATCGAGCCGGGGCTCATCGAGGGGGCGTGGCCTAACAACGGGGGTCTTGATGGCCCGTTAGACCACGCCCCCTTGACAAGCCCCAGCTCAATGGGCTACTGGAACCCCTGCCAGCCAGCCTTTTGTAGAGATTAACACCCTCTCCTGGCAGGGGACAGCGCCTCGCCTATTCAGCCTTAATGGTGGTGCTGCCCCTCGCCAGCTGGGGAGGGGCAGCACCACCATTAAGGCTAAAAAGGTGAGACCAATGAAAGCAGAGGCCTTTTTCCTAAAGACTGAAACTCCCGCGAATCCGCGGGAGCTTCAGTATTTAGAAAGCAGGGCCTCTGCTTCCAGCGGCCTCACGTTTTCTCCATAATGGTGGTGCCGGGCCACGTGCATCACTTGATTAAAGGGACGCCTCGCAGGTGCGGCGCCACCATTATGGCTGAAAGGCATTTTTTTCTGAAGCCTGAAGCTCTCGCACACGAGCGAGAGCTTCAGGCTGTAGAAAAAAATGCCTTTTCGTGTAGTGGCCGGGGCCGCCAGGGAAGATTAGTGGGCCCCCGGCAGGGCCCCGCCTCAACAAAAAAAATTCGGAGCTTGCCGGGCCCCTGCCCACTTAAAGCCCTGATTTTATTATACAATCCAGCAATATAATCAACACCCCATCCCAGCACATAATCATAGCAACATCGTGAAATCCATTCACTCCCCGATCCACCGTCCTACTTTCAAAATTAAACCTGAAAGAGTTGGAAGCGTAATAAGCTTTTCGAGTAGGCATGACCCTTAATCATCGGAAACCGTCCTTTCATTCTTCATTTATAGGCTTCATTGAAGGGGGTCCATTCAATTTCTCTGCTCGATTCCCTATCGTGCAGTTGTGCTGTTAAATGTTCCATTTTGTAAAGATCTTTGGCCTTTTTGCTCTGTTGAGAGTTTAAGATTTCTATTTTATAGTTATGCAGGCTCTTGCCGCCAGGAGCAAAACATGAGTCATGTGTGGTACCCTCTTCCACCGATTGTCCTGCAATTCCAGGCCAAAAAGAACCAATCTGGGATTGATGTTCTTTGAAACCCCTTCCACCTTTTTGATCCAGCCCAGGACCTCCCTCCAGAAGATTTGCACCTTGGGGCAGGACCACCACATATGCCAGTAGTCCGCTTCAATGTTACATCCTCTCCAGCACATTGGGCTCGTGTGGGGGAACATATTCAATAGTCTTTTGGGGTCCGATTGCCACCTGTGCAGCAACTTCAGCCCATGCAATTTACATTGCGCCGAGATAGCTGTTTTATGGGCTCCCGCACAAATTTGGGACCACAGGCCATCTGTCGCTGGTGAGCCCAAGTCTTTCCCCCCATCTCCTTCTCAGGCCCTCTACTAATTAGCAGCTTTTTAAGAAGCAGGTTGGGTGCCGGGCTTTCCATTTCCCAGATGTACAGAGCATTCAATTGAGAGATTTTCGGGCTACTTTTCATGGAAGATCTCTTTTTTTGTCCTGAGGTTGCCTTTCTACATCCACACACCTCATTAACACTCTGTCTACTCCTCTGACCCCACTTGCTCTGCCCCCACTAACCCCACTCTCTCTACCCCCACCCAACTCACCCCCATTACGTGTGCTGGTTGGGTTTTATTTGGGCTATTTTGCGCTACTTTAGAACAGTCCTCCTAGGCTGCATTTTTTTCACACTCCAACACCCATAACCCCATGCACCAATCCCCATGCTCTCAACCCCACACACCCTACCCCCTCTCTCTAGCCCCACCCACTATACCCCCACTCTCCAGCCCCACCCACCCACTGCCACTCTCTTTACCCCCACCCACCTTACGCCCACTCTCTCTATCCAAACCCCATTGCACTCTACTGCCAACCACACACCCATCCCTCACTCTCTCTAGCCCACCCACCCTACCCATACTCTCTCTAGCCCCAACCCCATTTTGACTACTTGCACCCAGCCAACCTACCCCATTCTCTCTACCATCTACCCCCACTCACGCACCCTAGCCCCCACTCAATCTACCCCCACCCACCATGCCCCAACTCCTTTACCCCTGTCCACCCCAACCCCACTCCCTCTACCTCTTCCCACCCTGCTGCTGTCTCCCCTTACCCCCACCCACTACCCTACCTCCACTCCCTCTACCAACATCCACCCACACTACCTCCACTTTCTTTACATACCCCCAACCCACCCAACCATACTTCCACTCGTCTACCCCCACCCACCCACCTTACCCCACTCTATCTACTCCAACCCACCCCCACGCTCTCTACCCACACCCACCCAAACTACACCCACCCTCTCTATCCTCACCCATCCTACCACGTCTCTATCTACCCAAACCCCATCCTCTACCCCACCCACCTAACCCTCACCTCTCTACCCCCACCCTACCCACAGTCTCTCTACCTAAAATCCACCCTACCCCCATTTGCTCTACCTGCACCCACCCACCTTACCTCCATTCTGCCTACACCCACTCACTCACACTATCCCTATTCATTATACCCCCCACCCACCATACCCCGAGTCCCTCTAACCCCACCCATCCAACCAGACTCCCTCTACCTCTGCCCACCCTACACCCATTCCCTCTGACCCCACCCACCACCCTACCTCCACTCCATCTGCCCCCACCCACCGTACATTCACTTTTTCTACTCCCACCCACCCTACTTCTACTTTCTCTACCCCCACCCACTCAGCCTACCTCCCCTCTCTCTACCCCAACTCACGCTACCTCCACTCTCTCTACCCCAACTCATCCACCCTACCTCAACTCTCTATCACATCCAACATATGTCCACACTCTCTATCCTCCCCCACCCTACCCCCACTCTCTCTACCCCCATTTACCCCACCACCACTCTCTACCCCCACCCATCTTTCTCCACTACCACCCACCCTACCCCCACTCTCTCTACCCCATCCATTTCTCTCTACAAACCCCCCACTATCTACCCCTCTCATCCTACCTCTCACACTCTCGTTTTATTTCTTACCCTCTTACTCTAACCTTTATTGCTCATATTTCCTCATGCTCATCATCGATGACCCCCTCTCTCATTCGTTTCCTCCTTTGCTCTATTCTCCTTGCTTCTCATACTCTTGCACACCTGTGCCACTTATCGCATCCTCCTCTGAAATGTTGGGCTCTCCTCCTTGCACCCTGGTGCCTATAAATGCAAAAGGCAAAGAAAAGCAGTAAACGCCAAAACGATTGCCTTTGCCAGTTCTTGTTTTTTATTAGTAGCTGTCTCCTACAATTTATCAAGCATATCAGAATGTAGGAACCTAATCGAGACATTCAATGTGAAGGCTGACTCTGCATGCTATCCATCAGTGATCAGTAATCTGGTGTGTAGCTTGAAACAGCAGCAGAACTCAGATGCTGTCAGACAGAATCAAAGTTTTAATTTCAGGAAGTTTGTGTCTGAATTGGGCATATTCACAGAGACAGGCAATCATATTGGCTGATAGTGCAGATGCCCTCCTTGCCATAGGGTTTGCACCTAACTGCACACCTGACATAGCAGCCATAAATTCAGGTCAGTTTCTAAAATCTCTTACAACAGACTCAGCCAGGGGAGTCACTGCACCCTTCATAATTGCACTACCTGTAAAAGTACATTTGTTTTTCACCAACTAATTAGCAACTTTGGAGGATGTCTCTGCAACAGAATTTAGTTTACCTACTTTTTAGGTTTGCAGATGGCTTCCTTTGGGAACATTATTCTCATAATGTGTGTGTAATATTTCAAAAGGACTCTCAACGTTGCTATTTATTCCCACTGTAACTTGGGCAACGTTGATTAAATATGAATATTTTCTTTTTACGCTGGAAGAAACAAAAATCAGGTTCTCACTCTGGATTGAAATTGCAACTTTTCTGCCTATTGTTTAATTATGTGCCTGCACCTGCATCCAGGATTTCAACAAGGGTAGTTTATTTGTTTCATTTGCGGTTGGATGTGCAATACAATACGAAGAGACAATATATGAATTGTTATATTAATGTTTTGAGTAAAGAGAGTGTGAATGTAGCGAGGGGTGACTTATTCACAATGGGTGGTGACCTGCCACCCTTTCTGAAGGAGCTCAAATAAAGGGAGTCCAAAACCAGGCTTTTCTTTTAATTATTTTCAAACAGGCCTACACCACTAATTTAAGTTCAAGCAATGGTTGCGTTTACCAGACCACCACCAGTTTGTAAAAAATGTTATTCAAATCTTTATTTGTTCTGACATCAATTTACTGATACTCACATAAATTTCAATTTCTCAAACAGAGCTAAAGAGCTCTGCATATCCAACATCTCTAACCCAACCATAAACTCTATTATCACACACATCTCACCAAAAACATTCACACTTCATACACAACCACTGTTTGAAAAGAATTTAAAGAAAAGCCTGGTTTAGGACTCCCTTTATTTGCGCTACTCCTGATTCACACTCAGTCCAGACCTGAAGCAATAGTGGGCAGACCAAATTATTTGTGCCACCCTTTCTGAAGGAGGCTATGACAGATAACAGATCACATGGTCTCTGCCTCTCCCTGTAGGAAACCTGCAGGTTATTCTGGTGCATGAACAATGCACCATGCCTGACTTGCACATACAGCTCTCTCACTCATATTAAGGGCACCAGCATCACAAAAATTGTTTAAAATGACAATTATGACATTTTGTTTGTAATGGCATCAGAATGTGATTTACAGTGGCAGTGCCGGCATATCCAGCATACTGTTGGAGAGCAGGAATCAATTGGAATTTTCTTATGTGTTAGAGAATTAATTTTAAATTGCATGGTTCACAAAAGATCTTGACTTACTTGCAATATCAGAAACCTGGCTACACCCAGCTGCAGGCCTCGCCCTAACTTTAGCCATCCCACCTAACTACACGTTCTTCAAGAAAGACAGATTGCACTCCAAAGGGGGAGGTGTAGCCCTAATTGCCAAAGACACACTAGTTATTAGAGAGATCAACAGTGGCACTCCCACCTCCTGTGGAGTACTGTCCCTCAAAATCACACTCTCTCA
The DNA here is from genome assembly GCF_040938575.1 of Ambystoma mexicanum. Lineage (NCBI taxonomy): Eukaryota > Metazoa > Chordata > Amphibia > Caudata > Ambystomatidae > Ambystoma > Ambystoma mexicanum. The sequence goes on from NC_090937.1 coordinate 436,400,184, forward strand.
CACTTCAACACAAACCACCCACATAATTTGCAGAACACCCGGCCCAATATCCAACTTTGAACAAGACATTTTACAAATCCTAGCCTCGAACACCAAGATCTCCTCACAAATCTTTCTCTAGGTGACCTGAACCAGGGATATAACGACACCAATGCCCTCTCCTTTACCTAAACGCACTAGGGCTCTCCCAATACAACCACAGCCTCACCCATGCCAAGGGTCGGATACTCGACTAGATTGTGGAAATTAACTGCCCCATAAACATTACCTCTACAAACCTTATCCTTGGTCAGACCATAACGTGATATTATTCACCTCACACTTCCCACACAGAAGGACCCCCAAGACCGGCCACCATAAACTCTGCAACCTCTCGCAAAACTCAAAAAACATCACTGCAACAAATATCCTGGCACTTCTATCCAGAGTCACCTGCTTGTCAACAACTTGGCCAGACAACCCGACAGCTCTGACTGACATCTACAACTCAACCATAGCAAAAGCCATAACACTATGGCACAGCTCACGCAACGAAACGAAAATAAAGGCACCTCTCGCACCGCAACTCTTGGTTCACTCCTGACCTAAAAACCATGCAACTAATAAATCATGAAGCCAAAACCTCCTGGAAGAACTCACCATCTAACGCAAACAAAAGCAACTTCCTCTCAATAGCCAAAACCTACAAAAAATGCCCTCCTCCTGGCTAAGAAATCCACATACAATGAAAGAATCGCCAACTCCAGTTCTAGCTCACGTGAACATTTTGCTATTCTATGCAAGCTAGGAACACCCTCTGTCCCCAAAGACAGCTGCAACAAAGACGAAGCTTGTTGCATCAGTATTCAAGACACACTCCTTGGTAAACTAGACTCTCTTCAGAAAATGATTTGACAAAAACAGAACAACCTCACCCCAACCTCCCCTACCAAGATAACACCAGCCAGCCCCACCTCTGGAGTTCCACTTAAAGCCTGTCTCGCCACAAGAAACCTTAAGCATTATCCAAAGCCTGAAACCCACAAGATGCCAAGGCGACACCTGCCCAGCTGCCATAATCAAAGACTGTGCCATAGAACTGGCACCCCTTATCAGTTCCCTGATCAATGCCTCCTTCGGCACCTGCAAAATCCCCACAAATCTCAATGACGTATGGGTCCTCCTCCTATTAAAAAAAAACCCTCTCTCTATCCCAACATCTCCACTAATTACCACCCCATCACCCTGGTCCCATTCATACTCAAAATACTAGATAGAGTAGCACATCTCCAAATCCAATCATTCCTGGAAAATAACAACCTCCTGTGACTAAGACAATCTAGATTTAGATCAGGACACAGCACAGAATCAGCTCTCTTGGATCTAACAAAACTAGATGGACTAAGCCAAAGACTCTGACAGAGTCTCTCTTCTAAGCTTTCTAGATTTATCAGCAGCCTTCGACCTAATGGACCACTGCATCCTCTGCAAGCACCTTGCCTCAGCGGCGCACTTCTCAGAACAATTTACCACCTGGATCACATCCTTCCTGTCCAACAGATCCTCTGAGCCTTCTCGGATTTAGCCCCCGCTTCACCCACCCGATCTTCTTCAGAGTCCTCCAAGGCTCCAGCGTCTCTCCTAAATTGTATAACATTTTCACGAAACCACTATTGACATTCTAGACAGTCTCAGAATATCATACACAAATTACACAGACGACACACCCATCTCAGGCAGCTGTACCACCGAATCCGCTACTCTCAATTCCATCTATTACACAATCCAAGCATAGGTGGCTGCCAACATGCTTTTCCTAAATGAAGAAACACAGAGATTCTCTCGACAGGCTCACAGACCTCCCTCCACAAACTTGACAACAACTACAAAGTCTTCACTATTGACAGTATTACTATACCAGTTTCCAAAGTTGTAAAACCATTGGCAGTATATCTGGAAGCCATCCTGTCACTGAACAGACATGTTAGTGGTATCACCTCCTCAGCGGTTTACAGGACAAAACACATTCATGCTCCAGACCATTCCTGCCCCAAGATAACTGCCTCACCATTGCTAGGGCCCTCATAGGGTCCAGGCTGGACTACTGTAATGCACTATTTGCAGGCACATCGACACGAAACGTTAACAAACTCCAAGTAATTCAAAACAAAACCCTCAGACAGCACTTAAAATCCCAAAATGTGAACACATCACGTCGGATCAGGGAAAATGCCCACTGGCTACACATTAGACAACATTTCCTCTTCAAAACACTAGCCATCAGACATAAATGCATAATCAACAAAGCAACTAGATATCTCTCACAAAAAATACTAAAAATGCAATCATCCCGACGCACCAGATTGTACCACTCCAACTGCCTTAGCATCCCACCCTACAGACTGAAAAGAGCTGGGAGACCAGCTTCCCCACCCCCGACGCAGGACAGTGGAACAAGCTACCACACACACTGAGAGCAGAATCCTCACATGGGATCTTCCGCAAGCAGCTCAATACCTTCCTGTTTTCGAAGAACACCATAGTCGACTGAAACCTAGACATCTGCCAAAGCCCATATCATCCTTTCTATGCGACTCCTGTACCACCACCTTCTTTAGGCTGGCACCTATATCATTGCCTATGAACCCGTATCTAGCTACATAACTGTATGTATGTAACTCTATCACTCTAACTATCTCTGTAATCTCAACATACTTCACATGCAACCAGTGCCTGCCCTAATGCCTCAGGGCTTGGTGTGCTTTACAAATGTTAAATAAATAATAAACAAATGTTTTTTTGCCCAATTATTAGCACACATAGGGCCTCATTACGAGCATGGAGGTATTGAAAAAAGGAAGGCGGAATGGTATTACTGGCATCGATAATGGGCCGGGGTCATTACGAGCCAACTACCCGGGAATACCGCCACCGCCCATACCGTGCCCCTTCTTACGGCATGCACGCGTACACGCGCCCCTTTGCGGTGGAAATCCTGGGATGCCGCTAACAGGAGGACATCACAAGTTACGCGGGCATGCACTTACCGGCATCCCGAAGGTGGGAAATAGGGCCTGCATGATGGCGGCAATACAGGCATCAAGGACCACCCGTAAATAGCAACCTGCAGTGTAGCCAACTGCCACAGGTGCACACAATCACCACAGATGGAGTCAATGGAGCCTGTCCCAGTACAAAAGGAGCACACCCACACACCACATCCCTTCCTACACCAAAATGATCCCACTAGCTGTTGCAATCCTGGGGCTGGAGGACATGCCTGTACTGCTACACCAGCAACAACACCTACAACTACAACTACAACAACAACAACAGGCAGCACAGAGGAGATGCAGGAGGAGAAGGAGGGTGAGACAGGCCCAGCACGTCCCACCAGTGCAGCCAGTGGTACCACATAGGCAGCCACCAATCCCTCGCATCTAAGCCAGTCCATTCAACCTAACCCCTGAGCAGATCCACACCCTGTACCGGTTGGACCGGTACACCATCACCAACATAGTGGACATGATACACGACGACATTGTCAGCCTGATAGAAATCCGCACTGCCATCTCCCCTCTACTGAAGGTAGTGTCTGTGCTCCACTTCTGGCCACGGGCACCTACCAGCACACAGTGGGCCAGCTGCTTGGCATATGACAACCTCTCTTTTCACACATGCTGACCCAAGTGCTGGATGCCCTCCTGAAGAACGCAAGCATCCACATATCCCTACCACGGACTGCCCAGGCACTTGCTGACACTAAAGTTGGCTTCCATGCACTGGCAGGCATGCCCAATTGCACTGCCATAGAGGCGGTGTATCGCAAGCGTAAGCAATACCACACCATCAATGTGAATATGGTATGTGACTCCAGCAAGATCATCACACATTGTTGTGCCCTATATCTCGGATCCACACATGATGCCATGGTGCTGCGTAACTCCTCGCTACCCCGCTACATGGAGTGACATGTTGGACGACATGCCTGGCTGCTTGGTAAATTGCCTGACAGACCCATGGCATTGCAGGGGGGGATTAGATGGGGGGATGCATAATCCACCTCGGTGAGAATGGGGTTGGGGGATGCATAATCCACCTGGGTGAGAATGAGGCAGGGTGCAAAACCACCTGGGTGAGAATGGGCGGGGGATGCATAATCCACCTGGGTGAGAATGGGGGGAATGCATAATCCACCTGGGTGAGAATGGGTGGGGGTGCATAGTCCACCTGGGTGAGATTGGGGGGATGCATAATCCACCTGGGTGAGATTGGGCAGTGAGTGGACAATGCACATGCAGCTAAACACTGTTGCCCTGAACATCGCAACCTGAACATGACACATCAATGCCATACACAAGACCAATGCTGCACAGCAATGACGATATTTTAAAAAAAAATATTATATGGTTTATTACAAACCTTTAAAAGAAAAGAAAGATTTACAGATCATCCATAAAATTGTATCAACATTAATTCAATAGAATCAACACACTCTTCTAAAAAGGCCGAATTGGCATCCTATAAATGAGGTAGATGACAATATACCAGACGCACAAGCAGGCCACCATGGGAATGTCAAGCGATGGATGACAAAACGTGATTACACCTGTGACAATGCCGCTAGTGGCAACACATACAGAGTGCCATACATCGCCAATATGGGTGGCAAGTCATGGTTCCGCATCCACACTACATCTGCCTAAGCATGCAAGTGAACACCCTGCATCATCTGGACAATGCAATCCACACCAGCAGACCATAGTAAAGTACACATTGCATCAAATGAGCCTGTGTGCAAACATCCAGGGACATGTGCATGTCAACACCAAATAGCTGCAGCCATGCCAGTGATTTCAATTGGTTTCATGTCAGATATTGACTTACACATACCTCATTGTGCTCCCATGCAGGTGCTGGTGGCTATCCCTTGACGCGTTGCTAATTACCCCTGTACGGAACCCGCAGAACAGGCAAGAAGACGAGTACAATTGCGTTCATACCCGTACCCGTGTTGTGATTGAGCAGACCTTTGGCCTGTTGAAGGCATGGTTCCGCTGCCTCAGCAGGTCTGGTGGAGCACTCCTTTACGGGCCTGAGAAGGTGGGAAAGATCACCTTGGTCTGTGTCATGCTGCACAACATGTACATCCGGAGAAACGTACCACTGCCACCTGACATTGACCTGCATGCACCGGGTGAGGATGATGAGGATGATGATGGAGGAGGACCAGCACCCCTGGCAGTTCGGGATGCACAAAATGGCCGTGCTATGCGCCAATCAGTGATTGACGATTTCTTCTGAACCACAGGGATGCAGATGGTTCTGTGTTAGTACTACACTGGGCACTGGGATGTTGCAGACATGGACACAGGGTGTTTGGGGAGTTGGGCACTGTGTAATGTCATGAATTGAATAAACACACATGAAATTAACAATGTCCAGTCATGATATGATTTTTGACTTAACGGGTGTATTGAAATTTTAACAATATTGTGCTTCATCCCTCCACCGCACACACGCCCTCCCCCTTCTCCCCACCCCCAAGACCCCCAACACCCCATACCCCTCCGACATCCCATACCCCTCCAGCACCCCCACACACCCCCAACACCCCCCAAACACCACCAAGACCACCTCCCCCCTCACCCATTGTCATCCCACACACAATGTACCAATCATGAATATCCCAATGTGGCAGTTTGCACATGCAAAGTAGACCTGCTAGTTCCGGCCTCTCTTCGGGTCTGGGGGCAGCATGTCCATGAGGCGCGTGCTGCGCCTGGTCATGCGCACAGGGCTTGCAGGAGTTGAGCTGGCAAGTGTGGTCAATGGGGTGGATGTGGATGGCTGTGCGACCACCGGCGCAGGTTGTTGCTGCTGCATAAGGTCTACAATCCTGCCAAGGACCTGTGTAACTGCAGCTAAACACTCTCTGATCACAATGGTGTTGGAGTTCATGGCCATTATGGAAGCCGCATTTGCCTCTCGTATCTCACGGCGGGTCAGTTCCCCCTCCGCCACATACTGCTGGACAAGTTCAATCATACTGTCCTGGCGGGCCTCTACCCTCAGCAGCCGGGCCTCCATGTTGGTGGGGGCTGTGGAGGTGGACGGTGCAGTGGCAGGGTGGCCCATTGCAGGACTGCCCTCGGATGTGGTCAACAGATGCAGACGCCCTAGTACAATGGCATGTTCCTGCATGGGGCATACTGGTGCGGCCTGTGTGGAGTGCAGGGGGGTGGCCTAGGGGCTCAGTGTATGGGGACATACTACATGGATGTTGTTTTCCATGTTTAGGAATTCTTCAGGTTGGCCCTCCACGTCGCTGAAGGGGGCAATGGCTGCTACCTCCCCTATGGAACTTGTGGCAGCTGACTGCATTCCATCACCCTCTGCCTCTGCAGGAGTTGACGACTACATTGTGGCTGTGTCGTCGGCTGGTGTTGTCTCCTTCTGTGCTGGTGTGGCCTGTACTGCTGGCCTGTGTTGCACTCTGGGCGTTGGTGTTGCCCTGGAGGTGGCAGGTCCAGTGCCTTCTTGTCTGGCCCTGGATCACTTTGAAGATGTACTGGCTTTTGGGGCAGACTCCAGGCCTTCACTTTCTGCATCTGTGCCTGTGGGGGGAACCAGAGATGCAGGGCATTAGTGATGGTGGTACGTGCAAGATGCATGATTTGGTGCTGTTCAGTATTTCACATTTCATGCACTGCTTTCTTGTAGATGTGACTCTCAGGGTACTTGCAATGTAGGGGAGCCATATTGGCATGCGCCGTGGACTCTCCTTTCTGGACTGATGTGTACTAGATGGCATACCGTTGTATTGCAGTTTTTGTGATGTGTGACATGTGATTAATCCCTGTGTGTTGGGTGTCTGTTGGTAATGGGATTGGAACACAGCATGCATTTCATTGTGCCAGGGTTTGGCCCACCATCTGGACATGGATCTGAATATGTGGGTATGATGGGCCATACATTGGCTTGGTTCACTTTCACATCTGTTGTGCTACGCCATGCTTTGGTTCTCTGGGGTTTGTGGAGACACTCACCTCCATCTCCCGATGTCGGCACTCCTGTCTCCATTTCTCCAAAGCCCTCGATCGATTCCATGTTGATCATGGTGCTGCACGTCTCCTCCCGTCTCATCAATTTGGTGGGTGAGTGGTCCCCGCTGCCTGTAGCCATGGCCTCCCTGCGGTTGGCTGCAAGTATGTTGCGCACCCGGAGACGTAGATCATCCCACCTTTTTTTGCAGTCCTTCGCCACAAGGGTGGTGGTGCCAACCGCAGTCACCTTCCGTGCCACCTCCTCCCATATTTGCTTTTTGCGCAGTTGTGCTTTGTGTTTGAGGTTATTGGCAAACACCTCATCCGCATGGCCTGATAGCGTGTCCACCAGCATATTAAGCTCCTTGATGCAGAAGCGCTTGTTGCGCATTCGGGGGTGGATTTACGGGTAACCTTGGACATGATGGGTTGATTGGGCCTGCTCTCCACTCTGTACCAGTGCTGTGTTATGAGGATTACAATGGATTGTGTTTTTAAAGATGGCCGCCAGCGCATTTCACATTCCTGCGCGATGAGGTTACTTCCGGGTCCGGTATTACGAACCCGGTATTTGCATGATGGTATTACCGGGTCCGTTATTAAGGGGTTGCTCATGGGCAGAGGCGGTATCAGCGGGTCCCGTGATGGCACTATCAGGGGGTTGGGGGGTCTTTAGTGGCATGGTGGTGCAGCCATTACCGGCATGGGTATTTGCACGTGCTCGCGCACTCGTAATCATCCGCTATTAGCGGTGTCAAGGGTACACGGACGCGCTAATACCACCATGCTGGTACTGACTGCGTTTTTCCCGCGATTCTCGTAATGGAGCCCATAATGTCCATAAATTGCACTATTTCGACCCAGTACTTAAAGGCTGAAAATCCCCTGCCAGTATTTGAACATATGCGTACAAGTTCTCATTAGATTACTGTAGATTTCCCGGTTTGTGTACATACCCAAAGGGGATTAACACTATTAATTGTTCTCCGATTTCACAGCTCTTATTAATGTTCTCTCTCTGTATTCACCACCCTGCTTTTTACAGTGCTCTGTTACTTAGTAACTAGGTTTAAGCTGTGTTAATACTATATATATCAAATATATACATACAAACCACTGTTGACTTTTCTCACCTAATTACTTCATGTGTACTCTTGTTTCATAAAATATAGGCTTAAACAAAACTCTCAAATCACGATATTTAAGTTCTGGCATTGATAGTACATGTCATTTTACATTTCTGTTTAGTTTTATAAATGTAAGCGGACAAGCACCAGAATAGAGTGCAACTTGTAATTTTCCACATGTATTTACGTTAGTGCTTGAATTCCTGTATTGGGACACGATGAGAGGTGGACTGCTCTATATCACAGCAAATTCCGTCTTAACCTTTAGTACAACTGGGCAGTGATGTCTTTATGGGAGGGCAAAAGGGGCATTTGCCCAGGGCCCCCACCTTGGAGGGGCCCCCACAAGGCTGCCTGACTTAAAGAAGCCAGTTCCCATTCTTTACCAAAGTAAAAAGCACATGTGAGGATATTTCATGATGTGCTGCTGAGGCTGTAAATCTTTTGACTGTCTGTTGTTGACAAGTACATTCTGCTTTGATCAGATTTCTGTGTTCACTGTGGTAGTCCTTGTTTGTGAGTTCACCATGACAGTACAACTGTAGCATTCTCAGCTTTCTGGGGGATTATATTGATCAATAGCCAAAGTTGAAATGCATATTGATACATTTGAGTGCTTTGATGGTTAAGAAGCTAGCTCAGTGTGTTAAGTATGCATTGCAGAGATCTGTGTTCATATACAAGATGGCAATATGAAATGTATGCATGGTGGACTCAGCCTTTCTTATATCACAAGTTCATAAACCTGCATGTTTATGTACTTGGGTTTGTAGCACAGCATGTGCTATTATCAGCAACGCGCCTGCACCAGAAAGTGGTTGCTATAAAAACTAACAGAGCTTCAGTATGATGATGGTCTAGACATTGGTTTGTTCACATGGGGACTTGCAAAACTTAGGTAGTGACCTTCAATGATTAGCATAAAGTGATAGTCCGAGAGGTGACTGGGTGTCTAAATTCAAGACTGTGGGACCAAATAGTGAATTCATGTATCCTGGCTTTGACAACAGACAATACAGTGATCCTGCACAAATCATCTAATATCAGTGACAGTACTGTGTTATCTTGAAAAGGTTTGACTTCTCACATGTTGGTGGCCTTATTTAGCCTATTGCTGGATTGAGTAGAAGGTGTTCTACACAGAAGAGAGTGGATCACATATCGCAGGCCTCTGGCAAACATACTTTAAGGTCTGCTCATTTGACTGAGAGGTTTTTCGGCACGTTTATAAAAACAATATCACATGCCTGTGTTGTGGGCGTATTTTAAACTTTAAAATACAAAAGAGAAAGCCATATGAAAGCTTTTAAGATAACATCAGTTAGTATGCTGATACTTATATGCTTCCCTTGATGGTGGAGGCAATTAAGGTAGAATCATTCCCATTAAGTATAATACGCTTCTATAACATTTTGTTTTTGCCATGGTAAATTATGTGGTTTTTCTACTTTCCAAGTCAGTTCTATAACATGGGATTATTTTAGTTAATTGTAAATGCTGGAAAAGAAAGTGGTAAACACAGACATTGAAAAGTGAACACAAATCTCAGCTTCACCTCTTAACCAGTGTGTGATCCTGGGCATCTCATATAGGGGCTGATTCATGGAATGTTTTGCGCTGAAAAACAGGGATTTGTGCGCCATTCTGCCCGCAAATCCCCATTTTTTAAACAGGTATTTGCAGGCAGAATGGCGCACACATCCCAGTTTTTCGGCACAAATAATTCCATGAATCAGCCCCTTAATATATTGTGTTTGTAACCTGTCAAAATTGCTAATCCTTAAACCTCTCAAGATTGTCACCCTTCAAAGTGATTTCTTTCTCAGGGTATGATTTTCAAAAAAAGCCCCACTCATCGTTTCACTGCTTCAATGTTTCTTCCTCTATAATAATGGTGGAAATGAATATAATTCACACCACAGTTAGCTGTTTCTTTTCTCTCTAATGTCAACATTACTTAAAAACCTTATGTGCCTCTTCGAATCTCAAACTGTCTGGCTACGGGCAGCTTCCTAGTAGCTTAATCTTCATACACTATTGATGCTATGGTATGTGCAGCTTTCTGCTTGCTTCCTATTGGTCTCCTGTATCCATGCTGGAGCACTATTGCATTCTGGGACGCAGCTAATCTGAGTCGTCTGTCTATTCTACATTATATGCACCTTTTTCATACGGTCTGTAGCCTGCATGTATGCTATGGTTGGAATACCTTTCTCGTCGCTAATATTGATGAAAAGTGCCCTGTACCTAGGCTAGAACACACGTTTCCTCATCATGCACTGCTAATGTTAGCCTTGAAATGCTTCTTGTTCATCATTTTGATTAAAGCAGGCAGGGGGTTAAGGGGGTTAAGGGGACTGGAGGGAGTACTCATGACTATTTGTATTGCTGTAAGGCAACAAATCAAGCAGTGTGTTGTGATCCTGACGAGGGGTGCGTGACCAGATATTCTGGATCACCTTATTCCTTCGTTCGGTGGAGGTGGTCCCAAAGCTGTCTGTGCCCCGGACCCCCAAAGTGATTAAGATGGCCCTGCAACTGGGGTACTAATGCCTTAAAACTGAGCACTTAGAAGACTCAAATAAAAACAATCACAGTTTTATCATAAACAACAGCACTTACCGTTAGATATGTAAATGTGACTTTTTTCTTACAAGCTGGGACTCACACAGATTGTCTTTTTTCTACACACATACACAAACAGACGCCGAGCAAAAAAAACATTACAGCTGTAGCTTTATTTTCCCCCATTCTGATTGAAAGCCCATAATTACCAGCATGCAAAGTATTGCTAACCAAAATAAATCTAAAGAAAAACAGTTAGACTGAAACAATCACAGCACCTTGCCTCGTTAATTATAATGATGATAATGATGTGTTATTTATATAGCGCTTACACCTAAGCGCTGTGCATAGAACATATTTTCATACATTAATCATCTTAACCATGTTTCACATGGCATGCAGATTTATGCACCCCTTCCCTTTCTAATCAGCCATCATTTGCACCTCTTGGTGACAATGGCCACAACACCCATTTCCCATTTACTTTTGTTGTTGATAGTTAACTCCTCATTGGGACATTGCCCCAAGCTTATGAAGCTCAGATGCAACCCCCTTCTCACCGTGCACAGAGCTTTTGCCTGTTTATTTTGCGGGAAGCAGAGAGGAAGGGGGCATGCAAAAGAGGCCCAAACACTTAAGACATCAATAAAAACACACAGTGCTCATTTTGGTGTCTTATGCAAGGAGCTACTCGGAAGTTACAGATGCACTACCACTGGCTTGTGAACTACTGGTTGAAGACCCTGGGTCTAGACCCTGTTCTCTAAAGCAAGTTCAAAAAGTCCAACCAAGTAGTTCAGAGTCACAGAGAGTTGTAGAGTTCTGGCACTCTTGATGTGTTGGGGTCTGGTCTTCCAACTCCCTTGGTTGCAGCTTGGTGTATGTGTCCTGGCCACTTTGGTTCTTGGAATGATAGATGATCTTTGGTGGTCGTTGGACCCCTTGTATCCTTAGGGATTTGTCATGGGCAAGAGCATAGTTCCTCCTTCTACCCTAAGGATCTCCCAGGTTTGGCTGTCCTATCTTCGTGCAGTTGTGGATTGGGCATGTGTGTAGGTCTCCATCCTGCCCACAGGTTCTCCTTGACTTGTGTATTGTTTCCTGTGTCATTTTAGATAGGCATTTCCCCCACCTACGTTGGTCTGGATGGGATTTTGTCCAACTTAACTTGGTACTAACTCTAGAGTCTTAGGGTAACAATGATGGCCAGCTCATTGCCACCATAGTTTGAACCCCTACCATATTTGTATGTGTCCATTCCTTTTAGTTTTATAGATACAGTACCGTGCTGGCTCTACTAAATGTAGGGGCTATCATGCCCTTGACTTACTCAGCTACCATACAGGTACTCTCTGGTTCCTGCAAGCTTCTGCCCACAGGGCCTCCATAGGCCCTGTGCCTTAGCCTGGTTGTTCCCCTTGTGTACTGGATCCACTTGAGCTGAACCCTCCTGGCTCCTTTTGGCCCAAAGGCATTGCTGCCTGCTATATCCCTCTAACCTGGCTTCTCTCCACCCCCGGCCCTACTGTTCTTGCTACCTCACTCTTGGCACCCTCTCCTGTGGCTGGGAAATGTTTGCTTGACCAATGATACTGTTCTACATTGTGCCTCTCTATCCTCCAGCTGTTTCTTTCCCACTCATCCAGCTCTTGCTCTTCCTCCTCCAACTGCAACCTCTCCCTCCCTCTATTTCTCAATCCTTCTTCCCCATCTCTTCTCCTGTTCCACTCTCTCTCTGTAACATTAACACTGAGGAACGCCATCCTCTGCCCCACATAACTAGTCTTTTTACACTGTGGGTAATTTGTTGATTAGGGTAATAAGGGCACTGACTCGCTGGCTGGTTCTGTAGGAAGATTGAACCTGCCTCTTCCTTCTTGTTTTATACCTCTGGACTTCAGCTAGGCATCCTCAGGCTCCATACTGCACATTTCATTCACATTGCCCACTCACCTCTATATGCAAGACAAAGGACAAACTCTAGACACAAGGAAATCTACCACACACTTATAAAGTAAGACACTTTATATATTCAATTTCTTCAGCAAAACAAACACTGTCATTATATCATTTGCATGCATAAACATAATGATAAAGGACAAAAAACGTCGTCATGCCGAACATGCGCAAAGCTCACCTTATATTATTATGACAACTTTAGAAAAAGCATATCTTTTTCTTAGTTTAGAAGAACCCCAAATATTCAGCTATTATGCAAGCCCTATGAAAGCATTGTGGATTCAGTTATTTTTGGATTTTGTTATATTTCTCCCTTTTCATTCCTCATGCATGGTCTATTGAATTATGGCTCTTCTAGCACTAAGGGAACAATGTCCCATTCCAGGTGTTTTTATGCAGTGTATTTCAGTAATCTTTTGGTACCGGAAAGATTAAGGAAATAACGCTATTTGTGCCCAATTCGAAACACAGCCAATCAGCCTACATGAAGAGCCTTGATTAGTTATTTCATTCGGCTGCAAAACCATACCAATGCAAATGGTGTCTTTTGAATCAATCAATTCCTTTATTTCGGAATGACTGGCATAAAAGGTACACAATACACAATAAAACAACTGCAATCATAAACATCAAACGTTTCAAAACAGTGAATAACAAAGTCCTTAGCCAACAACCTTCCCAAGTACATAGGTGGGCCAAAAACGTATTTAGGCACTAACATTCTCTTATAAAAAACAAATCATTAAAGGTATGAAACCGCTAGCACTGATACAGGCGAGGTGCCACCTTTTAAAACTCGAAGGGCACACAACATTGTGGGCAAGTCTAACTGACTCCAAACTGGGATGAGCCAACGCCCCCTTGTGTGGCAATGAGCCCGACAGAAAAGAAAGAGATGTGCCTCATCTTCTCGCCCTTTGCCACAAAAAAGACATAGGATTGTGGAACAAGACCCATTTTTCTACCTTGCGGACAAATACACCAATTGGAGTATGCCCATTTGAAACTTTGCGAACCTGCTTTTTAATTTCACAGACATTTTAAGGTCCAAATATGCCTCTGCCCGATAGACGTCCTTGAGATGAAAATAAGCCCTGGCTTTTTTCCCCGACAGGCAATTTTCAATCATCCTACTCCATGCGACTCTCTATATTTGTTCTTGACCACCACTTTAAAGCCTCTGCCTATGCTTGTGGGGTCACCCCATAAACCCCTAACCCAATGTTAAAAAGCATTATTCTTACGTGCCTAAACTAAGACAGCTTCCTGCTGCCTGTTAGTGATAGCAGCTCCTGCAAACCTCCCCTAAACGGAGATAGAACTTTATTATTCCAGATCCGCAGACAGTATAAGACTGGCTGTATCATAATGGCATATTGGATTTCTACAAAACAAAATGTGCATGCCACAGTGTGGACCTTAGGACGCACAAGGACTCCCCGCACTCATATGCGAGCGGCTCCAGACCCTCGCCCTTTTTCCACTGCAGCTGTTTTCACTCCGAACAGCAGCCTTGGCACAGATTTGGTCAGAATCAGGAAGATTTGCAGCAAATCTTTTCAATAATGGCCCTTAAAAGGCCTCCACGTCCCCTTACCTCGACGAGTAAGAGAGAACATTCCTCTATCCCACTAAATAGGGATACTACAAACAGGAAGATCATTTTCCCATCCATCTGATGTGTCAAACAATCCAGAACCCCTGGGTGAGAGATCAGTAGGACCCAAGCCTGGCCCTATCGCCAAAGGACTCCTATCTTACAAGTCATCCACACTTGGACACAAGGACTGCGATCCATTTCTTCGCGATGCGGGAGTGTCTTTGAGAATGGTCACCGGTCTGATCAACACATGTAACCCTGTACATATGAAAAAGAGGTCACACGCTTCTCTTATCCCTGCCTAAACAACAGGGGACAAGAGGTTCCTTCGCCCTGAGGAAGGCTGAATATTGATGCTGCCAATATTGGTAAAGCCGAAACGTGTTCCCAGTGCTCATCCACAAAACTTTGGATCTTGTCCCATGTATCTACTTTGTAGCACGGTGCAATTTCAATTAGATTTACAATCATACACTTTGGCAGTTTGGCAGATCAACAGGCATGATTATACATTGAACATGCCGGTAGTTTAAAATAAATGTTTATACTCTATCAGGTTAATACAAAATAGTACCCTGATTTTCTCTTCATAGTAGGAATATCTCCACTATATAAATCATACTACTTTGTCTGATGATTGTTAAGATTGCTTTATCTTTTCTTCTTTTTTTAATTAACTCTTCTATAATCCTGTTTTGAATGTGTTTTCTTTCACTGTTTTTAATTTATTGTCTATTTCCCTATCCAGAATTGGTCTAATATGTATGTATGTTTCAACATATATGCTTACCCAAAAAAAATGTCTTTTGTGTTCCGAACCAGATCAATGTATGAATTTGCTTTCTGGTTCTGTTTTAATTGTTTGTATTAATAATAAATACTGATTAAATTGCAGTTAACCCTTGCTGTGTTGTTCCAAGAGTGACTTTTTGAGCACAGAACAAGTTCCCTTTCTAAATGTACTGACAAACTAACAATCAAACGAAAATTGTTTTATATGTGGATCTTTCTCTTGTAAGTTAATTACTGGCCAGATAGGGCACTCAAAGGTAAACCAAGCAAAGATTTCAGAAATCTATTTACAGCTATCTGAATAGCCACAATCATTTGCACCACACAACTGAGTCTCACAGGTTACCCCCGGGATTGTCTGAGCCTGGAAGATCTTGAGGGGTACAGTAAGAACCGCACCATCTAGGGGTGTTACTGGTTTCCTAATAAGCTCACACTGGTGCAAATGCGATAGCAAGCTCTTCTCTACCTGGTTATGCCATTTCAAATTGTTCCAAAAGATCAACCTCAAGTACGTGTAAGAATTCACAGAATCCAACAGCTGGTTGTTTAAATTAAAGTTCGCCTGAACTCAGAGATTTCTCCAGTGCAAGCACACCGTATGATTTTAGTTTTAGAAAAGTTACTGCAGTGGCCTCTTGCGTCACACAATTTATTAAAAACATCCAGCTGGTTCTTCAGACCAACTGGCGTTTTTGACAGTAAAACTGCATCATCCGTGAATAGGCTTCATTTTATATTACACAGACTTGGGGCATCCCTAGCAGCTTCTAAAATATGGGCACTATACTGTTAATGTATAATAGAAATAACAATGGGGCCCCAACACAGTCCTGCCTAATTCCAATGCCAATAGGTAGTGGGAGGGGGAGAGCTCTCCCAGCGGCCCCCACTGTATCATTGCCGAGTTGCTGGAATATAACGATTTTATGCCATTACCCAGAGATGAGGGGATGCCCATCTCCTCCAGATCGGACCACAATGAGGCCCTCAGCACTGTGTCAAAGTTCCGATTCTAGGTCAACAAATGGCAAATACAGGCATTGCGAGTTGTGGAGCACATATTTCCGGTATAGGTCTAGCCTCATTGCCTGATCCAACGTGGAGACCCTGCTCTGAACCCCACCTGCACATGAGAAAGAATACTTTCACTGGCCACCCAATTCTCCAAACAGTGCAAAATCACCCCGGAATAAAGTTTTGCCAGTGAATCAATCAAAGAGATAGGCTTATAGTTACAAGGGAGGTCCTGTTCACCTTTCTTATATACTGGAACAATTGTTTCCTCCTTTAAGCTCCTTGGCTTCCGATTATTTAAAAAGACACCATTGAAAGGTTTCGTCAAGAAAGGCAACCATAGCATAGGCTCGCTTTTAAACAGATCGATAGGAATATAATTTGGCCCAAGTGACTTTCCCTTTTTTACTTTAGACAAAGGCTGTTCTACCTCTTGGGCGGTGATCAGGTCAACCCCCTCCTCATTGCGGGGAAAAGAAGACACCAATTTCTAACCCCTCTCCTCCCCACTGTCCGACCCAGTCCACCCCCTTGCATGTAAGACAGTGAAATGATAATTTCAGGCATCCAAGATGATTTTACTTACAGCGCAAAGATGCTCTGGCTTGATATTTCTCTTCACCAAATTCCAAAACTCCTTAGAGTCATTTGACCCAGCAGCCTTACCAAGCGCTATGCAGATTACTTTTTACTCTGTTCACTCTTCTTTTTGGCTAGCATGAGTTTATAATTATGCTTAATTATGCTTAAGTTTTGTAACCACCCCCGAGTCAGCCACCACCCCACGCTTGAGAGTGTTAAGCAAGGCCACCTTGGCCACCCGACATTCTTGGTCATACCAAACGAAGGACTTGCCATTGCCAGGGGTTGGAAAACACCTCTTCCTATTGATAAATGGGGACAGTCTCTCTGCCCCCAATGCATGAAAATCAACATGTGATGAGATAGAGTCTGCCTCCACATAGGCCACCAAAACTTGTAACAATGCCTCATAGATTTAAGCCTGAAAAATGGCTGATGGTGGTTGTGGCCATCTCCGACAGGTTAAAGGCTGGCATTTGCACCTGCACAAGTGGCCATGTCTCCTGCAGACATATCACCCTGTAGCTGTGTATCAGGGTGTGCCAATCAGGATCTAAAGGTTTGTTGGCAAGACCATTAATATTCCACGATAGTACTGCTGCACTATCAACTGTGCTCTGGCCCTTAGGACCGGTCACTAAAGGCTTGATGGGGCTAACACTTCCGCCCAAGCTATGCCTGCTAATGTATTGCCAACTGGTGCTAGCCCAGACTCCGCACAAGAGACTGCACCCTCCCTTATGACCCCCAAGTAATCAAAGCTGACATCAAACTCCGGGCGGTGGGGACAACCTCATGCATTTGTAAACTGTGTCCAGAGCAGCTCTCGAGATGCTACAGATGGAGCCTTTAAAAACACCGCCAGGGTTTCACGCGGGCAATCCAGGAGCAGCCCACTTGCTGTCAGATTCTGCACATGGGCCCCCGCAGATTGAGCCTTTGAGGGCGATGGAACAGACAAACCCCCCACCCCAGTTAGACTCAAGCCAGGCATCATGCAAGTGATAGGTTTTAAAAATCGCATCAAAGCAAACCATAATCCCCTTGGAGGCTAAGGGCCTCATTCCGAGATTGGAGGTAGTCATGACGCTATTTGTGCCATGACTGCCTCCAATAATGCGTCAGAGTCCGGTGTTGTTCAATGGGGACTTACCGGTGTAGTCCGACCCTGGCGGGACCGGTAAGACCCCATTGAACAAACCATTCCTCATTCCCATTTTAGCCCCCATAGGGCTAAATGGGAAGGTGCTATTAATGGGCCTGCTAATGGCAGGCCCGTAATTAGTGGCCTGGTCCCCTAACGGGACCTGTAAGGGACGTGTGGTCTGACCACAAGTCCCTTGCGGTTCCCGTTAGGGGAGCTCAGAATCGGGCAGTAGGGATTACCGGCACCAGTCTCCTTACCGGTGCCCGGTATCCCCTACCGCCCGACTCGTAATGATCCCTAAGACATATTTACAATTCCAAAGGCACATTCTCACATATGGATTAATAAATCCAAACCTGACGCTACAGCTGCCACAAAACATGCAGTCCGACTGGATGTGACAGGTCTTGAAAATGCTACTTGTCATATTATTCACCCCAAGATCTCAGAGAGAGCTTTCACAAGGGATTGTTTATAAGCATTCTTACTCCCATGTGTTCCCCTGAAAGAACATATCAAGTTCAGAGACTGCCACCCAAACAGAGGATCTCCAGAGGTGTATTGGGAGTGAGCAAGTGCCATGCTACCAGTGCTATTGTTTGGGCCATTGTGTGCAGCCAAGGGAGCTGCCAAAGCCACTGGTAACCCTAGACGGACCACACCAGGAGATCTGCTCACCAAACCCACATCTGATTAGGCCAAGTTTGGTACAGAAAGGAAGGTGGCGGAAATGAAGAGGCCAGAGGCCACCAACCCTGTATGCACAAACTTGGATGGCAAAGCTGGGGGGAGAACAATGGGCACATTGGATCGAACCGTAGCCCTTCCTGCCGGAACAATGTGGTGGGACGTAGGTCCCATTCTACAGTAGTTTGTGTGGCACTATCCTCCATCCATAAATCAGTACCTAAATCAGTCACCACTCCTCCAGACCCCCTGTTGCTGTTGTGTTAGGTTTCAGGTGGCTATTAAGCATTCTAACAAGAATCTCCAAACATTTTGTCCATACGTCCATACTCTGCCCTCCTTGGTTCTCTCAGTCCATGCACAGTTGCTGCCAGGTCTAATAATCTCTCGTCCAAACATGCCAACAGTGATGATAAGGGGGTGAAGGACATAAATGAGTCTTCAAAGTATATGGAAGCTGGGTCTGCGCCACCTGCACCAACCCCTCCCTCCCCCTCTCCCTCAGAACTTATTGCAGTAGACTGAGGAAACAGACCAGCGAGGCGACTTGTGTTCAGATCCAGCATAGATGAAGCTTCCAAACCAGGAGAACTACCCTGCCCCTCTGTGATAATTTCAATCACCGAGGGGATTGCTACAAAGGCCCGGGGCAGGATTGGTACCAGCACTGGCTGACTAGTTGCCATTGGGTTCAATGGACCTTCAGAGGGCAGGCAGTGCACTATTCTGCACTCCTCCAATCCCACAGACTCCTGCACAAGGCCACACTCGTGGCTACACTAAGCCGTGTCTAGGCCTGTCCAGCATCAGCTACAACAGCATCAGCAGAATCATCCAGAGGGACAGGATCCGCACAGTTTTCCCCATACAAACGATCAATGGAACGCTCTAAGGCCTCAAGAATAGAGCGACCAGACCTGCAAGGAGCATTTTCAGAGGGATCTTCTGGGAACAGGTGCTGCCTCCAGTGGGGCGAATAAAGATGGTGTAGAGGGGTTAGAGGGTACACTGATCCCCCGGGGCCCATGAACACCAAACCCCTGGACATCGCACCAACGCCAAGTGGTGTGTTTTATATGGGCCTTCCTCTGTCCTTGCCTCAGGGGCACAACCTGCATTCTTCTCAGCTATGCACGACACATCCCTCGATTGCCTGAACTCAGTCCAGGGTCACACCTATAGTCTTCAGGACTCATTCTTGTTAGGTCACCGTCCCTGTGTTCAGACACTCTCTTCAATGAATTGCCTGCCTGCTCTATCTGCCAGCTCCCAAAAGATAGTGAGCAGTCACATCCAGCCGCAGCCCAACGCCCCAGCCTTTAGCAACCTCCCAGTTCCAACCAGGAATAACAAGAAAACCAAAGACTTTATAGTGAGAAGTAGCAAAATAATGAGCCAGTCCCAAGGTTTCTCACTTGATTCAATTGGAGGCAGCAGAGCCAGTCTGCTCAAAACTCAAAGGTTTTAAACTCACTCCAGCAAAAAGCCCAGCCAATGTATCCCAAACCAAAGTCCAAATCATTTTTTTCTCTCTCCCTCTCTTCACCTTTTAAAACATTTTCCACCAACACTGTGCCTTCATATGGCTCTGTATGTATTCTTTAACATTTTCCCTCCTACTCCGTGATGTCACCTGTCACCACGTCTTCTAAGTTTCCAACCATTACTCTGGCGACCTCCGGACAGAATTCTTGTTCATCACCCCATCTTGCGACCGGAGGAATATGCAACAATGTTTACTTCCATCATTCCTTCTTGCCTTTACCTTTGTATAAAAAATAAGCATGCTCTTTCCAAGGACCATTACGCTGTTACATCAGGTTCTCTGAATCTTTCCTCCATGTTCAGCTTCTTAAACCTGCTTTTCTTTTTTAAAGCTGTAAATTTGTGTGCCTGCCACCGAGCATCCACTTTTGTGGCCCAACAAATCTAACCCACTCTATCCCCAAAAACTAAGTGTTAGTATCAGTGTACTAAACTACACACTGAAAATACTGCACACATTATTTAGCATATACCCACTCCTACAGTTCCTTGCTTGTATTTCCTTGCTCAAATTGCCGTGGCCTCTTTTGCCCACCTCTTCCCCATGTGGGTAGACTACTCTCCCTCCAAATGAGGAATATTTGTTACCGGTTTAGGCCATTCTTTGCCTATCATGTTAGGGTCAGTGTCATGGCAACTGCCTGACCCAGTGATCTGTCTGAGAAGTTCATCTGGAACTGGCTGCCTCCATCTATCAATGTGTAGGGTTGGGAGCTTTCTAACTAATCAAGATATTATCCACAGGCTATTCAAAGGAGAATGCTGTGCCCTTGGCCTTTATGCCCTACGTTTTGAAAGATCAAAAGAAATATCGAGGCATAATACCACCAAAAATGAAATACGCCAGTCACAAGTTCAAAAGTACATGTAAAATGTATTGATTAGATAGCTATCTGGCTCCCAGTGCCTCGCAGTGTGTACCAGCAGATACCGTGAAGGGGAACAGTGCTGGACATTACAAAGACACAGGTTTATATACACTTTCCACAGTTCTGGTTACATCGTCCAGCCCATCTTCGAGTTACATATTAAGGGTTCGTAGCCAGTTCACATAACTAATGCAGATTCAAACAACTATATATTGATCAATGTTTTTCTCAAACACTAGACATGTTTTTCTGCACAAACGATACAATGGTAACCTTTGTTTTGAAGATTAAGGTTAATCTAGTTTCAAGGAATGTACATACAGATTTCTGCAAAGGCACATGGTATCAGCTATTCAAAATTCTGTTCCACTGTTTGAACGAGGATGATACAGACAACATCTAACTTAGTGTTCAGTTCAACTCTAGTTTAGCTCCAAGGTTTCTTAGTGCAGGACAAACAATCCACTTTCAGCAGCCACAACATGTTTATCTACGTTGACACAGCACAAAGTCCATTTCTCTCTGCTGGAGTGGAAAACACAAAGTTTAACATGAGGCAGAAACAGGAGTTAATTAAAATGGCGGATGATTCTAAAATGGCGGCATAGTCAGCCTTATTCGGGTTCATTCAAATGCGATTTTCAGTGCGATGCGAAATGTGCTTAGATCAATATTTGTTATCAGGCAGTATTATGTGAAATATACTTTAGCAAACCCTCCTTTTGGCCTAAGCCAAGAGCATTTATTCAAACATCAGCATTATCCAAAAACCATGCATCATTGTCAGAACATCCTGAATCGCTGTCTTCGAAAACATTAATCACCATTAACTCCTTGATGGTAATATCCTGCATTAATAAGGCATTAGTAATTTTCCTGGGCATATGTGTCTTAGGTTCTATTCTACATATTACCTGTGTACAACTTTCTCCCATCATAGAACAAATGACAGGCAAACATTGTATGCAACAACAGCAGAACAGTATAATTCCAAGGATTACCATTAAGACTGCAAAGATTTTACAAATCCAAGATCGCAACAAGTCTCAGAACCATTTACTAATATCCTAGTTTACTTCTGGAACATGTACTTCAGTATGTAAGACACATACATTTTAATAGCCTGAAATATGGTGGGGGAGGAATCAGGTGCAAAAACGCAACACGCAGAAACCACCATTTTGCATACCCCACGCTCAGCTAGAATGATGTCTAGCACCATCCTATTTTGGAGAGCCACTAATCGAATAGCTTTTTGCTCTAGCGTCATGTTATACAGGATATCAGTGGTCTCATTAATGATTTTCTCAAAAACCCTTGCTAATCTTCTAATATCTTGGGAGTTTATTATTTGTCCCCTAAATGGCACCAAGGTTTTTGCAACATTACCCAGAATTTGTGAAGGAGTATCACCATCCTCATCCCGCCTGGGACGAGTTTTAGAGACTTCAGCAGTGGTGGTGAAATATACTCCTGACAACAATATACCCAAATAACAAGTACCCTCCCAATCACTTGGCAACCACGGATATGCCTCATCACCGCAAACTAAGTAAACAGGATCTCCTACGTACAGAGGTCTATCCTCACTGGTTAGTACTGCAGTATTCGTACATCCCTCAAATGTACCCATTTGTTGGGAGCCCTCTCTATGTATGCAGTTTGGACTATGATTGATGGTATAGGAAGGAGGCATGACATCCCTATTACCTGCAGGAGCCATTTTGAAGGTAATCAACGACTGAAAAGGTATATAGAGTCTGTCAGAAGGCCTAATAGAAGCAACATTCAGCTTGTTCCTATTCGCAAACAAAGTGCATCCTAAAGGTGTTAAAACTTGCTTTTCAAATTTGTTAAGATTAGCCCCATCAAAATTCCCTGTGACACTATCTCTTCATCGGCCAAAGAATATTGCCCTAAGTGAAGCATAGCAAGCAGTAGTTAAACCGAGTTAATGTATAACCCAGCCCAGTCCCTTTTCCCCATGTTGTGGCAAATGCGAACACACCCAGCAATTCATCTTATTCAAAATGGCGTGGGTTGCGTTCATAATCATTAAAAGAGTGTTATTATGATAACCCCCTCTGTGTTAGAGGTCTCTGGGACAAATGCACATAAGGTGAGACACAGCGGGGATACTTGCAGTCTGTAACAAGACATCAAGCAGATGTGCATTTTACAAATACAAGAATCCAAATGTTAATGCAATTATAAAACAAGCTGTTATTGTGACCAGTGTTCATTTGGTCCTAGGGTACCATGACCCTTGACGAGCAGATTTATCATCAGAAAAGTGACCCGCATCCTTTTTTGTACGAGTGCCTGTAAAATAGACATAGTATCTCAGCTTCCGTTAAGAAGCCTCACTGTTAGGCTTTTTAAGTTCATCTGTGGGTGGCACCTGACTACGTGGCCTATGTTGATTGAAGGTAACTTTGCTGGTCCCTACCTCTTATTTGATGCAGCAGAGGAATGACGAGGGACTGGCTCTACTGTGGTTTCTTGTGGGTTTCTTGTGGGTGCAGCCTAGCTGCACTTTCCTATCCTTTTTACATTAATTTAATGTCAGCAACTCTAAATCTAAATTTGATTCTGTGGTTGCAGATCATACATTGAGACTCCAGGTATGGTATGGTTGGTGAAGAAAGCGTCGTCGTTTCCTGAAGAAAAGGAAGAAGCGGAAGCAAGATCGATCAATGGTGAAGAAGAATTTGAAGAAGAAGCAACAATCTCCCCAGACCCCACGGGCTCAGGAAGGACTTTCGTGACACCTTTGGTGTTGATAAGAGCATGCTCATTGTGAGCATAACGATCACCAATTCCCTTCTCCTCCCCCTTTTCGTAGGGTAGAGGAAAAGGAATCTGTTAGGATTAAGGGCTGGAGCAAGAAAGGTGTGTGTAAAAACACGTAGAAATGGAAATCTGGAGTAAAACTACAACTCCCAGCAGCACTTGGGAAGAGTGTAGTACTAGCCGTACGCCCGTTGGAACAGCTGTGAACAATCAGCAAAAGCAATAAATGGGCAAGCTCTCTTAATTTGGATATGCGGAGCAAATAGAATCAGCTCGTACCTTGTTAGCCGAGCCGATGTGAGATATTGCATTTGCGTTCTGTTTAATAGAACTTCTACAGAGTTGGGTACCATCACTGTTAAAGAATTACCTAAAACCATACCCTCACTTTGTTTCACGGATGCAGCAGCAGCAGCTACAGATCTCAAACATCTTGGCAAAGTGCTTGCAACAGGGTCTAACGTGGAGGTAAAATAACCGCAGGGTCTATTCTTGCCCCCATGTTCCTGTGTCAAAACAGCCAAAGCGCATCCATCACATTCATGCACATACAACACAGAGATCTTTTCACAATTTGGTGTGCCCAAAACTGGTGTTGAACACAAACAGCTTTGAGCAGATCAAAAGCATTCTGGCAATCCATGTTCCACGGTAAGGGCAAAGAAATGCCCTTCTTTGTCAATGTCAACATAGGTTTTATCATTAAAGAAAATTTTGGGATCCACCGTCTACAATATGAAGCCATGCCTATTAAAGCTCTGACCTCTTTCTGTGTATTTGGGACAGACATACTAGAGATGCTTTGTATCCGTTCAGGTGTCAGTCTTCTTCCTTCCTTCGACCTCCTGTTAACAATACTGAAACCTTTTCAATGAAGCCTTATGCCTATGTTCTGCTAAATGAATAAGCAGCAACATGGTGCCTTCTTGGCATGCAACTTCAGAATCAGCAGCTAGAAGTAGATCATCAACATATTGCAGCAACATGCAAGTAGAAGGTAACTCGAGCGTATCAAGCTGTTCTTTCAACGCTCTACTATAGATGCTTGGACTCTCAGTGTACCCTTGTGGCACACAAGTGAATGTAAATGAGCACCCCCGCCCCCTAGGGTGAACGCGAACAAATATCTGCTTTCAAAATATACAGGAATACTGAAAAAAGCATTTTTCAAATCCACAACTGTTAGGGAGAATTCTCAAAATGTGCCAATTCCTCTCTACCTTAGAGACGACCAGCTCTTTTGCTAAACTTTGGGGCTTTGAACTTTTTAAATCCATTTGTTTTCTGTGTTTATTTCGTTTGGTTATGGAGTTTTAGAGAACTCCATCGGCATCATCTTTTTTGTGTGTTACACAGCACCCTCAGTGCAGTGATACAGGGACGCCTTTTAGGCTGTCCCAAGGTTTAAATACCTTCTCTGGGATAAACTACTGTTTCCTAGAGAATTTAAGGTTAAATTGACTTTACTAGTCTTTTTAAATTCCTAGACCCATCACACACTATCTTCCTCTAGAGTGCTGGAGGGGTTACTTAGTATCCCCTGTGTCTAGAAACTCATGTAGCAGTGAAATGCTACCCTTTTCTATCGAAATGGCTGGTGGCAGTGGTTTTACAACAACCATGATTTTTCCCGACAGCAAACACTGGTAGCTAAAAATCGAGGGAGCCATGTTTTTCAAGATTGTGCCTAAAGCACCTTTGTTTAAACAGGTCCCGGTCTTCTTTTTTCGCAATTTCTTTTTGGAAGGGTCCTTCTAGTCTTTGTCTCTGCCCGCCAAACTAGATTTGGTCCCTTTGTTTCTATGCCTTTGGCGGGCTCCACGACTGAAGACCGCCTCTGGCGTCTGAGTGTCTGGAGTGGTCAGGAAGTGAGGAAGGTGCCCGAAACTCCCTGTGCTTAGTCTCCGAGGAGACCCAAATGCACTCTGGTGTGATTGGCTGGCTGACTGTCGGGCAAGGACAGCCACCCTGCTGGGTGAGTGGCGGCTAACCCAGAGTGAAAGGGAGAAAACTGTTTAAAAGGCGAGTCTCTTGGACTGGAAAGCAGAGTCGACAACTGGAATGAAAGAACCGAAGACAAGCTGGAAGAGGGAGGCTGCTGAAACTCCTATACCATTGGTTTGCCCGGTGAAGCCCTGCTGCAGTTCCAAATTGCCACGTCCACCTCGACTGAGAAGCCCCTTCAAGGACAACTTCTTCCTTTGAGTTGGGGGGACCAATCAACTCATAAACCACCTGGATACTATTCTCGGAGCTGGTTAGGATTAACCAGGGAGAAGGACACCAGCTTATGTGCTTGAATTACAGCTACTTGAACTGAAGTTACTCCATTTTGTCAGTGTTTTTCTACGATCCCGTACAGTGCAGGAGTCCTGCAATGTCCTCCTTCTTGTCCCCGTGACTGAGGCTCAGGAACAGTGAGATCTACAGGAACTGCCAGGAACCAAAGTCTTCTGCTGCATCTTGTTCTTCATATTAAGCTACTGTGCCAATCCGATTAAAAGCACTTACCTTTCGTGCTGAAAGTTTGTGGAACTTTCCCAACTTGGAGGCCTAATCAGCTTGTGACCCAACATATGATTTGTTTTCATACAAACTACTTCTGAGAACTTTGGCAAAGACTTTACCGTTTACGTCAAGAACTGCTCTTTCCTATCCAAGACACTGGCGTATTGACTTTGACCTTGGCCTATTGAACTGAATTGAATGCTCTAGTGAGCTAAAACTGCCTGGGAAAGTATTTGTGATCTATTCTGCTAACTTGTGTTTTTGTCCTCCTACTTAAAGTGACTGAAATGCCATTTGCTCCTATTTCAGGGGAGCCTCATTTACTTAGAAACGTATTGGTTTGGTACTGAAGTGTATTTGCGTATGATATTAAGTTGCCTCCTTCTAGTGAATGTTTTCTAAATGACTGTGTAATACATTAATACGTGTTTTACCAAGAAACCTTGAGTGTAAGTGTCTACTTGAACCACTGTGATTGTAAGACCTCTCTGTAACCTCTTTTACTGCTCACGTTCCCTCTTGAGATAAGCCTGGCTGTTCAACTTGATACCACAAAACTGTTTAGTACAGACTTATACCAAAGGTTGGTTTTTCTTACACCTGTAATCCTAATTGTATGTGGTGGTCCCAGAGGGTACTGGATGCAATTCTTCCTAACAACAACACTAAAATGTGTAACCGTGGCTGGAATCATGGTCAATATTGTAGTAACATCAGGTACAATCTGAAACTGTGGAACAACAACCTTATTAATGGTGTGCAAGTCAATAATGAAACGAAAAGGAATTGCATTATTCCCTTTCTTATAAACTGGTAGAATCAGACTATTACACACGCTCCCTGCAATTTCCTCAATCACACCTATGTGTACAAAATCAGAAATAATACTCTTCAAAGCCTGCTCACCTTCAACTGAAATCTTATACTGCGGATTATGTGGCAATTTAACACCTGGTTTCAACACAATTTTAACTGGTTCAATTTGTAAAATGCCAACGTCATTATCATTAATTGCCCATAGACATGTCGGAACCTTATTCAATTCAGTTGGTAAAGGTCTAGACAAAAATTGTGGGATGGAAGTTTGTTGAGGCAAAATCGTTAAGTACACTCCAATCGGAGAACATTAAATCACAGCATTTTACTTATTTAATAAATTCAATCCCAACAAATTTTCACCACAATTTCTCGTCAACAGAAATGGACAAGAATCAGTAAATGGTCCCATTGAAATCGGTACCGGCTGAAAGACCGGACTGACCACTGGCATACCAGAGAACCCTACAGAAATGTTGCTCTGCCCTGACAGTGAAATATCTGGAATCCGTGAATGATCAATAGAACACTTCTGTGCTCCTGTATCTATCAAGAATAGATGCTCCCTATTCCCCACCTTCATTTCAACATAGGGCCCTTTCTGATCGACGGGAATAGGTACCGGTTCCAGACTCTGCTTTGGGCTGTCCTAACGGAACAGTATATTATCAAATGCAATATCCTCAGAAAAATAGACAGTCGAAGGATTATTGAAAATGGTCCCACTATTAATACTTTATTGCTGATTATCTTGAGAAGGTGCCTGTTGATTCTGTGCAAACTGACTTTTACCAGGGCCCCCTATCCCAGGACGGTCTCTGGATCGTCTATCCATGGCACCATGTGTGCTATTTGATCTCTGCTGTAGGATCGGGCATTGTGCTCGCCAATGACCTTCCTATCTATAATATGCACATTGGTTCACATGTACAGGACCCAGATGTGCATTACCCTGTGGTGTAAATTGGCCACTAAACTGTGCATTCCCACCTCTGGCTCCTCTAGCTATTTGCTGCAATAATACTCTAGTTTTCAAGTCTCCCTTCTTCTTTTCCACCTTCTCCTTCTATATATTAACCCTATTTTCATAGTACTGAGCCATATGTAATACTTCAGATTGTGATTTTGCTTGACAAGCACTCTCAGAAGTCATAGGGCCTCATCACGAGTTGGGCGGTAACGCCGACGCTAATAGCGCTGGCGCTATCTGCCCTACCACCAAACCCACCAGCGCTATTAGCGACCGATCACGGGTTTGGCGGAAAGGGAAATCCCCATTCCCCATTGAGCCCATTCGGGAATGTCCCATTCCCCATTGGGCTCAATGGGGAAATTTCACGCTCTTACCGCCGGCGGGAAATCCGCCGGCGGTATGAGCGTGAAATTTCAGCAGATTTCCCCCCAGCTAAGAGCTGGGGGGAAATCAGCTGAAGCCATGATCTGGCAGACCCTTAAATGTGGCGGTAATAGCGCTACCGCCGCATTTAAGGGTTACTGCCAGACTCATGATGAGGCCCAGAATCTGTGATTGGATTTCAGGCAACAATTCACGCACAAATTTGTTTACAAACAGCCTTTTTCCTGACTCTGTACTTAAGTCTTGACCACTAAAATCTGAAAACACTTTCTCAAACCTATTAAAATACTCTGTTGCACCCTCTGACTTCAATTGTATAAAGGCCATATGTTTATCCCATATGATTCTTCTCTCAGGAACCAGAGTTCTTAATTTAGCTACTATTCTATCTGGCAACATCAGTATCACTTGTGGCGGTTTCTCACCAGCATTCCTTTCCCCATCTATTCGTACTAGAGCATCCCGTGTGTCACCCATCCCTGCCTGATAGTCTACAATTCTAATCTGCTTCCACAAATCAGCAGTAAGGATCACGGGGAACACCACATCTTTATCACCCAGTGTGAAAACTGACGAATGCAAGACAGATTAAATTTCTTTATAAAATCCTGTTGGATTCTTCCTAATATCTGGAATTGTTTGTTTAACAGTATTCACTTCCTGTCTAGAAAATGGGACATGAACAAACTGAGACATAATGTGCTTCAATAGTAGTGGCAGGTGTTCCTGCTGCAGCATTAGGTGGAATTTCTACTTTCGGAACAAATGTTGGAGGAAACTCCCTCATCGGCAATTGTAAAGTAGGCAAATCTGAGCTTCTATTAAGTGACAAGGCTAAATCAAGTGACAAAGTAGTCAAAGCAGTATCGGGTTAAAATGATTTCTTATAAATGACCATCAAATCCTAGGGATAACAAACCTTTGTCTTCATAAACTCATCTTGTAGATACTCTACCATCACCTGTAACACTTTCCTTTGTATTGCCGGAGCATACAGACTACACGTGTCATGCACTTCAATGGGAGAAATTGAAACATCCTAAATCCATCTAACAGTGTCTCTTGTGCAAATGCGCATTTCTTCACTCATTGATTTCAGTGGAGGAAGAATTTGTTTCTGCACATATGAAGCTTACCGTCCACCCTTTGGAAGCAGCCCAGCACAGACAAACAGGCTCAGAAGCCAAAACAAACACTAGACAGACACCAGATTAGCACACAGTGCTCAACAAAAAATATAAATACATAATTGGTCAAGTAAATAAATAAATCATAACATTTTAAAAAATATATTATAATCATTTTGAAACTACTCACTCACTCACTCACTCACTCACAATCAACCAGCCCCTAAGGTTGATTCCAGATGGGTGTCCATGCCACATCCTTCCTCATGGCTGTCCACAAAGCAAATGGACAGCCATGTCACATACATCCCTCTCTGGGTAATGCTGTGTATTTAATTGTATATACTATTACTTTTGTATATTGATTTACTGTGTACTGCCATTTCTGTAACTTTGAATATGCATATCCTTACAATGCGCCCAGTTACCTCTGGGTTTGGTGCGCACTATAAATAAATAAACAAACAAGCAAACAAACAAACGTGTCATACCGAAAGCTAAAATGCTTATTGACAAATTTTAGTTCCATGATTGCTCAAAAGAAAGCTCAAACTATTACGCACTTGTTACAGAGATGTGTGTTCATATGCCAGATCACAGTACCAAATTCCAGCAAGGCTGACTCAGCCTTTCCTATGTCTGAGGTTGCTAAACTTGCATGTATATATACTTTTGTGATAATATCAATCACTGTGTGCTACACAGTAATGTAACTGTGATTTGTGTACTTTCAAAGTCAGCTCTTAAAATATTAGGGTATTATTTTAGTTCATGAAAGTGAAACAATTACAAATAATTGCACCTTGCTCTATGATAAGAGGTGGGAAACAATGTGGTCAAGTTCAGAAATTGCAGATTGTGCTCAAATCTCAGCTCCACTTCTTAACCAACGGATGTGATCTGTAGCAGCTCCTTTAATCTCATGTTTCCTAATTTGCCAATATTACCAGTCTGTAAACTTTCGAGAATTGTCAGTCCCCAAGCGTTCTGAATGTAAGCTTTTAACAAGTCTCACACATTGGTTAACTGGCTACCGTGTTACATTGTATGTAAGAATAGTGATTATTGTTTTTACACACAACAAAGTTATTTGTTTCTTTGCGTTCATGCGCATTTCATCGCAGGCCCATTTATTTGAGGCAGATTTGTTCACAATTTTGTAACACATTTCCTCCCAAATATATATGGGGGTGGGTTTAGGTATTTAATTATGGTGGGGGGAGGAGAGGAAGGGTTTTGGGGTTATTTGAATGGAAATGTGTTACAAAAGAAAATGCCAACAAATCTGCCTAAAGCAAATTGCCTAGAACAAAAAATACTTCTTTGCTGACTAATAGAAACACCACTTGAAAATCATAGATTCTGATTTATATCCACAATCTATGCTGTCTGTCTACATGCTTGAGCCCTTTTAAATTTAGTGAGACTGCTAATCTCTATGCTGGGCTAAGTGTACCTTTTTCCTCCGGCTACTTTTCCATGCCTTGCATCTGAACTACACTGTTCCCGTGCCTGCTATTGCTAAAATGTCTTGTGTCCTTAGTTTGAGCACATGTACCATCGTTGTGGACAGAAAATATGGCCCGTCAAATGCTGCTTGTTTATTATTCTGATTCCAGAAAGTCTGAGGAGGTCAAGGAGACTGGTAGGGAACACTCATGCATATTTTCATTGGTGCAGCACAGATTATCAAAGTATATAAAGCTATGGGTTTTGATTTTGATAAGTGGGGAGGGAGGCGTGACCAGAGATTCTGGATCCCGTCATTTGTTTGGTTCAGAGTGGGGCCCAATAGGAGTATGTGCCCCAAGCCCCAGAATCCATTAACATGCACATGACCTAGATGGTGCAACCACCTTGGCACCACTGAGATGAGTCCTACATGTTGATGCATGACTCTTCAACGGGCTCTGCTTATTCAACCAAATCACCCCAAAAAAAAAAAAACAACTAACATCACTTCCTCCCACTGCAAGCATGTATTGCCTTCAGGTTTTGCTGCATCGTCTACAAGGCCATCAGCCTCAAGGCCCAAGCTACCTCACAGATATGTTCAGCATGTCCCGATGCCTACCATCCACTAGAAATAATGACATATGCAGACTTAAACACTGCCAGTGCAGAAAGGAAAGAACCTGAAGACAGGCCTTCTCGGCTTACATCCACACACAGACTCCAGAACCTCCTTCCCTTCAACACCATACTGGCCCCTTCTCTTCTATCTTTCAGGAAGGATCTGTAGATCCTCTTATTCAAGGAATGCTCCTCTCTAACACCAATGGCCATACACCCTCCAATCCCCACCTAACTTGAAACTGGGTGATCTTCTTCCCATCTGCTCCCCGGGGTGCTAGTAGATCCCTTGCTGCCAAATTGCCAGCCCTGCCCCAACACTGTTGTTATCTCTAAGCTCCCTTTAGTCTCCACATCCCTCCCCATGTACTTCCCCATGACTTGTCCAGTGCTCCATTGCTTCCCGGTGCCAGGTCCGTGCTCAATAAATTATAATCCTAATAATACTGTTTGCCTGAGCAAAAGGCAGCTAGCCCTCTCTTGGAACAATACAGGGCAGTACGTATTATACATTTTTTGTCCAAGTCCTCCCCATTCAATCTTGTCTACCACCTTTGTGATACACTGTTAATTTGGCTATAATGCCTGCAGATTTACTTCGGAAAGCGAGTATGAGTGAGAGTGAAGATAAGAGAGAGAGGAAGAGAGAGTGTGTGTGTGTGCATGGGTGTGTGGTCTGTGTGTGTGTGTGTGTGTATGGGGCGGGCAGCTGATATAGGGACAACTGGCCTTTTTATGGGACAAATTAAATTAATATTCAATTTCAGGGATTCACGATTACATCCTGTGACCAGCCTTGTTTGATACTGAACCTCCTAATGTAGGTTGCAGCTGGTGTCTGCCTCCTCCATGCAAGCAATTTGCTATCTGCACTGCACTGGATCCTCTTTTGCTAATTTATACTTTTGTTTTTCAAAATCATGTACCAACTCAGGAGAAAAATGGTGTTAGTACATTTGGAGTTTTTATAAATTATTGCATGCTTTTATTATTAATAGGAGAATGTGTTTTCTTTCCCAATCCTTATCAAATATTATTTTACTACTTTAAAAAACAGTCTTACCTTAGCATGCGGGCAGTTTGTATATTCTACATGTTTGGATTTCATGTAATGTTCTCTTGATAGAGGGAATAGGTTTTGTGAGGGTGATTGTGACTTTTCAAGCCATCACCTGATAACACTGAGTAAAAATTGCGAATCTATATGATCACTGCGCCGCCCGTAACTGCGCTGATGCCAATGCCGGTGACAATTACAGCGCAGCGCAGTGATTAAATAGATCACTTTTGTCCACATGCCAAGCAATACTCCAACCCCCACCCCACTTACCTGTACAGCGGCATACTTCTGTGTGTGTCGCTGGCTGTCCTGTACACCTGCGCTGTCAGTTACTCCCACTTACGTGGGGCTGCGCCGATGCTGCTGGGTCCTTTTTCACATTTTCTTTCTTTCCTATCACCCGATTACTGTAATAGTAAGCGGGGGAAACCCCCTCAATGCCTGACTCCCATCACTGCAACCACTCCCGACTCCTGTTACTGCCACCAAGGATACCGGGGGACACTCCTACAAACCGTGCTCCACTTGGGAGCAGTAATGCAAGTCAGCATTTTCTAAGATGGCAACAGCGCAGTCAGCATTTTAGAATCGCAGTGATGGGCTGGTTCCAAAATTGCCACATTTCACAACTTTCTCAGGGGCTTTGTATAAGGGAAGTCCTTCAGCCTTCCCTGAATGAGAAGTCGTGCCGCCCTAAACCATAAAAAAACACAGTACTGACATTTTAGAAGGGAGGACATTGACACTCTGAGATAATCCATCTTCAAGATTTCCCATCTTCTGAAGCAAACTTAATAGACCCTCCTTCATCTCGTTCCACTGCCTATCTTTGTCATGCCTTTTCATTCTAGATTGTAAGATCACTCTCCTCATTGTATGCATGTAGCCCAGTACTTTCTCTTTCTTCCTCACCCAGGATATGGGCCTGGCTGCCCACCCCTGGTTCTCTCTCTCTCTCAAGTTTCATTGCCTTTGGATTTCTGGTCTTGCTTGATGTTCCCACCAGCATCATGAGGCAGGCCTCTGTTCTCGGATAGTCCCTACACACCCAAGCTCTGGCTCATGCCTTTCATGTTTGTATGATCTTGCAATGAGGTAAGACACCCTCTGTAGTCTGTGCTTTGTAACTTTCTTGCTCCATTTGTATGGGTATGTATAGTGTGTAAATGGTATCTAATCCTTTTATCTGCCTCTGTAATGTGCCGTTTGGCTGCACCTGACCTGTCAATTTACTGGATCATAGTAAGTTAGCTCAACTAAAGAAAACAAAAGAGAAATAAAGGTTCAATGAAAGGTATAGGGGAGCAGCAGTAAGGGCAAAGTGAGCTATGGGTGTGGAGTGCCCCATTAAAAATAATTGAAAGGGTTATAAAAAAAAGGGTGCATATTTGGCAATTTTTTCAGGGAGGAAAAAAAGGCAATTTAAGTGATTGATTGGATGCAATTCTTTCCCTTACCTTTCCTTTCCCAACACCTGCCAATCACTTTTGAATTGAACAAACTTGGTACTCCAACTAATTTGGGGATTTGTAGTTTAAAAATAGAAGGTTCAACATAAAGATAGATCTAAAATGTGACAAGATAATGATCTACTATGAAATTGAGGTTTTTGAAGGCGCATATTTAACTATGTGACCATATACAGCGATGGAAGGGGGGCAGAGCAACTCCATAACCCACAGACTTCATCCTGATAAAGTATCAATGCTGATATTTTCAGAGGTTTTCAAACTTTTGTACTCCTTTTAACCTATATTGTATGTTTTTATTGCTCTGTTAAATGGACAAAATGGTTACTGTGTTTTTACCCAAGGTTGGCTATTCTGGCCCCTTCAAAATAGTGTAGCACATTATTTTGAAGGGGGAAGAATAGCCAACCTTGGGTATTTGGTGATTGCATATATTCTACTGTCACACTCAAAGAGTGTGGAATCAGAAAAAAACTGGAAGAATTCTTTGCCTAGTGTCACGGTTTATTGAATGGTTGCTCTCAACTCAGGGAGTCCTTTCCCCCAAAGGTGTTGCACAACAAAACGCTTAGCAGATTGAAATTTGGTTAGGCCTCCAACCTGTATAACACCATTCAGCAGTTATCCCCTGTATCACCAATAAGCTAGAAACCAGGGTGGTGTGTAGAAATAATATTCTATATTTATTTCAATTTACACAATGAATAATAAACCACTCACAATAACACCAGCCACCAACTCAATGGCACAACACAATAATCACAAATGCAAATTACTGGCATCAATTAACTGACATGTATTTCTTAATAGATTTGCAGTTACCACAACAAACACAGGTTGAATTTTAAGTGAGAACACACATAGGATTTCTTTGCACATTAACAGAGAGGAAGCTTTAAAAACACACAGTTATTGTTTGGTTTATCACAATTCTCTTTTCTCTCAGCAATCCCCCAGCCCCAGGCATCAGTTATATATGACCCCTTAGTTTGCAGGAAAGGTACAGGGAGTGAGAATATAATGGGAAATTTGTGTGGGCTTAGTATTTGAAATGCAATGTCTGGTAAATGAACTCAATGAGAAAATTGCTTCGGGAACACACATGCAAAAGAAATGCAGGGTTTGGTAAATTTGGAATTAATTGTAAAATTTGTCTGGGACAATATATTTTCACAGGGAATGCAGGGTGCTGGATTTTCATTTTGTGGACACTCGGACATTGAAATGAACAGTAAGGTTACCCAATTACATTAAAGACTATGGCAATTTACTGTGCACTCGGATAATCTTCGGACCAATTGAAGAGCACCCACTAATGAAAAGGAATGGGTTAAAACAAACAGAACAAACAGCTTCCCCTCACACTTCCAGTAAGAACGAATATGGTGTTTTTCTATAAGGGAATTCATTAAGTGATATTTTTAGTCAAATATGGCCAGGGTCTACATGGTTCTCCCCCCCTCACCTACTAATGAAAAGGGTTTAGGGCAGGTAGCTCCCCACACAATTGATAGCTAGCTTTGGGATATGTCTGCTTATATGGGAGGTCTTTGTTCTTAGCTCAGGGGGCCTACCAGATTTCAGACCCTCTTTCAGGAATCAGTAGGAGATCACACCTCTGGTCTCTATTCACAGCAAGGTCCCTTCTGTCAGATTGTAGGCCTCTTTCTCAGATAGGTCTCCCAGCTTCCAGGCAAAACTCCCCAGAAAACGTCCCAGGGTCTCCTGTATATCTGCTCTCCTGGGTGTCAACCTTCCTTTTGTCAGCTCTCTGTTCTCAGTCTGCTCTCCCCACTCTCTTTCTCCCCCTCCCACTAATCCACCCATTGCCAGCTGATCGGGCAAGGATTTTAAAGGTCTGGGTTATGGATGATGAAGGAAGGAGAGAAATGCATCATTTCAAAATGACATGTTTTTACATATTGTTTTTTTTCCTCAAAATCTCACTACATGGCAACGGTTCCATGTCATTTCATCGCAGGATGTTTTTTCGTGTGGGTTTTTACCGTGCATTTATTTTCGGAAAAAATCTTCACTTTTTTTTATTTTTTTATTCTTGGGGGGGTTACCCCACCAAACCCCCATCCCCTTTCATGTTTTTTATATCCCCGTTCACCCACACCCAATTTATATAATTTGTTTAACCCCCCAAAAAATCTGATGATTTAAAAAATAAGAAAATCTGCGGTAAAAAACCCCAGGAAAAACATCCGGCGATGAAATGACATCGTACCATGGCAACTTCCTCCCCTTTTCAGAAAACTTGCGTTAACATATATATTTTTGAATTCTATATTTTGAGGCAAATCGGGGAATATAAATTTTATTTCGGCACAACCGACTTGGGAGAAGCTATTATTTTTTGTGGTTTTTACCTGAGCTGAAGTAGATAGGTCAGGATCATGGTTTTCCTCCTAACTCAAATTCTAAAATTCAAATAAAATTAAGAGATCTGTAATACTGATGGGGTTTTGTGATCTTTAATATGAATCCTAGATGAGCTAATTGCAACTCACGGTTCTCCTGTTATTAAGGAAAATAAGGCCTCTGTTATTTGGAT
The DNA here is from genome assembly GCF_040938575.1 of Ambystoma mexicanum. Lineage (NCBI taxonomy): Eukaryota > Metazoa > Chordata > Amphibia > Caudata > Ambystomatidae > Ambystoma > Ambystoma mexicanum. The sequence goes on from NC_090937.1 coordinate 436,436,862, forward strand.
TGCAAGACATTAATATAGAAGCCCCAGTTTCACATTTCAGAAAATCCAAACAGTTATGTTTTCCTCAGTGACATGTGACATGAACATCTGCTTATTGGTGGGGTCCTGTTTCTGCACAGCCTTAGAAGATATATTATTGACTCTGAAAAGCAAGTTATTGGGGTCAAGCTAGTCCAAGAGATCAAATCTGTTTTCTGGCTTATCTGGCCCTCATACAATTTTGATCTAACTCTTTGTATGTCTTTGCATTTTCACCTGAAAACCAGACCTGCTTTTACTGGTGGGCCCATACTGAAGGTCTTGAAATCAAAGTTTCAGGGACACAGACCTTTCAGCTCACTGGGGAAAACAATCTGCATCCATAATGCTTACAGAATAGCATTTTAAATTGAAAAGATGTGTTTAACATGTAACGTTTTGTATTTCATCAGGGCCTACTGTCCAGAAATGAAATCTTTCTTTAATACAATCATTAAAAAGATTTCATTCTCACTTTCAGTAGTATTCCCACATAGGCCACAATTAACATCAGAAACTAGTGTTCAGTTCCACAGCAAGTATGCCTCTCCTTTTAGTTTATGTCATTTTGATTGTTGAAAAGTGTTTTATTTGTGACAAATGCAAAGTGCTTGACTTCACTTTAGATTTCTGGATCACAGAATTGTGCTGCATTGAAGTTAATGTGACATGTTGCTATCTGATCCTAAAACGAAATAGTAGCTTTCCATATTTCATTAAAACAGCATTTTCAGCCACATCTCTCTTTTGCAATGTATTGGGCGCGTCCAGCAGTTTTAGTTTCTCAGGCAGATTATCCTTCACTTGAGCGCCTGTCCATTTTAGAAAAGTTGAACTGGCCCATTGTTGTTCCTTCACTAGGCCTTATGTCGGAAATCAATGTTTGAACTGACCTGCATATTCCAATGGGTTTCAACATCAGCCAGCTTCATTCTCTCAATAGGGCCTTGCATGGCCTTTCAGTGTCTGTCACTCGGGCGCTGAATTTACAACCCACACTAGATATTTTCAAATGCTGCATATTCTCTCCACTAATGCATGTGAAATGATCGCATGCATGAAGAAACACACCACATATAGAGGAACTGAATAGGCAGTACTGGATGAGTCCAAATGGACCAGAATCTGTCAAGTTCAATGAATTGGGCCTGGACAATTTGTGCCAGCTGCGACCAGGCACAATAGTTCAAACTGGATTCAGACACAGGACGATTTGCAATTGTGTAGGCCATTGCCTATTACTGTTGTGATTTAAGCCCCTCCTGGGCTCATGCCAAAATCACACACGTGGGACATGTGTCACAAAGTTAATTTAAAAGGCATGGGTGCCTGTGCGCCAGTTAATCATGACTATGGCTCTGTGTGTGTTGTGTGTGTGGGCTCCCTGATAGACTCCGTTCCCAGGCCCTGACGGAGCCTGTGTCAATATAACAACTGGCAACGAGGTTGGGTCACTGGGGGCAAAGCGAAGCTCGCTCCTGTGATGGGGAGCTCGAGTGTGGCATCAAGGCAGCAACGCCTCTCTGCAGTGCCGGTTTATCTGGTCAACCACAGTGGACTACGAGAATAAGGAGTCCATGGACATGAAGAAGGGAAGCGTTGCCCACCCTTTGTCGACTCCTGCCTGGGGAGTGTGGATGCTGCATGCCATGGCCCACAGCAGGGCACGTGGACGTCTCTGCTGCAGCCTCGGTCCCCTATGAAGAGGAGAAGGAATGCAGCATAACCACCACTGCATCCACTTCATGTAGCTCCCACTTGAGGGAGTGAAATGGCAGCATGTTCACCAGCACTGCAGGGAGAGGAGCAGCGCAGCCCATGTGCTGCCGCAGAAAGGAACAGATCACCCTGCCTGGGGGAGCACTTATTCCAGTGCCCCTCCCACAGCTACAGGTGTCTCCAGCATGACACGGGAAGGAGCCAGCAACGGCACAGCCCGGTGTGCTGCATTGCAGCGGTGCAGGCCTCTTATGAAAAAAAAAAAGAATAAACAGTGTGTAAACATAACTCCTGCCTGGGAGAACTGGAGACCGGTGTGGTCCAGAAAGCTGCCCAGCACGCTGCCCTGCACAGCCATCACCATCTCCCTCCTGGTGGGGGACACAGTTGGGGCAACAAGGAAGGCACACAACCCAGGGGGCCAAAGAGGTGGGTCATGTCCGGAGGTGATGTAGCCCATCCCCCACCCCAATAGAGTGGGAATCATGCCTCACAGCAACAGAGGAGGAAGTGAATCCTGCTTTGGGGAGACCATCCATGCCAGCTATTTGCTGACTGGCCCACCATCAGCTGCTACTGACCCAGCCGTGGCCCTCTACAAAGAGGGTGCTCGTGTGGCCGGGCCTCAATGGGGGGGATGAGTAACACGCCCTGCCACCACCACATGAACTGCAGCCAACGTGGCCCCCGGTGTCCACGGGTGTGGGTTAACCATCTTTCCCCCAAGTGCAAGGAACTCTATGCAGCAGTGAACTATAAAGGAACCGTATGAGCTGCTCAAGCTGGGGTCCTGCATGGTCACCATGCTTAAAGAGGGCCCAGCAAAAGAAGTGGGTCCATCAAGTAGAACAATGCTTCAACTGACGTCCTGTAACCACTTGTCTGAACTTAAAGTGATTAATGTGTTTGTAGCTATTAGCAATGTAACGTTTTTCCATGCACACACTCCACCTTACATCGAGTGGTGCATCTTGTTTTTTGAACATTTAATCTTGGCCTGGGAAGTTGTGACTTAACCCCTTCCCGGCTCGTGCCAAAGTCACATGGTTAGTGACACGTGGGACACATGTCACCAAGTTAATAAAAGGTGCTACTGTTGCACCTATGTTTACAGAATAGTGCACATTGAGAAAATACTCCCTACATAGATGCAGTAACACTTGGGCACAGCCCCCAAAACAAGCAGGTTTTCCGCATGAATATTTTCCACTACATTTCCCTCGACTGAGCACAGTGTGCAGATTGCCCGGAAATGGGCCTGGTCCCAGGTGCGGTCACAGATGCGCTCTTTCTACACTCTGTGGCCATCGTCACTCATCAGAATGAGGCTGCAAGTAGGAAAAAGAAAAAGGACAAGAAGGTCAATGAGGCAGTAGGAAGTAAAACATATCAAAATATCAAATGAAATGTGAGTAAGATTGAAATCTTATATCAAAAAGCAAAACTTTAATTAAAGCCAAGGAAACAAGCAGCACATCTTCCCACTCCAGCCTCCCTTGAAATATATTTTAATTCGGGTAACACCAGCTGAGAAGGCTATCCTGATTAAAAAAGCAGACGCACACTTGTTTCCCTTAACACTGTAATTAAAAAATATGACAGTACATCCTATGTTAGGCAGCTTACTATCAACTGTTCCTTGGCTGACCGGAGGACTTGAGAATGCTTTCATGAAAAACTTTAAAATAGCCCAGAGAAGGAATAGGTTTGTTTTCATTTATTTTAACAGTTTTCGTGTGTAAGACAACTGTGAAAATAGTATTAAATGGCACATAGCTTGGATGGCTAGACTGCACATAAAGAGTGAAGGAAATTGGTACAAGGAAGCACCAGTCACGGCCTAAGCAGTTATGTTGTCATTATGCAGAGGGTGCATGGTATGCCGGCATTACCCACCCGCACAAAGTGTACTAGCACCAATCACAGCCTAAACAGTTATGTTGTCACTATGCAGAGGGTGTATGGTAGTCCGACATGACCCACCCGCACAGAGTGTACTAGCACCAATCGCAACCTAAGTAGTTATGGTGTCATTATGCAGAGGATGTACGGAGGTCCGGCATGACTCTCCTGCACAGAGTGTACTTGTACCAATCACAGCCTAACCAGGTATGTTCTCACTATGCAGAGGGTGTACGGTAGTCGGGCATGACCCACCCACACAGAGTGTACTAGCACCAATCACAGCCTAAGCAGGTATGTTGTCACTATGCAGAGGGTGTACGGTAGTCCTGCGTGACCCACCCCCACAGAGTGTACAAGCAACAATCACAGCCTAAGCGGGTATGTTGTCACTATGCAGAGAGTATACAGTAGTCCGGCATGACCCGACCGCACAGAGTGTACAAGCAACAATCACAGTCTAAGCAGGTATGGTGGCACTATGCAGAGGGTGTACGGAAGTTCGGCATGACCCACCCGGACTGTACAAGCACCAATCACAGCCTAAGCAGGTATGTTGTCGTTATGCAGAGGATATATTATAGTAAGGCATGACCCACCCACACTGGGTACATGGTAGCTAATTTGGTACACATAGTAATATGCTAGATGCAATGCCGTAGGCCAGGGTCCATCATTAATACTGCAACCCATTAATACTTCCCTTGAAGCCCCCATCTAAATTTATAAATGGCAAAGGTATCTTAGCAATATGTTAACCCTCTCAGGAGAGAATACCCTCTTTTGAACACTGTGGACTCAATTGTGAAATAGCAGGGATCGTAACTGATGCCAATGTTTGGCGTGCATATTCCAGCTATCACGCGGTAACCAAGAAAGTCTTCCCACATTGCAGCGCTAAAGCGGTACAGCGTAACAGAACAATAAGAAATAACCAATAAGTGTAAAGATTGGAAACCAAGCGCCAAACTTGGGAGTATAAAAGAGGCTGATGAAACTGAAAAGGAGAGAGACTCATGGAGGAGGAGGACCTGCCCAACCATGCTCCCTAGGGCAGATTCCTGGAAAGCAGAACCAGAGAACCCTTACAATGTGGCGAAAGGTAAAAGTGCTCGTGAGCAGGCTGGGTCCACGGAGGCTGAAGACAATCCAGGCTTGGAGACCCAGGAAAGAAAAGATCAATAAGGTGTGCACCAATCTGCTCCCTAATTTAAAGAGAATTGGAAAACCAAAGCCAAAAGCCATCCATCAGTGATCCCCAGGTGAAACCAGGGAGTACCTGAAACCGGAGGCAGGGGGTGAAACAATATCGGCTGCCTAAAAAAGGTCCTTAATCCAGGCTCAAACTGGCCCAATAGAGCAATGCCTGAATCAAAAATGCAAAATGCTAGTGTGTGCCTTTTTTTTGGTCAAAGTGGGCCACGTTTTTGGCCAATGGGGGCCAGTTTAATGAGTAACTTCACTATATGCCTTGTAGTTTTGACCACTGTTGCTGAATACATATTCTTTAAAAATGTACGATTTGCATCACATTTTATCAAAAGACTCCTCATTGGGTACTTTTCAAACAGTCTGTCACAAAAGGAATACATTGCAATTTTCAACTGTGAGCTACTTTTTCAATGGTGCCAGAGACAATTTAATTCTCCAGTCCGACCCTGCCCTAATGTGGGGAGAGATACCTGTAATTGTTGTGAAGCCTTTATGTAAGAAGGACAACGTCCATTAGTACTTTGCAGATATTGTCAATCATTGGTACTTTAAGCCACCAATCAGTTTGATTTAAGATGGAAATTAGAATTAAGTTTGATTTTTTTTAAAAAAAAACAATCCTAATCCCAATTATTGATAACTAGTCTACAGGCCCATGTACATGCACAAAAGTGCAGGCTTTCATTGACACGGTAGAACCACTATAGATCCTAAGTCTACAGCTCCCTCTAGTGGTGACAACAGACGAAGCTATGCGCATTGGACCACTGTAAATCCTAAGGCTATAACAGACAAAGCTACTGATTCAGACAAACATACAGGGAAAATCATTATTTGGCCTTTCATTCTGTTGTTAAATTAGATGCTAAAACTCAAACTCGGGCTAACAGTAATGCTTCAGAGTTGCTGGCTGGAGCTAGAGCATTCGTCAAAACGATGTCGTGAACATGAAACAAAGAGTGCCCCATGGGCGGGAAGGAAGAATTACATCCACTGGAACTGTGGGACAGTGGGAGGAAGGGACGGGGAACACGTAGTGATGCATAGTGCCGTCCCACGGGGATTGGATAGCAGTTGATGTCACAGTAGGAAAGGAAAGGTAGCTCTGAGCCTGAGAGGAGGCAGGAGTGGTTGGTTGGTGCAGGCAGCGCTTCCACAGAGGCATAGATTTCAGCCCCCATTGCTACACTTAAAGTGGCAAGTCAGGGGAGGGTTGAGGTAAGGAGAAGAAAGGGAAGGAAATGTGCTGGGGAAAGGGGAAGGCCTAAGACAATATGTGCGTCGGTGGGCATGTCAGTGGCCATTTGGGCTAGTGTTCGCTCCAAAAGGGAAAGAGGTGGAGGGGGCCCGGGGCGCGGGGTCAAGATCAGGAAGGACGGAAGTGTGGGGTAAGGATATCTTTGCAAAAGGAAGACAGCAAGCCATTAATTAGGGCCAAAGCCAAGTCAAAAGGGACACAGAGGGAAAAAGTGCATTTAGCGGTTGGAGCAAGATGATAAATCCCAGTGCATGTAGTGTAAAGAAAGCAACAGTGGAAACAATTAAGAAAAAGTGAGATGGAGAGGGCATTGTGAGCAAAGGAGAGGGCCATAAAAAAGGAAGGCAGTGGGAGGGAAAGAAGGATTGAATTGGAGGAAAGCAGAAAAGGACAAGGAGGATGACGGAGAAAGCGGATGGGACAGAGGAGACATGCACAGGGCCCGGGGCACAGACAGCAGCACTAGTAGAAGAAAAAAAGACAAGAAGCGATTTGATACAGCAAGGAAGGTGGAGGGGCGCGTGGGGTGAGGTTTTGAAAAGAGAGGACAGTGGGGCAAAGAGGAGCAGAAAATACAAAGTGTGGACAACCTGAGATTGGACGACAGAGGGAATAAGATAGGCATAGTGGAGGGAAAAAAGGGGAAGAAACAGGACCGTGAGCGGACCCAAAGTAGAGGGAATGCACATGAAGAGTATTGGAAAAAATGCATGGATCAGTACAGTGAAGGGGGAAGTATGAGTGCGAAAGAAAGACAATAGGGAAGTTAGGCTGCCATGGAAGGGGTCATATCTAACGATGGCAACGATAGAAAGAATTTTGGAAAGGGTAGTTCATAGAGATATTTGAACGATTACACAGGAAGGTGAGATTTAAAGAGGGTTGGAAGAGGAGGAAGGGGAATTAGGAGACCTAGGGTACCAATGCCGATTAAAAATTGGACATTGGTATTTCTTATATATGCTAGAATACACTGTGAAAGGTTCCAGTAGTGGTGCGTTGCATTTTCCAAATATATAGGTGTTATTCGAAAAACTTAGACCAATATTGGGGTTTTGCTTGGTTTCAGAATAATGAAGAATTCAGGTCGCAGGTGCCCAATGATGAGAGAGAAGAATGGGGCGAAACTGATGCAGAATGATGGCTATAATGGATGGCTCCCACAAGGCTAGATGCTTGCCTGCTGGCAGAGCTTGAGAAACTGGTGGAGGACCTGTGCCTCCCCTGGCCTTCAACAAGACAGAAGAGCTGGCCTCAGTACTTACTTTCTTAGGCATTGGACTAGATGCAGTTTGAATGACCGCCTTGCAGCCTTTCGGTGTGGGCGCAATGTAATCAAAAGATAGCTAGATAGATAGAATAGATAGATAGATAGATAGATAGATAGATAGATAGATAGATAGATAGATAGATAGATAGAAAGATAGATAGATAGCTAGATAGATAGATAGATAGATAGATAGATAGATAGATAGATAGATAGATAGATAGAATAGATAGATAGATAGAATAGATAGATAGAATAGATAGATAGATAGATAGATAGCTAGATAGATAGATAGATAGATAGATAGATAGATAGATAGATAGATAGATAGAATAGATAGATAGATAGATAGATAGATAGATAGATAGATAGATAGATAGATAGATAGATAGATAGATAGATAGATTAGATAGATAGATAGATAGAATAGATAGATAGATAGATAGATAGATAGATAGATAGATAGATAGATAGATAGATAGATAGATTAGATAGATAGATAGATAGATTAGATAGATAGATAGCTAGATAGATAGATAGATAGATAGATAGATAGATAGAATAGATAGATAGATAGATAGATAGATAGATAGATAGATAGATAGATAGATAGATAGATAGATAGATAGATAGATAGATAGATAGATAGATAGATAGATAGATAGAATGGAATCAGGGTTGCCCAGTGATAAACCACAGAAGCTGAGAGGAACGATATTGGAAGTATATTCAAGAATAAAATGCAAGTTAAAAAAAATACTACACAGCCTGAACTTTGTGTGCAGGTTAGTGGTACCAGGCAGGGCTTTCCATAGACTAATGGCCTTAGTCCTAACAGGTGCGACAAGTCTGAAGCATAGGGTAAGGGTAATGGCCAGTATTAAAAGGGACCTAGAAATGTGGGCCTGTTTTCTGAAAGGCTACAATGGGATATTGATGTGACTCGTGGACACGCTGATACATTGGAATGTGGAGACTGTTTCGGATGTGTCCAGAGCATGTGGTTTGGGAATTTGCTGCGAAGGGCGATGATGTGCGTCTGAGGGGACGACAGACTGGATGGTGGAAAAGCCTTGCATTGCGTACCTGGGCTTTTCCCCCTGTGCTGGTAGCACTACGAGGTTGGGGGCAGCGTTTGAATAAGCTAAGGTATTGTTCAGAGTAGTCAAGGAAGGCACTGCGTCAGTGATCAACAAGCAGTACAGCGAGGATGGGTGGGTTTCAAGGCTTATCAGGAGGTTAGTGTTTTGTTTGAAATCAAATTGCTTTTAGAGAAACGCATATACAAGGGGTGAAAAACTGCATTGCTGACACACTGTCTCATTCACAGTGGCCAAGATTCTGTGAGATGGCTTCTGCAGCAGATGCTTTGCCAACAGCAATACTGACAGAGGTTTATCAGCTCTGAGGAAAGAACTGGAAGGCAAGATGCAGCACATGTCATACTGCGGCTAGTGAAGAGAGGGCTGTTTTGGAGATAGCCAAGAGAGCCAGCAATGAACAGCAAGCCGTCAGAGTGTCGAACCCTGAAGACTGCCAGTTCAGATGCTCTTTCCATGGGGAGTACCATTTCAGAAACAGACCCTGACTGTAACGGGTAGCCATTGCGGATTACTGGGGGGCAAACGTTCAAGAAAGGGACAGCTCTTAAAGAGGGTTATTGGTGTTTCCATCTCTGTGAAACAGTCACTGGGGGTTAAGTGGGGTGTGGTTGGCCTAGGGAACAAGGTATCGATAGGCCTGGGGAACCATGTGCGTACCTGAACCATTGGTGACCGAAAGACCAGGCAGAAAAGGGACAGTACAGCAGAGTATGGATGAAGATTTCAGAGAGTGGGTACAGGGTTAGGTATTGGTTGGCGAGAAAAACTGGTACTTGGGTGTGAGAGTGTGTGTATGGTAATTGAGGAGAGTGACTGAGGTTAAGTGTGAAGGTATGGAGTGTAAGTGAAGGTAAGTGAACCAGGTGACTGAGAGAGTGAAAGAAGGGTGATATTGAGAGAAGGAGGGGTGGATTGGAGGGTAGCGGGGTATAGTGTTGTGGTTGGGTAGTGTAGTGTAGCGTAGTTGAGAGTAGTGGGAGAAGACAGAGGTAGAAAGAAAGGGGAGGAGAGTGTAGTATGGAGTAGTGGGAGTAAAGTGGAGATTAGTAGAGTGGAGAGTAGTGGGAAATAGAGGGACGGGAGAGTAGTAGAGAGGGGAGTGAAGAGTAGCAGAGAGAGGAAGGAGTTGCAGAAGAACATTGGAGGGACAGAGAAAGGAAGAGCAAGAAAGGGAGTGGAAGATGAGAGTAGGAGAAGAAGAGGAAGGAGAGGATGGTTAAGAAAAAGGAATGAAAGAACATCATGGTGAGGAGTACAAACATGTGAGAGGTAACGACCAAGTGAGACCTCAGTGATTGGAATTAACCAATTCTTAAAACCATTATTTTACTAGGGACCCAGGTTAGGATCCACTTAAATAATCCCAGGAGTAAGAGAGATAAGGCGATGCCCTTTAGACCCTAAAGCGGATAAGTGCGGGGAGCGGGTGAGTGCGGGGAGAGGTTGAGTGCAATGAGCGGGTGAGTGCGGGGAGCGGGTGAGTGCGGAGAGCGGGTGAGTGTGGGGAGCGGGTGAGTGCGGAGAGTGGGTGAGTGCGGAGAGCAGATGGGTGCGGTGGTGAAAGAGGGAGCAAGTGCTGGCATTGTTGAGGAACAGGGTAAGGTGGGTAGATTCTGACTCAGCGCAATTTGGTGTCCACTCTTTTTGTATTCGGCCGGCCTCAGAGGGGGCTAGTATAGGTGTTAGGGAAAAGGGGTCTTGCAGGTTCAGACGGTATGTAAGTAAGTGTTTGAAGGGGATTTAAAGAGGAACAGGTTTTGCTGTGTTTTTTGCACCAATCTACTGCAACAAGTCCGGAAAGAAACCTGGATTTGTGGACATTCTATTGTCATATAACCTGGATTGAAAGCAGAGGCAAGGACCTATGGAAAACAACTGGCGGGAGCCTGCAGTGATGCTAAACTGTATGGTTCAGGCTGGGGGCATCCGCTGGGGGCAGTTTCTATTCGCTATTTGAACTGAAGGCCAATAGATGGTGACTGATCCTGATAATAAATAATTTGGGAGAAAACGACTTGGTATAATGGACGGAGCTGGAAATAATAACGTTGTTGAGGTAAGAGTTGGGAATCTAAGAAGGTTGGGGCAATTGTTTGGACACCGTTGTTTCCAAGGAGCATTTGGATGGGCACGAGGAAGCTGGCAGCAAATCTGAGATGGAAATAAACAAGGAAGTGTCTGAGTTTTGAGGAGCAGCTGGCAGAGGACTAGATTGGCACGAAGTAATAACATTTTAGAAAACTGAGTACTTTAGGCAGGACAGAGTGTTTTTGTCCTTTTGCAGGACAGAGATATACCCGATTAACTAGGTGTATATGGTGGACAGGGGAGATAGGATGTGGGGGCAGTGGGCAACATCTGTGAAGGGTTCAGTTGGCTGCAGGAACAGAAAATAGAGAGCATACAATCTGGAAAAAGGTCCACAAAGTTGAAGTTTAAAAGGATGGTAAGGAGAACAGATGGATTTGACAAAGATAAGGGAAACAAATAGCAGTACATGGTCCTAGTGCAGACAGGTATGATCAAGAGGAGAAAAGAGAGAAAGAAGGGAGCACACAGGAAAGGCAAAGATCAAAGAGAGGCAAATGCTGGGTGAAACAAGCAGACAAGGCTACAAGGAAAGAAGCACACGAAGATGGGGTGCAGAGAGTAAAGAAGAGGGGGAAGAAAGTTGAATGGCTCATCATCAAGGGGTTCAAATGATGTTTTCATGATGTCAATTTGTAAAGGGGCTGTTTTGGATTAAGCAAACCTTCATCAACAGAGCTGGAGTCAATGGGGTTTATTATGAGCCAATCTCAAACAGTGCACAAGGGGGGAACATGGCGCATACAGTGTGTTCAGCTACTGTTAAAGGTTTGTCCTCTACGGTCCCTTCCAAGAATGCATTACTTAATTCCGTTTAGATCCACTTTGCATTGGAAATAGAAAGTGGCTTCAAATCTGCAATGTGTTGCAACTAACCCTGACTGCTCGCACAGTCATGTTTGATATCTTATCTGTATATTGTTTCAAGTATGATGCATTCAAGTGAGGTACCAGCAAAGCCCTGATTGTACTTTATGAGAAACATCTTTATGTACATGTTGTCAAAGAATGTGGAATGCACTTTACTGAAACAAAAATGGTTCCTGAAACAATGTTTGGTATATGTGGTGTTTTCACATGTTACCTTTGTGATATGATTTCACTGCTCTGCAGACAACTAAATATAATAGTATGTGGAAACAGTCTGAGACAATTCACGAATCGTTTTCATTTTGTTGGCCCAGAAAGCAAAAGCTGGTAGGTAAGTGCCACTATTCAACACTTTAGAAGAAAGACTCACAAATCAATTGGTGCCCCTTGGTCTTTCGATAGGACCTGTGAAAACCTTTTTAAATGTCATTGATATCTGTTGTGGCACTTCTAAGAGTGAGTTTATTGATATATTTACTGTTTCTCAAATCTGCCTAATCTTCTTACAAGCTGCTGATTTATGCTTGGACCTTAGTAACATGTTTTTACCAGTCAGGATATAATTGTACCAGTGTAACATCGGCTGTGCTGCATTGCAATCATCCTTTGATTTTGCCCATACATCTCATTAAAGCACCACAATAGACATCGATATCAATTCTTCAACAGAATTCTCAAATCCTCATAAAATCCCATGTAGGCTTGAAAGGGGGGACGAAGATAAACCAACTCACAAAACAGGAAGAGTTGTGCATGTTTCTAAATAATTCACATATTAGAGGCTTAAACGAGAATGCATATACAGCATTAACTTCAGTTCTTACTTGTTTTCTTCCGGTTAAGGTGCACAATATTGCTAAAAAATTCAACAGAAGTCTTTTTGGCAAATTAAATAGCAATCTCACATTCAGGCACAGTCTCTCACAATAAACCATTTCTTGCAAGCTTTTTGGATTGAATTACTTTTGATATCTTTCAGATCTGCCAGAGCGCTTAGAGATTATGTTAAATGTTACATGTTAAGGGTATTTGGTCCGCGCACCGTCACCAACGGAATTGGTCCCCAGGCGCTCTGGCGGATCTGCAAATGATAAGGTAAGGTGGGGTGGGTTAGTAAGGTGAAGAGGGAGTAGGATAGTGAGAGGAGTGGTGTTCTGTTGGCAGCTTCAACTCGCTATACACCAGATGCTGAGCTCTGGTGCGGGTATTGGATCGGTGACAGGCCGCGTGTGCTGTTGGTCCGGCTTATGTGTTGTTGCTGTAATGTGAAGTGTGTGCAGCTTGTTGTGCGAGAGATGGTTCTGTGAGTTTTTGAGTGAGATAAGTATGCAGTGTTTGAGCTTATATTGGTTAGTGGGTTACCTGACCTTTGGCATGTTGGCATTTGCAGTTCTGTCCCAGTGTGGCACCCGTTGACCCCCACAACTCTATCTGGATGCGGCACGGGTCAATGTTTAGAATTCTATCTGGGTGTGGGCAAGCCAGCATTCACAGTCCCATCCAGATGCGGCGCAAGCTAGCGTCCAGAAATCTGTCCAGGTGTGGGCATGCTATCACTAGCAACCCTATCTGGATGCTATGCAGGCTGGTGTTTACAATTCCAAGTGTGGCACACGCCAACATTCAAGTTTCATCTGGGCGCGGGCTTGCTATCCTTCAATCAATCTCATCTAGATGCGACGCAGGCCAATGTCCACAACTCTAGGTGTGGCCTGTGCTAGTTTTCAGGTTTTGCATAGGTGCGGGCATGTTACGTTCGAAGTCCTATCTAGATGCGACGCATGCTAATATTCAGAAATCTATCCAGGTGTGGGCATGTTGGCATTCAGGTTTCACCTAGGTGCGGGCATGCAAACATTCATGGTCCTATCTAGATGCGATGCAGGCTAATATTCTCATTTCTATCTAAATGTAGGCATGCTAATATTCATAATTCTATCTGAGGGCGGGCATGCTAGCATTCAAAGTCCCCTCTAGATGCGACGCAGGCTAATGTCCACAATTCCATCAAGTGTGGCCATGCTAATATTCTCAATTCTATCTAAATGCGTCTGCCGGTCTGGATATGGTGCGTCCGGTACGTGCGAGTAGGTGAGTCACTTGAGGGCTTTCGTCTGGGTCTAAGTATGTGATCAGTCTCTGGAGTCTTCCTTTTGTGGCTATTTTCCCTGGTATCTTATGCTCTGTCGAGTGGTTAGTTCTTTGGTTTGAGTGTTTGTCCAGATTGAGAGTGGCCGGGATTGGAGTTATTTTCATCGTTGTTTTAATGTCTGTGTATTCTGGTGCATCTCTGTTGTGGTTACCCTGTGAAGAGCCATGATTTGAGGAGTTTCCTGAATGCTAGGTGGGTGCTGGTGGGAAAAAGACGATCCTCTGAGTTTTTTTCTGTTGTAGGGTTTTGGTTCCAGGCGTATGTCGGTGCTTGATCTTAGTGTTCTTGTCGGTTGATGTAGGCGTAGTTTGTCGCTTAGTAATTCTGCACCTTGTTTGTGTATTGCCCTGTGCGTGATGCACATGGACTTGAACTTTATTCGCTGTTTTATTGGTAGCCAGTGCAGTATTTCTAGCACGGTGTGATGTGTTCTCTTCGGGGTAGCTTGAGGAAGAGTCTGGCTGCTGCATTTTGTATGCATTGCAGTTTTTTTAGAAGTCGTTCGGGCATGCCCAGGTATAGGCTGTTGGCATAGTCTACTCTGGACATGATCAGAGCGATAATGGTAAGTGTTTTGTTGGAGAACGACAGGAATGGTAGGATCCTTTTTGCTGCTCACAGGAGGATGAAACATTTCTTGATTACAGAGTTTACTTGTGGCTCTAGAGTGAGAATGTTATCCATCAGGACCCCTAGGTTTTTTACAGTTAATGATGGTTCTGGTGTGGTGCCGAGCTCTCTTGGCCAAGGGATGTAGTTTATGCCTCCTCCCTTTTTTGATACAATCATTATCTCTGTTTTGCCTGGGTTGATTTTGAGATGGTTGAGGTTCATCCAGTTGAATATGTCACGAAGGCAATTCTCTAGTGTGGTGTTTTATTCTCGGGTATCTTGTATGTTGAAGATTATTTGAGTATCGTTGGTGTAGTTGTTGCATGTCAGGCCGTGTTTTTTGATGAGTTTGGTTAGTAGGTACATGTAGATGTTGAATAGCAGCGGGGAGAAGGATGAACCTTGTGGTACTCCGCACGTGGAGTCTCTGGGTTTTGATTTAAAAGGTTTCATCCATACTGTTTCTGTTCTGTTTGTTAGGAAGGATTTGATCCATAGTAGGGCAGTGTCTGTTATCCCTAGTCCTTCTAATCTCTTTATGAGGATGGTGTGGTTGACAGTGTCGAAAGCTGCAGACAGATCGAGGAGGATAAGGGCGGTACTGTTGTCCGAGTCTGCGTTTGTTTTTAGGTCGTCCCATATCGAGAAGAAAGCTGATTCTGTTCCTCTCATAGGTCTGAAACCAACTTGTGCCTGGTCTAGTAGGCAATGCTCTTCTATGAATTCTTGGGTTGTTTGGTAGACGTACGTTTCTAGCAGTTTGGCTATGTACGGTATGTTGGAGATGGGTCTATAATTAGATAAGTCCTCTACGTTTCCTGTTGTGTCTTTGAGTAGCGGCTTGATGTAGGCTGATTTGAAGGCCTGTGGTACTTTACCTGTTGAGATTGAGAGGTTGAGGAGGTTCTTGTGGTATTCCATGGGGATTCCTTGTTTGAGAATTGTTTTGTATATGTCCGGGGGGCAGGGGTCTTCAGGAGAGCCTGATTTGTTGCTTTGGTTTACCTGTTTGACAAAAGCCTCAACTGATATTTCTGGAAAGTTTTGCAGCTTGTATGCGTGTTCCTCGTCAGTGTCGGTGGGGTCTGTGCTGTGATCGCTTGGTCTGTTTTGAATGGTGTGTTGGATGGAGGTTATTTTGTTTTTGAAGTGGTCTCCGAGGTCCTCGCAGAGTTTCATTGATGGAGTTGGCGTGTTGTTGCAGCCCGGTGGGTTTTTTATTTCGTTTATGATTTTGAATAGTTCTTTCTGAGCGTTTGGTGCTCTGAAGATTCGGTTGTCGTAATGTTTCCTCTTCGCTTTTTGTATTTCCTTTTTATATGAGCGGATCTGTTGTAGGAATTTCAGTTTGTTTGCAGAGGTGTTGTTGGTCCTCCATTCAGATTCTAGTTTTCGTTTTTTTCTTTTCATGGCGTTGAGTAGTGGGGTGAACCACTTTGCTGTGGTTTTCTTACGTGATGGGGTGAAGGGCTTTTCTTTGGCAATGTCGTCTAGGGTTGTTGCGATCCAGGTATGAAGTAGGGCAACTTTTTTGTCTAGATCTGCTTCTTCCATGGTTGATGCTTGTGGTTTGCTGAGTTCTAGGAGTTCCGGTAGGTTGGAGTTTTTTATGGTTCTCCAATTTCTTTTCATCATGATGGGTCGTTTTTCTTGTTGCTTTTTTGTTGGAGCGGTCGTTGTGATTATGAATGGAATGATGAGGTGGTCGCTCCAGAGTATTTGGATTGGGGAGCCGTGGTGATGAGATCCTTGTTGGCGAAGATT
Source organism: Ambystoma mexicanum (assembly GCF_040938575.1). NCBI lineage: Eukaryota > Metazoa > Chordata > Amphibia > Caudata > Ambystomatidae > Ambystoma > Ambystoma mexicanum. The sequence continues at coordinate 436,452,827 of NC_090937.1, forward strand.
GCGTCAAGAGTGTGCCCTGCTGAGTGGGTTGCTCCTTTGACTAGTTGTTGTAGGTTCATGGCTGCTAGTTGGGCTGTTAAGGATTTTTGTGTGGTTGTGGTGTCTTCGTCGAACCAGATGTTGAAATCTCCGAGGATGATCAGATGATTGTACTTGATGGCTAGGGTGGTGATTGCTTCCGTGAAAGCGTCTATGAAAGTCGCATCGTAGGTTGGTGGTCTGTATATCAGTATGAATTTCAGGTTAGTTTTGGCGTTTACTGAAAGTCGTAGTATTAAGGATTCTCATTTCTCGATATTTAGAGGATCTTCCATTTTGATGGCCAGTTGTTCCTTGTGGATGATCGCTGGTCCCCCCCCCCTTTTGGATTTTCTGTTTGTTTGGATGCATTTGAAGTCTTCAGGCAGGCAGTTGTTGAGGGTGATCTTGTAGTTGCCGTCTAGCCATGTTTCGGTTATAAATAGGTTGTCTATGCCTCCTTCTGATAGGAGAAAGTATATTTCAGTTGAGTGTTTGGACATTGACCTTGATTACTAGATTACAGTGGATTCTCTGGGTGAGATTTTGGTTTTGAGGTTATTTGTTGTTCAAGTTTGTAGTTGTCTGATCGTGGTGTTTCCGCATTGATGTCGGTAGGATGAAGAACGGTGATGGCTGCTTCTTCATTGAAGCGGTCAAGTAAGCTGGTAACAGGGCTGATTATTCTTGGTGTTTCTGCTGTGATGCTGTTCGGATGGAGATCAGCGGTGTTTTCTTCATTGAGTCCGATTGTTGGGTGGGAGGTAGCATTCCTGGTTGTCGGTGCTTCGCCGTATTGTGCTGGATGTACTGGAAATCGATGTTGTCCCTCTGTTCTTGTGATGTAAGGTGTGATGGGGTCGAGCCCTCCCACTCTCTTTTTGAGTGCTCCCATCGTTTTCCGCGTGTTTCAGGAAATTCTTTGCATGTTTCAAGGTTTCCGTGTTGGTGTACCGTGGTTGTTGTTGTGAGGTAAGGTGTGAGGTATAAGGATTTTTCTCTTGTGGATTTGGTTCCGGTTATGGCTGTGTTGGGCGTGTTTCCTTCCAGTGGAGCTGCTTCTTGTGGGTTCTGTCGGCGTTGTGTGTTCGCATCTCTTGTTGCACGGTCTTGTTCTCTTTCTCGGCGTCCTTTTCCAGTTTAAATGCAGGCGTGGTAAGGTAGTTGGTCCTCTATGCTACGTTGTGCAGTCGCAGTGCCCTCGGTTTTTCCTTCTCTGGATACGCTGGGGTGTTCTGTGGCTCTGTGTTGCTTTCCTGTCGGTGGGTAGGGTGTGTTTCCTAAGGGTGCACTGTCGGGGGGGGGGGTTAGGGTGTCAACGGTCTGCTGGGATGGGACTTAATTGAGTTAGGTTGTAGTGGGTTTCTGGGATTGATAGAGTACTGAGCTAATCGCACTTAGATTATTTGAGAGACTTGTATAGTGGGAGGGAGTCCTATTAGTGCAATGTAAACGTCACACAATGCAGTTTGGAGACAGAACCCCTGCTAGATTTGAGAGACCTGTACAGTGGGAGAGAGACCCATCAGTGCAATCCAGACACCACACAAAGCAACCTGGAGACAGGGCCCCCGCTAAAAATTTGAGAGACGTGCAGAGCAGGAGTGAGGCCCATCAATGCAGTTCAGAACATCACACAATGCAATTTGGGGACAGAACCCCAGCTAAATCTGAGAGACCTGTACAGTGGGAGAGAGGCCCATCAATGCAATCCAGAACATCAGACAATGCAATTTGGGGACAGAACCCCAGCTAAATTTGAGAGACCTGTATAGTGGGAGAGAGGCCTATCAATGCAATCTAGACATCATAAAATGCAATTTGGGGACAGAGCCCCAGCTAAATTTGAGAGACCTGTATAGTGGGAGATAGGCCCACCACTGCAATCCAGAATATCGTACCATGCAACTTGGGGACAGAACCCCAGCCAAATTTGAGAGGCCTATCAATGCAATCCAGACACCACAAAATGCAACTTGGGGCAGAACCCCCTCTCAATTTGAGAGACCTGTATAGTGGGAGAGAGGCCTATTAATGCAGTCTAGAACATCATACAATGCAATTTGGGGACAGAACCCCAGCTAAATTTGAGAGACCTGTATAGTGGGAGAAAGGCCATTCAATGCAATCTAGAACATCATACAATGCAATTTGGGGACAGAACCCCAGCTAAATTCGAGAGACCTGCACAGTGGGAGAGAGGCCCATCAATGCCATCCAGACACCACAAAATGCAATCCGGGGACAGAACCACAGCCAAATTTGAGAGACCTGTATGGTGGGAGAGAGGCCTATCAATGCAAACTAGAACATCGTACCATGCAATTTGGGGACAGAAACGCAGCTAGATTTGAGTGGCCTATCAATGCAATCTAGACATCATAAAATGCAACTTGGGGGCAGAACCCCCTCTAAATTTGAGAGACCTGTATAGTGGCAGAGAGGCCTATTAATGCAGTCCAGAACATCATACAATGCAATTTGGGGACAGAACCCCAGCTAAATTTGAGAGACCTGTATAGTGGGAGAGGGGCCTATCAATGCAATCTAAACATCATACAATGCAATCATCTTCTTTACTTTTGGTTCGGTAAGTGGCTCGGGGTCTGGGGCAGAGTTGTTGCTCTACTCCTGACCCAGGCCTCTCCTACCTTACTGGTCCTTGTAGATGATGGTTGACGGCCGGCCACTGCTTCCACTGCAGACAACGGTTGACACGTCTCTGTTGGAGACGCCCTTGGCCTTAGGGCCCTTAGCCGCAGCCAATCAGGGGCTATGGGCGGGATGGGAGGCGGCAGGCAAGGAGAGGCAGGAGTAGGGGGGTGGGAGCGGGCATGCGGGGGGGCTCGAGGCTTGTAAATACACAAAAAGGCATAGGCAGCAGCAGCAGGCAGGGACAGGACTCACCGTGCTCAGGTGGAAATGGAGCCGGTGGGTCTCGCTCTGCCACTACTCCAACAGCAACAGGCCTCTGCCCAATCAGGGATGCAGGAGGGAGGGCTGAGCAGGAGCTGGGAAGCGAGGGAGGGTTGGGGCTACGGAGCAACATGGGGGACTGGGGCCAGCAAAGGAGGTGGATTGGGCTGCTCGAGGCCCAGGGAGGGTCTCTATGGGGGATGTGCTTACCTGGGAGTCCCGGTGAGCAGTGGGAGAGGCGCCTGCAGCGCGGGTCTCTGGGCCCAGCTGGCGAGGTCGCAGCCAATCAGGGCCGGTGTTCTGGGCCTCAGATGGCCAATCAGGGATGCAGGGGGCGGGCTGAGCAGGAGCTGGGAAGCGAGGGAGGGTTGGGGCTACGGAGCAACACGGGGAGGCTGGGGCCAGCAGAGGAGGTGGATTGGGCTGCTCGGCGTGGTCGGAATCCAAGTAAGATAATATAATAATAGACATGGGCGCATTGGGCAATTCAATTATAATTTTATAGATGGGGACTGATGCTCATATACATTTGATCTTATCTGAGATTATATAAATAGTTTGTTCTGGCATTTGTCCATTTGATAAAGGCGGAATCAGTGCGATGCGTAAAATATGTAATTGAAAAAATGATCCTCTGGTATTTGCGTTGCCTTCTGTGAGTGTCACTATGGTTTAGATTGTGGCCTGGGGCTATGGGAACGCGACTGATTTGTGTGATTCTTCCCTACCTGCTAGATTCTTAGAGTGAAGGGTCTAATTTTCAAGACAAATATTCTCATAATCTCAATTTTTCCAGCAAGATGGGCAGATAAGTGGTTATATAATGTAGATAGTTTAGGACGTCTTTAATGAAACATTCTTTTGTGTAATATATGATTCAACAAAATGTAAACATCTTTAAAGAAGGGGTTTATTTTGAGAGATTGTGTACGAATGTGGGATTGATATTTACTTTATTAAACACCTTATGGTGATTTTTGATTAAATGAGAATGCGAAATGAAAAGCCCTGATCCACAGAAATACTTAAAACAAGGTATTCATTTGAAGATAGACAGCAATAGAAGTATGATCTACCAATAAGCCAAACTAACTCTGAAAGATTAGTATCTTTTTAAGAGCGGTATAACAACAACCAAATAGCAAGGAAAATGTGAAAATGCATGCAAACATCTACAGAAGAAAATAAAGACTCTCGTAGATACATTGGAAAATGAGGATTTAGTAAACACAAAACACTTTATTTAGTTATTTATGTGTGCACTTATAGAGCGCACCAAGCCCTGAGGCATTTGGGTGCTTAACTTAAGACTATGGTTACAGGTTTGTTTGCTGTGGCTGTAAAGTTTCATTTGTACCAGAGAGCTTCCATGAGGGTTAGGTTACATACAGGTTGTCATGTAGCGGATACATTGGTTGGTTACATACATGTTGTCATGGAGCAGGTACATTCATTGATTGCATATACGGTTTGGCTAAACAGTTGTCTTACTTGCATATGGTGTAGTGTGTGCCCTGGTCACAGTGGTAACAAGGTTGAACTTATGGGCGATGGTGGTGCTTTAAACGTCTTGGGCAAAAAGCCACGTTTTAAGGCCTTTGCGGAACGACCAGAACGACACTCCGCTCTGAGAGCAAGTGGCATTGAGTTCCACTGTTTGGCCGCGATTACTGGGAAGCTGCAGCCTCCAGCTTTTTGCAGTTTGAATCTGGGGATAGTAAGAAGGTGTGAGTAAGCCGATTGGGTGGGTCTGTTAGCCTGGGCTTTAGAGATTTGGTTGGGGAGATAGGCTGGGGCACTATTGGACAAGCATTTGTCTTTTGTAATTCCCAGTGCCGCTAATATGAGCGGAAAAAGGACAGGAACAATAACAAAAGGAGCAAGATGGAATATAGGGTTTGAAAGTGCGGTATTTACTTACCTTTGCCTAATATCTACACTTCAAATTTTGGCTAGCCAATTCTGGGTATGGGAATGGTTTTGTAACTGATTAAAGAGTGAGTGATTCGGCAATGCCTAAAATGGTCCTTCATCTCAGTTGGTGCAGGGAAAGCAGGCCAGAAAAGTACAGTTAGGTCCATTTGAATAGAAGACAAGATGCATACTGTGGTGCTGGGTCTGGGGGAGGCGGGATGGGGGTCATGTGACTGTTGCAGAGAAAATGGGAGTACAGGGTTGCAATCCTCCATTAACAAAAAAATAGGTTCAAAAGGTAAAATATTCAATTAAAAAGCATGGGAGATTGTGCAGCAGGAGTCAAAAGAGCGAGAAAGAAAAGGACAGGCGATGAATCAGCAAAAGAGGATCGGCAAAGAGGCACTCTCAGGTGAGGGTTTGTGTTCTGCAAGTCTGATTTGGATAGAAGGGTTCACTGTGATTGTACCGAAAACACTTTTTTCGATGGATTTTTTGTCGTTGAAAATTCAGCGAAATAAATCGCTGATTTTTTATTTTTTTATTTGGGGGATCCACCCCTTACGCCCCCGTTTCACTATATTGTTTAACATCGCCCTAAGCCTCTCCCCACATGTTTTAATACCTTAACATATATTTTTTTTAAACCATGTTTTTTGATGGATTCGTTTCTGTGACAAAATCCATCGAAAACATGTTTTCGGTAAAATCACTTGGTACCAGATCGAAGCATTCTCCAAGATTGGCATCCATGGACAATGTTGTACAGAATTGACAGAGGGCTTAACGCCTGAATTTGAAACAAGAAGTTTTACCAATATTATGGACACAATCGCTATGCAACCCTTTAAAAAAAAAGAAAAAGACATAGAGAAGATTAAGTCCCTAAACGGACTATCCAACAAAGAAATAAACAAGAGGTGTTACAACAGATTTGCTCTGCTGGAGCAAGGTCCAGTTAATGGGCAGATCAAAACCTCTCATATGCACACCTGAGAATCTCCCTGAGAAACAATGAGAAGGAGGGAAGGCAAGAAGACGACTGGGGCCCTACAATGGATGGAGCAAAGACCCAGATTGGGAATGGTACAGTCTGGGTGGGTACCTGGAAAATGTGGAGCTTTTGGAAAAAATCCACCGGGAGCAGAGAATACTCCACACTAGGACACACTCCGGAACCAAGTGTTATATAGGCTTGATGCACCCGCGGGTGCTGGCTTCATTTGCAGTGGTAGGCCACAACCCAACTGCTAACCAGACTGCACCACCACGGACAGGTATGCTGATGGAGTGTACAACTGGATCTACGTGATTTGAGTGCAGCACAGAGTTTCGATTTTGAAAATGCTGAATCCGAAATGCCTGCTGCAGTGAAATCACGCATGATTTCAGGCACATCCCCTAACGCAATACCACAACTGCCCCCTACTAACCTGTTGCCGGCACACCTCATTGTGTGCCACGGACTCCCCCATCTCCATGAAACGCTAGTTCCCTTCACTTACATGCATGGGAACTGGCGCTGTAGGGTCCCCTTTTTATTTTTTACAACTTTATTGAACAGAAAGCGGGGGACACCCCTGCAACCACTGCTCCCCTTGTACGCTACAATGGGACCTACTGTATGGTAGATTAGACTGAAAGATTTGGCTATACAAAATTTTCATACAGCTGAAATTCGATCAAATCTACCATATATTTTTTTTTTATTCAAGATTTTGGGGCGATATCATACAACTGAGTAATCAAGTTCCTCCACAGAAATCTTCAGTTCTAATGAGCCTGAGTCAGAAAAAAGTATTAAGAGTTTACAGAAGAGGCAGTGGAATATAGAGGGATTGATGGAAGACTATTCTTTGGAAGGGGGATCACCAGGGATAAATAAGAGATATGGCTAAGTATCTTGATCAAAGGTTTGCTGGGAAAGGGTATGTGTTTTTCCCAGGATTAGTTAGTGAGAGTTGAAGGTGAGAGCGAGGTTCAAGGATATTTTGTGGTTCTTAGATGTAGGGTGTCCGGAATGGGCTAAGCTTATCATGGGAAAGGAGAGGCACACCTATACGAGCGATCAATGTTCAAGAGACAGCTGGGGCCCTCATTGAGAATGAAGCAAAGGTATGTGCCTAATGATGTGACACTCACGGATTGGGCTGTGTATCTTCAAAGTCAGAGTGGACATTTCAGACCATACAATATGGATGATAAAGTTGGGACCTATTGAGAAAGATTAGTGTCCAAGAGAAGCAGGCATAAACAACAGGCTTTGAATATTACAAAATCAGCTATCGCCATCTCATTAAGTACTCTAAGGGCCTCATTACACGTTGTGCGGTAATGGAATACCGTTACCAGTAATGATTTACCGGTACCGTTAATTCCCTAAGCAAATCACGACCCGGACCCACCGCTATCTGCGCACCCGTTAATTACGGTGCCACTAATAGCGGCAAGGCCGCGGGCGCGCGACCCACATGCCGGAATTAGCGCCATGGCGCTAATACCAGGCCATCACAAGCCATGCGGACATGTTATTAGCGGCATGTAAAACACCCAAAAAACCCTTACCGGCATGGCGCTAATAACGGCATCGAAAAGCACCCGTTAAGAGACCTGAGCAGTGTACCCATCAACTACAGGTGGACACAATCAGCACAGGTGCATGCTATGGGGACAGGCAGCACAAAAGAGCACACCACACCCCTACCCACACCCCTTCCCACACCAAGATGGTCCCAATAGCAGCAGCATGACATGACAGCCTTGACTACATGATAGCAGTGCAGCAACTACAACAACAGCCAGCACCAGAGGTGAGCCGTAACAGGCACCCATTACCCACACCATACAGGCGAAGACAGCCATCCACTGAGGAGGTGGCTCCTAACCCCTGTACGGAACCCACAGAACCATCAGGAAGAGGACAACAATATAGTACATCCTTCCAATGACAGTGCTCCGCTGCCTAAGCGGCCTGGGTGTGGCACTCCTGTACTGCCGTGTCAAAATGGCAAAGACAACCATGGCATGTGTAGAGCATCACAAAATGTGCATATGATGGAATGTGCCTATGCCACTTGAAATTGACATGCAACCACCAGAAGAGTATGATGTGGCTGGGGATGAGTGCGGGTGGAATGCCCCAGCAGGACATGAAACAGGCAGTGCCAAGGAGGCACACGATGTGCATCAGCATCTGATTCTGTAATCTCATCATGCACCAAGGTGAAATAGCATGGACGTAGATGGGAATTGTTGCCCTGGTGCATGTTTCGAGGCCCACAAAGGACCCTGTCCACAATGAATGACACATACACAATAATGGAGACCACGCTTGGGTTTCAAACTCTGAACAGTGTATATTGAACATATCGTGGTACTAAAGTGCATAACCCAAACTCCCAAAATACACCCTTACCCCCCTCCCCCGTCAACACACCCAAATACACCCTTAACCCCCCTCAACACACCCAAACACACCCTTACCCCCCTCCCCCCTCAACACTCCCATGTGAGTCTCATGACGTGAATGTGTCCATTGCCACATGTGGCACACGAATCCTGGTGGCGCTATTTGCCAGTGCCTGCATCGTCATCTGGTGGCTGTGAAGCCGTGCGCCGCAGGTTCCGCATAGACCGGCGCAGGGGACTAGTCTGGCGTGAACTCCCAGACGAGGAGGGGCCTGGTTCTTCCTGGGCCGGGAGTGGGCACCGACGCTCAATAGCGTCTGCTATGCGGTTCATGGCCTGCCGCAGTTGGGCCATTTCACTGCAGATTCGGCTGGTGCATGCTCCATGCCCTCCCTTGTCTGCTGTGCAAGTGTAGCAATGTCCTCCCTCAGGCGGGCTGTCTCTGCCACATGTTGACCTACTAGGCCACTCATCTCGGTCTGCCTCTGGTAAATGGACGAGAGGTCATGTCGCATGGTGGCTGCTGGTGGGATGTCTGATGCACCTGGTCCCATTGCACTTGCATCAGGAGAGGATATCTGGGGGCTCCATATCCCTTCAGGGGTGGGTGAATCTCCATGACTACCCGGACCTGAGGAGAACCTCGGGCTTGCCAGTAAGGGGCTTGTTGGTCTGGGGCTCTGGCTATCAGCATCAATGGCAGGTGTGTCCTCCTCATGTGAAGGTGGGGCCGTGGCTGCTGCTTCACCCGTTGAGCTGGTGGCAGCAGAGTGCATCCCCTCGATGCTGCCCTCACCTACTGGGAGACACACTTCCGTGGGTGCCACGACGGGAGCAGCCATGGCCTGTGGATGCGTGCAACTGGTGTTCCGGCTGCTTTTGTCCCTGTGGTCATGGACACTCGTCCTGGCTGCCCTTGTGGATGTGGCGGTGTCCCCTGTGGCATCCCTCCTTGCTTTTTTGCTGGATGTGAGAGCAGGTGTGGAAGTGCGTGCCTCCTCAGTGTCAGTGTGTGAACCTGCAAGGGTGAGAAATGTTGACAACCATCAGTAATGGGTCGACCTGCCTTGAGCAAAATGAATACCTCATGCCGTTCTATGCATTCCGGGCTCTTTAGTGTGGATGCAGGTAATGGGGATGTTGTGTGGGTCATGCATGAATGGGTCTGTGTTGTACGGGCATGTGGTGATGCATGCATGTCTGTTTGTGGCTGGAGCCACGGCATTCATATGGACACATGATTGGGGGGAACATCACACTTCACTGTGCATTGTTTGATGCATACACTCACCTCCATCGGACGAAACGGCCACGCCATGCTCCATTTGTCCAACTCCCTCAATGCATTCCACCCCGATGGTTGATGCACATGTCTCCTCCCACTCAGTGAGCTTGATTGGTGATTCACTGCCTCCTCCTGTGCCCGTAGCCATGTTGCGGTTCACGGATAGAATGTTCCGCACACGGAGCCGGAGGTCATCCCACCTCTTTCGGCAGTCTTTGACTGTGCGGGTTGTGGTGCCTACCGCGCTGACCTTGTGGGCTACCTCTTCCCAGATGGCCTTCTTCTTCACAATGGTCTCCCGACGCATGTCGTTGTTGAAGACAACATGAGCATTGTCTGCTCGTGTCTGCGTTAGCATGAGGAGCTCCTCCTTGCAAAATTTCTCCTTGCGTTGCCGCTCAGACGATTTCTTAACGGCCTTGGGCATCTTCACGGTGTCCTTGGTGTTTTTCCCAACGTGGTTCCTGGTAAGGTGTCCTGGATAAGGAGGATGGCAATGGATTGTGTTTTTAAAGATGGCCGCCGTGCTCTTTTCCGTTCCGGTGCGATGACGCTATTTCCGGTTCCGCAATATAATACGGAAACCGCTATTAGCGGTGACCGCTAATGGCGGTCACCGGTATTTGCGGAAACCGCTATTTGCATGTGGCGGCAGGTCGGAAGTGCTAACAGCGCTTTCGAGGATGCCGTTAAGGGACTTTTTGGGGAGTTTAGCGGCATGGCGGTAGGCTCATTACCGGCATGGCGGTAGGCTCGTGCCCGCGATCTCGTAATGGCATGCAATTTGCGGCCTCTTGCGAGGGCGGACACGCTAATTACGCCATGCCGGTAATTGCCGATTTTTACCGCCTACCGTGTAATGAGGCCCTAAGGATCAGTTTAAATATATGGACATGAAGTAACATCTCATGTACCTGTTGTATCAATGAGATAAGCAATTTATTCTACAAGATGTGGCTTTCCCCAAACTCTGACCTCATTGGGAGGAGGTGTTGGGTTATAAGTCACAAAGACTGAACAGTCAGGTAGATCCAGACCCAAAACTGATCCTACTAAGGATTTGTGCTGAGACCAAGACAACCACATATTATAAGGCTGTTCCCTTACTTGCCACTCTCCCCAGTGTTGGCTGAAAGAGTCACGCGTAATAAAGAGAGTGAAAAATGAGAATGGAAAGATGCAGTAAATTATCAAATGTTATGCTTTATAATATCGGCTGTCTGTGAAAATGTACCAACTTTCAGGGGAGAAGTGGGAATGTATCATAAGAGTTCTGGGACGGAAAGATAGGCAGCGTGATGTGAAGGAACATCGCTTCCCAGTGTGGTGGATTCTCGCAAAGTGGATGTATGTCACCTGACAAACTGTACCAGTTCACCTGAGTAATGTATTTACAAGAGTCCTATTAGTTCTTTTGGGCAGGATACAGAGTCAAACGTTTGATGAGCTGCACCTGCGTGGCTATCTCCCTACAGGTGGATCAGACCATGCAATCACCTGCCGCTGTCATATCATTAGTTATGAAAAGAACTAATGGGAGATTGAGAGTTGCGGGTGAGGTGTGGGATTTAGGCTACCATAGAATGCATTGCTGATGTTTGACAGAGTGACCTCTTTGTCAAACGATGAGTGGTCGGTCTGTACTTTCTTTGCTAGAATAAGGTTTGCTTTTCCATCCATAACATGGCCGCCCCTTCAGCGTTCTGTATAGCAGTCTCTTAATTCTGTTGCCTATCATTAGATAGGGGCACATCTCAAGACATGAACTCCCCAATGCAGGGCAACTGGGCAGTACGCATCCTTCGTTAATGACCCCATCTGATATTCCTTTCCGCGGCCAAGCGACCACCTCACTGCGGCTTCCGCGCGCGACAAAGCTCGCCGGTTTATCAGAGCACAGAGAGCAAAATCTGTTTTGCAACTGATAAATAGCTTTATCTTGTAAGGATTTACCATAATTGCTATTTAATGTGTTTGTTTCCAATGCTATTTTACAAGCAGATGATTTCCAGTTCTTGAGAAAGCCCATGGGCAAACTGAAAAAAAAAACCTGTCCCAGTGGTTGCCTTTTTGCTCCTGAAAACAACCGAACTAGTTCATCTTTGATGTCGCTGGCACGTCAAAAAGCAATCAGTGGTGGTCCTTTAGTAGTCTAATGTAATGCCCTGTCGCATTTTAATGTCCCTCGATCCTGTCTATGGTCTTCCTAATGCTGTCTGCATCCGCGGAATATTGTGCAATAAATTTCAGACTTCCCTCTCGCTTCACGGTTTGTCTTTGTGAAGTCTTTAACAAATCATCTCTCGGTGCTCGTTGAAAATGACACTCTTGCCTGAACACTTTCCTTCCTAAATCGTCCTTCAATGAATGCACTATTTTATTTATCACATTTATTTATTTATTTTGATAGTGATATTACCAGCTAGTTGCTTCACTGCGTACTGCAGAATGGAGGGGTGCTAATGCAACTGGCACCAGAGATTGCAACCGAGGAGTTATGGTGATGGGTGCAGAGGTTACAGTGATGGATGCAGAGGTTACAGTGATGGATGCAGAGGTTACAGTTATGGAAGTGGATTTTTGAGTGAATGATGCAGAGGTTACAGTGAATAATGCAGAGGTCACAGTGATGGATGCAGAGGTTCAAGTGATGGTTAAAGTGATGGCTGCAGGTGTTACAGTGATGGATGCAGAGGTTACAGTGATGGATGCAGAGGTTACAATGATGGATGCAGGCTTAACTGTCTTGGCTTGGGATTTTCATGGGGTCAAGGTTAGTTTGTGTTGAATTGGGATCCAGTGCATCTGGTACAGCTTTGGGGAGATGTGATCCCAAGGGTTCGTATCAGCAGTGAGTATTGCGGGAGTGTTCATTGCTTCTTGTTGGCCTTCGAGTTCAGTCTCCCGAATGCTAAGGTGCAGCGTATTGAATTGTTCAAGAAAGGAAAGCATTGAACGGCTGTCATAAACTGTTTCAAGAGTGATAGTAGTTTTACTTGCCACTTAGTTTTGTATGGGATTTGCAAAGTGCCTGATGAAAGGGTTTAATTCTTGAGTAGGATTTTGATATGTTTATGGACTCTTGGATATTTTATTGAGCAGTACGTTTGAGCAGGTTGAATCCTGGCCAGGCTTTCTGGTGTTCTGTGATTCCTAAGTGTCTGTGTAAGCATGTTCATCTGTGTGGTACATGGGAGTGGCTTGAAGGGCTTAATGTGATCAGGATTGGGGCCTTCAGATTGCCCCCAACAGTTCTTGGTAGTATGCGTGAGTGCACTGTGTAGCATTTGTAATTAATATTCACTGTGGTTGCAGGTGTCTGCTTTATGTGGTCTGTCTACTCAATGGTGTGTTTTGTGTGGTGTATCTGTTGTTCTAATGCAAGTGCATTGTGTGATAATGGTAACGCTGGAAGCAATGCAGGATGTGCACGTGTTAAGATATAGTAGGTCCATGTTACGTTATATGACATGGGATTTATAAGATGCTACTCTGCAATTTGACTGACCTTGTGGCCCTGAGTACAGTCTCAATGATAGCTGATGTGCTGCCCTATGGCAGAGATGTCATAGTATAAGGTCTGTCAGGTCTACGAAGTAAATATACCTGGATAGGTGGTTTTGTAGCTGCATGCCTTACCAATCACCTACATCCCCTTATGTGTTTGCCGATGTGATCGATGAGGACCTATGTTATGACTGATTGGTGCTCTAAGGAGTTATTGCTGGTGTACATGCCTGTGGAAGTTCAGTAATGTCTAGTTTTGTGTGTTAGGTGAGCTGTGCAGTCACTGCAGGGTGGGCTAGGTCCAGGAGGACCCTGCTCAAATGCCTGTCTCTCCGCGGTCTGTGGTTAACATGACAGCATGCATAACCATCTGTACGTGCTTTATGTTATATGATCAGTGTTCTGCAGAAGCGTAGCCAGGATTGTCTCACAAGTGGGGCCTAAAGCTAATGTAGTTAGGCCCACCCAAAGGGAAGCCTGAAGAGGGAAGGGTGTCTGTTCTGTCCTGGGCTGAATGCACAGAATAGTCTGAGCATAGTGAGGATGCCTGAAGTAGGTTTCGGGGGGCAGAGGCTCTCCACCCCTGAGAAAATGTTTTAAATGATGGGTTCAAATGGTGGATTTTACAGCACACTTTGTGACAAATTAGGTGAAATGCCACACAGTTTACAACACATATTTTTGGTTAAAACATATTTAAAATCCGTTAGATGCCAAGTCTCCAACAATGGACAGGAGCATTCAGTGTGCACAACATTTGTATGCTGATTGTGCTCATATATGCCCATGCTGGTGCACCTTTATATGCCGCTATTCCCACATAAGAACATACTCCAGTTTGCTTTGCCCATAATGCAATTAATAATACCATAACAAAACATGTTCCTGCTAGCTCTGCCAATATTTTCCAATATCCCCATATAAGAACATACTCCTGTTGACTTTGTCTCAATGCCAGTATTCAAAAAAGCCATGCTGCAGTAAACGAGCATGTCCTTGCTGGCTTCACAGATGTGCCCCGCCTATAAGAACACTCATCATGTTGTATTTGCCCCCTAACACAAGTAAAAAACACCAAGCCACAGTAAGAAAACATTGCCTGGCAAGCACACAAACGCCCCCTAGGTAATAATAGTCATAATGTTGTCTTTGACCTTGACACCAGTAAACAACGCCATGCCACAGCAGGGAAACATGCCCTCCCCATTGTGAGAACACTCATCATGTAGTCTTTGCCCTCAATGAGAGTACACATTCCATGCCATAGATGGAAAGTTCCAGGCTCCCAGCCCAATTGTTGTACCCACCTCAATCCTTCCTCCACGTAATAACATGAACCAAGTGGGCTTTCCTTTGCCTAAAAATGCTGGTAAAACATTCCATGCCCTTGTCAATTAATGTAAAGGAACCAATGCCACCCTGGACTCCACCATAACATACACACTAACACATTCGCACACATTTCACGCCTGGAAACACTTGTGTATAGGCGCGTTACAAATGCCATATCATATCATTTGCCTACCCGTCAACAGCCATACAGCTTCTCTGTCATTCACTTAAGCACCCAGAACATTCACAATGCATTCTCACTCAGACACCCACTTGCCCCCATGTGCACCATTCACAATGCATTCCTTCATATGCGCACATATACAAACACTACCTGGCATTCATGTATAGTGCACTTACATAGACACTCCTTCGCATGCATGCACGCACGCATACATTCAGACATACATAAAATCCTTGCACGCATGCATACACACAGAATACAATGCTTTGTTCTCTTACCCATTTCCCTCCAGCCTTGACAAGACGCCACATCCATAGCTGCTTTCTATGCTCCAGCTGCAGCACTCCAAGCAAACAATACCAGGGAACAGGAGCGCTTTCTGATTCCTGACATTCGCCAAGGAGCTGGAGTGCAACCCCTTCTATCTTATTCTTAAATCCTCCCTATTTTATGGAATATACCTTAAAATAAACCCTTTGGCTACAAAGTTTGCAAATATTCTTAGGGGTAACGTATTATTAATATTCATAGGAAATCAACGAATGTATAGGGTATTTTATCTCACCAAATTGCACAGTATTCAACAGCGATCTCATCTCATATCTCCCATTTTAGTTTTCTTGTATTACCAGGGATCATTACCCCCCCACCCAAATAAAATAAACTTTTGGAGATGGGCCTGAAATTAAACCTATAAAGCTAAATTCACATTCTAAACAACATCTCGATGTATGATGGAAAACCCATCTTACATATTTCCAACTCCATTCCATTTGTGTACATGCACAGCACTTATTCCTTCTATCACATCTAGGCAGATCCCTGCCTTCAAAGATTTGAAGATTGTATATCGCAAGTGCTGGGTGACCAGCGACATCGGCACCTATAAATGCCCACTCAGCTGCTGCTTCTGGTGTTCTGAAGTGTATGCTGATGTTGATGAAGTAGATGGTGTCATCACTACTTTCCCGCCGATGACCTCTTCCCATGCGGCCAGGGACAGCAGCTACTATCTGATCCTGACCCTGGGGGTGGCTATATGAGGGAGGATCACATGGGGGGAAGACAACATCCAGGTGGAGTATCAGGGCACCATCGGACAAGGCATGGTGTTCTCCTTCCTATTTTGAGGAAACCTCATTCATACCCATGCCTTAATGGTATATTGTTACATCTCCCCATTCACCTAGGAAAGGTATGAAGTCCTTCTAACGGATCTGTGAGCCATCAAAATATGACTTACCCTATAAGACTCATGAAAACACCTTCTCAGACTCTATCTACAAATCATCCTGAGCTAATTTACCCTTAAAGAACATTGAGAACACAGACTTTACATGAAAATCCTCAACAATGAACTACCATTCCCTTAGTTACAAGAATACTGGGATGAGGAAGATGAGCCAAGTAATGCAGAGCAAAGAAGACCAAGAACACAAGCTGTGTTCTAGTTTTGGTGAGTGCCTACCTGTGGCTGGGAAAGATAAACAGCAGAAGCAGTTGACTGAGGCGCGCTGCTGGAGGGAGAAAGCTGCCGAGAGATCATGGGGCTGCTGAGAGTGCTGTGCAGCCAACTGGCTCAAGGAAGAGAAAACACGATGTGGGAATGGAAGTTGTTGACGCAGGGCTTCTGGGTATTTGTAGGCATTGAGAGGCAGCATTTGCCTTACCGAAGCCCGAAACAAAGCAGAAGAGCCCAGCAGGAACCGGGATATGCAGAGAAGCAAAGTAACAAAGGCGGCAAGATGGAAAGAAATGCAGAATGACCGCCAACGGCTTGCCGCGGGAGAAACAGAGTATGCCAGAAAAAGCCGATGAGTCCACGAAAAGGAAGCAGGGACACTGGGGCGTATTAGCATCCATGCCAAATGCGAATAACTGTTAAGGAACAGTGTAATGAACTACATGAAAGAGAAAGAGCCACTGAGGATTTCTTAAAAAGGGAAAACAGAACAAGATTAAGAGACTTTCACGTTTGCAATTGTGTACAATACACATATGGGAGAAGCCCAGGCAGGATAGTATACCAGGGAGACACAGTATCAGATCAATAAAGCATAAGAGAATATCAAGATTGGAAGTGTGTGCAGAGCTCACCTGAGTAAAGTCCTGGAAGGAGAGTACATCAGGCAAATTAAAGCTGCAAGTACAATATATATTTCAGAAGGTTCTGGCAGGAGAATATACTAGGCAGTTGTAAGTGTGTGCATTTAGAAACCCCTGGCAGGGGAGTATACTAGGCAGTTGCAAGTGTGTGCATATAAGGAAGCCCTGGCAGGAGAGTATACCAGCAATTGCAAATATGTTCATTTAACAAACTCCTGGCAGCAGAGTATATCAATGCAATTGTAAGTGTGTTCATATAAGAAAGCCTTGGTAAGGATGCACACCAGGCAAGGACAAACCTTAACAATATATAAGAAATACTTTACCTAAAGCGGTCATGCGAAGAATATATCAGGACTAGTAAAAAGGCAGTGCGGATCAAAAGATGACAAATAAAAACCTGGCAGGAAGCACACCAGGCATCCTGCCAAGATACAAACTCACAACCAAGTTGTTTTGTGTACTAGTTATACTGTTGAACAAGAAAAGAAGAGTGAAGACCTGGCAAGGAAGTACACCAGGTATTCTACAAAAGCAACAAGCTCACAGCCAAGCTGTTTCGTGCAGCAGTTGTTTTATTGATTAAGAGAAGAGGAGTGAAAACCTGGCAGGAGAGTACACCAAGTATCCCAACGGGGTAAAGACAAAAAGCCAAATTGTTTTGTGTATCACTTGTGTTGTTCACCAAGAGAAACTCAAGGGACTGACATCTTTGAACACACAACAGAATTAAGTTAAATCCAGGGGAAGGGAACCACCCCCTGGAACAAGGAACTCTATCCTTCTGAAACCTTTTGTGTGGGAGTAACGCATTTTTCCTTTTTGAACATTAATTTATCACTCAAGGCCAAAGTCATTACCCTTTTCACTTTTCACCTTAACGTTAATTGTATTAGAATGTGAGGGCCAGAATAGTACTTCGGACACAGGATATTTTCACTTTGGACATTCTGACAATCAACATACCCTTAGTTTTGTTTGCGGTAGGGAAAAACCTCTAAGTGCAGGGACAGAGAGGCATTTTTCCAAACCCCTTTTCTTTTGTCAATGAAGGTGTATGGCCAAAATCATACATCTCTGTGTCTTATTCCTGGTTCCTCACAGCTGTTACCCTGGTTTGAGGAGGGCGTGATGTGTACCAAGTCTGAGGCGTTTGTGAGGTATGCAGTACTTCCTGCTCATTCATGCTTGTCAGTTATGTGTGGGATGGTGTCTTGGAAAACTAAAATATTTGATGGTGCATAAATACCCATGGTTTAAACCCAAAGTGATAACAGTCGGGAAAGTTGAATGTAGCACATCCAGAAAAAGGACATTCTAGGCACTCCTAACATGCCACATGAACTAGGGGTACAGAATATATTTGCTTGCTTCTTATTTTGCTTCCCCACATCAATTCCGCTACTGCTTTCACTTTCCCTACTCTGTCCACACACTCCTCTATTTGGCCTCTGCAGACTGCTCCCATGTTCACTCTACCTCTGCCATTGTTGACATCGCCTCTCTCCCGCTCCATCTTGAATAGATATATTGTATACAATGTGCAACAAAGATCAGGGAATGGAATATAAGAGGAAGGGTCTGCATGCAATCTCCCTCATGTTCCTGCAGTCTGCTGAGGATTCTGGAAGATATGGGCCTGTTTGTAGAGAGAAAGAGGAGCCTAGAATATCAAAACACATGCCCACATTTCTACTTCCTTTGTAGGGTGGCAGACTGGGGGCCGGATTTACACTTGGGTGCGAAAGTGAACATTGCACTGTTTGTGCGAAAGTGAACATTGCACTGCAGCCTCAGTGCTCACGCCTGTAGCATATTTGGTGCTTCTGTGCTCTGTTGATGGTGGAATGGGGAAAAATGCCTCATTACACGGTAGGCGGTAAGGGTTTACCGGTACCGGTATTTTACCGGTACCGGTAAACCCTTACCGCCTTACTACGAGGTCCCTTTGCGGGTTGGAGAATTTAACGCCTGCTTTTTGCAGGCGTTAAAAACCAACCCGCAAAGCGCCCAGGGAGCTAATTACGGTACCGCAATTTGCGGTGCCGTAATTAGCACCTTCCCCATTCCCATTATGCCCTATGGGGCAAAAATGGGAATGGGGAAGGGCAATGGGGGAAGGGGGAATTACCGCCCCACCAACCATGGAATAGAGCGGTAATTCCCCTTTCCACCAAGGCGGTGCCAGTATTTTACCGGCATGGACCAAGGTGCTAATAGCACCTTGGTCCACCGCCGTCCGTGTAATGAGGCCCATAGTGTTTCCATTGGAGGCACAACGTCACATGGAGTAGAGCTGTATTCTGCGCCGTGGCTGATATGCCAATGAAGAAACGGAAGAAAAAATGTTTCTCAGAGAAAGGTCTTACTTTGCAAGAAGAAAGCTACATTTTTCTATGAACTGTGTTGGCACAAGTGCGTGATCTGATAAAAAATGATACTACGTTGTTTGGAATCAAATCCCATTTTACTCAGTTAAGAGGGAAGAGTAAGATAAGGAAGGTCATGGCGCAGGCGAGCTTTGCTTCTGCCTTCTGCAGAGGGCTATGGTGGGCTGTTGCAGATGCAGTCATATTTCTGGGGTAAAGTAATGAGGGAGGGCGCCCGCCAATTGTAAGCTTGCCTTCTCGAGGGAGATGCTTGACGTAATTGATACAGTTCGTGTTCTTAGCTTGCAGTTTCTGCTGTTCTTCTGAAGACAATTTGAGCCTCATTACAAGGGTGGAGGTAGACGGAGTCCCTTTTAAAATAACTCCCCATTCCCATTTGAGACCCATAGGACTCAAATTGGAATGGGGAGGCCGGTAGCGCCGGCACCGTTAATGGTGCCGGCGCCACCGTGTAGGTCAGCTCGCGGGTGCCGTTCTGCCTAGCAGGTGAGACCTGCAGGGCTGACCAGCACCCACAAGCATACCTCGTAGTTTGCCAGTCCGGTAACAACGGCACCGGCAAGCTTAACGGTACTGTTGTTACTGGAGCGCCAATCTTGTTTTGAGGCCCAATAATGTCTACATATGAAGTCTGTGCCGATGTAATGTGATGAATGATGGAGTTCATGTAGATGTAATTGTACATGTTGTGTGTTTTGGGATGGTTTCATGAATGTAACTATCAGAAATAATCTTGCCTGATGATGAAGATAAGGAACGGTATCTTTACCAAGGTTGCAGCCACTGAAAGGGACTTTGAAGACCTCAAAAATGATGGCAAACCCTTAGACTAAGCAATAGGAAAAATGCATTGACTTGAACACCAATGAGCTTAGTTCTTTGGAGGTTCTGGAGGGGCCAGACACGAGGGGGTCATAGAAAAGTGGGCTGTGCTTAATCATTTTTATTTGTGTGACATGTCTATGTTAATGTAATATGTTAATGATTAGTGAATGTTACGTGAACAATGGGTGAGTGAATCGTTTGTGAAGTAAGGGTCACATTGTAAAATGTATAAAGGTGACTAAAGGATAAGCAAAGAATATGTCAAGGAAAAGGGAAGGCCACTGAATTGTATGTGATGAATTAATGAGACATTACAGACTGGGGGAGAATTGTTACGTGTTTCATTAGGTTACAACTAAGCTATGGACCTGCAGTGAAACAGAGGGTGAATAATGACTCTAAGGGATGATAACAACAGTTACGGTACTACAATCCCTCCTCCCCGACCAATAATACAGTTATAAGCATATATGTGTGTAGCTCTGGAGGCCTGTGAGGCACATGCATGACAAGCTGCAGCTTATGGCGCTGAGCTTATGGCGCTGAGCTTTGGGAGAGGGTAACCTCTCTAATCTGTCTGTAATAGAAAATAGGTTCCTGAAAAACATTTTGGGCTTACTGACCCTCGCCACAAACCTCCATGTCTTACTTGTGCTGGATTTACAGCCCGTTGGAAAGTTTTGTAGGGCAAAGACAGTCTTCTTGTGGCCAAGGCAATGGAATAATGCAAACCTCCTTAAATACTGGTGGGCAGTAGAGGATAGAATGGCGGGACAATGAGCTTGCCTTGACTATCATTCTTAAAAAAATAATTTTTAGTTCTTGGCTTCAAGGCCTCTGGACCAATCTGGCTGCTATTAATGCTACCCCGAAGCGTGGTGTGTGCTGTGCTCTTATGATCGAAAGCAAAGCAGAGATTGTAAGGAAAACCCAGATTTCATCCCAATTCTGTAGATATTGGGCCATGAAGCAGAATCAGGGCTATGAAGATTACCTGGATCTAATGTACCCTAAGGTGATGGGAACTCTCTTCATTAAGGCATGCTTGGGCATACTGGCCATAGCTTCTGGGAGCTCCAGGTGGAACACCAATTCTAGGACAGTCTGCCCTCTCTGCTCGGGACCCAGGGAAGACATGGTCCATTTCCTGATCCTTTGCCCAAACTATGCTGATTTGAGGAAAGGATCATGAATTCCTCCTCTTTTTTGTGCCAATCATCTGTCACTACTGTTGCTGAGGCTGTATCACTCTGCCTAGAAGCCAAGGAACGCCTTGCTACTTTTACCACAGGGTGGTTCTTGATTAGGGAGTGACGAAGGAGGGTGACATTTGTGGAACTGTTCTGACCTGTTAGGAATGGCTGGTGTTTTTTGGGACTAAAATGTCACTGAAAATATCTCCCCACATTTTGAAATGTATGGAAGTAACTTATCAACTCACCTTCAAGTTGTACCTGGGGACAGGGAATCTCCAATATGCATGTTGTCTTACGTGTTGTTTCCTGAATTAAAACACACCCATAAGCACATTGGCAGTTTATGAGATTTACTGCTGTATAATATCTGCTTGAAGGGGCATTGAAATGCTGCTATTATTATGTACCTGTTGAATTATCATGCACCTTAGGCACATTTGCACTTTATGAATTCGATTGCCGCTTACTAATTATTTGAAGGAACAAGACAAATGATCTTTAGTTATGAATTTATTTCTGAAAATCCCTATGATCACTCTTGATTTTATCTGTTGTTTGATGTGTTCCTATGTTCTGATGCCTTCAGATGATAATCTGTTTTAATGTGACAAACATTTTTAATATGTTAGCTTTTATGGTAAAAAATACTGAAATAAAACTGTAATGAACAAACAAACGATAACATGCGTACATCAGAGAAATTGTTTAAAAATAAAAGAAACCAGTTGGCGTGTAGACTGGAACCTTGGGAGTGAGCATCATCAAGGTGGAATAATTGTTGGTACTACCTTGATGCATAAAGTTGGAAGACAAACAGCACGTCTTGCAAATGTGGGCAAGGCATTTGGCCGACCCCGGTTAACCTATTGTTTAGAATGGTCTGCCAACATTACCACACTGCCATCACAGAACACCAGGCAGATAGGGAAAGACTATGACGGACACGGTGGTGTTGCTGACATTCCAGATATTTTACAATTCCACATCTGTGCTTATTTTGCAAGGGAAAATACAGATGAACAAAGGTGTGACTTGAACATCTAAATGCCCTCGTTTGTGGGGGTGTGAACGCAGGGATCCTTAACCAGTAACATGTCATACAAAGGATGGGATGCAGAATAACTCTTACACCAAATAATCAGAGCGACTCAGGAAGTTGGCCAAGTCTCATCCAACGGTTTTAATATCAGTTGTCTGAAACAGGGAGTTACAACATACATTGATGGATGTTCGCTTGAGCTCTCAAACATTTTGCATAAAAAACATATTTATATACAAAAGATTCATCATACATGACGTCATACTATATGGCAAATAAGAGAAACCTATGGGGTGCTATCATACGTTCAAGGGGAACATCGAGGTATACTTTCTATAAGGGATTGGGTTGTGATTGGGTATCTACCGTCAGGTGGACAACTTATGCACACCACTAGTGCAAGTCATCTTCATCAGTTATTAGATACACAGTATTTC
The DNA here is from genome assembly GCF_040938575.1 of Ambystoma mexicanum. NCBI lineage: Eukaryota > Metazoa > Chordata > Amphibia > Caudata > Ambystomatidae > Ambystoma > Ambystoma mexicanum. Next base: position 436,475,384 of record NC_090937.1, read on the forward strand.
ATTGGCTCTCAAAATATAAGGCCCTTCGTTATATGCCTCTCTATAATTGGTTGTCATATTTGTACCCCTCTGGAACATTCAGCTCACTCGCAGCACGTAGGTTAGTACCCCAGGTGTCAGAAGGGTGGACTTTGACAGTGTCTCCCCACCCAATTAGCCCAACATCTCACATCCCTCATGCCGTCTGCCATTCAGATTGTTTTTTGAACTTGGCCTTGCAAAGTATCCTTGCTCCTGAGAATATAAGGGAGTACGAGCACTCACTATCTCAAGTCAAGAGCCACATACCCACCTTCTATTTCTATCCATAGTCCACATGACACGAGACCGCTGTTCAGCTAATTTTCTAGCATTCAATTGTATTAAATTAACAAACTTGGCAGCCATGGTGTGCTTTCTTTGCAATTTAACAAGAAATGATTAAGGGTCTCACGCCTACTGTTCTTCAAGGATAGATAACCAGTTCTTGGCTGCTCCATCCTTTGACACCAGGCCAGACAGCTCTTCCAGGCATTTCCACACTCTTAGCTTCATGTTGCTGCGACACAGCTTTCTGATCCTTCTTTCTCCGTGGTCCTGAGCTTACTAAATATGTGACACCGATGTCCAACAGCAACCCCAGACACGTGTTTTGGTCTGGTTGAAGATGATCAGTAGGGTGGAGCAGGGCAGGACAAATACTGATATGTTTTGGATATTTCTCCTCTGTGAAAGATAGTGAGCTAAAGAATATGGGTAAGGCTCTCGGAACCAGGACTAATGTCTGGCAGAGTGACTCCCAGTACCCCCCTTGTTAATTTGCATATTTTAAGTACCTTTGGGTCTCACCCAAAGTTACTAGGGGAATCCAGACGTGGACCCCTTGCTCATTATTCTTAGAGAGGCACAGCTCCACCCTATTGATGAGGTCCATCCAAACCGAAACACGTGTCTGGGGCTGCTGTTGGTACTCTTGTACAGAGGAGAATTTCCTATAATTTTGGTGCTGGACTGCCCCAGGGCAGGACAAAGACTGATATGTTTTGCATATTTCCCCTCTGTGAAAGATAGTGAGCTAAAGAATCTGGGTAAGGCTCTCACAACCAGGACTAATGTCTGGCAGAGAGACTCACAGGACCCCCTTTGTTAATTTACAATCAGGGGGTGTCAGAGATTTCGTGTTTTTTTGACAGAACAGGTGTGTTTTAACTGCCTTCTTAAAACTTGTAAGCAAGTTGATATGTTTTATTGTGAATGGTAATGCATTCCACTCTCTGGGAGCCAGGGCAGGGAAGCTCCAGCCGCCCTGTTTGGTCAGCTTGAAACAGGGCTGTTTGAATTTAGGATGGCCGCTGGAGTGAGGAAGGCAGGCAGGGTGGTCAGGGAGCAGCTGTTTCATCAGGTACGGGGTTTGGGGGGCAATATAGGACCAGCATTTGTAGGCCAGTGATAGGATCCTATGTGAGATCATGTGCGCAACAGGTAAACAGTGCAGTGCTTTCCTGAAGTCAGAAATGTGGTCTTGTTTGTGTAGGCCAAAACCGGCGTGAACGGTGCTTTACTAGACAAGCTGAAGGGCCTGTATGTTAGCCTTGGTAGTTCCAGACCGGAGACCGGAGGCTAACTTCTTAAATTCATTCAGCAATGCTGAAGCAAGCATGGATCTGTTATTGATGGACATGGAGATTTATAGGGAGGGACGGAAAGCATTTAAAATAAACATAAACGTTCGGTGTCTGCGACTGAGAGCTGGGGCATTTTTCTTTGTGGGTACGGTTTTTGGACTTTGAAACTAAACATCATTGCAGATTTTCTGTAGTGGATTGACTGCATCAAGGGCCTCTGCTGATTGCTGAACACAGACCATCAGCCGAAAATCCCAGTTAGACAGTAGGTCCCTGTGCGAAAATAATAAGGAAGGCACAATAGGGTAGACACATTCAATCAGGGCCCAGTTTGGGACACTGAACCAGTTCAGAAAGTCTGCACTCGAAATGGCAGAGAGACCGGGAATCTGTTTCCAAAGATCTAACAGACCAGATGAGGGGTACCCAGACAAAGTTGGGAGCGGGAGGCTAGAGCAGGGAGTGCAGCGAGGAGGAACACCCCTCCATTGTGTTGCGCAGACTGGCGCCACTGTACTGTCACGAAAAATCCCCCGGGACTCAGCTGCTCGTCTGATACCCATCTTGGGGCTAGCCATGGTTACAGCAGCCCTTGGGCACGTCCATTTGTCCAGAGGCCCGCAAAGTATAACTTTCCACCTAAAACCATCACCCTCCACTCTAGCAAACAGTTTTGGTTTGTTAGAGGGTGCTCCACTTATTGACTGGCTAGATGGGAATACGTCATTCGGGTTATTCAGGAAAGAAACTCGCTTTTTCCCCTTTTCAACATTACCGCTGGTCCCCGCCTTATTTTCGCAGGCTTTGGCTGTGTGGTTCATCATAGAAATGTTGTTGCACAGTGCTTCCAAGGTGTCGTCTTTGTTGCATCCAGCGATGTTTACAGAATCTTGAAACAACATGGAGGACAAGTTCGCAGGCAAGAGGACTGAGTTTCTCTGCTCAAAGTCATATGCAGCAGTTTTACCATTCTCTGTTGTTGGAGTACTTATTAAGGCTTCACAATCGCCTGGCATATGTGAGTTAATGCCTGCTTGCGGATTATCACTATAGTGACAATCCTGTGATTGGGCCATTGGATGGGCCAAATTAACCAAGAAGATGTCCACCATTTTCACGGTTATAATTTCCAGGTCTTGCTCCGTGGCCATTACTGTACAGAGAGCAAATAATGTTTAAATGTTCAAATAGATGTTGTCAAGTAGATATGCTATAGGCAGCGTCCAATTAATATTGTTGCTGCCCTGCAGGATACGTAAATCCTCTTTGTCACTGCTCCTATCGTCGGTTGGCTCTGCACTAGCTGCCACTGCTTTAAGGTTCAGACTGCTAGACATGTTAGACTGAAGTTTGTTGGCATGACTATCAGCAGGAAATCCCATTGAATTACGTTTCAGGTTCCTTCACAGGACTAACAGTGAGCCATTGCCATCAAGTGATTGGGGGAGCACGTCTATCAGACTCTTCTGCCAGACCTGTGGTAGTAGTGTATATTAAGCTGGCCTTTGGCATTGGCTCCTGTGTATCTATTATTAACCTGTTTAACCTCGCCAGGGTAGGAGGGTCATGACCTCTCTGATATGGGTTGAGCCTTAAGCTGGCTTGCTGCAGGAAAGAAGCTGGTGATCATAGGCTGTGCTGGAAGCCAATGTTCATCAGCATGTCTCAACTCCTTTTTGCCCTTCTTAATGTTTGGCGCATGTTTAGGGCCTTTATGCAGGTTCAGAGGGCTCTGGGGTCATTTTCCGATTTTTATGGTTTCACTCAGCACAGACTCTTGATTTTCATTTCCAAAACAATTTGTATTTGTGCTGCGGTCGAGCCGGGTACAGATGTTGCTATTGTGCACACTTTGGATGCTAACATGTGACACACTACTTTGATAAGTACTAGTCTGCTGATGACGACCCAAGTCAGTCCACCCAGCCTTAGATAGCAAAATCAGGTAAATTCTAACTGGGTGTTAGGTGACTAGTATAACACCTTTACCACCATAGCCATTGGCAGGCTTTCTTAACCAGCAGCCAGCTCTAGCCTCTCTCAGACTTCTCGGGTAGCAAAGGTATATAATTACTGCTTGAGCACACAGGCACAGAACACAAACCGCTAGGGGCAGGGACACAAGTAACACGGGGGCACTGTGACACTGGAGGGTTTGGGAGCACTAAGGCAGTAAGGCATTAAGGCAATCCAAGTCTCCCGGAACTCCATGCCTCACTCGTAGCGCCGGTTTACTGGTCTAACCGGTTATACACTGGTCATAGCTCCACGTCTTCAGGGTGCAAAGTCGCGGTGTACAGTGTGACGACGTCCTTCAGCCCCGACTGGCCAAATTGGCTCTCCCAAATTTCCTTTACACTGAAACCTATTAAATATCTTGATGGACATACTACCTTTCAACATTTATTTATTTATTTATCAATATACTACACCTAATCCGTAGGTATCTGGGTGCATCTTAGATTACATTCAATTTCAATGCAGAGTGACATAGTGAATTCAAAACATTCTTATCTTGTAGTTAGTTATACATAGGATTGGCATTAGTCGTACAGTAAGGTTACATAGCAAGACATAGTACAGCGGAAATTAACAGTGTAATTGCAATCATAGGCAGTAGCAGCAATGTGTATTACTACACATGAGCGAAAAGCCAAGTTTTCAACTTTTGTCTAAAAGTCCAATAGGACGGTTCCTCTCGTAAGGTCAGGTGCAAGAAATTCCAAAGTTTCGCCGCTTGTACTGGGAAACTACTGCCTCCTGCGTTTTGTAGTTTACATCTTGTATTGTTAGAAGGTGGGCTTGTGTGGACCGGATAGGTCTGTTGGTTTGGTTTTTACAGAATGTATTAGTTAGGTATTTTGGGGCTGAATTTGACAGAAATGTATGTGTAAGTGATAATGTTTTGAAGGTGATCCTATCTTGCACCGGGAGCTAATCGACATTCTGTCTTTAGCTGTTATGTGATTGGATCCCAGGATATTGAGAGATACTTTCAGGGCATTGTTTTGTAAACCTGGAGTTTTTTTAGGTCCGACTGTTGGTGCCAACGTATAGGGTGTTACAATAGTCCAGTCTGGACAATATGAGGGCTCTTGCTAGAGTTATGCAACTTTCTGAAGAAAGGAAAGGTCTTGCGGTATTGATACGTTTTGAGGTATAGGCCACTGCCGAGGCAGTAGCATTTACTTGCCTTGTAAGTGTGAGGGCTGAGTCACGTTTTGACTTCTTTAGAAACTTTAATGGTGATGTTGTCAATGTTAAAGGATTTAAATTGGGAGTCTAATTTGTTTACTCTATTCTGAGATCTTTTAAGGAGTCATCATTGAGACATAGGCCATTGATAGCCATCCACACCTGAATAATTTGGTAGGTTGCATTAAGTAGTTTAGAATCGGTGTCATAGGAACCGGAGGAGGGAATGAGGATTTGGGTGTCATCTGCATAGTTAGTGTAGGTGACACCCAATTTGTCCAAATGGTCAAACAGAAGCTTAGTAAAAATGTTGTTAAGTGTTGGGGAAACACAAGACCCCTGAGGTTCAGCAGATGCAGAAGGGGCAGAAAGGGCAAATACCTTCATTGTTCTGTTAGATAAGGACTGTATCCATAGAGAGACTGTATCAGAGAATTGGCCAGCTAATGTCAGATGTTTGCACAGGATTTTATGGTCGATCAAGTCAAAGGCCACAGATAAATCCAGTAAAAGGAGGAGAGACAAGTTCCCTCTATCTTTTAGTTCATCCATTTGGATTGGTAAGTCTAGAAGGGCTGACTCTGTGCCATGGCCTGGTGATTGTCGTTGGCCCAAAAGATTGAGATAGTAGTGAACTCAAATGGAGTGATCTGTTTCTGGGGGAGGTCTATTTGCTTGGAGAATTGTGTGTCAAGTGGCAGGATGCATTTTTTATTTTATGTTTTTTTTTATGCAGTAGTGTGATTTCATCTAGCAGAGCTTTTTGTATATTAGTACACCAAATTCCCTCTTTGGTGCATGATTCTTGTGGTGGTACCAGCAATTCTAGTTCGTGAAGGATGGCAAACAGTTCCTTGGTGCCGGAGTTGGCATTCATAATTCTTTCATTGTAAGTAGCACTTTTGGTCAGGATGATGGCAGTTTTATATTTGTTCGATGCTGTCATGAACATTTCTTTATTCACTATTTTTTTTTTTCCCAGTACACTTCAGCTGCTCCTTTGGAGCTACAAAGTGTTTTAAGGTTCATAGTGTACCAAGTATTTAAGTGTGCAAACGGTTCAGCTTTGCGCAATTTTAGGTGGGCTACTTTGTCTACTATCTACTGCTTGCAATAGTGTACGATTATATAGCTCAACCATATAAGATGGGTCCATATAAGCATGACTAGAGTGATTGGTAATCGGGTGCAGAAGAGGCAGTAGTCTCTCAGCTATAATATTCTGTTAGTTTCTAGTGGCTGCTGGGGGAGCTTGGGTGGCACCTGTGTCGAGGAGTGGGGTATCCTGAATGGTGAAAGTAATGATGTGATGGTCCAACCAGGCACCGGGGGGTATTGGAGAGAATCTTAGTCTCACAACTTAGGTCTGATAGCCAGTACGGTGTTCTACCTTTGTTGTGCGTAGGGTTGGTAGTACAGTGAAAGAAGCCTAGTTCATAGATGTTGTTGTCTAAGGCTAAGGCGTTGTCATCCTTGACATCATTATAGCCTAGATTTAAGTCTCCCAGCAACAAAATGTGGGATCCTGGTTTCGTATTCCAGGTGAGGAGTTGAGTGATCTCTTCCTCCTTGGGACTAATACCTTTATCAGAAATCTCATGCCCCAAATATTGCATATTGGATCCTTAAAACTTGCATTTGTCTTTAGTAAGTATCAAACCAGCTTCCTTGGAAATATCTAAAACTTTGTGAATTCTACTATCATGTTCTTCTTGATTCTTTCCTTAAGCTAAAACGTCATCTTGGAAACATAGTACGCCTTGCATATGATGAAATAATTGGTACATTATATGCTGAAACATAGCGGCTGCAGATATAAGACCAGACATCATTCGTTTACATTGGAATAAATCTTCAGTGGCAATGAACGCTGTAACATTTCTAGAAAGAGGATGTAACATTATTTAATGGTATGCAGATTTCAAATCCAAAGTACTCATCACTTTGGCACCCTAATAGTACCCAGCATTTCTGCTATATTAGGCAATGGATGCCTGTCCGGAATCACACATTTGTTCACACACCTAAGGTCTATACATAACCTAAGTTTCCCATTGTGCTTGTGTACTATGAGCAATGGTGAGACCCATTCAGATGATTCCACTCACACCCTGGACTTCCATGTTCTCTAGTTCTTCCTTCACTGCAGGCTTAATTGTCAATGGAACTGGTCTCACTTTCTGTATAACAGGAATGCATCACTCCTCATGCACATTTTGTGTGTAACATTCTTTAAACTGCTGAGTTCCTCTCGAAAAACAGGATGTTCGTCAAATAATCCAGATGATGTCTCTTGGTCCACAGGATAAAAATGGTTTCCTTGGCATTAGGATCAAGCTTGATTTTGTGTCTCTTTTGATAAGACCAGCTCAGAAGTGGGTACATTCCTTTCTTGGAGACATACATTTCTCCTTTGGCTGTTCTGTCCTTAAACTTCAAAGTCGACCAGAACCAACCTTCTAATTCAATGCGTCTTCCACCATAAGCAACTGGTTTGATATCCACCTCCTTTAATGTAATACTTCCTTTGCAACTTTTCTCTAAGATGGCTTTAGGCAACAAAGTATATGGGCTCTGGAGTCAATTACCATACTGAATTGTGTGCCTCCAATTTCTATTGTTGTCATGGGTTTTTCAACATTTGCATCCTTGTCTTTCACAATATTAACTTCTGAATCCTCAACGGTGAAGGTACATTCTTCCAAGTACTCACAGTGTTCATCAATGCAATCTATGTTCTCCATCTTTGTTCTACAATAGTTGGTAAAACGTCCTTTTTTTAACATCTTTTGCATATTTCTCTGATGCCAGGACACTTTTCACTACTGGCTAGATGATGTATACTATCACATCGTTAACACCTTCTTCTCTCATTATCTCATCTCCTCTCTTTGAACCTGGTTCCCTTTTTCTTTGGAATACTTTCTTTTTTTACACTTTGTTTCCTTTTGATGACATTCTTGAAGTCCTAAAACTTCTGGTATTTGTGGAATTTCTCCCTTCTTTGTTTCATTTTCAACTCTTTTTTTCTAACTTCTTCACACATTTGTTGGTGTGTTCAACTTCCTTTGCAACTCTAAGCACTTCTTCTATTGATGGATTGCCTTTTCACCAGAGTGCTTCTCTCACTTTACTATCATTGCATTCTAGCATAAACTGATCTCTTAGTCTCTCATCCAAATTATTCCCAAACTCGCATGAAGTAGCTAGTCCACAAAAAGCTGTAATAAATTGTTCCACAGCCTCCCCAGCTTCTTGTTTCATTTGCCGAAGCGGTATCTTTCAAGAATAATGCTCACAGATTTTTTGTAATGCCGATCCAACATTTTAATACATTTCTCATATTCTGTAAGCCCTGACAATTCTTTTAAATAACGTGCTGTTGCTTTATTTGCCTTTTAAATAAACTCTTCCTTTAAATAACGTGCTGTTGCCTTATCTGCCTTCTCGTATATATATATATTTGTATATATATATATACTGTGCTGCGCTGCTGACTGTATTGTGACTCGTGCAGTCGTATGAGGTATGGCCGCGTGCTGCGGTTGCTTTTCAGACCATAATTACAGTCTGATAATATCTTTAAAACAGTATTAAAGATTGTTTTAATGCTGCACAGTGCATGTAACTTACTACGTGATCGAACGCTGAAGCGTGCATTCATTATGCAATCTGAAGTACTAGGGTTCACAACTTGCAAACGGTTATTCCGTTCATGCACTTACACTTTCTCTGCATATGAGCATAAAAAATAATTTAGCTGCAAGATATGAATTGATAGAAGTGACAAATCGTATTTGTGCACCATGACATATGATAACATACTTCTTTCTTATGAAATGGTCCTGAGGAACTAATTGGCTGCTACCTAATAGTTGACTGATAAAATATTACCTGGACAAAGCCCTGAAGGGCAAAACATTAGCACATGCTCTAATGAGTAAATGTAGGTCGGTGACTAAGAGTATGTGTTGAGTTGTTAATAATTGATTTTGATATGTAAAGGTGCTAACTTATGTGTAATTTCAGGTACCAGCTACATTGTTTGAAAATAACAACATACTTTTCAATTACAGCGCATCTGGTATCTGGATATTCTTTTTAAACTTTTTTATTTACCTTTTGAAAGCAATCTGCACTTCACAGAAAGGCAGGCCAGCGTATGAGATTTCTTTTTAGAGATTTCCTTTTCTCTGCCAGGTACCTCAACATGTTTCTTTGCACAATTGCACTGGGGCTGCGTTATTGAGAATGTGAGTTAATTTGCCATAATGTTGAGGGAACAGAAAACACATAAGAGATTCTGTGAAAATTGATAAAGGTGGTTTGGATCAAAAGTGGTGGGCATTAGTAGCAGGTTGATCAACTGTGTGATGCAACATACCACTTGCTTGAGCACAGTGATTGAGCCGTAAGAGATTGGAGAAATGTGTGTTGGACCAGTTTATTTGAACATGTACACTTAAGTTGATTTGTTTTGGGAGAAAAGAAAAACATTTAAGGGTGCTGTGAACGTTGTTGGAGGTGTTGACAATCACAGATGATGGGCATTAGTGGCAGGTTGATTGGCGATGTGAATAGACTATGTGAGCAGTAGGATGTATGATTAGTTTGCTCTTGGCCAGGTGATTTGAACAAGTGCACTCATGCAAAAACAAGCAGTTGAATTGTTCTGGGGAACAGAAAAACATTGGGGGTGATGTGAATAATGTAAGAGGTGGTAGTGATCACAGATGGCGGGCATGAGTGGCAGGTTGATTGGCTTTGTGATGCAACACACCACCTGCTTGAAAGCAGGTGGACTCAAGAGGAATTTGATTTAAGATGTGTGAAGATTTCAGCTACTTTAAGTAGTTGATTAGAAGGCAGGTGCAAGTGCATACATCTCTACCTCTTTTTGAAAAATAGGCTGCTAGTGTCTGTAGTGTTTGAGGCAAAGAAAACACCAACTAAGATATCCTCAGATCCAAAGGTCAAATATTGGAGTGGAGAGGAAGGCTCCAAGGAAATGTTGCATAGTTCACTGCAGAAACAGTTTCTGCTGTAATTGCTGAGGATGCACAAATCATGAGTCTTAGATTGGTATCACCTTGGTCAATAACCTCAGGTTGTGCAACCATCACTGCTACAATTACTGCAAGCATTCAAACTCAGGTTGTGGGCGAGGTTACTAGTCCTTCCAATGTCATCTCTGCCTTAGTTGTTTCTTCCACTTCAGTGCAGCCATCTAAAAACCCCAGCTTCCCTAAGATCAGAGTCAGGAACAAGAGGGGATGTGTCCCATGCTTCCTTGTTGTAGCAGACCAGCATAGGTGTCCAAGTTCTGCAGAAGTCTGCTGAGATGCCATCTGAAGAGACTGCCACTCAATATATGGCAGAAGGAGGAGATGTTCTTGAGGGGGGATCGGATTTGCATCTCGCTGCATTAGGTCAGGGGCAGCAGATCCATGCCCAATTGCCCATGTTAGAGGAATAGGATGTTTTTCAGCCTAGAAAACCCACTGAATCTCCCACACATCTGACTACTCTGGCCTCTGATTTTGATGATGGCAATGGTGGTGATGATTAAGTTGATGATGATGACCAGAATGTTGACTAACCCCTCTCCTCACATAAGAGAATGCTGGTAGAGGTTTGCATGGCTACAAGCACTAATACTGTGTCAAACGCCAGCAGTGGCCCAATGGGAGGGTTGGAGGAACAAGCACAGCCTGAATTATGCACACCTACTACCACCACAAACCCTGCATGGGTTCAGAGTGCAGAAATACCATGACAAAAAACTTGTTCTTTGGAAGCTCTGTTTGCAATACCTCAGAGATCCTGAGGTGGCAGTGGTGTATTTCAATCACCAGACCAATGGCGGACAAGTGCTAACAATCAGCCTAACGCGGACAAGTGCTTACAATCAGCCTAACGGGTTATGCCCGAGCAATATTTTTTAACAAGAAGAGGATGGATATTTCAATTACCAACAGCTCCTATCGTACCTTCAGAGCAACCAGTACCACCTCTTGTACGTGTGCCCTTTGTGGAGCACCCTGTTCCCTCTTCTTCTGCCTCTGTTCAACTGTCAATGACACCAACTGCATGCCCACTTTGCATATCTATGGTGAGGAATGTCATTGAAAATGGTCACAAGCATGAACTTGCTATCTGCTCTTGGTGCAGGAAATATGTGTCCCGTAAGATGCCAGTGTCCAATCTGGGCATGTACTCAATGATGGGCCATATCTAGTGATTTCATGCACATGTGTGGGACCAACATATTAAACAACATATCACTGGGAGCCAGTGAATACTCAGTGGCATGCTGGCACTGACCTTCCCTGTGAACACAGAACGGGGAGGTGTGTCATTCCTGCAGCAAAGTAATGTGTTTCCCAGTGTGATCAGCATCACCTAAACACAAAATAATGCACGAGAACAATGACTATGATCCAGCCAAGCCTCAATTCATTCAAGCATTTTCAGAAATATAATTGTAACCATTCACGAGTACAGCTGTCTACAAATAATAGAAATAGCATATTCGTGGCCAGACTGACATATTTGTCCATCAGCACACCTAGCATAAAGGCCTGGTCTGTTGTGCTGACCCCCCTTTTAAAACATGCTTGAAGGTCACTAATGCAGTTCACCCCGGTTACCCATTCCTCAAAACTGTTCTGAACCAGCAGTGCCAAAAATGTTGCTGTGGCATCTAGCAGGGAAATAGGGATATAATTGGCTGGCTGGTTTTGACCTCCTCCCCCACCCCCCACCATCACTTCCTATATATCGGTACAATCTCTGCCTGTGTCCAGATGTCCAGGATTTAGCCTAGCTTGCAGGTGAAATTAATTAGGGAGAGGAGGTAAACAGACCATTCTTTGGGCTCCAATGTATACACATCAACTGGTATCTTATCCGGACCTGGCGCTTTACCCGCAAGTTGTGATCTTAGGGCATCTTCTACCCCCTTAAGAGTAAACTCCAGGCAGATTCCCTCACCCTAAACGAGAATAACTGGTGGTGCTCTTCCATGTTTCTTTCTATCCTCTTTTTATAGGTTAGAGAAGTAACCAAACCACACATCCTCTGTGATTGCCATTTCAAATGGATCATTCTCCTCCCTGTCCCCCATGCTGGTGATCTGCCAAAACGAGTTTTGGTCCTTCTCTCTGAATGCCTGGTTACACTTCTCCCATCTGTCAACAGCGAATCCTTCTTTTTGCCTTTTAAACATGTATTTCTATTCAAGTATAATTTCTGGAATAGTTGCTTACTCTCCTTTTATAATTTTACGCTCCTGATCAAACCACCCATTATATCTTTTCTTTACCCCCCTAGTTAAGATGGCTGTACAGGGTTGGGTCGAGTGGTTACAGAGACTCCTGGTTATAGTGGCATTGGCATCCCATCAATCCTGGTCAGCTGCTCTATCTTGGGAGAATACTGCTTCCAGAGGTAGGAAGATTTCAGAGATCAGCTGTTGTTTGTGGTTGTTATCATAGTGCCAATACATGGGGGTTCCCTTGTGTTCTTAGCCTCTTTGATCATTATGTCAACAGAGACTGGGTGATGGGCGCTTTCACTCCTACAATGGATGTACAAGCTATTCAACAATTTCCAAGTCTATGAGGATATAGTCGATGTAGCTCAAAATAGTACCTTTTTGTAAGTGTAGGATACTGGTAAATCTCCTACTGTTCAGCCAGTACATGATCTGACAACTGACTTCCATTCTGAAATGATCTGTGAAGTCTACCAGCTCGTCACATTGCTGGAGCTGTAAATTGAAGTGCCCCACAATTGTGACTAGATCACGATTGCCATTGGTAAGTGTATGATTGATCGTTAACCATGGTCCAAGATGTGATATGGTTAGCGTGGCATTTTCCCATAGGGACAATTATATAAATTGGCAAGGAAGATGTTTTGGGAGTTTGGCAAAACAATGGTCAGGCACATTAAATCTAAACAATTGGTTGCATGCACAATAACTCGGGCACCCTGACTCACTCCTAGATTTGCTAGCAGAGATGCCAAAACGCATGTAACCCACCAAACTCAGAGACTTACATGCCCATGGCTCTTGTAAGCAAACAATATATATCGTTGCTGGAAAAAAAGGTGAACCAATTCTCATCTTCTAAATTCTTAGCCAGGGCAACAATATTCCAGTATTCCAGCTAACAAGACTCAGTGAGTGGGGATTAGGGGTGCATGATCGAGTGGTACTAGCTTGGGGGAAGGAGACAGAATTAGTCAGTGGGGAAAACTTGTGAGATCCTACTCCGATTGCTCTGCACAGTTCGCTCAGCCATGCGACATGAGTTCGAAGTTTTCCTTTAACTTAAATGTGTGAGTCCCTCTGGGGCAGCTTCTATGATTGATGGCTGTGATGTTTTGATCAATGCCCTCTCGTGGAGCCCTATCTAAAGGTAATCATAGTAGGGTGCAACCTGGGTCCTGGCGGCACTCAGCATAGTTGATGTCATCTCTGATAATTGAGCAGCACCCCTTTTTAGCGTGAAACTAGCGAATGAGTGAGTCTTTTCCTTTATATTGGCCACTGGCAAAATATATATGTAAAACCTTTTGCATGTGATTTTTACTCTGTATGAGATATAATCCTGTTATGGAAGCTGACCACCAAACAAGTGTTGCTGGTAAATGGGTGCAGACACATACTACTGAAATCCAACTCAAAGCAAAGGATCGCAGAATTAGGATCTAGAAAAGTGTCAGTCGCTTTATGCACTATTTCTCAATTCCTCCTTCCATGCCACCTCACAATAGAAAAACAAAACAATGTGCATGCAACCCACGCTTTGCAGTCAAAAAGTAAGCAACTCATAAGAGGCCCACTTGCTAACTGCTATTTTTTGGGTTTTTTAAATGCGCCTATACACAATGGGCCTCATTACGAGCCTGGCGATCGGGAAATAAGGGTGCCAGTAGCAACGTACCGGCAACCTTTCTGGAACGCCAGACTCCGAGTATGCCTGCAGGGCCCGTTGCTTCCAGTAGGTCTGACCTGCAGCGGGCACCAGCTTTTCAGAAGCACTGGCTGCTTCAGCAACGCTTCCATGTCGCCATTCCCTTGGAGTCCTGCTGGGACTCCACTGGAATGGGGAATTACACTATCCGTCGTTTGATATCCCGGGACGCAGGGACTTGTAATATTTCAGTGGCACTAGGATATCAGGTGGCGGAACGGTGTTACGAGTTCAGCAGCAATGGCAGGTTGATGTCAAACTCGGAATGAGGCCCAATGTGTTTCATGGCTCAACAAGACAAGGGTGTGGGACAGGGATGACAAAGCAAAAACAGTCCTACTAGGTCTTGTGGTATTCGGATCGTGAAAGTGCAGTAACTGGAGTGCAGGGGAGAAGGGAGGGGGGAGTGCTGGAGGGTTAAGCAAGTGCCGGGGAAGGTCAGGTGGGCACAGCCCAGGGAGTGTATGGGCGAGGCTCCACATGCTAAGTGCGAGGAATGGGGCTGGAACAGCTCAAGGGGTGCATACCCAGCCAGGATAGTGCAGGGGAATGGAGCCCAGAAGGGCAAGTGCAGATTAAGGGGGTTCAGAGGAGACCAAGTGCAGGCGTAGACTTGTAGGGGAGGGCCTGTTGCCCTGTAAGAATCTGAAGGAACCAGGCAGCCAGCCAAGAGGCAGAAGGGGTGCATTAGCTGGGGAGGGAGAGCAGGAAGGAGGAAGAGAAAAGGAGGGTCTTGAGAAGCTTCCAGAATTTAAGAGATCCGGCTAAAGGCTGAGAAGGGAAGCCATTCCAGAGGGAGGCACCTATGGAGGAGAGAGATCTACCCCACACTCTCTGCTTGGAGAAGCATCTAATCTGCAGAGAGTTGGAGCTAGAAGACAAAAGGGCTCTATCAGAGAGGTATTTAGGGAGAGAGAGTTGGATGTAGCAGGGTCCCAGGCCCCATAAATCCTTGTGGATGATGCAGAGGGTGTTGAACTTGATCCTCTCAACAACCGGAAGCCAGTGGAGAGATTTTAGGGCTGGAAAGATGCAGTCCCTGGGCTTGAGGCCAATGATAAGACTTGCAGTCCTATTCTGGATTGGTTGAAGGGGGAGAAGGGAGGAGTTAGGTAGCTTGAGGAAGAGGCTGTTACAGTATTCCAGGACCAGAGCTCTGGAGACAGTGAGTTTCTGGGGGAAGGTGAGGAAAGGAAGAATGCCTCTTAGGAGATTCAGCTGAATATTGGCCTTCTTGGCAATGTTTTTTGCCTCACAAGAGGGTGAGTGGAGGGGGCCCATGGAGGGAAGACAGACAGTAGGAGGGAAGGAGGGAGCTGGAGTCCCAATGAGAAGGATCTCAGTCTTACTGGCATTAAGGCAGAGATCGTTAGCTGATCACAATGTCTGAACAGCTGGCAGACAGGAATGAGAGAAGAAGAGGAGGCTGAGGAGGAGGGAAGCTTGAAGGAGCGTTGCATGTTGCCCACATAACACTGGAAGTTAGGAGAGAAGGCAGAGATCAGGTGGCTTAGGGGGACAAGGTAGATATTGAAAAGCCAAGATGAAAAAATAGAGTCCTGAGGGACACAAGAGGTGGAGAGTGAAATGGAGGAGAGAAAAGGGCCCACTTGTACCTGGGAAGGTCGTTGGCAGAGGAAGGAGGTCAGCCAGTCCAGAGCCAGGTGCCTGATGCCATGGATATAACACAGCTGATTTATAACGGTGGCATGATTGACAATATCAAAGGCAGAGACAAGGTCAAGAAGGATGAGAACGGAAGGAGAGTTGGATTCGAGATTAGTGAGAAAGTCATCACAGGTGTTCAGGAGTGCAGTTTCCGTGCCTCTGGCAGTTCTAAATCCAGACTGGTGGTTGTGGAGAAAACCAACAGATTCATTATGGTGGATAAGCTGGGAGATAGCCAGCTTCCCCAAGAGTCTGCCCAGGAAGAGGGTAATGGAGACAGGGCAGTAGTTAGCCAGAGAGTGTGCACAAGGAAGTGCTTGAGGAGTGACGGGAAGGGTCCAGTAGCAAAGGAGTGATTACAGAAATCAGCCAATGCTGGATCAGGGGAGGCAATGTTGTCCTTGATATTTCTGGAGGAGCAGGGGAGCACCGGTTTGGATGAGACTTTTATAGAGCAGACTTGTCTAGAAAACTCTTAATAAGGGAGGAATCCCGGTAGTCACTAGTCCATCAGAGGGTGGAAGCAAGTGTCTACTCTGCCTATACCCGGGAAAGGGAAGAACATCAAAATATATAAGAGACAGAGCTCAATTAACAGGTTGCTCAACCAAAAAGGGGTTCCTAAAAAAACATATATAAACTTTAATTAAATACACATAAAGAATCAATGATTCTCACAATTAATAACAATCCTCATAAATTCCTATACACTATTACAAAAAAGATCTGTTAAGATCATCACATAAAAAACAAGGATTTTGTTAATTACAATCGAATGGTGAGTTAACATAAAGTGCAAAATACATTCAGCAGAAAGCTGGCAATGTATCAGTTTCTAATCACTATTACATAACACAAGTTGTTATATCTCTGTATTAATCCAGGAAGTTGTCTCGACATGTTTCTGTTCTTACAGAGTTACTCAGAGAACATTTATCAGGAGTGCTGTCATAATCATGAAAATCCAATTTAAAATAATTAACTGTTTCATAAGTGGAACATAATAGTGTACACATGCAGCCTGTAGATTAAAAGAAAAAGGGAAAAATGAGGAACTAGAACTATAGTTAAAATCCATTTGTCATATTCCCCGAGGGGTGAATGAGAGGACCAAACTTCAAGTTTTTATTACCTTTCATGGTGCTTGTGGGGGCTCACAACATATGAAATTCAGGTTGTGGTAAGCTATTAAGTAGCTAAAGACCTGTAATAAATACATGAAAAAACCACGATAAGTGGTTTTCAAATGAGCTAAAAAACAATGCTCGAGAAATTCAGCAGTTACAGATAGAAATGGTAAGGTGATGGGAATATTCGGCTCACCTGTATGGTATATATTATGTAGTAAACTTCAGTCGAATGAGACACAGCCCTTTGAGTGGCTCTGCTTCGAAAACGGGCCACTATGAGTAGTTATAATTCTTAAATCACCAGCTCCATCTTAATTGGACTAAATAGTCACTATAAGGGAAAGAAAGTAAGAAAGTATAGCCAATGAATTGGGTGCACTCAGCATTCGATCACTGTTAACCTAGAATGCCTGGAGTTAGTACCCAGAGAAAAAGAGAGTGCACCACCGAGAAGTGTAGGAACGTGTAAAACCGCCCAGTGCTATCTCAGTAAGCATATAGATGAAGCTCCGATGATTGAGAGTAGATACCCGCACCAGAAAACAACTGCGAGTGTACATAGGACATCATCGGCACTAAGATGATACCATCTCACTTCAGCCCATAAGGCACTGGTGGAAACCGGAGGAAAGCCCATTGTTACGTATGAATAATCGCCTGTGAAAAACTCGGCTATTTGATAATTATTCGCCCCTTGCCACCATAATTTAGTGGATAAATAGAAGAGAGGACCGGCGCCCAAGTGTCTGATTCTGACTTGGCAGGAATTTGGCTTATCGCCTAATTTCTTGGCTGGCTGATCACAAGTCTGAGTATGAAGCCTGCGGGCATGGAAACATCCATATCTGGCCACCTCTCGAGTCTCGGTCTGCAAAAAATACAGCCTGAACTCACATAACCAGTACCGAAAAAATATATGGCATTGACCTCCCCATATGAATTCCTGGTCAAGGTTTGCCAATTCAATGAGCCATAGAATCATCCATAGAATTATGCGGCCCACCTAGATGCTGCAGGTGGAGTGGATGAATAGAGAATCCTGACTCTGAGAGACTTAGATTGTAAAATATTTTCCAACCCCCATTAGACCCATTTGTGCTCTGATTGTGTTTGTGTCATTAAAGAGTTGATTCAAGGCTTGGTTTAATCAAATATTGGTTTTTGGTTGATATCTAATCTTATCCCTGTTTTGGCAACTCCAGCCTGATCATCGGCATGCAAGAGAAATCACTCATGGTGTCTTAATCACACATTACTATTGAAAGAGAAAATATACCCATTCAAAAATTGTTCATGGTCAATTCACCCTTGCACTCCAACCCTTAAAACAATTAGGATGTGTGTACATGCTCACTTATTTTTATTTATTTTTTTTTTTTTTATTTTTTGCATTTAATTATTTTACAATTTTTACAAAATCTTTCTCCTGACTTATAATTTTAAGGCAGTTGTGATTGTGAATCCAGGATTTTGTGAGATTAAAATTCTCCCCTTTCTGTGCTTGTTTCTTTGAAATCTGTTTGTTCTCGACTTGATTTTCCTTCCAGCTCTAACCCTTCGAAGAACTTGGCTGTTGCTACTGTCAATGTTGTGGATTCTCCGCTCATTAGCATGTTCCACCAATCTTCTTCACTGGTGGTAAGATGTTTCATTCTATGTGGTCATAAATAGGTAGTTCTGAGACTGTTTGTACCCGAACAGTGAAGAAGTAGGTATCGCACTGTTTCGATTTCTAGGGTGTCACAGTATCGACAGTTTTTATCTTGAACCTGTTTTCTGAGGTATAACATTTCTTTCGTCTTTAGAATGTTCAGCCGTGCTCTCAAGAAAATTGTACGCAGTGGTTTATCTGGGAATTGTTTTAAGTAGTTCCTTGTCTCGTCCAGCCTTTGGGTGTTGATTGTATGGTGACTCTGTGGTGTGTACTTCTCAGCTTTTTCCAAGGTCTCGATCCAATCGTGGATTTTTAGTTTTTTCTTGATTTTCTCTGGGGTATGTTCTATATCCCATTCTGAACATCCAATTTTTTCTGACTGGTCTAGTAGGTTTTTGTACCATTTTGTCATCATAGTATTTTTTTGATTCGTCATTTCTTGATAAATGATGTCCAGAATAGTAGGCCGAGGAGTTCTTAGAAGTTTTCCCAAGAATGGGAGACCGTTTCTGACTACCACTGATTCCAGTGATTGAAGACATAGCTCTCTTCGGATAACTGCTGTTGGGGTAGAATTGGGTAGTCGTAAGACTTTGCGCCAAAAAGCGCCTTCCAATTTTGTCCACAGTGTTGGAGGAAAATGTGGTTAATGCTGGAGTGACTTTGGCTTTGACGAATTTTAGTACTGGGAGGATGGTGAATTTTCCGAATTTCCTTTCCAAGAGTATTGCTTGTGCAGCCAATGTTTTCATCTTTAGGATGAGGTGTTCTTGCATCGATAGTTCTATTTGGCTGCGAGATATTTTCACTCCTAAGTATGTGAAGGTTTTCACTGTCTCCAGCTTTTCTGAGTTTGCAAACCATTGGGATCTTTTAGTTGGCCTAGTTGATTTTTCCAAGATCATAATTTTGGTTTTTGCTGTATTCAGATCTAAATCGTTCTTCTTCAAGTAGCTTATGAGGCCGTCTAATTGACGCTGCAGTCCAATTGGTGTTTGGTCCAGCAGAAGGATGTCGTGCGCGTAAAGCAGTCTTGTCACTTTCGACTCTCCTATTTTTGGAGGAAAGGAGCGTGTATCAATTTCTGCATCCACTATGTCTGCCATGTATGCTTTATAGAGAGCCAGAGCCATAGGGCATCCTTGTTTGACTCCTCTTGCTGTTTGTATACTTTCTGACAATAACCCCGCTTCATTCAGGCGTACTCGGATCGAGGTATTGCTATATAGTGCTTTGATAGGTTCGAGGAGTGAAGATGGACACCTTTGTTTTTCCAATTTTTTCCATAGTTTTCTCCTGTTTACACGGTCGAAGGCTTGTACCAGGTCGATCGAAGCTATGAAAATTGTTGGGTAGCCCTCGAAGACTCTGGCCTTCAGGATACTGATCATCATAATGTTGACCGCAGTGCCTAGATTTTTTTCAAAGCCTCATTGCAGTGGATCTGCTGTCTTTGCCACTTTCTGCCAGTCTTGAAATTTCTCCAGCACCAGGGATCCGAAGAGTATAATCAAATCCACCATGAGCTGCAGTGTTCCATCAAAAAGAATGAAAAGATTTATGTTGCATATAGTAATCCAACCATTCTCAGCAAATTATGCAGATATAAAATTAAAGTAAATCCACTCTTTGCCAAAGAAGTCAAAGCTCTTATTCTAAATAGAAGTGCCAGTTTGGGGAAAAACAAGAGAAAAACGCTCATAGCCTCAGACCTACTACCAAATGTAATAGAACTAAAGTTGCGGCCATTGAAGATAAAGAAAACAATACTTTAACAAATGTTAGTGGGATCGCTTAATTCTATAAAAATCTTCAGAATACGCCACCCAGATAAATTGGTCAAGGCAATATCAAGGCCGCAGAAGGCCCCATTACTGAAGCTAAGCTTCCAAAGCAAGTAAGTCACTAGCTAAATGGAAAAGAAACAGGGCCAGATTGGTTCCCTGCAAAGTTCTACCATAGGTTTTCCAGCATGTTAGCTACCTCACAGCATGAACACCTCAAACACAGAATTGGTTGTGGGATGCCACATGGGCCCATCTTAGAAATCAAGCTGATAGCCTTTCCCAAACCTAAATAAGATCCTACAGAGAATAAAAACTATAGGCTGATCACAATATTGAACCAGGATAGTTAACTCTTTGCAAAAATGCTTGCGGACATAAATACCACAAGTCTGGAAGAGATGGTTATGTCAGAAATTATATGATGTGATATGATATAGCATTTATGACATGCCTATACACAAATATTTCAAGGAGCGATGAGGCAAAGGAGGGGGAACAGAGGGAAGACAGAGACAACGATCTTACTCGGCCAGATCAAGGGCAGGCTTGTGTCTGATAATACCCTAATGATCTGCAACCTTGTATATATTGCTAACACAGGTAAATAATCAATGACTGTCATGGCTTTAGATGCAGAGAATTCCTTTGTCTAGGTCGAGAAGAGCAAATTGTTGCAGATGATGAAATGGGCGCCGAGTAGATCAAAAATAATATAGATTATCAAAGCAGTATACTCCAAACCATAATCTAAGTTTCATGTGAATGTCACCTCTTCAGATAGTTTCTTTCTTACCTGTGGAGCGCATCCAGTTTGCCCACTGTCAATGACCCTAGCCCTTGAACCTTACGCCTTAGAATTGGCAATAATCCTATAATTCAAGGAATCCAAGCAGAACACCATAGGATCAATATCTCTGCATACATGCATGGTGCATTTTTGTCAGAAAATCCAATACCTCTATTTCTTCCCTGATGACTTTGATGAATGCATATAGGGCAATCTTGGGTTACAGAGAAAACTGGGACAAGATGGAAGCCCTGGGTATGAATCAGGTTTTCTTTGTGGTGTTGTACCGACATGGAATAATTGAAAAACAGATTACATTTAATACTTAGGTGGCATGTTTTACCCAAACTTTGAATTGACCAAGTGGGATAATTTATAACATAACCTCCTGCACTCAAACAACCATGGAGCCCACAACACCGGCCCTTGTGGTAAAGGTCCGAATCCATAGAGATGATTATTGTACCCCTAGTACTTGCGGTTGACATATTTCATACATTGGATAAAGCCCACTCCAATCAAACCTTTGGGTAGGTAAAAGACTGCAAATGTAATGTTTAAAGCCTAAGCAAGTTCTCAAAACATGACCCATTAGGAGCAGGAAGCAGGTATGGAGTCGTGCTTTAAGTGGCAGACAATGGTGATGATGAAGAGTAAGAGAAGAATGGTCCTGTACTTCCAATTCAGTGTCTATTTTGCAATATTTTGGGTTGGCTCTAGAATACTTTGTATTGTACGCCACAGAAAATGCACCAAATGAAACTCCTAGTTTTTGATTTCTGTTGGTTCTGCAATCGCCTCTTTTGAGCATATTAGCATATGATGTTTTCCATGCTAAAGGGTACGCCTCTAATGGTGTTCAGTATTGCAAGTCTGCTGTGATATTCTGCACATTAATTCCCGTATCAGCTGGTTCCTATTGCTCACCAGAAGTGGTCAATGATGTCAATCAAAAGCTGTTAAGAATGTTATTGTCTATTGCCATCAAAGGTATTCCATAGAATTGGAAAGATTACTCCAAAATAACTGAATGTGCTTGGTGATACCACCATGCCATACCAAAGATATAGAGTACTATAACTCAGATGCTGATCTGGCCATCACTGAGCAAAGGAGAACTAGGTGGACTCTAGTGATACACTTTGCAGAGTGCTTTATCATTCTTGAACATATCAAGGAGGGTATTGGGTAAGATGCAATAAGTGTTAAAGTACAAATCTAATGATCTCCTATCCTGACCTTAAAGACAAGTTTATTGTACTAAGTACTAGATATGGCTGCAGATGTACCTTTCTAAGTTCTCTGTTAAATACATGTCAACATTATCCCTTCTATTCAGGAGACACTATTTCAGTCCTGAACTTGTAGTCCTGTATTTGTGATGGGTAAATTCTCTGTAGCATAAAAGGGAGCGATCACAGTCAATGGGTGGCTTATGGAGAATGGGGTTGTTATGGAAGACAGAAGGAAACAATGTGTTTCTAACTAAACCTGCCTAGTCCCCATCTGTGTCTAGACAACACTGATGGGCTGCTTATCAAACAGGGACAGGAAAAGAGAGTAAAGAGAATTTATTTTTGAATAAACTGTACGATCTAAGTGATTGTTTCAACCCCATTGGTCCATCGCCACTCATATTCATGCAGCAATGTACATAATAAGGAGTGTTAAAAAAGAATCCCCTAAGGCAGTGCTTTCAGCTTTCTATTTGTGGGTACTCCGTAATTTAATATTCCATATACTAGCTGAAAAAAACCAGGGAGACTTGGGTTAAAATACCAACACAGGTCTAAGCACCGACAAGGAAAACGAGAGCCAAGTAAAGTGGCACTCTCTGCTGGGGAAAGACACAAGGTGAAGACAAATACATACACCCGAAGCGTCTGTCTGGTAATTTCTGATGGGCAGTACACGTGTGAAAGAGGGGTTGTTAAGAGTGACAGTAGGGTGAGTATAACCTCCACTCAATAACAACCACTGTCTACCGGTTTCAGTGGTTCAATTGTGGATTTGACCACTTTAATCAGGACAGTCTTCAAACAATCATCTGATACACAACAGAATTCAGTTTCCAAGACGGGAACGTGCGGTATACTTTACCCGACTTCAATTGCCAGGAACTAGAGAGCTCACGAGTGAACCTAAGGACATAACAAACAATCCCAGGTCACTATGTTGCTAGAGCTCCAAATAAATTGATTAAGAAATAGCAATATCATTAATGCCTTTCTTAAAAATACAGTCTTACAAGAAACACGATCCAATACAAATAAAATTCCTGAACAATGAGCAGTCACTATTCAATAACAGTGGGTGAAAAACTTGTGTCTTGCTGGGCGGTGCCCAGAAGATGCTATAAAGCCTTATGATTGCTGTAAAGGCCAAAAGGACTAACCTTCCAACATCCTAGGTCATGCTCCATAGTCCCTGTAATGTGCTGAAGTCAGGTGGAGGACGTCTGCAATTGCGTTCTTAATATAGCTTGCAAACACGTATCAGTTGCTTTGTGCCCCACGCTTACCTTCGTTACCACTTCCCCTCACTCTCTACAAGATGTGATGGCCCACACCTAGTTAAAGTTTGAACATCTAATTATTTGAGATTGTTTAACTAATGTATTGGTCTAGCTGATGAATTGAAGCTGTTTTCACAATTATTGTTTCATGAAGTATTTTTTTAATGTCTGAATTATACAAGATTAACTTTTGGTCCATTTTGGTAGATTTTAATTGTTGTATTATTTGTATTCCCAATGCCTTTCTTCTTAGTATGTTTAAAAAATCTAAATCGTACTGCCCGCATTGCTGCATTGTGACCCTGGATCCATTGTTGTGTGTTTTCACATCTTTTGAGTCTCTTTAACAGGAATTTGGACTTGCTTCCTCCTTTTCTCTGGAAAAATAATAGTCGTAGGATACAAAGGGGAAAAGGAGGCAACAAGACAGAATTGAATTAGAAACAAAACCAAAGCACATCTTATGTAACAAAGCGGAGGGGGGCACAGTGTAGACAGTGGGCAGGTAAAATATTTTGCCTGTTTAATGTTTCTCCAGACAGATGTATGTCTCTTGCTGGAGGGGAGTGGAGTGGATAGACAGGATGTCAGGACAGCATTTAGAATGTGAGGAAATGGATGGGCCAGTGTTATGTAGTCACACTAGTCATGGTTACGCAGTATGTAGAATGTACCATCTTTGTATGTATCCTCCCCGGTGGTGTTAGGCTCCGGGGGCTCTAACATTAAATCCTGTTCAAGTAATCTGTGCTTCTGCATTATTTACTACATTTGGCGACAAGCAGTTTACCTGTATAAAGAGCCCCTGGAGTTGCGATCTGTGAGTATGAACTGCACAGCCGCGGACATCAAGGGAAGAAAGAGAGTGAGGACCCGGTCACCGTGTCACACGACACTACGAGTTGAGAGAGGGCTGGAGGGACAAGGCATTCCCTCAGACCACATGTAGAGGAGCACCAGGGAGCTGCCCACGCATAATAAAAAGAGGGGAAAATAAGCTGTGATACGCAGCTCCAGCATTCCGCGAGTGCACGGCGTCATTCAAGTCTCAAGATACTCCAGCAACGGCAATTTCGCTAGAAAAAAGGACCCTAAGGCGTGCCATAACGTGGTGGCCATTTTCTAAATAAGTGTTTCAGCTCGATGTAACCATAGAAACCATGCTACGGAACGAGAGCAAGCAGTAAAACGACATGAGGATGCAAAACCATATCTATTGATAGGAATAGTGACTCCAAACAACAATAGTGAAACCAACAAGCAAAGACACATGCCAAGCTTGCACATATATACCTTTCAGAAACAAGAGTCAAGTCAAGAGTGTTATTTTATTTCAAGTGACAGGGAATTTTTATTTTTTTTTGGTTTTCAAGTGACATTCTTTAAGAATATTCAAACCAACAGTGTCTGATTACAATTGACATTTTAATGAACTATAACACCAAGTCAACAAAAAAAAACTGTCAAACAAGATAAGACCCACCAAATCTCATTACATAAGTGAGTTTAATTGCCCATCATTATGCAGCATGTTACAGCACCGATGCAGTTTCTCCCTCTTGCCGGCAACCCCACGTGCCCATGGGAACAATGGGTTGACGGATTCCAAGTATATTTGAGGGCTGTGGGGGGCAGCAAATACAACAATGACCTCAAGGAAGCCCCTCTACTAAACTGTATAGGGGCAGAGGCTTTAAGTATTTTCAGGGGGCTCCCTGATTTAGATGGAACAGAAAGTGGTTCTGGTGACAACAATCGCAAATTTGAGTATGCATTAGGGAAGCTAGCTAAACATTTTGGAAATAAAACCAAGGTTGTTTTGGAAAGATACAGATTTTTTTTTCGAGACCTCAACTGAAAGATGAATCAATAGATGCTTGTATTGCAGCTTTGAGACGACTCATGTCCACATGCAGATTTACTGGAATTGGTGAGGAATATCTAAGGGATCAACTATTGCTAAATGTGGCTGATTCACGTAAAAAACAGAGATTGTGGCAAACTAAAGAGCCATCTGTAGAACAGGCAGTGGAGATTGCCAGGACTATGGAGCTTAGTGATCGCTGCATGAGGGAAAGGTTTGACAAAAATGAAGATAAAGAAATCAAAATGGTCCAAGAGAAAGTAAGAGATGACACTGATGAATCTTTGGTGGCAATGGTAAGGAGAATGTCCACTAACAACTCCAGAGCTAACTCGAGAAGAGGCAGAGACATCGGATACAGGAACCTAAGCCAAAGCCGCTGTCAAAAATGTGGCTGGTATAAACACAATGATAAAGAGAAAGAATGCCCTGCTGCAGCTGTGGAATGTTACAAGTGTGGTCATACAGGTCAGTTCGCTAAGGTGTGCAAGAATATTCGAGGAAGAGGAGGAAGATTTAACTGATACCCCTTCAACAGACCCCCAAGAAATGCAGTAAGTGCAGTTGAAGAGAATCCAGGACCTGATAACATGCTAACCATCAACAGTGAAAACACACAGCAGGTACAGATACTCACTGTCACAGCAATAGAAGGTAAAAAAGGTCAGTGGATAAATATGGAAATAAACGGAATATCTCTGCCTATCATGGTAGACACTGAATCTCCTTATACCATGGTTGATGTCAGAACATTTGTTGAAGGGTTGTCAGGCAACATGCAGAAGATACAATGCACTGGAGTAAGGGTGACAGGGTATGGTAAAACCCCATCGAGATCATTGGATGTACCTGGGTGAAGTTGTGTTTCCGCAACAGAGAAACATATTGTAGACTATATATAGCCAAAAATGGTTCATCCATAGTAGGATGGGAAGAACAAGCTACTCTACGTGTCAGGATTCATCCTGGGGAAGAAGTTCCCATTTTGAGTGTGCTAAAGAACAATAACGATATTAAAGCTATTCTTGCAAAGCAATTCCCCATGGTATTTAATGGAACAATTGAACTTCTGGAAGGGTTCCAACACAACATAATTCTTAAGAAAGGGGCAATACCTATTGCACATAAGGTAAGGAGTGTTCCCATCGGCACAAAGGAAGCACTTAAAAGGGAAATTTCTCGATTGGTTGAGCAATCAGATGAGACCATAAGGATGTGTGTACATCTTAGAGATCTTAATAAAAACATCTGGATAGACAGACATCCTCTTCCAAATATAGGAGAATTACTAGCAACCATTAAGCCGGCCAGGTTTTTCAGCACCCTAGATCTATCCCCGATTTACCACCAGATAGCATTAGAAGGAGAATGTAAGCACTTAATGTCTTTTGTCACTACTCTGGGTGCGTTCATGTTTAAGAGAATTCCTTTCGGTCTTGCTTTAGCTGCAGCAGTGTTCCAAAGGTTGATGTCAATTTTATTTGGGGGTCTTGAAGGAGTACATCGCTTCCAAAATGACATCTTAATTTCAGCCAACACGGAAGAGGAGCATAATGCAAAATTAATGGGAGTGCTGCAAGTAATTCAAAAGAGTGGTCTCACTTTGAAACTAGAAAAGTGTAAAATCAAATGTGACAAAGTGTCATATTTGGGTCATTCTATCAATGCTGACGGCATCAATCCCAAAACAGAGATGATGAACACTATATTGAGCATAACTGAACCAGAAAACAAGGACCAATTAAGACGTTTTTTGGATATGACAGAGTACTACTCTAAATTTGTGAACGATTACACCAATAAAACTAAAATCATGAGAGAACTTATGAAGAAATCCATGAAATTTGTATGGTCAAAGGAGTGTAAAAGTGAATTTGAACAGATAAAAGCCACAATTAATAAGGCGCCGACACTAGGGATGTTTGATTTTAGGGCCAAAACCATAATCTCAGTTGATGCCAGCAAAATTGGTTTAGGAGGAGTATTAGAGCAGCAGCAAGAGAAGGGATTAGTCACAATCGCATTTGCATCAAGAGTTTTAAGAGATGCAGAAGTGAACTACTCCACGATAGAGAGAGAAGCCCTAGGGGTAAAGTGGATATTGGAACACTTTAGGAACCTGGGGTGGGGATTACCCATTCTTCTCAAGACTGATCATAAGCCACTAGTACATGTTTTGCAATCAAAAACACCACATTTGATATCATCAAGGATCAGATGTTGGATTTTAGACATAATGCAGTACAACATCTGTATATGTTATACTCCGGGCAAATTAAATTTGGTGGCTGACTGTCTATCCAGGTTGTCACAGGATGGTGCAGATATTGATACCAAACTTGAGAAAGAGTCAGAATGTGGTGACATTATTGCTACCATAAACCCTGGCGTGACTAAAGATGAATGGAAGATTTTAGCTGATGCTGAACTGGAACAAATGGATATCAGAGAAGCCATGGACAGCGATTTGGACAATTATGACCAAAGCTTGGGAGGTTATGCTCAAATCAAAGAAGAATTGTGGATCGATTCAGAACACATTTATAGAGGAGCTCGAGTCATACCTCAAGTGAAACTGAGGAATAAGATAATCGCTTTGGCCCACGAGGGACATTTGGGGAGAAATTTGACCAAGAGAAGAGTAAGGAGCAATTACTGGTGGCCTGGCATATGGAGGGATGTTGAAGAAAGTGTCAGGAACTGTGTTGCATGTGCTACCAGTGATAAGGTAAAGAATGAGAGAGGAACACCATTACAACCGGTAGAAATTCCCAACAGAGTGTGGTCCAAATTAGCGATTGACATCATGGGACCATATGAAAATCTAGAAACTGTCAAGATATACATTGTAGTTCTGGTGGGCTACACCTCGAAGTGGGTTGAGTGGGGAGTTGTAGACGAGAGTGTCAGCACTGGAAAATGTTTGAACTTTCTGAGTGAGAGTTTCAATAGAGAAGGTGACCCCAAAGAGATAGTTTCAGATAACGGCTCCCAGTTTACCTCTCTAGAATTCCGGATGTTTTTGAAAGAAAGAGCGATTGAACACATAACAACATCACTTTACCATCCTATAGCTAATGATCTAGTCGAGAGGATGAACACATTTATGAAAGGTGTGATTCAATTAGCTGTAGCCAACTCACTTCCATGGAGAGAGGCAATTAAGGAAGCTCTTTGCACATATAGAACAACTCCACATTCCACCACTGATGTGGAACCATTTACTATGATGCAGGGTAGACTGGCATCCAATCGGTTGGGACCTGCTTGGATGTTTAAACATAACAGTAATGTGCATCTGGACATTGAACAGATTATAAAGAGCGTGAGAGAAAAGTAGGTCAGGTACAAGAGATACTATGATAACAGAAATGGAGTGAGAGAGAAAAATATCAAAGAAGGTGATTGGGTTTGTATCAAGGAACCGAAGAAAACTTTGAAAGGTGAATCCAGTTTTAGATCACCACAGAGAGTATGTAGTTGTACTGGCAAATCGGTCATTTAGGAAAACGGCACGCTATGGTCTTGTGATGACATTGTGAGAGTGCAACAGGATGCCAATAAGCCAAGCACCAGCAGGATACAAAACAATTCCAATGGTCCCAGTACCAGTAAGCATAACAACCATGTGGCAATGGACCATATTGACTATGGAACACAAAGTAGAGACTTTAACAGAAGAGATGATGAGGCAGAGCCTGGCAATGATGTCACTAAAGGTGTATTATCCAAAAGAAACCGCAAGATCATTCAGAATTTCAACAGTGACTATGTTTATTACTAATGATGTAACCACCCGTGGTTCTCATTGTATCCTTTGTCAAAAAAAAAAAAAAATTCATCCTAGTTTTTTTTTTCTATTTTGTTTGACGTCATTTTCTTTTTCTCTTGTGTTTCCAGTTTTCGCTCTGCATTTTCTTATTCATTCTGTTCTTCAATATAAGGGAGGGGGGTGTTATGTAGTCACACAAGTCATGGTTACGCAGTATGTAGAATGTACCGTGTATGGTTCTGGAATGTAGCCATTCCAGAACCATCTTTGTATGCATCCTCCCCGGCAGCGTTATGCTCCGGGGCTCTAACATTAAATCCTGTTCAAGTAATCTGTGCTTCTTTGTTATTTACTACAGCCGGTTGGATGCTAGGGAGGGTTTTCTATAGTTGGGGCCAGACAGTTCACCCGGGAGGCATCATGTGCTGTGGGGGGAGTGAGGTGGGAAACAGGTCACCAGGTCATGGTTTTATGTAGTATGGGGATGTGATGCAGAATGCTAGGTAGGGGGTCTCTGTTTTGGGGAGGTAGATAGACAGCACATAAGGTAAGTGGCCTCTGCTGTGGATGCAGTGGGGAGGGGAGTCAGGGCACCAGGTAAGGTCTTATGTGGTGGGGCAGCATGGGTGTGGTGGCTGGATGCCAAGTAGGGGTCTTGTGTTGCTGGGTCATGGGGTGCAAGATGACAAGTAGGATTCTAGTGCTGTGGGGATGGTTGGGTGCATAGGCATGGCACAACTTATGTTAAACGGGATATCATATTATGCCTCCTTTATTGTATATATTGGCCTAAACCCAGTCGCTCTACGAAGAAATCCGCGTTGCAAGGTTCCAACCTTAGATCGACCTAGCCGCCATTTTGGGAACATCCGCCATTTTGATTTCCACCTCAAAGTCACTCTGTATTCTAAAATGGTGGACAGTGTTCTCCTGATTGTAACCTTTGCCGTCCTGACCTTTACACAGGTTAATGCCTAAACTGCCTGTAGGCTAAATGTTTAGGTCGTGTAATAAGACCATGTCCTATGTTTGACCTGAAGATCAAAGGATTACTCGCACCAACAAGTCTGATCCGCGGGCACACATTGAATACAATGTTGTTTAAATACTGAATGTGAGCACTTGTTGAACTGCATTGTATAAAACATGTACTAAGGCTTAATGTGAAATTCTAAGATGCACTGTTGCCATTGTGACTTGTTGTTTTATAAACTAGACGTAATCCACATGCATATAGTTGGACTAACTAGAGGCAAACTCGGCACAAACCCTAGTCCGAGAATAATTAACTTGCAGAGGGGCTGGACATTGCGATTGAGAATTGTATAAAAGATGAGAATATGTAGACGTGCAGTACCTCTCACTTCTCACACCGAAAGGGCTGGTATTCGTTGTGATGTACTGAGGGCCAGATAGTGATCTGATACTTTGTTTCTTTGTAAACTGTACAGTTATTTGAATAAAGATCTGAGAATCTTTATAAGCCTGTGTTTGGTGTATTTCCTTTTGTGGTACTCAGCCTCGATATTTCTCTTTTGCTGTTACAGTTAGGGGTCTTATGTAGTGAGGTATATGGGTGGACCTGCAGGATGCTAGGTAGTGATCTTGAGTTGTGAGGGGCAGAGAGGTGTGGAGGAAGGACACGGTTAGTGTGTGGTGGAAAACAGGAAGGCCAGGAGCCACGTATGCCATCTTTCTAGTTTGGATCATGTTTGCTCCTAAGAGCCATGCAAAACACCCTGGCTTAGCTCTAGTTTGGCCCTATGTGTGAATTCTCTACCCCCACCCCTGCTCTCTATTGCATAGGCCGCCTGCACAAGTAATAGCATGAGCAGTGCAATGCATATTGAATCGTGTGAGTGATCACAGCACATGATTGGAAGTATGCCCATCACACTGGGCCACTTTGCAGGTATGAATCACAGAGCACACTCGAACACTAAAGGGAAATCTTTGCAAAGGGCAGTAGCATTTCAGTTTCACAGCTTTTTTCCCCTTCCAACCGTTAACATCAAATGAACTATATTATTTTCGAATAATTTAGTTTGATGTTCAACAAGAAGACTTACCTTTAGAAAATAACACGGTCAGGCGGGATGTGGCATGTACTGCACTGTATCATGCATTAAAAATCATGTTGAAACATCCAATCGGGTAGTCTTATGTCCATGCGTCCTGCGTCACAGTGCGACGCCCATTGCACCTCAGAGGGTCCTTTCAGCCGTTGTATCACACAGTAATTCTAGAGACTCCGACCTGGAAATAACTGATAGCTCAACGGGTTTCCTTGTGTTAAATAATAATAACACTGTTATATATGCAGAATAAAACAGCATTCTAATTGGGTGAGTCCTAATAAAAGGAAACGGTCGACATGATTAGGATTAGTAGAGATGAAAACTGTGGATATTGAAAACAATTCTTCTCAGGGAGCGCAGTGGGCATGAGGGCTGCGAAGGTTGCCATGTGACGCCTAATTCGGAATGATAACTAAAACTCAGATGATGTGTGTCCAGGAGCGTTTTATCATGCGGGGACCGAGTTAAGCATACCAGCACACTACGCACATGGGGCCCATTGACAAACATGTAAGTAGGTGCAAAGCAAACATGCGTCCTGCACATTTACGCACAAGTAGGAGCATGTGTAAGTAGAATATGCCGAACGACCATCGGATATTTTCAAGGGACTGTCATCTCATCTGCTGCCTTCGCCTCTTCTGTAGTTCCCTTCACCAGCGCGGTGGCTCCTGACTCCACCTCTGGCATTACCACCCTGACTGACTCCACGCCAATAGCCCCAGACCCTATCAGGACCACTTCTACCACCATCACCTTTACAGCTGCCATCTTTAATACCACTGCCCAGAGAGCTGAAGCAACTTCGACAGCGTTCACTATATCTGCATTCTGTCACATCTGCTGCTGGAATTCCCCTCCTCTCTTCCACCTCCTCCTCTTACAGTGGCAATTCCCCTAACACATCCACCAACCGCACTGCCCCTGTTGCTGCCAACTCTCCTACGCCCGTGTTTCTCTCCTCCTCTCCCTGGTGCTAAAGAACCTCTCTCAGCTCTGCTCTTTTCCAGGCCTGGTATCCTCACCCCTGAGTCTATCAACTCCGCTCTTTTCCAGCCCTGCGATCCTCAACCCTGAGTCCATCAACTCTGCTCTTATCCAGGCCTGTGATCCTCACCCCTGAGTCTCCCTGCTCTGCTCTTTTCCAAGCCTGTGATCCTCACCCCTGAGTCTCTCAGCTCTGCTCTTATCCAGGCCTGGGATCCTGACCCCTGAGAGGTGTTAGCCTTCGTGGCCCACAGCCAACCAGAGGCGCGTGCGCGTGCATTCAGGCTTTTCATCAGAGCGGCGCCAACACCACCATCTCAACTGCCAACACCTTCATACAAGGCCCAAAATCGTAGGCTGCTGTGGCTAGTCAGGAAATCAATACGGCATTTGATGTGTGCTCCTCATTTGCAAAATGAAATCATATTGGCAGGGCACTGCTTCGAGGCTCACATATGCATAAGGCAAGGAGCTTACAAGCGTTGTCCTAACACTATGATTTTCTGTGTGAAGGTCTCTTGTTTTTTCGCCTTGGTGCCTTAGTCTTTTCATTAGTAGGTCACATGATAAGTATTTATGGGGATATCTCCACGTGGTACGTCTCAGAAATGTCTGAATCATTGCCATTTTATTCAGCAAATTTTGGCAGTACAAAATGACTTTGCACTGACTGCACTGCAAAAATACACTTTGCACAGTTCCTTCAATCAGATCAGGGTTTGTGTTGGCAGTGCAAAGTCACTTTTCAGCAGTGCAAAGTCCCTTTGAATCGTCCAAAGAAATTCCATGAATCGGGCACTGTATCATGTACCCGGAGTTGTTGATTTTTACATGTTACCTTTATGACTCTTCAGTAAGAGGCGGATATGGTATTTTAGAGATAACGAAACCGTCTATAAAGGTAACATTTTAAACATTTTTCACTGTTATTCTAACACAAGCAAACCAAATGCTGACCGAACCACTTTTTGAATGCCCCACCCATCTTTCAAATGTGACTTGGTGGTAGTGAGGCTATTTTTATACAAAGCCCTCCTTGGGATCGTTTTTTAAGCGACTTGGTTTTAAGGGCACAAGATTTTCCTTTTTGTTTTTCAATGGTGTTGGAGAGCCAGGAGGCATCTCTCCTTTTGGTTTTACATATCTTGAGGAGGGCGAGGGTGTCGAAGGATGGCACGACTGTGTTGCTATGCTTAATGGTACAGTCACTCCAGATACCTGGGTCAAAGGTGATGTCTGGCAAAGGAGACAGAACAGAAAGGAAGGAAAAGCCAGGGATGTTTCATAAGGAAACAAAAAGAACGCAAACCTGAGCAGACAGGTGAGCAGGGAAGACGGATCACAGTGGTAACCACCGGGCCATGGAAAAGCTGATGGACAGTCCATATGAGCCGCCCCGCTAGTATGGGGAGGATGATCAGGACTCTACTGGTAGTATTATCCATTGACTGAACAATAAAACGTGCCGGGCCCATGGCAGAGATGAAGATATTGAAGGTGGTGCCGAGTCCGGAAAGGGATGAGAGGGGTAGAGCTAATGCCAAGATGAGTGTAGCCTTCACCTAGGAGCAAAGGCTGCTCGTGCTAGCATGCAAGGCACGAGAGAAGGTCACCCTGTTGGTTACAGTGGGCACGGGGAAAGGGCTGGGGGAGAAGACAGCAAAAGCACAGTTAGCATGCAGACGTGAGCGGATAGCCACATTTTAGCTGGCAAAATCTCTGATCCCACCAGGGGTGGACTGGCTTATAGGGAACTCTGGAGATTTCACGGTAGGCCTCTGTACCCTGAGCCTCTTGTGTATGGTGACCTATTTTATTTAAATGTTCTCTTTGGAAAAGGGTCGGTCTTGCTGAAAGTGTGCATTATGGCCCACTTTGAACATTATTTCCAGAGCCTCTTTTGGTTCCAGTCCACCCCTGGATCCCACTAGTGATATTTAAGTGCAAGGCATATTCTTTCAGAGTGATGACAGCCAGCAGCCTCCCCTTGCCCACCTGGGGCCTGGGTGTTCTAGATTCATGTGGTCTAAGGACTCTGTATGCCAAGTTGAGGAGCAAACATAGCAACAAGCTCTTTTTTGGAATGTGACATCGATGCCTACGATCTAAATACGTGTTGTGTAACCTGAGGGGATGTGCCTCCCCAGTGTCTTAAAGCCCACAGCACATCTGCTTGGAAATCGGCTTTGGTAAACAGCAGTGCTGTTGACAGATGGGAAAGCATTGTCCAGCCTCGAACAGGCACAAACAGCCATTGCCTTTGCCTCAATGCCGCAATGCCCTTCCCTCATTGGCCCTGATCAAGTACACATGAAGGGAGAGTGTAGCCATTGGTTAGGTGACCACCCGCCCGATTTGATGGCGTCACCTGCTCCTCTGTCCTGAGGCAATCTGGGGTCTGCCGTTTTAGAGGATGTGGTCCTCATTCTGTGTTGCAGCAGGCCCTTCCTCCGGGGAGACGCGTCATGGGTGCGGAGAAGAAAGCAGGGCCTTCTTGGGAGAAGAAGTTAGGTCAGTTGGCTTATAGAAAGGTATCTAAACGTTTGGTAAGGAAGGCAGATGGCCTGAGTGGCATGTCATATAGTGTGTCATCATCTAAGTCACAATGTGCTGTCATAGCATGCAATGTTAGGTGTTAAGGGGTACTGAGACACTTTTTAGCAATAAAAAGACACAAGTCTGATTGGACACACTCAAATTTGAAATAATGACATTCTAGTTACTGAGCTATCTTGTAAGCACGTCACTTTGAATGTCACTGTAAACTGGTGTTATCTATAGAATATATGGTCCAATGGAATGCGAATTGCAAAAAGTGTTCTAGGAACTACGCAGGATGCATGGTCTTACAGCAGACAAGGGCAGGCACGGACTAGCTAGATCTGCCAACCTTAAGTTCCCAATATGTATAGACAGCCATGAAAACAGACTATATTCATAATGTAAAGGCAGGTATAGCTCTGCATGCTAAGGAGCATGGACGATGGTTCTAAAAACAACGAACTGGGCAGATGGGATTAGAATGTTGAATCCCATGGACACTGTCTGAGGGTTCCGCTGCTGCCTGCCCATATCATTTCTTTTCTATATACAATGAGAGAAACATACGCTGCTGCAGTTACTCTCCACCAGTTTCCACCTCCACCCCAGGGGACCTTGTGATATAAGGAGAATAGCAGGAGAAGGATAGGTGAGGGTGGGGGGAGGAAGGGCCAGTGCGAGCTATACATGTCTTCCAAGTGGACTCTAATTGCCACCTCTGCTAAACAGGCGCGAAGTAATTAGCATCACTATGATTTGCATTCACAAATTGCGAGGCAATCCCGCCAAATTGGTTTACTTAATGAAAATCAAATATGCAATCATTTTGTCAATTTGAAATATTCATTATTTGAAATGGAAAGCACTTACCAACTGGAAAAACATTTGTTTTACTGCTACTTTAAAAAACTTAAAAGATGAGTTGAGGACTCATGTGGCTAGTAACATATTAGGTTACTCAACCTGTTGATCCACTACCCACTTTTTGATGTTCCAATCCCTGAATATGTTTCTTTATATCCCCTCCTTGTGCAGGACCATACTGAAAATAGTTTAGGCCTTACATATGGTGACCTACCAGGCATTTGAAAGCATTATAGAGGCATTCGAGGCTGCATCTAGAATATGACTGCAACACCTCCTCATGTTTGACCATACCTTAGCATTTGGTGACTATCCTATGCAAATGATGACATTTTTGGGCCAATTGAGGCTGCACTGATGTGTGACAGCCAAACAGTATTGGCTAAGCCAAATCTTGTTTTTAACACAACACAGCTTAGCCTGCATTTCACAGAGTTTACATAGTTCTAAAAGTGCATCCAGGACAAACTCTCGCATGTATGGGTATCTACATCGGGAAAATTACGACACTTCAAAATGATCCTTCATGCCCCTGTATATGGTGGGAGGTCATTACAGAGCTTTAGTGGAAGGACTCTAAAATGCCAGCCTTCCCTGCAAATCGGTGGTAGCGATGGGTGGTATGTACAAAGTGTAGAGACTTAATGCAAACGTATGACCCACACTTACCAGGAATTTCTTATTCATGGAAAATACTTGCAATCCCTAATCCCTGTCACAAACGGGGTTCAGTGCTTACCCGCACCAGTCGGCAAACGTTAGACACACACTGATTTGTTCAGTAAAGCGTGCATGTAGCCCCGGACATCTAAGGCCATCACAGAGCTGTTATTGCTGAATACTATGTGGCTGAATGCCACTTGCCCATCTAAGAAGTCGAACACTGATTGCTGGTGGTTGCGTTACTAGTTGGCATGGAGGAGTCTCATTTGTTAAAATAATTAACAAGACAAATCACTCCACCAACTAAGAATGGCCATGCACCACCACCCACAATGGCACAGGAGGATACCCCAAATGGTACATGGCCACGTTGTCCTAAGTTTCTGGAACTATCAAAAAAGAAACTTCTTAATCACATTATTATACATACAAGATATACTATATATAATTGTCTAAGATTGTCTATGCATCGGGGACTGGGCACACCCACAGCCCTGTATGCACAGACATCCTTACCCTGAGACCCAGCCCCTCTACTTCTAACAATCCAACAAAGGAAGAAAAACTTGGATTCCAATGGAGTGCAAGATGTTGCACTCCTTCTATTCTCAAACTCAATTCTTTAGGTGGTCTTTCTTCTTCTTACTAATAGACTTTATGCATCAGCTGTGATTATTGGATACCGGGGCTTGAGCCTCATTACTCCATCTTCTCCCGTTGAGTATGTAGTCGTGGGTTAGTATTCTTCATGGTCTGTGTGGACTTGTCACAGTAGGGCTAGTTTCACAGGGTCTTCGCCGTGATAGGCCACTCTAGCGGTCAAAAGGGTTTGCTGTGGTGGCAGTGAGATTTCTGATCAGAGGGTTCAGGGTCTGATCCAGTCCTTGGCAGAAGTTCATACTCAGCTTCGCTAGATGTTCGTCCAACATCTCGATGTCCAGGTCTCTGT
Source organism: Ambystoma mexicanum (assembly GCF_040938575.1). Taxonomy (NCBI): domain Eukaryota; kingdom Metazoa; phylum Chordata; class Amphibia; order Caudata; family Ambystomatidae; genus Ambystoma; species Ambystoma mexicanum. The sequence continues at coordinate 436,512,426 of NC_090937.1, forward strand.
CTTGAGGAGGTCTGACTGAGTATTTATGGTAAATGATTACAAACACTTTAATGTGAGTGTGAGTGGTGTGGAAAATCAAATTAACGCCAAGCCCAGTTTTCATGATCTACTTAGTGATTCAAGCATGCAAAACCTTTTAGCATAAACATATTTTTCAACTCTAAAGACCTGTGGTCATGGTCCCAAAATCCAATTCAGTGCTATGAAAAATATCCAGGAATCATATTGCTGTCATCTTTTTCTACTTCCCCTTTCCGATAGGGGTATTTTATAATAGTGCAATATGAGTGTACCAAACTATCCATCTTGCACTGATACCCTTATATCAGAAATCAATTAATATGGTGATTCCATGTTTGATAATGCACTTTTCTCAGTAAGATAATTTTAACATTTGTATTTGGACTACAATATATGCTGGAAGGTATCATTAGAGATGAATACTGTACAGTTTTAAAAATAGCTGCCTTACAGTTTTAATTGCTTTGGGTCGTCTTCTTCTCTCACACCATCCTCCATTCTTGTTTCCCTTTTTACTGATGGCGTTATTGTCTTCACTTCTCCTGTCACATTCACTCCCCTCTTCCAATGTTGGTGTTACATTTCCCTTTGCTCTTTCATCCTGCTATTTAAAAAAAATATGTTTAATGTTTATTTATGTGTTTTTGTTTAATCTAAACCTTAAACACAAAGATGAAAACACATAACATAACGCAAATACATACAATTCATATAAAATAGAAACTAAAAGATTCCAAATGAGATTTCATACAAAATGTTAAAAAAGCCACACAAAATAAGAGAAAACATGTATTAGGAAAAATCCCCAATATATTGATATGCCACTTTCATATCTACTCCAAGAAAGGATCTAAATACTGTATAGCCCTTCAATGGGTTTTCCTTTGATTACTTTGATTAAAGCCAAAACCACAAAAACGTAAATTTATAAAACTTTAAATGTTCAAATGTCACCCAACCCCTTAAATAGATATTTTCAGATATAAAACAATGCAGAGGTGATGACCAAAGAGTTTTCACAAAATACAACGGCCCAAAATTGATCTCCATTAATATTTTCCTTTTTACATACACATGCACTATAACTCCTCTCATATTTTATACTTAACTCTGAGCAGTTCTTTAATACATGTTGAATTGTCTCAACACTGCCTTTACACAACCTGCATAGGCCTTCTCATATGGGATACACTGCCACCTGAATTATTTCAAAGTTTTCTAATTTATTGAGACGTATGCACACAACAAAGTCTCTAACCACCACTTCTTTGCAATTGAAAAAGATACGAGAAAGGAGAAGGGAATTAAACCCCTTGTAACAAAAACTCTTTAAATTTAGATTTGTTTGACAGCAAATTTATCAGGTATCCTCTATCCCACAAACAAGCTTTTGGTTTCATTTTTTTGATTATAACCATTAAGTTAAAACTGTATTCTATCTTCACACCTATATTTCTAAGAAACCCACATATTTCGTCCTCAAAGTTTCTAAACACAGAAGTCTTACTCATCAGATTCTTAGCCATATGCACTGAGTGTCTTAACAGAGACTTTCTTTTAAGTTCCACATGCAATATTTTTAAATAAAGCTAACCTCTCAAACATCTTCAAACTGTTGTTCATGATGTCAGGCCGAGCTTGCAAGAGATGGCTTCTACAAGCACACATGAGGGAACATTTAGATGATACCTCCATATTTTATCTTCCATCTAATGGTGCCACCTCACTTCCTTTTCCATACATACTTCTAGACCATAAACAATTCCTGGAACATTACAGGTTCTATATAGTTTGATCAACCCTGGTACTGAACATCCTCCTTTGTGAGAAATGAATGCCTTAACCAGTGTAACTTTCTTCATTATCTTATTTTCTAGGAAGTTTCCAAAGCCTACCCCATTTAATCTATGGCTACCAGGGAGGCAGAGATAAGTTATCTCCTGGACCAACCCTATAGGGGTTCAATTACATTGCCAGGCACATTTCTTGTCCTTATTCCGGTCTTCCCAATTACCATAACTTTTGTTTTCCGACCGTTGATGGTTAACCCATTATATATCCTTGGACTATTTTTCCAAAGTAGCAATACATGCTGCTATTCTCCTCCTACCTCCCTGCACTCTTCTGGTCTCTGTTGTTCCTGCTTTTCAACCTCTAATCACCAGGAGCGGTTCGCCGTAATGGGCGACAGGGTGACAACTTGCCCGTCGCCCATTAGGGACGAGCTGAAGCAAGCCCAGGGAAAGTGCTCCCAAGCACTCCTAGACTGGCTTTAACAGTCAAAGAGGAATGTCCCTTTCCCTTTGATAGTTTAAGTTCCCTGCCATGCTTGCCCAATTGGCCGTGCACGTCAGTGAGCGTTTTGCTTCTGCAAGGTCCATTGGGGATGCAGGCTGGGAAACTGCAGAAATAAATGCGCTGCCGCACCTCCCTGCATATTTGGGCCTCCCTGGGTAGTGTTTAGGAGGTGCTCTGGCTCCCCTGCACATGCCCTCAGTTACCAGGGAGCATTCTCTGCTTCATGGTTCCTGTTAATGCTGCGAGGGAGCCATAGAGCCTTTGTTGAAGACAGCATCCAAACAAGAGCTGCAGATAAGGAAAGTCTACAATATGTATGTATGTATAAAAATGTATCTATGTGTGCATGCGTTCATGTTAGTGTTTGAGTGTATCTGTATGTCTGTGTGAGTGAATGAGTGTCTGCTCTATTAGTATGTATGCGAATAAAGAAGTTAATGGATGGATGAATTCATGTGTGAATGAGAGAAATGAATTAATGTTTTTGAATGTGTGTATGTGTGCCAGTTAGGAGGCCTACCTCTGATCATGCGCGTGGAAGAGGGATGTGAAGGTGAGGGGGGATATGCCAGGACACGAAATTCATGGCATTGCATGTTTTATGAACTGCAAGCGTAAAGCAAACTTGATGAGCGTTATTACGTGGAAAGCCTGGGCTATATTGGTGGGGCAGTCTCTATATATTTTGATATTGTGGCATGGCACGATTTAATGACCATCAAGAGCAAAGCAATCATGAATCATGTTTATGACATAAAAACAAAATGGGTGTCATGTCAAGAGTAAAACAAACATGAATCACGTTTGCTTTACTCTTGATGCCCATTGTGTTATTGTGTGGGAAGACTTGCCTATGTTGATGAGCCAGTGTGGAGGTATTTTCTTACTGTGATGAAATGGCATGATTTTATGGCCTTCATTGTTTATTAGTGTTAAGGCCAAAGTCAACATGAAAAGCATTCTTACATGGTGAGGGGGATAATTTGTACAGCCAGTGATGGCTTTTTTTGCTGGTGTTAGGGGAAAGGTCAACATGATTGTTATTGCATGGCAAGAGGGGCATTTGTGGAGGCAGCAAGGAGACTTTTCCTTACTGTGGCATTACATGTTTACTGGCATTAAGGACAAAGTCAATATGAAGAGTGTCCTTACATAGTGGGGTGGGAAGTATATACTGTCAGTAGTAACCAGTTTTCTTCCTGTGGCATGATATTTTTTACAGGCATTCAGGCCAAAGTCAGTAGGAGTACGGTCTAATATGGGGATACAGGCATATCTTGGCAGAGCAAGCATGGACATGTGTTCTTATAGTATCACACTGGCATTATACGCAAAGCAAACATGAGTATGTTCTGATTTGTCAATAATGTCAGGTTTTGGTGCAGCCAGCATGGAAATTAATGGGCACAGACAGCATGAACGTGTGTTTATACTGGCATATTTATATTGTGGTAAATGGCATCATATAAATGCATTGGAAAATGCTCTTGTGCACTATTTGTGACTTCCATCTATTTCATTTTTTCGTGCATTACCCTACATTGCAAACTGTGTAATTCTTTACCCAATTTTTCAAAAACATTTACTGTAAAATGCACCATTTTAACTCATTTTCTTAAAAAACTATTCTAGGGGGAAGAACGCCCCACCCCAAACCCTGCTTTGGTTGGTTCGGGCTCCCTCACTACTTGTTCACTCCTGCATATTTGTGGGAAACATTTACGCCCCTCCAATTAAAATATTCACCAGCTGCCACTGCTCCACACCTTCTTCTGCTTCTATCTTCAATCTCCATTCTTCATTTGCCCTCCTTTCTCCACTATCTCCTCTCCTCCCTCCTTTCATCTCCGTTCTCCACTCTCCCCATTCTACTTTTCATTCTCCACGTTTCTCATTCCACTCTTCTTTTCCCTTTTTTCTCCACTCACCCAACAACTCCTTTTTTTCTGCCAGAGCCCCTTGTACCAAGCACCTTCTTTGCAGTCTTAGCTCATACACGGTTCTGCCATGCCTGCAAGCTTGTATTTCTCCTCAGGACAGGTAGTGAGTGGCTAATGTGGTTGCCTTCAGGTGAGATGAACATGGAAATGTGCTTGCAAGCTATCCTGCACACAACAACAGGCTTTCACCCAATGAGCACCTACTGCCTCGAACACGAGCCCACCCCAAATCCATGCTACCCATTCCATTATCACTTTCTGGGAAATCCTCAAAAAGTAGCGCACCCCCCACCTAATCCATCCAGACTTCTTCCCCTGCTACACTTTATGTTATGTTAATATGCGTTTATGCTGCACCAAATCACCATCATAGTATCTGAGCACTTAAGCTTGTCCGTGGAGTGGCCTACTGTGCCCCTGCCAGGGGTATCCAAACCATAGTCTGTTGGAAGAAAGAAAATGAGAGAGGGGACGAAAGGACGATGGGAAAGGGGCAAGTAGGTCTTACGAATACTGTGAGGGAGAGATGCTGCGAGGGAACAATGTGATCTCGTATCATGCCTTGAAGATCGTCTATTTTACCCTCCCTGTCTGCCCTCCTGCATGGTGGCGCCGCTATGCTCTTGGAACAACTTCAGAATTGTTGTCAAACCTATTTGTTGTTACCTATAGTGTTAATAGTATCTATGCACTTACTCTGCCTGAGCAGACTGGTTATCGTTCAGAAACTCAAAGGCTCTGAATGACTGCTGTTTTTCTCCCCTGTTCCCTCCCTCCGTGAGCGCCTTGACACACTTGCCTTGTGTATAGTCGCTTTACAAATAAACATCGCCATACCATCTATCCAGTCTTCCAGTAAGGTTCTGAAAACTGAAACTTCTGTTCCACCTCCTCCCATCGAACTTTGAGGGGTGCTCCGAGCAAGAACACCTCGTCCATAGGGGCGAAGAGGGCACTGCCCTCCCTAATCTGAGCCACTCTCCCAGACTAGAGTTCAGCCAGGACTATTTGATTAGCATTGGTTGCCTCAGTTTGAATTGTGTATGTATGGGAGGATGGGTGCTTTTCTGGACAGCCCCACCACATATGTGCGGGCGGAATCAGAAGACGTTTTAAAATGCTGGGAATTGGTGACAGTGGGGTGACAGCTTCAAGTGCACTTTGAACCCGCCCACCGCCTATGCCTCTCATAGGCTGGGGTGGGATCTGGGCTGTGAAATGCATTGGCAATGGGCACGGTCACTGTAAATCACGCTGTCTGCCAAGAAATGTAATGTTACGTTAGCACCGCACACACCTAAGGACCTCTCAGCCTGACTGTTGCTCCTTGTGCAAGCACGTTAAGGGTGAGATTGGAGTCAAGCCTTACAGGTGGGTACAGGAAACATTTTTGTGAGTACTTAGCATGGTTTGTGTACTTTTCAAGTTCTCTTTATAAAACCAAGTATTATTGAAAGCCAAAAGTGGGGGTGAGAAGGGTCAGGATGAGAGGGCAAGTGAGCCTTGACTATATGCCCCGGATGTGACAAGAGAGGTTGCAGTCCAGGAGACTGGAGAGGTTATGTTCTCTGGTTCTGACCCTGTGCTGATTTTCAGGTCACAAGTCAAGGATACATGTGGCTAGTAGACAGCATCCATCCCCTTTTTTTCAGGGGGCGAACACAACCCCTTTTAGGTGTTTTCGAGGCCAGCATTTAAAAAAAGTTTGATTGCTCAAGTGTTCGGCTACTAGGATTTCACTTCAGGTTGCATGTTTCCAGTGCAGAAACTTACCCACAAGACCACATAAAGTGTTATAAAATCACACTTCTCCTGTTTGGATTTTGTTTTCCTTGGAATATTTCAATATAAATTGAGTTTAAAAGGTGTGCACCTCTTCTACTTTGCCAGCATACTTATTGGGTATTCTCCTCTCTCATGTTATTGGTCCAGTGTTGGTTCCTTTTTTGAAAATCAAATACTCATTTGTCGTGTGCACTTTTTCCTCTAAAGGGAAAGGTCAACTGAACTACATGTGTACAATTTAACTTTCAGATATGTTCACTTACTGTGCATATATTAATGGGTGGCAGCTTTTGATTTCTGCTACGGGGCACACTGAGTGATGCAAGGGAGCTGTATCTATTCCCAGATTGAAACACATTTTACAGCACCTTTTGCAGCAGGAATGGAAAAAAAGCCATATGAGTTACAGGAAGGTCTAAAAATATAACATCTCAGCAACATTCACCTCACTTGGTGAGTTGCCTTTGCAGCATTCGCCATAGGATCCCATGCTACTCCGGAAACTGCAAAGCAGATTTAGCCTACCCACCCCATCCATTCAAAGGTCAGGTGGTCCATTAATGAGGCTCCTTCCCAATTTTGAAGTGAGCTGCACCTGCTAATGATGATAAGTGTTATTACGTGTAAAGCCTGAATCCAGCGAGAGAGGAGAAAGATCCGTGATGCAACCAGTGATTTTGATGAGCATGCCAGGTGAATGGGAGCACTGACCTACGCCCTCTGCCCTGTACTCAGCACCTAGGCATTAAAATACCCAACCACAGGGTGTTCAATTTACACTGGCATTATGTGTAAAGCAAACATGAGTATATTCTTATAAGGGAATACTAGAGTACAAGGGTGCAGTCAGCATGGAAATGTGTGGGCACAGCCAGTGTGAACATGTTTTATACTGGCAATTATTGTGGGCAAAGGCATCATTCAAATGTGTTTCATGAGTTACCCTAGAAAACCAATTACAAACAGTTTGGCTTTTTACCCAATATTTCTAAAAGGTGTGGTCTAAAATGCACCATTTTAACCTATTATTTTAAAAAATGTCTCTGGGGGAGAGCAAATCTCCCCCTAACCCCCCCCCCCAACTCTGCTTGATTGGATCGGGCTCCCATGCTACGCGTGTTTGCTATGGCAGATCTGGGAGAAATATTTATGACCCTTGAACATTGCATGGTTGTTAGTGCTGTATGAAATAAACCTTTTTCGCTGCTGGCCCCAATGATATTAATGAAATATATGCAGCTCTATTTTCACCCGCTGCCCTTCTGTTTCAATGTATATATGTTTGTTGGTGATTAGTGTAACATATAATATGACAATAGTATTTATTATGCAAAAATAAAAAAAAGTTAAAACATAATACACGAGTGTGTATCATGAGGTCATACTTTAGCCGGGCAGAGGGGTACCTCGCCCCGAGGTCTCCTTATTAGAGGACTATCTTAGAATTGGAGATCATTGCATCAGCTTACATGATTCTTTCACCACTTGTTATTGAATTAATGGCCACTTATTGATGAGTTGTGTCCTACAGATGTATGTTCATTTTCATTGCCCAAGAACCTTCATGTTTCTGTTTTACATTTTAAAAAAAAACGTTCTAAAAAAAAACAGCTAAATAATAAAATGCTGTGTTAATATGTCAGAATGACTGGGTGTATTTCCAGGCTGCTCACCAATGGGAGAAATGGTTCAGTGCCCCGTTGATGCTGCTTTTTGACAAGGGTACGAATGCTTCTGCACTTATTGATTGCATAGATGTGAATCCTAGAAGGTTGGACATCCCCCCACCCCCCGTGGCCCATAACTCCAGACACTAATGCTTGATGTCCATTGGTACTAGTGCCAGACTGTGACCCAGGCCATTATTATTATTGTGTTTTTGTGTTGCAGGACCTCTCCAGTGTATTGCTCCATGCGTTTGTGTATATAGCCTAGTTGGTTAATTGCCCAGAGCCAAGATCTTCATTCCACCTGCAGGTTATTGGCCCACATCCTGGCATCCTGCTTGACTCAGCTTTTCAACCGCCCTGGGTCTATGAGTTGTGTAACATTAATCTGGAAAAGTAACACCTGTGTCAGCGACAACACAATACCACAATGTACAATATAAATGTACAATATGCAATATGCAAACACACGTTGTTATTGTTTTAACAACTTTTTTTGTATTTGGGGCCACCGCCAGTGCGTCCCCCGTGGGACGCCTGACTTAGAAGCAGACTTTAGAAAAAGTGACAACTATTGGAGTGGCGTTCTTAATGCACACGCTGATTACGAACAGATGATCCTGCCACGCAGTCATGTAAAATACGAACCATTAAAAAGCGGTTAGTATTAGCATACTGCAGACATGAACGCAATTAGGAACAGTGTAGTCACGTTGTTGTCACTTTTTGCAATGGCTTTTGGTGTAAGTAGTCAGAGGTTATTGCTAAGCATGAATAATGCAAGCGTTGATAAAAGAAATTGAGCAGCTGTTGTGTTTTCCCCACTAAATAGTTACTGCCTTTGGAAGAGTTTTTTGTTTGCCATCCAATTTACCAGAAACTAGGCGCTTTAATTTGTCCTAGTGCTAAAAGACGCACAGCTAAGTGTGGCCATCGTCTTCGGCCCACTCAAGCATACTCGTTCCCAGACGGACAGTTAGTTCACACAGAGGCCCGATTAATTTCCGACTCGTCGAGGGCTTGGATTCTTCGCCCTCGGTGAGACTGCAAAAAAATAGAGCAGCAAGGAAATGATGACCCAATCTCATGCCCGAGCTATGCAAAGGTCAACGCAGCGATGCACTTGCTTGGAAAATGCCGGAATACATGAAGCCTCACAACATGTACAACACGGCTGTCTCACTCGCGTGACAGTGACCGTAATAGGGACTGAAAATGGCACAAACAGCGCATTTTCCTGACAATGATGTTCCACACAAACACTGGCAAGGTTACAGAGATAACAACACACACCCCAGGGAGTGTATTTTCGGGAACAATGCGTTAACATCGATTATGAAAAATAACGCCTCCGATCCACATACACATACATATGTTTGGTAACTTGCCGTGCAAACACATTCATTATCTCTGAGCTTTAGTTGTGAGATATTTCAGCTGTATGGCAATTTAGCAAATTCACGCTACCTTCTAGAACGTTCCTTTTCGGGAACAGCCTGGAAGGATTTATCACTTTCAAATCAGAGATGTAAACAATAACACACAGACTTATAGATGGGTAGGTATCAGCAAGGGGGATGTTTTACACTAAGTGTTATCGACTGACAGCAAAGATCTGAGCAATATTTTGAATTATTGCCACGCAACACCAAGTCAGTGCAAGATGCTGTCCATTGTTTCACCACTAGGTGTCTCCTTGTCATTCAACAGGGGTTGACGTCTTGCACACACATGTAAGCCCTGCCCATAAAGCATCTGGGGCCACTGTTCTCAGGCCCAAAAGCGTGCAGGAGCTGATCATAGCCAGAGCACTAGAGTGCTAACAGTTACAGCACTTGCTGAGGGGGAATCAAGTAGCCAAGAGATGTGGGTTCAAGTCTCCACATCAATGCTGTCCTGTTATTATTTGTTTCAGTTCACCCTGCTCACTTTTAATTAACTAATACATCTTAATAGGGGATATTTAAAAAGTCCTTTCCCAAGATAAAACTCTACATCTACTTCCCACTCGTGCTCTTCGCTCCTTCACTCCTTGAGGGTCAGTCACTTTTCCAAGCAACGAGTTGGGGGCAGATCTCTCTCTTCGCTGGTGCCTCCCCCTGGAACAGCATCCCTGTCTCTCTCAAACTTGAGCAGAACCATCTCCGGTTCTGGAAGCAGCTCAAGACTTTCCTCTTTGCTTCTGCCTTCTCTCTTCCTCTTCACCACTGATCTCCTGTCTGTTATTGCACTGGTTACCTGGCTACCCTCTGAACCATGGGCCCAGGTCCCTGCCCTCCCAGTTGAACACCTGCACTGCTTCCTTGCAACCCTGGCTGTATCTGCAACCCTACAGTCCCCCCTACCTGCACTTATCTAACACTTGTTGTCTGCACTTAACCCCTGCACTGCCATCTGCTGGCCGCATTTCGTGATTTTTGAAGTTTTGATCCTACGTCTTGCACTCACTCCTCCTCCCCTTCACCTAACACTTCTCCCCTTCCCTCTTCCCTGCACTTGCGCAATCTCAATGTCACTAGGCCCAGTAAGATCGTTGTGTTGTCTCCCCTTCGTACCCCTCCCTTGCTTCGTCACGCCTTGAAACACGTGTGTATAGGCGCACTATACATGTCATATATCATACATCGCCAATGCTCGCTTTTTTCACACAGACATCCCCAGCAGATGAGGACTTTACATTATCATTTACATGCTCATTCGTCCCCTCCATCAAGCTGTCTCTTCTGTATCTCTATTTCGATTTGTGGAATGAGTTATTCAGTAGCCTCAGTGCCCTCAGTACAAGTCACTGCTCCCCAGCCATGCAGGTATCATGGCATTTCAGGCAGGGTTGAGGTAGAGATTACTCTAACGTGAGTGAGAGTTAGTTCATTTGCACTCAGACATGCATCATTCTAAGAGCTTTGGTCGGTATAAAGTTTCATGGACCCTTTCATGGGAAGCGATTGGCTCCAGGAGGTGTGGGTACAATCCTCCCAAGCCATGACTTCATATTGTAGTACTTTCTCCCCACCCCACAGAGCATGTCCGCACACATCAGGCAACATCACACTCCTGTCTTGCTTGCGGAAGGGCCTTTGCTAATAATTTATAATTCCAAGACTAGAAGAAAATTCTCGAACCCAACTGGATTTTTCTTTTATTGGCAGGAATTGCATAAGAGTAAAATGCTATTTTGTACAACTGAGCCAACGAGAACCTACGTTTTTCGTAATATTTAAACAACCCACTAATAGAAATATTTTTTAGTATACCACTGTTGTTTTTGTGGTCAAGGGGATCTGCCATCTAGAGTGCTGGTGATTTTACTTTTTCCGGCCACAGTGAATAGTTTTTTTTTTTTGGGCGGAGTTTGTGGGTTAACTAAAGCAGGAAGGAGGCAGGTATTTGTCACAATAACACAAACATTGTGCCATGGAAAGATAAGAACGGACTTGAATAATAGCCACGTGATACCATTTGACAGGTGGTCAATTTGTGACTAAGAAGCAAGCATTGGCAAAGACATTAGATCTGGCTTTCCAAATGCAGAAGATAGGCCTTGTATGGGGCTTTTTTCAATAGAATAATACGCTTTACATTTAAAAGGACAGCCCAATTGCAAACCTGCTGTATGTGCAACCATGTTTATAGGTGATTTGTGTCAAGGTGCCTTAAGGCATGTGTTTCCAGAATGGAACCTTGTGCACCTTAGTGGTTGAAAGTAGGAATCGGAGTGGGTTAGAGAGGGATATAAAAAAGGAGACATCATGGAGCACTCAATGTATGGTATTCAATATGATTGTGAAAATATCCTAATTGTTGGGGGAAAATCCTTGGAACCTTGTCGTGATGGGTTCTACTTAGGGGACAATTATAACAGGAACACTTTGGAGCAAATTGCAGTGTTGGACACCTAGAGACAAATTAGAGTGAAACAAATATAAGTAAATTACACTAGGGAGCACCCAGGGGTTAATCATAGTAGCAAACAGACAGGGAAAAGCCACAGTGGAGAAAACATCTACAAACAACATTACAGTGGGTTGTCCTTAAGAACAAATAACATCAGGAAACACCAAGGAGCAAATTGAAGTGGGGGACACGAAGTGGGAAATCACAGTTCTGGCAACAAAGCTGAGCCAACACCAGTGGATTTTGTTGACAGCAGGAAGCAGGAAAGAGGGAGCTTTAGGAAGATGTGCCTTCCCTAATCAATGATCAGCTTATGTCTGTGCCTAGGCAGATGACCATGCTGTATGTTTTTTAGAAGGGGCGAGATAAAAAGGAACACATATATCACTATTCTCCATTGCGTAAGTGGGTGTGGGGGGTACGGTGTAGCTATATGTTTGGTTATATTATAAGGGGGTGGTCGCCGCCCTATCGTTAAAGTGATAGCCTTGAGTGATACGCAATTTATTGCTAATAACTTTTAACTTGGAGGATAGATTTGGATGAAAATTTCTAAACAAAAAGTTTTTCGTGGACCCCCTCAGACTGGAAATCTTGTGAAAGATTTGTTAAAAAATGAAAAAAAATATAAAGAAAGCAATACAATGCTGTTATCGACCTACTCCCATGAAGAAAAGCTTTTTGGAGGAAGAAAAAGGATGCAATTGCATTACGCTATACGCGGGGAGGATGAAAGAGGATACCATGTGAAATTAGAGAGTTGGGGCTGGTCCAGGTAGCCAGCTTCAGTTTGAACATTTTGGGATTATTAGAGGAATACCGGGGGAATCTCGCAAGATTCCTGTGGCTATAACGGAAGCGGCTCTCAGAAAAGAAAATGTGTCAGATGAACAAAAGGGTGAAAGGGAATAAAGGGAGAGGGCCAGGGAAGGAAAAAAACAGCTGAGGAGAGGGGAGGTGGGACCATGGCGAGAGGAGGGGGCACTTGTTGAGTGCCTGACAGCCTGAGAAGAGTTTTTGATTTTCAGATGACCAAGGGAATACCGGCGGAATACCGTAGGCATGGGTAGTTCATTGCTGCTGTATGTGTAGTTCATTGCCATTATCAGGGGAATATTGGGGGAATCCTGTAGGAATTAGGAGAGAGTAGAAAAAAGCAAGCTTTCCATCTACAGTGATCACATCTACTAGGCAGGGGGAAATGAGTCTTTGTGCCACAAGCCATGGTCAAAGTCTATGGCTAGTGGGCCTCAAAGAAACATACTGGTGCAACATGTACAGTGGCCTGGCTGAAGGGCCATGGGTATTGGGCCCCAAAGAAATGTATTGGTGGAACAAGTACAGGGGCCAATTCTGAAGGCTGTGGCCACTACCCATTGCCAACGGGCATGGCTACTAAGCCCTAGAGAAACTAGAGTATAACAAAACCCTTGAAATTTCATGAAAACACTTCAGTTAAGAGTGAGTTAAGGTGATCAAATTTAACGTGAATCACATTTGAAGCAAGTCCACCTTAACTTTGCACGCCCTGTTGCACAGCGTCTGACCACAATGATGGCATCACAGATAACATCACTGATGAAGGCCATAGCTAGTGGGCCCCAATCACATGTATTTGTGCAACATGTACAGTGGCTATGACAAGGGCTTGTGGGCCTCAAAGAAACCTATTGGTGCAACATGTACAGTGGCTTCGGCCTTAGGCTGTGGCCACTAGCCATGGCCAAAGACCATGGATAGTCAGCCCCCAAAAAAACTGTTGGTGCAACATCTACAGTGGGCACGGCCGAAGGCCAGCACTAGTGGGCCCCAAAGAAACCTATCGGTGCAACATGTACATCGGCCTAGCTGAAAGTCATGACTAGAGGGACCCATTCAGCATGGCCAGAGGTCATGGGTGAAGGTCATGGCTAGTGGGCCCCAAAGAAACGTAGTTGTGCAACAAGTACACTGGCCAAGGCCAAAGTCTGTGTTCACTGGCTGTGGCCAAAGTAAATGGCTAGTGGGCCACACATAATCTATAGTATAACAAAATCCTTCAAATTCAGTGAAAAACTTTACTTAAGGGAGAGTTAAGGTGATCAGATTTAACGTGAAAAAAAAGCAACAAAAGCTTTACAAATTCAGTGAAAATAACCTTTGTTAAGAGATAGTTAAGGTGATCAGATTTAATGTAACAAAACCCTTGAAATTCAGCACTCGTATTTGAAGCAAGTCCACCTTAACTTTGCACTTGCTGTTGAGCAGCGCATGACCACAATGATGGCATCACAGATGACATCACTGATGGCATCAATGATGAAGGCCATGGCTAGTGGGCCCCAAAGAAATCTATTGGTGCAATGTGTAGAGTGGGCATGGCTGAATGCCAGAGGTAGTGGGCTCCAAAGAAACCACCTGGTGCAACATGTACAGTGGCCTGTCTAGTGGACCCCAAAGAAACTTAATAGTGCAACTTGTATAGTGGCCTGGCCAAAAGCCATGGCTAGTAGGCCCCAAAGAAACTATATTCAAAGCCCTTGAATTGTGTGCAACAGGGGACACAACGTTGCAGTGGACTTGCTTCAAATGCAATTGCTGAACATCAAGGGTTTAAAATCGGATCATCTTAACTCTCTCTTAAAACAAGTTTCTTTCATTGAATATCTATATACATCAATGTTCTAAAGTCTGGACGGGAATTAATAATATCAATAAAGGCTGTAGTCAACAGTTCAATAATTGATTGATTAATTGATTGATTGTTTATTTACTATGCGCTTATACACAACTGTTTTAAAGCACAAACATGCATCGGAAAGAAAGACAGAGGGAAGACAGGACAAACGATCTTACTAGGCATAGTACATACAGATATGCAGGTGAACAGAGAAGGAAGTGCGTATGGGGGGCAACAGGGACAAGTGTGCCCAGCCCCATCAGAACATGTGTTAAGCGCTGAGAGATAACACTTGTGGCAAGTGCAAGGCCCGGGGGCAAGTGCAGGAGAGGGACGATGAAAGCATGGGACCTGTGAGGCTCTGAAGGTACACCAGGCAGCCAGTCAGCCAAACTGAGCAGAAGTAGAGGAGAGAGAGCGAGGGAGCAGAAAGAGGTGGTTAGAAGGGGAGGAGGTGAGAGAAGGAGGAGAATAGGAAAGTCTTGAGGCGTTTTCGTTAATTTAAGGAGATCCGGCTCAAGATGGAGAGAGGCAGTGAGGCTGCTCCATAGGGAGGCACCTGCAGAGGATAAACCCCACTTCCCCAAGTCTCTGCTTGGAGAAGCGGCTCATCCACTTCTCCAAGATACATGACAACAGTGTAAACTCAGTAGATAATTTAGTTTATGCTGTTCAACATTTCTAAAAAGATATTGAGAGGGAGGTCTCCAGTTTCTGCAAAGGTCCCTGTAGGTCTTTGCATCATTAATTCAAGGTATGCTATCTACCACATTAGTCTGGCCAGGGATACCACAGGGATACCACAAACAACAGATTAGCTTCAGTAATTGTATCTTTCATCAGCTGGCTACCTTCATCAAGCTTGCTCAAGCCCATGACATTGCTTTCTGGCAGTCAAAGTAGCATGCATGCTGTCCCAAACATCCAGTGCTCAATGAGGCCCCTTTTGCAGGAAATGCAGCTCTGACGTAGTTAAGTTATACCAGCCAGAATCTGGTGGTCCGACTAATTTGCCCGAGCATTAGGGGTCACTGTACCACTAGCCAGAGGTGTTGCTAGGTCTGTAGAAGATCTGGCGCTACACTAATTTTGTGACTGTCGAGACTCAGAGCTAGCTAGTCTTTTGGTTGTAGCTCCTGAGCTTCTATCCGGGGCTAAAACCAAAAGACCGGAGCTATAGCTCCCTCAGCATACCCCCTAGCAATGCCTCTGCCACTAGCGCAAGAGAGATTTGGTGGTTAGTGAGTCTTCAAAACAGGGCAATATGGGTGCCCTGAAAAAAATACAAACTGAAATATGGCATTAATAGAAAGGGAGTTACTCATGTTCTTACTGGTCATCCTTCTGCCTGGGATATTGTCATAGTTCAGTTAATTGAGTTTTTTCCTCTGTTTCAATAATGTTTACCCGAGATTCCTCCTGAGATTGCAGGCTTAGAAGGCAGAAAGTTAAAACATTCTGTACATATCTGTGGGAATGGGAGGCTCGCCTGGAGGTCAAGGGGGATCATTACCACTTCAGGACATTTTCATTCTTGGAAACTGACAGGTGCAGGAAACTGGAGGAGCATGTTAAAGCTTACTCTCAGCACCACCATCACCAATGTGCACTGTTCCCAAAGTGAACTGTGGAGTTGGGTGCCCCCCAGCGATGGACGGAGAGTGGCGTCAGAATACAGATAGGCTAACAGCAGAACATCATCCTATATTCTTGGCTTGTGACAGTGATTTTCAGAAAGTTGTCCAGTTGTGAATTTACCTCCAGCATCATGCTGGAGGTAAATCCTCAATTTTAAGGTCAACAATCTACAGAATTACCATGGCTGAATTACCACCCGCGGTGAGTCTGCAAAATCCCCATGGAATCACATTGACTCCAAAACTGGGGACTAATTCCACCGGTTCCCCACTCATAACCGTATGGGTATGTCCATGGGACCAAGTAGCAGTAACAGTAAATGGGTTCTACCCCTTAATTACCGACAAACTTAGAAGGAGGCTCACTGTTTTTCACCCATTGTCCTCTGAAAATGATCACAATGGATTTTGCCCTTTGCTTGTTGCATTTTCCTACATCCCCATTTGATCCTTTTACTTCCATCTGACATTAAAACAGTTTTAGGTAAATCACAGTACTCATGGTTTGGTGTGATGTTAGAAGAAAGCAATCACTTTCATCTCTGTATTTGACTTCCGTCGACTCAGCTCACATCACGTCTTTTCAGGGTGCTCCACTGTCTTCCCATCAGCCAACAAGCGACTTTCAGGGTTTTGTGCATTGCACCCAGCGCCCTCCACAAGGAAGGCCCTGAATTCCTCCGACAAAGCTTACATGCTACCAACCAATCTGAAACCTTAGATCTGGCTCTGTGCTCCTCCTTGTGATCCTCCCCTTTCAATTCCACTAGCGTTGGAGGATCCTCATTCTCTGTCCAGGATCCCACCCTCTGAAATTCCCTTCTGTTAGGCAGAATCATATGCAGTACCCTTTGGGAACACCACACACAATTAAGACTACAAGTGACAGTACAAATTGACCTTTGGTACAAGCCTGTACTACACAGTAAAGTGGTAGCGATGGCTGAGCAGCCAGACTTATCTCAAGAGTAAAGTGAGCAATATCAATAGTTACACAAAGGACCGTAAGTACTATGGTTCAAGCAAACACTGACTCAAGGTTTCTGAGTAAAAGAATATACATTTATTTACACATCATTTGCAAAACAGATAACTAAAGTAAAGCAGCAGAAAATCACAATCTCAATATACTACACAACACCCAAATAATTGTGGACAAGATAAGCTCAAAATTAAGTGTGAGAAAAATGGCACTCCAGCAATTTAAAAGGGAGGGGAAGACAAAGGTTATACAAAATCAAACAACACCAACAAGTGAGCAGGCAGGGCAATCTAGAAAAGGCTTGCTACAATGAGGATTCAAATGGCTAGGCCTGGGCCAATGTTAATGGTTCAGTCTTTGCAGAGTTTCACACAGTTCAGAGTAGTTTGTGGTTTAGTCTTTGCCAAGAGTTCGCAACGAAGTTGGTCGAAGGAAACGTTTTTTAAAAGAGTAGGGAAGGACAAGCCCTCGGATTAGCGAAAGATTTCAAACACTTTCACTGCGGTCGGATGGAACGAACAACAGGGTTACAACAGTACCTTAAATGAAGAAGAAGGCTGTAGCTGAGGCAGAAGTTCCTGGCAGATCCTGCAGGCTCACGGTTCCTGAAGTGACTGTCGGACTGACACGAAGGAGGAAGACTGGAGGGTCCTGCACTGCCCAGTGAAGAAACCAGCAGCAGAGCAAAGCAACAAATAAAAAGTTTGCTCCTTAAAACCCAAACGGGGTCCGGTCCTCCTGGCTATCCGGTTCACTGCAGCTGTGCACGGTAAATTCGACCAGAGGAGGGAGGCATGGCTTGGAGTTTGGCAAACTAGTTGGTCCCACCAGCTCAAGGGAAGAAGATTCCTTGCAGATCTTCTCTGTCGTCGAAGTTTGGAGATTCGGACCTGCAGCAGGGCTTCACTGAGAGGTTCAGTCGTGGTAGTGGTCCTCTTCTTTCAGCTTCTCTTCGGTTCTCTCAATCCAGTGGTGACTCTGCCTTGAAAGTCCCAGAGACCTGCTTTTTATGCAGTTTCCTCCCTTTCACACAGCCTGGCTGTCAATGAAACAGCAGGGTGGCAGTCCCGGCGGGACAGTCACCACAGCCAATCATACAGAGTGCGACATGGGTGCCCAAGGAGATCCTGTGCAGGGAGTCTCAAACCCCTCCCTCAGATCCTGTCCCCCTCAAACATTCAGGCTCCTAAGGAGGCTTCTGTGCAGAAGCCCGCCAAAGGACGGTGGACAAAGGAACCAAACCTGGTTTGGCGTGCAGAGTAAAACACGAGAAAGTCCTTTACAAAAAGAAATGGCGGATAAACCCAGCCGGAACCAAATAAAAGTAAATGGGGTCCAGCTGATTTAATTTCAAGGCTACTAACTTAGCTTAAAACAGTACCAAGGCTATTAACATAGACCGCGGTAGGGAAAATATGGTAGATACCACTGCCACCAGCCAAATCTTAAAGAAAGAGGAACAAAATAACATTCCTTGAGCGACAGACAAAAAGGGATAACTATTTACCCTTTCCAGTACTCTATGTAAGATAGTTTGTACTGGGTCTGTGATTTTAAAAAGACTAATAAAGTCAATGGCAACTTTACATGTTCTGGGAGACAGTAGTCAGTCCCAGAAAATGGAGTTCAAAGTGGGAAGTCTGAAAAAGACAACCCTGTGTTACTGCACTGAAGGTGCTGTGTAACACACAGTAAAAAAGATAATTCCTATGGAGTAGGTGAAGCTCCATAGTCTATGAACGCAAAAATGTTAAACGCCTACAGCAAAACACATGTAAGAGTGGGAAAAAAAGGCGCACCCTCTTGCCAGGTGAAAAAAAGAAATCCTAGAAATCCAGCAAAGCTGTTGAGGGACTCAGTAGGTAAGGGAAATTAGCCATTCTGGAGAATTCTCCCCAACACTCGACCCCCCCCCAGACTAAGGGACAGGATAATGTAACCCACTCCTGGATGAATCTCTTCACTCTAGTCGGTTATAAACATCCTAGAGAGATCATCAGCCTTTTGGTGGTGACATCCTGACCTGTGCTGAATGGTGAAATCAAACGGTTGCAGGCAGATTGACCATCTTAGTAGTTTTAGGTTTTCCCCTTTCTGTCACACTCTACCCCAGGTCTTACCTGTTTGTCCTTTGTCGTCTTCTTCTTTGAAGGTTTCTCTGTCTTCCGTGATGTCCGGGACTTGTACAGGTAAGGCTGGTGGTCCTCCGTATCCAGCGTGGAACGAGAGCAGACTCAGAGGTAGACAAGAGTTCAGGATTCCAGGAAGGTAAGAGCAGTCAATGTCCGGGATTAAGCGTGCAACCAGGGAAAGGAAGCACTACTCGCAAGTATTGAGATGGAGCTGCGAGCGCAGAAGCATGGAAGGGTGGCCCAGGAAGGAATGCGTGGACGGCCTCGGAGAACGCAACAGGCCGCTTCTAATAATCCAGGAATGAAAAAGGGAATATGGAAGGTATCGGACAATGATACGAGGAAGAGGAAGGAAACGATGAACACACTAGCTGCAAACTCAAAAAGGGGTGTTGAGATGCACAGTGCCGTGGGGACGTGCCAATTTTCTAGGAAGCAAGGGCTTCAGCATAAACGCTAGACCGCAGCATGGCTGATGCACCAGCCATGTTGAGAGGAGAACGGCTCCAGCGGTACGGTGCACCAGGGATCAGGAAGTCCAGAAGGGGCGTAAATGGCGAGTCATGACAGCATGCCCCCTCCTAAAACCCGACCCACCGGGGTTGCCCAGATGAGCTAGATGGAATTTGCACACTAAGCGAGGGGCATTCATGTTGGAGAGTGGTTCCCGTGTTTGTTCGCTGGGAGGATATCCTTTCCATTCCACCAAGTACTGTAACCAACCTCTTTTATATCTAGAGTCGCAAATCCTGGAAACCTCAAATTTAATCTGATCATTGACGAGCACTGGGTTAGGTCGGTGAGCTCATCTGGTGGATGCAATATAAGGTTTGAGCAAGGAAGTGTGAAATACTGGGTGAATCCTCTTCCAGGAGTCTGGTAACTGGAGTCGATATGCCACTTGGTTGATGACCTCTTTGATAGGAAAAGGCATATAGAATTTGGGGGCCAGTTTATTAGGATGCAGATGTCAAGGCAAGAGTTTAGAATACAACCAGACCTTGTCACCAATTCCATAGACAGGAGCTGGTCTCCGTTTAGCATCAGCATGTATTTTGAGATCCATTCTGGCCTTTTCTAAATGTTCCTTAGCATCCCTTGTGTCGTGACCAGTCTTTCAATCCAGGAATCGACTGATGGAACCGGGGTGGATTGAGTTAGGATTGTTGGCAGAACAGATGGATGGAAACCTTGACTACAGAAGAAGGGGCTTGTCTTAATAGCAGAATGATCAGAATTGTTATGGGAGAATTCAGCTACTGGAATTAAGATGGACCAAATATCCTGGACCTTGGCTGAAAAACACTGCAAGTATTGTTCTAGGGTTTGATTTACTCGCTCTGTTATCCCATTGGTCTGGGATGATATCTTGAAGACAAGGCATGTTGGATGCCCAGCATGTGGCATAGGTGTTTCCAGAATTGTGAAATATATTGAGGACCATGGTCTGATATGATCTTGGAAGGGAGGCCATGTAGTCTAAAGATGTGCTTCAGAAATATTCTGCCATTTCTTGTGCTGAAGGCAACTTGTACAACAGGATAAAATGAGCCATGTGGGTGAATATATCGATGGTAACCATAATAGTAGTAAACTCTTTGGAAGGGGGCAGTTCCACGATGAAATCGGTGGCCATTACTTCCCAAGGACGTTCTGGCAATGTGGGTTGATGGAGAAGACCTGCAGGTTTCCTATTATCTGACTTATTTTGGCTGCAGACAGGGCAGGCTTGGACATATGCCCTTACTCCGTCAATCATGTTAGGCCTCCAGAATTGTCTCTGAATGTGGCGAAGAGTAGTAGTAACGTCTCGATGCCCGGAATGGAAGGTATCATGACAGAGGTTTATGATCTTGGTTCTCAACTTGTTCGTGGGTACTGCCAGTCTCTTATCTTTGAAGAGGTAACCGTCTTTCGTGACTAAGGACCATTGGTTTTTCCTGATGTAATCCTTCCACAGATCAGAAGATGGTGTTTCAGCACGGACCTTATCCAATAAGGAGTTGCTTGAGCCACGAACACTGTGTCAGGGAACATCTTCGGAAAGGCGTGGGCCTCCACTGGCTCGTAATCAGGGCGCCTGGATAATGCATCAGCAATTACGTTGTTAGTTCCTGGGACATGATGTATGCAAAACTGATACTGGGTGAAAAAACAGGCCCAACGAGCTTGGCGACTGTTTATGCATTCTAGGGATTGTAGAATCTGTAGATTTCTATGATCGGTCCGCACTTGAACAGGAAATGTGGCATCCAGGAGTAAATGGCGCCACTCAGTAAAGGCTTGCCGGATGGCGAGCAATTGTTTTCCAGAACTTAATAGTGGGTCTCGCTGGGAGTTAAAGTTCGGGATAGATAGGCGATGGGATGTTCCGCCTTGTCCTCGGATACTTGTCTTAGGACAGCACCTATTGCATGATCTGAGGCATCTGATTCTACCATGAAGGATGTATTGATATCCGGTTGAGCCTGGATGGGATCTTGAGTAAATCTCTATTTTAGGTCCTGAAAGGCCGCCACTTGAGCTTCGGACCAAATGAAGGGAATGCCCTTCTTCAACAATGCGACTATCAGCTGTACAATGGCAGTGAAGGTGGGAATGAATTTCGGTAAAAGTTGGCAAGTCCCAGGAAGGATTGAATCTGTTTTACTGTTGTAGGGGCTGGCCAAGAAAGGATAGACTCAACTTTGGAGGGGTCCATTTTGATTCCCGTTGCACTCAGAACGAACCCGAGGTAATGAACTGTTTGGACGTGAAATATGCATTTTTCTGGTATAACCAGGAGTTTGTTCTCTCGTAGGCGTTGTAAAACCGATGTCACATGTTCCTGATGTAACTGGAAATCATTGGAATAGATCAATATGTCATCCAAGTACACTATGACAAAGAGAAACAACATATCTGAAAAGACTGTGTCCATAAATCGCTGGAACACCGCAGGGGCATTGGCAAGACCAAATTGCATTACCAGGTATTCAAAATGTCCAAAGGGGGTCCTGAAAGCGGTCTTCCATTCATCGCCTTCCCTTATCCGGATGAGATGGTAGGCGCCTCGTAAGTCGAGTTTAGTAAAGATTACAGCTCCCCGAACAGCTTCCAATATGTCGTAAATGAGCGGTAGAGGGTAACGATCCTTAAGGGTGCATTGGTTAAGTCCCCGATATTCCAGGCATGGTCAAAGTTCCTTAGTGTCCTTCTCGGGCACGAAAAACAAAGAGGCACCGGCTGGAGACTTGGATGGTCGAATGGTTCCATTGACAAGGTTGGTGTCCAGATACTCACGCAATGCCCTTTTTTCAGGTTCGGAAAGAATAAACATTCATCCAAATGGTATCACTGCAGAATCTTCTGTGTCGATTGCGCAATCTTCTGGTCGATGGGGTGGTAGTGATTGAACAATAGCTGTTGAAAACACATCCGAGTATTGTTGGTAAATCTCAGGTACTTGGGAAATATTGGAGACACAGATGGATGGTCGTTCGAGGATCTGGTGTTCCATAGATACGTTCATTACCATGATTTGGGATAAACAATGGTACAAGCAGAATTTGGAGCCTAGAAATAAGGATCCGGCCGCCCAATTGATGTACGGGTTGTGTTTTTGTAGCCAGCGAATTCCCAGAACTGTGGGGTAGTGTGCTGCCTTGATGATGTCAAAACAAAGCATCTCCTGATGATTATTGATTGAGAGAAACAGTTCCGTGGTTTGCTGGGTTATGGGTCCGAAGACAGTGGTTTCCCATCAATTCCTTCGACAGCTTGGATTGTTCCCTTAGTTTCTCGGGGAATGTTGTGTTTCAAGGCCCATTCATGGTCAAAGACGATTCCCATGTCACCACAGTCCTCTAGGGCCAGGATGGAATGAGTCTCCATATTGGCGGTAGATAAGGATGTTTGTAGAACCACCAAGGTATTCAATTGGGGGCAATTTAAGGAAGGAGCAGAGGCGGAGCAAGTATCTTTCTCCCGAAGCTGGGCTCCACTCAAGATCGGGAGCTGGCATTTCCTGAACGCCTGCCTGGGTGGAGTTATAGGACAATTCTATACTAGATGTTTATCAGAGGCACAATACATACAGAGCCCAGTGTTGATCCTATGCATCCTTTCTTGTGCAGATATTGGACCCCGTACGGAGCCCAATTGCATAGGCTCGGAATCAGGAGAGTGCGATGTGGTCACTTCCTTAGAACTAGAAAATCAATGGAAACCTTTGGAGAAGCTGTTTTAGTTTTTCTGTTTTCCACCTTTCTTTCCTGGATTCGAAAGTCTGTTTGGAGGGACAAGTCTATCAGCCTGGAAGGAACTTGGACGGGCGACTCTGGCAAGTTCATCCTTAATTTCATCATTTAAGCCTCTGCGAAACAGGGTAAAACTTGCCTCCTGGGACCAATCGGCCTCTTTAAACAACTGCTTAAAGCGGGTTACATAAGAAAGCATGTCTTGACTCCCTTGTTGGAATTCCAGGAGCCTTTCCTGAGCACTGTAAACCTGTTCAGGATGATCGAACATGGTTTTGAAGGCTTCCACAAATCCGTCATAATTGTCCAGCAGTGGATCTGCAGCATTGACCAAAGGAGTTGCCCAGGCTAAGGCATTGCCAGAGAGATGAGCAATTATAAACCCAACCTTGGCACAGGGCGTGGAAAAATAGTAGGGTTTGAATGTGAAATGCACCAAACAGGAATCAAGGAAGGATCGCAGTGTTTTGGAGGAACCATCATACTTGTCCACTATGCCCCCTACGAGAGCACTTTCCTGTAACGCCGAATCCCGGGAAAGCACGAGTTGTTTTAACACTGCATTTTCGGCTTTGAGGTTTTGAACCTCTGTTGTTAATTCTTGCATTCCTCTCATTAGGTCCTGGACTGCAGCCTCCATATTGAGCTCAGTATCAAGTTATGGGCGTCTCAAACTGTCACACTCTACCCCCGGTCTGACCTGTTTGTGCTTTGTCATCTTCTTCTTTGAAGGTTTCTCTGTCTTCCGAGATGTCCAGGACTTGTAGAGGTAAGGACGGTTGTCCTCTGTATCCAGCGTGGAATGAGAGCAGACTCAGAGGAAGACAAGAGTTCAGGATTCCAGGAAGGTAAGAGCAGTCAATGTCCGGGATTAAGCACGGAACCAGGGAAGGGAAGCACTACTCGCAAGCATTCGATGGAGTTGCAAGCACGGAAGCATGGAAGGGGGGCCCAGGAAGGAATGCGCGGACAGCCTCGGAGAAGGCAACAGGCCGCTTCTAATAATCCAGGAATGAAAAAGGGAATATGGAAGGTATCGGACAATGATACAAGGAAAAGGAAGGAAACGTTGAACACACTAGCTGCGAACTCGAAAAGGAGAGTTGAGACACACAGCGCCGCAGGGGTGTACCTGTTTTCTAGGAAGGCAGGGTTTTGGCGTAAACGCTAGACCGCAGCGTGGCTGATGCGCCGGCCATGTTGAGAGGAGAACGGCTCCAGCGGTACGGTGCACCATGGACCAGGAAGTCCAGAAGGGGCGTAAATGGCGAGTCATGACACTTTCATTTGCATTAACCATCTCAAGGGTTGGTGGTCTGCAGATTCACAAAAGTAGATCCATACAGGTATGGTCTAAACTTCTTCAGAGACCACACAATGGCAAAACATTCACGCTCTATGGTTGTTTCGGGTTCCTTCAGATTCCTACTGATGAAGCAAATATGGTGCTTCCTACCTTTCTGATCCAGTTGACTAAGGACTGCACCTATATCTGTATTTGATGCATCTGTCTGCACAAAGAAGGGTTGGTGATACTCAGGAGCTCTTATGACTGGAACTTGATAAAGGGCTTTCTTCAGGTTTTCAAAGCCTTGAGTGCACTCCTCATTCCATCTAATCTTTTTAGGGAATTTTGGAGAGGAGACTACATTCAAAGGAGAAGCTATGGACCCATAGTTCTCAATGAAATTCCTGTAGTACCCAGTGAGATCTAGGAAGGGTCTCACTTGTATTTGAGTAGTAGGGGTGGCCCAGTTTTGGACAGCTTGTACTTTGCTTGGTAATGGCCTTATTTCACCTCCTCCTACCTCATGACTAACGTAGGCCACTTTGCTCTGACCAATTTGACATTTGCTTGCCTTTATGGTCCGATGGGCCTGCTCAAGAGTCTGCAAAACATATCCTAAGTGATCAACATGTTTTTTCCGAGTAGGGCTGAACACTGCAATGTTATCCAAGTATGGCATGCAGAAGTCCTCCATCCCGTTCAGAACTAGATTGACCATCCTTTGGAATGTAGCAGGTGCATTCTTTAATCCAAAAGGCATAACTCTAAACTGGTAGAGGCCTGCTGGGGTTGAAAATGCAGTTTTCTCCTTGGTATTGTTTGTCAGGGCTATTTGCCAATAGCCTGACGTCAGATCAAATGTACTGAGGTACTTGGCTGCACCAAGTTTATCCACCAGTTCATCTGTCCTTGGTAAAGGATGGGCATCCGTCTTAGTGACTGCATTTAGAGCTATATAATCCATACAGAATCTCGACTCCTTGGATCCTGCATTTGGTACTACAACAACTGGACTAGACCATGGACTTGTAGAGGGCTCTATAACCCCGAGATCAAGCATCTTGTTGACCTCTCCTTTTATGTGGGATCTTACCTGTTCTGACATTCTGTAACCTCTGCTTTTCACAGGTAAACCATCACCAGTGAGAATATCATGCTGGCCCCAAGGGGTCAAGCGTGGTGAAAGTGAAAACAGGGAGGCAAACAGATTTAACAGCAACCTGCACTCATCCTGTTGTTCAGATGTCAGATTAGAAGAGAGATTAACTCCTTCTATCTTCTCATCCAAAGGTTGGCCTCTGAGTAGGTCAGGTAGAGGTTCAGTCTCCTCCTCCTCTTGATCTGAAGCTAGAAGCAAAGTTCCACTTCTAGTCTTGAGACATATGCATTCAAACGGTTGGTGTGAAAGACTCTGGGAGCCTCCTTAGGTCTGCCTAAGTCCACCTCTCCAAGTTTGCCCACAACATTGAAGGGTCCTATCCATTTGTCCTGCAAGGCCCTCTGCCTTGTTGGCACCATAACTAATACAAGCTGGTCTTGAGTAAACTCAACCATGCTGGCCTTCCGGTCATGCCAATGATTGACCAGAGCATGACTTGCTTTTAAGTTATCACTAGCTTCTGCCATCATGTGTGACATTCTCCTCCGAAGACCTATCATGTAGTCAGTCACTCTGACTGGCTGGGGGGAAGGACCAACCCCTGCTTAATCAGGGCCAATGGACCTCTGACATGATGGCCATAGAGAAGTTCAAAGGGACTGTAACCAACTCCCTCCTGAGGGACTTCTCTATAAGAAAAGAGAAGGCATGGCAGTAATTCCCACATTCTTTTAAGGGGTTCCTCTAAAAGCACCTATCATGTTCTTCATAGTATGATTAAACCTCTCTACCAGTCCATTTGTCTGTGGATGGTAAGCTATAGAGAACTTGTAAGTGACACCCCAGTTTTTCCACATGCTTGCATGTGGTGGGACATAAAATTGGATCCCCTGTCAGATATCACTTCATTGGAAACCCTACTCTGGAAAAAATACCAAGTAGAGTCTTAGCCACGGCCTGAGCTGTAACAGTTCTCATAGGTATGGCTTCAGGATACCTAGTAGCATGGTCTACTACAACCAAGATAAACCTGTTTCCTGAAGATGTGGGAGGCTCAAGGGGACCAACAATGTCGATGCCCACCCTCTCAAAAGTAACTCCCACCACTGGGAGGGGCACCAGGGGTTCCACATTCTTGGCTCCACTCTTGCCAGAGGTTTGGCAAGTGTGACAGCTCCTACATAATTTGTGAACTTCTGAACCCATCTTAGGCCAGTAGAAGTATAAGGAGAGCCTTTCCTTGGTCTTTTTGAAACTCATATGAACAGCCAAAGGTATCTCAAGGGCCAAAGTTAGGAACTGGAGCATGTTTTCTAGGGACACTACAAGTCTTTTGCACTCCCCAGGGATAAACGGAGTCAATTCACAGTAGAAGAGGCCATCTTCCCAGTGCAACCTATGTTTCCCAGGCTCTTGCCCATCGAGCTGAGAAGCTGCCTGTAGGTGAAGACCTTCAAGAGTAGGACACTCTCTTTATCCTCTGCTGAAGTCTGGCCTGTTGGGTCCACCTTCTGCCAATAAAGACTGCAGCTCAGGATGGTCAACAGGGTCCAGATCTCCAACTAAAGTTAAGTTTTCTTCCAGATCTGACTCTTCAGAGACTGGGTCAACCTGTGAAAACAGAAACAAAATATCGAGGCTGAGTACCCCAAAAGGAAATACACCGAACACGGGTTACAAAGGAACATACAAAGTACTTTATTCTCTTCTGAATTCAATTACAAAAACAGTGCAAAGTCAGATAGCTAACCGCCCTCAGTACAACACAACGAACTCCAGTGTGGTTCAGTGTGTTCAGTGAGAGACGCTGTACATTAGAATGCATTCGCTTTTTATACATTTTGTGGGCACTATGTCCAGCCCCACTTCGGGTTAATATTCCACTTTATACATCACCAATTCTAGGGTTTGTTGCCGAATCCCAAATAAACGCATCTAACTGGTTTGTTTTTATTACATGTAACAATAAGCGTATGCATTAACTGTGTATTCTAAAGTTTCGCATTGCAGGTCTTCTTAAACATTAATACAATATAGTAAAAAGGATGTTCTTTGTTCAATATGTAAATACATTGTCATAATATATACTCGTGGATTGGTTTCATTGCGCGAGTAGTCCTTTTACACATAGGTCAACGTAGGACGAGGTCTCAGTTCATGACCTCAACAAGTAGCCTGCAGGCAGATTACACATTAGCGATGTACAGAGGTCAAGACGGCCATGTTGTATTTTGCAATGACATCGTCCACCATTTTAGCTCACATGGTGACTTTTACACACAAATCCTAAAATGGCGGTTTGACCTAAAATGGCGACCTACATGGATTAAAGGTCAGGACCTTGCAACACAGATTTCTCTCGCAAGCGACTTTCGAGCAGCTTGGCGTAGGCCAATATTAAATATATTTTCCACAATAAGAGGCACGATATACTTTCTATTCTGACAAACCCTCCTTTTGGCCTATGCCAAGTGCTAAAAACTACTTTGGGTCTCCTTGCGAATAACTCCATGCATCAGTATCCATGTACCCTGAATCACTATCTAAAATATCTATTGCCATTAGGTCTTTTACTAATATTTCTTTTAACACATATTCTTTGGAAGTCTTATTTGAGGCATACACCTTATGTCCTATCGAATCTATTGCTTGTGCGCAACATCCCCCTAGCATCGAACACATACCAGGCAGACACTGAATACAGCAACAAAGATACAACAGAATTCCTAAAATAGTTAATAAGACTGAAAGTACCTTCCAACCCCAAGATCGCAAGAAGTCCCAGAGCCAAGCGCCAAGATCCCAATTTCCCTCAGGAACATGCACTTCTGAACTAAGGACGTGCAGATTCTGTATTGCCTTGAAGATAGTTGGGGAGGAATCTGGTACGAAAACACAGCAAGCGGACCCCACTAATTTGTATACTCCACCACGCTCAGCTAAAATGACATCTAATGCTATACGATTTTGGAGTGCTACTACTTTTATTGCTTTCTGCTCTAATATCATATTGTAGAATATATCCATGGTCCGGTTGATGGTTCTCTACAATCCCCTGCCCCCAAAATGGCACAATTGATTTCGCTATATCTCCCAAGACTTGTGCTGGGGTGTCACCATTCTCGTGCCGTCGTGGACGAGCTTTTGAAATTTATATAGTACTTGCTATGAACACCCAAGGTAACAGGATCCCTAAATAACAGGTTCCCTGCCAATCCCTGGGCAACCATGGAAACGCTACATTACCGCAAACAAAAGAGACAGGTTCGCCTACATACAAAGGTCTGTCTTCCCCGGTCAAATTTGCAACATTGGCACAACCTTTAAAAACTCCCATTGACCGAATGCCATTCCTCTGTATGCAGAAAGAAACTGAATCGGGGCTATGATTCACAGTGTAAGAAGGAGGCATGGCATCCTTATTGCCTATCGGAGCCATTTTAAAGGAAATCAAAGATTGAAAGGTACGAGACAGTCTATCAGAAGGCCTAATAGTAGCAACATTCGGCTTACTCCTATTTACGAAAAGGGAGCATCCGAGGGGAGTCAAAACATGATTCTCAAAACTATTAAAATTGGTGCCATCAAAGTTCACTGAGACTCTATCATTCCATCGGCCAAAGAACAGTGCTCTAAGAGAAGCATAACAAGCAGTTGTCAACGGTAAAGGATGAATATACCAACCTAGCCCCTTATCCCTGTGTTGCGGTAAATGTGAACAGACCCAGCAATTGAACCTATTAAAAATGGCATGTGTAGCGTTCATAATAAGTAACAGAGTATTATTATGATACCTTTGTCTGTGCAGGGAATCTCTAGGGGACAAAGTATGCAAATGCACAAAAGGTGTATGGACAGTGGGTATATTTTTAGTCGGTAGCGAAAACTCTAAAGGATAAACTTCTTCTGAATACCAAAGGCCTACAACAGTGACTATTATAAAACCAAATATTATTACAAAAATACAGCAATACGTTTTTCGGGGCCCAGGCATTTTGTCCATATTCCCAGTTGGTCACCCCCTTATTTACAAGTCCAATACAAGTGGCGGCTGTAGCAGGCATAGCAGTCTTCAAACGGAAACCCCAATGTTCGTTGCTGGCGACCCCCTGGTCGCGCGATTTCTGTGTCCTTCCAAAACCCTAGCCAACAGAATCCCCTTTCTCAAATTTGGGCAAAAGCAAGCCCTCGATGACTCTTTTCCTTCCTTGAATGCACAGCAGAACCGTGCCGTATGTCTATCAGATGCACAGCAGAACCGTGCTGTATGTCTATTTTCTCGGACGCAAGTGATATCTGGCCGTTCTTGGTACTGATTGATCCGGAAACAATGTGTCATCACTTCCCGTTGGAAGCAACGTATCAGGGACAGATGAAGAGGCTGAATTTGAAACACCCGTTTCCAGGTGCAAAATTTTTGGAGAGTGTGGAAACAAAATGGCAGCTTCCCCAAGCCTCTCGGGCTTAGAGATATTCTCCGACACACTCTCAGTGGTGCTTACTGCTTTGGGATCATCAGTTGCAGTATAAGCGAGGGGTATTGCTTCTTCTGTAACGTGTGCACAGGGTGAAGAAGTTTCTTGATGTGTGACGCGTGGATCCTATTCTTTCGCCAATGACCCGCACCACTGTTTGGGTGACCCACAGGACCTGGAATGGCCCACGCCAGCGAGGCGCGAGGCAGGAGATGCGCTCAAATGATTTAATGAGGACCCAGCTCCCCAGTCGTATGCACAGGTAAGGCCTCTCGTACCTGCTGGTAAATCAAATACAGGTTTTTAGTCAATTGGCTACAATAATCTGAAAGAAGTACATTTTCAATACTTCTCAAATTTCGACATTTTGGAATATTCCAGATATTGGCAGGTCTCCCCATTACCACCTCAAATGGAGAGAGCCCAGTCTTAGTTTGAGGGGTTGTACGCATAGCTATTAACACGATCGGTAAGGCGTCCGGCCATTTTAGTTTGGTGCCGGCACACATCTTAGCAAGCTTGTTCTTGATGATACCGTTGTTTCTTTCTACTAGTCCGGCGCTCTGAGGATGTCTGGTCAAATGGAACCGTTTGTCAATTCGTAACGCTGTACATATCTGTAGGATTACAGCGGCGACAAAGTGTGGACCATTGTTCGACCAGATAACTCTCGGCAACCCGAACCAGGGAAAGTACTCCTTTAACATGGTTTTTGCAGTGGTCATGGCTGTAGCATCTTTAACAGGGAAAGCCTCAACCCACTTACTAAAGGCACAAATGACTACCAACACATATTTTAAATTGTTGCATCGCTCCATTTCAATGAAATCAAAGTGAATTACTTCAAATGGGACAGAGGGTGGCCCAAAACTTCCCCTCGGGTTTGCTCTCCCCTTTCCCACATTATGTTGTAAGCAAATCATACAATTCTGGACGTAGTGCTGAGCAATTTTTGAAATTTTGTCGTTTACCCAAACTTTTTCTACCATTTTCGTCATCTGTTGGGCACACACATGCGTAGGACCGTGTGCCATTACAACCATCATCATCACGAAAGCATCGGGAAGTAACCATTTTCCATCCACCGTGTCCACCCATCATCATCAAGTGTTCCCAAGCCCTCAGCCCACCTCTTAGCTTCTTCTACTGTGTCATCGGCTTGGATATCCCATACAGACCCCACACCCTCATCCATCACATAAGCATTTTCAGTCTCCCTAGAAACATATATCTCCGTAAGGAGATCAGTGGCAGTTTGTCTAGCTATTTGATCAGCGAAAGCATTCCCTTTTCCAATGTTATCTACAATCTTTCGATGTGCTGCACATTTTACAACTGCTAACTGAGTAGGGAGCGCAAGAGCTGAGAGTAGTTGCACTATTAGGGTGCCATGTTGGATCTTGGTGCCATGCGAGGTTAGGAATCCTCTTTCTGACCAAAGTCTCCCAAAGTTGTGAACCACCCCAAAGGGATACTGACTATCAGTATGTATATTTACTACAAGCCCTTTGGAAAGTTCACAAGCTCGTGTTAATGCTATAATCTCTGCGGCCTGCGCAGAATTATGCATAATTCTCTTAGTTTCCACAACCGTGCTCAAGGTAGTGATTGCATAAGCGGCTGTGGATGTACCATCTGGAAGTTTAAAGCAGGAGCCGTCACAAAACAGCTCTCC
The DNA here is from genome assembly GCF_040938575.1 of Ambystoma mexicanum. Taxonomy (NCBI): domain Eukaryota; kingdom Metazoa; phylum Chordata; class Amphibia; order Caudata; family Ambystomatidae; genus Ambystoma; species Ambystoma mexicanum. Next base: position 436,544,216 of record NC_090937.1, read on the forward strand.
TTGCGGATTATCCAAAGGTGTATCTTTGAAATCAATCCTGCCCTTTGTTTCTTGTTCGGTCGTATACAAACAATCATGCGAGTCTTCATCGCCGCAAGTAATATCGTGCGGGAAAGGTAGGAGTTCAGCCAGATTAAGAACACAACACCTCTTAATTTGAATGTGAGGGGCAAACAAGATCAATTCATATCTCGTCAACCGTGCGGAAGTGAGGTGTTGCGTTTGAGTTCGGTTCAATAGAACATCTTCAGAGTGAGGCACCATCACGGTCAAATCATGGCCTAGGACCATTCCCTCACTCTGCTTTACAGACGCAGCAGCAGCAGTGACAGTGCGCAAACATCTTGGCAAAGCGCATGCTACAGGATCAAGGGCAGAGGAATAGTAACCGCACGGCCTATTCTTCCCTCCATGCTCCTGGGTTAATACAGCCAAAGCACATCCATCACATTCATGCACAAACAATACGAAGGCCTTTTCATAGTTTGGTGTGCCCAAAACTGGTGCAGAGCATAATGCAGTCTTAAGCAAGTCAAACGATTTCTGGTGTTCCGAGGTCCATGGCAACGGCGAAGGAATGCCCTTCTTCATCAAGGCCAGTATCGGTTTTATCACTAGTGAAAAATTTGGGATCCACAACCTACAGTAAGAAGCCATACCTATCAAGGCCCTAACTTCCTTCTGCATATTTGGGACAGACATGCCAGAAATGTGTTTTATTCTTTCAGGTGTCAATCTTCTTTCCTCCTTTGACAGGAGATAGCCTAAATAGGTGACCTCCTGACAACAATATTGAAATTTCTTAAGCGAAGCTTTGTGACCATGCTTAGCTAGATGAATAAGTAGTAACACAGTGCCCTCCTTACAGGCACTCTCAGAGCCAGCAACCAGAAGCAAATCGTCAACGTACTGAAGCAAAGTATAAGTAGAGGGCAATTCAAGGGTATCAAGTTGTTCTTTCAAAGCCCTACTATAAATACTAGGACTCTCTGTGTACCCTTGAGGTGCACGAGTAAATGTAAACGAGCGTCCCCCTAAGGTGAACGCGAACAAATATCTACTATCCTTGTGTATAGGAATACTAAAGAATGCATTCTTTAGGTCCAGAACACTAAAGTAAGTAGCTTTAGCTGAAATCATGGTTAGGATTGTCGTCACATCAGGCACAATAGGAAATTTTGGTGCCACACCTTTATTAATGGCACGTAAATCAATTATAAAACGGAATGGAATTACATTATCGCCTTTCTTGTACATGGGTAAAACCGGACTATTATACAAACTTCCTGAAATGTCTTCAATCACACCGCGGTGCACAAAATCAGAAACAATACATTTCAAAGCTCGCTCGCCGTCAACCGAAATCTTATACTGGGGAATGCCTGGCAGCTCAATTCCATGTTTCAAAACTATCTTAACAGGCTCAATCTGCAAAACACCAACATCATTGTCGTCAACAGCCCACAAGTTCTCTGGTACATCAATGAATTCTGGAGGCAAAGGTCTAGTCAGAAATTGCGAGGCAGAGGATTGCTGTGGTGAAATCGTCAAGCACACTGCATCGGAAGAACAATAAATCACTGCATTCAATTCTTTTAACAAATTCAACCCCAGTAAGTTTTCCCCGCAATCCGAGGTCAACAGAAAAGGACACTGGTCCATAAAGGGACCCAAAGAAATAGGTACTGGCATAGAGACCGGACAAACAACTGGTGTACCGGAAAACCCTACAGAAACATTGGTTTGCCCTGACAGTGGAATGTTTGGAACTCGCGAACGATCAATGGAACACTTCTGTGCTCCAGTGTCTATCAAGAACTGATGTTTCCTATTTCCCACCATCATTTCAACGTAGGGACCTATCTGATTGACAGGAATAGGTGTAGGTTCCAAACCCTGTTTCGGGCAATCCTAATGAAACAGAATATTATCAAAAGGAAGCTCTTCAGATAAATATGCAGCGGAAGGATGAACGAACATGTTCCTAGTGTCCGCACTCGGAGTCTGATTGTCCTGTGAAAAAGGCTGTTGAGGGTCCTGTGTAAACTGACCTCTACCAGGGCCCCCTACGCCCGAACGACCTCTGGATCGCCTACCCATATTACCAAATGTATTATTCGACCTCTGTTGAAGGACGGGGCATTGTGCTCGCCAATGACCCTCTCGACGACAATAAGCACATTACTTAATGTTCACAGGACCCAATGACACATTCCCCTGTGGGACATACTGACCTCTAACCTGAGAGTTACCCCCTCTGGGGCCCCTAACAATTTGCTGCAATAGCACCTTTGTTTTTAAATCACCTTTCCGTTTTTCAATCCTATCTTTTTCATTATTGACAAGATTCTCATATTACTGAGCCATATGCAGTACTTCTGATTGCGATTTCGCCTGCCAAGCGCTCTCAGAGGACATCATCTGTGACTGGATGTCAGGCAGCAATCCACGTACAAATTTGTCCACAAATAATCTTTTCCCAGACTCTGTGCCTAAGTCTTGTCCACTGAAATCTGAAGATACCTGTTCGAACCGATTAAAGAACTCGGTAGCACCCTCAGACTTTCCTTGGACACAGGCCGTAAGCTTGTCCCAAATAATTCTTTTTTCGGAATTATGGTTTTAATTTAGCAATAATTCTATCAAGCAAAGTTAATATCACCTGTTGTGGTCTTTCGCCAGCTGGTCTTTCCCCATCGAGCCTAGTTAAATTTGCCCATGTATCTCCCAACCAGGGTACATCGTCAATAGTTTTAACTTGTTTCCATAAATCTACGGGCAGGAGTACTGGAAACAATAAATCATTGTCACCTAAGGTAAACACTGAGGATTACAAAACAGATTCCATCTCTTTATAGAACCCTGTCGGATTTTTCCTAATGTCAGGAATAGACTATCTAATGGTGTTCACTTCCTGTCGTGAAAACGGGACGTGAACAAACTGTGATGCATAATGTGCGGGAATGTCCACAGCGACTATACCTTGAGCAGCATTGGCCGCAACCTCAACCTTCGGGACAAACGTCGGAGGAACCTCTCTCATAGGCAACTGAGATGAAGGCAATTCCGAACGCTTATTAAGCAACAGAGCCAAGTCGAGCGCTAAAGCAGTCGAAGAAATGTCAGGGGAAAAAGCTCTCTTATAAATATTCAATAACTCTGTGGGACAACTAATCTTCCTCTTTACACATTCATCCTGCAGGTACTCTACCATTACCTGTATCACTTTCCTCTGCATTTCCAATGTATATTGACTACATGTGTCATATACCTCAACTGGAGTTATTGATATGTCTGAAACCCATCTAATCGCATCTTCCTTACAAATTTGCATTTCCTCCGATATCGGTTAACGACACGGAAGGTACCGTTTCTGTACATACATACTTTCCTTTTCATCATCCTCATTCCGTATCCTTTCTAACTCTTTTCTATACTCAAATAATCTCTCAACATGCTCATTTACCTTCTCCACAGTGTCTCTGGAAAGTGCTAAAGTATTTGGATCCCTTAACCCTTGCGGAACGTCCGCATTATTTAATCTTCCCCACATTATACATAACTGAATCCCCAAACCTTCAATAAAAACATTTTTCTCAGGAAAATTAACCGTATTAAAAAGTGTGGAAAAACACTAGCTTGATCATCCTTCTCCATACAATGCTTAGCCCATGCAATTAACTCACGTTTCTTCTCCGGTGGTACAGTACTGCGAGTGACAACCTTCGAACCTGCACCATGATCGATTACAAGCGGCCCAAGACCACTTGGAAGAGGGGGAGCAGGCAAATTTGATGGAGAAGCTATGACTGGTGCGATAAAAAGAGGCGGAGGAGCAGGTGGAGGGAAAAAAGTCGGAGGAGTAGGAACAACAGGTTGAGCAGGAAGAGCAGGAATAACAACAAGAAAAGGTACAGCAGCGGGAAGAGGAAAAACAGAGGTGGCGCAGAGACACCAGGCCTTTGTTCATTTAATATTTTCTCAAAAAACTCATTAGAATCATGAAGATCTTTGGAAGGATAGATTTTCTGAATACCAAGTGAGAAAGCCCTTTCCATATTTTTAGCCGATTCAGACTGTTTATCCTGGTCATATAATAACGCTTTTTCGGCAATCGTCTTATGACGGCGGGCATGTTTCTCTCTACTCTTAAGCTGTTGTAACGCTTCTTTTTTCCAAGTCTGTAAAACATCAAATGCTGCAGGTCTAGCCTTTTTCTTAAACAATACTGACTCCAAATATTCAATGCGAGGGATCTCAAAACTACCATTGATTGGCCACTGAAGTTCGGAGGCATGTCTGGTTTGTCTGTGCCAAATATCATTAAATACTATACTTCCAATGCCATGCTTACAGTACATAGTACATGCCGGCGACCCCTCCTGTGGTGTGGGATGGCTAAATTCCAAAGATTGTCTATCACTGCAGAATAATGCCCTAAAGCAGGTAGACAATTTCCCAGGCATATATCAAATTCTTGGTGTTACCTGGTCAATAATTGTGTCTGCAGATACAATGCGCCAAAATTCAAATTGCCAGGGTTAAATTAAGAGTCGGGTCACAACTCACCTGGCCAAACCTAAGGAGGACCGATCGATACTTCTAAGAATCTTACATAACTAATCTTACCTCGTGTATGGTGATTTCGGCAAATCTGCCCGCCTCGATAAGTGGACCCTCGTCAAGATGCCGTCTGAGACCACAGGCTAGTCGTCCAGGGATTGGATCGTGCAGCGCTGCTGAGGTGTCACGTCTCATCCAGGGGCCCCTTCCTTTTTGTCACACCGTCCGATCCCGGTCCGATAGTGTGTGTCAGCCTTCAACAATCTGGCATCAATCTTGAGGGTCCCTATTTGGGCGCCAACTGTGAAAACAGAAACAAAATATCGAGGCTGAGTACCACAAAAGGAAATACACCGAACACGGGTTACAAAGGAACATACAAAGTACTTTATTCTCTACTGAATTCAATTACAAAAACAGTGCAAAGTCAGGTAGCTATCGGCCCTCAGTACAACACAACGAACTCCAGCGTGGTTCAGTGTGTTCAGTGAGAGACGCTGTACATTAGAATGCATTCGCTTTTTATACATTTTGTGGGCCCTATGTCCAGCCCCACTTTGGGTTAATATTCCACTTTATACATCAGCAATTCTAGGGTTTGTTGCCGAATCCCAAATAACCGCATCTAACTGGTTTGTTTTTATTACATGTAACAATAAGCGTATGCATTAACTGTGTATTCTAAAGTTTCGCATTGCAGGTCTTCTTAAACATTAATACAATGTAGTAAAACAGATGTTCTTTGTTCAATATGTAAATACATTACCATACTATATACTTGTGGATTGGTTTCATTGCGCGAGTAGTCCTTTTACACATAGGTCAACGTAGGAAGAGGTCTCAGTTCATGACCTCAACAAGTAGCCTGCAGGCAGATTACACATTAGCGATGTACAGAGGTCAAGACGGCCATGTTGTATTTTGCAATGACATCGTCCACCATTTTTGCTCACAGGGTGACTTTTCCACACAAATCCTAAAATGGCGGTTTGACCTAAAATGGCAACCTACATGGATTAAAGGTCAAGACCTTGCAACACAGATTTCTCTCGCAAGTGACTTTCGAGCAGCTTGGCGTAGGCCAATATTAAATATATTTTCACAATAGGAGGCACAATATACTTTCTATTCCGACAAACCACACAGGGTTGTACCTCACACTCAGCCTCAGCAGGAGGAGGAGTCACAGGTGTGACTTTGGACAATCTTGAGGATGTCCTTGTTGGAAACACAGGGTGCTATCTGCTTTCTTCTTGGAGGTCTTAGGTTTCCCCTTTGCCTCTTTCTTTCCTGAAATAGCAGTTAGTAAGTCCTGTGGACTGGGAGCAATATTTTCCTCTATCAACTCCTCTGGAGAGCCGCTCAAGGTCCTCTCCCTTGCAGGCCCAGTGAGCTCCTGTTTCCTTTTACTGAGATGCCTGTGGGTGCTAGACACAACTCCAAGAGTTTTCAGGTCATTACCCAACAGGGCTCTCTGCTGCACACTAACAGGTATTTTGACAGTCATATCATCACACTGGATGAGAGCTGGTAACTGGGGAAGCATTTGCACAGGGCCTCCAGCTAACTTGGTTAGGTGTTTGGGTACCTTAGCAACATCCTCCACCTTGAAAAATGTTTCATCAACTACAGTTATGATGGCTCCAGTGTCTCCTATGGCAAGGGTCTCCCGGCCATTCACATAAACACTATCTTTATAATACTCTTTAGTATTATCTGAGATGTAATTATAGACATCTAAATTCTGTTATTCCCACAAGCCCAGGGACACTAAAGAAACACTAGCTGAGACGCTCATGGGTTCATCAGCCAGTAGGTGAAAGTTTCCACTTGCCATAGGTACCTCTTCCTCTGGGGAGAAGTCAAAGGAGACAGTGTGGACCCCTGAAGGGATCTCCTTTCACATGGTCATTTCCCAAATGTTTTGATGAATGAGGGTTTGTTCTGACCTCCATCTGGTTTGGGTCCAGATGGTACACTAGCCCGATTTGGTTTTCCTTATGGTTTACCGCTATGTTGCTTTTTTGGGCCCTCTTTTGGATTGGAGGTATTAGAATTCTCCTTGTTATCTTTCTTTGGCTGCTTTCCCCCATCCTTCTTGTGAGCTGCCTCAGAATCCTTGTGAGTAGCCCTGTTGGCAACCCACAATTCAGCAGCCTTAGATAACTTATTGGGATCTATCTCCTTAGAATCAGCCAAGTGCTTTCAGAGCTCAGGAGAGCAGGCATCATACATTTACTCCAACATAACAAGGTTTCTCATACCTTCATAAGTGTTCACTCTGTAACACTTAACTCAACCATCTAGGTTTTTCAAACATTCACATACCCAGGAAGCCCAAGCAGTACCATCATGCTTTTTGGGGGTCCTAAACCTCTTAAGGTACTGGGAAGGGGTCATCCCAAATCTAGCAATTAAAGCTAGCTTCACACACTTATAATCCATTCTATCCACCTCCCCCAACTCCATCACAACATCAGATGTAACAGTGGGTAGCCTAGAGAAGAGTCAAGGAAGCAACTGATTCCCTATAATGTCTTAAATCCCATGGTTATATTCAGACATTGCCAACCGATCCAAACTATCAAGCTTAGCCTCATACATACCAACAATTTCTTTACCCATACGGGGTCTCTTAGGACTGGAAGACCTAAAAGACTCTCGGAGAAGAGCATTTTCCAAAGACAACTTTTTCATTTCTAAGGCATGATTCAACTCCATTTCTCTGAGCTTAAGTTCTTGATACTTTTGTTCAGTTTGTGCATTAAAACGTTTGAATTCCAATTCAAGCCTCATCTTTTCTAGAGCAATGAATTCAGGACTGAGTGTAGGACCTGTAGGGGTCCCAGTGGACAAAGGTTGAGGTGCTGAGCAGGTAGAGGAACAGTAAGGCCTACATTGTGAGACACATCTGCCTCTTCTAACTCATCCATAATAACAGACACATTATCATCCTCATAATATTCCACATTTGTTGGAGGGTCAGGTATTTCAGACCCACTCTCCAGACTTTGTTTCTCTAACAACCTTTCAATTTATTCTGACTTTTTGTCTTTAAAAGAGAGATTCCTTTCTCTACACATATTTTTCAGATAATCCACAGTGTAACTAAGGAGGGTCCCCTGACTGTAGCTTTCCATATCAGACATGAGTTAAATTGCTTTTTAGTGATGTTTAGCCTTGTGGTTAGTTGATCCAAGGTAATAGCATCACTCTAAGTGTTATCACTATACTTGATCCTCGCCACTGTACACCAGTGTTAGGCAAAATCTTATGCAGTACCCTTTGGAAACACCACACACAATTCACACTACAAGTGACAGTACACATTCACCTTTGCTACCAGCCTGCACTACACAGTAAAGTGTTAGCGATGTCTGAGCAGCCAGCCTTATCTCAAGAGTAAAGTGATCAGTATCAATAGTTACACAAAGGACAGTAAGTACGATGGTTCAAGCAAACACTGACTCAAGGTTTCTGAGTAAAAGAATATACATTTAGTTACACATCATTTTTAAAACAGATCACTAAAGTAAAGCAGCAGAAAATCACAATCTTAATATACTACACAACACCCAATGAATTCTGAAGTTAAGCTCAAAATGAAGTGTGAGCAGAATGGCCCTCTAGCAATTTAAAAAGAGAGGGAAAGAAAAAGGTTACACAAAATCAAACAACACCAACAAGTGAGTAGGCAGGACAATCTAGAAAAGGCTTGCTACAATGAGGATTCAAAAGAATAGGCCTGGGCCACTGTTAATGGTTCAGAGTTTTTGCAGAGGATCACACAGTGCAGATGAGCAGAGTAGTTTGCGTTTAAGTCTTTTCCAAGAGTTTGAAACGAAGTTGGTCGAAGGAAAAGTTATTTAAAAGAGTAGAGAAAGACAAGCCCTCGGATTGGCAAAACATTTCAAACACTTTCACTGGGGTCGGACGGAATGAACAACCAGGTTAGAACAGTACCTTAAATGAAGAAGAAGGCTGTAGCTGAGGCAGAAGTTCCTGGCAGATCCTGCAGGCTCACGGTTCCTGAAGCGACTGTCGGACTGGCACGAAGGAGGAAGACTGGAGGGTCCTGCACTGCCCAGGGAAGAAACCAGCAGCAGAGCAAAGCATTGAATAAAAGGTGCACTCCTTAAAACCCAAACAGGGTCTGGTCCTCCTGGCTATCCGGTTCACTTCAGCTGTGCACAGTAAAATCGACCAGAGAAGAGAGGCCTGGCTTGGAGTTTGGCGAACTAGTTGGTCCCACCAGCTCAAGGGAAGAAGATTCCTTGCAGATCTTCTCTGTCGTCAAAGTTTGGAGATTCGGACCTGCAGCAGGGCTTCACTGGGAGGTTCAGTCATGGTAGTGCTCCTCTTCTTTCAGCTTCTCTTCAGTTCTCTTGATCCAGTGGCGACTCTGCCTTCCAAGTCCCAGACACCTACTTTTTATGCAGTTTTCTCCCATTCACACAGCCTGGCTGTCAATCACACAGCTGGGTGGCTGTCCTGGCAGGACAGTCACCACAGCCAATCATATAGAGTGCAACTTGGGTCTCCAAGGAGACCCTGTGCAGGGAGTCTCAAACCCCTCCCTCACATCTTGACCCCCTCAGACATTCAGGTGCCTAAGGAGGGCTTCTGTGCAGAGGCCCACCAAAGGACGGGGAACAAAGGAACCAAATCTGGTTTGGCGCACAGAGTAAAACACGAGAAAGACCTTTACAAAAAGAAATGGCGAATAAACACAGCCGGAACCAAATAAAAGTAAATGGGGTCTAGCAGATTTAAGTTCGAGACTACTAACTTAGCCAAAAAAATTTCCAAGGCTATTTACATAGACTGCGGTAGGAAAAATATGGTAGATACCACTGCCACCAGCCAAATCTTAAAGAAAGGGGAACAAAACAATGTTCTATGAGAGACAGACTGTGAAAGCAAAAGAAGATATTGAGGCTGAGTACATTCAAAAGGAAATACACCAAAGGCAGGTTATAAAGATACACAGATCTTTATTCAAAGTAACTGAACAGTTTTCAAAGAAACAATGTATCGGATAGCTATCAGGCCCTCAGTTCACGACAGCGAATACCAGCCCGTTCTGTGTGGGATGTGAGTGGGACTGTACATCAGAATAGTCGCACCTTTTATACACTCCAAAACATGATGTCCAACCCAATTGTGAGTTAATGAATCTAGGATCTAGGGTTTGTGCTGAGTTCGCTTCTAATTTATGCAGCTATACATTTAGGGGTTATCCTTAATACATTCTCCAACAAGTTACAATAGCAACAGTGTGTCTTTGGATTTCACGTTGAGCCTTTGCTCATATCGTTATACAATATAGTAAAACAAGTGTTCACATAAGATGCTCAAACAGTATTGTGCACGATATATGTTCATAGATTAGTCTCGTTGGCACAGGTAATCCTCTATACACAGGTCAACGAAGGACAAGGTCTTAGTACATGACCCTAACATTTGGCCTGCAGGCAGTTTACACATTAACTTGTACACAGATGTCAAGACGGCCATGTTACATTCAAAACGACACTGTCCACCATCTTAGAAAACAGGGTGACTTTAGAGAGAGAATCTAAAATGGCAGATGAACCTAAAATGGCGGCTAACACAGATCTAAGGTCAGGACCTTGCAACGCGGATTTCCTCGCAGAGCGACTTGGCCTAGGCCAATATATATACACACGATCATGAGGGTATAATATGATTTCCCGTTCGACAAGACAAAAAGGGTAACTGTTAACCCTTTTCAGTACTCTATGTAAGATAGTTTGTACTGGGTCTGTGATTTTAAAAAGACTAATAATGTCAATGGCAACTTTACATGTTCTGGAGACAGTAGTCAGTCCCAGAAAATGGAGTTCAAAGTGGGAAGTCTGAAAAAGACAACCCTGTGTTACTGTACTGATTGTGTTGTGTAACACACAGTAAAAAAAGATGATGCCTATGGAGTAGGTGAAGCTCCATAGTCTATGAAAACATTAATGTTAAACACATACAGCAAAACACATGTAAGATCGGGCAAAAAAGCCTCACACTCTTACCAGGTGAAATAAATAAATCCTAGAAATCCAGCAAAGCTGCTGAGTGACTCAGTAGGTAAGGGAAATGAGCCATTCTGGACAATTCTCCCTAACACCTTCCACTTAGCATCTGCTGCAAAGAGGATCACCTCTTCTTCAGGAAGGCACTCAAAACCTGGCTGTTCCCTCCAGTAACCTGACGAACCTTCCCCCGTTCATACTTACCTTCATGACACCTAGACCATGAAACTGCTATGCCTTCAGCAGACCGGACGAATCGAATCCACAGTCACTTCTAAGCAAAATGCTAACTGATGCTCTAGGTACATAGATACACACCACTTTGCTGGACACTGGCTGCAGGCAAGGCCACCTACCCGCACGCATTTGCTTCCATACACCAGACTAAAACACTATGTGCAACATCTCTGCCATCAGAATGCAGCCAAGTACCATGACATAAATGGGGTCTAGCTGGACACATAACGAGTCTCTTGCACTTTCGCACTCTCCTGACCACTTCTCAGCACCCATCCACATGCCTGACCATCATAGGTAGCTCACTGAGGCTTGACTATTCCACACATTTTTCTTTTCGGGCAAATGTGCACACTCATTCTAATCCTTCTGACAATTTTCCCCATACCTTGGACTTCGGTCTCACGAGGGCCTTCCCTCACAAGTACATTGGGGTCATACTAATGGGATAAGACACTTTATGAATGAAAAATTATCACTACTACTACTACTACTACTAAAGTAAATGCATAGGGGAAGATTGTCACAAACATGCACTCCTCAAGGAAATGCGCAACGGCACAACAATGCACCTATGCCTAAAGATGCCCCATGGGCAAGAGTGTGTACATTGTTTCACAAAAGATGTGCAAATAAGTGGGCATGCAATGGTTCATTTGATGAGAGGCAGATGTTTCTGGTGCATCTGTGAGATGCATGCTTTATATGTGCAGATGCCAACATGAGCATCACTTTCTACCAAAAGCATGGCATCTCATCAGATGCCCCTAAAAGGAGTTCATCGACCCAAAAAAACACAAGGAAAGTATTTCTGACAATTTGCTTAATGTTCTTATGTGCTTAATAAGCCTGTTCAAGGGGGTAAATGTATACCATTTACATGTCTCAGGTGGTATCTTTGCCAAGTGCTTCAGGAATGTCGGAGAGCTATGTTTATCTGTGCTGGTATAAGGACGGATTATGCATTCAGTTTACATAGTTGTGTACAAACTCTCAGTGTGATAGATAGAAACCTACTTAAAAGGTATTCTGCTTCCTAATGCCTTCCCATTGTTCTGATGTGATCATAAATATTGCAAGATGTACAACCTCTGAAATGAGGTTGGGATGTGTGTTGGCATGTATTTCCAAAACACATTTGAGGACACTTGCATGTCATGTACACTCAATGGCCAGTGGCCTGATCAAATGGCAATCATCTATCAGTGTACTATCCGGACTCAAAGTATTTTGCTATAGCATAGTAATGATAGATGTAGCTTTCCCATGTAGGTCCAGAATAATTAACATTTGCATTCATGATCAACTTGCATGCATCTCACATGAACTGTACATGCGAGGAATGCCACTGTCTCCTGTTCCAGTGTGCAGAAGCACCTGGAGTGTTCCAAGTGCCAGATGGGATTACCACAACAAGTGATCTCAGACCCAAATAACTGGACAGACTCAAACAATATGGCAAAATGCTACTTTATTATCAATTCATTAAAGTAGGGAAACCTGGCAAGCAAAACAAATCGCAGTTTAGACACTCTCAATGCATTTCGGTTACACAAAAGACTTTTTACTTCAATGTACATCAGCTATAATGTCATGCCATGTGGCAACAGTAAACACATATTGGGCAGAGGGATGTGTTAAGGGAAACCTATACATATAGACTGCAGAGGTGTTGGTAACATCCTTGGATGCCCCTTATCTGGTAGGCACGCATTGCACTACCTCCAACTATGTAAAATACCGATAATAGTTGAATAAAAGCAGCAGATAGGCTTCTGGAACATGTATGGTCCACCATTAAATAGCCCTGGTGATTGGTGGGCACTCTCTTCCAACTTTGGTCTTGCAACTCGATAGCTGCACGTAAGCACAACTAAACCCAGGTGTGGGGAAGAATGTCAGACAAATTTCCCCTTGGCTAATTAACCTACCATCTCTCATCAGTTAGGCCCTAAGCCAAGACTTCTTATTTGTAATTGACCTTGCTGACTGTTCTCTTCCTCGGAACTTTAAAGGGAGTGAAGATACATTGCTATCTTCGTCTGGAGCTTTATGAATAGGCCTTGTCTCCTGGTCCTCAACTGCGTGTGAGGAGACCATGATTTTGCCCATTCTACCCTTCCATGTAATGCAATTTGATTCAATTATATTGGGTGATATTCATCCCCTCTGCCTCTGGAGACTGGGTTGCTCCACTCTGCATGTTCTTTCTATGTCTTTAATTGAACCATACTTGGCACTCGCAAATGTTCACTCCTTTGCTTAATCTAAGAAAAATATGTCCTGCGTACATGGCTTATCCCCTTCGACTCCTTTCAAGCCTTGCAGTTGCGTCTTGCTGCGGCATTCTTGATCCTGAGCTAAACAAATATTCTTTGTTCTTGCATGAATTTGGTTGTTCTCCTTCAGGCTTCTCGCATACTATTATAAGAAGCTGATTTCCATTTTCCCAACATGTCTGCTTTACCCATGATCTATTTCCTACATTTAGCAAGTTTCTATGTGTCTCATCTACCTTGTGTTTCTGCATAGATATATATATATAAATCTACTACATCTCTTCTCACTTATCTTCTCAGTGTATATGATGTCTTCGTATTTGCATATATGTTTACTTTGTCACTTCCTTCATATCTTCATTCTTTGAGTATTCCTATATTGTTTCATTGCACACTCCTGTCTTGTCTTCTTCATGATGCCACTTTACATCTGCCAGACGCCACTTATAGTTCTTCTAGTTTAGTTCCATTGATGTCTGCAGACTTCCTTCTATTGCATCAGTTCGAGGATATATTTGATGCAGTTGTCTAAGAGCATAACACCTCTCATATATCTTTGATGAGGTATTAGGATGATACCTGATGTCAAGCTTTGTGTTTTCTTATTTTTCTTCCAGTATGATGGAAGTGAGGGGGTGGGGGTCTAATGAAATATTCATCTGCCTCTCTACCTTCCCCCCTCTGGTTAAGTCCTCAAACACCTCCTCAATCTTCTTAACCTTTTCTCCACAGAATGGTTTCTTTAGAATCCATATCTTCATCACCCTCCTCAGGTCACCTGCATTTTTCATGTGTTTGTTCACACTGCAGGTCATATGGCAGCACTCCCTAGTCCGTGAACAGGCCACCCACCATCCCACATAGTTTTTATGGTCCTTGGGATAGCAAAACTTCATTCCTGTGGGTGCCACAGGGTTTTTGTTCAGGTGCTCATGGGTGGTGTTCTCAGTCTATGTGTGTTTCTCAGTCACAGCATTTACATTGATCATTAGCTTCATTCCAACAGCTTTCTCTAAACACTAACCTAGTATTTCTATCAGTATCTTGAATGCATTTGCCAGCCAAGTTGGAATCCATGAGAATATGTATGAAAACCAATCTTCATCTTCAGTTTCATCTACTTCTTCCACCATTTCTGTGTGCAATGTCGATAATAGAGTTATTGCTTCTGTCAGGGTTCCATTTTCTCCATTGTGGGTAGGAATGTATGTACAACAAGAAGGCCTGATCTCTGCACACATACCTCATTCCATTGCTGTAATTAAGTCCAAAGCATACCTATTCTGGAGGGTCATGAGTCTGATGGCCTTCACGTCTTCTTTAATCATGTTAGAGCCTTTTATTGTTGTGTTAATTGTTTGTAACAGCTCCCACCTTGTAATTTGTAACCACTTGGTATTTACTGCAACTTGAATTCCTGGCATGAATATGGCTGCAAATATCACTGCCATCCATTTCAACAATTTATGCTCAGCTGTAATGTCATGATAAGCTTCTATCGTTGTTGCTGAAAACTAGTTCTCTCTCTCCTGCCGTGTGAGGTTGAGTGACCTCTTCTTCCTTCGATGAGGGATCACCAATGCCAGACATTGTACTGCTCAACAAATCTTCCATCTGTCCTCTTTTCATGCCACTCAATGAGTGCAGGTGCATTTTGCTCTTCCGATTCATATCTTTTAACATGTTTTGTGTCTTTATGGAAGCATCTTCATATGGGAACATTCGTTTTGACATCCATTGTAGGGCTACTGATTTCCCTTCAAATTTTCCTTGTGTCATGCATGCTGCTAAATGACTGACGCATTTCACATTGTGTGTAGGTATTCCTCTTGCAAAAAATGATATGGTTGTGCTCTTGGCATAAAGGATTAGAGAACATACATAACAGCTCTCATCTGATATTCCTCTCCAACCTTACTCATCTGTTGGTACCATATGTTATTTTTTAAATGGGCTGATTTATCAAGGTATGTATTTACATCATGATAGTCTTTTCCAACATCACTTTTAAGCTTTTTAATTTGTTTGGAAATGTCAGGGAAAATATCGCTAATGCTTTTGTTAGGAATAGGAAGAGATGTCTAATTGCTTGGTACTCCTACTATAGTATAGAAAATTATCTCACAAATGCTATAAGCATAAGAAAATAAAGAAAACACATTGTAGAAAACGTGACTTCAAGAAGTATTACAAAAATATGCATGTACTGTATTGTGTTTTGTACAGTAAACATCCTTCTTGCTAGCAATGTGTAGCTTACATAATGGAAGATTCCCATGTTCTTTAATTCAATCATTCAGCTTCTGTCACTTTTATAAACCACACTTATTATAACAAGAATGTTGACTCTATTGCACAAAATTTGACTGTTTTTAGGAGTTCCAAAAAAGGTGACAATATCAATGTTTCATCTTACTATAGCTGGATAGGATCGAAGTATGTATAAAAAAACAGCATGTAGAAATGTGTGCAATGTTATAGGCAACATAAAGTGTCATGTGTGTTCTTCGTGTTCTGTCTTCAAAGCATTGTTCCTTTAGCCTAACATGAAAAGTTCTGTGAACACTGTAAAGTTTGTTTCCCTTTAAACTTTGAAATTATTGACAGTTCCATTTTTTTTACTTCATCTGTTGGTTGTTGGCTCTTGGTAGCCGATCTCATCTGCATACGTGGAACTTCTTCTCTTGCTTCACTGTCAGAGGTTGCAGGAGGGGTAAGGCTTTACATAATTCAGGTGCAGGCAGACTCTTCTTCTTTGGATCTTTACATCAGTGGAGTGACCCCCTCCATTAGGTACGGTCCTTCAAAACAGGGCTTTTTCCAAGTAGGAATGACATTTTTAACAAGCACTTGGTCACCAAGATACAAATCCGGTGACTTGAGTAAGTTTATAGGATCAATTGTTTGGCTGTCTTCTTCAATCCTATTTGACTCTTCTCTGTGATTTGTGATCTGTTGGGAAATAAAAGAAACACTAGCGGTCATATTTGTCAAATAATCATGCATGTCATTCCGTAATGTTTTCACTACACCACTGGCACTGGTTTTTGTTTGAGTCAGAGGAACAAGAGATACTCTCATGTGATGTACAGTCACCAACTCGTGAGGATTCAAGTGGTGATCTGAGTCAGACTGGTTTCTTAATGCGGATAGGGAAAGGGGTAGGCGATATAGCCATTTCTTTTTTAACGTTATCTTAATCTTATCTATCCTCTCTTTATGGAGTCCATTTAACCTCTCACAAATACCATTTGCCTATGGAAGATAAACAGATGAAAATGTATGCTTTTTGCCTAATCGAAGAACTATCTTTTCAAACCATTTACAAAATGCGGCCCATTATCAACCCGCAGGCATTCGCACACAGCCCATCTAGGAAACACCTCATGTACATGAATCCTGGCAGCACATGTGGCTTTGGGGTGAATGCATGGACCTGCCTCATTCCATCTGGAAAAGGGACATACTACAACTAACATATATCTGTAACCATTGCACGTTTGCAACATCTACACAAAAGGGCCACTGAGTTTGTGTATTGCTCCTCTCACTGTATGCAAAGTGTGCCCTGCTGTGAACTTCTGACAGACAATGCAGATCACAATAAATTGTGCAACATTTTCTAACAAATTTGGTGAAAACCAGTCTTCTGCGACAATGGCAGCAAGACTCTCTCTGGTTATATGCACAGGATAGTGAACCTGATCCAGCACCACTTTCAATAATGCTAGAACTCCCCTGCATTTTCCATAAGTCCTGTTGTCACAGTGGAGCCCAACCTTGCAGCTCTATTAACTGTACAATCGATAACATATTAACACATTCCTTCCCCATCATCCATTTCTCTGATATTTGCTTTACATTTTCTACTTCAAAATTAGACATTTTTGGAGAATATGCTACCCTTTTTGCTTCAACATCTGCGGCTTCGTTACTGTGAGAAATCATGCCTGCCCTCTTAATATAGGCTGTGCATCTCAGCACGGCGATAGTCAATGGGAGCTTTATAAGTTTGTTCAATAGCAAAGCATGTTTCAATAGTGTGCTGTCTGTGCAGAGGAAACCCGCTTTTTCCAACATGACAATCCTGCGAGTACGGTTTGCATCACATAGGCAGAGTCAGAATACATTGCAACTTCCTCATCCTCATATCTCTGCAGTGCGGTGATAAGTGCCAATAATTCTGCACCCTGTGCTAAACAATGTGAAGGCAATCTTGCACTTGTCACTTCTTCAATTTTACCATCATGTTTTAACTTTACTGCTGCTGATCATGTATGTCTTTCTCCCATTGTTTGATTACATTTTGAAGAACCATTAATAAACAGAATTCACCCCCTCCAAGAGCATTTTCTATAACATGGGGAATGTCATCATAAAACTCAGTATACATCATGAGTCATGTACATAGTCCTCCTTCCCTACTTGTTCTGCTATAAATGCTGCTGGATTCACTACTCTACATTTAAAGATGTTGATTGCTGGGTTTGAAATAATCACTTCATACCCTGATGCTCTTTGTGTAGTCAATATACTTTTGGGTATCTCTAAAATTGCAAATAAGGAATGCTCGACAAATAACTTTATTGAGCACCCAATTGTAATACTTGCAGCATTTTCAATCACAAAAGTAGCAGCAGCCAATTCTTGTTTCCAGGGATAATGCTCTTTCATTGCTAGGTTAAAATCCTACTATAGTAGGCTAATGGTTTATGTCCAATTCCTAATCTTGTCTTCTGTGTGAGGACTGCTGTCATTAATTCTCCATTTGAATGCGAGAATAAGTCAAACTCCTCATTATAGTCTGGAATCCCTACCACAGAGGCTGTGCAAATCACCCTTTTTAATTCTTCAAATTGTTCAGTCATCTCATCTGTCCATGTTATCTCAATTTGACCTATATGTTCTTCATTTAGTCCTTTTAAAAATGGTTGAATATATTAACTGTAATCAAAAGCCCAGACCCTACAATAATTACATAGGCCTAAACATTGTTCTATTTCCCTCACTGTCTCAGGTTTTGGAGTATTCATGATTGCTTCTGCTCTCTCAGGTGTCACATGTTTCCCCTCTTGAGAGATTAGCTGTCCTATATACAGGACCTCTTCCTGGCAATATTGTAGTTTCTCTTTGTCTACCTTGTATTCTTTTTCTGCTACCATTCTCATTAGCACTTGCACATTCTAAATACTCACCAGGCATAGGAGGTTTGACTGTTTTCCTTTTTCATCCTGATGCTCTTAAATATTGTGTTTTGTAACGTGTTTCACTCACGTGTTCCCTCCCTTCGCCCTGTGGGTGCTTTGAACAGTATTTGACTTGCTCTATAAGTGACTAATAAGCAGGCAATAAAATAAAAAATAAAAAAATAGTCAAACTGAATCTTCTCTGCATCTTTCTTCTGTCTCACTGCACAATAATGTGTCATCTATGCACAGAATTACCATGCTCTTGAGTTGTATGTTACCTAGGTCCACCTGAAGGACCATTTTAAAGATTGATTGGGATTTCCAGTACCACTGTGGTAATCTTGTATGTTTCCAGCACTGGTTTCTATATGAAAACAAAGTCAAATCTTGTGAGTCCTCATGAAGGGGAACTGAAAAGAAGGTGTTTTTTAAATATATTGCTGTAAAATATTTGGCTTTAGCTGGGATGTTACATAATATCGTAGCTTGATTCTGAACCAGCAGAAACTCTACTTTGACAATATTTGTTAGGGGGCATAGATCCGGAATACATTTCTGCAACCCACCTTTGATTTCTTCACCGGGTATATAGCGTGTTACATTGGGATTCTCATGGTACCAAATTCCCTGCTGTATTAAAGTGGAAATGGTTTCAAATGTACCTTTATTTGCTTCTCTGGACATGAAATACTGCTTTGTTCATTGGCAAAATGTATCCGGGTTTAAGCTTTATTTTAACACTCCTGATCCACTAAATAGACCCAAGTCATATGGACTGCTGGTCAATAAAATGCTTTCCACCTTTTCTAAATCTTCCTGAAAGAATCGCATTTTATTTTTACCAATGCCATTCTCTGTGGTATTTCTCTATTCTCAATTTTCCTCCTTTAAGTGATACTTATGAAAAATACTAAGTCATTGTCTAAATTCACATTTCTGAACAACTCCTCATCTGTCAAGGCTGTTAGTCTATATCCTTCATCAAGGGCTATTAACTGTTCTCCATGCTCTTCCCTTATCGCCTGTCCCATGAATAATCACCCTTTCCTGTCTCACTATCGCTGCCTCCAGTTCTATGGGAATAACCTGTCATTACTCGTCATTCAGAGGTACTTCTGGCCTAAACAAACATTTGTCAAGTATTCTCAACAATGTACCTACCAATATTCCTTGAAACGAATGAGGAATACTCTGTTTAGTGTCGGACGCGTCCATGTGTGGTGTGGAAAGTTACGGTGCAGTGCGGCTTGACACTAAACAGTGGCGGAGAGGAGACATGACGTGACCCGAGGCATAGTCATGTTGAGAGGTTCTTTCCTCTAGCCAAGCCTCGCAATGGATGAGCCACATCAACCCGTAGGAGAACATTGTGAGAACGCTGTGAGAGCCGCGTGAGCTGTGGAGCTGTAGAGCTGCAGAGCCATGGGGCAGTGGCAGCAGCATGTTTCTGCAAGCTCTCCCTGGTGAGCAGAGAGAGGTAAGCATCTTGTCTCCGAGGCTCCAAGGCAGCGGGGGTCGTGAGCCTAGGGCAGAGTTGGGAGTAGCTGCTGCAATTAGTGGCATTAGTTGCATACAGCCATTAAGCCCTGAACTTCTCACTCCTCAATCCTATTTTCCATCCCTTAATTGTAGATTGTCGTCTATTACTGCTCCTAACCCTTATTCAAACCCTGTATGCCTGTTCACATCTAACTAACAGGTGGCTGGTTGGAGTGACTGAGCTCCTAATTCTCTCATTCAGTAACTGGGGGATTTGGGGTTTCGCCGATTGACTTCTCCCTTTACCCAAGGATTTCAAGGTACAGGAACGGTGTGGCTTTAATTGATACCCCTTAACTTTACATTTCTGTGGCTGGAAACCTCTTTGCACTGTGCCTAGGTCCTGCGGGTGTGGCCATTTGGTATCTCCCTTTGACCTAGGAGCTAATTTAAGATTGGGGAATCTCATTCTTTCTTATACTATTGTTCTCCCCTTGCTGGGCTGACGGACTCAGCCTAATTATATAAGCGGCCCGGACTCCGAAGCAGGGCCAGATTCTAATTATGGACTCAAGACCAGATGGCAGATAATGACAGAATTTTGCCAGCAGAGACCCCCCCCATTTGCTGGTTAACTCAGGGAATGCGCCACTCCCCCTTGAACCGGCAGGGTCATCCTCTGAGGATGAGGGGGGGCGACAAACTCAGGACTACAATCGGCCTGATTTAAATCTGGCATCTAACCCTGATTCTCATCTTAAGCCGGTTAGCCACCACTTATCATTTCTATTCCAGCTGATGGCCAATATGTGGACAAACGGATGCAGGTTAGCTCTGCATTATTTATCTCACCATCCTCACATCGGACACCAAAGTCTACCCTGGCCTCTAGACCTATTTCCAGACAACAGATCATGGACCACTCCTTTGTCAAACCTGCTACCACTAGTACAGAAATGAAAACCTTTCCAGCAATGAAAGGCAAAGCAAAGCTGGATCACTCGGTTATGTCAACCCAACTTTTGTGGTCTTAAGGATCTCACAGACATTAGCATTACAGAACTTTGCGGAACAGGTGGAGGAAGAACTGGAGGCTAGTCGCCACAATCCCACTGTGTTACACCATCCACTGGTCACCTTATGCACACGAATACCCGTGCAACCACTAAGCCCTCACTCCCTCAAGCAGCACAGCAGCGGCTGTACAACAAGAACACACAAGGGCATCCAATGCGCTATGGTCATACTCACCCTTTGCAACGTTGGCAGCTACCCTGGCGTCTTGGAGACAGTCGACAGAGACTCTGGCCTTTTTCTTTGGTTCATCACGCCCCCAGGAAGACCCGGCATCATTTTGTAAACTTGGGTCATGTGACAAGGAAACGTGCTACATCATCAGTCACGTGATGGGGTCATGTGACACTCCTAGGCCCCTTCAAAACCGGAGAGGGAACGCTCATTCAGTGCTTCACAGCTGACCCAATCAGGCACTGTTCGGCGTCTTCCTGTCTCTACATCTTGATTCTGGACTACGGACTGTTCTTCTTGGATTCCTCTGTCAAGCCCTCGGATACTGTGTTTGCTCTGCTGTTTCAGGACCTTTTGAACTGTGTTTTGGATTCCTTTGGATTACCCCTGGTTTCGACGAACTTGGCTGGCGTTTGACCTTGGAACTCTTAACGGACTGTTTTCGGATTTCCTCTTCTGTAACATTTTGGAGTACCCTCGCCATACAGGTTTTGCAGTGCCAAACTCTACAGCAATCTTCCAGTACTACGCCTACCCGCTGCTGCTTGCTACAATCTGCAGCCACTCGGAACACCTCCATTTTCATCTGTGTTCTTCCCGTCCCCAGACTCCACCTTGGTAAGCCCCTTGACATTTGTTACCTCGCTATTCAGTGTATTGTTTGCCATTGTACTGACCCATTGCTTGCTTTACAGCGGTCGAGGGGTCACCAGTGTTCCTGGTTCCGGGCGTTCTTCGGCACTCAAAAAAGCGGTGGCCTCAAGGATCGCTCAGGAAGTTATTTGTATCTTTCTGAGTGGAACTTGTGGACAGAGGCCCCATAATCTTCACGACCATCAAGTCATAACACACTGAAAGTCGGATATTACAACCATGTGTGGCTTCACCATGGACTCACCAACTCTCTTGTTTGATATGCTGAATGGAGGTGTCCCCAGACTCGATCAGGGGTGTCCTCTCCCATCTCCACTCGAGGAGGGGCCCTGGAGGTCAAGATGAATCATCAGCCTTGCATCATACGTTGAGGGAAATTGATGAGCGCAATCACCTTACTCACTCTACTGTATCTGCCCTAATCATGGTGCTGAGTTAATTCGTCTCCATCTATGATCACATTTGGGCAGAGCTAAAGACTACTAAAGCTGTATTGGCTGATGTCATGATCAAACTTGAGGAGATTGGGTCAGAAGTCCGGCTAGGCCAATATGGTCGATAGTTGAGGGTGACAGAGGCTGTAGTGAGGGGGCAGTTCCCGCCGCCCATTTCTGACTGTGATGTTATTGGTGTAATTGACATTAGTGATAATCCTGGTGTTAATGACCCCCCTATTATATATGTGCCAGGTTTTTGAGCCTGATGTGAGTACCATTCCTACTAGTCTCCCTGATCTTGGATCAGGGGGAAATGTCCTCCCAGTCCTTGATCTTACTAATGACCTACCCAAGGCGGGGGCACCAAATGCGGGAATGGAATGTGAGGGGGAGCTGCCAAATGCCCCACGTTGCCCCTGTACACTCCCACAAAATTACCAATGTTGCAAAAGGGAAACTATTGAGATGTAAACCGGGAACTAGGAAAAAACTAATTCAGTCCATCAGAACTGCTCACCAAACTGTATTTCGCACTAGATTGTCCACGGTCATCGAGCATGGGATTCTGGACTCCGAGCCTCCGCTTGTCATCAAGGTGGCTAATTCTATGGTCCAAACAGATATCAGTGCATCGAGCTGGTCCGGGGGGAATTGATTCCAGAAATGTATCTGGAGTCAATGTCCCCGCAACATGGGGAATTATAGTGCTCCATCTGAGGACACTGGCATGATAGATGGAGGCCCTGATATGGAGTCAACTAGTCAGTCTGCCATACCCCTTCTCTTTTCACAGTGGGGTGGGCAAAATGTGGGAGTTCACCCACCTGGGGCAATCCTTAACTGCATTGAGTCTATTTGGGGACCATGTGAGGGGGCTTCTACATCGGCATTCTTATACTTAGAAGAAGAGGGGAAAGCCCAAGCCATCTGAGGATAAGGAGATGCAGAAACAGCTCCCTCTGAATCTCAATCGGGAAAGACAGATTGACGGAAACCGACAAGTGTTGCGCATAAATTCCATGGGGGGAACTTCTGGAGAACTATTGTCTAAACCTAATACTGCTCCTAATCTAACTAATGTGAGAGTCGGGCGTGGAAGTGGAAAGTCTAGGTTCTTGAAAGATCTGGCGGATTTACCACCAGAGTCCAATCACCCCCGTGTTTCTGCGGCGATGAAAGACCTGCTGCAGCGACTACACTACCCCACCAGTTATATCCCAAGGGATTCCTCCAAGGGTACATCAGCTAAAATTGTTGGGCATTGAGGGACCCTGGGTGGTACCCAGAGTGGTGGTAACTACCCAGCTGAATATAGAGGGCTTAAGCCATCAGCGAAAGGATCTACCCATGAACTCCACCAAATTAAAACCCATAGTACCCTGGAACTGGATTACCAGAACTGCCTTAATTGCCCTAACATTCGAGCCATCTTCTCTGCTATTCCTTGTCTGGCCTTGGTGGTCTCGGCCGACATTGGAAAGGTCTCCTTCCCTGAGAGGGATGATGTGGGTGCTAGCATTATCCACTTGACCTCCCCTTTGGAAAGGGAACTTATCCTCACACAAAGTGAAGCCTTATCTAAACTGCAATTTGAAATCTCTTCAATGGATGGGGAGAAGGAGGGATTACCAACCAGCAGAGATGTACAATTTACTGTGCCTCAATCAGCTGTACCAGTGAATATGGCCCAGAAAGATATGGATTGGGCCTCTATAATCTCCTCCCTGTGGCAAAAATTGGTCCCATGAAAAGGAGAATATTACGTGTGATGTCCGGAAGGGTGCTCTGTTATGTTTGAAATCTTGGTACACCGGTGGCAACTCCCATCTTATCTCACATGTTCCCTGTATGAATATCTTAAGACTTGCAAACCGTATCTGTCTCCAGGAGACTTGTATGACCTCTGTACCTATCTTAGATGGCTAAAGTGTCTTTACTCAGCCAGACAAAGTCTTTCCTGGGGGGAGGCTTTCAGGGGGCCTCTTTATTGCAGTTGAAAACTATCTGGGACTTAGCAGGTTAGCAATTGTAAATCTAACATTTGGTGCCATGGGAGTGGGTCTTTGTACCAGAGATGGGTCAACTAATATATTATTGTTGAATATCTATTGGCATAGGGGCATTGGGCAGGTGGACCTCTTTGTGGATAGGGTATACCACACTATTGATGATTGGGCTGGGTGCCATCTGAATGCGAAAATTATTGTCATGGGGGATCTGAATTCCAATTGAGATCTATATGTGGGGGATTTAGATGAGATACCGTATGGACACGCATGGAAGAGATATTTAGGCCAAAAGTGGCATGCAGGCCTGGGGGGACGGGGTCTACAACCCATAGTGGGAAGGAAGGCTGATCACCACTCTGTTGGGGAGTAGCACACTTGGCACAGAGGCAATAGTTCCTCCCTAATTGATTATATCTATGTCGACCCGTTCTTGATGAACCTTTGCCGGTCATTTGATGTAGAGAAAAATGAATGGAATGATCACTCCATCTTAACTGCGTTGTTCAACTGGAATTTCTGCTTTAGAGAATTTCACCCACACCTACGAGTGACTGTTAATGCAGCGTGCAATGCAGTTATATGGACTGATTTAACATCTGACAATTAAATTTGAATATTATACTGCCACTCAATCGATTCACTTATGAGTGGAATCTTAACAACGTTAATGCAAATGAGTTCCAGTTACTTGTCAGCTCGTTGGTTTCTGGGGTAGTATCAGGGAGGGGCAATAGAGGAATAGGAACTGCTAGGCATACTCACTGTTGCAATACTGAACTAGCAGAAGCAAAAAAATCCCTGAGGCGGGAAGTGAAATTAATCCAGCGCACGAAATCGGATAAGGCTATCTGTAAGGAGCTAACTAGGAAAGCCAAACAGACTCATAAAAACGAATGCAAATCCATCAAATCCCATATCCTACAACGAGTTGCTGAAATGAGGTTGGGGATCCTGATTAACTCCGAGGTCAGTGCCTTTTTGCACTTGGTAAATGGGCAAGATCCCAACCATGCAAGCTCTCCACTCAATTCAATCTCCAAACAAGAAGGGTTACAGTTTTATGACAAAAGGTTTGGGCCCCCTAAAATTGATATCGCAATGACTGTTGATCTAACAGGACGGGCAATTCGGGATCCTCACTTAGACATTGCTGTTCTCCAACACCTGATCACTAAATGTAAGAGATCTCGTGCCCGGGGGCCTAATGGCCTCACGAATAACACCTTCAAAGATAATAAAAATATTTGGGCTAACCTATTGTATCTGGAGCTTAGGGAAATCCTCTCCACAGGCTTAACACCATTCACCTGGAATACGGCTCACATGGTACCCATCTTCAAGTGTGGCAGCAGGACTGGTCCATCTAACTATGGTCCCATCTCGCTAATTGACGCTGACTGTAAGATCTTTTCGGCGTTCCTGCTCACACATCTTGAAGATTGGGCTAGTACCTCTCATCCGCTGCACCAATTTCAGACCAGATTTAGGAAGGGCCATTCCACGAATATCAATAGCCTCGCTCTCAAATGCGTGCAGGAAGAGGCCTGGAGCACAACTGGGAGATGTACCTACATGGCTTTGATCAATCTAACTGCCGCATTTGATTGTGTTGACCGGGGCAGATTACGGGTCAAATTGGCAAATGGGGCATGCCAAGACTTATTAGTGGGGTCTATGAAAATTGTGGTATCCAAGTCTGCCTCAGCCCAAAAGGGCACCTCTCAAAGAGAATGTTATCTTACAGGGGTGAGGCAAGGCTGCACCTTGGCCCCCTGGCTCTTCAACCAACATCTCTCAGATGTCACGCTCTCGCTTATGAAGGAAGGTCTCATTGCACCAAAAATAGGTAAGGAAGAAAAAATTGTATGGCTTGCTTATGCAGATGACCTTCTGATTTTTGATCTTACTAAGGTGGGGTTACAAAGGTCTCTTAACAACTTTGAGCTATATGCTAAAAGACAATGGGTTAGTCATCAATCCTACTAAAACTAAGATCCTTTCCTTCAGAAAGCAAGGGCGAAGACCATTGGTCCTGTTGGCAAAGTTGGTGGCATCCCTCTGCAGCTCTCAGAGTCTGCCCGATATCTGGGCTTTAACTTTTTGGCTTACCTAGGCTCCAAGGTAGTGATTGAGCCTCTGTTACAAAAGGCAAAATGTCTCGAAGCACAGATTGTTAGGATTAATAGAAAGTTTGGTACATTTTCTCTCAAATCTGCAGTGATGTTTTTTGAAGGAAAAATCATCCCCAAATTGAGTTACAGCCTTGAACTCTGATAAAGTATGTAACACTCTCAATGGAATTGAGGGCCATATGTGGAGGAGAATACTGGTGCTCCCGAATGCGGTACCCATTTCGGCTATCTACTTTGAATTGGGGATAATTTCCTTGTGGGCACGGGTACAATGGGCTTGTCTTTCCCGTTATTTGAAAATGAAGGCTCCAATCCCGAATACCCTGAATCATCTAATGCGAAGACATTTGAATTTCTCTCGGGTCCTTATTTCTATAAGGGATAGATCAGAACGGGTCCTCGATGAGATTGGTGTGACTTTGGAGACCTTGATAATGAATCCCATGAAGGATAAACAAGTCCTATTTGACTCTGATTGGACTCAGTCCATTGAGGATTTCCATTCTTACCCTTCCCTGAGCCATTTGAAGCATGAGCGCAGATGTTGAGACTCCTTAACCAAGATTTTGCTCCAATTCCCAAATAGATTCTACTTAGGGTACGGTGGAACGTTTTCCCTACTAGGGAAATTCAAGAGAGGAGGTCATTCATTCCGTTGGAAGAAGCATACTGTAGGTTTTGTACTAAGAAACTGGAGACCTTAAGGCACTTAAGTGTGTGCCATTAGAGATCCTAAGAGCTAAATTCCTGGTGCCCTTGAATGTGAACTGCATAATCTATAAGGAAGAGTGGGTATGGAAGTGTTGCCTCTACATTCACAATATTCATGAGGGTCTGGCCCTTTCGGGCTTCATCAAAAGTCTGAATTTGTAGAGCTGAAGCATTAATACTTGTTTGCTCATTGATTTTATTATATAGACCATGTTTTTTTATGCAATGTTAATGTATCTCATTTCAAACATTGAGTTTTTTGGCTTGATATACTCTGTACATATCTCAGTGTTCTAACTTCTTAAAGTTTTCTTTTCTTTTTCTTTTTTTACCACTAAATGTAAAAAATTCCAATTGTATTACCTATGTTCATTATGTATTAATGTATGCTTTGATCAACTTATGCTTCTATGTTTTTTTTATTTTTTGCTTAGGTCATCTTTTCTTTTTGATCGTTCCTGCTCTTTTGTAAAGGTAAAGGTTTAATCAAACCAATTGCAATTAAAATGTTTTAAAAAACCTACCAATCCAGGAAGCCATGTCAACAAGATATATAATCAGTACAAACATACTTCTGGGTATAAAGGAACCCCTTGTAATGCCTTTTGGCCTGTAAATGCTGATATGAAGTCTCTCACATTTATGTAGTGTATCCCTGGAGTGGAACACGCTATCCCTTTGTCAGTGAAAGATATCATCATGTTGAGTTTTGTCATCAGATCACGTCCTAATACCTTAACTGGTGTCTGCCCAGAATATAATAGTGGCATAGACACGTCATATTCTCCTATTGAAATTGGTAGTTCATCAGTAAAAGAAAAAAACTCAAAGCCCTGTGCATTTATGGTGATCCCAGACATTGGGTAGTTTCCCTCTCGCGCACAGGATTGAGTTGCTCCAGTATCTACAAGGAAAAAAGATGTCTTTCCCCTAGAGTTACCCTGACCATCGGTTCCTCTTGTGGGTCTGGTGTCACGGAAAGTACTGAACACATCAAGTCGCCCTGTGGGCTCTCCTATTGTGGGTATTAATTCATCCCTGCATCTGTAAAAGGATTCCCTCCCACTATTGTCACACTCCCTATCCTGGGTGTAGGTGATTGCAGGGCTGCTGTATTCACCTTCCATTGTGGCAAAAGCTTCTTGACAATCCGTATCCCAAGGTAACAGTAAGGCTACATCGTTCCTAGTTAATACCAACATTGGCTTGATCAAAAGTGAAAAAATCTCAATCCATTGTCTACATTATCCATGTCGATAAAGGCCCTGACCTCTTTCTGCGTATTTGGAACAGTCATATCAGAGATGCTTTGTATGCATTCAGGTGTAAGGCACCTACCCTCCTTCGACACAAGATAGCGTAAATAGGCGACCTCATGGTGACAATATTGGAACTTCTTCAAAGATGCTTTATGGCCATGCTCATCTAGATGTTTCAATAATAAAACAGTGCCCTCCTTGCAAGTGTTCTCGGAATCTGCAGCAATAAGTAGGACATCAATGTACTGTATCAATGTACAAGTGGAAGACAATTCAAGCATATCAAGCTTAGTGGCTCTGCTGTAAATGCTAGGACACTCAGTGTATTCTTGTGGTATGTGTGTGAAAGTGAAAGAGCGTGCTCCCAGAGAAAATACAACCAAATATCTACAGTAATGATGAAAGGGTATGCTAAAAAATGCATTCTTCAAATCGATTACAGAAAAATGTGTAGCCGTCGCAGGAATCATCGTCAGAATGGTAGTAATGTCAGTGACAATGGGAAACTGCGGTGCAACTACCTTGTTTATTGCACAGAGATCAATAACAAAACGGTAGGGTAAAGCATTGTCACCTGTCTTATAAACAGGCAAAACTGGATTATTACATGTACTACCAGAAATCTCTTCAATAACACCTTGATGCATTAAATCGGAAACAATACTTTTAAGTGCTTGTTTACCTTCAACAAATACTTTATACTGTGGAATGAGTGGCAATGTAATACCGGATTTTAATACTATACGTACAGATTCAACATTCAGTATGCCTACATCGTTGTCGTTTACAGCCCATAAATGCATAGGCACTTGTTGTAATTCACTCAGTAAAGGCAAAGTCAAAAATTGTGAAGTGGAATTCAGCTGGGATGAAATTGTCAAATACACTCCATCTGGTGAGCAGTAAATCACTGCATGTAATTTCTTCAACAAATGTAATCCCAGAAGATTCTCACCACAATTCGTAGTCAATACAAAATGGACATGAGGCAGTGAATGCTCCCAAAGCTATTGGCACTGGTCGAGAAACCGGACTCACTACTGGAGTACCAGAGAACCCTATGGAAACATTATTCTGCCCTGAAAGTGGGATATCTGGAATCCACAGATGGTCAATGGAGCACTTCTGTGCTCCGGTGTCCACTAGAAAAACATGCTCTCTATTCCCAACTTTCACTTCTATGTTGGGTCCTTTCTGATCTAGGGGAATAGGAATAGGTTCCAGATTCTGCTTTGGGATGTCCTCAAAACATCATCAGATGTGAAATCTTCAGTAAAATAGGAGTGCGAATAGGTGTGAAACGTGTTCATATTACCAGTATTCTGTTGCTGACCTCCCGGATTACCCGCATTATTATCCTGTGGCTGGTTCTGTTGATTTTGAGCAAACTGATTCCTATTTAGATCGGGCATGCCATTGCGTACTCTCGATCTTCTACTGATCTTTCCATTCGCTTCTCTCTGCTGGAGGGTGGGACACTGTGCCCTCCAGTGACCTTCTTGCCTACAATAGGCACATTGATTGATATGAACGGGCCTCGTTTGTGGTATGAACTGACCTCTCGGTTGTGTATTCCCACCTGATGATCCCCTTGAGATCTGTTGCAAAAGTATCCTAGACTTTAAATCTCCTTTCTTCTTCTCTATTTTTTCTTTCTCAATATTGACTCTATTTTCGTAATACTATGCCATATGTAAAAATTCTGACTGCGACTTAGCCTGCCATGCACTTTCAGAAGCAGTGATCTGTGACTGAACGTCTGGCAATAATCCTTGCACAAACTTGTCAACAAACAATCTCTTCCTAGGCTCTGCACTTAAGTCTTGACCACCAAAATCTGAATCTCGATAAATGATCACACTTTTAGTGCGGTATCTCTAGTACAGGACAAGAAATTCAAATCCTGCTATTCCTGTGGTATGGGAATAGACGATGATACCCCCTCCAGGTATTGGGTGATATATAGTGAAAGCCATGGTTCCTTTTTGGGGACAAGTCATTAATTCACGGGATATTAGGAGATTGGCTACAGTGTTAGAGACACTATCAATGAAACTACAGACATATTGTTTAACATGACATTGGAACAAAGAGCAATTAGATTAGTGTCTCTTCAGAATAGAATGGTTGTAGACATCATGTTAGCTGAATGTGGTGGTGTATGCAAAATGGTCGGGCCCACGTGTTGTGTGTACGTATCTGACTCCTCCCCCACGGTGTTGCAAGCGATTAAACAATTACATATACTTAGTACTGAAGTTCACGTTCCTGAAAGGTATTGGGACATAGAAACATGGGCCTGGAATTTACTCAGAACTTGGGGTTGGAAAATCTTCTCAGCACTTACTGTTATCATTGGGGTAATACTGTTTTTCTGTTGTTGCATACAATGCCTGCCCATTCTGGGTTGTGCGCTAGGTGACTGTTATTCTACATCCCTAATGAAACTAAGACCTGGTCCTCATCTTCCTGTAAATATAACTAATGCCTTGATAATGCAAGAAGCCACTATCAAACAGTTTATGTCTATCAATATAGATGACAGTGATGACTTTGGTTGTTTTGATGATGACGATAATACATGGTCATATGATACTAGCAATGTGTTGGCTTAGGCCAAAAGGAGGGTTTGTAAAATCATATGCATTATAATGTTGGCCTAAGCATGTACACATTGAACCGCGCTATCGTGGCCTCCAACTCCACTTGGTTGTTTTGCTCTCATTTCTGAGTTTTCACTCTGAACGCGGTGATAACTCACAAAGTCACCACTTCGGAAACTCCTCCAACATGCCCCTGCACAGGAATGTTGAAACTGCTGAGCACATTATTTGTCTTTCAATTTAGAGCCTTGAAGTGCTGGCACGGACGTAGCTAATCTGTAAATTCCATGCCATCCTGTCTTCCTTGATTGTTTCAGCTTTTCTGCAACTAATTGTGAATGTACATCCAGACAATTAAAGTGAAGCACACTTCACAGCATATGTTTTCCTCAAGGATCGAGCTACTGAGCAGAAATACAGACTGACCTCTTAGTCTAGCAATAATACAGATAAGGTAGCGTGAGGAATTTTACCTTCTGTGTGGAACACGACATACTCATACACCCCACTCTGCTCTTCTTCCCAGAAAGTAAGGGCCTAATTCACAGAAGCATTTTATAATGGCAAACTCCATTAGAAAATGCTCTCTGAATTGGGGCCTAAATTGTCTGTGAGGAGACGTTGAGTGCTCTAGCACATGTTGCCATGGTAAAATGCCCACGTCTGTAGGTCTATAGGTCACGAGCCATTATCACGTGATGAGCTAACCCAAATTCATCATGGTAGTCCAAAATGTGTGTAAAATACACCCACTCCCCCATGTTTTAGCTCACTTGTTCTATGCCTGTATACATGCATTGCAAAATCTGAGACTGATCGAGCACTAATAAACTGTTGTTTATATATTTGATCCTCATGACTGGTGTGTCTTCATTTCTTTTTCAGTAGCCTCATATTTTTGGACTAACAAAATCCTACAACCTGTATTATCACAACTAATACAAAATACTTCAACTTTTTACACCAATATTTTTACAACCCCAAACAAATGTGCACAACAATTTCTAGGGTCGTCTTTTTTCTACCTCTAGTAAAAATGATCTCATCTCTATTGTGTTGAAGTTTGGAGTGTGTTGTGCATCCTTTTTTGGCCTACATGCAGGAATTCCTTAAAAGACTATGTTCCGAAGTGTGATGCAGTCCCTTCTTTTCTCCTTGAGAATAGGAAACACAATATCTTTCCTTAATAAAACTCTGTTATGTTCCCACACTATGGGCCTCATTACGACTCATTACAACTTTGGAGGCAGCCATGCCCTTAATAAGGACATGGCTGCCTCCAAAATCGTGTCCGAGTCTGGGTTCCCTGAATGGGGAAATACCGGGCCATTCCGACTTTGGAGGGCCGGTATTTCCTCCTTCAGGGAACCCGGACCTGGTCCTTCCCCATTCCCCTTCGACGAGCCCCCATAGGGCTCAATGGGAAGGGGGAGGGAGCTAACAATGGGCCCGTTAATAATGGGCCCGTTGTTAGCTCCCTGGTCTCCTTGCGGGACCCGCTCTGGACATCTGGTGAAACCAGACGTCCAGAGCGGGTCCCGCGAGTGAACCTCGTAATAGGGCGGAATGGGATTAACGGCACCGGCACCATTACCGGAGCCGTTAATCTCATTCCGCCCACCTCATAATGAGGCCCTATATATGTACATGCAATACAGTCCCTCCCCTTTTGTTTGCTACTTTTGATGTTTCTACTTACGTCTGGTGTTCAGTTCGAACCCTTCTGTATCGACTCTTCCCCAATCGACCACTCGCCTTCAGTCCGTGGGGCGCCCCTGGGGTCTGGACAGGAATTTCTTCAAAGATTCACCTGCCGAACATCTTGGTTTACATGTGTATCTCTCCACAGGAAAATCTGCTGTCTTCTGGCTGATGGTGGAAGACTTCAGAAATCCAAGAGTCTGGATCTGAACCATCCACACTGCTACCAAAATGTGCAGGAGCAACTGGAGAGTTCCAAGTGCCGGATGGGATTACCACAATAACTGATCTCAGGGCCAAATAGCCAGACAGACTCAAATAATATGGCAAAATACTACTTTATTATCAATTCAATAAAGTAGGGAAACCTGGCGAGAAAAACAAATCGCAGTTCACACCTTCTCAATGCATTTTGGTTACACAAAAGACTTTATACTTCGATGCACATCAGTTATGACGTTGTCTTATGTGGCTAACAAAACATGTCTGGCCAAGGGACTGGTTAAGGGAAACATATACATATAGACTGTATAGGTGTTAGTAACATCATTGGATGCCCCTTATCTGGTAGGCACATCTTGAACTACCGCCAACTACGTAAAATACAGATAATAACAGAATAACAGCATTGGAAAGGCTTCTGCAAGCAACAATGTATGATCCATCATTACATAGCCCTCATGATTGCTTGGCACTCTCTTCCAACCTTGGACTTTCGACTCATTAGCAGCACATATGCAAAATGAAACCCAGGTGTGGGGAACAAGGTCTGAAAACTGCCCACTTGGCTAATTAACCTACCATCTTTCTTCAGTTAGGCACTAAGCCAAGGCTTCTTCTTTGTAGTTGACCTTGTTGACTGTTCTCTTCCTCAGACCATTAAAGGTAGAGAAGGTACATTGCTATCTCATCTGGAGCTTTATGAATAGGCCTTGTCTCATGGTCCTGGACCATATGTGAGGAGACCATGATTTTGTCCATTCTACCCTTCTGTTTAATACCATGTGTTTCAAATATATTGTGTGCTCTTGGTCTCCTCAGCCTCTGGAGACTTGGTTGCTCCCCTCTGGATGTTCTTTCCATGACTTAATTATACAATACTTGGCACTCGTAAATGTTCCCTCCTTTGCTTAATCGAAGAGATATATCCTGCATAAATGGCTTATCCTCTTCGACTCCTTTCAAGCCTTGCAGTTTCCTCTCGCAGTGGCATCTTTGATCAGAGTCAAACAAATATTCTTTCTTCTTGCACAAATTTATATTACTGTGCTTGTCAGCTCTGGAGCCTTGGTTTTTCTCCATCAGGCTTCATGCTAACTATTATATGAAGCCAACATCAATTTGTTCAACATGGCTGCCTTACTTGTGTTCTATTTCCTATGTTTAACAAGCTTCTATGGGTCTCATCTACCTTGCATTTCTGCATATATACATCGGCTACATCTCTTCTCACTTATCTTGTCAGTGTTTATGATATCTTCATATTCGCATATATGTTCACTTTGTCACTCCAGTCACATCTTCATACTTTGAGTATTCGTATGTTGTTTCAGTAAGCCCTCATGTCCTCTCTTCTGGTTGGGAAAATCAGTTGCACTTTTTTCTGGGCAACTTGCTCTACATTGTGAAAGTGCAAATGTTGAATGGCATTTTTTGGGAGAAAATCCGGTGGTCAGGTTTTGTGAATTGGGATGTTGCTGCATTTTTACTCACTTTCTGTTGCCACTTCCTCTTTGCATTAGGGGTGTACCGAACTTCGTCTTCGAGTAAGTATTCAGATGAATTCCAGCTGAATAAAAGCTATTCGGCTCCGGCCGAAGAGTTTCTTGCTATTCGCCTCTTGCCAAATACTGTGACATTCTCATTTGAATACAATGCAACATGAACTCAGAACGGCAAATATAGACTTTAGTTTGCAAAACTGAATAGAATTAGACCAGACAAATGGCTATCATACAGCTGAAAAATATCTTATATTGTAATTTGCTCTTTAGGGCATGATTTGTTACAGATTCTTAGACAAAAAAGGTGCTCATCTTTTATACTTGGCCTGAAACAATACAGGAACATCTTTTCCTTTGGTGAATGTTTATATGCAATGTGCACTTTTTCAGTTGGAAAAAACAAACTGAAAGAAATGTGCATATACACTTTCAGTTCCTGTCATGTCACTTCCCATTGCGTATGTCATAGGGCCCCCTTTTCTTTTTTTTAAGGACTTGAGTCCTGAGTTTAACATTATCTGATATTTTATCAGAAAATTCATAAGTTGCATATGTTTGTGTATTGGCGAGAAAGAGTGGCTAGGCTAAGTGAAAAATGAGCAGCAATTGTTTGGGTGGGGTGAATAGTTGTGAGATGGAGTTCACGCATTTCATATTTCCTCTTGATTTGTGTCCTGCATGAGCCGACGTAAACTGTTTTATACATTTCTATGTCAGCTGCAAAGAAGTTTGGAAACTTGACCACATCGACTTTGCAACTGGATAGAGATAGTAATGGATCTGATTCACAAAGGCAGTTCTTTTGCTTTTGTGAAGCCTCCTACTTTAACTGGCACTGAATAAGCAACAATCTTTTGTACATTTGGTCCCTTCATTTTGGTTAAATCTGCTTTATTTCTGGCTTTTATACTTTAATTAAAGATGCTACATTAATTACAACGAAT
Source organism: Ambystoma mexicanum (assembly GCF_040938575.1). NCBI lineage: Eukaryota > Metazoa > Chordata > Amphibia > Caudata > Ambystomatidae > Ambystoma > Ambystoma mexicanum. The sequence continues at coordinate 436,579,432 of NC_090937.1, forward strand.
AAAAATAAAAATATAGAATGAATTTAAAATGGCGCTTTATTTTTTTTTTTTTTAGAAGTGTGGTTTTTGAAGTTTGGAACATGATTTATTGAATAAAGCAACTATTCGGCTTCATATTGGGCTTCGGCCGAATAGTTGACAAACTATTTGGTATTCGGCCAAATACTAAATATGCTATTCGGTACAGCCCTACTTTGCATGCTTAATTTGGAATTTGCGCATGCTTTCCACACACTTTGCACACATTTTGCAAACATTTTGCCATCTTTTTATAAACTTGTGCATCTCGGAGATGCGCACTTCAGTGAATGAGGCACACCTATTTCTGGTGCATTTCCAGAGCATATGTATCGCGTCTCAGATTTGCACACTTTTTTTTTTGTTGGCCCTAAATGAGTTCTTTAAGCCTGGACTGACTGCTCTCCCCTGTTAACAGGTGACCTCTCATACATGCTTTCATCCTTGAAACTGACCTCTTGCACTGATGACATCCTCCCAGCCCCAATCCTCCAAAAAAACATACTGGTCCTGTTACTGTCCTCTTAAGGATAGTCAATGTCTCCCTTAGAAAGTCTATCTTCCCAGACATCCTAAACGCAGAACTTATATTCCAACTTCTGGAAAAAGAAATCAACCCAGACAAGCTAGCAAACTGCCCACCAAACATCACCCTCCCTTTATCAGCAAATTCATTGATAAGGTAATTACTAACCAATTATTCACAAAAATGGAGCAATTCTGTCTACTCTGAGATTACCAATGTGGGTTTTACCCCAAGTGCAGAACTGAAATAGCTGCCATCCAGGTGGTCGACAACGCCCTTCAGATTATAGACGAATGGGACTCGTGACTGCTAGACGTCCTGCACCTTAAGCCTACTTTTGACACAATCAACCATAACACACTTCTCACACTCCTTGCACACAGGATACATTCATTCATCCTCTGGCTCTCGAGAGTTGATGTCACATTTGCCACCTTCTGCCACCCTCACTAGCATGAAAGTTTCCTCTCCACATTTCTCCCCAGCCTTTCCATTTTCCATGCTGCCACCTACACTCAATCATCCTGCCCTTTCCCCCTTGTGTGGAGCCTGGTAATCATTGTATGCGTTGATACTAAGGGCCTCATTACACGGAAGGCGGTAAGGGTTAACGGTCACCGGTAATGGTACCGGTGACCGTTAACCCTTACCGCCTTACAACGAGGTCCCTTTGCGGTTAGGTACTTTAACGCCTGCTGTTTAGCAGGCGTTAAAAACCAACCCGCAAAGGGACCAGGGTGCTAATTACGGTACCGCAATTTGCGGCACCGTAATTAGCGCCTTCCCCATTCCCATAGAGCCCTGTGGGGCAAAAATGGGAATGGGGAAGGGCAATGGGGGAAGGGGAATTACCGCCCCGCCAACCTTGGAATAGGGCGGTAATTCCCCTTTCCACCAAGGCGGTGCAGTATTTTACCGCCATGCCCTCCGCCTACCGTGTAATGAGGACCTAAGTACTGAAGACCCTAGCAGCATTCTGATGAGTCCCTCTAGCCCCTTCAGATGGTGTTATAGAGCCAGTGAGGTGGGAGCCTGAACCAGCCGCACCCCCAAGATCATTCTTTTCATCATCATCTGATGTTATCTGGCTCTCTCCCCACGATGATGATGGGACTGATCCTACCCTTGATACAGCTGGGCACTGGCATTAGCTTCCTTCTCCATGGCAAACCCCATTGACACAGCCTCTCCAGGATGCGAGTGGTTGAGCTCTTCAGTGGCTGCCAGTGGGTTTGGGAAATAGAGAAGGTGCAGCCAAGTGGGTGAAGGTGGCCAGTACTCCAGTGGCAGGTGGCTTACTCAAGTGTGCCCAGCTGTCATGTACCACTGTCCATCTGCCATCGACAGTGGTGTAGGAGTGGGACTGATGCTAGGGCACAGGTGATGATGTCACTGACCGAATTGCTGATACTGATAGTAGAAGAGGTACCATTGGTGGTACTTGCCATTCTGGTGGTGACAAATATGGTGGTGGCTGTGTTATGGGCAGTGGTGCAGGTGGAACACTGCTCTGGTGCGATCTCTAGCAGGCAGTTCCTGGCTGGAGCTGGTTTTGGCAACATACGTGTCCCTGGAGGTGAGGGCAAGTGTTGGGAATACATATGGCATTGTTTTATTGGCTGTAATACAGGGTAAAGGTTATGCTAGACACATATAGCATTTAGTGGTATCTTGATCTTTAATGGCAATTGAGTAACAGGGCCTGCTTGTCTGGTTTGCATGTCACATAAAAGATTATCGTGCTAAATGACTTTCTCATTAGTCATGAAGGTCAACTGACTGTGCCACGTGAGCATCATTTTATGTGGTAATTGATGCAATGTAGACTATAATACGGTGGCCTAACATGGTGATAATTTACAAACTATAGATTTCTATTTATTTGCATTTGTATTATTTTAATTTGTACAGTGTTTTCGCCAAAACACTTTAACAAAGATAAAAACGGTACAATATAAATGAATTACATAAAGCAATGTATGAGCCAAGGAGAAAAAGCAAGTTGTTTTTAGGCGGGAGCGAAATCGAGCAATAGAAGAGCGGGATCTGACTGAAGTTTGTTCCAATGTTTTGGTGCATGAAGCAAGAAGGAGCAAAAGTGAGATTGGGCAAGGAATTGAGAGAAGAAACTATGATTGTGATCTTAGAGAGCGAGGAGGAGAATAAAAGGAGAGAAGAAAGATCAGGGATGAGGCAGACCACTAAGAGATTTACAAACAATACACAGAAAATAACAGATCAGATTTAAAGGACAGCCACAGAATTGAGGAGCGAGCAAAAGTAATAAGAGTTGTGAGCAGACGTACCGATACAAAGACAGATAGAGGAGTTGTACAAAGAATACACAGGAGATAGCTGGTAGACATGGAGACCAATAATAATAATAATAAGAACAGTAGTTGAGTGTAGAAAAAAACAAGTGCAGAAATCAGAAGCTTAGAAGCTTGCAAGGAAAAATAGGGTCTAGCTTTCCAAATATTAAAACGTTGATAGCTAGAGGTATGTATGGGAAGTGGCTAAAATAGGAGACAGAAAGTGAAGAATCAAAAATAAGGCAAGATCATGAGCAGAATGCGGTAATGGGAGAAAATGGAGAGGGAAGCAGATAGGAGTGGGCGGGATAGGGGGAGGAATAGACGATGAGGGAATGAAAATAACCTCTATTTTAGTGGGATTAGGATGGAGATTGTTTGTGGACATCCAGGACTGGAAAGTAAGTCAGCAGTCAGAAAGAGAAGAAAGGAGATAATGGAAGAGATTGGAATCAGAAAGAGAGAAACGAGAAAAGGACCATGGTCAGAGCCGTAAAGCACGTCACGCTGACCAAAAGGATTCTGCAGAATGGTAGGTCCCTTAGGCTAACCCAGCCTCTGTATTCTTTATCATAACATCTGATTGTCTTATGAGAATCTTACATATCAACTATCAACTATGCAATGCTTCTGGTGTTTGCAGTGGATTACTATGCGATGCCGAGCCATATATGCTAATTGACATTGGTTCATTGGACATTGCAAGCAGTTATTTTGTCGTCAGGCTGCACATGTCCGAAATATGTTGTGGGTGAATGTTCGTTGCATGTTTGGGTTATACAGGTGTTTGCAGGTTTGGGCAGTGTTAAGAACAACTGATATAGGGCTACTCGGATGATAGGTGGTCCGAACAGAAGCACTATTTTATTTTTTTGAAACTAGGAAGGAGAAACAAATGTGCAAACGTACTCACCACTGGCTATGGGTGCTCTGGCTCCCATGTTCTGAATCTCAGTAGTACCTGCCACCTCCAGGACAGATAATGCCCTTTGCCTCTCCTGGCAGAAGACAAGTGGTGGGACAGGGCACGCTCCAGTTGCAACAGACTTCCCTGTGCTCTGCTACAAGAGCCCACACGCATTGCTTCAGTTTGTTCCACTGCTCCTTCACCCCATGTGGGCTATGGGAGTGGATGGGGTCATCCACAATCTTGTCTCAAAAAGGTTCCCAGGGGCTGGTGCGCTTCCAGGAAGGATTTTTGTTTTGAATATGACCAATCAATTAGTACAACTGCTTGATAGCCTCTAATGTCATCACCTCAATCGGTCTGGGAAAAGGAACTCTTGATGACATACAGGTGTATTCCACAGCAAAGTCTGGGTCGCAGGGGGCGGCCATTATCCACCCATCTGATACATTTGCTAAAATGGAGATCCATGGCTGTCCACCACTCCTCAACATTCCAGATACATTGTATGGTCACAGTTTACCAAGTACCCCACAATAGTTGGCACAGAATGCAAATCTGTCTTCCGATGAATTAGTCTAAGTCCCAAGGTAACTAGCTGTTCTGCCAGCTCTGGTGATGGTGCTCACCATCGCCCTTCCAACGCTGATTACCTCAGGACTCCCTAAATCATGCCATTGCACTAAAATATCTCCCAGTTGATAGCATACCCTGAGTAGTGTTCCATGAAATGATAACCATTATGCGGGCCACAGAATAGTCCTCTTTCCCTTTCCTGTCTTCCATTAAGATGCTTATGTCATCATTGCATCTTTAAAAACACTGAATCGAAGGATTTAGTTATCCCACTGAATCGGGTGGGATGCTGCAATTCGTCAGTCCTTATGTACATTGATGCAGAGGCGTTGCTAGGGGGGGGATTTAGGGGGCTATAGCCCCGGGTCTTTTGTTTGTAGCCCCTGATAGAAGCTCAGGGGCTACAACCAAAAGACTAGCTAGCCCTGGGTCCCAACAGCCCTGATATTAGCATAGCCCCTGATCTTTTTCAGACCTAGCAACACCCCTGTAGTGATGTATACAGAAATACAGGACCAGGTCCTCTCTCCTCGCCACGCCTGGTGTGCAGTCCCTTCTTCCAGTCGCTCCCTGGAAGCTGGGCCCATGTCTCTTCCCAAATAACATCAGAAACACATCAAGAATTATAGCCACGAAGCAGGATTTAAAAATATCCCTTCAATTAAGCACAGCCCATGATAGGATTAGCCGTGCATAATATGAAACGTGTGTTAAAACAATACTGCATAATATATAAGGCAAGTCAACAATATTTCTTTGCAAAATGGCACCCGAGGTTAAAATATCCTTGCATACATTGAACCGGTCTCCACAACACAAAATAAAAGTTAGAAGTGTCACTGCATAAAAGATTTCCAGTTAAAAATAAATCTAAGTGAACAATGAACGCAGTTTCACAAAGTGCATGAACGATATATTACGAGATGAAAACATCTGTGCTTGAAACACAGCTTCTGTAAAACACACACGTGCGTTCGGTCCCGGCTCGTGTGGGGCTATTTCCAAGATGCTAAAATGTATGTTGTTAATGTTGGCCAGTGTGACGTCATAAGCACAAGGGGAGGGGAGAAGGGAAGAAACATCTGATTTCTGCGAACAGAGGTATTTGGTGCATCCACAAACAACATGTACCATACTTTCGATATCGTAAAGTGCCTACAAATTGATAGTGGAGAGAAAAGAAAGGTGTAACTAGGGTTGGGGTGAGGCCTGGCTTTACTTTACTCATGGGGGTTTGCCCCCACAAAGAAGATGGCAAGGGAAGAAAGGATGGGTACATTCCAAGAACAGGACAGGAAGAGAACCAGATTTGATGAAACAGCATAGGTGACTGACTTCCGACTGCTACCTTCCCTAGCCATAATAGCTGTTGTCTTACATCCGAATACAACAGCGCCATTTTGGAGCAACCTGGCATAAGCCATGTGACAGGAGGAGATATAATAGACAATCATTTTCTAATTTGGAAGCATATTGAGTGCCCATTCTTAATCCGCCATCAAAATGTTCTGGTATCACTACATATTATCCCCACCAAAAATATTGCCGTATATATGGTCGTCTGGAACGGCCATAGGCGATATTTTTTGGGGGGTGGAGGGGTAATTTTGGGTGTTTTTGGGAGCGGGGGTTGCGGGGTGTCCCCCACTCCTTTAAAAATAATGCATTCTTTTGTATGGTGATATTTTTGCAGGGATATTAACACATGGAACTGATTTTCTTGAACTATCCCATGTGTGGCTTCCTTGTTAACTCGTTGCTGCCTGCGCTTGCATCATGTTAAAGATGGCCCCTAGGTTTGGGTAGAGGAGAAAAGGGTGGGAGGGACAACCTAGGACAAACTTCAAACACGGTACATTCTCAAAACAAGTTGGGCGGAATGTGCGGTAAAAGGAATGGAGTCAACCCACACTAATGCTTGAGTACCGACTGTACATGTTTTATGTACAATTTAATATTTGTGCAAGAAATGTAAAAACATTTATCTCAATAAAAAGTGTTTTCAAAATACAAAAATGAAAAATCGCCGCTAGTTCAGTCTTATGACTTGCCTTTCCCTTCATCTCTGCCCTATATGTCTGGAATGCCCGGATGTGGAGTTTTGGTGAGTGAGCGTTCTGGGAATGACAGTTGGGAGAGAGGTGCCTGAGAGACGGTGCCAGTGGATCTCTCCCCTGTATGCGTCCTAACCTGTACCTGAAACTGAAACTAAGTAAAGACGAGTCTTCCTTCCTAACTGAGGCTGCAGCGCGGCGCCATCTGTACCAAGAAGTCACTTCTTATCATCGAGCTGGAAGATTTAGGAGTCATTCACAAACTTACGGTCACGTGGATGCAGATGAGAGAAATGGATAACTTGAGCAACATGTGCAAAGAGAGCAGAGATGTTGCAATGGCACGTTCCCTCCCTCCATGTTCGCAGCCCCTACCCCACCCCCTCAAAGAGGTTTCCTCTGACAACGATGATGTATGATGTAATCTATGACATCGTGCGAACACAACCAAACTGAATTTGCTGTGAAAAGATTTACTGTGGGCATGAAGTATTATTATGGAAATTGTCCCGCCTATCACTGCCATCTTTCACTCCCCGGAGCCATATTGAAAGCAGCGGACGCCTCGTCGCGAGCTGCCATGTCATCACCTCATCTCGGCATAACAGCCCGGCGCCCATGTGTACACCAGCAATTCCAGTTCCTCCACTCGGCCTTGAGTCATTGCATCTGCCTCTTCCCATTACTATTCAGAGTGGATTCTGCTCCGCACCTGTGTCTAAAACTATGGCCTGCAGGTAAATGGCACTCAGGACCGTCTGTGAGATACCACGTGAAACACGCCAGCCTGAGACAAACAGCAAAACTCGCTCCATTATTTTTTGCATAGAAGAAGGCATTATACCACTGAAAGAGAGCAATGGCATTATCGATAACTGTATTGCAGAAGCCCATACAAACATTTGCAAACTTGCTCTACATGAGGGAACAGTTCCAATCGAACATTGATGCCACATCCTGTACTGCCGAAGGGTCATGGACCAAGCTGTTATATCTATCAAGTGAGCTACAATCTCATATGCACGTGCAGTTTAAAATAGGCCAAGAACACACTGCAAGTCAAAAAAGGTTCCAAACTGCGTACATTGGGTTCAATGTTCCACATTCCATGTTCCACCTTAGATACTCCACGTTCACAAATTAACGTTCCCCTTTACTGGGGAGAGTGTAATGCTGAAAAGGTGCATTTAAAGTAAAACATGCATCAATAATTTTTCCAGCAAACACAACAAAATAGTGTTGAATGGATTTGAGGAAACATCAAGTAAGCTAATGGACCATAATGAAAAGAAAAACGTTGTTAAAAGGACGTTTTGGTTAAGTTGCACTGATAAAAACCTATGAAATTCACAGAAAAACATTGTTAAATGGACGTTATGGTGAAGTTGTACTAATTTTTATTTTTTTTATTTTACTTGATTTAATTGTATAAAACAATTTTTACAAGGTTTTAGATCCTTAAAGTCAGAAGGGGAAAAGAAAAAGGAAAAGAAAAAAAAAAATCCTTGATGATAAGGGGATAGCACAGTCAAAAGAGGAGACAAAGAGCAGCAGAAGAAGAAGAGGAGGATAAAGGCGAGGAGGACAACAAAAATCCTGCTTGTTCCCTATTACCTCCCGTAAGGGTAGTAGAGAGAAAATTTCAAGCCGTGATTTCCATTTACTTTCCCCCCCTTATTGAGTTATTAGACCAATAGCACGAAAAAAGCCCACCACTGCTATAACCCAAGACGTCTTTTCCCCGTTGATTAAGCGACACCACCATTCCTCTTCCTCATAGAACTGCACATTTCTGAATAGAGGACCGAGATGTAGTGTACGTGCAGCCAGCACAGCCGGGCAATTCATTAGCAGATGTTTAATAGTTTCCACCTCGTCCCCAAGTTTGCAGAATCTGCACCCTTTTTCTTCTGACTTATTCCTTCTTGACAAAACTTCCTTAGTATGAATGATATTCAGTCGAATTCTCAGGAAGGACTCTCGTACTTTCTTGTCAGGACATTTCAACAGGTACTGTTTTGTAGAGTTGACTTTCTGCCAGCTCAAAGGTAGATCGAATATCAATTTCGAAGTCGAGGCCTTCTCCAATGTGTCAATCCAGTCTTGTTCCATAATGCGCACTTTCACCTTTACCGGATTGTTAATGAGTTCGTCACTAGAACTACTCGCCCAATCTAGGAGAGTTGTCATTCTTAGTGACCAATCCGACAGCATTTTACACAACCCTGATATTATTTCCTGATGTATTTCCTTTAGTATCAGCGGCGGAGAGGGTAGTAACGTTTTTCGGTAAAGCATAATTTCGTTTCGAGCCACAATGGAGCTCAGCGATTGAAGCGACAGCTCTCTCCTTATTAATACAATTGGAAGCGACTGTGGCAAATTGAGCAGTTTTTTCCAAAAGAGTCCCTCCACTTTTTCCCAGAAGTTCGATGGTAAATTGGGTAAGGCTTCAACTCCATAAGTCAGGGTAGGGACTACCTTCGCTCTGTAGAAGGTCAGGACTGGCGCTAATGTGAAACGGCCAAATTTGGTCGCTACTGCTCTTGCCTGGGTTGTGAGTAGGCGAGTTTTAGTCATTATGTTGTCTTGCATTGGGACTTCTTTTAAGCTTTTGTTTAAGATAATCCCAAGGTACTTGAAGTTGGTCACTTTTTCCAGCTGTTTGTTGTCGACTGCCCAGACGAATTTCTCCGCATCACGGGACGACTTTCCAAACGTCATTATTTTGGTTTTATCGAAGTTCATCTGGAGATGGTTTTCTTTAAGATAGGCGTTAAGATTATTAATCTGTCTCTGCAGGCCTATAGGTGTGAGGTCCATGAGAATAATGTCATCTGCATATAGCAGGCGTGATATTTTGCTTGTTCCCAATGTCGGGGGGAAGCTACGTACTCTCTCCTCGTATTCCTTGTAATCCGCTATATAGGCGTTGTACAAGGCCGGGGCCAGTGGGCAGCCTTGCTTGATGCCTCTCTCTGTCTTGATCTCGGAAGAGAGGCGACCCAGATTGTTTAACCGTACACACATTGAGGTTTCTGAGTACAGGGCCTTTATTGGATCCAGGATCTGTAAGGGGCAAGCATGATGATGTAGTTTCTCCCATAGTAGTCCTCGATCAACACGGTCGAAGGCCTGGACCAAATCAATAAAAGCCATGTATATTTTGGGCCGTCCCTCTGATACCTTAGCTTTCAGTGTACTCAAAGCCAATATATTTGCCGTCGTGCCAATGTTTTTCACAAAGCCTCCCTGCAGAGGATCAAAGAGGGCTGATGTTAGTATCCAAGATTGAAAATTGTCCAACAGTAGAGCTCCAAAAACTTTACCTATGGAGTCTAGCAGTGCTATTGGGCGATAGTTCGAGGGAGTGTCTTTAGAGCCCTTTTTGAAAATAGGTACCACTAACGCCTTTTTCCATGATAGTGGAATCTCTGAGAGCTTAACACACGTCATGAAAACCTCTTTGATGAAAATTGACCACGCTTTCAGATTTTTTTTCAGATCATGGTTCGTGATGCCATCAGGGCCAGCTGCTCTAGAGCCATTAAGTTTTTTAATTTTCCATTCGATCGTCTCGATATCAATTGGAACAGCCCAAACAATCTTTTTTGTCTGCTGATCTGGTGTTGGTAGATTTTTAGATGATGATGGGACTCCATAGAGGTCCGAGAAGTGAGATACCCAACTTGCATCGTTTATTGAGTTTTGAAGGGCTTGATTCAGAACTTTCGAATCCCCCTTAATTAGGGACCAGAAGTCTTGCGCGTTCTTACCACAAATGGTTTGTAGCATGAGCTTGGCGTCATCTTGAGCACGCTGGTATTTCGATGACCTTAACCATGATTTGTAATTAATCGCCGCCACAATTGCTTCTTCTTTTTTCTCTGGGGACTCCGAAGTAGCTGCTGCTCGCTTCAGTTTTCTCACCCATTTTCTGCGTTCTACTAGTTGTGGGTTAAATACATGATTAAATGGCGTTGCTGTTGGCTGCTTCTTTCCTTTATTAGAGGCGAATATCGAGAGAACTGAGGCGTAGTCTGTCGATACCTTAGCCCCAATAAGGTTCCCGTTTTTCTCCTCCTTATACAGCTGTGTCAACTGGGCGATCGCGGATACGGACATCTTCAGCCGTGTGCCACTTTGATTGACTTCCAAATTTGCGTTTGTGTAGCGGGCTTCTGCTCTTGGTGAGGCCCAAGAAAAACTCACGATATTATGATCGCTATATTTAGTCCTGGTCACTTCAAAGGATTCTTTTATTATTAAAAAGCTCCTTGATACCTGGATGTAGTCGATGATGGCCGTTTGGTTATTTCTCTCCCAAGTTGGGATAACCTCTGCATTAGGGGCTACTCTTTGTAGCAGATTATGTATATCTCTTGCCTTTATTAGGTTTGTCCATCTGCGGGCTCTTCCCGTCGGAGAGTTTAGTCCTTTAGTTAAGTCAACATTCAAATCCCCTACCAGGATGGTATAATTGGCGGTGCTCGAAGTTAGATGATCATCGATGATCGTCTCCATTTGATTGATGTAATTATCACAGGTCACCCGTTTTGGGTTCCAATAGGTATTCACCAGTAATATCTCAAACTGCGGGGCCTTATCACCAACATTACGGGAAGTGTTCCAAGTGATGATTACCGCTAATATAAACTCTGTTGTTTTGAGTACCTTTTTCAGGTAAAGGCCACTTCCCGATCTGATGGCGATGATGAGCCCTGATCTGGGTCTGCCCTTGTTTTCTTTAAGAGCCGGCGAGTGAATCAGGTGGTAACCGTCCAAAATAGGTTTCTCCCTTAACCAAGTTTCTTGTAAGCACAGCACATCGAAACTTGTGAGGTCGACATCTGACTCCACAGTCAGGTGTTTGAAGCCCCTGGTGTTCCAAGACCCTAGCTTTAAAGAGGGGGGGTCCCATGTCGAAGATGCCTTGACATCCTCAAAGAAGTCAGTGATTAATCCTTGTGGTGGCTACTTGCTTCTTTGGGGACCTCTGCTGGATTCCGGCTTGTCTCCATTTTGATCGTTGAAATTCGAGGGCTTTAGATCACGGGGAGGCGCCCTACAAGCCCCTCTGTCACTCAATTTTTGTTCAGCTAGTTGGAAAATTCTACGAGTAGAAGGTATCGGCTTCTCATCGGGTTCCCATTCCCTCTCATTTCTGCCTCTTCCGGAGGAGTGTTGCTGGTTGCTCCTTCTTGCTGGAGGGGCGTCCTCCATCTTGCCAGTGTTAGTGAAACCCCCCTCTTCACTTCGCAGTTCGTGTCTTCGTCTGTTTTGCAGGATCGGCCTTTGGCGTCCGTAATTTTGTTCGTTCGCCTTATGATTTGTCGCATTTCGTGACGCCCCCTCTTGGGGTGGTTTAGGCCCCAGGATACCGTCTGCGACGTAGGACAGCTCGAAACCCAATTTGAAAAGGTTTGACCTTTCCCCCCAGATCTGTTGCTGTGTGTAGTTTGAGTCAATGTGGAGATACGAGCTGTCTTTTCTTCCATTGGGATTTGGCTCGAGGATGTTGATCTCCTTTGTGATATTAATTTGCGAGAGATGAGACTCGCTAAATAGTTTTGCCAGGGCTCTACGGTTCAGGATCCAACTGTCCTGTTTTTCATGGACCCTTTGGAGTTTGAAAATCCTGGTAGTCTTTTCTTTTTTTCCTGGAAATTCTTGATCCACAGCTGCCCTTCGTGGGAGCCCCTCCAACACGGCTCCCCTTTCATTCCACCTCTGCTCGTGGACTCGTGATTTATAATGCGGGTCTAGGACTGCTGGGGAGACTCTTCCAGCCTTTGATCTCTCCTTACGGTCTCTTTCTTCCTTCAGCGACCTGACTCTTAGATCTACGGAAGCTCTTTTGTTATCGCTATAACACTTCTTCCTGGTGATAAGCCGGGGGGAGCGCCTATCTTCCCTGGATTTGTGTGAGAATTTATCCTTCTTGGATCTCGCTCCCTCAGGACCTGCCCTGGAGGTCTGGCTCGAGTTCCTCTTGTTCTTGGCCCGAGGGGTGCTTGTTGGCGAGTCCATGAGGAGGGCTTTTGTTTTTGGTTCTTCCGCGGCTCTGTTTTCGCGAGTCTCTGGGGTTTTTCGTTTTTGCTGGATTGGGGGCAGCGGGTCTACCTCGTCCTCTTCCACCGAGTATGTACTGAGGTCGATTAGATCAATTGAGTCTAAGTCGCTACAGGATTCCATGTCAGGGTGGTCCTCCTGATTTTGATCAGCTGGCTTTAGTTTAAACACTTTTCTGTTTTGCACAGGTGACGAGTCATTTGCCGTCTTTGACTCTCTTATGTTATTCGGTTTCAGCGTTGCTGTTTTTCTCGAGACAATTGACGCTTGTTTGGCCGCTCTCTGGGCTTTTTTTCTTCCTTGGGCCGGGTAAGGAGCTCCTACGTGCTTAAAGATTTCAAAAGTTGACGGGACCCTAATTGCTGCAAAATTGGTTCCCGTCGCTGCAGGTTGAATCTGACCGTCTTCCGGGAGATTAAGAACTGCCACACCATTTTTCGTGCCTGCTAAGCTCTTTGTTTGCGGGTCAGTTAAGCCCACCTCAATCCTAGGAGGCTGGTGGAGGATGGAATTTCCACTTGTGGCCCTCAGATCAGCTGATCTGCAGACATCCTCCGTTGTTTGGGATTCCTGGTTACTTAAGGAAACCTGTTTGGGCGCCCTCGAGTTGTCAGTCAGGCCCCCATCCGCATGCTGAGGTCTCTTATTACCTAAAACATTTTGAGAGTCATGCACGCAAGTCCTGTGGGCCAACACAAAACCTTCTAGATAGGTGAGTTTGGAGTGCATAAATGCTATTAGAGTGTTTTGATCTTTAAGTGTCTCATGGATCGATTCGTACAGCTTCCCAAACGGAGCCAATGCTATCGTGACGGTGGACAGGATCGTCATTGGATCTAGCTTTTTGACAGGTGTTTCTGGCATCGGTTTGGCAGTAAGTTCGCTCATCCGTCTAGGAAGCACAGGGGAGTTCACGTGCTGATCGTTCCTGATGCATTTGTCTAGGCCGCTTCCTAACCCTATCTCCTTGACTCCCTTAGGAGAAGGGGGGGAGATCGAGTCAAGAGGAGCCGAAGGGAGGAAAGGTTTGGACGAGGAGGCTGCCCCCTCTTCAGGGTCAGATGGAAGAGAGGTTTGCCCCTTCCTCTCCCGCAAGCCCCTCTTGTCCTTATCCTGATCTTCCTGGGGCTGCCGACGGGGGTCCTGAACTTTGGCAGCGAGAGGCCACTCTTTTTCTCTGCGTGCCACTTCAAGAGCGTCGCTTATCTCTGAAGGATTACTCCTCGCATCCGGACCAGCATGAGTGTTTCCTTCATCACCAAGCCCAACCTCCAACCCTGGTAGCATATTAGTGGGTGGGTCGTTTACAGGTCCGGTGGGTAACTTCGCTGGCACCGTCTTGTTGATAACCTCTTCCACATGAGGTTTAGGTTTTGAAGGTAGAATTAGATTTGAGAGATGTAGGGCCGTGTCCTCCATTATGGCCAGCAGCTCCGCATCAGAGAAGTCCTGCTGTCCACGACCTTCTCGGCGCAATATTTTACCAAAAAAGTCTTTGAGGGTGGTCATTGCGTTTGAAGGGTTCTGATGAGTTTTTTTCCCTCCTACTCCCCCTCTCTTATACAGAGCTTTTAAACGCGCTGGTCTTTTGGGGAGCATTTTCTGTAAGTTCCCCTGTGTCTTTGAGTGAACAGAGGGTTCCGTCCTCCTTTTGTCAGATTGAGGACTCGATGGTGGGGTGATCACTGGAGGAGCGTTGGGCAAGGGACTTGCATTCGGCTGAGACAGCGCTACCGGGCTAAGGGACACTGTGGTAGCCGAGGCAATGTAGTCCTGGGAACTTGGAGAGTCCATTAACCTGACCTCTCCTTGAGGCGACAATGATCTCGCCCTGGCTACTGGCACCAGTCTCTTCGGGGAGGTAGAAGGACTAGATTCTAGTGCTACGGGGCTAGCCTCTGGGTCGGTTGGTGGTGTAGGCGGGGAGATCTCCTCGCCACCTGGCGGTGTTCGCAGGTCATCCATTTCCCCCATCGTATGTATCATGATGTTCACTTGTCCCCCCCCCCCATAGAAGGCGTATAGGGTAGGCCCGCCCCGAAGCCCCCCTTCCTCGGGTTGGCGTCCACTGGCTCTCTCTCCGAAGCGAGCGGGCATAAATAGTTCTCAGGTCTGATGGGGGGGGGGTTCTATCCATGGGACTGGACTTGTCTTAGATGACGCTTGGGGTTCCCTGCTTCTCCCTTTTGTCGCATGGGGTAAAATTTTGGGCGTGGGCGTTTCGCTAGTCATGGAGAAGTCTGTGGCGCCCTTCCCCAAGGTGATTGGTTCCTCCCCCCGGTATTCACTCCTCTCGATCGTATGGAAATTGAAAACACACTCTGAATGTTGTAATTGGTTCTTTACATTGTTGGGAAATGTTGTTAGGGGGAGGTTATGATGCGTATCCAACGAGGGGTCATGTTCCATTACCTGCTCAGCTGCATCGGTGGAGCTGCAATTTAGAAACTCTGGGCACCACGGTTTCTTGCTCCGTAGATTTCTCGGCTCAAGTTCGTTCACCGAGGGTTTCCTTTTGGCTCTCTGCGCCAACTCAGTCATGGTGGAGAGGGCCCCTCCCTTGAGACGCGCTGATTAAAGAGCACTCCTTCCTACTCCCGCCGACCGCGGACTGCTGACTGCCCTTGTCAGTCCCTTCGCGGTCCGCTTCGCGGAGGGAAATGGTTATGTACCAGAGGCTCACCAGAGCACACGCCTCTCAGCACACGCCTCCAAAGGAAAGTGAGGAAATACTGCGCTCTCGAACAGCGCTCACTGCTCACACTGCTGACTGCCCTTGTCAGTCCCTTCGCAGTCCGCTTCGCGGAGGGAAATGGTTATGTACCAGAGGCTCACCAGAGCACACGCCTCTCAGCACATGCCTCCAAAGGAAAGTGAGCAAATACTGCGCTCTCGAACAGCGCTCACTGCTCACACTGCTGACTGCCCTTGTCAGTCCCTTCGCAGTATTAGTTGTACTAATAAAAACCTATGGAGTTCACTAAAAAATCTTTTTTAGAGGGACGTTATGGTTAAGTGAAAAAACTATAGTTGAAGGGTTGTTATGATTAAGTTCTACTAATAAAAAACCATGAAGTCCAGTGAAAAAAAAACTTTTTTCAAGGGATGTTATCATTAAAAAGCATAATAAAATATTTTTCAAAAAAATAAATACACCAATTATGATTTGCTATGCAACTATAACTAACAGCACCACCATGCACTGCTAAGACTAGCACACAGGACATCAAAGATGACATCACATATGACATCACATATGATATTACTACTGTGTAACAATGCAAATGGAAGGTCTGTATAAGAGGTACTGCTTACAGTGTTATTTACAGCATATCAAAGGTGATCAGTAGCCCTGTAATAAACTACACAATATCACATAAAAGGTGTTTATTGAAAAAGAAACTTTGTACTGAAGTTTTGGTGTGAATAAAACAATCAAATAATTCAATAAAAGAACCAATGAATGCAGTATGGATCATATAACCAAAGTATTTTAAGATTATATGTTTAGGTAGGACAATGATAAGTCGAAGCATATCAAATTCGTGAGAAATTATTTCTGCTTGGGACCTGCTTCTTTTTCCATCTATATGCATTATAACCTCAGGGAAGCCCCTAGGAAAAAGAACTTCAGAGTATAGCACACAATCAATCTCTACGTACACAGTACCTTTACAGTATGTGTATCATGGTTTCAATGTAGCATGAAGTGCTCAGCTTAAAATAATACTGTCACTGAACAAAAAACAACCACTCCAGATATGTGATGTGAGAGAAACCAAAGGGTATCTCACCCACTAGTCCTCGGGGACTTGTCATCCAGGTGGGCAGGACATGGCCATCGCTTTTGGATCCAGTTCCTGGGGGTGGACCAGTGCGGGAGGATCACCTGGGTGATTGGTCTTCGGGGAGTGGGAGTAAGGCTGCTGATGATATGTGGCATTACCCCCTATTTTGTTTATCCAGCCCATCCTATTTTTTAGGATTCAGTGAGGTCCCAACTTCCCTCCCCTTTATACACAAACAATAGGCAGAGGAACAGGGTGACTGAGACTAACAAGATTAACATTCACAGATCATACTGGACATGTCTCGCTAAAAGGGTCAGCCAAGTAAGGGGCTAAGTGCATACCCCTGATACCAATTAGCTCTCCTCACACAAATAAAAGCAGAACCCAAAGACAGACTGTGAGCAAGGCGGAACACGAGTATGAGCTGAACTTCCGGGATGAAGGCAAACCTACTGGAGCAGAGCGACAGACCAAGGGGAGAGAGCAGCGGGTCGAAAAACCCAAGAGCTCCCTACCAGAGGTCATTGCCTCCGACAGGGCGTGGAAAACATGTGAAGAAGGCCAGATCCCACAAGTGAAGACTGCATTGTGTTTCAAGGATGCCAGCAACCCTCCCGGGAGAACGGCAGAGTTGGGGAGGCGAGGCCAAGCCTGTGGTACTAACCTTAACTCGTGAATTGGATATTGCAAAACCAGAAAGAGACGCACACAGCTGGTGAGTTGGCAAGCAACCTGAAAGACCAGTGTGTGTTAAAGTTTAAAGTAGTAACATTATATCAGAAGTGAAGGCTGCACTCGTGTAGTTGAGACACGAGGAAAGGCAGTCCTGTAAATGAACTATGAAGTAAAAGACAGCTGTGAAATCAGCGATACTAAGTAATGGAGTGGTCCGGTGAAAGGAAGTAGCCCACTCAAAAGTCTCTGTGAAAGGTGCATTGTTTGAAGCGATGAAGCGAATGAACATCCGAAGTGAAATAAAGAAGTTTAACTCCTAGAGAAGGGGAGAGAGAAAGTCAAACTGTAAACTTTGAGTTGAAGTGGTCCTTCAGTCGTATGTAAAGAAAGCCACGCACATTAGAAAGTCTTCGACCTCCGAAAGTGGTCCGATCCCGACAGAGGGAAACAAAGTATAATAAGCTTAGGGAATAATACGCTGGAGCCCCCTTGCAAGTATGTGCTGAACTTTTTTGTGAGACGTCTGAGCCCCACAGAGGGGGAGCTATGTCGACTATATGGTGAAAGGTCTGAGTCCGACAGAAGGGGATCTTTGTGAACATTTTGGTTGAAACATTATTTTGGAAGTCAGGAAAGAGACTTTAATGTGGAAGGCAAGGTGGGCCTTGATCCAAATTATTTTAAATGGTTTATTGCATTGAAAACTGAGCCAGAGTGTGTCATCCTGCCCACAGGGCTCGCCTTACTCTGTGAGGTCTAACGTGGGGAGGAGAGCTAGTTCAACCACATTCATTCATTTGAACACTGATGTTTCCTTTTGCATACATTTCTCCTTTTTACACTTTTGGACAAGAGATAGGGCAGGCATTAGGTTTGTTTAGCATAGGCCATTTTGATTTGACAGACTCAACTAGGACTGCCTTATATATTATTTGATTGTTGAGACTACTCCCATCTTAGTTATAAGGCAAACTAGGAGTTTATCCATTGCCAACAATTTCAATAAAGGTTTTAAAAATTGTACCCATTGTGTCAGTGTCATACTTGTGATACCATGGCTCCTCCTACATATATCATCAATGATGTCATTTGTGAAGTCATCTTAGGTGTCCTGGGTTTTAATGTTAGTAGTGGTTGTATACGAATTGTTCGTATTACAACTGTTCGGATGACAATTGACCTTTTCACAATTGACCGAATTGTGAAGGTCAATTGTAACATATATGCGGGGGGAAACCCCTCACCCAACCCAAACTCGCCCAAAACCCCATATATATATATATATATATATATATATATATATATATGTATATATATATATATATATATATATATATATATATATATATATATATATATATTACATGGCCACGGTAGTGGCCATGTAATTATGGTTAAGTTGCTGTTTCCATAGGAAGAGCACTTTTTGGGCGGCTTATAACTTCGCTCTCCCTGGACGGATCCTCACCAAACTTTGAAAAAAAAGTAGTTGGGTCACTCTGAATTTTTTTGCAAAGTTTGGTGAGGATTCGTCCAGGGGGGGAAAAGTTATAGGGGGGGTCCCAAAACTTTTTTTTTTCCATAGACTGAATGGGAAAAAACTTTGCGCACGGCTACAGCCCGAACCGCTGGACGGATTTACACCAAATTTGCGGCAGGAGCGGCGGCCTGGTCCCAAAAGCGTGCTTTTGTAAATTTGGTGTAAATCTGTCCAGTAGTTTTTTTGAAAATGACCAAAATGTAAGGCAAAAAAATTAGTGATATCTGTGTTCGCTTCGCGGATGGACTTCCCTGTTCGCTCCGCGGACAGCACCCCGATTGGCCCATGGCCTTGCGTCATGTCCGCGGACATGCGCCGTGTTCGCTGATTGGACGGCGAGGGGCGTGGAGCGCATCAGATTTTCTGTGGCGCCCGCCATCTTGTATTCGCAGTCGACCGCGTACAGCGCATTGAAACGTGGATAAAAAATTGTATTTAGTGCCGTGTGTTGGTGTGTAAGAGTGTTTGGGGAGGGTGGGGGAGTATGAGATAGGTTCAATGTTTTGTTTTTTTATGTGCTAGACATTTTTGTTGCGTTCGATTTGTCTGCGGAGAACACGGCTGTTCTGACATTTTGTAAATAAACTAAATGGTGGGGTGTTTAGAGGACGGAGTATGTGTCATTTTTGTTCGCAAGGAAGGTAAAAATGAGCTATGAACACTTGCGGTGTACTTAATTGTTCGTAAATACACAAACTGGGGGTGTCCTCAGGACGCTGTCCGTATTGTAATCTGTCTAGTTGAATGTGTTCTAAGAACACTCGCAGTGTCCCGAAATGGTTGCAATTACACAAAATGGGGGTGTTCTGAGAACGTTGTTTGTATTGTTCGTTGTCAGGGTGAAAGTGTTTTAAGAGCACTCCTTTTGTCCGCTAATAGTACAATTTCCTAGGGGCGTCAACCGACTTTTTGTCCACTAAAGAAACGATAAATCCGGCTGGTGTGCGCTGACATTATGTGATAATCCTATGACTGGTGCTATTGACCTGGCTGACTTGCTTTTGCGACACTAAATCATATCTCCCGCCCCTAAGCCTGATATTATCAAAGCATTCATATTCCCCGCCTCTCTCCGTGACGTTACCGGGTGCGTAATCAAACGCGCCCAGTCATCTCCAGTACTACGCGACTTTACACAGAACCCGGAAGACAACACACATTATGTCACAACACAGCGCGCCACAATTCGGAATATGAAACTGTGATTTAAAAGCAAACAGCAAGATTGTAAATGTTGTAAAGTACATTTATTTGACATCAAATGTTTAGAGAATATTCAGCAATTTGCATTTGTCTTTGTTGTCGATCCGCAAAAGTTCATGTTGAGACACGCGATGTTCCTTTGCGGTACAGAGAGTGTTAGATCAGCTTACAACTCAGTGTGCCATCATTCGGAATATGAAACTGTGGTTTAAAAGTAAACAGCAGGATTGTACATTTGGTAAAGTACATTTATTTCACATGAAATGTTTAGTGAATATTCAGCGATTTGCTATTGTCTCTGTTGTCGATCAGCAAAAGTTTATTTGGAGCCACGCGTGGTTCCTTTGCGGTAGATAGGCTGTTGGTTTATGATAAAAGCAGTAAATGGTCGCTCTGATAATTGGAAGGTTGCTCCAACAACGAGCCATTAGACCACCCTATTGGTTGGTATGTTGTTTGTAGCCGCTAGTACTGCGTAAGGGCATATTGGTCCTTGGCGATTGTCCCATAAAATGGTGAGGGTCATGAAGTTGCATATTTGGACCTGCACCTGGCAGTTGAAGAACCCATCCGCTGGAGTCTGTAAATCGTGACATAGGCAAAATGGAGCCACGTACCTGATTTAAAAAACATAAATTAGTCTCACCAGCCGATCTTCATTAAAAATCATCATTTTATTTATTAGGGCGTGAAAATATTTGCTATCGAAGATAGTGCAACAGAATATGTTAATAATAAAATAATAATATTTTCCCATTCATATAGCGCTAAGAACCGTGAGGTATCTAAGCGGTGCTTATTATTAACCACGGTGTGTGGTGCTCATTTATCGACCACGGAAGGATGAAAGGCTGAGTTTGGCCTTGCCGGGATTCAAACTTGCGTTAGAAAGCTGTGCACGGATGTCAAAGCGAGCGCTGTACTCGCTGTGCCTCTTGACAGGCTACAGTGAAGTGGCACAGCGAGTAGAGCGCGTGACCGCCTATAGACCGGTTAAATTATTTCTATGAACCCACCCTGTGTCGTCTGCCTTTTTCAGAGCCCTCTAAACGACAGGGGATCAATTCGGCGGTGATAGTGCGCGGTAGAAAACATTATGCCACTTTCAACGAACAAGTTCAACTTGAGCGGTCTTTAATGCTACGCTATTGTAATTATATTTGGTATAAAGTAATCTAAAGGGTTACTTACAGTACAATTGCAATTTCCATTGTCTACGAGTGGTGCAGTCCCAAAATATGACTCTGCGTGTGCCAACGATCTTTCGCATAGTGATATAATATATAAAAGTGGTTTCGTTTCAGAAATTTCATCTTTATCTTCTCTTACGTTTTAGCAACACTCCTTCAAGAGAAGTCTTTCATCACAATCTCTGTCTGTCAAGGTCAAAACACAATACAACCTTATAGTCCGCTTCGTGAGCCTCTCTGGGGCCCGAGAAAAAAATGGAAGCAGCTGACCTTCACTGTGAACAAGCATAAATTCTTACTTTGCAACATTCTGTGTAAAGCCATCTGTAGATGTTGTGGAAGCAGCTGACCTTCACTGTGAACGAGCATAAATTCTTACTTTGCAACATTCTGTGTAAAGCCATCTGTAGAAGTTGGTTTTTGCACACCATGTTTGTATATTGTTTGCGTGATATTAAAAAAAGTTTGTTTAAAGGACGTTATGGTTCTAAGTACAGCCGAAAGACCCCTGAAAAGCGCAAGTTATGGTAAGCTTTGAAAAATAACTGGCGCCACCACCGTGCACTGCTAAGACTAACACCCAGGACATCAAAGATGACATCACAAATGTCATTGATGAAATTACTGATGACATCACGTGTGTATGTACTTTTCATGGAATTTGTGTACTAGGGATTTTTATTGTAATGTTGCGAAAAAAGTGTTAAGTATATTGCAATAAATATCATACCGTTATTAGTGCTTTGAACGATGCATTGATATAAATAGCATTGTATTATGGGATTCTATCTAGTATACTGAGCTACTAATGGAGAAACATAGCATTGTGTGCAGAGTACAAGATGAAAGTATAATATGTGTAATGTTAATATGTTGAATAATGAAATAATAATTGTCCTGAAATGTTCGAAAAATCACAAAATGGGGTTGTTCTGAGGACGTTATTCGTATTGTGTGATTGCTTAGCTATATGCAATGAGGGAATGGCACAGAGAGTAAAGTGGACGCCGTCCGCGTACACCGCAGCTGTTCGTGGACAGGGCGTGCTACATCCAGGTTTTTCCAGGAAATCCAACATGGAAAGAAGACTGTACGGATCAGCCAATCAGATTTCGAGGTTGTGGATTTGTGTTGAAAGAGACTGTGTGTGGTGAAGATGGCAGAAGTGGAGAAAGTCAGGATGTTGGTGCTCGGAGATATGTTTGTGCATGGTTTACAGCAATACGCTGAATGCAGGCACGTTGCAAAGAACTTTGATGTGAAAGGTGTGGAGGTGGTGTGGAGCAGTGTGCCTGATTGCAATGTACAGGGAATTGTACAAGTTTGTGAGGATATGGCCACGATGAACAGTCCGCATGTGGTAGTTTTGCACTATGGTGCTTTCCATTTGGGCAACGTCAGTGCCCCTACTTTGTTGGCTGATTTGGAACGCTTGGTTCAAGCAGTAATGAAGATCCTTCCAAATGCAAAAGTAATTTTTTCTGGATTACTACCTAGGGCAATATGGGACAATAGTTCAGTTTTTGTCCTCAGCAAAATATTGCTAGGTGTGTCATCAACCGAGGCATGTGTGCCTTCATGCTTAGAGCTGGTATGTTCTTCTGTAACAATGAGAATATTGATGCCAGTAATGCTGTTAATTTTAAAGAAGATGGCATTTCTTTATCTTTTACGGGAAATGCCTTTCTATTTTGGAATGTAAGGGTTGCTTTGGAGAAGGTTATGTGAAGATTTTAGGAGTAAAGTAAGAAAAAAAACAAGAAAAAAAATACAAAATAACAGGTGTCTGTCAAGCATCTGTAAAAAAAAAAAAAACACGGCTCTTTTCAGAGCCAACTTCAAAGGGGAAATGGGGCACTATTTAAATTTACATTCACCACGCTCAGATTTTCGATGTGTCCGCGGACATGGCGGTAGTCCGTGGACATGAAAATCACTACGAGGGGGTTAGTATGTTCTATGTTACATGTATATGAAGTCAGGGATATTATGGTTAAGTTGTGCTACTAAAATCCTATGAAATTCAGTGAAAAAACTTTGTTAAAGGGACGTTATGGTTAAGTTGCGCTACTAAAAACCCATGAAATTCAGTCAAAAAACTTTGTTAAAGGGACGTTATGGCTCAAAGTAAAACCGAAAAACCCCTGAAATTCGGCAGTATGGTAACATGAGCAACCATAACTCGCGCCACCGTGCACTGCTAACACTAACACCCAGGACATCAAAGATGACATCACAAATGTCATTGATGACATCACTGATGACATCACATGGCTGGCTCTCCCTTTTTATCCTTTACTGACATATCGAAGCCACATAGTTTTCTTCAGTAACAGTCAGGAAGTAAAAATTGAAAAGGTACTATATTTGTAGACTTAGGGTCCAGTCACATCAAATGAAACATATACATAGCGGAAGATACAGGCTTGAAAGAGAGCAATCCTTTCTGTGCATGAAGATAATCATTATGGTTATCAGCACTTTCTCATAGTTTTATTTTTATTACTCTACCTTCCCTCTATATGCTCATATTTGTATACATTATACTCACTCTCCATAGAGTGAATGGGAAAAAAATTTGCTCGCGCCTACAGCCCAAACCGCTGGACGGATTTCCATCAAATTTGGAGCAGGAGCAGCGGCTTGGTCCCGAAAGCGTTCTTTTGCAAATTTGGTGAAAACCCGTCCAGTAGTTTTTTTTAAAATGACCAAAAAGTAGGTCAAAAAAAATTTGTGATATCTGTGTTTGGTTTGCGGACACACTTCCCTGTTCACTCTGCGAAAAGTGTCCTGATTGGCCAATCGTCTTACGTGATGTTCGTGGACATGCAAAGTGTTCGCTGATTGGACGGCGTGGAATGTGAAGCGCGTCAGATTTTTCGTTAGCGCCCGCCATCTTGGATTCACGGATGTCCCCGGACAGCGCGGTGAAACTTTATTCAAAATGTGTATTTTGTAGAGTGTGTTGGTGTGTAGGAGTGTTTGGGGAGGGTGGGAGTGTATGAGATAGGATGAAAGTTGTGTTTTTTATGTGTTAGACGTTCTTTTTGTGTTCGATTTGTTTGCGGCCATCACGGGTGTTCTGAAATGTTCTAAATAAACCGACTAGGGGGTGTTCTAAGGACTCAATATGTGTCCGTTTTGTTCGCAAGCAAAGTGAAACTGTTCTAAGAACACTCGCGGTGTCCGGGGAGTGTTCGTAGGTGGTGTCCTGAGGACGCTGTCCGTATTGTTCTCTGTCAAGTTGAATGTGTTCTAAGAACACGCGCGGTGTCCTGAAATTTTCGCAAATAAACAAAATGGGGGTGTTCTGAAGACGTTTTTGAGAACACTCCCGGTGTCCTGAAATGTTTGTAGGGGGTGTTCTGAGGACGCTGTCCGTATTGTTCTCTGTCAAGTTGAATGTGTTCTAAGAACACTCGCGGTGTCCTGAAATGTTCGCAAATAAACCAAATGGGGGTGTTCTGAAGACGCTTCTAAGAACACTCGCGGTGTCCGGGGAGTGTTCATAGGGGGTGTCCTGAGGATGCTGTCCGTATTGTTCTCTGTCAAGTTGAATGTGTCCTAAGAACACTCGCGGTGTCCTGAAATGTTCGCAAATAAACAAAATGGGGGTGTTCTGAAGATGCTTCTAAGAACACTCGCGGTGTCCGGGGAGTGTTCGTAGGGGGTGTCCTGAGGACGCTGTCCGCATTGTTCTCTGTCAAGTTGAATGTGTCCTAATAACACTTGCGGTTTACTGAAATGTTCGCAAATAAACAAGATGGTGGTGTTCTGAAGACGCTTCTAAGAACACTCGCGGTGTCCTGGGAGTGTTCGTAGGGGGTGTCCTGAGGACGCTGTCCGTATTGTTCTCTGTCAAGTTCAATGTGTCCTAAGAACACTCGCGGTGTCCTGAAATGTTCGCAAATAAACAAAATGGGGGGTTCTGAAGACGCTTCTAAGAACACTCGCGGTGTCCGGGGAGTGTTCGTAGGGGGTGTCCTGAGGACGCTGTCCGTATTGTTCTTTGTCAAGTTGAATGTGTCCTAAGAACACTCGCGGTGTCCTGAAATGTTCGCAAATAAACAAGATGGTGGTGTTTTGAAGACGCTTCTAAGAACACTCCCGGTGTCTGGGGAGTGTTCGTAGGGGGTGTCCTGAGGACGCTGTCTGTATTGTTCTTTGTCAAGTTGCATGTGTCCTAAGAACACTCGCGGTGTCCTGAAATGTTCGCAAATAAACAAGATGGTGGTGTTCTGAAGACGCTTCTAAGAACACTCCCAGTGTCCTGGAATGTTCGTAGGGGGTGTCCTTAGGACGCTGTCCGTATTGTTCGTTGTTAAGTTGAAAGTGTTCTAAGAACTATCGCGTTGTTCTGAAATGTTCATAGGGGATGTCCTGAAAACGGTGTCCGTATTGTTCGCTGGCAAGTTCAAAGTGTTCTAAGAACACTCACATTGTTCGCGGACATTAAAAGTTTCCCATAGATCATAGTTGAAATGTTTGACTCTATGGATGTGATATGCTGCGGTGGTTGTTGCCAGGGCATAGAGTCTTGGGTGCATGGCCATTTGGGCATGCACCCAAGACTCTATGCCCTGGCAACAACCACCGCAGCATATCACATTCATATTTGCTTACAACTTTGGGGGAAAAACAAATGTATAAGGAACAAAGGTATTAGATACTATGGATGTGATATGCTGCTATGGTTTTCCTTATTATTGTATACTTACTGTTTGGTCTAGTAATGGGAGTCCATGTTTTTCTTCTTCATTTCTGTGATAAAAGAAAATAGCATGTTAGTATTAGTATTTTGTAATGACTTATTACATTGTATAAGCAATATACTTTTCTTTTTTTTTTACCCTCATATTTAGTAGAGTACAAATCAGAGTACTGTGCAATTTGTTTCTGTATTTGTTGCTAAAATCATTGGGTCTTTGGGAGAAAAAGAAATCCATGTTGGATAAAAAAAAAAACCTTTTTCTGTTATGCTACAGTTTATTTGTTTGTTTGTTTTCATTGTTCACTTGTTGTTTCTGGCTAATGCTTTATACTTTGCTTTGTTGTATTTTTTTTTGGAGCAGTAACAGATTCTTCATTTGTTTTGATATTATAAAATTTTGGAGCAGTTAGATACCAATTGGCGTATTCTAACTGTCTATTTTTTTAATATATTTTAGTGGTTTTGATTTATCTATTTGGATATTGTTAAATTTTGGGACAGTTAGATACCAATTGGCGTATTCTAACTGTGTATTTTTTGGCCTAATTTAGTGGTATTCATTTATCTGATTAGTTGTTGTAGAATCTTTGAGCTGTTAGATAGCTTTTGGAGTATTCTAACAGTTTATATTATTTTAACACAAATGTAAAATTTTGGGACAGTTAGATACCAATTGGCGTATTCTAACTGTGTATTTTTTGGTCTAATTTAGTGGTATTCATTTATCTGATTAGTTGTTGTAGAATCTTTGAGCAGTTAGATAGCTTTTGGAGTATTCTAACAGTTTATATTTTTTTAACACAAATTTACTTAAAGGTTTAAATACAGTTTATTTATCAAATTTTGGTTTTAAGAACATCAAATAAGCGTTTGTAAGATTTGCTGGTAATCTCTGCTTTAGAGTAATGGTACTATCATTACATTCAAACCATTCACATTTCTTTTTTATATATGCAGTGTAGTGCCCTGAATTGGTTGTGGCTCCTGCGTGGTAGATTATACCTATTGTTGCGAAGGTTTTCTTACCAAGTGATATTTGACCATGTGTGAATCCAGTCAGCTTGCAGTTGTTTTTGGTACCATCTGCATTGTAACGTAGAAGCATTAGTATTACGTATTTACTATGTGTTTGTATTACTAACGTGGAGTGATTATCTGAATTGCAGGTAGAGCATAATCTACCATGGTTTGCATTTTGTACAAGTTGCTGAAATGGAATGGATTCACAATTTGGTATTGATATATATATGAAGCGTTCATTGGGGATTTCTTCTTGTGTCACATTGTTGCAGAGAGTGCATGTATGTTTCCACATGTATGAAATCTGAAAGATTTCATTTATAGGTATGTTTTTGTTTTCCAGTACTTGTAGTAAGTACATTAGAAATTCTTGTGGATCTTCCTGTGAGTTTATAGTGAATTTCACCATTCCAGCACAGTAGTCCAATTGTAGTCTTATTCCAAAAACACTATATGTGTTGTCAGGATTGTTTGCTGCATTTCTGTGAAGTACTAACATTTGCAAACACAATGGGTCTGTACCGTGTAAGTAAATGTTGTCAACAATTGGTGATAATTGAAATAGAATATTAATTGCTACATTTGCATAGCAACTTACACCAACTATATTTGAGAATTTAAATGGTCCAGGTAGTTCTGTATCTAACTGCTTTTTTTGGAGTTTGTCTTCCTTCTTTAAAGAAGTACCTGGTTTACTTTCTCTAATTGATTCTTTTTTGTTTGTGGTACTTGATGAAGTATTAGTTTCTTTTACTCTGTTTGGAGGATTTGCAGTGATGTCCTGTTGCATTTCTGTTTGATTTAGTTTTCTTTTACAACGTTTTAGTTTTTGTGGAACAGAATATGTGTTTAGATGGGGAGTGTATAGTGAGCGAAGTCTATTATATTCTAAAATGCAAGGAATATCAGTGTTTACTTTACTTGCATCAAAGTTGATTAGAAATAGACCGTCAAGTGTACGTAAGCGTGATAGTGCTACGTAGCTCATGCCTTCTTTAAAGACTGTGTTACCAATATCTATCATTGCTTTGTCTAGGGTAAGACCTTGTGATTTATGAATGGTGACTGCGTATGCAAGAGTTAGAGAAAATTGTTCTCTGCGTACATACATATCTTTGAAGAGAAGGAATCTAGCTGTTGAGCGTCCTATCCGTTTTACTTCTGAAAATTTGTCAAAGAGTATATTGACAAACTGAATTTTGTTGTCACGTGGGTATGTTTGAAAGCCAACAACTGTACCCAGTGCCCCATTAACTAGTCCTTGGTCCACGTCAAGGTTACGTTTAAGCATTACTCTGCAATTTAAGGATAATTTTAACATCTTTTCTAAGCCTGCTGTGTTTGAGATTGATTTTTCTAAATTATTTAGTCTTGTTGTGGCTTGGTCACACATGGGTAGTGTCATACCATGTACATCTAGTTTGCCTGTGGCGCTAATTTCCATTATTGATTGCATTTCTTTACTTAACATTATTTCATTGAATTTGAGACAGCTTGCAAGAGTTGGCATTAAGGCCATACAATTGACAATTTTGTGGGCTAATTGTTCCATAACATCTGTAGCACATGCATTATCGCCATAAAGTGCATTAATGTGCCGGGTTTTCAATGTTGCTTCTGCTTCTTTAGAAAGTATACCAACTCTCAAACTTTTTAAAATGTTGGCATAAGTTAGATCTGCAGATTGGCGCATGTTTTCTGTTAATTCTCTGTATTGGAAATATTGCCAAAGGTTGACATTTCCAATGCTGCCAACAGTTTTACGGCAGAGTTTGTGCCCTAATGTTTTAAAAATAGGTTCACCTTTTACTGGTGTTAATTGAAGCAGATCTCCAAAAACAATAATGTGTTTTCCTGCAAAGAGCTCTTCATAGTCTGTTTTGAGTACTTCTTGTAATCTGAGGTGAATCAAAGCTAACATCAGGTTGGAGACCATGCTCACTTCATCTATTAGTAGCATTTTCATTTGTTTCAATACTCTGCGTAATTCCATTGCAGCTTCTGCAGAAAGTTTGTAATAGTCTAATTTGTTCTGGTGTTCTACTGGTAATAGTAGTAATCGGTGTAATGTAACACCACCTATGTTGTAGGCAGCTAAACCTGTGGGGGCAGTGACAACAGCTGACAGTTTGTTGTTTGTCAATTGTGGAAGGAACTTACTAATGATTTTGATTAGGAATGTTTTGCCAGAACCAGCTTCACCACTGACGTACAGTAGTATAGGTTTATAATTATGGCAGGAACATTCTTTATTTTCATGTTTTACACCATGTGCAATTTGTTTTGTTACTTCTTGAAAAATGCTACTTTGCTCATTGTTTAGTTTTGATTGTAGTGTAGTTAAGTCTTCCTTATCTTCATACTGACACATGGTGTTTTCTACTTCTATCATAGCTAATTCTGCCTCATTTGTTATTAGTGGTTCTCCCAGTGGTTCTTGGCTTCCTGTTACAGAAGGTTGACTACTGTCAGGAGTATCCTTATCTAGTTGGGCTTGGAGTTCTTCTTCATGTTGCTGTTCATTGTGCAACATTGTTTTGTACTGTGTAAAGTTTACATCAGTTATAGTGCTTTCATTTGCTTTGAAAGCATCCTCATATGAGTCATAGTTATCTAGTAATTGTTCTTCTTTTCTCCATGGTTTGAAGAGTTGTAGCAGGGACATGTAATATACTTCTTTATGTTGAGGAGTCTTCAATGACAATTTGATATGATTAATTAAATTTGGTTTAGTGAGT
This sequence comes from Ambystoma mexicanum, assembly GCF_040938575.1. Classification (NCBI taxonomy): domain Eukaryota; kingdom Metazoa; phylum Chordata; class Amphibia; order Caudata; family Ambystomatidae; genus Ambystoma; species Ambystoma mexicanum. Next base: position 436,608,765 of record NC_090937.1, read on the forward strand.
TTAACTAAGCTGCCTTCACAGTCGTCTGTCACTCTATATTTACCTTTTTTTCATCAGGTTTCATATTATTTTTGTATGTGTAGTTTTGGGCTATTTGGTATAGACACATGTTTTCCAAAGTATTACTTCTGTTTGGGTAGTATGTGTCCAATAAATTGTTTTTTAAAATGTCTTGGCTGTTGGGATCATGTTTGGCTATTGTTTCTATATCTTCATATGATTTTAGAACTCTTTTTCTAGATTTAGCTGGACCAAGACTTAGCCATACTATATTTTCAGATTTACCATACAATGAAGTACCAGTTAAACAATCAGCTGCTTCATAAGATCCACATTCTCTATGGGTGAGCATTTTTATGCCCAAGCTGCATAATTGCTGAGATACTGTTTTATCTGATGACAGGTCATTCCAGAGGTCTTGGAGCTCTGTCTTTTCTGCTTTAGTTAAGTATGCTGTGACATATCGTGCAACTCCAGTAGAATTGTCTGCAATGTACTGCACATCTATGTTTGCATTCCATAAGTGGGCAATGATTGCATTATAATCATTGATATATTTTTCTTCTTCTTTTCTTTTTATGTAATATGTATTTTTAGGTGACTTACCTTTAACACTATGTCTAACTGAAGACATGAGGTTGTTTACTTGACCTGTATTTGTAACTGGTCTAGGGAAACCAAATCGGCATTTGGTGTAGTATTTGCCTTTGTTTTTGTATTTGCGACGACAATATTTTCCACATTTGTGTCTTTGAAATTGTAAAATTTGTGCACGAAGATCACTATTTGTGGCTTCTGATGGAATTTCACAAGTGACATATTTTTCAATAAACTGTAAAACAGTGGCATCACTGTCTTGACCAAATTTAGGAGCATCTTTAATCCATAAAAGCATGTGGATATGTGGTGCTCTGCTGGCTTGCAGGGACGTCATTTGGGGGTCGCCAGAGGTCGCAAGAGCGACCGCTGGCGATTGGTCAGCGACCCCTGTCAATCTCTTGCGACCTCTGGCTGTTGACCAATCAGAGGAGGAGGGGGCGTGGCCACAGCGTGCTGCGACGCTAAGTTGTGTTGCCAACTGGTCCTCCATTTTGCACGTGTGGAACGCGTGCTTCGGACTGCTGCTCCTGTGCTCCAGACCAGTTTGTGTGTCCAGGGCAGGCATCCACGATCCACCACGCACTGAAGAAGAAGGCCACACTAGGCCAGGCCAGTGACTTCGAGGAGTACTCGAGGTAAGTGACCGAGGCTCGAGCCGTGTCAGCTCAGAGTGGTCTTGGACCGATGGTCGCCGCGCGGCCGACGGCCGCAGCATAAAATTAATTTTACTAACGTTGTGTGCCGGCGGCCGCGGCGGCTTGCAATGTTGTTAAGCCTGCCGCCGGCAGCCGGCACATAATGTAGTAAAATGAATTTGGTGAAAGCAAGCCGCCGCCGACGGCAGCACCATTCATTTTACTAACGTTGCAATTTATGTGCCGGCGGCTTGCAATGTTAAGCTGCCGCCGGCACATAAATTGCAACGTTAGTAAAATGAATTCGGCGGCGGCTTGCTTTCCAAAGCCGCCGCCGACGGTAGCACCAAATTCATTTTACTAACGTTGCAATTTATGTGCCGCCGGCGGCTTGCAATGTTAAGCTGCCGCCAGCACATAAATTGCAACGTTAGTAAAATGAATTCGGTGCTGCCGTGCCGGCGGCGGCTTGCTTTCCAAAGCCGCCGCCGACGGCAGCACCATTCATTTTACTACTGTTGCGATTTATGTGCCGGCAGCTTGCAATGTTAAGCTGCCGCCGGCACATAAATTGCAATGTTAGTAAAATGAATTCGGTGCCGCTGTGCCGGCGGCGGCTTGCTTTCCAAAGCTGCCGCCGACGGCAGCACCAAATTCATTTTACTAACGTTGTAATTTATGTGCCGCCGCCGGCTTGCAATGTTAAGCTGCCGCCGGCACATAAATTGCAACGTTAGTAAAATGAATTCGGTGCCGCCGTGCCGGCGGCGGCTTGCTTTCCAAAGCCACCGCCGACGGCAGCACCAAATTCATTTTACTAACGTTGCAATTTATGTGCCGCCGGCGGCTTGCAGTGTTAAGCTGCCGCCGGCACATAAATTGCAACGTTAGTAAAATTAATTCGGTGCCGACGGCAGCACCATTCATTTTACTAACGGGGGTATGGTGAACTGTCACAGGGGAGGTGGTGGGGCAGAGACAGCTTTATGGGAGAGCAAAATGGGCTCCTGGCCCACACCTTGGGGAGGCACATGCAGGGCAGATGAAAATATTTCTATGCCCATTTCTTTTAAAAGCATAAAAGGCACGTCTGCAAATGTTATAGTACTGCTGCTGAGGCTTGACATCTTCTGCCTGGCTATTATTGACAAGTACATTCCATTCAGACCAATTTATCAAGTAATGCTTCCTGTGCTCATTCCAGGTTAAGGGATCATATTGTGGTTGGCCAACTCTGCCTGTTCTGTAAATTTATTTTTAAATGTTGGTGAGTTTGTGAATGGTGTATCCGGTATACAAAACAGGATATGTATTAGCTCATGAACGTCAACATACACAAATATGAGCACCTTGCTATAGGACAAGAACTGGAAAACAGTTTGGTCAAGTGCAGAAATGACATGCTGTGCTCAAGTCCAAGCTTCACCTCTTAACTTAAGTGTGTGATCCTGGGCATCTCATTTAACCTGTCACAATTGCAAGTCCAAAAATATTTCTACATTGTCAATCCCTAAGAGTGATGTAGTTCAAGGAGTACAATCATGGTTTGATTGGCTATTGTGTTGCTTCACGTATAATAATAGTGACCATTGATATACTGGACACGATAAAGTAATGCGTTGCATAGCTCAGTAACAGCAACACCACTTGAAAACCATGACGCTCTTCTAATCTTTGTCCAAGTCCCAAAGTGTGCACCTGCCTGGCAGCTTGTAACCTGTATTCACTATCAATTCTAAGGTCTCTGCGCCTTTCTCGTTGCTTCTGATTTGTCTCCTGTATCCATGCTTGAGGACCTGCACATTCTTTGAGGCTGCTAATCCGAGTTCTGCATATATGCTGGGTTATAGGTATGATATATGATATGATATGATGTGACATTTATAACGCGCTTGTACACAAGTGTTTCTAGGTGTGACAAGACGAGGAGGGGGGGACAAAAAAATGATCTTACTAGGCCTTGTGTCATTCAGATTGCGCAAGTGCAGGGAAGAGGAGAAGTGCCATGGGTCCGGTCCTCTGGTTTCCGGTCACCTAAGCAACAACCTGCCTTCGAGTAAGAATCTTCACCTCACATGCCATTGAAACAGCAGCACCGGTACGTCTATCAAGCCACTGTTCTGCTCAATATGGTAAGAAACTACATTTTAAGTCTTATGATCAGAGTGAAGGAAGAGCAACTGTTGGGCATTATCTCAAAATCTGTATAATAGTACTAATTGTTGGAATGTGTACCATTGTGGAGAGGTGCGGGGTGTGGAGGACAATGAACATGTAGGAACAGAAACCTAGGCATATAAAGAGTGTTGGTGAGTGTGGGAGGAATGCAAAATGCAGCCAGGATTTTTTCCCCCATAAAATATGGGGACAGGACTGATGAGGCTTTGGGTACTGAAGTTTGTATCACTCAGTAATGCACTGTATGCCTTGAACACATTTTGAACAAATCTTTTGGCAGCCAAAATAACACAAGAAGAAGAATCATTAAAAACTGAGGATTCCATACATGTTTGCTGTTGAAATATTCTCCCTCTCCCCTTTTATCCTGGCTTTCCCCTATCCCTGTCCCCCCAGAATGTGATTTCGCTCTGTAGTCCTGTTGAAATAACAGGGCAGATCCACATCAAGAGGGGATTGGGGTTCATACACTTCACGTGGCAACATGGACCTTGACACTGCTACATATGATGATCCATTCTTGTATGAAATGTCACAATACACTGATATGATAACCATTGTTTTCTTAGTGCACTGAGGGATAATGCTTTATGAGGCCATGTCATGGTGGGGGCGTGGTCAAATGACATCACTTCCTGTGGGGGTGTGGTCTAATGACATCACTTCCTGTGAGGTGTGGTCTAATGACATCACTTCCTGTGGGGGTGTGGCCAAATGACATCACTTCCTGTGATGTCACTCTTGGGGGTGTGGCACTGTGATGTCACTTCCGCTACCCCTGGCATTTTGGTGAAATGACGTCCCTGCTGGCTTGGTATTCTTTTCTCCAAAAGAAGTGTTGCACTTCTCCAAGGGGAGGAACAGTTTTATTACAAATAAAATGTAGCATAGCAATGAAGCGATGGTGAAAATATCTTGAAACATTAACAGGATCCAAAGAACAAAGTTCTCCAGGTGTTAGAATATCTATGTTTGTTTTGTTTTTATTTGATATGCGTAGGAAATCATGTAAATCTTCCCATGCATATTCTGCACAACTTAATGTAACAAACCAAGTGGGTGGGCCAAGGTCTCTGATCATACAACGTACATTTCCATGACGTCGAAACCAGTACTCTTTAGTACCACGCATATTTGCTAATAGATTTGTAATATTTGATTGTAAAACCTCATCCTTTTGTTGCACTTTCTCTAATAATTGTGTAGCTGTCATATTTTGAAAGTGTGATCCTGATTTTAATATGTGTGCAACTCGGTAACAAAAAGTTGCTAGTTCACTTTCAAAGAGTAGGTGGAATATGTATTCCACATTTTGTCTAAATCTGGGATCTTCAGAATACATCCGTAATGAGCGGTATTCTGAAGCTGATATTTGAATAGGTCTATCATCATACCTTCCTCCTTTGCCAGTAGGAAAGAGTAGAGGAAAAGCACGTGCTTCTATACTTTTTTCCCATATACTGATTGGCGATCCTTTTGTTTGACGCATTTGGTAAGTTTCCAGTACATCTTGTACGGTGTCATTACAGTGCAAAGGATGAATTGTATAATGGTCTAAAGTATTTGATATTGTAACAGGATCTACTAGCTCAAATTGACCAGCTTCTTGTGTTTCTTGAATTATTTCAGTTGTATCTTTCAAGTTTTCTTCAATATTAATTTCTTTGTAATATTCATTATTCTCTTTAAGATATTGAAAGGCTTGTCTAACTTCATATAAATCTACCAGCTGTTGCCATATTTTTTTGTCTTTTGTAGGTACTCCATTTACTAATATAATTAAAGATTGCTGCATTGGACGTTGCACTCCTAGAGTATGCACATTTTCTTTTAGATTTAATGGTAAATAAACTACTTTTCCACAAATGCCTTTTACCAATTCAGAGGGAGGTAATTTTGCTGTTTTTGGTTGAAGGCGTATTATTGCTTGAAATGGGTGTACTGTTTGAATTATGATGCTCTCATATAAATTAAGTTGTTGTAGAGGTTTTGGTACTGGGTATAATTCCAAATTATTTGTGATAGAACGTGAAGGAGTTTGGTTGTTGTCAAGTTTTGTAGTGCAATAACTGCAAAGTATTAAGGGCTCGGTTATTTCATATTTGTTTTCTGCTAGAAGGTAGAGAGCTAATTCAAACCATTTAAAATCTTCATTGTCTTCTATTTTGTATGATAGGTCCACAGTTTTTGTGTTACTTTTATAAAAAATTCTACGGCAACATACACATACATGGTTTGGTACTTCAGCTGATGTACTTTTAAATTTGAGTATTTCTTTTTTGTATGTGTTTAGTAAAAGGTTGCCATGTGTAGAATTGTTGCTTAATTGGCTTAAAGCTATTTCATTCTGTAAATGGCTTTCACTTCCAAAATATTTTTTCTGGATATAGTGAATTTCTTCAAGTAGGTCTTTTGCTGTACCATGTAGAAGGATGTTATTTAACTTTGCTAGTGCTAAAGCAGGACTTTTAGCATAGTACAGTTTATAGACTAGATTTCTTATAGTGGAATGATGTGTTGATATCCTTTTGATATCATGGAAAGTGGTTTTACAAGTAGGTCCTGTAATGCAGGCCAATGAATGTCCTTGTAGTCCTGTGTACTTGCGCACTGGACAGGTATCTATATTTTGCAGTAATTTAATTTTGATTTTGTCTTTGCTTTTTACATATTTATTGAGGAATTGGTGTAAAGATTTGAAACATTGTTTGGGAATGTTACACATTGACGTGCATGGCCATTTGTACACTAGACGTTCTGATTCAGTTGAATGGAGGGGTAATTCTAAGTTTTCAGGGCATATTTTTGTAAGGAGTACTTCTTGTTCCATTATGGTATTATTCACTTTTTCATAACCTCGACCACTACTATTTATGGCAATTGTATTTGTTTGCTTTTGTTTGTACGCTTCTTCATTAAAATATGGTTCTGTGCTCGGAGTGTGATTCCATTCACCTCCGCAGATACTTAAGAAGTTCTTTCTATTGACATTTCGCTTATTGAGAAGTCTTTTTTGTAATTTAGTTATTAATTTTGTTTAACAGTAAAATAAATAAATTTCTTTTGAGAAGAATTGCACTGTCCATCAATGCTTTTAAGATTAATTTCCTACGATATGTTTTAAGCTTTGAACCTGATTTCTCTCCTGTTTTTATAAGATTTTGAAGGACTTTGTGACAGTATATTTTGGCTAAAATACTTTTCTTGGTATGCTTACTTTGCACTATATTAAAATTTGAAGAAGTAGTTTTATCTGTACTGATAGCTGATTTTCTGTTAATTGTTTTTTGGTTTGTTTTACATTTTGATAGAGGAAGCAAAGTTGTTGTACTTGAAACGTCTTGTGTTTCACTAAATGATTGTATTAGCTGTTTTGTTTCAACTTTTTTTACAAATTCTGCTAGAGATGGATGCTTATGTTGGACACCTTTATTTTCATTTGCTCTAATTTTGCGTTGCTTTCTACGGAGTTGTCTTTTGGTAGGCATTCTTTAGGGTCTGTTGAAAAAAATAAAGAAGATATGGGTTGGGGTGTTCTGGAATGTATGAGTGCTATGTGCATGAGTGTTTGAGTGAGATGATAAAGATGTATGTAATGGTGTGTGATTGTGCATTGGGAACTAAAACTAGTAGGGATAGGTATTCTTGAATTTATGTGTTACTAAACTGGGGTTCAGATGACAAAAAAAAAGTAAGCTAGTGGTGTGGAAAAGTACAAATAGTAAATCTAATGTATACAATTAAAACAGTTGTTTGTTCTATAATATGAAAATTGTAGTGGTTCAGTTGGCTAATTTGTGTGTCCAAAAATAGAAATTTGTGGCCCATTCTGGCTGTAAATCGCTGTTTAAGACATGGAAATATTTTGACAAAATGGTACAAAATCTCTATTTTAAGAAACCAAAATAGCTTGTATTAATGTTATAGTATATTTGATTAATAATATAAATATTATATTGATATTTTACTTACTTTTTATTTAAATTAACAGGTAACTTCTTAGTTTTTCTTTCTTCTTCGAATTCGGCTGCTTCTTTTCAGGAAACTGGTCTTCACTGTAATTGTAAAAGCTTCAAATTAGTAACTTTGTTTGTATATAGCACTGTTTTTAATTTAGATATTGATTTTTTTTATTGAAATCCTCAGTGCCTTCTGTAAAACCGTTAAACTAATTTATTTACATAAGATATATTGCATCAGTTCAGTACATATGATATGTTCTTAATGAACAAATTGTATTGAATGACTAACTGTAGCAAAAAAAAATATCTTTACTATGTCTTGTGAAATTCATAATATATTAGTGAATACCACTACTTCTGTAAGTAAACTGTTCTAGGTAATAGCGCCTCAATGTCATGTCTAATTTAAAGTAATTAAGTAAATAAATAAATAAAAACAAAAAATATGAAATTGTATAAGTATTTTTATAAAGGTTTAAACATAGATTGTGTTTGCATGCAATTTTGTTTGAATATATGTAGTCTATATATTTCATTTAAAAAATGTTAGTTTAACATGATTTGAGTGTGTGTGTATAAAGAAAGTAAAAACTATAAAGGTTTATAAGTGATAGTTGATTTTAGGAAATTGAAAAAAGTACAGTAAATTCATTTTACAGATTTTACAAGGTAAAAGTCTGTTTGAAAATAAATTCATCTACCATAGCTCTCAACTCACATGCTTTTGGCGGGTGTCACACGCCTTGTAAAGGGCAGACTCACCCGCCAAGCCTCCTGCACGCCCATTCATTCCAATGGGCGTCTCACCCGCCAAAAACAAAATCGGGTGATTTCTCCCGCCTGTAAAACAAAAATGGTTGAGAGCTATGTCATCTACTATACAGAAAATATGCATACCTGAAGTTTGTGTGGATATGCATGGAGCTGCAAGTAGAAATCTTGAAGACTTGTACAGTATTTCTGGTAGATGCTGCTTGCCAATGATATGACACTTGTACTCAGAGAGCTTCAGAGTACATTTGCAGTGCTGATCTATGATGATGCAGTTAGATGTAGAGGTCTTGAATGTGATTGGTGCATGGTCATGTGATTTTTGAGGTACATCCAATGAGGGAATGGCAGAGAGAGTGTAGTGGAAATGGTAGAAGGGCTGTTCATGTTATGATATGTCCGCGGACATGGCGGTAGTTCGCGGACATCAGGAGTTACATCCGGGGATTTTTGGGTTCAGAAGTCATGCAAATGAGAATAAGCACTGAAAGGGATTGGTCAGGAAAGTTTGGTGGGTGTGTTGTGCCAGAAGAGATTTTCTCAGATACTCTTTTTGCTGAGAGAACAAAAGATAGCTATGGCTATGTGTTTCAGAAAACAGATTGCTTGGATTTTAGGAGATTCGTGGATACATTGGTTGAAGGTGCATGCAGAAAGCTGTGGAGTAGCTGTAGATCTTGGATTCCCACATGTGGAAGTACACTGGCATGGAGTATGTGGAATGAAGTGGTTGGACTTGCTACCTCTCTGTGCTACTTTGGAGACAGAGCAACATCCAGACATAATTGTAATTCATTGTGGAGGGAACAGTTTAGGACATGTGACTGGAAGTTTTTTGCAATTTGCTATGAAAGAAGGACTTAGGAAGGTTATGGACATGTTTCCTAATTCTCAAGTGATATTTTCACGGATTGCGCAGAGACAAATGTGGCTTCGTTCTTCTTCATTTGGTCCACAAATGGAAAAAGCAAGGCGCAATGTTAATAAGGCTGTTTGTGCCTTTCTAAGAGATTTTGGCATGTCTTCTTTTCACAATGAAAATATTATGTTTTGTAGTACATACATTTTTCGCAGAGATGGAGTCCATCTTACTTATGCTGGCAATCAGATTTTTCTGAGAAATGTACAAAATGCATTGCGACCCTTTTTGGAATTACAACAACGATTTTGAAGTAGATGTTAAGCATTTACAATTTTTGACTTACAAACACCACCCAAAGGCTCTTTTCAGAGCCACCACTTCTTTCCAGAGAAAATTACAATGTTTGTGATGGAGTAGCAACCCAATTTTTTTAATGTTCGCGAACTGTCCACGGACTTCTAAAAAATACAAAGAGCCCTGCTTCATTTATTTTCACTTCTATTTTTTAACTGGGAAAGGCGGCTCTGAAAAGAGCCTTATTTTTTTTTTATTTTTGCAATTTTGTATTTTTTTTGGTTTTTCAGACATGACACACTAGGAGAGGAGGGTAAAGGAGGGTAAAGGGGGGGACACCAACCACAGGGATAAGAAAGGGCGAGCTGAGAGAGGAAGATGTAGAGTGGGTTTTATTTGGGTAGTGAGCAGGTCTTCTCGTGCTCTGAGACGATAGTCTCAAAAGCACTCCAAAGTCGCTCCCCCCTGCAGAGTACTGTGTCACAGTACATACATACAACTGTGACCCTCGAAAGGTAAGGGTCATCAGCATTCTGTATGGCCTGTGAAGCAGGATGAGAAAGACGCTGTCCCACAGAGGTGGTCCTAGTGGTGACAGGATCAGAAACAGAGGATGAAGTAGAGGAAATCAACCTGCTACGTTCTTCGCAAGGTACAACCCTGCGAATAGCCCCAGAGTGAAATGACCTCAGGTGTCGCTTCATAGTAGTGGTCCCAAAGCTGTAGTTACCGTGCTTCCCGCGACTGAGTATCATTTTGCATTCATTGCAGGTAACATAGTTCGCGCGAGCCTTAGGACCATTCCCATGAATGGTAAATAACCGCCACACCCAAGACTCACGCCTAGTGCGGGTAGTAGGGATTTCCTCTACCTCATTCTCATCATCCTCTTCTTCCTCCTCCGCATCCTCAGTCCTGTTCCCCTCTTCAGGCCCTTGGGGAGGTGGTTGTGGTGGAGGGGGTGGTGGTGGTGCTGAAGCAGGTGCAGCACCAAGTGGCAGTTCAGCAGCCAAGGATGCCATCTCGATGATGGTGTAGTCTGCAGGTGGAAGCAAAAATCACTGTGTTCTAAAGAATAGCCAGAAACACAATGGGAATAAGCTCTTGGGCGTGGTCTTTTATAGGGGTGCTTGTGCGCGGTCCGCAGAGATGCGCACTGTGCGCGGACAGATCGAACGCAAAAAAAGGATCGTAAAGTTTCAAAAGGTATATAGAAACTCAAGATTGCTATGTGGGACTTGTGGCATGGTGAGATTTTATTGAAAAATATTATGGATTAACTGAAAATGTACTTTTTAATTGTTCGGGGACACGAACAGTGTCCGCATTTCAGGACACACGATGAGCGTGGGCGCGGTCATATGATCTGTTTGCGAACTAGTCTGCGAAGGAAGCGCCTGTCCGCAGGACACCAAGTGCACGGAGATTGGTTAGCGCATGCGCATTGATGTCCTACGGACACTGTTCGGGTTCTGAAGTAATTAAAAGTGCGTCACATGTGAAACGAACATTTCAGGACACCGCGTGTGTTCTTAGAACAGTTTAAACTTGGTAGCGAACAGTAAGGACAGATATAGTGTTCTTCAGGACACGTGTAATTTAGTTTATGTACGAACATTTCAGGACACCAATTGTGTTCTTAGAACAGTTTCAATTGGGTAGCGAACACTACGCACAGGTATAGTGTTCTTCAGGACATCTCCATTTTCGTTTACGTACGAACATTTCAGGACACCAATAGGGTTCTTAGAACAGTTTCAATTGGGTAGCGAACACTACGCACAGGTATAGTGTTCTTCAGGACACATCATTTTCGTTTATTTACGAACATTTCAGGACACCAATTGTGTTCTTAGGACAGTTTTAAGTTCATAGCGAACATTACGGACAGATATAGTGTTCTTTAGAACACTTTAATTTTTGTTTCTTTACGAACATTTCAGGACACCACGTGTGTTCTTAGAACAGTTTCAACTTGCTAGCGAACAGTACGAACAGGTGTTGTGTTGTTCAGGACACCTCCATTTTCATTTATGTACGAACATTTCAGAACACTCGCACTGTTCGCGGACACTTTTATTGTTTTAAAAAAAAAAAAACAGAAACTATTCACAATACAATATAAAAATTAAACTTTATTTAACGTATATTAATAATTTATGACAGAGAAGGTGAGGCAGAAACAGAAACAAAAACAGGAGAATTTGGGGTTTCAACATGATTGGTATTAGGTGAAGAAGGGATGAAATCTCATCAAAACGTTTTGGATTATGGAGAGGGTTTGGGGATGATTGACTGGGATATGGTGAGGAGGGACAAGTACATGTGGGGCAATGGTATGACGTTTTTGTTTTAAAATGATCTTCAACAAAAGTTTTCAAATTATTAAAATTGGTCAACAGTAAATCATTTTTTTCTTTTATGTTGTCAAGTGTGTTTTCCATAACAGCTTCTTCTGAGGTAGTTTCTATTTTGTTATGCTCTGTACAAAAAAAATAATATATATGTTAAATGTATATAAAAAAATAATAAATAAATGGTTTATATTATAAAGTGTTTACCATTAGTTTCACTATCTTGTGACATTTCTTCATGTGGGAAATTGTCCTCTAGCCATTCCAGAGTACTAGACATTTGTGATGTCATCTTTGATGTCCTGGGTGTTAGTCTTAGCAGTGCACGCTGGTGGCGCGAGTTATGGTTGCTTAGCTTACCATAACTGGCGAATTTCAAGGGTTTTTCGGTTTTACTTGGAACCATAACGTCCCTTTAACAAAGTTTTTTCACTGAATTTCATAGGTTTTTAGTAGCGCAACTTAACCATAACGTCCCTTTAACGTTTTTTTCACTGAATTTCATAGGTTTTTAGTAGCGTAACTTAACCATAACGTCCCTTTAACAAAGTTTTTTCACTGAATATATATATATATATATATATATGCGCTCAATTGTGAAAAGGTCAATTGTGACCCTTTAAATTCGGTCAATTGTTCATTCGAACAATTGTAAACGATCAATTTGGGTAATACCTTAGTGGTGTATGACAGTGGCGCTAGTTATGGTTGCATAGAAAACCATAACTGGCGTATTTCTTGGGGTTTCTGATTTTACTTTGTAACCATAACAACCCTTCCACTGAAGTTGTTTCACTGAATTTGATAGGTTTTTACCAGTGCAACTTAACCAGAAGGTCTCTTTCACAAAGTGTTTTCATGAATATACACATGCATATCTATAAATATATAAACGAAGAAGTCCTGACTGACTGACTGACACATCAATGCCCAGCTTAAACCGTTTAACCTAGGAACGTTAAATTTGGAAGGTACATTTTTGTCATGATGTAAGCACCCATTAAGGAAGGATTTTTGGACATTCCATCCCTATGGGGGTGAAAAGGGGGGTGAATATTTGACTGACTCATCAATGCCCAGCTCAAACCATTTAACCTAGGAACATTAAATTTGGAAGGTACATTATTTTTATGACATAGTTAGCCAGTAAGGAAGGAATTTTGCAAAATCCATCCCTAAGGCGGTGAAAAGAGGGGGTGAATTTGTTTATGAAGATACTTATATCTCAAAAACTTAAGATGTTACAGATGTGAATATTGGTATTTAGATTCTTCTTCAAAAATAGAGAAACACATGTTTTACCATTTTCTTAAAATCCAGCTAAGGGAGGTGGAAAAAGGGGGGTGAATTTGTTTTAAAGTATACCCATATCTCACAAACCGAAGATGTTAGAAGAGTAAACATGTACATTTTAAATCTTCATTATGAAGTAAGTTTCGAAACTGCTTCTTAAAATTGTTAACGGAGAGTATCCAGTATTTGAGAGCAAAATTGTCATCCCTTCTGACCTAGGCACAGTCGTCAATTCTCTAGCAGACCTCACATTCCAAATTTACCTAGACATAAAAAATCAAATGGAGAAATCTACAGAATGGTTATGTGAGTGTGCCATTGTAATGCCAAAGAACAGCATGGCTGCCGTAATCAATAGAATACTTATTCATTCTTTCGGAGGAGTCCAAATGGAGTACAAATCTCTAAACTCAGTGGTTCAAAGTGATGATTCAGTCCACAACTCCATTGAATTCTTGAACACTTTAAATCCTCCTAGTCTTCCCGAACACATCTTCTTCTCAAAGTGGGAGCACCTGTGATATTACTGCAGAACCTCAATCCACCTAGGCTCTGTAAAGAGCACCAGATTGAGAATGAAAGCTCTCCACAGAAATGTGATTGAGACTACAGTGGTAACCAGTTCTGGACAGGGGGAGTCTGTGTTCATACTATGAATACCTCTTGTACCTGTAAGAGGATTCAATCCAGCACTACAGCTAAGTCAATGCCTAGTCTGGGATACTGAATGGAAACCCTTATTGAAATATCTTTATGTCCAGTTCATGAGTTCTGGATGACTACCCCTATATAACACCCCTCTCTTGGAACCCCCCTGACCCCACTGAGCCATGAAGTAGTTCTGTTTTGCAAGTTTAAACGGTTTATTTGAGAATGTAAACAATATATATATATATCACACTTTATAATAAATGAATAATTAATATCACACTTCAGAACATGAGCAGTTAACAACAATGGGTAATGTTCTACTAATAAACTGATTTGATTACCCAGGAGTAGTATAAAGGATGAGATAGCACGCTTGGGAATAGGAACAGAAGAATAAGGTGGTAGAGAATGCTTTATCTAGTTTCAGATGGATGCAATGTTGAATGAAAATGCAATACAGAAAATACTCAATATGATTTCAACAAAACAATGTAATTACTTTTCTCTGGCAATCCACTCCCCCCCCTTATGCAATGTAAGGCAATGAAGAGGAGAGCACACGGTTCTTAGAAATGCAATCAAATGTAATTCATTTAACCCCAGCAAGCTTATACAACAATAGGAGTTTTGAAACACAGGCAAAATGCTTTGAATATGGTGACAATGCAGCGAGAAATATGCTGAAAATACTTTTAATTCCCTTCAGGAGGTTCGTTGTGAGTGGTATCTAGTTAATATGAGTTCCGGCTCACTTTAGCAATGATTCAGAGATGGTGATTAAGAGGCAAACAAATTTTTAGCAAGGAAATGCCTGCTGATGGTTACACGTGGCTGGATTTTTAACCAAATCGCAAATCGCGGTAAAATTCGCAAGTGCGTGAATCGTGATTACGGCAAAAGTATAAGGAGTGGCAAGTCGGTTCTAAGCTTGCTGAAAAGCTGAGATTCTAAGCTTTCAAGGAAAGTTAAACCAAGTTCCTAGCCCAAACGGTTCCAGAGATACGGACAATTAGATAAAGGTAGTTTTTCGGATTTGAAATTTTAAAAGTTCAAAGCGACAGGTTACAGCTTGCAGCTAGAAAATGACAGGTGACAGTTCTACTTAGGTTAAATAGATTGAATTATATTATATTAAACTAAGGGATATGTTCTGAGTTTTGCTGAGTACTCACAAGAGATTTTGGACAGGAAGGCGACTTTGTCACGGATCCAGTCACTGCGCACAGCACTTCACAGCGATCTGGTCTTCGGTTCCGAGTACAGCTCTGCTTTCTGGGTCACCGGCACTGCTCCTGGATCTTGGGTTCTGCTGGTCTGGTCTAGCACCGGTCTGCACGGCTCCTAGTCCCGCTTTCTCCGGACACAGCAATGTTCTAGGCAGGGAATTCAAACAGCTCGCCCGGCTGATGATAGTCTGCAAATGATTTTTGGGCCTGCTGACAAATACTTTTGCTTGCAGTGGGCCTTCTTGGTTCAAAGTTCTGTAGTCTCTGTTTAGCTTGGAAGTCTAAGTGTAGGATCTCTGGATGTGAAGTCGTCGGTCAGCATGCTCCGCAGCAAATGGAATTGAATGTCTCTACCTGTCCCAGCAGTCTCTTTTTATGTGTTTTGAAAATGGGTGTGTGCCTGGCATCACTAGCCAGCCCCTCTCTCAACTGCCCATTGGTCAAGCTTTCCGCACTGCTTTGATTGGGGGAAGGAAATGTGTGTCATGGTGATGCTGTAGGTTTTATGGGTCAGAGGATCCTCCCCTGGTCAGTTTGCCCACAAATCTATATTTGACCTAAAGACATATTTCATAGATACACAGTGGTTTGAAATTACATGCACCCATCACGTATCACATGAGGTATACTCTGTTCAAACTTTGATGTTTCTAAGAGCTTGCATTCAGAAACAGCAACATTTTGCATTTTTTAACTGGTTTTGCAATATTGGTTTTTCATTAAAAATTATACACATATACACGGCCTGTCTATACATACTCCAGTAAATTCCCATGTCTCTAGCTTAAAAACAGAGTCTGTAGTATCCATAAATAGCGGGGTTTTGCCCCAGAACATCACACAAATTCCCAACTCGTCTTAAAACGTGCACCGAAAAATCACAAGAATTATGGTATCATTTAAATAGTTTTGACAAGTCTGCACCATGAGTTATACATCTTTCTTAAAATCATATTCTGGCCAACAGGGGTGTGTCTTTTCAGGTCACATGGTATAGAAACCAGTTTGTCCAGTTTCTGCAAAGCTCAGAGACCCTGCCCCTCCCAGCTTCTGCCAAGAGGAAGCTATTTTACGGCCCCCAATATAACATTTGCCTGAGTCAAGGAAGGGCTTTGTTCAAAAGGAAGCCATTTACGACCACCCTAATAAACCATCTGCCTGGGCCCTTTCTTTAGTTTCTTGCAATCCCCTGGTAATTCAATCAGAGAGTGTGTGACCTCCTTTTGGCAGGAGCAACAGAATGCAGCCAGGCCTGGGAATGCATTTGTTGGGCAAGCCCCCACTCCTGTCGGGGGTAGCTGTCTGGCCGAATTCCAGTTTCCTTAAGCCAGGTTTCAGGTAAAATGTCACTTTTTGTTCCCCAGTTTAAGTCAAGACAATTTTTACATATGCAGCTAGAATGCTGATTCTAAGTTCAAAACTATGACATTTTAACAGTTACAAACTATGTGACACTCAAAAGTAGGTCACTCAGTTAATTTAAACATTTTCGATTTTTGGTAGTTTTAAATCCAGTTTCAGTTAGGCTGCTGCAGACCTGCAGAGCTCAGCCAGTCTTGTTATGAACATTGTTTTGGGGCTCTTCAACTTCCCAGATTTAGTATGCACACATACTTCATTCTGCTAGATGTCCGCTGGTGTTCAGTGAGATTTTTGGATGTGTTGCAATGTTTGAAAATAGGCATTTTGAGCTGGCATTCAGAGAAACCAAAGGTAATTTTAAAGTGCGGTTTTTCCTTTGGCACACATTTCACTCATGGCACCCCGGCCCATCCTGCTCGCACTGGTGGGTGGCAAGTTAGGCAACCATTTTAGTGTGCACAAACTGCGTGGTTCTCCTGGATTCTGGCGCACATGTAGGCTTTTTGGCCATCTTGGATTTTCTAAGCCCACAGCACCAAATGTTGCAGCATGATAGCTCAAACGTGGGTCAGGACACCCAACATACCTTCAGAATATCAGTTTGAATTCAAAATACTTCAGTTCCCCATAATGGTGGGTTTTGCCATGACTATCAAGAAATCTCAGGGGCAGACTTTAAAGGTAGTGGGGATTGACCTAATGGAAGACTGCTCCTCGCCTAGGCAGTTTAACGTGGCCTGTTCCAGAGTGAGCTTACCCAACTCTCTGGTAATCCTATCACCTGAAGTGACAACCACTAATGTAGTTTACAAAGAAATACTCAAATCGTTTTTTTGTAGGCTGCAGGTGCCAAATATGTATTTTTTTGTCTGTCTCATAGTCTGGTTGTAATTACAACACAAAAACATTTCTGAACGCACATCAATGGAACAACTATCTTTGTTTTGTAGCCAATATGCCCCGACTAACGTCTGCAATAAACATTACTTATTACGCTAAGACATCAACCTGTAAATAATTTTTCGTACAGTTTGAACAAAAAACCCATATGTCGATGAAAACAATTTTATGAAATCCCAAAATACATGCGAGCGAAGCTGCGGGCTAGTTTTTTTTATATATGTATAAACCAACTTGACAGATCATGTTGAAATCAGGTAGCCACTCACTCAGGAAGACTGGTGCATAAGCAACAAAATCATGGTGTGCTGTGACCAGCCAGATGATAAAGACACTGCAAGATCTTCATGTTTTATTCATTTTAATTTAAAGAAAATTAAACAGACAGCCAACGTTTTGCTTATTCCTGCAGCTTACACATGTTGAGGAAACATTGAAAAAGGGCATTTAAGTACTATTACAAATACATTTCCTACAACCCACACACTTCTAGCAACTATGTTGTAGTGCTTAATTAAAAAAAGAAAGTGCAGAAAGACTAATGTTTCATTAAAGTGCAATATGTTCAAAGTAAAGTGCTATGGTGCAACAAAAACGTTCAGAAATTAATGGAAATAGTTATGTAAATAGCAAATATAAAAATGCATAGTGAAATAAGTCAATTAATGGCACAATCAGGTTATACAGAATCCATAGTGTGATAACCATGGTTTAGCAATAAGTAAGGTAATTAGAAATACGTGTAAATTCATATACAATTCATCTTGATGTTCTAAACATCAGTTTGATATATGTCTAAAGAGCGTCATTTAATGTGAAATGAATCTAGTTATTCAAAGCAGCAACAAAAGATCAGTGCTGGGCTAGTAGGTGGCGATATCTGGTTGAGTAAAACATACTCCAGCTAATACAAAAGTCAATAAAATGATGAACAAACAGATTGAACTCACAATTCTTAAAGGACCTAATCCAGATATAAGTACCTTGAATTTCGTATAGAAAAACGTAATAACCTTCAGTCAAATGCAATCCCAAAGGTGTTTTGCAATTAAATGTGTCAATCAATCTTGATTCAAGACATCTTAGGATACGTTCACAATTGCCTCTTCCTGGATGGTATGGTGCTTTACGCAAACTCACCCGTTTTATTAAATTTCTAACCTTCTGGGGCCAGATTACAGAAACTTTGCACCGGTGCAAGTTCAAAGTTGCACGCTATTAGCACTAGGGCCAGGTTTTCCCGATTTCTGAAAACATTGGGACATATTAGAAAGCAATGGCACCATGACAACTGTCGTTTGGCAAATATTTCCCTGGTGCAAAAAAGATAAGATAAGTTTGCCCTATGCTTACACAGAACGGTATTAGCACTAGGGCAAACTTTGCCCTTTTGCAAAAATGCATCGAAAAGGTCTCTTTTTCCCTGGTGCTTATAACTTACCAAACAGCACTTGTCATGGTGAAATGTTTTTTTTAATATGTCCTAGTGTTGTTAGAAAGCGGGCAAACATTCTCCTAGTGCTAATACTGTGCAATTTTGAACTTGCACCAGTACAAACTTTCTGTAATCCGGCCCCTGGTGGTTTTCAGCAAAATATATAGCTACAGGGTAATTTAGATCACGTTTCTATTTAGCTTAAATATTTCAATACAAGTATTTTGATTTTTCATACTGTGCTCCCTATCTGCAGTTTAGAGCAAGGGCATAAAAAAACATGAACCTCAAAATCCTTATCTATCCTGTCCTTAATTACATGTTTCCACTTGACTACCACTAAGCTATCTTAAAGATTTGTTTGCGTAAACTCCATGAATCACAGGGAAAACAACTCTCAGCTGTATTTAACCAACTTGGATCATTTGTAAGCGTTTAGTGGGTTCTAACTGCAAGGTCAGCAATGTGTTCAACATGTCTGTAGAATGTTCTTTCTAAAATTCAATATTGGATGTAGTATGGCATCCTTAATCATTATGCGCCAATGTTTATTGAGATCACCCTGATTCCAGATGATTGTAACCCCTATGTACTGATGCATCTTATATTAGGCATTTTGTTTCGCCTTGTATTTTAATAGATCTTGTCTTGAAACCTATATAGAGCTGCTTTGACATATTTAGGGGAATAGCCCCTCTCCTTGAAACAAACACATTTCATTACACAAGTTTGAGTTATTTATAAAGCGCTCTAGACAAACTATATTTCATCTAGGCACAGATTGAAAGACACTATATGAGTAAAGTCAACAGGGGAACAGATTCAACTATGATAGGTCCAACCGGAAAACCAGCTCCTTATGATAAAACCACCTGTAAATCATTTGAACAGGTAGGTCTTTTTTGGCTTTAGGGAATTGCAGAAGAGATTCCAGGGCACGGATCTCCATCAGAAGGCCATTCCAAAATGTGGAACCAAAAACTCCAAATCTTCGGTCGACCCCTAAAAGACACATGTAGAAGGTGAGACTACAAACAACAATTTGTCTTCTGATTACAGCCGACATGTAAGTAGGTATCTGCAGATTTTATTCCACAGGTATGAAGGGGCAAGGTTGTTCAAACACTTAAAAATCAAACACAGGACCTTGAAATCAACTCTGTCCTTTACGGTGAGCCAATGTAAAGATCACCGTAATTCTGAAATAGGAGAGGACTTCCTCGCCCTGAATATCAGTCGAACTGCAGCATTTGTGCTCTTTGAAACTGCTGGCATTGTTTTGATGAAATACCTGCAAGATGCCAATTTCAGTAGTCAAGTTGGGAGTTCACCAAAGCTCCAACCACCACTGCATGGTTGTCCGCAGGAACAAATGGGAGTGCTTGTTGCATAAAACACAGAGTGTAGAACACAGACTGTACCTTGGCATCCACCTGAGCCCTACTGCTCAGGTTCTCCTGCCAGATACAGCCTAGGTATTTTATTGTAGAGGCAAATGACAGTTCTGCACCCAAAAATACTAGTGAGTAACGAGGCCTCTTAGGGTCAAGAATAAGTTTGGGTCCAAACAGTGCTACTTTGGCTTTACTGGCATTAAGTTGAAGCTAGTTGGAGGACATCCAACCAGCGACCTCATTCAGACACTGTTTGACCCTCAAGAAATACTCATCGATGTTGCCTAAGTTGATGAACACCTGAATGCCATCAACAGAGGAGTGGAAATTAGCATCATGGCTCCTCAGGATGTCCATCAGAGGACATTACAAGTGGTGAGAAAATTACTATCCAGTTAGCAATTCCTCCTAGAGCTAAGAAAACTAGCATACAGAATGTTGTGGATGTTACTCGATGGAGGGGGCATGTAAGATAGTATTGCCAGCAGTTGCCTTACAATACATCTTAGTTTGAATTTGATTGTTTTTTACTATGATAAGCAGATCTAAAAACTCAATTTGACTTTTACTAACATACATAATGAAATGTGGATTTAAATCATTATTGTTCATGAAAGAAAGATATTTTCTCAGCACTCACTCTGATCCCTGCCACGAGATAAACAATTTGTCTATGTAGCAGAGTCACATCACAATGTTTTCATTCCAAAGATTTTTCACTATTTTGTGGAAGATACTTATCCTCCCAAAACCACATTGATAGGTTAGCATAGGATGGGGTAAACTTAGTGCCCATCGGTCTACCTGTTACTTGTAAATAGAAATCCTTGCTAAATATAAAAGAATTGTGATGCAAGACAAAGTTGGTTATCTGCCGTAGCATTTTAGTATGGGCCAAATAGGTAACTGATTTATTCCTCAGAAGAACTCTGGTTCTTAAAGACCATCGAAGTGAGAAACCATTGTATGCAGAGATGACACATCCAAATTCAGCAATATATATATTCAGATTACCCAAAGCACATTAAGTCTATTGAGGACATCACCTGTGTATTTTACATAAGATGTAAGCAGAAGAATTGAAAGAAGATAAAAATGTACAAAACTGGAAAGTCATTTGGACAATGAATCTACAGAGCTAACTATGGACCTACTTGTCAGATATGTCTTATCTGTCTGGAATTACTTATAAAAGTGAATATTGGATGTTTAACCAGTAAATAATCCTACTCATCTTTATTAATGGAACCTTCTGTGAGCCAATGATGTAATAGATCTCCAAGTATTTGTTTATATTCTGATGTTGGGTCATTTTGTAAGTGGAGGTAACATTTCAAGTGTTTGCCTCAGGAACATATTCTTCATGACCAAAATGTACTCTGTTACTACCTTATTGGTAGGTTTACTAGCCCAATTTTGACTTTTTTGTAGTTCTCTCAAAATTTGAAGATTTATGAACATAGTCTTAGAAGTAGTGGTTAGGCGCCACTCCAATTTTTGGAGATCTGACTTCATAAATGATTCAAATTGTGCAATGTGTTGTTCATCTAGCACTGAAGGTACAAAGAAAGGTTTGCATTTACATTGTCTTAAATGGCTAAATGTGTGGAATGTACTTGCAAAATCAGCACAAGTCTCCAATGTCCCAGCATATTCAGCATATTATGAATCAAAACATTCCAAAGCCTCAGATTCACTGATGTTTAAAAAAGTGGGTATATTGGTGAAATGTAACACAGAAGGTACAAACAAAATATTTTTGTAATTGTAGTTCCCGGCCAAATTGACACCCTCAAAGGTTTCCATGAGATTCAAATTATATTTTGGGACCTGAGGAAGGCCAAGTTGTAACATGTCTGCTGTTCATTGAATGAGTGGGTGCTGGGTGAGATTAATAATTGTCTTAGACCTATGTATACTTTCTGTGCCTATCAGTTGTTTCCCATTAGTGGCTTGCCTCCAGTTGCCTCCACTTCAGGCTCTGCCTTTGGTTTCTCCTTTTGCTCCCTCTTCTGGTCTCGTATCCTTTTCCTTGCCCTTAAGCAACTTCAAACTCATTTCTAGCAGTCAACATCTAGATAAACACCATGTGTATTGGCTATGTTAATTGTTTCTTGGTGTGCTTTTTAATAAAAACACATGACACATTTAAATAATTCTACAAAAACAAGTTTATTAACTGTTTTCAGTTTGAATGTTATTTACTTTCTCTGATTATCATGGAAGAATTGTTATCAATAGAAAACTGTCTAAAACTGTTGGAGTTAACATTTCATTTGTTACAATTCAGTCGTGCTAACAATAGGAACAGAACACACAATCCCGTTCTCTCGCCACTTCAGACGAATTAAAACAACTCAAGAAACTGCAAGGCCATGTATTATCTAAATAGTGATAGTTCACATCCTTGGGGAAGTAAGTGGACGCCAAAATGATTCATAGGGGGCATCCTATTTTGACCTTTGCCAGCTATGAAGACAAGTATTCAGACTTACTAAAATAATGGGGAATATGTCCTAGAGAATTATCATCTAATATGCTGAAATTGTTGATCAAATATGCCAGAATTTACCATGAGCAACTAGTAAAAGGAATAAAAACGGAACAGTGACCAAGACATGATACATACATTTTAGGGAAATTTGTCTGCTAAATTATACAATTGCCAGGAGAAAATTAGCCAAAGAAAGATAAGGACATTTCAAGCGATACCAATGATTATAGGAGTGGTTGCATTTACACTTTTGCCAGATAATAGGATGCATTGTATTAGACAAGGATAGTGTATTGCTCCCAGACACTAATGTAGCCATTCCAGAACCATCAGATATCAGTTCCACTGAGAAAGAACACATACTCAGTTCCTCAGGCTTACAGGCAAAGAAATATGATTGTTTAGAAGAAATGTGAATAATGTAAAGGGAGAGAGTCAGCTACATGTGTCACATACTCACATGTGTTTTCGAGGAGAAGGAGTACTTCAAAGGAGTCTTAGGTATGCATGAATTATGTAGGTGGAGGAGCAATCCGAAGCAGCCTGAGGAACACATGAGTTTTGTCGGCAGCGGAGCAAGGCAGAGCAGTCTAAGGCACATCAATATTTTGTAGAATGGGGAGTAAGGCAAGGCAATCTCTGGCACCTGTGAAATTTGCAAGTGGAGGAGTATGTTGAAGCATTCCTAGATACACATGAATTGTGTCAGCAGGGGAGGACGCACAGGCAATCTTAACCACATGTGAAATCTGCAAGTGAGGAAGTATGCCAAAGAAGTCTTAAGCATGTGTGAACTTTATAGTTGGGGGGAGTACATCAAAGCAAACTAAGGCACAGTTGAATTTTGTAGGCACAGCAGTACATAAGGAAGTACCAGGAACTCGTGAATTTTGTAGACAGGAGAGTATGTCAAAGCATTTAGGCACACGTGAGTATGCAGGCTTAGGCACACCTGAATTTTGTAAGCAGGGTAGTATGCCAAGGCAGTTGTTGGGCACACATGAAATGTGTTGGCGTATGTAGGGACATTTTAAACACACATGAATTCTGTAAGCAGAGAAGCATACCAAAGCAGTCATTGGCAAACATTGGTTTTGAGGGTGGAGAGGTGTGATAGGATATTCTTCTTCTTCTCCTAAACAAAACAATACCAATTATTTTCAAACACTTATCCAATCCTAGTCTCAAGCTTCTAAGCCTTATTTCTCTACTCTCAATAAAAGACTTCTGATGACCCTTCTACTATCTTCCCACTAACCTCTGATGATTAAAATAAGTTCTTCTTAAAAACTAAAAATATGAGGCTTGCGCTAAATTATGATGTCTTTTCTGTCTAGCAATTAATGATCAGGTAGTCTTTAGATGTTTTGTCCCTGGTCAATCCATCTACTCTTTCATGCCTATCTATGACTGTGGTATTATCTCTTATGTATCTCATTCTCATCTGACTCCTGCTCCCTAAAATCCTCAGCCCGTTTCTCCTTTTACATCTGTTTTTCCCATATTTGCTTCAGTTATTCCTTCTCTTTCAATCTTTATCTATCATTTGGTCAGTTATTTTCTTCATTGAAATCAGCCACCATTATTCCTCGACTTAAAAAACCCTCTCTAGATCCTACAGAACCTTCCAACTTTCATCCAATCTCTCTTCTCCCTTACTTGTATACTTTTCTTGAACATTTAGTCTACTGCCATCTTAGTCCTTACCTTAATACTTATTAATGTTTGTTTCCACCAGGCTTTTCAACTGAGAATGCTATTTCTTCTGTTTAAAATACAATTCTTCACGCCAAACATCTTACCTCCTTGCCTTTAAGTTACCCACTTAACCTACCTCTCATCTGTCTGCTAGCTAACATTTTTCCCTGGCCTCTAACCTGCCTCTGTCTCTCCCTTCCTCTGCCTAGCACTTCATCCATCATGGTAATGTCCCAAGTACAGCTGGCCGTACTGCATACCTGCACTTAAACATTTTCAATTTTGATTGTCCTTAATCCATGTATGTCCACTAATGTATTGTCCCCTGTGACTGTTCCATTTAATCCCCTTCACAAGCTAGTCAGAAGGTCCCTCAAACTCACCCCATTGAAAGAAGCTCACTGCTTCCCATCAAATCTGATTTCTTATCTATTGTGGGTTCTTTTGTGATCAAAAGAACTTTGTTCCTCCTGTAAATAAATCATTTTGAAAATAAATGCATTTTTCCCTGCTTTTTCTTCATTCTTCGTGCATTCTTTAATTTAATTTACTCCACTCCATCTCCTGATAGCCCGTCAAACTTGCGTTGTTGGTTTTCTCTTTGATTCTTCCTTGTCACCACAAGATCACAGCTGTAGTTCAATCCTGCCGTTTTCACCTTTTTAATATCAAGAAAATCTATCACTTGCTCACTTTTGCTTCTAATATTTTCACATCCCTTCGTCACTATTGTTGTTCTTTATATGTGGGTCTTCTTAACTACATTTCCTACACTCAAAACTCTATCCTACACTCTGTGGTAAGGATCCTCTTTGGCCTACATGTTGCCTCTAACATTTTCACTTATTTAGCTCACCTTCATTGGCTCCAGGTGAAACAGTGATTTGAGTTTCTGCTTCTTTGTTTGGTTTTCAAACCTATTCACACTTTGGCACCGTTTTATATTTGTAATTTGGTCTCTATCATCCCACCAGAGTGCTCTGTTTAGCCTCTCAATTTCTTTTGGTTGTCCCCCTTCCACCTTTGCATCCTCACGTGTTGCCCATTGCAACATCTTGCCCCGAAAATATGGACCTCTCAATCCTTGGGTATTCGTTCCTGCTTTTCTTGAGTTCAAAAATCGACTCAAATCTCAGTTACTACAGATGTCTGTTTCCTAAATGTTCACCTGCATGTCTCGCTGGCATTGGAACTATATCTAAGAATCATGCTTGTTTGCCATCATGCAATATTATTGTACTATCAAATTTTGTTTTGGTCAGCGCTTAGATAAAAGCGCTATATAATCATTGTTAAATAAATCAATAAAAGCCTTTGTGTGAATTTTGCAGGCAGAGGAATATGCCAAAGCAGTCTTAGGCACACGCCAGTGAATTTTGTAGTCAGGGGTGCATGCCAAAGCAACTTTATGCACACGTCAGTTGTGTTAGTGGAGAAGGAACTACTTGTGAATTTAGCAGGCAGAGGAATAAGACAAAGTAGCAGTGGAGGAGTATACCAAGACAGCCTTAGGCATGTGTAAATTGTTTAGGCAGAGGAGTGTGTAAGACAGGTTTAGCCACTCGTGAATATTGTAGGCTCAGGAGTACACCAAACCAGTCTTAAACACATGAGAAATTTGCAGTAGCAGGAGTGCACCAAAGCAGTTTTAGGCGCATGTGACTTTTGCAGGTGAGCAACTATGTACATTTTGTTGGCAGGTGAGCAAATTAGGAAGGTAAAGGAATGTATTGAGAATTGCTAGGCATATGTGAAATGTGTAGGCGGGAGAGTATGCCAAACCACATGTAGGCATATGTGAGTTTTGTAGGCGGGAGAGTGCATCAAGGGAATCGTAGGCACACGTGAATATTATACACTGGGAGTATGCAAAAGCAGCTTTAGGAACAATGAATTTTGTAGGCAGACCATTACACCAAAATAGTTTTCGGCACATGTGAATTTTGTAGGCACGTGAATTTGCCAAGGCAATCTTAGGCACATGAGAAATTTGAAAGTCGTGGAATACACAAGACAATCTTGTGCATAAATTCATTTTGTAAGCAGTGGAGCGAGGCAAAGCATTCATAGGTCATATATGTGTGGAAGTATGCCACAGATTCTTGTCACAAGTTAACTTTGCGGGTGGGGGAGTTAGCATTCTTAGGCATGTGTGAATTGTGTAGGTGGTAGATGTCACATATGGCTTCAAGAATACTCCAACTCCCAAAGAAGGGTCACATTTTTTTGTATGCGTTTCAAATGGGTTCATCTAAGGGTCATCGCTTCCACACTCGACCTCCCGGTTCTCCTTCAACCCTAGCCTAGGCTTCCCTGTTCCTCAAGATGATCCGTGGAGATCAGTAACACCTACTATCTTTAATCCGGCTGGCTTTGTGTGAGGGCCTAAAAGCAACCATCGTATATATCTTACTCCCTCTGGGGTCTTCTAGGTGTAACCTGACTGGGTGTCCCACAATAAGAAGGACAACAGGAACTGGTGTCTTGCAACTGCCCGTGTCTCACTTGATCATCTCCCCCTCACAGTCTCGTGCTCCTTACCTCGATGTTCTATCCTTTTTTTCATTTGTTCTACTATGCCCCCTTCTCTACCTCCCATGTTCTATTTTCTCTCGTTCTCTTTCTCTCACTCTCTGACTCTGTCCCTCTGATGTTTCTCATGTGTACTCATGTGTACTCCTACTCTTCCTACTCTTCCTTTAATCTCTGCTCACCTCTCTGCTACTCTCCAAAACTATCTACTCTCCACATGTATTATTCGCCACTACTCTCCACTCCCAATACATCCCACTACATCCCATTCCCCTCTCCAATACCCTCCACTCCCAGTACGCTGTACAAATCTCTATTCCCACTGATCGATACTACTCTCCACTCCCGCTATTATCTACTAATCACCTGTACTCTCCACCCCACCTTCGCTCACAGTCACCCCAATTCCACTCTCCCAGTCACCCTTTTCACTCATCCCCACTTACTCCACTAGGCTTCGACTAAGTCTCATCCAATCATTTCACCCAACATTCACACACTCCAAACCCAAGTACCATTTTCTCACACCAACTTCACTTTTCACACTCTCTTTGGATGACTCTGCCATGCTCCGCTCCACCCTCCTTCTTCCTCCTGGTCTCTCAGTCTTCCTCCTCCCTTGAACTCACCCCAACAATCCACAGTTCCATGTCCTTCACTTTCCTTTTTATGCTCACCCATCTATTGACTCTCAGTCTCAGCTGCTTCCCTGGGAGAGTTTCAGGCTTGCTCTCACCCAGGTGTTGGGTAGATACGTGGAAAGCCGTAAAGTGCCCTTTAAGCCCTGCTCCTTTTTCAAAGGTGGGTCACAGTGGCAGCCAGGTACAGTAATTGTATTAATGTATTTTTATTTTATTTATTTGTAGCGCGTGCCAGGCCCAGGGGCATCCTTTTCAAGTTGAAAGTTTGTTTCCCAGTTAACAAAAGTATCCTTATTTTCAGTCTGCAATGTGCTGTGCTTTACTGTTTATTTCTGCATCTCTCGCTAGTGGGTCATAGACGTCTTCCATCGCCGCAAAGACTTCTAAGATACGCAGTTCTGAAACAGAAGAGAGAAAATCACAGCCAGAAAAGGGTAAGGTTGGTATGGGATGATTATAATTGCTACTCCTCAATTGTAACAAGGCACAAATACATGGGGCAGAGAGTGGGGCCCTCCCAGCTCAGTTACCCCACCTCAGGACCATGAATGCCTCTGGCAATCATGCTGGTAGGCCTAGGCCTCTTCCTTAGGTTGAGAGGGGTTCCCATCCCCCTGTGACAGGTTCAAGTCCCGAACCCTGTCACAGGTATTAAGCCAATGCAGTCTTAGGAATACATGAGTTCTGTCAGCAGAGTAGAATATCACAGCAGTCTAAGGCACATGTGAGTTTTAAATATGGGGTAGTATGCTAAGGCATTCTTAGGCATATGTGTATTTTGCAGAAAGAAAAGTTTCACAAAGCATTCTTAGTCAAACAGTAATTTTGTATGTTGACAGGGAACCAAAAGACAGTCTTAGGCACATGCAAATGTTGTAATGTTCAAGGCAGTCTTAGGCACACATTACATTTTTAGCAAGAGGAATATGCTAAAGCAGTCTTAGATGCATATGCATTTTTCAGGCAAGGGGTTATACCTAGGCAGCCTTAGTCACATTTGGATGTTATAACATGGTGAGTATACCAATGCAGTTTCGGGTACACTTGGGGGTCATTACGACCCGGGCGCAAAGGGATACCGGGCATCGGTAATGACACCGGTGCCGGTAATCCCTTTGCGCCCTTTTCCGAGGTCCCTTTGCAGGTCCTTCCTTAACGCCTGGTTTTAGCAGGCATTAAGGATGGGACCCGCAAAGGGATACTGGGGTCAATAACGGTACCACAATTTGCAGTACCGTTATTGCCGCCTTCCCCCTTTCCATTGGGCTCAAATGGGAATGGGGAATGGCATTTCAAATGGGGACTTACCGGTCCCGCAAAGGGCGGAATGGACCGGTAAATCCCCATACCACCATGTCGGTGGCGGTACCGGTACCGGTGTTGGTGCTAGTCATGCCGCTAATAGCGCCATGACTAGCACCAACCTCGGAATGAGGGCCATGGAATTGGTAGGTTGAGGAGTGCGCTAAACCAGCCTGATGCACACATGATGATTGTAGGCAGAGGGGTACAACAAAGCAGTCTTATTCACTAATAAAATTTGTACAGTGTAGAGTATGCCAAAGCAGTTTTTGGCATACATGCATTTTGCATGAGTGGGAGTAGGCCACAGGATTCTTAGGCACATGTCAGTTTTGTGCTTGACGGATTATGCCAAGGTAGTCCCATCTGCACTTTGATTTTGTAGGTAGAGAAGTATACCGAAGCAGCTTTAGACACACGTGAATTTTGGAAACCAGGAGTATGCAAAAGCATTTTCAAATGGGAGTGAACCCAAAGCAAATGGTATTAGGTCAAATGACCTTTTCCATTTTACAAAAGGAAAAAAAGACTGATTAAGAAAGACTGCTCTGTGACCGTACAAAGTGGTCTTTCTAAATCAAACTGTTAGTCCCTATGCCATACACGAGTGTGGGCAAGAGCTGACAGGTACAGCGAGATGGAGCGGACGAGCTGCGGGGGTAAGTGTTATGTGTAGTGTATGTGTGTGTCTGTTTGTGTGTGTGTGTGAGTGTGTGTGTCTGTGTGCGTGTGTGTGAGAAAACGTGTGTGTACGAGGAGGGGGCTGGGGGTAGCAGGGAGCAAAGAGGGGTCTTCAGGGGTGAAAACCCACAAAATAAAAAAAAATAAAAAACTGGTGTTTTCCCTTTCCCGTTTTCTGGGGGGGTTGCACAAAATCGATAAAAAAATCTGTCTTTTTGAAATGCGACCTTCAGAAAACAGGAAAATCAAATAGAACCATGCAAACTTAGGCAAACATGAGTTTTGTAGGTGGAGGATTATGCCAAAACCATCTTGGCCACACATGGATTTTCTAACCGAGGAAGATGTACTGCCCTTCTCTTTTGACAACAATTATTGGCCTTGTTGCTCCCTGCTGGTAATTTCTGAGTAGGTCCTACTGCACGTGCACTTCAGTATCACACCACTACAACCATGTTCTGAAACCAGTGGTGATGGCACTGGACTACTCTGAAGGTTAAAATGTCAATCTGATAATGGACGTGTGAACTAAGGCTCGAATTTCATGGCCAACACCAGAAAATGGGTTACCTTTTTCCCATATCGGTCATCAGCAAAGCACAGGTAACATTATATTATGTATTTTAAAAAAGCCAAACATATATCTAGACAGGTGACATACAGTAAAAGTACTGATGGACAATTTGCTGATCACAGTTTTTATTTTACTGTAATGTTTTACCAGCTAGGACAATCTATTAGTCTCTATGAACCAGTACAGCCACTGTTTGTGTCCTAGCACCCTACTCACAGACTGGACGTTCTGCCTCAATTTATTGGTCTCTACTTACAAGCAGAACTATGCTTAAAGTCCCAATACCAAGCACAAAAACTGGATGCTTTGGCTCAATATATTGGTTATCCCAGGAAATTAAAGCATTAACATCTTGACAGGTGACATAAACCCCATGTAACTGCCATCACCATTGGAGGAGGGTGCTGCAGTAGTGGATTATGTGGCTGCATACTATGTGCACCCCCTTCACTGTGCCACATGTTACTGAGCTTGCTGAATCGTCCTCTGTGTGGTTGCTCATTACACTACTTGCCTCTTCCCTGGCAGTCAAACTTTCCATCAAGTTGAGAAAGTCCAATACTAGTGACCAGATGCAGCAATGATGCTATGGATGGGGATGAGTTCTGATCAGCCATCATTATTTTTTGAAAATGGGGCGATGACCCTTGTCTCCTTTTCCTGACACATCCTTTGGCAGAGAATCTCTGGCTCCACTACCTTGTGTCCTTTAGTCTCCTGCACCTGCCGCCTCTTGGTGTGATCTTTCATCTTCCCATTGTCCCCCTGAACCTCTAAGTCTTCCTCTCCCTGATGCTGCTAGTACCACTCTCTGCAGCTGCTGGGGTAGCACCCCCTCCCCACCAACTTCAAGGAGAATGTACATGTTCACATTCTGCAGGTACACGTGGGTACATGTGTTTTCACCCAACACCTACTGCAACATCATCCTCATGTTTGCCACATCCACTCCATGAACCACACCAGCTGGATCAACCACTTAGTCTTCCAATGTCTCCCTGCCACAATACGGCACTGTCCAAAGGACCAGCTACTTCAACCTCCTCCTTCTCATGCTTTTCCTGCTCTTCACCAATCTCCACGTCCCCCTCCTTCGGCACCACCGCGCCCCTCCTCATGCTCCATCTATAGCTCTGTACATCCTCAACTTTGGACTTCCCTCCTAGCTCACTCCCTTGACCTCTGACATGGATGTTGAGCATTAGTACATCTTCTACCCCAGGCACTCCCTCAAAATAAAGGTACATGTTGCCTAAGCAAAACACAAGACAAGTAACAAAGCCAAAAGAAATGATTCACACAAGAAAATTGGAACAGATTCATGGAACACACAAACATGAGGTTTTCGAACAACTTTCCTCATATACTGTCATTGTGCCGATGTAAATTACTGCCTGGTAAATTAATTCAACAAAATCACTTATATTTGATTTCATTTATTTTTTAACTGGGGGATCCTCCATTACCACCTCTACCCCACTCCACAAACCCATATGCCACAAACGATTAAAAACACATAATTACTTAACCCATCAAAGTATTTTAGTTGAAATAAATTACCACATAGTAATTGACTTCAGCCAAATTACATTATATGAGGAAAAGTGTAAGAACATCTCGTTTTCAATGTATGAGAAGATGCAAAGGGAAAGGGATCAGTGGGAAAGTACAAGAGTTTTAAAACAAAGTTTACATGGGAGAACGGGTGCAAGGGCATAAAGGGAGGATTAGAGAGATGGCCCAAACAACACACGCAGTCAAATGGAATAAAATAGGAATCCACACATACTAAAACTTCTAACCACAAACAACTGCAAACAGACAGGGTTTCAAATAGGGGTTCAAATAGGGATAAAAAAATGCTGATAGGGATTGAGGGGCAGTTCAAATAGGGATGAACAAGCCCCACAAATGCTACAAACAACTAATATACTCCTCCACAAGAAACCCACAATGGATGAAGTAGAAAGAAATCTGGGCCATTTTGAAGTCCCCTTTTGAAGATCGCTCAAGACCTCAGATATATTTATTTATTTATTTATTTATTTATTTATTTTAGCGTTTGTAGAGCGCACTACAGTCCACAGGCAACGAGGCGCTATAAGGACATTTTAAGAAGGCTTGCTTGAGGGTTACAGTAAGCGGCCCCAAAAGGTATGTTTAAATACATTCTCTTATGCACATTTGCATGGTTACAGACACTACAAATGGATCGTTACAGTTGGTTACTAATATTCTTGTCTAGGTATATAGTCTCCTGTACATGGTGAATACAGTAATAATGCATACCTAGAATGACGGGCTCTTTAGATGAAGAGCTTGGTTTTTAAGGCCTTGAGGAAGGCCGTGTGTGAGTCGATTGATCTAATCTGAGCTGGGAGGTTGTTCCATAGGATTGCCGCCATAGTGGGGAAGCTGGTGCCTCCTGCACGCACTCTCGTATGTGTGGAACAGTGATGCGGTTGGCATAGGCTGACCTTTTGGGGTCTGGCGACTGTTTGTCTAGTTATCCTCTGTGTCAAATAGGGAGGGGCTTGATCATGAAGACACTTATGTGTAAGGGCCAAGGTTTTGAAGACCACCTTTTCCTTGATGAGAAGCCAGTGTACCTGCCTTCTGATCCCTGAGATGTGTTCCTTGCGAGAGGTGCCAGTAGCAGCTCTTAAGGCATTATTTTGGGCAATCTGAAGTTTGGCGAGGTTTTTTTGGAAGATTCCAATGAACAGAGCATTGCAATAGTCCAGTCTGGAGCCAATGATGGCTCTGGCAATTGAGATGCAGTTTTGCCATGATAGGAAGGGCCTGATGGCATTGATGAGTTTGGAGTGATATGCTGAGCATGAGGCGATGGCATTTACCTGTCTGTCCATAGTGAGGCTGGGCTCGAAGTACACACCCAGTGTTTTGATTTTTTGAGAAACTCTGATGGGATTATTGTCCACGGTCAAGGATTGGTATTTAGTATCAAGTTTGCCCAAAGT
The DNA here is from genome assembly GCF_040938575.1 of Ambystoma mexicanum. Lineage (NCBI taxonomy): Eukaryota > Metazoa > Chordata > Amphibia > Caudata > Ambystomatidae > Ambystoma > Ambystoma mexicanum. The sequence continues at coordinate 436,641,585 of NC_090937.1, forward strand.
GGATGGGGAGCCGACAAGCAGGAGTTCAGTCTTATCGCTGTTTAGACAGAGCCAATTCTCAGCCATCCATGATTGAATGGTGGCGTAGATGCTATTGAGTGTGTCCAAGTCTTTGGTGTAATCACCTGACAGGTGGATGAGAACCTGCGTATCATCTGCATAGTTTGTATATGAGATGCCCAGGGAGTCAAGTATCCTGAAGAGAGGTCTCGTGAAGGGGTTGTAGAGTGTGGGGGCTATGCAGGAGCCCTGTGGGACTCCGCATTTGATGGGGCTTGGTGTTGCGTTGGCAGAGTCTGAGAAGACCTTAATTACCCTCTCCTGAAGGAACGAGGAGATCCAGTCACACACTTTGGTTGAGAAGTGGGCTGAGGTTGTGAGATGGTGGCAAAGCGTTTTATGCTCGACCAAGTCGAAGGCTGCAGAGAGGTCTAGAAGCAGGAGGAGAGCTGGTTTGCCAAGCGTCTCTTAGGTCATCTATTTAATTTGTTAGGTCAAGTAGTGCTGTCTCGGTACCGTGTCGAGGGCGGAAGCCAGACTGGCGAATCCCAAGGAGGTGGTTGTCTTCAATACATTTTTGAACCTGCAGGTAGGCTGCTTTGTCCAGAATCTTTAACAGAAAGGGGACGGTTGTGATGGGGCGGTAGTTCCCTGGGATAGATCGGTCGAGAGGTGTTTTTTTAGGAGAGGTTTAACCCAGGCTTCTTTTAGGGATGTTGGTACATGCGACAATTGAAATGATGAGTTGATGAAGGCTGTAATAATGGGAGGCAGGGCAGGAGCACAGTCTCTGATAATGTGCGAGAGGCAGGTATCTCCCTTGCAATTGGATGGATTAATGGATTTCATGAGTGCAATGACCTCAGATTCAGTCATGTTAGAGAATGCAAATTTTGGTATATGACTGGGAGCGTTTGGCGGTTGGGCTGGAGGAACCGATGTGCGCTCAAAAAGAGCAGATAGTGCTTTTTGGTGAGCTAGAATTTTAGAATGTAGGGTGTCTAGTTTGTGTAGCATGGCTGCTTGAATTTGGTTGCACCAGGTCTCATCCTTGGTAATGGTGGATGGTGGAATGGACGGTGACTCCAGTTCCCTGAATATGGCGAAGATTTCCTTAGAATCTCAGTTCGCGTTGCTGATCCTGGTGTTGTAGGAGTTTGCCTTAGCCTGTGTGGTGGCTATTTTGTAGTCTCTGGATATAGATTTGAAAGCAGATTTGTTTGACTCGGAAGGGTCCTTTTTCCATGTGGCCAATAGCGCTCTCTTCTTAGTGCGGAGATCAGCAAGTTCTTGTGAGAACCATGCGTTGGAATGCTTAGTTTCTTTTGCTTTTTTTGCGGTGAGGGGTGCGATGGCATCTACCGCTGTGGTTATTGCTTGGCTGGGAGTGTTAGCTAGGAGGGTAGGATCATTAGGGAAAGGGGGTAGAAGTGCTGGGATGAGCAAATGCGGAAGTAGTGAGTCAATCTCTGGTCAATCTCTGCTCTCAAGATGGAAGAAGGGATTTTAGCCCAGCTTGAGTCGCATGGTAGAGTTTGACCCATGAGAATATCAGCAGGAGTCCCACAGGGCATGTTGAATCCACCCAAAAATGCTTTTATATTGTTTAATTAAAGTGGTTATCTTTTAAGTGCTGCATGCTCCTATTTCTGTTTGGTATTCTTTACCATGTATATTCCAGTATTTTCTACTTCAAAGTTAAGTCATAGCAGTGTTTTTCAACTTTTAGACCATCTGACAAACTGGCCTGCCGCCTGCTGCAAAGGCAATACAGGCTCTCCGTTCTCACCAAGAAGAGAGCCCATATCCAAGCCTGCATCTCTGCAGCATCTAACAACTCGGCTGAACTCTTTAAAATCTGCAAGGAACTGGCCAATCCTGCCGCAGTCTCTACCTCTCCAGTCCCCTCCCAGGCCCCCTGCACGGCACTGCGGCACTGGCTTCTCACTTCATTTCAAAAACTCAGGACATCCTGTCCTCACTGTCCTCCTATCGCCTCCCTCCCTCTACTCCCTGCTCTTCCTCTGATCCTTCTGCAGCCACCCCCATCCCTCCTTCTCTGCCTTTCCCCTTTTCTCTGCAGACAAGGTTTCTCGACAAGTCCGATCTATGAAAATCTATGAAAGTCTCGTCGAAACAGGTAGACCCCTGTTCCTCCAAAACTATCAAGGACCACATTGACTCCCTGGCTCCTGCCCTGGCCAATTTCTGCAATCACTCCTTCGCCACCGGAGTCTTCCCATCACCCCTGAAGCACTCCCTTGTGCACCCTCTTCTTAAGAAACCCTCTGTTGACCCCTCCTGCCCAGCTAACTATCGCCCAATCTCCATCACTCCCTCCCTGGGCAAGCTCCTAGAGAAACTGGCCATCTCCCAGCTTAATCTCCACATCGAATCTGTTGGTTGTCTTCATGACCATCAGTCTGGCTTCAGGGCTGCCAGAAGCACGGAAACTGCTCTCCTGAACATCCGTGAAGACCTGCTCTCCAACCTTGACTCCAACACCCCGTGTGTCCTCATCTTGCTTGATCTCTCTTCTGCCTTTGACACTGTCAATCATGCCATCCTGCTCAACCGTCTCCATGACAACCTGGGTATCACTGGACAGGCTCTGGCGTGGCTGACTTCTTTCCTCTCCGACCGCCCCTCCCAGGTCCAACTCGGGTCCTTCCCCTCTGATATCTTTTTCTCTACCTGTGCTGTCCCCCAGGGGTCTAACCTCTCTCTCTGGCTGTTCAACCAATACCTGGCACTCCTTCCCCATCACATTGCCGCTCTCTGACCCAACTTTCAGTGCTATGCGGATGATACCCAGCTTATTTTCAGGCTACCCTCGGCCTCCTCTTCTCCTTCCCTCATCTCTGACTGTCTGTCTGTTATCCAGGAGTGGTGTGCCGCCAATGACTTCTGCCTTAATGCCAGTAAGACTGAGATCCTACTCATCGGCACACCCACTCCCTCCTTCCCTGCAGCTCTCTGGCCGGCCTCTCTTGTCCTCTCCCTGCTCCCACCTGCAAGGCTAAAAACCTTGGGGTCATCTTCGACTCCACACTCTCCTTCTCTCCTCACATCTCAGACGTCTCTAAAAAATCCCACTACCAGCTGCACCTCCTCAGAGGTATTCCTCCTTTCCTCTCCTTCTCCCAGAAGCTCACAGTCTCCAGAGCCCTGGTTCTCTCTAATCTGGACTATTGCAACAGTCTCAATCTTAATCTGCCTGCCCCTTCTCTCCGGCCTCTGCAACTTATCTAAAATAGGACTGCGAGACTTGTCCTTGGCCTCAAGCCCAGCGATCGTATCTCTCCAGGACTGAAATCTCTGCACTGGCTCCCAGTGGCTGCAAGGATAAAGTTCAAAACCCTCTGCATTGTCCACAAGGCCTTCTGAAGCCTGGGGCGGCAATACCTTCAACTCTCTCTTCCCAAATACCTTCCTTCTCAGGCTCTTCACTCATCTGCCTCCAACTCCCTCAGGGTCAATCGCTTCTCTAAGCAACGAGGGGTGGTCGAGCTCTCTCTTCAGCAGGGGCCTCCCTCTGGAACAGCCTTCCTGCCTCCCTGAAACTTGAGGAGAACCATCTCCAGTTCCGTAAACCCCTCAAAACCTTCCTCTTTGCTTCTGCTTTCTCTGCCTCTCTCCCCTGCTGAAATTCCTGGCTGAAACTGCACTGGTCACCTGGCCACCCTTTCTGATCTTGGGTCCAGGCCAGGCCCTGCTTTTGCACACCTGTCCTGCCCCCTGGCAACCCATATCACCTGGGGACTGTTTCCTGTATCCCTACAGTCCCCCACCAGCACTTATTCTGCTCTTACCCTGCACTTGCCACTATCTGGCCGCTTTTATTTATCTATTTATTCTTCTATCCCTTGCATTGCACTTTTCCCCTCCCTCTTCCCCCTGGCACTTGCCCTTTCTCCCTACCCATGCACTTGCGCGATTTGAATGACACCTGGCCTAGTAGGATCGTTGTCTGTTTCCTACTGTCTCCCCTCCCTTGCCTCGTCGCACACTGAAACACTTGTATATGGGAGCATTATAAATGCCATATCATATCATATCACATACATATTTATTTCTGAGTGTTTTGTTCCTGACACTCAATGTGGTGTCTTCCTTGTTATACAATTCCTCTATTTAGATGGCCATTTATTTCAACTTGCATGCTAGCTCAGCATGAGACTCTTCTGCGTGAAACATGAGTGAATCACCTAAACCCTATCTGTGTGTCCCCACAGGCTCATCTGCTGAATTTATATCAATCTGCGGTAAACCACACAAGAATCGTGACTTTTGCGAAATTAGGGTGAAAGAACATGATAGAGTGTGTGCAAGGAATTGGTAGAGATTGACAAGTTTGCATGAAGATATGTCTCTTTCCAGAGGATCCTGCTGAGTTCTTAGACTTAAAAGTGAATTCAGGTTTCCAAGTTATAATCACCTTTGCAAGTTGAGTGTGGAAGCAGGGTTGATCCACACCACAATAGTTACAGATGCAGATATTGTGTAGGTAGTGTGATGAATCTGGACAATTTGTCCCTTCTCACCAGATGGGAGCCACCCCTGTCAGTCTAGGGCGGTGAGTCCACCACGCAAATCATTGACATCCTGGAGGGGCAGAGCCACGGCAACCCGCAGAGCCCGTGGCAGCTTCTTGAATTCCTGAAGGTTGGCATTCCACCTGGCAGAGGAACTGAGGTCGACAAAGGATCCGAAATGGGATACCTGCGTCTCATCTGGTGGTGTCACCATGAGCGAATTGTGGTGGGCTGGGAGCCTGAGTCCCTGAGCTCCACATACATCGAACCATGGCTACAGAGATGGGTAGTCAAGGGGAAAGCCAACTGACTCACCAGAGCCTTAGAAACTCAATAGAGAGCCTACTGATCAAAGGTACAAACATTATGAATAAGAGCTGGGAAAGCTATCAAGTTTACAGGAGCCTGAGAAACCTGAATATCCTAGGACGAGGGACCTGAGGAAAATACAAAAATTATGAATAAGAGCTGTGAATGCTATTGAAGTTACCAGAGCCTGAAAAACCCAAATGTAACAATATCCTATGAAGAGGGGACTGAGGAAAATTCAAACATTGTGAATAAGAGCTGTGAAAACTATCGAGGTTACGTACACTTAAAGAACCCAAATGTGCAAATACCCTATGAGGATGGCACTGAGAGAACATTGTGAATAAGAGCTATGAAAGGTATCTAAGTTACGGAATGTTGAGAAACCCTAATTTGCAAATACCCTATGAAAGGGGGAACAAGTAAAATACAAACATTGTCAATAAGAACTGGGAATGTTATCAAGGTCATGGGAGCCTGAGGAACCCACATGTGCCAATACCCTTTGCAAGGGGGACCAAGGAAATACAAACATTGTGAAAAAGAGCTGGGACAGCTATCCAGGGTACAGGAACCAAAGAAACCTGAATGTGCAAATACCTTTTAAAGGGGGGATAGAGAAAAATACAAACACTGTGAATACTAGCTGTGGAAGCTACCATGTTTGCAGTGTCGAAGAAATCTGTGGGTGCAAACATCCTATGAAAGGGGGATTGAGGAAGAGATACAGACACTTTGAACTAAGACTGAGCAAGTAACACATGGTACAGAATTCTATTTTGGGTGTTTGCAATACATTTCGGAAGAATGGAAATGTTTACAACAAGAGACGGTTTCTTTGATAACAGGAGAAAGTAGAACCCTAAGTGTATACAAAGGCTGGGAAGAATATCCTGTGTTGTGAAAAAGGAATTTTCGAAGCTCCGAGCACATAAAGTATAAATAGGACCAAACCGATGCCATGTTGAGTCTATTGAATAAAACCTCAAATTCCCTGTTAGATGTTTTTTCCAAGGTGGGAGGGCCAGTTATTGGACAGGATTCGAACTGAAGAACTTAACTTTGGTCTTTAAAGCCCACTTTAGCTTTTGTTTTATTAGGTAGGGAACATCCCTCAATGCAATAGAGTATGTTAGGCATTTTTACCTGTTTATTTTGAATAAAACCTCTTGAGAATGACTTCCAATTGTCTGAGTCCTTCTTCTGGTTCACCACAGGAGGTTAGGCAACAATTTTCTTCTGGCAATGGAGGAGGATTTTGCCTTGTTAAGCCATTTTCATTTTAGCAGGGACACCTCATTGTCTTAGTTTGGGAATCCATTTTGTTTGGGAAGTCAGTTGATTTTGGGAAGTCATTTTTCTTTAGTAAGGAAAATGTTTAGTTACGTTTTTTGTTGAAAATATAGCCATCTATAGCAAGTTCAGCATTCTTAGTTTGCAGTTGATTCCTACCGCCATTCTTGAGACAGGAAGGCACAGCAATATCACGTTTGTTCTGTTAAGGCACACAATCTGCTTACACCTTCAACAAATGCAGCTGCTGTTGGGGTTGTTGATGGACTGCTGGTGGCACTGGTTGAGATGATGGGGCTGGGAGTGATGGTGGGAATGAAAGTGATGATGAGGAACATAAGGGGTGGAGCAATAAATGAGGGACGTGAGGAAGAAGATCATGCAGGTGGGAGGGTGATGGAGGAAGAAGAAACATGCATTTGACAGGGTGATGCTTTAGAGGGCAGACCAGCCGATAACATGTGGGTCAAGAGGAGATGCCACTAAGCCCAATGACAGTGCAAGTTGCTGTGAGGGGTTAGAAATGAGAGGCAGACACAAAGTTGTAATGTTTAAATTATCAGACAACTTTATTCAAACAAAAAGTGTTGGATAACGGCCTCTTTGTCCCTATCTTAACAAGGGCTTCCCTACCTAGGAAACTAAAACTAAAGATCAGTCTGTGTCAAGTCATTAAAAAACTTGTCCTTGTGTCCAAAGCATACTAATCTGCCCCTCACACTAGAAATTAACAACTATGGGTGCAAGGAAATGTCTCTGACTGTTTGGCAAAGGGTGTTCATAATTAAAGGAAGGAGATACATCCAACAGAAACAGTTTTTTTTCCAAGGAGAAATCCTTGGATTCAGAGGGAGGATCCCTTCCCTTGGATATTTAGGTGGGATGGCAAGCAGTGTCCCTTTCTCTTTCAAACAACAGTTTCTTCAGGATGGCATAGGTGTCTCTTTCAAACAAAAATTCATTTGGTTCTTTATACCAGGTTCAGAAGGTTCATGTGCCAACAATATGTCCCATACCATTCAGCTCTAGGTTTCTTTGCACTGAGGACACAAACAAGATCTTATTCAGATGAGATGTTCCATGTAAGGTTTTCCCTAACCTCTTTTGTATCTTGCCGGATTACCTGATGTGCTCCTCCCTCAGGAATCCTCCTGTGAATCCTTCAGGTCTCCTGGTATACTCCCTCTATCAGGTATTTTGGTCTAAACATGAAAAGGTATTTGTTCAACTTCACAACTTCAAATGCCTGGTATATCTATTCACCAAGATCTTTTCCATGTGCTTTCCCAGAGTATCTGGGATACTTTCTACCATGTGTTTTGCAAAGTAAGTTTCTTTCTATGACTTTAGTGGACCTCCAGGTATACTACCCTGCCGGGTATGTTTAGGAGATTCTTCAGATCCCCTGGTATACTCCCTGTCAGGTATCTTTCCACAATGTATTATGCTTCCATATACTTTGGGTGGATTGCCTGTTAGACTCCCCTACCTGGAATACCTTTCTGGGGTCTTGCAGATCCCCTGGCAGTATCTTCCCCCAAATGGTCACTGCCTGATGTGCTTCTTTCACCAGGACCTACTTGTTCCAACTTTCCCCACATTGACATCTCATACATACAGACTTGTTCAAGTTCTGTCTTTGTACTTAATTTTATCGGTATTCAAATATTTTTATTTGATATATTTGCATACATGTCTGTCAGTACAGCTTTGGGTCCCCATTGGCTCTGGCAAGACTTGCCAGTGTCTTGCAGCATTCCCGACCCATGGCACGTTGCTGCGATGAAACTTCCACTGTGGACCCGACCCATGGCACACTGCTGGTCCCGGTTCTCCAATGGTCCTCCAACAGTGCATGATGTGTCTCTCCTGGCCTCATGCCACGCTGGTATGTAACTCTTGTAGTTGTGAGTGGCTGTCTGGAAGTGCCTGCCTCCTCCACCACAGTCCTTTCCTGTACTGCTTCCTTCTCTGGCTCTGCATGCACCTTGAGTGTGCATATCATTTTTAAATGTCTCACACACTCATGCTTCACCAATATAACTTATCTGCATATCCAACTTTGTGTTTTTTCAATCTGCATCAACTCCTAGTCCTCTTCCTTGTCTCAGTACTTAAGGCTTTATGGGAGTTGGAGTCCATAGAGTTTCTAGGATTTCTAAAGTAATATTGTTTTATGACTTTTACTTAGAAAAACATTAGAAACAGGAGATGTTAGGTGTTTGTTATGTGTGTGTGAGGTATGAATGGTATTTTGTGTAGAGTGATTTGCAGCAAGGGGTTTCCGGGTTTTACAACGGGAGGGATTTGTGTAGTGACAACAAGCTATGAAGCCATCTCCTCCCATATGATCCTCCCTCATAGTACCACCAGCATGGGTCAGGATCAGGTAGCAGCTGCTGTCCCCTGGCCACATGGTTGGAAATCCTTGCCAGGGAATCAGTGATGACTCCAAAGGATTCATCAAGTGGGCACAGGGGTTCAACTGCAGGGACATGGAGAGCAAGAGGAATGCTCCTCTTTTTGCCATCATGCTCTAGGCCAGGGATCTGGAACCTTTGGCTATTCAAATGTTTTGGACTACAACTCCCATGCGCCCTGGTCAGCATATTCATAAGGGGCTTTAAGCAGCAATGGCTGAAACTCTCACGTGCACGATGTGTTGAGTGACCGTCAGGAGGGGTAGGGCATCTGCCATCCATTTACTGGGTTCAATGGCTCTCCTGATCCACCAAAGACATTGGCACCGGGAAGTGTATGCAACATAAAAGAGGTGATGGCTGGAAGGTTTTGAATTAATCTTTACATCTGGCATTGCTCTGGGGAACCCTCAAGACCATTGCTCTTCAGCCTGCGAAGCCATTACGGAAGGGGAAAGACAGCCTAGAGACCCAAGCTACTCCTCACTGATGACGCCCAACATGGTCGTGCAGAAGGGATGTGACATAGCAGTTCTGGCTGGACTGCCCTTTTTGGGGTGGGACCAAGCCTGATTTGCATATGGTATTTCCCATTCTGTAATGGCTTGGCAAGCTGAAAAACGATTGTCTAGAGGGTTGCCCAGAGCTGTAGCCGTGGTTATGATTAATTCAAAATCTTCCAGTCATAACCTTTTTGTTTTGATTGGGAATTGTATGACACTTTCCACTCGCTATCCCAAAACCAGTGATGAAGGTGCCTGTTGCAGATACCTCATAGGACACTGTTAGTTTACAGCACCATTGTAAGAGGAAGTGCATACTTCCTGGTCACGCAGCAGTGGTATCATACCTGATATTTACCTGGGGATAGTTTTTGGAGGAGGTAATATTAGGTAGTGCTGATCAGCATTTTTACAACCCCAGGCCCATTTGAATATGCTGATGGTGTGGTTGTGTTGGCATTGACTGAAGGAGAACTCCCAAAACATTTAATTTTGTGTGTGGTAGGATGATGTTTACATTGTTTTTCATTTTCTGCAACCGGGAAAGAGCCAGCAAGGAACTGAAAGCCTGCTAAATGATCTGCACATAAAACCAGCAATCCAGATGGCTCTAAGTTACACAGACATTAACTGTGAAATTGATCATACCTTTTGCAGTATGGAGGAATGGTTAGTATTTGAAAGTGGCAGTCCAGATGAGTCATGTAGTCCTTTAACGATTCACCATTATCAAACAGCAGCGGACATGCAAACTCAGAAATCAACTGTACTTTGAATGGGCCACCGTAACCACACACTGGCGGACTCCATTTGAAAAAGAGGTTGGGTTTAAAGCATCTTATATGTGCTTGTACACATGTAAATGAACCCCGGGGAAGAAGGAATCCAATGGGCAACCAGCTGAGGGAGAGAACCAATGGAAGGAGAAGGGGAAGGGTAACAAGAGACATGGAAACCAGGGCAGTGTGGGTTGTTCGGCTGAAGTCAAAGGTGCAGAGGAGCTTGAAGGAGTACTGCTGAAAGCGTGTGCAAAGTGAGATGTTGACTGATAGGAGAAAGCTATTTAAGTGCTAGAGTGCATTCAAGGTGAGTGGCTCTATCAGAGGGATAGTAGGGGGTGAATGAGACTGAATGGGAAGGTGACTGGCAGAGTGAAAGGATGGTGATTGTGGGAAAAGGTGTGGGTAAAGTGGAGTATAGTGGAGAGGAGGAAGTAATAGGAGTGGAGAGGAGATTAGTAGAGAAGGAAGAGTATCAGTGTATTTAAGAGGGGTGAGTAGTAGCTGCAGTTGAGAGGGGAGGGTGGTATAGAGTTAAGAGGATGAAGTCGTTGTCATGGCCACAGAGCAAGGACCACAAACTCCATCACATAAAGGGTCCAGTTGGACCCAGTCCTGGCGACTTTGGCGCCAGGCTCATGAGAAAGTGTGCTCTGCACACTTTTATTCTGGAGCACGTGTTATTTCCTCCCCTGCAGGGCCTCCACGTGCATCCAGGTTGGGCGTGGCCATAGGAATACATTGGGCTGCACGTGCAGCATCTTCTGGGAGTGGCAGGGTGGGGCCACAAGGCAGAGCAAAGGGGCGTGGCTGGGGCCAGGCTATTTAAGCCTGCCCCGCCCGCATGCAAGTGCTTCGTGTTATTCTGCTTATAGCAGCGTAATGCTCACCGCCGCCTGAAGTGCTTCTTACCTGATTCCAGTAATACCATCGCCTGAAGCGCATCTTACCTGATTCCAGCAATACCATCGCTGGACGTGCATCTTACCTGACTCCAACAATACCATCGCCTGAAGCGCATCTCACCTGATTCCAGCACGTCCATCGCCTGAAATGCATCTTACCTGACTCCAGCAATAAACATCGCCTGCACCACATCTTACCTGATTCCAGCAGTCACCGCAGTCGGAGCGCATCCTTACCTGTTCCAGGCTTCCAACACTTACTCGGGAGCTCATCTTGGCCAGAATCCTCGTGGACCAGCCATCCATCACCCTTCGGCAGATCTTCGGATAGCTGCTTCCCTTCCGACTTCACCAGGCCATCCCCGTAGGAGAAAAGGACAAATAAGGTTAGAAACAACATAAAGACATTACGCTAAGGATGCGCGCAACACAATCCTCGCGCTTGACCTTACAACCAAACTTACATCTATTTGGTACATCATAAACTCCTCAGGTCTCCATTGGGGCTCGCTTCCAACACCGCAACTCCGCTGGGCCTCTCTTCACCTATTGGGGAGAAGGAAAGACATTACAAGGGATACGGACAATAATCACGGAAAAAAGACATTGTAAAAGAATACAGACAATAATCATTGTTGAAGAACACTTACCTTTGAAGTGGATCAGCCACAGCCGGTCTGGGCTGCCATGTACATGGACCACTGAAAAAACTAGGTCTATCTGAGGTGCCCCTGCAGTTGAGAAGCAGGACAGGGAGCTCACCCTCATATATAAACAGGTGAGGCTATATGGGTAAACGCATGCTCATCACATTCTGGGAGGAAGGGTTCGCGGCATCCTCACAGCCTCTCATATTCTCGCAGGGGCAGTATCAACAACCAGCACAGTCCACAACACAGGAGCAGGGGAAGAAGCCTGACCCAGGGAGCCAGTTCCAGGGGGGCTGCAACCGTGCCCCAATGTCCTCGCAGAGACCAGGTGAGCGCAACAGTAGTAGAGGCATGGGGAGAGCAGTATTAGTAGTAGAGGGGGGAGAGTAGAAGTGAGTGAAGTAGGGAGAGTAGTAGACAGTGGAAGGCAGGAGTAGTAGAGCAGAGAGGGAGAATAGTAGAGAGCAGAAGAGTACTACCTTCAGAGGCACAGAGAAAGAGTGAGAGAGGAAAAGAAAGAGGAGTGTGAGGAGACGGATGTAGAGTAGAAGGAAGGGAGAGGAAGGATAGAACATCAAGGTGAGGAGTACAGGAACATGAAAGGAAGACCAAGTGAGACCTGGGTAAATGGAAGTCGCCAATTCTTAATAACAGTTTGACGTGGGGGAGGAGAGGTGGCAGGTTAGGATTCACCCAAGAGATCCCAGAAGGAGAGAGTGAGAGATAACACATTTGCATTTAGGCCATCACAACCAACCAGTGGTTAGACTGTAGGGGTTACTGCTCTCTATTCACCTTCTTTGGGTTAGTGGATGCTGGGGCTAGGGAGCAAACCTCTTTGGGGAGATGAGAGAGAGAGGAACAGCCCATAGTGAGCCCCTTCTCAATCATATCAATAAAAAGTATTGAACAGTCTTCAAGAATGGGTGTGTTCTTTAGACCATCCTTGACAGCACTTGTGTCTGTACAGCACTAGGTCCATTACTGCTAACTATTGAGCACCCAACCCAAGAAACATTGAAGAATGCAGAATCATGAAAAGAGTCCCATGGGGATGTATGTTTAAGTGTTGCACACCCTATGTGGGGGTCTCATGTACATGACACAGTTGCAATTGATTAGAAGGGTCTGCCATAAGACGTCCTTCTTACCAGCTGCTGGGGGTGCTCATTTGTTTCTCTGCAAGCATGTGCTCTTTCAAACACCCCTTCAGTACAATCATGGGCAGCACTGTTTTTAATTATAGATTTTAATAATTTGTAAAGATTTAATAAGGAGATGCGTACGTCATTATGGCAAACCTAAGCTAATTACTAGAATCAGTACATCTGAAATTTCTGAGACCCCTGCCCAACCCAAGCCCCCTATCAAAAACCATATACAACGGGATGATCTAGGAGTCCCACAGGAACACACAAGTACATCATGCAAGTACATCCAAGACAATGTAGAAAATTATCAGCCAACAGGCACCTGTTGGAAATGTGAAAATGGGGGAAGGGTCAAGTTTTCATACATTCTGCTCCTGTTTAAAAGTTTACCCTGTCTTGGATGATATATTCACTAGGAGTAAACATACATTTAGGTAGAGAAAACCAACCTAAGAAAAAGGTTTCTCTTCAACAGGCTTAACAAGGACCCTACTATCAATGACAACCAAAAACTCTGGAGAACAGGACATTTCAGATGTGTCTTTTTGATGTATTGTCCTTCTGTCCACAGTATGGCATACAGCCACATTTAGCTTAAAGTGAGGGTTAAGGACAATGGCAAAACATATCCATTTTTTTATTTCATGTGTTTTACGTGGGGATCATCATGAAAGATTGACACCAGTTGTCTCATTAGCTGTGCAATGTCTGAATCACTCCATTGGCTTTATTGGTCAGTTTTATTTCCAACAAATACCTCAGTAAGTGGCAAAGAGTTATGGTTCAGACGCTCTGCGGCTTCCGCAAAGGACTGTAGCATGAAGCATATAATGTGCATGAGCTACCACTGAGTCTGTGTGAAGAAGGCCCCATACAGTGCTTGAATGTGGTTATCGTTGAAGTAATTTGCAGCATTAATCTGTACACACAGGTGATAGAGAATATTGTGACAAGGCCAAAACCTGTCAGTCCTTCTCCGGAGGTGGACTGTGGTAGGTGAAAGGGTGAAAAGGTCCAATTTCTGCCCCCCCTGCCCCTCCTTGTGCCAGCCTGTTTCTTTGCAGACCACAATTGTCACACACCATGCCTCATAAAGCAAATGCTCACCAGACTCTTTCTGTTTCTTACAGAACTAGCAAACGTATCTCGAACAAATAGTCATAGCAGAAGAGAATGAGACACCTCAGCATCCTCCGTGCCCCAGAAACCAGATGAGACCAAAACCTGCAATGGGAACAACAACCGTTAGAACTTCTGCACTGACAGCGTCTGTGCTGGACAAGTGAGAGAGCAAGAGTTCCACAGAGCCCAGCAGAGTAGTACAATGCTCCACAAAGGTGGCGAAGAAACACCAGCCCTGGCGGGCTGCCACCTAGATCACCAGGGATTAAAAACGGTTATGCAGCCCCACCAACCATAGGATTTACTATTGGGGAAGAAAACAAAAAGCCCCCATGACAAACTCAAACGCTGTGCATTTTGGGCTGTCATTGCTGCACTGCAGCAGAACTGTTTAGAAGAAGAATCTCATCTTTATGGCATACAATTCATCCCAGGGGGGGAGACAGAACCAGATTAGCCACGGACAGATTGCCAATCCAAAGAGGGACAGAGGTAGAAATGGGGACAACAGGAAGCATTAAGTGTGGGTTATTTGGGTGAGGTCAGAGGAGGTGGAAGAGGTGACCAAGAGAAAATCAGGGGGAAACGAAGGAGCATCAGATTGTGGAAGTGATTTCAGAAGGTGAGGAATTGGGTAGTGAGTGCAAGTGGTACTGCAGTGCTAGTGTGTGTGTTAGAGTGGCAAGTGTTACTAGAAGTTGAGTGTAAGGCATGATTATGAAATGTATGGTACTGGGTGAAATGAGGGTGACGGAGTAGTAGTGAGTAAGAAGGAGCCCTAGCAGGTTAAGGGAGAGACTATTAGTGGTGAGAAGAGTAGAAGTAGCAGATGGGAGGAGGGAGCAGTAGTGTGCAGGAGGGAGTAGTGATGTGGATGAGGGAGCAATCGTATGCAGGAAGGAGTAGTCATGAAATGGAGAGAGGCAAAGGGTGGAGACAGTGCCTAGAAGGAGTCAGAGACATCAGAGAGACAGAAGATTGGAGGGAGGAGTAGGGAGAGGTGGATAGAGACAAAGCAAGGGAGTAGATTAGAAAGCAGGAGAGGGAGAGGTGAGAGTGTGCATTGTAGAGGAGAATTGAATACGTAATGGCGCATGAAATTTCCCATTTCCCATTTCTGAATCAAACACTAGCCACTATGGACTGGTCGGAAGTCCCTGTGGGAATATAGTGAAAAACATATCTTATCGACCTAACATCTAGACAAAGACAAACTCTGTTGTGCACCTGTAGCACTTGTAAGCTTTTCTGGCACTGTATGACTGGCTGAAACGAGAGCAGATCTTTTGTCCCATGACAAGCATATTGGAGACATTTGAGAAATCGCTAACAAAACATGTTGCCATAAATTGGAGAACACATGTAACACGGGACATGCAGTGTGGTCCGCAACCTTATGGTGAAAATGATATTAGAAATAATTGTTAGCTGCTAAAAAGCACATGGATAATTCCAGGGGTTTAACCACTATGCTTCCACCTGCATCACTTTATCCCAAATGTATTCACCTGTATGGCTCCTGCCATCAGTGCTTTGCACAAACAAATTGGCTTGTTGAACAATATAAGGATACAGTGATAGGGTCGCCACTAAAGGGGAAAGTACCCCAGTGTGCCATTACACATATGTAGTCATTGCTTTGTCCACTGGTCTACAAATCCATGGATACGTGGATGTTCCTATCCTGTGACCAGACCAATATCTCTCTCTCCTCAATAACTATTGCATCATACAACTCAGTTGAGCCTTGCATGAAAATGTATTCTGGCTTGGAACTTCCCAGCTGGTATCAACTTTTGTCAGCAGCTTCCTAAAGCCTTTGTTTTCAGCAAACCACATGACATAAGGTCTTCACCCAACATTTTCCGAGTTTGGCATTCAGCAGTGCCAACAAATTGCCAACAGAGGCTGGGTTGGTGTATAGGCATTATTCCGCTCCCACCACTATATGTATATACTATATCTGATGGTACTGCTGGGAGGAATTTCTTGCAGACTTAGCAGACTTCCCATGTGTTGGTGATAGTGCAGGGTAGTGCAAGCATGTTTATGAATCTTTTCTGGTTCCTGGGGAGGGTGGGTTGCTGTATATGTTGGACCTAATCCTGTGCATTATGTCACTTCATATGGCCAAGCATTAATGAAGTACCCAGATTGAGACCTAAACGTCCACAGAACACTAATTTCTGGCACACAGTGAAGGTGGCAAATTAAAGCTCTTGCTCCAGCAGAAAGTACTTCGACACAGAGGATAGAAACTGTGCACCTACAATCACTGCCATTGGCTGTTGAGCAGAGGCAGGAGTAGATGGGAAATTGTGCTGTGCAAAGCACACAGTTGCAAAATATGTCACTGGTTGCTGTGATGGCCTGGTTTGTGAGGAAACTGCTTGTCAATGATGTACCGTATTAGCATGTATGGTTCTCTGAGGTATTGCAGAGTGTGTCGACATGATGCATGCTTTATTGAATATCTGCATTCTGAACCCATGCAGCGGTTGTGGTGGTAGGTGCACTTTTTAATGTTTGCGTGCTCTGCCATCTGTCCCTCTGGCTCACTGCTGGTACTGAGCTTAGGTCCATTATTAGCTTTCTGAAATACATCCATTGTTGTTTTACTATGAAATGGGGGCTTTCAATGTCTTGAGCATCATCTGCATCATCAGATGTGTCACCACCACTACCATCATCAGATTCAGAGGCCAAAGGAGTAGAAGGGGTGGGTGATGCAGGGGGTGTGCCAGACTGGAAAACATTCTATACTCCTGTACAAAATGCAATTTACAAGTTGTCTTAATGTAATAAGCAATGTTCATTGCAGACGTTAGTCAAGGCATATTGGCTACAAAACAAAGATAGTTGATCCATTGATGTACATCCAGAAATGTTTTTGTGTTGTAATTACAAACAGACAATGAGACAGACAAAAAAATAAAATCACTTATTTGGAATCTGCAACCTACAAAAAACACAATGTGAGTATTTCATTGTAAACTACATTAGTGGTTCTCTCTTCATTTGCTAGGATTACCAGAGAGCCAGGTGAGCTCACTCTGTAACTGGCCACATTAAACTGCCAATGCGAGAAGGAGTCTGTCCCTGAGATTTGTTGATGGGTATGGCGAAACAAACCTTTAAGGAGAACTGAAGTCTATTGAATTCAAACAGATATTCTGAAGGTATAAGAGGTAATTGTGGCATGAACATGGACCCCCCATGGCCAGAACTGGTAAGCACCCTAGCCTCAACCACATTTGTGTGGAGAATTTTCACTCACAATCTGGTGCCATTACAGAGATTAGGTGGGTTGAGGTTCCGCAGTAATATCACAGGTGCTCCCACTTTGAGAAGTAGTTTGTGGTCAGGAAGGCCAGGACGATTTAAAGTGTTCAAGAACTCAATGGGGTTGTTGACTGTGTCACCACTTTGAACCACTGAGTTTACAGATTTGTACTACATTTTGACTCCTCTGAAAGAATTAATAAGTAATTTATTGATTATGGCAGCCATGTTTTTCTTTGGCTCACATAACCATTCTGTAGATTTCTCAATTAGATTTTTTATGCCAGGGTAAATTTGGGATGTGAGGTCGGCTAGGGATTTGATGACTGTGCCTAGGTTGGAAGGGATGACAAATTTGATCTCAAATACGGGATACTCTCTGTTTCCAATTTTAATAAGCAGTTTGGAAACATATTTCATAATGAAGATATACTATGTGAATTTTTACTTTTCTAACATCTTCGGTTTATGAGATATGGGTATCCATAAAAAAAATCCACCCCCACCCCTTTTACACCTCCCTTAACTGGATTTCCAGAAAATGAAAAAACAAGTGTTTCCCTATTTTTGAAGAAGAATCTAAATACCTATTTTCACATCTGTAACATCTTTGGTTTTTGAGGTATAGGTATCCTCATAAACAAATTCACCTCCCCTTTTCAACCCTTTAGGGTCGTAATTTTCCAAAATCCTTCCGTAGTGGGTGCCTATGTCATGAAAACAATGTACCGCCACACATTTCACTTTCCTAGGTTAAACGGCTGGAGCTGGGTGTTGATGAGTCTGTCATGCCCCCCACCCCCTTTTCGCCACGTTAGGAACGGAATTTCCCAAAATCCTTCCTTAATGTGCTGCCTACGTCATAAAAACAATGTACCTTCCAAATTTCACGTTCCTAGGTTAAACCGTTTTAGGTGAGCGTTGATGAGCCAGTCAGTCAGGACTTCTTCTTTTAAATATAGATTGACTATGGCCCTGGTGCCCATGGTGTACTACTGAGAGCTACAATTCCAAGCCCATATCCAGGGCATCACTAAACTGAATTATTTGGTGGCTCTTATGTTGACACCTCAATAGATCTGGAAAAACTTTAAAGTGACCCTTGTCTGTTGCAGCCTGGGAGGATGGGATACAATCCCACTGCTTCTTGACTCAGATGCTAGGGAAGGTCAGCTTTGGGCTGACAGAAATGAAGTTTCTGACACAGCCAACCCAGTGATGACATACGAAGCATGAGCCACCTTGATTAGTGTTTACATACTTGGAATGCTTGTAGCCAATGTCCAGGTACAACATCTAGCTATTGCCTGGTGCTGTACATTGTTGGTAGGCATGATTTTTGCAAACCCAACAATCGTACAAACTGCTGTAAACCATGCAACATTTCCCTGTTTCCTCTGCCCCTATGTTTAGTCACTGGTCTTGAGTACGTCTTATTTGGTGTATCTATTTGTCTCTGACAGCCATAGTTGTGCATTTTCCAAAACTTGGTAGTGGTATGCTGTGTGATCTACACCAGCCCTAACGCAAGCCGACATGCTTTAATCATGCTCCTCCACTGCAGATGTCTCCTCTGTCCAGGCAGGAGGTTTGTTGAATTACACAACCAATCACCCTCCCACTATACTGACTGATCATCACAACTCTGCAAAACAAATTCCCAGCATGCTGTAAACTCTTTACCCTTCCTTCAAAGTAGCGGTAACAACAAGAATGTAAGTGCTTGTGTCAACCAGTGCACTATAGGTTGTGTATCAGTGTGCTTGCAATCAAGCCACCCCAGACCAAATTCCTACTCCATCCCGGCAGGGAGTGTTTTGCATTACACACCAAATAAGTACGACTTGAATTGAAGTGCTTGTGTCAACCAGTGCACTATAAGTTGTGTGTTAGCATCCTTGGAAACAAGCAAGCCCAAACCAAATTCTGACTCCAATGAGGTAGGTGGTGTGTTGTGTCAAACACCCAATCAACCTGCAACTAATCATACTGATTAATCAAGTGGACTATGTGGGGTTAAAAATAGCAGCCATTAATGAGGTACCTTAATAAATCCTCAAATTGTCTCATGGGTTTTCGTGTGTTGTTTTAAAACAGCCGCAGTCTATTGATTTTAGTGTAGGTGTCACTTAAAGAATTGCATGCTCTTGATTATCAGCAAAGTCGGCTTACTTTGTACAGCCATTTTCATCTTAAATATATGAACACCTTCACAGTTTCAAAAGCGGGACTTGCTCCTCCAGGGGTTATCATTTCATAATGTAGACACATTTCCAGAAACATGAGAAAAGTTATTTAAGAAAGAGAAGGTTTTGGCTGACTTGGACGACACCTTCTGTATGTGAATGCACTCCTCGCTAGTACAGACTCTATAATTAGGTTTTAGATGACACTTAGATGTCACTTCATTAATATGCTTGTGGTCGTTTCTTCTTCCACCTCGCTTTTTCTCTTCGCCCAATCCAGAAAGTCACTTTGTTCAAGCAATTCTGTGACTGGCTGTGAAAGAGCTGTAGATAGTATTTTGGGGGCATCCTTGTAAATGAGTTAAGACGTCTTACTGGTTAGAAAGTCTGCATTCTTTCTTTCAAGTGTGGCGCACGCATTAAGATGAACAGACACGCTTTTCATTATGTATTATGTTGTATATTGAGCGTGCAATAAACTGTTAAGAACGTTCATTCTTTATGATACATACCTAACTGATCTTATTTTCTCTGTGGTTTTCTTGTAGTTGAGGTGGTTGAGGAAGTATTTATTATCAGAGTGGACTCTGTCATCTCCCACCGTTGTTGTCATTATGTTCTCTTCTAGGTTTGCCAATAAATTATGTTTCGTATATTGATGCCTCAATTGTTGCCAGGAGACAGTGTTGTTGACCTCTCTTTTCACATAAACAAGGTAAAGGCAGTTCAATGATGCGTTGGAAGGACTGTTGTGGGAGGCTAGTGACTGGTAGGGGATTGTGTGTGTGAACGTTCGGTTTACTATTTAACCTCCATATGCCATATTCTGTCAAAGATCAACATGAATGGCTTCTACATTAATGGCTGCAACCCACCCCCCTTTCACCTCAATATTATGGCCTGCAATGCGCAACATCTCCACTATACAGCAATGTCAGAGAGGTCATGTGTATGTGATCTATGTAAGGAAGGCATGGTTATCAGAAGTACGACAGACACAAGGAGTACAATGCAAGGGGTGTTTATTGAACAGTATATGGGTGAGAAAAACACCCAATCTAAACCTAAATCTAAGATGGGGCAAGCTACAACCATCAAAGCAAAGAAAACGCTGTCCTAGTGGTGTTGTGTCACAACAAAATGGCCTATACTAATAAACCTATTGCCAAATCCTTACTCTATATAACAAAAGGGTGTGGGACAATGATATATATAACAAAAGAGAGTAGTGGGAACTGAAGTGTCCAAAAGGGTTTCGGTAGTTCAGGACTGCTGAACTAGTACACTCCCATCCCCACGTTACATCACAGCATCACGGGACAAGGAGGAACAGTGGCATGACTGTGAGCACCCCTTGAGTCTATAGGCACCAGGAAGCAGTTTCTTCAGAAATGGCAGGATCCCTCGAATCAATGGGCCTCATTATGAGTATGCCGGTCTGGCAACAACGGTGCCAGTAAGCTACCGGCACCGTTGTTACTGGACCGGCATACTGTGAGTTCTGCGTACGGGTGCCATCCATAACTTGAGGGTTGTATATATGACTAAAATGTCACAGGAGAAGAGAGAAGGGGGATACTAGGGATTCCCTTTGCATTCCACATAAGGTGGTATGTGTCAATCGCTCATAGTATAATGTTTTTGGAGGGATACAAAGTATCCCTCTATCCGTACAAACTGTAGTAAGGATGAAGAAAAAATATCAAAGGACAACCCAAAGGGTTGCCAGCAACACTGCCCATACGGAGCTGTGTTCTGCAAAAAGTAAAACACAGATGCCTTAAAAGAGATATGGAGGAAAGTAAACTCTATAGTAAAGGTGAAACACAGAGAACAGATATCCAAAGGTCAGAGCAAATAAGAAAGAATTACTGGAAAAAGACTCCACTCATTCACGATGGAAAGAAAAAAGTCCAGATGTCCAGCAAAAACTGCAAGTGGTCTCAGAAGGAGAGGGGATGAAGCATAAACATGATAACTCTCCCTAACAGGCCCTTTAAGTCCTAAAAGAGAAAGAATTCCTTGCTAAGACATTTTGTTTTGAGATGAGTTACGCAGTACTTCCATCAATGGGAAAAAAATGTTGTTCGAAATAAAATTGTGAAACATATAAACATCCTTTCTGGGACAAGGTGCACAGTTTAATCAAAAACAAGAAGCGCTGATACGATTTGTGGCAAAAAGTACATGCGCAATTTGGGTTTTGTAATTTTGTATTTGTTTAGATTTCTAAAGCGTTTTTACCAACGCACTGTACATATTAAAAAGCAATACAATATTCAAGTGGTAATAACAAATTAAATTAGTAAAAAATTAAAGGTCAGTTCAAAAGACGGGAGTGAAGATGGGATTTAAAATGAGTACCGAATAGGAGGTAAGAAGAATAGACAGTGGATGAGAGAGTGTTTAGGTGCAAGAAATAAGAAAGATTGGAAGTGAGAGAAAGCACAAGGAGGAGGAAGGACAGTAACCAGGAACTGAGGTTGCCAGTGAAAGAATGGGAAGGAATGTAGGAGATAAGAGAGGAAAGATAAACAAGAACAAGGCCATGGATACACGTAAAGACAATAGTGAAAAAGGAGACTGGTGTCAAAAGGAAGAAAAGAAATAGAAAGAAGAGAGGGATTGTTGGGAGTACGCGTTGAAAGAGAAAGAAAAGACAAATGGCAGATTTATAAATGGAACATAGAGGAGTAAGATGGAAAATAAAATGAGCAATCAGCAAAGCTGAGCAATAGTTAATCCGAGAGAAGATGAGAGATACAATGACGACTTTTTTAGCAGAGAAGGACAGAGAGGGCGAGCAGGGGTGTTGCTAGGTCTGGAAAAGATCAGGGGCTAAGCTAATGTCGGGACTGGCGGGACTCGGGGCTAGCTAGCATTTTGGTTCTAGCACCTGAGCTTCTACCCGGGGCTACACCAAAAGACCTGGGGATATAGCCCCCTTGGCCCCCCTAGCAACGCCTCTGGGGGCGAGCATGACGGATGTTATGGAGATGAAAACGACAGACCTCGGCAGAGTGAGATATGTGCGAAGAAAAGGATAGGGAAGAATAAAAAATAATACCTAATTGCAGAAACGTACTGTAGTCATACAGCATCCACAAGGAACCAGGTGAGGTCCACCTTTATAACAGGATCTTAGTCCACCAGGATTAGGGTGCTTGAAACCACGGATTACGATAATCTAGATGGAGTGGAAGGGATGCACACAGAGGACCACTTATGGGATGAAGGTCCTGCACTGCCTGTACATGGTGAGTGTTTCAGAGACATTTCCAGGGCCTAATTACACGTTATATTGTGTCTTGCAGAATAGTGGGTGAATGTTGGAAGAAGGGGTGTACGTGTTGAAGAAACTGTTGTTCAACAAGGATGTGTTGGAATTGATCAGCAGGGGTGGAAAGGTCTATATGGAACTCTGGAGATTTCCCGGTAGACCTTTACACTCTGGGCCTCTTTTGTCTGGTATTTCCAATTTTTCCCATAGGAAAATGATGGGGCTTGCTGAAAATGTGTAACATGGGGCCACTTTGAAAATTATTTCTTGGGCCTCTTTTGGTTCCCAGTCCACCCCTGCGATCCAGTCCTTAGGGCCAGAAGTTCACATTAGCCTCCTATTGGAACCACTGGGCCATATTTCTGGGAAAAATGTCCAGGATTTAAGCACCAGAGTTGGTTGTGTGACAAACGCCATTTTTCTCCAACAAGCTTTGGCCAAAGATCGGGGAGGCCACGCTTGGGACAGTTCACAACCTCATTGTTGATACCCCGAGATTTTAGAAAAAGGCCAGGAGTACCCAGTCTGCCCTCCCTTTATTTGTCCGTTTCTGATATTAGTTAAACAATATGTATGGCTATTAGGGGAAGAGGCAGAACTTCTGCAAATTGCGATTTGGTTTAACAGGAATGGACTTCCCCTTTTTGGCAAAGAGTGCAAAGTCAATCTTTGGGGATTTGGAAGACCTCAATTGACGCGATGGCAACAGGAGCTGTGGAATCCCTGATGACCATTGAGCAAATGCCATAGATACTAGGCATACAGATAAATGAGGGTGCTGCACAGGGAGTACACCAACATCTTAAGGGAGAGCAATGTAATGGTGCTGGAGTACTGAGGCCTCGAGGGAAATATGCTTTCACGGAGTGAAGTGGTGTCAAATGTAGAGGATGTGCCCAACTACAAGCAGGAAGTCTTTCTTGGAAGTGAATTGTGAGCTCGAGAAGAAGTCACCACTTTTTTACATAATGAAGATAGGCACAAGACCAACACCAACACCATTAAAGGGGGGCGGGGCTGGTTCCCTGAGCATGTCAGTGATGTCATCAATGACATTTGTGATGTCATCTTTGATCTCCTGGGTGTTAGTCTTAGCAGTGGACAGTGGTGGCGCAAGTTAGGGTTGCGTAGCTTACCCTAACTGGCAAATTTCAGAGGTTTTTTCAGTTTTACCTGTAATCATAGCGTCCCTGTAACAAAGTTTTTCCATTGAATTTCATTGGTTTTTATTAGTGCAACTTAACCATAACGTCCCCTTAACTAAGTTTTTTCATAGAATTTCATAGGTTTTTATTAGTGCAATTTAACCATAAAGTTCCTTTAACAAAGTTTTTTCATTGAATTGTATTTTTTTTGTTTGGTGCAACTTACCCATAACGTCCCTTTAACAACGTTTTTTCAATGAAATTCAAAGGTTTTTATTAGTGCAAATTAACCATAAAGTCCCTTTAACAAAGTGTTTTCATTGAATTGTATAGGTTTTTATTGGTGCAACTTAACCATAACGTCTCTTTAACAACGTTTTTTTTCAGAGAATTCCATGGATTTTTACCAGTGCATGCTATTTTCCTACAACTTACTAATATCATACGTACCCTAATCGATGAAACGGGGGATAACGGCCCGGCAGCCCAAGTTATCGGCCCAAGCGAAGTGTGTCTGTGTGCACCCTGATGCCTGTGGGCATCTGCGCATTATAAATAAATAAATAAATATCGAGGACTCCAGACCATTATCCTCCTTTGCAGCCCCTGCAATGGCGGATACAAGCCATTAGCACCCCTGGTTCCCAAAGCGAGAACTCTGAGTGCTAAAAAATAGATGTTTCTTCCTACAGTGGGACGCCTGCGCCGTCCCACTGTGGGAAGGAAAATCCTTTCCAAGATGGCCACCATGGAAAGAGAAGGTGGAGCTCAGTACAGAGCCCTTCTTCCCTTTCCATGGCAGCCTGCAGAAGGTAAAGTCAGAACCCTATGACCATATTACCACAAGCACATTTTTTTCCCTTTCAAACCCATCCTACCTTCGAATAACTTTATAGCCGGTTCAAGGTGGACTTGTCAAAAAATAAAGTGAAGTGTGTCTTTGTGCGTGCTGATGCCCGTGGGCTTTGGCGCATTATAAATAAATAAATAATGAGGGCTCCGGACCATTATCCTCCATTGCAGCAACTGCAATTGGGGATAAAGGCTATTAGTACCCCTGGTTCCCAAAGCGGGAACCCGGGTGCTAAAAAATAGATTTTTCTTCCTACATCAGGACACCGAGTACAGAGCCCCTCTTCCCTTTCCATGGCAGCCTGCAGAAGGCAAAGTCAGAACCCTAAAACCATATTATGACAAGCACATATTTTTCTCTTTCAAATCTATCCTACTTTCGAATAACTTTATCACATAGCCGGTCCCAGGTGGACATGGCCACTTTAACACCATTTTGCATCCCTCGCGGTCAATGCCAGTAGCCAGATTGTCCAGGTCATGACCTTATACCATGGCCCGGACAATCTGGCCACTGCCCATGGCCACAGAATACCTCAGTCACCAAAGGTATATCACTATTTTTTGTACCTACATTATGAAGCTTGTAAAAAAATAAAACACAGGCACGTTTGCAAAACCATGCTTTCAGGTGCTTGTCAATGCTCCTTACACAAGTTTGCTGGAAATCCACCCATGTTTTATTTTTCAAAAGTGTCAAATGTATGCACATACAATAGTCATATAACTTAGCCCCACTTGACAAAATCCATTCAGACTTCACAAAAACGTGTATATCTAGATCTAAAATGTTTTTGCAAACGTTTGTGTAGATTAGTCAAATTGCACATTTATAAGCCTTTACAATATTTTGGGACCCCCCCTCTAATGTTGCCACCTCTTGACAGAATCCCACCAAACTTTGCAAAAACATTGATATCTAGATCTATAATCGTTTTGCAGACCTTTGTGTAGATTTGCCAAATAGCATCACATTTATAAGCCTTTATAATTGCATAATTTCATGCAGTTCCATTAAGTGGCGCAAAAGTTATAAGCCATTCAAGAACTGCTTTCCACCAACCCTGTAATGCAGAGGTCTCAGCGAACTTCACAGGACTGTTCCCGAACATCGGTACTGTTCGCAGACTTTTACGGTGGAAAACACCTGGTTTATTTTGCTTCTTGCAGCCATATCCCATCCCATCCTCATCACCCCTCGCTTCCCCAGAGATTATTTGATAAATTTGACAAGTGCAATGTTGTGTTTTTTAATATGTTTTTACTGCGATGTCTGCGGACACCGGCCACTGTCCATGAATCCAAGATGGCGGGCGTTTCCAAACATCTGACGCACTACACGCTTTTCACCATCAATCAGTGGGCATGCCCGATGTCCACGGACACCACGTTGCCTTCTAAGCCAATCGGAGTCCTGTCCGCGGAGCGAACAGGGAAATATGTCCGTAGACAGGACACAGATATCACAAATTGTTTTGACTTACTTTTTGGTCATTTAAAAAAAACTACTGGACAGGTTTACACCAATTTAACAAAAGCACGCTTTCGGGACCAAGCCGCCGCTCCTGCCGCACATTTGGTGCAAATCGGTCCAGCGGTTTTGGCTGTAGGCGTGAGCAAACGTTTTTCCCATTATGTCTATGGAAAAAAAAAAAGATTTGGGAACCCCCTACAACTTTGCCCCCCCCCCGTGACGAAACCTCAGCAAACTTGGCAAAAAGAATTCCGAGTGCACCATATACTTTTTTTGCAAAGTTTGCTGCGGATTCGTCCAGGGGGAGTGAAGTTATAAGCCACCCAAAAAGTGCTATTCCTATGAGTTGAGCAACTTAACCATAACTACACGGACGCTACCGCAGGCCGTGTAATATATATATATATATATTTATATATATACAGAAATACATGTATAATTAGCACTGCACAAGTGTGTATGGAAGAAAGCATATGGACCATATGATGCAAATGTTGGCTAGCAGTATTGGAGGTTACGCGACGTGGTCTCAATTAAAGGGGAAACTGTATACAATGTTCTTGTAGGGATACCCCCTTGCATGTTTGACCAGAAAACACTGCAAACAAAAAAGCTGAGACAAAGGAAAACCTGTGTTTTCTTTCTCCAGTTTTGGATATTTGTTGGTGTTAAAGCACCAGCTATGGGCCAAAACTCGTACAGCGAGGGAGAAATGGCATATGAGGAGGGACACAACAAAAAGAAACGTCTGGTGTGCAGTTGTGTTCTGGATGGCTTTCGACCAGACATTTCTTTTTGTTGTGTCTGCAGTAGGTACATGGGCGTACTACTTTTGTAACATTGCACCAGTGCTGAATTGTTATTTAATTTTGCATTACTAGTGCCAATGATTTTATTATACCTATTTAATCTCTGAGTGCAGCCTCCATTCTCTTTTAAAATGAGGAGGGATACACAGCGTGTAGGTGTTTTTTGGTTATTTGCCCACCCATTGCCTGCCCATGGCCATGCTAATCCCTATGGTAATTCCCATCCAGTTCCTGCTCCTCCTCAACCAACATACCTCCTCATGGTAACTCTTTGAGCTAGCTTTACAAAACCTTGCCATCAAACTTTGGGTTTGAAGTGCCTGCCAGTGTTATTTCAAAGTAGTGTTCTGACTTAATTGGAGATGTAAACATGCTACTGGGGTAATACAAATGTCTTAACCAGGTCTGCCTTCAGCCACTCGTTGTATAAGCACTACGTGTGTCTTTCCCTGAAGTTCGAATAAAAACAAGCATTGGTAAAGCCAACAGTTTTGGATTGCGTATAAGTACTAGGCATTTGCCAGGCACTACTATTATATACCCAAATATTCGCCCAATTTTGCAGCTGCTACCATCGATGGCCAGTTAATACCGCTACAGCATTGCATGGTAAATGCCTTTCCCATGCCTACTTAAAGCCAAAACAGTCGGCATGGCCAAAGCTTGTTTTACTTTTAATAGGAGGAATCTGTGATTATGGAAGGCCCAACCTCATGCTGTATGCACAGAGGTCAGGTAAGTGGCAATGCACACATACACTTTCTCGCACGCAGCGCATGGCTAACAAAATACATCTCCATCTGCTTGCTATGTCTGAATGGGTTCCTCCCCTTCCGAGCATCCGACCCTTTATTCACTCCATGCATGTTACGTGAGGAAGGCTGCCACTCGCTCATGTGACTCGGGATCCTTGTATACAGCACAGTGTCTTAGGAAGCACATAGCAACTTCTAAATCTAAAGAAGTGAGCGATATGTAATATAAGATATGTCACCGTGCATAACCAGATGCCTTGCTTTTGCGAAAGCCACATTGATGTGTCTCAGCGTTCTGCGAATGGCCCATGGAAACAAATTGGCTACAACATCCTCGTGCACATTTCCGCGCGTTACTGCTGCTTCCAGGCTCATCACTGTGGGGTGGGTGGGGCGCATTCGGCGAACTCTGGGAACAAGTCAGACAGTGGCATGTTGTGCTCTATTGCCAGACTGTGCAAGGTAAAGAGCCGTCTCACAATGAGGCACATTATGTTTTAATATAACACATTGCCTCCTGAAATCGTCTTCTTTAGCAAGACAAAGGTCAGCTCGATAGTAAACCGACATGGAAAGCGGGCAGCAATTCACCACACCTCTGCTTTATTCCATGGCCATAAAATAGAGGGCAGCAACCATGACTCCAGGGGCTGCGCACTGTCCTCTATTTGTTAGGACACCACAAAGCATCATCACAGCATAGCGCCCGGAGCCCATGTAAATGTCAACGCAGCGCACTGGAGGGCGCTGTCAAACCAAGTGATATAACATTGCGATTTGTGGAACGTATACGGCAGTATACTTATTTTTTTACTTCATAAACGACCCCTCTCCCTCTCACAAGCAGTCCCCTTTTTTGCTATCTTCATTTAGTTTTGAGCAGCGCGGGCTCCTCCAGTCAAGCCACCAGTGCCATTACAGCAGGAAGGAGTGTCATATTTCGGGAAATGAGTTCCCACGTGCTCACTTAGCGTAATTTCACGTTACCAAAGCATGGCGAAACACGCCACTATTTCTCTTTCACTATTTCGCATGCTTTATTTTTTTTGAGGTGACAACAAAATTCATATCTGCGCTATTGTGCTATTCACTGAGGAGCCATTTTCGTGCAGGCTCACAGACCTCATCATGTCTAGCGGACTCATTTGCAGACGCAGGGAAATTGTCCTTCCAGTTCATAACAATCAGGGCTGATGACCAGGTCATCTGCACCTTCATAGAATAAAGCACCTGCTTCCAGGAGAGCCGACTTTTGAATTTCCCGTGGGGGTGCCGGTGAGCATATATTTACGTTCCATTCAAAGGATGGGAAGAATTGGTGCAGATTGTCTTCGCGGGTGTGTGCCCAGGGTGCCCACCCAAGCCCCGGAGCACCCACGTACTCGGAGCCCCTGCCTGCTTCTAGGCACGACAAGTAACATGCAGTGGTGGACTGGCCCACAGGGAACTCTGCAGATTTCCTGGTGGGCCTCTTGAGTGTGGATACCCTGGTTTTCTGTTCATTTTACCCTCTCTCTCAGACATCCTACAGACCTCCCTCCCATCTTTCCTCACCCCCCACATCCCTTTGTTGAATGAATTCAATTGAATTAGTTTGTAATTCCATTAAAAAAAAAATAATGTTTAAGCGCTCACACAGCCCGCGGACATCGAGGCGCTGTTACAGGAATTGTTTGTTTTTTAGTTGTGTAATCGTTTTTTGTCTTAGTTGCATGTTAATAACGCGCTTAAATACCCAGGTGCGGGCTATTGAATGCACCAACGTTCTTCTTGCTCCCAGGGGTGGCCTGGAAAACAAATGTGGCCCTGGAAATGTGTTTACACCATTCAAGCAAACTCTACCTCCCCCCTAAGTACGGTTTTGTGGGCTTTTGTGGGAAATCGGGATACGTAGTGAATTTTAAAGCGTATGTGTTACTACAAGGGTCCTGGGAGGATAGCTCAGCGGCAACGTGCTCGCCTTGGAAGCAAGACGACAGGGAGCAACACAAATTCGATCCCCAGGTCCGCGCTTAGAAACCTCTGGGTATTAAGCATGTTATAAATAACCTATCATATCAATGGGTGAGGCTTTGGAACACACGTCAGTTACCATTAGTGGGGGAGAATGAAAACCATACACACTAGAATTAGCAGTATTAAACACAAGGTCACTCGTTAAACACTGTACCGAAATTGCTGATCTAATGGTAGCAGAAAATCTAGATATCCTCTGCCTCTCTGAAACATGGCTTAATGATACAACTAATCATGCAGCATTATTAGCTACCCCCACGGGCTATACTATAGCCAGAACTGATAGGGAAGAAGGGAGAGGGGGGCCCAGCATTTATTTTCAAAGAAACATTAAATGTACATGCAGTTCGCCAAAGTGCTATTGATCATTGTGAATATACACTTGTTAAACTATCGCTAGATTGCAACACATCTGCACCTTTTCTGAATGCCTACCGTCCTCCGTATGACACTCTTCTATTTGAAGAGCATCTGTTATCAATATTAGGTGACCTCATAAAGAAAGTGAGTTATGCTCTCATACTTGGAGATTTTAACCTGTGGACCTATGATAATAAGGATCAGGAAGCTAACTCTATTATGACAGCTTTACAAGCTATTGGCCTGTCCCAACAGATAAAACAATCTATGCATAGAGAAGACCAAACATTAGATTGGTTACTACCTTTTAATCCAAGTATGGAAAATGTATCTGTTTCCCCTTGCCCATGGACAGACCATTTTCTAATATCTTTTGACCTTACTCTGCCAGAAAAATGGAAGAAGGTTAACCTTCGTCTCAGACCCATCACACAAGTCAGGAATCTACAGAAAGTCTCATCAGAGACATTTGGTAATTTAGTTCTTCCACTTTTAAAAAAAAACTTAATACCCACCACTGAAACCTCATTACTTACTGAGAGGTTTCATAATACTAATAAGATGGCTATTGACATATTAGCACCCCTCACTGTAACCAACATTAAAGAGGAATCATGTGGAAAAACCTGGTTCTCAGAGCACATTTTGAAATATAGAAGACAGAAGAGACTAGCAGAACTGGGGTCAGATTACAGAAACTTTGCCCCGGTGCAAGTGCAGAGTTTGCACAGTATTAGCACTAGGGCATAGTTTGCCCTATTTTTTAAAAAAAACAATGGGACACATTAGAAAACTATTGCACCTCGGCAAGTGTAGTTTGGCAGGCGACAAACACCAGGGCAAAAATTGCCCTCGGGCAAAAAAGGTAAATTTTCAATGCATTATTGCAACAGGGCAAGCTTTGCCCTAGTGCTAATACGGAATGGTATTAGCACTAGGGCAAACTTTGCCCTGGTAATAAAATGCATTGCAAATGTATCTTTTTTGCGCTTAGGCAATTTTTGCCCTGGTGCTTGTACCATGCCAAACTGCACTTGTCATGGTGCAATACTTTTCTAATGTGTCCTATTGTTTTAAAAAATAAGACAAACATTGCCCTTGTGCTAATGGCGTGCAAACTTTGCATTTGAACCAGGGCGAAGTTTCTGGAGAGCAAAACCATGTGAGGTTACGTTATCATCATTGTGAGGTTACTTTATCATCATATCTGATGGAAGCATCCAAATATAAACAAGCCATATTGTATGCCAAGTGCACTAGCTTTGACAACAGAATAGACAAGGCCACATCCAGCCAGAGGAATTGTTTGCCATCCTAAAAGAACTGGAAGATAAGAGATGTGCCCCTTCTACCATCACTGGAAGTAATGAGTGGTGCGCTGAAATCCAAAAAGGTGTCTTGGCCAAATTAAACTCCACAAGGAGACAAACAATAAACAGCTTGCAAAAATTGATAGCTGACCCAACTGTGTGACTGTAAATAATGTACAGCTGACTCCCTCTGATAGACTCCCGGAATTTTGCTTTGATCAGATAGATCCCACTGACATAATAAGGGTGATGAAGAAGTTGAAACCGACAGCATGCCCAAGTGAAGTTTGGCCTGCAAGTATAATTAAAGAATCAATAGATCATCGGGCACCCTCTCTTACAGAAATGTTAAACTCCTCCTTTCTCACAGCCAAAGTCCCGCGTCCCCTTAAGGAGGTTTGGATGTAACCTATTCTCAAAAAATATTATCTGGATCCTACGGTGGTGAGCAATTATTGCCCCATTACTAATGTCCAGGTTCGCCTAAAGGTGATGGATAGGATATCTAACAACAACTGCAGAAACATGTTGACGCACATGGACTACTGAGCTCTCGTCAGTCAGACTTTCGGGCACAACATGGCACAGAGACTGCCATTTTGGACCTGAAAGCTAGTCTCGCAAATATAGTGGATAATGGCAAAATTGCACTGCTGATGCTGTTGAATCTCCCAGCAGCGTTTGACTTTATAGATTATGGCTTGCTATTAGAAAGGTTGAGAACATTTGGTAATTGCTCGGACCATGCAGTCTCCTGGCTGGCTTCTTTCTTGGGCCCCCGTCAGACAAGAGTTATGATTTGTGAATTGCATTCTCTTCCTGAATGGTTGACTTGTGGAGTTCCTCAGGGAGCCTGGCTCGCTCTTATATTGTTTGATATTTACATGCGCCCACTCTTTGACCTCCTGGACACCGCTGGCTTGGGTTATACAAACTATGCTTACGACACCCATGTATTTCTGGCACTTAGTGGAGATTATGGGACAGACGTGATGAGGTTTAATCAGATATACTCACTGATTCAAACGTGGATGGCGACAAACTCAGTAGCCCTTAATGGTGGAAAAACAGAGCTTATGCTAGTGGGCTCTAGTTAACGCCCAAAAACATTGGACCCTGATTATATGCAGTTTAGGATCAGTGACTAAAACATTTAGATTAGCTCTTGTGTTAAAATTCTGGGAGTCCACCTATTAAACAACATACCCTTCATGTCAAATCGTCTTGCTCATTTACTGTTATACGGATCAGGCAGATAAAACCCTATCTTTCCACTCCCAACATCTCCATGCTTGCGATAGCCTTAGTAAACACCAGAATTGGCTACTGTAATAGTCTTCTGGTGGGCACATCCAAGAGCAATATCAGAACCTTGCAAACTGGCCAAAATTGAGCCGTTACAGCTGTAAGTGGGCTAACAAGGACAGATCATACTACACAGGCAAGAAGATCCTTGCACCGGCTTCCGGTCTGTTATCGGATATCCCTGTGAGGGTGGACCTCGAGGCAGGAAGAGCCTTTTGCTAGGAGTCCGTGGGTGAAGAACTCATGGAAGGCCTAACTCCTTCCCAATCCAAAAGAACGTAAGGTCCAGACAAGTAGCAAGGTTTAACAGGGGTTTATTACAACCAACAACCCACAGGGATCTCATGCACGGCAGCAATTCCGGGCACCTCTCAGGGAAACCTGGCTCGCAGGCCAGTTTTGATATCAAATGGCGTTATGACTTGCGCACATTCCAGGCCTTCTCCAAAACCCTAACTCCACTCTGGATAGGCTGTTGAGTGGTAGTTCCCCTATATGAGCCCATATAGAGGTTAATTCATTGGACCAGGACACGTCAGGTGTCAGGCTTGGACCATCCCCAAAAATTGCTACTAACTAATTGTTACAGTGTGTGGACCGTATGATTGGTCAGTGATCCTGGCTACCCACCCCTAGGGCCATGAATTTTGATTGGTGGACCCGTGGGCCCCAAGCCTGGGACAAACTCTGTTCCCAGCCCACAAGACACCTGTTCAAGATGCATGTGCAACTATGTGTCCGTGAGGTGAAACTATGTAACAGCATCATTACCGTGTGTGGACCATCATTGCCATGAGCGAGCTCCGTTCACGGCGCAGAACTGTACCTTGTGTGTAACAAATTTGTTGCGATCATTGTCTGGTCCATGAGATGGTTGGCTCTACCCCATCACCAAATCTTGTCTCTTCATCAGCCCTTCCGGATCACGTCCTCAGAGACCAAGATTGTGAGCTATGGCGCTCTTAATTATTCTGTATTTTACAGGGAATGGGCTCCCTTGCAGCTTGTGTTACTTTGGGTCAGAGTGAGGAATGTCATTTGCACCATTACGACCTTGGCAGTGGCTTCATTTTCACTGCAGTGGTTCTGCTTGCACACCATTCTGTGGCTTCAGGTTTTCCTGAGACTCTTATGGCCTACTACGATTTATTAAGCCATGGTTTGGCTTCTAATGTAAGCGTCTTTCATGGTGTCCATAGAATAGTGTGCTATGGCTGTCAGGTCCCTGGAGTGCTCCTGCCATGCCATAAGGTTATTTGCATATAGCCATCTGCAAGCATTACACGTGCCCTCCTTGCTTCTTGTGTACCTGCATTCCTGCGTTGCTGTGGCAAGCTAATGGCAAAAATAATAAACATACAGACAGTATGTACATGTCACTGTTCTCTGACTCATACAATTGTACGCATGTGTTCTTCATGTAGGTGGGTGTGTGAGTGTCCCGAATGCACAGATGGCCCTTGTGCTTCATGTGTGATGTAGATATGTTATTGTGGTGTCTCTAACAACTTGAGGCATGGCCTCTCGGCGCCTGTAGTTGATTCAGTCCATGTAACTGTCTCCGGCTCTCTCTTGCGCATCTTCGTCCACTCTGGGAAGGATTTGCATGGTTCCTGGGTTACAGGGTCTGTGAGAGGGTACCTCTTGTTGTAGTTGTACATTGGGGAAGCAGAGGGAATTGGTGTGAGCTCATATGATCGGTGGCCATATTGTCTTTGGTGCTTCTTCCTGTTTGTGGGTCTTCCAGGACGAGAGCCATATTCTGACCTTCCCTCTTTAGTCTATCCTCTGGTCGAGTTGTCGACCACACCTCCACAATCTCTTTTGTCCTCTGTCAAATGCCATACCTTTGTTATTTCTGCCAGGTGGCCATAGTAGTTGACGTGATCTTCAAATGACCAGTACATGTAGACGCATCGGCCTTCTGGTTTGCACCATACCCACTTCCCTACGTACTTCTTCCGGTTGCGTGGATTTTCTACCTTTATCCCAGGTGGTAATATGACAGATTCTGCTATCTTCTTTCTTAGTCTCTCTCTCACTATTGCATCCATTGCTTCCCCGTTCTGGAGCTCCATTAGTACTTGCATGTCAACTACTTCTTCTGCCATTTTCTGGCACCTTCCAATACATATTTTTATGCCGCACAGGGATGCTATTCCCAGTATTATTCCCCCCGACTATCACCTTCAGTTCATCAGCCAGCCAGGAAGGCATCCATGACCAGAGATAGGCGAACCAGCTCTTGTACTTCCCTGTTCCCTTTGTCTCTTCTTCCATTTTTGCATGCATCTGGGCTAGTTAAGAATCTGCATCTGAGAGTGTTCCATTGTCTTCGACGTTGGCAGGTGCGAAAGTGAAACAGGAACTCCCTATCTATGCGCAAACCCCTTCTTCCATAACTGTGAGGAGATCCAGAACAAATCTATTCTGGAGCACTACCAATCTTATTGCTCTGAGCTCTTCTTTGATTGTGTTGAACTTGTTCACCGTTGAGTTTATGGTCACCATCAGCTCGAAGCGGGTAATATGCAACCACTTGGCGTTTGCATATATCTGTATTCCAGGTATTAGTGATGCAAAGAACATTTGTATTTTGCTGAATAATCTGTGTGATCAGGTACTTCATCGATTGCTACTTCCGATCTTCCCCATAAGTAATTTCCCCCTCTCTTCACCCTGATCAGTGGTTTCTCTTGGTTAGCGTTATTCGGTTGCACAGTTGCTGCAGTGTTGAGCAATCTTTTCTTCTTTTTGTTTGTCTGCATTTTTGGGAACTCATCGAGCTTGACATCCTTCCTTGGCACTACTAAAGAGGGCATGTTGACGTGTGCTAGGCAGCATATTCCTCCCCAGTTTGGTGGTAGCTTGTCATATGCCTTTGCTCTGCAAGCTGAATAGTGGACCATCAGTACTGCTGGTCCTGCTCCCATTTCTGGTATTGTTTTTATTCTCTTGCATCCAACGCTTTCTGCTACCTCTTCTTCTCCATTGTGTTCATAACACAGCGTTGGTGTAGTAAGGGAAATTATCGACATGGGTCGAACTTCGTTGTCCACCCATGTCACCAATTTTGCTCTTCTCTCCCGCTCTTTGACGCATTTATCATTTTCTTCTTGCACCTTGTTCACTGCTGCCTTTGCTAGGGTTAATGCTTTACTTCCCACCACAGTGTCTTCCCATCCTTCGTCTGTGCATACTTGTCCATAAATCAGTATCTGTGGTCTCTGCCAGCACCACGGCTCTCCTCCTACTTCCCTTGCTCTCCATTTGCATGGCAGGTATTGCAGTGTGATCATATTTGCTTCTCCTTTCTCAGGTCCTTCTGTTATTGACTGCAGTCCCTCACTTAGTTGTCAGTAATTGTTCATCATAGGTAACGTCTTAATATAATTGTCCTCATATGGAAAGGCTGCCTTAGACATTCACTTTAATGTGGCTGCTCTTCCTTGGAAACGTCCTTGTGTTTGGAACATTGTTAGATACATCAGACATTTTGCTGTTGCTGCAGGTATCTCTGTTGCTACAAAGGTTCTGTACGTGCTCATGGCATAGGGGATTAATGAGCAGACATAACAGCTCTCCCCGGTGGTGTCCCTACCAATTCTAGACATGTGCTTGTACCAGATGTTGTTTGTTATATGTGCTGTGTCTGTGAGATATGTGTCAACTCACTACATGTCTGTTTCAACACGGCACTTACCGCTTCTTACCTTATCAACAGTGTCTTCAATCCCACCTGACATGGTAGTCTTTGCTGCTTGGGTTGGAGAAGTGTTAGTGTGGGAGACAGCAGTGACATGCAAAGTAAAGTACAGCTGCCAGAAGACAGTACCTAAGAGCACAATGGATAATAGTAGCCACACAATAATCATTACAATCTGTATTGTTTGTACCATAATTACTTATGCCGCTATTGAGTAGCTGATGAGATGATAAAGTTACCTGCCTGAAAATCGAGAGAAGATGCGTTATTGTATTAGTATTTGTGAGCAGTATTTAAGCTGCATGTACTAAATAATCACTGAGTGCCCATGCAAAGATCTCTTCCCAGATTATCTTTAGAGAGGAGTTTCGCAACGTTGGAAGGACATGGTATGCACTGTGTTCAATTTGTGGATATGCTTGACCCAAATACTCTATGAATACCAGGAAGTAAATCTCAGGGGAACATGCTCTAAAATGGCAAGGTCTTCTTATAGCATGGACATATTGGTTGGAGAATGCTTCGAGCGGTCAATAGGAGATAACATCAGACAGTCCTCTCTAACAATTGTATCACAGTTGCAACACCCTGCATGTGCGAGAAAAGAAAAATGTTAAGACATTGTTACTGCTGTAGTCGGTGCACGACCTGCGTGTGTGGAAAATAATGTTAAACCGTGTTACTGCAGTCAATGTGCACTTGTCTTCTTTGATTCTTCTGAAGGGGTGTGTTTGGACAGGGAATGGACAAAGTTGTTTCAGGGGATCAGTGGCCTTTGTTGAGAAGGGATGGTGTTTCTCTCTATTCGAACTAACATTGCTGTGGATATTTCGGTGGCTTGGGAGCATCTGAACATTGGGTGGCCAGTATTCTCTAGTTCATGGGTATTGAGGACTTTTGTGTTTTCTTGTGAATCATCAATAGTTGCAGCATTGGCCCTGTCAGTTTCTGCAGTTGCATGTTGGGGCAAGGCCGATGCTTTGCAGGGCTTGATGTCCTGGATATGATTCCAGACTGACTTCCTTTGCAGCTTTACTGCTCTATCTGTTATGGCCTCAACAATGTGTGGGCTAGTAAAGCGGGCGCATTCCAGCACCAGACACAATTCTTAAGAAGGACTATATCTCCTACTTGCACAAGTAATTCCTGATGTGTTTCCTGTTTCGGGGCATTAGTATCTTTTTGTATGTTGTCTTCAGGCCTGCCCTGTGTTCGCTCTATCTGGCGAGTGATAAAAGAAGTGCTAGGAACCAGTGAAGTTCTATAGTCATACATTTCTTGTCCAATACATCAGCCACATTTTCACAGTCCTTCAGTGCCCTAATGGGAGGAGCCAATGGGAGGTGCATGAGCCATCCTATCACCACCTTGCGGGGTGTTAAATGGTGGTCAGACCCTGGTTTGTTGCGCTGTTCGAACAGAGCCAATGGCAAACAATGCAACCAGTTTTTCTTGGTGCTTTGCTGAGCCTTTGCAATTTGTTCCTTCAGAAGTCCATTGAGGTGTTCACACACCCCATTTGCTTGCGGGTTGTGCGCACATGCAAATTTGTGTTTTATTCCTAGCAGGGTGGTAATGTGTTGGAAATTTCATTGGCGAAGTGAGGAATGTTGTCAGACTGCAGGACCTCACAAACGCCCCATCTTGGGAATACATCCCAGACTAGAAATTTTGCAGCTCGGAGAGCGTCAGCGTGGGAACAGGGTACAGTCTCCACCCATCTTGAGAAGGGGCAGACAACCACTATCATGTAGCGGTATCCTTGACATACTTGGATCATGTCCATATAGTCAACATGGACATGCAGGAATGGGCCTTTGTGTCTGGGTATGGCTCCTCTCACAACTCTTAGGGTATGGCCAGCGGTGAACTGCTGGCACGTCAAACAATTACTGATACATTTTGCCACATGTTCATTTAGATTGGGATAGAACCATGATTCTCCAATGCGTGCAGCAATGACTTCTTTTCCTGTAGTGTAGGGTGATGCAACTGCGTTAGTGCTGTTTTCAGAAACGCAGGTGGCATGACGACCTTCCCTATGTTGTTTTGTCAACATAGGGTATCTGTAGTGGACAGTAAACATCATCCCTTTACCCAGAGTTCCTTCTCATCCCTTGGTGCAGCCCCCTGCAGTTCCATTATCCGAGGTGGTAGGTGATATTGTAACCTTCGCTCAACAACATCTGCCTCATTCCCGCTCTTTATTTTTGTGTCCCCTTCTGATCCCACATCTCCCCAAAGTATCATGCACACTTTGCCTCATGATCTGCTGCTTCATTTCCTCTTGAAATTGTGTCCTCACATTAGTGTGTGCTTGGCACTTCACTAGGGCTAGTTCCCATAGGTATGCTATTACTTCTGTTAGTTCTCCTAACAGCAGGGCATGCTGCACTGGAGTTCCATCAGCTCTCCTGAATCCTCTCCTGAGCCATCTGGATAATCCTGAATGTACTGTTGATGTGACAAAAGCGCGCCCTGAGAAGATTGTCTCACTATTTCCTACACTATTTTGCAGAGCCAATTTTAAAGCCTCTAATTCTGCTGCTTGTGCTGAGTAATGAGGAGGTAATTGAGCACCCGCTACTACCTCGCTTGTCCCATCATCTTTCAGCCTTACTACAGCAGCCCCATTTCTCCTGATGCCATCACCTTGATCAATAGTTGAAGAACCATCAATGTACAGTACCTCTCCCCCTCAGGTGCATCTTCCTCCACCTTGTGTGTCTTTGTGTAGATCTATGGTTTTGATGCAGTCATGGGCCCACTCTCCTGGTTGGTAGACATTTGCCAAGAACAGAGCTGGGTTTACATTTTTGAATCTTAGTATCTTCAATTCTGGCTTTGATAGTTTTATCTCATAACCTGATGCTCTTTGTGTTGTTAGTGTGTTTTTTGGCTTGTACAGTATCGCAAAGGGGGCATTCTCCATGTAGCCGGTGGCTGTGCACCCCATTGTTATTGTTGAAGCCCGCTCTACTGCAATTGCTGCAGCAGCCAATGATTGTTGACACTGGTAATGTCCTCTCATTATTGGGTCAAGTTGTCCACTGTAGTATGCGATTGGCTTATGGCCCATGCTTTCTTTTGTGTCAGTGCTGCCTTCATAATCACACCATCGGTGTGTGAAAACAAGAAGAATTATTTTTTGTAGTATGTGATGCCTAACACGGGAGCTGTGCATATTGCTTCTTTCAGCTCGTTGAAGACTTTATTCATTTCTCTTGTCCAACCCAGTGGTTTTGCTTCTCTCTGTGCTTCCGTGAGAGTGATTAAGAGTGGACATGTGTAGGAACTGTAATCGAAAACCCATGTTCTGCAATAGTTGCATAAACCAAGGAACCTCTGCAGCTCTTTCACTGTTTTAGGCTGGGGAGTGTCATGGTTTGTTTGAGCTCTTTTGGGGCAATGTGCCTACCGTTTTTGGAAATCAATTACCCAATATACAGCACTTCCCTTTGGCAGTACTGGAGTTTGACCTTGTATCCCTTTTCTGCTGGTACTGTGAGCATGTGCACTGAGTCTTTACTGCATTCTTCCTCTGTCCGGCTGCAGATGAGAATGTCATCTACATACTGAAAGACCGTGCTCTCTGTCTGGACGAACCCTAAATCCAACTGTATTACTCTGTTAAAGATAGATTGTGACTCGCAGTGCCCTTGTGGTAATCTAGTGTGTTTCCATTTCTGGTTGTGGTACATAAAACTTGTCAAATCTTGTGAATTTGGATGTAATGGTATTGAGAAAAAGTAATTTTTAAGGATAATGACAGTGAAATAGGTGGCTTCTGCTGGGATGCCACATAAGATCGTTGCAGGGTTTGCTGCTATGGGGTACTCTGTCTCTACAATGTGGTTAAGAGGGTGTAAACCTTGTATGAAATGCAATGACACCCCAGTAGCCTTGCGCACAGGGTACACTTCACTGTTGCATGGATATTCTGATGGTACCAAAATGCCTCTCTCAATGAGGGTTTTGATAGTTTCATCAATGCCCTCATCTGCTTCTTTGGTTAGGGGGCATTGCTTTACTCGTGGCAGAATTGCTATGGGTTTAAATTTTATTTTGACTTCTTCCATGCTCTTTATGCAAACCACATCATAGGGACTTGTGGTCCATAGCGTGTTCGGTACCTTGCCCAGATCCTCCTCCCAGAACGGTGGTGACGCTACTTGTGTCATTGCCATCGTCTGTGATAACTCTCTGTATGTGATACGTAACCAGAACCGCACACTCATTTCCAACATCATCGCTGTCTCCCCTTTGTCGTCTGAAAATAGCTCTTCATCTGTTAGATGTGTTAGCTTGCATCCCTCTGCTACTACGATGATTGTCTTCCATGCCTTCCGCTGGTCATCAATTGAGTGTACTGCAACTCAATCCTCTCTTGCCACAACCCCCTCAATGTCTTTAGACATAATGTTTTCCTCCTTTTCATCTAGTGGTGTCTCTGGCCTGAATAGGTACTCACCTAGTCTCCTCCATACCTTCTCTGCTATTCCTGGCATCCATGCAAGAGCCATGCCTGTCCCGTACTGGAACATCTCAGGGTATGCTGGTTCCCCCCTCTGTACGGTATTCCCACAATAGGCCTGAACAATCTGTCTTACAGTAAGCATGTGTATCCCTGGTTTGAAGCATACTATGCCCTTGTCTGTGAATGAGATGGTCATTTTCAGTCTGTTCATTATGTCGCATCCCAATATGTTTACAGGTGTTTGGAGCAGAGTAAGGGTAAAGATAAGTCGTGATCTCCTATATATAAGTAGATATTATCATTAAAGGGAACCACTTCCTGAGCCCCAGAGAATTCTTGAGTGTTCATAGTATCACCTGACAACGCAAATGTCCCTTCCCGGATGCATGACCTATTTGCCCCAGTGTCAACAAGAAAGGAAAAATGTTTTGTCACCTATCGCCACCCTTATGCAAGGTTCCTCCACAGGATTAGGTGTGACTGACAGGATGGGACACAACAAGTTTGTCTGTGGGCTGTCCTATTGTGGGTACAATGACAATCCGTTCCCTGTGTAACGGTTGTTCCCTACTTTGGTAACTCCTCCCATCCATCTGACAGGTACCATTGTCATCGTTTCCATGGGTTCTGGGGAGTGAAGGTCCTGTTCTGTGTTAGCTGTTGTGCAGATGTTGAATACTGAGGTAGTGGTGCTGGCGTTTGTGGTACTGTTGGTTGGGGTGTTATCATGGGTGGTGCTGTTGGTGCAGCCTGAGGCTGTGTCTGTTCTGGATGTGTGGCTTGTTGTTCAATGTTATGTGGCTGTCCTTGTTGCTGTATGTCTTGGGGGTAGTAGCCATCCTGCATCCCTTCGAAGCCCTGCTGCCCCTGTTCTCCCACCCCTGTGGTACTCCTCTGCTTCTGCATTCATGGGAAATGTGTCCTAGCTGCCCGCAGGCCCTGCACTGGGGTGCTTCTCTCGCTTGCCATGTTAATCCTCCCCCTCCTTCTCCTGTTCCTTGTGACATTTGTTGTGTGTATCCCCTAAATCCCCCCATGGCTTGATATGATTGTGGTCCGAAACCTCACCCCCTTTGGAAACCTACCCTCCCTCTGTAATTCTGGGGGTATACACCCCTTCCCATGTACCCTCCCCACATGGGCGGTGCATATTGTTGTATGGGGTTGTATGGCATGTGTTGTTGGTATCGAGGCTGTTGCAGAACTCTCGTTGTTTGTGTCTGTGGGTTAGGGCTTGTTATTAACGCTCCTTCCAGGGCATATTTTGACAACTTTTTTCGAACAAATTTTGCTTCATTTGATTTTCTTTCTTCTGCCTTTTGTTTTACTTTCTCCTGCCATAGTCTACAATAAATCACTATGGTGATTTGTATTTCCGGCCAACCCCTTGCCTCCATTCCCACTCATTTATTCAAACGTTTCTGTACTTGTTAAGGTAATCCCTGTATCAAGATGTGATAAAAGATTGCTATTGTTTTGTTCCACAGCTCTCGAGTTTCAAGGCGCCAAAGCGCTTGAATCTCTTGAATATAATTGACAGGATCCTCGTTGTTACTCATTTTGCGTGATGTAATAGCTCCTATGTCTGTCGTGTTGGGATATTGTGTCCACAGTGCCTGCCAGACTGCGGCCCTGCAATTTGCAAATGACACCAGTTGTGTGCTGTGTTGTGGATCGTCACCCTGGGAACCCTGCCCTCTTCCAGATGTCATCAGCTGCGTCACTCAATATTGAAATCAGCAATCCCTTGACATCACCCTCTGCCAGTCTGTGCCCTGCAGTCAGTTTCTCCATTTCATATACCCTTTTACCCGCCCCGCCACTTAATGAGGGTATTCAATACTTGACATTGTCTTGCTTCCAGGGCATGTATTGTGGCTTTGCCCCTCCCAGCTCTAGTAAAGGCATATATGAGTATGCTGCTCTTTCTTCTGGTGTCTGTCTGTACTGCCTAACCTGGATGGATCCCCTTTGTCCTCAACATCTGCACACATGTCTGTTGGTTCTACTGCAGGTGTCTGTAGTAGTTGGTCAAGTGCCCTAGGCAGTCGCCCCCTGGAACAGGAGTGTCCCTGGATTGTGTAACCATTGCCCCGTCCCTCCTGCACCCTGGGAGGTCCCATAGTCTGTTATTGTATGATGTTTGTGGGGCTGCCCCGCCTGCTATGTCTTGTGTTGGTTGATCTGTGTCTTGTCCTCCTCCCCTTCGTTCTTGCAATCTGCACTCCAATGATGTTCCTTCACCCATCCTTATGAGGTAGCGTTTGTTCAGCCCCTCCCTCTCACCATCACTGTGGATGTCGTTGTGGTCAAAATCTTTGTCCATGTGACTACAGAACCCATTTGAAACGTTTAGTTTTTGTGTTATTTGGGGCTGTGCTGTGCATTAAGGTCAATGTCTGTTGATTTACATGTGTCTTCTTCCTCTCACACCCCCAGGAGGGCAGCGCCATTTCCCGCTGATCCTCCCTTTGGTACACCTGTGCCTTCCCGGTCTCTTTGCCTCACCTCATCTTGCCCTTTCCTTTCCAGTTCTAGCGCAATTTGTTTGCTTGCCTGCTATAGCACCCGCGCATCCTTACTGTTTTAGATGTTTCACTTCATACGTGTTTCTTGCAGTAATATTTTCTTCCTCCATAGTGCCATCTCTACCTTCTTCTCCTCTTCTCCCTTCTTTTCCCATTCTTCCCTCTTCTTCTCCCACTCTCCCTTTTGTCTGATCTCCTTCTTGTCCCGTTCCACTATGTCCGTTCGCTCCCTCTCTGACATTGCCAAGTGCTCCCTCAGTCCCTGCTCCCATAGTTACACCTTCTTTTCTATTTCCTTTCTCCGCTCTCTGTCCTCAAATTGGAGCTTTGCTTCCTTCTCCCTTCGTTGTTGTTCCTCCTCCTCCCCCTGCGCTGCACCTCCATGGAGACAAACTTAATTCCCTGTTCCAAGCTCTCTATCGCCTTTGTTGCCCCTTCCGCCGCCCCGTTGTCGTTCCCTTTAATTTTATAATAGTATTTGTGCAGTTACCCATTCCTCGGGTCCTATCCCCACCAACTTTTCTTTTTCACAATACAGCCACCCCCCTTTGTCGAGTTCGGAGTTGCGGATCGCCTGTCCTGCTCCTCGCTGTTGTTCATCTTTTGTGTATTTATTTTATATGTAGGGTTTGAATACCCCTCTGCTGCTCTTAGCTCTCTTAATGGGTATGTGCCCTGCTCCTCCTCCTCTGCATCATCTTCCTCATTGGATATTACACTATGTGGTGCTGGAGGCGGAGCGGTAGTGTCTGATCCTTTCTCCTTTACCTCCTGCTGGCTCAACATCCATGGCCTGTCCTCCTGGAACATGCGCCACAGCTCGAATATGGACATGCTTTTGGCTAGCTTCTTCCCCTTTTATGTTCCCTGTAAGTGTGTCAGTAGTGACTGCAGTACGTCCTTGGATAAACTGCCGTTAGGCGACCATGGTCTTGCAATTTTGCCTTCTGTATCTTTGGACCACGGCACGCTATACATTACTATTTTATCTTTATGGGGGGCAGGGTCCTACACATGTGTTGTATGGGGCTTACCGCTCCACTATACACAGGATACATCATGAATTCTGTGTTTTTACCTGACCTCTAGTCGAGGGATTTGATAATCTGCTGTCAAGGGAAAAGTTTTACAATTCAACAATGATCTTCTCTGCTCAATATGGGCTTCAGTGGCCCTGCACCTTACACTGCATACTCTGGATACAGCTCCTCCTTCACCAGCGCTGCCGCTCTCTGGCACACCACCTCAATCCTGCGCATGCACCTTCTGCGCACCACCACTGGTTCACCTCTCTTCCAATCCCAATTCCGCAATGCTAGCTCCTCACCATCACAACACATCGTCCTAAGCGCCGACCTATGGGTGACATCACCAATCTAAGAGTTTGTTAAGGTAGGAAAATAATTTGTGTACACACAGAACAACAACTCGTTTCTACAAGCCTGCACAACCCCACAATATCCCCACAAACCCTGTCTTCCCGCATCTCCAGGTCAGA
The DNA here is from genome assembly GCF_040938575.1 of Ambystoma mexicanum. NCBI lineage: Eukaryota > Metazoa > Chordata > Amphibia > Caudata > Ambystomatidae > Ambystoma > Ambystoma mexicanum. Next base: position 436,686,235 of record NC_090937.1, read on the forward strand.
GTATACTTTTATCTCTCCTGACTAACTGCACCCGTTGCATCGTCTAACGTGTGAAACGCCTCTCTCTAGGAGACTTAACCAGATAGTGCACTTTCCGCAATCTAGGATAGTTCCAGCTAACTTTTACAGGGATACTGACAGCTATGCTTCAAGTTAAAACCCCCAATTCATTGGAATACCTAATGTACATACTTTTATAGTCCAATCCTATCAAGTCAATAGCCCTGGTTGTTCACCAGAACCTTTTTCCTCGAAGACTGGACGTTCCCTAGACATAGGAAATTGACTTCTGCCACCACTCAGGACCCTGCTGCCACACGGTTGTTCCTGTTATTCACTGAACACTATTCACGACAATATCCCACAGTTAACACGTCCATCATCCCGCACATCTTTCACCCGCCCTCACAACTCGTTGCTAATTGTGTGGACCAGTACTTACGTTCTGCATTCATTGATGCTGCTCGGCCGCTGGCTCCCCGTCAACTGCTCGTCTCGCCCTTCTGGTCTGCGTGGACACCACGGGATAGTTTTGAAAGCGGCTCCCGACAAACTATCTCCGGTTGCGCTGGCCGGTTGTCTCGCGATTCCCGCGGGGGTCCAGTCTGACTGCTAAGGAGACAGCTACTGGCCGGGCTGACATCACAAACAATCTCAGCAGTGCCTCCAACTTGTTAGGGTGGACCCCCAGGCAGGCAGAGCCTTTTGCTAGGAGTCTGCGGGTGCTGAACTCATGGAAGGCCTAACTCCTTCATAATCCAAAAGAATGTAAGGTAGAGACAAGTAGCAAGGAATACTGGGGTTTATTACAACCAACAACCCACAGGGATTTCATGCACAGCAGCAATTCCGGGCACCTCTCAGCGAAACCTGGCTCGCAGGCCAGTTTTGATATAAATGGTGTCATTGCTTGCATCACATTCCAGGCCCTTCTCCAAAACCCTAACTCCACTCTGGACAGGCTGTTAAGTGGTAGTTCCCCTATAGGAGCCCATATATAGGTTAGTTCATTGGGCCAGGCCACATCAGGTGTCAGGCTTGGACCATCCCCGAAAACTGCTACTAATTGTTAGAGTGTGCGGACCCCATGATTGGTCAGTGATCCTGGCTACCCACCCTTAGGGCCATGATTATTGATTGGTGGAACTGCGGGCCACCAAGCCTGAGACAAACTTCATTCCCAGCCCGCAAGATACCTGTTCACGGTGCATGTGCAACTATATGTCCGTAAGGTGCAACTATGTGTCAGCGTCATAACCGTGTGTGGAACATCATTGCAATGAGTTCACTCCATTCTTAGCGCAGAACTGCAGCTTGTGTGTAACAAATTTATTGTGATCATTGTCTGGTCCGTGAGACGGTTGGCTCCTTCCCATCACCAAATCTTGGCACCTTATCAGCTCGACTGGATTACGTGCTCAAAGACCACGTTTGTGAGCTCAGGGGCTCTGAATTATTCCGAATTTTACAGGGAATGGGCTCCCTTGCAGCTCGTGTAACTTCGGTTCAGGGTGAGGAATGTCACTTGCAACATTACAACTTTTGCAATGGCTTCGTTCTCGCGGCGGCAGTTCTGCTTGCACATCATTCTATGGCTTCTGGTTTTCCTGAGACGGTTATGGCCTACTACGATTTCCTAAGCCATGGTCTGGGTTCTAGTGTATGCGCCTTTCATAGTGTCCATAGATTAGTGTGCTATGGCTGTTAGGTCCCTCCAGTGCTCCTGCCATTCCATAAGGTTATTTGCATATAAGCATCTGCAAGCATTTACTTGTGCCCTCCTTGCTTCTTGCGTTCCTTCGTTGCTGCAGCAAGCTAATGGCAAAAATAATAAATGTGCAGACAGTATGTACATGTCTCTGTCCTCAAACTCATAGAACTGTACGCATGTGTTCTTCATGTAGGTGGGTGTGTGTGTGTCCCAATTGTGCGGATGGCACTTGTGCTTCACGTCTGATGTAGCTATGTCGTGGTGGTGTCTCTAACGACTTGAGGCATGGCTTCTCGGCGCCTTAGTCGATTCTGTCCATTTAGCTGTCTCCGGCTCCTTCTTGCGCATCTTTGTCCACTCTCGGAAGGGTTTGCATGGCTCCTGGGTTATAGGGTCTAGTGAGAGGGTACCTCTCATGGTAGTTGTCCATTGGGGAGCAGTGGGAATTGGTGTAAGCTTGTATGATCAGGGGCCATATTGTCTTTGGTGCTTCTTCCTGTACAAGGGTCTTCAGGGATGAGAGACATATTCTGACCTTCACTCTTCATTCCATAAGAGTCTAGCTCTCACATACAAATGTCTATCAAACCAGGCCCCCAGTTATCTAAAAGAACAAATTCAGAATACACCTTTTCTACGTTCCTAACCTTGAAATGGAATAGGGAATTTGAACGTGCATCGCTTGAAACTGAAGAAATTTACCAGAACCTGCTTTGATACTCAGGCTCCTATTTTATGGAATTCACTTTCTTGTGATATTAGGGACATTACAGCCCTATCAGGGTTTAAAAGAGCTTTAAAAACCCTCCGAATTAATGACAAGGATTAGGGTGAAATCTACTTTGTTGCCTTCCATGCATGATAATTTGGCTCTTCACTTATATGACAACACACTTTTGTTTGTTATTTATTGTCTGTCTTTCTGAGCGCAATGCGGCCTGTGGGCACGATGCGCTATAGAAGAATTTAATAATATTAATTATAATAGGAGGTAAACCAGGCGCCCTATTGCCAATAAAAGCCTTCATGATGGCAAATACCCTCATAAATCCAATGGACTCCATGAATGGGGATTTACACCGCTCCGCCGGCACAGGTAATCCGGTGGCAATGATAACAACCCTTGCCAGTATCCTGGTGGCTCTACTGACAGGATACCGGCAAGGTTGTAATGAGGCCCAATGTACCCACACAGCTTTGTCACAAGGTCACAAGTAAGATGCTGACAGTTATTGCCAAATGGCTGCAAATGTAATGCCAAGTAATACTCCCATTGTGAAAATTATATAATATATTAGTGATTGCTTATGATATGCTATATAACCTGCACTCTAAGGGTGACCCCTTTAGAGAACTCTGCATGCCAACTGCACGCTGCTTGTCCAGCTGTATTTTCAAGCTTATCAGCTGATCACTCTGTATGCTGTGTATTTTCTATCTAATACAAGAAGCTTGGTTTACCCACCAATCTGTGTCTAATCTCCTTATTTGCTGGACGCCGAAGCTGAGGCCAAAGTGATCCTTGGGAAGGGGCCACTTTAGCTACCACAGAATGGTGCCTGTGTGTCTAGGCCTAAACTGTGCAGGAGTTATCTGGGAGTCTGCCCTCAGCCGCAACCACAAGGCCAACTACATGAGGTCCTCGCCATACCAGAGGTCGCTTTTATAACCGTGGCACACCTGTTGCCTGCCAAATTGCCAAAATCAATGGTGTGATTGAGTGGGGGGCCACGGAGAGTCTCTGGCACAGTGCATAGCCGTGAACATATTCCCCATTGGCTGATTGGTAAATACAACCTTCCAGCCACTTATTTTCTGTCACACTGTTTTTCTTGGCATTACACTATAATTTGACTAAAAGTTGATTTGAGAGGTCGTGTATGTGCTGCCCCTTTATCTACACCATGTGGTATATTTTGCATTTGTCTACAACTGGATAGATAGCTGCACAAGAGATATTTGTAGCTCTTTCCATCACATTCATTGTGCCGGTTTTGCTTCTGTCTGTTTGTCTTGCTTCTGTGCTCTATTTTGCAGGCTCCAGTGTAGAGATATGTTCGTGGTCCGTGGTTGAAATTAGTGCTGCAGGCTTTCATGTGCATAGGTATATTTTGTGCCATTCTTTGAGCGATCAATAGGATTACAAGTCTGTCTACAAGGATATTGGTAGTCAGGTTCAAAAGAAACAGGTAGGTTTCCCATACTTTAGGAGAGCAGGTCCCTGCAGTCACAGAAGCACTGAAAGCCCACGACTCCCCCCTCTTCCCTGTATTAGAGCAGCTCCCTGCAAATGCAGAAAAGCACTGGCAGGGTGCTCGCCACAGCGCACATCACAGCCACTGTTTTCGCTAAAACATAAATCATAGATAAGACAACCACTGAACTACAGAATTCAGTCCTTGTGTAAATCTATTTCAGTTTTAATCTGGGTATCGTAGTGTGCTGATTCCCACTCTTCCTTCATTAAGCATCTGCAGATTTTAGGAGGGCCTTTCTTGCAAACAGCTTGTACGTGTGATTATTGTCTATTTGTTATGTTATTTTAAAAAGGCTACTGCTACTGCTGATGTTTGTTTTATTTTTACTCTGCACTTCTGCCGGTGATGTTTTGATTTCTATGTTTCGTTCGGTTTGCAGGTTACACTGTTTAAAGATGATATTTTAAACCTCATTGCATTTTCTTGTGATTTAGGCCTACAGACCCTGTGTGAGGTCACAGTCTATTTCTGGTTTCCAAACTATTGGGACATGCTACTGTCTCCAGATTGAGTGAGTTTCAGAGTCACTGCGCCTATGGTTAATATGTTCTACCACATAATCACGATTTGTGACCTGGGTGGGTGTACAGATTGGGTTTCTGGGTGTTTTCGCATAGCCCCTGCGATTAGTCGGAGATTTCAATGCAGCAAACAGACATGCCAGCCCAGCCACCTGCCACCCCCCCGATACCACCCTCCTATCCCTCTCACATCCCTCTGCCTGCATCCCCGGCCGCCCCATCTTCCTCTCCCACCATGACATCTCAGTCCACTCCTCCACTCCTCCACTCCTCCAGAAGACTTAACAACATCTCCTCTCCCTGCCCTGCCTCAACTTCCACCAACACTGTCCTCTTCCTGCGCACCACCCTGGACTCACTGCCAGTTGAGTCGGTTCCAACCTCAATCTACATCTACTCCCCTGCCTACCCCCCAGTCCTGCAGGTGCATGTCAGACTCAATCTGCCAAAATACATTGATGACTTACAGGCACTGTCCAACTCTTACATTTTGAACTCCAGGCCAGGACAAATAACCAGGCAACATATTCAATTGTCACATTCATCCATGTCTGAGCCACCCTCACTACACACTATGAATGCCTCGCCATGCTCCGCTCTTGCCACCACCCTTATGCCTATGTGCACCTACCCTCAGGCTGATACAGAGGCTGTACCTATGAGAATTCATACTCCCTGGAGCTCCACTGACTTATACCATATGGCACAGCAATTCCACACATTGCCCGACTACCCCACTGCTTTCATGGAACATTTGAACACAGTGATTGCCTGTCATGATCCCAACATTCGGGACCTTAAACAACATCTACGAGCTGTGCTCAAAGACACTCTAAACAAACGAATTATGGACAAACTACAATGGTCTGACACACTGGCGGAAGGTGAGACACCTCATTATGACCCTGGCGCTAAGGGATTACCGGTACCGGGAAGAGTACCCATACCGGTAACCCCTTAGCGCCTGATTACGAGGTCCCTTTGCGGGTTACCAGCCGTTAAGGAATGGACCCGCAAAGGGACCCTGTTGCTAATTACGGTACCGCAATTTCCTGTACCATAATTACAGCCTTCCCCATTCCCATTATGCCCTATGGGGCAAAAATGGGAATGGGGAAGGACCATGGAGGAAGGGGGAATTACCGCCCCGCCAACCTTGTAATGGGGTGGTAATTCCCCCTTTCTCCATGGCGGAGTCGGTAAGTTACCGGCATCGACCATGGTGCTATTAGCACCATGGTTTTCTGCCTGGGTCGTAATGAGGCCCTATTACTGCTAATCTTACCTTTCTTACTGCCTTCATCAAAGAAAAATACCAGGTCAAACCTGACTTGTCAAAAATAGCAGCCTGCAAGCAGAACCAGTCTGAATCTCCCTGTGACTACCTAGCTAGACTGACCGACTGTTTCACTAAATACTCTGGTATTGCAAACACTGGTGAACAAGCTTGAACTGCATTAGTTTCTCATTTTGGTCCTCCTTGGTACTTAGAAATTCTTGGTTGCAATGCTATGAGACAGAACAGAGCATGGTTATGGAAATTTTCCCCACTACTATTCTTGTAGTTGGGCAGATGCATGCATTGAATACAGTTTACAATATTCCCCACCTGTAATTACTAATGATTTTAACAGGTGGAATGGTTTTAACAGGTGGATTATTCTAGGTGGCCGGAATGTCCCCCTCTGGGTTTCTGGTTGGCTCCTCGATTTGCCGCAGAGTATGCCTGGGATGGCAACTCTTCAGCTGGTTGATGTGGATTCACTTGTCTTCCCCCTCTGCCAAACTGCCCTTGGGGATATGGATTTTGTAGGCGACTGGTGAGATTCTGTCTACAATTTCAAAAGGACCCCGCCAACTAGGGAATAATTTGCGCTGTTTAGCTTGGTTACTTTGGAAATTGTACAAGTAGACCCAGTCTCCTACTTGGTATTCTTTTTCAGTTGTCTTAAGGTCATAGTGGGTCTTCATACTGTCTGCAGATCTTTCTAGATTCTGCTGAGCATAGGCAAAAGCATGTTGAAGGTGTTCTCTCAGATTCTCAACATACTCATGATTTGTGGAGGCATTTATGAAAGTCTGCTCTTGGGTTCTGTAGAGCAGATGCTGGGGTAGCACCATCCTTCGTCCAGTCATCAGCTCAAACTGAGAAATGTTTGTTGCAGAAGAAGGGGTAGATCTGATGGCCATCAGGACAAGAGGTAATCAAATGCCCCAACTTGGCCAAGAATCTTCCACAAACTTTTTTAATTGTCTTGTTGTATCTCTGAACTCCACCACTAGAGGCTGGTCGGTAGGCAATGTGTAGTTTCCTTTTGACCCCAAGTATCTCCCACATCTTTGTCATCACTTCGCTAGTGAAGTGGCTACCTCGGTCTGACTCAATACTTTGGGGTAGTCCAAAACGCAAGAAGATGTGATTGATCATCAGGGCAGCTGCTGTTTCTGCCTTGCAATTTGGGGCTGGGAGACATTCCACCCATTTAGTGAACAAGCATGTTACGGTCAACATGTACTTGTTCCCCCTAGAGGAGCGAATCATGGGCCCAATAAAATCGACTTGTAAATCTGACCAAGGCAGTGTCATCCCCCTATTTTGGAGAGGAGCACGGTGTGTGAGTGATGTTGGATGAAATTGTGCACACACAAGACACCCCTTCAAGTATTGGTCGAGGTCCCGCCCATGTGTGGCCAGTATGTAACCTCTTGCAAGATTTCTAATGTCGTATGAAACCCCCGATGACCGGCTGTGGCCGTATCATGGGCGTGACTGAGCATCAGGCTTCGGAATGAGGTGGGGACCACCCACTGGTCCTGGCCAGCTATAGCTCTCCTCACCAACAAACCGTCTTAGATTCGGAGCATTTTTGAAAATTTCATCAACACTCTGAGGTCCTCTTTCCCTATGTAATCAGTATCCATCAGGGGAAAGTTCACAGATTCCTCAATGTGTTGATAAAACTTACCAATTATTGGGTCCCCTTTTTGAGCAGTAATCAAATCAACATCTGGGGTCTCCTTACTCCATTGTGCAGTTGAAAGTTCATTGTGAGCATTTGTCTGGGACCTAGTGATAGCAGTGACCTGGATTTCCCCCAACAGGGACTCAATCTCCAGTAGATCCCCTTGGATGGCTCCGGTTTTGGCCAGCTGATCAGCTAGGTCATTTCCAGTTTTGTCTGGTCCCTCTACCTTAAAATGACCCTTGATCTTTTTCCAGTAGATGGTCATCCCATTCGAAGTGACCAGATCAACAATAATTGTATTCATTTTCCATGTTTCAAAGGTTTATTATTAGCACATAGCATGCCTCTGGTTTTCCAGTTAACCAGGTGCTCCACAAACCTGTTCTGTACATAATCTGAATCAGTGATTATGACCAGTTCGTGGAGTTGATGTTGGACAGCGGTGAGGATGGCTTGATGAACAGCCATCAGTTCTGCCACTTGACTACTTCGGGTACCGATTTTGTACCCAGCGGAGGGTTCTGGGGCATCATTCACCCATGCATTCCCTACGCCGGCCACAAGTTCCTTTTACGCGTTGTTGTCAACATGGTAGGAGCACCCATCCACATAGACAGTGGGCATTCCCTCACACTTGTCTTCTTCATAGACTTTGGGCCTCATTACGACCCTGGCGGAGGACCATGGTGCAATTTGCACCATGGTCCATGGCGCTAAGCTGCCAACTCCGCCAAGGTGGTTGGTGGACTTACCGCCCCATGCCGACCTTGGCGGGGCGGTAAGTCCCCAATCCCCATTTTACCCTTCCCCATTCCCATTCTTGCCCCATAGGGTATAATGGGAGTGGGGAAGGCGTTAATTACGCCACCGTAAATTACGGTGGCGTAATTAACAACAAGTCCCGTAGCGCCATGGATTTCTCCGCCTGCAAAAAGCAGGCGTAAAAAACATCCATGGCGCTACGGGAACTCGTAGTCTGGCGGAGAGGTACGCCATGCACTACGCCGGCGTAAAACCCTCTCCGCCAGGGTCCTAATGAGGGCCTTTGTGTGGGGAATTAAGGTATGTCTCCATGTTGTCCCTGATTTGAAGATTTTCGTCCTCTCCTCGAGACAGTTCTCCCTTGCACAAACATGCAAGTCAGCAGACCTTGCGCGACGGTACTCTTCTTGTTTTGGCCATATCTGGCTTTCACAGGAAAGCCTTGCATTGACAGAATCCAGGAAGCAATTTGGGAATTATTTGCATTTCCGGCCCGGATTCTGTCACTTTGAAGATATTGCAAAGGTTGGTGTGAAGTCTCCACTATGATGTGTTGTCCCTGGATAAACGGGTGGTAATTCTTCAATGCCCACACCGTTGCCATGAGTGCCTTCTCACAATTGTTGAATTTTTCCTCCACAGAGGATAAAGTCTTACTCGCATAGGAGATTACTTTATTGACCTTCTCATGCTTTTGATATAATACTGCAGTGATGCATGTACTTGAGAACCCTGTCTCCAAGAAGAACTCCTTGTTTTTGACAGGGTAAGCTAGGCAAGGCGCTTGTCAGAGGCTTCTTTTGAGTTGTCTTGCTGCCTCGGCTTGTTCTGGACCCCACTCCCACTTGACCCCCCCTTCAAAAGATGTATCAGGGGTCTTGTGATCTCTGCGTAATCCTCAATTAACTTTCTGCTGTAATTAGTTAGTCCAAGGAGGCTCCTTAGTTCCCCCAGAGTTGTAGAGTCTTTTATTTTCTGGAGGCTTCTACTTTCTTTTCCTGGGGACAGAGACCCTGAGGAGTTATCTCATGCCCCAAGAAATTGACACGGGTTCTGCACCACTGTGCCTTTTGAAAGGAGAGTTTTGCACCGGCAGCCCTCAACTGTGTCAGGACATAACGGATCTCTGCTATGTGTTCCACCACAGCTGAGCTTTTGACTAGAAGATCATCTACATAGGCCAGGTTACCCCTCTCACCCAGGTCGGGCATGGCCTTGTGTAGAAAGATATTAAATTAATTGCCGGAGTTGATGTATCCGAAGGGAGTCTGGGTCCAAGTGTACGGCTGCCGCCCGAAGGTAAAGGCCAGCTTGTATTGGTCCTCCCTACTGACAGGTACAGTCCAGTACCCATTGGTCAGGTCTATTGCAGTGAATACCTTTGACCCCTGTATCTGGGCCAGCCCTTGGTCAATGTAGGGAAGAGGCCATCAGGAATTTTGGACCTGTTTGTTGAGCTCCCTTAGGTCAGCACAGAGTCTCCACTGGCCGTTTGGTTTCAAAATCCCCAGCAACGGATTATTGAAGGTGCTGTTTACTGAACAAATTATCCCACGGGACTCAAGTTTATCAATTAATTCAGTAAGGGACTCCATTGATGCGAGAGGCAAGCGATATTTCCTCACATACACTGGAGTCAGGCCAGGGTCTGTGGGAATTGTTGTTGTGTGGATGTCGGTGCCAGTCATCAACCGCCATTCCAATAATGGTGCCTGCGCCCAGAGTGATAATCTTTAGGTCGCTGTTATCCACCTCCATTGGAATGGTGTTGTGTTCTATGTTGACTAGTGGTGTTGGGTTTACCCCCAACCCTTGATGTTGGAAGTGAGCATTAAGATGAACATAGGTGTCAGGATTTTTCAGTTTCTGTCATCTTTTAAATTTTACTTCCAGTGAGAATTGTCGGGTCCATGGTGGGATGGTGACTTCCTCTCCAATCTGAATTCCAACTGCATTTGGCAGCAGTTGAGCTGACTGAAATGCTTTCTCTCGGTCATCAAAGTCCATGGGATTACCCGCTACTGGTGACCAAGGTTTGAGGTTTATTAGGTCCAAACTAATGGCAAAGCGATTGAGAATGTCACTGCCTAAATACAATGCAGCAGGGACATCTCGCACGACCCAACAATTATGGATTATGCTCTTGTTGCCTATGGAAATTTTATGCATACACCTGCTAGGCAGGAGATGGTTAGAATTGGGTGTTTCCAGGACCATTTCCCGTTTGTCTAACAGTTTAAATGTGGGAATTGCTGGATCTTTTGGGAGTTTGCGGAACATGGCCTCACTGATGAAGCTCTTACTGTTGGTCACACACACTCGGGTGAGAACAGAGTCCTTCCCCTCCTTTAACTGAATAGGCATGAACAACTGCTCTCCAATTTTTTGAATATCAGCCAAGCCTTGAGCTGATTTCTCATATTTTTGGACTATAGGAATGGGATTTTCTCATTGTAAATCTGTATAGAATTTCAGAGTGTTTCCTTCCAGTGGGGAATGCCACCTTAGACTGGAAGGAAGGTTGATTTTCAGAAATGGAGAGGACCCCCCATCACCAGTTTGTTGTCCTACTGCAATTACTGTCACGTCTGGGATTTGATTATTCTGGAAGTGAAATTCAGTTTGGTCAGGTTTTTGTTCAACCATGTGGCATGTGCCATTTAAACTAACATGGTTGACACTCTGTTTCAATTTTATTGGTCGTTTAGTCTGGGTCCAGAGGACCTTGTTTATACAATCTATGAGGGGAGACAATCTACGCAGTATGTTATAGCCTAGTAAACAAGGTGTGCCCTCTGCAGTCACAACTATGACTGGGTGCTTCACCTTGTGTCGCCCAATTTTATTGTCTAAATCTGCAGTCATCTCCACAGGAATTTCCTTCCCGTCAAACTTCTGAAGTTGTCCAGGAAGATGGGTGAGAGGGATTTGGTATTTCTACCCCCTTCCCAAATTCAGCTGATCAAAGGCCCTTTTTGACAGAAGGGTAGTTTGGGATCCAGTCTCCACCAGTGCCGAAATTGTACATTGCCCCTGTATTTGGACCGGGGCATAAAATCTTCCCTCCTTTTCCTCAAGGGGGCAAAGATAATGCACATTTTTGGCCAACTGGTGGGTTGGTTTCTTTGCTTTGCATACTGACAGAGAGGAGATTGGGGCAGGATTCTGTTAGCGATCTTGGGAACCTGGAAGAAAAAGGTAACAGCTAGATATGGGGGAGGTTTTGGGCTCCCCTGGTTCTGGGCTGCCCCCCCTCTTTTTGGAGGCAGTCACCAGAATGGGTTTCAACAAGGGGATATTCGTGCTGGTCATTCTGGTGTTTGATGATGGGCGGTTCTAACTCAGTCCCCACATCTACCCAGTCAGGATTTGGATATTTTGGGACCCATTTTTCTTTGGGAGGAGCTCCCCCATCCCTGAAGGAGAAGATCTGTTTCCCAGAATCCTCCGAGGACCCCTCTCCTTCAAAGTGAAGATTTGCACCTTCCCCACAAAATGGGCCTTTTTAGGCTCTTTATTTCTCCTACCCCCCCTCTGTTCCTTAGGTAGCAGACTTTCGGGGGCAGTAGATTTTGGTTCCGGTTCCTGGGCTTCCATGGACTTTTCACAAGTGGGGATGGAAGCTTCCTCCCGGGCTTTACTCCCCCCCCTCCCCTTGTGCCTCCTCCCGGGAACCGGTGGGTTGTCAGGGTTCTTCCCCCATCATTGTTCTGGAGCACCAGACCCTGGATTGGAGGAGTTCTGTGCCGCTATGCTCATCTCAGGGTTCTGTTGAGCCCTCAGCATGCAACCCAGATCCTGCACCATGTTCTGGACCTGGCGCTCTAGTTGGGACACCCGCTCTGGCTGGTACGGGGTCCTCAGATCTACCCTGGGTTGATCCCGGGAAGGGTAACTATCCCTTCTCGCATAATACCAATGGTTAGGAAAGTTTGGGTACCCCTCCACCCTTGGCCTCCCCTCTTCCAGGTTTGGGCTGTTTGGGCTCAGGAAGGTGGGGAAAGAAGGATGGGTCTTTTGGGGGTTGAAGTTTGGCAGGTACCGGGGAAAGAAGTTTGTTCCGGCATTTGGAGGATTACTGCCCTCCTGGGGAAAGTGAGGAGGGAAGTTTCCTGGGTTTCCTGCTGTCAGGTTGGATCCCCTCACCCCCCTGGGCTTGAGGAGTCCACACACAGCCCAGGATGGGTCTATTTCCCTTGTAGCGTGGGCTGATGTAGTCAGGGGAATTAGGGATCCCATTTGTGGGGTTACCTCCCTGGCTCCCTGTTTGGGATTGGCCCAATGGCCGTCTGGGTTTGGGGTTGGTCGGATTCTGCATGGGAAGGTTTTTAGGCACCCCCATCTCCAGATCTAAAATGGGGGCAACCGTCACCTCTGCCACCTTAGCAGCAGCAGGGGTGTTGGTCGGTTTGGAGCTTTTGCCAAAATTTTTACTTTCCGACGGCTTCTGTACTTCATAGATGCACGTTGCTTTTTCAATGACCCAGTCTAATGATCTTTTCTCATGAAAGTCCCTCACTAGCTGGGACATAATATACTTAGGGAGAGCATGAAAGAAGGTGTTCACAAATTCCTTACTGTCAGTGCGCACCCTTCTAGTGGTCTGCGCAAAGGCACGTTTCAATTCCTGAATAAATTCTTGTGGGGCCTGATCTTCCCCACATTGTAAGTTATAGGCTGCCTTGCAAGCCTCTTGAGGGTTCCGATGAATGGAAAAATGTTTCAGGATGGCCGCCTATAGGTGGACCATCTGGAATGGTTCTGATCCTCCAGCTCCGCAAAGAAGCTGGAGTACTCAGGAGAAAACGTCCACTTTACATACTGAATAAAGCTTTGGCTGTCCTTCAGATGGAAAGTCTCCATCATCTACTCAAATAATTCAAGGTGCTGCCAAAGTGAATATTTGGCATTTTTGTGGTAGGGCGTGATGACGCTCCTAATAGCTTTTATTTGTTTCAGGGGATCCTTGAGTAAAGCCCTCTTAACTTTGTTAGCCTTTTTAGTTCTTGTCACCCTGGTCCACTCATCCTCTGACTCAGAGGCACTGCTACCAGAGGTGGCTGTCTGGTCTTCTAGGCTCTCCTGGATTCTGCAAGCTTGGGAATGGCTGGCAGAGTGTAGGGGCCTAGTCTCTAGGGACCTGTGCCGCTCAGAAGAGTCTTCTGACTCTTCCTTGCTCCCAGGATTGGTTGAGTACCCCCCCACTGTCCTCGCTGGGAATATGTTTTTAGTATGCTCTTAGTGGGCCTAATCCCATGGAATTCCCCACCAAATTTCACTGCCTGATCGCTTGATGAGTTATATTTCTGAGGATCCATTTCTCTGATCCTCCCCTCACTGGAGTATCCCTGATCAGAAATATGGCCCTATCACTTTGGAACCTGTACATAGATGCCCGCCCATCCATTTCTGGGAGGTGCTGACCTATTAGCCCCATATTCCCCATTGGGTTGAAGTCTACCATCCCCGTGGCCCTAGGTTCATGTGAGCCAGTGGACATGGGGGTGGCACAGTCCATGGAATTGAATAGATTAAAGTCACTGGTGCCAGAGTTCCTGAGGTTATGCTCAAGGGTTTCCCTCTCCCATCGGACCTCATCTCTCTCAGCCCCTACTCCCTGATGGCATGCAAGAATCTGACCCTTTTGTTCTTCTATTAAGGCCTTACTGGTCTCTATTAATTGTTCCTGCATGGCTATCTGTCTATGGAGCCTGTCATTTTTTTCACAAAGAGCCTCATTGTCTCTATGTGCTTCCTGCCTGCTTTAGGAGTATTGGGCCAATTTCTGCTGCCGGAGACTCACCTCCTGAGTTCTGTCCTTACTGGCTTGGTTATTCTTTTCCAGAGCATCTTCCACCCTCCTGGTGTGCTCTAACAGCTTTTCATAGTCCATTTTGAGTTCACCAGGTCCCTGAAGGGCCAGGTGACTTTCTCCCACCTTGGTTTTTAGATGGTTGACTTCCTGGCCTAAGGCGTCCCTTTCCTGAATTAGAGTACCCCTCTGTGCAGCCAGGTCGTCCCTCTGTTTTTTGAATGCACCAGCTTTCTGACGCTCTTCATTGAACTCTGTTTGGGATTCAAGGTCTTTAAGAATTAATGTATTCTTTTCTTCTTTTAATTGGTCTATCGGGTCTTGTAAAATGACCATCTGTTCTGCGCAAAGTCTATTAAAAGTTAATTGTTGCACCAGTTTTTGTTGGCTCTGTAGTAGAGAATCCAACCTTTCTTGCCACTCTTTTTGCAGTGTCAGTAATTTGGTTTCCTGCTCTCCCTTCTCTTGCTGCAGGAGATCCAGATCTTCCCTTAATTTTGTCATGTATTATCTGGTTTCTCTCTCTGAATCTTGGCTCTTTTGTAGCCTTTGCTCTGCAGAGTCCAAATCAGTTTGGGTTTTCTCTTGGGATTGTACTTGCCTTTTTGCCAGGTCTAGGTTTTTGGCATATTTTTCCTGTATTACTTCAATGTGGAGGTACAGGTACGCCGCTATTTTGGCAATTTTACATTGCTCTTCTTTTACCCTTGGGGCCATATACAGTTCACTAAGTGCCTGGTGTAATGGACCCTGGTCCTGCCATTTATCTAATTCTGCGGCAGTGGCTTATTGTTTGATTTCCTGCAGCCAAACGTTCTCATCCTGCTCAACCCATTCACCCCTGACAAACAATTTGTGCAGTAGGTGTTCTTTTGCCATATTAATTTCCATTGGGTCTGCCATTCCGGAAATATTCATTTCCTCCTGACTTATCTCAGGGTTACTTTTGCCTTTGCAAAACAGGCCCAACTCCTTTGAGTATTTCTTTTGAAGGGTTTTTTTACAGTGTAGCACAGTATAGTAGCCCAACAAAGTGTATGTACCCCTTCATATAGCAGGCTGTGTTAGACTGTCACAAGTGGTATGTCTAATTAAGGATCCCGCAATGAGCCCCCAAGCTGTAAGTGATTTCAATCCGGCACACACCAAAGTCAACACCTAGCATGTAATGCACAACTGAAATCTTTATTTATTTTGTCTAAAAGTTCTTTATTCTGAACGATATACCACTCATATCACGCCCCTCTCCTGGAACCACCCTGGTCACACTGAACCAGGAATCAGGCTGGTTTGCAAAGTTAAAATATGTATTTATGTATTTATAATTTAATCACACTATGTTGTATGGGTACACAATAATCACCAATGGGGTGATGTAACAGTGAATAATTTCTTTAATACACAAGGAGTAATAATGAGCAAAACTATTTAGCACAGAAGTAATACTTGTGTGTGCAGATTAGATAGCACTGTGGTTAAAGGTTCCCCCTGCACACCCCTCAACCCCCCAATAGGCAATGTAAAGAGATAGGAGGAGAGAGCAGGTATTTGGGAATGGCAGAATTTGAACAAAATAACAATCCCACTTTCCCCCAGCAAGCACAATAGAAAGTAGAATCGACGGTCAAGCTGTCTGAATGGCTTTTAAAGTTATCTTGAGAATGGATTGGGCAAAAACACTAATAGGGTCAAAATTGCTGAAATTGCTATCAATTCTTAGGGGAGCTGCTTTGAATGGTTTCACACAAACACAAGCAATGATTCAATACCAAGAAACAATTTGAAATCCTAAAATTCAAGTTGGCAGCAATCAAAAGCTGTTTTACACGTGTTAGAATTTCCCAAAAACAAAATTTGCGGCAAACTTTTCACTGCGCGATAATCGCAATAACGGCAAAACTGTATGGATTTGGGAAGCGGTTTTAGATGCGATTTAAAGCTGCGGATGTTGTTTCTAGCACAAAAACTGAGGAAGTTATGGACGTTTTAGTGGACGTCGTTTTTTCGAGATAGATGCAAGAATGGAAAACGGGAATGCACTTTTAAAATGACAAATGGGATTTCTAACACTAGAGGATGACTATGAACAAAACAAATACCCACAAGAGCACAGCCACTTGATCAGAATGACTGCTTGCCCGGGACTCACCTTCTTTAGATGAGAAAAGATCAGTGCAAAGATAGTTTTAGCAATACTAATACAGGAGGAAGATAGGAGGGATAGGATAGAGAGTTCAGACAATTCAAAAGTACTCCTAACAATGCAGGTTCTGAAGACAAGATAGGATGGGTTGAAGATAGGGATTGATTATGGACAGAGCAAATGCTAGTGACACAGTTATATCTATAGATACTCACTAGATAGGTTTTTAAACAGAACCATCAGGATTCTGGTCTGTCAAGATTCTGGTCAGGGAAATCTGGGTCAGGGAAATCTGGTTCCTGGACAGACAGCTGGCACATCAGATTGGATCTGCAAGGCACTCTGGTCACAGCACGGCACAGGACTGGATCTGCAATGCACTCTGGTCACAGCACGGCACAGGACTGGATCGGATCTGCCCTTTGTGGTTCTGATGAAAATTCTTTTAGCAGGCAAGCAGTACAGCGCAGCCCGGCTGTAGTGTGATGCTTCCCCCTTAGGTTTATGGGGTTGGTTCTGGTTCTGGAAATTGAGGCCTAGCTGAAAGTGGTTCAGCTATGCAATGGGTTCTGCTTTGCCAAGTTTCTGGAGTCTGGAGCAAGGAAGATGGAAAGTTCTGCAGCAGGGTGCTCTGCCAGCATTCGGATAGTTGGTGAGTCTGTCTGTCTTTTTCTGCCCTCTGCTGTCTCTATTTATGCTATGAGAAAGGTGTGTGTGCTGGTTTAGCCTAAGCTCGCCCCTTTGACAGGGATTGGTCAGAATCTCCTCTCTGCCTTGATAGGAGGAGAGGAACAGGGTGTCAACTTTGTGGTGTGGGTTTATGAGGCTTAGAGACCACCCCTAGCCTCTTGAACACAAAATCTACTTTTGACACAATACATATTTACACATGTGTAACCTCTATAACAACCATATATACAGATTACATATTTTGTACAGCAGCTATCCATCCAAACCCCGTAGCGTGGGATCTTGGCTCTGCTTTTCATAGAAGTTTGCCCTTTTCATCCGGAACACAATGTCCATTTTATAAGCAAATTTCATAAATAGGAATAAGTGTATAAAGTTTCATACTTCTAGCAGAAATACATTTGTTGTAAAGTCACATTTTCTGCCATTCCCTTGCAAAATATGTCACACGGTTTTGCCGCCTCTTGAAATGTGCAGCCAAAATTTAGATTTACAATTCTGTTATTTTTGTGTTTTTGACAATTTTAAGTGGCAAGTTATATGTATTTAAACAAAATGTGCTTTGTGAATGTTCAGCCACAGATGGCTGTTTGGGTCCGCCTCTTTTTCTCTCCCTTCAGTCCAGAAGCATCTCCTCCCTGTTGGCTCTTGGCAGAGTCCATTTACGACGGTCCTCACACCTAGCCTTTCCTGCTTTGCAGCTGTTCATTGTTTTCTTCCCCACTGCAGACCAGGTTCTTCCCCCACCCTATAATTACAGCTTTGGTGTGATTTCCTTGTGGAGGGAGCTGGAGGGAGAGGCCTTGCCTCTCTGAGGAAAGCTGGTATTCCGGTTTGGTAGCTTTAGCCAGCTTATTTTAACTGTTAATTCTGTTGAATGTTCCCTTAACATACAACAAACTTGTGGGATCACATCACAGCTAAATACATATTTGAGAATTTAAACCATGGAATCAAAACAATTACAAGATGGGTTACTCTCAATAACGGGCCTCTAAGATTGTGCAAACATTTGATTTTAGTTTATTCATGTTTAAAGTTTAATCCTCCAGGCCCCTGACAGCTGTCATTCAGGTGGCCGAGGGTACTGCACCCAGATTTTGACAGATTCACAGATTGCCACTTTTGATGCTTTCAGCTTTTTAGGACATTGTAAATTCACAATGGTTTCTTGCACTAAGTGAATGGTAGCATCCAGTAAGAATTTTGGATGTATGAGGGTGTTTTGTACCGGCATTCTGCAGTTTCTGCAACAAAGAAACAGTGTTTTAAAGCAAGATTTTGGGGTTTCCTTTAGCAAAGTACTGCTTTTCCTTCTGTACTCCATCTTCACATGTTGTGGAGCCCAGTGACATGTTTCAGGAGTGAGATCACTGTTCCACCACTGACAACATGCATGGCAGATTGGGCAGCCATCTTTTTGTGCTTTGCAAAGCGCGATTTTCAGAGGTTTTGGCACGCACACGTGTTTTGCGGCCATTTTGATGTTTCTGGCACCATCAGAACACAGTGATGCCGCATGGCAGGGCAAAAGTGGGTCAAAACATCCCACAGTCCCTTCAACTGGACTTTATTGACTCCCCATCTCTCTTCTCTCATATTCTGCAGGAAAACCTTCAGGAAGTCACCTTCCCGGGGGCTTCACTATGACCCAATACATGGATGACCTACTTTTACCATAACCTTACTTTCAGGTGTCCCTCGCCGACTCCAAAAAGCTACTCACTGCCCTAGCAGCAAAAGGTCACAAAGTGAACAAGGCTAAATTGCAGATCTGCCTACCCACTTTCCATTACCTAGGACCCTGAATTTCCCATTATGCTGTGTGCCTTGCCCCCTCTCATGTGTCCTGCATCTTACAATGCCCCATGCACACCACTAAATGACAGTAATGCTCCTTTTTAGGAATGAGCAATTTTTGCCACCCCTGGATCCTTGGTTATGCCTCTACGGTAGCACCCATGCAAAAGATGGTACATGACTCTCAGCCTGACAAACTCACATGGTCTCCTAATGCTTCCACAGCCTTCTCCAAGATTAAGACTGCACTTTCCTTTGCCCCCGTAATTTCCCTTCCAGACTACTCTAAATCATTCACCCCTGTTCTGTGATGAGAAAGAGGGGTATGCCTTAGGCGTACTCACACAGAAGCACAGGGACCTAAAACACCTGGTAGCCTATTTTAGCTCGCAGTTAGACCCTGTAGCCTCTGCCTCTCCCAAATGTCTCAGAGCGGTAGCTGCCACTGCCTTTCTCCTTCCAAAAGCTGACAACATCACTCTAGCACACCCCATAAATGCAGCAGTAGTACACTCAGCATTAGCACTCCTCCTCAGAGGTAAAACACAAGACCTATCAGCTTCCCGTCTCATCAAATTATAAAAACTGCTAAGCTCTGCCAACAACATCAGTCTCATCAGATGCGCCCCAGTCAACCCTGCCCCTCTCCTACCCACTCCTGATGATGGTCATCCACATGACTGCCTTGCAGCGGTTGACGTATCATCACCAAGACCAACCTCAAGGATAACCCACTCCCCAATGCAGACCTCATTCTCTTTGTTGACGAATCTTGTTTTAGAGATTCAACAAGTAATATCCAGGCAGGTTTTGCCATTTGCACCTCTTTTGAAGTGTTAGAAGCTTTTCAGCTCGCAACATCTCTGTCGTCTCTAAAAAATGAAACTTCTTACTGCATCTCCTTAGAGGTACTCTACCTTTCCTCTCCTTCCCCCAGAAGCTCACTGTCTCCCAAGCTCTGGTTCTCTCTAGGTTGGACTACTGTAACAGCCTCTTTCTAAATCTACCTGCCTCCACTCTTCGCTCTTTACAACTAATCCAGAACAAGAGTACGAGACTTGTCCTTGGCCTCAAGCCCTGGGATCGTATCTCTCCAGCTCTGAAATCCCTTCATTGGCTCCCAGTGGATGCAAGGATTGCATTTAAAACCCTCTGCATTGTACACAAGGCCTTCTGGGTCCAAAATACCTTCAACTATCCCTCCATAAATATCTCCCCTCTCAAGCCCTTTGCTCCTCTACTTCTAACTTCCCCAGGGTCGGTCGTTTTTCAAAGAAACAAGCTGGGGTCAGATCTCTGTCTTTGACTGGGGCCTCCCTTTGGAGCAGCCTCCCGACCACCTTTAAACTTGAAGAGAACCATCTCCAGTTTCGGAAGCACCCCAAGACCTTCCTCTTCACTTCTGCCTTTGCCCCTCTTCTCCACTGCTGATCTGCTTCTCTCTCTTGTCACCGTGCACCAGGCCATCCTCTGTCCCTGGGTCCCAGGTACCAGCACACCCTGCCTCCCTTCTGCACTGCCTCCTGGCCACCCCTGGCACTGGGATCTGTATCTGTACCCATACAGTTCCCCACTTTTCTTCTGCATTTATTAGATATACCCTATCTGACTAATCATGCACTTGCCACTTGCTGGCTGCACTACCATTTTTCACTGCATTTATTTATTTATTTCACCTATTTATTTCTGTTGTATCTTCTGTTCTGCACTTTCCACGTCTCCCCCTTCCACGCAATTTCCCCCTTTTCCCTATTCCATGCACTTGTCTGTTCTTAATGTCGGTAGGCCTAGTAAGATCGTTATTTTTGTTCTCCCTTGTTCCCTTCCCTTTGCTTGGCCGTGCTCTGAAACAGTATGAGCGCAATATAAATACAATATCATATCATATCATATATCAGTACAATCAGCACAAGTTTCTGAACTCATTGCCCCAACACAGGCTTGCACGATTGCCACACAATGCACAGCCACTATATACACTGAGTCACTTCACACTTTTGGTATCTCACACGACTACGCGACCCTCTGGAAACAGAGAGATTACCTAACTGCACATGGTACTCCCTTTCTCAATGCACCCTATCTTGAAGCCCTGCTTAATGAGATATTGTGACCTTCTGAGTTGGCCATTGTGAAGTGTAAGACCCACACTCGACTTTCTGACAGCACCTCGCAGGGTAACGTGCTGGCTGGCGGCCATGTGCAAAATGCGGCCGTCCATGGCCCTCATGCTCCTGATTATGTGCTGCAGTTTCTGCTCTCAGTTGAGGACCTGCTAGCATCTCTTTCCGTCCTGGCGGATCTCCAGAATGCAGCCCCATAGGTCGAGAAAAAGGGCTGGGAAAGTAACAAATGTGTTTGTTGCTCTGTTCACCTATGGCGTGATAACACAGGCCAATTAGTGGCCCCACTCTGGTTATTACTATATCTAGCATGTGTTGCTCACTCTGGGTCCCATTCAAGCAAGAAAGAAATGTCCTCAGAGATATTGGTTGCTCCTAAGTTCCTCTCCATTGCTCATACATACTGTGTTCACTGTCCAACATGTCTCACGTTCAACCCATGAAGCCTGTGAAAACCACTCCAGGGGCACATGAAGTCCCTTATAGCCCCTTTTTCAATCTCCAAATTGACTTTGTCACCATGACCAAGTGCTCCTCCTTTGACTATATTGTGGTGGTGACAGAAACATTTTCTGGACGGACTGAGGCCTACCCCTTTAAATATGCAGATTATATTACAGTGGACAAGAAACTGCTCAAGGAGTTCATTTCACAGTTTGGCCTCCCAGTCTCCATAAACTCTGATGGGCAAACCCATTTCACAGGATAAATTGTACATAACATTTGCAGTGCCTTAGGAATCCTTCAGAACTTTCACTGAAGTTTGCACTCACAATAGGCATGGGCAGTAGAACACTGAAACTTCGACGTGAAGCTCCGCCTTGCCAAGGGCTGCCATGAAACAGGCCTAAAGTGGCCTGATGCCCTCCCTCTTGTACTCATGGAAACGCCATACCACAGCCTCCTGCCTGGAGACTGGATGGTCCTGAAATTGCCTCTGCGAAAATAATCCCAGCAACCTCGCTGAAACGATCCTTTCCAGGTACTGCTGACAACCCACAACGCAGTATGCTGTAGAGTCCATGACTCCCGGGTCCATGCCAGCCAGTGTGTGAAAGCAGCACCTCTAATCATTGACGAAAATCAAAAAGTGATCGAGGACAAAGACCACCCACCGTCTGCCAGCACCAAAGATACAGCAAAACTGCAATATGCAGGGGTACAGGAGAACTACACCCTTCTTCAGCTGCTCACTTCGGTCCTAGCAGTGAGTCTGCATCCAGCACTCCTCGACGATGAAGTTCTGCACCTGGTCCCAGGAAACAACTTGCGGAGTGCCGCCTCCATCTCACCTGACATCAGCAGGTGAACTACACCTACTGGAAACACGCCACTGCTACACTTGTCTCCTACAGGTGGCCCATCGCTCTCTAATGTTTGCTGCACTTGTCTCCTACGGGTGGCCCATCACTCTAAAATGTTTTGTCACCAAGCAGCTACAAGAACGCTGTGCACTTGGAGTATAGGTGCATAAGTACTCCAGCCCAAAGTGTCTTGGGGCCAGCTGAATGTGCCAAGCGCCTCAGGTGATTTCATCCAGGTCTACGCTTCTGCAATTGTCATCCTTGCAGGGGTCCTGAACCTTTGCACCATCCTCTCTCTTGGGTCCTGTAATGACTGACACTCTTTAGAACATTTGGGCATAAGACCCCAATCTCCATAGAGTTAGACTGTTCAAGCAAAGAATAAAGCTGCTATTGCATTATTGAAACTGAATTGTTTACAACATTTTCCTTGCCATAGTATTGGCTCTGTCTCCCCTAGATCCGCCATCGGAAACCCAGATACCAACACTGTCCTCAACTTCTCTTGGGCCTACGCTGACCTAATGAATGCCTCTGATTGCTATGTATGATCCCACATTCCTATGTACACCAGTGGGGGGATTCCATTCATTCCCGTCCCATTCAATCTTGCTGAATGGTGTTATGACTTCCTGATCAATGACTCTTCTTATCCCAATTTGATCCATCTCTACCCCAGCTATGCCAATACTTTACCTCCTAAGATACAGACCGCATTTGTTCCACATGCTCTGATCTCTTTCACTGTGATAGGCACTTTGCCTTCAATGGGTATCACACCAGCCACCTATGTCCTTAATAGCCACCTATGCCTGTAACATAAGTGCTACCAACACCACCTGTAAAGACCCAGCTGTCAGTAGGATAGGACAATTTCATAGTAATAGCACCTCCATAGCACTCTACATCCACAGAGGGTTATATTTCCTTTGTGGGGCTGGCACCTACCAATGGCTAACAGCTAACTGGACTGGTCAGTGCACCATTGGGATCATTCACCCAGCAATCCGCCATATGTTCCTTTTTCCAGAAGCTCACCACACACCCCAACAGTTCAAACACAAAGCCTGGGCATGGTTTAGAGGCCTAATAGTGTTCCTGATCCTGAGCATTGGCACTACAACCAAAAGGGCCGATCTTCACTCCCCCTAGAACAGGTAGCTAACAACACTGCAAAAGGAATACAGATTCTCAAAAGCAAACAGGTTGCACTCAGAACTATGTTTCTCCAGAATAGAATGGCACTCGCTTATTTACTAGCTGCCCATAGGGGTACCTGTAAAATTAAAGGACAAGAATGCTGCACCTGCCGACCCGATAACTCCTCCCAGGTGGAGGATGTCATAAAACATATCTAAGGGGTTGGTACCACCTTACACAGTAGAAACGAAAGTTATGCCGGCTCACTGTTAACTTTTGGTTCACTGAGGTCTTCCATTCTGTTTGTTATTTTGATCATTGTTGTTATAATTGCCACTTTTGCAATGATAGTTTTTCTTATTCGCTGACTTCTGTCATGCTCGGCTAAACAGGTGCCTCACTTTCCCGTCGAGGCCAGGCTGCTGCCACTCAAAATAGAGACACCACTTCTTAAGGAGGATGCCGCCAAAGGAGCCTCGGATGAACATGAAATGATAGATGTGTTGGGACAAATTTCCGATGCTGAATTGTATGAATTTCTGAATTTGGACTTTAGAAGCTGATGATCTATGTCTCTAAAGGAGCATCCTTTCGGTGACAATCCATGTGCCTATCTACGCTATCCCTATTTCACCAGTGTACCTGGGCATCTTTGATTGAAGTTATGCTCCAATCCTGCTCCCTGGGGTCTACACCCTGTCTCAGGTATGACCAAACGGGGGGTTGATGTGGCAGGATTGTTATGCGATGCGACGTTATGCTTTTCTCTGGTATGCTATGCTATAATATGCGACCTTAGGCCGTCTCCTAGATGTAGGCCTCAGATCCTCCCTCTATCTCACTCTGCCTCCCTGTGCACCCTGTTCCTCTGACATGCACACACCCCACCTGGAGCAGATTAGACCATATAACAAGGGAATGGAACATGTCAGACTTTCTCTTCTGTTTGCTCTCTACAAATGTAGCATCAGCACCATATATGGTAAATAACAGAAGAATGGCTGCAACTATCGCATAGCCATATTACAACACAATGTACCTGCACAGCTTCATCACAAGGTCACAAGTAAGATGCTGACAGTTATTGCCAAATGTCTGCAAATGTCATACCAAGTAACAGCCCCCCATTGTTAACATTATATAAATATTAGTGATTGCTTATGATATGCTATATAGCTTGCGCTAAGGGAGGCCCCTTGAGAGAGCTCCGCGTGCTGATAGCACACCACTTGTCCTGCTGTAGTTTCCTGCTTATCAGCTGATCACTCTGCATGCTGTGTATTTTCTGTCCAATACAAGTAGTGTGGTTTATCCATCAGTCTGTGTCTAATCTCCTTATTTGCTGCACAACGAAGCTGAGGCCAAAGTGACCCTTGGTGGAGGGGCCGCTTTAGCTACCACAGCGGAGTGGAACCACGGTGCTAATATGTGCCAGGTAGCAAGTACAATGGAGTGCCAAACAGCCAGCGGCGGCCAAGGAGAGCAGATGTTGTCACACTGCGCTTCAATAATGCCTGAAAACCAATTCTGGATGTTTCTGTATGGCACCATTCGCGCGTCATAAAATACCTCGCACATTAGGTCCAACTAAACAATTGGTATTTCATTTAAAAATACAACTGTGAACTCTGCAAGCACTGCAGACTCTGACAATTATGGTACCCAAATATGCCAAGCAGGGGAACATGCGTAAACAAGTTGGAGGTGGATCAGAAGGAAATTCGCAAAGGACATGGTGATAACCCTCAACTACTGATGTATTACTTCCAATAGAAAATCAATCGGAAATAACGAATGAAGACGATAAGCACTCCCAACGCATTACTGACATGTTACAAAATATCACACCTTTAACAATGAAACATACAAGAAAGATGGCATACGAAGGAAGTACCACATCGCTTTTATTCTCAGATATAAGTTACAGGAAACAAAAGGCCCCTACTGACACCAGACACTCTGCTCACCAGCTGCCTCTCGAACACGTGTTGCAGAATGGGACAGGAGGACCAAGATGGTTATATTAAACTGGCATACTACACATCACCTACTTAGACTGCCTTATTGAACATAATCTTTGAAATAGGAAGAAGATGCCGCCCTATGAGAAGTCTCTCTTCTAGTGTTGGTGGATGGGGGGATGTTGCCATCCTTTTTTCCGCCCTAAAGAGCAGTTTTCCTTCTCCATTGCTGATCCAGTGAGAGAGTCAGCAATACATGTCTCGGAGTTCCACATGTGGCCATCACTGGACTGGATGAAATTGTGAAAGACCTTCTCCCAAGACTGTTGGACCATTGCATTGGACCATTTTGAAGGGAGTGTGGTCGTTTTCTTCCTTCTATGGCAGGGTCTCCTCTCCAATGGCCTTCTTGCTGTCATACTCAGTTTTGGTATATGTTTTTTGAACCTCTGAGTTTGCTGGCTGCATTTGCCTGGTCTATATCAACTCTACAAGCTCTCTGTAACCAAACAATCTTGGTGTTAGGCTTCCTGCTTTAACACAAAAGAACAGGCAAAAACACATCTGTATTGTTTATAGTAGCAACCAATATCAATCCTCACAACGTTATGCTTCCTGCCCCAATTTAGTTCAAATGGGTAGAGCCCTGTGGATGAATGGTGGGATAAGCAATGGGCAATCACTCTTTCGAGCACGGTTTTCTTGCAGTCAAGGTTGGTCCCCCGGGCCCATCGTATGAAGTCCTTAATCCGTTTGTTAATTCTCTCCACCATACCATTTTTTGGGAAACTAAATTCAGTGCTCTATACCATTGTTCATGAGCTACTCCCACATGTCAACAACCTAACTTGTATCCCAGTGTCAGTCATGAATGCATATGGAAATCCTTCGGTTTTGAAAACCTCATCCAGGAATTGAATTACATCCTGAGTGGTTATTTTGTTAGTGAAAGATACTTCTATCCGTCTGTATAATTACAATGTAATAGTGGGGCAACCCCTGTCTGTAAATGAGCCCCAATAAAGCCATATCCACCCTTTCCTACATGCTTGGGACCCTTATCTCAGTCTTGAGGCGACAGTGGGACTAGCAGCCCTTTTCACGGGATTCACATACATGCTTGTGATCCATACAACTGCAAATGTGGAGCCCTGTAATGAATGTCAGCATTTCTCAACAGCCAATTTAATATCCAGGAGTTATTTTCCTAGGTCTGTGAAGACAATTCTGCACTTTTCATAGGGCATGAGGCAATGCCATCATTAGTTCTTCTGCACCCTCTGTTTAGAAAAGGGCTGCACCCAGACCAACATTGCTGGCATCTGTTGAGCTGATGGTTCTCTTGACAAAGGTATGGTGTTTGATTGACAATCTACTTCAATAATTCACATTCTGAATGACAAAGATCCATCCACTCACATTGGGCTCCCTTTTTAAGCAGGCCACTCAGATGTATGGATTCAGTTGCAAAAATGTGTTTGAAGAATGAATATTATTTTGCCATCCTCAAAAATGAGCAACGTTCTTCTTTACTAGCTGGTCTGTGTGTACCTTTAAACCATCACATCAATGATATCAACCCGAGGTTCAATCCTCTTAGCAGATATCACATGAAAATATTAAGTGTAATATCTGTTGGACTTGTATTTCTCTCTGAACAAGGTCACATCAGAGTCCTTCAGTTTTCTTAGAACTCTACTCATATTTTGGTTGCATTCCTATATCTCTCCCATAGACACGAATATCGTCTTGGAACCCCTGCTTCTGGCTGAAATAAACTCAGCATCATTCGTTGAAAAGCTGAGTTGGCAGGAACAAGCCCAAATGACATTCCCACACACTATAAAAGCACTTCTGGTGTGTCAAGATGTCGGATGCAGCCTTATCTGGTGATAAGCTGAAGTTAACTCAAGTGTGGAGAAAACCTGGGCATCCCTAAGAGTAGTAACGTTTTCATTCTGTTTGGAAGCAGATGTCGGTCACAGATGACACAACGATTCAGTGCCCTGTGGTCAATGCAAAGTTGGAACTTCCCAGTAGGTTTATTTAGAATGACCAATGGAGAAACCCAGTTTGCTGCTTCCACTCTTTCAATGATGCCTCGCTGCACCAGCATGAACTGTATGCATGTCTACAAGCAACAGACATTGTGCATCAGATTGTACTGGAGAACATTGAATATTGCCAGACTTTATTTCCATGACAAAGATGCGTGCTGGCTTTGGAATCGGACTGAGCCCCAAATTGTGTCGATTTTGAAACACATTAAAAGGTGGGCTGGCCTTTATCTTTAAACATAATCTTGCTATTGGACATTCAATTCTATTTCATGATCTATCAGTAAGAAAACAGACTGTCTGTGGATGATGAGAGGATTTACAGATGTGGAAAAATAGTGTAAACAAAAAACGGAAAGAAATGATCAGCCTTAACAATCAAGCTGTGTAGGGAGGAGATGGATAAACTGGCTCAAGTTGAATGGATGCCTTTCAGCATTTAGAAGCACAACATATAGTTTCGCAGGATCTGAAAGCATTTCCTGGAGCTCTATGGTCAGGCTCTGGACACACCTAACAGGACAATATTCTGTGCTGTCTAAATTCCATCCTGAACACCAACCTCCTTTTTTTTATTACTCTCTCCCACTATATGACTATGCCTCACAGCACCCTGCAGATGTTCCTACCATTACCTTACTACAGCCTACCTTTCTCCACAACTGTACCTTCGAGCAGTACCAGAGTATCTCTTTGTAGCACAGGAGGTATGTTACTGTATTTCTGGCTTACCACTCAAATTCTCAGCGAGTTTCTTCTAAGCCAAAGTAGGAGAGCTGTTCTAGCCTAATCTTTCAATGTACATGTTTTGTAATCACATGTTTGACATTGTATCCCACTCAACCCTTCCTAAGGGGGTGCACACCTCACTGAAGTTTCTAACATACTTGTAGTGTTTGAAAATGTAATACATGCTTTTGAAAAAAGCAAAGGACAATGAACATGGATGCTGGGAACACTCCAAACCATATAACTAAATTGTCTTTAGGAGGCAACACAATGAAAAGGACAGATGTGATTGTGATTATACTCCACAGAACTGTCACGCTATCTGACTCCGCTCATCACTTGTTATTCAGCCACATGCCCCAAACATGTCAATCTAAATGACAAATGGCCCAATGTAAAATGTCACACCGACAGTGATAGCTGACTGTTGTCATGGTATACTGGGGCTTACCAGAATGCATTGTAAGAAGGGAGGCGTGGCTGGAGTTGTGTGAATTACAGATCTTGCAGAGTAGCAGCAAAACATCTCCCCACTAACTCGGGTTGTCATTTTAAGAGAATTCCCTACAATACCTAAACGACTTGTAGTGTCTTGGTCATTATGCAACATTAACACTGTAAGTGTGAGGTATCCTCCGTGTCATACATTTTGGTTCACTGATGAAAATGAATGCATGTGTTTGCCGATATCCACAGCTACCATGGTCCATGAAGCCCATCTGGTGTAGATGGACACCACAGGAGATACTGTACAATGACCCACATGTGGACACCTGGGGAGGTATATGGAAGGTATTTGTTCAACAGAAGGTCAAGTTCTGGTGCTTACGCTGAACGAGGGGCAGGGCAGAGGAGAGAGCAGTGGTTTATCAGCCAGGGAAAGTTGCAAAAAGTGTCATGGAGATTTTCATGCTACACAATGTTACATCCTTAGACATGTGGCCATGCCTCAACTGGGCGATGCCCTTCCCCAGGACTCTGATGGGGAGGATGTTGATGAGCATGCGTCAAACCAGAGGAGGAGTGCAGCAGGGCCTGATGGCTGCACCACCCACCAAAAACTGCTGGGCACCCTTTCGAGTTATGCCATATTAGTGAACATTGCATCTACTTCCTCTTTCTACACTTCTCTAAAGATGTCTCTCCATTGGGGACTGGACATGCGCACAGCCCCATAGGCACAGCTATCTTCACCTTGAGACTTAGCCTTTCCTATTCTAAAGTTTTGGGAGGTCAGACACCAATGGAGTGACAGATGTCATAGCTATTTCTTTCTCACATGAAAAATCTCAAACTGACAAACGTGTGGTTTCAAGAATGTTAATGTTAGGGTAAGTGTAAATGAAAACTGAAAAATTAAATGAGCACCAAGATCAGTGTACATGATGTACCTAGTGATTGATGCATAGGATCCTTCTATCAGAGAAATATTTGCCAAATATAACATATCTTTGATCATTCTTATGTTGTCATAATGCAGTTTGATTGTATGCAAACCAGCCAGGAAACCTCATTGCTGCTGTTTTTCCCTTTCATAGTTCTCATAGGGGTAGCTTGAAAAGATGCAATAGGAGTGTACCAGGCTGTCCATCATGGAATGATATCCTCCTATCAGAAAAGCATTTGTATGGTTATTTTAGGCTTTGATAATGTGCTTTGATCTGTAAGAGAAGTGCAGCATTTGTATTAAGACTACAAAATATATAGCGGAAGTGACAATTAAAAATGAGCGTTGTAAAGTATTACAATGTGCCAGTTCACAATGTTATGACAATGAAAACATTTCCTTTTTTTGTTAACAGCATATTGTACCAAGAATGCACGCAATTCTGTCTCTCAAAGGGGCTTTCATTTTCTGAAAGGGGCGTACTTACTTTAAAACCAATACTCTGTTTATTCTGTGAGCACCAAATTAAAGTTTAGCATTTAATGCTGGCTCATAGTTAACAATGGCTTGAATATAAAATAACAAACACAATTGAAGACCCTGAAACCTGGTCTTCTGGCCCCTCTGAAGGCATGCCAGTGCCAATTCACCTTCTGACTTGCCTACCAGTATTCCCCTCACCTCCCCCCATCCGGACAATGTGACTCCAATTGTGATGGCAACATTCCTAAGGGACACATGCAATGACACTGTATAGCTTCAAATGCCAGGCTGGTGCCCACCTCTGTGGTGCCGCTGTCACTTATGTTCTCATTCTACTTTTCACTTTAAAAAACACAGCACCCCTTTCTCCGGTAAGCAATAACAGGGGTGGGTCTAGAGAAAACTCACATAACAATGTGACTCTTGCTCACATAGAGAAAAAGACAGAGAGTAAGCCAGAGAGAGATAGAGACAGAGAGAGTCAGAGAGAGTCAGAAAGACAGAGAACACAGCCAGAACAAGAGAGAAAGTGCTAGTTTGTTATATGATACATTTGATACAACTAGATACACCTTATTAGTTCACTAAAATGACCATGTACATTACACGCTCAAACTGTTTTTCACAACATTACACCACCCCTTCTCAGCAATACCCATCACCAATCACCAGTCACCTGTGCTCCATTAACACACACTACCCACCAGACACCCCCAACGTCATCCCCTAAAAAGTAGTCTGTCTATATTAAAGGGTGTTGGAGAATTCCTTTTGATGGTGGCCCATGGTCGGATCCTTCCCCTCCCTTGGCACCTGCCTCATGGGGCATTTGTCACATGTCCCTATGAGTGTGTCTGATTTAAAACTGGTTCTGTCTCCCAATTGAGCAACTTGCTAGAATATGATGAGGGGCTGCTCCATCCTCTTCATGACAGGAGAGATCTGCTTCAGTCCAAGGGGCATGGTGTTGGTGTTTTCAACCATTTGGTCTTTCTTCCATGTTCTTGCATTTTTAGATTCTGCAATGTACCAGCAAAGCTGCAACAGGTGTCTCCTGGACCTCTTGAACACTTCCTGTACAGCATCCTGCTTTGTCTACAGGTGGGAGAGATTATGTTCAGCTATGTTGAGCAACCTGCTCTGCATCTGCTTGATAAACATTAGGTGACCACTAGTTGTCATACAGGGTAGGTTGTGATATCTTCTCTGCTCGGGAAGGAGTGCTGCTCCAGGGGTACCCTTTCCACAGCAGCCACATCTGTAACATGGACACTGTGAGACTGGTTATCATCAAGAATAATGTCAAAATCGCGATGGGATGACTGAACGCAACCTGCAGATGTTGAGTCCCTGTGCCCCTACCCTGGTAAGGGTGTGGGGCAGCACAAAATCACCCCATCTTGTGGGGTAGTACCCTGTGATCACTGGCAGGTGCTGGAAGGCCAAGAGGTTAGGAGTGACTGTAGTGGTAGCGATGCCCATCTATCCTCCTATTTTTGATGGTAGTTTATCCGCTCATCTTAGATATAAGAAATACCACAAAAGTCTGACCCCCAATCAATACCCCCACAACTCTTTCACACAATCTACGATTATGTGAAGGTCGTGGGGTACACTGAAAATTGGAACTCATTCCACTAATTTTACATAAAATCATATATATACATTGCACTTCGCACTTCAGTGAAAAAAAGCCTCTTAAAATATTTAGGAATTGTATCTTGATGAATATGAAACTCTAAACGCAATACAATCCAATCTGAGTAAATGGCTCTCCAAAAACCTCTTCTTGTGTTTGGGGAGGACTGCGTCAATTTAAATTGTGATCTCTCCAATGGTCAATGTTACCCATCACATGCTCTGATTAAAACAACCACCTTCCTACTTCAAAAACTTTAACCAACACATTTCAAAAGTCTTTTGGAACAACAAATCAGCCAGAAGAGACTCACGTCCCCCAGCAACCGAGGGAGAATTAAACCTCCTAAACGTCAGAATCTACCTAAGTGCATTCACAGGCCATCAACTAGTACGGTGTGTAAGTCTGCCGTCCAAAATAACTCCACCATGCTGGCTGATATCCTTCGTCCCTGGAGCCCAATCGCTGCTTTATCCAACACATCAACCTAACACGCCAGAAACAATCTCCTCCTCTCGAACTCACCCTTGATAGGAACTAAAAGACCTTGACTGGAAGGTGCCTGTTAAAAGAAAGCCGACCACCTACGCCTCATTATGGAATAACCTGTCAGTTAGGTTTCCAGCCGAAATGATATCATTGGTAATTGGATAGTCAGCTGCTATGGATACAATAAATGAGTGCACGCAAAAAGAACAAGTCAACAGTACCATTACTTTCCCAATGGCAAAGGCAACATTTCAAACAGATGAGAAAAGGAATTCAGTCTGAGCAACTGTAACGAGCTACCTTGGTTGTTCAATTCTTGTGTATTATTTCACTATATTTGTTTGTCTGCTGCATGCGGAGCGGAGGACATTGCGACTGACCAATGCCTGAATCAACATATAACAAACATTCTCCACAAATTCCACTATGCGCTCCAAATTGTAGTTTTTCAAAAATCGAGACTTTTTCAAAGTAATCCAATTTTTAATGGGTATTTAATTTTGTGATTAATCATCCGTTAGGAACATGATAGTTCGTTTTCTTTCACATCAATTTGCTTGTAGAAATGGTACATCCTCTTATTTCTTTATTTTCAGAAATAGTATACCCTCACATCCTCTTATTTCTTTATTTTCAGAAATAGTACACCCTCTATTTTCAGAAATAGTATACCCTCACATCCTCTTATTTCTTTATTTTCAGAAATAGTACACCCTCTACACGTGTTTCCCCATGTTTAATTCCACATGGTTCATCAGGAGGGATATGTAATTATAGGCGCTTTTTCACTATAAAAAAGAGAAAAAAAGGGAACAAGACCAATATTGTACTTAGTATGTTGCCCCAAGTATGCCCTTTTCCAGTTGTTAGTATATACAGATATCGAAATTACTTACACATTGTTTCTTTATCCTTTGTCCTCATTAAGTGTAAATCCGCCAAGTTTGGCAGCTAAGTAGTCTGATGTGTAATCTCTAAAAGGAAACAGGACTATTTTAGAGTCAGAATACAAGGATGTATTCATGTTCTAGATGTATGTTTTCTAAATGGTTCGGGGCTTACCTGAGATCTTTAATTCTTTAGAGTTGTATATTCATGGCTCCATTCTGCAGAGATGCACCGGTTTCGAGTGTTCGGTGCATCTCCCAGAATGGCCGCCATTTGTATCGCGTCCGTTGCGTCACGACGCCACGTAATGACGTCATGACGCTCCGGGAGCGAGCCGATCGCCATTTTGGATCGGGAGTGCCCTTTCTATAACAAATATTGTTCGCGGTGAGTAAACAGCAGGATAATTTCATTTTTTGTTAAGCCTCGCACAATTTGTCGGGTTGGAGACATTGTCTTGTAACTTATTTGTTGACTTTCCATAGGTGTCAAAAATTATGACCTATCATATATCAATATGTCACACTTTACAACATTAACCTAAAGAGGGCTCTGAACAGCCTGAAACTATATGACGCTAAGTCACCCATCATCGCTCTACTTTCAATTTATCTGGAGCCCAAATGCAGTGCCCTCTGTTTCTAAGAATTCCACCAAAAACCTCTTGGACACAAGACCTTAAAAAGAACCTAACTGAAATGCAATGGAGAAGCATATGGCTATCAACCACTAATTCAAGTATATCAGTTTACATCACTCAATCAACAGCTATGGTTAGACAGAGACTATTTTGGAACCCGCAATGCCTTTTCAAAACCGTATTCACAAGATAGTTGCTGGTTGCCATTTCAATACATTCCAACACATTCTATACAAATGCATGTTCGTTAAAACTTTCTGGATTAAAATATGGCAAAGAAAATATTTCGGGTGGAAATGAAGATAACTCTCGGAATCATTAATTATGTCAATCGATATATACTTATCTAGGACTAGACCTTACCACGACTATGGATCATGCAGTTATAAAGGAGGTTAAAGGCAGGAAAATGCAGTAGCTTGGCCTACTGGTCCTTACATTTGCAAATAATACGTCTGGGTACACGCTTGAGGGAATTTTGGCCTTCTATAAACAGTGCGTTTGCCCGGCGCTATTGTATGGACTGAAGGGACTGACTGGCCATGAAAGACTTTAGGTGGTTAGACCATCTCGAGGGTCCGTTTTGGAGGAACATTTTAAAACTGCCTCCAGCAACCTCAATTGAGTATTAAGACTGGAGTTAGGGATCATTTCATTGAGAGCACAAGTACTGAAAAAACAGATGATCTGTTTTTCAAATCTCAGTTAAAATCAGAAAGTCCTATCCTTGCAATACTGGGAGTCGAAGGGCAAAACGAATCTAAGGGAGTTGGTAAGCATCACTGTAAATTGGTAGAGGACTTCTTTAAGATATTGCAGTCGGAACACATGTTGGATTCTGATACCGAATTGGTGAAAGAAGAGTTTAAGAAATAGACTTTACTCTGGTTTTGGAATAAGAATTACCAACATATATATACACTAAAAAATTATGTGCGCGTTGATAAAGTGACACATAGATATTTAAAACCTCAAAGACACCTCCTAAAGAGCCCTTACCCTATGGTGTAAGATTTGATACTAAAAATGTGTGTGCATCAGCTCCTGGTGTGGTCGGTAATAGGCCCGTAGTTGAATCTCCATTTAACACAAAGATACTGCAGACTGTGTAATTTACTGCATAACCTGGAACCAGTGAAACATCTATTCACAGAATCTGTAACAATGTGGCACAAATATACGTTAATTCTGGGCCCTTGTGCACATTGCTATGACTCTATTAAGTCTAGAGGGTTCTGTTGTTATTGTTTAAACACTGACTTTGAATCTATGCACTTATGGTGCTGCAATGCCCCCCATCTTTATTACGTTTATCTGAAGTAGACTAAGGGAGGTTCTCAGAGTCTCCATTTAACGGCAAGACTTGTTAGGTAGTGTATTTAATTTATGTATGAATGTGTTGTTTGACATTATGTGATGGTTTGTTCATTGGATTCGCTTATGCAATCATATATTTTTTGTATTATTAACATTTTGTAAAAGTTCATTGGAACTAAATACAAATAGAAAAATAAAAAAATAAAATATTATATATTATCAAGAACCAAATTGATCTTTCTCCATCAGTAGCTCTTTGTGTGCCTTAAACTCCCCTCCTGCCCTACTTGACTATTTACGAAACCTTCAACTTTATGCTCACAGTCCCTATCAAAGCCTTAGCCAAAGTCTTGAAGGATAGAAATAACATAGACTATGGCAAATGGTGATCACTCATTTGTTTTGCTATGGTTGATGACGACCCACTAATTAAGGGCGGATGCAAATAAACATTCGGGTATATGTCCCAGCAGGCAACCAGACACTGAGAGTCGCATAATCTATCTCCATTTAGATTTCTCTTTTACACAGACATTCTCATCTCTGAGTCAATCCATGTGTGTGTACACCCTCCCCAAGGCCATGCAAACACCTTGTCAGGTATTAGAAAGATTGCCAGTGCAATGCGCATTATCTGAAATCAAAAACAAAAGAACCTCCGCAACATCAAATGGTTGCACGAACTCGAAAATGAGCACAATCATTGACAACTGACATTAGAGGCTTTTGTAGCATAAAGGATGTTGTGAAAATAGGTGTTTTAAAATCTCCTTTTGACAATACTGCTCTCCCGACAATTCCGCCAACCACAGATTGGCTTAAAGATATGACTTGCTGTTTGCATCTCCTGAGATCTCTGACTCTACCATAACGGCTGAGTGACTGCTGCTTGAACAAGAAAGGAGTTTGAACGATTATCAAAAGAAAGACCCAGCAGCTACTGAGCTGCAAAGTTCTGGAAAAGGCCCCGGTAATTGAATTGCTTCGGACACAAGAAGGTTTCTATACTACATAACCACATGTTCATTCTGGCACCCAATCATACATTTGAGCGATGATAAGATTGTAGAGACTCAAATGGAGGGAATGACTGATTTTGTGCCTAACACGTCTACTGCCGTATGATGACTGATACGGGATGGTACCAGACACACAGGTATTACAAGTTCAGACCCCTGCACCATCAAACCTATCACATTCACCAATTATGTTTGTAAACTCATTAAATATGTCACCATCATCCTCAATCTCATATGCTAATCCAACCAAACAGCGATCTGTGCTTCCAAAACAACGTTCTCTAACCCTTGATGAAACTACGTTAAGAGCAAAGAATGCTGTACTAGTACTAATGTCTCCAGCCAAATTATATGAAGCACTTGATTTAAAAATGAACAAACAAACTGACCCAATGACTGCCTTAGTTTCCAAATGCAAGCATATTGAAGTGATGGTGTTGAGGACTGTGTGTCCATCTTCATTTACTTGCAAACCTGCTTTAACTATATTTGACAGCGCTAAGAGCATAAATCACACTGATCAGACGACTAAAAAAAAACAAAGACCCAGAGCTCAGGGGGCAAGTTCTTTCAGTCGGGCTCAAGGTATTGTTTACATTCATTGACAACTCCTTTGAATCAACGTGTTCATGTGAAGAATCAAATAGCTAAAAAAAATATGTAAAAATAGCGCAGTCAATAAGAAGTAAAAGACATTCGCCCCAGTGTCTGACATTATTTCCACTGATGTCTCCATTGAGGGGCATGAACCCTTGGATGAATTAATACAAAAGACAGAGCGCTTGAATAATTTACCAACTCGTGGTTTTGTATTAAATTCTGATAAAACCATAATCTCAGCGCTTATCCAAGGTTCCAATTCAGATGTTGGTAGACAGTAAATTAAAAAATTCCATTAGATGTACCTACATTTCTGTCATTAGCACAAAGAAGAAACCAAATCGAGAAATCAATATTCTCCACAAATGCCCTGTCTGAGACTTACAATAAGGCTCATAATAGAACGCATGAAATCTTGGACTGCAAAGACAAGGAGACAATGGCAATAACACAACATCAGACATGAGACCAAATAATATGATTCATTTTGACATTAAAACATCTCACCCCACACGGGATTGTCCCAACGTAATTCTACAGTTCAAGGAGGGGGGGGGGGTTTGCAGGCATATACACTCAATAGAACTAGCGTTCTCAACATTTTTAGTAATGTGCAAGCCTTAGAAGATCTTCAATCCTCTGTTATAACCCAAGTTCAATTTGTCCATAATCAGGATCTGAGCAAGGTCGGAATGTGGATTCAGTCTGACATTACTCTGAATATCATCTGGAAAGCCAGAACAGACCCATAACAGCTAGGTTCTATATTAGAACATATCTGCTGTCCCGCCATATAAATAGTGACACCAAGACAAATTATAACTACAAGGCTTTTGAAGAGATACCTTCTGATCCTACCTTGAGAGTCATCTCTTTACGGGGTCCATTTGATACAATTCAAAAAGTTGAATCTGCACAGAAGTCAAGTACATCGTACACAAATTGTTCTAAGAAACTTGGTTGGATGACTCCCCTGTATCGGATGAATATGATGTGCTATTACTACCTGCAAGTATTTCCACATGGGGCAGACCGTCAGCAGGTCTTTTGGTAGCAGTGAAACAAAACCTAGGTCTCACTATGAAGCTGTGGGCCACTCCAAATATATTCACCCATATGGTCAGAGGGAAAACACCACATGGAGATATGGTTATCCTCCATTTAAATTGGAACCATGCTGGTATTATGGCACATTTATTTTTTGCAAGGAGTAGAACAAATGCGAAATCTGATCACTAATGATCTCAATGTCAATTTTGTTATGCTAGCAGGCAATCTGAATATACATTGCTTTTCTTCCAATTCAATTCACACATCTGTGCTAGTCCATAAATGGCTAACTTTGATGCAGGAAAAGCAATTTATTATGTTAAATGGTTCTCTCAAAGGAGACAAGCCACCGAAAGCCACTTGAAGAAGAGGTCGGCATTCGGCTATTATAAATTACATCTTTGTACAAAAAAACAACATGTTTGTATTCATTGTTGATTTTCAGGTTTTAGCACACAACTACATAGTTACCATGAATTGCTATGCTTAACTTGGAGTTGGACTTCCTTGCCTTCACAAGCCATGTATTATGATGGTATACTTATGCTAACAGGTGGTAGAAATAGGTTAAGGTGGACGAAGCAATCTGAGATTGAATTGGAAAGGCGTTTGTATAGTACATCTCAAAGACATAATGCAGCTCTTGCTGTTTTGGATGGTCAGTATGTAGCTGTAATGAGTCTGTTCAAGGTTCAATCATCATTGAGTCAAAAATGATGCTTCAAACATAAACATACCTATGATTCTGGAATAATTGCAAGAAAGACTCAGCTGCATAAAGACATAAGAGCAGCAGTCCATCTGCCCTTTTCTGAGAGAGTTTGCTTAATTCAAAAACTGAAAATGCTTTATAAGAATTGGTGTAAATCCCATCAAGCCAGCAACATACAACGAGATGGGGAATTGATGTTGGCCAATATAGCATCAAAAAATAGTACACAAATGTGGGCTTTGTTGAATGGTGCAAACCATGAAATGCAGACACCTTTTCAGATCAACTCAGCACAGGAACAGTTGTGGGTGCAGTACTTTCAGGAATTGTATGGTCAGCAGAGAACAGTGCAGACTAAGGTGATGGTTACTTGGAACACAAATGATACATTGACGTTTGGCAGGGAGGCCATCCTATATCAGATATCCAAACTTAGCACTTCTAGAGCCCGTGCCCTGATGGCCTCTCCAACATCATGTTGAGAGCTCGTCCAGAAGCCTGCCATTTTCTCCCAGGTGTTGGTCGAAAGGCAGATCCCTCCAACATGGCAGAAATCAGTTGTAATCCCGATTTTCAAGAAGGGAGATTATGACAGACCGCACAATTATCGGCCAAGTGCACTCTTAGACATTCCAGGAAAGATTTCTGCACAATGAGTTCAGAGAGATTTTTTGTCATGGGTTAAATCTCAAGCGTTGGCGTACTGCTTTCAGGCAGATTTCCAATACATTTATTAGCATTATCCTTAATAAGAATTTGTGCCCAGCAAGCAAAACAGCTGGTGTATATGGAATTTGTAGATTTCAAAACTGCATTTTGTGTTGAGAGAACTTTTATTTGCCAAAATGGAAGAGGCAGCTTGCCCATCTTCTTTGCAAGCCCTTGTTAAACAGTTTTATACAAACACCTTCATTCAAATTCCCATGTGATTAGATGGGAGATTATCACAACCCATTCCTACGTACAGAGGCCTTAAGCAGGACTGTACTTTAGCATCTGCCCTTTTCAATTTTTACATGGTGGACATTGGCCAACACTTCTCTAGTGTAATATCTGATTCTCCAAAGCTTGGCATGGCTGATGTATGCCGACGACCTCGCCCTTCTCTGTAAAACTCCAAAAGGTTTACAAAATGTGTTGCTGGCTTTAGAATCTTATGCCAACAAAAATCAGCTGACTGTCAATTTGAGCAAAAAAAGATCCTCATTTGTGCATCCAAGCAGCATGTAATGAAATGATCTTACAACTGGTCCCTAAATAACCCTTGTCTTCAAATAGTTAATGAATATTGCTATTCTGGGTTGAACACTAATTATCCGTTTTCTGATTTGCTCTATCTTAAGGAGTTAAAGAAAAAGGTACAGATAGCAATCGTCCAAGCCCGTATATTTCATAAAACTATGGTAAATTCTCAAACATCACTCTTTTGATATATTACAAACAAAAATGTGTTCCTATTCTTACCTTTGGTGCAGAAACAAGGGCATATCAGGGTACGATATTCTGGACCAGGCTCAAGAGCCGGTTCTGGAAGAAGGTACTCTCTTTATCATCTAGCCAACCAGTGCCTATTGTGCGACATGAATTGGGTTTATTGTCGCTTAACATTATATGTCTGTGGAAAATGATTACCCTGTGTAGAAAATGCATTATGGCTTCAGGTACAGGTCATCTATAGATCTTCTTTTGAATTTCTTTGAAGTCAAATCAATGTCATCTTGGAAAAAAGAAATTATTGCAGTAATGGATGCAGCTGAGCAAAAAAAAATGATGGCTATATGATTGGTGAATGACACGACAGCAATGTATCCAATATCAGCGTTTTAACAACGAAGATTTCAGAATGAAGCGTTTTAATGATCCTGAGTTGTATTCGACCAAATCTCCAGCACCTCCGTAGAGAAACATGTTCTTGCACTTTCGACTGAATCTATAGACCACGGGAGATGTATTGGGGAGTAGACTGAATACAATATAGGCGCCCAGGGTGTGTCGATTTTGCAACGATTCTCTTGAACTTGAGACGTTGAAACATCTTTTGGTCTTTTGTCCAGCCTTATTACCTCTGAGAAAACTGTTTTACAACATTTATTCAAGGACTACAGACTTTTAACCCCTGTCATTTTGTGGATTATTATTTTTAATGCTAACCACACTTCTGTATTTGTGGCTGCAATGACATTTTAAAAATCACTTGATTTACAAAGCGCAGAGCAAGCCCGAACGAATCAATGAATTATCAATTTTAGTAACTCATTTGTTTCTTCTATTTTCTAGTTGTTTTCGCTTCTTCTTTTCCTTTCCATCAACTTTTAACCGCCGTCTTTGGGCATTTTGCACGACGCAGTTTAATTATTTTACCTGTTTTAACACACAAAGCAAGGTTGCTTACAATCGATGTTATATAAGATTAATTAAATTGTAATTGTTGTGACATTTATTGTAATATTGAAAGGTTGGAATTTCCAACTATATCAATTTAAAAAAAAAAAGATTGCTAGCAGGTAACTAGGAACCAGCCATGACAGTGCATCAGCGAGCACCCATCTTACTGTTCTTATGACAGTCGTCTCCCTTGTCCTACTCATCTCTACTTACTTTCCCCTCTCCCTATCTCCCTGCTTTACTATACCTACTGCCCAACTCAATAGTCCAATTTCTCAGGTGACACAACCTCCACTGAATGATCACGCATTCTTGACACACCGTTGCCGAAATGATGATCCAGAGCAGAGTTACCTTAATAGTATTAAAGGCATTAAAAACAAAACCTTTGTACATTGTGTAACCCATCAATTCCAAATAACTTCTGGTCAACAGACAATTGGGTTCGAAAGGTAATATGACATTGAATGGATACAATGACTAAATTCAACATTTTTGTGTGATACACAATATTTCACTAGATCTAATAGTTAGGCCAATGAATTCCAAATCACAGTTTTACATGGTGTGTATCAAACAATTAATTATGAGTTCAGTGGTTATGGTCGACTCACGTTTTGGCTCTAGTGAACAATGAATGGTAGCTTAACTTCCTTCAGGACAAGCAGTGTTGTAAAGCCCATTCCATGACATCTATAGTGGTTCTAAAAAGTCAGAGAAATGAATCACCCTCACACTGTGTAATATATATCGTGTTTCACCTATCTATTGGTCAATATATTATAAAAACGCATACAAACCTACCTTCTCATGCAATGTGATAGGCTGGGGTCAATTCAATTGACCCTTGATTGTCAATAATTTGTGAATAACCAAAGACAATGGGCCTCATTACACGGTAGGCGGTAAGGGTTTACCGGTACCAGTATTTTACCGGTACCAGTAAATCCTTACCACCTTACTACGAGGTCCCTTTGCGGGTTGGGGAATTTAACGCCTGCTTTTTGCAGGCGTTAAAAATCCAACCCGCAAAGGGGCCAGGGAGCTAATTACGGTACCGCAATTTGCGGTACCGTAATTAGCGCCTTCCCCATTCCCATTATGCCCTATGGGGCAAAAATGGGAATGGGGAAGGGCAATGGAGGAAGGAGGAATTACCGCCTTCCCAACCTTGGAATAGGGCGGTAGTACCCCTTTCCTCCAAGGCGGTACCGGTAAATTACTGGCATGAACCATGGCGCTAATAGCACCATAGTTTACCGCCTACCGTGTAATGAGGCCCAATGTC
This sequence comes from Ambystoma mexicanum, assembly GCF_040938575.1. Lineage (NCBI taxonomy): Eukaryota > Metazoa > Chordata > Amphibia > Caudata > Ambystomatidae > Ambystoma > Ambystoma mexicanum. The sequence goes on from NC_090937.1 coordinate 436,728,109, forward strand.
TTGTGAAACACCTTACATAGGCACTCATAAAATATCATTACAAAACACAGAGCAAAAGGGTTCCAGACAAGCGCTTACCACCAGAGTATGCAGGAAATTAAAGAGGCAATATCAGTCAATTATCGATGAAGTATATTCAACTTTCACAAAGAGACATAGGTTTTTCCTTCATTAAAACCACATATTAATGTTCAGTGTTTTAGAGACTAGGCACATGATGTACAACATTTGCAGTGTTTGCAACTGAGAAACCAATCACCCATCTCAGGAAACGTTGCAGCAGCACACACACATTGAGTATTAAGAAAACGTTTTGTGCTTCCCTGGGATCATCACACTTAGCGTGAATTTTGCATGTTGACTTTGACTTAGATGTAAAAGTGGGACTGTACCTGACACCGTTAAGGGGCCACCAATCATGGGGTGTTACAGCCACAAGATGGTGAATTTTGAATGGGCCTACCACGATCACCGATGGCCGTTGGCAACCTACCTTTATTCAGCTCAAAATCTACAGAAGAGGTACAACTTTATGAGGGAGAGAAACTCTTCTAGGTAACAGACAGTTTTAGCTAAGTGGCGTCAGCACTTCACTTGCAGATGTCTAGCCATCAAAAACAGCTAGTCGATGGCCATTGGAGCAGAGACATCATATTAAGGTATGGTGCATTCTGATATTGGATGGGACCTAATGGAATTTTGGATGAGGCGCCCAGTGGAAAGGCATATGAGCTTCAAAATCTGATGGGACAAAACATCACACGTACTGAAAGGATTAATCCTTCTCATTGTAAAGGTACCTGATTGGAGTTGGTGTCCACAAGTAATTGGATTGAGTTAGAGCTCCCTCTGCTTCTGGAGAGTGAACATTCCTCAAGGAGTTATTACCTAGTTAAAGAGATCTTAACCCTTGGGAGGATCAAAGAAGAGATGTTAGGTTTTTGGGTGCATTCTCCCAAGTAAGCTGGGTGGGGGCCATCCACATCTCTCCTGTATAGGCCAATTTGGGAATCCTGAGGGTGCCGTATTCACCAAGTTGGGATACTTTTCCTTGGGCATGGACCCACTGATCGTGAGGAAGTTCTTCTCCTCCTTGCATATTAAAAGAAGGTGTTCAGTATGGGCGTCATGGGTGGGATTGCATCCTGTTGTGACAGGAGAACAGGCATCTGAAGCTAACACTTCATGGACAAATTTGAAAGACGAAAGTAAATGAATTAAAAGTCCTAAATCAAACAGGGTTTTGACAGGGGAAATCCGCACAAGCAACACACTCTACTAAGTTTGTGTTACGTTCTGGGTGGGGACCACACACCTAGACACTTGTTCCCCACACAGCGCACATTGAGGGCCACTCAAATAAGGCGTGGACAGCCAGGTACCAGTTCTACAACTTTATTGTTCTGACATCAATTCCCACTGACTCTCTGTCTGCTCACCCCGCTCCCAGTGCCTTCCAGCTCCCTCCCTGTACAGGTGACTAACTCCCCAACTTCACGACATCACAACCTCCACCTTTTTAAATGACATGTCACAATTAGTCAATTTCCTCAATTAGTCTATGGGGCCTGTTGCTGGCTCTCTGATGCTGACCGGGGCCACTGACCTGTCTGCAGTCAGAACTCAATGAACCCAATTATTCAGGGAAATCATCACCCGACTCCTCACCACCTCCTTTGTATTGGGGCATCACACAGCTAAGAATAAGTTTCCTCAACACCCACTTCTCTCGTGACAACCCATGGCATCTTCTTGAAGTGTGAGGAGTTCAGGGTCACCTTCCTTGTAGCACCTTGAGCCATAATGAGAGATCCCTTCACCTTATTTACCTTGTAAAGGGATGCTGCTGAGTGCTGACATGTGCTTATGAGTCTGAGGATGCCGGCTGATCACAGTGTCTCCCAGCAGTTGCTTGCTTTCACAGGCTTTCCGGGTTGTATAAGCCTTTGGTTTCAAGTTCTCCTTTGCCATCGCATCGTGCTCCCTCATGATGTTGTCAGCCGTATAGTTCTCTTCCTTGAGAGTGACATGGGGTAGCCAGGTCCTGATGTTATGGCCAAACATGACCTCCGATGGAGCTTCACTGTAGTGCTGTGAGGGGTGTTGCGGTAGTCACGAAGCAGTTGGTATAGCATCTTTTCAAGGGGTTTCCCCTTAGGTTGGTGATCTGAACATTTTATTTTATGTTGCTAATGAAGTGTTCCACCATCCCATTTGCCTGTGGCCACAAAGGTGTTTCAAAGTCTTGTCCTGTGAATGGGGGTCCGTTATCCTACTTGACCACTTTTGGTACCACTTACGTGGTGAACATTTTATCCAGCGCTGGCATGGTGTGATAGGTGGCTGTCGAACTCACCACTTGGACTTCTGGACTCCCATCTATCATGGCCACTTGCCCAGGATCAAAGGAGCAACACCATCAAGTGGAGGGAGCAGGGGGCATCATGGTTCATGCACGTCCCTTTGGGACCTTTATGCATGGGGGGCCTGGTTGGACGCAGTCGGCGCCAGGCTCATGGAAGAACTTAAACAAGACTTTTTCATTATGGGCAGAAGTGCTTGGAATGGAACAGAACTTTTTTATTATGGGCAGGAATACGCCCAAGAACTTCTAACTTGTGTGTAATTAGTCCGGGTGTGGTCTCACGTGCAACTTCTAGGAGTGGCAGGGTGTGGAAAGCAGGGCTGATCTGAGGGGCGTGGCCTTAAGAGCCCAGCTATAAAAGCCAGCCCAACCCCAAGGCACAAGCGTAACACTCACCGTCGCCTGGGATTCAACTTACCTGGAGAGGTCCTGCCATCTACATTCATACTTACCATCTGGAGGATCCTGTTCTCACCTGTATGCTTCTTCCTGGCACTGCGGCTCACCTGCAAACATCTAGGAATGCATACATCTTCTTCCTGGTACTGCGGCTCACCTGCAAACATCTCGGAATGCAGACAGCATAATCTTGGCACCGCGGCACGACGTGCTTCATCTGAACTCGCAGCACCTGCAAAAGACAAGGTTAGACACATAACAGACATTTCATTGAAGGTGTGCTGCCATTTAACCTTGCGCCTTCCCTAAAACCATCACTCACCTGCTGCCGGACATTGCGGTCGCATCCATCTTCCACTCAGCGCGTTCCGTGCCTGCACAGCTGTAGTTAGGCTGCATTTCCATCTATTGGGAGAAAACAGAGAGGAACGTTATTCAGGAAAAAACAACAATGTTTACAGCAATAACATGAAGACATTGAGAGAAAGCAGAAAGAAAGTAAAAGACAAGAGACATTGAGAGAAAGCAGAAAAAGTGGAAAAGACAAGAGATATTGAGAGATAGCAGAAATAGGAGCTTAGTCGCAGCCAGACTGAACTATTACTCTGGAATCAGTGAAGGAACTCGATTCCATCAACAAACGCCCCTGCCAGAAGTAGCAGGATGGAGAGCTCATCATTCACACTTACCAGGTGACCCTTATGGGCCGGTATGTGCCCACTGAAATCGCACCTCGGGTGAAATGGTTAGGGAGATACCACAGTCACTTATCACCGCACTCACGTTTTCCTATATCCACGCATGAGCAGTGCCACCGATTGTCGCCGCCCACAGCTGATCTGCAGGGGATGAAAACAGAAGAGGGTGATCTAATTCCAGGGAGGGCTGCAACTGTGCCCCAACACCTCTGCAGAGACCAGGTGAGCGTAACACCACCACTGGTTGGCCCAAAGAAATCCATGGCGATCTCATTCCAGGCTTTGTCTGGCAGTTCAATCATGCACAAGGTTTCCGGCTTGTTGTGAGGTTTTATTATAGCACATGTGGAGCAGTTATTGAGAAGGGTTTCTACTTGTGCATCTAGTTAGGGAAACCACACCTTTTGTCTCAGTAGTCTCTTGTTGGATACTATCCCACTGTGACCTTCATGTGCTGCAGCTAGTGTCAATCCTTATACTGTTTGTGGAATGATGATCCTGTTTCATTTTAGAAGCAGGCCTTCCTCGGATCAGGTTAATTCTTCTTTAACAAGAGTCAAGCCTCTGATGTCTCCTTGCACTTCGGAACTAGCGTCCTCTCCCGCCTGTTTAGTCTGTTTCCAGCAACCCGATGCAAGGCACCTGAAAATGATCTGCATCAACTGGTCGTTTTCTGTCTCCTGCACAACGCCTGGGAGGTCTCCCCCATCGGGGTCGCTGCTTTCACAATGTAATGTATGACCTGATCAGCGATTGATGGGCATGACTCAGCCGAGATGATCGGATGGCGAGAAAAGAAGTCCCCCAGATTGTTTTCCATACTTAGTCGATAAATGATCTAAAAAATGTAGTCTTAAAGCAGCATGCAATTCGAGGAGGCATTTTTGCCTGCAGATTTCCATATTTGAAAAGCAGTGCTTGGTGGTTGGTGAGCACTGTGAAAGGTTTTCCGTTCAAAAACAAATGAAATTGTTTGCAGGCCGATACTACGGCCAACTTCTTCTTTTCGGGCTGTGAGTATGCCTGCTTGATTTTTGAGAGGGTCCTGCTGACATCGGACAATACGGGCCTCATTTTGAGAATTGCGCTAAAAACGCAGTCATTACCAGCATGGTGGTATTAGCACGTCCGTGCACCCTTGACACGGCTAAGAGCGGCTGATTATGAGTGTGCGAGCATGCGTGAACCCTCATGCCGGTAATGGCTGCACCGTCATGCTGCAAAAGGCCCTCCAACCCCCCAATAGCAGCATCACGGAACCCACTGATACTGCCTCTGCCCAGGAGCAGCCCCTTAATAACAGACCCGTAAATATCATCATGAAAATACCGGGCTCATAATACCGGACCCGGAAATAACGTCATCGCGCTGGAACGGGAAATGCTCCGGCGTCCATCTTGAAAATCACAATCCATTGCAATCCCATGGCTACAGGCACTGAAATCCAAAATCGAGATGCCAGCCTGCCAGAAAATGACACAGTCCACCCTGAAAGGCACACCAGGTCTGCGCAAACAACATTTCGAGGAGCTAAACATGCTGGCTGACACCCTGGTCCAGCATGCAGATGTGGTGTTCTGCACAGATCTGCGCTGTGCGACCCAAATCAAGAAGAAACAGATATGGGAGGAGGTGGCCCAGAAAGTGTCCGCAATGGGTACAACCACACGCAATACAAGGGAATGCCAGAAACGGTGGGACAACCTGCGGCTGCGTGTCCGCAACATACTGACTACCAAACGTAAGCAGGCCCAGGCAACAGGAAGCGAACCATTCTCGCCCATGAAGCTAGCACGGTGGGAGGAAACGTGCTGCTCCTTGATACACATGGAGCCCATTGAAGGGGTCAGGCGTGCTGAGAGAGGAGAAACATCATCGGCCGACGAAGGTGAGTGAGCGTTGTCACTACACAAAAGTGAACACATGCAACCAACCCCACCAGAGTCCCCAATTCCAAACCCAAGTACCATCAGCATGCAGACACACACATTCAGCACTGCAGAGAAGCAGGCCCCACCAGTGTCACATCCCACTGCATGGTGCAGACACCTCCACCACCAAGTGTACACCAGAGTCCTAGAGACACATCACATGGCACGCAGACCCTGAGGCATGTACACCGCACGCAATGCATGACACAACCGTAATCCACCAAGCAAACTGCATGCACCACATGGATGTGCTATAAGGACACACAGACACTGCACCACACACCCAACACCTGTAAGCACCATATCTGCCACTCCAACATGCAGACAGCAATGCACAAGAGCCAAAATGTACTTACATAAATATATGGTGGATGTCCCTACATCCATGACTCATGCTCTGCCTCTCCATCCCACACAGGCACAGTATCAAACAGCGATGACAGGCCCACCACAGAAACAAAGCCAACAGCAACACGCAGAAGCAGAGGGGAAGATGATGGCACCAGACCGTCCACGCCAAGGGCTGGGCGAATGAAAACCAGCACCACCATGCCACAGCGGTCCGGTAAACAGGGGCCACAGGCGGTAGGACCTGAGGAGCATCCACCCCCGACACATCGGAATGTGCACCGGCCTGGGAAGTTGGGTGCCATCACTGCACACCTGCCACAAGGCACGCCGGCCCCCAAGCCCACAGACAAAATGACCCCTGCCCCACTGCAGCCAGCTCATGTGGACGTGGAGGGTAAACCAACGGCCAGCAATGGTGATGCTCCTCAGTCATCGGCCACTAGTGACCCTGGGGAGGTTGCCCAATCCGCAACAAAGAGTGCAGAGGATGATGTCCAACAGGACGAGGCTGACACGGCAGGGCAATGCATGTCGGAGGACACTGAGGAAAAACCATCCATGGGGCACACACCACAGCACTCCGTGGGACATGGGTCTTGTGGCGGTAGCTATGGGGAGGAGACGGCTGGACCCGTATTCAGCCCTCAAATCAGTCCAACTCCAGCTCCCATGCGACCACCAGCAGTTAATGACATGCGTGACCAGAGGCCCGCATCACCCGAATGGAGGAGCGTGAGCAGTCCATGGACGAGATGTTGTGACAATTCATCACAGTAGGGGAATCCACACGCCAGGCCCACCGTGACAGCACACAGGCACTCACCTGTGCTGTGAACCTCATTGCCAGGTGGGTGCGCCAGGGCATGGAATCAGTGACCCAGGCACTTAAACATTTGGCTGTTACCATGGCACAATGTCCTGCAGCACCTGCCGAGTCACAATCCTTGCCATCCACAAGCAGTATTTGTTTGTTTGTTTGTTTGTTTGTTTATTTATTTATATAGCGCTCTTGACCCAGAGGTATATGTGCGCTTTGAACATCAGGTTACAAATAACAGACAATGGTACAGTAGTAATAAGTCATAGGAGAGCTGAACAAGAAGGCAGAAATGCATAGATAATAGTGGTCAAACAACATAAGTAAAATTGGAGAAAGGGTGTGCATACATATGTGGTAGGACAGTTATTTGTTGATTAGCCAGGAGATGACCTTAGTTCTGAAGGGTTGGAAGGTGGGTGTAGATTTAATATCCAGTGGGATGGAATTCCAAAGTTGTGATGCCAGAGCTGGGAAGCTGGATCCGCCGGCTCTTTTGAGGGAGTATTTGGGAACTGTTAGTTGTAGTGTGTTGGACGATCTGGTGGTTCTGGTGTTCTGTCTTAGTGTAAATTTGTTAGAGAGGTAGGGCGGGGCAAGATGATTAAGGGCTTTGTAAGTAAGGCAAATAGTTTTCAGGTCTATTTTTTGTTGTATGGACAACCATTTACAGGCAGTTCTGGTGGCGGAGATGTGTTCCCTTCTGGGAATATTGAGGGCGGCACGGAGTGCATTGTTTTGTAGGACTTGCAATTTATTGATTACTGTTTTGTTGGCACCTACATAGAGGCTATTACAGTAGTCCAGTTTAGATTGAATGAGAGCTCTGGCTAGGATGAGGCAATTGCTAGGGGAGATCAATGGTCTGCAGGCCCTGATAAGTTTGCCAGTGTAGGCAGTGGCCGAGGCGGTCATGTTGATTTGTTTAGCTAGGTTAGTGTTCGTGTCTAGGTGGAAGCCGAGGGTTTTTACGCTCTTGGCGATGGGTATGGTGTTACCGTCAATAGTGAAGCTAGTGTAGCCGGGACAGAGTTTTCGGATAGTGTTAGGTGAGCCGACAAGAAGCAGTTCGGTCTTGTCATCATTCAAGCACAGGCCATGTGTGGCCATCCATGCCTGAATGATGGAAAAGACTTCATTGATCCATTTGGCGTCCTTGTTGTAGTTACCTGATAAGGTGAGGAGTATCTGGGTGTCATCTGCGTAGTTTGTGTAGGTGACACCCAGATTGTCCAGCTTATCGAATAGGGGCTTGGTGAATATATTGTATAGAGTAGGTGAGACACAGGAACCTTGTGGGACACCACAGGTGATGGGGATGGGGTCAGCCGCTGCTAGGGGAGAGAAGACCCGCATGGTTCTATTGTCCAGGAAAGATTGGATCCATGTGACCGCAGAGTGAGAGAAGTGTGCTGCCAGAGACAGATGGTTGCACAGGATTTTATGGTCGACCAGGTCAAAGGCGGCGGAGAGGTCAAGGAGTAGAAGGATGGCAGCCTTGCCTTTGTCTTTGAGTTCGTCTATCTGGCATTTGAGATCAACAAGGGCAGTCTCTGTCCCATGTTGTGGTCGAAAGCCGGATTGGCGAGTTCCTAGTAGATGATTAGTCTCGAGGTAGTCCTGGATTTGTAGATAAGCCACTTTATCCAAACTTTTTAGTAGGAATGGGACGGTGGTAATAGGTCTATAATTCGTGGGAATGTCAGGGTTGAGAGTAGTTTTTTTTAGTAGAGTTAGGACCCAAGACTGTTTCAGATTGCTGGGGACCATGTTATTGGCGAAGGACAGGTTTATTAATTTAGTGATAAAAGGGGAGAGATCCCTAGCTGCATCTTTTATAATCTGTGCGGGGCAGCTGTCCCCCTTGCAGTTCGATGGTTTCAGGGATGTTATAATTTTCTGAACCTCCAATATGGATACTTTTTTGAAAGTGAAGCCTGAACTAATGGCAGTAAGTGGAGGGGGAGTGGGGGTGGAAGTAGGATCAAGAGTGAGTTGTTGTCGTTTGTTGTTAATTTTAGTTTGGAGCCCTAAGATTTTGTTAGCTAGGGCATTCTGGATCCCTGTGCACCAAAGTTTATCCTTAGTGCAGGAGTCGGTAGGAGTAATGGGGTTTTCTAGTTCCTTTAGTATGTTAAAGAGCTCCTTAGTACTAGAGCTTGCCTGGGAGATCCTAGTATTGAGAGATTCTTTCTTGGCACGTATAATCTCATTTTTGTAGAGGGTGGAGATGTTAGTGAGATTCGTTCTGTTATTTACAGAGGGCACTGATTTCCATAGTGCTTCGAGTTTATTTTTTTGTTGACGGAGGGTTTTGAGCTCCGGGGTGTACCATGTGTTAAGGTGCGCTTTGGGTATCCCTTTACGTAGTTTCAGTGGGGCAATGATGTCGATGGCATTGGCCATGGACTCATTGTAAACGTTGACCAATTGGTTCAAGTCCGTTGTAGCAGGTAGTGCGTTCAATGTGGGGATCACTAGGGGTATTAGGGCTTCTGCTGTGATATTGCTCTTTTTCCTGGTAGGGCAAGCAGGTGCCATGATAGGCCTTTTATGAGCTGAATTACTGGTGAGGATGTCAAAAGGGAGGAGGTAGTGGTCAGTCCAAATAAGTTGTGTGGGATTTTTCATAGTAATGTTGCAGTTAAGGGTGGTTATCCAGTCGAGGATTCTGCCTTTCGAATGGGTGGGTTTGGAGCAGAGTTGTTGGAGGCCATGCTCCTCTAGTGCCATGGCCAGGGCAGTGGCAGGGGTGTCTAGGGGGTCGTTAAACCCAAGATTAAAGTCTCCAAGTATAATCATTTGTGCTGATAGTTTGGAACTTTCAGCAACTAGTGAGGTGATGTCTTCCTCAAAAGAGCCAGGTGGGCCCGGCGGTCGGTAAATTAAGTGCAGTGTGATGGTACTTTTAGGGGAAGTTTGAAATTTGACTGTAATGTGTTCGCAGGATTTGAGTGGGGGAGCAGAGGATAGTCTGATGTCAAGCGTGGACTTAAAGATAATAGCTACGCCACCTCCTCGAGCATTCGGTCTATCTGCTCTAAGGATGGTGTAGTTATCAGGTATGGCTAGGGCGAGAGATGGACCTGCAGCATCGTGCAGCCAAGTTTCGGTTACCGCAAGGAAGTCCAGGTTGTTTGTTAGAATAATGTCTGCGACTTCTGTGGAATGGGCGACTAATGAACGGACATTTAGAAGAGCTCCTTTAGGACAGGGATGGATGGTGTTGATAGGTGTTACAGTGTGAGGGTTAGTCTTATTAAGTGATTTAGCTGGGCTTTTGCTAGGTCTGTGGTAGGTTCTGGCGCCAAGTCTAGTATTCCGATCGGAAGGGATGAGGGTGGTGTTACGGGAGTTAGTTGGGTTGGCTATTGAAGAGGTGTTGTAGTCAATGGTGGGGCATGATGCTCTCGTGTTGATGGGGTTCTGCTTATAGACAACTGGGTGAGTATTAGCTGGGACATGTGGAGCGTGTGCATGGCTATGGGTGGGATGGGCAGAATTAGTATCCGGGAGGAAGGCTGGTGTAGTGGGCAGGAATGGAGTAGGGCAGGTGATCGGGTGGTGTCTTGGGCAGGCGGGTCTGACTAGACCATTGTTATAGGCTAGGTAACTGTTGCCAGTGCAAGGTGTGTTACTTTGCATGACACAGAAGGGGAACATGATCGCAGTCAGGCAAAATAGCATGCTAGGGCTAGGCTGATATACAGAGGAGTGGCGGGTAGAGGGCATTGGCGATATAGGTGGGGCACAACACAATGCGAATGAGGTCTGGGCGACCATAGGGCACAGCACAATGCAAGTGATGTCTAGGCGACTATAGGGCACAACACAATGCGAATGAGGTCTGGGCGACCATAGGGCACAACACAATGCAGGTGATGTCTAGGCGACTATAGGGCACAACACAATGCGAGTGAGGTCTGGGCGACCATAGGGCACAACACAATGCAGGTGATGTCTAGGCGACCATAGGGCACAACACAATGCAGGTGATGTCAAAGCGACTATAGGGCACAACACAATGCGAATGAGGTCTGGGCGACCATAGGGCACAGCACAATGCAGGTGATGTCTAGGCGACCATAGGGCACAACACAATGCGAATGAGGTCTGGGCGACCATAGGGCACAACACAATGCAGGTGATGTCTAGGCGACCATAGGGCACAACACAATGCGAATGAGGTCTGGGCGACCATAGGGCACAACACAATGCAGGTGACGTCTAGGCGACTATAGGGCACAACACAATGCAGGTGATGTCTAGGCGACTATAGGGCACAGTACTCCTGTAAACTCAACTCAGACAAGCCCAGTGCCTAGGTCGCTACACACCATGCGCCGGCCAGGGGAGCCACAGCCTCCATGCAAAAGGAGCCGACTGTAGCCGGCCAGACCTGCGGGATTGAGGCTGTTAGAACTCGTATTGTGTACCGGGACGTGGGTGTGTGGGGGTGTAGAGGGATGAGTGGAGGAGGGTGGTGGGAGGGGATGGGTTGGATGGGTAGACTCGGTTGCATCGTGGGTGGGTTGTTCATCTATGTAAATAGTTTAATTGATAATAACATCTTATTTGGAAACAAATAACATGACCAGACATTGCTTATTGAGTGTGTCACAATTTAATGCCAAACAGTGTACACTGCCCAGAGTCCCCTGATACCAGTGCACAGCGAGAGGGAATTGATGCACCCTCTTCATCACAGTGCATCAAACGAAAATGTCCATCACTGATTGGCACACAGCATGTGCGTCATGTGCATTGGCACATCCTTCATCATCCCCATCTTCACCCGGTGGTTGCTGGTCAATGTAAGGTTGCAGGGGTAAGTTCCACCGGATGCACATGTTGTGCAGTATGGCACATGCCATGGTGATCTTATCCACCTTCTCAGGGCTGTAAAGGAGTGTTCCACCAGACCTGCTGAGGCAGCGGAAACGTGCCTTCACCAGGCCAAAGGTCTGCTCGATCAAAACTCAGGTACGGATATGAACCACTTGATTGTACTCCTTTTCGTGCCTGGTCTGCGGGATCCGAACAGGGGTGAGGAGCCACAGCTTCAAGGTATAGCCACCATCACCTGCATGGGAGCACAATGAGGTATGTGTGACTCAATTACTGGCATTACACCTGTGGTAATCACTGTCATGGCTGCACTTATTTGTTGTTTACATGCACATGTCCCTGGATTAATCTGCGCAGGTTCATTTGAAGGAATGTGTACGGTAATATGTTCTGCTGGTGTGGATTGCATTGTCCAAATGATTAGGGCGTTCACTTGCATGCTGATGCAGATGTACTGTGGATGCAGAACAATGTTTAAACACCCATGTTAGTGATGTGTGCTACTCTGTATGTATTCCCAATAGCGGCATTGCCACAGGTGTGATCATGGTCTGTCATTCATCGCTTGACAGTCCCATGGTGGCCTGCATGTACATCTGGCATATTGTCATTGCTGTGCAGCATTGGTCTTATGTATGGCATTGATGTGTCATGTTCAGGTTGGGATGTTCAGGGCTACAATGTTTCGCTGTATGTGCATTGTCCACTCACCACCCATTCTCACCCATGTGGAGTATGCGTCCCGTCCCCAATATCACCCCCCGACTACAATGCCATTGGCTTGTCAGACAACTTACCAAGCAGCCAGGCACGTCATCCAGCATGTCGCTCCATGTAGCGGGGTAGCGAGGAGTTCCGCCGCAACACGGCATCATGTGTGGATACGGGATAACGGGCACAACAATGTGTGATGATCTTACTGAAGTCACATGCCATCTGCACATTGATGGAGTGGTATTGCTTACGATTGCAGAACGCTGCCTCTATGGCATGAGGCACCACCAATTCTACATGGGTGCAGTCGAGGGCACCAACGCAATTGGGCATGCCTGCCAGTGCATGGAAGCCAACTTTAGTGTCAGCAAATTCCTGGGCAGTTCGTGGTAGGGATATGTGGGTGCTTGCATGCTTCAGGAGGACATCCAGCACTTGGGTCGGCATGCGTGCTAATTGAGGTTGTGATGTGCTATGCAGCTGCCCCACTGTGTGCTGGTAGGTGCCTGTGGCCAGGAAGTGGAGCACAGACACTACCTTCAGTAGAAGGGGGGATGGCAGTGCAAATTTCTATCAGGCTGCTGATGTCATTGTGTATCATGTCCACTATGTTGGTGATGGTGTCCCGGTCCAACCGGTACAGGATGTGGATCTGCTCAGGGGTTAGATTGAATGGACTGGCTCTGATGCGTGGGATTGGTGGCTGCCTACGTAGTACCACTGGCTGCACTGGTGGGACTTGCTGGGCCTGTCTCTCCCTCCTTCTCCTTCTGCATCTCCTCTGTGCTGGCTGTTGTTGTTGTTGTAGTTGTAGTTGCTGTTGCTGGTGTAGCAGTACAGGCATGTCCTCCAGCCCCAGAATTGCAACAGCTAGTGATATCATTTTGGAGTTGGAAGAGATGTGGTGTGTGGGTGTGCTCCTTTTGTACTGGGACAGGCTCCATGGACTCCACCTATGGTGATTGTGTGCACCTGTGGCAGTTGGCTACACTGCAGGTTGCTATTTATGGGTGGTCCGCAATGCCTGTATTGCCCCCATCGTGCAGGCCCTATTTACCACCTTCGGGATGCTGGTAAGTGCATGCCTGCGTAACTTGTGATGTCCTCCTGTTAGCGGCTTCCCGGTATTTCCGCCACAAAGGGGCGCATGTACGCGTGCATGCTGGTAAGATGGGGCACGGTACCGGCGGTGGCGGTATTGCTGGGTTGTCTGCTTGTAATGGCCCAGATCTGTTAATGATGCCGGTAATAGCATTCCCCCTTCCTTTTTTCATTAAAGCACCTCCATGCTCATAATGAGGCCCTATGTGTCACTTCCCTGCATCGTCCAGGTCCACTTGTGTCAAAATTGTGCCTTCTTTCCCATATACCAGGATGTCGTCACTGTAATTGAGACAGTGGGGAATGTGTTTTATGACATTGTGTATTTCCCCCTGAAATATTTCAGCCACTGAGGACATCCCGAAGCTGAGTCACTTCTATTGGTACAAACCCAGGTGTGTAATGAAGGTTGTTATGTACCTCGACTCTTCACTGAGTTTGAACTGGTGGTACCCTTTGTTCAAGTCTAGCTTGGAAAATATGGTGTCTCCATTAAGCTGATGAATCATGTTGGTGATCCTCGTGGCTAGGTGTCTCTCTCTCATTGTGGCCTTGTTGGGGCAGTGCATGTCTATGCATAGCCTGATGACATCTGAGTCTTGTTTCGGGACCAGTATTATTGGGGAGACCCACCAGGTGGGCCCCATCGCTGGCTCTATGATGTCCTGCTCCAGAAGTTTGTGAAGCTCATCTTCCACCTGCCTTTGGATGTTCATAGGCATTCCTCAATAGTGCTGTAACATGGGACATACTTCTGTGTTGATGTGGAGGGTGATATCCCGGTCCTTTAGTTTTCCTAATCTTTTGAATGAGGTGGGGAACAGTTGTTCTATTCCTGCTGACGTATCAATGTACTTATGAGCCATGAGTCGGTAGAATATGTGTATCAATCCCATGTCTAGTGCCACTCTAAAACTTGATTGATTCTTGCCAACGCGTGTGATTTTCTTTCCGTTGAATTAAGATTCAGTTTTGGGGATCTAACCCCGTTACCACTACATTGACACAGTCTTTCGGATTGGTTCATCGAAATTCGTCCCAGATTTGAAAAAGGCTCAGAGCGAGCCGAAACATGTTATCACTTATGGGCTTTACCTTACCATTTAATGTGTGACAACACAACACAATTAAATGACCGTATAACTGGTGACACTGAGTTCTGAATTTTTTTCCTATTCTACCACTCTAAAACCTAGGATGCATCCACTGTCTGTGGAGGCTTATAGGACATGGATGGGAATCTTATTTGACTGGGTCTTGTATTTACACTCTACTATAAAATACCCTTGCATGGTAGTGGAATCGTTGATCAGTATGGACCAATGCTCACTTCAGTTAGTTTGAGTTTTGGGGCCTTTGGAATCTTTCCATAAACTTCCTCACTGATGATGTTGACAGTTGCTCCTGTATCAACCAGGAATTCTGCAGAAAGACCGTTGACCTGTATTAGTAGAATCAGGTACTGCTCTTTCGCCGTTGGATTCCCCAATGCATAGAGCTAGCCTTTCTTCTTGGGCTCTTCCGCCGACGACTGGCTGGATCCATTCTCAGATTGGGACTGCTCGACCAGGTAGTGGACATATCTCCTAGGTCTTCTCACCCTCAACGTCGATGACTGGTGTGATCACCATTCTGGGGTTGCTTTTTCTTGTGCTCTCCCTTCATCTTTCCTCTCCATGTGTCTCTGTGTGGGTGGCTGCCATTGCACCATTTCCTTCTCCTCATGCCTGGCTGCAAGCCATTCGACAGATAGTCTTGTTGTCCTAGTGCAGGACATGCGCCCTTGTGCAGTAATTCGTAACCACAGCGATACAAAACGGCTCTCCATTTCCCTTGTGTGACGGGAACACTTCCATTTTATGGGCCACTTCTGACTGCTCTCCACTTACTTTGACATTGTTCATGGCTTGCATGTGCCGGTCTTCAACCACATCCTACCGCATCCTACCACGCCAACCACAAGATCTCCTCCAGTGTGCGAGGCTTCTAGAGCAGTCTCTTCCTAAAATCTGTGCACCCACAACCAGCTATAATTTGGGATCCTAGGGGATCCAAGGGCCTCCTCATTGGAGTAGTTGTGGAAATTACAGTTGTTTGGTGGTTTGAAACATGTGCCGCTCATAGTCCGCGTTAGTATTAGGTGTGAACTATTCATTTAGGGCAGCTCGTAGGTCAACATATGAGTCTGTGGAGCCTGTTGGGAATTCATCAACAATTCTCTTACATTTTGACCAATGGCCAGCTTCAATAGGTAAAATGTCTTTTCATCCTATAGCCCTGATGTACACTTCAAAGTCCCTAGTCCCATTGTGTCCATCTTGGCCCAAGGTTGCTGGTCTCCGAGAGGTCAAAATGGTTTGGGAAATGCATGGTCAGTGAGTCCAGCAGTCTTGATGGTAACACCCCTTGTGGTGTGACAGGTACAGTAAGATTTTCTTGGTCGGACATACTTTTCCAGGTACTAACGTTGCTTTATTCCTTGTCCCGGGTGTGGCCCTCTCCAGAAATGTGTGCACTCTGCTGCTGTTACTTTTAATTTGCTTGACCCATCCTGAATTGTACTGTGCTCATGCCTGTTTATGCACAGGCCTTTCCTCTTGTTCTCCCGTGTTCTTGGTATGAAGGAATGTCACTGATGAGGGGATATGCAGCCCAAGGGTCCCTTCTGTGAGTGCACTTCTTCAGTTCACTGCCGCCATCATTATTAGCGGTGAGTGCCTTTCATAATATTCTCGCGCAGCGGGGCTGGAGTGTATCAAGCAGCCTTCTGGTATGTCCTCAGCCACCGGGTGCTCGCTCTCTGGTCCGCTCACCGTTGCTTCCCTTCGTGCTGACCTCACACACTTGGAGATGACTTTCCCACTCACCAGCTGCTGGGTTGGATCAGCAGTGCCGGACTGCTGGCACCTTCACGCACTGCAACGTGCCACACATGTAGGTAGCCTTAACACCTTCCCCTCAGCCGGAACCTTCACTACCTTCATCGCTAGTGTTACATGCTGGATGGAGACCACCCACCTAGAAACTGGTTCCCCACCTGGCGCACATTGAGGGACCACTCAATTAAGGTGCGGCCAGCCGGGTACCAGTTCTACAAAGTTATTCCTCTGACATCAAATTCCCACTGACTCCTCCCTATGCATCCACCCCTCACCGTGTGCCTTCCGGCTCCATCCCTGTACATGTGACTAACTCCCCAACTTCACAACGTCATAGTGTGATCCTAAGAGTATATGTAAAAAGCAAGAGCTGAGGGGCCAAGGTAATAATATTGTCCCAGACAGACAGAAGGGGGAATGCCATTTGGAACCAGACAACAGAGCATCAACGTAACAAGAAATTCGACCATCTCCCTCACTTTCCATTTAGGTGATGAGACAAAATCCTTAATCAAGCTTCCACAAAAACAGGTGAGAAAAAAGAAGACGCTTCAGAATAAATACATAAGGAGAATGAGGGAAGAGGGAAGTAAGTGTTGGAAGCCAACTCCACTAAGGTATGCCTCCCCAATTATTAACTTGTCAGTTTCTAAGGCAGCCCACCTAAAATCAAAGCCAAAATCTGTTCCTTCTAAAGAAGCAAGAAGACGCAAACAAGGCAGTTAACAAAAGTCCTCTGAATTAAAGTAAGACAGTGCTCTCTGATCTGATCCAGAGACATTTCTCCAAACCTTAATTAGAACAATACTGAAAGATCATACAAGTTTCAAATCTGTAACAGAAAGAAGAATCGTCCCAAGTGACATAACAAAAACACTACATCGCACCAACAAGGATGAAGAAATGCTGGCTACAATGACACTTATCTCTAATCTGATTTTCAAAGGGAAAAAAAAAATTATTCCATGACAATTCAAAATATAGCCTTCAGAAAAGAGAAGAATTCTAACAGTAGATGCCTACATGAGAAGAACATCTTTAAATAAAGCAGAGCACACATGTTCACAATCACCTTTAAGTGCACAGGAACTAGTAAAACTCCTACAGCCGTAGAACAAACGTTCACATTTTTGAAAGGACAAGAATCATATGACCTACGTAAGGAATCATCAAAGAAAGAGGCGAACGGTCAACTGTTAAGATAGCATAACGTGAGATCAACAAAGCCCATGATAGCACCAGTATTCTTGATATATGCAGACCAATAACATTGCACATGAATGTATCACTAACTCCATGATTGAAGCGCTAAATTACAAAATGTGACTAAATCAGCTCTTATGCTTTACGGCTTGAGAAATTGAAAATTACTAAGTTTGTGGGACTATTTTCTTAGTACACTGTAAAATGTTTTAAGAAAGTGGGTTCGGGAGGAACTCTTCATGTAGAACAGGACAGGTGGTGGGAGCAGATATTGCAAATATAGGTAGGATGAGAGGGTCTCCAAGGATGATGCTAAATTGTGAAGATTTTTTATTGCATGTAATAACTTCAGGAGACATGCAGCTTAAGCACTTCCAAAATGTGACTGTCAAAAAGCATTATTTCTTGCAGAAGATCTATGGCTGGTAAAACAGTGGCTGGGGCTCGTGCCTATTATGAATGTACGAACCAATTCCAAATTGCAAACGGAAAATGCCAGGACATAGAAAATACAAGGTGAAGAAAATCCTTTATATCATGGCAACTCCCAGTGCTTACTATCAAATGCTGTAACTGTATTTAAGAAAAAAAAATGATTGTTGCCACCAGGCTCGTGGTAAATTGCCAGATTACGAGTGGAGCAATGGTGGAAGTTAGTCCCAATGTTTGGGAATTCATAGGAGTCCATAATGATTTTGGATGCATACCTGTGAGCAATTATTCCAATTCACTAATTCCTCTTGCTTGTGGTGGAAAAGCAGAGGAAACAGCAGCTGTTATGTGCAGGTGTAGTATGGCAGTGTTATAGAAGTGGCAGTAACTCAATTTTTCTCACTTTTCCCGGATTTGGTTGTTTGACCGTGGTAGAATTGTTTGCAGCAGAAATTACTGCAGTCAAATTCACGACAAATATGATTTTACTGCCGTCGAACACACCAACAGGCCGATTCATAGAATAATTAGCGCGGCGCAAGTGGCCAAAAACGTGCGAATCGCAGTGGAATAGCGAAAATCGCAGTGCAAGTGCGAAAATCGCACGAAAAGCAGTGCACATCGATTCATGGAAGGCCGTGCGCGAGAAAACCATCGGATGTGCGGAAAAAAAGTGCGCGGCGCACGTTGGCGCACAGGCCATCTAACAGCGTGCGCCAGGTCACAGCGAAAATCGCACAGGCCACAGCGAAAATCGCACATAGCGCGGCGCACGCAACAAAAGTAGGCGTAACACGGGGCGTAACACTCGGAATGGGGAACAACTTGCCAAAATGTGGGCGTCACGGGGGAAGTACAGGGTACAAGTGCGCGGAACGCCCACACGCTCGCCTACAACACGTATTCATGGAATAGAATAGGGCAAAAAAGCGCACGCTCAAACCAGCGCACAGGCACAAACACGACCGCCACAAGAACGCAGGCGTTAGCGTCTCTGCGCCTGGAAGAAATGTGCGCCAAAAGGTGCGCCAACAAATAGCACCTATATACAGCCATGAAGAATGTCCTATACTGTGGCCCTCCAGGACAAATGACGTGCAAAGGGGTACCCACAAACACGGACACCCGCTGACAAAAAATTACGTGTGCGTGTATACCGGGGTGCGCGGGAAGTCTCACACGCGATTTCGGCAGGGTACGTGTATTACATGGGTGCGTGGGAAGTTCCACACGCGATTGGCCCAGTGCGAGCAGGGTACGTGTATTCCATGGGTGCGCGGGAAGTTCCACACGCGATTTCAGCAGGGTACGCGTATTTCAGGGGTGCGCGGGAAGTACCACATGCGATTTCAGCAGGGTATGTGAATTCCAGGGGTGCGCGGGAAGTTCCACACGCGATTTCAGCAGGGTACGTGGATTACAGGGGTGCGCGGGAAGTTCCACACGCGATTGGCCCAGTGCGAGCAGGGTACGTGTATTTCAGGGGTGCGCGGGAAGTTCCACACGCGATTTCAGCAGGGTATGTGTATTTCAGGGGTGCGCGGGAAGTACCACACGCGATTTGAGCAGGGTACGTGCATTTCAGGGGTGCGCGGGAAGTTCCACACGCGATTTCAGCAGGGTACGTGTATTTCAGGGGTGCGCGGGAAGTTCCACACGCAATTTCAGCAGGGTACGTGTATTTCAGGGGTGCGCGGGAAGTTCCACACGCGATCTCAGCAGGGTACGTGTATTTCAGGCGTGCGCGGGAAGTTCCACACGCGATTTCAGCAGGGTATGTGTATTTCAGGGGTTCTGGGGAGTACTACACGTGAATTGGCCGTGTGGGTCCTCCAAGGTGTACGCTCCACAACCTCCATGGCCCCTGCAGCCAGCCCACACCACGGGGGACTACCCTGCACCCCTGCTCATGTCCCGCAGGCAGCCCATCCACCATGGGCATGCCCCCCAGCCAACCCACATGTCACCTTGCACTACTGATCAACAATGCATGTCTCCCACCACCCCCACCCCCCAGCCACCATGGCCAGCCCCCACCAGGCCCCCACTCATGTCTCCCACCACCCCCCAGCAGTGCAGGGGCAGCCTCCACCAGGCCCCCACTCATGTTTCCCACCACCCCCACCCCCCAGCAGTGCAGGGGCAGCCCCCACCAGGCCCCCACTCATGTCTCCCACCACCCCCACCCCCCAGCGGTGCAGGGGCACCCTCCACCAGGCCCCCACTCATTTATCCCACCCCCCCCACCCCCCAGCAGTGCAGGGGCAGCACCACCAGGCCCCCACTCATGTCCCCCTGCACCCCCACCCCCCAGCATCCAGGGGCACCCTCCACCAGGCCCCCACTCATGTCTCCCACCACCCCCACCCCCCAGCAGTGCAGGGGCAGCCTCCACCAGGCCCCCACTCATGTCTCCCACCACCCCCACCCCCCAGCCACCAGG
Source organism: Ambystoma mexicanum (assembly GCF_040938575.1). Taxonomy (NCBI): domain Eukaryota; kingdom Metazoa; phylum Chordata; class Amphibia; order Caudata; family Ambystomatidae; genus Ambystoma; species Ambystoma mexicanum. The sequence continues at coordinate 436,748,290 of NC_090937.1, forward strand.
GGCAGCCTCCACCAGGCCCCCACTCATGTCTCCCACCCCCCCCACCCCCCAGCAGTGCAGGGGCACCCTCCACCAGGCCCCCACTCATGTCTCCCACCACCCCCACCCCCCGGCAGTGCAGGGGCAGCCCCCACCAGGCCCCCACTCATGTCTCCCACCACCCCCACCCCCCAGCCACCAGGGGCACCCTCCACCAGGCCCCCACTCATGTCTCCCACCACCCCCACCACCCAGCCACCAGGGGCACCCTCCACCAGGCCCCCACTCATGTCTCCCACCACCCCCACCCCCCAGCAGTGCATGGGGAGCACCACCAGGCCCCCACTCATGTCCCCCTGCACCCCCACCCCCCACCATCCAGGGGCACCCTCCACCAGGCCCCCACTCATGTCTCCCACCACCCACACCCCCCAGCAGTGCAGGGGCAGCCTCCACCAGGCCCCCACTCATGTCTCCCACCACCCCCACCCCCCAGCAGTGCAGGGGCAGCCCCACCAGGCCCCCACTCATGTCTCCCACCACCCCCACCCCCCAGCCGTGCAGGGGCACCCTCCACCAGGCCCCCACTCATGTCTCCCACCCCCCCACCCCCCAGCAGTGCAGGGGCAGCACCACCAGGCCCCCACTCATGTTCCCCTGCACCCCCACCCCCCAGCATCCAGGGGCACCCTCCACCAGGCCCCCACCCATGTCTCCCACCACCCCCACCCCCCAGCAGTGCAGGGGCAGCCTCCACCAGGCCCCCACTCATGTCTCCCACCACCCCCACCTCCCAGCAGTGCAGGGGCAGCCTCCAACAGGCCCCCACTCATGTCTCCCACCACCCCCACCGACCAGCAGTGCAGGGGCAGCCCCCACCAGGCCCCCACTCATGTCTCCCACCACCCCCACCCCCCAGCAGTGCAGGGGCAGCCCCCACCAGGCCCCCACTAATGTCTCCCACCACCCCCACCCCCCAGCCGTGCAGGGGCACCCTCCACCAGGCCCCCACTCATGTCTCCCACCACCCCCACCCCCAGCATCCAGGGGCACCCTCCACCAGGCCCCCACTCATGTCTCCCACCAGCCCCACCACCCAGCCACCAGGGGCACCCTCCACCAGGCCCCCACTCATGTCTCCCACCACACCCACCCCCCACCATCCAGGGGCACCCTCCACCAGGCCCCCACTCATGTCTCCCACCACCCCCACCCCCCAGCTACCAGGGGCACCCTCCACCAGGCCCCCACTCATGTCTCCCACCACCCCCACCCCCCAGCAGTGCAGGGGCAGCACCACCAGGCCCCCACTCATGTCCCCCTGCACCCCCACCCCCCAGCATCCAGGGGCACCCTCCACCAGGCCCCCACTCATGTCTCCCACCACCCCCACCCCCCAGCAGTGCAGGGGCAGCACCACCAGGCCCCCAGTCATGTCCCCCTGCACCCCCACCCCCCAGCATCCAGGGGCACCCTCCACCAGGCCCCCACTCATGTCTCCCACCCCCCCACCCCCAGCAGTGCAGGGGCAGCCCCCACCAGGCCCCCACTCATGTCTCCCAACACCCCCACCCCCCAGCAGTGCAGGGGCAGCCTCCACCAGGCCCCCACTCATGTCTCCCACCACCCCCACCCACCAGCAGTGCAGGGGCAGCCCCCACCAGGCCCCCACTCATGTCTCCCACCACCCCCACCTCCCAGCAGTGCAGGGGCAGCCCCCACCAGGCCCCCACTCATGTCTCCCACCACCCCCACCCCCCAGCCGTGCAGGGGCACCCTCCACCAGGCCCCCACTCATGTCTCCCACCACCCCCACCACCCAGCCACCAGGGGCACCCTCCACCAGGCCCCCACTCATGTCTCCCACCACCCCCACCCCCCAGCAGTGCAGGGGCAGCCCCCACCAGACCCCCACTCATGTCTCCCATCACCCCCACCCCCCAGCCGTGCAGGGGCACCCTCCACCAGGCCCCCACTCATGTCTCCCACCACCCCCACCCCCCAGCATCCAGGGGCACCCTCCACCAGGCCCCCACTCATGTCTCCCACCACCCCCACCACCCAGCCACCAGGGGCACCCTCCACCAGGCCCCCACTCATGTCTCCCACCACACCCACCCCCCACCATCCAGGGGCAACCTCCACCAGGCCCCCACTCATGTCTCCCACCACCCCCACCCCCCAGCTACCAGGGGCACCCTCCACCAGGCCCCCACTCATGTCTCCCACCACCCCCACCCCCCAGCAGTGCAGGGGCAGCACCACCAGGCCCCCACTCATGTCCCCCTGCACCCCCACCCCCCAGCATCCAGGGGCACCCTCCACCAGGCCCCCACTCATGTCTCCCACCACCCCCACCCCCCAGCAGTGCAGGGGCAGCCTCCACCAGGCCCCCACTCATGTCTCCCACCACCCCCACCCCCCAGCAGTGCAGGGGCAGCCCCCACCAGGCCCCCACTCATGTCTCCCACCACCCTCACCCCCCAGCCATGCAGGGGCACCCTCCACCAGGCCCCCAATCATGTCTCCCACCCCCCTCACCCCCCAGCAGTGCAGGGGCAGCACCACCAGGCCCCCACTCATGTCCCCCTGCACCCCCACCCCCCAGCATCCAGGGGCACCCTCCACCAGGCCCCCACTCATGTCTCCCACCACCCCCACCCCCCAGCAGTGCAGGGGCAGCCCCCACCAGGCCCCCACTCATGTCTCCCACCACCCCCACCCCCCAGCAGTGCAGGGGCAGCCCCCACCAGGCCCCCACTCATGTCTCCCACCACCCCCACCCCCCAGCCACCAGGGGCACCCTCCACCAGGACCCCACTCATGTCTCCCACCACCCCCACCACCCAGCCACCAGGGGCACCCTCCACCAGGCCCCCACTCATGTCTCCCACCACCCCCACCCCCCAGCAGTGCAGGGGCACCCTCCACCAGGCCCCCACTCATGTCTCCCACCCCCCCACCCCCCAGCAGTGCAGGGGCAGCCCCCACCAGGCCCCCACTCATGTCTCCCACCACCCCCACCCCCCAGCAGTGCAGGGGCAGCCTCCACCAGGCCCCCACTCATGTCTCCCACCACCCCCACCCACCAGCAGTGCAGGGGCAGCCCCCACCAGGCCCCCACTCATGTCTCCCACCACCCCCACCCCCCAGCAGTGCAGGGGCAGCCCCCACCAGGCCCCCACTCATGTCTCCCACCACCCCCACCCCCCAGCAGTGCAGTGGCAGCCCCCACCAGGCCCCTACTCATGTCTCCCACCACCCCCACCCCCCAGCCGTGCAGGGGCACCGTCCACCAGGCCCCCACTCATGTCTCCCACCACCCCCACCACCCAGCCACCAGAGGCACCCTCCACCAGGCCCCCACTCATGTCTCCCACCACCCCCACCCCCCAGCAGTGCAGGGGCAGCCCCCACCAGCCCCCACTCATGTCTCCCACCACCCCCACCCTCCCAGCCGTGCAGGGGCACCCTCCACCAGGCCCCCACTCATGTCTCCCACCACCCCCACCCCCCAGCAGTGCAGGGGCAGCACCACCAGGCCCCCACGCATGTCCCCCTGCACCCCCACCCCCCAGCATCCAGGGGCACCCTCCACCAGGCCCCCACTCATGTCTCCCACCCCCCACCCCCCAGCAGTGCACGGGCAGCCCCCACCAGGCCCCCACTCATGTCTCCCACCACCCCCACCCCCCAGCAGTGCAGGGGCAGCCTCCACCAGGCCCCCACTCATGTCTCCCACCACCCCCACCCCCCAGCAGTGCAGGGGCACCCTCGACCAGGTCCTCACAATCCCCAATCATGTGCGTTATGGTCAGCCTCCACAGCCAAAAAGCCCTACCAAGTAACCCATTCACCCACATGGAAATGGAAATTACATGTCACACCCCCAATGTTCATGAAGCTAATGAACCCATGTCCGTCACACACAATGTTTGCAATTGAATGGGAAAACACCCAACATGACATGCATGAAACCAATGAGATGATACCACACAGTGAAGTATGAAAACAAAATTGTATTGAAAAAAAGAAAGAATGCTAAAGAAATGAAACAAACTACAATGGGAAGTAAAAAAAATCAAGCTGCATGTCCGTATAAAAATAAAGAACTGCAAATCATAATCCAAAAAAATGTCGTCCAAAATCAAATTTAAAAAAAATCTATCAAATCAAGAACTATGTAAAAAACTCGAAAGGGTCCATGAGCCCAACTGAACAAAGGAAACCTAAAAAAAAACCTAACTAAAAAGCAACTATATACAAAAAGTGGAGCAGTGTCCGTCGACTCCAAATCATAAGAAAAAACAAAGGAAACCTAAAACTAAAGAACTATATACAAAGGCGGCGGGCAAGTCCAGCGGCTCACTCTGTGGTGTTCCGGGCCAGGGCATCATCGAACTCCTGTTCGATGTCCCGGAGGCGGTCCAGTTCCATGGCCCCGAGGGTCCGATGGGACGACGCCGTGTCCTCCTCCAACCCCCTGCGGATTGCCTCGAGGCACTCGGCCCGCCTCAGGGCCCTCCGCATGGAGTTCTCCGCCCTGACCATTGTGAGCCGCGCCTCTTCCGCCCGCCGCCGCTCCGCACCTATGGCGTGGCCCAACCGCTGCCACACAGAAGACACTCTCTGTCCTGGGTCCTCCTGCCCTCCGGCCGATGCCTGCCCCTCCGATGTCGAAGGCCCCGAGCCTTCATGGCTCCCACCATGTTGCTGCTGCTGCTCTGCCTCTGCCCATGCACTGCCTCCTGCTGCCTGCACATCCTCCGCCGGCTGGGGTGCAGTTGTTGATGTGGCCACCCCTGCTGGACATCCGACTCCCGACTGTGGCAGGGATGCCTCCTCCACCAGCCTGGCCGCACTGTCAGAGGCAGCTCCACAGGGCACCCAGGTGACTGATGGGTGGGAAGATGGCACAGAGGACGACTGGCGCGTAGGGGGTCCAGTTGAGGAGGGGGTCGGAGCAAGCCCCATCAGACGGAGGAATCCGGTCTGGGTGACCTGTCCCAGCAGGCTGACGTGGTCAACGAGCCATTCGAGATGACGTGCAGTCTCTCCATGAAAAGACTGCAGGTCACCTCGCATGGCCCGTTGACGCAACGCCACACCAGCCAGGACAGGCTCAACCCGGACCTGGATAGCCACGTCCGCAGGCAGAGGAAGGCCAGTTGACGTCAGCTCATCCCCTGCCTGAAAACGGGTCTGGACGTAGGCATCCCTGCTGGTGCAAGATGATGCAGGGACAGGATCGGGGACAGGATTGCACACAGGCACCTCCGCGGCGGCCTGTGCTGCCTCCTGTCCCTGGTCCTGGACTGCACCACTAGCACCAGTGGGATCCCCACCTCCAGACCCCGTCTCTGGTGCTTGCACGGCCTCCTCCTCCACCAAACCCCCCACCAACCTGGATGACTCCGTGCCATCTTCCACTGTTGGGCCCTGTGGGGTCCCAGCTGCCCCTTCTGCTGCCGAGGAGTCCAACTCCAACCTCTGCCTCTTGGACCTCCCCCCGGCAGCTGCGGCCTGGGACGCGGCACCGGACTCCTCACTCCCCGACGAGATGACAACACGGGAGGGGAGCCGGGCCTTGCGTCTCCGGCTGGCGGTGGGATCCCCGCCGCTGTGCTCCACAGCACCTTCTCCGCCCTCTTCATCAGTTGACGCTGCAGACAGGGAGAAACAAAACACAGGCATCAGGGCACTGTACAATGGACACATACACACATGACAGTTGCACATGAGTGGCATTGGCAAACCTCAGACATGTCATCACAATCCCCAACACACATGTCATTGCAACTCGCACACATGAGCCATACCACAGCCATATCGCAACTGCCACCACCATCCATACACATACAACAGCATGAGCAGCCAAAGGTGACCCAGACATCACATGCAACACAGGAAGTGCACCACACATGTACACACACCACCACACTTGCATGCATGTGTACACCTCTGCCAAGTGTCGCACTGTTCAGACGGGCATCCATGTCACATCTGCCAATCAGGCTTCCACATACCGCAGTCACATGCATCCATGTTGCATCACTGTTGCACCCTTGTCAAATACACACACATGCACATGTACACAGTGCTCATACATGCAGCCGAAAACAACATACATGCGTGACATCACGGACATGTCTACTTAAATACACATTCATCCAAACATGTGTGCACACACAACTGCATTTGGCATGCAAGCCTACACACACAAGCACCATCCATGTCTCACACATTACAGCCCTCGCATGTGTCAGCCCCACGGCCCTGGACACCCCCACCCATACTCGACCCCATACAAACAGATGTGCAACCTGCACACTACCGAATAATCACCACACGCACTGCTCACAATCAGGATGCATGTACACTCACCGCTCGACTCCAGACGGGTCTGCTTCTCCAGGACCTGGACGTGGAGCGCTGGGGATATGCTTTCCAGGATCCTCATCTGTTCTTCCGACAAGTGGCCCCGGCACCCCCTGGCATCCGCTGCCTTCAAGAGGCGCCATGCCTTGTTCAGGGTCCTGGACCTGAAGTCCTCCCAGCGCTTCCTGACATGTTGGAAGTCGCGGACTGCCACCCCCTCCGCGTTGATGGCAGTCACGATGTCAGTCCAGATCCGAGTCCGTCCTTCCTTGTCGGCGCGGGAACTTCCGAAGAGGGCATCATACTGCCCCAGGACTTGCTCCACCAGGACACCAACTTCGGTGGCACTGAAGCTGGTGCCCCTCTGCCTCTCTGGCCGGGGGTTGTCAGTGGTCACAGATGGTGTTTGCCCCGACATGACAACCCCAGAGGCAGGAGTGGGTGGGCAACTGGGTCCTGGGGCTGGGCTGTGGAGCGATGGAATACCAGTCGGGAGTCTTCGGTTCCAGCAGGGGTGGTCACAGCAACAGCACCCCTGGCTGATGTGCAGGCAGCAAATGGCAGTGCACGTGGGCAGCAGGCAGTCAGGCAGCAGCAGATGGCAGGTGGGAGCGTGCTCGGGGCTCTGGGGGGCAGTAGTTCGGCCTTCTGGGCAGGAGCGTGGTCTTCCGTGTGCATACGCGTGGCCAGCTTGATACGGAGTGATTTGGCACGTGAAAAGTCTGCACGTCAGCGTGAAATTCGAGGAAAGGCCCTTAGCGCGTAAGCGCGTCAGCACGCATACGCGATTCTATTGGACCAAAGGCCCTCAGCGCGTAAGCGCGTCTGTGACGTGACCCGCACGGGTGTTTCCCACACCGCACGTGATGACAGAGCACACGTGGAAAGACTGCACATCAGAGTGTCATCGCGTGTTATTGGACAGCACGTCAGAGTGTCATCGCGTGTAATTGGACAAAAGTGCGCGTACACGCGATTGGCCTATGTACGTGTATATCAGGGGTGCGTGGGCACTTACACACGCAAGTACGTCAGCGCACCTGTATCCCGGGGTGCGTGGGAATTTCCACACGCTATTGGACTGGGTACTGGATTTCAGGGGTGCGCGGGTCACACGCTCGCCTACAACACGCGCAACGCATTAATTTGCGCGCTAACAAAATAACAAGCTCAGACCCAGGATGAACATACCGTTCCTAGCAGCAGTGGGCGTGGGCTACCAAAGGAGGAGGAGGAGGATAGTCAGGGCCAGAATATTCACACCCAGAACCAGCCTTTTCGGGATGCCTGATGACCAGGTGCATGGGAGGTACAGGTTTCCACCACACATTATACTGGACCTGGTGAGTGAGTGGGAGGATGACCTCACATCACCCACCCTGTGCTCCCAAGCACTCAGCCCCCTGGAGAAGGTCCTCAATGTACTGCACTTCTTGGCCACAGGATCATTTCAGCGGACAAGTGCCATTGTGGGTGGGGTATCACAGGCCACCCAGTCACGCTGCCTACACCAGGTCTTGAACATCATCACTGCACGCCCATCAGTCCGCAGGCACATATACCTGCCCAGAACACCTGCCGAAAGGCATGCTGCCGCCCTGGATTTTTACGGTGTGGCACGATTCCCCAAAGTGCTAGGTGCCATTGACTGCACCCATGTGGCTCTACGTCCCCCCAGGGCATCAGAGCACATCTATAGGAACCGCAAGCACTGGCATTCCATCAACGTGCAGGTAGTATGTAATGCCAAGGGAATCATCACCTCAGTATTTGCCAACTATCCCGGGTCAACCCACGACAGCTTCATTTACCGAATGTCCACCCTAAGCCGGGACCTAGAAGCTGGGCGGCATGGCGATACATGGCTGCTTGGTGAGTATGAATGCCACTGCACATGCATGCATGTCAGATACTGAGCAAGGTCACAACCCCACCAATGATACCAATCACCACCTCCACAGGGGACAGTGCCTACCCTCTCAGCCCCCACATGATGACGCCAATTCGGAACCCCACCACGCCACCCCAGGTAAGATATAACACAGTCCACATTACAACCCGGGGCATAGTGGAGCGCACATTCGGAGTGCTAAAGTCACGCTTTCGCTCCCTTGACCGTTCTGGCGGGCAGCTGTTGTACGCTCCCCCAGTAGTGTGCAGGATCATAGTGGCAGCATGTGTCCTGCACAACGTTGCAACACGCCGGGGCCTGGCCGTGGACATGGTGGTGGCCCCATATCCCCAACCACATGCACAGCCGCTGCACATGGGAGGGGAAAGGGCACGGGGGGAGGCAGCCCGTACACAGCTAGTGGCTAATTACTTCACATAGAAATCACACCCCTGTGGAGTGCACACTGCCCTGGCACATTCCATCTGACAATCAATGATGACTCAACCTGACACTGATCCTGAATGTCTGGAGAATGAACCGTGAAAACCATATCAGCCTGAGATTGTTCACCTGGAAGTGTCACAATGTGTGCATCCCTACCCACACAGACACCACCAATGCAGTTTTGTGAAGTAACACATTCAAGCAGCTAAAATGAATACCCACTTGCAAAATGCAACAAGAGGACAGTGCCATGTCAGCCAACCCATCCCCAGCACCGCCACACGACACACCGTGCCATGTCATGCTCTTTGCAGGTAAACAAACTAATCCCCACAACATGACACTAGTGTCACAATGTAGAGTGTCCCTAATTGAAACTTGCAACACCTGAAATGCTCACAGTAATGCAGGACCAACAACAAACTTGAGCAGGTACTACCATCAACATGACATCACAAATGTTATATATTAGTAGTCTCACCACCTGGAAATGCCTGCACTTCCACCACTACCAACTGTGCAGTGTTGGCGCCATGTAGAGTTGTAGGTGCACTGCTGCCAACATGGACCCCATCTCCAAACTAGAGGGCCTTGTGTAGACATGAGGAAGGGACCTGCAAATTGGGAGGTAGACACAGATGATGAGTTACACATCAATGCAACATGCAGTGTACAACACAACAGCAATATGCACTAGGAATGTATACACAGTATTGACTAGACTACCCACACATGTAGTGGGAGTCCAATGTCACCATGTACGTCAATGTCACTTGGGCACACCCTTTGCAAGCCCATGGAAACGGGAAGCAGGAGGGGTGTGTGTGACTCTAACCCAAGCATCTGAACCAAATACATGACAAGCCTGCATGTGCCCAGCCACAATGCAGCGTATGCCCACAGGAACAACGGAAGCCAACAAATTGTCCCTAAAAAATTGGGAAAAAATAATTAAAAATAAAAATAAAAATAAAAATGAAAATAAAAATAAAAAAAAATAAAAAATGGCCATTGATGGGCCCGGGGGGGTTGGGGAGGCCACCCAGGAGGTCCGAGGACAGGATGCACACCAGAACCCACCTGCGTGGATCCTGGGAAAAAAAACACCTCCATGGGCTCATGGCCCACACGGCTACCCTATTGTGGGAGTATCACTGCTGTCGCTATTATCACCCTGTGCAGCTGCATCCGGAGGTGGTTGCACTATGGGAGGCAGCCCACGCAAGGCCCTAGTCTGCTCCTCCATGGCTGCAAGCATGCGGGTGTGGTAGGTCTGGTTCTGGAGGATGAGTGTGCAGAGGTCCCCAGGCAACAACTCACGGGATGCCCGGACCTCCGCCCTCGTTGCCTGCATCTCAGCTGAGAGCGTACGGGTGAGACGCTCCAGCTGCTGTTCTGTCCTTTGGTGTGTTGAAGCCTCAAGCTCAACAAGAGTCGTCCTGAGGTGAAGGAGCTCCTGCCTCAGGGCTTCCCTGTGGCCCTGGGACTCTATGGAGATGGCCTCCTGCAGAGTCGCCAGTGCCGCCCGCCTGTCCCTGTTGGACGCCAACATTTCCTCCCTGTGTGACTGGCAGATGGAGTCGGTTGCCTGCTGTAGTTGCTCCATCAGCCTTTCAGGGGGGACAATGGAAGTGGCCACCCTATCCATGGCCTGAGACATCATCTCGGATGATGCTGCCTGTTGGGTTGCCATACCGTAAATGGATTGCTCCCATGCGGTATTGCCAGGTGGCGTACGGCCACCACGTCGGCGGGCACCACACCTGTCTGGGGCAAGGCGAACTGCGCCTTGCTGTGCCGGCACTGCCTGAGGCTGCAGGACTGCATTCCCCCTCTGATCTGCTAGCCCAGGAACAGGATCAGATGTCGCGGAGTGTGACCCTGCATCCGTAACCACCAAAGGCGTAGCTGCCAACACTGACATCCCCATTGAGGGTTCTGACCCTGGTGCAGGTGGGTGGGACAGAACAGAATCCCTCCCTGGAACACTCACCTGCGACGGCACGTAGGTCTCATCCGAATCAACACCTGAGTACAGCTTGGGGGAGGTGCAGCCAGAGACACCCCTTGAGAGCACGACCTGCAGCAGTTGTGGGTTCTCACCCACCACCACACCACGTCCCCCACTGGTGGTTGGTCGGCCCTCGGACCCCTCCTGGGTCTGCACCATCTCCAGAACCCCAGCAGTATCAGGTGCGTCTTCCCCTGCAAAGACATAAAAACAAAGAAATGGAAACAGGCATTAGCACCATGGCACACAATGAGGGCTGAGTAGCAAGAAAACCAGTACTTGATTGACACATGTCCCACATGACTAAAACCCTCCCATGCATGCACCCTCACTGCATATGAAGGGCAGGCAAATGGCACACACTGATGACACCAAGATGGAAGATGAACACATTTTCTGCATGCTGCCTGGCAGTGGCATCACACATTGGCCTGTGATTGCCAGGTGAAACACACATGCCATCACACAGATGGCATGTACCATTGCTATTGAGTGAAGATGGAGAGGAGGGCAGCACCTATTCATTCAGTCCAGTTCCCGCATGTAATAGCTTTTCTAATTCAAACAGGTCAGATTTTTCACCTGGAGCTGCCAGTCCGAAATGGTCCAATTGCACAGGGACATGTGTGAACAAATGATATCCAGGTAACAAAGTCACGCCACTTTACCATAGCCATGTCAGACATGTGATTAGAGGACTGCGAAATGCCTAGTAAAAGTGGTGGAATGCAAACAATCTGACTGAATGAACTGTTAAAAATAAGCAACAATGTTGTGGCAAGGTGACACTTCAAGGGCAACTGGCGTGCAGTTGGGCTAGATGTCTACTGTTGGCAGAAGGGATACTGCTATGGCCAAATGCAGCTGCGCAGGATGTATTGCATGAAGCACATGGCTGACCCATACGACTCAGGCGCACACACTCTCACCTGGCACACAAACAGAAGCCCTCACACACACCATGCACATGGATGACACACACATGCATGTGCACTCACCGGACAATGCCTCGTAATCAGGCAGATCTCCCACGCCTTGGATCTGTTCCTCCGTGACGTAGGTCCCAGCGACTGACTCATGTGGAGTGAGTTCCATGTCTACTACTGGAGACCCACCTCCAGTCACTAGAGTTGCGGCATGACTTGAGGCCAGCTTACTCTTTGCCCTGCGCTTTAGGTCATTCCAGCGCTTATAGCAATCATTGGCTGTGCGCCTCACGATTCCAAGGGCACTTACGATGTCCACAACGGTCTGCCAGTGTGCCTGGCGTTGTGCAGGTGTGGTCTTGGATCCTGCAACAATGACCATCTCGTTGTCATGTGCGGACACATACTCGACAAGTGCATTCAGTTTGTCATCCGTGAAGCTGGGCTTCCTCGACGGGCCGGACTGTGTAGCCGTGTCTGGGGCATCAGCCTGTGCCGGACGAGCACTCTTCCTCTTCCGCTTGGAAGGTGGTGGTGATCCTGAGTGTCCTGCGCCGCTCTGGACACTAAGGGCAGGAGCCCTGGTGGACTCTGTATCAGGAGTGTGGGATTGCACACTCAGCATGGGAGTTGGTGCAGGCATTGGCTCAAGTGTGATGGTGTCAGGGGGAATGTCAGCAGGATGGACTAGGACCGACACTGTCCTGGCTGGGTGTGTGAGGGCTGGGGTGGATGGAGCCGCAGCTGCCCCTGCAGCCTCTCCGCCCTGCTGCCCCAGATGCACGTGGCATGGTGACATCAACGTGCACCAGCGCACGTGTCATAGGCCTGCTGACCTGGAAGTCAGCCATGGAGTCAGCCAGGTCTGGTGCCACAATGGGCTGGTCCAACAAGGGCTGAGCATGGATGGTGTCAGCCACATCAGCCTCAACGGGAGGGGGGGGATTATGGGTGCCCTTGACTGGTCCTCCACACATGGGGGGACAGGCTCACCCTGCAAGTAACGACCACGTCCCCTACCGGATCCACCACGGCCACCACTTGTGGCTCTTCCACCTTTGCCACCCTTACGGAATCCTCGCCTCCCAGCCATGGCACTGATGTAAATGTGCCTATGGGAGTGGCTGTAAACTATTGTCCTGGGCAATTGGGGGTCAAAGGGGTTGGGTACCAGATGGTAATTGTACCCTAGTGCTCTTGCAAGGCTGAATGTAACCCCTGGGGAAAGATGACGGGTCACGCTACGCACAGGAGCCCCAAAAAAGGGAGATGACGTGCACGCAACCCCTCCTAGACCACGTGTGCAGAAAGAAAAACCTGCACTACGCTGTGGCACCCAGTAACACAAGAATGAATGTATGCGTGTCACACGCAGCCTAGAATGACCTCTGAAGGGGTAGGCTACACACGGGGCAAGCACAGATGTTAGATACGTGCGTGACTCACCGTCTGCCAGGTAAAAGAGCGTGAAAAAGGAGAGCGTTTGGTTGGCAACACCCCCGCCAAAAGAAGATTTGTACGCTGTCTGAGGAGACAGGACAACAGTAGAAGGGAACACTGTTTGAGGGAACAGGCCCAGGTAAACCAGTAAAAGAGAAAAAAGAGAAAAAGCTGTCAGAGGTAACAGGGAATACGAACTTGAAACGCCGTGAAGTAAATCGCGTGTGAAACGACAAGAAGTACAGAATTCACCCACTCGCTCTCCACGAAAAGCACGTACAAGGAAATGGTGTTCTACACGTACCTTTTATACAGGCCCACACGTCCAGCGTCACTTACGCGGCGTGTACGCACTAGGGCCATTTCCACCAATTGCACGCTTTGTCACTTCTGCGTGTAGGGCCATTTCCACCAATTACACGCTTTGTCACTGCCGCGTGTACGTGCTAGGCCCATTCCCACCAACTACACGCGATGACACTCTGACGTGCTGTCCAATAACACGCGATGACACTCTGACGTGCAGTCTTTCCACGTGTGCTCTGTCATCACGTGCGGTGTGGGAAACACCCGTGCGGGTCACGTTACAGACGCGCTTACGCACTGAGGGCCTTTGGTCCAATAGAATCGCGTATGCGTGCTGACGCGCTTACGTGCTAAGGGCCTTTCCTCGAATTTCACGCTGACGTGCAGACTTTTCACGTGCCAAATCACTCCGTATCAAGCTGGCCACGCGTATGCACACGGAAGACCACGCTCCTGCCCAGAAGGCCGAACTACTGCCCCCCTGAGCCCCGAGCACGCTCCCACCTGCCATCTGCTGCTGCCTGACTGCCTGCTGCCCACGTGCACTGCCATTTGCTGCCTGCACATCAGCCAGGGGTGCTGTTGCTGTGACCACCCCTGCTGGAACCGAAGACTCCCGACTGGTATTCCATCGCTCCACAGCCCAGCCCCAGGACCCAGTTGCCCACCCACTCCTGCCTCTGGGGTTGTCATGTCGGGGCAAACACCATCTGTGACCACTGACAACCCCCGGCCAGAGTGGCAGAGGGGCACCAGATTCAGTGCCACCGAAGTTGGTGTCCTGGTGGAGCAAGTCCTGGGGCAGTATGATGCCCTCTTCGGAAGTTCCCGCGCCGACAAGGAAGGACGGACTCGGATCTGGACTGACATCGTGACTGCCATCAACGCGGAGGGGGTGGCAGTCCGCGACTTCCAACATGTCAGGAAGCGCTGGGAGGACTTCAGGTCCAGGACCCTGAACAAGGCCCGGCGCCTCTTGAAGGCAGCGGATGCCAAGGGGCGCCGGGGCCACTTGTCAGAAGAACAGATGAGGGTCCTGGAACGCATATCCCCAGCGCTCCACGTCCAGGTCCTGGAGAAGCAGACCCGCCTGGAGTCGAGCGGTGAGTGTACATGCATCCTGATTGTGAGCAGTGCGTGTGGTGATTATTCGGTAGTGTGCAGGTTGCACATCTGTTTGTATGGGGTCGAGTATGGGTGGGGGTATCCAGGGCCGTGGGGCTGACACATGCGAGGGCTGTAATGTGTGAGACATGGATGGTGCTTGTGTGTGTAGGCTTGCATGCCAAATGCAGTTGTGTGTGCACACATGTTTGGATGAATGTGTATTTAAGTAGACATGTCCGTGATGTCACGCATGTATGTTGTTTTCGGCTGCATGTATGAGCCCTGTGTACATGTGCATGTGTGTGTATTTGACAAGGGTGCAACAGTGATGCAACATGGATGCATGTGACTGCGGTATGTGGAAGCCTGATTGGCAGATGTGAAATGGATGCCCGTCTGAACAGTGCGACACTTGGCAGAGGTGTACACATGCATGCAAGTGTGGTGGTGTGTGTACATGTGTGGTGCACTTCCTGTGTTGCATGTGATGTCTGGGTCACCTTTGGCTGCTCATGCTGTTGTAAGTGTATGGATGGTGGTGGCAGTTGCGATATGGCTGTGGTATGGCTCATGTGTGCGAGTTGCAATGACATGTGTGTTGGGGATTGTGATGACATGTCTGAGGTTTGCCAATGCCACTCATGTGCAACTGTCATGTGTGTATGTGTCCATTGTACAGTGCCCTGATGCCTGTGTTTTGTTTCTCCCTGTCTGCAGCGTCAACTGATGAAGAGGGCGGAGAAGGTGCTGTGGAGCACAGCGGCGGGGATCCCACCGCCAGCCGGAAACGCAAGGTCCGGCTCCCCTCCCGTGTTGTCATCTCGTCGGGCAGTGAGGAGTCCGGTGCCGCGTCCCAGGCCGCAGCTGCCGGGGGGAGGTCCAAGAGGCGGAGGTTGGAGTTGGACTCCTCGGCAGCAGAAGGGGCAGCTGGGACCCCACAGGGCCCAACAGTGGAAGATGGCACGGAGTCATCCAGGTTGGTGGGGGGTTTGGTGGAGGAGGAGGCCGTGCAAGCACCAGAGACGGGGTCTCGAGGTGGGGATCCCACTGGTGCTAGTGGTGCAGTCCAGGACCAGGGACAGGAGGCAGCACAGGCCGCCGCGGAGGTGCCTGTGTGCAATCCTGTCCCCGATCCTGTCCCTGCATCATCTTGCACCAGCAGGGATGCCTACGTCCAGACCCGTTTTCAGGCAGGGGATGAGCTGACGTCAACTGGCCTTCCTCTGCCTGCGGACGTGGCTATGCAGGTCCGGGTTGAGCCTGTCCTGGCTGGTGTGGCGTTGCGTCAACGGGCCATGCGAGGTGACCTGCAGTCTTTTCATGGAGAGACTGCACGTCATCTCGAATGGCTCGTTGACCACGTCAGCCTGCTGGGACAGGTCACCCAGACCGGATTCCTCCGTCTGATGGGGCTTGCTCCGACCCCCTCCTCAACTGGACCCCCTACGCGCCAGTCGTCCTCTGTGCCATCTTCCCACCCATCAGTCACCTGGGTGCCCTGTGGAGCTGCCTCTGACAGTGCGGCCAGGCTGGTGGAGGAGGCATCCCTGCCACAGTCGGGAGTCGGACGTCCAGCAGGGGTGGCCACATCAACAACTGCACCCCAGCCGGCGGAGGATGTGCAGGCAGCAGGAGGCAGTGCACGGGCAGAGGCAGAGCAGCAGCAGCAACATGGTGGGAGCCATGAAGGCTCGGGGCCTTCGACATCGGAGGGGCAGGCATCGGCCGGAGGGCAGGAGGACCCAGGACAGAGAGTGTCTTCCGTGTGGCAGCGGTTGGGCCACGCCATAGGTGCGGAGCGGCGGCGGGCGGAAGAGGCGCGGCTCACAATGGTCAGGGTGGAGAACTCCATGCGGAGGGCCCTGAGGCGGGCCGAGTGCCTCGAGGCAATCCGCAGGGGGTTGGAGGAGGACACGGCGTCGTCCCTGCGGACCCTCGGGGCCATGGAACTGGACCGCCTCCGGGACATCGAACAGGAGTTCGATGATGCCCTGGCCCGGAACACCACGGAGTGAGCCGCTGGACTTGCCCGCCGCCTTTGTATATAGTTCTTTAGTTTTAGGTTTCCTTTGTTTTTTCTTATGATTTGGAGTCGACGGACACTGCTCCACTTTTTGTATATAGTTGCTTTTTAGTTAGGTTTTTTTTTAGGTTTCCTTTGTTCAATTGGGCTCATGGACCCTTTCGAGTTTTTTACATAGTTCTTGATTTGATAGATTTTTTTTTAAATTTGACTTTGGACGACATTTTTTTGGATTATGATTTGCAGTTCTTTATTTTTATACGGACATGCAGCTTGATTTTTTTTACTTCCCATTGTAGTTTGTTTCATTTCTTTAGCATTCTTTCTTTTTTTCAATACAATTTTGTTTTCATACTTCACTGTGTGGTATCATCTCATTGGTTTCATGCATGTCATGTTGGGTGTTTTCCCATTCAATTGCAAACATTGTGTGTGACGGACATGGGTTCATTAGCTTCATGAACATTGGGGGTGTGACATGTAATTTCCATTTCCATGTGGGTGAATGGGTTACTTGGTAGGGCTTTTTGGCTGTGGAGGCTGACCATAACGCACATGATTGGGGATTGTGAGGACCTGGTCGAGGGTGCCCCTGCACTGCTGGGGGGTGGGGGTGGTGGGAGACATGAGTGGGGGCCTGGTGGAGGCTGCCCCTGCACTGCTGGGGGGTGGGGGTGGTGGGAGACATGAGTGGGGGCCTGGTGGAGGCTGCCCCTGCACTGCTGGGGGGTGGGGGTGGTGGGAGACATGAGTGGGGGCCTGGTGGAGGCTGCCCCTGCACTGCTGGGGTGTGGGGGTGGTGGGAGACATGAGTGGGGGCCTGGTGGAGGCTGCCCCTGCACTGCTGGGGGGTGGGGGTGGTGGGAGACATGAGTGGGGGCCTGGTGGAGGGTGCCCCTGGATGCTGGGGGGTGGGGGTGCAGGGGGACATGAGTGGGGGCCTGGTGGTGCTGCCCCTGCACTGCTGGGGGAGGGGGGGTGGGAGACATGAGTGGGGGCCTGGTGGAGGGTGCCCCTGCACGGCTGGGGGGTGGGGGTGGTGGGAGACATGAGTGGGGGCCTGGTGGGGGCTGCCCCTGCACTGCTGGGGGGTGGGGGTGGTGGGAGACATGAGTGGGGGCCTGGTGGAGGCTGCCCCTGCACTGCTGGGGGGTGGGGGTGGTGGGAGACATGAGTGGGGGCCTGGTGGAGGGTGCCCCTGGATGCTGGGGGGTGGGGGTGCAGGGGGACATGAGTGGGGGCCTGGTGGAGCTGCCCCTGCACTGCTGGGGGGTGGGGGTGGTGGGAGACATGAGTGGGGGCCTGGTGGAGGGTGCCCCTGGTGGCTGGGTGGTGGGGGTGGTGGGAGACATGAGTGGGGGCCTGGTGGAGGCTGCCCCTGCACTGCTGGGGGGTGGGGGTGGTGGGAGACATGAGTGGGGGCCTGGTGGAGGCTGCCCCTGCACTGCTGCGGGGTGGGGGTGGTGGGAGACATGAGTGGGGGCCTGGTGGAGGGTGCCCCTGGATGCTGGGGGGTGGGGGTGCAGGGGGACATGAGTGGGGGCCTGGTGGTGCTGCCCCTGCACTGCTGGGGGGTGGGGGGGTGGGAGATATGAGTGGGGGCCTGGTGGAGGGTGCCCCTGCACGGCTGGGGGGTGGGGGTGGTGGGAGACATGATTGGGGGCCTGGTGGGGGCTGCCCCTGCACTGCTGGGGGGTGGGGGTGGTGGGAGACATGAGTGGGGGCCTGGTGGAGGCTGCCCCTGCACTGCTGGGGGGTGGGGGTGGTGGGAGACATGAGTGGGGGCCTGGTGGAGGGTGCCCCTGGATGCTGGGGGGTGGGGGTGCAGGGGGACATGAGTGGGGGCCTGGTGGTGCTGCCCCTGCACTGCTGGGGGGTGGGGGTGGTGGGAGACATGAGTGGGGGCCTGGTGGAGGGTGCACCTGGTGGCTGGGTGGTGGGGGTGGTGGGAGACATGAGTGGGGGCCTGGTGGAGGGTGCCCCTGGTGGCTGTGGGGTGGGGGTGGTGGGAGACATGAGTGGGGGCCTGGTGGGGGCTGCCCCTGCACTGCTGGGGGGTGGGGGTGGTGGGAGACATGAGTGGGGGCCTGGTGGAGGGTGCCCCTGCACTGCTGGGGGGTGGGGGGGGGAGACATGAGTGGGGGCCTGGTGGAGGCTGCCCCTGGTGGCTGGGGGGTGGGGGTGGTGGGAGACTTGAGTGGGGGCCTGGTGGATGCTGCCCCTGCACTGCTGGGTGGTGGGGGTGGTGGGAGACATGAGTGGGGGCCTGGTGGAGGGTGCCCCTGGATGCTGGGGGGTGGGGGTGCAGGGGGACATGAGTGGGGGCCTGGTGGTGCTGCCCCTGCACTGCTGGGGGGTGGGGGTGGTGGGAGACATGAGTGGGGGCCTGGTGGAGGGTGCCCCTGGTGGCTGGGTGGTGGGGGTGGTGGGAGACATGAGTGGGGGCCTGGTGGAGGGTGCCCCTGGTGGGTGGGGGTGGTGGGAGACATGAGTGGGGGCCTGGTGGGGGCTGCCCCTGCACTGCTGGGGGGTGGGGGTGGTGGGAGACATGAGTGGGGGCCTGGTGGAGGGTGCCCCTGCACTGCTGGGGGGTGGGGGTGGTGGGAGACATGAGTGGGGGCCTGGTGGAGGGTGCCGCTGGATGCTGGGGGGTGGGGGTGCAGGCGGACATGAGTGGGGGCCTGGTGGTGCTGCCCCTGCACTGCTGTGGGGTGGGGGTGGTGGGAGACATGAGTGGGGGCCTGGTGGAGGGTGCCCCTGGTAGCTGGGGGGTGGGGGTGGTGGGAGACATGAGTGGGGGCCTGGTGGAGGGTGCCCCTGGATGCTGGGGGGTGGGGGTGCAGGGGGACATGAGTGGGGGCCTGGTGGTGCTGCCCCTGCACTGCTGGGGGGTGAGGGGGGTGCGAGACATGAGTGCGGGCCTGGTGGAGGGTGCCCCTGCACGGCTGGGGGGTGGGGGTGGTGGGAGACATGAGTTGGGGCCTGGTGGGGTCTGCCCCTGCACTGCTGGGGGGTGGGGGTGGCGGGAGACATGAGTGGGGGCCTGGTGGAGGGTGCCCCTGGTGGCTGGGTGGTGGGGGTGGTGGGAGACACGAGTGGGGGCCTGGTGGAGGGTGCCCCTGCACGGCTGGGGGGTGGGGGTGGTGGGAGACATGAGTGGGGGCCTGGTGGGGGATGCCCCTGCACTGCTGGGGGGTGGGGGTGGTGGGAGACATGAGTGGGGGCCTGGTGGTGCTGCCCCTGCACTGCTGTGGGGTGGGGGTGGTGGGAGACATGAGTGGGGGCCTGGTGGAGGGTGCCCCTGGTAGCTGGGGGGTGGGGGTGGTGGGAGACATGAGTGGGGGCCTGGTGGAGGGTGCCCCTGGATGCTGGGGGGTGGGGGTGCAGGGGGACATGAGTGGGGGCCTGGTGGTGCTGCCCCTGCACTGCTGGGGGGTGAGGGGGGTGCGAGACATGAGTGCGGGCCTGGTGGAGGGTGCCCCTGCACGGCTGGGGGGTGGGGGTGGTGGGAGACATGAGTGGGGGCCTGGTGGGGGCTGCCCCTGCACTGCTGGGGGGTGGGGGTGGCGGGAGACATGAGTGGGTGCCTGGTGGAGGGTGCCCCTGGTGGCTGGGTGGTGGGGGTGGTGGGAGACACGAGTGGGGGCCTGGTGGAGGGTGCCCCTGCACGGCTGGGGGGTGGGGGTGGTGGGAGACATGAGTGGGGGCCTGGTGGGGGATGCCCCTGCACTGCTGGGGGGTGGGGGTGGTGGGAGACATGAGTGGGGGCCTGGTGGGGGCTGCCCCTGCACTGCTGGTGGGTGGGGGTGGTGGGAGACATGAGTGGGGGCCTGGTGGGGGCTGCCCCTGCACTGCTGGGGGGTGGAGGTGGTGGGAGACATGAGTGGGGGCCTGGTGGGGGCTGCCCCTGCACTGCTGGTGGGTGGGGGTGGTGGGAGACATGAGTGGGGGCCTGGTGGAGGCTGCCCCTGCACTGCTGGGGGGTGGGGGTGGTGGGAGACATGAGTGGGGGCCTGGTGGAGGGTGCCCCTGCACGGCTGGGGGGTGGGGGTGGTGGGAGACATGAGTGGGGGCCTGATGGGGGCTTCCCCTGCACTGCTGGGGGTTGGGGGTGGTGGGAGACATGAGTGGGGGCCTGGTGGGGGCTGCCCCTGCACTGCTGGTGGGTGGGGGTGGTGGGAGACATGAGTGGGGGCCTGGTGGAGGCTGCCCCTGCACTGCTGGGGGGTGGGGGTGGTGGGAGACATGAGTGGGGGCCTGGTGGGGGCTGCCCCTGCACTGCTGGGGGGTGGGGGTGGTGGGAGACATGCATTGTTGATCAGTAGTGCAAGGTGACATGTGGGTTGGCTGCGGGGCATGCCCATGGTGGATGGGCTGCCTGCGGGACATGAGCAGGGGTGCAGGGTAGTCCCCCGTGGAGTAGGCTGCCTGCAGGGGCCGTGGAGGTTGTCGAGCGTACACCTGGGAGGACCCACACGGCCAATTCACGTGTAGTACTCCCCAGAACCCCTGGAATTCACATACCCTGCTGGAATCTCATGTGGAACTTCCCGCGCACCCATGGAATACACGTACCCTGCTCGCACTGGGCCAATCGCGTGTGGAACTTCCCGCGCACCCCTGAAATACACGTACCCTGCTGATATCGCGTGTGGAACTTCCCGCGCACCCATGGAATACACGTACCCTGCTCGCACTGGGCCAATCGCGTGTGGAACTTCCCGCGCACCCCTGAAATACACGTACCCTGCTGAAATTGCATGTGGAACTTCCCGCGCATCCCTGAGATACACGTACCCTGCTGAAATCGCATGTGGAACTTCCCGCGCACCCCTGAAATACACGTACCCTGCTCGCACTGGGCCAATCGAGTGTGGAACTTCCCGGGCACCCCTGGAATACACGTACCCTGCTGAAATCGCGTGTGGAACTTCCCGTGCACCCCTGAAATACACGTACCCTGCTCGCACTGGGCCAATCGCTTGTGGAACTTCCCGTGCACCCCTGGAATACACGTACCCTGCTGAAATCGCGTGTGGAACTTCCCGCGCACCCCTGAAATACACGTACCTGCTCGCACTGGGCCAATCGCGTGTGGAACTTCCCGCGCACCCCTGAGATACACGTACCCTGCTGAAATCGCGTGTGGAACTTCCCGCGCACCCCTGAAATACACGTACCCTGCTCGCACTGGGCCAATCGCGTGTGGAACTTCCCGCGCACCCCTGGAATACACGTACCCTGCTGAAATCGCGTGTGGAACTTCCCGCGCACCCCTGAAATACACGTACCCTGCTCGCACTGGGCCAATCGCGTGTGGAACTTCCCGCGCACCCCTGGAATACACGTACCCTGCTGAAATCGCGTGTGGAACTTCCCGCGCACCCCTGAAATACACGTACCCTGCTCGCACTGGGCCAATCGCGTGTGGAACTTCCCGCACACCCCTGGAATAGACGTACCCTGATGAAATCGCGTGTGGAACTTCCCGTGCACCCCTGAAATACACGTACCCTGCTCGCACTGGGCCAATCGCGTGTGGAACTTCCCGCGCACCCCTGGAATACACGTACCCTGATGAAATCACGTGTGGAACTTCCCGCGCACCCCTGAAATACACGTACCCTGCTCGCACTGGGCCAATCGCGTGTGGAACTTCCCGCGCACCCCTGAAATACACGTTCCCCGCTTGGCGTTTGCTGTTTGCCAGCCCGGTGAACTGGTCCAGGGTTAGCGCAGCCCTTTGCGATGATTTAGCGATTTTGATGGCTTTTCCTTGCGCAAGGGCGTTCTTGGGGGCGTTACTGGCGCTGCTGCAGGGTCGCTGCGATTCTCTGCGCCACGGCTGGTTTGGGAGCCTAAAATCCATGAATACGCTGTGCGCGGAAATCGGTTTTAGCGCACGTTCCTGGCGCACACAATCGCACGCGGACACTCTGCGCCAGCCGGTTGCGACACTTTTCGGCGAAATTCTATGAATTACCCTGCAAATCCATGTCCCCCCAATTACCCAGTACATCCCCCCATCCCTGCTAACTACCTTTTCTCCATCTGCCGCCTCTCCCAACACTGCAGGCTCAGTTTCGTCCCACTTACGTGGGTCAGATCTGATGCCACATGGTCCCCCTTTTTTTTTGTCTCCCGCCTCCAATGTTCAGGAAGATGGGGATACCCCTGCAAGTCCCAAAGCTAACAATACCGAACATGGTGGGTGGAGGGCACCCTGCAGTCCCCGTTCTACATGTTCAGTATTTTTTATAATCGATCAAATGTTACTGGCTGAATTCGGTCAAATGTACAAATCGATCGATTATAAATGATCAAATTGGGTAATACCCTTTTCCCAACAAGCCAAATTCAGGATTTATACTGTTTAACAGTTCTTGATACTGTTCAAGGAATTACATGTTTTAAATACATACCAATTAAAAGCAGAGAAGAGAGAAGCCTGAAATCTACAAACAAATCCTGTTAAATATTTCTAATATTGTGAAGAGAACATTAATTGCATTGCTATATTCTGGAATCACAGTGTTCGTGTGGGTCATCACAAGAAACCCTGAGAGGAAGAGGGCACATGTGTGTCAAGGGAGAATCATAGACTACAGCTATGACAGTACACCCTTACTAATGGAAGGGACATTATTGTTCTCAAGAGTGTGTCCCAGATTTGAATTTTAGAGTCTATTTATAGCAATGAATTTGTTAAGCAAGAATGAACATGTCAAGGAAAATGGACCAAGATTCTGACAAAAGTATAAAGACCCTGAGTACTCTAGCATTCCAAGAAAAGGAAATGCATCAATTAGCAAGTTAAGGGATGCTCTTTGTATTGCTCACAGTTGATGCTGCACAAAGATATACTATGTTCTAGAAGCATTAAATATAATTATTTTACCAGACTCAGTCTAGATAGGATCTGCAAGGCACTTTGACCATGCCACATTACTCTATACAGCTCAAAACTAAATTTGACATTACACAGTGATTCAATATAGCAAAACAATACGAGTGCCAAAATGGAGAAACACATGACACTAATGCAGTGAGACTGGGCAAATTCAGAGAGACTTTTGCAGCAAGCAAAAGGGAAGGTTTATAAACCTTGCCCTCTCAAAAGTGCTATACTCTTTACACAAAATGATCCCAGAAACAAATTGCAACAATCAGACGCGAAGCATACAGTAAATGATTCAGAGAAATGGATATGTTAATCCCAAACATCAAAGCATTAGCTTTCATTGTGACAAAGGAAACAGAGCTGTTAGCTCACAGAGCGAAAGCCAGAAGGGGTGGCAATGTAAAGTTACTTACTTGTAATTTTCTAGGTCTCCATGATGATGGCTGTCTTCATTATAGTCATAAAGATTAGAGTATCCATGCAAATGCGAGAGTTCCTGGAACACATTTTAATTTCAAACAATTCTAACTAGAATTATCTAATTAAAAAATAAGCCAATTATCAGAATCAAAAAGCTTTCCCAGTATTGATTTTTAAATAGCGAAACAATATCAAAAAATATGCTAATGTTTTCACCTGATTTAAACAGCCCAAAGAAACAGCTATCATGGCAAAAGAAAAGGAAAACACTACATCTGCTGTCAACCAAGTGCTTCTATAATGTACTGGGGGGCGGAGAGGTTGGATTGTTAATGAATTTAAGCGTGATACCCATGAAGAATTACGATTGCAAGTAACTTTACCTTTCCCATCATAGGATCAACATCATAATTCATAAACATTAGAAAATAATAGCAAACTGAATCACACGTCTGAAGACAGGTATGGTGAAAAGCAGTGCTTTACCATGGCTGCTGCTGGCATGGCACATCACAGTCAACTGTCCAAGCCAAGAAAACAGGATAACATTGAGATGATTCGAGCTAACTGAATCAGTTGTGTAGGGAAGATTGACCCATTTATCTATCTACTCTGGAAGCTATATAAAGGGCAGGAAAATGTGAATGGACCGCCAAGTAGCTGCTCTATGCATATCTGATTTTTGAACATTTCGTAAAAGAGCCCTAAAGGCTACTCTTCATCAGGTGGTTCAGCTTTTAGTATTATTATTAGTATTATTATTATTATGGTATTTATTGAGCACCAACCTAGCTTCGAGAAATAATAGAGCGCTTTACAGAGGTATACAGCAGTGCAGATGAATAACAGAGCGTTTTTCGTAGGTAACAACAGAACAGATGTACAGCAGGTGGTTGGATAAAGAGGGTCACAGAGGAGGGGCACAGCTGTACCAGGTGGTGGGGAGGAGAGCGTAGGGCAGCATCTAGCAAGTCAGCTTTAGGTTTCCCATGATTGCTTGCTTTTTATATAATGCAGGAAAAAAGCATCTTGCAATAGACAACTCAGATGCCTCAAGACAAGTATTTATGGGACCATAATGAATGTAACAATAATGTTGTTTAGTCTGTCTAATCTGTTCAGCCTTATCCAGATAAAATGTAAGCACTCTTTACACATCATAAGTGTTTAAATTTTATTCAGCAGGAATGGTAAGAAAGAAGGGGACACTGGACCTCATTACGAGTAGGCCGATGATGATGGCGGTAATTTTGATGCACAGAATTAACATTATCGCCATGGCGTACAGTGGAATTACCACTGCTTTAAAGGTGACGGGACTGCGAACACACCATCAGCGGTAAATGGTAATTCCATCCTGCAGAATTACTGCCATCAATCAACTTCATCCGAAATCAGCAGAATTACCATTACTGCCGCCCAACTCTGCACTATTTTCACCAGCAGAATTACAGCTGGGTGGAAATAGTATAATTGCAGGAACAGGAATCCTGGTTTGGCCACCTTTACATATCCATTCCACCCTGAATCTCTCCTTTCCTGGTGCAGCTGAAGACAGCAGTCGTGTGGAACATTTAGACAGTGTGGATATTGAACCTGTGTCATATTGGCACTAGGTTGGTTGGTAGTTTCGCTTTGATTACAGGGTTCTATGATGTAGAAAAAGATTCAAAAGCTCAACGTTTTTTATGTTGTAGTAAACCGTCATAAGTAAAAACGCTCAATGTTGTAGTATATATTGGTGGTTTTTAATTGCACAGTTTAGCTGGCACATGTTTTGACCCAACAAGGGTCTTACTCAAGGCTATCGCAGACATACAGAAAAGGCAATGTGAAACATGTAGTTCACCCTGTGTGGTTAAATATGGTTTAATACCAGATAGTGTGAACAGGTGATTAAATACATGACATTGTGGCTAGTGTAGTGCCACGAAAGATAAGTGACATAAGGCATTGTAATGACACATGGTGTCAATTGTCCATAATAATTAGTTACACGGTTTCAAAAAACATGTAAGATTGTTTACAGTCGGAGCATTGTGGTGTTATATGGTTGCTGGACCAGGTGAGCAGTGTAGTGGCATTGTATAGATCACATCTCCATGGTTGCAGGACGATTGGCATTGAGCATTTGGGATATATCATGATGTTGGGGTGTCATTAGTTAAATGCCATGTTTGATAAAATGGGGGGTTAAATACAATAGTAGTTAGTGGTGAATAACACCATTCAGTAGTTTGTATGATGGGGATTTCATTTCATTATATGGTGGTTTGTTTAGCACAAGAGTAATCAAATTAATTATAATGCACATTCAAATGATTGTAGGTGAAAAGGACCAAAGAATCAAGGGTGCCATTATATTTATGATCAAGAAACAGAAAACACCAAGGAAAGAAAAAGGTCAGGGAAGGAAAGGAAAGACTAGTTAGAAGCTGGCAAGGAGGACGTTGATAAAAAATGTATGAAAAGGGTATAGTACATCCTGTACTTTTTTATAGTACATTTTGTACGGTTTTGGGCCTCATTACAACTCAGGCGGTAAGGGGTTTACGGCGCCGTAAACAGCGCCGACCCTTACCGCCTGAGTACGAGGTCCCTTAGCGCCATGGCGGATTTAACACCTGCTTCAGCAGGTGTTAAAATCCATGGCGCTAAGGGACCATGGAGTTAATTACGCCACCGTAATTTACGGTGGCGTAATTAACGCCTTCCCCACTCCCATTATGCCCTATGGGGCAAAAATGGGAATGGGGAAGGGTAAATGGGGATTGGGGACTTACCGCCCCGCCAAACTCGGAATGGGGCGGTAAGTCCGCCAACCACCATGGCGTAAACGTAGTTTACGCCATGGTGGTAAAGTCACGGCCCAGGCGGTAACTTACCGCCTGGGTCGTAATGAGGCCCTTTGTCTTTTTGGGGCAAATTTGGAATTTGGCAGTATTTGCTTACCGTGATATTTTGGCAGTAAACTGGCTTTACCATTAGAGATAGTTCAGTATTACCCTATTTTGGTACTAATATAGTGTTAGCTTGTGTTGGCAGTAACGTTTTAGTGGTATCTTGCTTTTGTGGTATTTTCAGAATGACCTTATTTTTGTGGTATAGTGGTGAGCATATCTTTTTTATACTTCTGCCCATTCATAAAACATACCTTACCTCTCTATTGGAATATCTCTTAGTCGCCTGTAGAGAACTCCCCAGACCTATCACACTTTCAAGGAACACAGTGAGTTTATTCAGAATAACACCTATTGTAGGTGGCTTCTATTACTGGCTTATTTACATCCAGTAACCTAGCTGTCTTATCTGACACTGCCTTTTTTTCCGCATGCAAAGAAGGACTCACTCACACCGACACACCCTTCTGTTTTGCTTATTTGTATATGTTTACTCTTATTCTAAACTTGTCCCAATGGGTACATGAGGAAGCAAAATTCTTTACCACATTGGTATAACATTATAGTTTCCCATTGACTCTTTACCCTAACACAGTAAACATGGGAGACATAAAATAAAACCAATAAAATTGTTCCTGCTTTGCTTTTTGTTATAATATTTTTATGTTATACACAATTCATCTTACCAACAGCGGGCATAACCTTGTCTCCTAAAACAAAACACAGTGAAGAGAACAAGCATATAGAAACATGGAAGAAATACAAATTTTGTATTCAATTATTTTTAGAATAAATGCATCAAAAAGATATCAAAATAAACACATTGCAAATTAACTCAGTGTGCATCATTATTTTAGCCAGTGCAAACATGCTTAGAGAAACATGATATTTTTCTGTTTTTAAATACCTCACTACACTGTCTTTCAATAAATGTAATGCATCTCAAACATGCCCACGCTCCTCATCTATAAACTGACTACAAAATGGGCGAATTCTGAAGCACTTGTCACCGGAGCCTTATCTATGTGAACCTCCCTTGCACAACTCCCGGGAACACAGCTTTGTACTGCCTCGAAATGCTTCAAAGTCAGGCAGCTCTCGCACTCTCTTTTATCTTTAAGACTGCAGCCACGGATCTCCCATCCCTGGAAGTCACCGTTCGCACTCAAGTCCCGAACAGATCTGAACTCTTCATCTCACTTTCCCATTAAAGCAACTCTCCCTGTCTATCAACTGCAATTACATCAGCTGTACCACCTCTCTATTACTACCAATCATTGTGCAAGAATGTTTTGTAAAAAACTCTCTCTGTTCCAGAACAATGAAAGCTTCATGCAAATGAATCCATTCGCCTTTCTGTTGCACATGTTTCTGCTCTTCATGAAAAAATGGAATGAATCTCAATGTGCTCGTGAACTGCATTACAATGTTATAGGGAGTGGGGCAGTTAATATAGTAATATAATTAGTATAAGGTTAATTAATTATGTATTTCTAATGCAGTTTTACACACATCAAAACATCCAAATTGTCACTTCTGCACTTTAAAATGACTGGCATGTTTCTAAAACATTTTGCTAAATGCTTTTTAAAAAAAATAATGCTTGCTGAAAAAGAGTGCCTGCCACCCATTTTTTGAAATGGCTGCATTTTAATACTGCATACTGCATACTACATACTGCCAAAAATCCCCAAATATATCCTTACATATACCCTCCTTTTTCCGACAATTCTGGCTAATAAATCCATAATTGGAGGAAACCTGTGTTATTTCAAAATTTCCATTTCCCGAGACATCGCTATTCTTCCATTGTTGTTAGACGAATCACGGTTGAAATAATAGCATCTTAATAAAATGAAGATTTAAATATTTCACAACAAACCATTGCTTAATCATAAAGCAAAAGTGAAGCAGGTCCCAATTAAGGCCTATCAGTCCTCACACGCATGTGCATGTGTATGTATAATAAAACATTGTATGCGCATACTTCCAACCGAAGTGTCCATATATGTCTGCGGCTACAATGTCTTTTTCAATTATAGTCTCTATATATGTATCAAATGTTCATTAGTGTATATGCATGACAACAAAAAAATAAAATAAAACAAATAAATAAAACAAATGGCTAACATAATTAACTAATACAATTAAAATAACAAAATTGTGGGTCTCCATTGTTCCCATTTTCAAAATTAAGTTCATTTGACTACTGTTCCATTGATGGCATTTACCATCCTCATGACCGCACCACAGAGATCACCAAACTTTCATATTCGCATCATCTTCAGTGTAATTTCTCCGATTCGGCACTCATGGGCGTTTCTCCACAGAAATCATCTCTTTTGGCATCCCAGTCTGTTTTTCTTCACCTCCATACTTCAGTCCGGAGGCTTTCCTGGGGCTTCCTCCCGTGGACTCCAGGGATCCATCACCTCTCGTGTCCTCTGGTCCTGCGACCTCCGACCCCTGCCAGGACAATAGTTAGTCTCATCTAAATCCAATAGAAAAGGAATAGATTAAGTACATAGCCCAACACAAATTTTACCCCTTCTACTACCGGGCCAAAAACAAAAATGTGGCACAAAACATTATGAACTTTTAAACTTATCACTTTTGGATATCTGCAAATAAACACATGTTATAGAGAAACAAACAACATAAAAATCCCACCTTATTACACATCTCCAAAAATCTACATGTAGAATAACTTTATCACATTGTGCTAGAATAGATTGATTTGACTCAGCACCTTTCATTAATGTATTTTTTTAACATTGCTTTTTCATTTACTAGTCTACCACTATATTTTTGGTTTCACATGGAGTGAAACATCACCTTATCTTTCTCATTATACATGCATCATATATAGTCAACAGTTCTTCACTCATTTATTAACATACAAACTTACTGTGTTTTCATTAGTTATCTTACTGCTAGCTTTCTTTCCCATGCAGATAGTACACCTAACTCGTATCCACCTGTTCAAGCCTCTTTATGTCATGCTTTGGATGACAGGGCTTAATTTGATTGACATGGACAAATATCTCAATTGCTATTCCACCCTCTGTCTACAAAATGTTGTACACCACCGGGGACACCTTATCTATGATTTCGAATGGACCTTGACATGCCGCAAGAAATTTTGAGTTTTCATGTTTACGTCTCCTGAAATAAAACTTTTATACCCGATCACCTATTTTATACTCTTTCATAGGTGTCTTTTTATCATATTAGGACTTTGCACTATCAGCAGCTCTTTCCAAATTTCGCTGTGCAAATGCAAATGCATGTTGTAAATGCTTTCTCAATTCTTCCACATACTCGTGAACTGTAGATGCACTCACAAGTGTTTGCTCATGTGTCCTGTACAATAAATGTTGTGGCAGTACCATTTTCCTTCCTGTCAACACCTCATGAGGACTGATACCTGTTGCTTTAGCAGGAGTCAACCTAATGGTCATCAACACTAAAGGTAATTGCAAATCCCAACTAGAACCTGCCTCTGCTACAAACTTGTTTAGTATTTCCATGACAGATCTATTGCTTTTCTCTACCTTCCCCAAAGAGGCGGGCCGATACGCAATGTGCAACTTCCTTTTTACCCCCAATATCTGCCATGCCTGATGCATTAAGGTGCTCGTGAAATTACTTCCTCTGTCTGACTCTATTCTTTGTGGTAACCCAAATCTTGAAAATATGTCATTTACCAGCAATGTAGCTGCTGTTTGTGCACTATAATCTGGTACAGGAATACATTCTACCCATTTTGACATTAAACATACCACCGTCAAAAGATATTGGCTTCCCCTATTCGATTTCTTCACAGGTACTATGTAGTTGATTTGTAAATCTGACCATGGAAGGGTTAAACCTCTTTTCATTAATGGAGCGCTATGCATTGGTGAAGCAGGTTTAAATTGTGCACATACCAGACACCCCCTGGTATATAATTCCACATCTTGGAACATGTGTGGCCGATAAGCATAATCTTTCAGTATCTCTAAAATGTTTTGTGAACCTCTGTGTCCTGCAGTTATCGCATCATGTGCATGGTGTCACATTAGCCCTTTGAATGAAAGAGGTACCACCCACTCTATCTGCCCTGTTATGGATTCCCTGATCATCACACCATCCTGTAGTTTAATTTGTTTTTTGTTCTTCAATAACTCTCAACTCTTCTTTTCCTGTACAATCAGTTTCATTTATTTAAGTTATTATTTAAAGGATGTTGTGCGGGGTCCATCAAATGATTATAATAGACCCCCAATATTGGATCTTCTTTTTGTACCTTAATCCAATCCTGATCTGGTGTATCATAACTCCATTGCACTACAGGCTGTTCAACTTCTTTTGGAGATCTAGAGCATGTAACTGCATCTATTTGTATTTCACCAATCAAGGGGCCGATTCATCGAACAAACGTGTGCCAAAAATCCCAGCGCAAACTGGCGCAAGGTGGCGCAAGTGTGAGAAAGCAAGCGCACGCCCATGTGTGCGATTCAAGGAAGGCGCTGCGCGTGTTTTCCACTGGTTGTGCACCAAATCCGTGCGTGGCGCACACGGGCACACATGTCATTGCAACAACCCGAACGCTGTGCGCTACGCATACAGGGACAGCGCACAACGTCTGAGCACACACCAAAAAGGGGGCGGGACACGGGCCGTAACACACGGAATGGGGAACAACGCGTAAAAAAGAAGGCGTAACTGGGGAAGTACTGCAGGGAAATACACGGAATGCCCACACGCACGCGAACAACTCGTATTCATGGATTTGAACATGGGAAACAAGCGCACGCTAAAAGACGCGCACAGGCGTCAACACATCCACCACAGGAAGGCAGCCGTAAGCGTCCCTGCGCACAGTATAAAAGTGCACACAAACAACAAACACATATATACCACTACGATGAATGCCCCATTTGTCGCAGCACTGACCGTGGAACACCGCAGGAGGAGGAGAATAGCCAGGGCCCGCATTTTTTCCCCCCAGACTAGCCTTTTTGGGATGCCTGACGACCAGGTCTACGGCAGGTATAGGTTTCCACCTCATATCATCCTAGACCTGGTCAGGGAGTGGGAAGATAACCTTACATCCCCCACCCTCTGCTCCCAAGCATTGAGCCCGTTGGAGAAGGTGCTCAATGTCCTGCATTTTTTGGCCACCGGGTCATTTCAGCGGAATACTGCCATAGTGGGGGGGGGTCTCACAGGCCACGCAGTCACGCTGCCTACACCAGGTGTTGGCAATCATGACTGCGTGCCCCTCAGTCTGCAGGCACATATACATGCCCAGAACACCTGCAGAAAGGCAGGCCGTTGTCCAGGACTTTTACAGGGTGGCACACTTCCCCAAAGTGCTTGGTGCCATAGATTGCACCCATGTGGCCCTACGTCCACCTAGGGCCACTGAGCACATTTACCAAAACCGCAAGCACTGGCATTCCATCAATGTGCAGGTGGTATGCGATGCCAAGGGAATCATCACCTCTGTCTATGCAAACTACCCTGGCTCCACCTATGACAGTTTCATATACAGAATGTCTGCCCTGAGCCGGGCCCTGGAAGCTGGACATCATGGCGACACATGGCTCCTAGGTGAGTACAAATGCCTGTGCACATGTATGCATGTCACACACAGACAAATACACAAACCCCAATAATCACAACCAGTATCACCTCTCCAGGGGACAGTGCCTACCCTCTGAGCAACCACATGATGACGCCAATCCGGAACCCCACCACACCACCCCAGGTAAGATACAACGTTGCCCATATTGCAACTAGGGCCATAGTGGAGCGCACATTCGGAGCGCTCAAGTCACGCTTCCGCTCCCTTGACCACTCTGGTGGGTAGCTACTCTATGCACCCCCAGTAGTGTGCAGGATCATTGTGGCAGCATGTGTCCTGCACAATGTTGCAACACGGCAGGGCGTACCGGTGGACATGGTGGTGCCCCCACATCCCCAACCACAGACACAGGCGCTGCCCATGGGAGGGGATAGGCCACGTGGCGAGGCAGCCCGGACCCAGCTTGTGGCCACATTTTTCACCTAAACTCCCACCCCTGTGGAGTGCACACAGGCCTGGCACATACCAGGTGACAATCGATGATGACAAAGAGACAGTCAACTGTCACAACCTTACCACCCTGAGAATGTTGCCATGGAAGTGCCACATTGTGTGCATCCCTAGCTACTCAAACCTAACCAATCCTGTATGACCAAAAGGTACACATGCAAGGTGTGTATCACACAGACCTGCAAAACAGGCCCTGACAATCACTGGTATGTCACCCAAAGCCACCAAAACCACAACATAACATGGCAAGCAATAGCAAAACACCAACACAGTAACAATAATGTACACATCCCAGTGCCTGACAACTGTGTCAAAGATAAAACATGGTGCACCAACATTCAGCAAGCCCTAGCTAATAAAGTAACATCTCTCCAATCTAAAATTGCCATGAAAAAAATCTTCGCTCAGTCTCAACACTAAGCCCAAAACAGATATCACCCCTCCTAAAAATAGCACCAACTACCCTCGCTTCAAATTCTCAAAAGTATCTACTATTGAGATAGAAAAAATCATACTGTCACTCAAACCATCTAATTGCCAGGGGGATCAATGTCCACCTCAACTGATAAAGGACGCAGCTAGAGACCTGGCTCCCTTTATCTCAAAACTCATTAACGCCTCATTCGCTACAGGGTCCATACCAAGCAACCTAAAAGAATCTTGGGTACTCCCTCTGCTCAAAAAACAGACTCTAGACCCTGCCATACCCACAAACTACCGCCCAATCACCACTGTGCCATTCCTCTTAAAAATCATAGACAAAGTGGCGTACTCACAAATACAGAAACACCTTGAAAACAACAATTTACTAGGAGTACGGCAGTCTGGCTTCCGTCCCCAGCATGGAACCGAAACTGCCCTCTTAGACCTAAAGGCGCAAATTGACGAGCTAAGGGATCAAGGCAAACCAGCCTTACTCCTCCTCCTGGATTTATCAGCCGCATTTGACCTTGTTGACCACAAGGTCCTCTGCAGGCACCTGGATATAGCCGCGCACTTCTCAGAAGAAGCCACAAAATGGATCCAATCCTTCCTCAATAACAGGACAATGAGAGTCTCCTCCACCACTGCGGCAGCAGACTCCATCCCTCCAAAAATCATACTGTCACTCAAACCATCTAATTGCCAGGGGGATCAATGTCCACCTCAACTGATAAAGGACGCAGCTAGAGACCTGGCTCCCTTTATCTCAAAACTCATTAACGCCTCATTCGCTACAGGGTCCATACCAAGCAACCTAAAAGAATCTTGGGTACTCCCTCTGCTCAAAAAACAGACTCTAGACCCTGCCATACCCACAAACTACCGCCCAATCACCACTGTGCCATTCCTCTTAAAAATCATAGACAAAGTGGCGTACTCACAAATACAGAAACACCTTGAAAACAACAATTTACTAGGAGTACGGCAGTCTGGCTTCCGTCCCCAGCATGGAACCGAAACTGCCCTCTTAGACCTAAAGGCGCAAATTGACGAGCTAAGGGATCAAGGCAAACCAGCCTTACTCCTCCTCCTGGATTTATCAGCCGCATTTGACCTTGTTGACCACAAGGTCCTCTGCAGGCACCTGGATATAGCCGCGCACTTCTCAGAAGAAGCCACAAAATGGATCCAATCCTTCCTCAATAACAGGACAATGAGAGTCTTCTCCACCACTGCGGCAGCAGACTCCATCCCCATTACATGTGGTGTGCCCCAAGGATCCTGTGTTTCGCCTACACTCTATAACATCTTTACTAAGCCCCTTTTCGATAATCAGAACCTTCTTGGTATCACCTACACTAATTATGCAGATGATACCCAGATTCTGCTACCACTTACTGGTGATTACGACAAGGTTTTGGCCTTGGTGAACAGAGTGTATCTCATCATCCAGGCATGGATGGCCACACACGGTCTATGCCTGAATGATGACAAAACTGAAATCATCATCCTGGGCACACCACCCACCCTCAAAAAACTGGGCCCCAACTACTCCTCCTTCAATATCGACAACAACCAAATCACAACCGCCCACGCGGTTAAAACTCTGGGTTTCTACCTGGACTCCACCGTTTCTTTCAACAAGCAGGTCAATGCGATGGTTTCAGCAACCGCCTGCACCTGCAAATTGATAAGAGCAGGCAAACCCTTCCTATCAAACGATAGCTGCATCACACTCGCTAGAGCGCTTGTGTTAACAAAACTGGACTACTGCAATTCGCTCTATATTGGGGCAAACAAGGAAGTCATCAAAAGAATTCAAATTCTGCAGAACAACGCGCTTAGAGCAGCACTTTGCATTCCCAGGAAAGCCCACATCACCGCACTCAGACGAGCTAACAACTGGCTCTCTACTCAGGAGAAAATCCTCCATCTAAAAGTTGTCTCTTTGGTCCATAAATGCCTTAACAATGCTGCACCGCAGTACCTCTCTGCCAGATTCACCAAACTAAAACCAACAAGACTTACTAGATCTGCTAACTCCAATAACCTATCCATACCTAGAGTCAAACTGACTAAAGTCGGCTGCTGCAGCTTTCAGGTGAAAGCAGCTCAACTCTGGAACGCCCTACCATCCACCTTGAAGACTGACCAACCCTACCCCACCTTCCGACACAACCTTATAATGTGGATCAAAAATGCAGACACACTTTAGATCATCTACTGCCTGACATATTCAAGCCTAGGAATCTCTGCCTAGGACCGTAAACACATGCTTTTACACTCCACATGTTGTATATTCCTGTATATTTTGTGTATACTCCTGTATATTTTGTTGTATATTATTCTTGTTGCTCTATTTTTGCTATTTTTGCCATGTGATCTTGTAACAAAGTTTTGAGCTTCGTATAAAATGCGCCCAGTTACCCTTGGGTCTGGTGCGCAATATAAGTAATAAAACAAACAAACAAACAAACAAACATTGACATGTGAAAAATGGAAAGTGGCGTCAGACAATGATGCTTGACATGGAATCAGATGAAATGACTGGCCAACAACCTCCCACACACAGCAAGTGATACCCAAATGCATACCAACAGTTGTAGCTTGAACATAACAATGAATGCCTGTTTACATGCACATTGTGCACGGCAAAATCAACACTGCATAATACGTGTGCTGTGTCCATCTCCTGCAACACACTGCTCAGCACACAGCATAATGACAAGCCATTGTGTGTGACGCACACCGTGAGCATCACATGAAAACAACAAACTAAATAAAAAAACAAATCACGCATGTACAGGATCCACAAATGGTCATAGATCATGTGCTGCAGGGACACAGTGGGTCCCAGAAGGCAAACTGAGAGCACATGTGGACATGGAAGGGTGGTTGTACATGTTGTGGATCATAGTGCGAGTGTGTGTGTCAGTAGGGACATGCACTCAATACATGTGCAATCAAGTGACCATCAGTGTCCTCATCACATGTGAACATTGCCCATGTGTACACCCCAGCATGTCAAACCACAACTATACCCTCACACCTGAAAGGTAAACACAACACATGAACAGCCATTGATCAGTAGAATACATCATGTACATAGGATACCACAATTACAATGTCAGGGTGCCCATCACACTGTGGGGCAAGGCAACTGTCCAACAACAAAATACCCCCCCCCTCACATATCACCATGACCCACTGAACAACTGCGCATGGGGTATGCAGCCTTCATCCTTGAAGTCTAACTGGCCACAGGATCACCCTTCCCCTTTGTCTCCATCTTCCACCTTGCGTTTAAAAAGTGTGCAGCACCCTCAGAGACCACCTTGACTTGCAAAAACACCAAATCAAAGAGAACTCAAAGCAGGCAAACACACAAGCCAAGCAAAAATCCTGCACGCAGCAAAATTAACCAGAAGAGTCTCCAGTAGATGACTTGAAGTAGCAGTACATCACAAAGCACAAGTACTAGCACAATGATGGAACAACCAAGGTAGCACAGTAAAACAATGTCACAGCAGGATGTGTACCATGTTTGGTACATAATATACAATGATGCACCACAAACTGATGTGTACTGTCACAGCACCCGTGTACAGGTGCAGAAGTGGCACGAAGCCACCACCCCCACACAGGCCTCTGAGACCCTGGTGGGGAAGGAGGGTCAGGGATATGCAGTCGGGACAGGCATTGCTATACTGGATAACCGGAATGAGGGGCAGGAGAGGGGAGAAGGATTGACAAGGGAAAGTAGGGAATGTACAAAAATATAATAATCATATTAACACATACACAATCAGACCAAACGTGTACATCATGCACATAGTACCAAATTACTCAATGGAAGTCAAAGAGAAACCTATCTCTGGGGTGAGTGCTGGCCTCCTGCCTGCGCACTCTCAGGTCCGGTAACATGAGC
This sequence comes from Ambystoma mexicanum, assembly GCF_040938575.1. Lineage (NCBI taxonomy): Eukaryota > Metazoa > Chordata > Amphibia > Caudata > Ambystomatidae > Ambystoma > Ambystoma mexicanum. The sequence continues at coordinate 436,785,452 of NC_090937.1, forward strand.
AGTTCAATGCTGCAAAGAGAGCCAGAGTCACTAATCTGTGCGTGCCCATAACACACACACACAACACCATGCATGCCCCAAAGTAACAAAATACTCTACAAACAAACTATCTGGTGTGGTGCTTCGTACCCATACGTAAGATTCCCCCCGTGATGGTTCATACACAGTCAATGCAGTAAGTCAGGCACCGGTGGGTGCATGACAAATGGAAGACCAATGTGTCAAGATTCACAATACATCCAATGTTCCCTGGGTAAGCAGCCAGACACATTTAGCAAGGTACGACTTCAGTACAAGTCGTGTTCCAGCATAACCCAAATAAAGTAGGTAGTGCATCTAGCGATTTCAAGATGAAAATGAAATGCACTGCACACGAGTCTGTCCCTCGCTGTCTGTCCCTGTGAGCTGCTTCTTTCCCTGTCTTGGAACGCTACATGGCTAATACAACTGCTTCAATGGACCATGGTGGACCATAGGATATGTGCCACTGCCCCTGCATGTGCCCCTGACAACTTTCCCATCAACTAGCCATTAGTCCACCAACGCATCTTAGCTGTACTGTGCGCTTCAACACCAATATCTGTCCAAGCTCACTGTCAATGGTGCTACTTAGCATGCATGTGCAACTGGCCTGGTGCAAGGTTGGCTGCGGTGTGGCCCCCTTGTGCTGCTCACCTTGCCTGGAGTTCCTTGAAACACGTCAGCTTCTTCATGATGTATGAGCGCAATCCCTGTGGTTCTGCCTGCGCACACATGCGCATGTCTGCACCACCGAACGTGGCCAGCTTCCAGACGTCCAATGGGCCATGTCTGCTGGGAAAGGTGGTCTGGAGGCTCATCCCCCTGCAGAAAGGGCAGAAAACACATGATTAATGGTTGAAATTTCCCTGTGTGTGTCTCCTCAAGCATGTCATGAGTGGACCATGTCAGAGACATACATCAGAAATCACTCCATCAGTGTGACTTTCACAGGCAAAGTGTGTTAGCCACTGTCTACAGCATGAATTGCATCAGGCACATGTACAGTAAAGATAAGAAACATACTACACAATGTATAGCAATTAATGTACACATGAATCATGAAACCACCCATCTATCAAAGGAAGAACTGTGGTCAATATCACCCATATCATCCTCACTAGGGGTGTCAACACAAGTAGTACAGCAGCAGACATGCCAGAGATATGACAGTCCAAAGCCCTTGTGTAATAGGCTGTAACACCGAACAATCCTTGCGAGCCCATGGATAAGGGAAGCAGGAGTGGCATATGTGAGTCAGGACCCCAAGCTGCAAACACATACACGAGACAAGCTTGAAGGGACCAGCTGGAACAGACAGTGGATGCTTTCAAAAGCCACAAAGCACCACACCGTCACATGAACGCACAATAGACAAGCAATTTTAAACTATATTAACTAATTAGACTAACTATGAAAAACCTACATTACCTAATTAAACTAACTATCAAATTGAAAGTTAACTAACTTATCTAAAAGAAAAATCAAAAATGACCACATACGACCCGGGGGGGAGGCACCCAGGAGGGGGGAGGTACAGGGTGCTGCTCAACACCCACATGCGATGATGTTGAGGAAAAAAAAAACCTCCATGGGCTCAACGCCTGCACAGCCCGACCTATGTGGGAGATACCTCGTCGTCCGAGTCTGGTTCTTCCAGAAAAGGAGGAAGTGGCACAGGAGCCTGACCACACCATCTGCAGCTTGCCCCTCGTCGGCAGCGAGTCTGCCGGACGGGTGAGCCTGGTTCTGTGCGGCAATGACACGTAGGTCTGCATGCAGAACCTCCCGTGATACGTGTGCTTCCTGTTGCAAGGTAACACGTGTAACACAGAGTTCTTCCTGCAAGGCCTGGATAGACAATTGATGCACCTCCCGGCAAGCACGTAGCTCAGCCGAGATGGTACGCTCAAGCTGCTCAAACCTCTCCTCTGACAGCTTCCTCTGGGACATCAAGAGGATACCCAGAGTGGATCTGAGGGACTCATACTCAGCCCTCAGGGCCTCCATGTGTGCCTCTGCGTGAGCAGCAATTGCTTGATGCAGAGACAACATTTCAGCCTGGCGTGCCCTGTCTGAGGCTGCCATGCCCAGCCTGAGCGAGCGGGCCATGGACCGTGCCGCCCGCTGCTGGAGAAGCACCTGCCTAGCAGGGGGGAGCACGGATTGGGCCACACACTCCATGCTCACAGCAATGTTCTCCATTGCTGCCCCCTGGCGTTCAGAATTGGCAGTCATGTCTTGCTCCCACTCAGTATACCGCGGTTGCACGCGGCCACTGCGTTGCTGGGCTTGACACCTGCGGGACCCAAGGACCGGGTGTCCTCATTGGGTTGTCACCGCCTGCGGCTGCACAACTACATGCCCCCGTCGACGTGATGGCCCAGGCACATCAGCGACTGGTGTGGAGGGTGACCCTGTGTCCCGATCCACCACAGGCGGAGGTTCCACCACTGTCTGACCCCTCAGTGCAGGTGTCGCGGACAGAGGAGTGTCCACATCAGAATCACTCACCCCTGACATATGGACCTGATGCACATCCAACTCGACATGGACGTCAGAGTGGTCATCAGGGCTGGACTCATTGCCAGCCAAAGACAAGATTGTCTGTAGCACATGTGGGTTTTCCTGGCCTACCACCCCACAACCCCTACTTGTGCCAGGTTGCTGTAGTGATAACAACCCTGTGCCTGGCATGACAACACCATCCTCTGGCTCCATTGCATCATCATCTGAACAGTAGAGAGAAAAAAGGTCACTACACATGTTAGAAGCACACAACACACACACACACATAGACATCACACAAACACCAAACACATCAAGCAGACATGTCACACACAAAAGAGAACCTGCCATGCATGCTCGGTCAACTTGACATTGCTTCTGTGATTAAGCATGTAGAAGAGTGTTATACCGCTCAGAAGTGGGTCGATGCAGTGTACTCACTATCTGCATGTACAAGTACTTCATAATGTGTATCAGAATATGTGAAGGCAGTGCAAGGTCAACTTCAGGCATCACGTGCAATGTGCATGCAATGGGTAGCATGGCTACAAGCAAACCCCCCCCCCCCCTAAGTGGAAATGCAGGGATGCCTTGCATGGTATCAAAAGGATGACCATAGACCTGTGTATTGACAGACAGTGTTGACTAGCATCAATTGCATCATCTGAGTCAAGTGACAACACAGCAGATGATGATGGCACAGTAAGCAGGACACATGATGAAACCTCAGGAGTACACCCACGTGTGAAGAAGACACTACACCAGTTTGACAGAGTCTTTGGGCATGAAACAGGCTGAGGCCTGTGACCCACACAGACTGTCACACCCTAAACATGTGTGGGACGCAGGACTGAGCCACAGTGGCCATGGGAAGGCTGATAAAATGCCATGCAATGTAGGTCACCCTGGACACGTACTACAATGATCATCCAGTCAAGGACACATAGGGGCATGCATGGAATGCACATGGAGCATGAATGGGCACTCATGTCCCTGCGGAGCATCTGACATCTGCACAGTCCAAGTGAGACACACTGCATCAAGTACAAAGGATGTACCACACAGCATATGTCTGGCAGGTTGGCTGGTGGAAGTTAGCATGTACACAGGACGCATGAACAGGCAACTACTTTATGGCAAAATTGATGCAGACCGGTGCAAAGGTGAAATTGGGGTGTAGAGAGCGGGGGTGGAGGGGCAAGGGAGCATGCCTACGTGGAGTACCCGCATGCAGGCAGAGGGCACATGCATGTCAGTCATGCTATGACAAAGTCCCAGGGCTGAGAGGAAGGTCACCCCAGGCTACATGCAGAAGGGCCAGTGAGCTGGAACATGGACTGGAGGGGCATCCTGGTGACCAGCATGTGAGTAGGGTGCAATAGTGGTGATGCAGACAGTCCCCGTCTGCTCCACATGTCCACCATCCTGCAGAGCAGCCATGCATCAGTGAAGCATTGCATTACTTGCACATCAGAACCATGTACACATGACATGTAGTGACAGTCATGCACAACACATCACACAAGTAAAACACACATGTCCTCGACAAACACGCAGCAACACTCACTGGACTGGGCATCAAAGTCTGGCATCTCTCCCACTCCTTCGACCGATGCAGGTGGTATGAACTCTGCAACGAGTGACTCGTGCGGAGTGAGGTCTTCCTCCTCAGGTTCTGGCCCACTGCCAGTCACCAGAGTCAAGTTGTAATTTGAGGCATGCTTAGCCTTAGCGTTGCATGTCACGGCTGTGGTCCCGCACGTAGTCCATGAGGAAGTCCAGTTCCTGGTTGCAGAAAGGCTTCTTCCTCGACATGCAGGAGGTCGTGGCTGTGTGTGGGGTCCCAGCCTGTGCTGCAGGTGCAACCTTCCTCCTCTTGGATTGTGGCGCAGACCCTGGCTGGCAAATGCCGCCCTTATCAGTATGGCCAGTGGCACCGGTGGATTGAGCCAAGGGAGTGGCAGGTGGAGGGACGACCAAAGGCCTGACTTGCGTCAGTGGCAGCTGGGTGCCCTCTAATGGACCCTGCGCAGCAACATCCGCTGTGGCAGGGTCATTGACCGCGACTGTCCTGGTTGGTAGACTCAAAACCTGGGTGTTGTTGGCTGCCTCTGCCCCTGCACTTGCCAACACCTGGCTGGTCGGGGCAGCAGATGACATTACTGCCCCAGGGACAAGTGTCTCGGTCAGGGCAGCCCTGCATGCACCTATGGTTTGCCTCCTGCCCTGTTGGAAATCTTCCAAGGACTCTTCAAGTGCCAACGCAGCCTGCGCTGGCAGACCCTGAGCCTGGGTGGTGTTGTCCACAGCTGCACCTGCAGCTACGACTACCCTTGGGCCCGTGGCAGTCGATGAAACGGACTGCCGGGTCACATGGGCGCCAGTGTCAGATGCAGAAGCTGCATCTCCCGGAACCACAGGGGGTGGTGGCATGACTGCACCGACACATGGCACAACATCGTGCCCAAGTGGCGCACCCCTGCCTCTTCCCCCTCTGCGGCCACCCTGGACACCCTGGAGTCCCCTTACTCCCTGGTCACCCCGGCCACGTCCCTGACCACGCCCGCCATGAGGAGTACGCCCAGCTGAGGCGCCCCCCACCTTTGGTGGCCTCCCAACCATGGCACAGATGGAGTAGTGCTGGCACAGACGGGGAAGTGCCAATGGGAGGTGTACACCACAATTGTCCTGGGCAATTGGGGTGAAGGGGGTGGGATGCAAGATGTTAACAGCACCCCTGCACCTGCAAGGCTGTATGTGACCCCGGTGATGAAGTGACGGGTCACGCAACGCTCAGGCACCCCAAAACTGCAGTAAAACCATGCACGCAACCCCTGCAGCCTACGTGCGTGGAATTAACCTCCTGCAGTACGCGGTGGCACCCAGGAACATGAAAAACGCATACGCGTGGGACACGCAGGCTACTATGACTTCGAAAACGGGTACGCGATACACTTGGGCACCTGCAGTGGGAAAAATAGCGTGCGCGACTTACCGTCAGACTAGCGCGATGATGAAAAACACACATAGCCAATACCCCCGCCAAAAGAAGAGATACGTCCTTGATCTGCTGTAAAGTTGTGATGGCGTGCGAAACAACACGAAGTAGCAACACACACGTCGGTCTCCACGAAAGGCACGTACAGCGAACTGCTGGCCCCGCTCACCTTTAACCCGTGCTGAGGGAAACGCCCGCACGCGTCACGCCACTTACGCGCTTAGGCCCTTTCCTCGAATTACACGCATTCACACACGGACGTGTGGTTTTTTCACGTGCTGATCCACTATGCACCCGTGTTGAGGGAAACGCCTGTGCGCACTGCGTCACAGACGTGCTTACGCGCTAAGGGCCTTTCCTCGAATTACACCCTGACGTGCACTTTTTTCACGTGCCAAATCACTCAGTATCAAGCTGGCCACGCGAAAACACACAGAAGACCATGCTCCTGCCCAAAATGCCATTTTCCTGCCCCAAGAGCCCTGAGCACACTCCCACCTGCCATCTGCTGCTGCCTGCCTGCTGCCCACGTGACCTGCTATTTGGTGCCTGCACACCAGCCATCTGCAGGGGTCCAATTGCTGTGTCCACCCCTGCTGGAACAGAAGACTCCTGACTGGGATACCATCGCTCCACAGCCCAGCCCCAGGACCCAGTTGCCGACCCACGCCTGCCTCGGGGGTCGCCATGTCGGGGCAAACACCATCCGAGACCACTGACGACCCGCAGCCAGAGAAAAGAGGGCCACCAGCTTCAGTGAGAAGGAAGTTGGTGTCCTGGTGGAGCATGTACTGGGGCATTATAATGCCCTCTTCACACCATCGAGTGCCGACAAGGAAGTATGGGAGAGGATCTGGGAGGACGTCATGGTTGCCATCAACGCGGAGGGGGTGGCAACCCGTGACATCAAGTACGTCCGGAAGCGCTGGGAGGACCTCAGGTCCAGGACCCTCAACAAGGCCCGGCACCTCAAAAAGGCAGAGGATGCAGAGGGGTGCCGGGTCCACCTGAGCAACATCCAGATGAGGGTCCTGGAACACCTAAGCCCAGGGCTCCACGCCCAGATCCTTCGGAGGAAGACCCGTCTCGAGTCGAGCTGTAAGTGGCCATGCATTGCTGTGTGAAACAGGGCATGTTGCAGTGTGCTGGTACTCAGCTACTTGCCTGTATGTGTAACATAGGCCATGTATGGATGTGTGTGCGCCGGGACATCATGGTAATGCATGTGAGACCAGTAATGCGTGAACCACATGGATGGTGCATGTGTTCCAATGAGACAAGGGGAGCTGCATGCGGAATGCACACATGAATGCATGCCAGTCCCTGTTCTTGGACATGGGTGGGGGGTGAGAGATGGGTGATGCTCTCATGTACATGTATGGTGTGCATGTCTGTGTGTCTGAGAAGCATGTGTTTGACTTTGAAACGCCATGGATGCATGACACATGTCTGTGACGAAGTGTAGATTCACTCATGCAGTCTTGTCACCGTTGTATCCACTGTGTCTGTGGTGTACGAGCCATGATGCATGACCCTCCGGTGATGTGTGTGCATGGGATCAGTATGAGCCATGATGCATGTGAGTTTGAAGGCAACATTTATGTCCATGGAGGGCCTTGTACATGAATGCTGATGTTGATTGCATGCGCCATGCCTGTTTCTGCATGTGTGTTGCATGCATTGACCCATGTGTTCTGGAGGGACAGGATGGAAGTGACGTTTGACAGTGCCACTCATGTGTTATTGCTTCCTTTTTAGGGGACTATTGTACAGAGCCCTGATGCTTGTGTTCTATGTCTCCCTCTACACAGTGTCGAGTGAAGAAGAGGGCGGAGATGGCGCTGTGGAGCCAAGTGGCAGGGATGCCTCCACCGGGAGGCGACACAAGGCCCAGCCACCCTCCCAGGAATTGCCATCATCCGGGAGTGAGGAGACTGGTGCCGCGTCTGCCACTACAGCTGTAGCGGAAGGGCCGGGTGAGCCCCCCCAGGGGCTTGCAATGGCGGAAGACGGTGCAGAGACATCCAGGTTGGTGGTCTCCACAGAGGAGGAGGAGCCCGCTACTGAGCCGCACATGGGGCATGGTGGGGGTAGTACCACTGGTGCAAGTGGTGCAGTCCATGGCCAGGGTCAGGAGGCAGCACAGGTCACTGCAGAGGGGCCTGTGCATGTCGCTGTCCCTGACCCAGTGACTGCACCACCAGGCACCAGCAGGGATGACCCGTCCCAGGCCCATCCGCAGGTAGGGGGGAATCCCACATCATCTGGCTCTCCACTACCTGCGGACAAGGTGTCCCATGACCGTATGGGCTCCGTCCTGATTGGTGTCGCGTTGCGCACGCGTGACATTCATGATGACGTGCGTGCTTCCTGGGGGGAGCACGCACACCATCACAAAGAGCTGCGTGGCAACGTGGCACTGTTGGGAGGGGCCCTGGTCGGTGGGTTCCTACATGTGTCGCGTGCTCTGGTGGACCTCTCCTCCTCTGTGGAGACTATGCGCCAGTCGTTGCCCTGCCGTCTTCTGGCCCAGATTCCACCAGGACCCCCTGTGGACCTGGCCCGACCAACAGAGCCAGCTTGGTGGAGATCCCATCCCTGCCACAGTCGGGAGTCGGCAGTCCAGCAGTGGTGGACACCCCAACAACTGGAGACCAGCAGATGGAGGATGTGCAGGCATCATTGGACAGGGCACATGGACAGCAGCAGCAGCAGGCTCTAGGTGGGAGCGATGATGGCTCGGGGCCATCAACATCAGAGGGGCAGGCATCGGCCAGAGGGCAGGAGGACCCTGGAATGGGAGTGTCTTCCGTGTGGCTGCGGTTGGGCCAGCGTTTAGATGCGGTGCGGCGGCGGGCGGAAGAGGCGCGGCTCACCATGGTCAGGGCGCAGTTCTCCATGTGTCGGGTGTTGAGGCGGGCTGAGTGCCTCGAGGCAACTCGCAGGGAGTTGGAACAGGCCATGAGTGCATCCCTGCGAGACCTCGGGGCCAGGACAGAGTCCTGCCTCCAGGAGATAGACATGGAGTTCGATGATGCCCTGGCCCGCAACATCACAGAGTGAGCCGCAGGACTTGCCCGCCGCCATTGTATATAGTCAGTTAGTGATAGGTTTCCTTTCTTTTTTTTTCATTTTAGGACGCTTGGACAATGCTCCATGTTTTTGTATATAGTTGTAAATTAGGTAGGGTTCTGTATATAGGTTTCATTTCATTTGTTGGGCTCATGGACCTTTATTGCAATATTTGTACATAGTTGGACAGTGGATTTTTTTTCTTACTTCATTTACCCTCACCATGGATCAATGAATTTTTTGGATTTTGGTTTCCTTTGGATTTACTTTGGTGGACAAGGATTTTTGACAAACTTTATTTTGGATTCATTTGGATTGTGTCATCATTATTATTTTTTTTGTTTTGGACATGCCTTTTTTTCTTGTTTATGATTATTTACATGCTTTGAATCATTTTTATTATTTTTGTGCACAATACATTTTGATTTCTTACTTCCATGTGTGGTATTTGCTCTTTGGTTTACTGCATGTCACAATGTGGGTTTACACAATCACTCGCACCCAGTGTGTGTGTGTGACGGACATGTGTTGATGTGCATATTTGACTTTTGGTTAGTGACAAGTAATAGGCCTTTTAGTGTGGGGTGGATGGGAAACTTGATTGTGTCTAAAGACTGGGGTGGTGTGCAGTGGGATTTTGGTGGACATGAGGCCCATGAATGTGCATCTTCATGACATGTTGGATGGGGACTTGAGTCGGGGCCTGACCCTCAATGCTGGGTGGATGTGGGTGCTGGGGGACATGAATCCGGGCCTGCTGGCAGGTGCCCGTCAATGCTGGGTGGATGGGGGTGCTGGGGGACATGAGTCAGGGCCTGACCCTCAATGCTGGGTGGATAGGGGTGCTGGGGGACATGAGTCGGGGCCTGGCCCTCAATGCTGGGTGGATGGGGGTGCTGGGGGACATGAGTCGGGGCCTGCTGGCAGGTGCCCGTCAATGCTGGGTGGATGGGGGTGCTGGGGGACATGAGTCGGGGCCTGCTGGCAGGTGCCCGTCAATGCTGGGTGGATGTGGGTGCTGGGGGACATGAGTCGGGACTGACCCTCAATGCTGGGTGGATGGGGGTGCTGGGGGACATGAGTCGGGGCCTGCTGGCAGGTGCCCGTCAATGTTGGGTGGATGAGGGTGCCACTCCGCAATGCTTACGGTTGCCATGACAACCATTTGTCAACAATATTGTCTAAATTAACTTTTTAGACACGCGTTGACACTAATCACACCCAAAATTGATTGAGCTTTTTTTGTGCCCCCCGGATGGAGCAGAATCCATCATTTTGTTTCCCACTCGATCCTAGGGCCATTCCAAGATGGCCGACATATAAATACCTACAGGGACCTAGCAACAGCGTTACCAACGCTTTGCAGTCAGGCCCCTGCAGTCTCATCTTTGACTCAGCAGCCTGAGGAGCTCCAGCTCGTACTTTTTTTGCAGACAGGCTGCCCATGCTGCAACCCTCACAGGTACTTTAAAATAAACCCTGCACTTACTGCTATATATATGAGACAGTTGTTACTAGGTAACCACACTCACCTTGAGCCATATATATTTTTTAGCTGTGCAAGCCGTGTCTGTTTCCCACTGATACCACCCTGGATCAGCATTTTTCGACCTCCAGCGAGAGGTAAGACTTTTTTCCCTGAACTTTTTTTCATGCCTTTTTAAACGGGGACATGTTTAGCTTCAACCTCCCTTTGCTTCTTTCGTTCTCTGTTATTTGCAACAGGATCATACAGAGACCAGCCCATGCGGCTAGCAGATCTCAAATTTAGCGCCTGTGAAATCTATTAACCCATAGGTAAGCTATGTGCTTTTTGATTTTACATCAACCACACGTGATTCACTCAAACTAAATAATTTTAGCTCAGACACCCCCCTGACTGTAGTCTCCTTCCCCTGCAGCACAGACATCAATCTACACAGAACTCCGTCCTGATGAAGGCCGTGTTAAAGATGAGGCACACCTAGCCCACCTAGAAACGGCTGAAACACCTGGTGTAGACGCACTACTCCCCCCAAAACTATAGCACATTAATGCTGTTTACGCAAGAAAAATAATTTTGTGTACCCACCATTGTTCTATGTGTTTTCCACAAATGTTGACTTGAATATGTACACTGTAATATGTGAATTTCTTGGTAAATCCTAATAGGAGTCGGGTTTGTTGCACACACACAATTTGGAGATTGTCCCAAAAAATGTTTTTTTGGCACTGTGTGTTGTAAATATCTTTCTGTTTTTTTGTCTGATTGTTCTGTTTTAGCAAATTATTTTGATGTCTTAATTTCTTTAAATGTTGGATTTATGTCTTTTTGCACACAACTCTAATATAAAAAAATGAGATTTATCTCTACAACATACTATTGAAGAGTGATTCCTTCCTTAGCAATGCAGAGTTTGATAATACATGTGGAGGTGTTGTTCTGAGCCTAGCATCCTTGGACCTATTTATTTGTATCTTTTGTTTTCCTAGTTAACCCTCCTGGGTAGAATAGGTTCCACACTAGGAGCCCTATTTTTTGATTCTGAGGGTGCTGGGGGACATGAGTCGGGGCCTGCTGGCAGGTGCCCGTCAATGCTGGGTGGATGGGGGTGCTGGAGGACATGAGTCGGGGCCTGACCCTCAATGCTGGGTGGATGATCGTGCTGGGGGACATGAGTCGGGGCCTTCTAGCAGGTGCCTGTCAATGCTGGGTGCATGGGGGCCTGGGAGACATGAGTCGGGGCCTGACCCTCAATGCTGGGTGGATGGGGATGCTGGGGGACATGTGTCAGTGCTCACTTGTGCGTGGTGACATGTGGGCTGGCTGGAGGGCTTCACCAGGGTGGATGGGCTGCCTGTGGGGCATGGCCAGGGTGCAGTGTGTTTCCCTGTGTTGTGGTCTGCCTGCAGGCCCTGGAGAGGGGGGAGAGGGCACACCTGCGAGGACACGCACTGCCAATTCTTTGGGGCACACCCGAAATACACGTACCCCGCTCACACAGGTCCAATCGCATGTGATTCTCCCCGCGCACCTCCGAAATACACGTACCCCGCTCGCACAGGGACAATCGCGTGTAAAACTTCCCGCGCACCCCCGAAATACACTTACCCCACTCACACAGGGCCAATCGCGTGTAAAAATTCCCGTGCACCCCCGAAATACACGTACTCCGCTCGCACAAGGCCAATCATGGGTAAAACTTCCCGTGCACCCCCGAAATACATGTACCCCGCTCGCACAAGGCCAATCGTGGGTAAAACTTCCTGCGCACCCCCGAAATACATGTACCCCGCTCGCACAGGGCCAATCGCGTGTGATTCTCCCCCCGCGCACCCCCAAAATACATGTACCCCGCTCGCACAGGGCCAATCGCGTGTGATTCTCCCCGCGCACCTCCAAAATACACGTACCCCGCTCGCACAGGGCCAATCGCGTGTGATTCTCCCCGCACACCCCGAAATACACGTACCCCGCTCGCACAGGGCCAATCGCGTGTAAAACTTCAGGCGCATCCCTGAAATACACGGACCCCGCTCGCACAGGTCCAATCACGTGTAAAACTTCCCGCGCACCCCGAAATACACGGACGCCGCTCGCACAGGGCCAATCGCGTGTAAAACTTCCCGTGCACCCCCGAAATACACATACCCCGCTCGCACAGGGCCTATCGCATGTGATTCTCCCCGCGCACCCCTGTAATACACGTACCCCGCTCGCACAAGGCCAGTCGCAGGTAAAACTTCCTGCGCACCCCCGACATTTAGGATGGGCCATAACTTCAGGACCTCTTTCTTAAGTCTGTTGGTTAATGGCAAGAAACTCAAGACCCAGTTATTTTATCAGGAGGTTCCTTCTGTTTGGCTTGATGTTCCAGAGTGACTTCTCGCGGGATGTTCCTGGCTCGCTTGCGTGCTTGTTTGACTATGCATTTCGGGTAGCCCCTGCTCCTCAATTTGGTAGCAAAACGTGCTGACTGGAGGTTGTAGTCAGGCAGCGTTGTACAGTTTCTGCGATACCGAAGGAACTGACCGAAGGGAAGGTTTTTTCTCAGGCTTGTAGGGTGGAAACTCTCATAGGTGAGTAATGAGTTTCTGTCTGTAGGTTTTTTGAATACTGTACTGGCAATTGTTTTGTTTCTTATCTCAAGCTTGAGATCTGGAAAGTGAACTGAACTTCTACTGTGAGTCTCTGAGAATTTAAGAAATGGATTTTGCTGGTTGAGACAGTCCATGAAAAAGACGAGGTCTGATTTGTCGCCTCTGAATATCAGTAGGACGTCGTCAATGTACCTTGCCCACAGTTCCATTTTTGCAAGCCATGGGTTGCCTGGGCTGTAGATCTTCTCCTCTTCAAAGTTGGCGACGTAGAGATTCACGAGGCTTGGGGCAAACGTCTCTCCCATAGCCGTCCCGGACACTTGCTCATAGAAGGTGTTATTGTAGATAAAGTAATTCTTGGTCAAAGCGATTTCTGCCAGTTGCATGACCAGCGTGACCGGGGTTTGCATAGGTGGATCTCTCTCCGGTAGTATCTTATCGATGACTCTCAGTGTGGCCATCTGGGGAATTTTTGTGTACAAAGATTCAATGTCTAGTGTTACTAGAAGATTCAGAGAGGAGTCAAAGGGACGGTCCTTGATGAGTTCCAGGACTGCTGTTGTGTCTTTTAGATAGGATCGTATCTTGGTGACTTCTGGTTTCAGGAAAAAATCCACAAATTGTGAGAGTGGTTCCAGGATCGAGCCTATCCCTGAGACTATCGGTCTCCCGGGAGGAGGGTTTTTCCCTTTGTGCATTTTGGGGAGTGCATAGAAGGCCGGCTTTTTCGGGGTTTTGGGGTTGAGGAACTCATATTCCTTGTTACTGATGAGCTCATCGGTGCTGGCTTCTTCTAAGATAGGCACTATCAATTGTCTGATAGATTTGGTGGGGTCCGTCCCCAGTTGTCTGTAGCTGGATTGGTCATGTAGGAGGTCCATGACCATTTGGTGGTATGCCGTGGTGTCCATTATGACAGTCGCTCCCCCTTTGTCAGCAGGCTTTATGGTGATTGCTTCATTGTTGGCTAAGGCTTGAAGTGCCTGTCTGTTTTTTTTGAGAAATTTTTGTATCCCGGGAGTTTCTCAGATTCAAGTTCTTCGAGCTTTTTCAATAATGCTTTCTCGAACGTGATGGATTCTGGTGTAATGCCGTTAGGAGGGGGGTAGAAGGAGGATTTCCCTCTGAGGTTGGTGCCACTCTTTTCTCCTGACATAGTGATTTGCCCAAAGTATTGTTTTAGTCTGATTTTTCTTATTAGTTGAGCTATTTGTATCCGGGTCTGGAATGGATCGTGATCTGCCGTCGGTACAAATGAGAGTCCCTTTTCTAGTAGCTTTCCTTCTTCTGGCGAAAGAGTGTATTGCGAGAGGTTCATCACTAGGCTCTCGATCCCAGGTCTTAATTCCTCGAGGTGAGCCCGATCGTGGGGGTTCAGGCAACTAATGGTCCTGTCTGGCCTTGGCCGCGGCCTTTGCTGCGGGTAACATGTGGTGATTGATTCTGCCAGTGCACTTGCGGTTGCCAGTTGCCTCTGCCTTTGTTCTTTGCTTTTCCTTGACCTTTTGGAAAAAAAGGTTGTGCTGGGAAATTGGTGTTGCATGGGGCCGCGATGTTCAAAGAGTTACTGGAACCTGATGTGTTGGATCCACTTCCAGAGCTCCCACTTGAGAAGCACCAATTGTTTGGGCGTGCCCGGTTGTTTTGAATCCTCTTTCAATTATGCTGATTGACTTGTTGGCCTGGCACTGATGAGTTGTTGGCTCTAAGATCTTCGTAGTACGCGTCAGATACAGGTAGATGCAGTTCTCTGCCTAATTTGCTTTTAATTAACTTAATTTGCTTTTGCTTTGTCAGGTCGATTTCGACCACTGGGCCTGACCCTGTGATGGCCACCGGCACTCCCGGATGGGGCGGCCATTTTGGATTCACGATCACGTGAACATTGGTGCCATGGTAACTATATACACAGTGGGGCTGCGAGCCGCGGTGAAGAAACCTCTCGCGTGCGGCATGCAGGACCACTATAGACATTTTGCTGAAGCTAAGCGCAATACTGAGGCTTGGCACGCGGCTAGTCACTCCCCCACACGTGGGGTCGAGAGACACGCACGCGGGCCTCCGTGCGATTGAAGGAAATAATCGTGTTAGTATACTTGCACAGTTTGAAAGCTGCCACGCTTCGCGCGCAGCCCAAACAGTGATCATTGCTCAATTTGGTTAAAATGAATAGATGATTTACACCATTTGCTTTCCTCACTCAATACATCTCTTGTTGGAGGTGACATTATATATTTTTGTCCGGCCCCTAGGTCTCAGGCCGCTCCACTCTCCGCGTAGGAAGCCATTCTACCACCGCAGAGGGTGAGCATTTACCCCTCTCATTGCTAAAACCGACATTACAGTATTTTTACATGTTGCCCATAGAATAGGTTGCAGTGTGAATATTGATGTCTGTTCCATCTCTCACCCCTCCCTCCTGTCATCCCTACAGGGAGAGGAGCAGAATTGATACAGACAACGCTGTTTAATGTGAATTACAATAGGCGCACACGCTTGTGCCCCTAGTCCAGCCCTGATGAATGTGGCCCACCTACCTAGAACCACAGAAACCAGTCGGCTTTAGAATGACCTGACTTAGTGTGAATATCTATCTGCACAGGTGCAGTTCATTCCAAGAAAGGACCCCCTTAGAAATAAAACAGGGGTCCAAGTTCTGAAGGAAACCTCCAGTGAGGACCCTACCGAAGAACGCTATCTTCCTTGTTTTTAACGAAACCTGCAACTGCCTAAACAGAGAAAACCCATTAAAGAGAACAATGTCTTTCATCTACAAGGCAGCAGACACATGTGAAGATCAAGGTGGTCGAGCATGTGCCTTTTAGCACTACACAGTGCACTAGAGACGAATTGGAAAGCCCAGTTAGATAAGCTGGTCCCTTGTAACCTTTTCCACTCGACAAACTGTGGTTAGGTTTCTGCATACAACATGAACTGCATCTGCAATGGACACAGGCAAGTTAACACATGAAGAAGCTACATGCAAATATGCATAATGGGCAGTATGTTATACAATATACAAATCAACCATGCAGTGGGGAAATCATCAGCAATCCCCACTAGGGGTGTATACACAGTTTGGACTACAGACTGGCCACACAACTGATGGAAGCCCAATGCCTCTGTGTAAGGTACTGTCACACGGTGACACCCTTGTGAGACCATGGAAAGGGGAAGCAAGAGTGGCATATGTTTCTGGACACCAAGCTGCTAACACAAACACAGGACAAGCCTGCATGGTCCCAGCCGGAACACACAGTGGATGCCTACGGGTGTCACACAAAGCACCAAACTTTAACATGAATGTACAATAGAAGCAAAAGAATTTTCAACAAAAAAGGAAAAAATTAAAATAAAAAAATGAAAATGAAAAATGAAACTGAAAAAAGAAAATTCAAAATAGAAATGAAAACGAAAAATGAAAATGAAAATTAAAAATTAAAAATGCAAATGAAAATGAAAATGAAAATTACAAATTAAAATGTACAAATTACAGTTGAAAAGGAAAAATGAAAAAAGAAAAATCAAAAATCAAAAATGGCCATGGATCGACTGGGGGGTACCACCCAGGAGGGAGGAGGTACACGGTGCACCCCAACACCCACATGCGTGGATGTTGAGAAAAAAAAGAAAAAACCCTCCATGGGCTCATGGCCTGCACGGCTACCCGATAGTGGGAGAACTGCCGTCGCTGTCGTCACCTTCTGGTGCTACATTAGAAGGTGTGTGAGGTATGTGAGGCAGACCACGCAAAGCCCTGGCATGCTCCTCCTTGGCAGCAAGTATGTGGGTCTGAAAGGTTTGGTTCTGCAGGATGATGGTCCGGAGATCCCCATGCAGCACCTCACAGGTAGCCTGGACTTCTGCCTGCAAGGCCTCACGTGATGCCCGGATCTCCTCACGGGTTGCCTGGAGCTCAGCTGAGATTGTGCGTGTTAGCTTCTCCAGCTGCTGTTCTGACCTTGTACTCTGGGACACCTCAAGAGCACCCAGAGTATCTCTGAGGAACCTGTTTTCTACCCTCAGGGCATCCCTGTGGGCCTGTGACTCTGCAGATATGGCTGTGCGCATAGTCTCCAGTTCAGCCCGTCGGTCCCTGTTGGCCTCCAACATGTCCTCCCTGTGTGAGCGGCACGTGGACACCGTTGCCTGATGCTGGAGCTCCACCTGCCTTTCTGTGGTGAGAATGGAAGTGGCCACCCTATCCACAGCCTGAGCAATCATCTCACACAATGCCACCTGTTGTGCTGCAATAGTATACATAGAGTTCTCCCACACAGTATTGCCCAGTGCCGCACAGCCACCGCGTTGGGGGACACCACACCTGTTTGGCCCAAAGTGATGTGCACCTTGCTGTGCTGGCACTGCCTGAGGCTGCAGAACTGCATTCCTCCTTTGATAAGTTGGACCAGGAACACGAGCAAATATAGTGGAGTGTGACCCTGATCCGTAACCGCCACAGGCGGACATTGAGGGGTCTACCCCCAGTGCAGCTGCGTTGGACAGAACAGCATCCCTGCCAGAAACACTGACCTGCAACGGGACATTTGTCTCAATGTCTGATTCAGCACCTGAGCCATAGAGGTCATCGGAGGTTTACCCAGAGACACCCGTGGACAGGATGGTCTGTAGGACTAATGCATTTTCCTGCACCCCACGTCCTCCACTGGTGCCTGGTCCTGCCCCTGTGCCATCTCCTCCTCCTCAACAGCATCTAGTGCCTCATCACCTGCACAAAAATGAAACAAAAATAATGAAGACAGGCATGAACAGCATAGCCAACACACATAGGCATCACAATCTACACATCGAAAACATTAATGAGACATGTCACACATGACACTAACTCTGGCATGCATGCAGTGGCAATGAAGTGGAAGAGGACCCTTAAAGCAGACACTGAGGACTCCAAAATGGAAAAGCAACACATGTGCTGCATGGTGCATGGCACCTGCATCATACATTAGCATGTGAGTGGCATGGACAATCCACAAATATGACCTATGCCAGGACACAGATGGCACGTAGCATAGCCATGGCAGAATTGACAATGACACCCAGATGGTAGTAAATCAGTACTGTCCCCCATCCATGTGAGACGCACATCATGAAATAGAACATGCACACGAGTCTGAAAAAAAACACATGTGTCGCATATTGCAACAACACCATTCTTTACTAATACAGTGATGGGAGGCACATGGATACATCAATGGTAGGTCACTTGGACATGACACAGGTCAATTGTCATGTTGAACATTCAAATAGGGCTCCGAAGTGATCGGGTGCAGTGCATGTGTAGGTGCACAGCAGTCAATCAGCCTGATTGATTAAATCATTTCCATAAAAAGTTAACAAATGTGGGGCATTGTGGGGTGAAATCTACGTCTGAAGTATGGTGATTTTGGGGCAGAATGGCACAACAATGTGTGTTTATCATGCAAATGATTCCATCAATCAGGCACAATGAAAAGAAAAACAGTATTGAGAATCTTGTGGCATGATGCCAGTTGAAGGGCAAGTGCTGTCATAATGTGCAAAGTGTTTTCAGCGGTCAGTAGGGATACTGTGAAACCCAAACCCAAGGGAGGAGGATGGATTGGAGGCACCACAGGGGTCACATATAGCAGTCATGACTACACAGCCTGACCTGGCACTCAATCAGAACACATCACCCAAGCAACATACACATGGTCTGGACACACACGCATGGCCACTCACCGGACATTGCCTCAAGATCTGGTAGGTCTCCCACGCCTTGGATCTGATCCTCTGTGATGAACCCTCCAACGATTGCCTCATGTTCTGTGACTTCATCCTCCTCTGGTGGAGACCCACTACCAGTCAGAGTAGAGGCGTAATTGGAAGCCAGCTTGTTTTTTGCTTGGCGTTTGAGGTCATTCCACCACTTTGAGCAATCGTCAGCTGTGCGCTTCACAAATCCAAGGGAACTAATCTGGTCCGCGATGCACTGCCAGTGGACCCTACGTTGAGCAGTCGTAGTCTTGCACCCTGCAGTCACCAGCATGTTGCAGCCATGTGACGACATGTAGCCCACAAGTGTGCCTAGTTCCACATCACTGAAACTCCGCTTCCTTGATGTGCCAGAGGGGCGAGCCGTGTCTGGGGTCACAGCCTGTTCCGCAAGAGCACGCTTCTTCCTCTTGAGAGGTGTTGAGGACCCTGAGTGGCTTACACCACTCTAGTCGGTAGGGACTGAAGCGCAGGTGGACTGGCCACTGGAAGCAGGCAATGGCACGATGACCAAAAGTCTCACTGTATGTATTGGCTACTGGGTGCTGTTGCCAGGACCAAGCGGCACAACTGTCTTGGTGTGATGGTCTGGGGCCCACACTGTCCCGGCTGGGTGACTCAGAGCCGGGGTGGATTCAGCTGCCCCTGCAGCCTCCTCACCCAGGCTATTCGGGGCAGCAGATTACATTGCTGCCCCAGATCCACGTGGCCTGGTGACAGCAACTTTCACTGCCACACAAGGCTTTGACTTCGTGACACGGAAGTCGGCCTGTGAGTCATCCCGTGCCAGTTCTGTGACCAATCTGGGCCAGTTAACAGGGCCTGAGCTGGGATGGTGTCAGCTGCATCTCCACGATCCATTGGTCCTGGACACACTGCCCTCTTGGGTCACCCTCCCCACGTTGCCCACCACTGCCACCGTGGCCACCCTGGCCACCCTGCTCATCCTGGCCACATCCCCTACCATGGACACCTCTTGGAGGTCGGACACATTTGCTTCCCTTAGCACTTAGTCGCGTCCCAACCATGGCACTGATGTTCTTGTTTAAATGGGAGGTTCAGTAAACAATTGTCCTGTGCAATTGGGGTGAAGGGAGCAGGGTACTAGATGGAATACATACCCCTGTGCTCTAGCAAGGCTGTCTGTGACCCCTGGGGGAAGATGACGGGTCACGCAATGCTCAGGCACCCCAAAAAATAAATTAACGTGCATGCGACCTCTCGGTAGCCCACGTGCGTGGAATGAAGGACCCGAAGTACGGTGTAGCACTCAGAAACACAAAAAAAGCATACGCGTGGTAAACGCAGGCTACAATGGCCTTTGAATGGGTGCGCGACACACGGGGCAACCACCGTGGAAAAATACATGCGCGACTCACCATCTGCCTGGAAAAATAACGTGCGTGGGCGCGTAGGCAACACCCCCGCCAAAAGAAGAATTGAGCTCTGTCTCAGTAAACAAGGAGTATGCACTGCAACCGTTGTGAAGTAATCGCGTGTGAACCGACAAGAAGTACAAGAATCACCCGCTGGCTCTCCACATAAAGCATGTACAAGGAAATGGCGTCCTTCATGGACCTTTAACTCCTGCCTACAGAAACGCCCATGCGTGCCACGTCACTTACGCTCTAACGCACTGATGGCCTTTCCCCGAATTACACACAGTCACAAGCGGATGTGCTGTTTTTGCATATGCGGATTCACTATGCACCCTTGCTGAGGGAAACACCTGCGCGCGTTACGTCACTTATGCTTTATGCGCTAAGGCCCTTTACTCGAATAACACACTGACATGCTGTATTTTCACGTGCCAATTCACTCTGCATCAAGCTGGCCACGCAACAACACACGGAAGACCACGCTCCTGCCCAGAAGGCCATATTCCTGCCCCCCAGAGCCCTGGGGAGCCTCCTACAAGCCATCTGCTGCTGCCTGCCTGTCTGATGCCAAAAGTGCCCTGCCATTTGGTACCTGCACATCAGCCATCTGCAGGGGTCCAGTTGCTGTGACCACCCCTGCTGGAACAGAAGACTCCTGACTGGTGTTCCATCACTCCACAGTCCAGCCCCAGGACCCAATTGCCCACCGACACCTGCCTCGGGGGTTGCCATGTCCAACACAACACCATCAGGCACCAGTGGCAACCCCCAAGCACAGAGGTAGGGGGCTGCCAGCTTCACTGCCAATGAAGTTGGCATCCTGGTGGAGCAAGTCCTGGGGCATTATGATGCCTCTTCTTACCATTGCGCGCCGACAATGAAGGACGGAAGAGGATCTGGAAGGACATAGTGGTTGCCATCAACGCCGAGGGGGTGACACCCCGCGACATCAAACATGTCCAGAAGCGCTAGGGGCGGACTACAAATCCAGGACCCTCAAGAAGGCCCAGTGCCTCGGGTCCACCTTACCACCCAGCAGATTCGGGTCCTGGAGCACATTCGCCCAGTGCTTCACCACCAGATCCTGAGGATGCAGGCCAGTCTGGAGTCGAGCGGTAAGTGCCCATGCATTGCCATACAAAACAGTGCATTTTGCAGTGTGGTGGTAGTTAGCTACTTGCCTGGGTCATGTATGGATGTGTGTGTGCAGGGACATGATGGTGCTGCATGTGAGTCCAGTCAGGCGTGACCCACATGGATGGTGTATGTGTTACATTGCATCATGCGGAGCAGCATGCGGAATGCACACATGTATGCATGCCTGTGACTGTACTTGGACATGTTTGGGGTGTGAGAGATGGGTGCTGCTGTCATGGACAAGCATGGTGTACAGGTCCGTGTGTCTGAGTAGTGTGTGAGTGACTGGTAAACGCCATCGATGCATGACACATGTCCATGATGTTGTGTTGATTCACTGATACAGCCTAGTCATCCTTGAGCCCACTGTGTCTGGGGGTATATGGGGCCAGATGCATGACCCTCCGGTGATGTGTGTGCATGTGATCAGCATGTCCTATGATGCATGTGAGTTTCATGCCACCATTGGATGTTGGACATGGATGCAAATGTTTGTTGCATGTGCCATGCCTGTTCCTGCATGTGTGTTGCCTGCACTGACCCATGTGTTGTGGAGGGACATGATGGAAGTGATTTTTGACAGTGCCACTCATGTGCTATTGCTTTGTGTCTACAGGACTAATATTCAGTACCCTGATTATTGTGTTCAATGTCTCCCTTTACACAGCGGCAAGTGAAGAAGAGGGCGGAGATGGCACTGTGGAGGAAAGCAGCAGGGATGCCTCCACTGGCCAGCGACGCAAGGCCCAGTCACCCTCCCAGGACATTCCATCATCCGGGAGCGAGGGGACTGGTGCCGCGTCTGCCACTGTGGCTGCAGCGGAAGGGGTGGGTGAGCCCCCACAGGGGCTGGCGACGGCAGAAGATGGTGCGGAGACATCCAGGTTGGTGGTGTGTACGGAGGAGGAGGAGGCCGCATCCAAGCTGCACATGGGGCCTGGTGGGGGTGGTACCACTGGTGCAAGTGGTGCAGTTCAGGGGCAGGGGCAGGATGCAGCACAGGTCTCCGCGGAGGGGCCTGTGCATGTCACTGTCCCTGACACTGTGACTGCATCACCATGCACCAGCAGGGATGCCCCGTCTCAGGCTTGTCAACAGGTAGGGGGGAGGTCCATGTCATCTGGCAATGCTCTACCTGCGGACGTGGGGACCTGTGACAGGATTGAGTCCATCCTCATTGGTGTTGCATTGCGCACACGTGCCATTTGTGATGACGTGCGTGCTTCCTGGGGTGACCATGCACGTCATCATGAAGAGACGTGTGCAAACCTGGCCCAGTTGACAGGGCTCATGGTCGGGGGTTTCCTCCATGTGTCGCTCTATCTTGTGGCCCTCTCCTCCTCTGTGCACACTATATCCCAGACGTTCTCTGTGCCGTCTTCTGGCCCAGATGACACCAAGGCCCGCTGTGGACCTGCCCCAACCAACGCAGCCAAGCTGGTGGAGATCCCATCCCTGCCACAGTCGGGAGTCAGATATCCAGCACAGGTGGTCACTCCAGCAACTGGACCCCTGGCAACGGACGATGTGCAGGCACATTCAAGCAGGGCACCTGCACGACGGCCCCTGTGTTGCCATCTACCCGGAGGCAGTCATGGTGGCGGTGGCAGGCAGCAGAAAGGCGGCGGCAGCAGGCTCAGCATAGGAGGCATGTGGCCTCTGGGCCATCAACATCATCGGGACAGGCATCGTCCGGCGGGCAGGAGGATCTAGGATTGGGAGTGTCTTCTGTGTGGCAGCGGTTGGGCCAGCAAATAGGTGCAGAGCGGCGGCGGGCGGAGATGGTATGGCTCACAATGGTCAGGACGGAGAACTCCATGCACAGGGCATTGAGGCAGGCTGAGTGACACGAGGCAAATCGCAGGGAGTTGAAGGAGGCCATGGCTGCATCCCTGCGAGACGTCGAGGCAAGGGAAGAGGCCTGCCTCCGGAACATCGATGTGGAGTTCGATGATGCCCTGGCCTGGAACATCAAAAAGTGAGCCATCGGACTAGCCTGCCGCCTTTGTACATAGTTATTTAGGTTTAGGTCTCATTTGGTTTATATTTTTATTTGGAGTTCACAGGCTTTGCTTCACTTTTTGTATATAGTTGTATTTTATATAGGATTTTATGTAGGTTTCCTTTTGTTTTGGGATCATGGACCCTTCTGACTTTCATTGTAAATAGTACCAGACTTGTACATACTTTCGTTGTTACATCATGGAGCAATGGTTTTTTGTGCTTTTGTTTTTATTTACTTCATATGGACCACTTTTCAGTTTTCCTGTCGTGGATTTTTGTTTTTCATTCATTATTTCTTCATTTGCATGTGTGATTGTTTTAATGCATTTCATATATTTTCATTATTGGTGTTGTGTACTCTCATTGGTTTTGTGCATGTCTCTATGAGCTTTGGCTCAGTCATGTGTTGCCACTGTGTGGCTCTGTTGGACATTTATTCATGGCCATGGTGGTTGTTTTCAGACTCTCATGGCATGGGTAATTTGGGAGTGGGTGCAGTGGATGGTTGAGTGCTTGTACTGGGGTGCGGGGGGATTTGGGTTGGCATTGGGGCCAAGGGTCTCTATTGTTAGGACATGGTGTTGGGAGGACTTGTGTCGGGGCCTGCTGGCAGGTTGCCGTCAATGGTGCTGGGGTGGGGGGGACATGTGTCGGGCCTGCTGGCAGATTGCCGTCAATGGGGTTGGGGTGGGGGGGACATGTGTCGAGGCCTGCTGGCAGGTTGCCGTCAATGGGGGTGGGGTGTGGGGGACATGTGTTGGGGCTCCCAATTGCATGGTGCCATGTGGTCTGCCTGCGGGACATGGTCAGGGTGGATGGGTTGCCTGCGGGGCATGACAAGGAGTTGTAAGGGTGTCCCCTGTGGTGTGGCCTGCCTGCGGGGAATGGGGAGAGGTTGTAGGGGTGTCCCCTGTGGTTTGGGCTGCCTGCGGGGCATGGGGCGGGGGGAAGGGTACACCCAGAACACGCATACCCCGCTCGCGCCAGCAAAATCGCGTGTCAAACTTCCCGCGCACCCCCGGAATTCGCGTACCCAGCTTGCGCCAGCGAAATCTTGCATAAACCTCCATGTGCACTCCTGGAATATGCATACCCCGCTCGCACCAGGCGAATCGGGTGTAAAACTCCCCGCGCACCCCCGGAATGTGCGTACCATGCTCGTGCCAGGCCGATCGCGTGTAAAACTCCCTGCGCACCCCTGGAATACGCGTACCCCGCTCGTGCCAGGTGAATCACGTGTAAAACTCCCCACACACCCACGGAATATGCGTATACCGCTCGCGACAGGTGAATCGCATGTAAAACTCCCTGCGCACCCCCAGAATATGCATACCCTGCTCATGCCAGGCGAATCATGTGTAAAACTCCCAGCGCACCCCCAGAATACACGTACCTCTCTCGCGCCAGGCCGATCGCATGTAAAACTCCCCACGCACCCCCGGAATATGTGCAGGCAGCCCATCACCCCTGACCATGACCCACAGTCAGCCCATCACCCCTTTACCATGACCCGTAGGCAGCCCACACCACAGGGGACCACCTTACACCCCTGAGCATGCCCCGCAGACTGCCCATCACCCCAGACCATGACCTGCAGGCAGCCCACACCACAGGAGACCACCCTACACCACCAAGCATGCCCTGCAGGCAGCCCATCACCCCAGACCATGAACCGCAGGCAGCCCTCACCAGAGGGACCACCCTAGACCCCTGGGCATGCCCGCAGGCAGCCCATCACCCCAGGCCATGACCTGCAGACAGCCCATCACCCCAGACCATGACCCGCAGGGAGCCCACACCACAGGGGACCACCCTACACCCCCAGGCATGCCCTGCAGGCAGCCCATCACCCCAGTCCATGACCCACTGGCAGCCCATCACCCCTGGGCATGCCCTGCAGGCAGCCCATCACCCCAGACCATGACCCGCAGGCAGCCCACATCATAGGGGGCCACCCTACAACCCTGGGCATGCCCCGCAGGCAGACCATCACCTCAGACCATGACCCACAGGCAGCCCACACAACAGGGCACCACCCTACACCCCTGGGCATGCCCTCCAGGCACCCCATCACCCCTGACCATGACCCGCAGGCAGCCCACACCACAGTGGGGACATTTTCCACGCAATTTGCCTGGCGCTGGAGGAGTCCACATATTCAAGGGGATGCGCAAGTTTATTTGCACACGTTTTGGCGCCCACTAGCGGGGTAGGCGTATCGAAGGGGGTGCACGAGTACATTTGCACGCATTTTGTCTGCCGCTAGCGGGTTACGCGTAGTTTTTGCACGATTTCACTGTAGCTGCCCTGTAAACTGGTCCAGGGTTAGCGCAGCCCTTTGCACCGTATTGAGAATTTCGATGGCTTATCCTTGTGCAAGGGGCGTCCTTGGGGGCGTAACTGGTGCTGCGGGATGTTCGCTGCGCCACGGCTCAAAATGGCTTCGGGAATCCATGAATACGTGGTGCGCCAGAATGCTTTTTAGCGCACAGGGCTGGCGCACGGTCCCTCTCTGCGCTTCCCGCGTGCACTGCTTCTGCGCTGAAATCTATGAATTATCCTCAGAATGTCTTTCTGCAAACCATAAAAATAGGCAGTTTTAAACTCATTGGAATTGGGATTAAAAGATACATCAAAACGAGAAAATGCTCTTTTTAAGTCTTGAAGAAATTGACGAACTGATGTATTTGGCCCAACTGTGATCGTATATGCAGCTTTCTTCGCCTCCTGTAATGACTGAAATGGAGAAAAATGACGCCTAGACCTCTTTTTCAAATTCTGCCCATGACATGTTCTGTTTATTCAATCCTCTAATGATGCTCGCTGTGTATTGTCTGTATTGTTCCTTGGGTATGTTATGGGCTTTAAATATATCATGCACTGCTTCTAAGTGGTCCTCTATACAGCACTCCCCTTCTTTTTTGAACGGTTTGATCAGGGCCTTGATTGACTTCATTATCTTGATAGGGCTACTTGCCGCTATATTTGGAATTGCATTACTTTGTGGTTCAACCCTTGTCTCAAGTGTGTGGGAATGGTGGTAACCCCCAATGGGTGAGACAAACCCCCCCAAAGGTGCTGAAGTCCAGACACCAGCACAGCCACTGGGACGCTATTTCCCCATGTAGAAATGGAGTTCACCTCAATCCCGTTGAATGTGGTGCCCTGTCGCTTATCCTGAGACCTGAAATCGCATATCTGCTATTCCAAATCTTTGCACTTTTTAAAGAGTCGGTCTGCCTCCTTAAGCCTACGCAGGTATGTGTTTTCATCACCCATTTTATTAATCACATCGTGCATATCGCTCATCTGCATTTGACATTCATTAAACTCTTTGTCCCGCTTGTCCCTTTCTTGAAATATTTTAGCTATCTCTTGGTCAACAGTCTGGAGCTCACCTTCTTTCTCTAGATTCTCTCTTTGTAAAACTTGTATTCCTAAAATAGCCTCCACTTTATCTTGTCTAATGTGACCTACCAACCCGTTCAGGTGTTTTAATTCTTGTTCACTGTCCTCAAACTGTTTTCTCCTTTGAGACAATTGAGTGTCGAATTAATTCTTTACACTTTGATTGCATGTCTTTTTGACATAACTCCAGTTTTGCTCTTAACCTTTTCTCCTGTTTACTAGCTCCATCTAATTCAACTTTTAGTCTACTAATTAGCATAGCATCATTTTCTTGCATTCGCAGAGACCTATTTAAAATGAACCACGTTTTGGCACAGAGCCATATCAAACAGTCTTTCTCTGAATGTTTGTCAGCAGCATTAAATAATCTCAGAAGACAGACCTGAATTATGCTACCCTCTTTAAAAATGCTGTCCAGTGGTTCTTTCTGAACTTCCCCATAGATACGGTCATCCCATTCTGTGCCATCATTTGATGACCATGTTCCATGTGCATATAATTTTGCCTCCAAATATTTCACCAACTCTGGGAATGTGGCATCAATTTGAGACATCCTGAAATTTACTTTCAGTGTCACACTGCTCTCACAAAATGAGTTCCCTTTAATGCACGTATGGCGGTGTGGAACACACTTGCCATGCCCAGTAGTTGCTCTACAGTCTATTCCCACATGGCCAATGCATCATTTATGTAGGAGGTTTTGTCTTTTTGGGACAAATTCAGAATTTGGCGGTATTTTCTTGCAATATAAATCAATAAATATAAATATAAATCAATAAATATAAAAATATAAATATAGGGTGTGCAAACCACTCCCCCTCAACTAAATATAGACAACATCAAAGGCAAATCAAATAGTTCCACCTCCATACTAAGCAAACGGATATCCGAAAAGGCACTGGCCATTGCCCCAATCACCACAATTCCTCATCCTCCTCATCGACTTCTTTTTTAGAGCAAATCAAATGCTACAATAAAGAGAATCAGAATTACAATGCAAAACAAGTATGTTTCCAGGACCCATTAGAGTGACATACTTCAACAAAGAGAGGAAGGCAAGAGAGGAGGAGTCGCTAAACACAAGCACAGATCGAGAAGGCATTTTAAGACTCACAAGGTCAAGGACACAACTGCAACAGGGGGAGCAACCGCACTGAGTTTAGTACTCAACCTATCCAAATACCCACTATCAACATTTGTGTAATTAATGCTGAACAAAGGACTATCATTTGCACAAACTACAAAAGCCAACTATATGAATGCACACATAGGCATCTTAAAATACACAAGAAAACTTAAACTTAAAAAATTATTTGCAAAAAAAGTGCAATGGAGATTGCAGAGCCCAGCCGAACAACCAATCAGCGATGTCATATGAAAATGTGGAGCTCACACACCTCCTAGTCAACATGGAGGAAGGTGGTGATGTGGACACACACACCAAACGAGCAATCCTACAAGAATTGGACATTGACGAACAAAATGTGGACATTCCAGAACTTAAGAAGATCAAGATTCACTCCCAATTTACAAGGGGACAAAGATTGACATTTTCAAAAAGCTGCCACCCGGGATTTCCACAGGCTAGAAGACCTAATCAGATTGACCAACAAGAAAAGTAAAAACAATCTCAATACCGCGGAACGACAAGCCCTCAATACTTTGCAAAGTAACACATGCATTGCCATCAAAGAAGCTGATAAAGGAGGAAACATAGTCATCCCATACAGGGAGAACTATATCAAGATGGCCATGGCCAAGAGATGCTGAAACATATGGACATGGCAAGGAGACAGTTACTGTTACTCGTTATTTGTTGTTTGTTATATTGTTAAGGCTAAACCGAAAAGCACTGTAAAAGAGTATGCACAAGACGCATTTGCAAAACTTATAAGTGATATTACTAAAAATGCCAATAAACAAATTTAAAAAAAAAAAAAAAAAATCAAGATGGCCATGGAGCATCTGGAAAACCTTGGATGCTATGAAATAATAACCACTAACCTGACCGCAACAACGGTATGATATGATAGGTTATTTATAATGTGCTTGATACCCAGACGTTTCTAAGTGCGGACCCCGGGGATCGAACCTGTGTGGCTCTGTGTCGTCTTGCTCCCAAGGCGAGCACGTTGCCGCTGAGCCATCCTCCCGAGAGTATTGCAAGTCAGATGACGAACACAAGTTCCTGAGAACAGACCACACATGCATGCCCAGCATTTACTTCCTGCCAAAAGTACACAAAGAATATGTGCTTACACCAGAAGGAAGACCAATATTAAGCAGAATCGGCTGGGTCAAAGAACCCATAGTCAACTATATCGATGGTGTGATTGAAAAGGAAGTGTCCGAAATTCTGACATATCTGAGGGACACCATGCACACTCTACAAATATTTGAGACTATGGACTGGCAACCGGGATGCCTACTCGTCACATTAGACGTCAAAGTGCTTTACACGTCGATCAAGCATGAACTAGCCATCAAGACACTTGACTACACCTATGCCAAAACTTCGGCCACATTCTACACACACCTTGAAATGATAAAATAATTCTTAAAGTTTGTCCTGACCAACACCTTTTTCCTGTTCAATGACAAAAGAAAGGCGTGGCCTTGGGGCAACATATGCCGCAGCTGTAGCTAATCTATTCTTGAATTTCTTTGAACAGACTTATGCCTTCAACAATGAAGAATTCACCTGCCATATATACAAGTGGCACAGATGTATAATGATATACCCATGATCTGGTCCGGTAAAGCAGATAATCTCATAAGCTTCAAGTATTATTTGAACAGCAATGCGCTTGTGATATGACTAACAGAGTGTCACAGTTGGTATCTTGGATATCAAAATAGTAGCAGACTCTGAATGACTACATACCAAGACTTTCAGAAAACCAACTGAGCTCAATTCAGTCCTCTTTGTCACTAGTTGCCATAGGAATTCTGTTATACAGATCTTCCCTAATGGCAAGTTCATACGAGCTCAAAGAAACTGCAGTAAAGACAGCACTTACCAATAAGAGTGCACAGTTCAGAAAACAAGGTTTGTAAACAGAGGATACCCACATTAGACCATAGACAAAGCAATACTATCAGCCACATGCCTGAGCAGAGACTCCCTTCTCACACCGAAAGTGAAATCCGAACAAAATGAAGAAACAATAGACATGTGACACAATACAGCCAGCGCTCTTATAAATTGCATAATATCATCAGTAAACACTGGCATCTATTGACCATAGATGAGGATATCAGCAAATGGATATCAGACAAACCAGAGTTTTCATACTAAGTCTGTCATACCTAACACCTACATCAGAAAAGCCATTGCATTGGCTGACCAAAAGGAGAATGGTGGGATTCCACAAACACAGTACTTACTCCATGTGCTCCTATGCCAGAAACAGCAAAGAAGTCACTTTTAATGGCAATCAAAAGCACACAATAGACCAATTCATAAATTGCAAAGTAAAATATGTTTTATATGTGATCATATGCGTATGTCATTTGACATACATTGGAAGCACCAACAGAGAACTACGGAATAGAATACGCAAACATCTAAGCCTTCTCAGCTCCCAGGATGCAAGATACTCACTGGTGGAACACTGGCAAGAAAAACACCAGCTGGATAATAACAAAGACATTCAATTTGCAGGCCTGGAAACTGTGAAATGTGATGCATGGGGAGGTGACAGAGAACTTAGATTATGTCAAAGAGAAGCGAAACTGATTTGTAAATAGAGATTTGTAACGTATGGATTAAACACTGACAATGAACTAAATGTATTGTTATAAACAATGACCTCTTTAGGCATTTAATTTATTAGGTATCTCTTTGGCCTTTGCTAAGAACGCTGTTACCTCAACCATTAGAATGTTACACATTGAGCCTAACAATATCCAATCACTTCTCATCGTCCGTTGCCCTCATGATACTCATGAGATTAGTTCCAGACCACATGACATTGTCACTTGTAATTTCAGCAATTTGACCCTACGCGGATGTTTCAACTGGCCGGTTGGGCCCTCACCCTTGCTAAGCAACAGTCCAGATGCCTACATGCACCTCACACTGCTGTGTAAACTCTGGACCCCAGCCACGACAATCTGGCCAACTGGTCTTTTAGAACTCTTGTGAGTTTATGTTACTTTAACTTCACATAATTCCCTCCCATTATGCACTCCTACCAGCTAAGCACCGGCTCAGATGCCAACATCAAACCTCACACTGCTCTGCACACCCTGGACTTCAATCTGGCCACCAGGTCCATCACAGCGATTGTGCTCATTTGTTAATTTCATATCATCTATCTCCCTACATGGCTCTACAGCACCATTTGTCTTATGGGGATCTACGCCCCCGATATGCAACTACACCAAAATTGTGCATCCTAGTTTTTAACTCATCTGCCTATTTACATTGTTTATTCTAAGCAGGGGATCCACCTGGTGTAGCATTCTACTGAACCACAAACTTAACTAATCAGATAATAACCCAGAAGCACTTTCAATGTGGAGACGCATTATCGTCTTGTTTCAATTACTGTCCACTTGCATACCTATACAATTACCAGTATTGTTTTCCACTATCGCACCAGCCTTCAATAGGCTCCCTGGATTGCTACTTCTTCATCACATGAGTCACTGAATAACCAAACACAATCACCACTGTCATTATGGTTAGTGTTTTTTGAGCCAATGAGATTTGTTTCTACATAAACCAATCCAGTGACTCCTATGCAACTTTATATTCCATCAAGCAATATGTCGGCTGGCACAATCACTTTGCCGAGATCGCTCAACTCTTTGCACAGGCCCCCTGGGCCTTAAAGGTAAGCCTCTAGGACAAACAACAGACTTTCTTTGAATCTTTCACTGTTCTGGCTCTTGCCTGAACCCTATTGCAGAATCTAACAAGTGCCAACAGCATTTATCAACCCCAGGGAACATGATACAATTCATGTCCAATTTATGCCTACCCCACAGGGTATCCCATTCTAAGGCTCGAATTAAGAGCATTATTCTTTAAAGCCTACCTTACCTGCACCCACATCTACGGTAAGGACGTACTATATACCCTTTTCGTATATTATTATCAACTTCCTCCTTGCCAGCTTCTGACCAGTCTTTCCTTTCCTTCTCTGACCTTTGCCTTGCCGTTTTCTGTTTCTTCATCAAAAATATAATGGCACCCTTGATTCTTTGGCTCTTTTCAACTACGATCATTTTAATGTGCATTATAATTAATTTGATTACTCTTGTGCTAAACAAACCACAACGTAATGAAATGTAATCCCCACCATTCAAACTGCTGATAGATATTATTCTCCGCTAACTACCAATCTATTTAAACCCACATTTTAGCAAACATGGCGTTTAACTAACAATACCCCGACGATATGATATATCCCAAATGCTCAATGTTAATCTTTTTACAAACGTGGAAAGGATATGTGATCTATACAATGCCACTATGCTGCTCACCTGGTCCATGAAACATATAACACAGTGGTGTTCGGATTGTAAACAATTTTACATGTTTTTTGAAACCGTGTAACTAATTATGGACCATTTACACCATATTACATTGCAATGCATTATGTCACTTATCTTACAAGGCACTACACCATTCACAATGTCATGTATTTACTCACCTGTTCACACTCTCTGGTCTTAAACCATATGAAACCACACAGGGTCAACTACATTATCACATTGCATTCTCTGTGTGTCTGCTGCAGACCCATGTTATGCCGAAACACGTGACGGCTAAACAGTGCAATTAAATAGCACCAATATATACTACAACACTGAGCATTTAAACTTATCACGGTTTCCCAAAACATCACAAACATCGAGATTTTGAATCTTTTTCTACATCATAGAACCCTGTAATCAAAGGGAAACTACCAACCAACTTAGCACCAATGTGACACAAGATCAATACCCGCACTGTCTAAACCAAGAAACAAGATGGAAAGGCACCATCTCACAAGAACCCAGTCATAGGCAGCTTAGTCACACTCACGGATGAACAGATCGAGAGAGGTGATCCTCAAATTTCTAGTGCCTTATCTTCCTCAGTCATGTGGAACATGTCACAGTAAAAGAGGCGAGGCAAGGTGGCAGAGATGAGGCTGTGAAAGCAGAAATTAATTTCACTGTGTGTGTACTTCAGGTGCTGACTGATGAGGTGGCTGCTCATGTGGGTGAGATATATGGATCAAGAAAGCGGCAGACCTCTGCCAAAGAAAGGTTGCCATCTGGGCCAGCAATCCAGGACTAGGTTGTGACACTGGGCATTGTCCCACAAGACAGCGAGCACTGCCACAAAAGATGGAATGACTTCAAGGCCACGGTCCGTGGCCTCATTGCCATCCACAGTCATGTTTCTTCCGCATCAGAAGACAGCACCGTTGAACCACTCATCCTGACCCAATGGGGAGAAAGAACCAGCTGCATCCTCCACATGGAAGGGATAGAGGTTGTTTGCCGCGCTGAAGTGGGAGCAAGCAGCCAAAGAGATTCTGGAAATGAGAGATGATGCTCAACAAAGCCTAATACTATATTCACTGAGAATCCTTCAAGATGATACTTGATCTAGTCCTTCCTTGTTTGTTGATGTAGTACATTGCTGTTGTGTTGTCCTTCTGAATCAGCATTGATTTTTT
This sequence comes from Ambystoma mexicanum, assembly GCF_040938575.1. Lineage (NCBI taxonomy): Eukaryota > Metazoa > Chordata > Amphibia > Caudata > Ambystomatidae > Ambystoma > Ambystoma mexicanum. The sequence goes on from NC_090937.1 coordinate 436,818,490, forward strand.
GACGCTTGACGTTAATAGGTTTTCAAGGCAAGTTGCACAGTTCAACACTCTAGGAAAATGATGTAATACCATTTTTCTGTATTGAGCCAGATTACCTGTATGGCTAGCAGACCCATGTATCAAGGGTCCACTAGAGTTTGCACATAAATAAATTACCAGTCGGAGTCTGAAAAGGAGCGTACACCAAGCAAGAAGTACACTGTTGATTACAGCTGGGCAAGCACAAATCAAACAGCACAATGGAACATGAACTGGCTGATGAGAGCTGACAAACTGACTGACAGCGCACAGCACTTTAATAATGCTAATACAATGTATATACAGTTAGAAATAGTTGCAGTTCAAACTTCAAGTCTTCTCGGTTCTCATGAAGCTGACTGGTTAGAATACATCATACCCATCTAAACATACCTTACTTAGATATGATTGGAGCAAAAAGAACTGCCCTCTCCCGGCTTATCCCTTCTCTGCGGGTTGCCACATTGCTTCCTCCTCCAACATGCAAACAGTTTGAAATTAGTAATTATATAATTGTGCTGACATCCGGATCATCATTTGTCTGCCATTGGCCAGCACCAGAAAGGGAGGACCACGAGACACCCTGAACTATTGGGAAGGGAAACATTCACACAGCACCTGCCTGATAAAATCCTTTGCAGACACTATGGTGGACACACTGTGGGCTGGTTACTTTCCAGGGATACCAAAACTTACCATCTGATTGGCTCTTCTTGGAGCGCCCCTCCACATCCTTGTTCCAATACCCACTGGCCAAGTGGCAATTTGAAACCACCTTGGTGCCATGCGAGTGCCTCTCTGGATTAGGTTGATTTCACCAACTCCCACAAGCTGCCGTGGGACTGACTTGCTGACCTTGATTGTATCACCCAGTGCTGTTCCCAGTGACTGTGGTCTGCTGGAGATGAGCAGCCTGAATTTAGCTTCCTCCCTCTCTCCCTCAGCCGCGGTGTGTTTTCAAAACTGGCCTACAGGGTTGAGCCCCACCTGCGGCGCCCCACAGAGTGTGCTTACCTGGGGTTTCACCTCCCTCGCATTATTTGGCAGGCTCCTGTGTGTCCAAATTGTGTTATATACAGAGTACCCCCCGTGTTAGCCTCAATGCTTGGTGCCTGGGGCTGGCTACAACTTCCAGAGACCCCCTTATTTCCCCCCTAGGGGGTGTCCACCCTTATTATTCCCACAATTGGTAGGTGTGCCCCTGTCTGCATCTATTTGGAATTTGTGGCTGCTTGTAACCCGAGAAGCAGTAGTGATGTGAAAAAAGATGCCTTGTTAAAAAGTCTTAAGTGCTGAGGGATTGCGTCCAAACTATGTGCTGATTCGGCTGAGATGTAGTTGCTACTCCTTTTCTTTCTTGACACTTGCCTTTGTTTTTCTCTCACCTCCTTCTGCTCTTTTTCCTTTTTCCTCTGCCATGATGTAGGAAGTTCATTGAAAGGTGCAAATAACAAGGGGGGTCCTGGGAGTCCCTCTGCCAGACATTAGTCCTGGTTATGAGAGCCTTACCCAGAGTCTTTAGGTCACTATCTTTCACAGAGGAGAAATATCCAAAACATATCAGTCTTTGTCCTGCCCTGGGGCAGTCCAGCACTGAAATGCTAGGCAATTCTCCTCTGAACAAGAGTACCAACAGCAACCCCAGACACGTGTTTCGGTCTGCTTGGACCTCATCAGTAGGGAGGAGCTGTGCCTCTCTAAGAATAGTGAACAAGGGGTCCACATCTAGATTCCTGTAGTAACTTAGGGTGAGACCCAAAGTTACTCAAAATGTGCAAATAACAAGGGTGGTCCTGGGAGTCCCTCTGCGAGACATTAGTCCTGGTTACGAGACAGTTCATTGAAAGGTATCAGGTCCATCGCAGGGCACGATCAATGCAGGGTTGTGGAGGGTCACAAGTGTGCACACCCCACCCCAGTCTGGAGGCTGCTGCGCATAAGCTTTGCAGCTGAATGCGCACCAATAATCCATCACTGTCACTGCCATGTTCTGCAACACCGGGATGCGCATCGTCTTCTGGCAGCCATTGTTCATCTCCAGTACTATCATCCCTGTTGCTCTGAAACACAAGGAATGCTGTGTGAGTGGTTTTATATATAAGGGATGATGTTTCTCATTTATCCATGTCAAAGCATGTACATTGACATTACACATTCCCCTACATTCTTTGGTTATTTTCTTTACCACCCCTTCTTCATATCCCACCAGCCCTTCTGCGTGGCATTGCACTTCCCATTGTGAAACACTGAATCCCATCAGGGGCCTTGTATGGCACCATGGAATATCATGCCCTGTTGAGTTTTTACAATATATTCTCCTGTGGGTAGTTCCCCCCCTTTGTGCCTCTTCTATACTATATTCCAATATTACACACTTTGTTGCTTCTTCCCTGGCCATGCTTTCAATCTATATATAATTATCTGCATATACTTCCTCCCCTTCATCTATCCATTGTACTTCTACTGTATGCCCCTGAAACAGGCCCGAGTTCTAAATAAGGATAATGGTATCTCTACTCTGCTGCTAATTCTTGTGGCAAGAAAAGTTTTGGTGTTCCTGTAACGTGCGGGATTACCGAGCACACATAGCGACTGCAATTAGTGCTCTCTCGCCCCGCCGTTTTCATGTCATTGTACCATACGTTCAAAGGAGCCGGGTCTTCCCCCTCCCCAATGGTCTCATAAAACTTCTCAGTGCTAAATAAACTTCTCTTGGTGTGTGCCCTCTTTCCATTATCGGTGGGCACACCACTACTTTCTTTATACAAAAGAACCCAGAAGAACAAGAAAATAAAAAAGAAGAAAAAGACAAAACAATCCTATCCCTATAGTTTTCACATCGTATTTATACTTTCTTCCATTCCCCCCCACTTGTGCCTTGCCCATTTCCTTCTCCTCTAGTGGGATTTCTGTAAAGTCTTATCGCTGAAAAGAATGTCAATTATAATCGGCTAATACTTCGCATCAAGTTGCGGTCTCTCTTCTCCTTCCGTGGTGCTGCTGTTGAACCTGCCGACATTGGAAATGTGGGCCATGCCGTCCTTTCTTTAATTTACACTGTGTGTCACGTACACAACTTTGTAAAGGCCATTGAACTTCGGCACGTGCCAACTCCATACTAAGTTAGAAAAATGAGTACTTTGTTCCCCGGATAGAGGAGCTGTGCTTGTGGGAATTCTTCCTTTCTGTGCACTTGTCTCTTCTTCAATTTTGGTCAGCTGACTTGATGAAGGTTCAACCTGGCGAGAAATGTAGTTGATGGCATTTGTCATTTCAGTTAGGTACATTTGCAGCTCTTCTCCCAAAACCTGTGCTATGGTATAAGAGTCCAAAATTGAATGTGCAGTAGAAACAGGTGCATGCATCCTCCTACCAGTTACAATTTTGTGCAGTCAAGTGAAGATCCACACTGGATGAGTTGTGGTGGGCAAAAAGCACTAATGGGAGGCAATATAGCCTGTTTTTGCATGTCTAGTTAGCTTTGCTAACCGTTCTTTAAGCAAGCCATTTAATCTCTCGCTTGCATACAGTACACTGTGCATAGTGTGGGGGAGGCATGGTATCACAAGCATGACACTGACACAATGGGTACAATTTGTAAAACCTTTATTGAAATTGTTGGGGTTGGAGAAACTCCTATAACTAAGTAGTCTCGATCATCAAATAGTAAATAACTCAGTAGTATTGGAGTCCATCAAATCAAAGTGGCCTATGCTAATAAAACCTAATGCCTGCCCTAGAAATAGTGTAAAAAGGAGAAATATATGCAAAAGAAAAAAATCAGTGTTCAAATGAATGAATGTGGTTGAACCAGCTCTAGGCAGGAGGACACACTCTGGCTCGGTCTCCAAAAGAATAAACAATTCAAAAACTTGGATCGAAGCCCACCTGGCCTTTCACATTCAAGTCTCTTTTCCTGACTTCCAAAATAATGTTTCAACCAAAAAGTTCACAAAGGTCCCCCTCTGTTGGGCTCAGACCTTTCACTAAACAGTTCGGGAAGTTCCCCTTCTGTCAAGCTCAGTCCTCTCATGACAAAGTTCAACACAAACTTGCAAGGGTGGCTTCCCTCCCCCAGCTTATTATTCTTCGGTCTCCCTCTGTCAGGCTCAAACAACTTTCAGATGTCAAAGACTTTCGAATGTGCCTGGCTTTCTTTACAAACCACCGCAGGACCACTGTGACTCAAAGTTTACAGTGTAACTTTCACTCTCCCCTTCTCTAGAAGTTAAACTTCTTTATTTCACTTTTGCTGTTCATTTGCTTTATCGCTTCAAACAATGTATCTTTCATGGAGACTTTTGAGTGGGCTACTTCCTTTCTCTGGACCACTCCCTTACTTCGTATCACTTATTTCGGAGCTGTTTTTTACTTCAAAGTTCATTCACAGGTCTGCCTTTTCTCACAACCTCATCCACATGCATGCAACCTTTACTTGCGATAAAATGTTGCTACATCAAACTTTAACACACACAGTCTCTCAGGTCGCTTGACAACTGACCGGCTGTGTGTGTCTCTTTCTTGGTTTTGCGATATCCAATTCATGAGTCAAGTTTAGTACCACAGGTTTGGCCTCACCTCCCCAGCTCTGCCGTTCACCCAAGAGGGTTGCTGGCATCCTTGAAACACAATGCAGTCTTCACTTGTGGCATCTGGCCTTCTCCGCATGTTTCCCGTGGCCTGTTGGAGGCAATAACCTATGGTAGGGAACTCTTTGGATTTTCAAGCTGCTGTTCTCGCCCCTGGGTCCGTTGCTCTGCTCCAGTAGGTTTGCCTTGATCCCAGAGGTTCTGCTCATACCCGTGTTCCGCCTTGCTCAGAGTGTTTCTTTGGGTTCTGTCTTTTATCCGTGTGAGGGAGGAGAGGTAATTGGTATCAGGTGTATGCAGTTAGAGTCAAGTGCCTGACTTTGCCTGACCCGATCAGTAGGACATGTCTAGTATGATATGTGAAAGTTAATGTTGTTACTCACAGTCACCCTCTTCCTCGGCCCAGTGTTTGTGCAAAAAGGGGGGTGAGGGAGTTAGGACCTAAGTGAATCCTAAAGAATAGGAGGGATTAGATAAACAAAAGAGGGGTGATAGTATATCTTACCATCGGCTGCCTCACCCCCACTACCTGAAGACCCCCCACGCAGGTGATCTGCCCGCCCTGGCCCACCCCCAGGAACTGGATCCAAAAGCGATGGCTGTGTCCTGGCCACCTGGATGACAAGTCCCCAAGGACTAGCGGGTTAGACACCCTTTGGTTTCACACAACAGCCTGCGGTGTATTCCCAGGAGTTTTGGTATTTCTTTGAAAAGGTTGTTGGGAAAATGTTGCCCATTATCAAACCTTATCTCATCACACACACCCACCTCGATGACACATCCCGCACTGGGAACTTTGGGACCTGGCCTAGAAGTTTGGGAAGGGCTGCTACCATTGGTGGCAGTACCTGACTGATTTGCATATGGCAGAACGCCTTTTGCAATGGCGCAGACGGGCTAAAAAACGGTGATGTGGAATGTTGCCCAGAGCAATGCGAGTGGTTCAGATTAATTCAAAACCCTCCACCCATCACTTTTGTGGTTAAGGTACACTGTGCATAGCCTGCGGTGCATTCCCAGGAGTTGTATTATTTCCTTGAAAAGTTAATTGGCAAAAGGTTGCCCATTATCAGACCTTATCTTGTCACACACCCCCCAACTCGAAAACACCTCCCGCACTAGGAATTTCACTGCCGACTTTGTGTAATTTTTAGCACAGCGCCTGTCTCAATTGAATGACAAACAACAAGCATGTACTTCCAAGAGGTACACCTGTCTTGCATGTCATCATAGTTGATCTGCAAGTGCCGGAAGGGCCCTTCTGGTCGCTGCAATGTCCCCCTCACTGTCTTTAAAGTATGGCTGGACAAAAACTGCTGACACACCATACACTTCCCCATGACCTTTGTCACACGCTCGTGTCAATTTGGAACATACTGCCTTTCATTTATTTCTGCTGCTGTATGTTCTTTGGACATATGGTTAGGAAAGTACAATTGCTCTAGTGCTATACTTAACAACCTTTTTGACATTACTGGTTTCCCTGTGCTGTTTTGCCTCCATATCAAATCGGTGGGTGAGAGACAACAACCTCTTTATAGCCACACATCTTTTTCCTCCTGCAGGGACTCTCCTTGCAGCTCTATAATCTGTACAATCAGTATTGCGTTCAACTTTCCCCCTCTTTTGCTCTTGACCCTTTCTCCTTTCTGCCACCATTATTTACCTTCTTTCTTTCGCCCGTGGGTATAGTCTCATGGACCTTCAGGTAAATAGGCTGCTTCTTTGGCTGGCCTGTCAGCCAACTCATTCCTTAAAGAAATCAGGTTCTACTCACCTGTGTGGTCGACACATTTTATAATGGCCACCTCCACTGGTAGCTTTAATGCTTCAATTAATCGCCGAAGCAACTCGGCATGTTGTACTAGGGACCCTTCACTTCTCCCAAAATCCCTTCTCTCCCACTGTGCTAATCCTTAATGTATTGTGGACGTCACATAAGCTGAATCTGAAAATATGTTAGCTGCATGACCTTCCATTATGTTCAATGCACTGATCATGGCCACTAGCCCTGCTGCATATGCTGAATAAGGCGATGGTAGCCTCTGCTGCAATACTATTACAAACTCTCTGTTTTTGTAGCAGACTATCGCGACCCGAATATGTCTTCCTTCTGTATTGGGGTCTATACTTGAAGACCAGTCAATGAAGACCATGTCTGCCCCTTCTATTTCTTCTTCTTTGACCCGGATGTTCCTTTCTATTCTGTTCATGTGTGCTGCTTGGTCATGCATGTAATCTCCTTCCTCTGCAGGTTCTGCTATTAATGTTGCCGGGTTTACCAAATGACACCTCACTACCTCAATGGTGGGGTTTGTCAGTATTATTTCATACCCTCTCTGTTTTCAGGGTACTCTTTAATTTTTCCTAAATGGCAAATAATAAATGCTTCATGTACATTACACTGGACAATCCATGGTAATTGTCGCTGCCTTTTCTATTGCAAACACCGCAGCCACAAGTGCTTGTTCACAGGGGAAATGTCCTGCATAACTGGGTCTAGAACACCACTATAGTCAGCCAATGGTTTGTGTCCCTGTGGCTTCTTTTGCATGAGGAATACCGTCACCACTGAGCCATCTGAGTAGGGGAACAAGTACAATTTTTCTTTGTAGTCAGGGGTAGCCAACACTGGCGCATGGCCAATGCTTCTGTCTTCTCTGTGAAGTTCTCATTCATTTCTGATGGGCACTTTATTTCCCTTTTCTCCTTCTGCACCTCCTTAAGGGCCTGCATTAAGGGTTTTTATGAATATAGAGTAATCACAAACCCATGCCCTGCAGTAATTACATAACCCCAGGAACTTCTGCATCTCCTTCACTGTGCATGGTCATGCAGTCAGGTGTATTGCATCTACCCTTGCATGTGTTTTCATGCATCCTTCATTGGATATTATTTCCCCCAAGTACACAACCTCCTCCTGACAGCATTACAGTTTTTCTTTATCTACCTTATACCCTTTGTCTGCTAGTAATGTCAAGAGATGCACTGTGTCAGCCCTACACTGTTCCTCATTCTAGCTGAACACCCGCAAATCGTCAACATAATTGTATCGCTGTGCTAGACATTTGTAAATTGTTTAGGCCATTTGCATTAATCTGTTAAAAAAGCTAGGTGATTTGCAATACCCTTCGGGCAACCTAGTTGTTAGTCTAGAAAATGCCCTAACGAAGTATAGAAGGTATATTATGTTGGCCGAAAACCAATCGCATCATATGCCCTACATCGTCAATAAGGAATCGTCAGCATAACCATGGGGCGTCCATTTTGTGCTGTAACATCCGCCATTTGCTTTCCTTTCTGTTCAACGCTTTCCAAAATGTATTTTATTCTGAAAGCTCATGCACAGAGCGAGGCCACAGTCTACATGTTGAGAGACCGGCCCAGACAGAAATACCAAACAGTACAGAAATACATTGTTTTCCTCCCTCACAAGTCTTTGAAGGCGAGCAGAGAGGCATTTAATCAGCTGCCCAGGAGCCGGCCGGTCTCACAGAAACTGTATAAACAGGATTATAAACATGAATTATACATTCCTAGCAGCCCCCATTCAGGGCTCTCCTTAGATCAGGCTGACCCCTAGTTCACGAATAGAAACCAGTAGATAACACGCTTTGGAATGTGTCTCTCCTACGAACACAGTATCCTTGCTGAACAAGTGCCTTATTTTCTTCATAACAAAGAACTATGTCTGCTTACTGCAAATTGCAACTATTGTGAAAACGAGTAATATAGATTAGGTAAGAAATTTGTCGTAATGTGTCATATTTGTCATAATTGTCAATTACCGAACCCTAGCTCAAGAAGATACATTATGGGCGGTTTTGATGTGTCACAAAGAGATTGTATGATTGTCTTTTTATATATATGGTACTGTTGTAGAATGTTCGCTCTCTTGCGACGAGGTCTGGGTGACACACGTTGCGAGACGTTAGACCCAGTCGGCCGACTGAGAATATATTTGCTTTGCAATAAACCCTAGTACTTGGAAATTGAACCTCGTGTCTGTCGTATCACTAGTATATGGTGATTGTTCCTTGTTTCCATATGCGAATGGTCTTCATGGCCTAGCAAAAAATGGTGCCCGAATAGGGATCCTGCCCTTTTTGCTCCATCGTGTGCATTGAATTTGAAGAAGGCGAAAACAAAAAACAAATCGAGGACGAGGCCGTCGAGCCGGGATCAAAAGGTGTTCGGGGCGCCCCTGTGAAAGTGATGAAAGACTCCTTTCCAGATCTGTACACAGCCGATCCCTGATCGACGAGCAGCGGCCAGAGAGCATCGAGGCGAGGGTCCCGAAACGAGGCAGATTGAGCCAGATACACAGTCATGACAATTCTTCGTTGCGTCTGTATATGGACGAATTGCGTCTTGAGTGACAAACTGATTGATCAGGTGAGTCATACCCCGATTCTTAACAGCCCTGATATTGGTTGACTATTGCTATTGCAAGATCAAATGCCCAGGGCGAGGTACGAATAAGATCAATATGCCTGGGAAATTGTCTTCCTGTCTAGTGGGATTTTTCCACTGCGGTAGACAATCTTTGGAAACTGGCCAGGTTGCGCCACCCATAGGGTCGCCAGCGTTTGAAATGTATGTAAAATATGGGATAGGGGCAATAATGTTAATGCAATTTGGCATAGGCAGACCAGACATGTAGCAGATTTGCAGTGGCCGAAAGATGTTACATTTGAAATGGCACGTAGAGAACACTTAGAATCAGTACTGCTGCGCAAGAAAGCACGCCCCGCAACATTTTACGTCATAATAGACTGGAGGAAGCAAGCTAATCTCCGTTTAAAAAGTAGGGAGAAACATGCACAAAGGCACAAATCAAACATAGAAAAAGCATTAGAACTAGAAGAGCTCAGAGTGACTGAGGATATTAGAAGAGGGGATAGGAATATTCAATTAGGCATACAAAAAATATATCCACAACAAGAGTTGCATGCATTAGATGAACTAATAAATAAAATTCTGAACGAACAAAGAAAAGAGCGTCCTCAAAATAATGTTGACACTATTGCACCAATACACGTTGCTCCACCTCAGTTGCTACCCCCCATTCCTGTTATTCTAACTGCACCATCTCCCCCTGTGCACGTGACACCATTTCCCCCACCACCGACAGAGCACGAATTAGCAGCTGCCACAGAAGGCAGTTCTACGGAGGCTAGGCCTGCACAAAGAGGGGGCACTAGAGTAACTCGTAGTACGGTTAGCAGGGAAAGAAGAGAAGAACTGAAAGAATGGCCAGAACCGTACATTGAAGGCAATGACGAGGGATCCGCGCTGAGTGCAATGTATGACTATAAGAAGCTTGGTGAACAACAGGTATTGTTAGAATGCATGGGGGAGTATCTTATAGATAGATGGAAGAAATTGACCGGTATGTTAGCACCGCAGAAGTTGCGGGATCTAAATGCTTTTTTTGCATATGAGTGCGGCAGAGATAAAAGAGCATGTAGACAGGCTATTTGAGTTTAAAAGTGAGCTTGATCAATTGCATGAAGAGGTGAAAAGTGGGAAACAACAGGTGGTACCATAGGTCAAGCGCAATTTTTTCCGCCATCAAAACCTGTTAGTGAAGAGATGAAAATATGCACACGAGAGGCGATTAGATGGATTATGGATGCTACCATTTTTCCAATGGAGGTGCATGATACGTTTGATCAGTATATGGTAGAGATGCAGAGGAAGGCGTTGCAGGTGATGGTTGAGTATTTGCAAGATGAATGTTTTGAAAAGAAGTATTGTTGCCCCCCCGGATTTAATGACAATATACAAAAGAGTGTTTTTACCTGAAACTGGAAAGTCTGCCCTCTCCCTCGATTTAGCCATAGTGCTTAATAAACGAACCAATGAGGAAACACCTAGTATGATATTGCCCATGAGAGAAGTCCCTCCCACCTTTGTACCGAAAGTAGAGATTGCTGCCGCAGACAGAAATCCACCGCAGTTAATAGAAGCCCATTATACAGCACAATGCGTGCATGTCCCTTTTTCCAGAAAAGAGGTGAATAATATAAAACAAACAATCCCTGATTTGAGGAAGAATCCGGTGGGATTTTATAAAGAGATTGAGCCCTATTTGAAATCGTCTATTTTCACAATGAGTGATATTGACCTATTATTTTGTGTGATTCTCCCAATAGACATATGGAAACAAATGAGACATGTAGAAGATGCTGATATTTTGGGTTTGACATGGGAACATTTGATTAAAGAGGATACAGACAGAAAAGCTGGCGAGAAGCCATCGCCGGTTTTATTAGCATTACCAGCGCGCATAGTACAGAAATTGAAAATACTAGTACCTGAAAGAAGAATTGTCTGGGATAAATTAACGGCATGTGTGCAAAGAAAAGATTAATTGGCGACTGACTATTTCAATAGATTTGAAGAAGTATTTGCAGATTTTAGTGACCAAGATTTGAGCACTGAACCCGGGAAGAGATCATTTGTTGACAAATATGTGAGAGGGTTGCTACCTAAGATTCAAAATTCAATAATGACATCTGAAAGTGCGTGGCAAGCAAAATCACAGAGTGAAGTGTTACACATGGCACAATACTATGAGAACAGAGTAAATAGAGAAAAGGAGAAAGAAACAAGGGATAGAGTTAATCTGAAAACGAGAGTATAAATGCAGCAGGTAGCGAATAATAACAGGGACGGAGGAAATGCACAAACAAGAGGGAATTTTTCTAACATGCACGGAGGTCCAATTGGACTGAATCAATGTGCATATTGTAGAGAGGAAGGTCATTGGCGAGCACAGTGCCCACATTTACAGAATAGAATTGGGAATGCCATGAGAAGGCAGAATAGAGGTCACCCGGGAACACAAGGACAGAATAGAAACTCAAGGATGCCGCAGAATCAGAATCAGAATAGCCCGGGAAATAACAATCAGAACCAAAACCGACATCAGCAGAATAGTGCAGGAGAAGGAAACGTTTTTGATACTCAGTCAAATTCATACTACTCTGGCGACTTTACATCGGATGATGTAGTGTTGAACTAGGACAGCCCAAGACAGGGGTCGGAACCAGTATCTATTCCCGTTGATCAGAAAGGGCCCTAAGTAGAGATGAAAGTTGGGAATAGAGAGCATACTTTTCTAGTGGACACAGGAGCACAAAAGTGCTCAATTGACCATCACTTGGTTCCGGAAATACCACTGTCAGGGCAAAAGAATGTTTCAGTAGGGTTCGCAGGTACACCAGTAATTAGCCCTGTGTCACAGTCAGTACCTATAACATTAGGCCCATTCACTGAGTCCTGCCCATTTCTTCTAACACAAAATTGTGGCGGATATTTATTGGTTTTAAATTTGTTGAAAAAATTGAGTGTGGTTATTCATTGTTCCCCTGATGGAGTGTATGTAACAATATCACCACAAAAGATGCCAGTGTCACAATTTTTGTCTAAACCATTACCAACTGAATTAAGTAGTGTACCAGTTTGTATATGGGCACTGAATGATAATGATCTTGGCTGTTTGAAAATAGAGCCAGTAAAAATTGTTTTAAAGGAAGGAATTACATTGCCACGCATTCCACAGTCTAAAGTTTCGGTAGAAGGTGAAAAAGCATTAAAATGCATTGTTTCTGATTTGATTAAACGGAAAGTAATTGAAATAATTACTGGTAGCACTTGCAATAGTCCAATTCTTCTAGTTTACAAGAAAGGAGGGAATTAAATACCATATCGTTTCATAATTGATTTGCGCGGGTAGAATAAAGTAGTTGATTGCCAATTCCCATTGGTCCTAGATGTCACTACCATTTTAACTATGATTCCAGCATCCTCATCGCATTTTAGTGTTGTAGATCTGAAGAACGCATTTTTAAGTATTCCGGTACATCCAGACAGCAGATACTTATTTGCTTTTACATTAGGAGGACGTTCTTTCACATTCACACGAATTCCACAAGGTTACACTGAGTATTTATAGCAGAGCATTAAAAGAACAACTAGACATGCTAGAGTTACCAACGGGTTGTGTAGTCTTGCAATACATCAATGACCTATTGATTGCTGCTGACACAGAAGACATTTGCAAAGAGAGTACGGCTAAATTGTTGATACATTTGGCAGCACATGGACATAAAGCTTCATTAAAAAAATTCCACTATTGTCGAAAAGGTGGTGGCCTATTTAGGCTACCGACTTTCGAAAGAGGGAAGGAGATTGACACCAGAAAGAATAGAAAGCATCTCTGGTATGCCTATTCCAAAGACACAGAAGGAAGTCAGAGCTATAATAGGCATGGCTTCATATTGTAGGCAGTGGATTGCTAACTTTGCCATGCATGTGAAACCAATGGTGACATTGACAAAAAAGAAGGTTACTTTGCCTTTGCCATGGAGCGTGTAATGTCAGGATGCATTTGATATGCTCAAAGTTGCATTACGCTCGGCTCCAGTTTTGGGCACACCAAATTATGAAAAGGATTTCAAGTTATTTGTGCATGAGAGTAATGGTTGTGCTTTGGCTGTTTTGGCTCAGGAACAAGGAGGGAGAAATAGACCATGCGGTTATTTTTCTTCCGCACTGAATCCTGTTGCATGCACTTTGCCACGCTGTTTGCGAGCTGTTGCTGCGGCTGCCGCATCATTAAAACAGACCGAGGGAATGGTTTTGGGTCACGCCTTAACCTTAATGGTGCTTCACACAGTAGACGTTCTTCTAAATAGAACGCAGACGCAACATCTTACATCAGCCAGACTGACGAGATATGAAATTGTCCTATTCGCATTGCATATTCAAATTTTGAGATGTTGCGCTTTGAATCCTGCAGTTAATGCCCCTTCCCAATGAAAGAACAGGTGAAAGGGAATCACCACCCCATGATTGTATAATGGTTACTGAACAAAAAGCAAAAGGAAGAATTGATTTAACAGACACCCCACAGTAAGAGCCAGATGGAGAACTGTTTTGTGACGGTTCCTGTTTCAAATTACCCAATGGTACCTCGACTGATGTATATGGCATCACAACACTAAAGAGTATTGTAGAGAGCAAAAGGATCCCCTATAATTCAGCACAGGCTGCGGAGATAATAGCGTTGACAAGAGCAAGTAACATTTCTGAAAACTTGAATGCAAACATATATACTGACAGTCAGTACGCATTTGGGGTGGTACACAATTTTGGTCGACTCTGGGCTGAGAGGGGTTTTCTAACATCACATGGAACCAAGATTCAACATGGTCCTTTGGTCCTTTGATAGCAAGATTGTTATCTGCACTTGCGCGTCCTAAGCGGTTAGCAATAATGAAATGCGAAGCGCATAAGAAAGTAACATGTAACATTGGAAAAAGAAAAGGTTAGAAGAAGTACACTGTATGATAGAAAATGGGATTGCCACAGTTAAGGAGATGCAAACAGAAGCAACTGCAGATGAAATAAAAGCTTGGGCTGAGGGTTCACCAGAATTAGACATGGAGGGTTGCTGGGTAGACAAAGAGAGTAAGAAATGGATGCTGCCCAACTCCTATGTAAATGCAATGGTCATTATGGCCCACAGTCCCACACACATATGTGCTAGGAAAATGATTCAGCATTTAGTCACAGTATGGCAGAATCCACCTATTAGAAAATCTGCTGAAAGGCTGTTTCAGAACTGTGTGACATGTTTGCAATACAACATTGTAAAAGGAACAACTACCCAAGTAGGTAGTTTTGGCCCCCCCTCTATGCCATTTGAAGTGATACATTTTGACTTCATAGAAATGGAAAGATGTCAGAACTTGAAGTACGTCCTTGTGGTAGTCTGTGCATTCAGTAAATGGGTGGAAGCATACCTGCTTAAGGACTGCAGAGAAATGAGCACATCAAAAGTGATGCTGAAAGAGTACTTTTCCAGATTTGGCCTGCCACGTGTCATATGGTCAGACAACGGCCCGCATTTTGTTGCCGCCGTGATATTTCAAAATTGTGCAGGCCTCCAGATTGATAAAAGATTCTATTCGGCCAGACACCAGATGAGTGCCGGTCTTGTTGAGCGCCAGAACGGTATCTTGAAGAACAAGATTAGTAAAATAAGTTCAGGGAGTCATTTGAAGTGGCCTGATGAGCTGCCCTTAGCTTTGTTGTGCATGCGTACATCTGTGCAGGCAAGAACTGGACTCTCCCCTTGCGAAATCGTGATGGGGAGACCCGCAAATGTTTGGAGCGGACCGCAGCCCAGGCGTTTGAATGAAATTGAATACCCTTTGCTCAGCACTTATTGTAACATGTTAACTCAAAAACTGCGTTTGAATCATCAGCAGGTGCAGGAGGCTCTTCCTGTCAGATACACTGGCCCAAGGCATTGTCTGCAGCCAGGAGAATGGGTTCTGGTAAAGAATTGTGAAAGAAAGTCTTCACTTTCACCGCGTTGGAGAGGCCCCTACCAGATCCTCCTGGCCACACAGGCTGCAGTCCGAGTGGATGAACGAAAAGCATGGATCCATGCCACTAACACGAAAAGGATTCAATTCCCGTTGAAAGAGCCGCCCTATCCAGACATCGAAAAAGAAAAAGAAAGAGCTGCACTTGATCAGAAAGACATGATCGCCAGTTCTCTGCCAAAAGTGCTGCCCATGCACGAGAAAGGGCCTGGGGAAATTGCCATGAGGAAAAGAGGGTCGGAGGTGCCTCCTCAACCTTGCCCAGCTGCGGCTGCATCATCACTTGCTACATCACAGGCTGGCACTGAGCCTGCAATCGGAAGTGAAAATGCATTATTCATGGATCACACAGTACCTGGAGCGATAAGGTACAATCTACATTCTCAAAATCAGGAAGTGATCTGATTTGCATGTTTTGTTTTGTCTCTATTCCTGACACGGATGCATTGGGAATCAGAGGCCTAAGGAAGTGGAGCATGGGCGCTGTATCAATCTGCATCAACTTGAAAGCTCCGGAACGCAGCTTCCCGGTGCTATCTTTGAAAAAAGAAAATGAACGGCCTATGTTGATTACCCCGTGCAAACAAGCGGGGCGCATATGGTACCAACACAACTGATGCTTGCTCCAACATTTTGGAGCACTGTGCAGAGCCACAATAGGCTTGCTACTTCTTTATAAAGCAGGCTAACGAGAACTGGCCTAGATGCTTTGCTGATTTCTTTGGACGCTTTGCTGCTTAAATGGATGCTGCTGTGAAGAAATTATTCGCGACGAACATTGCAGAGAGAAGAATTGCAGACAATGCCTATACTTGCTTCTGTTCCCTCCTGCACCAATGCTGCTGATGACATTATAGATATAAGGAGTATAAAGATGTCTAGAAGGATTTGCTGTAGGAAATTCATGCTAATGATTATAACACTACTTTGCACTCTGGGTACACTGATCCCAGTATTATGGTATCTGGAGAGCGTGCATCCATTGAGTTCTCTTTTGCCTGCTACCAATGCACCTGCCAAAGACAGTCCAGTCCATGTACTCACTTATACTCTCCCTCCACTAGAAGAAAAACACAGAAGAGGGTACAACAATAACACGTTGCTTTTGATCATGAATATGACTCACTCTATCCTGAATAGAACAAATTGCTGGGTCTGCTCCCATTTACCCCAGCATGGCAGGAAAGGAATGGGTTGATATGTACAGACATTACCCCTTAATACGGCATGTAATGCATCATTGATTGCACTATTTTATGGGAAATGGAATAAGAGTGATACGGGTCAATTAGATGGAACAAACATAGACGAGTTTGAAAGAGTGATAATGGAACCGGTGGGTTGTTCCATATTCAACATAGCAAGGGTAATCAAACCAGTCGTAAGACCAGTAGATAGACTTTATGTGCCTTATAAACCATCTGTAATCACTTTTCACATGAATCCAGTAGGGAACAAGGACATTGTGCCCCCCTCCTATACTATTAATTACAGCCTGCTCATGAAAGAAGTGTTCTATTCAGTAGGGACATCCACTGGATGCATGAATATTGCAGTACTTGGGAAAGAAGAAGAACCAATATATGTAGGTGATCCTGTTGATTTTATATGTGGAGAGAAAGTTTATCCCTGGTTGCCTAGAAATTGGGGAGGGACCTGTTACTTAGGGATCCTTTTCCCTGGTGCATTCCTTTCCAAAACGTCAGACATATCGAAATTATCTAGAACTAGGCCCCGCCGGCATGACACAGGGTTAATTGCGGAGGACATAGCAAAATCATTTATCCCATTTTGGGGGGAGGCCATAAACTCCTGGAATATACAAAGACTGTCCAGGATATTAGAAAAAACGATTAATGGAACAACTGACATATTATATAATATGACATTAGAAGAAAAGGCAGTTAGATTATTGACACTTCAAAATAGAATGGCTCTTGATATAACCTTGGCTGACCATGAAGATGTGTGTAAAATCGTGGGGTCAGCGTGCTGTGTATTTGTAAGTGATTCCTCCCCTATGATTTTTGAGGCAATCAAGAAATTGCACATTTTGAGTTCTGACATTCATACCACGACAGGCGGTTGGGAGCTGAATATAAGTTCATGGTTTTGGGAGCTACTGTGCTCATGTGGATGGAAACTAATTGCAATTCTAGTAACATTAATTGGAATCATCATGACATGTTGTTGTCGCATACACTGCCTGCCAAACCTTTGCTTTGAAATAACAAATGAATGTGTACACATGGTAACAGAAAAAAGAACTTCCAAGTTGAATACGAATGCAAACAACGTAATAGAAACAATGAAAGAATTCATGTCCATTAATATTGATGATGACAATTACAACAGCATGAATAGTTCAGAACTAGATACATGGTCAGAGGAAGATGCGATGGATGGATGATGCTCTTGGCTTACGGCCAAAAGGAGGGTTTGTAAGTCTAGAAACTGCCCTAACGAAGTATAGAAGGTATATTATGTTGGCCGAAAACCAATCGCATCATATGCCCTACATCACCAATAGGGAATAATCAGCATAACCATAGGGTGTCCATTTTGTGCTGTAACATCCACCATTTGCTTTCCTTTCCTTTCTGTTCAACGCTTTGCAAAATGTATTTTATTCTGAAAGCTCATGCACAGATCGAGGCCACAGTCTACATGTTGAGAGACCGGCCCAGACAGAAATGCCAAACAGTACAGAAATACATTGTGTTCCTCCCTCACAAGTCCTTGAAGGCGAGCAGAGAGGCATTTAATCAGCTGCCCAGGTGCCGGCCGGTCTCGCTGAAACTGTAGAAACAGGCCGTTAAACATGAATTATACTTTCCTAGCTGCCCCCCTTCAGGGCTCTCCTTAGATCAGGCTGACCCCTAGTTCACGAATAGAAACCAGTAGATAACACTCTTTGGAATGTGTCTCTCCTACGAACACAGTATCCCTGCTGAACAAGTGCCTTATGTTCTTCATAACAAAGAAAAAATTCTGCTTACTGCAAATTGCAACTGTTGCTAAAACGAGTAATATAGATTAGGTAAGAAACATGTCATAATGTGTCATATTTGTCATAATTGTCAATTACCGAACCCTAGCTCAAGCAGATACATTATGGGTGGTTTTGATGTGTCACAAAGAGATTGTATGATTGTCTTTTTATATATATGATACTGTTGTAGAATGTTCGCTCTCTTGCGTCTCACAAGGTCTGGGTGACACACGTTGCGAGACGTTCGACCCAGTCAGCCGACTGAGAATATATTTGCTTTGCAATAAACCCTAGTACTTGGAAATTGAACCTTGTGTCTGTCGTATCACTATTATATGGTGATTGTTCCTTGTTTCCATATGCGAAGGGTCTTCAGGGCCTAGCATAGTGTGTTCAAATGGGGTTCCCTGATAGTAAGTGCTGTCAAAAATCTAGAGTCTGGGTGAAGTGGAATGGAAAAGAAGGCATTCTTGAGGTCAATGACTGTGAAATACTTTGCCTTTGTTGGAATATTGCACAGTATTGTAGCAGGGTTCGGTAACAGGGGAAACTCTGCTTCAACTACATTGTTAAGAGGGTGTAAATCTTGTATAAATCTCCACGACCCACCCTTTGATTTCTTTATCAGGTATATTGCGGTGTGGCATGGCAATATGGATCTCTGTATCATGCCCTGCTGCCATAGTGCATTTAGGGTCGAGTAGATCCCCTGATCTGCTTCTCTGGACAATGGGTAATGTTTTGCTTGGGGCAGCCCCTTCTTTTAACTTCATCTTTACAGCCCCAACCCCTTTTAATACCCCAACATCATGGGGCCCTTTCGTCAATAGTTTTTATGGAAACCTTTTGAGATCCTCATTTGTGTATTTTCTTCCCCTCTTTAACAGTTGTGTGAGCATCTGTGATCCTAATGTGTGTATTTTCTTCCCCTCTTTAACAGTTGTGTGAGTATCTGTGCCAGTTTTTCTACTACTGTTTCTGGGCAGGGTATTTGTAGCTGGAATACCATCTCTCCCCCCTCCTCTCCATCATAGAACAGTTGTTCATCTCTTACTCCTGTTACTGTCAGTGTTGGTTCAATGCATAATAATTTACGCCATTGCATGTTGTCATCGTCCATCCCACAATGAATCACCATGTTTTTGCGTATCACTTTCTCTTCAAGCTGTAGCACTACCATGGTGCCTTTCAAGTCTTCCTTCTGGTACTGTGGTTGAAATAAGAAGTCTGATGCCAATCAGAACACCTTCCCTCATATTCTGTCATCTTCTTTGCTTTCCCCCCCTTTATCCTCTCTATGTCGGGGGTTCATTCATTGCCCTCTCCATCACTCAAATGTTCCCCTACTTCTTCCCCATCTGAGACAATACTACCATTGTCCCCTCCTTCTGTCTCTTTCTCCCCCTGTTCTTGTTCCTCATCGTCCAGTCTGAATGTGATCCTCCCTGACAACCATTCCTTTCCATCCCCCTTGTCCCCTCTCTCTTCATTCTTTCTCTGTACCTTCTGTTCGATCACCCTCTATGCTTCATTGAATAATGCATCCACCAGTTGTTGTTTGTTCTTCTCGATGTCCGCAAGGTATTTCCTCTCACCCCTTTTGTGTGCATCTTCCCGTTGTCTGTCTTTTTCCTTCTTTTTCCCTGTCATCGCTCTTTCCCCCTCTGGATGTTCCCGCTGTGGGTTTGTGTAACCCGCCGTGGGCCATAATGCTTGATAGACACCATAGGGTGGGGGTGGCGAGCTTGACCCATCCCCCTCCTCTGTCCCCTCTCCCTCCTTCTTCATTGGCTCCACTTTATTTTCCTCATAAAGCCTCCAAAGCGCCAATATATTCTGCCTGCTCTTTAACTCAGCCTTTATATTTTGCTAGTAAATATGAGAACATATTTTTGATTATTTTACTATTGAACGTTGCCTCCCTAGGCCACGCACCGAAACACTGACTGCAGTCTCCTGGACCCACTGACAGATATGCTTTGATATTTTATCGCGATATTGAGGTACCTTATTGCACATGTGGTCGAGGGGGCTATCTTGATAGGCCATGAACTCCTGTCTTTTGGCTGCCCCTCCTCTACAAGCTAATTTCCCTAGGCACCCCCGCCACTTCTCCTTTCCTTTCTTTCCCTTTTGTTTTCCTTCCCTGTCCGCTTTTATTCCTGTCTCCCTACAACACACACACTCACCCTCAGTCACCTGTCTCCCCCTTATTTCTCCCTATCTCTCCGGCCTTCTTCACAGGCCCACCCACTCACTCACATCTGACACACTGGCCTTTCACTATGGGATAGTAAGAGCACAGACCTCTCCACAGGCTCACCTTCCCCTATGTTAGGAAAGTTGAGCTCCAATTCACATCCACATAAATAGGTTACCAGTAGTAGTCAAAAAAAGAGCATACACCAGGCATGGCGTAACACTGTTTATTACAGCTGGGAAAGCACAAATCAAACAGAAAAGTGGAACAAAACTGGTTGATGAGAGCTGGAAAACTGGCTCACAGCGGACAGCACTTTTATACCGCTAATACAATGTGTATCCAGTTAGAAACTGTTGCAGTTCAAACTTTACTTCTTCTTGGTTTTCAAGAACCTGCCTGGAGGGCTCCATCTGTCAGAGAGGTAAGGACCTGCATGTCTTATTTTCTGTCTCCATTAATCCTCCAGGCAGTCCTGTCATAGAGACATGTGTAGCCTTCCATAAGTCATGATGAAAATTCATGAGGACATTGTCCCCAGAAGAGATGACAACTGTCTGACTGTTGGATGTGGAATGATTCTTCTCAGGGTTATCTTATGCTGGACAGATACAAACCTTTCTTGGGATGGATACATGTCTCCTTCGGTGGTATCAATGATTGTTTCCAGATGTTGAAATTTCTATGAAAATATCAATATGGATTTGTTATTATTTTCCACCAAATTGACATGCAAGACCATGTGGATATTAACTCTGAAATATTTCTTACTGTTTTTGTGGACACATGGAGTAAATAGTGCAGCTGAAAAGGCCATCTGAGGAAGATGAAAGCAATTTCCAACCTGTGCTTTGCATCCCGTACCTGGTCTGGAATGGAAGCAACATACAACTGGAGGAGTCAAGGTCAAATGGTCATTTTACAAAACCTTCTCCCATAGAGACACCTTTTAACTAACTACGGTAGAGTCAAAGAGTGTGCAAAACAAAAGCGGTTGCAATCAAGTTTTATAAACCACAGATGCCATTCACTAGCAGGAGACCATTCTAGAGGAAATGCCCAAAAAATGGATGCCAGCCGACAAGGAGCACAGCCACAAAAGCAGAAGCAGCAGAATACATTTTGTGCAATCGAGGATCCAAGGAGAATTGTAAAATAAGAAGCAGAGCTATCAAGCTCAAAGAAGCGTGAAGACCTGTCAGTGCCTCTGAGGAGAATGAGAGTGAGGAGCACCAAGAAAAAAGAAACACAAACTCAAGGTGTAAAGCCAACTTGTGCAGAAGGAAAAGACAACCTAATGCCAGATAGCATTAGAAACTGATTGAACCCCGAAAAGCTGAATTGTGGGAAATAGGAATTAGTACCAAAAGCCCAAGCAGTAAAGCTTACCAGAAGAGCCAGAGAAGACAAACCGAGTTTTGTGGGAAACTGTATATTAATGCCCTAACGGGACAAGAAATGATTTGCACATTGAAACACTAAATTAAACCACTTGC
Source organism: Ambystoma mexicanum (assembly GCF_040938575.1). NCBI lineage: Eukaryota > Metazoa > Chordata > Amphibia > Caudata > Ambystomatidae > Ambystoma > Ambystoma mexicanum. The sequence continues at coordinate 436,840,188 of NC_090937.1, forward strand.
ACTTTGAAACGTTTAATTGTGGGAAACAAAGTAATAATGTCCATAGCAAAACAAGAAAGTAGTTGAACAATGAACATCTCAACTGTGATAAAATAAGCACTACTAATGGTAGAGAAAAACAATACAAATGTAATATTCACCAGCTGACTTGTAGGAGAGATCCAATACCCACACCGAAATGAGGGAGTATGTAAATATTGAAAATGTGCAATTCTGGGAAAGTGTAATACTGGCCCCAGAATATACAGAGAAAACATTTAAATAAAAGAACACTGCTTGGTAGCATCAACACAAGTCAGAACAAAAGGACTCAGTGGTCTGATCGAGAATGGACAAAGCCAGATATTTATTACCTGTTTGCAAACCTCATAAACGAAGAGCACCCAATTATCCCACGGCCCAAACTAACCCAACCCGATTCCAATTCACAATCACTATATATCTACCCACGGTCTGGCCCCTCATACTATACATTTTTTCCATTTGACATCTCATGTCCCCGAGGCATAACGATAACCTTTCTTGTATATTTCCATAGTCTGCCTTCAGTTTCCATCACATCTCTCATCACATGATCCTGTACTTTTGGGTCTATCGTGCTGGTCAGGTGATATCCGGTGTCCACCTCCTCAGATGAGGGGCATAGGGCTGCCACCCACTGATGCACTTCGGGCCAAGAATAGGTTTCCATGGTTCTAACCGGTATACGACAACAGAATTAGAAAATGCCAATCAAGTGTTCTTTTTTACGCTGTAACCCCATAGGTTCCTGAAAGCGCTGGATCAGCAGCACTACTGTGCATGTCCTTTAGAGAGCCCTCAGGGTAAGTATTGCCTAAAGCCAATAGATATGGATGTCCCTGTGTATTATCTGCTAGAATAATAATACAAATAACCAACACTCGGATATACATATAAAGAGAGTGACACGTAAGGAATTCCAACATATTTCCAGACTCTTCCTAAAACATTGTCTACCTTCATTTATAATCACTCTTCACAGCATGCCTTTATGACACCATCATAACACAAGTCTTGCTCCCTTTCTGCATGGTGTTTTCAAATTTCACAATAGGAAACAAAGTCAAGAATCAAGTGGGATTACAAAAATGTTTTTTCTTTCTGAAGATGATTCAAACAAAGACCTGAGAAAGCTGTGATTATTTGTTGGAAGTTAGCAGATTATTTTAATTGTTATTATTATTATTATTAGGTTCTTTATTGAGTGTGAATCTAGCTTAAGGAAGCAACAGAGAAATGTACAATCATAGCGGGAAGAATACAGTGAGAGAAGCAGAGAAGCACAGGAGTGAGGAGCTAACAACAGGGGAGGTGGAGGGTGGGCAATTTGTGAACACGGGATCTAGAAACAACCAAAGGAGGGAATTGTGGGCATCAGATCACCTAGTCTATGGTAGGGAGTGGAGGGTGTGTGGACCTAGGTAGTAGGGATTAGCCATTCCTTGAAGAGGAGGGTATTGAACGCCTTCCTGAAGTGTAGACAGTTTGATGTTGTTGGGGAGGAAGTTCTAGGGTCTTAGGGGGTAGACAAAGAAAGCCTGTCTTCTAGTTATTTCCTTCCTGCACCAGTGGAGTTCAAGTCTGCACAAGTCTTTGCTTCTGGTGGATCATACACCTCCAAAGATGCTGAGTTCCTCAGTGAGGTAGCTTGGGGACTTCAGGGTCCCAGCTTTGTTGATGATGCAGCAGGATTTGAAGATGACACAGGTTTCCAGTGGGAGCCAGTGCAGTCTGATCGGGTTGGGTGATGTTTTTGAATCTGTAGAGTCCTTTGATGAGTTGTGCTTCAGCATGCAGGACACATCTCCTGGGTGCCAGGGTAGTCGCGGAAGGCCTTCCAAATGGGCATTGCCACCATTCAGGTGGGAGAGGGCCAAGGCTTGGAGAGCAGATCAGAAGTTGTATTCTAGGATGAAGGGCTTGATATCCTGCAGGAGAGAAAGTTGGTACTGAGCTGTCTGTGTTTTACTTCTATGTGCTATTTGAAGTAGAGGTGTCTGTCAATGTCAAACCAAAGGACTTTGGTGCAATTGGCCAGCTGGGGTGTGGAGCCCTCGAGGTTCATAGCAGACAGCCAGGTCTAGATGTCAGGGTGTTCGCTATTGTTGGCCAGCAGTAGGATCTCACTCTTGGAGGAGTTGAGCTTCAGGTAGGCATTAGACATTTACAAATGGATCAAAGAGAAGTACTACTTGAGCCTTTGGATGTCGGTGATGGAGGATATTTTCAGGTAGAGCTGCATGTCATCTTTGCATTGGTTAATGTGTATGGTGTATGGATCTAGGAGGGTTTCAAGTGGTTTCATGTAAAGGTTAAAGATCACGGGGAGAGGGTGGATCCTTGCGCATCTCCACAGGTGATGGGTCGAGGAGGGGATCTGGACTAACCAATTTGTATAAACTGTTGGTGCTCAGCAAGGTAGGATTTGAACAAGCTGAGGATGATCTCACTGATTCAAATGCAGAGATGTAGATTGTTGGTGAGTGTCTCGTGGTATACTGTGCAGAAAGCTGCTGAGGATAAACAGGAGGCAAGGATGGCCATCATCAAGGATTTTAAGAGAATTGTCGATCACCTTGATGGTAGCCGTTTCTGTGCTACATCTGGGTCTGATGTCAGGAATGGAAGAGGTTGTTAGCTTCGATGTGTTTGAGGAATTGCATGTTTACTGCTTTCTCAAGGATCTTACCTAGGAAGGGAAGATGGATGACTGGGCATTAGTTGCTGAGGTTGTCAGGTTTCAGTGTTGCTTTCTTGAGATGTGGGAGGATTTGTCCGGTCTTGAGATTTGTCCGGTCTTGAGGGTCGAGGGGAAGGTGTCTGGAGTTAGGGAGCTGCTGGTGATTGTCAGTTAAAGGAGGAAGACTTCAGTTGGAAAGGTCTTGAGGGGGGAGGATGTCATCTATGTACAATGTGGCATTGAGGGATGGTAGGGTGGCAGTGAGGTATTCTATAGTGAGTGTCTTGAAAGTTGCCCAGGCAGTTGTGATTTTGCTAGAATGGATATGAATGTGCTATCAGTGGTGGCTTTGGTGTCTATGTGTTGGTGCATCATGCTGATCTTGTTGATGAAGAAAGAGTTGATGGTGATAGATTTTCCAATGATGTACAGTAAAGGTGGCCTCCTCTCACATTTTCTTGCCTTGGCTATTGTGTTTTTTCGTAGTAGTTTCCTGTGGCAGTGGAAATTGGTTGTCTACTTGTGGCACAGATTTCCTTAAGCAAGACGGGTTTGCATGCACTGCAACATTTTTTATCAAGTTGTTTCTTGTTTTCCGATGGTTCCTTTGTTGAGGTTGAGTTTTTTGGTGTGCCAGTGTATGGAAGGTTCAGGCTTGAAGGTTTGTTGTTTCACTGGGTCATTGTGATTGATGTTGGTTTTGAGGGTGATGGTGAGTTCTTTGAAATGCATGTTGCAGTCCCGATTTATCAGAGGTAGATCAGTGCATCTGAAGTGGAGTTTGGTAAGGTCTTCCCTGAGAGCCTCCACTGGGAAGTTCTTCAATGATCTGAAGGCTTTTTTGCTGGATTTATGATGGGTTTGCTTCACTGGTGTTGTGTGAATGCTGTCAAAGGGGTTGCCAGATGGTTTGACCAGTTGAGTGGGATTGGAGAGCTGTGATGGATGGCGGGCAGGGCAGTGATGATGAGATTGAGGATATTTTCTGTGTGTTTTTTCTTTTGTGTGCTATGTTTGGTTCAGAGTGTGGATTCAGGAGTGGATAGCTCCTTCAATCACTTGGTTGCTGGGTTACCAGGGATGTTGATGTCACCAAGGAAGATGTTTCAGGCATGCATGAAATACATGGTGGTTACCAAGACACTGAAGTCTTCAGTGAAGGAGGTGTTGGGCTTGGGAGGTCAAAGGGAAGAACTTTGCAATAGCAGTGATTCCTTACGGTGATAAATGCTAGTAACATCCTCTGCCTCTCCTTTATGGGAATGTTATATTAAGTGTGTTGGAGATCTATGGCTGCCTCCCATTCCTCTTTCAGAACGTGAAGCGTAATCTGATAAAAAAGGTGGAATTCTGAATGTGTCCACTTGTTTGCCAATCCAAGACCCAGGATTGGTCTGAAACAGTTATTTGCCCTATTTTCTACATCAGAAAGAATCTTGAATGTGCTTCTTTCCCCTTTGTCTTTCTTGGTACAGATTCTATTGCATTTTATTTAACAAGAAAGGTGCATGACTGTTGCTATAGCCTGGCCTGATCAGATGGAATGCTGACCCATTTATTATTAAGTTTAGGTGATGTTGCTTTTAGCCTCAACTCATATACCACCTTGACGATGTGGAGCATCAAATGGTCCTTTTGATGTTGGCCCAGAGCCGAGCATGATGCTTGACAACCCCTCCTACTGAGATGCTCTTGAGTCAGAGGACACACATTGAGCAGCTGGGAATATTGGGCAGGCTGACCCCTCCATGCTATGGTCAATAGTTGTGCCCCACTCCGCTGATGGTTTTGGGAACTCTGATGAAACTGATGCAGCTGATATTGCTTCTACTACTGAATGTATTGAACACTAATGATGATACCTGTCAAGGGTCTGTCTCTGGAATATCTCTGAAACTCAGTTTTCTTCTCCAGGCGTTCCGATTTCTGTTATAACTTGTGAACTGCATCATCTGCAAGGGTACTAAAGAGCACCGTACCTGAAAACAGTTGATCTTGAAGCTTTTATTTTATTTTGTTGTTCATTTATAATGCGCTTAATACCAGCAAGTGGTTTCTAAGCGGGGGATCAGGATTCGAACCTGTGTTGCGCTGCTTTGCTTTGCTTCAAAGATAAATGCGTTGCCCCTGAGCTATCCTTCTTCCCCAAGCTTTTGCTGAACATAAGAATTTAGCTCTGTAATGTTGAAACAGGATTGTCACCTGATGGAAAAACCATAGCAGTGTTATCTAGGAAACATATCTGCAATGTCAGATGAAAGTCTAATCACTTGATTTGAGAATGTCTTGTCTTCCTCCATGAACTCTAATAGATCTTCATGCTTACATTCAGGCATGGATTTTTCGCAACAGATTACTATAGGGACCTGTAGCACTGGCCAAGGAATACTCTTCCTCTTGCTGCTTTGCTGTTAAGCATACCCTCTTTCCTTTTCCACTCAGCATTTTACTTTCCTTGCCAGGTTGTGCTGAAAAGGATGACCACTTTTTTGCAACTAACAATACCATGGTAATGGGTGAATTGTGCACCATCATAAACGATAGTTCTTGGTCTGAAACTTTATATTTTGTGTCTGGCTTGGATTTGATAGTATTTACAGTCACAAGTATGAAAAAGATTCTCCAACCACCTCAATTTTCCCATAAACCAAAGGTACAAACAACCTGCAGAAGACAAATTCAAAGTCTTAAAAATGACGGATGATTGCCTGCTTATATTCAAAGTTACCTAATTCTACTTGTTCAGTATCATGCTCATTACCTCGTTAAAAGCCACAATGTCATCTGGTGAAGAGATGCTCAATTTTGGACATCACTAAGATGATGATGGGTACTCTGACAAGCCTCTAAGTGGAGTTTTGTGTCTAGATCCTTAAAAGTCCTTGGCAGTTCTTTGACTCTGGATGCTTCTTTCTTCTGAATGTATAGCTGACGGAGGACATTAGGCAGTACCGCACAGCTTCTGAGGAAAGGGGAGATCATAGTGTATCCACAGATGTTAATGTGGACTGGTGACATACGCACTGGGGAAAGATGGTGCAGTTGTGTGCCGTCCCTAGCAATTGAAGGTCTGTGTGATGTTACCTCTGATACAGATTTCTGAGCTGATAAAGGAGATGACAGCATTAAACTCGATGCTGAGAGCTCCAATGTTGCATTTAGATTGAAGTATCTCAATCAAAGACTCCAAAGGCAAATCTCTTTAAATTGGGAGCCTAAAAGTCAAACCAGCTTTAACCGCCAAAAGCCTCAGCGATTAAGTGCATGCTACCCGCAAGTTTCTCGACATTGGAGAACTGAAGTGGCCCTGGTGGGCCTCATGCAGCTGAGGGACCTGAACAGTGTCCGAAGGACATCATCTTTACCGTAAAATGGGCCTTCTCTTCTCTGGGTATCTTTGCTAGTCCTTTGGAGCCAACCACGCATCCCCATCGTCGCTTCAGTCTCTCGGCTCTCAGTCTCTTGACCTCCTTCATGGCATATCCTGTAAGACCTAGCACTCCTCAAAATGACCATCCAGAAAGTAGTACATGAACACGGTGTGCTTATTCTGCTTTGAGATCTTTGCACCACATTCAGGGCCCTTGTCAAACCGAGCATGCACACTGGAGCTGAAGTAGATCAAAACAATCCAGAATGAAATGATAAAAATAAATGGAAACTATCAGAATTCTTTGAGTTAAGTGAAAAGGTACCCCCAGACAGAAAAGAGTATTGAAGTAATCTAAGGCTACAGAGCAGTGATCCCCAACATGTAACTCGGGAGCAACATGTTGCTAGCAGCACCCTAAATCATTGCTCATCATTTGCTATGGGCCATGGTGTGGAGGCCTAGAAGGGGTTGCTGCAAAAATGAGACCTCATTAGCAGTATAGCCAGGACAGAGTCTTGGTTTGTGCGGGAAAGTTGGTCAATGAGCCTGCTGTAATTCTAGTTGGGTTGTTGTTGTAGATGCAAGATATTAGTCTTTTGCCACCATGCAAATTATTTTTCAGAACATTTCTTAATTTATTATTGCAGTGTCATTGTTAAAAACATGTCATCTTGAGATACTTTGCCCAGCAGCAAAATGTATTAATGAGCAAAATAATTGAACCATCTGCCCATGTTTGTGTCCTGGATAAAATGGGCATCTTATTTTCCTTTGTAGAGCTCGTAGGTGCATAAAGACAAATAGGTGGCATGCATATCCAACTTTCCGTTATTAAATAATCTGCATGCACTGCTTTTTGTACAAGTGAGGTTTTTGTTTAATGCCATAATGCATTGTATTTATCAGAAATATTACGTTTAGTGTCACCTATATTTATTGTTACATAGTGCTCCAGTAGAAACATTGCATCATTTGATACTCTGCCCATCTGGCACGTGGATAATAGACAGATAAGGAAAATGCATGCCACAGTATGTATAATTAATTAGCCCTATATTCAAATTCTATTCAGTTACTGATAATTCATTTAAATTAATAAGCCAGTTCATTGATCCAAATACCTAGTTAACACCGCCACACCCATCTATGAAGAGGTCTTCAAATGCTCAAGGTTTTGACAAATGTTTGCCGCTAAATCTTGTGTAAAATCTATTTTTGGAGGAGAAAAGATGCACCAAATGACTCATTAAAATGATATTTGTATTCCTAACTACCTTTTCGTCAATGTAACAGGACCAGGGTGCTTTAAAATGCACTATTTGCCATTAGATGCCAACATCATTCGTAGGATGTAACCTCCAAAGCCCCAGTGACGTAATCTGAAAAGCTTACCATGTTCTGACCAGTATTACTTATTCAATATTTATTATATTCATTTTTCTCCATTAACAGCAACATTTAAAAACATATATCATATTTCATCAAATTCACATAGAACATGCCGACAATAAAAGAGCAGCTTTAACATATTCAAACGAGATATATATGTAGATATATATAAATCTGATCATTACAATTAATTATATAAAACACAACTTCCATACATGCCTTAATATGATTAAACAAAAAAATAGGGTCCTAACCAAAACCAATGCAAAACAGAGAAACAGCGAGGAATTAACAGAACATTTACCAAATCTTCATCGACTCCCATTTTGCAGGCACACTTTCTGCTTCCTCCTGCACACCACCTTCTTTTCTTTAAGGGTGGACACATTTAAACGAACCATTAGCATCAGCCTACAATAAATATTTGTTGTGAAACTGAAGACTGCGATAATGTTTATTTAGTCCTACCATAGTTTCGTTTTGAACAACTTGACTTGCCCAATCTGGCTAAAAATATCTTAGTGACCATTCAATTTCTTCAACATTTCTGGTAAACAACCACTTAGTTTCATATGAGGTTAAAGGCTATTGCAAATTTCTTTTGCTAGACTTGAACCTGGTCTAGATAACTATTCGGTACTCTAAATTAAAATGTTCTATTAGCAGTCTTAAGTTAATTACATTTTTGTTTTGTGTGGCAATAATGTTTCCACCAACTGAGCGGCAATATTTGCGGCCCGAAGATAGATGTTGCTCATCATTTCATTTGATATTCAAACTTTGCACGTTGCGTACAAAAGGTTGGGGGCTCCTGCTTTAAGGCAACAGGGTTCATGGTTCCTCTGACTGCTAGCGGAGAAAATTAATGAAAGACTAACTCACACTCCAGTGCATTGTGGTGCACTATAAACTAGTCTTTTTTAAAGGCAGAGGGACAAATCCTGAAATATAAAAAAGCATGCAAATCCGAGATACACCACAGACGTGCCACAAATGCACCAGAAATAGATGTGCCACATTCACAGATGTGCACTTCTCATAGATGCACAACTTCGAAAAAGAAGTGCAAGATGGGTGCAAATTGAGAGGAAAGAATGCAACTACACCAAATTAAGCATGCAAAGGAGTTGCATGACACACAGAAAGAAAATATGCACTAAAATCATTCACAAAACCAGACCATAGAATTTGCGCCAAAAAATACCTCTTACAAACATTGAGCATGTGTCCCAGAGAATAGTGCAATTAATTTGTCCAACCAAAGAAGCACATAGGTCACCCCAATCATACCTAACAACACAGTATAAAGACCCAACACAGAGATACATACATATCCCCAAAATGGCCAATCTAGTCGGTATCCTGCTTCTGCGCCAACTGATGAGGGGGAGGAAAATGAGTAGGGAAAGGATCTACAGGTGGAAGATAACTCTTCCAAATGACTGATGATGAGGTCACCCAGAGGTATCGCTTCCCACCCCACCTTAAACTGGAGATAATGAATCAGTGGGAGGAGGCCCTTACCACATCCACCATGCGAGGCCATGACATACCTCCACTAGTGAGGGTACTCTCAGCTTTGCATTTATTCACAACCGGTTTTTTTCCAGAGGACCAGTGGTATCACCTCGAGGATCTCCCAGTCCTCAAAGTCAAAGGCAAAACACCAGGTCCTGCAGGTGATCCTTACATCACAATATCCCATGATGCATGCACAAGGACTGCCATAGTGAGGGCTTTCTATGACAAAGCCAGGGGTGTGTGGAGGCATTGATGGTACGCATGATGCCTTCATATCCGCTGGAGGATACAGAACATCTATGCAGAAATCTACAAAACAGCATTTCATTAATGTACAAATTGTGTTCAAGTGAGGTGCAACGTGTGGCTGACAGGGCTATTAAATATGATACTTGTGCATGAATGATGATTGATCTACCTGGCTATGGGCCACTTATTCTAACTGACATGCACGTGGCCTCATAGGCATGCCACCCATACAACATACAGCATGTAATTTAAATACAATACACCCATGTCCCTGTTCTGTTGCCAGAAAACTGTCAAACAACTGGACCGATCCTGAACACAGGTAATGTCAGAATTCAGAATGCATGGCATTTTCACATACACTTTTCAGACACCTACCAACTCCCTGTGTACATGAACCAGGTGATGTACCAAAGAGCATTCGCACTTTACAAATGTGTGATAGCCGCTCTTGTCACATGAAGAGGGGTATGACCAATCCATTGGCATAACAGAGCACATCGTGGAAGAGACAGACAACATTGGTGCTCAAATCAAATCTTTTGGTCTTCACATTAGGCATTGGTCCGGAACAAAGAACAGTAACAATTAAAGCAGGAAAATAGCCATTAGGACAAAATCATGAACATGAACAGATGGATTGTGCACACTAGCTTAGACATACATTCATTTTTGCATATGGCACATACTTCCCCTCAGAGATGCAGCAAGCTGTGTTAGTCCTTTCCCTCTTACCAATGGAGCAGGTGGCATGTTGGACAATATAGCATCACTTGGTGGATGCTGGTCATCTGATACCACACTTGGAGTAGAACTCCGATCGGAACCAGTGAACATTGTAGCCACATATCCTTCAATAGCTACATCAATGCTATTAGTGGCTGCAATGCTTTCAGCATGCTGGCGCATATGAAGTCATATCCATCTCTGTGCCATGCACTGTGTGCTGCTTCTCATTCCAGCCAATTCATCCGATGTTGCCCTAGCTCCTCCTGTATTTTTCATCACCTCCTTCTGCCAGCTCCTGCTCTCCTCTTGGAACATCTGGAATTCCATCTCCATGGCCCACCTGCAATCCACAATATCTCTTGAGACACCCTTTAGGTCCTCCTCCAGAGTGCTCCTGATGGAAGGGAGCTGGGTGTATGCTGTGACTTGGAGTCTCCACATTTCTTCCTCCCATGAGTTGTATGGTGTTGCATGTGGCCTATTTGTGCGTGCATCTGAGTGTTATCCTTTGCTGTCGCTGGTTGGTTGGCTGTCATGATGCCTACCCCTGGGGATCCAGATCAAGTCCAGCAGCCCCGGAAGCAGGCATCAAGTTATTCCAAGCAAGCCCAACAACCCCTGCTAGGGGCCATTTGGGTGCAGTCCTGGCGTCTTTGGCGCCAGGCTCATATGGAGAGTCAGTCCGGGCGCCACAGGCGCCAGGCTCATAGATTAAAACTCACCTGATGCAGACCATGCTGCAAACTTATCTGATGCAGACCATGCTGCAAGAGCTCCAAGTCAAAAGAGGCTTGGAAGGGACTACTTTACCTAGGCACTATTTTTTACTCGGGTGGGGTCGGGGAGGAATACTTACCTGGGACTACTTTGGAGGCTATTTAAACCACGCCCGAAGAGCAGCACACGCTTCGCGTTATTCTGCATCCAGCAGCGTAACGCTCACCGTGCCTGCAAGTCTGCATCCAGTTTTCTGCCATGCCCGCCTCGAGTCTGGAGCACCTAGAAAAAAGGGAGAAAGAAGGAGAAAAGGTTAGAACAAGAGCAATACCTTTGATCCTTACCTGAATTCCCGATCCACCGCGCCTTCGAGCTGGAAGAAAGAAGTTATTTTATGCGTGTCGCCTTGCCTGCTGCAGCGCCGCGCTGAACTCACCGGCCTTCGCAGCATCTTCACTATCCACTGCATCCTTCTGCATGTTCCCGCCGCACTCTGGCACCTAAGGGGGACACAAGAACAGCAAGGTGAGCCAAGGGAATAAACAGAGGCAATATTAGTTATTCCCCATAGACTTACCTGATTTTACCGCCGGGGGTACTATTCCTCTTCACGGGTCAGCGCAGCCTCCACCGCATCTTTGCCATACCCCGGCCCCTAAGGGGAACAAAAGGACAGCAAGGCGAAACAAAGGGACAAACAAGGGGAATCCTCCTCACCACAATAGACTTACCTAATTTTACCGCCGGAGGCATTTTTCCCCGAGACTTCATAATTTCTCTCAGTACCTGAATAAGGGAGAAAGCAACAGGTTACATACTGACATTATTTTATCGAACTGTGTTGGATCATACAAATCCTTACCTGAATGTTACCGGTTGCCACGAGGAACACTTCGCTAGGGTCAAGCTTCAACCTGCAAGGAATCGGACAAGAGTGAAAGTCAGACATTTGATGTAACGCTCACCTGACTCTCACGGAGGCGCTGGCCTGGTTCGCGCTGCTGTGACCTCTTCTAAGGTGATGCGCAGGGTTCGGAAGACGGACTAGACCGGGCCCCCAAATCTGGCTTGTCTGGCTCGCAGAAGTATCCTTCTGTAGGCGAAAATAGGGGATTAACTGTCTGCGGGGTAATGCAATCAGCCTCCCACTTTCCCCTCTCACCCTCCTCGAAACCCTCTGTGATTCCTCGTAGCGTCTCACCTTAGGGTCTGGAAGGACGAGCTCTCCATCCTGCTTCTGATGCAGGGACGCGTTGGTATCCAGTTACTTCACTGGATTTTCGGATTGGTGAGAACCAAACTTGCTTGGCTTCCAGGTAAGTTTTTGATAAGAGGTTCCCCTTGTGTCCATGCATTAATGTACTAAAGCTAGTGTCTTTTTCCCCATAGGGGCCGGGGTACGGAATGCCGGGGAACAGGCACCGACCCGAGATGAGAGGTGAAATCCTTGTAGAAATCAGGTAAGTCTTTAATGAGCGTTTTTTGGTAATGTCTTTTCATTCGCTCATTAACGCTGATGTCTCTTTTTCCCCTTAGGGGCCGGGGTCCGGAAATGCCAGGATGCGGCGCGGACCCGAAATGAAGAGGGAATGAATCAACAGGTAAGTCTTAACATGGAGATTTAGCTTTCCTTATTCCCTTCTCTCTCTCACCTTTTGTTCTGGTCTTTTTCTCCCTAGGCGCTGGGGCGTGACTGCGAATCCGGATGATCGCTGCTGAACATGGAGGCGCCCTGTAAAGGTGAGTGGAATGCGGCGCTGCAGCAATCGACGCGATGAGCTTTTAAATAAAAGTCTTCCTTTTCAGGATTGTCGGCGAGATGTCTCCGGGATGCGGATTTAGCAGGTAAGGACTTTTCTTTCTTCTGTTCTCTTCTTCTCTTCCTTTGCAGGTGATCCAGGATGCTGGCAGGCGTGGCAGAAGTCAGGATGCAGGAGCAGACACGGTGAGCGTCCAGCTGCTAGATGCAGAACAACGCGAAGCACGTGTGGCTGTTCGGGTGGGGTTTAAATAGCCTTGGAAGAAGTTCCTGGTATGTATCCTTCCTCCAATCCTTCCCCGACCACGCCTGGATGGTAAATTAGTCCCACAGGTAAAGTAGTTCCTTTCAGGTCTCAAGGAGGCCGGGATCCTGCAGCATGGTCTGCATCAGGTAAGTGCACCCACGCACTTCCATAATGAGCCTGGCGCCATAGGCGCCAGGACACTGTCCAAAGGGCCCCTATATGGGGTTGCTGGGTCCTTCCTTGGGGACTGGATGTCTGCTTTCGGGGACGCAGGGCTTGAACGGTTCCCCGGGAGCGGGCATCATGACAGCACTCCCCCCCAAGGCCCCTGCCAAGGTTGTTCCCTCCGGGGGTTTTGGTTTGTCTGGGAAGAGTCGGTGGAATTTCCTCACTAATCGAGGTGCATGCACATGGTCGCTGGGTTCCCACGACCTCCCCTGAGGTCCGTACCCCTTCCAATCAATTAGGTACAACAGTTTTGACCTAAACATTTTTGAGTCTAAAATGTTCTTCACTTCGAATTCGGGTTCCCCATCTATTAGAATAGGTTCTGGTGATTTGAGTAGTCGGGTTCCGGGTACCACTGGTTTCAGAAGTGACACGTGAAAAACAGGGTGAATTCGCATACTAGCTGGTAAATCAAGTTTAACAACCACTGGGTTAATTATTGCCGTAATAGAATAAGCTCCCAGATATTTTGGGTTAAAAGTTCGAGGCCCTTTGAGTGGTAAATGTCTGGTAGCTAACCACACTTGATCCCCAATCTGATACGGAGGTGCTTCACTCCGATGTAGATCAGCATTCTCATTGTATTTTCTCTTGGCTTTTTTGTAAATGCGTAGTTGCCTCTTTGAAGGCTTGGGTAATTGTAGATGTTCTACTGCAGGCATTCCGAGGTTCTGAGGTTAGTCAAGGTTTGAGGTTCGAGGGTGATGCCCAAACAAAGTATAAAAAGGACTGTGGCCAGTTCCAGAGTGTACCGAATTATTATATGCGTATTCGGCTATCCAAAGAATGTCTTTCCAGTTGCTTTCAGATTGCTGTAACATATACTGTAAGTATTGCTCAAGGGTCTGATTTGTCCTCTCGGTCTGACCATCGGTCTGAGGGTGGTGACTGGTCGATAATCTTACGTCGATCTGCGCCATTTGACAACATTTGCGCCAGAAGTGGGAAATTAATTGGCTTCCCCGGTCAGAGATTAGTATAGATGGGAATCCATGTAGCCGAACAATATTTTCGAGGAATTCTTTGGCTAGGACAGAAGCTGAAGGTAAACCTTTCAAAGGAATAAAGTGGGCCATTTTGGAAAACAAATCCACAATTACTAGAATAGTATTGTACCCCGAACAAGGAGGCAGGTCCGTAATAAAATCCATTGATAGCGTGTGCCAGGGTGCTGGCGGTATGTCTAGAGGTTGAAGGAGACCGGCTGGTCTTTTCTTTTGACTTTTATTTTGGGCGCAAACACCACAGGACATCACAAAACATTTAACATCTTTTCGCCAAGAGGGCCACCAAAATTGTCGTTTCACCTTTTCCTCTGTCTTGGCAATACCGGGGTGTCCCTCTATTAATGCATCATGATAACCGGAAATAACTAGTTCGTGTAATTCCTTATGTGGCAGGAATAAGCGTCCTTGGAAATAAGGTAAACCATTATCTATGGTAAAGTCTGATCCCTTTTGTATCCAATCCTGTAAGGTTGTAGGGTCCAGGAGTTGTTTCACTCTGGCTTGAATGTCTTCAAGCGTCTGTAACAAAGTCATGCCTAGAATCCTCTGTTCGGGAATTATTGGCACTGGTTCTGAGTTTGTATCAGATTCTCCCATTCCAATTCGGGATAAGGCGTCTGCTTTGCCATTCTTGCAGCCAGGGCGATAGGTAATCACGAAATCAAATTCAGTGAAAAACAAAGCCCATCGGAGCTGCCGTGATGACTGAGCCTTGGCGGTTTTCAAATACTGTAAATTCCGGTGATCAGTGATCACTGTGATGGTATGTCGAGCGCCAAGCAGATAATGCCGCCAGGCTTTAAAAGCAGACTTAATGGCTAACAGTTCTTTGTCCGTGATTGCATAATTAACCTCGGGTGCCGAGAATTTTCTGGACCAAAATGCTACGGGATGCAGTTGGTTGGTTTCGGGATCTCTTTGGGACAGGACAGCTCCCATGGCTAGGCTGGATGCGTCAGTCTCGATGACATAAGGGAGATCTGGACGCGGGTGTTTCAATATAGGTGCGGAGGTAAACTTAGCTTTTAAATCCTGAAAGGCCTGCTCGGCTTCTTCAGACCATTCAAAACGTTTATTTTTCCTCAAGAGTGCAGTAATGGGTTGTACCACGCGTGAAAATTCCGGGATAAACCTGCGATAGAAATTGGCAAAGCCGAGCATGCTTTGAACCCCTTTTACAGAGCTAGATGATGGCCATTTGAGGATGGCATCCACTTTTCTTGAGTCCATTCGGACTCCTTTGGGTGTCAGGATGAAACCTAGAAACTCGACTTCTGTGCTATGGAAAACACATTTCTCCAATTTAGCAAATAGTTTGTGTTGGCGCAGTTTTTCAAGTACTGCCCTGACGTGTTTTCTGTGATCAGATTCCGAAGAGGAGTACACCAGAATGTCATCGATATATACGACAACACAAACATCGATGAGTTCCCGAAGGACATCATTCATGAAGTATTGGAAGGCAGCCGGCGCGTTACACAATCCGAAAGGCATCACCTGGTACTCGAATAATCCGTATTTAGTACGGAAGGCAGTTTTCCATTCGTCGCCTTCTTTAACTCGTACCAGATGATAAGCCCCCCGGAGATCTAACTTGGTGTATATGCAAGCGTCCTTCACCTGGTCAAGGAGTTCAGGGATCAGAGGCAGAGGATAATGGTTTTTAACCGTTATCTGGTTCAATGCGTGGTAATCGATACAAGTTCTAAGGTCGCCTTCTTTTTTGGGCATGAAGAACAAAGCCGAGGATGCCGGGGACTTTGACGGGCGAATAAAACCATTAGCTAGGTATTGATCCAAATATTGTCTCAAATGCAGATTCTCAGGTTCGGTAAGGGGATAAATCCTGCTACAAGGGGGTTGTGCACCGGGCACCAGATCGATTTGGCAATAATACGATCTGTGAGGAGGTAACGTGTTGGCCTGTTCCTTTTGGAAGACGTCCTGAAAGTCTTGGTAGTCCGGAGGTAGTTGCATGGAGGCAGAGGTTACAGATGCTAGATTAATCTTCAGGTTTTCTGGGTAGCAGGTTTGTGTACAATCCGGGAAGGTTATTCTCTTAGCTCGCCAATCAATTCGAGGATTATGTGTCTCTAGCCAAGGGATTCCAAGAATAACCTGAAACTGTGGAGCCTTGATTACATCAAACACAACACCCTCCCGATGGCCGTCGGGACCAATAAGAGTCACCTCAGTAGTGGAATGTGTTACCGGTCCAGAGGCAATTTCAGTTCCATCGACTGTGGTGATGACATCTTTGCTGGTTTTAGGATGGAGAGGGAGGTTAATCCTAGAGACCAATTCACGATCCACATAGTTTCCAATAGCCCCACTATCAATGTTTGCCTTTATTGCATGCAACCGCTTAGGCTGTTCTGGATCTACGAGAACCATTGGCACAATGAAATGGGAGGTCTGAGAGTTAGTTTTCAAGCTCGGCAAGCGGACCCCTACACTTGTCGGGCGGAGTCGTTTCCCGAAACAGAGTCTTCATGGTTTTTATCAGCGGCTCCTACCGCCTTTCGGGCGGTTTTGCCGGCAATCTCGTAGAAAGTGTCCAGAATTCCCACAATAAAGACATAATTTTAACTGCCGCCTCCTTTCACGTTCCTTTTGAGTTAAGGGTCCTTTAACCCCTCCAATTTGCATAGGCTCAGAGACATCAACTCCCTTGGGATTAGCATGGGTCTTGACCAACACCCGGGTCTCAAACCTGGAACGATCTGCTTTTCTGTTTTGAAGTCTGTGATCCAATTGGACCACTAAGTCTATATACTCTGTGCATTCTTGGGGCGGATTTACAACTTGGGACAAGACATCTTTAAGTTCTCCGCGTAGGCCTCGATAAACAACGTGACTCTTTTATCCTCTGGCCATCCCGTTTCCACAATTAGTCTATTAAAGGTTGCAATATAGGATAGGAGGTCCTGATTGCCCTGTCGCAGGGATAGAAGTTCGTCATCCAGAGCCTGCCCCTGAGAGTGGCGAGCAAATAGCTTTTCCATGCTTGCTTGAAACCATTGAAAATGACGGAGAATCGGGTCATCTTGAGTAACCAGTGGAACTGACCAATCGGCAGCGCAGCTGCTGAGATATGACAATACAAAGGCTACCTTGGTCTGATCATTAGGGAAGGCCCCAGGTCTGCATAGGAAGTGCAAACGACACTGATTCATGAATACAGCGAATCGTTTGGGGTCCCCAGCAAAGCGTTCGGGTGGGGCCAGCGGCATGTTTCCAGGTAGATTAATCTGCACAGGGTTACAGGAAACCACAGGAGCGGGGTTCCCTCCGGAACCGGGTAGAGGAGTTTGCCCAGCTTGACCTTGCAAAAGCTGTCTGGCCAGGTCATCAGTTCTTTCATTTTATATTATTAATTCCCTCCTGAGGGCATTAGTCTCTTGACGAGCAGTATGTACTTCGGCCCGTAATTCCCCCAGTAATTGGGCCAACTGATCAGTCTCAGAACTTTCCATAGCGCCTGGGTGGGAATTTGTAGGAAGGCTTCGCGTTCTGTAACGCTTACCTGACTCCCACGGAGGCGCTGGCCTGGTTCGCGCTGCTGTGACCTCTTCTAAGGTGATGCGCAGGGTTCGGAAGACAGACTGGACCAGGCCCCCAAATCGGGCTTGTCTGGCTCGCAGAAGTATCCTTCTGTAGGCGAAAATAGGGGATTAACTGTCTGCGGGGTAATGCAATCAGCCTCCCACTTTCCCCTCTCACCCTCCTCGAAATCCTCTGTGATTCCTCGTAGCGTCTCACCTTAGGGTCTGGAAGGACGAGCTCTCCATCCTGCTTCTGATGCAGGGGCGCGATGGTATCCAGTTACTTCACTGGATTTTCGGATTGGTGAGAACCAAACTTGCTTGGCTTCCAGGTAAGTTTTTAATAAGAGGTTCCCCTTGTGTCCATGCATTAATGTACTAATGCTAGTGTCTTTTTCCCCATTGGGGCCGGGGTACGGAATGCCGGGGAACAGGCACCGACCCGAGATGAGAGGTGAAATCCTTGTAGAAATCAGGTAAGTCTTTAATGAGCGTTTTTTGGTAATGTCTTTTCATTCGCTCATTAACGCTGATGTCTCTTTTTCCCCTTAGGGGCCGGGGTCCGGAAATGCCAGGATGCGGCGCATACCCGAAAGGAAGAGGGAATGAATCAACAGGTAAGTCTTAACATGGAGATTTAGCTTTCCTTATTCCCTTCTCTCTCTCACCTTTTGTTCTGGTCTTTTTCTCCCTAGGCGCTGGGGCGTGACTGCGAATCCGGATGATCGCTGCTGAACATGGAGGCGCCCTGTAAAGGTGAGTGGAATGCGGCGCTGCAGCGATCGACGTGATGAGCTTTTAAATAAAATCTTCCTTTTCACGATTGTCGGCGAGATGTCTCTGGGATGCGGATTTAGCAGGTAAGGACTTTTCCTTCTTCTGTTCTCTTCTTCTCTTCCTTTGCAGGTGATCCAGGATGCTGGCAGGCGTGGCAGAAGTCAGGATACAGGAGCAGACACGGTGAGCGTCCAGCTGCTAGATGCAGAACAACGCGAAGCACGAGTGGCTGTTCGGGTGGGGTTTAAATAGCCTTGGAAGAAGTTCCTGGTATGTATCCTTCCTCCAATCAGGTATGTATCCTTCCCCGACCACGCTCGGATGGTAAATTAATCCGACAGGTAAAGTAGTTCCTTTCAGGTCTCAAAGAGGCCGGGATCCTGCAGCATGGTCTGCATCAGGTAAGTGCACCCAAGCACTTCCATAATGAGCCTGGCGCCTATGGCGCCAGGACTGATGTTTTTCATGAGCCTGGCGCCATAGGCGCCAGGACACTGTCCAAAGGGCCCCTATATGGGGTTGCTGGGTCCTTCCTTGGGGACTGGATGTACGCTTTCGGGGACGCAGGGCTTGAACCGGCTCCCCGGGAGCGGGCATCATGACATTTGAACTCTTACGAACTATATACTTACGGCGTCTTGCCGGAAATCTTAGAGTCAATATTATTCTGGAACTCACCAATTCCTTCGAACCAGTGAAGTAAGTAGTTATCTACGCGCCCCTGCGCACAATGCAGGATGGACAGCTCATCTTTCCAAACCATCAGGTGAGACTATAAGAGGGGGAATTAAAGGTGATCAGTGGGGAGAACAGCGGAGGTGGGGGTTAACGCTCAACTCCACGGGTGGTTAATTCCCTTTCTCCATTTACAGAAGAATACTCCTACGGGCCAAGCAAATAAAGCTAGGTGGGACAGTCCAGTCTGTCATCTCGGCACTATGCGTCACATTGGTGGAGACCGCAGCTGTCCAGTTCAGATCGACGCCCCTGTGGGAGCCAGGTGAGCATAACATTGGCATTGTAGATGAGGTAGCGCACACCTCTTCATCTAGTGGCACGGTTAAGGAGCCTGTGGCTACACAGCTCTGAACACCCACAGCACCCTGGGTCTCCTTTGGTGCCTCTACCACTAACACTGGCTTTTCATCTCTTTCCAGGGGTGGCGTGCCTAGGTCCATGTCAGTGTCTACAGTCTGTCCAAGGGCATCTGTGTAAGGACATGAGAACGTGTAAAAATCTTGCAACTGCATGCTGGATGCATAGGTGGGTGTGATTTTTAATATCATGCATCCACATCGTGCTGCACTGCTTTGTATTCCTGTTTTGCATAAAACAAAACTAGGTGGCCGTGCTTTTTAACATCTTACATCTCTGGGTAAGCTGCATTATATTTCTTCTAACAAAAGTTAATTCCTTCACCTGCCTATTGCTCTGCATTTGTATTTTGCCCCCCTTAACTACTAGGCTGCCTGTGAGTAAGGGCCAGGACTGTGCATTGCAACCGTCTCCCCCCTTTCTTTCCCTTTTTTCCGCATCTCTCTTCTGCCACTGAGATGGCACTCTCAATCTCTCCAATCTTTCCTAACTGCTATACTGGTTTATAGTGATAATACCGAATGCAAAAATCTCGAAAACAAAAATCTCGAAAAAAAAGGCCGAAAAAAAAAATATAGAATTTTTTTTTATTACGTTTGTTTTTCGAAATGGGGGGGTTCCCCCCTCCAACCCCTCTTTTTTTCTATTTTTTTTTATTTTAACCCTTTTTTTTACTTACCTGACCCCAAAAACACATATAAATAAATAAATAAATAATTCAATATTTTTTTTTTCGAGATTTTTGTTTCGATATTTTTGTCATTCGGTATTATTTTTTCGGCCTTTTGACTGACCACCGCTATACTATCACCTACCCTCCCTCTCTCACAAAATGTGGACGAGAAAATCACAAAAAATATATCCTGGGTGCAAATCCTGGCCTTCCCATTGCACCTATGTCAGTGCATCCTCCAGAGAAATCTTCACAGATATCCTCTTCTCTATCCACTCTCCAGACCTATGGACTTCCCATCTCATCTCTACTCTCTCCCCTTCTCATCCGGTCCCATTAATGGTGGCACCAAGTAGGAAGTCATCTTGGCGGGCTGCTTCTCCTCACGCTGCATCATTAATGTCTACCACACTGGCGCTATCAAGGTTAAGGATCCTCAGGGCAACCTGCTTCTCTCTGACCGGATCCTGCCATCTCTCATTAACTGTTACGCTCACCTGGTTCCCACGGGGGCGTCGACCGGAACTGGGTCGCTGTTTTTTCCACCAGCGTGACGTGTAGCGCCGAGATGACTGACTGGACTAGCCCGCTCAGCCTAGTTTGTCTGGCTCGCAAGAATATTCTTCTGCAAAGGAGAAGAGGAATTAACCACCCGTAGAATTGAGTGTCAACCCACCTTCCCCACTCCCGTTGTCTTCCCACAGATCACTCTTGATGTCCCCTCCTTAGTCTCACCTGATGGTTTGGAAGGATGAGCTCTCCATCCTGCGTCGACTGCAGGGGCGCGTTGATGACCAGTTACTTCACTGGCGTAGAGGATTTGGTGAGTTCCAGTATTGACTCTAAAGTCCAATTGTTCATAAGAGTTCAAATGACTGATGTTCACTCGGTCCGATTCCTTGCAGGTTGCTGATTAATCCACTCGAAGATTTCCAAATGGCACTCGGTAAGATTCAGGTAAGTCTATTGTGGTTTTCCCCTTAGGGGCCGCGGTACGGCGATGAAGCAGAGTTGACTGTGCCGACCCGAGATGAGGTGAGACCCCCGTGGTAAATCAGGTAAGTTTTGTGGGGGGTAACTGGTATAGCCTTAGAGAGTCCCCTTGCTCACCTTGCTGTCTTTGTCTCCTTAGGTGTCGGAGGGCGGCCGCGAGATGGAGAGAGCGTGATGGAATGCTGAAGTACCGCCAAGCAGGTGAGTTCAGCGCGGCGCCGTAGGAATGCGAAGCGATGCTTCAAAGACTTCTGTCTTTCAGTTCTTTGGCGAAATGGATCAGGATTCAGGTAAGGATTAAAGTTAAAACTCCTGTTCTAACCTTTATCCTTCTTTTCTTCTTGTTTCAGGAGACCCAGGACTGAAGCGGGCGTGGCTGAAGACTGGAGCTGCTGAAAACACGGTGAGCGTTACTCTGCAGCAAGCAGAATAACGCGAAGCACGTGTGGCTGTCCGGGCGTGGTTTAAATAGCCTTGGAAGAAGATCCAGGTAAGTATTCTTCCACAGCCCCACCTAAGTAACAAAATAGTCCCTTCAGTAAAATAGTCCCTCCTAAGCCTCATTTGGCTTGAGTCTTCATGCAGCATGGTCTGCCTCAGGTGAGTATGCAGCATGGTCTGCTTCAGGTAAGTTATCAATAATGAGCCTGGCGCCCATGGCGCCAGGACTGACTTTATCTTTATGAGCCTGGCGCCATAGACGCCAGGACTGCACCCAAACAGCCGCTAACTGGGGCTTTTGGGCATGCTCCAAGTGGCATGATGTCTGCTTCCGGGGCTGCTGGGCCTGGTCTGGTCTTCCGGGGGCAGGCATCATGACAGCACTCCCCCTCAAGGCCCCTCCTAAAGTCGTTCTCCCCGTTGGCCGTGGTTTGTCTCGAAATTCCCGATGGAACCTCTTCACTAAACGAGGTGCATGCACATGGTCACTAGGTTCCCAAGACCTTTCCTGCGGACCATAACCTTTCCAGTCAATTAGGTAAAAGAGTTTTGATCTCACTCTTTTTGATTCCAAAATATTCTTGACTTCGAACTTGGGCTCCCCGTCTATAAGGATAGGTTCAGGTGGAGTGGTTAGCCTAGTTCCTGGTTGCACTGGCTTCAAAAGAGACACGTGGAAGACGGGATGGATTCGCATATGTGCAGGTAGGTCCAACTTGACGGCCACTGGGTTAATAATTGCCTTGACAGAAAAAGGTCCCAAATACCTGGGGTTAAAGGTCCGAGTCCCCTTGAGTGGTAAGTGCTTAGTGGCTAACCATACTTGGTCCCCTATTTGGTATTGAGGAGCTTCACTTCTGTGCTGATACGCATCCTTTTTGTATTTTTCCTTAGCCTTTTGCAAATGGATGTTTGCTTCTTTAAAGGCTTGTGTAATAACAGCGTGGAGATGATCCACTGCGGGCATCTCTAAATGCTGGGGTGAGTCCAACTCCGAGGTTCGAGGATGGTGCCCATAAATTATAAAAAAAGGACTTTGTCGAGTTCCTGAGTGTACGGAATTATTGTACGCATACTCTGCGATCCACAGAATGTCTTTCCAATTCCCCTCAGACTGATGTAGCATACAACGGAGGTACTGTTCAAGAGTCTGGTTGGTCCTCTCCGTTTGACCGTCGGTCTGAGGGTGGTGACTGGTCGAAAGCCTAACATCAATTTGTGCCAGTTGGCAGCATTTCCTCCAAAAATATGAAATGAATTGACTGCCCCGATCTGAAATTAACACTGAAGGAAAGCCATGCAGGCGGACAACATGTTCAAGGAATTCCTTGGCCAGGATTGAAGCTGAAGGTATCCCTTTTAAAGGAATGAAGTGGGCCATTTTAGAAAAAAGATCTACAATAACTAGAATGGTATTGTAACCTTGGTACGGGGGTAAATCCGTGATGAAGTCTAATGACAAGGTATGCCAAGGGGTAGGTGGTATGTCTAATGGTTGCAATAATCCAGCAGGTTTTTTCTTTTGCCCTTTATTTTGTGCGCAAATGCCACAAGACATGACAAATGACTTGACATCCTTTCGCCAGGTGGGCCACCAAAATTGCTTCCTAATTTTAGCTTCGGTTTTTGCAATACCCGGATGCCCTTCTATTAAGGTGTCATGGTAATGGGAAATGACAAGTTCCTGTAGTTCCTTTTGCGGTAAAAATAGCCGGCCTTGGTAATAAGGTAAATCATCGATGACAGAGTACTCTGGACCTTTATTTGCCCAGTCCTGTAGGGCAATGGAATCAAAGAGTTGGTGGATCTTGTTTTGAATGTCCTGCAGTGTCTGTATGGATGTCAGGCCAAGGATTCTCTGTTCCAGAATTATGGGTATGGGTTCTAAAGTTATTTCTGCTTCTCCCATTCCAATCCGGGACAAGGCGTCTGCTTTACCATTCTTACAACCTGGTCGATAGGTTATTACAAAATCAAACTCGGCGAATAACAATGCCCAACAGAGTTGGCGCGAAGATTGGGCTTTGGCTGTCTTTAGGTATTGTAAGTTGCGGTGATCGTGATGACCGTGATGGTATGTCTGGCACCCAGTAGATAGTGCCGCCAAGCCTTGAAGGCGGACTTGATGGCCAGCAGCTCCTTGTCGGTTATGGCATAGTTTAATTCGGGGGCTGAACATTTTCTTGACCAAAACGCCACTGGGTGAAGCTGGTTAGTTTTGGGATCCTTTTGGGAAAGGACTGCTCCCATGGCTGAACTGGATGCATCTGTTTCCACTATGTAGGGAAGCTCGGGGCGCGGGTGTCTTAATATGGGAGCAGATGTGAATTTAGCTTTTAACTCTTGGAAGGCGTTCTCGGCTTCCTCTGTCCACACAAAGCGTTTGTTTTTTTGCAATAGTGTTGTAATGGGATGTACAATGTGTGAGAAGTCCGGGATAAACCTGCGGTAGAAATTGGCAAAGCCAAGCTTGCTTTGAACTCCTTTGATTGAACTTGGCGAAGGCCAATTAAGAATGGCATCCACTTTTCGTGTATCCATCCGGATTCCTCTCGGGGTCAGAATAAATCCAAGGAATTCCACTTCCGTAGTGTGGAAGATGCACTTTTCCAGTTTAGCATATCATTTATGCTGGCGTAACTTCTCTAGGACTGCTCGGACGTGTTTTACATGCTCAGATTCTGATAAAGAGTATACTAAGATGTTGTCAATGTAAACGACCACACAAACATCGATAAGCTCTCGGAGGACATCGTTCATGAAGAACTGGAAGGCTGCTGGTGCATTGCATAGTCCGAAGGGCATCACCTGGTACTCAAATAGTCCGTACTTGGTGCGAAAAGCAGTCTTCCATTCGTCACCCTCTTTGACACGTACCAGATGATACGCCCCCGAAGGTCTAGCTTCGTGTATATATAAGCGTCCTTCACCTGGTCTAGTAGTTCTGGGATCAAAGGCAGTGGGTATCGATTCTTGATGGTTATCTGATTCAGTGCGTGGTAGTCTATACATGTTCTAAGGTCGCCTTCCTTTTTTGGTACGAAGAACAAAGCTGAAGATGCAGGGGACTTGGACGGGCGAATGAAGCCATTAGCAAGGTACTGGTCTAGGTACTGGCGCAAATATAGATTTTCGGGTTCCGTAAGGGCATAGATTCTGCTGCAAGGTGGTTGTGCTCCAGGTACAAGATCTATTTGACAATCATACGATCTGTGAGGTGGTAAGGTGTTTGCCTGTTCCTTTTGGAAGACATCCTGAAAGTCTTGGTATTCAACAGGTAATTGTATGGCTACTGGAATTACTGGGGCCAGGACTGAGTTTTGAGTTTTCCTTGGGTAGCAGGTGTGAGCACATTCTGGGAAGGTTAGTCTCTTCTCTCGCCAATCAATACAGGGATTATGTTTTTCCAACCAAGGTATCCCCAGTATCACCTGAAACTGTGGGGCCTTGATTAAGTCAAACATCATAGCCTCTCGATGCCCATCTTGACTCAGCAATGTCATCTCTGCAGTGGAATGAGTTATGGGTCCAGAGGCAATTTCCGTTCCATCTACAGTGGTGACAACATCGGCCGTGGTCTTGCGGCTGAGAGATAGATTCATCCTGGTAGCCAATTCCCAGTCCAAGTAATTTCCTATGGCTCCACTGTCTACGTACGCCTTTACCGCGTGCATGCGTGATGGCTGCTCTGGATCTACAAGGACCATGGGTATGGTGAAATGCGAGGTCAGAGTGTCCTTCTTTAAGCTCGGCAAGCAGACCTCTACGCTTGTCGGGCGTGGTCGTTTCCTGAGTCAGATTTCACATGGTTTTCGTCTGCTGCTCCTATAACTTTCTTGGGTGGTTTTACAGGCCAGTTCCGAAGAAAATTACCAGTAGTTCCGCAATATAAACATAATTGCAGTTGCCGTCTTCTATTTTTCTCCTTTTGGGTTAAGGGTCCTTTAACCCCCCCCCGATCCCGATTTGCATAGGTTTCCGAGACATCTACTCCCTTGGAGCTTACGTGGGTTTTAACCAACACCCTGTTCTCAAACTTGGTTCGGTCAGCCTTCCTGGTTTGAAGTCTGTGATTGAGCTGGACCACTAGATCTATATATTCAACACAGTCTTGAGGCGGGTTGACGATTTGGGCCAAAACATCTTTGAGTTCTCCCCGAAGTCCTCGATGGAATAATGTGATTCGCTTGGCTTCAGGCCATTCGGTTTCCACTACTAATCTATTGAAAGTTGCAATGTAAGATAAAAGATCCTGGTTACCTTGACGTAGGGATAAAAGTTTGTTGTCCAAAGCCTGTCCTCGGGAGTGTCGGGCGAATGGTCTTTCCATGCTTGTTCGAAAACCCTGGAAATCTCGAAGAATCGGGTCATCCTGGTTAACTAGTGGAATGGACCAATCTGCCGCACTGCCGCTGAGATTTGACAGTACAAAGGCTACCTTGGCCTGATTGTTTGGGAAAGCTCCAGGTCTACATAAAAAGTGCAAGCGGCATTGATTCATGAATGTTGCAAACCCTTTTGGGTCTCCGGCAAAGCGTTCAGGCGGAGCCAAAGGAACGGCTCCAGGTAAATTTATCTGCACCGGGTTACTCGATGGTACAGGAGCTGGACTTGCCCCAAGTCCTGGTAGAGGTGTTTGTCCAGCCTGGCTCTGTAATAGTTGTCTGGCCAACTCATCAGTTTGTTCTTTTGACACTATCAGTTCCCTCCTGAGGGCATTGGTTTCTTGGCGGGCGGAATGCACTTCGGCCCTTAATTCCCCTAATAATTGGGCCAACTGATCAGTTTCCGAGGTCTCCATGACGCCCAGGTGGGTATTTGTGGGTAGGCTTTGTGTTCTGTTACGCTCACCTGGTTCCCACGGGGGCGTCGACCGGAACTGGGTCGCTTTTGTTTCCACCAGTGTGACGTGTAGCGCCGAGATGACTGACTGGACTAGCCCGCTCAGCCTAGTTTGTCTGGCTCGCAAGAATATTCTTCTGCAAAGGAGAAGAGGAATTAACCACCCGTGGAATTGAGTGTCAACCCACCTTCCCCACTCCCGTTGTCTTCCCACAGATCACTCTTGATGTCCCCTCCTTAGTCTCACCTGATGGTTTGGAAGGATGAGCTCTCCATCCTGCGTGGACCGCAGGGGCGCGTTGATAACCAGTTACTTCACTGGCGTAGAGGAATTGGTGAGTTCCAGTATTGACTCTAAAGTCCAATTGTTCATAAGAGTTCAAATGTCTGATCTTCACTCTGTCCGATTCCTTGCAGGTTGCCGATTAATCCACTCGAAGATTTCCAAATGGCACTTGGTAAGATTCAGGTAAGTCTATTGTGGTTTTCCCCTTAGGGGCCGGGGTACAGCGATGAAGCATAGTTGACTGTGCCGACCCGAGATGAGGTGAGACCCCCGTGGTAAATTAGGTAAGTTTTGTGGGGGGTAACTGGTATAGCCTTAGAGAGTCCCCTTGCTCACCTTGCTGTCTTTGTCTCCTTAGGTGTCGGAGGGCGGCCGCGAGATGGAGAGAGCGTGATGGAATGCTGAAGTACCGCCAAGCAGGTGAGTTCAGCGCGGCGCCGTAGGAATGCGAAGCGATGCTTCAAAGACTTCTGTCTTTCAGTTCCATGGCGAAATGGATCAGGATTCAGGTAAGGATTAAAGTTAAAACTCATGTTCTAACCTTTATCCTTCTTTTCTTCTTGTTTCAGGAGACCCAGGACTGAAGCGGGCGTGGCTGAAGACTGGGGCCGCTGAAAACACGGTGAGCGTTACGCTGCAGCAAGCAGAATAACACGAATCACGTGTGGCTGACCGGGTGTGGTTTAAATAGCCTTGGAAGAAGATCCAGGTAAGTATTCTTCCACAGCCCCACCCAAGTAACAAAATAGTCCCGTCAGTAAAATAGTCCCTCCTAAGCCTCATTTGGCTTGAGTCTTCATGCAGCATGGTCTGCCTCAGGTGAGTATGCAGCATGGTCTGCTTCAGGTAAATTATCAATAATGATGGCGCCAGGACTGACTTTATCTTTATGAGCCTGGCGCCATAGGCGCCAGGACTGCACCCAAACAGCCCCTAACTGGGGCTTTTGGGCATGCTCCAAGTGGCATGATGCCTGCTTCCGGGGCTGCTGGGCCTGGTCTGGTCTTCCGGGGGCAGGCATCATGACATTAACATCCTTCCTTCTTAGCCTCTCATCCTACTTCACCCTCTTTCTCCCCACGTCTGACTGGAGTACCACGCCCCTGTACTCCATCTCAGAAAACCTTCAAAGGCAGAAATAGTCTCCACATGTTGACTTTTAACACCCACTCAGCCAACAAACACTCTGACATCTGCATCTTTCTTGAAGACACACATCATGACATTCTCACTCTTACTGAGACTTGGTTCAATGCCAGCTCAGTCACCACTTTTGACTCCCTCCTACTTGACGGCTTTAAGATTATCTCCAAGCCTCGACCTCATCGTTCTGGTGTGGGGTTGCCTTAATCTTCCCGTTGTGGGTTCCTTCTCCCATCTTACCCACTTAGCTCTACTCCTCCTTTGAGAGCCTGGTATGCAAATTGGTTATCTTTCTCTCCTCCACCCTTCCAATTGCTACCATTTACCATCCTCCAGGTGCTACCTCCCTGTTCCTCTATGAATGGGCTGATTTCTGCACCTCTTTACTCTCAACCTCCTCCAATATACTGCTCCTCTGTGACTTTAACATCCAATTGGACTCGCCTGGCACAAAATCTTCTCTTTTTATTGACCTTTGCACCACTCTATCCCACGCCATTCTCCCTTCTGGCCCAACTGACTCTGCTGGATACACTCTGGACACCATCATCCACTCTGGCCTCCTTATCTAATCTCCCCTATTCACCCCTCTCTTGGTCTGACCACTTTCGTCTCTCCTCCCACCTGGATCCATATGGCTCTGTTACCACTCATGCAAAAGCCCTGCCAACTTCGTTCACAAACATCCACCTGATCAAACAAGTTTCAGCAGCTGCCTTCACTTCCACATTTATCCCCCTTGGCCTCCCAACTCAGACTCTACCACTGGCACTGCTCTCAGCAACTTCCACCTGTCCATCACCAACACCCTTAACATTCTTGCCCCAGTTATGAGGATCCTCTTGAAACCTGCCTCTAAGCACAACACTTGGTACGATTCCGAACTTGCAGATCTGAAACAAAAGTGCAGAGCTGTAGAACGGAAGTGGCAAACCTAAGGCTCATCCTCTGACAAACTGGCCTGCTGGCTGCTCCAAAGGTGACCGTGCCAAGAAAAGGTCCCACATTCATGCACGGGTATCTGGCACTGCCAACAACACCGCTGAGTGTGTCAAAATATGCAGGAAACTTGCCAACCCTTCCGCAATATCCTCCTCCCCTATTCCTTCTCAGGCCCTCTGCAATGCAATCGCCACTCACTCACCACAAAAACTTAGGACATCCTGCACTGCCTTGTCACTCGCTCTCCCATCCCATCCCTCACTCCTTGCCTCCTTTGGCCACTCACCCTCCTCCTTCTCCTCCTATGCCTTTGTCTCACTGGAAGAAGTCACCAGAGTTGTCCGCTCCACGAAGGTCTCTTCCAAACCGTTTTCCCCTTGCTCATCTAGAACCATCAAGGACAGCATTAGCTCTCTCGCTCCTGCACTCGGAGATCTCGGTAACTACTCACAGTGTCTCTCCCCTCCTCCCTCAAGCACTCCCTTGTGCGCCTCTCCTTAAAAAACCCATCAGCAAACCCTTCCTGTCCAGCCAACTACCGACCTGTCTCTATCACCCCCTTCCTAGGGAAACTGTTGGAAAATTGTATTTATTTATTTTATTTATGACATTTGTATAACGTCCAAACCCAGGGGTATCACAGCGTTCATTACGTAGAATACAGTTACAGAATGGACTTGGTTATTAGCACAATTTGAAAAGCCATGTTAACAGGAAATGTGCAAGTGAGGATAGGTGTTGCTTTGTTACAGACTGCATTGATTATTCATACTTGTTGCAAAGGGAAGTTTTCTGATGTTGTTAGGGAGGGAGATCCTGTCCCAACTCAACTCTCACACTGAACTTGTTGACGGTCTCCATGACCATATTTCTGGTTTCAGAGCATCCAGAGGCATGGAAGTTGCTCTTCTGAACACCAGTCAAGAACTGCTTGCATCCCTGAATTCCATATCTCCTGCTGTCCTCACTATTCTTGATCTCTCCTCTGTATTTGACACGGTCAACAACACCATCCTCATACAAAGGCTCCATGACACTGTTGGCATCTCAGAGCGGGCACTGGACTGGCTGACCGACCTCCTTCCTAACTGACTGCTCATCCCAAGTCATCAGGGGATCCTTCTCCTCTCCTACTTCCTCCTCCACCTTCGGTGTTACTCAGGGCTCTATTCTCTCACCTTGGCTCTTTAACATCTATCTTACTCAGCTGGCACTCCTCATATTCTCCTTCTCCCCCAACTTCCAGTGTGGTGCTGACGACACACAACTCTTCTTCAAACTCCCGGCTGACCCTCTTGCACATTCCATCATCCCTGTCTGTCTTTCTGCCATCCGGGCCTGGTGCACTTCCAATTATCTCTGTCTCAATGGCAGCAAAACGGAGATCCTTCCCATTGGGACCCCTGCACTTGACTTCTTCCCTTCCCTCTGGCCTTATTCCATGGGCTTCCCCCCTGTTCCCTCTTCTGATGCCAGAAAGCTCAGACTCATCTTCGACTCCACTCTCTCCTTCCTCCCTCACACTCAGGACATTGAGAAGAAGTCCCACTTTCAGCTCCTCCTTCTCAAAAGAATTCTACCTTTTCTCACCTTCCCCCAGAAGCTCAATGTTACCCGAGGTTCCCTCTAGGCTTCAGTATTGCAATAGCCTCCACCTGAATCTACCTTTGTCCACTCTGTAACCTCACCAGCTAATCAAGAATAGGGCAGCAAGACTTATCCTTGGCCTCAAGCCCAGGGACTGCATCTCTCCTGCTCCCGGTTGCTTCACGGATTAAATTCAAATCCCTCTGTATCATCCACAAGGCTGTCTGGGGACGCGGACAACACTATCTGCAGCTCTCTCTTACTAAATACCCCCCCTTTAGACCTCTGCGCTCCTCTGGCACCAACTCTTTGTGTTTACAGTGTTTCGCTAAACAGAGGGCAAGAGGTCGATCGCTTTCTTCAGCTGGTTCCCTTCTTTGGAACAGGCTCCCCCTCCCTCTTCATCTTGAGCAGGACTTTCTTAAATTCCGGAAGATTCTCAAGACCTTCCTCTTTACCTTCTCCTTCCCTCCTTCTCTCATCTGCTAATCTCACAGATGCTTGTTTGGTGTTCAGGGCCCTTATAGATCCTCGGGGACCTGACCTCCCACACCAAATCACCCCAGCATCTGTCTATCCTCAGCGCTTGCCTCGGCTCACCCTCCACCCCTGGAGGATCACACATAACTTACATTGCACTTCACCTGTTGTTCACCCTTAAGCACCCTAGCAGCTATCCCGTTCCCTCTCCCTTCTGCACTTGCAGGCTCTGAATAGTCACAAGGCATAGTAGGTTTGTCTCTTCCCTCCCCCACTCTATTTAACTTTGTATATATTTTTATTGTTTCTCATCCCTTTCCCCTCCCTGTTGACCTGTGGGTGCTTTGACACAGTTTTTACTTCCAGTATAAGTGCCTAACAAACCAACAATATATAAATATGTGTACTCTGATTGAGGGGAATTTTGAATGACTTGATTATGGGCACTCTTGTTTGACACATCACACACTAGTGGTGCCCCATCACACACCCCTTACATATGAACTATTGGGATTGTTCTCCATGTTGCATGTAATGTTTCTGGAGTTTTACAGTAGCAGCATGATGGACGGATCTATGTGATTACTGTGCATCAGGAAATTGAGAATCCGAAAAGATCGACTCGCAAAATCCTGCTGCGCAGTGATCACCACTTTCCGCCATCCCGCATCCTCCTACATCTCCCCAAACTTACCTTTTTTGGCAGCACACACAGAAGTGTGCCGCCGACTCTCCTGTACCTCTGTAGCTCCGGTTCCCTTTCACTAGCGTGGGTCGGAGCTGGTGCTGCACAGTGATTATTTCTATTTTTATCCTTTTTTTCTCTATTGTCCCCCGCTTCCAATGTCATGGAAGTGGGGGACACCCCGGCATCCCCTGAAGCCCATAATGCTGAACAAGGGGAACATGGC
Organism: Ambystoma mexicanum; assembly: GCF_040938575.1. Taxonomy (NCBI): domain Eukaryota; kingdom Metazoa; phylum Chordata; class Amphibia; order Caudata; family Ambystomatidae; genus Ambystoma; species Ambystoma mexicanum. The sequence continues at coordinate 436,871,823 of NC_090937.1, forward strand.
ACACCCCCATAATTTCAGTGCCCCCTGTTTGGCATTATGGCATTTTTTTTTTGCTCAATGCCGAATGCGCAATAAAAGCACATTCAGCTTTGTTTCGATATTTTGGGGCAATTTCTGATGGGCATGTGTACATGTCTTGGTGGAGGGCTATGCATTCACACCTTTGGGGATAGGGGAAACAAATGGACCTCCTGGGAATTTCTGTGAAATGACAAATGCTGGCTTGCCCAGATTACCTTCCCAATCCTCTGCATCCTACCTGTCAATGGGACATATATGCACACATTGTGACATCCCCCTGATGTTGTATCTCTCATCTGATGTTGGAGCGGCAGTATCTGGTCCACCGAAGCCCTCCACTGCTATGGTCTCCAGCATGCCTGCTACCTGTTCCTCCACAGGTGTGAGGGTGACTTAGCAAAGTAGCCCTCCTCCTGTGGCAAAGGCATGGGCAAGCCTGGGTCTCTGGTAATGCTGACTGTGAAGTGTGTCTTTATGGCCTGTCATAAAATGTACCATGACATCCAGCCCTTCCTGGGTGAAGTTCCTGGCATGATGGTCCTTTCCAGTGTGTTTCCCTCCATCTTTTTGTCTGGATGCCATTGCCAGACGCTGTGTGTTTGTAGATTGATTTGCAGACCTTACAGTGTTAATTTGCTGCTTTGATGTAGCTGCCTGTTTTATTGGTGTGTCTTGGGTTAGTTGCACTCTTTTGTGACGCATCTGATGAGATGCGTCTTTTTTGACACATCTGGCATGATGCATCCCCTTATGAAACATTTGACGCGATGCACCCTTTTATGGTGCATCTGACGCGATGCACCCTTTTATGGTGCATCTGATGTGATGCGCCCTTTTATGGCACACCTGACCAATGTGCCCCTTAAATGTGCAATTTTGCGATGCACCTATATCTGCTCCACCTTTGAGCCATTATTTGAACTACTATTTGCATCCAGCACATTTCTTGGGAAATTATTCTGTGAATATGTGTGGCCTAATGAGATGCGCAATGGCACAGGCGCATCTTTGTGCCATTGTGCATCTCGTTGAGATGTGCATGTTTTTGAGAATCTGGCCCACAGTGTTAATCAGTGTTGACAACACGTGGTGTGCTTCCTTGCCATTTTTATATGACAGGTATGTCTGCAGTGTATGGAGAAAAAAAGTGCAGCTCAAGAAAATAGGAAAGATTGCTGTTTCTATCAATTGCCGTATTTTTTAGTTGTATAATTCTAGTGAGAATAGTTTCTAAATAAAATGTGAGGCCACAATCCACACACGAGCAGAATGGGAAAGATCACCTGGCTATTTTCCTTCGGTCCTCACACTTTGACAGTGGACACTCACCCTAATTGCAGCAAATTACCCATAACCCTAACATTAGTTACCCCCTCCCCATTAGCAGAATCTGTATTGCTTCTGCAGACGCCCCGCATCCCCGCCCATGAAGTCGCAACCTGGACCACTAAGAGACACCCTATTGCCTGAGTCTGGAAACTTCTGGCACTAATAGCACACTGCAAACCCAGCTGGACCTCCAACTGCTGCTGGTTGGACTTCTTGCTCATGCTTCAGTTAGTGATTTCTTCCCTAAACTCAGCCCAATCCAAGCAGCCTTGCAGGGAACTGGAGCAAGGGGAAGAAATTCCATAATGGTGGTGGGACCGGTTTTGATTTTGGCCCTGGCCCCTCAGACTCAATCAGGCCCGGCTGTGGCCAAAGCAAAAGAGAATCACAGCATTGACTAAATTCGCTCACACAGGTGTCAACACGCTGGAAAAAGCCACCCAGGGGAGTGCACAACGGCCAGCAGCCCCAGCTGCTAAAGGTGGGATGTTGGGGCAGGTTGTTGACGGCTAATGGAGGAATTTAGAATACATCAGGACACATTGGGGAGGGAGGGTGTTGAAGGCAGTAGGGGGAGAAAAAGCCAGGAGAATGAGGTGGAGATCTGGAGGAGGTGGTGGCAATAGGAGGGGATGAAGTTCTGGAGGAGGTGGTAGTAGAAGGAGGTGGTAAACACCTGGAGGAGAGTGTAGTAAGAAGAGGTGGTGAGGATTTGGAAGAGGAAGTATTTGGAGGAGGTGGGAGGATCGGGCAGAGGTGGTTGTCAAAGAATCTGGTAAAGATCAGGCGGAGGTGGCAAATGGAGGATGTGGAGTAGAACTAAAGTGGTGGAAAAAAACTCAAGCAGGTGGTGTGTAATATCAAGAGCAGGAAGCAACAAGGAGACCAAGGATCACCCCGACGACAGGTAAAGAAGATGAGAGAAGGTAGGAGGCATGACCGGGAGAACAGAGCAGGACTATAGAGGAGCTGAGCAGTGAGCATTGTGTAGACACTTGAGGTTGGGATCCATGAAAGCCTGCAACTAGTTACTTAAGAATGAGTGGCAACCAGGGGAGTTGCTAGGTCTGGAAAAGACCCGGGGCTAAGCTGATGTCAGAACTGTTGGGACTGGGGGCTAGCTAGTCGTTTGGCTGTAGCTCCTGAGATTCTATCCGGGGCTACAACCAAAAGATCAGGGGCTATAGCCCCCTTAGCCCCCCCTAGCAACGCCCCTGGTGGCAACCACTCTGTGGATGAGGAAACTGGGCATCCATGGTGGGACACTACGTGGTTATTCCAGAGACATTTCCATTGACTGTTATTACTTTTGTGATGATCTCTTGTGTCATGTAATAAAGACTCTTAGCCACATTCCTTGAGTTCAGTCATGTATGCATTCCACGCCCTCTATGACAGTAGATAGGGAAAAGGGGATTTTAGATCATTTCAGGACTTCTTGGGATGTACTGTATATGTTCAACTAAAATGATGTCTATCAGAAAATAGTAAGCAGTATTTAAACCTGAACAGTTATTTCTCAATACTATGATGTGTTCTAATTAGATCTGGTCGTGAAATGAGGTGGTGAAGATCTGGGGTGATGCTAGTGGAAGGAGGTGACAAAGACCCAGAGGAGATTGTAGTAGGTAGAGGTGGCAATGATCTGGGGGAGGTGGTTGTCTAAGAAGGTTGCCCCAGTTTCCAGCACACCTCTGCTGGTCTATTGTTACCTCATTCACAGGCCTGGATTGATGAGCATACAATCATATACACTCTCCAAAGCAGGATTCCAGAAAAGTAAAGGCACAGTTGATCAATCTTTTTGTTTATTCCTGATCCTGCAGAAGACAGCATTTGATGGTGTGCCTCGGGATCTACTTTGGAATATCCTTCATAAAGGGATTATGCCCCGGGCACTGATTACAATAGTGCAGACACTTTATTCCTGCAATACTGCTGTGGTACTGTATGGGCTGGCAGGAGAGACAATGGCTGAATTCAATGTAACTATGGGGTCAGGCAGGGGTGCATTTTTATCCCCTCATTATTTTTCATTTATATGGAGGAGTTGATGGAATCCCTGCTTGAGGATTTTTGAACGCACCCAGAATGGCACAAGAGAGTTAATCTCTTCTTCGTGGACGACGCTCTCCTGTTAGGAACATCTCCACAGGGATTGAGGACAACTCTAGAGTAATTTGTGAAGAAGTGCAGGGACCTAAAGCTGACTCTTAACATCAGTAAAACGAAATGTTTCATCTTTGAATCTAAATTTGCGAAACATCAATAAATTGACATTAGAATAGCTGATCATGGGTTCGAGCAGGTCAGATTTTACGACTACTTGGCTATAAGATGTCACGAGATGGGTCAATGGACTTCTCAGGCGGAGAAAGCTTGTGTTTCTTTTGAGAATTTTAGCAGAGGTACGGGGGTTCTTTAATTGACATGGAAGACATGCTGCTGCCCCTGTGTTTGAGCTATATAGGAAACAAGCAGTCATGGCCGCAACCTATGCCGCAGAACTTTGGGGCTATGTTTACGTAACTGGTTTATGTATAGTGGAAAACACATTTTTGAAGAGCCTGTTTATGTCGGCCTCTGGTTCTCCTAATGCCCTCTTGCACTTGGAAGTCGATTTGTGTCCAATGGATGTTGTTCTGAAGCCAACCCTATATTGGTCCGATTTTGGTGTATACCTGATCTTGAACCCTATCATAAATCTTTGTCCCATTTGCTAAGCATGGCTGGAGGAACGGGACTCCCTTGGGTCATTCATGTAAATAAAAGCATACACAACTTAAATAAGCATGAACTTATTTAGAAATAAGGCAGCTCTTAGTAGAGTCAAAACAACGATTGTAGTCTGGAAGAGACAGAATATGATTGCTGCTTGCCATTCATTGAAGCTGGCCCTGGACAACTAGAAAATAAGCTGGAGTTTGCATTCGAAACATACCTCAATGTGCTTGAAACCCCCTTATACACGCATGCTCTACCTTGATTTCAGAATGGGCACTCTGGGGTTGGCTGTGTTTACCAAATCTTGGAAAGGGCAATGTTCTAGTATATGCCCTTTATGTAATTTGCAAGAGGAAACTATTTATAATTTCCTGTTTTTGAGCCCAAATCTTAGTGTCTTGAGATGTCGTTATTCGAAACCAATATTAAGGGCAGCCGGGATCTGCACTGTCACCGAAGACCAATTGTATTGCAGGCAAGTTAAAAACGTGATAACAGTTAGTATGGTAGCCAAGTTCATCCATGGGGCCTGGCTAGTAAGACTTAAGGAGTAATGGTGGATGAACGGGAAAGAAAACGTCTATGTATCATTGTAATATGTGCAAGAATTGGCGGTAGACCTGATTAATTTATGGCCTGTGAGTAATACTCTCCCAATTGAAACCTGCAACTTTAAATGTACCAACATTTCACTCCAGTTATGTTTTAAGGTAGTATGATGCCGTTTGTTCCATTGATGAAATCTGTATTGTTTTAATTGTATATTGCTGAAATATTTTAATGCGCCTATTTGTTTATAATTGTTATAACTGATGAATCGATGGTATTGTATGTACTGATGTTTTTTTGTTCTTAATGGCTTTGTGCTGAGGAAAGAAATAAACGAATGAAATTATTATTGATGAGTTCCAAGTATTGCAGAATGCAGCAAAGCAGTCCTTGAGGTGTTTGGGGGGGGGCTATATCGTCAGTAACCAACAAAAGATGTGTTAATGGCACCAAACAAAAACGGGCTATCCTACAGCAAGGGAAGCCAATCTGTCAGCTTCCGAATTTGTTGGGCCTTCAACTATCATCAGCCCAACCAACATAATCAGGGATCTTGGGAGGCTTAGGCCAAAGCATGTGGAGGGAAACAGGTTTGCTACCACTGGCCTAGAGGATGGGTGGTGAGATGTATCTTGGGTTGCCTGGATACTCTTGGTAGGTTTAAGATACTCTGAGTTAGGGGGTTCATTCAGGCTGGGTCTCTAGTGGTGGTATGCTCACCAACAGGCTGTTACCTAGACTAACAGCTGTGCATGCAAATAGCTGGAGTGGTCAAAGAATTCAGGCATATCTGGAGTGGTAAGCAATTTGGGAATGTTCTCTGTTTACCTCCCTCTTAACTGTTCAGGCATTGAGCACTGCAAACATTGTGACTAAAAATGCCTACTTATTTTTCAAAGTTGGCAGTGTGAATGCATCTTGTCCATGCAGTGCAGTAATTCACAGTTTGTGAATTTCGAAAGACGAACCAACGTAATGAAAGAAATACGTGTGAAGAGAAATGATGATGTTAGGATGGTGGAGAAAGGACTCAACAAATGAAGTCTTTATATGCAAGATGACTTGGTAATAATGAAATCACGTGTTTATATAGACTTCATAGTAGTGTCTTCTGGACTGTACTACTTGAAGGGAATCATTTTACCAGCCTCAAAATGCGCAGGGAAGAAATGTCACTATTTAGGAATGATATGGAGTTGAATAAAGTATTTGTTGAGGCTCCCACTTTTTCAGATTGATGTGGTTACAACCTAATACACTGTTAAGTGAGAGCAGAAAAGAAAGGTGCTGCATAACTACGAACTCGAGCTATGTCCTCAAGGACGATAACATAAATCATTCATGGATCCTTTGTGACTCGTAGTTAACAGTAAGTGGTTGAGTACTCAAATATCCGTGCGGACTACAGTCCATGGGAGCAACCATGCTTGAAGTTGAGCTAAGAACATTGGGACAGAGAGTCTAATTAGGAACAACAGTGCAGAGTTGCCCGTGGCAAAGCATGTCACCGAGGCAGGGCTTAATGCTCCACAGTTCACATTTCCAGTCCACGTGACACTCCCCCTGCAGAGCGGATGGGGGAAGGTTGCGAGCATTGGAACACTATTTGATGTGGAGAACCTTTCTGGAACAGGTTATTGGACCTCGAATCTCCAAGTGGGATAAATGAATGCTTGGAGGACACATTTGTTTTTGATACATTACTTTGAATTAGGAGCAAAAATCCTTGTGTTAGAATGAAAAATAAAAATCTATCCATGCATCTATCTTAAAGGTGCGTCCTTGTATTAGTAGAGTGGCTGTGACTGTTCCCCAGTACCGAGCCTCACTCGGGGAGTGATACCCCTAATATATTCTACTTGTGCGCTTGCACTGCCTTGGATGTGGGCTTTGAGGAACATGGAGTTTGCCTTTTAGAAAGAAGCTACAGGCCAGAGTCTTCGAAGCCCATGCTTTGAATGGGAACGGTTCAAATGGTGTGTGTCATTGTTTTGTTATTCATGTTTTTCGGTTATATGAAATGCCTGTAAGTCGGAACATACAATTTCCTGAGAAGTAGGAACCAGTTTGAGACAATAACGTTGGTTATATGGCGTGTTTTGCAGTATACAGAGCAAATCACCCATTCGAACTATAAGCAAGGCTGGCAAAAGTTGATAACGGCTGCTTGGTGGTAACGAACCATCAACTGTTTGATCAAAAATGAGACGCTCTGGGGGAAGTTGTTGATGCCTATGGACGTGTTCTGTGTATGAATAAGGAGCTCTCCGTTGTCTGGCTAAATTGATCTTGGGATATATTCTAATAAAATACCCCAGGATATGCACATGTTACCACTGCATCACTCACACTGTACTTAAACTTCTCCTCATAGCATTCAGAATTCACCCCATAGCACTGATCATACACCAGACGTCCTTCAGATTGCACCTGGTTGCACTCACAATGGATCCATAGCATTCTTACTTCCCTCCACAATACTCACTGCACATCACTCCACAACACGCATATGGCTCAGTGCACTTAAGAGTGCATCTGACACATCCAACCCTCCCTCAGGGCACGCTGGAAGGACATCCTACTAACAACGAAGCAGACCCTAAGCTCCTGGGATTGGGCTCTAAAGCAGAAAGGAATCCCGAGGGGCCGAAGCCCCCTTTCACCGATCTTTCACAACCCCGACTTCTCCCCGGGATCTCTCCCTCGCAACTTCCAGAATTGGATAGACGGAGGCCTGGAAACCCTGGGGCAGATGTACTCCGAAAACAGACCCCGGACCTTCGAGCGGTGCAAGGAGACTTTTCGGCTTCAAGAAAGGGACAGATTCACATACTGCCAGCTCCGCCACTGGTGTTCGCACCCTCAGACCCTCCAGGCGGCAACTCGCCCCCCGACTCCATTGGAGCTAACTCTTGCGGACCTGCCGGCTAGAGGAAGAATCTCAGCTATATATAGACGTTTCCTGGGGGACTTCTTGGCGACAAAAACTCGATCCATGGCTCAGTGGGAGGCGGACCTAGGCCATCCGATCGATGACCAAGCTTGGGTAGACATATGGTCCCGCACCCACTCTTCCTCCACCTGTGTCACCAACAAGGAATGTGCATATAAACTCACCCTACGCTGGTACTACCCCCCTCTCAGACTCCACCACATGAATCCACAAGTGGACCCCGCCTGCTGGAGAGGCTGCAGTCAACCAGGCTCCTACTTTCACATGTGGTGGACATGCCCCAAGATCCAGCAATTTTGGGCCAGGTGTCTCTCCACCATCGAACAAATCACCGGCTCCGCCCTCCCACTGGACCCTGAGACAATTCTGCTGGGGATCCGGGTCCCTGGAATCTACCCCCGCTCCGGCAACAGGGCTAAGCTCCTCACACAGTGCCTCCTGGCGGGCAAGACGGTTCTGGCCCGCTTCTGGAAGTCGCGGGACGGCCCCTGCCTGGCCCACTGGTGGGGAAAATTGTGGGACATCTTAATAGCGGAAAAGGTTACCGCTGCGAGAGCGGGGTCTCTGCACCGCTTCCAGAATGTGTGGGCCCCAGTGCTGGACTATGATCAGCGATATCCCGCAATGACGTTCAAGCCAATCAACGCCCGTTGGGCCCTGAGAGACAAGGAGAATACGCATCAAGCGGGGGAGCTAAACTGAATCTCTGGCCCGGGAAAACCGGAATGAGGGGGGGGAAAGGGACTCAAAACTAGAATCTTTTCTTTGCAATATTATACTGCCACCCGATACTGTTTGTAACCTTTACTGCCTTGCTATAAATAAACATATTTAAAAAAAAAAACAGTGCATCTGACATCACTGACCATGTGCACCTTAGGACTAACACAAGGAAGTCACACAGCACTTACCAGTACTCAAAATTCCTCTCACAACACCCACACTGCACCATGCTCCCCCACAAACAATAAAATAACTCTATATCTTACTACACTCCCAATGGACAACCTCATCAGGCACATTGTACTTCAAAGCTCACACTGCACCCCACCACACACAGTGAATCCTACAGTATTCTCTCTGAGCCTTATAGTCCTTATACTGCACCCTACTTCACTTGCACGGTCGCACTCTGCAATCACAAGGAACCCCACAGTTCCCGCACTGTACCTCACAGTCCTGTGGAAAGAATATTTCTCTACAACAACCTCCAAGCTGCGTGTCATCACCTTGAATGTGCTTCTCGATATGCCACTTAGTCTGCCATCTTAGAAAAGATGGAGGATTCACAGAGTAAAGCTTCTCCCTTTCCAGCACTGCCAAGATGGATGATTGTGTGATATCACTTGGTAGCCAACAGCTAAGCACGTGTACTCCATTGGCTGATTGTATGAAACATAATGCTTTAAGAATGAATGGGAAAACAATGTAAGTTTAATGTGATGTTGTTTAGCCAACCGGGGCTGACACGACTAGCCACCAGTTGCAGGCTGAATTGTCTAGTCAGAGAGTTCACACTGTGCTTCTCACAGCTGAGCAGCTGAAATAAATGTTGCACATAAGTGAGCAGTATGTTCAAAACAAACCTCAGTATACATCAAAACTACAATATAAAGTAGACATACCAACCCCAAAATCCATGTCTTTACTGCCAGCTTTGACATCTGTGCAGAGCCTGCTGACGCAGGTTCGAATCCCGGCAGGGCCAAACTCAGCCTTTCATCCCTCTAAGGTTGATAAATGAGCACCACACACCATGGGTAATAATAAGCAACGCTCAGATACCTGAGGGTTCGTAGCGCTATATAAATGCTAAATTATTATTATTATTATTTTTATTATTTTTATTATTTTACTGGTGAGAACAAGAAAGGAAGGGACTTATAATCTTGAAACTAGCCTAGGTTGACTTTCAAACCACTCAACAAACAAAAGAGACGACCCATCTGAAGCACAGGACTCCATGACGTGTCAATTGGGAAAAAAGAAAATGAAAATGTTAGTTAATGTGATGCATTCAATACATCAATGAAGGCCTTTTTTAGATTAATTGTTAAAGGAAAACATAAATGTAGCTAAATGGTACACTTGTTAGAATAAAACTAAGTATAACAAAAACAGAAGAGCAGAAGAGAATACCAACAAAGGTCATGTGAACTATCTAGACAGAAAACAAATAACAGAAACATGATTAATAAAGTCAACCAACCATGGTCCGAAAACTGATTCATCCCGGCGCAAGCTATACGTATGACACAATTGACCTATATTTCATAATGCGAGAACAGTGTTATTTTTTCTATTTGTGTTCATGATGATTTCTGAAGTGATGTTTGTTTATGTTTCTACTTAAGAACTTAAGTTTCGGCTCTCTATTGGACACAGGTTCAAAGCCGAGCCTTCATCAGGATGCTTGGGTGAGTTCATGGGCTCCTGAGTAGTTCCTTCAACAAGAATAAGAAATAAAAAATTGCTTTATAAAGTGAACCTTTTTAAAGAGACATTTTAGTTAAGGAAATTCAAGCGACAGGATGTATTAATTAAAGCTTCAGGCTTGTACAGGCTATTTGCATTTCCCTCTAAAGGGTGCTCCAGGACGGATGCGCACAACCAGTTGTTCAATATGAATGGTAAAGCTAGTGTAGCCCCAGGCCAATGTCTTGAACAAGAAGTGTACAGAACCTTATTACTTCTTACTCACTATATACATTATAGCATTGGATCACTAGAGACCTACTATCCCCTACATAAGTCAAAAATGTGTACTTTCTTATCATGATGTTCATGGCGTGTAGCATCAACCAATAAATGATGAATGCGGAAGACAAACACCGGACAACACTGAAGCATCACACCCCTCACCAAAAGACCATCCCAACCACATGGCCAGCAGTAGCGTTTCGGTTTCAATCTATAGCAACTGGGACGCCATTAGCAACAAAACACACAATCATAGTCAAGTGCGCAGGTGCATCTGCACAATGATATACAATAGAGTCCTTAAGGAGATAGCTCTCAAAACCTCTATGTTCTGAATGGCACTAGCAATGTACACCAGTCATATACTATGTTCCCTGAAGTGTTCACACTAATAAGGACTCTAATGTGATTACTTTAACCCAACACAACCCCTTTCAAATGCTCTATTCATTTACTTTACATTTATTTACATTTACTTGCTGCCATTCCGCATTCAAGAGGGGCTAAAGGCACTTAGAAATTCAATCGTCACATGCCCAGACGAGATGAGAAGGCACATGGAGATACTCCTTAGTACCACCTTCTTTATTAACAGTTTGATGCTCAAGAGAACAGAGTAAGACTGCACATACCACCTCAAAAGTCTCCAGTGAAAATGTGTTAGGCACAGAGACAAACGTTCTATTTCCCACAAATGTTTGCCGGACATTTTCGAGTTTGCAAACAAGCCCTCCCTGCTCCTTTAGCACAAAAAAGAACATCCGTGCCTCCTTTAGCCCAACAGAACCTTAAAAATGATGTAATTTGTATTATATTTCCATCGCAGAGTGCTGGAAAGAGAAAAAATGTTTAACATGCCCCACTGCCCTGGAAACCCCAGTAGGGCATGTTATAGGGCTCCTTGGGGCATAGTAGCAGCCTACATTTCCCTGCAGGGACCTTAGTATTACACCTTGGTGGCTTTGAACATCTGCAAATAAATCGCCAGAAATATTCTAACAGTTTGCAAAAACAAGCCCCGCCCAGTACTGCCCATTTTGGTGATTCAGCAAATTACCAAACACGTTCCCCCATCCGTAGTGTAGAGGTAGCGAGGTTCATGACATTTGTGGAGGCTCCTATGACTGAACTAAAACAAACCGAATTAAATCTGGAGTTGGTCTTGGGCAGAGAGGATGCAACCTAGCCGTTTGGGCTGGACAGACACTTTTGAGGTGGGGTCAAGCCTGATTTGCATATGGTCTTTCTCCATCTGTAATGGCATGGTGGCTGATGATGGTCTGGAGGGTTTCCCAGGACAACGCCAGAATTAATGGTCCACTCAAAGTCTTCCACCTATTACCTTTCTGTTTTGCTAAAGTCACCCCGAAAGGTATGGGTATGCTTAGAGGTGGGTCCCGTGCATGCTGTGCTTAGGCACCCTAGCTACACCTCACAGATGATGGATGACCAGTGAGCCTTAAACAAGACTGTGGTTCCTTGGACTCCATGGACTCGCCTCAGGACTCCATGGTGCATCACCAGCTCCCACAGCAGGCTCAAGATGCCACTATCAGGCAGGACGCATGGAGATGTGTATGATCATCACTTCTCCCTGAGTTCTGCTTCTTCTGTGAGCGCCACCTGCAGAAATCAGGCACACCAGACGAGCCCCAATAAAAGGGATGCACAGGAGTGCCTCCCTAAATCCAAAGAACCATGCAATACCTCACTCTGCACGCTCAATCAGTAATGCAAGTCTGGGAAAGAAAAATGCCCCAGACTTGCACGGCCCATTGTGCATGAGCAGAATGGAGCACTGATTCCACAGGCAGATCACAACACTGGATCAGGATTGAACTCTGCTTTCACTATGCTTGCCCTCCTCATAACGGGAGGCCAGACAGAACGCTGTCACCCATTATGAATGGGCAACCCCTGACCCTAAGAACATGTTTGAGAAAAGTCGCTTTATAAAGCCGGTGATTCTTTGAGCACAATGGACTGTGAAACCGGTGTTGCTTTGTTGAGCAACAAGTATGACACTTATTTGTCCATTCTTGCAGTAATATGAGAATTATTATGCAATAAGTTGGCTTGTTATAGGGCTAGAAGAAAAGCTGATACATTTTAGTTCATATACACCACTGTGGGGTCATACTAAATTCTGCTTTTGAAGAATCACCATCTGCTGTAGGTATTGCTCTTTCTATTAGTTTGGCTTCCAAAACACTCAGTGGGGATAACAGAATACGGAATGTGAAGGCAGGCACACAGCACTCCTGTGCAGTCTTCGTGTTCTTTTTTTCAGATTGTTCATGCAATGCTACACTCCCAGTTGACATGGACTGAGATTCTTTGTGTTAATTCACTCTCCATCAAACATGATCACCTGATCATCCTGCAGGACTTTAACATATGGTTCGAAGAAGAGAACACAAACTCGCAGAAATCACTAACTAAGCAGCTAGAGACAATGAGACTAAGGCAAATGGTGAAAGGAGCAACACACACAGCAGGAAACACTCTCGACGTAATCTTCGCCTATAAAAAACTGATCTCAACTGCGCCACCAAGACAAATACTATAGAGCGACCACCTCATTATACTGTTCATGATCCAAACACCATCAAAATATCCAAACAGCCCCAAAAGTACCCGTGATCTGGAAAAGAAACTGGAATACTGTCAAAAGCAGTAATTTAGAAGAACAACTAGATTCCTCAAGAACAATGATCGCAACCTTGGATGCAACTGACTTATATAAAAAAGCAGACCTAATCCAGAAATGTATTGGCAAAACAATTGACAACATCCCCCCGGAATAAACCTTATGTCATCACAAAAGAAAGCAGTGGCAAGGTGGTTCATGCCCCACCTCAATACAATAAAAAAAACTAAACGGAAACAAGAACGAGAATGGAGAAACAACTACGACCAAAGCAAAAGAATAATTTATCTAAAACAAATCCGAGCATTCAAAAACGAAACTCTTAAAGCCAAAAAGAAACAGTTTTACGACCAGATCACAAAAGCCATAAACACCCAGAAAGAACTATTCAACATCATAAACGAGATTAGAAATCCCCCTGGATGCAATAACATACTGGGACCTTCAGAAAAAAATATGTGATGATCTTGCAGATCATTTAAAGCATAAAATAAACAACATACACTGGGTCATACAAAGTAGACAAACCAACAAGACCGTGCACCCCCTACCTATCCTCGGACCACAGAACAGGATGAACAGTTTTTGCCCAAATGTCAAGAGAAAAACCCCTCAGCCTGGTGAAAAAAGGCAACAAGGCAAAAAAGGCAACAAGGCAACAAGGCAGGCTCCTCAATGGACCCTTGCCCCCCAGACATCTATAAATCAATCCTTGCACAGTGTACACCAGGGGTGCACAACTGATTTTGACAGATGGCCGAAAGTACCTTACATGATGGCAATAGTGGGCCGAAAAGTAAATGTGAGTGGGGCGGTAGGCGCGGTGGGGCGTCTCAGGAATTTATTTTTTCAACCCCCAATTTTTATTAAACACATGGAAAAAGAATACGTTTTTGAGGTGTCATGATTTTTATTTGTATTTCAAACTTATATTTTGTACTACACATTTTCCATTGTTATTTATTTCTATTTAGTTATTGCATATCGTCTGTTTAATTAAATTATATATATTTTATTGACACTTGATTTGACATTCCATTATTTTGGACTGCTATACTTTGCCTTTTGGATTGCCCAAGAGCAGTATGGCCTTCGTTGAGTCAGGTTTCCACAAAAAGCAAAGGATGTTCATCTCCTAACTGTGCCTGTTTTATCTTTATTTTGGGTTCATGCCCCATAGCCCCCACCCCTCAACCAAACACTATGCCCACCGGCTCCCACCCCTCAACCAAATACTATGCCCATGACACCCACCCCTCATGCAAACACTATGCCCCAAGACACCCACCCCTCATGCAAACACTATGCCCCAAGACAACCACCCCTCAAACAAACCCTATGCACCATGACACCCACCCCTCATGCAAACAATATGCCCCAAGACACCCACCCCTCATGCAAACACTATGCCACAAGACACCCACCCCTCATGCAAACCCTATGCCCCAAGACAGCCCCCTCATGCAAACACTATGCCCCAAGACACCCACCCCTCATGCAAACACTATGCCCCAAGACACCCACCCCTCAAGCAAACGCTATGCCCCAAGACACCCACCCCTTAAGCAAACCCACCCCTCAAGCAAACACTATGCCCCAAGACACCCACCCCTCAAGCAAACACTATGCCCCAAGACACCCACCCCTCAAGCAAACACTATGCCCCAAGACACCCACCCCTCAAGCAAACCCACCCCTCAAGCAAACACTATGCCCCAAGACACCCACCCCTCAAGCAAACAATATGCCCCAAGACACCCACCCCTCATGCAAACACTATGCCCCAAGACACCCACCCCTCATGCAAACACTATGCCCCAAGACACCCACCCCTCATGCAAACCCTATGCCCCAAGACAGCCCCCTCATGCAAACACTATGCCCCAAGACACCCACCCCTCATGCAAACACTATGCCCCAAGACACCCATCCCTCAAGCAAACACTATGCCCCAAGACACCCACACCTCAAGAAAACACTATGCCCCAAGACATCCACCCCTCAATCAAACCCACCCCTCAAGCAAACACTATGCCCCAAGACACCCACCCCTCAAGCAAACCCACCCCTCAAGCAAATACTATGCCCCAAGACACCCACCCCTTATGCAAACACTATGCCCCAAGACAACCCCCACTTAAGCAAACACTATGCCCCAAGACACCCACCCCTCAAGCAAACGCTATGCCCCAAGACACCCACCCCTCAAGCAAACCCACCCCTCAAGCAAACACTATTCCCCAAGACACCCACCCCTCACCAAACACTATGCCCCATGACACCAACCCCCAACCAAACACTATGCCCCACGACACCCCCCCAACCAAACACTATGCCCCACAACACCCACCCCTCACCAAACACTATGCCCCAAGACACCCACCCCTCAAGCGAACACTATGCCCCAAGAAACCCACCCCTCAAGCAAAAACTATGCCCCAAGACACCCACCCCTCAAGCAAACACTTTTGCCCCCACTTCCCAACCAAACACTATGCCCCACAGCCCCCACCCCCAACCAAACACTATGCCCCATGCCACCAAGCATGCACCATACTCATACAGATCCCAACCCCCACCCCTGCATACAAACTAACAAGTATACACCATGCACCCATACAGACCCGAACACCCACCCCCCAACTCAGCACACAAACTCACAAGCGTACACCATGCACCCATACAGACCCGAACCCCCCACCCTGAACTCAGCACACAAACTCACAAGCATACACCATGCACCCATACAAACCTGAGCCCCCCAACTCAGCATACAAACCCACAAGCATACACCATGCACCCATACAGACCCGAACCCCCCACTGCCAACTCAGCACACAAACTCACAAGCATACACCATGCACCCATACAGACCTGAACCCCCCCACCCCCAACTCAGCACACAAACCCACAAGCATACACCATGCACCCATACAGACCCGAACCCCCCCACCCCCAACTCAGCACACACACTCACAAGCATACACCATGCACCCATACAGACCCGAACCCCCGACCCCTAACTCAGCACACAAACTCACAGGCATACACCAATACACCCTTACAGACCCGAAACCCCAACTCAGCACACAAACTCACAAGCATACACCATGCACCTATACAGACCCCCGCCACCAACTCACCATACAAACTCACAAACATACACCATGCATCCATACAGACCTGAACCCCCCTCCCCCCCAACTCACCAAACAAACTCACAAGCATGCACGCATACAGACCCGGACCCCCCACCACCACATCTCAACATACACTCATACACTGAACGTGCACACAACAACAACAAACATTCAGGCAGACCTGACCCCCCCCCCCACCCGCCCCAGCATCTCAACATACACTGCACTTGCACACAAACACATTCAGGCAGACCCGACACTCACCCCACCCCCGCATCTCAACATACACTGAACTTGCATGCAATAACAAACATGCAGGCAGACCCGACATCCCCCTCCCCCCCAGCATCTCAACATACTCTGCACTTGCACACAAACACATTTAGGCAGACCTGACACACAACCCACCCCCCCATCTCAAGATACACTGAACTTGCACACAAACACATTCAGGCAGACCCGACACACGCCCCACTCCTGCATCTCAACATACACTGAACTTGCACACAAACACATTCAGGCAGTCCCGACACGCACCCCACCCCCGCATCTCAACATACACTGAACTTGCACACAAACACATTCAGGCAGACCCGACACACACACCCCCTCCTCATCTCAACACACACTGCACTTGCACACAAACACATTCAGGCAGACCCGACACCCCCCCTCCGCATCTCAACACACACTGCACTTGCACACAAACACATTCAGGCAGCCCCGACACACACCCCCGCCCTCTGCATCTCAAAACACACTGCACTTGCACACAAACACATTCAGGCAGACCAGACACCCTACCCCCCGCATCTCAACACACACTGCACTTCCATATAAACACATTCAGTCAGACCCGACACACACCCCACACCCGCATCTCAACATACAAGCAGCACAAAGATCTGACACACAAACACACACACACACACACACACCCAAACAAACATCCCACCTCCCAAAAAAAATCTGTACTTACCGGACGACGTGCTGGAAGGCAGGCTAGCTGGAACGCTGTCGAGGTCCAGTACTACAGCTGGCGTGGCAAGGCTGAAGTGCCTTCCTGTATCAAGCCTTACTGGCCATGTCAGCCGTAGTGATGACCCTCCATTGGTGCAGCACACACACACTACGTGGCTCGTAGGAGCTACGTGGTTCGTGTGCCTTGAGCCATGAGGGCCAGTGTCTTGTCCGGCCCGGAAGACAACAAAGACTTTTACTAATGGAGGGTGGACGATGCTGCTTGCGGGCCGCCCTCCATTAGGAAAGTCTTTGTTGCTGGCAGGCCGGACAAAACAGCATGGCGAGCCGCAACTGGCCCGCGGGCCGTATGTTGTGCACCCATGGTGTGCACTATCAGAATGCTACCTAAACCTCTTCAACCTATCAATCTCAATGGGGAGAGTACAGTGAGAATTCAAATCTGCCTACATCAAACCACTCTAACTACAGACCAAATTGAAACATTTCCTATCCAGCTAAAAGACCTATGTTTACAAACAAACACTGGAATACATAGAAAATCAAAAACTATTGGACTAGGCACACATTGGCTTCAGACCGATGAGTGAGATGGATACTGCACTCCTCTCTATATGGGACTACCTAAAAACCAACGCAGACTCCAACATGAACTCGGCACTGATACTACTCGACCTCTACGCAGCATTCGACACAGTCAGGCATAAAATCCTCATCAGGATACTGGATGATATAGGGATCACTGACACAGTGCTGCTCTGGATTAAATCTACCTTCTCTGAAAGAACAGATAAGTATGGATAAAGCCATTCAAATCCACACCATGGGACTTCACCTTTGGAGTACCACAAGGATCCTTGTTATCCCTGCTCCTCTTCAAAAACTATATGACGCTACTAATCAACCTTAGTGGCACTTACCCTGAACACTCAGGGTATGAAAGGTACTGCCACTGAATAGCCCTATTGAGAACCTACTCTTCTGCACATAACATAGGAGTGGGAACTGTAAGACACCAGAAGGTATGAAAGGGGAAGGGATATGGACCACAGTCAATCAAAACAAAGGGGGTAGGGTAGGGGTCTACCACTAGTCAACCATCTGAACAACTCATCCTTCCGCATACACCTCTCAAGCTCTGAACTAAACAAAATCCTATCTCTACAGCACAACAAACCACATGCACTTCACTGCACCACATAAAGGAAACAAACCACACATAGCCTTGCCCAACAGCATATGGCAGCTACCAACCAAAAAACACACATATGCTCAATGAACGGTATCAACCGAATTGAAGCTGCCAACAGTACATCACAGCTCTCTTGCTCGTTTCTCTCGCTCAGTCCTACAAACGTACCCCCTATCCCTTTATTTACAGATTAACCAAAGTGCCAAATAACAGTGCGGTGGCAACAGTGCACAGTATGAGACCCTTTAACATAACATAGCATGTATGTCCTCAGATTAAGGAAGGGAAGTCAGTTTGAATTCACTGCACCTACTCCTTCTGTTATCACTGTCTAGCATTATCCTCTCCCTGTACATTTCCCCCTAAACGCGTTCCTGCAAATATCTAAGTTGGCTTTATCTCACACCTTTACTGAAGTAATTTGTGATGAGGAACCCCTACGTAACCATTGCAATTGTAGGCATTTGGAATGTAATCCTTGGCGGCTGCTCTAAATGTACTCATTGGGATGCATGGGCACATTTCCAGTTTCTTTGCGCGATACATAGTCCATCAACACTCTCCATTCAACAGGCCTCAGCCAACAGGCAGGTGGCTTTCATCATGGCTGGCAGGTGAGGAGATGTCATCAAAAGGACCAAGCAGATCAGAACATCTAACAGAAGGTACAGATGTCTGTGTATCTGATGAGAGCACACACGAACATCTAAACATCATGTCCGGCGGGGGTCTATTGCATGGTTCCCAATTATCCTGAGAATACTTCTGTGAATCAGGCAGCGTCAATCATGCATCAAAACGTACATAAAGCCAGTTCCAATTATATTCATGGCAAACCCCTGAAACGCAATACATAGTATACGAAACATGTGTATTCTGTTATATGTGATCTTAGCTGAAGGTACACATTTTCTTGCGTTCCAGTGAAAATGGTGTGGTGAGTACTTTACCAATACCCTAGAGTCCTGCTGCTTAAAGAATTTACATCTTGACACTGTCAGTGATGGCAGCCACGTATCATGATGAGTGATAAGTATGACGTCATCACCTTGCGCTTGAATAAATCAGGGGAAAGATCAAAATAATAGAATGGGAAGGTATCTAGGTTTACTAAGGCACTTTTCTGTTTCATGATACCATTGTGATGTCTGTTCCCACGTAGAGTGCAAGTGTTTTTTTACTTTTTTGTTTGAATCCAGGCAGACATTGATTGAGGGTATTCACCAGGCTTTTATGTTTGGGCAACGCTTGTTTTCTGAACTGATGTAAGATCATTTGTGGCCATTTGTGGCCTAGGGAGTAAGTAGAGGAGCTTTGCATGCTGCATTTTCTTGGGCATTGTTTTCAACCAGGACACTGTGGAAGGCTCAAAATCTCTCCGTCAGCACTTTGCGCACAAGCATAGGGTTTTGAAAAATGAGAAAACTAAAAAATTGAAAGGTTTTTTGCTCGCTTTTCGGGGAGATTTTGCAAACTTGGGAAATTCGGATTTCTGACATACAACCCCTCCCAAATGTTGTTGGGGGCCTAGGGAAGTAAGCGTAATGGGTTTGCTGCATATGCTCTCTTGGGCATGGCTTCAACTTGCCCAGGTTCACCATGCAGTGAGGCATTTCCAGACATACCCCCTTTGTGCCGAGAACACCTACTCTCCAGCTATCTCTCTTCTTGGTGATGCTGCACTTAGAATACAGTTGAGTCCCAAGATAAATTAGCTCCAATTGTACACTTACCTCCTCTCCCTTTTCCTCCTCATGCCTTCCTGTGCATCTTATCTATCCCTCGCCCTCATCGCAACTATCTCCCTGACTTTGCTTCTCCCTACCACTACTGAACGTTTTATCATACTCCTCCTTTGCCTGCCTGACAGGCAAAGGGCTTTGAAGCCATAAACTATGGCAGGAGGCACTATACAAAAGCAATATAACTTAACATTTGCAGTATAAAACGTAAGGCTCTCCTTTTTTGTTGCGTTTGGGGGCTCTGGGTGAAGGACATCCAGCCGCCATCTTTGGATTGTACTAGTTGTAACAAGATAAGGACAACAGAGCCTTCACTTTAAGCTGATGTGCGTAAGTGGGCGCTGGACCAATGCCCCTTGCCTGAGGATGATGAGTTGGGATGTTGGCAGCATTGCCAAGATGAACCAGATGAGAATAGAAACTTGATGATTAAAGGGTACCAGGAGCGGATGAAAGACTAAAACGTAATATGAAAGAGACTATTGTTCTGTGTGAATCGGCCGATTCTAGTATAGAAGTTGCCTAGGGTGGCAAGAGGCTAGGGGGAGTGGAGTTAGAGGGTGCGGTTGGGATGGCCTGCGTAGAGGGGTGGATGATATGCTGCCCGATAATTGAACGTCTTGCAAATTCATATTGCTTGTTCATGATTGGAAGACTAATTGCGTGATATTTTTCTCTGTCTTGGTGACAACTCAAACTGGACAGATGGATGGGTGCGACTTAACAACCCCAAGTCTGCTGTATAACTAGAATTGTGTTTAAATGTAACTAACATGGAAGTTCATCAGAAACTGTTGCAATGATTTGCAAACCCTCCCACAACGAGTCTTCACTCGGAAGGATGTTCTGCTAATTGCTCAACAATGAATGGCAACAGATTACATATTTAATAATGGTCAACAGGAGCATCGTGTCAGTGGATGACCCCCTAGGAGACAGTCATCTGCCTGTTGCATCATCTTGACGGCTTTCTCAAGTGTGTGGACAGGCCCCACATGTTATCATCACGCAAGACATTGGAATCAGTGCCCTTGTAGAATGGCCCTTCTGGCGCCCAATTCACCACCACCACTCGGACTTCGAGTTCACACTTTATATGCTTAAGCCTCAACTGTTTAAAATAGCGGCTGCTGTGTTCCCACATAATTGCATGTGTTCGCTCTTGTGTTTTAAGGTCGTCTCAGCAGATGAGGTGAAAAGGCATCGTTGTTCTCAACCCCCCTCACTGGAACTCTGTGTTGTTTCCTATGTAATGCTTTATGCTTTACCCCTGTTCATGGCACTGCCTCCTTTCCCCCCACTTCCCATTCCTGCCATGATTTCCCTGCTGTTCACTCTCTATATACAGGTGATCTTTTGAATGCTATGAAGAGACTACGTCCTGTGTGTTCTTAAACTGTCAGTTGGTTTATCTTCCCGGCTTGTGGAAGCCTGGTGAGGTTGCTCTGCCATTAAAGGTGCATCCGCTGGCTACATGTCTCTCCTGACGTCTCCACTGACCTCACAACACTCTCTCTTGTCCCTGTAGTCGGGCCGTGGTGTGATTATTTGGCTCCTTTCATCACTGTCAACAAAGTGGCGCTAAGTTCCAAATGATCTTAAACAACCGCTTGTGACCTAAAGAAGCCACGTGTGTTGGTGACTTATAGAAGGAAAAGCAGGAGTTCAGTCTGGAACACGTCTTTCCGAACTGATGTGTGTAGGAAATTGGTAACTAATCAGCTCCAGCTCCAAGCAAAGTTAAACTCAGTCTTTGACACCAACCAGTCAGAATTGGGTTCATTGGCCATCGCCTGGCAATCAGTAACACATAGTGAAATCGCTGGATGATGGACGCTGAACAGTTCTTGCATCATTGTACTGGCTTGCCAACCTTGACGCTGTCACCAGCGCATTATTATGGAAATACCAGCCTTCTAGTTTGGAACCTATGAGAAGGTCTGCGGATAGATTAGATGTATTTTCCACCAGGCCAGCTGCTTCTACAGCAACCAGCAGACCCGCCCCAAGCAGGTGGCTTAGCAAGAAGGGATATCAGGGTTCTGCTCTTGCCTCACTCTTTCTGCATCGACATGATCCCTGGTATGCTAGCCATCCAGAGGCTTGAACTGGGCATCAGGATGTAAGCAGCTGATACCCAGCACCTGCTGCTAACGGTGTGGGACTGTGAACATCGAGCTATCTGAGTGAAACAGTTATCCTGGTGGCAAGAACCTACATTTCATATCAGCAATCAGAACTGGCATCTGAAGTAGCCCCTTCTCTGAGAACAGTAGATGTGTCTAACCCTGAGTAGTATACTGTAAGTGTCATATTTTGTTTTAATGAGAAAGGCGTTTTGGAACATTCCCTCAATTTCGTATTGCAGTGGAAACATCATCCCATTGAAGGGCAGGTAAACAATGTTGTTGTTGTGCGTCTTTATATAATAGATTCAAAGTTATCTTAAATGTAGTTTTGTGATGTGTTGGGTGGACGTGCAGAGCAACATCAATGCCTGAGCACAATGGTTCAATTACATACTTGCAGGGTAATTCATAGAATTTCGCAGAAAAGTGTCGCAAGCGGCTGGCGCAGAGTGTCCGCGTGCGATTGTCTGCGCCAGGCACGTGCGCTAAAAACGATTTCCGCGCACAGCGTATTCATGGATTTTAGGCTCCCAAACCAGCCGTGGCGCAGAGTATCGCAGCGACCCTGCAGCAGCGCCAGTAACGCCCCCAAGAACGCCCTCGCGCAAGGAAAAGCCATCAAAATCGCTAAATCATCGCAAAGGGCAGCGCTAACCCTGGACCAGTCCACAGGGCTGCCAAACAAGGAACGCAAAGCGGGTAACGTGCATATCAGGGGTACGCCTGAAGTTATACACGCGATTAGCCAGGGTACATGTATTACAGGGGTACGCGTGAAGTTTTACACGCGATTAGCCAGGGTACGTGTATCACAGGGGTACGCAGGAATTATCACACGCGATTTGGCTGGGTACGTGTATTACAGGGGTGCGCGGGAATTATCACACGCGATTTGGCTGGGTAGGTGTATTACAGGGGTACACGGGAAGTTCTACACGCGATTCGGCTGGGTACGTGTATTACAGGGGTGCGCGGGAAATCTCATATGCGATTTGGCCAGGTACGTGTATTACAGGGGTGCGCGGGAATTATCAGACGCGATTTGGCTTGGTACGTGTATTACAGGGGTGCGTGGGAAGTTCTACACGCGATTGGCCAGGGTACGTGTATTACAGGGGTACGTGGGAATTATCACACGCGATTTGGCTGGGTACGTGTATTACAGGGGTACACGGGAAGTTCTACACGCAATTCGGCTGGGTACGTGTATTACAGGGGTGCGCGGGAATTCTCACATGCGATTTGGCCAGGTACGTGTATTACAGGGGTGTGCGGGAATTATCACACGCAATTAGGCTGGGTGGGTCCTCACAGGTGTTCCCTGTACACCCTCCACGGCCCCTGCAGGCAGCCCACAAAACAGGGGACTACCCTGCACACCTGCTCATGTCCCCCTGCACCCCCACCCCCCAGCAGTGCAGGGGCAGCCTCCACCAGGCCCCCACCCATGTCTCCCACCACCCCCACCCACCAGCAGTGCAGGGGCACCCTCCACCAGGTCCCCACTCATGTCCCCTATCGCCCCCACCCCCCGCCACCAGGGGCACCCTCCACCAGGCCCCCATCCATGTCTCCCACCACCCCCACCCCCCAGCAGTGCAGGGGCAGCCTCCACCAGGCCCCCACTCATGTCCCCTATCACCCCCACCCCCCCGCCACCAGGAGCACCATCCACCAGGCCGCCACTCATGTCTCCCACCACCCCCACCCCCAGCAGTGCAGGGGCAGCCTCCACCAGGCCCCCTCTCATGTCTCCCACCACCCCCACCCCCAGCAGTGCAGGGGCAGCCTCCACCAGGCCCCCACTCATGTCTCCCACCACCCCCACCCCCCAGCAGTGCAGGGGCACCCTCCACCAGGCACCCACCCATGTCTCCCACCACCCCCACCCCCCAGCAGTGCAGGGGCACCCTCCACCAGGCCCCCACTCATGTCACCCACCACCCCCACCCCCAGCCACCAGGGTCACCCTCCACCAGGCCCCCACTCATGTCTCCCACCACCCCAACACCCCAGCAGTGCAGGGGCACCCTCCACAGGCCCCCACTCATGTCTCCCACCACCCCCACACCCCAGCAGTGCAGGGGCACCCTCCACCAGGCACCCACCAATGTCTCCCACCACCCCCACCCCCCAGCAGTGCAGGGGCACCCTCCACCAGGCCCCCACCCATGTCTCCCACCACCCCCAACCCCCAGCAGTGCAGGGGCAGCCTCCACCAGGCCCCCACTCATGTCTCCCACCACCCCCACCCCCCTGCCACCATGGGCAGCCCCCACCAGGCCCCCACTCATGTCTCCCACCACCCCCACCCCCCAGCAGTGCAGGGGCACCCTCCACCAGGCACCCACCCATGTCTCCCACCACCCCCACCCCCCAGCAGTGCAGGGGCACCCTCCACCAGGCCCCCACCCATGTCTCCCACCACCCCCACCCCCCAGCAGTGCAGGGGCAGCCTCCACCAGGCCCCCACTCATGTCCCCTATCACCCCCACCCCCCGCCACCAGGGGCACCCTCCACCAGGCCCCCACTCATGTCTCCCACCACCCCCACACCCCAGCAGTGCAGGGGCACCCTCCACCAGGCCCCCACTCATGTCTCCCACCACCCCCACACCCCAGCAGTGCAGGGGGACCCTCCACCAGGCACCCACTCATGTCTCCCACCACCCCCACACCCCAGCAGTGCAGGGGCAGCCTCCACCAGGCCCCCACTCATGTCTCCCACCAGCCCCACCCCCCTGCCACCATGGGCAGCCCCCACCAGGCACCCACTTATGTCTCCCACCACCCGCACCCCGCAGCAGTGCAGGGTCAACCTCCACCAGGCCCCCATTCATGTCCCCCTGCACCCCCACACCCCAGCATCCAGGGTCACCCTCCACCAGGCCCCCACTCATGTCTCCCACCACCCCCACCCCCCTGCCACCATGGGCAGCCCCCACCAGGCCCCCACTCATGTCTCCCACCACCCCCACCCCCCAGCAGTGCAGGGTCAACCTCCACCAGGCCCCCACTCATGTCCCCCTGCACCCCCACCCCCCGGCAGTGCAGGGGCAGCCTCCACCAGGCCCCCACTCATGTCTCCCACCACCCCCACCCCCCTGCCACCATGGGCAGCCCCCACCAGGCCCCCACTCATGTCTCCCACCACCCCCACCCCCCAGCAGTGCAGGGTCACCCTCCACCAGGCCCCCACTCATGTCTCCCACCACCCCCACCCCCCTGCCACCATGGGCAGCCCCCACCAGGCCCCCACTCATGTCTCCCACCACCCCCACCCCCCAGCAGTGCAGGGGCAGCCTCCACCAGGCCCCCACTCATGTTTCCCACCACCCCCAGCAGTGCAGGGGCACCCTCCACCAGGCACCCACCCATGTCTCCCACCACCCCCACCCCCCAGCAGTGCAGGGGCACCCTCCACCAGGCCCCCACTCATGTCACCCACCACCCCCACCCCCCAGCCACCAGGGTCACCCTCCACCAGGCCCCCACTCATGTCTCCCACCACCCCCACACCCCAGCAGTGCAGGGGCACCCTCCACCAGGCCCCCACTCATGTCTCCCACCACCCCCACACCCCAGCAGTGCAGGGGCACCCTCCACCAGGCACCCACTCATGTCTCCCACCACCCCCACACCCCAGCAGTGCAGGGGCACCCTCCACCAGGCACCCACTCATGTCTCCCACCACCCCCACACCCCAGCAGTGCAGGGGCACCCTCCACCAGGCACCCACTCATGTCTCCCACCACCCCCACACCCCAGCAGTGCAGGGGCAGCCTCCACCAGGCCCCCACTCATGTCCCCCTGCACCCCCACCCCCAGCAGTGCAGGGGCACCCTCCACCAGGCCCCCACTCATGTCACCCACCACCCCCACCCCCAGCCACCAGGGTCACCCTCCACCAGGCCCCCACTCATGAATCCCACCACCCCCACACCCCAGCAGTGCAGGGGCACCCTCCACCAGGCCCCCACTTATGTGTCCCACCACCCCCACCCCCCAGCAGTGCAGGGGCACCCTCCACCAGGCCCCCACCCATGTCTCCCACCACCCCCAACCCCCAGCAGTGCAGGGGCAGCCTCCACCAGGCCCCCACTCATGTCTCCCACCACCCCCACCCCCTGCCACTATGGGCAGCCCCCACCAGGCCCCCACTCATGTCTCCCACCACCCCCACCCCCCAGCAGTGCAGGGGCACCCTCCACCAGGCACAAACCCTTGTCTCCCACCACCCCCACCCCCCTGCAGTGCAGGGGCACCCTCCACCAGGCCCCCACTCATGTCACCCACCACCCCCACCCCCCAGCCACCAGGGTCACCTTCCACCAGGCCCCCACTCATGTCTCCCACCACCCCCACACCCCAGCAGTGCAGGGGCACCCTCCACCAGGCCCCCACTCATGTCTCCCACCACCCCCACACCCCAGCAGTGCAGGGGCACCCTCCGCCAGGCACCCACTCATGTCTCCCACCACCCCCACACCCCAGCAGTGCAGGGGCAGCCTCCACCAGGCCCCCACTCATGTCTCCCACCACCCCCACCCCCTGCCACCATGGGCAGCCCCCACCAGGCCCCCACTCATGTCTCCCACCACCCCCACACCCCAGCAGTGCAGGGGCACCCTCCACCAGGCACCCACCCATGTCTCCCACCACCCCCACCCCCCAGCAGTGCAGGAGCACCCTCCACCAGGCCCCCACCCATGTCTCCCACCACCCCCAACCCCCAGCAGTGCAGGGGCAGCCTCCACCAGGCCCCCACTCATGTCTCCCACCACCCCCACCCCCCTGCCACCATGGGCAGCCCCCACCAGGCCCCCACTCATGTCTCCCACCACCCCCACCCCCCAGCAGTGCAGGGGCACCCTCCACCGGGCACAAACCCATGTCTCCCACCACCCCCACCCCCCAGCAGTGCAGGGGCACCCTCCACCAGGCCCCCACTCATGTCACCCACCACCCCCACCCCCCAGCCACCAGGGTCACCCTCCACCAGGCCCCCACTCATGTCTCCCACAACCCCCACACCCCAGCAGTGCAGGGGCACCCTCCACCAGGCCCCCACTCATGTCTCCCACCACCCCCACACCCCAGCAGTGCAGGGGCACCCTCCGCCAGGCACCCACTCATGTCTCCCACCACCCCCACACCCCAGCAGTGCAGGGGCAGCCTCCACCAGGCCCCCACTCATGTCTCCCACCACCCCCACCCCCCTGCCACCATGGGCAGCCCCCACCAGGCCCCCACTCATGTCTCCCACCACCCCCACCCCCCAGCAGTGCAGGGTCAACCTCCACCAGGCCCCCACTCATGTCCCCCTGCACCCCCACACCCCAGCATCCAGGGTCACCCTCCACCAGGCCCCCACTCATGTCTCCCACCACCCCCACCCCCCGGCAGTGCAGGGGCAGCCTCCACCAGGCCCCCACTCATGTAACCCACCACCCTCACCCCCCTGCCACCATGGGCAGCTCCCACCAGGCCCCCACTCATGTCTCCCACCACCCCACCCCCCAGCAGTGCAGGGTCAACCTCCACCAGGCCCCCACTCATGTCCCCCTGCACCCCACCCCCCGGCAGTGCAGGGGCAGCCTCCACCAGGCCCCCACTCATGTCTCCCACCACCCCACCCCCCTGCCACCATGGGCAGCCCCCACCAGGCCCCCACTCATGTCTCCCACCACCCCCACACCCCAGCAGTGCAGGGGCACCCTCCACCAGGCACCCACTCATGTCTCCCACCACCCCCACACCCTAGCAGTGCAGGGGCAGCCTCCACCAGGCCCCCACTCATGTCTCCCACCACCCCCACCCCCTGCTACCATGGGCAGCCCCCACCAGGCCCCCACTCATGTCTCCCACCACCCCCACCCCCCAGCAGTGCAGGGTCAACCTCCACCAGGCCCCCACTCATGTCCCACTGCACCCCCACACCCCAGCATCCAGGGTCACCCTCCACCAGGCCCCCATTCATGTCTCCCACCACCCCCACCCCCCGGCAGTGCAGGGGCAGCCTCCACCAGGCCCCCACTCATGTCTCCCACCAACCCCACCCCCCTGCCACCATGGGCAGCCCCCACCAGGCCCCCACTCATGTCTCCCACCACCCCCACCCCCCAGCAGTGCAGGGTCAACCTCCACCAGGCCCCCACTCATGTCCCCCTGTACCCCCACCCCCCGGCAGTGCAGGGGCAGCCTCCACCAGGCCCCCACTCATGTCTCCCACCACCCCCACCCCTCTGCCACCATGGGCAGCCCCCACCATGCCCCCACTCATGTCTCCCACCACCCACACCCCCCAGCAGTGCAGGGTCACCCTCCACCAGGCCCCCACTCATGTCTCCCACCACCCCCACCCCCCTGCCACCATGGGCAGCCCCCACCAGGCCCCCACTCATGTCTCCCACCACCCCCACCCCCCAGCGGTGCAGGGGCAGCCTCCACCAGGCCCCCACTCATGTCTCCCACCACCCCCACCCCCCTGCCACCATGGGCAGCCCCCACCAGGCCCCCACTCATGTCTCCCACCACCCCCACCCCCCAGCAGTGCAAGGGCAGCCTCCACCAGGCCCCCACTCATGTCTCCCACCACCCCCACCCCCCTGCCACCATGGGCAGCCCCCACCAGGCCCCCACTCATGTCTCCCACCACCCCCACCCCCCAGCAGTGCAGGGTCACCCTCCACCAGGCCCCCACTCATGTCTCCCACCACCCCCACCCCCCTGCCACCATGGGCAGCCTCCACCAGGCCCCCACTCATGTCTCCCACCACCCCCACCCCCCAGCAGTGCAGGGTCAACCTCCACCAGGCCCCACTCATGTCCCCCTGCACCCCCACCCCCCGGCAGTGCAGGGGCAGCCTCCACCAGGCCCCCACTCATGTCTCCCACCACCCCCACCCCCCTGCCACAATGGGTAGCCCCCACCAGGTCCCCACTCATGTCTCCCACCACCCCCACCCCCCAGCAGTGCAGGGTCACCCTCCACCAGGCCCCCACTCATGTCTCCCACCACCCCCACCCCCCTGCCACCATGGGCAGCCCCCACCAGGCCCCCACTCATGTCTCCCACCACCCCCACCCCCCAGCAGTGCAGGGGCAGCCTCCACCAGGCCCCCACTCATGTCTCCCACCACCCCCACCCCCCAGCAGTGCAGGGGCACCCTCCACCAGGCACCCACCCATGTCTCCCACCACCCCCACCCCCCAGCAGTGCAGGGGCACCCTCCACCAGGCCCCCACTCATGTCACCCACCACCCCCACCCCCCAGCCACCAGGGTCACCCTCCACCAGGCCCCCACTCATGTCTCCCACCACCCCCACACCCCAGCAGTGCAGGGGCACCCTCCACCAGGCCCCCACTCATGTCTCCCACCACCCCCACACCCCAGCAGTGCAGGGGCACCCTCCACCAGGCACCCACTCATGTCTCCCACCACCCCACACCCCAGCAGTGCAGGGGCAGCCTCCACCAGGCCCCCACTCATGTCTCCCACCACCCCCAACCCCCTGCCACCATGGGCAGCCCCCACCAGGCCCCCACTCATGTCTCCCACCACCCCCACCCCCCAGCAGTGCAGGGTCAACCTCCACCAGGCCCCCACTCATGTCCCCCTGCACCCCCACACCCCAGCATCCAGGGTCACCCTCCACCAGGCACCCACCCATGTCTCCCACCACCCCCACCCCCCAGCAGTGCAGGGGCAGCCTCCACCAGGCCCCCACTCATGTCTCCCACCACCCACACCCCCCAGCAGTGCAGGGGCACCCTCCACCAGGCACCCACCCATGTCTCCCACCACCTCCACCCCCCAGCAGTGCAGGGGCACCCTCCACCAGGCCCCCACCCATGTCTCCCACCACCCCCACCCCCCAGCAGTGCAGGGGCAGCCTCCACCAGGCCCCCACTCAAGTCCCCTATCACCCCCACCCCCCCGCCACCAGGGGAACCCTCCACCAGGCCCCCACTCATGTCTCCCACCACCCCCACCCCCCAGCAGTGCAGGGGCACCCTCCACCAGGCCCCCACTCATGTCACCCACCACCCCCACCCCCCAGCCACCAGGGTCACCCTCCACCAGGCCCCCACTCATGTCTCCCACCACCCCCACACCCCAGCAGTGCAGGGGCACCCTCCACCAGGCCCCCACTCATGTCTCCCACCACCCCCACACCCCAGCAGTGCAGGGGCACCCTCCACCAGGCACCCACCCATGTCTCCCACCACCCCCACCCCCCAGCAGTGCATGGGCACCCTCCACCAGGCCCCCACTCATGTCACCCACCACCCCCACCCCCCAGCCACCAGGGTCACCCTCCACCAGGCCCCCACTCATGTCTCCCACCACCCCCACACCCCAGCAGTGGAGGGGCACCCTCCACCAGGCCCCCACTCATGTCTCCCACCACCCCCACACCCCAGCAGTGCAGGGGCAGCCTCCACCAGGCCCCCACTCATGTCACCCACCACCCCCACCCCCCAGCCACCAGGGTCACCCTCCACCAGGCCCCCACTCATGTCTCCCACCACCCCCACACCCCAGCAGTGCAGGGGCACCCTCCACCAGGCCCCCACCCATGTCTCCCACCACCCCCACCCCCCAGCAGTGCAGGGGCAGCCTCCACCAGGCCCCCACTCATGTCCCCTATCACCCCCACCCCCCCGCCACCAGGGGCACCCTCCACCAGGCCCCCACTCATGTCTCCCACCACCCCCACACCCCAGCAGTGCAGGGGCACCCTCCACCAGGCCCCCACTCATGTCTCCCACCACCCCCACACCCCAGCAGTGCAGGGGCACCCTCCACCAGGCACCCACTCATGTCTCCCACCACCCCCACACCCCAGCAGTGCAGGGGCAGCCTCCACCAGGCCCCCACTCATGTCTCCCACCAGCCCCACCCCCCTGCCACCATGGGCAGCCCCCACCAGGCACCCACTTATGTCTCCCACCACCCGCACCCCGCAGCAGTGCAGGGTCAACCTCCACCAGGCCCCCATTCATGTCCCCCTGCACCCCCACACCCCAGCATCCAGGGTCACCCTCCACCAGGCCCCCACTCATGTCTCCCACCACCCCCACCCCCCGGCAGTGCAGGGGCAGCCTCCACCAGGCCCCCACTCATGTCTCCCACCACCCCCACCCCCCTGCCACCATGGGCAGCCCCCACCAGGCCCCCACTCATGTCTCCCACCACCCCCACCCCCCAGCAGTGCAGGGTCAACCTCCACCAGGCCCCCACTCATGTCCCCCTGCACCCCCACCCCCCGGCAGTGCAGGGGCAGCCTCCACCAGGCCCCCACTCATATCTCCCACCACCCCCACCCCCCTGCCACCATGGGCAGCCCCAACCAGGCCCCCACTCATGTCTCCCACCACCCCCACCCCCCAGCAGTGCAGGGTCACCCTCCACCAGGCCCCCACTCATGTCTCCCACCACCCCCACCCCCCTGCCACCATGGGCAGCCCCCACCAGGCCCCCACTCATGTCTCCCACCACCCCCACCCCCCAGCAGTGCAGGGGCAGCCTCCACCAGGCCCCCACTCATGTTTCCCACCACCCCCACCCCCCAGCAGTGCAGGGGCACCCTCCACCAGGCACCCACCCATGTATCCCACCACCCCCACCCCCCAGCAGTGCAGGGGCACCCTCCACCAGGCCCCCACTCATGTCACCCACCACCCCCACCCCCCAGCCACCAGGGTCACCCTCCACCAGGCCCCCACTCATGTCTCCCACCACCACCACACCCCAGCAGTGCAGGGGCACCCTCCACCAGGCCCCCACTCATGTCTCCCACCACCCCCACACCCCAGCAGTGCAGGGGCACCCTCCACCAGGCACCCACTCATGTCTCCCACCACCCCCACACCCCAGCAGTGCAGGGGCACCCTCCACCAGGCACCCACTCATGTCTCCCACCACCCCCACACCCCAGCAGTGCAGGGGCAGCCTCCACCAGGCCCCCACTCATGTCCCCCTGCACCCCCACCCCCAGCAGTGCAGGGGCACCCTCCACCAGGCACCCACCCATGTCTCCCACCACCCCCACCCCCCAGCAGTGCAGGGGCACCCTCCACCAGGCCCCCACTCATGTCACCCACCACCCCCACCCCCAGCCACCAGGGTCACCCTCCACCAGGCCCCCACTCATGAATCCCACCACCCCCACACCCCAGCAGTGCAGGGGCACCCTCTACCAGGCCCCCACTCATGTCTCCCACCACCCCCACCCCCCAGCAGTGCAGGGGCACCCTCCACCAGGCCCCCACCCATGTCTCCCACCACCCCCAACCCCCAGCAGTGCAGGGGCAGCCTCCACCAGGCCCCCACTCATGTCTCCCACCACCCCCACCCCCCTGCCACCATGGGAAGCCCCCACCAGGCCCCCACTCATGTCTCCCACCACCCCCACCCCCCAGCAGTGCAGGGGCACCCTCCACCAGGCACAAACCCTTGTCTCCCACCACCCCCACCCCCCAGCAGTGCAGGGGCACCCTCCACCAGGCCCCCACTCATGTCACCCACCACCCCCACCCCCCAGCCACCAGGGTCACCTTCCACCAGGCCCCCACTCATGTCTCCCACCACCCCCACACCCCAGCAGTGCAGGGGCACCCTCCACCAGGCCCCCACTCATGTCTCCCACCACCCCCACACCCCAGCAGTGCAGGGGCACCCTCCGCCAGGCACCCACTCATGTCTCCCACCACCCCCACACCCCAGCAGTGCAGGGGCAGCCTCCACCAGGCCCCCACTCATGTCTCCCACCACCCCCACCCCCCTGCCACCATGGGCAGCCCCCACCAGGCCCCCACTCATGTCTCCCACCACCCCCACCCCCCAGCAGTGCAGGGTCAACCTCCACCAGGCCCCCACTCATGTCCCCCTGCACCCCCACACCCCAGCATCCAGGGTCACCCTCCACCAGGCCCCCACTCATGTCTCCCACCACCCCCACCCCCCGGCAGTGCAGGGGCAGCCTCCACCAGGCCCCCACTCATGTATCCCACCACCCTCACCCCCCTGCCACCATGGGCAGCTCCCACCAGGCCCCCACTCATGTCTCCCACCACCCCACCCCCCAGCAGTGCAGGGTCAACCTCCACCAGGCCCCCACTCATGTCCCCCTGCACCCCACCCCCCGGCAGTGCAGGGGCAGCCTCCACCAGGCCCCCACTCATGTCTCCCACCACCCCACCCCCCTGCCACCATGGGCAGCCCCCACCAGGCCCCCACTCATGTCTCCCACCACCCCCACACCCCAGCAGTGCAGGGGCACCCTCCACCAGGCACCCACTCATGTCTCCCACCACCCCCACACCCCAGCAGTGCAGGGGCAGCCTCCACCAGGCCCCCACTCATGTCTCCCACCACCCCCACCCCCTGCTACCATGGGCAGCCCCCACCAGGCCCCCACTCATGTCTCCCACCACCCCCACCCCCCAGCAGTGCAGGGTCAACCTCCACCAGGCCCCCACTCATGTCCCACTGCACCCCCACACCCCAGCATCCAGGGTCACCCTCCACCAGGCCCCCATTCATGTCTCCCACCACCCCCACCCCCCGGCAGTGCAGGGGCAGCCTCCACCAGGCCCCCACTCATGTCTCCCACCAACCCCACCCCCCTGCCACCATGGGCAGCCCCCACCAGGCCCCCACTCATGTCTCCCACCACCCCCACCCCCCAGCAGTGCAGGGTCAACCTCCACCAGGCCCCCACTCATGTCCCCCTGTACCCCCACCCCCCAGCAGTGCAGGGGCAGCCTCCACCAGGCCCCCACTCATGTCTCCCACCACCCCCACCCCCCTGCCACCATGGGCAGCCCCCACCATGCCCCCACTCATGTCTCCCACCACCCACACCCCCCAGCAGTGCAGGGTCACCCTCCACCAGGCCCCCACTCATGTCTCCCACCACCCCCACCCCCCTGCCACCATGGGCAGCCCCCACCAGGCCCCCACTCATGTCTCCCACCACCCCCACCCCCCAGCGGTGCAGGGGCAGCCTCCACCAGGCCCCCACTCATGTCTCCCACCACCCCCACCCCCCTGCCACCATGGGCAGCCCCCACCAGGCCCCCACTCATGTCTCCCACCACCCCCACCCCCCAGCAGTGCAAGGGCAGCCTCCACCAGGCCCCCACTCATGTCTCCCACCACCCCCACCCCCCTGCCACCATGGGCAGCCCCCACCAGGCCCCCACTCATGTCTCCCACCACCCCCACCCCCCAGCAGTGCAGGGTCACCCTCCACCAGGCCCCCACTCATGTCTCCCACCACCCCCACCCCCCTGCCACCATGGGCAGCCTCCACCAGGCCCCCACTCATGTCTCCCACCACCCCCACCCCCCAGCAGTGCAGGGTCAACCTCCACCAGGCCCCACTCATGTCCCCCTGCACCCCCACCCCCCGGCAGTGCAGGGGCAGCCTCCACCAGGCCCCCACTCATGTCTCCCACCACCCCCACCCCCCTGCCACAATGGGTAGCCCCCACCAGGTCTCCACTCATGTCTCCCACCACCCCCACCCCCCAGCAGTGCAGGGTCACCCTCCACCAGGCCCCCACTCATGTCTCCCACCACCCCCACCCCCCTGCCACCATGGGCAGCCCCCACCAGGCCCCCACTCATGTCTCCCACCACCCCCACCCCCCAGCAGTGCAGGGGCAGCCTCCACCAGGCCCCCACTCATGTCTCCCACCACCCCCACCCCCCAGCAGTGCAGGGGCACCCTCCACCAGGCACCCACCCATGTCTCCCACCACCCCCACCCCCCAGCAGTGCAGGGGCACCCTCCACCAGGCCCCCACTCATGTCACCCACCACCCCCACCCCCCAGCCACCAGGGTCACCCTCCACCAGGCCCCCACTCATGTCTCCCACCACCCCCACACCCCAGCAGTGCAGGGGCACCCTCCACCAGGCCCCCACTCATGTCTCCCACCACCCCCACACCCCAGCAGTACAGGGGCACCCTCCACCAGGCACCCACTCATGCCTCCCACCACCCCCACACCCCAGCAGTGCAGGGGCAGCCTCCACCAGGCCCCAACTCATGTCTCCCACCACCCCCAACCCCCTGCCACCATGGGCAGCCCCCACCAGGCCCCCACTCATGTCTCCCACCACCCCCACCCCCCAGCAGTGCAGGGTCAACCTCCACCAGGCCCCCACTCATGTCCCCCTGCACCCCCACACCCCAGCATCCAGGGTCACCCTCCACCAGGCACCCACCCATGTCTCCCACCACCCCCACCCCCCAGCAGTGCAGGGGCAGCCTCCACCAGGCCCCCACTCATGTCTCCCACCACCCCCACCCCCCAGCAGTGCAGGGGCACCCTCCACCAGGCACCCACCCATGTCTCCCACCACCCCCACCCCCCAGCAGTGCAGGGGCACCCTCCAACAGGCCCCCGCCCATGTCTCCCACCACCCCCACCCCCCAGCAGTGCAGGGGCAGCCTCCACCAGGCCCCCACTCAAGTCCCCTATCACCCCCCCGCCACCAGGGGAACCCTCCACCAGGCCCCCACTCATGTCTCCCACCACCCCCACACCCCAGCAGTGCAGGGGCACCCTCCACCAGGCCCCCACTCATGTCACCCACCACCCCCACCCCCCAGCCACCAGGGTCACCCTCCACCAGGCCCCCACTCATGTCTCCCACCACCCCCACACCCCAGCAGTGCAGGGGCACCCTCCACCAGGCCCCCACTCATGTCTCCCACCACCCCCACACCCCAGCAGTGCAGGGGCACCCTCCACCAGGCACCCACCCATGTCTCCCACCACCCCCACCCCCCAGCAGTGCATGGGCACCCTCCACCAGGCCCCCACTCATGTCACCCACCACCCCCACCCCCCAGCCACCAGGGTCACCCTCCACCAGGCCCCCACTCATGTCTCCCACCACCCCCACACCCCAGCAGTGCAGGGGCACCCTCCACCAGGCCCCCACTCATGTCTCCCACCACCCCCACACCCCAGCAGTGCAGGGGCACCCTCCGCCAGGCACCCACTCATGTCTCCCACCACCCCCACACCCCAGCAGTGCAGGGGCAGCCTCCACCAGGCCCCCACTCATGTCTCCCACCACCCCCACCCCCCTGCCACCATGGGCAGCCCCCACCAGGCCCCCACTCATGTCTCCCACCACCCCCACCCCCCAGCAGTGCAGGGTCAACCTCCACCAGGCCCCCACTCATGTCCCCCTGCACCCCCACCCCCCGGCAGTGCAGGGGCAGCCTCCACCAGGCCCCCACTCATGTCTCCCACCACCCCCACCCCCCTGCCACCATGGGCAGCCCCCACCAGGCCCCCACTCATGTCTCCCACCACCCCCACACCCCAGCAGTGCAGGGGCACCCTCCACCAGGCACCCATTCATGTCTCCCATCACCCCCACACCCCAGCAGTGCAGGGGCAGCCTCCACCAGGCCCCCACTCATGTCTCCCACCACCCCCACCCCCCTGCCACCATGGGCAGCCCCCACCAGGCCCCCACTCATGTCTCCCACCACCCCCACCCCCCAGCAGTGCAGGGTCAACCTCCACCAGGCCCCCACTCATGTCCCACTGCACCCCCACACCCCAGCATCCAGGGTCACCCTCCACCAGGCCCCCACTCATGTCTCCCACCACCCCCACTCCCCGGCAGTGCAGGGGCAGCCTCCACCAGGCCCCCACTCATGTCTCCCACCAACCCCACCCCCTGCCACCATGGGCAGCCCCCACCAGGCCCCCACTCATGTCTCCCACCACCCCCACCCCCCAGCAGTGCAGGGTCAACCTCCACCAGGCCCCCACTCATATCCCCCTGCACCCCCAACCCCCGGCAGTGCAGGGGCAGCCTCCACCAGGCCCCCACTCATGTCTCCCACCACCCCCACCCCCCTGCCACCATGGGCAGCCCCCACCGGGCCCCCACTCATGTCTCCCACCACCATCACCCCCCAGCAGTGCAGGGTCGACCTGCACCAGGCCCCCACTCATGTCTCCCACCACCCCCACCCCCCTGCCACCATGGGCAGCCCCCACCAGGCCCCCACTCATGTCTCCCACCACCCCCACCCCCCAGCAGTGCAGGGGCAGCCTCCACCAGGCCCCCACTCATGTCTCCCACCACCCCCACCCCCCTGCCACCATGGGCAGCCCCCACCAGGCCCCCACTCATGTCTCCCACCACCCCCACCCCCCTGCCACCATGGGCAGCTCCCACCAGGCCCCCACTCATGTCTCCCACCACCCCCACCCCCCAGCAGTGCAGGGGCAGCCTCCACCAGGCCCCCACTCATGTCTCCCACCACCCCCACCCCCCTGCCACCATGGGCAGCCCCCACCAGGCCCCCACTCATGTCTCCCACCACCCCCACCCCCCAGCAGTGCAGGGTCACCCTCCACCAGGCCCCCACTCATGTCTCCCACCACCCCCACCCCCCTGCCACCATGTGCAGCCCCCACCAGGTCCTCACAATCCCCAATCATGAGCGTAATGGTCAGCCTCCACAGCCAAAAAGCCCTACCAAGTAACCCATTCACCCACATGGAAATGAAAACACATGTTACACCCCCAATGTTCATGAAGCAAATGAACCCATGTCCGTCACACACATATTTTCCAATTGAATGGGAAAACGCACAACATGACATGCATGAAACCAATGAGATGAAACCACACAGTGAACAATGGAAAAAAAAATGTATTGGACAAAAATACGAATGCTAAAGAAAGAAAACTAACTACATTGTAAATGTGAAAAAATAAGCTGCATGTCCGCATAAAAACACAAAAGTAGAAAATCAAATCCAAAAAATTTTGTCCAAAGTGAAATGTAAAAACTCTCCATGCAACAAAGAACTATGTACAAAAATAACAAGGGTCCATCATCACAACTGAACTAAGGAAACCTCCTAAAAAACCTACCTAAATATCAACTATATACAAAAAGTGGAGCAGTGTCCGTCGACTCCAAATCATAAGAAAAAACAAAGGAAACCTAAAACTAAAGAACTATATACAAAGGCAGCGGGCAAGTCCAGCGGCTCACTCCGTGGTGTTCCGGGCCAGGGCATCATCGAACTCCTTTTCGATGTCCGGGAGGCGGTCCAGTTCCATGGCCCCGAGGGTCCGCAGGGACGACGCCATGTCCTCCTCCAACCCCCTGCGGATTGCCTCGAGGCACTCGGCCCGCCTCAGGGCCCTCCACATGGAGTTCTCCGCCCTGACCATTGTGAGCCGTGCCTCTTCCGCCCGCCGCCGCTCCGCACCTATGGCGTGGCCCAACCGCTGCCACACGGAAGACACTCTCTGTCCTGGGTCCTCCTGCCCTCCGGCCGATGCCTGACCCTCCGATGTCGAAGGCCCCGAGCCTTCATGGCTCCCACCATGTTGCTGCTGCTGCTCTGCCTCTGCCCGTGCACTGCCTCCTGCTGCCTGCACATCCTCCACCGGCTGGGGTGCAGTTGTTGATGTGGCCACCCCTGCTGGACGTCCGACTCCCGACTGTGGCAGGGATGCCTCCTCCACCAGCCTGGCCGCACTGTCAGAGGCAGCTCCACAGGGCACCCAGGTGACTGATGGGTGAGAAGATGGCACAGAGGATGACTGACGCGTAGGGGGTCCAGTTGAGGAGGGGGTCGGAACAAGCCCCATCAGACGGAGGAATCCGGTCTGGGTGACCTGTCCCAGCAGGCTGACGTGGTCAACGAGCCATTCGAGATGACGTGCAGTCTCTCCATGAAAAGACTGCAGGTCACCTCGCATGGCCTGTTGACGCAACGCCACACCAGCCAGGAGAGGCTCAACCCGGACCTGGATAGCCACGTCCGCAGGCAGAGGAAGGCCAGTTGACGTCAGCTCATCCCCTGCCTGGAAACGGGTCTGGACGTAGGCATCCCTGCTGGTGCAAGATGATGCAGGGACAGGATCGGGGACAGGATTGCACACAGGCACCTCCGCGGCGGCCTGTGCTGCCTCCTGTCCCTGGTCCTGGACTGCACCACTAGCACCAGTGGGATCCCCACCTCCAGACCCCGTCTCTGGTGCTTGCACGGCCTCCTCCACCACCAGACCCCCCACCAACCTGGATGACTCCGTGCCATCTTCCCCTGTTGGGCCCTGTGGGGTCCCAGCTGCCCCTTCTGCTGCCGAGGAGTCCAACTCCAACCTACGCCTCTTGGACCTCCCCCCGGCAGCTGCGGCCTGGGACGCGGCACCGGACTCCTCACTCCCCGACGAGATGACAACACGGGAGGGGAGCCGGGCCTTGCGTCTCCGGCTGGCGGTCGGATCCCCGCCGCTGTGCTCCACAGCACCTTCTCCGCCCTCTTCATCAGTTGACGCTGCAGACAGGGAGAAACAAAACACAGGCATCAGGGCACTGTACAATGGACACATACACACATGACAGTTGCACATGAGTGGCATTGGCAAACCTCAGACATGTCATCACAATCCCCAACACACATGTCTTTGCAACTCGCACACATGAGCCATACCACAGCCATATCGCAACTGCCACCACCATCCATACACATACAACAGCATGAGCAGCCAAAGGTGACCCAGACATGACATGCAACACAGGAAGTGCACCACACATGTACACACACCACCACACTTGCATGCATGTGTACACCTCTGCCAAGTGTCGCACTGTTCAGACGGGCATCCATGTCACATCTGCCAATCAGGCTTACACATACCGCAGTCACATGCATCCATGTTGCATCACTGTTGCACCCTTGTCAAATACACACACATGCACATGTACACAGTGCTCATACATGCAGCCCAAAACAACATACAAGCGTGACATCACGGACATGTCTACTTACATACACATACATACAAACATGTGTGCACGCACAACTGCATTTGCCATGCAAGCCTACACACACAAGAACCATCCATGTCTCACACATTACAGCCCTCGCATGTGTCAGCCCCACGGCCATGTACACCCCCACCCATACTCGACCCCATACAAACAGATGTGCAACCTGCACAATACCGAATAATCACCACACGCACTGCTCACAATCAGGATGCATGTACACTCACCGCTCGACTCCAGACGGGTCTGCTTCTCCAGGACCTGGAAGTGGAGCGCTGGGGATATGCGTTCCAGGACCCCCATCTGTTCTTCCGACAAGTGGCCCCAGCGCCCCTTGGCACCCGCTGCCTTCAAGAGGCGCCGGGCCTTGTTCAGGGTCCTGGACCTGAAGTCCTCCCAGCGCTTCCTGACATGTTGTAAGTGCCGGACTGCCACCCCCTCCGCGTTGATGGCAGTCACGATGTCAGTCCAGATCCGAGTCCGTCCTTCCTTGTCGGCGCGGGAACTTCCGAAGAGGGCATCATACTGCCCCAGGACTTGCTCCACCAGGACACCAACTTCGGTGGCACTGAAGCTGGTGCCCCTCTGCCTCTCTGGCCGGGGGTTGTCAGTGGTCACAGATGGTGTTTGCCCCGACATGACAACCCCAGAGGCAGGAGTGGGTGGGCAACTGGGTCCTGGGGCTGGGCTGTGGAGCGATGGAATTCCAGTCGGGAGTCTTCGGTTCCAGCAGGGGTGGTCACAGCAACAGCACCCCTGGCTGATGTGCAGGCAGCAAATGGCAGTGCACGTGGACAGCAGGCAGTCAGGCAGCAGCAGATGGTAGGTGGGAGCGTGCTCGGGACTCTGGGGGGCAGTAGTTCGGCCTTCTGGGCAGGAGCGTGGTCTTCCGTGTGCTTACGCGTGGCCAGCTTGGTACGGCGTGATTTGGCACGTGAAAATCCTGCACGTCAGCGTGAAAATCGAGGAAAGGCCCTTAGCGCGTAAGCGCGTCAGCACGCATAGGCGATTCTATTGGACCAAAGGCCCTCAGCGCGTAAGCGCGTCTGTGACGTGACCCGCACGGGTGTTTCCCACACAGCACGTGATGACAGAGCACACGTGGAAAGACTGCACGTCAGAGTCTCATCGCGTGTGATTGGTGGAAATGGCCCTACACGCAGAAGTGACAAAGCGTGTAATTGGTGGAAATGGCCCTAGCGCGTACATGCCGCGTAAGTGACGCTGGACGTGTGGCCCTGTATAAAAGGTATATGTAGAACACGTTTTCCTTGTACGTGCTTTTCGTGGAGAGCGAGTGGGTGAATTCTGTACTTCTTGTCGTTTCACACGCGATTTACTTCACGGCGTTTCAAGTTCGTATTCCCTGTTACCTCTGACAGCTTTTTCTCTTTTTTCGCTTTTACTGGTTTACCTGGGCCTGTTCCCTCAAACAGTGTTCCCTTCTACTGTTGTCCTGTCTCCTCAGACAGCGTACAAATCTTCTTTTGGCGGGGGTGTTGCCAACCAAACGTGCTCCTTTTACACGCTCGTTTACCAGGCAGACGGTGAGGCACGCACATATCTAACATCTGTGCTTGCCCCGTGTGTAGCCTACCCCTTCAGAGGTCATTCTAGGCTGCGTGTGACACGCATACGTTCATTCTTGTGTTACTGGGTGCCACAGCGTAGTGCAGGTTTTTCTTTCTGCACACGTGGTCTAGGAGGGGTTGCGTGCACGTCATCTCCCTTTTTTGGGGCTCCTGTGCGTAGCGTGACCCGTCATCTTTCCCCAGGGGTTACAATCAGCCTTGCAAGAGCACTAGGGTACAATTACCATCTGGTACCCAACCCCTTTGACCCCCTATTGCCCAGGACAATAGTTTCCAGCCACTCCCATACGCACATTTACATCAGTGCCATGGCTGGGAGGCGAGGATTCCGTAAGGGTGGCAAAGGTGGAAGAGCCACAAGTGGTGCCCGTGGTGGATCCGGTAGGGGACGTGGTCGTTACTTGCAGGGTGAGCCTTTCCCCCCATGTGTGGAGGACCAGTCAAGGGCACCCATAATCCCCCCCTCCCTCCCGTTGAAGCTGATGTGGCTGACACCATCCATGCTCAGCCCTTGTTGGACCAGCCCATTGTGGCACCAGATCTGGCTGACTCCATGGCTGACTTCCAGGTCAGCAGGCCTATGACAAGTGCGCTGGTGCACGTTGATGTCACCATGCCACGTGCATCTGGGCCAGCAAGGTCATCTGCTGCACCAAGGAGGCAGGGCGGAGAGGCTGCAGGGGCAGCTGCGGCTCCATCCACCCCAGCCCTCACACACCCAGCCAGGACAGTGTCGGTCCTAGTCCATGCTGCTGACATTCCCCCTGACACCATCACACTAGAGCCAATGCCTGCACCAACTCCCATGCTGAGTGTGCAATCCCACACTCCTGATACAGAGTCCACCAGGGCTCCTGCCCCTAGTGTCCAGAGCGGCGCAGGACACTCAGGATCACCACCACCTTCCAAGCGGAAGAGGAAGAGTGCTCATCCGGCACTGGCTGATGCCCCAGACACGGCTACACAGTCCGGCCCATCCAGGAAGCCCAGCTTCACGGATGACGAACTGAATGCACTTGTCGAGTATGTGTCCGGACATGACAACGAGATGGTCATTGTTGCAGGATCCAAGACCACACCTGCACAACGCCAGGCACACTGGCAGACCGTTGCGGACATCGTAAGTGCCCTTGGAATCGTGAGGCGCACAGCCAATGATTCCTATAAGCGCTGGAATGACCTAAAGCGCAGGGCAAAAAGTAAGCTGGCCTCAAGTCATGCCGCAACTCTAGTGACTGGAGGTGGGTCTCCAGTAGTAGACATGGAACTCACTCCACATGAGTCAGTCGCTGGGACCTACGTCACGGAGGAACAGATCCAAGGCGTGGGAGATCTGGCTGATTACGAGGCATTGTCCGGTGAGTGCACATGCATGTGTGTGTCATCCATGTGCATGGTGTGTGTGTGAGGGCTTCTGTTTGTGTGCCAGGTGAGAGTGTGTGTGCCTGAGTCGTATGGGTCAGCCACGTGCTTCATGCAATACTTCCTGCGCAGCTGCATTTGGCCATAGCAGTATCCCTTCTGCCAACAGTAGACATCTAGCCCAACTGCACGCCAGTTGCCCTTGAAGAGTCACCTTGCCACAATATAGTTGCTTATTTTTCACTGTTCATTCAGTCAGTTTGTTTGCATTCCACCACTTTCACTAGGCATGTCGCTGTCCACTAGTCACATGTCTGACATGGCTATGGTAAAGTGGAGTGACTTTGTTACCTGGATATCATTTGTACACACATGTCCCTGTGCAATTGGACCATTTCAGACTGGCAGCTCCAGGTGAAAAATCTGACCTGTTAGAATTAGAAAAGCGATTACATGCGGGAACTGGACTGAATGAATAGGTGCTGCCCTCCTCTCCATCTTCACTCAATAGCAATGGTACATGCCATCTGTGTGATGGCATGTGT
Organism: Ambystoma mexicanum; assembly: GCF_040938575.1. Lineage (NCBI taxonomy): Eukaryota > Metazoa > Chordata > Amphibia > Caudata > Ambystomatidae > Ambystoma > Ambystoma mexicanum. The sequence goes on from NC_090937.1 coordinate 436,915,277, forward strand.
GTTTCACCTGGCAATCACAGGCCAATGTGTGATGCCACTGCCAGGCAGCATGCAGAAAATGTGTTCATCTTCCATCTTGGTGTCATCAGTGTGTGCCATTTGCCTGCACTTCATACGCAGTGAGGGTGCATGCATGGGAGGGTTTTAGTCATGTGGGACATGTGTCAATCAAGTACTGGTTCTCTTGCTTCTCAGCCCTCATTGTGTGCCATGGTGCTAATGCCTGTTTCCATTTCTTTGTTTTCATGTCTTTGCAGGGGAAGACGCACCTGATACTGCTGGGGTTGTGGAGATGGTGCAGACCCAGGAGGGGTCCGAGGGCCGACCAACCACCAGTGAGGGACGTGGTGTGGTGGTGGGGGAGAACCCACAAGTGCTGTAGGTCGTGCTCTCAAGGGGTGTCTCTGGCTGCACCTCCCCCGAGCTGTACTCAGGTGTTGATTCGGATGAGACCTACGTGCCGTCGCAGGTGAGTGTTCCAGGGAGGGATTCTGTTCTGTCTCACCCACCTGCACCAGGGTCAGAACCCTCCATGGGGATGTCAGTGTTGGCAGCTACGCCTTCGGTGGTTAAGGATGCAGGGTCACACTCCGCGACATCTGATCCTGTTCCTGGGCCAGCAGATCAGAGGGGGAATGCAGTCCTGCAGCCTCAGGCAGTGCCGGCACAGCAAGGCGCAGTTCGCCTTGCCCCAGACAGGTGTGGTGCCCGCCGACGTGGTGGCTGTACGCCACCCGGCAATACCGCATGGGAGCAATCCATTTACGGTATGGCAACCCAACAGGCTGCATCATCCGAGATGATGGCTCAGGCCATGGATAGGGTGGCCACTTCCATTGTCCCCCCAGAAAGGCTGATGGAGCGACTAGAGCAGGCAACCGACTCCATCTGCCAGTCACACAGGGAGGACATGTTGGGGTCCAACAGGGACAGGCGGGCGGCACTGGCGACTCTGCAGGAGGCCATCTCCATTGAGTCCCAGGGCCACAGGGAAGCCCTGAGGCAGGAGCTCCTTCACCTCAGGACGACTCTTGTTGAGCTTGAGGCTTCAACACACCAAAGGACAGAACAGCAGCTGGAGCGTCTCACCCGTACGCTCTCAGCTGAGATGCAGGCAACGAGGGCGGAGGTCCGGGCATCCCGTGAGTTGTTGCATGGGGACCTCCGCACACTCATCCTCCAGAACCAGACCTACCACACCCGCATGCTTACAGCCATTTTAGGGGCAGACTAGGGCCTTGCGTGGGCTGCCTCCCATAGTGCAACCACCTCCGGATGCAGCTGCACAGGGTGATAATAGCGACAGTAGTGATACTCCCACAATAGGGTAGCCGTGTGGGCCATGAGCCCATGGAGGTGTTTTATCTTCCCAGGATCCACACAGGTGGGTTCTGGTGTGCATCCTGTCCTCGGACCTCCTGGGTGGCCTCCCCAACCCCCCCGGGCCCATCAATGGCCATTTTTGATTGTTTCTTATTTTTATTTTTATTTTCATTTCTTTTATTCCCAATTTTTTTGGGACGATTTGTTGGCTTCCGTGGTTCCTCTGGGCATACGCTGCATTGTGGCTGGGCACATGCAGGCTTGTAATGTATTTGGTTCAGATGCTTGGGTTTGAGTCACACACACCCCTCCTGCTTCCCGTTTCCATGGGCTTGCAAAGGGTGTGCCCAAGTGACAGTGAATTACACAGTGACGTTGGACTCCCATGAGCTGTGTGGGCAGTCTGTAGTCAATACTGTGTATACATTCCTAGTGCATATTGCTGTTGTGTTGTACACTGCATGTTGCATTGATGTGTAACTCTTCTTCTGTGTCTACCTCCCAATTTGCAGGTCCCTTCCTCATGTCTACACAAGGACCTCTAGTCTGGAGATGGGGTCCATGTTGGCAGCAGTGCACCTACAACTCTACATGGCGCCAACACTGCACAGTTGGTAGTGGTGGGAGTGCAGGCATTTCCAGGTGGTGAGACTACTAATATGTAACATTTGTGATGTCATGTTAATGGTAGTACGTGCTCAAGTATGTTGTTGGTCCGACATTGCTGTGAGCATTTCAGGTGTTGCAGGTTTCTAATAGGGACACTGTACATAGTGAGACTGATGTCATGTTGTGGGGATTACTTTGTTTACCTGCAATTAGCATGACATGGCACGGTGTGTCGTGTGGCGGTGCTGGGGTTGGGTTGGCTGACATGGCACTGTCCTCTTGTTACATTTTGCAAGTGGGTATTCATTTTAGCTGCTTCAATGTGTAACTTCACAAAACTGCATTGGTGGTGTCTGTGTGGGTAGGGATGCACACATTGTGACACTTCCAGGTGAACAATCTCAGGCTGATATGGTATTCACGGTTCATTCTCCAGACATTCAGGATCAGTGTCAGGTTTAGTCATCATTGGTTGTCAGATGGAATGTGCCAGGGCAGTGTGCACTCCACAGGGGTGTGATTTCTATGTGAAGTAATTAGCCACTAGCTGTGTACGGGCTGCCTCCCCCCGTGCCCTTTCCCCTCCCATGCGCAGCGGCTGTGCATGTGGTTGGGGATGTGGGGCCACCACCATGTCCACGGCCAGGCCCCGGCGTGTTGCAACGTTGTGCAGGACACATGCTGCCACTATGATCCTGCACACTACTGGGGGAGCGTATAACAGCTGCCGCCAGAACGGTCAAGGGAGCGAAAGCGTGACTTTAGCACTCCGAATGTGCGCTCCACTATGCCCCTGGTTGTAATGTGGGCTGTGTTATATCTTACCTCGGGTGGCGTGGTGGGGTTCCGAATTGGCGTCATCATGTGGGGGCTGAGAGGGTAGGCACTGTCCCCTGTGGAGGTGGTGATTGGTATCATTGGTGGGGTTGTGACCTTGCTCAGTATCCAACATGCATGCATGTGTAGTGGCATACATACTCACCAAGCAGCCATGTATCGCCATGCCGCCCAGCTTCTAGGTCCCGGTTTAGGGTGGACATTCGGTAAATGAAGCTGTCGTGGGTGGAGCCGGGATAGTTGGCATATACTGAGGTGATGATTCCCTTGGCATTACATGCTACCTGCATGTTGATGGAATGCCAGTGCTTGCGGTTCCTATAGATGTGCTCAGATGCCCTGGGGGGACGTAGAGCCACATGGGTGCAGTCGATGGCACCTAGCACTTTGGGGAATCGTGCCACAGCGTAAAAATCCACGGCGGCAGCATGCCTTTCTGCAGGTGTTCTGGGCAGGTATATGTGCCTGCGGACTGATGGGCGTGCAGTGATGATGTTCAAGACCTGGTGTAGGCAGCGTGACTGGGTGGCCTGTGACACCCCACCCACTATGGCACTTGTCCGCTGAAATGATCCAGTGGCTAAGAAGTGCAGTACATTGAGGACCTTCTCCAGGGGGCTGAGTGCTTGGGAGCACAGGGTGGGTGATGTGAGGTCATCCTCCCACTCACTCACCAGGTCCAGTATAATGTGTGGTGGAAACCTGTACCTCCCATACACCTGGTCATCAGGCATCCCGAAAAGGCTGGTTCTGGGTGTGAATATTCTGGCCCTGACTATCCTCCTCCTCCTCCTTTGGTAGCCCACTGCCACTGCTGCTAGGAACGGTATGTTCATCCTGGCGTCTGAGCTTGTTATTGTTAAAGTCCGCAAATTTATGCTTTGCGCGTGTTCTAGGTGAGCGTGTGAACCGCGCACCCCTGGAATCCAGTTCCCAGTCCAATAGCGTGTGGAAATTCACACGCACCACGGGATACAGGTTCGCTGACGTACTTGCGTGTGTAAGTGCCCGCGCACCCATGAAATACACGTACATAGGCCAATCGCGTGTACGCGCACTTTTGTCCAATTACACGCGATGACACTCTGACGTGCAGTATTTCCACGTGTGCTCCGTCATCACGTGCTGAGTGGGGAACACCCGTGCGGGTCACGTCACAGACGCGCTTACGCGCTGAGGGACTCTGGTCCAATAGAATCGCGTATGCGTGCTGACGCGCTTACGCGCTAAGGGCCTTTCCTCGGATTTCACGCTGACGTGCAGGATTTTCACGTGCCAAATCACTCCGTATCAAGCTGGCCACGCGAAAACACACGGAAGACCACGCTCCTGCCCAGAAGGCCGAGTTACTGCCCCAAAGTGCCCCGAGCAGCCTCCCACGTGCCATCTGCTGCTGCCTGCCTGCCTGCCTGCCTGCTGCCACCGTGCCCTGCCATTTGGTGCCTGCACATCAGCCATCTGCAGGGGTCCAGTTGCTGTGTCCACCCCTGCTGGAACTGAAGACTCCCGACTGGGATTACATCGCTCCACAGCCCAGCCCCAGGACCCAGTTGCCCACCCACACCTGCCTCTGGGGTTGCCATGTCGGGCACTTCCACATCTGGCACCAGTGGAAACCCTAGGCCAGAGGGGCAGAGGGGCACCAGCTTCACTGACAACGAAGTTGGTGTCCTGGTGGAGCATGTCCTGGGGCAGTATGATGCCCTCTTTGGATCGTCCCGCGCCAGCAAGGAAGGACGGGATAGGATCTGGGCCGACTGTGTGGTTGCCATCAACGCGGAGGGGGTGGCAACCCGCAACGTCCTGAAGATCAAGAAGCGCTGGGAGGACTTGAGGTCCAGGACCCTTGTGAAGGGCTGGCGCCTCGTGGAGGGGGGCCGGGGCCGCATGAGTTCCATCCAGATGAGGGTCCTGGAACGCGTACGCCCAGTGCTCCACGCCCAGATCCTTGAGAGGGAGGCCCGTCTGGAGTTGAGCGGTTAGTGTCCAAGCATTACTGTGTGAGACAGGGCATGTTGCGGTGTGCTGGTTCTATGATACTTGCCTGTATGTGTGCCATAGACCATGTATGCATGTATGTGTGCAGGGACATCATGGTAATGCATGTGCGACCAGTGATGTGTGACCCACATGGTTGTTGCATGTGTTCAAATGCCGCATGGGGAGCCCTATGCAGATTTTGAACATGAGAGCATGCCAGTCTCTCTACCTGGACATGGGTGGGGGTGAGGGATGGGTGCTGATGCCAGGAACATATATGGTAGCCATGTCTGTGTGCCTGACCTGCGTGTCTGTGACTTGTGCATGCCATGGATGCATGACACATGTGTGTGACAATGCACAGATTCAGTGAAGCAGCCAAATTACCCTTGTATCCGCTGTGTTTGGTGTGTTTGGGGCCAGGTGGATGTGACTGAGGTGAAGTGTGTGCATGTGATAGGCATGAGCCATGATGCATGTGAGTTACATATCATTGAATGTTTCAAGAGTCCATTGGACATGCATGGAAATGTCCATGGCATGCACCATGCCTGTTACTGTGTGTGTTTTGCCTGGACTGACCCATGTGTTGTGGAGGGACATGATGGAAGTGTACTTTGACAGTGGTGCTCATCTGCTATTGCTTCCTGTCTAGGGGACCATTGTACAGTGCCCTGATGCTTGTGTTCTTTGTCTCCCTCTACGCAGCGGCTAGTGAAGAAGAGGGCGGAGACGTCGCTGTGGAGCAAGGCGGCGGGGATGCCCCCACGGCTGCAGCGGAAGGGGTGCTACGGTGGGAGACGGTGAGGAGCCATCCAGGTTGGTGGTTTGCACAGAGGAGGAGGAGGCCGCCACTGGGGCACACATGGGGCCTGGTGGGGGCATCCCTGCTGGTGCAAGTGGTGCAGTCCATGGCCAGGGGCAGGAGGCAGCACAGGTCACCGTGGAGGGGCCTGTGCATGTCGCTGTCCCTGACCCTGTGAGTGCACCACCATGCACCAGCAGGGATGCCCCGTCCCAGGCCCGTCTGCAGGTAGAGGGGATGTCCATGTCACCTGACTCCACTCCACCTGCGGACGTGGGAACCCCTGGCCATGTGGAGAAGGTCCTGATTGGGGTCGCGATGCGCACGGCTGTGATTCGTGATGCCGTGCGTGCTTCCCGGGAGGAGGACGCACGTCATCACGAAGTGCACCGTGCCGACGTGGCCCAATTGGGATCGGCCATGTTCGGGGGTTTCCTGCATGTGTTGTCCAATCTGGCGGCCCTCTCCTCCTCTGTGCAGGCTATTCACCAGTTGTTCTCCTTGCCGTCTTCCGGCCCAGATGCCACCAGGGCCCCCTGTGGACCTGCCCCGACCAATGCAGCCAGCTCGGTGGGGATCCCATCCCTGCCACAGTTGGGAGTAGGAGGTCCAGCAGGGGTGGAAACACAGCAACTGGACCCCAGCAGATGGAAGATGTGACAGCATCATCGGGCAGGGCACGTGCACGACGGCGTCGGTGGTTTCCATCAGCCTGGATGCCATCGTGCTGGCAGAGGCAGTGGCGTCGGAGGCAGCAGCAGGCTCGACGTGGGAGGCATCATGGCTCGGGGCCTTCAAGATCAGAGGGGCAGGCATCGGCCGGAGGGCAGGGCAACCCTGGGATGGTGGTGTCTTCCATGTGGGAGCAGTTGGTCCAGCGGATAGGTGCGGAGCGGCAGCGGGCGGAAGAGGAGCGGCTCACCATGGTCAGGGCGGAGTTCTCCATGCGTCGGGCGTTGAGGCGGGCTGAGTGCCTCGAGGAAGCTCGCAGGGAGTTTGAGCTGGACATGGGGTTATCCCTGCGAGACCTCGGGGCCAGGACAGAGTCCCGCCTCCAGGACATCGACATGGAGTTCGATGATGCCCTGGCCAGCAACATCACCGAGTGAGCCGCAGGACTTGCCCGCTGCCTTTGTATATAGTTATTTAGTTAGTTAGTGTTAGGTTTCCTTTATTAATTTTTGTATTTTTGGACCGCTCGGACAATGGCCACTTCTTTGTATATATTATTTTCATTAGGTAGTAGTAGGTTTCATTTATGGTGTTGGGCTCATGGACCCTGGAATTTTCGTGTATATAGTTTGCTTTTTGAAGAAACATTTTTTTTATTAATTATTGTGTTCACCATGAGGAAATGGTTTTTCATTATTTTACTTCCACATGATTTTGCTTTGGACAACATTTGTTTTTGGATTACTTTGTTTTTTTTATTTTTACATTTGTTCTCGGACATGGACCATTTATTTTGTTATCCCCATTGTTGTATGTTTGATTTTTTTACTTATTTTTCATCTTTAATACATGTTTTTTTAACTTTCACTTGTGGTATTTTCTCATTGGTTTCATACATGTCATGATATGGGTTTTGACATTCACTTGCACCCATTGTGTATGTGTGTGTGACGGACATGTGTTCATTTACAGACTTGCCATTGGGGTTGTATCATGTAATTGCATTCACTATGTGGGTGGATGCAATCCTTGCCTGGGTGTTTGTGCTGGGTATGCTGGCCATTACTGCCATGATTGAGTATCGTCAGGACCTGGGGGCAGGGGGACATGTGTGGGTGCCTGGTGGAGGGTGCCCCTGCACTGCTGGGGTGTGGGGGGTGGTGGGAGACATGAGTGGGGGCCTGGTGGAGGGTGCCCCTGCACTGCTGGGGTGTGCGGGGTGGTGGAGACATGAGTGGGGGCCTGGTGGAGGCTGCCCCTGCACTGCTGGGGTGTGGGGGTGGTGGGAGACATGAGTGGGGGCCTGGTGGAGGGTGACCCTGGTGGCTGGGGGGTGGGGGTGGTGGGTGACATGAGTGGGGGCCTGGTGGAGGGTGACCCTGGTGGCTGGGGGGTGGGGGTGGTGGGAGACATGGGTGGGGGCCTGGTGGAGGGTGACGCTGGTGGCTGGGGGGGTGGGGGTGGTGGGTGACATGAGTGGGGGCCTGGTGGAGGGTGACCCTGGTGGCTGGGGGGTGGGGGTGGTGGGTGACATGAGTGGGGGCCTGGTGGAGGGTGCCCCTGCACTGCTGGGGTGTGGGGGGTGGTGGGAGACATGAGTGGGGGCCTAGTGGAGGGTGCCCCTGCACTGCTGGGGTGTGGGGGTGGTGGGAGACATGAGTGGGGGCCTGGTGGAGGGAGACCCTGGTGGCTGGGGGGTGGGGGTGGTGGGTGACATGAGTGGGGGCCTGGTGGAGGGTGACCCTGGTGGCTGGGGGGTGGGGGTGGTGGGAGACATGGGTGGGGGCCTGGTGGAGGGTGACCATGGTGGCTGGGGGGTGGGGGTGGTGGGTGACATGAGTGGGGGCCTGGTGGAGGGTGGCCCTGGTGGCTGGGGGGTGGGGGTGGTGGGTGACATGAGTGGGGGCCTGGTGGAGGCTGCCCCTGCACTGCTGGGGTGTGGGGGTGGTGGGAGACATGAGTGGGGGCCTGGTGGAGGCTGCCCCTGCACTGCTGGGGTGTGGGGGTGGTGGGAGACATGAGTGGGGGCCTGGTGGAGGGTGCCCCTGCACTGCTGGGGTGTGGGGGTGGTGGGGGACATGAGTTGGACATGGGTGGGGGCCTGCTGGCAGGTGCCCCACAGTGCTGGGGGGTGGGGGTGCAAGGGGACATGAGTTGGTGTTCATTAGTTCAAGGAGACATGTGCCTTTGCTGGGGGGCATGCCCATGTTGGGTGGGCTGCCTGCGGGAGCCGTGGAGGGTGTACAGGGTACACCTGGGAGGACCCACACTGTCAAATCACATGTGGGACTCCCCGGCACCCCTGAAATACACGTACCGTGCAGAAATCGCGTGTAAAACTTCCCGCGCACCCCTGAAATACACGCGCACAGGCTATTCGCGTGTGGAACTTCCCGCGCACCCCTGAAATACACGCGCCCATGCTATTCGTGTGTAAAATTTCCCGCGCACCCCTGAAATACACGCGCACAGGCTATTCGCGTGTGGAACTTTCCGCGCACCCCTGAAATACAGGTAGCCCGCTCCCCCAGGCCCGATCGCGTGTGAAACTTCACGCGAACCCCTGAAATACACGTAGCATGCTCACCCAGGCCCGATCGCATGAGAAACTTCACGCGAACCCCTGAAATACACGTAGCCCGCTCCCCCAGGCCCGATCGCGTGAATGACTTCACGCGCACCCCTGAAATACACGCGCCCAGGCTATTCGCGTGTGGAACTTCCCGCACACCCCTCAAATACACGCGCCCAGGCTATTTGCGTGTGGAACTTCCCGCGCACCCCTCAAATACAGGCGCCCAGGCTATTCGCGTGTGGAACTTCCCGCGCACCCCTGAAATACACGCGCCCAGGCTATTTGCGTGTGGAACTTCCCGCGCACCCCTCAAATACAGGCGCCCAGGCTATTCGCGTGTGGAACTTCCCGCGCACCCCTGAAATACACGCGCCCAGGCTATTCGCGTGTGGAACTTCTCACGCACCCCTGGAATACACGTAGCCCGCTCCCCCAGGCCCGATCGCGTGAGGAACTTCACGCGAACCCCTGTAATACACGTAGCCCGCTCCCCCAGGCCCGATCGCGTGTGAAACTTCACGCGAACCCCTGAAATACACGTAGCACGCTCCCCCAGGCCCGATCGCGTGAGAAACTTCACGCGAACCCCTGAAATACACATAGCCCGCTCCACCAGGCCCGATCGCGTGAATGACTTCACGCGAACCCCTGTGATGCACGTACCCTGCTGAAATCGCGTGTGAGACTTCCCGCGCACCCCGGTATACACGCACACGTATTTTTTGTCAGCGGGTGTCCGTGTTTGTGGGTACCCCTTTGCACGTCATTTTTCCTGGAGGGCCACAGTATGGGACATTCATCATGGCAGTATATAGGTGCTATTTGTTGGCGCACCTTTTGGTGCACATTTCTTACAGCCGCAGAGACGCTACCGCCTGCTTTCTTGTGGCGGTCGTGTTTGTGCCTGTGCGCTGGTTTGAGCGTGCGCTTTTTTCCCCTATTCTATTCCATGAATACGTGTTGTAGGCGAGCGTGTGGGCGTTCCGCGCACTTGTGCCCTGTACTTCCCCCGTGACGCCCACGTTTTGGCAAGTTGTTCCCCATTCCGAGTGTTACGCCCGTGTTCCGCCTACTTTTGTTGCGTGCGCCGCGCTATGTGCGAATTTCGCTGTGACCTGGCGCACGCTGTTAGATGGCCTGTGCGCCAACGTGCGCCGCGCACTTTTTTATCGCACATCCGCTGGTTTTCTCGCGCACGGCCTTCCATGAATCGACGTGCGCTGCTTTTCGTGCGATTTTCGCACTTGCACTGCGATTTTCGCTATTCCACTGCGATTCGCACGTTTTTGCCCACTTGCGCCGCGCTAATTATTCCATGAATCGGCCTGTTGGAGTTCTCTATCATGCAGAGTCCGTCTCCTTTTCGTCCAAGTCCTTACTTGCTGCGGAGCACCTCCCTATCCTTTCCACTGAAGGAGACTCAGTCTCTCTCTCTCACTTTATATGGCTCCCCAATCAACCTTAAGGCTGCTTGGCAACCTCAAGGCTGCTTGATGCTTAGGATAGAATGGTTTATATGCTAGGAATGATACAGGACAAGGACAAGAACGAGTTGGCGTATTAGTGAATAAGAATACCGGGTAAACAATCAAACATCTCTAAATTTATTCCAGCTCGTCCTCGTCCTCAAATGGTGAGGAGATACCCAGAGTGAAAATACACTAAAAGCCTCCCATAGAAAAACACAAAGACAATCGTGTAAAGAATGGACTAGTAACTATTACAAAAATGCACCCCATAAGTATATCGAGAGCATGCGTCTAGTCGTCTCCATGAGCAGACTGAAGAACTTCATTTGACAATACTACAAATAATCAAAGTAAACTATGACTTGCACAACCAGTTCTGGAGTAGCTGAAGAAAATTCAAAAATAATGTAATTATTTTTTGGGTGCGTCGGAGAAAAACACGGCTCTGGCACTAGAACCCGTTACAGTAAAATGAACCAATACAGTGTCCTTAAGCAATGGACACTGAGGTCCCCTTCACGACTTTCTAACTGGGATCAGAAATTCATAAAATAGAGTAATTTTAAATATGTATTTTTTTCACATTTCAAGCAATCCAACAGATGGATGATTCTTAACAACATTCAATTATAGACAAAACGCCTTCTACCATATTTAGTTTGTAGATTATTTAATAATCATAAAATAGTTAATATTATGAGTTCGACGCGTTTCGGCTAAGCCCTTCTGAGGAGTAATTGTCTCTTGCGAAATATATTTATTCACTCTATGTGTGCTATCTAAAGAATAAGTACAGAAAGAATATTCTCAATCAATCTTGAGTATTTCACATGTGTTGTATTTACACAATATTTATTGCACACACTCATTATAGAGGATTGTCTATTTAATTACCTGGTTGAAAAAATTGTCATTGTAGTCTGGAGATTCTAGTCCGTTAAAGTTAAAGTCACAGAATGCAGTGGTGTTCCAAATTTCAAATTGTACATATCAAGAATTGACAAAAAGTAACCGTAAGTTTTCACTACTCATAGTGGTCTAAATAATCTTGTTTTGACAGCCTAAAGCAAAAAAGTAAAAATACCTTTTTTGTGCATATATGGGCTGACACTCTGTCTTAGCTTCTGTAAGGTAGACCTGTTTCTTTGTCAAATATCAGAACTGTGAAGGGTAAGGAGTAGCTATTAATATTCATCTAATGTGTCACCGTTGTAATTATAGGTAAAACACTATTATCGACTAAGTTACCTTTTACACCATTCCACTTGGTGCCTTGAACAGCAGTGTGCAAGAGGTTAAATGGTCCTCCTCCTGTGAGACACCTGCATAAGAAAAAGGTATCAGATATTTGTAAATACCCTATGTAACTGACTATCCTGACTCTCCTTACTTCGGCTTTTCATCACAAGACACGGAACCCTGCTTTCCTACTTCGGCAGCCCTCGACCTTCCTTGAAGCTTCATCTGAGGACAGTGCAGTTTGCTGGGTTAAGCTTTGCAAATCTGATGCTTTCCACACCAGTTGACCGCATGTTGGTAACTATTTAAAAAGAAAAAAGAAAAATTGCAATAAGCTGCTGTCCGATCGACGATTGCATGAAGAGCAATCAATTTGCCAGATTAAACCCATTTCTTGGATGTGTGCCCTCATTTCCCATCTGCCCATCATTAACCCATGTGGTTTGGCCTTTTTTAAGATGGCCGGATTGAAATAACTGGCTTTTGCTTTTACATTTGTCTGGCCTGACTCTCCCTCCTATTGGTTGCCTTGGCCTTGATAGGCCAATCACAGCAACCGGGAGGCAGGAGCCAAAGATGACTAAGGCCCACAACGAAGGCCCCTGTCTGCTACCAGCACGCTGCCTGAGACTCTTCACCTCTGCACATGATCCCCCATGATGCTGCTACCTCACTCCTAAAAGTAATCTGGGCTCCCATGAAATTCACACCCCCTTAACCATGGGTTAGTTCCCTCATTCTGGTCACATTCTTACCTCCTCTTTACTTCTCCTCCCTCTCTGCTCATCTCCTATGCTCACACTCCTAATTACTTTGTGTTTTAAAACCTTTGCTAGCATCTAAACCCAATTGTAAACTTTACATCTAGCTGTGTTTTGCACTTTGGTTAATAGTCAATTCTAGCTGTGTTTTACATTTTGGTTTATAGTCAATTTTAGCTGTGTTTTGAATTTTGGTTAATAGTCGATTCTAGCTGTGGTTTTCATTTTAGTTGAAAGTCAATTCTAGCTGTGTTTTGCATTTTGGTTGATAGTCAATTCCAGCTGTGTTTTGCATTTTAGTTAAAAGTCAATTCTAGCTGTGCTAGTCAAATCTAACTGCATTTTGCTAACTTGCTCTGCACTTTGCTTGTATTGATGGTATTCGGTAACTTGCTGGCCCAGTGCATTTACCATTCTCTCTGTTCCACTCACACCTTCTTTCCCATCCCCCCACCCAGCTTCCCCCCTTTTATCTCGCTAGCACACCCATGGTGCTTTCTGTTTCTCCGATCTTCTACAACTCCTCCTCCATCGACTATTCATCCCTTCTCACTAAGTGCGGTAGGAAGAATTCGAAAAGGATATCTTGGCCTCCAACCCTGGGGCCTCCAACCCTGGTCTCCCTATCATTGACACCTATTCCAGCGCTTCCTCTAGACAGACCCTCATTGACATTCTCTTTGTCGTTCCTTCACCAGATCTATGCACTCTTCATATGACCTCTGTGCTCTGTCCTGTCTCCTCCTCTCCCATTAATGGCGGCACCCGTTGGGAAGTTCTCATGGCTCCCTTCGACTCCTCTAAGTTCATCATTAATGTGTATCTTAATGGCACTGCCATGGTCCAAGGCCCTCAGGCCAATCTCCTCCTCTTTGAAAGGAGCTTCCCTCGCCTCATCAATTTCATTTAATCTACAGGTGTCCCCCCACCCCACTTGGCTACCTTGCCCTTCCTCCCCTCATCTTCTGCCCACCACTGGATCCCTCCACACCTCTGCAGGGCGTACCTCTGATTTGTAACCCTCTCCGGAAGGCCTTTAAGGCTGGCAACCTTCTTCAACTTGCCACTCTCAACTCTCACTCTGCTGTCAAACACTCCTCTGACATCTGCCACCTCCTGGAAGAACTTGACCTCAATGTCCTCAGTCTCACTTAGACATGGTTCACGGCCAGCTCTGTCACAAGCGTTGCCACTCTCGCTCCCAAATCCACCCTGTCTGGTGTGGGGTGTAACACTGATCATTCCTTAGTGGATACCTACCTCTATCATTCCCATGCAGACATACTCCTCTTTCGAATGCCTTGTCTTCAGGCTTTCTCTCTCTCCTAGCCACTCTCTTACTGTGGCTACTATCTACGGGCCTCCTGGTCAAATCACCTCAATTCACTCTGAGTGGGCAGACCTCTCCTCCTCCCTCCTGGCCTCATCCACTCAACTCCTCCTTCTTGGTGATCTCAATATCCATCTAGACTCTCCTTGTTCATCCTCTGTACTCATCCGTGACCACGGCGATTCACTCTCCCTTTCTATCCTCCCCTCTGGCCCGACTCACTCTGCAGGGCACACACTTGATGTCTTGGTCTCCTCTGACCTCCCCCTCTCCATCCCTCTCACTACTCCTCTGTCCTGGAGCGATCACTCCCCCCTCTCCTCTATTCTTTCCCTCTCTTCCCCCCAGGCCAAGCCAACCCCAACACTGCCACCTACCTTCTCAGACATCCGGCCCATAAATCATGTGTCAGTTGAGCCTTTCGCCACCACCTTCTCCCCCACCCCTCCACCTCTGACTGGCTCACATCCTGACACAGCCCTGTCTATGCTCTACTCTTCTATCTCCGATACTCTTGATGATCTTGCCCTTTTCATGAGGATCCGTTTGAAGCCAAAAGCCAAGTGCAATTCTTGGTACGACTCTGACCTAGCTACACTTAAATGTAAGTGTAGGGTGTCTGAGAGCAAGCAGAAGGCTTCTTTTTCATCCTCTGACAAACTGGCCTGCCACCTGCTCCAAAGGCAATACCGACTCTCTGTCCACACTAAGAAGATAGCCCACATTCAAACCTGTGTCTCTGCGGCATCTAACTACTCAGCCGGACTCTTTAAGATCTGCAAGGAGCTGGCCAACCCTTCTGCAGTCTCTACCTTTCCTGTTACCTCCCAGGTCCTTTGCACGGCCCTTGCCTCTCACTTCATCTAAAAAAACAGGACATCCTGTCAACCCTCTCATCCCCTTCCCCCTCTTCTCCCTTCTCCTTCTGTGAACTCTGGCCCTCGTACAGCCAGCCCCCACCCTCTGTCTCGTCCTTTCCACTTTTCTCCCCTGACAAGGTCTCTAGACAAGCCCAATCTCTGAGAGTTTGTCAAAACAGGTTCTTCCATGTTCTTCCAAAACCATCAAGGACCACACTGACACCCTCATTCCTGCCCTGGCTGATTTCTGCAACCTCTCATTCACCTCCAGAGCCTTCTCCTCCGAAGCACTCTCTTGTGCACCCTCGTCTCAAGAAACCCACAGCCAACCCTTTTTGCCTGGCTAACTATCGCCCGATCTCCATAATTCCTTTTCAGAGCAAACTCCTGGAAAAGCTGGCCATCTCCCAGCTTAAACTTGACTCAGATTTTGTTGGCTGTCTCCATAACCATCAGTCTTGCTTTAGAGCTGCCAGAAGCACAGACACTGCTCTCCTGAACATCCGCGAAGGTCTGCTCTCCAACCTTGACTCCAGCATCCCCTCTGTCCTCATCCTACTTGATCTCTCTTCTGCCTTTGACACAGTCAGCCATACAATCCTGCTCAACCGTCTCCGTGACTACCTGGGTATCACTGATCAGGCTCTGGCCTGTCTGACTTCTTTCCACTCTGAGCGACCCTGCAAGGTCCAACCTGGGCCCTTTCTTTCCTCTATCTCCCTTTATACCTGCGGTGTTCCCCTGGGATCTAACCTCTCACCCTGGCTTTTCAACGAATACCTGGAAACTCTCACCCACCGCATTGCCATTTTCTGCTCCAATTTCCAGTGCTATGCTGATGAAACTCAACTCATTTTCAGGCTTCCCTCAGCCACCTCCTTTCCTTCTCCCATCTCTGATTGCCTATTTGCCATTCAGAATTGGTGTGCCGCCAATGATCTCTGCCTGAATGCCAGCAAAAGGGAGATTCTCCTCATTGGCGCACCTTCACCCTCCTTTCCTGCCACTCTTTGGCCAGCCTCCTTTGGCCCTCCTCCTACCCCTACCTGCGAGGCAAAGAACCTCAGGGTAATCTTTGACTCCACGCTTTCCTTCTCTGCCCCTGTCTCTGATGTCTCTAAAAAGTCAAACTTCCTATTGTACCTCCTGAGAAGTATTCTGCCTTTCCTCTCCTTCTGCCTGAAGTTCACTGTCTCTTGAGCCTTGGTTCTCTCTAGGTTGGATTATTGCAACAGCCTCTTTCTAAATCTACCTGCTTCTACTCTCCACCCTTTGCAATTTATCCAGAACAAGACTGTAAGACTTGTCCTTGACCTCAATCACTAGGCTGCAAGGATTAAATTCAAGACCCTTTGCATTGTCCACAAGGCTTTCTGGGACAGGGGTCCAAAATACCTTCAGCTGTGCCACTGTAAATACCTTCCCTCCGGCGTTCTTCGCTCCTCCACCTCCAACTCCCTTAGTGTCAGTCGTGTTTCTAAGAAATGAACTCGGGGAAGATGTCTGTCTTCAGGTGGGGCCTCCCTCTGGAACAGCCTCCCTGCCACTCTGAAATTTGAGGAGGTCCATCTCCGGGTCCAGAAGCACCTCAAGACGTTCCTCTTTGCTTCTGCCTTCGCTCCTCCTCTCCGCTGCTGATCTGTTCTCTCTCGGCATTGTGCACCTGGTTACCTTGTGACGTTTGGATGCACCCTGTCTGTTGCCTTAAAGCTTGCATTTGGCACTTGCTGGCTGCACTACCACTGTTTGTATGTTTATTTATTTATGTATTCCTTTGCTCAGTACTTTCCACTTCTCCCCCATGCATGTTCCCCTTTCCCTCTCTGCTGCACATCTGTTCTGTCTCTGCATTGTGCACCTGGTTACCCTCTGACGTTTGGACCCAGGTCCTTGCCCACCCTGCCACCCACCCTCACTGCTTCCTGGCAATCCCTTTCAATGGAGTCTGTGTCTGTAACCCTACAGCCCCCGCCTTTTTTTCTGCACTTATCAGACACTCCCTGTCTGTTGCCTTAAACCTTGCATTTGCCACATGCTGGCTGCACTACCACTGTTTGTATGTTTATTTATTTATTTATGTATTCCTTTGCTCAGTACTTTCCACTTCTCCCCCATGCATGTTCCCCTTTCCCTCTCTGCTGCACTTGCATGTTTTCAATGTCACTAGGCCTAGTAAGATGTTTATTTATTTAGCATTTATAACAGCGCAAAAAAACCTGAAGCATCTGGGCGCTAGTTACAGAAAGTGCATACTTAGGACAACATAGGTGCAGATATAGAGCCTGGAAAGCTGCTGACACATTGCGGCAAAGCCAAGAGGCTAACCAGAAGAAGCCACGTGAGTGTGATCCTGCACATAAATACAAGAGGCTGATAAGAAGAAGATAAGTGAGTGTGAACCTTTACATAGTGGCAAGACAGAAGAACCTGTGTGGGCTGAGAAGCCTAGGGTTCCTGGTTGCGCAACCTGTAGTGGGTGGACCGTGTGGTCTGACAACTGCACCTATACCAGGGAACCTTCATCTGTGAAAGCCAAAGACTTTGTTAAAGCAAACCAAGAAGGAGTATGCTGATTGAGTTGCTAAGCTTAACCAGACGCAGTGTTAAATTGATTGGGAAGTTGTTTTGAACATTGATAGACTGAAATCAAGTAGAAGTGGACAAGTTGAAGTCTTAGGGGAAGGGAACCCTGAGACTTGATTAACTATAATGCTGTCTTGTGGATGGAGCCCTCAAGATCCCTTTCTTTGGAACTGCATTGCCTTGAACTGTTTTTAACTTGAGAAAGGTAATCTCAACACTTTTGTGGAACTTTCTTGAACTTGCGGAAGGGAAGCTGAAAAGGAAGAACTTTCTTTTGATCACCATTTGTTTTATTGTTGCCATCCCTACATATTGTTTAGCTTTAGTTGTGAGGAAAAGGATAGGTTTTGGACACAGACAAACTTTTAAGTTTATTCTACTGTCTCAGACTTTCTTTAATTTTATTCAGGTAGGCAAATCCCACTTTAGCATAGGGCAAGATAGGCCTTCAACCATCCTGACATTTGTGTAAATAAACCATTCATTTTGAATTTTGCATCTGTTGTCTGTGTCTTGCTTCAAGATCTTTGTCTTCGGCTGGGGCCTCCCTCTGCAACAGCCTCCCTGCTACTCTGAAACTCGAAGAGAACCATCTGTGGTTCCAGAAGCGCCTCAAGACATTCCTCATTGTTTCTGCCTTCACTCCTCCTCTCTGCTGCTGATCTGTTGTGTCTCAGCATCGTGCACCTGGTTACCCTCTGACTTTCGGGCCAAGGGACCTGCCCACCTTGCCACCCACCCTCACTGCCTCCGGGCAATCCCTTGCAATGGGGTCTATGTCTGTAACGCTATAGTACCCCCCCCTTTTTTCTGCACTTATCAGACACATCCTGTCTGTTGCCTTAAACCTTGCACTTGCCACTTGCTGGCTGCACTATCACTGTTTGTTTGTTTATTTATTTATTCCTGTGCTCGGCACTTTCCACTTCTCCCCGATGCACTTTCCCCTTTCCCTCTCACCTGCACTTGCGAGTTCTCAAAGTCACTGGGCCTAGTAAGATCGTTGTTTTGTTTCTCCCTTGTTCCCCTCCCTTGCCTCATCACACCCTGAAACACTTATGTACGAGTGTGATACAAATAAAATATCAATATCAATATCAATTACCCATGTTTTATCAAAGTGTTCACTCACCAGTATGCTGTGATTGGCAATTTAGAAGTATGGTATGGAGACCCATCTGCAGGGTTTAAATATGCAGGTTAGAATGCATGGTATGATGTGTCATGCTAGAATATTGCAGGCTATAATCTCTAACTGTCCACCATATAGTGGAAAGAGTTGACTGTAACTACGGTTTCTTACCTTATTGGACTGGGGTTAATTTGTGAATCCTCTCGTAGTTCGCGAGAGGTTCAAGATGGCCGCTTATTATGCAACATCACAGGTGTCTTGTGTGGCTACATCATGACGTCACGATGACGAGAGTAAACAAAATCTATTAACGCTTGCGCTTACAATGTAAGGCCGTATGAGCAGCTCAAGATGGATGATCAAATGGATTCTTTATGTAGATATCTCAAGTCAGCTGTACACTGTAATTCTCTGGATATCTCTAAATCTACTAGTTGGAAACAGTTTATATAAACAGTTCATAAGAACAGAGACCACAGGAGATGCCAAGTGGGGCCTATTGGTCTACAAATGACCAGTCAACAGGATGCTTAAACAGGGATCATACCACTACAATGTAACATAGAGATCCAACTGACACCATTTTATATCAATCATTAAAATTGTATGGTCTAGATCAGCAACTAGCTGTAATGTTGTTACAATGACATAATTCGAACGATGTTCAAATACATTTCTATAGTCTTGAGTCAAAGGACATTTATAGCATTATGTTTATCAATCAATGTAACAGAAAGATCACAACTTAGGTCTCTGTGTGCAAATAGGTGTGCTAATTACAATGGATGAAAAAACACACCAACTTCCTAGCATTTACAATTCAGAAGAGTCATGTTATTAGATAATTCATAAGAATGGTGCAAGAGAAACTTCTACATTAAGACCATTGGAATCCATGGCTTCCAATCTGTGGATCCAATACATTTCTCTTTTCTCTAACAATGTGCCTTGGTTCCCACCTATCCCACCTCTCATAGGAGTTCTTACTACTTCTAACACAACGCATCTTAGTTGAGCAATGGTACATCTCATTGCTGTGTAATGTATCAGCACACAGTGATACAGGACTTGCACTTTTCAGAAGATCTGGAATTGTTTTAATATCACAGTGCCGACTTCCGTACCTTTGTAATGGGACAGTATCAGACGAGTTGCTGTACTGTTAATGGCACAGTGCCAGCATCTGTTTGGAGCGTCAAAAGTGAAGCCAAAGTATTGAAAGGGCACAGCGCTTGTACTCCCCTCTTTCCCTGGCAGGCAGTTTTGCAAGTGTTCCTTGCTGTGGGAAAACTTCAGGTGATAATGCTTTCAATCCAGCAGCTATCATGACCCTTCCCACTCTCTCATGCCTTACCAGTGACAGACACTATGCCACCCCTTTATGCCTTTCATGGGTAGCCGACATGCCCTGATATCAAGATTCAGCAATATCTGGTTGCTAAGACAACTTAGCCAGTGCAGTGCTTTCCCGAAGATGACAGTGTGATATATCTCATAAGTCTCATAAGTCCCCGATGTTGTAACTACCTATCAAGCAATTCATGTGTTGGTCAAGAGAGGGCAACCAAGCAGTACCTGACATGCTATCCAGGACCAGGAAGACTTACATCCTCCAAGACAATCCTCAACAAACCTTCTTCTAGGAATGGAGCACTTGAGCGAACTGTCACTGTAGTAAGATATGCAACCTCTGACAGTAGAGCAACATCTTAAGAAATGCCTCTGAGATGTCATGGAGCAAAAACAGGTAGATGCCCTCTGAGTTGGCAGCCATACGTGTGCTGTCGGATTCTTCTGGCAATACCATCACTGTCCCCTCTGCTGGTCTGAAACAATGCGGCTGAAGCAGCTGAAAGGCCTCCTGGTGGAACTGGAGCTGCTTACCCACAATGCTTTGAGCACCTCGAAGAGGTAGAATGCAGTAGGCCAGAATGAAATGTAATGGTGCAGTAGCATTGCTTCACAGCACATCTGCTGTACCCTTAAAAGGAAAGGACCAGGACTGCTCCCCATTCCATCACACAATACCAGCATTGCTCAGTAAAACACCTACGTGTTTATAATGGTATATTTATTTATTTATGTATTTCTGAATTTGTAAAGCAGGTCTATGACCCAGAGGTATCTTGGAGCTAGGGGACCTACTCCTCCCAAGAGGGGACAGTCACAGTGACATAATAGCATATGTAGGAATGCAGACTATCTAGTTGAATAGAAAAGTTTCCAAAGCCTTTGTAAGAGCAAGATGACCACCCATCTCCTGCAGTGAAAGAGGCAACGAATATTATTTGTGATTAGTCATTGGATTTCTCAGGGGACCTGCTCTACTTTGGATGACACAGTGCCCACACTGTGGTCTCTCTTAATAGGGCAAACACACATTAAGTGATCATAGTGGCTGAGCTTCCTCCTACCCTCTTAAGGAGGCATGCTCATTGAAGCATGAGAAGGGTGCATTGCCATGGGAGATTTCAAGTCATAGTGCTCTCATTCTGGCACCTTTTTTGAACTTCCCTTTGCCATAAGTGAGAAGTGGCAGATACTGTCCACTTCCTTCTGACCATTTAGAGGCACATACCTGTTTATAAGTCTTGTTAATTTTTATTCTCATATACATTCAAATGCTTATACATTACCCAAGCCCAACACTCCAGAGGCGCTGGACCGTTGGGGGAATGTACCCCAGCCTGTTGATACACCTGTTGCTGAGATCAATGTTTAACCTACAGTTCCCATCTTTCAATTGCTGTAATATAACTTGGTGGGTGTGGTGAACCCGGTATGCAAAGTGTTTAAACTATACTTTATTGGGCGTGGCCTGGAGCGCGGACTATGCAGTCGCCTCCTTGATGGCCTCCGTGGGAAGCCCGCTGCATCTCAGCTTTCTAAGGCTCCCAGGCAGCGTTTTCGGACCCAACTCGGTGAGGGGATGTAAGAAGGCCCGGAGCCCCGCCGCTGCGCTGCTGGGACCCAGATTCGCCGAAACAAAGAGAATCGGGCCGCCTGAATCTCACGGCCCCTCCACCACGTAATCCAAGATGGCGGACGGGACCCAGCGACGACAGCCGAGACGCGGCCTTGCCATCGGAGCTCCTCCTATGGACCCCTGAGCTGCTCTAGACCCAGAAGCCTCCCCCCCCACATGACCGGAGGGACCCAGACCGCACTCCGGCGACCCAGCTGATATTCCGGGCGGCGGGGAGCGAGGTAGGTGCTTCGGGCCCCGGGCCCCCTCTGCTTTCGCCCCTGTTCCGGACGCCCCCAGGAGGGGAAGACCTTGCAGCCGCCCCAAACGCACCGGGGGCGCGCCACGCCACGCAGCTGTGGTCCCCCTGCTCTCGCCCTCCGTTACGCCCCTCCGCCTCCACTCTAGAAGAGGGGGCTGGGGCCGGAGAGTCCTTGAGGGCGCAACACGGACCAACTCTCCCTCCAACTGTGGGGCGACTGCGACACCTCCTCGCCTCCAGACTCGGCACCCCCTGCAGGAGCGGATCTCCTAGCTCGTGGTCCCGGTCAGCGGCGCCACGCTCTACTGCCCTCCTAACTGAGGAATAAACCCTCTACTGCCACCACTACCACCAGGAATCTTGCTGGCACCCGTGGCGTTCTGGATCCGCGCCCTGTACTCCGAGAGCCCACCCTGGACTGGCGTGCTCCGGCACCTAAGCTGCTCCCGCTTGTCCCCCTGTTTGCTTCCTGAGGCGGCCCGGCCCACGTTTTCCATCCCCCCTGCGCAACTTGGTACCAGAGAGACAACACTGCAATTCTCCTCTCCTTCGTACTGAAATCTCCCACGTGCAATTAGGATTTCGGAACACTCATCCCAGCCCCCTGAGTGACTCAGGCTACCCTCAAGTCATCGCCACCATTGCGCCTGAACCGCCTGTGGCCCTTGACCCACTCCTGCTGGGCCACATTATGTCTAGGCAACCGAAATCCACCAAGTCCTCAGACATAGCAACAATGCTAATGTCGTCCGACAAAGCAAAGAAACTGGACACTCTTCCCCCCGCCTCACGAGAATCCCTGGACAATAAGGGACAGCTAGCAACTAAGGAGGACATCCGTGATTTCATGGCTGACATTAAAACCGAATTTCGATCATGTATGTCTGAGCTTACCGCCAAGCTGGAGAATACTGATAAAAGGGTCTCGGAGATGGAACAGAGAGTGGGAGAGATTGAGGATCAAGCCCAGGACCACGCCTCCTCCTTGACTGAGATCCAGCGCTCCGTGGGGCTTTTGCAGGACAAATGCGAAATCCTGGAGTATAAGCAGGAAAGCCTGGAGAATAGAGCCTGGCTCAACAACCTCCGCATCCGGGGGGTTCCTATGTCGGTCCCAGACCAGGAGCTTGCCGGATACGTGGGCCTCTTCTTTCAATCTCTCCTCCCAGACATGGAGGACTCACTACTGCTACTGGATCGCACTCACAGATTAAACCCCCGCCGTGGAGTGGAGTCAGACGGCCCTCCTGATGTGATCACCAGGGTGCATTTCTTTACAACAAAGGAAGCCATATCAGCAATAAGTCGCTCCGAGAACGAAATCACCTTCCAAGGGGTTCCTCTTCAGATTTATCAAGACCTATCTCCGCTGACCCTCCAGAAAAGGCGAGTCCTTCGCCCACTAACCACCTTCCTTCAAGCCCAAAAAATTCGCTACAAATGGCTCTTTCCTACAGCCTTGCAATTCTCCTATAAGGGTACCATACGCAGGATCAATCATCTAGACGACGCTGGAAGTATATTGCATCCGGTCCCCGCTAACTCCTCGCCCCCACAGGCCACCGAAGCGGCGACTGACTCGGACCTCATAGCCTCCCCTAGGTCCAAACAAAACACATGGTCGAAGGTTCTGAGATTTAGGAGGAGAAGATAACCTGGAACGACCCCACAAGGGACTCTTCCGACCCCTATGACCCAGTTTAGCGATCCTGGCGCTGCGAAGCCGACCGCTACTCTTGAAAACACGGTGAATTCCATCCCCGATGCAGCGGGGCCCCCCCCCACGGCCCATGCACAGCTTCAAGGTACATTCCACCTATGAGTCCTTGGAGCATATCACTCACATTTTCAGCCATGTTGGCTATTCTCTGTTCCATGGCCCCGTTGGCCAGGGGAGGGTCCGACCCCATAATGGGTCCCCCTTCCCCAGTTAAATCTTGGACTTCCCGTTGGCGGTCCGAGCAAAAACCTCAGAAGCAGGATAACAGATGGTCACATCTCCCACGACATAATGGCTGATTCCTCAGTAGCTCCCCCCCTCCCACAAGCCTCCTCAGCGACCCCAGGTCCCGCTCCGGAACAGCAAACCTGGAAGTTTGTCTCTCTAAACGTCAGGGGACTGAACTCGCCGGCTAAACGCAAATCAATTCTACAAAAACTCCAGAATGATACCGCCGCTGTGGCCATGCTACAGGAAACTCACCTGCTACCGGCAGACTTCAGCCGTCTACACTCTCGCGACTTTCCAAAGCAGCTCTTCGCATCCGGCAACTCCAAGCGAGGTGGCACAGCAATCCTGTTCCGGAGGGGGCTGAATCCCCAGATTCTGGACACCATAAGCTGCCCGGAAGGACGCTACATAGCAGTGAAATGCCTGCTAGCAGGACAGCTGTTCTCCCTGGTCTCCGTATACGCGCCGAACCTGGGCCAAGCGCCCTTCTACGATTCGCTAACCACAACTCTTTCTCCCTTCCTAGAGGGCCAGATAGTGATCGGTGGGGACTTTAAAGGGGTCCCGGACCCCGTAAAAGACAAATCGCATCCACCCTCCGCCGGAGATTTCACCACGGCCTTAGCCCTCCTCCGATTATTCAGGACTCTAGGGGTGGTGGACTCATGGAGGGTGCTCCACCCATCTGAAAAAGACTTCTCCTTCTATTCTTATGTTCACCGGACATTCTCCAGGATAGATCTTCTTCTAATATCCCCGCAAATCTTCGCCTTCACTGAGGAGGTGACTATAGGCTCCAGAATCCTATCCGATCACGCCCCGGTAACCTTGGAAATCCGAGTCCAGGGACCTCCTGATCCCCAGCGACGCAGATGGATTCTATACGACCCCATCCTTAATGAGATGCCACTCAGAGATGCAATCGCAACCACGATCGATAACTTCTTTAAGGAAAACCCTAGCGGAGATACCTCCCTAGCCAACACCTGGGATGCAATGAAGGCAGTGGTGCGGGGAGAACTGATTGCCAAAGGCGCAGCCTATCACAGACATAAACAACAAATTCGTCAGGGCCTCGAAGAAGAACTGGAGAGGGCAGAAAGGATCCATAAGGAGAAGGGCTGGACCCCTAAAACGCAGCAAGCTCTTCGAATAGCAAAGAAGAAAATTGAAGCCCACTATGCTGAATATACCGCCCATCAAATGACGAAAGCCAAACAGTTCTATTATGCCAAAAATAATAAAGCAAACAAACTACTGGTGGCTAAACTTGCCAAGATAAGAAGAAATAACACAATCGTGGGCCTACGGGATCAGCAGGGCAAGACGCAATACTCAGATCACGACAAGCTTCAAATTGCATCGTCCCACCTGACCCAGGTAATGGCCGCCCCGCATCGGAATGCCAAAGAACAGAGGGAATACCTGCAAAGGGCGGCGCTCCCCCGACTGGAGAACGCAGCCCGGGACTCACTGGAAGCCCCAATCACCGGCGAGGAAGTCGATGAGGCGATAAAATCCCTTAAGTCTCGAGCCCCTGGCCCGGATGGCTACACGACGAAATTTTATAAAGTTTTCAAACCCCAACTCCTCCCACCCCTGGTACAGCTGTTTAACTCATTCAGAACCACAGGCACTATAACCCCGTCAATGCAAGAATCAATCACAGTCTTGCTGCCCAAACCTGGCGGCGACCCGAAGAATCCTGCGTCTTACAGACCGATTGCTTTGCTCAATATAGATGCCAACATATACTCCAAAATTTTAGCAACCCGCCTGTCCCGGATCCTGCCAGAGATAATCGACGCCGACCAGAGTGGCTTCATCACACACCGCTCTACCGCTGATAACATTCGTAGAGCTTTGAATCTGGTGGAACTTGCCGCCCGAGACTCCCGAGAGCTGGTGCTTCTGGCCCTGGATGCAGTTAAGGCCTTTGACAAAGTGGACTGGAACTTCATGAGGCTTACTCTCGAGGCCTTTGGCTTTGGTCCAGAGTTCTGCGCCATGACTCTGGCTAACTATACTGCGCCCAAGACCTTTCTCAGAGTCAATGGCATCCTCTCTCCCCCTGTTGACCTGACCTGTGGAACCAGACAGGGCTGCCCGCTATCGCCACTGCTCTTTGCATTAATCATGGAACCATTCGCCCAACGGATCAGGCGAAACCCGGAGATCAAGGGCTTCCAAACGAACACAACACACCATAAACTGGCCCTATATGCAGACGACGTCTTACTAACCATCACAGAACCCCGCACCTCCTTCCCTCAGGCCCTAGCTGAGATAGAGAGCTATGGGAAGATTACCGGCTTTGCCATCAACTTCCGGAAGTCAGCTGCCATGGGGGTGGCCCTTCCCCGAGAGGTCCGGGAGGTTCTGGCCCCACTATGTCCGATACAATGGACAACTAAGAGCATCAGTTATTTGGGTGTCCAGATCCCAGCTGACCCAGGGGAAGTCTATCGGGCAAACTTTCTCCCACTGTTCACGGACCTCGAGGCGGACTTAAAACTGTGGGTGGCGCAAGAAATCTCACTGATGGGTCGTATCACGGCCTGTAAAATGAACTTGCTACCAAGGTTCCTATATGCTTGCTCTTCGCTTCCAGTACCAATCCCGGCACCGGCCCTTCAAAATCTGCAAAAGAAAATGTCACGGTTCATTTGGAAAGGGAGGAAGCCCAGAATCCCTAGGACCACGATGCTGGGCAATGCTAGACTGGGTGGCCTCGGAGTTCCAGACCTACAAAAATATCAGATGGCGGCCCAACTCGCCTGCATCCGAACATGGCAGATACTTACCAACCGCCCGAGATGGGTGGACCTCGAACAGGCACAACTGCCGCTCCCGCTACGTTTTCTCCCGCATATCAATCCCTCTGAGCGCCGCCAGTGGCAGAACCTCCTAAGGTCCACCAAACACTCTATTGCTACCTGGGATAAAGCGCTGAAACAAAAGAAAACCCCAGTGGGACTCAGCCCCTCCTCACCGGTGTTCCTGAACCCGGCCTTTTCACCTGGCTGGTCCACCCGGAACTTCAGATCCTGGATAGCGGGAGGCCTGGAGACCCTGGGGCAACTTTTCGAAGGGGGACAGCCCTGCACCTTTAGGCGATGTAAAGAACTCTTCCAACTTCAGGAACAGGACAGATTTACGTACATTCAGCTGCGCCACTGGTGCTCCCATCCACAGACCCGTCAAGCCGCCACCCGTCCCCCCACGGCCATTGAACTGACCCTAAATGATCTCCCAGCCAGGGGGAGCATCTCCACCCTATACAAACACCTCCAAAATGACTTCCTAACCTCTAAAACCCGGTACATGGCCCAATGGGAGGCAGACCTAGGCCGCCCGATCGAAGACCAGCTGTGGGTCGACATTTGGTCGCGGGCTCACACTTCGTCATCTTGCATTACGAACAGAGAAGGCGCCTACAAAATCCTCCTTCGTTGGTATTATTCTCCCCTGAGACTACACCATATGAACCCCACACTCAACCCGAACTGCTGGAGGCAATGCGGCCAAGTAGGGACTTTCTTTCATATGTGGTGGTCCTGCCCGAGGGCCCAGACCTTTTGGAAACAATGCCTAGCAACAATCACAGACATCACCCAGGTGCGACTTCCCCTGGAGCCCGAACCCATCCTCCTGGGAGCCCCAGTCCCCGGGATCTACCCTAGATCTGGCCCTACGGCCAAACTACTATCCCAATGCCTACTGGCGGGCAGAAACGTAATAGCTCGCACTTGGAAAACTGCAGAAGGACCGCTAATGCCTTTTTGGTGGGCAAAAATCTGGGACATCCTCATCGCAGAGAAGGTGACGGCTGCCGGGGCAGGCCA
This sequence comes from Ambystoma mexicanum, assembly GCF_040938575.1. Lineage (NCBI taxonomy): Eukaryota > Metazoa > Chordata > Amphibia > Caudata > Ambystomatidae > Ambystoma > Ambystoma mexicanum. The sequence goes on from NC_090937.1 coordinate 436,942,475, forward strand.
CCTACATCGCTTTGAGAACATTTGGGGCCCAATCCTAGACTTTGATCAGAATTATCCAGCCCTGACATACAAACCCCAATTAGCCAGGAGAACGTTACGGGACGATGACTCTCAGAGGGGACAGGAAGAAGAAAGTTAAGACCCGGGGGAGGGAAGGGAAGAGCAACCAACTGTATCTCCTTTATGCCATTTGTCGTGAATGATCATATTTTGTACTGTTTTATCCTGCCTGTTTAAAATAAATATTTAAAAAAAAAACTATACTTTATTTAAGTAATAAGTATGAATATAATAAAGGGGGTATGAACAGCATAGCAGATACAGATTGATCTTCCTCCTTCAACCGCCAACCGCCTTCTCCCTCCTTCCATTCTGGAACGACCAGCACATCACCAGCTACACGACACTACACATCCTCATTCGTTCACAAGACACTCCAAAGGTGTTTCGGTCTCCGATAACTCTTCCCAAACCTTGATGTTGATGCCGACGTCATCCTCAAGGTACCTGGTACATCTGACAAGGAAACATCTTTTTTTTCTTTGCCCACTCCTTCACCACCCCTCACACTGCCATTGCCAGACATGACCATCACTCTACCATTATACCAAACTCTCCCATCCTTCGTTCTTACCGCATGTTTGAACACCTCGATCACTTCAATGGGCTTAGACCATTTACCTGCATCGACCCTCAGCACCTCTGGCAACTTGATCCTCACCCAGCATCCCACCTGAGGAACCTTAGCTACTCTGAACCACCTGTCATCTTTCAAAGACTTATGTTAAGCAGACCCCTCCTGATCATCTCTTACACATCATCCAGAGTCACCTTCATACCCATCACTCCACTCATCCTTCTCGGAAACAGTTTGGTGTAAGCTTTCCTCCCCCTACTGAGCTCAAAAGGTGATACCCCAGTTGCACTGTGTGGGGTAAACCTATGTGCCACAATTGTCATCCTCACCCACTCTTTCCAATCCTTCCCATTGGACCAAACCCACCTAATTGCTTCTTTTTTCACTCTGCTGTACCTCTCCACAATGCCATTGGTCTGAGGATGATATATTGCACAGGTTGGGTGGATGATGGGCCTCCCCTGGAGATACTCCCCCATCTCCTTGGATTTAAATAGAGACCCATTATCTGTAAGAATCTCCTCCAGATAACCCCCATGACCACACACGTCTTAAAAAAACCAACAAACCCCTCGTAGACACACTGGACATCATCTTCACCTCTGCCCATCTTGTCAACAAGTCAATAATCACAACACAAAATGTCTGACAGCCTTCACTCCACACAGGACCTAGAATGTCAATGGCTAACTTTTTCCATGACCTGTCCGGTACATCTGTCAAAACCATAGGATACCTTTCACCCATGCACTCCTTATCACAATTAATGCAAAGGATACAGTTCATGATGTTCCTGTCGATCTGCAAGTCACATCCTGGCCACAAATACATATTCTTTAACCTGTGCTTGGTCTTTACAATGCCTTCATGGCCTTTGTGTCCCAATTGTATAATTGTTTCTCTGATCCCCTCCAGGCGTATCAGTTTATCACTGCTCATCAGGTAACCATCTTAAATACATAACTCATCCCTCACACTCCAAAAACCTTCAGCTCCCACTTTTTGAACTCTGCTCACTTGAACATCATCTTTATCAAGGCTTTCCATCACAAACACCATTTTGACATCCTTAACCATCTCATCTGCCCATTCATGTTTTGATATAGCAGCATTGCGGATCTCACATATCATTTCTTGCTGCTCTTCTTCATTGCCATCCTCTTCCTCACGATTAGCCATTCTTGACAGACAGTTAGCTGCATAGTTCCTCACACCAGGAATGTACGCTATCTCATAATCAAGCTCTTGAAACCTAGAGAGCCATCTCCTTATTCTGCCTGACACCTTATCCAGGCCTTTGGTAGAAAACACCTCCACAGGCGATGTATGATCTGTATGCAGTTCACATTTTATTCTCCACACAAAGCTCCTAAACTTATTTGCTGCTCACAATATGGCAAGAGTGTCCTTCTCTATCATTGCATATGTCTTCCTCCACCCCTTTCAGCAATTGGGATGCAAATGCTATAACCTGTTCTTTAATTTCATGTATCTGTGTTAAAACAGCTCCCAAACCAACATTACTCGCATTCATTGTTATCACTGTGCGTCTACCCCACACATAATTCTTCAATGCTGGCACCATTTTCAAAGCATTTTTAATGAATAGAAATTCCTCCTCACATTCTTGACTCCAAGCTAATTTTTTGTTCATCTTAATGAAATCTCGGAGCATCACTGTGTGATCTGGGAAACCTTGCACAAACTTTGAGTAATATTCAGCCATCCCAAAAAGGTTCTGAACTGTTTGTTGCATGTGGGAATGGCCATATCCTCAATTGCGGCTGTCAACTCTGCTTTCAGCGTGATACCATCCTTTGATATAACATGCCCTAAGTATTCAATTTCTTTCCTGTTAATCTTCGACTTCTCCTTACTGAGTGTCATCCCTACATTGTACGACTTGTTAAATACTTTCTCTAACCTTCTGTTATGCTCTTCTTCATTGTCGGCATATATAGAATGTCATCCTGAAAGAAAATGACACCTTCATCATCAAAGAATATCTGATACATTATCTTCTGGAACACTGAGGCCGCATATATTAATCCAAAGGGCATCCTCCGATATTGGTATAAGCCCTCCGGTGTGATAAAAGCCGTCAGATGTCTTGACTCTTTATGTAGCTTTACCTGATGATAGGGAGCGGTGAGATCCAATGTAGAGAACACCTTGGCAGACCCCATAGTTGAAATCAATTCCTGAATATTGGGCAGCGAGTGTCTCTCTGGGACAATACATTTATTAAGCTCTCTCAGATCGATGCATACTCGCACTTTTCATGAGCTCTTCCTCACAATCACGAGTGGCGACACCGACTCTGTGGCATCGATTCTTTCTATTATCCCTTGGTCTTCCAGCTTGCCCAATTCCATTTTTACTTCTTCCCTCATAGATATTGGCACATTTCTTAGCTTCTGCACCACGGGCCTGCACCCTTGCTTCAGTAGAATACGGTGTGTGAAACCTTTGACGTGTCCAATTCCATCTCTAAATATCTCACTTCTCACTTTTCCTTTGTCCATTTCAGCTGACTCGACCGCATACACTGATTCCTCTGAACTGGCATCCAGCTGTACTTTCACTAAATGCTGATGTGTCCAACTCAGTAATGGTGACGTTCCCTTCTTTGAGAAGTACACTTGTCCTTCTGCCGATCTGTCTTTAAAACCCAACATATCCTTGAACCAACCCATGATATCAATGTTTTCAACCCGATAGGCTCTGGGCTTAATGTCCCCTTCATGTAACCACTACGGTCCAATTCTCCTCTAAACCACTTCTGGAATAAGTGTATACTTGGCTCCTGAGTCTACCATCAACTTAATCAGTTTTCCATTCAACATTATGATGGTCTTTGGGCTATCCACTTCTTCATCCACACCACTAACTGCCGATACACATTCCTCCCCTTCAGCGCTGTCTTCATTCCCAATCCAATTCATACTATTTCCTCTAATCCTGCAGCATCTGGCTAGGTGGCCTCTCCCATTGTAATTTTACAGACTAACCACAAAGCGGGGCAGTCAGTACTAATGGCCCAATGCAATAGCCTGTCACATCTAAAACGTGTTCTGGAGCGACCCCTTCCTCATTGGCTGCTTTGACCTTGCAAAATTCTGTGCTATATCCTCGATTATAACCACAACCTATCATGGTTTCTCTTGAATCTCGATTTTCCCCACTGTACCTCATGAACATGGGTTATCTCGTATCATTTCTTTTCCACATGTTGGGGTTAGAATTTCTCACACTGGCTACAACATTCTCTTGGCCGGTTTGCAGTGTATTGACAGCTGACTCTGACTTCACAGAAACTTCCATCAACCTGTCTTCTAGAGTCTTAACACATTTCTCGGTATTGATATTCATATTGATATTTTATTTCTATTGCGCTCGTACACAAGTGTTTCAGAGCACGACAAGGCAAGGGAGGGGAACAGGGAAGAACAGAACAGCGATCTTACTAGGCCCAGTGACATTGAGAACGCGCAAGTGCATGGGAGAGGGGGAAGGGAAAAGTGCATGGAAGGGGGAGAAGTGGAAAGTGCGAAGCAGAGGAGAAACAGATAAATAACAATAAATAAATAATAAAGGCAACAAACAGTGGTAGTGCAGCCAGCAGTTTGCAAGTGCTAGGTTTAAGGCAGCAGGCTGGGTAGGTCTGATTAGTGCAGGAAGAAAAAGGGGGGCTGTATGGGTACAGATACAGACCCCAGTGCAAGGGGTGGCCCGGAGGCAGTGTGTGAGGGTGGCAGGAAGAGCAGGTACCTGGGCCCAGAGGACGGGGGTGGCTAGGTGTATGGTGCCGAGGGAGAGCAGAATCAGGAGGGGAGGGGGGTGAAGGCAGAAGCAAAGAGGAAGGTCTTGAGGTGCTTCTGGAACCGGAGATGGTTCTCCTCAAGTTGTAGAGTGGCAGCGAGGCTGTTCTAGATGGAGGCCCCAGCCAAAGACAGAGATCTTCCCTCAGCTTGTTTCTTTGAGAAACGACTGACCCTGAGGGAGTTAGAGGTAGAGGAGTGCTCGAGATGGCAGGTATTTGCAGAGGAATAGCTGAAGGTATGTTGGACCCAGGCCCCAGAAAGCCTTGTGGACAATGCAGAGGGTTTTGAATTTAATCCTTGCATCCACTGGGAGCCAATGAAGAGATTTCAGAGCTGGAGAGATACGATCCCAGGGCTTGAGGCCAAGGACAAGTCTTGTAGTCCGGTTCTGGATAAGTTGTAAAGGGCAGAGAGTAGAGGCAGGTAGATTAAGAAAGAGGCTGTTGCAATAGTCCAACCTAGAGAGAACCAGGGTTTGGGAGACAGTGAGCTTCTGGGGGAATGAGAGGAAAGGAAGAGTACCTCTGAGGAGGTGCAGTAGGAAGTTAGACTTTTTTGATACATCAGCGATGTCGGCGGAGAAGGAGAAGTGTGGAATAAAAGGTGACACAGAGGCTCTTGGCCTCATAGGTGAGGATAGGAGGAGGGCCAAGGGAGGCCAGCCAGAGAGTGAGGGGAAAGGAAGTGGATGGTGTGCCGATGAGGAGGATCTCCATCTTGCTGGCATTCAGACAAAGATCATTGGTGGCACACCAATCTTGAATGGCAGTTAGGCAATCATTGATGAGAGAGGTGGACAAGGTGACCAAGGGTGGTCTGAAAATGAGTTGAGTGTCATTTGTGTAGCACTGGAAGTTTGAGTAGAAAATGGCAATACAGCGGGCGAGAGTTACCAGGTATTGGTTGAAAAGCCAAGGCGAGAGGTTAGACCCCTTGGGAACACCATAGAAGAGAGGAAGATAGATGATAGGAAGGACTCAAGTTGGAAATGGGAGGGTCAGTCAGAGAGGAAAGAGGTCAGCCAGGCCAGAGCCTGATCAGTGATACCCAGGTTATCACAGAGATGGTTGAGCAGGCTGGTATGGTTGACCATGTCAAAGCAGAGGAGAGATCGAGTAGGATGAGGAAAGAGGGAATGCTAGAGTCAAGGTTGTAAAGCAGATCTTCACGGATGTTCAGGAGAGCAGTTTCCATGCTTCTGCCAGATCTGAAGCCAGACTGATGGTCATGGAGACAGCCAACAGAATCGGAATGAAGGTTTAGCTGAGAGATGTCCAGCTTTTCAAGGAGTCTGCCCAAGAAGGGAGTGTTGGATAATGGGGCGATAGTTGGCCGGACAAGAAGAATCAGCTGTGGGTTTCATGAGAAGAGGATGCACAAGGGAGTGCTGAGTAGGAGGGGAAGGATCCTGAGGCTAAGGAGTGGTTGCAGAAGTCAACAAGGGCCAGAGCGAGGGTATTAATGTGGTCCTTGATAGTTTTAGAGGAACAGGGATGAACCTGTTTTGACGCGGCTTTCATAGATCAGACATGTCTAGCGACCTCATCAGGGGAGAAAAGAGGAAAGGAACAGAAGGATGGTGGGGGGATTGCTGGAGGAGGGTCAGTGAGTACAGATATAAAGGGGAGAGGAGAGGGAATGGAGGAGAGGGTGGACAAGATGTCCTGGGTTTTTGAGATAAAGTGAGAGGCAAGGGCATTGCAAAGAGCCTGGGAGGCAAGACGAGGGGTACAGACTGCAGCAGAGTTGGCTAGCTCCTTGCATATTTGAAAGAGTTCAGCTGAGCTGTTAGATTCCACAGAGATACGACTTGAATGTGGACTCTCTTCCTGATACGGACAGAGAGACGGTATTGCCTTTGGAGTAGGCAACAGGCCAGTTTGTCAGAGGATGAACAGGAATCCCTCCATTTTCTCTCAGCTGCCTTACATTTATGTTTAAGTGTAGCTAGGTCAGAGTCATACCAGGAATAACACTTGGCTTTGGACTTCAGACGGATCCTCATGACAGGGGCAAGAGCATCAAGAGTATCAGAAATAGAAGAGTAGAGAAAAGACAGGGCTGTGTCAGGGTGAGTCAGACAGAGGATCGGGGGAAGGTGGCAGCAAAAGCCTCAACTGACACATGCTTCATGGGCCCGATGTCCAGGAAGGTGCGTCGCAGTGTATGGGTAGGCTTGGCTTGGGGGAAGAGAGAGAGAGATGAGAGGAGGTGGTGGTCACTCCAAGAGAGGGGAGAGTAGAGAGGGATAGAAAGGGGGAGGCTGGAGGAGATCAAGACATCAAGTGTGTGTCCTGCAGAGTGTGTTGGGCCAGAGCGAGGATAGAGAGGGAGAGGGAATTGCAGAGGTTGAGAAAGAGCAAAGCTGAGGGGCAGAGAGAATCAAGGTTGATGTTGAGGTCACCAAGGAGGAGTAGTTGAGTGGTTGAGGTCAGGAGAGAGAAGGAGAGGTCAGCCCGCTCAAAGAGAAAATAGGTGATTTGACCAGGGGGCCGACAGAGAGTGGCAACAGTCAGAGAGTGGCTAGGAGCGATTGAGAGCCTGGAGACGAGACATTCCAAAGAGGAGTAGATCTGAGTGGGAATGATAGTGGCAGGGATCCACTCAGGATAGATCAGGGCTATGCCCCCTCCAGGCCTAGAGGGTCTGGGTGCAGAGAGGATCCTGTAGCCATCAGGGAGGAGAGTGTCAAAGCTTGTGAAAGAGCTGGCCATGAACCATGTCTCCGTAAGAGCAAGGACATCAAGGTCCAGTTCTTGAAGGAGGTGGCAGATGTCAGAGGAGTGTTTGACAGCAGAGCGAGAGTTAAGAGTGGCAAGATGGAGATGTTTGCCAGCCTCAAAGACCTTCTGGGGAGGGGTACAAATCAGAGGTATGCCCTGTGGAGTTGTGGAGGTAGCCTGAAGAGGGGCAAAGGAGGGAAGAGTGGGCAAGGTAGCCAAGGAATGAGAGGAGGGGACAGCCGGAGATGAAAAGAAGTTGATGAGCCGAGGGAACCGCCTATCGAAGAGGAGGAGATTGCCCTGAGGACCTTGGACCATGACAGTGCAATGTAGGTAGACATTAAGGATGACTCTGGAGGAGTCGAACGAAGCCATGAGGACTTCCGATCAAGGGCCACCATTTATGGGAGAGGAGGAGACAAGACAAAGCTCAGAGATCATATGGGGGGTCCATAGATCTGGCGAAAGAACACCAAAGAGGATGTCGGTGAGGGTCTGTCTAGAAGAGGCACTGGTATCAGCAATAGGGAGACCACGTTTGAAGGCCAAGATATCCTTTTAAAACTTTTTCTTTCCAGACTTAGTGAGAAGAGAAGGATAGTTGATAGAGAAGCAGTTGGAATAGATTGGAGAAACAGAAAGCACCATGAGTGTGAAGAGAGGAGGCAGAGGGATGAGTAAGCAAGTACAGCAGTATAGAACAGTCACTGGGCTAGCAGGTTACAATCAGTGGCCAAAGATAAATGCAAAATACACGCAAGTTTGATTTTCAAGTTAAATGCAAAATACACCCAATTTTGACTTTCACTTTAAATGCAAAATAAACCCACGTTTGAATTTCAAGTCAAATGAAAGCCCTGTAGTTAGGGAATCAAGAGGGAGTCAGATGGTAAGGGTGGGTACAGACACGACTTCCATTGAGTACATAACAGGGAAGAGCTGTAAGAGTACCAGCAGAGAAGGAAGTACAAAGGGAATCAGAAAGGAGGGACTAACCCATGCAGAATGTGTTGAAAGAGTCATGGTAGTTCAATAGTCCAGAGGTAGCAGCCTCAGGGAGGGTTTGGCTGTGGTGGAAATTTCATGTAGCAGCCTGTAAAGCAGACAGGGTAGCTGACAGGGGGCTTTGTGTGGGCCTTAGTTGGTGTGCCGGCTCCCGCCTCCAGGATTCCCTGATTGGACTATGAGAGCACAGGCAGCCAATGGGAGAGAGGCAGTGCATGCAAGGCAAGGAGCCTTTTTAAATCAAAAAGAAACCCACCATCTTGGAAAGACACATGACCTGTGTGCCCACGTGTGCTGACAATTTAGAGGAGCAGTAGAAATCAAAGATTTAGGTTAAAAAAAAAAAAGAAGATTGCATCCAGGCAGTTCATGGGCGCCAAAGCTGCGATTTTCAATATGTTATGCAAAATAAAAGCACAAAAAGCGCAAATTTCACCAACACAATGCTGGTCTTACCCTCCCAGAGAGTGTGTAGGATGATGGCAGCAGATGATAGGCTGCAGAGCTACAGCAGCGTAGGAGCTTCAGCAGGCGAAGTGTGCCTGTGAATGCCAGTATGAACTCTCCCACATTAAAATAGTGTATTTCTGGAGTGGAGCACACTATTCCTTGGTCAGTAAATGAAATTGTCATGTCAAGTTTTGTATTTAAATCTCTTCAAAAAAGGTTAACTTGTGTCTGTCGTTAATATAACAGAGGAACGGACATGTCACATTTTCCTACGGAGACTGGTAATTTATTAGTTAAAGGAACTTGACTTGTAGCTCCAGAGAACCCTTGAGCATTCATGGCAATACCTGACATTGGATATTTTCCCTCTTGTATACACAAACAAGTTGTTCCAGTGTCTACAAGAAAAGAAAAGGATTTGCCTCCTATCGTCACATTGACCCTTGGTTCCTCTTGGGGGTCTCGTGTCACTGATAGTACTGAACATATCAAGTCACCCTGTGAGCTGTCCTATTGTGGATACAAGCTTATCCCTATCCCTGTAAAAATATTTCCTCCTACCACAGTGCCACCTCCTATTCTAGGTGTCAATAATTGTCCTGTATTTGCATACTGCTGTGTCTGCAAAGGGGCTTGTTGTGACTGCCCTTGTGGTGGATTCATTTGTGCTTGTCCCTGCTGTTGCACCTGCTCTACATGCAGTGCTTGTGCCTGAGAGGATGTGTGGTCTTGGGCAAAGCCCTCTATGGTCTGTGTGCTGTATGGCGGAGGATAAACTGCCCCCCTCTGAAAAATTGGCCATTTTGTACATTCCCTTGCCTCCCACATATGCGAGCAAAATATCCTGTCATTCCACAATTCCAACATACTGGGGGAACCCTTCTGTTAATCCCTCCTTGGTTATATCTTCCCTGAGCACTCTGGTTCTCAATCTGTGTATTTTGAATCCCACCTTGGTTATTCTGAAATCCACCTCCTCTTCCCCTTTAACGCATACCTCTGCCTCATGGTGTAAAACCCATACCCACCTTGGTCCATCGGGCACAGATTATTTACCTTTGATGTACCTATTATTTCCTGCATGCCTATTCCTTCTCCACTTGTCAATACCGCCCCTTCTATGGCAAATGTTGACAACTTTTTCTGAACTAACTTGGCTTCCTCAATCTTTTATTTCTTATCTTTCTTCTAGTTATTTTCTTTTAATAACCGGCAATGGTGTACTAGTGTCAACTGTATCTCAGCAAATGGCTTGGCTTCCATCCCCACTTGTTTTTTCATCTGCCTCTGTACTGGCTCAGCAACCCGTTACATAAAATGTGGTAAAATAATGCCACTGTCTTTTCCATGGCTCACGAGTTTCAAGCTGCCATTTCTCTTGAATATCTTGAATGTAAGCAATGCAGTCTTCATCTTCTTTCATTTTGCGTGTCATAATTGCACCCATATCCAATGTGTCCAGATATTGTACCCGGAGAGCCCTCCAAACGTCTGCTCTACAATTATTAAACAGCGCTCCATCATGCACTGTGTTTTGTGCAGTCACACTTGAATATCCCGCTCTCCTCCATATATCTTCAGCCCTCTCTCCAAGAATGGCTGCCAGTAAACCTTTTATGTCCCCTTTGGCCAGAGTATTTCCTCCTGTCATTTTCTCTAATTCGTATATCAATTTCCCAGCCCCCAAAGTCAACTAGCGAGCTTGCATTTTAAGTTATCCTTGTCGATCCGTGGCCATGGAACATATTGTGGTCTTGCTCTCCCCTTTTCTAACAAGGAGAACTGTGTGAACCCCATTCCATAGTCGGGTCCCACTATTAGTAGATCCATGGCATGAATAATTGTCCCTGTCTGTCTCCTGGACGGTAATGACCTGAAACTGCTTACATATGGGGGAGACTCTCTCTTCTCACTATGTGGTCATCCTTGGGAACGCTCAGAATATGCTAAGGAATCTGGCATTCTATATTTAGGTTGTTCCAGATATGACCTTCTCACTTCCTTATCCAATTGCGGGCTTCCTTCAGGGGCGCACACGGTCCCTCCTTTTGCCCCAGGACCGGACTCTCTTTCCTCGTATGACATGTCTAGGTACCAATTAGTATGCCTATCATTCTCCTCAACCTTGTCTAAGTTCAGTCTGCTCAAAGACAATGCCTGAAGTTCATCACTGAACAAGTTTCCCTCCTCACTTCGTGATTGAGGTACTGGGGATCGGTCATCGTTCCCTCGAGCTCCATACTCGCTATCTCATTTTAACTGTTGATAGACCTTATCGATCCTTTCCCCAATGCTTTCTGCATTAACTCTTTCTTCTTCTCGCACTACTCTAGATACTGCTGGTGTTACTTCCTTTATCAGAAGAATCTCTTCCATTTTGTCACATTTTATTTCTGGGTTTGGCTCATTTGTTCCGAACAAATGAGACTGGCATCAAAACCTTGCTGTCTCCTTTTTCATTCTAATTCTTCATCTACTTCCCTTTGCTTTTTGGCAGGACTTCTAACTCTTTATTCCTCTTGCCTTCATTCTCCTCTTCTCCAACTTCTCCCCTTATTTCCTCTTCTTCCCTTTGTCTCTGTAATCTTTTGTCCCTTAGTCTGTGTGTTTCTTCCTCCTCTCTCTTTCTTTCCTTTCTGTCCCTTTCTTCTATCGCTCTTTGTCTATTGTTTTACTTTCTCTGTTCTTCTGCCTGTTCATCAATTTTCCTTTGCTCCTCCTGACATATCTGCTCTGCTCCCTACTTTTCCTTCTCTGTTCATCCTCTTTCAATCTTCTCTCTTGTTCCTTATCCTGACTTTCTTGTTCGTCCTTGTCTTCTCTTTGTCTAACATTCTCCATACTTTTCCCATCTATCTTGAGTAATATCTGTCCTCCTATCCATGTGTTCAGTACTTACTTCTTCCTTTCTTGTGCAAATTTAAAAATATCTTTTCTTTCTTTTATTCTCTTCCTTCTGGACTATCGTCGCTACTGTAAGCAGCGGGTTCATGTATCGGATTACTGTACCACATAGGTGTTCTTAATTCCTTTAAATGATACACTCCTATCTCTTCTGTAGCAACACTCTTTGGGTCAGGCAAATTAATGGGAGCTGAGGGCTCAACGCCTTCCTCCTTATGCTGATTAAGCATCCCCTCCTCAAGTGGCGGGTCTTCTCTTTCCTCTTGATATATTTTCCAACGTTCTAAAATTGCTAATCTTTTCTCAAATTTCTTTCCTGTGTACGCACCATGCAAGTATGTGGTCACGTGTTGTAATACCGCTCTTGACAACGTTCCCCCTTCTGGCCACAGCATGAACATTTTGTCTGCTGTGCCCTTTACCCATGCCGCACTGTACTGTTTGAGCTTGGGCATATGTTTTGGGAATGTCTTGCATAGTTGCATGAGAGGAGTATCCCCCATAATGACAAGTAGTCTCAAATGACTGACTATACTTACCAGATCGTTAAATAAACCTTTTGCCTTGATTTAAATCACTATTTTGAACATTTTAAAACAATAAACATGAGCAATCCCCATCAATCACTGCTAAATCCTCTTGTTTTAATGGCCTATCTATTCTTTTGATTGGCGCCAATAGTTTTACTACACTTTATCTTTACTCACTGTTCATTTTTCAACTCTTCACCATTTCCATTGCTCCTCGATTTTTTATTCAACAAACAACATTTAGAATAGTCACACATGATACTTTATAAAACACTGTGATCACCTCTAACCTCGCCTTTACCCTGTACAGGGTTTGCGACATTACCTTACACGGTCCTGACCATGCGTTTTATATTTCACCCTACTCCCACTGGATTTTGAAATGTCTCCTTATAATTCCCTTCAATTAGGATTCCTAGGTGGTATCTCTTTACTTTCCCAATATTTCCTTGTTACTCCAATATCCCAATCCCGTCCCTTTATTTGCCATACCCCGTAGTCTACTCACCATTTGTTAATCGACACAAGGCTTTCGGTATAGACTCCTCCTCCGATCTGTCCACTTCATCGTCCATCCGCAGAGTGCCTGTGGAAACCGGGCAGGGATTTCTTCAAAGGGTGACCTGCCCACCGTCTCGGTTCTTTTTGCAAGTATATTTCTATTCAGCCGATCTCCACAGGAAAGTCTGCGTTCTTCCAGCTAATGGCGGAGGATGCCCGATCTGGAGCTGAACGAGTTTTGATCTTTAAAACCATCCACACCACTACCACATGAGCTTAGCCCCTTTAGGAACATGCATTGGAAAGGATAGGATCACACAGATATATTCTGAGTCCAAATAACTCAATGAACTCAGGAAGATGGCAAAGTACTGTTTTGTTACCAAACATCTAAAACAGGGAGTTACAACAAACATCAACAGACTTATGTTCAATTTCTCTCAGCGATCTTCATCCAAAACATAGTTTATATATCAAATATAAGTCAGAGGTGACATCATACTACGTGGCAATAATGAAAAACCTATAAAGGGTCGGGATTGGCTTAAGCAGAACATGTAAGTATATTTTCTATATGAGCTAGGATTGTGATAGGCTGCCCATTGTCAGGTTGACAACATATGCCTACCTCTAAAACATGTCATCTTCAGAAACATTGTAAGAAGAAATGGAAATGAGGTGTGCACTCTGATTCACAGTCAGATTTACCTGCTAAAGCAACAGTTAGTCTTCTCCTCCAAACGTTTTCTTGACTCTATCAATCATCAGGGAGGCTGTGTTTCTTTTCCTTCTCAGGTGTGTCTGGTTAATTCTCATTAAAGTCTCTAAGGATTCTGGTACATGTAGTCGCACACTTATTTCAATGCAGCTAACTAGGAACCAACTCTCCTCCAAAGCACAAATCTTTTCCTTGGTAGGGGGAGGGGGAAAACCATGTTTATGGCTCTCCATAGTAAGGAATGATGACCCTGGTGCTGCTGCCTCTTCAGCCTGTGATTCTTGAAACACTGTGAGAAGAAATGGAGATGAGGCGAGCACTCTGACTCTCAGTCAGATTTACCTGCTAAAGCAACAGTTAGTCTTCTCCTCCAAATGTTTTTTAACTCTATCAATCATCAGGGAGGCTGTGTTTCTTTTCCTTTTCAGGTGTGTCTGGTTAAGAATACGGTTACATTGCAAAGACTTGGTTATACGGTTACATTGCTGATTACAGGTATAGTATCAATACATGCTTGTTCTGTTGCATAGGCACACGTGATTACAGTTACATTTCATGCTTAGTCCATTTCAATCTAACATATGAAGAATACGCTTTCACATTTACTAGTTACGCTGTGCCAACCTTGTCTGTGGATGGTAGACAATGGGGGGGAACCTAGTTCTCATTCGTGAAGTGGGGTTGATTCTTAAAATCCTGGTTAAATCATCTGTTTAGTGATGATTTTTTCTGCATTTGTCCATCACTATACTATAGGAAAAAAGCTATTTTGCTCTATTTCTGTGGATAGACAGTGAAAATGCCACCCAAACAATCAGAATAAAATGATGAAGAGGATATGTTTAAAGAAGCAGTTAAGCATTTAGTGTCTTATTTCAAGAAGGCGTTCGTATGTTATGTTATGCCATGTTGATTGGTATTTGCAAATCGCACACCCACCATGGGCAGTGCACCTATGAACCCCAATGAGCCAGTGGAAGTCGCAGCTGCAAGCCCAAATATGTTGAAATGTGGAGAGCAGCAGTGTCATATAAAATTAGTTAGGAGTAGTCAACAAACACTTAAAGCGAGGGGAGTGTTTGCAAAGATTCTCTGTCACTAATCCTTGCAACTGACCAATCGTGTCTTTGAGGCAGTACTTTTAATCTGGCGATGTTACATGTCTATCTTCAATCTAGTGATTCAAATTTTCAAATCTAGTGAGAATAAAAAGAAGCTAACTTTCACGGCACTACAATACAAAACGGAAATTTGTTCAGCAAAACGCAACTCACACAATGAACGTATCGCCAACTCCAACTCTAGTATGAAAGAACTCTTTACAATACTAAGAGAACTAGAGTCCCCTATTCCCACACCTGATATTTGTATCAAAAACAAAACTTGGTGTTCAGAAATCCAATTAGCTTTAACTAATAAAATAAAACCCTACAAATCAAAATAAAAAACAAGAAAGATACTTTGAACTTACCACAGCCATCTAACTCTCTCCCTCTGAATAATAAAACCATTGATCAAAACAACAGATTCCGCTTCTCCAAAATGTCTATTCTAGATGTTGAAAAAACCATCCTTTCACTAAAACCTACCAACTGTAAGGGTGATGTCTGCCCAGCACACATCATAATAGACGCCACAAGAGACCTCTCTCCATTTATCTCCAAGCTAATCAACACCTCCTTTGCCACTGGAACCATCCCAGCCAACCTCAAACAATCCTGGGTGCTCCCACTCCTGAAGAAGCAAACACTAGACCCACTCATCGCCACAAACTACCGCCCCATCACAATGGTACCTTTTCTACTTAAAATCCTGGTTTAAAATGCTTACTCGCAGATCCAAAAATACCTAGAACGACATGAACTCCTAGGGGTCAGATAATCAGGTTTCCGTCCGCCTCATGGGACGGAAACTGCCCTGATAGACTTGAAAACACAAATTGATGAGCTGAGAGTTAAAGGGAAAACTGCACTACAACTATTACTCGATCTCTCAGCTGCATTCGACCTGGTGGCTCACAAGGTCCTCTGCAAGCATCTTGACTCATCAGCCCATTTCTCCACAGATGCTGTCAAGTGGATAGAATCATTCCTGAGTGATAGAACTTTTATTTAGAGTATTCTCCCCATCTGCGGCTGCTGATCCCACCCCAATCATGTGCAGGGTCCCTCGGGACTCTTGCATGTTCCCAACCCTGTATAATATATTCACCAAGCCACTGTTTGACGATTTGGACCTTCTGGGTATCACCTACACTTACTATGCAGATGATACACAGATTCTCCTCCCACTTTCCGGGGATCATAGCAAGGACTTGACTTTGGTGAATAGGATCTACCTCATCATTCAGGCATGGATGGCCACATATGGCCTATGCCTAAATGATAACAAGACAGAGCTGATAATCTTTGGCACCCCTTCTAACATCTCCAAACTAGGTCATGCATATGCCTCTTTTATCATCGATGGTAATAACATTACAGTCTAAAAAGAAGCAAAAAACCCTAGGTTTTTACTTGGACGCCACAATGGCTTTTAATAAACAACTGAAATCCCTGGCCTCCACTACAGCCTACACGTGTAAGTTAATCAGAGCCAGCAAGCCCTTCCTATCCAATGACCGCTGCATCATATTGGCCAGAGCATTCATTCTTTCCAGATTAGACTACTGTAATGCTCTCTACAGTGGTGCTAACACATCCAGTATCAATAAACTACAAATATTACAAAACAACGCTCTCAGAGCCACTCTAGGAATCAACAAAAGAGTACACATGACTGCAATTGGATGCCAATACAAATGGGTCTCTACCCAAAACAAAATACAACTGAAAATTGCCTCCCTGACACATAAAGCATTACACAATGCTGCCCCGAGCTACCTCATCAACAAACTGTCTAGAAGAACCTCCAGGAGGCCCACCAGAGCTGCCAACACAAACTGTCTGCTGGTACCAGGATTCAAATCCTCCAAAATTGGAGGCAACAGCTTCCCCGTGAAAGCTGCCAAACTCTGCAACTCATTGCCACACGAGCTGAGAGCTGACCAACCATACCCACTCTTCAGAAAGAACCTTATCATCTACCTTAACTTGACTGAAGACTAATCACAATACTACACTGCACCTAAGCACACTTTGCCCCTAGACTGTAAACTATGTTTACGACTGAATACTTCGATGTAAATACCCTTCCCCTTAATCTACCTCCCTCTTATTCCATGCCAACATTGTAAACTCTGTACACCATGATGTAAATAACTTTTCTTTGTATCTATGTCTGGCACACGCTGAGCCCTACCTACTTTGTATTGTACATGTCATTTCATACTGTTTACCACTATGTAACTTTGCAAACCTTGCATAACCTTGCGGCGCCCTGCTGCCCCCGGGCCTAGTGCGCTTTATAAATTCAATGAAAAAACAAACAAAAAATTCACTTTACCTGCTGGAAATGATGCAAAGCTCATGCAAGACATGGCCTGCTGATGTAATTAACAGAAGCAGTAATGTCATATGGGTGTTGTTAACACTTAATTTACATGTGATGTTACCGTCATTCAGTGGAGCAATATAGGTGCAGTGGTAATGTATCACCTATTATATTTCTCAGGCTGTCACATGTGTGATTTATGAAAATGGTTGAAAACTACATTAAACCATCTCTATTCTCTTAGCTCTATAACCAAGTCTCATTATTTAACCGCCAGCACGCTCTGCTTCTCCATCAATCTCGCTTTCGCCCATCTCACTCTACAGAAGCAGCCCTACTACAGGTCTTCAACTCTCTCCTCACTGCTCACCACAACAAACCGTCTTCTATTATTATACTTCTGGATCTTTCAGCTGCTTATGACTTGGCGCACACCCTACTCTCTGATCAGCTCTAGCCTATCTTTGCCTCTAGCCTCTCAGTGCCCCAGGGTTCTCATTCCTATACCTCGGACCATTCCTACTCTGTTTCTGGTCACTCTTCCCCATTACATCCCCTCATTTTAGGCATCCCTCAAGGCTCTGTTATTGGCCCCCTACTTTGTCCTCACTATACTTTTTTTATTTACATTTTATTTATTTGAATTTGTATAGCGCACATCGGCCCGGGGGCATTGTGGCGCTGTTACAGTATGCTCATTTGGTACAGTAATACATTACAGCAGGTAAGTATATTCAGCAGCAGGTAAGTACATTACAGCAGGTAAGTACATTCATTACGTTACATACAGTAGTGTGTGAAGGACAGGTGAGGAGAGTTGGTTAGTTGAACAGAATGGTTTTCAGCTGTTTGCGGAAGGCTGTGTACGATTTTTCTTTTCTTAATGCATTGGGTAGAGCATTCCAACTTTTCAGTGCAAGGTGTTGAAAGCTGGACTCGCCAGCTTTCCTTCTTTTGAAGGTGGGTACGTGGATCTGGTTGGTCAGATGGGATCTAGTGGATCTGGTGGACGAGTTGGGGATGATTCTTTCGGATAAGTAGCGAGGGACGTTGGCGCAGAGGCATCTATGTGTGATGGCCATGGTTTTGAAAAGGATGCGTTCTTTTATTGGAAGCCAATGGACCTCTATCCTGGCCTGAAAGATGTGTTCCCTTTTGGGAATACTCAGTGCAGCTCTCAGGGCATTGTTCTGTGCGATTTGCAATTTGTTTATATTTTTTGCAGAGGTGCCCAGGAATAGGGCATTGCAATAGTCCAGTTTGGTGCCTACTGTGGCTCTGGCTATTGATAGGCAGACACTCTCCCTCTATCCTTTTTAATTGACTCCCTCAACCTCTTGTGCATTTTTTTCAAAAACTCTCTTCTCTTCTTCTTCCTTTTCCGATTTCCTCCATGCCACTGTTTCTTCCTGGCTTGCCTCTATACAATCTTGGATGAACTCTCACTTTCTTCAGCTCAACCAGTCTAAAGCAGAGTTCATCTTCTTCCCTTTCTGCTCTCCCCTACACTCCTACTGTCATTCTACTTTCACCCCTCCGTCCCCTTCTCATCTTCTGCTCGAAATCTCAAGATCACCGTTGACTCTTCTCTCTCGTTCTCCCACTTTATCACTAACATTGTGCCCACATGTTTATATCTTCATAACCTTCTTTGTGCGTGCCGATTCCTCTTCTTCCATGCTATCAAACTCATATCTGAACTCATATTTTCACACCTTGTCTGTTGTTTCGCTCTTCTGGTCAGTCTCCCATCCTCCCATCTTTCGTCACTATGCTCTATCTACAACCTAGGTATCCATCTTCATTTCCAACAACCACCCGCTCATCAGTTACACCCGCCCTTCTTTCCATTTCACTTCTTCCCATTGACCTTGCCTCTCTCTACTTTCTCTGTATTCTTCACGAATGTCTCTGTGGCCTTGCCCCTCTCTATCTCTCATCACTCCACTAATTGTACTCTCCTTGCTACAATCTCTGTTCCTAGTTTCTCTTTCTTCTTACTGATTCAAAGCCGCCCTGAGCTCCCTCCCTGTTTCACTGCTTCTCTCTTCTTGCTCCAAAACTCTGGAACCCCCTTCCCTTGCCTGCCTACTCTTCTAATGATAATTTCTGTACTCTCATCTTCACTTGTGTCTTATGTAAGAGGATTCAATTCAACACTACAGCTAAGTCAACGCCTAGTCTATAATACTGAATGAAAACCCTTATTGATATATCTTTATGTCCAGTTCATGCGTTCTGGATGACTACCCCTATATAACACCCCTCTCTTGGAATCCCCCTGACCCCACTGAGCCAAGAAGTAGTTCTGTTTTGCAAGTTTAAAAGGTTTATTTGATAATTTAAAATATATATATCACACTTTATAATAAATGAATAATTGAATAGCACACTTAATCTGATATGATAAAGATCAACAACGGAGAATCTGGCACTAGCACACTTCTTATAATCACTAATGAGTTGACATGAAATGGATAAGGTAGCACACTGGTAAATAGGAACAAAAGTATAATGTGGTAGAGGATGCTTTATGTAAGCTCAGGTGGATGCAATATTCAATGAATGCAGTACAGAAAATACTCAATATGATTTCAACCAAACAATGTAATCACTTTTCTCTGGCAATCCCCTCCCCCCCTTGATGCAAGGCAAGGAAATGGAAGGAAAACACACAGTTCTCAGAAATGCAATCAATGTAAATCAGTTCACCCCAGCAAGCTTACACTACAGAAAACGGATAGGAGTTTTGAAAACACAGGCCCAAATTGCTTTGATATGTGCTGGCAATGAATTAAAAAATATGCTAAAAATGCTTTTAATTCCCTTTCAGAGGTTCAGGGTGAGTGATATCTAGTTAATATTAGTCCAGGCTCACACTAGCAATGATGCAGGGATAGTTAGCGGGTTAAACGAATTTCTGGCAAATGGAAGGCAAGCAGCAGCAGTTTTTACATGTGAAGAAATTTGCAAATCGCGGCAAAATTCGCGGATGCGCCGAGCGCTATTACAGAGGAACCACAAGGACTATCTCTATCGTTTTGGGGTCGTAGGAAAGCCTAGGATCTCATCTTCCAAATGAAAGTTACTGCAAGTCTCTAGCACAAACGGTTGCGGAGATATGAGCGATTAAATAAAGGTCGTTTTTCAGATTTGAAATTTTAAAGTTCAAAAAGACACGTGCAGCTTGCAACTAGAAAATGACAAGTGACAGCTTTGCAAATGACAGATGACAGTTAGGAGACAGTTCTACTTAGATTAAATAGATTGAATTATATTATTTTAACTAGGAGATTGGATCTGCACAGTTTTCTAGGTACTCACACTATATTCTTGAGTTAAATGGGCCTCGTCACGGATCTGGTCAGGGTTTTAAACTGGACTCTGGTCTGGTCTGGTCTGGCCTCTGCACTTCACAGTGATCTGGGTCAGCTCTCTCTGCTGGTCTGGGTCTCTCTGGGTACAGCACTGCTTTCTCTCTGGTCTGGTCTCTTAGTTCTGGATAGATTGAAGTCTCTAGTTTGGCTCTCTGGAGGTTTGATGGAGGTAAAGTATGGATTTTTCCGGCAGAGCGTCCCGCTGCAGATGGAATTGAAGGTCCCTATCTGTCCTGTCTGTCTGCTTTTATGTGTTTAGAATGTGGGTGTGTTCTAGCATCACTGACCCTACCTCTCTCTCAGCTTCTAATTGGTCAAACTTCCATTTATCATTTGATTGGGGAATGAACTGTGAGTCAGAGGGATGGCATTTTATGGCTTGCAGATAGGACACTCCTCTGTCAGATTGCACACATTCTATATTTGATAATAAAAGACATATTTCACAGTTACACAGTTGCTTGAAATTACATATACATGGTGTGGCTGAATTTAGCCATGTCTCTGTCCAAATCTGCTGTTTCTAAGAGCTTGCATTCAGAAATGGCACATAATTGACTTTTTAACTGATTGTTCACTTTCTGACATTGACCCAACTTTACATACATGTGTGCAGGGAGTACGGACATTAACTGATGAAGTTTCAGACTTTTAACATGCATACATTTAGAGTAATATCCACTTTTCCGCTAACACCCCCCTGAACATACCACCGGTTCTAAAAACCTCTTAAACTGTGGGCAGAAAAATCACAAGAATTATGGTATCATTTATAAAATTTTCACATGTCCGCTCTATGAGTTATTCATCTTTTTAGAGTTATGTTCTGGCTCCAAAGGGGTGTGGTTTCCTCTCAGCACAAGGTAGAAATACTGGTTTTTCCAGTTCTGCCAAGCCAGCTTGCTCTCACAGGCAGTGCCCCTCCCCTTTCCTCAGGAGGAAGCCACTTTTTACGACCATTTACGACTCCTGCCAATAAAACCTTTGCCTGAGCCAGGACAGGGCTTTGTTCACTTTCCTGCAGAGCACAGGTAATTCAATTATCAGATAGATGGCATATCCTTAGTGTGAGCAGCAAAAGGGCAGCTAGGCCTGGGAACACAGCTGTGACTCAAGTTTCACTCCTGATGGGGGTAGTTGCCAGGCAGAATTCAGTTCCTTAAGCCAGGTTTCAGATAAAATGTCACTTTTTGTTCCCCAGTTCCTGCATTCAAATAAAACTAAACATTTTTACATATGCAGCTAGAATGCTGATTCTAAGTGCAAAATATGGCATTTCAACAGTTACAAAGGCATGTGACACCAAACATAGGTCACTCATTTAATCTAAACATTTTCGATTTTAGTGTCTTTAACCCAGTGCAACTTAAACTGCTGCAATCCACAGCTCAGCCAGTCTTGTTATAAACCTTCAAGTCACTTCAGAATATCACTTTACATTGTATCCACCTCTCAGTAAGTCTTTCTTTGGCATGTTTTGGGTTCATTTATTCAGTTTTCTACAAAAAAGTAAAATCTGGTGTTGTTTTAAATTGCCGGCTTTTGGATAGTGGTGAGTACTGGTACTGCACCCATCTTTGGGATTTAAGAATGAATTCCCCACAATTCTGGTTGCATTTGGCAATCAGCATTGCCATTCCCAATGGTTTCAGACTACTGTGCGGGTAGTCCAATGGTGGTTTTAGGCAGTGTCCTTCTGTGCCCATAACATCGGCAAAAATGGGTGGCAGCCTATTCTTCCTGCATTTCCCTGTGCATTTTCTGGGAAGCTCTGGCCATCATGATGTTTTCAATACTGCACAGTTTTGACGTAGGGCTCGCATGCATGTGTAAATACATCCCACAAGCCCCCCTCTTGCGATGGCCATTCGGTTTCACTGATGGGATTCGCAAGACCTGGGATGTTTCCTCATCTTCTTCCAATAAATGGCACAGTTCAGCATCTTTTCCTCCATCCGGTCGGATCGATCGGTTCTCCTCGCCGGTCCTGATGGGAGTATTGGGCGGTCCACTGGGCCCATTGGATCTTCGTTCCCGGTCTCCGGATCGTCCTTCTTGGTCATTCTTCATGGTTTCATCTCTCCTAGGATGATAAAGCAAAAGCGGCAATATCTACTCCTAGACGATTTTTTTTTTTCCACCACTGTTGAGATAGTGGGGCAGCATATGCATTTTATCATAACGAAACATTACATTCTTATTTTAATAAAAACAACAGTATAACTAAGAGACAGTTTCATGCAAATCACAATATTTTAGAGACTAGATGTGGTATGTTTTATGATTGGAACAGAATTAGTCTGATACAGTACCCGCTAGGATTCCAGAGGATTCCTCCAGTTGTTGCAGAGCGTGCCTGGGATGCCAACATTTCAACTGGTTTATGTGGACCCACTTGTCTTCCCCCGCTGCCAAAGGACCTTTGGGGATGTGGATTTTGTAGGCCACAGGGGAGATCTTGTCGATGATCTCAAAGGGTCCCTTCCATGTAGGCAAAAATTTGCGCTGCTTGGCCTGGTTCCTTTGGAAGTTGTATAGATAGACCCGGTCTCCCACCTGATATTCCTTCCTGGAAGTTTTCAGGTCATAATGGGTCTTCATGCTATCAGCCGATCTTTCTAGATTCCGCTGAGCATAAGCAAAAGCATGTTGAAGGTGTTTCCTTAAATTCTCCACATACTCATGAGTAGTGGAGGCATTTATCAGTGTCTGCTCTTGGGTCCTGTAGAGCAAATGCTGAGGAAGCACCATCTTGCGCCCAGTCATCAGCTCAAATGGTGACATTTTGGTTGCAGATGAAGGGGTAGATCTGATAGCCATTAGGACCAGAGGTAATCGGATATCCCAACTTGGCCCAGAATCTGCCACAAACTTCTTTAATATGCTCACAATTGTCCGGTTATATCTCTCTACTGCCCCAGAAGAAGCTGGCCGATAAGCAATATGCAACTTCCTTTTGACCCCCAGTATCTCCCACATCTTTGTCATTACTTCACTGGTGAAGTGGCTACCTCTGTCTGACTCAATCCTTTGAGGTAGACCAAAACGGGAAAAGATGTGGTTAATCATCAAGGCAGCTGCAGTTTCTGCCTTGCAATTTGGGGCTGGGAGACATTCCACCCACTTGGTAAACAAGCATGTCACGGTCAACATGTACTTATTCCCCCTAGCCGAGCGAATCACAGGGCCTACAAAGTCGATTTGTAAATCTGACCATGGCAGTGTCATTCCCCTCTTTTGGAGAGGCGCGCGGTGCGTGAGGGATGATGGCTGAAATTGTGCACACACAAGACACCCCTTCAAGTATTGGTCGAGGTCCTGCCCCATGTGTGGCCAGTATGCAACCTCTCTTAAGATTTCCAATGTTGTGTGAAACCCCCTATGACCGGCGGTGGCCGCATCATGGGCGTGACTTAACATCAGGCTTCGGAATGAGGTAGGAACCACCCACTGATCGTGGCCAGCTTTGGATTTCCTTACCAGCAAACCGTCTTGGATTCGGAACATTTTTGGACATTTCATCAACACTCTTAGGTCCTCTTTCCCAATGTAATCGGTATCCGTCAGGGGAAAGTTCTCAGGGTCCTCAAGGTGCTGGTAAAATTTACCAATTATTGGATCCCCCTTCTGAGCAGTAATCAAATCAGCATCAGGGGTCTCCTTACTCCATTGTACAATTGAAAGGTCGTTGTGAGCATTTGTCTGGGACCTAGTGATGGCAGTGACCTGGATTTCCCCCAACAGGGACTCAATCTCAATTAGATCCCCTTGGATGGCCCCGGTTTTGGCCAGCTGATCAGCTAAGTCATTTCCAGTTTTGTCTGGTCCCTCTACTTTGGAATGACCCTTGATCTTTTTCCAATAGATGGTCATCTCATTCGAGGTGACCAGATCATCAATGTTTTGGATCAACTTCCCATGTTTCAAGGGTTTGTTGTTAGCACACAACATGCCTCTGGTTTTCCAATTAACCAGGTGCTCCACAAACCCGTTCCGTACATAATCCGAGTCTGTGATTATGACCAGTTCGTGGAGTTGATGCTGGACAGCAGTGAGGATGGCCTGATGCACAGCCATCAATTCTGCCACCTGACTACTTCGGGGACCAATTTTGTATCCAGCGGAGGGTTCTGGGGACTCATTCACCCATGCATTCCCTACGCCGGCCACCAGTTCTTTCCCCCCGTTGTTGTCAACATGGTAAGAGCATCCATCCACATACACAGTGGGCATTCCCTCACACTTGTCTTCTTCAAAGACCTTGTGGGGGGAATTAAGGTATGCCTCCGTGTTGTCCTTTATTTTTAGACTTTCGTCCTCGAGACAGTTTTCTCTGGCACAATCATGCAAGTCAGCCAGACCTTGCGCGAGGGGACTCTTCTTGTTTTGGCCATATCGGACCTCCACAGGAAAGCCTTGCATTGACAGAATCCAGGAAGTAATTCGAGAATTACTCACATTTCCGGCCCGGATTCTGTCACTTTGGAGATATTGCAGAGGCTGGTGTGGAGTCTCCACTATGATGTGTTCCCCCTGGATAAACGGGCGGTAATTCTTCAATGCCCACACCGTTGCCAGGAGTGCCTTCTCACAATCGTTGAATTTTTCCTCCACAGAGGATAAAGTTTTGCTCGCATAGGAGATTACTTTATTGACCTTGTCATGCTTTTGGTATAATACGGCCGTCAAGCACGTATTAGAGAACCCTGTCTCCAGGAAGAACTCCTTGTTTCTGACAGGGTAAGCTAGGCAAGGCGCTTGTGAGAGGCTTCTCTTGAGTTGTCTTACTGCATCGGATTGTTCTGGACCCCATTCCCACTTGACCCCCCCCTTCAGGAGATGAATCAGGGGTCTGGTGATCTCTGCGTAGCCCTCAATGAACTTTCTGCTGTAATTAGTCAGTCCAAGGAGGCTCCTTAGTTCCCGCAGAGTTGTGGGGTCTTTCAGTTTCTGAAGTGCTTCCACTTTCTTTTCCTGGGGACAGAGACCCTGAGGAGTAATCTCATGCCCCAAGAAATTAACACGGGTTCTACACCACTGTGCTTTCTGAAAGGAAAGTTTTGCTCCGGCAGCCCTCAACTGTGTCAGAACATAACGGATCTCCGCTATGTGTTCCTCCACAGATGAACTTTTGATGAGGACATCATCTACATAAGCCAGGTTACCCCTTGCACCCAAGTCAGGCATGGCCTTGTGTAGAAAAATGTTGAATTCATTGCCGGAGTTGAGGTATCCGAAGGGAGTCCGGGTCCAGGTGTACTGCTGGCCCCCAAAGGTAAAAGCCAGCTTGTATTGGTCCTCCCTACTGACAGGCACAGTCCAGTATCCATTGGTCAGGTCTATTGCAGTGAATACCTGTGACCCCTGGATCTGGGCCAGCCCTTGGTCAATGTAGGGCAGAGGCCATCGGGAAGTATGGACCCGTTTGTTGAGCTCCCTGAGGTCGGCACAGAGTCTCCACTGGCCGTTTGGCTTCAATATTCCCAGCACCGGATTATTGAAGGTGCTGTGGACTGGACGGATTATTCCCCGGGACTCAAGGTTCTTAATTATTTCAGTAAGGGACTCCATTGATGCGAGAGGCAAGCGATATTGCTTCACAAACACAGGAGTCATGCCAGGGTCCGTGGGGATTGTTGTTGTGTGGATGTCAGTGCGACCACAGTCATATGAGTCAACCTTTGCTTTTGTTCCAGAGTCACACAGGCATCCGCTAGGTTGACTCTCTCTTCCACCATCTGCCTGAAGCCTGGAAAGACTTCTGGTTTGGCTATCTCAGCGGCCTCTTCCAGCTGGGTGGAGAAGTCCCTGGTCAGAGTGCTGATTTGGACTGGAGGCTTCAGGTGGGAAAGGCAGCCCTCATGGACCTGGAAAATCACCTCATCCCTTCTGAAGTCACAAGTCACATCTTCCTTACCATAGGGGCAGGAAGTGTACACCAGGAAGTTCCCCTGTTGCCGGGTAAAGATCCTGTCTGGTGTTGTATTGTCATCACTGTCACTGTCAAAACAGTCCTTGGGGATTGGTCCTAACAGTTCATTTACTAAGTCGATGGAAAAATGTCGGTCATCGACCGCCATTCCAATAATGGTGCCTGCGGCTAGAGTAATACTCTTTAAGTCGCTGTTATCCACCTCTATTGGAATGGTGTCATGTTCTATGTTGACTAATGGAGTTGGGTTTACCCCCAACCCTTGCTGTTGGAGAGAAGCATTTAGATGTATGTAAGCATCAGGGTTTTTCAACTCTTGTCCTCTTTTAACTTTCACTTCCAGGGAGAATTGTCGGGTCCTTTCTGGGATGGTGACTTCCTCTTTAATCTGAATTTCAACTGCATAAGGTAGCAATTGAGCTGACCTAAATGCTTTTTCTGGATCATCAAAGCCCATGGGATTATCCGCTAATCGGGACCAAGCTTTGAAGTTTATTAGGTCCAAACTAATGGCAAAGCGATTGAGAATGTCACTGCCTAAGTAAAAGGCGGCAGGGACGTCTCGCACGACCCAACAATTGTGGACTATGCTCTTGTTGCCAATGGAGATTTTGAGCATACACCTGCTTGGCAGGAGATGTTTGGAATTAGGTGCTTCCAGGTCCATTTCCCATTTGTCTATCAGTTTGAAGGTGGGAATGGCTGGATCTTTTGGGAGTTGGCGAAACATGGCTTCGCTGATGAAGCTCTTACCGTTGTTCACACACACTCGAGCGAGAACAGAGTCCTTCCCATCATTTAACTGAACAGGGATGAACAACTGCTCTCCAATTTGCTGAATATCAGCCAGGCTCTGAGCTGATTTCACATCTTTCTGGACTATAGGAGTGGGAGTTTCTGATTGTGGATTAGTATAGAATCTCAGAGTGTTTCCTTCCAGCGTGGAGTACCACTTTAGACTGGAAGGAAGGTTGATTTTCAGAAATAGAGAGGACCCCCCATCACCAGTCTGTTGTCCTACTGCTATTACTGTCACGTCTGGAATTTGGCTATTCTGGAAGTGAAATTCTACTTGGTCAGATTTTTGTTCAACCATGTGGCAGGTGCCGTTTAAACTAACATGGTTGACACTCTGTTTTAATTTTATTGGTCGGCTAGTCTGGGTCCAGAGGACCTCGTTTACACAATCTATTAGGGGTGACAACCTTCTCAGGAGGTCATTCCCTAGTAAACAAGGGGTGCCCTCCGGGGTCACAACTATGACCGGGTGTTTCAACTTATGTCGCCCAATTTTAATGTCCAAGTCTGCAGTCCCCTCAACGGGAATTTCCTTCCCGTCAAAGTTCTGTAGTTGTCCCGGAAGAGAGGTGAGAGGAATTTGGTAATTCTCTCCCCTTCCTGCATTCAGTTCGTCAAAGGCCCTTCTGGACAGAAGGGTAGCTTGAGATCCAGTGTCCACCAGTGCCGAGATTGTACCCTGCCCCTGTACTTGTACCGGGGCATAATATCTTCCCTCCTTCTCCTCAAGGGGGCACAGATAATGTACATTTTTGGACAACTGGTGGGCTAATTTTCTGGTTTTGGACATCGCGAGAGAAGAATTTTGGGCAGAATTCTGTGGAGAGTCTTGGGAATCTGAAAGAAAAAGTTGGCAACTGGAGATCAGAGCCATTGTGGGTTCCCCTGGTTCCGGTTCTGGGCTGCCCCCCCCTTTTTGGAGGCAGTCCCCAGTATGGGTTTGAACCCGGGGATTTTCTTGCTGTTGGTTCTGGGATGAGATGGTGGGCGGCGGTAGCTCAGTCTCCACATCTCCCCCGTCTGGATTTGCATTCCTAGGGACCCATTTTTCTTTGGGAGGAGTTCCCCCTCTCTGAAGGAGAAGATCCTTTTCTCAGGATCCTCTGAGGATCCCTCTCCCTCAAATTGGAAGATCTGTACCTCCTCCTCAAACTGAGTCTGTTTGGGTCTTTTGTTTCTCCTACCCCCCCTCTGCTCCTTAGGAGGCAGACTTTCAGGGGCAAGAGATTTTGTTTCCGGTTCCTGGGTTTCCAGGGGCTGTTTACAAGTGAGGAAGGAAGCTTCCTCCAAGGCTTTACACCCCCCTTCCCTTTGTGCCTCCTCCCTGGGAACCGGTGAGTTATCGGGGTGCTGCCCCCGTCATTGTTCTGGAGCACCAGGTCCAGAGTTGGGTGCGTTCTGCGCCGGCATGCTGATCTGAGGGTTCTGCTGCGCCCTCAGTATATGACCCATATCCCGCGCCATGTTTTGAACCTGGCGCTCTAACTGGGAAACCCGCTCAGGCTGATACGGGGCCCTGTTTTCTCCCCTGGGCTGATCCTGGGAAGGGTAGCTGTCCCTCCTCTGGTAATACCCCGGGTTGGGAAGATTTGGGTACCCCTCCACCCTTGGCCTCCCCTCTCCCGGATTCAGTGGTCTGGGCTCAGGGAATTGGGGAAAGAAGGATGGATGGTTTTGGGGCTGAAAGTTGGGTGGATACCTGGGGAAAAAGTTCTGCCCAGGATTTGGAGAGTTTCTGCCCTCCGGTGGGAAGTTAGGAGGGAAGTTCCCTGGGTTAGGTGCTTGGCTGGATCCCCCCCCTTGGGCTGGAGGAGTCCACACATAACCCAGGATGGGTCTGTTTCCCTTGTAACGGGGACTTACATAATCAGGAGAGCGAGGGACCCCATTTGTGGGGCTGCCTCCCTGGCTCCCTGTCTGTGACTGGCCCGAGGACCTTCTGGGCCTAGCATTATTAGGTGCAGGTAGGTTTTTAGGCCCCCCCATCTCCAAATCTAAAACGGGGGTGACCTTTACCTCTGCCACCTTGGCAGCAGCAGGGGTGGTGTTGGCTTTGGGGTTTTTCTGGGCATTACTTTTGCTATCTATCGGTTTCTGCACCTCATAGATCCGGGTAGCCTGTTCAATGACCCAGTCTAAAGATCTTTTCTCGTGAAAATCCCTCACGAGCTGGGTCATGATATATTTGGGCAAGGCATGGAAAAACGTATTAATAAATTCCCTGCTATCCGTGCGCACCCTTCTTGTGGTCTGTGCAAAAGCACGCTTTAACTCCTGCACAAATTCTTGTGGGGCCTGATCCTCCCCACATTGCAAATTGTAGGCTGCCTTGCGAGCCTCTTGAGGATTTCTGTGAACAGAAAAATGTTTCAAGATGGCCGCCTTATATGTGGACCATCTTAAATGATTTTGATCCTCCAGCCCCGCAAAGAAACTGGAGTATTCCGGGGAGAATGTCCACTTTACATATTGAATACAGCTTTGGCTGTCCTTCAAATGGAAAGTCTCCATCATTTGTTCAAACAACTCTAAGTGCTCCCAAACAGAATACTTAGCGTTCTTATGGTAAGGCGTGATGACGCTCCTGATCGCCTTAATCTGCTTTAAGGGGTCCTTAAGCAAGGCCCTTTTTGCCTTATTGGCCTTTTTGGTTCGGGTAACCCTTGTCCATTCGTCCTCGGACTCAGAGGCACTGCTCCCAGAGGTTCCCGTCTGTTCTTCCAGGTTTTCCCGGATTCTGCGAGCCTGGGAATGGCTGGCAGAATGTGGGGACCTGGTCTCCTGTGTCCTGCGCAGTTCAGAGGAGTCTTCAGATTCCTCCTTGCTGCCAGGATTTGATGGGTACCCCCTCCACTGACCTAACTGGGCAGAGGTTTTCAGGATGCCCTTAATGGGCCTACTCTCCTGGGGTTCCCCACTGAACTGTACTGTACTTGGGTGCCCATACCCGGATGCCCACCCCTCCATTCCTGAGTGGTATTGGCCTATGAGCCCCATACTTTTAGCTGGATAGTAATCTGCCATCCCTGTGGCCCTGTGCTCGTGTGCGCCAGGGGACATGGGGGTGGCAGAGTCCAGGGACTGAGAGGTATGAGGGCCTCTGGTACTAGGGCTCCTGAGGTTATGCTCCGGAGTTTCCATTTCCCAGCGAACCTCATCTCTATCCGCCCCTGCTCCCTGTTGCAATGCAAGAGCCTGCATTTGTGCTTTCAGTTCCTCTGTTAAGGCCTTACTCGACTCTATCAGTTTCTCCTGCATCGCTACCTGTTGTTGGAGCCTATCATTGTGTTCACAGAGGGCCTCGTTTTCCCTCTGTGCTTCCTGGTTGGTCCTGGAGAACTGGGCCAGTCTTTGCTGCAGGAGGTTTACCTCCTGAGCTGTGTCCCTATTGGCCTGCTCCTTTCTTGCTAGAGCATCCTCCACCCTCCTGGTGTGCTCTAACAAGTTCTGGTGTTCTTTTTGGAGATCACCCAGTCCCTGGTGGGCCAGGTGATTTTCTTCCATTTTTCTTTTTAAACGGCAGACTTCCTGGCCTAAGGCGTCTCTTTCCTGACTAAGAGCCTGCATTTGTGCCGCCAGGTCGTCCCTCTGCCTTTGGAAGGTACCAGCTTTCTGGCGCTCCTGATCAAACTCTGCCTGGGTATCCAGGTCTTTCAGAATTAGTTTGTTGCTCTCTGCCTTCACTCTATCTAGGTGGCCTTGCAGGGTGACTAGCTGCTCAGCACATACCCTGTTGAAGTCTAGCTGTTGCTCCAGCTTTTTCTGGCTTTGCAATAGGGAGTCCAAACCTTCTTGGTGTTCCTTCTGCAAGGCCAGAAATCTGGTATCCTGTTCTACCTTTTCCTGTTGCAGCACATCCATATCCTTCTTTATTTTAATGATGTGCTGCCTACTATCATCTTCTGACTCCTGGCTCCTCTGCAGCCTCTGCTCAGAAGAGACCAGGTCAGATTGGGCTTTTTCTAACACCATCTGTTGCCTATTTGCCAGATTTTGGCTTTCAGCACATCTATCCTGCATGTCTCCCATATATAGGTACAGGTATGCTGCTATCCTGGCAATCTTATTGTGTTCCTCTTTGGCTTTAGGAGCCATATATAGCTCACTCAGGGCCACATGTAAGGGACCCTGATCTCTATATATATCTGACCCTGTTTCAGTGACCTGTTGTGTGATGGCCTGCAACCACGCATCCTGGCCCTGTTCGGTCCATTCACCTCTCACAAATAGCTTATGCAAGAGGTGCTCTCTGGCTATTTTCATGTCTACTAAGGTCGTCATTCTAGAGATTGGTCTCTGTCCTGACTTACAGAAGTTAGTATTTTATTTTTGCAGAACAGAACTTTTCTTGGAGTGTCCCTTTTGAGGAATGCTTTACAGCGTAATGCAGCGTGGTGATCCTACTGGATGTATGTATCCCGTCAGTTAGCACACTGTATTAAGCTGCACAAGTGGTATTCTAACCCAAACGTCCGGCTCGAGCCCCCAATTTGTAAGAGGATTCAATTCAACACTACAGCTAAGTCAACGCCTAGTCTATAATACTGAATGAAAACCCTTATTGATATATCTTTATGTCCAGTTCATGCGTTCTGGATGACTACCCCTATATAACACCCCTCTCTTGGAATCCCCCTGACCCCACTGAGCCAAGAAGTAGTTCTGTTTTGCAAGTTTAAAAGGTTTATTTGATAATTTAAAATATATATATCACACTTTATAATAAATGAATAATTGAATAGCACACTTAATCTGATATGATAAAGATCAACAACGGAGAATCTGGCACTAGCACACTTCTTATAATCACTAATGAGTTGACATGAAATGGATAAGGTAGCACACTGGTAAATAGGAACAAAAGTATAATGTGGTAGAGGATGCTTTATGTAAGCTCAGGTGGATGCAATATTCAATGAATGCAGTACAGAAAATACTCAATATGATTTCAACCAAACAATGTAATCACTTTTCTCTGGCAATCCCCTCCCCCCCTTGATGCAAGGCAAGGAAATGGAAGGAAAACACACAGTTCTCAGAAATGCAATCAATGTAAATCAGTTCACCCCAGCAAGCTTACACTACAGAAAACGGATAGGAGTTTTGAAAACACAGGCCCAAATTGCTTTGATATGTGCTGGCAATGAATTAAAAAATATGCTAAAAATGCTTTTAATTCCCTTTCAGAGGTTCAGGGTGAGTGATATCTAGTTAATATTAGTCCAGGCTCACACTAGCAATGATGCAGGGATAGTTAGCGGGTTAAACGAATTTCTGGCAAATGGAAGGCAAGCAGCAGCAGTTTTTACATGTGAAGAAATTTGCAAATCGCGGCAAAATTCGCGGATGCGCCGAGCGCTATTACAGAGGAACCACAAGGACTATCTCTATCGTTTTGGGGTCCTAGGAAAGCCTAGGATCTCATCTTCCAAATGAAAGTTACTGCAAGTCTCTAGCACAAACGGTTGCGGAGATATGAGCGATTAAATAAAGGTCGTTTTTCAGATTTGAAATTTTAAAGTTCAAAAAGACACGTGCAGCTTGCAACTAGAAAATGACAAGTGACAGCTTTGCAAATGACAGGTGACAGTTAGGAGACAGTTCTACTTAGATTAAATAGATTGAATTATATTATTTTAACTAGGAGATTGGATCTGCACAGTTTTCTAGGTACTCACACTATATTCTTGAGTTAAATGGGCCTCGTCACGGATCTGGTCAGGGTTTTAAACTGGACTCTGGTCTGGCCTCTGCACTTCACAGTGATCTGGGTCAGCTCTCTCTGCTGGTCTGGGTCTCTCTGGGTACAGCACTGCTTTCTCTCTGGTCTGGTCTCTTAGTTCTGGATAGATTGAAGTCTCTAGTTTGGCTCTCTGGAGGTTTGATGGAGGTAAAGTATGGATTTTTCCGACAGAGCGTCCCGCTGCAGATGGAATTGAAGGTCCCTATCTGTCCTGTCTGTCTGCTTTTATGTGTTTAGAATGTGGGTGTGTTCTAGCATCACTGACCCTACCTCTCTCTCAGCTTCTAATTGGTCAAACTTCCATTTATCATTTGATTGGGGAATGAACTGTGAGTCAGAGGGATGTCATTTTATGGCTTGCAGATAGGACACTCCTCTGTCAGATTGCACACATTCTATATTTGATAATAAAAGACATATTTCACAGTTACACAGTTGCTTGAAATTACATATACATGGTGTGGCTGAATTTAGCCATGTCTCTGTCCAAATCTGCTGTTTCTAAGAGCTTGCATTCAGAAATGGCACATAATTGACTTTTTAACTGATTTTTCACTTTCTGACATTGACCCAACTTTACATACATGTGTGCAGGGAGTACGGACATTAACTGATGAAGTTTCAGACTTTTAACATGCATACATTTAGAGTAATATCCACTTTTCTGCTAACACCCCCCTGAACATACCACCGGTTCTAAAAACCTCTTAAACTGTGGGCAGAAAAATCACAAGAATTATGGTATCATTTATAAAATTTTCACATGTCCGCTCTATGAGTTATTCATCTTTTTAGAGTTATGTTCTGGCTCCAAAGGGGTGTGGTTTCCTCTCAGCACAAGGTAAAAATACTGGTTTTTCCAGTTCTGCCAAGCCAGCTTGCTCTCACAGGCAGTGCCCCTCCCCTTTCCTCAGGAGGAAGCCACTTTTTACGACCATTTACGACTCCTGCCAATAAAACCTTTGCCTGAGCCAGGACAGGGCTTTGTTCACTTTCCTGCAGAGCACAGGTAATTCAATTATCAGATAGATGGCATATCCTTAGTGTGAGCAGCAAAAGGGCAGCTAGGCCTGGGAACACAGCTGTGACTCAAGTTTCACTCCTGATGGGGGTAGTTGCCAGGCAGAATTCAGTTCCTTAAGCCAGGTTTCAGATAAAATGTCACTTTTTGTTCCCCAGTTCCTGCATTCAAATAAAACTAAACATTTTTACATATGCAGCTAGAATGCTGATTCTAAGTGCAAAATATGGCATTTCAACAGTTACAAAGGCATGTGACACCAAACATAGGTCACTCATTTAATCTAAACATTTTCGATTTTAGTGTCTTTAACCCAGTGCAACTTAAACTGCTGCAATCCACAGCTCAGCCAGTCTTGTTATAAACCTTCAAGTCACTTCAGAATATCACTTTACATTGTATCCACCTCTCAGTAAGTCTTTCTTTGGCATGTTTTGGGTTCATTTATTCAGTTTTCTACAAAAAAGTAAAATCTGGTGTTGTTTTAAATTGCCGGCTTTTGGATAGTGGTGAGTACTGGTACTGCACCCATCTTTGGGATTTAAGAATGAATTCCCCACAATTCTGGTTGCATTTGGCAATCAGCATTGCCATTCCCAATGGTTTCAGACTACTGTGCGGGTAGTCCAATGGTGGTTTTAGGCAGTGTCCTTCTGTGCCCATAACATCGGCAAAAATGGGTGGCAGCCTATTCTTCCTGCATTTCCCTGTGCATTTTCTGGGAAGCTCTGGCCATCATGATGTTTTCAATACTGCACAGTTTTGAGGTAGGGCTCGCATGCATGGGTAAATACATCCCACACTTACTAACCCTTAAACTTCCCATCGTTTTGATTCATATGTCTTACACTCATTGATATGGAACCATGTTATTGTAATCATTGTACAGCACTTAGGCAAAAGTGTCTTATAAATCCAGAGGTCAAAGGGGGTAGGGGCAGTTGGGAGAAGTGCTCCCCTACTTACAATTTTTTTTTTTACTGTTCCTATACTTTTATTTTTAAAATAATATGTTCCGGAATGGTTTTGTTTTAAAATGAAAGTGTAGGAAAAAGTTGAAACGTGGACTTTCAGTGCACTGCACTGAGCGTTCCCTTAAACAGCAGGTGTGTTTGGTCGTTTGTGATGCGTGTGCGAATGGGCGGGGCTATGGCGTTTGTGAGGAGCATGGGCAGGCCAACAGGGAACATAGTTCCACCACTTCTTTTCGTACACTTCGGCCACTATACATCGCTACAAAATACCAAATTAAAATACCAATTTAAAAACAACTGATAAAATTGATACTTGTGTGTAGATGTTACACAGAGTTAGACCTATTTAAAATTGGGACACGGTGGTGTTGCTGCATTGTGTATGCTGCGTGGAATCATTAAGGAAGCCTTTGCAGGCGAATGTCAACATGCCCCGTGATGCCTCCGACTTCGTGGGCAGAGTTAGGCACAGCAGGCCTTGGCATGAAAAAGGACCCGCATGAACTGCCCTCTGCTTCCTGTCCTAGGATTGTATTATGAGCAGATGGTCTGATTTATCCTGTCCATAAATCTGCCCGGTGGTCCCTGGCCCTGGGGGGTAGTGAGGGACGCGCATCGTTCCCATCGCTCGCAGAGCAGCCACCGTCCTCTCTTTCTAAATCACTGTTTATTTGTTAGTGTGACTTACGGCATGACAGCCATCCATCAGGAAATCAGCTCCATTGGTCTAATTTCCGGCAGCCGGGATGTGCTAACCTAGATGAGCGCGCACTTTCAATTTCCCCAGGCTGTGATTCACTGCAAGTAAAGAAAGGACTTCGCCCATGGTTGATTTTACGCGGTCCCCTGGTTTGTGACGGAACCTATTTTAGCCCACTAAAAAGCAGTAAACAGAAAACACTCAAACTATAGCTGCACTAGTAAAAAAAAACTCATAAATAGTTGCAATACTGTCACCTAACGTCAATATTTTACAGTAACTGCAATAAAATGATCTATTGTTTTTCCCTCCAGGCTGACCATGTTGTGATGGGAACAGATTTAATTCAAGAATAATTGCTGCACTTATAATTGCACACAGCCCTCACTGAACCGTCCCCATGTGTTGGTGGCAGGTGTTATTAGTACCCAGTTCAATGGCACTTGCAGTATTGAGCTTGCAAAGATGAAAGTCTGAGGGGCAAGATCTGCGTTAAAAATGGCGCCTGGTGCACGCACATCTCCACAGCGGATGCATTAGTCCACCGAGCTATCATACCACTCAATTCAGTCATTGATAGCCAAAAACAAACGTGTTTAGGCAGGATTAACTATGTCGAAGAAACTCCTAGCTCAGGGGCTCTAAAACAAAGGCTCCGAACGGATCTGACGTTAAGAACCCACGTGTGCTTAAAGAAGACATCTTTGCAGCAGGCCAGCAGCTGCCTTGTTTATAAAACAGCAGGAAATATGAAAAAGTGCACGATCGGTCTAGAAAGGGCTAACTAAGCAAGAGTAGGGCTGGACGAATGTATTCTCTAGAGCCTCTGATCACATGATTTTCATGTGATTCGCATCGTACGAACTTTTGTCGAACTCTTCCACCAAATTGGATTGAAGGGGTACACTTGGTTAGAACTCCTTTTCATTATTAGGGAGCTTTCAGAGAGGCAGGAGGTAATGGCTGGGGGCAGGTTTAGGAAATGTCCCAGGTCGTGTTAGAGTAGTTGAGTTGGAAGAAGGCCATGGACAGGTAGGGTGTTACAGAGGACTGAGATGGATTTTTGGTAGGTTTTGCTTAGGCAGCACTGTGTGATGCATTCAGAGTAGTGGGCGCCATGTGGTGTGAGTTTAGGGAGAGGGGAACCCTTCATGGAGAGCGTCATGCGTGGCCACGAGAGACACATGCACGTGACGCGTCTAGAGGTCTGGAGGAAATATCAGTAATTGTTGGTGACAGGAGGAGAAAGCAAGCACTCTTTGTCTAAGTTACTGTAAGTGACATACATGTCATGAGAACAACCTGCAGTGTCCAGCTTGTACTTTACACTCCGGGGGAGGAGTAGGAGCAGGGAATAACTGAAGGCTGCTAGTGGAAGAGTCACACTGGCATGATTTTGATGGGAAGAAGCTGCAGAGATTTGGGCAGGTGGTTGATATACCAGTGTACGTCTTTTGAAGTGAGAGAACAAAGCATGTGTCATTGGGTGACACCTGGGAGGTGTGGAAGCAAATTTTATTTTTATGGAATAACACCAATGGAGGGTGGAGCAGGTTGTTGCAGGACTGTTTTGGTAGTGCTACATGCAATTGTGCTCTTGTCTTGCAAGACAATAAAGTTGTCTCTGACTTTGCTACTAACTGAAAAGGTATCAGCTTGCTTTCGCCCACATTTTGGTGCCATCACTCGAATTGGGTCAGACTACAATGGAGCACTATCAGCTTGCAGACCGACTTCCCCAGAGTCCCACCGGTGCTATCATTACATAAGGAGTCTCATGGAAAATTCCACTGGGATGATAGGAAGGATGCTGACCATTAGAGCTTGGCTTTAAACAGCTGGTTAATGTCTCTATCCATCGTCTGGGACATACACTTGACTGTGTTGCCTGTCATCAGGTTGACACGTCCAACTTAGTTGTTTCACCATGTCCTTGGTCGGATCATTCCTTTGTGGAATTCATAGTACTGGCAAACTTTCCACTGAAACCGAAGGATACGAATAAAGTTGGGGCACTCAGAAGAGATCTCAGAAATGTCTCACTGGATTAAGTGGAACCCATGCTTGCAGCTCAGGGTTCAAGGTTGGACCTGACCTCTCCAGAGGATATGGCTAATTATATTCTTGCAAGTATTTAATCAGTGGCTGATACGCTTGCACCGTTATAGAGGAAATTGTACAAACAGAACATTAAACGAAACTCATGGTTCTCCCTGGAGCTAAAATCCCTCAAAAGTACCACCTTGAAACTCTTTTACATATGGAAAGCTAATCTAACTGGGCCTACATTAGCTGCATATAGGATGGCAGCTAGATCATATAAAGCAGCCCTTCTGGAAGCTTAAAAGAACTAACAGGATCACGAATGCCCAGTCTGGGACTAGGGAGTTATTTAAAATTTTGAAAGAAAATGAGACAACTAAAACAGCAGAATCTGAACCACTGGTTAAGGACAAGATATGGTGCTCAGGAATCCAGCAGGCTATGCATGCGAAAATGAGCAGGATTCGGGCAGAGATTGACCAGAAACAATCTACTCTATCTGGTGCCAGCAATCTGAGCGTAGACTGGGTCTTTGAGAGATGCCATTCTATTCCCACCTTTAATTTTAATACCATTTCAATTTAGGAATTGGAATTGGTCATAAATCAATTAAAGGCCACTAAATGCAAGAATGATATGTCAGCAACCATGATCATCAAAACTTGCTCTCCTACTATACTGGCATCTATTTGCACATATATTAATACTTCCCTGGAAACAGGAATTTTCCTGCAAATTCTAAAAAAGGCTTGGATTACACCAATTTTGAAAAAAACAGGTCTGGCTACTGATACCCCTAGCAATTTTAGGCCTATTATGAACACGCCATTCCTCTTAAAAATGTTGGATCCGGTGGCTTACCGACAGATTTCGAAGCATGTGAAGGAACACCCCATTCTTAATGGCTTTAGGGTTGGATTTGGCACAGAGTCAGCCCTCCTAGAACTTAAATCTAAATTACTTCACCATATGGATAATGGGGAGGCCTCCCTTTTAATACTGTTGGATCTGACAGCAGCATTCAACCTGGTGGATCATCATATTTTAGCCATCAGGTTGGGTGAGGTGGCAAACTTTTCCCCTGAGGCGACTCAGTGGATGATATCTTTCCTTAGTAACCGTGAGAGCTGTGTATTCGGCCCAGAGGCCGTGGCTGATCCCACTATTGTCCGCTTCGGGGTGTCTCAGGGCTCTTGCACCTCACCCTGTCTATATAACCTCTTCACTGTCCCATTTTATGTGATGTTAGCACATGAGGGTGTTATATTTACGAATTATGCGGATGATACTCAGTGTATCATCCCTCTCTCTGGGAACCATGATGTTGATGAAATATTGATTAACAAAACTTACCAGCTTATTGAGTCATGGATGGTTCAGAACATATTAGCCCTGAATAGAGGGAAGACGGAGCTTCTAGTTGTTGGCTCACCTAATATACTATGAAAAATGGGAACAGCATATGAATGCTTCCATCTGGGAGATGTAAAAATCTGTCCTCTTAAGAAAGGAAAGACGTTGGGGGTGGTGACAGACCAAAGTCTTCCCATGAAGCCTCACGTCTCCAACATCGTCTCATTCTGTGCCTACTATATTAGACGTTTGGCTCAACTTAGACCATTGATCTATCAGATCAATGCAGAGACAATTGAAAGGGCAATAATAGGTGTCAAAATCGATTACTGCTATAGTCTTCTGATCAGTATTAATAAGACTACCTGTAAGAAATTGCTGGTAATCCAAAACCGAGCAGTAAGGGTGGTTCTAGGACTTTCTCGCAGAGACCATATAACCACTGCAAGACGCTCACTTCACTGGCTCCCGGTGGAATCCGGAATTTGGTTCAGAGTCCTTGTTATTACCCAAAAGTGCAGGCAGTGTAAGATGCCGGCTCATCTGCAAACCCTACTCAATAAAAAAAAAGCCATGGCAGAGTGCTAAGGTCAAATAATAAGGATGTCTTAATGAATCCTAGATGCAGAACTGAGAAGGCCCTAAAGGAAGCATTAGGCTGTGGAACGACCTACCCAGTGATGTGAGAAGCATTGAGTCTATAGACATGTTCAAAAAGAGGCTTCAGACTCTATTATTTGCTTAGATCCCTCTCTTGGACTTTGATCAAGGCACTGCTCCTTTCCATTCCCCTCCTAGAATTAGCACCTTTATGTGTGTTTTTGTTGTGAGTCAGTCTGTGCCCTGAAGACCATGGGTCTATGTGAGCGCGCTACAAATTACTAAAAGTAAAAGTAAAGTAAAGGGTCCATACAGAGAACCAATATTGTTGCAATACAAGGCACAGGGGTTTGGGTCAGACATTCAAGTCATGTCAGGTTAGGAACAAAAGCCAATATGATCAGTCAGTAGGGTCATGTCTGGTCATAGAAGAGAGAACCACCCTCAGGTTAATCAGGATTGGATAGTATTTGGAGATGTGAAGGAGTGTGATATTACCCCGCTCAGGACCACTTAGCCAAGTCTCAGTAACCCCATTTTCCCTCAGAATAGCAGATAAGTGGAGTTGTACTTGTGTATGGGTGTGAGGTTATGATTAGTTGCGAAATGGCAGACAATGATGCAACGAATAACAGGTGAAAAGGAAAAAGCTCAGAACAAACCATGGGTACAAAACAGTCCAAAGAGGTGCTGTGAACCCCCAAAGGGTCCACTGGCATACTATATATACAAAATATAACAGCAGAAAATGCAAATATTTATAAGAATGTCATAAAGTATTGTGAGGAAATCAGGATAGCCAAATTCCATTAGAAAGTACCTTTAATATAGACTGGCTCACAAATTTAAAGCGCACATTACAATCTAAAAATGGGAAAATGTATTCAAAATAATGGGTGAAGGGCATATTCTGATCGGTATGAGGTGGCATTAGAGAGACAAATTGGTTTTAAAATTAGGGGTTTAAAATATTTCAACAAGAAATTATGAGTCACATCAAAACT
The DNA here is from genome assembly GCF_040938575.1 of Ambystoma mexicanum. Lineage (NCBI taxonomy): Eukaryota > Metazoa > Chordata > Amphibia > Caudata > Ambystomatidae > Ambystoma > Ambystoma mexicanum. Next base: position 436,982,744 of record NC_090937.1, read on the forward strand.
TTAAGAAATATGGGTCAATCAAGGGAAGAAACAGGGCAAGCACCAACTCTGATGTATCCTCGTTGGTAAATGATCAATAAAATGAGGAAATGGCAGAGGACATAACAGAGTTCCTTACTGGTGTGCAGACCACTCCGCCATTAAGCACGCATGGTGATGGTGCAGCTGCCCCACCTTTGACTGTAACTACATCCACTTGGACAGTCCAGACTACAGGGTCACAGGGAATACTAAGACCAGTTATTCAACATCTAGCTCAGCCACTGACTGTTCTCCACTTTCTACTCCTGGGTTATCTCAACTATCAGATGGGGTGACCCAGTGCAGTACTGCCAGCATACTCCCAGACACAGCTGCCTTGGGAGATGACCTCCCCCACCTTCTCACAGATCCCTACTTTGCCCAGTTTGCAGCTTTTCTTACAAGGGGAGGTACCAACTACAAGAGAGACTCACTTGTTATTGAAAACCCACTGAGAAAACTGCATATGAACTCAAGCGAGGAGAAGACAGTAAGTACATGTGCCATGGTCCCCCAGAGACCTCAGAAATGTGATCAAAGAGTTTCCAAATATAGGAGAGGAGGCCGAACCCTTCACAGCAAAACTGAACACCGTACTTCAGTGTTACAACCCCTCTTTTACTGACATGAAATAGCTAATGAGGATTGGTGAAAGTCAGACAGAGCATTATTCAATTAGGACAATGGATGACACATGACCGAGGGATGGGTAAGGCACTTGATCTAGCCACAAACAGACTGTTACCAGGAGTAGCTGAGGTATGCCATTGGAATGCATATTTGGGCCAGATCCACAATTGCAAGCAGAACAAAGGGAAATCAATAGCAGATTATTTGGACAGGTTTAAAATAGTGTTTACGCAACATTCCGGTATCAACAAGCCAGAGGACATCACCTGTGAGGTTGTAGCCAATGGTTTTATTTTGGGATTGCAACTGAAACTTCAACAGCAGTTAAAATGGTCTGGTTTGGATGGCCATCTAAACCCCTCTCTGATTAGTGTTGTTGTCATATCACTGTGTTGCTTGTCAGGAACAGAAGGAGAATATTGAGACTATGCTTATGTCTTTGAATAGTCTGAGTCATCCCTGAAGGGGGAAAGGGTAGAACAAGAGAGGCTCTGAGTCCTACAGAATGTAATTAGTGCAAGTAGGGAGGCAATGGAAGACCGTGTGCCCCAGCAAAAATGTTTACCTCAATCACCTGACCAAGAGCCATTTTCTAACCTTAATGATTCAAATAATATATTTCAAAATTCAGAATAAAAATATGAGCACAAAGGACCCCAGGTAGAGACCACTACTGAGAAAAAATGGCGTATCTTGTCATAAACCCCCTAATTCTATTAGATCAAGATGGCCACACATGTAGTGTTTAGTACACACAGGGGTTAGCAGGGCAGCAATCCATTCTGGCTATTACTCTGACATTAACTTATCCTGCATGGTGTCATGTGGCACCCATGGAAATGCTGGCAGCGTTGGAGATTCCATTATGGTGCCATCATGTAGATCTACTCAACCACAGTGAGCGGTCTAGTCTACAACCAAGATGACCGCCGCGTAATTTCTACGTGTGGGAACAGAGCTACGGTGTGTTGTATCCATCTCTTGGTGATACGCTGATATTCGTCCACTAGCTAAGTTCCTTTGAGTCCTCAGCTTTGCTTACCCTCTGTACCCTTTTGTCCCGGTTCTCTGCCGGGTCTCCCTTGGTCTCTCTTTCTCTCCCTCAAGTCTTCCCAACCTTCGTACTGTCTTCCTTAGGCTGTTTTCTTTCGGATTCCTCTTCAGGCTGTATTTCTGCTCAGTTCTGTGTACTCACAGAGCTTTCCCTTTCTCTCGGCTTAGGTCACTCTCTCTGGGCTTTCGCGTTCCCTGTATTTCCTCCTGCCATTTTCACTGGGTTTATCACTCTCCTTTTTCTAAACCCGCTCTCTCTTCTGGGTACCCTCGCCGGCTGGCGTTCACCCCGCGCTCTTGTGCATTTTCACTCTTACCTGATTCCTACGCCCGTTTCCTCACTGGGCATTCCTGCATCTGCACTTCACCCCACACGCTCGTGAGGCTTTCTCCTCTCCTCTCCTCTCTTCTCTGCCTCTCTCTGTAGTCATCCCTGGGTGGCTTCCCCCTGACATCTCAGCCCAGTGTCAGGCCAGCCCCTTCGCTGCTGCATCCTCTATCCACTTCCTGTTAGTCGAGCGGACTCTGAAAAATGGCTGTCTTGAACCCAAGCTCCTTTCAGACTCCTCTCTAAGGAGCACTATATCCTGGAAGGAAGAGACTTTTCAGTGAGTCTCCACATGTGTGCAGGAGCCGGTACATGAGACTCTAACTCTGTCAGAACCCAACCTTCAAATCTTGAATCTCCTGAGAAGGATCTTCCACAGAAGAACCAACATTATCCCCCGGACTTCCAATTAATGTGAGATCCACTGTCACAGATCATACATGGCTTTTTGGTGCCAGGAGGTGTTTTCCCTGTTTTAGGGTCTTGCTCCTTGGGGTTCCCCTTGGCTTGGGTTCCCCATCAGGCCAAGGTGGCCTCCGGGGGAGCTCGCCCCTACCTCCACGATAAAAAGGAGAAGAAGGTAAAGGAACCCAAGAAGCCTAAATGTAAGTAGAGATCAGAGACCCACGATAGCTCTAACAAAGATACAGGTGAGGAGGAGGTTCAGAAGGGATCACCTGTGCATGACACATGGTTGTCAATGAACTAGACATATCAAATACACCTGTACCACATTCTGTTGCTGAACCAGTTTCTGTCACACTACGACCCATTAGTGAAAAACATGACTTCTAATTGAGCCCATCACCCCCGATAAACATGTTAGAAGGGATAGCTTATATAAGTTAAATTGCATTATTTACTGTTACCCAGACAAAGTATTCCTTGATATCCCAACTAGAAACACTGAGGTTTCTAGTTGGGTTCTCTACCTGACACATCAGTGCACAGTTCTGTTCCCAAGGCTACTCCCAAGTCTCCAGAGCTCTCTGATTTGTTTGCCACCATCCTAAATATACTTTGGTCAACAAATGACAATGAAGTAGGATGTATCTGACATGCAGAACCATCATGAATTAAAGTAGATCAGTTGAACTAATTGCCCACAATACCCCAGTATCATCTGTGCCCCGAGGCAGAAAGGATATGGTTCAAGTTATGTAATCCTTCCAGACACAAGACATAATGGTGTCAACTAATAGCCCATGTAATACCCCGACATTGCATGTGAAGATGTCAAAGATGGATACTGAAAGCATTGTTGAAGACATAAGGGCAGTGAATGCAGTAGTATGTTCAACCTTCCCTGTAGTTTCAAATCGGGCCACCATACTTTCCTGTATTCCCCTGAAAGCTGCACACTTTACAGTTATAGATATCCTTTCTGCATTCTTTTTATACCTATAGAGTCAGATGTATACTCCTTTTCTTTTCAAGGAATTCAAGAATAAATATACATGCTCCCCATGGTGGTACAAAGAGTCCCCAACATTCTTCTCTGAACATCTGAAAAAAGACCTAGAGAACATTACATTCCCTGGACAGTCTGTCCTAGTAGAGTTTGAAGATGATTTAGTGCTAGCCGCTCCCTCATATAAAGCCTATAATAAGACACCCAAGTACTCCTAACTGCAGTAACTCTCAAGATGCCTAAACCATCTAAGAAGAAATTACAACTACAGAGGGAAACAGTCTGCTACTTAGGACACAACATTATTTCAGACTACTGGTTTAAAATGAACAAATGCACTAAAACTGTTTAAAGGTACCCAAACCCCATAAAGTAATTCACATTACAGCATGTTCTAGGGATAATAGGATATTGTAGATAATGGGTATTAGGTATGCAGAAAAGGCTAAACCTCTTCAACAATTGACTAACATGAATACCACATAACCCTTACAGTGGACTGAAGAAACAGAAAAGGCATTTGAGGCAATTTAACAACTGTTATCATGTGCACCAGTATTAGGGTTACCTGACCATAAGAAGAAATGTACACTATATTGTCACAAACTAAGCATGTTTACCTTAGCAGTTCTTATGCAAAAACATGGAGCAGAGCAAAGACCAATTGCTTATCATAGTATAGCCTAAGACCCAATTGCACCAAGTCTGCCCCCATGTCTTAGAGCAGTAGAAGCAGTTGCCCTAGAAGTACAGAAATGTGAATGTATAGTGTTAGGATCATGATAAGAAATGACAGTTGGATATTCCATATCAGCATTATAATTTAAGACAAAAACACAGCATCTTTACCTATCCCGACTGCCCAGGTATGACACTGATAACATAGAACCCTGAAATATTGCCCCACATTGAGTCTAGCATCACTGTTACCAACTCCCTATGATGGTGAACACCAGCTACCTGACTGTGTTGAAAGTAGAGACAAATGCCTACAACCTAGGCAAGACCTGATTGACACTCTACTGAAAAATGCAGACCTAACATACATTTTGAGGGATCTTGCAGTAGAGATGAAATAGGTCAGCTCGCTTCTGTTTAAGCATTTGTTCATCCCTCCTAGTTGCAGAGAGTGGTAGACTACCCAATGTGGATTCAGCACAAGTAGCACAATTTGAAGCACTGATACGTGCATGTAAACTTGCAGAAGAAAAAAGTGTTCACATATACCGTGACTTGCACTTTGCATTTGGTGTTGCACATGAATGTTGACTTTTGTGGAAGCAAAGAGGATTCATTTCCTCCTCCGATTTCCCAATATAAAACTATAGCTATGTAGCAGCCCTTTTAGACACCATCATGTTACCCAGTTAGTTAACAATCATGAAGGACACTGCACACCATCCTGATAATGATGACATTTCCTGTGGGAACACATTGGCATATGCTGCTACTAACTAGGCAGCCATTTTAAACCATTAGCTGAATATATTTTGAGAATAAAAAGTGCAAGACAAACACCTTTATTTAAAGCATTAGGAGAACTAGCAACTGTTCAAGATGCAGCTTCAGAAAAAAAAAGGTTTGTGGTCACAAAGAGGTTGTCATCTGCATTCTGATAACTTTTGATGTGACGAATATGGTTGACTTGTCCTACTTGACTGCCATGTATCATGAATTTGCCCATTAAGAATAGGTGGAATGAGTGCCACACTGAATGAAGAATGGTATGCTCCACATTTTTCTGCAATAGTACAAGCTTATTGTAGACAGTGTATCATCTACCAGCAAAACGATTTTGAGAAAGCTTCATATACAATGCCAGAAGTGCATACACAATCTTATGGTCCTTCACTTTGCTTGCAAATAGACCTCATCAACTCAAGAAATGCAACAATCATCCATATGTCCTCATAATTATTGATATATTTTCAGTACACATCTAAGCCTATGAGTGATGTTGGACAGTCACTGTGACAGTAGCACCGTTATTGATAAAGGACTTCCAACCAGAATTTGGGCTGTCTGTGAGCATAAACCACAACAGCGCAAACCATTTCTCTGAACAGCTGGAAAAGAAACTGAACAGCAATAGAGATACAGCACAAGCACCCCCATCCCCATTACCCCATAACTGTCAGGGCAGTGTAGAGACAAAATGGGATTCTGAATAATAGACTAGCAAAACTGTGTTCATAAACATGACTCCAACAGCCAGAGGCACTTCCTTTAATACTGTTCAGCATGCACAGCACAGCCAATAGAAAGACAGGATTGAGCCTGTATGAGGGTTGGATGAGTCACCCACTGCACCTTCCTACATTACCAATTGTCAGGAGTACATATTCAAATATTCACAATACTGGTGGCATTGTTCTGAATTATTGATGGAAACTCATGTACGATTACATTGTTGTACTCACACGTATGGGAGCTGCTACCCAAAGTACCTAAAAAGCCATGCCAATCCAGCCAGCCAGGCGCATTTTGATTAAAGTACACCAGAGAAAAATGGCACCAAGAAGCGTGGACCTGTACGGATACTACCTGTTACCAATACAGCTTTAAAGTTTGGAGAGGTAGCAGCTTGGGTGCATGTCACTCATTATAAATTAAGAGTGGTACAAGAGAACAGAGGTCAAGTTGCTAGCAATTAGCCCGTTGGCATAATTTTGGTATTACACCATATTCCTAAATACAATGGAGAATTGGCATAATCAAACCCAATTAGAATGCTTGATTAGGGGGCTGCAGAAGGTCAATATAGCCAATGTTATTACTGCTTTGAAGTCCAGAACTGGCATTGATATTGGAGAAGAGCTGGCAAGGAGGGGCTTGTGATCTTGGTGAGACCTGCCAGTGTGGTGTGGACATGCTGCTGGGGTTTATCACATCACCTGCTAAGTGCAAAGAGTATCAGGTTGTTTATCTCTGCCATGTCGTTCCCAGTTGGATTTCTGATGAAGACTATGCCTTAGCCATGGCTGCAGAAGAACCTCCATTAACTGCAGTTCCCTTCGATCATTCTCCTGTCCCTGTCACCGTTGTAAGCAATATATGCAGAACCTTATTAAACATAGGCCAAATCACAATTATAATATTCAATTATTTTAAACTAGAATTAAGCAACCTATTTGTAACAAGCGGCATTACACTAATCACTGACATGCTTATGCATTCTACATAAATAAACAATACAGTTTCATAGTACGTTCAGTCAAAGTAACATAACCACAGTGTGCATTTCATTGAATCTATGTGATCACTGCACCCCCGTAATGCCGTCAACGAAAATGTCGACTCCCATTACAGCACGGTGCAGTGATTAGATAGATCACTTTGCCTGCATCCCCTGGCCCACATTGCCCGGCAGTTCCCACCCCCTCTTACCTTTAGGGTGGCACACTTCTGTGTGTACCGCTGACTCCCCAATATCCCTGCGGCATCAGTTCCTCCCACTTACGGTCTGAGCAGATGCTGCAGGGACCTTTATCTTTTTTAAAAAAACGTTCTTATCCCCCGCGTACCAACGCGATATGCAGGAGATACCCCTGCAACCCTGACTCCCATTACAGCGACCAAAGGGAGCGGGGGACACTCCCGCAACCCCTGTTCTGCTTGGTCGCAGTAATGGGAATCAGATTTCTTTTTAATACCGACTGCGCAGGAAATGTGAGGCAAATAAAGGTTCCTAGATGACCAGCAAGATTCCTTCTCAGTACCCCATGGATAGCTCTAGATATATGTATAGGGTTAGAAACAGATTGGCTATTAAGTGCCATCAAACTGCCCCAGCTGCCATGTATTAGAAATCTACAGCCAGTCCAAGTGATGCTGGTAGGAAATTAGATCTGTTGGGGGAGGGACACCACTGGGACCACTATGCAGTGAGCTGAAAAGTTACAGGCCGATAATAGCTGTTTCTGGGGCATATAGGACCCCTTCCATGAACATACCTGTTTTGCTTAGGCTAGCACTAAGATTCATAAAATATTCTTGCCAATGAAGATGTCTAGGCCTGGAGGTTTAGAGTATGAGATGCCACTGAGCTGATCCATGTTAGTACTGCATAGGCTTGCACATTTTCTACTGCAATTACCCCAGGCCCAAATAATACCTGAAGTAAAGAAATTAATGTATATTTTAGAGACAATGTTCAATGAGGAAAAGCAAGCAGCTCTGGTTGCACACCAGTGTGCCCTCTTTAGCACTCCTTCTGATGTCTTGTGTTTCATAAAGTAAGGTATATTAGACAGACCTGTTATCTCAGCAGGGTTATCACTAAGGGTTCTACCCATTCTCTCAGCAGGCTCGATTATTTGCTGGTGTAGGTATTGTGTCACTAAGGGGGGCATGCATATATATGCCACCAGACCTTTCAGTGACAGCAGACGTTAAATTGTGTTTCTTAGAGTATCACGAAGACAAGGATGTATATAAATATTACAGTGATGTGGAGAAAGAAATTGAGGCCCTGATGAGTATTGAGATGTATACTGTGTTGAGGGGATTATCAAAGGCCTATCCACTTAGACCTGGACCCATGAAACCATTGACATTGTAACAGGGTGAGGGATAGTTTGATGTGTGTTGCACTTGGCGTCTAAAAGGGGGTATGTGGATGAACGTTTAATTCTTATATAATCAGATCAATCAAGTGGTTTTATTTATGTCATTGGTGTTACCTTTTCTTCACACGTATATAGAATAAGATATATAATACAATGTATTTTACAGCAAATAGAATGGACTCTATTGCAATGTTTGATTATTGTTAGTGTGATATGTTCTTTCGGTCTTAATTCCTCAATCTAAAGTAACTGTGTCATGGACTAGAGACAGTAGCTGCTCCTGAGGCAGAAATTATTTGCAGTCACCAGAGGTATCACACATTAAAAACATTGCAGGGTAACCATGTGGGTAAGTGAGACTGGACTATCGCAGCAAAGTGTGTCATGAAAGATAGAAAATCAGTTCATCTTTCAGTCATCTTTAAGTCATGTGATCATGATAAAGGAAGCATCTGCGCCAATGACGGACTCGCAAGTCTCCGTTTTGCCTTGTTGACTTGTGTTCTTGCATTACAAGATAATAAAGCTGTATCTTGCTTGGCTATTGGTTTCCGCAACAGAAGAGGCACAGGAAGAGCTGGAAATCAGTGGAAGCTACATGTGTGAGAGTCACACCTATGTGGTTTTGGTATGGGAAGCAACAGAGATTTGAGGAGGCATGTGCCAACAGCAACCAAATAAACTAGAGACAAGGGAAGACATGCTGGTTTGCACATCTGCATCTGCACATCCTGGATACAGTGAGGATGCAAGTTTCAATCCCCAGTCACAAATCACACTGGACCACATGTAGCGGCAGAAAAACATGCATGGGTATTGCACCATGACAATGAACATCCACTAAGACCAACAGAGGAATTTGCACTTGCATCTGAGGGCAAGCAGGGGGAAGGGGATATAACTTATCTACTGAAGGTCAGGAAATAATAAAGCATGGTGTAATTAAGCAACTGGAGGCAATTGAAAATATCTGGTCTTTTCGCCACCCCATGACATGGATGAAAATTAAGGCAAAGGTTGTGAGTCCAGGTGGCAATATGCCTTTCTGATAGAAACAGTGATATTAAGGAGGAGAAGAATAACACCAAAGTTACAGTTGCTACAGTAGTAATAGGAGTCTGCCCCCACCTATGTACAATCGCTTCGAGAAAAAGCCAGATCAGAAAGCACATCACAAAATGACCTGGCATTCAGAACCGCACGAGCCCCGTCACAATCAGATGGGCCCAGCCTTGGCATTGTTAGCCCACAATGAAAGTCAAAAGTGTATCAGTACTCCACACATAATAACATCAAAAGAATCTGGCAATTTGCATACTCTGCCATAAAACGTGTGCTGAGGGAGAGTATGGACCAACTTGGGGACCAGATCTCTGGACTCCCAAATGAGGTGACACAAGGCACAGACGTGGGAAGAAGTCAAAAGATCTGAAGTGCCTTCCTCCTCATAAAACAAGCAGCATACCTCTGATTGCCCACAGAATTACCCCTGAAAATACTGTGCTGTGTCACTGCTTATGACCAGGACACCATTCCTCGGCAATGCTTAGAAGTTATCTCCACGTGTACCAGGCCAGTGTGGTGGAAGCAGTGAACTTGGCCACACATTTCACGAGTTACACAACTGACAGTACCTGCTTAATGCAAACCTGGTTGTATTGTTAGCAATAGACCTAGTCCCCTAGTGTTCTATGGAAAACCCTAGATTCTGCTGGCTAATGAGAAACGTTGAACACTGCTTAGAAGTACCGAGTTGTAATTGTTCCTGTCACAAGACGGTATCGGAATTGCACAACACAGTTATGGATATTTTAGGGTGGGCACTACAACAGTTGTGGGGAAAGAAATTGACTTCATCTTCGAGATGTGGATCAGTCATCAGAGTATTGGATATATGGCTATCACAGCACACAGAGTGACCTTTTCTTTCTCTACCAGCCAAGGGGGGTCCTCAGGTTAACACAAGAGGGCAGAAGGAGGAGAAATGACAATCCCAATCTCAGACAGAACATCATTCCAAACAGGGAGGTGTGAAATGGCAGCCTCCAAATTCAGAAAGCAAAAGAACACTTGCAGCAAGACACATCCACCAGAAAATTCTGTCAAAACAGGGAGCAGGACATGAAGAACACAACAGACCAACTGATGTAATTCTTACACGTAATGCCAATTAAATAAACAGGCCTTTTTAGCAGATTTAACTAAAATTATATATTTTATAACATACTTCTATCGTCATCTTGTAAGCTGTTCAAATATAATTTGCATAAGTCTGCATGTTTTTCCTACACATGGCTGCACAAACAGAAACTCTTCATCAGGCAATTTCATTTATTTAGCAACACACTTGTTATATTTGGCATTAAGTTACATGTTATGAATATAAACAACCATCCAAATGCACCTCGTTTAATGAAATGCATTAGAGGCATTGGGAATGCCAAAAGTTTGGGCTTTTGTGTAAGGGCTTTTGTGTAGGCATGGGAAAGGCACTTGCCAGGCACTATTGTTGTCGTATGAACTGGCTATTTATGGTACCAGGTGCAAAATGGTGTGAGTACCTGAGCATCCAATAGTCATGCCTGCAAATGCCTAATACTTATACACAAGCCAAAACAGTTGGCTTTGTCAATGCTTGTTTTTAGTGAAGGACATTCATAGTGCTTATAAATTTAGTGGCTGAAGGTAGACCTGGTTAAGACATTTCTATTACACCAGTCGCACATTTACAACTTCAATTAAGGGTATTGTACCAAAATGTCGCCCTCATTTGTGCGCTCCGCAGTCACTGCGACTTTGGAGGCGCACAAAATGAGGGTGACATTTACTGCGCACAAGCAGAGCAGGGGTTGCGGGGGTGTCCCCCATCTACCTGGGTGCAGTAACGGGAGTCGGGGGTTGCGGGGTTTCCACCACTTACCATTTCGGAAAGCGGGGGACACCTAAAAAAAAAAAAAAAAAAAGCACCCTTCAGCGTCAGCTCTAACCCACGTTAGTGGGAAGAGCTGACACTGCAGGGATCGCAGGGGGTGGGCGGCACACTTCTGCATGTGCCGCCCTAAAGGTGGGTGGAGTGGGGGGGGTTGGGAGGGGTAATGTAGGCCGGGTAAGCAGGCACAGTGATCCAGATGATCACTGCACCCCGCCGTAACTGGTGTCGGCATTTTCAGTTACCGGGCCGCAGTGATCACATGGAGCCCAATTAAGTCATTAACTCTCTAAAGACTGCTTTGAGAAAAAACTGTCAGGCACTTCCAGTGCAAAGCTTGATGGTAAGGCTTGATTATAGCAAGCTCAAAGAGTTTCCATGAGGAGGTGCTTTGTGCAGGGAGGTGCTTGAACTTGGCTCAAATTGATACAGAGATTGGTGTGGCCATGGGCAGTCAATGGGTGGGCACATAACCAACCAACACCTACAAGCTTTGTGTCCCTGATCATATGACATTTCTCTGTATCTTACTTTTATTAAATAGTTTTGGCTTGTAGGGGGCCCTAAAGCACCACCTAATAGCCCAAACTAAAAAGGAGCTCCTCACCAAGCAGCATTTCCTTAACTAGCCAAATTCACAACTAGACTAGTGGCACAGGACGTACCTGAGGATGGATGGAATACATTTGGAGTGGGTGGGATGTGCTGAACTTCACTGTGGCTGCCTTCAGATCATGCCTAAAGTCTATTTCAAAGACCACAGTGTCACCAGTGTTATGAGCTATAAGAGTCTCTCAGCAGTTACAGGATATGCAGACCAGGAAGAATAAAGTATGTAGTTTTAACGTATGTAGGTTGTGACATGGTCAGTGTGTGATGAAATGACTACTCCCCTGCAGAACAAGGGTGAATAGTGGCTAAACCGCATACTAGAGCCCTCACACTACTACAAACCAATAGTGATCCCAATTTTAAAGGTGAAATGGGCACAGTCAGGAGATATACCTTGTTTGCCTTTTGTGGGTAAAGTGTGCTGAGGACTGGCTATACTCTTAAGTGTGGTGTGAATGCGATAACAGCAGCAACCCAAACTGCAATAGTACACCAGTACAGAAATAAAGTAATGTTCAATCAAGGTTCTATAAAAGTATATATACTTGAATTCAACGCACCAATATGCAATAATAACTGTCTACAAAAACACACACAAAAATCATCCCAGTGGAAAGAATGCAGAATATGCAGAATATAGATGATACAAGCACTCTGCGTAATACAGCAGGTGTGAAAGGCAAGGAATTGCGAACAATGTCACCAAAAAGGATATGTCTTGTTGAAAAAGGTGCAAATGGGTTGCTTAGCAGTCACTAGGTTCCAAAAGTGGACCAAGGGGGCTGGGACCTCTCAATACTACCATTCCCAGTTCTTTGGCAGTCGGTGGCATCTAACTAGGCTTGGGGATGCTGTCTTTGTGGGTCAAACCAGGTTGAGAGGCAGCGAGCCATATTGGCCCAGGTGGTACATTCAAGTCGATTCGAAGAGAAGCTCTGTGCGGTTTGAAGGGAACATTCAAGTAATGCAGTTTGGAGGGCTGAACAGGATTGGTTCAAAGGTTGGGCCAGTTTGAGGCACTGGGTTTGACGAGTGACACAATACTATTGGCAGTTCAAGTCAAGGTCTGGGGTGTTTTCAAGCTATGATCCTGATGGTTTGACTGCCAAGTTCAAAGAGGCGGTGGGTAGAAGTCATTCTCAGTGGTGAGATGGTTGTTCAAGCCAAATAGGTGAAATGCTCAGCTTGGTATGAAACACAGTCAAGCTAGTTCGATGAATGAAGCAACAGTGGTTTGAAGAAGCTTTGAAGAAGTGCCAAAAGCAGCATTGCAGTTCTTGGTGGTTCAAAGTCGTTTGATCACGGTCAACTGGTTTGATGACGGTTCAACTCTGTAGAATGCAGGAATCCATGAGCTTTCATTCTTCTACTTTTGTGAGTACCACACCAGGGTTGTTTCAGGACAAGATTGCTTCTTGTTCTATTCACTACCACCTGGGGAGGCCAGTTAACAGCTGCAGGAGTCCTTCACATTGAGTGAGGATCCTGAGTGTCAATGCAGCTGGCAGTGAATACAGGTCTTGGTCCAACAGCAGTTCACCTCCATGTCCACTAGAGATGGGTAGAGAGTAGAGTTTCTTTCTGCCTTAGAACACCTGCCTTGACTTCACAACTGTAGTTTTTTTTTTTTTTTAAATAACTGATCTCCCAACAGGACCCCAACAAATTCTTCTAGAGTCCTTTCAACTCCAAAAAGAATCGTAGAGGGAGTGGGAGACCCTCTAGCTTTCTCTAGCTGGATTCTCTGACATTCAGTGTCCTTGTCTTTGAGTTCAAGATCCCTATTCTTGAGTTCAAATTGTTGAGCCAGCTCCTCCTTCTTAAGCTCAGCATCTATTTCCAACTTGTGATATTCAAAGGCCAATTTCATCCTTAATAACTCAGGCTCCATGGATTGCTAGGGTTCGGAATAGAGGCAGCAGGAATGGCGGCATTTCCAGAAACAGATTCAGTAGAAACCCCAGGGGCAGAGTCCTCATTGGTTGCATTCCCCCCCTCATCAAGAGTTTCACCATCGGTCTGGTAGTCCACAATGGGCAGCTATCAGCTCAACCCTAGACTTATCCACAAAGTCTAACTCCCTGAATTCACAAGCACTCTGGAGAGCCTCTAAGCTCATCTGAGTCAATCTACCATTTGCAATAGACTCCATGGCTTGTAATGCAGTCATTTTGTACACAACCAAACCTTAATTTAATAAAGTGCAGATATTTTGTAAGTTGCACGGTTATACACTGATTCTTAAAACCATAAGCATCCCACCGCTGCCACCAGTGTAAAGACTGGTAGGGGGTGTCTGTACTTCCGCTCTCTATATGGTAGAGGAGAGACACAGAGGACCCCAGCCAATATTCTCTATTATTGGTACGTGGTCGAGCAATCAAGGCCTAGCTTCTCAGGAGGTGATGCAGGCTGGTTCTTAAGTACAGTGTAGTCCCAAACCCCCACAAAGAAATGTCCACACACTGTATTACTGAAAACACAGTCTTTATATAATTAATATTCAAAGGTATGTACACGATCACAATAACGCACTTTGTACTCGGAAGTCAATAATGATGAATATATACAATTCTAAAGTGGTACCACCAATGTTATTGAATCTCATCAAAGTGCATCAACTGTACGGTTCAAATGTCAATAACGAGTAAACCAGCAATAGAGATAGGAAGGAACGCAAGATGGTTGAAACAATAGGCAGAATGCTTACCCCTACCACTAGGCAGAGTTCTGTGTGGAGATCCCCCAACCTGGGCAACCTGTAAATAAAAGATATATAGCACAAGCCCAGTCCATGTATTGTTGAATAGTCTTAGTTCCTCCTATTAAGGTTTTACCCCCCCAATGTACCTGGTGGAGTAGAGTTCTCCGAAGATGCGTCGACCGATCCTTCTTGAGTGCCTCCCTTTAAAGCAGGAGCCACGGATCGTCGAGAGGCATCGGGGAACTTGGCGTTCGGTGTCGGGGAATCGACGGCCCTTCTTAAGTGCCCTCCCTTTAAGGCAGGAGTCACGGGTCGTCGAACGTCCGACGGTGAACAGGTTGAACTACGGCAGTGAAGTGGCAGCTTCATTCCTAGCGGTGCTCGTCGACGAAAGAGCGTTGGCGTCCTGCAAGGAAGAGGCGTGCGGGGCACCTCGGTGACGATAGCTCTAGACCGCAAAGAGATGATGAAGAACTGTGGCTCAGCAAGGGCGTCGAGTTGTCGGCGTCTCTGTGGTCCTTAGGTGGCGGGAAACCCACCGGTGGATGCTCCTCGGCGCGTCGACGGTCGGGCCTTCTCCAGCGGGATAAACCGGCGACGATGCAGACGAGAGCGTCCGATGATTAAAGGAAGTTCTTAGGCAAACGGGAGCACGGCGGCTCCGGTCGGCGACGGTGGTCGTCGACAGTGGCGGACAACAGTCCGGGTGCTTCTCTTTGAGATTCCGCGGCAGTCCTCATCTCAGGTCGGCAGCCTGTTGAAGGTCTGTCTACCAGGGAGCTTTGGGAAAGATCAGCTGTGCACGATGGTCCCTCGTAGCTCGGGAAGAGGGCGCCTTACCAGGTCCTCTCTGGGTCAGTCCTTGGAGGCACAGCAGCTTTCAGATTGTGAAGGAGAGCAACAGCAATTCTTCTCTTCCAGCAGGGCTTCAAGGTCAAGCTTCAGTTACTCCAGTTACTCGTCGTAGTGGACTTCAGCTTCTGAACACGATTCCTAGCAGTGAGAGGTCCCCAGATATACTGTTGATCTCCCATTCATTCCGCTGGGTCACACTCAAGCATCCAATCACGACTAAGGGCATTCATGCAGGCAGCAGCCAATCAGGGACACGAGGTATTCAGGCCATTCACTTCTCTCCAGACACTCACAACAAGTTATGTGTATTGGGACAAGTACCGAGCCATTCAACACTCCAAACTGCATTTATACCGGTTTCGGGCAGGGCTGTCTCAGTCATTGTGTCAACCACCAGATACTAGACATCCACAACACAGAATGCATATTCGTCACACACTCTATTCACCCAGGTCCCACCCACAGGAGGTACCCACAACATACATCATCGGGAAGGCTCCAGCTATTCTGGCCGGGCCTTCACAACAACACCATATATGGAACTTCCATCCAAAAGCCAGTCAGGGGGAAGGGACAGAGTCAGGGGTTCCCAGGACTTTGGGAAAACAAGGTAATGGGTAATAGAAATCAAGAGGACACAGGGGTATTTTGTTTTCCATCCGGAATCAACTGATCGCAATGGCTGGGCCGGGGTATCCCAAAATGGAGGATACTCTGCGCACCTGTCAAATTCAGCATGGAGTTGCCATCAGCCCATACCCTGCTCTGCGGGCCACCCACAGGTGCCCAAAAACATACACTAGGGGCACAGGGTTGTACCCCCACCCATGGGTGCCATAAGGGTATCCCACGGGTCCGTTCACCAAACCAAAAGAAAGAGAGCTGCACCGCCAGGAGTCCCCCATGAACTCCTGCGTGGAAAACACGACAGAACACACGATAAAAAGCAGCAAAGGACAAGGATACGGAGGCCCTGTCCCTCCGATGCATTTCCAGCATCACAGTCTTCAAATGCTCAAAGTTTTGACGGATGTTTGCCACTAAATCGTATGTAAAATCCATTTTGGGTGGAGAAAAGAGGCCCCATATGATTAATTAAAATGTTATTTGTATTCCTAACTATTTTTTCGTCAATGTAACAGGCCCCATGTGCTTTAAAATGCACTATTTGCCATTACATGCCAACATCATTCTTAGGGTGTAACCTCCAATGCCCCAGTGACGTGATCTGAAAAGCTTACCATGTTCTGACCAGTATTACTCAATCAGTATTTATTGTATTCATATTTCTCCATTAACAGCAACATTTAAAAACATATATCATATTTCATAAAATTCACATAGAACATGCCAACAATAAAAGAGCAGCTTTAACATATTCAAACGAGATATATATGTATATTATTAAGCAATATGACCCAAGCGGCAGGGGCATTGCTGACTCAGGTAATGCCCCAGGGCCCATAGGTATAGGCCCCGAGCGAAGCAAGGGCCTTACCGAAGGCTCTGGGGCATTACCTGAGTCGGTAATGCCCCCGCTGCGACGGTCATATTGCTATTAGTACCCCGGCCCGCATTATGTGCGTGACCGGGGCACTAAAAGCTTATTTTTTGTCCCGAAATGCTGCGGAGTTTCGAGAGAAAAAAAAAAGATGAGAAAGAAAATGGCCGCCGCCATGGAAAGGGAAAACGGAGTCCGTTTTCCCTTTCCATGGCGGCCATCGGGAGCGGACACGCTGGGAACACAAGTGTTCCCAGCGCGTCCTCTCCCGAAAAAGGATCAAAAAGTAGGTAAGTGGGGTTGGGAGGGCGGGAGTGGGATGGGTAAAAAAAAATTAAAAACATACTTGCGTCCCCGGCAAGGGACGAGGGAAGCAAGCAGTCTTGTGGAGGCACGGAGCGGGGATGGCCCCGCTCCGAGTCTCCACACGGCTGGAGGCTTCCCTCGTCCCCAGCCGTGGACGCAGGAACAAGAAGGTAAATTGGGGGGGGCATAGGGAGGGAATGGAATAAAAAAAAAGACTTACCCGAGTCCCTAGCGGGGGGCAAAGGCAGCCTCTCAGCCGGGGAGAGGCTGATGGGGGATGGCCCCGCTTCGAGCCTCCTCATTGGCTGAGGGGCTGCCACGCCCCCCACCGGGGACAAAGGCCGTGGAATCCTGACGGAGGGATTCCCGGCCTGGTAACGACACGGCAAGGGCCAATCAGAATGTCTCTTTCATTCTGATTGCGCCCTGGCCGGGTACTAAATATATATATATAAATCTGATCATTACAATTAATCATATAAAACATAACTTCCATGCATGTCTTACTATGATTAAACAAAAAATAAGGTCCTACCCAAAACCTATACAAAACAGAGAAACAGCGAGGAATTAACAAAAAAATGAACCAAATCTTCATCGACTCCCATTTTGCAGGCACACTTTATTCTTCCTCCTGCACCCCGCCATCATTTATTGAGGGGTGTATACATTTAAACGAATCATTAACATCAGCCTACAACATCTGGAGTTCTTATCGCACAGATTTCTACTGGCTGTTGTATATGTAAGTCTTCATTTAAGGCAAAACTGGGCAGCTGTTGTATTAATTGGACATTTGCCTCTCTACACATCAAACAAACCATTGCTTTAAGAGGTATTTTGAGTTCATTTAATGTGTCAAATTTAGTTGTAGCCCACTCCCCTATACAAACAGACCATGCCTTACAAATCCCTGTAAGACAAGTATTTTTCTTTAGCAAGGGAGGCTGCAATCAGACTTACACTGACATTCATTTTATGACTAACAGAAAATCCCAGCTGTGCTTTTAAAAACATAAGTTTCAAATCATAACTTCAAACTCAAAACCGTCATTTCAGCTCATTAGACACTAGCAAGTACCTGAAGGGAGGCCTGCTATTTGACACAGGAATGAATTTTGCAACCCCTCCAGGACATGATTCGCAAACCCCCACATTTCATTGCCACAAAAAATTATGGAACAGACCTTTGCCTTTTATACTCCAGGCACTTGTCAAATCTGAATGCCACAAACTTGTAATACAATCTTAATCTGTCATGATGCCCTTTCAGCTGTCTTCTTAAAATGATTGACCCAAGCACTGCTCTTTGAGAAGAGAAGACGCAAATAAAAATGAGTTTACCTCCTCATCTCTACATTCATTTAGAAACCAGCTATAAGGTTTCAACCTATTTCAGAACACCAAATTTTATGTTTTTATCATGTTTAATTTCAAATTGTAGGTCCCAAAATAGTCATTTGTGTATAGCAGGCTGTTTGGAGAACTGCCAGGATAATTCCAAAAAAGCCTTGCCATCAGGGGGCGCATAATGTCTGTCTCGACAATTGCATTAAACAAAAAACAATTTGCTGTTTTTCTAAAATGTGGCCCTCTCTATAAGCTCCAATGTTTTCAGCACATTCTTTTTTTCTGTCTTATCAATTTTTATATGCCCTTTTGAAACTATAAATGTGGACAGCCGTGCACACACCACTCATTAACTCATGGTTCAGATTCCCTTTCCTTTTGAAATTCTACAGTCTGCATAGAACCTTCGGGCCTCAATTTTTATAACCTTGACCTCATAAACTGGAGAGCGCCATTTTCTAATAACAGTGTTCCGGGTAGTTTCAACCAAAGACTCAACCAAACTGACATGTTCTTTTGTTGCCTCTGAACTGTTTGACAGCTTTTAGAGAATGTTTTATCTATAGTTTCAAAAGGGCATATAAAATTGCTAAAAGACAAAAAAGAAAATGGGGAAACAATAGGAGCTTTGAGAGAGGCAGTGTTTTCGATGTACACCAAATTGTTTCATGCACCCACCATCTGGAACGTGATCCTGGTGTTGGCTCACAATGCCCGCCCAATTCTCCAATTTTGCAAATCTGTGAAAACATGGCTTTTTTTAACAACACGTGAGCAAGGACTAATTCCAGGGGATGCACATACCAACACACAGAGCTCAACCCACAGTACAGTGCTACTGTTAAAAGATGCAAGCTCATATGGCTGCACACACTCTCTATAGCGCTCCGCTGCTCTCGAGCTAGGTCTGTGCTCTAAACAATAAAATATAAAATAAAATCTTTTAATTTCTTGAGAAATAGTCATTCTTTCCAATGCCTCCAATACCTCCCTGTCAAGTTGAGGAATTGTCAACCAGCCCCTCTGGCTGTCAGACATGATCTTTGTGGTGCCTACCCCATGCCATTGGAAAATTAACTCAAGAGGATAGTGAATGCCCTGTTCAAACAGATATGAAAAAACTCATAACATTCCTGAAGAAAACACAGTGCACAATACAGTAATCAATGATTGAGAAATAGTATTACTGGTCTTGTTTGCTTAAGAAAGCATCATTTGCCATTAAAGATCCCAGAGATTCCTCTGGTGGAACTCCAAAGTGCACCTAAAAACCAGTGCATCATTTGTCATAAATTTTACTGTCCAAACATTCGCACACA
Source organism: Ambystoma mexicanum (assembly GCF_040938575.1). Classification (NCBI taxonomy): domain Eukaryota; kingdom Metazoa; phylum Chordata; class Amphibia; order Caudata; family Ambystomatidae; genus Ambystoma; species Ambystoma mexicanum. Next base: position 437,002,331 of record NC_090937.1, read on the forward strand.
TTTTCTTTAAAACGTGTGTTGTGAAACTGAAGCCCCTGGTGATGTTTATTTAGTCCTACCATAGTTTTGAACAACTTGACTGGCCCAATCTGGCTAAAAATATCTTACTGACCACTCGATTTCTTTAACATTCCCTGTAAACAACCACTTAGTTTCAAATGAGGTTAAAGACCATTTCACATTTTCTTTGCTAGACTCGTACCTGGTCTGGATAACTGTTAAGTACTGTAAATGAAAGTCTTAAGTTAATTACATTTTTTATTTCTATTTTGTGTGGCAATAATTTTCCACCAACTGAGCACCAATATGTTTGGCCGAAGATAGATTTTGCTCATAATTTCATTAGATATTCAAATTTTGCTCATTGCACACAAAAGGCGGGACCCTCCTTCTTTAAGGGGCCTGAACCCTGTTAAGGTAACAAGTGATTTTGGCTTCCTTGCATCATAACCCAAGTCCTTTCCTGTGCAGGAAGGAAAGAGAAGCCCACAGAAAACCAAAATGGAGGAACCCTTCCTACATTCTATTCTGCTCTGCTTTACTGTGTCCCCCCACCCCCTTTCCCAAGCCTGCAACTTCAAAAGTCCTTTGGGATGCAACACCGTGGTTTGAGATTGTTCCTTGCATCAAGGACGTACCTCTTTCAAGCTTGGCTCCCAGGACTGCCCGCTGAGAGTTACCTGTGCTGGAGAGAGGTGTCAACTGATATCACAAAGGATCGAGAGTCAGATCCCCTGGCTATGGTCCTGCTAGCTGCAGCACAGACAGGAGGTCTGGAGAGAGTACACACAGCCTGTCCATGGCTGTCCTGGGCTCTCAGTGTTGACATGAATATGCTACAAATCAAATGTTGCTTTAATAATTATGTCCACTATCAGTCCCCAAATCAAAACCCCAGTGTGACTTATTATTCAAGATTACCCTGCCTCCAAGCGATAGTATATCATCATTATTATGTTTTTGGGTCTGAAGTGTATTTATATGCAACTTCTCTCAGCAATGTCTTTGCTGGCACAGCTGCTGTCAAACAGGCACATGTGCCCCTGGAGAGCATGAGATGTAGATCAGGAGACTGATGAAGCAGAGAACATTTGTTCACTATGCTTTTGGCATGGAGTTTACCGAAAGAGGGGTCTGTTAAGCAGACCACACTTTCTGAGATGGATTACCCACTTAATTTTATTTAAACAATATAACCCGTCTATTAGTGCTGCGTTACAAGCCAGAGTGAAGCAAGTGGCGTGATACTAATAGTAATTTTTCTCGAGTTACAAAATGGCATGAAAGCCGTTTCTCAACTCTAGAAAATTAAAGCAAAGAAAATGGGCATCATGAATAGCGGACAGCCCTTTCCATGGCGCCCATTAAAAACTGCTTTAAAATAAGTAAACATAGAAAATGGCCACCAGGGAATGGGGAGAAGTCCCTTCTCCCTTTCCATGCTGGCTATTTGTGCGGCAGAGATGCACTGGTAACTGTTTCTGGCACCAGCGAGACACAGTGCAGCGCCGGTAAGTGGGATTGGGGTAGGGAGGGGAGCGGATATGTAGAACAGGGGTGTGAGAGTGGGGGGAATAGTCAGGGGACACCAGGAGCACACTTACCTTCGTTACCAGCGAAGGAAGAGGATGTCCTCCCGTTCTGAGGAGGCTTGGAGCAGGTCTTTCCCGGTGTGGAAAGGACACTGGTCTGAGCCTCCTCATTTGTTGGCAGTATTAATACAAATACAAAAAGCCTGGACTTCTACACTCCTGTAAGATGACACTCCTTCAGACAGGGCCATGATCCTGTCAGGAGAAGATAGGGACACCTCCCAACCTGTGGCAGATGTCCTAACAGGCGTTGAGTCACAGCAAGCCCTGTCACAATAGAATGGTGAAGGATTTAGGAAGACCCCAATCGTGAAACCCCTTTAAGTGCCATGAATGTCTCATTATTATTATGATGGTATTTATTGAGCGCAGATCTTACTTTGAGAAGCAACGGAGTGTTTTACAGAGGTATGAAACAGTACACATGCATAGCGGCCTGCTTTTCAGAAGTAACAACAGAACAGATATACAGCATGGGGTAAGATGCGGAGGGGCACATGATGCCTCCCAGTGCTCTTTCTGGCCATAATTCTATTTGATCTCAATCAGGACTTCAACTCTGAGAGTACACCTGGGTGCAAATAAGAAAACCAGGACAGGAACATTGGAAATGGTATATAAAGTGAACATGGAATACACTGGGAATTTCTCCAGGGCAATAGAAATAAAACAACCATTAACCGACCTTTTAACCCAAGACAAACCCCAGGCGAGGAGATAATAACCAAACTGAAAGACAGTGAGGACTGCATGGTAGCACTACTACCACGGACACCCTTCCCAGCCCGTATTGGGAACAGAACTCACCAGCATATGAAGGAAGCCACAGAGAAAGCTACCTTGCTAACAAATATTGAAAAAGGGCTGGGGCTTACAGGGATTTTAAAGTCTCTCAGCTGTGTAACCCAGCCCCTGGAGAAATGGCGGGAAGAAGAGCAGAGTATTGAGGAGTTGGTGGCAGAGTTGGAGCAGAGTCCAGGTGAATTATTAATTCTGAGAGAATGTGGTACTAATTGTATGTAATGTAGTGTGAGGAAGAGGGAGGGCTGTGTAACAGGCGTGTGAGAAAGAGAGAATGAAAGCTAGAGAGAGGTAGAAATGCAGAAATGTAGAGGCCCATTAGCGGGAGAGTGAAAGTGAAAGAGCGTGTGTATGGCAGGAGGGTGTGGAGAGAGCGATAGGCGGTAGTGGGAGTATGGAAACCTTTAAAACCACTTCTGAAAATGTTGAAATACACACTCTTTACATTTCTTTCATGCTCTGGAAGTCACGTGAAACACGGTTTCATTGTGGGATTGTTTGGGATCTTGATACAGAGCCCCCCCACATGAGAGAGAGGATTGAGAAGATGGGAGCACAAGAGGAGAAGCCCTCTTTAGACTCTAACCCCTGCAAAGTACTATCAGAGAAGAGCAGAGTCACGGATCCTATCTCCCATTCACTGACCAATAAGGCACACTCACCCAACTCGAAGACCCCAATGGGAAAATGCTTACGGGGTGCAAAGCACCTGCAACTATTGGATCTCCATGAATTAGAAGCTCTTGGGTGAGACCAGCCTAAGGGTAAACATGCCAATACAAAGTTTTAGGTGCTTGACTCTAGCCTATAGCAACTGGAAGATATCTACCAATTAATTACCAACCCAGGTAAGCAGCATAGTAACGTCGGGGCCCTGAAGCTCTCCTCCACCCATATACAGCTCGAAATGGGGGAGGTAGTTGGATGGTTTTGGTGGGATGGCTTGTGGATCGTGTAGCAAGAGCCAGTGAGGGCAAACCCAGCTGAAGACAAACTGTGTCCACAAGGGGAATCCAGTACCATCACTGAGGGTGCAACATCGTCCTGGCAAGAGGACCTACAGGTTTCCAAGGAGGGCTTGGCACAGTGCTTGATGGCAAGGGAAGTCAAGGAAGTGGCAATGACTTTGTGCTTCTGCTGTTTCATGGATGAGATGTGTGGCCACAATATGTGTGGCTTACTTATTTCTAGTCTCACTTAAACTATATTTGTTAGTACATTTTATTTGGCATAGGGTACATTTTAGGCAGTGCAACATTTATTTATGACTGTGTTCATTTTGCAAATTTACTTTTGATCAAAGGAAGAAAGAAAGAAAGAAAGAAAGAAAGAAAGAAAGAAAGAAAGAAAGAAAGAAAGAAAGAAAGAAAGAAAGAAAGAAAGAAAGAAAGAAAGAAAGAAAGAAAGAGTACCAATAATACAAACAATGGAGAGAATAAAGTAAGATTGTAAGAATGTGCTGTTTGGAAAATAATTAACCATTCCCACCACCTTACGCTACCAATGCTGCCAAAATGTACTACCTACACGTTTCTGGTGCACACAATTAGCGTTGCCTTTCATTCCATAGAGGCACACATTGTATTTCATCTAGAATGGTCCCAATCCACGGAAACACTATGTTAACTAGCACTGTTAACTCCGCAATGTGTGTGATCAAGCACAGAGTAACTGTAATGTTCCCACAATTGCGATTATAATGATCAAGTGCACTCAATATTGTTATTGTAAATGTTCCGTCACATTTATACAGATCCTGATCAACCATCTGACATAACAACTCTCCGGTAGGTGAGATGGTGCTTAACCTCAGAGTTGTTGTGGGCTGGCCCGTGCCTCGGGCTGCCCCGCACACGCACTCGCTAACACGCATCCACACAAGGAGACACGGGACACGCGTGTGTGCCTTACGGCGTCCCGGCGGCAACTGCCCGCACGGACGTTCTTTATTCTCAATGCGCATGCGCGGACCAGAACGAGGCTCGCGCATGCGCCGTTCATGCCTGCAACATCACGTCCCTTTTTTTCTTCAACCAAAAACAATCTAACATCGACAAGGATGAACCATATACCTGGTAAACATAAAACATGTAACCCAACGTGGGTTGGCCGGCTGATGTACCCTCGGCTCAGTCTCCAGAGTCCAGAACATAGTCCTTGAGGCGGGCCGGCAGTCTGCAGTTTCCTCGCACAGGGTACCGAGGGGTGCTTTGAGGAGTCGAGCTGGCACCATCTGCATGTGGGACGGCCTCCCTCTGTGCGTCCTCCGCCTGACGTTCGAGGACCGCTTCGAAGGAGGTGCTTTCGTCCATTTCACTGGCCCTCGTTGATGTGTCCACTTTTTTGAAAAAGGACCTGTTGCGGGTGACGGTCCCCCGGTTGCATGCTGCCGTGACCATGGTTCCTTTCAGGTGCGTGACTGTCCACGGGTGTGGTTCGTAAGGCAGTGACAGTTTGCCTTCTGGGTGACGATTCCGCACTAGCACGGAATCACCTACAGCCACTTCCTTGTCTTGGAGACCCCTCCTCTCACTCTCTCTCTGATTGCGGGCTGCCCGCTCCTCCCTCACTTTTTCATTGTCAATGACCCCGAGTATTCTTCCTTCTATCTCCGGTATCATGCCGCGAGGGCAGCGCCCGAATAGCGCTTCAGCGGGAGCTACGCCCGTCGATTGATGCGGCGTGGTCCGATACTCTCGCAGGAATTCCACAACCTTCTTCGGGAGGTCGTCTCCGCCGCTTGCGGATATTCTCAGCACCTTGTTTAGCATGCGCATGAGCCTTTCAGCTTCCCCGTTCGCACACGGCCACAACGGGGATACTCTCCGGTGATGGATGTCCCTCGCTTTGAGATACTGTGCGAACTGGCTGCCCGTGAACGGGGGACCATTGTCTGAGCATAGTATTTCGGGGAAACCATGGGTCGCAAACATTTTGTCCAGGGCCCTGGTGGTGTACTCGGTGGCGGTGGACTCTACGATCTCCACCTCGGGATATCTGGACCATTGGTCTACCACTGCTAAAAAGTACATGCCCCGACCCGTCGATCCAAAATCTGCATGGACGGTTCCCCAGGGCTTTTCGCTCTGTTCCATTGAGCTGATCGGTGGAGCTTTATCCCCGGGATTCGCCGCCTGACATGGCAGACACCTTTTTATGAACCGCTCGACCATTCCCTCGAGGTCAGGGAACCACACCTTGGGTCGAAGCCGGGCTTTGGTCTTGGCCACCCCTTGGTTCCCTATGTGAGCTAATTCCAACACACAATCTCTCAGGGCCTGCGGGAGCACAATTTGCTTCCCCCTCAGCAGTAATCCATCGTCGGAAATGGATAGTTCATCCCTCACCCTCCACAGCGCCTGAAGGTCTTTCTGGGCGTCAGCCTGCCGCCTTGCATTGTTCTGAAGCACCTCTCTCCAGTCGCTGCTTCTTACCGCCGTTTTGATGATGTTGAACACTTCATCTTTGGATGATTCCGTCGCTATGGTGAGTCTGGACAGCGCCACCGGCAATGCACCTTCCACCACCTGACAGAGCAGCCCTCTACAAGCAGACACCTCCTTGGTCTTTTCCACGATCTCTGGGTTTGGGTGTCGCGACAGATACTCAGCTGGATTATTGGTCCCTGGTCTGTACACCAGTCGAACCCCAAATTCAATAAGGGCTAGCATCCACCGTTCGATTCTGGGATGGAGGTTTTGATGACACACCCGCCATGATGGGCAGCAGGGGCTTATGATCGGTCACGACTACGACCGGCTTGCCCAGGATGTAGAGACGAAAATGGCGACAGCCCCACAGTATGGCCAAGGCCTCTCTCTCTATATGCGAGTAGCGCTGTTCTGTGTCTGTGAGCGCCTTGCTCGCATACGCAATGGGTTGCATGTCCCCTCTCTTGTCCGCTTGCATCAACACAGCGCCTACACCCACCGGGCTGGCGTCAACAACGATCTCGGACTCAGCGGTGGGGTCGAAGTACGTCATGGTGTCTACGTCGGGCAGGGCATGTTTGATGACCTGAAATGCCTCTTGCTCTTTTCTTTCCCACATCCAGACAGCATTGTTCTTAGTCAGTGCTCTGAGGGGTTCCGACAGGGAGGCCAAACCCTTAATGAAGCGCCCACAGTAGTTTACCATCCCCAAGAAACTCCTTACCTCCGTTGGGGACTGGTGTGCTGCGGCCTCCCAAAATTCCTTGATCTTTGCAGGATTGGGCGACACGCTGCTGGCATGAAAGATGAAGCCAAAGAACCCAATTCTGTCTTTGAGAAACTCACATTTTTCACGGTGTAGGGTAAGCCCCAAATCCTCTAGCCTCTTCAGCGTGCACTCCAGTCTCTTCATGTGTTCCGCCTCAGAGTCTGAAAACACCAAAATGTCATCGCTCATATTGAAAACACCTTTCAGTCCTGCAAACGCCCCCCTGATGGTATTCTGAAAAACTTCTGCAGCAGATGAAATGCCGAAACTCAGGCGCTTAAACTGATAGAGGCCATCATGCGTTGTAAAAGTCGTGATCTAACGTGAGTCCGGGTGGAGCTCGAGCTGATGATAGCCCGCCCTCAAATCTAACTTCGAAAAGACTCTTGCCCCTTGCAGTTCTCCTATAATATCATCGAGAGTGGGCGTAATGTGTCTCTCCCTTTTGATAGCCACATTCGGGAGGCGCATAGCGACACAGATGCGCACCACTCCCGTCTGTTTTGGCTTGGGAGCCACCACTATGGGTGAGACCCAGGTTGTTGGGCCTTCTACCCGTTCGATGATGTCCATTCGGACCAGTGAGCGGAGTTCTTCCTCCACCTGCTCCCGGAGATGGAACGGGATTCTTCGATGTTTGAGAGCTGTGGGCCTGATGGTGTCGTCGATGTGTAGACGCACGGGAGGAGCTCTCAACTTTCCCACTCCTTCGAAAATGCCTGAGAATCTGGCTAGTAGCTGCTCAATGTCTACTTGATAGACTGCAAACGCAAAATGCACAAGGTCCAGTGCCTCCGACGCTGCACAACTAAGCAGGGAGTGGGGGCTCACGTCAGAGACGAAAAATTGTGCTTTTTTGGACTTGCCGCCCTTTGAAACAGGCGCCACAAAGACTGACTTGATGGGGAGAGGTGTGTCGCCGGCGAACGTGAAGATCTTTGCCCTCGAGACATCCAATGGTGGTGGTCCCGGGATCGACTGGTAGTGATCAGAGGCTAGCACACATACCAAGGCTCCTGTGTCAATCATCACTTGTGTTGGGACCCCTTGGATGTCCACTATGCATTTGGGCTGCCTCTTTTTACTTTCCCCTGTGGCTATGCTCGAAATGAAGAACAACTCGTCCTCCTCTTCTTCTTCCTCGGCCATGTTCAGCCTCTGCACATCCTGTTCAACTGTCGCAATGCTCTTTTGCCCCCTCGACCCGCTGCCAAACAACCTGGCCGGACCCCTTTGAGTAGCCACCGGCGCAGGAGCGCGGCACATCCGGGCATAGTGTCCAAGTCCGTTGCATCTGCCACAGGATCTGGATTTGGCGGGACATTCTTCGAAGTGCGGCAAATCGTATCCACAATACTGACAAATGGGCGCCACTCCATGCGTCGGGCTTGCTTCTTGGCGTTTCTGACTCCACTTACTCTTTGAAGCGGACTGCCTCCCTACCGCAAACACCTTTTCTGACCCCTCGACTCTGCCAGTTCATATATTCTTCCGCTGTCCAGGATCTGTGTCAGAGTCCACCCTGGCTCCCTTAACACCTGTCTGCGGAGTTTGCCTGAGCCACAGCCTTGGATCACTTGGTTTCTAATCATGGACTCCTTGTTGTTCCATCTGCACGTCGTGGCCATTTGTCTTAGGCAAGCGCAGAATTGATCAAGCGACTCTTCTTCCCGCTGTTTTTCACTATTAAACAGGAACCTTTCATAGTCCACGTTGGACAGCGGAATAAAATGATTCTTTAAGGCAGTCTTGACCGCATCATAGGTGACTACTTGCAGGTTAAGGGACTCATAAATGCGTAGGACGTCCATACCCGCGGAGTGTAGTAGAGTTGCCCTCTTTGCGTCATCATTAGTTTCTCCTGTTGCGGTGAAGTACATGTCCAATTTTCTTATCCACAGCAACTATCTTGGGCCCAATTTTGAGGGTGGACCCGACGTGTCGAATTCTTGCAGGGGTAACAGCGATCCCTGTTGTCTCCTCCTTACCACCACCTGCGCTGTCCCTGCATCCTTGTCACTTTCCGCCATGTTCACAGGTCGCACTGGCACCTCCTTAGGTGTGGTTTCTGTGGAACGTGAGCAGCGCACAAGCACCTTTTCAGGCCACTACTGCCCCGTGTCCTGCGTAGAAACCGATCCGCTTTGCTCACGCTGGATTCGGGGAATGCTCCGATATAACTGTGCTGCAGTGTACATGCAGCGCTATGTCAGCGGAACGCTCTGTTCAGATCCCGCTTTGTCGCCAGATGTTGTGGGCAGGCCCGTGCCTCGGGCCGCCCCGCACACGCACTCGCTCACACGCATCCACACAAGGAGACACGGGACACGTGTGTGTGCCTTACAGCGTCCTGGCATGGACGTTCTTTATTCTCAATGCGCATGCGCGGACCAGAACGAGGCTCGTGCATGCGCTGTTCATGCCTGCAACATCACAAGAGTGACAACCACTACGATGTTTGTTTCAAACTCCTGCTGGTTGGAGCACCAGGTAAGTTTCACTCCTGGATCTGTGCTTTTTTTGATACCTGCTCCAGTGGGACTCACTTTTCCCTTTGTTTATCCCAGGGTGGGAACGTAGACTATCCATGACGGTAATCTTTTTCTCATACACAAAAGAAGAAGCGAACATCTCAGTGTCCAGCCTCAGGCACAAAGTGTCTCTGCTTCTAGGCCCAAGTGGCTATGACCTCTATGCAGCACCGCAGATGAGGAAGCAGTGAAACCACTCATGTGCTCCACAACCAAGCACAACCATGCACAGGGCAGGCAAATGACATCCCAGGCCCAGCCCGACACAGCGCCACCTGCTGTCAGCCAAAATCAAATGACTCCAGCAGGCATTGGAGGTTCCAACACTTCTGTTAGACTGTCGATTGCAGCCGAAGGAAGGGGTTTGCTCCCCTAGTGGCCTGAAGGTTTCAGCCACATCCAGGGCAGAGACATGTCTTGCAGGCAAGGGTTGCACTGTATCAGCAGTTTTCACCACCCGATGAACAGTGGCCTTCTAAGCAAGAGCCTTGTCGCTTGCAAAGTTCCTGGGATGATTGACAGGTATTTGCAAAGGTTCACTGACAGTACCTCCTTCTGATTATCATGTTTACGCCCTTTGTTTTCTATGATATTATTTCAGTAATGAACCTATAGGTTTCTGCCCATGATATTGTTTCTTTAAACTGTTGCTGCACTTATAACACATGCACGATTGTTAAACATTTTTTTTACATTCTTCACAATTGCCACCTGTGATGTTTGGGGCCCCTCTTGCCTTCAGTTCGTGAAAACGGTCTGAGGACCCCTGAGGCACCGGTGGGTCCTTCAATATTAATGGATAGCAAAGGAATGAGGAACAGGCAGACGGAATTGGAGTAAAAGGAAGTGATAACAACGCTGGATGCTGGTCACCAGGAAAGGCAGCCGGAGCATGCGACTGCAAAGCGCACATTTAACATCTTGAATTAAGGGGACAGCAGCCAGCAAAGGCAGCCTATAAAGTGTGCATCACAAAGTACACATTTCATGTCATCAATTTAACTCGTTTCCTGCTGTGAAGTAAGACCGGTGACATGCCAACATGCATCCACAGAAACCTGCTCAGCAGGAATTCACGGGTATGCATGATCCAAACTAGGCTATTTAAGGTACCCACGTCTCACCTTAACCTTGGAAGAGTTAATGGTGGTTTTGGTAAGTTCCAGAAGCAACACAAGCAACTTGAAGCAATAGATAAATACACATATAACACAAGTAAACAAACTTGTAATATTTAAGTATTAAACTGAAGAAAGAATACCCCAACTAGAATACAAATAATCATAACTGCCCTATGTAGTTTTTGGGCTAAGAACCTATGAAAAAAGGCTAATTTAAGTGATTCTTTAAAGGCTGTACTGGTAGAAAGAGCTGACAAGAATTGGCAATGGCAACACAATTTTGTATAGGCATGGGATAGACATTTGCAGGAACTGCAGTGAGGGTACTAACTGGCCATTAATGGAAGCAGATGAAAAACGAAGTGAGTACCTGTGTGTATAACAGCAGTGACTAGCAAATTCGTATAGCTATATACAAGGCAAAAGTGTTGGCACCGGCAATGCTTGTTTTTTACAGAACTTCACAGAAGCACATGCATACTGTTTATAAATCAACACTCCACCCGAGACCAGCAGAGAGGGCAGGAACCCTTTCTCCGTCACCAGCGCCGACTCGCCCAGCCACCGTTCATCCCACGAGCTGCAGGAGCAGCTGTATTCACTCGTGCACACCGCTGTGCTCCATCCATCATATAGGTGAGATTGCCTACTCGCCTGAAAGCCTGAAAGTCCTCTTGGCCATATTCTATTACTAAGATCTGCCGACATTTGCTGCATTTTCTGTCTGTTTCAAAGCCTGTTGCCTGCTTCTAAAATGGCCCTCTGCCCTGCAGAGGAGGCTAGCGTTGTGTTGCTAAGCAACGTTGTGTTTATTTAAGTCACACATTTCCGCCGGAAGGCGGTAGTCGGCCTGCCTCTGCAAAGGCACGCCAAAATAAGGCCCTGTTGGCACCCCTGTTAGTGCACCGGAGCACGAGGTCGCCGAGCCCTGCTCGTGTAAGCACTACCCGACCTACATGTGAAAACAAAATCAAAATATCAAGGCTGAGTACCCCAAAAGGAAATACACCAAACACGGGTTACAAAGGAACATACAAAGTACTTTAATTTATACTGAATTCAGTTACAATGAACAGAACAAAATCAGATAGCTATTTACCCTCAGTGCAGCACAGCGAACTCCAGCGTGGTTCGGTGTGTTCAGTGAGAGACGCTGTACATTAGAATTCATTGCTCTTTTATACTATTTGCGAACACGATGTCCAACCCTACTTCGGGTTAATATTCCTCTAATACATTACTGATCTAGGGTTCATGCTGAGTTTGCATATCCACATGTAAGTAGTTTGCCTTTAATACATACGTCAACAAGCCTACATGGCAACTGTGTATTCTGGGATTTCCCATGCAGGTCTTCTCAAACATTAACACAATGTAGTTGAACAAGTGTTCTACGTTCAGTATTTGAATACATTGTTCTCAACATATGCTCGCGGATTAGTTTCATTGCACGAGTAATCCTTTACACACAGGTCAACGAAGGACAAGGTCTCAGTTCACGACCTCAACAAGTGGCCTGCAGGCAAGTTACATATTAGCTACATGCAGAGGTCAAGATGGCCATGTTTTATTTCGGAATGACATCGTCCACCATTTTAACTCACAGGGTGACTTTACAAAGCGAACCTAAAATGGCGGATTGACCTAAAATGACAGCTTACATTGATTTTAAGGTCAGGACCTTGCAGCACAGATTTCTTCGCAAGTGACTTACAAGCAGCTTGGCGTAGGCCAATATAGACATATTCATTGCAATAGGATGCACGATATACTGTCTCATTTGACAAACCCTCCTTTTGGCCTATGCCAAGTGCTAAACTACTTCTGATCTCCTTGCAAATAACTCCATGCATCATCGTCCATGCACCCTGAATCGCTGTCGGAAATATCTATTGCCATAAGGTCATTCGATAGAATTTCTTTCAACACATATTCTTTGGAAGTTTTATCTGGGGCATACACTTTATGTCCTATCGCTTGTGCACAACATCCCCCAGCAACAAACATATACTAGGTAGACACTGAATACAGCTACAAAGAAACAACAGAATTCCCAAAATAATCAGCAAGACCGAAAGTACATTCCAACCTCAAGATCGCAAGAAATCCCAGAACCAAGCGCTAAGATCCCAGTTTCCCTCAGGAACATGCACTTCTGAACTAAGGACGTGCAGATTCTGTATTGCCTTGAAGATAGTTGGGGAGGAATCTGGCACAAAAACACAGCAAGCGGACCCCACTAATTTACACACTCCACCACGTTCAGCCAGAATGACATCTAATGCCATCCGGTTCTGAAGTGCTACTAGTCTTATCGCCTTCTGTTCTAATGTCATATTATAGAGAATGTCCGGGGTCCGTTGATGGTTCTCTCCAGTACTCTCGCTAGTCTTCTGATATCTTTGGAATTCGCTATCTGCCCCCAAAATGGCACAACTGTTTTTGCTATATCTCCCAAGATTTGTGCTGGAGTGTCACCATTCTCGTCCCGCCGTGGACGAGCCTTTGAAACTTCTATTGTACTAGCTATAAACACCCCAGGTAACACAATCCCTAAATAACAGGTTCCCTGCCAATCCCTGGGCAACCATGGAAATGCTACATTACCGCAGACAAAGTAGACAGGTTTGCCTACATACAAAGGTCTGTTTTCTCCAGTCAAATTTGCAACATTGGCACAACCTAGAAAATCTCCCATTGACTGAGTGCCAATCCTCTGTATGCAAAAAGAAACTGAATCGGGGCTATGTTTGACAGTATAAGAAGGTGGCATCGCATCCTTATTGCCTATTGTAAGAGGATTCAATTCAGCACTACAGACAAGTTAACGCCTAGTCTAGAATACTGAATGAAAACCCTTATTGATATCTCTTTAGGTCCAGTTCATGCGTTCTGGATGACTACCCTTGTATAACACCCCTCTCTTGGAATCCCCCTGACCCCACTGAGCCAAGAAGTAATTCTGTTTTGCAAGTTTAAAAGGTTTATTTGATAATTTAAAATAGATATATATATCACGCTTTATAATAAATTAATAATTGAATAGCACACTTAATCTGATATGATAAAGATCAACAATGGAGAATCTGGCACTAGCACACTTCTTTATAATTACTAAGGAGTTGAGATGAAATGGATAAGGTAGCACACTGGTAAATAGGACAAAAGAAGAAAGTGGTACAAAATGCTTTATAGAGTTCAAATGGATGCAAGGTTGAATGAATGAAATACAGTATAGAAATACTCAATATGATTTCAACAAAACAATGTAATCACTTTTCTCTGGCAATCCCCTCCCCCCCTTGATGCAAGGCAAGGAAATGGAAGGAAAACACACAGTTCTCAGAAATGCAATCAACTGTAATTCAGTTCAATCCAGCAAGCTTTATACAACAGAAAACAGATAGGAGTTTTTGAAATCACAGGCAAATGCTTTGATAGGTGCTAGCAATGAATGAGAAATATGCTGGAAACGCTCTTAATTCCCTTTTAGAGGTTCAGGATGAGTGGTATCTAGTTAATATTAGTCCAGGCTCACACTAGCAATGATGCAGGGATAGTTAGCAGGTTAAACGAATTTCTGGCAAATGGAAGGCAAACAGCATCAGTTTTTACATGTGAAGAAATTGCAAATCGCGGTAAAATTCGCGGATGCGTGTTCCGCGATTGCGGTAAAACTATAAGAGCTAGGAATGCGGTTCTTGGTGCGATTCAAAGCTACGATTCTAAGCTATCAAATAAAAGTTATTGCAAGTCTCTAGCTCAAACGGTCGCGGAGATATGAGCGATTTAGTAAAGGTCGTTTTTGGTTTTGTAAATTTTAAACGCACACTTTTTCAAAATGACAAGTGACAAATTTTTGCAGCTTGCAACTAGAAATGACAGGTGACAGCTAGGAGGCAGTTCTACTTAGGTTAAATAGATTGAATTAGATGAATTTAAACTAAAAGATGTGTTCTGAGTTTTGCTAAGTACTCACAAGAGATTTTGAACAGGAAAGCGACTTGGTCACGGACTTCAGTCTGGTCAGGTCTTTCCGGATTCTGCTCACAGCGCCTGGTCTGGTCTCTGCTAGGCACAGCACTGCTTTCTCTCTAGTCTGGTCTCAGCTGGGCACAGCACTGCTTTCTCTCTGGTCTGGATAGATTGAAGTCTCTAGTTTGGCTTTCTGGAGTTTGATGGAGGTAAGTATGGATTTTTCCGGCAGAGCTTCCAGCGGCAGATGGATTTGGAAAAGCCTATCTGTCCTGTCTGTCTGCTTTTATGTGTTTAGAATGTGGGTGTGTTCTAGCATCACTGACCCTACCTCTCTCTCAGCTTCTAATTGGTCAGCTTTCATTCGTCCCCTTGATTGGGGGAATGAAATGAAGTGTCATCATGATGAGGTCTGTTTATGATACAGAGAACCCACCCCTGTCAACTTTACACACAATCTATATCTGACCTAAAAACATATTTGCACAGGTACACATTTGTTTAAAATTACATATACATGGTGTGGCTGAATTTAGCCATGTCTATGTCCAAATCTGCTCATTCTCGGAGCTTGCATTCAAAGAGTGTACATAATTGACTTTTTAACTGCTTTTCCAATTTCCGACATGGACCCAACTTTACATACATGTGTGCAGGGGGTAGGGACATTAACTGATGAAGTTTCAGATTTTTAACATGCACACATTTAGAGTAATATCCACTTTTCCGCTAAAACCCCCCTGAACATACCACCGGTTCCTACCACGTCTTAAACTGTGGGCAGAAAAATCACAAGAATTATGGTATCATTTATAAAATTTTCACATGTCCGCTCTATGAGTTATTCATCTTTTTAAAGTTATGTTCTGGCTCCAAAGGGGTGTGGTTTACCCTCAGCACAAGGTTGAATTTCTGGTTCTTTCCAGTTCTGCCAAGCCAGCTTGCTCTCACAGGCAGTGCTCCTCCCAGCTTCTCCAGGAGGAAGCCACTTTTTACGACGTCTGTAATAAAAAACCTTTGCCTGAGTGGAGAGGGCTTTGTTCACTCTCTGGCAGAGCACAGGAAATTCAATTATCAGATAGATGGCATATCCTTAGCCTGGGCAGCAAAAGGAAGGTTGGCCTGGGAACACAGTGGTGACTCAAGTTTCACTGCTGATGGGTAGTTGCTAGGCAAAATCAAGTTCCTTAAGCCAGACCTTCAGCTAACTTTTTGTTGCTTTTAAAATAACTTGTACTTTTACACATGCAGCTAGAATGCTGATTCTAAGTGCAAAACTATGACATTTCAACAGTTACAAAGGCATGTGACACCAAACATAGGTCACTCATTTAATTTAACATTTTCGATTTTGGTGGTTTTAAATCCAGTTGCAGTTAGGCTTAAGCTGCTGACTCCATAGCATTTTTGTTATAAGCATTGTTTTTGGGCTCTTCATTTCCCAGATTTTGTAGGCACACAAAACTCCATTCTGCCAAATGTCTGCTGGTGTTCAGTGAATATTTTGCACATGTTGCAATGTTTGAAAATAGGCATTTTGACTTGCCTTCAGAAACACAAGGGGGTTTTAAAACGCCGGCTTTTGGATAGTGGTGAGTACTGGTACTGCACTCATTTTTGGGATTTAAGAAATGAATTCCCCACACTTCTAGGTTGCATTTGGCAATCAGCATTGCCATTCCCAATGGTTTCAGACTACTGTGCGGGTAGTCCAATGGTGGTTTTAAAGCGCTTTGAAGCTAACCGGCGCTACTGTTTTTCCTTTGGCAACCCATTTCCCTCATGGCAACCCGGCCTTTCATTCTCGCACTGGTGGGTGGCAAGTGAGGCAACCATTTTAGTGTGCGCACAAACTGCGCAGCTTTCCTGGATTTCAGCGCACATGTGGGTTTTCCGCCATCTTGAATTTCCTAAGCCCACAGCACCAAATGTTGTAGCAGGGTAGCTTAAACGTGGGTCAGGACACCCAACAAGTCCCCCCCACGCGACTGCACTTTGAATTTGAGTCGATGGGGAGTCGCGTGCACAAGGGTTTTGACCCATGCACCGGTCTGTCCGCATAATCTTCTTCCTCTTCTGTAGATGGCACAGTTCAGCATCTTCTTCTCCATCCGGTACTGATCGATCGGTTCTCCTCGCCGGTCCTGATGGGAGTATTGGGCGGTCCACTGGGCCCATTGGATCTCCGTTCCCAGTCTCCGGATCGTCCTTCTTGGTCATCCTTCATGGTTTCATCTCTCCTAGGATGATAAAGCAAAAGCGGCAATATCTACTCATAGGCGATTTTTTCCACCACTGTTGAGATAGTGGGGCAGCATATGCATTTTATCATAACAAAACATTACATTCTTATTTTAATAAAAACAGTATGACTAAGAGACAGTTTCATACAATCACAGTATGTTAGAGACTAGATGTGGTATGTTTTATGATTGGAACTGAATTAGTCTGATACAGTACCCGCTAGGATTCCAGAGGATTCCTCCAGTTGTTGCAGAGTGTGCCTGGGATGGCAACATTTCAACTGGTTTATGTGGACCCACTTGTCTTCCCCCTCTGCCGAACCACCTTTGGGGATGCGGATCTTGTAGGCCACAGGGGAGATCTTATCGACGATCTCAAAGGGTCCCTTCCATGTAGGCAAAAATTTGCGCTGCTTGGCCTGGTTCCTTTGGAAGTTGTATAGATAGACCCGGTCCCCCACCTGATATTCCTTCCTGGAAGTTTTCAGGTCATAATGGGTCTTCATGCTATCAGCTGATCTTTCTAGATTCCGCTGAGCGTAAGCAAAAGCATGTTGAAGGTGTTTCCTTAAATTCTCCACATACTCATGAGTAGTGGAGGCATTTATTAGTGTCTGCTCTTGGGTCCTGTAGAGCAAATGCTGAGGAAGCACCATCTTGCGCCCAGTCATCAACTCAAATGGTGACATTTTGGTTGCAGATGAAGGGGTAGATCTGATAGCCATTAGGACCAGAGGTAATCGGATATCCCAACTTGGCCCAGAATCTGCCACAAACTTCTTTAATATGCTCACAATTGTCCGGTTATATCTCTCTACTGCCCCAGAAGAAGCTGGTCTATAAGCAATATGCAGCTTTCTCTTGACCCCCAGTATCTCCCACATCTTTGTCATTACTTCACTGGTGAAGTGGCTACCTCTGTCTGACTCAATCCTTTGAGGTAGACCAAAACGGGAAAAGATGTGGTTAATCATCAAGGCCGCTGCAGTTTCTGCCTTGCAATTTGGGGCTGGGAGACATTCCACCCACTTGGTAAACAAGCATGTCACGGTCAACATGTACTTATTCCCCCTAGCCGAGCGAATCACAGGGCCTACAAAGTCGATTTGTAAATCTGACCATGGCAGTGTCATTCCCCTCTTTTGTAAAGGCGCCCGGTGCGTGAGGGATGATGGCTGAAATTGTGCACACACAAGACACCCCTTCAAGTATTGGTCGAGGTCCTGCCCCATGTGTGGCCAGTAGGCAACCTCTCTTAAGATTTCCAATGTTGTGTGAAACCCCCTGTGACCGGCCGTGGCCGCATCATGGGCGTGACTTAACATCAGGCTTCGGAATGAGGTAGGAACCACCCACTGATCGTGGCCAGCTTTGGATTTCCTTACCAACAAACCGTCTTGGATTCGGAACATTTTTGGACATTTCATCAACACTCTTAGGTCCTCTTTCCCAATGTAATCGGTATCCGTCAGGGGAAAGTTCTCAGGGTCCTCAAGGTGCTGGTAAAATTTACCAATTATTGGATCCCCCTTCTGAGCGGTGATCAAATCAGCATCAGGGGTCTCCTTACTCCATTGTGCCATTGAGAGGTCGTTGTGAGCATTTGTCTGGGACCTAGTGATAGCAGTGACCTGGATTTCCCCCAAAAGGGACTCAATCTCAATTAGATCCCCTTGGATGGCCCCGGTTTTGGCCAGCTGATCAGCTAAGTCATTTCCAGTTTTGTCTGGTCCCTCTACTTTGGAATGACCCTTGATCTTTTTCCAGTAGATGGTCACCCCATTCGATGTGACCAGATCATCAATGTTTTGGATCAACTTCCCATGTTTCAAGGGTTTGTTGTTAGCACATAACATGCCTCTGGTTTTCCAATTTACCAGGTGTTCCACGAACCCGTTCCGTACATAATCCGAATCTGTGATTATGACCAGTTCGTGGAGTTGATGTTGGACAGCAGTGAGGATGGCCTGATGCACAGCCATCAATTCTGCCACCTGACTACTTCGGGGACCAATTTTGTATCCAGCGGAGGGTTCTGGGGACTCATTCACCCATGCATTCCCTACGCCAGCCACCAGTTCTTTCTCCCCGTTGGTGTCAACATGGTAAGAGCATCCATCCACATACACAGTGGGCATTCCCTCACACTTGTCTTCTTCAAAGACTTTGTGTGGGGAATTAAGGTATGCCTCCATGTTGTCCTTGATTTTTAGACTTTCGTCCTCGAGACAGTTTTCTCTGGCACAATCATGCAAGTCAGCCAGACCTTGCGCGAGGGGACTCTTCTTGTTTTGGCCATATCGGACCTCCACAGGAAAGCCTTGCATTGACAGAATCCAGGAAGTAATTCGGGAATTACTCACATTTCCGGCCCGGATTCTGTCACTTTGGAGATATTGCAGAGGCTGGTGTGGAGTCTCCACTATGATGTGTTCCCCCTGGATAAACGGGCGGTAATTCTTCAATGCCCACACCGTTGCCAGGAGTGCCTTCTCGCAATCGTTGAATTTTTCCTCCACAGAGGATAAAGTTTTGCTCGCATAGGAGATTACTTTATTGACCTTGTCATGCTTTTGATATAATACTGCCGTCAAGCACGTATTAGAGAACCCTGTCTCCAGGAAGAACTCCTTGTTTCTGACCGGGTAAGCTAGACAAGGCGCTTGTGAGAGGCTTCTCTTGAGTTGTCTTACTGCCTCGGATTGTTCTGGACCCCATTCCCACTTGACCCCCCCCTTTAGGAGATGAATCAGGGGTCTGGTGATCTCTGCGTAGCCCTCAATGAACTTTCTGCTGTAATTAGTCAGTCCAAGGAGGCTCCTTAGTTCCCGCAGAGTTGTGGGGTCTTTCAGTTTCTGAAGTGCTTCCACTTTCTTTTCCTGGGGACAGAGACCCTGAGGAGTAATCTCATGCCCCAAGAAATTAACACGGGTTCTACACCACTGTGCTTTCTGAAAGGAAAGTTTTGCTCCGGCGGCTCTCAACTGGGCCAGAACATAACGGATCTCCGCTATGTGTTCCTCCACAGATGAACTTTTGATGAGGACATCATCTACATAAGCCAGGTTACCCCTCGCACCCAGGTCGGGCATGGCCTTGTGTAGAAAAATGTTGAATTCATTGCCGGAGTTGAGGTATCCGAAGGGAGTCCGGGTCCATGTGTACTGCTGGCCCCCAAAGGTAAAAGCCAGCTTGTATTGGTCCTCCCTACTGACAGGCACGGTCCAGTATCCATTGGTCAGGTCTATTGCAGTGAATACCTGTGACCCCTGAATCTGGGCCAGCCCTTGGTCAATGTAGGGAAGAGGCCATCGGGAAGTGTGGACCCGTTTGTTGAGCTCCCTGAGGTCAGCGCAGAGTCTCCACTGGCCGTTTGGCTTCAATATTCCCAGCACCGGATTATTGAAGGTGCTGTGGACTGGACGGATTATTCCCCGGGACTCAAGGTTCTTAATTATTTCAGTAAGGGACTCCATTGATGCGAGAGGCAAGCGATATTGCTTCACAAACACAGGAGTCATGCCAGGGTCTGTGGGGATTGTTGTTGTATGGATGTCAGTGCGACCACAGTCATATGAGTCTACCGCAAAGAGATCTTGGAAATCCAAGAAAACTTGTTTCAACTTTTGCTTTTGTTCCAGAGTCACACAGGCATCAGCTAGGTTGACTCTCTCTTCCACCATCTGCCTGAAGCCTGGAAAGACTTCTGGTTTGGCTATCTCCGCGGCCTCCTCCAGCTGGGTGGAGAAGTCCCTGGTCAGAGTGCTGATTTGGACCGGAGGCTTCAGGTGGGCAAGGTAGCCTTCATGAACCTGGAAAATCACCTCCTCCCTCCTGAAGTCACAAGTCACATCTTCCTTACCATAGGGGCAGGAAGTGTACACCAGGAAGTTCCCCCCATGCCGGGTAAAAATCCTGTCTGGTGTTGTATGGTCATCACTGTCACTGTCAAAACAGTCCTTGGGGATTGGTCCTAACAGTTCATTTACTAAGTCGATGGAAAAATGTCGGTCATCAACCGCCATTCCAATAATGGTGCCTGCGGCTAGAGTAATACTCTTTAAGTCGCTGTTATCCACCTCTATTAGAATGGGGTCATGTTCTATGTTGACTAATGGAGTCGGGTTTACCCCCAACCCTTGCTGTTGGAAAGAAGCATTTAGATGTATGTAAGCATCAGGGTTTTTCAACTCTTGTCCCCTTTTAACTTTCACTTCCAGGGAGAATTGTCGGGTCCTTTCTGGGATGGTGACTTCCTCTTTAACCTGAATTTCAACTGCATAAGGTAGCAATTGAGCTGACCTAAATGCTTTTTCTGGATCATCAAAGCCCATGGGATTATCCGCTAATCGGGACCAAGCTTTGAAGTTTATTAGGTCCAAA
Source organism: Ambystoma mexicanum (assembly GCF_040938575.1). NCBI lineage: Eukaryota > Metazoa > Chordata > Amphibia > Caudata > Ambystomatidae > Ambystoma > Ambystoma mexicanum. The sequence goes on from NC_090937.1 coordinate 437,023,177, forward strand.
CTAATGGCAAAGCGATTGAGAATGTCACTGCCTAAGTAAAAGGCGGCAGTGACGTCTCGCACGACCCAACAATTATGGACTATGCTCTTGTTGCCAATGGAAATTTTGAGCATACACCTGCTTGGCAGGAGATGTTTTGAATTGGGTGCTTCCAGGTCCATTTCCCATTTGTCTATCAGTTTGAAGGTGGGAATGGCTGGATCTTTTGGGAGTTGGCGGAACATGGCTTCGCTGATGAAGCTCTTACCGTTGTTCACACACACTCGAGCGAGAACAGAGTCCTTCCCATCATTTAACTGAACAGGGATGAACAACTGCTCTCCAATTTGCTGAATATCAGCCAGGCTCTGAGCTGATTTCACATCTTTCTGGACTATAGGAGTGGGAGTTTCTGATTGTGGATTAGTATAGAATTTCAAAGTGTTTCCTTCCAGCGTGGAGTACCACTTTAGACTGGAAGGAAGGTTGATTTTCAGAAATAGAGAGGACCCCCCATCACCAGTCTGTTGTCCTACTGCTATTACTGTCACGTCTGGAATCTGGTTGTTCTGGAAGTGAAATTCTACTTGGTCAGATTTTTGTTCAACCATGTGGCAGGTGCCGTTTAAACTAACATGGTTGACACTCTGTTTTAATTTTATGGGTCGGCTAGTCTGAGTCCAGAGGACCTTGTTTACGCAATCTATTAGGGGTGACAACCTTCTCAGGAGGTCATTCCCTAGTAAACAAGGGGTGCCCTCTGGGGTCACAACTATGACCGGGTGTTTCAACTTATGTCGCCCGATCTTAATGTCCAAGTCTGCAGTCCCCTCAACGGGAATTTCCTTCCCGTCAAAGTTCTGCAGTTGTCCAGGAAGAGAGGTCAGAGGAATTTGGTAATTCTCTCCCCTTCCTGCATTCAGTTCATCAAAGGCCCTTCTGGACAGAAGGGTAGCTTGAGATCCAGTGTCCACCAGTGCCGAGATTGTACCCTGCCCCTGTACTTGTACCGGGGCATAATATCTTCCCTCCTTCTCCTCAAGGGGGCACAGATAATGTACATTTTTGGACAACTGGTGGGCTAATTTTCTGGTTTTGGACATCGCTAGCGAGGAGATTTGGGCAGAATTCTGTGGAGAGTCTTGGGAATCTGAAAGAAAAAATTTTGCAACTGGAGATCAGAGCCATTGTGGGTTCCCCTGGTTCCGGTTCTGGGCCGCCCCCCCCTTTTTGGAGGCAGTCACCAGGATGGGTTTGAACCAGGGGGTTTTCTTGCTGTTTGTTCTGGGATGAGATAGTGGGCGGCGGTAGCTCAGTCTCCACATCTCCCCAGTCTGGATTTGCATCCCTAGGGACCCATTTTTCTTTGGGAGGAGTTCCCCCCTCTCTGAAGGAGAAGATCCTTTTCCCAGGATCCTCTGAGGATCCCTCTCCCTCAAATTGGAAGATCTGTACCTCCTCCTCAAACTGAGTCTGTTTGGGTCTTTTGTTTCTCCTACCCCCCCTCTGCTCCTTAGGAGGCAGACTTTCAGGGGCAAGAGATTTTGTTTCCGGTTCCTGGGTTGCTAGGGGCTGTTTACAAGTGAGGAAGGAAGCTTCCTCCAAGGCTTTACACCCCCCTTCCCCTTGTGCCTCCTCCCTGGGAACCGGTGAGTTATCGGGGTGCTGCCCCCGTCATTGTTCTGGAGCACCAGGTCCAGAGTTGGGTGCGTTCTGCGCCGGCATGCTGATCTGAGGGTTCTGCTGAGCCCTCAGTATGTGACCCATATCCTGCGCCATGTTTTGGACCTGGCGCTCTAACTGGGAAACCCGCTCAGGCTGATACGGGACCCTGTTTTCTCCCCTGGGCTGATCCCGGGAAGGGTAGCTGTCCCTCCTCTGGTAATACCCCGGGTTGGGAAGATTTGGGTACCCCTCCACCCTTGGCCTCCCCTCTCCCGGATTCAGTGGTCTGGGCTCAGGGAATTGGGGAAAGAAGGATGGATGGTTTTGGGGCTGAAAGTCGGGTGGATATCTGGGGAAAAAGTTCTGCCCAGGGTTTGGTAAATTTCGGCCCTCCTGTGGGAAGTTTGGAGGGAAGTTCCCTGGGTTAGGTGCTTGTCTGGATCCCCCCCCTTGGGCTGGAGGAGTCCACACATAACCCAGGATGGGTCGATTACCTTTGTAGCGAGGACTTACATAGTCAGGAGAGCGAGGGACCCCATTTGTGGGGCTGCCTCCCTGGCTCCCTGTCTGCGACTGGCCCGAGGACCTTCTGGGCCTAGCATTATTAGGTGCAGGTAGGTTTTTAGGCCCCCCCATCTCCAAATCCAAAACGGGGGTGACCTTTACCTCTGCCACCTTGGCAGCAGAAGGGGTGCTGTTGGCTTTGGGGTTTTTCTGGGCATTGCTTTTATTTTCTATGGGCTTCTGCACCTCATAGATCCGGGTAGCCTGTTCAATGACCCAGTCTAAAGATCTTTTCTCATGAAAATCTCTCACGAGCTGGGTCATTATATATTTGGGCAAGGCATGGAAAAATGTATTAATAAATTCCCTGCTATCCGTGCGCACCCTTCTTGTGGTCTGTGCAAAAGCACGCTTTAACTCCTGCACAAATTCTTGTGGGGCCTGATCCTCCCCACATTGCAAATTGTAGGCTGCCTTGCGAGCCTCTTGAGGATTTCTGTGAACAGAAAAATGTTTCAGGATGGCCGCCTTATATGTGGACCATCTTAAATGATTTTGGTCCTCCAGCCCCGCAAAGAAACTGGAGTATTCCGGGGAGAAGGTCCACTTTACATATTGAATACAGCTTTGGCTGTCCTTCATATGGAAAGTCTCCATCATTTGCTCAAACAACTCTAAGTGCTCCCAAACAGAATACTTAGCGTTCTTATGGTAAGGCGTGATGACGCTCCTGATCGCCTTAATCTGCTTTAAAGGGTCCTTAAGCAAGGCCCTTTTTGTCTTATTGGCCCTTTTGGTCCGGGTAACCCTGGTCCAATCGTCCTCGGACTCAGAGGCACTGCTCCCAGAGGTTCCCGTCTGTTCTTCCAGGTTTTCCCGGATTCTGCGAGCCTGGGAATGGCTGGCAGAATGTGGGGACCTGGTCTCCTGTGTCCTGCGCAGTTCAGAGGAGTCTTCAGATTCCTCCTTGCTGCCAGGATTTGATGGGTACCCCCTCCACTGACCTAACTGGGCAGAGGTTTTCAGGATGCCCTTAATGGGCCTACTCTCCTGGGGTTCCCCACTGAACTGTATTGTACTTGGGTGCCCATACCCGGATGCCCACCCCTCCATTCCTGGGTGGTACTGGCCTATGAGCCCCATACTCTTAGCTGGATAGTAATCTGCCATCCCTGTGGCCCTCTGCTCATGTGCGCCAGGGAACATGGGGGTGGCAGAGTCCAGGGACTGAGAGGTATGAGGGCCTCTGGTACTAGGGCTCCTGAGGTTATGCTCCGGAGTTTCCCTTTCCCAGCGAACCTCATCTCTATCCGCCCCTGCTCCCTGTTGCAATGCAAGAGCCTGCATTTGTGCTTTCAGTTCCTCTGTTAAGGCCTTACTCGACTCTATCAGTTTCTCCTGCATCGCTACCTGTTGCTGGAGCCTATCATTGTGTTGACAGAGGGCCTCATTCTCCCTCTGTGCTTCCTGGTTGGTCCTGGAGAACTGGGCCAGTCTTTGCTGCAGGAGGTTTACCTCCTGGGCAATGTCCCTATTGGCCTGCTCCTTTCTTGCTAGAGCATCTTCCACCCTTCTGGTGTGCTCTACCAAGTTCTGGTTTTCTTTTTGGAGATCACCCAGCCCCTGGTGGGCCAGGTGATTTTCTTCCATTTTTCTTTTTAAATGGCAGACTTCCTGGCCTAAGGCGTCTCTTTCCTGACTAAGAGCCTGCATTTGTGCCGCCAGGTCGTCCCTTTGCCTTTGGAAGGCACCAGCTTTCTGGCGCTCCTGATCAAACTCTGCCTGGGTATCCAGGTCTTTCAGAATCAGTTTATTGCTCTCCTCCTTCACTCTATCTAGGTGGCCTTGCAGGGTGACTACCTGCTCAGCACATGCCCTGTTGAAGTCTAGCTGTTGCTCCAGCTTTTTCTGGCTTTGCAGTAGGGAGTCCAAACCTTCTTGGTGTTCCTTCTGCAAGGCCAGAAATCTGGTATCCTGTTCTGACTTTTCCTTTTGCAGCACATCCATATCCTCCTTTATTTTAGTGATGTACTGTCTGGTCTCATTTTCTGACTCCTGGCTCCTCTGCAGCCTCTGCTCAGAAGAGACCAGGTCAGATTGGACCTTCTCTAACACCATCTGTTGCCTATTTGCCAGATTTTGGCTTTCAGCACATCTATCCTGCATGTCTCCCATATATAGGTACAGGTATGCTGCTATCCTGGCGATCTTATTGTGTTCCTCTTTGGCTTTAGGAGCCATATATAGTTCACTCAGGGCCACATGTAAGGGACCCTGATCTCTATATATATCTGACCCTGTTTCAGTGACCTGTTGTGTGATGGCCTGCAACCACACATCCTGGCCCTGTTCGGTCCATTCACCTCTCACAAATAGCTTATGCAAGAGGTGCTCTCTGGCTATTTTCATGTCTACTAAGGTCGTCATTCTAGAGATTGGTCTCTGTCCTGACTTACAGAAGTTTGTGTTTTATTTTTGCAGAACAGAACTTTTCTTGGAGTGTCCCTTTTGAGGAATGCTTCACAGCGTAATGCAGCGTGGTGATCCGACCGGATGTATGTATCCCGTCAGTTAGCACACTGTATTAAGCTGCACAAGTGGTAAATCTAACCCAACGTCTCGGCTCGAGCCCCCAATTTGTAAGAGGATTCAATTCAGCACTACAGACAAGTTAACGCCTAGTCTAGAATACTGAATGAAAACCCTTATTGATATCTCTTTAGGTCCAGTTCATGCGTTCTGGATGACTACCCTTGTATAACACCCCTCTCTTGGAATCCCCCTGACCCCACTGAGCCAAGAAGTAATTCTGTTTTGCAAGTTTAAAAGGTTTATTTGATAATTTAAAATAGATATATATATCACGCTTTATAATAAATTAATAATTGAATAGCACACTTAATCTGATATGATAAAGATCAACAATGGAGAATCTGGCACTAGCACACTTCTTTATAATTACTAAGGAGTTGAGATGAAATGGATAAGGTAGCACACTGGTAAATAGGACAAAAGAAGAAAGTGGTACAAAATGCTTTATAGAGTTCAAATGGATGCAAGGTTGAATGAATGAAATACAGTATAGAAATACTCAATATGATTTCAACAAAACAATGTAATCACTTTTCTCTGGCAATCCCCTCCCCCCCTTGATGCAAGGCAAGGAAATGGAAGGAAAACACACAGTTCTCAGAAATGCAATCAACTGTAATTCAGTTCAATCCAGCAAGCTTTATACAACAGAAAACAGATAGGAGTTTTTGAAATCACAGGCAAATGCTTTGATAGGTGCTAGCAATGAATGAGAAATATGCTGGAAACGCTCTTAATTCCCTTTTAGAGGTTCAGGATGAGTGGTATCTAGTTAATATTAGTCCAGGCTCACACTAGCAATGATGCAGGGATAGTTAGCAGGTTAAACGAATTTCTGGCAAATGGAAGGCAAACAGCATCAGTTTTTACATGTGAAGAAATTGCAAATCGCGGTAAAATTCGCGGATGCGTGTTCCGCGATTGCGGTAAAACTATAAGAGCTAGGAATGCGGAGATATGAGCGATTTAGTAAAGGTCGTTTTTGGTTTTGTAAATTTTAAACGCACACTTTTTCAAAATGACAAGTGACAAATTTTTGCAGCTTGCAACTAGAAATGACAGGTGACAGCTAGGAGGCAGTTCTACTTAGGTTAAATAGATTGAATTAGATGAATTTAAACTAAAAGATGTGTTCTGAGTTTTGCTAAGTACTCACAAGAGATTTTGAACAGGAAAGCGACTTGGTCACGGACTTCAGTCTGGTCAGGTCTTTCCGGATTCTGCTCACAGCGCCTGGTCTGGTCTCTGCTAGGCACAGCACTGCTTTCTCTCTAGTCTGGTCTCAGCTGGGCACAGCACTGCTTTCTCTCTGGTCTGGATAGATTGAAGTCTCTAGTTTGGCTTTCTGGAGTTTGATGGAGGTAAGTATGGATTTTTCCGGCAGAGCTTCCAGCGGCAGATGGATTTGGAAAAGCCTATCTGTCCTGTCTGTCTGCTTTTATGTGTTTAGAATGTGGGTGTGTTCTAGCATCACTGACCCTACCTCTCTCTCAGCTTCTAATTGGTCAGCTTTCATTCGTCCCCTTGATTGGGGGAATGAAATGAAGTGTCATCATGATGAGGTCTGTTTATGATACAGAGAACCCACCCCTGTCAACTTTACACACAATCTATATCTGACCTAAAAACATATTTGCACAGGTACACATTTGTTTAAAATTACATATACATGGTGTGGCTGAATTTAGCCATGTCTATGTCCAAATCTGCTCATTCTCGGAGCTTGCATTCAAAGAGTGTACATAATTGACTTTTTAACTGCTTTTCCAATTTCCGACATGGACCCAACTTTACATACATGTGTGCAGGGGGTAGGGACATTAACTGATGAAGTTTCAGATTTTTAACATGCACACATTTAGAGTAATATCCACTTTTCCGCTAAAACCCCCCTGAACATACCACCGGTTCCTACCACGTCTTAAACTGTGGGCAGAAAAATCACAAGAATTATGGTATCATTTATAAAATTTTCACATGTCCGCTCTATGAGTTATTCATCTTTTTAAAGTTATGTTCTGGCTCCAAAGGGGTGTGGTTTACCCTCAGCACAAGGTTGAATTTCTGGTTCTTTCCAGTTCTGCCAAGCCAGCTTGCTCTCACAGGCAGTGCTCCTCCCAGCTTCTCCAGGAGGAAGCCACTTTTTACGACGTCTGTAATAAAAAACCTTTGCCTGAGTGGAGAGGGCTTTGTTCACTCTCTGGCAGAGCACAGGAAATTCAATTATCAGATAGATGGCATATCCTTAGCCTGGGCAGCAAAAGGAAGGTTGACCTGGGAACACAGTGGTGACTCAAGTTTCACTGCTGATGGGTAGTTGCTAGGCAAAATCAAGTTCCTTAAGCCAGACCTTCAGCTAACTTTTTGTTGCTTTTAAAATAACTTGTACTTTTACACATGCAGCTAGAATGCTGATTCTAAGTGCAAAACTATGACATTTCAACAGTTACAAAGGCATGTGACACCAAACATAGGTCACTCATTTAATTTAACATTTTCGATTTTGGTGGTTTTAAATCCAGTTGCAGTTAGGCTTAAGCTGCTGACTCCATAGCATTTTTGTTATAAGCATTGTTTTTGGGCTCTTCATTTCCCAGATTTTGTAGGCACACAAAACTCCATTCTGCCAAATGTCTGCTGGTGTTCAGTGAATATTTTGCACATGTTGCAATGTTTGAAAATAGGCATTTTGACTTGCCTTCAGAAACACACAGAGTGGTTTTAAAACGCCGGCTTTTGGATAGTGGTGAGTACTGGTACTGCACTCATTTTTGGGATTTAAGAAATGAATTCCCCACACTTCTAGGTTGCATTTGGCAATCAGCATTGCCATTCCCAATGGTTTCAGACTACTGTGCGGGTAGTCCAATGGTGGTTTTAAAGCGCTTTGAAGCTAACCGGCGCTACTGTTTTTCCTTTGGCAACCCATTTCCCTCATGGCAACCCGGCCTTTCATTCTCGCACTGGTGGGTGGCAAGTGAGGCAACCATTTTAGTGTGCGCACAAACTGCGCAGCTTTCCTGGATTTCAGCGCACATGTGGGTTTTCCGCCATCTTGAATTTCCTAAGCCCACAGCACCAAATGTTGTAGCAGGGTAGCTTAAACGTGGGTCAGGACACCCAACACTATTGGAGCCATTTTAAAGGAAATCAAAGATTGGAAAGGATGAGACAGTCTATCAGAAGGCCTAATAGCAGCAACGTTAGGTTTACTCCTGTTTCCGAAAAGCGAGCATCCCAGGGGAGTCAAAACACGTTTCTCAAAACTATTCAAGTTAGTGCCGTCAAAGTTCCCTGAGATGCTATCATTCCAACGGCCAAAGAACAGTGCACTAAGAGAAGCATAACAAGCAGTTGTCAAAGGTAAAGGATGAATATACCAACCTAGCCCCTTATCCCCGTGTTGCGGTAAATGTGAGCAGACCCAACAGTTAGACTTATTAAAAATGGCATGCGTAGCATTCATGATAAGTAGCAGAGTATTATTGTGGTACCTTTGTCTATGCTGAGAGTCCCTAGGAGACAGAGTATGCAAATGTACAAAGGGAGTAGGAACACTAGGTACATTTTCAGTAGGCAACAAGGATTCTAAAGGATGCGTTTCCTCGAGGTACCACAATCCTAAGACATTGACTATTATAAAACCAAATATCATTATAAAAACACAGCAATACGTTTTCGGAGCCCAGGTGCATTGTCCATTGTCCCGGTTGGTCACACCATCATTTACAAGTCCCATACGAGCGGTGGCAGGCATTGAAGTCTTCAAATGGAAACCCTCAATGTTCGTTGCTGGCCACCTCCCGGCCACGCAACTTCTTTGTCCTTCCACAACCCTAGCCAAGAGAAACCCCTTTCTAAAATTTGGGCAAAAACAAGCCCTCGATGATCCTTTTCTTCTTCGAATGCACAGCGAACCGTGCCGTAAGTCTATCAGATGCATAGCAAAACCGTGCCGTGAGTCTATTTTCTTGGACGCAGATTGTACCTTGCTTTTCCCGGTACTGATTGATCCGGAAACAATGTGTCGTCACTTCCCGTTGGAAGCAACGTATCAGAGACAAGTGAAGATGCCGAATTTGAAACAGCAAGTTTCCGGATGCAAAAGTTTTGTAGAGTGTGGAGACAAAATGGCTGCTTCCCCAAGCCTCACAGGCTCAGAAAGATTCTCCGACACACTCTCAGCGCTATCTACTGCTTTGGGATCCTTGGTTGCAGCATTAGTGAGGGGTTCTGTTTCTTCTGTATCGTGTGGCACTGGGTGAGGAAGTTTCTTGACGTGCGACGCGTGGATCCAGTTCTTTCTTCCAGAAACCCGCACCACTGTTTGGGTGACCAACATGACTTGGAACGGGCCCCGCCAGTGAGGTGCAAGGCAGGAAGAGTGCTCAAATGCCTTGATGAGCACCCAGCTTCCAGGCCGTATGCTGTGGCCCGGGCCCTCGTATCGCACAGGTAAAGCCTCTCGTACCTGGTGATAAATAAAATACAGGTTTTTAGTCAACTGGCTGCAATAATCTGAAAGTAATAGATTTTCAACATTTCTTAACGATCTACATTTAGGAAGGTGCCAAATATTGGCAGGTCTCCCCATTACCACCTCAAATGGAGAGAGACCTGTCTTAGTTTGAGGGGTTGTACGCATGGATAAAAACTTGCTCTTGATGATACCATTGTGCCTTTCTACTAGTCCGGCACTCTGAGCGTGTCTGGCCAATGGAACCGTTTGTCAATCTGCAATGCCGCACATATCTGCAGAATTACAGCAGCGACAAAAAGTGGACCATTGTCCGACCAGATGACTCTTGATAGCCCGAACCGTGGGAAGTACTCCTTTAACATGGTTTTCGCAGTAGTCATGGCTGTAGCATCTTTGACAGGGAAAGCCTCAACCCATTTGCTAAAGGCACAGATGACCACTAGCACCTACTTCATATATTGCACCATTCCATTTCAATAAAATCAAAGTGGATAACTTCAAAGGGGACAGAGGGTGGCCCAAATCTACCCCTTGGAGTTGCTGTCCCCTTTCCCGCATGGTGTTGTAGGCAAATCATGCAACCCTGAACATAGCGCTGGATAATTTTCGAAATTTTGTCATTTGCCCAAACTTTCTCTAACATGTTTGTTACTTTCTGGGCACATACATGCGTAGGACCATGGGCCATGATGAGCATCATCATTACATAGGCGTAAGGGAGTAGCCATTTCCCTTCAACTATGTCCACCCAACACCCGTCATCATCAAGTTTCCCCAAGCCTTCAGCCCACCTCTTGGATTCTTCTAACGTGGCATCAGCTTGGATATCCCGTACAGACCCAACACCCTCGTCCATTGCAAAGGCATTTACAGTCTCCCTTGAAACATACATCTCTGTAGAGAGATCGGTAGCAGTTTGTCTAGCTATTTGATCAGCAAAAGCATTCCCTTTTCTTATGTCATCTGTAATCTTTCGATGTGCTGCACATTTCATAACAGCTAACTGAATAAGGAGCGCAAGCGCTGAGAGTAGTTGTACTATTAGGGAGCCATGTTGGATTTTAGTGCCATGTGAAGTTAAGAACCCTCTCTCTGACCAAAGTCATGAACCACCCCAAAGGCATACTGACTATCAGTATATATGTTTACTGCAAGCCCTTCAGAAAGTTCGGAAGCTCGGGTCAATGCTATAATCTCTGCGGCCTGCGCAGAGTTATGTGTGATTCTCTTGGTTTCCACTACCGTGCTAAATGTGGTGATTGCATAAGCAGCTGTGGATGTACTCCGGAAGTTTGAAGCAGGAGCCATCACAAAACAGCTCTTCTTGTGGATTATCCAAAGGAGTGTCTTTCAAATCAATTCTACCCTTTGTCTCTTGTTCGGTAGTATACAGACAGTCATGTGACTCTTCATCGCCGCAAGTAGTATCTTGCGGGAAAGGTAGGAGTTCAGCCATATTAAGAACACAACACCTCTTAATTTGGATGTGAGGAGCAAACAAGATCAATTCATATCTCGTTAACCGTGCGGAAGTGAGGGGTTGCATTTGGGTTTGGTTCAGTAGAACATCTACAGAGTGAGGCACCATTAGGGTTAGATCATGGCCTAGGACCATTCCCTCACTCTGTTTTACAGACGCAGCACAGCAGCGACAGCTCGCAAACATCTTGGCAAAGCGCATGCTACAGGATCAAAGGCGGAAGAAAAGTAACCGCACAGCCTATTCTTCCCTCCATGTTCCTGCGTTAATACAGCCAAAGCACATCCATCACATTCATGCACAAACAACACAAATGCCTTTTCATAGTTTGGAGTGCCCAAAACTGGTGCAGAGCATAATGCAGTCTTGAGCAAGTCAAGCGATTGCTGGTGTTCCGCGTTCCACGGCAATGGCGAAGAAATGCCCTTCCTTGTCAAAGCCAACATCGGTTTGATCACTAGTGAAAAGTTTGGGATCCACAACCTACAGTAAGAAGCCATACCTATGAAGACTCTAACTTCCTTCTGTGTATTTGGGACAGACATGCCAGAAATATGTTTTATTCTTTCAGGTGTCAATCTTCTTCCCTCCTTTGACAGGAGATAGCCTATATAGGCGACCTCCTGGCAACAATATTGAAACTTTTTAAGTGAAGCTTTGTGACCATGCTTAGCTAGATGAGTAAGCAATAACACAGTGCCCTCTTTACAGGCGCTCTCAGAATCAGCAGCTAAAAGCAAGTCATCAACATACTGAAGCAATGTACAAGTAGAGGGCAATTTAAGGGTATCAAGCTGCTCTTTCAAAGCCCTACTGTAGATGCTAGGACTCTCTGTGTACCCTTGAGGTGCACGAGTGAATGTGAACGAGCGTCCCCCTAAAGTGAACGTGAACAAGTATCTACTATCCTTGTGTATAGGAATACTCAAGAAAGCATTCTGTAGAACCACAACACTGAAGTAAGTAGCTGTAGCTGGAATCATGGTTAATATTGTCGTCACATCAGGCACAATTGGAAATTGCAGAGCGACGACTTTATTAATGGCACGTAAATCAATTATGAAACGGCATTATCGCCTTTCCTTTACACTGGTAAAATCGGGCTATTGCACAAACTTCCTGAAATTTCCTCAATCACCCCGCGATGCACAAAATCGGAAACAATGCATTTCAAAGCTCGCTCGCCCTCAACAGAAATCTTATACTGGGGAATGAGTGGCAGCTCAATTCCATATTTTAAAACTATCTTAACAGGCTCAATCTGTAAAACACCGACATTGTTATTGTCAACAGCCCATAAGCTCTCTGGTACATTAATTAATTCTGGCGGCAAAGCTCTAATCAAGAATTGTGAGACAGAAAATTGCTGTGGTGAAATCGTCAAGCGCATTCCATCAGAAGAACAATAAATCACTGCATTTAGTTCTTTTAACAGGTTCAACCCCAGCAAATTCTCTCCACAATTCGAAGTCAACAGAAATGGACAGTGGTCCGTAAAGGGACCCAAAGAAATGGGTACCGGCGAAGAAACTGGACAAACGACTGGCGTGCCAGAAAACCCTACAGAAACATTGGTTTGCCCTGACAATGGAATGTTTGGAACCCGTGAATGATCAATGGAACACTTCTGTACTCCAGTATCTATCAAAAACTGATGTTTCCTATTTCCCACCACCATTTCAACGTAGGGACCTTTCTGATTGACGGGAATAGGTGTAGGTTCCAAACCCTGCTTAGGGCAATCCTAACGAAACAGAATATCATCAAAAGGATGCTCCTCAGATAAATATGCAGCAGAAGGATGATCAAATATGTTCCTAGTATCCACACTCAGAATCTGATTATCCTGTGAAAAAGGTTGCTGAGGATTCTGTGAAAACTGACCTTTACAAGGGCCCCCTACACCCGGGCGACCTCTGGATCGTCTACCCGCATTCCCTGATGTGTTACTCGACCTCTGTCGAAGGACGGGGCATTGTGCACGCCAATGACCCTCTTGTCAACAATAGGCACATTGGTTAATGTTCAGAGGACCCAAGGACACATTCCCTTGTGGAACATACTGGCCTCTAATCTGCGAACTACCCCCTCTGGGGCCTCTAACAATTAGCTCTAATAGTACTTTAGTCTTTAAATCACCTTTTCGTTATTCAACTCTATCTTTTTCATTATTGACACGATTCTCGTAGTACTGAGCCATATGCAGTACTTCTGATTGGGACTTCGCCTGCCAAGCGCTCTCAGAGGACATAATGTGTGACTGGTTGTCAGGCAGCAATCCACGCACAAATGTATCCACAAATAACCTTTTCCCAGACTCTGTGCCTAAGTCTTGTCCGCTGAAATCCGAGAATACCTGTTCGAACTGATTAAAGAACTCGGTAGCACCCTCAGACTTCCCTTGGACACAGGTCGTAAGTTTGTCCCAAATAATTCTTTCCTCTGGAATTATGGTTTTCAATTTTGCAATGATTCTATCAGGCAAAGTTAGAATCACCTGGGCGGTCTTTCACCAGCTGGCCTTTCTCCATCAAATCTAGTTATATTCGCCCATGTGTCTCCCAACCCTGGCACGTCGTCTATAGTTCTAACTTGTTTCCACAAATCTACGGACAGGAGTACAGGAAATAATAAATCAATATTGCCTAAGTTGAATACTGAGGACTGCAAGACGGACTCTATTTCTTTATAGAATCCTGTCGGATTTTTCCTAATATCAGGAATAGATTGTCTAATAGTATTCACTTCCTGTCTTGAGAACGGGACGTGGACAAACTGCGATACATAATGTGCAGGAATGTCCACAGCGACTATACCCCATGCAGCATCGGCTGCAATCTCGACCTTCGGGACAAATGTCGGAGGAACCTCTCTCATAGGCAACTTAGAAGTAGGTGACTCCGAACACTTACTAAGCAACAGAGCTAAGTTGAGCGCTAAAGCAGTCAAAGAAGTGTCAAGTGAAAAAGCTCTCTTACAAATACTCAATAACTCTGTGGGACAACTAATCTTTCTTTTTACACAATCATCCTGTAGGTACTCTATCATTACCTGTATCACTTTTCTCTGCATTTCTGGCGTATACTGACTATATGTGTCATATACCTCAACTGGAGTTATCGACATATCTGAAATCCATCTAAGCGCGTCCTTTGTACAAATTTGTGCTTCCTCAGATATCGATTTACGACAAGGAAGGAACTGTTTCTGTACATACATACTTTCCCCCTCGTCATCCTCATTCTGTAACCTTTCCAACTCCTTTCTATACCCAAATAACCTCTCGACATGCTCATTTACTTTCTCCACAGTGTTTCTAGAAAATGCTAAAGTATTTAGATCCCTTAACCCTTGCGGGAGATCCTTATTATTTAATTTGCCCACATTATACATACATGAATCCCTAAACCTTCAATATAAACATTTTTCTCAGGAAAATTATCCATATTATAAAGTGTGGCAAAAACATTAGCTTGATCATCCCTCTCCATACAATGCTTAGCCCATGCACTCAACTCAGTGTTTCTTCTCTGGTGGTACAGTATTGCGAGTGACAACCTTCGACCCTGCACCTCGATCGACTACAAGTGGCTCCGGACCACTTGGAAGAGAGGGAGCAGGCAAATTCAGTGGAGGTGCAGTTACTGGTGCGATAAGAATAAGAAGAGGTGGAGGAGCGGGAGGAAGAGGAACATTAGGAGGAGCAGGAACAACAGGAATAACAGCAGGTAGAGCAGGAATAGCAGGAGGAAGAGGCAAAGCAGCAGGAAGAGGAACATACGGAGGTGGCGCAGAGGCACTAGTCCTTCGTTCATTTAACAATTTGTCTATGAATTCGTCGGAAACATGAAGGTCTTTAGAAGGATAGATTTTCTGAATTCCAAGTGAGAAAGCCCTATCCATATTCCTAGTCGATTCAGAATGTTTATCTTGGTCATACAATAATGCTTTTTCGGCGTTTGTCTTATGACGGCGCGCATGTTTTTCTCGACTTTTAAGTTGCTGCAACGCTTCTTTTTTCCAATTCTGCAAAACATCAAATGCTGCAGGTCTACCCTTTTCCTTTACTAGAAATGACTCTAAATATTCAATATGAGGGATTTCGAAACTACCAGTAATTGGCCACTGAAGTTCGAAGGCATGTCTGGTTTGTATGTGTCAAATGTCATTAAACACTACACTTCCAATGCCATGTTTACAGTACATAGTACACACCGGCGACCCCTCCTGTGGTGCGGGACGGCTAAATTCCAAAGATTGTCTATCGCTGCAGAACAACGCCCTGAAGCAGGTAGACAATTTCCCAGGCATATCAAATTATTGGTGTTACCTGGTCAATAATTGTGTCTGCAGATACAATACGCCAAAATCAAATTATCAGGATTATATTAAGAGTCGGGTCACGACTCACCTGATCAAGCCTAAGGAAGTCCAATCGGATTTCAAAGAATCTTACCTAACTAATCTTACCTCGTGTGTGGTGATTTCGGCAAATCTGCCCGCCTCGATAAGTGGACCCTCATCAAGATGAAGTTCTCAGACCACAAGCTAATCATCCAGGGATCGGGTCATGCAGTGCTGCTGAGGTGTCGCGTCTCATTCAGTGGGTCCCCTTTTTGTCACACCGTCCGATCCCGCTCCGATAGCGAGGGTCAACCTTCGATAATCCGGCATCAATCTTGAGGGTCGCTATTCGGGCGCCAACTGTGAAAACAAAATCTAAATATCGAGGCTGAGTACCCCAAAAGGAAATACACTAAACACGGGTTACAAAGGAACATACAAAGTACTTTAATTTATACTGAATTCAGTTACGAAGAACAGAACAAAATCAGATAGCTATCAGGCCTCAGTGCAACACAGCGAGCTCCAGCGTGCTTCGGTGTGTTCAGTGAGAGATGCTGTACATTAGAATTCATTGCCCTTTTGTACTATTTGCGAACACGATGTCCAACCCTACTTCGGGTTAATATTCCTCTAATACATTACTGATTTAGGGTTCATGCCGAGTTTGCATATCCACATGTAACTAGTTTGCCTTTAATACATACATCAACAAGCCTACACGGCAACTGTGTATTCTGGGATTTCCCATGGAGGTCTTCTCAAACATTAACACAATGTAGTTAAACAAGTGTTCTACATTCAGTATTTGAATACATTGTTCGCAACATATGCTCGCGGATCAGTTTCATTGCACGAGTAATCCTTTACACACAGGTCAACGAAGGACAAGGTCTCAGTTCACGACCTCAACAAGTGGCCTGAAGACAAGTTACATATTAGCTACATGCAGAGGTCAAGACGGCCATGTTGTATTTCAGAATTACATCGTCCACCATTTTAACTCAGAGGGTGACTTTACAAAGCGAACCTACAATGGCGGATTGACCTAAAATGGCGGCTTACATTGATTTTAAGGTCAGGACCTTGCAACACGGATTTCTTCGCAAGTGACTTACAAGCAGCTTGGCGTAGGCCAATATACATATATTCATTGCAATAGGAGGCACAATATATTTTCTCATTTGACATACAGACACCACCCTTAACACACCAACTCCCTTGTCGACACTGACTCCACTTTGAAGCGCATTCTACTTCAGACTCTGTGATTGATATCGTTTGTACCAACAACTGTGATGATCCATTCATGCTAGTTACTCCCATGTGAAGCTCTGGTACCTTAATGGCTCCTGTTACATGTATACCGCTAGCTATGAAATAAGTGTACGCCTTATATGTGTGGCACATGCTACCTCCTATTGTCCCACTACCCCATGCAATGGCCAAACACTATAGCCACACTTGGTGACCGTAATCGACCCTTTGGTCCTATTTTCGCAATTTCTGCACACCCGTGGCACACCTGTGGCACACAGACCACAATCAGGCCCAAACTCTGCTAACTGCCTCTTCCCAGCAACCCTACTGCATGATATTCAGCATACTGACGGCAGCTGCCACTATGAGCCATCTTTCCCCAGTATCTGCCCCAGTGGTTTACTGCTTGCCTACTACATTTTGCCTAGCCTAGCGGTCCACTATATTACCTATTGCCAATTGCATACTAGCCTAGCGGGTCACTTTACTGCCTATTGCAGTTTGCCCAGCCTAGCGATTTACTGTATTACCTATTGCCAATTGCATACTAGCCTAGTGGCCTTCTGTTTGCCCATTGTTTGCCATTACACCCGCCTAGCCTAGTGGCTTACTGCTTTACCCATTCTAATACTGTCTAACAGCCGGCTGTTTATCGATTGCACTTTGACGGGCCCAGCTGCCTACGACTTGTTTATTGTACCTTGCCTGCCCGTGAGACCACCTGACTACCATCTTCATCTTAACTACCCCAGTCTTAACTCTGCCTAGCATTCAGCTCCTGA
The DNA here is from genome assembly GCF_040938575.1 of Ambystoma mexicanum. NCBI lineage: Eukaryota > Metazoa > Chordata > Amphibia > Caudata > Ambystomatidae > Ambystoma > Ambystoma mexicanum. Next base: position 437,040,263 of record NC_090937.1, read on the forward strand.
CAATGACCACCTTAAGGAGAGTGACATCCACAATTGCCACCAGTCTCCCTCTATTTCATGCCATAACACCTTCTAACCTCCCTTCGGCCTTGCAGCCCCAAGCACCGCCAGCCTTATCGATTCCAGTCTCCCCCCTTATAGAACTTTCACTATCACCTTCAGAATGGATTACTAGATTTGCTACCCCTCCTACACCATTGATCCCATGCCCTATCCACTTGAGAAACGCAAGACCATCCAGCCACACACCTAAGTCCCCCGGGACACCTTCCTTACACACTCTGGTCAACAAACTGCAAACTCCTCTCCCCTGTCCTGCAGCACTTACTGATCCTCTCAATGACCTCAGTCTCCCCAAGTCCTTCCAACATTCTCCTGGAGACCTGGCATCTTCCAATACGACAATCAAGGGTGCTCTCCTCAATGCACGTTCCCTAGTGTCGCACGCCCCCGACATTGCTGACCTGATCACAACCAACCACTTAGACTACCTTGCAGTTACTGAAACGTGGCTCCACCCGGCTGCTGGTACCTCACTCTCACTCGCTATCCCAGAGAATCATAACATTATTCGGACAAATAGAAACTCTGGGAAAGGGGTGGTGTGGCCTTCATTGCGAAATCCAATCTGAACATTAGAGAACTCGCCAATCCAGGTCTACCTTCAGCAGAACTTTTATCAATCAAACTCCCACTATCTAAAACCCGCACTTTATTACTTAACCTTATTTACCATCCCCCAGGTACCATTGCTTCCTTTGAGGAGGACATTTCCCACCTACTAACATTAAACACCAAACCAGGTTCTCAAATTATTCTATTAGGTGATAATAATTTAGGACTGCAGGATCCCAATGATGCTAACGCATCATTGATCAATGACACCATCACTCAACTAGGTTTCACACAACGCATTAACAAGACTACACATACCAAAGGCAGAACACTGGACTGGCTGGCCGATGCCAACTGTGACATTTCCCTTCTCAATTTCACACCGTGTGTCTGGACAGACCACCACTGCTTCACCTTCACCATGCCTAAAGATACTCATAAGGGTGTACCCACGAGCGCGGCACCACAAGTTACGTCCAGGAACAAACGTAATATCACCATAGAGAATCTAAGACCACTTCTCCATCCACTCACCAATACCCAGACCATCACTAATACAAACCCAACCTCTTTAGTGGATCTCTATAACAACACTTTGGAACAAGCTATAAACCAAATTGCACCTCTAAAATTAAGAAAGGCTAAACACATTGCCCATTTGAACAAATGGTTCTCTGCGGAACTAAAAGCACTACGGAATATCAAAAGATCTTCCGAAGCCAGCTGGAGAAAAGCTCCTTCTTCCTCCACCAAAGAAAAGTTCTCCTTCACAGCTGCCACTTACAAAGCTGCCATTATGTAGGCTTAAAATGAGATATACAACACCAGAATTCAGAATGCTAAATCTGGCACAAAAGAGCTGTTCTCTATCCTAAGAGAATTGGAATCGCCAGTTCCACCCACTGATAACTGTACTAAAGACAAAGGCTGGTGTGAAAACATCCAGCAAGCCTTATCAAACAGAATAGCCCTCTTGCAAGCCAGGATAGAGTCTAAAAAAGCCAACCTCGCCCCCAAAGACCACTCTCATAATGCACCCAGCTCTCATCGACCAGACTGTCCACCTTTCCAATTTTCCCTAGTCACAGAGGATGAAGTAGTTAACATAATTGCCAGCCTTAAACCTTCTAACTGTCAAGGTGACTTGTGCCCAGCCACAGTTATCAAGGATGGCGCTAAAGAATTATCTCCCTTTATCTCCACCTTTATTAACTCATCAGTTAAGAACTCCTCTGTCCCAAACAACCTTAAAGAAGCCTGGGTCCTGCCACTACTCAAAAAACCCAATCCAGACCCTAATATACTGACCAACTATAGACCCATTACGACTGTCCATTGCCCCTGAAAATATTAGACAGAATAGCATACCTCTCCCCTGAAAATATTAGACAGAGTAGCATACCTCAAAATACAACAACATTTGGAAGATAAAAACCTCCTAGGTCTGCGACAATCCGGCTTTAGACCCAAGGATGGGACGGAAACAGCCCTCTTGGACCGACAAATCCAAATGGATGAAGCTAAAGACAAGGGCAAGCTGGCCATCTTGCTCTTGTTGGACTTGTCAGCAGCCTTCGACCTGGTCGACCATCTAATTCTGACTAAACACCTCCCTTCGGTGGCTGCATTCTCACAGAATGCCACCAACTGGATTCAATCCTTCCTCTCCAATAGAACAACTAGGGTCTTGGCCCCATCAGCCGTGGCTGACCCAGTACCCATCCAATGCGTATTTTCCCAAGGGTCTTAGGTTTCTCCCACGCTTTACAACATCTTCACTAAGCTCCTCTTTGACTGTCTTGATGATCTGGGTGTCACATACACAAATTATGCTGATGATACCAAGGTCCTCATTACCCTCACTGGTTGCTATGAGAACGATGTTGTAAAACTAAATTAAATCTACCTTGAAATCCTGGCCTGGATGGCTACTCATAGCCTCTGCTTAAATGACGACTAGACGGAACTGCTGATCATGGTATCTCAGGCCGTCTTAATAAACTCGACCCCAATTACCAGTCATTCACTATTGACAGTAACATTATAAAAGTTTCAAAAGAAGTCAAAACGCTGAGTGTCCACCTTGACTCCACACTTTTGCTTAAAAAACAAATAAATGCCACTATCTCCTCCACTACTTACACTAATAAACGTATTAATGCTTGTAAACCATTTTTGTCTACTACCAGCTGCCTCACCTTGGATAGGACGCTGATACTATCCAAACTGGATTACTACAACACACTTTTTCTTGGCTTTACGAATCATAATCTGAACAGATTATAGGTTCTTCAGAACAACGCCCTCAGATGTGCCCTCAATTTGCCTCGCACAGGCCACATTTCTACCATTAGAAAGGAAGCTCACTGGCTCCCTATTCGTGACAGAATTAAATTGTGATCACTCATCATTACAACACCTCAATATCTATCAGGCATATTCACAAGACAGTGCTCCACATACCTACATCAACTGAACATTCCTAGGATTAACTTGAAAACAGTAGGGGGTGCGAGTTCCCCTGTGCTACTGCGAAATGTTGGAACTCACTCCCCACGGACATCAAAGCAGATTCCTCCTTTTGGTTTTTCAGAGCCAAAGTGAAGGACCTTCTGTCCACCCAGTAATACTACCTGTGCTCCATTGTGTATCATCTGTGTTGCCCACCGAATCAGACCATTCTGTAACCTGGTTCCATATTGTATTTATTCTGTATTTACTCCTGTTATTTTGTAATTTGGTTTCATGTGCAACCTTCAGTCGTAGCTCCACACTGCCAAATGGCATCATCTGCGTTACCTATTGACTCGGACCATTCTGTAACCCGGTCCCATACTGTATTTATTATGTAGCTATTCCTGTCACTTGTAATATTGTTGTATGTGTAACCTTCTGCCTTAGCTCCACATTGTAACCAATGTGGTGCTACAAGTCTAATGCGCCCAGTTACCCCAGGGTTTGGTTGAGCTATACAAATAAATAAACAAAACTAAACTAAACTGGCTGAAGGAACACCTGATTAAGACATTTTATAAAACAACTAGCACATTTGCAGTTGCATTTAAGATATTAACTATCAGAAGACTGCTTTGAAATAACACTGGAAGGCACTTTGAACACAAAGTTTGATGTTATTACTTGAAAAAGCTAGCTCAGAGAGAGATCCTTGGAGGCTGTGTTTTGGGCGGAGAGGGTCAGGAAAGAGGTGGAAATGGCCATAGGGATTAGCATGGCCATGGGCAGCCAATGGGTGAGGAAATAACCAAACCATACCTACAAACCATGTGTTCCTCCTCATAGCCCATCTCCCTCCTAGCTGTACTCCAATGCAATAGTTTAAGATCATAGGTGGCCACCTAAAAGCCAAAGAGGAAAATAACGGTTGGAAATTTAAATAGGACCTTGTTCTAACATTGATCTTCACCTAGTGGTTCACTAGCCCGTGTTTGTTAGCAATTGGGACTGCTGCTCAAAGTTGCCTTTGCATGGTTCTATGGGATATTTCCACAATCAAAAATGTAAATATCACACTTCAGGGGAGTGGATGGTGTTCACCCCCACGCTCGCCCCCCCCCCAATTCCCTGGGACGCTGTTGCCCTACCGACCCACACCCCCTCCCACACTGACATCGATTTGTTTGAAATTGGTGGATTTCTGCCCCCAAACCCCCATTACCTTCTCTGCCTCCTAACTCCCCTGCCTAAGCATTCCACCTCAACCTCCCACCACAGACGCACTGATTCAGACACACAACACACATATTCACCCTCTCTCCGTAACCTCCTCCCCACAGAGACAGACTGACACACTCACTTAGCGACTTACATACAAACTCTCTCTCTCTCTCACACACACACATATGGACATCATCCCAAAACACTTACCTGGGGTGTCTGCAACTTCCATCTTACAGGTCCCCCATACCTGTTAGCCCCCATGCACACTCATGTGTGTCCAGGGGTGTTATAGTTCGATTTAGAAAGTCTCAGAGTGGTCATTCTAAATCAATTTATTTAATTTAATCTTTTAAATAAAATACATTTTCACTCAGGACCCTTTTGTACATAGTATTTTCATGGAACAAAGATCTCAATTTCTCTCCCAGAACCACTCATCAAGGGTCCACTAAAATCGCAGAAGTCACACTATCTTTCAGTGCATTTTGTATGCATCCTTTTTTTATCTTCCAAATTTGTCATATCAATCTCAGATCTTTGTGCTGGTTTGGCTGCAATCTACCTTCGAAATTGGGTGTGCAACCTTTTAAGATGATGTTTGTCATTTCACCACTAGATGACACCATGCCATTCAGAAGCATCCACACCTTCAGGCGCAGGCCCTGGTCACAAGCGTGCCGCAATTTGGAGATGAGAGGATATCATAGCGATTATTTCAAGCACGCAGGCATTCAGCTGCTCATCATTCCTTGTAGCACTGGTGGATGTGGGGTTGAAAGCTTGCCAGGTGTATGCATAATAGGTTAGGATCCAGAGTCAACTGCGTCCCAAGATTGGATCAGCTTCAACTTTGTTATTTTTTTTTTTTTTAAATTCAAAGTTTATTGAGTTTATACAAGTTGAACATTCACTTACATTGAGATGAAGAAATTTCAGTGTATAAGTAGAAAGAGCACAAGAGAGAAGTATCATCAACATAAATCCTGTACAGTATTTCCTGAAAAGTGAACAGTATAGTGAACAAGAACAACAACGCCCAGTCGCACCCCTCCCCCTCCCCCCTCCCCCCCCTTCTCTAATATCTCCAAATAAATGGTTGGGAAACCTCCTTGCACAGCGAGACAACACCAGAAAACTTCGAATATGAGTATGATGACCGACCATTACACATAACGCAACTCAGAGAGCCGCCACAACAAAAATCTTCATTTGTTACTATTATTGGCACAAATCACAACAATGTATTGCACACTTTGTCTTTACGGGGCATGCTTGGCTCTAAACTCAGACCAGGCACTTTCAACATTAGTACGATCTCCGCGTAACGTGGCGGTCAGGCAGTCCATTCTGTAGAGATTCTGTGCCACCCCAAGCCATTCGGTTTTACTAGGGAGCTTGGGCCGCTTCCAAACCATGGTGAGGCAAGCTCGCGCAGCCATCAGGAGGCCCTGTACCATCCTAGGCGCTTTTACAACGTCGTCTCCTGTTTCGATCAGACCGAAGAGGACAAACATTGGTTGCTTCACCCTCTCTTCATCATCCAGGTCCCTGATCCAGCTAAGAACCTCCGACCAGTAAGTCTGGACCATGGTACACCCCCACCACATATGCCAGTAGCCAGCCCGCTCCCCACAACCCCTCCAACAGTATGGACTAACACCTTGGTACATTTTGGCGAGCCTGATCGGGTCATACTGCCATCTATACAAAAGTTTTATAGCATGCAATTTGTATTGGCAGGATATTGAGGACTTCGCAGTGCGTCTGCAGATGTGTAGCCACAGCTTTTCGGAGATCTGTCTGCCCATATCCGCCTCCCATCTGCCCTTGAGCACCAAAGAAGGGGAGATATCAGTCTCGATCATGGCCGAATACATAGCACTGATCAGACCACTGGAGCCTGTACATCGATCAAGGATCGCCTCAAAAGGGGTAAGGTCCCTCTGCAGCTGGTCTTTCCATACAGGCCTTGTCATCACCCCTTTGAGTCTCAGATAGAGGAAGACCGAGAGTGCTCCTATGCCAAGCGCTTCCTGGAGCTCTTGTATAGTTACGAAGGTTCCCCCACGCCATAATTGGCCTGCTCTTTCCAGCCCCGCCTGGTACCATGTTTCGTAGCTTCCCGGTTCCGGTATGGCGTCACGGATCCCTGGAGACCAAAGGTGACCCAGGGGGGATGGCCACGTCGTGACTCCAACCATTTTCTTGCCTGGTCTCCAAATAGCCCATAATGTACCTAGGATAGGGTGAGATCTAACACTTTCACGTAACTGGGATCTGGGGACCCATAACCATTCAGGCACAATAAAGGGACGAAGGTGGTAATTATCTAAGGCTATCCACTGGGGTTCCGAGCGTTGCCTAAAGTGTGGGACAAGGACTCTAAGTTGCGCCGCCCTGTAGTATGTTTCCATGTCCGGGAGGCCTACTCCCGCGTTGTCTTTGCGGAGCTGGAGTAAGGGTCTTGGGATTCTGGGTCTTTGGCCCTGCCACAAGAAGGACAAAAACATTTTTCGCACATCTACGAAATATTCCGGGGGCAACCTAACGGGGAGCATCTGGAACAAATATAATATCTTGGGGAGAAAGACCATCTTTATGGCATTTAAACGACCCATCCAGGAGATTGTGAGTTTAGACCACCGTTGGCTATCTTTCTGTAAGGCAAGTAGCAGTGGGGGGAAGTTAGCACCATATAGGGAATCGAAGTCACGGGTAACATTAACGCCCAAGTAACGGAGGGTGGTGAGGCTGACTTGGACTCCCAACGGGGCAAAGCGTGCGATCTCAGAATCTCTACTCTTATCAATCGGGAGGAGGACTGATTTCTCCGTATTGATTTTTAGGCCGGCCAGCGCGCCGTATTCCTCAATTATTTCAAGCGCAGCTGGGATTGAGGCCAAGGGGTCGGTCAAATGAAGCAAGATGTCATCCGCATATAGCCCCAGTTTGTACTCTCTTTCTCCCACCGTGATGCCCTTGACTCTACCGTCATTTCTTAGTTTCTGCGCCAGCGGTTCAAGGGACATGACGAACAATATCGCCGACAATGGACAGCCTTGTCTCGTACCTCTTTCAAGGGGGAACCAACGTGAGTATCCCCCATTCACCGCCACCGATGTCGTAGGGGAGGCATACAATGCTCTAATGGCACGGCAGAGTCTGGATCCCAACCCATATGAGACCAATACTCTTTCTAGAAAGTCCCAGGACACCCTATCAAAAGCTTTCTCAGCATCAAGTGATAAGAGCGATGGGTCCCCCTCCATTCCCTGTGCCTCGTATAATAAGTGGAGTGTTTTTCGCATGGTATCTGCGCCCTGCCTGCCTAGAACAAAGCCAACCTGGTCAGAGTGCACCAGTCTAGGGAGATATGTTTCGAGCCGAGCCGCGATGACCCTAGCATACACCTTGGCGTCGATGTTAAGAAGTGAGATGGGCCGATAAGAGCTACAGTGTTTAGGGTCTCGGCCTTCCTTGGGAATTACAGCCAATAGGGCCCGAGAAAAGGACGGAGGGGCCTGCCCAGTGTCAAGAATGTGATTAAACAAGGATGCTAGGAAGGGTGCAAGGAGGGTGGAGAATGCTTTATAGAAACCCGGTGTAAATCCATCTTCCCCCGGGGCCTTCCCTATTTTCAGCCTCTTGATGGCACTTTCCACCTCTTCCCCAGTGACCGGAGCGTCTAGAGATTCGGCCTCCGCGCCCGTGAGGGCGGGGAGACGCGCCCCCACAAGATATGCATCCACGCTCCCTACAGGGGGAGGGGGGTCACACATATATAGGTCCTCATAGAAGTAGGCAAATGCCTCCTGTATGTCCTTCGGGGATGTGACCGTTGTATCTATCAGGGTGCCATCATTCCTCTCAATTTGGTCGACCCATCTCTCCGCTCTCTGCGCACGGAGGCGGGCCGCCAAGAGAGCATCTGCCTTGTCCCCCTTCTCATAGTATTTCTGTTTAAGGTATTGCAAGGTCTGGGCCGTTTTGCCAGCAATAAGAATCCTCAATTCTTCTCTAAGTTGCTTAGTTTCAGCTAAGTACTTTGGTCTATCAGCCGGGGTGGTCTGCGCCAGATTCTGTGCCACAGCAAGCTTCTCCCTGATGCCCCTTTCTAATATTGTACGTTCCCTTTTCTTTCGGGCCCCCTCCCCTATAAGGATACCCCTCCAAGTAGCCTTGGCTGCTTCCCATACAGCTACCTTCCCTACTTCCCCAGTATCATTAGTCGGAAAGAATTGCTCAATCTCTATCTCAAAGGTCTCTCTAAAGACCGGGTCGGCCCAGAGGGAGTCATTACACCTCCATTTGGTGTTGCGCGGCGACAGCTCACCCCAGGATATGTCAACTGTGACCATGTCGTGGTCTGACCAAGCGGAGGGGTATATAGTGGCAGCTTGCAGTACACGTAGAAGATCGTTAGAGAGAAAGATATAATCGATGCGTGTGAGTGTGTCGTGGGGGAGGGAGTGAAAGGTAAAGCCTTTTTCCGACGGGTGTAGATGTCGCCAGCTGTCTACAAGGCCATAAAGATCAAGGGTAGACTTAATTTCAGCCTCAGTTCGAGTGTTGGGAGGGTCTAAAGCATCAGCCCTGGTCTGTCTGTCAATAGAGCTATCCATCCATATGTTAAAGTCTCCGCCCAGGACCGTGTATCCCTTAGCCATATTGAAGACTTTTTCAGAGATTCTATGGAGAAAGCGATTTTGCCCTTGATTGGGTGCATAGAGTGTGGCCAGAGTAATCGTCGTGCCCCCTATATTGCCCACAACCGTGATCGCCCTCCCCTCATTGTCCGTCCATATGTCAAGGGTTGTCATTCGGAGGCATTTACGAACCAGAATTCCCACCCCTGCCTTTTTGAGTATACCCGAGCTCCAGTAGGTGAGCCCAATATCACGTGATGGGATGGCTTTCTCCTCTCCCTTCCGATATCTCGTTTCTTGAAGGAACAAGATGTCTACATTCGACCTTCTAAATTCCCTGGCCACCATCGACCGTTTTGTGGGAGAGTTCAAGCCTTTGACGTTGAGTGTGCAAATGCGTAATGTGTCCCTACGGGGTGTGAGTGCCATCTTGAGTGTAATTGTTGATCGTGGGCGGCCATTCCCTCTGTGCCACGGCACATTTCCTGTCGGCCATCGCTATGCATGGGTCGTCGTGAAGGGATTGGTTCCCAGAGAATCCCATGGAGACCGACGACCAACTCGTCTGGAGCATATCGTGGGCCTCGGTGTGCGCAAGGTGTGTCTGCGTGTACGTCGTGTCAAAATCAGTGTGAGAAGTGTGTTCCCCAACCACCCCCTCCCCCACCCCCCTCCCCGTCCCCAACACATTCGGCGCCCGATTCGCCCAGGTTGACATCACCCAGCCGAACTCGGACCACCCGTGAAGACCGCAAAACAGGCGGTCCTATCATAATAGGATAATATATATCAGTGAGCCCCCAACTTTTGTGTGCACTTAACGATAACAATAATTCAGTAACAGAGACATTTACCCTCCCCCAGGAGCTAGCGGAGCAGAGATATTATGCCTTATCACATTTCTAACATCTGCGAGACATCGAGCTAACAATACCTCACACTTGGAGGAGGCGACCTTTCACAGTCAGTCACATATAGGGAGGTCGACTCGCACATGAGAGTTCGTAACCTCCGTGGTGGAGTAATTTTCCCAGTTTACCTCTAACCAAATAGTATGTCAAAGTACCTCAGGCACCCTGTCAATGTTCCATATCTTGGGAGGTGTTCATTTTTCTGTATTTTCTAGAGCCTGGAATCCTTCTTCGCCGCGAAGCCTTGACTTTCCATTCACCACCAGATGATCCTTGATCCTCATGAGAGGGAGCACCCTCCGGCGCACCCAACAGATCCGACGTACAGTCAGCAATGTCTTTCTCCGAGACAAGTCTCATTGTCGAGCCTTCCCATTCGAAAGTGAGGGAAAATGGATACCCCCAGCGATACCTGACGCCCTTGTCTTTCAACATTTTCGTGATCGGAGAGCACTTTTTCCTCATCGCCAACGTGAGGGATGACAAATCCTGAAAAAGTGAAATGACGGAGTTCTCCAAGGACAGCTGTGGGGCGCTTCTGGCCTTGTCCAAGATTCGCGCTCTGTCCGCATAGTTATGGAATCGGGCCAGGACCGATCTCGGGGCCCCCGGTCTACCTCCGGCCCTATGGATGCGGTCAATTTTAGGCGCGTCAATTGAGTCATCGTTGTATAGGAGCTTCAGGATGGCATGTAACGATTGCTTCAGGTCCAGTTCGGTTTCGCCCTCTTTCTCAGGAAGACCAAATATTCGGATATTGTTCCGGCGCTCCCTGTTCTCGAGGTCATCGACCTTAAGGCGCAGTTCATTCTCTCTGTCCGATATATCTGCGATTCGGTGATCCATCTGTGCTTCCAGCACATTCAGAGATGTTTGGTTGTGCTCAACCTGTTCGAGCCTATCGTCCATTTTGTCGATCCTCTGCGTGATCTTGTCTATCCTATTGCCAATATCTGCTCGCATGCCCCTCATTTCGGCAAGCAAATCAGCAACATCCGCCTTGGTCGCGGCGGCCTCGGATCCTGCAGTCGACATTATAGAAATCAAGGAGGGCCCTGGGGATCTGGCAATTGGTGAAAACGTATATTTCGCTAGCCTGGTTTTAGGGTCCATAAAGGGAGGCCTCCAACAGCATTCGGGTCGTGAAGCGACGTTAGCACCCGCCAACGCGGGGGACGTGAAGGACCAAGCCACCAGGGCCTCCTGAGCTTTGCAGGGGGGGTGAGGGGTCCGCCTACCGTGTCGCGGTGGGGGTATCAACCGCCCTTGGCAGAGGTGCGCAGCCGGTTCCACGCGGAGGACCGAGAAGTGCGCCGGATCAAACTCAGAGGGCGGCACTTCCCGCGTATACGCAGGCCCGGGTTGGGAGTTCCGCGGAACTCACGCCGCGCCGAAGGCCTCAAAGCGCCGGCGTTAATTTCACCACGATGCCGCTTCCGATTTTCTCCGGGTTTTCTCTCAGGTGGGGGGGACACCTTCCCACGTCTCTTGGTCAAAAATCAGCTCTGGGGGGGGTCTCGAAGTGGGGGCTCACTGCCACTTTCCGGACCCTGTGTAGAGCGCTCACACGGAGAGGCGACTCATCCGCGCGCCCCCTGGTGGCCGTTAACTTTGTTATTTTTAAAGTGTTTCTCAATTAGTACACTTTGCATAAGTGGCATTCATTGAGTATTTCTTTATGATTTTAATTTTTGATTTAGCCCCTGATTTTTTTCCTTGTTCTTTTATAATATGTTTTTTTTTTGGATCCTGGAAATAAGCACCAGAAATAAGTGCTGACAATTGTGTGCAGTGTCCATTGATTTTACAGTACATATTGAATGGATAGGCATGCATGTAATAATTACATACAACAGAAATATTCTACTGTACAGTATTCTTCTGGATGAACTGCCACTCCACTAGCTTACTCAAAAGTGGTGTTCTTCTCAATCTGACTTCCCCTCCCTCACCTTTCACCAGCTATTAATGCCTGGCAACAAGAGGATCGTCCCAAATCTGGCCAATTCATCCCCTTTCTCCATAGTGGAGCCACCTTCTGTGAGGCTAGAGAGATGAGCCCACTACGCAAGACCCTCCTTAGGGTCTGGGCAAGTGGTACCTCACTGGGAGTGACTCCCCTTTTGTGGAAAAGGACTTCCATTCCAACAAGGAACTCCCTATCAAACCACCCTTTCTGCATATATGGATGTCAGAAAGACTTTGACATTTCCTGTTACAAACATAATTAGCAAAGAACCTTCTCTGACTATATTGGCTTCATGGAATGCTGAATGTCACCTCAATGCCATGAACATGGAAGACGGACACAATTCCATTTATTTCACTGATGTGTATAATGAAAGAGACTCCCAGGGAGGGAGCGAAACAGCTGCTACACAAAGGTGAGCCTCTACAGTATCAACGTCCTGCAGAGGAGGAGCTATGCTAGGCCACCGAACCAGTGCCAATGGGGAAAGCAAGCAAAATGCTGAATGAACGGCTGAAGCTTAGCGCTCTTTCCGACCAAGGAGCCAAGTTCAGAGAAGAGACAGGGATGGAAACAACCCTGCCTCACCTGGTGGTGAGACCAAAAAGGAGTTGTTGTGGGCTTGCAGGCCAGTAACGGAAACCAAGACCAGATGTGTGAGGGAGGCTGGGTCGCAAAGCTCCATACAAGTTGAACCGTAGCTACTGAGACTAGTAACCATGGGAGACGCAGAAAAAGATACCGGAACCTGCGAGACCCACGGAAAGCATATCGCTGAGAGGTATCAACACCTGGTGTGAAGTCTACGAAGCTCGACAAGGTTACGTGAGCATGAGACACCTGACAAAGGGCATAAAGCTACAAGATACAAACATTATGAGTAACGGCTATGAAAGTTAGGTAATGGGAGCCTGAGAAACCCAAATATTCAAAAACCTTGTGAAAGAGAGATTGAGAGAGATATGAACATTGTGACTAACTTCTTCGAATTAGCTTAGGTTTGATAGCAATCGAAATTTGGGGAAGCTGAGAAACCCAGGTGTACGAATACGCTATGAAAGGGGAAAAGAAAGAGACATAAAACCTTGAACTCGGGCTGAGAAAGCCATATAAACTATACACATCTGAGAAACCAGGTAGTACAGCCGCCCTATGTGAAGTAACTTGGATGAATGAAAAACAACCTATCTGGGGATTTCAGAATTTTGGGAGCTCCAATGCCTCGAAGGTGAAAGTGTTTTATTTCCAAGCCATCCTGAAGAGATTGGAATATCCATGCCAAGAGACAATTTTCTTTATTAAAAGGAGAGTGAAACACATGAATTGTTATAAAGACTGAAAAAGATATCATCCTGTGAAATAGGAACTTTGAAGACTGAGAATAAGTCAATCACTGCCCAGGCCAGCAGAAGCCCATACTGAGACTAGTGTGCAAGCCTCCCCTTTTTCCTTTTTAGTTAGGTGTTTTCTATAGTATATTTGTATTTGTATTTGTTTTATTTGTAACGCGCACCGTCAGGCCCGGAGGCATCAGGGCGCAACTTAAACAGGGTTACATAAAGAACATAGATATATACATACTTTAGACACAGGATGAGTGTATATACAAAATATTATACAAAATATTCGGAACATATATCAATATACATAATTTACAGAGTAGAGGTTAGAACAGACCCTCTACCGGGACAGGGCTCCAGGTACATATGTAAGCCATATCTCAAGGCTGATTGAACAGCCAGGTTTTCGTTCTGGCCTTGAAAGCACTAATAGTGGTGGGGCCTGTTAGTTGTTTAGGATTCAGATAGAAGACATTTTGCTTTGGACTTCACATGCACCCTTTACTTTTGTTTTGCTAGGCAGGGAAATTCCCTATAAGACAAGTTAGGCGTGATTGTTTTTTTATTTAAATAAACTTCTATAACTATGATCAACTGTCGCCTGAGTCCTTCTTCTGGTTCACCACAGGATCCCATGTGAAAAGCTGTCAAACACTCAGGCGGACATTAACATCTCAATATGACAGTGCACCCCCAAACTCAACACTCGGTCCCTGTTAGGCAGAATCACCTGCAGTACCCTTGAGGAACACTACAGGCAATTAAGACTACAAGTGCCAGTACAATTTCACCTTTGGTACAAGCCTTTACTACACAGTTATGTGGTAGCAGTCGCTGAGCAGCCAGACTTATCTCAAGAGTTGAGTGAGCAGTAGAGCAAGTTACACAAAAGACCAACAAATACAGTGGTTCAAACAAACACTTACTCAAGGTTTCTCAAGGTTTCTTGGTAAAAGAATGTGCAATTATTTACTCAGTCAGTTAGAAAGTATTACACTAGTACAAGCAAATCAATATCACACACTAATAAACCACAAAAATCCAGTAAGTAAATGAACAAGTTTAGCTCCAAAATTAAGTGGGAGCAAAATGGCACTTCAGATACCTAATAAAGGATGGAAAAGACAAGGTTATAATAATAGACGGCCCAAATACATTCATAGGCAGGGAAAAGGGTTTCAGTTAAGTACAACCAGCAATTCTTCTCAAGAGGCCTGGGCCAATATCAATGGTTCAGAGTCTCTTGCATAGGATAGCACAGTTCTGGTAAGTAACGGTTAAGTCTTTGCCAGGGATTTTTAAAGGATTTGGCTAGGTGAAATATTAAGGGAAGGACAAGCCTTCGTAGTTGAGGAAAGTTTCACAGACTTTCTAGATGGCCGAAAAGATTTCCGGACCGCGTTTGCACAGTACCTTGTCAATGAAGAAAGCTGTAGCTGAGGCAGTTGTTCCTGGCAGTTCGAGCAGATCTCGCTGTTCCTTAGGCTTAGTCGTGGGGACAAGAAGGAGGATGTCGGGAACTTCCTGCACTGCCCAGGGAAGAGGCCAAAAGCTGTAGCAAGACATTGGTTTAAGGTGTGAGTGCCTTAAAGACCACAAACTGGTGTCCTTCCCTCTGGCTATCCAGTTTTCAACAGCACTCTGATGAAAATTCAACCAGATGGGGACGGTGTCTAAGTGGCTTGCGAGTTGGTTGTTCCCACCAAACTCAAGGGAAGAAGTTAACCTTGAAGGGCTTCTCTGTCGTCGGAGTTTCAGGCAATTTGGACCTGCAGTGTGGCTTCACCGGTCATCCAGGAGTTGCAACAGTCCTCTTCCTTCCTCTCCCCTTCGGTTCTTTTGTTCCAGTGGTCGACTCTGCTTTCCAAGTCCCAGAGACCTGCTTTTAAACAGTTTTCCCCCATTCATTCCAGCCTGGCTGTCACTCACACAGCAGGGTGACTGTCTTTGCCCGGACAGCCAGCCAGCCAATCACGGCAGAGTAAATTCAGGTCTCCTAGGAGACTAAGCACAGGGAGTTTCGGGCATCTCCCTCACATCCTGTCCACCCCAGACACTCAGGCGCCAGAGAAGGGCTTCAGCACTGAAGCCCGTGAAAGGCCAACGAACAAAGGGACCGAACCTGGTTTGGCACTCAGAGAAAAACACAAGAAGGACCTTTCCTAAAAGAAATGGTGAAAAAAGATGATCAGAGTCTGTTTTTACAGATAGGTCTTCGGCGCCATACTGAAAAACATGGCTGGCCCGATTTTTAGCTAATGTTGTTAGCGGTTGGAAAACATCATGGTAGTTTGATCTAAACCACTACCACCAACCAGCCATTTAAAGTAGGAAAGGGTAACACTTTACTGTTACATGAGTGTTTTGACTCAGGGGAAGCTAAGCAACCCCTCCAGTACTCTATACGAAGATAGTGTTTGCTGGGTCAGTAAATTTAAAGAGACTAGTAAAGTCAATTTCACTTTACATGCTCTGGGAGACAGTAGCCAGTCCCAGAGAAGGTATTTAAACCTTGGGAAATCGGAAAGACACCCCTGTGCCACTGCACTGAAGGTGCTGTGTGCCACACAGAAAAAGATGATGCCTTGGGGTTTGTTTAAAACACCATAACCAAAGAACACAAAAGTAAAACACACATCAAAATACATGAAAGAGTGGGGAAAAAAGGCTCACACTCTTTCTAGGTGAAAAAATCTAATCCCAGAAATCCAGCAAAGTTGCTGGGTGTCACAAAAGGTAAGGGAAATTAGCACATTTTGAGAATTCTCCCTAACAGTCACCAAATCTAGTCACCTTCAGTAAACTTAACATTTATGTGAAATGCTAATTTGTGGCAAGAATCATAGCATACATTCCAAAAAAGATGTCACAGCACAGAGATAGCACTGTGATGTTAAACATCAATATACATATTAGAACTCTCTCTGTCCATTTTTTTTTTGTATTTTACTTGCTCGTGGCATCAAAACAGAAGCACTAAAATAATTTTTAAAAAGGCCAATTTTAAAAGGCATTGGGGAAGTTAAGATTCTAACTCAGTTCCTTGCCACAACAAGCTTATGCGCTAGGTGCTTCACAGCTAGACCTTTAACAATGAAGAATGGTGAATTGAAAATTAGCTTATACCCATAAGCATACATCACAATGCACTGTGGCAAGCCAGAAGAAGGGCTCAGACTACAGGACATGGAAAAAAAGGGTTTTATTCAACCTAAAAGAAAATGCCTTGCTAGCCCTATTGCCAAAAGGAGAGTTCCCTTCCTAACAAACTATACTAAAGGTGCTCATCAATAGACAAAATAAAAAAATGGGCCCCTGTCCAAACCCATCCTCTAAACTGCCCCTACCACTTAGAAAATAAAACATAATAGAAAACTAGGCAAAGTGTCTGGCCTTTAGAGTTGTCCACCCCAATCTCACTGAGGTTTTCCAGGAATCCCTCCTGGTTTCGGAGCCAATGCTCATTGCATGAAAACAGATCTCCTGGGTTTAACAATTGTTGCTCTTCTAGTCAATCAAAGGACCCCACGCTTACTCCCATTCAAACTGATTATACCGCCACTCAGTTTGCGGCTCTTAAAGCAAGTATCTTGAAAGAGCTTAATCTATGTCAGAGTTTTCAAGATTTGTGTGCACTTATGCTCATCTTGAATGAGCTTGTCTCAACCATCCGTCCCCCAAGAGAAAGTACCGCCACATAGACCATCATACAGCAACCTACAGCATTACAGAACCAGACGAACAAAAAGGACTATTTTTGTCAAGTCAACTGTTCAACTGAGAGCCTGGATCAGGCCAGCCAAACTAATACAATACTGGGGAGTTTGGGCCAAGCTTTACCATCTAACCCTATTAGTGACATTTCCCTTGCTTCCTCTATGCCCCCTTCGCATATCAATGAGCAGGCTATCTGCACCAGCATCACTGTAGAGGCTTTAGATGTAGAATCACCCTATGTAACCCCTGCATTGGATCATAATCACGAGCATAAGACCAACGTTCGAGAGTCAAGGCAGATATACATGCAGAATGTGAGACTAAAAAAATCCCAAATGCCAAGAGTTAAGGATACTAGCATCCGGGACTTTATCATGGATAATCGAAACTTTGTTAATTATAACATCAGTAAGGCAGCTGGCATTGAGACCAGAGAGTCTTTACGCAATAAAGTATTAGCATGGTTGCGATTACGTACAGGCCCATGGGTTGTTGGATCATTTGATTTGAAATTCATACGTCGAACTAATTTAAGTGAGTGGTGCACCTCATCGAACAGTGACTGTATCATTGTGGGCTACGGTTCAAGCACGTTACCACTCTTTCTCTGCAGATGTAATTACTTCCCAAGAGGGATTACCAATTGTAATATAATACTCTAATCTTGCATCGCTTATCTGTAAAATGTATTCCCTTATTAGTTAGAGTTCTCCCACTTCTTCAGTTGGTATAGCATAACTTTGTTTGGGTTCATATGGTTTTTAGGTCGTATTTTTATATCATGCTTTATGTTTTATGTTTATGTATCTACTCTTTATCTTGTTTGTTTTGTATGCGCCACTATGCCTGAGGGTCAATTGTGCGCAATATAAATTAAATAAATGAAAATGAAAAATTAAAATCAATCACCCAAAAGTATCTCAAGTTTCCAAAAATAAAGTCTCAAGTTCCATAAAAAAATCAAATTTTCAAGTTGTCGTAGGTGGAGGGATACTTCCTTAATTCCTGCTCCTCCACTTGCATGGGTTTCTCCCCACTATGTTCACATCTTGTTTGCCTCCTTTTGCCCCTCTGGATCCCTTGGGTTTCTCTGTCCTAATGTCTCACTTATCTCCCCGGGGTATTGATGACCCCTCTTAACATATGCCTCTCTTCTTTCTCAACAGCTTCTGTGAGCCATTTGGATGATTACAATATTTGGGTTTTTTGGGCTCCCATAACCCTTATTATGACTTGTTTACTTCTCTTTCTCTGGGCTTTCTTGCCCCGCTAGGAGTTTAGGGTAATCTTTCCTTCTCCTCCTTTCAATCCCTGGTCTCTCTGGCACCCTTCAATATGAGCAACCCGTGTACCTTCTCCGTTGCCGGGTTAGCTTGAATGAGGTGGTATCTGCTCGGTAGTGGTGGCATTCTCAATGGCTTTCTGGTGTTCCGTTCGGGATACGAGTGAGTTTTCTGTTCCACTCATCTCAGCACTACTCTGCTCCTAGATTCCTTTGTTGCAAGTTGAGGATTCAATCCTCCCTCGCGCTCTGGGTTCAGTGTCAGTTTTAGAGCCCCGAGCCCATCACGTCCTGTGCATGGTCACATCTCCAGATAAGGCAGGCTCTACTCAGCATTGGCCTCACTGACTCCGCACACCTCAGTGCCTCATCAACAGCGTCTCTCGCTTTCTCCGGTCTTTCTCTGTGTCACAGCACGCTCTGCTGTGCAATGCGGCTCTGCCCCTCCATAATGTCGGCACGTTGGAGGCTTGTCTCTGCATATTGCTTCTTCGCCACCATTCAAGAGTGATCGTGCTTTTATTCTCTCTCCATGACACAAAAGTGGGACATTGTTTATAGTCAGCTATCAAGCCCATGGAGAGACCAGAACTGTCTTAAGACATACATCCAAAGATAATTTCAATGTTAGTTTGATTTCCTCAATTGAATCTAACATGTGTTTCTCGGATTCCAATGTAGGCAGAACATGTTTTAGTAATTGGGCATAATACGGAAAAAACTAGGTGGCAAGCACACAGTTAGCCAGTTGCTTTCACTCTGTTCCCCTTCCGGAGCTACTGCTAAGTCAAAGGGCCTCATCACGACTTTGGCGGTAACCCTTAAATCCGGTGGTAGCGCTATTACCGCTGGATTTAAGGGTCCGCCAAATCAGGACTTTGGTGGATTTCGTCCCAGCTCTGAGCTGGGGGGAAATCCGCTGAAAACTTGCGCTATTCCCATTGGGCCCAATGGGGAATGGGGCATTCCCGAATGGGCTCAATGGGGAATTACATTACCGCCAAACTCTTGATCCGGCACTATTAGCGACGGGAGTTCGCCGGTAGGGCTAATACCGCCGGCGGTAATACCGCCAGAGTCGTGATCAGGCCCAAAGAATGGTAAATGGATGACTAAGAAATATCCCTTCAGAAAAACAAATGCAAATGGTTTCTTCAAGTGTCGTAGAGCTTCAAAAACTAATCACAGAGCTTTTTTGCCAAAAAAATTACATTTTAATAACAAAAGTAGGGGAGGCCAGCAGTTGCCTCATCAAAAAGAGCTCTTAAGGCAATGCATTTCGGAGGTATTCTCCTTCATCAGGGCTGAGCCCTACCAGGTGCAATCATCAATACAAGGATTCAGCATTGTAATCATTATCAACATTATTCGACAGTTTAAATAAGTACATTGAGAAGACAGCAAAAATAAATCAATGTCATACTTCATTGATTGCAGCCATCAAATTAATGTGATACATACTGAAGTGGGTACATGGAAGAGTACACGTAAATAAAAATATAAAGAAAGAATGATAGTACATGGTATGAATTGTACAGTTCCTCACCACAATGGTCAGTGAAGGAATCATGAAAAACAAGAATAGTGAAACTATCTTTGTTTTGTGACCAAGCAATCAGTCTCTGTGAACTCTGTGAAGTCCAAAACAAACATTTTAAGCATTATCCAATAAGCAATACATCTTAATGTGTGCTCGAAATATAGATAAAATTACCTCATGTAAGTGAGAGGAATGCTTCAATTTCAAAGGAAATCCAAGCTCTGAAACTAAATAGGACATTAACACTCAATTGGACAGAAGAGAAACTTACTGGATAGATCACCTTGGAACTCTCACCCCCAATGGGAAAGGGTGTAGCAGCATATCCGTCTCATGTATTGTAAACATAGATACAGTTATGACCTAAGACCTTGCTACATGTAATCACTTTGAGAAGCTATCTTCAATTCTCTCCAAGTCAAATCTAGTGTGTGTTGCATCTTAAAGACATTGCAATTCTTTTGTTGTCTATACATTGGAAAGATTACTGAAGGCCACCAGTCCATGGAAGGTGCAAGCTAGTATTGGTGACATACATGTACATCACCAGACAAGAAAGCCACAGCACAATGTAATACAATGCATCACCTTCCTTACATTAGAAAGAAAATGACGCATACTCTAAGAACAGACAGCCACTGTCTGCACTTGCCCAGCCAAGCCAACACCAAATAGGGGGTACTACACAGGCATTACTTGCTTTGACCCAAAGCCCTTATCTTCTTCCAGTTAATTTTCAGCTTTGCCCATCTGTGGGACTGGGTACTGGAAATAGCATACAAATGCACGTTGGAAGCGGCTGCTAGGTTTGCGACCCTCCCGTTGAAGTGTGGCTTGATGTGTCTTGATGGCTTTGACATGCCTCGCAGAGGTCCTTTCCTCTAGCTCCTCCATCGCTGGCTGGCTGGAGTGCAGGAGCTCGGGAGCCCGGCCCGGGGACATCTAGGTTGGTGGCTATTTGCCCATCTAGGTTGGCGGCTGTACCTACGTCCCTCAATGGACCCCCAAGGTCCTGGAGAAGAGGTTTAGCTTGGTGGCTCAGGAGAACAGAGCTGTCTTGGTGCTGCTACCGTGGTAAATTAAAGGGGGAGTGGAGGGGATTGGAGTGGGTATTGACCTATTGTCCTAGGGCCTGGGTCCCGGTGCTCTCCGTGAGTGCCAGCCACACCCTGAGGAAAGCAGGAAAGCAGGGTTAACCGCCACCCGCCCCCCCAGATGGAAAGCTAAACCTGCAGATAGTGGCAAACTCGCAACTGGAGGTAGCCAAAAGAAAAAAAACCTCTGTTGGCTTTTTCCTCTGCTCCCATTCCTCTTCAATCCTTCACTTTAGCTTCCTATCACCATCGCTGCACCCCAGCCCATTTGGAGGCACAACCTGTGCTGTGCTGGTAGCTGAAAGTTGAAAGGTGGCAGTTGGTGGAGGGTTGCTATCAACAGAGATGCAACAGGGTGCCAAAACTCAGAGTGCGGAAGACCATCACAGAAAGGGTAGGAGCGTCAATCTCGTGACCTGAGAAACAGTCCAGGCAAGCAACAATTGACTTGGTGGCAAGAAGTAACAAGCTTGTGAGTCTTATCTCCTGCCAGCACAAAGCAGTGGTGATGGATGGGGTGCCTGATTTGGTTGGGAGGGGGGGTAATGCCGCAATTGACGTTGCTGACGCTAGTGAAGCAATGCTCAACTCTGAGGCGCAAGCACAAGTCCAGGCATTGATCTATGAACGTGGTAGCTTAGCCTCCGAAAGGGGGTTTAAGATGGTGATGGAAGTAGGCAAGACAAACAACAAGATACAGAGCTCACTTCTAAGAATGGATCTGTTAGTAGTAACTTTAGCTCTGGACACACAATATGTAGCAGCTGACCTTACACAACATCGAGGGTCTGAATGCATAACTGCCGAAATAGTCCAGCAAACAGTCCAGCAAATGTCCCAGCAAGACAACGTGGACCCCACCCAGGCACAGGATCCTGCAGCTTTGGTGGCCATAGCTGGCTACTCGGAGAGGTCAGATTTGCCAGTGCTGAAGCGCTCAATTGACTGCTATTATGCAGAGAATTGTTTGGACAGGACAGCTGGGGGCCCTTTGGAAAAGGTAGTGCGTCAAACCCAAAGGGCAGGCAAGAGTGTTCCCAAGAATTAACCTGAAATGGTTATGGAAATGGACAATCAGGAGGTTAGTTCATCCATGGAGCCAGTGTCGATGTTGGCTAATACCCTAGTTGGCTGGACAGATGATGAGGGAGACAAGATGTGAAGAAGCAGGAGGACGAGAAAACATCTGAAAGAACTCCCGCCTATCCCTATGATAATCAAGGACCCATTCTCTGACTACCCTGCAAGTGCGCACTCAGTGGATAGAGCGAGATGCACAATGCTGGGGCGCCCATTGTTGGGGCAACTTCATCCGGTATGGAGTAGGCAGATGGCATAACGGGCTGTCCAAACAGGAACATAGTAAAAGTTCCAAGCTCAATTGGTTTGTCTCGTTACCCTGCCTCCCAGAACCATATGCCTATGGACGTCCATGATCCGGGCCTAATCCTTGGAAGTGAACTGCAGGAAGAACTGAGCATGAGTACAAACATGGAGAACATGCTATACTTTTTGAAGCACATAAATAGACTCTCTGATGCATACCTGGAGCTGGAAAATGTATATTGACAACACCTGGACAGGTCTGAAAGGGATGCTGAAATGTTGAATACATGCTTGGGAGTTATCAGCACTGTGGCTAAATGTATGACAAATATGGTAGGAGAAAGTATGCACAGATCTCGCATCCGAACTCAGAATCAGACAGCACCACTTGTCCAACATTTTATGGAGGCATAGCATTCTGCAGACAGAAAATGAACCATCATTGACCAAGTAAATGTGGATCGATTTAATTTTTCCAGTGCAAGTAGGCTTCATAAATTAGAACAAGTTTGGATATAGCGTGTACAGACCCAGATCAATGGCCGAATTGCAGTTGACAGCACTGTGTAAATAACAGTTCAAGGCAGTCATTAAACCCAGCCTTTCCAACTGGGCCGCCCTATAGAATGTGATGTCCAACACACTGCTGTTGCTTTCTAGTCTTCTTCTCACAGTTTGGGATCCAGTCCGTTTTCTCTTTTTCCTTTTATTTCACTCGTGCCCTGTTTTCCAGCAGCCAAGCACTGCGTGTATTGAAAACAGCTCAGTTTCCTGTACTTTTCCAAGCCTGGTTGACTTTTACAGGGGCTGCACTTATTCGCGGTCCGCTCTGGGAAAGCTCCACGTGTCCTAGCAGGGGCTGGGGTTTTCTTGACCTGCTGCTTTGAGCCCGAGCATTATTGAGCTCACACTTTCCTTTTCTTCCATCCGTTTAGTGGTAAGTGCTGCAACCACGAGCAAACCTTAACAGCTCAGAGTCAGTCGCTACTCAAGCGTGGCTCTCTGGCATTGCAGTCATGCAGGATTCCCAGGAGCACAAGCACAGGTATGTGTAAGCAAACAGTACCAGTCACTTTGTCAGCACAGACTTTGCTCTGTGGTTTGACACAGCAGTATCCCAGTTTCAACATTGCTGCCTGTTGTTTTTTTTCTTTAGCCACATCGTAGAATCACTGCGAAACCGGTGAGTTATCATCTTTGGTTTGGCATCAACATTTGATGTCCTTGGTCTGGTTGTTTCCACCTCTGGCTGGGGTTTCCTCTTTCTGGTCCGAGACACCTCGATCACTTGTGGCTGCACTGGCCCTAGTCCTCTTTTTCATTAACTGCACAGGTCTTGCAACCTACTTAAGAAGAATGCTTTGCCTGGAATTGTTTTAATTGATACAATTTTTGGCACGTTTTGAGCTGTGTCTGGAAACTGAATTCATCAATTGTTTGTTTATTTCAGTTACGACGATGCTCTCCTTTCTGCACCATCGCATTTCGTCCTGATAAGGCTGGTCCCATTGCTTGGTTGTGGACCAATATAGCCCAAACTCGAGTCGACGATACTAAACATAAGACATGCTTTTCATCTGGGTTTTTTTGGTTACAGTGAGGGTCACTCACACCATTGGCATTCCAAGTATTAGCGACTGGGTGCACAATGCAGGTCACACGTAGTAGAAGTGTACAAGACATGTCCAGCAATGTATGACACAGCAGGTCTTGGTTTTGAGAACCAATGCATAAGAGATTTGGCAATCAGCCACACCCAAGTTAATTGTTTGCTAATTGTTGCTGTTGTTGTGTATGAATATTATGAATGTAGAGCGTGTGTGAGAAAGAATGATTAAGAGTTTTTCATTAGACATTGACGAGTTATTGGAGCAATTGTAGCTCACCATTGTTAAGTTTTTTTAAAGATTGACACAGATTGACAATGTATTTTTTACAAAATGATTAAAAAAACTTTCCTTAGTATGAATTGCTTTTGAAATGTCTTACGTCTATGTATAAATGCTAGAGGGTATTTATCTTGAATGTTTGATTGTTTGGTCTCTTACGTTATACCCTAGCCTTATTGTAAGCTTTAGCCTTTGCCTCCTCTTTTTGTTGTTTAGGGTAGGATATAGTACTGCTGCCACGATGGTGCAGGTGGGGCGTGATAATATTTATGCCTACCCACCCAAGGGTCCCATGGAAAACGCAAAGATTCAGGCTGTGGCAGCGTCAGTGTCGGAATCAGAGGTAGGTCAGCGCAAACCAAATGGGATGAAGGAATAACTGCAGAAGTACCCACAGAGATAAAACTCTCGAACGAAAAGCAGAAAGGAATGGCTAATACCTTACATCAGTCTATAACAACAGAAGGGGCGAATAACACAGCAATCGGCCAACAAGTAGCATCTATAAGAAAATGCACAAGGCCAGTCCAAGCAGTCCAAGCAGGGACAGTCACCAAAACTCAACTCGCACGGCAGGAATCTAACTGCTTTCATACAGAGAAAAGAGTTAACAACTAGGACATTTTGGAGCCCTTGGCAGGATGGAGGAACATGAACCTAATTTGTAGCTTCAAGGTCTTGACGCATTGTAATAAAAATGGCTACAAAAAAGCATTGGTGAAGGCATTATTAGAGGCTCTGGGTGTGAGCGATATCTTGTTTAATTAATTTTCAACATTCATCTCATCAGACTGTATGTTCTGCAAGGGGTGCAATGCTAGTTTTTGCTTTGTGATCCCAAATGTTTGCATGTGCATACTAAACTGTAGAGAGGTATTAGCAATGAAGGGGATAGAGGTGTTCAAATATATAAAGGCAGAAATATGCCATCTGCATGATTCTTGGTACTCCTGCCATGTAGAAGGTGGCACTTTAGAAGAGCTGCAAAGACCAACTGAGAGTGTGGGGGGAAGCTGAAAGGAAACCTGTTGACCATAACCACCTAATTATTGACCTGACAAGACCAGAGCTAGAGCAGAGACTCAGGCAGTGTACCCTTGTGAACCATTATTTTCTAAACAGGCAGGAGAGAAAGCCTATGCATTTGTGAAACGGATCTGACCGCAAAACCAGCTCTAGGTGAGCCGTGGTCCATAGAGAAGAGTTATTCCGTTATTCAGTGGCAGGACCCATCTAAGGGTGCCACTCTCTCTCTATTATCATGGAAGATAGCAGGGGCTAGGTCAAAGTTTGAGAGGGAAGATATAAGAGACATGATGCAGTGGTTTGAATTTGTTTTCCTCCAAGATATATGGGTTCTTGGATGGCTTTCAATGATTCCAGATCCCAGCCCTAAAGAACACACAGGGTCGATCGTACGGGGAATGGCAGTTGTATAAATGTGATCATGTTCATTAAATGTAGAATATTGTTGCTTGCAGGTGGTAAAAGCTAGCCTGGATGCTAACATGAGCATAGTCCTGGTTAACTTGTATAATAACCCAAACAAATCCAACAAGGGGCAGTTTAAGCAACTCTTCAATGATTGCCTTGGTGGCCTGGATTAGGGCAAACATATGGTCCTTTTGGCGGGGGACTGTTAGGCAGAAACCTGTGCAGTCCCCTTAGGGAACACTGCAAAAGACTTAGGACTACAGGTGTTAGCAGTAAACCCACTTGGTAGCAGTCTGTACCACCCAGATTTACTTGGTAGCTGTGGCTGAGCAGTCAGCCTTCCCTCAAGAAGAGTTAGGCAGTATGCAGAGTATACACAATAGGCACTCAGACACAATAATACAAGCAAACACTGACCAGAGCTTTTGTATCAAAGTATATAATTATTTATTTAAAAACACACTGTTTGAAACACTCCAGCACTCTTATGGTAAAATACTCTAAACACGGTTACTATTATAATATATACAACCCTTATTCCTTATCAGATAAGTCTTAGTTAACACCACTTATTTTCATACAGAGGTGAGCGCTTAACTATAGATGGCACTCCAATAAGTTTGTGAAAAGGGGAGGGAAAAAAGACAGACTATGGAAAGGTACACCACTCTAATATTTAGGAACACTATTAGCAAGGCAGAAGAGCAAAAGTCACTTGTGAGCCAAAGTCCATAGGCTGGGCCCAGTCTTAGAGAGAGCAGAGCACAAATGCGCCCAAGATCACACAGTTACACTAGGCTTAGAAAGTCTTGCAGAGAGTTCGAAAAGAGTTTAGAGAGGCTCAGAAAAGTTTAGCCAGGGTGTCCCAGGCTAACCCAGGTTTGAAAGCCGGTGGCAAAATCTACCCTGTACAGTCGGTGGCAAGGGAAGCCAGGCGAGACACGGTACCTTAAGTGGGAAGGATCTTCCAGCGGTAGCAGTTGTTCCTGGCAGTGGGTGCAAGTCTCGTTGTCGTCCAGGGGAAGAGAAGATCTCGACTTGGAGGAAAGATGAAGGTCGTTGCACTGCCAGGGAAGAAACCAGCCGCTGAGTTTTCCGGTTAAAGGTATTACCC
The DNA here is from genome assembly GCF_040938575.1 of Ambystoma mexicanum. Lineage (NCBI taxonomy): Eukaryota > Metazoa > Chordata > Amphibia > Caudata > Ambystomatidae > Ambystoma > Ambystoma mexicanum. The sequence continues at coordinate 437,066,818 of NC_090937.1, forward strand.
TTTAATTCACGGTCGTGGTAAAACGTGGTATCCCGGTTGCCGGGATGCTTGGCACAGGCAAGGCGGCCACGAGATACGTCGGGAAGGCGAAAAGACTGTGAAACTGGTTATCCCCACCAGTCAAAGGAAGAAGACTCTCCGGCGGGAGATCTCTGTCGTTGGGAAAAGTGGTGAGAAGGTCCAGCAGGGCTCCACCGGTGGTGTCGTCGTGGAAGGTCGGCTCAGCTTCTCCCTTGTCGGATTCTTAGGTCCTGTGGCGACTTCTGAAGTTCCAGTCCCCAAAGCCCTGCTTTTATGCAGAAAACCCCCATTGACTCAGCCTAGCTGTCACTCAAACATGCCAATCACCACTTGGGCCAATCAGGACGGAGTGCGACTTGAGTTGCCTTTGCAACTCAGTCCAGGGTGCCTAAATCCCCCTCCACCCGTCCTAAGTACCCCAGACAGAGTGGCACCACTTTGGAGGGCTTCTGTGGAGAAGCCTGCCAAAAAGTGGAACAAAGGGCTCGACTTGGGTTGGAGTCACAGAAGAGAACACACACGCCATTTTAGAACCGAGTTTTGGCAAAAAATACCAACCGGAGAATTAATATTAATTAAATAAACCGGCGGTATCTTCGAGGCTATCGTAATTAAATAAATAAAGATAGTAGCCTCGAACAATGGGAAAATCCCATAGAGAAATATTTGCGGTTGAATATAAAAAGTAGTATCCACTGCCACCAGACAAAACTCGATCAGGGGGGATGGAGACGTGCCCCCTCGGTTTACAGACCCCGGGGCAATTGAATTGCCCCAGCTAGTACGTTCACTATATGATGGTTTGTACTGGTTCCGTTCAGAATTTAAGACTAGTAAAGTCAATGGTGACTTTACATGCCCTGGGAGACAGTGGTCAGTCCCAGGGTATGGAGTCTATACTGGGGGGTCACTATGACACCCCTTTGTTACTGCACTGAGGGTGCTGTGTAACACACATCACAAAAACACATGAAGCTCTATGGGGTAAAAGACCCCATCGCCCATTAAACACATCTAGAGTCAAAGAAACACACTCAAATCATGCCCAAGAGTGAAGGTAAAAGAGTCTCACTCTTGGCAGGAGAAAAAAAATAAACCCCAAAAATCCAGCAAAGCTGCTGGGGGACTCACCAGGTTAGAAAATTCAGCCTAAACAGAGAATTCTCTCTAACACTCGCCCCCCCCAGACTAAGGGACAGGAGGATTTAATCCACTTGGATGAACCTTATACCTCTAGTCGATGACATACATCCTAGAGAGTCCATCAGCATTTTGATGGCGACACCCTGACTTGTGCTCAATGGTGAAATCAAACCCTTGCAGGCAGATTGACCATCTCAACAGTTTTGGATTGTCTCCCTTCATTTGCATTAACCATCTCAAGGGTTGGTGGTCAGTCTGAATGACAAAAGTAGAACCATACAAGTATGGCCTAAACTTCTTCAGTGCCCACACAATAGCAAAGCATTCTCTTTCGATTGTTGCCCACCTTGTCTCAGGATCCTTCAGCTTACGGCTGATGAAGCAAATGGGGTGCTCCCTACCCTTCTCATCCAGTTGGCTTAGAACTGCACCTATACCTACATTGGAAGCATCAGTTTGTACAATAAAAGTTTGGTGGTAGTCAGGAGCTCTCAGTACTGGAGCTTGGCAAATAGCTTTCTTCAGTTTTTCAAAGGCCTGATTGCACTCCTCATTCCATTTGACCTTTTTAGGGAATTTTGGAGAGGAGATTACATTCAGTGGAGAAGCTATGGTCCCATAGTTCTCAATGAAATTCCTGTAATACACAGTGAGGCCTAGGAAGGCTCTCACCTGGGTTTGAGTAGTAGGTGTTGTCCAATTTTGCACAGCTTCAATTTTGCTGAGCAAAGGCCTTATTCCTCCACCTCCTACCTCATGCCCAAGGTAGACCACTTTACTTTGACCTATCTGGCATTTACTTGCCTTGATAGTCAAATTGGCCTGCTCAAGAGCCTGCAAAACATGCCCTGGGTGGTTCACATGATCCTCCCAGGAGTGGCTGAAGACTGCAATGACATCCAAGTATGCCATGCAGAAGTCCTCCGTCCCAGCTAGAACTTGATTCACCATCCTTTGGAATGTAGCAGGTGCATTTTTTAATCCAAAGGCATGACCTTAAACTGGTACAAGCCAACTGGGGTGGAAAATGCAGTTTTCTCCTTGGCATGGTCTGTCAAGGCTATTTGCCAATAGCCTGACGTAAGGTCAAATGTGCTGAGGTACTTGGCTGCACCAAGTTTATCCACCAACTCATCTGTCCTTGGTAAAGAGTGGGCATCAGTCTTTGTGACTGCATTAAGAGCTCTATAGTCCACACAGAATCTCAAGTCTTTGGATCCTGCCTTTGGTACTAACACAACTGGGCTAGACCATGGACTAGTAGAGGGTTCTATTACCCCAAGATCAAGCATCTTCTTGACCTCCCCCTTGATATGGGTTTTCACATTTTCTGACATTCTGTATCCTCTGCTTTTGACTGGCAGACAGTCACCAGTGAGAATATCATGCTGTCCCCAAGGGGTCAAGCCTGGTGGAAGTGAGAACAGGGAGGCAAACTGATTTAACATAGATTTGCACTCCTCTTGTTGCTCAGGTGTCAGATCTGAAGAGAGATTGACTCCTTCAATTTTCTCATCTAAAGGTACACCTCGGAGGAGATCAGGGAGAGATTCACTCTCTTCCTCATCTGCTGCTGTAGCTAGAAGCAAGGCTCCTACTTCAGGTCTGGAGACGTACGCTTTCAGTCGGTTGGTGTGGAAGACTCTAGGAGCTTCCCTGGGTCTGCCCAGATTCACCAGATAGTTGACCTCTCCAAGTTTTCCCACAACTTTGAAGGGTCCCATCCATTTGTCTTGCAAGGCCCTCTGCCTTGTTGGGAGCATAACTGGTCTTGAGTGAACTCAACCATGTTAGCCTTTTGATCATGCCAATGCCTGACCAAAGCTTGTCCAGCTTTCAGGTTATCACTAGCTTCTGCCATCATGTGTGACATTCTCCTCCGGAGACCTATCACATAGTCAGTCACTCTGACTGGCTTGAGGGGAGGAACACCTTCCAATCCTTCCTTAATCAGGGCCAATGGACATCTGACTGGATGGCCATAGAGAAGTTCAAAGGGAGAATAACCTACTCTCTCCTGAGGGACTTCTCTATAAGCAAAAAGAAGGCATGGAAGTAGAAGGTCCCACTTTCTTTTCAGAGGTTCCTCTAAAGCACCTATCATGCTCTTCATGGTTCTGTTAAACCTTTCTACCAATCCATTGGTCTGGGGGTGGTATGCGGTTGAGAACTTGTAAGTAACTCCACAGGTTTTCCACATGGCTTTCATGTAGTGGGACATAAAGTTTGACCCACTGTCGGATATTACTTCCTTAGGAAACCCAACCCTGGTAAAAATACCAAGGAGGGCCTTAGCCACAGCCGGAGCTGTAATAGTCCTCATAGGGATTGCCTCAGGGTACCTAGTAGCATGGTCTACTACAACAAGGATAAACCTGTTGCCTGAGGAGGTTGGGGGATCAAGGGGACCAACAATGTCAATCCCTACCCTCTCAAATGGGACTCCCACAACTGGGAGAGGCACTAAAGGTGCCACATTCTTGGAGCCAACCTTACCAGAAGTTTGGCAGGTATGGCAGCTCTTGCAAAACTTATCTACTTCTGCCCCAATTTTTGGCCAATAGAAGTAGAGGGAGAGCCTTTCCTTGGTCTTCTTGAAACTCAAGTGACCAGCCAAAGGAATCTCGTGGGCTAAGTGCAAGAACTGTTGTCTGTTTTCTTGAGGTACTACAAGGCGTTTGTAGTCTCCAGGTTCAGACTCAGTTGGTTCACTGTAGAAGAGGCCATCTTCCCAGTGTAACCTATACTTCCCAGGCTCTTGCCCATCAGCCTGAGCAGCTGCCTGGTGGCGGAGACCCTCCAGAGTTGGACACTCTCTTTGCCCCTTACGGAAAGCTGCCCTGCTGGGCCCACCTTCTGCCATTAAAGACTGCAGCTCAGGATGGTCCTCAGGGTCTAGATCTCCAATAAGTTCTTGGCCTCCTACTAGCTCTTCTTCAGAGTCTAGTTCAACCACACAGGGTTGTACCTCCCTCTCAGCCTCAGCTGGAGGTGGAGTTACAGGTGTAACTGTTGGAAGCAATGGAGTGCTTGCTGCTGACTTTTTCCTAGGAGTCTTGGGTTGCCCCTTTGCTCCTGATCTGGTAGTTACTGCAGTGAGTTGCTCCAGTGGTAAAGGAGTGATCTCTGTCATCATCTCCTGAGATAACCCTCGCAGGTTTTTCTCTCTTGCAGGTTTTGTGAGCTCCTGTAACCTTTTACTAGGCGATCTGGGGGTATGTGACACAACTCCAAGAGCTTTCAGGTCATTACCCAACAGAACCCTACCTGGTACTTCACATTGTATACTGACAGGTATCTTTACAGCCATATCATTACACTGGATGAGAACTGGTAACTGGGGACACATCTGCACAGGCCCTCCAGCTACCTTGGTGAGGCATTTGGGTGCCTTAGCAACATCCTCTGCCTTGAAAAATGATTCATCCACCACAGTTATGCTGGCCCCAGTGTCTCTAATGGCAGGAGTCTCCTGACCATTCACCTGGACACTGTCTTTATAATACTCTTTAGTATTATCCGGGATAGAATTATACACATCTAAGTTCTGTTGTTCCCACAACCCCAGAGAAACTAAAGAAACACTGGCTGAGACACCAATGGGTTCATCAGCCAGCAGTAGAAAGTTTCCACTCACCATTGGGACTTCCTCTTCTGGAGCGAAGGCTAAGGAGGCGAGTTGGATCCCTGAAGGTTTACCCTTGCATCTGGGATCTCCTTTCACATGGTCAGTAGAGCCACAAACAAAGCATTTACTGAATGCCTTCTGGAATGGTGGCTTGTTCTGGCCTCCCTCTGGTTTGGCACCAGGGGGTAAAATATTCTGCTGTGGTTTCCCTTGTGGCTTACCCTTATGGTTTTGTTTGGGGCCCTCTTTGGAATTTGCAGTATTAGAATTCTCTTTGGAGTCCTTTTTAGGCTGTTTCCCCTCATCCTTTTTCTGAGTTACCCCAGAATCCTTGTGAGTGGCCCTGTTGGCAACCCACAAGTCAGCAGCCTTAGCTAGTTTTCGGGAATCTAATTCCTTTGATTCAGCCAAGTGCTGTCTGAGCTCAGGAGAGCAGGCATCATAAATTGACTCCAACATAAAAAGATTCTTCATACCTTCATAAGTGTTCACCTTGTAACCCTTAATCCATCCCTCTAAGTTTTTCAACCCTTCACTCACCCAGGTAGCCCAAGGCGTACCATCATGCTTTTTGAGGGTCCTAAACCTCTTAAGATACTGGGAAGGGGTCTTCCCAAATCTAGCTATTAGCGCTAGTTTCACACATTCATACTCTTTCCTATCCTCCTCCCCCAACTCCATTACCACATCAGTTGCAACAAGGGGAAGCCTAGAGAACAACCCGGTGAGTAAGTCATTTCCTGTGATGTTCTGGAGCCCATGATTATATTCAAACAGAGACAACCAATCCAACACATCCAACTTTGGCTCATACATACCAACCAATTCTTTAGGCATCCGGGGTCTTTTAGGACTGGAAATTCTAGAGGAGCCAGGGAGAGAAGCATTTTCAACAGATAATTTCTTCATTTCTAGCTCATGCTTGAGCTCCATTTCCCTTAGCCTTAGTTCTTGATTCAGTTCCTGGTGTCTCTGTTCAGCCTGAGTATTCAGTCTCTTGAACTCTATTTCAAGTTTCATTTTCTCTAATTCAAGATATTGAGGACTAAGTGTGGGACCCGGCAAAGGCCCAGTAGGTACAGCAGGTAGAGCAGACAGAGGCCTAGGGGGGACAGTCACAGCAGCCTCACCCTTCTCTTCTGACTCTTCCTCAAGATTATCAACATTTTGATCAACATCAATCTCTATACTGTTATCTACAGTTTCTGGCATGGTAGGTTCCTCTGAACCATCATCCAGACTTTGGTTAGCTAACAACCTTTCTATCAATTCCATTTTCTTGCCTTTAGTCAGGAGATTCTTATGCTTACAGAGAACTCTTCAACAATCAGCAGTTTTTGTAGCAAGGGACTTTTGACTATAATTTTCCATAGTTGACATGTTAGAAAGATTACTTTTTCAGTGCTAAGCTTTGTGGTTAATTGCACTAAGGTATCCTAAAGCGCTCTAAAATGTATACTAAATACAAATACCACCGCTGTACACCAGTGTTAGGCAGAAACCTGTGCAGTTCCCTTAGGGAACACTGCAAAAGATTTAGGACTACAGGTGTTAGCAGTAAACCCACTTGGTAGCAGTCTGTACCACCCAGATTTACCTGGTAGCTGTGGCTGAGCAGTCAGACTTCCCTCAATAAGAGTTAGGCAGTATGCAGAGTATACACAATAGGCACTCAGACACAATAATACAAGCAAACACTGACCAGAGCTTTGGTATCAAAGTATATAATTATTTTTTTAAAAACACACTGTTTGAAACACTCCAGCACTCTTATGGTAAAATACTCTAAACACAGTTACTATTATAATATATACAACCCTTATTCCTTATCAGATAAGTCTTAGTTAGCACCACTTATTTTCATACAGAGGTGAGCGCTTAACTATAGATGGCACTCCAATAAGTTTGTGAAAAGGGGAGGGAAAAAAGACAGACTATGGAAAGGTACACCACTCTAATATTTAGGAACACTATTAGCAAGGCAGAAGAGCAAAAGTCACTTGTGAGCCAAAGTCCATAGGCTGGGCCCACTCTTAGAGAGAGCAGAGCACAAATGCGCCCAAGATCACACAGTTACACTAGGCTTAGAAAGTCTTGCAGAGAGTTCGAAAAGAGTTTAGAGAGGCTCAGAAAAGTTTAGCCAGAGTGTCCCAGGCTAACCCAGGTTTCGAAAGCCGGTGGCTAAATCTACCCCGACAGTCGGTGGTAAGGGAAGCCAGGCGGGACACAGTACCTTAAGTGGGAAGGATCCTCCAGCAGTGGCAGTTGTTCCTGGCAGTGGGTGCAAGTCTTGTTGTCGTCCAGGGGAAGAGAAGATCTCGACTTGGAGGAAAGATGAAGGTCGTTGCACTGCCAGGGAAGAAACCAGCCGCAGAGTTTTCCGGTTAAAGGTATTACCCTTTAATTTGCAGTCGTGGTAAAACGTGGTATCCCGGTTGCTGGGATGCTTGGCACAGGCAAGGCGGCAACGAGATACGTCGGGAAGGCGAAAAGACGGTGAAACTGGTTATCCCCACCAGTCAAAGGAAGAAGACTGTCCGGCGGGAGATCTCCTCTGTCGTTGGGAATGTGGTGAGACGGTCCTGCAGGGCTCCACCGGTGGTGTCGTCGTGGCAGGTCGGCTCAGCTTCTCCCTCATCAGATTCTTAGGTCCTGTTGCGACTTCTGAAGTTCCAGTCCCCAAAGCCCTGCTTTAATGCAGAAAACCCCCATTCACTCAGCCTAGCTGTCACTCAAACATGCTAAGTGGTGAGCCGGCCACTTGGGCCAATCAGGACAGAGTGCGACTTGAGTTGCCTAGGCAACTCAGTCCAGGGTGCCTAAATCCCCCTCCACCCCGCCTAAGTACCCCAGACAGAGTGCACCACTTTGGAGGGCTTCTGTGGAGAAGCCCGCCAAAAAGTGGAACAAAGGGCTCGACTTGGGTTGGAGTCACAGAAGAGAACACAAACGCCATTTTAGAACCAGGTTTTGACAAAAAATACCAACCAGAGAATTAATATTAATTAAATAAACCAGCGGTATGTTTGAGGTTATCATAATTAAATAAATAAAGATAGTAGCCTCGAACAATGGGAAAATCCCATAGAGAAATATTCGCGGTTGAATATAAAAAGTAGTATCCACTGCCACCAGCCAAAACTCGATCAGGGGGGACGGAGACGTGCCCCCTCGACTAACAGACCCCGGGGCAATTGAATTGCCCCAGCCAGTACGTCCACAATATGATGGTTTGTACTGGTTCTGTTCATAATTTAAGACTAGTAAAGTCAATGGTGACTTTACATGCCCTGGGAGACAGTAGTCAGTCCCAGGGTATGGAGTCTATACCAGGGGGTCACTATGACACCCCTGTGTTACTTCACTGAGGGTGCTGTGTAACACACATCACAAAAACACATGAAGCCCTATTGGGTAAAATACCCTATAGCCCATTAAACACATCTAGAGTCAAAGAAACACACTCACATCATGCCCAAGAGTGAGGGTAAAAGAGTCTCACTCTTGGCAGGAGAAAAAAATAAACCCCAAAAATCCAGCAAAGCTGCTGGGGGACTCAGATCAGAGCTTGGATGGCCACTCCCTCCCCTGTGGTGCAAGTGGGCCCTGATGTTCAAGCACCCCAAAAATTCACCCAGCAAGCCTGCGAAGATGCCTGAGAAGAACAAGCTGCTTGTTATTCAACATTCAATATACGTTCCGTTCTATCCTCTCAGTAGTAAACCCTTTGTCCAGCAAATTATCTCCCTCGCCCTTACTACAATGTGGGCTGTGTACAGTCTGAATTCATTAGTTTTCCATATACTGTGTTATGTTTTGTTGAGAGCAACATTTAGCCTGGAGACACTGCAAAAACTACCATACATTCTGCGTTTCTTATGTTCTATTGTGTTGTTATGTTCTATTTCTGTACAGTATGCTATTAGGATTTATACCTCACATCTCTCTCTCTCTCTCTCTCTCTCTTTCTCTCTCGCTCTCTCTCTCTCCGGTGTGCCACCCTCTCACTTCTGTGGCTTACAGTAATTGACTGTTAACCTGCTTTCATTATGTTATATTACTGGATATTACTCTACAGTTTGTTCCACACACCATTGACAATGTCAATCGCACAGTCTCTCTCCCTCTCTCTCCCTATACTGTATATGGTTGTCGCTTTATCTCTCACTATCATCTGTAACATTCTTCATTGTGTTCTGTGTGGTGATGTGTTAAAATATGCTGCGGTAATAGTATGCTTTTTCTCAACAGAGCCCTCCCAAGAGTCAACTGTCAACCGCCTGCATGAAAAGGACCTTGAGAGCACCAACTAGTTAGGAGGCATTGCAAATGGTACAGTCAATTCTTCATTATTTATGTCCTATTACTCTATGTGCATTTCTATCTCTACAGTTTATCACGCTGTAACTGCTGTCAATTTCATGACATAATGAATGCATACAAACTGGATTAATTGTTCATTAAGTCATATGACAGTATGTAACTGTACAATGTATTAAACAAACAACTGAGAATAGACCACCGAATTGGGAGACCATACACCGCTACTCTTCTCCCTGACTATTCCCATCCCGTCATTTCAATTAAGACAAGATTTAGTCGTGCTCTCTACAAGTAAAAAAGGGTCATTTGGAACAGAAAGACCATCCTTAAATGCAGCCGTTTACTGACAGCCTCTTGGATGAACTTGAGCCCACCCTCCTCTCTGCAAAACATGAGAGAGGGATTTGAGGATTCTTACTATAACATAATGTTGTCCTCTATCTTCAAAATCAGGAGCCAATGTCCTTCGGCTCACACTAAGCTTGGTAGCTATCTGAGTGATGATAGAGTATACCAATCTAAGCTACTCAAACACAGGGAATTGGCTGCTTTAAAAAAGCAGTTCTTGACTGCATCTGATTATGTGGCTTTAAATCAATAATTTCCCAAAAGCATAAGAACTTTGTCAAATCCCTGAAGATGGATGCATACTTTGGGACACATCAGATTATGCTCGAACATCTTTGTAAGAGGAAGGAAGGAACATTCTGGTTATCTATTAATAGGACTCTTGACACTACTGAGGGGGGTATGGAATGTCCTGTGCAGGCCAATGCATGGGTTGAATACTACACTAACAAATATGCCCTGCCTGCAAACTTTAGTGATACCGTAGATCTTCATTTGGGAAATCCTGTTGAAGGCCTGTGTACCTGGGAAAGAGGCAACATTTCTTGGGCTATATGTACACTTAAGTCGCCCCGTGCCCCGGGACCAGATGTCATCCCTCCATTTGTCCTCAAAGAGGCACACAAGCTATGGGCCGAACTACTGAAGATCATGTTTGACCATATTTTTTTGGTCCCATACTATCCATGCTTCTTGGGATCAATCTATCATTATACCTATCCATAAAAAGGGGGATTTACTTGACACATACAACTACAGGTCCATTGCTTTTATAGATGCTATGAGCAAAGTATTTTCCATCCTCCTCCTGAGGGACCTTAATCGAGTGGTTAAAAGAAACAACCTTCTGAGCCAGTTTCAGGTGGTGTTCAGGGAAAAACTGAGCACCTCATTTAATGCGACCATCATGGCTCCTCTTAGAAATTATGTACATCACACACAAGTGGGGGAAGAGTTTATAGCATCCCTGGATATGTGTAGCGCTTTTGATGGAGTTATTAGGTCTAGGCTCTGGCTCAAATTGCTCGATGTGAACATACCTCGTAATCTGGTTCAGCTCCTTGCATTACTACACACACATGCCACCATACGTGTACGACTAACTAAGTAAGGGTCCCTGTCCCTGGAGATACTTTCCTTTATTGGGGTAAAACAGGGTTCTACATTGGCCCCTATACTCTTCAACGTGTATGTGTGTGATGTGAGAGACTGTAGCAGGGTCCCTCCATTGTGCCGGCTAAATTGTGTAATACTATGTTGGAATGGATGTCTTTGCGGATGATTTCATCTTGCTTGACAGAACTCTGCAAGTCCTGAGAAGGAAAATGCAGCTATTCTGCAGCTATGCCCTGGCTAATAATCTTCTGCCCAACCCATCTAAATTGAAGGTTTTGGTTTTCTCGAGGGGAATCAAGGTGTAGACTCGAACTTGGGCGATGGGCCTGGAAAGTGTAGACCAGGTCAAGGCCGTCACATACTTAGGCTATAACCTCACTAACATGGTTAGCATTCAATTTTGGAGAAGACGCCTTTTTGATAAGACAACTAAATTAGTATCCCAACTCAAATTTTTGAAGCTCAGAGTATGTAAATTCTCCTTGCTCCCTTTGAGGCGGTACTATCTGGCTAAGTTTGAACCTACGATATTATATGGTCTTAACCTGTCCACCCATGATATGGGTTCTACGCTTAACATCATACAAGGGAAGCTATGGAAGGAAGTGCTGGGTCTTTCCCTGGCTATCCTGAACGCGATTATAAGACATGAGCTCTGCCTGGTGTCTTTGAAGGCCAGTTGTATCTGGAAACAGCTCTCAATGAATTATCTATACAAGATTCTTTATTCAGCTATGTATGCAGAATCTGTTCCTTCCATTCAAGAGTTCAGATTAAACGACGCAGTCTGCATTGGTCTCTATTGGAGTTACAGAGCTAGATCATGTGCAGTGCCCAGGGATTGTTAAGAGGAGCTTATTCAGGGCTGACTGGGTGGAGACTGCAGACTCCATTGCTTCCTATTCAACCTATGTGGAGTATTCTCATTTTTTCCACGTGAGAGAATGCATACCACTATACCTTCAACGCTCTCCTTGTGCAACTATTTGCATGACGTATATGCGTTTCAGGCCTAACCAACTCCCCCCATATGACAGGTTTAAGCATTGGAAGGACTCTTCATTGCTGTTTACCGGTTACTCCTCTAACTATATCTGTAGATTTTGTGGGGTCAAGGACTCCACCGAGACTTTGAGACACTTAGTCACTGCCTGTTCCTACTTTGATAATAACCGTCTAACGTGTTTTAAGGATAACATTGGTAATAACACAGATGTGTCTATGAACCTCTTGTGGTGCAGATGTATGTGGGGTACTAATGTTTCTTTGATTTTAGCCTTAAATGTTTTCTTACAGTCTGTTACAACCGAATTGCACACAAAAAATCTAAAAACTGTATGATGAGTTGCAGTGGTATGCACTAAAAATTTGAATTCTGAATTCTTAATTTTTATTTCATTTCTCGAAGTTTTAATAGTGCTATGAGTGATAAATGTTTGTTTTTTGTATCTTTTATGTTGTGTAAGGTTTTCTGTAAACTGTAAATGCAACAATAAAAAAATAAAAAAACACAGACAATGCCAATTGCTTGGTCTCTCTTCTCCCCTCTCTCAATGTGTTCTTCACTGACTCCTTCAAATCTGCAACTGTCTAACACCTATTGAAGAAACCCTCTGCTTACCCAAATCTGCCAACAAACTATAGCCCAGTTTCTCTCCTTCCCCATTATTTAAAAGTCCTTGAGTGGGTGATTAATAGCGTTGGAGATCCACTACAATCTGGCGTATGTAGTAAACACTCCACTGAGACTGCACGCATGCATGTCTTCAACTTTCTCTCTAATACTCACCACCACATTCTCCCTACCTGACTTCACCACGTCCACCAGTGACGCTTAATAATGTAATTTTGTATATTTAAAAATTACTCATCTTTAGTTTAAAGTACTTGCCCCCATAGGTCAATTTTACCTTTGTAACTCACATGTTTTCTTATACATACATGTATATTTTTCTGCTTTGTTTTGTCTCTTGTATATGTACCTTTTTTTTTTTACCACCTCAAACTGGCTCACCACTTGTTCTCATCTTTGTTCTATTGTACAGGCCCCCTTGTGAGAATGCCTCCTCTATTTGTAAATGTTTTATTGTAAGTCATTTCCAATCGAAATTGACATAATCTGACATAATTGTTTATCAAATAAATGCAAAATACAAATGTGCAATTGGACCAACATGTACCATCGCCAGCTCGAGCACTTACTGTATAGTTAGAAGTGTGGCACACATTTTAATGAAACATTCTTCATATTTTGAATATATTTTAATTATGTGGTTTTGGAATTAATGAAAGTTAAAAAAACACAATGGCACGTGCTCCTTGCTGGGCCGTGCCAACTGCAAGTTCATATAAACAACAAAATAAAATTCAATAAAACTCAGTAACATAAAATTCACAGTAGCTTTATCGAACGAGTGCACATACCAAAGATAGGATGAAAAGTATGACTGTGGTCTAGCAACTAAAAAGCAGCATTGAAACTAAAAAACATTGTTGTATGTCAAGGGGTTTCTCCCCTTTGCCTCTCCAGTGATGAGGCATAGTGGACACCACCCTCTGGCCCGACCACACCACAAGGGTATTTTGCGTTTGCTGATTGGATGGTGAAGAGTGTGAAGTGCATCAGATTGTTCCGATGCGCCCGCCATCTTGGATCCGCCTACAGCGTGGCAGCGAACAGATGCGAAAGGTTTGGGAAGTAAGAGATGGGTTAAATACTGTATTTGTTTAGGTGGCAGGTGCTACCGATGTATTTGCCATGCCCGTGCTGTCTGGTATGTCCGTAATTAGTGAAAATGAGGGGTGTCCTAAGGACAGTATTCCCGTCTGTGGTGTCCGCAGGCAAGTTGAAACTGTTCTAAGGACATGCGCGGTGTATGCGGACATAAAAATTGCCCATATGCAACAGTTAAAATGTTTGATTCTATGGGTGTGGCATGCTGCAGTGGTTGTGGCCAGGGCCTTCGGCCATGCACACAAGATCGATGTTATAAGCACTGAAGTTATAAGCCACCATGGGTGTGATATGCTGCGGTGGTTGTGGCCAGGGCCTAGAGTCTTGAGTGCATGGTTGAAAGCGTTTTATTGCTTGAAATGGGTGCACTGTTTGAATTATAATGCTCTCATATAAATTGAGTTATTGCAGGGGCTTTGGTAGTGGGAATAATTCCAAGTTATTTTTGATAGCACGTGAAGGAGTTTGGTTGTTGTCAAGTTTTGTAGTGCAGTAACTGCAAAGTATTAAGGGGTCATTTATTTCGTATTTGTTTTCTGCTGTAAGGTAGAGCTATTTCAAACCATTTGGAATCTTCATTGTCTTCTATTTTGTATGTTATGGCATTTTATAAAAAGTTCTGTGCCAACACACACACACATGGTTTGGTACTTCAGCAGATGTACTTTTAAATTTTAGTATTTCTTTTTTGTATGTGTGTAGTAGAAGGTTGCCATGTGCAGAATTGTTGCTAGTCTGTTGTAAAGCTATTGCATTTTGTAAGTGGCTTTCACTTCCAAAAATTCTTTTTTTGGATATGGTCAATTTCTTTGAGTAGGTCTTTGGGTGTACCATGTAGAAGAGTGTAAATTGGCTAGTGCTAAAGCAGGAATTTTAGCATAGTACAGTTTATAGACTAGATTCCTTATATTTGAATGATGTGTTGATATAATTTTGATATGATGGAAGGTCCTTGTAGTACTGTGTATTTGTGCACTGGACAGGTATCCATATTTTGCAGCACTTTTATTTTGATTTTGTCTTTGCCTTTCACATACTGATTGAGGAACTGGCGTGAAGATTTGAAAGATTTTTTGGGAATGTTATACATTGACGTGCATGGCCATTTGTATACTGGAGGTTCTGGTTCAGTTGAATGGAGAGGTAATTCTGAGTTTTCTGGGTATATTTTTGTATACAGTATTTCTTGTTCCATTATGGTATTATTAATTTTTTCATAACCTGGTCCACTGCTATGTATGGCAATTGTGTTTGTTTGGTTTTGTTTGTATGCTTCTTCATTAAAATATGGTTCTGTGCTCATGGTGTGACTCCATTCACCTCCACAGATATTTAAGAAGTTATTTTTGTTGACATTCCGTTTATTGAGAAGTTTTTTTGTAATTTAGTAGTTAGTTTTGTTAGTGCTTTCATTCTGTTTAACACTAAAATGAAAAACTCTCTTTTGAGAAGGATTGCACTGTCTATCAAAGCTTCTAAGATTAATTTTCTACGGTAGGTTTGAAGGGTTGTGGATGATTGTTTCCTGTTTTTATAAGATTCTGAAGGACTCTGTGGTGGAACATTTTTGCTAAAATACTTTTTTTTTGGTATGATTACTTGCTAGTATATCATGATTTATCGGAGCAGTTTTAGCAGTAGTGGTAGCCAAATTCATGTTAATCATTTTCTGTTTCGTTTTACATTTTGATAGAGGAGGCAAAGTTTCTGTACTGGAAGCGTGTTTTGTTTTTCTAAATGGCTGTATTAGCTGTTTTGTTTGAACTTTTTGTACAAACTCTGGTAGAGATGGATGCTTATTTTGGACACTTTTATTTTGATTTGCTCTACTTCTGCGTTGCTTTCTATGGACTTGCTTTTTGGTAGGCATCCTTTGGGGTCTGTTGAAAAAAAAGAAGGTATGGGTTGGACCGTTCTGCAATGTATGTGTGCTGTGTGCATGAGTGACTGAGTATGATGGGAAAGATGGATTTGGTAGCGTGTGATTGTGCATTGGGCAGCTGCAATTAGTTGGGAAGACTATTCTTCTATTTCTGTGTTACTAAACTGCAGTTCAGATGAGAGTAGAAAGTGAGCTAGTGGTGAGGAGAAGCATTAATAGTAAACCTAATGGTATAAAATTAAAACAGTTCTTTGTTTTGTAATACTAATACTAATACTAACAATGTAGGGGTTGAGTATGTTATTTGTGTTCCAAAAAAACGGGGATTTGTGTGCCATTCTGCATGCTAATCCCTGTTTAATAAATGGGGATTTGAGGGCAGAATTATTCAGAAATTTCCATTTTATTTGGTGCGCAAATTACATGAATGAACCACACAGTGTGTTTGAGGAAGAGTAAGAATATTAAGGTAGTATTGTACTTACTCTTTTTTTGTGGAATGAGCAGGTTTCTTCGGATATGTTGTTTGTAGTTCAGATGCTGCTGATTTTCAGGAGAGTGGTCTTCACTGCAATTGTAAAAGAAAGAAGTTTGTAATTTTGGGTGTTTATAGCACTGATGTAGACGTTGATTTTTATGTTTTTGTAGTAGTATTCTTGTTTGATATCTGAACATAGTGTATGCATGTATTTCATTTGACTATGTGCAGCCTTTATATTTTATTTACAACGTGTTAGTTCAACATGTTTTGCAAATGAGTAGAATTTTAAGTGTATGAAATTCACTTGGTTTTTTAAAGGTGTGTTGTAGATAGCAGACAGGTTTGGAATTGGCAGTTGATTATAGTAGATGGGGGAAAAATGTCAATAAGTTCATTTTATAGGTTATGCAGGTTTAGTGGCATTACTCTGTTTATATGCATTCATAAGAGTATGCATTCATAAGAGTTGCATATTTACATACATGCCAACATTTTGTAGCAGCTGGGAGGGAGATTCTCTCCGAGCAATCCGGAGAGCTGAATTTCCCCATTAGAATGCATTGGGATTAGAATTATTTTGCGAGGGAGGCAGTACAAAACAGAAATTTTTTTGCTAATGAAATCGGGAGTCTCCCGCCTAAATCGGGAGGGTTGGCATGTATGCATTAACTGTGTATACAATATCGGGGCCATTTATTTTTCCGATAGTATTGCATTGGGACTAGCATTAATTTAGGTGGGAGATAGTAAAAAATAGTGCGATTTTTCAATGAAAAATCGGGAGTCTCGCGCCTAAATCGGGAGGGTTGGCATGTATGTATAGGTTATGTAGGTTTAGTGGCATTACTCTGTTTATATGGATTCATAAGAGTTGTGCATGTACTGTGAATAAAATATGCATACATGTAGTTTGTATTCATGCATGTGGATATGAATGCAGCTGTAAGTAGAAATCTTGGAGACTTGTAGAGTAGTTTTTGTAGTAGGTGCTTTCCAATGATATGAGACTTGTACTCAGAGTGAACAACAGTACATTTGAAGTGCAGAACTCTGATGATGGAGTTAGATGTAGGGGTCTGGATGTGATTGGTGGATGGTTGTGTGACTGCTTAGCTGTATCCAATGAGGGAATGGCACGAGAGTGATGTGGAAAGGGTAGAAGGGCTGGTAAGAGTTACGCACTGCGCAGACACCGCGGCTGTTCGCAGATAGGGCGTGCCCCATCCGGGGTTTTCCAGCAAATCCATTATGGAAAGGGGACTGTAGGGATCAGCCAATCAGATGTTGACGTTGTGGAGTTGTGTAGAAAGAGACTGTGTGTAGTGAAGATGGCAGAGGTGGAGAAAGTCAGGGTGTTGGTGCTCGGAGATAACTTTGTGCATGCTTTACAGCAGTATGGCAAACAATTTCGATGTTAAAGGAGTGGAGGTGGTGTAGAGTGCTGTGCCTGATTGAAATGTAGAGCGAATTCTACATGTTTGTGAAGATATGGGCAGGATGAACATTCCCTTTCTGGTAGTTTTGCACTACGGTGCTTTCCATTTGGGCTACGTCAGTGACCCTACTTTGTTGGCAGATTTGGAACAGTTGGTTCAAGCAGTAATGAACATCCTTCCAAATGTGAAAGTAAGTTTTCTGGATTACTACCTAGGGTAATATGTGACAATAGTTTTTTGTCCTCAGCAAAACATTGCTAGGTGTACAGTCACCCGAGGCATGTCTGCTTTCATGCTTAGAACTGCTATGTTTTTCTGTAATAATGAGAATATTGATTCGAGTAATGTTGTTTATTTTGATGAAGATGGCATTTCCTTATCTTCTTTGGGAAATGCCATGATGTTTTGGAATGTAAGGGTTGCTTTGGAGAAGGTTATGTGAAGATTTTAGTAGTAAAGTAAGAAGAAAAAAAACAAAAATAAGTACAAAATAACAGGTGTCTGTCAGGCATCTGCAAACAATACAAAAAAGGCTCTTTTAAGAGCCCACCTCAAAGGGGAAATGGGGCAAACTATTTAAATCTACATTCACCACGCTGAGATTTTAGATATGTCCGCGGATATTACATACAGGGATTCTGGGGTGGAGAGGCTTGCAAATGAGAATGAGCAGAGCTAGGGATTGGTCAGTAAAGTTTACTGGGTGTGTTGTGTAAGGAGAGATTGTGTCAGAATGTCTTTTTCCTGAGAGTAGAACAGATAGCTATGGCTGTGTGTTTCCGAAAACAGATTATCTGGATTTTGGGAGACTCATGGATACATTGATTGGAGGTGAATGCAGAACATTGTGGAGTAGCTGCAGATCTTGGATTCCTTCATGTGGAAGTGCACTGGCATGGAGTTCGTGGAATGAAGTGGCTGCACTTGGTACCTCTCTGTGCTACTTTAGAGACAGAGCATCATCCAGACATAATTATAATTCATTGTGGAGGGAACAGTTTAGGACATGTTTCCAAATTCCCAAGTCATTTTTTCTCGTATTGTGCAAAGACAAATGTGGCTGCGTTCTTCTTCATTTGGTCCACAAATGGAGAAAGGGAGTGCAATGGGAGTGCCTTTCTAAGAGATGTTGGCATGTCCTCTTTTCACAATGAAAATATTATGTTTCGTAGCACATACATTTTTCGCAGAGATGGAGTCCATCTTACCTATGCTGGCAATCAGATTTTTCTGAGAAATTTTCAAAATGCATTGCAACCTTTTTTGGAATTACAGTCATCTATTTTGCTGTAGATGTTGACAATTTCAATCTTTTCAGACACACAAAAACACCACCAAAAGGCTCTTTTCAGAGCCACCACTTCCTCCCAGAGAAAAGTGCATTGGTTTTGCTAGGGCAGCACCCTAAAACCTTATATGTCCTAGGACTGTCCGCGGACTTCCAAAAATGCACATGGCCCTGCACTGTTTATATGCCACTTTTATTTTTAAAGTGTGAAAGGCAGCTCTGAAAAGAGCCTTTTTTATTTTTGTTGTTTTGTTTTTTGTTTTTTTTACACATGACACACTAGGAGAGGAGGGGAAAAGAGGGTAAGGAAGGGACACCAACCACAGGGATAAGAAAGGGCAGGTGGAGAGAGGCAGATGTAGGGTGGGCCTTAATTAGGTAGGTAGCAGGTCTTCTGGTGCTCCGTGACCAGAGTCTCGAAAGCACTTCGAAGACTCTCCCACCTGCAGAGTACTGCGTCGCAGTACATACACAATATTGTGACCCTCGAAAGGTAAGGGTCCACAGCATCGCAAATGGCCTGTGGAGCAGCTGGAGGGATGCGATCTCCCACAGGAGTGTCTCTTGTGGTGAGAGGAGTGGAAAAGGAGGATCCTGTAGAGGAACTCAACCTACTACATTTATCACAAGGTACAACCTTGCGAATGTCCCCACTGTGGAACAACGTTGGGTGTCGCTTCATGGATTTCGTACCAAAGCTGTACGAACCATGTCTCCTATGACTCAGCACCATTTTGCACTGTTTACAGGTGACCTTGTTCACATGTGCTTTTGGTACGTTACCATGAATGGTAAACAACCGCCACACCCAAGACTCCCGGCGAGTGCTGGTAGTAGGGAGTTCCTTGACATCATTCTCTTCATCCTCTTCATCCTCGTTCTCTACATCCTCACGCCTGTTCCCCTCTGCAGGCCCTTAGGGAGGTGGTGGTGAAGGGTTTGGGGTGGTGCTGAGGTGGATGTAGAAACAGCAACCATGGATGCCATCAGGGTTGATGAGATAATCCCAGCAAGAGCAGCAAAGGCAGCAAAAGTCAATTTGCAATAGCCAGAAGTACAATGAAGATCAGCTCTGGGGTGTGCCCTTTTATAGGGGTGAAGGGGTGCGCTTCGCGAACAGATCGAACACCCAAAAAGGTTCAAAAAGTTCCAAAAAGTATGTGGAAAGCCAGGGTCATTGTCTGGGACATGTGCAATGGTGAATGTTTACTGTAAAATCAATTGGATTGTCTGAAAAAGTTCTTTAAAAATGTTGGGGAATCGGACAGTTTCCGCAAATTAAGACACACGCTCAGCGTGGGTGCGGTCACATGATGACATCGGGAACACGTCCGAGAAGGGAACGGGTGTCCGCAGGACACTAAAGGCACGGGAACGGTCGTGCGCATGTGCGCGGGTGTTCTACAGACAGTGGGCCTCATTACACGGGATGCGGTAAACCATGGTGCTATTAGCACCATGGTTGCCGCCGGTACCATACCGGTACCACCATGGAGAAAAGGGGAATTACCACCCCATTCCAAGGTTGGCGGGGAGGTAATTCCCCCTTTCTCCATGGCCCTTCCCCATTCCCATTTTTGCCCCATAGGGCTCAATGGGAATGGGGAAGGAGCTAATTACGGTACCACAAATTGTGGTACAGTAATTAGCACCAAGGTCACTTTGCGGGTCCCAACTTTAACGGCTGGTCTACACCAGCCGTTAAGGTCGGGTCCCGCAAAGGGACCTCGTAGTAAGGTGGTAAGGGTTTACCGGTACCGGTGCCCTTACCGGTACTGGTAACCCTTACCACCGACCGTGTAAGGAGGCCCAGTGTTCGGGTCCTCAAACAAATTAAAAGTGTGACACAAGTAAGACGGACAGTTACGGACAGGCGCGATGTTCACAGGATTTACGGGTGTGGTGCACATGTGCGTAGATGTTCTGCAGACTGTACTGACAGGTATGGTGTCCTTAGGACACCTCCATTTTGTTTGACTGCGGACATCCCGGACACCGCGCATGTTCTTAGGACAGTTTCAACTTGGCTGCAGACGGTACGGACAGGTATAGTGTCCTTAGGATTCCTTCATTTTGTTCAGTTACAGACATCCCCGACACCAGGTGTGTTCTGGTTGCAAACGGTACGGACAGGTATAGTGTCCTTAGGACACCCAATTTTGTTTATTTACGGACATCCCGGACACCGGGTGTGTTCTAAGAACAGTTCCATCTTTGCTTGCAAATGGTACGGACAGGTATAGTGTCCTTAGGACATCCCCATTTTGTTAATTACGGACATTCCGGACAGGCGTGCTGTCTGCAGACATTGTAACTGCTTTTTAAAAAAATAAGACACAAAGGATTTCATTAAAAGAAACATAATATGTTTTTATCACATACACATACACAATTTACGAAAGAGAGGGGGAAGCAGAAACTGATACAAATACAGGGGAATTCGGGGTTTGGAGAGGATGGATGGGAGGGGATGAAGGGATGGAAGTCTCATCAAAACGTTTTTCTTGGTGTTGAGGGTTTGGGGATAGTTGACTGGGACATGGAGAAGGGGAACAGGTACATGTGGGACTATGGTATTTAATTTTTTCTTTTATGCGGTCCTCAACAAACTGTTTCAAAACATTGAAATTTTCCTTGAGCATGTCCATTTTCTGTTCCATGCGTTGCAGAGTCTTTTCTAAGGTGTCTTTTGGTGTATTATTTTCAATGTTTGTATGGTCTTTTGTACATATATATATATATATATATATATATATATATATATATATATATATATATATATATATATATGTTAAGTACACATAAAGTAATGATTATTAATTTGCTTATATAGAGAAGTGTTTACCATTAATATCATTGTCTTCAGACATTTCCTCAGGTGGGACATTTTCCTCAAGCCATTCCAAAGTACTGGACATTTTTGTGTAAAAAACAAAAATATATTAATTTTAGTGTACCTAATACAAAAAGTTTAGAAATATATAAGAAAAATAAAGTTTACTTACTAGTTTCTGGTAAATTGTATTCTTACTGTTGTGTAGGTCTGCTATTGCTCCTAGCTGTGCAGTTTCTGTGAGGTAATTATGTTGGAAGCATATCTTTTTTGTTTTGATATATTCCATTTTAGTACATGTAGTATTTAAATGGATGGTTGATGTGTTAGATATATAGGTTCCACTTCTTATTTATTATTACACATAATGGGCCTCATTCCGACCCTGGCGTTAACCAAGGCGCTATTAGCGCCTTGGTTGACGCCGTTATCTTTCCGACTCCGCCATGGTGAATGGCGGAATTACTGCCCCATTCCAAGGTTGGCGGGGTCGGCAATTCCCCATTCACCATGGGCCCTTCCCCATTCCCATTTTTGCCCCATAGGGTTCAATGGGAATGGGGAAGGTGCTAATTACGGCACCGTAAATTACGGTGCCGTAATTAGCTCCAAGGTCCCTTTGCGGGTTGGTTTTTTAACGCCTGCAAAAGGCAGGTGTTAAGTTCCAACCCGCAAAGGGAACTCGGAATAGGGCGGTAAGGGTTTAACGGCACCGGTCTCGTTACCGGTGACCGTTAACCCTTACCGCCCGACTCGGAATGAGGCCCAATGTGTTTATGTGCTGCTTTTTGATCTTGTGCAGTGTTTATATGGCATGCTAGAACAATCTAAGATACCCCCTGAGTGTTTGGGTAGTGTTGACGTTGTCCGCGTACGTTCGCGGACATACACACAGTCCGCAGACATCAGCATCATTAGCAGGGGGTTCAGTATGTTCTTTGTTACATGTATATAAAGTAAGGGAATCCTAGTAAACATCTATTCACACTATGAAAATCTATATTCAGTAAAAAAAGCTTTGTTAAAGGGACGTTATGGTTAAGTTGTGCTTCTAAAAACCTATGAAATTCAGTAAGAAAACTATGTTTGTTTGTTTATTTATTTATAAAGCGATCCCAGCCCAGGGGCAACTGTGCACATAACTTACAGCAATAAAGCTCTTAAACAATCCAGTTACAGACAAAGTACAGTTACACATTAATACAGTTACAACAAAGTATGCAGGACACAATAATGAATGTAGTCGAATACAGAAGGTATAACAGCGGCCGCGGTCATACTAATGGGATGTAAGGGGGCGACTAGCGGCCAAGGTTGTGCGACCAAAGTTTGGCTTTTCTTTTGAAGAGGAGGAAGGAAGGTTCAGATCTAATGGAGGTCGGGAGCGTGTTCCAGA
This sequence comes from Ambystoma mexicanum, assembly GCF_040938575.1. NCBI lineage: Eukaryota > Metazoa > Chordata > Amphibia > Caudata > Ambystomatidae > Ambystoma > Ambystoma mexicanum. The sequence goes on from NC_090937.1 coordinate 437,089,447, forward strand.
GCTTTGCTGCCTGGACAGGAAAGCTGGAGCCCCCTGAGTTCTGAAGCCTGAATCTAGGAGTGGACATAGTGTTGGCTTGGGCCGATCTTAGTGGCCTCGAGGAGGTATGTGGCAGGAGTCTGTTGGAAAGGTAAGCTGGTGCAAGGTGGGCTCTAGCTTTGTGTGTTAACGCTAGCGTTTTAAGGGCGATTCTGTGTTTGACAGAAAGCCAGTTACGGTTACGTCTTGTATCGGAAATGTGTGACTTCCTCGGGATGTTAAGTGCGGCCCTAATAGCGTTATTCTGCGTTACTTGTAATTTATTCAAGTTTCTCAGACTGGTCCATAAGAAAAATGAATTACAGTAGTCGATTTTGGACATGACTAATGTTCTGGCAAGAGTAATGCAATTGGGTGGTGTCAGGAAAGGACTACAAGCAGTGATAAGCTTGCAGGTGTAAGCGGATGCTGCGACCACAGCGTTAGTTTGTCTGTTGAAGGATAGGGTGTCATCAAGGTAAATACCCAGAGTTTTAGTATTGTTAGAAGCTGTGATGGTGTTGCCATCAATGATAAAGGAGTTAAATGAGGGGTCTAGTTTGTTCAGTCTAGTGCGGGAGCCAAGTATTAGTACCTCAGTTTTCTCATCGTTTAAACATAGTCCATGGTGTGCCATCCAGGCTTGGATTACTGAGTAAATGCTGTTAAGGACTTTGGAGTCTTCGAAGTGCTTACCTGAGATTGGGATTAATATCTGGGTGTCGTTGGCATAGTTTGTATACGAGACACCCATGTAGTCCAGAATATCAAATAGTGGCTTAGTAAAGACATTGTAGAGTGTCAGGGATACGCAAGATCCTTGAGGGACCCCACAGGATACAGGAGATGGTTCAGCTGAGGCTGAGGATGAGAAAACTCTCATGGTTCTGTTGGCAAGGAAAGACTTGATCCAGGAGGTAGCAGAGTCTGAGAAGTGTGCAGCTGATTTTAGATGTTGGCATAGTATTTGGTGATTGACAAGGTAGAACGCCGCTGATAGGTCTAGTATTAATAGGAGTGCTAATTTGCCCTTGTCTTTTATATCATGCATTTGTGTTACAAGGTCGATCAATGCCGTTTCTGTACCATGTCTAGGGCGGAAGCCAGATTGCCTAAGGCCCAAGAGGTTGTTAGTTTCAAGATAAGCTTGAATTTGTAGATAGGCGACACGGTCCAGAATTTTTAATAGAAAAGGCACTGTCGTGATTGGTCTGTAATTAGAGGGGTTACTAGGTTCAAGTGAAGGCTTTTTGAGGAGTGGGCTGACCCAGGCATCTTTTAGATTGTCGGGTATCTTGCCTGATTTGAAGGAGGCATTGATAAGGCTGGTGATGAAGGGGGCGAGGTCATGTGCTGCCGCTTTAATAATTGGAGCGGGGCAAGCGGCACCTTGGCAGTTGGATGGATTTAGTTTCCTGATGATGTTTACCACTTCCCAAGTGTCTAATGGGGAGAAACAGAATGGTTTGATAGATGGTTCAGGGCAAGTCTTATTGGTGGTGGGTGTCTTGTGATCAAGGTTAGTTGGCAAAAGAAGTTTCTTTTGGTTGATTTTAGTTTGGAGCATCGATATTTTATCTAATAGAGCCTTCTGAATGTTCGTGCACCACGTGGCATCAGTGATACAATTATCAATGGGGGCAATGGGAGATTCAAGTTCTTTAAGTATCTTGAACAGCTCTTTTCTATTTGATTCAGCGAGAACGATACGTTTGTTGTAGTTATTTTTTTTGCTTGAATGATGGCTTCTCTGTAGTCAGAAGAAGCTATGGTCAGGGTGGTTTTGTTGCTGGATGTTTGGCAGTGTTTCCAACGTGTTTCTTTAATTTTACGTAGTTCTCTCAGCTGTGGTGTGTACCAAGAGTTGAGATGGGAACGTGGTTTGGCTTTACGCATTTTAAAGGGGCAATGGTATTTAATGCTTGCAGGATAGCTTGGTTATAGGTATCAACTAAGACTGTAGGGTCCGCAGAATGAAGTGTATTATTGAGAATAGGAAGAATAGGAGGGAGCAGTGTATCTGTGGTGATGTTTTTTATTGTTGCGAGTGAGGTTCGCTGGTGCAGAGTTAAGAGTAGGACAGTGCGGAGTGGCGCTAATAGTGAATGTTATTTTATGATGGTCTGACCAGATACATGGTGTAATGCTAGTCAGATTAATACTGCAGTTAAGGTCAGCAAGCCAATCTAAGGTTCTGCCTTTGATGTGAGTTTGTTTGTGAATGTGGTGGGAATAACCTAGATCTGAAAGCGTACTTGCTAAATCAATGGCGTTAGTGTCTGTTAAGTTGTTAAAGCCAAGGTTGAAGTCTCCAAGTATTATACTTTGCGAGTTGGGTTTAGCATTGTTGGTAAGGAGTGACAGGATGTCCTCAGAAAAGGTAGAGGTAGGGCCAGGTGGTCAGTAGATGAGGTGTAGTATGACTGTCTGGTTGGAGGATAGAGGCAGTTTGACGGATAGCGATTCAGCCGAAGGAATCTGGAGATTAGGAATCGCTCTAATGTCAAGTGAGTTCTTAAAGATAATGGCAATTCCTCCCCCTTTAGCTTGACCTGTGTTTCTGTCACATCTGATAATAGAGTAGTTAGCTGGGATGGCTAGAGACAGAGAGGGGCCTGAGGCAGCGTGTAACCAAGTTTCCGTAATAGCAAGGAGGTCAAGATTTTCAATGGTTATAAAATCAGCGATATCCAATGCGTGGGCAGGGATAGATCATGCATTGATAAGGGCTGCCTTGATCAAAGTGTCCTTAGGGGTGGTTTTAAGAGTGGGTGTATGACTAGTGTTGGCATTTATATTGGCTGGGAAGTGTTCCCTGCCTTAGGGATGTTATTTTTATTAGCTTGTTGGTGAGAGGTCTTTGTGCTAAATCTGGTTCTTAATCTGAGATTTCTCCTGAGAATGGTTTGTTGATTGGGTGTAGGTTTAGTAGGTCGGTTGATGTTAGTAGTTGTGATGGAGAGGGCGCGAGCCTTGCTGAACCTCCTTATAAGGGAGTATCTACTTGCTAGATGTGTTCTGGATCGCAGTTTAAAATGTCTAGAAGCAGTGGGGCATGGTTGGTTAGGTGTAGGTTTGGAAGCAAAGTGTTGTAGTGATAAACCAGGGTCATTAAGGTATGGATTAGGTGGTGATAAGGAGTCTGTCGTCCTGTGTGACTGGGTATCCGGGGAGACCCCTGTGGAGTAGGCCATATGTGCCATAAGGCATGTGCCGGATGGGAAAGAGGTGTGATGTTGATAGTATGAAGAGATGCTGGCAATAGGGGAGGGTCTATGTAAGATACTGAGGTGCAGTATGTGGAAAACCGTGGTCAGGATCGTATACATACTGGGTGGACCTTGCTATAGTGGCACGGTGAAAAGCACATGTGTGGTGTACCAACGAATAGGTCCTGATGGCGCGGTTTTACATAAGGTGGTGAATAAGTATACAAGTCAAGGCAGTAAGCTTAGAAGATGGTGTGCACATGTGACATCGCTGTGAGAGTCTACAGCAGGACTAATAATATGGTTACCGCAGCATTAGTATGGTACCAGCGTTATCACTACACAATGAGCAAAGAATGTGGGGTATATTGCGCGATAATTTCGATAGCAGACTCATAGTCTGGTAGGCAACCAGGGTACTGCACTATAGTCAGACTGGCTGCCACCCTCGCAGTACAACAATTTGGTAGTAGCAACAGCAATCACCTGTCCCACTACTGACTGAGTATCTGGTGACTAGTGGCTGAGGCAAAAGTAGGGCGGGTAGGAGCAAGTTTATGACCCATGATACGCATCTCTATGCAAAGGCAACACAGTAACTACAATGCCAATAATATCACACAAGCAGGCTATGAAATTACTATAGCGACAGTATTTAAGCACAAGTTGCATAACTGAAAAGCTTTGCTGTTAAGTACAGTGCGATGTGAAAGTGACAAAGGAGTATGGGACCAGACCCCAAAGTACAAAGGATCAGGTCGGGTGGGGGCAGTGTTCTGGAGCGCTGGAGCGTAGCGTGCAGATTATGCTGGAAGATTGGGAGGTACTTGTGTGCATTAGAAAACGGTGTAAGTAGGCAGGGTATCACGCAGTGAAGTTATCCCTGGTAGAGCGAGGAATTACCGGATGAGAGGCACATGAGGGCATGTAAGGCGCAGGTGCATCTCGAGATGTAGAATGTTCTGGCCCTAGCCCCTGGGAGTTACTGGACAGGCACAGGACAGGTTTTTGTCCTTAGACCTGGTCCTTGGTAGTGGGAATGGCTCACGCCTAACGGCTTCGGCAGGGCGAATGTATGTCGTTGGTCATCCAATCCGGATGCAGCGGTATACGGCGTCATCACAGGGGTGTTCCAACGACCTGGAGGCAGCTCACTTCAATGGAGCGGCGATCTTGCCATGATTTCTTGCCAAGTAGATGGTAATGGTGGCGTCCTAAGTGATGCAGCTCAAAAATACTGGTGGGCTGCTATGGTGGGGAGCACATCGAAGCTCTGTTATATTTTGTTTTGCCGGATCGCAGCATTCAATTTCGCGGGTTCAGCAGGTGAAACGCAAGAGTTGCAAAATGCTTTACCTATTATGGCAGCATGGTCTGCGTGTAGTCCTGGACGCTTCGTGGCTGCTGCTCCAGTAGTGCAGCATACATGCTCCTTGTGGCAGGGCGCCTTGTCTAGGGGAGACAGGCACAAGGCAGGCGTTTGTCCTTAGACGTGGTCCTTGGTAGTGGGAACAGCTCACGCCTAACGACTTCGGTAGGGTGAATGTATGTCGCTGGTCATCCAATCCGGATGCAGCGGTAGACGGCATCGTCACAGGGGTGTTCCAATGACCTGGAGGCAGCTCACTTCAATGGAGCGGCCATCTTGGCGTGATTTCTTGCCAAGTAGATGGTAATGGCGGCGTCCTAAGTGATGCAGCTCAAAAATACTTCTGGGCTGCTATGGTGGGGAGCACATCGAAGCTCTGTTATATTTTGTGTTGCCGGATCGCAGCATTCAATTTTGCGGGTTCAGCAGGTGAAACGCGAGAGTTGTAAAATGCTTTACCTATAATGGCAGCATGGTCTGTGTGTAGTCCTGGACGCTTCATGGCTGCTGCTCCAGCAGTGCAGCATAGATGCTCCTTGTGGCAGGGCGACTGTCTAGGGGAGACAGGCACATGACAGGCGTTTGGGAGACAGGCACATGACAGGCGTTTGTCCTTAGATGTGGACCTTGGTATTGGGAATGCCTTGGTTAAGTTGCGCTACTAAAAACCTATGAAATTCAGTAAAACAACTTTGTTAAAGGGATGTTATGGTTAAGTTGCGCTACTAAAAACCTATGAAATTCAGTAAAAAAACGTTGTTAAAGGGACATTATGGTTCCAAGTAAAACTGAAAACCCCCTGAAATTCGCCAGTTATGATAAGCTAAGCAACCATAACTTGCACCACCACCGTGCACTGCTAAGACTAACACCCAGGACATCAAAGATGACATCACAAATGTCATTGATGACATCACTGATAACATGACATGTGTGACTCACTGTTTTTTCCTTTAGTGATATATCTTAGACAGTAATAGTTAGGAACAAAAAAATCAAAAAAGAAGTATATTTATAGACTTATACTTTAAATATGTTCTTACAATAATTCACTTAGGGTCCACTCACAGCATATAAAACATATACAAAGGAAAAATACACAATCAATAAGGTTATCAACACTTTCTTATTGTTTTTCTGTTTGTTTATTACTATACTTTCTCTGGATGTGCTCATATTTGTATTTGCATTAGTTTCTTTAGGGTACAGTCATATAATGTGATATTTGTACATAGGTAAGTAGTAGGTTTGAAGCAGAGCAACCCTTTCTGTGCATAAAGATAATCAGTTAGGTTGTTAACACTTTCTGCTTCTACTGCTGCTTTTTTGCATACTTCACTTTCTCTATATATACTCATATTTGTATGTGTTGTTGTGTCTTTGTGTTTTGTATGTAATAATGAAATTATGTAGTAAGTGGTTTTATTAGCTCCTTATTACATGTTGCACAGTACACAAAACTCTAATAAGAAAGCATTTATCATTTCACTATTCAACATGGTAAGATTATGAATATTGCACCTCCATCATGTATGCAGCACCCAATGCTTATATTTATACTTGAGTAGCTTAGTATACTGTAAAGAACTTCATAATAGAATGCTATTTATATCAATACATTGCCTAATGCACTACATAGCTCAAGATATCTATTCCAATTATCCTTGACACTTTTTTATGTCAACATTATAATAAGAATCCCTTGTACAGAGTTTTCATGAAAAGTAAATGCACATGTGATGTTATCAGTTATGTTATCATTGACATTTTTGATGTCATCTTTGATGTCCTGGGTGTTAGTCTTAGCAGTGCACAGTGGTGGCGTGAGTTATGGTTGCTTAGCTTAGCATAACTGGTGAATTTCAGGGGGTTTTTGGTTTTACTTGGAAACATAACGTCCCTTTAACAACGTTTTTTTACTGAATTTTATAGGTTTTTAGTAGCGCAACTTAACCATAACGTCCCTTTAACAAAGTTTTTTTTACTGAATATATATATATATATATATATATATATATATATATATATGTATAAATTACACGGCCCACGGTAGTGGCCGTGTAGTTATGGTTAAATTGTTAATCCCATAGGAAGAGCCCTTTATGGGCCGCTTATAACTCCCCCCCCAGACGAATCCTCATCAAAATTTGCAAAAAAAGGTATAAGGCCCACCCTGAATTGTTTTGCAAAGATTAGTGAGGTTTGGTCCAGGGGGGGGCAAAGTTATAGGGGGGTCCCAACATTTATTTTTTTCCCATAGAGTGAATGGGGAAAAAACTTTGCTCACGCCTACAGCTCAAACCGCTGGACAGATTGTCACCAAATTTGCGACAGGAGCAGCGGATTGGTCCCGGACACATGCTTTTGTAAATTTGGTGCAAATCCGTCCAGTAGTTTTTTTTTAAACAACCAAAAATTAGGTCTAAAAAAATGTAGTGATATCTATGTCCGCTCCGCGGATACATTTCCCTGTTCACTCCACAGACAGGGCACCGATTGGCTAAACGGCTTGTGTCATGTCTGCGGACATGTGACTTGTTTGCTGATTGGCTGGGATGAAGCGTGAAGTGCGTCACATTGTTTTGATGCGCCCGCCATCTTGGATCCACGGACAGCGCAGCGTCGAACGGGGGAAAATACAATTTTGGGGTGTGTGTTGGTGTGTAGGAGTGCTTGGAGAGGGTGGCAGAGTAAGGGATGGGTCAAACGCTGTGTTTGTTTAGGTGGCAGGCACCCCTGATGTGTTCGCTATGTCTGTGGCCATTGCGGCTGTCCGCGGACATGATAAATGTACTTCTAGCTATTTTACTTTAGTATGATGTTGGTTTTGGGTTGTTAGTAGAGTATTGATTGTAGTTAATATCCCCTATGAGCAGCCCACATACCATAGTCAAAATGTTTGCTTTTATGGGTGTGTTATGCTGAGGTGGTTGTGGCCAGGGCCTAGAGTCTTTGGTGCATGGCCGAAGGCCGTAGGCCATGCACCCAAGACTCTAGGCCCTGGCCACAACCACTGCAGCATAACACACCCATAGAATCAAACATCCATCAAATATCCACAACCCAAAAGTTTGTGTACTGTTTCATTTGTAGAGTTTGTATGTGAAGTTTTGGCTAAGTCATGAAATTAATATAGTAGAGTTTGGTAACAAGCACTGCAGTATAACATACCCATGGAAGTAAACATTTTGGATTGTGGTGTATGGTTTGCATGAATGGTTGTGTTATGCAGCAGTATTTGTGAGTTGAATTATTATATACTTACTGTTTGACTTTTTGAGATTGGATATATTTTTTTCATGACATGGGTAACTGGAGCAGATATTCTTTTTCAATCTCTGTGATAAAAGAAAAGATCATATGTTAGTGTAGGTAGTTCATAATCAGTTATTGCATTGCATAATAGACATTTCTGCATTATTTTGACTCTCATATTTAGTACTTTAGAAATACTATATTTCAAACCAGTGTACTGTGCAATTTGCTCAGTTTCTGTGTTTGTTTATTAAATCATTGGGTCTGTGGGGAAAAAAATACATGCTGGATTTTAAAAAGAAGCTTTTTTGTTGCGGTACAATATATTTTTTTCTTTGTTTTCAGTGTTTATATCTTGTTTCTTGCTTATCTTCTATCTGTTGGCTTGATGCAGATTTTTGGGGCAGTTAGATGCCTGTTGGTGTATTCTAACTGGTTATAGTTTTTTATTTATACTTTCAAGTTATTCATCTATCTGTTGGGTTGTTGCAGATTTTTGGGGCAGTTAGATATCTGTTGGCGTAGTCTAACTGTTTATAGTTTTGTAATTGAAGTTTTGCTAATGTTTATGCACAGATTAGTTATTAAATATTGTTATTAAGAATATTAAATAAGCGTTTACAAGATTTGCTGGTAATCTTTGTTTTAGAGTAATGGTAGTATCATTACATTCAAACCGTCCGCATTTCTTTTTTATAAATGCAGTGTAGTGACCTGCATTGGTTGTGGCTCCTGCGTGGTAGATTATACCTATTGCTGTGAAGGTTTTCTTTCCAAGTGATACTTGACCATGTGTGAATCCAGTCTGCATGCATTTGTTGTTGGCACCATCTGCATTGTAACATAAAAGCATTACTACTACGTATTTACTATGTGTCTGTATTTGGAAGGTGGATTGATTATCTGAATTGCAGGTAGTACATAATCTTCCATGGTTTGCATTTTGTACAAGTTGCTGATATGGAATGGATTCACAGTTAGGTATGGATACATACACGAAGCGTTCATCAGGGATTTGTTCCTGTGCCACATGGCTGCAGAGAGTGCATGTATGTTTCCACATGTATGAAATCTGGAAGATTTCATTTATAGGTATGTTTTTGTTTTCTAGTACTTGTAGTAAGTACATTAGAAATTCTTGTGGATCTTCTTGTGAGTTTATAGTGAATTCGACCAATCCAGCACAGTAGTCCAATTCTTGTCTTATTCCATGAACACTGTAGGTGTTGTCAGGATTGTTGGTTGCATTTCTATGAAGGACTAACATTTGTAAACACAATTGGTCTGTATTGTGTAAATAAATGTCTATAATTGGTGGCAATTGGAATAGAATATTTATTGCTACGTTTGCGTAGCAATTTACACCAGTTGTATTTGAAAATTTGAATGAACCTGACAGTTCTGTGTCCAAGCCATTTGTTCGGAATGTGTGTTGCTTCTTTGAAGAAGTACTTGAGTTACTTTGAGCAGAAGATTCTTCTTTGGTTATGGTACTTGATGAAGTATTAGCTTCTTTTACTTTCTTTGGAGGAATTGCAGTGAGATCCTGTATCGTTTCGGTTTGAAGTAGTTTTCTTTTACAATGTTTTGCTTTTTGTGGAACAGGATAGATTTTTAGATGGGATGTACAGTGAACATTGTCTATTGTATTCTAGATTGCAAGGAATATCAGCATTTACTTTACTTGCATCAAAGTTGATTAAAAATTGTCTGTCAAGTGTACGTAAGCATGATAGTGCTACATAGCTCATGCCTTCTGTGCTCCCAATATCTATCAATGCTTTATCTAGGGGCGTCGATCTGAACTGGACAGCTGCGGTCTCCACCAATGTGACGCGCAGTGGCGTGATGACGGACTGGACTAGCCCACCTAGCTTTGTTTTCTTGGCCCGTAGGAATATTCTTCTGCAAATGGAGAAAGGGAATTGACCACCCGTGGAGTTGAGCGTTAACCCCCCCCACTCCCGCTGTTCTCCCCACTGATCACCTTTGATGTCCCCTCTTATAGTCTCACCCGATGCTTTGGAAAGATGAGCTCTCCATCCTGCATTGAGCGCAGGGGCGTGTAGATAACCAGTTGCTTCACTGGCTCGAAGGAATTGGTGAGTTCCAGAACAATATTGCCTCTGAGATTCCCGGCAAGACGCCGTAAGTATGTAGTTCGTAAGAGTTCAAATGTTTGACTTTCACTCTTGTCCGATTCCTTGCAGGTTGCAGCTTGACCCTAGCGAAGAGTTCCTCGTGGCAACCGGTAATATTGAGGTAAGGATTTGTATTATCCAAAACAGTTCAATAGAATAATGTCAATTTGTAACCTGTTGCTTTCTCCCTTATTCAGGCGCTGAGAGAAAGTATGAAGTCTCGGGGAATAATGCCTCTGGCGGTAAAATCAGGTAAGTCTATTGTGGTGAGGAGGTTTCCCCTTGTTTGTCCCTTTGTTTCATCTTGCTGTCCTTTTGTTTTCCCCTTAGGGGCCGGGGTTCGGCAAAGATGCAGTGGAAGCTGCGCCGACCCGTGAACAGGAATAGTACCCCGGTGGTAAAATCAGGTAAGTCTATGGGGGGTAACTAATATTGCCTCTGTGTATTCCCTTGGCTCACCTTGCTGTTCTTGTCTTCCCCTTAGGTGCCGGAGTGCGGCGGGAACATGCAGGAGGATGCAGTGGAATGTGAAGATGCTGCGAAGGCCGGTGTGTTCAGCGCGGCGCTGCAGCAGGTGAGGCGACGCGCATAAAATAACTTCTTTCTTCCAGCTCGAAGGTGCGATGGATCGGGAATTCAGGTAAGAATCAAAGGTATTCCTCTTGTTCTAACCTTTTCTCCTTCTTTCTCCCTTTTTCTAGGAGCTCCAGACTCGAGGCGGGCATGGCAGAAGACTGGATGCAGACTTGCAGGCACGGTGAGCGTTACGCTGCTTGATGCAGAATAACGTGAAGTGTGTGTTGCTCTTCGGGCGTGGTTTAAATAGCCTCCAAAGTAGTCCCAGGTAAGTATTCCTCCCCAGCCCCACCCGAGTAAAAAATAGTCCCTAGGTAAAGTAGTCCCTTCCAAGCCTCTTTTGGCTTGGAGCTCTTGCAGCATGGTCTGCATCAGGTAAGTTTGCAGCATGGTCTGCATCAGGTAAGTTTTAATCTATGAGCCTGGCGCCTATGGCACCAAGACTGACTCTCCAAATGACCCTGGCGCCAAAGACGCCAGGACTGCACCCAAATAGCCCCTAGCAGGGGTTGTTGGGCTTGCTTGGAATATCTTGATGCCTGCTTCCGGGGTTGCTGGACTTGGTCTGGGTCCCCGGGGGTAGGCATCATGACAAAGACCTTGTGATTTGTGAATGGCGACTGTGTATGCTGGAGTTAGAGAAAATTGTTCTCTGCGTACATACATGTCTTTGAAAAGAAGGAAATGGGATGTTGAGCGTCCTATCCTTTTAACTTCTGTTTGTCAAAGAGAATATTGACAAACTGAATGTTGTTGTCACGTGGGTATGTTTGAAAGCCAACAACTGTACCAAATGCTCCATTAACTAGTCAGTACTCCACGTCAAGGTTATGGTTAAGCATTACTCTACAGTGTACAGATAATTTTAATATTTTCTCGAAACCAGCTGTGTTGGATATAGAGTTTCAAAGGTATTTAGTCTATTCTTGTTGTGGCTTGTTGACACATGGGTAGTGTCATACCATGCACATCCAGTTTGTTTGTGGAGCAAATTTCAATAATTGGTTGCATTTCTTTTTTCAACATTGTTTCATTGAATTTTGAACAGCTTGCAAGAGTTTGCATCAAGGACATACAATTGACATTTTTGTGTGCTAATTGTTCCATGACATCAGTAGCACATGAGTTATGGACATAGAGTGCATAGATGTGCCTGGTTTTTAATATTGCTTGTGCTTCTTGAGATAGTACATCAACTCTAATACTTTTTAAAATGTTGGCGTATGCGAGGTCTGCAGACTGGCACATGTTTTCTGTTAATTCTCTGTATTGGAAATGTTACCAAAGGTTGACATTTCCTATGCTGCCAAGAGTTTGACGGCAGAGTTTGTGTCCTAAGCTTTTTAAAAATAGGTTCACCTTTCACTGGTATTGAAGAAGATCTCCAAAAACAATAATGTGTGTTTTCTCTGAAGGGCTCTTCATAGTCTGTTTTGAGTACCTTTTGTAATCTGAGGTGAATCAAAGCCAACATTAGGTTGGAGACCATGCTTACCTCATCTATTAGTAGCATTTGCATTTGTTTCAAAACTCTGCATAGTTCCAGATTCTGTAGAAAGTTTGTAATAATCTAATTTGTTTTGGTGTTCTACTTGAAGGAGTATTAATCCGTGTAAAGTGACACTGCCTATGTTGTAGGCAGCTAAACCTGTGGGGGCAGTTACAACAGCTGATAGTTTGTTGTTTGTGAATTGTTGAAGGAACTTGCTGATGATTTTGATTAAGAATGTTTTGCCTGAACCAGCTTGACCACTGACGTGTAGCAGTATAGGTTTGTAGTTTTGGTAGGTACAGTTTTTATTTTCATGTTGTAAACCATGCTCAATTTGTTTTGTTACTCTTTGGAAAATTCTACGCTGCTCATTGTTCAGTTTTGATTTCAGTACAGTGAAGTATTCTAAAGCTTGTTCATACTGACACATGGTGTTTTCTACTTCTGTCATAGCTAATTCTGCCTCATTTGCTATTAGTGGCTGTCCCAGTGGTTCTTGACGTCCTGTAACAGATGGTTAACTACTGTTGGGAGTGTCCTCATCTAGTTGGGCCAGGAGTTCTTCTTCGTGTTGCTGTTCATTGTGCAACATTGTTTTGCACTGTGTAAAGTTTACATCTGTTATAGTACTTTCATTTGCTTTGAAAGCATCTTCATCTTCTGTCCTTTTTATGTAATATGTGTTCTTAGGTGAATTGCCTTTCCCTAATTCAGAGGGAGGTCATTTTGCTGTTTTTGGTTGAAGGTGTATTATTGCTTGAAATGGGTGCAATGTTTGAATTATGATGCTCTCATATAAATTGAGTTGTTACAGGGGTTTTGGTAGTGGGAATAATTCCAAGTTATTTGTGATAGCACGTGAAGGAGTTTGGTTGTTCTCAAGTTTTGCAGTGCAGTATCTGCAAAGTATTAAGGGGTCAGTTTTTTCGTATTTGTTTTCTGCTATAAGGTAGAGAGTTAATTCAAACCATTTGGAATCTTCATTGTCTTCTATTTTTTACGTTATGTCTACAGTTATTGTGCTAGTTTTACAAAAAATTCTGTGGCAACACACAGACGCATGGTTTGGTACTTCAGCGGATGTGCTTTTAAATTTTAGTGTTTCTTTTTTGTATGTGTGTAGTACAAGGTTGCCATCTGTACAATTGTTGCTAGTCTGTTGTATAGCTATTGCATTTTGTAAGTGGCTTTCACTTCCAAAATATTATCTCTGGATATGCTCTATTTCTTCGAGTAGTTATTTGGCTGTACCATGCAGAAGATTGTTATTTAAATTGGCTAGTGCTAAAGCAGGACTTTTAGCATAGTACAGTTTATGGACCAGATTTCTTACAGTTGAATGATGTGTTGATATCATTTTGATATGATGGAAGGTGTTTTTGCAGGTAGGTCCTGAAATGGAGGCTAATGAATATCCTTATGGTCCTGCGTATTTGTGCACTGGACAGGTATCCATATTTCATAGTAGTTTCATTTTGAATTTGTCTTTGCCTTTCACATACTGATTGAGGAACTGGCGTAAAGATTTGAAAGATTTTTTGGCAATGTTACAAATTGACGTGCACAGCAATTTGTACATTGGGCGTTTTGGTTCAGTGGAATGGAGATGTGATACTGAGTTTTCTGGGGATATTTTTGTAAGTGCATTTCTTGTTCCATTATGGTATTATTACGTTTTTCATACCCTCGTCCACTGTTATGTATGGCAATTGTATTTGTTTGCTTTTGTTTGCATGCTTCTTCATTAAAATTTGGTTCTGTGCTCGTGGTGTGACTCCATTCACCTCAACAGATATTTAAGAAGTTATTTTTGTTGACATTCCATTTATTGAGATGTCTTTTTTGTAGTTTATTAATTAGTTTTGTAAGTGGTTTAATTCTGTTTAAAACTAAAGTAGATAATTGCCTTTTGAGAAGGATTACAGTGTCTATGAGAGCTTCTAAGATTAATTTTCTATGTTAGGTTTGAAGGGTTGTGCATGATTTCTCTCCTGTTTTCATAAGGTTCTGACGGGCTCTGGGCTAGAACATTTTTTGTAAAATACTTTTTTTGGTAAAGTTACTTGCCACTACATCAAGATTTATAGGTGCATTGTTAGCAGTAGTGGTAGCTGAATTCTTGTTAATCGCTTTCTCTTTTGTTTTACATTTTGAAAGAGGAGGCAAAGTTTCTGCACTGGAAGATGGTTTTGTTTCGCTGAATGACTGTATTAGCTGTTTTGTTTGAACTGTTTATACAAATTCTGCTAGAGATGGATGATTATTTTGGGAACTTTTATTTTGATTTTCTCTACTTCTGCATTGCTTTCTACAGAGTTCCTTTTTGGTAGGCATTCTTTGGGGTCTGTTGGAGAAATAAAAAGTGTGGGTTGTGCTGTTGTGCAATGTATATGTGCTGTGTGCATGAGTGTCTGAGTATGATGGTAAGGATGTATGTGGAGGTGTGTGATTGTGCAATGGCCAGCTACAACAAGTTGGGAAGTTTATTCTTGTATTTGTGTGTTACTATACTGGGGTTCAGATGACATTACAAAGTAAGCTAGTGGTGAGGGGAAGCACTAATACTACACCTAATGGTATAGAATTAAAACAGTTGTTTGTTCTGCAATACTAACATTCCAGTGTGTTTGAGTAACAGTTAGAACATTATGTTAGTATTGTACTTACTTTTTTGTATGAAAAGAGTAGCTTTCTTCTGAGTTGTTGTTCGTACTTCAGGAGAGTGGTCTTCACTGCAACTGTAAAAGAAAGAAGTTAGTAAATGTGTGTGTTTATAGCACTGTTGTTAATTTAGACATTGTTTTTTATTCTTTTGTATTAGTAGTGTTTTTTGACAACTGAACATAGTGTGCACATGCAGTTTCCTTTACCTATGTGCAGCCTGTATATTTTACTTAGAATCTGTTAGTTGAACATCCTTTACAAATGAGCATAATACTAAGCGTATGAAGCTCACTTGGCTTCTTTAGGCTGTGTTATTGGATGTTAGGAGATAGAAGAAATAATCATACACTTATTTTGCTATTTTTATAGTGTAAATGGCAGAAACTGCATAGAAAAGCATGGAATGTATGCATTTGCGAAGGTGTGGGTAATAAACCAGAAGAATTTGATCTAGAGGCAGTGGTGTTGTTTCAGCTGGGAGCCTTTCTAATGATAGTGTCTATCTCTGTGAGTGTATAAAGATGCATGAACTCATCCTGGCTGCGTGTCATTTTATAATACACTACATAGTGTTTTTCTACAATTATGCTGTTATTTCTCCCATCTTTTAATGTAAAATTACACTTTTTAAGATAGCTGTGTGTGTAAAAACTAAATTTGGAGAGCAGACAGGTTTGCAAGTGACAGTTGATTATAGCAGATGGGAAAAATGACACTAAGTTCATTTTGTAGGTTATACAGGTTAAGTGGCAGTTACCCTGTTTATATGCATTTATACAAGAGCAGTAAATGTACTGTGCCAAAAATAGGCATACCTGTAGTTTGGAGTCATGCATGAAGCTGCAAGTAGAAATCTTGGAGACTTGTACAGTAGTTTTTGTAGTAGGTGTTTCCAATGACATGAGACTTGTACTCAGAGTGATCAACAGTACATCTGAAGTGCTGAACTATGATGATGGGGTTACATGTAGAGTTCTTGGATGTGATTGGTGGTTGGTTGTGTGCCTGCTTAGCTGTAGCCAATGAGGCAATGGTGCAGAGAGTAAAGTGGAAAGGCTGCCCATGAGTTACGTGCTCCGCGGAGACCGTGACTGTCCGCAGACAGAACGTGCCACATACGGGACTTCTGAATATATTTGGCATGGAAGGACTGTAGGCATTAGCCAATCAGGTTTTGAGGTTGTGGATTTGTGTTGAAAGAGGCTGTGTGTGGTGAAGATGGCAGAGGTTAAGAACGTCAGGGTGTTGGTGGTTGGAGATATGTTTGTGCATGGTTTGGAGCAGTATACTAAATGCAGGAATGTGGCAAACAATTTTGATGTTAAAGGAGTGGAGGTGGTGTGGAGCACTGTGCCTGATTTCAAAGTGCAGGGAATTGTACAAGTTTGTGAAGATATGGACAGGGTGAACAGTCCCCATGTGGTAGTTTTGCACTGTGGTGCTTTGCATTTGGGCTATGTCAGTGCCCCCACTTTGTTCAAGCAGTAATGAAAGTCCTTCCAAATGCCAAAGTTATTTTTTCTGCTTTAGTACCTAGGGCAATATGGGACAATAGTTCTGTTTTTTGTCCTCCGCCAAACATTGCTTGGAGTGCAATCAACTGAGGCATGTTTGCTTCCATGCTTAGAGCTTGTATGTTCTTTTGTAATAATGAGAACATTGATTCTGGTAATGCTGTTTATTTTAAAGAAGATGACATTTATTTATTTTTTATGGGAAATGCCATGCTGTTTTGGAACATAAGGGTTGCTTTGGAGAGGCTCATGTGAAGATTTTAGGAGTAAAATAAGAAAAGAAAAATACAAAATAAAAGGTCTCTCTCAAGCATCTGCAAAAAAACAAAAAAAGGCTCCTTTCAGAGCCAACCTCAAAGGGGAAATGGGGCACACTATTTAAATTTACATTCACCATGCTCAGATGTTTCGATTTGTCCGCGGACACAGCGGTTGTCCGCGGACAACACATATTACATACAGGGATTTTGGGGTTGAGAGGCATGCAAATGAGACTGAGCAGAGCAAGGGATTGGTCAATATGGTTCACTGGGTGTGTTGCGTAAGGGGGGAGTTTGTCAGAAAGTATTTTTCCTGAGAGAAGAACAGATAGCTATGGCTGTGTGTTTCAGAAAACAGATTATCTGGATTTTGGGACACGTTGGAGGTGCATGCAGCATGCTGTGGAGTGGCTGCACATCTTGGATTCCCTCATGTGGAAGTGCACTGACATGGAGTGCATAGAATAAAATGTCTGGATTTGGTACCTCTTTGTGCTACTTTGGCGTCGCAGTGTCATCCAGACATTATTATTATTCATTGTGGAGGGAACGGTTTAGGACATGTGTCTCGAATTTCTTTGCAATTTGCAATGAAAGAAGGACTTGGGAAGATCATGGACATGTTTCCAAATTCCCAAGTAATGTTTTCCCGTATTGCTCAGAGACAAATGTGGCTGCGCTCTTCTTCATTTGGTCCACAAATGGAGAAAGCGAGGCACAATGGCAATAAGGCTGTTTGTGCCTTTTTAAGAGATGTTGGCATGTCCTCTTTTCACAATGAAAATATTATGTTTCGTAGCACAAATATTTTTCGCAGAGATGGAGTCCATCTTACTTATGCTCGCAATCAGATTTTTCTGCGAAATATACAAAATACATTGCGACCTTTTTTGGAATTACATGAATACATTTTGCGGTCAGTGTTATTCATTTGAAGTTTTTGAAACACAAAAAAACACCACCAAAAGGCTCTTTTCAGATCCGCCACTTCCTTTCAGAGAAAAGTGCAATAGTTCTAATAGGGCAGCACCTCAAACATTTTAGATGTCCGCGGACTTCATGCGGACTTCTAAAAAAAAGTGCACAGGTCCCTGCACTATTCATTTTTCACTTCTATTTTTAAACTGTGAAAGGCGGCTCTGAAAAGAGCCTTTTTTTGTTTTGTTTTTGATGTTCTATAGTTTTTTTTTTTTTTTAAAACATGACACACAAGGAAAGGAGGGGAAAGGAGGGGAAGGAAGGGACACCAACCACAGGGATAAGAAAGGGCAGGTAGAGAGAGGAAGATGTAGGGTGGGACTTATTAAGGTAGTGGGCAGTTCTTCTCGTTCTCCTTGACCGCAGTCTTGAAAGCACTCCGAAGATTCTCCCCCTGCAGAGTACATGCACAATATTGTGACCCTCGAAAGATAAGGGTCAACAGCATCATGAATGGCCTGTGAGGCAGCTGGAGAGATGCACTGTCCCACAGGAGTGTCTCTTGTGCTGTCAGGAGCAAAAATGAAGGATGCTGCATGGGAACTCAACCTACTACGTTTACCGCAAGGTACAACCTTACAATTAGCCCCACTGTGGAATGACTTCAGGTGTTGCTTCATTGATGTCGTACCAAAACTATACGAACTAGGCCTTACATGACTCAGCACCATGCGGCAATGATTGCAGATCACCTTATTCGCACAAGCTTTTAGCACTCCATCAAGAGTGGTAAATAACCGCCACACCCAAGACTCACAGCGAGTGCTGGTAGTTGGGACTTCCACTACCTCATCCTCTCCATCCTCTTCATGTGTCTCCTCTGCATCCTCACGCCTGTTCCCCTCTGCAGGTCCTTAGGAGGTGGTGGTGGTGGAGGGGCTAAGGGTGATGATGAAGCCGAAGCAGCCATGGTTGCCATCTGGAGGATAGCAGGCAGAAGTCAGCAGCAATGCAGTGAATGCAGGTCAGAAGCAATGCTCTGTCAGGTAGCCAGAAACACAATGAGAAGCAATTCTAGGGTGTGGGCTTTTATAGGGGTGCTTGACGCTTCGCGGACACCTGCGCTGTCCGCGGATGGATCGAACACCGAAAAAGGCTCAAAAAGTTCCAAAAGGTATGTGCAATGGTGAACTTTTACTCTAAAATACCTTGGATTGTCCAAAAAAGCACTTTTAAAATGTTCGGGGACCCGGACAGTGTCCGCAAATAAGGACACATACTCAGCGTGGGTGCGGTCACATGATGACGTTGCGGACACGTTCGAGAATGGGACGGCTGCCGGTAGGACAGCAAATGTGTATGATCAGTTGTTCGCATGTGTGCGGGTGTTCTACGGACAGTGTTCTAGTCCCCGAACTAATTAAAAATGTGACACATGTGTGGCAGACAGTTACGGACAGGCACGATATTCGTAGGTCATCACGGACACCTAGTGTTTTCTAAGAACAGTTCCATTTTGATTGCAGACAGTACGGACATGTATAGTGTCCATAGGACACTTCAATTTTGGTTAATTGCGGACATCCCGAACATCGAGTATGTTCTAAGAACAGTTCCATTTTGATTGCGGACAGTACGGACAGGTATAGTGTTCTTAGGACACCTCCTTTTTGGTTAATTGCAGACATCCTGGAAATCGAGTGCGTTCTAAGAACAGTTCCACTTTAATTGCGGACAGGTCCTTAGGACACCTCCGTTTTGGTTAATTACGGACATTCTGGACACCCGCGCTGTCCGCGGACATCCCAACTGCCTTTTTTTAAAAATAAGACACAGAGGAATAAAGTAACAACACACATAGGGCCTCATTACAAATCAGGCGGTCCGGAAATAACGGTGGTGATAAACCCGCCGCCACCGTTGTTTCTGGACCGCCTGATCGCGACTCCTGCAGGCAAGAGGTGATGTTCCCGCCAGGTTTGACCTGGCGGGTTTAACACCGCCCGCCTGCAGGCGGACGAGGAAACACCGGCAGCATTACAAGATGCTACCAGTGTTTCCATGATCCCCATTCCCATTGAGTCCCATAGGACTCAATGGGAATGGGGATTAACACCATTCCTCCTCCGTGATTCCTGGAAAACCGGGGTTGTAATGCCCTGGTAATTCCGGGAATCACGGAGGCGGAATGCTAATACGAGTCCGGCAGTAACCAGGCGGTTTTACCGCCTCGGTTACCGCCGGACTCGTAATGAGGCCCACAATATTTTATTATTGTATACAAACATAAAATTTATGAAAGAGAGGGGGAAGCAGAAACTGAAACAAATACAGGGGAATTAGGAGTTTGGAGATGATGAATGGGAGGGGATGAAGGGATGGAAGGCTCATCATAACTTTTTTCTTGGTGAGGGGGTTGGGGGATAGTTGACTGTGACATGGAGAGGGGGAACAGGTACATGTGGGACAGCGATATATAGGGTCTGATTCATGGAATTTGTGTGCTGAAAAACGGGGATTTGTGCGCCATTATGCCCGCAAATCCCTGTTTAACAAATGGGGATTTGCGGGCAGAATGGCACACAAATCCCCGTTTTTTGGCACACAAATTCCATGAATCAGCCCCTCAATGTTTTCTTTTATGTGGTCCTCCACAAAATGTTTTAAAAGATTGACATTTTTCATTAGCATATCCCTTTTTTGTTCAATTTGCTGCAGAGCATTTTCTAATGTCTCTCTTGGTATATTATTTTCATTGTTTGTATGGTCTGTTAAAAATAAATGTGGTAAGTACATGTAAAGTAATGGTTATTAATAGGCTTATATAGAGAAGTGTTGTGCCTACCATTAGTATCACTGTCTTCACTCATTTCATCCCGTGGGATATTTTCTTCCAGCCATTCCAAAGTACTGGACATTTCTGTGTAAAAAAATATGTATTACTTTTAGTGTACCTAATACAGAAAGTTTACAAATATATAAGAAAAATGAAGTTTACTTACTAGTTTTTGGTACGTTTTGTTGTTACTGTTGTGTAGGTCTACTATTGCTTTTTGCTGTGCAGTTTCTGTGAGGTAATTATGTTAGAGGCCTATATATTTTGTTTTTGTATATTCCATTCTGGTGCATATGCTATTTAAATGGACGGTTGATGTCTTACATATAGAGCTTCCACTTCTTATTTATTATTACATATAATTTGTTTATGTGCTGCTTTTTGAACTTGTTCATTGTTTCTATTGCATGATACAACAATGTAAGATACCCTCTGAGTTTTTGGATAGTGTTGATGTTGACCGCGTCCGTCCGCGGACATACGCACAGTCCGTGGACACCAACATCACTAGCTGTGGGTTCAGTATGTTCTATGTTACATGTTTATAAACTAAGGGAATCCTAGTAAACACCTATCAAATTAACACTATCTATATCTATATTCAGTAATACAAACTTTGTTAAAGGGACATTATGGTTAAGTTGTGCTATTAAAAACCTATGAAATTCAGTAAAAAAACTTTATTAAAGGGACGTTATGGTTAAGTTACGCTATTAAAAACCTATGAAATTCAGTAAAAAAACATTGTTAAAGGGACGTTATTATTAAGTTGCGCTACTAAAAACCTATGAAATTCAGTGAACAAAACGTTGTTAAAGGGGCTTTATGGTTCCAAGTAAAACCAAAAAAAAACTGAAATTCACCAGTTATGGTATGCTAAGCAACTATCACTCGCGCCACCACTGTACACTGCTAAGACTAACACCCAGGACATCAAAGATGACATGACAAATGTCATTGATGACATCACTGATGACATCACATGTGCATTTAATTTTCATGAAAAGTTTACACAAGGGATTCTTATTATAATGTTAACAAAAAATTGTCAAGGATCATTGGAATAAATATTATGATGTACGTAGTGCATTAAGCAATGCATTAATCCAAATAGCGTTGCATTATGATGTTTTTTTTCCAATATACTCAGGTATACATGTACTAACATAGGCATAGTGTGCAGCAAACATGATGGAGATTCAATATTAATAATCTTGCCATGTTAAATACTAAATTTATAAATACTTTCTTATTAGACTTTTGCATACTGTAAACATTTAATAAGCACGTAATAAAACCCATTTAGTACATTATTAAATTATTGCACACAAAACACAAACAGACAACAACACATACGAACATGAGCATGTCCAGGGAAAGTACAGTAATAAAAAAAAACAGAACTATAAGAAAGTGTTGATAACCTTTCTGATTATCTTCATACACACAAAGCATTCAAGTCTGTATTTTCCCCTATGTATATGTTTCATATGATGTGAGTGGACCCTAAGTGAATTACTGGAAGAATATATTTGAAGTATAAGTCTACAAATATAGTACTTTTTGAATTTTTAGTTCCTGACTGTTACTGAAGAAAACCATGTGGCCTAGATATGTCAGCAAAGGAAAAAAGAGTGAGCCAGACATGTGATCTCATCAGTAATGTCATCAATGACATTTGTGATGTCATCTTTGATGTCCTGGGTGTTAGTCTTAGCAGTGCACGGCGGTGGCGTGAGTTATGGTTGCATAACTGGTTTTTCGGTTTTACTTGGAACCATAAAGTCCCTTTAACAAAGTTTTTTTCACTATATATATATATATATATATATTCAGTAAAAAAAACTTTGTTAAAGGGACGTTATGGTTAAGTTGTGCTACTAAAAACCTATGAAATTCAGTGAAAAAACTTTGTTAAAGGGACGTTATGGTTCAAAGTAAAACCGAAAAGCCCCTGAAATTCGGCAGTTATGGTAAGATAAGCAACCATAGTGATTTTCATGTCCGCAGACTACCGCCATGTCTGCGGACATATCGAAAATCTGAGCGTGGTGAATGTAAATTTAAATATTTTGCCCCATTTCCCCTTTGAAGTTGGCTCTGAAAAGAGCCGTTTTTTTATTTTTTTACAGATGCTTGACAGACACCTGTTATTTTGTATTTTTTTTCTTGTTTTTTTTTCTTACTTTACTCCTAAAATCTTTACATAACCTTCTCCAAAGAAACCCTTACATTCCAAAATAGAAAGGCATTTCCCGCAAAAAATAAAGAAATGCCATCTTCTTTAAAATTAACAGCATTACTGGCATCAATATTCTCATTGTTACAGAAGAACATACCAGCTCTAAGCATGAAGACACACATGCCTCGGTTGATGACACACCTAGCAATGTTTTGCTGAGGACAAAAAACTGAACTATTGTCCCATATTGCCCTAGGTAGTAATCCAGAAAAAATTACTTTCGCATTTGGAAGGATCTTCATTACGGCTTGAACCAAGCGTTCCAAATCAGCCAACAAAGTAGGGGCACTGACGTTGCCCAAATGGAAAGCACCATAGTGCAAAACTACCACATGCGGACTGTTCATCGTGGCTATATCCTCACAAACTTGTACAATTCCCTGTACATTGCAATCAGGCACAGTGCTCCACACCACCTCCACTCCTTTCACATCAAAGTTCTTTGCATCATGCCTACATTGAGTGTACTGTTGTAAACCATACACAAACATATCTCCAAGCACCAACACCCTGACTTTCTCCACTTCTGCCATCTTCACCACACACAGTCTCTTTCAACACAAATCCACAACCTCGACATCTGATTAGCTGATCCGTAAAGTCTTCTTTCCATGTTGGATTTCCTGGAAAAACCCGGATGTAGCACGCCCTGTCCACGAACAGCCGCGGTGTCCGCGGACGGCGTCCACTTTGCTCTCTGTGCCATTCCCTCATTGCATACAGCTAAGCAATCACACAATACGAATAACGTCCCCAGAACACCCCCATTTTGTGAATTTTCGAACATTTCAGGACAATTATCATTTCATTATTCAACATATTAACATTACAAATATTATACTTTCATCTTGTACTCTGCACACAATGCTATGTTTCTCCATTAGTAGCTCAGTATACTAGATAGAATCCCATAATACAATGCTATTTATATCAATGCATCGTTGAAAGCACTAATAACGGTATGATATTTATTGCAATATCCTTGACACTTTTTTCACAAAATTATAATAAAAATCCCTAGTACACAAATTCCATGAAGTACATACACATGTGATGTCATCAGTGATTTCATCAATGACATTTGCGATGTCATCTTTGATGTCCTGGGTGTTAGTCTTAGCAGTGCATGGTGGTGGCGCGAGTTATTTTTCATAGCTTACCATAACTTGCGATTTTCAGGGGTCTTTCGGCTGTACTTAAAACCATAACGTCCTTTAAACAAACTTTTTTTAATATCACGCAAAAAATATACAAACATGGCATGCAAAAACCAACTTCTCACAGATGGCTTTACACAGAATGTTGCAAAGTAAGAATTTATGCTCGTTCACAGTGAAGGTCAGCTGCTTCCATTTTTTTCTCGGGCCCCGGAGAGGCTCACGAAGCGGACTATAAGGTTGTATTGTGTTTTGACCTTGACAGACAGAAATTGTGATGAAAGACTTCTCTTGAAGGAGCGTTGCTAAAACGTAAGAGAAGATAAGGATGAAATTTATGAAACAAAACCCATTTTATATATTATATCACTATGCGAAAGATCGTTGGCACGCGCGGAGTCGTATTTTGGGACTGCACCACTCGTAGACAATGGAAATTGCAATTGTACTGTAAGTAACCCTTTAGATTATTTTATACCAAATATAATTACAATAGCGTAGCATTAAAGACCGCTCAAGTTGAACTTGTTAGTTAAAAGTGGCATAATGTTTTCTACCGCGCACTATCACCGCCAAATTGATCCCCTGTTGTTTAGAGGGCTCTGAAAAAGGCAGACGACACAGGGTGGGTTAATAGAAATAATTTAACCGGGCTATAGGCAGTCAAGTGCTTTACTCGCTGTGCCACTTCACTGTAGCCTGTCAAACGGCACAGCGAGTACAACGCTCGCTTTGACATCCGTTCACAGCTTGCTAATGCAAGTTCGCATCCCGGCAAGGCCAAACTCAGCCTTTCATCCTTCCGTGGTCGATAAATGAGCACCACACACCGTGGTTAATAATAAGCACGCTTAGATACCTCACGGTTCTTAGCGCTATATGAATGGGAAAATATTATTTTATTATTAACATACTCCATTCCACTATCTTCGATAGCAAATAGTTTCATGCCCTAATAAATAAAATGATGATTTTTAATGAAGATCGGCTGGTGAGACTAATTTATGTTTTTAAAACAGGTATGTGGCCCCATTTTGCCTATGTCACGATTTACAGACTCCAGCGGATGGGGTCTTCAACTGCCAGGTGCAGGTCCAAATATGCAACTTCATGACCCTCACCATTTTATGGGACAATCGCCGAGGACCAATATGCCCTTACGCAGTACTAATGGCTACAAACAACATACCAACCAATAAGGTGGTCTAATGGCTCGTTTTTGGAGCAACCTTCCGATTATCAGAGCAACCATTTAATGCTTTTATCATAAACCAACAGCCTATCTACCGCAAAGGAACAACGCGTGGCTCCAAATAAACTTTTGCTGAGCGACAGCAGAGACAATAGCAAATCGCTGAATATTCACTAAACATTTCATGTGAAATAAATGTACTTTACCAAATGTACAATCCTGCTGTTTACTTTTAAACCACAGTTTCATATTCCGAATTGTGGCACACTAAGTTGTAAGCTGATCTAACACCCTCTGTACCGCAAAGGAACATCACGTGCCTCAACATGAACTTTTGCGGATCGACAACAAAGACAAATGCAAATTGCTGAATAGTCTCTAAACATTTGATGTCAAATAAATGTACTTTACAAAATTTACAATCTTGCTGTTTGCTTTTAAATCACTGTTTCATATTCCGAATTGTGGCGCGCTGTGTTGTGACATAATATGTGTTGTCTTCCGGGTTCTGTGTAAAGTCACTTAGGACTGGAGAGGACTGGGCGCGTTTGATGACGCACCCTGTAACGTCACGGAGAGAGGCGGGGAATATGAATGCTTTGATAATATCAGGCTTAGGGGCGGGAGATATGATTTAGTGTCGCAAAAGCAAGTCAGCCAGGTCAATAGTGCCAGTCATAGGATTATCACATAATGTCGGCGCACACCAGCCGGATTTATCGTTTCTTTAATGGACAAAAAGTCGGTTGACGCCCATAGGAAATTGTACTATTAGCGGACAAAAATAGTGGTCTTAAAACACTTTCTCCCTGACAACGAACAATACAAACAACGTTCTCAGAACACCCCCATTTTGTGTAATTGCAACCATTTCGGGACACCGCGAGTGTTCTTAGAACACAGTCAACTAGACAGATTACAATACGGACAGCGTCCTGAGGACCCCCCCAGTTTGTGTATTTACGAACAATTAAGTACACCGCGAGTGTTCATAGCTCATTTTTACCTTCCTTGCGAACAAAAATGACACATACTCCGTCCTCTAAACACCCCACCATTTAGTTTATTTACAAAATGTCAGAACAGCCGTGTTCTCCGCGGACAAATCGAACGCAACAAAAACGTCTAGCACATAAAAAAACAAAACATTGAACCTATCTCATACTCCCCCACCCTCCCCAAACACTCTTACACACCAACACAGGGCAGTAAATACAATTTTTTATCCACGTTTCACCGCGCAGTGCGCGGTCGACGGCGAATACAAGATGGTGGGCGCCACAGAAAATCTGACGCTCTCCACGCCCCTCGCCGTCCAATCAGTGAACACGTCACATGTCCGCGGACATGACGCAAGGTCATGGGCCAATCGGGGTGCTGTCTGCAGAGCGAACAGGGAAGTCCGTCCGCGAAGCGAACACAGATATGGTCATTTTCTAAAAAACTACTGGACGGATTTACACCAAATTTGCAAAAGCCCGCTTTCGGGACCAGGCCGCCGCTCCTGCCGCAACTTTGGTGTAAATCCGTCCAGTGGTTCGGGCTGTAGCCGTGCGCAAAGTTTTTTCCCATTCAGTCTATGGGAAAAAAAAATGTTTTGGGACCTCCCCTATAACTTTTCCCCCCCTGGACGAATCCTCACCGAACTTTGCAAAAAAAGAGTGGGCCATATACTTTTTTTGCAAAGTTTGGTGAGGATTCGTCCAGGGGGAGCGAAGTTATAAGCCGCCCAAAAAGTGTTCTTCCTATGGAAACACCAACTTAACCATAACTACATGGCCACTAACGTGGCCATGTAATATTGCGTGGTATGCGGTAGCGGCCATGTAGTTATGGTTAAGTTGCTAATCCCATAGGAAGAGCACTTTTTGGGTGGCTTATAACTTCACTCTCCCTGAATGAATTCTCACCAAGCTTTGCAAACTAAGCATATGGCCCACTCTGGATTTCTTTGCCAAGTATAGTGAGGTTTGGTGCAGGGGGGGCAAAGTTATAAGGGGGTCTCCAAATGTATTTTTTTCCCCATAGAATGAATAGGGACAAGACTTTGCTCACACCTACAGCTCAAACCGCTGGACGGATTTGCACCAAATTTGCGGCAGGAGTAGCGGCTTGGTCCCAAAAGTGTGCTTTTGTAAATTTGGTGGAAATCCGTCCAGTAGTTTTTTAAAAAACAACCAAAAAGTAGGTCTGAAAAAATTAGTGATATTAATGTCAGCTCTGAAGACACATTTCCCTGTTCGCTCCGTGGACAGGGCACCTATTGACTAATCGGCTTGCGTCATGTCCGCGGACATGCAACGTGTTCGCTGATTGGCTGGGGCTAAGTGTGAGGTGCATCACATTGTTTTGATGCGCCTGCCATCTTGGATCCACGGAGATCCGCAGACAGCGCGTCATCGAACAGGGAAAAATACTATTTTGGGGAGTGTGTTGGTGTGCAAGAGTACTTGGGGAGTGTGGGGGAGTAAGAGATGGGTCAAATGCTGTATTTGTTTAGGTGGCAGGTGCCCCTGATGTGTTTGTTATGTCCGCGGTCTTCACGGCTGTGCTCAGACATAGAAAATGCACTACTGGCTGTTTTACTTTAGTATGATATTGGTTTTGGGTTGTTAGTACAGTATTGATTGTAATTAATATCCTGTGTAAGTAGCCCACATACCACAATTACATTTTTGATTCTATGGGTGTGTTATGCTGCAATGGTTGTGGCCCGGGCCTATAGTCTTGGGTGCATGGCCGAAGGCCTATGGCCATGCACCCAAGACTTTAGACCCTGGCCACAACCACTGCAGCATAACACACCCATAGAATCAAACATCCATCAAATAGCCACGAATCAAAAGTTTGTGTACTGTTAGATTTGTAGAGTTTGTATGTGAAGTTTTGGCTAAGTCATGCAATTAAGATTGTAGAGTTTGGTAACAAGTCCTGCAGTATAACATATCCATGGAAGTAAACATTTTGGATTATGGTGTATGGTTAGATGTTTGCTTGAATGGTTGTGTTATGCAGCAGTATTTGTGAGTTGAATTATTATATACTTACTGTTTGACTTTTTGTGATTGGATATATTTTTTTCATGAATTGGGTAACTGGAGCAGATATTCCTTTCCAATTTCTGTGATAAAAGAAAAGATCACATGTTAGTGTAGGTAGTTCATAATGAGTTATTGCATTGCATAATAGACATTTCTGCATTATTTCGACCCTCATATAAGGTACTTTAGAAGTACTATATTTCAAACCAGTGTACAGTGCAATTTGCTCAGTTTCTGTGTTTGTTTATTCAATCATTGGGTCTGTGGGAAAAAAAACATGTTTGATTAAAAAAAAACGTTTTTGTCATGGTACAATATATGTCTTTATTTGTTTTCAGTGCTTATTAGTTGTTTCTGGCTAATCTTCTAGCTGTTGGCTTGTTGCAGATATTTGGGGCAGTTTGATACTTGTTGGTGTATTCTAATTGTTTAGTTATAATGTTATGCTAATTTTCTATCTGTTGGCTTGTTGCAGATTTTTTGGGGCAGTTAGATACCTGTTGGTGTATTCTAACTCATTATAGTTTTTTTATTTATACTTTCAAGTTATTCATCTATATGTTGGGTTGTTGCAGATTTTTGGGGCAGTTAGATACCTGTTGGCGTAATCTAACTGTTTATTTCTTGTTTTATTTTAGTGGCATTGATTTATCTGTTTGATTGTTGCAGAATCTTGGGGCAGTTAGATACCTGTTGGCGTATTCTAACTGTTTATAGTTTTGTAATTGAAGTTTTGTTAATGTTGATGCACAAATTAGTTATGCAATTTTGGTATTAAATAAGCGTTTATAAGATTTGCTGGTAATCTCTGCTTTAGAGTAACTGTAGTATCATTACATTCGAACCATCCACCATTCTTTTTTATATATGCAGTGTAGTGACCTGCATTGGTTGTGGCTCCTGCGTGGTATACTATACCTATTGCTGTGAAGGTTTTCTTACCAAGTGATACTTGACCATGTGAGAATCCAGTCAGCTTGCAGTTGTTTTTGGTACCATCTGCATTGTAAAGAAAAAGGATTAATATCATGTATTTACTATGTGTCTGTATTTGTAAGGTGGAGCGATTATCTGAATTGCAGGTAGTACATAATCTGCCATGGTTTGCATTTTGTACAAGTTGCTGAAATGGAATAGATTCACAGTTAGGTATGGATACATACACGTAGCGTTCATTAGGGATTTGTTCCTGTGCTACATGGTTACATAGAGTGCATGTATGTTTCCACATGTATGAAATCTGAAAAATTTCATTTATAGGTATGTTTTTGTTTTCCAGTACTTATAGTAAGTACATTAGACATTCTTGTGGATCTTCTTGTGAGTTTATAGTGAATTTGACCATTCCAGCACAGTAGTCCAATTCTTGTCTTATTCCATAAAAACTGTAGGTGCTGTCAGGATTGTTGGTTGCATTTCTATGAAGGACTAACATTTGCAAACACAATTGGTCTGTATTATGTAAGTAAATGTGGTCAATAATTGGTGACAATTAGAATAGAATATATATTGCTACATTTGTGTAGCAATTTACACCAGTTATATTTGAAAATTTGAATGGACCTGATAGTTCTGTGTCCAAGTCATTTTTCAGAGTGTGTGTTGCTTCTTTGAAGAAATACTTGAATTACTTTGAGCAGTAGATTCTTCTTTGGTTGTAGTAATTGATGACATATTAGCTTCTTTTACTCTCTTTGGAGGATTTGCAGTGAGATCCTGTATCGTTTCTGTTTGAAGTAGTTTTCTTATGCAAAGTTTTGCTTTTTGTGGAACAGGATAGGTTTTTAAATGGGGGTGTACAGTGAACGTAGTCTATTGTATTCTAGAATGCAAGAAATATCAGCATTTACTTTACTTGCATCAAAATTGATTAGAAATAGTCCGTCAAGTGTACATAAGCATGATAGTGCTACATAGCTCATGCCTTCTTTAAAGACTGTGCTCCCAATATCTATCAATGCTTTATCTAGGGTAAGACCGTGTGATTTGTGAATGGTGACTGCGTATGCTAGAGGTAGAGAAATTTGTTCTCTGCGTACATACATGTCTTTGAAAAGAAGGAATCGGGCTGTTGAGCGTCCTATCCTTTTAACTTCTGATAGTTTGTCAAAGAGAATATTGACAAACTGAATGTTGTTGTCACGTGGGTATGTTTGTAAGCCAACAACTGTACCCAGTGCTCGATTAACTAGTCCTTGCTGCACGTCAAGGTTACTTTTAAGCATTACTCCACAGTTTAAAGGTAATTTTAATATTTTTTCCAAACCAGCTGTGTTGGAGATGTTTTCTGTTAATTCTCTGTATTGCAAATGTTGCCAAAGGTTGACATTTCCTATGCTGCCAACAGTTTTACGGAAAAGTTTGTGCCCTAAGGTTTTAAAAACAGGTTCACCTTTCACTGGTGTCAATTGAAGAAGTTCTCCGAAAACAATAATGTGTTTTCCTCCAACAAGCTCTTTGTAGTCTGTTTTGAGTACCTCTTGTAATCTGAGGTGAATCAAAGCCAACGTTAGGTTGGAGCCCATGCTCACTTCATCTATTAGTAGCATTTTCATTTGTTTCAAAACTCTGCGTAGTTCCATTGCCGCTTCTGTAGAAAGTTTGTAATAATCTAATTTGTTTTGGTGTTCTACTGGAAGGAATAGTAGTCAGTGTAAATTGACACCGCCTATGTTGTAGGCAGCTAAACCTGTGGGGGCAGTTACAACAGGTGACAGTTTGTTGTTTGTCAATTGATGAAGGACTTTGCTGATGATTTTGATTAAGAATGTTTTTCCTGAACCAGCTTCACCACTGACGTATAGCAGTATAGGTTTGTAGTTTTGGCAGGTACAGTTTTTATTTTCATGTTGTACACCATGTTCAATGTTGTTGTGTTACTTCTTGGTAAATGCTACGCTGCTCATTGTTCAGTTTGGATTTCAGTACAGTGAAGTCTTCTGTAACTTGTTCATAGTGACACATGGTGTTTGCTACTTCTGTCATAGCTAATTCTGCCTCATTGCTATTAGTGGCTGTCTCAGTGGTTCTTGGCTTCCTGTTACAAAAGGTTGACAACTGTCGGGAGTGTCCTCATTTAGTTGGGCCTGGAGTTCTTCTTCGTGTTGCCTATCTTTGTGCAACATTGTTTTGTACTGTGTAAAGTTTACATCTTTTATAGTGCTTTCATTTGCTTTGAAAGCGTCTTCATAAGATTCATAGATATCTAGTAACTCGTCATCTTTTCTCCATGGTTTAAAAGGTTGTAGCAGGGACATGTAATATAGTTCTTTATGTTGAGGAGTGATTAATTAACCTTTGTTTGGTAAGTTTTACTAAGCCACCTTGACAATTGGTCACTCTGTACCTACCTTTGTTTTCATCTGGTTTTATATTATTTTTGTATGTGAAGTTTTGGGCTTTGTGCTATAGACACATGGTTTCCAAAGTGGTAGTCCTGTTTGGGTAGTATGTGTTCAGTAAATTGTTCTTCAAAATGTCTTGGCTGTTAGGATCATTTTTGGCTATTGTTTCTATGTCCTCATATGATTTGAGAACTCTTTTTCTAGATTTAGCAGGACCAAGACTTAGCCATACTATATTTTCAGATTTTCCATACAAAGCTGTACCGGTTAAACAGTCTGCAGCTTCATAGCAGCCACATTCTCTATGAGAGAGCATTTTTATGCTTAAGCTGTACAAATTCTGTGACAGTGTTTTGTCACATGATAGGTGATCCCAGAGGTCTTGAAGCTCTGTTTTTTTCTGCTTTCGTTAAGTAGGCTGTAACATATCGTGCAACTGCAGTGGAATTGTCTGCAATGTACTGCACATCTATGTTTGCATTACATAAGAGGGCTATTATTACATTGTAATCATTGATATATTTTGCTTCTTCTGTTCTTTTTATGTAATATGTGTTCTTAGGTGATTTACCCTTGACCCTATGGGCCTCATTCCGAGGTTGGAGGTAGCCAAGGCACTATTAGCGCCATGGCTACCCCCTTACCGCATACCGGGTCCGGGTTCCCTGAATGGGGAACTACCGGGCCATTCCAACCTTGGAGGACTCGGTATTTCCCCATTCAGGGAACCCATTCCCATTCGAGCCCCCATAGGGCTCAATGGGAATGGGGACCATGCTGGCATGCTGGTCCTTTAGCGTCTCCCACTAAGGGCACCTGGCAAAACCAGCCATCCTTAGCGGGACCCGCTAAAGGACCTCATAATGCGGCGGTAAGGGGTTAACGGCACTGGCACCCTTACCGGCGCTGTTAACCCCTTAAACGCCCACCTCGGAATGAGGCCCTGTGTCTAACTTAAGACATGAAGTTGTTTACTTGACCTGTTGTTGTAACTGGTCTAAAGAAACCAAAGTGGCATTTGGTGTAGTATTTTCCTTTGTTTTTAAATTTGCAACGACAATATTTCCCACATTTGTGTCTTTGAAATTGTAAACTTTGTGCATGAAGGTCACTATTTGTAGTTTGTGAAAGAATTTCACAAGTGGCTTATTTTTCCATAAACTGTAAAACAGTGGCATCACTGTCTTGGCCAAATTTAGGAGCATCTTTATTCCATAAAAGCATGTGGATATGTGGTGCTCCTCTGGCTTTTCCAAAAGAAGTGTTGCACTTCTCTGAGGGGAGTGAATGTAAGCGTCCCCAAAAACGCACCCCCCTTAGTGAGAGGCAATAAAGGACACACCCCAGGAGGGGAATGAGACCAGGACCAAGTGCAGGTAAGATCAAACAGACTTTATATAGATCAATATAGGGCATGCAAAGGACTCTGCAAACTCTGAGAGCGCTCTGTCTGACAATAGCAAAGTCAGGCCTACTTATTTACAGAACACGTCATGGGTGACACAAGCTATAGGGGACACATAATCGTGGGGATTGGTTGGTGATGTCTAGGGGGTATACACAGTAGAGAGTTGCTCCTCCAGGATTGGCTGACGTTGGTGCTGCGCCACGTGGGGTTGGAAGGTCAGCTGGGCTCATCGGGGTGGAGTGCCGGGCCGGACATGCCTTGT
The DNA here is from genome assembly GCF_040938575.1 of Ambystoma mexicanum. Taxonomy (NCBI): domain Eukaryota; kingdom Metazoa; phylum Chordata; class Amphibia; order Caudata; family Ambystomatidae; genus Ambystoma; species Ambystoma mexicanum. The sequence continues at coordinate 437,122,345 of NC_090937.1, forward strand.
AGCGATGATTGGTAACTAAACTGACATTTGCCCTTTTGGCCACACATTCACACCCATTCGTCACATTTCATGCTTCCGTTGCTTTGTAATTCTGATAAGCACTGGCCTTAGATCAATACGCAGACAGGAACATTGATATGCAATCTGAAGCATCCCATACATCATTTGTGAGGACACCTTTGGTTCAAACAATCTGGTCCCATGTGCATAGTCAGGGGCATGGGAGGGGTTACTCGATCACCCTGTCTTGGTAGATTTGGTGAGGGATGGTATTATGATCTGTTGGTACAAGGGTGGGCACCCCCTTTTTGTGGGCCATTAACTTGGGGTCGGCGGAGATACCACTGGCCCGTGGGGGGCATGTGACTAGTGCCTGAGAGACGGTGGGATTTAGGACCAGGTAGCTTGTAAGTCATGGAGGCAGACTGTGGTGGCCTCTGACATGGGGAGGCAGATGCTTGAAATGGGTCCAGCATGGTCGGGAGGCGAGGCTGTGTTGTTTGAACACCAGCTATCTCTGGAGGGACTGGGCTGGAGGAGGGGGAGATGGCCTTGCAGCTCTGTGCGCGGCATCCTGCATAAGGCGGTGTATTGTCCCTTGGGTGAGGGGCGAATAATAACACATGGGGTCTCTAAGATGATTTGTATGCATTTGCATTAGAAGGGATACTAACTGGGGGCTGTACCCTTTAGCACACAATTTACATCTATAGTTGACATGCAAACATGAGGTAGTGTTAGGCAGGTGTATGTGTAAAGAGGGCAACACATGTTATTGCATATTGTCATCAGTTAGCCAGTCTTCGTACATCTTCACATTATAAACAATATCCGTTGCATATTACTCTTTACCCATTCTTCTTCACGTTAGCAGTGAACGTTAGTCAACACGACATATATTACATAAATGGTTTCTACACATTACAAGAGTTTTCGGGGTAGGCAGGGGTGTAGGGCGCCACACAGTCTAACACTGGGGGCTTGGTACAGGGTCAGGGCATGCAGGTTTTGGGCTGGTTTCAGTTACTTCCTAATGTTCCCGTTCATGGCTGGGCATTGATTTACTGCGGAAGGTTAACAGCTACAGTGTTTTATTTTGTTGTTTGTTCGTGTCTGGTGGCTCGTGAGAATGAGTCCTCAGCGGATCTGCCATGCGGCGGGGGTGAGGGAAGTGTGGGCCCCTGTGAGCGCGGTCGAGTGAGGGTCAAGCTGCAGCTTGCAGTGTGCACGTTGGCTCTGCCTGGGTTAGATCTGAACGTTTCTAACAAAATGGAGTCGGCTTAGTACAAGATGGCGTCTGTGCTCTGCCACATAACGTGGTGGTGCAGCCAGACGTGTCGGTCTGCAGCCACCCTGCCGCCTGGGTCCGGGGGGCGGTGGGCTGCCGACAAGTCATGAGTCTTCACCAGGGTAGGAGATGCAGTGGGAGGGGGGGTCTCATTGACCTATCCTCCCCTACAGGAGGAACAGTTTTATTACAAATAAAGTCTAGCATAGCAATGAAGTGATGATGGCAATATCTTGAAACATTAACAGGATCTAGAGAGCAGAGTTCTCCAGGTGTTATTATATCTATGTTTGTTTTGTTTTTGTTTGCTATGCGTAGGAAATCTTCTAAATCTTCCCATGCATATTCTGCACAACTTAATGTAACAAACGAAGTGGGTGGGCCGAGGTTTCTTATCATACAAGGTACATCTCTGTGACGTCGGAACCAGTATTTATTTGTACCACGCATGTTTGCTAACAGATTTGTAATGCACCATTTACTAAGACAATTAAAGATTGATCTATTGGACGTTGCACTCCCAGAGTGTGTGCATTTTCTTTCAGATCTAATGTTAAATAAACTACTTTGCCACAAATGCTTTTCACTAATTCAGAGGGAGGTAATTTTGCTGTTTTTGGTTGAAGGTGTATTATTGCTTGAAATGGGTGCACTGTATGAATTATGATGCTCTCATATACCTTGAGTTGTTGCAGGGGTTTTGTAGTGGGAATAATTCCACGTTATTTGTGATAGCATGTGAAGGAGTTTGGTTGTTATCAAGTTTTGCAGTGCAGTAACTGCAAAGTATTAAGGGGTCAGTTATTTCATATTTTTTTTTCTGCTATAAGGTAGAGAGTTAATTCAAACCATTTGGAATCTTCATTGTCTTCTATCTTGTATGTTATGTCTACCGTTTTTGTGCTACTTTTATGAAAAGTTCTTCTTTTTTGTATGTGTGTAGTAGAAGGTTGCCATCTGTACAATTGTTGCTAGTCAGTTGTAAAGCTATTGCATTTTGAAAGTGGCTTTCACTTCCAAAATATTTTCTCTGGATATGCTGTATTTCTTCAAGTAGGTCTTGGGCTGTACCATGTAGAAGATTGTTATTTAAATTGGTTAATGCTAAAGCAGGACTTTTAGCATAGTACAGTTTATAGACTAGATTTCTTATAGTTGAATGATGTGTTGATATCATTTTGATATGATGAGAGGTGCTTTTGCAAATAGGTCCTGAAATGTAGGCTAATGAATGTCCTTGTAGTCCTGTGTATTGGCGCACTGGACAGGTATCCATATTTTGTAGTAGTTTCATTTTGAATTTCTCTTTGCCTTTCACATATTGATTGAGGAACTGGCGTAAAGATTTGAAAGACTTTTCTGGATGGTTTGGTTCAGTCGAAAGGAGAGGGGATACTGAGTTTTCTGGGGATATTTTTGTAAGCAGCATTTCTTGTTCCATTATGGTATTGTTAAGTTTGTCATACCCTTGTCCACTGCTATATATGGCAATTGTGTTTGTTTGCTTTTGTTTGTATTCTTCTTCATTAAAATATGGTTCTGTGCTCGTGATGTGACTCCATTTACTTCCACAGATATTTAAGAAGTTATTTTTGTTGACATTCCATTTATTGAGTAGTCTTTTTTATTGTTTAGTAGTTAGTTTTGTTAGTGGTTTCATTCTGTTTAAAACTAAAATAAATAACTTCCTTTTGAGAAGGATTGCACTGTCTATGAGAGCTTCTAAGATACATTTTCTATGGTAGGTTTTAAGGGTTGTGCATGATTTCTCTCCTGTTTTTATAAGATTCTGAAGGATTCTGTGACGGAACATTTTTTATAAAATACTTTTTTGGTATGGTTAATTGCCACCGCATCAGGATGTATAGGAGCACTGTTAGCAGTAGTGGTAGCTGAATTCTTGGTAACCACTTTCTGTTTTGTTTTACATTTTGAAAGAGGAGGCAAAGTTTCTGTACTGGAAGCTTGTTTTGTTTCGCTTAATGACTGTATTAGCTGTTTTGTTTGAACTTTTTGCACAAATTCTGCGAGAGATGGATGCTTATTTTGGACACTTTTATTTTGATTTGCTCTACTCCTGTGTTGCTTTCTACGGAGTTGCTTTTTGGTAGGCATTCTTCGGGGTCTGTTGGAAAAAAAAGAAGGCATGGGATGGGCTGTTGTGCAATGCATGTGTGCTGTGTGCATGAGTGTCTGAGTATGATGGTAAGGATGGATGTGGAGTTGTGGGATTGTGCAATGGCCACTTACAACAAGTTGGGAAGGCTATTCTTGTATTTGTAAGCTAGTGGTGGGGCGAAGCACTAATACTAAATCTAATGGTATCGAATTAAAACAGTTCTGTGTTCTGCAATACTAGCATTCTATTGACTGATTCATGGAATTTGTGCACTGAAAAACGGGGATTTGTCTGCCATTGTGCCCTCAAATCCCTGTTTAACAAATGGGGATTAGTGGGCAGAATGGTGCACAAATCCCCGTTTTTCGGCACACAATTTCCATGAATCAGCCCCACAGTGTGTTTGAATAACAGTTAGAACATTATGGTAGTATTGTACTTACTTTTTTTGTGTAGAAAGAGTAGGTTTCTTCGCAGTTGTTTGTACGTCATATGCTGCTGCTTTTCAGGAGAGTGGTCTTCATTGCAATTGTAAAAGAAAGAAGTTAGTAATTGCGTATGTTTATAGCACTATTGTAAATTTAGACGTTGATTTTTATGTTTTTGTAGTAGTATTTTTTGATAACTGAACATAGTTTGTGCATGCAGTTTCCTTTGCCTATGTGCAGCCTGTATATTTTACTTAGAATCTGTTAGTTGAACATGCTTGGCAAATGAGTATAATACTAGGCGTATGAAACTCACTTGGCTTATTAAGGCTGTGTTAGTGGGTGTTAGGAGATAGAAGAAATAATCGTATACTTATTTTGATATTTTTATAGGTTAAATGGCAGAAACTGTACAGAAAAGCATAGAATGTATGCATTTGTGAAGGTGTGGGTAATAAAGCAGAAGTATGTGATGTAGATGCAGTGGTGTTGTTTCATCTGTGTGCTTTTCTCATGATAATGTCTATCTGTGTGAGTGTATAAAGATCCATGAACTCATCCTGGCTGTGTGTAATTTTATAACATATTACAAAGTGTTTTTCTACAATTATACTGTTATTTCTCCCATCTTTTAATATAAAATTACACTTTTTTAGATAGCTGTGTGTGTAAAAAAAAATAATTTGGATAGCAGGCATGTTTACAAGTGACAGTTGATCATAGCATATGGAAAGAAATTACAGTAAGTTCATTTTGTAGGTTACATAGGTTAAGTGGCAGTTATCCTGTTTTTATGCATTTACACAAGAGCCGTACATGTACTGTTCAGAAAATGTGCATACCTGTAGTTTGTATTCATGCATGTGGATATGCATGAAGCTGCAAGTAGAAATCTTGGAGACTTGTCCCGTAGTTTTTGTAGTAGGTGCTTTCCAATGACATGAGACTTGTACTGCCTAAGAGTTAAGTGCTCCACGGACCCCGCTGCTGTCTGTGGACAGGGCGTGCCACATCTGGGGGTTTTCAGCAAATCCATCATGGAAAGGAGACTGTAGGGATTAGCCAATCAGGTGTTGAGGTTGTGGATTTGTGTTGAAAGAGGCTGTGTCTAGTGAAGATGGCAGAGGTGGAGAAGGTCAGGCTGTTAGTGGTTGGAGATATGTTTGTGCATGGTTTGGATCAGTATGCTAAATGCAGGAATGTGGCAAACAAATTTGATGTTAAAGGAGTCGAGGTGGTGTGGAGCACTGTGCCTGATTTCAATGTGCAGGGAATTGTACAAGTTTGTGAAGATATTGGCAGGATGAACAGTCCCATGTGGTAGTTTTGCACTTTGGTGCTTTGCATTTGGGCTATGTTTGTTGGCAGATCTGGAACACTTGGTTCAAGCAGTAATGAAAGTCCTTCCAAATGCCAAACTTATTTTTTCTGGTTTAGTACCTATGGCAATATGGGACAAAGGTTTGGTTTTTTATCCTCTGCAAAACATTGCTAGGTTTGCAATCAACTGAGGCATGTTTGCTTCCATGCTTAGAGCTGGTATGTTCTTTTGTAATAATGAGAACATTGATTCTGGTAATGCTGTTTATTTTAAAGAAGATGGCATTTCTTTATTTTTTATGGGAAATGCCATGCTGTTTTGGAATATAAGGGTTGCTTTGGAGATGTTCATGTGAAGATTTTAGGAGTAAAATAAGAAGAAAAAAACAAAAAAATACAAAATAAAAGGTCTCTCTCAAGCAACTGCAAAAAAAACAAAAAAAAGGCTCTTTTCAGAGCCAACCTCAAAGGGTAAATGGGGCACACTATTTAAATGTACATTCATCACGCTCAGATTTTTCGATTTGTCCACGGACAACACGTATCACATACAGGGATTTTGGGTTTGAGAGGCATGCAAATGACAAGGAGCAGAGCACGTTATTGGTCAATTAGATTTACTGGGTGTGTTGTGTAAGGAGAGAGTTTATCAGAAAGTCCTTTTTCCGGAGAGAAGAACAGATAGCTATGGCTGTGTGTTTCAGAAAACAGATTATCTGGATTTTGGGAGACTCATGGATACATTGGTTGGAGGTGAATGCAGAACGCTGTGGAGTAGCTGAACATCTTGGATTCCCTCATGTGGAAGTGCACTGGCATGGAGTGCATGGAATGAAATGGCTGGATTTGGTACCTCTCTGTGCTACTTTGGTGACACAGTGTCATCCAGACATTATCATTATTCATTGTGGAGGGAACAGTTTAGGACATGTGTCTTGAATTTCTTTGCAATTTGCAATGAAAGAAGGACTTGGCAAGGTAATGGACATGTTTCCAAATTCCCAAGTAATTTGTTCTCATATTGCACAGAGACAAATGTGGCTGCGTTCTTCTTCATTTGGTCCACAAATGGAGAAAGTGAGGCGTAATGTCAATAAGACTGTTAGTGCCTTTTTAAGAGATGTTGGCATGTCCTCTTTTCACAATTAAAATATTATGTTTCATAGCACATACATTTTTCGCAGAGATGGAGTACATCTTACTTATGCTGGCAATCAGATTTTTCTGCGGAATATACAAAATGCATTGCAACCTTTTTTGTAATTACATTTAAAAAATGTACAGTAGGTATTAATTATTTGAAGTTTTTGAAACATAAAAAAAACACTACCAAAAGGCTCTTTTCAGAGCCACCACTTCTTCCCATAGAAAATGCAATGGTTCTGATAGGGCAGCACCCCCAAATAAAAAAATGTCTGCGGACTGTCCGCGGACTTCAATAAAATGCACAGGGCCCTGCACTATTATTTGTCACTTCTATTTTTAAACTGTGAAAGGCGGCTCTGAAAAGAGCCATTTTCTTTGGTTTTTGTTGTTTTATATTTTTTGGGGTTTTTAAACACGACACACAATGAAAGGAGAGGAAAGGAGAGTAAGGAAGGGACACCAACCACGGGGATAAGAAAGGGCAGGTGGAGAGAGGAAGATGTAGGATGGGCCTTATTTAGGTAGGTAGCAGACCTTCTCATGTTCCTTGACCGTAGTCTCAAAAGCACTCTGAAGGTTCTCCCCCCTGCAGGGTACTGTGTCGCAGTACATACACAATATTGTGACCCTCGAAAGGTAAGGGTAAACAGCATCATGAATGGCCTGTGAGGCAGCCGGAGGGATGCGCTGTCCCCACAGGAGTGTCTCTTGTGGTGACAGGAGCAGAAACAGAGGATGCGGTAGAGGAACTCAACCTACTACGTTTATCACAAGGTACAACCTTGCAAATAGCCCCACCGTGGAACGACCTTAGGTGTCGCTTCATTGATGTCCTACCAATGCTATACGAACCAGGCCTTCCACGACTCAGCACCATGTGGCACTGATTGCAGATGACCTTATTCACACAAGCTTTTGGCACTCCATCAAGAGTGGTAAATACCCGCCACGCCCAAGACTCACGGCGAGTGCTGGTAGTAGGGACTTCCACTACCTCATCCTCTTCATCCGCATCCTCACGCCTGTTCCCCTCTGCAGGCCATTGGGGAAGTGTTGGTGGTGGAGGGGGTTGGGGTGGTGATGAAGCTGAAGCAGCCATGTTCGCCATCTGGAGGACAGCATACAAAAGTCAGCAGCATTGCAGTGAATGCAAGTCAGAAGCAATGCTATGGCAGCTAGCCAGAAGCACAGTGAGGAGCAATTATAGGGTGTGGCTTTTTATAGGGGTGCTGGTGCGTGTTTCGCGGACAGCCGGGCTGTCCGCGGATACTTCGAACACCAAAAAAACGATTAATAAGTTCCTAAAAGTATGTAGATCGCCAGGTACATTGCCTGGGACATGTGCAATGGTGAACTTTTACTGTAAAATACTTTGGATTGTCCAAAAAAGTATTTTAAAATGTTCGGGGACCCGGACAGTGTCCGCAAATAAGGATGTGCGTAGATGTTTGTAGGACAGTGTGGACACTCCCATTTTAATTACAAACAGCATGAACAGGTTTTGTGTCCTTAGGACACTTGCATTTTGGTTAATTACAGACATCCCGGACACCGGGTGTGTTCTAAGAACAGTTCCATCTTGATTGCAGACAGAAGAGACAAATATAGTGTTCTTAGGACACCTCCATTTTGGTTAATTGCGAACATCCCGGACATCGAGTGTGTTCGAAGAACAGTTCCATTTTGATTGCGGACAGTACGGACATCAAGTGTGTTCCAAGAATAGTTTCATCTTGATTGCGGACAGTACGGACAGGCATAGTGTTCTTAGTACAACTCCATTTTGGTTAAGTGCAGACATCCCGGATATCAAGTGTGTTCTAAGAACAGTTCCATTCTGATAGCGGACAGTGCGGACAGGTATAGTGTTCTTAGGACACCTCCATTTATGTTAATTGCGGACATCCCGGACATCGAGTGTGCTCTAAGAACATTTCCATTTTGATTGCGGAAAGTACAGACAGGTGTAGTGTTCTTAGGACACCTCCATGTTGGTTAATTGCAGACATCCCGGACATCGAGTGTGTTCTAAGAACAGTTCCATTTTTATTGCGGACTGTACGGAAAGGTATAGTGTTTTTAGAACACCCCCATTTTGGTTAATTGTGGACATCCCACACATCGAGTGTGTTCTAAGAACAGTTCCATTTTGATTGCGGACCAAATGGAGGTGTCCTAGGACAGGTATAGTGTTCCTAGGACACCTCCATTGTGGTCGATTACGGACATTCCGGACACCCGCGCTGTCCATGGACATCTTAACTGCCTTTTAAAAAAAAATAAGACACAGAGGAATAAAGTAACAACACACTTAATATTTTATTATCATATACAAATATAAAATTTATGAAAGAGAGGGGGAAGCAGAAACTGACACAAATACAGGGGAACTAGGGGGTTGAGATGATGGATGGGAGGGGATGAAGGGATGGAAGTCTCATCATAACATTTTTCTTGCTGGTGATGGTTTGGGGATAGTTGACTGGGACATGGAGAGGGGGAACAGGTACATGTGGGACAAAGATATTTAATGTGGTCCTCCACAAAATGTTTTTAAAGATTGAAATATTTCATTAGCATATCCATTTTTAGTTCCATTTGCTCCAGAGCATTTTCTAATGTCTCTTTTGGTATATTATTTTCACTGTTTGTATTGTCTTTTTAAAAAAAATGTGTTAAGTACACATAAAGTAATGATTATTAATTGGCTTATATAGAGAAGTGTCTACCATTAGTATCACTGTCTTCACTCATTTCATCATGTGGGAAATTTTCTTCAAGCCTGTCCAGTACTGGACATTTCTGTGTAAAAAAAAAAATATTACTTTCAGTGAACCTAATACAGAAAGTTTAGAAATATATAAGAAAAGTGAAGTTTACTTATTAGTTTCAGGTAAGTTTTGTTGTTACTTTTGTGTAGGTCTGCTGTTACTTCTTGCTGTGCAGTTCCTGTGAGGTAATTATGTTGAAGGCATATCTTTTTTGTTTTCGTATATTCCATTCTAGTACATATGCTATTTAAATGGACGGTTGGTGTCTTACGTAATAGGCCAATTCATGGAATTAATGTGCGCCGAAAATCTCTGCGCAAGCATGCGAAAGCGTGGGAATTGCAGCGCAAGGGCGAAAATCGCAGTGCAAGCTTGCGAAAGCTGCACACATCGATTCATGGAAGTCCGTGTGCATGTAAATACTGGGATGTGCGCTATAATCCTGCGTGGCGCATGCGGGCACACACGGTATCAAGGGGCGTGTGCTACGCACACAGCGAAAGCGCACATAGCGCGGTGCACACAACAAAAGTAGGCGGAACATGGGGGAACAGGCGGAATGTGGAACAGCGCTTGAAAATGTGGGCGTTACGGGGGAAGTACAGGAGGCAAATGCGCGGAACGCCCACACACGCACCTACAACACGTATTCATGGAATCGAACGGGGGAAACACGTGCGCTAAAAAAAAAGATGCACTAATCCGGAAACACATACGCCAGCAGGAAGCAGGCGTACGCGGACCCGCGCAGCATAAAAGTGCACGCAAACAACAAACAAGCTCAGACGCTACGATTAACATACCGTTCCTATCAGCAGTGGTCGTGGGACACCGCAGGAGGAGGAGGATAGTCAGGGCCAGAATTTTTACACCCAGGACCAGCCTTTTTGGGATGCCTGATGACCAGGTTTATGGGAGGTACAGGTTTCCTCCTCACATAATACTAGACCTGGTGAGTGAGTGGGAGGATGACCTCACATCACCCACCCTGTGCTCCCAAGCACTGAGCCCCTTGGAAAATGTGCTCAATGTACTGCACTTCTTGGCCACTGGTTCATTTCAGCGGACAAGTGCCATAGTGGGGGGGGTGTCACGGGCCACGCAGTCACCAGGTGTTGGCCATCATGACTGCATGCCCATCAGTCCGCAGGCACATATACCTGCCCAGAACACCTGCAGAAAGGCAGGCTGCTGTCCAGGATTTCTACGGGGTGGCACACTTCCCCAAAGTGCTAGGTGCCATTGATTGCACCCATGTGGCTCTACGTCCTCCCAGGGCAACTGAGCACATCTATAGAAACCGCAAGCACTGGCATTCCATCAACGTGCAGGTAGTATGTGATGCCAAGGGAATCATCACCTCAGTATATGCCAACTATCCAGGGTCCACCAATGACAGTTTCATTTACAGAATGTCAACCCTCAAATGGGACCTAGAAGCTGGGCGGCATGGCGATACAAGGCTGCTTGGTGAGTATAAATGCCTCTGCACATGCATGCATGTCAGATACTGAGTAATGTCACAACCCCACTAATGATACCCATCATCACCTCCCCAGGGGACAGTGCCTACCCTCTGAGCACCCACCTGATGACGCCAATTCGGAACCCCACCACATCACCCGAGGTAAGATACAACACAGCCCATATTGCAACCCGGGGCATAGTAGAGCGCACATTTGGAGTGCTCAAGTCACGCTTTCCCTCCCTTAACCGCTCTGGTGGGCAGCTGCTACACTCGCCCCCAGTAGTGTGCAGGATCATAGTGACAGCATGTGTCCTGCACAACGTTGCAATCCGCCGGGGGCCTGCCGGTGGACATGGTGGTGCCCCCACATCCCCAACCACACGCACGCCCGCTGCGCATGGGAGGGGAAAGGGCACGTGGTGAGGCAGCCCGTATGCAGCTGGTGGCTAATTACTTCACCTAAAATCACACCCCTGTGGAGTGCACACAGCCCTGGTACATAACAGCTGACAATCAATGATGATGACATAAGGGACAGTCAACTGTCACAACCATACCAGCCTGAGATTGGTCACCTGGAAGTGTTACATTGTGTGCATCTCCACCTACCGAAAGACAACCAATGCTGTGTCACAAAAAGACACACATTCATGCTGCATGAATGACTACCCCCTTGCAAAATACAACATGAAAACAGCGCCATGTCACCCAACCCCTCCCCATCTCTGCTACCCAACACACCATGGCATGTCATGCAATGTGAAATTAAACAAAGGAATGCACAACACATGACACAAGTGTCACAAAGTGCATTGTCCCAAATGGAAACAGGCCACAGACAATATGCTCCCAGTAATCAATAACAAACAGAACACATGACCAAATACTTACCAGCAACACAATACAGCAACACAGGATGAAACATTGCCAAAATATGACAGTACCAAATAAAAGTAGTGCAAGTTTTACAATCTGAATAAGCCAGCACATCCACCCCTTCCAACTGCAGAGTGTTGACGTCAGGCAAATGTGTCAGTGTACTGCATACAACATGAACTGCATCTGCAAAGTAGACGGCCTTGTGAAGACATGAAGAAGGTACCTGTGAATAAGGAGGAAGACATGGATGCAAAAGCACATATCAATACACCATGCAGTGTTCAATACAACAACAATCCCCACTAGGGATGCACACACAGTTTTGACTACAGATTGCCCACACAGCTCATGGGAGCCCAATGTCACTGTGTAAGTCACTGTCACTTGGTCACACCCTTTGCAAGCCCATGGAAAGGGAAGCAGGAGGGGTGTGTGTGTCAGGAACCCAAGCATCTAACCCAAACCCATGACATGTCTGCATGTGCCCAGCTGGAATACACAGTGGATGCACACGGGAGCCACACAAGGCAACACACTGTAAAAAAAAAAACATAAAAATCAAAAATGGCCATGTGGGGGCCCGGGGGGAGACCACCCAGGAGGTTCAAGGACAGGGTGCACACCAACACCCACCTGCGTGGATGTTGCTAAAAAAAAATACCTCCATGGGCTCATGGCCTGCACGGCTACGCTATTGTGGGAGAACTGCTGCTGTCGCTCTCTTCACTCTCTGCTTCTGCATCAGGAGGTGGTGGTGCTATGGGAGGCAGCCCACGCAAAGCCCTGGTATGGTCCTCCATGGCAGCAAGCATGCAGGTGTTGAAGGTCTGATTCTGGAGGATGATAGTGCGCAGATCCCCATGCAACACCTCAAGGGTTGCCTGCATTTCTGCACGCATGGCCTCGCGTGATGCCCAGATCTCCTCCCGAGTTGCCTGCAGCTCAGCTGAGAGCGAACGTGTGAGCTGCTCCAGCTGCTGTTCTGACCTTAAATTTCGGGACGCCTCAAGTTCACTTAGAGTCTGCCTGAGGAACTGGAGTTCTAACCTCAGGGCTTCCCTGCGCCCTGTGACTCCACAGAAATGGCTTCCCGCAGAGTCTCCAGTGCCACTCATCGGTCCCTGTTGGATGCCAACATGTCTTCCCTGTGTGATTGGCAAATGGAGTCTGTTGCCTGCTATTGTTGCTCCATCTGCTTTTCAGGGGGGAGAATGGAAGTGGCCACCCTCTCCATTGCCTGAGCCATCATTTCAACTGATGCTCCCTGTTGTGCTGCAATAACGTAAATGGAGTTTTCCTATACAGTATTGCCTGGTGGCGCACGGCCACCGCGTCGGCGGGCACCACACCTGTTTGGGTAAAGGTGATCTGCACCTTGCTGTGCCGGCACTGCCTGAGGCTGCAGGACTGCATTCCCCCTCTGATCTGCTGGCCCAGGAACAGGATCAGATGTTGTGGAGTGTGACCCTGCATCCGTAACCGCCAAAGGTGGAGTTACCAACACTGACATCCCCATAGAGGGTTCTACCCCTGGTGCAGGTGGGTTGGACAGAACAGAATCCCTGCCAGAAACACTCACCTGCGACAGCACATTAGTCTCATCATCCGATTCAGCACCGGAATCATAGAGGTCTGGGGAGGTGTAACCAGAGACACCCCTGGACAGTATGGCCTGCAATAAGATTGGGTTTTCACCCACCACTACACCACGTCCTCCACTGGTGCCTGGTCGTGCCTGAGATTCCTCCTCGGCCTGCACCATCTCCTCCACCTCTACAGCATCAAGTGCGTCATCACCTGCAAAAACATGAAAGACAACAAATGGAAACAGGCATGAGCACCATAGCACCCACATAGGCCTTACAAGCCAGAGATCAAGTACATGATTTACACATGTCCCACATGACAATAACCCTGGCATGCATGCACTGTCAATGAGTTGGAAGGGGAGGCAAAAAGCAGACACTGAGGACACCAAGATGGAAAAGCAACACATTTGCTGCATGCTGGGTAGCACTGGCATCGCACATTAGCCTGTGAGTGGCATGTCCAATACACATACATGACACATGCCAGCACACAGATGGCATGTAGCCTAGCCATGGTACATTTGACAGGTACTGCCATATGTCAGTGAATGAGTACTGTCACTCATCCATGTGAGATGGACATGATGAGATGAAAAATGCTAAATAGTGTGACAAAATACGCATGTGCCACACACTGCAACACAACCAGTGTACAATAATGCAGTGATCGCAGGAAAATGTACACATCAATGGTTGGTCACTTCAACATGACAGGAAACAACTATCATGTACCACATTCAAACAGGCCCCACACATTAATGTGAGCAGGCCAATACTCAATCAGCCTGAATGGTCTAATCATTCACATAACAAGGTAACAAATGTGGGCCAATGTGGGGTGAAATCAATGACAGAAGCATGTCACATATGTGGCATTAGGGCTGAAAAATGCGTTGCAAAAATGGGACAATTCAAACAATCAGCCTGAATGAACACTGAAAAATTCAGAACAATGTTGTTGCAAGATTACAGTTCAAGGGCAAATGCAGTAATGTGGTGCTAATTGGCTACTGCGGGCAAAAGGGATACTGTCATACCCAAATCCAAGGCCAGTGAATGTTTTGGAGGAAGCACATGGGTGACCCATACCACTCAGGAGTACACACCCTCACCTGGCACTCAATCAGAACCCGTCACCCAAACAACATACACATGGATTACACACACATGCATGGGCACTCACCGGACAATGCGTAGTAATCTGGTAGGTCTCCCACGCCTTGGATCTTTTCCTCTGTGATGAAGGTTCCAGCAACAGACTCATGTTCAGTGAGTTGGTTGTCCTCTGCTGGAGACCCACCGCCAGTCACCAGAGTAGAGGCATGATTTGCCGGTCAAGTGGCACAGCGAGTAGAGCGCTCGCTTTGACATCCATGCAGAGCCTGCTAATGCAGGTTTGAATCCCGGCGGAGCCAAACTCAGACTTTCATCCTTCCGAGGTCGATAAATGAGCACCACACACAGTGGGTAATAATAAGCAGCGCTCAGATACCTAAGGGTTCGTAGCGCTATATAAGTGCCAAATTATTATTATTATCATTATTATTATTTGAGGCCAGGTGTTCTTTGCTCTGCGTTTCAGGTCATTCCACTGCTTGTAGCAATCATCAGCTGTGCGCCTCACAAATCCAAGGGCACTAATGATGTCTGTGATGGTATGCCAGTGTGCCCTACGTTGACCAGGTGTGGTCTTGCACCCTGCAGTCACCACCATTTTGCAGCTATGTGCCGACACATAGGCCACAAGTGCATCAAGTCCGGCGTCATTAAAGCTAGGCTTCCTTGACGTGCCGAAGTATGTAGCCGTGTTTGGGATCTCAGCCTGTAGTTCCAGAGCACCCTTCTTCTTCTTTTTCAAAGGTGGTGCGGATCCTGAGTGGCTTACGCCGCTCTGGTCAGTAGGGGCAGAAGCGCCGGTGGACTGGGTACTAGGAGTGTGCGAATGCACAATGACCATAGGTCTTGGTGCAGGCATTGGCTGAAGGGTGATGTTGGCAAGGCCAACGTCGGTATGATGGACCTGGACCGACACTGTCCTGGCTGGGAGATTCAGAGCTGGGGTGGATAGAGCTGCAGCTGCCCCTGCAGCCTCCCCACCCTGCCGACTTGGGGCAGCAGATGAAATTTCTGCCCCAGATCCACGTGGCCTGGTGACAGCAACTTGCACCGCCACACGTGGCGTAGACTTGCTGACCTGGAAGTCAGCCTGGGAGTCATCCTGTGCCGGTTCAGGTGCCAAAATGGGCCGGTCCAACAAGGGCTGAGATGGGATGGTGTCAGTTACGTTTCCCACAACTATGGGGGGGCATGGGTGTCCCTGATTGGTCCTCCACACACGGGGTCTAGGGGCACCCTGCAAATCCTGGCCACGTCCCCTACTGCGCCCACCACGCCCCCCTTTTGGAGGTCAGCCACCTTTGCCTCCCTTACCGCTTGGTCGCCTCCCAACCATGGCACTGATGTTCTTGTGTGTATGGGAGTTGCAGTAAACTATTGTCTTGTGCAATTGGGGCTGAAAGGGGTAGGGTACTAGATGGAATTCGTACCCTAGTGCTCTAGCAAGGCTGTCTGTGACCCCTGAGGGAAGATGACGGGTCACGCAATGCACAGGCACCCCAAAAACAAAAATGAACGTGCACGCAACCCCTTGTAGACCGCGTGCGTGGATAAATGTACCCACACTACGCTGTGGCACGTAGAAACACAAAAATAAGCGTATGCGTAATACACGCAGCCTACAATGACCTCTAAAGGGATACGCGACACATGGGGCTAGCACAGTTGGTAAATACGTGCGCGACTCACCGTATGCGTGGAAAAAGAACGCAAAAAAGACACGCATGTGTGCGTTGGCAACACCCCCGCCAAAAGAAGAAATGTACGCTGTCTGTGGAAACAGGACAAAAGAAGAGTTGAACGCTGTCAGAGGTAACAGGGAGTACAAACTTGAACCGTTGTGAAGTAATCGCGTGTGAACCGACAAGAAGTACAAAATTCACCCACTCACTCTCCACGAAAAGCACGTACAAGAAAATGGCATCCTACACATACCTTTTAAACCGGCCCACACGTACAACGTCACTTACGTGTGTACACGCTAAGGCCCTTTCCTCCAATAACACAAGCTGACACTTGGACGTGCAGTTTTTTGCACGTGTACAATGAACATGCACCCGTGTTGAGGGAAACGCCCTTACGCGTCACGTCACAGACGCGCTAACGTGCTAAAGGCCTTTCCTCGAATTACACGCTGGCATGCAATTTTTTTCACGTGCCAAATCACTCCGTATCAAGCTGGCCACGCTAAAACACACAGAAGACCACGATCCTGCCCAAAAGGCCATTTTCCTGCCCCCAAGAGCCCCGAGCATGCTCCCACCTGCCATCTGCTGCTGCCTGCATGCTGCCCACGTGCCCTGCTATTTGCTGCCTGCACGTCAGCCAGGGGTGCAGTTGCTGTGACCACCCCTGCTGGAACCGAAGACTCCCGACTGGGATACCATCGCTCAACAGCCCACCCCCAGGAGCCAGTTGCCCACCCACACCTGCCTCTGGGGTTGCCATGTCGGGCACAAAACCATCTGGCACCACTGGCAACCCCCAGCCAGAGAGGCAGAGGGCCACCAGCTTCAGTGCCAGGGAAGCTGGTGTCCTGGTGGAGCAAGTCCTGGGGCAGTATGATGCCCTCTTTGGAGGTTCGCGCGCCGACAATGAAGGATGGACCAGGATCTGGATGGACATCGTGACTGCCATCAACGAGGAGGGGGTGGCAGTCCGCGACATCAAACATGTCCGGAAGCGCTAGGATGACTTCAGGTCCAGGACCCTCGACAAGGCCCAGCGCCTCTTTAAGGCAGCGGATGCCAAGGGGCACTGGGTCCAGCTGTCAGACCACCAAATGAGGGTCCTGGAATGCATACGCCCAGCGCTCCACGTCCAGGTCCTTGAGAGGCAGACCCGTCTGGAGTCGAGCGGTAAGTGTACATGCATACTGATCGGACGCTGTGAGTGTTGTGGTGTGACAGTAGTGTGCAGGTTGCACATGTGTTTTTGTAGGGCCATGTATGGATGTGTACGTACAGGGGTGTGAGGCTGACACATGTGAGTCCTCTCATGTGTGAGACACATCGATGGTGTTTGTGTTGGTAAGCATGCTGGCCAAATGCAGGTGTGGGAGCACACATGTTTGAATTTCTGTGTATGTATGTTGGCATGGTTGTGGTGTCACACATGGATGGTGGTTCCTGCTGCATGTATCTGCACTGTGTACATGTGCATGTGTGTGTATTTGACATGTGTGCAACTGTGATGCAACATGGATTCATGTGACACTGACATGTAGAAGGCAGAATGCCAGATGTGACATGGATGGGGATGTCATCACTGCGACAGTTGGTGGAGATGTACACATGCAAGTAGGTATGGTGGCGTGTGTGCATGTGTTGTGCACTCCCCATGTTTCATGTGACGTCAGGCTCACCTTCAGCTGCTCATGCTGTTGTTTGTGTATGGATGGTGCTGCCTGGTGGAATATTGCTGTTGAATTGTTCATGTGTGTGAGTTGAAATGACATGTGTGTTGGGGAGTGTGATGCCATGTCTGATGTTTGACACTGCCACTCATGTACAACTGTCATGTGTGTATCAGTCCATTGTACAGTGCCCTGATGCCTGTGTTCTATCTCTCCCTGTCTGCAGCGTCAACTGATGAAGAGGGCGGAGAGGGTACTGTGGAGCAAAGTGGCAGGGATCGCACCACCAGCCGGAGACGCAAGGCCCGGCTCCCCTCCCAGATTGTCATCTCGTTGAGGAGTGAGGCTTCTGGTGCCGTGTCCCAAGCCGCAGCTGCTGAGGGTAGGTCCAAGAGGGGGAGGTCAGAGATGGACTCCTCGGCAGCAGAAGGGCCAGCTGAGACCCCACAGGGTCCGACGGAGGAAGATGGCATGGAGTCATCCAGGTTGGTGGGGGGTTTGGTGGAGGAGGAGGCCGTGGAAGGGACACACACGGGGTCTGGATGTGGGGATTCCACTAGTGCTAGTGGTGCAGTGCAGGGGCAGGGACAGGAGGCAGCACAGGCTGCCGCAGAGGTGCCTGTGTGTAATCCTGTCCCTGATCCTGTGACTGCATCATCCGGCACCAGCAGGGATGCCTACGTCCAGACCCGTTTTCAGGGAGGGGATGAGCGCACAACAACTGGCCTTCCTCTCCCTGCGGACGTGGCTATCCGGGACCGGGTTGAGCCTGTCCTAGCTGGGATAGCGTTGCGTCAACGGGGCATGCGAGGTGACCTGCAGTGTTTTCGTGAAGACACTGCACGTCATCTCGGATGCCACTTTGACCGCGTTGACCTACAGGGACGTGTCACCAGTGCTGGATTCCTCCATGTGCTGGACCTTCTTGCAACCCCCTCCTCACTTGAACCCCCTACGCCCCAGTCGTCCTCCATGCCATCTTCCCACCCATATATCACCTGGGTATGCTGTGGAGCTGCCTCTGACCCAGCAGCCAGGCTGGTGGAGGACACATCCCTGCCACAGTCGGGAGTCGGACGTCCAGCAGGGGTGGCCACCACGACAACTGCACCCCAGCCGGAGGAGGACGTGCAGGCAGCAAGAGCCAGGGCGCAGGCACAGGCACTGCAGCAGCAGCAACATGGTGGGAGCAATGATGGCTCGGGGCCTTCAACATCGGAGGGGCAGGCATCGGCCAGAGGGCATGAGGACCTACAATTGGAAGTGTCTTCCGTGTGGCAGCGGTTTGGCCAGGCCATAGGTGCGGAGCAGCGGCGGGCGGAAGAGGCACGGCTCACAATGGTCAGGGCGGAGAACTACATGCGGAGGGCACTGAGGCGGGCCGAGTGCCTCGAGGCTATTCGCAGGGAGTTGGAGTCCAACATGGCATTGTCCCTGCGAACCCTCTGGGCCATGGAAGAGGACCGTCTCCAGGACATTGAGCGGGAGTTCGATGATGCCCTGGCCTGGGACATCGAAAAGTGAGCCGTCGGACTAGCCCACCGCTATTGTAAATAGTTTTTAGTGTTAGGTTTCATGTTCATTTTCATTTGATTTGGGGTGATTGGACTATGACCCACACATTTGTATATAGTTTTTTTCTTAGGTAGTTTCTTAGGTAGGTATCATTTCTTTTGTTGGGCTCATGGACCCTTGACAATGGATTGTACATAGTTGGACAATGGATTTATTTGAACTTTTTCTTTGGATTTCACCATGGATTAATGGGTGTTTCTTTTTACGTTTCCTTTGGATTTGCTTTGGTGGAGGGAGAGTTTGGACTATTTTTCTTTTGGATTTCTTTGGATTGGTTGTACTTTTCATTTACTCATCTTTTGGACATGCTTTTCATTTCATGTTTGCTATTTTTTTATGCTTTCCTTTCATTGCTTTATTTTTGTCCATAATACATTTTGATATTTTACGTCCATGTGTGTAATTCGCTCATTGGGTTCATGCATGTGAAAATGTGGGTTTACACAATCAATGCCAAGCAGTGTGTGCGTGTGAAGGACATGTGTTGATGTACATAGTTGACTTTTGGTTTGTGTCTTGAGATAGGCATGTCAGTGTGGGGTGGATTGGGAAATCATAGCGTCTCAAGACTGAGGTGGCGTGCTGTGGTATTTTGGTGTAGAAGTGGGGCATGATTGTGCATCTTTATGTCATTTAGGGGGACATGAGTGGGGGCCTGCTGGCAGGTGCCCCTCACTGCTGGGGGGTGGGGGTGCAGGGGGACATGAGTGGGGGCCTGCTGGCAGGTGTCCCTCACTGCTGGGGTGTGGGGTGCAGGGGGATATGTGTGGGGGCCTGCTGGCAGGTGCCCATCAATTCTGGGGGGTGGGGGTGCAGGGGGACAAGAGTGGGACATGAGTGGGGGCCTGCTGGCAGGTGCCCCTCATGGCTGGGGGGTGGGGGTGCAGGGGGACATGAGTGGGGGCCTGCTGGCAGGTGCCCCTCACTTCTGGTGGCGGGGGTGGAGGGGGACATAAGTGGGGGCCTGCTGGCAGGTGCCCCTCACTGCTGGGGGGTGGGGGTGCAGGGGGACATGAGCGGGGTCCTGCTGGCAGGTGTCCCTCACTGCTGGGGGGTGGGGTGCACGGGGACATGAGTGGGGGCCTGCTGGCAGGTGCCTCTCACTGCTGGGGGGTGGGGGCACAGGGGGACATGAGTGGGACATGATTGGGGGCCTGCTGGCAGATGCCCCTCACTGCTGGGGGGTGGGGGTGGAGGGGGACAGGAGTGGGGGCCTGCTGGCAGGTGCCCATCAATGCTGGGGGGTGGGGGTGCAGGGGGACATGAGTGGGACATGAGTGGGGGTCTGCTGGCAGGTGCCGCTCACTGCTGTGGGGTGGGGTGCAGTGGGGCATGAGTGGGACATGAGTGGGGGCCTGCTGGCAGGTGCCCCTCACTGCTGGGGGGTGGGGGTGCAGGAGGACATGAGAGGGGGCCTGCTGGCAGGTGCCCCTCACTGCTGGGGGTGGGGGGCAGGGGAACATGGCAATCGCGTGTGAAACTCCCCGCAAACCCCAGTAATACATGTACCCCATTCGCACAGGGCCTACCGCGTGTGAATCTCCCCGCGTACCACCCAAATACACGTACCCTGCTCGCACAGGGCCAATTGCGTGTGAAACTCCCCATGAACCCCAGTAATACACGTACCCTGCTCGCACAGGGCCTACCGTGTGTGATACTCCCCACGTACCACCCACATACACATACCCTGCTCGCACAGGGCCAATTGCGTGTGATACTCCCGCGAACCCCAGTAATACACGTACCCCGCTCGCACAGGGCCTACCGCGTGTGAAACTCCCCACCAACCCCAGTAATACACATACCCCACTTGCACAGGGCCTATCGCGTGTGAAACTCCCCGCGTACCACCCAAATACATATACCCTGCTTGCACAGGGCCAATCGCATGTGAAACTCCCAGCAAACCCCAGTAATACACGTATCCCGCTCGCACAGGCCCTACCGCGTGTGAAACTCCCCGCGAACCCCAGTAATACACGTACCCCGCTCGCACAGGCCCTACCGCGTGTGATGATTCCAGCGCACCCCAGGAATACACGTTCCCCGCTCGGCGTTTGCTGTGTAGCAGCCCTGTAAGCGGGTCCAGGGTTAGCGCAGCCCTTTGCGCTGGTTTGGGATTTTTGATGGCTTTTCCTTGCGCAAGGGGTGTTCTTGGGGGCGTAACTGGTGCTGCGGGATGTTCTCTGCGCCAGGGCTCTTTTTGCCTTGGGAATTCCATGAATACGCGGTGCGCCAGAACGCTGTTTAGCGCACACGGCTGGTGCACGCTGGCGCACGATCCCTCTCTGCGCTGCTCGCGTGCGCTGCCTCTGCGCTGAATTCTATGAATTACCCCGCTAGATTCAACTTCTTATTTATTATTACATATAATGAGTTCATGTGCTGCTTTTTGAACTTGTTCAGTGTTAATATTGCATGATACAACAATCTAAGATACCCCCTGAGTTTTTGGGTAGTGTTGATGTTGACCGCGTCTTTCCATGTACATACGCACAGTCCGCGGACATCAAAATCACCAGCTGGGGGTTCAGTATATTCTATGTTACATGTATATAAATAAAGTAAGGGAATCCTAGTAAACACCTATCAAATTCACACTATGTTTATCTATATTCAGTAAAAAAAAAATTGGTAAAGGGAGGTTATGGTTAAGTTGTGCTATTAAAAACCTATGAAATTCAGGAAAAAAACTTTGTTACAGGGACGTTATTGTTCCAAGTAAAACCGAAAAAACCCTGAAATTCGCCAGTTATGGTAAGCTAAGCTACCATAACTCGCACCACCACCATGCACTGCTAATACTAACACCCAGGACATCAAAGATGACATCACAAATATCATTGATGACATCACTGATGACATCACATACCTGACTCCCTCTTTTTTCCTTTACTTACATATCTAGGCCAGTAACAGTCAGGAACTAAAAATTCAAAAAGTACTATATTTGTAGACTTATACTTCAATGATGTTCTTACAGTAATTCACTTGGGGTTCACTCAGCATACGAAACATATGCATAGGGGAAAACACAGACTAGGAAAACAGCAATGCTTTGTATGTATGAAGATGATCAGTAAGGTTATCAACATTTTTTTTATAGTTCTGCTGTTTTTTTATTACTGTTCTTTCCCTGCATATACTCATATTTGTATACATTGTGTTCACACTACTTTCCTTAGAGTCCACTCACATTATGTGATACTTGTACATAGGGAAGTAGTAGCTTTGAAGCAGAGCAATCATTTCTGTGCATGAAGATAATCAGTTAGGTTATGAAGATTGTCTGGTAATACTGTTTTTTTTTAACGTCATTTTCCCTGTATATGCTCATATTTCAATGTGTTGCTGTCTGTTTCTGTTTTGTTTGCAATATGCAATTATATAGAAACTGGATTTTATTAGCTACTTATTAAATATTTCAGAGAACACAAAACTCTAATAAGAAAGCATTTATCATTTCACTATTCAACATGGCAAAAATATTGCACCTCCATCATGTATGCTCCACACAATTCCTATGTTTCTACATGAGTATCTAAGTATACTAAAGAACTTATAGAATGCTATTTGAATCTCTGCATTGCTTAATGCACTTCGTACCTCATGATGTTTATTCCAATGACCGTTGACACTTTATCAACATTACAATGAGAACCCCTTGTACAGACTTTTCTTGGAAAGTAAATGCACATGTGATGTCATCAATGACATTTGTGATGTCATCTTTGATGTCCTGGGTGTTAGTCTTAGCAGTGCACGGTGGTGGCGCGAGTTACGGTAGCTTAGATTACCATAACTGACGGATTTCAGGGGGTTTTGGTTTTACTTGGAACCATAATGTCCCTGTAACAAAGTTTCTTTCACTGAATTTCATAGGTTTTTAGTAGCGCAACTTAACGATAATGTCCCTTTAACAAAGTTTATTTTACTATGTATATATATATATATATATATATATATATATATTTAACATCCTGCGGTTGCAGCCCTGCAGTAATGGCTAGTTGCTCAAACCATAAGAAGAGCACTTTTTGGGTGGATTATAAATTTGCCCCCCTAGACGAATCCTCACCAAAACTGGAGCCCTTGGATTGATTTTGCAAAGTTTGGTGAGGTTTCGTCCATGGGGGGCAAAGTTACTCGGAGGGGTCCCAAAATGTGTGGCTTTCCTCATAGACGCAATTTAAAAAAAAGATTGCTCACACCTACAGCCCAAACCGCTGGATGGATTTTCACCAGATGTGTGGCAGGAGCAGAGGCTTGGTTCCAAAAGGGTTATTTTTGTAAATTTGGTGTAAATTAGTTCAGTAGTTTTTTAAAAAATGGCCAAAAAGTAGGCTAAATAAAATTAGTGAAATCTGGGTTCGGTCCGCAGACTCAGGGCCAATCAGGGGGTGACGTGGTGTCCATGGACATCAATTGCTGCTGCTGATTGGATGGTGAAAAACGTGAGGTGCATCAAAACCTTTGAAATGGCTGCCATGTTGGATTCACAGACTGTCGCCGGTGTCCACGCATAGCGCAGTGGGGAACACATTTTGGGTTATTTGGTAGCTGAAAGAGGGCCTGGAAAGGGTGGGGGAGTGGAATGAAGATGTTATGGGGCTGTTTTTATAGGTGGAAAAAGGGTGTGCAGGTGCCACACTGTCCGCTGTCAATTTTGGTCTGCGGGGACATCAATTTAATGACAGGGGGTTAAGGTTGAGTTTTGTGATGTACTTGTTATATGCTTTAAGTATATTGTGGGGGATATGGCCAGAGACCAGATTATTGGGGGCATGGCCATAGGGCATGGCTCAAAGAATCTGTCCACTGGCCACAACCATTATAGTAATATGTGTATAGTAATTATATGTACTGTAAGGGAATAGAAAGTATGTGGTATTTATGATTGTAGTACAATTGAGGATAGTGGTTATGGAATATACATGTGTTTACACTTGGTATGGTTACTTAGTTGTACACAGAAGTGAAGGTGGAATATCTTGTTTGTTTTCTGTGAAAAAAACAGTATAATTAGTTACGCAGGATTTGCATATACATTTTCTTTTTTGACCCTCATAAACAGTTCATTCTATGTACTATGTTTGGTATGACATTAGTGCAGGCTACACTGTTGTCATATTGACTTCAATAATTATTGGGAAATGAATTCATAGAGGACTAAAAAAAACACTACGATTATGTCAGTGTAAGTGTTAAAGTATGTTTGTTCGAAGTGTGTTGTTGTTAAGGGAATGTTTGAAGTAGTTCGATACCTGTTGGCGTATTCTAACTAAATTAGGCTTTAGAAGAAGTTTAGTAGTAATAAGAATTGTGATGGTGTATTTCAAGTGTATTGCAATGAAGGGTATTTTTAAGTACTTATATACCTGTTGGCATATTTTAACTATCTAGCATCTGCCTTTTTTGTTTTAGAAAAAAGTTACACACAGTGCTGCTATAAATGTACATATATATTGTTTAACTTTCATGAAAGTTCTCCTAAAAAGAAATATTTCTAAATGCACAGCATTGTAAGTATTTGCTACTTGATGTGAGGAGGTGCTAAATGCTGCAATGCATGGCAATTGCTAGTGTGGTTATTACGAGAATATGCTTACTGCAAAGCTTATTACAGGGGAAGTAGCAGGAACCCTGAATATATATATTTGGAAAGAGTTGGTGGCACAAACTTTACACACTGGGCTCTGATGATTTGGAATGCTATGCCATCTCCCATAAAAAAAACAGCATGTCTCTTGCC
Organism: Ambystoma mexicanum; assembly: GCF_040938575.1. Taxonomy (NCBI): domain Eukaryota; kingdom Metazoa; phylum Chordata; class Amphibia; order Caudata; family Ambystomatidae; genus Ambystoma; species Ambystoma mexicanum. The sequence goes on from NC_090937.1 coordinate 437,147,154, forward strand.
ATCTTTAAGAAACTGATTAAGACATATCTGTTCGATGAGGGAGAAGTCTAATAGAATCTCTACCTTGTTCTCTTTGTAGTCTTGTGTTTTATGTTGTTTCTGTTTCTTTTGTGAGTGCTCTGAGGCCTATGGGCAATAGGGCGCTATATAAAAACCAGAATAGATAGTAAAAGAGTTGAAGAAAATACTTTTAAAAATATGAGCATACCTGTACTATGTCTTGTTGCATGCAAATGTTGTTGAATCTGCAAATAGACAGTTGTGGTGTCCGCGGACATTGGGGATCAGCCAATCAGGTTTTGTGGGTGTGGTCTACAAGAAGAGAGGGTGGCAGGAGCTTTGTTTGGTCAGAGTACTGAAGATGGGTCTGGCTATGTCTTTGAGGAGGCAGAGTGTTTGGAATGTTGGGAGATTCTTCAATCCAGTCATTGAAGGTATATGCTGAAAATCATGGCATCTGTGAAAGTTTAGAATTGCAAGAAGTGAAAGTTTTGTGGCATGCAGTTTGTGGGTTGAACTGGGCAAGCTTGCTGTCATTCTGTCAGAGTATGGCACATTTTAAATGTCCCGAAATTATAGTTGTGCATTGTTGAGGGAACAGTTTGGGGTATGTAACTACAATGTATTTGCAGGTTGCCTTGAAGGATTTTTTCAAAAGTCTAATGGAACTGTTTCCTGTTGCAAAGATTATTTTTTTCTCAAATAAATCAGAGGCAAACATGGAGATGTGTAAACTTTTTCAGTGTACAAATGGAAGAATCACGGCAGCTTGACAGTAAAGCTGTATCTGCTTTTTTTATATGCTGCAGGAATGTCATTTTTTGAGAATGACAATATAAGGTCTGATGGTGTGGCAATGCATTGAAACAGTTCCTGTAAGAAAATTGGAGGGTGCACTACTACTGTACACACAAAAAAAAAGGTGTTTCTTAACAAACCCCAAAAAAACAAAATAACAAAGGTTTTCAGAGCCAACACTAAAGAATAAATAACTGAAACTGAGTTAAAGCTCTCCCTAACCCCTTCGATTTGATGTTTTGTCTGGGCTCCCATGAGCACTTGCCCATCCGTACTGCCCCTTCTATGTATGCACTTCTCTCACTGCAAAATGCATATGTGCATTTGTTAAGTGGCAGTTGGTGTTTGGAAGTTTAATATGATAATAGGGTTATATTTAGAGTTTTTGAAAGTGATTGGTGGATGGATGTGTGACTGTTTGAAAGTAGGCAATGAGGAAGTGTTACAAATATAAAAGTAAAAAATCAGAAGGACTGTCCTGTGAGATGGTGTGCACGTGCCCTCTGGGTCTTTTAATGATGCATGGCCTGGAAAGGGGACTGTGGATACCGCAGATAGTTATAAAAGTCCATGGATTATGGACCTTATTGCATGCTAGAGAAAAGTATTTGGGACAGAAAATGGTTTCTGTTCTTTACCATTTTTCTCTAGTATACTATTGTCCATTATTTCAATTAGCATGATATAAAATGCTAATGGAAATGTTGGAGAATTTTATGGAGTCTAACTACTTTACTGAGAAATGTAAAGTAGGTGGCGTCTATAAGATTATTTTCTTTTGTTTTATTTTTTAACCGTGAAAGGTGATCCCTAAAGGAAAACACTTTGGAACTGCTCCCCCCTGCAGAGTGGTGTGTTGCAGTATATACAAAGTACTGTTGTCTTGGAAGGATATTAATCAACAGCCTATTTTATGGCTTGTAAGGTAGCTGTTGGGACCTTCTGCATCACAGAAGTGGCCTTTGTAGTGGAAATAGAGGTAAAGGTAGAAGAAGTAGAGGAAGAGAGCCTACTACTTCCTGAGAAAGGAACAGCCTTTCTAAGATCATCCCAGTGATTGGATTTGGTGTGGCGTCGCATGGAGGAGGACCCATAGGAGTACTGCCTAGGTTGTCCGAAACTGAGCACTCGGAGCATTTGCCCTTTGTAGCCTTAGCCTTCGGTACATCTCCAATGGTGGTAAAAACTGCAACACCCATAATTCTCTCTGGGTGCTGGAGGTAGGCATTTCCTCTATTTCATCTTCCTGGTCCTCTTGATTGTTTTGTGCATGATTACACTTTTTCGGTTGTGGAAGCCCTCCAGGTGGCGATGGCTCCTGTGGAGGAGAGATGGACATGGCTGATGCAATTTTTTAACTTAAATAGCAGTTGTGCTAATGTTGTTTCAAGCAGTTGCTTTCTCCTGGATTACAGATGGAACATCAGAAAGAATATGTCTATGAGCTGTGCAAGGGTTCAATTTACAAATTGAAACTTCCTAAATCAGCTCAAAATGCAGTTTTAAACGGTTCGTGAAGCATAGATTTGTATCTTGTATTTTATTTATGTGTATTGCGCTCCTTGCCCAAAGGCTTGCGGGCGCATGTTTGGTAGGCAGTAGCAAGTTACAGAGAGGACGTTTCAGGTTACAGACCGGGTGAAACAGTATACCATTACAGATGCAAGTAACATAGATAGTAACAACAAAGTAGCAGTACCCGGAGGTTACAGAATAGGGGTACGAGCTGTGTGCAGTTATAAGTTACAAGCTGTCTTGTTCCCGTAACCAAAGTTTAGCTTTGGCTTTGAATGCGTGGCATTGCGGAATGTTCCTTAGGGCATTGGGAAGTGAGTTCCAGAGCTTGGCAGCAAGGACCGGAAAACTCGACCCTCCTGCCGAACGTAGTTTGAATCTGGGGATATCCAGTGTGTGCACCTGGGCGGCTCTCAAGGGTCTAGTGGTTGTGTGTTGCGAGAAGCGTGATACTAAGTAGGCAGGAGCTGCATTGTTCTGTGCCTTGTGTGTGAGCACAAGTGATTTGAGTGATATGCGGTGCGAGATAGGTAACCACTGGATGTTGCGTCTAATATTGGAGATGTGATTCCGCCTAGGTAAGTTGAGTGCTGCCCTTATGGCGTTGTTTTGTGTGACCTGGAGTTTGTCCAGATTTTTTTGGCTAGTCCCAAGGTAGAGGGTGTTACAGTAGTCGATTTTGGATAAGATGAGGGTTCTCGCGAGGGTCAAACAATTATCCGGAGTCAGGAATGGCCTGCAGGCTGTGATCAATTTGCAGGTGTAGGAAGATGCAGAGACAACTGCATTGGTTTGTCGCGTGAGAGACAGGGTGGAGTCGAGGTAGATTCCTAGGGTTTTGGTGACATTGGCCACTTTGATGTCAATCCCATCAATAGTGAAGGATTTGTAGTTAGCGTCGAGCCCAGGATGATTAACTCCGTTTTTTCGTCATTAAGGCAGAGCCCATGATTAGCCATCCAAGCCTGGATGACGGTGTAGACCATGTTGAGGGTTTTAGAGTCGGTTACAAAATCACCAGTGATAGGGATGAGTATCTGGGTGTCATCCGCATAATTAGTGTAGGAGACACCCAGAAAGTCAAGGATATCGAAGAGTGGTTTAGTGAACACATTGTAAAGTGTGGGCGATACACAAGATCCTTGTGGGACTCCACAAGGGACGTGGGAAGGGTCGGCCGCTGCCAGTGGAGAGAAAACCCTCATGGTTCTGTTGGCAAGGAATGAGCTGATCCAGGAAGTAGCTGCGTCCGAGAAGTGGGCGGCAATTTTGAGGTGGTGACAGAGTATTTGGTGGTCGACCAAGTCGAAGGCTGCTGAAAGATCAAGGAGGAGCAGGAGTGCCATTTTGCCCTTGTCTTTCAAGTCCTCGATTTGGGTTTTTAGATCTAGTAATGCAGTCTCAGTGCCATGCTTGGGACGGAAACCGGATTGTCTAAGCCCTAGTAGATTATTGCTTTCGAGATACTCCTGGATTTGTAGATAGGCTGCGCGATCGAGGATTTTAAGCAGGTAAGGCACAGTGGTGATGGGCCTGTAGTTTGAAGGGTTGTTAGGGTCCAGATTGGCTTTTTTAATTAATGGTATGACCCAGGCATCTTTGAGGTTGTTAGGCACGGTGCTTGATTCAAAGGAGGCATTTATGAAGGAGGTAATAAATGGGGCGAGCTTGGGAGCGGCTTCCTTAATGATGACGGCAGGGCATGCATCACCTTGGCAATTGGAAGGTTTTAGTTTAGTTATAATGTTTTCTACTTCCTTGATGGAGAGGGGGGAGAAGCTGAATGGTTTGAGATCGTGTTTAGGAGGTTGTATTTTATAATTCATGGCGGCGCTCGTTGAGCTTGAAAGGTGGTTTTTTTTAGCATTGATTTTAGTTTGGAGAGTGGTAATTTTGTCTAGTAAAGCTTTTTGGATATTTGAGCACCATTCAGTGTCCGGAGTACACTTATCGAGAGGAGCAATAGGGGATTCCAGTTCCTTAAGTATCTTAAAGAGTTCCTTAGTGTTAGAATGGGCTTGGGTGATTCTTATATTGTAAGCTTCCTTTTTGGCCGCTAGGATGGCTTCTTTGTAGGCAAGGGTGGCTGACGTGAGGTTATTTTTGTTGGCTAGGGAAGGGACACTTTTCCATAAGGCATCGGCTTTTCTTTTATCTTTGTGATGTCGTGGGTGATAGTCTTAGCAGTGCATGGTGGTGGCGGGAGTTAGGGTTGCTTAGGTTAACATAACTGGCGAATTTCTGGGGGTTTTGGGTTTTACTTGTAACAATAACGTCCCTTTAACAAAGTTTGTTCACTGAATTTCATAGGGTTTTATTAGTGCAATTTAACCATAACATCCCTTTAACAAAGTTTTTTTTTCTGTGCCTATATGTGTGTATATATATATATATATATATATATATATATATATATATATATATATATATATATATATATTACATGGCCACGGTAGTGGCCATGTAGTTATGGTTAAGTTGCTGTTTCCATAGGAAGAACACTTTTTGGGTGGCTTATAACTTCGCTCTCACTGGCGGATCCTCACCAAACTTTGCAAAAAAAGTATTTGGGTCACTCTGAATTTTTTTGCAAAGTTTGGTGAGGATTCGTCCAGGGGGGCAAAGTTATAGGGGGTGTCCCAAATTTTTTTTTTTCCCATAGACTGAATGGGAAAAAAATTTTGCTCGCGCCTACAGCCCAAACCGCTGGACGGATTTCCACCAAATTTGGACCAGGAGCAGCGGCTTGGTCCCGAAAGCGTGCTTTTGCAAATTTGGTGAAAATCCGTCCAGTAGTTTTTTTTAAAATGACCAAAAAGTAGGTCAAAAAAAATTAGTGATATCTGTGTTCGGTTCGCGGACACACTTCCCTGTTCGCTCCGCGGACAGTGTCCTGATTGGCCAATCGGCTTGCGTGATGTTCGCGGACATGCAATGTGTTCGCTGATTGGACGGCGTGGAGCGTGAAGCGCGTCAGATTTTTCGGTAGCGCCCGCCATCTTGGATTCGCGGACGTCTGCGGACAGCGCGGTGAAACTTTGTTCAAAATGTGTATTTTGTAGAGTGTGTTGGTGTGTAGGAGTGTTTGGGGAGGGTGGGAGTGTATGAGATAGGATGAAAGTTGTGTTTTTTATGTGTTCTTTTTGTGTTCGATTTGTTTGCGGACATCACGGGTGTTCTGAAATGTTCTAAATAAACTGACTGGGGGGAGTTCTAAGGACTCAATATGTGTCCGTTTTGTTCGCAAGCAAAGTGAAACTGTTCTAAGAACACTCGCGGTGTCCAGGGAGTGTTCGTAGGGGGTGTCCTGAGGACGCTGTCCGTATTGTTCTCTGTTAAGTTGAATGTGTTCTAAGAACACCCGCGGTGTCCTGAAAAGTTCGAAAATAAACAAAATGGGGGTGTTCTGAAGACGCTTCTAAGAACACTCGCGGTGTCCGGGGAGTGTTCGTAGGGGGTGTCCTGAGGACGCTGTCCATATTGTTCTCTGTCAAGTTGAATGTGTCCTAAGAACACTCGCGGTGTCCTGAAATGTTCGCAAATAAACAAAATGGGGGTGTTCTGAAGACGCTTCTAAGAACACTCGCGGTGTCCGGGGAGTGTTCGTAGGGGTGTCCTGAGGACGCTGTCCATATTGTTCTCTGTCAAGTTAAATGTGTCCTAAGAACACTCGCGGTGTCCTGAAATGTTCGCAAATAAACAAAATGGGGGTGTTCTGAAGACGCTTCTAAGAACACTCGCAGTGTCCGGGGAGTGTTCGTAGGGGGTGTCCTGAGGACGATGTCCGTATTGTTCTCTGTCAAGTTGAATGTGTCCTAAGAACACTCGCGGTGTCCTGAAATGTTCGCAAATAAACAAGATGATGGTGTTCTGAAGAAGCTTCTAAGAACACTCCTGGTGTCCTGGAATGTTCGTAGGGGGTGTCCTGAGGACGGTGTCCGTATTGTTCTCTGTCAAGTTGAATGTGTCCTAAGAACACTCGCGGTGTCCTGAAATGTTTGCAAATAAACAAGATGTTGGTGTTCTGAAGACGCTTCTAAGAACACTCGCGGTGTCCGGGGAGTGTTCGTAGGGGGTGTCCTGAGGACGCTGTCCGTATTGTTCTCTGTCAAGTTGAATGTGTTCTAAGAACACCCGCGGTGTCCTGAAATGTTCGCAAATAAACAAAATGGGGATGTTCTGAAGACGTTTTTGAGAACACTCCCGGTGTCCTGGAATGTTCGTAGGGGGTGTCCTGAAAACGGTGTCCGTATTGTTCGCTGGCAAGTTCAAAGTGTTCTAAGAACACTCACATTGTTCGCGGACATTAAAAGTTTCCCATAGATCATAGTTGAAATGTTTGACTCTATGGATGTGATATGCTGCGGTGGTTGTTGCCAGGGCATAGAGTCTTGGGTGCATGGCCATTTGGCCATGCACCCAAGACTCTATGCCCTGGCAACAACCACCGCAGCATATCACATTCATATTTGCTTATAACTTTGGTTGAAAAACAAACGTATAAGGAACAAAGGTATTAGATACTATGGATGTGATATGCTGCTATGGTTGTCCTTATTATTGTATACTTACTGTTTGGTCTAGTAATGGGAGTCCATGTTTCTCTTCTTCATTTCTGTGATAAAAGAAAATAGCATGTTAGTATTAGTATTTTGTAATGACTTATTACATTGTATAAGCAATATACTTTTATTTTTTTTCGACCCTCATATTTAGTAGAGTACAAATCAGAGTACTGTGCAATTTGCTCAGTTTCTGTATTTGTTGCTAAAATCATTGGGTCTGTGGGAGAAAAAAAAAATCCATGTTGGATTAAAAAAAAAAAACTTTTTCTGTTATGCTACAGTTTATTTGTTTGTTTGTTTTCAGTGTTCACTTTTTGTTTCTGGCTAATGCTTTATACTTTGCTTTGTTGTATTTTTTTTGGAGCAGTAACAGGTTCTTCATTTGTTTTGATATCATAACATTTTGGAGCAGTTAGATACCAATTGGCGTATTCTAACTGTGTATTTTTTGGCCTAATTTAGTGGTATTCATTTATCTGATTTAGTTGTTGTAGAATCTTTGAGCTGTTAGATAGCTTTTGGAGTATTCTAACAGTTTATATTATTTTAACACAAATTTATAATTTTGGGACAGTTAGATACCAATTGGCGTATTCTAACTGTGTATTTTTTGGTCTAATTTAGTGGTATTCATTTATCTGATTAGTTGTTGTAGAATCTTTGAGCAGTTAGATAGCTTTTGGAGTATTCTAACAGTTTATATTTTTAACACAAATTTACTTAAAGGTTTAAATACAGTTTATTTATCAAATTTTGGTTTTAAGAACATCAAATAAGCGTTTGTAAGATTTGCTGGTAATCTCTGCTTTAGAGTAATGGTACTATCATTACATTCAAACCATCCACATTTCTTTTTTATATATGCCGTGTAGTGCCCTGAATTGGTTGTGGCTCCTGCGTGGTAGATTATACCTATTGTTGTGAAGGTTTTCTTACCAAGTGATATTTGACTATGTGTGAATCCAGTCAGCTTGCAGTTGTTTTTGGTACCATCTGCATTGTAACGTAGAAGCATTAGTATTACGTATTTACTATGTGTTTGTATTACTAACGTGGAGCGATTATCTGAATTGCAGGTAGAGCATAATCTACCATGGTTTGCATTTTCTACAAGTTGCTGAAATGGAATGGATTCACAATTTGGTATTGATATATATATGAAGCGTTCATTGGGAATTTCTTCATACAGAGTGCATGTATGTTTCCATATGTATGAAATCTGGAAGATTTCATTCATAGTTATGTTTTTATTTTCCAGTACTTGTAGTAAGTACATTAGAAATTCTTGTGGATCTTCCTGTGAGTTTATAGTGAATTTAATCATTCCAGCACAGTAGTCCAATTGTAGTCTTATTCCATAAACACTATACGTGTTATCAGGATTGTTTGTTGCATTTCTGTGAAGTACTAACATTTGCAAACAGAATTGGTCTGTACTGTGTAAGTAAATGTTGTCAACAATTGGTGGCAATTGAAATAGAATATTCATTGCTACATTTGCGTAGCAACTTACTCCAACTATATTTGAGAGTTTAAATGGACCAGGTAGTTCTGTATCTGATTGATTTTTTTTTAGTTTGTCTTCCTTCTTTGATGAAGTACCTAGTTTACTTTCCCTAATGGGTTATTTTATGTGTGTGGTACTTGATGAAGTTTTAGTTTCTTTTACTCTCTTTGGAGGATTTGCAGTGACATCCTGTTGAATTTCTGTTTGATTTAGTTTTCTTTTACAACGTTTTACTTTTTGTGGTACAGATTATGTGTTTAGATGGGGGGTGTATAGTGAGCAAAGTCTATTGTATTCTACAATGCAAGGAATATCAGCGTTTACTTTACTTGCATCAAAGTTGATTAGAAATAGACCGTCAAGTGTACGTAAGCGTGATAGTGCTACGTAGCTCTTGCCTTCTTTTAAAGGCTGTGTTACCAATGTCTATCATTGCTTTGTCTAGGGTAAGACCTTGTGATTTATGAATGGTGACTGCGTATGCAAGAGTTAGAGAAAATTGTTCTCTGCGTACATACATGTCTTTGAAGAGAAGGAATTGAGCTGTTGAGCGTCCTATCCTTTTTACTTCTGAAAGTGTGTCAAAGAGAATATTGACAAACTGAATTTTGTTGTCACGTGGGTATGTTTGAAAGCAAACAACTGTACCCAGTGCTCCATTAACTAGTCCTTGGTCCACGTCAAGGTTACATTTAAGCATTACTCTGCAATTTAAGGATAATTTTAATATCTTTTCCAAGCCTGCTGTGTTTGCGATTGATTTTTCTAAACTATTTAGGGGGTAATTCATAGAATTTAGTGCACAAGTGGAGCATGCGGCTGGCGCACAGTGTGCGAGTGCGAATGTCTGCGCCAGCTGCGTGCGCTAAAATCGATTTCTGCGCACAGCGTATTCATGGATTTTCACCTCCAAAACCAGACGTGGTGCAGAGTGGCGCAGCGACCCTGCAGCAGTGCCAGTTACGCCCCCAAGAACGCCCCTAGCGCAGGGAAAAGCCATCAGAATCCCCAATCCAGCGCAAAGGGCTGCGCTAACCCTGGACCAGTTTACTACCCCGCACCCATTGTCATGCCCCGCAGGCAGCCCATCCACCATGGGCATGCGCCCCAGCCAAGCCACATGTCAGCTTGCACCCCCACCCCCCAGCAGTCAGGGGCACCTGCCAGCAGGCCCCCACACAGGTCCTCTTGCACCCCCACCCCCCAGCAGTCAGGGGCACCTGCCAGCAGGCCCCCACACATGTCCCCCTGCAACCCCACCCCCCAGCAGTCAGGGGCTCCTGCCAGCAGGCCACCACTCATGTCCCACACATGTCCCCCTGTACCCCCACCCCCCAGCAGTCAGAGGCACCTGCCAGCAGGCCCCCACACATGTCCCCCTGCACCCCAACCCCCAGCAGTCAGGTGCACCTGCCAGCAGGCCCCCACACATGCCCCTCTGCACCCCCACCCCCCAGCGGTGCAGGGCACCTGCCAGCAGGCCCCCACACATGTCCCACTGCACCCTCACCCCCCAGCAGTGCAGGGCACCTGCCAGCTGGCCCCCACTCATGTCCCAGTCATGCCCCCTGCACCCCTACCCCCCAGCAGTGCAGGGCACCTGCAAGCAGGCCCCCACTCATGTCCCACTCATGACCCCCTGCACCCCCACCCCCCAGCAGTGCAGGGCACCTGCAAGCAGGCCCCCACTCATGTCCCACTCATGACCCCCTAAACCCCCACCAACCAGCAGTGCAGGGCACCTGCAAGCAGGCCCCCACTCATGTCCCACTCATGACCCCCTGTACCCCCACCCCCCAACAGTGCAGGGTACCTGCCAGCAGGCCCCCACTCATGTCCCACTCATGACCCCCTGCACCCCCACCCCCCAGCAGTGCAGGGCACCTGCAAGCAGACCCCCACTCATGTCCCACTCATGACCCCCTGCACCCCCCCCAGCATTGCAGGGCACCTGCAAGCAGGCCCCCACTCATGTCCCACTCATGGCCCCCTGCACCCCCACCCACCAGCAGTGCAGGGCACCTGCAAGCAGGCACCCACTCATGTCCCACTCATGACCCCCTGTACCCCCACCCCCCAACAGTGCAGGGTACCTGCAAGCCGGCCCCCACTCATGTCCCACTCATTACCCCCTGCACTCCCCACTCCCAGCAGTGCAGGGCAACTGCCGGCAGGCCCCCACTCATGTCCAACTCATGACCCCCTGCACCCCCACCTCCCAGCAGTCAGGGGCACCTGCCAGTAGGCCCCACTCATGACCCCCTCCACCCCCGCCCCCCAGCAGTGCAGGGCACCTGCCAGCAGACCCCACTCATGTCCCAATCATGTCCCCCAGCACCCCCACCCCCCCATCATTGACAGGCACCTGCCAGCAGGCCCTGTCACATGTCCCCCAGCCAACACGTCATCAGAATCCACATCCCTGGCTCTTATGGCCACACAAATCCCACCCCACAGCACCCCAGTCCAAACACCCAACCAAGCTTTACATCCTCTCCAAATTGAAATCCCCATTACATGATAGATGACAAATAAGCAGTATGCGCATGAGTACAAGTCTGTCCGACCCACACAATGGCAACACGTGACTGAGAAAACCCACATTGTGACATGCATGAAACCAATGAGAGAAGACCACACATTGAAGTAAGAAACAAAAATGTATTCAAGTCAAAATGAAGGGAATGAAATAAAAACACACAATAATGCCAATAATAATGAAAATGCATGTCCCAAAAAATGATAAATAAAAAAAATGAGAATCCAAATTAATCCAAATGAAAATGTGTCCAAAGTCACCATCCAACAAAGCAAATCCAAAGGGAAAGAAAAGCGTAATATCCATTGCTCCATGGTGAAGTTAAATAAAGATGAAGGAGAAAAATCCACTGTAAAACTATGTACAAATGGCAAATCCAGGGTCCATGAGCCCAACGACTTAAATGAAACCTACCTAATTACTAACTATATACAAAAATGTGGGGCATAGTCCATGCGCCCCAAATTAAAGAAAAAAGAAATTAAACTCCTGTTCAATGTCTTTGAGGCGGGCCTCTTCTCTGGCCCCGAGGTCTCGCAGGGAAAATGCCATGTCCACCTCCAACTCCCTGCGAATTCCCTCGAGGCACTCAGCCCGGCTCAGCGCCCTGCACATGGAGTTCTCTGCCCTGACCATGGTGAGCTGTGCCTCCTCCGCCCGCCGCCGCTCCGCACCTATCTGCTGGCCCAACTGCTGCCACACCGAAGACACTCCCATTCCAGGGTCCTCGTGCCCTCCGGGCGATGCCTGCCCCTCTGATGTAGATTGCCCCGAGCCATGATGCCTCCCACGTTGAGCCTGCCGCTGCCTCCGCCGCAACTGCCTCTGCCAGCATGACGGCATCCAGGCTGATGGAATCCACCGACGCCGTCGTGCACGTACCCTGATCGTTGATGCCGGCACATCCTCCATCTGCTGGGGTCCAGTTGCTGTGGTGTCCACCCCTGCTGGACCTCCGACTCCCGACTGTGGCAGGGATGGGATTCCCACTGAGCTGGCTGCGTTGGTCAGGGCAGGTCCACAGGGGGCCCTGGTGGCATCTGGGCCGGAAGACGGCATGGAGAATGACTGGCGCATAGTCTCCAAAGAGGAGGAGAGGGCCGCCAGAGTGGCCGACACATGTACAAAACCCCTGACCAGGGACACTCCCAACTGGGCCACATTGGCACGCTGCTCTTCGTGATGACACGCGTGCTCCCCCCGGGAAGCACGCACGTCATCACGTATGTCACACGTGCGCAACGCAACACCAATCAGGACCTTCTCCATACGGCAAGGGGTCCCCTCGTCCACAGGTAGAGGAGTGTCAGATTACATGGACATCCCCCCTACCTGCGGACGGGCCTGGGATGGGGCATCCCTGCTGGTGCATGGTGGTGCAGTCACAGGGTCAGGGACAGTGACATGCACAGGCCTCTCCGCGGTGACCTGTGCTGCCTCCTGCCCCTGCCCCTGGACTGCACCACTTGCACCAGTGGTACCACCCCCACCAGGCCCCATGTGCGACTTAGTAGCGGCCTCCTCCTCCTCTGTGGAAACCACCAACCTGGATGGCTCCACACCATCTTCCGCCGTTGCAAGCCCCTGTGGGGGCTCACCCATCCCTTCCGCTGCAGCCGTAGTGGCAGATGCAGCACCAGTCCCCTCACTCCCGGACGATGGTAAATTCTGGGAGGGTGACTGGGCCTTGCTTCGCCGGCCGGTGGGGGCATCGCCACTGCTTTGCTCCACAGCGCCGTCTACGCCCTCTTCATCACTTGCCACTGTGTAGAGGGAGACATAGAAAACAAGCATCAGGGTACTGTACAATTGTCCCCTACACAGGAAGCAATAGCAGATGAGTGGCACTGTCAAACATCACTTCCATCATGTCCCTCCACAACACATGGGTCAGTGCAGGCAAAACACATGCAGTAATAGGCATGGCGCATGCTATGAACATTAGCATACATGTCCAAGGGACTCTTGAAACATACAATGCTGGTTTGAATCTCACATGCATCATGGGTCATGCCTATCACATGCACACACTGCACCGTAGTTTCATCCATCTGGCCTCATACACCCCAGACACAGTGGATACAAGTATGAGTAGGCTGCATCAGTGAATCTGAACATTGTCACAGACATGTGTCATGCATCCATGGCATTTACAAGTCACAGACACGAAAGTCAGACACACAGACATGGACAACATACATGTCCATGACCGCAGCACCCATCTCTCAAACCCCATCCATGTCCAATAACAGAGACAGGCATGCATTAATGTGTGCATTCCGCATGCTGCTCCGCATGTTGCATTGTAACACATGCACCTACCATGTGGTTCACACATTACTGGTCTCACATGAATGACCATGATGTCCCTGCACACACACATACGTACATGGCCTATGTCAGACAAACAGGCAAGTATCAGACAACCAGCACCCTGCAACATGCCCTGTCTCACACAGCAATGCTTGGCCACTTACCGCTCAACTCTGGACGGATCTGCCTCTGAAGGATCTGGGCGTGGAGCGCTGGGGCTACGCTTTCCAGGACCCTCATCCTGATGCTACTCATGCTGCCCCGGCCCCCCTCCACGAGGCACCGGGCCTTTACGAGGGTCCTGGACCTCATGTCCTCCCAGCGCTTCTTGACTTGCTTGATGTTGCGGGTTGCCACCCCCTCTTCATTGATGGCAACCACAAAGTCGTCCCAGATCCTATCCCGTCCTTCCTTGTTGGCGCGTGATGTTCTGAAGAGGGCATCATAATGCCCCAGGACATGCTCCACCAGAACACCAACTTCCTTCTGACTGAAGCTGGTGGCCCTCTGCCCCTCTGGCTGGGGGTCGCCAGTGGTCTCAGATGGTGTTTTCCCCGACATGGCGACCCGCGAGGCAGGCATGGGTGGGCAACTGGGTCCTGGGGCTGGGCTGTGGGGCGATGGTATCCCAGTCAGGAGTCTTCTGTTCCAGCAGGGGTGGACACAGCAACTGGACCCCTGCAGATGGCTGATGTGCAGGCACCAAATAGCAGGGCACGTGGGCAGCAGGCAGTCAGGCAGCAGCAGATGGCAGGTGGGAGCGTGCTCGGGGCTCTGGGGGGCAGTAAAATGGCCTTCAGGGCAGGAGCGTGGTCTTCCGTGTGTTTTCGTGTGGCCAGCTTGATACGGAGTGATTTGGCACGTGAAAAAATTGCGCGTCAGCGTGTAATTCGAGGAAAGGCCCTTAGCACGTGAGCGCGCCAGCGATTTCATTGGACCAAAGGCCCTTCGCGCGTAAGCGCTTCTGTGACGTGACACGCGCGGGCGTGCGTGAGCGTTTCCCCCATGACGTGGGCATAGTGGATTAGCACGCGCGAGAAAAAAATGCATGTCGCCGTGTGAATGCGTGTAATCCGAGGAAAGGGCCTACGCGCGTAAGTGACGTGACACGCGCAGGCGTTTCCCTCAGCATGGGTTAAAGGTGAGCGGGGCCAGCAGTTCGCTGTACGTGCCTTTCGTGGAGACCGACGTGTGTTGCTGATTCGTGTTGTATCGCGCGCCATCACAACTTCACAGCTATCAAGGACGTATCTCTTCTTTTGGCAGGGGTATTGGCTACGCGTGTTTTTCTGCATCGCGCTAGTCAGACGGTGAGTCGCGCACGCTATTTTTCCCACTGTGGGTGCCCCTGTGTATCATAGTAGCCTGTGTGTCCCACACGTACGCGTTTTTCATGTTACTGGGTGCCACAGCGTACTGCGGGAGGTTGATTCCACGCACGTAGGCTGCAGGGTTGCGTGCATGGTTTTCCAGCAGTTTTGGGATGCCTGAGCGTTGCGTGACCCGTCACTACATCACCGGGGTCACATACAGCCTTGCAGGTGCAGGGGGGCTGTTAACATCTTGCTTCCCACCCCCTTCACCCCAATTGCCCAGGTTGATTGTGGTGTACACCTCCCATTGGCACTACTACATCTGTGCCATAGTTGGGAGGACACTAAATTTCTTCTCTGTGAAAGATAGTGAGCTAAAGACTCTGGGTGAGTCTCTCGTAACCAGGACTAATGTCTGGCAGAGGGACTCCCAGGACCCCCCTTGTTAATTTGCATATTTAAGTAGCTTTGGGTCTCACCCTAAGTTACTAGGGGAATCCAGATGTGGACCCCTTGCTCACTATTCTTAGAGAGGCACAGATGCACCCTACTGATGAGGTCCAACCAGACCGAAACACGTGTCTGGGGTTTCTGTTGGTACTCTTGTTCAGAGGAGAGTTGGCTAGCATTTCGGTGCTGGACTGCCCCAGGGCAGGACAAAGACTGATATGTTTGGGATATTTCTTCTGTGTGAAAGATAGTGAGCTAAAGACTCTGGGTAAGTCTCTCGTAACCAGGACTAATGTCTGGCAGAGGGACTCCCAGGACCCCCCTTGTTAATGGGCGTCCTCCTCGTGGTGGGCGTGGTCAGGGATGTGGCCGGGTGGCCAGGGAGTAGGGGGACTCCAGGGTGTCCAGGGCAACCGCACAGGGGGAAGAGGCAGGGGTGCGCCATTTCAGCATGATGTCGTGCCATGAGTCGGTGCAGTCATGCCACCACCCCCTGTGGTTCCAGGAGACGCAGCTTCTGCATCTGGCACTGGCGCCTGTGTGGCTCGGCAGTCCGTTCCATCGACTGCCACGGACCCAAAGGTAGTGGTAGCTGCAGGTACAGCTGTGGACACCACCACCCAGGCTCAGGGTCTGCCAGTGCAGCCTGCGTTGGCACTTGAGGAGCCCTTGGAAGATTTCCAACAGGCCAGGAGGGAAACTGTAGGGGCACGCAGAGCTGCCCTGACCAAGACACGTGTCCCTGAGGCAGTTATGTCATCTGCTGCCCCAAACAGCCGGGTTTTGGCAAGTGCAAGGGCAGATGCACCCAACAACACCCCGGTTGTGAGTCTGCCAACCAGGACAGTTGCGGTCAATGACCCTGTCACAGCGGATGTTGCTGCGCAGGGTCCATTAGATGGCATCCAGCTGCCACTGACAGAAGTCAGGCCTTTGGTCGTCCCTCCACCTGCCACTCCCTTGGCTCAATCCACCGAACCCACTGGCCATACTGGTCAGGGCGGCATTAGCCAGCCAGGGTCTGAGCCACAATCCAAGAGGAGGAAGGTTCACCTGCAGCACAGGCTGGGACCACACACACAGCCACAACCTCCTGCACATCGAGGAAGAAGCCTTTCTGCAACCAGGAACTGGACTTCCTTGTGGGCTACGTGCGGGGGCCGCAGCCGTGACATGCTAGTGGGTGCCAATAGTCAGACTACGGCTGCCCAACGTGATACCCACTGGAAGCATGTTGCGGAACATGTCAGTGCATTCGGCCATGAGGTGCGCACGGTGCAAGAGTGCAAAAAGCGTTGGAATGACATCAAACGCAGCACTAAGGCTAAGCGTGCCTCAATTTACAACTTGACTCTGGTGACTGGCGGTGGGCCTGCACCAGAGGAGGAAGTCCTCACTCCGCATGAGTCACTCGTTGCGGGGTTCATACCATCTGAATCGGTCGAAGGAGTGGGAGAGATGCCGGACTTTGATGCCCAGTCCAGTGAGTGTTGATGCGTGTTTGTTGAGGACGTGTGTGTTTTACTTGTGGGATGTATTGTGCATGTTTGCCACTACATGTGAGGTGCACATGTTTCGGATGTGCAAGTAATGCAATGCTTCCGTGATGCATGTCTGCTCTGCTGGATGGTGGACATGTGGAGCAGACGGGGACTGTCCTCATCAACACTATTGCACCTTACTCACATGCTGGTTACCAGTATGCCCCTCAGGTCAATGTCCCAGCTCACTGGCCCTTCTGCATGTAGCGTGGGGTGACCTTCCTCTCAGCCCAGGCACGATGTCATAGCATGACTGACGTGCATGTGTCCTCTGCCTGCATGCGGGTACTCCATGTAGGCATGCTCCCTTGCCCCTCCACCCCCCGCTCTGCACCCCAATTCCACCTTTGCACTGGTCTTCTTCAATATTGTCGTTGGGTACTTCCCTGTTAATGCGTCCTGTGTACATGCTAACTTCCCGCAACCAATCTGTCAGACATATGCTGTGTGGTACAGCTTTAGTACTTGATGCAGGGTATCTCACTTGTACTGTGCAGAGGTCAGATGCCCCGCAGGGACATCAGTGCCCATTCATGCTCCATGTGCATTGCATGCATGCCCCTATGTGTCCTTGACTGGATGATCACTGTAATGCAAGTCCTGGGTGACATACGTTGCATGGCATTTCATCAGCCTTCCCATGTCTACTGTGGCTCAGTACTGCGTTGCACACATGTTTAGGGTCTGACAATATGGGTGGGTCACAGGCCTCAACCTGTTTAATGGCCAATGACTCTGTCCAACTGATGTAGTGTCTTCTTCGCACGTGGGTGGCATCCAGACGTTTCATCATGTGTCCTGCTTACTGTCCCATCATCATTTGCAGTGTTGTCACTTGACTCACATGAAGCTGTTGATGCTAGTCAACACTGCCTGTCAATGCAAAGGTCTATGGTCAGCCTTTTGATAACATGCTAGGCATCCATGCTTTTGCACTTGGGTGGGGGGGTGCTTTGCTTGTAGATATGCTACCCATTGAATGCACATTGCACGTGATGCCTGAAGTTGACCTTGCACTGCCTTCACATTTTCTGAAACACACCATGAAGTACTTGTACATGTAGGTATTGAGTAACATACACATTGGCTGCACTGCATAGACCCACTTCAATGCAAACTGCCAGCTTTCAACAGGTCTGATCACAGAAGCAATTCCAAGTGGACCCAGCATGCATGCCAGGTTCTATTTTGTGTGTTACATGTCTGCCTGATGTTGTCGGTGTGTGTGTGTGTGTTGTGTGCTTCTGACATGTGTAGTGACCTTTTTTCTCTCTATTTTTCAGATGATGACGCAATGGAGCTGGAGGATGGTATTGTCATGCCAGGCACAGGGTTGGTATCACTACATCAATCCGGCACAAGTGGGGGTTGTGGGGTGGCAGGCCACGAAAACCCCCAAGTGCTACAGGCCATATTGTCTCTGGCTGCCGATGAGTTCAGCCCTGATGACGACTCTGACGTCCATGTTGAGTTGGATGAGCATCAGGTCCATGTGTCAGGCGTGAGTGATTCTGATGTGGACACTCCTCTGTCCGCGACACCTGCACTGAGGGGTCAGACAGTCTTGGAACCTCTGCCCGTGTTGGATCGGGACGCGGGGTCACCCTCCACACTAGTCACTGATGTGCCTGGGTCATCACTCCGACAGGGGCATGTAGTCGTGCAGTAGCGGGCAGTGCCAACACGATGAGGACACCCGGTCCTTGGGTCCCGCAGGGGTCAAGCCCAGCAACGCGGTCGCCGCGCGCAACCGCTGCATACTTTGTGGGAGCAAGACATGACTGCCAATTCAGAATGGCAGGGGGCAGCAATGGAGAACATCGCTGAGAGCATGGAGCGTGTGGCCCGATCTGTGCTCCCCCCTGCTAGGCAGGTGCTTCTCCAGCAGCAGGCGGCATGGTCCACGGCCCGCTCGCTCAGGCTGGGCATGGCGGCCTCAGACAGGGCACGCCAGGCTGAAATGTCGTCTCTGCGTCAAGCAATTGCTGCTCACGCAGAGGCACACATGGAGGCTCTGAGGGAGGAGTATGCTTCCCTCAAATCCACTCTGGGTGTCCTTCTGATGTCCCAGAGGAAGCGGTCAGAGGAGAGGTTTGCACAACTTAAGCGTACCATCTCGGCTGAGCTACAGGCTTGCCGGGAGGTGCAGCGGTTGTCCTGCCAGGCCTTGCAGGAGGAACTCCGTGTTACATGTGCTACCTTGCAAGAGGAAGCATGTGTATCACGGGCAGTTCTGCATGCAGACCTACAAGTCATCGCCACACAGAACCAGGCTCACCCATCCTGCAGACTTACTGCCGATGAGGGGCAAGCTGCGGCTAGGCGTGGCCAGGCTACTGTGCCACGTCCTCCTTTCCAGGATGAGCCAGACTCGGACGACCATCTATCTCCCACATAGGTCGTGCTGTGCAGGTGTTGAGGCCATGGAGTTTTTTTTTTTGGCTCAGCATCATCGCATGTGGGTGTTGAGCAGCACCCTGTACCTCCCCCCTCCTGGGTGCCCCCCCCAGGTCGTATGTGGCCATTTTTTCTTTTTCTTTTAGTTTAGTTAGTTAAGTTTCTGTTTGATAGTTAGTTTAATTAGGTAAAGTAGGTTTTTCGTAGTTAGTGTAATTAGTTAATGTAGTTTAAAATTGCTTGTCTACTGTGCTTTCATGTGACAGTGTGGTGCTTTGTGGCTTTTGAAAGCATCCACTGTCTGTTCCAGCTGGGCCCTTCAGGCTTGTCTTGTATATGTGTTTGCTGCTTGGGGTCCTTGACTCACATATGCCACTCCTGCTTCCCTTATCCATGGGCTCGCAAGGATGGTTCGGTGTAACAGCCTATTACACAAGGGCTTTGGACTGTCATATCTGTGGCATGTCTGCTGCTGTGGAACTTGTGTTAACACCCCGAGTGGGGATGATTGGGGTGTTATTGACCACTGTTCTGCTTTTGCTAGATTGGGTGTTTCATGATTCATGTGTACATTCATTGCTATGCATTGTGTAGTATGTTTCTTATCTTTACTGTACATGTGCTTGTTGCAATTCATGCCGTAGATAGTGTGTTCCACACTTTGGCTGTGAAAGACAGACTGTGGTGTGATTTCTGATGTACATCTCTGACATGGTCCAGTGATGTGATGCCTGAAGAGACACACAGAGATGAATCTAATGCATTAATCATGTGTTTCATGCCCTTTTTGTTGGGAGATGAGCCTCCAAACCAACTTTGCCAGCAGACATGGGCCATTGGACGTCTGGAATCTGGACACGTTTGGTGGTCCCCACATGCACATGTGTGCGCAAGCAGAGGCACAGGGATTGCAATCAAACATCTGAAAACTGCTGACATGTTTCAAGGGACTCCAGGCAAGGTGAGCAGCACTGGGGGGCCACAACATAGCAAACCTTCCACCAGACCAGTTGCACATGCATGCTTAGTAGCAGCACTGAGGGTGACCTTGGACGAATATTGGTGTTGAAAACCACAATACAGCTCAGATGTGTTGGTGGACTCATGGCTAGTTGATTGTAAGGTTGTCTGGGGCACCTGCAGGGGCATTGGCACATTCCCTCCGGTCCACCATGGTCCATTGAGGCACTTGTATCACCCATGTAGCGTTCCGAGACATGGAAAGAAGCAGCTCACAGGGACAGACAGCAAGGGACAGACTCGGGTGCAGTGCATTTCATTTCAATGTAGAATTTGAAACATGCACTGCCTACTTTTTTTGGGTCATGGTGGAACTCGACTTGTTCGGAAGTCATACCTTGCTATATGCGTCTGTCTGCTTACCCAGGGAACATTGCATGTTGTGTGATTCGTGACACATTGGTGTTCCATTTGCCACGCACCCACCGGCGCCTGACTTACTGCATTGACTGTGTATGAACCATCACAGGGGTAACGTTACGTATGGGTACGAAGCATCCACACCAGATTGTCTGTTTGTAGAATAGTTTGTTACTTTGGGGCACATTTGGTGGTGTGTTTGTGTGTTATGGGCACGCACAGATTTTTAACTGTGGCTCTCTTTGCAGCATTGAAGTGCTCCTGTTACCGGACCTGAGAGTGCGCAGGCAGGAGGCCAGCACTCACCCCAGAGATAAGTTTCTCTTTGACTTCCATTTCAGTGAATTGCTGCTATGTGCATGATGAACAAGTTTGGTATGATTGCGTATGTGTTAATGTGAGTACTACATTCTTGGCCATTCCCTACTTTCCCATGTCAATCCTACTCCCCTCTCCTGCCCCTCATTCCAGTTATCCAGTATGCCAATGCCTGTCCCGACTGCATATACCTGACCCTCCTTCCCCACCAGGGTCTCAGAGGCCTGTGTGAGTTTGACCTTGCAGGCACCCAGACCACGGTGGGGGTGGTTGGTTCGTGCCACTCCTGCACCTGTACACGGGAGCAGTGACAGTACACATCCGTTTGTGGTGATTCATTGTATGTTATGTACCACACATGGTACACATCCTGTTGTGACATTGTTTTACTGTGCTACCTTGGTTGTTACGTCATTGTGCTAGTACTTGGCCTTTGTGAGGTACTGCTACTTTAAGTCATCTACTGGAGGCTGTTCTGGTTAGTTTTTCTGCCTGCAGGCTTTTTGCTTGGCTTCTGTGTTGGCCTGCTTTGAGTTCGCTTGGATGTAGTGTTTTTGCAAATCAAGGTGGACTCTGAGGGTGCAGGCAACTTTTTAACTTTTTACACACAAGGTGGGAGATGGTGACAAAGGGGAAGGGTGATCCTGTGGCCAGGTGAAATTCAAGGACGAAGGCTCCATAACCCTGGTGCAGTTGTTCAGTGGGTCATGGTGATTTGTGAGGGAGGGGTGGTGCTTGGTTGGTGATAGTTGCCTTGCCCTGCAGTGTGATGGGCACCCTGACATTGTTATTGTGGTATCCTATGTACATGATGTGTTCTGCTGATCAATGCCTGTTCATGTGTTGTGTTTACCTTTCAGGTGTGAGGGGATAGTTGTGGTTTGACATGCTGGGGTGTACACATGTTGAATGTTCACATATGATGTGTAGAGGACACTGATGGTCACTTCATTGCACATGCATATGTTGAGTGCATGTCCCTACTGACCCACACACTCACACTATAATGCACTACATGTACAACCACCCTTCCATGTCCACGTGTACACTCTGTTTTCCTTCTGGTGCCCACTGTGTTCCTGCAGCACATGTCCAATGACCAATTGTGGATCCTGTACATGCCTAATTTGCTTTTTGATGTGGTTTGTCGCTTAGATGTGATGCTCAGGGTGTGCATCACACGCAATGGCTGTTAACTGTGCTGTGCACTGAGCAGTGTGTTGCAGGAGGTGGACACGGCACACAGAAGCTGCAGTATTGATTTTGCAATGCACAATGTGCATGTAGACAGGCATTCATTGTTATGTTACAACTTCAACTTTTGGAATGCATTTGGGTATGACTTATTTTGGGTGGGAGGTTGTTAGTCAGACATTTCATCTGATTCCATGTCAGGCATCATTGTCTGATGCCAATTTACATTTTTCACATGACAATGTGTACCTTATTGGTACTGTGTTGGTGTATGGCTATTGCTTGCCATGTTATGTTGTGCTTTGGGAGGGTTTGAGTGACATACCGGTGATAGTCATGGCCTGTTTTGCAGGTGTGTGTGATTCACACCTTGCATGTGTGCCTTTTGGTCACACAGGCTTGCTTGTGTTTAAGTAGCTAGGGATGCACACAATGTGGCACTTCCATGGCAACAATCTCAGGGTGGTAAGGTTGTGACAGTTGACTGTCTCTTTGTCATCATCGATTGTCACCTGGTATGTGCCAGGCCTGTGTGCACTCCGCAGGGGTGGGAGTTTAGGTGAAAAATGTGTCCACAAGCTGAGTCCGGGCATCCTCGCCACGTGCCCTATCCCCATCCACGGGCAGCTCCTGTGCCTGTGGTTGGGGATGTGGGGGCACCACCATGTCCACCGGTACGCCCTGCCGTGTTGCAACAATGTGCAGGACACATGCTTCCACAATGATCTTGCACACTACTGGGGGTGCATAGAGTAGCTGCCCACCAGAGCGGTCAAGGGAGCGGAAGCGTGACTTGAGCACTCTGAATGTGCGCTCCACTATGGCCCCGGTTGCAATATTGGCCGCGTTATATCTTACCTGGGGTGGTGTGGTGGGGTTCCGGATTGGCGTCATCATGTGGTTGCTCAGAGGGTAGGCACTGTCCACTGGAGAGGTGATAATGGTTGTGATTATTGGGGTTTGTGTATTTGTGTGTGTGTGTGTGACATGCATGCATGTGCAAGGGCATTTGTACGCACCTAGGAGCCATGTGTCGCCATGCTGCCCAGCTTCCAGGCCCCGGCTCAGGGCGGACATTCTGTATATGAAACTGTCATGGGTGGAGCCAGGGCAGTTTGCATAGACAGAGGTGATGATTCCCTTTGCATCGCATACCACCTGTACATTGATGGAATGCCAGTGCTTGCGGTTTCGGTAGATGTGATCAGTGACCCTAGGTGGACGTGGGGCCACATGGGTGCAATATATGGCACTGAGCACTTTGGGAAAGTGTGCCACCCTGTAAAAGTCCAGGACAACGGCCTGCCTTTCTGCGGGTGTTCTAGGCATGTATATGTGCCTGCGGACTGAGGGGTGCGCTGTCATGATTGCCAAGACCTGGTGTAGGCAGCATGACTGCGTGGCCTGTGAGTCCCCCCCCACTATGGCAGTAGTCCGCTGAAATGACCCAGTGGCCAAAAAATCTAGGACATTGAGCACCTTCTCCAAGGGGCTCAATGCTTGAGAGCAAAGGGTGGGGGATCTAAGTTATCTTCCCACTCCCTGACCAGGTCTAGGATGATACGGGGTGGAAACCTATACCTGCCGTAACCTTGTCATCAGGCATCCCAAAAAGGCTTGTCCGTGGTGAATAAATGCGTGCCCTTGCTATTCTCCTCCTCCTGCGGTGTCCCACGATCAGTGCTGCGACAAATGGGGCATTCATCGTAGCTGTATATATGTGTTTGTTGTTTGCCCGCACTTTTATACTGTGCGCGGGGACGCTTCCGCCTGCCTTCCTGTGACGGACGCATTCACGCCTGTATGCGTCTTTTGCCGTGCGCGGGTTTCCCGTATTCGTATCCATGAATACGGGTTGTTCGCGTGCGTGTGGGCGTTCCGTGTAGTTCCCTGTAGTACTTCCCCAGTTACGCCTTCTTTTTCACGCGTTATTCCCCATTCGGTGTGTTACACCCACTGTTCCGCCTACTTTTGTTGTGCGCGCTGCGCTATGTGCGCTTTTGCTGTGCACGTAGCGCACGCCGTTTGATGACGTGTGTGCCCGCGTGTGACATGCACCGATTTGGCGCACAACCAGTGGGAAACAAGCGCAGCGCCTTCCTTGAATCGCACGCCTGCGCGTGCGCTTGCTTTCTCACGCTTGCGCCACCTTGCGCCTGCTTGCGCTGGATTTTTCGGCACACGTTTGTTCCATGAATCGGCCCCTTAGTCTTGTTGTGGCTTGGTCACACATGGGTAGTGTCATACCATGTACATCTCGTTTGTCTGTGGCGCTAATTTCAATTATTGGTTGCATTTCTTTACTTAACATTATTTCATTGAATTTGAAACAGCTTGCAAGAGTTGGCATTAAGGCCATACAATTGACATGTTTGTGTGCTCATTGTACCATAACATCTGTAGCACATGCATTATCACCATAAAGTGCATGAATGTGCTGAGTTTTCAATATTTCTTCTGCTTCTTTAGAAAGTGTACCAACTCTGATACTTTTTAAGATGTTGGCATAAGTGAGATCTGCAGATTGCCGCATGTTTTCTGTTAATTCTCTGTATTGGAAATGTTACCAAAGGTTGACATTTCCAATGCTGCCAACAGTTTTACGGCAGAGTTTGTGTCCTAATGTTTTAAAAATAGGCTCACCTTTTACTGGTGTCAATTGAAGAAGATCTCCGAAAACATAATGTGTTTTCCTGCAAAGAGCTCTTCATAGTTTGTTTTGAGTACTTCTTGTAATTTGAGGTGAATCAAAGCCAACATTAGGTTGGGCACCATGCTTACTTCATCTATTAGAAGCATTTTCATTTGTTTCAATACTCTGCGCTGTTCCATTGCAGCTTCTGTAGAAAGTTTGTTATAGTCTAATTTGTTTTGGTGTTCTACTGGCAGGAGTAGTAATCGGTGTAAAGTGACACCACCTATGTTGTAGGCAGCTAAACCTGTGGGGGCAGTGACAACAGCTGACAGTTTGTTGTTTGTCAATTGTTGAAGGAACTCATTGATGATTTTGATTAGGAATGTTTTGCCAGAACCAGCTTCACCACTGACGTACAATAGTATAGGTTTGTAATTTTGGCAGGTGCATTCTTTGTTTTCATGTTGTACACCATGTGCAATTTCTTTTGTTACTTCTTGAAAAATGCTACGTTGCTCATTGTTTAGTTTAGATTGTAGTATAGTTAAGTCTTCTTTATCTTCATACTGACACATGGGGCCTCATTACAAGTCCGGTGGTAACCGCGGTGGTAAAACTGCCTGTTTACCTCCGGACTCGTATTACCATTCCGCCTCCGTGATTCCCGGAATTATCGGGGCATTACAACCCCGGTTTTCCGGGAATCACAGAGGCGGAATGGTGTTAATCCCCGATCCCTTTGAGTCCTATGGGAGTCGATGGGAATGGGGATCATGGAAACACCGGCAGCATCTCGTAATGCTGCCAGTGTTTCCTCGTCCGCCTGCAGGCAGGCGGTGTTAAACCCGCCAGGACAGACCTGGCGGGAACATCACCTCCCGCCTGCAGGAGTTGTGATAGCCCGGCATGGAAACAATGTTGGCAGCGGGTTTACCGCCACCGTTGTTCCCATAGCGGGCGATTTGTAATGAGGCCCATGGTGTTTTCTACTTCTATCATAGCTAATTCTGCCTCATTTGTTATTAGTGGCTCTCCCAGTGGTTCTTGGTTTCCTGTTACAAAAGGTTGACTACTGTCAGGAGTGTCCTTATCTAGTTGTGCCTGGAGTTCTTCTTCGTGTTGCTGTTCATTGTGCAACATTGTTTTGTACTGTGTAAAGTTTACATCAGTTATAGTGCTTTCATTTGCTTTGAAAGCATCTTCATATGAGTCATAGTCTAGTATTTCTTCTTCTTTTCTCCATGGTTTAGGAAGTTGTAGCAGGGACATGTAATATACGTCTTTATGTTGAGGAGTCTTTAATGACAATTTGATATGATTAATTAAATTTGGTTTGGTGAGTTTTACTAAGCTGCCTTCACAGTTTGTCACTCTGTATTTACCGTTTTTTTCATCAGGTTTTATATTATTTTGTATGTGTAGTTTTGGGCTATGTGGTATAGACACATGGTTTCCAAAGTGGTACACCTGTTTGGGTAGTATGTGTTCAATAAATTGTTTTTTAAAATGTCTTGGCTGTTGGGATCATGTTTGGCTACTGTTTCTATATCTTCGTATGATTTTAGATTTAGCTGGACCAAGACGTAGCCATACTATATTTTCAGATATACCATACAGTGCAGTGCCAGTTAAACGATCAGCTGCTTCATAGGATCCACATTCTCTATGGGACAGCATTTTTATGGTCAAGCTGTATATATTTTGAGACACTGTTTTATCTGATGACAGGTAATTCCAGAGGTCTTGCAGCTCTGTCTTTTCTGCTTTGGTTAAGTATGCTGTGACATATCATGCAACTGCAGTAGAATTGTCTGCAATGTACTGCACATCTATGTTTGCATTCCTTAAGTAGGCAATGATTGCATTGTAATCATTGATATATTTTTCTTCTTCTTTTCTTTTATGTAATATGTTTTTTTAGGTGACTTACCTTTAACACTATGTCTAACTGAAGACATGAGGTTGTTCACTTGACCTGTATTTGTTACTGGTCTAGGGAATCCAAATCGGCATTTGGTGTAGTATTTCCCTTTGTTTTTGTATTTGCGATGACAATATTTGCCACATTTGTGTCTTTGAAATTGTAAAATTTGTGCATGAAGATCACTATTTTTGGATTCCGATGGAATTTCACAAGTGACATATTTTTCAATAAACTGTAAAACAGTGGCATCACTGTCTTGACCAAATTTAGGAGCATCTTTAATCCATAAAAGCATGTGGATATGTGGTGCTCCTCTGGCTTGGTAGTCTTTTCTCCAAAAGAAATGTTGCACTTCTCCAAGGGGAGGAAAAGTTTTATTACAAATACAATGTAGCATAGCAATGAAGCGATGGTGAAAATATCTTTAAACATTAACAGGATCCAGAGAACAAAGTTCTCCAGGTGTTTGTTTGATATGCGTAGGAAATCATGTAAATCTTCCCATGCATATTCTGCACAACTTAATGTAACAAACCAAGTGGGTAGGCCAAGGTTCCTTATCATACAACGTACATCTCCGTGACGTCGAAACCAGTACTCTTTAGTACCACGCATATTTGCTAATAGATTTGTAGTATTTGATTGTAAAACCTCATCTTTTTGTTGCACTTTTTGTAATAATTGTGTAGCTGTCATATTTTGAAAGTGTGATCCTGAATTTAATATGTGTGCAACTCCGTAACATAAAGTTGCTAGTTCACTTTCAAAGAGTAGGTGGAATATGTATTCCACATTTTGTCTAAATCTGGGTCTTCAGAATACATCCGTAATGAGTGGTATTCTGATGCTGATATTTGAATATGTCTATCATCGTACCTTCCTCCTTTGCCAGTAGGAAAGAGTAGAGGAAAAGGACGTGCTTCTATACTTTTTTCCCATATGCTGATTGGTGATCCTTTTGTTTGACGCATTTGGTATGTTTCCAGTGCATCTTCTATGGTGTCATTAGAGTGCAATGGATGAATTGTATAATTGTCTAAAGTGTTTGATATTGCAGCAGGATCTAGGAGCTCAAATTGACCAGCTTCTTGTGTCTCTTCAATTATTTCAGTTGTATCCTTCAAGTTTTCTTCAATATTAATTTCTTTGTAATATTCATTATTCTCTTTAAGATATTGCAAGGCTTCTCTAACTGTATGTACATCTACCAGCTGTTGCCAATTTATTTTGTCTTTTGTAGGTACTCCATTTACCAAGATAATTAAAGATTGTTGCATTGGACGTTGCACTCCTAGAGTGTGCACATTTTCTTTTAGATCTAATGGCAAATACACTACTTTTCCACGAATTCCTTTCACTAATTCAGAGGGAGGTAATTTTGCAGTTTTTGGTTGAATATTATTGCTTCAAATGGGTGCACTTTTTGAATTATGATGCTCTCATATAAATTGAGTTGTTGCAGGGGTTTTGGTAGTGGGAATAATTCCAAGTTATTTGTGATAGCACGTGAAGGAGTTTGGTTGTTGTCAAGTTTTGTAGTGCAGTAACTACAAAGTATTACGGGGTCAGTTATTTCATATTTGTTTTCTGCTATAAGGTAGAGAGCTAATTCAATCCATTTAGAATCTTCATTGTCTTCTATTTTGTATAATAGGTCTACAGTTTTTGTGTTACTTATATAAAAAGTTCTGCAGCAACATACACACACATGGTTTGGTACTTCAGCTGATGTACTTTTAAATTTTAGTATTTCTTTTTTGTATGTGTGTAGTAAAAGGTTGCCATGTGTAGAATTGTTACTAATTTGGTTTACAGCTATTTCAATCTGTAAGTGGGTTTATCTTCCAAAATATTTTTCTGGATTTAGTCAATTTCTTCTAGGAGGTCTTTTGCTGTACCATGTAGAAGAATGTTATTTAAATTGGCTAGTGCTAAAGCAGGACTTTTAGCATAGTACAGTTTATAAACTAGATTTCTTATGAATGATGTGTTGATATCCTTTTGATATCATGGAAGGTGGTTTTGCAAGTAGGTCCTGTAATGCAGGCCAATGAATGTCCTTGTAGTTCTGTGTACTTGCGCACTGGACAGGTATCGATATTTTGCAGTAGTTTAATTTTGATTTTGTCTTTGCTTTTCACATATTGATTGAGGAATTGGTGTAAAGACTTGAAAAATTGTTTGGGAATGTTACACATTGACATGCATGGCCATTTGTACACTAGACGTTCTGATTCAGTTGAATGGAGGGGTAACTCTAAGTTTTCAGGACATATTTTTGTAAGGAGTACTTCTTGTTCCATTATGGTATTATTAACTTTTTCATAACCTCGACCACTGCTATGTATGACAATTGTATTTGTTTGCTTTTGTTTGTACGCTTCTTCATTAAAGTATGGTTCTGTGCTCGTAGTGTAACTCCATTCACCTCCGCAGATACTTAAGAAGTTCTTTCTGTTGACATTTCGTTTATTGACAAGTCTTTTTTGTAATTTAGTTATTCGTTTTGTCAGTGGTTTCATTTTGTTTAACACTAAAATAAATAACTTTCTTTTGAGAAGAATTGCACTGTTTATCAACGCTTCTAAGATTAATTTCCTCCGATAGGTTTTAAGCGTTGAACCTGGTTTCTCTCCTGTTTTTCTAAGATTTTGAAGGATTTTGTGACAGAACATTTTGGCTAAAATACTTTTCTTGGTATGCTTACTTTGAACTATGTCAAGATTTAAAGAAGCAGTTTTATCTGTAGTGATAGCTGATTTTCTACTAATTGTTTTTTGGTTTGGTTTACATTTTGATAGAGGAGGCAAAGTTTTTGTACTTGAAACTTCTTTTGTTTCACTAAATGACTGTATTAGCTGTTTTGTTTCAACTTTTTTTTACAAATTGTGCTAGAGATGGATGCTTATGTTGGACACTTTTATTTTCATTTGCTCTACTTCTGCGTTGCTTTCTACAGACTTGATTTTTGGTAGTCATTCTTTGGGGTCTGTTGAAAAAAATAAAGAAGGTATGGGTTGTGGTGTTCTGCAATGTATGTGTGCTGTGTGCATGAGTGTTTGAGTAAGATGATAAAGATGTATGTAATGGTGTGTGATTGTGCATTGGGAACTACAACTAGTAGGGATGGGTATTCTTGAATTAATGTGTTACTAAACTGGGGTTCAGATGACAGAAAAAAGTAAGCTAGTGGTGTGGAGAAGTATAAATAGTATACCTAATGCTATACAATTAAAACAGTTGTTTGTTCTATGACATCTCAATTCTAGCGGTTGAGTTGGGTAACTTGTGTGTCGAAAAATAGGAATTTGTGGGCCATTCTGGCTGTAAATCGCTGTTTAAGACATGGGGATTTTTGGACAGAATGGTGCAGAATCTCTATTTTTAGGCACAGAAATAGCATGAATTAACCTTACAGTGTGTTTGAGTAATAATAAAAATATTATGGTGATATTCTACTTACTTTTTTTCTAAAATGAACAGGTTACTTCTTAGTTGTTCTTTATACTTCAAATTTGGTTGCTTCTTTTCAGGAGAATGGTCTTCACGGCAATTGTAAAAGAAACAAATTAGTAATGTTGTTTGTATATAGCACTGTTTTTAATTTAGACATTGATTTTTTTAATTGAAATCCTCAACGCCTTCCTCAAAACCATTAAAACTCTCTTATTTACATAAGATACGTCACACCAGTTGAATACATATGATATGTTCTTAATGAACAAATTGTATTGCAATGACTAACTGTAGCAAACAAAATATCTTTACCATGTCTTGTGAAATTCATAATGTACCACTGAATACCATTATTCCTGTAACTAAGCTCTTCCAAGTAATAGTGTCTCAATGTCATGGGCTGCTTGTCCTATATAAATGTAAGTAATTAAATAAAGAAAGACATTTTAAAAAAATATGTAATTGTACAAGTATTATTGTTTGAGATTTGAACATAGAGTGTGTATGCAATTTTGTTTGACTATATGTAGTCTATGTATTTGATTTCAAAAATGTTAGTATAACATGATTTGAGTGTGTGTGTGTATAAAGAAATTAAATAGTATAAAGATTTGTAAGTGACAGTTGATTTTAGGAGATTGAAAAAAAGACAGTAGATTCATTTTACAGATTATACAAGCTAAAAGTCAGTTAGAAAATGTGTTCATGTACTGTACAGAAAATATGCATACCTGTAGTTTGTGTTCATGCATATGGATATGCATGGAGCTGCAAGTAGAAATCCTGGAGACTTGTACGGTATTTCTTGTAGATGGTGCTTGCCAATGATATGACACTTGTACTCAGAGAGATTCACAGTACATTTGCAGTGCTGATCTATGATGATGCAGTTAGATGTAGAGGTCTTGAATGTGATTGGTGGATGGTCATGCGACTTCTTAGCTACATCCAATGAGGGAATGGCACAGAGAGTGAACTGGAAATGGTAGAAGGGCTGTTCATGTTACGATATGTCTGCGGACATGGCAGTAGTTCGCGGACATCGGGTGTTACATCCGGGGATTTTTGGGTCATGCAAATGAGAATGAGCGCTGAAAGGGATTGGTCAGGAAAGTTTAGTGGGTGTGTTGTGCCAGGAGAGAGTTTCTCAGACTTTTTGCTGAGAGAAGAACAGATAGCTATGGCTGTGTGTTTCAGAAAACAGATTGTTTGGATTTTGGGAGACTCGTGGATACATTGGTTGAAGGTGCATGCAGAAACCTGTGGAGTAGCTGTAGATCTTGGATTCCCACATGTGGAAGTACACTGGCATGGAGTATGTGGAATGAAGTGGTTGGACTTGTTACCTCTCTGTGCTACTTTGGAGACAGAGCAACATCCAGATATAATTATAATTCATTGTGGAGGGAACAGTTTAGGACATGTGTCTGGAATTTCTTTGCAATTTGCAATGAAAGAAGGACTTGGGAAGGTCATGGACATGTTTCCAAATTCTCAAGTAATTTTTTCACGGATTGCGTAGAGACAAATGTGGCTTTGTTCTTCTTCATTTGGTCCACAAATGGAGAAAGCAAGGCGCAATGTCATTAAGGCTGTTTGTGCCTTTCTAAGAGATTTTGGCATGTCCTCTTTTCACAATGAAAATATTATGTTTCGTAGTACATACATTTTTCGCAGAGAGGGAGTACATCTAACTTATGCTGGCAATCAGATTTTTCTAAGAAACATACAAAATGCATTGCAACCTTTTTTAGAATTACAGCATCCATTTTGAAGTAGGTGTTGAGTATTTATAATTTTTGAAACACAAACATCTCCCAAAGGCTCTTTTCAGAGCCACTACTTCCTCCAAGAGAAAATTGCAATGGTTATGATAGGGTAACACCCCAAAATTTTAGATGTCCGCGCACTTCTAAAAAATACAAAGGGCCCTGCTTCATTTATTTTCACTTTTATTTTTTAACTGTGAAATGTGGCTCTGAAAAGAGCCTTATTTTTTTTGATTTTTGTTATTTTATATATTTTTTTGTTTTTTTATACACGACACACTAGGAGAGGAGGAGAAAGGATGGGAAAGGGGGGGACACCAACCACAGGGATAAGAAAGGGTGAGCTGAGAGAGAAAGATGTGGAGTGGGTTTTATTTGGGTAGTGAGCAGGTCTTCTCGTGCTCTGAGACGATAGTCTCAAAAGCACTACGAAGTCGCTCCCCCTTGCAGAGTACTGTGTCGCAGTACATACACACAACTGTGACCCTCGAAAGGTAAGGGTCATCAGCATTATGTATGGCCTGTGAGGCAGCTTGAGGAAGACGCTGTCCCACAGAGGTGTTCCTTGTGGTGACAGGATCAGAAACAGAGGATGAAGTAGAGGAAAGCAACCTACTACGCTCCTCGCAAGGTACAACCTTGCGAATGGCCCCAGAGTGAAATGACCTTAGGTGTCGCTTCATGGTAGTGGTCCCATAGCTGTACGAACCATGCCTCCCGCGACTGAGTAGAATTTTGCACTCATTGCAGGTGACTCGGTTCGCACGAGCCTTAGGACCATTCCCATGAATGGTAAATAACCGCCACACCCAAGACTCACGCCGAGCGCGGGTAGCAGGGATTTCCACTACCTCATTCTCATCATCCTCTTCTTCCTCCTCTGCATCCTCACTCATGTTCCCCTCTTCAAGCCCTTGGGGAGGTGGTGGTGGTGGGGGGGTGGTGCTGAAGCAGATGCAGCACCAGGTGGCAGTAGTGCAGCCATGGATGCCATCTCGCTGATGGTGTAATCTGCAAGTTGCAGGAAAAATAGCTGTGCTCTGAAGCATAGCCAGAAACACAATGAGAATACGCTCTAGGGCATGGTCTTTTATAGCGGTGCTTGTACGCAGTTCGCAGACATGTGCGCTGTCCGCGGACAGATCGAACACAAAAAAAGGTTCAAAAACTTTCAAAAAGTATGTAGAAACTCAGGATTATTATGTGGGACTTGTGCTATAGTGAGTTTTTATTGAGAAATATTGTGGATTACTTGAAAATGTACTTTTAAATTGTTCGGGGACACGAACAGTGTCTGCATTCAGAACACGCGATCAGCATGGGCGCGGTCACATGATCGCTTTGCGAACATGTTCGCGAAGTAAGCGGCTGTCTGCAGGACACCAAATGCCCGTACATTGGTTTGCGCATGCGCGTTGATGTTCTACGGACACTGTTCGGGTCCTGAAGTAATTAAAAGTGCATCACACGTCAAACGAAGTTACGGACAACCGTTTGTTCTTAGAACAGTTTAACTTCCTTGCGAACAATACGGACAGACATAGCGTCCTCAGGACACCTCCAATTTCATTTATTTACGAACATTTCAGAACACTGCGTGTGTTCTTAGAACAGTTTCAACTTGCTACCGAACAGTACAAACAGGTATACTGTTCTTCAGGACACCTCCATTTTCATTTATTTACAAACATTTCAGGACACCACTTGTGTTCTTAGAACAGTTTCAACTTGGTAGCTAACAGTACAGACAGCTATGGTGTTCTTCAGGACACCTCCATTTCTGTTTATTTACGAACATTTCAGGACACCACTTGTGTTCTTAGAACAGTTTCAACTTGCTAGCGAACAATACGGATAGGTATAGTGTTCTTCAGGACACCCCCATTTTGTTTATTTACGAACATTTCAGGACATCGCGTGTGTTCTAGAACAGTTTCAACTTGCTAGCGAACAGTACGGACAGGTATAGTGTTCTTCAGGACACCGCCATTTTCGTTTATTTACGAACATTTCAGAACACCGCGCGTGTTCTTAGAACAGTTTCAACTTGCTAGCGAACACTACGGACATTTATAGTGTTCTTCAGGACACTTCCATTTTCGTTTCTTCACGAACATTTTAGAACACCGCGTGTGTTCTAGAACAGTTTCAACTTGCTAGCGAAGAGTACAGACAGGTATAGTGTTCTTCAGGACACCTCCATTTTCATTTATTTAGGAACATTTCAGGACACCACTTGTGTTCTTAGAACAGTTTCAACTTGCTAGCGAACACTACGGACAGGTATAGTGTTCTTCAGGACACCTCCATTTGTGTTTTTTTATGAACATTTCAGGACACCGCGTGTGTTCTAGAACAGTTTCAACTTGCTAGCGAACAGTACGGACAGGTATAGTGTTCTTCAGGACACCTCCATTTTCATTCATTTACGGACATTTCAGAACAACCGTGCTGTCTGCGGACACCTAAATAGTGTTTTTTTTAAAAAAACTGAAACTAATTACAACACAAAATAAAAATGTAACTTTATTTACCATATATTAACAATTTATGACAGAGAAGGTGAGGCAGAAACGGAAACAAAAACAGGACAATTAGGGGTTTCAACATGATTGGTATCAGGTAAAGAACGGATGGAAGTCTCATCAAAACATTTTGGGTTATGGAAAGGGTTTGGGGCTAATTGACTGGGATATGGTGAGGGGGGACAAGTACATGTGGGACAATAGTATGAGGTTTTTGTTTTAAATGATCCTCAACAAATGTTTTCAAATTATTAAAATTGGTCAACAATAAATCCATTTTTTCTTTTATGCTGTCAAGAGTGTTATCCGTAACAGTTTCTTCAGAGGTATTTTCTATTTTGGTATGCTCTGTACAAAAAATATATATATATTAAATGTACATAAAATAATAATTAAATGGTTTATATTGTAAAGTGTGTACCATTAGTTTCACTATCTTCTGACATTTCCTCATGTGGGAAATGATCATCTAGCCATTCCAGAGTACTAGACATTTCTGTGAGAAATTAAAAGATAATAATTTGTTTTATCTAATTCAGAAAGTTTATAAATATATGAGTAAAATGAAGTACACTTACCATTTCAGGTAAGATATGTTCTGAGTACTTTGTAGGTCTGGTCTTGCTCTTAGTTGTGGAGTGTCTGTGAGGTAATTTTGTTGGAAGCCAATTTATCTTCTTTTGGTATATTCCATTTTAGAACATATTGCATTTAAATGAATGGTTAGTGTGTTACATATACGGGTTACATTTCCTATGTATTACTACATATAATATGTATGTGTGCTGCTTTGTGAATTTTTCAAATGTTACTATGTTATGATATAACAATTAAACATACCCCCCAGAGTTTTTAGGTAGTGGTACTATGACGTTCAGTGAAAAAAACTTTGTTAAAGGGACGCTATGGTTAAATTGCACTACAAAAAACCAATGAAATTCAGTGAAAAATACTTTGTTAAATGGACGTCATGGTTAAGTTGCCCTACTAAAAACCTATGAAATTCAGTGAAAAAACTTTGTTAAAGGGACGTTATGGTTCCAAGTAAAACCGAAAAACCCTTGAAATTCGCAAGTTATGGTAAGCTAAGCAACCATAACTCCCGCCACCACCGTGCACTGCTAAGACTAACACCCACGACATCAAAGATGACATCACAAACGTCATTGATGACATCACTGATGACATCACATGTGTATGTACTTTTCATGAAATATGTGTACAAGGGATTCTTATTATAATATTGCGAAAAAAGTGTCAAGGATCATTGCAATAAATATCATACCCTAATTAGCGCATTGAACGATGCATTGATATAAATAGCATTCTATTATGGGGTTCTATCTAGTATACTAAGCTACTTATGCAGAAACATAGCATTGTGTGCAGCGTACAAGATGAAGGTATAATATTCGTAACAACGGTCTTTCCATACTTGTATTAAAGGTGACGGTAACCCCTGTTGAACCATGCTTGTGTGATAAACATAACTAAAGTTATTAATGAAACTGTTATCTGGGCCTTCCCTTGATTCCGAGAGATTTGAAAGCTAGTGTGTGGGTGAAGCAAAGAATTAACATGAAAATTATGAAGTGGCATATTTTTCACTGATAAGGCTCGTAGGTAAATGAAGAAAAAATGCATATTCAGAAATGTAAAGATTAGAAAATTTAGGGTACTTGCCATGTTGATAGATTTTTAGATTTTTGTCTATGCCGAGCCCACCTGTCAAATTGGTATGATGAAGCTTTCTCCTTCCACAGCTGTTCTGACTCACTCCCCCCATCCCCTTGTCCTATCAGCATACAGGTGGGAAGTAGGTAAAGAAAATCAACCAACCCCATTCACGGGAATCATGACAAGTTTGTGATGTAATTTGTCCTAGAGACCAGTTTGCATCAGAACTGGGCCTTTTCACTTATTCCAAGAGGCAACTTGCTGCTGAAATCTTACGAGAAACATCCCAGCAGAGAGGCCCTAATCTTGTATTGGAGACAGGAACCATGAGACATAGAAGCTGACTGGGACCCCTTGTAGGCTTTAGAGGATACTCTCCTTGACTGACACCATTGCTGTCCCAGAGGTGCCCAGCTGTTCTCTGATGCCCATTCCAAGGCCTCTTTTGTAAGTAAAACTATACCCAAAGCCATACATTGTGTAGGCCCTGCAATTTTAAAGCATTGCTGTAGTTATTTCCCCATAGCAAAATATACTGTTTGTCTGTGTAGATCCTTATCATATGTAATTAAAGTAAATCACTTAATCCCCCTATAGAAATCACGGCATGGGTCTTATTGGCATTCAAAACCAATACATTCTTCCCGTGTTTTGAGCCGGTATAGACATACAGATTTGCCAAAAGAATTAATCCCAAAACCCTGTTTCCACGTGAGTGTGCAGGGTGCAAAACAAAATTCCCCATTGATCCCCTTCATTTTAAATCAGAAGTGTGAAGCCTGGTAGTGCCTTTGCATGTGCAGGGTGCAAAACAAAATTGACCCCTTGTTCCCACTGTGTTCTGACCAGAACCACAAAGCCCTGCCTGTTCTTTTTGAGGTGTGGCAAAACGAATTTCCCATTACTATTCTTTCCCTCATATTGCATCTGTGATTAGAATCCCAAAAATCACGTTCCCATTGCGTCCCCACTCTCTGCCACTGGAATTCAATTCAGAGGGGTCAAGTCTAATTGATGTTTGGCGGGTGGGGTTGCTGTCAGCAATCACTGTGTGTTTTGATTTTTTTTTAATGTATTGGAAGGTGATTTCAAAATAAATTGTGACTGCATATCTCAATATTATCTCTGTGTTGGCGCCATTACAGAAGTCATTTTTGTTCTTGTGTTGCCACAGCATTGGTGGCTGATGTTAATCTATTTGGCAAATTTGGGTTTAAAAAATTAATAAATCTATATTCTTAATACACGCCGGACTGGTTCATAGTCCATTGTGGCACTGGGTATTTGTTGGGGGTTGGGTGTGAGACGGGTTCGAGGCCTTAACTAACTGAACCTTAACAAAACTAATAGTGATTTATTGTGCGCCACATTCATTGGGGGGAAAGGAACTCTCTAAGTTGAGTGTGACTGTGTAATAAACTGTGACAAAACTGGGGGCTCGTCCGGGATTGGTAGAGAGTTTTCACTCGTGACAGTGCACTAGCAGCAGACTATTCATTTAGGTGTAATTGCATTTCACTGGATGGAATGTTGTGTTGCATTGTGAAGCTGCCATTCAGACCTGTACCCCGTGTTTCATGGTGGTGTGTAGACAAAAGTGTTGATTTGAAGTGTCAATGTAAGTACAAACTAAGCAGGAACATGGTTGAAATGTTGTCCTTCCATTTAGAACATCATAGATGCAGAACACATTTCAGAATGAGCACCGTAGAAATCATTATGGCCAGGAAACACCTTATAAACACATTTTTTTTATTAAAGGTAATTGGGAAGAACAGGAGAATGAAATGTGGCAAGCGAGAACGATGTAGGAGGTTACCTCTGCAAATGTTGATATGTGGCAGGATAATGGGCTGTTACATCAGGCCATGACAAACATTTATATGAAACAGACCACCAGAGATGCTCAATTTAAAATGGCTTAACTCACAGCATATATGTACTTCCATATGATGATCATGGAAGAAAGATACCAGGAGAGTGTAGCCTCAGTGCAAAACCAATCTGAGCTTTTGGATCAAGCACAGAGAGGATTGAAACAATTAGAAACAGTTAGAGGAAAAAGTGCAACAGAGCCAACATTCACAGTTGAAATTAAAAGACAGTATTCAGCAGCTAAAAGAGGAATTAGTGACACCGCAGCAAATAAATTTAGAGCGAGAGCCTCAATTTCCTGCACTGAAAGAGGTGTTGAAAAATTGAGCAAGAGTCAACAAAAATTAAGTGAGCAAGTTGTGCACAATAGAGCCTGTTTAGAGGACATTTTTGCATTTCAAACGCAGATTAAACAACTGAAAAATAAGACTAGCAAGTTGATCATTAGGGGTGTAAATTCCCAGGTGGAATTAGGTCAGCTGCAGCAAAATCTGAGCACTCTGAAACAATAGAGAGAGCACCTCAGGGAAGAGAATAGCAAATTGTGTCAGGAGAAATGTCAGTTAAGGACGGATATGGAGAAAAGTGAGTTATGTTCTCAGGAACTGACTGATATGAGGATAGAAAATGAAAAATGAATGGGACATGTGAGGCAAGCAGAGTTTGACATAGAGCAGGCAACACTGGCCAAACTTGTACAAAGGGAGGAGATTAGTGTCCTGCAAAAGAACAGGTCTGAATATGCCCAGACAATACAAGCCTCATAGAAGGAAAATTAGTCCCTTTGTGAGGAGAACAAGGGACTCAGTGACCAAGTATTGGCACAAAACAAAGTACTAGAAGCTCTCAAGCCCTGATATCAGAGTTGAAACCTCATGCCTCTATTTATCACCATGAGACAGGGGCCTAGAAAAACAAATCCGAGAGATTGTTAAAGGAGATTGCCAAATACAAGCAGGCTTTGAGGCACCCCAACCAGTTAGTGTATGGGAAGGTGCCCTCTGATCCCAGAGTGATGACCTCTTTACATTAACAGGGACCTCATGCCACTCACCACATTATATACACAGGGTGCTGCAAGCTTCATGCCTCCCAGCTTGTAAGAACAGGGGAACATGAGGCAGCTGGACTTAACCAGGCCTAGTCTAATTGAGTCAGAAGGCCGGTCCTTATCAGACATTGACGGGTATGCTACGCAGATTTCAAAATACCCTAGCAGGTACTTTTGACCAGGAGTGCTCCTATGATGAGATCAGGGAGTTGGACTGGCAGAAACTAAAGTTACAAAGGGACCACCTGGTCCGCTTTGCATACTGAAAGGAACCAGAGTCCAGGCTTCAAAAGAGTATTTTAAAAACTTTCGCACATTCCGGGAGGTGTTGGGAATTCTCCACCATACCCAGAAGAAGGGATGAGGAAGATGAGTACTCCCCTTTGCAAAAAGGGGAGTCCAAGGGAAGTAACCCTGATATCCCAGGGTACCACAGGGGAGAAGAGACCAGACCCCGTCATTCTGGGAGGAATTCCCAGTTTCATAGAGGTAGGGAGCACCTAGAGGATAGGGGTGGACCACCAATAGTAGCAGCTCAGAGTCAGAGGGCAAGTGGACTCAGGTGCAGTGGAAAAGGAAGGCTGCCAAACAGAAGAGGTCTTGTAAAAGACCAAATTTGGCAAATAAAGGCCATCAAGAGTTTTACGAATCCCTACCACAAGAATGTCAAATACTCATTCTGGGATCACCTAGAACTGTATGACCAAACGATTACGTCATTTGGTTTAAATAATTATCAAATTCCATGGTTTGTCAAATGAACATTCTCCCCCGAAAACTCCAGCTTCTTTGGTGGGCTGGAGGACCAAGATCGCCAACAATGGTCCAACTATAAGGCGGCTATTTGAAAGCATTTCTCTGTTCACAAGAACCCTCAGGAGGCCCGCAAGGTAGCCTCTAACCAGCAGTGTGAAGAAGACCAAGCACCTAGAGAGTTTGTGCAAGAGCTGAAGCAGGCATGAGCCCAGACCTCTAGGCAGGTGAACACAAATAGCTGGGAATTCATTAACAGTTATGCTCACCTGGTCTCTGCGGAGGCATTGGGGCTCGGTCACAGCCCTCCCAGGGATGAACTCCTCTTGTCTATTCCTCCATCTGTGTCTGTGTGGCGAACTGCGGTGATGAGCAGTGCACATCCTGCGTGAATATAAGGGGGGGTCGTATGAGTATGTAGCCTGTTGTCCGTGACCCCTTCTCCAGACCTCTTCTCCCTGGATGTGGGTTCCTTGGGGTTGCACTACTCTTGAGGCTCACCTGCTGGATGATGAGCTCTCTGTCCTGCTGCTTCTGGCAGGGGCACTTGTTGAAGGGAACCAAGTTCCTTCACTGGTCCCTTGTCATGGAAGTCCAGGTCAACTACGACTAGTTCACGTCTCTTGTAGGTAAGTGTTTCCCTTATTTCCACTTGCCCGCTTGTCTTCTGACTGTTGTAATTGTATTTGTAAAGTTTGTTCTCTGTCCTTTGTATGTAATTTCTCTTTTCTCTGCTCTCTCCCCTTGTAGCTGGTGTAGCGGTGCCGGCGGTAGCTGCGGTAGAAGAAGCGGAGCCGGCGGTACAGAGGAGCAGGGCTGAGATGGTCCGACAGCTGGTAAGTAGCCTTTAATGGTGCCTTAGGGTGCGTGTTGGGTTTTAAATGCGGCACGAAGGGTCTGCTTGAGGGATCGGTGCGTTTATATAGTCTTGTTCCTGGCCACGCCCAGTAGCTCTGGCCTGCCTGCTGCCACTTCGTGCCACACCTGATGAGTCAGCACCTGAAGACCAGGCCTAGGGAGCCACACCCAATGAGTCAGCACATGGGGATGTTCTCTGGAATAAAGGCTTTCAGCACCTGGAAAGTTATTGTAAAATAAAAGCACTCCAGCACTGAAGTAAAATAAAAGCACTCCTGCACTGAAATAAAGTGTTCCTGCTCACATCTCTATATGAGCCTGGCGCCAAAGGTGCCAGGACTGAGTCCAGCCAGGGCCCCTGTGTTTGAGTCCCAAAGGGACATAAGTGAGTCAAGTGACCCATTGCCCCCATCACTCGATGGTGTGGTTTTTGTGTTCTGGGGACCGTGGTCAGGACATTAACACTTACTTCCATGCACCCCTGAAATACATTATGACCTAACTGGTAAGGGACATCCATGAGCGTAAGACACTGGATTGGATGATAGAA
The DNA here is from genome assembly GCF_040938575.1 of Ambystoma mexicanum. NCBI lineage: Eukaryota > Metazoa > Chordata > Amphibia > Caudata > Ambystomatidae > Ambystoma > Ambystoma mexicanum. The sequence goes on from NC_090937.1 coordinate 437,188,057, forward strand.
CAGGCCACCCGGATTTATGAAGTGCAAAAGCCATCTGAGAACAAAAATAACACCAAAAACCCCAAACCACCAAACACACCCACTGCTGCAAAGGTGGCAGAGGTGAAAAATACCCTTTGAAATGGGGGGGCCTAAAAATACTCCTCCCGCTAATACTAATAAGCAGATTGAGAGGCAGAGGAGACCCTCTGATCCATCCCAATCGAGTTGTAGCCAGGCTGGGTATCCAACCAACGCTCCATTTGACCCTGCCACCCATACCAGCCCTAGCTAAAAGGGTGACAAACTCATATTGGTGTACATATGGACTCCCCGGCACAAGGGGGGGAATCCAATCAGGTATGTTCTGCCCCAGGAGACCAGTCTCAAAACTTTCCTCAGAACTTCTCTCAGGAGGGAAGAAATACTCCACCCCCAAACCTAGGTTTCTTTCCCAGATACCCTTCAAATCCCAATTTCCCGAACAATCATCCTCTGTCTCCCCGCTTTCAGGACAATAGATTCCCAAATCAGGGAGAAGGGAGACCAAGGATGGAGGGTTATCAGTGAAATTCTGAATACCCGAGCTACTCTGGAAGAAGGGACAGCTACCCTTTCCGAGAGCAGCAAAGGTATGAATCCAGACCCCCTACCAACCCGAAAGGATGTCTCAACTGTAGCGCCAGGTCCAACATTTGACACAAGACCTGGGTCGAATGTTGAGGGCTCAGCAGAGAAGGAAGATTTGATGCCTCTGTCAAGCTACAGGGTCAATGTGCATTATCAGTGCTGGTGGATACTGGATCCCAAGCCACCTACCTCTCCAAAAAGGCCTATGACCAAATGAATTCATGAAGGGGGAGAATCACCAAAATCCCCTCACACCTCTTTCTGGACAACTGCAAAAGTTTGATTGAAATTAAATTTCCGTCAAAGGGACTGTGGATCTGGAGATCAAAATTGGGTGACATATGGTGAAATACCCAGTGATGGTCGTCACTCCAGAGGGCACACCTTGTCTACTGGGGAATGACCTCCTTCAGAGGTTATCACCCCTGATTGATTGTCTGAACAAGGTCCTTTGGACTCAGACTAACTAGCCAATCAAATTAAAACAAAGTACAAATTATGTGAGTTTAAATGGCACATGCCAGATGATTGGACAACGGTCTGACCAAATAGAATTTCACTTTAGGAACAATCAAGTCCCAGACATCAATGTCATCTCTGTAGGAGAACAAACTGGTGAACAGAACCCTTCTCTATTTTTGAAAATTAACCTTCCTTCCAGTTTTAAGTGGCATTCCACACTGGAAGTAAATACTCTGAAATGTTATACCAATCCACAATCTGAAGAAAACCCAAATCCCATGATAAAATATGATGAAAAACCAGCTCAAAGTTTGACCGACATCCAGAGAAAGGGTGAATAGCTGTTTTTCTCCATTCAGGTAAATGAGTGGGGGAGCCTGTTCTCGCCAAAGTATGCCTGAATAACGGAAGAAGCTTCATCAGCGAAGCATTATTTAGGAAACTCTCAAAAGATCAGACCATTCCCACATTTAAGTTGTTTGATAAGTGGGAAATGCACCTGTAAACTCCAAATTCCAAACATCTCCTCGTGCAGGTGCATGCAAAACATTTCCATTGGCGAAAAAAGCATAGAACATAATTGTTGGGTTGGGAGAGATGTCCCCTTCGCCTTTTACTTAGGCAGTGACATTCTCAATCGATCTGCAATTAATTTGGACCTAATTAATTACAAAGCCTGGCCCGACTGGGGGGTAACCCCATGGGCTTTGACAACACTGAGAAAGCATTTTGGTCAGCTCAATTGCTGTTGTATGCCGTTGAGGCTCAAATGGAAGAAAGTGGTACCATCCCAGGACAGGTACAACAATTTTCAATTCCCTAACAGAACCTCAAACACAAGGACAATTTGAATTATCACCTCCAACAGCAAGGTTTGTATTTACATATGACACCCCTAGTTGACCTAGAACATGACACCATTCGAATATTGGTGGAAAACAGCGGCCATAGAATATCGGTGGATAACAGTGGCCATAGAAGTATCACTCTGGGTGCAGCCATCTTTATTGGAATGGCGATTGATGCCCAACATTATTCTATTGACTAAGGTAATGAGATCATGGGACCAATTCCAAAGAACGGTTACAATGTTGATGAAGATATCCCTCCAGAAAGGATTTTCAACCAACAGGGACGAATTTGTTGGGAGGGAGATGGTATTTCAGGCAACACTGACCACCTCCCTCCCGTCCTTGAAACCTCATGTCCAGGCCAACACCATAACAAGAGATCAGTCCACCTAACTGGAGGATACCACCGAAATTGCAAAACCCAAGGTATTTCCAGTCTAAGCAGATGGTTGAAGAATGAATCAATCTCGCTGACGCCTGTGAGACCGAGGAGTCAAAAAACAGAGGCAGAAACACGTGTTTTTAGATTTTCCGATTATCTTTGCCATGGATTTGTACGACAGTGGTCGCACAGAGATACATTCAACCGCCATACCTACGGACCCTGAGATGGCTCCCATATTTGTGAAGCAATACCGGTTGCCTCTTGCGTCTATGGAGTCACTAACAGAGATTATTAAAAACTTAGAATCCCGTGGGATGATTCGTCCACTCCACAGTACCTTCAATAACCCGGTCCGAGCGATACTCAAATCCAATGGCCAATCGAGACTTTGCACACACCTTAGGGAGTTAAATAAACAGGTCTACATGTCTAGATGGCCACTTCCCTACATTGATCATGGACTGGCCCAGATCCAAGGGTCGAAGGTGCATACCGCTATTGACCTGACCAATGGTAACTGGACAGTGCCGTGAGTAGGGAAGACAATAAAAGCTTGCCTTTACCTTCAGGGGGCAGCAATACACATGGACCCGAACCCCCTTTTGATACATAAACTCTGGCAACAAATGTACTATCTTCCTACACAAGGCCATGCCCAACTTGGGTGAAAGGGGAAAGCTAGCCTATGTAGACAATGTCTTAATGAAGAGCTCAGCTGTGGAGGAACACATAGCTGAAATACGCTATGTTCTGACCCAGTTGTAGAAAGCAGGAGCAAAACTTTCAGAAGGCACAGTGGTGTAAGACACGCGTGAACTTCTTAGGGCATGAAATCGTCCCTGAGGGTCTCAGTCCCTAGTCGAAAAATGTGGAAGCATTATTGAAATTGAAAGACCCTACTACTCTGTGGGAACTAAGAAGCCTTCTTGCACTCACTAATTATAATAGAAAGTTCATAGAGGACTATGCAGAGGTCACACGACCCTTGGTCCATTTATTAAACTCTAGGGTAAAGTGGGAGTGGGGTGCAGAGCAATCCGAGACAGTAAAACAACTTAAGAGAAACCTTTCTCAAGCACCTTGTTTGGCTTATCCCATAAAGAACAAGGAATTCTTCTTGGAGACAGGGTTCTCAAATACTTGCTTAACAGCAGTATTATACCAAAAGCATGACAGGGTCAACAAAGTAATCTCGTACACGAACAAGACTTTGTCCTCTGTGGACTTTGTCCTCTGTGGGTGAAAAATTCAACGATTGTGAAAAGGCACTCCTGGCAATGGTGTGGGTGTTAACGAATTCCCGCCCGTTCATCGAGGAGGAGCACATCATTGTCAAGACTCCTCACCAGCCCTTGCAATAGCTCCAAAGGGACTGAATCTGAACAGGGAACATTAGTAACTCCAGAATTACTTCCTGGATTCTGTCCATGCAATGCTTTCCTGTGGAGATCAGATATGGCCAAAACAAGAAGAGTCCCCTAGCACAAGGTTTGGCTGACTTGTATGACTGTGCTCAGGAAAACTGTCTAGAGGAGGAAAGTCTAAAGACCAAAGACAACATGGAGGCGTACCTTACTTTCCCGCACAAAGTCTATGAGGAAGACATGTGCCAGGGGATACCCAGAGTTTATGTGGATGGGTGCTCCTACCATGTTGATAATCATGGAGAAAAAGAACTAGTGGCTGGCGTTGGGAATGCCTTGGTGAATGATGCCCCAGAACCCTCTGCAAGGTACAAAATAGGTCCCTGAAGTAGTCAGGTGGCAGAGTTGATGTGGTACATCAAGCCATCCTCACTGCCGTGCAACACCAACTCAAAGAACTGGCCATAATCACAGATTCAGATTATGTCAGCAATGGGTTTGTGGAGCACCTTATTAATTGGAGACAAAAAATGAGGCATGCTGTGTGCATATAACAGGCCGCTCAAGCATGGAAAATTCATCCAAGCAATTGATGATCTGGTCAACTCTAATGAGATGACCATCTATTGGAAACATATCAGAGGTCACTCCAAAATCACTGACAAAACTAGAAACAACTTGGCTGACCACTTGGCCAAAACCAGAGCCATCCACAGGGATTGTCTAGAAAACGAAACCCTGTTGGGGGAAATCCATGTCACTGCTGGCAGCAGGTCCCAAACATATGCCCAAAATAAACTCTCAACTGCCCAGTGGAGTAAAGAAACCCCAGATGGTGATTTGATTATGGCACAAAAAGTGTACCCGATTATTGGGAAATGTTATCAACATATTAAACACCCCATGAATTTTCCTCTGACAGAATCTGATTATATCGGGAAAGAGGATCTCGGGGTGTTGATGAAATTTTCCAAAATGTTCCAAATCCAAGCTGGTTTATTGGTACAGAGATCCATATCTGGATGTGACCAGTGGGTGGTACCTACCTCATTCCAAAGCCTGACGTTAATTCATGCCCATGACACAGCCACTGCCGGTCACAGGGGGTTTCAAACAACTTTAGAAATCTTGCAAGACTTTGCCTACTGACCACACATAGGTCAGGACCTTGACCTACACTTAAAGGAGTACCTTGTGTGTGTTCAGTTTCAGCCAAGTACTCTCACAGACAGAGCTCCCCTCAGAAAAGGGGAATAACACTGCATTGGTCGGACTTGCAAGTCCATTTCATTGGGCCAGTGATTCATTCCTCTAGAGGAAACCAGCACATGTTGACCGTGACATGCTTGTTTACCAAGTGGGAGGACTGTCTTCCGACCTCAAATTGCAAGGCGGAAACAGCTGCTGTCCTAATTATCAAACACATCATCCCTCATTATGGCCTTCCCCAAAGGATTGCGTCTGACAGAGGAAGTCATTTTACCAGTGAGGTAATGACAAAGATGTCGGAGACACTCAGAGTAAAGAGAAAACTCCACATCATCTACCATATAGCCTTGAACGGGGAAGTTGAGAGGTACAATGAAATGATTGTGGGCATCTTGAAGAAGTTTGTGGCAGACTCTGGACCTAGTTGGTACATCCGATTAGTGCTTGTCCTGATGGCCATCAGGTCTACACTATCTTCTGCGACCAAAATTTCACCATTCGAGCTCATGACTGGCCGAAAAATGGTGCTACCTCAGCATCTGCTGTACAGAACTCAAGAGCAGACACTGATCAACGTGTCCATGACCCATGATTACATTGTGAATTTACAAAAACACCTTCAGCACGCTTTTGCTTATGCTGAGCGAAATTTAGAAAAGTCAGCAGAGGGGATGAAAACCCACTACGATTTAAAGACCACCAGGAAAGAGTACGAAGTAGGAGACAGCGTCTACCTGTACAATTACCAAAGGAACCAGATCAAAGAGCGGATGTTCCTCCCCTCCTGGCAGAGTGCTTTTGAAATTGTCAATAAAAGCTCATCTGTCGCCTTTAAGATATGCATCCTTAAAGGAGAACAGATGGAAGGGAAATGAGTTCATATCAATCAGTTGAAAAGTTGTCATCCCAGGCGGAATTTGCAACTGATTGAAGAACCCAGTATGGGTAGAGCCCAGGAACCATCTGAAAAATAAAAGGAAAGAATGGGAACCCAGATGGAGAAAATCACACATTTACAGGGAGTAGAACAGGTTATACTTATTAGGAAGTTACCAAGAGTAATTGTCATTGTCCGAAATTGTGATGCCATGACATGTAATGTATAATTTATAGCTTTGTTGTCAATTCGCACGTCGATCATACCGGGGAAATTAGTACTGTGTGAAATACTTGAGCTCTCTTTTATTCTCGGCAGATTAAATAACTCCTTCCTGTACAGGCTGGAGGTGGAGCTACCAGAAAGGGAGGGGTCCAGGACCAAAACCCAAAATCCGAAAAGAGTTGAGTGCAGACCAGAGCGCCACTCCCTCAGGATAAGGAAAAGAGCGGACCTGCTCTGACAGAGATGCCTGGAATGAACCCTGGCCACAAGGAAACAGAAACTCCACTCTCTCCTTGATCTTCTCTCTGTCTCATTGGAATCAAAGAACCAGGAGCGGGGATGTGTGGGATGAAATACAGCCCCTGAAGTGGCATATTTTTCATTGATACCGTTCCTGACTAAATGAAGAAAAAACATATCTCTGCATAGAAAAAGCCTGCCGACTTCAGACTAGCTTCATCTGATTTGCCTTAAAATGTAGACCTTAAAAATATATTCATGCATGTACCGATTTGAAAATTTAGGGTACTTGCCATACTGATAGATTTGTAGATGTTTGTCCATGCTGAGCCCACCTGTCAAATTGAAATGACAAAGTTTCTCCTCCCACAGCTGCCCTGACTCACTTGCCCCATCTCATTGTCCTATTAGGTGAGTAGAGATTGTGCCTAGATTGTGTAGGCCGTGACATTTTCAAGGACTGTTGTAGTTATTTACCCATAGCTAAATATTCTGTTTGTCTGTGTAGATCCTTAGCATATGTATTTAAAGTCAATCAATTAATTCCCCTATAGAAATCATGGGATGGGTCTTGTTGACATTCAAAGCCAACAAGCTCTTCCCAGTGTGTTTTAATCCGGTATAGACATCAAGTGTTGGCAAAAGAATTCATCCCAAAACTCTGTTTCCACTTGAGTGTGCAGGGTGCAAAACAAAATTCCCCTTTGATTTTGATTTTCAGTTATTTATATTGCCCACACAACAAACTTAATCGAATCCTGGCGCAGATGGATCAATAGACTAGTATAAAATGAGAAAGTAAGCCATGGTAAATATTAGTGCCATCGAAATGTATTGAAGAGACATGAAGGGCAGCACCTATTTAAATAAATAGGTCTTTAGACCTGCTCTGAAGGACAATAGAGAATTTGCCCTTCTTAGGTGGAGTGGGACACTGTTCCACAATCTGGGTCCAGCAACTGAGAAACAGTAGTCTCCTCTTGAGACACTGTTCGTCCTAGGAATGATAAGCATTGATCCTACGACCTTAGAGCCTGAGTAGGTTGATAATGCTTCAATGTAGTCATTAAATAGCTTGGTGCCAAACCGTTATTGGACTTGTATACCAGGCAACCCATGTTAAATTATATGCAGTCCTCTACCACTAACCAGTGTAAAGAGCGGTGGAGACCTGAGGTTGAGGTGTTTTTGATACCCCGAATACCAGTCGTACTTATGCATTTTGAGCTTTTTGCAAAGAGTGAATCTGGAGTTCTAGCCAAAAGTCTGTTACAACAATCTAGTTTGGAATTAACTAGAGCTCCCACAACCATAGCATGGTCAGTATCAGGGACATAAGGTAGTGTTTGACGTAAGAGACGAATATTGTAAAAGACTGACTGTACTTTGGCTGAGACCTGACCACTGCAGCCCAAATCACTCTGCTAAACACAGCTGATATTTTCGACCTTAGTGACATATTTAAGACTAGACCCCAAAAACTGGGGTGGTGAAGGACCACTTTTCCCCTCAAGCATATGTTTAAGTTCCAATAAAATAACCTCAGTCATTTTAGGGTTAATTTGTAACCAATTATTTTTCACCCAGCTCCCTATTTCCTCCAAACATTTGCCCATCATAGCCATAGCATCTTCCACATCATCCAACCTGATGTACAATTGTGTATCATCGGCGTATGAGTGGAATCTAAGGTTGTATTTCTACAGGACACCTGTTAGTGAACAAAGATAAATATTAAATAAGAGAGGGGAAAGTGCTGATCCCTGTGGCACGCCGCAAAACTGAAGTAGGATTTTGGATAGGAATCCGCCCACCGGTACGCATTGTTTGCACCCAGCAAGGAATTAAGTGAACTAGTCCAAAGCACAGGAGTCAGCGTTCACAAGATTTTTCATACGTTACAACAGGATGCCGTGGTCCACTGTGTCAAAGGAGGTGGATAGGTTGAGCATTACAATACAGGAGAGTTTACCTACACCCCTGCCTGCAATATCTCACCCCATACCGCCATCAATGCTGTCTCAGTCCTTCACTTGGGACAAAAACCGGACTGCAAAGGATGAAGAAAGCCAGTATCTTCAACATAGTTCTGGAGCTGGCTTGTGACCACCTTTTCCAAAACTTTTCCTGGCCGGGGAAGGCCAGCAATAGGACAATATTTATTGTAGTCCTCAGGGTCGAGACTAGCCTTTTTCAGTAATGGGGAAACAACAGACAGTTTCAAAGAATCAGGAACTACACCCTGAGTTAATGATGTGTTCACAAACTTAGTCATAAACAGGGTTAGTTCTAAAGAATGTTGCTTAGCCACTAAAGCAGGGATTGGGAAAAAAGAGTCATTAGTCTGTTTTAATTGTGAGAGAAGACTACAAAAGCTGTCTTCTGATACCTATTTAAACCTAACCTGAGCTGTCCCAGTTGTTACAGCCTCCGTTACTCCGGTGGTTTCTATGCTTGTACTTACAGCGTCCAACTGAAGTGGAGAATCTGGTTCTCTGCAAAGCCTAATGATCATTGATCCCCTTTATTTTGAATCAGAAGTGTGAAGCCTGGTAGTGCCTTTGCATGTGCAGGGTGCAAAACAGAATTGCCCCCTTGTTTCCACTGTGCTCTGACCAGAACCACAAAGCCCTGCCTGTTCTTTCTGAGGTGTGGCAAACAAATGTATCATTGCTTTTCTTTCCCTCATATTGCATCTGTGATTAGAATCCCAAAAACAAGTTTCCCATTGTGTCTCCAGCCTCTGCCACTTCATTTCAGAGGGGCCAAGTCTAATTGATGTTTGGTGGGTTGCTGAGAGAAAAAGTATCATAAATCTGGAAACACTGTGCGTATTGAATAGTTTTTTTTCTGTATTGTTGGGTGATTTCAAAATGAATTGTGACTGCATATCTGAGTATTATCTCTGTGTTGCTGCCATTAAGGAAGTCAATTCTGTTCTTGTGTTGGCACAGCATTGGTTGCTGATGTTAACCTATTTGTCAAATTTGTTTTAAATAAATTAATGAATCTATATTCTTACTACACGCCGGACTGGTTCCTAGTCCATTGTGGCACCGGGTATTTGTTGAGGGTTGGTTGGAAGACGGGTTGGAGGCCTTTTAAACTGAACCTTAACAAAACTAATAGTGCTGTATTTTGCGCCAAATTCATTGGGGGGAAAGAGTTGAGTGTGACTGCATAATAAACTGTGACAAAACCATGACCACAAATGGACAAGGACAATTTAAAATACAAACTCCCTAGTTTGACTTCTGGTGTTGGGAAATGGATATACAAATTAGAGTAAATGACAGGAGGAAATATGCTGGCCATTGGGGACATAAAAAGGTCTCCTACCAGCTATTATTGGAGAGAGGCATATGGAGGAGAGCGGGATATTCAAGTGTGACTGCACAGAACACAGCGCATGATGGAGTACCATTTAATAATTGTAGAGCAGATGTTTGGATGGCTCTCAGAGTACAGTATCCTGACACATCACATATGGTTGCATTTATTACACGTAAAATGAAGGAAGATGAAGACCCTACTGTGTACATTCAGGATATTCAGGAGAAATGGCCGCTTGAAACTTGTGAGCCGTGGGAAAAGACAGTGGCATTATTTTATCATATTTTATGTCAGGGGTTGCCTAAGGCAGTACAGAGGCAGATGAAGAAACAAGTAGGGATGGAAGCAAGGCCATGGGCTGAGATACAGTTGACAATAGTAGACAATAGTACATCATTTTCGGTTATTACAATAGAAAAACAAGAAGAAAGATGAGAATAGAAAAATCGTGGAAGCTAAGTTAGTTCAGAAAAAGGGGCGGTGCTGACAAGCGGAGAAGGATTGGGAATGCAGGAAGCAATGGGTGCATTGCAGGCAAATAATTCATGCCCAATAAACCAAGGTGGATGTGGGTTTATGCCATGAGGCAGAGGCATGAGTTATAAAGGAAGAGGAGGTGGATTTCAGAATAACCAAGGTGGGTTTCAAAATATACAGAATGAGAACCAGAGTACTCAGGGAGGCTATAATCAAGGAGGAATTAACAGAAGAGTTCCCCCAGTATGTTGTGGAATGACAGGACATATTGCACGCATATGTGGGAGCCAAGGGAATTTGTACAAAATGGCTAATTTTCCAGAGGGGGTACAGCTTATCTTCCGCCATATGTCACAGAGACCAGAGAGGGCTTTGCCCAAGATCACACATTTTATCAGACACAAGCGCCACGAGAACACCAGGTACAACAGCAGGGGCAAGTAAAAAAATGAATCGCAACAAGGACAGTCACAACAAGCCCCTTTGCAGACACAGCAGTATGCAAACACTGGACAAGTACTGACATCCAGAATAGGAGGTGTCACTGTGGTAGGAGGAAATCCTTTCACAGGGACAGGGATGAGCTTGTATCCATAACAGGACAGCTCACAGGGTGACTTTATGTGTTCAGTACTATCTGTGAGACCAGACCCCCAAGAGGAACCAAGGGTCGATGTGATGATAGGAGGCACATTCTTTTCTTTTCTTGTAGACACTGGAGCAATGCTTTGTGTATACGACAAGGAAAATATCCAATGTCAGGCATTGCCATGAATGCTCAAGGGCTCTCTGGAGCTACGAATCGAGTTCCTTTTACAGATAAATTACCAGCTTTGTTATATTCACGACAAACGCCAGTTAATATTTTGGGAAGAGATTTAATGACGAAACTCAACATGACGATTTCATTTACCGAGGAATAGTGTGCTCCACTCCAAGAATACACTATTTAAATGGTGGAGAGTTTATACTGGTGTTCACAGGGCAAGTGGCTCTGCAAGGCGTTCCGGTAGATCCAGAGATTTTTCCATATGGAGTAAGCATTTTATGGACCTGGCTGCCTGGCTTGGTGGGAAAGATTGTGAGGATACCTGATGAATTTCTGTTCAAACCATGAATACCTATGGATGAGAAGGGAGGACAGACTATTCCTATAGAGTTGGAAGCAGCCATAATATGAAGGGAAATGGCAATGCTCGAAGAAGTAGACCGTGGTGGTAGGCCATGCAGAACAGTGATAGCTCTTGAGGAAGGGTACAGATTGACTGACATAACTGATGACGACATGTTCAGGGAAGATTGAAGTGATGATGAAGAAGTGTTCTTCATGAGCATTACATACTGGATAAGGATAGAGAAAAGGGAAATCCCACTGCGAATGGCAATAATGTGCCAATGACCAGCATTCTTTCAAGAGGATCTTGAAAAGGTGCCGAGTGCCTTATGGACCACAGGCCCTTATGACATAGGTTTGTTGAAGGGGATGGGGGAGGTTAAAATAAATCTTAGGCCAGGAGTGATTTTACCTCGAGCAAAACAGTACCCCAGGTCTCAAGAGGCTGATGAAGGTATATTTCAGACTATTTCAGCGCTAATGAATCAGGGGATTATGGTGCTATCAGCATCTTTGTGTAATACCGTGGTGTATCTGTTTAAGAAATCTAAAGGGGGGGTCATGGAGATTTATCCTGGATATGAGACCTCTTAACCAGATGGTAGATGCTGAGTTTCCTTTAGTTTCTAATCCGGTGACAATATTGTGTAGGATCCCAGTGGAAGCTTGATATTTCAAGGTGCCCGATTTGAAAAATTCATTTTTCTCGGTCCCGTTGCTCAAGGACTCCCAATACTTGACTTCATTTACGTTTTGCCAAAAGAGACTAAAACTTACTAGGCTGCCCCAAGAGTACTGTGAGTCCCCATCAATCTTTAACAGGGTCCTGCAGATGGATCTAGGCAATACTGATCTCAAAAGCGCAATGATACAGTATGTAGATGACATATTGGGCCTCATTTTAAGTTTTCTGGTGTGGGAACTACGGTACCGGTAAGCTTGCCGGTACCGTAGATCCCAGACCGCCAAACTACGAGTTGTGCTTGCGGGTGCCATTCTGTCCACCAGGTCGGACCTGGCGGGCAGAGTGGCACCCAGAGCACAACATGTCAGATGCATTGGCACCATTATAAACGGTGTTGGTGCATCCGACCTCCCCATTCTCATTCGGCCCTATGTGGCCGAATGGGAATGGGAGCATCTTTTTTCGGGTGCCTGCGAATGGGCAAATAGCGGGTCCGGCGGCGCCGGAATGCACCGGTAATTGCCCATTCGTGGACGCTAACATTTTTGTAAGTTTGGCGGCAGCCTGCCGGTTTTACTGGCAAGGATCCCGCCAAAGTGTTGCTATGTCTGCTCCCTCATCCCCTATGCCATGAACACGCTAAGGACATTCATTGCAAGAAAGGTTCCAGAGCACGATGCAAAGTGTCTCAGTCATCTTGGATTTTGTACTACTCAAGGACAATTTCAAGGAAGTTGGGCCACCTTGCGATGGAGATCAAAATGGTATTTTCCATACCAGGATGACTATATTAAGACGCTACAAATGGAAAAGGAGCCTGGATGGAAGAGCAAGATGCTTGTGTATACTGCTGCAGGACAGGTGATCATTGAAGAAATGAAGAGAATGAATTGCCCTGATGTGACAGAAATAACCGTATCACCTGGATGTTGGGAACGAACCCAATTATGAATCTATGGACGAATGATTTGCAAGAAGGGATGGGAAGAAGGAATGATGTCCTGTGCAGCTCATCTTTTGAGAACAGATTATGTACAAGAAGTACAGAAGTTGAATGATGGATGCTTGAATTCATGGGCCAAGCACTCCAAACAGTTGACATGGGTAGAAGACGAATCATGCCCAGTAGTTGTAATCCTATTGGTTAATGTGACACTATGCATCCGAAGACATTGAAAGAATCACGTGGGATATAACAAAGAATGCAAACTCACAATTGATCTTCCTACAATGGGAGAAGGGACAGCCATCCTTGCGATCGATATTGGACTTGTGGATTTAGAGCCTATATGAGGTTATCCAAGAATTGGGGTGGAGTATGTTCCTTGGTGCTGATTCATGTTCCAGCATTAGTGATTCCTCAAAGCAACCTGAACATTGGTGAATTTCCGAAGGTGGTTGCCCATTTGAGGAAAAGAAGATCGCTTGAACTGCTCCATCGGACAAAAAGAGAAAATAGTTTCTCAGCCAAATCATTAACAGCGTATGTCATGATCACTGGCCCAAAACCACAAACCCTGTACCCCCAGGTAATGGAGGCAAGGAGAAATGCCATACTTAATTGTCCCTTTGGGACAATCAAATACCAGGGACCCAACTGGACTCAGTCCTGGATCCTTTGGCACCAGGCTCAAGAACAAATATGAGCAGAGACTTTATTTTGGTGTAAAGTACTTTATTACATTCACAGGAACTATTCACATGCATTCAATCCGTGCATGGTTGCTGAAGAACTGAGTAGCACATGCAGCATCATTTGGAAGTGGCAGGGTGTGGCCGAAAAGCCAATGCTAACAGGGCGTGGCTGGGGCTAGGCTATATAAGCCCACCCAGCCTTCATGCAAGCGTTTTGCGTTATTCTGCCTGAAGGCACCGTAACACTCACCGCCGCTTGGGTGCAGATTCACCTTGGAATCCAGCTCCATTGATTCAACTTAACTGGAATCTGTTTGCTTCTGCAACCTCACTACTTACTTGGGAACCTGTTTCATCGGCAGCAGCTCTACTCACCTTGGGACCAGTTCTGCCTGCAAAGACCTCCGCAGTGCCTGACACAAACCTTCCATCTCTGGACCTCCCAGAAAGCGAATCCAGGCCGCGACACTGCAGCTAGCCGCTTAGCTCATCTGTGGACGGCACCTGCAAGGAGAAACAACAGACAAAGGTTAGACTTTACCGAAAACCTTCAGTTTATGGTCGCGCTCATTGCAAACCTTGTGCTTATCCTTAAACCAGCTCTCACCATAGCAATAGACAGGCATACTCACATTCTCTCATACCCACACAGGAGCAGTTCTACCAATCACTGCAGACAGCAGCATATCTGCAGGAGGGGATACCTGACCAGGGTGATCCAAATTGAGGGAGGGCTGCAACCGTGCCCCAACGCCCCCACAGAGACCAGGTGAGCGTAACAGAACGCAAAGCCTCTACAACTCTCTGCCCGGCATTATGGAAACTTCAGAGACAGACTAATTGGCCCAATTACTAGGGGAATTACGGGCTGAAGTCCATACTTCAAGGCAGGAAACCAGTGCACTACGAAGGGATCTTATTGTAAATCGAGAAAGAACCGACGACTTGGTAAAACAGATGATACAGGCACAAGCAGGGCAGGTTCCCTTGCCGGGGATAGCCCATTCTTCCACGCCACAGCAATCAACACTGGTTCAGGTGGCCCTTCCAGGAGATGTGCCTTTAGCCCTGCCCGAACGCTTCACCAGTGATCCAAATAAGTTTGCCATACTCATGAACCAATGTCACCTTCATTTCTTATGCAGACAAGGAGCCTCTCCTAATGATCAAGCCAAAGTTGCATTCGTACTCTCATATGTAGGAGGCACTGCGGCGGACTGGTCAATACCATTGGTCACTCAAGATGATCCTTTGCTTTGGAATTTTGGGGATTTTCAGCATTAGATGGAGAAATTGTTTGCCCGACATACTCAAGGACAAGCTCTGGACAATGAATTGTTGTCACTCAGACAGAGGAATCAAGATCTATTAACCTACATTGCAACCTTCTATCGTCTCATAGCCCAGACCAACTGGCCAGAAGAAAATAGAACTACGCTCTTTTATTGTGGGTTACATGGAGAACTTAAGGATGTGTTGGCTCAAGTTGTGAACCCACCTGAGTGGTGTGCGGACTACATAGATCTGACAGTGCAACTCGACCATAGGCTGCAGAATAGGAAAATGGATTGAGCCAGAACAGAGGGAAGGTCAGTTTATGTGTGACCCAGTGAGAACCAGACCATATCACACGAACAACCTGAACCAATGCAGATCGGAGGGTTAGGGAATCCCCTCACCAAGGCAGAAAGGCAGAAAAGGAGACAACATCAGCTCTGTTTATACTGTGGAAAGGCTGGGCATTTCCTCCAAGATTGTCCGGTGAAACCGCCTAAGAAAGTAGTTGAAGCAACAGACAAAACCGAAGAGGAGGAAGAACAGGACTTGGGAAACTCCAACGCCTGGCAAGCGTAGGGGTCCGCTTGTCGAGCGAAAAGAAGGAATCCATGCAGACCTCACATCTAGTCCTCCCGGTACTCTTGGTCAACCACAAACAACCGTCAAAAATACATGCCTTTGAGGCATATATTGACAGCGGAGCTGTGGAAAATTACATTGACCAAGATCTGGCTATACAAATAGACCTTCCCATTCGACAAAAGCAGAAATCGGAAAATGTCACAGCAATAGATGGACCTCAGCTATCATCCGGGCCTGTAACGCAATACACCAAAAAAGTCAAGCTTATTTGTCAGGGTGGCCATCAAGAAGACATTAACTTCGATCTCATCGGTGCTCCTCAGTTCCAGATGATATTAGGAATGCCTTGGCTAGAAACTCACAAGCCTAGGAATGACAAGCGTAAATGAGTTTTGACCTTTCCTCAAGACTGCGCCGACACCTCTTATCATAAAGAGGTCAGTAACCTGAAATCAAGGAAGGGAATCATACTGGGGCTCACAGGTTCTCTACCACCTGAATACCTGGATACCTGGATTACAAAGATGTTTTTCAGAAAGATCAAGAGAACATCTTACCTCCACACAGCCCTTATGACTTCCAAATCGACCTAGTGCCCGACCTAGTGCCCGGAGCCCAATCCCCTGCAGTCGGATTTATGCCTTAACTGAGCCGGAAAACCAACATCTCAAAACTTATCTGGATCAATACCTTGCTAATGGCTTCATACGACCGTGTAAGTCCCCTGCCTCCTCAGCTCTCTTTTTCATACTTTAAAAGGAGGGCGACTTAAGAACCTGTATAGAATATACAGCACTTAACCAGATCACGGTAAAAAACAGATATCCACTACCACTTATACCTGAGCTCTTGGATCAGGTGAAAAATGCCCAGATTTACAAAAAATTGGATTTACAGGGAGCCTATCACCTTGTGAAAGTTAAAAAAGGGGACAAATGGAAGATGGATTTCCACACAAAATACGGCCTTTTAGAATGTCAGGTCATGTCCTTTGGGTTATGTAACGGCCCCGAGGCGTTCCAATATTTTATGAACAACGTACTTTGTGAATTATTGGACATTTGCGTACTCGTCTACATTGATGACATTCTTATTTTTTTTATTTTTTTTTATTACTTGTGATTAGCCACAATTAGGGCTTTTACAAGGAAGAGAAACCTTTATTTATTCAACTTCCAAAGAGGACCATGTTGGTAATGTTCGAGCAGTATTGGAGAAACTTCGACAACATTGGCTATTCGCTAAATTGGAAAAATGTTTTTTCCATCTGACAGAGGTTGAATTTCTTGGCTTTATGCTTACACCACACAGTGTACACATGGACACACGCAAGGTGGATGCTATTCTCCAATGGCCCTCACCAACATCCACTAAAGGAGTACAGAGTGTGCTCGGATTCGCCAATTTTTATTGGTGGTTTATTCTTAGGTTCTCGCAGATAGCGCATCCTATCACCCTCCTTCTGAGAAAGAATAAGAAATTCCATTGGTCTCCAGAAGCAGAAAAAGCCTTCCAGGAATTGAAACTAGCATTCACCTCAGCACCAGTTCTCCGACATCCTCGACCAGACCTGCCATACATGGTCGAAACAGATGCCTCCAACGTAGCCATGGGGGCAGTATTGTCGCAACGGGGTCCCGATACAGGACAGTTACATCCCGTAGCATTCTGGTCTTGTAAGTTTTCAGCTCTCGAGTTAAATTATGTGATTACAGATATAAAACTGCTAGCGATCAAAGCAGCATTCAAAGCTTGGAGAGACTACCTCTTCGGAGCAAGACATTCAGTCACTGTTCTCACAGATCACCGCAATTTACAATACTTAAAGACTGCCAAAGCACAATCGTCCCGTCAACTTAGTTGGGCACTCTTCTTTGCAGAGTACAATTTTATCATCACCTATAGGCCCGGAGTGTGCAATGGGAAAGCAGACACTCTATCACGTATGAGTGAAGAATCTTTTACCGCGTTAGAACCTGTGGCCATCATTCCTGAAGAAAGAATCCAGAGCACAATCGCCACAAACACCTGTTTGGACGACTTGAAATCTGATCTCCGGTCTCAGATAAATCAAACAACACAAAAGGAATGGTTATCAAACGGGAACCAATACACCATCGAAAATGACCTACCATACTTTCAAGGGAGGATATACATCCCAGACAAAAAACAACAAGACCAAATAATAGCAAATTACCATGATTCTTTAGTGGAAGGGCATCCAGGAATAACCAAAGCTCTGGCTAAAATACGAAAAACCTATAGGTGGCCAACTTGGAAAAAGGACATTGCCCAGTTTATCACAACCTGTGCTGTCTGTGCACAACTCAAGTCTCAAAACAAAATCCAGCCGGGTTACTGCATCCATTAATGGTCCCACCAGCTCCTTGGCATAGGTTGTCAATGGACTTTACCACAGATCTACCTCCTTGAAACAGCTATAACACCATCTTGCTTATCGTGGATTTGTTCTCTAAAATGGCCCATTTCATTCCGTTAAAAGGACTCCCTACTGCTTCCGCACTTGCCAGAGTATTTTTGGAACAGATTGTCAAATTGCCCGGTTTCCCCTCGATATTGATATCTGATCGCGGAACCCAGTTTATCTCGGCGATATGGAGAAGATGTTGTAGACTAGCCAAAATCAACCTTAGATTATCTACAAGTCACCATCCTTAAACCGATGGTCAAACTGAACGGACCAATCAAACTTTAGAGCAATACTTGAGATGTATCTTACAACAAACTGAAGAATTTTGGAAAGACATACTTTGGCTGACTGAATATGCCTACAGCAATTCCCTTCACACTAGTACAGGACAAACTCCATTCTACACGGTGTACGGTCGACATCCAAGAACATCCGTTTTTGATGCGCTTAACACAAGACCGTCACTCGAGTTCTTAAAGAGGAGCAGAACATTTAACCAGAGCGAAAGAAAAGCAGAAACAATTTGCAGATCGACACTGAAAAGAAGCCCCGAATTATCAAGTTGGAGACAAGGTGTGGTTTGCATCTAGAAACATCCCTTTGAAAGGCCCTTGAGCCTTCCGTCCAAGGTACTTAGGGCCCTATTCTATTAAGGCCGTGATAAATCCTGCTGCCATGAAATTAGAACTACCTCCTAATATGCAAATCCATCCCGTATTCCATGTTTCACTTTCAAAACCAATGAAACCAGGTACTCGCATCAAAATACCACTGGAACCCCACGTCATAGAAGGAGAACCAGAATACGAGGTCAAAACTATTCTAGACTCCAAAGTAGTGTGGTCTAAATTGTACTACCTCATACACTGGAAAGGGTATGGACCCCAAGACCGTACCTCAGAACCCAGTGAGTTTTTTCACGCTTTGCTACTGATTAAACAATTCCACCGTAACAATCCCACCAAGCCTGGACCAGGAGGAAGACCACCCATGAGAGGGGCCTTCAGGGGGAGTGCTGTCATGATCACAGGCCCAAACACACAAACCTTGCACCCCGAGGTGATGGAGACAAGGAGAAATGCCATACTTAATTGTCCCTTTGGGACAATCAAACACTGGGGACCCAACTGGACTCAGTCCTGGCGCCTCTGGCGCCAGGCTCATGAACAAATATGAGCGGAGACATTATTTTGGTGTTAAGTACTTTATTACATTCACAGGATCTATTCACATGCATTCAGTCTGAGCGTGGATGCTGAAGAACTGACTAGCACGTGCAGCATCATTTGGGAGTGGCAGGGTGTGGCCGAAAAGCCAATGCTAAGGGAGCATGGCTGGGGCTAGGCTATATAAGCCCATCCAGCCTTCATGCAAGCGCTTTGCGTTATTCTGCCTGAAGGCAGCATAACGCTCACCGCCGCTTGGGTGCAGATTCACCTTGGAATCCATCTCCACTGATTCAACTTACCTGGAATCTGTTTGCTTCTGCAACCTCACTACTTACCTGGGAACCTGCTTCACCGTCAGCTCCTCTACTCACCTTGGGACCAGTTCTCACCTGCAAACACCTCTGCAGTGCCTGGCACTCACCTTCCATCTCTGGACGTCCCAGAAAACTAAACCAGGCCGCAACACTGCAGCTCGCCACTTAGCTCATCCGTGGATGGCATCTGCAAGGAGAAACAACAGACAAAGGTTAGACTTTACCGAAAACCTTCACTTTATGGTTGCGCTCATTGGAAGCCTTGCGCTTACCCTTAAACCAGCTCTCACCATTGGTCAGAATGTCGCAGATCCTTTTTTCTTCATTCTGGCTGCATATCAAGCTCCAAAATCACTGCTGGGCTGCACTTTCGCCTGTGGAGAGAACTCAGAGAGGAGACATGGTTAAAACTTGCAGATCATAATGTGTTGAGGACAACTCTACAATATTTTAAAGCGAGAAAAGACTTTAAAAAAACGAAAGACACTTGAAATTACCTAGTGGCATCGTCACAGCTGGACTGGACTACCACTTCAGAGGCCAGTGAAGTAACTCGGCCCATATCCATTGCGCCCCTGCAGGAAGAAGCAGGACAGAGAGCTCATCATCCATTAATAACAGATGAGCCTATGGGACAGTACATGCTCACCAAGCTGTGGGAAAAAGGGTTCGAGGGACACCATAACAATAGACAGGCATACTCACGTTCTCTCATACCCACGCAGGAGCAGTTCTACCGATCACCGCAGACAGCAGCATATCTGCAGGAGGGGAGGCCGGAGCAGGGTGATCCACATCCAGGCAGGGCTGCAACCGTGCCCCAATGCCCCCGCAGAGACCAGGTGAGCGTAACAGCATATGACTCCATTCCTGAGGAGCACAAGTACTTCACGAAGACTGCCACAATAATGACGACTATATTTATTCCAGGGATCCAAAGAGTGGCAAACGCCAAGTGGTTACAAATCACTAAGTGGGAACCTTTACATACAATCAATGCTTTCCATAAACGGATTCAAAGCCATTAAGGAAGATTTGAGGGCCATATGACTGATGACCCTCCAGAACCAATATGTCCTTGATATGATCAAAGCAATGGTAGGAGGAGTGTGTGTCAAAATCGGGCCATCATGTTGCACATTCACACCTTCTCACGATAAACAAAATGGGACCTTGAGAGAGGCCATAGCGTTGTTGACAGACCTGCATAACAAGATAGAAGACGAGACGGATGACATTGAAGAGGACAGTTGATTTGCCTACTTGTTCTCATGGATTCCCCAGTGGTTGGTGAATATATTCAAAATCCTTGGAGTAATATTGGTGCTGGTGATGTTTGGATTCTGTGTAGTCAGGATAGTGATTCCCAATGCAAGAAAACAGCAAAGAAAGTGGTGGGAATGAAGATCATGATCGATATCAAACCTGAAACTAACGCCGAGGAGCTGACTGATGAAGCTGTCAGGAAGTACATAGAGGCCAGCATTGTAGCACCTGAAGGAACAAAGTTCCTGCATCTGAAGAATCATAAGAAGTACATGGAATGATGGGTCTATTGTACCCTGAATGGACAATGTAACTACATGCCCTGGAGTGTAGATGAACATGTCAAATGCCGGCACCCTGAGGTGGGTGATGAGGATATGGACACCAAAGAAACACTTCTTCAAGAGAAAATATCAAGGTGTGGAAACAATAGAGAAGGTGGCCAAGACTCAACCAGAGGGGGGAATGTAGAAGAGCAGCTGCATACCTCTACAGGAAACCCAGCCCCCTTACCTCCCATATGTCAGAAGCCTGAGATTGTGCTGTGTTTGACACCAGCAGTTGTGCTTATACTGCAGCTATATTCAAAAGAAGATACCCATTGATACAACCCTATCGAATGCACCCTTGAAGGAATGACAATCTGAGGTAGGAACTAGCTGAAGGAATTTGAGTAAAGAAACAGAGAAAGAAGCCTGTGAATTCATAGGAGAATATAAACAATGTTTTGGGATACTGGCTGAAGAGAATGTATGGATCCTACAGAAATTAATGATAAAGTAAGGAGTCAAGTGAACTTTCAAATATGAAAAAGAAGATTACACGTGCACCAAGTGCTTCGGAGAATCAACCGTTCAATAATTGTACAGACGCTGAAATGCAAGATGGACTAAGTCATCATAGAAGCTGGCCATATGTAGTGAATAGAATGCAGGCGAAGTGCCACTGTGTAGAAGGTGCACATCGGTATCATGAAGTTAGTAAGCCAGAATCCATGAAGAAGAAAGGGAAAATTCTGTCGCAGTGAAAATAAGCTAAATAGTGAAGCTGCACGGCGAGGTTGTCTGGCATGAAGTCAAGACTGAAACAGCCATGGTTGGCTATCTGTTCTAGAAAGGAGTGAACGTGCAAAGGATGAATCATCTCTTGTGAAGATGCATAGAAAGAAACTAAGAATGCCAAGTTTTATTCTATTAAGACATTTAAAACCTGCAAAATGGACCACGTCTCCTATCACGTGAGCCAAGAATGAAAATAGTGTCGAACTTGGAGTGCTAGAACAACGATAGTGAGTGCCTGCACTCCCATGTATTCTCAGAGACAAGGATACATTGCAAGGCCAAGTTCAAAGACAATCTTCAAGCAGAAAGCTTGGGTGAAGAGAGATGCTGAGCTAATTGAGTAGGGAGGTAGAGTCTGGCCCCATCTCCTTGCATCTCGTTCTGGGCTTATGTTCTGCTAAATGAAATGAATGTTCCAGACATGGCACAGGCATGCCATCCAATTGTAGTGGTTCATATAATGAAGGACCTTGTAGTTTGGAGACCAATGAGAAACCATGTACTTAATGTTTTTGAAGATGACATGTTTTAGAGGTAGGCATACATTGTCCACCTGACAGTGGGCAGCCAATTACAATCCTAGTTCCTATATAATGTGTACTGAGATGTTCCACTTAAGCCTATCCCGATCCCCAGTAGGATTTTCATTATTTGCCACGTAGTATGATGCCACCTCTGACGTATTTTGAGAATATAACCTTGTTTTTTTTAAAAGATCATTGAGAAAAATCTAGCATACATCCGTTGTTGTTCATTGTAACTCCCTATTTTAGATAATTGATCATAAAACAGTACTTTGCCATCTCCCTGAGTTGGTTTAGTTATTTGGACCAAGAGTTATTCTGTGAACCCATCCATGGATGCACGTTCCTAAAGGGCCATAAGATCAGACGTGTAACAATTGCTTTATTTCATCCCCATACAGCACAAGAGCTCAGAGTGTAATTATTGCCAAAGATCACAAGGACACAATGTAATATGTATGTCTATTTCCAAGTATTATCTTTCTCCACATGGAATGCATGAACTACGTATATATGTTGATTGGCCAGATTGTACAGCTGCACTGCAATGAATCTCACAATCTCCAAGTGCTGATTACTTCCCTTTCTTCATTACACAACCTCTGAATATACTATTTGATCAAGACCCCAAGTCAGCAACAATAACCCACCTTCCCCAAAACCTTCTTATTGTAACACCTGTCATGCTGTGCTTTAAATGAAATGCAAAATCATTAAATCAGGTCTTAAGAGTACAGTATTGTCCTGTTGTCTAATTCATTGATAACCAATGTTATGTTGTGTGTCAACTTATATCATGCAGCTTTATAATGACAACATCAAAAGTCATTTCTAATTTGTTGAACAATTGTTGTATACAGGGAAGTAATTGGTGTCTACTGAAGCCACATTCATGCACTGGTATTGTCTTTTAGGTTAAAACTAAT
Source organism: Ambystoma mexicanum (assembly GCF_040938575.1). Classification (NCBI taxonomy): domain Eukaryota; kingdom Metazoa; phylum Chordata; class Amphibia; order Caudata; family Ambystomatidae; genus Ambystoma; species Ambystoma mexicanum. The sequence goes on from NC_090937.1 coordinate 437,211,074, forward strand.
ACTGCCTACTTAGAATGAAATGTTTGTATATGTTCAGCTGGTGATTTTGTTTCTATTCCGTGTATTAAAATAGACACTTAAATAATGAAGAGGTGTCAACCAATACAGATTCCTGTCTTTCTTACTTTGCTCCCAAAGATTGGAGATCAACCATCTTCAGCAGACCAGACTTCATTGTAAAACTCCAGTGGCTTGGTTGGGCATCAGTTACACCCTGAGGAGCACCATTGAATTTCACTATCCTGTGAAAGCACGAATCTGTATTGAAAATGTTCTCCTATAATATAATGCAAAATATTGAATTCACTATAATTTGTTGTAACAGCACCTGTCCTCAAGAGCTGAAACATTGGCCAATACACAAATCTCCTGTGACCACACTGTGAGATCTATTGTCTCATCAAGTGCCCTCTGCTTCATTTATTTCTTGTGTCCCTTTGCTAATGTGCCTAAAAAGAAAGAACCCGCACCTGTAGATGGTGAGTCACTAAAAAATAAACACTCTTCCCAAGCACACGGTTTTACCCAAGCCGAGTTCATGCTGACATAAAATGTGCAGGCTGGTGTCATAGGCAATGCAGAATATAACTAATCTCATGGGTGGAATTGGTGACGGGAAAAAGCGAGTGAGGGCTAACAGTTTCGAGTTCATGTTATTTGCCACGTTTGGAACCCCATGGCCATCCAACATCAATTGTATTTACTTTTTTATTTTATTTGCTTTTGTAAAATTAAAGCTTATTCCACAAATAATAGAAACAGAAACGCTCAACACTTCTTCATATTTTAATTATGCCTTAGGCAATACATCAGAGTTGTTGTCTGTCTCCCTATAAGTGTTCCCAGGTGTGGGACTTATCTCTCCCCTTAGTGGTCACTAAAGATCGGATTGCCTACTCTAATGCAGGCAGCTTAAAGCCTCACTACTCCATTTGATGTCGTGCAGAATTTTGCACAGGTGCTGTGGTAAGTCAGAGATCGGAGATGGACAAGAAGACATGTTTTGCAAAAGAGTGGTTTTATTAACAGAAAGAATACCTCATCTATCCCTACCTCTATGATGAATTACCTACGTCTCAAAGAAAGAAAAAAACAGGTGCTCACCAGGATGTCTCACAACTATTCTAAGCTAATATCTGACCCTACCACTATAACAACAGGACAACATAAATTAAGCCTGGGAAACCGATACTTCCCCCTCTTGATTGGCTAGTGGTTGTTGACTTTCTGACCCCGAACCAAAAGAGTAATCATTGTTCTCTCTCAGGCCCTAGGACTGTTGCTGTAATTAAAGGCCTTTTAGTCTAGCTCTTTTCCTGTCGATGTTGGTCCAGGCCCCACCCAAATGTAAATTTTCCTCTCAGTAATTCAAGTGTCTTTTAGTATTTCTCTTTTCCTTTAGGAGGTTGGCCTGGGACCCCACCCAAATGTTCATTTTCCTCTCAGCCAATTGACCTGGGTGGTCAGTTCAAATATTTCAGACCCTAGGCTTTGACAGTGTCTTTAGGTGTATTCTCCTCATTGGAAACAGCAGGCTGTGATGGTTTGGAAATGCATGTATTCTCTCTGATGAAAATTGCTCTTCCCCTCGCTCAGGTATGTTGTGTCTTAACCCTGCTTAGCCTACCAAGCTCTTCAGCACTTCTTCGTTCATTGAATTTCTTATCCCCCTTGTGGGTTTTCTTTTTTTGTATCCCAGCATGGGCTATGTGGCTTCTCAGCCTTACTTTAGTTATTGGTTTTCACACACCCTCCTGTGGTCTCTTGTTGCTGAGCATTTTATGGGCTATGTGGCTTCTCAGCCTTACTTCGGTTATTGGTTATCTCACCCCCTTGTGGGGTCTCTTGTTGCTCAGCCCAGTGTGGGCTCCTGCACCTGTTTGTAACACTCATTTCTCTGTCTGCTCTATTGTTCTAATGTAGTACTGAGCAGACCAGCCACTGGACTATGTAGTGTGAGTGAGACCTGAACAACAGCATATGTACAATGGTGTCTGTTTGTTTCCAGAAAGGCTCCCTAACATCTGGTGGCAAACAATCTCTGAACTACTTACCTAATGAGCCCATGGCACATAGAATGTTGGGATGAGGAGAGAGACCATGGGAGACCCTCATTATACTCAACCCGGTTATTTCTCCTTTGTGCTGTTGGGTGTAATTGGTTCCCAGAGTCCTCCCATCTTCCACAGATGTTCTCATAAATATGGTTCAATCACATACCTTTTCCCTGGAAATGTGGTGAGGCAAGGAGGTTAGGTACTCAGCTCGGTTGGTGCACGATTTGTTACCTCATGCAGTTGGGATCAGCAACTAATAAGGGCAGAAAATACACTCTTTAGATACAGTGGAGGCATCACCAAATGTTGACATAGTTATGGTGATGGCACAGTTAGACCACTTGTACAACTCCACAAGTCCCAGACCAGGGAAGCTGCCTTAGATGGCATTGAACTTTGGGGTAATTTCGAAATGTAGCAAGCTCGGGACAACCGAAATTTGTTTCCTGAAGAAAAACGTGTGGCCTACACCATGGAAATCCACAGTCTTAGTCCATGAGAAAAAAGTCCTACCTGCCATTGAGGATGTTGTGGCTCTTGTGCCTGTGCAGTATTGGATTAGACTGTGGAGCGGAGAAGCCAACCAGGGGGCTATTCTGTGAGGTGGTTTTTACATGTTAAAAGATGGTTACACGAGTTGGCCATAATGACCTCTGGCATTTCTCGTCCAGCATCAAGGCTAACGACAAGATGAGAGTCAAAGCAGACTACTGGCAGAAAATTGACTGTGACCACCAGAGCACTGCCTTGACCTCTCCTTCTATTAGAATCTTCTGGCAAGAGTTGCCGGGAATTTGAAATATGAAATATACCTGGATTCTATGAGGCCAATGTTTTGACACTGGCTATATCTAAAAATCAGGTTTGGTATATTACCAGTAGCTGCAGTAACATAATGCTTGGAATGTTAATGAAAAGGACACATGTCTTTATTGCGATGATTGGCTTGAATCTCTAGAACAGCTCCTTCTGGTTTGCCAAGGGTATACTTGGATCCAAGATTTTGCGAGTTTGCTATTAACTTGCCCAGAGAAGTCATGCTATTTTGTAGAAGGAGTGATGATGGTCCTACTGTTTTCTCAGTAGCGAAAAATGTTTTTAGAGCCTGGCTGAAAAGATCTGCATATTTAAAATTGCTTGCATTCTAGAAAGACCTTTCCTGGCCTAATGATGAACTCAGTATGTTCGCAGATGATAGTGCCCGTTTTTATACTGTTGTTTTCAGTGTTATGTAGTCGTATTTTTAGCTTGATTCTTATGGGATTGTTTAGATTGTATTTTTAACGATTTGTATAATGTAATCTGTATTGTATGTACTTTTTTTTGTTTTGTGCTGACATTTATGGTGCACTGCCGAAATAAAATGTATTTGACTGACTCAGCTCGGTTTTACCTTCTTTCATTTTCTAGGAATCCCACACAATTCAATTGTACTTCATTGACTCTGCTAGACTTACATTTGTCACTAATTTCCCAATGCTCTAAGTATGATGATAAGCCTGCTGGAAATCTCTGTTGCACACAAAGGAACCATGAAGGCAACGCCTCCTCAACTGAAAAAAAGCGTGACGTCAATGCTGGAACTACAAAAGGTGACAGATGCCTCAATCTGGCAATGCGGTGGCCTTACAAATTGGCAGCTAATGCACAAGGTACAGTTCCGATGTTAATTGGATTGGGATGGTCCAGGTGGGAGGACCCCGATGAGTGTACAGTTAACACCAATACCTTCTCTTATTTCATAACACTACTGCATACCTGCACCAGACGTACCCAACTCAATACAGGAGCCAGCCTCTCCCAACACTGTCAATCTCATTTCTCCCCCATTGGAGTTTCAATGCATTGTTTCATCCGCAGTTCACACAAACGCCTGGTCAGGCGTTTGTCGAACCCACATCCTCCCTAAAAGTAGAAAAGCAGGTAAGTTGCGACAACGTACTAGTGTGACAGCCTTACTCTCCTCCATCTGGAGTATGCTGGTCTGTTTTGTGAAATTCCTGTATATAGGCACCTGGTGTAGTCAAGTGAGGATAAAGAAATCCCCCATATTAGATGCTAGCGGCACCACCCGGTGTTGCCCGGGTATGCACGTTGGGGTCTGCTGTAGCCTTGTGTATGTTTCATTGTGTCATAACTTCCTATTTTTGAAAAATCAAAAAATCGTCAATCTCCCAAAATCACCTATACTGCTAGTACAAGGTCGGACCACGCTCCACCCCTGTGCAGGGCAAATGGTTGGAGTTGGTCAAATATCGCTACAGCCAGTACACCCAGACTGGTTTGCCGATCTTGTGTCCTAACTTCCTATTTTTGGAATAGTCTCAAAATCGTCAATCTCCCGAAATCTCCTATACTTATAGCACAGGGCCGGACACTGCCCTGTGCAGGGTGAATGGGTGGAGTTGGTCAAATTTCACTATCGCCAGTGCACCCCAGAAAGGTATACCGACCTCGAGCCAATATTTAAGCCCACCAACTGTTGTGGGGCTGGATCCAATCCTCAGCATACAAACACACTTTCACAAATATATATATAGATTCTTTATGCATGATTGAAAGGGAAGTGGAACCAAACCTTTAGGGGAATGTTAGTGGAACTTCAGGTCTTGCCACTTGATTTTTCCATTCCTCAAAGGAAAAGGTGCAGTTCATAATGACCCAGCCTTCCGTATATACTTTACAGGTACAGGACTTGTCCTAAATCAATCTGTCAAAATGAATGGTAGAACATCTCTGGGGCCGAAGGGCTACCGTCATATCTACAGTGATGGTAAGCATATCAGCCAATATACATTCCTATTTTAAAACAGTAGGGCTAGATGTGTTTCCTGGGAAAGGTCTATACCTTTCTCTCCATTCTCCCCCCGCTCCATGTTCACAGCCAACTGTGTTTTGACACCATACGTCTGATACTCCGGACCTTAGTAGTGCATATACTGAGTGGGTGTACGTATGTCCTTCCCACTTCTCCCATTCCCTATTCCCTTCATCCCAAACCCCACCAATGTGCAGAATAGATGCCACTCTCTTCACCCAACTCTGCACAAAACTGACGACATCCACTTAACCTCTGGTGCCATGCGCATGTGTGTGATGAAAGCCCTGTTGAACTACCCTTGACATTGGCCCGGTCTATGTGGAATGAACGGGCACCAGGCAGTCCCTGGACTTCCCACTGTTGGAGTGTGTATTACATGGATTGGGGAGTGCCTCTGGTAATGCATCAGCCTTCAGAGTGAGTCACCAGTGAGGGAGCAAAATGGCAAATACCAGCTCCCATTTTGGACAATAGCTACATTGGTGACCTCCCCCTCCCAGTGGAAGGTAGCTATGATCCCTTCACATAGAATAGTGGCCATTGATATTGGTAAAGGCATGCTCCATGAGTTGTCAATGGTCATTCTGGTTTTGCCACATAGCCATGAGCATCCGCTTCCGATAGGGGTGATGGTAATTTTCCAAATAACTGCCACTAGAATTAGAGTGTATCATGCATTAGGAAGAACATTTTGGCATGGAACAAGTGGACACTTACTGCCTCACTGTCAAAGACAGAGATATAGGATGGCCTGGGGTGTGACACTGTGACAGAAGTAGATACTGATCTCCACTCCATAGTGACCAGGGTTGACAGTTTTAGGCCTAACCCAGCCTGTTGATATGGCTTGGTTGTGCCCACTATGCTCTAGCTTCAAGCTGTAGATGGATAATCTTTTCACCTAGGAATGATTGTAACATTCTAGCACTCTCTGCGCCGGCTACAAAAACAAAGCATCAGTACTAAGATGGCCCCATTCCCTCTGGTCAGTACTGGTGGTTGCCATGAATGATCAAAAGCCATCTGTGGTGGGGATGTGTTAGAAAGATAATCTAAGGATATTGGTGGATGTGTTATGGTAGGGTACCAATAGTGCAAAAAGTACAAGGCATGTCAATTTCAGTGTGCAGTGGCATTACCATACATGTCTGTACACCTGGACATTAGGTGGTGTGAGGCTGGGGTTTGTGGCGAATCCAGTTGTTTCATCGCCATGTGATGGGTACAATTACATGCACACTGACACTGATATCCATATTCTCAGCAGATGTGCGCTGCTGCAGTGATTCGGCCTCCTCTAGGGCTACACATGTTTAAGATGAATGATGCCCATGTGTGTGAATATTTGGATGCGAGAAAGCTGAAAATCTTCCTTCCCACATGTGATGGCATTGCCATAGGGAAATATTAGGCACAGATGATAGCCAGTCCAACCCATTAATTGATATGACATGTTTCTTTAACTCTACTATGTGTACATGTTGAAAATTACAGGCTTTGAGTGAGGGTGGTGATCACTGTATCATGGAGAATGGAGATGTATGCAGTGGTGTCTGGTGTGACCAAAGCAACACAGGTGTGCATTCCATGTCCTCTTGCAGAGACCCCGCCAATCAAAATGTACTTGTGTGTTCTGTCAAACACTTTCAGGTTTAGAAGTGAGGGCCTTGTGTGTGTGTGTGTGTCTGTGGGTTGTACACATTCTGATGCCGTATGTGTGTTTGGGTATGCACACGAGTGCATGTGCGAGTGTGATGCACACATTCCGATGCCATGTGTGAATAGTGAGCATGTTGTTCCGGCACAAATAAAAAGGATGCGCTAACGCCTTCTTTCCTTTGTGCCAGAAAAACGTTTGAGTATCAGGCATATGTCTGACCCATTATATAGATTCATTTTAGTCCAATTCGATTTTGATCATCGTTCCTAGACGATGGTAGTTTTTCTATGGGTGAAACATGAAAAATGTGTTTACACACACACACACTAACACACACACACACACACACACACACACACACACCACTGCTCTCCCTCCCCACACACCCATTTGCTAATTAGGCTGCAAACTTTAATTAACAAACAAAGCAATGAAATACAGATGAGGCAAAGATATGGCAGCTGGTTTTTCTGACTGACATCCCCCTATGAAAAAAAAATCACATCTTAGCTGGGGTGATGTGCTGAACCTCTTAAAATTCACGGTGCTTTGCACCTCAAAGTCTTATTATCTCGTGCGCCTTGCTTTTATTATGAAGAATTGCTCGGTACAAGTTTCATATCCGAACAGCGTAATAAGCAGTAACTCACCGAATACAGCACATTTTCAGCAAGGCCAAAATTGTCAACATTTTGTTCAGCAAATTGCAGAAATACTAAAAAATGTCTGCAATTTGGCAGAAATGCAGAAACATAATTACAAACCACTGCAAGGGTGCCAGAAACAAACAGCTGTTTTATTATTCCTGGCTTTTCAAGCGTTACATCAAGGTATGAAAATGGGCAAATTATATAGCGAAGCTGCATTTAGAATTCACCATTTCCTAGCTAGCTAGTTCCAAAAATAAAACATTAATATACAGTACAAGAGAACACCAAAAGTTGTTTTGTTCTGTACAATGGCCTCCTAATTACCAAACACAAAGAGAAGTATGCAAAGCTCCAAAAAACTTTTTTTTAAGCAAACGGATTTTGTGCCAATTTACAAAGCATGTTTTCCATGCAGTTGCGCATAGCGTCAATTGCACCAAAAGAAGCTGTTTCCTTTCGGAAAGGACACATTTGTGCATCATAGAATCTGAAAATTCGGTTGCCCTTTCTCTGAGTGCAATGTAGCGAATTAGGTGGTTTAAGGGGAGTTGCCGTGCATTTTAGAAGTGCAACACAATCCACAAACAGGATATGCTGTGAAATGCATGAAAAAGGACAGCACCCCCATAAAGTGTGGACTAGACACAGGGGTGTGTAATGCATACACCTTTCTCAACGTTCTGATTTAAGCCAGGCCAGCAGTCGGATGAACAGCTTCTGTTCTGGTTGCATTTTGATGCCTCAAGCGGTGATGGATATCTTTTTTTTTTTTTGTTTGTTTTTCTATGAAGGCCATTTATTGGTCAGTCATAGTGAGAGCTACCAGCACGCAATTGGTTGCTGGGACCCGATAGTAAATCAGAGTTGACATTGGTTATAGGTGTTAGGAGGCAGGGTATTTATTTTAAAAATAATGGGTGGAACTGATCTATTTTACAGCCCACCTTTCAGTAAGATTGGGTTAAAATAACATAAAACGTACATTTGTTTTTGTAGGAGAAAACATAAAGAATGTAGATATCAGGTCAACAAGAGCCCACAAGACCATTTTGCAACACGTTTTTCAAGATGGCTGTCTTCAAATAAAAACCATGAGACCTTTCTCGAGAAGGTGTGCCAGGATTAACCATAGAACATATGTTCATCTTGTCATTGCACAAAAACATATGCAAGCATTGCTTTGCAAAACACATTTTCATGCTGTCTGTGGCCAACAACATGTAACCAGCTTTGCCCAGTAAAGTACATTATTATGGTGCCGGTGGACAGCTATGTATTCCAGTATTACCATGGTAAAAACATTTTCAAGCTGACTGTGCCCAATATAAGAAAATCCAAAAGGTGATGGCTGGAAGGTTTAGATTTAATCTTGACCAAGGGCAGAGCTCTGGGCAACCCTCCAGACCATTGCTTTTCAGCCTGCCAAGCCATTACAGAAGGGGAAATACCATATGTAAATCAGGCTTGGTCCCACCACAAAAGGGGCAGTCCAGCTCGGATTGCTAGGTCAAATCCCTTCTTCATGAGACCACAAGCATCCCTCGACATATGTTGGCCTCATTGGGCATCTGCAGTGAGGAGTAGCTTGATTCCCTAGGCCCAGCCATCTGAGGGCCCACGTCGGGGCATAGCCGTTCCACTCAGTGTGACATAAGCAAAAGCAAAAGAAGATGGCGGAAAGCTTTAGAATTAATCTTAACCATGGGCATAGCAATGGCCAACTCTCCAAACCATCGTTTTTCACCCTGCCAAGCCACTACAGAGGCCAAAACATGTTTGGAGATGCTTGTGGTCTTGTGCAGAAGGGACGATGGTCTGGAGTGTTGCCTAGAGCGATGACAGAGGTAAAGATGAATTCTAAACCTTCCAGCCATCACCTCTTTTGTTTTGGTTATGTCACCCTGAATGCCACGGGTATTCCGAGATGTGGGTCCGGTACCTGCTGGGCCTAGAGACCCAAGCTACTTATCACTGATGACGTTTGATGAGTCCAAAACATGTTCAGGGATGTTTGCGCTCTCGTGCAAAAGAGATGTGGCCTAGCAGTTCAGGCTGGAATGCCCCTTTTGGTGTGGGACCACACCTGATTTGCATATGGTCTTTTCCCTTTATGTAATGGCTTGGCAGGTGAAGAACAATTGTCTGGAGGGTGCAAAAGGTAAGGCCAGAGGACAAGATTAATTCTAAACCTTCCAGCCATCACTTCTTTTTATTTCCTGTGTCCAAAATAAACCAGCACACATCTGTAATTACAGAATGTCATGCTTATGAAGCTCAAAATATGCCAGCATACCACAGTAGAAACATGTTTTCACGCTGGCTGCATTCATAGAAAAAACATGAGGCCTGGCTCTACATTATATTCTAGCATTGTCCCGTAAAACATATGATCATTCTGACAGTGCCCCACAATATACGTCAGAATAGATACCAGCATGCCACTGTAAGAAGATATTGTCACGCTGGCAGAACCCAGTATATGCCAGCATAATACTGTAAGAACACATTTTCATGCCTGCTGTTCCCAAAGGAAAAAAGCATGAGGCCTATCTCAATGAAATAGGCATGGATTGCCCTAACAAATATATTTGATGCTACCAGCGCCCCACAGTATATGCCATAATTGCCACTGAAAAAACATTGTCATTCTGGCTCTGCCCAATATATACAAATATGCCACTGTAGGAACACTTTTTCATGCTGACTCACCCTAACAGAATACAGCATGGCACTGTAAGTACATTTTTTCATGCTGGCTGTGTGTGTCAAAAGAAGAATCATGAGGCCTGTGTCAATAAAATATGCCAGCTTTACCCTGTGAAGCACATGTTGTGCCTTCGGTGACCAACAACATATGCCAGCATATCTTTTAAAGCACATGTTTATGTCGTCATTGCCCAACAATATATTGCATTATTGAAAAAATTCCATGACCGTTCTGTCTGACACATATCATCATGCCACTGTCAGAACACATTTTCATGTTGGGTGTGCCAAGTAAAACCGTGATGCCTGTCACAAGCATATATGCAAGAATACCTTATAAAAACACAATTGATGCTGCTTGTGCCCAACAATTTGTGCAGCCTTGTACTGTAAATCTCATTATCAAACTAAAAACATGCTCACACTGCCTGTTCCCAATAAGCAGTGTCATGTGAATCTTTATTATGATTACTGTGCCCAATATATGCCAGTAATTCCACTCTATGAGCACGCCTATTTTGCTGGCGATGACAAATATATGACAGTATTGTCATATGCAGAGACCCTCCAGCAGTCTTTTCTTTCTTCTTTTAATTTGGTTCAGTAACTCACACCCACTGAAAAGTAGAAGAGCCACTTCCTTAGAGCAGCGATGGCACACATCAAGGACAAGAGTATGCTGGACCAGGGCCTCACAGTGCCTTCTAGGCACAGCAGTCCTCTTCACATACATGTCACTTAAGCTGCCTACACCTGGCTGTTTAGTGGACAGCGGACACCTGTATTTAGCCATGAAGCTGCACCATTGTTGACTATTGCAATAGTGGCATTTCAATAGTCTGGCTTCCTCTGTAACTGTGTCGCGTTGTAATAGGGAAAGCAGTTTACTGCCTTGACTGTCACCATAACGCTGCAAGCAGACTACAAGTCCCTGGTTGCTTGAAGTCTTTAAGCAGTATTGCCAGGCGCATCAGCGCCAGCGAGTGAGGACACGCCGATAGCTGGTCTGCACTAGTCTGCGATAGTGCATGTGAACACAAGCATCCTGTTATACCCTGCCTGCTTCCGAGCCAGTTGTAAGCCATTATAAGACTACACTTATTGAAATAGACATTGATCGTCCCTTGTGAACCATGGAATTACATCCTGATGTAGTTTTCCTGTAAAAACAAAGAGGTGATGGCTGGAAGGTTTAGAATTAATCTTAACCACTGGCAATGCTCTGGGCAACCCTCCAGACCACCGTTCTTCGCCTGCCAAGCCATTACAGAAGGGAAAGACCATATGCAAATCAGGCTTGGCCCCACCCCAAAAGGGGCGGTCCAGCCCGAACTGCTAGGCCACATCCCTTCTGCACGAGACCACAAGCATCCCCAAACATGTTTCGCCCTTGTTGGGGCTCATCAGTGAGGAGTAGCTTGGGTCTCTAGGCCCAGCAGGCACGGGACCCACGTCTGGGCATACCCGTCCCACTCGGGGTGACATAGCAAAAACAAAGAGGTGATGGCTGGAAGGTTTAGAATTAATCTTAACCACTGGCAATGCTCTGGGCAACCCTCCAGACCACCGTTCTTCGCCTGCCAAGCCATTACAGAAGGGAAAGACCATATGCAAATCAGGCTTGGCCCCACCCCAAAAGGGGCGGTCCAGCCCAAACTGCTAGGCCACATCCCTTCTGCACGAGACCACAAGCATCCCCAAACATGTTTCGCCCTTGTTGGGGCTCATCAGTGAGGAGTAGCTTGGGTCTCTAGGCCCAGCAGGCACGGGACCCACGTCTGGGCATACCCGTTCCACTCGGGGTGACATAGCAAAAACAAAGAGGTGATGGCTGGAAGGTTTAGAATTAATCTTAACCACTGGCAATGCTCTGGGCAACCCTCCAGACCACCGTTCTTCGCCTGCCAAGCCATTACAGAAGGGAAAGACCATATGCAAATCAGGCTTGGCCCCACCCCAAAAGGGGCGGTCCAGCCCGAACTGCTAGGCCACATCCCTTCTGCACGAGACCACAAGCATCCCCAAACATGTTTCGCCCTTGTTGGGGCTCATCAGTGAGGAGTAGCTTGGGTCTCTAGGCCCAGCAGGCACGGGACCCACGTCTGGGCATACCCGTCCCACTCGGGGTGACATAGCAAAAACAAAGAGGTGATGGCTGGAAGGTTTAGAATTAATCTTAACCACTGGCAATGCTCTGGGCAACCCTCCAGACCACCGTTCTTTGCCTGCCAAGCCATTACAGAAGGGAAAGACCATATGCAAATCAGGCTTGGCCCCACCCCAAAAGGGGCGGTCCAGCCCGAACTGCTGGGCCACATCCCTTCTGCACGAGACCACAAGCATCCCCAAACATGTTTCGCCCTTGTTGGGGCTCATCAGTGAGGAGTAGCTTGGGTCTCTAGGCCCAGCAGGCACGGGACCCACGTCTGGGCATACCCGTCCCACTCGGGGTGACATAGCAAAAACAAAGAGGTGATGGCTGGAAGGTTTAGAATTAATCTTAACCACTGGCAATGCTCTGGGCAACCCTCCAGACCACCGTTCTTCGCCTGCCAAGCCATTACAGAAGGGAAAGACCATATGCAAATCAGGCTTGGCCCCACCCCAAAAGGGGCGGTCCAGCCCGAACTGCTAGGCCACATCCCTTCTGCACGAGACCACAAGCATCCCCAAACATGTTTCGCCCTTGTTGGGGCTCATCAGTGAGGAGTAGCTTGGGTCTCTAGGCCCAGCAGGCACGGGACCCACGTCTGGGCATACCCGTCCCACTCGGGGTGACATAGCAAAAACAAAGAGGTGATGGCTGGAAGGTTTAGAATTAATCTTAACCACTGGCAATGCTCTGGGCAACCCTCCAGACCACCGTTCTTCGCCTGCCAAGCCATTACAGAAGGGAAAGACCATATGCAAATCAGGCTTGGCCCCACCCCAAAAGGGGCGGTCCAGCCCGAACTGCTAGGCCACATCCCTTCTGCACGAGACCACAAGCATCCCCAAACATGTTTCGCCCTTGTTGGGGCTCATCAGTGAGGAGTAGCTTGGGTCTCTAGGCCCAGCAGGCACGGGACCCACGTCTGGGCATACCCGTCCCACTCGGGGTGACATAGCAAAAACAAAGAGGTGATGGCTGGAAGGTTTAGAATTAATCTTAACCACTGGCAATGCTCTGGGCAACCCTCCAGACCACCGTTCTTCGCCTGCCAAGCCATTACAGAAGGGAAAGACCATATGCAAATCAGGCTTGGCCCCACCCCAAAAGGGGCGGTCCAGCCCAAACTGCTAGGCCACATCCCTTCTGCACGAGACCACAAGCATCCCCAAACATGTTTCGCCCTTGTTGGGGCTCATCAGTGAGGAGTAGCTTGGGTCTCTAGGCCCAGCAGGCACGGGACCCACGTCTGGGCATACCCGTCCCACTCGGGGTGACATAGCAAAAACAAAGAGGTGATGGCTGGAAGGTTTAGAATTAATCTTAACCACTGGCAATGCTCTGGGCAACCCTCCAGACCACCGTTCTTCGCCTGCCAAGCCATTACAGAAGGGAAAGACCATATGCAAATCAGGCTTGGCCCCACCCCAAAAGGGGCGGTCCAGCCCGAACTGCTAGGCCACATCCCTTCTGCACGAGACCACAAGCATCCCCAAACATGTTTCGCCCTTGTTGGGGCTCATCAGTGAGGAGTAGCTTGGGTCTCTAGGCCCAGCAGGCACGGGACCCACGTCTGGGCATACCCGTCCCACTCGGGGTGACATAGCAAAAACAAAGAGGTGATGGCTGGAAGGTTTAGAATTAATCTTAACCACTGGCAATGCTCTGGGCAACCCTCCAGACCACCGTTCTTCGCCTGCCAAGCCATTACAGAAGGGAAAGACCATATGCAAATCAGGCTTGGCCCCACCCCAAAAGGGGCGGTCCAGCCCGAACTGCTAGGCCACATCCCTTCTGCACGAGACCACAAGCATCCCCAAACATGTTTCGCCCTTGTTGGGGCTCATCAGTGAGGAGTAGCTTGGGTCTCTAGGCCCAGCAGGCACGGGACCCACGTCTGGGCATACCCGTCCCACTCGGGGTGACATAGCAAAAACAAAGAGGTGATGGCTGGAAGGTTTAGAATTAATCTTAACCACTGGCAATGCTCTGGGCAACCCTCCAGACCACCGTTCTTCGCCTGCCAAGCCATTACAGAAGGGAAAGACCATATGCAAATCAGGCTTGGCCCCACCCCAAAAGGGGCGGTCCAGCCCGAACTGCTAGGCCACATCCCTTCTGCACGAGACCACAAGCATCCCCAAACATGTTTCGCCCTTGTTGGGGCTCATCAGTGAGGAGTAGCTTGGGTCTCTAGGCCCAGCAGGCACGGGACCCACGTCTGGGCATACCCGTCCCACTCGGGGTGACATAGCAAAAACAAAGAGGTGATGGCTGGAAGGTTTAGAATTAATCTTAACCACTGGCAATGCTCTGGGCAACCCTCCAGACCACCGTTCTTCGCCTGCCAACTGACAGCTCAGAAAGTCTGCTGAGAGTCATTTAATGCAAAACTTTGTGGACATGTGGCACGCGGATCACTTAACTGGTTCTAGGAACCATTCTAGAGACAATGTTAACAGAGAACACACCCCGCTTCCAATGCAGTTTTCTCCTAATATTGTCTTGGAACCTATTAAGGTTTAGGGTTGCTTTGAGACCCCAAGAGAAACTACTTCATTAGTCAGGAGTATGAAGGAAAGTACCAAATGGATAGACTTTCAATAATGCCCTCAACAATTACTACTAATCGTCAGGGGGTTGAACAAGGGTTGCCCTCCCAAAGAACTGAACCTCGCAATGGAAATACTACTAATTGTTACACGACAACAGTCTTTATTAGTAAGGACGATAGGCTGGACAGGGAGGAAATGCACAATACATCCACAGGTAATAACGTCACAGATCCCAATTTCATGAAACTATCCTTATTAAATACAGCCTTACTTCCCAAACATCCAATAGATATACTTTACGGAGACATTGATATTATATACACAACGAAAACATGGTTACAGACGTCAAATGGCCCCAAAATTGAGCAGGCAATGGCTCCCGGTTATGACTTCTTCGGTAAAAATCGACTAGAGGGTACTGGAGGGGGCTTAGCAATATTGTGTAAAATAAATATTGGTATTTTCTAAACTAATATTGAGTGTGAGGTGTGCGAAATCATCCATGCAAAAATCTCACCCAATAATAACAATAGTGTTGACTATGTTTTGGTCTTTCGTCCTCCCATGGAAATGCCTTTATTTAATGAGAACCTAAGCCAGCTCCTAACCCTTTTGCACAAACCTAATTGTGCTACTATCATGCTGGGTGATCTGAATAGGTGAAGGGGAGATCTTACGGATAAGGAAGTTATTCACCTGGAACGACATTAAAAATGACATGTGTATACACATTCATACCTCTGAAGCCACCCAACATAAAGGTCATACCATGGATTGGGTCTCCTCTAGGAACATCAATGTTTTGACAGTTAAAACTAAACCTTGAATTTGGTCAGACCATTATTTTATTGAATGTAGTATACAGTACACAGATACTAGGCAAACTGCATCAACTTCATAATCATCCTAGGCAAGTTCATAGCAGAGAACTAAAAAAAAAATAAACCTGAATAATTGCCTAGAAATGATTATGAAGTCTTCCTCAGATCAGGATTCCCCAAGTAAGCTAGCAGAAAAATACAGATCCCACATAAAATCACTCCTACACAGAGTTGCCCCAATTAAAGCCAAGGCCATTTGAGACTGCTTAAATCATCAGAGCGGGTTTATAACAGAATGAACTACTCTTAAAAAATCAAAAAGACAGGCTGAACGAACCTGGGAGAAAAATAAAACACATGTAAATAAAAGGGTGAGGAAACATATTGAAAAAGAATATAAATACAAAATGTATGAGACAAAGAAAAGCTTTTATAACAAGCACATTGAAAATGCTAATGATATGAGAGAACCTTTCGACATTTTCAAGAAATGGGAAAAACCCAATGCCCTGAAGAAACCTTTCTTGACTGACAATATTGACTGCATTAGGGTTAATCAAGCTTTCAATGAAAAGATCACGTCAGCACAAAACAGAATAAGCCAAGGTCTACATCCAGAAGAATCCACCTCAAAAGAGTACTCAGGGCAGTGAGAATAAACAGCAGACATGGAGAAGCTATTACATGCCATGCAGGCAACTTCTTTCTGAGATAAACACTATGCCATCTAAAATTATTCTGAGAATACCATTATTTTCGCTCCATTTCACAGGAGATTTGTGAATGCCTCCTTCTATCAAAAACCTGCCCCTGCAGCAATTAAAGAGGAGGTGGTGAACCCTTTAATAAATAAATCAGGTCTGAACCTGAAAGAGGCATCACATTTGAGGCCCACTAGAAACAATCCCTTCTTACTGAAGATAGTTGATGAAACTGCTGCTGTACACTTACAGAAATATGTTGAAACATCAAAGTCACTTCTAATGAAACAATCAGGATTCCGCAGTTATTATGGGACCGAGAGTGAGCTCCTGGATTTGCAAACCCGTATGTTGGGAACTTTGGAGAACAGTAAGACAGGGATACTGATCTTACTAGATCTATCGGCAGCCTTCGACTTACTGGACCACAAACACCTGCTGCAGACTCTGGCTGACACAGGAAATTGCTCTGAGGAGGCCATTGATTGGATACGCTCATTTCTGAGCGATAGAAAATCTAGGATTTGCTGGGGAATGATTCCTCTGAAACACCCCGAGACACATTATGGTGTGCCAGAAGGGGCATGCCTATTCCCTGCGTTATTCAATGTGTGTATTTAAACCATTGTGTGACCGAATAGAATGGTTGGGCCTGCAATTTACAAATAACGCTGTTGATTTTCAGCTGGCCATGGAACTTAGCGGGAACTACAAGATGCAGAAAAATGAAATACTACATATGGTTTCACTAAAAACTGGATGACCAAAAACTGGCTATGCTTGAATAGCTCTAAAACTGAGTTTATGATCTAAGTATTCAAGCAAGCAGGGCCAAACTAGGACAGGAATACAATGGGTTTGAAGTAGAAGGCTGCCAAATCTCTGCATCTGCCAAAGCAAGGGCCGTAGGTGTCCTTATGGGAGCCTCCCTTGGTGCTGATGCCCAGGTAAATGTTGGTGTGAAAGACTCACACTATCTTTTAAAGGTATTGCGACAGATCAGAACACTGGTCACCCAGAAAAATTGCAAAACCCTAGTTGATGCGATTATAATTCTGAAGCTGGATTATTGTAATTCATTGCTTCATGGTGCCAGCAAGGAATCTGTGCGAACATTACAAAACATCCAAAATGATGCCATCAGGATCATATGTAACATCCCAAAGAGGGAACATGTAACTACCTCTCAGAGGGAACTGCACTGGCCACCAGTGGCTGTGAGTATTCGCTTTAAGGTGCTTACCCTTGTCCCACAAATGTATTTATGGGGAGGCTCCTTGCTACCTGAAAGAAAATCTTGCTCATTACAAACCACACAGTCCCAACGTTTCAGTACTGCACAGCGTCTCACTGCCCCGATGGTTAAAAGAATAAAGGGGAATGGTAGATATTTCCCAGTTCTGCCTGTCAAGCCTTAGAATGATCTCCCTGTAGACCTACCTCAGGAGGAAAGGCACTCCACTTTTCGGAGACGCCTGAAAGCCTTACTTGTTGAATAAGGCAGTCAGTGGATCACTATTGTTATGTCCCATCTAGCTGATAGTTCTTTGTGTGTATGGGGCACTCTGATGCCCACAAGCTTTGGCACATACAAACATATAAATAAATAAATACACAACTGTACACATATGTCAGTGTATTCAGTGGCCAGCTTAAGTTGCCATCATGCAGGCAGATGCAAGTACAAGCCAGACACATCCCTAAGACCATATGTGGCTAACCGAAATCTATTACATTGGCAGCCAAATATGGCCATTCTTGCATGCCATGTCATGCATGAATCTCACAATCTCATGAGACTGGGAGAAATGCGAACCCAATAGATGCCACTGTGATCCATGGGCGTGGGTAACAGAAAGACAAAAAATCAACGGTCCCACTGCCACATTGCGAATCAGGCAGGACCTCATCCTAACATACCTATCAGCGACGTAATGCCCCATGTGCAACAAGAACTCTCAGAAGAAAGGGTTGCCCATCAACCATAGTCACACAAAGCTGACACACCCTGAAGGGGCTGTGATGCAGCTGCCAAGGATAGAAATCTGACAACAGAAGAGTCAGGGTTATTTGTATGTCTTCAACTGCACATGGCAGACCTATATTGGATCAATGCTCATACCGACTGACATTAGCCAAGACACTTGGGGTTCTGTACGGATCCTGACTATTCATCTTTGTGTGTGACAGGCCTGTTGGTATCTTACATCCCAGAGACTGGTCATACTCATGTTCCCAAGCGATAATATTCATAGGTATACTGCTAATCCTCTCTGTTCAGTGTCTAAATGTCTGATGTGTGCTTATCCAACAGGGGAACTGTAAACTGGTTCATCGTAGGAGATGGGGACCAGCAGCCGAGCATGTATTAAATGCCCCAGTGTTCCTGCTAGTGAGACCTTTGGTATGGCCATCACCACTGCAATCTCTGTTACTGTCACAGCAGCTGTGACCATCACTACAGCTACTGGCCCCATCACTGTGGCAATCACCACAGCTAATTGTCTCTCCACCACAGGATCTTCCGCCAACAATTGGAAACACTATACCCTGCCTGGCTGGAAATATGGCAGTAAGAGATTTGTCCACTGTCACAGCACTTGCAGAAGCTGTTCTACAGATGCCATCCCTCATATTGGATGAAGTGTTTGTGTTTCCTCAGCAAAGACATGATCTGAAACTGAATCACCGGACAGGGAGGAACATCTTGTTCATGACACTGCTGATTCCTGTGTGCTTCTCCTGGATCAACATCAATATGATACTGACACTGATGTTGACACAAATGATGCTCATTGGGATATCAGGGCTCCAGACATGAACACCAAGTCTTCACTCACCAGTGGCATGCCCTCCTGGAGGCCAAAGCAAAAACAGCCGAGTGTGGCTCACGCAGCTAAACGGTCGCTCTCACAAATATACCTCAACTGAGGTTACTAAAAATTGGTGAAAAAAATTGTTTAACATTTTCTGAAAGAAAATTTGATCAAGTTGCTATTACTTTTTATAATCCTTTTTTCCATAGTTTACTGTTACCTGGAAGATAGCAAACAAACCAACTAGGTATATTATGTTAAGATGAGAGCTTTAATCATTGCCAATGCATTTCGGAGGTTGTAATCTCCTTCATCAGGGCCGTGCTCTCTATTTACAGTGAATACGTACATTACCATAATTATATCATGTACTTTTAGCCATCATTGAATTTAACAAAAACAGCAAACCTGTGTTTCCATGTAATTAAATAGAACAAAAATGTACGTACCGCAATTCAAATTGGTAACATACACGTAATACAAAATACAGAAAAGAGAAAGAAAAAACAAATCAGCGTTGCATTCTGACTTAATTAGGCTTAGTTATTTATAGCATGTTGAGAATAGCTGCTATGTTAAAAGCACAAATTGTTAAATACCTTAGCTCCGTGTTCCACTACGTGTGGAGTCCAATGATCTAACGTAATTTCAAGTGAAAGTCCTAAAGCATAATATGCAGTAGGTTAGGAAACATTGCACTTGTGTTACTCTTTGCTCTTACTATAAATCAAAAAAAGATGAACTTACTTCAGTGTGGGCGTGTATATTACGCGTGTTATACAACAGGAGTGTTTAAAGTATTCAGTGTTTACCTTCAAAAGTATACAAACATGACGTTAAAAATACCCATCATGTAGGCATAAAGATGTGATTATTCATGTGATAAATCCATCATTTAACAGAGCCCCAAGTTTACCGTGTCTCTCATGGAAAGTTCCCTGTTGCTGTGAAGAGCGTGCATGCGTCACTATAATAGCTGACTTCAAGGGTAACCATAGTTTCGGCTGGAAACGCCTGAGTCAGACCTGCCCGAGGGTGTGTCAATGACTCAGCCGCCTCGCGTCCCAGCCTCGTTCGAAGAGCAGGGGCTGGGATGTGCCGAAAACCATGGCTTGTGCTTCCCTATCCATAAGCAACAAAATATCCTGCACCGGTACCTGCAAACGTACTTACACTTAACCTAAATGCTCATATGTTTGCTTACACTATTGGGAGTTCTCGTTCATCAGCAATCTTGCTGTTATTCAAACGTAACTGCACAGCTTCCTGGATGTCATGGTTGCATGTTGCCATGACTACCTGGATTGTGAGGGTCATGATTAGCCTTGTTATCATGGGTCATTTCTACAGTACAATGATAACGGGGACATTCCCCAATGTAACCAAATCATGGGAGTTCACTCGCAAAATTGTGATGCCCTGTGTAGGAACCGTAATACATGAATACCATACTGCTTGAATAACATTGCAGCTCAGTGACGTTTTACCACCTGATAGGTCAAACCCCCCCAGTTGTAGTGTGGACCTTAGACTACAAGGTTTCAGTAATACATTTATGATCCCCTTGGTAACAAATGACTGACCCATCGTTCTGCCATACCCCATTTGTGATCAACGCCTTAAACTAAAAGTACAGAATATGTTGACAAGCTGAGAATAGATATGTTATTTATAAATAGCACTGCAAGTTAATCTCTTCATTAATGCCAGATGGATTAAGGCACCCCAATCGATCGATCCAAAATGTTTCTCTTTGATCTAATTTGGTGTTCAAATCCTCATGTGGGTTTCCGGTTTTAACAACTTCTAAAATCTGGATTCTAATCTGAGATAGATTATGTTTTTTCTCCAACCATTGCCTCGCCACTGCTGAGCTCATATTGGCGTTTCTTATGCAGGACCGATGCTCGTTCCAACGTGTTTTCGCCGTTCTCTTTGATTTACCTACAAATTGCATACCACATGGGCATTTGATCAAGTAGATATATTGGTTCTGTCACATGTAGCGTAGTCCTTGAGCTTAATCTTTTGTCCAGTTCGTGAATGACTGACATTCTCTCTTTGGATAATGAAATTGGAGTTGGCACAATGTAGACACGGAAATGTTCCTATTTTCTCAGTGATCGGACTTTTAGCTGGTGGTCTAGTAGACACAAGTTCATCCCGCAGATTTCTACTTCTCTGGTAAGTAAACGTTGGCAGTTCCTTGAATAGATGTTGCACCCTAGAGTCACATGTTAATATGGACCAATTTTTCTTGATGATCTTCTTGATCTGCTAACTCTATACTGAAAACTTAGACACATACACTAAGCTAGGTAATTCTTTAATTTTGTTTGTGGTGATCAAAAGGGTCTCTCGATTCAAAGGATTAACTCTCTCTATTGCTTTGCAAATATCACTCTCTCTGTATCCACGTGCCAAGATTTTCTTGCACATTTCTGTGTACGCTTTTTCATAATCAGAAGGATCACTCACAATTATTTTGATGCGTAGCAACTGGCTAAATGGCAGATTGTGTAGCAACCTTGGTTGATGGAAACTTAAACAATGTAACAAGGTGTTTCTGTCAGTCTCTTCCCGGTATAAAGTTGTTTTAAATCCAGTCTGATCCATACTTATGAGTACGTCAAGAAAGTGAATCTGAGTCATTGAAAATTCATGGGTGAACTGTATCCCTGGGTCTATAGTGTTCAGGTATTTAAAACATTCCATAACTTCATCTATTGTGCCTATCCAGATTCCGAATATATCATCTATGAACCTAGTCCATAGGTGTATCAGTTTTTTCCATCTCATATGTGTAAGTACGTGATCTGTTTTGAACTTAAACATGAAGCAATTGGCATATGTGGAGCCATTGTTTCACCCATAGCTGTGCCGGAAACTTGAAGAAAAAATAGATTTTTGAATTGAAAATAAGAATTCTCTGCATGTAAATTGTAGTAATGTTAAAATGAATTATTTCTGGGCCCGAATGTCCGGAGATGTAAGGAGGATCCATTCTATTGCTTCCTGTCCCAAGTCATGTGGAATTGATGTGTATAGGCTTGTAACATTAATGGTAAACAAAATACAATCCCTTCTGAAAGTGTTTTCCGTCGGTATCTTGAGAAAGTGGGTAGTGTCCTTTAAGTAGGTGTGTGTTTGTTGAATTATTGGCTGAAGAAAGAAGTCAATGTATTTACCCAACGCCTGCAAAATGCTGTTTATGCCGGCCACTATCGACCTTCCTGCGGATGTGTAGGATTTGTATGAATTTTAGGAATTGTATAGAAGTTGGGAATATGTGTGTGTTGATTGAGAAGAAATTTGAAAGTGTTCAGGTTAATCCAACTGAGTTACAAGGCTTTATGAAGAAGTTCTTCTAGATTGCGCTTAATACTTACTGTGGGGTCCATATCTAGTACTGCATATACATTTGTGTCTCTGAGCTGTCTCCAGCATTCTTCATCGTATTCACTAGTATTCAGGATCACCAGTGTTCCTCCCTTGTCCGCTGGGCGAATTGTGATTTCCTTCATGCAATATAGGTATTTCATGAGTTTTAATTCACTTGGTTTTAAGTTTTTGTGAGTTGGCTGTTTATAATTCAGCTTTTTGAAATCTTTGCTCACCTTTCTTTGAAAGAAATTCACTGATGGAACTACAATCAATGATTGTATGAAATGACTTCTAGGTTTAAATTCCTGGCAATCGCATTCATCTTGTGTCAATTTTACCCGACCTTCTGTTTCCAGTTCATAAAAAACACTTTTAATTTTAGCTTCCTTATAAACTTGAACAGTTCAATCTTGCTGTTAAATAAGTTTGTCCCATATGTGGGAACAAAACATAGACCTTTTTGTAAGGTTTTAACCTCAGCTTGTGTGAGATGTTTACTTGAAATGTTAACCACTAGGTTCTCTTCTGTTGCATTCTTGTTAGAGGGCATTCTCTTTGGCTTCCTTTTGCCCCATCAACTTCTTTTTGGCATGTTCCTAAAAAAACTTCAGGGCAGATATTTGTTTGATCTGACCTGGTGGTAGCGCTAGTGTTAGCACTGGCGGTAGTGTTTGTGTCCTCAACGGAGGTTGAGGCACCTTCTTGGTTGCTCGTTTCTGTTGAAGAATCTGTATCTGAGCTGTAAGTGTTGTTCGAGTGATTAGAGTGACTTGTCTGCGGTTTAGTGGTGGGTTTTGTTCCATATTTATCCATCCATGTATATACTTCTTCATTCAGATAATCATTTGTATCTCTTTTAAATTTGCATATCTTTTTCTGTTCCAATTCCCTTTTGTATTTTTCCAGTTTGTTATTTATATCCGTCAGTATCAAATCATAATCTTCTTTTCCTAGGCTTTCAACCAATTATTTTTCAATCTCTACAATCTCGGCGTCTAGTGTGGTTAGGTTCTTAGATAGTTCTTAGATTGTAAGGAGGATCAAATCAAGCGAACATTTGTTAAGAATTGCCTCCCATTTTCTAACAAACTCTTTACTTTCTTTGCACAGTGTTGGGCAGTGTTGTAGCCTCTTGGGATTCTTTGATTCTTATAGTACCTACCAAGTGTGATGGCGTGCAGTTTACGGTTTATCTCTTTTCTAGTAAGGTATTCCATCTGCTTGATCCATTTTGCAGGGTCTTTCGGTTGACTATTGGACTGTTAGATCTGCACCGCCAGCAGGTAGTACATTGACAAGTGCTGTCAAGACTGAAGTAGTTAACAACATGAGGGATTCCATTGCCAGCAATGGGAAAAACCCAATGCGCTATCAAGCTGATTATGCCCCTTGGAGGCTGACAACACAGCAAGCATTACCGTTCTTGCTCACATATCGTTCTTGCTCATATATATATAATTCAATTTCAATTATTTGAATAGTCATATTATTGTTATTTTATGTATTTGTCATTGTTTTATTCTATGTGTTTTATATATCACAGTTTTTTTTATCATATTGTGCATTACTAAAATTAGGTATTTATAGTCATTTAATGAATGTAGGAATATTTAAATATATGTAATTAGGCACACATACACAAATAATTAACATTTTATTGATAGCTATAATATCAAGTTTTGATACATTTTTTGGGACTAACAAAATATTTGGCCATGGTCCATAAGCTTTTAAAGTCCTAGAGACCTCTCACTGATATGGTGGTCATAAGACAAATGTGGAATAAAAGAAAACCCAAGCAGATTTGGAAATCAATTTTACATGGAAAAAAGCAAAGGGATTTTCCCACTTTAAACTCCATTGGCTGTATGCCAGGAATTCCGTCCTGCGTGGCCCCTTTATCTAAAGCGCCATCATTTGGAAATGAAACAGACAGATGCTCAAGCACTGGAAGGCAGTTCTCCTTCCTGAGAATTTAAATTTCAAGCAAATGTTTTGCATTTGCGTAATGTGGTGTCCAAACGTTTAAACGTGTAGTGTCTAAGTGGAACACAGCATAAAAAACAGTAATGCTATTGTACAGAAATTCCAAAATGTTAGATTCAATGGCACACAGGTTGGGAAGGAAACACTATGCTTTTTCACTCCTTCCTTGAGCAGTAAGGTTTTTCACTGTTATAAGCAGACTCATATTTTTCAAATTAGCATCTTCCTGGTAATCAGCCAAATTATTGCTTGCAGTGATTGTAATGCCAGACTTGACCAAGAAGGACACTGTGCACCCATGTGTGGGGGCAATAACATTGTCTGAGGTTGCTGCATGTTTCTGCAGCCTTCATGTTGTGCTAGGGTGGGACAATAGGTTAACCTGAGCTACTTAGGCCTACCTGTATGCATATGGTTGAACTAATCCACAAATAAACCTTACGTTTCCAAGGTGTTATGTCCAAATGTATCCTAGTTGTGCCTTATAGTTGACAGTGACTTAATGACTTGCATACAAAGTGGGAAATACAAAAATACTTTACCACTGTTCCAATGGTAATGTTTCCAGTGTTTTCTGGGCATGCCTCTTCTTTAAAAAAAATGCCCTGCATGAAAACTTTGTCCCTACATATTCAAGGATCTAAACATTGGGTATTTAAATTGTATGTTAGAGGTAGTAACGGCAGGTCATATTCTGGTACTGTTGCTGAGGTTGCCTTGAAAATCATAGAGTGTCATACATCCTGTGTCTGTTTTCAGAACAGCATTATTCAGGTTCAGAATCTTTAAGTACTTGAGCAACCATGCTTTTCTTTGTGTGGTGTTCAAGAGGTCACCTTTCAGTGCCATCACTGATAGGTCTTGGAGCATGTGTCCATCGTGTGCGCAGTGTTGGCCAACTGGTGTTTCAGTATTGTGGTTCAAGATGGTTTGCCTATGTAGGTTCATTCTTTTACATAATTCCTTGCAAGTCTCACCAACATACTTTCCTTGTGGAAATTTCTTGCATTGGATGAGGTATGCCACATTGGATCATTTGCAATTGTATGTTCCATGCATCTGTAACGATTGATTCTATGGACGTTTTACTGCTGATTCGATAAAGATGTGTTGGCAGGTTTTGAATCTCCTAACATTGCATGGGATTTCCCCTGTCGTCTCTATTCTTGGTGTAGTAGAAATTAGCTTCTGCTGAGGGATGGTGTCAGATTTGTTGGTTGTTTGTATGCAATTAGAGGGGCTTCCTTGAAGATGTCAGTCATCTCACATTTGTTCAATATTGCATCTAGGTCTTTAACAATTCTATTCAGTTGTGTTAGTGCTGGATGATATGTGATGAACAAGCGTATTCTTTCCATGGTTTCAATGTTTGAATTGAAGTAGGTCATTTCTGGGTATTTTCAATGCCTGATCAAATTCCCTGTCAGTTTGTCTGGCTGAGTGGCCCACTTGCAACAAGGAGGTATGAAGTCTGGCAAGTTGGTTGTCCCTTGTCTCCCTGGTGGGGCATATACTTTGTATCGGATGGCCTGGCTGTAGATGAAAGATCATTTTGTGTGGCTTGGATTAAAACCTGTCCTGTGAAGGTATTTGTTCCTGTCCGTTGGCTTCCTGTATATAGCTGTTTCTAGGCAGCTGCTGCTTCCAGCAGAAATGGTGGTGTCCAGGAAGTGTATGCTCACATTAGAATATTCCATGGTGGACTTAATCCACTGGTGTAAGATATTTAGAGATGCATAGACTTATTTCAGGGAATCTTCGCCTTCTGTCCAAATCAGGAAAATATGATTGATATAGCACATGTATGCTAGTGGTTTCTGGGATTGTTGGTGAAAAAACCATTGCTCGCAGTCTGCCATTAAAAGGTTTGCATACTGGGGCAGCATTGGTATGTCCATGGCAGTTCCAGACTTTTGTAGAAACTGTCTTCCAATAAAGCAGACATTGTCATGTGCAAGTATGAACTTCATGAGATCTTTTAAAGTTCTAATTGGGAAGTCTGCATTGGGGGTTGTGCTATGCAGGACACTCTGGCATGCAACTATTCCATCTTCATGTGGAATGTTGAAATAAAGTCAGGTGACACCCAGCATGGCCAATAGTGCATACAGTTGTACATGTTGTACCTCTTGAATCTTGAGGAGGAAATGTGGTGTGTCCTGTACATAGCTGTGTGTGCCCATAACTAGAGGTTTTAGGATTGATTCAAAATAGCCAGATGTGGCTTTGGTTATTGTATTGACCCCAGAGATGATTGGGTGGCCTGTTTTTCCTGGTTTGTGGCACTTGGGGAGCATATAGAATGTCCCGGGTTCAGATTGTTCGGTATCAGATATTGGAGGTGTTCTTCCACACTGCTTTGCATGGACTTGATGATTTGTTCCAGAGTTTATTCTGTAATCCATGGTAGGGTACCTCCCACCTCCTTGTAACACTCCAGGCCAAGATGTTGTCTGAATGCCTCTGCTTTAATTTCTGGATATCCATGCCCACAACAGCTACACCCTTATCTGCATGTTTTATTTTGATTACCTTGTTTGTTTGGAGTGTTCTAATTGCCCTTCTTTCTTAGGAGGTAAGGTTCCGTTTAGTTATATGTTATTTTTTGAGTATGTCAGATCTTACACCAAGAGAATCAAAATATGCCTCAAGTTTCAGGCTGCCATATCGTTGTGTCCATCTTACACATTTTTTCGTGGCATCATAATTTGGAAGAGCTTTGTTCATTGTCCTGCCCATCAAAATATTCTTTGAGACCTAAGTGTTGTATGTAGTCTTTGATTTCCCCTCAAAGTAGAATTTTGTCAAGTTTCTGGCCGTTACGGAACGTCAGTCCCTTCAAAAGTACAGATTCTCCCGCTGCCATGTATATATTGTAATTGGAAAAACATGAGTCTGCTTATAACATTGGAAAATGCATACAACTGTATTAGTGAAAAACCTTTCTGTGCAGGCACGATGTGAAAAAGCATATCCTTTCCTTCTCAACCTCTGTGCCTTTGATTAAAACATTTGGGAATTTCTCTACAATAGTATTACTGTTTTTTAATGCTGGGTTCTACTTAGACGCTACACGTTTGAAGGCGTGGACACATTATGCACATGCAAATTTTGCTTGAAATGTAACTTCTCAGTGAGGAGAACTGCCTTCCAGTGTTTAAGCTTGTGTCTGTCTTGTTTCCAATGTATGACCTTTTAGATAAAGGAGCCATGCAACACTGAATTCCTGGCATACCTTTTTTCCTGCAGCCAATAGAGTTTGAAATGGGAGAATCCCTTTCCTTTTTTCCATGTAAAATTGATTTCCAGCTCTGAGTGTGTTTTCATTTGTTGCTCATTTGTCTGGTGAACACTATATGATTAAGAGGATCTGGGACTTCGAAAGCTTATGGAACTACCATCTTAGCATGATATATTGTTAGTCCAATAAAAGGTATCAGTACATGGATTTGGCTTGATTTTAAAACTGGACTAACATGGCGCCAAACCTTTGCTTGCACTTTATATTATAAATACAATTCTATATGGAATATTTTAATATATTTTAAAAATATATAATTATATTTGAATTATTTCAATATTTATATTGCAGTGTCATGTTTAAATATTATTATATTATGTTGTATTATTTTCTTTTATTTATTACATTACTCATAATTTCAGTTACTTATTTTTATTAATTTAAATTGAATGACTAAATGCTTAAATATATGTATTTAATTATGTTCAATGGTTTCGTGTGGATGCTTATGCGCAAACAACTAGTAATCGGTTCCTCAATCGTGAACAACAAACTTAAAGCATTCACATATATCAAGAAAATCATTTATTTTTTTAAGTCTTTACTTCATTTATTAACTTATTACGATATTGCAAATATACAATTTAATCCAAATGTTCATCTGGTATTTTTCAATTTTTTTAGAATCTACATATCTCAAATCCACTTTTGAAATCTGAAATCTGTTTTTGATTGTTCTTCCTCAATTATTTACAAATCACTTCTTGGATCTTGAGTTTTTGTATCCTAAATATTCTTTTTCTTTTTCAAATACTGTAGAGGCTCTTAAAATTTCATAGCTCAAATCCTCTTAATGTTTTTCAAAATGTTGAATCCTCTTTTCTCAAATTCTCTAATACTCTTAATTTTTCTAATACTCAATCATTTCTAATGTTCAAATCTTCAATAGGTGTGTTGCCATTTATGTGGCTAATCAGCAGGATTCATAGATTAGAGACCTGGTTTGACACATCTCAATGATAGTATCCTCTTACTTATTTATCAAACAACGATGTTTGCAGCCTTGTGAGCGCAAAATGAGTTCAGTTTTCAAAACTAAGAGACACTCTATTCTCTTTGTTACTATGTCCTAAAACGAGATCTGGAAAACCATAGTGTACTAAACAATAGCAACTGTTTGAAAAATACATAAGAGGATACTGTCATTGAGATGTGTCAAACCAGGGCCCTAAATCATTAATCCTCCTGATGAGCCACAGAAATCTGCCACCACCTCTGAGGCTCTGGTGGGTGTGTGTGTGTGTGTGTGTGTGTGTGTTTGTGTGTGTGTGTCCCTCTTTGCGTGTTTTCATGAGAATTGGTGTCTGCCTATGTGTTTTCCCCTTTGCTATATGTGCATTGTGGGGGTATGTGTACATGGGTATGTGTATCTCTGTGCATCAATGTGTGTGTGTGTGTGTGTGTGTGTGTGTGTGTGCACCACATGTGCAATATGGTGGCAATTATAGGAGAAGAGACATTTGAATGAGTGTGAGGTATTTGTGTTTATATCGGTTTTTAACATGTGGGTGTGCATGTGAATTGGCAAGTTCATATTCCAGATGTGAAGTGACATTTGAAGGGGTGCCTGTATTTGTGAGTGGCTTTGTGATGTGTTGGTGTACAGCTGTGCCATATGGCCAATGGTACGAAGTGTGTAGTATACAGTTTTTAGGACAATGTGGCTCATTTCTAATCCTGCATCGTGTACCCTCTATGCCTTTCCCTTTTTCCTTTCCCCCACTGACCATGTTCTGGTTTGACCCCGAGTGTGGGCACAATATGCCACTATCTAGATAAGCTTTCGTGTTGGAAGGCCAGTATAAATGTTTATTAACAGAAAATACCAGAACATTTTAATGGAAATTTGATTATGTGTTAGGTCTGTGTTTTTATGAAGCCTGACATCGTCATGTGTTGGTTAGAGCTGTGTGTCCGGTATGTGCTTGTGTGTGTGTGTGTGAGAGAGAGAGTGCGCGAGCGCGCGCACCCAGTGTGCATAAGTATAGGGTTGTGATTGCATGCTTTCCCTAGGTAAACAGAATGCATATTGCTGGGGAGAAGAGCACAGCGGTGACGCATCATAAATAACAGCACTCATGTTCATGATACTGCCATCAAAGAAAAGGTTTCAAGAAGGATGCTGGCAGACCAGCAGCACTCGCGGGTGTCCGCCAGGTATTCGCGAGCTCGTTAATGTACTTGAAATGAGAAACAGAATAATCCTGAACTAATGCCCTTCCCTGATATGGATTTTGGCCTGAGCAGACCACTGAATCAATGGGACACATAAAGAGCATCCCGAAGTCCTTTTAAGATTACTCCCATCCATAACTGCTGCCAATAAGCGCAAGACAAATGGCTTTCAATGTTGGTTCTTCATTTCAGGGTTATTTAACTGGAAGAAAATGCAGTCAATCTTTGAACGCCTATTGTCCTGGGCCTGGCATCCTCCATCCGGATTTTTTCTGTCCATCATGTTTATTGCGCATATGACACCCGCCTCAAAAGCAGACAGCAAAGTGGCCTCCTTTGCTCCCGAGAAACGCTCTGGGAAATGAGCCCTCCGCAAGGCTTGCTTTGTTAGGCCTTGATGGAAATGTTAGTCAGTTCATTACTGGAATGTTGATAGTGCGCCCGTCTAGGCGCGCGCATTTACATGGAGATTGGCCGCCGAGCTGCACACTAGCTGGAGGTTGCTAAGCCCATATATCGGGATTTAAAGAGATGCAATTAAGAAGCCAATTAAGTGGTGTGAATGATAGTGCGCAGCACATTTGCCAAAACAAATAGGCCCAAAAAACGCTCTGTCTACCATTGTTTCTCCAGACAAAACTCGTCTTTAAAATCTGCGCGGATGGATATAGTGGACCCCAAAGGATGAGGGAGGCATCCGCTCACCGTCTCCCGCTAAAGTGAAGCGCCGCTAATTGGATTCAAGCAAAGGCCTCTGAATGGCTGCAATTAGCTGCACTTGCAGTGTATTATTTCTAGTGGGATTGTCTTCAGCGCGTGTCTTAATTATTGATGGAAACCCCAACAGAAGAATGCATCTTTCATGAAAAATTCCCTGAAGAAATCGCAGCGATTCTATAGCTTCGCATTCATTTTGCATCGGAAGTAACGAGGTGGAAACATTGAGTAGGCCTCGCAGTGGTTTCTTAATGTAAACAAAATATTTGTTTTTTTTTCCTTTGCTGTGCTCTGGGCTGAGGGGAGGGGGGATAGCTCAGGGGCAATGCGTCTGTCTTGGAAGCAAAACAGGGCAGCGCACCACAGGTTCAATAAAAAACAATCTCTGGTACTAAGCGCATTATGAAAGAACAATTAATAATACTGGCATGATTGTTGCTATTCCACAATCCATTTGATTGATACAGATGCACAGATTAGCAGGTCAGCTTTTTAGGTCTGCCTGGAGGGCGCTTTAGCTGTCGGAGCTTTTACAGCAGTATGCAGAGGGGCCCTAGTCCTTAGTAGCTGTTCTGTGACAGATACATTATTGATTCGAGAGAAATGGCTTGCATTGTATTAGAAGATAACATTTCCCCTTATAGCTCCGTATTTTTATTGCTTTATTGGTACAACATGCTTGTGGGCCAAATTCAGCCCTTCAGGGCATGATTTGTGGACATCCAATTCCGTGGCGTCTTAGAATGAAGTGTGGCCTGCTGGTTGTTAGAGCCGAAAGCCTAAGAGAACAAACCAAGCAATATAGAAAGCATTGCATCGAGAGTGGGCAGTACTTTGGTTGTTCCATAAAAGAGTAATCACAATGCATGGGCGTATTATTAAGCGTAACCACCCCTTTGCAACTTACAAAAATCAGAAACAACACTTGATTTTATAGTTCTGAAATTTCATTACACAAGGTTGACTTGGACTCAGTTTTGGCGAAGGTAAACTGCGAAGGAAATGCAACCTGGATTCATAAAGCTTCTTGGCTACTACTACAGACGTAGTAGTTGAATTAGAAACGTCCTCCTCATCTCTGATAACTGATTTTTACACTAAAAAGACCCATGTGGTATTGAATTGCACTCAAAGCATAGCTTGTCTGGCTTAGCATTAAGATGATTTTGTTGAGCGTGGGTTATTTTTGTCTGTTGCAAGTGGTGCCTCATGATATATGATATGGCATTTATAGCGCGTTTATTCACAAGTGTTTCAAGGCACGGATAGGGAAAGTAGTATATTCAGAGCTCTTGTGTTCATGGGGGGCAGGGGAGTACCCAGCACTTGAATATTGAGGTATTCACTGCAGTGCAGTCTTGTGATTATGGAAAAACACCATGCATTTTCCCTTGAGAGGATATGAAGGTCTTGTTTGAGGTGGGGAGGAAAGAAAAGAAACCAGCATATGCAGATGAAGGCCTTGTGCAGTGCGTCCTTGTGATCTATGATGAAGTGTCTTTTCCGAGCTCTTGTGTTACAGCTATGGGGAGGAAATAAGTCAGTTCTGGAGTTGGAGGATTTCACTTATAGTGCAGACTTGGGATCTTGCAGAATCATTGGCATCCACTGCTATCATGATGCAAATAAGGGGAAGAATGGAAGCAATGCGTTATTGCAATGCATTGAAAAAACAGTATAGTGTGCTTCAGTAGTGGGCACTCCCGTCCCCTGCACAACGTGGATACGGATCAAAATGAGCCAGAAATTAGTGTAACATTAAATGTATTACAATAATTGCATAGCAATGATTAGGGTTGCAAAGTATTTGTGCACATTCATATTTTAATCAATTTGGGTAAAAAAGCTCAACGCGTTACGGGTAAATCCCTTCATCAGGAGCCAGTTTCAATGAAAGATGTCTTCAAGTAATTTAAAGGATAAGTAAATGATACAGTCAGTATAATCTACTTATCAGTTCTCAAAGGTTACTGATACTCGATAATCATCTCTTATGGTACTCGACCTTCATTCACCTGTATGGCTCTCATTGTGAAAAGATCCTCAAGATAAATTCTCTTGGGATAGGTAAGTAACTCAATTCCTTAAATATCTTAAGTGTATCCAAACCTTGTAATAAAAAGACATAAAACATTTTAGTGTATTGTATTACTAGTTCTAACTCTAAATCATTCTGTGCCTGGAAAACAAACTTAAATGCTTACCTCTCAACTAGAGGATATAATATGGGGAAATCCTTTTCGACTTTGTCAAGGTGCCGGAAGAACTCATATTCGGTATGAATCTGAAATAAAAAATGAGGGGATCTATAACGTTCCTGTACTATATTGGGCAGTAAGTATTTTGCCAAGATTATCATTTATCATTAAGGTCGATAGGTTAAATCAATAAGTGAGCATAGATTGAATTTACTCCCTGTGCAGCACTGGAATGGGATGCAATTTCCGAACTGTTCATTAGAATACAGAGTACCATATCTTTAAAGATACGTATAAAATACCTTTTAACTAATGACAAGGTTCTAAGACGGTGTCCTTAAATGTAATATTAAGATGGACTGAAAAGTACTGCTATTCATGTGAAAATCTTACCTACACCAGGTTATGCCTACTCAAGTTGTGTTTTGCAATCATGAGGGTGCCACGCTTGAAACAAAGATGGCTGACTTATATTTAACATGAATGAACTTTATTGCAAAGTATCCTCAGGATTTTGGCTGAACCGTATATTCTTTTCTATAATGGTCTTTTTAAGCGTTATAGACCTAGCCCCACGGCCGTACTGGCAATTATAGGCCCTGAAGACCGAGTTAATGTTCCAAGCGCAGCAAGGGAGTTTAACATAGTTTAGTGGCCTATAACTCCAAGTACGGTCCGAGGGCAGAGTCTATAAAGCTGTTATGTCCCATGTGAAGTGGGGGTTTACAAAATAGGCTGTCTGCCTTCAGTGGCCACGCAACCACATCGCAACGTGTTGAGAACGGCAGGGCAGAGTTTAATGAAGGGTGAGGTGGAGGGGCTGAACTGCGTGTGCTAGGTGCGGCTCTGCAAAGATTTTGGTGGCAGGAGATGGAGCCATCTACCCCCCACCATCCCATTAAGGTAAGGAGGGGTGGCAGGGACATGACTCTGAACCTGTTCCAGATCTGTCAGGTGTGCCCAGGGTGAGACTCAATGGTGTAGTCAGGCCTCTCAGTACGGTGCTCCTGTGATGAGAGGGAGCGCTGCTCTGAGAAACCTGCCAGTGGTGGTGACTGAAGGAGTCATGTGGCTCCCCCTCTCATAGTCTGTTTTCTAGGCCATACAAAATGTATGAGACATAGTGGCTTGTATGGCCTGGAAATTGGCCAATGGTGGAGTGCCAAGTCACTCCTCAGGGATATAATATGCGATATGACAAATAACAGTGTTGGAGACGTTCTTGCTGTGTCACATACCATTGCCAATAACCCATCCTGCAAATGGCACCCTGCTTCTCCTCCCACCCCCTGGTCCATGAGAGATATATCGCCTGCAGCCATGCTCAAGACCCAGGGCTTTGCACCCTGAGCCAACTCAGGTTGCTTTCACTTAATGTAACCCTTCTCACACCCCTGTCTCAAACTGAGAATGGCCCGGTGCCTCTAGACCTATTTGGAACCATTCTCCTTCCAACAAAAAAGGCAAAAGCAGCTTTTACATGTGAAACTATTTACTCGCCAGCATTCATTTCCAAGATGTGGGTTCATATCAATAGCATGTATGTCTATTGCCCATAGGCCTCAAGTAGTCCTATGTAATCTAACCTAGGACATGTTTTCATTATGTTCCTCTGAACAGTTACACATTTTTCACATACAAAGCTCAATTTGTAAAATAATGATGTAATATAGATGTTCAATTTGGAACTAGAACACTACTTTTTTTGATGCATCTCATTTTCAAGTATAAAAATAAATAGAATCAGTGGCAAAATTCAAGTTAGGATGCCCCTTGGACAGTCAGGCCTA
The DNA here is from genome assembly GCF_040938575.1 of Ambystoma mexicanum. Taxonomy (NCBI): domain Eukaryota; kingdom Metazoa; phylum Chordata; class Amphibia; order Caudata; family Ambystomatidae; genus Ambystoma; species Ambystoma mexicanum. Next base: position 437,245,561 of record NC_090937.1, read on the forward strand.
TTATAGAAGGCCTGTTAAGCAATTTTGGTGTTCAAGGAAAACCACTTGTGCCTCCCCTTGTGTGAATGTTAACATGACACAATGTTGCGTAGTTGTATTGAAGTGTGCACCAATTTTGTTAAAGTAGCTTCTATTATTACTTGTCACTGTCTTCTATGTTTTTTTGAAGTACCACACATTGGTGTTTGTGTGTGTGTGTGTGTGTGTGGATGTGGCACTTACCATTTCTTGAACATGCAAAGCCCAAGTATTCTCGCAACACTCTCCATCCCCTAAGCTCTCTCAAATCAACCATTTCAAGTCATCTTGTGTGAAAATGTAACATGATTTGCAGGAAAAAAGCAGGAGTGTATAATACAAAGAACAATAATACATGGTTATGCAAATGAGACTTGGCTAATTTCTGTAGCATGCATGGTAGGTGCTTGTAAAAGAAATCTAAACACAAATAAGGCTGCAGAGCAAACAGGGGTTGGCAATCTGGCAGACACTATAAAGAAGAGGCATTGCGAATTCTCTTCAAAGGCAAATCTACAATAAAAAAAAAAACATTGGTAAAGCCAAGTTTACCTTTCCATATAAAGTGGGTAATGATTGTATTGCACCATAGGAGCCTTACAAAAAAAAATGGAAACCATTATATTTACAAAGCCAGCCATATTGGATTTACCAGTGCGTGTTCCTGTTAACTATATTGTGCCTATCTCTTACAGACCAATGGAATTAAAATGGGCAAATCCAGGAAGTCTTTCAAAATGATCATTTAATATGCACATCTCAGTGCACTATCTCTCAAACGTGTATACGTGACAGCATGCTCTATGTCATGCTGGAGAGGATCATCTAGTTCTACTTTTTCTATGCATTTTCGGGTTTGTAGTTTTGCCTTTCCATTTTAAGTTTGTTACTACAAATTCCACCATTGAAAGAAAAATCCAAGGGTAGAAATACTTTGAATGAATATATGCGTATATATATTTCATTGTGGAAATCTTAAATACATGACTGGATCTATTTAGTTGTTTGACTAGCCCAGCCTCTTAATAGGATTCTCATAAAGAAATTAAAATCTGTTTGATTTGTGATCGGGCTACTATTTTGGTTTTCTGCCGTGTCTCTAGTAAAGAAAGGCAGGCTCGAGAGTTCTCCAGCCTGCAGTTATATTATCATCATTGGGTCATATTATTCTAATTTCAGATCTATCCCCCTTTTTTATGTCAACCATGATGCAAACTCTAAGGTTAATGGGACATGAGGGTCAAGACCAGAGTAACCAGTACAAACACAATTCTATTAAAACCAGTATTGGCAAAGCCAATATTATAAAACGCCCCACAGTGAAAATGTTTACTTTATTGCCGAATACTCCTTCCTGTGATGAAGTGTGCACTCTAGCTCTGCCACAAAGCCCACTGTGGTCACTGAAGACAAGGCCAGCCATGCCAGATCCATGATATGCCTGAGGGTGACAAAGGGGGCACCTGCTGAGACCCCTCCTCCATCGATAGGGCTACGCTTGGTTAAAAGCAATGTAGCATTGGACTATTGAAAGTGTGAGACAGGTGGAATGTGGCCTATACTCATTCCCTTATGATTGTTTGCAAGTTCAGTGAAGCACAGATTCTCCCCGCCCGCAGTGCTACTGGCTTTGAAATTAATGGCAGGGTCAGAACCACAGGGTTTTATTTACATCCAGATCCTGTGGTTGCAGAAGGGTAAAGCTCTATCTTTATCCTGAGGACTTTGCTCTTTGTGGAATCCTTGACAGACACAGAAAAGCACCCACTCAATTATGTATTCAGTGCTAAATCCCCACCGTGGAGGAGACAGTAGACACTGACTGCAAGACACTCAAGAGCTGAGGACATGCAGCAGTAAAGGTGAACAGGAAAACTCACCCAAACAAGCAGATTGGAGTAAGGGAGCTGAGTTCCAGATTTGCCGAAGGGATGATAAAAGGTGGGGGGGTGGGGGGGGCTGCTGCCAGGCCAGAAAATGCCAACCTTGAATTTTAATCACTTCACTATACCATGGACCAGCAGTGAGGTGGGCAATTATTGATGCAAAATCTAGTTAATTTCTTAGCCCAAGACAAAGAATCATCCCCGTGAGCTGATAAGAGGAGGCAAAACAACCATTTTCATGGGAAGAGGCTCACATAAGGCCCCAGCAACAAACCAGTGAGAGTAAGAATTGCAAGAGATGTGAGACCGGAGAGAAGGATAAGATAGGAGAGGATTTGGAGAAGCCGTGCAAATCCAAGAAGAATCGGTAGAGAAGATCTTACGCACCAAAGCTGCTAGTAGGCCTGCGAGATTGAGCACAGACCTGCATATGTTCTTGGGGGGCTAACAGTAAGAACCAAGAATTTCTGGAGGCTCCTGATAAAGGATTTGAAGCTGGCCAAGGGGAAGCAGCAGTGACTGAATTTCTGATTAGGTGAGAAGAGCACCATTCCCCTAATATCACAAGATGGGAACATCACATTATAGTCAGGCTGGAAGAGAAGGGCACCATATACCTTATAGAGTGAGGCGGGAACATAACCCTTATAGTGCAGACTGGGAGAGAAGGTACCACATCCCTTATAGTTTAGACAAGGGGAGACGGGCCCAATGTACTTGCAGTTTGGATACGTGGCAGCATGAAGAAAGGAGCCATATCCCTTACAGGAAGCGGGGCGCTATATCCCTGAGACTGTTTTGTGCTTATTGAGAACCTGTGGGCTTATAGAGAATCCCTAGCTCTATGATAGTTAGATACCTTCCAGTCAAATATTTAACCCATCCTGTTACAGTGGACATGGATCAATCCACAGACCACGTAAGGTAATCTTTGTTCTGGTATCCCATCCCTTTCTATTTCTACTCTTAAGCCAAGAAACAGTGCTATATCAGTGAGACGGTATTAAGTTAAGAAAAGCTGGGGATACTTTCATCTCCCAGTTAGGAAAACCCTGGAAGTGTCAGTGCTTGATCCATCCTGGCACTGTGGTTACAGACCCAACCCAAGAAGGGAATCTGTGCTCTGTTGTACATAGTCCAATAATAATAATAATAATAATAATAATAATAATAATAATAATAATAATAATAATAATAATGTGCATTTATATAGCACTACGAACCTTCAGGCATCTGAGCGCTGCTTATTATTGCCCACAGTGTGTGGTGCTCATAGGAATCCCATAGGAATTTACCCCAACCGCCTCCTTATGGAAATAAACGAAGTGTGAACTGAAAACACTTGTGTCAATTCTTTTGTCGATCCACCACACGTATGTCCAGTTATGGAATCCATTTGTAGCTGCTATGTCATTGTCTTTTCTAGTGTGCAACTATCACCGCTGCAGTGGTCTCTTGCTACTGAGACAACTAAACAGCATAGCATGATCTATGTCTGAAAACCGCAAGTGAAAATGCGACGATACAGAAGGTTGCCCAGTAAATGCCACCCGGCAAGGTCGCTCTTTCACTTGTTCCCCTTTCCATTGTCAGCTCTACCACCCTGCAACACCTGCTGTGTGGCCCAAAGCTCCCCTCTCCATACACCACACCCCTGCTTATCCGCAGTCCCCTACTCAACCACACCGGCGCCCATTCCATCTTATGTCCACTGTCCTGATCTCCTCCCAGATGCTTGACATACTGCACGTCGGTCAACGTGTTGTGGTATTTTATGCATCACACTTTGGGAAAGTTGTCTGGGGACTGCAATCGGCATAACAGACAACAGAATAAGTGGGAAAAGAGATGAGTTTGAAGTAGTCTCATGAAAGTAAGTCTATCTGCTGAGACCCTGGTTCTCACCAGCAGTATGTTCCACAGACCTGTAGCAAGAAAACTAAAAGAACACACTTCAGAATGACTTCTCTTAACTTTCTGGACTTTGAGAAAGAACACTGAGGAGGATATCAATGTACTAGTAAGTTGATGTTGCTTAAGCTATTGCCTTCATACGCCCAGACACCACCATATTTTACCAAGTTTTGCTTTGTCATGCTCAGGTCTCATCTCAGGTGGCATGTAGTGACCTCATTAAGGAGGAGTTGGCAGTACTCTCACCATTTGCAATGTACTGTCGTTGCATGCCCATGTGATCCCACCATGTATTATAATTTGCACTACTTTGCCCAGGTACTTACAGGATGTGGCAGGTTTTGCCATCAATAGCCCACAGGCTCCAAAACACTTTCCAGACACTGACTTCGTATACCAGGTGTTGTAATCACATGATCGGGTGCTCGCAACATGTAACAGGTATTGCTGTCACATGTCAGGTAAAAGTATCCTACACTCAAGTACTCACACTATCTGTCAGGTATGGCCAGCATATACACAGTACCCATATAATATACCAGGTTTTGTCATCCAATACCCATGTACTCACACAATTTTCTTGGCTGCCATCATCCAATGAAGAGTTTATCAAAGCTTATACGCCAGGCATTTACATTATATTCTACGCATTTCCATCAAATGCTTAAGGGTTCAGATCATTATATTATTATTATACTTGGTTATTTATAACAGGCTTAATACCCAGAGGTTTCTATGCGTTGACCGAACCAGTGTTGCTCCGTGTCATCCTGCTTCCAAGGCAAGCACCTTGCTCCTGAGCTATCCTCCTAAAACAGCTATCCTCCCGAGACTATGATAGGATATGATATGATATGAGATGATATGATATGCCAGCTATTGCCATCATTTGTCGGAGATTGGCATCAAATACTGAAGTACCCACATTATTTGTGCAGTAATGCCATCACATTCAAAGTACTCAGTATGCCAGGTTTATTGCCTCCAAATGCCAGGTAGTAAACCATTTGCCAGGCTATCATTAAACAGCCCAGAGACTACCAACACCTGGACGCTGGTAATGAGATTTTTGTTGTGATAACAGGGCCAACTAGAGCCCCGGTTTGAGAAAATCTGGAAACATGCAAGAATTGAACACAGTGCAGACAGCCATGAGGTGAATAAGATAAACTGTGCTTTGGATGGATTGAGTATGAGAAGACAACTAGTCTCTGTGACCTAGAAAGTGTACCTCAGAAGATGGATGTCAGCCAAACTTGATACTGAGTTAAAACTTTGTGTTATTGAGAGACAGGTGTAGAGAGATGCCACTATGTACATCCAGGTGCCTAAGTAGTTCCATATAGATGTGGAATAATGTTGGGTTGGTGACTGTGATGCTGGAAATGCATCGGAGGGACAGGGCCTCCGTATCCTTGTCCTGCTTTTTATTGTGTGTTCTGTCGTGTTTTCCGCACAGGAGTTTGTGTGGGACTCCTGGCAGTGCAGCTCTCTCTTTTGGTTTGGTGAACAGACCCGTGGGATACCCTTATGGCTCCCATGGGTAGGAGTACAACCCTGTGCCCCTAGTGTATGTTTTTGGGCACCTGTGTGTGACCCACAGAGCAGGGTACGGGCTGGTGGCAGCTCAATGCTGAAATGACTGGTGCCCTGAGCGTCCTCCATTTTGGGATGCCCAGGCCATGTCATTGGAATTGGTAGATTCCTGATGGAGACAAAATGGCCGCCATGGCCTCTTGCCTTCCATCACCTGTTACCTCGATCTTCCCGAAGTCCCTGTGGGTGGGACCTGCGTGAATGGAGTGTGTGACGAATATGCATTCTATGTTGTGGCTGTCTAGTATCTAGTGGTTGACACAATGGTTGAGACAGCCCTGCCCAAAACCGGTAAGAATGCAGCTTGGAGTGTTGAATGGCTCGGTACTTGTCCCAATGCACATAACTGTTGTGAGTGTCTGGAGAGAAGTGAATGGCCTGAATGCTCCGTGTACCTGATTGGCTGCCTGCCTGCATGAATGACCCTAGTTGTGATTGGATGCTTGAGTGTGACCCAGCGGAATGAATGGGAGATCAACAGTACATCTGGGGACCTCTCACTGCTAGGAATCGTGTTCAGAAGCTGAAGTCCACTACGACGAGTAACTGGAGTAACTGAAGCTTAACCTTGAGCCCTGCTGGATGAGAAGAATTGCTGTTGCTCTCCTTCGCAATCTGAAAGCTGCTGTGTCTCAAGAACTGACCCAGAGAGGACCTGGTAAGGTGCCCTCTTCCCGAGCTACGAGGGACCATCGTGCACAGCTGATCTTTGCCTAAGCTCCCTGGTAGACAGACCTTCGACAGGCTGCCGACCCGATACAGGGATTGCTGCGGAACTCCAAGGAGAAGCGCCCGGACTGTTGCCCACCACTGTCGCCGACCGCCATCGCCGACTGGAGCCGCCGTGCTCCCATTTCCTAAGAACTTCATTGATCCAAGGACACTCTCGTCCGCATCGTCGCTGCTGTATCCTGCTGGAGAAGGCCTGACCGTCGAAGCGCCGAGGAGCATCCACAGGTCGGTTTCCCGCCACCCAAAGACCACAAAGATGCCGACGACTCGACGCCCTTGCTGGGCCACAGTTCTTCAACTCTTTGCGGTCCAGAACTATCGACACCGAGGTGCCCGCATGCCTCTTCCTGGCAGGACGTTTTACACTTCCCCGTCAACGAGCACCGCTAGGAACGACGCGGCCACTTCACTGTCGTAGCTCGGCCTGTTCTCCGTCGGACGTTCGACGACCCGTGACTCCTGCCTGAAAGGGAGGACACTCAAGAAGGGTTGTCGATTTCCCCGACGAGGAATGCTACAATGCCAGGTACTTTGGGGTGGCAGAACTATTGAAAATCTAGTGGGAATAATATATGGACTGGGCTTGTATCTTTCTCCTACAGGTTGCCCAGGTGGGGAGATCTCCACACAGAACTGTGTCTAGGTAGCAGGACCAGTATTCTGCCAATTGCTTAACCATCTTGCTTTCCTTCCTCTCTCTACTGCTGGATTCCTCTTTATTTTGATCTGTGTGTCATTCTGACCATATGCACTTTAAGTAGATCTAATAACGTTAGTGGTACCACTTTAGAATTGTATATATCTACCATTGTTGGTTTTCGGAGTACAAAGTGAGTTATCGTGATTGTGTATATGACCTTGAATATTAATTATATAAAGACTGTGTTTTAACCGATACAGTGTGTGGACATTCCTTCGTGGGTGCTTGGGGCTACACTGTACTTAGGAACCAGCTTGCATCACCTCCTGAGAAGCTAGGCCTTGATTGCTCGACTACGTTACCATAATAGAGAATCTTGGCAGGGGTCTCTGTGCCTCCCCTCTACCATATAGAGAGTGGAAGTACAGACCCCCCTCCGGTCTTTACAGTGACTAGATTGATCCCTAGTGAACTATAGCTAGCAAGGAGTTAGAGATAACCTGGAAACTCCCATGTGCACCCACTGAAGAGAACATCCCAGAAAAGGTACCACCAATCCTCAATGCTAGGATGGACTGGGCCACTCCACTGTCAAAAGAGTCAGAGAGTTTGAGGAGCATCAGGAAGCAGCCCTACCACCCCAGTCCAGAATAGACACAATGTTATCCACCCCTGAATGGTGGCGGTGCCTTGCCACAGCCAGAATGAAAGCCAGATTTATAAGGTTCAAAGAAATTGTGGATGGAAAATGCCACCGGATAGCAATGAAACATATTTGAAGTTCGTAAACAATTTTGAAAGAATAAAGTTTGAAAAAACTTGATAACTCAAAACTTTGAAAACCAAAAGTGAGAAAATGTTTGACTAAAACAAGCAGCCATTAAAAATAATTGGTTGCAAGAGTGTGGGGATAAGAAGATGTCACCGCAATTAGAGGCTGTAAGATGTGCACTAAGTGTCTTGGCCTTTTTTTCATGAAGAACGTACAGTGAATTAAAAACACGTTTCCCATACCGCAATGACATGTTTGCTTCTTATAAGGCACCTCAGTTCAGATTCCCATGTTTTTCGATGCTAAAAAACGTCAGTCAGCCTCAAAAGAATTTCCTCCTGCTCTGCACATTTGAGATGGCCTCCAGGTATATTTTTTATTTGTGTTCATTTTTTAGGTAAAGAGGTACAAACACATCAAGCAAATCATTCCATACATTTTGCATACAGTATATAAAGTATCTATAAAGTGTAACTATCTTTCCTCTCAACTAATTGCAATGAATTCAAATGTTGCTCTGAACACTCCTCCCTTGTTAGCCCCTGAAGTTCATTCTCCCTCCCTTGACTAATTCTTAAGTCACCCGAATATACCATAAATAGGTATACATAATAAAATGAGAACACTTCAAATTAGAGAAGTGGGATTTTACAGTAAAACCATATAATTGCTTTAAAAAATGTTGTGCGACTGAATCATGAAGCATTTTCCAGGTACACGTGTGAAGAAAAGCCTTCTGCCACGGGCCCAAGCTTTTTTATTTTTATGAATGAATAAAATGATGTAGGTAATTTCATCTCAGAAAGGCTGGGCTGCTAACTAGAACCACCCGTTTCAATAAGCTTCATGCCAAAAGCTGCCTCAGTCTCCAGATCTAGAGAACCTACTTTCCAGTGGCACAGAGCAGGTTCAGGGGTTACAGGTGTCCTTTTGACAGCTGATGTGACAGGCAAGTCATTGCAGTACCAAGCTCACCATCAAGTCATCTTCGACTCCTCCCTTTCCTTCATCCTTCATATTCAGGACATTGTCAAAAACTCCCACTTTATGCTCTTCCTTCTCAAAGGAACTCTACCCTTCCTCACCTTCCCCCAGAGACCCATTGTTACCCATGCTCTGGTTCTCTCCAGGCTAGACTACTGCAACAGCCTCCTCCTCAACCGTTTTTCTTCCACCCTGCAACCCCTCCAGCTAAACCAGAATAGGACAGCAAGACTTATCCTTAGCCTCAAGCCCAGGAACAGCATCTCACCTGCCCTACAAAGCCTTCACTGGTTCCCGGTCTTAGCACGGATTAAATTCAAATCCCTCTGTATCATCCACAAGTCTATCTGGGGCCGGGGACCACTCTATCTTCAACGCTTCCTGACCAAATACTGCCCTTCTAGACTCTTCCGTTCCGCTGGCACAAACTCCCTATGTGTTAAGTGGTTTGCTAAACAGAGAGCTGGTGGGCAATCACTTTCCACGCCTTGCCCCCTCCTGCGGAATAGCCCCTCTCTCCCTCTGCGTCTCTAGCATGACCTCCTTAAGTTCCGAAAAAGCCTCAAGAGCTATCTCTTTACCTCTTCCTTCTCCCCCTCTCCTCCCTGCTTATCTTATGGTAGCATGACTGATGTGCAGGGCCCGTATGTGTCCTCCGGGCCCTGAACCCCCACATCTCTCATCCCAACCACTGTCTTTCTACTGCACTTACTTAGGATCACACTACCCATGGGTGGTTGCACTCACGCTCTTTTCCTCTTAGCACTTACCCTGAGCACTTCGAGTATCACTACACCTATCCCTCACCCTTCCCCGCCTATGCATGTGCACGTTCTGAACACTCACAAGGCATAGTAGGTTTGTCTTCCCTCCCTTTTATTGTCATTATTTGTTTGTTCTATTAACCCAAGTATTTATCTTTGCAGTAATAACATTGTCTACCTTCCCCTGTCCCCACCCTGTTTGCCCTGTGGGAACGTTGAAAAAAAGTTTTGCTAATTGTATTAGCGCCTAACAAGTGACCAATAAATAAATAAATAAATCTGTACCTCTGTTCCCAAGCTACATAATTATAATAAATGATCATCCTGGTGGCAGTTTAATCTTTAGATAAAAGCCATCCCTCATTTGGGGTATGGTTGCTGGTAATTCACATAATTAATATAGCCCCAACTGATCTGTATTATACATTTGACAACTATGTAAGCCCAGGCCAGCCATTGGCAGGCAGTGTGTATTCTCCCTATACTGGCTCTCTCTGCTGCACCCAAAAGGAAAATAGTCTGTGGGAGCTGAATATCTTTTGATCCTTTGTGAGGTCAGGTAACACCTCTCTCTAGCAGGACAGCCCCTCAGGAGGAAACAGGAAGCAAAAGCAACACATTAAACAAAGAATTAGCCTTTTGTGTTTCAAACCAAAAGGCCTTTGATGCTTTGGGACTGAGAAGGTGGCAGGCTTAATGTAGTCAGAAGGATATCGTTCAGCACAGTTGGGGAAATATTGCACCATCTTGTTACTCTCTGTACCTCTCCTTCCTTTCTGTCTTCTCCACTTCCTTTAGCACAAAACACTTCGGGTATGAGCGGGAAGACAAATACCACTTGCCACAAGGACAGGGACTGGACACCTTAAAGCAGGCTTGTGTTTACCTCTGTTGGGGGAGTTGATCTTTACAGAGCCCTCGTACAGTCAGGAGAAGATTGAATGTTCCATGGCAGAGGCAAACTTTGCTCCCTAAGCACTCAGATGGCACTTGGGGGTCACCTGCTGCTGAAGCAAGTCTTACCTCTCTCCCAGCGCCACACTCGTTGGAGGTGAAGGACTGCTGCAGGTGTTTGTCAGCGTCCCCCATTTTAAGATACTGAGAAGGAGTCAAATTGTACCTGAGCCCCAAGACTGACACTCAAAGCATCCTGAGCATCACAACAGCCAGGATCCCAGTGTTTCAGTGCCTCAAACTGATCAAACCACATTCAGGTGTGTTTTCCACATTCAAACCAGCAGGAATCATGTGTGCTGCCTTTGGCACATGCTTGAACTCTATGAACTGCTGCTGCTCGTCGAAACAGTTTGCTCTGCACCAACCCATCTAAGTGCATCGTAATGCATCGTTACCTCAGCACAAACAAAAAGCTTGCAGCTGCAGAATTCTTCAAATCACCAAATTTTGAACGGAACCTTGAAGCCCCTGCATCTTTTCCACTGACCCGAGCTCCAGTGCCAAACCAACCCTGGTACCCTACGACCTGCTTCCTTTGAACACTGCAATGAACTGTAATGAGCCCCAGTTCGAATCCGACTCAACTCCTACTCCCCGTCTGGATCACCACGATTTGCTGCAACCAAACATGATTCCAACCACTCGAACAACAATAAGAAGCCTGGTTTATACAGTCAAACCATCAAGAACTGATTATGGAACTTTTGATGGGCACAGTACGCCATGTCCACTTGTTGGTACCCGAAAGGCTGGCTAAGCCCCCTTTGCACCTTTTCGACCTAGAAGCATATGATTTTTGAACATTGTTGTATTTTATTGCCTTTCATATCCTGCTTAGTATTCAGAGTACTTGCATCTTCACATTCTGCATTTCGCTGTCTTTGTGTTCAGGAGTGGGGGTTTGTTAGTGTTGCCGGTATAGCTTTAGTGCATAATATATTTGATTATAATATAAATTACCTATTGGTCTGCAACGTCAACTAGACAACCTGATAACTACTTAAAAAAGAACAACCTACAACTAAACAAACAAAAAACTAAAATTCTGATAATGGGAAGAACTCCAAAAAAGACATCAAAGCTTGCATGGTATTGCGAAGGTCTTCTCTTAGAAAAAGTGATCACCTTTAAATACTTGGGAATAATGATAAGTAACGACAGACAGGAAGCAGCCATGCAAGACTTTTTGTGGAGTAAACTGAAAAATCTAACAGCACAAGCGAAGGCCGTCGACAGGAAATACGGCAGATTCTCCCCCATCCCTATCTTAAGATTCTTCAAAATGAAGGTTGCTACTGCTCTGACGTATATGGTATGGACGCAATGCTGTTAGCTCCGAACTTGATCTGGGTAAAATTTGAAAGCTTTGCCTGGAAGGTGTTCAGGGGCTGTCTAAATCGACACCTATGGTGCTTATTATAAGAGAACTCTGTCATCTTTGCTGGCAATCAAAATGAGAGCAACCTTAATGCTATATAGAAAAGTAATAAATGCTCCCGAATCTAAAGTGCGGGACTTAATCAAAAAGGAGATAGAAGGTGGGACGAACCAGATGTTAGACAAATGGGAAAAGTTCAATTTGAATATATGAAAAGAACTAGACCTGTCTGTAGAAACGATGGTGCAGAACCCAAACAAAGTCTCAAAAAAGCTTTTTGAGACCGTTTGGATCAATACTTTGGAAGTGGCTAACAGGCATTCTCTGACTGCAAATTTTCCGACAACAACAATGAACCTCAATGAGATGAGATGGTACTTAACGCAATTTCCGGACAAAAAGCTAAGTTGAACATTTTTAAGATTCCGGTTAAACATGGTGAAAACTAACAAAATCTTAGCTATACGAAACCAGGTGCAATCGAATAAGTGCCGCTTTTGCGAAGAAAACCCCCAAGTGGAAACCAGCAGGCACTTACTGCTAGAATGCGAAGGACTCAAAACAGAAAGAATCTGGTTCCTTGCGGAACCGTTGAAAAACTTTGGAACATTCCACTCAGACAACCTTTGGTCGGTTTTGATGAGCGGAAACAATAGACGAGGTGTGATCGAAGTGACATTATTCCTGAAATCTCTGGATATAAAATAACTCTGAAACAGTGAAAATGGGGAAGGTGGCGATTGAAGCTGCTCCGATCCACCTCTATCTAATTCTGACCTGGGATTAAAAGAAAAATAATCGTTTGGAGGATTTTAAAATGTTTGTAAAAATTGCAATGCAATTAAATATAAAAATAAAAAAATAATAGTAATAATATAAATATATATATATATATATTTTTATAGAAACTTTATTGGACAATCCTTTATTTTGGACTGTTGTAATATTGTTCTTCTGGTTTCTACAGTCTCACATTCACACCACTCTGAAGAGTATAGTCTGCCCCTGGCCCACGTTACCACAAAAAGCGAAGGAGGTACAAATCTTATCTGCACCTGTTTGATCTTTATGATTGGGATCCCTCTTGTTTTGTAAACGAGTGAGGGCTGAGTAGGTGTTTTGGCCATTACTCATCCTTGTACTCCTCTGGGCAGAAATCATTTTGTCAAAACATGTCTAACTTAGAAGCAGCGGAATTTACACAGATTCATGAAAAAGCAAACGCCTGATTCACTAAGACATAGGATTTTTCTGCTAGCGTGCATTTCAGCAGACATTCCACTAAGACACTGAATCCTGTGAAACTTACATCAATGGAAAGGTGGTATAACTTGTCTAGAATAGGTATGACATTGACTGTGTCCTTGTTTTTGTGGTTTTGTAAGCGGTTGTGGAAGTGCACATTTAGAAAGGAGCAAAATGCATGGTACTGGCTAACATGAAAAACAGCTGCCAAAGCATCCCACTTAATGTACACCTACCATTTCTTGTTGAAATTTATAATATATGATATGATATGATATTCATAGCGCACCAGTACACAAGTGTTTCTAGGTGTGACAAGACAAGGAGGGGGAAACAGAGGGAGGACAAAACAATGATCTTACTAGGCCTTGTGTCATTCAGATCATGCAACTTCAGGGAAGTGGAAGGGGAAGTGCCGCGGGGGGTAAGGGTTGAAGTGCAGCTAATTCAATAAGTGCAGTCAACGAGTGGCTCATAAGTGCAGAGAGAAGGGACTGTAGAGTTGCAGAGGCAGACCATACGTGCTGGGGGAGCCTGGAGGCAGTGCAAGGGCAGTTGTACATGCTGGAGCCTGGGCCCGTGTTCAGAGGGTAGCCAGGTGACCAGTGCATGGAGCAGTAGGGACATCAGCAGGGGAGAGGAGAGAAAGCGGAAGTGAAAAGGAGCATCTTGAGCTGCTTCCAGAACCAGGGCTGGTTCTAAGTTTAAGAGTGGCAGGGAGGCTGTTCCAGGTGGAGGCCCTAGCCGAAGAGAGAGCTTCCCCCAACTCTCCACTTGCAAAAGCGTCTGAACCTCAGAGAGTTGGAAGTGGAGGAGCAGAGAGCTTGAGAAGGGAGATGTTTAGGAAGTTAGAGTTGGAGGTAGTGCAATCCCTGGCCCCAGAAAGCCTTGGGACAATGCAAAGGGTCTTGAACTTGATCCTTGCTGCCACATGAAGCCAGTGAAGAGCTTTCAGAGCTGGAGAGATACAATCCCTGGGCTTGAGGCTGAGGACAACTCCTGCAGTCCTCTTTTGGATAAATTGCAGAGGTCAGAGAGTAGAGGCAGGCAGATTTAGAAAGAGGCTTTTGCAGTAGTCCACCCTAGAAAGGACCAGAGCTCTGGAGACAGTGAGTTTCTAGGGAAAAGTGAGGAAAGGAAGAATACCTCTGAGGAGGTACAGCTGATAGTTTGACTTGGGGAAAAAACCAGTATAGCAGCACAACTGATGTACTCATGAGCGAGTTGGTGTATGCAAAGTTGTTTCACTTTCACTGGGTAGAAAGTTATTTTTCATTTACCATTATGTATCTGTTGGTGGGTGTTGGGCAGTAGGCTATGCTAACACCAAGGTTCTTAGCCTCACAGGTAGGAGCAGGAAGAGGGCCCAGAGTGGGTGGCCAGGGAGAGAGAGAGGAAAGGAGCGAGCTGGTGTTCCAGTTAGGAGGATCTGTGTTTACTGGCATTAAGGCAGAGATCATTAGCGGCACACCATTAATGAATTGCGGCCAGACAGTCTGCTATGAGAGAAGAGGAAGAGGTGGCTGAGGAGAACCTGAAAGAGAGCTGGGTGTCATTTGCATAACACTGAAAGTTGGAGCAGAAAGTTGCGATGTGGTGGGCAAAAGGTGCCAGGTAGTGAGAGATAGAGGAAAAACCCCAGTTGGACCTGAAAGGGTGGGTCAGTGAGGGTCGGTCAATGAGAAAGGAGGTCAGCCAGGCCAGGGCCTGATCAGTGATACCCAGGGTATCATGGAGGCGATTGAGCAGGTTGGCAAGGTTGACCATATCAAAAGCAGAAGAAAGATTGAGGAGAATGAGGACAGAAAGAATGTTAGGGTCAAGGTTAGAGATCAGTTTCTATGCTTCTGGCAGCTCTGAAGCCAGACTGGTGGTCGTGGAGACAGCCAACATATTCAGTGTGCAGATTAAGCTGGTGGATGGTCAGCCTTTCCAAGAGTTTGCCCAGGAAAGGAGTGATGGCGATTGGGCGATAGTTACCCGGAGAGGAAGGCTCGTCAGAGGGCTTCTTTAGAAGGGGGTGCACAAGGGAGGTTTACAGGTCAGAGGTACGCCCTGTAGAAAAATTGGAGGTGCCCGAGGATGGGCAGAGGAGGAAGGAGGAGATGGCAATATAGCCAGGGAGGAGGAAGAGGGTGCCAGAGGGGTGAAAGAGGGAGGAGGCAACAGGGTGGCTAGAAAAGCAGCAGAGAGTGCCGTAGAATTGGCAGAGGATCGCAGCGGCAGAGGAGCCAGATAGGGGAAAGAAGGAATATAAGGAGAGAAAAGGAAGTCGATAATATGCGGGAAGCATCTATCAAAAAGGAGGAGGTTTGCCGGAGGGAACAGGAAAAGATGGTGCCATTTAAGTAGACATTAATGATGGTTTTGGAGGAGTGAAAGGGGAGCCAGGAGGGCCTCCCACTGGGTTCCACCATTAATGGGAGAAGAGGAAAAAGGAGAGAGAACAGAGACCATATGAGGGGGTCCAAAGGCCCGGCGAGGGAACGACAAAGAGGATGTCAGTAAGAGTCTGTCTGGAGGAAGCACTGGTTTAGGTATCAGTGACATGGATGCATGGGTTGGAGACCAGGAAGTCCTTTTTGAGCTTCTTCCTGACAGACTTAGTGAGAGGGATAGGATAGTCAATAGAAAAGCAGTTAGAGAAGGTAGGTGAGACAGAGAGCACCGTATAGGGTGCAGAGAGGCAGAGGCGGATAAGAAAGGGGGGGGAGCCCAAGCAGGGCTGGCGTGTAGCGCTGGGGAGCTGACAGGCAGTGGGGGGGACACCAGATGGGAACATTAAATGAGGAGACAAACAATGGACAAGAAGCAACAGACCAGAGAATAGGGAGGCTAGAGGAAAAAGGATGCAGATGCAAAAATCCCAACAGCAAGGCACATAGCACAGCAGGGGACCGAAAAGGGAAAAAAGAATAAGGACCGACAACAAAGCACATGGCACAGCAGGGGACCTAGAAGGGAAGAAGGACGGAGTCAACAAAGCAGGGAGCACAGCAGGGATCCTAGAGTGGAAGAAGGAGGCAGTTTATTGTGGTGCAAAGAACTGTGGGGAACAGCACAATATCAGAGCAAAGGAGAACAGCACACAATCAGAGCCAAGTAGGATGCACAAGGTCAATTGCAAAAGGAACCTAGAAGTAAAGAATGTACACAACAGTTTTGCAGGCAATGACAATGTAAGCCAACCGTGGAGCAATACAACGTCAAGAACAGTATGCAATAGATCAAAAGGGGGAGAGAGCTAAGAGAGGGGAGGGAAGGGACCATAGGGAATGCGGGAACCTAAAATGCGCGGGAATGCAGCGAATAAGAGAAGGAGGGGTGTCCGTGGCCAAGTAGAGAGGGAACGCACGCAACCTAAATTGCGGGTAAGCTCACGTGGCCTAAGTTGCGAGGGGGCACCCGCAGTCTAAGTCCTAAGTTGCAAGGGGGCACCTGTGGCCTAAGATGCGAGAGGGCACACACGGCCTAGAGTGGCAATTAAGCGCCCACGGCCTAAAATGCAAGGGAACCCACGCGGCCTAGGATGCGAGGGAGTGCACGCAACGTAGGGTGCGAGGGAGTGCAAGTAAGCAGGGGGGAAGGTGGGCACAAGGACCAGTCACGGGGGAATCAGCACGCGTGCAAGAGTGAGAATGGGCACCAGGTCCGGGGGTTGTGTGGAGTGTAGCAAGCTAACTCTCCCAGCTTCTTCTTACCTTGCAGCGCATACAGGAGGCTGAGGTCGTCTGCACTCATTGCCTACGCTGCTACCCTATCGCTGCCAAACACCTGCTTCGCTCAATACTGCAGCCTTGTCTTGCGAGGGCTTTGCCGCAGAGGGTCTGCACCTCAGTTCTTATAGGCACGGAAGCATGGACTTAGCAAAGCTTGCTACGTATATTCGGGCAGCGTCTCCTGTGCACCAGCATCACTGAACACTGCAGCTTTGTCCTGCGAGAGCTTTACCGCAGAGGGTCCGTGCCTGGGTTCTTATAGGCAAGAAGCATGGATGTAGCAAAGCGTGCTATGTATAATCAGGCAGCGTCTTCTGCGCACCTGCGTTGCTCAACACCGCGGCTTTGTCCTGCAAGGGCTTTGCTGCAGAGGGTCCGTACCTTGGTTCTTTTAGGCACGGAAGCATGGACGTAGCAAATCTTGCTACGTATAATGGGGCAGCGTCTCCTGAGCACCTTCATCACTCAACAACGCAGCCTTGTCCTGCGAGGGCTTTGCTGCAGAGGTCCGTACCTCAGTTCTTGTAGGCATGGAAGCATGAGCGAAGGGTGCTACGAGTAATCAGACAGCGTCTCCTGCACACTTGCGTCACTCAACACTGCTACCTTGTCCTGCGAGGGCTTATCTTATGTTATGTTGAGTTGAGTTAGTGTGACTTATAGAACGCACTGCTGCCATTTGCATGGTCTCCTGGTGCTCTGGTGGATCTGAAAATAGGAGAAGAGTTGCTTTGTTAGTGGGAGGAGTGGGAAAGGGCACAAGTGCATTTACTATGGTGTTTGGTAGTTTCGGTTTTGAAAAACACTCTGTGGGTTTGCTTCTATGTGTGCTGTGTTAGTTGGTGTGCAAGTGTCAGGAATCAAGGGTTGCCACGTCCTCTTTCAGAAGAAAATACCTGCTACAGACACAAAACTAAGCCCGCAGGTTGTTACGTTCGATCCCGTCTGCAGCGGCATTCCCCGTTCCTGGTCTGATACATGTTGCCATGGAGACGAGGAACGCTTGCAATGTCACGCTGTGCACCCGGGAGGCGTTCCCCAGCCTCAGGTCACGTTGTGCGGAAACGCGCCCTCCGCGTCATATAATCTGCCCCCAGCTTTGAACTGGCGACTTCTGATTGAAGTTCCAGGACCTTGTTTCGCTATGTCCACGTCTTTTCGCCTGGTGTTTCCCTGATTCTGCCTTTCTGTTACGCTGTGTTTCATCATACCTGCTTCCTGCCCCACTGTTGTTTTTATGAACTTCCTTCCCTGTTCTGCCAGGCTGTCAGGTGCCGGCTTGGTCCCTCTTTGGATTGCTTTGTTTCTTTGACCAACGCTACCCTCCCTGTGTTGTGAAAGCGTATCCTTCTATGATCCGCTCTCCCTCTGTAAACCTGCTCACCTGTTGACAGACCCGGAAAGTTGAACGGACTGCTGCTGCCTCACATTTTGTACCTATTGCTCACCTGTTGACAGACCGGAAAGTTGAACGGACTGCTGCTGCCTCACGTTTTGTACCTATTGCTCACCTGTTGACAGACCCGGAAAGTTTAACAGACTACTGCTGCCTATCGCCTTGTACTTCTACTGCTCGCTGTTATTGGACCCGGACTGCTACATTGGATTACGCTTATATACTTACTTATCATTGTGTTCACAAGGCACGAGAACTAGAGACGCTTGCTGGAGGTGCTTTAAGCATCCTCGTGCCGTCGGGATAGGGTTTGAGACTCTTGGGAACTTCCTAGGTGTCCTTGTGCCATCAGGGTAGTCTTCTTAAAGGAACCTGATCCTCTGCTGCATTACGGCGAACTGGTGGAACTATCCCAAGCAACTGGACGCCATCTACCATAGGAAGTGGTAGGAATTCTACCTCTGTACTATTACTGGTTTCATCCTCTCTTGTGCCACTATTGATATTTTGGTATTTGTTGTAGAACTCCGTATTGAATTCAGGAGACATACAACCAAACCCCTGACTGACCAATACCTTCCTGGATTCCCTAAGGTGGGTCTTTTTCATTGAGGGCTTTGCAAGTTTTCATAGTTGCGTACCTTATATTGAAACTGTTCCTTGTCTCCCAATAGCCGGTGAGTCGTGGGTAGTCACCTCTTCCGACTGCTCGATCTCCCTGCCTGTTTCTTTTTTGAACAGCAGCGAGTTATAACAGTAGGAAGAATTCTTCAGCTACTGTTGGGAATTCTAGACCTCACTGCATCCAAGTGAGATTCCTTGGCCTGGGTTGGGGTCTTGACAGCAAGACATTTGCCTCCGTATAAGAGGCCTTGTGTGCCCTAGGCATAAGGATGCATTGGCCGTGTTGAGATTGTATGGGTGATTGCTGTTTGGTATCAGAGTAGGGGGTTATAGATGTTTTGTGTGTGTCATAGTTGGTTTGCGTATTGTATGTTTTCATGAGTGTAGAGGGTTCTAGTCTGGGTTAGTGGTGGAGAATGCAATCCTCATGCCATCAGTTTAAGTCACAGTCACGCAGGCAGCCTTTTGGGGAACTGAAACCTGGTGTGCCATTGTCGGCTATGTTTGGTCTCTATTTAACAGTGGCCTGTGGCTTGCGAGTTATGTCTTCACTGCTTTCCTGAAGGTCAAGTTTTCCTCTATTTTGCGTATTCCCTTGGGGGCGTGTTGGTTGAGAATTGTGAAAGTGGAAATGAGTGAATAGAAATTAGTGTGTTTGATGTAGTGAGTGGATATGTAAATGGGACAATCTGTGGGCTACATTGACCCACTGAACAGAATTTCTGCAAAAACAAGCTGCATTCGCGCTGCATTCACGCAGAAACAGCAAAATGGTTGCGCCAGCTCCTGTGAGCACCATGGCCTTAAAACTATGTTTTGCACCAACAAATAAAATGGCTGCATCACCTTGCCAAGCATATATTGGGCAGTATGGAACAAGGGGACACACTGAGGGAACGTGCCAGTGTGTTCTGACACATTCAAATGGAATAAAGTGAAAAGGCAGCACTGCTTTGCTGAAAGCCCAAAATCCCCATTAAAAAGGAAACTTTTTCACCTTTAAAAATGCTGCTCTGACGCTATTCCATCTGTCCTTCCTTAAACCACTGTTATTAACAAGGCCCTGCCATGCCCAGCATATCTCATTGTGCTTCAGCAAAACCAGGCATGATTCCTGAATGACAGGCCTGTCAAAGCAACTCTGAGAAAAATCCACAAGGAACTCCGCTTTTACCCGCACAGGAAAACGTGTTCATTTTCTTCACAATGTATCAAAGCTCAGTAGTTCAAAAGAAACTCCAGCTATCTGAGCCATGTCTATTTCAAGGCATCTGTGCTTCAAAACAAAACTCCTGCATACAAGAAATAACCATAGCTGTAAGACAGTGTGTGAATCGAGAGGGAGATACAAAACCAAATTTACAAAAAAGAAATGCCAGCTTTTCTCCACAATTGTAAAATGGGCTTTGAAAACTCACGGAGAGAAAGGCCTGTTTGAAAAGTACATTTTTGAATAAAAGCCTGCAATTGTCCAGCAATCTGAAGGGGTTTGTGGCTGGGGAAAAATACACACATGGGTTATTTTATTCAACTGGCTTGTTTTATTCAGGACCAAATATAAGAAAGTAAAACGGTTAAACTATATTTGATGCATTTTGCAAGTTTCAAAAGGAAAATAGGTTTCTGATTGGGGGGGATGCTACAAACAGAAGGGCCTCTCTCAGCAGATACTCACACCCCAGTGATAATTATTAGGTTGGAAAGAATCTATTCTAGGCTGAACCCAATGACAATGAAACTTCCAGGACAAGGAAGTGATAAGTGGGGAAGGGGCAATAAACCTTCAATCAAGCTGTAACCCCCACCTTTCTCTGAAGCAAATGACAGTTGGCGGCAGCTGAAGAGAACAAAATGGTCCAGTGATGGATAAAGGATTGCCATTTGCTTCCAAAGACTATTTTATAAATAAACTTTAAAGACTTTTACCTCTGCAGCAAAACTTTGTAAAAATTTAAAAACTTTGCAGTTTAAAAGTGATTTTGTGTTTTATCATTGGAGATCTTGTAGAAGACATTGACACCTTGGGAATTGAAATGGCAAAGTATTGCGGATTATAAGAAAAGTATCCATGTTGCCAATGTAAATCTTTATACTTATATCCCTTATGATAATCCACACATGTGTATAAAGTTATGGAATTTTACGCCGAATCTTTCATACTCAAAATTACCAAAAATTAGTAAAAGGGTGAAACGATGTCTCACGGATTTCTGGACGGCTGTGCTCTACATGAAATATGTGACCTGATTATGTAATTATATTAATATGCCACAACTACAAATGTATAAATTCTGTTGTGACTGATTTTTGGCAAAAAGGTCTGTGGGAAGTCCTTTTACATCATAAAATGCAACCTCCTAAATTGAGTACCTCCTAGGGGAGGCAGCCAACATTGATTGTCAAATCCAGTTGCTTAGAGGCATGCTTAGCTAAGCCGGCCCAGCCATATAGTTGATGATGTCACTATGCATTATATAAAGAGTGCCTGCCAGGACTCTAGACAGACACTCTTTCTGATTTTCCTGCGCAGGTGTCCTGTTTCATTCATCCTGCCGAGTCCAGATTCCAACTACAAAACCCAAGCATTGCTGTTCCTATTCCCTGCAAGGCCTCAATTCTGAAAACCCAATAATCTCCCATTAAAAATGGAAAAGCTCTGCTATTCTTTTGTGAAGCATCCTGAACTAGCCTGGCTTGCTGCCCACTAACTGCTGGCCCACTAACTGCATCCAGAGGTACCTGTGCCATCCAGTGACCAGAATTGCCATCTGGTGACGCGACCTGCCCAGCTGTCTTTGCCCAGCTGTTCTTTACCAGGCGTGCTGCCATGTAGTGACCAGAACCATTGACGGTCCAAAATCCCAAACTAAAAGTGGATTGTAAGTATAATCCCTACCCCATAGACATCCATAATCTACTTGTCTTGCATCTGTCCTTATCCCACCCTCAAAACCATCCTATCCCTATCCTGATAACTTGTTCAAACTTTTACAATTATCTGTGCAACCCACCCGTGACTTTCTAAAGTGCTAGAGCCATTAATTTTCAATTTTGTCTTGTGTAATCCTAAAACATTAGTCCTATTTCGAATGATCGGACGGGTTTCCCGCCAGGGTTGGGTGCTGGGGTGACAGGGTTGAAATCGCGAATCAACCTTGGATCTTAGTGTGTCCATCTTTGGTGGTCTAGTCGGAATTCTCTAGTTTAGAGTAAAACTGTTCTTGTCACAACTGATTTCCTTTCCTATTTCACGGCTTCATTTTACTCAAAGCGCACCTTTTTATGTCTTGCCTATCTCATCTAGTTTCATAGCTAGAGACCTATTCCATTGCTTCTGATTGTTAGTATCTATGCATTGTTGCTGGAGTGAGAAATTGTATTTACCTTAAAGTTTTAACCGCACATTAATTATTTATTTGTCCATTTCCGAGTGTCATTTCATAACATTAAAATACGTTTTCCACACGTATTTGGTGTGGGAAGGTCAGATTTGGATTCTGTTTCTTGCCTCTTATTCCTGCTTACCTGCCATGTCGTTCTATCCATCCAGAATTCAATTAATTGTGGGTTGAGGGAACATTGCAGGGGGAAATCCTAACTTCGGTGCTATCTTTTCTAAATCAAAAAAGTGCTCCTATTCCCTGGTGTTTTGTATATGTTCTAGGAGACGATTAATTAAGTGCATTGCTTTAATTTTCATTGTGATTATCACCCCAATGGCGATTGCTGCCCCATATTAAAAATGTTACAATTCCTTTTGAATTTTAAAATAAATAAATAAATATTGCATTTTACCAACCAGCCTGGTTCATGGTCCATTGTGACCCGGGGTATTTGAAAAGGGGGTATGATATGAGTTGTGCACCATCTCAAATTGAATCTGCATTAAATAAGGAGAAAAGCATCTCAGTTGTGCGCTACAAACGAGGCCGAGACCAAAGTGTGTGTCGCCTGATTGAAATCCTTAACACATTTTTTGTGCAAGAAAAAGCATTTTGTTAGTGTTTTAGCTAATATTATATGTATGTATGTGAATACACATAAGTGGCGAATCCAATGCTATTTCTCAGCCAAAAATGTGCACTCTTAGTAAGTTATACAGCTCTTGGGTGTGGTTTTCCACTAGGCATTAAGTTATGTGTGGAATCACTCAGCAATTTAATCAATTCTGGATTCAAGCATAAATTACATCAGAGGTACACAAAATGTGTTCAAGGTGTAAATGATACCAGAAAACAGTTTTTACTGAATTGTTCCTCTGGGGTCTATTCAGGAAGCTTAACTTACACTTGTGTAATTTATGTCGCTGGAATTTACACTGATTCAGGAACAAGTGTATTCTTGATTGGTTATAGGTGAAAGTTTCGAATGCATAGGATCGAATGCCAAAAGGGTCGAATCAAAAGGACCTAAAACCAAAGGGTCGAATTATTACTATTATTTTTATTTTTTATTTTTTTTTGGGGGGGTCCCCACGCAAACCCCCTTTTTTGTGGTAAAACCACTTTTTTTCAAAAACGGAAAGCCAAAAAAATATATATTTATAAAAAAAAGAAATTCGACCCTTTGGCTTTAGGTCAAATTGAGTCGACCCTTTGGCATTCGATCCTTTTGTATTAGGTACTTTAACTGGGCACCTTCTTGATTCACAATAAGATAAAGGTGTGTTGTGAGAGTGTATATCATAGCTGACCACCTGGCAGATCATGGAACACAACGCAACTCCCGCTAAGTAAATGTGGCCTAACTTGGCATGTCATGGTTTGTGTAATTGACTTTTTGGGTGGGTCAGTGAGGATAAGAGTGGAACTCGAAATAGATGTAACTTAAATTGGATTGTTTCCTGTTGCTTAGCAAACACTTAACAGTGTCTCATGTAGGTGTTTGTGGAGGAGAGTGAAAGGGGAAACAAGTGTGTGGAAATGAGAGGGTTGAATGCTATAAGTTGATGTTTGTGGGAAAGGAATTTTTGAGGGGAAAAATAGCATTCCACAGCTACTGACACTCGCACAAATCAAGGACATTCCCCTTGCCACCACCATTTACCTTTAGAGGGGCAGATGTTTGCCATGTTCTGCAACGTGATAGAAGAATTTCAGGAAGATGTCATCTTGCAGAAGACTGCTATCTCTTATAGTGAATCAGGTATATGTTTTTTTCAGAAATTGAAGCTGCCACAGTAAGTTATAGCTTTTCCATAAGTAAATTCCAATTCCACTTGGTGAAAGCTTTGTAAATTCTCTTGTATTTTTTCAATGCATTTTTGCACTGGGGCATTGTTTGCTATGGTGCTAGTAGGGCCTCATTCTAAGTCTGCCGGTCTGGTAAAAAAGTGTTGGTATTCGTGGATATCGGCACTTTACCAATAGCACTCATTACCAATGACTGCAGATCCCCTCATGGGACTCCATGAATGGAAATGTACACTGTCACTCAGGTACTCGGAATCCGACACCAATGCCGCTGGACCGAGTGCCGGAAACGGGATCTACATTTGCCAGTATCCAGGCGGCTCTACTGCCAGGATAGTGGCAAACTCAGAATGAGGCTCATTATTAGCACTGGGGACACGTTACCCTGGTGAGCAAATGCATTGAAAGAATATTCATTTGCACAAGAGCTATTTCTGCTCTATTGCTAACACCATGCAAAGTTGCACTTGGATTTGTTTTTTAATGTGACTTGGACCAGTGAAAGGTTTCTGTAAATAAGGTCCAGGATGCTAATTTAGATATCGGCATTTAGCCCCCAAAACATTTCTAATCCTGAAATATCACTTAATTGCTTTATGCGTACAATGGCAAAAATGTGTACTATAAACATGTAAAAAGAAGAAAAATGAAAGAAAAAAGCCCTACAGTGAGCTATTTAATAATATTATCTCAGATCCTTGCTCCCACCACTCCCTTCCGTGCTTATGATTGATGGAAGCTGTTCTCAACTAGAATTTAGCAGGGCTCTGCAACCTTTGGCTGCATAGATGCTTTGGACTACAACTCTCATCAACCCTATCCATCGTATTCAACGTTGAGGGATAATAGAAAACAACACCCTGGAGAGCCACTGGATGCAGGCCCCTTAGCTTACTGTTCTATGAACAGCACCTCATGTTTGTGAGGCTCTTGCTACAATGGAAGTACGCCCTGAAGTGTCTCATGGATATTCTGGAGATAGGCCTGCGTGATATTAAATGCCAAGATATAAGAGCCTTATCCATTGTATATATGTTTAAAGCCACTTCACACATTCTGATTTCTATGCTTTACAGTCTCTGCATCATTCTATCAAGAACAAGGAATCTCAGGGAACATAAATACGATTTCAAAGCACTATTTAATGTTAGGAATTGGGATTTCTTTCAATGAAATACTGATGCATGCAGTTAGCACCTCTGCTAGTGAGATCTCACATAATCAGCTCAAATCAGAGTTTACCACTGGTGAAGGTATTACTTCTGGAATACCTCAGGTGGCAAGAATAATCCCATAGTATTTTAAAATATTTTTGTTCTACCAATTCCTGCTTTCATTGTGAAGGTGGAAATAATGATTGCACAATGGTAATTCAAACCTCTTCTGTACATTTTTTTAATGCAGAAAAGCGTAACGTGTGGCCCTTTTCATCATTAAATGGGCATGGTGGTGAGATGAAGGATCAGATATGCTGACCTTTTCACCCGCTTACCATGCACCATTGCAAATACTTTTCTTACTCTATTGAAGGGAAGTGCCTGAATGAATCAGAGGCCTGTACAAGTCAATTGGAGTGCTGCTACAGATCTGGGCGAACAGATCTCCAGGGCCTCTTCATCAGCTGGGTTGTGAATCAGAGCTTCAACTACTCCCAACGATGTAAGTCAAGAGGTTTTCAGCTGTAGGTTGCCATCGGTGATCTCACTCTGACAAAGAACTCTATGATAGATCATGCCTTCATGGCATAGTTAGGGGAGATCACCCGTTGGAGAGAGGGGATCCATCTGTCTGCATAACGAACTCTACCAGCTTGGGTATACATTTTATTTTTTGGATTTTGTAGAGCACGCTACAGCCCGAAGGCATTGAGGCGCTTTTACAGAAAGTTGTAAGTAGGCTAGGTTCAGGGTTACATGGAAGCAGCCCCACATAGGGTTTCTTGGTTACAGATACAGGTGGTCAACACAGAGGTAGTTACAACATTGGCAAAACAGTAAAAATCTTAGTTCCAATATTAGCATACAATACAATATTGGGTAGGTTTCATAATCACTGATGCTGACATCCAGCCACAAAACGGGAGTGGGAGCCGGTACAGAATCGCAGAAATCACACAAATAAGCTTGTTTTACTAGTTTTGCGGAGAGAATAGTGAATACACATCCAAAAGGGCGCCCCTCAGGTCTTTCCTGGATCCCAGAGAGAGCAGCAGCATTCATATATCACCAAAACTCTAGGGTGCCTACAGCAACTGCAACGAGATCCTGCAACGAGGAACTGGAAGAAGTCAGGAACCCAATATGAGACTTAGCAGATCTACTCAATGACAAAATCGACCCTACTGGGCACATCTCACATCTTTGGAGCAACATGGAAACCCGCCAACAAGACCACCATAAGATGAATCCAAGAACAAAACAAAGCACTGTTAAAAAATACTCTGCAATCTAATCAATGAAAGATCAATGTCCAAACATGCTACAGAGATCTACGATCTGCTCGATGACGGTGGAATAGACATCTTATTCATCACAGAAACATGGTTAGACGACAGCTACAAAGTCACACTGCACAGCTGTCTACATGACAACTTCAAAACCACACAGGTAAACAGAAAAGAAAAAAGAGGAGGAGGACTTGCAATAGTCTACAAAGAATATCTGAAAATAGAAACAGAATACCAGCTCAACATCAATCTGTGAGTCCCTCGTCCTTCACCTCACAGCTGACTCAAAAACCAACATCACATTCATACTCATCTAAATACCACCGACCTATGATGCAACCTTTGTGGACACCTTCATAGAAGCCATCACAAGCATAGACATCAGACACAAGCACCTGACAATACTCATGGACTTCAACATATGGTTTAAAGAAGAAAAACAAAATCTCTGAAAAATCACTAATAAAGCAACTCGAGACAATGAAACTACTCCAGATAGTTAAAGGAGAGGCACACACAGCAGGACATACTCTTGACGCAATCTTCACCAACAAAAATCTGATCTCTTCTGTGCCACCAATAGAAATATTATGGAGCGACCACATCATCATTCCATTTGTGAGCCAACTACCAGCTAAACCACCCAAACAGCCCCAAAATCTCCCCGTAATCTTGAAAAGAAACTGGAATACCATCAAAAGTACTAACGTAAAAGAGCAAGTGGAATCCTCAAAACCATCAACCGCAAGCCTGGATGGAACCAACGTAAATGAAAAAGCAGACCTAATCCAGAAATGGATCGCCAAAACAATAGACAGCATCTCCCCAGAAAGAATCTTTCATCCCTTCACAAAATCAAGCAGTGGCAAGATGGGTCACCCCCACCTCAGTACAATGAAAAAAAAAAGAAAGTTGAACTTTAATGGAGGTAAAACTACAGCCAGGCAAAAAGAATAAACTATCAAAAACAAATCAGAGCATACAAAAAGGAAATTCTCAAAGGTAAAAAGAAATACTGTGACAATACAGCCACCAACACCCAAAAATAGCTATTCAACATCATAAATGAGATGAGAAACCCACCTGGATGCAACAACATGCCTGTGCCTGCACAAAAACTATGCAACAACCTCGAAGACCACTTAAAAAATGTAATCAATGGCATATATTGGATCAAACAAAGCAGACCAATCAACCAGACCGTACACCATGCCCCACCAACCCCATAACCACAGATCAACCTGTAAATCTTCATACACATATCAGTAGAGAGATTCATCAAGCTGGTTAAACTTGGCAAAAACGCAGGCTCCTCAATGGACCCATACCCACCTGACATCTATATATCAATCCTTACACAAGGCATGCCACTAGAATACGGAAGAAACCTCTTCAACCAACTGCTGCCAATGGAGAGAATACCACTGTCTTTCAAACCTGCGTACATCAAACCACTTCTCAAGGATACTACTGGCGAAAGGTAAGACCTCTCTAACTACATACTGTTATCAAACATTCCCTATCCGACAAAACTGCTAGAAACCTATGTCTACGAACAAACAATGAAACACTTAGAAATACACCAACTATTGGACCAAGCACAAGTTGGCTTCAGACCCATGAGAGGGACAGAGACAGCACTGCTCTCTATTTGGGAGGACCTAAAGACCAACGCAGATTCCAACACAAACTCAGCACCGATACTACTTGACCTCTCTGCAGCGTTTGACACAGTCAGCCACTACATCTTCATCAAGAGACTGGAAGAAATGGGGATCACCAACAGAGAGCTGCTTTGGGTTAATATGTTCCTATCTGAAAGTTCAGAAACAGTATGGATAAGACCATTCAAATCTGCGCAGCGGTAGAGCCCCCGTGGTGACCGCAAGGATCCTCCCCATCCGTACTCCTTTTCAACATCTACTTGACTCCACTAATGAACCTCATCAAGGTCACGGCCTCACCTGCTACAAATAGCAGATGACATCCAAATCATCTACAAAATAGAAGATGTAAATTGCTCCTATCTGAAAGATCAGAAACAGTATTGATAAAACCATTAAAATCTGCGCAGCAGGAGACCACATGTGGTGTACCGCAAGGATCCCCCCCATCCCTACTCCTTTTCAACATCTACTTGACTCCACTACTCAACCTCATCAAGGGCACGGCCTCACCTGCTACAACTACGCAGATGACATCCAAATCATCTACAAAATAGAAGATGTACAAGGGAGGAACACAACGCTAATAGACTGTCTGAAAGAACTCTACGATTGGATGAACACAAACAGCCTCAAACTCAAACCGGGCAATACAGAAATCATGATTATATCCAAAAACCAGGAATGCAACCAATACATCCATGGCCCACAGAATTAGGAACAGCGCTCACGCCATCAAAAGAAGTAAAAAAACTTTGGAATCCTAATGGACAACAAGCTAACTCTAGAACCGCAAGTAAACACAATGATCAAAAAATTCTTCTTCCACCAACACACAATTAAAAAGATCCTACCATTGCTCTCCTTTATGCACAAAACACTAGCCATTATTTCCCTCATCATGTCCATGATAGACTACTCCAACAGCCTATACCTCGGAAGGCCATATTTTCTACTGAAGAAACTGCAACGTATACAGAACACAGTGGCCAGACTTCTCAAAATTCCACGAAGGGACCACATCACTACTGTGCTAAAAATGCTACATTGGCTACCAGTCAAAAAACAAATCAGATTCAAAACAATGTGCACAACGTACAAAGCAATCTATGGCAAAGGAGCAGAATTCCTACAAAAGAAAAACACCATTTACCAGCCGACCAGAACACGCAGATCCAGCAACGACATCCGCCTGGAACCTAACCGTACACCCCTTGGTGGATCAGCATTTTCTTGCCTAGCAGAAAAAATGTAGCACTCCCTCCATAGAGTAATACAAAACATAAAGGACCATCTAATATTCAGCAAACTCCTAAAAAATGTCACTTCAACTCAGAACTTAATGAAAATGAATAAGCAACACCTAAGCCCCTCTGAATGAGCACACATATCGCAAAACAGAGGACGACACTGTACCAAGTGCATGGAGGTGGAGAGACGTCCGAGTGGGAGGGAGACCCAGGATGCTAACTAGAGAGATGGGAGCGTCCTAGGTTGAACCATAGACATAACGCATAAGAGTTCAAGGTGAAAGAGTGGCAAACAAATAGATAAGGGGCCACAGGCAGGTGAGGGCAGCGCCACACCAGGATATGCCAGGGGGCAAAATGGTGTAGACATCCGTTAGTCTGTACACAGGGGTGGGAGGACGGATAAGTCATCACCAGTAAATAGCCCTGCAGACAACCCACAACCTGGCACAGAATATAGGAGGGAGCCTCGCCACCCCCGGTACACCACAATACGAGACATTGGCAGGTACAAGTACCACAGGTAGCCAAAGTGGAGAAGGTACGATGGAGCGCCACCACTAACCAACCCACTAAAAAACTCATCCTTCTGCTTACACCTCTCAAACTCGAAACAAAACACAGCCAAACCTATTTTGCACAACGAACGCACACACTTCACTACACCGCAACAACGAAACAAACCACGCATAGCCTCGCACAACAGAACATGACAATTACCGACTGAAAAATCAGATCCATGCTCAGTGGATGGTGTAAATCGAAATGAACCTGCCAACAGCACATGACAGCTCTTTTGTGCTTTTCCAGCTGATTCCTACTAACCTACCCTACCCTCTTACTTTTTAGATCTAGCCAGAGCACCAGGGGACCACCAGGGGACCACTCGGGTGGTGATAGTGCGCAGTATAACTATCTTTAACATACCATAACATTGTTACAGACGCTCGTCTGACGTTTGGTTTTCAGGTCACGTTTTCTGTTAATAGCGTGCGTTCCATTCCATCCATTCTGCACGGCTGCTGTGAACAGTAGGAAGCTAACTCGCAGGGTTTTTCAAAACAAGAGTACAGCTGTGAAGACTATCGCTGATCAGGGACTGCTCCCAACTTTGAACAATGTGCCAACGAAACGGGTTAGTCATCGTTTGAAAGCCCCCAGATGCTATACACCACATTATGATTCATGCACACAAACACAGCTTTTCTTATGTAGAGTCATAGTGCGTCTACAATAGCGTTTACACAGACACACATTCTATACGGAGTATTGTATGAAAAATGGCCCCCCACACATATGAGTCATAAACTAAGCAAATACCATTACTTCCGAAAATGCAGTACAAATGTCAACCAGACCCATTAGGACATCAAAGTCTGAGATTTGATTTGTCTTCTTGATGCAAGGCCTCCCTTTCTCCTTACATCCTTTTATATATTTCCCGATAGGTATTGGTGAATCGACCTGTGCTGGAAACAAGTCAGGGGGCGGGTCTAAATATTGTAAAAACAGGGCAGGCAAAGTCAGTACTCCACTCTGCTGATGGAATAACCACAGGAACCCCCAGTAGCATCACACTTGGGTATTATTTATATTTAACTGTGCTATATATAGCGTGTTCACTCTGTTTTAGACCCGGCAATATGTTTACGTACAATACTCACAAGGTTTTGAGTTTCCCAGTTCCATGTGGAATCTTTGAGCCAGCCCTGTGTTTTTTTTTTCTCACACTGGATGCTGGGACTTTAAGGCCCACACTTGCAATGAGGAAAAACGAAACTTCAAGTTCCAGCATGCCATTAAAAGCAAAAAAGGACTGGCTCGAGATGCCATGCATGGAACTGGGACGCTAGGCAGGGACGGCTGCCTTGGAGCTTGACTCACAGCATGACTCAGGTAACCAAAGTTAGTCATTATTAGTAACATAAACCAGAAACAACTCTGGAAAAAAAAAATCAAGTTTCAGCACAGTGCTATGTGCATGGAATCCTCGGATTTGGACAAAGTAAATGCTGACCATGAACTCATAAAACATATCTGCAGTTGTAAATATGAAAAACAAGGAATAGATGGTGATGAAAATTACATATAATTAAGTCCATAAATGCAATTCTTCATAAAGCACGGGGTAAGAAAATGCTGGCATAAAATACCCATTGCATTATTACTTCACAGTTGTTGTTAAATCTAGCCACCCACACGGAAACCTCTTACAGATATAAATTCACCAAGGGATAGTACATAAAATGTATGTTTCTATTTCGAACGCCCCTGTGCCGTTTGAAATGAAATACCCTGGTTTCCCGGAATAACAGTTGGTTTCCTGACATGTGTAAATCTCACATTAACCGGAGAGTGGCTAGAAATATCCCCCTGCTTAGCAACAACAAAGCCATGCTCAACAATAACCTAGCAACATCTCAATTTCCCCATTACTGTGAACAGGACAGGTGTACTATAGACATCTCAAACATCTCCAATAGACTCATATCATTTCAAGTCTCGTTAAGAAAGCTTTAGCTCTCTCTCTCAGAGCTTTTGTTTAAAAACCAATATAAAAGGTCTTCGTTGTCCCTAAAAGCTACCACATGATACGAGTAAAAGATTGATCAATTTGTGCTGGGTGTTCAGTACACCTGTTTCATTGGTAGCTCACATCAACTACATCCGACAGGCCAAAGTGCATGGTGGCCAAGTGCCCTTGTGACTTTGAGTGAAAGGTTCCAAGCTCAACTGTGGAATGTTCATGTAATACAAATTTAGCTCAAATTACTTTAAAAAGAGACTGGGGGAGTGATTAAGGACACGGGGATTCAGCTCCTTGACAGGCAATGGACAACCCAACACTAAAGAATCCAAGTGTCTCTCTATAACCTCTCACTGCGTTCGGACGACTCAGTCCATGAACCAAATATGTACTGAGTCACTGTTCTTTCACAAATATACACATTTATTACGAAATCAACATCAATTCAATTCAAACAATTTTATAAAACATGAAACCACATTAGCATAATAAATGTGTCAGCTATATTGCACATCTCTAAAACCTCCAAAGACCTAGTGAAAACATACAAAAGTCTAAACCAGCCTACCTATACAAATCAAAAAGTGACAGTGCATACATCAGCACAATACAGTACAACAATAAAGTGCAAAGTAAAGCCGTGGTAACTAGCACCTAGAGATTCCTCTTTTCAGGATGACCTCTCTGGACCTATATAACTGGTCTAGGTATAGATAATTACCCTTTCTCTGCTACAAGCGCTAATCAACCATTTCAATATGTTATTAAATAACACTGTTTACTTTTACAGTGAAACAAGACCCAACATGTTTCGTTCATCTGATGGTTCTGAACGAGTTAGACCATGAACTTCTTCAGGGGAACCAGCTGTGGGCTCCATCAACATATACTGTAAGACAAGGTGTAATACCAATACCATAAAGGTGTGGGTAACTAATCAAACAACTAGCAATTGCGCAAATAATCAGTCCAAACCTAGGAGAGGAAAGAGAGAAAATACAGCAGTGAGAACAAAAATCTCCAACTGTCTGCTGTTAAATCTACGGGATACCTAAATCCACCCACGTTAGGCTTAGCGGTTTGTGCTGGTAAAGTGAATATCCTTAACACAATTTGGTATGAGTGTCTTCAAAGTAGACAGATTATCTATAAGAAAACAGGTAAAACAACAGTATGAGTCGTAGTATCACTTTCACATGGCCTTCCATGTCACAGTGTAGCTCTGTTGCGTAGGGCTCACGCTACTAACACTACCTATTGCCATTCCATTAAATCAGCTGCTTGGATCCAAACCAACATCTGGAAAACCCTATGATTCGATCTTACACTTACCAACACTGGGTGGCTGCACCAGGGTCAAGAAACATGAAACAGGAGTCTAAAATTCCTAACAACTGTGGGCTGTCATTGTCGTGTGCAACCTAACTGTAGGCTCACATGAATGCTTCATGTAGATTTACGAGAATCTCACTCATACCTTTGATCGTGTCGGCGTGAGAGGTTTAGATATACTGTGCATCGTAACGCGTGCTCCTGGTGGGAGCACTATTCCTTGGTGCAGCGGTTGCGGGTTGCAGTCCATCTCTGTACATGGGCGTCCAGCAGCCTAACGAGTTAGGCACTGTATGGACCTATGGGGTATACAAAACATATAATGAGGGTATGAGTCCCTCCTGCTGCCTAAAACATTCACCATAACAACAACTGTTCTATGGTCCAAACTCCTCCAACTCACCATGAATTCTCAGGCCAACATGGAATTTCCTACATGCCTCGTCTCTTCCTCCGCCTCCGGTTCTCAGCTGGCCGCGGTCTCTGTGTGCCGTCGCATCTGAGAGGTACTGTGCGCGAGCATCACGTGACCCGAGTTATGTGTTGCATCCATTCGGACGTGAAGCGCACGTCCCCCGGCGTTGCCCTAGTCCAAACTTGTTATCTCAACACGTAACCACCCATTCACTGTTACCATGGCAGTAACGTCTACTCGGTTGTCCCTTTTGGGACGCATGATTATCCATTGAATCCCAATGCCTTGACCGCAATTAGTTGTTCCATAGTAAAGTACATGAGGTACGTCACAATCTATCTAGTCTGTTATGCAGCATTCACCACATTTATCCCACTATTTGTTTACCGATTTTGCCTGCTCTTTAACTGTGTAAAGAGCCACTGATCAATTAATTAGGTTCCACATGGAGCAGAGAGTCAAACGCGTAGAAACATAGAGAACTCCTACTTAAAGCAGCAGCAGTCTGTGGTACCACTTGCTGAAAACATCCTCCAAAGGAAGCACCTCAAGACCTTCCTCTTTTCTTCTGCCTTCGCTCCCCCTCTCCTCTGCTGATCTGTTCTCTCTTGGCACCGTGCACCTTGCCACCCTCAGTCCTCCGGGCCCAGGTACCTGTTCACCCTGCCACTCTCCTGCACTGCCTCCGGGCCACCCCTTGCACTGGGGTCTGTATCTGTACCCATACAGCCCCCCTTTTCCTTCCTGCACTTATCAGACCTACCCTGTCTGCTGCCTTAAACCTAGCACTTGCAAATTGCTGGCTGCACTACCACTGTTTGTTGCCTTTACTATTTATTTATTGTTATTTATCTGTTTCTCCTCTGCTTCGCACTTTCCACTCTCCCTCCTTCCATGCACTTTTCCCCTCCCCTTCTCCCATGCACTTGTGCATTCTCAATGTCACTGGGCCTAGTAAGATTGCTGTTTTGTTCTCCTCTGTTCCCCTCCCTTGCCTTGTCGCGCTCTGAAACACTTGTGTACGAGCACGATAGAAATAAACTATCAATATCAATATCAATATCAATTGTCCTCATAGCAATAATGGTGGCAACCTGTAAACAGTACATCTACAGAAGGTCAACCTGCAACCTCCATGCTTTAAAACTGTCTCCATTCAACTTGTTCATTCAAGACATCCTCCTATGAGTTTGTTAGAATAATAAGCCACTGTTCTTTGTGAAACAGTTTTCTGGCATCGGCCTCGCTGTTGTGCGATCTATCCAACTGCCATAATACTGTCCATTTAAGTCCATCGTCTTCATGTTCCATCATCACAATATGGTTGACAAGGGAGGGCGTTAGAATGTTTCTCTTTATGCAGCTTCTGTGTTAGCTGATTCTTCTGTCTTACCTTGCTCTTAGTCATTCCTATGTACAATTTCGAGCATTGACACCAGATTGCATAGGTGACATTAGCTGAATTGCAATTGGTGAAACGAGTCTGCACCCATGGTCTCGGAAGTCCTAAATCAACTTATTTAGTCCTACTGGTGAATTTACAATTCATGCACTGGCCACAAGGTGAGTTCCCTGTTAGCACTGGTAGTCCCCAAAGTTGAGTGACACCTCTCTGGGAGTCTGCCGTTTGGGAAATGTTGTTCTTGGTAAGTAGCTCCTTAAGATTGGGGGTGCTTTTATATGCACATAAAGGGGTTTTCAGGGGGCACTCACACCCCGCTAGAATGTGCCAATTTCTTCTAATGATCTTAGTTACCTCATTAGTTAGGGGAGTGAAAGTGCTAATAAACACAATCTCTGCGTTTGCTTCAAGTTTTGTGCGGTACTCTAAGAGTGCCTCTCGGGTTTTATTGGTGGACCTCTTAAAGGCCCTCCTCACTATTTTCTTTGGGTACCACCTTGTTTGTAATTTCAACCTCAACATTTCGGCTTCTTCCAAAAAAGTGCTATTTAATGTGCTGTTCCTTTTCAACTTTAGGAACTGCCCAAAGGGTAGATTGTCACATGTGTGTGTCGCGAATGACAGCTCTCGAAACTCAGAAGTGCATTACTATCAGTTGGTTTATGGAAAGGCCTAACTTTTAACACCTGTTCTAGGTCATCAACGCAAATTGTGATGTCTAAAGAATGGACCTCACTCTTGCTGTATGCAGAGGTGAATTTCAAAAATGGGTTACGTTGATTAATCCATTCTGTAAATTCCAAGAACAAACTTTCAGAACCATCCCATGCACTGGCAAAATGGAAGCTGTATTTTGATTGGCTGATGATCTCCACCTGTACAGCCAATTATATTTCAATTGAAATGCAGGTCAGATTTTGTCAATGTGTAAACTGCATTTTGAATGCCGGAGCACTTACTGTCTGCTGGGATGGGAGACGAGAGGCTACCGGAGGTTAGGAGGACATTGAAAAGAGGAGAGTTTAAAGTTGCTGGAAATGCAAGCGAGCAAAAACGTACAAAAACTCTTGAGAGAACCAATCACGGAATCTGATGATCCTCTATGTAGCCTTCTATGCAACTCGGCGTGCTCTGCAGGCGTGTGCCATGGGAGGGTACCCATTATATGCAAGTATCAAGGAAAGTAAATAGGGCGAGAGAATGTATATAGAGAAAAACATTTCTGCCCCTTTTCACTCCTGGACTATAAAAAGATTGTGGCCTCTTATAAGCAGGCCATTCTGTGTGCTAAACAATCCAACTATATTAGCAAAAACAAAGAGGTGATGGCTGGAAGGTTTAGAATGAATCTTAACCACTGGCATTGCTCTGGGCACCCTCCAGACCATCGTTCTTTGTCTGCCAAGCCATTACAGAAGGGGAAAGACCATATGCAAATCAGGCTTGGTCCCACCCCAAAAGTGGCAGTCCAGCCCGAACTGCTAGGTCACATCCCTTCTGCACGAGACCACAAGCATCCCGAAACATGTTTCGGCCTTGTTGGGCCTCATCAGTGAGGAGTAGCTTGGGTCTCTAGGCCCAGCAGGCACGGAACCCACGTCTGGGCAAACCCGTCCCACTCGGGGTGACAAAGCAAAAACAAAGAGGTGATGGCTAGAAGGTTTAGAATTAATCTTAGCCACTGGCATTTCTCTGGGCACCCTCCAGACCATCGTTCTTCGCCTGTCAAGCCATTACAGAAGGGGAAAGACCATATGCAAATCAGGCTTGGTCCCACACCAAAAGGGGCAGTCCAGCCCGAACTGCTAGGTCACATCCCTTCTGCACGAGACCACAAGCATCCCCAAACATGTTTCGGCCTTGTTGGGCCTCATCAGTGAGGAGTAGCTTCTGTCTCTAGGCCCAGCAGGCACGGGTATGCCCACTTCTTTTGTTTTGCAACTATATTAGCAGAAATGTTGAAGCCAAATCTAATTCATGGGACGTTTTTATAACTCTCTGTGAACTTGAGGGGAAGAAAATGAGGTTGGATATTGATATGAGTAATGCCTGGTGTCAGGAAATTCAAAATTATGTTTTTGGAAAGGTTTTGGTTCATCAGCAGACTATTACATCACTCCAAGCATTCTTCAATCTCACTCCATTACAACCTGCTGATCCTTGTGCAACCACTGTCCTTTGTAGGGCAAGCTTTGTTTTCCTTATATGAATTGACAGAAGATGAAGTGCTTCTGATCCTGAGGAGTATGAAACCTACCTCGTGCTTAGGGAGATACATGTCATGCCAGTATTATCAAGGACTTTAAGATTACAAGAATCATAAATTCTTCCTTTGCCGAATCCTTAGTCCCGCTTCTATTAAGGAGGTGTGGATTACGGCACTTAAAAAAATAAAATAACTTGGACTCTTTGGTAGAAGGGAACTACAGTCCAATTAGTCATGTACCGTTTTTGTTGAAAATATTGGACACGGTAGCATTTCTTTAACTTAAAGACTTTCTGGAATCTCACAATTTGATTGGGGCACATCAATCAGGTTTTGAGACGGTTTTTGAGATGGATATGGGACAGAAACTGATCTTCTTGATATGAAATCTAACATTGAAAATATCGTTGGCCAGGGTCAAACTGCATTATTGATGCTGTTTGACTTGTCTGCAGCATTTGATTTGGTATACCACTCCCTGCTTATTGAGAGATATGTGGAAATCGGCAGAAATCTCCAAACCTGCTGCAGATTGGATACATTCCTTCCTGGGTCCTGGGAAGGTTAGAGTAGCAGTGGGGATTTTCAGGCGGCTTTGATCAAACTTAGCTGTGGTGTCCTGTGGTATATGTCCCAAGCCATTGTTTGACATGTTCGGAATCTGGACAGGTCCTATGGATGAATTGCAAGAATTCTTCGCGATGATGAACCCCATGCATCCTAGGATAAAATTTACCACTGAAACCAGTATCACATCAGTAAATTTCCTGGATGTGGAGATTTACGTGCAAGGCAACTCCTTGGCAACGAAGATTTACACCAAACCTACAGACAGAAACAGCTTATTACTGGCAACAAGTTTCAACCCAGACGTATGGTGGACAGTGTACCCCTGAGCCAATTTCTAAGATACAGACGCAATATCTCGGACATTGAGGAATATAGGAATCAATCCAAGATTCTCCAACGCAAATTAGAGGACCGATGCTACGAAAGGGCCTTAGTATCAGGTACTGCAAACAGAGTGGAATTGCTGGAGAGAGATTCTCTCTTGGTGCCTAAACCAGTGAAACATCAGGAAGCCTTGGTATATGTGACAACCCACTCGGTCCAGAGCCCCATCATCAAGGGGATCATTAAGAAATATTGGCCAATGCTACAAATGGACCCCCAACTTCAGCCACTCTTTCAACAGCCACCCATGTTCACATATCGCAATAATAAATCCTTACGCAACAGCTTGATCAAAGCTGAAATTGGAACCATCAGGAGAGAAGACACACAGAAGTTTAAGGGAACTCAACCATGCCACAACTGTCAGCACTGCAACAATATTTTACCGGGAAACAGCATACCACATCCTCACTCTGGTAAACCTCTACTACTACGAATCTCAGCGACGTGTGATTCTACCAACGTAGTATATGCATTAAAATGCCCCTGCGGACTATATTATGTAGGGATTACCACGAGAAAAGCCAAGACACGTTGGACCGAGCATAAGTCCAACATTTGGATGGGCAACATGAAATCAGCAGTAGCAATGCACTTTACTGAAAATAGACACACGATAGCCCAACTTAAATGTGTCATTCTGGAACAGGTCAAACAAAGCCCGAGGGGTGGTGATCTACACAGGAAACTCCTACAGAGGGAAGTTTTGTGGATAGACTTGCTTGATTCTATACACCCAAGGGGCATGAACACAGAAATGGATTTAATATGTTTTGTCTGAGAGTCTGTCCAACGATGGATCCTATACTGGATCAGTAATATCGTTGGACATCACACAATGGTTAGTGTTGTGAATACACATGGATGACTGTATCATCTTGGTACCACCACATATGCCTTTAACAATCTGATTGGGACTCCTTGATGTTACTCATGGCTCCAATACCATACTGATCATGTATGCCTTTAACAATCTGATTGGGACTCCGTGATGTTATTCATGGCTCCAATACCATCAATGACCCTCTTGCCATCATCCCAGAGATTTGTAGACTTGTTGGGATATGGGAATACGGGTCCTTGGGTCATTTGACCTGATCCTTTCTGGGGAGATGCCCCATCCTTCCCTCCTCCCTCTATTATCTTGATTTTCCCTCGTACACTTTTACACTTTGCAGAGATTTGGTTAGGGGTTCTAGGGGCGGGCACCAGACCGGATTATTTCCGGGCAGGCTGCTCCTCCCCCTTCCCTCGCAAGGCACAGGCGGTGAGGATTGGGCTGTATTACACTCAACCTGCCGTCCTTTTCATTACTTTTATGCATTTTACTTACAGAGTCCAGCTTTTTCCTTGAGTCTACGGCGCCATCACGGCTGTTAAGACTTCACTCCCTCCTTACAGGCTCAGGGGCTTACTTCACATCCCCAATCAATTGAATGTTGGGTCTCTCTGTGAGACACACCTGCCCAGTCCGGGCATGCCCTCGATCCACTCCGACCCCGGCATACTCAGGGTGGAGGAACGAGGGTACTGTTGCCAAGGCAACGCACCCGCGCCATACCCATACCAAGATGGCCACCGCCATTGGGAGGACGCCACATGCATGCGTGGGCGTCCTTGACAACATACTTACTTCCAAGGATCCGATCGAGTAGCGATCGGGATCCTAGTCGGTGCCTGGACGTTGTATCGAGCACCAGGTAAGACAGGACTCTATTGACACCTGTGATCGGGTTTTATGAGTCCTCTCACACGAGCGTGTTGTGTATTTAAGCGGGTTGGGCCACGTTAATGGACTCCCGTGTACAATTTCTGTAGTGTTTACCGGCAGTGCCCTTGGTATGCTCCCTTTTAATATTAGATAGGATGTCAACCCTGTCACACTGGGTTGTACTGCGATTGGCTGTCGCTTTTGCCCATTACTCTGATTTTATGAGTAATTGCGACATAAGCATTCTAAGCGGCGTTTACCGCGAGTCATTCATTCACTTTTTAATACCTTCAGAGACATAGGCATTTTATCGGATCCACGGTTGTGTTCCTTGGAGCGTTAGGACACTGCCAGCCTAGCATGCAGTATGCTTCTCTTTAATTATTTAGTCCCACACTACTCTTTAGGTACCTCTGCGCCTTTACACATACTTCTGACATTGGTTTTTGTTTTTTCCTTTGTCATTATGTGTTACAGTTCTGAGCCACTCTGCGCACATCCCTACAGCCCTTTCTCCCTTCACTCCGACCCGGAGTCGGGTAAGTGCTATTTCTGTTATGAAGTTTCCCATTACCATTGTCACTAGGGGACACCTTAGCTTGACACTCACCTCAGTTTGATAAGAGGTGTTCCATCCTCTAATTAAGCTATTTTTGATATTGTTGCAGGTCCATTGAGGACCTGGAGTCACTTCGCAATGGCAAGGAGGTCAGTTCCGTTTCTAATATTCCTTTCACTTATACTGACTACTAAATATAGGTTGGGTGACACAGACTGATGTGTGGTACTTTAGATTACCTTATAGACATATTTCTGAAACAAGCGGTACAAAGCTAAGAAAGTGGAAACGCTCAAGCCCTGAAGAAGGATTTTGTTATAATCCGAAACGCGTCGGCAAACTCTGTTTACCATCACTGGAGCACTTTAGTGGACACAACCCCAAGAGATTTAATTTGTGTATCAACTATTTCCTATGTAATAGTAGTGCATATGTGAATATAACACTACTGTTATCTTAATTTACTGTTATGGGACCATTGACTGTGATGCAACACACTTTATTTTTGAATGCTTCTTTTACTTACCTTCTTTTTGTATAGGACTATTTATTGTGATATAACATACTTCATTTTTTTAAAATGTTTTTGAATTTTGGAATTCTATTTGTTGTAATTCTGTATTTTTTTAATTCTGTAACTATATGTAAATTGCTTTTCATTGTGCAATACAGACATTTCTGCATGTTTTTGCCTGCCTCATTGGTTTCATAACACATACATGAATGCTCGAATGTTACTCACCGATTGTATGCAATCAGCCACTTGAGAATTATTACTGAATTTATGTTTAACTCAACCAGTCTAGCCTTTTAGATTTAGGAACAGTTTGAGTAACAGTGGGGTACTTACCCCTTAGGAGTGCACTAAGGGGGGCGCCAGTTAGCGATAACTGGTTTATGGTCTCTTGATCTGCCTGATGTCATGGGGGTCTGCCATACTAACTATGCAGATGACACCCATCAAAGAATTGTGGGATCGTACCCAGGATCGCACAATTAGTCAGAACACTTCTCAATGATGGCAGACTCAGGTGCTTTATTGAAACATGAATCTAAGCTGGGACCGCATTCAAGCAGTTCATCTCATAGCTCTCACATTTCAAATGACGGCAAGCTAGTTTTTTTTACACAATTATGTCAGGAATAATGTCACATCACATTATCAGTTTACAAAACCTATGGGGAAATGGGATTGATTACTAGCTCAAACTATGTATATGATGCATAGGGTTTACAAAACCTATTGGTGGTACCTATCTGATGGCTCGACTTGGGCTCATATTTCATCATTATAAGGACAGTTAATTGGTCAACACTATCTATCATAGGTGGTGTGGCAAGGGAACTTCTCATTGGTTGGCACTTGGCCTGCCAACCTTGGACACTTTGACGAGATATCACAAATTGAGTGAAACATAGTGGGGGAAGAGAACTCTAAAGTCTGCCAGATTTCCAAGTAATGAACACTCCTAATCATCATGAGGCAATGAGGCCTTCCCTATTCTTTGAACTTAACCCTGTGTACCGTCTGGTGTCTGTGTGCATGCTGAGGAAGTTCTACACGTGTCCTATCTGTGCTTGGCTCATAATCAATGGCTAGTGTCTTCCATATCTGGGTCACGTGTTAGGGTACAGTGTTCCTTCTATTTATTAAGGGGTTAGCTAATTCTAATGTGCATGTTGTGTTCTTTGTGGCCACTCATGGCGCTAGTCAGTTACTTTCTTTTAAGCCTTTTGGCTTCCTTGTTAAGTATTTCAATCAGGCACACACCCGGGTCTCGCCTCGCATGTAGTGCGCAATGAAATACTTATTTATTATATCTATAGGTTCAATATTCTGAATGATATACCACTCATATCACACCCGTCTCAAAATACCCCCCAGGTCACACTGGACCAAGAATCAGGCTAGTTTGTAAAGGAAAAGATGTATTTATTTATTTAATTATTCAAATCACACATAAGTTTATATATATATATATATATATATATATATATATATATATATATATATATATATATATATATATATATATATATATATACATATATATATGGGGCAGCAATCACCAAGCGGTGAAAATACAATTACAAAATAAGTAAAGCAATTGTATTCACTTATAATAATGCAGAATAGAAAACACAGGAAAATAACAGTTTTGTTTTGTGAACAGATAGAGTTTAGGTTAATATTTCCCCTGCAAAGTTCCTAAGGTACAAATGAACAATCCTAAACAGATGTAATTAAGCAGCAGGTATTCTGGAATGAAAGACAGTGTCTAGAGTTTAAATGCAATGTTCCCTCCCCAAACAAGAGAGAAAACCGTTTTTGGAAATTGACACTTTTAAAATGGCTGGGGAAAATGGCTTTGTGACACAATGCAAAAGGTACAAAAATGCTTAAATTGATAGAAATTCTTATGAAAGCAACACTAAACAGGTCCTAACACACATGAGTGACAAGATAAGCAATAGTACACACGTTGGATCAGGATGGGAGTGAAGAAAAACTTTGAATGGGAAAAAGACAAGTGGAAAACTTTGGTGAAATGTAAATTTGCAGCAAAATTTACCTACGCGATTTTTGATAAAAACGGGGCAAATACACTGATGTGGATTTTGGTTGTGGGTGTAGCTAAGAGGATTAGGTATCAGTGAGAGTTGAAATTAGGTTTTTCTCTATAAAATTGAAGAAGTTATAGAAGTTTTACTAAGAGGCATTTTTGAAAAAATAGGCGCAGCGAAAACAGAAATTTGGTTTTAAAGATGACAGATTGGTTTTATTACACTATATTAATGACTATGAAAAAGAGAATGCCACCCATGAATCTCAATAGTTACTCACGGCCGCTCGTAACTCTTCACATGTGATACTCTAGTTTCTGTTTGTATGGAAATTACTTTACTTAATCCAAATCACTAATGGGTTATGGTTTAATAAACACAGATGAGAGAAAAATCAGTGCAAGAATATTTCTGACAATACCAAGGTTCTGAAGTTAAAGATGGGATGGATTAGATTGGGATAAGACAAGGCAAATATACTATGGGTCACTGTTATTCCTGTTGATACTTACAGTCCACTGTAATTAATATTGGACCGTCAGGGTTATGGTCATTGGATCGGGTCTACCGGCAGCATGGCACTTCTGGAGGGATCAGTCAGCTGGGCGGTTCTGGTCAATTTGAACGGCACCTCAACTGGATTTAGAATGGATTGGCCATTCTAGTCACTGGACATGGCAGATTAGCAGGATGTGAATTTCAGCAGGCAAGCCTTAATGGTAGCAAGCCAGACTGGATAAGAATTAAATTATTTTACGTATGGGATGGTTGAATTTGGGTCTAGCTAAAAAGAGTTCAGCAAATACAGATGCCTGGATTCTGCATAGAAGTCTGGAATCAGCTGCAAGATGAAGAGTTCTGGATACGATGAAGAAGTCAGGAACAAAGCACTGCGCGGAAATCAGGATGTGTTCAGGAAGCAGTGTGTCCGTATGTGTGGTGAAGTTCCTGTATTTGGTCTGGAATGCAGTCAGAACAGAGCTGTCATCTTTATGATGGGATTTAGGAACTCCCACATTGATTTTGACCAAAATGTAACTTTTGCACAAATGTACATTTCTAAAATTATGTCCCCTAATAAAATCGGACACATACATTTCATATTTTATAGGTTA
Organism: Ambystoma mexicanum; assembly: GCF_040938575.1. Classification (NCBI taxonomy): domain Eukaryota; kingdom Metazoa; phylum Chordata; class Amphibia; order Caudata; family Ambystomatidae; genus Ambystoma; species Ambystoma mexicanum. Next base: position 437,289,524 of record NC_090937.1, read on the forward strand.
TTTTCACAGTCAATCCCAATCTCTGTGAGAGCTGTCTTTGTCATTCTATGGAATTTTATCAATTTGAATCATAACAGTCTGGACTAATAATTTCTAATTCAGTACATATCTGGGTGATTACGACCAGAGCATGAATAAACAATCTTAGACTTGCAGCATTAATAGTTTTGCTGCAATTTGGGTTTTCCTGTAACTCTGGTCCTTAGGTGGTACAGGGTTCATTAAAGTCTTCAAAGGGCCCAACATTAGGTTAATATCTACCAATTGTTAGATTTATCCTCCTTCAGGTTGCACAGTTAAAAGAGTTTCAAAATTAATCACAATTAAGCCTTTAAACACCATAAGTTTTGGGAAGTTTTTTTTTTCCTCTTTTGTAACTTCCCTTTCACAGGCAACAGCAGTCACATTCCCTTTGATCAGGGATGGGTGTCATCTTCCTTGAGAGGGTAGCTCCCCTGTAGAGGTCAATAGGCAGCCTGCCATTGTCCTTGGCTGGCCAGAGATGAATATCTGATGCTCTCTTTGTTGTCAATATGTGAGAATCACCAGCACCCATTAAGGCTTCCTGTAGCAAGGGAGTGTCAATTGAAGTGTCATCTTTCCCAGGCTGGCCACTGTCAGGTCAGAATTAAGTATTTACTTAACTCCAATACTGGGTTGCTTTAAAATTCACTTTAAGGTCTTTCATTTAACACATATAAAAATAAGCACTGTTTACAAGGGATTTGAACATTTACAGAATTAAGCCCTTTACAAACATGCTGTTAAACAGGCAAATTTGCAATTTCTTCAGGAAAAAGAAACAAATTTAAACTGGGTTTTTGCATCTTATTTTTTTATACAGCACACACATTGAACTCAGCATTATTCTGTCTTTGAGTGCTGGAAATTGTCTTCAATCTGGAAGTAAGTATTCAGCTTATGCTGGGAGTTCCTCTACACAGCTGAAATTGATATCTTGCCACTTTTATCCGCATTTTTCCCATGCATCTGAAAACAAATTGTTGCTGGATTGGTGTTTCATAAAATACCTTTCTTAGCTGCTGTCAGTCAGTGAGTCCCAGTTTCTTCTGACGGCACTGGATGAACTGTGGTTTCAGCACACTTTTCATTTCAATAGTTCACTTGGAGAATTACTGAATTTAGCGCCAAAACAGCACTTTGAAAGTTGCAATTGATTGAGAAAGCTGTGTTTTAAAGGACATTTTAGGTTTTTTGCCCACTTATGTGTCCTTGCTTCATGTGACAGGTAACAGCACCCACTGGCATTCCCCTGCAGGGAGTTCTGTTTTGACATCAACTTTGACTGTGTTTGGCAGGTATATGCAGCCTTTTTGTGATTTATGAACCATGCGCAGTTTTGCAGATTTGGCGTGCACAGGGGTTAGCACATCCATTTTTGGCAGTTTCTTTCCCCCCATTGGCAAAGGGGTGCAGTGGGGCGCATTGGCATGGGTACAAATATCCCACAAATTACTCTTGTGACCTGGACACCAATGGTTGTTTGTGTTCTTATTAAAATTAATTAACTGGGGAGTCTACTGCTGCTTGTCTTGGGGACCGTTATTTCGTGTCTAAATTCCTTTCATCCACTACTCCCTTCCTAGTTTCTGACCTTGGCTCTTATTGTAAGCTACTACTTGGGCTCAGCGTGAGCTTCTCAAATATATGTTTTGTTGTAAATGCATCATCTTGTGTTCTGTGGCCTTACTAATTCTGAAACCGACTAAGGCCTCTGTGTTAGGAAAAATGGCTGTGCTTTAGTTGATTCTTCACCATTTTGTGCCTTGATCTCGTTCATATTAATATTGTTAGGGGCTGCATAGACATGTATATATCTTGTTCATGTCTAACTGCAAATATCCTTTATGTCTGTGTGCATATGTGATTCATGTCTATGCGTTCATCATGTCTATATGTACTTATGTTTAATAGGTGTACTTTGTGTTTATGTGTATAGTCGTCTAGTTATTCTCTAAATATGTATAGTAACAACTACCTGTTACCCTACTTGTTACACTATCTATTCTATTCATAACGACAACTTCATGGTCTTGGTTGGTTCTGTCTTCCATCACAAGACTCTTGGGGTGGAAAGGCTGTCTCAGCTGGTATCGTTTCTCACCTGAACTGTACTGGTGAGGGCCAGGGATTGGAATCGGTACTTGCATAATCATCTGAGTAGGGGTAGTGGGTATAACCTGAATATTGATCTGCCCCATTAAACTCCCAATTCTGGTACAGTCATGGACCACCCCCATATTACAGCCCATTTCTGGATAGTCATCTTGCGGCTTCCATAGTTTTCTCACCCCCCTCAAGCTGCCTCCTTGTGCAACGTATTCTTCTGGACTGCAGGTGATGAAGCACAATCCCCATCAGATTCACAACCCAACCAGTGTTTGGTGTAATTGTGGGGGTCAATAATAGATTAGGGAAGTATCCCAGGAGGACCACTAAAATGGTGTAGGGGTTACATTTTGGGCTGTTCACCTCTCAATCTATAGTAATTTATTTGCGTATCTATGTTTATTATTATGGTAATTTACAGTGCCTTTTTAACTGCCTTTTACATTGGTTTAATGATATTTTCAGGACACAGATAACTGTCAGGATCAGTACAAATATGGCTAATTATATTTTGAATGTGTTTCCCAACCAGGTAACCCATGAGAACCGGTAATTGAGCCAATCATCATCTTCAAAGTCCTCCACCGCTGTCACCACCTTGGCGTGCAGGTGCCGCAGGGCTGTTATATCCTCAGTAAGGGTCCCATTGCCCTCATCCTTTGCAGGTTCATACATACAGCGAGATGGCCCGATTTTAGCGCAAATGACTCCCTGCATGGCCGTTATGAAATCTGGGGCATATCTATTTGGAGGGTCATTAGGCTTTCAGCTCTCAATTCCTCCCTGATTGCATTGAACCCTTTTATAGTTGAATTTATTATTTGCGACAGCTCCCATCTTGTTATCTGCAATCACTTGGCATTCACTGATGTTTGCATGCCAGTGGCAAGATAGGAGGTAAAGAGTATTGCTGCGCTGCCAAACAGTTTATGTTCATCTGCTATGTCATCATAGGCCTCTAGTGATTCTGCTGAAAGATAGTTCTCCCTTTTGATGCGTTTAAGGGCAAGGGACCTTTTATTTCTGACATGTTTACTCAACAGGGGTAAATCACCAATCTGCACATCACTCTGGGGCACCACCAGAGCTGGTGCACTTATTATCACTGTGGAGCAGAGCCCTTCACAATTTGGGGCACGTTGCATGTAGCGTTTTGAACCAAAAGCCAATGGTGGTCCATTAGTACAGCCATGCCTATTTTAATTTCTGGCATGTAAAAAATGCATCCAGACCCTGGGTTCATTCCAACTTTCACCATGCCATTATTTCTGAAGCCCAGAGTAGCAGTTTTCACTGGTAATATTGGCACAGGTCCTCTGTCATCTTCTAACCAAGTGAGCAGTTTTGTAAAATCTAGGTCATCCCTCAAGGTACTTTTTATTTGCAGTTTGCAAAACCTCCTCTGGTTGCTCTAGCACTGCTAGTGCTTTATATCCTTTAAGTCCATCAACCCATCCTTCAGTGGTAAGTACACTTCATTTTATTTGCAGCTGGACTCTATCCCAGCAACCAGGTATTACTTTTCCTTGTGCATCATTACACTGCAGCACTTTGTGATCTTCTATTCTAATCTCTCCCATATTTGGAACTGACAGAATGAATGTCATTGTATTATGTTCTGTTTTAGCACTGATCATCAGGGGCATTTGTTTTATAAATCTATCCTCACATGGAGCGTTTGCCTTCGTTACCCACTCTATGGAAGCAGTTTGTCCCTGAAATTGTCCCCATGCCATGCATAGTGCAAGATGTATCAGGCAGTGTGCCGCGTTTGTAGATACTTCCGTTGCTCTGAATACTCTAGAGGCACTCATGGCATACGGGATGAGGGAGCTGAATAAACAGCTCTCATCAAATGTCTCCCTCCCCACTTCCCTCATATGTTATTGGTAACGTAGATGGAATGACCAAAATACTTGTTGAAGTGGCACCTGTCATGTGGCATACTTCATTCTAATGTTTCAACTATTGTACTTGCTTCAGGGAATGCTTCAGGTGTAATGATACTTTCCATTCTTTCAGTTATTATACCTGTGATATTATCACTGGATGGTGGCTGGGTTCTTTTTCATTTTGGTATTATCATGTTAGTATGTTATACAGTAACCTTTAACATTTCTCAAAACTGACACATAAACAAAAAAAGAAGGAAATACAAACATAGTAAATCTCATTAAATACAACTAGAATTCCACATTAAATCTTACAATATTAAAAGGTCATTTTTCATAAAAACCTTTTTTTAAAGAATGTCATCAATATTACAAATACAACTGTGTGGATTACTCAGAAGAGGAACCACACAGTACCTATATAAAGGCTTGCTCCCTAAGGAACTTTATTAGTATCAGATGGGCCCAACTTCAAGGAAATCAAAAAGCCAATTACGACCAACACAGTTGAAGTCATAGGTCCTGCCAAGCAATTGTTCCAAACAACTCCCCTTCACCTAAACTTAACACATTTTGCAATTCAAACAAAAACATAATTTGTTTGCCTTGCACTGCATTACATGAAGTCACTAGATGTTTCAGGGTCTCGCATTTCCATTTTCCTTACAAAATCTACAATCTGCGTGCTCAGACTACAACAAACCATATCTGACCAGGACTTCCTTTGTCAAAACCAGATTCCATCTAAATCTTAAAAAGCAAAACCTGATTTTCCTGTATGGATAAGTGGCAAGATATAGTGTTAAAACTCCCACTCACTTGTGCTTACGGCTCAAGTGGTACAGCGAGTCATACCTATGCATTTCTTCAATCATTACTGTCCAGTCATATTCATATAAGATCTGTTTTGCTCTCCCAGTATTTGTCACCAGGTCAAGATTTGATAGACCAATTTTTCTAAGCATGTCGATGCAAAACACAGAGAACTCAGATACAAATGTATCACCATTCCCATTCAAAATAGTTTTTAGATCATAAAATAAGGATTCTTTTATTGGACTTAAAATCTTATAATAAAAAGATAAAAATGTCTAATGAGCGCTACAGGTTAAAGAACGCTTACCAAGTTCATATCTCTTAGCTACCAATGGGATAGAACTCGGAACCTCGAGTGTTTTCCTCCAAAACAACCGCTGTAAGTAAGGTAAATAATCTAAAACCCATAATAACTGAAACTCAATTTCATATGACATTGTTAGGACTATGTTGCCCTTGTAAAAGTTCAAGATAAAAACCATAGAGAATTTCCTGTATCTTGAATCTACTCTGCCTAACTGGTATTACACACGTTTTTAACTATTCCTTAATTTGTAGTTTCTGAGGTTTAACAATTAGAAACCCAAGGTAGACAAAACTATCTATCTTCTCTAACAGATCTGACCCAATCCGCCATTGAAACATAGCTGTTTTTATTTCTTTTTTGTACAGTGCATTGCTTTAGTTTTAGCAGAATTTACCTTAAGAGAGTGGGACGATGCAAACTTTTTTAAAGCATGAATCAAGTGCAGCAAGCCAATCTGTGTGCGGTCAAATATTCAGAAATCATCGGCGTATGCCATCCATATTGGATTAAAGTTCTACATTTTGGGAGTGGCAAATGAAGCCTGTTCCAGATTATCTCCTTTGTCAGACATATAGAGGTAGAACAGGCAGTGTGCCAAAACGCAACCCTGCCTGACACTTCTAAAAGTTAGAATTTTATGTGACAATGTCCCACTTTGATTCAACCTGACCTGGACATTGGACTCTTCATGCAACCCAATTATTAGGCACAGAAGTCCATGTGGTTTTCCCCATTTTTCCAATTTGGTCCACAATAGACCACGATTGACTGCATGGAGTGCGACTAAAAGGTCGTTTGTGGACTAAAAGATAGAATTGTACGTAAGAATTTTTGGAAACCGTTCTGCCATTTCTTGAGCCAGCCAAATTCAGTTTGCCATATTTCAAGATGCTCCAACAACTAGGCTGCAAGGGCCTTGCTGTCGGCATTGAGTATGACAATATGTTAATCATTTTTGGGCTCAGACTAGGCACATTGTTTGTATATTGGCGCAATGTATGCGATAGACCATGACTTTGGTAGTAGGTAAGAATCTGCCACATGCTCAAATAGAAAAGGTCAGAATCGAGGCCCATACAGCAGGATTCCCTTTAAACAGAAAGTTGGATAATTTGTTTGAGCCTGAAGCTCGGTGATTGATAATCTTCTTAATTGTTTCTCCAATGAGGTCACACTCCACCAATTTTCAACCCTGCTACACTGCAGCAATTCACTCCCAGGTATTGCAAACAAATCCTTAAAATTGGGCATGCAGTCCTGCTCAGATACTGAGTTCATCTGTTGGGCTACCTGCGCAATATCGAGGGCATACATTGGTCTCCAAAATGCCTGTGCATTTTTATTACGCAAGATCAACAACAGGCATTCAGCGTCCCATTGGCTCCTTATAGCCCAATTTCCCTGCCACCAATTTTTTGACACATTTCAAGGGGTTAAGCCCCCCTGATATTTTTAGAGATTTAATCTGGGCTCTCATATCTTTTTTTTTCACAGCCACTTATGCACCTAAAGCTTGTAAATGCTTCTTTACTATACCACCGGTCCCAGATTTAACAACAACCAAACTGTACTCTAGTACATCTTCAAGAAACCCATCATAATTCTTCACAGTCAATATATCATATTACCAATCAAGTGTAGTTAGGCTAAGATAAGTAGCAAGGAATTTGTTCACCCGATGCACTGTGCCTGGATTCCAGGACACTCTATTCCCAGCCAAATTTACATAAGTCACAGGGATCACTCTCAGCCACAAAGCGGTTCACTATTCTAACCTCAAACCTTGCCAACATAGTACAGTGACCACTGCATTCTATTGGTGTAACAGAAAGAGATTTATATTTCTCAAAAAGACTTTTACCTACAAAGATATAATCTATTGTGGTAAAGGGCAGACCATTGGACCATGTGTAATTACTAGGGATTCTCCTGTAATGGAGCCATTCAACAGTGACAGACCTAAACCACCCAAGCTCTCCAACCACACATAACTGTGATATTGTTTTCCTGGCATCCTCGAAGAGTCCATGATCTGTCCTAACTCAGATTCCGGGGTATGTATGCAGCATTGAAATCACCTGGAATATTTATCATTCCAATAATTGGCACATGACATAATTTAATCTAGGAAAGAGCCCAGATGACTTATATCTATATGCCAATATACATTGAGAATAAGAATGATCCTCACATGGGTAGCCAGTGCACAAGAGCAAAGGTTTATGAATTCAATAACTGTCGATTCCTTAAAAGATTTCACCAAAGTTAGCAGGCCACCAAACGTATGACCCTGATCGCCCCTTTTAGCTGCTTTAAAGTTAGACACAAATCCGTCCATCAAGGGCACCTTCAGAAGCCAAGTCTCCTGCAGGGATATAATATCATGAGCTTTTAAAATATGTCCCACTACAGGATTAGTTATTAAATGTTTGTCACCACAGGAGTTCCATGAAAGAAATACTTAAGTAATGGAACTAGCAAGTGTGACTGTGACTTTAGCCAGATTGCATGGGGCATGGCCACAACCGTACTTTGGGTTTAATTCCCCCAACAATATAGCCATTGGCTATGATGAGAACAGTATGCGTACGTTGGGTTTAATAGTTATGTAGTTTGAACTATGTGAACCCAGGCTAGATGCAGAGAAGAACCTTTGGAGTGTGAGTATAGCAGTAGTAGCAGTAGTCACAGTACATATTATCACCATGCCCCAAACAATTGACCACTGGCCAAGGCCACAAAAGTACAATTATGTTGAGTTTAAGGCCCCCAACAATATGGCCACTGGCCATGGCTACAACAGTACAGTCATTTTCAGTTTAACGGCCTCAACAATCTGCCCAGCGGCTATAGTGAGAACAGTATGCTTAGTTTTAGTTATGCAGTTTCAACTATGTGACCTATGGCTAGAGGCAGAGGAGTACTTTTGGAGTGTGAGTATGGTAGTAGTAGTAGTTTTGGTCACAGTACTTATTGTTGCAGCCATGGCCAGTGCACAATTGCTTGGGGTATGCACAACAGTACACCTATTTTGGTTTAATGCCCCCAGTAATGTGGCCACTGTCCATGGTGAGAACAGTATGCTTACTTTGGATTTAATAGTTATGTAGCTTTAAGTAAGTAACCCCTGGCTAGAGGCAGAATAGGACTTTTAGAGTGTAAGTATAGTAATAGCAGTAGGTAAGAGCTAAAGGTTGCTGCTGTAGCCTTCCCTATTTCATTTTGTGTTCCCTGTTAGCCCCTGTTTGCCACAGGTTGCCACAAAGATGCCTCACATAAATCACACAAACAACATCCAAAACAACACTCCACTAAAACAACGAATTGCATACACCTGCATTCTTCTCACCTGCCACTTTGCACCTGCTCACACACATGGCATTTATGAACTCATTAGCACACATTCCACAGATAAACTCTTGCTTAGTGAAACATGGCTCAAACCCCACCAGACCTATTATCCATATCATGCTTACCTGGCACTGTCTCACACACCACAGAGACAGCCCACATGAGCAGGTTGGTGGCATTGCCTTCATATATAAATACACAATCACACTTAGTAATCCCACACACCTGATAGACATCCTTTGACGCACCCTCTCTCAGTTGCTCCCTTTTATCACACCAACACCCTGCCTTTCTCCACCTCATTTATCACCCTCCTACACACACTCCCAACTTCCACAATGACTGGACTAACTTCACTACTAACAACCACACCTCTGCCTGCAGCAACATCCACCTTGGTGACTTCAACTCTGGTAGTTCCCTTGCAGACACTAATCCCATACTAATGATTGTCCTCACTCCACACACACCTCATGACCTCACACAACTCAGCACATGTTGACAGCACCCTGGACCTTTTGATTGCAAGCAAATATCCTTTCTCAGTGGATAATCGAGTCTGGATGTCGTGGTCTGACCACTTTGGTATCCCCTTCATACTCACACCACCACCTGCCAAACATCCCTCTTGCCTCCAGCCAGATAAACCAAACAAATTACAGACATAGCCTTAGCACCACTCATACCCCTCCACCTCTCCTCACCCACACTCACATCCCTCCATCTTACTCTGCCAATACAACACTATCATCACACAGGAACTCAACAAAATTGCACCCCTCAAATGCCAAAAAACCCACAACAAACACCACAAACCATTGTTCAACAGTTCCCTCCTCTCCATCGAGCAGGAAGCCCGACACCTAGAAAGAGCCTGGCAAAAGTCCCCATTACCCTCAACCAGGACACCCCTCAGGCATTTCCACAACAAATACAAAACAGCCATATGCATAGGGACGTCATTTCACCAAAATGCCAGGGGTAGCGAAAGTGACATCACATGACCCTAGACCTCTGGTGACGTCACAGGAAGTGCTGTTATTTGACCCCACTCCAAAGCGACATCACGGAAAGCGATGGAACATGACCATGTACCCCTTGACAAAACAGGAAGTGGCATCACATAGTATTATGTCTAAGTACACTATGAAAAATGTGGTACAATATCACTGTAACGTGATATACATTTGATACAAGAATGGATCACCATATGTATCGGCAGAAAAAAACATGCTATAGCATGCAAAATAAGCAAAATACATAATCCGAAATGGATGTGTATTCTACTTTAAATGCTTTTTGGAGGATTTTGTCTGCATTTTGAATGTGAGGTGTTTATGAACAGACTAAATCAGTGACTCACCCTCTGAAGTGGGCCTGAAAAAAACCTTTAGCGAGTCTAGCAATTATTGTATGGAATGCCAGAAAGACAAATAGTTCAAATAGCCACATGGCATTGGCCACAGCCCAGGAGCTTCAAATTGTAAAAAAAAAAAAAGAAAACATTTAAACATTTTTTTTTAGGGTAGCAAGGGAGACCTAAGGGGTCGCACGTGTGACCCCTAAATAATGTCCCTGCATATGCAATGCCAAAGCCACCCATTACTTCCAAGAACTCAAATATGCCACCAATCGTACCCAGAAAATATTCAACATCATCAATTCCATCTCTAAACCATCATCCACACCTTCCACATCCCCATTCACTGCAGCATGCAACTCCATCAGAAACTGCTTGCACAAGGGACGCCTTCCATCCCATCAACACTGATGCTCTCATCGCCATCATTTCCAAAACAAAACCTGCACACTTCCTGGATGATGCATGCCCACCTTAAGCTGCATCCAATCGCATCAGCACCCTAGCTCCCAACTGGATCAACGTCATCAACTCCTGTCTCTCGCATGGTACTATCCCCACTGCATGCGAAACTGGACTAATCTCATCCCTTATAAAAAAAACATCTCTCAACCCCACACTTCCTTAGAACTACGGCCCCATTACTATCCTACTTTACCTCACCAGAATCATGGAATGCTCTGTCACTAGCCAACTGCAACAACACGTCATCACAAACTACTCAAACCCTTCCAATATGGCTTTTGACCTACACACAGCACTGAGACCACTACTCTTCACATCCTCAATCACCTCCACAGCATCACAGACAAAGGACACACAGCACTACTCCTACTCCTCAAACTCTCTGCAGTCTACGATACCTGCGATCACATCATTCTACTAGACATCTTAGCCCACAGGGTGAATCTCTCTAGTACCGTACTCGACAGGTTCAGCTCATTTCTCACTGACAGGACACACTTTGTCTCCATGCCCCCTTATCGATCGGAACCCACCACTGTCAAGTATGGGTTCCCGCGAGGCTCCTCCCTATCTCCACTCCTCTTCAATCTATATGTTCAATCTCTTGGACGGACACTTAGCCAACACAATGTTAATGTCCACCAATATGGAGATGACACACAAATATACTTCCAGATTTCATCCCCTTCACAACTCCACAAACTCAAAACCTGTCTCTCCACCATCACCAACTGGATGACCATCCACTTCCTCAAACTCAACCCTTCCAATACAGAATACCTCCTCATCTGCCCACCAAGCACAAATCCGACCTCACCCCCTGTTTCCAAGAACTCATCAAGGACACCCCACACATATCCCTCGCCACATTTGACAAATCCTTTGCCTTCACCATCACCCCCACCTCTCCTTCACACAACAAATAGCCGCTGTCACCAAAACATGCAGTTTACAACTACATATTCTATGCAAAATCAGACATTTCCTTCCCCCTGATGACTTTCACACTGAAATGCAAGCACTGGTTCTTTCTAAGCTAGACTTTGGAAATGCTCTCCTCACTGGGCTTCCCAACAGCACCCTGGCCCCCTTGCAAGCCATACAAAATGCAGCAGCCAGACTCATCTTCCAACTGCCCAAACATTCACATATCAGCCCCACTCTTGTCCAGCTCCACTGGCTCCTCATACCACAGAGAATTGCCTTCATTGGCCTCTGCATTGTGTTTAAAGCCATCCACCTCAAACATCCATCTTACCTTCATGACAAACTCAAACACATTACTCACACAGACACCAGGCAATCCAGCCAACATTTTCCACTGTGCAAACTTACATGCACACAAAAACAAATATTACCCACTGAGCACACAGGGCATGTAACACCATACCTCTTCATATACACACTGCATCTTCCATCTCCACCTTCAGAAAGAGTATCAAAACATATCTGTTTCTGCACACATGCCCCTGCCCTCCTCCATTGTCTATCCTAATCTTCCTATCCTTGCCTGAAAACATTTTGTAACTTCTTTTTTCACCTCTGATAGTGCTCCAGATAAGATATTGAAGTGCAGGTTTTTTAAACTTTGAGAGTAAATGAGATTTCAAAGGAGTAAACATGAGTATTATCCTCCACAAAAGAGTAAAAAGTATGTGTAAAATCAGCCTACACATCCAAATGTTAAAACTGTATGACATCATTATGCAGTAGCAGTCCACATTATGACAGAATAGAAGGTTTCTCTCAAATTAACAGATACATCACAGTGTGCAGTAGAATAAACACGCTCTTACAAATAGAGCAGAGGAGCAATAACACTGTGAGATTTCCATGCATTAAAAGAATAGATACAACAGCAACGTAAACATTGTAATGCTTTGCACACACAGAACAGGTCAGCCTGAGTAGAAGTCGATCAGACTACTCTCAAACAAACAGAAAATGTGAATCAGGCCAACAGCAATGCACGCTGTCAACAGGTGAAATGGATCTGTGCAAGTTAAGCAAAGGTAGAAGATACCAACAGAGAGAACCAAGAATGAATCGATCTATAGAACACGTCCAACCTAGGCTTCAGGAGTGCACACTGTTGTTCTTATCTAGAAAGGTATGCCATGGACCTTGGTAGATCATTCATTCATCAAATGTAACAGGAATGTCATGGGTCTCAACAGTTCAAGATTACCATAGTGAAGTCTGTCGGTCACAGAAGTAGAGATTCCACTTGCATAGAGAGGAAACTGAGTGGGATGGAGCAATGCAAGCACCTCCACACTGATCAGTTAAAATGTTACACTGGTATAAACCAGGCACAGCATAGACTTGCTGGTGGTTAATGAAAGCTGTCATTTACTGGAACTAGTAGTGCTAAATGGAAGGCCAGAGTTGTCATATGATAGCAGAGAGGGGCAAGTGCTCAATGACAAAATCTACATCTAATCTCATGGTCAAATGTTGGCTATCCCGAGTTATTGTTACATTCTACAGAATTCAGAAAACTGACAATTAACTGAGCTTAGAATAGTCACAGTGCTTAGATGTTGAAGGAATCCTGCATGAAGCGCTATATAAATAATTAAATATGTATCTGGATTAGCACTACAGGGTCCTGCTCTGCTAAGTTTCTATTTCATTTGCAAATGCAACCATTTTATTGCTATTTTGTAACAGCAACTGCACCGACTGGAGAGTCAGATTTTGAAAGTTTTAAGTGTAGTCTTGAGGATTTGAAAGAGGCCTTGACCCCTGTTATGGGTGTAATGACATTCACTCAACCCTTGAGCAATGGCCCTGCTGCATCTGACAATTTATAGTGCCATTTACCACACCAACTCGAAGTTAAGGTTTAATGGACGTTTAAACTAGACATTACATACTAATTCATGCCCCAGTTAAGGTGTTAGGGTCGGGAGTATTTTACACACTGTTTGATCAAAATTCTAATTATAAGAGTTAAAATAATTTACCTCAGCAAGAGTGTAAATAGTATGCAACAAGCAACCAGAACATTAATTAAGTTAAAACTGAATACAGCACATAACCAAAACAGTTGTGTAGCAAAGATGTCTGGTTTCAAACACATTATTACATTTGTAGAAACTGTTCTCCTACTACTACCTACTACTGAACAGACCACATAGATGCAACTTTACGATAAATGCACACAACATGGGAACTGTAAAATATAAATATTTTTAGCACGCATTAACTGAAAAAGCAACATTTGTTTGCTAAAAGGACACTTCCCAATTGAAACCAAGTTGTCCATATTATTACTGCAACAACCCTGAATGCTATTAAAGTAAATATGCATGATAAATGTCCTTCTCCTCAAGAAACAAAACACAGTAGGAGTTGAAAAGAAAGAAGCCATTTCTCATCTCACTGTGTGCTGTGACATCCTCAGAGCACAGAGCTCAGAGAAACATTTTTGAACTGCTCCTTCATGCCCTGTGGTTTCATACATGCAGATAAGAATGAAAGATATGTTCTGATTTCTCTCAAGTCACCGGCCCTTTGCAATGACCCCTGCTCTCAACTGGTGCATAAATGGTACGCATATAAAGATAGAAGGCTTTGTATTTGCAAGATTGCAATGCATAAAAAGGCCTGGTATGACACTTATCTGGAGGTCGGCCCTCTGGGTAGGGCCAACGCTAAACAAAAATTCTAATAAAATAAACACAATAGCGTTAGATTGTTCATTCACTGGCTATGGCCAGAAAAGTATGCTTACTTTGGGTTTAATATTTATGTAGTTTGAACAATGTAAACCTTGGCCATTGGCATAGCTAAAATTGACTTTTTGAGTGTGGGTATATTAGTACCAGTGGAAGTCACAGTACATATTGTGTGGCCATGGCCAGGGCCGGGCGATACCCCGAACAATCTGGCCACTGGCCATGGCCATAACAGTACTGTTAGTTTGTATTTAATAGTTGTGTAATTTGGAGATTGTCATCTCCTGCCATGGCACTAGCCGCAATGGGAGTGTTGGAGTTTGGGTATAATAGTAGTAGTTGTTATAGTAGATGTAGGAATTAGCAGGTTCTTTGATGCTGGGAGGTAGTGGACATGGTAAAGAGGGAACATCTGTGTTTCTTTGGGAAGAAAATAAAATGTAGTTAGTTGTAGAATTTGGTATGGAAGATATACATAGTTTAGGTTGTATGCATACATTCACTTTTTTGACCTTCATAAATAGTACATTTTATCTACCAGGTTTTCTACTACATTTGTGTGTGATACACTGTTGTTGTATTAACGTTTTCTAATCATTGAGTCATGGGGAAAAAATCCAAGGTGGATAAAAAACCCATTTTGTACATTTATATTTTTTTCAGACTGTGATCTTTATAAAAAGAGACCCATCTTGTATGTGTGGAAAGTAGTATAATGGTAGTATTGGATGTATTGATAGTTATGTAGGTGAAGGTGTGTTTTAAGTGTACTGTGTGTATGTTTATGTTTAAAGTAGTTAGATACCCATTGGCATATTCTATTGGGTGTTTCGGCAGCAGATAACGGGGAGAACTACAACTCCCATGTTTCTCGGTGGCAAATTCGCTAGGGATGTGCCGCCAGGTCCTGTAAAAGAGCCACACCTGCCCATGCTCCTTGCTGATTGTTTTGCATGTTTAAGGCACGGGCAGGATGCGGTAGCCAATGGACAAGTAAGTGTGTGCTGAAGTCACCCTGTGTGTGACAAAGATTCCTTTGATTACCCAGGCCATGACTGTGATTGCCGGCAAGGGAGGGACCTTATTACCGGCTTGTGTGCCCTAAAGCAACTCGCTCGGGGATGCCGTGCTGGTGCCAGGGCCAAAGATAAGTGCAGCATTGTGAGTGTCTTTTCTTTGTTGTTGGCGTCAGTCCAAATCTTCACTGAGAAGGGAACAGTTAATGTGAATGCTGAGCAGCATCGTTTGCAGGCAACTTTGTTTGTTTTCATGTTTGGAAATCGTTGTGCAGTAACAGAGCATCACTGAATGTAAACCTCACCCTGGGAAGTAACAGGGTAGCTGTTTGGGACCGAACCTGGATTTGAGGAGGAAAATCATGAGTATACAAACCCATCTGACAGGGGAAGTTTGGAGTACAGGGAGGCAATCAGGGCATGTTATATGTTGTTGATGTGAATGATTATGTACTCATCACGCATGGCTTAATGTAAATGTGCATTGTTTTCTATGTTGTATGTATGTATGGGGCAATTCATTGTCAGCTTATGTGTTATGTGTTAATAAGTATTGGAGGTAGGCAGGGGACAGGAATCAAGAGTGGCCATAGGTAACAGGTGCTGACTCTGCTGACTAGAACAAGAAGTTAACTGGAGCTCACGCAAGGGTGTTTTTTCCTAACTTGCCCATAACTATCTATTTATGCAACCCTAACCTTCTTCCTGGTTACCCTACATGTCCCCCCTAACTATCCACTAATTCTCCCTAACCCTCTTCCCCCCATTGGCTGTCTTGGGGTGACCTGTTTTTTCAATATCAGGGACCCGTGCACAACCAAGGTGGGAGGGTCCTACTCCCTTCTGGTTCAGTGGTTGGGGAGGGGTTGCGATACCCCTTCTGGTGTGACAATATTATTGTAAATATGAATCTAAAGTATAATTTTATGACTAAATTTGGGTTCAATGAATATTAAGCTTGCTGGAAACGGCTGTTTTTGAGTAACAGAAGTGTTGCTACATTCAAACCAACCACTTCTTTGTTCACATGTGCAGACTAGTGGCCTGAAGTGGCTGTAGCACCAGGATGGTAGATTATGCCTAACTTTGGGGATGTTGTTTTGCCATGACAAACTTGGGCTTTGTGTGAAGTTAGTGAGTTTACAGTTATTTTAAGTGCCATCTGCAATGTATCTTAAAAACATTAATATTACATACTATTGGAAAGGAAATCCTCTGTAAATGGGCTAACGTGCATAAAGGAAGCATGATTCAAAGTAGACATGAGATCATAAAATAAAGTAAGTTGAAGTCAAATAAATTTTAAAACATAGATGATGAATATTATTGATCTAATAATACTTGGCAAGAAATATTACAATGAATAATTACATAATACATAAGTACATATAGAATTAATTTATTTTGTTGAGAAATAGTGCTTAATCAAATGAATTTCTGTTTCTATGTTTTATTTAAAATATGTATATTGTTTAGTGTATGCAACTTTAATTATTAAAGCACACTAATGAACAGGGTTAAGGAACCAAACAACCCACACACTCCTGTAGTGAATGCACACATTTTTAGTGATGGTTATTGTCAGTGACAAATTCATTATCATCACAGTATGATAAATTTACAACAGAAAGAAAGGTCATCAAATGATAAAGGTAATGCTCAACTAAGGACAAAATGTTTAGACAAGTACAAGCCCTGACACCATAGAAGGAACACATGGGCAATACAACATACAGTACATAGTGCTTTCAAGCACGACAATAGAACAGTGGATAGATTCAAACACAGCGCATAAGAAGTCAACACAACTGTGTTTCGGTCATTAATGGCTGCAGTAGTAGTCAATCTATAAAGGCCTTCATCAGGACGGAGAAGTGGAGATGGAGAGAGAGAGGGGTTTCCTGTGAATTCTGTCCAAAAAATTGAGACAAAGACACAAGTCAGAGAAGTGTGTGGGGTTCCAAAATGAGATTCACTTATTTTAAATAACAATTGATGCATCATTACACAAGGAGTGTCTCCCAAAGGGAGAACCAAAGCAACACTTACCATGTCCAAATGGAACCACAGATAGGAATTGCAGGACCGTCTGTCTGGTGTTTAAAGAGCGGATCACAAAGATAAATATTTTTGAATAAGGTCCAATCTGCAAGAAGGACCGAAGTATCCTCTCTACCTGTGGTGTTCTCCAGGGGTCTAACCTCTCTCCCTGGCTTTTTAACAAATACCTGGCAACTCTCGCCCACTGCATTAACATATTCTGCCCAAATTTCCAGTGCTACGCTGACGACACTCAACTAATTTTCAGGCTGCCCTCAGCCACCTCCTCTCCATCTCTCTTCTCTGATTGCCTAACTGCCATTCAAGGTTGGTGTGCCGCCAATGATCTTTGTCTGAATGCCAGCAAAACGGATAGTCTCCTCATCGGCTCACCTTCACCATCCTTTCTCCTCACTCTCTGGTCGGCCTCCCTTGGCCCTCCTCCTACCCCCAACTGCAAGGCTAAGAACCTTGGGGTTATCTTTGACTCCACACTTTCCTTCTCCGCCCATATCTCTGAGGTCTCAAAAAGTCAAACTTCCTACTGCACTTTCTCAGAGGTACTCTGCCGTTCCTCCCCTTCACCCAGAAGCTCACTGTCTCCCAAGCTCTGGTTCTCTCTAGGTTGGACTATTGTAACAGCCTCTTTCTAAATCTACCTGCCTCTAATCTGCGCCTCTACAACTAATCCAGAAAAGGACTGCGAGAATTGTCCTTGGCCTCAAGCCCTGGGATCGTATCTCTCCAGCTCTTAAATCTCTCCATTGGTTCCCAGTGGATACAATGATTGAATTCAAAACCCTCTGCATTGTCCACAAGGCTTTCTGGGGCCTGGGTCCAAAATACCTTCAGCAGGACCTCCGCAAATACCTCCCCTCTCGAGCTCTTTGCTCCTCTATCTCTAACTGCATCAGGGTCAGTTGTTTTTCAAAGAAACGAGCTGGGGGTAGATCTCTGTCTTCGGCTGGGGCCTCCCTCTGGAACAGCCTCCCTGCCACTCTAAAACTTGAGGAGAACCATCTCTGGTTACGGAAACACCTCAAGACCTTCCTTTTTTCTTCTGCCTTCGCTCCCCTTCTCCCCTGCTGATCTGTTCTCTCTTGGCACTGTGCACCTGGCCACCCTCTGTCCTCTGGGCCCAGGTACCTGCTCGCCCTGCCGAACTACATCTGGGCCACAACTTGTACTGGTGTCTGTATCTGTACCCATACAGCCCCCCCCACTTTTTCTTGCTGCACTTATCAGACCTAACCTGTCTGCTGCCTTAAACCTAGCACTTGCAAATTGCTAGCTGCACTACCCCTGTTTGTTGCCTTTATTATTTATTTATTTATTTATTTATTTATTTATTTATTTATTTATTTATTATCTGTTTCTCCTCTGCTTCACACTTTCCACTTCTCCCCCTTCCATGCACTTTTCCCCTCCCCCTCTCCCATGTACCTGCGCGTTTTCAAAGTCACTGGGCCTAGTAAGATCACTGTTTTGTTCTCCCCTGTTCCCCTCCCTTGCCTTCTCGCGCTCTGAAACACTTGTGTACAAGCACAATAGAAATAAAATATCAATATCAATATTACTTAGAAGGTGGGAGTTCCCAAAATAATTGCAGACCAGTGTTGCTATCATGGTAACCAAAAGTAGCTTACCTTGGTTGTGATGCTCCAAACGCCTTGAGTGGGTGTGAAGTGGTCAAAAGAAGGGGTACGCAACCTCTTCTGTGCGCTTGTTAGTCGCACCTAAAAATTGGAGATGTAGAGAAGTTCCTGTTACTGGATTGTACCGCACGCACCCACATATAAGTATCTAATGGCGGGTGCTGTGTGAGACCTGCCTGTAGAACTCACGAGGACCGGGGGAATGCTGATGTGTCTATTTGTGAGAATCAATGCTGTACGTGCTCTTATAAACCAGCGAGTGCTGTGAGTAGCTAGTCTATCGAGCAGCCATTAATTGTGCGATTAAAAAAGGACCCGTTAATGTTGATACATAGTGCAACCAGATTTGCTTAA
The DNA here is from genome assembly GCF_040938575.1 of Ambystoma mexicanum. Lineage (NCBI taxonomy): Eukaryota > Metazoa > Chordata > Amphibia > Caudata > Ambystomatidae > Ambystoma > Ambystoma mexicanum. The sequence goes on from NC_090937.1 coordinate 437,308,593, forward strand.
ACACTATGCTGCTAATAGTGTGTGCCAGAGCAGGCGTACAAGATACGGCAAGAACGAGCCGTCAGCCGTGTCTTACCTTGTCTGTGCGCTGGAAGCGATCCACTAAACTGGCAGAGCCTCCAACGAAACTGTAGTGTAGAGATGGTTACCGTTGCTTAAATAATAGTGGGCATTTTGGGTCTGCCTACGTGGCATGCCACGAGGAACCTGGGTGTGTAGGTGGTTTACCCAATTGCAGGGGCACATTGGCACTGTATCTGCAATTCACATTAATCCTGGTGTCATGTGTATATAATAGATGGTGTTAAATCATATTGTTATGATGGATTGTCATGGCAACCGCAAATGCCGGTCCGTGGCTCCAAAATAAATTGAGTTCAATGCAGAATGCGTCATCTGTCCCCCTGGTGGTTATGTGGAGGTCGTACCAACTTGGTTCGAAGGAGACATGGAGTAACAGAATTACAGTTCAACAAGGGAATCACTATCCATGCGCGAAAGTTTAAACATAGGTCATCGATGACTTAATTGTCATTTCCAAGATTTAAACATGATTTTTATAAACTCAGATCCACATATGGTGCCATCATGCATTAATTCAGCATATCGATGATACAGATAATGAAACCACCAGAATGCATAACGTGTGAGTGTTCTTTGATAAACTGGTTACACAAGCTGTCCACCTGGGTTTAAGGCACTCAGGCTGTTCTTAAACCAAAGGGAAGATACCACCTCCACTCCCACAGATTTCATCCTCGAGTGTATCAGACTCGCGATGTCTGAGAATGTTTTCCTCTTCTGTAAACAGCTGTACAAAAAAACTAAAAGTGTCAGCATGGGGGCAATGTTCGCCCTAGACGTCTCCAATCTCTATATGGCTAAATATGAAATCGACAAACATCACGGCCAGTCATAATCCATACTGAGACAACATAATCATATGAAGCATTATATAGACAATGTACTATTGATCTGGCATGGACCCCATGAAGATTTATTACTGTTCCATCAGTGGCTCATACAGTGCAACGTGCACATACATTTCACCATCCATTGGGACTATCACTGTATCCATTTTTTAGACCTCCACATCTACAGATCAGGCAACCATCTGAAGACGGAGCTATTTCGAAAACCATCCGACCGTAACAGCTTGCTTTATTTCAACAGTTACCACCCAGCTGGTCTCAAGTACAATTTGCCCTATTGGCAATTTTTACGCCTCAGAAGAAACTGTTCTGACACAGAGAAATTCAATACACATGCCTCTGAGATACGGAAGAGGCCCACGAATAGAGGTTACCCATGGAAGGCCATAAAAAACGCCAAATAAAGAGTAGCCAATACCCCAGAGAGATATGCCTGACCACCAAACCCAAAGACAATCTGGATCAATTGGTGTGTGTGACTACTTTCAGTCCACTGAGTGACCTCATCAAGAAGACAGTCAAGAAACACTGACATCTAGTGAAGAACCCTGGCAGCCTGGACAAGAAATCCTTCTTTGCGTTAAAAAAGAACCAGAATTTGAAAGAAGCTTTGGTTCACACTTTTTTGGAACCCACAAGATCCACTTCCACTCTTTGGAATCTAACTCCAGTACAAAGACACTACAAGTGTGGAAATTGTCGAACATGCGACTTCACCGAGACTAAGAAAATGTTCCAATATAAGAACATCACGTGGGTTTTGAGAGAACACACTAACTGTAACAGCAAGGGCATTATCTACATAATTGAATGTCCTTGCAGACTACTCTATGTAGGCAAGACTAGCAGGGCAATCAAGATGACAATCCCTAAACACTGCTCCTGCATTAAAAACAAGGTGCCTGAAAAACCAATCGTTGACCATTACAATCATAAAAAACATACCAATGTGAATCTTAAGTGGTTCGTACTCCAGAAGTTGACACCAACTATAAGAGGAGGAGACAGCGACAAAGTGCTCACTCAATTGGAGCAAACGTGGGTCCACAGGCTCAGCACTGTGAAGGAAGGGCTAAAGGTGTCAGTCAAATGGAAAACCTTCATGTAATGTGCAACCAGGACTACTCCACCGAGTGTTCAGTTCCCATAAGCTCTCATTAACTTATCTTCATCATATTTCTACATTGACATTCATATGCTATGCATTCGAGTCCATTCCCCACTTTCTTGATTTGTGCACCCACATTTAACACTGCATTTACATCTGGGACTTGCTGCAAAATGTACAGCTCCCAGAAGTTCCCATGAATTTTAATGTGTCAGATATTGAAGGTGTCTTACACTGACACCCATATGTTATGCATTCTGGAGCTTCCTTTATCTGTATCACCGATTTGTCGAATCAATTCGTGATGGCACCGGGTGTGGATCTGAGTTTTATAAAGAAATCATGTCAGATTCTTGCAAATGTTAATGAAGCCATTGATGACCGATTGTACACTGAGACCCATATGAAATGCATTTGGTGCTTCCTGTCCCCAGAGTATTGACTTATGTATCCACATTGGACTTGCTGTGAAATTGTGTACAGCTCCCACAAGCTCTCATGAATTTGTGTCATATTTTTAAGTTGTTGTACTCGGACACTCACACGTTATGCATTCTGGTGCTTTTATTATCTGTATCATCGATATGTTAAATTAATGCATGATGGCACTGTATGTGGATCTGAGTTTGAAAAAATCATGTTTAAATCTTGGAAATGGCAATGAAGTTATTGATGAACTATGTTTAAACATTTGCGCATGGATAGTGATTCTCTTGTTTAACTGTAATTTGGTTACTCCATGTCTCCTTCGAACCAAGTTGGTACGACCTCCATATAACCACCAGGGGGACAGATCACACATTCTGCATTTTAACTCAATTTAATTTGGGCCCATGGTACGGCATTTGCGGTTGCCATGACAACCCATCATAACAAAATGATTTAACACCATCTATTTTATACACATGACATCAGGTTTAATTTAAATTGCATTGCAGACACGGTACCAATGTGCCCCTACAATTGCGTAAACCACCTACGCACCCAGGTTCCTCGTGGCAAGCCACATAGGCAGACCCAAAATGGCCGCTGTTATTTAATCAACCGTAACCATGGCTACGCTACAGCTTCGCCGGAGGCTCTTCCAGTTTAGTAGATTGTTTCCAGCACGCAGACAATGTAAGACACAGCTGACGTTGGCTCTTCTCGCCGTATCTTGTATGCCCTCTCTGGCACACACTATTAACAGCATAGTGTTTAAGCAAATTGGGTTGGTTTTTGGACACATATGCAATATGTATCGACATTAACGGGTCCTTTTTTAATCGCCTGCTCGATAGACTAGCTACTCATAGCACTCGCTGGTATATAAGGGCACACACAGCATTGATTCTCACGAATAGACACATCAGTGTCCGCCGGTCCTCGTGATTTCCACAGGAAGGTCGCAGACAGCACCTGGCATTAAATACACATATGTTGGTGCGTGCAGTACATTCTAGTAACAGGAACTTCTCTACATCTCCAATTTTTAGGTGCGACTGATAAGCGCACAGGAGAGGTTGCGTACCCCTTCTTTAGATCACTCAACACCCACTCAAGGCGTTTGGAGCATCACAACCAAGCTAAGCTACTTTTGGTTGCCATGGTGGGCACATTGTTCTAGAATTATTTTGGGAACTCCCACCTTCTAAGTAATACTTCGGTCCTTCTTGCAGATTGGACCTTATTCAAGAATATAATGAATGAAGGCCTTTAAAAATTGCCTACTCCTGCAGCCATTCATGGCTTTTGACTTTTTATCCTCGGTGTTTGAATCTATCCACTGTTTTATTGTTGTGCTTGATAGCAATATGTACTGTGTGTTGTATTGCCCATGTGTTCCTTCGATGGTGTCAGGGCTTGTACTTGTTGTCTAAACATTTACCCAAGGAATTGTCCTTGGTTGAGCATTACCTTCATCATTTGATGACCTTTCTTTCTGTTGTAAATCAAGTTTCCCTGTGATTGTATTTGATTTGTAAATTCATCATGCTGTGATGATAACGAATTTTGTATCTGACAATAACCATCACTAAAAATGTGTTCATTCACTACAGGAGTCTGTGTGTTGTCTGGTTCCTTGAATCTGTTCATTTGTGTGCTTTAATGTTTACCTACCTGGGTAGAGCAGGGCCGTAACCAGGAGTCCTGTTGATTATAATAGTGCAACTTGAAGTATGCTGTTATAGTGATATCCCTGTACAGCTAATTGTATGTTATCATTATTGAAATACACATTATGTTTACCTGGAAGATGAAATTGAAGTTTTATTGTTGTATGCGTAAGACAACAGCTCCTTTAGCAGTGATAACAGGTGAAGCGGGCAGGACGGCTTCAGACAAACATACCTCTGGCCTTTTATTATATCGTATAATTGGGCATGTGAATCTATTTACATGTTTGAAAGATTGTCTGGTTTGCAAAATGAGCCTAATTTGGCAAGATTTGCTTTTTGGAGTTGTTGAAATGGAATTGTATTACAGTTTGGTATAGATACATACACATGCTCTTGAGAAACATGGTTTCTGAGACTGCATGTATGTTTCCTAGTGTTTAAATGTGTAAGATTTCATTTATAGTAATGTGTCCTCTTGCTAGTACTTCTAGTAATTACATTATGGATTCTTGTGGATCCTCCTGTTTGTTTATGGTGAATTTAACAATTCTTTCAAAGTGGTCCCACTCCTGTCTTATAACTGAGATACTGTAGATAGTGTCAGGGTTGTTAGTGGTATTCATGTGCAGGATGTGAAGTTGTAAATATAGCTGTTCTGAGCCATGTATGTAATTAGTGTCCACAATTGGTGGCAATTGGAATAGAAGAATTATTGCTACATTTGCGTAGCAATTTACTCCAGTTGTGTTGTTGAATCTAAAGGAACCAGGAAATGCAGTCTCTGTTTGGTTTGAAGGTCCTGTTTATTTTTTCTTAACTCAGATTTTTCTTTTGTACTAGTTGTCTTTTTAAAGGTTGTATTTTTGGAGGTACAGAGTGCATATCCAGATGTGAAATGTACATTGCATGCATTGACCTTGTTTGCATCAAAGGTTAGTTAGAATAGACCAATGAGTGTTGAAAGACATGAAAGTGCTACGTAATTCATACCTTCTGGTAATGGCATATGTAAAGACAGAGAGAACTATTCTCTGCGTACATGCAAATCTTTAAAAACAATGAAACATGCTGTGGAGCAGGGATTTTTTTTAGCTTGTTCAAGTTTGTCAAAACGGAAGATGACAAAGTAGATATTGTTTTCTTATGGATATGTTTGAAAGCGAAAAACGGTTCCAATTGCTACATTGACTAAACTTGTTCTACAACATGGTTGAATTTTAGTATCACTCTGCAGTTTAGGCAGGGAGTTAATTCCTTTTAAAATCCAGCTAAGATATTTAGAGTTCTGTTGCTAGTTGACACACAGGCAATGTCATGCCATGCATTTCTAGTTTGTTGATGCAGCTGATGTCGACTATGAGTTGCATCTCTTTCTTGAGCATTGTTTCATTAAGTTGGTCACAGTTTGCAAAGGTTGGCATTGAACACACGCATTGTTGTTTTTATTGTAGTATTTGTTCCATTACATCAAGGGCAAATGCGTGTTGTCCATACAGCTCATTTATTAATCTATGTTTCAAAGAACACATTGGTGCTCAGTAAGCACACCAATTCTAATGTTTTTTGCAATGTGAGCATATGTTGGAACTGCAGACTGATGCATGTTTTTTGTAAATTGTCTGTAGCAAAAATGATGCCACAGATTTGCATTCTCTATGCTGGTGAGTGTAGTACAACATTCTTCGTAACCCAATGTTTTGAATATAGGTTGTCCTTTAACTGGTGTTAACTGCAGAAGGTCTCCAAAGACAATGGCATTGTTTTCCTCCAAACAGTTCTTCCTATCCAGTTTGTAGGACTTTCTGCATTCGCAGGGGAACTAAAGCAAGGATTAGGTTCAAGGCCGTGCTTACTCCATCTTCTAGGAGAGCTTTCATTTGTATTAGAATTCTGCATACTTCAGTAGCAGCTTCTGCTGACAGTTTGTTATATTATAATTTGTTTTGGTGTTCCGCTGGGGGGAATAGTAGTCAGTGTAAAGTTACACCTCCTATGTTGTACGCAGCTAGACCTATGGGGGCTGTTACAGCAGCTGAAAGGTTATTTGTTTTGTCTTCTAAACATTTCCAGATTGTTTTAATTAAGAAAGTTTTGCCAGAACCAGCTTCACCACTTATATACGAGAGGAGAGGTTTATATTGTTTACAACTGCAATTATTAATTTAATGTTTTAATTCATGTTCAATTTCTTCAGTGACTTCTAGGTAAATGGTGCGTTGTTCATCGTGTGACTGTGATATGAGCACTGACAAATCTTCTTTAGATTATTTGAATTGATACATGGTGTTCTCTATTTCATTCATCCGCTATGGAAAGATGGAGAGAGCTTTCTTTTCCAAGGTCCGACTTGGAAACCAACTGGAGACGCAGGTTGCAGTGTGGAACAGATAGCATCCCAATCCAGGAGGGAACCCCCAAAGGCACTCAAGTGGAGGCAAAAAAAGAGGCAGCTGACCCAAACACTCTTGGCCAGTCAGGCAGACCAGAAAGCTCAGGGGACTGAGAGCTGTGGCGGCAGAGCACTTCCAGCAAGAGGAGAAGTGCAGAATTGAGCTCCAGTCTGGCTCTGTAGAGAAACAGTGCCGGCTGGCAGCAGAATCACCAGCCAAAGAGGAGGGAAGTCATAGGAGGAACTGGATTCCAGAATGGGCTTTGTTCTGACGCAAGGAGCAAGAATGCTTTGTGCAGCTGACTGGCGAAAGCTGCTTGAGGCCAGCAAACAATCAGGCGAATACCCGACTACGTATGAGTGGAGTGAAAGATTGCATATGTTGCTGGTGAATCCACAGAGAAGTATGAGATGCTGAAACAGAGGAAAACAGACAGTGAAAGAATGAATTGATTGCCAAGAGTGGTGGAGAGAGTAATCCTCATTGGAATCACTGTCATCTTCATATTCACTGTACTTTGCTGTAAAGTAACTTGTGGAAGACCCAATCCCCCTTGCACTGAATGAGAAAGAGATATTGCAACTTAATGTCCTGGCAGTGAAGTATACTAGGCGAGCTGCAGATCTGGGATTGGTACCCAAAAGGAACTGTAAAAGAGAACCTGGCAGGGGAGTATACCAGGTGATTTGCAAGTCTGGTACCCATACCCACATTGTGTTATCTTGGAAAGAGTTTCTCAAGGAAGACCCAGGCCCTCGAATTTGAATTGTATTAAATGTCGAAAAATGCCTGGCTAAGGAAGTGGATTGCAACACCAAGAGGATAGATCTATCCTCTTGGACTATAAAGAATTTTGTTATTCTTTTGAACATTTGTTTTGGTGGAGAGAATCCTGGAGAAGGAAGTCATTCCCCTGGAACTGTGAACATGTTCTATTTGGATCTCTTGTTGGAGATATACCTTTTGTTCAACTTACCCATGTGCACACTTTCAAAGCGAAAGAGAATACCCTTAATACCTTAGGATATGTTTTTAGAATGAGAGAGCTTGGAAAGGTTTTCGGACACCGGACATTTTTGTTTTGGCCATCTTGGCACTTTGACATCCCTTAGGTTTGGATGAGGTAGGGAAATACCTCCTTGATAAGGGATAGTGAGGCATTTTTCTATCCCTTTATTATTTAATAAATGTTTATGCCAATCACCATGAGTCCTCTGTGTCCACGTCGCATTACTGGTTCCTCACAATAGTATGTGTCAATCAGAGTATGTTTTAAGATGTCTTGGCTGTTGGGATTTTTTGTAGCTATAGATTCCATTTTTTGGTTGGATTTCAGTACACTTTTTGCGATGAAGCTAGACCAATGTTGAGTCAGAGAATGTTTTCTGATTTCCCCTGAAAGCCTGTACCAGTTAAATGATCTGCAGCTTCATAAGATCCGCACTATCTATCTGACGTTATTTTCATTCCAAAGTTGTACAATTTTTGTGAAAGAGTTTTGTCAGATGATATATCATCCTGGAGGTCTTTTAGCTCAGTTTTCACAGCTTTCATGACATAGGCTGTGCGATATCTTGCAAATACAGTTGAATTGTCTTCAATGTATTGAAGGTCTACGTAAGTATTCCACAAGAGTGCAATAATGGGATTGTAATGACTGATGCACTTGGATGCTTCATCTCTTTTAATGTTGTATGGGTTTATGAGAGATTTGTCATTTACACTGTCCCTAACAGATGACATGAAACTCTTAACTTGATCTTTGGTACAAACTGATGTAGGGAACACAAATCAATATTTGTATTTGGTGAAGTATTTCCGGTTGTTGACAGTATTTGCCACACTTACGCCATTGGAAATGTAAGGTGTGTGTGTGTGTGTGTGTGTGTGTGTGTCTGTGTGTGTCTGTGTTTCTGTGTGTGTGTGGTAGGTAAATATTTTTGCCATCTGAGGGGGTGTCATAGGTAATGTACTTTTCAATATATTTTAAAACAGTATCATCTTTGTCGTGGACACATTTGGGAGCCTTTTTAATTCACAAAAGCATGTGGATGTGTGGTACTCCTCTGGACTGATATTCTTTCCTCCAAAAGAAGTATTCCACATCACTTTCTGTTACAGACGAAGTGTAAAATGCCAATAAAACAATGGTGAAAGCATAGTGAGACGTTTAAAGGCTCGAGAAAACAGAGTTTTCCTGCACTTTTTATGTATCTTCCTTCTTTATTTTGAGTTGCTGTGCGTAGGAAGACATGTAAGCCATCCCATGCATATTCTGTACAACTGAAAGTAACAAACCACCATTTGGGGTGGGGGGATGGGTTCCTTAACATGTAGCGGACATCAGCATGACATTGCAACCAGTATTCATTCATACTACACATATTTACCAAGAAATGTGTAATGCTTGACTCTAACACTTCATCTTTGTCTTTTATCTTTTGAAGGAGTTCACTAGCTGGCATGTTTAGAAAGTGGGTCCCTATTTTCAGTGTGTGTGCAACTCTGTAACATATAGTTGCTAGTTCACATTCAAACAAGAGCAACTGGATGGAAAGGACAAAGGGAACATCTGTAGATAGAATAATATAACGGGAGAGAGCATCGTTTTAATGGCTTCAAGTCGACCCCACCATATCAGATACAGAGTGTAGCAAGTCACTACTGAATCCTCTTGTTTATTTAACACAGATTCTGGGGGGAAATAGCAATACCTGAATATTTATAGGATTGTTGACATCACTTAAGCCTGAGGAAACAATATAAATCTTCAAGACTAGGGAATTAAGGGTTAGGATTTCAGATTTTTCTTTATTCAGTTTGTAGCCGAAGACATGTGAACATGAGTCAATATCTTCCAATACATTTTGAGATTTTCATTGGGATTTTTCATAACAATTAGGATGTCATCAGCATATGCAGCAACTTTGATCTGAAGTTTACAGTAAGTAATACCTGGAATAGCAGAGCTGCATCTAAGGAGATCTAAAAAAATGTTAAATTGATAGAATGAAAAGAATGGGAGATAGCGGGCACCCTTGACATGTCCCTCTGTTTAATGTGAAAAAAGGAGAGAATTGACCATTAATAAAGATAGATGTTTTTGGATTACAGTGAAGCAGTTTGACTTGGGATATAAACTTCGGACCCAATTCATGCCATTTGAGAGATTTGAAAAGGAAGTCCCAATCGACCATATCAAAAGCTTTTTCAGCATCAGGAGCAACTGCAGCATAGTCAAATAACATGTAATATGTTAAAAAAAGCCTGATGTTGGTAGACATCACACAACCTTTAACGAAACCCACATGATCCAGTTTAGTAAGTCTAGATAGGAAGGGTTGTATTCTGTTGACTAATAGTTTAGCATATATTTTTCTAGCCTTTTCTTTTTTAATTTTGAGGTAAGAGGCCAGTGCTTTGCCAAGCTTGTTATAGGTTTGCTCAATCTTTCATTTATGTTTAAGAATAATTCCACAAGACTGTTCAGACATCTTTCTATTCATTTCATATCGTAGGACCAGGATACTACTGAAGATGTTTTTGTCAGGTTGATTATTAAACTATTTTATAATGTATTAAGTTTACCAAATAGAGATCTTTTTTCATCTGTCCCTATTTATTAGTAAGATAGTAAATAATCTGTCCTCTCAAGACAGCCTTCTAGGTCTCCCAGTTAGTAACAGGTGAGGTGTCGCTAAACAGTGAATTATTGGGTCTCCATCTACCAACCTACCTTCTTATATCCTCCAATTCCAAAGTGGCTATAACTGGGGCATGATCTGAAATTATTATACTCTCAAAACTAGATTGTACAATAGTTTCAGTCAAAGCCTTTGATATACAAATATAATCAATGCAGGATTGAGAACGAAAACTAAAATTTATATCTGTAGGGTGTGCAAGTCGCCATGCATTCTCAGGTTTGGACTGTATGGTAACACCAGGTTTCCCGACCCCCTCCTCACCTGAGCTGGTATGAGTTGTAGAGGATTCTTCCGATTTGTCTGAGGATAGTCCTTTCCTTCTTTGTCGCCAAGTTTCGCTGATCTCCTTCGGGTAAATCCTTCCCTTCTGCTTGTAGTTGCAGGTATGGGCTCCACCGGAAGCCACTTTGCCAGAAACGTGGGTAAATCTGGCAGCGGGGACCCCAGGGAGCCCACCCCAAACCAGGGAAAAAGCTTGTTGAAAAAACCCTGGCAAGTTGTAACGGCGTAAACCAGCTGAGGACTTCAATTCCCAGGATGCCCAATTCCCAGGATGCACTGAGATGCGGATGCGAGTATTCGCAGGAGTTCGGCGAAATGGAGCAGCAACTGTACAGCAAAGATTGTCAGGCGGAGAATCCAACAGAGGGAGAGGTCAGGCGAAGGTAAGCAGAGCACAAGGCTAAAATAACAGGGAAGCACGGAACAGGTAGAAAGTACTAGGCACAGGGAACTACGTACTGGAAAGTAGTCAGAAGGAGGGAAGGGCAGGAAAGCCGGAAAAGGAGTAGGAAGGGATCCCGTCTGAAAACGGGAAGAAAAACAAACGCACAGGAGCGTTAGGAAAAACTTTCCCGTAGCACTGGAAAGTTGCAACGCATGCGCGTTAGCGTCTTCCGGGTTTTTATAGGCTGGAAGACTAGAATGTGCCTGATGTTTACAAGGGCGGTGTCCGTCTACCATTTCCACCTTCTCCATACCCGCCAGGGTCGGCTGCTCATGACAGTATGACCCCTCTTCAGTGCTCTCCCTCCCGGTTTTCCCGGATGGAGATAATGAAACTTCCGAAGCAATTTAGGAGCAGAAATGTTCCTAAGTGGTTCCCATGTGCATTCGGTCTTTGGATACCCTTTCCAAAAGACCAGGTACTGCAGAACTCCCTTCTTGTATCTGGAGTCGAGAATGCCGGATACTTCATATTCCTTTGTAGAATCCGGGGTCTTCTGCGGTGGTCTTTGTATCTTTCTAGAATGGGGATCTTCACGGTAGGCTTTAAGAAGCGACGTATGGAAGACTGGATGAACCCTCTTGAGACTTGATGGGAGATTTAGCTTGAATGCTACTGGATTGATCTTAGCTGTTATCCGGAAGGGGCCCAGAAATCTGGGTGCAAACTTTCCTGGACGAACCCATCTGGGTAAGTATTTAGTAGACAACCATACGCGGTCTCCTATATCCCACTGAGGGTTTGGGCTCCTTTTGGAATCCGCCCATCTCTTGCAGTCTTGTCGGGCCTTCATGAGATTAGATAACGTATCCCGATGCAATCTTTGTATCGTGTCCAGTAATTGATCCACTGAAGGTGTATTGGTAGGAGGCAAACCAGACAGTGGTATATGCTTGGGTTCGTATCCGTAAGTGCACTTAAAGGGACTCATTCCAATGGAGGTATGGATGGCATTGTTATATGAGAATTCAGCCAGCGGCAAAAGATGGAGCCAGTTGTCTTGTTCCTGGTTACAAAAACACCTAACATACTGTTCTAAGGTGGCGTTTAGACGTTCTGTTTGTCCGTTGCTTTCTGGATGGAATCCTGAAGAAAGTGCTCTCTTTATTCCTAACATGTTGCACAGAACGGTCCAGAACTTGGACGTAAATTGTGTCCCTCTGTCAGAGACGATAATGTTGGGGAGCCCATGCAGCCTCACTATGTCCTTCAAGAAAACTTCTGCGGTAACACTGGCAGTAGGGAGTCCTTTAAGTGGAGAAAAGTGAGCCAGTTTACTAAAGGAGTCCACTGTGACCATTATGGCGGTGTATCCACATGAGTCCGGTAAATCCACAATGAAATCCGTAGAAATGTGTTGCCATGGACCACCTGGAGGTGCTTCTTGTTGAAGAAGGCCCAAAGGTTTATGGCAGGAGTATTTACTCTGAGCGCACACTGGACAAGTCGCTACATATTCCTTTACATCTTTGATCAGAGAAGGCCACCAAAAATGACGGGATGTAAGTTCTATCGTGGCTCTCTGACCCTTATGTCCTGCTGACGGAATATCATGGCACCATGAAACCGCCTGTGTTTGTAGGTCTCGGGTAGGTAAAAACAAGGCATCGTTTTTGAAGAGAAAACCACCTTTCTGGTTAAGACTTGTTTCCGTGCTGGGGTTTCTTTGTTGTCCTGCCTGTACCTTCTGTAAAAAAGAGTTGATTGTGTTGATGAATGTCTTTCCTGCTAGTATGAGTTCCTGTTCGTGTGGCTCTTCTGCTTCTTCGCAAAAGCTGCGTGAAAGGGCATCTGCTAGAGTATTCTCTTTCCCTGGAAGATAGGTGATAGAAAAATCAAACTGTGAAAAGTAGTAGGCCCATCTGGCATGTCTTGAATTACGACACTCCATCTGTTGTAAGACCTTAAGGTTTCGATGATCGGTGCGAACTAGAAAGGGAACCACTGAACCCTGGAGAAGATGTCTCCATTCCTTGCAGGCCTGGCGAATAGCTAGAAGCTCCTTTTCTAGGACTGAATAGTTCCTTTCACTTGGACTTAACGTCCGTGAGTAATAGGAGACAGGGTGTTCCAAATCATCTTCTTCCTTCTGTAGAAGAGCAGCCCCAATCGCACCTTGGGAGGCATCGGTCTCCACGATAAACGGTCTGGTCTGGTCCGGTTGTCTCAAAATAGGAGCGCTTACGAATGTCTCTTTCAATACTTGGAAGGCTTGTTCGGTGCTTGTGTCTCAAATAAATTTGACTCCTTTTTTTAGCAAATTCGTTATGGGTAGAACAATCATTGAGAAGTTCGGTATGAATTTTCTATAGAAGTTCGCAAGGCCTAGGAATCTTTGTACTTCCTTCACGTTGGAGGGTACGGACCACTGGGTGATTGCTTTAGTCTTAGCTGGGTCCATCTGTACATTGTCAGCGGATAAAACAAAACCCAAATAAGGTACCGTGGTTGCTTCAAAGACGCACTTTTCGGGCTTAGCTAATAGACTGTGTCTTCTTAATCTGTGTAGAACCTCTATAACCAACATGCGATGTTCGTCCAGGTTTGTAGAATACACCAATATATCGTCTAAGTAGACTACTACTGAAGAGAATAGCATATCTGCAAACACATTGTCCATAAAACGCTGGAATTGAGCAGGTGCATTGACTAAGCCAAATGGCATAACCCTATATTCATAATGACCTAGTGGTGTCCGGAAAGCGGTCTTCCACTCGTCCCCTTCACGGAGACGTAAGAGGTGGTAAGCCCCTCTCAGGTCCAGTTTCGTGAATATTCGAGCTCCCTGAACCGCTTCTAAGATGTCCTTAATTAGGGGCATAGGGTATCTGTCCCGCACCGTAAGACTGTTCAGGCCTCTGTAGTCTATACAGGGTCTTAACTCAGTCGTCCCTTTTTTGGACACAAAAAAAAGTGAAGCTCCAGCTGATGACGACGACTCTCTGATGAGACCATTCTTTAAATTGGTTGCAAGATACTCCTTTAGGGCTTCTTTCTCGGGTAAGGACAAAGGAAACATTCTTCCAAAGGGAACGACTGCGTCTGGAATCAGGTCGATTTTGCAATCTTCCTTGCGATGAGGAGGTAGTAGGCGGGGTTGTGTGTCAGTGAACACATCTACAAACTCTTGATAGGGTGCTGGAATCATGTGAATACCATTAGAAGGGTGTAGTGCTGCTTGTACGCACCTTGAACTTTCTGCAGTAAGACAATGTTGTTCACAATACTGAGATCTGAAGTCCACTGTGTTAAGACTCCAATCGATGTACGGGTTGTGTTTCCTCAACCAGGGTATGCCTAGTATCACTGGAAAATGTGCCGCCCTGATCAAATCGAAAGTTAGATATTCTTGATGGGAAGCCATTGTGATCTTAAGATCCTGAGTTTCATGACTGATGGGACCGGAGGTTAACGGGCTACCATCTACCCCTTCTACGGTTATAGGTCGTATCTTGGGGTGTCTAGGAATCTGCTGGTCCAGAGCCCATTTATCGTCCACGAAGTTGCCGGCAGCTCCGCAATCAACCATGGCTAGACATGTCACCGGTTCATGTTCGACCCACTCGATCTGAACCTTGATAACCAGTAAACAGTTATTGTTCAAAACCGGAGGCTGTGCTGGGTGACAGGGATTTACGTTATTCACCCCTTCCCTTTCCCTGTTTAAGGTTGGGGGTCTTTCGTTTCCCTGTCTTCTGAGAGGGATTTCTGTACAGTACCGTAACAGATGACCATTTGAACCACAATACATGCATAACCCAAGGTCCTTCCGTCTCTTGCGTTCACTGGTGGAAAGCGGTCCTCTTGTGGTGGATCCAATTTGCATCGGCTCTTCCATGGATCCTTTTTCAGGTATTGAGGAGGGGTTTGGACCTGGAACGAAGGTTCTTGGTCTTCTTCTTTCTGCTTTCCTTTCGGCCATGCGAAACTCTATTTGTAGAGCTAGTGAAATCAATTCTTGAAAGGTATTCGGTCTGGCTACTCTCGCCAGTTCATCCTTGATATCCTCACGGAGTCCTCTTCTGAAGATAGTTTGTTGAGCCGTCTCTGGCCATCCAGCTTCGGCAGCTATCCTTTGAAAACCCGTGACGTATGTCTGGACATCAAAAGAACCTTGGCGGATGTCCAACAGGTTTTCATATGCCGAATACCCTACTTCGGGTCTTTCAAATCTGTCCCGGAATCTTTGGACAAAACCGGAATAATCAGTGAGAATCGGATCTGCACTTGTCACCAGAGGAGTGGCCCATGCAAGGGCATTTCCTGTCAAATTGGAAACCAGGAATCCCACCTTTGTTTTATCTAAATCATAAGTTCTAGGCCGAAAGGTAAACTGGATAATACAAGCGTCCAAGAATTCTTTGATCTTTTTGGGATTTCCGTCGTATTTCCCACAAGGTAACGGAATGGGAGGCAATTCTCCACGATAGTTATCTTGTTGTGGGACATGCTGCCCTGCTTGTTGTATTTGTTGGACAGTTTGTCTGAGTGCGGAATTATCCGCTCTCAGGGACTGCACTTCTGAGGTCAGAGCCTGAATGGCATTTACCATTTCCTGAAACTGTTCAAGGGAGGCCATTTTTGGGCGTTGCAATCTCTCAGGTTTGGACTGTATGGTAACACCAGGTTTCCCGACCCCCTCCTCACCTGAGCTGGTATGAGTTGTAGAGGATTCTTCCGATTTGTCTGAGGATAGTCCTTTCCTTCTTTGTCGCCAAGTTTTGCTGATCTCCTTCGGGTAAATCCTTCCCTTCTGCTTGTAGTTGCAGGTATGGGCTCCACCGGAAGCCACTTTGCCAGAAACGTGGGTAAATCTGGCAGCGGGGACCCCAGGGAGCCCACCCCAAACCAGGGAAAAAGCTTGTTGAAAAAACCCTGGCAAGTTGTAACGGCGTAAACCAGCTGAGGACTTCAATTCCCAGGATGCCCAATTCCCAGGATGCACTGAGATGCGGATGCGAGTATTCGCAGGAGTTCGGCGAAATGGAGCAGCAACTGTACAGCAAAGATTGTCAGGCGGAGAATCCAACAGAGGGAGAGGTCAGGCGAAGGTAAGCAGAGCACAAGGCTAAAATAACAGGGAAGCACGGAACAGGTAGAAAGTACTAGGCAGAGGGAACTACGTACTGGAAAGTAGTCAGAAGGCCGGAAGGGCAGGAAAGCCGGAAAAGGAGTAGGAAGGGATCCCGTCTGAAAACGGGAAGAAAAACAAACGCACAGGAGCGTTAGGAAAAACTTTCCCGTAGCACTGGAAAGTTGCAACGCATGCGCGTTAGCTTCTTCCGGGTTTTTATAGGCTGGAAGACTAGAATGTGCCTGATGTTTACAAGGGCGGTGTCCGTCTACCATTTCCACCTTCTCCATACCCGCCAGGGTCGGCTGCTCATGACATGCATTTACTAATCCTAATTCAGAAAAACATCCAAGAAACTCTTCATGAGTTTTATTTTCCTTAAAGATGCATTTTGATCTTCTTTCAGTAAAGGGATACATAATATTGTTAAAATCACCATATACTATGAGATGGACAGATTAGTGCTTAATATTAACCCAAAAGGCTTGGTTAGGGCAAATATGACCATATATATTCAGAATGGACAGGATGTGAGAGTCAATCTGAATTTTTAGAAGGGCTCATCTTTCTTCATCATCAGATTGTATATGAAATGTGTTAAAATACAACTTTTTATTAATCTGGATAGAAATACCAGTTTCTTCCCTCTAGCTGGACTTGAAAACACCTCCCCAACCCACCCCTTTTTCAATTAATTTTGATTCTTAGGAGGACAGGTGAGTTTCCTGAATACATGCTATAAAGGGTTTCAATTTATTCAAGTATGAGTATACTTTCTACCTCTTAACTGGGCTGTTAATACCCTTTACATTCCAAGTAACACATTTAAAGGATTTTTATGAACCCACCAGGAATGTACTGTTCTAAGTTTAACATTGAAAATTGCCAATAAGGTGATATATCTTTAAAGTTATAGACGGCTAGGCACCCATTTTTACTTTTCCGCGAACATACCTTGCAATACCAGCAACATATGGAACAATAGGAAGAACACAAGAGGATGGGGTCAAAACAAGTACTGGCATTGTTTGATGTAAGAAAAAAGCAATCATAGAAGAAAAATCAAAAAAATAAACAGAGCAAAGGTATCATTATACACGAGTCGTTTAGATCGAGCCTACGCTGAGACTCCAGTATCAAACTTGCAGTTATTAAATATCAGGAGCAGGAGCAAAGAAACACAGATCAGATAAGGCACCCAATGCCTTCTGCACGTCCACTAGCTGACAGGATGAAAGAGACTTCACAACAGCATTTCGATCTTAGTCTTCAGATGACATCATCTGATGTTGAAGCTTCATGTTGTAGATAAGTAGAAGGGGTAGAGGTGCCCATTTCCTCCACTTTAGTTGATTTTATGAATACTTTCAAGTCTGCCGGATCATCAAATACCAACGTTTTTCTTTTCAGAGTAACTTCAAAAGCACATGGATGAATGAGGCCAAACCTTGCATTAAGCTGTTTAAGAGAGGGTCTATATGTTAAAAATCCCTTCTGACGGTGTGCAATCTGTTTAGAAACAAGTAGTTTCCACATCAGTTGACTTGCTTCTTTTGCTTTAGAAGTAATAAACTGTGCTTTAGTAAGTTCCAGAAAGTAGAGAATCAATGTTCTAGATGAGGATCTCATTTGAGAGTTGTTATGCTCTCTGGACCAAATTCTGTGAGTTCTTTGAATATTGAATACAATAGAGGGTTGGATTTTGAAGAGCTGAGGTAACATGTTTCTGAAGAAGAATATTGGATTATCACCTTCCATTCCTTATGGTAGACCATTAATGTGCACGTTATTCCTGAAACCTCTATTTCCCAATTGCTCATTTTGCCTTTGAAGGCTGCTAACTGCCTTTTCATAAAATGTAACACGCTGTACTACATCCTCAGCCCCACTAATCCTTGCTTCCACCTCATCCTTTCTGGCTTCAATGGATGCCCATTTGTTGTCGAGTTGCTGGAGTTTACAATTTGTGATTTACATTAAGGGCTTTAAAGCTCTTAACTCTGACATAACAGCTTCCATACCTAGTTCAAAGGTAGGTTGAGTGGGAAGGGGAGAGTCACTCTTGGGTCTTTTTAAATGGTCTCTATTTCCAGAGCCCTTCTGTGTGGTTTTTAGAGATACCATAAGTATAAATGAACCTTAATTGTAGTCAAGCAACCAACTCCATGTGGTAAAATTTAAAAGGTTGCTCTTAGAGAAACAGAACAGGCCACTAATGAATCAGTGAATAAAGACTGCCTTAAATAAATATAAATTGCATAGTGTGCCATTAGCAGGATTCCGGAGTGAAAGAAGCTGTAACATGGACGGCATCCTTCAGATGTCCCGGGCTGCATAGTCTCGTAATAAGGCCAACCAGGAAGAGCGGCGGTGATCGAAGAGGACATCGCCTCACAACTCACTTGCAAACTGCTTCTAGTGAGCCTGGCGTTGCCACTTCTGAACACCAACACATGACTGCCACAGGTGCCGGGGTTACAACTATGTATTAGTATTGAAATATATCATCACTTATATTGAGGGGCAAAGCTAATATAATTCAGGCGGGTGGGTGAACGGCAGTTAGACGACCATCTTCATCAGGGCCAACCCACTCCCCCTCAGATTTGGCATGTCTGTGAGCTAACCCAATAGGAATTAAATTAACAAGTATAGAGATAGTCATGGAAATCTTCATTTGTTGGGTCCACCAAGTTTTGTTGGCAAAATGGGTTTTGGATGGGGAGCATTATCAATAACCTATCTATTCTGTAAATGTGCACTCGGTCAGGAAAGTTAACTTCAAATAATTTTAATTTGGTCATAAAATCGTTAAACTTAAAAGTTTGGCTGAGGATTCTTCTTCTTGCTGTGTTAACCCATAAATGGGAAATTAGTAACCCTGAACATTGATTGTTTTGTCGGTGGAGACAAGAGGATCTAGTCCCTTTTTTGTTTCCATTCCCTCTAAATGTATGCCCCAAAAGAGACTGGCTTAGCCAATTTTTTATTTGGGTTGCTACGATCCATAAGAGAAGAAATATTTCTGTGCAGAGGATCATATGAACTTTGCAGCATCAAATTGTCTATGAAAATGCTGCGTGATGGATTTGTCTTGTAGTTATATTATGTTATGTTGATTTATACCGTACACCGATACCACCTAAGGGCACGAGTTTCAATTGCCGATAATTGTCAGAGATGACTTTATTGATGGAACAAAGTGTAATTCTGTTGTTGTATGTTGTTAAAGAAGTTACTTATGAAAGATGGTTTGGTATTGTGTTGGCATTATTGGTTTTAAGGGTGTTAAACCTGAAATTGAATGACGGTATGTAAAATACTAAGATAAGATACTGTTGTACTTTAAGTGGTACATTAATCCAGTCCCAGTCCTTCTAGATCAACCTTGACTCCACATTTTAAAACAGGCTACATTTTTGCTGCAAGTGCAAAGGCGGGAGAACAGAAGAGTACTTCAGATGTAGCAGAGACAGTGGGCCTCATTATGGTACTGGCGGTAGCTGTGCCGGTAAAACTGGCACAGCTGCCGCCGGTATCATTTTTTTTCCGGCGCCCGCAAATGGGAATTTACCGGGTCCTTACAGCCTTGTCGGACCCGGTAATTGCCCATTCACGGGCGCTGGAAAATATTCTTCCCCATTCCCATTGAGCCCCATAGGTGAATGGTGCCGGTGCATCAGACATGCTCTGCTCGCGGGTGCCGGTGCGCCCGCCAGGTTAGTCCTGGCTTGTGAAAAGGCACCCGCGAGCAGAACTCATAGTTTGCTGTACCAGTAGTAATGGTGCCAGTAGCTTACCAGCACCGTTACTACCAGACCGGTAAACTTATAATGAGGCCCAGTAACCTTAGTGTCATGAAGGAGAACTTGCTGCAATTGACTTCCCCTCTGAATGAGGGACTCCTGGGAGGGGAGTTGGAGTGTGATGGTGAATGTCACATATGGAGGATGAAAAAAATATAAGATAAGATTTAGATACTCTATAAGCAAAAAAAAAGAAAAAATCGAGTTCTATACTGAAGTTGTGAGAGAAGATCTCATCTTGATATATGGATTTTCTATACAAATTAAAATGGGTATCGAATATCCGGTTGCATGTGTCTCAGGGAATATGATTTATGAAATGCATAGTATGATTTCTGAATTGTTTCAAATGTATTCTAATACGAAAAAAGCAATATTTCATAAATCAAATTTAGTATCTTTGCAGAGCAGCGATTTTCTCTTGAAACAAAGTTCAGATAAATCTGGCCCTATGTTTCTACCAGGGCGGTTTCATTCACAGTTCTGCACATACACACACACACACACACAGTGGATACAAAAATTGAAGGGGGCCTGTTCATTCAAAATAGGAATGTCTCCATTGATAATGTGTATAGTGCCTGTGAACCGGACCTTTCAGCACCCTCTTCCACAGCTTCTATAAGGAAGTGTCAAATACTTGGTAAAGGTCATGGGCCTGATTAGGACCCTGGTGGTGACGGTAGGAACGGTGCCGGTAAGTCATCAGCACCATTCATACCGTCCCGCTGCATTACGAGTTCTGCTTGCGGGATCCTGACAACCCGCCAGGTATTACCTGGCGGGCTGTGCGGCACCCACGAGCATAACTCATAATGCCGCCGGTACCGTTATCAACGGTGCCGGCGTATCCATGCTCCCCACCCCCACTTTTTTACCCCTATGGGGCAGAATGGGGATCGGGAGCCCGGCAATAATAATAGTGAAGTTATAAGCCACCCACAAAGTGCTCTTCCTATGAAATGAGTAACTTAACCATAACTACATGGCTGCTACCGCAGGCCATGTAATGTACATCCTTTTACTATGGAATAAAGAAACGGATTAACATTGATACCTGCTGTGAGATACTTCAACAGCCATCCATCACCCCCAGTCTTTTATTGTCACAGAGTCTAGAACACATAGCCTGAAAGATTCCACCTTGGAGGCTGGGTCAGTGCATAACTACCAGAGAGAGGACCACCTGAGTGGAGGGAATAGCCAGCCCTTATACCCACAACAGAGATGTAAGCCATCTGTTGTAATGAAAGATCAATAGCCACTCCAAGTAAGTTACAAGTAAGTCCTTTATTCCTGTTACTCTTATCTTACGGTGGAGGAACCCAATGTC
Organism: Ambystoma mexicanum; assembly: GCF_040938575.1. Lineage (NCBI taxonomy): Eukaryota > Metazoa > Chordata > Amphibia > Caudata > Ambystomatidae > Ambystoma > Ambystoma mexicanum. The sequence goes on from NC_090937.1 coordinate 437,329,769, forward strand.
TCCTACCACCCAGCCTTCATATCTTAAACTTGTGAGTATGGAACACCAATGTCCTAACACTCTCCCGCTCATACATCAACATTCTCTCTTTTCAATGCTCTCTCTGACATCATGCATTCCAGACCACCTTTCATCCATCCATCCAGCACAGAAGGATACAACACACCTCCCTTCCTTCTTGGACACAGGCATATTTCATTCACATTCATACACCGATGTCCAGATACAACACCATCCTCAGGGGTGGGGCCCATCGGCCAAATCCTAGACCAGCTTCCTGAAGAGGCGCACCTGTGTTCCCTTAACCCATAGAGGATGGAAGGGAGGGCCAGTGTGTGGCAGACAATAGGGACTGTACAAGGGGAGGCACAACATAATCCAAAGTCCCATATCAGGACTGTAAGACATCCCCAGCATGAAGCCTAACAGCCATTGTCCTTCCCAGCTAAAGACCTGAGTGCCCTGTTCCCAAAGAGAGGCTGCAAGATGGAGCCAAGGCCCTACAAAAGTCTAGAGGTTTAGTCTGGAATTGTGGGTGTTTAAAGCATGAGCTGACAAGAGTTAAGAGAGGCGTAGAGGAAGGGGCAGGAGTGACTCTAGAAGCAGAAAGGAGGAGGAATAAGTTCCAAGTCTGGAGCTTAAGTACAAGCACGGCCGAGAGAGCACAGAGTGCAGGAGTGAGTCCGGAGATTTGTGATGGAAGCAAGCCCAGTTGCATCAGAGACAAGTGAGTTGAAAGTGCTAGCCAAAGAGAACAATCATCAAGAGAGGATAGAAGTAATTCCTCAGGGGCAGCTGGTAGCAAAATGTGAAGAGCAGGAGGTGAAGGGAGAAGGCAAATACTAGTAGGTTGAAGAAGAATGTAAAGATCAGTAAAGATCAGTAGGTGGGAGCAGAAGGTGAAAATCAGGAAGTGGTAAGAAAACGCAAATATTGGGAGAAATGTAGGTGAAGGAGTGGTTTTGGCAGAGGCTGGAGTAAATATTAAGACCTAGTAGAGAAAGAGCGCAAAAGCTGGAGGAATGAGCTCGAATGGAGGAGTTGGGGCAGGGGCCAAGCAGCAGAGCAATAGCCACAGCTAGCAAATCAGGAGTTGAAGAGAGGAGGTTACCAGGAGGAGGTAGAGTAGGAAACAAGTGAACACAAATGGAAATTGCAGCCAGAGGTTGGTGAGAGAGATAAGGAGGAGGCTGAAAACATTAGTCAGGGGGTAATTGGTAGAGATGATCCGAAAGAGATTGGTGAAGTTGATCAGGTTGGTAGAGTTGGCCAGGGGGCCCTTGGTGAAAAAGGCTTTGAGAGGGTGGTGTGGATAAGAAGGAGGCAGTGCATAAACATCCAAAAGAGCTTAATGAAGTTTGCACAAGGAAAGGTAGTAAGGTTGACAGGGAAGTAGAACTTAATTATCAGTAGGAGGAAATAGAATAAGTGTTCTGAAACAAAGGTTGGTGAGCATGCATATCAGAGTAAAGGATTTGGAAAGGGAAATATCAGGGGAGAAATGTTGAAACTATTCAACAGTGTGAGATTGATGGACATAACTTGCTGAGGGAAGCGATTGGAAAGGTCAGGAGGAGGAGGAGGGCAAAGAACATTATATGTTGGAAACAACTAGCCAGCTTATTAGGATGACAGCAGGCCAGGTTGACCCTAGACAGGCACAGAAGGTGGGAGGCGCAAACCTGCCCTGCATTCATAGCGAGTGGGATGAAGAGTTTGTAGACAAGAGATGGTTAGTGAAGGAAAATGCCTTGGAGGAAAGAGGCAGAACATTGGTGAAAGTAAATGATTATGTGTTAGCAGCTTATATTTGGGAGTAAGGGTTGCCCAAGCAGAGCTAACTGCAGACTCCAGGGGTAGGATTAGAGTGCCAAACGCATCAAAGGGAACCCCCAACATGAAGTAAAAACACCCTGCTTGCCCCACCTAGGTAATGCCACCTGTAGTCCTCAACCAGAACTATTGTACTTATTTGACTATGCAAGATCCTCTTAATGCCGACCAGTGAGTGAGTCTTCATCAAATTTCTGCACCTCCCATGTTTCCCGCCATACCCAGTCTATGCAGCTGTGCTTTAAAGTGGCTTGCTCACAACGTAGTATGTTACAACACTCCAATAGCATAAACAAATTACAAACCCTGCACATGGCTGTGAGCGCACATATCGCCAGATCTGTCTCACGCACCCCATCTCCGTAGCACACATGACATACTGAATGCTGAGGACACAGCCTTCAAGACACACCACCGAAACCACAACGCTCAGTATCCCCCCGGATATGCACCACTTACAGACCACCACCCCTGCTCCTGCCACATTCCACCTTTCAGTAGTGTTACAAGTTCCCAATAAAATGTAAATGTTAATCACTCCCTAGTACATTTTAGAGCCTGTAATACATGCTAAGATGTAAGGCCTGCTGCCCACTCTTCAATAATCATGAACATATATGCATGTGACATCCACAGATGTACAGAGCTACCGTCATTAAGTGCATACCCAAAATTAAATAAATTGGTTTACTATTAACGTAAAGGTTTGCCACTAAAGCAAAACTGATCTTGGAAAGGGACTCTGAAGAGAAGGCAAATTAAACAAAGTATGCAAGACTTAATATACTAAAGGGTGTATTCATGTGAACTGCTGTATCTAAACCATTTGCACCTATACAGTTGGCCTCATCACGAGTTGGGTGTTAGCCCTTAAATCCAGTGGTAATGATGTTAATGACGCCATTACCGCTCCACCGGATCACAACTGCAATCCAGCCGGCACTATTCCAGCCCAGCGCTATTACAGCCGGCTATAATAGGGCCGGCTGTAATAGCGCCAACAACACAACATGCTATCACAGACCTATCACAAGTAGAGTATTGGCGCTAATATCACTGGAAATACCCCCGGCCGCCTGCTGGAGCTAAAAGAACACAGGTGAGAGTAACAAAGCCACAGGTGCAAACAATGCACACAAGAGGCGTACAAAAGACCCACCCAGGTCTCAAACACACTTCCCAACACCATGTTGCCATTTAGAGCAGGGAGCATTGACATGCACTTCTACATGCTGCGCCTGGAGCTACAGAGGCCCGACAACCAGTCCAGGGCACATGGAGAACAGGGGGTGGGGGGAGACCAGCCCGCCCAACAAGGCGGCCAGCCATCCCCAGGGTCAGGCCATCACCCTGGGCCCTGACTGGTGGCCAGTTGGTAGCAGAGTACAGGATGGACAGGACTACCATCGCACAGTTACTGGACACAATTCAAGGGGACATTGGTAGCAGGATTACCATCAGCACCATTCTGCCCCCACTTGTGAAGCTGGTGTCAGTACCGCAATACCTTGGGATGGGCAGCTTCCAGCACACAGTTTCTATGATGCATGGCATGGCCCAGACCACATTTAGTTCAGTCCAGGGCCACTGCTGCACCTTGTGAACAAACAGGTGAATGAACTTAAGGCACAGTTCTACGCGATTGCACAAGTGCCCAACGTGATTGCAGCCCTAGACTACACACATGGTGCACTGGTTGCAACCCAGGACCATGAGGCAGTGTACCGGTATCGGAAGCATTTCCACTCATTGAACGTACAGATGACCTGTAGGCCAGCCCTGACCATCAGCCACTGCTGCGCTCGCTACCCTGGATCCACCAACGACTCCATGGTGATGAGCAACAGCACACTGCCAGCCTACATGGAGAGGCACAGAGGACAACGCACATGGATATTGGGTGAGCACAAACCCTGCCTGAAATGCATGCCAAAGCACATTAAATGAAGGGGAGTGTAAGTGAGAGACCCCCAAAATACAATTAAACCTCCTGATGGAGTCGATGATGACACATCCCAAGAGGGAATGAGACCAAGACCAAGTGCTGGAGGTAAAGAAAGTCTTTATCTAAAATAGGGCGAGCAGAATCTACTCTGCTCACGCCGAGAGCGCTCTGCAGAAAACATGTTACATTTTAGTTGTATACACAAAAAACGTCATCAAGCGGGGGGAAGGCCTAGGGGGTACAAAGTCAATCGGGATTGGACACTAAGAGTGGTCACCTAGAGGTGCCATAGGGCCGGAGGAGTTCAATTGGTGTAGAGGCACGTGGTGAGATGACGAGGTAGCCTGGGTCAATCGGTCAGCTGGGCTCATCGGGTTGGCATGCCATGTAGAGATTTGAGTTCCTTGTGTCGTTGGAGTTATGTAACATTTGTCCTTGTGGCCACGCAGTCCCATTAATTCGCTACCATGATTTGTTTGTCCGACGACCTCAGAGGCCTGTATCTTAATACTTGCAAAACATGGTTCAAGGGTACATTATTCATTACTGGTCATAGATCCGGCTTCATCTGTTAAATGCTGTGCCTGATTTGTTTAGACAATTCAGGATATACTGACTAAGGGGTAGAGTCCTTGGGGTCATTGTAGGGTTTAGGGTGTCCACCTGGTAACAACAAAGGAGATGCTGAATATATGACTAAAAGGGCTGGGTCACAAGGAGGCACATGTCATCATGGATCTACATTTCATTGCGGGGTTCAATGATCAAGTGTCCAAACATCATTAACTCTTTGCTGACCTATTTTGACACCCTAATGGTATGGTAGTGTCGAGACTTTCCTGCAAGTTAGTTTCTTATTACACAATGAGACAGGGCTATTTCAAATGCAATTGTACATTCTGGCATTTTGCATGTGGCTTGCTGAGTTGCACTTAAATCATACTGTATTACCCATTTAGCTCAATGTACTTATAATTACAAAAAGAAACAACAAAGTTTGACAAACACATACTTAGTTCGATGTTTATCTTTTATTTATGCAAGGGAGCAGGACAATTCATGACTTGCGGCCTATATGCGCACCTTTACAACGATTATGGCTTGCTGGAAAGGACTCGCCGCTACATTGTTCTTGCACGTTATTACACATGTTTATTTACACTTAAACTCATAGGTTAATGGACACGATTTAGCTCAGTGCTGTTGTGTTTCCATGTCATATCGATTATGCATTGCATTGTCGCAAGTCGTTTCCATGAGCATTCTTATGTCCTGTATTAGTATACATCATACGCTCATTATTAAGGTTCAACATGAACATTTCTGGTTATACATACATATTACGTTGGTTACTCATATACACGTTGGCCCACATTAGATTTACATAATTATTTTTGCAAGAGGTGTATTGACTCTGTCTATGTTACAATCGTGATGGATCAAAGCCGACCTCAAAGGTCATGTTTGGCTGTTGACTCTATCCAGGGGCATCATGTTTTTATAGCAAGGGGCTGTGGGGGTGTCGGGCGGGTTTATGGAGATGGATAACTTCTGCCCTGGCCCCTGCTCAGGGCTGTATCTGGGACAGTGAAGTAAGACAGAAGGCAGAAGATACAGTGTGGATTTTGTTGCATTCTCGCGGACAGTCTTCTCATGGGAACTAACCGACTGCCGAGATGGCGAACAGGGGGAGGAGGTGCGGGGAGGCACTCGCTCGCGGTGCGTTCCTGGCTGGGAGAGCTGCAGGCTTGCATTGGAATCACACCATTGTTTTAGCATTACAAAATGGAGTTGGTGCTTTACAAGATTGAGTCATGTCCATCTCTAGTTCTATACTACTATGAGGGACGTCACAAGGGGGGTTGCAGTTCCAGGGGCATTCCCACACAAGTGCTTCGGGCTGGGGCCCTGAACCCAAAGCAGCCACGACTGGGCCTACCTAGGAGGTGCAGGAATAGGGGAGGGGGGGTCTAAAATATCCCCTCTTTCCACTCAGGGGGCAGAGCCACAGGAAGCCTTGCATGTCACCAGGAGCCACAGCCAGCACCATCACAGCACCAGTACCATATATGTGTGGCACACAAGATCACCTGCACACGGCCACCACACCTAGACACACACAAGGTGATGGCCACACACTTCTCAAAACACCATAGCACATGGGACCACAACAACCAGAATGCACCTTGTCTGTGTTGCAGTGCTGCTTTACACCCTGACACCCAAGAGTAAGGTCATCACACAGGAATGCAAAGTGAGAGGAATTCAATACCCATCCTCTAAACCACTGTAGATGATCAGGATCAAACCTGAACATGAACATCCCTCAGAGTGACCCATGAATGCACATTTACATGCATGAGAGACAAAACACAAACTGGTGCCATGTAGCTAAATCTCCAATATCCAATGAGAGAGCCACACCCAAATACAAATCACCACTGGCCCTGAACATCCAGTCATGACGGGAGCCTCATCCTGAGGGTATGGATGCACCACTGTGCCAATCACACCCAGGGGGCAGTGCAGGTAGAAAGTGGGCTACAAGGGACATGGCGCACATTGCAGAGCAAACCCATGGAACATGAATACACCATATTCCAAGTACAAGTTGTTACATGATGGTACTTAATGAGCATGAGTGTCACACACAATCCCATTCACATAGGGCATCATTAATCGGTGCGAGTTCAGTAATCCTATGTGCAGCCAAATGTAATCTGCCACAGGACAGCTGACTCAATCACATAGGATGCATCTATGGGTCAGATGATGCATGGCCTGAAAGATGATGGATGTAAACCAATCAGCCAATCACATAGCATGTCCCTGTTGCACACAAAGAGGACCACAGGGCATAGTTTATTGATGCTTAGTCCTTGCACACTCATTAAAGTGACATAGGCCTCATATACTCATTTCATACCATAGAGGTGATTCAAGATACCCGCAGCTCACCTGGCTGATGATCCCTGTGCGGAATCCACAAACTCCAGCAGAGCAGGCATACAACAATTCATTTGTGTGTAGAAAGGACATTTGGATTGTTGAAGGCACGATTCAGGTGCCTAGGCCGTACTAAAAGGGCACAAATACATGTGCCAGAAAAAGTTGGCAAGATTGTCTCACTTGTGCCATGCAGCACAACAACATCTGCTGCCATAGGAATGTGATGCAAATGGAGAGCCCCCAGGGGATGGGGGTGATGATGACCATGTGCTCGATGTCAGGGCTATTGAACACAGGGATGGGGTGAGGGATGGGAGGTTGGCCAGACAGGCATTGAATGACAATGGGCCTCATTACGACCCTGGCGGTAAGGGGTTTACGCCAGCGTTAGCTGCGCCGACCCCTTACCGCCAATTACGAGGTCCCCTAGCGCCATGGTGCTTTTAACACCTGCTTTTAGCAGGTGTTAAAATCCATGGCGCTAAGGGACCATGGAGTTAATTACGCCACCGTAATTTACGGTGGCGTAATTAACGCCTTCCCCACTCCCATTATGCCCTATGGGGCAAAAATGGGAATGGGGAAGGGTAAATGGGGATTGGGGACTTACCGCCCCGCCAAGGTCGGAATGGGGCGGTAAGTCCGCCAACCACCATGGCGTAAACGTAGTTTACGCCATGGTGGTAAAGTCACGGCCCAGGCGGTAACTTACCGCCTGGGTCGTAATGAGGCCCAATTTCTTTTAACATGGTGAATGGGCACATACCACGAACAGCACTTGTAAAATAAAGAACACTTGCACACAAATTATGAATGTCCTTGCTTTATGTCATGTTTGAATGGGCTTTAATGAAAGTGGAACTAAATCCCTCCCCCCACCAACTCCCCAGCACATATAGCCCCCTCCCCCACCAACTACCCAGTACACATTCCTCCTCCCCCTACCAACTCCTCAGCAAACATATATATTTTTTTAATTTTATTTATATAGCGCACATAACCCAGAGGTATCTAGGTGCTTATACTTTAAGAAATTGGTTACAGTGCTTTGGTTACAGAAAGGAAGCACAAGAGGTGATTACATCAACGAGGAAAGTACAGAAGTAGTAAATCACACGCGAAGTGCAGAAAAGAGTTCAGAGGCAAATACATGGTGCCTAACTGTTATGATGTGCTTGTCTGAGTTTGCTGAAGTTTGTCATGTGCTTAGTTATGTCATGCAAGTGTCAAGTGGAATGTTGATGTATGAGTGTAAGAATGCTGTGCTGAGTGTTCTATAACAGTTCAGTTGGTCCCTCCCTCCCTGGGTGATGGGTGCCGGTGATCTATTGTCTTGTACCTGATGTCCTTATGTCCTGTAACATGTAACTGAGAAACTGGAAGTAAACTTACTAATAAGCAACTTATACAAGTATGGACATTGCCTTACTACATTGGCGACGAGGATGGGATGACTGCTGCGGGGGGTGCAGTAAACATCAGGACTAGAAGGAGAGAACAAGACGACACCGCCCCCAAGTAAGCAAACCCATCACCCAGGGTGGATAAGGGAGGAGGTTATATGGACCACAGCAGATGCTATAGCAGCCCATAGTACGAGGGAGTGCTGGGTCTGGGGGACATAAAGCTGACATAAGGAAGGTAACCTCAGTACTGGAGCCCGCTAGCTGGAGATGCTCAAACAGTTAAAATGGGCCATTCAGCAGTCAATGTAAACGTATGGGAAACGGGTCGCTGTTGCGTCCCCGTGCGAAGCAGAAGAGTACGTATTGAGCCTTATAAGATGGTCCTTATGTCAGTTATAAATGGCTCTAGCAGTGAGTGGTTCGAGCGGTGCCCCTGTGAAGGGACTATGTTTTTACACCATCTGTGTCCATTTACACCAGCGCGTCGGAACTGTTTAGTGCATGTCAGCTGTGCACGTAACGGGGGTACCTGCGTATGGACCGTTGGTACATGGTCTGCGCAGGAGTACTGTCGTCCCCTGTTACATTCTTGAAACTGATAATGTCAGTCTGCTGCTGGAGGAGTAGGCGAAGCCGTGGAACGTAGCATTTCAAAATGTTCTGACTGAGGAGTCGTGACGCGTAGAGAAAGGAGCAACGGCAGAATGATGTTGCTGAAGTAAAGGACCATACGAAATGCACGTATCCTGACGTCCTCACGTAATAAGTGAAGAAGGACTGAGTGAATCGAGTCGGAATGACAACCCGGATATATTTGGTTATGGAGATGCGACATGAGGAGTATGAGTCAGTTGATGTCGAAGCTGCAAAACGACATGTTCCGGGGGAAGGAAAATACGAGGAACATTTTGCGAGCGTTTTGGAAGCAGTCATCGAGCGCTGCCGATCTTATGATCGATTGCCTTAGCCTGCGGAACGCATTCACACTGTATGAAGTATTATAGTAGTGAGTGCGGCGAAGCCGCTCCGCCTGTTAGGGGCGTTGCTTAGCGGCCCATGGTGTTGTTACAGGTTTTGTAGGCATTTTTTTTTTATTATTATATAAAAAAATGTTATTGTAGAAAGCTTAAAAGTGCATTATGTCACTATGAGGCAGATTAATGGTGCACTCTCTTAAGTTTTGGCATGGTAGGTATGAAGTCATGCAGCATGGTCTCCGTAAGGTGTATGATTGCCAATAACAAGGTGTATACTGCGTTTGAGATATCTTACCTTTTGGCGCTATAGGCGAGTAAAGATGCTATGTGTTAGGTAATTAACATATTTAAGCATTTGCAGGTTAATGGACTTTTTAGACAATATAGCGAAAAGTGCATAATGAAATGCAATGAGATATGGTGTGGAGTTTATTGGTGTGAATGAGTTAGTTTAACCTATTGAGGATTTTTAGGTTAAAAGTTTTTCAATGCATTTGGACTTTTAGGCATTTAGAATTAATGCAAGCCATGCACAAGGAAATGAGCTATGCAGGAGATGTTTCCGTTTAAAGTTGTAAAGTCTGAAGAAATGTCATCTGTGATACCCACACTGTTCCTAAGGCTGGCTGTGAATTAGAGGCCTGATGGGAGTTGACATAATGAATATCACTAGTATGAGTGATGTGTGCAGAGTTCGTATTTAAATGAACTTAGTATGCCCATGAAGAGAGTAGGCATTCCGGTTCAATGGGTTGAGTGAAGATGATTTGCGTTTGGTACGCAGGTGTTTTAGCGAGTGATGGGCACCGCTAAGGATAAGAGGTAGCGCCTCTGCTTTTGGTTTAAGTATGTTGCTGGAATGTTGCAGTTGATAGCGCTTCCTATAGCAATGTTGGGTTAGTGTGAGGTAATGACTACAGTTATTTGGGAGGCATTGTCTCTGTTGAAGGTAACAGGAGGTAGCGCCTCTGTGTTGGTGTATGACTATTGCTGGGGGGTAGCGCCTCCTATTCTAGTTTTAGGTTTAAGTGTGTTGGCTCTATTGGGTCATAGAGGTAGAGGCTCCTAGTATGTACCCATTTGCAGGAAGCGCCTTTTTGGGTTACATTTATGTAGAATAAAGGTAAATCCTGGGGTTAACACCCTCTCCAGGATTATGTGAGCGAGTGGTATCTGAGATGTGCACTGAGTAGAAAGGGAGTTGGATGTATGGTGAATTTAGTAGTGGTAGTGGTGCACTTTTAGGAGAGGTTGACTCTTATCCTTAGATGGACAGGTGGTTTTGTTAGATGAAGTTGGTGTAGTGGTTCTGATAGAAAGAGTTGTTGTACTGGTTGGGGACGCCCTCTAGTAAACATATTGTCTAAAGGGAAATATGCTGTCCAAAATGAAGAGTCGTCCGATGAGTCGTTTTCTTTGTGTATTATCTGTCAATCCTGGCCATGGTATCCGTAGGTCAGGATCATGGGACTTGTTAGTACTGCCATTGAGATGAGCGTTTAGGTCAACCCCATTGTTTTGTTGGTGGTCTTGGAGATGGCTGGCCAGCATCTTCAAGTTGTTCCGGGATCTGTATACCTTGGTGTGGTTGAGTGGGCTCTATTTACCTAGTCCATTGATGTAACTGTTTGTGTGTTCGTGATGTGGGCATAGTTGGTGATATTTCAGCGGTGGTTAGCGGTTTTATGAGTTCTCTTATTAGGTATGTTGATTCTGTTGTCATCTTGGATGTCTAGTATTGCGTCAGGATGGCAAGCTGTGCTTCAGGGTGGCAGCCTAGAGGCTCGCCTGTGGCGGGGGCGGGCAGAAGGATATATGTTATTTTAGTGGGCTTTTGGTTTGTAGGGTAGTCTTAGCCTTGTGTGTGGGCTGGCATGTGTCTAGAGTGTGAGTCTAGAGTCTGTTCGTGGCAGGGACAGACAGAAGGTGATTTGTGTTATTATTGAGGGTGACCTGGATTTGAAGTTTGGAATTGCATAGCTGTGAGAGTATCTTGTGAAGTTTGTATGGTGGATGGTGGTGTGACTTGCCTGTATGTAAAGTGCTTGTTGTTTGTGTAAGTGTTTCGGTAAGGAGGGAGATGTGTTATGATGTGCTTGTCTGAGTTTGCTGAAGTTGGTCATGTGCTTAGTTATGTCATGCAAGTGTCAAGTGGAATTTTGATGTATGAGTGTAAGAATGCTGTGCTGAGTGTTCTACAACAGTTCAGTTGGTCCCTCACTCCCTGGGTGATGGGTGCCGGTGATCTATTGTCTTGTACCTGATGTCCTTATGTCCTGTAACATGTAACTGAGAAACTGGAAGTAAACTTACTAATAAGCAACTTATATAAGTATGGGCAATCTCTTACTACACTAACCCCATGTTGCAGGGCGGCAGAAGCATACAAATGCAAAAGTCAATTAGGCAGCAGATACATGGAGCCTGACCCCATGTTGCAGGGCAGCAGCAGCATATAAATGCAAAAATTCAAAAAAGTCAAGTAGGCAGCAGATACATAGTGCTTACCCCATGTTGCAGGGCGGTAGCAGCATACAAATGCAAAAGTCAATTAGGCGGCAGATACATGGTGCCTAACACCATGTTGCAGGACGGCAGCAGCATACAAATGCAAAAGTCAATTAGACAGCAGATATATACCCCACATACCTCCTTCCCCCCACCAACTCCCCAGCACACACACCCCATTCCCCCACACAAATGGGCCCATGTGCCCCCGCCTCAGGCCAACAGTGCATTATTTATCTAACATGGATGTTGACGCTTCCCACACGCACCGCCTTCAGGTGAGCGGCATTGCAAATGACGCAGTGACCTACGCCTGGGTGACCCCTGTAGGGAGCCCTCTGTGGGGGTGGTTGAGGTGGATGGCAGTGATGCAGCAACTGCAGCTCCTGGTGGAGAAGATTGTTCACCTCATGCATCTGTTCTGCATGTGCAGATTGCCCCTCACACAAGACTCGCTGGTCAATCCCTGTGAGGGTCGCAGTGGATGCCTTTACAACCTTGCGTGTGCGTGCATTGTCACGCGCCATGTCTTGGCTGCCGACCTAATTGCACTGCTGATGGCCTTGATGTGGCACTTGTGTTCGCTGGCTATGCCCTCAATCCTCATCTGGTGTGCCTCCAACACATCCAGGCATGCCATGACAGCATTGGTGGGACCTGTTCCTGTGTCCTATGTGGGGCTGCTGTGCTGGGCAGGTCTGTGCGGTGTTGTAGGGCTGCTGTGCCGGGCAGGGCTGCGCAGTGTTGGGGGGCTGCTGTGCTGGGCAGGGCTGCTCGGTGTTGTGGGGCTGCTGTCACTGGAGGTGCTGGACTATCGGGTGGGGCTCCTGTGGATGGAGCGGCTGCCAGCAGAAGACCCATATGAGGGTGTGTACTCATCTGCCACTGATGTGTATGCGCGGTGGTGGTGTGCACAGACATGTGGACTGTGACTGTGAGTCTCCACATGCTGACCCCAACACTGGTCCCTTTGGGTGAGACCATTTGCTGCACTGGACTGTGCATTGGTGTTAAAACAGATACAGCATGCTGCTCTCCAATGGATGACACATCCTCCTCTGGGGTGTTTGAACTCATGGCAACTTCCACATCCTGTGAGCCCCTGGTGTCTTGGTATGGGCTTGGTGAGGCCACCCTGGTGGCTTGTGTGCGCCAAGGTGGTGAGCCTCTGGTGGTTTGTGTGCACAGAGGTGGTGAGCCCATGGTGGCTTGTGTGCACTTAGGTGGTGAGCCCCTGGTGGCTTGTGTGTGCCAAGGTGGTGTGACACTGCTGCAGTGGGGTGGGTTGAGTTCTCCACCTTGGAGTGTCCTGCCGGGTCATTCGCGGGGTGGTGGTGCTGGTGGAGGCATGTCTGGGTACAGGTTAGGATGGGCCTGCCTCCTCGTCATCCACATTGCACTTCAAATTATTCTCATGCATTTCAGTGCTTACAGGGGGTGGTGGTTGGTACAGGACAGTTTCACTCTTACTTGGGCCTGACCTGCTTTGTTTTCACGGTGTTGGTATTACTGGGGCATACTAAGTGAGGGGGGACACAGTTTGGAATTGTTCGCCTTGCCATTTCATGCATATGATGCAAATACACAGCTGGCATGCTGCAGTCAGTTAGGGGGGTTGGTACTACACACCTCCACCTGACGATGCTGTGCCCCTGCCATGGATGTGTGCAGCATGGTGCTTGCATGTGTCCATTGGCTGCCCTATTCACAACTCTGGATAACCTAAGTGCACTGGTACAGGGTGCTGTTGTGGGTGGCTGTAGTCACTCCTACGCACTGCACCCACTCACAGTGCCCGGCTGTGAGGCATTCACACTGGGGATGGAGTGGTGGCATATTCACAATGCAATTTGCAAGGGGGGTTGACTCACCTCCAGCCTCTTGGGTGACGGTGCCTGCCTCCGCTCCTTCCACTCCCTCAATGGATGCCATGTTGGTGAGGTTGGTGTACTGCCCCTACCATAGTGCCAGCTCTGGTGGTGGTGGCCCTGCCCCGGTCGCCATGCTCTCACTCCTGTGCTCTGCCAGGAGGCCCCGGACACGGACCCGCAGGTTGTTAAATCGCTTGCGGCAGTCCTCACCATCCCTGGGGACAAGTCCTGCCACAGTGTCTGCTGCTGCGATCTGCCCAGAAGCGGTTTCGCCACTATGACCCTGTCTTTTTTTGTTGGGGTCCATACTGTTCATCCTGGTTGGAAATCAACTCCTCCACCAGTATTGTGTGTTCAGAGTCAGTGAACTTGGGCTTGCGCAGCCTATCCAGGGCAGACTTGCCCCTCACTCGCTCCTGGGACATTTTCTGCAATGTGTCTGAGTGGATGGCTTCCAGGGGCTCTGATTTTAGGTGGATTGTGATTTCCAAAATGGCTGCCACTTTGTTTCCCGTTCCGGTGGTGACGCATTTCCTGCGGCGCTATTAGCGTGCGTTAGCCGCTGGCACTAACACAATGTTCGCTGAGTTTTTGGGTTTTCAGACAATATTACCACCGAACGGTATTTGTGTTAACGCCTGGCCCATGTGCGCATGCCTGCCAACTCTTGATGGGCTGTTGTTTGCGCCACAACTCACGGCGTTAATGTAAATAATGCTCAGCGGTATATGCGCCTGGATACTGCCACACTAGTGATGAGGCCCAGTGTATTTTCTTGCTACAAATATCAACTGACCTTTTACCCTGTCATAGATCTCACCAATGGCACCATGTGTGTGTGTTTAATACGGGATGAGCTGCTGTCATTTCTTCACTGAAGCCCACAATTAGTCAGATTGCAGGAATCAAAGTACCCAAGGGGGCCTAGTGACTACCTATTAATCAGTGGAAATAGCTTCTGTGGTATTTAGCATCCATAGCCATGTTAACGACATGGGGAAATCCTTCTGTATAATGGGAAGATGAGGGTTACTGCTTCCCGTAACTTGGCTCTCGGCACAATGTTAGTCTATGTGTGACCGATCTCGATTTGTCTGAAAAATACTTGTATAAGGAAAAAAAGTGCAAATAAAACCTACAAAAAAGTAATGTTTATCAATAAAGCATAAATATTGCTGTCCTTACATGCCTCTGAGTTGTTTTCACGCTGTTGGTTATTTGTGGAATAGTGCCCTGGTTGAGGTGCAGCATGGCCATGATTCTTCAGTGATTCCCAGCCCTTGAAACCAAGAGCTAAATCACTTTTATAGGCTTGTTACAATAAAATAATGATGTAATAACATAATGTGTCTGTAAGTTGGCACGTAAGTGCAATTTGTGGTTGAAAAATATGACTGCATTAAGTATTTCAAGGAAATGCATTTCTTGGTAGAATAACTGTTGGGAAAACATTATGGAGAATAGTCTTCATGTAATCATTGTAGGTTGGCACTTTATCAGGTGGTTCTGTGTCTGGATGGCATTTTAGCTCTGAGTACCTTCTTAATCTATATGAGAACTGCCGTGGTACAATGGTATAAATGTGTGTGTGTGAGCTTTTAGCCATTTTAAATGTTTGCCCTGCCACAATGGCCGGGTGGCTGCAGGCAGCCCCCAGAGTCTTTCAGTGGCATGCTGAATATGCACAAGCCTGTAAACTCATTGGTGGTAAGGTGGGCATCATGGCCGTCTCCACTGGTCACTCACGCTTTGTAGCCCAATCAAACTTGACACACTGCAAACAAGAAATCCAGAAACAGACATTTATTTATTTATTTACTTGCATTTTTAAAGTGCTCACACAGCCCAGGGGCATCAAGGCGCTGTTACAGGAATTGATTGTTTTTTAGTTGCGTAATTGCTTTTTGTTTTAGTTGCATGTTTATAACGCACTTAAATACCCAGTGGTTTCTAAGCGCGGACCCAGGGCTCGAACCTGTGTTGCTTCGTGTCGTTTTGCTTTGAAGGCGAGCACATTGCTGCTGAGCTATCCTCCCGGGACATATCCTGCAGGGACATACCATGAACACCCAAACATACACACATGCTCTTACCTCTCCCTTCATAAACATGAAATAAGTGCACAGGTGAAATATTGAGCCCTCCAGCACGTGCCCCTCCAAGGTTTGTCACTGGACAGTGGAAGGAGAGGCACTTCCTACATTTTGGTGGTGCTCGTTGTGCAACAAACAGGCTTCTTGTTGCCATGATAGCATTTTCTGTGGCCTACTGAGACCCTCTTCTGCTCTGGGTATGTTGCAGATAAATACCCCACCTTCTTCACTGCCAGCAGTAATACAGCAGTCTTACTAAAACTTTGAAGGACAGTTTATATGGCCTCCCCACTTCAAACCTTGCAGAGTTGGCTTTCAGTCTCTAATGTATAACTGAGGCCACAAAAAAAAAAAGAAAGTAGGGATCTCATTTTACCAAAAAGCCAGGAGTATGTGCCTCCTCTTCTGTTAGCTCCCTGCTCCCTTGTTTCTCTGCTTCTGATGACTCACCCATAATGGGCTGAACTGTCAGGGAGAAACACAGTTTCCCTTTGACAGGTCTGTTCCCCAGCCACACATGCCCAATGAGCCATGCAAGGCTAGGGATTTTTGCTTCCCCACGCTTGCGTATCCCATTGAACATTCTGGCTGGGGAACAACATGTCTGTATTTGTGATGTGTGAGGGGGTGCTCCTGCACCTCTCCGCACATTCCAACAGAGCGGGACGCTTCCTTACAAACACTCCTGTGCACAAATGGAGCGCTCAGAGGAAACTTCAGGAGCAGGGCAGAAGGTACATTTATGTTAACTTAAATATGTGTATGGATGCGTATATGCTTGTTTTATGAGTGACTGTATGATGATGGGTGCGCGTGGCTAAATGAGCGAGTGCCTGCTGCGGGCGAATGTTGTGTACAATTGAGTGTGTGTGCTTGTGTGATTGTGCTGGGCTAGGGAGCTGATTTTGATGAGTGGGAGTTTGGGGGTTGTACCACATCAGCATTTTAAAAATGCCAATTGGACTCATTACGAGTTAGCCGGAATTAAATCCTAATTACCGGCATGCCCGTGCTATCATGTCCGTGAACTCCAGTGGCCGGAAGCACTGGCTGATTCCGTGTTGGCATGCACACGCATTCTGGCATGCCGGATATGGTGGCACCGGCATGGCGGTAATTCCAACAACCCTCCCCCAAAATGCCTTGGTGCCGGTAACTCTGAATCTGTCATCACGTTCCCAGGTCCACCAGCACCGGTACCAACAGCGCCGCAATTACTGTGACCGGAAATACAGTGATCACCAGAACAGGAAATCGACCGGTGGCCATTAATAAAATACAATCCTATGCAATCCTCCGAGCACAGAACCCATACCCATATCCTGAGCACATATTTTGCTAATTGAAGATGACATCAAGAGTCAGTGTAACCCCGAGGCGCAAGCCATGCTTTAGCGAGGCCGAACTAAACATGTTGGCAGACACCATTGTGAAACATGCAGACCAACTGTTCTCAGCTGACCAACGCAGGCAGGCACAGCTCAGAAAGAACATTATCTGAGAGGAGGTTGCATGAAAAGTAACAGCAGTTGGCACAACCCCTGCACTGTGCGTGACTGCTACAAAAGGTGGGATGACCTGCGCCTGCGGGTGCACAACCTTCTGTCGGCCCAGTGCAGCCAGGGCATGGCCACAGGTGGTGTCAGCGCATACCCATCCACTTGCAGCCCTGGGAGGAGACGTGCAGCAGCGTGTTGCACCGCAAGTCCGTTGAAGGTGTTGGTGCTGCGGAGGTCAGAGTCATGACATCCGAGGAGGCTGGTAAGTACAAGTAACCCCAATGTGACATCAAACTCCATGTCCACCCTGCACACAGTAACCATGACACAAGCATGTGTGCACCATGCCATGTCCCCCACCTTGTCCCTGACACACCACTGTCTTCACCACTAAAAATCCAACACATTAAGGTCAACCTCATCAATCCATGCTCTTCACTGAAGCCCTGCCTTTCTGACTACCTCAGGCACATCATCTGGCAATGAGGATGCCCATCCCAGCACATCAAGGGGCACCAGGTTTCAACTCCACCACCACCTCAACCCAGGACTCCACAGCCTCAACAGGCAGACGTGCAGCTGCAACCCTACCTGCATCCGTTCAGCAACCGCCAGCCCCTGTGGTCCCTCCTGCACAGCCACTGCAGGCACCTGTGGTCCCTCCTGCACAGCCACTGCAGGCCCCCGGAGTCCCTCCTGCACAGCCACCACAGACCCCTGTGGTCCCTCTTGCACCACCACCGCAGGTCTCTGTGGTCCCTCCTGCACAGCCACTGCAGGCCCCTGGGGCCCCTCCTGCAAAGCCACTGCAGGGCCCTGGGCTCCCTCCTGCACAGTCACCTCAGGCCCCTGTGGTCCCTCTTGCACCACCACTGAAGGTCCCTGTGGTCCCTCCTGCACAGCCACTGCAGGCCCCTGTGGTCCCTCCTGCATTGCCACCACAGGCCCCACAAGCTGCACCCACCCCGGCAGCCCCAGAAGTAGCAGTGCTACCACCACCACCACTGCCACAAGGCCGTGCACATTTGTGCATCGGAGACGACACAGCGGACGAAGGTGGTCTGGAAACTGGAGATACGACAGACCAGAGCATTGAGGATCCCCTGCCCTTCAGCCCCATGGGCCCAATGAGCCACCAATATCCCCCCTTCCCCAGTGTGAGGAATATTGAAGGCTGCCTCACCAGGATGGCACAACGGCAGGATGCACTCACATCCCTGGTGCAGCAGCACCTTCAGGAGGCCCAGCTCATGCAGGAGAGTGTGCAGGCCAGTAGCAGACATAATGCTTGTGCACTTGTTCGATGCACACATGCCATAGTCCAGATGTCACGGGGGGCAAGGGAGGGCAACAGCAAAACAATGTCCATGTTGCTCCAGGCCTTCCTGGACTGAGGGCCCATGGCACTTCTACCCGCTTCATCTACAAGCACAACACCAGGTAGTTATTTGCAGAGCAGCCCAAGGCGGCATTGCATGCGGCTGTCCCGCCCTGAAGAATCATATTGATCGTGTGCATGTGAAAGGCACTGGGGGGGCTCACGGGTGTGTGTGTGTGTGTGTGTGTGTGTGGTGCTGGGGGTCTAGGTGGCATGGGATGGCATGGGACAGTAGCACCTCACACACATAATCTCCCTTCTAGGTTATTGGAAGAACAAGCATGTTTTCTTATATTATCATTACTGGCATTATGTGCATGGCAAATATGAGTATGTTTCTATTTGGGAATACTGGCAAATATTGGTGCAGCCAGCATGGAAATGTATGGGCACAGCCAGCGTGAAAATGCTTTTTATACTGGCACATATTGTGGGCAGAGGCATCATGAAAATGTGTTGGAGAAATGCACTGTTGGTGACTTGCATCTATTGGATTTTTTCATGAGTTATACTACAAAACTAATTCCAAACTGTTTGGTTTTTTACACAATTCTTAACAAAAGTGTGCTGCAAAATACACCATTTTAACCCATTATTGTGAAAATGTTCATGTATGGAGAATCCCCCAAATCCTCTTGGATTGGTTTGTGCTCCCTCATTATGCTCGGTCACAAGTGCATATTTAGGGGGAAATATATACCCCATCCACTTAAATAAATCACCAGGCTCCACTGCTTCCTTCACATGTTTTTCCCCCTGTGTTTGTAAAGTGCTACGTTGCTTCCCGAAGCTAGGTCTGAGCTCAATCAATATCATAATAATATGGTAGGTCCCCTGCCCTCACCCACTTGAGAGGCAGAAAAACATGGGATTATCTTTGACTCCTTTCTCTCCCTCTTTCCACACATCACAGACCTTTTCAAGAAGTCCAATTTTCAGCTTCATCTCCTCAGGGGCATTTTATCTTTCCCCGCCTTCCCCCGGAAGCTTAATGTCTCCAGAGCCCAGGTTCTCTCTAGCCTTGACTACTTCAATAGCCTCTTCCTCAACCTTCCTCTTTCCTCCCTTCGCCCCCTGCAACTATATGTCCACTGTGTCCTGGTGACTGCAAGGATCAAATTCAAGACCCTCTGCATCATCCACAAGGCTGTTTGGGCCCTGGGACCTCTCTACATCCAGCTTTGTCTCCCTAAATACCTCCCAGCCAGAGCCCTTCAGCCTTCTAGTGCCAACTCTCTGCAGGTCAAACATTTCTCTAAGCAGAGAGTAGGAGGTAGATCCCTCTCCTCGGCTGGTGCTTTCCTCTGAAACAGCCCCCCCGCTCAGACTTGAACCAGATTTCGTAAGTACTGTAAACGTCTCAAGACCTTCCTTTTCTCCTCTTCCTTCCCTCTCACCCTCCCGTGCTGACTCTCCTTTGGCCTCTGGACTGGGGAATGCTCCCTTCAGAGTCATACAAGGGCCAGACCACCCCCAACCAGTCCCCCTCAGCATCCTCTGCCAGCACTTGCCATTGGGCTCCCTTTCCTGGACTATCGCAACTTAGTCCTCCTGTCCACTGCACTCCTCCTCCCCTACCCTCTCTCTCCCCTGGCACTTGCTGCCTCGGTCCAACCAGCACTTACCTGCCCCCTCGCATGGGCTCCCATGAGGGCCCCCTTTTCTACATTTCTCCCTCTACCCCTTCCCCCTTGCACTCATCACCTTGTTCATGCACTTGCACAGTAGGATTGTCACAGGACCAATATAACCTCTTCTTTGTTGTTGTATTCTTATGATTTCCCATGCCCCCACCCCCTTTTTGTCTTGTAATGCCTGGAAACACCCGTGTATAGACGCCATGCAAATGTCCAACAAATAAAAATAAAAATAAATAAATGCAAGTACAGCCTCATAGGCCCAGGCATTTCATTGAATGCCTAGTGCAGCTTTTTATACCCAGCCATCCACTGAAGAGGTCTCCACTGATCTGCTGAGAACCCCAATCCCCATTTAAGGCATGCTCTACCTACCCAAAGAGTAATTGTGCCCTCAAAAAGTGCTGCTTTCCCTTGTTATGCCTTCAAAAAGGGCATTTTATTCACCCCTCCCTCAAATGAGAAGAACACCACCATCTTAAAATCCTAGCCACATGACTGCACTCTATGCAAACAAATCAAGAGGAGTGTGCATACACGTATAGCAGTGAACCCAGATCTCAT
This sequence comes from Ambystoma mexicanum, assembly GCF_040938575.1. Lineage (NCBI taxonomy): Eukaryota > Metazoa > Chordata > Amphibia > Caudata > Ambystomatidae > Ambystoma > Ambystoma mexicanum. The sequence goes on from NC_090937.1 coordinate 437,350,429, forward strand.
AACACACAATCTACTGCATCTTTAAACATTCATGAAGTTAGCATGCTTTACCTACAAAGCTGTCACAACTAAAACGCCACTCTACTTGACTTGGAAACTCACCCTCTTTCCAGAGGTGAATGCATCACCAGAGCCACATCGCCAGACTGGAAACAAAGATTTGCAAGACAGGAACGAATTAGGAAATAGGCTTTTGGCTATGTACCCTGAGTCTGGAGCAAGTTGGCAACACAGAGAAGACGTGTTCCCATCATTCTTCATGTCTGAAAGGACCTTAAGGCTCTCTCTCCAAAGAACAGCTTGTCAAAAACTGATCTCACCACTCAACCCTACTCCCACTCCAGATCTCGCTTGTCCCGATCTCCCCCTACTAATTCCAGTGATCTCTACTTTCCCCACACCATACCAGTAACCCCCTGGGTACCTCGCAATCTACAGTGCTCCATTGCTTCCAAGCTAGCTTTGCACTTTATAAACCCTGTAAACGCAGACACTCAACTTGATCCCTATAGGATGAGCCTTTTGAAAATGATCTAATGAACCATGAGCAAAGCGACAGATGTAAGGTATTATACATTTAAAACAAAAAACACTCAGTATGTGGCCATGAATGAAAAACTAAGCAGCACAATTCCAGTCTATCTAAGTCAGTGTCAAATAAATTAGCATTATTACTATTTTATTATTAGCCTATTTTATGTATTTATTGAACGCGAAACAAGCTTCAGGAAGCGCCGAGTGCTTTACAGAGTAGGAAGTGATACTACAGGACATGGGGAGTTGGCAACACTGGGTATTACATAGCGGCAGGGATCAAGTTACTAAGGGGCAGGAAATAATTCAGAGGCACAAGCAACAGCAGGCTTGGTGCCAGGTACAGGTAGGAGCATCCAGAGGGCCTACAAAGGAGAGGGTAGAGTTAGCGGTGGGCCTAGTAGTGATGGTGTTTTAAGCATAGCGGGCAGCACACAGGGGTTATGGGAGGTGTGCCTTTGGTCTCATTTTATTAAAGATTCGGCACTCTTGGCATTGACTTGCTGGTGCTCTTTTTAAAAGGTGGCAATGAAGAGCATTGGACTAAAAAAGTATCAACACAACTTAGTATTGTGTAATAGCTGTTTCTTAGCGGTAGGTGTGGTGGTTGAGAGATCAGGAGTATGTCTTCGTTCCGGCCGGATTTATCCAGACCGGATGTGGCTGCCTTAGGCCTGAGGAGAACACCTGCCTGGGGGGGTGTAACCAGCAGTGTTTACTTAGAGTGATGTGGAGTAAGCGGTGGATGTTGGTATGGGAACAGTTATACCGAATGGTGTCATAGTATCTCTGTGTTCTAGTTGAGTGGTGATGTAAAGGTGAGAGTAAGCAGGGAGGTGTGATATGATGGGTTATATGGTCTTTCCAATGTTCTCTGCATTCCAAACCATACTATATATGTCACACAGTTCTATGCGCTCCAGTCCGTTCCATGCACTTCTATCCACTCCATGCATCCCAGTCTGCTCCATACACTCCTGTCCGTGCCACGTACTTATGCATTCCGGCTCGCCCTCGTGCTCGGGTCCACTCCGCGCACTCCAGTTCGCATGTGTACTCGAGTCGGCCCCACACATGTAATCTTGTCTGCCCCAAGCATGCATTTTTGTCTGCGTCACGCATGCACTCCTGTCTATCCCACGCATTCACTCCTGTCTGCTCCACGCATGCACTCCTGTCTGCCCCAAGCGTGCACTCCTGTCTGCCCCATGCTCTACGCATTCGGCAGCTCTACGTATTCATCTATTCTACGTGCTCATCAGTATTGGATGCAATATGTGCTTGTTCGTTCTATGATCTCCTCCGCTCTACGCAACACGTCTGTTCACTCTGGAATTCGTTCGCTCCTGCAGTCATCTGTTTTTATGCTCTTACATGTAGTATGCATTCATCTGTCACTTATCCCCTCTACGCACTCGCCCCCTCTACGCACTCGCCCCCTCTACGCACTCGCCCCCTCTACGCACTCACCCCCTCTATGCACTCATCCCCTCTATGCACTCGTCCCCTCTACGCACTCGTCCCCTCTACGCACTCATCTGCTCCCTGCACTCATCTGCTTTAAGCACTCGTGCTCTACACGCATTCAAAAGCAATATCCTGTTCCATATATCCCTCTCTACACTCATGTGTTCTATACCTTCATCCGTTCTGTACACTCAGCCTCACTGGACACTTATCCACTCATCCGCTCTATCCAATCGTCCATTCTCTCCCCTCATCCACTCATCAACTCTATCTACTCATCCGCTCTATACACTCATCTGCTCTATACACTCACCCACTCTATACACTCATCCGCTCTATACACTCATCCGCTCTTGTACACTCATCCGCTCTATCCACTCATCCGCTCTATACACTCATCCGCCATATACATTCATCGGCTCTATACACTCATCCGCACTATACACTCATTCGTTCTATACACTCATCCGCTCTGTACATTCGCCAGGTCTGTACATTCATCTGCTCCAGCGATCTACATGCACTCTGCACTTCCATATTCATCAGTTATCCACACTCATGTGCTCTACATACTCATCCGCTCCACATACTCATCTGTTCTACACACTTATCCAATTTACGCTCATCCGTTCTGGAAATTCATCTGTTTTACGCTGTTCTTCTATTCATGCATTCTTCCACTCAGCGCACTCCTTTGTTCCACCTGTTTCATCCATTCTAAGTAATTCATCCAAGCCATTCAATTTGTTTACTTTGCTTGCATTCTGTTCATTTCCAGAGTTTAAATATCTTTACTGTTTCCGTATGATTTACTCTTATTAACCGTTTCACTGCTTTGATCCACTTTATTAGTTTGATTCTGTTTGCCCTTCTAGTTTATATTAGAGGTTATTAACTGTTAGTTTCTCGCATCAGGTGGTTTGATGGATTGGTGTCCTTGAGTTGCTGTTGGTCTGTTTGGGTTAGTTTGGTACAGGTTGGTTTTAGGGGAAGAGCCAGGTTTTCAGCAGTTTGCGGAAAGACATTAGATCCTCAGTTAGGCAGATGTGGGGGAGGGGGGGGTTCCATAGCGTGGGGGCTAAGGCTGAGAATGATGATCCGCCTAACCTGATTGAGTTTGTCTTCGGCATGACTAGGAGACCAGCTGAGCTTGATCTTAGGGTGCGTGGGGGGTGGTAGGGTTTTAGCTTGTCTTGGAGATATTGGGGTCCGGTTTTATGCAGTGCTCGATGGGAGATGCACAAGGTTTTGAAAGTCACCCTTTGGGCTACTGGAAGCCAGTCTTCATATTGTATGCAAAGAAGTTTCTAGGCAATATGGCGCTCAGGGAAAACAGCTAAAGTGTGTCCCCTCAACTTGTGCACAGCTCCCTCAAATGCTGCAAACCTGCCCCTGTGTGCAGTCTCTCCCCTGCGCCATACCCAACATTAGTGTGCCCCTCTTGCCTCAGACATATCACAGCAGACGGTACAGCTTCCGCAGCTATGGGACCAATTACTAGGGGTTGGCAAAAGCAATTGTGCATACTGGCTCCCCACCCAGTTAAAGGCCTTGCCCCAGCCAGATCCAGCTCTAACCACCAAACACTGCAGGACATTAATCACATCAATCGTTTTGAGCCTCCCAAGTGGACACAATCAGATATAGCATAGAGAGCTTGTTGAAATCTACGGATGATATTTTCCTAGCAGGTTTTATGAACTGGCTCCATGGTGGTTGACACGCGCCAAAGCCATGTGTGCTCTGAGATTTGCCTCACCAGTCTGTTAGGAAAAGATCATAACTCGCATGTGATGATGCCATGAGTGAAACAATGCACACATCAGCCTGTGGTACACATCGGACAAATGATCAACATTATTATTTTCGTAAATAGTGCAGACCTTAAAACTGCATATGAACACATTTTTTGGGGAGTGTAATTAATGTGATAAGATAAAAGCAAAAATATGGAAAAGAGAGAAACATTATAGAATAAACAAGTTAATTAAACATAACAGAAGCAATGATATCTGCAGTAAATGGACAACTACATCTCAATATTTGCAGCTCAATCATTGTATCTCATAGTCTTGAAACTTGGTCTTCATTTGCCTGCATCTAGATGTAGGTGTGGTGAGTGCCTCACAACTAGTTGCCTCATTAGTTTAAATATCATATGGAACCATTCTCTAGTCTTGCTGCATTAGATCACCCATTAAATATCTTTCTGGGTGAAGAGAATATAGAAACCTGTTTAAAATAGTTGGGACCCTTCTTAACTCTGACCTATTCTCTTTGCACCCACTCTTGTTTGTGAATTGTTTTCTCACCTAATAGTACCTTTTGTATCTATCTTGTGAATGACTCCATTTCCCTTACTTCCCTTACTTCATGGTATGACATCTTCCACCTCCCTAATAGGGAATTTACCAATCCTGGATTAAGGTTGGAATTGATGCACCGCCCTTTCATTAGCCAGAAAGGGGATACGTCTGTGGTCCTAGTTGGGCTCGACCTCACACTCCATAGAAACCTATAAAGTGCACCTCAACTTCAATTCAATGTTTTTTTTTTTGCTCAACCGTTCCTACAATTCCTTTATTGAATATTTCAAACACTCCATTAGTCTCAGGGCTGCAATAGGAGGTACATTTCCATGTAATTCCATGTACTACCTTTGTCTTGGAGGGAAGATTATGGAAGAATCTGGAAAATTCTGGTGAAAAGTTTTATCCTTACCAAATGTCTTTCCAGTGCAACGCATACGTTTTGAGTTAGCGTTGTAAGCCCTATAGTCAATTGTTATGTGGAAAACACTTGATTTATACAGAAAAACGGTGATAACTGATGACATTGTGTTGATTCGTTTATTATGGACTCAGACCAATTCCATCAACATGTTATCCTAAACCCATGGAAGGAAGGGTTCAAACATTCAATGATGAAGAGGGGTATCACTGAAGAGATATTTACCTGCAGACCATGCAAAGCTAAAAAGAAAAATACAGCGAAAAGATTGGATAGAAACAATTGACAAAAAAGCTAAATACCGACTCTCGCTTAACTGCACACTAAACTGCAGAGTGCAGAAACAATTACCAAAATATTTAGAACTCTTTCCCTCTCAAAAGACGAGAGATTTCTTTTTTTGGTTGCAGCTGAACCTACTACCAACGAGAGAAATATTAACAAAAACGAAACAAATTCCAATGGAATTAAATATGTGCCGATTTTGTGAGGATGACAGTGAACTAGAAACATATTTTTATGGAATCTATGGGCCATTATTTCACAGAGACACTCCTACGTGAATGCTTGTGAATGGTTCAGGCTCGTGCATTGATCTAGCTAAAAACAATTTGGGGGACATATAAACACCTCTCCACTTTTTAAAATAACTAACTACCACTGACTATGGATGAGAATATAGGAAAGGTAGAAAAAGAGACACGAGGAAGACATGGGCTCTGAAGCTGAAGGAGGTGATAGAAAAAGAGGTGGGTGTATAGAGAAGGGAGAGAATGAGAGGCAGAGGCGGAAGTGAAACTGGAAGAACAGGGATGAGAACAATTGAAAAGTAAATTTGACCACAAAGGTAGAGGATGTGGTGAGATAATGGGATGTAACGTTGGCAAATTGCAAAGAGTATTAGTACATACCCTGCAGCATTTCAACTGTGGTTGCCACCTGGCGCATTAAATATGTGAGTCCAAGCCCTCCAAACATTGGGGATACCTCTGCCTCAGCCCAGTGTGCCACAGCTGCACTTTTGCTTTATAGGAGCACGTTCGTTTGTGTTGCCAAACTGTTGCCATCCCTAGTCGACCTGTTATCAGTGAATGACGGCTAACTGTTTGTAGACTACATATTTGGACTTGAGCGGTGGAACCTCAGTTGTGTGCCTCATTCACATTTCAGTTGGAAGTGCAGACTGCTGCTATTAAATTGATGTGCCTCGGCTCCTGTGCATCGAAATGGGTCATATACCAGTTGAAAAGCAACCCATGCCAAAGTCCCCAATACCGCACCATGAGTGGCAGAGTTGCTGGCTGCCCCACATTCATCCCTGCCCCAAGTAAACTGCTGGGATCGACAAGTGGTAAGTTAGGCTGGTGGGAGTAGGTGTAGGAGGAGGGGATGGGTGATGCATTGGCAAAGGACACCATGCAAGGCTAGACCAAAACTGTAAATAGCACAGCAGGAGTTTGTTAATGAGAACTGGCCCGATTTGGTACTAGGATTGTGAACACTGAAAACGTATTGGTGTAGTTTAGTTGCCATCTGAGTTCCTCTTTATGATTTCAAAGGAAACTCAATAAGCCCAAAAATGAATTGATGGATACTGATGAACTTGTAAATATCTGCTCAAAATGTCTTCCCTTATAGGATATTATTTCTACATGTTGCCCTCTCTAGTGGGATGGATGGTACAACACCCTGAGGTGTAACTTGTGCTATAGTGAATATGCTCTAAAAAGAAAATGTACAAGTGATTCTTTAAAAACACTTTTGATTTGAGACTTATGTTAATTTCAACACATCTATGCTCTTTTGATTTGTCTTTTCCATGTTCTATAGTTGCATACAGTAGATGACACTGACATACAATAAAGGCAAATCAGTCCAAAGTGGCAGAGTGCAGCAGCCGCCTCGGAGTAAGGAGGTAACATCTATGCAGTAAATTGACATATTTAATGGGTTGCTTTGATGTCTCAGGGAATGATAGATGCAATTGAGGACTGTCCAAGTTAAACATCTCTGATCCCCATCTAGCAAGAAACGCTCCTCTCGCAATGTTGGCAATTAACCCTCTACCCATACAATAAAGTGCCAAAATAAATATGCATTTAGCCACAGCCTATCAATAAATACAAATCATTCGGTTTTGTAAATCAGGATGCTCCAGAATTCTTTCAGAACGTTTGTGATAAATGTGGCTTCTTTGTAGAGTGTACAATTTTCAAAAGGGGGAGTTTAATACCATAATCTTTTTGTTTTCTATTAAGGAATTTGTATTCAGTGTTTATGATTTTCTATTTGCATAAGGTTTGCGTGTTCGACCATGTGTGCAAGAAATACATAAAATAAATAATGGATTTGGATCTAGACCGCACCTCCCCAATTCATAGAACTCCCCCAAGGACTTCTTCATAAAGCCAAGCTTCTATCCTTTCATGCTTTAAATGATGTTTGGTGATGCTAGCAGGGTACATTCACTTGACTTATTACTCCACTATATATGGTTTGTATGCAAGAATCGATTGCTGACTGTCTACAGCGTTTTTATTGCAGAAGGTGCTGGATGTCACTATACTAGCCAAAAATCAATCACATCGTTCCCCTGTCTCCTTATGGTGAAAGTTACTACAAATAAATGTGGGATATATTGACCCACTCAACGGCATTGGCCCACATCGCTAAGCTGCATTGGTGCAGAAACAGCCAAATGTCTGCGCTGTCTCCTGTGAGCGCCATGGCTCCAAACCACATGTTGCAACAACAACCAAAAAAAGCTGCCTCGTCCTGCCAACCACACATCGGGCAGGATGGAACAAAGGCGGCACATTGAAGGAGATTGCCAATGTGTGGAGACATCAACAAAAGGAAGTAAGTAGAAAAAGCAGCATTGCTTTGCTGCAAAAGCCAAAATCACCATGGAAAAGAAACCCTTTTTCACCTTTACAAAAATGCGGTTTTGACGCTAATTCCCCTCGTTCATTAAAGTCACTGTGATTAATAAGCCCTACCAAGCCTGGTGTGTTTCACTGTGCCTCAGAAAAACCAGGCATAATTCTGAATTGACAAGCCCAGTCAAAACCAACTCTAAAAAAAAATCAACCAGGAACTTTACTTTTACTTACACGGGAAATGCAGTCATTTCCCTTGCAAAAGTATCCAAAACTCAGCTGTTCAGAGAGTGAATGAATCTAACTAGCTGAGCCATGCCTGCTTCAATGTATCCGTGTTTCAGACCCACTCTATCATTTCAAGAGAATATTTATAGCTGCAGACAGTGTGTGAATCCGCTGGAGATGAAAAGTTGAATTTAAGAAGGAAAGGCCGGCTGCACCACGTGTAAAAAATAATGAGCTTTTACAAAATAAAGAAAAACAAATGCCTGTGTGTTGGAACAGTACACTTGTGAATGAAAGCCTGTCAGTCTTTGGAAATATGAATGGGTTTGTTGCTGGTGAAATGATATAACCTGGGTTATTTTATGCAACAGGCTTGCTTGAATTCTGGATCTAAGATCAGAAATTAATGGGTAAAAAAAATATGGTGGATGGAGCTGCAAGTTGAAAAACAGGTTCTGTTTGGAGGGGCACCAAAGGGAGGGCTCTCTCTCTCTCTCTCTCTCTCTCTCTCAGCAGATACTGACAAAGCCCTGATAAATACGGGGTTGAACAGACTTTTGTCTCTGCTTGGATCCAAACAATGAAGTTCCCAGGGAAGGTGTGAAGGGGGCAATATAACTTCAATGAAGGGAGAAACACCCACCCTGCTCTAAAGGAAATGACAGTTGGTTGCAGTTGAAGGACAGAAAAAAAATGGACCCAGGAACAAAGAGACTGCCTTTTGTTCCCCACGATTATTTCAGGAATAAACTTTAAAGACTTCTATCTTTGCAGCAAGACTTTGAATAATTGTAAAAATGTTGCAGTTTTAAAGTAATTTTTTGTGCTTTCTTTTGAGACGTGATAGAACTCACTAACATCTTGGGGACAGAAAGTATTGAGGATAAATCAAAAAGTATCAATGTTGCAAACATAAATTTTGTACATACATTCCTTGGGATAATTTGCGTCTGTGTATAAAATTATGGAATTGTAGGACAAATCTTTCATCTTTAAAATGACCAAAATGTATCAGAAGGGTGAAACACGGTCCCACAGACTTGAGGATTGGACTGATATGTGCTGCACATAATATGTAACCTGTATGTATAATTTGCCAAGAGATTGCAATGGAGTAAATGTATGTTTTTGGCAAAATCAGATTAGGTAAATGTGGGAGTTTTTGGACATTGTAAAACTCACCTCATAAACCTGACATCATTCCTTTGGAAATCCAACCAGTTGAGAACAAGGCGGAGACTAGCACCCCTGCCCAATCCAAGTAGTTTAAGGGTGTGCTTAATTAACCCTGACCAGCCTATACTTTGATGATGTAATTTTGCACTATAAATAAGGGTCCCTGACAAGACTCTAGACACACACTCTCTTCCTGATTTCCTGTGCGGCGTCCTGTTCCTGTTTCCTTCATCTTCCACTGATCCAGATTCCAGCACCAACTACCAGGCCAAGCATTGCAGACTTTTCCAGCAAGCCCTAAATTATAAAATCCTAATACCCAAAGGTGGCATTTTTGTGGGAAGCCTCCTGACACCAGCCTGGCTTGCAGCCCACCAATTGATGCCCAATAACTGCATCCAGAGGTAGCTGTGCCATCTAGTTACCAGAACTATCCTTTGATATCCATTCCCTGCCCAGCTGATCCTGTCCAGCTGATTTTGTCCGGCTGCCCTTTGTTAGACCAGATCTGTGTGGTGACCAGAACGTTGACTGTTCCAAAATCCTAACTAAAGTGGACTGTGGGTATCAACAGGAACCATAGAAAACCATAGTATACCTTGCCTTGCCTTGTCCTTAGTTCCCCTCTCTAAGTCATCGGCCCTCATTACGACCCAGGCGGTAAGTTACCGCCTGGGTCGTACCCTTACCACCATGGCGTAAACTACGTTTACGCCATGGTGGTTGGCGGATTTACCGCCCCATTCCAAGGTGAGTGGGGCGGTAAATCCCCATTTCCCATTTTACCCTTCCCCATTTCCATTTTTTCCCCATAGGGCATAATGGGAATGGGGAAAGGCGCTAATTACGCCACCGTAAGTTACGGTGGCGTAATTAGCACCAAGGTCCCTTTGCGGCATGGGTTTTAACGCCTGCAAAAAGCAGGCGTTAAAATCACCATCCCGCAAAGGGACCTTGGAATCAGGCGTTAAGGGTCGGCGCCGTTTACGGCGCCGTAAACCCCTTAACGCCTGGGTCCTAATGAGGGCCATCATAACCTTACCCTGATAACTTGTAATACAATCAGAATCATTCTCGCAACCCTGCCTTAGTCCTATTTCGAGTGATCGGACTGTTTCCACCAGGATTGGGCGCTGAGGGGCTAGGGTTGAACTCGCGAATTAACCCTGGAGCTTACTGTGTCCCTCTTTGGTAGCCTAGCCTGAATGCTCTAGTGTAGAGTAAAACTGCTCTTGTCAAAACTGATTTCTTTTCCTTTTTCAATGCACCATTTTACTCAAAAATTCACCTTTCTAGACCTTGCATAACTCATTTAATTTACCAGCTAGAGACTTAATTTCACTTCCATATTTTAACTGTGGTCTCTAGCTATTCCCCAAAATAAAACTTCAAATCAGTGTGGGGTAATTTGAGGGGGGAATTGCAAAGTTTGTAAAGTTTCCAACATGTCATTTGCTGCAACATGTTTTAAACCCTCTCACTCATTTTTGAACTGTGTGCTCTTGGTTATCCATTCTTAGGGATTGTTAGTATATGTGCAGTGTTGTATTAGTGAAGAACTGTATCTGCTTCAAGGTTTTTACACACATTCATTATTTTATTCATCCATTTCCGAGTGTCATTATTAGCATTGCAAACGGTTTTGAAATTCGTTTTTCTCTCTTATTTGGGGAGGGAAAGTCAGATTTCAATTCTGTTTCCTATTTGTCATTCCTGATTACCTGTGGCTTCTGTTTATCCACTCAAAATTGATCATTTTTGGGTTGAGGGACCATTGCAGGGGGAAATTCTAACTTAAGTGCTATCTTTCCTAAAATCAAAAAGTTCTCCTATTCCCTGGTGTTTTGTAGATGTGTCAATAGAAGGTTAAACTAGTGCATTGCTTCCATTCCTATTGTTATTATCACACCATTGGTGATTGCTGCCCCATAGTAAAAATGGTATGTGTTCTTTTAATTTTTAAATAAATAAATAGTACAATTTATCAACCAGCCTGGTTCATGGTCCATTGTGACCCGGCTGTTTCAAAAGGGGGTGTGATATGAGTGGTGTACCATCTAAATATTGAATCTAACCAAGGTGTGTGTCGCCTGATTGAAATCCTTAAGATAAATCAAACTTCTTTAGCAATGGGTATCATTCCCTATTCCACTAGAGAAAGTCATACAAATATTCTGGAAATTGGATAAAGACAGGAAGATGTGCTTCTCTGATAGGACAGTATCTACGCTAAATGTTGATAATAGGGTTTTACCAAAAATTCAATGCTCGTAGACTGCACGCATTAGTGCTGGGCTTTGTTCTGCCATATCAATCAGGGCTTATACCTTGCCAGTCTACCCATAATAACTTGCACAGACCTTTCAGGATTATACATGAAATCCATACAGATCTGAAGGCTGCTGCCTAGCTATTTTTATTTATTTATGTTATTGTTAATTTATAACGCGCTTAATAACAGTGAGTGGTTTCTAAGAGTGGGATCAGGATTGGACAAACGCGTTGCCCCTGAACTATTCTTCCTCCCCATTCGATTTTCAAAAAGCCTTTGATACCCCAGTGGCCCCTTCTAATTTCTGGTGCTTAGTAAGATAGGAGTAGGGGCTGACATTGTAAATATGCTTAAACAGAGCTCCAATGGCCAAAGTACATACCAATGTTGTGGTATCGCGATAATTTGCTCTTGGGAGAGGCATCTAACAAGGTTGTGTGTTATCAACACTTTCTTTGCCCTGGCAGTTGAGCCATTGGTGTGTTTCCTTCGCGAACACATTAGACATAGAGGACTTCATGTTAAAAATACTAATATCCTTTTCTTAATGTACGCAGAGGACCTCTTGTATGTTAGGAACCCAGGCTAAAACATCCCTCCTTCTCTTGATCTTTGGAAACCTATTTGGCCTCTCCATTAATCATGCAAAATCAGATGCGTTCCCAATCATTCTGACCACAATACTGGTCAATGATGGAAGAGGCCTGAAAGTGGCACCTTAGTATTTAGGAATAGAGCTGGCACATAGTCCGGATATTTTATCGGCATGTAACCACTATTCCGTTCTCTCACGTGTAAAGAAACATATGAAGAGATGGAGGGCTCCTACCATCATGGTGCTTGGTAGGATTTCCATTTTACATACAGTGGTTCTTCCTAAGTTGACATATCTATTCATCAACTTTCCAGTCATGCTACCACTCTCCTTTTCCACTCGACTGGAGAGAATCCCCAGTAACAAGGGGAATGGATCATCCTGGTGTTGGGCCGGATATTTTGTAGAAAACTATGCACTCTGGTGGCTTAGAAATACCTTATTTTGTGCTATACAATCTAGCTGCACTTATGCACTTTGCTTGCTACTGGTGTAGCACTACCTATGCCCCGGCTCCGGCCCCTCTCCCACCTGCAACTAGGGAAACCCTCAGACATTCGCTTTCATTGACAAGAACATTATTAGAATGCTCCGAGTATAAGCCAGAAGATTTCGATACTGTTATGGTCGTGTTGGAGGATGCATAATAAATTGGGACTTGCTGGATGTTTTTCCCAAAGTTTTTCTAGAATAAGATGGAGGGCATTCCAATATCTTTTGGCACAACCTTTCTTCGAGAATATTTCAATATGGGACTGATAGTTTTCAAAAGATGTTTTTTCTGGAAGTGGCGTTTATTAGTCATAATACATTTTGTGAATCTTGAGCCCCAAAGACATTTTGTTTTTATAGTCATTTATAATAATGTCTGCCAACCTTCAGCAAGTTGGAAGCTCAAGACCCCTCTCTGGGCTTTCTCGTCTGGCAGTGTCCTTGCACACTCCTTCAATGCTGCAGTGGAATGTGTCAAATATGTCTCCATAAGCGTATTCAGTTCAAATATCTGCATCGGTATTACTGCACACTGTTGAAACTGTGATAACACTGCAAAATGCACTAGATATCATTCCACAAAATCTACATGTGTGCTCATGTATTGGATAGGCCCACTGACGAACCATGTTTGGTTAGAGGTTTGGAGTAAAATGACTGCAATCAATGAATTGTTTGTGGCTATGTCTTCAGAATGTATTGGGTTGTATGCAGGGAATGAGGAAAGCAAAACAAGTTGTTCACATCTATAGCTTGTCTAATAGTGAAACGATTGACTACCGAATATTGTTTATATGTCCCCATTGCTACTATTCATGGATGGTTACATGAACTCACTTGGTGTAGCAAACAAGAATGTACCAATATGTCTAAACAACTTGCTCGATCTAAAGATTATTGGTCTCGCTTCAGAACATATTTATCAAGCATTGCTTATTGTCATGATAATGAAAACGAATTAGTGTTGCCTCTGTATTCAATGTGTATATATCTTCATCACTGTTAATACAGTTCTGTTTTACTCTGTCCGGTAAGGCTCCCTGAAGCTTTTTTTTGCAACCTGTGTATGAAACTTAAATGATTGTGTTAACGTTTCTGATAATAAGAATTTGACGTTTTAAATAAATAAACAAATTGTTTGGTTTGTGCTGCGTGGTTCTCTCTCCTGATGATGCAGACAAATAAGGGTGTTCAAACTTCGCCAGATCTGACCCTCTGGGTGCTCGAGCATCTCCAGACAGGTTTTGTTTTTTCCAAAGGCCGAACCCCCACCTCAGCTTTCAAGGAGGGGTTTGAGTCCATAGATCGAATCGGAAGGCCTGACACACAAGAGGAGAGTTCTACCAGCCAATCAGATGTCTTGAGCCATCTAAAAAAGATTTACTGTCCTTTAGAAGGCTAGTTTGCTGCCTGCCTCCTTTCATGGTTTTGTTTGGCTGGCAAGATAGGACAAACTAACAAATGTGTGGTTTAAAAGGAGTTTTGAAGGGCTTTTGGTATATTTAGGTGAATTTGGGAACAGGTGGTAGTTCTTTGTGGTGTTGGTTGATCCTTATTTGAAACCCTTTTGCCTGATTGTAGTTGTTTTTGGTATTTTTTTTAAATCTCTTTTATTTCTGCGTGTCAGTTTGTATGTCTTAATGGTCCCTTCTTCAATTGTTATCCCTCCTCCCTTACATTAAAAACATTTACAATAACACCAGTTCCTCTTTTACTTTCCCTTGCTCATGTTTCCCCATGTGTCACCCAATTTATTTTAAAAAGTACCTCTTGTATTCCCCCTAATATTTTTTCATTTTTCCTTTTGCATAACCCAAAGAATTCGAGGGAAAACGCTTTCCCCAACACTAATCTTCTTTTAGAAATGGTTGGATTAACTGAGAAGTCATCCTGTGCTGTGTATTAGCGAGTAACCTCTCATTGTGAGGGGGATAGCTCAGTGGCAACGTGCGCCCCTTGGTAGCAAGACGACACGAAGCAACACAGGTTCGATTCTGGGTCTGCGCTTAGAAACTTCTGGGTGTTTAAGCGCGTTATAAATATGCAACTAAGACAAAAAAAAAACAATTACGCAACTAAAAAAAAAACTATTCCTGTAACAGCGCCTCGATGCCTGCGGGCTGTGTGAGTGCTTTAAAAATGCAAAACAAATAAAATTGTGTTCTGGGAACCCTTTTCACATGCTGTGGGTCTTGCCTGAATCCATTTGTCTTTGGTGCCTGTTTTGCGTTTTGCACATTGACACCTTAGGCCAAATGTCACTTTATCTGGAGAGAGACCTATGGAACAGGAGAAGGGGAGCTAGACTATTCCCCACCCTGTATTTACAGGGAGGCAGACAGAGCTTGAGGAGAGAAAGATGGAGGTTGTCCTGCAGCAAAAGTCTGGGGAGATGCTGCTGGAGGAAGGAGTCTCAGATGGTGATGAGGGGCAGACAGAGCATGAGGAGAGGCAGGCAGAGCAGGATGAGGAAGAGCTGGAAGAGGCGGCTCCCTGGTAAGGGGCCATATCGAGGTAGCGATATATTGAGCTGCACTTGGAAGGATCTGGCATGGTACATGGGGAAGATGTGGCTAGCAGTCGGGTTGTGGTTGCTTGATACTCACTCTGCAAGTTCCTGAAGAATGTAGAACATCATATGGACCCTGAAGTTGATTGCAAGGTGATGATACCTCAGCAGGAAGAGGTTCCTGTGGTGGTGCAGGGATGTGGTGAGGAGAGGGGAAAGCATGGTTTAGTGCTCCAGAGGGAGATTGGATTGAAGAGCACTATGCAGAGGATCCAGAGATGGTAGCCCAGCAGTTGGCACAGCAGAAGAAGAAGACTGGAGCCAATGGACCATTGCCTGCACATGTGGAGGGGTGGAGGGGACACGTGAGTGTGATGCTTTGCTTGCAAAGGCAAAGGCATGTCAGAATTCTTGCCCAGCCATAGTACCTTCAACCTGGTCATGGGTGTGGGACTACTTCAGCTTGCCAGCGGATAAGACTGTCAGTGGAGAGGAAGGCATAGTAACAACTAAGACAGTTACTAAGGGTAACCCACAAAGTAGCCCCTTGGGCCCTTCATAGATGCTCTAGCTGTGTAGACAGTAACTCAATGAAGTGTATGGGGAGAATGCATCAAAGCCATTAGTCTAAGAAAGACTACACATTTAGGATAGGTCATTTCTAATACTACAATTCCCTTGATTCCGTGCAACAATGCGCTGTCGTTACTTCCGCACTTCACGTCATCACGTGAATGCATGGTGACGTGGCAGCTATAGATTTTTGGGTGGACCCGGCGTGCCTGTGTCCATGGCAACAGCCTGGTTCCATGCGGCACAGATGCCCTGGGACTCCCAGAGCACAGGAGTAGTACTATGGCCAGCCCTACTAGTAAATAACACGGACAAGTAAGTCCAGACCATTTCTCCTACGCAGACCACAGGACCATTTCTATTTTTCTACCTTTCGTGCAAATGCATGTAAACAAATGACCTTCTCCCTCCCATAGGTATACCGACTACAAACGTAGAACAACCTAATCCATCTAACTACGGATGGAGACACATACACTGCAACTGTTTATTGGTAAGATAACAAACTCTGTTCTTTTTTTAAACAAGTTGATAAGCACACTGTACTGGATTACCCACATATATTCTCATCCTTGCACTCTAAGGTTACCCTCTTGTTTTAATTTGAACGCACACTAGGTTTTGATGCCCTGGTATACTTCTGCCTTGAATCTCAAACATGGTTATGATCCATTGACAATAGTATGATTGGACAACAGTCAAGGCAATATGTAGAGATGGGTGAGATGAAGATCTAACGCCATAGCACAGAAAAGAGTGAAAATAAGTGGAAATTGCATGGTATTCTCTTAAGAACAGGTGTGATTTATCAGGATGACTGTATATGTGTTACTATAATGTATGGATTGGACATATTCTGTTATAAGGAATTGGGCCTCATTACGAGTATGGCGGTAGCCATGCCGGGTACCAAGTCCGGGTCCCGCAAAAGGGGACTTACTGGGCCATTCCGACCTAGGAGGGCCCGGTAAATCTCTTTCACGGGACCCGGACCCAGTACATCCCCATTCCCATTTGAGCCCCTATAGGGCTCAATGGGAATGGGGAGGATGCTAACACAGGCCTGTTGTTAGGATCCTGGTCTGCTAGCGGGTCCTGCTAAGGACGCCTGGTCTGACCAGGTGTTCCTTAGCGGGACCCGCTGCAGACCTCGTAATAGGGCGGCCCAGAATGAACGGTGCTGGTCCCTTACCGGCAGCGTTCATTCCGTGGACGCCTGGGTCGTAATGAGGCCCATTGTCAGATTAGAGTTATTGTATTCTTTTAGAGCCCGTCCTGAAGAAGGACAATGAGTCCGAAATGTATCAGCTTTGACTTCTGCACTAATTGAAAATTAAAAAGAAGAATAGTTGATTATAATATACTCAAAGGACCATTGAGTTTCTTCTGACAATTGGACTCTACAGACTCAACGTTTTAAACCCTTTAGAAGTAGCATTCACTGCATGATAAGCGTCTTCAGGCTCAGTGAATGTTTCACTGAGCACTGTTTCATGTCAGTCTGTATATTACGACGGTGTGTACGTCATGTATCCTGGATGACGCCTTTAATCTCATAAAGGAACATATATGAAGACAACAAGTTGCCTTTTTGCAAAATGAAGTGGTGCCTGCTCATTAAATCAAATTGTGAGCATGCATCAGGTGCCATTGACCGTACTATTACAGCAGCCTCCACTAGTGGGGATGGCAGCGACAACAAAGTGTTGGATAAAACACCAGTTCATCGCGGGTGAGAGACTGTAGCAAGTGCCCCTCCTCCCCACCTATAGGCCATCCCAAAAATCTTCCCAACCCCATGTCAGCCCAGAACAGCTTGATGCACTGGCATCATCAAATAGCAGGACTGCTTAACCAGCACTAGTCCCGCAGCCTTGTGTTGGTGGGCATTGCCCCGCCATCTACCAATTTGGGTGAGTTGTGATGGATGCCATAGAGAAGCTCATACTCCACACCACCCTACCATCTTGTAGAAAAACAGTTGTAAAAGGGAGACATGTCAAACTGGGAGAGTCCAGAATAATTGCATTAGTGGCTCAGCTGGTAGGTATGCACCAATTAATTGGGGAATAATATTCGGTTTGCACATGGAGTACTAGGACTCAGAGAGTGGCTCCACTGGTGTGGTGCCGTTGGTGAGGGCGGTACTAGGATTTAGATCCAAATAAACTGAGGCTGACTCCCCAGTGACTCCAATGTTGGTATTAACTGCAATGATTATGACAAAACTATGACACTGTGTAAATGATGTGAATTGGTACGAGGAGGTGGGGCAGGGCTCCTCTGGTTCATACATAAAGAGCCAAATAGGTTGAGGCAGAAGAAAAAAAACGTTTACTGACCCAATGCAATTATGAGCCTCAGAGAATCTGAAAAGGGTGTTGCATGAGCCTGGATTTTTCCATATCAACCACAACTGTCAGAGCCAAGGTAACCACCTACTTTTCGTATACCCCTTTACTTTACTTTACTTTACTTTAATACATTTGAATTACAGAGCCATTGACCCCTGGGTTTAAGGGCGCAACAAAAAACAAAGACAACAAAAAACAGATAAAATCACAGAGGCAGAGCCAACAGCAAGGTCCGAGAAGTAGTGATCTCATAAATTTAGGTGAACAGATGAGTCTTTAGCTTCTTTTTAAATATGTTAGTTGATTCGATGCAGCGTAGTTCTAGTGGGAGATCATTCCAAGCTTTCGGGGCGATTGCAAAGAAGGCACCTGTAGCGACCTTCACATTCACGTGGCTGTAGCTTGCTTCCACACAATCTTCCTCATCTAAATATTCTGTTGTGTATTTTTACAAGTGATGGAACTGGTGTTTCTCCTCACTGTAGTCTTCAGTGATGAGATGCTTGTTAATTTTCATGAAAATATGTGTCTTTGAGTCATTTCCTGTGCTCTGAGATAATAGTCCCAGAAATGCTAAATACGTATTCCCATTGCATGCTAACTGCTGGCAGCTTAGCCTTTCCACAGTTAATTGAACAAGTACAGATGACCACAAAGACCCCGGGCCAAACCACAATTGTGGTGGATGATCATCACTGCTCAGTTGGTGTGTGTCAGAAACATAGGCATCAACCATCTGGTCTACAGTGTTCCAGATGAATTCTCATAGGAACACTGGAAGCCAAACTTGGGAAGGAGTCTGTCCACAGCCTCTTACATTATTATTAAGCTTGTTGTGCTGCCACCTGAACTAGTGTATAAAGTGCACTGTCTGATAACATTATGTGCACTGGTGGAGTTCCAGAATGGGTTATTGATGTCTTCTTGTTCCATCAGTCTTTTAAGCATCTCTTGTGTGCATCTTTACACATGGATAGCACCTCATTTTGTCTGACAACCACTGAATTTTCCTCATCCACAAAAACATGCTGCCTTGACTTTACACTATAGGTGAAAAAAAGATGGCAGGTAGTATGTCATATTTCTTCTTATCCCAATAATGTGCAGATCTGTTCGATGGCCGAGAGCAGTTTCATGGCTGGTTGCCCTGATTCTGCATTTCCAGTCATTTCATGGTGATATATTATTTTGGAGAGTTCTAATCTCAACAAATATACCAGTGGCAGCACTCCACTGAGGGATTTAGTATACAGGTTAACCTGCCCGATAGCTTCTTCAAAAGGCTGCAGTAAAGAACATAAATTGTCCATCATTTGCCACTGTGTATGTGTTAGGTAGGCTCCATCCAGGTGCCAGCATTGGTTAATGAAGTAGTTGTTCACTGTGTGGCACTGTAATCACAGACACTTCAGCTTACTTGATTATAACCATTGCATTTTTACTCTTAACACTCTGCGCTTTGAAATTAGCCAAATGCGCGGCCACACGTCTGCACGCATCTGCTTTCACATACGGCTCGAATGACACTTTGCGCAACACTTCTGACATAACAATGTAGCTACCTTTCACTACAGAAAATTCAAACTGTATCTACACACATAACTGACTATCCCCTTACACACCACTCCATCTTATTTCTCTAGAGTACCTCTCTCCACCCATACACATGCCAATCAGATATATGTGGCTAGCAGGGACTCGGCCAAGCCCTCGTAAACTTTAATGGCCATTAGGCACACACGCATACTAGCACCCCCTAACTTTCCCATACTTCAGACTTCAGTGCCTCCAAAGGAGTTAAACCTACACCGTGTTGGGACCATACTCATGATGAAAGGTGCTACGCAAATGACAAAATTAAATGAAAATAAGGAAGGTTGAATACCACTGTGTGAGCATTGCAATTTGCATCTAGTTGTAAGGGAGATGGCTGGATGCCTGAAGATTTCCTAACCTAGTTTGTACACTGTAGGAATGACTAACACGATAAGATCTTCTGGGCCACACTTACCATCTAATCTGGTGGCCAGTACTGATTTATGTGGGTCACCTGAAGATGGAGGACAAGTGGAAAGCAGAGCACATTAATGTTTTTCCTATCCTGATAGCAGCTACAACATTGGACCTGATGTCACCTACTACAAACCCCACATGTAAACCACAAAGAGCGAGCAAATATATCACAACATGCTTTCCTTTCACCTACAGATCAATTCCCCTGTAGGACTTGGGGTCAAGCCCTTCCATATATAAGTTGGCCTGCTGACGAATAGCATTTTGGGGATTTATGTCATGGGCTTTGATGGTGACAGGTACTTGGAAATGTGACTCATTGTCTGTGTCTAATGATCTATGACGTGATACACACGTCCTTTGTGAGGAGGATTTTCTTAAACTCAGGGTGGTCGAGTGACATTCCCACTGCTTGCATGACATTTTGAAGAGGGGTGATACTGAGGTTCGCATGAAGTAGTGCTCACATGGAATTTCCCAGCATGGATCAACAAGGCCATCTAAAGACAGGTTTTTCAGCAAACTAATAGGGAAGTAAATCAACAGCAAACATTACACCAAGATTTTCATTGAACAGCTTTTAATATATGTTATGATGGAATGCTGGTCTGGTGCATTAAGTAGAAAATACGTAGTCTTCATGCCTGTGATCCAAAGGCAATGATTGTGTTTTAACAAGGCCTCGGAAAAGCTGTGACTCAGCCTAACTCTCTGGTGTAATGGTGCAAAGTGATGGTGTAAATGTGCTCATTTTCTGTCGTTGAGCAGTGGGAGGCTGACCTGCTGCCTTTGTCTTTTGCCAAGCATGTAAAGGATGTGGTTGTATGTGGGCCACGTGCAAGACTTTCTTTTGAACATCTGGCAGGTGGTAAGATGTGTGTGTTGCTTTTCTGTTGTAAAATAACTCCACATGCCCAATCTTATTTTAGAACTGGACAGGCCCTAAATTCTCTTCCCTCTTTGGACCTGCTCTCTGCACTTTGCAGTGGATGCCGTAGAGATGCTGTTTTCTTGGTAGCTGGTGCTTTTTGAATAATGGCAAAAAAGTTGCACAACCAGTAGCATGTTTTTTCAGATCATTTTTGGAAAATACTGTGGACAGGTGCATAGTGCGTGTCTGAAGCTTACTTCCTGAGCACAGTGCTTGCACTTGACAATGTCATGTGTTCACCAGTGCCTGCACCCTAATGCTCTGTCTCTATGTCCCCCTCACTACCTATGATATCCTCAAAAAAGAGATAGGTGCGTGTCTCGATAATGATTCTGGGGACAAAGCATAATCTTTGTCATGAACTTAATTGTCACTTGTTTCCGAGGAAATAAGAGGTGAGGAATGTGTTTGTCAATCGTTTGTGGACTGCTCACTTTGTTTCTCAGGTGCTGTTCTCTCGTCTCCCTCCTGTGCCTCAGAAGGCGGCGGCTCAACTTCCTCGTCCTCCTCCTCGACCTCCTCTTAGCACCATACCTTTGTCTTCCCAATGCACCAGATTCACTTGAAACAGATGTCCCTTCTTCTTTGCATAGTATCAGTTCTGTGCCAGTGATAGAGCGTCATAGCCAAAACACAGGCCCATATGCTTTCTGGCCTTCTCCAGTGCACACTGCCGCTGTTGTAAATTGTAAAAAATAGTGAACATGTGCATGCATTCCTCTATTTCATCCAGTGGTGAAAATATAAAGAACATATATGTCATACGGTGACATGTTTTTAACATGGCACAAAGAAATGTGGTGCTGCTTAACAATCAGACCAATATGAAGGCTGCTATATTAGCTAGGCCTTGACAATATAACATTGCACTGGCCTTGTTAAATGCAAGACTCCATTTTGATACCATGCACTCCTTGCACCCATATAGATGTTCCTTTTTGGCACATATGAACAAGAACTACTCATGTAGCATTACTCTTGCCCTGCATGGTTAGGTTGCGTTATAAACTTAGCCATTCTTACTGTGCCGGTTGATTGCGGAAGACGCAGCTTTGTACTTCAGACTAGATGAGCTGCAGAAAATCGTGCATAATAAGTTCACAGCTGAAGAATGGCTTGTGGCCTACACTGCACAGGATCAGGAGAAGTGAAAGAGTTACGGATCCTCTTTGAACATACTGTGATAGGCGCACAGGTAAAAGTGTACTACTCAATAATGATGGCATGAGTACCTAAGAGAACACCCCGTCGATTGCTTTCAATGTATTTTAAAGTTTATAAAGACTGCTGTGATATTGGAGGGGGAAGTTCGCTTTTGGATTTGTTTGTGGAAACCTGTGGGGTAGATGTATGTTATTCACTTTGCTTTGCTGCTATTCTTAATTCGGTTTGTGAGAATGGATGTCCTTTCTTCGACAATCCCTTACCGTGTTTGGGTACTGCAGCAGATGCAGACATGTTTATTTTATTCACGTTACTCTACAATAAACAAACTGCTTAAATGTGTTTTGGCCTTCTACTCTCCCTACTACATACACTTGAGGTTCTCATTGTTTTGGCCTTTTCCTGTGCAGAGTGAACGTGCATGGGGTTCTCAGTGCTGTGACCTTCTTCTCCTCTGCCTTCAAAATGCATGTGTGGTTCACAGTGTTTTGGCCTTCTCCTTCACCTAAACATATCATGTGTGCCTAGCACTGGCTTTAGCTTCTACTATGCCTACTATGTCCTTCTGGGGGTCTTACTGCTTTGTCTTTCTCCTCTCGCTACTAAGTGGATATATGGGCTTTAGTGCTTGTGCACATCTGTTTGCAAATTCATTAGTTGTTCTCTGTGCTTTGTCCTTCTCCTCCACCTACCAAATTAATGTCTGTCTGACACTTCATTGGCCTTTTGCTCCACCTACCAAATTCATGTGCATGTGGGGTTCTCACTGCTTTGATCTTCACCTCTAACTAGCTAATCCATGAGAAGTTCTCAGTACTTTGCCTTCTCCTCTGACTCAAAAATACATGTGTGCTAACACTGGCTTGACCCTCTCCTCCGCCTATTAAATTCATGTCGGATAGTCACTGTTTTGCCCTACCCAACCTGAAAAATGCATATGTGTCTTACACTTGCTTGGCCTTTTGCTCGACCTACTAGAAGCATCATTGATTTGGTCTTCAGCTTCCCCTACAAACTGGTTCATCGATTCATCGAAAAGCCAGAGGTAGAGAAAGTGACATCACACGCCTGATGACATCACAGGACGTGATGCCACATGACCTTTGACCTAGATGGCATCATTTCCTCTTTCACCCTAATTACATCGCCAGAAGTGGATTGCAGGCATAAAAGAAAGTACATAAATATGTACTTTTTTAAAATGCCAAATAGGTGCTAAAGCACACAAGAATATTGTAGATACAAACCACATTCTAACAAGGGTGCTAACTTCATATGCCATGAATGGGGTCCTAAGCTGATAGATTTGGACTCAATAAAATCAACATAGGCTGAGGCACTGACATAGAAATGTCACTTCAGCATTTTATGGCCAGTTACTCCCACAGTATACGAGTTATAGCTGCATGTCAGGTATTGCCATTAAATGATAAGTAGAGCCGCTATATTGCCAGTTGCTGCAATATTACAGTATACAAATATCCAATTGATGCAAGTCACCAAAAGTGCACAGGAGCATTAATGCTTTGATTCATGAAAATGATTTGTTATTTACATAACGCTTTCGCCAAAGCCCTATACATGGCACATATTTAAATATAATTATCATTCTAACAGAAGTTGAAACTTATTTATCAACCTCGGAAGAATAAAAAGCTGAGTTGGTCTTGATGGGATTAGAACCGCCAACCTGCAGATCACACATAGGTCACAGCAGTGAGAACTGAACTCGCAAAGCTATCTTATCACTTTACTATTAAAAATTCAATGCCACAATAAGAAAACATGTCAAAACTGGCCGCACAATGTAGGCTAGACTCGTAAAAACACTTATCATGTTTGCTGTAGCCTTGATGACGCACAGTAAAAAATGCCATGCCAAAGTGAGACAAACCCCCATGGGTTGCACCAAAATGCCTTTGTATCCAAGTAATAGCACTTATCATGCTTACTTTATCATAGATGACCAGAAAAATACACTATGCCACAGTAAGAAAATGCTAGACCGTTTGCACCTAAATGCTAGTCTAGTCAGGTAATTAAATTTATCATGATTGCTTTATCAGAGATGCCAAGTACAAAATGGCAATCAACAGTAAGAAATTGCTAGACTAGCTGCACAAAAATGCTAGTATAGCCACATATAACAGTTATGATGCTTACTTCATTATATATGCCCAGCAAATATGCCATGACGCAGTAAGAAAAGGCTACACTGTCTGCACCCAAATTCCAGGCAAGACAGGTAATAACACTCATCATGCTTACTTTATTACAGATGCTCAGTAAAAATGTCATGCCACAGTAAGACATGACTAGACTGGCTGCACCAAAATGCCAGTCTAGCCACTAATACATATCATGCCTGCTTTATCATTGATGACCTTTATGTATTAGCGTACCCATCTCATGCCCCACCCTTCCCACACGTTCCCTCTCCTTCCCACTCTCTCTCAGCCCCCAAATTCAACTCATCTGCCTAGTATTACCCCAACGTCCCCGTCCTAGTCCCAGTACTTATGTATAAGGGGAGGTGCTTCATAGGCAAGTACTGGGACGAGGAAGAGTGGGACTAGGAGTAACAAAGATTACTAATAAGTAATTCAGGTATTTACCACAAGCATACAAATTCACACACTACTTGCTCATTTACACATGCACTCATTCACCATGCATTCACACAATCATACCCAGCCACCCAAACATCATGCACACATTCACACACATTACATGATATATACACATACATTACATAATACACACACACTTTTACATTTAAAAAGGTAATGTCCTTACCTTCCAGAATCTGCTGCTCCTCCTCTGCAGGCAGGACTCTGCCTCCCATACTCCAGCATGCACCAAGGAACCAGCTCTGGTTCCTGTCATGCACAGCAGAGCACAGGAGCCGAAGCCATCAAGGTCCTGGGGTGTGCTCGGATTTCAAATGAAATAATGTCTTTTTGAAGTCACTCTGACTGAGTGAGAGTGATTTAACAAAAGAAATCATTTCTTTTTTAAATTCAAGCCCTCCTCCACGGGTCGCAGATTCAGTGCAAGGTTTCACAGAGGGGTTGCCTGGGGTCGCAGTTGCGACTGCTAGCGACCCCCAAATGACATCCCTGCCTACAAAATAAACATGAGGTTCTCAGTACTTTTGCCTGACACCTCCAGTGCCTTCCACACTACCAACAACATTTACATGTGTCTAAAACTGTCTTGCCTTCTCTGCTGCCTTCAGAATGTATGTGGGGTTAACACTGCTTTGGCCTCCTCTTCTGCCTTCAAAATTCACGTCAGGGTCCCACTGCTTTGGGGTTCTCTGCACCTACAAAATGCACATGTGCTAAACTCTGCCCTGGCACATTCCCCATGGCAGAAAAAATAATGTGTGCTTGTTACTTGTTTGTCATACTGCCCGTCCTCCCATATCACCCACCAACATTCGTACCTAATTCCTCAACCTTACCTAGGTTTATTGATTACAGTCTAATGAAAGAAATGCTTTCAATGAATAACCCTAAACTACCCTCACCAAAAATTCCCGTCCTAATTTCCTGAAGGTGATCCTTCCTCTTCAAACGCCAACCGCTGACTATTCTGAAATCAATTTACCTGCCTTCAGATACGTGTGCAGTCAAACACAGTAGAACCTCTTAACAAAAGCCTAAAAGAGAAAAACAGAAAGTGCAACATGTCCCAACACCCAGCAGGGCTCTACGGGACCCTGGTAGGGCAGTGACGCTTGATATTGCGCCCTGTGGAAGAGAACAGCAGCATTTCTACTATTGCACGGGCTAAAGTCTTCATCCCTGAGTGAACTCAAACTCACCCGGGTGTACTTTCAGGAAACTATGAGAAATTCACAGGATGCCAAATCCCCCAAAATGCTATTGATTCAATAAATTCCCAATTATGTATTCCCAGCCTTTATTTTATTTTATTTTTATTTATTTTTTTTATACTTGATTTAACTGTGTTTTACCAGTTTTTACAAGACTGGTTATTTTAATCCTTTCATTCCTGATCTCTTGGTTTCTTGCGTCCTTTATTTTTCTTTCTTTTTTCTTTTCTTTCCTGTCAGTCTTTGTGTTTTCTCACTTTCTTTATTTCTTTATTTCTTTGTTTGTTTGACTGTTTGTGTTTAGTTATTTGGTTCTGATTTGTTTTGTCTTCTCTTGATCTTTGTGTGTAAACGCTTGGACCTGTTGGTTGTTTACTAGTCCAAGTTAAAACTCTCCAAGTAATTTCCTATTGCGATCACTGGTTTCCTGTTTGCGCCGTTCATTAAGTAGGTCCACCAGTAACCCTCGTCCAGACTATAGAAGAGTGTGAATAAATGCCCAAGGTGAGTCCTTCTGTTAGAAGATAATCCCGTGCATGTAAGAAGGAGGTGTTTCAGAGATTCAACTGTGTTTGTCTGGTAGCAAAATCGACACCTATTTTTCTTAGTTTTATCCCTTATTCCTAAGATTTCGTTGGTTTTCAGAACGTTTAGACGGGCTCTCATGAAGATTGATCGTAGCTTTTTGTTTGGGAACTTGACCCAGCCTTTATGAATATGTTTAGCAGATCTGATGTACATGGTGACTGATGCATGATAAAATTGCAGGCATTGGATTTCTAATCCTATATCTCCCTTTATTCCATAAACAGGTCCCATTCAAGTTCTGTTGAGCTGGTTAGTAACATATCATAAGTGTCGATCCTTTGTGGCATAGATGTTTCTTTGGTATCACTGTTGTGTGCATGTTTTAATAGAGGAACCACTGAAATATTGAACAACTACCACTAAGCAATGTGTGTGGTGTAAAGATGTGGTAAAATAAATGAACCTTGCTCTGTGAACTGCCAGGGTGATTCTGAAGAACCAGGTATATGGGGTACATTCTCATATAGATGCAAAAAGTACCCAAAAAGCAGCAGGGTGAAATGTGACACAGGAGGTGAACAATCATAAGGCCCACCCCCGCAGCTGTGCAAAGAAAGATTATGCAACTCAAATGGGAGATTGTTTTGCTGGATGAAAAAAACATGTTACACTGAATCACCACACCCATGGCCTCTAAATGCTATTACTAATTATACTATTTGGTGATTTATATAGCACTTCATAGCAGATTTTTCCAGTCTCTAGGTAGTGTAATAATTGCTATCATCATAATTACCTATTAGTGGTACTTAATGTATAACCCTCGAGAGAATAAAGATGTGGGTCGTCAATGACGAACTATGATCCTTTTATGAAGGCAAGTGCCTTGCACTTTATCTACACAGCATATTGTAACGAATTCAGTAGCAATTATCTTTTTCTCCCACTTTGCTTATGTTGCTCCATGGATAGGAACTTACGTGCTAACATTCATGTTAACCTTATCCAGGGTTATGTTATCAAGCTGAATTTGCAAACCCAATTCCAAGAGGTGGAAAAACAACTAGGGACACCCCATTGTCTAAATATGTATTTATCATATCACCCAAAAACACTATATGCGCCTCAAAAAAGTAGATGTACTCGCAATCCTAAAATAAAAATAAAAGGTGCGTCCATGTCCACTAACCCTCAATTCCTGAGCCTGAGCAAGCAGACAAAGACGTTTGAGCTATACATTGAACAGGTGGATATGAGTGTATTTGATGAGACAGAATCTTAGAAATGTGTATGGTAAGATAGGTACACTTTAAGGACTATTGACAACTTTGAGGAATGAGGTCCAACAGAAAGGTCCAAGTAAGCATTAGTGGGTCCAATGAAGTTCTTTCCTGGGTATCCAGAGAAACAAGATCTTGCTGATATAATGTCTGTGTGGTGGAGATTCAGAAAGGGAGAGACATCTTTATGGGAGGGGTAAAGGAGCAATTGCCCCGAGCCCCCAACTTGGAAGGAGGCCCCAAAAGTCTTTCTGAGCAAAGGAAGTCAGTTCCCATTGTTCACCAAACCTAAATAGCACAGGTTAGTTTATGGTGTGCTGCTGAGGCACTAAACCCATTACCTGTCTGTTGCTGCCAAGTGCATTCTGCCCTGATCAATTCCTCCTGTAATACTTTCGGCGCTCACTGTGGCATACTTAGTTTGTGCGTTCACTGCAGCACAACTCCTGTAGCATTCTCACCTTTCTGTTGGGATTATTAAATTTGTGTGCTGCGATGGTGCTGCAGATAACTCAGTGTGTTAAGTACTCATTGCAAAAGATCTTTGTTCATATGCAAGATTACAATACCAACTTCCAGCAAGGCTGACTCAGCCTGTCCTATGTCTGAGGTTTATAAACCTGCATGTATATGTACTTTGGGGTTTGTAACACAACAAGTGATATTATGCCCAATGTTCCTGCACCAGATAGCAGTTGCTATAGAAACCAACACAGCATCAGTATGGTGAAGGTGTGGAAATTGGTTTGGTCAGATAGGGAGTGGCAAAACCTAAGCAGCCACCTGTGAAGATGACCATAAAGGGTTAGTCCAGAAAGGTGATTAGGTATCCAAATTCAAGACTGTGGAACCAAATCGTGTCTGCTTGTATCTTGACTTTGCCAGGAGACAATACAGTGATCGTGGACAAATCCTCTTATATCACTGACAGTAGTGGGCTGTCCTCTGCGAAAAGGCGTTCCTTCTCAAATGCAAGTGGCAGTCTTTAGCCCATTACTGATTTTTCTTTTTATGTCGGTGTGGCGGGTCGGAAGAAGGAGTCGGACACATGGATGACATATTACCTTTCTTTAATGAAAATATAAGAAAAAGGTCTGTTTCCCTATTACTAAAGGGATCACCCTACCTATCTTAATTAACTAAAGGTGCTCGTCTGTCATCAGGAAGTCAAATTGTTTAATGTGTCCTCAGTCCCAAACCTAACTCTAACTGACCCTAACATAAATATAATTGACTCAAAATAGGCCAAGAGAATGTCTCTCTTATCTTGGTCGTCTCTCTTCTTGCCATCTCCCCAGCGGCTTTCCCTTTAAGGCTGTTTATTATCTCCTGTGGTTATTGATACACAAATGTCTCTGTTTAGAATATAGGCTTCTTAAGTTATCTTCCCTGATAGTCTCTGGAAGTTTCCCTCATGAGCTCATGTAGCTCTTCGCATATACATGTGGGCCTTGTCATTTGATTTTATTGCCTGCTTTACGACAATTTTCCTTGAAATACTTTCTCACACTCTGGTCTTTAATTGTATTTCTCCTACATTCTTGAGGGTTCACAAACCCTTGGTTTCGTATGACCTTATCCAAATTATGAAACCCCCTCTCCTGGTTTCTTGGTATTAGATTCTCTCCTTTATGATTCTGTTGCCTTGACAGTCGGATTTCACAATACATATTACACTTCTTCATGGTGGGCTCTCTCCTCCCCTCAAGTCTCAGTACCTGGGGGCTTCTCCATTCCTCACTGGGTATTCCCTTGCACTTTCTATTTCCCAAACAGTGTTGTTCATCACGCTCTATATTGATCTCAGATATCTCCAATTCTACTCACTTAATATTTGACTTGCATATTTGTGACTTTACGAGTTTTCTCTCCTCCCAATGCATTGCCCGGTGACCTCCCGCCTCTTCCGTTCTCCCTGGTACTGTAAGAGGATTCAATTCAACACTACAGCTAAGTCAATGCCTAGTCTGGGATACTGAATGGAAACCCTTATTGATATATCTTTACGTCCAGTTCATGCGTTCTGGATGACTACCCCTATATAACACCCCTCTCTTGGAATCCCCCTGACCCCACTGGGCCACGAAGTAGTTCTGTTTTGCAAGTTTAAACGGTTTATTTGATAATTTAAACAATATATATATATATCACACTTTATAATAAATTAATAATTGAATATCACACTTAATCTGAGCAGTAATCAATAATGGATAGTCCGGCACTAGCACACTTCTTTATAATCAATGATGAGTGGTTATAGGATGGATACAATAGCAACAATACTTTTATGGTTTCAAATGGATGCAATGTGGAATGAAATGCAGTACAGAAAATAACTTGATAGGATTTCAGCAAAAGACAATGGGCCTCATTACGACCCAGGCGGACTTCGCGGTGCTAAATGCACCGCGAAGCATGGCGGAAAGCCGCCGATAGCGCCATGGGGGTTGGCGGATTTACCGCCCCATTCCGACCTCGGCGGAGCGGTAAATCCCCAATCCCCATTCTGCCCTTCCCCATTCCCATTTTTGCCCCATAGGGTATAATGGGAGTGGGGAAGGAGTTAATTACGCCACCGTAAAATACGGTGGCGTAATTAACAACGAGGTCCCGTAGCGCCATGGTTTTCTCCGGCTGGTAAAACCAGGCGGAGAAAACCTCCATGGCGCTACGGGAACTCGTAGTATGGCGGAGAGGTACGCCATGCACTACGCTGGCGTAATACCCTCTCCGCCAGGGTCCTAATGAGGCCCAATGTAATCACTTTCTTGGACAATTCACCCCCCCCCTTTAATGCAATGTAAGGAGATGAAGATGACACAGTTCTTAGGAATGCAATCAAATAGAATTCAGTTCAATTCCCCCCCAGCAGCTTATACAACAGATAGGAGTTTTGAAACACAGGCAAAATGCTTTGAATATGGTGACAATGCAGTGAGAAATATGCTGAAAATGCTTTTAATTCCCTTCAGGAGGTTCAGGGTGAGTGAAATATACTTGGGATGAGTTCAGGCTCATTTTAGCAAGGATCTAGGAGTAACTAGCAGGTTAAACGAATTTTTGGCAAAGGAAAGCAATGAAGCTGCTGTTTTCACACGTGGCTGAATTTTTAACCAAATCGCAAATCGCGGTAAAATTTGCGAGTGCGAGAATCGTGATTACGGCAAAAGTATACGGAGTAGCAAGTCGGATCTAAGATTGTTGAGAAGCTGAGATTCTAAGCTTTCAGAGGAAAGTTAAACCAAGTTCCTAGCCCAAACGGTTCCAGAGATACGGACGATTAAATAAAGGTATTTTTTCGGATTTGAAATTTTAAAAGTTCAAAGCGACAGGTTACAGCTTGCAGCTAGAAAATGACAAGTGACAGCTCTGCAAATGACAGGTGACAGTTAGGAGGCAGTTCTGGTTAGATTAAAATAGATTGAATTATATTATTTTAACTAAGAGATTGGTTCTGCACAGTTCTGCTAGGTACTCGCAATATATTTAGAAATAGGCCTCGCCACGGATCTGGTCAACAGGTTTTCTTCACTCGCCACGGACGGTTTCTGCACACAGCGTCTGGGTCAGCTCTACTCTGCTGGTCTGGTCTGGGTCTCTGGTTCTGATCAGGTCTGTGGGTCCGGAAACAGCAGTCTCCGGTTCAGCTGGTCTCTCTCTGGATACAACACTGCTCCCTGGCAAATGGCCAGAGTTCTTGCAAAGAATTCAAACAGCTCGCCTGGCTGTGAAGAGTGGCAATGATTTGAGGCCTGCTAAAGAGGGATTTAGCTTGTAGTTGACCTCTCTGCTACAAATTCTGAAGTAAAGTCTTGGTCTCTGAAGGTGGATAGATTGAAGTCACTGTGTTGGCTCTCTGGAGGTTGATGGAGGTAAAGTATGGATTTTCCCGGCAGAGCGTCCCGCAGCAGATGGAATAGCATGTCCCTATCTGTCCTGACTGTCTGCTTTTATGTGTTTTGAAAGTGGGTGGAGAGGCTAGCTTTCTAGGCCCTACCCCTCTCCACTTGTCATTGGCCACTTCCTCCTCTTCCCCTTGATTGGGGGAATGAAATGAAGTGTCATCATGATGAGGTCTGTTTATGATACAGAGAACCCACCCCTGTCAACTTTACACACAATCTATATTTGACCTAAAGACATATTTCATAGATTTCATAGATACACAGTGGTTTGAAACTACATGCACCCATCACATATCACATGAGGTAGCCCCTGTTCCAATTCTGCTCTTCCTGGGGGCTTGCATTCAGAAATGGCAACCTTTGGTGCTTTTTAGTGGGTTTTGCAACATCGGATTTTTCTCCAGATTTATACACATGTACACGGCCTGTCCATACATACTCCAGTAAATTACCATGTCTCTAGCTTAAACACAGAGTCTGTAGTATACATAAATAGCAGGGTTTTGCCCCAGAACATCACACAAATTGGAGTTTGGGCTTGAATCGAAGGTACATTTTTTAAATGAAGGCTCTCAAAGTTATACATTCCTGTCATTTGATTACATAGAGTTATCAGTGTTTCTGTAAAATATATATTTTGCTTTCAATTCAGTTCTCAGAGTGTTGGAGTCCGCCTCCAAGACTTGGGTGGGTCAGTGATCACATGTGTCTTCTGGCAGGCAGGCCTTTGTTGACAGGAAACAGTCAAAATCAACATATTCTATTCACGTGCAATAGCCTATTGTGTGGTCTCCAGGAGGCTGAGGTCAGCAGACCAGGGGGTCACTTTGCATTTGGTTATTATGACCATGTGATATCCTGGGCTGTGGTGTGAATCTCTTGAGGTAAGAGGGTTTCCCAGGCTTCTGGCCTCTGGGAACAGCAGGTGGCTAATTTTTAATTAAAATGCAGCCTTTGAAGTCAGCTGAGTCAAATCCCTTTGTCAGCAACTGCACTTAGTTCTCCTGTCAGAGTTCAGACCGCTAGCGCCGCCTTGAGGATTTTGTTGGTACTGCATCCATTTTTGGGATCTTTCTTGGATTAATGCATTCCAAACAGGAATGGTTCTTACATGGTAGTAAATAATCCTTGCTTAACATTGTTTTGATGGGGCTCCTTACAGTAAAATGGTTATGTGGAACCCCACAAAAGGGTTGAATCTTTAAAGTGGTCCGGTAAGCCACGATTTCAGCAACTTTTTGACATCAGTAACAGTGGATTTTGTTAACAAAGATCTTTCTTTACACTGGTGGGTGGCAAGTGAGGTAACCATTTTGGTGTGCGCACAAACTGCGTGGTTCTCCTGGATTCTGGCGCACTTGTGGGCTTTTTGGCCATCTTGGATTTTCTAAGCCCACAGCACCAAATGTTGCAGCATGATAGCTCAAACGTGGGTCAGGACACCCAACAGTACCTTTTCCAATGCAGGGGACCTCACAGGTCTCCGCGCACACTAGGTATTTAGCTTCTCCATTGCTCTTCTCTGTGCCTGGCTTCAGCGGTATAGTGTTCTCGGCTCCTGTGACTTAGAATGCCATCTGCAGAAGCAGGCTGCAGGTAGCTGGCAAGACTCCCTTCTCCGGTGGTCTAAGCATTTTCATTGTGCGTCTCGCCCACCACGAAGCAGCTGTGGTCACATCACCACCTTGCATGGGTCTTAGGTCCCATTTCGGGCATCGGTTCTCCCCTTTCAGGATTTGTCATCTCTCTGGCATCTCACTCTGGTGTTCATTGCCTTTCTTCAAGGTGTAATCACGTAAGGGGGCTTCTCCTGCGTACCATACTCTCTCGTCTCACAAGAGCTACTCATCCCAGTTATATACACATATCTTTTTAGACATCTCCTTTTACTTGGTATGGTCATTTTTTTCTACATTGCCCGAAGCTGAACATAAGGATGACAGATTTTTCCTCAAAGCAGGTAGTCCTATATATGCAGATAGGGTATTTGGTCTAGGAATACTCCCTTGGAATGGGATTCCTTGTTCCCTAAGGGGGAGTCACTCCGATTGAGGTTCCACTTGCCCAGACCCCTAGGAAGGGTCTTGCAGAGCGGGCTCACCACCCTAGCCTCAGGAGGGTGGGATGCATACCCTTGATTTGTCACAGTAGGCCATTTGAGTGAAAGGGGTTCTAGACAGAAGAGAGTGGACCAGATATTGCAGGCCTCTGGCTATTATAATTTAAGGTGTGCTTATTTGACACAAAAACAACTTGCTTTTTTGTGCAACTCAAAGGTTTTTCTGCATGTTTTAAATAACTATTTCACAAGCCTGTGTTTTGTGTCTATTTATAATACAAAAAAGAAACCCAAATGAAATCTTTTAAGATCACATCAATTTGTATGCTGGTACCTACATACTTCCCTTGATGATGGAGACAATGAAGCTGGAATCATTTTTAAACGAAATGGTCAAGGCGACTGAAGGTAAGTTCCCCATGCTTATTTTGAACGCTGCAAGGCAGCATATCAATCTATGGGTTGTGATTGCGACGAGAGGGGACAACCATATATTCTGGATCCCTTAATTCCTCAGGTTCAGTGGAGTGGGGCCCCAAAAGTGTTTAAGATGGCCTTGAAGGGAGGGAATGGCAAATGTTGAGCATTTCATGCAAGACATGGGTAGCAAAGCTGATACTTGAAAAGCAGCATGGGTAAGGAAATGACAGGCAACATTAACAATGCCCTGACAAAAGTGTGCATTTAAGTTGCAAATAGGAATGTCCAATTTTGGCCGATTTCTCTTCAGGTAATTTCATGAAATTGTGCCCAAAATTTCACAAAATTGCTGAAATCGTCTAAATCCAACATAAATGTTATCAGTACATTTACAGTAAATTAAGTTCACAACCTGTAAAATTAATTCAGGAAAAGTCTTCAAAGCGGCAGTGACTTGAGATTGTCAGGAGTGTTGTTTTTCTTTTCTCTCCAGAAGAGTAAGCACATTTCTTTTTATATTACATAGCAAGCATAGCACACAAACAGTCTGATTCTTTTATTCCCTAGTGCAAACGTTTTTAGATAATACGATTGTGACAAAAAACCTGCTTGATCCATTCCCTATTATACAAGCATTTGCAAATTTTTTAACACTGATGCAAATGTTAGATACTCTAGCCCTTCATATGGACAGAGGCAACCCCTAGTAGTCCCATTCCCTATTAATCATGTAGCAAAATTAGTGCTAAATTAATTTGGTCCATCTTTAAGCACAAGGGCTACTTTTAGATAATCTGGCCATTAATACATTCTGGATAGTGGGTTCCTTGCCTTAAGGGCAGCCAATTTGTAGTGGCTGATCTATATTTGGTATTCTGCTCTGCCTTGGCTGTATTGGTTGTATTGGATTGCTCTGTGCTTGTTTCTATTTAGGGTGAATAGTGTAAGGGTGAACCATCTGGCCACATGTTTTTGGTCTCTTGGGCTGAAACATATTAGGGCTGCCAGTGTGTAAAGTGCTTTAGTAATCTGTTTGTGAAGGGGTTGTTCTACTTCATCCAGGAGTCTGATGTAGGGATGCTGGGCTCTTTTTGGTGTCCTCCATTAACGTTTTGTTATCCTCCAAATTGAGACTTTGCCTTGATCTCTAATGTCTCAGTGTCCATTGGTTCATAGGTTGTAATCACTGTGTTTATGCTTGGACATAGGGTCTGTGTTGATTAGGTAGCAAAGTACTTTTTTTTTGTCCACCAGTGTGCCTCTGTCTGGTTTGGCTTTTGATCACGTGTATCTTTTTACATGTGTCTGAGGCACCTGTCCTGTGTTGAGATCTTTGGCTGGCCTTGGGCTTTGGTTCTCAGAGACACCATTCTCTGCTCTGGTAGGTTCTGCATTGAGGTATTCTGGTATATTATGTTTAGAATCTGTCTAGTCTTCTTCAATATGATGATACATCTTGGCCAGCTAAGGGGCGTGCAGGCTGGTCACTCGTGATATACAGTGTATCTTGGTGCTGGGTTTCTGAGTGAGTTCTCTGTTGGTCTTTACTGGTGTTAGCTGTCAGATCTATTTCAGTTCTCTTTGGGTTGACATTCTGGGTGGTCCATTTGTGTATTCCTCTTGAATTATAGTGGATGTTCTGATTCTGCATTACCTTACTTTCCTGTTATCAGCGGTTCACTGGTTAAACTGGTTAATTCTCATTGGATTCTTGATAGATATATATATATATATATATATATATATATATATATATATATATATATATATATATATATATATATATATATATATATATATCTCGAGTGTATGCACAGGCTGGGTTGATAGGTTGAGAGAGAGCATGAGGTGAAGACAGTTCTTAGTCAGGTTTATTAATTTATTTATTGTTCACTTGGAAGCACATACTGTTTCAAAGCACCCACAGAGCACCTGGGAGGGGACAGGAGATGATAGAAAAAGTAAATTACACCAATAATAATTAATTAATTAAATAAACCAAAGAAGAAAGTGGGGAGGGGAAGATGAACCTGCTACACCTTGTGAGTATTCAGAAGGTGCAAGGGCAGATGGGAGTTTGGTACGGAATAGGTGCTGTGGTGCTCATGGTGAGCAGCAAGTGAATTGTTATGAAGAAAGGGTAACTACAACCTCCAAGGGGATTGTGAGCCGAAACCAAGTGCAGAGGTTGGACAGCATCTGAGATTATAAGAAGTAGCGGGCCAGGGCTTTTCCGAATCTTAAGGAGGACCTGCTCAAGACAAAGAGGGAGGGAAAGGCTATTTCAAAGAAGGTAGATGGCTGAGGAGAGAGAACGACCACATCCTCTCTATTTAGCAAACCACTTCACACGCAAGGAGTTGGTGCCAGAGGAACGCACAAGTCTAGATGGGGAGTATTTGGTCATAAAGAGTTGCAGATAGACTGGTCCCTGGCCCCAGGCAGCCTTGTGGATGATGCAGAGGGATTGGAATTTAATCCGTGCTGTGATCGGGAGCCAGTGGAGACTTTGTATGTGAAGAGATATGCGGTCCCTGGGCTTGCGGCCAAGGATATGCCTTGCTGCTCTATTCTCGATTAGCTGGAGGGGTCACAGAGTGGATGAAGGTAAATTAAGAAGAGGCTGTTGCAATAGTCAAGCCTGGAGAGAACCAGAGCCCGGGTAACATTGAGTCTCTGGGGGAAGGTGAGGAAAGGTAGAATTCCTTTCAGAAGGAAGAGCTGAAAGTGGGACTGCTTGACAATGTCCTGAGTGTGAGGGAGGAAGGAGACAGTGGAGTTGAAGATGACTCAGAGATTCCTGGCTTCCGAGGAGGGAGCAGGGGGAGGACCCATGGTGGAAGGCCAGAGAGAAGGGAAGAAGTAGGGTGCAGGGGTCCCAATTGGGAAGATCTCAGTTTTGCTGGCATTGAGGCAGAGATCATTAGCCATGCACCAGGCCTGAGTGGCAGAGATGCAGTCAGGGATGAAGGAGGGTGCAAGGGCATCTGTAGGATGTTTAAAGAAGAGTTCAGTGTCATCAGCATAGCAGTGGAAGTTAGGGAGAAGGAGGAAATGAGGCATACAAGCAGAATAAGGTAGATGTTAAAGAGCCATGGTGAAGGAATGGAGCCCTAGGGGATGCCACAGGTGGAGGACGAAGTAGGGGAGGAGAAAGAACCCAGTATTACTTTGGAAGAGCGATCAGTTAGGAAGGAGGTAAGCCAGTCTAATGACCGCTCCAAGATACCAACGGTGTCATGGAGCCTTTTTATGAGGATGGAGTGCTTCACTGTGTCAAATGCAAAAGAGATCAAGGAGGATGAGGACAGCAGGGGAGTTGGAGTCAGGGGATGCAAGCAGTTCTTCACGGGTGTTCAGGAGAGCAGTTTCTGTGCCTCTGGATGCTCAGAATCCATACTGATGTTCGTGAAGACCGTCAACAAGTTCAGTGTGGCAGTTAAATTGGTGGGGGGGGGCAATTTCTCAAGCAGTTTCCCGAGAAAGGGGGTGCCAGAGATAGGGTAATCGTTGGCCGGGGAGGAAGGATCTGCTGATGTTTTTTTTAAGGGGGGGTGCAAAGGGAGTTCTTGAGGGAGGAAGGAAAAGAACCAGTGGCAAATGAGTGATTACAGAGATTGGCCTGGGCATGGTCAAGAGAGGAAATGGTGTCCTTGATGGTTCTGGATGAGCAAGGGGCAACCTGTTTTGAGGACACCTTCATGGAGTCGACTACATTGGTGACTTCTTCTGGAGAGATAGTGGCAAAGAAGGAGAAGGAGGAGGGTGAGTGGTCAGGGGATGGATGGGTTGCAGGAGTGTGTTACAAGACTGATCAGTATGTCCTGGGTTTTAGAAGTGAAGTGTGTGGCGAGTGCATTGCAGAGGGCCTGAGATGGAGTAGGGGCAGAGGATTGGCCAGTTCCCTGCAGAATTTGAAGAGTTCAGCCGTGTCGTTGGAAGCGCCAAATACTCGTGCCTGAATGTGGGCTCTTTTTTTTGCATGGATAGAGGTTATGTAGTGCCTTTGGAGCAGGTGGTAGGCCAGTTTGTCAGAGGGTGAACCTGGAGGTTGTTGGCTGCAACAACTTGAAGGTTGTTGGCTACAGTCTTTTTTCCAAGTCTGCTACTTAGTTGGAGTTGGTGCTTGCTTGTGGTTGGTGCTTTTCACAGTCTTGTGTGTTCCTTGTGTTCATGGTGTGACCTATGAGCATGAACATATCATTGGTAATGTTTATGTAACTTACCTTGGTATCTACATCCTGTCCTGTAGGGGTGTGAGTCATATAGTACCCTATCAATGACTGTGCTGTGGTAGCAAAATACCAGTGGAGCTAGACAAAGTGTGGAACAACTAGGTACAACCATTATAGGCACGGAGGAGCAAAACCATAATGGAGGCACACATGAGCAGAGCCATACTGGAGCAGGGGATCCAATAATGGGACACATTCACAGCTAATTAGAGATTGCAAAGGACATGTCAGGATGAAGATAAACGGGGGGCGAAAAGGACAAAATCCCAGTAGCACAATGTCATAGTGGGTAAAATAAAGTGTGGAATACCTACAAACAAATTTCCCGTGGAGCAAAGTCGCAGTGGGGCAAACTTTCGTTTTTGGTGCATAGAAGTGAGTTACAATGGGGTTCACCTGGAAGTAAAATCACAGAGGCACACCAAGAAGCAGAATCATAGGGGTGGGGGTGGGACAAAATCATAGTGGAGGACACCTACAAGCAGAATCTTGGAATCAAGGTGTGGGATGCTTAGGGGAAAATAACAGCAGAGCAAAATTTCAGTGGGAATACCCTGGAGCAGATTACAGTAGGAACACCAAGGAGTACAATCAGAGCAAGGGAAACAAGGATCAAGGTCACTCAAAGGAGGGCAAAATTATAGTGGAAGACACATAGGAGCAAAACCACAATGGAGGAGCACCCAGAGGCAACAACACGGTGGGCTGCGGGGGATGCTTAGGAGTAACATCCCAATAGGGCAGAGATACTATGAGAGCAACTAGAAGCGCCATTACAACAGGACAGAATTACAGTTGGGGTCACCTCAGGACAAAAGCACAGTGGGGTACACTTAGGAGAACATTTTTGAAATGTCTAGGAGAAAAAAAACAGTGGTAGACACCTAATTGGGTAAAATCACTATGCAAGTACCCAGGAGCAAATTCACAGTGGAGGAATGTGAAGAGCAAAATCACTGTGGGGGACAACTAAGATCAAAATGACTGTAGTGCATGTTGCCTAGGGATCTAGGCCCAGTGAAGGACGCACACACGGAGAGACAGGAGGAACTTCTTTATTCTTTTACAACCAAACAGGAACTGGCACTTGCTGCGCACGTGCCCCATAACCCCCTTGCCCAGTCAAAGCTCCGCCTTTCCAACGGAGGGGGCTCATGAGTGTTAACCCCTTGAGCCCCGGGTAACACTACCCCCGGACAATATGTTCAAACATCAACTTGACACTCTGTGTCCAAACAATAACTCAGCACTCTTCAACAAGTCTCATCGGCTTCTTTATGAGCCGTCTCGGCCTCTCACCTCGAGTCCCACGATCTGGCTCCTCTTCAGTCGCTCCACTCTGGCCCATGTCCTCGGGATCTCCTTCCGGGGGAAACCACTCATCATCCCTCTGCGTCCTTGGTTCTGGTGAGAGTGCCCTCTGAGGTCCTTCTGTGTTTTCTCTTCTTGCGTATTGCCTGAACTGCTGACAGTTTCTGGTGACGGTCCTATTCTGGTCTTCAGCCGTCACCATCGTACCTTTCACTGCAACAATCCTCATGGGGCTTGGAGCAAACCGCGGGTCTGTCTTTCTATTTATCGGCTGTTGCACCAGAACTTCATCTCCTACCTGGAACTCTGGCGGCATCGCTCCTCTCCGTGCATCGGTACGGAGCCTCGCGTTTTCCTTTGCCGCCGTGTCTCTCTGGAGCAGATCATGGTCGGCCGGCTCTGCCTGCGCCGTACTTCTCGGGATGCGGGTTCGCACCTCATATCGGAACATGAGCTCGGCGGGCGTCTTATTTGTGACCTCATGAGGAGTGTTCCTGTAGTCTCTTAACAGGCGGCATAGCGCTTGGTGTGTATCGACTGCGTCAAGCCGTGCCCTCTGTATAGTCTTCTTGATCGACGCCATGAAACGCTCCGCCATTCCATTTGCCTGGGGGTGGCGCGGTGTGATCTTCATGTGCCTGAACCCCAGGTGCTCTGCCAGTGTCCCAAACTCGTGTCCACAGAATGGTGGTCCGTTGTCGGACTTAACCCACTTGGGGATCCCCCACTCGCTAAAGACCTCTTCTATCGTCGCCGCCACTTGAGTGAACGCCGTGGAATTGACCACCTTGGCAATCGGGAACCTTGAGTGCTCATCTATGAA
Organism: Ambystoma mexicanum; assembly: GCF_040938575.1. Lineage (NCBI taxonomy): Eukaryota > Metazoa > Chordata > Amphibia > Caudata > Ambystomatidae > Ambystoma > Ambystoma mexicanum. The sequence continues at coordinate 437,390,748 of NC_090937.1, forward strand.
GAGTAAGATGTAGTCACCCGCTTCGGTCGGCCCGTAGAAATCCATGGCTACTCGTTCCCATGGGTGATCAGGTATTTGAGTATGTTGGAGTGGGGGCGGACGTTCTGCGGGGGCTGTGCACTGACAGGCGTGGCAGTTCCTTACCCACTCGTCAACGGCTGCATCCAGGAGAGGGAACCACACGTGGCACCTGAGCTGCTTCTTCGTGTTCTCCGCTCCTCTGTGACCTTCGTGCGCTATGCTGACCACCTCACTCCTGAGTGTGGCGGGGATGACGATCCTGCACCCTCTGAGCAGGATATTATTGTCCTTCACCACAAGTTCACCATGTACACGGGCTAGCCGTTCGATTTCTTGTTTGTTCACCCCCGGGTGAGCTAGGATGGCTCTGTGGTGATCTTTCCATTTGCTGGCCGTCGTGAGGCTAATCGCCAGGGCTGTCGTCGGGTCGGCTGCCGACGCGGCCGCTACCCTTTCAAGGGACAGCGCCGGAGGCAACGCCTGGGCTGCCACATACTGCACATACGCGACGTCACCCTTCCGTGCGAGCGGGGCCCCTACGGGGTGTCGGGAGAGGTAGTCTGCGGGGTTGAGGTCGCCCCCCGGGCGGTGTACAATGTCATAATCGTATTCCTGGAGGCGGATGCCCCACCTCTCAATCCTCGGTGGCATCTTGGTATGCGGGTTCCCGAACAGTGATAGAAGTGCCTGGTGGTCGGTGATCAGCGTGAACCTTTTGCCGATTATGAAGTTGTGGAAGTGCTCACACGCCCAGACCGCTGCCAAGCTCTCCTTCTCGGCCTGGGAGTAGGCTAGTTCAGGCGTCGACAGCGCTCGGCTCGCGTATGCAATCACGTGTCTGGGGTTAACATCCGCGCCGCTGGTTTGGGCCAGGATGGCACCGAGGCCTACGGGGCTGGCATCCACTATCACCTCGGTGTGCCACAGTGGGTTGAAATACGCGAGACGGTGAGCCTCCGCAAGGGCTTGCTTGATGTCCGCAAAGGCCTGTTGGCAGGCCGGTGTCCATTCGAACGACGACTCCTTCTGCAGCAGTTTCCTCAGCGGGTCTGTGATGGAGGCGTAGTGGGGGATGTACCTCGCACAGTATCCTGCCATGCCGAGGAACGAGCGGACGTCCGCCACCTGCCGGGGCTCACCGAGGTGGGCGATCGTCTCGACCTTCTCGGGGTCAGGCATCATGCCATCCTTAGAGAAGATGTGTCCAAAGAACTTGAGTTTCGTTTTACTGAAGCGGCACTTCAAGATGTTAAGTGTGAGGCCGGCTCTCTGAAGGGCTTCGCAAGTGTCGTGTAGTGCCCTATCATGGGCTTCCTTGGACGATCCAAAGACGAGAATGTCATCGCTGTAGTTGAGAGCCCCTTTTATAGGTCGGATGATCTGGCGTATTGCTTCCTGGAAAATCTCAGCGGCCGATGAGATTCCAAAGTTCAGTCTCCGGTATCTGAAGAGCCCGTCGTGTGTCGCAAACGTGGTTATGGGCCGGGAATCAAGGTGGAGCTCCAACTGATGGTATCCTGATTTAGGTCCAGTTTTGAGAACATTTGGGCACTGTTCAGCAGCACAATCATGTCCTCGATACATGGTCCCGGGTGTCTCTCCCGTTGAATCGCCGTGTTGGCCACCCTCATGTCCACACACAACCGGATCTTTCCCCCTTCCTTGGGTACCACCACAAGGGGGGACACCCACGGCGTCGGCCCCGTCGCCGGTTCGATGATGCCGTCGCGGAGCAGTTGCTGGAGTGCCTCCGAAACTGTCTCCTGAAGGTGGAAACCAACCCTTCTGGGATGTTGCGGCACCGGTCGTACGTTGGGGTCGATGTGGAGCCTGATGGGGGGTCCCCGGAGCTTTCCTAGCCCCTCGCATAGCTTGGGGAAGGCACCCACGATGTCTTCTTGTGAGACGAGCGATTGAGTCTGAAGAGAAGCTATCGATCCTACAGCGTTCCCCGGGCTGGGGTTGGCCGCTGCGGCGGTGATTACGTCTCCCACGTTCACGTGGATCTCGATCAGCCCCAGATGCGACGCCGTGTGGTAGCTGAGGAGGCATCGACTCCTGGCGAGAGATCGTATCACGTGAATGGTCGCAACTGCTTGCCGCCCATTCAGGAGAAGGCATTGGGTGAATTGGCCCACCGTCTGTAACGGGGTGGCAGCTCCCCACTGGAAAATTCTGGAACGGGACGGATTAAGCTGTGGTGGGCACGGTATACGGTCATAGTCTTGTTCACCCATGATGTTCACTGTGGCCCCAGAGTCAATCATAAATTGAAATTGGCAATTTGCCATCTTGAGCGGGATTTGCGGGGCCTCCCTGGCCTCTTTGTTATCGAGTATAAGGTTCACAAACTCGTCGTGGTCGTATTGGTCCTGCGGTGCGTAGTAGGCCATCGCCTGGTCTTCTTGGTCGAGGGTCTCAGACCTGTAGTCTGCAGGGGGGTTGTCATATTCGTCCGTGAAATGTCTAGGCTGTTCAGCCTGGTCATACGGTGGGGCATATCCTGCCGCTTGGTATTCATCCATCGCTCGAACGTACCGCCTCTGCCCGAGGCCCTGTTGGTATGGTCTTGGCTGACTGTACTGCAGGGGCTGCGGCCGGAAGAGCATTCTGGGGGCCTCCTGGGGTCGCATCGGGGGGAAAGGTACGCCCTCCCTGCAGACGGAGTGAAAGTGTCCTTCCCTCCCGCAGTTGGTACAGCGCTGGGACAGGGCTGGGCAGGACCCCGAATGGGGGAAAGACATCCCGCAGCGGTAGCACTGTCTTTGTAGACGCGGGATGGACGTCGAAGAGGTTGTCGGCGGTCTGTATGGCTGGGGGCCCCTGTCGCCTTGACGGGGGGGCAGTATGGCGGCGACAAGTTCCCCCGTGTCTGCTTTAGGGTTGTTGGAGTGTCCCATGGCTGAGGCCTGTGCATCCACTCTCTCATGGATGCGAGCAAGTTCGCTGACCTCGGGCATGGTGAGCGGTTTTTTGAGTAGCTGTTTCTTGAGTGCGGGGGAGAGGCACCCTTCGATCACCCTCAGCCGAATGGCTTCCTCTAGTGAGAACGCGTCAAATTGGCAGTTCGCCCCTTTCACTCGTAGACGTGTGATGAATTCGTCGACCGTCTCTTGCGGGAGTTGGGTGCACTGGTTGAACAAATATCTTTCATAGTCCCGGTTGACTTCAATGATCAGCAGTTTGTCCAAAGCACCAATCAACTTGGGAAACGTATCTTGGTCTGCGGCCGGAATAGCCTTGACAACCGTTTTGATTTCCCCCCCTACCAGGTTGAGGAAAATGTCTCTCATGTTGGGGGAGTCCCCGTCGCCGGATCCTCTCACGAAATGACGAAAATCATCCATCCAGTCGGTCCACCTGGGGCCTTTGGTGGCTTGAGGAGTCATGGTGAACGGCGGGGGCAGGCGTAGTTGTATCGACTTCGCCACCCGCGGCAGTTGAGGAGAGCCCTGGCTGGACCCAGGATTGGAGGTGCTCATGGCGCCTGGGAGACGAGGCCCGCACGTGCGTAGGCAACACGTGGGGCGAGGTAGTCAGGCCTAGGGCGAGCCTACGTGCACCCGGCGCCCAGCAAAAGGGGGTCCGCCGCTTTTGCCGATTCAGGCCTCTTCTACGGCCAGGCACGTTGCGCGGAGGTGGAGCAGGAGGAGGAGGTTCGCTGGGTTGCCCACCACGAGCGGACTGCTCTAGGAGGAGGACTCCAGTGTGCGGGAGAAATCCTCGTCGCCAAATGTTGCCTAGGGATCTAGGCCCAGTGAAGGACGCACACACGGAGAGACAGGAGGAACTTCTTTATTCTTTTACAACCAAACAGGAACTGGCACTTGCTGCGCACGTGCCCCATAACCCCCTTGCCCAGTCAAAGCTCCGCCTTTCCAACGGAGGGGGCTCATGAGTGTTAACCCCTTGAGCCCCGGGTAACAGTGCAAAATCCCAAAGGGGACACCAAGGGGCAAATCACAGTGAATGACACCAAGAAGCAAAATCACAGTGCAAGACAACTAGAATCAAAATCACAGTGGGGGATACTCTGGAATAAAATCACAGCGAGGGCATCCATAAGTAAGATCACAGTTAAGCAAATTCACAATGGGGGACTGTAAAAGCAAAATCATACTAAAGGGCACTCAGCAAGGCAAAACCATACAGGGGATATCTAAGAGCCAAATAACAGTAGGCTCAAATCACAGTGGAGAACACCTATGAGAATAATCACAGTGGGTGACAACTGGAATCAAAATCACAGCAGGCGATACTCAGGAGAAAACATCACAGTAAGGGACAACCAGGAGAAAGATCACTGTAGGGCCAATTCACAGTGGGGACACGTAGGAATAATTCATATGTATATATATGGGTAGATTTTGCCAGGAACAGCAGTGGGAGGGTTTCATAGTGATGTCCTTTACCTGATGAGAGAGAAGTATGCATCATCATGGGGGGCTGGAGTGGCTGGAGTGGCTGGTCAAAGCAAGGTAATGCAACAAAGAGGCAAACAGGCATCCTGCCCAGGCATGGGTGTCCTCACTCTCTAAGCAAATGCCAACAGGCACCTCATGTGCCAATCCCTGCACGTTAATGATCCCAAACCATGAAGGGCTTATAATAAAAATCAGGGAACAGTGGATCACTAACTCTCTTTCTATGTGAGGTCCTGGGTAATCTACAAAAGAACTGCATTGCAAGTCGCAGGAGATGAACAGCTAGACTATTTATTTCTGTGGACTCAAAGAAGAGCAGACAGAGATATCTTCAGTGGTGCTATTAGATTCACCAGGGACAGAGAGCACCATTTTTCGTTTCATTGATTTGTTTTGTCAATTCCTGCTCCTTGTTCCCACTAGTTCAAACATATCTTTGTTCTTTTTATCCGATCAATATATTTTATATACTATGTGTAAACACATTTTATTTTATTTTTTCTGTCTGGACCATCCATCATTTTATAATGTTTTTATTGGCATTCTCTTTATCACTGCCCATCCACCCTTCTGATGGAGAGTCTTGTGTTAGGCTGCATGATATAGAGGGGGAGGTTTCTTGGTGTCTTTAAGAAGCTTTTTGCTCAGCCACGGTAAATGTTAACTTTCTCTTGTGTTTAGGGTTGATATGATGGTTTTCTAATTAGTGTGAGAGTGGGAGTGTATTTCTTAATTAAATAAATATGTATGCACATGAACGTAAGTAACACAATGAGGGTGGGTGTTCCTACTATAAACTATCAAGCTGTGTCCCCTGTGGGGTTACTGGTCTATGGTCATAGGCCCTTATCCAATGGATTCAGCCGGCTTGCACCAGTGTGAATCATAGACTGCTGTACAGCCCCATAGGTGGTGGACAGATGCCTCTCTGATGATTCTGCAGAACCAGAAGGACTTTCCCAGAAATGATCTCCACCACCTTGTGGGCTATGTCACACTGGAACTGTGTCATGTCTTCCATGGGCGTAAATGAAGGACTACTGGGTTCCTGAATGGGGCTATTGTTTTTGCAAAGGCAGGCCATGCATCCCAGGAGGCCTTGCAGGTGGGTTCATTGAAAGTGAAGTGCCTGGAGGGCGGGTTACATTAGTTAGGTTGGGTTGATGGGGATGAAATGCTGTTTTTTCCTTAATTTGCAAGGCAATGAAGAAATAAGATCTGTTTGCCACCTTATGAATTAAAGAGTGTGACTTATTTCTTCCACAGCAGCTCTTATGTCTGATATCGTGAGGGTAGTTAACCTTTCATAGTCTCAAATCTCAGGGTTGCACATTTGAGGATCATTGGAGAAAGATGTCTCACCTTCTACCAAGTCACCAAATCACAACTCCTCCATCCCACGTTTCTGGATTCTCTCTTGATTTAATCTTTTCTACACTCCCTTCTGCTTTTACAGTTTCTGCACTTCCAGATCTTTCTTCTGATCATTTATTGTTCTCCTTTTATGTCTCTGCTCCTCCTTCAACCTCTTTCTGTCCTTCTGTGTCTTCCTCTTGCTAGCATCATGATCTTCCATCTTTCAACAGAAGCATATTTCTTGGTTCCATCTCTTGCTTTCCTCTTTTCCTTGCCTTGCTAATCTTTAGGCTGATTCTGCTGCTTCTAATCCTTCGTCTGGTCTTAGTCTTCCTTTAAATACAGTTCCTCAAACATTTCTCACCTTAGCTTATTCCTCATCAGTCTTGGATTACCCCTATACTTTGTTCGCTCTGTTGCTATCTTCACTGTGCTAAGCAGCGTTGGAGGAAGTCTAAACTTTTGGTTGCGCTTTGTTATCTATCTTCAGCTCATGCATCGTATGACATGTCTCTCTTTCTGGCTAAAAAACCTCTTAACTGAATCATGTCCACCTTCTCCTGATCCATCACTCGCTTTATCTCTTTCTGCTAATTATTACACCTTTACTTTACTAAAAGGTTTTTCCGTTTTTCTTTTTGCTGTTGCATCCTCTGCTTTGCCTTCTGAGCTGAGCTCAACTGAATTCTCCTCCATCTGTTGCTTTGTCTACTTTCTCTTCCCTATCTAACTCTGACACAGCCAGCCTTTTATTACATGCTCATACTACTGACACTCCCTCTGACCTACTTCCTTCTTTTCTCATTCCTTTGGTTTACCTTTTCTCGCCTTTCCTTTTGTTAGCAATATTTCTTTATGGATTAGTAACTTCCATTTGAGATTAATAATGCTATTATTGTACCTATTCTGAAGAAACCTTTTCTTGATTGTCCAATTTCCTCAAACGTCCCTCCTATTTCTCTTCCCCCTTTTCTTTTCACTGTATTGTGTGGCACATATGACTTCCTGTATTGATAGCCATTCTCTCTTGCCTTTGAACCAATCTGGTTTCACATCTTTTCACTCTATCAAAACCGCTCTGCTCTATGTTTCTAGTTCTTTTTTGTAAACATGTTTCTTCTTGTCTTACTCAATCGTTTAGCTTTTGAAATAATAGATTACTCTATTCTCTTCAACACTTTCTTCCTTGGGATGTGCAGGTTCTGGCCTTCAACGGTGTTGTTGCAATCTCTGTGAGGATCTATTCTGTCTTCTTGTGTGGCCAACACTTGTCTGTGCTCCCTCCTAATTACAGGGTCACTCAAGGTTCTGTCCTTGTTCTCCTTCTGTTTTCTCTGTATACAATTTCCATTTTGGCTATTATTTCTTCTTTCTACTCTTTTAGCTTATCTTCTGGACATCCAGTCTTGGATAACCACACACACCTTCCATCCAAATTCTTCTAAAACAGATGATCTATTTTCCCCAGCCTCTTCACTTTCTTTGTCCACTAGTCTGGTCTGTTTTGTTCCCCCTTCTCCTTCTCAGCTTCCCCTTTCTGCTCAAAATCTTAGGGTTATTTTTTATTCCTCTCTTTCTTTCTCTTCTCATATTTCGAACATTGCTAATTCCTGTTGCTTTTATCTTTATAAAATTCAGAGCATGCTGTGTTCTATCTTTTCAAGCTTCCAATATTCTTGTCTATTAGTTACATGTTATTATTGTGACATCTTTTTCTGTAATCTTGATTAATCTCCCAGCCCACCTGCTGGTTCCTCTTCATTCTATCCTAAGTTCCTTTGTTGGTGTGCTCTTTCGTCTCTGCCCATAGGACTCTGTTTCTACTGCGTTTGCTTCTCTTTACGGGTTTCCCTTTGATTCCTGATTATTATTCCATTTTCTTTATATCATATAGGACTTTCCACTTCTTGGTCTAATTTGATCATTGTATAAAATTATTTGTTTTGTATTTCCTTTTTCTCTTGTGCACCGCTCTAGCAAACACACTATGAAAGCTTAATAAAATACAAATACAAGTGAATGAAGGTATATTTTCAACAGTCCTTCCTAACATTACTACAATTATTTGGAAGGAGGTAGCTAAGTTTTATTTGGGTACATGACAAGCTTTGACTATGTTTCAGGGAGGAATTTTAATTGATAACAATAGATTTCGTGGTCGATGCCCTCTAACAAGTTCTGTTTTATTTTTGGGGCTCTTCACCGGCTAACAAGTTCAGTTTGAGTTGAGTTTTTAAGAGTTCAGCTTATGACCTGGAACAAGAGAACTCCATTGAAGCGGTGCAAGTGGAGAGAAGGTTCAGAAGTAGAAAGAGGAATATGGGATGCCGGGAATGCAAGAACTTTGGAGAAAGCAGGATCGCAGGAAAAGTAAAGAGAAATACAGTCAGTGAAGCATTGGGGGATGGAACCATTAATAGATCTAAAGAAAAGAAGCAGGCACTTGAAGAAAGAGAGAGAATTTGCATGGAGAACCATCTAATGTGGCATCCGGAAGTAGAGGTGGTGGAGAAACTAATTAGGTTAAATACGATGCATGCGGCGAAGTTGAGAACTTTGTTCGGGGGGAGGATTATAGGGCAAGAAGAAGATGAAGGCTAAAAAATGTGTCTAGTTTGCTGAGCATGAGGACACTGGTCAGTGATTTAGCTGAGTGGTAGGAGAGGTGGGGCCGTTTCTAGCAGAAGTGTCTGTGGTCACAGTAAACTATTGGGGTATGATGACGCTCACAAAAAAGGACAAGGTCAGGAGGGAAAGAGATGTGTGATGGGACATGTGATCTTGGGGTTGGCATTGGGGCAGGAAAAAAGAGGGTTTCTGTTTTTGAGGAGTTCAGCATCCTGTAGCCATCCAGTGTCTGAAACAGCTGGGAATACGTTGCGAGATGGATGGGCTGAATGAGTAAAAGGTGCAAAAGAACTGGGTGTCGTCAGGAAAGAGGTGGTTGTGAAAGCAAAGGGTGAGCTGTGTTTTCTCAGGGATAGGCAGTATAGGGATAGAGGAGTGGTGTGAGCACCGACCCTTGAGGGACACCCACTGGAAAGGGTGAGAGAAAAGAAATATTAGTGTTGCATGAAATAGAAAAGGAGCAGTTGAAGAGGTAGTCGAGTATGGCATGCTTAAAGCCAAGGGAAGAAAATCACCCATCTGAGCTAGTAATGTTACATCGCAAAAATAGTAAATCTTTGTGACTCACAAATAGTGATTGTTTAACCTACATTTAACATGAGGGATTCATAAACATTTGTAATGCCGTGCAAAAGAGGTGCTTTTGGTGCATTGCAATTCTTTGCTAACTGCGAAAAAAGTTCTGTGATGTTTTTTGATGACATCATCCATCACCAAGAGTGGTGAAAAGTCTGCAAGAGAGTGAGAGGAGCGGCGGAGCGATAGAGAGCAGATGAGAGAAGATGCTTACAAGTCCTAGAAGAAAACACAAAGTATCAGAAGTGTAGAACACTCAAAAAAGTAAAGGGGAAATTACCAATATCTTCTGCAGAAGGGGCAGTTAAAGCACCAGAGCAGTAGAGAGAGTGCAAAGAACCTTTCTCAGAGGAGAAATTGACAATCCTTGCAGAGAGCGTGCCATCAGAAAATGGCATGTTTGGGGAGTGTTCCCACAATGTGCCTAAGTCTGTGAAAAAGAAATATATGTCAGCACATCCATGACCAAGTGAATGCTGTGGGTGACAAACACTGCACAAATAACGATCTAAAAAAGTGGTGGTATGATGTACGTCTGCATACCAAGGAAATACTCACAGAACATCACGGTGCATCACACAGAACTGCAGGAGGACCAAGCAAGGTCAAAACATCTTAACCTTGCGAGGAGCTAAAAGTGAGTACACTTTGGCCAGAAGCAGTGGAAGGACTCCCAGGAGAGGACACATCTATAGAGGAATAAATAGGATCATGCCATAAAGAACAAGGTGAGCCCACCTTGCAAACACACTATGATTATATGACAAGGACAGTAGATAGATGTCAACTGGGTAATGTTCAAAGCCTACTTACATATATCTGTTAGCAAGTATATCCATCTTTAATGGACTATGTTACTGTTCTGCATGCTTATCTCATTGAAGTCAAGGGATGGCAAACAGATATTAACAGGGCAAAAGAATTCCAAGATGGCAAACTACCTAAAGGAGAGAGTGAGTCACCAGAATTGCACTTAGCCATATGGCGCAATCCATTCTGGGACATATAGGGCCTCATTACAATGTTGGCGGCAGCGGAATGAACGGTGCCGGTAAGAGACCGGCACCGTTCATTCTGGGCTGCCACATTTCGAGGTCTGCAGCGGGTCCCACTCTGGACGCCTGATCAGACGTGCAGAGCAGGACCCGCTAGCAGACCAGGATGCTAACAACGGGCCCATCATTAACAGGCCTGTTGTTAGCATCCTCCCCGTTCCCATTGAGCCCTATAGGGACTCAAATGGGAATGGGGATGTACCTGGTCCGCGTCCCGTGAAAGGGAATTACCGGGCCATCCAGGGTCGGAATGTCCCGGTAAGTCCTCTTTTGCGGGACCCGGACCCGGTACCCGGTTTGGGGGTAGCCATGCCGCTAAAAACGGCATGGCTACGTCCAAACTCGTAATGAGGCCCATAGTCTTAAAGTGGGCAATCAAATCACTAGCCATCTCAGTATGTGGAACGCTGACATGTGGACATGAGAGGCTGCCGAAATGCACACACACATTACATGTGGCAAATTGGCAGAAGAGAATTCTTGATATGTATGAGGAATGTAGGAGTATATGGAGAGTATGCTTTTTGAGTCAGCAAGGCTCCACACTGCGGCCACAAACCATTCAGACTTGTCAACAATTATGTGAGTGATCCATATATATGTGCAATAACCCACCGCCTTGCGCTGTCTCTTAATGACAGTTATGAGGACACCACAAGGTTCTGAATGATGATGACAGTCACCCTCAAAAAGGAGGTCATAACACTTCATAATCCTCAATCACATCCGTGATAGGAGAGAAAACCATACTATTACCCAGTCAGATGCAGACACTGCCTCTCTAAAATGGTTTCCAATATTTTTTATGAGAAATTAGCCTTCATAGGAATTCTTAGTATTTCCCAACTTCCGCTGTCTCCAACTGTCTGAAGCCTAGGCCGTCTCCTGCTATCTGGCCGCCTCAGATCTGGGTATTTCACTACTGCCTGCCACTCCCTGAAACCTAGGCTTCTCCCGCTGTCTGGCCACCTAAACTCCAGGTATTTACTACTGCCTGCCTCTCCCTGAAACCTAGGCCTTCTCCTGCTATTCCAGCTGCCTCAGATCTCGGTATTACACTACTGCCTACCACTCTCTGAATCCTAGGCCTTCCTCCAGCTATCAAGGGGTCTCTAATCTAGCTATTCAAACTACCACCTACGACCGCTTGAAACACGGGCCCCTCTCTCGCCGTTTAGGTCCTCAATTGAGGCGCTAAGTACTGCGTGCCATTCTCTATTATAACATTGGTGAAACCCTGGTCCCACCATCTTGTTGACCATAACTCTAAGAACTCCAACGATAGCTACCTCAACTGAATCCTAGACCGCCTGACAACCAAACACCCAATACTCCCCCCTCGGACAGTGCACCTTTAGGAAAACACCTAACCCGCTGACAGAAGGATAGACAGCACTTGAATCACCCAGGCATATCAGCATTAGAGGAAACAACAATACTATCCTAGCACAAGATATTACAGACACCCACCTGCCCTGTCAACTCAGCACCAAAAATCAAAATGCCCCGATGCAGAAATGGACACTGAGAAAGAGAACAGGATCTTGCAGCAATGAACACGGATACACAAACCCAACCGCCCCCAGTGGAAGTGAAGTGAAACGCAGAAAACACCCCGTCAAACACTGCTACCACCAGAACAAACATCGTAAGAGAAAAATTCTTATATCTTACACCATACCTTGCGCAAACACAGAGCCTCGAGACCACAACGACACAGACACCTTGAGACAAGCAAAAAATCTCCCTAAACAATTGGAAAAAAGACGGGAGTACCAGGAAGAGAGTGGGAAGACTCCAACCCCCTCACCCCATACATCACAAGAAGAGAAGGGCACTATCGATACCCAAAACATACCATACAGGATGACCAAACTTTAGTAATAAACATCCCAAACACCAACCTAACAGACTGTTTCAATGAAGAAGAAGCCTTCGCTGATCTCCAACCAATCGGCACCACTAGTAAGCACCGCGATTCAATAGCCAAGCGATCAATCTAGCAGACCGCCTCAATGAAGACGCATCCTTCCTTGATCTTCAAACTATCAATCTAGCAGACCGCTTCAATGAAGAAGCAGCCTTTGCTGATCTTCATCCAATCAACGTCAATACAGAAGCACCACGATTGAACAACTACAAACCAAAACAAGGAACAACCAATAAACAAAACCATGCCAAAAAGATCCACTGCAATTTAACCAATGCAAGGTCAATGTACAAACATGCCACCGAAATATACCACCAACTATGTGACAGAGAAATCGACATCCTATTTGTAACTGAAACATGGCTGGATGACAATTACAAGATCACCCTCAACAACTGCTTGTCTGAAAACTTCAAATGCGTCCCAGCAACAAGGAAAACCAAAAGAGGTGGGGGACTGGCAGTCATCCACAAGCAACAGCTGGCTATCAAACTGGAAGACCCATTAAACATCAATAAATGTGAATCCTTAATCCTACGCCTATCAGTAAATCTCAAAACAAACCTGAAATTCATACTGATATACAGACCGCCAACCTATGACGCAACTTTCGTAGATGCCTTCACGGAAGCAATCACCTTCCTAGCCATCGAGCATAATCATCTGATTGTCCTCAGAGATTTCAACATCTGGTTCGATGAAGAAAGCACAACCACACAAAAATCTCTGACCAGCCAACTAGCAGCAATGAATCCACAACAACTAGTCAAAGGAGCAACCCACTCAGCAGGGCATACACTTGACACAATATATGTCAATAAAAAACTCATTACCACGGCACTCACAATTCAAATACTCTGGAGCAACCATCTCATCATTCCCTTTGAAATCACACTGACCAATCCAATAAACCAGCAACAAGACAAACCACCAATCACCATGAAAAGAAATTGGAGAACCATCAAAAACGCCAACCTAACTGAACTTCTGGAGCTCAGCAAACCACAAGCAACAAGTATGGAAGAAGCAGGCCTGGACAAGAAAGTAGCTCTACTCCACAACTGGATCATAACAACGATCGACAAAATCGCCAAAGAAAAACCTTTCACTCCTTCACGTAAAAGAGCAACGGCAAAACAGTTCACCCCACTACTCAGCACCATGAAAAGAAAAAAACAAAAACTGGAACTAGAATGGAGGACAAAAAATGACACTGGAAATAAATTGAAATTTCAACAGCACATCCGCTTATTTAAAAAAGAAATACAAAAAGCAAAAAGGAAATACTACGACACCGAATCTTCAAAGCACCAAACACCCAAAAAGAACTCTTCAAAATCCTAAATGAAATACAAATCTATCTGGATGCAACAACACGCCAATGCAATCAGTAAAACTATGCAATGACCTGGCAGACCACTTCAAAAACAAAATCATTACCATCCAACAAACCATACAAAACAGACGATGCGATTGGACTACGGAAACCTCCTACCCTTACGATGAACACCCGAACAAACTACGAAGCTTCCCCGAAATATCAATTGAGTCTTTAGTCAAACTGGTAAATCAAAGCAACAAAACAGGTTCTTTGGATTATCCCTGCCCCCCCCCGATATATATACGAATCAATCTTCAAACAAGGAACCACCATGGAATACCAAAGGAATGTCCTCAATCTTTCGATCTCAACAGTGAAAGTGCCACACTCCTTCAAATCAGCGTACATCGGGCTGCTACTCAAAGATACAGCAGGAAATGTAGAGGACCTATCCAACTAAAGACCCATCTCCAACATCCCGTATACAGCAAAACTGCTCAAAATGTACATATACAAACAAAAACAAGAATTTATAGAAGAACACTGCCTACTAGACCAGGCACAAGTTGGTTTCAGACCAATGAGAGAAACGGAATCAGCTCTTCTCTCAATATGGGATGACCTAAAACCAAACGCAGACTTAGACAACAGTACTGCCTTGATACTCCTAGATCTCTCTGCGGCATTCGACACAGTTAACCACGACATCCTCATCGCAAGACTAGAAAGATTAGGAATAACAGACACCACCCTACTATGGATCAAATCCTTCCTAACAAACAGAACAGAAACCATATGGATGAAACCTTTCAAATCCAACCCAAGAGAATCCACATGCAGAGTACCACAAGGATCATCCTTCTCCCCTTTATAATTCAACATATACCTATCTCTACTTATCAAAATCATCAAAAGACACAGCCTCACTTGCTACAACTATACTGATGATGCACAAATAGTCTTCAAAATACAAGGCACTCAAGAAGAAAACTCAACATTAGAGAACTTTTTTTGCCTTTGTGATGTATTCAACTGGATGAACTTGAACTACCTCAAAATGAACCCAGGCAAAACAGAAATAATGATCATCACAAAACAGGGAGGAGACAAGAACAACATCCCTTGGCCAAGGGAACTCGGTACAACCACAGCCACATTGTCGACTGTAAAAACCCTGGGGGTCCTGATGGACAACAAACTTACTCAAGAGCCACAAGTAAACGCTCTACTCAAGAAATGCTTCTTTCTCCTGTGAGCGGCAAAAATGATCCTACCGTACCTGTCATTCGCCAACAAAACAATTACCATCATCGCTCTCGTCATGTCCAGAGTAGATTACGCCAATAGCCTTTACCTCGGTATGCCTGAACTACTCTTAAAAAAACTACAACACATACAAAATGCAGCGGCAACATTGCTGCTCAAACTACCCCAGAGAGAACACATCACACCTGCGCTTAAAACACGACTCTGGCTACCAATAAAACAACAAATCAAATTCAAATCAATGTGCATCACGCACACAGCAATCCACAACCAAGGCGCAGAGTTCCTGAGAGACACATTACACCTACATCACCCAACAAGAACGCTCAGATCATCAACAACATCTGCCTAGAACCGAAAACCTACAACAAAAGAAAACTCAGAGCTCTTCTTTCTCTCACCTCACACCGAAAACTTGGAATGACTTACCAAAGAACATACGTAACACAAGAAACCATCTACTATTCAGGAAACTGCTCAAATACTGGCTCTTCACTGCATAACTAGAAGAACGCCCACAGGGGCAAACAAATAATTGATACAATGTTGAGTGAAGACACTGTTCCTGGACCTGACTAAGCAATCAACTACAACAGAATCTAAGGAAGACACTCTATGACATACCACTACAAACTGAGATACAACTACGATAGGATGACACTAAACACTGAATACATTGTCAGACCAAGATGGAAGGACGAGGACGATTCAACATTAACACCCCGAACCCTGAATTACACTCAAACTCTAACAGCCAAAATAGACAGCGAGGGAATAGGGAGCAGCCAATCCACAGCACAAACACCAGAGGGGGGACCAGACATTCTCAATCCCACTATACTAAGTTCAATACAATACAGTGTACTGAGGAGCGGGGTTTCACTGACGGGCCCATAGATCAGTGCGCACCCTCTAGTACCTATAAGACAAGATAGCTGCACCAAGTGAGGACTGGGGGTGCAGGATTCAATTACTCCAACACGACTCAATAATGAGGACTCAGTGATTTTGCAAAGGGAAGTCAGTTTAATGATAAGTACATCAAACAGAGAAACAAATGGAAATCAGCAGCATTGCGATCACCTGTCTCGCTCCAACTTCCCCGAACCTCCGTCGAACAGCAGTAGTTATAGGCAAAACTCATCATCACTGACATCTAATTCTATAAAAGCTCGACATGCAATACAATTGGTTAGGAAAGGTAATTTAAGTATAGATGCTATATCTGTATATGATAATACAGCATGCAGATTGGATAACTCTTATCGGGTGGGCGTCTATGCCCATCCCACAACATCACACGTGATTGACGTCACTACAAGTACGACGTCTTATCGGTTCTACTATCTATAGGACTCCAGATAACTTGGTCCATTGTGATTGGGCAGGTTACACCCCTAGACATAAATCCCCATTTTAATTAGCAGCATGCAGAATGGACACCCATGTGCCTGGTGTCCCAGGTTTCACCCTGCCTCCCTTCCATCAATCAGTATTTTAGGGCTAGGTGCCCATTAGTTGGCTGGGTATGGCCTCGAAACTGTAGCCTCTTATCAGGAAAGGTTATGGCCTCCTCGGGTCCTGGATGACATCAGGCGGTGGTACTTCTTTGCGCCTGGCTGGTCACGTGTTAGTTCACCATGAATCTGCTTCAGTTTCCAGCTCTTAGTGTATTTAATTCTGTATCGGCCTCACCACCTGCATGGGCCCCCCTTATCTTGACCTTCATGGGGCAGGCTGGTATGCTCTGAAGTTTGCGTCTTGTTATCTGACGCTCTCCTCCCTTCCTCCGGATAACCTCGATTTCCTAGGCATGAGCCGCTCTTTGTTCAGTTTCGATTCCGCTCCTTCTCCTGCCTCTGGCTGGGTTACGAAACTTGGCCTGTCAGGCCTCTGGCAGCCTGGGTACATTTCTGCTTTTACAAAATGGAGTCACACTTGCATAATGTATCTTATTGAGGTAGATATATAGTTGGCGCTTGCCGCTCTAATCTTCTACTAAGCATTGCAAGCAGTATTGTTTCTTTAGCCTCTTGCGTTCCAAGCCTATTTACACACGTTTAACGGGTTGGTTGCTTCCATCATGTCTCGTAGCAACGTTTCCTTATGTTTGTCTTCGATAGCCGCTTTTGTCTGTTCAGGCTCTTGTGTCATTTCCACAGGCCTTCCATTAGGGCTCTTTGGGTCTCTTCATGGACCGTCTGTAGGTACTCTTCGTTTCGTATCAGCAGCTGGTACGGCTGTCTGATAGGGTATCGTGCTGCCCATGGTTGTCTGGTTATGGGCGCTTCAACAGGTATGGATCTTCTGATGTATACTGGGCAGAGTCCCAGTGCAGCTCTTTGTTGATTCATTTGCTCCTCATACGTCACACACCTTGGCGAGTACGCTCCTGGTACCTCAAACTGAGGGGATGGGGTGCAGGCCATGTCTGGGACCTCCTCTACACTCCCCCCTCTGGTCAGTTCATCAACCACTTCTGCAACCTCTTTTGTATTTATTTCTTTTGATTCTTCGGTGTCATGTTCATCGTCTTCAGGGTTTGTACATGATGGTGTGAATGTGTGAGTCTTTGGAGTCCATATTTTTATCACCCCTTTCAAACTCCCTGCTGTTTTCACATGTTCATCTTTATTCCATGTCATTAGCTGACATTGTCCATTTGGACTGCAGTAGATCCATTTCCCTTCATATCTTCTTTGTTTCTTAGGATATGTGAACTTTGTTCCTTCTGGTGCAAATTTGCTGGCTTTCACAAAGTCTCTTATTTCTTCATCAGTCAGGTCTCTGGGCTTCCACCCTGGCTTGACATCAACCATTACTTTCATCCCTATGGCTTTCTT
Organism: Ambystoma mexicanum; assembly: GCF_040938575.1. Lineage (NCBI taxonomy): Eukaryota > Metazoa > Chordata > Amphibia > Caudata > Ambystomatidae > Ambystoma > Ambystoma mexicanum. The sequence goes on from NC_090937.1 coordinate 437,408,168, forward strand.
TGCAGTTTTCTGGCACTGTGTAATGATTATCTTGATAACACAGAATCCTAGCAGTACCATTGCTAGTAAAGCTCCCAGAAACTTGAATATATCTGCCATCCATTGTGGGACCCATGAGAACAGGGCTCCAAACCAGCTGTCATCGTCCACTTCATCACTTTCATCGATCATCTGGTTCTTCAAGTTTGTCAAAATACTTATGGCCTCTGTTAAGTTTCCATTTTCTTCATCGTGTGATGGCACAAATGTGCAACATGATTCTCCGATTTTCGCACAAACACCTCCATCCATTGCTGTGATCATGTCAAGCACATATCTGTTTTGGAGAGTCATCAGTCTGATTGCTCTCAGCTCTTCTTTGAACGCGTTAAATCCTTTTATAGTGGTATTGATGGTCTGTAATAACTCCCATCTGGTTATCTGCAACCATTTAGCATTCACTCTAATTTGGATGTGGGGCAGGAGTAGTGTTGTGAATACTGTTGAGGTGAGGCTAAACAGTCTGTGCTTGTACGGGATTGCATGGAATGCTTCTTCTGATTTGGTAGAAAAGTAATTTTCTCTCTTCATTCTGGATTCCAGTTCCACAGATCTCCTTCTTCTTAGATGTGCATCTGCTTTTGGGAAACTGTCCGGCTTTAGGTCATTCTTAGGGACTACAAGCGCGGGAACGTGGACGTTCACCAGTGTGCACATGCCTCCCCAGTTTTTCGACAGCCTTATGTATGCCTTGGATCCACACGCCCAGTAATGGTCCATAATAACTGCGGTTCCTTGTGTCATTCCTGGAGCTTCAAAGATTTGTCCGCAGTTTAGATTCTCTCCCATCTTCCTTGTGCCATTGTTTCTGAAGCATAGTTTCAGGCTCTCCAGTGGCACTATCTGCAGAGGTCCCCCTCTATCTTCGACCCCTGTTAGTAACTTTACTAGCTTTGGCCATAGGGGTTTGCACAGTTTTTGAGAGTTTTCTATTGCTTCCTTGCAGGCTCCAAGGACCATCCAAGCTCGGCAGACCACTACTCCTTCTTCCCATCCATTTGGGGAAACCACTGTTCCCCAGATCTGCATTTGGCCTCTGTTCTTCCAAATTTGTGACTCTTCTGCATTCTTTCCTTGAATGTTCATCTCGGGTTTGTCACCCATCGTGTTCCTGATCCTTTGACATCAGGATTCTCGTATCGGATCACGTGATTCCTGGTGTGCGCCCTGTTTCTTGTTTTAGTGTCCTGGACGTAGCCATCTTCGTCTGGGTAGTCCTTTTCGGTGGCCCATATCAGTGAAGCTTCTCTTCCCATAAAATGTCCTCTGGTGTTGCACATTGCTACATGTGACATACAGTGTGCTATGGGGACATCAATTTCTACAGCCACGAAGATCTTGGATTTGCCCATGCTGTACAGCAGGAGAGCACAGACTATGCTTTCTCCTTCTGACTGCCGTCGTCCTACTTCCTTCATGTGCTGGTACCATATGTTGTTTCCGAGATGGGCTGTGCTGTCCAGGTAATCATTGAGTTCATTGTTGTCTTCATGTGGGTTTCTCTTAATCCTCAATGTACTTTTGTAGTTAGCTATAACCACATCTCTACATGCGTCTGTATGACTCTTTCTTGTTGGAGGATTCTTGGGCATGCTTGTTAACGGAGCGGGTTTCATTATCTGTATCGCTGTGGTAGGAGAAGGTTTTTCATTTCTCTTCCTTTCCTTTTGTAAATTTTCATCGAGGTTCTCTGGCTGCCATTGGCTCACCAACTCCCCAACGTGTGGCTGTGTCGTAGATCTGGTGCTTGTTAGCAGTGTTCGAGCTGGCGTGCTCGTTATTACAGACTCTGTAGTTCTATTTTTCAGCTCCTCATGCAGTTTCTTTGCTCTGACTATGAATGGGAACAAATAATCTATTAGTGCTTGCATTTTCTCTGTGAGTTCCTTTGTGGCTATTTCTGTTCTTTTGAGGGATTTTGCTATGCCCTCTCTCTTGGGTTTCTCACTTGACTTCTCTTGGTTACTTCCACTATGTTCTGGAACTGATTGTTCAGCAGAGTGTCTCCCTTTCTCTGCAGCCTTCTTTGGAGGCCCTGTAGCCATTGACACTTGCCCTTGTCTGTGTGCATCCTGTATGTGGGTGCGTGCAGTGGTCAGTGCCGTGTCTTCATTCATTCCGTGCTGACCCTGTCTCCAGCTTTTCTCTTCATTTGTTACCTCAAATGTGTCTAAATCACTGCTAATTCCATTTAATTTTAGTTTGTTAATTTTACCATCAGGTTTGCTTGGGACTGGAATGACTATATAGGGTCTGGGTGCTTTCGTAGGCCCCAGAAGTTCATTATCTGGTGGTTGCACTGAGATTGGGACACTTCGTGCACCAATAAAGAAAGCAGTTCTGATTGTTAATGACAGAAAAACAATAATAATTACTATACATATGCATATTATCGTTCGGAAAGACAATTTGCAACATTTTCCTCCAGGGAAGTGGGGGCGCCCTTCTGCTGGGGGTAAAACCAAGTTACTGTTCTGGGCCCCCATTTCGAACGAGTTCATAGTCAGTTATTTATTCCTCTTCTTGCACTGATCTCGTAGTTCAAGAGTTCATTACTATTAAAGTGACGAGTGTTTTACAAATGTCCCCCCTCTTGTGGGTGCTGTCGGTGATCTCTGGGTATGCAGTACAGTTCCTTTTGCTAGACTATGGAAAAGGGTTAGGCTAGCAACTTTGGTATATCACATTCATAATACATATTTACAGTAGGTAAAAACCCAGTGCATTTCTCAACTTTCCCTTGGTCCTGGAATCTGTTCAATGAGAAGGAATGAAAAGATGGAACTGCTAAAAATCACACAAAAATAAAAAGTTGTAAAAATAAAATTAAAATAAAAATAAAAGTGAACATAAAAATAAAAATACGGAAAAATAGAGGAAAAAGTAAAAAGAAAAACAGGATGTATAGTTCTTGTCTCTGCTCTCCTCGATCGGTCCTGTGGCGGAAAATTGAAGAACTGTGTCTCGGTCCTCGGTTTGTCCCAAAGCGAAAATGACGAACTGTGTCTCTTTCTCCTGGATCTGTCCTACGGAGGAATGTTTCACTGGAATCTCCTCAGAAGTCAATGGACATTAGTGTTTTTAATCTGAGCTATAATGACATGCAAGAGCATATTTAGCTGAGTACTCTTCACTGGATCTCCGAGAAATGTGAGTACGTCAACATTGGTTGGTCTATCCACTAGTTATGGAAAGTTCTCAATGAGGTGAAAGAAGACATGGTATGCATATCTGCTGTCTTCTGGTGACAACGACATTCGTCCTGTTTTTCTGGTTTCTAGATCATAGGCCTTTCTTGTGACGTGAACAGTCTTTACACTTTCCTGCTGCGTGGATTGCGACCACGTAATTTAGCTTGCTCCACACTTGGTTCAGGTATTAATTGTTTCTTGGATCTCTGATGAATGTTAGGGTATCTGTGGTTTTCCCTATGAGTCCTGGGCATTCCTCTATGATGCGAAAGAAAAGTGTGTATGTCAGCTCATCAATGATCACTTGTGGTCGAAGCATCTGTGTCCTTATCACCGTACTCGGGCAGTACAATGAAGGCTTCTGTGATGACAGTCAGTAGTTGCCAGATTATTTTCTTGTTGGCTGGATCTTGGACAAAGTCTGTGATACTGGGAACTCTCCCTACAAGCGATGGATATGTCTCTAGCACTAACTAAAACAGGACAGCACATCTCTTGTAATGTTCCTGTTGGGGGATGTCATACGTTCTGCAAACCAAAGTCTGGGTGTTGGTTGATTCAGGTGACTGTGTGATGTTCTTAACCTTTGCTCTTAGTTCATCAAAGTCTTGTTTACTAATAATGCTTGGATATGGCTTGATTCAAAAGTTCGTATCATCAGTGTGTTGTGGCTTAGATGTGCGATTCTCTTCTTCACCCTGCGACTAGAATGCACAGAGTGTTCGTTATGTCCTTATCCCCCTTTGCTTGGAGAAACTGTCCAGTTTTATGCCACAACTTGCATTCGGGTTCTTTGTCTTGATTTTCCTGCTCATGCATCCTTCTTCCTCGTCATAGCTCTCGTCTGAACGTGCTGAGGTTCTTCCCCGTTGTCTGTAGGTCCTTCGCGGTTAGATGTAGCCTGGGGGCTCTCGGCGGAAGGGGTGCAGTCCTCTACGATGAAAGGGCCATTGAATCGTGGCTCATCCCACCTCTTCCTGGTAAAGTTCCTTAAGAGCACATTGTCACCAGGGAAGACGAGGGGCGCATGTAGACTTTGCGCGGTGTCTGCTACAGCACTTCCTGATGTGTTTTGTGCTGCGCTGTCCCCTTTTTGCTGTCGCTGCAGCTGGCATGAAATGACAGAGGCGCTGGATGTCATACAGCTGAGGTACTCCTGCATCTCTGTTCCCAGAACCTCTCTAGTCGGCTGGACATCACATCTAGCTCTATCTCGGGGGTAAGAGGGGTCCTCATCCTTCTGCCTGTGACTATCATGTGCGGCGTGAGATGATGGTCGGAGCCTGGTTGGTTCCGAAGTGCATACAATGCCAGTGGTAGACAGTGCGCCCATCCCTTTTTTAATTTGAGCTTCAACTTGGCTATTCTCTCCTTTAACAGGCCGTTGAGCCATTCACATACCCATTCCCCTCCGGGTGATACGCCGACAAGAACTTGTGCTTTATACCAAGCAACAAGCTAATCTGTTCAAAAACTGAATTTACAAAGTGGGCCCCATTATCTGATCTCATTACCTCGCACACCCCCCATCTAGGGAACACTTACCTCACCAGAAACTTGGCAGCACAGGTAGCGTTGGGGTGTGTACAGGGACCTGCTTCTATCCATCTAGAGAATGGACACACCACCACAATTAAATACCTGTACCCATTGCACACTTGAATCATATCGACATAATCGATGCGTAAGTGCTGAAATCGTCCATTTGGCCTGGGATAACTCCTCTAACTACTTTTAGTGTGTGCCCAGCGGTGAATTGCTGGCAGATTATGCAGTTCACCATGAAAAATGCAACATGATCCGCTAAATTCGGCGTGAACCAGTCTTCTGCGAGCGTTGCAGCTAGATTTTCTTTTGACATGTGGATGGGGTAGTGCAGTTGTTCTAATGCTACCTTTCGCAGGGCGACAGGCATCACTGGTTTACCAGTGCTGTCTTGCCTCCACAACCCGTCAGAGGCGTTTAAGGAACACCCTCAACACTTCCACAAATTTTTCTCCTCCTGAGGTGCCTCCCCTTGGAGTTCCATTAGCTGAGTCTGCCCCATGTTACTATAGGCCTCAGGTGTGGCTCGTGCTACCATCATCCTCTCATGAGTACATGCCACCTCCCCATCCATGATTGTTTCACTTTTGGATGCCATTCGCTTGGCTTCCGTGTCCGCTTCATGGTTTCCACGTGACACGAAATCTGTCCCCTTGGTGTGGTTGGCGCATTTCACGACCGCTATGCCCACTGGGAGCTGTAGTGCTTTTATCAACCTGTCTAATAAGGCTGCGTGTTGCACTGGTGTGCCGTCCGCTCGGAGGTAGCCCCTCCTTTTCCAGCACACTAGACATGCATGTACTGTGGACGTCACATAGGCGGAGTCACTGTAAACAGTTACTTCCTGGTCTGCATGATTCTAAATGGCGAGTATCAGAGCCAATAGTTCTGCAGCTTGCGCAGAATAGTGAGAGGGTATTCGCGCACTGACGAGTACTTGGAACTCTCCATTCGCTAGGTGTTTTACCACGGCCACGCCTGTATATCTTTGTCCGTCTTCTTGGTCGATTCTCGGAGAACCGTCAATGAAAACGATCTCACCTGCCACCAGGGCTTTTTCTTTTACCCTGGGGATTTCATCATAGAATTCTTCATAGATCGTGCAGTCATGTATCGGCTCTCCCTCTGTGACTGGCTCAGCTATGAATGTGGCTGGGTTCACAGTTTTACATCGTACTATTTTGATTGATGGATTCAATATGATCACCTCATAGGACGAGACCCTTTGACATGTCAATGTACCTTTTGGTTTCTCTAATATGGTGAATAACGAGAGCTCGACGTACAATGTCATGGAGCACCCCATCACAATGGATGACGCCTTTTCAATGGCGAACGCGGCAGCAGCTAGATTTTGTTCGCATGGGAAGTGGCCTTTCATGACCGGGTCCAAACTCCTGCTGCAATACGCTAGGGCTTTGTACCCCAGTGAGGTTTGCTGAGCGAGGACTGCCGTCATAAAATTGCCATCGGTATGTGAGAACAGGTAGAATTCCTCTGCATAATTAGGAATCCCGAGAACTGGGGCCGCACAAATTGCCCCCTTAAGTTCTGCAAACCCCTTCTCCATTGCCTCAATCCATTCAATTTCTCCTTTTGTTGCCTGGGCTTTCTTCAAAGCCTGAAGCAAGGGCTTGGTATACTAGCTGTAGTCGAAAACCCACGCTCTGACATAATTGCACAGGCCTAAGAAGCTTTGCATTTGTTTTATCGTGAGTGGTTTAGCCCTGTTCATGATAGCTTCAGCCCTTTCTGGGGTTACCTTTTTCCCTTTGTGTGAGATTAGCTGGCCTATGTACCACACCTCTCGCTAACAGTATTGTAATTTTTCCTTATCAACTTCATAAGCTTTCTCAGCCAGGATAGTCAGTAGCTGGACAGAGTCCACATACTGCAAAACACTGTCTACTGCAATATTGCTTAGGTCCATCTGCAGGACTCTGTTGAAAATGGATGGAGATTCACAGTACCCCTGTGTCAACCTCTTGCTTTTCTGGTGCATTTGTCTGAAAGTAAATGACGTCAGGTCTTGAGAGTCATGCTGCAACGGGATTGAGAAAAAGCATTATTTTTCAAGTCAATCACTGTGAAATATTTTGCCTCAGTGGGTATGTTGCATAGAATTGTGGATGGATTAGGGACTAGAGGGAATTCGGCTTCAACTATATCGTTTAATGCTCTTAAATCTTGGATTAAACGCCAAGACCCTCCCTTTGATTTCTTGACAGGGTAAATCACTGTGTTGCAAGGTGATTCTGACGTCACTAGAATGCCCTGCTCCATCATGGTGGAAATTGTCTTTGCGATTCCTTCATCTGCCTCTCTGAACATAGGATATTGTTGTGCTCTTGGTAAAATTGCTCCTGGTTTCAATTTAATTTTCACTTCACATGCCCCCCTCATGTAGCCTACGTCATAGGGCCCTGTAGTCCACACCGCGGCAGGCACTTGGGCCATGTCATCATCAAAATATTCTGGACGTATCAGCGCCAACATCATTCTCTGTGGCACCTCCCGTTTGATCATTTTGACCCAAAATATGAGACTTACTTCCACCCTTGTCTCTTCTAGGTCAGGGTGTTCTTCGAACAGATTGTCATCAGTGACGTCAGTCACTTGATACCCTACTTCGATGGCGATAATCGCACACCATTGTCTGCCTTCGTCATCATATCCTTCGACCAATACCACTTTCCCTCGAACTGAGGCAGATTGTATCACTAAGGGAAATACTTGTCCCTCCTCTTCGTGCATAGGTATTCTGGGTCTGAATAGAAACTCATCAGGTGTTCTCATAGTTCTATCTGCGAGGCCTGGCAATCCCGCCATGAGCACCCGCACCCCATATGCGAAGACTTCTGGCTCTAACGGTATAGCTCTCATGGCTATGCATCCTGAGTAGGCTCTGATCATTTTGCACATGTTCGAATAATGCATTCCTGGAGTGGAGCACACTATACCGTTCTCGGTAAATGAGATTGTCATATTAAACTTAGTCATTAAGTCCCGACCCAGGATGTTTACTGGGGTCTGACGTGAATATAATAAGGGTACATTCATTTCGCGCTCTCCCACAGAGACTGGGAGTGTGTCTGTAAAGGGAACTCTACTGTGAGCTCCCGTGAAACTCTGAGTATCTATGGCCTCGCCGGACAAGGAAAACTTCCCTTCTCATATGCACAAGCGCATCGCACCTGTGTCAACTAAGAAGGAATATTCTTTACCCCCTATGACGACATTCACCCTAGGTCACATATTAGGGTCTGGTGTCACTGATAGGATAGAACACATCAGAGTCCCCCGTGAGCTGTCCTATTTCATATATAAGTTCAGCCCACTGTACACTTGCTGATTTCCCCTAGCCCCAGGGTTGACTCCCCCTCCGGAGCTAATGCCCTGTGATATTTGCGGTGGTGCCTGCTGGGATTGTCCCTGCAGTACGCTCCCCATGTGTGGGGGTTGAACCACTTGCTGTGCACCTTGCTGCAGGCCTGGCGCCTGCTGCTGTACTCTGCGATTTTGTGCATTGCCCTGCTGCGGGACGGCAGGCTGACTCACCATGCCTGCCCCCATCCCTTGGCTATTTTGCCACATGCCTTGGCTTCTGCACACACGCCCCACATGTCCTGTCATTCTGGAGGTGGTCGGGCCATCTGTCCATCTGGCGTAGCTGGATTGCCTGTCTGTGCGTTCTGAAAGCCACTTTGCTTATTCTGAAAGCCTCCCTGGTTACCTCGAAACCCTCCCTAATTAATCTGCCATTCTCTTCCTCCAAAACCCCTTCCCCTCGGGTAAAATCCTGCGCTACCTTGGTTATTCTTTGATGGGTTAGCTACTGATTGCATGCTTGGTTCAGCTGGGCTTGTCAGCATGGCTCCCTCGAGAGCATACTTTGAGAGTTTCTTTTGCACCAGCTTTGCTTCCTCACCCATACGAGTTGCCTCCTTCTTCCGGTTCTTTTCTTGCAACAATCTGCAGTAGTGTGCAATTGTCAACTGTATTTCCGCCCATGGTTTTGCTTCTACTCCTACCAATTTTTTTAGCTGCTTCTGCACCGGTTCAGGCAACCCCAGGCATAACATATGGTAGAATACAGGGATAGATTTCGTCCAAGACTCATGCGTTTCGAGCACCCACGCGTCTTGAAAATTCTGGATATAAATGAATGGATCCTCTGACTCTTTCATTTTCCGAGTCATTATAGCTCCCATATCTGAAGTGATTGGATATAGCATTCGCAGCGCTTTTCACACCACTGCTCTACAATTATTAAATGGCGCTCCGTCATGGGAGGTGTAGATTATGGTTACCCTATGGTAGCCTGGCCATTCCATACATCGTCTGCTCTTTTCACCAAGTATGGCGATTAGGAGGCCCTTAATATCCCCTATAGCTAAGGTGACCCCCCCCCATCATTTTCTCTAACTCATGTATCCACTTTCTGGCTCCCGATGTCAGCATTGGAAGCTTATTTTTAAGGTTCTCTCGGTCCATCTGTGGCCATGGAATATATTGTGGTCTTGCTCCCCCCTTTTCTAGCAGCGGGAATTAGAATGCGCAGTCTTCTTTTTCCTTCCACATAGCTCCGCTGTCTACCGCTGGGGTGGCATTCCCGTCTTGCTGTCTTCCTGGCAATGCCCTTAATCTGTCTGCATAGGTAGGTGCTGATGCCCCCCCTCTGACCGTGGGGTGTTCCTTCATGTTGGCCGGACTGCGCAGCAGACTTCTGTGTCCTACTTGTGGACCCACTAGCGTCTGACCACCTTACCCCTCGGTCCCCTGAGAACCGTTTTTCACACCGTCTCCCTTCCTTATGTGCCATATACTCCATCTCCCCACCAGAGTCAGATCCTGAATACTCCCAGTTTACACAACTCCTTGCATCTTCTTCGTTCTTCCCAATCTCCAGCCTGACTAGGGACAGTCCCCTGCTCCCACTACTTCGAGTGACATCCTCAGTGTCATATAGCTGAGTGCTCTCCAAGCGTTCATCTTCCCTTCCCCCATTGGATATCTGTTCTAGCCCCATCTCACCGTATATTTTATCAATCGTTTCCCCAATGCTTCTGGTGTTGAAGTCATCTTCAATATTTGTCCCACTTATACCTTTCACTGAGTCGCTCGCAGGAAAGAATTCTTCTATGTCTTCCCATTCTACAACAGGATTGGGTTTTTTAACTTCCCGCTAGAGATATTCAAGATCCCGTGCCCTCTGTCTGCGCTTTCGTTCTGTTTCCTCATCTACTTCCTTGCGCTTCCTCGCTTCTTCTCTAGCCTTGTCTACTTCCCTCATCCTTTTGCTTCTACGTTCCTTTGCCCTTCTAATTTCCTCCTCTTCTCTTCTCTTTGCTCTCTTCTCACGTACCCTTTGCTCTTCTTCCATCCTTTGCTTAGTCTGTCTGCACTGGTCGTAGGCTGCCTCTTGTTTGCGATCGAGCTGTTTCTCTTGCTCTTCGCGATATAGCTGTTCTCGCTTCAGCCTATCCTTCCTTCTTGTCCTTTCATCCCTTACTTCCATCTCCTTTTCTCTCTCTCTCCTTTGCATCTCATCTGACCTCTCTTTTGGCCTTATCTCATCACTTCCTTTTCCATCCAACTTCAGCAATATCTGACCTCGCATCCATTCATCTTTCGCAAATGCTATCTCTTCAATTCTACCTTCATTTCCCTTTCGTTTACTTCCCTCTCTCTCCTTATCAGGATGTGCACAACTCTGTGCCCGATCTTTACCTTCATCTTCGCGTCTCTCCTTGTCCCACGAGACCGTGGAGGCAATATTGTTTTCCTGTTCCCTTCCCTTATTGTCGTCACTACTGTATGTAGGTGACTCATATGCAAGGTTGCTATACCCCGTGGCTGCCTTAAGTTCTCTTAGCGGGTAAAGCCCCTCTGTCTTACTCCCTTCAATGACTGGCTCAGGCGGGGCTGGTGGCGCGGTAGGCGTTTCACCCCCTCTCCGTACATACATTTAGTATCCAGTCTGTGGGTGGTTCTTCCACCTTCGTCTCTTCAAACATCTTCCACAATTCTAGAATAGCAAGACGTTTCTCTAGCTTCTTGCCTGTATATGTGGCATGTAGAAAAGTCATCATATGTTGTAAGACGGCTTTAGATAAGGACCCATTCTGTGGCCAAGGCATAAACATCTTGTGGGCAGTACCCTTAACCCACTCTGTGCTATACTTTTTTTAGTTTAGGAGCATGCTTAGGTAGTTGCATGCACAGATGCGCAAGTGGGGTGACCTCCTCCATTTTCGATTCTCCTACCAACAATATTTATACAGTTTGTTATCCTTCTACTATAATGAGTGAGCACCAGATACGCAAGCTCCAATCCAATCTTTTCCCGTCAAAATGTTACTATCAATTAACTCAAAACCATCAATTCATTGGCGATTCCCTCTCAGTTACTGAATCGCGTAAAAACAAATTTCATTTCGGACAATCAACGATACAGTTCTATTACATTTTACGTACAACAGAACACATATGACTGACACTTGACAGACTAGACAGACACCAGCTGGTCATACATATACCTGCCTTCTAATCAATACCCCATCATGGAGTTTAAACAAACTCCTTTGATGCGTCTTTAAACGTCACCGTAGTCTAATTGTCCCTTTTTATATGCGCTATGAATACAGGTTTCTTCTGACCGCTGTATTAAAGCACAGGAACAAGGCGAATCCTTACGTTTTTATCTCAGGTGCCCTCCTGGTAATCCTTCATTTTTATCTCAGGTGTCCCCCTGATACTCCTTGTTTTTCTTTCGGGTGTCCCCCCGGTATCCACTCTTTATCTCTTATGCTCGAGTCATTACCCCCTATATATATACAGTCTTCTCTACTTCTTACTATTTTAATTTTTTTCTCCGCCACTCACAGTTACCTTTCCCTTACTTGCTCTAATGCCTACAAGACATTTGCCAAAGTAACGAGTTTATTGTTTCACTCACCGCTCGCATCTTTTCCTCTCTGGAACTTCGGGATCACTGCCACTTCCTCTTCCAGCCTTTTAAGGTTTTTTCGTCCGATTGGCTGCCCGTGGGAATGAGAAGGGTTATGCTTGGAAATGCGGGTTCCTTCAGACCCACTGCAGATTTGTTATGGACTTACTCTATCATTGTCCATGGGGAGCTTCTCAGTCTACTCAGCCGGAATGGCGAAAGGCCTCGTGATATTGCCGAAGGCCCACAGTTACTTCGTGCCATCGGTCTATAGGTGTCTTATAACTATATTAATCAGTAATCAATTAATCAATGGCTGAAACCATCCTCTGCTACCAAGTGTACTGAGGAGCTGGATTTCACTGACGGGCCCATAGATCAGTATGCACTTTCTAGTACCTATAAGACAAGATAGCTGCACCATGTGAGGACTGGGGGTGCAGAATTCACTTACTCCAACACGACTCAATAATGAGGACAAGTACATCAAACAAAGAAACAAATGGAAATCAGCAGCATTGTGATCACCTGTCTCGCTCCAACTTCCTCGAACTTCAGTAGAACAGCAGTAGATATAGGCAAAACTCGTCATCACTGACGTCTAATTCTATAAAAACTCGACATGCAATACAATTGGTTAGGAAAGGTAACTTAAGTATAGGTGCTATATCTGTATATGATAATAGGGCATGCGGATTGGATAACTCTTATCGGGTGGGCGTCTACGCCCATCCCACTACATCACACGTGATTGACGTCACTACAAGTACGGCGTCTTATTGGTTCTACTATCTATAGGACTCCAGATAACTTGGTCCATTGTGATTGGGCAGGTTACACCCCTAGACATAAATCCCCATTTTAATTAGCAGCATGCAGAATGGACACCCATGTGCCTGGTGTCCCAGGTTTCACCGTGCCTCCCTTCCATCAATCAGTATCTTAGGGCTATGTGTCAATTAGTTGGCTGGGTATGGCCTCGAAACTGTAGCCTCTTATTGGGAAAAGTTATGGCCTCCTCAGGTCCTGGATGACATCAGGCGGTGGTATCTCTTCGCGTCTGGCTGGTCACGTGTTAGTTCACCATGAATCTGCTTCAGTTTCCAGCTTTTAGTGTATTTAATTCTGTTTCGGCCTCACCACCTGCATGGGCCCCCCTTATCTTGACCTTCATGGGGCACACTGGTATGCTCTGAAGTTTGCGTCTTGTTAGCTGATGCTCTCCTCCCTTCCTCCGGATGACCTCGATTCCTAGGCATGAGCCGCTCTTAGTTCAGTTTCGATTCCGCTCCTTCTCCTGCCTCTGGCTGGGTTACGAAACTTGGCCCATCTGGCCTCTGGCAGCCTGGGTACATTTCTGCTTTTACAGAATGGAGCAGCACTTGCATAATGTGTCTTATTGAGGTAGATATATAGTTGGCGCTTGCTGCGCTAATCTTCTACTAAGCATTGCAAACAGTATCGTTTCTTTAGCCTCTTGCGTTCCAAGCCTATTTACACACATTTAACGGGTCGGTTGCTTCCATCTTGTCTCATAGCAACGTTTCCTTACGTTTTAACATTGTCTCTTCTCTGTGTCCATTACATTTATTTTTGTAGTCACTCGCACTGGCGTGCTTGTCTTCGATAGCCGCTTTTGTTTATTCACGAGTCTGTTCAGGCCCTTGTGTCATTTCCACTAGCCTTCCATTAGGGCACTTTGGGTCTCTTCATGGACCGTCTGCAGGTACTCTTCCTTTCGTACCAGCATCTGGTACGGCTGTCTGATAGGGAACTGTGCTGCCCATGGTTGTCTGGTTATGGGCGCTTCAACAGGCATGGATCTTCTGATGTATACTGGGCAGAGTCCCAGTGCAGCTCTTTGTTGATTCATTTGCTCCTCATACGTTGAATACCTTGGCGAGTATGCTCCTGGTACCTCGAACTGAGGGGATGGGGTGCAGGTCATGTCTGGGACCTCCTCTACACTAGCCGGGAACGTGTCGTGCCATCAACCACAACAGTTAGATGGTCAAGAAAGAAAGCAGCATCTAAGCCCACCCATACGAATTCAAGTTAAATAGAACAAGATCTGCTAGAACAAGGACATAAAACCCACTAACCCAACTTCAAATCTCTGCATACCTAATTCACCCGACAATCCAGACAACCATTTCTCACCCAGCAAATGGCACGCACTTCACAACACTGCAACACCAACACACAAACAACACATAAACTGCACAAACAGCACACAAGATCTTGCTCTGGTCGATACTCACACCAAAGCTTAGCGCACGGTGGAAACTGAACTGAAGCCACCAACAGCACACCACCTCTCTCACTCTCCTACTCCCTCTTCACCCGACTAACCTAACCTGCCTGCCTCTTGTTTTACAGATACGCCAGAGCACCTGGGGACCAACTACATTGGTGATGATACGCAATATAAATACCTTTAACATTTAACATTTAAAGCTTCATAATCCCAGCCACATCCGTGGTAGGAGAGAAAACCATACCATTACCCCAGTCAGATGAGACACTGCCTCTCTAAAATGGTTTCAATATATTTAAGGAGAGCTGAGCCTTCATAGGAAATCTTGTTATTTCCCATTCCTGCCCAAGCTCCCAAACGTCTGAAAAGGTGGGATTTGTATTTAGTGTTTATTTGTATTTCATTTAATTGTATAAAGTTTATAACAAAGCTTTGCAGTAACATTTAAAAATTATCAATTACAATACACACACATTAAATCAACATCATTAAAGTATTAAAGTAGTAATGAAAGAAACCTTCCCACGCATAATCAACATTGTACTTTAAAAGCTTTTCCAAAAAGTTTTAAATTGCTATATTTAACAAAATGTCATTACTATTTAAAATTCTCAACCAAAACTGTTCTGTCTTTAAAACACATTAGTCATGGACAAACCTACCAAACAAATTTATAGTGTAATTCAGAGAGGGCACCACAATCAATCACAAGATGAAAAAGTGTCTCCACCTCATTAACTCAAAATCTACAGGTACGATCTTTCCTCGACATTTTTTTCCTGGCACCCATTACCTCTCAATTAGAGAGTAAGTTTAGTTTAAAAAGCAACATGTCGTGTCTGTCCTTTGTAGATTGGTGCTTTTGTAAATAGTAAGGTAGAACATTATAAACTTTAATTTCATACTTCAAATGGTAAAAAAGACGATTCATGGCTAAAGCCTGATATTCTGACCAATCGAATTTGAAAATTACTCTTTTTGGAGAGGCAAGAAGATCCCCTACCAAAATGTTATAGGCACCTCATGATTCAATTGTTGAGAGATACCACTCTGACAAAACCTTACAGGACTTTTTAACCAAGTCAGCTCTTAAAACAGAGGGTACAGAGTTTTCTCTGGGCAATAATGGAGATCTCAACAATTCAAATGTTTTCCAATCCACATGAGCATCAAGTGAGATTAAAACAATCTCTTGCCTTATCACTGCTATCGGAATCCCTTGTGGTAAAATTTAAACCCTTTTTCCATAGAAATGCTACAAACATTTGCCAAGAGTTTATCAGCAAGCCTGTCTCTGCACCATAAAGTAGACGAGGCACTGTCTTTTGGTGATAAAATTTAACCAAGGGGATACAAGAATATCGTCCACATTTCTGTTAAAAACTGCTAACTCTGAAGCATTTACCCTAATTTTCTTTTTCATAATGTCCAAATCATGTTGTTTTGTTCTATTTTCAGTAATCACTACTCCCAGATTTTTAACATTTTTAACTACTTCCAAGCGCACTTTATCCCAAAAACAATTAAAGTTTGTCTTCCTTATTTTATAAAAATTCATCATTAAAATCTTTGACTTATGTACATTTAAATAAAGATCCAAAGGTAAAAGTTAGACATTTGTGGATGCCAATGCTAGTTGTAAACCTGTGGGAGTTAAAGAGACTAAAACTACATCATCGGCGTAGGGCACGTGGTTATTTTGTTGGTTGCCCAATTTGGGTGGATTATTTAACAAATTTAAAAAGATATCCAAAAGGTCGTTGATATACAAAGTAAATCAAAACGGTGCTAAAACACAACCTTGGCTTAACCCACGGTAGGTTTTCATCCACCCAGTTGAATTGCCACTTTGATCTAGAGTTTAGAGTGGAATTTAATCAACATACTAAAAATACCACTAGGTCAGCCCAATTTATATGATTTTACCCAGAGTGTGGCCTTATTTACACAGTCAAAGGCCTGCGTAATGTCTAAAAAGGAACAATAGAGAACTATTTTTGGCAATTTAGCCTGAGTTTGCAAAAGTGGATAGTAAAACAATTATGGGCTGTGCTCATCGCCGATCTAAAGACAGATTGAAATGTATCTAGGCACCCTACCACAGATACCCACAGTTGCATTTCTCTTAAAAATAATTTTGCAAAGATTTTACTCAAGGCATCCAACAGCGATATTGGATTGTAGTTTTCGGAAGTTGCCATCACCATTTTTAAACATAACAATGATAAAGGCTTTCTTCCAGGATACCGGCAGTAAGCTCTGCCTTAAAATATTTGGAACAAGCCCCACAAAATAGCTGCCCATAAATTAATATTTGATTTTAGTGTTGCATTTGCTAGGCCATCTGGGTCGGAGGCATTTGAGGCTTTTCTTTTTTTAATAAGCATCCTAACCACATCTAAGTCAACAGTCATGTAGTCAGACCAAAATAAATCTTAACTCAAACCTCCTTTCGTAATCTCTGGGCCACTATATAATTAAGAAAAATGAGACACCCAAATCGCTGCTTGTATGGGTTGCAATTGGAGTGAACATTGAAGTGCTGGTTCCCTAACCAACCTCCAAAAGGCACGCGCATCTTTTTGGAGGATCGATCAAAGCATAGATTCTGCATCTGCCGTATGTAGACAGATACAGTGATTTTTCATCCAATTTTTGTAAAAAATATTTCAGAGCCAAATTATAGCTGCTAATGTCCATATTTAAATGTCTCAAGGCTCTTAACAAGGCAAGTTTTCATTCAACTAATTTCTTGTCATATTTATGCTTGTGAACCTGGTTCCCTTTGGATGGTTGAAAGCCTGCACTTTTGGAGAGTACACATTTTGGATAATTTGATGGACTGTTCTATCATAGAGAGATCATTCTAACAATTTATACTTTTCTGATGTCACCATTTGCAGTATAGATTAATTAAAACGCATAGTTAACCTTGGTTTCCACAAAAGTGAGTGGTCTCTTGGATTAACATCTACTACAAAATTGGCACCAAACCTCTAAGATTCAACAAAGTCCACCTTTAAAAGCAATGCTAATAGGCAATCGTCACGTTCATATTTGTTACCTCCAGCTTGAAACATTTCCGATTTAAATCATCAGAGATGAACAAATAATCTAAAGTAGACGTTGACAGACCATTTGACAGTGTAAAATGAAGGGGGTTATCGCCCGCTATATTACCATTCAACAAAGTCAGGTCCCAACTTTTCAGCTCAGTTCTAATAAGAAACCTTCTTTCCTTTGTCGCTCGGGATACATTTGATTGCTCTTTTAACCTATAGTAGAGGGGATATAAGCACTCGCTATTAAAGTCCCACACAATAACCACAGCAGTTAGCGTTTCCTCCAATAAGTCTGACAAAGCATCTAAAAAAGATGCTTTGTGCAAAAAGATGCTTTGTACCCCACTTTAGGATTAAAGTATACTTTAGAAATATAGCACAGATCTGCCCCAGGGGCTTGACTGTGGGTATAGGTAAGCCGTACAAATTGAATATCATTTCTATTTGTTTCAACTTGATACATTATTAACCCCACACCATTCTTAAGTGCATATACAAGGCCCCTGAAGGACCTCCGCGGGGTCCCTGTGTGGCATTTACAGACAAAACTGTTCTGATCAGATGCTTGACGCACTGAATCCGCATTTGTGCCTATGCTTATTTGCAATGAATGACGCTGCACCACTTCCAAAGGTTGCACATGAATAGGCGCATTTTATCTACAAAAAAATTCCCTCATATAACTATTTTCAATTAGATTTTGCATTGCGTCATAGTCCAGTGAAAGGAGAGAAACCAACTCTGACAGAACCAAGTTTCTGATCATCCGTGAGTAGAAATATATCTTTACCAAGTCAAATTTTGTATTAACTACAAACTTCACCTAAGCCAAATCTACAGAAGATATCAGACAGAGGTTTGGAATTTCAGAGAACACTGCCATAATATGAGAGCGATTTGGGGTGGGGAGTCCGGATCCGTAAATAACCGTTTCAGATATACAATATGGTCATCTGAAAAGATTGCGGCACCCCCCCAAGCCTTTCTTGCCCTTCTTACTATTTGGCAAATTTCTCTGTGTTAGGTCACAAACTTGGGTCTTGACATTTTCCTTCAAGTATTGCATTCTAGTTGTAAGGAACAGGGACAGAGAGCCCTGTGCTCCATTCAATGGCAACTTAAAGGTTTGCCCATTAACTAAAGACCTCTTTTCCTTCAAAGTCATAAAAGGTACAGTCCTTTCTTCTTCCATTTCTCCTCTAGCGTGGTGAAAACTGGAGTGAAGATGACATGTTGTTCTGAGTTGCTGTTTCTTTTTCCAGATAGTGCCAACGACACCTTTGTCTTTGGATAAGGGTCATTTGGGCCCAAGGTGTTCTGCAAGAGCTCTGGTACTTCTTCCAGAATCCAACTTTCATTTTGTGCGACACCAGTTGTCTTTGAGTTGTTTCTGTTTTCAGCAGACCCAGACCATGTGGAAAGAAAATCGTTGCCAATAGTTTCAGTTTCATCGGCGATGAAATATGAATAGGTGAGCTAGGGTCAGCATGATACACTTTTTTGGAATCAGTTTCTATTTCATTTACCAAGGAGGCCAAGGGAGATAACTCCTCATGGTTACCCAAGGTTTATTCCACGGGTTCCCCAATACTCTCCAACTCTGAGAACACTGATAGTGTACTTAAGTTCAAAGGTGCAGTATGCTCTAACAGCGGCTTTAGATATATTTTTATCAAACCTTTTGCCCAATTTAAAGTAGAATTTTCAAGATGTTTAAATTTATTTTGTTTCTTTCCTGGGCGATAACACTGGTGTGGCAACAGCCATCTATATCTGGTTTGTACCATTTTCCCTTGGGGATCCGGAAACCTCAAGTAATAAAACACTAGACTCTTCCTGGGTAGGGCTGAAGATTACACCCCCCACATCAAGTTTCTCAGAAATTGCTATGATCCCTTATTTCTTTTTTTCGAAGATATGTCATATTTTGGAGTGTTTTTTCAGTAAAATACAGTAGAGCAACAGTATGTGTAGCAGTATCCCTCAATTTGGGGATACAGGTAAAAACCTGCATTTCCGTAGACTTCCCTCCATGTTCCTGCGGTTTAGGGTGCAGGAGCTGGCTGGCTTGCATTATCACATTCTCAGCTTCGGGACAGACCCTCGCAGGCAACGTGTGCTGCAATGAATCATGTTGAAGAACTGAAACTGAGGAGAGCAGGGACTGTGCTTCATTAAGATGCTCATTTATCTCACATGGACTTCCAATATAATGTAAAGAGTTGAACTCTGAGGTGTTTTGAGCGAACAGCACTTGAAGCGTCCAAGGGGATGTATATCCAAGGACTTCCTTTGCAGTATATTTTCTGATTCGGGGTTAGGTTGGGAATGGAGAGTTCCATATATATAAATACCCTTCCAGAAAGGCTAATTTGGCTACCATTTGGTTTATTGTGCATTGTTGGTCACTAAATTCCTCTGCAATGTCCTCACAATATTTGGCCAAGTACGCTAAGGTGAAATGTAAAGCATGAATAGCAGTGCCTGGAGTATTTGGTAGTTCACGCAAGGATATACTCGTCATCCCTTGCCCACCTACATTTAAGGGTGAAGGCTAAAAGGATATATCCAACGGTGAACCAACTGCCGTCTCAAGGTTCAGGGGAATGGATAAGAACAAAGATGGAGATTGTGACAAGTTTGTGTCCGGAATAATACACCCTCTGAAGAAAAAGAGATCTGACCAGAATCTGGGGTCCCATCAGTGTTTGTCTATAATGGAGGCTGTTCTAAAGCGTTGAAATCTAAAGAACCCCCCCCCTGCAGTGACGCCCTGTTTAGCATAGAGGTATCAGTCAAAGAGAGCATCACAGGTAAATGGCCAAAAGAGCGAGTATATAGTCTCCGTTCTGTGGTAGTAGAGTCTCCATTAAAAGGAGGTTCAGCAAGTTTCTCTCTTAGCCGGTTGTTTTGCAGAGCCATTTGTTTGTGCACACAGTCCGATCTTAACGCAACCTTCGCGTTGCTTCATAGTGAATAAATGGTCATTTAGAATAAATCTCAACAAGACTCACAATTAATAAAATAGTAAAAAACTCACCAAATCTCCAGCAAAAAAAGGTGAGCTGATACAAACAAAGGAAAAAAAAACAAAGATAATCGGGGAAGCAAATTTGCATACGCAACCTCACGACCTCACAACTGCAGCAGACCACTTCTGCAACCACTTCCGTGCCGCACTGCGCGCAGTGAATTAGTTTATAACAGGGATCTCAAACAGTCTGCCACCTGGTGGCCCGCCTCCAAAAAGTTGAAATAGTAAGAAGACCGGATCCAAACGTCTCAAAAAGTACAGCAGACCATGTCTGCAACCATCCACTTCTGTATTTAGTGTGTATAACCCAGGAATCTCATTTAACTCTCACTCTGACAGATTAAGATAAGGCAGGATTTTGCTTCATCCATGGCTTGCAAGTTGCTAAATATGAAAAGATGTAGGCGAAACTCAGACCTTTACTGTATCTTTTCTTTGCATAAGTTTTGGAATTATGAAGAAGATCCTGAACTGAGAAGGAGTGGAGCACATGGGATTTGTGACGAGAAGCTTGGACCTTAAACTTAGAATGTGATTTTTTAAGAAAAATTTGCAACATTTCAGGGCTGAAAAGGTCCACTCTGAAAGTGGCCTTTTAGATTGCTCATTTAAAATACATATATTGACATTTAAAATTCTCGTATCCAGACTCCCAGCCCATTTAGCAACTATTCAGCACAGAATGCAATGTTCAATGTTTAATAAATACTTACGGCTTCAGTGGCACCATTCATTTTTCATAAACTTCACTTAAAATCTCAAGCTGTCCACGGAAACAAGGAAACAGCAGAACATTCATTAATCAAAATGCTGCTGACTCCTTACCTTATTTGTTTCTAATTTCGTGGATAAGCAGGCATTTCAAATAATAGGAAAGGAGGAAATGAAGTCCAACAATTCATCTTCAACCATCATGCAACAAAAGATAAAGTCAGCATTGAAAGAAATGAGGCCAGTGACAGAAGAGGATGTATGTAGATGAGGGCACTGTGCACCACTCACCCAGCCTTGAGTTTATAGTTAGGAATCCAAGGCATTCTGTAGGCTTGGTTCAGTTCAATAGCCGGGTGTCCTTTGCTTTTGACTGAAAGACTGTATAGGTTATCCTGGCTTTTCAGATGCTCTGTTCATTTGCATACATCTAGCTCTTTGCCTTGGAGCGCTGAGCTGGTGGTGAACTTCCAAGGATGACTTATGCATGGCACTGTGACATATGTACATTGTTAACTGAAATGATCTCCAAACTATTTGTATAATGGTTACCTTCTTAGGGTTTTGTTCTGAAATGCAGGTGAACTCCCAAAGCTAGCTAGTAGGTAGTATTGCGACATGTGTGCATAATTAATCGAAATGACCTACTCAACTCATGCCTTTTTTTGGGAAAACCTTGTTTTTTTCGAGAGATATTCAAGTGCACGTTTTTTGGAGCAACATAGTGCTATATTTTCCAACCTTTTCCCGAAACCTAATTCTTCTGAGAAACATACCTCCATCCTGCAATGGTTCTTCCCTTCCTTAATACAAAGTCCTACCAAGACCTCCAGAGCCATCTATGCTCAGTCTAACTAGATGACACACGCTACTCAAGCTGACCATGTAACACAGTCCTCCCCACTTTAACTTCAACATCCAGGGTGCCCCTTACTCAGGCATCATCAGCAAAGGGTGGAGTCAGAAAAAGGCAACACATTAGGACTTGTTTCGGCCCAAAAATTCCTCGCCTGCAGACAACATGCCGTCATGTGTCTCACTTTTGCCTCAATTACCACCATCCCTGCACACACCGGCAGCCGCAGACAGCTTAGTCAACGTGGCTGATCCTTCCACCCACCCAAATGATGACATACAGATCCCATTAACCATTACATGCTCGCATTGACCACTTTCATTATAGAGTCCTGGTTCGCTTCTCCATAATCACGCATGCATCATGTCCTCATCACATCAGGATATATATAGCCTATTGCATGTTAGCAGAGTAGGCAGAGTCAGCCGTGGCCTCACAGCCATCCAAAATCTGACCTGGTCTGGCAGTGTGCAGGAAACCACCACGCTAGTGAACATGAAGCCCCTTACCTGCAATTTCCCCCTCACCCAACTTCAAACCACAACAATTGATCTCATTTATCACCCCCCAGTGGCTGCCCCAGGCTTTTTGGTTCACATCACTGACCTGATATTGTCAGCATCAGTCACCACTTCAGACAACATCGTCCTCAACCATTTAAACCTCAACCACCAGAGGGCCCCTTGGGCGTCATCAATACAATAGACATTCAACAGCACATTACAGATACCACTCCTCCCAAAGGAAAGATGCTGCAGCTAGACATGTCCTAATGCTCGCTCATGAAATGGGGCACTACTATTAATCTTGATAGGATGGACTGCACCACCATCTTAAACCTGCTCTGCAGCATGATACCTAACAACAATGGACAGCATCCATCCACCTCAATCATGTGAAGCTCATTGGCGGGCTTACCAACAGAAGCCTTGGAGACCAGCATTCACTTTGACAGTTGCTCCATGACCACCAGTGGAGTTTGAGCCTCTCCTCACTACTTTCCACCTCAATAAGACCATTCTCTCAGTCCACCGTGCATTCTGACATGGCACCAGCGAATCTCTGCCATGTCTGAAGAAAAGCACCTGCTCTCAGGTACACCCGAGCTCTCTGACATCAATCACACCATTCACAAAACAGAGAAGGTTTGACACAAAGCAAAGTTTAATTAATTTCCAACGTGCTTGAAAATCTGCACAACATTTGCCGCACACACATCGAGAGAGCAAAGTCCTCGTTGCACCCAGGAAACACAGCAGAGGCTGCAAACAAAACTAGACCCTCCTTCACGCCATAAATCACTGCTGCAATCCCCTCCTGGAACCCATACTTTACAATCATTGGAGAAATGCAATACCATCAACAACTTGTTCAGGGATACATTCTGGGCAATCAGAGCACACAATGCATGAAAACGGCACTACGGGGACGCCATGTCTATTTTGTACAGCACTCTGCCAAAATCATCACAGTCAAGGTCACAACGACTAACAAACCAATCAACATCCTCTCAGCCCTTCTACGCACCTCATAGGAGCATGACATCCTTACCACATCCATTATTGAATACATTACGAGCCAAGTGTCTTTACCCCCCACCCTTACAATCATCAATGCACCTCTCTCAAAAAGAACCTTCCCATGTCACTGTTAACAGGCTTAATAAACTCAATTCTCAAAAAAGTGTGTCTAAACCCAGATGCCCTTGTGAATTAATACCCAATAACCAACCCTCCTTTCCTGGTGGAGCTGATTAAAAAACGAGCCTTCTAATGTACATGAACAAATAGAGAAGCAACGTCTACTACATAATTAACAGAACTGGTTCAGGCTCAGATGCAGTGCTAAAAATAAACCATGCTGGCCACTGGAGATGCACTTCACATCATGGGCAAAGGTGATTCCCAATCCTGGTCCTGCTCTACCTCTCAGCAGCCTTCCACACAGTCCACCATGTGACTACTTACATTTCTTGCTGCATGAATGGGATGTGTTAACTCTGTGTTTAAAGTGTTTTCCTCTTACGCATTAGACAGATACCCTATGGTACGGATGAGGACATTTAAATCAAAGTACTGCCCCCTCCTGGGGAATATATCCCAAATCTCAATATGATCTTCAACTTGTATATGTGTGCACATAGGGACTCTACAAGCTCCGTGTGAGCACCCTGTCACCTCTATCCATCAATACATGGATATCACTCAACTGTCTCTAAAAGGTTATCTGTGCCCGGGACATCTCATGCTGTGTTATGCATTCAATCCTGGATGTCGAGCACCTGCTTAGTACTACCCCACCAAAACGGCGCTCGTGCTCATTGTCAATCCACCCACACTCTCATTTGTACATGGCTATCGACCATGAATCCAGCAGGGGCCGCGCCCAAACCAGCACTGAGCAGCAAATCTCTGATTGTATCATCAACAGCAACCTAACCTTCAAACCTCAAATCGCCAAGAAAGCCTGCATGGCGGGGCTTGCAGCAAGATGGCCATAGCTAAACCTCAGGCCCCTTTTACCTGGTCAGAAAGCCAGTATTTATGGTCAACCTTGCCGTATGAAACTCATTGCTCGCTAGATGAGACGCTCTGGAAGAGGCAGGCTCTGTAAGCATCGTGTCAGAGCTGTGCAGCCCACAGAGCTCACGCCTTGCTCCACATGGTGCTACACACTGCTGTGACCTCGCCATGGCTAAAGCTGAAGTTATCATTTGCTCAGGTGCAAAGAAATGTGTACTTTACTACGCTAACCAACCATACAAAAAGTTTTCCTGCGCTATTTGACATCATGGTAGAAAGGGAGTGAGTCAGTCAGTCAGCTAGTCAGAGAATGAGATAAGATGATTGAGTCCCCTATGGTGCAGATGCCCATCAATGCAGCTCATCCACCATAAGGAACACATTAGTTGTTTAGTTGGTGAAGAGCTTGTGTTACAGGAGTTTCTGTGGTGCACAGAAGCCTTTATCAGATCAAAGAGAGTGGGGAGCATGTTTCATTCTGTAAAGCATATGTCCCCCTTGTTGAGAGATTGAATTTGGGAGTTTAATTGGGGACTGCCATCCATACTTCTCTAGGCCTTTGGCCTCCTTAGGGATTATGTGAGGTGCACGGGTGTTTGGAACCGATTCGCTGTTGCATTGAGAGCCAGTGGTTGCAGAAATGTGGATCCATCTTTCTCGGTGGCTGCTGAATTATTGACCATCTCGAGGTTTCTCACTTTCCCTTTTGTCTGTATTGAGAGGAGAAACAACTTTGCTGTTTTAACCCAGTCCTTAGTCTGAACATGTGGGAGAACGCTTCCGAGCCTCAAAAGTTAAAGTCTGCAATATTTGCAACGGCTGCGATCCACTGGGCAAAACAAAGGACTGAGCTATTATTCTTGTTTTTAAATAAGGCTGTTCATACTCAACCTTACACATTTTACAAACATTTAAATAATCATTTCACACTAAAAGAAGAAAAAAAATACAATACATTTAAATTTAATACTAACACAAATTAAAATAATCATTTCAAAGAAAAGAAAAAAATACAATACATTTAAATATACTAACGCAAATTAAAATAATCATTGCACACTAAAAGAAGAAAAGAAAAAAAATACAATATATTTAAATATAATACTAGCACAAATTAAAATAATCATTTCACACTAAAAGAAGAAAAGAAAAAAATACAATACATTTAAATATAATACTAACACAAATTAAAATAATCATTTCACACTAAAAGAAGAAAAGAAAAAAAAATACAATACATTTAAATATAATACTTACACAAGACAAAGACAAGTTATGATCAATCACAAGATCTCATTTTAAAATCAAATTCGTTTTCCTGCATATTCCAATGAAAAGTGCTTCTATGTAATTCATATGACAATTTCACAGACAGTGACCAGATAGACGACCCAATGACCTTCTTGCACTGCACCAGTTGCTGGTGTCTTCTACTTTGCAACAAAATGCCAATGTTGCTCCGGAAACTTGCGGCAAGGATGAGGGGATCTTACCTGCACCTATTTCGCCTCACCATGACTAGTAGCGATAATCATGTTAGCACAACTAAACCCTTATTATTTGTGGAGCAATAAATTAGCAAAATGCATGTTTTACCCTCGGTGCAACCTCACCTTATTGCGTGATGGGGTTTTACGCAGTGGTGGGAATGGAAAAAATGTGGTGGGTGTCCCACAAGGGTCAGGGTCGGGAGAAGTTTGGGGGTAGTGGGCGTGGTCTAGAGGGGGCGGGGCTGATAGCGGACCTCTGATCAAATGAATCTTTGGGCCTAATTCACAGAGCGTTCCCATGGGGGGAAGGAGGGAGTTATTATAAAATGCTTCTGTGAATTGGGGCATTTATTTGGTTTATAACTGTTCTGATGAAGAATTGTTTAACAGTCATGGTCGGAATGCTAACAAAAAAAAATGGGTAGCTTAGAACCTGAAAAATGCAAAGCAGTGTTATAGAGTAGTCTTTGCATCCAGCAGTGCTGGAATACAAAACAGAAAAAAAGGCGCCGCGAAGGCTGCATTGCCTTTTATTGCCGGCTTTGGCACTGGTGTGTAATGCACAATGTTCGCTACATGTACAACTGATTCCTTTCAGTTCTACATGTAGCGAGCATTGTGCACTACACACCATTCTCTTTCTTTCTCAAACCGGTTTAAATCTCTGGACCGACAAAATGGTTTCGCTTTGAAACCCTTCCTTCCTGCGGAGAAAGCGTTAAGTCTCACCCCTTGTTTTGCACAAAAGAAAGATCTTAGCTGGATATTGAAAGCTTAAGCAAGTCTCATTTGCTCAGCCCTACAAGCAGTTAATTGTAGAAAGAAAGGGGAGCACTTTTATATCCGTGTGGTGTTAATTTGTAGGAGTTGTGGGGGGAGCTGTTCTGTCTTTAGGAGGCGGAGATCTGTGCGCAAACAATGGAGGTGACCTGGCAGGCCACTACTGACACATTACTGTTGGGGGCTGCTCCGGGTCACCGGGCAGCCCCATACTCATGTCGGGGGCACCCGACGGGATCCAACAGGGACGGCGTTCACGCCGCGGACACAAAGGGTGGGGGTCACCCCACCCGATCCGGATCACCGGATCTCCGCACATGACCGGGTGGCGTTGCCCGGCAGGGGCACCGTCCGGACGGCGTTGCCCGGCAGGGGCACCGTCCTCAAGCTGGGCCCCGTCCTTGGGCCCAGCACACGTGGCGAGGCACCATCCTGGCGCCAGCACAACACACACACGCGGAGTCAGGTTCACTCGTGACTGACGAGCCGGAAGCGGCTCGTTCACTTTATTAGCTTGGTCACGTGGTTCCCCACGTGACCACATCAACACACTTGGGCGATACCATGCCTCCCAACAGGGGAGACACGTGACACTCCTCCTTTTTCATAACAATAAAACAAAACCCCAAAGTCCCCACATAACCACCACTACTACTACTTGAGCCACTCTACTTCTTTACACACCCTTTATTAACCTGGGTGAGTGGCTCTCACGTCACTAAAAGGCACCACTGAAAGCTACTGGCACAACAGAAAGCATTTCATATGTGCAGATGTATATCACATAATATTGTCCGCCCGCTGGGCCATTTTGCCCCAGCCCACCTCTGCAGACCCGAAGTGTGTATTGAGGACATGGGCGACGACCTCCATCTTCCGCACTTTCGTGCCTGGAAACCGTCTGTGTCCTCACTCACGCTCACCAGAGTCACAAGAAGGGCCGGCAAAGCCGCACCTGGGGAGGCAAAAGGGGCCGGCAAAGCCGCACCTGGGGAGGCCCAGGGGCCACATCGGCAGAGTCCACAGTCTTTGGAGGCAACCCACGGCAGGGCACTGGTGACGGGGAATAGGCCACTCCTCACACTTTGCCCATCACGCAGGGGCTGCTGGCATTGTGTTGGGCCATTCAGGTCTCCTGCAGCTCTTCCTGGCGGGGCCCTGTTGGCGAACGACAGGCTCCTCCCTCCCACCCGGGTCAGCCAACAGGGCGACGCTGGTGGTCGGGTGCCTGGGTGACAAGGCGCACAAGCACTCCGGAGAGCTGCAACCCCTGCGTGTGGAGACGCTTACCTCCCCAGCGCTGGGCCCGGGTTGAGCCTGGGCCACATGCTGTTAGGAGGGGGGGGGGACCACAGGGCACTTGACCATTCGTTTTCAGATTTCTCCGTGTTGGTATGCCCCCATGTTCTTTTCATGTCTTCCCCCCTGTTCTTGATGCTGGTGCCTCTCCCTCCTGATAGTAGAAGGAGCAGGTACCAGATAACATGGGCTGGGCACCTGCTGTCCTCCCGTGGATGGGGAAGGGGGCCTCAGCTGCTTGGCGGCCCCGAACTTCTCCCATGGTGCGGCGGGGAAAACACTGCAAACCAGTTCTTTTTCTTTTGTCCATGCGGGCCCAGTGGTAATTGGGCCCGCCTCGTTTATTCTGCCCCTCGCGGGTCCTACAGGGGCAGCCGCGGTGTGGTGGGCGGCCGGTGGTGCCTGCGGGCATGCTGGGGAAGAGGCAGCTCACCTTGTCGCTGCTGCCTCCACCTCCTCGGGGGAAAACGCACCCCTCCTCCCGTTGCGGCCTGCCACGCCGAACATCCTCCTCGCAACGGGGAGGGGCAGCGCCCGTTCAAGGTGTCACGGGCCGGGGCAGCGCATCTCTTCTCCCGAGGTGGGGACCCCGCAGCGCCCGAGGCCAATGCCGCCTTTCTTTCTTCATGCGCCCACGCCGCAGCACCACCCTCACAGCGCGGCCGAGACGCCGCAGTTCACTTCTCCTCCACACGGGTGGGGGAGCGGCTCCTTGTTGCCATTGCGGGCCCAGTTGGAGTTGGGCCCGCATCGTAGTTTTTCATTCGGCGAGGTTGGTCGCTCTTTGTTCCCGCAGCGTGCGGGCGGGGGAGGGGCAGTGGCTCCCCTTCTGCGGCCGACGCCGCGGATACTTTCTCCTTCCCCTGGGACAGTCCTCCCCCGGATGGGAGAGGGGGGGTAGCCCCCGCGCCCACCGCCGCACATCCTCCTCCCCACGGGGGAAAACCTGCAGCTTCTCCTTCTCGTGGGCCCTGTTGGAGGAGGGCCCTCCACACCTCCGGCCCCCATGCGGGCAGCAGGCGCCCTGCATCTACAAACGCAGGCCCTGGGCCACCCGCAGAGCTATCTCCTCACCAGCGGCCGACAAGGCTCTGCGCACGCGGGCTCCAGCCCTCGTCGCCATTGTAGGGGGCTGCTCCGGGTCACCGGGCAGCCCCATACTCATGTCGGGGGCACCCGACGGGATCCAACAGGGGCGGCGTTCATGCCGCGGACACAAAGGGTGGGGGTCACCCCACCCGATCCGGATCACCGGATCTCCGCACATGGCCGGGTGGCAACCGGCTTACCACAGCCCCGGCTCTGGGGGCACCCAGGCCGGGGTCGCCTCGCCAACCCACCTCACGTGGTTGGGGGACCTACAGTGACGGCGTGGCCCGGCAGGGGCACCGTCCGGACGGCGTTGCCCGGCAGGGGCACCGTCCTCAAGCTGGGCCCCGTCCTTGGGCCCAGCACACGTGGCGAGGCACCATCCTGGCGCCAGCACAACACACACACGTGGAGTCAGGTTCACTCGTGACTGACGAGCCGGAAGCGGCTCGTTCACTTTATTAGCTTGGTCACGTGGTTCCCCACGTGACCACCTCAACACACTTGGGCGATACCATGCCTCCCAACAGGGGAGACACGTAACAATTACTATCTCAACATGCCTTCCTTTGCACAAGTGTTTTGAAACGGCCAGTATGTCAATAAAGGCGTCAGATCAGACATGTTCGGCCCATCACGTCTATCTCATCGCGCTGACAGGAACCGTAGGCGAAAGTAAGTCCCAGGAGCTCTTTAAAGTCCAGTGCCAAAGCCGGCGGTAAAAGGCAATGCTTCCGTCGCAGGCGCTTTTTTCCCCCTTTTTTAATTATTCCAGCGCAGCTGGGCTGGGGGCGCTGACTCTTCCTGGATCCCGAGATCCGGCTACTCATCTGGTGCCGGATCTCGGCTGCAGCGAGAGCCAGCCCAATGACCAGCACTGGTTTTACACATGAATGGCCCTATCCTGTCCTTTCCTGTATAACGTCTGTAACACAGGCACTTTGAAGTGGTACTCCTGTTCGTATGCACCTTACAAAACACCAGAAAATAATCTGTGCCCGTGTTGCCTCTCGCCAGGATTTAAGATTTACCTCCAGTCGTATGCAGGGCGTCCAGAAGTAGAGGATAGTTGTAGATCTGCTCCAGACCACGCCATTTTATTCTGCTGTTCACGGTTCTTTATGAGATGGAGGAACATCTGCTTGTTGCCGGTTTGCAGCGT
Organism: Ambystoma mexicanum; assembly: GCF_040938575.1. Taxonomy (NCBI): domain Eukaryota; kingdom Metazoa; phylum Chordata; class Amphibia; order Caudata; family Ambystomatidae; genus Ambystoma; species Ambystoma mexicanum. Next base: position 437,438,154 of record NC_090937.1, read on the forward strand.
GGAAGCTCATGCCGTGCGAAGGAGCTGCATGTAAACAATAGCGCGAGCCGATAGCGCCAGGGAATCAGAGCTCCTTGTTATCACCGAGTTGAGTCTGAATCACTGAGAGTGCCCTGAATGCTTAACACTGTGTAATGTGGTTTCATAGACAGAAATTACTGCACAGTAAATTACTTCATGGTAGTTATTTTGTGGCTGTAAAATAGGTATATGTTGAGCGGTGAGAGTACAGATAGGGATAATATAGGCAACAGTTGGGCAGCAAGGGGTAGGATTGGTATGTGGACCCCCCAATTAAAAGGAAAAATGCCATGAAATAGCTACGGTTCTATGTTGAAATGCCGGAGGAAAAAAAGTAAGGACCAACACAACGATGTATTCGGTTTTTTTTGCACTTGTGTTCTTTTTTTAATGCGGGGGGAGAACCTCCGCCCATTCTTCCCCTCCCCCGCCCACATCCCCACACATGTGTATACGCTAACCCAAACCCCATCTATTTATTGTTTAAAAAGGAGCAAACAAATTGAAACATTCGACCAAACATATTCGCTATTTTCGTCCTCGTTTTTGTATTCGATGTTTGGGGGCATTAACAGAGCTGCCAATCAGTGATTTCTGGCGAAGAAATCACATAGAAACCTTAATACACTTACGTTTTTACCCCACTTGCATCGTCCCATGTTTCCAAGTGAAGAGAGTACTTTGGTCGACTGAAATAAATGACTTGTGAACACCATCCAGGATCATCACCAAAGCAGATCCAATGACCATGAGAGACGTGGAGATACATTGCCAGTCAAGGAGAATGTTTTTTCCACAACACTGTATATCTGTCCTGTGACCTCACCTTCTATGATCTTATGTGGAACGGGAGGCAGGCAGTAGTTTTCCAGCTCATTTGGACCAGGCATTGATTTCTTTGAGAGTGGGCATTATTACGCACGGTGTATTTTAAGATGCCTCTAAGTGTCCCCTGGCAGAGGTAGGGGGTAGCACTTCCATGATATTTGGGCCAAGCAGATCACGGTGACACAAATGTTGTCGATCATGGTCTTGAAGATGGTGTGTGTAGTGGTGAGTTTGCTGAAGCATGGCGCTTTCTTGGGAGATTCCACCTTCCTAATAGCTCAGAAAAATGTGAATACTTTTGTTTACTTTGGCGTTTCACTGAAGCATTTGGCAAAGTGTCCTCTTGTACCGCTTTGTACCCCTCTGTCATAGACTGCCTGGTGTGCATTGCCTAGGAATTTGTCTTTCATGGCCTTGATCTTCCTGTAGAGGCACTTCAGTCCTCCGCCTATCTTCCTCAAGTGTATCAGCTCCAGACTCAAACATTTGGTGCCCTCCTTGGATGTTGAATTGTGCATCTTCCTTCAGACAGATGTAACCACATTGGGAGCAGTGGTATCAGCCATGGAAGGAGCTACAAATGCTTTGTTACTCGAGATGCCGGTGGCAACTATCTGGTAAACTCCAGTTCTCTTGGAGCCCAGAATGACCCCCTTCGGACTCACTGTGATTTACTCATTAAGGATGTGGGGTTGTAAACAAACCACTAGTGGAAGGTGCTAGTCCTATGACCATAACTATTTTAGGCACCTTGAGTTTCAGAGATGTTAGAGCAATGTCCTTCAAACTGTGGGGCGTACCACCAGTGGGAGCCAGGGCCATGGCAAGGGGGGAAGAATTCCACAACTTGAAAAACTGTTTATAGGCAGTGTTGTGGCAAGCATAGCCCTTTTGCATTGTCAGATTCCCCTTTCAGAAAATAAACACAGCATGGAAGAGTATCCATGCTGTGCTAATTTTCTTTGTCAGCAGCACAATGATGAAACGGAGGCAGGCACTGTGACATCTGTCCTCTCCTCACAAAATGGATATGTGCGACCACTGGCCCAAAGAGCAGAAGACACTGAGAAGGCCAGCGGAAGTACAAAGTTTGCCGCTCAACTAGACGGACATATACAAAACGGAGGGACAAAGAGACAAAGATTGGGAAGAGGAGGGTGAATGAGGATGCAAGAGAACAGGGATGGGAGACAGAGAGGAAGACCCAGGAGGAACAAAAGCAGGTGCTTGAAACAAGTATGGAATGAAGACAGAACAGGAGGAAAAATAAGCAAAGACGAATGGAAAGGCACAACTGGAAGAAACAGGATAGGAAAGGAAGAAGAGACAGAACGCAAGGAAAATGACATGAGGAAGAGAGACGACGAGAATAAGACACAAGGAGAGGGATATGCTAGGTAGTGTGGGATGTTTTGACCCACTTTTGCTCTGCCATGTGGCATCACTGTGTTCTGATGGTACCACAAATAGTAAAATGGCCGCAAAACCCTTGTGCGCGCCAAAACCTCTGAAAATCGCGCTTTGCAAAGCACAAAAAGATGGCTGCCCAATCGGCCATGCATGTTGTCAGTGGTGGAAAAGAGATCTCACTCCGGAAACATGTAACTGGGCTCCACAACACGTGAAAATGGAGCACAGAAGGGAAAAGCAGTGCTTTGCTAAAGGAAACCCCAAAATCTTGCTTTATATCACTGTTTCTGTGTTGCTGAAACTGCAGAATGCCGGTACAAAACACCCTCAAACATCCAACATTTTTACTGGGTGCTACAATTCACTTAGTTTAAGAAATCATTGTGAACTTACAATGTCCTGAAAAGCTGAAAGCATCAACGGATTTCCGCAGCAAAAGTGCCCTGTCTGTGAATCTGTCAAAATCTGGGTGCAGTACCCTGGGCCGCCTGAATGACAGCTGTCAGTAGCCTGCCTGATTAAACTTTAAATATGTATAAACTGAAATCAAATGTTTGCAATCTAAGAGGCCTGTTGTTGAGAGTACCCCATCTTGTAATTGTTTTCATTCCATGGTTTGAAATCTTGAATAAGTGTTTAGCTGTGATTTGATCCCACAAGTTTGTTTTATGCTAAGGGAAAATTCAAGCAGAAGTAACATTTAAAGTAAACTGGCTAAAGCTACCAAACTGGAATAACAGCTTTCCTCACAGAGGCAAGGCCCCTCCTTCCACCAGGAAATCACACCAAAGTGATAATTATAGGGTTTGGGAAGAACCTGGTCTGCAGTGGGGAAGGAAACAATGGCAAACTGCAAAGCAGAAAATGCTAGGTGGGAGGACAGTTGTAAAATGGCCTCTGCCAAGAGAACAGGGAGGACACTGCTTCTGAACTGAAGGGAGACAAAAAGAGGTGGACCCGAACAGCCATCTGTGGCTGAACATTCACAAGGAACATTTTGTTTAAAGACATCTAACTTACGACTTAAAATTGTCAAAAATACAAAAGTAACAGAATTGTAAATCTAAATTTTGGTTGCACATTTCAAGAGACGGAAAGATTGTGTGACATGTTCTGGAAAGAAACAGCAGAAAATGTGATTTTACACCAAATGTATTTCTGCTAGAAGTATGAAACTTTATACACTTATGCCCATGTTATAGGCGCACACTTATAGAAATTTGCTGATAAATTGGACATTGTGTTCCTGATGAAAAGGGTGAAATTCGGTGAAAAGCAGACACAAGATCCCACAGTGACAGGGTTTTGAAAAGTAGTTGCTTCCCAAAATATGTAATCTGTATATATGATTGTTATAGAGGTTACTCACGTGTAAATATGTCTTGTGTCAAAAGTAGATTTTGTGTTCAAGAGGCTAGGGGTGGACTCTAAGCCTCATAAACCTACACCACAAAGGTGACACACAGTTTATTTCCTCCTATCAAGGCAGAGAGTGTCAGGATCAGGTTCAAACTCCCCCTTCTCCTCACCTGAATCCTCGGAGGTGCGATCCTTAAGTGCAGCTTCAGGTTTCTTATTATCCTTCTTCCTTTCCTTGGGTTGGTTGTCCTTTAGTTTCCAACCTTTTCATTTGTGTAAATAAGGTCTGGCCCCTCCAGAGGCCACCGTGACAGAGATGAGAAACTGCCCGGGGAGACCCCCAGGGGGGCCAGCCTCGCCCCAGGGAAAAAGCCAGAAGGCAGAAAAAACCCTGGTTCTGGTGTGTTGCGGAGGTAATGAAAAGTAGCTTCCAAAGGCCAATGTCCAGCAATAATTAGAGTACTGCACGATGAGAAGGGCTCAATTTTGATGAAGGAACCGGAAAGGATAGAATGAACAGAAATTCAGGGAAAAAGGCACTGGAGCTGACAGGAAATGAAAATAGAAAAAACCTGTGATAAAGAAACCTCGAACACCGAAAGAAATGGAAGCAAAAGTCAAGTAGGAACGGACAGGCGCCGGGTGCAAGTAAGTATGGAAGTACAAAAAGAAACACTGCCGCTCACGTGTAAAATTAAAGCGGCAGGGTTTATCTGGCAATGTGCCGTGAATGCAAGCAAGGAGGACAAGAGCGTAGATAGCGAGAGAAGGTAAACAGAAACTGGGCAGCGGTATAACGGCAGGATACCGTCTAAGTAGAAAAGGACAGAAAACACAGATACAGGAAGAGAGGGATCCCGGAGGCCCGGGATGCAGAGAACGGGAGTAATCACAAGAAAATACGCAAGAATGGGCACAGGAGTGCGAGCAAAGTAGCAAGAGGAAAACAGATACAACGCACCGGCAGAGGGGGTGGAGCCGGAAGATATAGTGCAGGCCGCCATGTTAGTTGAGGACTAAAGCGCTAGCCTGAATGGATTAATGCCGCCAACCATTCCATAGCTTCCACCTGCCGGTCCTGACAGTATACCCCCTTCTCCTCGGGGGTCCCCCAGGTTTGCTCGGGTGAAAGTGGTGAAATCTCTTTATCAATTGGGGTGCATGAATATGGCTCACTGGTTCCCAGGACCTCTCATCCAACAGATAATCCTTCCAATGTACTAGGTATTGTAACCTACCCCGGCGGTACCGGATTTCAACCAAATAGGCCACTTCGTATTCTTCAGGTGCTGGGTTAACTTGAGCACGTACCCTGTGGACAGGTCTTTGGAAAGGATCGTCCTTGTATTCCTTGAGTAAGGAGGCAAGGAAGACCGGATGCACCTTCTTGAGCTAGTCCGGGAGTCTGAGCTTAAAGGCTACTGGATTAATCCGTTGCACAATGGGGAAAGGCCTGAGGAACCGTAGGGAGAACTTACCAGAATAGACCCACCTGGGCAGGAAACGGGTAGACACCAGACCAATTGTCCAACCTGCCACATAGGGTTGGGGCTTCTACCCTTATCTGCCCATCTCTTCTGTGCTTGTTGGCTGACCAGGTGCACTTTCTGCGCAAGTTCATGTACCTCATGTAAGTCCTTCAGAACTCCGCCCACAGCAGGAATCTTGGTGGAAGGGGCACTGAGCCAGGGAAAATATTGGGGATTATACCCATAGGTACAAAAAAAGGACTCATCTGGATAGATGTATGAAGGGCACTGTTGTAGGCGAACTCCGCTTGCGGAAGGAAGCGATACCAATTCCCCTGCTGAGGGCTACAAAAACATCTTAGATACTGTTCCAGACTGGCATTCAATCTCTCAGTTTGTCCATTACTCTGAGGATGGTAACCCGAAGAAAGAGCCCTGTGAATCCCCAGTGTCTGGCAAAGAGAAGCCCAAAATTTCGAAGTAAATTGAGGTCCTCGATCAGAAACCACTGTCCGAGGCAAACCATGTAAGCGGACTATATCTGGGAGGAATACTGCCGCTGTCTCTGAGGCTGAAGGAACATGCTTGAAAGCGGAGAAGTGAGCTAACTTACTGAAAGAATCGACGGCTACCATGATCACGGTCATGTCATCAGAAGGAGGAAGATCCACAATTAAATCGGTGGAAATATGTTCCCAGGGGTGTTCAGGTAAGGAGTTTTGCTGGAGTAGTCCTAGCGGTCTTCCCGTTCGAAGTTTGTTGGAGGCACAAACCGAACAGGTAGAAACATACCGGCAAACATTGTTCCGAAGGGCAGGCCACCAAAAGCCTCTGCGTAGCAGGTTGTAAGTCTTTCTGACTCCTGGGTGTCCTGTTAAAGGGGAGTCATGGCACCAGGACAGGACTAGAGTCTGAAGTCTTTTGGTGGGAATGAACAAAGCATCTCCATGATAATATAACCCATCCTTGCCTTGGATGATAGAGGAAGGGAGATCTAAGCCTGTTTGATATTGAGGTATCAAATCTTGAAGAAAGGAGAGAGTGGATGCAACAATCCTGAGCCCTGGGAAGACCAATTCGTGTCCCATGTAGGTTCGGAGCTTTCCCCTAGACTGCAAGACAAGGCACCTGCCTTCATATTTTCTGTACCCGGAATGTAGGTGATGTTAAAGTCATATTGCAGGAAAAAATAGGCCCACCTGGCATGGCGTGCATTAATGCATTCCATTTGTTGTAAGACCCGAAGGTTACGATGGTCTGTTCTGATGTCAAAGCTGTGAGCGGCCCCTTGCAATAGATGACGCCACTCTTGACATGCCAACTTGATTGCCAAAAGTTCCCTTGCAAGTACTGAATAGTTGCGCTCACTAGTAGTAAGGGTCTTGGAATAATAGGCCACAGGATGTTCTACCTCGTCCTCTGACTTCTGTAGTAGGATGGCCCCGACTGCACCTAAGGAAGCATCCGTTTCCAAAATGTACGGTTTAGTCGGATCCGGCTGTACCAGTATGGGTGCCTTAGAAAAGCATTCTTTGAGGGTTATAAAGGCTCTTCTGGGTTCCTCATCAAAGACGAACCTTACACCCTTCTTCAACAGGGAAGTGAGTGGAAGCACAGTGTTAGAGAAATTGGGTATAAATCTTCGATAAAAGTTTGCTAAACCCAGGAAACTATGTAGCTCCCTTATATTGGCAGGTTCCTTCCAGCTTCTGATAGCCTTGATCTTGATCGGATCCATCTCTATACCCTCCTTGGATAGGATGAATCCTAAGTAGGATACTGGTGTAGCTTCAAATTGACATTTTTCCGGTTTGATCAGCAGCTGATGGGACTTAAGGCGCTGCAACACCTGCACGATGAGATCTGTGCTCTGAACGCGTCTTGGAAAATATCAAGATGTCATCAAGGTAAACCACCACCGTTATGAACAACATATCAGAAAACACCTTATCCATGTATCTTTGGAATACTGCTGGAGCGTTTACAAGGCCAAATGGCATCATTCTATATTCATATAGGCCAAATGGGGTGCGGAATGCCGTCTTCCACTCATCTCCTTGTCTTATACGCAATAGGTGATAGGCACCTCTTAGGTCGAGCTTCGTGAAGTAGACCGCTCCTTGTACGGCTTCTAATATATCCTGTATCAGTGGCATGGGATATCTGTCACGGATGATAACTTTATTCAAGCCTCGATAGTCTATACAAGGACGTAACTCTGCTGAATCCTTTTTGGGGATAAAAAATAACGAAGCTCCACAGGAAGATTTTGATTCTCGGATAAGGCCATTCTGTAGATTTGCATTCAAATAGTCCCGAAGGGCTTTCCGTTCCGGAAGCGATAAAGGATATATGCGTCCGAAGGGAACTACGGCTTCTGGTATCAAATCGATGCCGCAGTCCTCTGCCCTATGCGGAGGCAGCATCTTGGGTATAGCATCCAGGAACACTTCAGAAAATGCCTGATATTGAAGAGGGACAGAAGAAATGATCATGGGATTGTGGACTGGTCTTCCTTCTTCCGATCTAGCTTTGGTAGTTTGGGTAGTGGAGAGGTTCATACAGTTGGTTTTACAAAACAGTGAATCAAAGCTCACCTTGTTGTCTGTCCAGTTGATGTGCGGGTTATGTTTTCTTAACCACGGGATCCCAATAACCACAGGAAAATGAGCTGCTCTAATCTGATCAAATACCATAATCTCTTCATGGTGGCCCATCTCCATCTTCAGCGGGAAAGTCTCTGAGGTGATGGGTCCAGATGATAAAGGCCTGCCGTCTACACCTTCTACTGGTATAGGAGCTGATTTGAGTCTGGTAGTCACCTGGTGTTCCATGGCCCATCTAAGGTCCATGAAATTGCCCGCTGCTCCGCAGTCCAACATGGCTAATACCTCGGTGGGAGCAGAGTCAGACAGCCACAGTTTAACCTTGAACACCATCAGACTGTTTTCTTCCGTGTTGCCTAAGGTTCTTGAGTTGTTGCAAGGGTATTTGTCAAGTCCCCCGACACTTCCCTTGCAGCAGAGCGGGGGCTGAAGTTTTCCTTCCGCCGAGGGGGTACGTCCGGGCAGTCTCTCAGTAAGTGTTTGGAAGAACCACAGTACACACACAATCCTGTGTCCCGTCGTCTTCTTCACTATTCTGGAGTCAGAGGACCTCGGGTGGCTCCTATCTGCATGGGTTCTTCGGCTAAGGCTGAGGGTCTTGCTTGAGGAGAAGGGGAAGGAAGACTTATAGCCTGAGGGGTTCCTCTGGGTCGTCTTCTTTCTTGTCGGCTTTTACTGTAGACGGAATTCTATCTGGAGAGACAGAGTTACCAAATCTCGGAAGGAAGCTGGTCTGGCTACTCTAGCAAGCTCATCCTTAATTTTGTCATGAAGGCCTCGTCTGAAAATGGTCTGTTGGGCTGAATCTGGCCAGTCCGCCTTGGCTGCTAGTCTCTGGAAGCGGGAAACGTAAGTTTGAAGATCAGAGTTTCCCTGACAAACATCCAGAATGGCTTCCAAGGAGCAGTAGAATACCTCAGGTCTGTCAAACCTTTCCTTGAACAGCTCAACAAAATGATCATAATCATTTAGGAACGGGTCATTATTAGTAACTAACGGTGTGACCCAGGATAATGCGTTTCCGGAAAGGTTAGCGATGATGAAACCGACCCTTGATCTGGCCGTATCATAAGCATGGGTCCTGAAGGCAAAGTACACCTTACATGCATCTAGAAAGTCCTTAAGGCCTTCAGGGTACCCGTTGTACTTTCCAAAGGAGAGTGGCATAGTAGGTAAGTCGCCATAATCATCCCGACGTAGAACTACCTGTTGTCGGAGTGCAATATTCTCTGTTCTCAGGGTTTGAACCTCCACGGTTAAATTCTGCATCGCAGCAACCAGTTCTTGCTATTGCTCCAACTAAGCCATAGTGTGAGTTGGGCGTTGTATGCTGTCAGGATCAGGTTCAAACTCCCCCTTCTCCTCACCTGAATCCTCGGAGGTGGGATCCTTAAGTGCAGCTTCAGGTTTCTTATTATCCTTCTTCCTTTCCTTGGGTTGGTTGTCCTTTAGTTTCCGACCTTTTCTTTCATGTAAATAAGGTCTGGCCCCTCCAGAGGCCACCGTGACAGAGATGAGAAACTACCCAGGGAGACCCCAGGGGGGCCAGCCTCGCCCCAGGGAAAAAGCCGGAAGGCAGAAAAAACCCTGGTTCTGGTGTGTTGCGGAGGTAATGAAAAGTAGCTTCCAAAGGCCAATGTCCAGCAATAATTAGAGTACTGCACGATGAGAAGGGCTCAATTTTGATGAAGGAACCGGAAAGGATAGAATGAACAGAAATTCAGGGAAAAAGGCACTGGAGCTGACAGGAAATGAAAATAGAAAAAACCTGTGATAAAGAAACCTCGAACACCGAAAGAAATGGAAGCAAAAGTCAAGTAGGAACGGACAGGCGCCGGGTGCAAGTAAGTATGGAAATGGAAGTCGCGAGAGCTGCTCGCGTACAAAAAGAAACACTGCCGCTCGCGTGTAAAATTAAAGAGGCAGGGTTTATCTGGCAAGGTGCCGTGAATGCAAGCAAGGAGGACGAGAGCGTAGATAGCGAGAGAAGGTAAACAGAAACTGGGCAGCGGTATAACGGCAGGATATCATCTAAGTAGAAAAGGACGGAAAACACAGATACAGGAAGAGAGGGATCCCGGAGGCCCGGGATGCAGAGAACGGGAGTAATCACAAGAAAATACGCAAGAATGAGCACAGGAGTGCGAGCGAAGTAGCAAGAGGAAAACAGATACAACGCACCGGCAGAGGGGGTGGAGCCGGAAGATATAGTGCAGGCCGCCATGTTAGTTGAGGACTAGAGCGCTACCCTGAATGGATTAATGCCGCCAACCATTCCATAGCTTCCACCTGCCGGTCCTGACAGAGAGGAGACTCTGACCAATCGCCTGTCAAAGGGGCAAGCTTAGGCTAAACCAGCACACACACACCCTTAATCATAGCATAAATAGAGACAGCAGAGGGCAGATAGGGACAGACAGATTCACCCACTATCCTGATGCTGGTGGAGCACCCTGCTAATGAACTTTCCATCTTCCTGTCTCCAGACTCCAGAAACTTGGCAAAGCAGAAAGGCCCATTGCATAGCCGAACCATTTTCAGCTAGGCCTCAAATTCCAGAACCAGAATCCCACAAACCTAAGGGGAACCAAAATTCAGCTGGGCTGTGCTGTACTGCTTGCCTGCTGAAAATAATTTTCATCATAACCAAGAAGGACAGATCCAATCCAATCCGGTGCCGTGTTGTGACCAGAGTGCCTCACAGATCCAATCCAATCTGGTGCCGTGACCAGAGCACCTTGCTGATTGCAGACCCAATCCGATGTGCCCAGCAGTCTGTCTTAAAACCAAATCCAGTTCCTTGACCAGAATCTTGATGGACCAGAATCCTGTTGGTTCCATTTAAAAACATATCTAGTGAGTATCTATAGATAGAAATGTGTCACTAGCATATGAACTGTCCATAGTCAATCCCTATCTAAACCTATCCTATCTTGTATCCAAAACCTGTGTTGTTAGAAATATTTTTGAATTGTCTGAAATCTCTATCCAAACCATCCAATCTTCCTCCTGTACTAGTATTGTTAAAACTATATTTGCGCTGATAATTTTTCATCTGAAGAAGGCAAACTCCTCTGCAGGCAGTCACCCTGATCAATTGGCTGTGTTCCTGTGTGGTATTAGTTTATTCATAGTCATCCTCTAGTGTAAGAAATCCCATTTGTCATTTAAAAGTGCATTCTGTTTTCAATTCTTGCACCTATCTCGAAAAAAATTATCTCCACTAAAACGTCCATAAGGTCCTCAGTTTTTGTGCTAGAAACTAAATCGCATCTAAAACCGTATCCCAAATCCATATGGTTCTCCCGTTATCGTGATTATCGCGTAGTGAAATGTTTGCCGCAAATTTTCGTTTAGGGAGATTCTGACACGTGTAAAACAGTTTTTGAGTGCTTCCAACTTCAATTTTCAGATTTCAAATTGTTTTTTGGTATTAAATAATTGCTAGTGTTTGTGTGTAACTATCCAAAGCTGCTCACATAAGAATTATAACAATTTCAGCAATTTAGACCATATTTAGGGGGTAATTCATAGAATTTAGCGCACAAGTGGCGCACGCGGCTGGCGCACAGTGTGCGCGTGTGAATGTCTTCAATAGCCGCTTGCGCTAAAATCCATTTCCGCGCACAGCGTATTCATGGATTTTCACCTCCAAAACCAGCCGTGGTGCAGAGTGGCGCAGCGACCCTGCAGCAGCGCCAGTTACGCCCCCAAGAACGCCCCTAGCGCAGGGAAAAGCCATCAAAATCCCCAATCCAGTGCAAAGGGCTGCGCTAACCCTGGACCAGTTTACAGGGCTGCCAAACAGCAAACGCCAAGCGGGTAACGTGTATTACTGGGGTTTGTGTAAAGTTTCACACGCGAAAGGGCCTGTGCAAGTGGGGTACGTGTATAACTGGGGTTTGCGGGAAGTTTCACACGCAAAAGGGCCTGTGCGAGTGGGGTACGTGTATAACTGGGGTTCGCGGGAAGTTTCACACGCGATTTCAGCAGGATACATGTATTACGGGGGTTCGCGGGAAGTTTCAGACGCGAAAGGGCCTGTGCGAGTGGGGTACGTGTATAACTGGGGTTCGCGGGAAGTTTCACACGCGAAAGGGCCTGTGCGAGTGGAGTACGTGTACAACTGGGGTTCGCGGGAAGTTTCACACGTGATTTCAGCAGGGTACGTGTATTACGGGGGTTCGCGGGAAGTTTCACACGCGAAAGGGCCTGTGCAAGTGGGGTACGTGTATAAATGGGATTCGCAGGAAGTTTCACAAGCAATTTCAGCAGGGTACGTGTATTTCTGGGGTTTGTGTGAAGTTTCACACGCGAAAGGGCCTGTGCGAGTGGGGTACGTGTATAACTAGGGTTCGCGGGAAGTTTCACACACAATTTCAGCAGGGTACGTGTATTACGGGGGTTTGCAGGAAGTTTCAAACAAGAAAGGGCCTGTGCGAGTGGGGTACGTGCATAACTGGGGTTCGCCGGAAGTTTCACACGCGATTTCAGCAGGGTACGTGCATTACGGGGGTTTGCAGGAAGTTTCACACGCGCAAGGGCCTGTGTGAGTGGGGTATGTGTATAACTGGGGTTCGCTGAAAGTTTCACACGCGATTTCAGCAGGGTACGTGTATTACGGGGGTTCATGGGAAGTTTCACACGCGAAAGGGCCTGTGCGAGTTGGGTACGTGTATAACTGGGGTTCGCGGGAAATTTCACATGCGATTTCAGCAGGGTACGTGTATTACGGGGTTAGCGGGAAGTTTCACACGCGAAAGGGCCTGTGCGAGTGGGGTATGTGTATAACTGGGGTTCGCGGGAAGTTTCACATGCGATTTCAGCAGGGCACGTGTATTACTGGGGTTCGCGTGAAGTTTCACACGCGAAAGGGCCTGTGCGAGTGGGGTACGTGTATAACTGGGGTTCGCGGGAAGTTTCAGACGCGATTTCAGCAGGGTACGTGTATTACTGGGGTTTGTGTGAAGTTTCACACGCGAAAGGGCCTGTGCGAGTGGGGTACGTGAATAAATGGGGTTTGCGGGAAGTTTCACACGCGAAAGGGCCTGTGCAAATGGGGTACGTGTATAACTGGGGTTCGCGGGAAGTTTCACACGCGATTTCAGCAGGGTACGTGTATTACGGAGTTTGCGGGAAGTTTCACACGCGAAAGGGCCTGTGCGAGTGGGGTACGTGAATAAATGGGGTTTGCGGGAAGTTTCACACGCGAAAGGGCCTGTGCAAATGGGGTACGTGTATAACTGGGGTTCGCGGGAAGTTTCACACGCGATTTCAGCAGGCTACGTGTATTACGGAGTTCGCAGGAAGTTTCACACGCGAAAGGGACTGTGCGAGTGGGGTACGTGTATAACTGGGGTTCGCGGGAAGTTTCACATGTGATTTCAGCAGGGTACGTGTATTACGGGGGTTTGTGTGAAGTTTCACACGCGAAAGGGCCTGTGCGAGTGGGGTACGTGTATAACTAGGGTTCGCGGGAAGTTTCACACCCAATTTCAGCAGGGTACGTGTATTACGGGGGTTTGCGGGAAGTTTCACACGAGAAAGGGCCTGGGCGAGTGGGGTACGTGTATAACTGGGGTTCGCGGGAAGTTTCACACGCGATTTCAGCAGGGTACGTGCATTACGGGGGTTTGCAGGAAGTTTCACACGCGAAAGGGCCTGTGCGAGTGGGTTATGTGTATAACTGGGGTTCGCGGAAAGTTTCACACGCGATTTCAGCAGGGTACGTGTATTAAGGGGGTTCATGGGAAGTTTCACACGCGAAAGGGCCTGTGCGAGTGGGGTATGTGTATAACTGGGGTTCGCGGGAAGTTTCACATGCGATTTCAGCAGGGCACGTGTATTACTGGGGTTCGCGTGAAGTTTCACACGCGAAAGGGCCTGTGCGAGTGGGGTACGTGTATAACTGGGGTTCGCGGAAAGTTTCACACGCGATTTCAGCAGGGTACGTGTATTACGGGGGTTCATGGGAAGTTTCACACGCGAAAGGGCCTGTGCGAGTTGGGTACGTGTATAACTGGGGTTCGCGGGAAATTTCACATGCGATTTCAGCAGGGTACGTGTATTACGGGGTTAGCGGGAAGTTTCACACGCGAAAGGGCCTGTGCGAGTGGGGTATGTGTATAACTGGGGTTCGCGGGAAGTTTCACATGCGATTTCAGCAGGGCACGTGTATTACTGGGGTTCGCGTGAAGTTTCAGACGCGATTTCAGCAGGGTACGTGTATTACTGGGGTTTGTGTGAAGTTTCACACGCGAAAGGGCCTGTGCGAGTGGGGTACATGAATAAATGGGGTTTGCGGGAAGTTTCACACGCGAAAGGGCCTGTGCAAATGGGGTACGTGTATAACTGGGGTTCGCGGGAAGTTTCACACGCGATTTCAGCAGGGTACGTGTATTACGGAGTTTGCGGGAAGTTTCACACGCGAAAGGGCCTGTGCGAGTGGGGTACGTGAATAAATGGGGTTTGCGGGAAGTTTCACACGCGAAAGGGCCTGTGCAAATGGGGTACGTGTATAACTGGGGTTCGCGGGAAGTTTCACACGCGATTTCAGCAGGCTACGTGTATTACGGAGTTCGCAGGAAGTTTCACACGCGAAAGGGACTGTGCGAGTGGGGTACGTGTATAACTGGGGTTCGCGGGAAGTTTCACATGCGATTTCAGCAGGGTACGTGTATTACGGGGGTTTGTGTGAAGTTTCACACGCGAAAGGGCCTGTGCGAGTGGGGTACGTGTATAACTAGGGTTCGCGGGAAGTTTCACACCCAATTTCAGCAGGGTACATGTATTACGGGGGTTTGCGGGCAGTTTCACACGAGAATGGGCCTGGGCGAGTGGGGTACGTGTATAACTGGGGTTCGCAGGAAGTTTCACACGCGATTTCAGCAGGGTACGTGCATTACGGGGGTTTGCAGGAAGTTTCACACGCGAAAGGGCCTGTGCGAGTGGGTTATGTGTATAACTGGGGTTCGCGGAAAGTTTCACACGCGATTTCAGCAGGGTACGTGTATTAAGGGGGTTCATGGGAAGTTTCACACGCGAAAGGGCCTGTGCGAGTCGGGTACGTGTATAACTGGGGTTCGCGGGAAATTTCACATGCGATTTCAGCAGGGTACGTGTATTACGGGGTTAGCGGGAATTTTCACACGCGAAAGGGCCTGTGCGAGTGGGGTATGTGTATAACTAGGGTTCGCGGGAAGTTTCACATGCGATTTCAGGAGGGCACGTGTATTACTGGGGTTCGCGTGAAGTTTCACATGTGAAAGGGCCTGTGCGAGTGGGGTACGTGTATAACTGGGGTTCGCGGGAAGTTTCAGACGCGATTTCAGTAGGGTACGTGTATTACTGGGGTTTGTGTGAAGTTTCACACGCGAAAGGGCCTGTGCGAGTGGGGTACGTGAATAAATGGGGTTTGCGGGAAGTTTCACACGCGAAAGGGCCTGTGCAAATGGGGTACGTGTATAACTGGTGTTCGCGGGAAGTTTCACACGCGATTTCAGCAGGGTACGTGTATTACAGAGTTTGTGGGAAGTTTCACACGCGAAAGGGACTGTGCGAGTGGGGTACGTGAATTTCTGGGGTTCGCGGGAAGTTTCACAAGTGATTTTGCTGTCCGAGCGGGGTACGTGAATTTCAGGGATGCGCGGTGAGTCCTACACGTGAATTGGCAGTGTGGGTCCTCCCAGGTGTTCCCTCTATACCCCCCACGGCACCTGCAGGCATCCCACACCACAGGGGACTACCCTCCACCCCTGGTCATGTCCCGCAGGCAGCCCATCCACCATGGGCATGCCCTCCAGCCAAGCCACATGTTCCCCTGCACCCCCACCCCCCAACAGTCAGGGGCACCTGCCAGCAGGCCCCCACTCGTGTTCCACTCATGACCCCCTGTACCCCCAACCCCCAGCAGTCAGAGGCCCCTGCCAGCAGGCCCCCACACATGTCCCCCTGCACCCCCACCCCCCAGCAGTCAGGGGCACCTGCCAGCAGGCCCCCACTCATGTCCCCCTGCACCCCCACCCCCCAGCAGTCAGGGGCACCTGCCAGCAGGCCCCCACTCATGTCCCACTCATGACCCCTTGCACCCCCACCCCCCAGCAGTCAGGGGCACCTACCAGCAGGCCCCCACTCATGTCCCACTCATGACCCCCTGCACCCCCACCCCCCAGCAGTCAGGGGCACCTGCCAGCATGTCAATCTGGAAAAATGAATACCCTTCATTTGAATGATAGACGTAACTTGATGGCCGTGGGCCAACCGTCTTATGCACTGAATTGGAGAAATATGAACTGCTATGCTTGACCGACGAGCGGCCATTTTAAATGTAGTAAGAATCGCCATTTTGCTTGTTAACCATTGCTCATTGCTTTCTGTCTAAAAACTGCTTTGCAGCTTGCAATTCTTGCAGATTCTGCTTACTCTGCTCAACTGTTAACATTGTTGTCTGAATATGAAAGGACAAGGTCACGGGACTGAAGAGTTTGCTGAACTCCTCATGAGTAGCCCAGAGAGGAAATCCCATGCTCCCTCTCTGTAGCCTTGGGAGGAAGCTGCAGGGCATTTAATCACTTCACAGCTGCCAGCCAGTCTCGTACGATGGTAGAATATGTTAGAATAATACAGCTAAAGGCTTGAATTATGCTTCTCTTACGGCCCCCCTTCGCAAAACCCTTAACAACGTGTCGGCTCCCAGGACACGAATAGTACCTCATAGATAGCAAAGCTTGGAATGTGGCTCTTCCCCCGTGTACAGATTGTTTTCAAGAACAGAACCACGGTGTTCTAAAAGATGCCTCCGCACTTTCTAAATTGCACATTGTTACTAGAATAGACATCAAAAGCATTATAATCGTCAGACTCGTCGGATATGTCCATCGTCATCCCGAGTTCAAAGGAACTTAATACAGAGGGGTGTTGAACATGACTTTGCTGATTGTATGATATGCATTTTGTATATATGTAACTGATGTACGTAATTCGCTCTCTTGCGTCCCTCGAGGTTTAGGAAACTCACGTCGCGGGGCGTGAGATCAGAATTGGCCAATTGATACTATCTTTTGCTTGCAATAAACCCTAGCATTGGGAATTTGAAACCTTGTGTCTGGCGCATCTTTTCGTGTATGGTCATTGCCTTGTTTCCATAGCACGAGGGACCCCTAGGGGCCCGTTTCAAGATGGCGCCCGAATAGGGACCCTCCCCCACTTGCCCCATCTTATACGTTGTAACGGAGTAAAGGCAGAAGAACGGCGAGGACGGGACGGTCGAGCCGGGATCAAAAAATGTACGGGGCGCACCGTAGAAGAGAGAAGAGATTCCTTCCGCAGATCTGCACACATCTGATCCCTGATCGACGTACCGGGCCAGAGGGCAAAGGAGGCGATGGTCCCGAGACAAGGCAGAAGCCAAAGAAGCACAGACACGACTTGGGGAGAGGTTGCGTTAGAACAGGCGACTTGTTTTATCAGGTGAGTCATTCCCCGATTCAAACGAAAACCTGATTTTTGGTAGAGTGTTGATTTTGCAAACTATAACGTCCAGGTAAAAGTGGCTAACCAAAGGGGAAGGTTAAAGAAACATGCCTGGAGTACTGTCCACTTTAGCTGGGCTTTTCAGCTGCGGTAGACAGTCCTTGGAATATGGCCAAAGTGCACAGCCTGGTGGAACGCCGGCTTATGATATGTATGCGAAATATGGTGTGGGTGCGATAATATTTTGTGAAATTTGGCATAGGCAAACTAGAAAGCAACCCGACCATCAGTGGCCGATTAATGGTAGTTTTGAGATGGGGAGGATAGATAACCTAGAGAGGGTGCTGATTAGAAAGAAAGCACAACCTGCAGCTTTTGAGACCGTCAAAGATTGGAGGAGGGAAGCGATGCTCCAACTAAGGAGTAGAGAGAAGCATGCGCGTAGGCATAAAATGAAGCTTGAGATAGCAGAAGAGAAGGAAGAGGAGGAGTGGACTGAGATTCTAAGATGGGAAGGGAGACGGGACCAGATGAACGTAGACAGAATATACCCGCAGCGGGAACTACACATAGCAGATGAATTAATGGAACATTTGTTAACTAACACGGGTCGAGGCCCAAAACCAGAATCGAAACCAAACACGCCTGCAATGACTGCGCGGGCCCAACCAATAGCTCTCATACCCCCTCCCACAGTCCGAGCACTTCCTCTCACGCAAGCGTTAACCCAAGCCCCGCCCACCGCACGAGCACTCCCACAAGCGCAAACCACGGACACACAATTTCCCAGCACCCAGCGAGGCCCTTCAGAGATGCCACTTGTGTACTTGTTCCATCCGCACCTCCCGCTCTAGAGACAGATTCAGCACCATCCGCCCCTCCCGAAGTCGAGATTGAGACCGGGGAGGCGAGAAGCGTGGCTGAAGGAACAGGATTTGGACGGGTAACTCGAAGCGCGATCAGCAAAGAGAGAAAGATTGAATTACGGCAAGAGGCAGAAATGTACATAGAATGAAATGATGAGACGGCAGCATTGGCCTCATTGTATGGGTACCGAAGAAGAGACGAGAGACAGGTAGTGTTGGAATGCATGGAGGAAATTCTGGTGGGAGAATGGAAAAAGATACTTGGGAATTTACCGCCACAGCGGTTGTTAGATTTGAATAAGTTAGCACGCAGTGAGCAAAGAGATGAGGATGTAAGAAAACATGTGCACAAACTGATTGAAGTAAAAAATGAAATGGAAGACAGATATGCTGAAATGTTTGCTACACCTGAGTATAGTAGAGAGTTTATTAAGAAAGGTAGGAAGGAGGCGTCAAGGTTGAGTATAAAAAAATCATGGCCGAGAGTTTTTCCAGGTGGTACAAAGCATTTGCCAGTACCGGGACAGATAGGCGATAAACAAAGATTGCAGGTATGGGTAGGGGAAACAATGCGATGGATGTCGAACAAAAGAACGTCAGTAAAAGAAGTAAGTGAGATATGTAATGGGTACCCATTGGAGATGAGAAAGGAAGCGATGCAAACGATAGTAGGGGTGTTACTGCAGCAGGTCATTGGATACAATAGAGGTAGAGGTAATGCACCAGGCTGGGGAAATTTGAATAATATGCATGGGGTGTCATTGGGATTAAATCAATGTGTGTACTGTAAGGAGGAAGGACACTGGCGAGCGCAATGCCCGCACCTACAGAATAGAGGTGGGTTTGGTCAGAGAAGGCCTCATAGAGGACATCAGGGGTCGAACGGCCCAAGCAGGAGTAACATGCAGCAGCAGCAGGGATATACCAATGGAGGTACTCAAACCCAATCATATGGCCAAAACCAAGCTCAACAGAACCAGACATTGAACCAAAGTGTTTCGAACCAAAATCAGGGCGGGCAGGGCCAACAGAGAAATGATCAGGGTGGAGGACATGGAGGGGGAAATGGGAATATTTTTGATACACAACCAAACACGTATTATAGCAGTAGCGGTGACTACACATCGGACGATGTGTTATTTTCGCGATAGGACAGCCCACGACAGGGGTCGGAACCAGTGTCTATTCCCGTGAATAAGAGAGAACCCTACGTAGAAATTAGAGTCGGGAATAAGGAGCATTGTTTCCTTGTAGATACAGGGGCACAGAAGTGTTTGATAGACCACCACTTGGTTCTGGAGATCCCACTGTCGGGGCAAAAGAATGTTTCAGTAGGGTTCGCAGGTACGCCAGTAATTAACCCCATGTCCGAAGCTGTCCCAATTACAATAGGACCATTTACGGAACAGTGTCCATTTCTTTTGACAGAGAATTGTGGAGAGAACTTGCTAGGATTAAATTTGTTAAGAAAATTGGGGGCAGTCATACATTGTACAGCAGACGGGGTGTTCCTCATGATATGGCCTCACAATGCACCGGTGACGGAATTCATGTCAAAAGAGTTGCCAGAAGAGTTAAGTGGAGTACCAACCTGTCTGTGGGCAATGCATGATAATGATGGAGGATGCTTGAAAATAGAGCCAGCAAAAATAACTTTGAAAGAAGGTGTAACACTACCACGAATTCCCCAGTATAAAATTTCTGTTGAAGGTGAGAAGGGATTGAAAAGCATTGTTACTGACCTGGTGAGATTGGGGGTGGTTGAGGAAATTGCAGGAAGCACGTGCAACAGCCCGATTCTTCTAGTTTACAAGAAAGGAGGCAATGAAGTACCCTATCGTTTCATAATTGATCTGCGCGCATTAAACAAAGTGGTAGACCCACAATTCCCTTTGGTCCCAGATGTCACAACAATACTGACAATGATACCGGCCACTGCAGAATAGTTTAGTGTAGTTGATTTGAAGAACGCATTCTTTAGCATCCCAGTGGATAAAAGCTGTAGATATCTGTTCGCTTTCACTCTAGGAGTTTGATCATTCACATTCACACGTATTCCACAAGGATACACAGAAAGCCTGAGCATTTACAGCAGAGCGCTAAAAGAGCAGCTAGACATGCTAGAACTACCCGAAGGTTGCGTACTCTTGCAGTACATAGATGACTTGTTATTAGCTGCTGACACAAAAGAGATCTACAAAGAAACTACTGTATTACTCTTGACACATTTAGCGACCCATGGTCATAAGGCAAGTTTGAAGAAATTCCAGTATAATCCAAAAAAAAGGAGGTGTCTTATTTGGGATACCTACTTTCGAAAGAAGGGAGAAGATTAACACCAGAACGAATAGAAAGTATTTCTAGTATGCCTATTCCAAAAACTCAAAAAAGGAGTGAGAGCTGTAATAGGCATGGCCTCTTATTGTCAGCAGTGGATCAGTAATTTTGCGTTGATTGTGAAGCCGATGATAAAATTGACTAAAAAGGATGCAGACATGCCTTTGCAGTGGGATGAGGAATGTCAGAAAGCGTTTGAGCAATTGAAAGGTGCATTGTGTGCTGCGCCAGTTTTAGGCACTCCCAACTATAAAAAGATCTTCAGACTATTTGTGAGTGAGAGTGAAGGATGTGCATTGGCGGTTTTGACACAGGAACAAGGTGGAAGAAATAGGCCGTGCGGCTATTTTTCTTGCGCCTTGGACCCTGTAGCGCGCGCACTACCACGATGTTTGCGATCCGTCGCAGCGACTACTGCGTCAGTGAAACAAACGGAAGGAATGGTATTGGGGCACACTTTAATTCTGATGGTGCCACATGCTATAGATGTTCTATTAAATAGGACGCAGACGCAACACCTCACCTCAGCTAGACTGACAAGATATGAGCTCATCTTGTTTGCACCCCACATCCAAATTATGAGGTGTAGCGCATTGAATCCTGCAGAATTAATGCCACTGCCCATAGCAGAAATTGGTGACAACGAATCACCACCCCATGATAGTTTAATGATCACTGAAGAAGAAACAAAGGGAAGGATTGATTTGAGCGATATCCCACAAAAAGAGCCAGATGGGGAGTTATTTTGCGATGGCTCTTGTTTTAAATTACCTGATGGCACAACAATGGCTGCATATGCAATTACTGCCCAAAAGAGAGTTGTAGAGAGCAGAAGGATCCCATACAATTCGGCACATGCCGCAGAAATAATAGCACTGACCCGAGCCTGTGAACTCTCTGAGAATCTGAGCATAAATATTTATACTGACAGCCAGTACGCCTTTGGAGTGGTTCACAATTTTGTCCGACTTTGCGCTGAGAGGGGTTTCTTGACATCACATGGAGCCAGGATTCAGCATGGCCCTTTGATTGTGCGATTGTTGTCTGCGCTCCCGTTTCCAAAACGCCTAGCTATAGTAAAGTGCGAGGCGCATAAAAAAGTAACATGCAGAGTGGGAGAGGGAAACGCGTTTGCAGACAGGATTGCGAAGCAAACAGCCACAGATTTGGGGAATAAAATGATGACAGTACAGACTGAGGAAGTACCTTGTATGATAGAGAATGGAGTTGCAACAGTCAAAGAAATGCAGGCTGAGGCCACAACCGAAGAGATTCAGGGGTGGGCTAAGGGCTCTGCTGAGTTAGATTTGGAAGGATGTTGGGTGGACAAGGAAACAAAGAACTGGATGTTGCCAAATTGTTACGTAACTGCAATGGTTATAATGGCGCATAACCCTACCCACATTTGCGCAAAGAAAATGGAACAGCATTTATCCACAGTATGGAAAAATGAGCACATAAAAAAGAATGCAGAAAGGCTAGTGCAGAATTGTATCACGTGCCTGCAACACAATGTAGGAAAGGGAACCGTGACTCCAGTAGGTAGTTTCGGCCCACCCTCTATGCCGTTTGAGGTGGTCCATTTTGATTTCATAGAAATGGAAAGGTGCCAGAACTACAAGTATGTGTTAGTGGTAATCTGTGCATTCAGCAATTGAGTGGAGGCATATCCTTTAAAAGACTGTACTGCCATGTCCACAGCAAAAGTAATGCTGAAGGAGTATTTCTCCCGGTTTGGGTTGCCTCGTGTCCTGTGGTCAGACAACGGCCCCCACTTTGTGGGCGCAGTAGTGCTACAGATCTGTGCAGGTCTGCAAATAGAGAAGTGATTCCACAGTTCCAGGCATCTCAGTTCTGTCGGGCTTGTGGAGAGACACAACGGAATCCTGAAGTCAAAGATAGCGAAAATTTGCACAGGGAGCAAGTTGAGTTGGGTGGATGCATTACCCCTAGCGCTGTTGTGTATGCGCACGTCTGTGCAGGCTAAGACTGGGCTCTCCCCTTATGAGATTATAATGGGGAGACCAGCAAATGATTGGTGCGCACCGCAGCCCAGAAAATTATGTGAGGTCGAGCATCCTATGTTAAGCACTTGCTGTGGACTTTTAATACAAAAGTTGCGTTTGATTCATCAGCAGGTGCAGGAGGCGTTGCCAATGCGATATACAGGACCGGGGCACTCACTGGAGCATGGGAGCTGGGTGCTAATCAGAAATTTTGAACGGAAGACAGCGTTAGCACACAGGTGGCGCGGCCCCTATCAAGTACTTTTGGCAACACAGACGGCCATCCGAGTGGACGGATGCAAGGCATGGATCCATGCTACCGATGCCAAAAACAATTCCCAGCGTCACTGAAAACTTTGCCTGATCCAGACGACGAGAAAAAGACAACGGTCTCGGAAACGAAAGAAACTGTTGCCAGTCCAGTGCCACAGCATCAGCCTGAGCGAGAAGTGAAAGTTGAAACAAAGGGCAAATGAGAAGTGAAACTCGAAACAGAGCCTGAGGAGGCTACCAGTAAGGGGGAAGGGCAAAAAGTGCCCCAACGTTGCTCAGCGGAAACAACATCACTGCCGAACGACAAAACCCTGCATTGCAAACACGAGCAGAAACAACGCGTGCACCCCTTTGGAGCCCACCAGCTCTCGCGAATGCACCAAAGCCAGAGAAAGAAACTACATCATTGCCACAACGCCCATCGCTGCCCATCATTGTGCCACAGGCTGACACTGAGCCTGATACTGGAAATGCAAGGGCACTATTCACGGATCATACAATAGCAGGAGTGAATCGATATAATATGCGGCCTCGACAGGCAAAGTGATCCACAGATCTTTGGTGCTTTTCTTTTTGGCCTTTGGTTCTACTCACTGACGGAGTAGGAATCAGGGGCGTAGAGGAGAGAAGTGGGAGAATTGTGCAAGTTGGACAATTCAAAACTCACGGCTCCTCTGTGCGCTTATAAAGTACATGTGTCAGGAGCCAGAGCAGGACAAACTGGACGCACATAAGTACTAAGGCTGATGGAGTACATGTGTCCTAAGCCAGAGCGGGACAAGCTGGATGCACATGGTACTCTATCAATAAAGAACTGTTCAGAAATCGTCTGAGCAGTGGGAGAAAGAACAACTAATCTTGCTCGGGAGTGGATAAATGATCCAGGCTGTGAAAAGGCTGGGAGAATTGAACTGTGACATTTTTCGTTGAACTTTTCTGGCATCAAGAACGAGAGACATTCACAACGAACTTCGCCAGCAAGAAGAAGGACGATGAAGAACAAGTCAAGACCGGTTTCAGCCTCCTCCTGCACCCCTGCTGAAAAGACAATGGCCCTCATTACGACCCTGGCGGAAAGGGGTTTACGCCAGCGTAAACCATGGCGCCCCTTTCCGCCTGAGTACGAGTTCCCGTAGCGCCATGGTTATTTTTACGCCTGCTTTTTGCAGGCGGAAAAATCCATGGCGCTACGGGACTTGTTGTTAATTACGCCACCGTAATTTACGGTGGCGTAATTAACGCCTTCCCCACTCCCATTATACCCTATGGGGCAAAAATGGGAATGGGGAAGGGTAAATGGGGATTGGGGATTTACCGCCCCGCCAAGGTCGGAATGGGGCGGTAAGTCCGCCAACCACCATGGCGGAGTTGGCGGCTTAGCGCCATGGACCATGGTGCAAATTGCACCATGGTTCTCCGCCAGGGTCGTAATGAGGGCCAATAGATTTAGAGACTGTAAATTTAGGGAAAAAGCATGGAAAAAGGAATACGGTACTGATTTGGACATTGGTCCTATGTTTCTTAAGTATGATAGTACCAACAATAACAGCTATTACACTATGGTTCCTGGAGTACGTACACCCATTAGAAACACTTTTGCCAAAAACAGCTACTGAAAGCCCGGTTCATGTAATCACTGGTACTTTGCCCCCAATGGAAGAAAGACATAGAGAAGGTTACGACAACAATACATTGTTGCTCATCAAGAACATGACCCATGCGGTGTTAAAGAAAAAAGATTGCTGGGTTTGCGCCCATTTACCACAGCACAGTGGGAAAGGGATAGGCTGGTATGCACAACCATTGCCATTGATTTATTCCTGTGAAGTAACGTTAAGTGCAATGTTCTTTGGGAAATGGAACAAGAGTAATACGGGTCAACTAGATGAGACCAATATGAATGAATTTGAGGAAGTAATCATGCGACCTGTGGGTTGTTCCATATTCCAAAAAACTTGCGTATTTGCACTAGAACCCGTGAGAAAGAATACACGAAAAATAACAAGACTAGATAGATTACATAGGCAGAATAGACCAACCCCATCAGCAGAAAGAACATCAATAATGACATTTCGGATGAGGGATGAATGGAACAAAGATGCTGTGCCCCCTGCCTATGCAGTGGATCACAGCCCCAAAACTGCTCCCCTATGTCTACAGAAAAAGGGTTCCTATAAAGTAGGAACGTTTAGCAACTGCCTGAACATAGTGGTTTTAAAACATGAAATAGAACCTGTGTACGTGGCAGACCCTGTTTATTTTATATGTGGAGAAAAAGCATATCCATGGTTACCTAGGAACTGGGGAGGTACATGCTACCTAGGTATACTGTTTCCAGGAGTGTTCCTCTTGGAGAGAGCAGAAGTAGCCAGACGAACAAAAGGTAGAACTCAAAGGAGTAGTGAGGATGGAATGATAGCAATGGATATAGCTAAATCATTTATACCGTTCTTGTCCCAAATAGAAAACTCTTACAATATAAGAAAACTGTCTGGAATATTACAAAAAACAATAGATTCCACAATGGATATTTTATTGAATATGACGTTAGAAAAAAAGGAATAAGACTGATGGCACTCCAAAACAGGATGGCTCTCAATATAATATTAGTTGATCGTGGGGGAGTTTGCAAGCTCGTAAAAACTGCATGCTTTGTGTATATAGATGACTACTCCCCTACGATATTTAAAGCGATCCGGAAATTACATGTCATAAATTCCACACTCTCTTCTGAAGCAGGGGGTTGGGGGATAGAGTCCCGGTTATGGGGATTATTGCGGTCTTGGGGATGGAAGTTAATTTCGATACTAATGATGGTACTCGGGATATTCATAACATGCCGCTGTTGCATACAATGCTTACCAATAATATGCACTGAAATAACTGATGGATGTACTAAGGGATGTATGCACATGGTGTTGAGAGGAAAACAAACGCATGGCCGGAATAACAGAGACACTGAAGAAACAAAAATAGTAAAACAATTCATGGCGATAGACATTAATGATGGAGATGATTTAGATGCAGATACCCCAGACTCCTCCTCAGAAGAGGAGGATACAATGAATAAATAAGACGTTTGGCACATGGCCAAAAGGAGGGTTTGTCAATCTCAAAAAATGAATACCCTTCATTTGATTGATACACCTAACTTGATGGCCGTGGGCCAACCGTCTTATGCACTGAATTGGAGAAATATGAACTGCTATGCTTGACTGACGAGCGGCCATTTTAAATCAAGTAAGAATCGCCATTTTGCTTGTTAACCATTGCTCATTGCTTTCTGTCTAAAAACTGCTTTGCAGCTTGCAATTCTTGCGGATTCTGCTTACTCTGCTCAACTGTTAACATTGTTGTCTGAATATGAAAGGACAAGGTCGCGGGACTGAAGAGTTTGCTGAACTCCTCATGAGCAGCCCAGAGAGGAATGCCCACGCTCCCTCTCTGTAGCCTTGGGGGGAAGCTGCAGGGCATTTAATCACTTCACAGCTGCCAGCCAGTCTCGTACGATGGTAGAATATGTTAGAATAATACAGCTAAAGGCTTGAATTATGCTTCTCTTACGGCCCCCCTTCGCAAAACCCTTTAGAACGTGTCAGCTCCCAGGACACAAATAGTACCTCATAGATAGCAAAGCTTGGAATGTGGCTCTTCCCCCGTGTACAGATTGTTTCCAAGAACAGAACCACTGTGTTCTAAAAGATGCCTCTGCACTTTCTAAATTGCACATTGTTACTAGAATAGACATCGAAAGCATTATAATCGTCATACTCGTCGGATATGTCCATCGTCATCCCGAGTTCAAAGGAACTTAATACAGAGGGGTGTCGAACATAACTTTGCTGATTGTATGATATGCATTTTGTATATATGTAACTGGTGTACGTAATTCGCTCTCTTGCGTCCCTCGAGGTCTAGGAAACTCACGTCGCGGGGCGTGAGATCAGAATTGGCCAATTGATACTATCTTTTGCTTGCAATAAACCCTAGCATTGGGAATTTGAAACTTCGTGTCTGGCGCATCTTTTCGTGTATGGTCATTGCCTTGTTTCCATAGCACGAGGGACCCCTAGGGGCCCCTTTCAAGAAGGCCCCCACTCATGTCCCACTCATGACCCCCTGCACTCCCACCCCCCAGCAGTCAGGGGCACCTGCCAGCAGGCCCCCACTCATGACCCCCTGCACACCCACCTCCCAGCAGTCAGGGGCACCTGCCAGCATGCCCCCACTCATGACCCCCTGCACCCCCA
The DNA here is from genome assembly GCF_040938575.1 of Ambystoma mexicanum. NCBI lineage: Eukaryota > Metazoa > Chordata > Amphibia > Caudata > Ambystomatidae > Ambystoma > Ambystoma mexicanum. The sequence continues at coordinate 437,465,050 of NC_090937.1, forward strand.
CCCCCCAGCAGTCAGGGACACCTGCCAGCAGGCCCCCACTCATGTCCCCCTGCACCCCCACCCCCCAGCAGTCAGGGGTACCTGCCATCAGGCCCCCACACATGTCCCCCTGCACCCCCATCCCCCAGCAGTCAGGGGCGCCTGCCAGCAGGACCCCACACATGTCCCCCTGTACCCCCACCCCACAGCAGTCATGGGCACCTGCCAGCAGGCCCCCACACATGGCCCCCCCGACAGGTCATCACACTCCAGACCCATGTCCCTCATGGCCACCAAAATCCCACCCCAGTCCAAACACCCCACATTGAATTTCCAAAGTCATGATAGAAAATACATAACCAGCATGGCCATGAATCAATGTCCCTCAGACCCACGCAATGGTGACACATGATTGTGAAAAGATCAACATTGTGACATGCACAAAACAAATGAGATAAGACCACATCAGTAAAGTATATGATAAACGTGTATTCAATAATTAACCAAATGAATTAAAAAAAAATCACACAATAATGGAAATAATGAAGAAAAGCTGCATGTCCAAAATATTCCAAAAAAATGCGTGAAAGCAGAATCCAAATCAATCCAAAAGCAAATGGGTCCAAAGGGTCTGTCCGTCCAACCAAATCCAAAGTGTACAATTAAGACACATCCATTGATCCATGGTAAAAAAGAAACTTAAATGAAGTGAAATCCAGTGTAGAACTATATACAAAGTACAAATCCAGGGTCCATGAGCCCAACCATTGAAAGGAAACCTACAAAAACCCTACCTAATGAACAACTATATACAAAAAGGTGGGGCATTGTCCAAGTGCCCCAAATGAAATGAAAACAAAAAGGAAACCTAACACTAATTAACTATATACAATGGCAGTGGGCTAGTCTGACGACTCACTTCCTGATTTCCCGGGCCAGGGCATCATCGAACTCCTGCTCGATGTCCCAGAGGCGTTCCTCGTCTAAGGCCCGAGGGTTCGCAGGGACGATGACATCCGGACCTCCAGGTCCCTGCGAATTGCCTCGAGGCATTCGGCCCGCCTCAGAGCCCTTTGCATGGAGTTCTCCGCCCTGACCATCGTGAGCCATGCCTCTTCCGCCCGCTGCCGCTCCGCATCTATAGCATGGCCTAACCGCTGCCACACGGAAGAAACTTCCCGTCCTGGGTCCTCCTGCCCTCTGGCCGATGCCTGCCCCTCCGATGTTGAAGGCCCGAACCATCATGGCTCCGACCTTGTTGCTGCTGTGCCTGTGCCCGTGCCCTGGGTCCTGCTGCCTGCACATCCTCCTCCGGCTGGGGTGCAGTTGTTGAGGTGGCCACCCCTGCTGGACGTCCGACTCCCGACTGTGGCAGGGATGTGTCCTCCACCAGCCTGGCCGCACGGTCAGCGGCAGCTCCACAGGGTCCCCAGGTGATACATGGGTGGGAAGATGGCACGGAGGACGACTGGTGCATAGGGGGTTCAGGTGAGGAGGGGGTCAAAGCAAGGTTCAGCAAACGGAGGAATCCGGCCTGGGTGACCTGTCCCAGTAGGCTGACGTGGTCAACGAGCCATTCGAGATGACGTGCAGTCTCCCCATGAAAAGACTGCAGGTCACCTTGCATGTCCCGTTGACACAACGGCACCCCACCCAGGACAGGCTCAACCCGGTCCCGGATAGCCACGTCCGCAGGGAGAGGAAGGCCAGTTGTTGTAAGCAGACCCCCTCCCTGAAAATGGGTCTGGACGTAGGCATCCCTGCTGGTGCGGGATGATGCAGTTACAGGATCGGGGACAGGATTATACACAGGCACCTCCGCGGCGGCCTGTGCTGCCTCCTGTCCCTGCCCCTGCACTGCACCACTGGCACCAGTGGAATCCCCACCTCCAGACCCCGTCTCTGTCCCTTGCACAGCCTCCTCCTCCACCAAACCCCCCACCAACCTGGATGACTCCGTGCCATCTTCCTTTGTCGGACCCTGTGGGGTCTCAGCTGCCCCTTCTGCTGCCGAGGAGTCCAACTCCGACCTCTGCCTCTTGGACCTAACCCCGGCAGCTGCGGCCTGGGACGCAGCACCGGACTCCTCACTCCCTGATGAGATCACAACCTGGGAGGGGAGCCGGGCCTTGCGTCTCCGGCTGGTGGTGTGATCCCCGCCGCTGTGCTCCACAGCACCCTCTCTGCCCTCTTCATCAGTTGACGCTGCAGACAGGGAGAGATAGGAGACAGGCATCAGGACACTGTACAATGGACTGATACACACATGCCAGTTGCACATGAGTGGCAGTGTCAAACTTCAGACATGGCATCACAATCCCCAACACACATGGCATGTCAACTCACACACATGAGCAATTCCACAGCCATGTGGCAACAGCCAGCACCATCCATACACCTACAACAGCATGAGCAGCCAAAGGTGAGCCAGACATCACATGAAACATAGGGAGTGCACTAGACGTGCACACACGCCACCACACTTACATGCATGTGTACACCTCCACCAACTGTCGCCGTGATGAGATCGGCATCCATGTCACATCTGGCAATCAGTCTTCTACATATCAGTGTCCCAAGCATCCATGTTGCATCACTGTTGCACCCTTGTGAAATACACACACATGCACATGTACACGGTTCAGATACATGCAGCTGGAACCGACATCCATGTGTGACACCACAACCATGCCAACTTACTTACACAGCCATTTAAACATGTGTGCTCACACATCTGCATTTGGCATGCAAGCTTACACACACATGCACCATCCATGTGTCTCACACATGAGAGGACTCGCATGTGTTAGCTTCACGGCCCTGTACATACACATCCATACATGGCCCTACAAAACCACATGTGCAACCTGCACACTACTGGCACACCACCTCACGCACAGCTTACAATCAGTATGCATGTACACTTACCGCTCGACTCCAGACGGGTCTGCATCTCAAGGACCTGGACTTGGAGCGCTGGGGATATGTGTTACAGGACCCTTATTTGATGTTCCGACAGGTGGCCCCGGTGCCCCTTAGCATCCGCTGCCTTCAGGAGGTGCCGGGCCTTGTTGAGGGTCCTGGACCTGAAGTCCTCCCAGCTCTTCTTGACATGTTGGAATTTGCGGACTGCCACCCCCTCCGCGTTGATGGCAGTCATGATGTCCATCCAGATCCTGGTCCGTCCTTCCTTGTCGGCACGCGGACTTCCGAAGAGGGCATCATACTGCCCCAGGACTTGCTCCACCAGGACACCAACTTTGGTGGCAGTGAAGCTGGTGGCCCTCTGCCTCTCTGACTGGGGGTTGCCAATGGTCTCAGATGGTGGTGTGCCCGACATGGCAACCCCAGAGACAGGTGTGGGTGGGCAACTGGGTCCTGGGGCTGGGCTGTGGAGCAATGGTATCCCAGTCGGGAGTCTTCAGTTCCAGCAGGGGTGGTCACAGCAACTGCACCCCTGCAGATGGCTGATGTGCAGGCACCAAATAGCAGGGCACGTGGGCAGCAGGCAGTCAGGCAGCAGCAGATGGCAGGTGGGAGCGTGCTCAGGGTTCTGGGGGGCAGGAAAATGGCCTTCAGGGCAGGAGCGTTGTCTTACATGTGTTTTCGCATGGCCAGCTTGTACGGAGTGATTTGGCACGTGAAAAAATTGCACGTCAGCATGTAATTCGAGGAAAGGCCCGTAGCGCGTGAGTGCGTCAGCGATTTCATTTGACCAAAAGCCCTTTGCGTGTAAGTGCTTCTGTGACGTGATGCGCGGGGACGTGCACGGGTGTTTCCCCCGTGACGTGGGCATAGTGGATTATCGCGCGCGCGAAAAAAATGCACGTCCCCGTGTGAATGCGTGTAACCCGAGGAAAGGGCCTACGCGCGTAAGTGATGTGACACGCGCAGGCGTTTCCCTCAGCATGGGTTAAAGGTGAGCGGGGCCAGCAGTTCGCTGTACGTGCCTTTCGTGGAGACCGACGTGTGTTGCTGCTTCGTGTTGTTTCGTGTGCCATCACAACTTCACAGCTATCAAGGACGTATCTCTTCTTTCGGCGGGGGTATTGGCTACACGTGTTTTTCTGCATCGCGCTAGTCAGACGGTGAGTCGCGCACACTATTTTTCCCACTGCGGGTGCCCCTGTGTATCGCACCGTTTTTGGTGTCATAGTAGCCTGCATGTCCCACGCGTACGCGTTTTTTGTGTTACTGGGTGCCACCGCATACTGCGGGAGGTTGATTCCACGCACATAGGCTGCAGGGTTGCGTGCACAGTTTTCCAGCAGTTTTGCGGTGCCTGAGCGTTGCGTGACCCGTCACTACATCACCGGGGTCACATACAGCCTTGCAGGTGCAGGGAGGCTGTTAACATCTTGCTTCCCACCCCCTTCACCCCAATTGCCCAGGTCAATTGTGGTGTACACCTCCCATTGACACTACTCCATCTGTGCCGGCACTACCACATCTGTGCCATGGTTGGGAGGACACCAAAGGTGAGGGGCGCCTCAGCTGGGCATCCTCCTCGTGGCGGGCGTGTTCAGGGATGTGGCCTGGGTGACCAGGGAGTAGGGGGACTCCAGGGTGTCCAGGGCAGCCACAGAGGGGGAAGAGGCAGGGTTGCGCCACTTGAGCACGATGTCGTGCCATGTGTCGGTGCACTCATGCCACCACCCCCTGTGGTTCCGGGAGATGCAGCTTCTGCATCTGGCACTGGCGCCCGTGTGACCCGGCAGTCAGTTCCATCGACTGCCACGGGCCCAAGAGTAGTGGTAGCTGCAGGTGCAGCTGTGGACACCGCCACCCAGGCTCAGGGTCTACCAGCGCAGCCTGCGTTGGCACTTGAGGAGCCCTTGGAAGATTTCCAACAGGCCAGGAGGGAAACTGTAGGGGCACGCAGGGCTGCCCTGACCAAGACACGTGTCCCTGGGGCAGTTATGTCATCTGCTGCCCCAAACAGCCGGGTGTTGGCAAGTGCAGGGGCAGATGCACCCAACAACACCCCAGTTGTGAGTCTGCCAACCACGACAATTGCGGTCAATGACCCTGCCACAGCGGATGTTGCTGCGCAGGGTCCATTAGAGGGCACCCAGCTGCCACTGACAGAAGTCAGGCCTTTGGTCGTCCCTCCACCTGCCACTCCCTTGGCTCAATCCACCGAACCCACTGGCCATACTGGTCAGGGCGGCATTAGCCAGCCAGGGACTGAGCCACAATCCAAGAGGAGGTAGGTTGCACCTGCAGCACAGGCTGGGACCTCACACACAGCCACAACCTCCTGCACGCCGAGGAAGAAGCCTTTCTGCAACCAGGAACTGGACTTCCTCATGGGCTACGTGTGGGGCCACAGCCGTGACATCCTAGTGGGTGCCAATAGTCAGACTACGGCTGCCCAACGTGATACCCACTGGAAGCATGTTGCAGAACATGTCAGTGCATTCGGCCATGAGATGCACACGGCACAAGAGTGCAAAAAGCGTTGGAATGACATCAAACGCAGTGCTAAGGCTAAGCGTGCCTCAAATTACAACTTGACTCTGGTGATTGGCGGTGGGCCTGCACCAGAGGAGAAAGTCCTCACTCTGCATGAGTCACTCGTTGCGGAGTTCATACCATCTGAATCGGTCGAAGGAGTGGGAGAGATGCCGGACTTTGATGCCCAGTCCAGTGAGTGTTGATGCGTGTTTGTTGAGGACGTGTGTGTTTTACTTGTGAGATGTGTTGTGCATGATTGCCACTACATGTGACATGTGGTTTATAGTCAAAATCTCGAAAACAAAATCTCGAAAAAAAAAGCACGAATTCAAAATCTCGAAAAAAAAAATATCGAATTTTTTTTTCAATGCGTTTTTTTCGAAATGGGGGGGTTCCCCCAACCCCCCTTTTTTCATTTTTTTTTTATTTTACCCCTTTTTTTTACTTACCTGACCCCAAAAACATATATAAATAAATAAATAAAAAATTCGATATTTTTTTTTTCGAGATTTTGAATTCGTGCTTTTTTTTCGAGATTTTGTTTTCGAGATTTTGACTGACCACCGTGACGTGTACATGTTTTGGATGTGCAAGTAATGCAATGCTTCCGTGATGCATGCTGGATGGTGGACATGTGGAGCAGACAGACGGGGACTGTCGGCATCAACACTATTGCACCCTACTCACATGCTGGTTACCAGTATGCCCCTCCGGTCCATGTCCCAGCTCACTGGCCCTTCCGCATGTAGCGTGGGGTGACCTTCCTCTCAACCCAGGCATGATGTCATAGCATGACTGACGTGCATGTGTCCTCTGCCTGCATGCGGGTACTCCATGTAGGCATGCTCCCTTGCCCCTCCACCCCCCCGCTCTGCACCCCAATTCCACCTTTGCACTGGTCTGCTTCAATATTGCCGTTGGGTACTTCCCTGTTAATGCGTCCTGTGTACATGCTAACTTCCCGGCAACCAATCTGCCAGACATATGCTGTGTGGTACAGCCTTAGTACTTGATGCAGGGTATCTCACTTGTACTGTGCAGAGGTCAGATGCCCCGCAGGGACATGAGTGCCCATTCATGCTCCATGTGCATTGCACGCGTGCCCCTATGTGTCCTTGACTGGATGATCACTGTAATACAAGTCCTGGGTGACATACATTGCATGGCATTTCACCAGCCTTCCCATGTCTACTGTGGCTCAGTACTGCGTTGCACACATGTTTAGGGTCTGACAATCTGGGTGGGTCACAGGCCTCAGCCTGTTTAATGGCCAATGACTCTGTCCAACTGGTGTAGTGTCCTCTTCACACGTGGGTGGCCTCCAGACGTTTCATCATGTGTCCTGCTTACTGTCCCATCATCATTTGCAGTGTTGTCACTTGACTCACATGAAGCTGTTGATGCTAGTCAACACTGCCTGTCAATGCACAGGTCTATGGTCAGCCTTTTGATAACATGCTAGACATCCATGCTTTTGCACTTGGGTGGAGGGGTGCTTTGCTTGTAGATATGCTACCCATTGAATGCACATTGCACGTGATGCCTGAAGTTGACCTTGCACTGCCGTCACATTTTCTGACACACACCATGAAGTACTTGTACATGTAGGTAGTGAGTAACATGCACATTGGCTGCATTGCATAGACCCAATTGAATGCAAACTGCCACCTTTCAACAGGTCTGATCACAGAAGCAATTCCAAGTTGACCCAGCATGCATGCCAGGTTCTATTTTGTGTGTCACATGTCTGCCTGATGTTGTCGGTGTGTGTCTGTGTTGTGTGCTTCTGACATGTGTAGTGACTTTTTTTCTCTCTATTTTTCAGATGATGGCGCAATGGAGCCGGAGGATGGTGTTGTCATGCCAGGCACAGGGTTGGTATCACTACATCAACCCGGCACAAGTGGGGGTCGTGGGGTGGCAGGCTACGAAAACCCCCAAGTGCTACAGGCCATCTTGTCTCTGGCTGCCTATGAGTCCAGCCCTGGTGACGACTCTGACGTCCATGTCGAGTTGGATGAGCATCAGGTCCATGTGTCAGGGGTGAGTGATTCTGATGTGGACAATCCTCTGTCTGCGACACCTGCACCGAGGGGTCAGACAGTCTTGGAACCTCCGCCCGTGGTGGATCGGGACGCAGGGTCACCCTCCACACCAGTCACTGATGTGCCTGGGACATCACGTCGACGGGGACATGTATTTGTGCAGCCGTGGGCGGTGCCAACACGACGAGGACAACCGGTCCTTGGGTCCCGCAGGGGTCAAGCCCAGCAACGCGGTCGCCCCGCGCAACCGCTGTATACTGAGTGGGAGCAAGACATGACTGCCAATTCAGAACAGCAGGGGGCAGCAATGGAGAACATCGCTGAGAGCATGGAGCGTGTGGCCCGATCCGTGCTCCCCCCTGCTAGGCAGGTGCTTCTCCAGCAGCAGGCGGTACGGTCCACGGCCCGCTCGCTCAGGCTGTGCATGGCGGCCTCAGACAGGGCACGCCAGGCTGAAATGTCGTCTCTGCGTCAAGCAATTGCTGCTCACGCAGAGGCACACATGGAGGCCCTGAGGCAGGAGTATGCTTCCTTCAAATCCACTCTGGGTGTCCTTCTGATGTCCCAGAGGGAGCGGTCAGAGGAGAGGTTTGCATAGCTTGAGAGTACCATCTTGGCTGAGCTACAGGCTTGCCGGGAGGTGCAGCGGATATCCAGCCAGGCCTTGCAGGAGGAACTCCATGTTACACGTGCTACCTTGCAAGAGGAAGCACGTGTATCACGGGCGGTTCTGCATGCAGACCTACAAGTAATCGCCACACAGAACCAGGCTCACCCGTCCGGCAGACTTGCTGCCGATGAGGGGCAAGCTGCGGCTAGGCGTGGCCAGGCTACTGTGCCACGTCCTCCTTTCCAGGATGAGCCTGACTCGGACGACCATCTATCTCCCACATAGGTCGGGCTGTGCAGGCGTTGAGCCCATGGAGGATTTTTTTTGGCTCAGCATCATCGCATGTGGGTGTTGACCAGCACCCTGTACCTCCCCCCTCCTGGGTGCCCCCCCGAGTCGTATGTGGCCATTTTTGATTTTTCTTTTAGTTTAGTTAGTTAAGTTTCTGTTTGATAGTTAGTTTAATTAGGTAAAGTAGGTTTTTCGTAGTTAGTGTAATTAGTTAATATAGTTTAAAATTGCTTGTCTATTGTGCTTTCATGTGACAGTGTGGTGCTTTGTGGCTTTTTAAAGCATCCACTGTCTGTTCCAGCTGGGCCCTTCAGGCTTGTCTTGTGTATGTGTTTGCTGCTTGGGGTCCTTGACTCACATATGCCACTCCTGCTTCCCTTATCCATGGGCTCGCAAGGATGGTTCGGTGTAACAGCCTATTACACAAGGGCTTTGGACTGTCATATCTGTGGCATGTCTGCTGCTGTGCATCTTGCATTAACACCCCTAGTGGGGATGATTGGGGTGTTATTGACCACTGTTCTGCTTTTACTAGATGGGGTGTTTCATGATTCATGTGTACATTCATTGCTATGCATTGTGTAGTATGTTTCTTATCTTTACTGTACATGTGCTTGTTGCAATTCATGCCGTAGATAGTGTGTTCCATACTTTGGCTGTGAAAGACGGACTGTGGTGTGATTTCTGATGTACGTCTCTGACATGGTCCAGTGATGTGATGCCTGAAGAGACACACACAGATAAATCTAATGCATTAATCATGTGTTGCATGCCCTTTCTGCAGGGGGATGAGCCTCCAGACCACCTTTGCCAGCAGACATGGGCCATTGGACGTCTGGAATCTGGACATGTTTGGTGGTGCCCACATGCACATGTGTGCGCAAGCAGAGGCACAGGGATTGCAATCATACATCCGAAAACTGCTGACGTGTTTCAAGGGACTCCAGGCAAGGTGAGCAGCACAGGGGGGCCACAACACAGCAAACCTTCCACCAGGCCAGTTGCACATGCATGCTTAGTAGCAGCACTGAGGGTGAGCTTGGACGAATATTGGTGTTGAAAAGCACAATACAGCTCAGATATGTTGGTGGACTCATGGCTAGTTGATTGTAAGGTTGTCTGGGGCACCTGCAGGGGCAGTGGCACATTCCCTCCGGTCCACCATGGTCCATTGAGGCACTTGTATCACCCATGTAGCGTTCCGAGACATGGAAAGAAGCAGCTCACAGGGACAGACGGCAAGGGACAGACTCGGGTGCAGTGCATTTCATTTCCATGTAGAATTTGAAACATGCACTGCCTAATTTATTTGGGTCATGGTGGAACACAACTTGTTTGGAAGTCATACCTTGCTATATGCGTCTGTCTGCTTACCCAGGAAACATTGCATGTTGTGCGATTCTTGACACATTGGTGTTCCATTTGCCACGCACCCACCGGCGCCTGACTGCATTGACTGTGTATGAACCATCACAGGGGTCATGCTATGTATGGGTACGAAGCATCCACACCAGATTGTCTGTTTGTAGAGTAGTTTGTTACTTTGGGGCATATTTGGTGGTGTGTTTGTGTGTTATGGGCATGCACAGATTTTTAACTGTGGCTCTCTTTGCAGCATTGAAGTGCTCCTGTTACCGGACCTGAGAGTGCGCAGGCAGGAGGCCAGCACTCACCTGAGAGATAAGTTTCTCTTTGACTTCCATTTCAGTGAATTGCTGTTATGTTTATGATGAACAAGTTTGGTATGATTGTGTATGTGTTAATGTGAGACTACATTCTTGGCCATTCCCTACTTTCCCGTGTCAATCCTACTCCCCTCTTCTGCCCCTCATTCCGGTTATCCAGTATGCCAACGCCTGTCCCGACTCCATATACCTGACCCTCCTTCCCCACCAGGGTCTCAGAGGCCTGTGTGAGTTTGACCTTGCAGCCACCCAGACCATGGTGGGGGTGGTAGGTTCGTGCCACTCCTGCACCTGTACATGGGAGCAGTGACAGTAGACATCCGTTTGTGGTGCTTCATTCTATGTTATGTACCACACATGGTACACATCCTGTTGTGACATTGTTTTACTGTGCTACCTTGGTTGTTACATCATTGTGGTAGTACTTGGCCTTTGTGAGGTACTGCTACTTCAAGTCATCTACTGGAGGCTGTTCTGGTTAGTTTTTCTGCCTGCAGGCTTTTTGCTTGGCTTCTGTGTTGGCCTGCTTTGGGTTCTCTTGGATGTAGTGTTTTTGCAAATCAAAGTGGACTCTGAGGGTGCGGGCAACTTTTTACACACAAGGTGGGAGATGGTGGCAAAGGGGAAGGGTGATCCTGTGGCCAGGTGAAATTCAAGGATGAAGGCTCCATAACCCCGGTGCAGTTGTTCAGTGGGTCATGGTTATTTGTGAGGGAGGGGTGGTGCTTGGTTGGTGATAGTTGCCTTGCCCTGCAGTGTGATGGACACCCTGACATTGTAATTGTGGTATCCTATGTACATGATGTGTTCTGCTGATCAATGCCTGTTCATGTGTTGTTTTTACCTTTCAGGTGTGAGGGGATAGTTGTGGTTTGACATGCTGGGGTGTACACATCGTGAATGTTCACATGTGATGTGTAGAGGACACTGATGGTCACTTCTTTGCACATGCATATGTTGAGTGCATGTCCCTACTGACCCACACACTCGCACTATAATGCACTACATGAACAACCACCCTTCCATGTCCATGTGTACACTCGGTTTTCCTTCTGGTGCCCACTGTGTCCCTGCAGCACATGTCCTATGACCAATTGTGGATCCTGTACATGCCTAATTTCCTTTTTGATGTGGTTTGTCGCTTAAATGTGATGCTCAGGGTGTGCATCACACGCAATGGCTGTTAACTGTGCTGTGCATTGAGCAGTGTGTTGCAGGAGGTGGACACGGCACACAGAAGCTGCAGTGTTGATTTTGCAATGCACAATGTTCATGTAGACAGGCATTCATTGTTATGTTACAACTTCGACTTTTGGAATGCATTTGGGTATGACTTATTTTGGGTGGGAGGTTGTTGGTCAGTCATTTCATCTAATTCCATGTCAGGCATCATTGTCTGATGCCAATTTACATTTTTCACATGGCAATGTGTACCTTATTGGTACTGTGTTGGTGTATGGCTATTGCTTGCCATGTCATGTTGTGCTTTGGGAGGGTTTGAGTGACATACCAGTGATAGTCATGGCCTGTTTTGCAGGTGTGTGTGATTCACACCTTGCATGTGTCCCTTTTGGTCACACAGGATTGCTTGTGTTTAAGTAGCTAGGGATGCACACAATGTGGCACTTCCATGGCAACAATCTCAGGGTGGTAAGGTTGTGACAGTTGACTGTCTCTTTGTCATCATCGATTGTCACCTGGTATGTGCCAGGCCTGTGTGCACTCCGCAGGGGTGGGAGTTTAGGTTAAAAATGTCCACAAGCTGGGTCTGGGCATCCTCGCCACGTGCCCTATCCCCACCCATGGGCAGCGTCTGTGCCTGTTGTTGGGGATGTGGGGGCACCACCATGTCCACCGGTACGCCCTGCCGTGTTGCAACATTGTGCAGGACACATGCTCCCACAATGATCCTGCACACCTTTGGGGGTGCATAGAGTAGCTGCCCACCAGAGCGGTCAAGGAAGCAGAAGCGTGACTTGAGTACTCCGAATGTGCGCTCCACTATGACCCTGGTTGCAATATGGGCCGCGTTGTATCTTACCTGGGGTGGTGTGGTGGGGTTCCGGATTGGCGTCATCATGTGGTTGCTCAGAGGGTAGGCACTGTCCCCTGGAGAGGTGATAATGGTTGTGATTATTGGGGTTTGTGTATTTGTCTGTGTGTGTGTGAGACATGCATGCATGTGCAAGGGCATTTGTACTCACCTAGGAGCCATGTGTCGTCATGCTGCCCAGCTTCCAGGGCCCGATGACACTGCTTTGGTCAGATTTACAAGTCGATTTCATCGGGCCCGTGATTCGCTCCTCTAGGGGGCACAAGTACATGTTGACCGTAACATGCTTGTTCAATAAATGGGTTGAATGTCTCCCGGCCCCAAATTGTAAGGCAGAAACAGCAGCTGCCCTGATGATCAATCACATCTTCTCGCGTTTTGGACTACCCCAAAGGATTGAGTCAGACTGAGGTAGCCACTTAACTAGCGAAGTGATAACAAAGATAGGGGAGATACTTGGGGCCGAAAGGAATCTACACATTGCCTACCGGCTAGCCTCTAGTGGTGAAGTTGAGAGATACAACAAGACTATTGTGAGCATATTAAAAAAGTTTGTGGCAGATTCTGGGCCAAGTTGGGACATTTGATTACCTCTTGTCCTGATGGCCATCAGATCTACCCCTTCTTCTGCAACAAAAATGTCTCTGTTTGAGTTGATGACTGGACGAAGGATGGTGCTACCCCAGCATCTGCTCTACCCAAGAGCAGACCTTCATAAATGCCTCCACAACTCATGAGTATGTTGAGAATCTGAGAAAACACCTTCAACATGCTTTTGCCTATGCTCAGTGGAATCTAGAAAGATCTGCAGACAGTATGAAGACCCACTATGACCTTAAGACAAAAGAATATCAAGTAGGAGACCGGGTCTACTTGTACAATTTCCAAATGAACCAAGCCAAACAGCACAAATTTCACCCAAGTTGGCGGGGTCCTTTTGAGATTTTAGACAGAATCTCCCCAGTCGCCTACAGAATCCACATCCCTAACGGCAGTTTGGCAGAAGGGGAAGACAAGTGGGTCCACATAAACCAGCTGAAGAGTTGCCATCCAAGGTATACTTTGCGGCAAATGGAAGAGCCAACCGGAAACCCAGAGGGGGACATTCTGGACACCTAGTAAAATCCAACTGTTAAAACCATTCCACCTGTTAAAACCATTAGTAAATATAGGCGGGGAATATTGTAAATTACATTCAATGTATGCACCTGCACCACTACATGAATAGTAGTGGGGAAATTTCCAAAACTGTGCTCTGTTCTGTCTCATAGCATTGGAACTAATAATTTATAAGTACCAAGGAGGACTACTCGGGGACTGCGAGGAAAGACCCAAGGGGCCCGGAGTATCGCTCCATACTCCCATCCAGAACCGGCGAGGAGAGCGGGTCACCTCCAGCACTGATGGGAGAAGCTTTCTCCGCCTGGACCAAAGAAAGAAAGAACATCCCAATCTCCTGACTTCCCCTTGACGGGCGGTCAAACTCAAGTCATAAGGGGGGGCTCTGTGGGATGTTTGACCCACTTTTGCTCTGCCACGCGGCATCACTGTGTTATGACCATGGACAGGCAGGTCAATGCCATAGCGTCCTCTGCAGCGTACCATTCCAAATTGATCAATGCTGTCATGCCATTCCTGACCCAATGGAACTGCATTACCATAGCCAGAGCCATCATTGGCTCCAGACTTGACTATTGCAATGCCCTCTTCATCGGTACCTCTCAAAGAAACGTGGCTAAACTCCAGATTGCCCAGAACAATGCCTTAAGGGCCGCTACAGGCATTTCACGCAGGGCACACATCTCATTGGTAGGAGACAGGTACACTGGCTAGCTATCAAAGAAAGGGTGGTCTTCAAAACACTTGCCTTAACACACAAATGTCTTCACAGACTCTCACCCACGTATCTCGAACAAAGGATCTCCAAACAAACAGCGACCAGACCCTCCAGGGCCGCCTATGCCAACCGCATCTTGATCCCTCACACGCGTAGAGTGCGTGCTGGGGGCTCGAGCTTCCCAGCAATGGCAGCCTATCTTTGGAACAACCTCCCAAATGAGATCAGATCAATCGAATCCCATGCTGCCTTCCGTAAGGCCTTAAAAACTAGGCTCTTTGTCTAGAGGGCTTACCCGACGTGCGATTCTGGACATATGCCTCCTCACTGTGTGTCACACCACTGCAATGTATAATACTGTTTCTCTGTAACTGTACCAACCAGAGCAAATGTTATATGCTTTTTCTTGGCCCTCTTATTGTAACCCTCAAGCAAGCCTTCTTAAGTATCCTTGATAGCGCCTCTATGCCCGTGGGCTGCAGTGCGCTCTACAAATCCAAAATAAAAATGATGGTGCCAAATATAGTAAAATGACTGCAAAACCCTTGTCCGTGCAAAAACCTCTCAAAATCGCGCTTTCCAAAGCACAAAAAGGTGGCTGCCCAATCGACCATGCATGTTGTCAGTGGTGGAACAGAGATCTCACACCTGAAACATGTCACTGGGCTCCACAACATGTGAAAATGGAGCACAGAAGGAAAAAGCAGTGCTTTGCTAAAGGAAACCGAAAAATCTTGCTTTAAATCACTGTTTCTGTGTTGCTGAAACTGCAGAATGCCGGTACAAAACACCCTCAAACATCCAAAATTCTTACTGGGTGCTACAATTCACTTAGTTTAAGAAATCATTGTGAACTTTCAATGTCCTGAAAAGCTGCACAGCAAAAGTGCCTGTCTGTGAATCTGTCAAAATCTGGGTGCAGTACCCTGGGTCACCTGAATGACAGCTGTCAGTAGCCTGCCTGATTAAAATTTAAACATGTATAAACTGAAATCAAATGTTTGCAATCTAAGAGGCCTGTTGTTGAGAGTAACCCATCTTGTAATTGTTTTGATTCCATGGTTTAAAATCTTGAATAAGTATTTAGCTCTGATTTGATCCCATTACTTTGTTTTATGCTAAGGGAAAATTCAACAGAAGTAACAATTAAACTAAGCTGTCTAAAGCTACCAAACTGGAATAACAGCTTTCCTCACAGAGGCAAGGCCTCTCCATCAACCCGGAAATCACACCAAAGCGATAATTATTATTATTTCTTTTTTTTTATTGGTACAGTTGATTAATCAACTTTTCAATACATTTATACACATTCATAAATAAGCAATTTCATATTAAAACTTAAAATATACAATTTCTTTGACATCATTACATTCAATATCATTGCATTTAACCAAAAGAACAATAAAAAAGATCAAAGAAGAAACAATACAACAATACAATACGAAAATCAAACAAGAGTTATTGGTTACCCATTCTGTATCTTCAACGTTATTAAATAATTCACAATTGCTATTCTTATTCTGTTTGATTGAGTGATGTAAATATGGTCCCAGAACTGTTATATAGATAAAGAACTATAAGACCGAAAGTAAGATTTAAAATATTCAATTCTCTTGTCAAGAAGCATTGGACACACTGCAAGTAGATGTAACAGCGTTTCAGATTCTTTGGGATTTTTGCAAAACCGACAGAAATCCTCTTCTGCGGAAATTAGTTTCCATTTAGCCAGGACACTTCTGATGTGCCATATGTTTAACCTAAATCTTAAAAAAAGATCTCTAAAATGAGCTCCCAGGAACTTTAATACATATGTTTCCGGTGTTCTTATTTTTTTGTGATGATATTATGCATATTTGCATGCTTAGTACTTTAACATTGATCATACGTGTGGATCCAGTCCCATATAATGATTTTCTGTTTTGCTCTGTTAGGATTTATTATCAATAATTCCTCTGTAACATCTGCATTTTGCAAAAAAACTTTGATCTTCTCTCGCCATGTAACCATTAAAGGGTGAGTTGTCGTCTTTACATAAATAGACAGTACATGCAAGATGGTATTCCCATGTTAGCTCATCAAACATTTACGATATAAGATGGATAATCTCCACATATATATGGCATACAAGGAGGATAGACCCATTTCATACCTCAGTAGGCAAATAGTAGTTGCTTTGGGTACACATGGTATGTTTTTCCAGAGAACACCTTCCAATCTAGACCAGAGCATCTCAGGTGTCCACGATCTGGCCTCTGCGCCGTATACTACTGTAGGCACTGCCTTTTGGCAATAGTATGTTAATATTGGTTTTAGTGAAAAAAATCCATATTTGTGATTGATTAAGTATGCCTGTGAGGTGTCACTTCTCATTTTGAGCCTTAGTTCATCATAGTGTGCCATATCAGCACCCTTGGTGTTTACGTTTAGGCCTAGATATGTATACTCTGCCACATTTTCAATAGGGTGGGACAGTAGCGACCAGATCTAGTGAGATGTTTTGTTCTTATGAGTGGGTACAATCTTCATAACTTTGGTTTTTGTCAAGTTTATATGCAATTTGTTAGCCTTTACATATTTCCCCAGCTGATCGAGTAATGCTTGCAGCCCCCTGGGAGTTTTAGCCAATAGAACCAGATCATTTGCATAAAACAACCAGGGTACTGCTTTAGATCCTAGACACGGTTTTATATATTACTTCATTAAATTAATTCCCTACATCGGATATATAGTAATTGAACAAGGTAGATGCCAAAAGGCAACCTTGTTTTAGACCTCTATAGGTGTTAATAGGTCTTGATAATTTCCCTTCCATCGATAATCTTACTTGAATTGATGTATTACAATGAAAATTAATTATCCAATGTAGTAGATATGAAGGGCAATGGCTTTTTGATAATTTGCTGAACAATAATTGCCTTGATATCGAATCGAAAGCAGTCTCAAAGTCAATGAATGCCATAAATACTGATTGTTTGACTTGCAGCTCATGCTGTTTGATGGCATGTAGCACCTGCAGATTAACTGCCGTGCCTATGCCTGCTACCAAGTCCGTTTGAAAAGGGTCATTTATGCCTGCATCGATAGCCCATTTATTAAACTTTTTAAAGACCAATTGCGCAAATATCTTCCACGGGGCATCAAGTAAGGCGATTGGTCTGTAATTTTGTGGATCTAATCTGTCCCCCTTCTTGTTTTGTATATGGGGACTATGATCGACCTGTGCCAGGAGTGTGGTATTTTGTTGTTAATTATGACTTGAACAAATATGACCGTTAATATAGAGGCCCACGCTTCAGGGTTATTTTTTAACACAATATTTGATAACCCATCAGGGCTCTAGATCGGCTAAATTTCCTGATGTTCATTAGTATGTCAAGTCCATCAAATACCAGCTGACTATTCTTGTCAGCATTCACTCCTGCCGCTGGACTGGGCCAATGTTCTTCAGCATATAGTGATTCATAATATTGTATCCACACTTCCTCTGGCACTACGTTAACTTGTGTTATGGATTGTTTATCACCATAAACTGTCTTTATTAAACCCCACACTAAAGCAGAATTTTTAGAAGCTTTAGAATATAGCATAGTTTGTGCATCTTTCAGGATCATTGCTGCTTTACGCTGCTTTAACCAAATTCTATACCTATTTTTGCATCTGGAAATCTCTTGGATCTTATTAGTCGGATTTTGTTGCATCAGAGTCGTATGTCCTTTTTAAGTTTAGCTTCATGATTTTCAGACCTCTTCGTCATAAACATGAACATGCAATTTATTAGCTCCAGGCTTGGTTTGCACTTTACTTTTAAATAAGTGCAAGACAGCAACATAATCTCCATTCTGGTAAGACATGTATGGTTCGAGTATATCTTCAGGATAAGATATGGCCAGGAGAAATTCATTCAGTGTGGATGGGGTCCATCTAAATCGGTTAGCTTTTGTAGAAATCGCCAAAGCGTTATCATTCTATTGGTTTCCATTTTTTATGGATATTGTGGGCCATTCCCATTTCAAATGGAGAATATTGTGATCACTTTGGGCCTGTTCTACAACTTCAAATGAGCTAACCATGGAAAATAGCCCACTGTCGATATATACATAATCTATTATAGATGTCAAAAGACCTTGCCGCCAGGTTGTATGTGGAGGGATATCACCTTGTACCGCACCATTAATCAGGTAATATCCTCTCTCGTTCATTAAACTATTCCATTGATGGACAGTGTTTTTCAGCTTCCCACATTAATCGTCCACACAATTCATGTTCAAATCACCTGCTATATTGATATGCTTTATCGTAGGAGTTTTGGCTATCAAGTCTAAACAAATGTTCAAGTCTCTGAAAAATCGACTATCTTGAATACTAAGATGGTTCCAGTAAATATTCAGACATGCTAGCGTCCTGACTTCAGAAGAGATGCGAACCAACTGGATGTAACTATTTGGGGATAGCCATGGTTTTAACCTCAAACCACTCGAGGTTTTGACTGCTGTTATAAGTCCTGCCTTCGGTCTGCCCCTGGTTTGACTAACAGATGGAATTAGTGATACTTGATGGTCTTCCCAGATTGGGGGGGAATTCAGCCAGACTTCTTGCAACATAATGATGTCATAATATGCCAAGAGGGACACTGAAAACGTTTGTTAAATGAACATGGCCTCACGTGTTCCATGAGGCTAAATGTATTGTTTGGCTGATTTGATCAGTATTTAGCTAACATCTGTTCACCTCATTTCCAATAGAAGGACAGGCTACAGTTCTCTGTTGATTGATGTTAGAAGTTGAATATGATACTGTGACAGGACTTTTCAGCCATGGTACGTTTTGGATCGTTCCTTTGTATATATTAAGATGGATGTTGGTTATGTGCGATGTTTGTGTTGGATTCAGAAGAAGAAAGCCCAGTTGGTATATTTCGGCTTTCATTTGCCAGATGGTATATTTAACCAAAGCCGAAAGCATCCATATCTTTACCACAGATCGATCGTTATCATGGATGAATTCTATTTGGGCTATGTCATCAGACTTGGTGCCCTGTAAGCTCGGAATGTTGTTTAGTATGTTTAAGACCGAAGCTCGATTTAGATCATACAAACCAAATTCTCCCCCATGACACTGTAGTATTAGACAAACATGAGTCGTGTCATTACATTTATTTTGCCGATTTATCAGATTGGCCTTCATTTCTGGTTTCTTGGTTGACACCATGGGGATGGCATTCGTGATTAAAGATCTTGGACCATAGTTCCCGTTTTTTTGGATGGTTTGCAAATCATTTGTTTGCACCTTGTTGGTCCAGGCAGTGTTGCTATTGGAAAAGCTCTCAATAATATTATTAGGGCTGGGGGTGGACTCTAAGCCTCATCAACCCACACCATAAAGGTGACACACGGTTTATCTCCTCCTATCAAGGCAGAGAGGAGACTCTGACCAATCGCCTGTCAAAGGGGCGGGCTTAGGCTAAACCAGCACACACCCCCCTAATCATAGCATAAATAGATACAGCAGAGGGCAGATAGGGACGGACAGATTCACCCACTATCCCGATGCTGGCAGAGCACCCTGTTAATGAACTTTCCATCTTCCTTGCTCCAGACTCCAGAAACTTGGCAAAGCAGAAAGGCTCCATTGCATAGCTGAACCTTTTTCAACTAGGCCTCAAATTCCAGAACCAGAACCTAAGGGGAACCAAAATACAGGCGGGCTGCACTGTACTGCTTGTCTGCTGAAAATAATTTTCATCATAACCAAGAAGGGCAGATCCAATCCAATCCGGTGCCGTGCTGTGACCAGAGTGCCTTGCAGATCCAATCCAGTCTGGTGCCGTGCTGTGACCAGAGCGCCTTGCTGATTGCAGACCCAATCCGATGTGCCCAGCAGTCTGTCTTAAAACCAGATCCAGTTCCCTGACCAGAAATCTTGACGGACCAGAATCCTGGCGGTTCCGTTTAAAAACATACCTAATGAGTATCTATAGATAGAACTCTGTCACTAGCATATGTACTGTCCATAGTCAATCCCTATCTACACCCATCCTATCTTGTATCCAGAACCTGTGTTGTTAGAAATATTTTTGAATTGTCTGAACTCTCTATCCAAACCATCCAATCATCCTCCTGTACTAGTATTGTTAAAACTATATTTGCGCTGATAATTTTTCATCTGAAGAAGGCAAACTCCTCTGCAGGCAGTCACCCTGATCAATTGGCTGTGTTCTATTAGTGTGTGTGCTATTAGTTTATTCATAAGCATCCTCTAGTGTAAGAAACCCCATTTGTCATTTAAAAGTGCATTCCTGTTTTCCATTCTTGCGCCTATCTTGAAAAAACGGTCCTCCACTGAAACGTCCATATCTTCCTCAGTTTGTGTGCTAGAAACAACTTCTGTTTGTCGCTAACATCCACAGCTTTAAATCACATATAAAAACGTATCCCAAATCCATACGGTTCTCCCGTTATCGCGATTATCGCATAGTGAAAAGTTTGCCACAAATTTTCATTTAGGGAGATTCTGACACGTGTAAAACAGTTTTTGAGTGCTTCCAACTTCAATTTTCAGATTTCAAATTGTTTCTTGGTATTAAATAGGAATTATAACAATTTCAGCAATTTAGACCATATTTAGTGTTTTTGCCAAGTCCATTCTAAGGATAAATTTAAAAACCGTTTCTCTCTTGTGTTTGCTGGGGAGAAAGTGGGATTGATATTCTTTTTGAATTCTGCTATTCCTGAATACCTCTCTCTCTTCCTATCTCTTTACATTGCCTATGGGGGGTTGAGAGGAATGCAGGGGGAACAGTTATCCATAGTGCTATTTGATCTGCACACACACACTCACACACACACACACACAAAAGTATTATTTCTGTGCTGAATTGTTTTGCTCACTATTACTCCTTGTGTATTAAAGAGATTATTCTTTGTTACATCACCCCATTGGTGATTATTGTGTACCCATTAAATCATAGGCCTCATTACACGGTAGGCGGAGAACCATGGCGCTATTAGCCATGGTTCATGCCGGTAAAATACCAGCACCGCCTTGGTGGAAAGGGGAATTACCGCCCCATTCCAAGGTTGGCGGGGCGGTAATTCCCCCTTCCACCATTGCCCTTCACCATTCCCATTTTTGCCCCATAGGGCATAATGGGAATGGGGAAGGCGCTAATTACGGCACCTCAAATTGCGGTACCGTAATTAGCTCCCTGGGTCCCTTTGCGGGTTGGTTTTTAACGCCTGCAAAAAGCAGGCGTTAAATTCCCCAACCCGCAAAGGGACCTCGTAGTAAGGCGGTAAGGATTTACCAGTAGCGGTAAAATACAGGTACCGGTAAACCCTTACCGCCTACTGTGTAATGAGGCCCATAGTGTGATTGAATTGTAAATACATAAATAAATATTTTAACTTTACAAACCAGCCTGATTCCTGGTTCAGTATGACTTGGGGGGTTCCAGGACAGTGGCGTGATATGAGTGGTATATTGTTCAGAATAAAGAACTTTTAGACAAAAATAAATAAGGATTTCAGTTGTGCACTACACGCTAGGCATTGACTTGGGTGTGTGCCGGATTGAAATCACTTACAGCAGAATGGTAGGGGAGAGACGCATGAGGCAAAGCACAATGGAGAGATGAGAGACACAACCAGAATGGGGGAGGAGGGAATGCAGAACAAGAGGAAGAGAATAATATAGTTTGACGGTAGTGATAAAACATCTCGTATATTAGAATACCTGAGGCCAGATTAGAGAAACTTTGCACTGGTGCAAGCACCATTTTGCATCATAGTATTTATTTATTTATTTATTTATTTATTTATAAATGTTTTATTTAATATACCGACAGCCGAAAAACACAATACTCCAAATCACATAGTAAAATACATAAAAGAAGATTTGCATTAAACAATTTCATAGAGGGAACCTCTTCATCAAAACCTCATTAAAAAATCCCCTGCGATAAATTGCCTTAAATGTCTGCTCACACATTATAAAATGTAACCATGTGATATATAAAATTCACGTAATTTCCTTACAACAAAGCAATCCATGAGACATTCCAATCACCCCTAATTGACATATTTTTATAGGATCTTATACATTGATATCTTAAAAACTTCAAACTAACACAAATGAGCATAATGTGTTCTGTGGTTTCAATATCCATTTCTCCACAAAGGCTACACATTTGCGCCGATCTTGGAATACCAAGTATAGCTCCCACTATCTCCAATACCTTAGTGGCATTAAGCTTAATCAGGAGATACTGCCTAACTATATTAGGGTTAAGAAATGCGTCAATATACTTAGGAAGCTGATTTCGCTTAAGCCTGTAGTGGAAAAAGGGACCACTATTCACATTAGATGCCAACCTAATAACATCAGCCTCATAACTATACTCAGTTAGGTTCCGCTTAACCACTTTCTTCTGGGTCACCAGCAAGGACCTGCCCAAGGTATGTACTTGCCCCTTGTTCCAGGTTGTATGTGCTCCCAGAAATCTTCCTAAGGTACCAAACCGCTTATAATCACATATCCCCCTAAAAGGCACGGAAAATCTCTAGCATAATCGTATCGTTTGCAAAGTTCATCAATTTGTCCTAGCACATTGCCGATTTATAGTGGCACTCTGCCAAAATGCTCATCAACTCAAACTCTAATCGAATAAACTCTATTGGCAGCGTCTTGGGCATTCTTAAAAGTAATCGCAAGATCTTCCCCTCTAGCTTGGGCAACTTATTCTTAAAGTTATGGCCCCATTCTTCCACTCCATATACCATACAGGATACCATTTTGATTGAGTAGAGTAACAAGACTGTCTTGATGGAATTCGCACCCTGTTTTCCAATGAAAACGTTCAATGCACGGGCAATCCTCATGAAATTAGCCCTAGTATGTTCCCAGTACAGCTTCGAATTGAGCTTGTCATCAATTACAACACCCAAATATTTGTAGCAGCCTACTAATGTGATGGGGTTTGAATCAATCGTCCACACAAATCTGAGGGAGGACTTCTTTTTCCACTTGAAAGCCATGATTTTGTTTTTCCCAATATTAATACACAAACCATTAGCCATGGCATATTCACCCAGCGCATCAAGCAACATTTGAAGCCCACTCAGAGTAAAGTCAACTGAGAGTTAGTCAGTCGTCTGCGTATCCTAGCCAGTCCAATTTCAGGGACCCAACTCTCACTGGACAGGCGGCAGGTATATTTCTGGTACAGCCGAATTCCACCACAGAAACCAAAGAGAGAAGGTTTTGTAAGGTACTGGATTGGCCTCTAGAACCAATCTGATTGAGCTGTAACATCTTATTCAGGTCTATCCATTGGTTCAGCTCATTCAATAAAAACTTGGGGGAATATTTTTGCGGGAATATTCAGCATTGCTAGCATGAGGTAGATAGCATGATTCTTCCAACAACCTTTTTTTATGTATAGGAAGGATATTGCTCTCCTTCGATGTTGGAGGAACTTGCCTCTGTTTACCAGTCATAGTATTATAACCAAGGCAAAGTTTGCCCTTGTGTTAATATGGAACAACAAATGCGACACAAAAGTTTGTTGTTCCATATTAACACTAGGGCAAACTTTGCCCTGGTGCCAAAATACATTGATAAAATAGGTTTATGTCCAAGGGCAAACTTTGCCCTAGTTCTAATACCATGCAAAGTTGCACTTGCACTGGTGCAAATGTTCTGTAATCTGGCCCCAAGTATTCTAAAATACCAGGTGTTTTGACAATGCCACCAAACCACGAAACTGAAACTTCCTGAAACTCATTTTTGCACATGCTTTTGTGTGGAGGTAATTACCACCACACAAAACCATTGCTGTATGTGGTAATTACCTCATGTGAGAATCACTACATGTGTAATTACCAAACACCTTGGAGTCTCGTCCTATAGGACTCCAAAATGGGGAATAAAGGAAGGATCCACATGACTTGCAATCATGTGGACCCTTCCAGGTACCGGATCCATACCGCGTGTGGTAACAGTAAATGAGTTTGGTTGGATTTCCACTGGTAAGGGAGAGAAGAGAGAGTGAAAGGGAGGGAGAGAGAAGGAATGGTGAGAAACGAAACGAGGGGTAATCATAGACAGAAGATGGAGAGGAAGGTGGGAGAATGATAATATTATGAAAGAACGAGCAGGGAAGGGGGAAAGTAGACAGGATGCAAGACAGGAAGTACAGAAGAAAAACTAAAATAAAAGTCAGACCAAAAGGGGAAAAGAGAAAGGATGGTGAAAGAAGAGGGGAAGAAAAGACGCAACATGAGGAAGAGAAAGAGAACAAACAGATTGAAGGGGCAAGAGAGCCAACAGACAGCATTGGAGGTTAAAAGAGCCAAGAAATACAATTGGTGGGGAACAAGACAAGAGACACAACAGGAGTTTGAGCTACTGAAAAGAAAAAGAGATTGCAAGAGGGGAGGCGAGAGAACAGGAGAATGTGTGAAGGAGGCTGTCAGGACTGACAAGGAAGTAGGGAGACAGAAGAGGTGCAGTGGAGAAGGAAAAGCAACAACAGCAGAGACAGTGTTAGGAATGGGGAGACTGGGCATGCATGGAGGGTGAGACAGAGGGGAGAAATAGAACAGCAGGTAGTGACACTGACTTTTAAAAACAGGAGATAATGATGCTACATAGCCTGGTGCTGCGCTGAACTGTGTAAATATCATTCTTAGTCACTAACTTTGTGTTGCTGCCCGGTTGGGACCAGTGCCCATCCTCCTCGCTTCTGTACTGAAACAACTGGGACAGCAGGGTGCTGAAGCAGGCATCTGCCCCAACCAGGCGTGCAACTAGACTAACATTTTGGGGGAGGGGCTAACTGCAGAGACTGTGGGTGAGGGACAAACTTACTTGTGTGGAGCCACCTAACTTCCTTACACATTTTAATGAGAATATTCAGGTGCAGCTTCAATGTTAGAAGCAGTTAACTCTCTTCATGTCGAAAACCACCCACCTAAGGACTGCTAAACGGCCCATTTCTGACTCCCAAATGCTTACCATTCATCTCATCTATAGACCTCCAGGCCCCATTGGGGCATTTGAGGAATATATCTCTAAAATCCTATCTGATAATAAGAAAACTGCCTCCCAAATACTCTTGCTGAGGGATATCAACTTGGGATTTAATGACCCCAGTGACCAGCAAGACACAGCAATATCTATTGTGCTCACTGAATTTAGCTATATCCAAAGAGTGACCCTTCCTACAATCAACAAAGGCAGAACACTAGATTGGGTGGCAGAACTTAACTGCAACGCCTCAATCACCTCCACAACTCCTCAGTTATGGACAGACCATCACCTTCTATCATTCACTCTAGCAGTCAAAATTCTCACCTCTAAAAATAACCAAGTAGCGCCTCCCATCCTCACCAGGAATAAAAATAATATCATGGCAGATCAGCTCCTACCACTAATATTACCCATCATCAATTAATTGCCAGACACTAATGACCTTACTATGCTAGTAGATGAATATAATAACACTATGACAAAAGCTTTAAACAACATCGCCCCACTAAAAATGAGGAAAAGTAAACCTAGAGCCCACCTGAACTCCTGGTTCACTCCGCACCTCAAATCTCTGAGAGCTGAAAAAAGAATATGCCAAGTCACTTGGAGACACTTACCCACCCATGAAAACAAAACCAACCTTATCAATATCTTGGCCCTATATAAAAAATAAATAATACAGACCAAACAGGATACTTATAACAACAGGATTATTCAAGCTAACTCAAGTACAAAGGCACTCTTTGTAATCTTAAAAGAACTGGAAGCCCCTGTACCTATGGCAGACAATTGCGTGAATGACAAACTTTGGTGCTCGAACATAGAGAATGCCCTAACCAACAAAATGTCCCTTCTTCAGAACAAGATTGCTGATAAAAAAGCAAACATACTTAATTTAGGCACACCTGCCAGTACTCTCACGCTTTCCACTAAACCGTCACAATGCTTCAACTTTTCAAGAGTCTCTATCCTTGAGGTTGAAAAAATCATCCTATCCCTTAAACAGTCAAATTGCCAGGGAGACAAGTGCCCAGCCCAAATTATCAAAGGGGCCGTGAGGGACCTCACACCTTTTAAAACCAAGCTAATTAATGCCTCCTTCTCAACTGGCACTATCCCTAACAACCTGAAGCAGTCTTGGGTCCTTCCTCTCCTCAAAAAACAATCACTAGACCCATTCATCCCGACTAGTTATAGGCCCATCATGACAGTGCCTTTCTTACTCAAAATCTTAGACATGTGGCCTATCTCCAGATACAAGAGTACTTTGAGTCCAGTCAGCTCTTGGGAATCCGCCAATCTGGATTCAGGCCCCAACACGGTACTGAAACTGCTCTGATTGACCTCAAAACCCAGATCAATGAGCTTAAGGACAGGGGGATCACAGCCTTGCTACTCCTCTTGGATCTTTCAGCAGCCTTGGATCTGGTGGATTATAAAGTTTTATGCAATCACCTGGACTCAGCAGCTCACTTTTCTCAGGATGCCATAGCCTGGATCCAATCCTTTCTGAGCAACAGGACCATGAGAGCCTTTTCGCCTTCAGTAGCGGCAGACCTTGTTCCGATTACATGTGGTGTGCCACAGGGCTCCTGTGTCTAACCCACAATGTACAATATATTTACTAAGCCCCTATTCGACGATCTGGACCATCTTGGTGTCACCTACACAAATTATGCAGATGATACCCAGATTCTCATACCACTTACTGGGGATTATGATAAGGATGTGGCCTTAGTAAATAAAATGTATCTCATCATCCAGGCATGGATGGCTGCCCACGGTCTATGCCTGAATGGCGACAAAACTGAGCTCCTCATTCTGGGGACTGCATTCAACATAAATAAACTCGACCACAAATACACCTCTTTTAACATCGATGGCAACCTAATCAAAGTGGCCAAAGAAATAAAAACGTTAGGTTTCTACCTCGACTCCACCCTCACCTTTGCTAAACAGGTCAATGCCATGGCCTCGGCCTCTGCATAGACATGCAAGCTGTTCAGAGCGGGCAAACCTTTTCTATCCAAGGATAACTGCACCATACTGGCCCGAGTACTAATTCTGTCTAATTCTGTCCAAGTTGGACTATTGTAACTCCCTGTACTTGGGGGCTAGCAAGTACATTGTTACCAAGATCCAAATTCTCCAGAACAATGCTCTGAGAACAGCACAGGGCATTGCCAGAAGAGAACGTATCTCAGAGGCTAGGAGACAGAACAAATGACTGTCCACCAGCAACAAAATCTTGCTCAAAACCGCTTCATTAACCCATAAATGCCTAAACAATGCTGCACTCCGCTACCTTATGGAGAGAATCAATAGAAAACCTCTGACCACCCCACTAGGACTGCTAACGCAGATTGTCTAGTGGTACCTAGGTTCAAATTGACAAAAGCCGGGGGGAGCAGCTTCCCGGTCAAAGCAGCGGAGTCATAGAACTCCCTCCCTCCATCCTTGATGGCAGATCAAACCTTTCTGAATTTCAGACACAACACTATTAAATGGCTATGAGGAAAAGACACCCAGTGACTGACCCTCCTCTAAGGCCTCACGGCTTCACCATGTAGATCCAAATGTATATAGGCTCTGCATATTGTATCACATGTTGAATCTTACCCTGTAAACCTGTATGCCTATATCTGGCTCACAGCCTCCTAATTGTATTCCTTCTGTAACCTTGTACACCTTTTCTGTAACCTGTGTAACTATAAGTATTCTTGTTTCTCTCATGCTTTTTGCTCCCTGATACCCCCGCGTCTGGCGCACATTACAAAGAAATAAACAAACAAAGTGCTGTGAGAATAAGCTCTCTTGTCCCCTCACCCACCCTTCCTATCACTCCCCTGACATGCACGTGCTAACACCTTAACACGATTTCTATTGCCTAAAAATGTATGCATACGAATGCAGGTGCTAACAAAGAAAAACTTACATTAGAAATTGTCGGGCCTTTGTTCATTCTGCAGCTCCAGGCACTGTTTATAGTCTGTGTCCTGTACTGTCCTCCCACGGCTCTCTAGGCCAACTAAGTCAACATAACCCAAAATTCCGGGCACCTAAAGTCCAATCTTTGCACCACTGACCCCACCTCTCCCCACATTTAAGCAAACCTCTTAACTCTCCCTTATTTGGATAGTATCACTCTTATGTGGCTAATTGTACTCTAACATCAAAAACAAATCCCTGATATTGAATGAATGTGCCACCTAAAAAAACGGTTTTTCCCCACTCCATACAGTCTGAAGAGGTTGAGCAGAATTTATGAGAGTGTGGGCCCTTGATCTCTTGGCATACTACTTGCTAACAGCCACTCCCCGTGACCACGGTTAGAGGGTCTCAAGATCGCTGCAAACTCTTTTTTTTTTTTTTTCAGGAGAATATTTCTTTAGAATATTTCCCACGGTTAGAGGGTCTCAAGATCGCTGCAAACTCCATGACTGGAAAGCTGGACTTAACGTTTGCCTCAAGGGAGACCTGTCATAGAAAGATTTAAAGACAACTGTTTTAGGGTAAGCCAAGCTTGTCTTGCACCAAGACAGCAATATGAAGCCATGAAGTGGCCGGTTTTGCTAGGGGATGCAGGTAAACTTAAACTTCACCCACAGAGCTGTGGTAGAGCATGATGTGGTAGCTAATGATCTCGACCAGCCACCAAAAAAACAACATTCAGTAGCAAAATGCAGGCTTTTTGTCTATTTTTCATACCCACAATGCATTGCTGAGTTGCTTTGAACTGGAGGTGAACTGCCAGGCATGTCTGCTGGGTGGCGCTCTGGCATGCGTGGCTTCGGTTGACCAACTTTCTAATCATTTTGCGGGATACTTCCCCACAAGCAGTGATGACATCACGTCGCCATTCACCTTTGGCCTGCCACCATTTGTAATTTAAGCAAATGGTAAATGGCTGGCAGGGCGACCAGATTTTAAAAGTAAAAAACCGGGGCAGAGCAACTAACATAAAAGTAGGACTAACTCTTGAAAGTGGCTGTCGAGGCACTACCTATCAGTAGCGGTTGGAGGAAAAGGGGGTTTAAGTGTTACATTAATTATAATATATGTTTATTTGAACAGTATCACTAATTTAGCACGAACTAACAATATCTTAAATTGAAACAATTCAGCATTTCTTCTGTGCGAGCTGTGCCTGCCAGCTATGAAGACCTACTACCAAAAAACAGGACCTCTGCAGTTTCCAATGGAAACATAATCTTGACAGAAGGGGACAGTGCTCCAAAGTCCGGGACAGTCCCACGAAAACCTGGACGTCTGGTCACCCTAATGCAGTGGTATTCAAACTGTGGGTCGCGACCCCCTAGGGGTCCGCGGGTGCATCCCAGGGGGGCCCTGAGAGCTCAGCATGAAAAAAGATTTTTTTTTTTTTTTTTTTTTTTTTTTTTGATTGGAAGAAATGGGCAGGGGTGGCCCACATGGGCGGGCTGAAGCATGAAACTGTCTCAGGCAACAATGAAAAAGTGGCCCACAGTTGTAAATGGATATTCATTCCTTTAGTCACAGACTGGGCCTCATTACTACTATGGCGGACCAGTAACAACGGTGCTGGTAAGCTACCGGCACCGTTGCTACCGTTCCGCCATAGTAAGAGTTGTGCTCGTGGGTGCTTGACAGCCCCCGCCAGGTCTGACCTCAGCTCGTCGGATGCACCGGCACCGTTATTAACGGTGCCGGTGCATCCGAGCTCCCCCTTCCCATTTGAGCCATATGGGGCTCAAATGGGAATGGGGATCTACCGGCACCTTCGAAAGGGCAATTATCATGTCCGCCTAACTCGGCATGACCTAGTAATTGCCCATTCGCGGGTGCCAGACCCGGATGCAACTCCAGTGGCAGCCGTGCCGGTTTTACCGGCACAGCTACCGCCAGAGTAGTTATGAAGCCCACTGTTTCAATAGTACCCAAAGGGGTGCTTTGTGTTAAAATGTAAGTAAATTGTGATATATTCAGCAACAATGGTCAACATTACTAACTGCATAGTGGCCCCTCACCCATTATGGAGGAGCTAAGGAGCCAGCCCAGTGAAACAGTGAGCACTCCCTCAGCTGCTTTATCCAGCTAATGGAGTGCTCCTGGGCTGGCTGAACTGTCAAAGGGAAACACTGTTTCCCTTTGACAGTTCAGTTTAGTTCCCCAGCCGCACATGCTCACTGAGCCATGCAAGTGCTGGGGCGTTTTGCTTCGCCAGCATTGCATAGCTCATTGGAAATGCTGGCTGGGGCACTGCATGTCTGTATGTCCGAGGGAGAGCTCCTGCGCCTCCTCGCACATACGGACAGAGCAGCTGGAGCAGCACCCACACACAGGCCAATGCAGAAGGTACGTTTATGTTCATTGTTTTTATTTAAACATGTGTATGGATGCGTTATGAGTGAGTGTATGGTGATGGATGCTCATGTGAATGATAGAGTGATTGCTGTATGAATGTGCAGCGCCTTGCATATACACATAATCATGTTCATTGTGTTAGGACCAGTGGGGCCCAGGGGACAGGGATGGTATCTTTTTACCGGACATCTATCATTCAAAACCCTCTGCCTTGTCCACAAGGCTTTCTGGGGCCTCGGTCCAAAATACCTTCAGCTATTCCTCCGCAAATACCTCCCCGCTCGAGCTCTTCACTCCTCTACCTCCAACTCCCTCAGGGTCAGTCGTTTATCAAAGAAACAAGCTGGGGGTAGATCTCCGTCTTCGGCTGGGGCCTCCCTCTGGAACAGCGCCCTGCCACTCTAAAACTTGAGGAGAACCATCTTTCTTCCTGCACTTATCAGACCTACCCTGTCTGCTGCCTTAAACGTAGCACTTGCAAATTGCTGGCTGCACTACCACTGTTTGTTGCCTTTATTATTTATTTATTGTTATTTATCTGTTTCTCCTCTGCTTCGCACTTTCCACTTCTCCCCCCTTCCATGCACTTTTCCCCTCACACTTGCGCGTTCTCAATGTCACTGGGCCTAGTAAGATCGCTGTTTTATTCTCCTCTGTTCCCCTCCCTTGCCTTGTCACGCACTGAAACACTTGTGTACGAGCGCGATAGAAATAAAATATCAATACCTGCCCCCTGGACTCCCAGCAACAATTGCAAACTGTTTGGCTATTTACCCATTTTTTGTTAAAAGTATGCTCTACAATGCAACATTTTAACCTATTATTTAAAAAAAAATTCACAGGGGGAAACCCCCCCCGAACCTCCCCTTAATGCCCCTCCACTTAAAAAAGATTCACCAGCAGCCACTGGCCCTCAGACTGTGTTGGGAACGGGATGGGGGAACCGAGGGACTATGGTGGGAGCACAATGGGCGGGAACCATGGGATAGTGATGGGAGCAGAGTGGGGAGAGCCCTGGGTGTGTGATGGGGTGGGGAGAGACCAGCGACTGGGTAGGAGTGGGATGAGGGAGCCCAGCGACTTTGATGGGAGCAGGTGACGGCGCGCAATATATACTGTCCATTTGGCATTTCTAGGGGGTCCCGACCTGCCCAAATTTTGCTCAGGGGGGCCTTGGCCAAAAAAGTTTGAAGACCACTGCCCTAATGGCTAGTAATTCTATGACACCAACTTAATTGCAAAGCTAATTGTTTGTCCTGGGTAGCTGATGGTCATGTTTTTTAACTGCAAACAAGGCCATCACAACCCCAGGAACAAAGCATTAGCAGAGGTTGAAGTGAGGGAGAGCGGTGTTCCCATACTTTTTATTTTTAAGTGTCACTGTTCCTATACCTTTGTTTTAAAAAGAAACCGTTCTGGAATGGTTACGTTTTAAAATAAAAGTGTAGGAAGAAGTTGAAGCTTGCACTTCAGTCCACTGCATTACACATACCCATAAAAAGCAGGAGTGTTTGTTTGGGGTTTGGATTGTGTGTGGGAGGGCGAAGGGGTAGGGGTTGTGGGGAGCGGGGCAGACCACAGGGAACATAGTTCCACGACTTATTTACGTGCACTTTGACCACTGAGCATTAGCATTGCAATGAAGTCTGGTTTCAGAGCGTTTGCAGCAAGACTGGAACAGTGGCGGCAGCAGCTCGATCTGCAGGCTCACAAAGGGGCCTGGGGTCGAGACTGCTGAATGAACGGAGGCAGGACTGTTACCCGTCGAGCACAGCTCAGTCCCACTTAATACGGGACAGTAACTTGGACACCTTTAAAATTGCCCTGGCCTATGCTCACATTTCCGGTAGAAGTATTTTTCATGCACTTTGAAACCCACCAGTAACACTGATGGTGTCTGCTAAACATATTTAAAAGAAGCAACGCCTAGCTTTTGTTCCCTAGAGCGGCACCCATGAGGCCTAGCTCCCTCATTACTCTCAGGTGTAGCGCAAAATGTGGAGCCTCGTTTCCTTGTTTGCTTCCGACGTTGTGCCTCAGGAAGTGTTGTGGCCCACTCCCAGACCACCAGAGCGGGCCACAGATATTGGCGGGGTCACCCGCCAGTGACCAGTTGGGCTGCGATCACGCAGCGACTAATGAGCAGGGGTCACCCAGCTCACCCCGGATCACCGGAGCAGACCACGTGGGCTGGGGGCACCCAGCTCACAGCAGCCCCGGCTCTGGGGGCACCCAGGCCGGGGTTGCACACTCAGCCATGATCACATGGCCGCTGCAATGTCAGAGGACGGTGTTGCCCAGCAGGGGCACCGTCCTCGTGCTGGGCCCTGTCCTTGGGCCCCCAG
Source organism: Ambystoma mexicanum (assembly GCF_040938575.1). Taxonomy (NCBI): domain Eukaryota; kingdom Metazoa; phylum Chordata; class Amphibia; order Caudata; family Ambystomatidae; genus Ambystoma; species Ambystoma mexicanum. The sequence goes on from NC_090937.1 coordinate 437,497,723, forward strand.
CACGCTGTGCTGCCCCAGCATGGTGCCGAAAAGAAACTACACCGGAGTCAGGATATGATCGACTGGCGAGCCGGCAGCGGCTCGTCCTCTTTATTTCCATGGTCACATGGTTGCCCCAATGTGACCATGAGACACACTTGGGAGGTACCATGTCCCCCAAGGGGGTGACATGCAACAGGAAGCAGAGATCCTTAATTTTCCCCTAGATCTCTTAATATTGCTTTCTTTTCCAGTTTTATATCAAACCGAGGTAATATGTAACTGGACCCTTCAGCGCAAGGGGATAACTGATGTCCTCCAGTACTTCAAAGCAGCCCGACTGTCTGTCCTTATAAATCCCAGACTGGGAAAGCTGCCATGGCTTTGCGGATTTTCGATCATATCCAAAAACAAAGCTTGCAACTCCCGTGGGGACCACGGGAAGAACAGAAACCGAAAAGCCGCGCGGTAGCCGGAAGTGGAAATGCACCACAAGCAAGGCGGCGCTCTGCGCCCCACGGGCGCCGTATGCGCTACCCCCTGCTCACCTCTCTATGGGCGATCTTGTTAATTATGCGAAAATCAGGATTATTCGTGTATTTCCTGGCGTGCTACACACATCACCTCACACACAAATGGGTAATGTACATCTAAGCAGTGCCTGGTTTCCAGGAAAGAGCGTGAGTCATGTCAAAATCCACAAACGAATAGTGTTATTAATGAAGCCGCTCTGCCATTCTCGTTTTATGCCTGTTTTCTGGCAAACATCTTTACGGGCAAGCAAGACCTGTTTACTTTCTCTTTTCTGTAATTTGCGTTCTCCACATGAATGGCGGGGCCAGGCAAGGTCAGCCCAGCTGAATCTCTCGAGCAGTCACGCGGTGTAAATCCACGCTCCCTGCCTTAGCATATCCCGGTGCCTTTACCTATAATTGCCTTTATTGTTGTCTTTTCCGACGGTAACTTTTCTTGCTTATGCAAAACATGAAGTGATGCTTATTGCTGCAATTGGGAAGTATGAAACAGCACCGCCATCTGCTGGTTACTGTTCGTAGGCTGTGTTCAGTACAATTAGCACTAAAGAGCTCATTCTTACGACACTGTTCCTATCATTCCTTTCCTGGAACGTTAAACCTTATGGGGCCAATTCTGAGGTGCGTGCAAATGTAAGAAAGTGTTCTTCCATGAAGGATGAACAATTTACTTACAAACACTATATTCTGATGAAGAAAGAATGTGGTGCAGCCACACGAAAGCCTCAGCTTTTGAACATGCCTGATTCATGGCTTGACAACAGCCCTAGCATCCATCAGGAAGGCAGGGCAGGCACTGTGAGGAGATTCTTCTTCCAGCAGACAACAGCCCTAGCATCCATCAGGAAGGCAGGGCAGGCACTGTGAGGAGATTCTCCTTCCAGCAGACAACAGCCCTAGCATCCATCAGGAAGGCAGGGCAGGCACTGTGAGGAGATTCTCCTTCCAGCAGCACTGGGTTAGCAGGACAAAAAGTTAAAATACAGCACCTTTGAGGTGCCGTTAAACTCCACTGCACACTGTTCCCCTTTATAAACATAGTATTTCTTACTCTGCAGCACCACTTTTTTAGTTCAATGAAAGATTAAGAAAACGTTCTTAAATTAGAAAAGTGGCAGTCTTTGAAAAAATTCCAGCAAAGGCACTGGATCACATGTTTCCTCCACAAGTTATTTTAGCAGCTTTAACTGATGGAAAGCATGACATCTCCCCTCCACTGAGGGGGAGAACGTCGTATTTCCACACTCTTTTTATCACAAGCTCAGAATCAGACCCATTGGGGGTCATTACGAGTTTGGAGGTAGCCATGGTGCAAATAGCACCATGGCTGCCTCCATACCGTTTCCGGGTCTGTGGTGTCGGAATGGGGACTTACTGGGACATTCCGACCCTTGCGGACCCGGTGAATCCCCATTCCGAAAACCATTCCCCATTCCCATTCGAGCCCCCATAGGGCTCAATGGGAATGGGGAAGGAGCTAATAACGGGCCCGCAAATTGCAGGCCCGTTATTAGCTCCCTGGTCCCTTAACGGGTCCCGCTAAGGGCGGATGGTAAAACCAGCAGGCCCTAGTGGGACCCGCTAAGGGACCTCGGAATGCGGCGGTAGGGGGTTAACGGCACCGGCATCCTTACCAGTGCCGTTAACCCCCTACCGCCATATTCGTAATGACCCCCATTGTCTCACTAATCTAAAGTATAGGTCTATGCGTAATTGTAGTCTGATGTTACAACACAAAGGCACAACTCTGTGCTGCATGCGCTTGTTTGTGCGCGAGCGCTGGGGGGACATGAGGAATGAATGCCCTGAAAGAACCTCAAAGAACCTGGAACAAAATGTTATCTCTTATACTGTGCAAAATAATATGAAATAGGTACATCTTAAAATTCTAACAACACAATGCTTATGAGCTCCTGCCACCAAGCTTCACGTTGAGCTTTTCAAAGCATCGTAAAACCTCACAGGTGCTGAGCTTCCCCTCTCGCTACGATGGTAGGCACTATTGCCGAACTGCCAGGCACAGAAAGTGGTTTCTCCATTCCAGGATTCAACAATGATGAAATGCCCGGATTACTTACGGTTAACGTTAATCTTAAATACTGATAGTCCTACTCTTCCTCGTCCCACTGCTTAACACCATCCCTCCTGCCCTCTCTGGTGTAACACAAAGTGTTAATGCAAGCCATGCTGAGGCCCCTCAGGTCCTCAAAAAAACACTAGGCCATGCCACACTCCAAGCCAGCCAGGACCACCATGCATGCGCTATGCCCATGATGAGCATGCTGATGCACGGGCAGGCTGTGCACTGCACTAGGCAAAAGATGCAACTATGTGTTTTAATCAAACCTTAAATCTTTCACCAAGAGTAGAAACAAGACAGCGCTGCCTGCCCCTTGGCACCACATGTACCAGACACATTTGTGTGTGGCCAGTCATTTTATGCACAGCAATGATACCATAAGAAAACATTTTCATACAGCTTCTGCCAATATATGTCAGTATCCCCAGGTAAGAACATAATCCTGTTGGCTCTGCCCTTAATGCCAGTAAAAATATCATACCAGAGGAAGAAAACATGTTATTGATTGCTTCCAATACCCTCCTTTCCTCCGAGCCCAGGAGGCTGAATAGCTATTATGTTTTCCTATGGCCCATTAGATGCATCTTTCACCCCAATTCAGAGTATATTTAGTTTCAAAAAGAGATCCTATTCATCAGGAGTCGTCGGCCATCCCAAAGCTGAGACCAGCAGTTGAGCTTTTGGCTTCATCATAGAGGGTATATTGACATTTCCTGGGCAGGCTTCATTCCTCTCCCTCTGTATATGTGCTCTTGCTGCCACATTAATGATTGTTTAATTATAAATACTCAACTTTCCCAGGTGAGCAATTTGACAGGCTCTTGCAGTAGCACCCTTTTCTTTTCTGAGCCCCTGGCTGATCATTAAGACAGTCTTCTGTCAGCAATTTCTTCAATGTGAGAGGGCTTATGCCCTCCAAGCCTGTGGCTTCCCACTTCTCCATGTAAGAGAAATCACATCGCCCTTAACAGCAGTGAAAAATGCAATGCATCTGTAACAGAACACCATCTCCTCGCTGTGGAATGAGGTTTATACCGGCAGTACTCCCCTGCTTCCACCCTCACCATGTAAGAACACTTATCGTCTTGACTTTCCCCTAAAGCCAGTACAAAAATGCAATGCCACAGTAAGGAAAAATGTCCTGGCTATTTGCACAAATGCACCTCCTCCCCCAATGTAAGAACATGCATCATTTTTGGCCAGGCCTTGCCCTTAATTTGAGTAAAATGGCATGCCACAGTAACAGAATGTCCAGGCTGTCTGCCCAATTGAAACCCCCCACCCAGACCCTCCTCGATGTGATAACACACTTCAAGTTGGCTTTGCCCATAATGCCAGTAAAACATGTCATGTCACAATACGAAAATATCAATGCTCCAATTCCCCATGATCCCTAGCCTCACACGCACACATTCATATCTATTCACCCATCAGTCACCCACCGTACAGCTTCCCTCACTCAATCATTAACACTCACACTCAGAACATTCACAATGCATTCTCCACACGCATACCCAGAACATTAACACTGCATTCTCATTCACACATGCACTCACACCCATACATACACACCATTCACATTGAACTCTGAGTCATACTTGCGCTTACAGACACACCCTTGAATGCATGCATGCATGCATACACATCCAAAACCCTCACATGTATGGATGCATTCTACTACATATAAAACGTTTTTTTTCTTACCTGTTACCCGACCAGTTCCAGGTTCGAAGCTCCACTTCTGCCATCTGGCTTGTGCACTTCACACAGACAGGAACCAGGAAGCAAAATGAGTTTCCTGGTTTCTGGACATGTGCAGTGGAACTGGAGACAGACGCCTCCATATCGCACCAGTAGCTGCGGCTAATGCAGGTCGGCCCAAGCCCTTCCCCTGACTTTAGAAATAAATAATGTCTTTCTAATGTCATAGTTTTGAGCTCCCCCTCCCCAGAAACATGGGGCAGTGGGGCCCACCGCAGCAAGGGGTATGTAGGATCCCCAGCTACTCCACTGCTTGTCCTCTGCCTGGTTACATCCAGAGTTCTTGGCATTACAGGGTGTTGTGGATGTGTGCTTGCCTCTTATAGGGGCAGGGAGGAGTGGAGTTAAAAGTACATGGGTTAGTGGTAAATTGTTGTTTAGATGGCTGTAGAGTAAGGCCTGGGACGAGAAAGAGGGACATGAACGTGATGGAGGATTGAGTTGGAATTGGCTGGCAAGGCACTGCTCCTCACCAGAGTGTCTTGGTGGTAAACTCCCTCTTAACTCTGCCAAGCAGTTCACTTCAGAGGCGCATTGAGATGAAGGGGCAGAGGAAGGGCGTTACATGACCTGAGACCTAAGCATTCTTATGAATTTCAGCGCAGCTTTGGAATGTGACATTTACACAATTTTAAAGTGCGGAAGGAGCATCGTCATGTTATTCAAGCCGTCTTTTATTAATGTTTTGTGGCGTCTGTTAGGCCTCTTTTCCACAAGGTGATCAAACTTAGACAAGTTGAAAGCAAAAGCAAAACAGGATGTTAATGTCAACCTTTCTTTGGTTGCTTTCCACTGGATGAAAAATAACATATGTGTGTGTATGCTTTGCATGACAAAAATTGAATAAGTGCATCAGTGAAGTGTTTACTCGCCCGCCAGAGTCAGACCTACCAGGCTGGAAGGCACCCGCTGGCAGAGTTCTCACGGGAGCACTGGCACCGGTGTTAATGGGGCTAGGGCTCCCATGTCCCCATCAGAATGGGGACTAACAAAATGACTGGTGCCTGACTTCCTGGCCACCGGACCTGGGATAGCCCGGTGGCACCGGGAAGTCAGGAGCCAGTAATTCATTACGGGTCCAGCGGCTACCTGCCAGTTTTACCGGCACGGTTTCCCCCGGACATGTAATGAGACCCATTGACTCTGTGGACAATTTTTACTATTTGGGGACTGAACTTAAACAGAAAGTTGAGGTTATACATTCGCACAAGATCAAATCTGTTCAGCTGGGGTCAGAGTGAGCCTGTTACAGCATTTTTATACTAGTACTGATGGTTTCTCTTTGCTGCCTCTAATTAAGGCTCACCAGCAAGTAGTAGTCTATGATGTAAGGTGCACTTTGGAATGCAGTCTCAGCTCCTCTATTACATGTCTTCCACAGCTGGAGAGGAAATTCTGGCTTTCAACTTTGTGACTACCTGGTAGTTTTCCAGTCCAGATGATCAGAAACAATTAGGTTTAATGTTCATTGAGACCACCACAAAACATTTAAAACTTACTTTGTGTGGGTCACAAAATAGTTTTTTGAGTATTCACTCTGCTGCATTAAATTGGACAACAATGCTGCCCTTAGCACATTTCTGACACAAATTAAGGACATTGACATAGAAAATGATTGGACTTTATCTAAATTCCTTTTAGTAGAAGAAGCAAAAAAGAAGGAAGGGAGATTTGACTGAAAATGTTCATGGACTAGCTTTGGAAGACATTCAGAGTTTTTCTCCTGTTAATGAGTCATTGGAAGTATGTTGCTCATTTTCCCAGTGGAACATATAGAAGTCAATATATACGATTTCATTTCAATCAGTTGGAAGCCAACTAAGTTCTGGGAGGGAGGTGTGATTGACTCAGGAGCCTAAAGACCTTTGGAATATCTGATAGACCTTGTAGCATGGAGACTATGCACCATTTGATTATAGGGTCTCTGGAAATTGATAAATTATGTTTTGATATCCTGGCCAGATTTGTAAGGCATGAAGACTTTTTTTTAACAAACTGAGCAGTTTTGCTACCCACTTATGAAGGGGAAACAGACATCATTGATACTCGCTGTATTAGATTTTTGGGATAGAATTGTAATCTTTTTGCATTTTGTAAAGTAGTTAGGATAATTGGACTAAAAGATTATTGATAAGGAATGTTTATATTGTTTGCTTATTTGATTTGATATTGTATGCATTATGATGAATTAATTTATGGTCTTAAATAATTAATGGTGAACGTTTTGCTTTAGACCATAATACGTGGCAATAAGTAAATAGATGAAAAATACATGCATGACAATAGTGTCGCAGTAAGGGAGAGTGTGACCGATGACATCAGTGAAAATTCCATCTTTAAATGCACAATGCATACCCACCAACCAGTTAGCTCAACAACGCATGCCACCACCACCACTTGAATGCACACATGCATTACATTGAAGGCATCCTAAAATGTGGCCAGAAAGGTAGTACTATAATGAACATCTTAATGAGGGGGGTAACAAATCTCACAGATGGACACTATGTTGACAATTTAGCAACCGGGGAGGGTTTGCACCTAACTGGCACTTGTATACATCACAGAAAAGGCCATATACATTTCAATGGGGGGCTGCAGGCCTGTGTGCTAATTTGAAAGTCACGTGAACAAGCCTAGGCCTGGTTGGCCTGGCTTTTCGTCCTTGCATGTGCAGAGGAGTATATCCTCCCCCACTCTCTGGTGACGGACAGGTGACTATGCCATTTAGGGGCTGTGTGCCGCCCCCTGGTACAATAGTGCAGATATGAGAAGAATTGTCCACTCAAACAACTGTATTAACCATACCCTAAACAGAAACAGTGAGGATAACCTCAGTGGTCGCCCAGCTCCACTGGCTCCCCATATGGCTGGCAGAGAATTGCTTTAAATGGACTCTGCATTGTAAACCCATCACTCACACACACACCAGACATGCCAGCCAGCATATTTTACACATTACACTCTGCCAACTAACATGATATGATATATGATATGGCATTTATAATGCGCCTATACACAAGTGTTTCAAGGTGTGAAACATGCACACAAAAACAAGCATTTACTCAGTGGGCCATCAGAACATGAAACACCCTACCTCTTCAAATCCTGCACTGTACCTTCCATCACTACTTTCAGAAATAGCCTCAAAACATGGCGGTTTCCCCATAAATAACCCTGCCCATCTGCATCCCCTGCTACCACTTACATATCCTAATCTTCCTATCCTATCCTGAAAATATTTTGTAAATTCAGTTTCACTTCCCACCTTTTCAACCTCTGAACCTTCTAAGCTGTTCCGAGACCCTCTGGATAGGGCGAGTGCTGAACACAATTTCCAACGAATAAATAAATAAGGAATTTACAGCAGTTTTAAGAGACTTCAAAATATTACAATACAACACCAGGGGGAATGCAGTCCTGATCTGCACAGACAGGTCATAAGGGCATATTTTAATGGAGAGGGGTACACTCAATCAAGGTCTTTAGTACCTCTAGTATCCTGAATTTGGCCATGACCAGAGAAAAACATTGAGCCTGAAAGTATCATAAACTCCAGGGTTGAACAAGATGCAGCCAGGTCGACTAGGCTGTGTCTGCTCCATCTCAGAATTGTTTCCTCTGGCACAGAGAAAGTTAATAGCAAATAATTGCCAGATGTGGCCTTCACTCAGTGAATCTCTTCACCCCATCTGAAGCTGCCAGGCTGATCCCATATTTTGCCACCATCAAATTAGGTGTCCTATGTCAGGCAGTGGATGGTTCACTTATCATGTGGCACAACAAAGACACCTGCTGTAGCCAATGCTAGGATCACCTGCGGCACTGCCAAAAGTACTCCCACAGTGCCCACACCACCACAACACCACCTCTGACACTGGCGCCCTCTCCCAGCCCCTATCCTCACCTCTACAACACCGGCCACAGCATGTTGCCAGGTGGTAAAGTAAAAGTCAGAACCCTCAAGAAAGCCAGGAGCCCCTACTTTATTTATGTATTTATTGGGACTTTATAATGCGCCTATACACAATGTGTTTCGAGGCACAACATGACAAGAGGGTGGGGGAACAGGGGGTACAAAACAAAAATGATCCTACTAGGCGTTGTGACAAGTGCAGTAAAGAGAAGTGCAGAGGAGAGGAGACAGGGAATGTACCAGTCAGAGCTGCAGGGGCCATGAGAAAAGCATGTGCTAGGGGAAGTGAGGTGGACAGAGCCAGGGGAAAGCAGAGTGCAGAGTGCAGGGGAAGGAAGTTCCACAAGCTAAGTGCAAGGTAAGGAGCTGAAAAGGCTACAAGGGTGCCGGCCCAGCCATGCTAGTGCAGGAGTAGGGGCCGGGAAAGGGCAAGTGCAGGTTGAAGGGTTGGGGGTCAGGGGAGACCAAGTACAGGGGTAGACTCGATTAGGGGGGCCTGGTGCCCTGTAAGACTCTGAGGGAACCAGGCAGCCAGTCAAGAAGCAGACAGCAACATTAGCAGGGTGGGGGAGAAAAGCAAGGTCTTGAGACGCTTCCAGAATTTAAGGTGATCCGTCTCAAGTCTGAGAGGGGCAGGGAGGCCATTCCAGACAAAGAAACCTGTGGAGGAGAGAGATTTACCCCCGACTCTCTAATTTGAAAAGCATCTGATCTGCATAGAGTTAGAGCTAGACAGCAGAAGGGCTCTAGCAAGGAGGTATTTAGGGAGAGAGAGTTGGATGTGAAGGGGTCCCAGGCCCCAGAAAGCCTTGTGGATGATGCAGTGGGTATTGAACTTGATCCTTGCAGCAACCGGGAGCCAGTGGAGAGATTTTAAGGATGGGGAGATGCGGTCCCTGGGATCGAGGCCCAGGAAAAGTCTTACAGTCCTATTCTGGATTAGTTGAAGGAGACAAAGGGGAGGAGTTATGCAGATTAAAGAAGAGGCTGTTGCAGTAGTTGAGCCTGGAGAAGATCAGAGCTATGGAGACATTGCATTTTTGGGGGAAGGTGAGGAAAGGGAGAATGCTTCTGAGGAGGTGAAGCTGGAAGTGAGCCTTCTTGGCAAGGTCTGTGATGCAAGAAATTTATGATAGAGTGGAGTCGAAGATGACACCAAGGTTTTTCACCTCACAGGAGGGTGAGGGGAGGGGGCCCATGGAGGGCAGCCAGAGTGTGGGAGGGAAAGAGGGAGCAGGGGTCCCAAAGAGAATGATTGCTTTCTTACTGGCATTAAGGCAGAGATTGTTAGCAGTGCACAATGCCTGAATAGCAGACAGGCAGTCGAGAATGAGAAAGGAAGAGGAGGAGACTGAGGACGGAAGTTTGAAGGTGAGCTGCATGTCATAATACAACATTCATTCATCGACAGTAGTTTTTTTGATGGGTTCTTTGCCGATTTTTGTTCTTTAAAAAAACCTATTAAAAAATACATGGGTGGGATAAGGGTATATAAGGGGTAGGGAATGGAGTGAAACTAATACGGGATGGGGTGTTTGGGTGGGGTACCCCTCCAAAATAAAAAATCAATTTTCGATTGGTTTTTTCAACGAAAATAAAGTCAGCAAAAAAACAACAGGCGATGAATGAATATAGAACCTGTGTTATCCGCATACCACTGGAAGTTAGGGGAGAAGGTGGAGATCAAATGGGCTGGAGGGGCCAGGTAGATGTTGAAAAGCCAATGCGAGAGGATGGAGCCCTGATGGACTTCGCAGGTGGACAGTGAGGTGGTGGAGTAACCTGGGAAGGTTGGTCTAAGAGGAAGGAGGCCAACCAGTCCAGAGCCAGTTCTGTGATGCCAAGGGAATCGCAGAGCCGATTTATCAGGGTGGCATGATTGACCGTATCAAAGGCAGAGGAACGGTCAAGAAGGATGAGAATGGAAGGAAAACAGGAATCGAGATTAGAGAGCAGGTCTTCACGGGTGTTCGGAAGACAGTTTCTATAGCTCTGGCAGCTCTGAAGCTAGACTTGTGGTTGTGGAGCCAACCAACAGATTTAGTGCCGTGGAAACACTGGAGATGGTCAGCTTCTTCAAGAGTTTGCCCAGGATTGGGGTAATGGAGATAGGGTGGTAGTTTGCCAGACAGGAAGCGTCGGCAGAAGGCTTTCTGAGGAGAGAATGCACAGGGAGTGCTTGAGGAGTAAAGGGAACGGATCCAGTGGCAAAGGAGTGATTGCAGAAATAGGCCAAGGCTGGAGCAAGGGAGACACTGTTATACTTGATAGTTCTGGATGAGTAGGGGTGTACTTGTTAAGAAGGATCTCTGAACTCTGACCTGGAGGGGCAGAGGTTCAGAAGGCAAACCTAGTTTCTTGGAACAGGGTAACCTCTGGACAAGCCAGACCAATCAGGGTAGCTATGGCAGGCGGTCAAGACTAAGTCTCAAGAGGGTTGAGGGTGACTGAAAGACCTCAGTGAGCACACAAAGCAAGGACACTTACAAAGTACTCCAGACAGGTGTTATATTAAAAATATAGACACATTTATTACAAGGCCTTTGTAACATAGTCCATAGCAAAGAATCACAGTAACACTAGAGTAAACCAATACATCATAATCAAAACAATGTATATACAAGACCAATGGGTCTAAGGGGTTAAAAGCACAAAATATGTAGACCACCTATAGATGGGGAGGAAAACAGGCAGTGCAATTAATCTTTAGACCTAGTTCCACATCAAGAATACACCTAGCTAAGAGGCAGTCCAAGCCCTACGAAGAGAGGAGCCTTATGCTCAATAGTACATGCACGTGCTTGTGCCAATGGACACAATAGGGTCTATTCAAGGGTCTCTGGCAGCTCAGGAAGGTGGATAAGGCGATGAAGAACAAGTTTCCACTATTCAAGCAGCACCTCCACTTGGGGGCAGAGGCAGTTTGAGAGTGCGGGATGGAGTCGCTATTTTGCAATAGCTGTGGAAAGGAAAGGGGCCCTCAGGGGCCACTTTGTGCATAAAAGTGGGCTCCTGCACGAGGGGCCACCGGTTGGGGTAAGGACTATTCACCGGTCCCCGACACAGGCAGACCCGAATTTCGCAAGTACAGTCCACTTCTCTGGCAGGTTCGAATGCGACAATCAGGATGTCTCGACACCATGTAGTTGCCGAGATACAGCAGGGATTCCCAAATGGAACAGTGCCGATTTCTCCACTCTGGGTGGAGGAATCAGCCCAATTCCACTGCAGCAGACTTCAGGGGCAACAGGGTCACAAATACAGCGAACTTGCACAGGTCATTGCCACAGCAGGGCAACACGGTCACCGCATTTACTCCGGCCCAGGCACACTCGTCTCACTTTAGACCTGGGAATGCCAAGTGTACGAAATTCAGTGTGAGGGTGCCGTGGACACAGAGCAAGCAGTATACCAATTTCCGAGGGCCTCCTCAAAACAGCGGCGATAACAGAGCAAACGTCCCATGTAAATTGGTCATCCCACTGGTTGGCCCAGGGACACTTCCAAAGAGGCTTACTTGCAGGGTTTGTTGAAGGTGCCGAGCATAGTTAATCCCACTATTCCAATGGTCCGAAGCATCTTCACAGACCTTCTCAGAGGCAGAGGGGTCCCACAGGACGACAGCGGGCTCAGGGTGCCAAACCTTCCAGTGGGACACCAGCGGTTCCTCGACTCGGCTTCTTGTTGCAGGATACTTGGCTCCTTATCCTTTGTTCGTGTGAACTCAGAAGATTGACATGGTAGTGGTGTTTTCAGCCTCCTCTCATCCAAAGTTCCCTTTGCTTCAAAATGGAGAGGACCTCACAAACACTCACTCCATATGCGGACCAATCATGGACCACCGTGGTCCCAGGCATTCAGGACATGCCAGACTCTCTGGCACCCAGGATGTGTATTGGGAACAGACATCCCAGCCCACATCCTGGAGGCACACACACAAGACATGCAGGAGCCCGCGAAAGCATTCGGTTTCGTGGGAAAGTGCATGCCCAAATAAGGACTGACCCGGGCCAACTCGACCTGGGGAAGGTGAAGGGGCAAGATGGCCAAAGGACAGGACAAAGAACCTTGTGGCATGGCCATTTTGGAGCCAGGCCACCTATTTGTGTCAAACGCGGTAAACGCGCTTAACATGGCAAGAAAGAGTTAAGAACATAGGGAAACGATTGCTGCCACCAGTCTCCTGTCCATGACACATCTGCACAGTTCATGAAAAGTCCCGAGAGAGTTTCTAGGGTCTTTCAAAAGACTAGAGACCCAAGTGTGCTGTAAGGTAAGTTACATTGCACACTGGTTACATGTTGCACAAAAGCTGCAACATGAGGAAAGGACTAAGGGAAACAAACCCTCCCAGTACTGACTGCCTTAAGGGCATGTCAGTTTCCCCATAAAAAGTGTAAGCGATATTCAATCAACACTACAGCTAAGTCAATGCCTAGTCTGGGATGCTGAGGAAAACCCTTATTGATGTATTTTTATATCCAGTTCAGTACTCTGGATGACAACCCTTGTATAACACCCCCCTCTTAGAATCCCCCTGACCCCACCGAGCCAAGAAGTAGGTTTGTTTTGCAAATTAAAAGGTTTATTTGAAAATTTAAACAATATATATCTATCACACTTTATAAATAAATTGATAACTGATATCACACTTCAGAATACGACCGTGATCAACAATGGATAATGTTACAGGGGTACACTGATTTGGTTACTTAGGAGTAGTGTAGAGGATGAGGTAGCTGAAAATGCTTGATGGTTTCAAGGAAATGCAAGGTGGAATAAAATGCAGTACAGAAATAACTTGTTATGATTTTAGCAAAAGGTAATATGATCACTTTTTCTTTTGACAATTCACTCCCCCCCTATGCAATACAAGAAATGGAAGGAGAGCACACAGTCTTCAAGAATCCCAACAAATCACACTTTATAATGCAACACACAGTTCCAGTTCCCCCAGCAAGCTTAGAGAAAACAGGTATGGATTGAAACACAGGCCCAAAATGCTTTGAATGTGATGACAATGAAGTGATAAATGTGCTAAAAATGCTTTTAATTCCCTCTAGAGGTTCAGGGTAGGTGATGGCTACTTTATATTAGTTCAGGCTCACTTTAACAATACTCTATGAATGATTAGCAGATTGCAAACGAATTTTAGCAAAGAGAAGCAAAAAGCTGCTGATTTCTACAGATGAAGAGATCGGGCCAAATCGCAAATCGCGGTAAATTTCGCGAGTGCGTGTCTCGCGATTACGGAAAAACTAAAGGGAGTAGGAAGTCGGTTCGTTGGAAAGCCTAGATTCTAAGCTTTCAGATGAAAGTTAAATCTCATTCCTAGCACAAACGGTTCCGGAGATACGGATGATTTAATAAAGGTAGATTTTCGGATTTAAAGTAAAACTCAAAATGACAGCTGCAGAATTGACAGGTGACAGTTCTTGGCAAAGAATTCAAACAGCTTGCCCGGCTGTTGAATAGTTTGGTTAGGTTTGCTGGATTCTGAAGGCCTGCTGAGAATACTTTTGCTTGCAGTGGGCCTTCTAGGTTCAAAGTTCTGTAGTCTATGTTTAGCTTGGAAGTCTAAGTGTTGGATCTCTGGATGTGAAGTCGTCGGTCAGCATGCTCCGCAGCAAATGGAATTGAATGTCTCTACCTGTCCCAGCAGTCTCTTTTTATGTGTTTTGGAAGTGGGTGTGTGCGTGGCATAACTGCGCCTGCCCCTCTCTACTTGTCATTGGCCCAATTCTCCCCTCTCCCATGATTGGGGGGAAGAAATGGCGTGTCAGAGTGAACTGTAGGTTTTATGGTCAGAGGAACCTCCCCTTGTCAAATTGCACACAAATCTATTTCTGATCCAAATACATATTTATCTATGTACCATTTTTCTCATATTATAGGTCCAGTTTACATATTTTCTGTAGCACCAAACCATCCGATACCTGTCTTTGTACGATGTCGTGTCCACTGATGACAGAATTCTCCCCTTTTCATCCAGATAACGACCTCTAAACCTTTCCAGATTTTACACAAATGTGCACCAGGGAGATGGGTTTCAGATGATAAAGTGTCAGATTTTTAACATGCATACATTTGGAGTGAGACCCTATTTTCCGCTAGCAACCCCCCAGAATACACCACAGGGTCCTAACGCCTCTTAAAACGTGCACAGAAAAATCACAAGAACAATGATATTAATTATATAATTTTGACCAGTCCGCACTATGCATTATCTATCTTTTTAAAATTATGCTCTGGTCAAAAAGGGGTGTGGCTTCCCACATCACAGGGTGGAATAACTGGTTTATCCACTTCCCCCAAGCTCAGCTGGCTTGCAGAGGCACTGCCCCTCCCAGTTTCCCCTAAGAGGAAGCCACTTTACGGCCCCCCCAAAATATAACATTTGCCTGAGTCCAGGACAGGCCTTTGTTCAACTTTCTGCAGTCCCCAGGTCCCCTCCCTTAATTCAATCAGAGAGGTGTCAACTCCTTTTGGCAAGGGGCAGCAGGATGCAGCTAGGCCTGGGAAGAGTGGCTGAGCAGGTTTCAACTCCTGTCGGGGGTAGTTGTCAGGCAGAATCCAGTTTCATTAAGCCAGGTTTCAGTTAAATGTCACTTTTTGTTCCCAGTTTAAATCAAACTTACAATTTTTACATATACATTAAATAATTACTTCCTTCAAGTCATTTCAGAATATAGTTTTACATTGTATCCACCTCTTAGCAAGTCTTTCCTTGGCCTGGTTTTGTTTCATTTGTTCAGTTTTACACAAAAGTCTGGTGCTTTTAAAACGCCGGCTTTCTGATAGTGGGGAGTACCGGTATTGCAACCATTTTTGGGATTAAGAAAATGAATTCCCCACAGTTCTGAGTTGCTTTTTGGCAATCAGCATTGCCATTCCCAATGGTTTCAGGCTACTGTGTGTGTAGCCCAATGGTGGTTTTAGGCAGTGCCCTCCTGTGCTCACAACATAGGCAAAAATGGGTGGCAGCCTATTCTTCATGTTTTCCCTGTGCACTCTCTGGGGAGTTCTGGCCATCATGATGTTTTCCATGCCAGTACTGCACAGTTTTATGGTAGGGCTTGGATGCATGGGTAAAAACATCCCACAAGCCCCCCCTCTTGCGATGGCCATTCTGTCCTTTCACTGATGGAACTCGCAAGATCTGGTATGTTCGCCTCCTCTTCTTCCAATTCCATAGATGGCACAGTTCAGCATCTTTTCCTCCCTCCGGTCAATCAATCAGTTCTCCTTGCTGGTCCTGATGGGAGGATTGGACGGTACCCCGGGCCCCTCTGGTCTCTGCTCCCGGTCCCTGGTCGTCCTCCATGGTCAGTCTCCATGGTTTCCTCTCTCCTAGGATGATAAAGCAACAGCGGCAATACACATTCCTAGACATTTTTCCACCACTATTAATGGTGTGGCGAACATGTACCTTTTATACATCCGAATGCATTTTGCAGTCTGGTTTTAAAACAATATATAACAGGGAACATTTGCATTACGTTACTATATTTTTGATATGTGGAATATTTTAGAGTTTGAACTGGCTTACTCTGGAGCGGCCCCCTCTGGTATTGCAGAGGACTCCTCCAGTTGCTGCAGGGTGTGCCTGGGATGGCAACACTTTAACTGATTTATATGTACCCACTTGTCTTCCCCCTCTGCCAAACTGCCTTTGGGGATGCGGATTTTGTACGCTACAGGGGAGATCTTGTCTATAATTTCAAACGGTCCCTTCCATGTAGGCAAACATTTTCGCTGTTTGGCCTGGTTCCTTTGGTAATTGTATAGATAGACCCGGCCTCCCACATCATATTCCTTCCTGGTGGTTTTCAAATCCTAGTGCGTTTTCATACTCTCAACTGATCTTTCTAGATTCCGCTGAGCATAGGCAAAAGCATGCTGAAGGTGTTTCCTTAAATTCTCCACATACTCATGAGTTGTGGAGGCATTTATCAACGTTTGCTCTTGGGTTCTGTAGAGCAAATGCTGGGGAAGCACCATCTTGCGTCCAGTCATCAACTCAAATGGTGACATTTTAGTTGCAGATGAAGGGGTAGATCTGATGGCCATTAGGACCAGAGGTAATCAGATATCCCATCTTGGCCCAGAATCTGCCACAAACTTTTTTAAGATGCTCACAATGGTTCGGTTGTATCTCTCTACTGCCCCAGAAGAAGCTGGCCGGTAAGCAATATGTAGCTTTCTTTTGACCTCCAGTATCTCCCACATCTTTGTCATTACTTCACTGGTGAAGTGGCTACCCCTGTCTGACTCAATCCTTTGAAGTAGACCAAAACGGGAAAAGATGTGGTTAATCATCAGGGAAGCTGCTGTTTCTGCCTTGCAGTTTGGGGCTGGGAGACATTCCACCCACTTGGTAAACAAGCATGTAACGGTCAACATGTACTTGTTTCCTCTAGACGAGCGAATCACAGGGCCTACAAAGTCGATTTGCAAATCTGACCATGGCAGTGTCATCCCCCTCTTTTGGAGAGGCGCACGGTGTGTGAGGGATGATGGCTGAAATTGTGCACACACAAGACAACCCTTCAAATATTGGTTGAGGTCCTGGCCCATGTGTGGCCAGTATGCAACCTCTCTTAAGATTTCCAGTGTTGTGTGAAAGCCCCTATGACCGGCGGTGGCCGCATAATGGGCGTGACTTAACATCAGGCTTCGGAATGAGGTAGGAACCACCCACTGATAGTGGCCAGCTTGGGATTTCCTTACCAACAAACCGTCTTGGATTCGGAACCTTTTTGGACATTTCATCAACACTCTTAGGTCCTCTTTCCCAATGTAATCGGTATCCGTCAGGGGAAAGTTCTCAAGGTCCTCAAGGTGTTGGTAAAACTTACCAATAATTGGATCCCCCTTCTGAGCTGTAATTAAATCAGCATCAGGGGTCTCCTTACTCCATTGTGCAGTTGAAAGATCATTGTAAGCATTGGTCTGGGACCTAGTGATGGCAGTGACCTGGATTTCCCCCAACAGGGACTCTATTTCTATTAGATCCCCTTGGATGGCCCCGGTTTTGGCCAGCTGATCAGCTAAGTAATTTCCAGTTTTGTCTGGTCCCTCTACTTCGGAATGACCCTTGATCTTTTTCCAGTAGATGGTCATCCCATTCGATGTGACCAGATCATCTATGTTTTGGATTAACTTCCCATGTTTCAAGGGTTTGTTATTAGCACATAACATGCCTCTGGTTTTCCAATTAACCAGGTGCTCCACGAACCCGTTCCGTACATAATCCGAATCTGTGATTATGACCAGTTCGTGGAGTTGATGTTGGACAGCAGTGAGGATGGCCTGATGCACAGCCATCAATTCTGCCACCTGACTACTTCGGGGACCAATTTTGTATCCAGCGGAGGGTTCTGGTGACTCATTCACCCATGCATTCCCTACGCCGGCCACCAGGTCTTTCTCCCCGTTGTCGTCAACATGGTACAAGCATCCATCCACATAGACAGTGGGCATTCCCTCACACTTGTCTTCTTCAAAGACTTTGTGTGGGGAATTAAGGTATGCCTCCATGTTGTCCTTGATTTTTAGACTTTCGTCCTCGAGACAGTTTTCTCTGGCACAATCATGCAAGTCAGCCAGACCTTGCGCGAGGGGACTCTTCTTGTTTTGGCCATATCTGACCTCCACAGGAAAGCCTTGCATTGACAGAATCCAGGAAGTAATTCGGGAATGACTCACATTTCCAGCCCGGATTCTGTCACTTTGGAGATATTGCAGAGGCTGGTGTGGAGTCTCCACTATGATGTGTTCCCCCTGGATAAACGGGTGGTAATTCTTCAATGCTCACACCGTTGCCAGGAGTGCCTTCTCACAACCGTTGAATTTTTCCTCCACAGAGGATAAAGTTTTGCTCGCATAGGAGATTACTTTATTGACCTTGTCATGCTTTTGGTATAATACTGCCGTCAAGCACGTATTAGAGAACCCTGTCTCCAGGAAGAACTCCTTGTTTCTGACAGGGTAAGCTAGGCAAGGCGATTGTGAGAGGCTTCTTTTGAGTTGTCTTACTGCCTCGGATTGTTCTGGACCCCATTCCCACTTGACCCCCCCCTTCAGGAGATGAATCAGGGGACTAGTGATCTCTGCGTAGCCCTCAATGAACTTTCTGCTGTAATTAGTTAGTCCAAGGAGGCTCCGTAGATCCTGCAGAGTTGTGGGATCCTTCAGTTTCTGGAGTGCTTCCACTTTTTTTTCTTGGGGACAGAGACCCTGAGGAGTAATCTCATGCCCCAAGAAATTAACACGGGTTCTACACCACTGTGCTTTCTGAAAGGAAAGTTTTGCTCCGGCGGCCCTCAACTGCGTCAGAACATAACGGATCTCCGCTATGTGTTCCTCCACAGATGAACTTTTTATGAGGACCTCATCTACATAAGCCAGGTTACCACTCGCACCCAGGTCGGGCATGGCCTTATGTAAGAAAATGTTGAATTCATTGCCGGAGTTGAGGTATCCGAAGGGAGTCCGGGTCCAGGTGTACAGCTGGCCCCCAAAGGTAAAAGCCAGTTTGTATTGGTCCTCCCTACTGACAGGCACGGTCCAGTATCCATTGGTCAGGTCTATTGCTGTGAATACCTCTGACCCCTGAATCTGGGCCAGCCCTTGGTCAATGTAGGGCAGAGGCCATCGGGAAGTATGGACCCGTTTGTTGAGCTCCCTAAGGTCGGCGCAGAGTCTCCACTGGCCTTTTGGCTTCAATATTCCCAGCACCGGATTATTGAAGGTGCTGTGGACTGGACGGATTATTACCCGGGACTCAAGGTTCTTAATTATTTCAGTAAGGGACTCCATGGATGCGAGAGGCAAATGATATTGCTTCACAAACACTGGAGTCATGCCAGGGTCCGTGGGAATTGTTGTCGTGTGGATGTCGGTGCGACCACAGTCATATGAGTCTACCGCAAAGAGATCTTGGAAATCCAAGAAAACTTGTTTCAACTTTTGCTTCTGTTCCAGAGTCACACAAGCATCAGTTAGGTTGACTCTCTCTCCCACCATCTGCCTGAAGCCTGGAAAGACTTCTGATTTGGCTATCTCAGTGGCCTCCTCCAGCTGGGTGGAGAAGTCCCTGGTCAGAGTGCTGATTTGGACTGGAGGCTTCAGGTGGGAAAGGCAGCCCTCAAGGACCTGGAAAATCACCTCATCCCTCCTGAAGTCACAAGTCACATCTTCCTTACCATAAGGGCAAGAAGTGTACACCAGAAAGTTCCCCCCATGCCGGGTGAAAATCCTGTCTGGTGTTGTATTGTCCTCACTGTCACTGTCAAAACAGTCCTTGGGGATCGGTCCTAACAGTTCATTTCCTAAATCAATGGAGAAATGTCGGTCATCAACCGCCATTCCAATAATGGTGCCTGCGGCTAGAGTAATGCTCTTTAAGTCGCTGTTATCCACCTCTATTGGAATGGTGTCATGTTCTATGTTGACTAATGGTGTTGGGTTTACCCCCAACCCTTGCTGTTGGAGGGAAGCATTTAGATGTATGTAAGCATCAGGGTTTTTCAATTTTTGTCCTCTTTTAACTTTCACTTCCAGGGAGGATTGTCGGGTCCTTTCTGGGATGGTGACTTCCTCTTTAATCTGAATTTCAACTGCGTAAGGTAGCAATTGAGCTGACCTAAATGCTTTTTCTTGATCATCAAAGCCCATGGGATTATCCGCTAATCGAGACCAAGCTTTGAAGTTTATTAGGTCCAAACTAATGGCAAAGCGATTGAGAATGTCACTGCCTAAGTAAAAGGCGGCAGTGACATCTCGCACGACCCAACAATTATGGACTATGCTCTTGTTGCCAATGGAGATTTTGAGCATACACCTGCTTGGCAGGAGATGATTGGAATTAGGTGCTTCCAGGTCCATTTCCCATTTGTCTATCAGTTTGAATGTGGGAATGGCTGGATCTTTTGGGAGTTGGCGGAACATGGCTTCCCTGATGAAGCTCTTACCGTTTTTCACACACACTCGAGCGAGAACAGAGTCCTTCCCATCATTTAACTGAACAGGGATGAACAACTGCTCTCCAATTTGCTGAATACCAGCCAGGCTCTGAGCTGATTTCACATCTTTCTGGACTATAGGAGTGGTAGTTTCTGATTATGGATTAGTAAAGAATTTCAGGGTGTTTCCTTCCAGTGTGGAATACCACCTTAAACTGGAAGGAAGGTTGATTTTCAGAAATAGAGAGGACCCCCCATCACCAGTCTGTTGTCCTACTGCTATTACTGTCACGTCTGGAATTTGGTTGTTCTGGAAGTGAAATTCTACTTGGCCAGATTTTTGTTCAACCATGTGGCAGGTGCCATTTAAACTAACATGGCTGACACTCTGTTTTAATTTTATTGGTCGACTAGTCTGGGTCCAGAGGACCTTGTTCACGCAATCTATTAGGGGTGACAACCTTCTCAGGAGGTCATTCCCTAGTAAACAAGGGGTGCCCTCTGGAGTCACTACAATGACCGGGTGTTTCACCTTGTGTCGCCCAATTTTGATGTCCAAATCTGCAGTCCCCTCGACAGGAATTTCCTTCCTGTCAAAGTTCTGCAGTTGTCCAGGAAGAGAGGTGAGAGGAATACGGTAATTCTCCCCCCTTCCTGCATTTAGTTCCTCAAAGGCCCTTTTGGACAGAAGGGTAGCTTGGGATCCAGTGTCCACCAGTGCCAAAATTGTACCCTGCCCCTGAACTTGTACCGGGGCATAGTATCTTCCCTCCTTCTCCTCAAGGGGGCTCAGATAATGCACATTTTTGGACAACTGGTGGGCTAATTTTCTGGTTTTGGACATTGCTAGCGCAGAGATTTGGGCAGAATTCTGTGAAGAGCCTGGGGAATCTGAAAGAAAAAGTTGGCAACTGGAAATGGTTTCAGGTTCTGGACCGCCCCCCCCCTTTTCGGAGGCAGTCATCAGGATTGGTTTGACCCTTGGGATTTTGGTATTGTCGGTTCTGGGATGAGATGATGGGCGGTGGTAGCTCAGTCTCCACGTCTCCCCAGTCTGAATTGGCATCCCTGGGGACCCATTTTTCCTTGGGAGGAGTTCCCCCATCTCTGAAGGAGAAGATCCTTTTCCCAGGATTTTCTGAGGATCCCTCTCCCTCAAATCGGAAGACCTGTACCTCCTCCACAAAGTGGGTCTGTTTGGGTCCTTTGTTTCTCCTACCCCCCCTCTGCTCCTTGGGAGGCAGGCTTTCAGGGGCAGGAGATTTTGTTTCCGGTTTCTGGTTTTCCAGGGGCTGTTTACAAGTTGGGAAGGAAGCTTCCTCCAAGGCTTTACACCCCTCTCCTCCCTGGGAACCGGTGGGTTATCTGGGTGCGTCTCCGTCATTGTTCTGGAGCACCAGGTCCAGAGTTTGGGGCATTCTGCTGTGGCATGCTCATCTGAGGGTTCTGTTGAGCCCTCAGTATGTGACCCAGATCTCGTGCCATATTTTGGACCTGGCGCTCAAGTTGTGAAACCCGCTCAGGCTGATATGGGGCTCTATTTTCTCCCCTGGGCTGATCCCGGGAAGGGTAGCTATCCCTTCTCTGGTAGTACCCCTGGTTGGGAAGATTTTGGTACCCCCTCCACCCTTGGCCTCCCCTCTCCCGGATTAGGTTGTCTGGGCTCAGGGAATTGGGGAAAGAAGGATGGAGGATTTTGGGGCTGGAAGTTGGGCGGATACCTGGGGAAAAAGTTCTGCCCAGGATTTGGAGAATTTCTGCCCTCCTGTGGGAAGTTGGGAGGGAAGTTCCCTGGGTTAGGTGCTTGGCTGGATCCCCCCCCTTGGGCTGGAGGAGTCCACACATAACCCAGGATTGGTCGGTTTCCCTTGTAGCGGGGACTTACATAGTCAGGGGAGCAGGGGACCCCATTTGTGGGACTACCTCCTCGACTCCCTGTCTGTGACTGGCCCGAGGGCCTTCTGGGCTGTGAATTATTTGGTGCAGGCAGGTTTTTAGGCCCCCCATCTCCAAATCTAAAACGGGGGCAACCTTTACCTCTGCCACCTTGGCAGCAGCAGGGGTGCTGTTGGTTTTGGGGTTTTTCGGCGCATTATTTTTATTTTCGATGGGCTTCTGCACCTCATAGATCCGGGTAGCCTGTTCAATGACCCAGTCTAAAGATCTTTTCCCATGAAAATCTCTCACGAGCTGGGTCATTATGTATTTGGGTAAGGCATGGAAAAACGTATTGATAAATTCTCTGCTATCCGTGCGCACCCTTCTGGTGGTCTGCGCAAAAGCACGCTTTAATTCTTGCACAAACTCTCGTGGGGCCTGATCCTCCCCGCATTGCAAATTGTAGGCTGCCTTGCGAGCCTCTTGAGGATTTCTGTGCACAGAAAAATGTTTCAAGATGGCCGCCCTGTATGTGGACCACCTTGAATGGTTTTGATCCTCCAGCCCCGCAAAGAAACTGGAGTATTCTGGTGATAAGGTCCACTTTACATATTGAATACAGCTTTGGCTGTCCTTCAAATGGAAAGTCTCCATCATTTGCTCATAGAGCTCCAAGTGTTCCCAAACAGAATACTTGGCGTTCTTATGATAAGGCGTGATGACACTCCTTATTGCCTTTATTTGTTTCAATGGGTCCTTAAGCAAGGCCCTTTTTGCCTTATTGGCCTTTTTGGTTCGGGTAACACTGGTCCATTCATCCTCCGACTCAGAAGCGCTGCTCCCAGAGGTGCCCGTCTGATCTTCCAGGTTTTCCTGGATTCTGCGAGCCTGGGAATGGCTGGCAGAATGTGGGGACCTGGTCTCCTGTGTCCTGTAATGCTCAGAGGAGTCTTCAGATCCCTCCTTGCTGCCAGGATTTGATGTGTACCCCCCCCACTGACCTAACTGGGCAGAGGTTTTCAGGATGCCCTTAATGGGCCTACTCTCCTGGGGTTCCCCACTAAATTGCACTGTGCTTGGGTGCCCATACCCGGATGCCCGCCCCTCCATTCCTGGGTGGTACTGGCCTATGAGCCCCATACTTCTAGCTGGATAGTAATCTGCCATCCCCGTGTGCGCGAGGGGACATGGGGGTGGCAGAGTCCAGGACTGGGAGAGATGAAGGCCTCTGGTACTAGGGCTCCTGAGGTTATGCTCAGGAGTTTCTCTTTCCCAGCGAACCTCATCTCTATCCGCCCCTGCTTCCTGTTGCAATGCAAGAGCGCTTTCAGTTCCTCAGTTAAGGCCTTACTAGACTCTATCAGTCTCTCCTGCATGGCTACCTGTTGCTGGAGCCTATCATTGTGCTGGCAGAGAGCCTCATTCTCTCTCTGTGCCTCCTTATTGGTCCTGGAGTACTGGGCCAGTCTTTGCTGCAGGAGGGTTGTCTCCTGAGCCGTGTCCCTATTGGCCTGCTCCTTTCTTGCCAGAGCCTCCTCCACCCTCCTGGTGTGATCTAGCAAGCCCTGATGCTCTTTTTGGAGGTCACCCAGCCACTGGAGGGCCAAGTGATTTTCTTCAATTTTTCTTTTTAAATGGCAGACTTCCTGGCCTAAGGTATCCCTTTCCTGACCCAGAGCCTGCATTTGTGATGCCAGGTCGTCCCTCTGCCTTTGAAAGGCACCAGCTTTCTGGCGTTCTTCATCAAACTCTGCCTGGGTATCCAGGTCTTTCAAAATCAATTTATTGCTTTCCTCCTTCTCTCTGTCTAGTTGGATTTGCAGGGTGGCTACCTGCTCTGTGCATGCCTGTTGAAATTGATCTGTTGCTCCAGCTTTTTCTGGCTCTGCATTAAGGAGTCCAAACTGTCTTGGTGCTCCTTCTGCAAAGCCAGAATTCTGGTATCCTGGTCTGTCTTTTCCTGTTGCAGTATATCCATGTCCTCTTTTATTTTAATGATATACTGCCTACTATCATTTTCTGACTCCTGACTCCTCTGCAGCCTCTGCTCAGAAGAGACCAGGTCAGATTGGGCATTTTCTAACGCCATCTGTTGCCTATTTGCCAGATCTTGGCCTTCAGCACATTTGTCCTGCATGGCTCCCATATATAGATACAAATATGCCGCTATCCTGGCAATCTTATTGTGTTCATCTTTGGCCTTAGAAGCCATATATAATTCACTCAGGGCCACATGTATTGGACCCTGATCTCTCCATGTATCTGACCCTGTTTCAGTGACCTGTTGCGCGATTGCCTGCAACCAGACCGTTTGGTCTTGATGAGTCCACTCACCTCTCACAAATAGCTTATGTAAGAAGTGCTCTCTGGCTATTTTCATATCTACCAAGGTCGTCATTCTGGAATTTGAGTTCCGTCCTGACTTACAGAAGTTTGTATTTTATTTTGCAAAACAGACCGTTTCCTTAGAGCGTTCCTTTGAGGGATGCTTTCACAGTGTAAAACAGCGTGGTGATCTAACCGGATATGTGTATCTGGTCAGTTGGCACACTGTATTAATCTGCACAAGTGGTAAATCTAACCCAGAATATCCCGGACGAGCCCCCACTTTTGTAAGCGATATTCAATCAACACTACAGATAAGTCAATGCCTAGTCTGGGATGCTGAGGAAAACCCTTATTGATGTATTTTTATATCCAGTTCAGTACTCTGGATGACAACCCTTGTATAACACCCCCCTCTTAGAATCCCCTTGACCCCACTGAGCCAAGAAGTAGGTTTGTTTTGCAAATTAAAAGGTTTATTTGAAAATTTAAACAATATATATCTATCACACTTTATAAATAAATTGATAACTGATATCACACTTCAGAATATGACCGTGATCAACAATGGATAATGTTACAGGGGTACACTGATTTGGTTACTTAGGAGTAGTGTAGAGGATGAGGTAGCTGAAAATGCTTGATGGTTTCAAGGAAATGCAAGGTGGAATAAAATGCAGTACAGAAATAACTTGTTAGGATTTTAGCAAAAGGTAATATGATCACTTTTTCTTTTGACAATTCACTCCCCCCCTATGCAATACCAGAAATGGAAGGAGAGCACACAGTCTTCAAGAATCCCAACAAATCACACTTTATAATGCAACACACACTTCCAGTTCCCCCAGCAAGCTTAGAGAAAACAGGTATGGATTGAAACACAGGCCCAAAATGCTTTGAATGTGATGACAATGAAGTGATAAATGTGCTAAAAATGCTTTTAATTCCCTCTAGAGGTTCAGGGTAGGTGATGGCTACTTTATATTAGTTCACGCTCACTTTAACAATACTCTATGAATGATTAGCAGATTGCAAACGAATTTTAGCAAAGAGAAGCAAAAAGCTGCTGATTTCTACAGATGAAGAAATCGGGCCAAATCGCAAATCGCAAATCGCGGTAAATTGCGCGAGTGCGTGTCTCGCGATTACGGAAAAAGTATAGGGAGTAGGAAGCCGGTTATAGGTTCGATGGAAAGCCTAGATTCTAAGCTTTCAGATGAAAGTTAAATCTCGTTCCTAGCACAAACGGTCTCGGAGATACGGATGATTTAATAAAGGTAGATTTTCGGATTTAAAGTTAAACTCAAAATGACAGGTGACAGCTTGCAGCTGCAGAATTGACAGGTGACAGTTGTGCAGCTTTAAAAATGACAGATGACACGATTTCTAGGAGGCTGTTCTAATTAGGTTAAAATAGTTTGGATTAGATTATTTTAACTAAGAGATTGGGTTCTGCACAGTTCTGGCAGATACTCCTAATTTTGAAATGAATGGGCCTCGTCACAGATCTGGTCAACTGGACTGAGCTGGGCGGTTCTGCTCACAGCGTCTGGGTCAGCTCTGCTCTGCTGGTCTAGCCTCTCTGGATACGGCGGGTCAATCAGGCACCGGTTCCGCTCACAGCGGTCTGTGTCTGGTCTGCAGTTCCGGCAACAGTTCTTGGCAAAGAATTCAAACAGCTTGCCCGGCTGTTGAATAGTTTGGTTAGGTTTGCTGGATTCTGAAGGCCTGCTGAGAATACTTTTGCTTGCAGTGGGCCTTCTAGGTTCAAAGTTATGTAGTCTATGTTTAGCTTGGAAGTCTAAGTGTTGGATCTCTGGATGTGAAGTCGTCGGTCAGCATGCTCCGCAGCAAATGGAATTGAATGTCTCTACCTTTCCCAGCAGTCTCTTTTTATGTGTTTTGGAAGTGGGTGTGTGCGTGGCATAACTGAGCCTGCCCCTCTCTACTTGTCATTGGCCCAATTCTCCCCTCTCCCTTGATTGGGGGGAAGAAATGGAGTGTCAGAGTGATGCTGTAGGTTTTATGGTCAGAGGAACCTCCCCTTGTCAAATTGCACACAAATCTATTTCTGATCCAAATACATATTTATCTATGTACCATTTTTCTCATATTTATACATTTACATAAATATTACAGTTTACATATTTTCTGTAGCACCAAACCATCCGATCCCTGTCTTTGTACGATGTCGTGTCCACTGATGACAGAATTCTCCCCTTTTCATCCAGATAACGACCTCTAAACCTTTCCAGATTTTACACAAATGTGCACCAGAGAGATGGGTGTCAGATGATAAAGTGTCAGATTTTTAACATGCATACATTTGGAGTGAGACCCTATTTTCCGCTAGCAACCCCCCAGAATACACCACAGGGTCCTAACGCCTCTTAAAACGTGCACAGAAAAATCACAAGAACAATGATATTAATTATATAATTTTGACCAGTCCGCACTATGCGTTATCTATCTTTTTAAAATTATGCTCTGGTCAAAAAGGGGTGTGGCTTCCCACATCACAGAGTGGAATAACTGGTTTATCCACTTCCCCCAAGCTCAGCTGGCTTGCAGAGGCACTGCCCCTCCCAGTTTCCCCTAAGAGGAAGCCACTTTACGGCCCCCCCAATATAACATTTGCCTGAGTCCAGGACAGGCCTTTGTTCAACTTTCTGCAGTCCCCAGGTTCCCTCCCTTAATTCAATCAGAGAGGTGTCAACTCCTTTTGGCAAGGGGCAGCAGGATGCAGCTAGGCCTGGGAAGAGTGGCTGAGCAGGTTTCAACTCCTGTCGGGGGTAGTTGTCAGGCAGAATCCAGTTTCATTAAGCCAGGTTTCAGCTAAATGTCACTTTTTGTTCCCAGTTTAAATCAAACTTACAATTTTTACATATACATTAAATAATTACTTCCTTCAAGTCATTTCAGAATATAGTTTTACATTGTATCCACCTCTTAGCAAGTCTTTCCTTGGCCTGGTTTTGTTTCATTTGTTCAGTTTTACACAAAAGTCTGGTGCTTTTAAAACGCCGGCTTTCTGATAGTGGTGAGTACCGGTATTGCAACCATTTTTGAGATTAAGAAAATGAATTCCCCACAGTTCTGAGTTGCTTTTTGGCAATCAGCATTGCCATTCCCAATGGTTTCAGGCTACTGTGTGTGTAGCCCAATGGTGGTGACCTCCTGTGCTCACAACATAGGCAAAAATGGGTGGCAGCCTATTTTTCATGTTTTCCCTGTGCACTCTCTGGGGAGTTCTGGCCATCATGATGTTTTCCATGCCAGTACTGCACAGTTTTATGGTAGGGCTTGGATGCATGGGTAAAAACATCCCACAAAAGTGAGCAAAAGCCCAGTGGGGTGCAGCTGATGGCTGTGCTTCTCTGGCAAAGTTTAGTCAATGGTGTAAAACAGCAGCAAAAAGTTTGGGGGTTGACACATGGAGGGAAAATTACATTCAAATATGAAATCTTTCCTACCAGTACTTGTTTGGATGAGACTTTCATAGAGTGGACTTGTCTAGAAACATCATCAGGTGTTATGGGAGAAAAAGAGGAGAGTAGGAGGGGAGGCTGGAGGGGGGCCAAGGGAGGCCTGAGAGAAGTTGAGGGAGAAGGGTGTGGAGTAGAGGAGAGTGTGGTCAAGATGTCTTGAGTTTTAGAAATGAAGTGAGAGGCCAGAGATGTACAGAGTGCCACAGGAGGCAATGGAGAAGTGGAGACTACAGTAGAGTTGGCAAGTTCTTTGCAGATTTGGAAAAGTTCAGCCATGTTGTTAGTTGCCGCAGAGATGCAGACTTGGATATAGGCCCTCTTCTTCGAACAGATGGAACATCTGTATTGCCTTTGGAGAAGGCGGCAGGCCAGTTTGTCAGAGGATGTGCTCAAAGCCTGCAACTTCCACTCAGCCGTTCTGCACTTCCATTTCAGAGCGGCCAGGCCAGAGTCATACCAGGAATTGCACTTGAAGGCAGGTTTCATGTGGAACCTCATGACAGGGGCAAGTATGTCCAGAGTGTTGGAGATGTATAGTTGAAGGTTAGTAAGGGCTATGTCAGAGTGAGAGGCATTGGCAGGAGTAGGACGGGAGTGAAGGTGGTGGCAAAAGCAGCAACTGAAACTCGCTTCATAGGTCGAATGACAGACAAGGAGGCTAGCAATGCAGGCGGGGGTTTAGCTGGGGGACCCAAGAGGTCCAGTTGAGAGGACAGGAGAGCATGATCAGACCAGGAACGAGGAGCAATGAGAGGGTTGGAGATGGGGATGTCTGAAGAGATGAGAGCATCCAAGGTGTGTCCCGCTGAGTGCGTCGGCCTGGAGAGAAGAATGGAGAGGGAACGAGAGTCACAGAGGTCACGAAAAGAGCACAGAGGCTGCATCAGGGGAGTCACCGTGAATATTGAAGTCTCTGAGGAAGCAAGTAGAGAAGACGTCAGCCCACTCTGAGAGGAAGTGGGAGACTGGCCAGGGGGGCTTTAGATGGTGGCCAGAGTCAGAGACAGGCCAGCAGAGACATCAAGCCTGCACAAAATGCATTCAAAAGACGAGTAGGCCTGAGTGGGTATGATAGTATCAGGGACCCACTCAGCGAAGATCAGGACAACTCCGCCCCAGGGCTGGTTAGGCGAGGCTTAGAGAGGATCTTGTACCCCTAAGGAAGGAGAGCATCAAAACACGTGACAGAGCTGGCAGTGAACCAGTTCTCAGTGAGAGCAAGCACATCTAGGTTGAGGTCTTCAAGGAGGTGGCACTTGTCAGAGAAGTGTTTGACGGCAAAGTGAGAGTTGAGGGTAGCTAAGTGGAGCAGGTTACCACTTTTGTAGGTCTTCCGGGGAGGGGTACAGGTGTGTGGTACATCCGTTAGAGGTGGCAGAGAGGCCAGAGGGGTGGAGGGAGAGGGTAGGAAGTTGATGAGAGATGGAAGACACCTATCAAGAAGGAGGAGGGTGGGCTGATATCCCTGGACCATGACACTGCCATTTAGGTAAACATTAATGATGACTCTAGAGGACAGGAAGGATGCAAAGAGTACCTCCCAATGGGTGCCACCATTAAATGGAGAGGAAGAGAAAGGGGAGAGCACATAGACCATAAGGGGAATTCAAAAGTCCAGTGATGGTGCAATAAAGATGATGTCAGTGAAAGTCTGCCTGCAGAAGCATTGACATAGTTGTTAGTGATGGACAGGCCTGGATTGAAAACCAGGATATCGTTCTTCATCTTTTTACTTCCAGACTTCGTCAGAGGGATAGGATAGGTGATAGAATAGCAATTAGGGAAGATAGGGGAGATCAAGAGCACCTTTGAGCTAGAGTGCGGAGAGAACGAAAGAGGGAGAGAGGGAGGTACTGCAGAGCACGACATCAACTACAACCAACAGTAAAGACACAATCTAGAGTCAAGTGTCTAGGAAGGGAAAAAGGACTAGGTTACTTCATGTAGCAGAAAGTACATCTAGAAGCGAGTTATCAAGACAGAGGGAAGAACCTAGATAGAGGGATAGAAGGATAAAGCCAATTTGTAAACACAGCAGCAAATGCAAGAAAATACAGAGTCGACTTTCCTAGAAGAGATGGAAAAGTCTAATTATTTAACACAGTGGTAAATGTAAGAACACATAGATTTTACTTTCCTAGACTTTACCCAATTGTCTGCACCTGTGCCATATCCTTACCTACTGGCAATGTCTGATGAGGTACTCCAACCCCTGCTGCCTGGGGAGGCTGCAATAATGTGGTGGAGGAAGCAGACTCAGCGGCCCCATGTAATATCTGGGGAAAGAGTCCCTAGATCATCCCTATTGTCACCACCATGCTGATGTCATTCACATGCCAGATGATTGTGAGAATACTGATGGTGCAAGGGAACCCCCCTGTTGGCTCATCACCACCTCCTGTAAGGGCTGGAGGGAGAGGTACAGGAGCAGCTGGAGACTCTCCCCCTTACTGGCAACACCATGCAGTATTGGACAGACTATGAAGATGGAAGGCAAACATGAGAATGAGTAGCAGCCGGATTGCCGCAACATGTGCAAGTGTGATGGGCAGCTGGTGAAAAAGATGGGAGACATTTCTCAAAGCAGTGTTGAATGCAGGACTCTAGCATCTATAGTGACTCTCCAAAGCCAGCAGATGCGGTGGGCCATTGAGGCCGCGAGAAATTGATCCACCCTTATCTCTGGCATTCTGGAGAGCATGGAGTGCTCCATTGGACAGAAAGATGGGTAGGCCAGGTCCACTTCAACCGCCAGGTCTCCGCCATGGAGGCATCAGCTACCACTACCCTTCATCAGAAGTCTTCAGTGGCTTCTGGACCCCCACCCCTGCAACTACTTGGTTGTGAAATCAGGGCGCAGCAACATTAGGTGGTATTAAGGGGAATATTCTTTTTGTCTGGTGGATGCTATGTCTGGTGGGTTGGTAGGACTGTGGAGCCAGGTGTTGTTAGGAGTGTGGTGGGGGTGTTTGGTGCACAGGGAATGTTAGAAAGGTGGCCTTATGTGGATAGTGGGTTGCGTAAGGAGAAGGGTGGGGCTGTTGTACCACTAGGTGGGTGGATGGATTTTCAAGAGGCTAGGGGCCCAATCCAAGGAATTATTTGCATTGAAAATAGGGTACTTGCCAGCCAAACTGCACGCAAATCTGTGTTTGTTGATTCATGGAATTGACTGTGCAGTGCTTTCCCTGGACTTGCACGGAGTTAGCACAGACACGGCACATTTCTGCGAGCTGTCAAGGGCCTTGTGCAAGACTTCACGCATAGCGTGGGCGTGGCTTGCCCAGAGGCTGGGAAGGGGGCAGAACACCAAAAATGGGAAAGAACTTGCAAAAAGTGGGCGTTCCTAGGGACGGCCTGCGGCAGTCCTTTGCATGCCCACAATTTTCTGGCACGAGACGTATTCATCGATTAGATCGCGCAACCTCTTGGCCGGTAGTTGTCCCCGCTAATCCTTCATACTATCTGCAACCCGAAGGCAGGCGAAAGTACACTTGCGCATAGGAATGGCAGCGCGAAGGTGGGTTTGCATGTCGGATTATGGTCTGATCCAAATTAGGGGCGCACGTACGCAGTATAGTGGGGTTCAGGGACGCTTTATGGGGGTTCACATGCAGATTTTTTTAGATTTCAACTGAGTTAGGATTTTTCATACGCATGTTGTCGGGGTGCCGGATACGGGGGACCCTGCACAGGGTCCCTGAAATGTTTGCCTGCTTGCGGGGTCCACCGTGCACTGTTTGAAGGGTGCGTGTATTCCAACTTGGGGAGCATGCAAAGGTAGCTGTCCTGGCTGTTTTTGCTTTGCGTGGGGGCATGTCGGGGGCGTTCCGGGCATGACGTATGACTACAATTACTTTGCGCAGTAAATTCCATGAACACGTGGGGCACACATTTTTTAATCTTTGCGCAGGCTTGCGCAGTGTCCTTCTCGGCGTGCGCCCCTGCAGGATTTTCTGTGCACACAGGAACGACACCGGAACCTTTGTTGGATTGACTGACAAGCCGGAAGCCGCTCGCTCTTTTTATTAACCTGGTCACGTGGTTCCTCCACGTGACCAGGACAACAACCCTGGGAGCTACCATGTCTCCCAACAGGGGTGACATGCAACACTCATCCTTTTTCATAACAACAAAATAAATGGAACACCACAGCATAATACACACACTAGCACTACGAACCATCAATCCCACAAATACGCATCCTTTATTAACCTGGGTGAGTGGGTCCCCTGTCACTGAACTGCACCAATGAGGGTGCAGTTCTGCACACACAGGAACGACACCAGAGTCTTTGTTGGATTGACTGACGAGCCGGAAGCGGCTCGCTCTTTTTATTAACCTGGTCAAGTGGTTCCCCCACGTGACCAGGACAACAACCCTGGGAGCTGCCATGTCTCCCAAGAGGGGTGACATGCAACACTCCTCCTTTTTCATAACAACAAAATAAATGGAACACCACAGCATAATACATACACTAGCACTACGAACCATCAATCCCACAAATACGCATCCTTTATTAACCTGGGTAAGTGGGTCCCCTATCACTGAACTGCACCAATGAGGGTTCCTGGTACCACATAAAGCATTCCACATATACCGACGTTCACCAGTTTACATTGCCCACCGACTGGGTCATTTTAAGCAAATCCAAGTCTGCCGCCTTCATGGGGATGTCTACAGTGTCAATCGGCGCACCTGTGGAGTAGCAGGAAACCAGTTTGGATCCTCGCCAACATTCATCTAGGACAGTCACACCACCGTTCAGTGGCCGGCAAAGCCACACCTGGGGAGGCCCAGGGGCCAACATCAGCCAAGTCCATCCACATCATGGGGGCCACCCGTGGCAGGGTGCTGATGACGGACGATAGGCACTTATTGCATGTTCTTCCCACCTGGGCAGCTAGCAGGGCAACACTGTTGGTGGGGTGTCTGGGCGACAGGTGTAGAAGGGTGCACAAGCACCCAGGAGAGCTGCAAGCCCTCTGTGCTGGACCAGCTCCGCTTGTCACAAACCAATGGTGGCAGCGTGTCTAGGCCACATCACTTCATGGACTCCCCCAGGCAGAAGTTGTGTTGTATGTTCATTGTTGTTGCTTGCTCAGCATACAGGATGGGCACCCTTGTCCAGTGCCATGATGTGTTGGCTGTCTTGCCTGAGGCCTGGGTATGCTGCAAAAGGGCCATTTGCAGTTCCATGGCACTTCGCTTTCCACTCAGCCCCTCCTCATTTCTTTGGCTCCCATGTGGAATGCTGCAGGCCTTGTCACCACTAGGCCCGGGGACCCCTTAGGGCAGGTGGGTGGCGCCGGCATCGAGGGCACACACACATTTTTTTTTTCTGCAGGCCCAGTTGGAGTTGGGCCGCCTCCCATGGGGAGCTGCCTCAGCTGTTCGGCGGCCCCTGTCCATCTTCATTTGGGCAGCTGACGTCGCTTGTCAACGGGGCCGCCTCAGCTGTGCGGCAGCCCCATTTCATTTTTCTCTTTTTTTTTCTCTCTCCCTCAGTGGCTCAGGTTTCTGGAGGGCCGGGGAGTCGTGTCTTATTTATTGGTGCGCTGGGGGGGCGCCTTTCTTTCCATTGCGGCGAACATCGCCGCTCTTCAACTCTGCGGCTTGCGGGTGGAGAGGGGGGGCAGCTCACCTCATTGCGGCTGCAGCTGCTCCATATCTTCTTGGGGGGGAAGCCCCTCTTCATTGCAGCGCAGGCTGCCCGCATTTTCCTTTCCTTGGAGGGAGCGGGTTTACCAGGTCATCCTCCTTCAAGGCGGATGCTGCTGCTCCATCATTCTTCGGCCGCCACATGGAAGTCTTCTCTGTTCTTTGGAGGGGTAGAAGGGGCCCACCTCCACCACTCCCATGTTCATTATGTGGAGGGTGGGCCACCCGCACTAGTTTATTTTTCCATCAGCGGCCCGGGATCTTTCCTTTCTCCATCCACGAGGGGGGAGGGGGCGGAGAACGTTGTCGCGCGGCTCCTGCCGCCTTCCTCGTGGCTCAGCCAGTGGTGCTGGCGAGCATGCAGGTGGAGGGGCAGCTCCCCTCTCCTTCACACGGCAGACGCCGGTACTCTGTGGCTCGCGGCCAACGACTCCTCCACACCGTTGCGGCCGAGGCCGCAGGGCAGTCTTCCTCCTCCGGGGGAGGGACGGGCAGCTCCTTTCTTCCTGGTGGGGGGGCACACCTCTCCCCACCTCTTCGGGTGATGACCCGCATCCTCACCGTTGCGGCAGAGGCCGCAGGCAGTCCTCCTTCTCTCGGGTTGGGGGAAGGGGCAGCTCGCCTCTTCATGGATGGAGAAGCTCCATGTTTCGGGTCCGATGCCGCCTCACATCTCGTTGCAGTGGGAGGAGGGGAAGTCGCACCGGCAGCCATTCTCACATGTCATCAGGATCCCCAAGGGACAGAGTTGCCCTGCAGGGGCACTGTCCTCATGCTGGGCCCCCTCCTTGGGCCCAGATCACGCTGTGTTGCACCAACGTGGTGCCAGACAGGAACAACACCGGAACCTTTGTTGGATTGACTGACAAAGCGGCTCGCTCTTTTTATTAACCTGGTCACGTGGTTCCCCCACGTGACCAGGACAACAACCCTGGGAGCTACCATGTCTCCCAACAGGGGTGACATGCAACAGCTACTATGGTGCTGCTGTTCTATGGGATCCTCTGCCTGTGTGTTTCTTTCCATACGACCCTCCCTATATCGTCATTTCCAAATTTAGCATTTCACGCCCAAGGAAAAGTTAAGCCTCCGGTGACTGTATCCGACAGCATTCCCATTTTGACAAACTTGGGCTATAGAAAAAGGAAAGCCCAGGCCTTCAATGAGTAGGGAGGACACCGTCGTTTATCAATGTCACCAATGCAGGTCATTAGCCCCTAATGAGTTGTTCTGAGACTGCCTGTGCCTTCGATTTCTGAGCTGCCATCTCAGGGGACCAAATAAACACACTGCCTCCGAAAATGCATACTTGGAGCTCTAATAAGAGGAACAGGAAACGAGTCTGGGAGTTATATGGGAAGAGAAATCTTCAATTATGCTTCTATAAATGTTGCAGAGAAGGCAGCCTGGCTTCATGTTTCCTGTGCTGCGTGGAGAAAAAGGACCGAGATTGTGCACTCATCGCCTCTCTTCCTCAATTACAGGCACTGCCATCGGCCTGCCTCCCAAGCCCATCGACCTATATAATGAAATCCTCTCGCGACATCATTTCTTTCTACTCTGCAAAATAATCCTGTCCAGGAAAGGTTATAAGTAGCATGAAGTGGGCGGCGATCCTCACCGCATTCACAAACCAGTGTTGCCATGCTCAAAGAGTGCCCATTTCATCCGAGAATGGATGAGACGCACAAGTACTGCTAGGAGAGTCAGTCCCAGTGATGCCGGGAGACAGACTGAATGAACGTGAGGCCTGTAAAATGTGTGTCTCTTCAATGTCACACTTTGAATGAGCCTGGTTATTGATTGATGTTTGATTGACTATTATAAGTGGACCATTTGAATCCTGACTGTAGATTTCTGTCAGGCTGCCAAGCAGGGGCGGCTTGTCCATAATGGGCAAAGGGGCGCCAACCTTAGGGTGACCAGATTTAAAAAGTAAAAAACCGGGACAGGGCAACTAACATAAAAGTAGGACTAACTCTTGAAAGTGGCACTGTCAAGGCACTACACTTATGTAGCGTTTGGAGGAGAGGCGGTTTCAGTGTTACTGTTAAAATAAACACATTTTATAATCAATTTCTAACAAACGAACACTATCTTAATTTGTAAAATGCAGCATTTCTTCTTTGCGAGCTATGCCTGCCAGCAATGAAGACACACTACCAAAAACCGGGACCACTGCAGTTTCCAATGGGAACATAATCTTGAGAAAGGGGGACAGAGCAGCAAAAACCGGGACAGTCCCGGAAAAACCGGGACGTCTGGTCACCCTAGCCAACCTGCCACCCATTCTGGACTAGCCAAGCCCTCCCAGTGTAAACACTGAGCGCTCCAATGGACTTGCTATAGCTGACGGAACACTCCTGGACTGGCGTTTACTGACTTTACATGGTTTCCCCTTATCAGTTCGGGTTCCACAGCGCATATGCCCAATGATCCATCAAAGTCTGGGGCATTTTGCTTCCCCATTGTTGCATGGCCCATTGGTGATGCAGGCATGGGACCTGCATGTCTGGATGTGTGTAGCGGGTGCTCCTGCACCTCTCCACACATTCAGATGGCCTGGGACATTGTGGACCCATCTACAGGAACCAGGAAGCTTCGTGGTTCCTTTATGTGCTGCACAGGAGCTGGATGTCCTTCTGTGCGACAACACCAGGAAGAGTCCAGATGGGGGTTGTGGTAAGAAAATAATGAAAGTATGAACATTTGTGTGTGTGCGTATAGGGTTTGACATTGCTGGGAGCTGGTTTGCACCTGCTTCTAGTCTAGGTAGCTATAAACCAAAAGCTATCAGAAGCTACATTTTGCTCCTCGGCTGAACTGTTGCCTTAGAAACATGTATATGCAACATTAACTGAGTATTTGAGAATGTTAATAAAGAAGAATTACAAGGGATACATTCATTTTCAAAAATCGATTAGCAGAGTTGCTAGTTAAAATTGTATTGATTAGCTAACAAATGTATTTGATTAGCAATGTTGTACTAATCATTTTAATGTCACCAGAGGTTATATGTACGCTATTAGCACTCTGAGCCGCCATCTGGGGTGTGGATACTTTTTTTTTTAAGGAAACGAGGCTTTGTGCAATTCATGCTTCCTTTAAAAAGAAATGACAAATATATGAGTGATAGGAAATAACTATTTCTAGAGCTTGGAGGTGGGCCAGGAGGTGCGCTGGTGAGGCAGCTGGGAGGGGCTTGATGGGGATCTCTGGTGGTCTAAGGCACTCCAACAGAGACTCTGCCTGGGGCACCGTCTCAAAGAACGAGGTGAAGGCTGGACTGAGGTGCAGCGGGCTGGAATGAAATGTGGGTGGCTGCTTGCAAATTCTGCATGTGTTCCCGAACTCCTGATTGGTCAGCTCTCTCCTCCAGCTTATAATATATAATGCAATCATAATCGTAGAGAAAAGCAGGCTCTGGGGACTAACTACATTCTATTGTATTGCAGTACATCTGTGGATGTACAGACTGGATGGAACTATTGATCGCTACTTAACGTAAACATCTAGTTAGCTTTGTGTATTCATTATGTAAGCGGAAAAAAGAAAAAAGAAAGTAAGAGACTAAGTAAGAGACTGAGTAGAGTGGATGGAGTTGCAGGTAGAGCACTGGGCAAACCTGATGGAATATTGTAGTATTTGGACATCTCACTTTCATGGTATTAGGCATAAACACTGTCGTAATGTGGGCCCCTGCAGCCCCCATGGTGTGGGGGGCCCCGCTAGCACATGACTTGGGAGGGGGCCCCACTTGGAGAAACAAAATGAAAGAAATGCTGTTTAACATCTGTGTCCTGTTCTATCCAGCAACTGCTCTGAAGGTCAGCCAGGTTGAGTCAACATAGCCCAAAATTTCAGGGGGGGAGTGCTGAAGCCCATTCAACTCAATGGCGTTACATCACTACTTGTGTTTAATGCCTTGATTACTTATTGGTAATCATCATTACTCCTAGCCCTATTCTCCCCGTCTCTGCCTGACACACAAGTACTGGGATGAGGTAGAGGTACATGGAGGTAATTCCTGACTCAGCTTTCTGTAATCTTCATTACTGCTAGTCCCACTCTTCCTCATCCCAGTACTTACCTATGAGGCAAGGAGCCTCATACGTAAGCTCTGGGAAGAGGAAGAGGGACGTGAAGGTATTTCTGGGCCATTGAGCTGATTTTGGAGGTTGCGGTAGGGGGTGAGAGGGAGAGGGGATGTGTGGGGGTGGGATTGTGTGATAAATCATAATGGTTGTCCATGTCGTGTCCAGGCTAAGCAGGCATCATATGTAGTATTAGTGGCTAGAGAGGCATTTGGTGCAGTCAGTCTAGTCATTCCTCAGTTTGGTATGACTTTTTTTTAACTGCGCATTTCTGATAAAGCAGTCCTGCTAAGTGTAATTATCTGGCTAAACTGGCATTTGGGTGCTGCGAGCCTAGCCATTTCTTACTGCAGCATTGTTTATGTTTCTGGGCATCTGTGATAAGATGATATAATATAAGTCATTTATAACACGCCTGTACACAAGTGTTTCTAGGTGCGACAAGGGAGGGAAGATAGAGGGAGGACAAGACAAATAATCTTACTCGGCCTTGTGTCATTCAGATCGTGCAAGTGCGAGAATGAGAAAGGCAAGGGGGGAAGTGCAAGGAAGAGGGGAGGGGAAAAAAGGGCAGTAATACTCTGAGTAAGTTCAGCCAGGGCAGCACGGCTCTGGTAGTGCAAGGAGAACAAGGGACTGTAGGGTTACAGTTACAGCCCCTAAGTGCATGGTTGGCCCGGAGGCAGTGCAAGGGTGACTGATCAAGAAATAGCCTGGACTCATTGGGACTCTGAGGGTAGCCAAGCAACCAGTCAGTACAGCAGACAGGTAGTTCAGGTAGGCCAGATAGGTCAGCAGGGGAGGGAGAGAGAGAAAGCAGAGGAGAAGAGAAAAGTTTTGAGCTGCTTCCGGAACTTCAGGTGGTCTGCTCAAGTTTGAGAGGGACAGGGAGGCCATTCCAGAGAAAGGCACCTGCAGAGGAGAGAGAGATCTACCCCCCCCCACTCTCGTCTAACCCTTAGAGAGTTGGAAGTAGCTGGGGGAAGGGCTCGAGAAGGAAGGACTTTTTGAAGAGAACATTGGATGTAGTGTGGGCCCCGACCCTAGAAAGCCTTGTGGACAAGGCAAAGGGTTTTTAACTTGATCCTTGCAGCCACCGGGAGCCAGTGGTGAGATTTGAGGGCTGGAGAGATACGATCCCTGGGCTTGAGGCCAAGGATAAGTCTTGCAGTCCTGTTCTGGATTAGTTGCAGAGGGTGGAAAGTAGAGGAAGACAGATTTAGAAAGAGGCTGTTGCAGTAGTCCAGCTTAGAGAGAAACAGGGCTCTGGAGACATTGAGCTTCTGGGGGAAAGTGAGAAAGGCAAGAGTCCCTTTAAAGAGAAGCAGCTGGTAGTGGGACTTCTTGGCGATGTCCGTAATGTGAGGAGAGAAAGAGAGAGTGGAGTCGAAGATGACACCAACGTTTCTTGCCTCACAGGAAGGCGAAGGAAGAGGGCCCAAGGTGGGCAGCCAGAGAGAGAGGGAAAGCAGGGGCAGGGGTCCCAATAAGAAGGATCTCCGTCTTAATGGCATTAAGGCAGAGATCGTTGCAGGCGCATCAATCCTGAATCACTGATAGTCTGGAATGAGCGAGACAGGAAAGGAGCCTGAAGGAAAAATGAGTGTCATCCGCATAACACTGAAACCTGGAGAAGGTAGAGATTAGGTGGGCCAAAGGGGCCAAGTAGAGGTTGAAAAACCAGGGTGAGAGGATAGAGCCCAGGGGAATGCCACAGGTAGAGAAGTGGCGGGCAGAAAGGGACAAAGTTGGACCTTGGAGGGGCAGTCCAAGAGGAAGGAGGTCAGCCACTCCAGGGCCTGATCCGTGATGCCCAGGTTCTCACGTAGTCAATTGATCAGGATGGCGTGGTTGACTGTGTCAAAAGTAGAGGAAAGATCAAGGAGGAGTAGGACTGAAGGAATGCTGGAATCAAGGTTAGAGAGCAGATCTTCATGGGTGTTTAGGAGCACAGTTTACGTGCCTCTGCCAGCTATGAAGCTGACT
Source organism: Ambystoma mexicanum (assembly GCF_040938575.1). Classification (NCBI taxonomy): domain Eukaryota; kingdom Metazoa; phylum Chordata; class Amphibia; order Caudata; family Ambystomatidae; genus Ambystoma; species Ambystoma mexicanum. Next base: position 437,537,390 of record NC_090937.1, read on the forward strand.
GATGGCCATGGAGAAAACCAACAGATTCAGTGTGGAGAGTAAGCTAGGAGATGGTCAGCTTTTCCAAGAGTTTGGCCAGGAAAGGGGTGATAGAGATTGGGCGATAGTTTTCCAGGCAGGTAGGATCAACAGACGGCTTCTTGAGGAGTGGGTGCACATGGGAGTGCTTTAAGGGAGAGGGGAAATTTCCAGTGCTGAAAGAGTGATTACAGAAATCGGCCAAGGCTGTAGCGAGGGTGTCAATATGGTCCTTGATGGTTCTGGAGGAGCAGGGGAGCACCTGTTTGGACGACACTTTCATAGATCAGACTTGTCTAGAAACCTCATCAGGTGTTTTCAGAGAGAAAAATGGAAAGGAGGAGGAGAGGTAGAGATGGCCAGAGTGGGGCAGAGAGAGGAAGAGGAAGAGGAGTTAGAGGTTAGGATGTTCTGAGCTTTAGTGGAGAAGTGAGAGGCCAGAGCCATACAGAAAGCTTGGAGGGGAACAGGGAGAGGCAGAGACCGCAACAGGATTGACCAGTTCCTTGCAGATTTCTAAGAGTTCAGCCGTGTTGTTAGAGGCCGCAGAGACCTGGGCTTGAATGTGTGCTCTCTTCTTGATGCGTGTTATTGCTTCGACTGGCATTTTGGTGCAACCAGTCTAAGTATGTATAAATGTTGTCCGGCATGCTTTACTGTATTGTTATTACGTGTCTACACTGGTCTACATTGTGCAGCCAGTGGGACATTTTTTCAACTTGGCATGCCATTTCTAATAGCAAAGCATTAATGTTCCTATACACTGTTGGTGACTTGCGTCTATTGGATTAGCATTACCCTACAAAACAATTGCAAACACGCTAGCTTTTTAGCCAGTTTTTCTCAGAAAGTGTGCTGTATATTTCATTAAAACACATATTTATATCTTTCTCCTAGTACAGTGTGCGGCATACCCCTTGAGCAGCACGTTTGTGTGTATTGGGCAAGCGTGATAATCCTGGCCATCCCAGAGTGTGGCACGACTTGTGATTTATTGCCGAGTTGGGGGGGGCCCTCAGCATAGCCACAGGTGGGCCCCCACATTTTGTGTTACGCCACTGATGGAGAGACCACTGTCTATATGTTGGACATGTGGAATGACAGGGCACATGGCTTGTATGTGTAAGTGCCAAGGGATGGTGCAGAATTATCAGTTTTCGAGACAGGGAATGCCAAATCCACCTGCATATTTGCAGCAGAGCAGAAATGGATTTGCGCAAAATCAAACAGTGCAGCAGCAAGCGCCAATAGTGCAGCAACGCTTGCAATCACAGCAAATGGCAGGTAACCAACTGCAAGGGCAATCGCAGCAGCCTCCTATGCAACTTTAGCAGAACACAAACACAGAACCGCAATTGACTCATGGAATAGGAGGTGTCACTGTTGATGGAGGAAATCCATTCCTGTGTGATAGAATGAGACTGTACCCGCAATAGGAAAGCTCACTGGGAGACCTGATGTGTTCAGGCCTATCTAAAACGCTGAATCCTCATTAGGAACCAAGGATAGACGTAAATATAGGCGGCAAAGTTTTTAGTTCTTAGTGGATGCAGGTGCAATGCGCTCGTGTATACGTGAGGGCGAATTTTTAACGTCCCGCAATGCGATGAATACTCAGGGTTTTACATGAGCAACGAGTCGAGTTCCTTTCAAAGAAGAATTACCAGTTTCCATAGGAGAATGCGATATGAAAGTGCCACTGCTTTATTCGAGGCAAACACCTGTCAACATATTAGGACGAGATTTTATGACAAAATTGAATATGACCATTTTGTTACAGACAAAGGCATAGTATGCTCAACATCGAGAATGCATTATTTAAATGTGTGCAAAATGATCATGGCATTCGCAGGGCAACGAGCGCCTAGAGCGATATAGCTTGAGCCCGATGTTTTTCATTATGGGATACATATTCTGTTAACATGGCTACCAGGTCTAGTAGGTAGAACCATGAGGATACCAGATGAGTTTCTATTTAGGCCTCAGATACCCATGGATGAAGAGGAGGGGCACATTTTTCCCTTAGACATAGAAGGAGCTATAGTCCGAGGAAATATGGCTGTACTTCATGCAACTGATGATAAGGGTACTTGATGGCGCACACTAATTGCCATTGAGGAGGGCTGTAGAGTGACTGATGTCACTGATGAAGAATTGTTTGGAGATGATCTATCTGATGATTTTTTGATATTTGAAATGTTCATTACTTATTGGGTAAAGGCCATCACGAGAGAAGTTCCCCAGAGAATGATGTTAACACAGAAGCGTCCTCAATATTTTGATGAAGATATGGCGAAAGTGCCAGTTTCATTATGGACCACTGGCCCCTATGTCATAGGCTTACTAAAAGGGGTTGGGGAAGTAAAGATTAAATAGAAACCAGGATCAATTTTACCTCAAGCACAGCAGTATCCCATTTCTCGCGAGGCAGATGAAGGCATTTTCAAGACAATTTCCACCATGATGGACCAAGGTATTTTAGTGACGTCAGAATCACCATGTAATACATCACTTTATCCTATCAAGAAATCTAAGGGGGGGTCTTGCAGACTAATACAAGATCTTAGGCCAATAAACCAAATTGTAGAAGTCGAGTTCCCTCTAGTCCCGAACCAGTCTACAATTCTATGTAATATACCGGTTGACGCACAATATTTCACAGTGATTGATTTGAAAAATGCGTTTCTCTCAATCCCATTACACAAAGACTCACAAGATTTGACTTTGCTTACCTTTAGGCAAGTGTGATTAAAAAGCACAAGACAGACCCAGGGGTACTGTGAGTCTCCATCAATTTTCAACAGAATCCTCCAGATGGACTTGAGCAATATTGCTTTACAAAGCGTTGTGCTGCAATACGTAGATGACATTTTAGTTTGCAGCACCACAGAGGAAGAGTGCAGACGCGATTCTGTTCAGCTGATGATTATACTTGCTGACTGCTGTGAAGTGCTTGCCTGTGAATGAGAGACCCTGTGATGTCATGTGGAATGTTGATGTGTGAATGCTGTATGAGTGTTCTACCTGAGGTCAGTTAAGCCTGGGTGATGGGACCCAGTGGCTATCCTTATATGTGACCCAGTGGTTATCCTTATATGTAGCTTAATGTAACTATGTAATAAAATATATGTAAGAAGCCCAAGAAGACCCCTGAAGTTACCTTATTACACTGACAAAGGATATAAGGTTGACAAAGAAATGTTAAAATATTCTCAACAAGAAGTGTTGTACATAGGCCTATTAATTTCACAAGAGGGAGAGAAGGTCACCCCTGAAAGAGCTGAGGCCATTTTAAAAACAGCTAAGCCACACACGATAAAACAGATGCAGAGTTTTTTGGGACTATGTAATTATGTCAGGCCATGGGTCTTTGACTTCAGCTTGTATACACAGCCTCTCTTACAGGCCTTGAAGAAAGCACAGGCAACGCAAGAAAAAATTGTGTGGACTAAGGCAATGGAAGAGGGTTTGATGAATTAAAAAAAAGCAATCTGCATAGCCCCAGTTCTAAGGATCCCCAATTATGCAGAGGAATTCTTTATATTCTCGCATACAGATGGTACTTTTATGTTGCAATACTCACACAGAGAACCACATTGGGGTACAAGCCCCTTGATAATTACTGTGGAATCTTAGACCCAGTAATAAGAGGTCACTTTCCATGTGAACAAGGTTTGGCAGCTGCCGCGTTCGCCATAGAAAAGGCTACAAGCATAGTGATGGGATGTTCTATCACGTTATTTGTTTTACACGGACTATTTGCTATTTTGGAAAAACCGAAAGGCACGTCGACTTCTCAAAGGGCTTCTGCCTGTGAGGTAGTCATATCAAATCCAGCGATTAAAATAGTTTGATGTAAAATAGTGAACCCTGCAATTTTTATAGCTGAGCCAATCACAGGAGAGCCCATGTACGATTGTGCAAACTATGAAGAGCTCTGTGATGAGCTTCCTACAGTAAAGGAGAATGCACTAGAAGGGGAGGGATTGTTTTCATTGCCGGGTCTGCAAGAATTGATCAAAATGATGGACAAAGATACACAGGTGCCACTGTGGTGAAACATCTGGAAAATGGAGAATTTTGAGTGCTCGTTAGTACCTGATTGCCAACTCATTATTCAGCGCAAGCTGCAGAATTATTGATTTTACATTTACCAATGCACATTGGTGAATGTCCATGTTCCCGCGTTGGTGATTCCTAAAGGTGACCTGAACATTAATAGTTTCCCGAAAGCAGATGCTCATCTGAGGAAAAAGAGATCTTTGGAGCTGATAAATCAAATAAAGAGAGAGATTTATTTCTCTGCCAAATCAATAGAAGCCTTTGATGCTATTCCATATGAACGCAGACTTTTCAGCTAGACTTCTTCAGTATTTACGTTGATCTTCATGCCAAGGATCCAGGTTGGAGCAAATACCAAATGGCTTCAGATCACCAGATGGGAATTGGTGCAGACGATTAATGCTACCATAAAGGGATTTAATGCAATCAGAGAAGAGATGAGAGCCATACGACTGATGACTCTCCAGAACAGGTACGTCCTGGACATGATCACAGCTATAGGTGGAGGTGTTTGTGCCAAAATTAGAAAATCATGTTGCAAATGTATACCTTCTCATGATGACGAGAATGGAAACTTGACAGAGCCCATAGACATGCTGATGAAACTCCATGGCCAGATAAAAGAAGAGGTAGAAGACTTTGCTGGTGACCGCTGGTTTGGATCACTCTTGTTTGTTTGTTTGTTTGTTTGTTTATTTGGTATAGGGCAAAAACCAAACCCGCAAGGGTAACTGGGCCCAGGCATTCTCATTCTTATCTTCTCATTAAGGTGATGTGGGCTGATTCGTAAGTACAGAGTAGTCCCCAAGCACCCACAAAGGAATGTCCGCACACTGTATCGGTTAAAACACAGTCTTTACATAATTAATATTCAAGGTTATATACAATATCCCGATAACGCACTTTGTACTCGGTTATCTAAGAATGGCAAATATATACAAGTCTACGTGGTACCACAATTACTATTAGATCTCTTTAAAGTTCATCCACGGTACGGTTAAATGGCACACAAATCAGTTTGTAAAGGAAACCAACAATAGAGAAAACAGGAAAGCAGTGGATAAGAACAATTGGCAGAAATATGGGTCACTACCGTTAAACACAGCTCTGTGTGAAGATCCCCCCACCTGGGCAACCTGTAGAATAAAGATAGTCCATATATTGTTCACAATAGACTTTCCAATAGTTCTGCAACCCCAAAGTACCTGGCGTTGTAGCGTTCCTCGTCGGGGAATCGACAGCCCTTCTTGAGTGCCTTCCCTTTAGGGCAGGAGACACGGGTCGTCGAACGTCCGACAGAGAACAGGGTGAGCTACGATGGTGAAGTGGCCGCTTCGGTCCTAGTGGTGCTCATTGACAGGGAAGCGTAAAAGTCCTGCAAGGAAGAGGTGTGCGGGGCACCTCTGTGTCGATAGTTCTGTACCGCAAAGAGTTTGAAAAACTGTGGCCCAGCAAGAGCGTGGAGTCATCACTGTCTCTGTGGTGTTTGGGTGGCGGGAAACCCACCGGCGGATGCTCCTTGGCGCGTCAACATTCAGGCCTTCTCCAGCAGGATACACCGACAACGAGGCGGACGAGAGCGTCCTTGGATTCGAAAGTTCTTAGGCAAACGGAAGCACGGCGGCTCCGGTCGGTGACGGCGGTCGTCGACAGTGGCGGACAACAGTCCGGGGCGCTTGTCCTTGGGATTCCGCAGCAGTCCCCATCCCAGGTCGGCAGCCTGTCGAAGGTCTTTCTACCAGGGAGCATTGGCAAAAATCATCTGGTGCATGATGGTCCCTCGTAGCTCGGGAAGAGGGTGCCTTACCAGGTCCTCTCTGGGTCTGTCCTTGGAGGCACAGCAGCTTTCAGATAGTGAAGGAGAGCAACAGCAATTCTTCTAGTCCAGCAGGGCTTCCAGGTCAAGCTTCAGTTACTCCAGTTACTCGTCGTAGTGGACTTCAGCTTCTGAACACGAATCCTAGCAATGGGAGGTCCCCAGATATACTGTTGATCTCCCATTCATTCCGCTGGGTCATACACAAGCATCCAATCTCGGCGAAGTGCATTCAGGCAGGCAGCCAATCAGGCACACAATGCATTCAGGCCATTCACTTTTCTCCAGACACTCACAATGTCACAAGTTTATCATTTTCTCACCTGTTTTTCCTTGCTTGTGACCTTCTTGGGTGTGACGTCCTTTTTTCTCATTGTCCGAGACTTTTACAGGCTGGGGCGCTCTTCTCGTGGGCTCCACAATGGATGGCAGATATGTTCACATTTCTTGGAGCTTTGTTATTATTAGTGAATCTTGGATTCTGTGTGACCAAAATAATAATCTCACAGTGCAAGAAGACAGCAAAGAAAGCCATAGGGATGAAAATGATGTTTGATGTTGAGCCAGGATGGAAGCCTAAATATCTGACTGATGAAGAAAGCAGAGACTTTGTAAAGGCCAGTATCGATGCACCCGAGGGAAAAAAGATCCTTTATCCAAAGGACCATAAGAAGTATGTTGGAAGATGGATCTATTACAGTCCAAGTGGACAGTGCATGCTCATGACATGGAACAAGGATGAGCATGTGAAATCAGCTGGATGCTTGAAGATAGTCATAAAAATATGGATCCCTAAGAAGCATTTCTTCAGGCCGGGATGTCTAGATATAAAAGATGATGAGAGAGTGGTCGATAAATCGCCCCGAGGGGGTAGTGTAGAGGAGGAGCCAAGTACCCCCACTCCAAATGCCCCACCTACATTACCTGAAAAATATGAACCAAAGTATGTGACGTATACTGAACAATTAAACCAGCAAGGAGAAGAGCGTGGACTCTGTGCAGTACCCATAAGAATACCTATGCCTAAGAGAATATGAGAGGTAAACTACCCTTTGAGGAAACCATACCTGCATACAAGGCAATGTGATGGCCATCTGAACGAGATGCCTGAAGAAGCAGAGAAACTAAATGGCAAAGATGAATGGTGATGTCATACAAAGTTGAATCAACACCCATATAGAAAGATAACCAGACCAGAGAGGCAGACGATTTATAAAACACAAAGAAGTACCAAGGATAAGGGACATTTTGGGATCAAGATGAAGAGACTTATGCCACAAACCTGATGAAAATTCTTAGTTTAAACATGTACAGGTGCAAGAAACCCCAAGCAGTAAAGCAATCATGAAGTTAGCCACGTGCTTTTGAATAGTTAGACTGCGGCAAGTGCCAACATATACATATATAGAAACATATGGACCAGTAAAGGATAGATGTTTCCACTAAGCATATAAGCAGTACCAAACAAAGCAAGACGGCCTCATTTCAGTGTCACAGTTAAGACACCAATTGAATTAAACAGAATAAAGGCTAGGCTAAGGAGCTGACTGAGCCAAGATAGCCAAGGTCTTATCAAACTGGAATTGGCTGACATTGGATACAATTAACGTGAAAGAACAGAGGCTCCTGTTCAGAGAGATCCAGCAAAAACAAATGACGTCAGAGGACTATTGAAGAATAAAATCAAATACACGAAAAGGCTCAATATCATGGTGTCCAGTCATGTGACAGAGGGAAGTTGGACAAACAAGATGATCACACCTATGCACGGAGGCCGGATGGTGCCCATACTCCTTAAGAATTCTCAGAGAACAGTAAAAACTCAAGGCCAACTTCAAAGCACTAATTGACGCTGGACCATTGAGGTGATGATGAATGATATGATATTTGGTGGGAAGCTGGTGCTAAGACGAGCTCACCCGCACCTGGTTGTTCAGTCTGCGCGTGGCTAGAAGTAGGTGGAAAAGTACTGATGGGGGTTAGAAGCCAAACAATTGTAGGGGACCACGTAGTTGGGGGTCCTATAGTTCGTGTAGCCAATGGGACGTCGTACATTTAGTGACGTTCATAGTGGCCATGTTAAGGGGAGGGCTTAGTTGCCCCACCTGATGTTAATTATCCTACCACCTTCTTTTGTTACTCCATACAGATATAGAGCTTATTCTTAGAACTTCACTTAGACCCAATCACACCCTCTGTTAGGTTTGTGTAGTTTGCCACATAGGATGACGTTAGTAATGACGCAGGTCAAAACGTCATTGATGACCAATTTTGGGTACAAAAGCCCAGTTTTTTTATGAAGTAAGTAGAGTCAGAGTATCGAGCGACTGCTGATGTTCATCGTACTCCCTGTTTTAGAGACTTGACATTAAAACAGACAAACTTTGCCAAGCTATTTGTGTCGTCTTGATTATTGATGTATAAATATAATCTGCATCCCCATCCATCTCCAGGGTATTGCTACTCATCTTAAAGGGCTGCTTGGGAACACCCAGCTCAATGTGATGGGGGCAGCCTGGCTTGAAGGGTAGAGGAAAGATTGAAGGGGGTGAGCCCAGATAAAGGAAATAAAGTTGGTCAAGTGGCTTGCCTTAGCAGTATCCCAATTCTTTGTGAGTGCTGCCACGGTATGCTTGTGTGCACTAAGGACTAGGGGTGAGCAAGATTTAGGCTAACAATGTAGATTATGGAGCATGTTGATCCTAAGCTAGTGAACCACTGGGATGATCAAGGGTGTGGAAAGTCTGGCAGCAGTGAAAGTGAGGGCAGGTCAGTAATTTTCAAAAGGGAGCTAAATTCATTAAAGGCCTGCTGAATGGGTAAGGCAGGAGGAGGAGTTAGGGGAAGATGTAGTATGTGACCTTGACCAGATAGGGAGCCAGTGTGTGAGGTTTAACATTTTGTTTGGAAATGGAAACAATTGGTGAGGGAGGGAGGAGCAGGAACAGAGATATTAAAGTGTGTAAGTGGGTGAACAAATGGGTACGGCCAACAGTAGATCTGGGTGAGGTAAGGGAGGGTGAAAGAAAGCTGAAGTAAAGCAAGTTCCCTAAATTGTGAATAATTGGATAGTGGAGGGAGGCCAGAGAGTTGTCAGACAGAAAATAGTCAGGAGTTTTTGTTTTGGGGAAGTAAAAGTCTCCCAATAGTGGGGTTTTAGAGGGAAGATAGAAGACAATGGGCCTCATCACGAATTGGGCTGTAACGCCGGTGGTATTACCGCCGGCGGTATTAGCCCGACCGCCGAACTCCCCGGCGCTAATACCGCCGGATCACGAGTTCGGCGGTAAAGTAAATCCCCATTCCCCATTGAGCCCATTCGGGAATGCCCCATTCCCCATTGGGCTCAATGGGGAAAATTTGCGCTCTTACCGCCGGCGGATTTCCCGCCAGCGGTAATAGCGCGAATTTTCGGCGGATTTCCTCCCAGCTCAGAGCTGGGGCGAAATCCGCCGAAGTCCTGATTTAGCGGACCCTTAAATCCGGCGGTAATAGCGCTACTGCCGGATTTAAGGGTTACCGCCAAAGTCGTGATGAGGCCCAATAGTGGGAGTGGAATGAATAAGAAAATTGAGGTCAGTGCACAATGAGTGGAGGAGACTGGGCTGCCTGTAGGTCAGGAGGATAGTAAGGTAGTGAGTACAAGGGGTAGGGTTGCATTGTGTTTCAAGGAGAAAGAGGAGGTAGGGAGAAAGCTAGCTACTGAAGAGGGTCATAGTGATTGTCTATGTTGATATTTATGACAACCCCACCTCCTGTCTGAGCCACCCAGAGAGAGTGAGTAAAGGCAGCAGAGTCAGTATATACGGTGGCAGATATGACAGTGTGATGGGGCAAATGATGACCGCAAGCTAGGAATTGTAGTAGTCTAAATGGTCAGAGAAGAATTATGTTTTTTGCACAGGAATATGGTTATCCCATACCCCTACAGGTAAGGTCATATAGGAGGAAGAAGAGGGGGAGAGGGAATAGTGTGAGGGTGGTGGGGGAGCGAGGGAAATAGATGAGGGAAGAGTGTGACCTTTGGCCAGGAAGTCTTTTATAGGTGATACAAAGGACAGGCATTGGTCAGGAGGGTTGTGGGAGTGGGGTGGAAGGGTAGTGGGGAGTTCTGTCATAGTGGGCATGTACACTCCAGGTAAAAGGAAGGGATAAAACAGTGAGCAGCAGAATGGGGCTGTGTAGATGTGTGGTGGATGGGGATGGGAGTTGTCACTGAATGGTGCACGAGTATGGTCGGTTCAATATCTGTTGCCCACCCTCTGAACTCTGCATACCAAAAAGGCCACGTTTTTTAGGCTGATTTGTTGTGGCATTCAATGGGCAGTAAAATGGGCTGGACCGCCCACTCCCACCCACTGCCCATTACCATCTTCTTCAGCATTGATGGGATTTACTTAAAATCGGCGGAGGGTTTCCCCTCTTTGTCCCTCATCCCTTCCCTCACCACATACATATAACACACACACCCAATATATATAAATATATATATATATATATCAGTAAAAAATCTTTGTTAAAGGGACGTTATGGTTAAGTTGCGCTACTAAAAATCTATGAAATTCAGTGAAAAAACTTTGTTAAAGGGACGTGATGGTTCAAAGTAAAACCGAAAAACCCCTGAAGTTTGGCAGTTATGGTAAGATAAGCAACCATAACTCTCGCCACCATGCACTGCTAACACTAACACCCAGGACATCAAAGATGACATCACAAATGTTGACAGGCAGGGATCGTGCTAAAAGACTTCTCTTGAAGGAGTGTTGCAAAAATGTAAGACACGATAAGGATGAAATTTCTGAAACGAAACCACTTTTATATATTATATCACTATGAGAAAGATCGTTGGCACAGACGGAGTCGTATTTTGGGACTGCACTACGCTTAGACAATGGAAAAAGCCAATATAATGTAAGTAACCCTTTAGATTATTTTATACCGGAATATAATAACAATAGCGTGGCGTTAAAGCCGGTTAAGTTGTACTTGTTGGTTCAATGTGGCATAGTATTTTCTACCGCGCACTATCACCGCCGAATTGGTCCCCTGTCGCTTAGAGGGCTCTGAAAAAGGCAGAGGACAGAGGGTGGGTTAATGGGAATAAGTTAACATACTCTGTTGCACTATCCTTGCTAGCAAATAGTTTCACACCCTAATAAATAAAATGAATATTTTTAATGAAGATCGGCTGGTGAGACTAATTTATGTTTTTTAAAACAGGTATGTCCTTCCGTACTGTCAATGCCACGATTTTCAGACCCCGGCCGATGGATTTTTTAACTGCCAGGTGCAGCTACTTCTAAACAACTTCATGACCCTCACCATTTTATGGGACAATCGCCAAGGACCAATATGCCCTTACACGGTACTAGCGGCTAGAAGCAACATGCCAACCATTATGGTGGTCTAATGCCTCGTTGTTGGAACAGCCTTCCGATTATCAGTGCGACCATAATGCTTCTTTTATCATAAACCAACACCCTGTGTACCGCAAAGGAACAGCGTGTGACTCAAGATGAACTTTTGCGGATCGACAGCAAAGACAAATGCAAATCGCTGAATATTCTCTAAACATTTGATGTCAAATAAAAGTACTTTACGAAATGTACAATCTTGCTGTTTGCTTTTAAATCACAGTTTCATATTCCGAATTGTGGCGCGCTGTGTTGTGAGATGATCTGTGTTGTTTTCCGGGTTATGTGTAAAGTCACGTAGGACTGGAGACGACTCGGCCTTACGCGGTACTAGCGGCTAGAAGCAACATACCAACCATTATGGTGGTCTAATGCCTCGTTGTTGGAACAGCCTTCCGATTATTAGTGCGACCATAGTGCTTCTTTTATCATAAACCAACACCCTGTGTACCGTAAAGGAACAGCGCGTGACTCAAGATGAACTTTTGCGGATCGACAGCAAAGACAAATGCAAATCGCTGAATATTCTCTAAACATTTGATGTCAAATAAAAGTACTTTACGAAATGTACAATCTTGCTGTTTGCTTTTAAATCACAGTTTCATATTCCGAATTGTTGCGCGCTGTGTTGTGAGATGATCTGTGTTGTTTTCCGGGTTCTGTGTGAAGTCGCGTAGGACTGGAGACGACTGGGCACGTTTGGCTACGCACCCTGTACCGTCACGGAGAGAGACAGTGAATATGAATGCTTTGATAATGTCAGGCTTAGGGGCGGGAGATATGATTTAGTGTCGCAAAAGCAGGTCAGCCAGGTCGATGGGGCAAGTGATAGGATTATCACATAATGTCGACGCACAGCAGCCTGATTTATCGTTTGTTTAGTGGACAAAAAGTCAGGTAAGGGCCATAGGAAATTGTAATGTCAACGGACATAAGGAGGGTTCTTAGAACACTTTCAACCTGACAACGAGCAATACGAACAGCGTTCCAGAACACCCCCATTTTCTTTAATTGCAAACATTACCTCCACGTCCACTCTTCCTCATCCCAGTCCTTACTTCATGAGGCCCCTGCCTCTGACACAGGACCTTCTTCTATTTCTTTAAATTCCTATAACTCCTCCCCCACATCCACATCCACATCACTCAGTTTCATATTACCAAGCCAGAGTATGGGACCTCCCCCGCAGGGAGGGTGAGGAGGGTTGTCAGTACTGGGACGAGGAAGAGTAGGACTAGGAGTAATGAAGATTACCAGTATGTAATCAGAGCATTTCAGGACACTGCGAGTGTTCTTAGAACACATTCAACTTGCCAGAGTACAATACGGACAGTGTCCTCAGGACACCCCCATATTGTTTATGGACATTTAAGGACACCGTGAGTGTTCTTAGCTCAATTTTAGCTTGCTTGCGAACAAAACGGACACATACTTTGTCCTCAGAACGCCCCACCATTTAGTTTATATAGAACATTTCAGAACAGCCGTGTTGTCCGCAGACAAATCGAACACAACAAAAGTGTCTCATACTACCCCACCCTCCCCAAACACTCTTACACACCAACACACTCCACTAGATACAATTTTTAATCCAAGTTTCACTGCGCTGTCTGCGGTCATCCGCGAATGCAAGATGGCGGGTGCCACAGAAAATCTGACGCTCTTCACGCACCACGCCGTCCAATCAGCGAACACGTCGCATGTCCGCGGACATCACGCAAGCCGCTCGGCCAATCAGGGCACTGTCCGCAGAGCGAACCGGGAAGTCCGTCCGCGGAGCGAACTGAGATATCACTAATTTTTTTGCCTTACATTTTGGTCATTTTAAAAAAAACTACTGGACGGATTTACACCAAATTTGCCAAAGCACGCTTTCGGGACCAAGCCCCCGCTCCTGTCGCAAATTTGCTGTAAATCCGTCCAGCGGTTTGGGCTGTAGGCGTGCGCAAAGTTTTTTCCCATTATGTCTATGGGAAAAAACAAAAGTTTTGGGACCCCCCTATAACTTTGCCCCCCCTGGACGAATCCTCACCAAACTTTTGCAAGAGTGGGCCATATACTTTTAATGCAAAGTTTGGTGAGGATTCGTCCAGGGGGAGCGAAGTTATAAGCCGCCCAAAAAGTGCTCTTCCTATGGAAGCACCAACTTAACCATAACTACATGGATGCTACCGCGTCCATGTTATATATATATTTATATATATATATATATATATATTTTTTTTTTTATTTATTTTTTTTTTTTCGCACTGATTCCAGGTTTGGCTCTCCCAATGTGCAAAAATTGTGCGCGTAGGGAACGTTAACGCGTTTCGCGGCTCTTCCGTGTCGCTTGTTCACAACAATGCGTCCCCAGCAAACAAAAGAGTTTTAAAACAAATGTACAGAGCGTACAGCGCCAATTGCCGCCGAAATAGACGAGGGACTCCATTGGCAAAACACCTACTATGGCACAGACTCAAGGCGGACATGTTGAACTTGTTGGAATTACTGTAATGCTCCAGTTTCATTTGTATAACCGTATCAGTTAGTGTAATTCTCAAATCTCTGTCAGTTAACTTCACTTGGGGGGTAGAGGGAGATATGAAAGGTGGGATGTTTTGATATATATATATATATATATATATATATATATATATATATATATATATATATATATATATATATACACACATAGGACTACCCCTCCACTCACACAAAGACACACGCACACGCACTTACCTGCTGTCCGCGCCTACAGTCTGCAGGCTTTTGTATGCAGCCTCTTTTGCCCATGATCTGTAGATTGTGGGCAAAAGCGGGCCTACTGTAGGGTCACTGGTGATTACAGTATAGTTTGTAGGCCACTACTGAATCACTAGCTAGCACAAAAATAGATATAACTTGTCATACAACCTAATCCTTTAAGGCAAATAAATTAGATCACATGCACACATGGCATTAAATTACCTCACAATGACTAAGGTTCTAAAAAATATGACTGACCTTAACCGAATTCTCTCCAGCCCTTCGGGACTTTTAGAAGCAGTGTGCAGTTTAAAGATCACAGCCATTTCCCTCAATGTCACTCTCTTGCGCAGGTACTTTGTGTGAGAAACTCAGTGAAGGAAGCATTCATTGCAACTGAATTCAGCTGCTAGTGTAATATTGATTGTCAGAGCATTCACAGCTCAGTATGTTAATGGCTGCTCACTATGGAATTGCAAAAAACAAAGTTTTGCTTCTAAATCTTGACAGATATTGAGACCTTAGTTCCCATCTCTGAGGTATGTGGCGAGCAGAAATAGAAGTAGAAGGACGGTGAAGATCAGACAGCTTAAGACGACAAATGGAAGGCAAGCAGGAGGAACAGGCCAGCAAGTTTCCCTCGTCCATCCACCCCTCAGTGGTCAGCCCAGATGAGGCCATGGTGAGTTGATGATGGAAAAGGATCTGATCACATGGGCTATAGCGACTAAATCTTCTTTGAGATGGGCCACTTGGTCTGCTGGGAGCCCTTTGGATGGCTCCAGTGGGTTCAACATAGGCAGACACAGACCTTGAAAGACAAGATGGTGAGTGATTCAGGCAGGTGACGGTCACAGGACCATCAGGGATCTTTGTGGCTTGATCACATGGGCTAACTCTGCCCATCCACTGCTTGAATAGGCTGATCATTGCCCTGGATGATTTGTGGGATGGCTGAAAAAAGTCCACTAATTTGGGCTGATAAAAACACTGCAAGTCCCTGCAAAACATGAATGGTGGGTCTGAGATATTTTTCCTGGCTGGTGGTGTTTCTGTAGTTGTCATGTTCACTCTGATTTATAGTGTGATTTGGTATGCTTTTTCAGTGGCCTGTATTTTGTTCATGAAGTGGTTGTGTTTTTCTTAACAGTGAGGGGCATTAAAAAGTGTGAGAAAGGACTGATTTCTAATAGTATTCCTGTGTGCTTTGTGTTGTTCGCTGAATATATTTTCTTACATGCAGTAGTGGTTTGTGGTCTCACAGATCTGTTCCTTTTATCTTACCATGAAGGAGTGTTTCCTGCATCTGAGCTTATGTGTAGCATGTGTTTTTAGTTTTTGTGTGAACAACTAGTTTTTGTTTGTTTTTGTGTTTGGATGAGTATACAATGTCTCTTTTAGCTGGAGATTGCCGGCATTAGTAGTATGCCGCTGAGAGTCATCAGTGAGCTCTTATTCAAAAACGTTAGTTTCTTTGTAAGTTTGGAGTATATTTAGAGTTGGGGGAATTAGGTTGGGCACTGTAGGACCAATGTTGTCTTTGTTCATGTTTTTGACATGTCCACTAGAGGAAGGTTGGGAAAGTTGCAGATCCTGTTTTTTTCTTTACATATATTAGTGAAGCACATAATATTACATTTGTTTTCATTTTAGTCCTTTCTATTTGTTTACCCTCTGTAGAGTAACAAGTGGGCGTGTGGCAGACTGTTCTAGCAAAAAGCCAACCTAGTAGAATTTCCATGGGTAAGACCAGTTTGACAAGGTCAGTAACCTGTCTCTGTCACAAGATGATAGAAACCCCTCTGAGACTATGGAGGGAGGTCTACCACCATGGAAACCAGAGCCTGTCCTGCCCCAGAAGGGAATGGTGGTAGTTGATTCCTGTCCCCTCCCCAAGTGCCTGTCTTTGCATGTGTAGTACCAATTTACATCACCCCATAGCCATTGACATGAATGCCGTCCAAGCTCTCTTTCCTTTCTAGAACTGTTGGATAAGTGGCAACCATTCAGAGAGGCTACTTACAGGACAGCAGCCCATCAGTGCCCTTAGCAATCTGCTTACAGATCCAACGTGGAGAGAGACAATGAAAGAAGAGCTGGAGCTACTACGCACCTTTTTCGCACACTCTTGTAACTTCTTGCAATTGTAAACCCTCACGAGAGAGTGGAGTGGGGGAGCAGGGTCAGGTTGGCCAGGGTCAGTAAACCAATCAGAGGATGGGGAGGAAGGTAATAGAGGCAAAAGGAAGAAGAAATGTGTGGGTAGTCTGGGTGCGGTCAGATGAGGAGATGGTGGAAAACTAAGAGACCAGCAGGAGGTAGGAGTCTGCATTAGAGTGTGAAGGCAATTTTTGGAAAAGGTGATGAATTGGCTTGTGACAGCAAGTGGTACTGAGTGGTGCCTGTGTGCAAGGCTAGTGAGTGATTTTGTTAGAGGGGGAGTAGGGAGTGAGTGGGAAGTGGTTGTGAGAGTGAAAGGAGTGTGACTGGGGAGACAGTGAGGTGGAGGCGGGAGCAGTAGTGTGGAGGAAGGAGCAGTAGTGTGGAGGCAGGAGCAGAAGTGTGGAGGAGGGAGGGAGCAGTAGTGTTGAGAATGGAGTAGTAGCATGGAGGAGCGAGTGGTAACATTGAAGGGTAGAGGCAAGTAGTAGAAGTGATCAACAGCTGAGGGACAGGGAAGGAAGACACAAGGAGTAGAAGTGAAGATGCAGGAGTTGGGGGCAGGTGAGTAGAGAGAGGAGAATAGTATATAGAGACATGGAGAGAAACATCAGGGGATGAGAGGAAGAAGAGTCAGGCAGAGTGTCTATAAGGCACTTGTCCAGAACCTCAAATTTAGAAAGTCCCTGGGGAATCTAAAAAAAGAAGGCATTGCCTTTAGGTTTTCCAGACCAGCTAACCTGGAAAATAGACAGTAGGTGTAAATAGTCTCTATATAAGATATACTAACCAAGGGAATAGTGACGAATGAGTTAGGCTGTCAAACACTATTTCTAGATGAGAACGGGTGGGGCGGCCCTAGTACCCAGCTAAATAAATCAATAAAAACCTTTGAACCATTTATGGGAGTGTGTCTATTCTTTGAGCCATCTGTGACACCAGGTTGAGCTTTACAGGTTTCTCCTACGGTTCGAGATATGAGGTTCCCCTAGGTTAAACCTCACATCTACATAAAGGCTGAGAAGTAGAAACTCGGTGGTTGGCATTTGAAGAGGAAGGAGCATTTATGGATAGTTAGAGAAGGGAATTGTGGCTAGGATATAATAAATTACAGACAATTTAAATGGTGTCTTTGCTGGGCTCTTGAGGTCTGTGTATACTTAGCGGGTCAGGACCGAACACCCACAATGTGATGTGGGATCGGGTGTGGTATGGCAGGGATCCCCTTTTTGCCCCACACAACACTGGCGGCTTGGAGTAGGGTACATGTGCATGGCTGATGCTCCCGCTACTGGCCCTTTAAAAAAGCAGACTCAGAATACTGTATTATAATCCATCAGTACTGTTGGCGCAAACTGCATTTTGTGGTTTTATGGCCCATTTTTATATTATTCCAAACTTAACAAAGGAGAATGACTGAGGAGCAGGCTCACTGCTACTGCAGAACGAAAGTCACAGACTGTTGTGCAAATGTCCTGCCGGCTCCTCTTTTGGAGCTCGCAGCTTGCGCCCCAAAGCGTGTACACATTTCTGTGAGTTTCAAGCTGTCAGACTGGCCTTTTGAAGGCTTGGTCCATATCGGAGAAGTCAGTAAACAAAAAGAGAACTGGGCCTATGAAGTCTTGGGACCTCAACAAAATTGCTGAATAGGGACATGCCCAGCTGCAAGTCCTTACCATAGCCCCAGGCCAGGGGGAGGGAAAGAACCTTTATAAAAACTCACACAAGAAATATTGCAGTGTGTGAACTTAGAGTAGTGGAGGAGTAAATGGAGGAGCAGAGGCATTTGATAATGATAATGATGTGTTATTTATATAGCGCCTTAATCCAAATTTGATGTGCAGGAGGCATTGGAGGTTCAGTAGGAGTTGAAGGTACAGGAAAAGTTGGGGGTGCAGTAGCAATTGGTGATGCAGGAGGGTTTGGGGATCAGGACGAATTGGGGTGAAGGAGGAGGGAGACAACAAGAGTGGATGAAGGAGTTAAAGAGTCAGGAGAAGGGAAGCAAGCAGAAGAGGTAACATCAGGAAATCCCTCTGAGGCGCAGGGAGGTCACTAGGCAATACGTGGACACAAGCCTTTTGTTGTCTGGGAGAAGTGGGAGGAGGAACAGGCACATGGCAGAACATCCAAGTGTCTAGACAACAGCAATATTGAGGGCTAGAGAACAGGTTTAGTGCCAGGCGCATTGGTACAAGGGAGCCTCAGCTGGGCAAGAAGGGGATCAAGAACGTTCTGAGTGGTCATAGTTTGGGGACCCTAAGGCAGGGAGGTGAATCAGAATTTAAACAGGCATCTAGCCAACATCCTGACCTATGTCACTTCTCACAGATACTTTGGAACCTATTTCAGAGGAAAGTAGCTCTGCAACAAGAGTATGTGGAGTGGAATACTTTAACAACGCTACCCCAACTGTTGACACACCGGGACAAGCTACTCAACCAGGACTAGATTCCATTTGTGTAACTTTGCACCAGAAACTTTAAGTAGCAACCGGGAGTGACCCAGACAGAGGCAATTTGAACCACAGACATTGCCTTATGAGAAGGGGCTTTTAGTTACAACAGGGAGAGTCCTGAACAGCGACTATTAGCACCAGAAACATTACCTTGTGAAAAGGGGAAACAACTGATTTGTAAATGTGGTTTAGACTCAGATCCCTCTCTAATAGACCAACTTGCCTGGGGGATGGAGTGATGGCAGGAGATGACCCAGGGAAACCTACTGCTATCGGGAAAATTCAATAAGGTTCATGTGGGAACCGGCAAGACTCTAACATGGATATTAGTAATGATTTCAGCAGTAGTAGAGATCGACTTCCTAACTGAAGACTTTATATTCATATGAGGAAGGGGCTGTTCATTAGTAAAACGCCTTGCTGGAAAAGGGTGAGAGGTAACTTCAAGAAATAGCTTGGAAGTTCATTTAGGTTTCTGCCCTGAGTAGGGTATTGCTTTCTATTTCCCACCTGAGTGGCTGGAAAGCCCTATAAAGATAATATTTTTGAACCCTACCAGTGTATTTAATGGTGTTTCGCACTCAGTGTCTTCATAACAACAGATAAAAGGTCCTAGTTAGAATTAGGAAATTAGGCCAGAATTTGGAGAGGGATTGTTGGATGCATGTGATGTGAGGGTGGAGGGAAAGTACACCAAAGAAGTGAGGGTGCACAACTATTAGGCAGACATAAGCAACATAGTCGGTCGGATAGCACAGCTAGTAGAGCGCTCGCTTTGACACCCGCGCTGACGGTTCAAATCCCGGCAGGGCCAAACTCAGTCTTTCATCCTTCCGAGGTCGATAAATGAGCACCACACACCGGGGGTAATGATAAGGAGCGCTCAGATGCCTGAGGATTCATAGCACTATATAAATGCAAATTATTATTATGTGTTTTTGTAGGTGTAGGAGGAGAATGCCCGAACAGTAATAACCCCATTTGGACGCTTTTGTATGCAGAGACCTCTTAGTCGATGTACTTTATATGTGTACGAGTAGGCCAAGGAATTGATAACTACAGATGCATTTAGTAGATCGAGAAGAAGGCCATAGCAGTACTGTGCACACTTACATGTAGTAGAAATAGGAGAAGGTCATAGCACTGGAAACCCTGTGTGCATTTAGTAGGTGGAGGAGAAGGCCAAAAAACTGAGAATCTCACATGGACTTGGTGAGCAGAAAAGAAGGCTAAAGTAGCGTTAAGGGCAGTGGAATTTAGTGGACAGGGGAAAAGGCCAAAGCACTGAGAATCCAAAATGCAATTAGTAGGACAAGTGAGTGCAGGCGTTGACAAACCCATGCAATTGTCTAGTGCGTGTACGGTTCAGATGGAAATATCTTCAGACACTCCCTTTGTGCCAGGGTACAGTGTTTACCAAAAAAGTCTGAAAAAACATATTCTATTGGTAGTACAACTTCGCAGTCAGTCATATCAACAACATCTGCTTCTTAGCAGCACCCATACAGTATTCATGGTTCGGAATTGCTGGAAGGTGGGAACTTTTTACCTCCTGCTTTCAACCTAGGAGAGCATGGTTGGCTAGGAACAAAGAGCTGTGGCTGCTTCCCCAGGCAAAATGGTGCTTTGCTAACATGCAAAGGTGGCTTTAGCTTTGAGTAATTAAACGTGTTAATAAAGAAGGATCAGGGCATGTCAAGTACACAGTTAAACATATTAGATCATACATAATGGGCAAAAAGTTGATGTTTCCATCTCATGAGGAATCTGGATTTTTGGTACCCTGTGTACACGCTCCTACTTCCCTAGCGGGCGCTCCTGCCAACTGGTAATGGCTGACACCCAAGAGCTGGTTTTAGATCCTGTTATCGAATCATCATTTTGAACCCTGGGCATCCATTGCAAAGTGCACCAGGCAGACCCCAAAAAAGAGAAGAGGCTACGGCCTATCTCACACCTCAACAATATTCTGACGCATGGAGTTATTTTACGACAGAAAAATATCGAGCACATGTTCCAACCGTCCATATATTTTTTAAAAAATGGCTTGCAAAGGAAACTAGGAACCATTTTGAGCATATAGCAAGCCTTTAATTGAATGGCGCCTCTTCCAGGTAATTTAACAACCCTCCACATAGCACGATCCACTCACCTATTTGTTTGAGTCCTTCTTACGGACATGGACAAGCCCCAATTTAATGGCCTCAACTATCCTGCTCTCATCCTATGGGTCATGAAACAAACTATTTTGTAATATTTAAAATATTTTAAATATTTAAAATATGGAATAATGGAATGCATGCACACTCAGAATATATTTGAACCAAAACCAATGTCGCTATCTTTCTAAGAAACAGAGCAAACAATGCAGACTTGAAAAGGCATTGTGTATTTTATTTAGTTCAGTATAATACATGAATTAAATATGGTTAATCTCTGGAAATGACAATGGCACATTCTATGATTATAACATCATGTCAAACATTCATGTTCAAACGATCAGAAAGGCAACTGTGAATGATTCTTGAGAAGTCACTGAAAGCACGTGCTTGAGGAATGTTGAAATGGTGCAGAATCTGCAAATCATTCGATATTAGACTGTGATGTTTAACTTCGAGTGAAATATTGAAGTTCTGAGTGTTAGGTGAATCACCTGCAGTACCCTTTGGGAACACTACATGTAATTAAGACTACAAGTGTAAGCACAATTTCACCTTTGGTACAAGCCTGTACTACACAGTAAAGTGGTAGCAATGGCTGAGCAGCCACACTTATCTCAAGAGTTTAAGCGACCAGTAGGACCAGTTACACAAAGGACCAACAAATACAGTGATACAAATATACACTTACTCAAGGTTTCTTGGTAAAAGAATATACATTTATTTACACAGTTCGTTTGAAAACATTACACTAGCAAGAGCAGCTCAGAATCACACCTTAATAAAGCACAAATACACAACCGATAAGTAAATGAACAAGCTTGGGTCCACTGAAGTGGGAGCAAAATGGCACTTGATATACTTTTAAAAGGGGTGAAAAGACAAGGTTATGAGAATCAACAGCACAAATGGATTCATAGGCAGGGCAAAGGGTTTCAGTATACTACAACCAGCAATTCATCCCATAGGCCTCGGCCAAAGTCAATGGTTCAGAGTCTTTGTATTGGATAGCACAGTTCTAGTAGTAACGGTTAAGTCTTTGCCATGGAGTTTAGAAGAATTTGGCTAGGTAAAAAGTTTGACGAATGTTTAGGGAAGGACAAACCTTTGAAATTGAGGAAAGTTCCACAAACTTTCACGATGGGCGAAAAGATTTCCGGACCGCATTTGCACAGTGCCTTTGTAGTGAACAAGAGCTGTATCTGAGGCAGTTGTTCCTGGCAGTTCGAGCAGATCTCGCTGTTACTGGGCTTCAGTCGTGGGGACAAGAAGGAGGATGTGGGGAGGTTCCTGCACTGCCCAAGGATGAGGCCAAAAGCTTAGCAAGACGTCGGTTTAAGGGTTGAGTGCCTTAAAGTCCACAAACTGGTTTCCTTCCCTCTGGCTATCCGGTTTTCAACAGCACTCTGATGAAAACTTGACCAGATGGGGACGGTGTCCAGATGGCTTACGAGTTGGTTGTTCCCACCAAACTCAAGGGATTCAAGGGAAGAAGTTAACCTTTAAGGGCTTCTCTGTTGATTGGAGTTTCAGGCAATTCGGACCTGCAGCAGGGCTTCACCAGTCGTCCAGGAGTTGCAGCAGTCCTCTTCCTTCAGCTCGTCTTCGGTTCTTTCGTTCCAGTGGTCGACTCTGCTTTCCAAGTCCCAGAGACAGCCAGCCAGCCAATCACACTAGAGTGCATTCAGGTCTCCTAGGAGACTAAGCACAGGGAGTTTTGGGCACCTCCCTCACATCCTGTCCACCCCAGACACTCAGGCGCCAGAGGAGGGCTTCAGCACTGAAGCCCGCCAAAGGCCAACGAACAAAGGGACCAAACCTGGTTTGGCGCACAGAGACAAGCACAAGAAGGACCTTTCCTAAAAGAAATGGCGAAAAAAGAGTCTATTTTTACAGATAAGTCTTGTGCTCCATATTGAAAAACATGGCTGACCCGATTTTTAGCTACCGTTGTTAGCAGTCGGGAAAAATCATGGTTGTTGATCTAAACTACTGCCACCTGCCTTTTAAAGTAGGAAAGGGTAACATTTTACTGTTGCATGAGTGTTTGACTCAGGGGAAGCGAGGCAACCCCTCCAGCACTCTATAGGAAGATAGTGTGTGCTGGGTCAATAAGTTTAAAAAGACTAGTAAACCCAATTTAACTTTACATGCTCTGGGAGACGGTAGTCAGTCCCAGAGAAGGTATTTAAACCTTGGGGAGTCAGAAAGACACCCCCGTGCCACTGCACTGAAGTTCCTGTGTAACACACAGAAAAAGATGACGCCTATGGAGTTGTTTTCAAACTCCATAACCAAAGATTACAAAAGTAAAACACACACAAAATACATGGAAGAGTGAGAAAAAAAGCTCACACTCTTCCCAAGTAAAAAAATCAAATCCTAGAAATCCAGCAAAGCTGCTGGGGGTCTCAAAAGATAAGGGAAATGAGCACCTTTTTAGAATTTTCCGTAATACTGAGGCTTTCAAATTCTTAACAGTTGAAATGAGAAGCTTTAAAATGGCACATCATTTCTATGGGGAATAAAGAATCAGACCCCCTGCAGTTTCTTGAATCCTATTTCTCCTCTTCCACCATCTCCCTCAGCTTTAAAAGTGATAATTCCAGATTATTGTTACACAAAGCAAACACCTGTTGAATGCACTGTTAATCTGTTGGCCACCAGAGCTTGCTCATTTAATTTGAATGTTGCTTCCGTTATCCTAAGACAATTGATTCATTATCTTCAAGTCAGGACTGGTAACTATCCCCTGCAGTATCATTTGGGTTCTACATGCATTTGGGTTCTACATGCATTTGGGTTCTACATGGATATAACTTTTAAATCTACTCAATACAGCCATATCTGAAATAATTACCCAGTCTGAACATGGGAAGTATATATCTAAAATGTAGATTAAAAAGATGATCACATGGAGAAATTGTGTGGGCATGGAATAAGACACCCTGAGAGAAACCTGTTACTGTGTCTCCAAGGTATGGAAATATAATACTTAAGACATGTGATACGTTTGTGTAAATGGTTGACTAAGTGGGAAAAAGTCTACTTTCAGGAATTGCAAAGTGAGAATTGCAAAATATCAGATAAGTAACTTTGGGACCTATGTATGAAATGATAAAAAGAATAGTCATAGGCGTCCCTCTGCGAGACCAAACAAAGCTAAATGACCTGTTCTTTGGGAAGGTATCCACTTGAGAGTCCGCAGCCACATTGTAGCTCATTATACCTTTCACAGAACGGAAATATCCATTTGCGTATCAGTCTTTGTCCCGCCCACATGGGCAGTCCAGCACTGAAATACTATGGCAATTCTCTTCTGAACAAGAATACCAACAGCAACCCCAGACACGTGCTTCATCCATGTTGGGGGTGTGCCTCTCTGAGCACAGTGAGCAAGGGGTCCACGTCTTCTGGATGACCATAGGAAACTTAGGGTGACTAGACCTAAGTCCCTTAAACAATCATAAATAGTCGTAGGTGCTCATCTGCGAGAACAAATACGGATAAATGACCTGTTCTTTGGGACAGTACGTACTTGAGAGTCCGCAGCCACACTTTCACTCACTGTACCGTTCACAGAAGGGAAATAACCATTTGCATATCAGTATTTGTCCCGCCCACATGGGCAGTCCAGCACCGAAAGGCTATGGCAATTCTCTTCTGAGCAACAGTACCAACAGCAACCCCAGACACTTGCTTCAGGCTTGTATTTAGACTTCATTATTGGACACAGGAAATCAGGTCTCTGGGCATGCTGCTCAAACTGGGCGATTCCCAGGGGTCACTCTACCACCTCTGCCTGTAATATCAACAGAACATGTAACTTGGTACCAGCAATCACATCCCTTTGTGCACACTATTATGTCCTAGTTCCTAGGCACTGGATTCACTTTGCTTGCTTTGCCAATCTGGGTTGGGGCCTTTCCTAAATGGCATCTTTTCCCCCATCCAGATCTTCTCCATTCCCCCGCTTTCTGATAGAATTGTATCTGCTTGCTGTAATGCTCGTCAATCTTTTACCTCGCAGAGGGGATGGGGATGTATATATAGACCCTTTTCTACTTCCCCTGCTGATGGGCTGTAACGCAGAGTCATTTTAATACATCTGTTACTCCATGACACATTGCTATATCCACCCCACCATGTGAATTGCTAAGAGTGAGAAAATTTGTTGTAGTGGGGCGTTTCTTTCAAGTTTAAATCATCCCCTTATGTCTGAAAATGGGCACATGTTCAGCCTCGCCATCGCTTGTGCACACACCATATGTAGACAGCTCCTAACTAAGGCAGACAGATAAGTCACTCGTGCAGCCACTTTTGCCAACCTGTCGGGCATGGCGCCAGTGGTTGGTTATGTCCCCTGTGGAGGTGGCAGTGTTTGCAAATTCACAGTACTGATGAAGGATTTCACTGGAAATTGATGCATGTGGGTATTAAGAACTCATACCACATGCCGGAACTGTAATGTGATTTATTGCATCATGTGAACCTGCCAAAAAATGCACATAGTTAAAACTACCAGACAAATTAAGACGGGGATCACTGAACATTGGTCCAGTATTAGAACTAGGCAGTTGATAGCTCCACTAGTGTCACATTACATATCTGAGGGCCATGGGCCTGATGATCTGATGATCTGAAGTGGTGTGCCCTTGAAAAGGTTTCTGGTTCAGACACTCTATAGAAGCTACACTGAGCAATCCCAAACAGTTGTGGCTGTACTACGCAGGCAGCTATCTGGATGGTCTCAATTCGCAAGAAGAATGGCAGGAGCTAGGCATGTAACCTTGTGTTGAAGAGCCCCCCTTCATGCGTGAGCAAGGGGGTCTTTGTGACTCGATTTATTACAATCTGACTTTGAATATGACCTGTGCATTCATTTTTTGAGGTGGCAAGACCATTGGTCTTGCTTTTTCATTTGATTTATTGCTGTTTTATTCTAGCCAGATTTATGGCTTGTCTAACGTCCATGCTAACTATGCTCTAATGGGTTCAGTAGTGTGAAGGGTCATATGATTATTTCCACTTATTGTTAGGATAGGATTGTGCTATTTAGCACTCTAACCTTGCTCATGTCGAGCAGGGAACACTCTGGTGCACGTAGAGACAGACCTGGCAATTCCTTTCTGTTATGTCCCTCATTATGTTATACTGGGCATGTTATATTACCCCGAATCTTTGGATCTTCTTGGGAATTGTTTTCCTGGCACTTAGTGGCATATGCGTCCCCTGAATTACAACACACTGCCTTCAGATACAGTGGCCAATGGTGACATGCTCACATGTCATGTGACGACACGTACAAGCAGGAGCGTGTTGAGGCAATTGAGTGGCCCATCCTGGTTAGGCATTCCCTTGACAATGATGGACGGACGTGAATAGAGTGTTTGACGGTCACTTGCTCACTGTCGTGTGGCTTTCTCCAGTCAAATGGTCGTGCAGCCCTGTTATTTAGCTCCAGAGCGAGACACCAGCGGATTTCTATATGTGAATCTTTCAGAGTATTTGTTAAATGTTTTTTATCCACCGCCATTTTTGTATCTGCCCTGCGTCCCGTAACGTGGTGACGCAGGGCGTCTGAATAAAATCCGCGCCCCCGCGAGGAGGAGACAGTTCCGGGGCATCGCAACCTGATACGTGCGTGTGTGTATAATTAGCTCCTGCCGGAGCTGCGCAGCAGAGGCCCGGTGCCGCAGACAGAACGTAACACTGGCGATGAGGGACGAGAGACCAGAGACGCGGGCATAACGCACAATCAGCTGATCGCCGCAGAAGCGATTTGCCATTCTTTGGAAACCCGGTGGGGGGGACACACAAACCCCCCCGCCCAAAAAAAAAAATTCATTCATTCCATGCTCGCTTCGCACAACGGAGGTGCCACCTCCAATTCTTCTTGACCAGAAGGAACTGCCACCATGGACTCCTGACACCTGGGAGTCAGAAGGCACACGCACCACGACGCTGGAAGGCCCCACACGCATCTGGCATGGATGATTGCAGCAAACAGGCATGGTCAGTCAGTTAGGAGAAGGAAGCAGACCTATCCATGCAAAGCACGTTTGAATTCTAACAAAAGAAGACTACAGACCCCTACAGCCACGCACTAAGGTGAGGCAGAGGACCCTGTCAGGGGAAAGTGTAGCCCTGCCATGGCGACTGGCACATCCACCCCCAGGCCCAGCACGCCGTCTAGACTTGCTGCAAATTTATCGATGTCCACGCTGCAAGCCCGCCCACAAGGTGGCTCCTCTGTCATGATACAGCCATTTGACCCATTTACTGATCCATCATCAGTTGGCCCCCGGTGGCAACTATGGATCCAAAAGTGAGAAATGGCGATGAAATGTAAGGACATCACTACTGCCAGGAAAATGAGATCGCACCTGTTGCTAAATGTGGGGGATGAAGTGCTTCGTATTTTCAACTCACTAACCATCGATGATGGCCAGGACATTTACTAGCAAGCGAAGGACGCCTTGATGGCCCATTTCCTCCCACAACTCAATCCTGATTACGAAACTTTTATATTTTGTACTACTATTCAAGCAGAGGAGGAGACTTTAGATGCCTACCACACCCGACTCAGAAAACTGGCGATATCCTGCGAGTTTACAGACGTCGAGAGAGAAATTCGGAGACAGCTCATCAACGGCATCCAATCAGAGAAACTGAGGAGGATGGTACTGAGTGAAAGAGGAATTTCACTAACAGGCATTCTTGAATTGGGTCACCAGAGAGAGCTGGCACACGGCAGAGCAGCCCACATGGGCACTACGCTTCAAAAATTACAGCCCGCCCTCACGACGGCCATGGTAGCCCAAGTCACCAATCGACAATCAACGAGGGATGAGTCTGGTGCAAATTACACGAATGCCAGATGGCAGCCACGAATCCCGGGGGCCCATGGAGTGCGGATGGTGTGGTGGACCGCGACATGGACGAAGGAACTGCGTAGGAGATGCGGCGCATGTGGCAGGAAAGACCACTATGCCAAAGTGTGCCGGTCGTCAACCGCCCAACAACCCACACCACAGAATGCCCAAGAGAAGAGTGGGGGCAAGAAGAAGAAGCAGGTTAGTGCCTGACGAGTGGAGACAGCAAACTCCTCGACTGAGGAAGAAGGGGATGACACGACCGGAGCCCACCAGGAGCCTGTCAAGGAACAGTGGAAAAAAGGGAGAAAAGTATATCTGGTGTCAGCCCTCAATCATAGACATGCCACGCCTAGGAAAGGACTCAGGAGGCGCAAGTGCCAGGTCACGATCCAAAACCAGCAAATTTGGATGACCATAGACACGGGGGCATTCATGAATGTCATGCCCATGAGCACCTTTCGATGCTACAGCCAAAACCGAACCTGAAGGACACGGACACTCTGCTGTTCGCATACGGGTGCAAGAATCCATTACTCGTGGTTTGCAGATTCCGCACGACCCTTAGCCATGGCGAGACCGTGCTACCATCCAAGATCTATGTGGTAGATGCGGGAATCGCATGTCTCCTGAGTGGCGATGCAGCAGAAGACCTGGGCCTAGTAACCTTCATCTGTGAAATAAAGGACTCACAAGAAGTTGAAAGGCTCCTAGCAAAATATCCCAATATGCAGAGAGGCATAGGATGCTTGAAAGGAAAGTCAATCAGATGCCACATTGACGAGTCGGTCCAGCCAAAAGCCGTAAGACACAGGAGGACACCATTCCACATGAGGGAACAAGTGGAACAAGAACTCAGAGCGCTGGAGAAAGCAGGAATAATAGAAGAAGTAACAGGACCCACGCCATGGGGTTCCCCGATGGTTGTCACAGACAAACCAAAACAGCCTGGCAAAGTCCGAATCTGTATAGACATGCGTCTACCAAATGCCGCCATCAAGCGGGAGCGCCACATTACACCGACACTAGACGAAATTGTGGCCGACCTAACGGGGTCAAATACCTTCTCTAAGGTCGATCTAAAAGCAGGATACCATCAGCTGAAATTGCATAGGGAATCCCGATACATCACCACTTTTTCAACCCACATTGGCTTGCGAAGGTACAAGTGCCTATGTTTTGGGATCTCTTCAGCTGCCGAGGTTTTTCAACAGACGATTCAAGAGGTCATCAGGGGCATATCTGGTGTCCTAAATGTGAGTGACAACATTCTGATCCACCCCAACGACGGAGAAGAGCACCTGAAGAGGCTGCACATGCTCTTTGGCAGACGGGACGGAGCGGGCCTAACCATTCACAAGGAGAAATGTGAATTCCTCAAGACCGAAATATCCTTTTTTGGCTACACGTTCAGCAGTACCGGCATCTCACCAGACCCCCAGAAGGTCGCAGATATTCAGGCTGCAAGCCCACCCATCACGCCGACTGAGGTGTGGAGTTTTCTGGGGATGGCCACGTACTGTTGGAGGTTCATTCGGAACCTGGCCACACTGTCAGAACCTCTTTGTGAACTTACCAAGGTCAACACAAAGTAGTAATGGGGGCAAATGTGCCAGGAAGCTTTTGAGAACATCAAAGAGTCACTATCAACAGACACCAAAATGGCATACTGTGGCACCACGCTCCCAACGGAGCTGTATGTGGATGCCAGCCCGGTAGATTTGGGAGCCATCCTCACACAGGTGATGAAGGAGGGTGATCAAACACCTATTGCATACGCGTCCAGAGCTCTCACGATGACAGAACAACCGTATTCCCACATTGAGAAGGAGCGATAGCCATATTATGGGGGTGTCGCCACTTCCATCTCTACCTGTATGGCAGAAGGTTCACAACAAATACAGACCACAAACCTCTACTCCCCATCTTCATGGGCACATCCTCAAACCCGCCGGCCCGAATTGTAAAATGGCTAGTGCACCTCCAGCAATACAACCTTGAACTGGCCTATCAGCCGGGAAGTGGGAATCCGTCAAATTTCCTCTCTAGGCACCCTCGGGCGGCGACTCCGCAGGAAGTACAGGTAGCAGAGGAGACAGAGGAACATATCTGTCAGGTGGTGCACACCATGAGACCGAAGGCCGTCAGTATCGACGACATCGCAGAAGAAACGCACAAGGACCCGTGCTGCAACCTGATCAAGGACACTGTTATATCAGGGGAATGGAGATCCTTTATGAAGAACACCCAAAACAGGACAACGGAAGCAAAGACGTTCCTCACAGGGATGTTCACCATACGGCAGGATCTGTCGATCACGGAACAGGGACTGCTACTGAGGGGAAATCGAATCATCATCCCACCAAGCCTCTAGGACAGAATAGATGCACTGGATCATGAGGGCCACCAGGGAATGGCATGGACAAAAGCTTGTATCCGGCATCGAGTGTGGTTCCCACAGATAGACGAGAAAGTTGAGGAGCTGATAAACACCTGTCTACCATGCCAGATCACCGGAGCTCCCCCGGACCCAGAGCCAATTCAGTCAGCAGTGCGAGGACTCGGTAGGTGGGATGCGATAAGCATCAAGTTCTGCAAACTGCGAGAAGGCCTCTAACTCCTAGTGGCCATTGATGACCACTCATGATACCCCGAAGTTGAGGTGGTAAACTCCACTGCAGCGGAAGTGGTCATCCCTGCAATGGAGAAGATGTTTGCGACACATGGACTGCCCACAAGAATCAAGAGTGAAAAGGGCTCACCCTTCCAAGGGGAAGAGTTCAAACAATACCTGCAAGAACTGAACATACGTTACCACCACGTCATGCCAAGGTGGGCACAGGCAAATGGGGTCATCGAACGTTTCATGAGGACACTCAACAAGGTCCTGAGGCTATCAAGAGCAAAAGCTAGCCCTTGGCAAGTCGACCTGTATCGATTCTTGCGTAACTATAGGGTCACCCCTCACAGCACGACCATCGTACCCTCGGTAGACCTGATGTTTGGTACAGTCATAAAGCCACCTATACCGCACCACCCCAGCAGAAGCCCGGACACGATTGACGACGAATTAACAGAAGAGAAGAGGAAGGGAGCCAATGCGCACATGAGTGCCAAGAGAAGGGTGAAACAATCCAACCACCGGGTGGGGGACCAAGTGGTCATGCTACGGAACCCGACGAAATCCAAATTGGACTCTCGCTATGATGCTGTCCCATGGACGGTCAGCAAGAGACAAGGAACCATGATAACCGTACAAAGAGGACACTGCCAAGTGACACGAAATGCGTCATGGTTTAAGGCCGTGCCAGGAAACCTATGGACTGAGGGGGAATGCCCCCAAGAAGACGCTGGCCACCTGTCGAATAATGAAGAACCGGAGCACCCGCAAGGCGGAGAAGAAGCAGATGACCGAACGTGGGAGCTGTGGAATGAACCAGAGATGGGTGAGCCGGACACGGAAGGTGAGACTGTGGTTCCCAGTTCCAGGGGTGGGGGATATTCCAGGCCGCCAGCTCGGCTCAGAGACTATGTGTGGTGAAACCCCCCTGGAGAACTCTATGAGGGGAGCCACCCCCCCCCCAGTTGAAGTAGAGTATTGAAAATGTATGTGACATGTGTTTTGTTAAATTTGAGTCAAGTTAAAATAAAGGAGGAATGTTGTATCCGCCCTGCGTCCTGCAACGCGGTGATGCAGGGAGACTGAATAAAAGCCCCCCCCCCGCGAGGAGGAGGCAGTTCCGGGGTATCTCAACCTGATACGTGCGTGTGTGTCTTATTAGCTCCTGCCGGAGCTGCGCAGCAGAGGCCTACCTCGGCGGCCTTGAACGTTCTGTCCCCGGGCCCCGTGGTGCCGCAGACAGAACGTAACAGCCATTCTCCTGTCTTTTGCGCATGATATTTGAATTTGCTTGAATCTTATTAGGGGTATTTTGTATCAGCAGCTCACCTTGTGAGATGTTATGCCCTTTATACATGGGCATCGGCATTACTGACAAGGGCCTAATTCACAGAAGCCTTTTATAATGGTGCAATCCATTGGAAAACGTTAATGTGTCAACATTTCTCCCGCCATATTATATGGGAGACGCTGGCAGCAATGTATTTTGATACATGAAGTTCTTTGTTTTCCAGTGCGTTTTCCACCTCATACTGGTTCTTACTCTGTCGACAAGTGCAGTTTGTTGATATCCAGTGTGTGCTAAGATTTGGTGTTCTGTATTCACAGGTCACTTTGGGACTTGTGTGCAGTTTTGAAATTTCGGGACTGCAGACGTTATGCTACCTTCTGGCATGCAGTTTGGCATTGGAACACTTGTGTATAGGCGCGTTATAAATGCCATATCATATCATACAGCTATCGGGTGCCGTTTATGTTCAAGGAGGATAGAATCGGAGGTATGCCCGGTTTTTAGATCTGACCTAAGGAGGAAGGCGTGGGGGGCCTGCTGATGGATTTAGGACATTGACCAGGATTGCCCCTTTTGAATTATATACAAATTGTATGTTGCAGATTAACTCCAACCTCAGTATATGCTGTAGCGATGTATGTGCTACTGAAGAATATAATCCTCCTGAATTAATACAAGACCTATGTTGCACATCAGCTGGAATGTCACTTAATTGTATCCCAGAACTTCATTACTTTTTCATGGAATGTCTGTGTTTCAATGTTTGGTTTTATTCTATCTTATTACAGCACTAAAATAAATATGTTGTTAAAATCCTTTTGTTTTTTAGTCCTGATGAAGACTGCTTGCTATGTGAGTGATTCATTTATCTGCCTAGTCGAAACTAGCAGTAAGGAAGGTCTTGATAACTTGGAAAGTGTACAACATGACAGTCCTGATTTTAAATAATAGGATGGTCCCTAAATCGTTGTACTGAAATGACCTCGGTTAGTAGTCCATGTATTAGATTATGTTCAATTGGTGAATAATTTACTTTATCACCATATATTGGATCGTTTTGGACCATGTATTAAATCATATTTAACCAGTGAATAAGTCATAGATTCACTAATAACGAAATTGATTGTTTGGTTTACGCATCTTTTTTGCGAAGTGATTTTATCATTTATATTTGGTAATTGTGGGGTCTATTCTTCTGTAGTCTCACAGAAGTCCCATTGACCCCACTTCTCTCTACAGAGCACCAGGTTTCATTGAGTTTGATTCAGTGCATATGTGCATAGATTTGGTTGTTTTTTAGATTATGTGCTTTTCTACATCTTGATGGATTGATTTAGTAACCCGTTGATGTCTTTAACTGTATGTTTTGTATTATGATTACAATTATATATGTTTTTTTTTTGTTGTGATCTGTTCTGGGAATCAATTTGGTGCCTTTCCCTGTGATGGCTATAATAATCAGTTTTGTATATTTGTTTGTTGATCTGTCCCATGCAACACCAGTCATGTACATTTCATGATGCATTTTACACCAGGTATCAATCGGCTATGGTGTTCCCCTGCCTTTTTGGTTAGATATTGTTAGTGCACACCATATGTAGAGGTATCTTCAAAAGGAGAGTTTTGTTGAAATATCTATCATACGCAATAAACATGATTCTCAAACACTTGAAAACTTCCTTACTAAAAGCATTTAATTTGGGGGCATCAGAGTTCAAATGAACATGATTCTGATGTTCCTGGGATGCAGAGAAGCTAAGATGCCAAATTCATTCTAGAATGTGTGAACGCATCATGAAGTAAGACACAGACAACAGATTAACTTTTTCTAAAATCAAGGATGTATTTCTAATTTTTAGCATAGGCCTAACTTGTCCTATGCTAAGGTGGGATTTCCCTACCTTAATAAACTAATGATAATCTGTGTGTCAAGCGCGGGTCCATGGCTGCGCAGCGACCTCGGAAATCGCCCAATAACAGACTATGATCCTGCGGTAAGATTCGGTCTAGCAGCCCTTTCATGTCGAGTAAATGGAGGTTGCCATGGAGATTGACAACAAAGACATTCCTCCCGAGTCATGTGAGGAATCGGCGTACGCTGCGACGGCCTTTCCATGTTTGTCTCCACCCTCCCAGGAAGTTAGTCATCCCTTCCTGTGCTCCAGTGCTTCTAATTGAAGTTGTTTCCGTTCTGTTCCTCTGACGAACTACTTTTCGTCCTTGCTTGAGACTTACTTGTGGATATCCGGCTTTCCACTCCTGCTTCGCTTTTGGACCTGAACTTGCCTCTAAATTCTGCTAAAGTGCTACCTTTCTGGTAACTGACCTCGGACTGCCTTGACCTGTTATCTCTCTCCGATTCCATCACGTCGCTTACGGGTGTAGGACTCCTCTCCTACTCCAGACTGCTTCCTTCTAAACTCTGCTTCCCGTATCTTCCGGCATCCTGCAGGAGGGCAGCATCGCCTTTTGACACTTTCGGCGCTTCACTGTCCTTTTGCAACTTTAACTCTTCATGCTGCGGTAAGCTATCTGAGTCATTTCTGGGAACAAAGTCTATTTCTGCTCTCTCACCTGACTCCCTCATACCAGTGCTCCCAAACTACCTGTACCATAACGCCTTGCAACTACCAACTTTGGAGTACCTTTCTTCATATTATTGTTTTACATCAGTACAGTGAACTTTCTCCAGTTACGAACTGCTCAAACCCTTGGAAATTCTAGTGCACATTGAATGCTCTGCTGATCAGTGCACCATCTCGTCACCAGTGCGTCCCTCATGCCACCGGGGTAGTATCCTACACTAACCTTCCAGTTTGTTATTTTCTCCCTCCATTGTTACCCCTTGGTTGGCCTTGACCTATGTTCTGGTGGTAAGAATTGAACCCTGACTGGGAGTGGGGTGGTATTAGCGGTTCTTCAATCTATCCAATACTCATTACCCATTGTTTCTTTAGGTTTTGGAATCCTGTCCTTAGCAAGACAATAACAAGGTACTTGTTCCGCTCTCTAGTGAGTTTGCATGTGTTTATTGGTGTTCGAGCCATTAACGCTTGTTATTTCTTTTTCAGCATTGGTGTAAGCGGTGCGAGTGTTCCCTGCTCTTTTGTGGGATCAACTCCTCTGTCTGTCTTTTTATAACAGCAGAGGGGTGTGTCATAAAAAAGAGTTTCCCTCAAGTTGAGGAGGCTTGTATTCTGGGAGGTCGTTTTCGAATCAAGCTCATCGTCAGTTCTGACTTTGTGGCTTTGTCTACCTCTGAGACGACATCGCCCCTAGCAGTAGAGGTGCGGTGAGTAACACAGTGTCATTAAGTTCAACTCAAAAGTCCATCTGTGTTTGGCCACCAGGGGGCGCACGGATGGCCAGCTTCTCCGTGTGAGCTCCGCACTAAGGTCCGACAAAGTGGAATGAGCCCCCACCACAGCACCCCCCCCCGAGCTGGAAAACGATTGAATTGGATGTCGGAAGGTGCATGCCACCCCCTGAAGAAAACCCAACGAAAATCAGTGTTGGCTTCACTGAGAACTCGCCATTAGAAATTTCACAGGGAACCTGCGCAACAGGCCTGCATGGCAGAGCCCTTCTGTAACACGGACTATACCAAAACTTTCTACGCAACGACAATGTACGCAGCTAGCAGCAGGGCGCCCACGACCCCGGCTTGGTAAAGCCCCTGAATGAAGTCTGAAGCCGCCGTGGTCCCATACAACGGACCTGATAAGCCCGCACCGGGAGGAAACAACGGTTCGTAATCATACGCGATCATCCGCCACAGCCAAAAGACTGCCGCGGCAAGACACACCCACGGTACCATCTCCTTCGTACCTCTGGTGGACAAGAGCCCGCCGGAAGGTCGCAGACTCATGGGGTCTTCCCCGCTGGAGCAGCCTCTCCTCTAGTTACTCTCCCATTACAATGACCACCTCCGCGGCGAGTCTCAGTCCCGCCAACCAAATCATCCATCGGCTGGGCACGTCCACAGTTGAAAGCTCAGCCCCATAGGAAGTGGGACATCGGCGCTGTACAGACACATGGTGAGTTCCAGCTGCAGGTCCTCCTTTGGCTTACTGCATGAATGTTGATCGCCCCTGTAGGCCCAGGTGCAGGCATTAGACCCGCCAAAAAACCTGTACTGGATGCTCAAACCCAACGGTCAATCGACGACGAATACCGCCCTAAGCCCACAGCGAAGCACACAAGAACAACATCCTTCTGGCCACTGAACAATAACGCCTTAATCTCTACGCCAAGGTAGTGCCTGACACAGACCCCGAGGCTCTATCAAACAGTTGTAGGTCCATGGGTTGGGCCCCCCGTGTCTGGGGCGTGTGCTCTCCTCGGACGCAACCTGTCCTTCGCCAATTCAACTACTCAACCTGGAGACATTCCCCTTTACCTATGTACGCTAAGCAAAAACTGGTGAAATACAAGTTTTCCTTGACACCAGACACGCATCAAACATCAAAAAGTACAAATATGGCATCGAAAGGACCAGAAGCAGCTTCGACTAAAGCAGACATTGCTGATTTACTCAGTAAAATGAGGGGCATGAGAGCAGACATTGGGAATAAAATCGAAAAAATCACAAATAGAATAGACAAAATGGAGGAGAGGCTCGAGGAAGTTGAACATAATCAATCCTCATCAAGTACGATGGAGATGCAAATAGACCAGCGACTCGTGGAGATTGAAAACAAGGAGGAAGAGATTTGCCTGAAGGTTGATGATTTGGAAAATAGAGAGCGCAGCAATAACATATGTATATTTGGTATTGAAGAAAATGAAGGGGAATCCAAGCAACACCTAAAGAAAACCCTACATGACATTCCGAAGCTGCTTTTTAAGGATTAAGCGGTGGATGAACCTAAAATCGATCGGATCCACAGAGCTGGGGGCAGGCCAAGCAGCCCGAGAATGGTAATAGCTCGATTCCATAACTACGCAGACAGAGCTCGAATCTTGGAGAAAGCCAGGCTCATGCCGCAAATCACCTTAGGAGAAGCGAACATCACCATCTATCAAGATTTATCCTCCCTCAGGCTGGCACTGAGGAGAAAGTGTCTACCGATCACCACATTTCTCAAGGACAAAGGCACAAGATACCGTTGGGGCTACCCATTCTCGCTCACATTTGAATGGGAAGGAACGAAGATCAAATTGATTTCTGAGAGAGACATCTCCAACTGCACAGCAGACTTATTGGGCGCCCAGGCAGAGGGGGCAGCCTCCGGCGAGCAGAGAAATGAGGACAGAGAATGGCGTATTAAAGGCCCCCGGCTGAGGAAGATACAAGGATCCAGGAAGTTCAGGAGGATGAATGCCTTCCCGGACACGGAACACTGACTCCTCTATTAACAATTACTCTCCCTAGAGTGAGACACCAAAGGATGGAAGCTAAACGAGGTCACAACGAAGTGAAAGGTGACCAACGACTAACAGTCAACCATTAAAGAACGGCAGTAGATCTCGCTGAATACAGGTACTGCCTGGGAAAAGGGGGGAGACATGGCAGACTTGCAACACGCCCAAACATGATTCTCATTTTGGAGGTGTAAGGTACTTGGGCGAGGTGATGTGTATAACCTCCCTCATGCAATCGTATGACTGGGGGCTCAAAGTTAACTTGTTTGTTATATAGGCAGGACCGCTTGTTGTGCGGTCCACACTGGTGGTCCGATAGCGACTGGGTGATGTTAACTCGGCCGGATCGGACGCCGCATGGGGTGGGGTATGGGGGAGCATGGCATTGAGTCAACTCAATGTGGAGGGGGAGGGGGAGTGGGTGCGGCAAGGGAAAGAAGATGAACCTTTATTTGTATTATCCGTTGTGCGCGCAGAACGCACACTCACAACCATCAGGTAATTTATGGCGTATTCCATTAGCAGAAAACCAGGTGAATGGTTCTACTGGTCAACAGAGGCACTAACACAGGCACGCTTGTCATCCAAACAGACACCAAATACTCACAATGTCGAGCACACTTAACAACAACAAACTGCGCATATGCACACTCAGTGTAAAGGGCCTAAACTCCCCCACGAAACGATCCATGATGGCCAGAGAATTCAAAAATAGCACTTACCGAGATGCAGCTGCAGCTTTTCTGCCTGTAGTCTCCGGTCCCCGTCCTCCGCGTACAGCACCAATGAAGGAAAAGCCACCCAGTGGTAGCTTTTGTTTACTACAGCTGGCTGGCTTTTCCTTCATTAGTGCCGCAAAAGCCAAAACGAGCACAACGGCGGGCATCCATTTCACAAAATGGATGCCCCCATGTGCTTTCTTTGAGCTTTAATTGCTCAAAATGTTACATAGGGACTTCAAAAAAAATAAATGCCAATCGTTTTTTTTAAATATTGCCTATCTATTTTTGAAATAAAAAGTTTTGGGCGAACAATTCCTTTAAGCGTTCAAAAACAGGAAAGGCACCAGGGGAAGATGGATTCACCCCAGGCTTCTTCAAATCATTCTCCACGCTCCTCGCCCCCTTCCTAACAACCCTATTTAATGATATATTCGAGAATGGCCGTGCACCCCCGTGGACCCTCCTGCCCCTTGATGCTGAGAAGGCTTTCGATAGGGTTGCCTGGACTTCCTGGAGAGGGTCGTGGAGATAGGGATAGGCCCGAGACTCCGTCTCGCCATAAAGGCAATATACACATGCCCGCAGACGTTGGTAACCGTAAATGGCGGCTACTCCAGATGGTTCACGTTGGAAAGAGGGACAAGGCATGGCTGCCCGCGATGCGCAATACTGTTTGTTCTCTCCCTCGAACCACTAGCACAGAAACTGAGGCTTGATGATAGGGTCAGAGGCATTAAGGTAGGAGACAAAGAATACAAACTTGGTCTTTTCGCCGATGATATACTTCTGCACCTTACCGATCCCCTTGATTCAGTTCCAGCAGCACTAAATATAATTGAAGAACATGGTCAATTAGCGGGCCTCAAAATCAATAATGGAAAATCAATCCTCTTCCCAATCGACAAAAATAGAGATGGCGAGGTGGATAGGTTTACTCCCCTAGGAATGAAGGTCAGCCTCACCACACTTAGATATTTGGGCATCAACGTCACCCGAGAACCTGACACTCTGTACCAGGCTAACTTCCCTCCCCTGTCACTAGCATTGCAGAAAGACATGGAAAGATGGGCCAAACTCACGATCTCTTGGCTGGGCCGCCTAAATGCTATCAAAATGGTAATCCTCCTCAAAATACTGTACTTATTCCAGATGCTCCCCATTAAAGTGCCCAAAGAATACTTCACCGCCACCAGGAAATCAATAATGACTTTCCTATGGCAAAACAAGAAACCCAGGGTCCCTAGATCTCTTCTTCATCTTAGGAAAGATAATGCAGGGGTGGGCCTCCAGTACCTAGAAATGTACTATAGGGCAGCTCAACTACGAGTGTTAATTCCACATCTGAGACAGAAACAGATTTGCAATGGATAGCTTTAGATAATTTCTACCTCTGCCCATACACTGTAGGGGAGTGGCTGTGGGTCCCTGGCCCCCAATTACGAAATAGCATTAAAAATCACCCAATTCTTGGCACCATATGGGCGATATGGAAACCAGGCAAAGACATGAAAGGGGTCACGTCATGGCCCTCTCCATTGGGACACCTATAGGTACCAGGGATTTGTGATGACATACCTGAACCACTGAGCTATCAGTCCTGGTGTGAGGCTGGGCTAGAGAGAGCCGGGCAATTATGGAGAACAAGACCTTTATAAGCATCCAAGAACTCGAAGAAGCACTTGCCATAGGCCCATTATCGGTATTTCAATACTTAAAACTGAAAGGCGTAATGACACAGGAGATATGGAAAGATCACTTGCAAAGAGACCTTACTCCCTTTGAAAAAAAAAATTAAGACACATGCTCAGGCTCCAGAGGCCTAATAAGCGCAATCTACACAGCATTAAAAGAGATCCACACAGCCCCCTCAACCACACTAAAGAACTGATGGGAAACGGACTTAGGTAGACAGCTCTCACAAGAGCTATGGATGCGAATGTGTAGGCAAACTGCAAAATCCTCGATCTCTTGCCAATATAAGCTGCATGCACTCAAATTGTTATACAGATGGCGATACGACCCGTTAAGACTTGCCAAAATGTATCAAGATGTAAGCCCACATTTTTGGAGGGGCTGTGGTAATAAGGCAGACAATAGGCACATGTGGTGGGGATGCAGTGCGGTGCAAGCATACTGGGACGAAGTTCTCAGTTGGATCAAATAATTAAATGAGGAGGGGAGGGGAAAACACCCTTTACTGGTTCTATTCAGCCTAATTGAAGACGAAGAGACAATCCTTAAAGCTTTAACTGGGATTACAGTTATCCGCAAGGGCCTGCCTCACGATGTCCTGGAAAAGACCAACCCTTCCCACCAAAACTGAATGGATAAGCGTTGCCCGCAATATCTTTAGAATGGAAAGTCTCACAGCCGCCCTTCATGGAGACTGTACTTCTGTTGAAAACGAATGGTCTGAATTCCGTGCCAAATATATCACATGAACAAATGTGTGCATAATGTGCCAAAATGATCCAAAATATGCTCCTAACTTGCTGACTGTGCCTGTAAAGGTTGTCTGCTTTCTTACAAGCGCCCCTGTCTATTCAC
The DNA here is from genome assembly GCF_040938575.1 of Ambystoma mexicanum. Classification (NCBI taxonomy): domain Eukaryota; kingdom Metazoa; phylum Chordata; class Amphibia; order Caudata; family Ambystomatidae; genus Ambystoma; species Ambystoma mexicanum. The sequence continues at coordinate 437,577,623 of NC_090937.1, forward strand.
AAGGACAAGGTTCCGCCGAAGACCGAAATGCGAAGCAAGAGAAACATTCCCACTTCGCCAATGGACATACAGGAAGGGGAGGGGGGTCGGGTATTAAGTCATATATATTTCGATTTATATTTTGTAATATGCATGAGGCCACCTCAATCTTCATAATATGTTCTGAAGGTAATGTATGTATGAAAATGTTGAAGTCTTCTTTGTAAAATCAATAAAAATGGAATAAAAAAAAAAGTCCATCTGTCTCCAAAACCTATACTTGCCCCCACAACTAAAGATATACAATGTATAGGGATGTCAGCAACCAAAGAAACTGTGTTCAAAATATAGTTCTGAGCTTCTTCAAGTTCCTTGGCTTGCGGTTCGGCCCCTTCCCAATGATCAAAACAGTTCCACACCAAAGGCCTCAGGGTTCCCTTCCCAAGTTTAACACAGTTCCAAAAGGCCTTGGGGTTCCCTTCTCCAAGTTGAACACAGTTCCAAAAAGATCTTAGGGTTTCCTTCCCCAGGTTCAACATAGTTGAGTTTATGGCCCTTGGAACATGCATCTGTTGATGGATTGGATTACAACAGAATAATTCTGAGTCCAAATAACCGGATAAACTAAAGAAGATGGCATATTGCTTTTTGCTTAAGAGATTGGTTACATTCAGATCTTGCATGGTAAGGTAACAATCCTAGAGGTCAACACAGGGAAACAGATTACAGTCTTATCTTACATCATTTACAGATCTTCTGAAGCAGTGCTTGAAATATAGTGCAGCAGGTGAGTAAATTACGACATACAAGATGTACAGACAGTAATTCAGAGGTGTGATTGTAATCTACCTGTGATAACCCTATGCTAAGTGTAAGTTAGTTGCAGGCTTGGGTGAAAAGCCAAGTTTTAAGGCCTTTGCAGAAGGACCATAATGATGTGTCAGCGCTCAGTGGTAGGGGCATGGAGTTCCATAGTTTGGCAGCAAACACTCAGAAGCTAGAGCAGTCCGCTTTCTGTCATCTAAATCTGGCTATAGTGACTAGGCTGGTGTAGGTGGATCGGGTGGGCCTGTTATATTGGATTTTTGATATTTGATTGATTAGGCATGCTGGGGCACTGTTAGATAGGCATTCATGTGTGTGTCAGTGAGAGGATTTTGAGAGCCAGTGGATGTTACGTCTAGTTGACGGAATGCGTTCATGTTTGGGTATGTCGAGTGCTGCTCTGATCGCATTGTCTTGCACAACTTGTAATTTGCTAATGTTTCGGGCATTAGAACCTGCAAAAAGGGAGTTGCAGTAATGAATCCTGGATAGGACCAGTGCTCTTGCCAGCATGATGCAGTTGTCAGAGGATAAGAAGGGTCTGGTAGTATTGATTCGTTTGGCGGTGTAGGCTGCCGAGGAGACTATGGACCTCATTCCGGGTTTGGGGCTAACCATGGAGTAATTAGCTCCATGGTTGCCTCTGAAACCGTCCCAAATCCGGCATGGTGAATGGAGTAATTACCGGCCCATTCCAGGGTTGGAGGGACTGGTAATTCCCCATTCACCTTTTGCCCTTCCCCATTCTCATTTCTGCCCCATAGGGCTCAATGGGAATGGGGAAGGAGGTAATTACGGCACCGTAAATTACGGTACCGTAATTACCTCCGAAGTACCTTTGCGGGTCCCGTACTTAACTCCAGCTAAAAGCAGGACGTAAGGAAGGACCCGCAAAGGGACCTCGGAATACGGAGGTAAGGGATTACCGGCATCGGCACCCTTACCGGTGCCGGTAATTCCTTACCTCAAACCTCGGAATGACCCCCTATAGCATTAACTTGCCTTTTTAAGGTAAGTGCTGAGTCAATGTAGACACCTACAGTTTTTATCTCCTTGGCAACATACATGATGTTGCTGTCAATGTTAAAGGATTTGTAGAGTTGGGGTAGTTTGCTCAGTTTAGGTTGCCTACCTATAAAAAGCGGGGTACATTTACCAGCCCCAGCAGAACTCCCCTGCATCACCAAACTGCATGTTAGTAGTTACAAAAATAATGGCTGCGCTGTGGCTCCGCTGTGGCTGCGATATGGCTGCTGAGCACATATACCCTTGCATCAAAACTGCATTTTAGCAGTTACAGAAATAATGGCTGCGCTGTGTCTACTGAGCACATATAGGGCGAGATGGAGCACAGACACCCCGAGAATGGCTGCCTTTTGTTTTCTCATGTTTACCCAACGAGAAGGATTCTAAGGCAGAATGGCTTTGCACTGCTATGCTGTCAGTTCAAAACTTCAAACTGAAAAAGAAAATGTTCTGTGTTTAAAATGACCTGGCACTGGTGCTATTTCTATCTTTAAACCTTGCACGGTTTGGTTCCAGTTAAACACAGCCATGCCCATCTATATTCAGAACGAACATCATCAAATGAAGGCTTTCCTGCCCAGAACGCTGCATTTTGTTTTCTCATGTGACCCCAAAGAGAAGGATTCCAAGGCAGAATGGCTCTGCACTGCTATGCTGTCGGCTCAAAACTTCAAACTGAAAAAGTAAATGTTCTGTGTTTAAAATGACCTGGCACTGGTGCTATTTCCGTCTTTAAACCTTACATAGTGTGGTTCCAGTTAAACACAGCCACGCCCATCTATATTCAGGACGAACATCATCAAATTAAGGCTTTCCTGCCCAGAACTGCATTGTTTATTAAGTAAAATCTGTGAAGAGCAGAGAAAGTCAAACCAGCAGTTCACTTTTGCAACAAATTAACCGACACAGCGCACTTCAAAAGAAAGCTTTTTCTCCGTGGCTATGTGTCAATTACAAAGAAAACTATTTCCAGCATCTTTCTCTACTCTGAAATTGACCTGATCTGTACAAGCTTTCATAAAATGAATGTCCAAGAAACTGCAGTTGTAAAATAAACCTAAGCTGAGAAGCACATGTGTAAATCCACTTTTGCAAAAGCTGTGAAAGGGTACTTTGCAAGCAATGTGAAATCATCTCAAATACTTGCACAGAAACAGTATTTTATGTGTGGGGATGGGGTTTGGTTTAAATATATAATATATTTATTTACAAAAGACTGGCTTTTTTGAAGGAAAGAGAAATAAAAATGTTTGAAAGCTGTTTGAAAGCAGCAGAACCAGTTTTGCCTGGGCAGGCACTTCACAGATATTCAGCCCCTTGGGAAAGGAAGCCCCTTTACAATTGTGAAAGGGCCAGAGGTGTGGGAACTAGCGGCCTCGTCAGACTGGCCGGCACTTCTGCTGCAAGGAATAAAGGACCAGAGGAAACTGCCCCTTTCACAAGGAAATGTGAATTCCTTTGACACATCTCCTCAGCTTCAACTGCCCAGGATCAAAGTGCACTATGGTAACCCTGTTGTTCAGAACTGACACAGAGGGGGCATTTGGCTGGGGGGTTGGAAAGACTGCCCACTTTTGGGATCAAAGACAGCCTATTTGAATCAAAAGACTTTTTACATTAAGACATTTATTTCAGTAATATGAATAAGCAGTAATGTGAAATTATGATGGGTTTAATGTGATTTTTGTAGCAACAAGATGAGATGATGTGGGTCTTCATAGCATGTGGGGGACGTGAACGGCATTGAAGTGGTATTTCTGGGGAAAGCGTACATAACACTGATATAAAATTGGATGGAAATATGCCTGACACTGTTAGGCTCATATGTAGCCATTTGTAGAATTTTTGGGGAAATGTTTTCCATACAATTGTGAAAGAGTGCCAGAAGGGCAAAGCAGCATCGTACAGACTTGGCGTTTGAACCAGTATACTCCATGTTAAATATGGTATTTGCCTATCTGATTTTTATAATGGTGACATTTGTAAATGTAATAGTTTTGATTCATAACTTATTTTGCCAAAAGTAACTGTGGTGCAACAAAGTACATCATAAAAACACCCACACTAAAACTGATGTCACTTCCCGGGGTTCAATCCTCCTGCAGGGGGGAGACAATATCCTCAGCCTGACCTATCCTTTTTTAGAGGTATGTCCAGGTTATTTCTGCCCACATAGTAAAAATCCCCTGATGACATCCTGCCTATAAAAGGCAGAAGCACAGAGAGAGAGGGGACATTCAAAATTCTGGATATCCAATATCCAGACCATCAGACATTCAACATTCCACATTCACCCTGCAAGACTCCAGACTCCAGAGCCAGGCCAGAGGTAGCTGATCCATAACCAGGCAGAACCTACTATCCAGGGAGAACCACTATCCAGAACTAAACCCTACAAAAATCCCAATAATTCAGGGGGAAAGGAGGAAAGTCTGCGGACCCCTTTGGGAGAATCCAGTGACCAGACCTGTCTTTGCCAAGATGATGCACTCCGCTGTCCACTGTGACCAGACCCCAGTTGCCCTGCTGTTCCCTTAAAGCATAGCCTCGCCACTGCGCAGTGACCAGACCCTTATCACACTGTCCATAGATCCAGTTAACTGTCCAAACTACCCAATTCAAGTGCATGTTGTAGGTATCACCCTCCCCAGAGCCAAAAAGCTACATAAACCGCTCTGTTACTTTGCATTCTGTCCAACCCTATTGAAAATCCTATAAGTACCCTATTTAATTCTTAAAGTGTCAGAATCCTTTGTGTCTCAAGTCTTTAGAAAAATCTGTGTTAGTCTCCATGTGATAGTGTAATTATTTCCGAATCATTTCAGTCCCTTGTGTAAGTCCTTAGTACTATTTTGAACTAATTAAATAATTTTCCATAGAGATTAACGTGGCGTGAATAGGTTAACCTTGCAAATTAACCTCCTTAAGTACCGTGTCTTTCTTTAAATATCTAGCCACTAAAATATAGTTGCAGTAGAAAAAATCATTTTGCTAATAAAACTGAGTTTGCCCATGAAAGCATTTCCCTTTTGAAAACCGACTTTCCTTTCATATAAAGAATCCCATACTGTCACCCATCAGGAGTCACCCTTTCACTTTAATATCATACCTGTTATGTGCCCTTGTATTTCATCAGTAAAACCAATTCTCGATTCTGACTGTTTAGCTCATTTCTGAAGTTGTTTGCTTGTTTTAAACCCGTGAAATTGCAATTCTGCCACGTGTGATTTTTGCTGCACTGTTTCCTTCCCTAAGTTGTTTTTCTCACTTGTATGCATGTTGTTTAGTACCTTGCCTTGTAGCTTGTAAGTTTTCTTGCTTCTTTAGTACAGCCACACCAATTTCTGTCTTATCCATTCAGCCGCACATGTAAAATAACTATTCAGTAATTCAGAGTGCCATTTTTCTCATTTTTCAAGGTTTCCCAATCTGATTTTGGCCTCCCATTCAGGGGTGGTAGGTCAGATTTTTAATCAGATTTTTTGCCTATTGTACCTAACTCTTTGCTACTCCTCTCCACCCACACATAACTTGGTAAACAGGGATTTGGGGGAGTGTTGCAGGGGGTCTACATAACCGTTGGGACATTTAAAAGTATTGCCAAAAAGTAATTTCGCTTTCATTAATTTTGCATTGATGTGTTTGAGGTTAGAAAGTTCAATTAAGGGTATCCTATCATTTTGCTGTGTAATTATCAACACACTGGTGATTGCTGTTCTATATTGAACCTGTTTGATTTTGAAAAATAAATCAATATTTCATTATTACACACCGGCCATCATGAACCATCATGGTCCATTGCGACACGGGGTGTACATAAAGGGTTGTGTGAGACGGGTTGGATGCCTCCTCAAAGCTGAATCTGAAATAAATAAACTTGAAAGTGTTTTTATTGTGTGCCACATCTCTGGCCAGTGGAAAGTGTCCTGGTCTGGAGTGTGCTGTATCTTTAAATCAGTGACAGATGAATAATTCAGTTTTCTCATCATTCGTTTTACGCCCTCCATGTTTGGATGGTGAGGTAGATTTTGTTTAGTATGTTCGAGACGATGTTATATGATTCCGTGATTCCGTGATTCCGTGATAGGGGACCCAAGAGACTGGGCTGGGTCGGCTGCTGAGGACGTGGAGAAGACTCTCATCATGTGGTTAGAGAGAAAAGATTCAATCCACTCTATGGCTTTAGGTGAGAACTGAGCAGCTGTTGCCAGTTGTTGGCATAGGATTTTGTGGGTAACCAAATCAAATGCTGCAGATAAGTCAATCAGAAGGAGGATCGCTAGGTCCCCTTTGTGCTTGATTTGGTCCATTTGGATTTTGAGGTCCAAAAGTGCTGTTTCCGTACCGTGGCCCGGGCGGAAGGCATACTCTCTGAGGCCTAAGAGGTTGTTGGATTCCAAGAATTTTTGTATCTGTAGGTAAGCTACTCGGTCCAGTATTTTCAGGAGAAATTGAAACGTGGTGATGGGTCGAAAGTTATTGGGGATGTTAGGATCCAACATCGGTTTTTTAAGCAGTGCTGAGTACCCAAGCTTCTTTTAGATCGTCAGGCATTTTTCTGGAGGCAAATGAGCTGTTGATCAGGGCAGTAATGAAAGGCGCTAGCCCATTGACACAGTCCTTAATGAGGGTGGCAGGACAGATGTCTTCCTGACATCTTGAGGGCTTCAATCCTTTGATGATTTTGATGGTTTCTGTGGTGGTCAGGGGCGTGCATTCAAATGAGTGTGCGACTTGCTGCGAAGTAGTAGGTGCGCCTACTGGAGAGGTGTCATGGTTAAGTTTGGTTTTCTTAGCTTCAATTTTGTTTTGGAGAAGGGTGATTTTATTGGCAAGGGCATTTTGGACGTTAGAGCACCACTGCTGATCCTTAATGCAGTGATCAGGATATGGGGCAGGCGATTCCAGCTCGCAAATTATAGCGAAAAGTTCCATAGAGCTAGATTGGGCATTCTCAATTCTCTGGTTGTAAGAGTTCCCTTTAGCTTTGATAGTTGCTTCCTTGTATTCACTAGATAGGGCATGGAAGTGTACCTTATTTGCGTTTGAGGGTATTTTTTTCCAATTGCATTCGGCTGATCTTTTAGCTGAGCGCAGGGTTTTCAGGTATGCAGAGCACCAAGGGTTAGCGCATGCTATTGGTTTTGTTTTCCAGACTTTTAATGGATCTATTTTGTTGATGGCCGCTATGATGGTTTGGTTGTAGATAGTAACCAAGGAGGTGAGATCAGAATTAAGGTAAGATTTGCTTGTTATTGGTAATAGGAGGAGCAGCATTTTATCTTGGCTGATGTTCCTCTGGCTTCTTGATGGCATTGTCGAAGTGAGTAGGCTAGGTTTGACATTGGATATTGCAGTAGAGAAGAGGATGATGTTGTGGTAAGACTATGGCCAGGGGGTGTTTGCTAGTATATTGGTGGCACAATTGATATCGGCTAGGCAATCCAAGGTTTGTCCTTTTTCGTGTGTTGGCAGGGAGATACGGTGAGTGAAGCCTTGAGCTTCCATCGTGTTGGCGAGGAGGCATGCTTGTGTGTCTGAGGGGTTGTTCATGCCTAGTTTGAAGTCACCCAGAATGATTATTTTCGAAAGAGGCTTTGGGTTGGATGCTAGAAGTGAGGTAATATCGTCTTCGAAAGAGGATAATGGGCCTGGAGGTCGGTAGACAATGTGGAGGGTGAGGGTGCAGGTGGACGTGAGAGAGATTTTCAGTGTGATTACTTCGCCAGATGGGAAAATGTGGTTTGTGGATGTTCTTACATTGATGTTGTTTTTTGCGAGGAGTGCCACGTGCCACTCCTCCCGCTTTAAAAGTAGTTCTGTCTTTCCTGTAAATGGTATACCCTTCCGGGATGGTCAAGGAGAGTGCTGGGCCCGATGGTGAGTGCAACCACATTTCAGTGATTGCGAGGATGTCTAGGTCATTGGTCTTAATGAGGTCTGCAATGTCTAGGGAGTGAGCAGGGAGAGATCTAGCATTGATGAGGGCTCCTTTCAAGTGTGTCGTGGTGTCAATATGGTCAGTGTCCTTAATGTCAGTTTTAGAAAGTTTCAGTTTTTTTTATTTTTCTTTGTGGTGTGAAGGTTAGCCCAAAGGGGTTTCAGCAACCCTCGAGGCGCTACTACATTTGAAAGCATGTTGATGATCGGAGGAGCAGAGTGTCTGGATTCCATGGGAAGATGCTTGGTTTCTGTAGTTGGAGGACAGGGTAGGCGATGAGCCCTTTTTGGAAGAGGGGTGTGCATGGGAAGCTAGGCATATGTTTCTCAGAGTGGCAGTGCATGGCATTGAGTGAGGAGAGGTGTGCGGTTTATTTTTCAGCTCAAGGTGCTCTGGGGTAATCCCATCAGGGGTGTGCGGTGGAATGAAATGGGGTAACTTCGGTTAGAAGTGAGTTGGTGAGTTGGAGGAATAGTGTGTGAATTAGGGAGTGAGGATGCCATTTGCAGTCTCTGTAGGCTGAGGGGGTGGGGAGTTCTGCTTCCGTTTAAGATTAATTGAAACTTGCTGGTTCCCACAGGAAGCAGTGAAAGGGTTAAGGGAAGTTCCATGCTGCACATACACCAGTCTCTTCTGGTTTAGAGTGTGAGACTAGACTTGACAGGTCTGAGGGGGCAGGGATAAGGGCCTAAGGCAAGTAGGCTGTAGTTGTGGGTCCTATTTACGAGGCTCACAGAGGGGGGCATGTGCAATGCGTAGATGTTGCTAGGTTCAGCAGCAGACTATAAGTTAATCAGCTAGAGTTATGCACTTCGGTCGGTGTTGCTAGGTTTAGGGTAGGGTACTACAGTGACAGGAGGACTTGTCAAACAAACACCGTCCTCTCCTCAAAGACATCCAGTGTCATCGGAAGAAGAAAGGACAGGACACATCACATCCATGCGATAGACTGGACAGCATGGTGAATGCTATCACCCTCCCGGACCAGTGAATGGCTGAGAACACTGATGCTACCAACCAGGGCTTTGCACTGATATCTGGCAATTTGAAGCATGTGGATGGGACACTTGTCCTATTGCAATCCTTGGCCAATGCAACTCTACGCTACCACCTCAATCAACCCCACAGATGAATCTGTCCCCTGCGCCCACCCCATAGGTCAATAGTATGGTATGGTATGACATGGTATTGTTTATTTATAATGCGCCTATACACATGCAAGTGTTTCAAAGTGCTCAAGGAGGGTGAGAACATGGGGAAAAACAACAGTCGCTCAGAGCCCTTGAAATTCTAAGACGATAGTAGTCTGCACAGGTAGAGTAAGTGCATAAAATACATTTAACAGTTGAGATGAGACAATCACAACCACAACCTCCAAGCCCAACTGGTAAGGGGAAGGAACCCAGACACAAATGCGAACGGTTGCTTATTGTTCACCAGTGTTGTGGAGGGGGAGGTTGAGGGGTGTGTGGGGCAGGGGGGAAGTTGAGGGGTGTACTTGGGAGGGGAGTGATACAGTGGGAGTGCATTAAGATGTGAACACCATGTGTGTTTAGTCATTATTTCAGGCTTAAATCATGGATCCTATGAGGGTGCTAGTGTAGCTGTTACAGCGTGAATTCATACTTGTTCACATTACCTGATACAGCACAATTCATGTACAGTATTGTCCCTTTTTCCTCAGTGGCCAAACACTCAGAAAAATGAAGCAACTAAACATTGTCTTGTGATCTGCCCTTCACTTGCATCCCATGCTGGCCACATGGGTGGGACTTCTTCATCATCATTATCATCATTGTCTTGTGGAATGATGACATCATGAGGCACTGTACATTTGTGGCTGTGCATTGCTACTTTAGGCTCTCTATGAACACACCACACCTTTAGAGGAGGACACATCAACTTATTGTGGCCATGTACGCAGGGAGGGTACTCTTGTCCAGTAACATCAAGTCATAGGTGGATCCAAGAAGCCTTGAGCAACAGTGTGTGATGGTTAAATCAGTGTCACGTGTAATGTCTACAGTCAGTGTATGCTGCTGCTTCCTGTACTCTTTCTCTGTTGCATGGGGGACACACAAGTGGCACATGTCTGCAGTTCAAGGCACCAATTTTACAAATGGTTGTCATCATAAAAGTGCCTTTTCATGGCATTTATGCCAATTTGCTTTGTTGGTAGGGACATTTGTTTCACTGTGTTGCTGCATGGTGTTGTAGGACAGCCAACACCTGCTTCAGTATTCTTGAAAATTTGGGCTGGTCCATGTCATGCACCATGCTAAAGGTGTGCGGATAGCGGCCCGCAGCAGGAAAATGAAGTACGACCACTAACTTTAGTAAAGGGGGCGATTGCAGTTTGTATGCCGATTAGTCTCTCTGGGTCATTTGGAATGTACTGCAGTAGATGGATTATGGTTACTCTGTCAAGACGTTAAGTCTTCAGGATTTGTTTTTCTGTAAGTGCCAATGAGGTTATTCTGTTGGCCACTCTCCACATTCGGTATTGTTCAGGTGCATTAAGGCATGGTTACTGTATTTGTGCATTTTGACATGCAGTAACTGACTGGTTCATGTACGGTGCGGAAAATAATCCTGTATTTCTTCCAGATACTGGGCCACATTATAAGTTTGCTGGTCCGGTAACAACGGTACCAGTAAGATTGCCGGAACTGTTCTTACCGGACCGGCAAACTACAAGTTATGCTCGCGGGTGCCTTCCCGCCCGTCAGGTCTGACCTGGCGGGCGTACCGGCACCCGCAAACAGAGCATGTCGGATGCACCGGCACCATTCACGAATGGTGCCGGTGCATCCGACCTCCCCATTCCCATTGAGCCCTGATGGGCTCAATGGGAATGGGGAGCATTTTATTCTGGCGCCCTCAAATGGGCAATTACCGGGTCCCGGTGGGGCCGTAATGACCCAGTAGTTGCACATTTGCGGGTGCCGGAAAAATGTGCACGTTTGACGGCAGCCTGCCGGTTTTATCGGCAAGGCTACTGCCAAACTTGTAATGAGGCCCACTGTATGTTTTACCATTACCGCCACACTCGTAATTAGGCCCTTTATGAATATAGCACTCTACATGCTGTGACAAATCAAGGGATTTGGTCCCTTCTCCCCAAGGGGGACCCTCCACTTGTGAGACTAGGGAGGTGAGGCCGCTCCCCAACACCCTGGGGGTCGAGGCATTTGGGACCTCACCAGGAGAGACTTCCCCTTAGCAGACAAGGTTTCCTGTTCATGTGAGGAACTCCAAAAACCACTGCACATAATGGCATACATGGGACTCTCTAAAATACCAAAGGCTTACAAGTTCCAAGACTTGAGTGACAAAAAGGCCAATCTATAAAATGATCAAGAAGAAAGAGAACGTATCCCTTTAAATACAAGTCTCCAATCAACTGAGACAAGTACGATGAATGGCATGTACCTGCAGAACAGTGTAGAGAGAGAAGAACACAGATGCAGGCAAGGGAGGCCCTCTTCCTGCGTAAAACCTGAAGGAGGCAGGCAAAAGCAAGCAGCGAAGCCTGAGACATTCAAGCTTGTGCGGATCTTAAGGGGGAGACGCCAAGCGTATCTCAGATGCCAGAAGCAGAAAGGGCTGGAGACCAATGCAAGATGGTGACATGCCCACAAAGGATATGTGGTGGGCAGGCAGCCCACAAACCAACGCTGATACCATCACGAGAACAAGGCAGCAACCGGACTGGTTACCTGGAGGAACCCCCGGGATGCCACAGGAATGTGAGAGAATATCAGGAAGAGGATGATGGCAACAGTGAGCCGACAGCGCGAGGAGTGAGAGAGAGAGAGGCTCCCTGACAGGTCCGGAACCCAGAGACGTTCCCCAACATTGTTGAAGGTAATTGGGATAATGGGAAGACCGGGAGGCCAAAAGGGGATCATTATACAGTTCAAGAAACTCATACCAGTACAAGTATTTATTTTATCTATTTATTTATTGTTTGCTTGTTAGGTGCTTATACAATAAGAATATACTGTTTCAATGCGCACACAGGGCAGGGAGGGAGGGTACATTACAACACATTATTAAGCGCTGTGGGGAAGAGGAAGAGGGATGAACCTACTCTTCCTTCTGAGTATTCAGAACGTGCAAGTGCAGAAAGGAAGAGGGATGAGGGGGTAAGTGCTGGGGAGTCTGAGCTCTTGGGAGAGCCATGGAGGAAGTGCTAGGAATGTTGAGTGCTACACGGCCAGAGCCATAGGAGGTGTAAGTGCGAGTCTTTAGAGCGGAGGATGTGCAGATGCAAAGTGCTGTCGATAGACAGGGGCTGGGAGTAATCGGTGAGGGAGGTCAATGCCCAGAAAATGCATAAGGTTCAAGGACACTGATTCAGCAACTGTGGGACTAGCAGAGGAGAGAAGGTCGGAAGGAGGAGGAAAAGAGGAAAGTGTTAAGGAGCTTCCAGAATTTGAGAAGGTCCTGCTCAAGGCACAGGGGGAGGCTATACCAAAGGAGGGAGCCCATAGAGGAAAGTGAGCAACACCTGCCCTCTTTTTAGCAAAACGTTTTACACACAAAGAGTTGGTACCAGTGGAGCAAAGATGTCTAATGGGAGAGTATTTAGTGCAATAGAGTTGAAGATAGTGGGGTCCCCCGGCCCAGAGAGCCTTGTGGATGATGCAGAGGGATTTGAATTTAATCCATGCAGCAACCGGGAGCCAGTGAAGACTTTAGAGCAGGATAGATGCGGTCCCTGGGCTTAAGTCCAAGGATAAGGCTTTCTGCTCTATTCTGGATAAGCTGAAGGGGTCACAGAGTGGAGGAAGGAAGATTCAGGAGAAGGCTCTTACAGTAGTCAAGTCTAGAGAGAACTAGGGCTTGAGTCACATTGAGCCTCTGTGGGAAAGTGAGAAAAGGTAGAATTGCTTTGAGAAGGAAGAGCTGGTAGTTGGACTCCTTGGCAATATCCTGAATGTGAGGGAGGAAGGAGAGAGAGGAGTCAAAGATGACTCCAATGTTTCCGGCTTCAGATGAAGGAGCGGGAGCAGAACCCAAGGAGGAAGGCCAGAGTGAAGGGAAGAAAGAGAGAGCAGGGGTCCCAATGGGAAGGATCTCAGTTTTACAGGCGTTGAGGTAGAGATCATTGGAGGCGCACCAGGACTGGATGGCAGAAAGGCAGTATGGGATGATGGAGTGTGCAAGAGGGTCAGCAGGGAGTCTGAAGAAGAGCTGTGTGTCATCTGCATAACACTGGAAGTTGGAAGAGAAGGAAGAGATGAACTGTGCAAGGAGAGCAAGATAGATGTTAAAGAGCCATGGGGAGAGAATGGAACCCTGGGGGATGCCACAGGTGGAGATGGAAGTTGGAAAGTAGAATGGGCCCAGGATGACTTGGGAAGAGTGGTTAGTGAGGAAAGAGTCCAGTGCGCGCTCCAAGATACCAAGTGTATCGTGGAGCCTTTGTATGAGGATGGAATGGTTAACTGTGTCTAATGCAGAGGAGAGATCAAGAAGGATAAGGACCGCTGGGGAGTTGGAGTCAAGAGAGGCAAACAGTTCTTCACAGGTGTTCAGAAGAACATTTTCCATACCTATGGATGCTCGGAATCCAGATTAATGGTCGTGGAGGCCACCAACAAGTTCAGTGTGAGAGTTAAGTTGGGACAAGGCCAGCTTCTCGAGAAACTTCCCAAGGAAGGGGGTGATGGAAATAGGGCGATAGCTGGCAGGGCTGGTAGGGTCAGAGGAAGTTTTATTCAGGAGTGGGCACAAAAGGGAATGCTTTAGGGGAGTGGGGAAACATCCTGTGGTAAAAGAGTGATAGCAGAATCCAGCGAGAGTAGGGGCAAGAGAGCCAATGTTATCCTTGAAGTTCCTGGATGAGCAAGGGGAGACCTATTTAGAAGAGACCTTCATGGAGCGGACAACTCTGGTAACTTCCTCGGGAGTGACAGGTGAGAAAGAAGGAAAGGAGGAAGAAGGTGTGGGGGAGGGGTCTGTAGGGGGGGTGTGGGATGGGGTTTGGGGGAGTGTAGAAAGGGAGGTCAGAATGTCCTATGTTATGGTGGCAAAGTGTAAGGCCAATGCATTGCAGAGGGCCTGTGAAGGAGAAGGAGAGGAGGAGACTGCGAAGAGGCTGGCTAGGTCCCTGCAGATTTTGAAAAGTTCAGCTGAGTTATTGGATGTGCCGGAGACCCGTGCCTGAATGCATGCTCTTTTCTTTGCACGGATGCTAGTAAAGAAAAGTGTAATATAAAACCGGTGAGCTTATATTGCTTTTATGTAAGAAAGAGACATATTGAAGTCCCTGAGAGGGAGAGAAAGCAATCTTGGATATCACTACCCTGGGAAAAGGGGAACGTACTCAAACTTTCAACCTAGAACAAAGGGAACATAAGAGAAAGAGAACGTTATGAATGGGAATACAATATTAATGTGAGAAAAAAGCTCATAGAAATCCCTGAGAGGGAGGACATCAGAAGTTGGATATCAATATACTGTGAAGAGGAAAAGCAGACAAACTATTCAAAACAAGAAGGGGGGAGCCTAAGAGAAAGACTGTCTTATAAATTGAAGCGCAGAGAGACCACCAAAGTAAACACTATACAAGACAGAGAATGTCAGAGTAAGGTGAACCAAAATTGTCTAGAAGGCCAGAACTACAGAAGAAAGAATATGTTTCCAGGTTGTACTGAGTCCTCTAAAAAGGATCAGAGAAAGTATAAAAGGTCAAGGAAAGATATTCTTTCGGAGAAGTGAAAAGCTAATAATCTCATGAAATAACTGCAAGAACTGATGCAGCAAATAACTAGAGACTATCTAAATATTACCTATTAACAAGAAAGCCAAATACTGATACTAGAGGTATCCTCAAGAGAAGGGAGCCATTCTCCTCACCTTAGTTTATTTAGGTTTATTTAGAATAGTGGTAGGGCCAGCTAGATTCCTTTTGGACAGCAGTCTATTCATTTGGACATCCACAGATGCCTGTTGAGCACCCCAGTTAAATATTTAGGTAGGGAACATCCCATAGCGATAGGGAACATTAGGCCTTATTCTTATACTTAAATTTAAAAAAAACGGCTGGAACATGTCCTCAGTGTCCACGTCCTTCATCTGACCCTCCACAATACCCATATAAGATGACATCTTCCACATGCTTTACAATGTCCTTTTGTACCATTGCTGAACATACTCATTTTATGGCAGCCAATTGTCACCTTCCCAATACTTAGGGCCTCATTACGAGTTTGGCTGTAGCCATGGTGCTATTAGCGCCATGGCTGCCTCCAAACTCGGGTCCGGGTTCCTTCAATGAGGAAATACCGGGCCATTCCAACCTTGGAGGACCCGGTAATTCCTCATTGAAGGAACCCATTCCCATTTGAGCCCCCATAGGGCTCAATGGGAATGGGGAGGGAGCTATTAACGGGCCCGTTAATAACGGGCCCGTTATTAGGTCCCTGGTCCCCTAACGGGTCCCGCAAAGGACATTTGGTCTGACCAGACATTCTGATCGGGTACCACTAGGGAGCCTCGGAATGCAGCGGTAAGGGGTTAACGGCACCGGCATCCTTACCGGCGCTGTTAACCCCTTACCGCCGCACTCCGAATGAGGCCCTTAGTGTCAGCAAAGCTCAGAACAGCAGAATGCCATTCACCATCAGGCCCTCTTGTGTATGGAGAATGATATGTGTAAAAACCCAGATGGAAGGATTATCAGACAGTGTAAATTCATTATCTTCACAGTTTGACACTAGTTTGCGGGGCACCAAGATGAGCTTTGATACAATGTAAACATGTAAGCAGCTTTGGGGACAGACTTATCCTCAGTCTGGCTTGCTGTATGTGTCTGGGTCCTTACGATAATTCAGCTGTCCACTGCAGTCCAGATGATTGATGACTATGTTCTTGGGACATGCCAACTGGGTAGTGATGGTGATGCACTGCGATTCAACATAGCACATGGTCAGTGTCGCCAGCTGTAGTTGTTCAAATAGCTGTAGAAAGCCTAAGCTTCGCCTGGCTAATGTGTAATGTTACCAGGTAGTTAGTGCTGCTGGGGCTATTGTCCTAGACCACAGGAGATGCCTCAGTGACACACATATCAGAGAGCTTACTTTTATAGAAATGAATGAGCACCTTATCACCAAAGACTACAGTGGGAGGAATCATCAGACTCCTCATTAAGAAGACCACACTATAGAGTCAACAGATGATGAAAATGTGTGTGCAAATAGTGACAGTTATGTCGATGGGGAGCACAGGGAAAGGTGGTGTTGACTTTGACAGTAGTGGCTGATATAAAAATCCCAATGATATGATATGATATGATATGATATGATATGATATGATATGATATGATATGATTGGTTATTTATAACCCACTTAATACCCAGACGTTTCTAAGCATGGACCCGGGGATCGAACCTGTGTTACTCTGTGTCGTCTTGCTTCCAAGGCGAGCATGTGGCCCTTTAGCTATCCTCCCGAGACAATGATCCCGCAACAAAGGGGCCTCTTTATGAGTTGGGCAGTGTGGGTAAAATTCAGTGGTAATACCCTTAACGCTGCATTGCTGCACCGCCCAACTATGAGTTTGAGAGAATCTTGGAGGAGTCAGCGCAATAATGCCACAGAAATCCCCCATTGAGTCCTATGGACTCCAATTAAATGGGAATTTACACCACCACTGCCATTTGTAATCCGGGGTTAATACTTCCGGACCAAGTGACAGCAACGGTATTAGAGTTTGGCCAAGATACCACCCAATGCGTAATGAGCCCTACGTTCTGACAGCAACTATGAAGCACTTTTGTGACTTGGACCAGTGAAATATTAGTTTTTCCTTCATCCTCAATCTGTTTGCCTTTACAAGTCAGTTGAGCCACTCTCTAAATCCAGGTACCACGTTCACAAAATTGAGGTTTTTCCTCAATTTACTTTGCTGTTCCAACCAGAAGAAGCTTGAAGTTCTGCCTCAATTTGTTTGGCTGTAGTTAACAGTAGAGCCACTCTCTGATTCCCAGTATTGTGCACACACAGTTAAGGTTCTACTTCAAATGAATTCTATGACAAGACTGGAGGCGAGCATTATGCTTCATCTTCATTTATTACTACTCTTCAGCAGTTCAACAAAACACTATAAAAAATCGTGAAAAGCGTAAACTTTGCTTTCCTCTTTTCCTTTCCTTCTTTCTTTTTTTTTTTTTTTTTTAACTACAATGTCCATGAGTCTCTGTAGTCCATGCCCTTTCCACCAGTCATAACCCACTTCCTGTGCTCGGGCTCCTCCTCTTCTTTTACTGCTCTTCAAGCAGATAAGTACAATTTCTTCCCTCTCCGCATGAATGTATTGACGGGGGTTGAGTGGGAGATTAATCTTTATGAATTCTTTAGATATGAGTGTGTAAGAGAGGAACGCCGAGAGAGCGTGTTAAAAAAAAAAAAAAAAAAAGAATATCTTGGTATTTTAGTCACTATAATGGTTTCATAGTGTATTCTGCGTAAAAGCGCGTTGACATAGATTTTCGAGCGCTCGCGTCGGCGCGAGTTTGCGTGGGAGTAGCCCAAGGGGTATCTCAGGCAGGGGCTTATTCGCGAGGCGGGCGGCCCCGTGTCGCAATTTCGGCACACTTGGGGTTAGTCAGCCTCGCGAACGACGCAGCATAGGCCGCGCCGACATCCGAGAGCAGGCCCCATCTCCGCGGAGGCGGGCCGGCTCCCGCGAAGTTCGGTGCGCGGCCAAATGCTCCGCAAGCAGCCCCCACCCTTGTGTGGGAGGAGTTAGGCGCATAAGCGCACGTGCCGACAGGTCGCTCCATGGCGCCACTGTCTACAGAGTTCACCGACTACAGTACACTCGTGTACAATCATTTCTGATGATTTTCAGTCGTGCGACTTGTTTCTCTGATTTAGCGGTTATAGCGACCGCAAGCGCCGTGTTTCCTATGAAGCACATTGAGTGACGATAAAGTCACGGATTGGGAGCTGCAGAAGGTAGAAACCGACGGAGCTCTTACACTGCCAAGTAGCAGAGGATTGGCGCAGCAGAAGTGAAGGCTTCTCGGAGCCACGAGTGATCGCGTCTAGGTGCAGCCACTGAAAAAAAAAAAAAAAAAAAAAGAAAAGGGGGAGCGCAAGAGTAAAGACGACTTTACGAACCCCAAATCATCAAGAGGAGCTGTGGGCGTGCTAAGACACCTGACTCAGGTATTTTAGGCACAAGCACGAGAATGTCAGAATTTGAGTGGAGCGAGGAGGAGCAGTCCCAGGACCTCGCGGCCAGCTTCAAAAAAGTGCTAGGAAGCTCCCTCATTGATGCAGTGGCAGAGGGCGTCAGACCCCTACAGGAGAGGCTGGAGACGTTGGAGGCCAAGCTTTCACAGCCTAGCAGCAGCACCGAAGACTGGAGACGCACGCCCACGGATCCCGCGATAGAGGGACGTAAGGGGAGTAAGCTAGCCCTCAAGAGGAAAGCCTCTGACGACCCCCGGGGCTCTTTGGAAGGGGCAGATGATAAGGCCCCAGAGGTGCCTGACGCGTTCGCGAAGCTGAAAGAAGCTTATCTGCAACGCCAGACAGTGCCACACCTCATGACCCCCACTCCAGGGGAGGACAATACAGGGGAAGACCCTGACTCGGAAGACGAGAAGGATGGATTCCAAGCCTCACTAGAGGACGAGGAGATAGAGCAGGAGGACTGGGCCAAACCCAGCGGGGGCAAAAGACTTCGTAAAGAGAAGCACCTCCTCGAGCCACAAGAGGATATGTTTGACCCCGATAGCATACGGAACCCGAAATCCTCGGAGTGGCAACCATCCCCCCGGGTAGCACAATACATGGCAGCTAGGTTGCGCAAGCCTCTCGACAAGGAGGTGAGGCAGCGCCTGCGAGCGGAATGCCCGCGCCCAGATCTCCCTGGAAAAGTAGCGGAGGCCCCTGAGCTCGACCCGAAGATGCTGACATTCGTATCAAAAACAAATAAAGACCCGCGCAAGGGTATCGATAGGTCCTGGAAAAGCTGCCAGGAGAAAGTTCTGGACTTAGCAGGCCCTCTCGCTAAAATCATGGACCTGGCGGAGAGAGCAAGGGACACGGGAGAGGAAGTTGACCCCGAAGCTCTCGCAGGATGGGCGCAGAGAGCAGTCTGCCTTCTGGGGAACGCGAACTGCGCCATCGCTTCGGAGAGAAGGAAAGGCCTCCTGCTCAAGATTGATTCTAAGCTCAGCGACCTCTCATCGTATGAGGCAGGAGAAGGGGCCCAGGGCCTCCTGTTCGGTGAGACCTTCGGTAAGGAGATGGGCCGATTCGTAGGGACATACGCTTCGCTCGAGAAAGCCCAAGCATCGATTCGCAAGATATTCCCGAATAGAGTTTTGGAGGGACCGGACGCTACAGAGGCCGGGCGGCCGGTCGGACCCAAGGCGGAAGAAGGCCTCAAAACCCCAGAGCTCAATACTGGGAGAACAAGAGTCAGGATACTTTCTTCCCATCCAGAGGGAGATTCCCAAGAGGCCGCAGGTCCAGAGGATCAGGACGAGGTCAAGGGTTTACACCAGGTGAGAGCGATTCAGTATCCTCCGGTAGGGGGGAGGACGCGCATGTTTTTAGAGAATTGGCGCAAGCTTTCCAGCGATTCCTGGATACTGCAAACCGTCAGAGGTATGAGGTTAGATTTCATAGAGAGGCCAGTGCAAAAGGACAGGCCGCGGAGCCAGAGGCTAGCGCTAGCGGAACAGGCGCTTTTAGACAGCGAGATAGAGCAGCTACTGCGCAAGCGAGCGATAGAGAGATGCGAAACGCCACCCAAGTTTGTCAGCAATATGTTCCTAGTACACAGGAAGGAGAAGGTACGCCCAGTTATCAATCTCAAAGAGCTGAACGGTTGGATCATATATCGCCACTTCAAGATGGAGGGCATACATCAGCTCAGGGACTCCCTAAGGGAGGCAGACTGGCTGACGCGCCTAGATCTAAAGGACGCGTACCTCACAGTACCCGTGCTCGAAGAGTACAGACCATTTCTAGCGTTCCGATGGCACGGACAGTTTTGGCACTTCAAGACGATGCCGTTCGGGCTGGCCTCGGCGCCCTGGGCGTTTACGAAGCTGATGAAACCAGTAGCGGCAGCGATCAGGGAGAAAGGCGTCAGACTGATAATTTATCTGGACGACCTTTTGCTCCTAGCAGAAGACCGAGAAGTGCTAGTATATCAAACAGGATGGGTACAAGACCTCCTACTATCTCTAGGATTCCTAGTGAATACAGAGAAGTCAGATACCGTACCAGCTCAGAGGCTAGATTTCTTAGGGTTCGTACTAGACACGAAGAAAGCGACCCTGGAGCTGCCAGCTCGGAAAATGAAGGACATAAAGAGGGAGATCAGATTATGTCTGGAGAAGAAGCAGATATCTATCAGGACGCTAGCGAGAGTAGTGGGGCTACTAGCAGCATCCATTCAGGCCATATTTCCAGGGCCTCTGCACTACCGAGCGCTACAGAGATTAAAGATAAGACACCTACAACAGGGTCTGAAGTATCACCAGAAAGTACCCCTAGATCAGGACTCCATTACCGAACTAGAGTGGTGGTTGAAGAATATGGACGCCTGGAATGGGCGAGCCATATTCGGGGACAAACCAGATCTGGTAATAGAATCGGACGCCAGCCGGAAGGGCTGGGGGGCCAGATGTGGGACCCTACAGACCGGGGGCAAATGGAGCGAAGAGGAGCTCCGGCTACATATAAACTGCCTGGAGCTACTGGCAGGATCGTTCGCGATCAAGGCATTCACAAGAGGAAGAGTGAAATCTTGTGTGCTGCTGAAGATGGACAACATCTCCGCAGTACGTTACATAAATCACCTAGGCGGTACGAGGTCCAAGATGCTAGCGGAACTAGCAAAGGACTTCTGGCATTTCTGTCTACAGTCAGAGACGTCAGTGATAGCGGAATACCTGCCAGGCGAGCAGAACATAGTAGCGGACTGGAACTCGCGTTACCTGATAGACTCCAGCGATTGGAAGCTGGACCCAGTCGTGTTTCAGAGACTGGACAGGAGATGGGGTCCACTGAAGGTAGATCTGTTCGCATCCCGGCTCAATGCACAGACGAGCCTATATTACAGCTGGAGGCTAGATCCGGAAGCGCAGGGAACGGATGCGTTCCTGCAAGAGTGGACAGGAGGACCGCATTACGCTTTTCCCCCCTTCGCAATGTTGAACAGAGTTCTAGCGAAGTGTCGGAGGGAGAGAGCGGAACTGGTGTTGGTCGCACCGTTGTGGAAGTCACAAGTGTGGTTTCCAACGCTAATGGAGCTACTAGCAGACTTACCCAGAGTGCTTCCCGAAGGAGAGCGATTGATCACGGACCCAGCTGGGTTGTGTCATCCTCTGAGAGTGAGAGGGACACTCCCCTTAGTCGCGTGCAGGATATCAGGAGACGTTGGGCCCTGCCAGGAATTTCGGAGCAAGCAGCTCAGCTTATCGCAGAATCCTGGGCTCCCTCCACTAGGAGGAGCTATGACGCAGCTTGGGCAAAATGGACAAGCTGGTGCAAGGACAGAGGTGTTCATCCCGTTTCAGCACCTGTAGTGGTAATTCTAAATTTCTTAGCGAACTTACTGCAGGACGGGAAAGCTTTTCGTACGATAGGGGTGTACAGATCAGCTATATCAGCGGGACACATTCCAATAGAAGGAGGGCCAGCAGGAGAACACCCCGCGGTAGTCAGGCTCGTTAGAGGAGCAAAGTTCAGAGTGCCACCAGTGCCCAGATATAATTCGACATGGGATGTGGCGACAGTATTAAGACTATTATCGGATTGGCCGACGGATAAATGTCTTACCCGTAAACAACTATCCGGTAAGCTAGCTATGTTATTATGTCTAATCTCATGCAAACGAGTGTCAGACGTTAAAGCTCTGGAGATTAACAGACGAGCTTTCGGACCGGAAGGAGTCACGTTCTCTATTGCTAGGAGAACCAAGACAGGTACCTCCACAGTGCATTATCCGTATTTTCCGGGCAATTCGAAGTGGTGCGTTGCACGGTGTATTAAAGAATACGAGAGTAGAACAGCAGAGAACAGAGCAGCGCAGGTTACCCAGTTGCTAATAGCGCGCAGGAAACCCTATCACGCCGTAACATCAGCTACTATAGCTAGATGGGTAAAGGAGATCATGCATGCAGCGGGTGTGAATGTGGACATGTATGGAGCGCATTCAGTGAGGGGTGCGATGGCATCGTCAGCAGCGAGAGCGGGAGTGCCCTTGAATGTAATAATGCTAACAGCGGACTGGTCAAACGACCGTACCTTTAAAGAATTTTACTTTAAGCCAACAGAGGGTCTGGCTAGTACAGTGTTGGGCAGCTTTGAACAAGCATAATGCTCGCCTCCAGTCTTGTCATAGAATATAGATTACCCCTGCTATCTGCGCAGGGAGTATTAATTCTATTAAAGACTAGGAGGCGAGCATTAAATTCCCTCCCGAAGTAATGTACTGTACTAAATGTCGTTGCATTATATGAGTGAAGTACACTACAGACGCACCACCCTAAGACTTTCTATTTCTGTTTCATAGGGGAAGATCAGAAGAATAACTGATGGCCGTGCCGTAGCTGAGAGTAGCAGACCGGGAGGATACCGGCGGTGGAGTTTTAAAGTTCAGAAGAACCTTCGCTCTGTTGGCGAGGATCAGTTAATGGACTTGTGCAGTTTCAGAGCGAGTAAAAGCAGAGGAGGAGCCCGAGCACAGGAAGTGGGTTATGACTGGTGGAAAGGGCATGGACTACAGAGACTCATGGACATTGTAGTTAAAAAAAAAAAAAAAAAAGAAAGAAGGAAAGGAAAAGAGGAAAGCAAAGTTTACGCTTTTCACGATTTTTTATAGTGTTTTGTTGAACTGCTGAAGAGTAGTAATAAATGAAGATGAAGCATAATGCTCGCCTCCTAGTCTTTAATAGAATTAATACTCCCTGCGCAGATAGCAGGGGTAATCTATATTGTCTGTACCAAACAGCAGAGCCACTCTCTAAGTCCAAGTACCAAATGCACACACTGGATGCTCTGCTTCAATTTCTTTACCTCTAAAAACTAATGGAGCCACACTCTGACTCCTAGTATCACACTCACAAACAGGAGGTCCTGTCTCAATTTATTTGGAACTGCCTACCAGCAGAGGCACTACTGCATTTGTGTGAACTTTACAAATTGCCCATGTCTCTCCATTTTCTACCACCTTGCTGAGTTGCCTTCAAGAGGGTAATGTTGTGCTGGAACACATATTTCTCTGTTGCATTCACCATGACTATGGGATATGGCTTCCGAGACTGAAAACAGTATGCATTATGGGGAGTAAGTGCCTGCATTCCTCATTAGTCTATACAATACTCTCCAAATGCTGTCCCACATTAATTTCTACCACCATCAAAAGTAGTCTGTGCTGCTACTAGTAGTGATGTGGCCATGCTAGTCGATGGTGCCACTGGGTCCGGCTGTTCTGGGACAGATACAGAGGGTTGGTAAGGCGTTTAGGCTGGCGGCCAAGAGTCAGGAGGGATAAGGGTAGCTTGCTAGAGTCTGACCAGTGATGAACTGGAGTGTTATTCAAAACTCCATGTCATGTGATGCATGCTCCTTGTACACGTCATTGTACCACAGTTTACAGTAGTTGCACATCGATGAGGCACCCACAGCATTAATTAATACATCTTTTATAACATGCTTAATACTCGAGACCAGTCTCTAAGTGCGGGACTGGGATTTGAGCCTGTGTCGCGCTGCCTTGTCTTGCTTCCAAGACAAACGTGTTGCGCCTGAGCTATCCTCAGAGCTCATTTGTGGGTTATTATGCATACATGTCTTCCTCCACACTGACAGTCTTACCTACTGGGAAGATGAATTAGTCCCATACCCAGGAATTACTACTGAGCACCCTCACCTCCTCAAAGAAAGCTTAAGGCTACTTTGCCCCTTGTTTATGTGGAGGCAAAACTGCAGTAAATGTTAGCTATCACTTGATACTCTTCAGTCTCCTGCAGCGTCACCACCTCCTGCTCAACTCTATGCCCATTGTCTTCTGCACCTCTGTGGCTACCTCTTGCTGCTCCTTCTGGAATATCATATTCACATCCTCAAATCAAAGAGCAATGCACCCCTCCCAAATGTTCTGAAGCAACTCATTTATTATCCCTGGCCCCCATTTAAGAGTCACATCAGCCACAGCATGCAACTCACCAGCTCCTCAACCACTGAGCATGGCCCAAAGTGTTCCTGCCATAACATAGTCCCCTCCAAAGCATCAGCTTCCTCCACCCCCTCATAATGGTTAGCCTGCCTCTCAAGCAGCTTCTACTGCACCTCTTTCCCCGCCCCCCTCCTCAACCATAGTCTGCCCCTGCTCACGGTCCATCTCAACCTGCAATGGCTCCTCCTCAACCTCTCCCGCCTCCTCCACCTGTGATGCGAAAGTTGGGACATATTCCAGCTCCTCATTCCCCACTGAGAACATCCTCGAAAAATAATCACAAGTTGCCCAACAGGTTGCATGCAATATATTTAAAAAGTGACGGAGACAAATACACCGATTCATGCAAGACTCGCAGAATGAGTATGGGTTCTCAGAAATTACAAAAAGTAGTAAAGGTGGCTTACTACACACCACAGGAAAACATTTTGGGTTTGTGCAAAGTTATGTACAAACACAGGAAAAGAAAAGTGTTAGGAAATGGGTTTAAAAAATGTTTTGGTGTACCCAAAGAAGAACTTGGAAGGAGATGTTTTTTTTTTCCTCCATAAGCAAGTAAGGGTGAAAATGAAATATTACAGTGGGGGCCTAAAAACACACACAAACAGACAAAACGGAATCAAACAAGTATCAACAAACACCAACAAAGTTCTGGCTGGAACCAAAATAGAAGACCCGTCTTGAGCTCTCTGTGATTCGGGGGAAGGATCAGCCCGATCTCCTGTTAATCGAGCTTACATGTGCCCCCAAGAAATTATTTTGTGGACGTGAAATTATCGCCCTCTCTCGTGAAACTTTTGGTGCCTGCTAATGTCCGCATGGCAGACATTTGCAAGACTCGTTATTGTGGGCCTAGGGCCGGGGACGTGCTGTTGGAGCTGCGCCGCCATCGGAGGGGCACTGGGCAGCAGGTGGTGACAGAAGGGCTTGAGGATCCCCTCGACCGTCGCTCTTTGAAAGATTGTTGCGGGCCGGAAGCGCAACTGACGGCCCTCTGGCCCGTGGGTCACCCATTGCTGCAGAAAGAGGGCCCAGCCGGGCGCATTGGACTATCTTCCCCCCCAGGAGAGTGGTGCTTCCTGTGTGGGGAGGCAGCAAATTGTGTGCAGGCTCGGGTGGGTCGGCTGTGGCTACGGCTTGGAGAGAGTACAATTGGGGACAATCAATGAGGGCGCCTAGCTACTCCTGTTTTGGCAATCTCAGCAGCTGAAACAAGCGTGTATGTTGTGCCTCGAGCTCGCGTACTCAGATCAGGAATTAGCTTTACCCCCTATACACCCACATTGACACAGCAGGGGTTACTAAGGGCCGTGACTGAGGAGGTAGATTCTCCTTGATTATAGGTTGTATTTATTTATTTAATTTAATGTGATATAGTTTTATAAACAAAAACTTTACACATAAATCAACAAATTCATTCAAACAAATTCATATACATTTTATTAAAATAAAACATATTCAAGCAGAGCGATCAATTCTTCTCATCATCATTTGCTACTTTACTAATCAAAATAAATGCAATCATCTCTTAAGGTAGAGCCAGAGGGCCCCTTCTCCCCCTAGGCACTGCTTCAGGGGTACTGTTGCACTGTTGGATTTTTCTCATTCAATCTTTTATTAACCCTAATCCAGACTCTATATTGGGCTAAATGGAGACTAGGGTTCAGGGTATTAAGGCACACATACCAAAACTCATCTTCCTTAATGTAATCCACATTATGAACGTATCTGCAATAGTTCTTGATATAAATAGAGCCCATTTTAGGGCATAACAT
Source organism: Ambystoma mexicanum (assembly GCF_040938575.1). Lineage (NCBI taxonomy): Eukaryota > Metazoa > Chordata > Amphibia > Caudata > Ambystomatidae > Ambystoma > Ambystoma mexicanum. The sequence goes on from NC_090937.1 coordinate 437,603,388, forward strand.
AAGAAGAACGTGTTTTATAGTTTCTGGAGTGGTGTTATTTTTGCAAATCCGGCAGATCCGTTCAGTTTCGGGAATAGCTCGCTTGGGACCTATCACCGTTAGCACAGGGAGATGATCAATACGTAGTAACAATAAGAAGCGTCTAAGGTTTTCTGAGAGGCAGAGGTTTAGATACCCCTGGGGTTTCTTATATGTATTCAGTACATGGGTAGTGAATCTATAACTGGTCAGACCCTCCACATGCTCAAAGTTGTTTTGCCAATCCCATACCTTCACATGCTCACCCAACTGATATTTCAAGTGGTCAAATACTGGGCCCCAGTTAGGGGTCCAGTCTATTGCTTTAAACAATGTGGCCATTTCTGTGGTGATCTTAGAGTGTTTTTTCCCACTAATGTCCTCTCTAATAGTTGCCAGCAACAGATTGGTAGGGTTATTGTGGATTTTGATATATGGTTTCGCCCTCTTCTTCAGCACCATGGATTTCAATGAGAACAGACCAAGTTCCAGATGGAGGATAGCCATCGGTATCCCTTGCGGTAATCCCAAACTCTTCTGCCAAAACTTGGCTTCTATTATCTGTAGCCAATCCAGGTTAATGGTAACGAGGGCCTCCAGTCCATACCTTACCATGGGCACCAAACATTGGATGTATAACTGGCGTGCTCCCCAAATAGAATAGCCGCTCTGAGTATGAGAAAATTGGCAAATCATAGCTGTTAATTGTGCAGCTTTTATTTTACGATTATGAATACAGGTATCAAAGTTTCTCTTGGAGTCGAATTCCACCCCTAAGTATCTATTTGTATGGGTGTATTGTATTTCCTGACTCCTAACACTCATACATGGGCGACTGATTTTACTGTGTGCATATAAAATCAGTTCAGTTTTACTATGATTTATTACTAAACCATTTAATTCCGCATATTGCCATAATCGTTCTGCTGATCGTAGCAGTACACTAAATGTGTAGTCAAAAATAACAAGGTCATCAGCATACGCCATTACCAAACAATGCTGGGTGCCCAATTTTGGGGGACAGTTGTGTGTGGCCCGAATAAATTCAGGTATGTCGGATACAAACAAATTGTACAATGTAGGTGCGATAACACATCCCTGCTTTACTCCCTTGTTTTGTTTTATCGGCCTTGTGATGGTTCCTCCCCTGTCCAATCGAAGCTGAACTGAGGTATTACAGTGGAGAAGTTGCAAGTAATGTAACAGTCCATCTAGGCAGGCCATCTTTTTCAGCTTTAACCACAATTTCCCCTGTTAACAACATCAAAGGCCGCCTTAAAATCAACATACAGTGCATACAAAGGAGGATTGTTAGGTTGCAAAGCTTTGTCTCTCAAGTTATTCATCACAAGTAGATTATGGGATGTGGAGTAACCAGCTCTAAATCCGCTCTGAAAACGGTCCAACACCCCACTTCCATCTGCCCAAAATTGCAATTTCTGCAATAATAGCGAAGCAAACATCTTACCAGAACAATCGAGCATAGACAATAGCCTATAGTTTCCCGGGTCCGATGTGTTCCGCCTTTTTAAATACAGGTACTAATATTGCAGTCTGCCAGGTCTCTGGAATTCTCCCCTCTCTTAATACCTTTTCGATCAGAATGTTTAGCAAATTGGCCCAAAATATAGGGTTATTTTTCATAACAATGTTAGACAGGCCTTTCGGACCCGGAGCAGAAGTTGTTTTAAGTTTGCTAATTTTATCTATGAGTTCCTTCAGGCTCACTTCGAAAGGGGGGGGCACATACTTTACTGCAGATGATGATTCAACCGACTCCACTTCTTTCCCATCACGCATCTCAAGAAACCCCACCCAGTCGTCTGCACTTACAGGATTGATTTTGGGTGTTACCTTACTACCCCTCCCCTCCCCTAGATAGGCCCAGATTTTCGGAGTGTTTCTGGTACACATACCTTTTACAGTTTTTTGCCAACATTCACGTTTTTTTTCCCTTTTCCTATGTTTGGACCAAGACCGGTATCTGTTCCTAAATTCTCTTATCTTACCATGGGCTGCAGTCAAGGACCTAAAAGTGGTCTTAATTTTGCATATTTCACTTCTAAGCTTTCGCTTAGCGTCATGTATCTCTTTATCATAAATCGGAGGAGGGCCAGATTCTCTGATCATAACTAATGACTTTTTGGTGGCATATTTCCCAGTAAAAGTGCTAATCCATTTTTCCATGTCTTCAAATGACATGGAATTAAACAGATTAGAATAGTTTGCATCCCAAACTTTCATATCCTGTCCTGCTCTTATGATATTCTTTTCAGACCAAACTAAGCGTGTTGCTGAATGATTTATAAAGATATTACCTGTCTGGATAGTCTGGGGAAGGTTATTAGTAGTTTCTCTAGTCATGCTCAATGCTTCGTGGTCACTGCAATCATTGCCTAGAACTTTCATATCTTTAACCATGGATGCCACTTCGCTACTTGTAAAGATATAAACAAGAGTGCGGCTAGCTCCACCTGCCCTCCATGTATATTTCCCTGGTCGATCACTGATTAATGGGCGTGAGTTCGGCCATTAATAATTTCAAAGTACCAGCTCTTAAGGAAACATAACCATCGACCCCCCCCCCCCATCATTACAGTTATGTGCCATGCAAGAGGACGGGAATAATTACTTATTGATAGTAGTACCACTTCCCCCTTTAATTTGTCAATTAAAGTCACCAGAAAGTATGACATAATTGCTTTTGGTTTCATTCTTCCAGGTACTAAACAAGTCATGCAATGCATCTTGAATTCGTTCTCTACCAGAAGCTCCAAGAGGATTGTATAGATTGACCAGTAACATTTTTACCCAATTATCATTCACTGAAATGAGCACCTCCACAGAATTAATATTATCTTCATGTTCAGTAGAGATCTATTTAGATGTTATTGATTTTTCCACCCCAATCATTAATCCTCTGTAGGGTCTACCAAACTGACCCTTTTTTGCAGGGGTATGGTACAACATATAACCATCAATTACGACTGGGGAAAGTAACCAAGTTTCTTGTAACATAAAGAACGAATGTTTCATGATGAGAGGTAGTGAGCCATTCTTCACAATAAAATGTTTGAAACCCTGCATGTTCCAGACCAGCAAAGACTGGCTCAGGGTTTATTCATAACCAGAGGTAAAGCATCTGCTAACCACTTAAGGGTATTCTGTATGTCGCTCATCTGTACTTGTTTCCCTGTTGTCAGTGACGGTTTACAGTTTTTATTGCCCTTCAAGACTTTGGGCTTCGCCATTATCATCGGATCATCATCCTCGGGGTTAACATCCACTCCCAGGCCCATTTGGGCCAAGCTGCTCTGAATGAGTTGTGCTGAAGCCAAAACTTTGCAGTGTAATGCCGTCACATTAGGATTAGAGGATTTAAGGGGTTCTACAAATGTAAAATTCTCAGAGTGGATTACTCTTAATTGCGGTATAAGGTGCAGTCTGACTACCGATATTTAATTGGATTTCTCTGGTAAAATCCAGCTGGTTAACATACCAGAGCCCTTTAGTTGTCATTTCTTATACTTAAGAGCCCTTTTCCTTGCCTTTCTGGTTTTTCTTTGTACGTTAGCCGTATCAGTAAGCAGTGAAGCAACTTCCACTGGCGCATTCTTCAATGCTGCTCTTTTAGCCATCCTTCGCTGTTTCTTAGTGAGATATATCCTTTGCTCTTCAATAGGTGCCACAGGTGCCTCAATATTAACTGGGATCTCAGGAATGACCTGTTCACTCTCAGCGGGTTTGGTGTTAGAGTTCTCAGTATCATACACCATACCCGGATCAGGTAAATTAAACTGGAGTACTGTGTTCACGTGGATTCTCCCACAGAGTTTAAGGAGAATTTTTACTGCAAATTGTAAAGTGTATATGGACGCCTGAAGATCAGCTATTGCGGTCGCATTTGATTGAGATAAATTGCTAGTGGCCAATTCTACTGAATGGTCCACATCCCCTGTGTCAATCTGCAAATTGGCAGATTCAGATAGGTGGCCAGTAACAAAGTCGATAGGTGAGCTGTTAGCCGGTTGGAGAACCTGTGCTCCTACAGTGATGGCTACCGCATTCTGGGGAGTCCCCATGGGATTATTACATGCCATTGCATTACTGGGGGAGGCACCAGCGACCTCTGTATTGACAAGCAGAGAGTTGTTATCAATGTCTTCGTAATTTGTCACATCCATAGGTTGACTCCCACTATGTACTGACGGTATTGACTCTTCAATGGGCTTGTTGTTATTTGTTGGTAGTGTTTTTAGGAACAGGGCTGGAATTGTGCCCCTGTCATTAGGGATGGCGTCAGAGTCTCCACCTCCTTCCTTTTGTTGGATTTCGGGCTCGCCTTCCTAGGATTGCCTTTTCTCAGGTTATAGTTAATTTTTACTCCACGTGCTTTAGGAGTCAGAACCATAGGTAAGTTATGTATAAGATTGTCGCTAATATTATGTAACAACAATCCGATGCCACCGCGCACACGCAGACCGGAGAGCAGCTCCGCAGGAGTGATTGACTTAGATATGTGGCAAAAGGAATCAAAAGCTGTAAGGCTTCCAATGTACTGAGCTCACTCTATCCGACCCACCCTCTCAGGCTGTGATCACAATAGCAGTACAGGATCAAAGGAGAATCAATCCCCCGCAGTCTCCCGCTCGCTTCAGTACCCACACCCGGGACGGAGAGGAGAAAAGCTTACTGTGCCAATGTTACGAATCCTCCACTGCCCACAGTCACACAGGCTCCCCACGTATGAGGGCTAGTATGGGGGGGTCCTCCCCACTCCTTACCACAAGTGACCACAAAGGACCACTTGCACTCCATTTGGCCCCACCAAGTTATAGGTTTGGCTGTTGGTCGCTTGTGCCCTGGGAGCAGGACGGAGTCTGTTGGTGTATTGACACACAGGATACCATTGTGCTGTGGTGAAACAACAGCACACAAGTATTTTGTAGTTTGCGGGTGGCTGTGTGACCCTGGATCCTTGCCACATGGCACGGGCTGGAGGCCCTCTGCTGCGGTGTGTGACCGACATAGTAGATTTGGAGCAGACCAAGGGACGCGCACATCATGCCTGCTGGATTGGCTTCCCTGCAGGGCCACTCTTCAAGTAAGGATTATAGTCTGGGGGGAGTTGCCTGCACTATCGGAGGGATGTATGAGAGCCAGAGCCTTCATTAAGCAACTGGAGGCACTGTTGCCATGGTGATGTGGACAGTTTACACATTCTAACTACTAATAAACTGTGACGTTTTCATATGAGGTGTGTTAACCAACAGACAACCAACATACATTTGTGTCAGATTGCTGCCACATTACATGGTGTAAACAGGCTATCTCTCCTGCTTCCTAGCACCCTTTGGTACAGCCTTTCTTGCCTCTGAGGCAAAATAATGGGATAGGACAAGCAAACCGTGTCGGTGGCCCAAACCTGGAAGGATGGAGACTTGTTGAACCTAGTGCCATACCACAGAGCTAGGAAGGACTGAGGTTGAGTTGGCTCCGAAGCAGTGTTACCTTGGATAGCTGCTGTTAACATGCAGAGAGCGGCAGCTGGATTCTTGGATGGGCGAAGCATCCCAAGCATCCAATGATTGGAGACTCTCCATGCATCAAGCTACACACCCTGTTTCTGGTGATCTGGGACATCTCGTGCATCTGACTTGTCTGCAACTGTCATGTTGCTGGGCTGCCCGGTGAGTTTGTTGTGCATTGCGTAGTTCTTCGTGCATTCCAGTTCCTATGTCTGTCTGTCTGTCTGTCTGTCTCTCTCTCTCTCTCTTTCTCTCTCTCTCTCTCTCTCTCTCTCTCTTTCTCTCTCTCTCTCTCTCTCTCTCCCCCTTTACAACTCTCTTCTCTTTCCCGACATGGTGCTCTCCATCTCTCCTATTTACTTTAACTGCGTCTCTATCACCTATCCTACCTCCCTCTTGAAGCCTGGAAGGAAAACATTCAAAAAAGATCTCCTTGTCTCCAATCCAGACCTGCCCATCGCTGACCCCTACGTCAAAACTTCTTCCAGGCAGACTGTCACACACATCCTCTTTGTCACCCCCTCTCTCGACCAATGGACTGCCCACATGGTCTCTGTCCTCTCCCATTTCTCTTCGTCAGCCATTAATGGTGGCACCAGATGGGAAGTACTCTTGGCATGCTTCTCAACCTCTAGGTGCATCATTAATGTCTATCAGAATGGCACTGTCATGGCTCAAGGCTCTGAGCCGAACCTCCTCCTTCTTGATAGGTGTCTTGCATCTCTCATCAACTTCCTCCCTTTGACTCCTCTGTCTGCCGCTCCTCTTGCCCCTACTCCACCACTGTTGGGCATACCACATCCCTGTACCCCTACTCGGAAGACCTTCAAAGGTGGCAACCAGCTACACCTTGCTATCTTCTACTCTCCCTCTGCTAATAAAAACTCTGATATCTGTCTCCTTCTTGAAGACCTTGACCTTGACGTTCTCTGTCTCACTGGGAGGTGGTTCACCGCCAGCTCTGTCACTGCTTTTGACACACTCTTTCCTGAGGGTTCAAGATCCTCTTTAAGCCCAGGCCTAACCGGTCTGGAGGCAGAGTGACCTTGATGTTCCGTGAACGGGCCTTGCTACTATCATTCCAACTCAGACCTACTCTTCCTTCAAATGCCTCGTCTGCAGGCTTGGTGTCTCTCCAACCCTCTCGTTGACTCTCACCACCATCTACAGGACCCCTGGTGCGGCCTCCCTCTTCCTCTCTGAGTGGTCTGACCTCACCTCTTCTCTTCTTGCCTCGGCCTCCAGGCTTCTCCACCTTGGTGACTTCAATATAGCCTCTCTGAAACGCAAGTGCAGAGTTGCTGAGCGGATGTGGTGGCCATCAGGCACATCCTGTAACAGACTGGCCTGCCACCTGCTCCAAAGGCAATACAGACTGTCCATCCGGTCGAAGAGAGCCCATTTCCAAGCCTGCATCTCTGGGGTCACTCACAACACAGGTGAACTGTCTAAAATCTGCAAGGAACTCTCCAATCCTACTGCAATCTCCACTTTCCCCTGCCTCTGTACTTCACTTGCCTCCCAGTTCTTATCCAAAACTCAGGCAATCCTGTCCTCACTCTCCTCTATTCCCCTCCCTACCCAGGCCTCCCTTTGGCCCCCCCTTTCCCCTTCCCTCCTACTCTCCTCTTTCTCGCCCATAGCACTGGATGTGGTCTTTAGGCAAGTCCTCTCTATGATAGTCTCCACCAAACAGGTCCTATAAAGCACAACATTGCCTCCCTTGCGCCAGCCTTAACCGATTTCTGTAATCACTCCTTTGCCACTGGCTCCTTCCCGCTACCCCTCAAGCACTCCCTTGTGCATTCCCTGCTCAAAAATCCCTCTGCCGACCCCTCCTGCCTGGCTAACTACCACCTATCTCCATTACCCACTTCCTGGGAAAACTCCTGGAGAAGCTGGCCATCTCCCAAATGATCCAACACACTGAATCTGTTGGTTGGTTGTCTCCATGACCACCAGTCTGGCTTCAGAGCAGCCAGAGCCACAGAAACTGCTCTACTGAACACCAGTGAAGACTTGCTCTCAAATTCTGATTCCAATTTTCCATCCAGTCTTATCCTTCTGGATTTTTCCTCTGCCTTCGACATGGTCAGTCATGCCACCGTGACAAAACGGCTCTGTGACACCCTCGGCATCATGGGCCTGGCTCTGGACTGGTTGAACTCATTCCTATCCGACCGACCTCCCCAGGTTCAGCTGGGCCCTTTTCTCTCCCCTATCCCACTCTCCACCTGCGGTGTCCCTCAAGGCTCTATCCTCTCGCGGGTATCAGTAATATTTTCCCCATATAAATGGTCGCTGTACATAATGTAGCCAGGAAAAGGTTGTGGCGGCATTATATATGGTGACCATATATAAGGGTCAAGGGGAGAGAAAAAAAGGTTTTGGGAGTTGTGGGGGTGCCCCCCGCATATTCAATGTAACAATGTCCATGCAAAAAAAAGCAATTTCTTTGCAACTTTTTTGCCAGGTGACATTTTTTCTGGGACATTATTGCATGAAACCCTCTTGCTGTAGCTCGTCAACATCTACCTTGCCCCTCTGGCCCATCTCATCTACTCCTTCTCTCCTCACCTCCAGTGTTGTGCAGACGACATGCAGCTCTCCTTCAAGCTTCCCTCTACGGCCTCCTCTTCCTCCTCTCTCATCCCTGATTGTCTGACTGCTATACAGGCATGGTGTACTGCCAATGATCTCTGACTTAATGGCAGTAAGACTGAGATCCTTCTCATTGGGACCCCAGCTCCCTCCTTCCCTACTACCCTATGGCCACCCTCTATGGGTCCCCTCATCTCACCCTCTTGCGACACAAAAAACCTTGGTATCATCTTTGACTCCTCTCTCTCCTTCTCGCCTCACATTGCGCACTTTGCCAAGAAGGCCCACTATCAGCTGCACCTCCTCAAAGGAATTCTCCCTTTCCTCACCTTCCCCCAGAAACTCATTGTCTCCAGCGATATGGTGCTCTCTAGGCTGGACTACAGCAACAGCCTCTTAGTCAATCTTCCTCTATCCTCCCTTCACCCCTTCGGCTAATCCAGAATAGGACTGCAAGACTTCTCTTAATTGGATCCCGGTTGCTGCTAGGATCAAGTTCAAGACCCTCTGCATCATTCACAAGGCTTTCCGGGGCCTGGGACCACGCCACATCCAACTGTCTCTCACTAAATACCTCCCTGCTAGAACCCTATGGTCTTCTAGCTACAACTCTCTGCAGATCAGATCCTTCTCTAGGCAAAGAGTGGGGGTTACATCTCTCTTCTACACAGGAGCCTCCCTCTGGAATGGTCCCCCTGCCCCTCTCCAGCTTTAGCCGGATCTCCTTAAGTTCCAGAAGCTCCTCAAGACCCTCCTTTTCTCTTCTTCCTTCCCTATCCAGCTCCTCTGCTAACACCCCTGTCTGCTGCAGTGACTGGCTGCCTGGTTCCCTCTGAGTTCTACAGGGCACCAGGCCCCCCCATCCAGTCAATCCCCTCCTCGTACTAAGCATGTCGACCCTCACCCCCTGTACCTCATGCAATCCCTGGCACTTGCCCTCCTGCCCCCCCTTAGCACTCGCCTAGCCCCTGTGGTTCTCTTCCCCCCTTCTCCACCCTTCTTTCTATTGCACTCTCCCCTCTTTACCCTTCACTTCCCTTCCCTTCCCACCCTAGCACTTTGCAGTTGCGCAGCCCGGCACGTCGCACCCACCCCTTCTCCCTCGCACTTCTTGTTACTGCACTTGTACGGTCCAAATGTCACAAGGCCTAGTGGGACCGTTATTGTTATCTTTCTCCCTTGTCCGCCCCCCTTTTTTTTGTCTTGTAGCACCTTGAAACGCTCTTTGTTATATAGGCGCCTTACAAATAGTGAATAAATAGAAATAAATTTAGAAATGTCTCCTAAACTCGTCAAAACCACTCCAAAATGTCTCCGATTTGGTAGCATGTCTTGTCAAGTCTAGACTCGAAAGACAAACAAAAACTTTGCTGGAAGCAGACAGCAAGCTCAGGCCTTTTAAAGGCCCTGAAACCTTTACTAAAGTTGCTTTGGCCCGCTGATTGACTGGCCAAACTGCTCTCTCGAGTACAGTGCCTCTTGATTGGAAATCAGTACTAAAACCTCACTTTGAGTGGCAGGACAAGAGCTTCTCAACGGTCACATTTTGAGGAGTTTGAGCACTAAGATGTGGTGGATTTTGGGTGGCCAACCTATTATGGTGAACAGGAAAGACACTAAAGTCTAGCCAAACCCAAACAAGATAGGTAGCAGAGCGTTAAAGCTTAGACTTAGGAGGGAGTGCGACAGTGGTCTAGGGCTACAATGAGTCCACACAGAATACTAATAGTTCCAGTGAGACAGGTAAGTAAAACATTATTTATTAGGTCTTTAAAATACAAACTAAGCAATGAAACCTGTAGGCAAATATAGCCACACACCTTTGTCCTTAGAAGATAGAAAAGCATATGTTTAAAACCAGTGTAAAACAGGTAAGTAGTCCAATGCATAAAATACAGTAGGAGCACTTTAGGGCAACACTAAAACTATTCCCTAGCACTTAGTAAGTCCCGCCCTAAAATGGTTTGGGGGCGTGTGCTCCAAAGTCACCAGTTCCAAAGTTATACTTTTCAGGTAGGTTAACTATGTGAAGTAAAGTTCAAGTAAGTAGGTCTTTCAATCCACTTCTCAAGGATATACCTAGGAAGAGATCCATGATCAGATCACCACCCATCTAAGTCAGGAAAGACAGAGCTAGGACTAAGATTTTACGCTCATGTAAACCGATGGATCAAAGGGGTGAAAATAAACAGGTATGTTAACTTACCCCCCTGACTCTGACTCTGATTTCTCCAGAGACCATTCCAGAGGTTCTGGAATCCATTTGGGGTACATTCCTCTGAGCATGATCAGGTGCAGGGATCACTTTCAGAAGCAGGATTTAGTTTTGGTCAGTCGCAGTGATTGATTGGTTTCAATCTCCAGCTGAACACTCTTGGGACAAAATGATAAAAGCTTCTATGGGGCAGACGACCTCTGGACACCCCCAAGGCATGAAGAAAACAGATTGCAATGGGAGTCACCGTGGCCAGTTGCGCACAAGTGATCATCAATGGATGAATAAAGGAGTAGGCCCGGCTCGGCCTCTGTTTATGCAAGAAGGCTGAAAATGCAGGAGCAGGTGTCTTATAGTACAAGCTGAATATCCTCCAAGTTCCAAGGATGCTCTCGGAATGGCGACGGCTGCAGCAAGGAATCCCAGGAGAGCAATGTTCAGTCTACCAGTTGGTCCAAGGACACTTTCGGAAAGGCTCAGAAGGCACAGATCCTCAAGCAGGGATCGAGACTGGTTGTTCCACCGGTCCAGGTGTTGAAGCACTCACTAGGGTCTACTTGAGATCAGGCAGAGGAGCTGGACTTTGCCAGGACTTCACTGGAGTTGATGTTTTTCAGCTACAAAAGTCATGCTTTGGTCGTCAGCCGCTGCACTACTTCATCTCGGTCTTGGCTCCAATGATGATCTGTTAAATGGCTGCAGGTGTCCTCCTTTTATCCGAGATTTGGACTGGAATCTCACTCAGGTCCACCAATGGTAAGGATCTGCACAATTCAGAGTAGCAGTGTCTGTCCAATCACGGATAGCCACTGGCCACACAATCTGCAGAGCCACAGACATTCAGGCACCAGTATTTGGACTGCGACCAGACAGTCCCAGCCCCCAACTCCAGGCACACACACAGACCACCCCTTAGCCCGGGAAAGCAGCAGCTTTACCCAGGAATGGGTATTCCACATGAGGCAATTACAGCCCTGTGAGGGCAGGAAGAATGCAAAAGAACAATATGACCAAAGGACAGGTAAACATCCCATGGCACTGCCAGCTTAGAGTGCTAGCCATGTGCGGTAATTGCAAATGTGCATGAGAAAAACGTTTTAACATTGAAGGAAAATATCCACTGCCACCAGCCCATCCTGGACACATTCTTTTTGTAACCTAAAAGTTACAAATGAAAGGTTTATATGGATACATAGTATCCTAGCCGCACTTCACTTTAGGATGATGTGTGCAGTTGTACAAATACAAGAAATCCATGAAGAGACATAGGGCCTCATTATAGGTTTGGTGGTAACTCTGTGTTAAATCTGATGAGATATCACCAAACTGTATTACCGTTACCGCCACTTGGTCCGGTGGTATTACAGCCAGATTACAAGTGGTGGTAGGCAGTGTTAGTCCCCATTAATTGTACTCCATGGGGGATTTCAGTTGTATTACCGCCAGCGGTAAAACTGAGGAATTGTCTAATTTTCGGCGGTAAGGTGACTTAATTACCTCCAGCTTGTTGTTGGAGGTTTTTCCACCACCTTTACCCCAAACTCGTAGTTGGGCGGAACAGTAATGCAGTGGTAACGGTATTACTGCTGCATTTTTACTGCACCTCCCAATTTATAATGAGGGCCATAATCTCTCAGCACTAGTCTTGTGGATTTATCAGTCTCACCATAAAAATGAGCACAAAGATAGGGAAGTAAAGAAGAAGGCTTTACTTACCTGCAAAACTTCATTTCCGGAGTCAAAACAAAGCAAAATGAAAGGGGTTTCAAGTCTTTGGGAGGAATGCAGCAAAAAGAAATTATTTCCTAATACCTACTAATGATCAGATGTGTGCAATCGAGCGTTGACTTTCCTGATGACGAAACGGGTGGGCAGCCATGAACCAGGCAAAAACCACATCTACTGATACTGACAGTCCAGTATTGAAAAATTGAAAAAGTGGCCCAAACTACAGAGAAGGGGATTCCTTTTATCATTCATTCAGAATGACCCACAGAGCCAATCCTTCAGCGCCCCTGGAAGGTTCTATGCTATCAGCATAGGCAACACGTTCCTTTCCCTCCAGATGAACAGTCCACAGCAAAAAGCAGGAGGTTTGCAGGCAAACAGACATCAGTGCCCGCTCCTTTCACTTTTACAATTAGTATGGTGGTCTTAGATCAAAAAAAGATAGAGGCCTGGTCCACTCCCTGGCCCTGACAACCGCCACCAAACCCCCTCCCCACCCCCACCCACAGCAACATATTAAAAAAACATCTTTGTGAAGTAATACTGAGGACTGAGGCGGTTTCAGCCATATTGGACACATGAAGCTGGAAATCCCTCTCCTCTCATTTCCAGGATGCATTTTAATGTCATTTTAGCTCGGGGCAGTTGTATGTCTCGGACAGGCAACTTTTATTTTTAGCTGAATGGGTATACACTTCATTATATGTTCATCATTAAAGCCACATATTAAATCATGATTATTTGGAAATGTCTACTTATATGTTTTTCATACTGCAAAAAAGTGACACCAATCTGAAATCCAAAATATCTAATTAGATGGTGAATTGAAGGCAAAACGCGGTCGAAGTATATATGATATTTTATTTTGAAAGACAGTGAAATTAAAAATGTAACTATGGAAACGCAAAGGCAGACATCTATGTTATGTCAGTTGATTCTTCGCTGTTAACAGATATGCGGAAGAAAAATGTTGTGGAGTTTTACAACATTGCTGTGTATCACTTGTGGTGATGTCCCCCACCTGACCTTGAGGAAGGATAGTGGAGTGGTCAAAGGGGCCAGACACCACCCCAAGATAGCAGACATCAGGTCCAGAGGCTGGGTCGGACTAGGGCATAAAATTGTCTCCGGCACCAATGAAAATGTGGTCCACAGTAGCAAATGGCAATTCATTCCTTTTGTGACAGACTGGGTAGTGCCTAAAGGGAAGGTTTTTGCTAAAAAGCAATCTAAATTGTGCATTTTAAAGAATATGTATTCAATAACATTGGTGAAAACTACTAGCCGCATGGTGAAGTAACTTATCAAACTGGCCCACATAGGCCAAAAAAGTGTCCCACTTTGACCAAAACAACTGTCCCAAACTTGCATTTTGTGTTTTTGGTTCGGGCATTGCCCTGCTGCCCTATGAGCCACTCCAAGCCTGCCCAGAGAAGGTAGATTGGGGATACCCACACCAGCCCCAGTGAGTACCCGCTTTGAAGCAGGGCTAGTCACAGTTTTCTACATTTGGCAACCACACAATTAGAAACAGGACCCAGGGGTACGCTTCCATCCCTCCTTACCACACCCTCCAATGTTCCATGATCCGATATAGTTGTTGCCTTCATACCCATCAATGTCATATAAACAATCTTTAATCAAGAGATTTACCTCATTGATTGGTCTGAAAATTCTAGAGATTTCACTCTGCCTCCTGCCCCGTTCCCGAACCAAGACTCTCAGCTTCCCTCTTCACCATATTGCTCAAGGAGTGGTCTCAGTAGGAAAAAAGCAGTTTATCAAATCACATGGGGGCAACTCATTAAATATATTATGAAAAACAACCACACTTTTTAAGTAACACTTAAAAACAAAGCCCACAGTAACAATAATAAAAAATACTTATAAATCCATTAAAATGAGAGAGGCACACCTGACTAGCTTGAGGGGCAACCATAGTCTGACTCCTCCCTTTCTCATAAAACAAAGCTTGAAGGTCAAAAATAAAAGAGATAGCCCTTTAAATGAGGTTCAGTTCAATCAAATTGGGTTAACTAGCAGTTCTCTCAATATTAAAACTTCATTAGAGGGAGAAATGTTCTCCAAATAAAAAGGATCGAAGCAAGTCACTTCTCCAGTGGGACACTGACGTTGCTCACAAATCAGAATTGAGTAGGTGGAATCCCCAAATCAGTGGCACGTATCGCTAAATAAGCTAAATAAACTAATTATGACTGCAATAACAAAACAGGCTAGTTGTGTAGTAGCCTGAGATTCACGCCACCACCAGCCAGCCACTAGTCGGGCAGTGAGAATCAGTGAAAAACAAGAGGTCCCACACTCCGCTGCACCGCTATCACACCCACTCCAGTGCTCCAGTACTACAACCGAAGACTCCCAATGATCCCCACGGAGTCGCAGCCTTTACCTTTGCCACAGCAGTCCGTGTTCGGGTTTTCAATCAGGGTTTGTGGAAAGCAAAAGTAGTAATAAACCCTCATGAACCTCTACAAACCGCTAAGAAAAGCAGGAACTGTAGCACCCTTTGCCGATAGCGGGCTTCCTATAGACCAGTGTGAAAGACTGACCGATAAAAAGGGACGCTGACTCTGCAGATGAAACTGAAACGCCATTTTATTTTGTTGTCCGTGTTAAACCTTGTTTGGGGTTTGAGTTGCTGTTAGGACTGTAGCCTGTATTTGTCTACGTGCCACTTGTCTCAGGTCTGAGACTCATGTGCTCAGCAGTGGGACACAATACACCAGTATGGAGGATTTCCTAATTGGTCCTTAGTGTATGGGCTTAATGTTTCCACCTTGTAGATGAATATATTCTCAGTTCCCTTTGGGAGTTTAAGTTCCAATGCAGCATTTCTGCCAATGCACCTAAATCGTGAATTGGGCTGTTCCATTTTTTGTTCCATAGTGCCCAGGGAGAAACACGACAATCTGCCCCATACCACAAAACCCCACACTTCAACCACGCCCCAACAGTAAAAATAATTGGGATATAAACAAGTGCTATATTATCACTTGAAATTGAAGCACTTGAAAGTAATATGAAGACACAGCAAAGGGAACACTACTATTGCAAAAAATAATTCCTGTTTGTCGTCTAATGTATGCATTCTTTCTCTAAAGCACACCCTCCTAGACTTTGCCGCTGCAAAAGCATTTATTGCTGCTGTCTAATGTATTTTTGATCATTTTGTTCCCAATTGAAAGTATAACTAACGCAAATAGCTTCAATTCAGCCAGTAATGACAGTAAATATATATTATCATTGTTAATTTACTGAAACTCATCTTAGCAATCGTCAAGAGCATCGGTAACCAGGATTCATGTGGCAGCCCACATGTTAAAAAACGGCAAAACAAATTTAGAACAGTGATAATGTCGCAACAAAGAAAATCATTTTAGGGAACGTCCCTCCTTGCGATCCTTTTCTGTTTCGCTATCTTTCTCCTCTTGTTAAACTGCCATCTTGGAACCGATTTTTCCCTGTGTGTTTTGTCTCGCTCAAAGTGTGCTCTCGTGCTCTGCCTTTTTATCTGTGTGGAGAAGTGTAATGGAAGTCGGGTGTGTGTGATGGTCAGTAATTGCCTGACCTTGCCTGACCATTGTATTGGGACACGTCAAGCATACGGCTCAGGTGTTAGTCTGTTTTCTCTCATAGCTGTCTGTGAGAAAGTGTTTGTGTTGTAAAAGGGTGCCGGGGTGAGTTCCTAAATACCCTACCTGGTAGGATGGGGTAAAGGTGTTACAGGGAAGGGAAAACCGTGTCTCACCATCCGGTGTCCCACTCCCACTCCCTGAAGACTCCTCACCCATGTGATCCTCCTGCACTGGTCCACCCTCAAGAACTGACTCCAAAATGGATGCATGTGTCCTGGCCACCTGGATGAAAGATCCCCGGGGACGAGTGGGTGAGACACCTTCTGATTTCTGGTTTCTCACAGAGTAGAAGACAGGCTCGGACTGGCCCACAGGGCAATGCCCGAAGGGCTTGACCAACATTTTAGATTGTGTCTGTTTTTTTGGCCAAAGTGGGCCAGTTTGATTTACTACACTAATTTTGGAAGATGCTACTAACCAAAAATTCTTTAAAAATGCACTATTTGCATTTCATTTTTCCAAAAACTCCTCTTTGAGCAGTACTCAAACCGCCTTCACGAAAAATAGTTAATTCCAAATTATTATCGAGGGCCACTTTTTCATTGGTGCGCAGGACAAATTTACACCCCAGTCCGACACTGAAGTCATAATCACTTAGCATGGGTGTTGCCAAGTGTTGCTCTTGAATATTGACCAGATTCATCAGAAACCAGAGGAAATCCCTGGTGGGAAGCAGGGTTGTATCATGGATCATTTAAAAAACAGACACTACCCTAACACGTGTCATTGATAGAACAAAATATCTGGAGGAAAAAACAGTTAGTTAAAAGTCAGAATGCATTTATGGAACACAGATGTGAATCAGGAAAATAATTGATTCCAATTTAAGGTGGGGGTCGACACAGGATTAAGAGTGAAACTTTGGGCATGGGAATGTTGCCAGCTAACACTTTAAAATGCTGAGTGCAGTAACCTCTACATCACTGTTTCCATCTAATATATCATGAAGTCTGGAGAAAAAAAAATGGTCCCAGGCTGATCAGTTGTTACCTACTTTGAATATTTAAAATAATGACTGACATTCTATTTCTGGGTTACAAGAGAACACTGGTATCAAATTCAATGCACCCTGAAAAAAGTAATGCCCATATCACGCCTTCCTTGTTTAGGAAACTTTATCTTAATAAATGCACATGGGGTTCTGTAATTGTTTTGAATTTCTTCTCTGCCTACGAAAAGCACATTAAATTCTGTCAGTGCATTTGAGTTTGCTTCCAACTAAATTAGGGATATAACGGTATAACGGTATACCGTTAAAGATACCGTGAACAACTTAATTATACAATAATAACCGTCACGTTGTGTATACCGGTATACCGTTTATACCGTTAAGTGTACTTTTCATCTGATTTGGAAAGACTGCAGTAAGCAAGTGCTGCGCAGTCTTGATCTTGCACCGTTGGATGTGCCGGCTGCCAAGGGGGCCTTGTTTGGCAGACAAGAGCATAGGGAAAGTGAGGCCGCATTAGTAAATGCAGATTTGCTACTGTGACCGCTCATTATCTGTGATCAGTAGAGTCAGGTCAAAGATCAGCCGATTTTGCACAAATTGTGTTGAAAGCTGCCCAGTGCCTGAGCCTTTGTGTTCCCCATGCAAAGCTGGTAACGATGAGCTGACTTTGCTCTATAAGCATACTGGAGACTCGAGTTCATAGACTCCGCCAGACCCGGATTTCATGGGCAAACTAGAACAAAGTTATTTTGTTTCAGGCATTATTTATTTGAAAGGCAGCATACAGACTATAAAAGTTTTCACACAGTCATGCTGCTCCGCGCTATAGGTCAGATCTTCTATGGTGATTGTCCCAATTTAAAATTTGCAATTAGCAAGACCACAGGGACATCACGAGGGTGAGCTGAGGGCCTGAAATAAAAGTTAGCATTTTATTTTTCCTTTTGTTTGTATGTAAACAAATGTAATAAAATGTTCAGTGACTTGCAAAACAGTGGAACCAGGAGCACTTTGCTTAGCAACCACTCAGCCAGCAGGTGCAGAAATGTATCGATTCAGCCTGGCCCGGCATCATGTGCCATTAGTTCAGCAAGTTAAGGTCCTACAGCACTGAGCTAACACACATTGGAACAGCTCTTGCTCTGGCTGTGCAAATTGTAAAAAAAAGAACGGCCAGGGAAGTCATGCATATCGAATTACTCTCCCCAATACTTTAGATTCAAGGAACTTAAGTTTCTCATGGTCATGGATCGGATAGCCATCCAGTTCTGTTTTAGCTTAGAATTCTGGGATTTGTAGTTTTCCCACCAATTTGAAAGATGGGGAACTACACATCCCAGAATTCAAAGGTGGGAATGAACTGGATGCCCTTCGGATGCATGTCCACAAACAACTTTAGCTCTGTAGACCAGGCATGGACTGGTCTTTAGGGCAACAGGCCCATGGCTGAACCAAAAAGGAACCAAAAATGCAAAATGCTTGTGTGTGGCACTTTTTTGGCCAAAGTGGGCCAGTTTGATGAGTGACTTCCCTATGCGGCTAATAGTTTTGACCACTGTTGCTGAATAAATATTCTTTTAAATGTACAATTTGCATCACATTTTATCAAAAATATCGCCCTTGGGTACTATTCAAACAGTGTTCCAAAAGGAATGAATTCCCATTTGCAACTGTGTGCCACTTTTATGTTGGTGCCTGAGACAATTTTATGCCCCAGTCCAACCCTGACTGTGTGAACACTGGGCCTATCGGTGCTTTCCGCTAGTAAATAAACTGCCCCCCCCCACTGTCCTCTGTGTAGATTTGCACATTGGCACTAGAGTTGTTGCTTCACTTGTTTCTTCACCTACCTGCCATCTGCATATGTCACTGGACTCAAGCAGGAAGGACAGATTCTACATTCAATTTGAAGTATCCAGAGCAATGGAGGAGAAATATTTCTTAGGTCTATTCTCAATTTGTGACAACACCCATGAAAGCATTCCTCCCTCTGAACTTGCATCACAAGGGTCCTAATGCATTCGGACCTTGGGAAAACGGTAATGATGGGGATGTGGTGAGTTGGTGTAGGCCATATTTGTGCCAATATGTATTTGAACCTTGTCATTTTCAAAGTTTTTTTTTTGCCACTATCTTTAAAAAGGTAAATGAACATGAATTGCAAGAATCGAGAAAGAAATCAACAGCGCCCACTGAACTCTGTCCCTACATGCTCAGTGGTGACTCCGACGTCAGACCTTCATAATACACCAGGCAGATGGTACACAAGCTATAGTGATTAGATCACTATGCAACCTTTCGGTGTGTCTGTGTTGGCAATGACATTTTGACAAAAGAAACGCAATGACATGGGCTTTCAGACCACACATGAGTGACTTTTTTTCCCTTTAATGGGATAAAGAGTTGCCAAAAAAACTTTTTGTCGCAGCGAGGGGTCATGATGCCCATGCCATGTGGTTCCAAAAAAAATGCAAGTCAAGGCCAATTTTCAAAGTGATGACCTGTGACTGAGCAGCAAGCTCATTGCTCAAAATGTGCATTATAACACTTCCTCTAGTCACTCTTTCATTCAAGGCAATCAATGAGTGAGCGCCATGAAAGACCAATTCTGCAGCCGCCTTAGATTCCTGGAGGATCAGCTAAATATGTGTAGAGACAAGTTTCAAAATGCTACCTTGCTACAGCTGGAAAATCCTGCCTGCGTAAGTTAACTAAAAAGCATTGACTTAATGGTAAGTTAAAGAAAGGCTCCCCCCCTCCTCCTCCTCCTCCTCTCCACACGTGTTTTTATGTTGTTTGGTGGAAGCAAGGGGTGACATTTCAGTGGAAAGTATGTTGCAAAAAGCCCAATTCTGGCCCTGTGTGCCTCGTTTTGTTTGTGATGATAAATCTGACAATGGGTTCTGTAAATGGGTTCTGTACACGCATACAACAGCAATGTCCCCTTCAATCGCAGCAACCATCTAGCCCCAGCAGAATGCCCCTGTAGAGGAAAACAACACAAGGTCAGGGAAGGCACCAGGTCCCTGCACCCAATTACACAGCAATATGTGCCCCCTGAGTACCATGAAACAAATGCAAACAAGAAATCACCAGCCACCCATCACCATTTGTCCCTGCACCCATACAGTCAAATCCGCCCACCGCCAATGAAATGAAAACAACCCACACAGTGACACCTTACCCACCCACAACACCTACACTGGCTACCCTCCAGAATGCCATGCAGTGAATGACCAGGTACCACTTAGCCCTTCTTATGGTGATGGGACATTGTGAACACTCAGATCCATCCACAGTCAGTATGACACTGAGCGTTATGAAACCCAGGATCACCTTGGAAGTACTCCCAATGCCACGATATGGCATCCCCTGATTAACTTGGCAGAGGACAGTGCAGTAAACACCGGTAGGGGAGCTGATGATGTAAAGACAAAGACGATGGGATGCAAACATATCAGCAATTGCATTGAAGACAGGATCCGGCAGAAGGCAGCTGTTCACTGAGGCAGCCATCATACAGGAAGGCAGGGCTCAGAGTCAACTGACATGAAAGAGACAAGCAGACATGGCAAAGGAATGAGAAACAGATCCCAAGGGCTCTATCACACAAAAGGGAATAGGAAAGAGGAAGGGAAGGCAGACTTCACAGGGACTGGATTGAACGGGGACCAATGTGCTTAGAACTGAAGGGAGCGTTGAGATGCACTGAGCAGCTGTCAAAAGGCTGCAATATATCTGCTGGTTTACCGTGCATGGTACATATTCACCATGGCAAACAACAACACCTGGACAATGGCGTGCGTCTGGTGTCTGTGGTGAACATGGCATCCCCCAATTGGCCATCAAGGCTCTGCTGTGTGTGGATTTGTCTCAGGACAGCACCTCCAGAAGAGGCAAAAGGACCAAGAGTGGGCTCTTTGCGTGGGTAGATATCACCAGAAAAGCTTGTTGAATGGGATGCCATGCGGCAGGCAAGACACATGTAACATCTGCAAGAAAGCACTCCCCATCACTCCCATCACTATGTGTCCCAGCACACATACAGCCGGACCTGCAACCCTCATGACAACTTACCAATAAACACCCGGCAGGGTCAGCCTCCCTCACAACAATCACCCCACAACCAGTGCCACCCTGACTGTCTTGATAAAACAGCATGCATAGACACACCAGCCTACCATCACCATGGGCCTCATTACGACCCTGGCGCTAATGGGTTAACAGCGCCGTAAAAGGCTGCGGGGCCGTTAACCCATTAGCGCCTTACTACAAGGTCCTTTTGCGGGACCCGACCTTAACGGCTGGTCTAGACCAGCCGTTAAAGTAGGGACCCGCAAAGGGACCTTGGTGCTATGTACGGTACCGCAATTTGCGATACCGTACTTAGCGCCTTCCCCAGTCCCATTGAGCCCTATGGGGCAGAAATGGGAATGGGGAAGGGCCAATGTTCAATGGGGAATTACCGCCCCGCCAACCTTGGAATGGGGTGGTCATTCCCCATTGAACATTGGCGGACTCGTTACGATACCGGCACCAACCATGGTGCTAATAGCGCCATGGTTTAGTGCCAGTATCGTAATGAGGGCCCATGTGTCACATGCACCCATGAAGCTCGACTCGCTCACCTCAGTACAAGGAAAAGATTAATAACCCCACACAGTGACGGACTCTCTGCCACCAATGACACCACAAGTGCCACCCTGAATACCATCGACTTACCTTCACAAGGTACCCACCTGGCTTGCATCCACTGCATCCCACCTGAAACAACATTTTGAACTCTCAAAGACATCCATTGCATCAATGTAAAGATACTAGACAGCCATGGCAACCCCCTTATGGAACAAGGAAATAGGCATGGGCCACCCAGTGTCAACATCTGGAAGTACAAACAACAAAGCGTGAGCAACCATCAACATCACAATAGCAAAACTGGCCAATACTGAAATCATTGGCAGCAAAGCAAAAAGATTACAAGCACAGCACAACATGCACCCTGGAAACAGGTGACACTCAGCCGTGGGATGCAGGTCCAAATGGGGACATTGATTGCAGGTGTATAAGTTCTGCATACCCACTGTCAGGTTTCATATGTGCCTTTGGGTCAACCATGGATGCAGGGTAGGAAAGGGACACCAAGTGAGGAGGTGATGTCCTGGGAGTGGAAGTACAGGTGTGGTAGCTGATGAGATGGATGACAGAGGTCAAGAGGGAGACAGTACACAGAGTGATGAATGCATAGCAGTGGAGTGGAGGAGAGAGAGATAGAGAGGGATAGGGGGAAAGCGATGCAGGGAGGAGACTGGCTGGTGGGGAGAAGAGGATAAAGTCTGACATCACAGTGGGTGATCGCAGAGAAAAGGTGGTCAAGAGAGGAAGACAGAGAAATGAACACATGTAAAAGAAGCAGCCTGGTCAGAGAGCCTGGAAGGCACATAAATGAAAAAGTAGCAAATGTAGTTGGCGAGTAAGAACAAAAGTGGTTGATGAAAAGGCCAGACTGGCAAAGAAATCCCACCTACAATCAGCAGCTCCACATCATAGAAACAACATGCACAAACCACCATGGCATGCAAAGCCGAAAAATACCCATGTCTGCCACATAACCACACAGAATTGCCTACAACCACATACCCATATCCTGCACCAACCACCAACCCCCCTGGTTTGACTCCAGTGTAAATGGACCTCAGGACAATATGGAGATGTTCACTCACCCGCAAACACACCACACACTCTGTGTGAGACAGTCCCAGTCAGTGTGCATGGATCCCAGGGTGCACTGGCAACACCTACTGGGACAACAGATGAACACAAGCTTGGGGGAATGGATGATGTACCACATGCATGGGCTGACAATGTGCACACACACCATGCAGTCACTCACAGATTAGATCAACAAGTAATGTAAAAAAGAAATCATGCAATACGTTGTGGTGTAGAGAACATGCAGAAACCACAATAAACAACAAGTGACCTGTTTGGGGAGCGCAGAAGCAGTCCATCATGGGTACGTATGCGCCTATCTGTACAACACTGCATGCAGCAAGTGTGACAAACCTGTCCTGTGGAGTCAATGTACACAAATGCCCAGAACTGTGTCACCAGAGACAACGCCATGAAGTGGAGCAGCCGAGGATGTATAGACCCGACAATGGACATGTGTGTTAGATGTGGAATTTTAGCATGGGAGTGACATGGGCAGTTGCACAGGTCAAAGAGCAGAGTGGACAGGGATTACACCTGCAGGTCCTCACAGGAAATATGGGGCAGGTCAGAGTAGAAGGGTGTCAGTAAGGAGACGTCATCACGGTGCGTGAGGCAAGTGTTGGATAACCAAAATACACAGAGTACAGATGCACAGAGAAGGCATGTTGTTAATTAGCATGTACATCCATAATGTGGTAAATACTGCCATTGGCTCAAGTGTGATAACTGCTGCACAATCCTTTCCAATGTTTTCATCAATTGTGTAAGTGCATCCTCCAAAACAATGCACACGCATCAAAGTGGAAGTGCACATACACGCATATGCATGTGGACAGACACACATCGGCAGTGACATTTACCATGACTCAATGATTACAACCCCAGCTAGCAAATATGTGGAATGCATGCAAGGACTATGATGACCAATAATACAGACATAACACAAGAGAGAGCGCATATCCTTACCTGCAGAGAGAGCTTGCCTGATGTGATTCTCTCATCACCTCAAAGAAAACGGTACCTCCAAAATAGTGAAAGGAGGGCCAGTGCCTGGCAGAGAGCATGGAGACTAGGGATGTGAAAGGGTGCAGGGTGGACCTCCCATTTAGTGCAGCCACCGGATGAATCAGGATCACTGCAACAACATGGGACATTGTATTTCACCAGCCATAGTCGCTAAGAATGCATACAGCACATATGTGTCAATATTCCATCAACATATTGTTACCTGCACATGCCATTCTGTCGTCCACAAGGCAACCATGGCAGTTGAGACCACTGCATGGCTGCATGTTCACTACTGCACTCATTCTTTTGAGAGGGCAACAGCACATCTCTAAAGGAAAAAACAAATAAACGGAAATGAGTCAATCCTGGATTAGGGATAAAAAAAATAAAAAAGTGTCCTTCCCGATTAAGGGGTAACATTAGTAACATTAATAAAAAATCAGACCACACCGGTCACGTAAAAAAAAAAAAAAGGATGGACTGGGGGAAAAAAATCCACCCGGGGGGAGCAGAGAGGGGGGGGTGAGAGGGTGCATGTCAATATATCCACATGAGTGGGAGGAAAAAATATATTAAACAGAAAATTCCCTCCATGGGCTCATGGACATCACAGCAACAATGGTTCAGGCGGCAAGGGTGTGCTGGGCCCCCAATCCTACAGTTCACCTGCTTGTGGTTGTGGTGGTGAATCCAATCCATGCAGTACCAAGGCCTGGTCTTCATTGCCCACAGCCAGCCATGATACGGATCCATGAACCAGCACCCCAATGGCAATGAGGTCTTGATGCACTTCCTCACGAATGGAGACAGAGTCTGTATGTGCACTCACTCGTGAAGCATCGAGTTGCTGTGACAGTGTCGGCCTCAAGGCAGCCATCTCCTCGAGGAGATGTGTTCTTGTGGCAGAGAGTTCATCATGCATTGCAGACCTCAATGTCTCATCTCATGCTTCAGAGCCTCTCTATGTGCACAGGAATCTGCATGCAGAGACTCCTGCAGACACCTCAGATCAGCCCGTCAGCCCTTGATGTTGGCCTTCATGCCTTGTCTGTGTGAGCGGCTTGAGGACCACCTTGACCTGCAACCATTGTGCCTCCCAGGCCGTTGGTGGGGTCATGTTCTTGGCCATTTTATCCCTGCCCTCTGCAATACTGTCCAACACATTGCCATGTCGGATGGCAGCAAGCAACATTTGCTGCTCCCACACTGTCTCTCCAGCCTGCACATGGCCACCACGTGTGCAGTGCCCACGGTGGCCTGATGCAAGGGACCATGCCCGTTGCTCTCGTGCCCCTGACGTTGGCCCTCCGTTGGACATCAGCACCAGAACCTGATGCCAGCTCATGGGAGGGTGGCCTTGCAGCCATAACCACCATGGATGTGGGGCACAACAGTGACTGGCCTTGTGAAGCCAGCTACACAGCTGCAGACTCTGATCTGCCTGTTGAGCACTCACCTTCTTCCTCTGTAAGGCAAACACATCTGGTTCTGCATCCAAGTCAGAAGAGTGATTCCGAAGAGGCCGCAGCATGATTGATGATCATCTGTAGCACCAGCTTTATGGTAGATGACAGTGGTGGGGGCTGGAGGGAAGTTAGGGGCTGCCCAGTGGTAGTGCCAGAGCTGAGGGGGGCTGGTGGGTGGTGTGGGGACCTGAGGGGCTGCTTGGGGTAGTGTTGGAGGTGAGGGGGGCTGGTGGGTGGTGTGTGGAATGCCTGGGGGTAATGTCGGAGGTGAGAGGGGTTGGTGGTTGGTGTGGGGACCTGAGGGGCTGCCTGGTGGTAGTGTTGGAGTTGAGGGAGGGCTTGTGGGTGGTATCTGGGCTTTAGGGGGCTGCAGTAGAGTCGGGGTATGCGCCAGCAGTTTGGGTATGTTGAGAGTAAGGGGGACCTTGCCCAGTGTAGCTGGGGCACAACCTTTACTTACATGGGACCTCGCCCAGTATAGCTGTGGTGCAACCTTTACTTATGTGGGACCTTGCGCAGAGTAGCTGGAGTGCAGCCTTTACTTATGTGAGACCATGTGCAGTTTAGCTGGGGTGCAGACTTTACTTACGTGGGACCTTGCGCAGAGTCGCTGGGGTGCAGCCTTTACTTACGTGTGGCTTTGCACAGTTTAGCTGGGATTAAGCCTTCCCTTACATGGGACCTCACGCAGAGTGGCTGAGGAGCAGCCTTTACTTACGAGGGACCTTGCAGTGTCGCCGGGGTGCCGGATATTAGGTCAGAGGTGGACATGGAGGTTTGCGGAAAGGTTGGTCTATGGCTATGTTTTTGGTTTGCGTGGGGGCATGTTGTGGGCGTTCCTCACACAGCTCGGTTTTCTTTGCGGGTCGGGCTGAAATGCGTGTTTGAATCCATGAATACATTGAGCGTGCATTAGAAACTTTGTGCATAGTGCCGCACAGAGTCGTTCTCAGCACGCCGACTTTGTGGGATCAATGCTCACTTTTCCATGAATCAGACCCTTGATGTTTTATCACTATTGCAAAACCTGTAACCAGATTGCTCGCTATAAAGTGTTTTCTGTGCACTATTCTCCTGCTGCATGTATTTTCGGAAAGGTGTCCATCTTGCCTTTCAATGCTTGTTTGTAACTAGACTGTGTACAGAAGAAAGCTTTCATGATTCTGCTACACACGCCATCGTCCAGAAGGCCAACCCTGGTAGAAACCTCTGACATCACTTATCAGGCACAGAGTGTATCATGAGGTTGTGGCTAATTAGCAGACATAACTTTGATCCAGATTGCATTTAGTTATTGCCTTTATAATGTGAACAACCTGGGATGTTAACTTTAACTGATGGCGATCCGTCAATTCATATGTGTAAGTGCGTGTGATATGTGACTGCATGCATTATGTTGTGTGCAGTGCATATATGCCAACATTCTCGACCACCGGGGAGGGAGATTTTGAAACAGAAAGCGGGAGACAGGAATTTCCCCATAGGATTGCATTGGGGATTTAATTATTTTAGTCGGGAGTAAGTAAAAAAATACTAATAGCAATATTTTTCATCAAAAAATCGGGAGTCTCCCGCCTAAATCGGGAGTGTTGACATGTATGGCAGTGTGTGTGTGTGTGTGTTTGCGTATGCGCGCCATGTACCTGTGTAATTTCATTTGTCTTTTGCATGTCTTTTGTTGTGATATGTCTGTCGAGGTGATGTGATTTTTGAGTGTATACATGAGGGCTGTATTGTGGTGTTATTATGAAGTGTGGCGTGTGGGCCTGTGTCTCTTTGTTTATGCTGCTATTGCTCGTTTACTTCTGGATTTGTTGTGTTGTGTTGTGTGTGTGTGTCTGTGTGGGGGAAAGAGGATAGAGAGGCAGAGAAACAGCTATAGAGATAGATGTGGCATGGGTGTGTGCGTTTGTATATGCGTTGAAAGACTATTTGCTGTGTGTTCGTTCGGATGTGAGGTCGGTGGAGGAGAGAAGGTTAGGAGGGGAATGAATCAGACACAACAAAATACCGTCCAGCTCCTTTGAGATATTTCTGCCTGACATGGAAGGATTATAGAGGAGTGCAAAGCCTTCCGGCATGTCGCCATTTGAATGAAAGCAAATAATAACGGGAAAAAAGCATGCATCTCACTCTATTGGAACCCTGCTGAATCCTATCTGCGAAGGCAGCTTGAAATGCGAAAACAAACATAAAGCAGCATATGTATGACTCACAAGCCTGCTCACAAATGCGTGTACGATCTAACCTTGGACGACGAAAGCGTCCACTGAATGCGCAGCCCAGATAAGCGCGGGCCTGATTTGGCCCGCGTGCTGCTGAATGTAAAGCACGTGCCCTCTCCACCTGTGCGGATTGGGAGGACTCCCGGCGCAGCCTGCATAAGCATTCCGGCTGAGGATTTCAAAAGGAGGTGAAGATGTAAAATGAATGAGTGCAGAAGGCCGGCTCCTGCTCTACCGAGAAAGTGCATGACTAAAGTCTGCCCAGCATCGGCTCTAACGGGCACTGCTTGGTCCCA
The DNA here is from genome assembly GCF_040938575.1 of Ambystoma mexicanum. Classification (NCBI taxonomy): domain Eukaryota; kingdom Metazoa; phylum Chordata; class Amphibia; order Caudata; family Ambystomatidae; genus Ambystoma; species Ambystoma mexicanum. Next base: position 437,630,793 of record NC_090937.1, read on the forward strand.
GGGCCTCACAACAAGCGGGGGAGGGAGGGGCGGGGCCGGGCGGAGTGGAGCCCGGCCAGAGCTCTGGCAGCGGGGAAAGCTCCAGACGGATACCAGTAGCACGCGAAGGACCGCGAAAGGTGGGTAAGAAGCTCTACGATCTCTCTGGTCTTCCTGACCTTGGAATGATGGACAGGGAATAATTATAGGCAACTGTCTCAGGCTCACACCAGCAGAATACCTTAACCACTGCAGGAGTATTTGTATTTTCTGCATCTCTCTGTAAGGTCTTATTTTCTCGACCTACTGAAATGCACCTAATCCGTGGCTCTTTTCATACATCTTGCAAAAAATAACAGGTTTGAATGGAGACAGGGTGACATCTTTTATCGGATTGATAAGAATAAGTAGAATTGAGCTAGGGAGGGGCCATTATAATGACCCGCCCTAAAATTATTTCTGAGGTGAAACAGAGGGCTATTAGATGTGGAGCGGGCATTATCCAAGCAATCATGACAATTCCCAAGGTCTACAAGTCTGTTTGCCTTGTAACTAAAAAGGACAGTGAATTATTTCCGACTGCTACTAAGTCAGAATGTTTGGAATGCGGTTCATACCAAACATCATCTCACAGGGGCGTGATGTTGCACACCCCATTGGCCTATTTCTGGGCCATGCAAGGCAGTATGGCTTGGAAAACCCATTGTGGCCCGGAAATTGGCCAAAGAGGGGGAGGCCCATGTGCCCCTGAGGGCTGTCAGCACACGCGCTCCCAAGATGAGAAGGAGCGCCGTGCTGACAGACTCACACAGGGGCCATAAGCATGGTGTTCCCTGTCATCACTGGGAGCATCATGCTGAGCAGGGCTCTCAGCGTGGCACTTCCTGTCATTAGTGGGAGCGCTGTACTGACAGCCCTGCCGTGGGCAGGGCTCTTAGGGTGGTGCTCCCTCTCATCCCGGGGAGTACCATGTTGAGAGACCCACCTCTTGCCAGGCACCAGCTGAAGCACGCAGCTTAGCAAAGGGAATCCCTGGTCCTCCTCCACCTTACCTTAAGGTGGGGGGTGGAGCTGCACCCTTACCAAATCTTCTGCCGGGCTGCCCCTGTCCGACACAGCCCAGCTTCTCCACCCTGCCACTTACTCGAATTAGCCCTGCTTCAATCTTAGCCCTGGCCCCTCCCTCCTCATTGTGGAAGGTGGAGATTTGACTATATTCAGTGCTGGTGCAACTTAGTGCAGCATTGTTTTGTAAGGATACAAAATAGTAATTGCTTGCAGATAAAAAGGTTTACAATTCCCTGGAGTCAGGAGATTACATTCAGCATCTGTAACTGAGTGCGCCATTGTTTGTGACAAGACGAAATTCCCGTTGCTTGCAGTGAAAAAGTATTTCATTGTTTCAGAGGCAAGAGGAGGTTATGTTCAGTGGCTGTAACTCAGTGTACCATTTTATTTACAGAGAAGATCTAATCCCATTGACTACCCTGTTTGACCTACGTGCCCAAATGGATTTATTTTCCTGGCGGTACCAGAGTGCACCATCTTCGAAATAGGGAAAAGAGAATCCCACTGACCTCCATGTTTGGCTTACCCACACATGCCATTTCTTATCAGTGGGAGGAGAAATAACAATATACACTGCCCACATGTATAGAGCAACTTAATATGCCACCAGGAAGGGGTAGCATGTCCCTAGAAGCATCTTCCACGAGCTTCAGCAGCAGCTGTGTTCACAAGGGTGGCCAGGATAGTGTGTGGTAAAACCAAGACGTGAATATCACATTCAGCAATACCTGGTGCCCAAGAGATAGCAGTATGGGTTAAGGTATTGCAATTGGAATAGGAGGCAGAAGTTCAGTCCACCGTCTGCAGGGTAGAAAGGGGAGAGATCTAGATTGCTTCGATTAACACATCAGGTTAAACAGCACACAGTGAAGGCAGAGGATGAAGGGGACTATGCCCAGGTTGCAGTAATGGGAAGGAAATACGCATCTGATCCTGGCCCTGTGTGTGGTGTCTTTCAAACACTATTTGTAAGATCTAAAAAGAGTCTGTAGCAGCCAGACCATCAATGCCACCAGAACAACCATCAATACCACCGTGATCGGTCAAATGTGCATTGTAGGCCTCATCGTAGCCTACCATGAAAATACAGAGTGCGGATGATTTTTCATCCATGGCAAAGACCAGCACAATCTTTCCGTCTGACTCTGTGCAATACACATGTGTGCTGGGAGAAGCCTAGGTCCAGCTTGGGCAGCACATCCTTGCAGATCTCATATAATGCACAGAACTGAGAAGAACGCAGACGACCTCAACTATAGTTCTCACCCCCAGCAGTCAGTCGCTATACAATCACAGGACTGTATTGACACCACAGAAACCATTGCTGCAGTGCCAACATTGTTCGACGTACTGAGCCCCAGCTTCACTTCCTAAGTCAGACTACCACCTCTAAGTGCTAGACCAGTGTGATGGAGGCGTTTTGATGAAGGCAAAAGTATCACACATCAGCATGCGCGTTCTCACTGATAAAGTGGCTCTAATGATGGCTGTACAGAGTTGCACAAAGAGGTATGTTTTGCAGTTGGGCAGGCACTGCAATAGTCTGACTACCAGATGTCCACTTCACCATGAACACATGGACTAGTGGACAGACCATTGACTACATAATTGTAACCGCACACCAGGTGACTTTAATTTCCCTTGCCAGCTGAGAGGCGTCCAAATCCCTAAGCAGACCTAAAGGAGAGCACGTAAATGCCGCTGGGCACACATTGACTTTATTGGTTCAGGGATTTAAAGGCAGAGAAAACAGGGGAGTTGACACTTGGGAACAGATGGAGGAGGTGGGGTTGCAGTGGCCCAAATTGGAACTCCTAGTTTGGCTTCCTTGCTGCTGACAGTAGGTCAAATATCCTTGGCTACATATTAATTGCTAAGGCTGTGCATGTTCCTAGCCTTACGCTTGTGCTTCAAGTGGTAGTGGCAAATTTCATCAGCAATGACTAACATGAGAAGGACAAGATTGCCGTGGCCGGGAATATCAGCTCACACTTCTGCCGGGCCTACAGTGCAAGATATTTGTTGCAACATGTTCATGTGTGCCACAGGTTGCCACAGAAAAACCTGAAGACCACAGTTTCTCCTGCTGGATTCTACTTTGCACATGTAGAACTGGCAAAGTGAACATTGCAACACAATCAATGATTTTTGGAATAGCTACAGTGGAGCCTTGGGTAGAGCATTCTTTACACAAAGGTATGGGCAGCTGATGTGTGATGTCTCTTGTATGATATGCCTTTTGATCTGTCCAATATGCAAACATCTTTATGCAAACTCTAGAAAAGTAGGTTATTTTCCAGAAGCAAACATGGAAAATAGTCAGAAAGCAATGGTATCACTGAATCAATATTACAGTTGAAAGAAGGGCTCGGTATGTCTCAAATCCTCCATGTAAGGAGAAACACGAGGCACATTTACAGGATTACATCGGAGCACAATAATAACATATACAAGTATATGTTTGCACTTTTTTAAAAAATAAACCATGAGGACTAAAAACTGTATATCAAAATCTCAAAAATGTTTTTTTATTTTTTAGATTGCAAAAATACATCAGAAAATCATTTACATCTAATTTGTTTAACCCTTCACAGTTGCATGGAATCCACAAAATTGGTTTTGACGAAGATGCAAATTAAACTCATCTCTCAGCTACCTCCAACTCTCTAAGGTTTAGACTCTTCTCCAGGCAGAGAGTGGGGGCAGATCTCTCTCCTCTGCAGGCTCCTCTCTCTGGAATGGCCCCCTGCCCCTCTCAACCTTGAGCCAGATCGCCTGAAGTTCCAGAAGCAGCTCAAAACGTTCCTCACCTCCTCTGCTTTCTCTCTCTCCCTCCCCTGCTGACCTACCTGTCTGCTGTACCGACTGGTTGCTTGGCTAACCTGCGAGTCTCACTGGTTAGCAGGCTCTTTCTTGATCAGTCACCCTTGCACTGCCTCTGGGCCTACCACGCACTTAGGGGCTGTAACTGTAACCCTACAGTCCCTTGTTCTCCTTGCCCTACCCAGAGCCTCACTGCCCTGGCTACACTTACTCAGATCATTGCTGCCCTGTTTTCCCCTCCCCTCTCCCTTGCACTTCCCCCTCCCTTTCCCATTGCACTTCTTGTTCTCACACTTGCACAATCTGAATGACAGAAGGCCTAGTAAGATCATTTGTCTTGACCTCCCTCTGTCTTCCCTCCCTCGTCTTGTCGCGCCTAGAAACACTTGTGTACAGGCGCGTTATTAATGACATATCATATCTCTCTATCTACCTTACCTACTAAAACATATGGTTTCACCACACATTCATCTAATAATGTCAATTCACAAGATGGAACCTATTCTCCAATGGATTATTCAAAACGCAAAAGTCAAAATGCTACAAACACAGAATCAACTGGGTACCGTCCAAGGACAGGCATTCTAAATACAAACCTCTGACTCCACCCACACCAGGAAGCATAGAGCAAAAGTCATGATGGGACACCCAAAGTATCAACTGGGTACCATTTATGGAAAAGCATCGAGCATGTGAGCACTTGACGACACTCACAATGGGGCCCAGGCACCACACAACCCAAACACTCAACAGTGGGCATGTGCAGCACAACAACGCAGGGACTGTGCCATCACCTACAACCAGGTACTGTGCAAGGAACATTCACCAGCCATTACAGGAGGTCACTTGACCCCCAAAGGACAAGGGGGCGCAGTGCCTCACTCACACATCCACTACACGCCATGCAATAGCACTCCTAACAAACATGCACGGGCACGATACATACACTAGTAAACATGAAAACCAAATAAATGATCATGAAACGATAACAAGTGACTGTATAACTAACTGGCTCACCATAACCAATTCAATGTAATGTAAGAGAAAGAAACTTGGATATTGTTCATATGCCCTTCCTATCTTAAATACAAAGCAGAATACAATTTGGTCTGAATAGGTTGCACCAACCTTAGATGGGAAAGAGGCTACAAAATCTAATCAGCCAGACATTGAGAACTATGGCCAAGACAAGGGGGGCCATTACAAGTTAGGCAGTAAGGGATAGTGGGCACCGGTGAGGAGACCGGTGCCGGTAATCCCTTACCGCCCAATTCTGAGGTCCTTTAGCGGGAAGACGCAAGAATGTTTCAAGGAGGAGATTGGGAGGAGAGTTGAGGATAAGGTGTTTATTCGGGAGGTTGGTGGACAGGAGGGCTTATCAGGTCCTAAGAGGAGAAGGGTGATAGGGATCCTAAAGGCCACCGTTAAGTGAAGAAAGGGTGACCCTGGGAAGAGTGGAGGAATAAGAGTGTCGTGAAATTGAAAGAGACAGGCGACCAGGTGAGCAGGAACCCCAGCAGTAAGAAGGATGATGTTCAAACAAGACAGGAGAAGGTGAAATGAGAAGAACCAGAGCAGAGAGAGGCAACATCACCCTGATCCAGGGGGTGTGATAGGTGGAGGGACGAGCATGTGGCTGAGTGTCAAGGTGGTTAAAAGTAGAAATAGAAGAAGGAGAATATGAGAGGATTAGAGATTAAGATTACTTTAGGGTTGAGACAGGTGCTACTCATTAAGGAGGTCGACAAGAACAGATGGTTGGCTACTAGGGTCAGACCCACAAGACAGGTAATGTGCACTTTGGCACAAAATAGAAAAGGTCAGGTGGCCACCCTCTTGGAAGAGGATCGTGGGAGCCCATTTACACCTTACAGAACATTAGCTACCACCCCTGCCTAGGTCTAAAGTGCAGGCACATGCAAGGCCCCGAGATCCAGGTGATGGGGTGTCTAAGGAGATCAGGAAGAGAAGTAGGGAAAATAAGAGTTGCTTGTGACAAACCCAAGGAAGTAAAGTTGCCTGGGGATGGAAAAGAATCTTTGAGATGTTTTCACAGTGTCGTGGGCACTCGTGAAAACTCACTATCCTGACGACGGAACTAAAGCATATTAAAACTATATCTCTGTCTTGCACCACTGCAGCACGGGTTATGATCCCTAACCTCGCCTGAACTTTCACTCTGGGAACCCCAAAAAGGAACAATGGCGCTTCTAATGTGCCAGGAACACACACCATATGCACAAGGCTTTATGTGGCCTAAAGATGAAAAAACGAAAACACCTACAAACTATTTACAGCAGTTCATTACAGCAGTTTGGCCAAAAGCAGCTCAGAACCCCCAGTGAAGGATGCAGAACAACAGGAAGTCACAAAATGAATAGCAAATCTCTGCCAACTTCTTTACAAAAGAAAGAACGGGAAATGGCAAAATCAAGTTCACTAAAAATGACAGCACCACAAGCACCTCAAGTAAGTTGACGAACATCCTCCTTCACCAGAGATGCCAAGAAATGGAGGTTAAAGTACCGTTTGCGGACCATGGATGAGGATGAGGCACGGCGCGTCCCACGTGAAGTGCTGTCAAGCAAAGTAAACACATGAGGGAAAACACGCAGAACCCTAAACGCACCACTAAATCGTTTGGGAGCCATAACCATGCAATGCCTGGCCCGAAGTACAAAGGTTCTGCATTGATACGTGTTCTACGCTTTCTTTCCCAACCACGCAGGACATGATGGCTCCTACAGGCTCCTACTCTGAACTCTGTCAACAACACTGAATGGAAGCAAGTACAGCACTCTGGGGCGCCATCACAGGGGTAAAGATCCTATGACGTTTGGAAATCTGCTGCGCCTCATTGTTTCTAGCCACCTTTCAACAAGGCAATGCTCAATGACTCTGGAGAGACACAAAACAGGCCAATGGGACAATGAGAACAAAAGCAGGTAGGTTAACATAGCAAGTAGGCAAGTGTGCAGTGCAGCTAGCTGCCACAACGTCAGGGCGCTCCTCAACCACACTCCTGTTTAGTTCTCAACACAAAGATCCCTGCAGGGCTCTTTTTCTTCCAGCTACACAGAGGATGCAAAGTGGTCGAAGTGAGCAGGAATGGTCAGGAGCAGAGTTCCACTACTTATATTTATTGCTGGTAACTGTTTCGCTAATTTCTGCAACCATTTCCCCATCCCAGAACTGTTTTTTGTGAAGTTATAGCACATTTGTCCACCACCTAATAGCAGTTACAGCTAAAATGAAATCTGTTTCAACTCAATTGGATTTCAAGCAACATGGCTGCAACCCTTGAATAATGTGTTGCACGTTGCTCGCCGCCCAGGTCACTGGTACACTTCTTTTTTTGGTACACTTCTTTACTTTACTTTATTGATTTATATTGCGCACCACTGACCCAGAGGCTTAAGGGTCAGTGATCACTATCCGAGAGCCCTTCAACCATAGTGCCATGAAGCAGATCTGGGAACACTCTGAGCACTACATGCAGCGCTTTGCCAATGCCAATGCCAATAGCATGAAGGTATTTCAAATATGAGAAAGGCTGAAAGATAGGAAGGTTTAGGCTCATGGCACAGAGATTCTGAAGCATCTTACACCACTGCACCAGAAGCGCAGAAAAGGCTCACCAGAAGGTGGATGAGTGGTGGATGAGCTTTCTTCAATGTGCCCCCGTCCATAGAATGCTTAGGGTCTGTATCGAAGACCAGATCATTGCCAGTGTAGAATTCAAGAGAGTTCCTCAGTAATAGATCAGGCACAAAAAATTAGGTAGCTTTATTGTTACACTGTATACAGAAATCCATGTGAACTCTGAAGGATAAAACAAGCGCCTTGGCAAGCATCATCTGTCCTGGGGCCCTCGAATATATTTTACTTATGTTCCACTTCAGGGCAATTCCATAAACACAGGCCCTGCTTGTAGGCCACCTGCCTCCGGGATATCACTCGATGTAACTCAGGCAAATACCAATACTGGGATATCACCACATGAAACTCCAGGAAACTACCAACAGCCACCTCCAGGCAGTCTAGTAACTGCATAGCATCGGTATCTCTAAAACCACTATTCATCAGCAGTGGAGATAAAAGTGACCGTGGGATTATGCTATCCAGAATGCCATGAGAGCAAGAGGGGCATGACAGCCATCTTTGGCAGGGTGCCCCTATGTAGCTCTGGCTCCCCATGAAATGCATGCTTATTCGCAACCTAGGGACAAAGGAACAACCCTGAGCTTTGGCTACTGCCTCTAACTGCTTGTGAGCTATGCGGACCCGGGCATCACTTTCCTGACCCTTGCACCCCAAACACAAACCCCTCTGTATGCCATATCCATACTTACCATCTATAGTTTTGGGGTAAAAGAAAGTGGTACAATAATTGTCTAATAGAAATTCGGCAAAGTTGTATTCGGCAAAAGTGTGGAATACCAATCATTCAACTGTCAGGGCCTTTTGTGTATCAGCTGTCAGTGTCCTGGTTTCACCCAAAACAAACCATTTGGGTCTAGTCTTAGAAGCCCCTTTTGTTCCCTCTGGGCAGGCTTGCCACCTTCCCAAAGGTCAGGAAATACCCCAGGAGATTAGCTGGGAATGGGCGCTTCAAAAACAAGCCCTGCCAGGGAAATGGAGAGAGCATGCCAAGGTGGTAATTACCAGAGTCTATTTAATGCTAGACAGAAATGGCAGAGGGAGAAACTAGATGAGGCTAGTTAAAGAAGCGAAAGGTTCCACCCTCTTGGGATTTCCTGGGCAAATCACACTTCCTTTGGCTCCTCCCCAATTCCTTTAGACAAAACACTCTGAGGCTCACATCACCAGGCACAGTTTCTCGTCACAGCAGACAGGATTGGCCCCTTAAAGAAAGCTTGAATGGACAAATCCACGATGGCAAATTGAATATATGAGTGAGTGAGATTCCCCTTAAGTTGAATCATATTTGGACATCAGAAGAATTATTTTTCACCTGGAATAGTTTTGATGTACAGTATGCCCAACGTCCTCTGCCATAGAGGTGAAAATAAAAGCCAAAAGGGGGAGCACGACCCACCGCTTACCCATCCAAGAGGACCAATTGGGGTGACCTGCTGTTTGCACAAAGCCTACCTGCTGCCTAAACTCTGGTAATCAGGACTCCCCTGGCACCTCGCAGCACAAATCACATTAACTAATGGTGGGGGCAGCCTGCCCTTGCTCTCTGATCTTCTTGACCGATTGGTCACTTTACAGTTTTATTACCAGGGTCTTGGGCTGATCAGTGAACATATATGTTTGTGTCTGGGATTTGGGGGTCTTGGGCCACTATAACTTATAGATCCGGATAGTGAAGGCCTGACGCCCTCATCCCCCTTTCCCATTCTGGCCCTCTCTTGGCCTTATAGGGCACATTCCTTCTGGGTTGCATGCACTACTGATAAAATATAATAAAGAACTGTGTGTGTGTGTTCAAGAAATTAACCTTCTGCAAAGCTACAAGGGCTGCGAGTAAAGACTGCATGCACACCCTTCTAGCACTCGGGACTGAATGTAAATGTATACTGATCCTGGCTTACTTCTTCTCTCTCTAGCTCCATGATGCCTTTGGGCAACCGAGTGCTATAGAAATTCTCATAACATAACATACTAGCATAGCCATGACATTAGGCCTCAATTTCAACAGGGCGTCTAACTTCTAAAATGGAGTTCCCCCTTTTCGTTAAATGTATATTGTATTCCCTTGCCTTGCCATCTTCTCAGCCTCCTCATACCTCCATGTTCCTTTCTTGGGCACCCATACTCAATATTGCTTGGGTGTATTGCTCCGGGATGCATGTAAGATATATACAGCCCCTATCTCCTTCTAACTCATCTCAGTGTTCCACATAATTTTCACATATATTGCCATATAATTTTCAGGTGCGGAGGTTAGAGAGTGATTCTGCAGTCTGTGCAGCAATTCTTGCTGGTCTGTCTTCGGTGGCTGCTCTTGGAGGCGGTCCTTACCTACAAAAACCCAATGAATCCGTGAAGTGGAGCAGAGTGGTGAGAGAGTGGTTCTGCAGTCTGCGCAGTCCTGCGCAGAGAGCCGCCGAGAAACTGGGATTCTGTTCTTGACTGCATCCCACAATTCCTGCTGTCCGGGAACATGTGCATAGGTGTTCTCTAGTTCCCGTAGCTGGACTACGACTCTTGAAGGTTTGATTTTATTAACACGTTCGGTTTCGGCTCCTGTGGTCATTAAACATACCTGTGCGTGTGTTATCTGAACTGCGCGTCTAAAATTAACTGTGTGCTTCTCATCTGAAAGCATGCCTTGTCTGTTTGGAGACTGTGGGGTTCGCCCCCAAAAATAAATGATATACCCTAAGAAGCGAAAGTGCAGCGCTTTTCAATAGTTCAGGCATATCTTCAGCCCTGTCTGACAATTTGACAGTAGCGGGCCCCGAGAAGGTAAACATTTCAGCATTTTTCCCTAAAAAGCCAATGGGAACCTATGCACTGGTACTCCAAGCTACGTAGTCAGGAGGGGTCCAAGCTCGAATAAATGGAGTAAACACGAACACTAATGAGTGTGATGTCTTCAGATTAGTTTGTTCATGGGGGAGCAGGCGGCAAACTCATCTTTAGTCAAAGCCTGTGTCAGCCTAGACAGTGAAATCCAGGTGATTGAAGCCATGAAGGATTGTTTAAGTGCTTCCCCCGCTCTATTTAGAACGCAATAATCTATATCTGAAGCTCCTCTAGCGTATTTAAATACGCTTATAGGAAACTCTGGAATTACTCAGGCGCAGTCTGAACATTCGTTACTCGTACCCCTGAGAATGATCCAATACTTCATGATACATCACATTCAGCTGAGAACCCACTCAAAGCCTTAAATCCTGTTCTACAATCCTTTATACGCTTGTACGAAACTGGCCTATGAATTGAGAGCAAATTCGGCCATTCTAACAGAGGTACAATGCTTGCTTGAACAAGGGCGAAAAAGTAATAACTCTGAAATTGAGGTGCAAGCTCCCACCTTTCTCCAGACAAATTCTGCAGACAACCCTACATTCTCAGGTACAGTACCAGTAAAAGGAAGAGTTGGTACTGGGGGTACTCAAACAGCAGGCCCTTCTGCGAACGATCAGCTTTTAATCATTGATCTAAGTACCACTCCCTCAAAAACAAAGAAATCAAAGAATATGAAGCCTGCCGCAATCTCCAGAAGGAAAGGATCACGGACATGTCTGAGGAAAATTATGGCTGAGGCAAATAGATGGCATACATTGAAGCTCAGTCTCAATGACTTAGAGAAAGGTTTTGAAGGAGGGGTGTACCACGCTCAAAGGAAATCGCAGTAAAGGACTCCACAAGTAAATACTCGCCTATTAATTCATTGCCCCCAAGGCCTTAACAGTTGGTGCAGGACTTTAAACACGGTTGAGCATTGACAGTCCTGAGGGCTGGTGCTGATCCAACTTTCACCTTAAATAAAGGGGAGGCAATAACTCTGAACCAACATTTTAGCACTCAAAAGCACAGAATGCCGCTGTCCTGCTCGAAGGAGATCGCAGGTCCACTTGGTGACCTAGGAGGAATGAGATGCTTCAAGAAAGCAAAAGAGAATATTGGCCCCCAGGATGAAGGTCAATCATCTACATGGAACTCCTTTCAACTATTCCAGAGCTAGCCTCCATATCACTGCCCGACTTAAAGTTTGTACATTTATTTGACTACACCCATCTGGGAAGATGTGCTCTCCACTTCCACTGAAAAATGATCGCAAGCATAGTGCTCAGAAACCAAAAGGAATTTTTACTGAAAGGTTTTGAATGTTACAAGGCACTTTGAAGGAAAGATTCCCATAATGCCCCTCAACGCCCAAAAATCACTATAAGGTGCTATTTTGACCTGAACCAAGAAAATGGCACTCCTCATGAAGTTGGAAGTTTGAGTTGGGGCTGGTTGACCTCATCCCTTCCTACCTCGGCGGGTAGGCTTCCAGGTTTATAATGATATATATAAACCGGTAAACTGGAACTCACAGGGCCACAAGTCATTCTTAAGTAATGTAAAGAAAGAGTTTCTTGATGACTTTGACATAATACTTCTTCAAGAGACATGGTTAAAGAGCGACCCCGATATGGGATGGGTTTTTAATCCAGTCTACTCTGCCAAAAAAGGGGGTAAGAGGTAGACCAATGGGTAGGCTAATAACTGCCATGAAAATCAAAAAAATCCTCCAGTTCAAAAATATTCCTGTGAACTCTGATGCTTTTTAAGTAACAATGATTACGGACAAGAAGGACTATGGCAAACAGTCTGTGATATTAATTATTAATGTGTACTTTAATCTGGAAAGTAAGGATGTTGTTGATGTTACATATGGCATTGAAAGAATTCTAATATCCTGGCTTGTGGACTATCCATCAGGTATTGTTATTATGGCGAGGGACTTGAACTGTAGGTGCCAGGTTGGCGATGGGGGCTGGCACGAGACAGATGAAGCTGGTATTGTGCCACTCACCCATCTGCCTTGGAGAGCAAACTGGGGTATCATATGGTCCAGTTTTCTATCTAGATGGAACTTTACTCAAACAAATGTACTGTTTGGGGGGTCCCTCTCCACGGTTCAGACGTGGTCAAATGTTTTCTCTAACTCTATCATAGATTATATCTTTTTAAATGATCTGAAGGTGGAAGATATGGTTGAATTTAATATATTAAAAACAACCTTGAGTGATCATGCAATGCTATATCTTGTTGTGGGCCAGGCATTTTCTAGAGAGCCGGTAGAGCTCTGATCAAGGGGCTCCTTGGTGGTGTCTGAACAGGGCAACAGGCTGGCACAATACAGTCCCAACTAGAGACTGTAAATTCTGACCTCTCGAAATGGTGGTTTAGTCTGCCTATGGAGGGAAAGCTAGCGCATACAGTTTCAGGGAAATTCTTTGACATATTGTTAAGACTGAGAAAACCGGGGCACAACTGTAAACAGGTACAATCTAAGATATTTGTCCCCAGGAAAGAATGTGTATTTGATAGGGAAAATCAAGGGCGAAAGACTCGTATGAGAAAAGAGGTCAGGCGCCTAGTGAAATGCCCGTCGAAATCCTGGAAAGAAAAAGTGAAGGAAAAAAAAGTGCAACTGCAGTTCAGAACCAGGTACAGAACATACACCAGGGGGAAATATTTATGCAAAAATGAAGAACTATTAAGTAAATATGCCACCCATGATATTCGTGCAATTTGGTGAATCCTAATCAATCACAATGTCAGTCATGTGGAGGTTTAGGTAAATATGAGGCTAATGATAGAGAGGAGGTGAGGCCGACGAGTCTGGATACCCTCCTGGGGAGTGAGCTCCCACTGGTCTTTGACTGGGGAGATATAGAGCTTATTATTAACAAAATGAATAACTCCTGAGCCTCCGGCCTGGGTGGAGTAACAAATGGCATTATTAAAAGTAAATCATTCCTCTGGGTGGATATCCTGTTCCACCTCCTGACCCATATTGTGACAGACTGCTCCTGCCAAATCTCCTGGACTTCCTCGACAATGGTTACCATCTTTAAACGAGGTGACAGAGAAAATCTGGCGTCCTATCAACCCATCTACTTGATTGACAACTCACTCATTGGGCAGAGGACTAAAATAAAATAAGCCCTCTTCAAACCGGGTTTAGGAGAGGTAGTGGAAGTCTAGTGAGAAGGATCACTTTGACAGCCTGTCTGACAGATATTGGTCCACCAAGAGGCCGCTCACTATATGTGGCCACAGTCAATCTGTCAGCTGCCTTTGATAACATCAACATAGCAGTGTTGAGGGCTAAATTAGCAAAGCGGGGAATTGATCCAGGCTTACTATCACTAACGCAACTCTTATATTCAAATAACTCAACCAAAGTTAGACTCAATATGCGGTGTGTACTACCCAGAGAGATTCCTCTAAAATGTGACGTATGTCAAGGGTGCATGCTTTCCCCCGCAATATTCAATCTTTACTTTGTGTGCAAAAAAGGGAATGGGGAGGCTTTGTACCCAATGTATCCAGTCTAAAAATAAGTCAAAAAAGGTAGCAGGCGCTCCTCTCCAGAAAGAACATGGCATGATAACCTGCTCTGAGATGAGAGTTTGCAGCACACACTTTTTGCTCAGTGTACCTTTCACAGATGGGAAATTGCCATTTGCAAAAAGCGTGTGCTGCAAACTCTCATCTCAGAACAGGTTATCATGCCATGTTCTTTCTGGAGAGGAGCGCCTGCTACCTTTTTTGAAGTATTTACAAGGAACGTGGGGTTGGTCACCCTGAGTTACCTGGGGGCAACCAGACGTGGACTCCCTGCTCACTGTGCCCAGAGAGGCGCAGCGTCACCTCACTGATGAGGCCCAACAAGGCTGAAACGCATGTATGGGGTTGCTGTTGGTAATCTTGTTCAGAGAGGAATTGCCATAGCATTTCGGTGCTGGACTGCCCATGTGGGCGGGACAAAGACTGATATGCAAATGGGTATGTCCCATCTGTGAAAGGTACAGTGAGCAAAAAGCGTGTGCTGCAAACTCTCATCTCAGAACAGGTTATCATGCCATGTTCTTTCTGGAGCGGAGCAGCTGCTTCCTTTTTTGAAGTATTTACAAGGAACTTGGGGTTGGTCACCCTGAGTTACCTGGGGGCAACCAGACATGGACTCCCTGCTCACTGTGCACAGAGAGGCGCAGCTTCACCTCACTGATGAGGCTCAACAAGGCTGAAACACGTGTATAGGGTTGCTGTTGGTACTCTTGTTCAGAGAGGAATTACCATATCATTTCGGTGCTGGACTGCCCATGTGGGCGGGACAAAGACTGATGATATACAAATGGATATTTCCCATCTGTGAAAGGTACAGTGAGCAAAAAGCGTGTGCTGCAAACTCTCATCTGAGAACAGGTTATCATGCCATGTTCTTTCTGGAGAGGAGCACCTGCTACCTTTTTTGCAGTCTAAAAATAAGACGTTTAGCATATACTGTTGATGTAATACTTATGGATTACATGCAATTGGGGCTACAGCAGCAATTAGAAGGCCTAGAAAAATACCTAAATGAAAATTGCCTGCAGATAAACCCAAGTAAATCATATGTTAGGACCGCCACGACTCAAAAACAGCCAAAGAAGTTAATCTGAAATTGGGCAATTTACTGATTCTGAAAGTTGAATCCACATGCTATTTAGGATTTATAATCTCAGTAGCAAAGCATTGTGAACATCTGAAAGCACGTCTTGATGAACAAATATGTACGTATACCTCACTTCTGATAGTCATAAAAAGAAACTTATGTGCCAACTCATTAAGTCCATTTCTTGAGTTTTACAAAATCAAAGTTTCACCAACTATCCTGTAAGGGTGCGAACTCCTGAACATTAGGGGCAGGAAATGTTTTGCAGGATCCTCAAGAGGGTGTTGGTACTCCCAAATTCAGTACTGCTTAGTTTTATTAGACTGGAATTGGGGCTGACTTCCTGGTGAGCACAATATACCAGAAGGAGTCGTTCCCTACTGGGCAACCTAGAGCGAGCAGGAATGTCTGCAATGAGATTTTATGTAATTCTCAAACTTTATATGATGTAAATCCATACTTAGGAAAATGTAAAAGACGTTATTACGGAATGAGGAAAGATGTAGAGCTGTCAGGCATAGAATCTGAACAACGACTGAAGACAAAGATCAAAAGATGGTATGGAATTATGGGCATGCAAGATTTGGGCAGACTGAAGTTATATTCAGGGAAGGAGCATTGTATCCTTCCAACTACGGAGTCTAGAGGTTACTTAGTGAAATGTCCTTCTTCCAAAATAAGAAACAGTTACCTAAGTTTCGGACTGCCATGTCTTCCTACTCTGCAATATACTGGTCCAAAGATGGACATTCCTAAGGGTAGGAGGAATTGCAGAGTGTGTAACCTGGGGGTTGAGGAAAGTTTTTTCAACCCTGTAATAAACTGTCCAACTTTTTGGGATTTAAGAATCAAATGTTCTGAAAGATTTGTTCATTCAGCATCACAGGTGTTAGTTCAGAACTTATGGTACAGGCTTATGATCACCATGCAAATGTCACTCATCGTTGCCTTGGCTAGGATGTTAGAGGGGATTTTTTTAGAATTGGACAAGGTATCGGCACAAGGTCTTATAGATCTAATGTCATTGGAGGACCTTTAATAGGAGTTTGTGGATCTCCAATGAATAGCAAATGTTTTTCTATGTAGTTAAGATATTTGTCCGATGTGCCTATGTTTGTCACTGGAGCCATAGTACTCAGATTGTTTGAGGACAATTTTATGTTTATATTATTTTGAATTTGATTTGCTTTTATAACTCTTTTGGAGTGCTAGTATTATTTAAGGTATGTGGATAATTTTGATGTTTGTGTTATTTACGTTATCTACATTGTATTAATCATAACTTAATTTTTAAATAGATTTTTTTATTTTCTTGTACTGCTCTCCTTTTCTTTTTTTGTGTAAATGTACTTTTGTACTGAAAAACACAAATAAAATAAAAAAATAATAACAAAAAATAATACTTTTCCGGATCTGGTGGGGCCGTGGTAACTGTTCCTGGGGGGTCAGTACTTTTCTATATGCTCACCATTCAGGGTTTATGTGGGTCTTCTGTTTGTACCTGCCATTCTTTTGTACCACGAGGTGCACTGCTTACCCCCAATTGAAACCATCATCATTGCACTATTAGGGATTGCTTTGGCACGGCATCAAAGTCACAACTGGCATGTGCAGAAAATCACCAGTATGAACACCACCACTGGCAGTAGTATATTCACAACTGCTCCCATCCATGATGGTGCTGCCGAGAAGAGATCATCGAACCAGTTATTTTCATGAATCTCTGCTTCTGTCTGCACATGTTCTCCAAGGGTGTGTACAGCCTCTGTTATCTGCATGAGAGAACTGTTCATAGCATTGTTTGGAGTTGCGTAAGTCTAGCAGGATTATCGAATTCTTTCGCAAATGCCCCCTTCCATGGCTGTAAGCAGATCAAGCACATACCAGTTCTGCAACATCATCAACCGGATCGCTCTCAGTTCGACCTTGATCACGTTGAAGCCTTGTTTAGTGTCACTCGCCAGCTGTATCAGCTCCCACCTGACAATTTGCAGCCATTTAGCATTGGCTGCAGTTTGTATCCCAGCAATAACAGACAAGAGAAACATTTATCTTCTTTATTGTACAGTCTATATTGATCAGGTATTTCCTTAAGCAATTCCGCTGAGTTTTTTTTACAAATAGTTAGACCTTTTTAACAGTAAGTTCTCCTTTTTCTCTGGCAAGATCTGAAAGACAGGGGGCTGTAGTGGCAATGCAGAGGTGGTTGGCTATGGCAGTGTTGTGGGGGTGACCAAGCTCCCTGGTCTCATTATTAGATGTGTTTTAGGGACTACAAGAAGAGCTGATTGCAGCTTGGTCAGCAAGCATCTGCACCTCCATGATGGTGGGAGGTGCAGGAATGCCTGCTGGCCACAGACCCAGTACATATCCATCACTGCTGCTGTTCCTTTCTTGGGGTCTGGAAAGTTTATTGTCACATTGCACTTGTCATTAGTACACACAGAGACATCTCCTGCATTATAGAAGCACAGTTGATATCCTTCTTGTGTCTGCACCTTCACTTGCTTCTACTTTGCTTCAATCCATGTTAGCTTTCCCACATGCTTCCCCCAGTACTCTTGGAATCCTTTGTTTACCCTCTGGATCACTTATTTTCTTTGGCTTATCAGTCCTCCTATCATGCAGCCTATCACAGTCTCTTCCCACTGATTGGCCACAAACCCCACTCCTTCTAGCTGCATATATGGTCTTTCTAAGCACTTTGGGCTTCTAGAATTACGGGGACACTGTTGTTCATCCGGGTCCGTCATCACAAGGCATATGCTGTGCTCTTTGAACGTACTAAGCAACCTACATAGTGCTAGATAGACAAGACATTGAGCATTCAAAAAAGGAACCTCTTTTTTTTATTTTGTATAACTCTATTTATCAAGTTTTAAACAAAACAATCGTAAAATCAAACATGAAACATGAATCATAAGCATATAACAGATGCAGGCAATACGGCAGTATCAAAAGCGGACCGTGAGACAGTTGTGAAACAAGGCATGTAACCAATGTTAATAGTGGCACTGATCGACTTCCACTAGCGGATTTCAATGAGCATCCAGCCGTTTGCCCCATATGTTTTCGAATTTGCGGGGGCAGCCCCACGCGTTATAGATCCGGCGTTCTGTGGCTGCGCACATGTCCATTTCGTTACTCCAACGGTTCAGGCACAGTGGATCGGCAGAGCCCCATTTAGCAGCAATAAGTCTCTTGCCTGCCCCCAACGCAAGTGTCAGAAACATTTTCCCATATTTAGACAGTTCTACTTCCCCCCAGATGCCTAAGAGTACCATTTTGGGGTCTCTAGGGATTGGCGTCGCCAAGGCAGTAGAGATCATGTCAATACAGTTCTCCCCGAAGGTCTGTACCACCCGGAAGTTCCATATCATATGGTAAAAGGTATCAGGTTCAGTGTTGCATCTAATGCCCCCCATCTGGCCATTGCGGTACGTGAATGATATGAGCAATGAAGGATTCTCAATTGTAGTAGTCTCAGTTTCGATTCTATACCGATTTCTCTAGGGGACATTAACGCCTCTACCCAGTCTTCTGGTTCCAGTTGGCCTACATCTCTTTCCCACTTTGCTTTGAGCCCATCTAGCTGCGTGGCCCCGAAAGAGTTAAGGGCCTTGTAAAGAGTGGAGGTAACTTTAGAAGGGATGCGTTGCGGGAGGATGTTGGTCTTGATGGGAGAACAGGGGGGTATGTTTGTCGTATCCGGAAATTGGGTGCGAATGGCGTGGGCAAGCTGCGCATGTCGAAACTGGTCCATGGGTGCCAGGTCAAATTGCACTTGCATGGTCTCAAAGTACAGGAGGTGCCCCCCTTGTATAACATGTGCTAGTGTGTGTATTCCTTTTGTGAGCCAGTGACCAAAAGAGCCCATTTTCACCATTTCCGGGAGGAGCGCGTTGTGCCATATGGGTTGGGATAGTGTCGGTTTCCCTTTCCAGCCGACTAGTTTGTGTGCATCTCGCCAGGCCCGACGGATATGGTGGGTCATTTTGGGCAGTGTCGGGACTTGGTTGTGGGTGGCGTACAGGGTCTGCAGCGGGGTTAACGGGGCCATGATCTCTAGTTCAATATGAATGTGTGGTAGTGTGGGGTCTGTGTGCATCCAGTCATTTACTACCCCATTCTGCATCGCAAGGTAATAGGTGCGTATACAGGGTAAACCGATGCCTCCCCCCCATACTGATCTCTGGAGCGTATCGAGAGCAATTCTGGATTGTTTCCCACCCCATAGCAGTATGCAGAGGTTTCTGTCAATAATTGCAAAGGTTTCTCAGGGGATAGTAAATGGCGCATTTTGGAGAACGTACAGCATTCTGGGGAGGGTCATCATCTTAAATAAAGCGGCTCTACCCATTAGCGATAGGGGGAGTGATTGCCAGTGGGAGGTATCTCTGTTGAATCGCTCAATTACTGGTTGTAGGTTAAGTTGGAGGAACCCATCAAGTGTCGGGTCTAGCCGTATGCCCAAGTATTTGAATTATCTAATAGAGACATGGTATGGGCAGGTCTCTGGGATCGCAGACTCACCACCCTGGATCGGGAAGTAAATGGTTTTGGCTTCATTCACCTTCAGGCCCGCAAACCGCTGATACTCCCTAAGGATGAGGGAGACAGCCGGGCATGAAGTGCTCGGATTACTGAGGTATATGAGGAGGTCATCCGCATAGAGTGATAGGCGGTCCTCTCCTCCTCCCGGCCAAGCAAAACCGGTCCAGTTGGTGTTAGCTCTGAGTTCAATTGCGAGTGGTCTATCGCCAGGAGGAAAAGAAGTGGGGACAATGGGCATCCCTGCCTTGTACCTCGACCCAGGGGAAATGATTTGGAGGACCTGCTGTCCACCCTCACTGTGGCCTCCGGGGATGCATAGAGGAGTTTGACCCATGATATAAATGTTTGCCCCAGGTTCATCCGGGCCATGATCGCCCACAATGCATCCCACCCTACAGAGTCGAATGCTTTTTCAAAGTCCACTGCCAGGGGGGCTAGTGGGGCTGGTATTTCTTTTGCTCTGCTCAATGCCAGTTGGATTCTGCGTAGGTTAATGCGAGTGGATTTGTGGCGCCTAAATCCCCATTGGTCTGGGTGGACGAGAGTCTCTATTACCTGCAATAATCTGTTAGCGAGTGTTTTGGTGAGGACCTTGGCTTCGCCGTTAATCCGGGATATAGGGCGATAGGAGGCACATTCCTCCGGAGGTTTCCCAGGTTTATGTTTGACTATTATGCATGCCTTCCTGAGGTCCGGGGGGAGAGCTCCTAGTTCTTTGCTGCGTAGGAACATACGGTGCATATGGGTAGATAGTGTACCACCGAGGCATTTCCATGTCTCTGTGGGGAACCCATTGGGACCCAGAGTTTTCCCAGGTTGGAGCTGTGCAAGTGCCTCCTGCACTTCAGTGTCGGTGATTTCAGCGTTCAGGAGATCTGATTGGCGGTGTGAGAGTTTTGGGATCTCAATCCGGTCAAGGTAGCGTGAAGGTTCGTATGGCGAGCTCTCGGTGGGTGGGGTATAAAGATTCCTGTAGTAGGCAGCGAATGCTAAAAAAATGGAAACTCTTGTGGAATTAGAACCTTGCGAGCTCCCAACGCGTGTGGTATTAAGGAGCCAATATAATATCTCCCATGTACCCTCTGTTCCCCCACCAAGCTCATGTCCACATACCAACTGTTACCCTATACTTTATTTTTGCTCTATACATCCTATCTTGTGGCTGTTATTTCTTCCTTTGGGCTATCTCACCATTTCGATGCAGACGACACCTAATTATTTCTTTCCTTCTCCTCTTTCCCTCCTGAAATTCATCATAATGTTTCTGCTTACTTGGTGGCAATTTAATCTTGGATGTGCTCCCATTATCTCACCCTCAATGCCGGGAAGACTGATGTATTGTTCTTTCCTGCTAACACTCTCTCTCCTCATCTTTCACCCTCTTTTATATCCTTTACTCCATCTAAGCTCTCTATCTCACCCATCGCTCATAATCTTAGTCTTTTTATTTTACACACATATTTCTTTTTCCTATCACATATCATTAACTTTCCGTTCCTGTCGTTTTCATCTCTATATTAATTGCAAGGCTCATCCATTTCTTAGATTTCAAGATCTAAACTTCTAATTTCTTCTTTACTTTTCTCTCGACTTTTCTACTGTTCATCTGCCCTGCTTGGGCTCCCTAACTCTCGTCTTGCACCTCTTAAATCAGTGTTCAATTCTTCTTTTCGTCTTCTGTGTCTACTCTCTTTGCAGTACTCTATTACCTCTTCTCTTATAACACTTGGTTGGCTACCCTTTCATTCTCAAATTAAATAAAATGTTCTCTGTCTTGTTTTCAAATCTGTAGATGGTCTTGTTCCGAGCTATCTTACTGCTTTAATATCTTTCTATCTCCCATCATGTTCTCTTCGCTCTTCTTCTCAAATCCTACTTTTAGCTTCTCGTCCCCCCTGTGCACAGTCTCATTTTCGTTGCTTTGAACTTGTTGCTCCTCTTCACTGGAACGCTCTTCCACTTTCTCTTTGCCCCCCAAATCTGTGTCTATTCTCTGTTCCGTGGTTCCCTGAAATCTTACCTTCTTCAACATTCTTGAGTGATTCTGTTCTGGATTTTTATTGTTTATACATTTATATTGTACTGTTCTGTATCCTATTTACAGCGCTTTGGTTTAAGGCGCTTAATAAAATACAAATAAAATACAAATACTAATACTCATCTCTGGATGATGTACATCCTCTCTCATATCAAAACTTAAACCTCTATACTCGTCGCCCTTCTTCTTACATGATATTCATTTTTTTCCTCTTTGTGTTACCATATTAACATTTAGTGGTGTGTTAGTGTGAATTCCTAGTATTGTCTTAGCGTCCCCATTCTGATATGTACACCCGACCCAGGTACACCTCCCTCGGGTATGGCCCCCTTTTACATGTTCTAGCCATATAAAATTACACCCTAGATGTACTGCTAAGCCAAACATAAAGAGACAGAACACTTTCAGCGTCAAATGCCTCACATACATATACATGGAGAAAAGCATGGCTGTATGAGACCTTTTTTACTCTTCACATTGTACATCATGAACAGGCGCATAAATAAGCAATTTCACAGACATTGTGAGAAAAAAGCAAAATAAACAAAAATAAATAAAACAAAAATAAAAACAAAATGAAAAAGACATTTTTTACTCAAAATAATAAAAATATACTAAAACAATACTCACATCTTCTTAAACCTATATGAAATTGTATGTGTAATTCAAAAACATATCTACATGCTGTAACTTATTCTGCAAATATAAGTCCAGTCCTAATAGACCTAATGTAATGCTTACCTTGTCTCCGCAGGAGCGTCTGGGACCTTGGGCTAAGGACGTGGTCTGTACTGCTGGGTGGTGGAACTTGGGACTGCTCCTAGGATGAAGGGACAAGCATTAGCCTGTGTTTCTGTTCTCCCAGTGGCCCTCTTACCATCCCCCCGTCTCTCCCTGTTGGCCCCAGGAGTATTGTGCTATTGTGTCTTTCAGATGCTAGCTCACCTGTATGACAATTAAAGTGTGCTCTCCATCCTGCTGATGTGTATGCAGGGGCGCTGTTGCTGCACTCCACCAGTCTTCCCCTGGTGCTCCAGCCCAGTCCTGCTGTGTCTGCATGTTGCTGTTGCTTTTTCTCTCGGCTTGTGGGCTGCAGAAGAAGTGCTTTTTGTGGCTCTGAGGAGAGGGATGATGTGAGCTGGGGCTCAGAACTGAAGCCAGCGCAGTAAATGCTTTCTGGGAAGTTTTTAGCAGTGCTGAGGTCCGCGTTGTTTCACGAGGACCAGTACTGCATGTGTCCAAAGTTCTTTAAGCAAGCCTGCTTTCCTTCCTTGTAGGCTGCCGACACGGTAAAAAGAAAACAAATGAAGTTCATTTCACTCTGTTATGAACGTTCTGTTCCTTTCATATGCTTTGCACTAGCATGCGCATTGCTTACTTGAATGGTTCTAATGTGTTGTGTCTTTCTTGCAGGTGTCTGAGTTCTTTTCACTCCAGGAGTTGTCAGCTGCCTGCTCTCATCCACAGTGAGTTCCGTTTGGAATTGTCAGTGTCTTTTACATGCGACAGCATGCGCGCTGCCTTGACTTGTTTTAACGCTGTTGATCTTTTCTTCCAGGCATCGGATGCTGCCCACGTGTAGCGTGCATGCAGGGATGTGATGACTGAAGCTACCAGAGATGAACCAGGATGCAGGGGCAGATCGAATGGCCTTTCACATGCTGCGCTCCTTTCTTTTGCAGGGCGAATATCGTTAAGCGCCAGGCTGCCTTAGCAGAAACAACGCAATGCAGAAAAGAGAGGCTGGGGCGTGCTTTATATAGCAGCCACTCCCAGCAGCCAACAAGGTTCCCCATGAGTCCTTGCCTGCAATAAACGTAACCCCATGATGTCTAGCTACCATACCATGAGTGTGTTCAAACCTCTGTAATGCCTGTGCCAGGTGGCGCCATGTCTGCGCCCATGTTCCTCTTTCCTTCTGGGCAGTCTTTCCATACTTGAGTGTTCCCAGGGGCAAACCCTCCTGGAATGGCAAGTGTGGGTGCACATGTGGGGTTGCTCTGTTGATGTCCATGCAACCCAACATATGTATTACTGTAATGCTCATTAGTGAAAGGTGTACCCAATATCGCAGCTCCCAGACCTTCACGGCAAATGGAGTGGCATAGGCCATGGTAAAACGACCATTGTATCTACGTTCACGCCATCTGCGCACACATTTCCTTACAAACACACAATCACCAGGTGACAGTTGAAGACGCTATGTAGTCGTTGAAGTAGGTGCAGCACTGGTTGATTCTTCAGATCGCCGTGGTGCTATCTGTTTAGAGATACATTTGATGGATCTAGTCAAAACAGATAGGTAGTTTTTAAATTCCTCACCCAAAACAGACGCTGCCCTGTGAGCATCAGAGGCCTTTCTTAGAGGAGATAGAGACGTATGCATTTGCCTGCCTGTTACCTCCTCATGTGGTGATAAGTGATAATCGTTACAGGGCTCTGTGCACAAACCTTGGATGTTTTGCTTTTAGCAATCCATTGATCCTTCCTACAAATATGTTGGCCTGAGGGTGGTAAATTGTGCACATCCGATGCGTGATGCTTAACAACACGGTCACTCCTTTGAAAGGTTAATTAAAGAAATGGGTGCCATTGCCTGACCGCAGCACATCTCACACACCCAAACGAGGGAACACCTAGCTCCTAAAAAATGTGGCAGTGCATTTAGCATCTGGGTGTGCACAAAGACCTGCCTGAACCCACCGGAAGAAGGGACATACCACTACTATTAAATATCTACACCCATTGCACTGCCCTCCCATGTCAGTCTAATCAATGTGCAGCTCCCTAAATGGGCTAGCAGAGCAGGGTAATGCACCTCGTATTGTTTGCAGGGTGTGACCAGTACTATTATAAGTTTGGCAAGTAATGCAGTTTATGACCAATTTAGGGAGAACTTCCTGGAGATTTGGAACAAACCAGGCCTCCTGTATATCCACAGCAATATGCTGCTTTGACAAATGAGACGGATGATGCAACTGGCCGAAGGCAATCAGCAACAGCTTGCGCAGCATAACAACTTTGCCTGTGCTATCCTATTGTCATACCAAATCTGTAGGGGACTGTGTGAACCCTTGCTTCTGCCACAACTCTTTCTCCTGTGGGGCTTGACCTTGTAGTTCAATAATCTGCGCTATTGGAATGGAAGTGTACAGGGCCGGCAGCTGTTCCTGTCTCGCACTACTGGATACTCTGAAATGATAGGCACAGGAAGATACATGGCCTGCTTGGCCACCGATTCTGTGTCTGTTTTGCCGAGTGAAATTGCATCTATGTCATTGGTATGGGTGGCGCATTTAACTGCCATCGTCATGTAGGGCTCAGCAAAGGCTTCTATCAATTTATCCAATTATGCTGCGTGTTGAACTGGAGACACAACAGCCTTTCTGAACCATTTCTGTTTCCACCTCGCAAGCTCCAAGTGTACTGTTGTGGTGACCTTTGCTGAGTCAGAATAAATAGTCACTCAGCACCTCTAGGACGCTAGAAGTGCCTCAATACGCGCTATGAGCTCTGCTTCTTGAGCCAAATAATGCATGGACAGCCTTGTTTGTACTACCACCTCATAATCACCATCCACTAGGCTGACAACTGCTGCACCAGTATGTCTCAAGCCTGTGCCCTGGTCAATAATTGCTGATGCATCAACGGAAAGCACTTCCCCCCTCTAGTGGGCTATCTTTCGCTTTGGTATGTCCTCCTCCTCCCCCTCAAATGTTACACAGTCATGCCTGGACGATGTCTTACCCTGCACACAGTTCTGTCAGGAAAGTAGCAGTGTTTACTGTCTTGCACCACACTATGTGGATGTTTGGGCTGGATAGAATAACCTCATGCACGGATGCTCGCTGTATGGTCAAAGTCGATTTAGATTGTTCAAGAATGGCAAATACTGCATGCGCCACATACAATGTTACGGGACACCCATTGTGATTGTGGAGCTTTTTTCAATTGTGATTGCAGCGGCAGCAAGTACCTGCTCACAAGGGAACTGTCCCTGCATTACTGAGTCTAGCCTCCCGCTGTAATAGCCCAATGGCTTGTTGCCCATAGTACTCTTTTGCATTAGTACTGCAGTCATCATATGACCATTAAAATGGGAGAACAAGTACAACTCTTGAGTGGAGTCAGGGTTTACTAACTGGTGCAGTGGATATGACCTCTTTCAATTCACTAAAACTCATAAGCATATGTCTTCTGTCCATGTTATCTTATTGTCTGTTTTCTGTTCTTCTTTAAGACCTTGCAACAAAGCCCTTGTGTATGCAGCGTAATCTAGGATCCACACCCTGCAATAATTACACAGCCTGAGAAACATCTGCATTTCTTTGACAGTCTTTGACTGGGGAGCACTGCATACTGATGCAGCACGTTCAGGTATTATTTTCTATCTATGGACAGATATTAATTGTCCCAAGGAAAGAACTTCCTGGAGGAAGTATTGTAACTTTGCTTTGTCCACCTTGTACCCTTTATATGCTAACAGCTGCAAAAGTGTGACATATTCCCTTCGGAATTGTTGTTCATTGTCACTGCATACTAGCAGGTCATCCACATATTGAATGATAGTGCTGAGTACCTCTATGTTTCTTAAATCAGCATGTAGTATTCTGTTAAAGATACTAGGGGATTCCCAATACCCTTGTGATAATATCGGGTGCTCATAACACTTTCCGCCATGCGGAAATGCAATGAGATATTCAGAATCTGGGAGTAGGGGTACAGGGGTATAGGTCGTTTTCAGGTATAGGGGGTGCTGTTACAAGGGCCATCATACAGCAGTGCACTTTCCGATATTGCACCATTATTTCACCAGGAAAGGAGATAGCCAGTACCATCTCTCCATCATTCCTCTGCTACTCAAACAAATCTGCATCTGTTACTTCTTTTAGGAGTACTGTTGGCTCAATACACAATACAGTGCACCACTCACACCCCTCAGAATCAGTTCCAACTACAATTCTTTTCTCCGACAGCCTTAACCTTTGTAGGTCCAGTGAAAGTATTGTCCTTGCCACAAGCTCTGGGGTCACAACGGGTCTAAAGATGAAACCAGATGGTATCTGCCAACATGCTGTTATGATCTGGGGCACAGCATCAAGTAAAACTGAAATCCTGTATGCAAACATATTGGGGTGTACAGGAATGACGCGAACCACCACCTCCTCTCCTCTGGCATGTACTATCACCATTGCTCTCATCGCACACATAGCTGGGATCTCATATATTATTCCTCGATCTATAAAGGGGATGGTCATATTCAATTTGCTTAGGAAGTGCACAAACCATTTTCCCTCCTATGTTGATATATACATCTTTTGTAAAATGAACCGTTGCCACAGCCCCAAAGAAGCCCTGCATGTGAAGAGTTTTACCTGATAATGGGAAGTTTCCTTCACTAATGCATGATTTAGTGGCACTCGCGGCAACCCTAAGGATTAATTGTTTATTTCCTATCTCAGTGCCTACCAAGGGTTCCTCATCTGGGTGGGTAGTCACAGACAGGACTGGGCACGAAAGAGCTTTCTGTGGGCCGTCCTAGTCAGGATATGTATTTGTACCTGGGAATAAAAAAAGGTTGCCTTCCAGGACACTCACTCCCTGATAGTGTGTAGGTGTCCCATTAGGAATGGCGTTGCCTCAAGGCATTGAGGTGCTGTATGATTGGCTCAGTGGGGCAGCTTGTGTTTGAGTGCCGGGTGGGGCAGGCAGCTGGGTATATGCTTGGTGTATTTCATATGTTATTGACGTGGGCATCGCGGGTGCGGGGAAGTGGTGCTGCTGTGTTTCCGGGCATGCAGCAGTCTATGGATTTTATCCGGCTCCCATTCTACTTCCTCCCTCTGAAAAGGACCAATTTTTCTGCACCCCAACACTGAAATTGTTCCGCTCTGTCTATCGGCCCCAACCCTCCAAATCTGCCTCTGCTCCCCCCCTTCCTTCTTGAAACCCCCCCTCGTCCATGCTGCTGACCTTGTTGGTACCACACAGGGTACCGCAACTGTGATCCACCATTCCACTGTCCTCCGCCTGGCCAAAACGCAGCTATTCTTGCATCCATTCACACTGCTGCCTGCTCTGCTGAATATGTTTGTATGACTGCCAGTACTGCCCCTTCAACTGCTATTTTTGCTAATTTCTTCTGAACCAGTTTCACTTCCTCAGCCTGCAATCTTTTGGCCATTTCCTTTTCTCTTTCTTTGATCCAATGATGTGTAATAATAGTTTGTATTTCGGCCCACCCTTTTGCCTCTCTGCCCATGATCTTATTGAGAGCCTTTTGCACTTCCGTGGGCAATCCCCTTTTAATAACGAAATAAAAAAGTGGAACTGATCGGTCCTTCTGTTCCCCATCTCTGCCCTACACATCTCTTGTACTTTCAAAATGTATTGAGAGGGGTTTTCATCATCCCCCATTGTATACTGCATTATGGACTGCAAATCCAGCAGAGCAGGGTATGCCTGCCGAAGTGCAGCCCACACCTGCACCCTGATGTCGCTGAGGTATGCTCCATCATGCACATCATTGTCTATTTTAACTCCACAGTAACCCAAACATCCTCTGATTGATCTTCCACAATTGCTACAAGTAAACTTTTTATATCTCCTACTGCTAAAGGGATCCCAGCTGTTTGTTTTTTAAAAGCGTACACCCATTTCCCAGCACCTGAATTAAGGGGAGGGGAAGCTTTAATTAGGTTATTTGTATGCATCTTGGAACAAGACACATACTGCGCTCATCCGAGGCCTTTATGCAGTAATAGCAACTGCTTGCCCTCTCCCCTCCTTACCCACTCCTCTCCTTACCTTCTTGCCATCACTTTCATTTTTCCTTGTCACTGCTGCCCACCCAAATCTGTTCCTCAACTGCGGATCCCACAAGCTCTCTACCCATGGACTGCCGGTACCTCCTCTGCATCCTCCAATTCATCCACCGTGTCCCACTTGTCCTCCCGCAACTTTCTATTTGTATCTACATCTGACCTCACTGTCATGTAATCTACACTCCACGCTCCTCGTTCATCACTCATCCCCTTCTCAATATGCACATCCTTGATTGCTGTACTATCAATCTAAACAAAATATCTCTGTCCCTCCATTCATGTAGCTACCTCCACAAATCCAGCCGCCGCTCTGAACGCTGAAGCAGCTGATTCCCCATGCGAGGATTGACTGGGCATGCCAGCGCCCATTTTGCAATTTTTGAGCATTTCCCTGCAGCAGGATCCTTCCTGAGACCCCGGTCCTGATACTTGACGACCGCATTACCCGCATTCATGATCAATGTTATGAATCAAAATGCCGGGCGCTAACCGGCACCAAAGTGAGGCTTGGTTGGCTCGTTGATAGGCAACGCATCCTTTAAGAGGATTCTACTTCTGCCGGCAGGTTGATAGCCGGCGGCCGACGAAGGCTGAATAAGGCCATCCTGTTTGCCCCTGTTTGCGCCTGTGCGCATTAATACCCATCCATTTGGTCAGACAGGCACTCCTCGCCTCATACAGCTCCTCATTGTGCCATTGTAACTCTTGTCAGAACTCCTTTGCACGAACAGCAATAGACACTAACACTCACTGAAGGCAACGTGAAAAAAAGCTACGCCTAAAATAAAGGGGATGACTAGATCTACTTCTTCACATGCATGCGCAATGTTGAAATATGTATAACGTCGTAATCAAATCCTCTCACCTTGGAAAGCGAACATACAATTCCATTTATACAGCATCTCGCAGGCACAGCAAAATCTTGGCTCAAGCTAAATGTTAAACGGCACAGCCACCGTCATGCCTGCATCCCTAACATAGGTAAGCTATACGTTAACTGCATGAGCACTCTAACCTGTGACTTCAGCATGTATGCCTATCCCGAATTTAGCCTATTACATTAGACTGTGTCTCTATCACATATGTGCTCACTATAGCTTAGAAATGACTACAGCCCACCCTGAACTACACTACTACTGATCATTACATAATAGCCTATTCACAGTAGATTATTTATGCCTTTGAACCAGCCTACTATCCAAACCATGTGTATAGTACATAATAGCACAGCATTATAGATTTGTGTATGCCTTTGAACCAGCTTACTAACAAACTATGTGCTAAGTATGCAATAGCACAGCATCTTAGACTGTGTGTCACCCTTAATCTAGCCTGCCACTAGAGACTGTGTGATCCTCACTTTTAGACCGACCTGAATTCGCTACCTACTCTACGATGGAATCTTCTAAACAAGTGACTCTCACTATGGCCACCATCCTCTCGCTATTCCACGATATAGCTCCGTCCAACCTCCCGCCCAACACTTGGAACAAAACGCTGGCCACCTCTCCCACTGGAACCACCCCCCCCCCAACCTGCCCAATTACCCCTATCACCTGCAGTATGGATAGCCAACCTCCCATATCACTGGCAGAATGGATCGCCAAATATGCCACCCCGCCTACACCCCTCATACCCTGCCCGACATACGTAAGAAATGCTAAACTAGGTTCCCGTACAAACTCACCTAACTTATTGAACCTTGACATAGCCTGCCCCTTGCCATTAAGAAATGCCCGACTCAGCTCTCGCATCCGCACAAAGCATATACCCACCAGAACCACCTTGCCACAACTTAAGGTTTGTAAACCACCACACCAGTCCACAGCACCACGCCACAGTGGAAAACCCAACAACCTCTGCCAGGATATTCCACGCTCCCGATTTCTGTAGATCCAAGAGACCGCCACTACAATCAAAGGTGCACTCATCAATGCACTCTCCTTAATAGCACACTCTCCCGACATTGCAGACGTGATCACCTCCAACAAACTGGACTTCCTTGCAGTAACCGAAACATGGTCACATCCCACTGCCACACCATCTCTCTCTATTGCAGTCCGGGAAAACTAGTCTATCATCAGAACAGACAGAGCAACAGGGTTAGGGGGTGGAGTAGTGGTCATCGCCAAAACCAGCCTAAATATCAGAGAAGTCAACAACATAGACACACCGTCATCCGCAGAATTGTTATCCTTCAAACTTCCACAATCTAGCTCCCGGACAATACTAATCCATCTAATCTACAGACTTCAAGGATCCATTACATCCTTTGAGGAGGACATTTCCCATCTTTTGACTAATAATTCAAAACCAGGCTCCCAAATCATCTTACTGGGGGATTTCAACCTTGGTTTACAGGACCCAAATGATGCGAATGCCTTCCTGATAAACAAAATCATCACAAAACTAGGTCTGTCACAACACATCAACACACCCACACACATTAAAAGCAGCACACTAGACTGGCTTTCTGAAGTCAACTGCAATACCTCTGTCACCAACATCACACCATGTGCCTGGTGTGACCACCATCTTATTACTTTCACAATACCTAAAGTCAGTCAAAAAAGCGAATCTACTACTGAGTCTCCCAAAACTCTAACCAGAAACACACCCAATATAACCCTCGAAAACCTGAGACCTCTGATAAAACCAATCACCTCCGAATTCACGAATTCCCCCAACATTGACCCCTCATCACTAGTTGAACTCTACAACAACACACTAGAACAAACCCTGAACCTACTCAAACTTAGAAAACCTAAACCAATTGCGCATGTGAATAAATGGTTCTCAGCAGAACTAAGGGCACTTCGCAACCTCAAGAGAACAGCCGAATCTTGCTGGAGAAAAGCCTCATCGATCACTACCAAGGATAATTTCTCCCGGACAGCAGCCACCTATAAAACTGCCATCACGAATGCCAAAAAGAGATCTCCAATACTTGAACTCACAATGCCAAATCTGGCACTAAAGAGCTTTTCTCTATCCTACAAGAACTGGAATCACCTGTGCCCACTACAGATAACTGCATCAAGGACAAAACCTGGTGCAACAACATCCAGCAAGCGCTCTCCAATAAAATGGCCCTATTACAAAGCAGAATTCAAGCTAAAAAAGCTAATCTCACATCTAAAGATCACTTCAGTGACTTGCACAGCCCTCCTCTCCCCAACTGCCCACGATTCCACTTCTCACCCATTACTGAGGAAGAAGTAATAAATATAATTGCTAGCCTAAAACCATCCAACTGCCTTGCTACCTATGCTCTGCCACAGTCATTAAGGACGGAGTCAGAGATCTCGCTCCCCTTAGCACAGCGCTGGTTAATGCATCATTCAAAAATGCTGTAGTCGCTAACAACCTCAAAGAGGCCTGGGTCCTTCCCCTGCTCAAAAACCTAACCTAGACCCCATCACACCCACTAATTATAGGCCCATTACCACAGTACCCTTCCTCTTAAAAATTCTAGATAGAGTAGCCTACCTCAAAATACAACAACATTGGAAGACAACAACCTCCTAGGACTGAGACAATCCGGCTTTAGACCCAGGCACAGGACAGAAACAGCCCTCCTGGATCTAAAAATCCAAATGGACGAAGCTAAAGACAAGGGCAACCTGGCCATTCTGCTCTTGTTGGATCTGTCTGCAGCCTTCGACTTAGTCGACCACCAAATCCTCACCAAACACTTATCCTCGGCTGCTGCATTCTCCCCGGATGCCACCAACTGGATTCCGTCCTTCCTATCGGACAGATCAACCAGGGTCTTCGCCCCATCTGGCGGCGCCGCTACTGACCCTGCACCAATCCAATGTAGAGTTCTCCAAGGTTCCTGTATCTCCCCCACACTTTACAATGTCTTCACTAAGCTCCTCTTTGACCGCCTTGACAATCTGGCCGTCACATATACTAACAATGCTGATGATACCCAGATTCTCATCGCCCTCACGGGGAGCTACGACGAAGATGTCGCAAAGCTAATTGAGATCTACCTTGAAATCCAAGCATGGATGGCCACCCACAGCCTCTACTTAAAGGATGACAAAATGGAACTGCTTATTGTCGGTTCACAGGCCCGTCTCAACAAATTAGACCCCAGATATAACTCCTTCGCCATTGATGGCAACATCATAAAAGTGTCGAAAGAAGTCAAAACATTGGGGGTGTAGCTTGACTCCACACTTTCCCTTAAAAAACAAATCAATTCCACCATTTCATCCACAGCCTATAACAATAAACTTATAAATGCCTGTAAACCGTTTCTTTCCACCAACAGCTGCCTCACACTGGCTAGAGCACTCATTTTGTCCAAGTTGGACTACTGTAACACTATCTTCCTTGGTTCTTCAAACCATAACTTAAACAGATTACAGATACTCCAAAACAATGCTCTCCAATGTGCCCTTAATCTTCCCCGCAAGGCCCACATATCCACCTTCAGAAAGGAATCTCACTGGCTCCCTATGCGCGAGAGAATTACTCTACGGCACTGATCATTACACATAAATGTTTATATATGACAGCCCCACACAACCTCTCAGACAAATTTACGAGACAGAACTCTACTAGACCTACTAGATCCCCCTACTTACACCAAATCAACATACCTAAATTCAATCTGAAAACAGCTGGAGGAGCAAGCTTCCCAGTACTAGCAGCTAAACATTGGAATGCACTACCCATGACAATCAGAGCAGAAACCTCATTATAGACGTTCAGAGCCAAAGTCAAGGAACTGTTCATAACCCAACAATAGTTAGATCTCCGCACTTAGTTATCTGCACTTGGCCCACCCTCTTTCTTAAGCTATTTGTCTGTCATTATGTTATCTGTATCATATGTATCCGATCAAGGCAGCGAACCAAACTGTAACCCGGTCCCGCAATAATTGACTATGCCATTTCTTGGACCACTCTGTAACCAGGTCTTGTGAACCATTCACTGTAATGCATCTTATTGCTTTGTCCTGTATGTGCAACATTCTGTAACCACTGTTGAACCCAACTACTAGCGCCCATTTACCCTAGGGTTTGGCGGCGCTCTACAAATAAAGTATCTAAACTAAACTAGCCCACACCCCGATTTGCTCGCTTTCTCCCAAAGGGCCCTCAGCCGCGCCATCCACCGGCAGGGCAGCGTTAGTACTCATGTGATATGGGGGTGTTGGTACAGATGGGGATGGTGCTGTGGCTGATGGGGGCACATACGTTGGATTGCTATATCCTGTAGCGGGAAGGTTGGGGTTACATCCTACGGGGGTGGGGGTGGCTCTGTTGCCTCAGGTGCTACTGTGTTTTGTAAGGGACGCATGGTATCACAAGTGAAGACAGACACAAAAGATATAATGATCAAGGCTGTTTATTGAGCAAAAGGGTTGGATAAACTCCTGTTTGGCCCCATCTCCAAAGATGGGAGCATGCTCTACCATCAAATAATAAAATAAAACAGTCCTAGTTGTGTCAGTCAAAACAAAATGGCCTATACTAAATAAACCTATTGCCTGTCCTTATACTATTACAATAAATGGGTGCATGGAAAAAGGTGTATTTGAAGGAAAAACAGTGTTCTAACATAAAGGATCAAGATGGCTGAGTCACCTCTTCTCCCCACGTTAGACAGCACGGAGTAAGGCGATCCCAGGAGACAGGATGACACTCTGAAACAGATTCTCAAAACAAAAGCAGTTCAAAATGTGGATCAAGGCCCACCTGGCCTTCCACATTAAAGTCTCTTGTTCCTTGTTTCAAAAGACAGTTAAACAAAAAGTTCACGCAGGTCTCCCTTGATCAGGCTCAAACCTCTCAAAGCAACACAACAAAAAGTTCACGTCGGTCTCCCTCGATGAGGCTCGGACCTCTCAAAGCAACACATTCACATGGGCCTCTCTCAGTCCGGCTCGGACCTCTCAAAGCAACACATTCACATGGGCCTCTCTCAGTCCAGCTCAGACCTTTCAAACACAACACTTGCAGGTGTTCCCTTCCCAAAGTTTAATTCACATCCTTTAGGGGTTCCCTTCCAATAACCTATCAAACTTCCAGTCTCCCTCAGTTGGGCTCAGACCTTTTCCTGATGTAGAGACTTGCAAATGTGCGTGGCTTTTTCCATAGACCTACACAGAAACTCTTTGATTTTCCATTCAAATCACACTCTTGTGTTATTTGCGCCAGTGTCTCTTGTGCTGGGTAGTACAATGTCATAAGCACAAAAGTTCAACATTCACCTTTGTGCCCTTTTCCCGGGGGGTTAATTTTGAGCACTTTGCTTCTTATAGTTCATTCAATTTATCACTTCATAATACAAACATTTCACCTTTAATGGAGACTTTTGAATGGGTACTTGTTTTCGCCAGACCACTGAACTACTCAGTATCGCTGGTTTCACAGCTATCAGTAATTCAAAGTTCACCACAAGTCTGCCTTCCTTCGCTTCTCATCCACATGCATGCAGCCTTCAATTGTGCAATATTTGCAGCTTCAATCTTTGCTTAACACACACCGGTTTTTCATGTCGCTCAACAGCTCACCGGCTATGTGCATTCCTTTCTTGTCCTCTCCAGTGGTCTCCCTCAGCCGGGCTCGGACCCCTCTTAATTTGCAAGATGTAATGTCTTTGGACTTTAAGCCCCAGAATGCACTTTCCTTTTTTTGCTTCCACTTCGCTAGCTCCCCAAAAACGGCATGCTGGAGTTTTGGGAGCTGCAGGAGTTCAGGAGGATATTTGGTGAGGTCAGGGTCCTACCACCTGCCCCTCAAAGGCTTGGCCTCTCCTGCTTGCCCAGGGGAGGAGCTCTGGTGTGAGTACTGCCAGGTGACCCCAGCTGCCCCTGGTTTGGCTCACTCGAGTTGGCACTGCCTCACCACACTGCAGCCTCCCCTGTACTCACAGGTCCGGCAAAAAGGCAGTTCTTGGTCCTCCAGGCCTTCCAGGGTCTCTTCAGCTCGGATTCTCCTCCTGGCCTTGGTGCTCCATCCAGCTTCTGCAGCTCGCTCAGAGTGTGCCTGTGGGCTCTGCCTTTTATAGTGAGAGGGAGGCTTAATTGGTCTCAGGTGAGACTGATTGTCAAGGGAGGCCTGACCTTGCCGTCTCTATTAGTAGGACAGTCCAGTCTTAGCATGGGGCAGTCTGTCTTCTGTCTCTTAGTGTGGCATTGAGACATCTGTATCCTCTCAGTCCCTCCCTTCTTCGTCTCAGTGTTTTTGGAACTGGGAAGTGATGGGGGATTATGGGAGTTGTAGTTTTTTCGAGTGGTGTTAGAAAAAGGAAGAAGGATATTGTCAGAAGAAGGGAAATTATTTTCTTGTTGTGAAATATAGGATGTTGTGTTTGTTCTCCTACCACTCCCCTTGATGTGGGTACATGTTGGAATTGGGCAGTGGGTAACCAGATAGGACTTACAGCAATCTATAAAGGTGGAGGAAGTGTCAGGTAAGGGTGTGTCGTAAAGGTGGGAATACCGCGTCTCTCCCGAGGGCATTCCTCCAGCAGTCCCCAAGGACACCCTGCCCAGGTGATCCTCCCGCACTGATCCAGCCCAAGGGTCTGCTTCCATAGGAGATGGCTGTGCCCTGGCCATCTGAACAAAGAATTCCTGGGTTCTATAAGTGAGAACGCACTCAAGTTTCTCACAGTTTACTACACTCGAGGTTGGGCTGCTGTCACACAACGATTTACACTTGTCCCTGTCCTCTATGTCCTCCATCATTTTCCATAATTCTAAAATCTATTTCCTTCTCTGAATCTGTTTACCTTTATATTTAGCAGCCACAAATGTACACATGTTCCAGTATCCCTCTATTATTCGTACCCTGCTCTGGCCATGTGTGGAACATTCCTCCTTGTGTCTCTGCCACCCGCTGCTTGTGATATTTCTCAATCAATCTTATTCTTATACAACAAAAATGCACTACACATGTACTCTAACGGTGTAGCTACCCCACATGTTAAAGGCTTTATGTACAAAAATGTCACACCATATGTAAAATATAATTCAACGTACGCGCTCCTACCATTGCTTCGCTCCTGCCCCCGATGTCCCCTACCCACAATCCCTTCTTTCCCAGTCACTCCACATGCCCAAACACGCACCCACTCTCCCTACACCTGACACCCACACTACTTCTTCCACAGGCCCTCCCTTGGCCCCCACTCCCTGCACAGCAAATTAAAATACTAAAACAACAAGCTGAAACAATAAACTAAAATAACAACCACTATTTCACCTTATTCCCACACCTGAAATATATTGGGCACAGGAATTTGAGCTCTCTAATTATATGGAAAGGATCCCACTTCCATTCTCATATGCTTATAATAATAATAATAATAATAATAATAATAAAAAAATATATAACTGCCACGTGGGCTTTACACACTACTCAACTCAGTCGCACACCATTCCACCCATTATTCTTTACTGCACCCAAACCCACTTGCCCTTGTTCCCCCAATTTCCCTCTCAGCATCGACCCTCATTGTTTTCACCCGCAAGAGATGTACTCAGATCAGCATGTTCACCCGAGCTCCTCTGTCACAGAGTCCCCTTAAAGGCCTGCACCGTCCTAGGAGCCACGCCCTGCTCCAAAGAGCAGACAGGAATTCTGTCAAAAACGGTTCCTGTACACCACAACGGGTTGCACGCTTGGGACTGGTCACTGCAGGTGAGTGTGGCACCCCCAGATGTGCGGCCAGGAATCCTCCGTCTGTGTGGAAAATCTGGGATCACGTTGGGGTCACCAAATTTGTAGAGTAACCCCTAAAATGCTCACACCAGGGAAAAAACTCCCCACTATTTATTTATGTTGTTTAGCGTTTGCTTGTTAGGCACTTATACAGGAAGTAAATTCTGTTTCAAAGCACCCACAGGGCAACAAGGAAGGGACAAGGGCATTTAGACAATAATCAATTAATACAATTAAATAAATAAATAAATAGTCAATACAGTGGGTGGCGGGGAATGAATCTACTATGCCTTGTGAGGGTTCAGAACATGCAAGTGCAGAAGGGAGGGGTAATCGGAAAGGTGCTGTGGTGCTTATGGGTGAGCAACAAGTGAAGTGCAATGAAGGCTAAGTGCAAGCCTCCAGGGTAGAGGGTGAGCCGAGGCAAGTGCTGAGGATAGACAGGAGCTGAGGGCGATTCAGTGTGGGAGGACAGGGCCCAGATGATGCATTAGGGTCCTGCACAACAAACAAGCAACTGGGAGATTAGCAGAGAAGAGTGGGGGGAAGGAGGAAGTAAAGAGGAAAGTCTTCTGAATTTAAGAAAGTCATGCTCAAGACAAAGCGGGAGAGAGAGGCTGTTCCAAAGAAGGGAGCCAGCTGAGGAAAGCAATCAACCTTCTGCCCTGCCCACTAGGGAAAAGGCCCAACACACCTCTTGCAAGGGGAATAAGGTTTAATCTATAAAAAAAATACAAGTACGTGCCAGAAAAGAACTCTGCTGCCACGGAGCACTCTGACAAAAAAAGCATGAGCAATAGGTTTTAAAGGTACACAGCATCATAAGTGATGAACATTACATGGGTTAAAAATCCAGGTAGCTGGATGGTGTGACCCTATACACATACAGCCTGCTCCATACGGGATGGCAGGTGATTGGTCTCTCCATCGTGTTCCGCATGGGGATCTTCGTCTTCCGTCATCAGGTACAATGGCCCTAATTTGCAATTCTAGTTATACAAATCATTATTTCTTAGCTTCTACAGTGCATCTGGTACCAAGAACATGAGCGAGGCGGATACTTTGGAGGTCGTGTTAACTTTCTCAGAACTAGCTGAACCCACGCTCCAATCCCAGACACGTTGGTACCTCTACAACGTTCCCATTCATGGCATATATTTGTTACCATCTCCCCTGGCACCTCGCAGTACAAATCACATGAACTAATGGTCGGGGCAGCCCACCCCTGCTCTCTGATCTTCTCGGTTGATTGGTCACTTTACAGTTTTATCACATGGGGTCTTGGGCTGGTCATTGTAAATAAATGTTTGTGTCTGGGGTTCGGGGTCTCGGGCAACTATAACTTATAGATCTGTATGGTGAAGGCCTGATGCCCTTACCCTCCTTTCTTGTGGGATAACTCTACAGCAACCCATTCCGGCCCTCTCTTGGCATTGCAGGGCACATTCCTTCTGGGTTGCATGCCCTACAGATAAGATGTAAACATTCTGCAAAAGCTACCAGGGCTGCAAGCAACTGTAAATGTACTAGCATAGCCATGACACTAGGCCTCAATTTCAACATGACGTCCCTCTCCATTCTCTGAACTTCCCCACCATATATCCTCCTACTATCGCCTCATCCTGAATCGCTGAGGAGCCTGAGAATTTCGCCCCGGCTCCCCTGCTACTCATCATTTCAATTTTTTTTTTTTTTTACTTTTATTTATTGGCAGAGGTTGACAGCAAACACCCATGTCAGAGCATAATATACAAGCAATGCATTGATGACACACAATTTACATAGAGCAACATATCATACAAACAACGAAAAAATACAGTCAGCTGTAAAATACCATGGCCTTCAGGTTCCAGGTGAGTCACTCCAGATGCATTTTCGGCTTGGTTAAGGTAGCTGTTGAATGCGGAACATTGGTTCTTGGGGCGGGAGTGCACTGAGAGCGTATTAAGGTATTCCTCCTCACAAGTCAGGGACCAGGTGAGTGCATTAAGCCATTTCTGGAAGGTAGGGGGGGAGAGACTCTGCCAACACTTAAGGACACATTTCTTGGCTACCATGCAGCTTATATTTAAGAATGTAGACATCCGTCTAGTGTCATCAGTGTCCTACGGGGTCTAGGGTCGATCTCCACCTCACTGATATCAGTAAGGGTCTTCAGAATTCTGTCCCAGCATGTGACATGACCAGAACATGTGTAAGTGATCTGCACTCTCCACCTTGCAGTTGGGGCATATATGCGTACCAGTGTGAGCGAACTAGTAATTTAAACTACATAACTCGGTAATGAAAATTAAAGGATTACCTTTTTGTGTGTAGGCACATCTTCTTCCAAAGACAATCAGAGATCTCGATGCCCAGTTCGTCAGTCCATTCAGTTTGAGCCTTGGAGGGTTGGGTAGTGGTCTCTGCCAGCATCATTTTATATAGAGAGGATACAACGGAGCGGGCACCACTCGAGTTAGCAATATACTCGACTCCCAGGGTGTCCGGGGGTTCATCAGGGAAAGAAGGCCACCTGGTGCAAAAGGCTGCACGGAGCCTATAATACTGCAACTTTTCTAGTGCAGACCCAGAGTGACCCCACTTCCATGTCTGTGGATGAATGAACTTCCCATTAGGAAAAAGGTCTGTTAGTGCCCGGTAACCCAGGGCCTCCCAGTGTCACGCCAAGGTTGTGTCGTGTGTCTTTGTTCCAACCCAGGGAACCTCCAGATGGGAAGCCATTTGTAATAAGGGTAAGAACCCGCTGTTATATCCAGACGTCGGCCCCAGACAAGTAGGATGGATGCCACTGGGTCCAGGTAGGAATCTGGCGCATAACCCCAATGAAAAATCAGGGTCATGACATCGGTCCCGGCCGCAGCCAGACTTTCTAGTTTTACATGTGGCCGAGTCAGAGGACTAGGGTACCAATATGTAGCATATTGGGCTTGTGCCGCTATCCAATATAATGTCATATCCGGAGCAGTGAATCCACCCCTCTCGTATTGGAGCGCCATGTCTGACCATTTCTTGCATACCGCACCCGAGTGCAATTATAACTGCGCACAGGATTTGTGTAACCTCGTAAAGTATTGTTTCCCGGGCCAGATGGGTACATTGCTAAAGATGTAAAGCAGTTTGGGTTCCAGAACCATCTTGATGAGAGAGAGTTTACCAGCGAGTGACAGAGGAAGAGAGCGCCACCTTGTTATTTTGGACTCAGTAAACTGCGCCACGGCCGCATAATTATCCTCTAACAGGGCAGTCTTGGACAGGGACACCCGGACTCCCAAGTACTTGATTCCCTTGGGGGACCAGCGAAGTGGATACTTTGAGACAGGTTGTGGGGCAATGTTGATGAGTGGGAGAATTTCCGTCTTGGAGTAATTAATTGTAAAGCCTGAGAAGGTGCCAACACGTGTAATATCCCTCAAGATAGAGTCCAAGTGTGTGGCAGGTTCTCTGACGTATAACAGCACATCGTCAGCGTATAGAGATATTATTTCGGGGGTGTCTTTTAGTCGCACCCCCCTATGAGTGTAATGTGTTCTGACATGGTCTGCCATTGGCCCTATCACCAGTGCGAAAAGGATCGGGGAGAACGGGCAACCTTGGCGGGTGCCCCTGAAAAGAGTAAACAGTGCAGATGTTAGAGGATTGACCGGACCCTTGCTACAGGACCAGTGTATAATAATTTAAAGTATCCAATCATGTTGGGGCCAACTCCCATTGTCTCCAGGACCAGCCACATGTATTTCTATGAGACCCTGTCAACTGCCTTTTGCGCATCAAGCGTAAATGCCACAATATTAGAGTCCCAATTCTAGCCATCACATTGAAAAGCCACCGGATGTTGTGGGAGTTGGATCTACCAGGCACAAAGCCCCCTTGATCTTCATGTACCAGGTGGGTCATAATCGGAAGGAACCGATTCGCTATAACCTCCGCAAAAATCTTGGTATCTCTATTCATAAGCGAGAGAGGTCTGTACGAGCCACACTCGTCGCTGGGTTTGTTGGGCTTGAGCAATACTGTAATGACAGCTTCACGTAGGGGTGGGGGAAGGATGGATATCCGTAGCAACTCGTCCCAGACCTCCAATAGTTTTGGAGCGAGGATCGAGATATGTTCTTGATAGATTTCAGATGTGTGTCTGTCAGGGCCTGGTGCTTTGCCCTCCGGAAGGTCTGTGATGGCCCTAACGATCTCTTCCAGCAAGACCGGGGAATCCAATTGGTCCCTTGTTGAGTGAGAGATACATGTCGTGGGGATCTGATCAAGGACTTCCCTCATATGTTGCTCATTGTGTTCCGGAGGTAATGCATACAGACTAGTGTAGAACTCAGTAAAGGTCCCCAATATCTGCTGGTCTGACCATTGTGGAATATCCTGTGCATTTTTAACAGATACAATCTGAGCATGGCCCCATCCCCCTTTCGCTAGCTTTGCTAGTGTCCTACCCGGTCTCTCGCCCTCCCCATATTTCCAGGTGGCCTGTGGGTGACTAAAGTAGTGGATCTCCCTCATGGCATGTGTCTCAAAAGCCTCAAGTTCTTGACTTATCCGTGCAAGTTTGGCGGTGTAGGCCACCGTTGTGCAATCCAGCTCTTGTAATTTGGATTCGGACCGACTGAGGTTGTTTCGTATGGTTTTCAGTACTCCTGCTTCCCTCGAGATGGACATCCCCCTAATGTATACTTTAAAAGCATCCCAACAGACTCTGGCCGTAGTATCTTGTAAGGAGTTGCAATCAAAGATGGTCACAATGTCAGCTAGTATGTCAGCCTTGAATACTAGGTCAAGGAGGGCAGTAGATTTGAAACGCCATGTGTAAGTATATGTGGTCCTAGCCCCACTGACAAGATGACAGTTGTGTGCTCAGATAATGTGCGGGTAAGTATTTGGGCTTTGTCAATCCTCCCTATTAAGTCCCCGGACACTAAGAAGAAATCAATTCTGGAAGAGCTATTGTGTACAGACGAGTAATAGGTATATTCACGCAGCTGGGGGTGGAAGGCTCTCCAAACATCTCGGATGTCGAGTTCTGTGCAGTGCATGCGTAATCTGCGCGCTGCTCGCGACAGTGTTCTGGTTGCAGTTCCTGTTCTATCCAATATGGTATCTTGAATTAGATTCATATCCCCCCCAGAGGATCTGGACTCCCACATAGCCCAACAGGATAGAAGCGCCCTCATGAAAAAAGTCTGGGGTGTTTACATTGGGAGCATAGGTATTTACTAAAAGGTATTCCCTGTTTACCATTGTGCAGTGTAAGACAATATACCTGCCTTCAGAGTCAATATAACTTTTCTGGAGAGTGAATTTGATAGATTTATGGATCAGTGTCAGTATGCCCCTGGCCTGTGTAGAATAAGTTGTATAAAATCTATTGGGCCCCCAGGATGGTACAATACTCATTGCCAGGTGACCCCGGGTGTGAGTTTCTTGCAACATGAGTATCTTGATCCCATGCCTTTGGGAGCACGCCGCAATCTTAAGGGTCTTGGTGTAGTTACTCAATCTCCAGATATTCCAGGACATTAAGGATCATTACGAGTTTGGAGTTAGCCATGGCACTATTAGCGCCATGGCTGCCTCCAAACCCGGGTCCGGGTCCGGTCTGGCAGAATGGGGACTTATCGGGATATTATGACCTGTGCGGACCCGGTAAGTCCCCATTCAGTTTACCATTCCCCATTTCCATTTGAGCCCACATAGGGCAAATTGCGGGCTCGTTATTAGCTCCAAGGTCCCTTAACGGGTGCCGTAAAGAATGGCTGGTCAGACCAGCTGTTCCTGCTGGGACCCGCTAAGGGACCACGGAATTGGGTGGTAAGGGTTTACCGGCACCGGTCTCCTTACCGGTGACCGTTAACCCTTACCTCCCACCTCGGAATGAGGCCCATTATGTTTATAGTCATTTCGTTGCTCTAAGGTACATCCCAGCAGGTATGATCTAACATGTGTTCACAGGTAAAAACATTCCCGTTATGACGCCCTTTCATGATGTGAAATTCTGCTCTGCCTCTGCCATTTTTGGCAAAACACCCCTCCATTAATCCCCCCCTCCCTCACCACCCCATTCCAACCGGTGGTGTCTCCACCCTCCCCCCTCCCACCACTGTCAACAGATTCCCTCAACCAGGTGTCAGAGGGCCAATCCCAACCTGGTCCAACCGCATCGCAGGCCCAACAGTTGCCTGTATACAACAAACCTTCTAAAGTGGCCATTGTAACTGCAGTGGGGTGCGCTGTTGCTGTGCAGTCAACTATAAAGGAGTAATGGAGTACCATAACTGGTACTAAGGGCCGGCGGTATTCATCACTAAGGCATAGTTACATATCACCAGCATAAGTAGGAACGGGTGGTGGTGTTAAGATGGATGCAGGTATGGGCTTTTAATTCCGGGCATAGCAAGTAGAGTATAATGTATCAGGGAGTGGAGAGTAATAATACACTTCCACCATGTCCAGTATAACTCACGTGGGTAGGTTCCCAGTCATAACCCAGGTGGCAGGGTACATCACACCTAATATAATTTTCATACATGTGGTGAGAAGTCAATAAATTGAGCAGTTGCATCTATGCAGCGGCTGACGGGCACCAATGATCAGAGAGGCTATGTTAATCAGGAACAGCAAGCCCTAACTCATAGATCAGCAAAATATGATACTAGTAAACAGTTTTGCGTCACCAGCACATGTAATAATAGGAAGTAGTACTAAAGAGAATGCAACTGTAGTGTAACAGGTTTCAGTATCTCAGGCACTATGGATTATGTCAGTAGTCAGGGAGTGCCAATTGGTGACATATCAAGTCAGAACTAGGACATTCAGGAAGTTCCCCATCGTAGCATAAGTGAGAAGGCATACCCCAATTCAGCTCAGCATCAACATCTATGAAGAGGAGCAATTATGTTGAGTGATATTGCCGACCTGGAGGCCAGAGGGCACTAGTGATCCAAAGTCAACGAACGGAGCTAGTACATTTTATCTCCAGCATCAACACCAGAGCGAAGGGACACCATTTACCCAACTACAAGCAAGTCGAAGGTAGGTAAGCCATGCTTCAGTCATTATCCATGAGGTCTGCAGCTGGATTGTAGAGTGGTATCTGTTCCTCTATAAACTTCACTGCTTCCTCAGGGACCAATTTGAGCCGTGCCAGGAATAATATTGCATAGGGGATATTGCGTTCCCATAGCAGTTTTTTCACACCCAGGAATTGCTGCCTTTCCTGTTGTACTCCCACAGAGAAGTCTGGAAAAATCCTGATCGTTTGGGGACCGAGGCATAGCTCTCCCTTCTCACGTGACAGACGGAGGATAAGATCTCTGTCCCTATAGTTTAGGATCCTGGTGATGACAGGCCTAGGGAAGTCTCTGGGCTTAGGGTGTGGAGATGGGACATGCTGGGCATGCTCAATTGTGAAGAAGGGGGACAGCTCAGGATTGTCCAGTAGTTCTTTGAGCAGGTTCTCAACAGCTAACTCCATTCGCCCCTTGAGTGCATTTTCGGGAACCCCTATGATCTGTATTTTGTTCCTGCATGATCTGGATTCCAAATCTTTGCATTTGGCTTTCACAGACTTCATGTCGCAAGCAAGGGAGGCGACCGTGTCCTGGAAAGTGTGTAGACTATCCTCGTTAGCTCCGATCCTGGACTGCGCCTCAATGATCAAGGTGCC
Source organism: Ambystoma mexicanum (assembly GCF_040938575.1). NCBI lineage: Eukaryota > Metazoa > Chordata > Amphibia > Caudata > Ambystomatidae > Ambystoma > Ambystoma mexicanum. The sequence goes on from NC_090937.1 coordinate 437,675,566, forward strand.
AGCTTGATCCAGGTGTGACTTCAGTGATGCTACGTTGGCGTTTATATTGTCCAATTTCTCATGGAAGGAGGCAAAGTTTTTAGCCATCGATTCCATCATCGCTGTGAGGTCAGGGGCCAACGCACCGAGGGGTGAAGCAGGCTCCTCCTGGTTAGATGGTGCTTGTCCCAGCTCAGGTCTAGGTGCTGCCTTGGCGAACTTATCCATGGCGCCCACTTTGTTTGCCCCCCTGCATCTGTTCGACATCTCTATGTGGCTAGAGACGCGGGTGGACCTTAGCAGCCAGTGTCCAGTTATGATCGTTGTACCAGTAGTTTGATTTGGGGTAGGTGAGTTCTCGGTAACTGTAGCAGTGGGAGATGAAGGCCCAGGGTAAAGACACTGCCAAGCCGGGGTAGCCAGTGGGGGATCAGCCAGTTAATGAGTAATCTCCGGAACTGTAGATTCGAGGAAGTCAGTGTGTCAGTATGGGCGGCTCGGCGACCAGTGGTCCAGACGCGCAGCTGTAGAGACTAGGCAAGTCACATTGGCGGAAATGATATATGCAGCAGGTGGAGGCGCAATATGTGTGTGCTGCCTGTATTCCCAACAGTGTCCGCGGCTGGCAATAGTGTGATAAGACAACGGCCCGGTAAATGTCTATGAATGCATGGGTTATAATGCACAATTACTTGGCAAGGGCACAGAAGGTCAGACACAATGGGTACAGCCGGGTAGTTCCATGGATAAGGTCAAGGGCTCCCAGGCGCAGGAGGGTCTGGGGCGCGGATTGCAGCAGTAGCACAGGAGATGTTGATGATGAGAGCATAGGGGGGCTGTTACGCTCACCTGGTATCCACAGGGATGCCACCCAGCCGGGTTACTCGCTGGTATGCTTCTCAGCTTTGCCCTGATGTGGTCTGCGTGGAAGGTTCTGCCTTATTGTAGAATTAGGCGTGCTCTCCGTCCTGCCTTCTTTGCAGGGGGGCGTTGTTTTTCATGGGCGAGTGTGGTCCAGTTACTTCACTGACGCCGGGACATTTGATATTGCTCAGGTAGGTCTTATTGCTGTTCTTTAGTTTTGTTGCTATCCTGCATGCCTTTCTTTGTTTAAAATGTCTCTTTTTTTCTCCCTTAGGTATGCAGAGCTTCAGCGCGACGAACTGGCTTGGTTGAGCCCCGCTGGTAAATGATGCCACATTAAGAGCGCTATGATGCGGTAAGTAAGCGCTATGCGTAGCGCTGCAAAGTCTTGCTTTTGCTAACCTGTGTTTTCCTTCCTTGTAGGTCGCTGTGTTCTTCAGCGTGAGTGGAATGTCCGGAGTGGTGCCAGCCGAGAGGCGACCAGCCAGGTAAGCCTTTTGAGCAGTTCGTAATTTGTAAATGTCTCTACTGCTTTCTTTAATGTTGCTTCTATCTTCCTCTTTCAGGTCGTTCTGTCCGGGAGGCGTGCAGATTCGAGGAAGCTGTTCTCAGTAGGTGCGAGTGTTTAAAGATGAAGCCTGCAGGTAACATGCTGCTGCTAAAGAAGTTCCTTATATCTCCTTGCAGGTTCTGCTTCTCCGAGGTTCGAGGGAATAGCTGGACACGGTGAGCGTCACGTTGCAAACTGCAAAGTAACACAAAGCATGTTGTCTTGCTCGGGTGTGGTTTAAATAGCCCCAACAAAATAGTCCAGGTAAAGTAGTCCCTAGGCTGCCACACCCAAAACACTAGATCGCATAGCTTGGTTCTAAGGAACCAAGCTATGTGGATGCCTCCATGTTGGCTGACAATACAATAAAGTAGTTCTCAAGCACGTTGTTTTTCATGGTGTATGAGCCTGGCACCATAGGCGCCAGGACTGGCCCCATGAGGGCTTTTGAAGAGGATGCCAGGCTCTAGAGGCCCGAGTCCTGACTCCACTTGGCCAATGGGTTTGCGAGGGTCGTGACAGCACTCCCCCATAAGGCCCCTCCCATGGTGTTCCTTCTGTCTGGCCCAGGTTTGGTTGGGAAGTTCCGATGTAATTTCCTGATTAGACGTGGTGCGTGGATATTCTCACTGGGCTCCCAGGATCTATCTTGTGGTCCAAATCCTTTCCAATCGACGAGATAATATAGCTTGGTCCTAGAGTATTTAGAGTACAAGATATCTTTGACTTTGAATTCTGGTTCTCCATCAACAAGTATGGGCTTAGGTGGTGTCCCAATCCGTGTGTCAGGGTGCATTGGTTTCAGGAGGGACACATGGAATACCGGGTGAATGTGTAGATAAGATGGTAAATCCAGTTTCACGGCTGCTGGGTTGATAATTGCCTTAATGGTATAGAGTCCTAAGAATTTGTGATGAAAGGTCCGGGTTCCCTTGATGGGTACGAATTTAGCAGCTAACCAAACTTTGTCTCCTACTTGATAATCAGGGGCCTTTTTCCGGTGTTGGTCGGCAAATCTCTTTTGTTTTTCTTTGGCATGAATAAGGTGTTCCTTTGCCCTTTTGAAAGCCTGAGTAATGGTTGTGTGTAGAGTCTTTACCGCTGGTATTTCCAAGCTGGCTGGAAGGTCTAGTTCAGAGGTACGTGGGTGTCTGCCATAAAGGGTATAGAAGGGCGTTTGTTCCGTGCTTGAATGCCAAGAATTGTTATATGCATATTCGGCAATCCATAGTAGGTCTTTCCAATTCCTTTGTTCGTGGTGCAGCATGCACTGTAAATATTGCTCGAGTGTCTGATTGGTTCTCTCGGTTTGGCCGTCCGTTTGGGGATGGTGACTGGTAGATAGCCGAACGTCGATCTGCGCCATTGCACAACATTTTTTCCAGAAGTTTGAAAGGAACTGGCTGCCTCGATCAGAGACCAGAACCGAAGGGAAGCCATGTAGCTTAACCACGTCCTCCAGGAACACTTTTGCTAAAGTGACTGCGTCTGGGAGGCCTTTGAGAGGAATTAAATGGGCCATCTTCGAGAATAAGTCTACAACTACAAGGATGGTGTTGAACCCTTGGCTTGGAGGTAGATCAGTGATGAAGTCAAGGGAAAGAGTGTGCTATGGAACTGGAGGAATGTCCAATGGTTGTAGGAGACCAGATGGTTTTTGTTTCTGTGATTTATTTGGTGCACAGACACTGCAGGATTGAATATACTGAATGATGTCCTTACGCCAGGTAGGCCACCAAAAGTTCTCTTTCACCTTAGCTAGGGTTTTGGCGATCCCAGGATGCCATTCGATCAGTGAATCGTGATAGTTTGAAATAATATGCTGTTGTAATTCCTTCTTGGATACATATAGGCGACCCCTAAAAAAGCGTAGATGGTCCTTGATGGTATATTGTTCTCCTTGAGTTTGCCATGCGAGGTAGGCATCAGGATTGATTGACCGTTGGATTTCTTTTCGTAGTTCTGCTTGTGTTAAGGCTGTCGTGATACCCAAGAGTTTGTCTTCAGGTATGATAGGTACTAGGTCTTGAGTTGTATATACTATTTCATTTATGCACATGTGAGATAAGGCATCCGCCTTTCCGTTTCTGACTCCTGGTCGAAACGTGATTACATAATCATATTCGGCGAAGAAAAGGGCCCACCGTAATTGGCACGAGGACTCGGCCTTGGCTGTTTTGAGATATTGCAGGTTTCGGTGGTCTGTGATCACTGTAATGGTGTGTCTGGCCCCCAGAAGGTAGTGCCTCCAGGCTTTAAAGACAGATTTGATAGCCAGGAGTTCCTTGTCCGTGATGGCATAATTAATCTCTGGAGGTGAGAACTTTTTCGACCAGAAGGCCACAGGATGTAGCTGGCCGGTTTCCGGGTCTCTCTGTGAAAGGACAGCCCCTATTGCGAGACTGGACGCATCAGTTTCAACGACATAAGGGAGGTCTGGACGAGGATGTCGCAGGATTGGAGCGGAGGTAAACCTTTGTTTAAGTTCCTGAAAGGCTTCTTCTGCTTCTTCGGTCCAAGCAAACTTTTTATTGTTTTTTCATAATAGTACTGTGATTGGGTGCACAACCTGAGAGAAGTCTGGGATGAACCAGTGGTAGAAGTTTGCAATGCCCAGCATGCTTTGTACCCCTTTCAGAGACGTTGGTGAAGGCCATTTCAGAATGGCATCTACCTTGTGCACGTCCATTCTGATGCCTCCTGGAGTAAGGATAAAACCAAGAAATTCTACTTTGATGACGTGAAAAAAGCATTTTTAAGCAAAACAAGCGATGTTGATGGAGCTTGTTGAGGACTGAACGAACGTGCCTGACATGATCTTGTTCCGAGGCTGAGTATACTAAGATGTTGACTATGTACACTAAGGCGCACACATTAATTAACTCCCTTAAGACGTCATTCATGAAATACTGGAATGCCGCAGGAGCATTGCATAACCCGAAGGGCATGACTTGATATTCAAACAAGCCGTACTTAGTACGGAAGGTGGTTTTCCATGCATCTCCTTTTCTGACTCGGACCAGGTGGTACGCTCCTCGAAGGTCTAATTTGGTATAAATCTTGGCATCTTTAACTTGGTCTAGCATCTCAGGGATAAGTGGCAAGGGGTAGCGGTTCTTTACGGTGATCTGGTTCAATGTGCGGTAGTCAATACAGGTTCTAAAGTCTCCTTCCTTTTTCGGTATGAAGAACAAAGAACTGGCTGCGGGGGAATTCGAAGGACGGATTAATCCGTTTGCAAGGTACTGGTCTAAATAGGATTTCAAATGAAGGTTTTCTGGTTCTGTGAGAGCGTAGATCCTGCTGCAAGGGATTTGTGCACCGGGAACAAGGTTGATCTGACAGTCATAGGGCCTGTGCGGTGGCAATGTATTGGCGTGGTCCTTTCGGAGAACACCCTGGAAATCATGGTATTCACATGGGAGGTATTAGTTGCTCACAGGGCTGATACTGTCGCTCTGGGAGTCATGGGGATACAGACATCAGGTTTCTCCTCTTGGTAATAGCAGGCAGGGGAGCAGTCACAGGGGAAGGTTAATTATCGTGCCAGCCAGTCTATCAAAGGGTTGTGAGCAACCAACCATGGCATCCCTAGTATTAGCCTGACCTGAGGTGTCCTGATGAGATCAAAATTAAATAGACTCCCAATGTCCGTCCTGGCACAGCAAGGTTACCCTGGCTGTGCACTAGGTTACTGGTCCGGAAGCGATTTCTGTTCCATCCACGGTGGTTACCTTGTCCATAGATGGCTTAGAACACAAAGGAAGCCCCATCTCTGCTGCCAGTTCTTGATCAATATCATTTCCGACCTCTCCGCTATCGATGTATGCTTCAATGGCATGCATTCTTGACGACTGTAGGTAGTTAATTAAGATCACTGGTATTGCAAAGTGCGAGGTCAGCAACTCTTTCTTCTCACTCGACAAACTGACCTCTACGTTTGTCGAGCTTGGTAGTTTTCTGATTCCTTAGCTTCATCCTTCTATGTGTCCCCGACTGTTCTTCTTGGGGGTTTTACTGGACAGTCCTTCAGGAAATGTCCTGGTTTCCCACAATACAAACAAAGCTGTTGTTGTCTTCTTTTGTCCCTCTCTTGTTTTGTTAATGGAGGCCGTATCCCTCCAATCTGCATGGGTTCAACAGCATTTTCAGGTACACGGGGTGTGTTTTCCCTTGGTCGAACATGCACGGTCTGAGGGTCCTTCTTAGACCGGTCTGCCTTTCGGTCCTGCAACCGGTGGTCTAGCTGCACGACCAGATTTATTAATTCTGCACAGTCTCTGGGTGGATCAACCACCTGGGCTAAGACGTTCTTTAATTCGCCTCGTAAGCCTCGATGGAATAATGTGGTTCTTTTGTTTTCTGGCCACCTAGCTTCGGCAACCAGTCTGTTGAAGGTGGCAATGTACGTTAACAATTCCTGATTCCCCTGTCGGAGGGACAAGAGCTCATTGTCTACTGCTTGTTCCTGGGTATGGCGAGCAAAAAGTGTTTCCATTTCTCTCTGAAACCCCCCAAAGTGATGTAATAGAGGATCGTCATGGGTTACCAATGGCACCCATCAATCTGCTGCACTACCACTCAGGTATGATAAGACAAAAGCTTCCCGAGCTTGGTCGTTTGGAAATGCTCCAGGCCTACAAAGAAAATTAAGGCAGCACTGATTGATGAATGCTGCATACTTCCGTGGGTGGCCTGAGAACCTTTCTGGTGGTGCCAGGGGCACTGTTCCAGGTAACGTGATCTGTACCAGAGTGGGTGGTATGGCAGGGTTTTGCCCCGTTGGATTGCTTTCAGGTAGAGGCGTCTGTCCTGCCTGGGATTGCAAGTATTGCCTGCTAATCTCTTCAGTGCATTCTTTGGTCACTATTAGGTCTCTCCGGAGGGCATTAGTCTCTTGTCGGGCAGAATGAACCTCAGCGCAAAGTTCTCCTAGTAATTGGGCCAATTGGTCCATTTCTGATGTCTTCATGGCACCCAGGTGGATTTGTTGTGGTAGTCTTCACGTTCTGTTACGCTCACCTGGTATCCACAGGGACGCCACCGAGCCGGGTTACTCGCTGGTATGCTTCTCAGCTTTGCCCTGATGTGGTCTGCTGGGAAGGTTCTGCCTTGTGGTAGAATTATGCATGCTCTCCATCCGTGCCATAAGCGCCAGGACTGGCCCCATGAGGGCTTTTGAAGAGGATGCCAGGCTCTAGAGGCCTGAGTCCTGACTCCACCTGGCCAATGGGTTTGCCAGAGGGGGTTTTGGGCGAGGGTCGTGACAGCACTCCCCTTAAGGCCCCTCCCATGGTGTTCCTTCTGTCTGGCCCAGGTTTGGTTGGGAAGTTCCGATGGAATTTCCTGATTAGACGTGGTGCGTGGATATTCTCACTGGGCTCCCAGGATCTATCTTGTGGTCCAAATCCTTTCCAATCGACGAGATAATATAGCTTGGTCCTAGAGTATTTAGAGTCCAAGATATCTTTGACTTCGAATTCTGGTTCTCCATCAACAAGTATGGGCTTAGGTGGTGTCCCAATCCGTGTGCCAGGTTGCATTGTTTTCAGGAGGGACACATGGAATACCGAGTGGATGTGTAGATTAGGTGGTAAATCCAGTTTCACGGCTGCTGGGTTGATAATTGCCTTAATGGTATAGGGTCCTAAGAATCTGAGATGAAAGGTCCGGGTTCCCTTGATGGGTACGAATTTAGCGGCTAACCAAACATTGTCTCCTACTTGATAATCAGGGGCCTTTTTCCGGTGTTGGTCGGCAAATCTCTTTTGTTTTTCTTTGGCATGAATAAGGTGTTCCTTTGCCCTTTTGAAAGCCTGAGTAATGGTTGTGTGTAGAGTCTTTACCGCTGGTATTTCCAAGCTGGCTGGAAGGTCTAGTTCAGAGGTACGTGGATGTCTGCCATAAAGGGTGTAGAAGGGGGTTTGTCCCGTGCTTGAATGCCAAGAATTGATATATGCATATTCGGCTATCCATAGTAGGTCTTTCCAATTCCTTTGTTTGTGGTGCAGCATGCACTGTAAATATTGCTCGAGTGTCTGATTGGTTCTCTCGGTTTGGCCGTCCGTTTGGGGATGGTGACTGGTAGATAGCCGAACGTCGATCTGCGCCATTGCACAACATTTTTTCCAGAAGTTTGAAACAAACCGGCTGCCTCGATCAGAGACCAGAACCGAAGGGAAGCCATGTAGCTTAACCACGTCCTCCAGGAACACTTTTGCTAAAGTGACTGCGTCTGGGAGGCCTTTGAGAGGAATTAAATGGGCCATCTTCGAGAATAAGTCCACAACTACAAGGATGGTGTTGAACCCTTGGCTTGGAGGTAGATCAGTGATGAAGTCAAGGGAAAGATTGTGCCATGGAACTGGAGGAATGTCCAATGGTTGTAGGAGACCAGATGGTTTTTGTTTCTGTGATTTATTTTGTGCGCAGTCCCCGCAGGATTGAATATACTGAATGATGTCCTTACGCCAGGTAGGCCACCAAAAGTTCTCTTTCACCTTAGCTAGGGTTTTGGCGATCACAGGATGCCCTTCGATCAGTGAATCGTGATAGTTTGAAATAATATCCTGTTGTAAGTCCTTCTTGGGTACATATAGGCGATCCCTAAAAAATGGTAGATGGGCCTTGATGGTATATTGTTCTCCTTGAGTTTGCCATGCGAGGTAGGCATCAGGATTCATTGACCATTGGATTTCTTTTCGTAGTTCTGCTTGTGTTAAGGCTGTCATGATACCCAAGAGTTTGTCTTCAGGTATGATCGGTACTGGGTCTGGAGTTGTATATACTATTTCTTTTATGCCCTTGCGAGATAAGGCATCCGCCTTTCCATTTCTGACTCCTGGTCGAAATGTGATTACATATTCATATTCGGCAAAGAAAAGGACCCACTGTAATTGGCACGAGGACTGGGCCTTAGCTGTTTTGAGATATTGCAGGTTTCGGTGGTCTGTGATGACTGTAATAGTGTGTCTGGCCCCCAGAAGGTAGTGCCTCCAGGCTTTAAAGGCGGATTTGATAGCCAGGAGTTCCTTGTCCGTGATGGCATAATTAATCTCTGGAGGTGAGAACTTTTTCGACCAGAAAGCCACAGGATGTAGCTGGCCGGTTTCTGGGTCTCTCTGTGAAAGGACAGCCTCCATTGCGAGACTGGACGTATCAGTTTCAACGACATAAGGGAGGTCTGGATGAGGATGTCGCAGGATTGGAGTGGAGGTAAACCTTCGTTTAAGTTCCTGAAAGGCTTCTTCTGCTTGTTCGGTCCAAGCAAACTTTTTATTGTTTTTCCGTAATAGTACTGTGATTGGGTGCACAACCTGAGAGAAGTCTGGGATGAACCAGCGGTAGAAGTTTGCAAAGCCCAGCATGCTTTGTACCCCTTTCAGAGACGTTGGTGAAGACCATTTCAGAATGGCATCTACCTTGTGCACGTCCATTCTGATGCCTCCTGGAGTAAGGATAAAACCAAGAAATTCTACTTCGGTGACGTGAAAAAAGCATATTTCAAGCTTTGCAAACAAGCGATGTTGACGGAGCTTGTTGAGGACTGAACGAACGTGCCTGACATGATCTTGTTCCGAGGCTGAGTATACTAAGATGTTGTCTATGTACACTAAGGCGCACACATCAGTTAACTCCCTTAAGACGTCATTCATGAAATACTGGAATGATGCAGGAGCGTTGCATAACCCGAAGGGCATGACTTGATATTCAAACAAGCCGTACTTAGTATGGAAGGCGGTTTTCCATTCATCTCCTTTTCTGACTCGGACCAGGTGGTACGCTCCTCGAAGGTCTAATTTGGTATAAATCTGGGCATCTTTAACTTGGTCTAGCATCTCAGGGATAAGTGGCAAGGGGGTAGCGGTTCTTTACGGTGATCTGGTTCAATGTGCGGTAGTCAATACAGGTTCTAAAGTCTCCTTCCTTTTTCGGTATGAAGAACAAAGAACTGGCTGCGGGGGAATTCGAAGGACGGATTAATCCGTTTGCAAGGTACTGGTCTAAATAGGATTTCAAATGAAGGTTTTCTGGTTCTGTGAGAGCGTAGATCCTGCTGCAAGGGATTTGTGCACCGGGAACAAGGTTGATCTGACAGTCATAGGGCCTGTGCGGTGGCAATGTATTGGCGTGGTCCTTTCAGAAAACATCCTGGAAATCATGGTATTCACTTGGCAAGGTATTAGTTGCTCCCAGGGTTGATACTGTCGCTCCGGGAGTCATGGGGATACAGACGTCGGGTTTCTCCTCTTGGTAATAGCAGGCAGGGCAGCAGTCACCGGGGAAGGTTAATTTTCGTGCCCGCCAGTCTATCAAAGGGTTGTGAGCAACCAACCATGGCATCCCTAGTATTAGCCTGAACTGAGGTGCCTTGATGAGATTGAAATGAAATAGACTCCCGATGTCCGTCCTGGCACAGCAAGGTTACCCTGGCTGTGCACTAGGTTACTGGTCCGGAAGCGATTTCTGTCCCATCCACGGTGGTTACCTTGTCCATAGTTGGCTTAGCACCCAAAGGAAGCCCAATCTCTGCTGCAAGTTATTGATTAATATAATTTCCAACTCCTCCGCTATCGATGTATGCTTCAATGGCATGCATTCTTGACGACTGTTGGTAGTTAATTAAGATCACTAGTATTGCAAAATGCGAGGTCAGCAACTCTTTCTTCTCACTCGACAAACTGACCTCTACGTTTGTCAAGCTTGGTAGTTTTCCGATTCCTTAGCTTCATCCTTCTATGTGGCCCCCACTGTTCTTCTTGGGGGTTTTACTGGACAGTCCTTCAGGAAATGTCCTGGTTACCCACAATACAAACAAAGCTGTTGTTGTCTTCTTTTGTCCCGCTCTTGTTTTGTTAATGAAGGCCGTATCCCTCCAATCTGCATGGGTTCTACGGCATTTTCAGGTACACAGGGTGTGTTTTCCCTTGGTCGAACATACACGGTCCGAGGGTCCGTCTTAGACCGGTCTGCCTTTCGGTCCTGCAACCGGTGGTCTAGGTGCACAACCAGATTCATGAATTCTGCACAGTCTCTGGGTGGATCAACCACCTGGGCTAAAACGTCCTTTAATTTGCCTCATAAGCCTCGATGGAATAATGTGGTTCTTTTGTTTTCTGGCCACCTAGCTTCGGCAACCAGTCTGTTGAAGGTGGCAATGTACGTTAACAAGTCAAGATTCCCCTGTCGGAGAGACAAGAGTTCATTGTCTACTGCTTGTTCCTGGGTATGGCGAGCAAAAAGTTTTTCCATTTCTCTCTGAAACCCCCCAAAGTCATGTAATAGAGGATCGTCATGGGTTACCAATGGCACCGTCCAGTCTGTTGCACTACCACTCAGGTATGATAAGACAAAAGCTACCCGAGCTTGGTCGTTTGGAAATGCTCCAGGCCTACAAAGAAAATGAAGGCAGCACTGATTGATGAATGCTGCATACTCTGTGGGTCGCCTGAGAACCTTTCTGGTGGTGCCAGGGGTACTGTTCCAGGTAACGTGATCTGTACCAGAGTGGGTGGTATGGCAGGGTTTTGCATCGTTGGATTGCTTCCAGGTAGAGGTGTCTGTCCTGCCTGTGATTGCAAGTATTGCCTGCTCATCTCTTCAGTGCGTTCTTTGGTTACTATTAGGTCTCTCCTAGGGCATTAGTCTCTTGTCGGGCAGAATGAACCTCAGTGCGAAGCTCTCCTAGTAATTGGGCCAATTGGTCCATTTCTGATGTCTCCATGGCGCCCAGGTGGATTTGTTGTGGTAGTCTTCACGTTCTGTTACGCTCACCTGGTATCCACAGGGACGCCACCCCACCGGGTTACTCGCTGGTATGCTTCTCAGCTTTGCCCTGATGTGATCTGCGGGGAAGGTTCTGCCTTGTGGTAGAATTATGCGTGCTCTCCGTCATGCCTTCTTTGCAGGGGCGCGTTGTCTTTCATGGGCAAGTGCGGTCCAGTTACTTCACTGACGCCGGCCCATTTCATATTGCTCAGGTAGGTCTCATTGCTGTTCTTTAGTTTTGTTGCTATCCTGCATGCCTTTCTTTGTTTAAAATGTCTCTTTTTTCTCCCTTAGGTATGCAGAGCTTCAGCGCGGCGAACTGGCTTGGTTGAGCCGCCCTGGTAAACGATGGCACATTAAGAGCGCTATGATATGGTAAGTAAGCGCTATGCGCAGTGCTGCAAAGTCTTGCCTTTGCTAACCTGTGTTTTCCTTTCTTGTAGGTCGCGGTGTTCTTCAGTGCGAGTGGAATGTCCGGAGTGGTGCCAGCCGAGAGGCGACCAGCCAGGTAAGCCTTTTGAGCAGTTCGTGATTTGTAAATGTCTCTACTGCTTTATTTAATGTTGCCTCTATCTTCCTCTTTCAGGTCGTTCTGTCCGGGAGGCGTGCAGATTCGAGGAAGCTGTTCTCAGTAGCTGCGAGTGTTTAAAGATGAAGACTGCAGGTAAGATGCTGCTGCTAATGATGTTCCTTTTGTCTCCTTGCAGGTTCTGCTTCTCCGAGGTTTGAGGGAATAGCTGGACACGGTGAGCGGCACGTTGCAAGCTGCAAAGTAACACAAAGCGTGTTGTCTTGCTCGGGTGTGGTTTAAATAGCCCCAACAAAATAGTCCAGGTAAAGTAGTCCCTAGCTACCACACCCAAAACACTAGACCGCATAGCTTGGTTCTAAGGACCCAAGCTATGTGGATGCCTCCATGTTGGCTGACAATACAATAAAGTAGTTCTCAAGCACATTGTTTTTCATGGTGTATGAGTCTAGCGCCATTGGCGCCAGGACGGGCCCCATGAGGGCTTTTGAAGAGGATGCAAGGCTCCACCTTGCCAATGGGTTTGCCAGAGGGGGTTTGCGGCGAGGGTCGTGACAGGGCCCTGCTCACGTCAAGCGCTGTAGATGGCAGTTCCAGGTCACACAGCCGCCCATTTGGCAAAGCTGGGTGCTGTGCAGTGTAATGGAGGTTGCGCCGTTTGTGGCCTAAGGATGCAGCAGTAGGGGGGGCGGAGACCGGCGCAAGCACACCCCACCCACGGTCCCGAGGGCACGGGGCCCACCGTGTTCCCAGTTCCTACCTGCGGCAGCTGCAAGTTAGATCCGGCCTTAGCCCAGGGGCAGGCAGTGGCTCACTGGCAGTCCCTCAGAGTTCATAGGTGATGCAGTGTGGCTCCACTGCAGCCAACGTATGGGAGCCACAGTCTTATACCGCTGGTATCAGGAGCAGGCAGCAGTCTCCCAGAAAGTTTAAGGGGCCGTGGTGCTGCGCAGGCTCCCTACCCCGACCTCGTAGTGCCATCGTAAGTGCGGTGTTTAGTGGTGCTGGTGTGTCCAGGGAGCAGAGCCCACAGTTCCAATTAGCATACCACCACAGGCCGGCTGTCGGTGCAAGGGGCCACTCGCTAACCAAGTCGCTCCACACCCGCTGTGCCTGGCCAGGCCCCAATCACTCGACAGCTCCCGTAGAGAAGGGGGAGCCAGCAGCATTTTCGGCAGTAACTGTCATGATCTCTGCTTCCAAAAGGTCAGGGTTTTCCCAACTCCCTTGGAAGCAGATCCATAACCCAGGTTCCGAGTGCCAACCAGTCCCAATTGGGACCTTTTGGACCCAGTCCTGGCGCCAGTGGCACCAGGCTCATAAATATGCCCAGTCCCAGCGCTGGAAGCGCCGGGCTCATAATGCTTGGGTGGACTTACCTGCAGCAGACCATGCTGCTTACTTGCCTGCCAGTTGAGTCTCTGATCCTCTTCTGTTTGGAACTACTTTTCCTGTTGGGTGGGGCAGGAGCCACTCCCTAGATTCAGAACACTGGAACTCTTCTGGAAAGCAGGAACTCTTTTCTTACCTAGGCGTGGCTGTGGAAGGAGACACCTAAGCACTACAGGAGGCTATTTAAACCACACCCGATGGATGAATCTTGCTTTGCGTTATTCTGCATCCTCAGCAGCAGAACGCTCATCGTGTCTTCTGCATCTGATCCTGGGCCTAAGGAAAAAGGCTTACCATCCTGAATCCAGTCTTCAGCAACACCTATAAAGACAAGAAAGAACAGGTTAGCATTACGGTCTTCAGTGACAGCTCTTCACTTACCTGGTCCATCGGCTGTCACCAACGCCTCGCGCTGCATTCCGGCATCTGAAAGACAAAGGCTTACCTACTCTTCGTGCGCTACGGAGGTCTTCACACTGCATTCCGGCATCTGAAAGACAAAAGCTTACCAACTCTTCGCACGCTCCGGAGGCCTTCGGCGCTGCATCCCGCATCTGAAAGACAAAACAAGGTGCGTTTAAAGACATTGGGGAACTTTAATACTCACGTGCCATTACTCCTTTCCACATCTAACCCAGTGGGTATTCCGGCACCCTGCAGCCGCCCCGAACTTGTACCTGCAAAATAAAAAGACAGTTAGAGCGCATCGTGAAGCAGGCAACAAGCGCTTACTTACGTGCTTCCAGGCGCTTCTATTCATCACACGGGCTCCATCTTCAACTCACTTCAGCCCGTCATCCGCCATCGCCGGAACCCTGCAAAACAAGAGACATCATTACTAAAGACTTTAAAGACATTAGAATTACTCGAAACTTACCGTTCGTGCAGTAAACGACGGACAGCAGTCCTCTGAAGTCAAGAGGCCTGCTCCCCTTATCCAGTGAAGAAACTGGTTACAGCACGCTGCCTCGAGGCAGATGGAGAGCACGGCGTTCACTTACCTAAGGTGAGAGCGTTAACCTTTGGGGTTCTACAGGAGAAGAGAAAGGGAAGAAGAGAGAGACATTCAATAACCCAGTTCATTAATCCCACATTTTCTATCTGCAGACATCTTACCCTTCGAGCCAGACATACAGTGCACAGAGGTCCAGCCCAAAGAGCCAGCCGTGTGTTACACATCACCTTTGAAGATACGGTATACGCCCAGTCAAGACCGGCGCCTCTACGGGAATCAGGTGAGCGTTACAGAACGCAAAGCCTACCACAAAACTCCCGTCCAGGCGCTATGGAAACCTCGGATACCGACCAGCTAGCCCAGTTACTTGGGGAACTAAGGGCAGAAGTGCATGCAGCCCGTCAGGAAACGAACGCTCTAAGAAGGGAACTGATTATTTCCAAGGAGCGAACAGATGATCTCGCTAGACAATTGCTACAGTCACAAGCCGGACAGACCCCGTTACCAGCATCTGGGGGAAATCTTCCTTCTACATCCTCTATGAATCCAGTGCAGATCAACCTACCTGGGAATGTACCTCTGGCTCCGCCCGAACGATTTTCTGGTGACCCAAAGAGGTTTGCAGTATTTATCAATCAGTGCCGGTTGCATTTCTTATGCCGGTCAGCAGCCTTTCCAACTGATCAAGCTAAAGTAGCTTTCGTGCTTTCGTACCTTAGTGGCAATGCGGCAGACTGGTCGATCCCTCTAGTAAATCAAGATGATCCGGTCCTCCATGATTTTCAAGCTTTTCAGCTCAGTATGGAAAAACTGTTCGCAAGACATTCACAGGGGCAGGCCTTGGACAATGAGCTTCTTTCGTTGCGACAAGGTAATCAAGACCTTTTGGCTTATATTGCGTCTTTCAACAGACTGATAGTGGAAACTCACTGGCCTGAGGACAAAAGGATTACGCTGTTTTATAGAGGTCTACGCGGAGAGCTCAAAGATGTGTTAGCCCAAGTAGTGAATCCCCCACAAGATTGTTCGGACTATATAGACTTAGTCGTTCAAATAGATCGCAGACTGCAGAACAGGAAGGCCGATCATTCCAAGTTTGATGCTCGAGTATTTTCCAAACCGCCAACTCCTTCCAAAGGAGTAGACTCCGGGGAACCCATGCAAATAGGGGGTCTGAAAGGTCCTCTAACACAAAAGGAGCGGGAAAGGAGAAAACAGTTGCAATTATGCCTCTATTGCGGAAACTCAGGGCACTTTCTTCGAAACTGTCCGGTGAAACCTGCCAAGAAGGCAGTAGGAGCTGCAGTTACCAAAGTTACAAACTCTGAGCAGGGAAACGACCTCGCCCGACAAGAATAGAGGTCCTCTTGCCGAGCGTGAAAACCAGTTCCGTGACCTCGCATTTCGTGATACCTATGGTCCTCATTAGCCCTGATAATCCGGATCGATTACATGCAATTGAAGCTTACGTCGACAGCGGTGCCATCGGAAATTATGTGGATCATGAAATGGTTTTGAGGATGAATCTAACTCTTTGTCCCAAGGCTGTAAAGGACGTCATTACTACGGTGGATGGTACGGAGATAGCCTCCGGGCCAGTAACGCATACCACTCAAGAAGTGACGCTAGTAAGTCAAGATGGACACCATGAGAAGATCGTGTTCGATGTGATCAAGGCCCCTCAGTTTCAGATTATTCTAGGAATACCTTGGTTAGAGAAACACAATCCTCTGATCGATTGGCGAGCAAGAACGGTCCAGTTTCCAGAATGTGTCTCTACTTGTCACCCTCCACCTGGTGTTGCACTGGCAGCAATTTCTTCAGAGACTCCCCAGTTACCTCCCGAATACCTAGAATACCAAGATGTTTTCCGGAAGGATCAGGCTAACTCTCTACCTCCTCATAGGTCTTATGACTGCCAGATCGACCTGATACCTGGATCTACTCCTCCTTGTAGTAGAATTTATGCCCTCACCGAGCCTGAGAACCTTCACCTTCGACAATACCTGGATCAATACCTGGCAAATGGGTTTATTCGTCCTTCCAAGTCCCCTGCTTCTTCAGCTTTGTTCTTCGTTCCAAAAAAGGAAGGAGACCTTAGAACTTGTATAGATTATCGCTCCCTGAACCAGATCACCGTTAAGAATAGATATCCGTTACCTTTGATCCCTGAACTCCTGGACCAAGTCAGAAAAGCATGCATATATACAAAGCTGGATCTTAGAGGAGTTTACCACTTGGTACGAGTAAAAGAGGGCGATGAATGGAAGACGGCCTTCCGCACCAAGTATGGGCTATTTGAATATCAGGTCATGCCCTTCGGACTTTGTAATGCCCCGGCCGCCTTTCAATATTTTATAAACGATGTCCTCAGAGAGCTCATAGATGTGTGTGTTGTTGTTTACATTGACGACATCCTCGTTTATTCTTCATCGGAATCTGAACATCGGAAACACGTGAAAATGGTCCTCGCAAGATTGCGTCAACACAAATTTTTCGCTAAATTGGAAAAATGTGTTTTCAACGTGACTGAAGTTGAATTCTTGGGATTCATATTATCACCTGGCGGAGTGCGTATGGATTCAAAGAAGGTCGATGCAGTTCTCAAATGGCCATCACCATCCTCCGTAAAAGGTGTGCAAAGCATGTTAGGCTTCGCTAACTTTTACCGCAGGTTTATCCCCGAATTCTCTCGAATAGTCCAGCCCATCACTGCCTTGTTAAAGAAAAACAAACGTTTTGAATGGTCTACCGAGGCGGAACAAGCTTTCCAGGATTTGAAGACTAAATTTATCTCTGCACCAATCTTAAAACACCCTCGCCCCGAACTCCCCTACATCGTGGAAACTGATGCTTCAAGCCTTGCCATGGGGGCAGTTCTATCACAAAAGGACCCGGTAACCAATCAGTTGCATCCCGTGGCATTTTGGTCCCGCAAATTCTCGCCTCCTGAAATCAATTACACGATTACTGACAAGGAACTTCTGGCTATCAAGTCTGCCTTTAAGGCTTGGCGACATTATCTGCTGGGGGCCCGACACACCGTTACTGTGATTCCGGATCACCGAAACCTGCAATATTTGAAAACCGCAAAAGCCCAATCCTCTAGACAACTCCGTTGGGCATTATTCTTTGCCGAGTTTGACTTCATAATTACCTATCGACCTGGTACAAAAAACGGTAAAGCTGATGCCCTTTCTCGGATGGGAGTGGAAGAACACTTGATCAACCCTAAACCTGTACCAATCATTCCCGAACAAAGAATTCTGGGTGTAATCGCCACAGAATCCATAGAGGAAGTTAAGGATAAAGCCAGGCAACTTGTAACTCCAGCAGACATACAGAATTGGCATCTGCAGGGAAAGGACTTTGCAGTAAAGGACAACTTATTGTATTTCCAAGAACGATTATACCTACCCAGCACAGATTTACAGAAAAAAGTAATCTCTTGTTATCACGATTCTTTAATGGAAGGACATCCCGGTATGACCAAGACCTCAGAAAAGATCAAGCGCTACTTCTGGTGGCCGTCTTGGAAAAAAGATATCAGAGACTTTATAATGTCCTGTGGAGTATGCGCCCAAAACAAGAGTCAAAAGGAAAGACCAGCAGGCCTCTTACACCCTATTGACATCCCACCTCGCCCTTGGCATACGCTTTCTATGGACTTCATCACCGATCTACCTCCATGCTCCGGATACAATACGATTCTAGTAATCGTGGACTTATTCTCCAAGATGGCGCATTTCATTCCGCTCAAAGGCTTGCCAACAGCAGCAACTCTGGCCCGAGAATTTCTCGAAAACATCGTCCGACTGCACGGTTTTCCTTCGGTTCTAATTTCAGATCGAGGTAGTCAATTTATTTCTCATTTTTGGCGAAGTTGCTGTCGGTCGGCTCAAATTGATGTGAGACTATCGACCAGTCACCACCCTCAGACCGACGGACAAACCGAGAGGACCAATCAAACTCTGGAACAGTATTTACGCTGCATGCTGCAACAAACTGAAAAATCTTGGAAAGACATCCTTTGGATAGCCGAATATGCCTACAATAACTCCATCCATTCGGGAACTGGGAAAACCCCGTTTTTTCTTTTGTACGGCAGTCACCCTCGAACCTCGGAGTTGGATCCCCTCCAAGATCTTGAAACACCAGCAGTAGACTACCTGCATTCTACAATCA
This sequence comes from Ambystoma mexicanum, assembly GCF_040938575.1. Taxonomy (NCBI): domain Eukaryota; kingdom Metazoa; phylum Chordata; class Amphibia; order Caudata; family Ambystomatidae; genus Ambystoma; species Ambystoma mexicanum. The sequence goes on from NC_090937.1 coordinate 437,693,788, forward strand.
CCCAAGCCTTTAAGGAAGCTGTTTCTCACCTTCAAAGGGCTAAAGAACAATACAAGAAAGGAGCAGATCAACATCGGAAGGAAGCCCCTCAATATCAAGTAGGGGATCAAGTCTGGTTATCCACCAAATATCTACCTCTAAAAGGGCCACGCACAATCAACCCAAGATACCTTGGTCCCTATTCCATCACTACCATAGTAAACCCAGTAGCGGTCAAGTTGGACTTGCCCCCGCACATGAAGATACATCCGGTCTTCCACGTCTCTCTATTAAAACCCGTGCAACCTCAAACCTGACTAACCAAATCTCCAAAACCTATCCTAGTTGATGGAGAATTCGAGTTTGAAGTCAAAAGCATTCTGGACTCCAAGATCTCCAAATCTAAACTATTCTACCTAATTGACTGGAAAGGCTACGGCCCCCAAGAGAGATCCTGGGAACCTGCTGAATATGTCCACGCTCCTCGCCTAATCAAAAGATTTCACCGAACATTTCCTGACAAGCCAAAACCCCCGGAGAAGCCCGGTTTGGGAGGGGCCTTGAGGGGGGGTACTGTCATGATCTCTGCTTCCAAAAGGTCAGGGTTTTCCCAACTCCCTTGGAAGCAGATCCATAACCCAGGTTCCGAGTGCCAACCAGTCCCAATTGGGACCTTTTGGACCCAGTCCTGGCGCCAGTGGCACCAGGCTCATAAATATGCCCAGTCCCAGCGCTGGAAGCGCCGGGCTCATAATGCTTGGGTGGACTTACCTGCAGCAGACCATGCTGCTTACTTGCCTGCCAGTTGAGTCTCTGATCCTCTTCTGTTTGGAACTACTTTTCCTGTTGGGTGGGGCAGGAGCCACTCCCTAGATTCAGAACACTGGAACTCTTCTGGAAAGCAGGAACTCTTTTCTTACCTAGGCGTGGCTGTGGAAGGAGACACCTAAGCACTACAGGAGGCTATTTAAACCACACCCGATGGATGAATCTTGCTTTGCGTTATTCTGCATCCTCAGCAGCAGAACGCTCATCGTGTCTTCTGCATCTGATCCTGGGCCTAAGGAAAAAGGCTTACCATCCTGAATCCAGTCTTCAGCAACACCTATAAAGACAAGAAAGAACAGGTTAGCATTACGGTCTTCAGTGACAGCTCTTCACTTACCTGGTCCATCGGCTGTCACCAACGCCTCGCGCTGCATTCCGGCATCTGAAAGACAAAGGCTTACCTACTCTTCGTGCGCTCCGGAGGTCTTCACACTGCATTCCGGCATCTGAAAGACAAAAGCTTACCAACTCTTCGCACGCTCCGGAGGCCTTCGGCGCTGCATCCCGCATCTGAAAGACAAAACAAGGTGCGTTTAAAGACATTGGGGAACTTTAATACTCACGTGCCATTACTCCTTTCCACATCTAACCCAGTGGGTATTCCGGCACCCTGCAGCCGCCCCGAACTTGTACCTGCAAAATAAAAAGACAGTTAGAGCGCATCGTGAAGCAGGCAACAAGCACTTACTTACGTGCTTCCAGGCGCTTCTATTCATCACACGGGCTCCATCTTCAACTCACTTCAGCCCGTCATCCGCCATCGCCGGAACCCTGCAAAACAAGAGACATCATTACTAAAGACTTTAAAGACATTAGAATTACTCGAAACTTACCGTTCGTGCAGTAAACGACGGACAGCAGTCCTCTGAAGTCAAGAGGCCTGCTCCCCTTATCCAGTGAAGAAACTGGTTACAGCACCCTGCCTCGAGGCAGATGGAGAGCACGGCGTTCACTTACCTAAGGTGAGAGCGTTAACCTTTGGGGTTCTACAGGAGAGGAGAAAGGGAAGAAGAGAGAGACATTCAATAACCCAGTTCATTAATCCCACATTTTCTATCTGCAGACATCTTACCCTTCGAGCCAGACATACAGTGCACAGAGGTCCAGCCCAAAGAGCCAGCTGTGTGTTACACATCACCTTTGAAGATACGGTATACGCCCAGTCAAGACCGGCGCCTCTACGGGAATCAGGTGAGCGTTACAGTAGCAGCTCCGGGCAGCAGTGCGACACAGCAGCTGTCTGCACTCCCCTGTGGGTGCGGGGGTGCTGTGGGCACAGTCCACAGTTCAATCATGGTCCCGGAGCGGCCGCCCAGCAGGCTCATGTAGATCAGGCCGCTCCACCAGCGACAAGGCCACACACACGGCCAGACTACAGGCAGCCGTAGTTAGGCCCCTGGGTACCGATTCACCTCCGGATTAAAGACAGACGTGCGCCAGATAATCCGCTACTTAGAGCGACAAAGATAGCTGGAAGACTATAGGGAAATCCGTTGTTGATGTCGGATACACGTTGCTGTAGCACAGAGCAGTTGAGCTAGGCAGCCATTTCCTTAGGCTGCTCAACAGTGCCCCATCATTTCAAATCTACAGCAAGCAGTGTAAGCAGCACTTCAAAATCTGAGGGGGAGCAGGAGTTTGACATGCCACCTCCAAGCAGTGTCACGCCAGCTGTCATTTTAGCTTCAGAGAAATCATATTCCAAGTCCAACAATGCCGACTGTATACTGTTCCCAAACATTGAAATGGTCCTCAAGGGAAGACACTTTCATTGAGTAGAGGGACTAGTCATTCCAGCTCATCACCCCTTCAACTTCATACTTGATAGAAATCGATCTTCTTTCACCATTCGAGAAGATAAAGGAACCTCACATGACCAGCAGAGTCTACATAATAGACTGTGAGCAGACTGTGAGCAGGAGGACCAGGGCAAGGAGGGAAAACAGTACCCCCATCAGCACAGCAGTGAAGGACGAAGGTCGCACCAGCACCCAGCACCAGACCAGCAGCCACCACCTCAGGTCCAGCAGCCAGTGCTATCAGACTAGCAGTCCCCATCACCAGAACTGCAGCTGCTGCTTCCAGGTGAGCATCCACTGGACCAGACGCTCCTATCTCTGGACCAGTAGCTGCCACCATGGAACCAGAAGCCACAAAACCATCAGCTAGCACCACCAATCCATCAGGCATCATCAGGTAATTGTGGGGATGCTTCCACTTCAATCTTCCAGTAGAAGGTGATGTGAAATCTGTTGCAGTTTCTACCAGCAAATTTGCAATTTGAACATCAGCCCTGGCTCTGCATCTGGAACGCCTCCACAACATCACAAAAGGTAGTGTCCCACCAGCAGCAACCACTGGCACAGTGATCACCAATGTCCCAGTGATGGCCACTGGCAAGGCGACCATCATAGCAACCATCACTTGCACTTCTAAAAGTGCCTTAGTCAGGAGCTTACACATTGTGGTAATGAGAGCCAGTACCCATATCCATACAATAGGGCTGAACAACTTCCAACCCTGGGTGAGCTCGCTCTCACTCCCCTCAACGGGTTTCAATTCATTCTCATCAGTAATTTATATTTCTTCATTAAGTAATCCACCATTTTTGTTATAATATTTCCAATATTTCAATTGTTTATTTATTCCTAACCAATCAGTGTTTCAAAATTATTGCCAATGCATTTCGGACATCCGTCCATCATCAGGGCTATCAACACTATTTGTTATCAATCAATGATATTCACAACATCATGACCCATTCCCAATGATTCACCCAAATGTGAAATCGTAAAGTAAATGCATGCACATACCAGGTTAAAGTTGTGTTCCAACATGGCGTTCACATCAATATAACAAGTCAAAAAAATACAAAAACATCCATTATAGATCATTGTTGAACCTCATTTCACAATATAATATCATAATATACCAAACGCTTTCTACCTGTTTGGCTTTTCGTCCCCAGAGTGTATGTTCACCTCTGTTGCCAGTATCCTTATCTAGCGCGTATCCTCTGAAACAGATATTTATATATATGTGTATAACTATTTCCTTATCTGTGGTCCCCCTCCTTCAGTATTCCCACTTAGCCTCCTCTTCCGTTGTGCTTACCTCTACTCTCCTGCTCTCCGTACGCCACAGCTATTCAAAAAGAGCTGCCGCCACTCGTAATAGCATTTATCAACACTACACATTCCCGCGCATGCGCGCTGCTGCGCGCAATGCCGTGATGCGTTTCACTGATCTCCTCCACGCATGCGTGAATGTGTCTTTTCAACACTTCAGAAATATTATACATATATCTGCTCGTATAACTGTCTGTCTATTTAAGTAGGCTTAACTCTAGGATTCACAGACTCTTTGATTACACAACAACTGTTATTCACTATGAAATCACTCCATTATTACTCGCATAAATAACTTAGATCATGGGGACCCCCGCTCATGCTGTGGTCCAATCATAGTGTCTCTATATTGTGCAGTGTGTGAATGTAAATGTTAATTCTATATCAAACAGCTACCATTATAACCTTGATCACTTTAGTTGGAGAATCCCTAACCCTGGGATCAATACGTACTTACCAATAGGATAGAGTTCACTGTTAGGCAGCGATTAGCTGCCTTACGTCCCACAGGGAAATTAACCCCTGCGGGACATACTGTGAACTCCAACATTAGACACATTATTGCAATTGACTCCATTGTTAAGTAGTGTTAAGCTGCCTTAAGTTCCACAGGGGTTAATTTCCCTGTGGGACGTAAGGCAGCTAATCGCTGCCTAACAGTGAACTCTATCCTATTGGTAAGTACGTATTGATCCCAGGGTTAGGGATTCTCCAACTAAAGTGATCAAGGTTATAATGGTAGCTGTTTGATATAGAATTAACATTTACATTCACACACTGCACAATATAGAGACACTATGATTGGACCACAGCATGAGCGGGGGTCCCCATGATCTAAGTTATTTATGCGAGTAATAATGGAGTGATTTCATAGTGAATAACAGTTGTTGTGTAATCAAAGAGTCCGTGAATCCTAGAGTTAAGCCTACTTAAATAGACAGACAGTTATACGAGCAGATATATGTATAATATTTCTGAAGTGTTGAAAAGACACATTCACGCATGCGTGGAGGAGATCAGTGAAACGCATCACGGCATTGCGCGCAGCAGCGCGCATGCGCGGGAATGTGTAGTGTTGATAAATGCTATTACGAGTGGCGGCAGCTCTTTTTGAATAGCTGTGGCGTACGGAGAGCAGGAGAGTAGAGGTAAGCACAACGGAAGAGGAGGCTAAGTGGGAATACTGAAGGAGGGGGACCACAGATAAGGAAATAGTTATACACATATATATAAATATCTGTTTCAGAGGATACGCGCTAGATAAGGATACTGGCAACAGAGGTGAACATACACTCTGGGGACGAAAAGCCAAACAGGTAGAAAGCGTTTGGTATATTATGATATTATATTGTGAAATGAGGTTCAACAATGATCTATAATGGATGTTTTTGTATTTTTTTGACTTGTTATATTGATGTGAACGCCATGATGGAACACAACTTTAACCTGGTATGTGCATGCATTTACTTTACGATTTCACATTTGGGTGAATCATTGGGAATGGGTCATGATGTTGTGAATATCATTGATTGATAACAAATAGTGTTGATAGCCCTGATGATGGACGGATGTCCGAAATGCATTGGCAATAATTTTGAAACACTGATTGGTTAGGGATAAATAAACAATTGAAATATTGGAAATATTATAACAAAAATGGTGGATTACTTAATGAAGAAATATAAATTACTGATGAGAATGAATTGAAACCCGTTGAGGGGAGTGAGAGCGAGCTCACCCAGGGTTGGAAGTTGTTCAGCCCTATTGTATGGATATTGTTTCAGAACCTAGTGCCTAGGCTCAAGGGTGAGCCCCCACAATTGACTGCAGAAAAGTGAATAAGTAGAAACACAGCAGTGCCCACCCCATCTCCTAAATGAGAGCCAGTACAATACTGAGGCCTGCTTATCAGATGACTCACATCCCTGCTGCACTTGCGTTTCCCTGTAATGCTAACACAGGGCTGCAGCTTTCCTTGCTTGCCTGGTCACATCCCGCTGGCTTTGTGGGTTGTTGCCGCAGTACAGCAGGATGGTGCTTGGGAGCATTTTGGCTCTCTGCCAGAACACACCATGAAGAACCACACCGAGCACCACTGGGCTGTAAGATGAGAGGAATGGGCTATCATATGCAGAGGTTGAAGAGGACACTGCAGATGGATAGCAGTGGGGGAGATGTACGGAAAGAGGATATGGCCAGGATATCCAGAGTGGAGGAAAAAAACAATTGTCACATGGACATCCCTGAATGTTTTTGTATGTCTCTCCGCCTCTCTTTTGCTCTGTCTTTAATCCTTTTCACCCTCTCTCACTCACACACTCTCTCTTTCTATCTCGCTCTCAACAGGGTAGGGGGTAGTAATAGGACCCCGCCAGAAGACCATGCTGAGTAACCGTCATGAAAAACCAGAGGGTGTTTGAGGACCTAACCCCACGGAGCCCATACTCAGATGGCCAGGGACGGGCCATTGCTTTTGTATCCCGACCTTGGGGCTGGACAAGTGAGGGAGGATCTCCTGGGTAGGGGATCCACAGATAGTTGGGGAGAAGCACCCAATGGTGAGACATGGTATCCCCCTTTTTCCACAACCCCTTTAACCCTGATCCCTGCCTATTGTATGGGAAACTACAGCTCCCATAATTTCTCCCCACGTTACATTGACAATACTACTGAGCCGAGGAAGATGAGGAATGAGGTAAAACAGATTACTCCTACTGACTTACAATGGCTCTGTCCCTGTAATAAGGCCCGGCAGATTCAGGCACGTAATCCTAACTATGTACTCCTGCCACTTGTTAACATATCCGTGCATAAAAGGTGGCAAGCACAGCCACATGGGGAGCGGGGCTGGGTACGAGAAGGAACAGCTCTTTTGGGGCTGGTGCAAACCAGCCAATGGAATCGGAAGTCCAAGGGGCTGATCTGCAGATACAAAGCTTGAGAGAGAGAGAGAGAGAGAGAGAGAGAGACAGGTGAGAATCCCACACTTTAGGGAAGCCATAAACTTTCAAAGACTGAATCCGAGTGAGCAGAAGAAGGAAACCTTCACAGTACTTGAAAGTGTCCCGTGACCCTCCCAGGTGAACGACAGAGTTGGGGAGGAGCAGAGGAGGTCTTGGAAACAGCCTTGATGCTGCATGAAGAGCGTAGATGTAAGAAGAATGATTAACACAACTGGTGAGTTATCGAAGGCAACACAAGTCCGGTTTTGTTAAAAGCCAAACGTAACTAACTCAAAAGTTGAAGGTTGCACGTGTGCCGATAAAACGCGTAACGAAAAGGAAAATTGCTGAATTGTAAAAGCAATGGATACAAAGTAGCAGCGTGGTCATGTGTGGTGAAATCGCACATTTGAAAGTATCTGTGAATGTTCTAAGTGGAACAGGAACCTAAAGCAAAAAAGTAACCACAATCCCAAAAGAAAGTTGAATGAATGAAAAGCAAGGTATGTGAACTTTGAATATGCCAAGAGGGCAAAATGTATGAACTACAAAGGCAAGCCGAAGAGAATAAAATACTACAAGTACCGAGAGGCATTAGTGCTGTAAGAGAAGGAAGATTGTGGATTGTAGAATTAATGAAAGAGTGGTTGAAGTGATCATGCAGAATCTATGTAAAATCCTTGCAGTTTCGAAAGTCTTTGGCAGTGAAAGGTCACCTGGGACTAACCTTGGGGAAGGGAACCTCCACGAAGAGAAAGACAGGCCTGAGCCGGCAGAGGGAAGCCTGTGCAGAACTGTTAGATAAAGTAAAAGGTGAAAGACAGGTGCGAGCCCAGCAGGGAGAGTTTGCGTTGGATTGTGGGAAAGTAAAGGTCCTAAACGGAACTGTATATTTGTGACAAGGCGGACGAAGCCTAAGGAAGTAATTGAACTACCAGACGTTTGAAGCCTAAGCCTAAACACTGGAAAATGTAACCAGTAACCCAAAGTGTGCAAGACTGAAAGAACTGTGCCTTTCACCTATACTTGTTAGGAAACTCTCTAGACCCTGTGGTGCTGAACGTGGGGAAGGGAGTTGTTATTTAAGCCATTCTGAAATTTCTTTTGAGACACTATTTTCCTTTTGTATTCCCTTAAAACATTTGTCATTTTGAGAACAAGGGCAGGGTTAAGTTCTTTTAGTACAGGCCTTTTTATTTTGACTAGACTGACAGTATTGTTATTTATTTAATGGTCGATATTACTCCCATTCTAGAGTTAGCGCCCGTTCGGCATTCTACCAACCCAACCAACATACTAAATAAAGTTTTTTGAAACTTGTATCCATTGTGTCTGTGTCTACTATTGATACCATGCATTCCTTACACCACGCACACCCAGAAATTATAAGTATTCTTTCCTCTCTCTCTCACTCTCCCTCTAACACACTCTCACACTCTATCTCTCATTCTCTGTCCCACAACTAACTGTTTTTGTTTTTGTTTTCCCCCCTGGCAGAGTCAGGCCATGCCAGAAGACCATGTTGTACAGCATCTGATTTAGAACATCTTCAATTCTCTCATACATCAACTCCTTACTTGTCCCTCTTTCCCTGCAGTCACCATCCTCACTCATTAGTCCTCACTCTTCACTCCTCTTTTGCACATTTCATTTCTCCTCCACCCTCTTCTTCTCTTCTCACACACTGTACATTGTAGGACATTATCATTCATGTTCCTCATTCCTTCTTCTCAGTTATCATGTCTCCTCCTCAGTGATCAGTTGCTGTCCTCACACCACACACCGTAACACTCATCTGCACCAGCTCATTAGTATTTGTTCCTCCTCATCAATTTTTATCTCAACACCTTGTACCATAACAATCCTCTTCAAAACTCTTGATCAGTCATCACTAGTACACTTTAGTACTCATTCCTCCTCTTCAGTCATTGTTTGTTGTCCACACACCCCACACCCTATTCCTCCTCTCCACTAGTCCATGTTTCTGCCAATTCCTTCTTCTTAGCCATCAGTTGTCATCCTCACAATCATACCTTAATCCTATTCTTGACGACTTATTCATCAGTAATCACTGCTCATTTTAGTACTCATTACACCTCCTCAGTCATCATTTGTCATCTTCATATCTAACACCTTAAGTCTCCTCACCCTAACTAATTGATCAGTCATCCTTATTCATCCTTAGTAATTATTTTTCCTTCCACACTCCTCAGTTGTCATCCTCACAACTTAAAGCTCATCTTCACAGCTCATATATCAGTCATCATTACTCTGCTTTAGTACTCATTCCTCATCTGCAGATATCATTTGTCATCCCCAGACCTCAAATGGTAATCCTCCTCTTCACAACCCCTTTATCAGTCATCAGTAATCCTCTTTAGTATTCATTCCTCTTCCTCACTCATGAATTGTCACTCTCAAACCTCACACCTTAATGGTCCTCCTCGCAATTCATCAGTCGTAAATAATACTTTGAGGAATTGCCATCATGCAAGGGTGTAGAAGCTTTTTTTATTTGTATTGGGTTATTCCATCTAGAAAATGATGACCTACCAACTAGGTCCCCCTTTTATAAATTCCACGCCAAAAGCGTAGTATACACCTGTTCCTTACAGGATCAGTACCCTGATCTGTATCATGTGCTCTACAGTGGCATAGAGCAGGTTCAGGGGTTACAGGTGCCCTCTTGACAGCTGCAGTGACAGCCATGTCCCTGCAGCACATGGACTGCATTTAAGATGTGCATCTCTATTCCAAGCTACATAACTATGAGAGTTTCTAGCATGATAGCACATTAAACTGTACATATAAGCCATACCTGAATTTTAGGAATGGAAGTTAGCATATTGCAAAATTATCAAAGCCACATCAATTTGATATCACACATGTGTCATCCCTGTGAACCCAGCTCAGCTGCATAAGGTGAAGGTGTATGCGTATTCCCCCGCATCCCAGCTGTCTCTGCTGCTCCAGCAAGACTGTAGCGCTGGGTTTTGCCTCTCTTTGATCCTTTGTGAGGGCACTCCAAAGGAAGCTGTCCTGAGAACAGGAACCAAAGGGCAGACCATTCACAAAAGGACTAGCCTCACACAAATGTGCTGAATACCAAAAGGGCATTTGAAGCCATTGACAAGGGAAATGGCAGGGGTTAGTGTAGACAGAGGGCGCTCAGACCAGGTGGAGGAAGGTTCTATCTTCTTGTTTTCTCTCTTTCTCTTTCTTCCTTCCTGTCCTCTTCTCTTCCTTTAACACAAAACACTTTGAGTGTGATGTCATAAGGCAAAGAACAGGGAATGGACCCTTAATGCAGGCTTGCTCTCGTCCAATCACCAGTAGAATTTTTGCTTTAAAAGAAGTGTTCTTGCACTCGTTCGTAGAATCATCTCTGGACCTCAACCCTGGAAGAAGATTTCGTTTGGACCATGTTGGGAGAGCAGTCCTCTCCAAAGTCTTTGAGTTGTGAGGTGCAGAAAGGCAGTCCAAGGCAGAGGCACGTACTGCTCCCTAAATATCCCACAGGAACATTAGGGGTGACCTGATTCTGGAACAAGATCTGCCTCACTGCCAGCTGCACAGGTACCCAGGACCTCACCATGGTAAAGGACTTAAGCAGGTGTGTGCCAGCCTCTCCCGTGTTTGGGAATACGATTACAAGGATGACTCTTGTGCCTGAGACACTAGAGTGGAACTAAGAGCTCCTGAGACTACAGGGTTCCAAAACTTTCGCAGTTGAACTGCTGGAAGCTCCTATTCAAGCTGTTTCAACCCTGTTCAAACCAACATGACCATCCGGAACGGCCTTTGGCATGCACTGATCTGTGACCTGGAGTACAGCACGTTCAAACATGCTCGCTACTGCACAATGCCAGTTGAAGCACATCATTGCCTCACTTGTTCAAAGAAGCATTGATGCACCTGCACCACTTGAAGCACTGTTTGAACCTTCAACTTCCTTATTGCCAATCAAGTCGATGATCAAACTGACCCTTGTGTTCTTCCCAGACTGCACATTTCAAGCACTGCATTGAACCAACTGGTCTTGGCATTCCTGACATCAGCCCGTCCACTGTTGAATCTCAACCATCGAACCGAACCTGGTGATCTCCACAATCCGCATTACTCAAGCATCGTTTCAAATCGCAGCATCCTTCAGTTTGACCACTGCTGAGCAACTGCTTGCAGCCTGGACTACAGCAACTGCTGCATTAAAACCCAAACCAAACGCCAGCACAGCGGTAATAAGCTTGGTTTTCCGTTGTCAAGCTGCCAAGTCACAGAAAAGTTATTTATAACTTCCTCATAGTCCATTTTGGGCTCTCGAGAATGGCTAGGCCACTTCAATCCCTAACCTTTTCAAAGACCATTGGGGCTCATTATGAGTATGGTGGTGCTGGGAAAAAAGTGGTGGTAACGGAATTACTGCCACTTTTCCCCACTCTGCGATACTAAAAATTTGGCCCTGGAGTGGGTGATTTACCTACAGCATTATACTGGAGGCAAATCCTCCCACCTGCCATGGTAATTCCACCAAAACCCTCCATGGAGTCCTACAGACTCCAAATTAATGGGGACTAACACTGCCAACACCACTTGTAATCCGGTACTAAATCTGCAAGACTAAGTGGCGCTAATGGTGATTCTGCTAGGGTTATTAAGGCAGATTTACCAACAGAATGCCCCCCAATTCGTAATGAGATCTTGTGTTCTGTTTTGTTTTGTTTTGTTTTGTTGTGCCTTTTCTCCCCCTGTCTCATTGCCCAGAGTGTTTCATCTTGCTATCTTGCACATTCTCTTCTTTCTACATTGGTGAGTTTTTGTAGTGTTTTCTATTTAGTGATTATTGTATATGGTGTGTTAAATTAAAGTATATATATTTTTTATAGAACCTTGATTGGACATTCCTTTGTTTTGGACTGCTGGATGGTGCTGTTTGGGTTGCTATTGTTTTACATTCACACTCCTCTTGAGAATATAGCCTTCTCTCAGCCCCCGCTACAACAAAAGGCGAAGGAGGTATATCTCTTAACTGTGCCTGTTATACCTTTATGATTGTGTTTACTCTTGTTTTGTAGAAGTGTGAGGGATGAGTAGGCACTTTAGCCCCTACTCATTACTCATCCTCGTACTCCTGCGGGTCAGAAGTCAATTTGTCACTGCTCCTCGTTAGTCTTCATTCCAACTCCTAATATCTCAGTTCTCAACTCCAGTTTTGGTCCTTACCCCTCCTTCATGAGTCATCCGCCTCCCTTGTCACCCTGCCCTCCTAATTCTAGCTCCTCCTTTGTGAGTCTAGTGTTCTATACCCACTTCACTCTGATTGGTTAAAATGGACCAATAGCCACATTGCATTCTCATTGTCACACTATGGGAAAACAAACATTTGCTGAAGAATGAGCTTGTAGCACACAACTTAAAGGTTAAGTATTTGACCTGCCCCTACCTTGGGTGGGGGAGAGGAGGTATGCAGACAGGAAACACCAATACTTGGAACCAGCTGTGCTTCTAGTCACAGGTTTTCATGTTTTACATAAGCTGCCAGACTGGATGGGCTGCTCACTCTTGATATGCACCTACAGAAATATGAGGACATGGGGAACCTCCAATTTAGCCAGAAAAGGAGAAATAAGCAATTTGTCTAATACATTAGGTCAGCAAAATAGGTAAATTTTAACTAGCGTGTTAAAATGTCCAACTCGACATTCTGCCATAGAATCATTGCTATTACGTCTATTGACACTGCTGTTATCAGTACTGACATTAGTAGTTCTGGTTGTATGATGCTTTGCAGAAGTATTCATGCTACCTTTAAGTGCTACCAATACAATCACTACACTGCTACTACAGGCCACTAGTACTGGTCCTACAACTATTATTAGTTCTGTTTGTTTTATTATAAGTAGTAATATTACTACTAGTGATACACCTAATACCCATATCGCAAATTCTACTGCTGGTATGTGCACTACTGCCACCACTATTACTACTGTTATCAGTAATAATATGAATATGACCAATACTGCAGCTTCTTCTACTGATGCTACTACAGTTAGTTTTATGGTGGTGCTAGTAGACAAAATAGTGCAGTTGATGCTGCTGATAGTACTATGACTACTGCCGCCGCTACTAGTATTTCTGGTAGGAGTAATACTACTATTTCTGGGAATAGAATTTATAATAGACACTAATATCGGTGGTACTGCTACTATTGTTACTGGCAGTACTACCACCCACTACTGCTAAATCAATACTATTTCTACTTGTTGTAGCCCCACTGTCACTGTTTTATTACATTTAATAATAATTGTACCGTTACTACAAGTAATGATTGTAGTAGCATTAGTAATAGCAGTAGTTGTACTGGTAACACTAGTACCCTACTGGTGCTAGTGCTACTACAAATGTTTGTAATAGTAATACAACTAAATGTAGCTGTTGTAGAATTACTACTGGCAATAGCAATAATATGTTGCCATGCCTGCATTTATATAGATGTTTGCCTACAGTATCAACCTAGCTTGGAAGTAACAGGTCACTGTACAATGGAGAGGGGAGGGTACAACATTAGGACAGGAGAACGTTGGGTTGGTTGAAAGGGGAGGATGAACATGCACTCTAGATTCTGCCATGAGAAGCTGGTGAGATTTGCTTTGAAGAGTAGAAGAACAGTAAAAGTAGAAGAAGTAGTATTAGGGCTGGTGTTGTTACTACTGCTAATAGTAGTGATCACAGTAGTGTTGATGGTGTTAGTAGTAGATCTAGTAATGGTAGTAGAACTAATAATATTGGTAGTACTGCCATTACTATTGATAATACTGGCATTTTGAGTATTGCTGGCACTAGAGTTGGGCGAACCTGGTGGTGCTAAGATAGCCCGAGCTCCACTTAGGGCTCTGGCCTGAACCCCCTCTCAGGTCAGTGCCTGCCCAGAGCTGGGGCTGGCCATGAGCCCCAATAGGTGCCCACCCAGTCCTTAGCTTTAAAAAATATGCGCTCCTAGTGTGCAGACAGCACATACAGGAGCACGCCTTCCTGTCTCTCCCCAGCCATTAATTTTATTTATTTTTATTTTATTGTTCATTTACAACGCACTTAATACCACAGCCGTTGTTTCTAAGTGCGGGATCGAGATTCAAACCTGATTTACGCCGCATTGTCTTGCTGGCCGGGACATTAATTCATACTCATTCCTGTAAGCGTTGCCGGCACACCAGGAGCGTGTCTTTTTCTTTTTCTTCCTCCCCCAGCCACTCACTGAATGGGTCAGGACTGAAACACAATTAAAACAGGTATGTGAGCCCGTTTGTTGGCCACTATCTCCCTTTCTTGCCCTTCCCAGTACCCTTTATTCCCTTTAGCTGCCACAACCCCTTTAGCTTTCCCCTTACATTTATCCCCAGTTCCATTTAGCCCGTTTTGTTGCCCCTTAACTCTTTTAGCTGCCACAGACCAATTTTGCCCCTTTCCTTGAACTCCAGTCCCATTTAGCCCGTTTGTTCCACCTAACCATTTTAGCTGCCCTCAGCCCCGCTTGGCCCCGTTCCTCGACCCTAATTTAGCCCCTGTTGTTGCCTCTTAAACGCTATAGCTTCCCCCAGACCTGTTTGGCCCCTTTTCATCCCCCATCCCCATGTATGCACTTGTGTTGTCCCTCAACCCCTTTAACTGCCCTCAGACCTTTTCTGCCCCTTTTGTTTATCCCCCAGTCCCTTAAGACCCTGTTGTTGTCCCCAATCCATGCAGGCCCCTTTGTTTGCTCCTCACTCCTTTAGCCCCTTTTGGTGCCCCAAGTCCTATTTAGCCCCTTGTCTTGCCCCAGTCCAGTTTAGCTCTTATTCTTTTCCACAGTTCTTGTTTTGCCCACTTTGACTCCTTTTCTTGCCCCAGTCCATTTTAGCCCCTTTTGTTGTCCCTTAACCCTTTTAGCTGCCCCCAGACCTGGTTTGCCCCTTATCTTGATCCCCCAGTCCCATCGATCTCCGTTTGTTGCCCCTAAACCTCTTTAACTGCCCCAAGGCCCTTTTTGCCTCTTTTCTTTATCCCTCAGTTCATTTAGCCCCTTTTGTGGCCCCCAGTTCATTTAGACCCTTTTGTTGCTTCTCACTCCTCTAGCCCCTTTTGTTGCTCCCAGTCGTGTTAAGTGGTAGGAGGGTGTAGTAAGATTGCTTAGTTAAGGGCATGCAGATCAGAATGCTCTGGTTAACAGTCACATCT
Organism: Ambystoma mexicanum; assembly: GCF_040938575.1. Lineage (NCBI taxonomy): Eukaryota > Metazoa > Chordata > Amphibia > Caudata > Ambystomatidae > Ambystoma > Ambystoma mexicanum. Next base: position 437,708,876 of record NC_090937.1, read on the forward strand.
AAAGCAGGCGTTCTTTAAGGAAAAGCAGTGAGGCTCCTCAGAGGTTGGAGATCAATGTGGAGAGATGTTGATAATAATAAGTAAGCTAATTTTTTAATCAATACTGTGCCAGCCCTTTACTCCACAGGGGCAGTAGTCATGGTACCCATTATACTAACAGTGCCTGTGGTTGGTATATTAATACTTGTAACCATTGTGCTATTTGTAGTATCACTACTAACAGGACCAATAAAATAAGTATTAGCCCAGGTTCCTCTCAGAGACCTACTGTGGTAAGCAGTAGTGTACTAATAGCCGTGCCAACAGCATTGATAATAGTGGCATAGCTGGTAGTCTCAGCAGTAATTTGGTTAGGTGGAAAGGGTCTTCAGGTATGCACGTCAGTGGGTTATAGGTGGCAGTTTCGCCAAGCATATTTCTTTGAAGGTAGTGGTAAAAGATCACTATACTTAACCATACGTCTATGAAGGCCTATATCCACCACCTATTTGAGTCTGTGGGTGAGTCATGATTGTTTGGTGGAAAGTTAAAGAGGAAGCCATATTTTACTTCACATCTTTGCTGCTTAACAGTACTATTCCTTTACTTTCTGGGTTTGAAAGGAGAGCACATACAGACAACAGCCTAAAAAAGAAAACATGTTTTCAATATATGTTGAAAGTAGGGTAGATGGCAAATTGGGCCTCATTACGGGTCTGGCGGTAACCCTGCAGGTGCTACCTGCGGGATGCCGCCGGACCCGTAAATAATTACCGGTGCCTGACTTCCCGGTGAAACCAGGCTATTACAACTTCATTAATCCCCATTCCCATAGAGTCCAAAAGGGAGAGGGGACACGGAAGCACCGACACCGTTGCTAACAGTGCTGGTGATTCTGTGACTGCTTTGCCTACTGTGACCGCTCTGCCCGGCAGGGTCAGACCTGTTGAGCACAGTGGCTCCGGCAGGCAAACCCGTAGTTTGCCAGTCCGGAAACAAGGGTGCCAGTGAGTTTACAGGCACACTTATTTCTGGACCGGCAAACTTGGCATGAGGCCCAAAATAGTTGGGAAATCAGCTGGAAGGAAACATTCGGACTATATGCCCCTTCTAGCCTGGCTCCTAACATCAGTTTTTTAGACAACCCTGGGGAATTTGCACACATTTCTTGAGTTTTGTTGAAACACAAAAATACGCTATCCTTGTACATTACATTTTTAATATAAAATGACAGATAACCTGTCCTTTTTGTCGCCAATGTAACCAGTAAATGCATCGTTTGATGGACACATAATTTTGCCATCTGCCAGACTCAAGTAAAACTTCCTTTAACTAGTGATGTGCATCCCCCAGATAACACCCATTAGGTAAAACAGATTCATTTAATGTAATTGGACAAAATTGAGCATGTAATGCTACAATGTAATATTACCAGGCAGATGGTCAAATAACACACGAGTCGCTCATGATAAGCCATATGCTGACGATAACAGGGAGAGGGTGACGATGGTGGGCATTTGGGAAAGAACAGTTAAAAAATAAAATTATTAAGAAAACAAAAAAATGCAGTTTTGTCCTAGTCCCCATTCATTTTCCCATAGAGCAAAAGGTAACATTTTTGCTCGAGCACTGGCCCTAATTGGACCAGCTACCAAACAACTTGGGCACAAAGCGTTGAATTGATTTTTTTGGGGGAGGGGGGTTCTGGGGGTATTGCCTGTAGTATTGGTAGTTTTTTAAATATTTGACAGAGAAGGGGTTGCCCCTTCTCCCAAATTTATAGTGATATCTCCCATGGTGCATTGCAGCAGAGAGGCTGACAGGATTTTCAGAAATGAAAAAGCAGCATTTAGTCCCCAAAATTCTATTGCTAATAACCTTTGACTTGCTGGATGGATTTGCATGGAATTTTCAAAACAAAAGGTTTTTCATACCCCCACACCCTTCCCCCCCAACTGCAAACTGGGAACAATACATTAAACAATATAGAGAAAAAGTGCAGTGTTTGAACAGCCGTAACCAAAAAACCACTGGGCAGATTTGAACCAAATAAGAAAAAATGTGGCCTAAAGCGTTGAAGTATTTTCCTTAACTGGATTGGGGTAAGTCGTTTTTAAAATATTCCACAGATAACTGCGGTAGCCACTGCATCTTAAAACCTTTATATCAGTATTGGTGCTTTGCAGAAGGGTGGCTGAAGAGAGGCTAATAACTTTTGACTTGCTAGATTAACTTGGATGACATTTTCTAAACCAAGGGATTGCCAATGACCCCGCCAAACTGGAAACTTTGGTTACAATTCATCAAAAAATGAAAAAAGTTATTAAGAAAGGGGGTGTATAGTGTATAGTGGCCACAGCATGTACAGTGGCATGGCCGAAGGCCATGGCAATCTAGTGGGTCCATAAGAAACATATTGAGGGAACATGTACAGTGTACAAGTCGGCCATTGCTACTGGCTAGGTACTGTTTTTAAAATATACTGGCCGCGCCCACTGGCCAAGGCGAAGGTTTGACGTCTTGTCTTTTGCTTCTTGAATTCCTAGGTTTCCTGCCTGGCTATGCTTTGGCCTCTAGTGCAGGGCTGCCCTCTGGAAACCATGATCTTCTACGCTAGATAAGAAGGTGTCCACAGGCCTCTACGCGATTCAGCATGTTCTGAAGATGATGCTGTCCCGGGGAGGCAACCTGCGTGGGCCTACTGGGGCATGAGAGATGGGCAGTATTTTCTCAGTCCCTCGAGGCGGTCAGCAGATGCATGTAGTATTCTCTTCCGCCACTTGTAAATACCACCAACATGAACACTGATGGTGCAATCTCTGGAGGAGCAGTTGGAATGAAGATAAAATTACACTGCTGGTAAAACATTTCTGGCCACGCAATAAGAGTATAACCATCCGTTAGGCAAACGCTGTCTTCCCCACAGATTTTGCTGCATGGTGACGCACTGCTGAAACACATGCATGCATTGTCGAATGTGTTGAATTGTGTAGGTGTTTTGAGCATTCATTTCATTGTCAAGTTGGGTTCTTAAATTCCACGCCTGCCTCGTCATGGTCCAGATAACTTGTCATGGTCCAGATAACGAGGGCCATTTTAAGTCTGCAAATAACGAGATGGACCTCTTGAGGAGGTAGGTGGGCAAAAGGGTTCTCATAGTCAATGGGCCTCATTATAATGTTGGTGGATATGGTATGAACGGTGCCGGTAAGGCACCGGCACCGTTCATACCGTACCGCTGTATTACGATTTCTGCTCGCGGGTGCCTGACAGCCCGCCAGGTCTTACCTGGCGGGCTGTGTGGCACCCGTGAGCAGAACTGGTGATTGCACCGGCACCGTAATCAACAGTGCCAGTGTAACCATGCTCCAATGGGTATCGGGAGCCCGGCAATACCGCCACCCACGAATGGGCAATTACCAGCCCATTTAACTCGTAATGGGCTGGTTATTGGCCAATCACGGGTGCCTGTGCTGGTAGCGAGTTTGGCGGTAGCCGTGCGTGTAATAAGGGCACGGCTACCGCCAAACTCGTAATGAGGGCCAATGTCCTGTCTTTGCAATACTTTAAGAAGGATGAAAAATCAAAGGGGGTTCTAAAACGTCACAAAACAATATTTATTTGGTAGGCGGGGGTCTGGAAAGCACAAGTAACAATGGATCAAACACACATGCTTGCGTTTTCAATTATAAAATGTACATGGCATAAAAGGGAGTATCTTTTTACACAAAAGCGGGGGGGTGAATGTTGAATAATCAGTATTAAAAAATATTCAAATAAAAATAGGTTAGTGCATGTTCGAATCAGTGCAAAATAACCTAGGGTGTTAAACTTCCAGCAGCAGAATCCGAAACCCCTTTCCCAGAAAGGTAATTTAAGGAGCTAATGTGCCTGCTGCAGTGAGCCCGTGGACCAATCAGGACATACCTTCCTCTCCCAAAACAGCAGAAAGCCTATGTTCCCAGTGTCACGCCAGACCATGCCCAAAAAAACGGAAATATCTGTACTCCAATGTGTTCCTTAAAACAAGGCAATTCAAACCTCTTCTCCTTTTTTAACAAAATCAATGTTTTCCTTCTAGCAGCTCTCTACAGGGAGCACTGGTAGTGAAGCGTTAGTGTGTCATTTCGGCCGTTTGTGTTTTAGTGCTTCCAGGCATTTAGGGATAAGCTATGTGCAAAGAGGCAGTAGGGCGGCGAATTGTGACGGTGGTAGATGTCCCCACAGGGCCACATCTCAATGCTGACCATCAAACGCTGATGGGTCACGGCCTCAGGAGGGCCCCGCCCCAATTAAAGTTAGGTATAATAAAACAAATCATATGAAGGAAATCAAACGAAGCTAGTGAATGCCCACGCATCCTTTCACGGTGCTCCTCGAATGGAGTGATGCAGAGGCACTGGAGGAGGAGGAGGAGGAGGAGAGAGACCCGAGGCTTGCAGTGAAGCATCACCAATGCCTCTGGTGAGTGATTATGATGGCTTGCCTTCTCCTTTCTAGCTGGTTCCAGGGGCCGGAGGCATGCATGGAACTGCCAAGCACTAAGGTGAGAGCCCACACACTAAACACACTGACTTACTTTTGTATTCATGAGAACTTGCCAACAGCAAATAACTGTGCATTACAATGCATCAGTATGGCAGCTCAGGGGGGGTTAAGCTAATACTACAAGGCGTTTTCCAAAATACAGTATAATTGCAATATGATACACTTTTCAACGCACCTCTATGTGCAGTAGTTTACTGTAAAAACATCTAATGTACTGCTCAATGCTCTGCTGATTCATTCAATGTGTCATACGTTTTTGATGCGTCATACCGTTCGATGCAATTCCACTTACATTAGTGCCTTGTGCTTCTTGGTTTAGCAGTGCTGGCAGGATATCATCGCCTGCAAAGCTGTGAAATGAAAGCACTGCAGCAACATGTTTGTGTCAGTATCTCAGTACACAATGCCAGCAGCATTTGTTTTTGACACTTTTGGCTAGCTATCCGTGACACGGCCGTGTGGGAGAGGCTGGGAGATGTGGTTTGGGGCTCTCTGGGGACCAGTGACTGCCACCCGTTCTGGGGGCCGGCTCCAGAAAAAGTGTGCAGGGGATCCCCCATTACCCCAATACCATGCCTCGTATATGTGAACCCACATAGTGCCGCAAGACACCTCCACGCAGGTGAGAAGCAGCCAATGAAGAGAAACGTATGGGATACAGGACTTGGCATTTTGTAAGCCTGTAGCCCTGGGCCTCCACGAACCACACGCTACTACCAATGTACACCAATGGATAACAATATGAATGCTTGCAAAAGTCAGCTGCCCAGGTGCACCGCAGGTCATCCCAACACCTGACTGCAGGAGCTTGTAAATCCTTTGCAAGACATTGAAGTTCATAAAGACTAAGGGGTTCAGCAGCGGCAGCCACTGTCCGGGAGTTGGGCGGCGACAAAAGAGAGGCCATCTTCATCCAAGATGGCAGAGAGCCTCCAATTCTCTCAGTCAGCAGAACCATATTATTTCCCCAATCAAAGAAGCACACAGTGCACCCCAATCACAACCAACAGCAGAATATAAAAGCAGAGTACAGAGAGACAGGGTAGGCATCATGCAGCTGCACCCACTGATGAGCAGGGAAATTATATATGGGAGGAGGATTTCAACTGGCTGATGAATAGGTCACCCAGAGGTACCACTTCTCACCCCATATCATACTGGAGATGGTGAGTCAGTGAGAGGGGATAGCTTACTACTCCCAATATGCATGCCATACCATACCACCACTACTTAATGTACAGTCAGCCCGTTGTTTCTTTTCAAAAGGCGTTTGCCAGATCACCAGTGGCATCATGGTGGTGATATCATAATCCTCACAGTCAAAGGCCCTACACAAGGTTTTTAACACACTCCTTACATCTGCCAGGGTATATGTAGGCATGCCTCATTATACATGTACCAGAGCAGGAGTAGTGAGGGCATTTTATGACATGGCTGGGTACTGAGCATTTGCGTTGCCATTGATTGCACCCGCGTGGTCCTCATACTCCTGCGGCCATAGAACACTTATACAGGAATGAGAGGACGGTGGGAAGTAGAACACCTTCCATGCTGCTGTCTAGCAAGAACACTACAGGTTTTTCTCGATTATATGAATTAGATGCATAATCCTACGCTACATCAACACAATCATAGACATCGCTCGACGATATTCCTGAATGACATGGCAAAACTACCACCTGAGACATTTAAATGGTATACACTTACTGCCAATTTACAGAGCAAACTCACCCCATAGCTGAAGTAAAAAAATATGCATTTCCATATTCGCTGACTTATTATGCTCATAAAACAAAAAAAGAGAATGAACAGTAAACACATTTTCTGAAATATCTTGCTTGTGTTTTTTCTTGAGCATCTGTTGAGTTGCACATGTTTTTGGGGCAAAGTAATGCTCATGTTAGTTAAAAAGTGGGCATCTGACAAATGTGCCAAAAACATGTGTATCTCATCTATTGTGCCAGTAAATGCCTACTTATTTACACCTCTTTTGCACCACGATTTGCGCACTGGGCATTCTCTTTTTTTGAATTTGCTATCTTTGCGCCATTGCTAGTTGACATGTTCCTGTTTTTGAGAATCTTCCCCACTTTAGCAACCCTGGTTTCTTTGCTCTTGTAGCCATGATTTCAAAGCATTGTTCTTATTAACGGGCGGTGGTCTCTATCTGCCACTGAGAAACAGTTGAAGGGCAGTCGAACAATAAAGCATTTATCTGAACACTCTGTGACGAATCTGTGAAATTCGTTCCTTCTGCCTTAGGGGGAATCACCCCATCTGAGGCTAGGGAAGTGAGCCCCCTAAGCAAGACCCTCCCTAGGGGATAAGGACTTCCCTTCCTGTAAGGAACCCTTCTAGGAAAACTACTATCTCTGCATATATGTGAGTGGAAAAGACTGCTGGTACTTCTGTTTTTCATTGAAACCTTATTGGCATTACATTATATTTTTGGCTCAAGCCATATCACTCATTTACTGCAAGTGCAAAAACACTGAATGCAAAAATGCCTCCCTTTCGTGTCAAAATTGTCACAATTATATGTGGGGTGGGTAATGGTAATTAATTTGGTAAGTGAAGTATGGGGGAAATGTGGGGTCTCCCCTCGAATATAATTGCACAAAACAGAAAAAAACAAATTTGGCTTTTTTGCATTCCATTTTTTTTGTGCCTTATTCACATTGATCTGCTCAAGCTAATGCTGGAATCTGCTTTAACTCGCTGGCTGATAGAAAACAGCACGCCCCTTTGAAATATGGCGGTGAGAAAAAGGGATGAGGAGCCTTGAATGGAGGAGAAAGTATCTTATGCAGAGGCTAGCCTCTGACCTGAGAACTTCCGTGAGGGGCGGAGCCATGCTACCATGCAGAGCCAATGGGAGCATGCAGGACCAAAGAGAGTAAAGCAAGACTCTGGAAGGCCAGCACACAGAACGGCAACATTGCCGAGACTAAAATGAAGATGAGCGAAGAAATGTCTTACCTGGTGGCGTGACCATGCTGCAACCGTGGTGGGTCTGGGGCCCGTGAATCAATTTCGAGACCAGGGGACAATGGAGGAACTAATCCTGCTCTCATAGTGTGGAGAGAACATAACATGCTGAGATGGGCAGGAGATGGACCATCCTACCTGCTGGCTTAACCATGCTGCAGCCGTGGTGGATATTGGGCCAGCAAAAAGAAGCCAAGACCAGGGAACAATGGAGAAACAAATCCTCTGCTCTATGTGCAAGGATCACCAAAGCTGTCTAGATGCCAGGAGAAGGAGAGCAAATATATGTGAGACAGAGACACCACCCTGCTGGAGCACACCCGAAGGCAGGGAAGGTACAAGGGTTGCCCAGGGTGGAGGAAGACAAATTGAGCTTCACAAACAGAGATAAATAAGTAATCCAAAATACTAGAGGGGCCCGGGGAGCCCTAAAGAGATAAGAGATATTGTTACATGAAGGGAACCTGCAGGGTTCCAAACAATCAATACAAGGCACAATATTAGGAGAAAGAAAAGGTCCAAGTTGCTAGAAACGGACTATAGGTATAATCCCTCCCCTTTAAGACTATGCAACATTTGGTTTGTGTAAAGATGTCTTGAGGAATTTAAAAAGAGACTTGAAAACCTTATGAATTATTAAGAACAATCATTTGTCCTACGACCAGCACTTGGGAGAGTTGCAGCTAACATTGGCCGGACAAAGCAAGAACTGGGAGACTACGGCTCTGGGTCATTTTTTTAATGTTTTTTTTTCTAATGTGGCAGGACCAGATAGTTACTAGGATTTGGACTGACGTATACTTTTTGGTTTTGACAGTTGACAAGCACCCTTAGTTTAGTTTGTAGGCAGGGAAACTCCTTTGTAGCAATAGGGAAAGTTGGACATGTTTCCTTTTTAGTTAAATAAAGACCCTTGACATGTTAACCTTGAGTCTGACTCCTTCTTCTGGTTCACCACAACTCTCACCTGCATTGTTTCCTCACATATGAGAAAATAGTTTCTTGTGTTATCAGCAACTGTTTTTTAACACGTACGTGCTCATTGTATTGACAATATTTTGCCTGAAACACAACTTGCCCGGCATTCCGATTAAATGCTTGCAGAACTGTCAGTGAAACAGCACCTGCCATCTTTAAATCCTCTCCTTGTCAGAATATAACTCACATGAGTAGTGACTTTCACATTTTGTTTTACTCTGTTATAGTTCAAAAAGAGCTTTTCACATAATTTCTGTTTTAAGAAATACAGAACAATTCCACAAATTTAAAATCATACGACTTTTTCAACCATATTTCGTCTATTCACATTTCAAATAAATAGTACAGCAATCAAATTTTTCCATACTTAACAATTCAATTGCACTCTTTTTAATCATAGTCAGTTTAGAAATAGATCCATACCTATTCCACAGTAGATCCCTTAAGCATCTCTGTCACAGTAGTCAGTTTAATACTCTTAGTTTCCCTTCAACTTGTTGTCATAGCCTGTACAATGCAATGGTTAATGAAACTTGATTTCACACCAAACAGCGCTACCAAAGCAGACCAGTTTTTAAATGGTCAAGATCATGTATGAATTATTCAAGATAAATCATATATTCATTCACTAGAATACAACATCGGGTCATAACATGTCTATTAGATTCAGGTATATGTTACAATTTGCATAATTGGAATTCAGCAAAACCAGGTGAGGGCCACATTCCGCCATCGTCGGCAGAAGGTTCAAATTTAATAGCATGATAAATTTCCTTAGAAATGGAGATGTACATTGTGCAAGATATGTCTGTGATCGCAGTGACTAAGGAGGGACTGGAGACATCGGACAACCACTAAATGGATACAAATGGCAATAACCATGCACAGGGAAGTAACCCCCAAATCTTGTGTGTGATATGTTAGGACTACTAGATGCAAAGAAATGTTTTTGATGTTTTCAAACTGTCAATAAAAATGGCTAAATCCATGAACGGTGTGTGAAATATTTTGTTATTTTACAGTAAAGCTCTAGAACACAGAGGTCCACTTGTCCCTCCCTTCCCTGAGAAAGACTGATGGTTTGGTTTTCGATAAGTTCCAAAACATGTTGGGTTTGAATAGAGGTTTTGCCAGCAATAGCACAAGTGTGATTTTATAACTTGGCAGCTCACTTCCCAAACTCAGAAACTCAGAAACCAAACTCAGGTACTGTATTAGGAGTGTTATAAAATAACAATTACTTTAAAAAAAAAGAATTGAGCCAGATCTACTTCCACCAGTAGGCTTTTGCCTGCCTAAACCAGGGGATCTTCAAGTGTCTGTGGGGACCACATAATTAATTAGCTCATGAGTCAGAACAACTTTACTGTTCCCCCAAACTCTGAGCCAATAACTTGTAGGCTGGACTGTAATAATATCACTAATAAACCTGCAGCCCAGTTCCTGGTGCACTGCATAATTTGGGGCCAATCGAGAAAGCCCCATACTCACCTGGGTGAGCTCAGCGTTACTATATCCCCAAAACTGCATGCCATACCTAGCAACAGAGGTAATTTTCCCACTGCAAACTTTAAGCACCATCTCCACCCGTGTTGCTTTAAGCATGCCCATAGCTCTGGTCACCCCCCCCCCCACCTATAGCCTGTTTGAATCTTGCAGTCTGCGTATTAACATGAACTTCGGCACCCAAGTTTGAAGAAAATCTGACACCAGTTAGTCAAAACTATAGACTCTAGGTATCAGTGCACCCTTGCTGAAGATATATATCCTTTTCATATGTATGTAACCTGCTTGTAAGGTGGTCAAAGAGGCAACAGAGCCAAGGGAGAACCCTATTCTAACAATGAGACCCAGCCAACAAAAGATTAACCCAGCAGATCAAACTAAAACTACAAGTCCCAGAAACCACCACGAGAAACAAAACCAAGGAGGGGCAGGGACAGAATTAGAAAGGGAAAATGGCATAGGTACAATACAGTCAGCCCACATAGAGATAGGTACACACAGAGAAGTACAGGGTGGGGCGGTAAAACAGTGCATGAAACCGGGTGGAAGGAGGAAGGAAAACGCACTGCAGGTGTGGGAAGCGGGAGAGGAAAATGTGTGGAGGCGGAATGGAAGGGAGGAGCAGTGAAGGGGTTAAAAGCGGCAACAGAGATCTCATCAGGTGTTTCTGATTACAGCTGCAAGCCGGGCCGGAGACAAGAGAGGAATGGAACGAATCCCCAGGTGATGTGCACTAGGCGTATTAGAAGGCTCACTGAGAGGCACCAAGGAGATCCCTACCAGAGACGGGTGCGCTAAGGAGAAGCGCTGGCCGTAAACCGTTCATAAAGGACTGTGCATTCCGTGTGGGTTTTTTCTTTTATTTCTTAAACCAGTTTGAACAAGGGTGGGACAGACTGAAAGCTAACGTCCACGGAGAACAGAATTAAGTTGACTTTATTTTCCCATTGAAACGAGGCGAGAAGCCGAGTGGAGCTTCCTTTTTAACTCTGGTCTTGTTTAACCCTTTCACGGAAACCAAGCCTCGTAAAATCTAATACTGTTTGATGTGAATATTGAGAGCTGTTGGAAAGGTTAACACCGCAATAAATCTTGACTTGTTAACCCGGCACAGCCTACTATTTTACCCTGCTATATAACATTTGAAATACTTTGTGATCTGGGGCTGCCTCAGTATGGAGTGAATGCAACCAAACCACTAGTGTCTATTTACAGACACTCCTTGAGAACAAAGGTGTCCTTTCAAGGTCCAATATAGGCCTTAGTTGGATCTGCCTCTATCCTATGCAAAGAACAATGGATGACTGTCCATTTAGGCACTGATTGGTGTTATGTCGACTTTCACTTTTAACACTAACAAGATCATTTCGATTTGAGGGGCAATAGCGCACCCACTATCCCATCAAGTCGCGTGCTGCATTTCTGGTGAATTGTTATGTTTACCAGAGTGACAAAGAGTCCCTAAGTGAGGCTGAGTATGTGCATGTGAAGACTGCATGTGTGGGGAAACTGCACAGTGTCTCAGTGCAGATGCTATACACAGAAATGTCTCCTGCATGTGTGACTCATACAGAGTTCCAAAAGGAAGGTCTTTACCATCTTTTAACCTCCTGACAGAACCCTGACCCTTAGACCCTGTTCCTGAAACCCTGAACTACATGTCAAGCCCTCATTTTATTTGATGCTTTCTGTGCTACCCTCCACACCCCATTTACCCAGCGCCTGGATAAGGAAACATTGTATTCCTGCTGCTGGGAACCTTAATTGCTTGCAAACTACTGCCCTCGTAATTGAGCACTGCTATTCCCTGATTCCTCCTACCACAAAGGCACCCTACAGAAAGGTCATCTTGTGGCCTGCTCCTTGCCTGGCCAGCTTCCTTCCTTCAACACCTGACTCTAGCAGGTCCATAGATTCCAAGAAGATCAGGTTCCCAGATGACGTGCTCTGTGTGCTCTGTGTGCCCCGTGTATAGCATAGGCCCACCGCTGTGGCTCTGATGATGGCAAGACCCTGCAAAACCTTCATGCTAAGCTATGGGAGGACATCTGTGGCAAAATCACTGCTTGGATGCTATCAAAAAGTGTTGGGGAATCTTTGAGAGGTGGGTAGGCATTCCCAGTCACTAAACATTGCAAAAAGTCCTTAGCCACAGTAGGTGCCATCACATAGCTGCCTGCCCCAGTTGCAGGAACAAGGACTGACAGTGATTGACTTGGGTGGCTTGAGGGAGTTGGAAGCACGGAGGCAGCAGTTGAAGGTGAGTGATGAACACAACATATGTTTTCATGCATGCATGTACAGACAACTTTGCTGTGCTATGAGCTATGTCTTCCCAAATTGTTCTCTGAATTTCCCATAGCATATGCCCAAAATCAGGAGAAGTCTATGCATAAACATGCTTTATTAGTTGAATGGCTAAATACATCAAACCTTGTTCTCCCTAAAACATTTCAATCCACATATAAATACAATAATCCCCACAATTATATAATTCATATAGTATAACATATTGTACATACTTTAAAACCTTTGAACAACATTCAAAGCTTATAAACTTCAGAAAAAACGTTTATATAATTCATAAAATCAGTCTAAAAGATTGTGTTAAAATATCAATTCTCCAACACAGTACAACTATGATAACCCACCACATTTATAATAGAAACTTCTCCTGAATATATTACAGGCCAACATTGATCTTTTTGTATACTTTCAAGATGACTTACAAACTTCTCATAACCTTTTTTATTTTGAGTAGACAAAGCACAAGAGGTTAACAGCTGTTCTGCTGTTTCCATCTCTGAACCACATACTCGACAAACCCTCAGATAGTACTGTACCCAATGCTCCCAGCCGTACATTGGTTGGAAGTTGTTAAAACCGCAGACGTATCACAAATCTTCTGATTTGGGTATTTCATGTTCTGATAATATAATTGAAGTGATTGTCAATAGGGAAGCCTTTGGGCCTCATTACATGTTTAGTGGTATCCTGCTGGATTTACCATCAGACGGAATTACGGTTGCCGGCAACTAGTCTGCCGGAATTACCAGCAGATTGCAAGTGCCAGCAAGGGTGGTTAATCCCCATTCCATGGAGTCCTATAGGACCTCAGTTACCTTGACATATTGTTTTGAACACTGCTTTTCCCTTTACATATACATCTTTCCCTATACACATGTATTGTAGTAGAGTAAGGGCAGGCAATAGATTATTTTGTATAGGCTATTTTGTTTTGACTGACAAATGACTAGGACTGGTGTTTTTTTACTTTGATGGCCGAGAGTACTCCCATCTTTAGCTAGATGGCAAGCTAGGAGTTTTTCAACCCCCCCCTTTCAAGTTACAATACAGGTTTTTGAACTTGCAAATCTTCTGTCTGTGTCTACTTGTGATAGATACCATGACTCCCTTACACAGGCCTGTAAAACTGTTGTTTGAATTTCTGTTTGTGCTTCCCACATTTTCCCTATGTCGTGTGCACATAAGAAGGGATGTGATAACCTGCCAAATACCACTTTTTGTACCATTAGCCAAGAGGTGTTGGTGACCCACTCCTTCAACAATGTAAACAGCATATGTTCTCACCAGTATGCACATAAAATCAAAAACAAATTTGGGCTACAGTCAAGGGTATGGGGGTCATTATGAGTTTCCCAGTATTCCACCAGTAGTTCCAGCAGGATACCAGGAATTGGACCTACCGTTACCAGCGCCCGATATCCCGGTATTACTGGGATATTCCAGGTGCCAGCAACAGTGGTAAATCCCAATTCCATGGAGTCCCATAGGACTCCATAGGACTCCATGGAGGGGATTGCCGGTATTTCCTGCACCGGTAATACCAGTGCTGCAAATTCCAGCTGATTTATATACAGCTGTTGGCTGGAGGTAAATCAGGTAACCCCCACTTGTTTGCCAGTCCGGAAAAATGGCCGGTTATGGAATTACCGCCACTTTTGCCAGCACTTTTCCCAGACCGGCAAACTTATAATGACCCCCTATGTGTCTAATTGATGTTGAACTCTGAAAGTTCACATGCAATGCGGGGATAGAATCCACATTTACATTAGATTTGTTTTTACTAATACTACCCTTCCAGTTGGTATACTCTTTCCTTTGGCAATGCTTCCATCTTGGTCGGTTTTCCTTTTTTTTTGGACTTTAGACACCACATCCCCAACCCTGACCTCTAACCACTTGGACGGTTTTTACCTTTTTGAATTTAGATGTTTGGGTGCCCCAGTCACTTGGATGCTCTTTATTTTTCAGACTTTGTGAGCATCTACCAAAAGGCCCCACCTGGATTGTTTTCTTCTTCTTTGTATTTGGCATGTATAAAACTCTATTGACCATTGGATGAATGATTTTTGGGCATTTGATGGACCTTTTTACTATTTTATGACCGCCCCTCCTATGGGCTAACAATCATGAGCCTGATTCTCAGACATTTTCACTGGAGCAAAAATTCCTAAATGACCGTGAGCATCTCTAATTTGAAATAAAAGTCATTTTTTCATAATGATTTTTTCCCAAAGAAATTGGAGAAAATGGAAAAATGGCTCTTAAAATTGGCACTGATGCCTAGGGTACACAGGGTTGCTCAAAGTTAACTTTGCAGAAGTCTCTCCTCTATCAACTACTACATTTGTACTTTTATTTTGCCAGTTAAATGGTTGTATAGCACTCACCACAAAATGAACTGTTGCATGGAATTCGGTAGCAGTATACAAGAAAAGAAAATAGGGGAAGAGAAGGAAAAGTAAAGTCAGAGTGAGGTGGCAAGAAAGAAAGGTCAAGCAGCACAGGGCAGTGCCAGCTCTGAGAAGGCAAACGGTCCTGCCCAGCAAAAGTCCATAATCATAATTTCAAGAGATTTAATTCCGGTGAACTAGAACAGAGAAAGGAAATCAAGTCAGAATCATAGAGAGAATCAGCACGCGAATGTAGGCACGTGAAAAAGCAGGAATCAAATGATACACAACACACAAAAGGACTAGCTAACGCAAGGGTGTTGTATGTCAAAGGGCTTTTGATACTTTCAATATGAGAAGGGGGCGGGTTTAGGGCAGGCAGAGGGATCTCAGCACAGTTGGGAAAGCATTTCTGCACCTTGTTTCTCTCTGTACCTCTCTTACTGTCTCCTCCGCTGCCTTTAGCAAAAAGAATTTTGGGTACGATGCATGAAGGCAAGGACCACTTGTCACAAGGACAGGGATTGGTCTCGTTAAAGCAGCCTTGTATTGTCCAATCACATGGGGACGTTTGCCTATAAAATAAGGTTTCCCCTACTTCTTCAATGATTCACTTTTGGACCATCCACGACTTAAGGAAGAATTAATTTGGACCTCTTTTATGAGAATTGATCTTTCCAAAGTCCCTATTCATTGAGGTAAAGGATGAGTGCTCCAAGGCAGAGGCAACTGCCGGTGCTATGTTTGGTACTTTGCTGAGCTATGAACCACCACTGCTTTGCATCCATCAAACAGACTCACAACCGCATGGTGGCAAGCAGAGCATCCCACCTGTTCATCCCAAACCACCTGTTTGCCGCTGTGGACACACTCAAACCAACATCAATTTGAGCGCTGCATTTTAACACCAAGGTCACTGCATCGAATCAACGAACATCGACTTGAACTGCTGGAGCATCGCATCACTTTTTGCCCAGAACCAGCAGTTCCAGACAAACGTCTCGAACCAACTCAGCACTCGAGAGAGCCCTGGTGAGCTATCTGAACTACACAACAAGAAAGCCACACTCGGGCAGTACAGAGCTTGCGCTTCAAGCAAACTAGATGCTAGCTCACCGCCTTGTACCAGCACAACTCACCACACCCAGACCTAATCCCACCTGCAACACAGTGCAGCTAGGAGCCTGGCTCCACGCTGTTGAACTTCAGAAAATTGAACTAAGATACTTTGAGCTACCCTGTCCTGCCTTTTTTCGGACCCTAGAGAATGTCTAAGTCCCTTTTGCACCGTCTCAACTAAAAATAGATCCTTTTTGAATTCCTAATTGCATTTCAATTTTCTTCCCCTCTCTGCTGAAAACCTGGCATGCTGAGCCATTACATTCTGCATTTCTCTATCTTTCCTTCACAGGGGTGGGTTTTTATAGCGTTGCTCTAGTTATTTGTATTGGTGTTTTTAATTGAAGTGTATATATATTTTATAGAACCTGGAGTAGGCCTTCACTTTGGACTGTTGTACCTTGCTGTTTTGGTTGCTACTGCATCACATTCACATCCATTCTGAGAATATAGCATTTCCTCGGGCCACGCTACAAAAAAAAAGGCAAAGGAGATATATATCTTAACTGTGCCTGTTTACCTTTGTTTTTGGCATCACTGTTGGTTTGAAGAAGTGTAGGGGCTGAGTAGGTGGTTTAGCCACTACTCATCACTCCTGCTGAACAGATGTCATTTTGTCACAGTGACCACAATCATCAATGTCAACGTCACCCCCATCAGTGAGGCATCCCGGATAGATTCTCATAAAGTCATGGCACTGTAAGGATCCATCAAAGATTGAGTGGAGTACAGGGGAGAATCCTGCAAAGATGGGTATATCGAGGGGCAGCAGAATCTGGAGAAGGAGGGTTGAACAGCAAAGAGTTCCAGCAATAAAGGCAGAGGACCCAGTAGCACATTAACATAATCAGGAGTCAAGTCATTAGCCAGAAGGATCCGGAACTATTTTTCACCATATGGCACATAAAGCCCCACTCTGCCGGTGGCAACAATGAGGGCAAAGCATACACACTGAGCAGATCTTTAGGAAACATAGGTTGTAAAGAGGTGCCAGATCCATTCCCAGACCTCTGAAGGAACAATTGGTAGCTTGTAACTTGGCAAGCTCCAATTGATGTTTCGTGTTTGTCTCTCTGCCTGTCTTACTCTCAAGCTCCAGTATGACATCTGCTTCAGAAGAGACGGATAGAACACTGGACAGGTGATCATCATCCTCCTCTGCTGCCACAATGATGGCATCAACAGTGGCCCTGTCACTGTTACTGTGAGCAGCCCCAGCACCTTCTGCACAATCACTAGAGGGGAGAGATACAATCCTATCTTCTTGCCGGTCTATAATCTTTTGGATTAACTCAGTTTTAGTACCAGAGGTAGATATACCCCTTTGTCAACATAGCTTTCTTAAATACTCAGTATTGGAAGAATTTAAAACAGTGGCACGGATTGTTTCCATGTTATTAGTTTAGCAGGTGATTTATAATTACTAAGCGATCAAAACCCACAGTGTTTCTGCGTAACTATAATTCAGGCACTTCACCAGTGTGCAACACTGGAGTACCTTAGATCTTATCCTCACCACTGTACACCAATTTATGAGAATCGATTTCTAGACTTTGGCCTGCGCGACGGCATTGCTAGTGAGCGCAGGCTGATGAGAGACGTCGCTCTGGAAGTTCTCGGGAACAGAGGATTACTTAGTTATCATAGAGGTTGTACCCTTGAAGCCAATATTAATATTTAAGATGGCACGTGATTTGGTGCGAGCCATCACAAAGGACATTTTTTAACTTTGAGTGATAATTTCAAAAGAAAATGGTGCCATGCTGAGTGCTAGGAATTAATGAGAATATGAAGACTCCCTACGGAATTGTTAAAAATATTCTGGAGTGACTGGACACAGACAGTTAGTGTTCTGTGATTGATATTTATGAGTGGTGGTACTCATCCTACTTAGTTAAATGGGAATGATTAAATTCCCATATTTGGTCCTGAAGAAAGTTGCGTTATCAAGAGGACGAATTTACAGCAGTCCAAATAGTCAACCGAAACATGTGTAGACTTTATTGAATCTGTGGAATGGAATAAACACAAATAGTTCCATCAATGACTGACATGGAGGACATTTTCTACTGTGAAATAAATTGTATGTTGGCCTAGGTAGTCAACAGACCAAGTTTGATTAGTACATGTTTTAAGATATTGAATGGATGGTAGGAATGAATGTTTTGTTTGTGAGTCGAATCATGGTAATTTGTGGAGATATGTTTTTTTAGAATTGATATTTTATATGTTTCTATGCTAACAAATAAAAAATTCGAATTTAAAAATTACATTTAATGCCTAGGATGAATGGAGCTTTGTGCCCAATGTTCAATGCACGTAAAAGCATCCGGTCGTGCATAAACTTCACAAAGTACTTCTTAGGATGCAGTAAAAAGTTAGGGGAAGAATTCTGAAGTGGTGAGATGGGTTTCAAAAGTTAGGAGAGGATCTGCTACAGTGAACAAAGCTGTTATCGATTTTCGAAGGGTTTTAGGGAGCAGATACTACCCAAGCCAAAGGGAAGGGCAAAATAACCTTCAATGCGTAAATGTGAATGGATGAACAAAGGGCCACCAGTAAGTGACTTCAGTACTCACCGCCCTTAGCTCTATTTTGGTCCAGACTTGACAGGTCTAGAGGCAGTCATCAGAGGTTCAATTTCCTACCCTTGGTTCGGCTTCCAGATCGCTGCGGGTGCGGATACAGGTCCGGTATGGGACAGGAGCAGCTACTCTTGATTCAGATGAAGAACAAAGAAAACACCAGTGCAGCAGGTCTCAGGGCACAGGAAGGATTGTGGAAAAACTGTCTTCAGCGACTGTCACTATCACACAGTGACAAAGGGGCACTCAACTCTCATGGTATGATTCAACCTACTCTCTCACGACCCAAAGGTGCTAAATTCGGTAGAAGGGTGCTTTGTAGGATTATCTAGGATTCTCCAAAGTCTAGGGCCATACCTCCAAATGGTGACCCTCCTGGAGGGTACCCAATGTTTCAGATGGTCAGTCCACTGGCTGGCCTAGGGATACTTCCGAGAAGGCTTACTTGGAGGGTTACCAGGAGGCATTGAGAATGATTGGTTCCACCACTCGAAGGCTTTGAAGCACCTTTGCAGGTCTTCTGACAACTATGGGATTCGGGTGCCAGCCCTCTTCAGGGCATCTCAGGATCATCCTTTGTTCTCAGCTCTTCAGGATACTTGGTTCCTTCTGCAGATCCATTTGAATCTGTTGCTGATCTGCTGGAATGGTTGCACAGCCCCTCCTCATATCCAAAGTCAGGCGAGTGCTCGCACCTGGCCCACCAATGAGAAGCTCTGCTTCATGCATGCACACCAGCAGTGGTCCTATCAAGGACCACTGGGGTCTTGATACTCTCATGCACACCAGACACCCTGACACCAGTAATGTGGATTGGGACGTGACAGTGCCAGCCCACTTCCTGGGTGCCTACACACATGACCTGCAGAGACGTATAAAAGAAGCAGCTTTTGCAGGCAACTGCATGCCCAAATAAAGCAGTCCCACACCTGGAAAAGTAGGGGTAAGGCCAAGAGACAGAATGGCAAAAGAAACACACAAAAGACCTTGTGGCATGGCCATGTTGGATACTAGCCACAGTCATGAGCCAAACGCAGTAAACATGGTAGGGCTCAGTAAAAAAGTTACCATACTACAAGAAAAAGCTACTGCTGCCACCAGTCTGTTCCACGGTACACTGTACAATCACCAAAAATTCCTTAGAGAGTGTGTAGGGTCATACAAAATGGCCCCACTGCTTTGTGCTATAATGTACTTTGCACAATGATAAAATGTTACCAACAACTGGCAACAAAGTTGAAAAACTAACAGAAATAGTGTTTCTCAGTACTGACAGCCTGATGGGCATGTCCGTTTCCCCATAACAATGAGCAAAAGCCCAGTGGAATGCAACGGAAGACTGTGCTCCACTGTGAAATGTCAGGTCAGGATACAGTAACACAGGCAAAATGTTTGGGAGGAAAAGTTGCTTCAAGAGAAATCTTTTCTAACAGTAACCATTTAAAATAGCAAAGCATTTAGGAGTTTAAACAGCATATCTTTGAGGAGCCAGGAATGAGACTCAGACACAAGGGAGTCATGGATTTGGTCATTGACTTTTATTAAAATAAAAGGGGGTGGTGAAATGCCTCTCTGTCCCTGCACTAAGAGGTGCAGGGACTAGGTGTCTGTCAATGTCAGAATGTCCAAAGCAAAACCATCCTGTGTCCAAAGTACTATTCTGACCCTCACATTCTAACAAAATAAACTCTAAGGTGAAAAGGGTAATTAATGTCTTTGACCTTGAGTGGTTTATACATTTTCAAAAAGGAAAATGCGTAACTCCACCAGAAAAGTTCCAGAAGGATACAGTTCCTTTTTCCAGAGGGTGTTCCCTTCCTCTGGATTCCTCTTCCCTCTGTTGTATATTCAAAGATATCAGTTCCTTGAGTTTCTCTTTATCCACAACACAACTGGCACACAAAACAACTTGGCTCTTTGTCTTGTCAGAATACCTGGTGTACTCACCTGCCAGGTTTGCACTCCTCTTATCTTGGGTTTCACACAGCCTTTTGCTAGTTTTGATATATCCTTCTCCGGACCGCTTTAGATCATGTATTTCTTATGGACTGTTCAGTTTGTCCTTGCCTGGTGTGCTTCGCTGCCAGGGCTTTCTCACATGAACACTTTTGCAGTTGCCTAGTATACTCTCCTGCCAGTGTTTTCTTAAATGAACAAACTTGCAACTGCCTGGTATACTCTCCTGCCAGGTCTTAATTAAAGGAATACACTTGCAACTGCCTGGTATACTCTCCTGCTAGGGCTTTCTTAAATGCACACACTTGCAGCTTTAATTTGCCTGTTGTACTCTCCATCCAAGGATTTTCTTATGTGGACTCTGCACCCACTTCCATACTTGATATCTTATTGTGCTTGCTTTTTCTGATACTGTGTCTGCCTGATATACTATCCTGTCAGAGCTTTTCTTATATGTATTTTGCATACACTCACTAACTTGGAAGTCTCTTACTTTTTTTCTGTTTTCCCCTTTAATAAAACGCTCACTGGTTTCCTATCTTTCAAGTACATTATTGGCTTCCTTAACAGTTATTCACATGTGGCATGGCAGCCAATATGCCCCGATGTCCCTGCTTCCATTTTAGGGACTTACTGGCTCTTGCAGGCGTACTTCATTATTCCCACAGCAAGCCGGTGCCGGTCGTTCAGCATTTCTTCCCATCTCGCCACTGTTGTTCCTCTCCTTCTCTGCCTCTCGTGGTTCCTGCTGGGCTCCTCTGCTTGTTGTCAGGCTTCGGTAAGGTATACACTGCTGCTCAACACCTGCAAATGAACCAGGAGCTATATGTTGGCTTCTGGCGTTCCTGCAACATGTTCTCACTCACAGTCAGCCTTCCTCTTCTTCCTCCTCGAACTCCATGGCACTCTCTGCAGCCCCATGGTATCTCAGTCCTTACAGAGAGAAGCAGCTTTCTCCATCCAGCAGAGTGCCCCAGTCAGCTGTTGTTGGTGTTTAAAATTCCAGACCACAGGTATGCGCTCACAACAACTAGAGTGGAGCCTGTACTCTTAGTCTTTTCTGCTCTGAATTACTCAGCTCATCTTCCTTGCCCGAGTATTCTTGTAGTAATGGGAATGGTAATCCATTCTTGATGTTTTACATGTAAAGTTTGGGTAAGTGTTCTTTAAGGGCAAGTCAGCTCTGGATGACTTTTAGGTGGAGTTTGAGAAGGTGTTTCCATAAGTCTTAGAGGGTAAGTCAGATTTGTATGGCTTACATACCGATCTGGTTCAAAGGTCTTCAGTATCCTTCTTAGGTGGATAAGGGGAGGTGTAACAATATGAAATTAAGGCATTGGATATGGATGGCATATCCTCAAGAGAGGAAGGGGAATACCATGCCTTGTCCGATGGTACCTTGCGACTCCCCCAGAAGTTGTCTACCTCCATGTGATCCTCCCTCATATAGCTTCCCCATGATCAGATCCAGGTAGCGGCTGCCATTCCCTGGCCACATTGGGAGAGGTCATCGCCGGAAAAGGAGTCAGACACCATCAGATTCATCACATATCATACATGCATTCATACAAATATGCATGTAGTTTTGAGCGGCTCAGTGTATGAACCCCATATGCATACATACAATATTAGTAGGCTGTGAAATCGAATCCACTTTATTCTCCATATTAAGGGAATACATGACAGTCTGTTTAAGAGCCAGGACAAAAACAACTATGACATAGGGCTTAGATAGATATTTTGGGAAAAATGATTCAGAGCAAGTTGCTAAGAGCTGATAATTTAGCAAGATGCCAAGAGGGGGTACTTCTGAAATTATTTACATACATCAGACTAAGGAAAGGAAAGGAGGAACTTCTAAATTATACAGGTTAGAAACAGAAGCTTACGGTCTGCCCACCGAATGACAGCATTTTTTAAAATTAAATAATTTTATTGAAGGTTTTCATAAGTATAACAGGAAATAACTAGGCAAATATGGTGATAAGAAATACAATTGGCTCTGCTCCTGCTAACCTCAAACCCATCTTGGAATAATGCACAGAACTACAATCCCACATCCTAACAGCACTTATGGTGAAATATTACAATTGGGCCAGATCATATCATCCATCGGGTATGCAGGGTGGTCTCTGATCAAGTCACGTTACCATGCGCCACCTAGAAACTTTTGTAATGAAATCCTTCACCCGGGGTGCAGTGTCATCTACGCTTGGTCAGACCTGTTCTAGTCTCCTGCATATATGTGCTACACCCTGTGACCCCAGGAGGTCCCTAGAACTCAAATCCCAGAAGGGACAATAATGCAACACAGTTACACAATTCAATCCACAAACTAGGACAGCAAGACCCTTCCGCCCACCACAAACGATTGCCGGGACCTGGAAAATTGGCTCATTAGCACTTATAACCATGCTTCATGGGAAGACGATCTGAAGCAGGTGAGGAATCTGACAGAGAATTATCTCAGAGAACCAATGTTCCTCTAAAATAGACACGGTCAGCTGAGCGAACAGCTGAGCGAACACTGGAAATAAAACAAGAACAGGGGTCTCCAAACAATCCGCATGGACACTCACACATACCAATATGCTTACTCTTTCTTCAACATACAATAGAATGTAGCTATACCCTGCAATCGATTCGGCATAGCTGCACACATACCTACTCATCTACACGTAAACCTCAAAAGTCTTTAGAACACAGATATACCCCAAGAACAAAATCGGCCTAGCTGCACACACAATATCATACACAAGAGCCACTACTGCCAAAATGCAGACCCTGAGGTCTATGGCTTTGCTGCACACATTCTACGGACTTCACACAACCACTGCACCACGTCTACCATTAGAATGCAGCTGCACACCACACTGGCTGCACACATATTGAGTGCACCAAAGCAATATATAGTACCCTACTCTTTCCACTGACCTGGACTAGGGTCCCTGAGGGCGTTCAATCTACAGTGCTTTGAGATCATACCATTGGTATATGAGGCGCTATAAAAATATACAATAACAAAGAAAGAGAAAACCGGGAGTCAATTATAAGTTTGTGCTGACAATTATATGATATAGAATGTAATTCATTAAAATAATATTATCAATGAAATCATGTTAAAATAAAGACTATCCGTGGGATGATTTAAGACTCATAAGTGAAGACTAACAAGACGAACGCAAAAACAAATAAGGAAAGGAGTTGGGAGAGGAAGCATTATTCTCTGAAAATAAAGAACAATTCACGTTAAGTAAGTGTTAAATACATTCCATCTGATATAACATTTAGGCAACATTCTTGATGACAGAGCATGCATTTTTTCAGTTCTCTGGAAAGTACAAACGGCGTTTCGTCATAAATTATATGACAATTTCTGTGCATTTTTCCGATTAGAAGCAATGGGATGAAAGGCAACATAAACAAAAATATAAATCAGGTGTAGATGACATGAAGGGATTCACTAATAAACCTGTCATAACATTGGATAATGGTCCAAGAGTTTCAAGAGTTCTTGAAAAGAAAATATATTTTGTAGGCATTTCCAAATTTGTCCCCAAAAGGAAAAAACATTTTTGCATTTAAATGTAAAATGACTAACGTTGGCATTCAGGGATTGACATGACCAACATAAACTGTGATTCGAATTGGATATTTTAGCAACCTTAAGGCGTGTTCAATAGGCTCTATGTAGTAAACGATAATGTGATTGAGTGAGATTTATGGCTACGTGAAAAAACACTGCTCCCAAATGTTAATTCAAGTATCTCAGAATCAAGTTCCCATTGCAAAGTGAGTTTAGAAGTAAAATCTTTGGATTGGTTAAGGATGGAATATAATTTACGTACTTTAATGGAGCAAAAAAGTAATTCTAAGTACTTTGGGGGAAACATTGGGGAATAGTAGGGGATGGCCTTAGTAACTAACTTTGTAAGGGCTGACTAGGTTTTAAAACCAATATGATTGAATTGGGTACATAGATCATGGAAAGGTATAGGGGAATTATTGTTGAATAGATGTGTAACAAGAAAGATTCTAGCAGAGTACCATTTTAGCAAAACGTTATGTGCAGATCTAAACAGGAAAGATGTATTAAACCATAAAAAGGCATAAGTGGAGTCTTGAGAAATGGGGTGTTAGGGAGAATTCTCATTTCATGGCTAATTTCCCTTATCTAGTGAACCCCTCAGCAGCTTTGCTGGATCTCTGGAGTTGTTTCTTACCACGTGGTAAGAGTGTGAACTTTTCCCCCACTCTTACTGGTATTTTGCTATGTGTTTTGACCTGTTTTTTGTGATTGTGGGCTCTGGTGTACGCCACTTCAGTAGCCCCCCTCTTTGTGTGTGTCACACAGCACCTTCTGTGCAGTGGCATAGGGTTGTCATTCAGACTCCCCCAACTCCATTTCTGAGGCGACTACCGTCCCCCAGAAAAGGGTAAACTTACCATTAACTTTACTTAGTCAAATTTAACCACAGATCCAGTACACACCATCTTACATGGAGTGCTGGAAGGGTTAACTCTTAACTCTTTTTATCTGTACCTCACAGAGCATTGTTTGGCTCTTTTTAACATTTAGACATGGCTGGTGGCAGTGGTATCTACACTAATTTTCTAACGCGGTTATTTTATATAACCGTGGTAATATTGTAGGCTATTGTGTTAGCCTCGAACTTAAACCCGCTTGACCAAATACTTTTTCTTTTGGCTCCGGTGCAGTTTATTCACCATTTCTTTTTGGTAAAACCCTTCTTGTGTTTTACTTTGCGTGGCAAACCAGGTTTGCCTTCTTTGTTCACTGTCTGTTGGCGGGCTTCTACCTAGAAGCCCTCCTCAGGGCGCCTGGGTGCCTAGGTGGGCTGAATGTGAGGGAGGGGTGTAGTCACCCCCTGCACAGGGTATCTTGGAAACCCAAGTCACACTTTTTCATGATTGGCTAAGGTGGTTTTCTGGGCTGGACAACCCCCCTCCTGTGTAATTGTCAGCCAGGCTGTGTGAATGGGGGTTTTTGCACATAAAAGGCAGGTCTCTTGGGCTGGAAGTCAGAGAGTCGCCACTTGAACTACAAGGAACCGACGAGAAGCAGAGGAGAGGTCGACTGCTGCAACTACCCCGTACTGGTGAAGCCCTGCTGCAGTCCTGAGCTATCTACCCTTCAACGACTAAGAGGAGATCCAGTCCGGAGTCTTCTTCCCTTGAGCCTGGTGGGGATAACCAGCTCATCTTCTTCAGCCAGAGGTCGCCTTCATGGTCGAAATCGCTGAACACTGCTGCAGTAGTCCGGATATCCACCTGAAGAACATCTCCTGATTTTAAGGAGCACACCTTTTATTCATTGTCGCTGCTGCTGGCCTCATCCCTGTGTGGTGCGGACCCCCTCATCGTCCTTCTTCGTGCTGCAGGAAAGCGTGGGTCTGCGGGAAACCAACAGGAACAACTGCCGTGGCACCAGCTTCGTTCTTTGAGAAAGGTACTGTGTCCTGTTTGAGGAATTTTGGGTGAAATCACTATTTCTCTACTTTAAGGCTTGTCTTACTTTTCCCTCCTTCTTATAACTTTTGCTTCCGAACATTGACAATATCAAAGAATTCTTGGCAACGTTGAATCTCGAACTGTCCGACTGTGTGATCCTCGACAACAGGCATCCAGTGTCACTTGACTTTGGCTCCGGCTCCTTGACTCTTGAACTCCAGTCAATGTGCGTTCTTTGATTCTGTGTGCCTAACCAACATTTTGCCTGTGATTTTCACCCCCAACTCTCTCTGGGTATTTCGGGTGCTAAGTGTGTTTTTAGCCCGGTAGCATTTCTTGCTGCGGATACGCGTTTATCTAGTAGACTGAACTGTCAAAAAGTGATCGCAATTGTATTCATGGTAACGTGTTCTGTTTCATAATACCGGTCCATTCAAACACAGGGTACTTACCATGAAAAATACTGTACAAAGTGAATTGGTTAGTTGTAGTATATTTTATGTGTGGTTTTTGAATTAATAGAAGTGCCGTGTTAATAACAAATGGTTTAATTTTTTTTTTTACCTGAAACCTTGAGTCAGTGTTTGCTTGAGTCACAGTAATTGTGGTCCCTTTGTGTAATCTCTGCTACTGCTCATATACTCTTGAGATAAGCCTGGCTGCTTCGCTACTGCTACCACTATAACCTAGTAGTACAGGCTTGTACCAAAGGTAAAACTTGTATTGCCACCTGTAGTCTTAATTGTGTGTAGTGGTCCCTAAGGGCACTGCACGGAATTCTGCCTAACACTGGTGTACAGCAGTGAGGATTTGAAAGTAGAGTGATTACACTTAGAGTGCTGCTATTGCTTGGGTTCAACTAACCACAAGGTTAACACCACTAATTCTATCTAACTAAGAAATCATGTCAAATATGGAAAGCTACACTGAAGAGGGTCTTTTGAACTACACTGCTAACGTTTTGAGAACCATGTGTAGGGAGAGGAGTCTCTCTGGTAAAGGAAAGAAATCTGAATTGATTACGAAGTTAATAGGAAAGGAGTCCGGGGAGTGGGCCAGAAGGGCCTACCCCTCCAGCAAATGTAGATAATGATGTTTCTGATTCTGAGAGTGTTGATTTGGAAGAAGTAGATGAGTCCTTGTTAGGTAACCCTACAACTCATTTGCCTGCTCAGAAAGCACAATCTCTATCCACTGGGACCCCCACAGGTCCTACACTTACTCCTGTATTTATTGCACTTGAGAAAATGAGACTTGAATTGGAAGTGAAACGTATTGATACACAAACTGCCATGAAACATCAAGAGTTAAGGCTCAGAGAAATGGAGCTGAATCATGAACTAGAAATGAAGAAACAGTCTGTGGAAAATGCATCTCTCCCAGAGTCTTCTATGCCTGCCAGCCCTAAGAGACCCTGTATGCCAAAGGAAATGATTGGTATGTATGAGACTAAACTTGATGTTTTGGATTAGTTAGCAATGCTTGAGTACAATCATGGGATTCAAGGTATCTCAGGGAATCGGCTGATTCCCTGGCTTTTCTCTAGGCTTCCCCCTGTTGCAAGTGATGCTGTAATGGAGTTGGGGGAGGAGGATAAACAGAATTATGAGTGTGTGAAGCTAGCATTAATAGCTAGATTTGGGAAGACCCCTTCCCAGTATCTTAAGAGGTTTAGAACCCTCAAAAAGCATGATGGCTACCTGGGTGTGCGAATGTTTGAACAACTTAGATGGTTGGGTTAAGGGTTACAAAGTGAACACTTATGAAGGTTTGAGGAATCTTGTAATGTTGGAGTCTATTTTTGATGTCTGTTCCCCTGAGCTTAGACAGCACTTGGCTGATTCAAAGGAGATAGATCATAGGAATCTAGCTAAGGCTGCTGACTTGTGGGTTGCCAACAGGGCCACTCACAAGGATTCTGGGGCAACTCAGAAAAAGGAAGAGGGAAAGCAGTCAAAGAAAGACAACCAAGAGAATTCCAATACCTCCCATCCAGAAGAGGTCCCCAAACATAACCACGGTAAGCCACAAGGGAAACCAAATAGGGCTAGTGTACCTCCTGATGCCAAACCAGAGGTAGGTCAGGACAGACCCCCATTCCAGAGAGCATTTGGTAAATGCTTTAGTTGTGGGTCAATTGACCATATGAGAGGAGATCCCAGCTGCAAGGGTAACACTGCAGGGGTCAGCACTACCTCCTTAGCCTTCTCCCCAGAGGCAGAAATACAGATGGCTAGTGCCCTCTTTCACTTATTTGCTGAAGAACCTTTGGCTCTTCAAGCAACTGTATCATTACAGTCCAATGGTCTGGGTAAGACACCACATAGTGATGTGTATAACTCAATTCCTGAAAACTCTAGGGAACATTATGTGGACAGTGTTCTTGTCAATAGTCAGGACACCCCTGCCATGAGAGACACTGGGGCCAGCAGAACAGTTGTGGACGAAAGATTTTTCAGGCCTGAGGATGTTGATAAGGCACCCACAGGCCCCATCAAACTTGCTGGAGGCCCTGTCCAAATGGTTCCTATTCTACCAGCTCTTATTCAGTATAACAACATGACAGTGAGGAACCCTGTCAGTATTCAGATTGAGGTGCCTGGGAGAGTACTGTTGGGGAATGATCTAAAAACTCTAGGAGTAGTATCCAGTACCCCAAGGCCTCTCAGTATGGAGAAGCAGAACCAAACCAAATTACTAGAGAGGCCACCTTAAGGGACCACTCTGAGCTTGTGGGAACCTCTACAGAGAACCTCACTACAAGCCCTGGTGTTAGTAAGTTGACCTCTAGCCCAGGCAAATTTCAGGCTAGTATGTTAGGGAAATGGGAGCCCAAACCAAGCTCCATCATTGATCCCCCAGTTTTAAAGTCTCTGACTCCCCCTGCTTCTGGGGAAGAGGTGGATAGACCAACTGGACCCCTCTCTAGGCCTAAGAGCACTAGTAATTCTCAGTACTGGTGGAAAACCAGAAAAGAAAAGTCTAAGGTCAAAAACCTTCAGACTGTTGGACCTTCTACAGAAGACCCCAACTCAAATCCTAATGTTAGGAGCGAAACTCCTAAAATAGGTAAGGTTATATCTAAGAGGAAGGGGAAGCATGTACCTTGCTTATTCCCAGCCCCTCCAACCAAGATGCCTGAGACCCAACCTGCTCCCAAAAGAGAGGTGGTGAGGAACCCTGGAGGCCCATCTAGATCTAAGGGAATCCTTTATAAGGACCCCTTGAAAAAGCCTATCACAGGTTCAGGAGTTGTACCAACTTCTGAGGGACTGGTCAACCAGATCCCCTATAGATTCAAAAAGAAAGATGTCTCTCAAAGTGTGTGTAGGTCATATAGCTTACAAAGGAAAACCTTTGATTGTAACATTGAACACAGAGCAGGAAGTCCCCACCAAAATGCTGATGGTCTCTCTAGGATGTTTGTAACCGACTAGAGGTATGAGAACCATCCAGGAGTGGCTTAAATCCTCCTGTCCCTTAGTCTGGGAGGGGGGCAAGTGTTAGGGAGAATTCTCATTTCATGGCTAATTTCCCATACCTAGTGAGTCCCTCAGCAGCTTTGCTGGATCTCTGGAGTTGTTTCTTTCCACTTGGTAAGAGTGTGAGCTTTTCCCCCACTCTTACTGGTATTTTGCTGTGTTTTTGTCAATCTGGAAAAATGAATACCCTTCATTTGAATGATAGACGTAACTTGATGGCCGTGGGCCAACCGTCTTATGCACCGAATTATAGAACTATAAACTGATATGCTTGACCAACAAACGGCCATTTTAAATGTAGCAAGAATCGCCATTTTGCTTGTTAACCATTGCTCATTGCTTTCTGTCTAAAAACTGCTTTGCAGCTTGCAATTCTTGCGTATTCTGCTTACTCTGCTCAACTGTTAACATTGTTGTCTGAATATGAAAGGACAAGGTCGCGGGACTGAAGAGTTTGTTGAAACTCCTCATGAGTAGCCCAGAGAGGAATGCCCACGCTCCCTCTCTGTAGCCTTAGGAGAGAGCTGCAGGGCATTTAATCACTTCACAGCTGCCAGCCAGTCTCGTACGATGGTAGAATATGTTAGAATAATACAGCTAAAGGCTTGAAATATGCTTTTCTTACGGCCCCCCTTCGCAAAACCCTTTAGAACGTGTTGGCTCCCAGGACACGAATAGTACCTCATAGATAGCAAAGCTTGGAATGTGGCTCTTCCCCCGTGTGCAGCTTGCTTCCAAGAACAGAACCAACGTGTTCTGTTCAACAACTAAAAGATGCCTCCGCACTTTCTAATTGCACATTGTTACTAGAATAGACATCGAAAGTGTCATAATCGTCATGCTCGTCGGATATGTCCATCGTCATCCCGAGTTCAAAGGAACTTAATAAAGAGGGGTGTTAAACATGACATTGCTGATTGTATGATATGCATTTTGTATATATGTAACTGATGTACGTAATTCGCTCTCTTGCATCCCTCGAGGTCTAGGAAACTCACGTCGCGGGGCGTGAGATCAGAATTGGCCAATTGATACTATATTTTGCTTGCAATAAACCCTAGCATTGGGAATTTGAACCTCGTGTCTGGCGCATCTTTTCGTGTATGGTTATTGCCTTGTTTCCATAGCACGAGGGACCCCTACGGGCCCCTTTCAAGAAGGCGCCCGAATAGGGACCCTCCCCCGCTTGCCCCATCGTATACGTTGTAACGGTGTAAAGGCGGAAGAACGGCGAGGACGGGAGTCATGGTGAGTCATTCCCCGATTCAAAGAGAAACCTGATTTTTGGTAGAGTGTTGATTTTGCAAACTCAAACGTCCAGGTAAAAGTGGCTAACCAAAGGGGAAGGTTAAAGAAACATGCCTGGAGTACTGTCCACTTTAGCAGGGCTTTTCAGCTGCGGTAGACAGTCCTTGGAATATGGCCAAAGTGCACCGCCTGGGGGAACACCGATTTATGATATGTATGCAAAATATGGTGTGGGTGCGATAATATTTTGTGAAATTTGGCATAGGCAAACTAGAAAGCAACCCGACCATCAGTGGGCGATTAATGGTAGTTTTGAGATTGGGAGGATAGATAACCTAGAAAGCGTGCTAATTAGAAAGAAAGCGCGACCTGCTGCTTTTGAGACTGTCAAAGATTGGAGGAGGGAAGCAATGCTCCGACTTAGGAGTAGAGAGAAGCATGCGAGTAGGCACAAAACGAAGCTTGAGGTAGCAGAAGAGAAGGAAGAGGAGGAGTGGACTGCAAGTCTAAGACGGGAAGGGAGACGTGACCAGATGAACATAGACAGAATATACCCGCAGCGGGAACTACACATAGCAGACGAATTAATGGAACATTTGTTAACTAACACGGGTCGAGGCCCAAAACCAGAATTGAAACCAAACATGCCAGCAGTGACTGTGCAGGCCCAACCAGTAGCTCTCATACCCCCCTCCCGCAGCCCAAGCACTTCCCCTCAAGTAAGCGTTAACCCAAGCACCGCCCAGAGCGTGAGCACCCCCACAAGTGCAGACCGCGGACACACAATTTCCCAGCCTCCAGGAAGGCCCTTCACAGATGCCACCTGTGTCACTTGTCCCATCCGCACCTCCCGCTCTAGAGACAGATTCAGCACCATCCGCCCCTCCCGAAGTCGAAATTGAGACCGGGGAGGCGAGAGGCGGGGCTGAAGGGACAGGATTTGGACGGGTAACTCGAAGCGCGATCAGCAAAGAAAGAAAGATTGAATTACGGCAAGAGGCAGAAATGTACATAGAAGGAAATGATGAGACGGAAGGATTGTTCTCATTGTATGGGTAGCGAAGAAGAGACGAGAGACAGGTAGTGTTGGAATGCATGGGGGAAATTTTGGTGGGAGAATGGAAAAAGATACTTGGGAATTTACCGCCACAGCGATTGTTAGATTTGAATAAGTTAGCACGCAGTGAGCAAAGAGATGAGGATGTAAGAAAACATGTGCACAAACTGATTGAAGTAAAAAATGAAATGGAAGACAGATATGCTGAAATGTTTGCTAAACCTGAGTATAGTAGAGAGTTTATTAAGAAAGGTAGGAAGGAGACGCCAAAGTTGAGTATGAAAAAATCATGGCCGAGAGTTTTTCCAGGTGGTACAAAGCATTTGCCGGTACCGGGACAAATAGGCGATAAACAAAGATTGCAGGTATGGGTAGGGGAAACAATGCGATGGATGTCGAACAAAAGAACGTCAGTAAAGGAAGTAAGTGAGATATGTAATGGGTACCCATTGGAGATGAGAAAAGAAGCGATGCAAACGATAGTAGGGGTGTTACTGCAGCAGGTCATTGGATACAATAGAGGTAGAGGAAACGCACAAGGCAGAGGAAATTTGAATAATATGCATGGGGTTTGATTGGGATTAAATCAATGTGCGTATTGTAAGGAGGAAGGACACTGGCGAGCGCAATGCCCGTACCTAGAGAATAGAGGTGGGTTTGGTCAGAGAAGGCCTCATAGAGGACATCAGGGGTCAAACGGCCCAAGCAGAAATAACATGCAGCAGCAGCAGGGATATACCAATGGAGGTACTCAAACCCAATCCTATGGTCAAAACCAAGCGCAACAGAACCAGGCATTGAACCAAAGTGTTTTGAACCAAAATCAGGGCGGGCAGGGCCAACAGAGAAATGATCAGAGTGGAGGACATCGAGGGGGAAATGGGAATATTTTTGATACACAGCCAAACACGTATTATAGCAGCAGAGGTGACTACACGTCTGACGATGTGTTATTTTCGCGATAGGACAGCCCACGACAGGGGTCGGAACCAGTGTCTATTCCCGTGAATCAGAGAGGACCCTACGTAGAAATGAGAGTCGGGAATAAGGACCACCGTTTCCTTGTAGATACAGGGGCACAGAAGTGCTCGATAGACCACCACTTGGTTCCGGAGATACCACTGTCGGGGCAGAAGACTGTTTCTGTAGGGTTTGCAGGTACACCAGTAATTAACCCCATGTCCGAAGCTGTCCCAATTACAATAGGACCATTTACGGAACAGTGTCCATTTCTTTTGACAGAAAATTGTGGAGAGAACTTGCTAGGATTAAATTTGTTGAGAAAATTGGGGGCAGTCACACATTGTACGGCAGA
Organism: Ambystoma mexicanum; assembly: GCF_040938575.1. Classification (NCBI taxonomy): domain Eukaryota; kingdom Metazoa; phylum Chordata; class Amphibia; order Caudata; family Ambystomatidae; genus Ambystoma; species Ambystoma mexicanum. Next base: position 437,741,806 of record NC_090937.1, read on the forward strand.
CAGGGTGTTCCTCACGATGTAGCCTCACGATGCACCAGTGACGGAATTTATGTCAAAAGAGTTGCCAGAAGAGCTAAGTAGAGTACCAACCTGTCTGTGGGCAATGCATGATAACGATGTAGGATGCTTAAAAATAGAGCCAGCAAAAATAACTTTGAAAGAAGGTGTCACACTACCACGAATTCCCCAGTATAAAATTTCTGTTGAAGGTGAGAAGGGATTGAAAAGCATTGTTACTGACCTGGTGAGATTGGGGGTGGTTGAGGAAATTGCAGGTAGCACGTGCAACAGCCCGATTCTTCCAGTTTACAAGAAAGGAGGCAATGAGGTACCCTATCGTTTCATAATTGATCTGCGCGCATTAAACAAAGTGGTAGACCCACAATTCCCTTTGGTCCCAGATGTCACAACAATACTGACAATAATACCGGCCACTGCAGAATACTTTAGTGTAGTCGATTTGAAGAACGCATTCTTTAGCATTTCAGTGGATAAAAGCAGTAGATATCTGTTCGCGTTCACTCTAGGAGGTCGATCATTCACATTCACACGCATTCCACGAGGGTACACAGAAAGCCCGAGCATTTACAGCAGAGCGCTAAAAGAGCAGCTAGACATGCTAGAATTACCTGAAGGTTGCGTAATCTTGCAGTACATAGATGACTTGTTATTAGCTGCTGACACAAAAGAGATCTGCAAAGAAAGTACTATATTACTATTGACACACTTAGCGACCCATGGTCACAAGGCAAGTTTGAAGACATGCCAGTATAATCAGAAGGAGGTGTCTTATTTGGGTTACCTACTTTCGAAAGAAGGGAGAAGATTAACACCAGAACGCATAGAAAGTATTTCTAGTATGCCTATTCCAAAAACTCAAAAAGGAGTGAGAGCTGTAATAGGCATGGCCTCTTATTGTTGGCAGTGGATCAGTAATTTTGCGTTGATTGTGAAGCCGATGATAAAGTTGACAAAAAAGGATGCAGAGATGCCTTTACAGTGGGATGAGGAATGTCAGAAAGCGTTTGAACAATTGAAAGCTGCATTGTGTGCTGCGCCAGTTTTAGGCACTCCAAACTATAAAAAGATCTTTAGACTATTTATGAGTGATAGCGAAGGATGTGCATTGGCGGTTTTGACACAGGAACAAGGTGGAAGAAATAGGCCATGCAGCTATTTTTCTTACGCGTTGGACCCTGTAGCGCGCGCACTACCACGATGTTTGCGATCTGTCGCAGCGGCTGCTGCGTCAGTGAAACAAACGGAAGGAATGGTATTGGGGCACACTTTAATTCTGATGGTGCCACATGCTATAGACGTTCTATTAAATAGGACGCAGACGCAACACCTCACCTCAGATAGACTGACAAGATATGAGCTCATCTTGTTTGCACCCCACATCCAAATTATGAGGTGTAGCGCATTGAATCCTGCAGAATTAATGCCACTGCCCATAGCAGAAATTGATCACAACGAATCACCACCCCATGATTGTTTAATGATCACTGAAGAAGAAACAAAGGGAAGGATTGATTTGAGCAATATCCCACAGAAAGAGCCAGATGGGGAGTTATTTTGTGATATCTCTTGTTTTAAATTACCTGATGGCACATCAACGGCCGCATATGCAATTACTACCCTAAAGAGTGTTGTAGAAAGCAGAAGAATCCCCTACAATTCGGCGCAAGCCGCAGAAATAATAGCACTGACCCGAGCCTGTGAACTCTCTGAGAATTTGAACGTGAATATTTATACTGACAGCCAGTACGCCTTTGGCGTGGTTCACAAATTTGGCCGGCTTTGGGCTGAGAGGGGTTTCTTGACATCACATGGGGCCAGGATTCAGCATGGCCCTTTGATTGTGCGATTGTTGTCTGCACTCACGTTTCCAAAGCGCCTAGCTATGGTGAAGTGCGAGGCGCATAAGAAAGTAACATGTAGAGTGGGAGAGGGAAACGCATTTGCAGACAGGATTGCGAAGCAAACAGCCACAGATTTGGGGAATAAAATGATGACAGTACAGACTGAGGAAGTACCTTGTATGATAGAGAATGGAGTTGCCACAGTCAAAGAAACGCAGGCTGAGGCCACGACCGAAGAGATTCAGGGGTGGGCTGAGGGCTCTGCTGAGTTAAATTTGGAAGGATGCTGGGTGGACAAGGAAACAAAGAACTGGATGTTGCCAAATTGTTACGTAACTGCAATGGTTATAATGGCGCATAGCCCTACCCACATTTGCGCGAAGAAGATGGTACAGCATTTATCCACAGTATGGAAGAATGAGCACATAAAAAAGAATGCAGAAAGACTAGTGCAGAATTGTATTACGTGCCTGCAACACAATGTAGGGAAGGGAACCGTGACTCAAGCAGGTAGTTTCGGCCCACCCTCTATGCCATTTGAAGTGGTCCATTTTGATTTCATAGAGATGGAAAGGTGCCAGAACTACAAATATGTGTTAGTGGTAATTTGTGCATTCAGCAAGTGGGTGGAGGCATATCCTTTAAAAGACTGTACTGCCATGTCCACAGCAAAAGTAATGCTAAAGGAGTATTTCTCCCGGTTTGGGTTGACCCGTGTCCTGTGGTCAGACAACGGCCCCCACTTTGTGGGCACAGTAGTGCTACAGATCTGTGCAGGTCTGCAAATAGAGAAGAGATTCCACAGTTCCAGGCATCCCAGTTCTTCCGGGCTTGTGGAGAGACATAACGGAATCTTGAAGTCAAAGATAGCAAAAATTTGCGCTGGGAACAAGTTGAGTTGGGTGGATGCATTACCCCTAGCGCTGTTGTGTATGCGCACGTCTGTGCAGGCTAAGACTGGGCTCTCCCCCTATGAGATTATAATGGAGAGACCAGCAAATGTATTGTGCGCACCGCAGCCCAAAAGATTATGTGAGGTCGAGCATCCTATGTTAAGCACTTATTGTGGGCTTTTAATACAGAAGTTGCGTTTGATTCATCAGCAGGTGCAGGAGGCGTTGCCAGTGCGATATACCGGACCGGGGCACTCGCTGGAGCCTGGAAGCTGGGTGTTAATTAAAAACTTTGAACGGAAGACAGCATTAGCACCCAGGTGGCTCAGCCCCTATCAAGTACTTTTGGCAACGCAGACGGCCATCCGAGTAGACGGACGGAAGGCATGGATCCACACGACACATGCCAAAAGATTACCCAGGACTGCTGACAACTTCCGACGACCAGAGAAAGGAAACGGTCTCGGAAATGAAAGAAACTGTTGCCAGTCCAGTGCCACAGCATCAGCCTGAGCGAGAATTGAAAGTTGAAACAAAGCGCAAGCGAGAAGTGAAACTCGAAACAGAGCCTGAGGAGGCTGCCAGTAAGGGGAAAGGGCAAAAAGTGCCCCAGCGTTGCTTGACAGAAACAACATCACTGCCGAGCAACACAAACCCTGCATTGCCAATACGAGCAGAAACAACGCGTGTACCCCTTTGGCGCCCACCAGTTTCTGCAAATGCACCAAAGCCAAAGAAAGAAACTACATCATTGCCACGGCGCTTATCGCTACCCATCATTGTGCCACAGGCTGACACTGAGCCTGATACTGGAAATGCAACGGCACTATTCACGGATCATACAATACCAGGAGTGAATAAGTATAATTTGCGGCCTCGACAGGCAAAGTGATCCACAGATCTTTGGTGCTTTTCTTTTTGCCTTTGGTTCCACTCACGGACGGAGTAGGAACCAGGGGCGTAGAGGAGAGAAGTGTGAGAATTGTGCAAGTCGGACAATTCAAGACTCGCGGCTCCTCGGTGCGCTAATAAAAGTACATGTGTCAGGAGCCAGAGCAGGACAAGCTGGACGCACATAAGTGCTAAGGCTGATAGAGTACATGTGTCCTAAGCCAGAGCGGGACAAGCTGGATGCACATAGTACTCTATCAATAAAGAACTGTCCGGAAATTGTCTGAGCAGTGGGAGAAAGAACAACTAATCTTGCTCGGAGTGGATAAATGATCCAGGCTGTGAAAAGGCTGGCAGAATTGAACTGTGACATTTCTCGTTGAACTTTTCTGGCATCAAGAACGAGAGACATTTGCGACGAACTTTGCCAGCAAGAAGAAGGACGATGAAGAACAAGTCAAGACCGGTTTCAGCTTCCTCCTGCACCCCTGCTGAAAAGATAATAGATTTAGAGACTGTAAATTTAGGGAAAAAGCATGGTAAAAGGAATAAGGTCCTGTGTTTCTTAAGTATGATAGTACCAACAATAACAGCTATCACACTATGGTTCCTGGAGTACGTACACCCATTAGAAACACTTTTGCCAAAAGCAGCTACTGAAAGCCCGGTTCATGTTATCACTGGTACTTTGCCCCCAATGGAAGAGAGACATAGAGAAGGATACGGCAACAATACATTGTTGCTCATCATGAACATAAGCCATGCGGTTTTAAAGAAAAAAGATTGCTGGGTTTGCGCCCATTTTGCCACAGCACGGTGGGAAAGGGATAGGCTGGTATGTACAACCGGTGCCATTGATTTATTCATGTGAGGTAACATTAAGTGCAATGTTCTTTGGGAAATGGAACAAGAGTAATACTGGTCAGCTAGATGAGACCAATATGAATGAATTTGAGGAAGTGATCATGAGACCTGTGGGTTGTTCCATATTCCAAAAAGCTTGCGTGTTTGCACTAGAACCCATGAGAAAGAATACACGAAAAATAACAAGACTAGATAGATTACATAGGCAAAACAGACCAACCCCGCCAGCAGAAAAAACATCAGTAATGACATTTCGAATGAGGGATGAATGGAACAAAGATGCTGTGCCCCCTGCCTATACAGTAGATCACAGCCCCAAAACTGCTCCCCTATGTCTACAGAAAAAGGGTTCCTATAAAGTAGGAACGTTTAGCAACTGCCTGAACACAGTGGTTTTAAAACACGAAATAGAACCTGTGTACGTAGGAGACCCTGTTTACTTTATATGTGGAGAAAAAGCATATCCATGGTTACCTAGGAACTGGGGAGGTACATGCTACCTAGGTCTACTGTTTCCAGGAGTGTTCCTCTTGGAGACAGCAGAAGTAGCCAAACGAACAAAAGGTAGAACTCAAAGGAGTAGCGAGGATGGAATGATAGCAATGGATATAGCCAAATCATTTATACCGTTCTTATCCCAAATAGAAATTTTTTACAATATAAGAAAACTGTCTGGAATATTACAAAAAACAATAGATTCCACAACGGATATTTTATTGAATATGACGTTAGAAGAAGAAGGAATAAGACTAATGGCACTTCAAAACAGGATGGCTCTTAATATAACATTAGTTGATTGTGGGGGAGTTTGCAAACTCGTAAAAACTGCATGCTGTGTGTATATAGATGACTACTCCCCTACGATATTTAAAGCGATCCGGAAATTACATGTCATAAGTTCCACACTCTCTACTGAAAAAGGGGTTTGGGGGATAGGATCCTGGTTTTGGGGATTATTGCGGTTTTGGGGATGGAAGTTAATTTCGATACTAATGATGGTTCTCGGGATATTCATAACATGCTGCTGTTGCATACAATGCTTACCAATTGTGTGCAGTGAAATAACTGATGGATGTACTAAGGGATGTATGCACATGGTGTCGAGAGGAAAACAAACGCAGGGCCGAAATAACAGAGACACTGAGGAAACAAAAACAGTAAAACAATTCATGGCGATAGACATTAATGATGAAGATGATTCAGACGTAGATACCCCAGACTTATCCTCATTAGAGGAGGATACAATGAATAAATAAGACGTTTGGCATACGGCCAAAAGGAGGGTTTGTCAATCTGGAAAAATGAATACCCTTCATTTGAATGATAGACGTAACTTGATGGCCGTGGGCCAACCGTCTTATGCACCGAATTATAGAACTATAAACTGATATGCTTGACCAACAAACGGCCATTTTAAATGTAGCAAGAATCGCCATTTTGCTTGTTAACCATTGCTCATTGCTTTCTGTCTAAAAACTGCTTTGCAGCTTGCAATTCTTGCGTATTCTGCTTACTCTGCTCAACTGTTAACATTGTTGTCTGAATATGAAAGGACAAGGTCGCGGGACTGAAGAGTTTGTTGAAACTCCTCATGAGTAGCCCAGAGAGGAATGCCCACGCTCCCTCTCTGTAGCCTTAGGAGAGAGCTGCAGGGCATTTAATCACTTCACAGCTGCCAGCCAGTCTCGTACGATGGTAGAATATGTTAGAATAATACAGCTAAAGGCTTGAAATATGCTTTTCTTACGGCCCCCCTTCGCAAAACCCTTTAGAACGTGTTGGCTCCCAGGACACGAATAGTACCTCATAGATAGCAAAGCTTGGAATGTGGCTCTTCCCCCGTGTGCAGCTTGCTTCCAAGAACAGAACCAACGTGTTCTGTTCAACAACTAAAAGATGCCTCCGCACTTTCTAATTGCACATTGTTACTAGAATAGACATCGAAAGTGTCATAATCGTCATGCTCGTTGGATATGTCCATCGTCATCCCGAGTTCAAAGGAGCTTAATAAAGAGGGGTGTTAAACATGACATTGCTGATTGTATGATATGCATTTTGTATATATGTAACTGATGTACGTAATTCGCTCTCTTGCGTCCCTCGAGGTCTAGGAAACTCACGTCGCGGGGCGTGAGATCAGAATTGGCCAATTGATTCTATCTTTTGCTTGCAATAAACCCTAGCATTGGGAATTTGAACCTCGTGTCTGGCACATCTTTTCGTGTATGGTTATTGCCTTGTTTCCATAGCACGAGGGACCCCTAGGGGCCCCTTTCATTTTGATCAGTTTTTTGTGATTGTGGGCTCTGGAGTACACCACTTCAGTAGCCCCCCTCTTTGTGTGTGTCACACAGCACCTTCTGTGCAGTGGCACAGGGTTGTCGTTCAGACTCCCCCGACTCCATTTCTGAGGTGACTACCTTCCCCCAGAAAAGGGTAAAGTTACCATTAACTTTACTTAGACAAATTTAACCACAGATCTAGTACACACCATCTGATATGGACTGCTGGAAGGGTTAACTCTTAACTCTTTTTATCTGTACCTCACAGAGCATTGTTTGGCTATTTTTAACAATTAGACATGGCCGGTGGCAGTGGTATCTACCCTAATTTTCTACCATGGTTATCTTATATAACCGTGGGAATATTGTAGGCTATTGTGTTAGCCTCGAACTTAAACCCGCTTGACCAAATACTTTTTTCTTTTGGCTCCCGTGCGGTTTATTCGCCATTTCTTTTTGTTAAAACCCTTCTTGTGTTTTACTTTGTGCGGCAATCCAGGTTTGCCTTCTTTGTTCACTGTCTTTTGGCAGGCTTCTACCTAGAAGCCCTCCTCGGGGCGCCTGGGTGTCTAGGTGGGCTGAATGTGAGGGAGGGGTGTAGTCACCCCCTGCACAGGGTATCCTAGGAAACCCAAGTCGCACTTTTTCATGATTGGCTGAGGTGGTTGTCCGGGCTGGACAACCCCCTGCTGTGTGTTTGACAGCCAGGCTGTGTGAATGGGGGTTTTTGCGCATAAAAGGCAGGTCTCTTGGGCTGGAAGTCAGAGAGTCGCCACTAGAACTACAAGGAACCGACGAGAAGCGGAGGAGAGGTCGACTGCTGCAACTACCCCGTACCGGTGTAGCCCTGCTGCAGTCCTGAGCTATCTACCCTACAACGACTAAGAGGAGATCCAGTCCAGAGTCTTCTTCCCTTGAGCCTGGTGGGGATAACCGGCTCATCTTCTTCAGCCAGAGGTCACCTTCGTGGTCGAAATCGCTGCACACTGCTGTAGTGGTCCGGATAGCCACATGAAGAACATCTCCTGTTTTTAAGGAGCGCACCTTTTATTCATTGTCGCTTCTGCTGGCCTCATCCCTGTGTGGTGCGGACCCCCTCATCGTCCTTCTTCGTGCTGAAGCTGCAGGAAAGCGTGGGTCTGCGGGAAACCAACAGGAACAACTGCCGTGGCACCAGCTTTGTTCTTTGAGAAAGGTACTGTGTCCTGTTTGAGGAATTCTGGGTGAAATCCCTATTTCTCTACTTTAAGGCGTGTCCTTACTTTTCCCTCCTTCTTATAACTTTTGCTTCCGAACATTGACAATATCAAAGTATTCTTGGCAACGTTGAATCTCGAACTGTCCGACTGTGTGATCCTCGACAACAGGCACCCGGTGTCACTTGACTTTGGCTCTGGCCCCTTGACTCTTGAACTCCTGTCTATGTGTGTTCTTTGATTCTGTCTGCCTAACCAACAGATTGCCTGTGATTTTCTCCCCCAACTCCCTCTGGGTATTTCGGGTGCTAAGTGTGTTTTTACCCCGGTAGCATTTCTTGCTGCGGATATGCGTTTATCTAGTAGACTGAACTGTCAAAAAGTGATCGCAATTGTATTCATGGTAACGTGTTCTGTTTCATAACACCAGTCCATTCAATCACAGGGTACTTACCTTGAAAAATGCTGTACAAAGTGAATTGGTTAGTTGTAGTATACTTTATGTGTGGTTATTGAATTAATAGAATTGTTGTGTTAATAACAAATGGTTTAATTTTTTTTTTACCTGAAACCTTGAGTCAGTATTTGCTTGAGTCACAGTAATTGTGGTCCCTTTGTGTAATCTCCGCTACTGCTCATATACTCTTGACATAAGCCTTGCTGCTTCGATACTGCTACCACTATAACCTAGTAGTACAGGCTTGTACCAAAGGTAAAACTTGTATTGCCACCTGTAGTCTTAATTGTGTGTAGTGGTCCCTAAGGGCACTGCACGGAATTCTGCCTAACACTGGTGTACAGCGGTGAGGATTTGAAAGTAGAGTGATTACACTTAGAGTGCTGCTATTGCTTGGGTTCAACTAACCACAAGGTTAACACCACTAATTCTATCTAACTAAGAAATCATGTCAAATATGGAAAGCTACACTGAAGAGGGTCTTTTGAACTACACTGCTAAGGTTTTGAGAACCATGTGTAGGGAGAGGAGTCTCTCTGGTAAAGGAAAGAAATCTGAATTGATTGTAAAGTTAATAGGAAAGCAAAGTCTGGAGAGTGGGCCAGAAGGGCCTACCCCTCCAGAAAATGTAGATAATGATGTTTCTGATTCTGAGAGTGTTGATTTGCAAGAAGTAGATGAGTCCTTGTTAGGTAACCCTACAACTCATTTGCCTGCTCAGAAAGCACAACCTCTGTCCACTGGGACCCCCACAGGCCCTGCACTTACTCCTGTATTTATTGCACTTGAGAAAATGAGACTTGAATTGGAAGTGAAACCTTTTGATGCACAAACTGCCATGAAACATCAAGAGTTAAGGCTCAGAGAAATGGAGCTGAATCATGAACTAGAAATGAAGAAACAGTCTGTAGAAAATGCATCTCTCCCAGAGTCTTCTAGGCCTGCCAGCCCTAAGAGACCCTGTATGCCAAAGGAAATGATTGGTATGTATGAGACTAAACTTGATGTTTTGGATTGGTTAGCAATGCTTGAGTACAATCATGGGATTCAAGGTATCTCAGGGAATCAGCTGATTCCCTAGCTTTTCTCTAGGCTTCCCCCTGTTGCAAGTGATGCTGTAATGGAGTTGGGGGAGGAGGATAAACAGAATTATGAGTGTGTGAATCTAGCATTAATAGCTAGATTTGGGAAGACCCCTTTCCAGTATCTTAAGAGGTTTAGAACCCTCAAAAAGCATGATGGTACCCCTTGGGCTACCTGGGTGTGCGAATGTTTGAAAAACTTAGATGGTTGGGTTAAGGGTTACAAAGTGAACACTTATGAAGGTTTGAGGAATCTTGTAATGTTGGAGTCTATTTTTGATGTCTGTTCCCCTGAGATTAGACAGCACTTGGCTGATTCAAAGGAGATAGATCATAGGAAACTATCTAAGGCTGCTGACTTGTGGTTTGCCAACAGGGCCACTCACAAGGATTCTGGGGCAACTCAGAAAAAGGAAGAGGGAAAGCAGTCAAAGAAAGACAACCAAGAGAATTCCAGTACCCCCCATCCAGAAGAGGTCCCCAAACATAACCAGGGTAAGCCACAAGAGAAACCAAATAGGGCTAGTGCACCTCCTGATGCCAAACCAGAGGTAGTTCATGGCAGACCCCCATTCCAGAGAGCATTTGGTAAATGCTTTAGTTGTGAGTCAACTGACCATATGAGAGGAGATCCCAGCTGCAAGGGTAACCCTGCAGGGGTCAGCACTACCTCCATAGCCTCCTCCCCAGAGGGAGAAGTACAGATGGCTATTGCCCTCTTTCCCTTATTTGATGAAGAACCTTTGGCTCTTCAAGCAACTGTATCATTAAGGTCCAAGGGTCTGGGTGAGAAACCACATAGTGATGTATATAACTCAATTCCTGAAAACTCTAGGGAGTATTATGTGAACAGTGTTCTTGTCAATGGTCAGGACACCCCTGCCACGAGAGACACTGGGGCCAGCAGAACAGTTGTGGACGAAAGATTTTTCAGGCCTGAGGATGTTGATAAGGCACCCACAGGCCCCACCAAACTTGCTGGAGGCCCTGTCCAAATGGTTCCTATTCTACCAGCTCTCATTCAGTATAACAACATGACAGTGGGGATCCCTGTCAGTATTCAGAGTGAGATGCCTGGGAGAGTCCTGTTGGGGAATGATCTAAAAACAACTCTAGGAGTATTATACAGTACCCCCAGGCCTCTCAGTATGGAGAAGCAGAACCAAATCAAATTGGCTAGAGAGGCCACCTTAAGGGACCGCTCTGAGCCTGTGGGAACCTCTACAGAGAACCCCACTACAAGCCCTGGTGTTAGTAAGTTGACCTCTAACCCAGGCACATTTCAGGCTAGTATGTTAGGGAAATGAGAGCCCAAACCAAGCTCCATCATTTTTCCCCCAGTTTTAAAGTCTCTGACTCCCCCTGCTTCGGAGGAAGAGGTGGATAGACCAACTGGACCCCTCTCTAGGCCTAAGAGCACTGGTAATTCTCAGTATTGGTGGAAAACCAGAAAAGAAAAGTCTAAGGCCAAAAACCTTCAGACTGTTGGACCTGCTACAGAAGACCCCAACTCAAATCCTAATGTTAGGAGAGAAACTCCTAAAATAGGTAAGGTTAGATCTAAGAGGAAGGGGAAGCATGTACCTTGCTTATTCCCAGCCCCTCCAACCAAGATGCCTGAGACCCAACCTGCTCCCAAAAGAGAGGTGGTGAGGAACCCTGGAGGCCCCTCTAGATCTAAGGGAATCCTTTATAAGGACACCTTGAAAAAGCCTATAACAGGTTCAGGAATTGTACCAACTTCTGAGGGACTGGTCAACCAGGTCCCCTATAGATATAAAAACAAAGATGTCTCTCAAAGGGTGTGTAGGTCATATAGCTTACAAAGGAAAACCTTTGATTGTAACATTGAACACAGAGCAGGAAGTCCCCACGAAAATGCTGATGGTCTCTCTAGGATGTTTGTAACCGAGTAGAGGTATGAGAACCATCCAGGAGTGGATTACATCCTCCTGTCCCTTAGTCTGGGAGGGGGGGAGCGAGTGTTAGGGAGAATTCTCATTTCATGGCTAATTTCCCATATCTAGTGAGTCCCTCAGCAGCTTTGCTGGATCTCTGGAGTTGTTTCTTTCCACTTGGTAAGAGTGTGAGCTTTTCGCCCACTCTTACTGGTATTTTGCTATGTGTTTTGACCTGTTTTTTGTGATTGTGGACTCTGCAGTACACCACTTCAGTAGCCCCCCTCTTTGTGTGTGTCACACAGCACCTTCTGTGCAGTGGCACAGGGTTGTCGTTCAGACTCCCCCTACTCCATTTCTGAGGCGACTACCGTCCCCCAGAAAAGCGTAAAGTTACCATTAATTTTACTTAGACAAATTTAACCACAGATCTAGTACACACCATCTGACATGGAGCGCTGGAAGGGTTAACTCTTCACTCTTTTTATCTGTACCTCACAGAGCATTGTTTGGCTCTTTTTAACATTTAGACATGGCTGGTGGCAGTGGTATCTACCCTAATTTTCTACCGTGGTTATCTTATATAACCGTGGGAATATTGTAGGCTATTGTGTTAGCCTCGAACTTAAACCCGCTTGACCAAATACTTTTTCTTTTGGCTCCAGTGCGGTTTATTCGCCATTTCTTCTTGTTAAAACCATTCTTGTGTTTTACTTTGCATGGCAAACCAGGTTTGCCTTCTTTGTTCACTGTCTGTTGGCAGGCTTCTACCTAGAAGCCACCCTCAGGGCGCCTGGGTGTCTAGGTGGGCTGAATGTGAGGGAGGGGTGTAGTCACCCCCTGCACAGGGTATCCTAGGAAACCCAAGTTGCACTTTTTCATGATTGGCTGAGGTGGTTGTCCGGGTTGGACAACCCCCCTGCTGTGTGATTGACAGCCAGGCTGTGTGAATGGGGGTTTTTGCACATAAAAGGCAGGTCTCTTGGGCTGGAAGTCAGAGAGTCACCACTGGAACTACAAGGAACCGACGAGAAGCGGAGGAGAGGTCAACTGCTGCAACTACCCCATACCGGTGAAGCCCTGCTGCAGTCCATAATCGCTGCACACTGCTGTAGTGGTCCGGATAGCCACCTGAAGAACCTCTCCTGTTTTTAAGGAGCGCAGCTTTTATTCATTGTCGTTGCTTCTGGCCTCATCCCTGTGTTGCGCGGACCCCCTCATCGTCCTTCTTCATGCTGAAGCTGCAGGAAAGTGTGGGTCTGCGGGAAACCAACAGGGACAACTGATGTGGCACCAGCTTCGTTCTTTGAGAAAGGTACTGTGTCCTGTTTGAGGAATTTCGGGTGAAATCCCTATTTCTCTACTTTAAGGCGTGTCCTTACTTTTCCCTCCTTCTTATAACTTTTGCTTCCGAACATTGACAATATCAAAGTATTCTTGGCAACGTTGAATCTCGAACTGTCCGACTGTGTGATCCTCGACAACAGGCACACGGTGTCACTTGACTTTGGCTCTGGCCCCTTGACTCTTGAACTTCTGTCTATGTGTGTTCTTCGATTCTGTCTGCCTAACCAACATATTGCCTGTGATTTTCGCCCCCAACTCTCTCTGGGTATTTCGGGTGCTAAGAGTGTTTTTACCCCGATAGCATTTCTTGCCGCGGATATGCGTTTATCTAGTAGACCGAACTGTCAAAATGTGATTGCAATTGTATTCACGGTAATGTGTTCTGTTTCATAACACCTGTCCATTCAAACACAGGGTACTTAACTCGAAAAATACTGTACAAAGTGAATTGGTTAGTTTTAGTATATTTTACGTGTGGTTTTTGAATTAATAGAAGTGTCGTGTTAATAACAAATGGTTTAAAAATAAATGTACTTATATTTTTTTACCTATAACCTTGAGTCAGTGTTTGCTTGATTCACAGTAATTGTGGTCCCTTTGTGTAATCTCTGCTACTGCTCATATAATCATGAGATAAGCCTGGCTGCTCCGCTACTGCTACCACTTAATCTAGTAGTACAGGCTTTTACCAAAGGTAAAACTTGTATTGTCACCTGTAGTCTTAATTGTGTGCAGTTGTCCCTAAGGGCACTGCCCGTAATTCTGCCTAACATGGGGGATCATCAAATCAGGCAACACCATGCAATTTTGAAAGAGTAGAGGAGTGGATGTTTTTTAAAAACAGGCCATGAGGATGTTTTGAGAAAGTCAGAGAAGGAAAGAGGAGCTATAAACTTTGATTCCAATATAACTCAAGAAGGGGCATTAACCAATTGGGATTCATAAGACAAACATAAAATAATTAGTAACAATAAAAAAGATTTCTGATATTTGGGAAAATCTGGAAATGTGTCTAATTCAAAGTTTTTACATGTTTTGAGGTCATTCAAAGCAATTATGGGGGTTTTATTTTTCCAAAGAAAATTAGAAAGGATTGTATCTATTTTCGAAGGTGTTTGGCAATAATACAGGGATCATAGAAAGATAATATAGGATAATCGGTGTAAGGGTCATTTTTCTGGAATCTAATTGACCCCACCAGGAAAAAAACAGGGGAGACCATTGGTCAATAGAGGAATCAACTTTATCAAAGCTATCATTCTGATTTAGGCTGAAAGTCGAATAAATATCCTTAGTAATACATATACCTAAACATTTGACAGATGAGGAGCACAACTTCATACTGTAAAGAGGATTATTAGATAGAACACAAGAATTAGTTGAAGGTAGGCTATCTGATTTATCAAAGTTTCATTTGTAGTCAGAGACTTTAGACAATTGATCGATATTAACCATTAATGCAGGAATGGAGGTAGCTGGATCAGATAAATAAAGTAGGATATCATCTGCATAAGCAGAACATTTGATAGAGAAGCCTTATATGACAATAACTTTGATATTATCATTGACTGAAATTCTTTAAAGAAGACGAAGAGGCTCCAAAGCAATACTAAAGAGAAGCAGGGATAATGGACAACCCTTTCTAGTGCCACCAATTTTGGAAATAATTTAGAGAAAGCATTATTGATGAAAATGCTAATGGAAGGTGTAGAATATAAAAGCGAGATGAATTTATGAAAGGTAGGGCTGCAGCCATTCCATAATAAAGATTCAAATAAAAAGGTCCACAAAACTCTATCAAATGCTTTCTCTGCATCTAATGTGAAAAGAATGAGGGGATCAGGAGAGCTTTGAGCATGTGAGAGGACATTAAAAAGTATGATCGGCCGGGGAGCAGTTAGATGACACTGAGGAGCCAAATGAACTCAAGTGTCAATAAACCACATCAGTTGATACATTATACACATTTTTGTAACAGTTAAAACACTCCCAGATACTTTATTACAATCCACCCCCTCACATGTGATTGGACAAAAACTCTTCAAAGAAATCCCACCTTTCTCCAATTCCTACGCTCTCATTGATAGCCGATACCTTAACTACCATCTTCAGCTCATGTGTAGAACACACCAACTCTTGGAATGTGTTCCTGGTAGGTCATGACATCATCAACCAGTAAAACATTTGTATGCAAACAGAATTCATTACCAGTAATAACTGGCCTAAGCCCTTTTTAACCTTGACTCTTAATTGCACATGGTTTGCAAAAATACTTCAAGCAATGTGAAGACGGCTGAGTAAACAAGTTCCTCTTTGAAGTAGGGATAACTATCTCATCCCGGTTCCCCATCTCCATTAAAACCTTCTAATCCAAATATCTGCCATTTCATCGCACATGGCACATGTTGAGAGTACAATTAAAACTCCTGGGTTTCAATTACTTTGGCCTTGAGCATTGACTCACCCCATGCTTTACTGCTGGTCAAAAACAAATAGTGAAAACCCAGTCAAGCTCCCCTGCATTCAGGAGATTATCTGTACTTTCTGCAATACTTATCAGATCATAAAAACTATGGCTGACACCTTCAGCTCGGTAGACCATCGCTAAGGTCATAGTTACCTATTTACCAATGCTCTGACCTTTGAAACTCCACACAACCAGTTTCTCAAAGTCAACCCATGACAGCTGTGTTTTAATCTGTTTATAAAAAGCCAACTACATGTAGATTCATAAATCCACTTTATATGTTTTATCAGTGTGCATGCATGTTTAATAACATGACCATCTTTCCTTTACAGTGGATTCATGCAGGACAAGCCCCCTTTCTTGCATGCTTATTACAAAAACTCCTCACTGTCTGCATCTGTGCATTCCATAGCACATTATGTCTAAATTGTGTTTATATTTCATTTTGCGGTTTTAGCATTTGTCTTTCGACGCATGTGCAAAACTAATATGTATCAGATTAACCAAAATGTATTACTATGTAACATATCCCATTCACCTTTAACTATACTGGATACATATGCAATTGCAACTTCATGGCAAGTTTGCTGCACCCCCAGTCACAAATATAGCACACGCAACAAATCCCCTCTTGATTGTGGGGACCTTTCCTCACCACCCCAACATTCCCCACTCTAGTTAATACTTCAGCTAACAAATAATCATCTTCTTGGAGAACACCCCCACAACCATCTTCCATACCAGTCCCGGTATGGGCAAACTCCTCGGCTGAACAACCCCAACTCTTCACACCATCATATCCGCAATCAACTCACTGCTCCACACAATTATCACGACTTGGTGGAGGACACAAAACAGCTTCAGTCTGAGTACTGTGAGACAGGCATGGTGACAAGAGAGACACAGACTCAGCAAATACAATTTCAAAACCATTTATTTAAAGCTTCTGGGTTGGTATAATAGCTAACTAGCCCTAACTCTAAAGGGATATTTCCCTGAAATTATGCTTCTAAGGGTCGCTGATGTCTGAAAGTCCAAATAAAAAGTCTGTCTGTGTCTAAACCTATGCTTGCCCTCTCTCTATACAAAAATGTGTTAGGGGATCTCTTGTCAAAAATGAAAAGTAGTGGCTCAACAGAAAAATAGGCAACCCAGGATTGGTTTCTGGTGGCTTTCTTGCCAGGCATGGTTTTAGGCTTACCAAAATGAGTTCAATCAAATAGGGCTGATTGCAAGACCTTCGTCACAGGGTTCTTGCAGTGAATTCAAATACCTTGAAAATGTCTTTGAGTTCCTTCAGGTTCCATTTCCCAAGCTTCAACTTATACAAGGTTCAAGCACCACAAAAGAAATGTATTACAGTTCTCTTTTAAGCTTCTCGGGGTTCCCTTCCCCACGTGTCAGTCCTTTCAACACTATAAAACAAACCAATAAGTCACCAATGTAGCGAAGCCTCTGAGGGTTCCCTGGCCCACGCTTAGGCCCCTTCCAGCTTTCAAACACAAAGTCAGTTTTATCAGGATGTACCTTGATTTCTTAATAAGGCTTCTCAAGGTTCTCTTCACCAAGCTTAGGCTACTTCCAGTTTTCAATACAAACAAGATACATTTTCTTGAGTAGGCCTTTCAGAGTTCCCTTCCCCAAGCATAGGCCTCTTCCAACTTCCTAAATAAAACAAAATATATCACAGTTCCTTTTAGGTTTCTTGGAGTGCCCTTCTCCAAGCTTACCCCCTTAGTTCCAACCACAAATTCAGCTGGTAAGTATATGCCTTTTTCTTATTTACAACTTCTCCTACACACAATCTTATCAAAAGCTAGAATCAGAGACTTTTGAAAATACCAGGCTCTTTGCTTTTCCTTAGCATGATTACTCTGACCCTTTTACCTCTGTCTTTGTTTCTGACTTGCACTTTTCCTTGGTACCTGTTATCTTCAGGTGTTTCTCGTGATGACTTGCATTGTGTTTTATTCCTTTTCACTTTGTTGTGCACACTTGCACTGTTCTTTTCCACTCTACACTTCTTTTGTGCCTCTTGCATCTGCCTGCTTTATTGTGCTTCTTGCAGCTTTCTGTTTCACTCCTTTCTGTCTTGGATCGTGTACCTTCTCACTTCTTTTCCCTTGCTGTGCATCCTGGCACCTTTAAACTGTCACTTTCCTTCCCTGTGCTCACTCGCACCTTTTCCTTACTTTCCTTGTGGGCCACAGGCCCTCTCATGACTTTCTTGTGCGCCCTCGCACTTTCCTCTTTGCTTCGGTTCGCTTTCAACTTTACATCCGGGCCGCTAGCACTTTCTTTCAAATTACTTTACTTTCTGTCCTATTTGTGCGCCATTCGCACTGTTTCTTTTCTGTTACTTTCTTTCATTTGCTTTCTCCCTTTCTACTTTCTGGGTCTTGCTTTCCGCTTTGTGCCTTTTTATTAATCTTGCTTTTCCTCCCTTTCCCGCTCCAGCCACCCGCACGCTCCCGAGTTTTGCTCGCTGTCATGCGAAACTCACTGAGTAGCGTAGCGCTGGCAAACATTTCCTCTGGGATGCTTTGGGTCGAGGTCAGAGTCTCACCACCTGCCCGTCAGACACCCTTGGGCCCAGTGCATGGTCCAAGGGAAACATCATTTGCATGGACTCTGCCAGCAGGGTCCCAGCTGCCTTGCTCTGGCTTGCAGGAGACACAGCTCCCCTGTCACGCTGCAGGCCACCTCACACAACGGGTCAGCGTTGCAGCACGTCACTCTCCTCCCGATCCTCCTTTCTGAAACTCCAAACTTTATGGCTTCTCCAGTCCAAAATGCCCCTCCAGCTCGTTCATCAATCTGTATCAAACCACACCTTTTATAGTGAAAAAACTGCCAAGTGGATTCAGGTGTAAATGGTCACTATTAAATGCCTACCTCTGCCTGGCTCTGTTATCTCTCTGGGGTTAGTGGTAATGGGACCTGCATAACCCATAAAGGCTTCTGGGATCTCTTCACCTATTGTCCCATTAGAATACTGCAGCTCTCCTGGGGTATTTTCCTGAGGGCAACCTCTTGGCCTCCCTTACCTAGGTGAACCTCCCTTGGGATCCAAAAGCGATGGCCCTCTCCTGGGCACCGGAATAGAGGATTCTTAGGGTCTACATGGGAGAATATCCCTCTGTTTCTCACAGTACGCATGTGGGATAAAATGGTAATGGTCCTAGCCTTGGACAGGGTCACAGTCATATTGGCAGCTGCTTTCGGTACCTGGGCAGAACAACATCATAAGAGCATTTGACAGAAACGGCAAATAATAAGAAAAAGACAATAATAGGCAACAGGATCTTCACAGCAAGGCTCATCAAAGATGGTACCCAAAAGAAGAGAGATTCAAACCACGAATCATTGGTAATTCCTGCCTCATTTTCCATGATCACTCTGAGTTTACGCAAAGCAGCAATGGTTTGTATTAGGGTACCATTCTCTTTGTCATTGGGAGGCACAAATGTGCAGCAAAAATGCCCATTTGTTTTACATACTCCTCCCTCCATTGCTCTCAGGAGGTCGAGTATGTAATGTTTCTGCAAAGTAATTAGCCTCAGTGCCCGTAACTCTTCCTTGATGGTACTAAACTCTTACTCAGACAGGTTGACAAATAGTAAAAGTTCATTTCTGGTCACCTGGAGCCACGTGGCATTAGCCACGGTTTGAAGGACAGGCACGTTGAGTGTAGAGAAGCTTCACACACCTCACCAGGCAGGAGGTAAATGCCTATATGCATTTGATTCACAGGTCCAAATATTGTCCATAAGGGCAGCCATACCTCCAGCCAGATCAGTGATGCGAAGCGAGCAAATGCAGTTCCCATTTGGCCAACGTGCACCATGCCATCACCCATGAAACACAGAGTAAAATGAGTAAGTGTATATATCCTAAGAGGTTTTTCTGTCTCTTTGAGCCAAATTCAAATGCTGCAAGTAATTCCACCACACAGTCCAACATTCTTGGTTTACTCATGCCACCCCTTCTTCCCCTCATTCCTCCAGCTCTGCAACTCTTCACCCTGTAGAGGAGGTCCCAAATAAAGCCTACACTCCCATCGCCCATTTTGAAGTACCAGGAACATTCACACCAAAATATGTGACGTATGATGAGCAAATAAACCAGCAGAGAGACGCAGTGGGGCTCTGCCCAGTACTCATTGGAAGAGCAACACCTATTGAAGTACCAATAACCAGACAACCATGGACAGTAAGGTATCCATTGAGAAAACCCTACCAACAAATAAGACGAAATGAAGATTGCCTGAGTACCGTCCCGGAAGAAACCAAAAAGGTCTCAATGGAAGATGAATGGTGATGTCACGAGAGCCCGGACGGACTCACAGATAGAACAAATGACGAACCAAGAATGACACAAGGAGACGAAACACCATGAGAAAAGAGATTGTGAGCTTAAAGTGATAGGCCCTCATTACGAGTATCCCAGTAACAGCGTGTCCATCACCGGCATGCCGGAACGTGCAAGTCCGTGCCCGTATGAACCCGCTAACCGGCTACCCATGCCGGTAGTGGCAAAACCGCCATGCCGGTAACGGGCCACCAAACCCCCTATACCGGCATTGCGGGTAGCGCCCATTTCGTAACCGCGTCATAACAACCACTAAACACCGGCACGGTAATACCGGCATGGTATTACCGTGGTCGCAAAAAAGGACCCGGAAATTACATCATCGCGCAGGAATGGGAAATGAGCCGGCGGCCATCTTTAAAAACACAATCCATTGCCATCCTCCATAACCACCACTACACTCGTGTTGTTGTGTGCCACAACTGAAGCAGGATGTCGAAGGCCACCAGAAAATCCACCCAAAGGAAGAGGAAGCAGCGTTTTTCTGCTGCTGAACTCACAATGCTTGCTAACACCCTCGAACAGCATGCAGACACAAACAGAAGCACAGACCTCAAGCATACGGCCCAAACCAGAAAAAAAGAGGTCTGGCAGGAGGTCGCTCAGAGGGTGTCGGCAGTGGGGGGCACCCCAAGGAGTGTATGTGACTGCCGAAAGTGCTGGGACGACCTCTGCCTCCGGGTCAGGAAGATCCTGGCGGAGAACAGGAGGGCCGCAATGGCGACAGGCGGTGGCACACACTCCCCTGTGAAGCTCACCGCATGCGAGGAGACTGCAAGTGCATTCATTGACCCAGAATCCATAGAGGGAATAGGAGACCAGGAGGTCGGCGCTGCAACTACCACAGAGGAAGGTGAGTGAACCATCACATCCACGTATACCAAAACATGATGTGGCACAAGTGATGTGGAAGTTAGAGTAGGTAAGGCAATGCATGTTCCAAGGCTACATCACCACATCCATAGAATAATGAGTGCCACACCCTGCACCACACGCATGTTGAGTGAAAATCCCAATCCCAACAGAGGTGCAACATGACCTAACCATGCCCATGGGACCCACCACACAGACACCAAACCAATGCTATGCCACCAGCCATGCATTGATTGCCAACATGTCCCCTCAGTACACCAAATGTCACACACCAGAAAATAAATAATGCCTGAATGTAGGAACATATCACACCGCAATACATCATAGCTGCCATTTAACAACATCACTGATGACCTGCATCTCTTCTATCTCTCAGGCACGAATGAGGAAGGTGGAACACAGGACAAGGGTGCGAGTACATCCAGTGCACGCAAAGGGACCAGGGCTACCGCCACCCCCCAGTCCAAGAAAATGCCTGCAGCAACACCCTGTATGCCACGCAAGGCATCAACCCTGCAGGGGGCACCTGCAGCGACAGAACAGCAGCAGGCACCCACAACAGTGGGAGCCGTTCTGCCGGCCACCACAGACGTTGTGTCCACAGAGGTGGATGATGAGGCTGGAATCATGTCTGGAACACCCACCCCACGGCCCATCGCCAGCCCCCCCCACCTGCGGAGTCTGAGAGCCTGGATGATCTGTGTCTCCATGACTCTGACCTTGGAGAATCAGACATTGGGATCTTCAAGGAGGACAGTGCCCAGGACGAGGACCCCACGCAGGTGCCTTCCACCACCCTGCCAGCCACCACCCTGCCAGCCACCACCCGGCCTTCCACCACCCTGCCAACCACCACCATGCCAGCCACCACCCTGCCAGCCACCACCCTGCGGCTGACACCTCCTTCGAGGCTCGCCTGGCAAGGGTAGAGGCCTGCCAAGAGTCAATGCTGCAAATCATGCGTCAACAGGTCGACGCTGGGAATGAGGCCATGAGGGCCATAGCCACGGCCATTGCAGCCAATACAGCTGCTGTGGAGGCATCTACGTGTGCATTCAGGGAGTGCATGGGGTCACTGACACAGGCCCTTCTTGCAAACATCCCGCAAATACAGCGGCCACACCTTGGCCCAGCCATGGGACTGACAATAGACACCTCCACTACAACAACCCCTTCCACCTCGGTGCAATCGAGCCCTGTGCGGTTAACACGGAGGAGCGCAGGGCACTCGGGCATGGCACCCCCAGACCCAAAAGTCTCAAAGAAATAACAGTATGGGCAATGAAAATGTGAAGAACTACATTGGTGAAGGGAACACTGTTTGTTGCACACATGGGGTCATTTGGGATCTGTGAGGTGGGTGAGGGAGTTTGTTGGGGTATTTACTGGGGTTTGTGAGGTGGGTGAGGGAGTTTGTTGGGGTATTCACTGGGGTTTGTGGGGTGGGTGAGGGAGTTTGTTGGGGTATTTACTGGTGTTTGTGGGGTGGGTGAGGGAGTTTGTTGGGGAGGTCTGGGAGGGGGGAGTGGGCACATTTTTGCTGTTTTAAAGAATACACAAGTTGTGAGAAGAAAAATCCATGGCTGGACATTGTTATTTTTCGTGTGCATCCATTTAATGTGTTACGGTGTTCAGTGCCCAACTCCCAACATTCCCTGTGTGCATGTTTACATTGGCCCAGTGTCTGACTGACACAAGTCTTTCATAGTCCCTGTGTTTCCGAAGTATACTTGAATTTGTGCTTGCCGCACAGCATGGCCATCCCGTGCATCACGTACTGGCAGTGGGCCTACTTCACCTCCGTCTCCATCCTCATCATCCTCACCCGGCCCATGCATGTCAATGTCAGGTGACAATGGTACATTTCTCCGGACGCACATGTTGTGCAGCATGACACAGGCCATGGTGATCTTTGCCACCTTCTCAGGCCTAAATAGGAGTGCCCCACCAGACCTGCTGAGGCAGCGGAACCACCCCTTCGACAGGCCAAAGGTTTGCTCAATGACAACACGGGTACGGGTGTGCACACGATTGTACTCCTCCTCATGGCCATTCTGCGGGTTAGGCACAGGGGTGTGTAGCCACGGCTCAAGGGATATCCTCCATCACCTGCAAGCAGATTCAAATAGGTGTGTGTCACTCTGAACTCCCGTAAATCAGGGAGCACAGTCATGCCGCCAGCTATTTGGTGTGGCCATGCACATGTCCCTGTAAGCATGAAAAAATGTTATCTAGGTGAAATCTGTACTGTCATGAGGTGTGGTAGTCTGGTTGGCATTCAATAGATAATGCAGGGTGTAATCATGCATGCTGAGGCAGATATGCTGTGGTAGTGCAACAATGTTTTGACTCCAATTCATGCTGTTCATTATTTACTATGCATGGTCATACTGCCCCCATAGCCACACTTGCCGTCCTGTTAATTCATGCATTGTTTGCCTTCACCATGGTGGCCTGGTTGCGCCTCTTACTTGTTCTCATTGATATGCATTATTTGTGATCTGTGGCCCAGTGAAGTGTCATGTACCGTTTGACTGGTTCAGGTCAGGAGTGTTTGGCTCTGCATGCATTCTCCAATCACCGGCTATTCCCACTCAGGTGCAGTATTGCCCCCCCCCATGCATCCCCACACATCAGTACCCCAAAGCACTGCCATGGGTCAGTTGTGCAACTCACCAAGCAGCCCGGCACGTGGTCCAGCATGTCGCTCCATTTGATGGGGTACCGTGGATTTACCCAGTAACATGGCATCATGTGTTGATCCAGGAAATCTGGCTCAGCAATGGGTGATGATCTTCCTGGAGTCACATACCATTTGCACATTGATGGAGTGGTATTGTTTGAGATTGCGGTACACGGCCTATATGGCATGGGGGACTATCAATTCCACATGGGTGCAGTCGATGGCACCAACACAATTGGGCATGCCTGCCAGTGCCTGGGAGCCTACTTTGGTTTCGGCTATCTCCTGGGCAGTCCGTGGTAGGGATATGTGGGTGCTTGCGTGCTTCAGGAGGGCATCCAGCACTTGGTTCAGCATGCGTGAAAATAGTGGTTGTGAAATGCCATGCAGCTGGCCCACTGTGTGTTAGTAGGTGCCTGTGGCCAGGAAGTGTGGTACAGACACCACCTTTAGTAGTGGGGGGATGGCAGTGCATATTTGTATGTGGCTGGCAATGTCGTTCTGTATCATGTGCACTATGGTGGTGATGGTGTCACGGTCCAACCGGTACAGGGTGTGGATCTGCTCAGGGGTAAGGTTGAATGGGCTGGGTCTGGTGCGAGGTATTGCTGGCTGCCTACGAGGCTCTTGTGGCTGCGCTGGTGGTAATGGATGGGCCTGTCTCAACCTCCTTCTCCTCCTGTGTCTCCTCTGTGCTGCCTGTTCTTGCTGCTGTTGTTGTTGTTGTTTCAGTTGTTGCTGTAGTTGTATCAGTATAGGCAGGTCCTCCTGCGCCATGTTTGCAAACGCTAGCGGTGGCATTTTGGTGTAGGAAGGGGTGTGGTATTTAGTTGTGCTCCTTTTGTACTGGGCACCTCTGCATTGCCTACACTGGGGGGGGTTGTGGTGTGTGGGTTTGCTCAGTTCATACTGGCACAGCCTCCTTTGACTCCACATGTGGGGATTGTGTCCACCTGTGGCAGCTGCCTTGTATCTTGCTTGCTGTTTGCGGGTGGTCCGCGATGCCTGTTTTGCCGGCATCATGCAGCCCATTATTACCGGGTTTGCGATGCCGGTATTTGCATGTTTGCGTGGGTTGTAATTACCCCCTATTACCGGCATGCCGGTATTTACTACCTGAAGAGGCGCGTGTACTCGCCTATGCCGCTATTAGCGGCACCGTTGTTTGGTATGCCGCTAATCCCGGGGATCCAGGTCGGAATGCTACGGAATGGTGAATGATGCCGGTATTTACATACCGGCATCATTTTTCCCTTTCCGGCATATCTCGTAATGAGGGCCATAGAAAACTATCAAAGCGTAAGAGAGTTAAGCTGTAAGCAGGATGAAGATATTCAACCAGCTAATGCCTGTACATATGCTTGAAACCGCAAGAAAGCTAAGAAAACAGTGTGGCTTACTATGCTAAGTAGAAAAATAGAGCAGCAAGCGCCATTGTACATAATCTACCTCGGAACGAAGCACAATATTTTAAGTGCGATTCCACTTTACACGAAGAGCAGAATCAACTCAGGTTACTAGAGGCCAAACAAGACAAGATGCATATTCTAGCAAAATGAGAAGAGGCAGCTGAATTGAAACTCAGCAGATGCAACTCATGCCAAAAGAGTCAAGGTCATACCAACAGAAGGAACGAACAGTAGCTACATCTAATTGAAACATAAGAACAGAATATCCTGTCTCTGAAAGGTCAAGATAAGGAAGCGTGGGCAGGTGGCAAGCCAAATAAGAATCAAATGCACGAACTGAGAGAACCTAGGAAAATTCCGGTGTCCGCATCACGTGACCATCCGAGCGAGGAGATGCACGAGTTCACACCTACGCTTGGCATCCGCCCAGGAGAAGATATCGGAACTTTCCCAGACAGAAGATGCAGTTTCGATGCCAACCACAGCAACATAATTGACACATTGTTGTTGAAGTGATGATTGATTGTAACCTTAATTGGAGGAAGGCCGGGTAGCTGAAGGGGCACCCTGCACCTGGCTGACCATTCTGCGTGCTGCTAGGTAAAGTGGAAATTTATGAATGGGGTTGGTGCCAATCCAATCACAATGGACCCCACAATCTCGGGTCCTATAGTAGTAGAACCAATGGTACGTCGTACTTTTAGTGACGTCTACAGTAGTCATTTTTAAGGAAGGGCTTAGACGCCCACCTGACAGTATTTACCCAATCCCCTCACTCTGTTACCATATACAGATATAGCACCTATATTAAAGTTACCTTTTTGAAAGCAATAGAAATGCTTATTAATTTTTGAGTGTTACACGTCACTTATGATGAGTTTTTAGTATAAATGTTACTACTTGTATGAAGTTCGTTGAAGTTGAAGCGAGACGGACTATCGCATCACTGCTGATTGCCATGACTCCCCGTTTTTTGTACTTGTCATTAAACGGGCTCCCTTTGCCAAACCATTGTGTTGTCCTTATTGATTGGTGTTGGAGTAATAAATCTGCACCCCCATCCATCTCAAGGTGCAGCTTTCTCATCTTAAAGTACTCTCGGCTATATGGGCCGGCCGGGGGTCTCCTGAGTACACTCCCTTGCTCCCATGGATTGTTAGAAAAAATAGCCCCTTTTAGATTTAATTGGGCTCTCTGGATACACTGTATGTTTTTCTGCACTTTACGATCGACATCTGAACAGTCTTCATCGACAGGTAGGATTGATGCCATAAGTGATTTCCTTTTAAACTGCCCTCGGACCCTGCGAAAGGCTATGTGCACTAAGCATAGTGCATCTTCTACCTCTACCTCATTCGGGATAAGCTCTCTAGGGACACCAGAAGCATGGGGGACAAGAGAGCAGATGTAGCAATACCCTACTGATCTCTCTCTCCCAAGCTTACTTATATGGCTATACCGTATATTATCCACTGCAAAACCATGTGTATTTGTTGTAGGATCTAGTACATCATCCCTAGTGTTCAAAAAATCAATATTAATGTTTCTTTTTTCTCTTGTTAGTACTTCTTTGAATTCTACAAAACTAGATACATTTGAACGTTCTGTATTTACACTTGTTTCCATCTTCTGACATGATAACAAGAGGACCATAAAAACACTATTTTTTACAAATTTAAACATTTCTTCTTTTCCTAAGCAACAATATTCAAGTTCTGGATCTTCATTCATACTCTCCCTTTCAATTGGATGAATGGCGAATGGCGGGTCCAAAAGTCATACTTAACTTTGTGCCTGCTCCCGTGCTGGTGGGCTGTTGCTGGTATCCCTTCGGGTATCACTAAGGTGAATCTAATTCTTCTTGCTCTCCATCTTCACAGCAGTCAAAGTTGCATAAACCACACAATGAGGCCCATGGAAATGCTGCTCGTTCCAAAGGCACACAAAGGTATCAATATAGATGAAGTCTCCTGGGAGCAGTGGTGTCTTACATTTATTGTTGGTCTCCTTGCCATTTTCTCCTGCAGTCTGTTGGTGAGGAGACACAAACTGTGATGATATCATCTTAACACTTTTCGTTAAAGCCCTAAGGTGCTCCCTAAGCTCCTCTGCTAAGAACTCTGTGGACTTGTGTGCATCTGATGCCGTGCGTGCAGGTGCGAGAGGTGTAAGTAGCCAACTATGGTCTTTTCCAGGCTGATTTTTCAAATAGAATAGTGCCAGGGGAAGACAGTGGTACCAAAACTTCAAGACTTTCTAAACTCATTACACAGTTTTACTAAACAGGCCTTAATGACCCTATTGAGTCTCTCCAGGATTCCATTGGCCTGCGGGTGGTAAACCAAGCAAAACATGTGCTTGATTCCCAAATGTGAAATAATTTCTGGGTGCAAGGAATTAAAACTGGGTTCCATTGATGGATTTTAAGACCTCACAAATTCTCCACCGTGGAAATACCTCTCTCACCAGAAACCCTGCTGCTGATTTAGCATCAGGATGTTTGCA
The DNA here is from genome assembly GCF_040938575.1 of Ambystoma mexicanum. Taxonomy (NCBI): domain Eukaryota; kingdom Metazoa; phylum Chordata; class Amphibia; order Caudata; family Ambystomatidae; genus Ambystoma; species Ambystoma mexicanum. The sequence continues at coordinate 437,768,886 of NC_090937.1, forward strand.
GGGACCCACCTGCAGCTACTGGGTGAAAGGAGAAGCAATTACAATTAAATATCAATACCTCGTGATCATGTCACAAAGTCTATATGGAGCTCCTTAAATGGCCCAGAGGGCCTAAGCAAGACTGCCCTTATGGACCTCATGCAGTTTTCAGGATTGAATTCTTTGCACACTACACAATTCCCAACAAATCTACTTGTCTGTTCCTGTTCCTGTAGGTTCGGGATAAACCATTCCTCCTGGAGCTTTGCTGCAATTTGTCGCCGAGAAGTGTACGACGGGTAATGCTGTTGCTCTACAGCCAAAAGAAGCAGCTCTATGGAATTACTACCTTCCCCATCAACTCCTGTCGCCACAGCAAATCCGTAGGTGAGAGAACACCTCCTCTTCCAGAGCTCCTGTTCTTCTCTAGGGGATCTCTTGTGCATCTCTATGATCTGAAGCGCCAGGACTACAGTGTATGGGGCTGGCAACTGTATCTGTTGGGAAATGATTTCCATTTTCTGGGAATCTGTAAACAGTAAGTTTGCTGCTTCCTTCGCCACCTTGTCTGCAGCATCATTCCGAGGAGCTATTGGATTAGTATGGTTCGTATGCACAGCACATTTAATGAAACCTATCTCTGCGGACAAAGCTTCCATCAATTAGGATAGCGGCACAGCATGCAGGACAGGGAACCTGTCAGACCTCTTCTATGCCATCTTGATAACCCAGAATTTACAGTGGAGGTGGCAAACGTGGAGTCTAAATGGTGACTGCCTTCCCCTTAATAATTTCTAGCGCCTCTATAAGTGCCACTAGTTCCACCGCTACCATGGAGGCAACCGTCTCTTCAGTCTGACCTAGTATTGCCCATCCACAAGGACCACAACGGCTGCACCCATATGCCTTTCACCAGTTTCCTGGTTGATGATTGAAGACCCATCCACAATAAGTACCTCACATCCCTACATGGCATCTTCTTTCACATTCACCATCTCTTACTCTTCTCTATCCTACGTGGCTCAGTCATGATATGATATGATATGATATGATATGGCATTTATAACGCGCCTATTCACAAGTGTTTCAAGGCGCAACAAGGAAAGGGGGAACAGAGGGAAGACAGACAACGATCCTACTAGGCCAGGTTTCATTCAGATCGCGCAAGTGCATGGGAAGGGGAAAGTGGGGAAGTACGGGGGTAAAGGGGAAGGACAGTGCAGTACATGGGATAATAGAATAAATAACAATTAAGTAAAGTGCGGCCAGCAGGTGGCAAGTGCAAGGGTAAGTGCAGACATCAGGTGTCAAGTGCTGGTAGTGGGACTGTAGCGATACGGAAACTGTCCCCAAGTGCATGGGTTGCCTGGGAGGGCAGTGCAGGTGTGCGACTGGCGGGGGAGGAGACCTGGGCCCGAGAGCAGAGGGTGGCCAGGTAGCCAGTGCAGTATCAGTTAAAGCCAGGAGTCATCAGGGGAGAGGAAGAGAAAAAGCAGAAGCAAAGAGAAAGGTTTTGAGGTGCTTCAAGAACCAGAGATGGTTCTCCTCAAGTGAACAATGTCCTCAGGTTGCACTGGTTTGACTACAAATGTTGCAGGATTGACTAGGCGACACCGCACAGGAAGTATCAATGCATTTGATGAAATGACCTCATACCCTAACTCTTTGAATAGTTAAAGTTGACTTAGACTTTTCTAGATCGCAAAGACGGCATGCTCCATGTACAATATCACTGGGTAACCCATACTAATGGTCGAAGACTTTTGAATCGCAAAAGCCGTTTCCACTAAAGCTTGCTCACAGGGGAACTGTCCCAGCATCACTGGGCCTAGGAGTCCGCTATAGTATGCTAAATGTTTGTGGCCTAATGATGTTTTCTGGGCCAGGATCGCTGTCATCACCTGCCCGTTCGAATGTGGAAACAAATAAAATGCCTTCTTGCAATTCAGGGTCGCCAAGACCACAGCATTACTGTTTGCAGTCTTGAGTTCCCAAAAGTAAGTCCTGATCTCCTCAGACCACTCTATCAGACCTTTCACCTTCTGTGCTTCCTTAAGCCCATGCAGTAAGGGCCTCACATAACTAGAGTAATCAAAGCTTCATGATCTACAATAGTTACAGAACCCCAAAAACTGCTCCATCTGTTTCACTGTGACTGGCTGGGGCATATTCTGAAATGCAGTGACCCTCTCCAGCATTACCTACCTTCCTGCAGGTGATATTATTGCCCCAAATATACTACCTCTGTCAGGCAGTATTGCAAATTTTCTTTATCCACTTTGTACCCCTTCTCTGCAAGCAGGGTGATGAGCGTTATTGAGTCTCCTCGACACTGCTCCTCTGAAGTGCAACACACTAACAAATCATCCACATACTGAATTAAGGTACTGGACATATGTAAATTCCTTAAATCCATTTGAAACTCCCTGTTAAAGACACTCAGAGATTCATAGGACCCCTGGGGCAACTTTGTGTGCTTGTATTTCTGGCCATAATACGTAAATCCTGTGAGGTACTGAGAATTGAGGTGTAAGGGAACAGAGAAAAATGCATTTTTTTTAAATCAATCACTGTGAAGTGGGTCGACCCTGTAAGGATGTTACAGAAAATGGTGGTAGGATTTGGTACAACCAACAATTCCACTTCAACAATATTATTTAGGGGTGCAAATCCTGCACCATCCTCCAACTGGACCACTTAGCTTTTTTTACAGGGTAGATGGCTGTATTGCATGGGGACACAGAAGGTTGTATTATGCCTTGCTTCAACAACGCCATAATAGTCTTGTAAATCCCTTTATCTGCCTCTTTAGACACAGTGTACTGCTTAACCCATGGTAATATTGCACCAGGTTTCAATTTTGACTGCACACTCATCATGAGGATTGCTGGTCCACAAATGGTCTGGCACTTTTCCCAAATCCTCCTTCCAAATTGGTGATGTATTTTTAACGATGAGCATGGTCAGTGGTACTTCCCTTTGTTCTATAACTATCTGGCAACGCACCCCAATCTCAAAGACCCTCTCTCCTGTGTCTTCGGTGTCTTTTAGTAATTGCTTCTTGGACACGTCCCTTAGCGATAAGGTTGGATTGATGCATCCAAACCGCGGCGAATGCCAAGTGGCTCCAGGTGACCAGATGTGAACTCAAAATGTCTGAGTAAGAGTTTAGTACCATCAAAGAAGAGTTACGGGCACTGAGGCTAGTGACTTTGCAGTACTTTGCACCATACTTTGTTTTCCTCATCTGCGCCTGAGAGAACGACCCTGTTCTTCTTGGTGACCACAGCCTCTCAGAGAATTGCAACAATGGTGTCTAGTGATACTCCCTGTGGCACAATAGGCCAAAATAAAAACTCCATCTGATTTCTGATCATTTGGACCTGAACTTAACAAAACCAACACCCTGTAAAGAAGCAATGTTGAATGTACTGGGACCCCTAAATTGCGCTGTTGCTACAATAGGCATACAAACGCGCTACTTCGTTTTACGGATACAAGCCTGGAGTTGAACATACTATAATATCCTCAGTGAAAGCAATCGACATCTGTAGTTTGATCATCCTTTCAATCCTTGTAACCTCGTAACCTCAACTAACACCACACCTGCACTCCAAGTCTATCCTTACCAAACTCCTTAAATAAAAAACAGCCCTCTTTTCCCCCTATTTCCCTCTTACTTTACCCCCCAAAAGTGCACTCACATGAACCCAAAGCACTCCAATGTAGTGCTCTGTCAAGTCGTCCTGCACAGCTGGGCCAAAGTACCATGCCTTTAGGGAACAGACAGACCTTTAACCAATATGGCATCCGCGAACTTCTCTTTTTCTTTCAGAGTGCACAGAAGACTGGTCTCCGCAGTGAGGTGCTGCAGCCGAGTGGTGCGGACAGAAGTCCCCCAAGGACTCAGAAAGCCTGGGGTCCCTTTGTGGTCAGCAATTTGTGGGTGCAGACCCCTAATTACCTCAACCCAAGCTGGCCCATCAGCTGAGGAACTAGTGCATGTTTTGTACATAAAGCAAGTTTATTGTACAATCGTCTGGGGAGCAGTTAGATGATGCCAAGGAGCCAAACTAATCCAAATCTCAACTAACCACATCAGTTGATACATTTTATACACTTCTGCAACAGTTAAAAAACTCCCAGATAGTTTATTACAATCCACCCCCCACATGTGATTGGACAAAACCTCTTCAAGAAATCCCATCTTTTTCCAATTCCTACACTATCACTGGTAGCTGTTATCTTAACTACCAATTCCAGCTCATGTGTAGAACACACCTCCTCTTAGAATTGTCCGTGGTAGGTCATGACATCATCAACCAGTTAAACATTTGTGTGGAAGCATAATTCATTACTAGTAATAACTGGCCTAACCCCTGTTAACCACAACTCATAATTGCACAGGGTCCGCATAAATACTTCAAGCGATATGAAGAAAGCTGAGTAAACAAGTTTGTCGTTGAACTATCAATAACTATCTCATTCCCCGGTTCCCTGTCTCCTTTGGAACATTCTAATCTAAATAAATGCCATTTCATTGCAAACGCAGATCTTGAGAATACAATTAAAACTCCTGGGTTTCAATTACTTTATCCTTCAGCATTGACTCACCCCATGTTTTACTGCTGGGCAAAAACAAATATTGAAAAACCCTCTGTCATGTTCCCCTACATTCAAGAGATAACATCTACTTTCTGTGATACTTTTCAGACCATAAAAACTAAGGCCGGCTCCTTCAGCTGAGTTGACCATTGCTAAGGTTGTAAATACTTATTGACCCATCCTCTGGCTTTTGAAACTCTGCGCAATCAGTTTCTCAAATTCAACCCCTGGCAAGTCTGTTTTAATCTGTTTATAAAAATCCCACTACATGTAGATTCATAAATCCCCTTTATATGTTTTCTCAGTGTGCATGCATGTTTAATAAATACCATATTTCCTTTACAGTTGATTCTTGCAGCACCGGCCCCATTTCTCGCATGCGCATTATTAAAAAAGACCTTACCGCCTGCTTCTGGGCACTCCATAGCACATTATGTCTGAATCGCATTTATATTTCATTTGGAAGTTTTAGCATTTGTTTTTCTACACACGTGTAAAGCTAATATGTATCAGTTTAACTAAAGAACAACAATAAGTAACATATTCCATTCACATTTAACTATAGTGGATACATATGAAATTGCAACATCGCACCCAGTTTGCCGCATCCCCAGTCACGAATATGGTGCGCGCAACAAAAACCCCTCTTGATTGTGGGGCCTTTTCCTGACCACCCCAACACCTTTTGAATTTCTTGTAATGAAATGGGAGAATCTTAAAACAGATCCACAGGGTGATCAGTAACTTTCTTGGTTGTACGCAGAAAGTTAAGTATATCATCATTAGAAATAGTTTGATCGGCCGAGAATTGAGAGTAAAGTTCGACGAAGGCATTATTAATTTGTTCTGAACTAGTAACTCTGATACCTTGATGATTAACAATGAATGTAATGATAGTTATTTCTTTTCTCCTTGTGAGGTAAGCAGCTAATCATTTACCAGAGTAATCGGATCTCAACACGGATGAGCAGGTGGTATTTGTGTTATGTTTTTTGAATTCTATACCTTTTGAAAGGAGGCAGTGGGGTGATCAAAGTACGAAATTTCAAGCAATTGAAACATTTGAAGTAGGTCTTGTAAAAATATTGCATCTTGTTTTTTTAACTGCAGCAAATTGCAAAATGAAACCTCATAAAGGTGGCCTTGAAAGCATCCCATTTACTATGGATAGATGTGTCTACTGAGTGGTTAAACATAAAGAACTCAGTAATTAAGTTATTTATTTGTTGAATAAAATTTGGATCATTCACCAAAAAGGAACTGAATCTCCATCGAGAGGCAGGAGTAAGATGGGGTTCCAATTCAAGGATAGTAAGGACTGGAGCATGTTCAGAAATAACAACAGGGCCAATTTCCGAAAGAAGAGGCCTAGAAGCATGTGATGAATGAGTATGATGGAGTATAGACACAGATTATGGGAGGGTAATGTGGGCGGGGGTTAAATTCTTTGACATCCAGGTGACAAAAAAAAACAAGTATCAAAAAGGGTAAAGTCTTCTATTAAATTAAAAAATTGCTTATGTGATTAAGAATTTATGAATTTAGTGTCTGATTTCGGTCAAGGGTGAAATCACAAATTTGGTTACAATCACTGCAAATAAGGATTTGTTTTAAATTATTCTAAAAAGATAGTTCGGGAGCGATAGGGCCTTAAATATTAAGAACAGTAACAACCAACTTGTTGATATTGGCATCAATAATAGACCAGCAATGTCAGGGTTACTTTTCCCCATAAGAATTCTTTATATGTTATATTTATATATTTATTTTTATATTTTATTGTGTTTTATATAGCGCCTTAAACCGAAGCGCTGTACAATTTAAAAACTGGGTACGGTACAAAATAATGATAAATAAACATCAAAACATCAGTTCTGGTAGCAGGCAATCGGGGCTATGGAGAAGATAAGTTTTCAAAGAGTGACGAAAGAGAGAATAGACTGTGATATAGCAAATGGAGAGTGGGAGAGCATTCCAATATAAAGGAGCAAAAAGCTGAAAAGATCAGAACCCGGACTGGGCACATGGAGGACGGGAAACGTTCGGTCTTAAGAAACAAGAAGAGCGGAGAGAACGAGACGGAGTGTAGAAAGATAAGAGTGCAGCAAGATAGTCAGGTGCAAGCCAATAATGGGATTTAAAGACCAATCAAGTGAGGCAAGTGAGGAAGAGATAGAATCTCGATAAGAGAGAAGATAGAGTAGATGAACAGAAGAATTATAGATTGATTTCAAGGGAGCAAGACAACAACAGGGGAGACCAAAAATAGTGTAGAGCAGTAGAAGAGTCGTGAAACGATTAAGGAAGAAATAAGAAGTTTAGTAGCTTGAAAAGTGAGGAAAAGACAAACTTTACGAATATTATAGAGCTGGAAACGACAGGAGCGAGAAGTAAGAGAGATATGGTGAGCAAAGTAAAGATTAGAGTCAAGATATAGGCCAAGATTACGAGCTATAAGAGAAATGGTAAAACTATCAGGAGGAGGTGGTGGATGAACGAAAGAATAGAACCTCAGTCTTCCCTGCATTTAAAGTGAGGAAGTGAGAGGCCATCCAAAATTTGATAGCAGAGCGACAAGTGTAAGGGTTTGGTGAATTTCAGGAGTGAAGGACGAGAAGGATAGAAAAAGTTGTGTATCATCGGCGTAGAAGTCATGAGAGAGACCAAAGAAAGGGCCTTTTAATAGGGTATTTAACCCTTCAACATTCCATGACATGACCATAATACTCATTACCACCAGAGATTCGACAAAGGATAGCAAAAGAAGTATGTAAATTCGAGCTTAAGAACACATAAATTGTGAATGGTGTACAGAACTGAAGTAACTTTAGTGCTCGGGTAGCTACACCACCAGAAATGGACAATACTAAAGAAAGGAGATTAATAATGGAGGGTAAGGGAGAGAAAAAGGGTAGGGAACATGCAAAGAAACAAGATAGATAATAACCAAGGTTATCAATAAGGAACAAGAGTACAAAAATAAATGAATCTATATCATCACTGTGCCGCCCGTAACTGCGCCAACGAAAATGTTGACGCCAATTATGGCACAGCGCAGTGATCAGATAGATCACTTTTCCCCCGCAATACTCCAACACCCACCCCACTTACATTTACTGCGGTGCACTTCTGTGTGTGCCGCCAACTCCCTTGTACCCCTGCCACGTCAGTTCCTCCCACTTACGTGGGGCGGTGCTGACACCACTGGGTCCTTTAAAAAAATATTTTGTTTTTGTTCCTGTCCCCTGCTTACCGTAATGGTAAGGGTGGGGACACCCGCACAACCGCCCACTCCCATTACTGTTACCAAGGAGAGCGTGGGACAACCCTGCAACTTCCGCTCCACTTGGGGGCGGTAATGGGAGTCGGCATTCTCTAAAAAACTGACAGCGCACTAAAAGCGCAGTTAGCATTTTAGAGTCGCAGTCATGGTACGATTCCAAATAAACATGTGAACTACAATATAAATACAGAACAAGTTAGGTAACCATTAAGAGCTGCCATAGGAAGGGACAAGACAGTTCACAGTAGATCAATGAACCAAATGAAACAGACTAAATATGAATTTGGAAACAAAGAACTAGGCCATATTGATGCAATAAAGGTCAAAAACGTATCAAGGATGAGCGAATAACAAAAGTTGTGATGAAAAGATAAAAAACTACTTGGTTGAGGACCCTTCTTCTGGATCAATTAGGTTAGATGATGAAATGAGTCCAGTTCTATTTCTCGAGTGAAGAAGCTTCCCAGGTTGGAACTTATTATGACCGGACAGATTATAAGCATGAAGAGGCTGATTAGTACTTGAGTTGAGTGTAGGCAAAGTAGAAGCATTGGGCGAGATATCCATCTCTGAAGATTGAAGGGACTTGGTGAGTACATAAAGATCATCAGGGTTCAAGAACTCTTTAGTAATGCCACCAGGAGATGCGACAAGCATTATTGCTGGTTCTAATAAACCATATTTGATATCTAAGTTCGTCAAAGCTGGTCTCATGTCCAAAAATCTCTTCCTTTTGTCCTGCTTGGCTATGGAGAAATCTGGAGAGATTCATTTTTTGTTGCATTAGAAATTCAAAGGAGAATGTTTTTTATCAGTGATTAGAATCTCCCGAGCTTGTTGATGATGCACTAGGCAAGCTATAAGAGGTCTTGGCAAGGAGCTGTTGGTGGCAAAACGTGGTCTGATTGTGTGGGCACGATGCAAGTCAAGAGACTGGGAAAATTAAATGTTTAACATTTTAGGGAGCCATCCAGTAATTAACGAAATGGGGTCATTCTGTTCAGCATTCGCTGGAACCCCATAAACTCTGATATTATCCCTCCTATTTCTATCTTCTAAATTGGCGACCCCAGTGTCTAAATGATGGAGTTTGTGCTGTATTTGCTCAAGACCTTCCAACCTGTCTTCGGAAAATGACACACGTTCCTCCTCCAGTTGAGTCAGCTTTGAAATAATTGTTTTAATGTCACTTTTGATGGTATTAAAATCATCTTGGAGTGATAAGGACCTGGAGTCCAAAACAGAAATGGATGATTGGATAGTGGTAGGTTCCAATATCATTTTTTCCAACCTTTATTGATGGCAGACAGCTCTCCTGAAGGGTTAAGAGGGCACTGCTCAGCCACAGTGGGTAAACTATCCACAATATCCAAGGAAAAGCATGTAAAAAGTTAAATAAGGCCTGCAGTACCAGTGGAAGACATTGGATGTAGGCAAAGAGAAGCCCCCTGCGGAGGTTGAAAGTCGCGTACCCGCATAACACGAACGCGGAAATTTGAAGCGGCAAGCAAGGTAGCTATAAAACAGCGAATGAATGACCAAACTGGCACGAATCTCGGTACGTGCTGGAGGCAAATTAAAAAATGCTCATCACTGCGTTTAATATTTCATGGTCCCCACATCTCTGGTAGAAGCCGCTCCACACGGGAAGCGCGCCCGAATGAAAGCACTTTAAAATAGACATGGAGATCAGCAAAAAGTACTCTGCCGAGGATCCCAGCATTAAATGTTGAGCTATTGAAGTAAGGAAGGTAGGTTTACATCCTAGAATACATGCATAAGGCCATATGATGTGGTCTGTCAGACGAGCTCACAGATCAAGGAACCATCTTGCTTGATCGCAGGTCACACCCCACCCCTACCCGAATGACAGCATTTCATGGCAAAGGGATTTCCAAGCTAAATACCCTATAAATACCATGCCAGCACCTCTACAACGACTGGTTGGCTTGCTTTGGTGGTAATATGCTGAGATCCTGACAGAGACTGCAGGGGGTGCATGCTTTCCCATGCACCTTAGGGCCATGTTGCAATGGGGTATGCTTGACGGAATAATGTGCACCAATTCTGGACTTTTTGTTTGATGCCTTGATTGTGTGCTTTGCATTGTATATTGCAAAGATATGTATTGAAAAGCCTTGAGTGCATTGTTGTGATTTGCCATAGAATAGGTTTCAAGTGCCTATAAAAGGTATTACTATAGAGATTTTAACTTTTTTGATGTGCCTTCAGACATGTGATGCCACTTCACACAATATTGCTTCAATGATAGAGCAGGTCTTTTAATGCCTTCATGTAGTGTTGCTCTAAGTAAATTGAGCAGTGTTTTTTTACTTTGATTTTCCTTAAGCAGAAAGGGTAAGGCTGGGCAGGGCTTTTGTGCTTTTGCCAATGGATAGATGATTTATACACTGTGTGGGGCTGGACAGGGCTTTATGTGTTGGGCATGTGTTCGAAACCCCATAGTTAGAGTATTGATGTAGATTGATTTTATTACAGATATGTGACTTGTTACTTACCAAACAAATGTGTTTGAATGTTAAATAAAAGAGGAAATTGGAGAGTCATTTGAAGACGACAAATATGTTGGAACACTGGTAATTTAGAGAGAATGTAAAGCATTTCTATGTGTAAATTAATGCTTCTTTTTTACAACGTTGGTCATTCTTGACTATGAAACTTTGATACAGTGAAATGCAAATTATCAACAATGTGTTATGCAATGCATATTTTGCTTCTCTCCCTGAAGTATTTCTGTCATGTCAAATCTCTCTATCCCTACATATGTGCACTAGGATCGATAGGAACTGTTTTGGACATGTTCATGTTGCAGAACTCGTGAGTAAGTTATTAGGGTGGGACAATGATAGAGCTGTGACAGTGAGTTGGGAAGGGAAATACACTTTGAGCCCCCCAATCCCAATTCTGAATCATTGTAGCAAAAGCATAATATCAGCACTGAATAAGAAGAGGGGAAACGTCCTCTGGGTTCCATTTCAGTGGGTTGTGCTTCCCTGTCGCATAGAAGAGTGCTATGCCTTACTCTTAGCTAAGCAGAGAGCTGGAGGGACAGGACAGAGCTCTTTATAGCCAGGGTGATCCCAAGGGGCACGCAACACTCTCATGCACACACACTAAGACTAAGATTGAAGGCACCTTCAAGAAAGACCAATTGTGAAATGGAAGTCACACATCCAGAAATAAGCATCCCTCTCTTTCTTTCTCTCTCTCCCTCCTTCTCCCTGTTTCTCTCTGTCTCCCTCTCTCTCTCTCACATGCGCGCTCACATACACACACCCAGACTAACCACTTTTTATTTTTATTCCCAGTGTTGACTGGGAGAGAGTTGTGATTATAATATGGTGATGGACAGTGTTGCGCCCCACCAGAGAAGACCAATTGTAAAACGTCAGAGCCACACATTCAGAAAAGAAAAGTATCTTTCTTTCTTTCTTTCTTTCTTTCTTTCTTTCTTTCTTTCTTTCTTTCTTTCTTTCTTTCTTTCTTTCTTTCTTTCTTTCTTTCTTTCTTTCTTCCTTCCTTCCTTCCTTCCTTCCTTCCTTCCTTCCTTCTTTCCCTCCCTCCCTTCCTCCCTTCCTCTCTTTCTTTCTTTCTTTCTTTCTTTCTTCCTCAGACATCTTCTTTCTCTCTCACACAGGCACAAAGACTAAACACAGAGCAGAGTTTCTAGTTTATGCATTTTACTCAGAATCACACATGTTCATTCAGACTGTGGCAAGGGAATCAGAAGAATGTGAAATTGTTCATCACAATAAGAACTATTGCTGCTGCAACCCATTTTCGCCATCGCTGCTGAAAAAGTAGTCTTGAGTGTGAGGTGTTTGCATGGGAATTTTTGATTATTTTTTTTTAATATTCAGTGTCTGTACACTTGCTGTCGACAATCATGTTCCTTTGTCACTACCCGCCAACAGCAGTGAAAGCACCCATTGGTTGGATACTTGAGGATGCTAAGCTTTCAACAGCAGCTCATTCTAGCGTGGGACATGCAGCTTTCCTTTCTTTACAGTACTCAAGGGGTTCATCTTGTGCATGCATAGAGAAGTGATCCTGAACATGTGCTGCTACAGTCACTGATGTGCTAGGAGGACCGAGTTCATCATGTTGATGAGACTTCGCAGTTAAGAGTCTGACACATGAAAGGGGACGATCACATGAAAAGTTGCTGCATCCACCAGCACAGGGAGACCTTTCATCCCCGTCAACTACTGAGGTAGGAGCATGACCACTGCCCGTATGTTACGCTCACCTGGCTCTCACAGGGGCGTCGGTCGGACCCGGACGGCTGCGGTCTCCACCAACGTGATGCGTAGTGCAGAGATGACTGACTGGACTGGCCCTCCTAATCTTGTCTGCCTGACCCGTAGAAGTATTCTCCTGCAAGTGGAGAGATGTATTTAGCCACCAGTGGATTCAAGTGATGGCACCCCCCACAGTCCTCCCCACTAATCACCTCCGAAGTGCCCTCTCAGCAATCTCACCTTATACTCTTGAAAGGTGAGCTCTCCATCCTGCATGGATTGCAGGGGCGCGTTGATGCCAGTTACTTCACTGGTTTGAAGGCGTGGGAGAGTTCCGGAGAGTATTGGCTCTGAGGTTCCTGGCGAGGACCAGTAAGTATCAAGTTCATAGAGTTCAATATGTCCGATGTTCACTCTTGTTTCCCCCCTTCCTTCCTTGTCTTGCAGCTGAGTTCGTGAGAAGATGCTCTCATGGTAGCTGATGGCGCTCAGGTAAGAGTCTGTATTACCCGACGCTGTCCAGTAAATGTTGCACGTGTTTAACGTGTTGTTTTCTCTCTCTGCAGGTGCGGCACATGAAGATGTGGAGAGTTATATAATAATGCCTCCGGTGGTAAATCAGGTAAGTCTATGGTGATAAGAGTTATATTTGTTGGTTTTCCCGGCTCACCTTGTTGGTTTCTTTTGTCCCCCAGGTGCCGGAGTTCGGCGAAGAAATGATGGAGGCAGTGCCGAATCGAAAGATGCTGCGAGGACTGGTGAGTATGGCGCAGCGCTGCAGCTGGGTATGCGACGCGCACTGAAATGATGTTCTTTCCAGGTCCGGAGGCAAGATGGATCCGGAATCAGGTGAGGAATTCGAAAATAGTTCATTTTCTAACCTTGTCCTTTTCTTTCCTCTCTGTTTTAGGAGCTCCAGATTCGAGGCGGGCGTGGCAGAAGACTGGATGCTGACTGCAGGCACGGTGAGCGCTACGCTGCTGGATGCAGAATAACGCAAAGCGTGTGCTGCTGTTCAGGCGTGGTTTAAATAGCCTCCAAAGTAGTTCCAGGTAAGAAGTTCCCCAGAACCACGCCCGAGTAAAAAATAGTCCCTGTAATAAAATAGTCCCATCCAGGCCTTACGTTGGCTTGGGCTCACTTGCAGTATGGTCTGCATCAGGTAAGTAAAGTCTATGAGCCTGGCGCCGATGGCGCCAGGACTGATTTCTATGATGAGCCTGGCGCCTAAGGCGCCAGGACTGAACCCAAACAGCCCCCAGTTGGGGCTGTTGGGGTTTTAATAAGTATATGGATGCCTGCTCCCGGAGCTGATGGGCTTGGTCCTGATGCCCGGGGGTAGGCATCATGACACTGTGTCAGTTAAGGCTTCTTTTAATTTTGTCACTAATATTTGTTTGCACCTAACAAGTATTGATGCAGCCTCCTGATCTGCGAAAAGCACAGACACACAGTCATGGAAATGCGGCTCCCGACAAAATGGCGCGAAGGTGCATGTCATTGTTTTTAATTCCGCAGATCCGTGAGTCAACCCGCAAGCACATCAGCATATCCTGACACAGGGTCCTCAGATCCTCACCCATTACATCCTCTTGGTCTGTGCCCTCCACGGCCTATTGCAACCTCTTGCCAGGGACAGAGACAGACATAAAAAAAAGCATCCCTGGTGCGAGAGTTCCGGCGTGATAGAAAATTAGAGGAGAGTACCCCCATGCGCGGCTGCATGGGGAATCCTTTGCTCAAAAAAGAAAACAAACGTTGCTGCTGGCGCAAAAGGAGCACCGTTGAACATTTTTTTTCTCAACCCTCACTAGAGAGCGTGAGACTGGTGTTCTTTAAAAAAAAAATCATTGCAGGCTAAACTGAATGCAGGAATCGGGGTGCCTTTGCTCAATGCTGCCCCTACGCCTCCTGTCACCTTCACAGGACCCAAGACGAATAATCATCTCCCCGGCCGGGTTAACTAAAATAAAAGGCCCACATGGACTCCCTAGGCCACTTCTGGCAGATGTGGACCGGGTTGAGTCAGGATGTTTGGGCCCCCCACCGGGCCACCGCACCCCACTGCTGAAAGCAACGCTGGGCTGCACCTCTCCTATGCAACCCAGCCATAATAAGTAAAGGGACTTCCCCCACTCTGCTGGTGAATGCTAGCCTGCACCTGACATGCACAGCCCAGCTAAAAAAGGAACTTGGAGGCCCCCACACACGCTACTGCTGCCTGGCGGCCAGATGAACAGCCTGCCTGCTGAAGATCTCACAGAGCAAAGAGAACAAAGAGCTACAACATCAAGGACCCTGAGACATCCCTGGCCAGGCTGTCTACCAAGTAAGGTTTTTATAAATAGTTTTTCAGTGGGTTGTATAGGGACTATTCTGTGCGTGTATATATATTTTAAGGACTTCATTTTATTTTTAAAGAACTTTTTATATTTTTAAAGGTGCTCTTTTTTATATTTATACATGTTTTTAGGAATGCAGGTGCTTAGATGTGGTAATATTGTAAATAGTGTTGTGTGATTCCCCCTTTTCAAGTAAACATTTAAAACCCAGGTTGAGTACTGGAAGAAAGGTAGAACTAAGCTAAAGAACAACTAAAGAGAGCATACACCAACAGTTCATTGTCCACCTTTCCTTTTTTATGCCAAGTTATTATAACTCATTGTTTTTCCATAGGGTTTTGGGAATTGCATCCTTACTGCTGGCTTTCCATCCCTAGCCCACCTCCCAGAGAGTTATACCAAGGTGCTCTTCAGCTCAGGCAAGTTGGGGTTGCAAGAGACAGGTAAGAGGCTGGTCAAGTGTTTATGTAAAGTGTCAGAGAAAGTCTATTGCTGCACCCGCCTACACATGTATACCCGTCAGTGCAGTAAGACCATCCCCTGCTACACTACGCCGCCCCATAACTTCTCCATAGGGAAAAAGAGTGCCAAGATTTCATCAAGGCCTGCTTTCTTGCGACTGGCCCTTACAGTTGCCGCCTCAAACAGCCAAAGTATGGTTCACATCAGGTGAATTAAGTGCCATTGGCTTGCTGACAGAGTAGTCCTGACTACTGCTTTGGCTTGCCGAGGTGCCATGCAATAGTTAGTTATGGCAAGGTGTGTTTAATAATTTTAAGCCGGTGTTTAAGTAAGTAAAGTATGGTGTTCTAGCCAGTGTAGAGGTGGCTGAAGTGTGCACACATTTTATGAGCACCCTACTGCATTTCAGGAAAGGTGGGGTCTTTTAGGAACCGTGCCACTGCAAAATTGATCACATGCGCAACATGTCATGTGGTTTATCTCGGCCTGTTTCAGAGATGCCACAACATTGCTGCCTTTGTCTCTCGTGACAGAGCCAACTTTAAGAGAGAGTGAACCAAACCACTCTGTGATAATCTCTTCAAGGCTTGCAAACATATCTAATGCCTTTTGTGACATGTAGTCAAAGCTTTCCAAGCAGAACATGGCATGTGTGTGCTGCTTGTTGGAAGAAGAGTCAGCAGAGAGTGGTAAGCTTAAGGAGCCATCCTTGTTTTCTGTGCAGCGTGTGACTTGACAAAGGACAGCCAACCCTCTGTTCCAGTGCTGTAATCAGTTGTCTGTGTGTTGTCCACATGTTCATTGTGAAGTGCACCTTCTCCGCCACCAACTCTTCCAGTTCCTTGTGTAGCTCTTCCATGACCTTCAGGTAGAGCTGTGGAACTGCTGTCCTTGAGAAATAATGATGCCATCAGTTCTTGGGAGACAATTTTTTCCACAAAGGGAAGAGCAGCACATGTGCAGCAATCCACTTTGCTGTCAGAGCCGTGCATTGCTGGGCAGTATGAGGTGGTTGTTTTTCCCAAAGCCTCAGCATTGCCTGTTGCATGTTATCTGTACTCTGCTGCATGGTAGTTGGCCTTGCATCCTGCATTGTTTGATCTTGGACTAGAAGCCCACCAGTGATGCTTAGTTATTAGCTGCTTGGCTCCATGAACAATTGTGATGATTTTTCATGTGGGCTGCCTGGCCTGATATACGCAGATATGACCCCAACTTGCCCCTTCGTAACGCCTTCTTAGCCCCTATGTGCGATGGGATGCTGCATTCAGTTTCTGGGGCATGTGGTCAGTGCCATTGAAGGTAGAGTACAGGCTTGCGGTTGCAACTCTGGTGCATGTTCCTGGCAAACATACCAAAACGCCCCATGACATTAGTATTCGGTTTTGCCTATCAGCTGGTGGTGGAGTGCTGCAAGGTTTACTAGACTTGGATGAAAGGCTTCCTTGTCTGCTGCATTCCCAGAACAGTCCTCGCCACTTCTGATCCCTCCTCCTGACTCAAACACAGTGCGTGCGACAAGTCGCGTAACTATTTTTTCTGCAGGCTCCCATGGCTGAAATCTGTTCCCACTTTCCATTTCTCTTGGCACACAATACCACGCAGCAGTGTCACTGGAAGAGCCTGTGGAGTTCCACAGGAGTCAGAAGCAGGATCCAAGTTAATTATATTAATTAGTGAAACAGAAAATCAGCTTGCCTCCTGCCTTATACTGTCCAACAGAAGATCTAGGTGGGGTGACGGAGAGGAAAACAACAACACAGAAGCTGGATTCATTCAATGACACACATTTCAATGTAAGGTAGGTCCATGTGCAAACATCAAATACAACAAGAGACACGCTGGACCCATCCCCTACACACAATTAAATGTAAGGAAGGTCCATGAGGAAAGATTAGATATCACAGTACCAGCTACACACGAATTGTTATCCCTATTAATTAGTGAGACAGTAAATCAGCGTACCCCTTTCTTATTCTGTTCAAACAAAGGCCTTGGCGAGAGAGACGGAGAGGAGTACATCCAATGTAGAGCATGTGCAAATATTGGATATGACAATGCTCAAGCTGGTCCCAATTCCCTACACACAATGCAATGTAAGGAAGGTCCGTGTGCAAATATGAGATACAAAAATACAAGCTGCCCCACAAATGCTTAGTCCTAATTAGTGAAACAATAAATCAGCGTGACCGCAGCATTATACAACTAAACATGTCCCCTGCATATTACAGTTCTGCTCCCTAAACTATAACCTAAATGAAATAAGCCTCCACACCAGTGGACAGACTATGACAAGGCCACACGAACATCCATTAACAAGATTATTACCTTTGCTTGGTTGGGACGAGGTGCAGCAGCGGTAGTAGTAGCAGTCAATAGAAAACCGGCAGGACCAAGTACTAGTAGTATATACGCCAGTCACTGCAGCAGCCAAGCCAACTCTAGCTGAACACCAGAACAGCTCCACATATGTATACTACCCTAGGTGAATCAACAACTCTGTGCCCCTCAAATGATTGGGCCAAAGTTAACAGGCTAAATTAAGCCTTCAAGGATTGGCTATTCCCGAAAGGTTATTAGTACCCTGCACAGGTTTTTTTAGTGTAACAAATGCACCAATTGGTGCGTTTGCGAGTCTTACCAGATGGTAAGCCCGCAAGCGCTGTTGCGCGTCGCTCGTGCCAGTGTTTACTTGTTTTTTTTTTCAGGCCACCATGGAAAGGGAGAAGGGACTACAGGTAGTCCCTTCTCCCTTTCCATGGTGGCCATTTTTTTTGTTTACTTTATTTTCGATTAACTTGAATGGCCGCCATGGGAAGGCCATTTTCTTTGTTTACTATGGCTGCCAAGGAAAGAGAAAATGGACTAGGTTTTCCAGTCCGATGCAGCCATTTTTTTTTACTTTTTCGTTTTTTGCCTCCGAAACGCAACGCATCTTGCAGCCGAAAAAAATCCACCATTAGTACCCTGGTCTAACGGGACAGGGTACTAATGGCAATAATCCCCTTGACGGCAGGCCATTACCGCATAAGATATTGCCCCACGGGGCCTTCGTTAAGGCGCTCCAATGTAACTATGGGCCCCGGCTCATTACCTTATGGCTTATCGCCTGATTAATCGTTCCCATTAAGATCCACTAAGGTATGAGAAACAATTGCATTTGCGAAGTTCATTAATTTGTTTTGCTTTCTCCCATCACTATTGCGCGAAATTAATGAATTGCTAAGCAGAACCCTGGAGGTGCCAAATTTCAGCTTATGCAGAGTGTTATCAGGTGCGTGAAGCAAGTGTAAAGTAGTGCCCAAAAAAATGAGTTATTTCAGGTTATGTAGTATTGCATGAAAGTGGCATAAGTGACACGCAATAAATTGAGGTTACGTGAAGGGCGTGAAAGAGGCAGGAAAGACATTTGTTCCTATGAAGCATGCGGAAGCAAAATCAGAGTCAAATTTTGCCCATTCCGCTTCGCTTTCAGAAATTGTATGGACATTTCCCCCAACTCTAGTTGCTACTGCATTAGACCAAATTACAAAGTAAACACCACACTTAGGGGTTGTGGTTTGAAAGGTGAATGCGAATGTTGCAGCAGGCAGAACACCTTCTATTATTTTCTCCAGAAAAAAAGCCCATGATTTTGCCAAGCATGTCACTACTGCAACATAGATGCAAGGCATTTGCACTGCACAGCCATCGACTCTTCTTGGTTCTCATCTGATTCAGATTCCTACCTCATCTGCAGCATGTGAAAGAAATTGGTCTGCACGTGGAAATACGTCAAATCAAGAAATAAGATATAAAGTGAAAGATTAAAAGAACTTCACTCACACCAAGAAAACAATAGCTTTCTGAAGTCCTTCAAGATGATTAAAATTAAGGATCGGAAGAATAAAAAACAACAGGATCTGAAGATAGTGATCACTCCGAAAAATGAGAAAATGTTTAGTTTAACACAATTGGTATTCAGTGAGTCTAGGTTGACTTTTTGGAAGACAATGGGCCTCATTACAAGTTTGGAGGTAGCCATGACCTTAATAAGGGCATGGCTACCCCCAAACCCGGGTCCGGGTTCGCTGAATGGGGAAATGCCAGGCCATTCCGACCTTGGAGGGCCTGGTATTTCCCCATTCAGGGAACCCGGACCAGGACCATGCCCATTCCCATTTGAGCCCCAATATGGCCCAATGGGAATCGGGAGCATGCTAACAACGGGCCCGTTAATGACAGGCCCGTTGTTAGCATGCTGGGCCGCTCGTGGGACCCGCTAAGGACGTCTGGTAAAATCAGGCATCCTGAGCGGGTCCTGCGAGCGGACCTCGTAATGGGACGGTAAGGGGTTAACGGCTCCGGCACCTTTACCGGCGCCGTTAACCCCTTACCGCCCTCCTCGTAATGAGGCCCAATGTTTAGACCAGATGGAGCTATTGGGAATTGTCCTTGTGAACTTATAAGGCCTTCGGATCGACTTGATGTGAACATTGTCAACACAAGTCGACAAATTGTTTGTTATGAACACTTATGTGAAACTATGTTGTATTTCAAACTTGTGTGTTTAATAAGGTGCAATCTTGCTTGATTTTGTTTGAAATTGTGTTTATTTTTGAATACAAAGAATGTGTACTGATCAAATCGTGTTGTTCACACTCTGTATATCTCTTTTGGGTTGAAACCTATTTGCATATGTCTCTTAGTGACAGTGAAGAGATATAAAATTGATCAATCACTAACCAAAGTTGAGTTTTCAGTTTTGTTCAAAGACAGATCTAATTGGTATGATTTACATGAGATTACACTCATTATGAGTAATTTGAAACACTACATTTCCAAATGTATGCACCTGTCTAATTTATATCTGTACACTTCAGTTTATATCCCTGATTGTATCTGCTAGACAGAGCATCAGGCTTATAGACTATCTGACTATACCTGGGACTACTTTCCCCTTTAGGAGTGCATATGAGGGCTACCGGGTGGCAAAATACAGTTCTGTTTGCTGTTGGTTGACTTTTTTCTCAGCTATCTTTATTGAAATTAATGCTTTCTATATCCTCTTCAACCTGAGGAGCAGACTAGACTCAGAATACATAGTAAGTTCATGTAATGTTGATGGCTGTTTCTATTTTCAGCTTTCACATTTTTGCTTGCTTCTAAAAAACTGGCAAAGACGGATGTAATTCTGCCTTTCTTAGAGTTGTGAAGCTTGGAGCTCCACTGTCTAAATAAACCCTGCTTGTAATGTAATACAACAAACGTTACAATTCATGAGGAACCAATTCTGTAATTACATTCTCACGGTTGTCTGATCATTGGGGGCAGGGCATGCACACAGCCTTATAAACACAGGTTTCTTTACCCGGACACCCATCTTGCCCCTCTGTTAAAATTCTGCAGGATTGCCCCATGGATCCCAGTGGAGTGACAGATGTCACATCTGAATCCTGAAGGTGTCTGAATCAGTATATATGGTTCATAGATACAACCACTTTAATGCTAATGTAAGGACTGTGAAAGTCCAATGTGAATTAGATACTTTGGGACTCAACCATACAATGCGTTTATCAGAGGTGTATACATGTCAAATATCAAGATCTATCGTCATTCTTATGTTACCAAAATGCTTTCTGATTTTATTCAAAGCACCCTGGGGCACTCTTTAGTGCTACGTTCCCTTCTCCGTTCCCATGGGGGTATTTTGAAAGGGCACACTAGGAGTGGAACAGACTGCCCAATTTTGAATGATAACCTTCTATCAGAAAGTAATGTATATGTTTAGTCTAGGTTTTGTATTGTGTTTTGTTCGGTAACAGAATTGCTATGTTCTTATTATGACTACAATACATACTGAAGTGATTATTAGAAAACATTGAAAAATGTACACATTACAACATGTAACATTGTAAAATGTTAAAAAGAGCCAGTTTGCAATGTTAGTGCAATTAAATAATGTTCTTTTTCTAATAGCTTATTTTTCTAAGAGTATGCACCATTTTGTTTCTCAAAATGCACATCTTTCTAGGAAACGGTCCCACTCAGATTAAAACCAACGATCTGTTTATTCTGTGAGCACCGAAACAATGTTTAATGTCGTGTGCTGGTCACAAACTGGTAGGAAAATTGCTGATCCTACACATGATTCCAGTATATATATATATATATACACTAATAATTAACAAAAAATAGAAAATAACAAATGCAGTTGTAGACTCTGCACAATCGTCATCTGATCCCTTAAAAGGTCTGTCAGAATTCCAGCACCTCCCAAAAGAGCCTACCCATACCCCATAGATCCTGCATATGGAGAGTGCACCCTCTGTGATGGTGGCATTCCTGCAGGATACAAGCAATGACAATGGCCCTCATTACAAGTCAGGCGGTGGACCATGGTGCAATTAGCACCATGGTCCATGCCGGATTCCGCCCCATTCCAAGGTGAGTGGGGCGGTAATTCCCCATTCACCATTTGCCCTTCCCCATTCCCATTTTTGCCCCATAGGGCATAATGGGGATTGGGAAGGCGATAATTACGGCACCGTAAATTACGGTGCCGTAATTAGAACCAAGGTCGCCTAGCACCTTGGACTTTAACGCCTGCAAAAAGCAGGCGTTAAAGAGTGAATCAGGCGTTAAGGGTGAACGGCGCCGACGGCGCCGTTAAACCCTTAACGCCTGACTTGTAATGAGGGCCAATGTATGCCTCCAGTTAACAGGCCATTCCCCACCTTTGGGGATGCGTCTGCTGCTCTAATTCTACTTTTAACCAAATAAAGCACCCCCTTCAAGATACCTCTGTTTCTTCTCTGGTTGCACTGCTTTCATGAACGGATATGATATGGCATTTATAACGCGCCTATACACAAGTGTTTCAAGGTGCGACAAGGCAAGGGAGGGGGAACAGGGGAAGACAGACAACGATCTTACTAGTGTCATTCAGATCGCGCAAGTGCATGGGAGGGGGAAAGGGAAAAGTGCGAGGGGGGGAAGAGGGAAAGTGCAGTACATAGGATAGTAGAATAACAAGATAGCAACGGCCAGAAGGCGCCAAGTGCAGGGTAAGTGCAGATAAGTGCTGGTAGAGGACTTTAGGGTTACAGAAAACAGTACCCAGGTGCAAGGGTTGCCAGGGAGGCAGTGCAGGTGTGCAGCTGGCGGGCCTGGGCCCGAGAACAAAAGGGTGGCCAGGTAACCAGTGCAGTAACAGCCAGAAATTCAGCAAGGGAGAGGGGGAGAGAAAGCAGAAGCAGAGAGGAAGGTTTTTAGGGGCTTCCGGAACCGGAGATGGTTCTCCTCAAGTTTAAGGGAGGCAGGAAGGCTGTTCCAGAGGGAGGCCCCTGCCGACGACAGAGATCTACCACCAACTTGTTGCTTGGAGAAGCGACTGACCCTGAGCATAGGGTGGTTCGAGCAAACCTTCAAATAAAAAAGACAGAGAAATCAAGTGAAACAGAGGAAGACAGTGAAAGAGAGACAAAGTGTCAGAGAGTGAAAAAGAGGAAAGGGAATAAGAGAAACAGAGAGAGCGAGAGAGGGAGAGCTGGGTCACTGCATGGCATGCTTGGTGCAGGTAGTAACAATATACTGCATTTAATGTTCTTAAAGATACAGATTGGATTTAGAGCTGGAAGGAGTCCCAAGAAAATAAGAACTATAAACATTTCAATATTTTCCAAAAACAGGAACATAAAAATAAAACGTTTCCACAAAAATTAGGCAGCGGCTCAGAACGAACAGGTCAGATTTCTGTTGCCTTGGAAGCATTCCTCCTCTTTAACATTTGAGCTGGGGGTTAAGACATTGTTTTGCTATTACCTGATCCATGGCACTTTCCTTCCCCATTCAGCACCAGGGACTCCACTAGGGCACTCAGTGTGGCATGAGTAATATCATACATTATTCATTAGGTGACCTGGGCTACAATCAGAAGTCCCCACCTTCACCACTACCACTACTAGCCTCCATACCTGGCAGATACTCAACATACAGGCTAGCTGATGTGCATCCTCCTGCCTCATACTTGACTGACCCGAGTCACTCACAGGTCCAAACTTTACCCCCTTTTGCATGGGGCTTTCCCATGTGTTTCCATGCAGTATGCATGCTCACTCTGTTTTTCAAAAGGTAGGGAAAGCGCTCCACTGGCTGGTTGGAATGATGCTGTTTTTGAAAGCCGGAGCCCCTGAGTCCATCATGGACTTGTGAGTAGTATCTTCTTACTCGCAAAACATCTGCAAGGTGTACGTTCCCTTCTTGGTGTTCAAGAGGAAGTAAAAAGTCTGCTGGGCGCAGGGCTGATTTATAAGGCTCAGACTTGTAATCCATCCAGGGCTCACCTGCAGTGCGTTCCTGCTTTCTTCAGAGACACACAGTGTGCTGACCCTTCCTGGTCTTCGTGGGTACACAAGAACCCTTTCTGATCTGCTGAGGGCATATTTGATTTTGGGACTTGAGGTCCATCAGTATGTCCCAGGCTTAGTAACATCAGCATCAAGCACTTCAGAGCAGGAACATTGAGCGTTCACACTCCCAGGCCTTCAAGAGCCAGCAAAGAAGCTCTACATATCAAACCAGTATGTGAATTTCCCTACATGACACACTTAAAATTGAAAAACTATAACGCAAAAAGTCCTACTGCTCGAGAGAATTTAAAAGTGAATTTGTGTATCTCTGTCAGCAAAGCTGGGGATCACCACACTTACCAGATCCTCCCAACGACCAATGCAGTAGATTTGGTAGGACCAGGCTCCCTCTCCTGTGATTACTGAATATACCCGATCAGGCTCACCACAGTCAGGAAAAAATAAAACAATGAAGGGACTAGACCCCAATCATATTCAAGAAGTCACATGGACAGATTGTCCATAAACCCACCTTTGCAGGTCCATATTAATAGAGGGTTTGAACATAGCCTATAAATCAAAAGCCTTTACGTGTGGGCGTCCTTGTTTAAAAAGAGAGGGGTCAGGACTTGAACCTGACCCAGAGAGCTGTTACGGCAGGGGTTGATCTAAGGCGAACCAAGTGAATACTCTATTACTTTCATCATCCGATCATCTCTGATGTCTCATGGTAATGATGCTGACCATTCCAACCAATCAGCTCTTGCCTCCCCGCACACAGAAAATACACTCTTCATCTAATCATTCATCCAACTTCGACCAACTCACAGCAACGTTCTCACACACTGCTGATTCCTCCATGACCCCTTCTGGTAGGTCTACTGAAGAAGATCAATATACCCAACAGGCAATTGGAATAAATAGTAAACTCCTTTTGAGAACAATAAACGCAATATTAACCTCCCAAAATACAAAAGCTCAAGCGTGTTACATGTATGCATGGTGTGCACTTTCACAGTTGTCATATATCTCACCGAAACTGTTGAACATCTCTCAGCGTCTTTGCTTCCCAGTATCCTTTATGAGTCTCCAAAGAATGCACGCAGCTAGCACCCACCCTCATATATTGTGCAAAGAATGTTCTAGAGATAAAAATGCCATGTTAGGTGGTGGCACCAGTTAGACACTTTCTCTAAAGTACATTGATCTTCCTGCATATGCTGCCTGCATTTTTAAAGTGGCCCTTTACCTCTGGATTTGGGACTGGATTCAAACCTCAGTTGCTATGTGTTGTCTGCCTTCCAAGACAAACGCATTGCCCCTGAGCTATCCACCTGGCCTTAACGGGATGTACCAGACTCTGGAAGGTGGTGCGTGCATGGGGTGTGGTGATCTCTCACAGAGTTGCGTTATTTATTGAGCTTTTTTTAAGTTGCCCTTAGCAGACCACTGTGGCAAATGCACCTCTAGTATCTGTCTTGGTCTGGATGGAATGTTGGGTGTGTGACAGAGACAGTGATGCTGTGGAGTATTGGTGTCAGTGTTCCATGTCAGTGTTCCTAGTCTGTCTGTTAGGGCAGTTATTTCTAGCCATCCTGGGTGTGGGTTGCCCGCTACCTTGGCTCCTGTGATACCGGTATTACCCAAATTGTTTGGAAAAATGTGAATGCATGGTAGATTTGACCAAATTCGGTCACTACCATTAGTTCGAATTTCTTTGAACAATTTGGGTCTTAAAATATCAAACATGAGGAGCGGCTGTGCATGGGTGTACCCCACTCCCCATGTTCAGTATCTGCGGCCTCCGGGGTTACGGGGGTGTCCGTAATAATGGAGCCATGGGACAAAATTTGCTCGGGCTGCAATTTTCAATGAATGGTCAAAACGGGAGCCAAGCAGTTTTAGTGCGGGCACTCTGCCCATGAACAAAACGTTTGCGGGCAGATCATCCAGATCCGTGTTACCTACCTGCCTTACCTTCCTGGAACCCTCTACCATCCTGGTCTTCAATAAACCTATTTGTGACTACACACCTGAGTAAGAGTGTTACCTGAACTACCAGATCCCCCTTAGTGTCTTTCATGGGAAGTATCAGACTCTGGGAGGAGGTGCGTGCATGGGGAGTGGTGATTTCTCAGAGAGTTGAGTTGGTGAGTTTTTAAATTTTGCCCTTAGTGGACCAATGCGCCAAATGCACCTTTTTTCACCCTAAAATATCCTTGTTTGCCTCTAGGCAACCTGTTTTAATGATAGGAATCAACTCTAGACACCGCTGAGACCCCTGGGTAATTAGCCTCCCTGCTAATTGGAATGGGGACATTACCGACTAGTTTGTGCCAACAATCTCTGCTTTCATATCTTGCAACATCAAAGATGCAAACCCTCTTAAGGAATCACGTAATACAGACCACTTTCAGGGAAGAGGCTAATTGCCTCTGACCAGACATCGACAGCCACCACATTGGCTTTATTAGTTGATTTAGATTGTTGGTATTTTGAAAGGTGCCACATGAAGAAAATACAACTTTGGAGCACCACCAGGCAGTATCTTCAACCCCTTAAGTGCTGAGCTATTATATAAGGCTTCCTTGCTTCTGTCATGATGCCTACCCCCGGGGACCCAGACCAAGTCCAGCAACCCCGGAAGCAGGCATCAAGTTACCCCAAGCAAACCCAACAACCTCCGCTAGGGGCTATTTGGGTGCAGTCCTGGCGCCTATGGCACCAGGCTCATATGGAGAGTCAGTCCTGGCGCCTATGGCGCCAGGCTCATAAATTAAAACTTACCTGATGCAGACCATGCTGCAAACTTACCTGATGCAGACCATGCTGCAAGAGCTCCAAGCCAAACGCGGCTTGGAAGGGACTATTTTACCTAGGGACTATTTTTTTACTCGGGTGGGGCTGGGGAGAAATACTTACCTGGGACTACTTTGGAGGCTATTTAAACCACGCCCGAAGAGCAGCACATGCTTCGCGTTATTCTGCATCCAGCAGCGTAACGCTCACCGTGCCTGCAAGTCTGCATCCAGTCTTCTGCCACGCCCGCCTGGAGTTTGGAGCTCCTAGAAAAAGGGAGAAAGAAGAAGAAAAGGTTAGAACAAGAGCAATACCTTTGATCCTTACCTGAATTCCCGATCCATCGCGCCTTCGAGCTGGAAGAAAGAAGTTATTTTATGCGCGTCGCCTCGCCTGCTGCAGCGCCGCGCTGAACTCACCGGCCTTCGCAGCATCTTCACATTTCACTGCATCCTCCTGCATGTTACCGCCGCACTCCGGCACCTAAGGAGAAGACAAGAACAGCAAGGTGAGCCAAGGGAATACACAGAGGAATACCCCCCATAGACTTACCTGATTTTACCACCGGGGGTACTATTCTTCTTCACGGGTCAGCGCAGCTTCCACTGCATCCTAGCCGAACCCCTGCCCCTAAGGGGAAACAAAAGGACAGCAAGGTGAAACAAGGGACTAACAAGGGGAACCCTCCTCACCACAAAAGACTTAACTAATTTTACCGCCGGAGGCATTATTCCCCCGAGACTTCATACTTTCTCTCAGCGCCTGAATAAGGGAGAAAGCAACAGGTTACATATGGACATTATTTTATCGAACTGTGTTGGATAATACAAATCCATACCAGAACATTACCGGTTGCCATGAGGAACTCTTCAGTAGGGTCAAGCTGCAACCTGCAAGGAATCTGACAAGAGTGAAAGTCAGGCATTTTAACTCTTACGAACTACATTCTTACCCCGTCTTGGCGGGAATATCAGAGTCAATATTGTCCTGGAACTCACCAATTCCTTCGAGCCAGTGATGCAACTGGTTATCTACGCGCCCCTGCGCTCAATGCAGGATGGAGAGCTCATCTTTTCAAATCATCAGGTGAGACTATAAGAGGGAACATCCAAGGTGATCAGTGGGGAGAACAGCGGGGTGCAAGGATTTACGCTCAACTCCACGGGTGGTTAATTCCTTTTCTCCACTTGCAGAAGAATATTCCTACGGGCCAAGCGAAGGAAACTAGGTGGGCCAGTCCAGTCCGTCATCTCGGCCCTACGCGTCACATTGGTGGAGACCGCAGCAGTCCATTCCAGATCAACGCCTCAGTGGGAGCCAGGTGAGCGTAACAGCTTCGGAGACAGACGAACCCTACCACAGCTCTGCAAATTTCTGGAATGTATCCATACTCCCATAGCCAACTGGCATATAAAGCCCTGCCAAGCCTTGTCTACTCCCTGTAAAGTTCCCAGCCATAAGCAGGCCGATGAGTACTGCAGAGGGAGAGAGGTGTAAGGTTAGGACTGTGATAGCTCCTGAGGACTAGGGGTAATGAAGATTATCATACATAATTGTCCATAACCTCGTGTACAGAGAGCCCTCATTACAGAGCTCCAAGATCACTGTTGTTGCGAAGGGATCCCTCAAACAATAAAAAATTGGTACAACCCACCCTGTAGTACATAAGGAGTGACTATTCTTGCATAGTTATTGATGTCCTATGTGGAAAAGTGTTCGCTGTTATCAGGAAAACTCTTGGTAAACTTAGAAATCATATCACCCATGTGCGTGAGACAAGTCCCATTTCTTGGGCTACTTGTCGGTCAGTGAGGACCCTCTGGACAATCCCCCTGAACGTGGATCGCCCCAAATGGGATGTACTGCTGATCAAATGGCTGTGCGGTCGAAACAGGACACCCTCAAACTGAAATCAAAGTTCACACTAAAAAAACTACCTCATTTATTTTGCATTTTGTTTACTTTATTTGGTGTTTAATTCATAAATCAACTTAGTACTACCCATTGGATGCATTCCGCAGAATTATATGAAAAACATGCTTCATGCGTGGACTTCGTCCCCAGATGTGCTGCTTAGTACTAAGTCCAAGGACTCTATTAAATCAACAGAGATGTGCTTACTTATACTTCTTCATTTCGGATAGCATGATACACACCCAAAAAATCTCAGCTCAGTTAATAGAACCAATATAAACAAACAAGTATATAAAAAATAAAACTCAAAATAACAAGATTTATGCAATGAATCACAAACCAATACCTGGCACTCCTTGCCCACCGCATCGCCGCTCTCTGCCCCAACTTTCAGTGCTGTGCGGATGATACCCAGCTCATTTTCAGGCTACCCTCGGCCTCCTCCTCTCCTTCCTTCATCTTTGACTGTCTGTCTGCCATCCAGGAGTGGTGTACTGCCAATGACCTCTGCCTTAATGCCAGTTAGACTGAGATTCTACTCATCGGCACACCCACTCCCTCCTTCCCTGCAGTTCTCGGGCCGGCCTCTCTTGGCCCTCTTCCTGCTCCCACCTGCAAGGCTAAAAACCTCAGGGTCATCTTCGACTCCACACTCTCCTTCTCTCCTCACATCTCTGATGTCTCTAAGAAGTCACACTACAAGCTGCACCTCCTCAGAGGTATTCTTCCTTTCCTCTCCTTCCCCCAGAAGCTCACTGTCACCAGAGCCCTGGTTCTCTCTAGGCTGGACTATTGTAACAGCCTCTATCTAAATCTGCTTGCCTCTACTCTCCGCCCTCTGCAACTTATCCAGAACAGGACTGAAAGACTTGGCCTTGGCCTCAAGCCCAGGGATCGTATCTCTCCAGGACTGAAATCTCTGCACTGGCTCCCAGTGGCTGCGAGGATTAAGTTCAAAACCCTCTGCATTGTCCACAAGGCCTTCTGGGGCCTGGGGTCGAAATACCTTCAACTCTCTCTTCCTAAATATCTTCCTTCTCAAGCTCTTCGCTCATCCGCCTCCAACTCCCTCAGGGTCAGTTGCTTCTCCAAGAAACGAGTTGGGAGTAGATCTCTCTCTTCGGCAGGGGCCTCCCTCTGGAACAGCCTTCCTGCCTCCCTGAAACTTGAGAAGAACCATCTCTGGTTCCGGAAGCACCTCAAAACCTTCATCTTTGCTTCTGCTTTCTCTCCCCCTCTCCCCTGCTAAATTCTTGACAGAAACTGCACTGGTTACCTGGCCACTCTCACTGATCTCAGGCCCAGGCCCCGCCAGTTGCCCACCGGCACTACCTCCCTGGCAACCCCTGCACCTCAGGACTGTTTTCTGTATCCCTACAGTCCCTCTCCCAGCACTTATGTCTGCACTTACCTTGCACTTGCCACCAGCTGGCCCTTTATTTATTTATCTTATTTATTCTACTATCCCATGTACTGCTTTTTCCCTTCTCCCTTCCCCCTCGCACTTCCCTTTCCCCCTTCCCATGCACTTACGCAATCTGAATGACACCTGGCCTTGTAAGATCGTTGTCTGTCTTCCCTTAGTTCCTGCTCCCTTGCCTCGTCGCGCCTTGAAACACTTGTGTAAAGGCACGTTATAAATGCCATATCATATCATATCAAATTCAGTTTGCATTGTTAGAGCTAATCACAAGGGTGCATATTCTAAAAGCAATTAGCACATGCACATCGTTATTGACTTTTTCTTCAACAAGAACATTTCTCTCTGGAAAATCCTTTTTTTGGTGCAACATCCTATTTAACAAACGAAAGAGAAACCAAAAACATGGGAACATGCTTTTTCTTTTTTATAGAGAACCCCTTTCATTTTACATGACACCAACATCATGCTTATGTTAAGTTTCAGTTAAACCAAGGTTGCAATTAAAATGCTTAATTTGAGGATAACTATGTGATTTCAATATCACAAAATAAAGCCGCAGTTAATTTACTGACTCAGTTGCCCATTTACTTTACCCAGTATTAAAGTAGCATGTTTTGCTTCACCACCAACACTCCAAAACCCGTAGTTCTACTAGCACTATGTGCTAATCGCCCTTCAGACCTCGGAAGGGGTCATTATCGCTTGGTATAATGACCCTTTCCCAATTTATGGCCCTTGACTTCGCCTCAGCCATAACCTGGTGGGGATTCATTATGCCACGATTTTGAATTGAAAATGTGGATTGCCCCAGCCTGAACCATGGAATTCTTTGGGGGAACACTGACTTATAGAACCAAAACAAGAGCGATTGATATTAAAATTTAGAAAATGTAGCCCCTTGTAGCAGCAGGTGAGGATCTGAAAATCACAGCACCCTAAAACATACAGCTTCCTTCCTCAAGATAAAATGCAAAGCAAGGCTTTAAGTGGGTTAGGGCTAGCCAGACCTGGGTTTTGCCAGAATTAGCCCCGGTTCTCCACTTAGCAGCAGCAGCCACAGAGCCTGACCTGATTTTCCCAGAACATCATGCTGTCTTCACACAGTCTTCGGAACGCCACCATCATTGGGCTTAAACTTTAGAAGCCAGACGCCAGATCCGGAGAGGCACTGCTTAAGCAGTGCCTCATCCCAGCAAGCTTCTGAGTGCACCAGGTAAGCCCAAGCATCTTTGCTGGGTTCCCTGTGCACCCCCCCGCATTTTCGAAAATCGCGCCTGCAACGCGAGCGCTCTTCATAATTTTGAAGAAGCTGTTTAAATTGCATGATGCACTGAATGCAGCATCAGTGCACCATCTATGCCTGCCAGCTCTCCCTCTCCACCATTACAGCTCACAAGGAGCCGATCAATCAAAGATGGCCGCCCTGGCCTCGGCCTGACTGCCTGACTCCCTACCAAGAACCTGCCTGCAACCGGATTGGCTGGCCTGGCGCCTTAGCCAATCCCTGATCACCGGCAGGCGAAGCCGGCCCACATGCACCAAGGCCCACTGTTACAAGGCCAGCAACAGTTTGGTTCCTGTTTGTGCCTGTATCTGCCGTCAGCCAGACCCCCCACCTGCCACGTACAAGGTAACCCAAGTACCTATAGCCATGACTTTGCCACACATAGCGGTCTCACAAATGCTCTTAAAATATTAAGCTTGCCTTTTTTAAACAGACTATTTAATGCTGTTACTACAAGTAAAAATCAACACTAGGCTGCCTCTCAGCTACTGGATCTAAAACCACCTAAGTAGCATGTGCCTCTCTACTGCATATCACCTGTAGGCCTGATTGCTAAAATCGAATTTAGGTGCCCCACTGCCTATGCACCCTTCTTGTGACCTATGGTTTTGTGCCTGATTGCTAAAATAGAATTTAGGTGCCCCACTGCCTATGCACCCTGCTTGTGACCTATGGTTTTTGTGCCTGATTGCTCAAATCGAATTTAGGTGCCCCACTGCCTATGCACCCTGCTTGTGACCTATGGTTTTTGTGCCTGATTGCTAAAATCGAATTTAGGTGCCCCACTGCCTATGCACCCTGCTTGTGACCTATGGTTTTTGTGCCTGATTGCTTAAATCGGATTTAAGTGACCCATTGCCTGTGACCCATTGCCTGTGCACCCTGCTAGCAACACAGGCGTTGTCTGCCTGCACTGGACTATTGTACCCAGCCCATGTGCCTAAATAGCTCATCGAACTATATCACTGACTACTCAGCCCCTACCAATATAATGCTGGTGCTCCTTACCATTATCATGTTCCCCTATTGTTTAGTCCCCAATGCTACACCATGCACAAGAGGTCATCTCATCAAGGTTGGCGAAGGACTAGTTAGACCAGGCTGTCCACGCCACTTCCCCATCCCCTGCCCCACCCCTTTCCTCCCCACACACCCCCCTTTCCCCATACCATCCCCTCAGACCCACATTACACCCACCACCATTAAAAATGGAGCAACCTCAGACCACCCGTGTCTTAGTCCCAACCCGTCCATATACAATCACACCATACCTATCAGCATTCATGATACGACCACACCCATCCTGGGTAATGAAAGACTCAATAGACTCATGTCTAGAACTAAAATGCCCCTACTACCCACCCCACTCACCACCACACCCAATACACCAACCAAACTAAACACCACACCCATTAATCTCCATCACAAAAGCCTCCACAACGCACCACTCAAACACCTATCCAATAACAAAACCACTGATTCTTCCACCATTTTAGATAACACACCACCCCCTGGCCCCTCCTCCACCCTCAAAACCGCACTCATCAATGCCCGCTCATTAGGTGCCCATGCCATAGACATCCATGACCTTATTGAGGACCAACACCTTGACATGCTGGTGGTCACTGAAACCTGGCTCCATCCAGCAGCAGGACCATCTCTAGCCCTTGCTATTCCCCCAGGATTCAGTATCTTTAGAACAGACAGGTCAAACACCCAAGGAGGTGGAGTTGCCATAATAGCCAAAACCACTCTGGAAATCAGAGCTAGCCCAATAGAACAGATACAAGGCTATGAACTCCTTCTAGTGAAGTACACCTCCAACCCCAAAACTACTACCAACTTACTAGTGGTATACAGATCACCCAACAAAAATACACACCCTGACTTGGACATACCGCTACTCCTAACGCCCCTCATCAAGCCTAAAACTAAATGCATAGTCCTCAGTGACTTTAACCTAGAATACGATGGCCCCCTGGACTCAGAAGCTTCTACATTCTATACAGCCATGTCAGAAATGCACTTCGTACAACTGATAGATAAACCCACCCACTCAAAAGGAAGAACCCTAGACTGGCTTCTCATGCTCAACTCTCTAATCACCATTGACTCCATCCTCCCAGTCAATTGGTCAGACCACTATGTAATTAACTTCACCATAGATAATGCCAGTACAGAGCACATCACCCCTAAAAAACCAGAAGCATTCGAAACTAGAAATATCAAAAAACTCTCCTCCGACAAACTCACTTCAGTCCTGAGTGCTGCCCTTGCCCTTACGGTTCCAGGCACTAACAACCCTTCCTATCTAGCTGAACAATACCAACAATGCCTTACCCAAACTATTGACCTACTTGCTCCCATCACCACCAAAACCCGTAGACCTGAAAAACGTTCCTGTTTTTGGTTTAATGAGGAACTTGTAGCCTTAAGACGCACAAAAAGATCTCTTGAACACCTCCATAAGAAAAATAATACCCCAGAATTGGCACTAGCCTTTGCTGAAGCTAACAAAATATATAAATCAGCTATAATCTCTCAAAAAGCCAATGCCTTCAACCTCCGCATTACTAATGCGTCCTCCGACAGCAAAGAACTGTTTACCATCCTTAGAGAGCTCGAAAACCCCTGTCAAACTTCAGCACCTTCTAACGCTAGCAAAGACTGGTGCACCACTATACAAAACGCACTCTCATCTAAAATTCTCCTACTACAAAGCAAAATTGATAATAAAAAAACACTCCTAGCTGACAAAACTCCACCCACTATATCAATGACTGCATTAAATGCCACTATAGGCCCCCCATTTCAATTTACACCAGTGTCTAACAAAGAAGTATTTGAGACCATAATGAAACTCAAAGCTTCCAACTGTAAAGAAGACCAATTCCCCTCCCATCTAGTAAAACTCTGTGCCCCCACCCTCACACCCATAATTACCGAATTCATCAATGCCTCTTTCCTCACAAACACAGTCCCAACCAGTATCAAAAAAGCTTGGGTGACACCACTCCTAAAAAACCCATCCCTGGACCCCTCAATGCCCACTAATTACCGACCTATTACAACGGTCCCATTTCTCCTAAAAATAATTGACAAAATAGCCTATTTCCAAATTCAGAACCATTTGGAACAACATCAACTATTAGGAGACCGCCAGTCAGGATTCCGCCCCAACCATAGTACAGAGACAGCCCTCCTTGATCTGAAGATCCAAATGGATGCCACTAAAGAAGCAGGCAAACTCTGTCTGCTGATGCTCCTGGACCTCTCAGCGGCCTTCGATCTGGTCGACCACGACAAACTCTGCAACACTCTAGCAAACAACTTCAACCTAGCTCAGAGCGCTACCAACTGGATCAAATCATTCTTGGCTGATAGGACCTCCAGAGTGTCTATCGGCAAAGAATCAGCAGACCCAGTGCCTGTCCCAGCAGGTGTGCCGCAAGGCTCTTGCCTATCACCCACACTGTATAATGCCTACACTAAGCTATTATTTGCAGCTTTGGATGCCATGGGTGTCATCTATACTAACTTCGCCGATGACACCCAAATCCTCATTCCTCTCTCAGGCAGTCATGAACAAGACTCCCTCCTGGTTAACCAAATCTACTCACTCATCCAAAACTGGATGGCCAATAACAGCCTTTGTCTCAATGACGATAAAACGGAGCTCCTCATACTAGGCTCCTCCAGCAAAATCAACATCCTTGAGCCCGCCTTCAAATCATTCACCATCGATGGAACCACAATCCCTGTTCTTAAACAAGTCAAGACCCTTGGCGTCTACTTAGACGCAACACTATCCATGTCCAAACAAGTAAACACATTAGCCTCGTCCACCTCCTACACCTCCAAACTCATCTCCCTCAGCCGTAAATTCCTCTCAGCCAAAAATTGTGTTACTCTAGCCAGAGCACTCATACTGTCTAAGCTAGACTATTGTAATATCCTTTTCCTGGGCACGTCCAAAGCTTACTTAGCCAAACTCCAACTCATGCAGAACAAAGCCCTCAGAGCAGCCTTAGGCATCAAAAAATCTGAACATATCTCCAACACCAGAAGAGACCACCACTGGCTCCCCATCCAAGCCAGAATTCTATTTAAAACCCTGAGCATCACCCACAAATGCAGGGCTAACAAAGCACCCAACTACCTCAACAATACAGTCACGATGAAGCCCCAGACTAGACTTCTCAGGTCCAACAAAAACGCATACCTCGAAACCCCCAGATACAAAAGAGAGAAAGCAGGGGGTAGTAGCTTCAAAACACTGGCACCTAGACACTGGAATGCACTACCTACCCACATTATGAACGAAACCTCCTTCCCTAAATTCAAAAGCTTCCTGAAGACTTGGCTCTTCAATAAGTTCTAACTGAACTAGAGCACTAATCCGCTCCAATTAACTGTACATATCTGACTGCTTTGCATTTTGCTGTATATTCTTGACTGCCTCGCATATTATTGTATATTACTGACTGCTATTCCTGTGTTTTCCTCTGTGTACTTTCTAAGATTGCATTCCCCCATTGTCTGTAACTACGCCGTGATACCCCTGGGTCTGGGCGTATAACAAATGTAATAAATAAATAAATAAACTTAAAGTGTGCTCTGATATGTATTGGGCAGAACAACAGTGGGTGCTGAGGTCAGTCTGGGCTAAACATATGTGCTGGTGTTTTCACTGCAAGCTACAGTTTTGTTTTTGATGCCATTATGTTGTACAGGTTTCTGGTGTATTATTCAATCAGCCTCGTTTTCATCTTACACATTATTTAAAATATAGTGAAAAACATTATTTAAAATATAGTGAAAAGATCCCAATTGTTTTGCAACTCAGCAGGCGGGAGGCAGAGAAAATAGGCAACAAAAAAAGAAAGGCGGGTACAAAAAATTATTCCTAAAACTTTGAACAAGCTATTGCCTTTATATTTTTGAAAGACACAACTCCAGTCAGTACTTTAATGGATAGGTTCCTTCCTTGATGGTGCTACAACAAGTCAAGTCTTTAGATTTATTTTATTTTATTTTTGGACTTGTAGAGCGCACTGCAGCCCACAGGCATGGAGGCGCTATCAGGGATACTTAAGAAGGCTTGCTTGAGGGTCACAATAAGCAGCCCAAGAAAAAAAACTTGAAGGCAGTTGCTTGGACGGTTACATTACAGAGACAACAGTATTTTACATTGCATAGTGTGACATATTTGGTGAGGAAGCATATGTCAAAGATCGCACATAGTATAAGCCCTCTAGAAAAAGAGCCTAGTTTTTAAAGCCTTGAGGAAGGCAGCATGAGATTTGATTGCTCTGATCTGGTTCGGGAGGTTGTTCCAGAGCGTAGCAGCCATTGTTGAGAAGCTCGAGCCCCCAGAATGCACTCTCCGCGTGTGAGGAACCATGATGCGGTTTGCGTAGGCAGACCTGGAGGGTCTGGAGACTGTTTGTTTGGATATCCTTTGTGCTAGATACGTGGGTGCGAGACCATGAAGACATTTGAGTGTTAAAGCAAGTGTTTTGAGGACAACCCTTTCTTTGATAGGTAGCCAGTGTACCTGCCTCCTGACCACTGAGATGTGATCCCTACGTGATATGTCTGTTGCGGCCCTTAAGGCATTGTTCTGGGCTATCTGGAGTTTAGTCAGGTTTCTTTGGGAGGTTCCAATAAAGAGGGCATTGCAATAGTCCAGTCTGGAGCCAATGATGGCTCTGACTATGGTAATGCAATTTTGTTGGGTCAGGAATGGCCTGACAGCATTGATCAGTTTGGAGTAATACGCTGCAGAGGAAGCGATAGCATTGACCTGCCTGTCCATGGTCAGGCTTGGCTCGAGGTATACGCCCAATGTCTTAATGGTTTGTGATACTGTGATGGAGATGTTGTCTATAGTGAAGGCGTGATACTCCTTGGTGAGTTTGCTCAGTGTGAAAGGGGAACCAATCAGCAGGAGTTCATTTTTTCACAATTTAGACAGAGCCAGTTGTCTGCCATCTATGATTGAATGGTGGAATAGATGAGGTTGAGGGTGTCGGTGTCAGTATCAGTAAGATAATCCCCTGAGAGAGGTATGAGCACCTGGGTTTCATCTGCATAGTTGGTATATGAGATGCCTAGTGAGTCCAGAATACGGAACAGGGGTCTGGTGAAGAGTTTGTATAGGGTAGAGGCAATGCAAGAGCCCTGAGGGACTCCACATTTGATAAGACTAGGGATGGCATTAGAGGATTCCGTGAAGACCTTCATTACTCTCGCCTGAAGGAATGAGTTGATCCATTCACATGCCCTAGGGGAGAAGTTTGCAGTGGTCGTGAGATGGTGGCATAGGGTTTTCTGCTCTACCAAGTCAAAGGCCGCAGAGAGGTCTAGGAGCAGAAGGAGCGCAGGTTTGCCTGCATCTCTCAGGTCATCTATTTGATTTTTTAGGTCAAGCAGAGCCGTTTCAGTGGTATTATGAGGACGGAAGCCGGACTGGCGCAGACCAAGAAGGTGGTTATCCTCAATATATTTTTGAACTTGCAGGTAAGCTGCTTTGTCCAAGATCTTTAAGAGGATAGGGACTGTGGCATTGGGTCTGTAGTTGCCAGGTATCAAAGGGTCAAGAGAGTAGTAATGGTCGGACTCAGGCTTCTTTGAGGGAACTGGGTACATTAGATTTTCCTTTCAACTGATAGTCGAAGTGTGGAGATGTGGGATTGTTCGGAATGGATTGATAGAGCATTGTTGATGTCCATAAAACACATAATGAAGGTGTTGAAATCCTGGAAGAAGCCACATTGCGAGAACTGGGTGTTGGATATGCGGACGCTCTCTTGGTATGAGAAGACTCAGGCAGTTCGACAACATCGGGAAACTGAGTACGAGGAGAGATGGGGGCCATTCAGGGATTTATTTGGATGAGGTGTAGGCTTTGGTTTATTTTGTGGATATTGAGGTTGGGGATTGGTAGGGGTGTATGTTTTGTCCTTTTTTTTTGTGTTTTGTGTTATCACGTCTTGCCATGAGATAGGAGGGTGGGGATGTTTTTGGATTTTGTTTGGAATAGCTGTTACTTTAGTAGTAATTTGCATTTTGTTGCACTGATGTATATGGAGTAATCTTTTGCTTGTTTCCATTCTGTTGTTACTCAGTTGTATTATGTTTTGTATAATTATTAAATGATTAAAAAAAAGCAGTAACAAAAGGAGCGAGGGCTGGAGCACAATCTTTGATGATGTGAGCTGGGCAGGCGTCCCCCTTACAGTTAGAGGGCTTAATGGACTTTATGAGGGCAGTGACTTCTGATTCGCTCATGGGGGACAATTCAAATTTGGGTACCTAGTTAGAAGTGGTACATGAAGGGGGTGCCGTGTGGGCAGCTAGTAATGAGGAGACAGCTTCTTGATGGGCTGGAATTTTTGTGTGCAATGAGTCAAGTTTGTCAAGCATAGCTTCTTGAATTTGGTTACACCAGCCCCACCTTCCACCATCTTTGACAATGGTGGAAGGTGGGGCTGAGGGGGACTCAAGTTCCCTGAAAATAGCAAAGATTTCCTTTGTCCCAGAGTTTTCATTATTAATCCTTGTGTTATAGGATTCAGCTTTGGCATGTGTGATAGCTGTTTTGCATTCTCTCGCAATGGTCTTGAAGGCAGTTTTGTTGGGTTCAGTAGGGTTTCTTTTCCATGTGGCAAGTGATACCCTTTTATTGGAGCGAAGATCCATGAGTGCTTGGGAGAACCAAGCATTAGAATGCTTAGCTTTCTTAGCTTTTTTGGCCGTCAGGGGGCGATGGTATCTACTGCAGTGGTTATGACCTCGGTGAAAGTGTTAGCTAGTAGTACAGGATCATTGGGGAATGGTGGTTGCAGAGCTGGAACAAGAAGGTGTGGAAGTAGGGTATCTTTCGTTAGCTTCTTGGAGCTCCTTGACAGTGCGGCGGGGAGGATGATGGGTTTTGATGGTTCTGTAGAGATGTCAATGTGAACGTTAATACAGAAATGGTCTGACCAGGGGATGGGGGATATGGTAGAACTGAGAATGGGTCAATTGTGTTGCGCAACCCAGTCAAGGGTACGCCCTTTATTGTGAGTATGCTTGGTGATGGTTTGGACAAATCCTAGAATGGTCAGTCCTTTTTGTAGGGTGACAGCATTAGTATCTTGGGGGTCGTCAAGCCCTGGATTGAAGTCACCCAATACTACTACTTTGGTAGTTCTTTTCAGGTTGTGGGATAGTGAGTGGATAAGTGTTTCTTGGAAGTCGGTAGGAGGGCCTGGGGGGCGATACACAAGGTGAAAGGCGAAGGTGGAGTTGGGTGATGTTTTGAGTTTGATGAAGAGGTATTCAGCGTTGTGCCCTAATTCACCCTGAATTCTTCTGATGTCAAGCCTGTCCTTAGCTATGATGACCACACCTCCCCCTCTTTGTCCTATCTGATCCTGCCTAAATATGGAGTAACCAGAAGGGACGGCCAGCGAGAGTGCAGGTCCGGAGGTGTCTTGTAGCCAGGTCTCACAGACAAAGAGAATGTCGAGATTATCTCTGGGGTTGAGATCATGTATATCAAGCATGTGCGCTGGGATAGAGCGGGCATTCACCAGGGTGCAAGTAAGGAGTTTGGAGGAGGGGCTACAGGGTTTGGGTTGAGTGGGTGGAGTAGGCCTTTGGTTGGTGGTCATGGCAGATTCAGATTTTCTTAGCAAGGTCGTGTGGGGAACATTGACCAGCGTAACAACATCACTAGCATTGCCTAACATAGCAGTGGGGGCATCATTGACCAGCAGGGCAATGGGGGCATCATTGACCAGCGTAACAACATTAGCATCATTGACCAGCAGGGCAGTGGGGGCATCATTGACCAGCATGGCAGTAGGGGCATCATTGAACAGCGTAACAGCATTATCAGCATTGCCAAACAGAACAGTGGGGGCATCATTGACCAGCATAATAACATCATCTTGGCCCAACGTATCATTCGAGATAGATATTACATTTGTGCGGATAGAACTTACATGTTGTGCTGAAGAAAGTGCATCAGCACGTGCATCAAAGGGGTTTGAGAGTCCTTTCTTGCTGATTGTTGCGATGTGCATCCAGGGCTGAGATGTGGAAGAGTCATGAGTGGGCTTTCTCCGAGTATGGGGGTCCATATCAGGGCAGTTTATGGCCTCATGGTGCGGTAGGGCTGCATGTTCTGGGGGCGTAGAGTGTGATTTGCGGGAGCGATCCGCTGTAGTGGTAGGAGGGTAGGCTGACTTGATGGCACTCAGCGCAGCTGTGTGAGCTAGGCAGTATTGATAGTGGTGGAGCTTATGGGCTGCGTGTGAGCTGTCTCCGGCATCAGAGTGGAGCTTTGTGATGACGCTGCCAGTGAGCACGCTTGCGGGGCGGTGTGTGCGGCTTTGGACTGCATACCTTGTACACAGGCGACCGTTCCGCAGAGTGACACTGGGCTGGTAGGTGCAAGAGTGCCGAGTGGCAGTGCGCAATCGAAAGACCTCAGATCTATGTCTGAGGTTGGGTGCGAGAGCAATAACAGCTAGGATGCGGCTTTTCCTTCAAGGTAGGCATGGATTCCTGTGTCCAGCAGCGGAGAGCAGCGGAGAGCTGCAGAGAGGGGAGACGCCTTTTCTGACCTGGTGAGGGTCTGAGAAGTTTGTGGCTCCAATGATATTTGACGGGGAGGAGGGGTGGTGATGGCAGCAGCGGTCTGGTGATTCATGATAGCGTTACACTGCTTAAATAGTACGTTTATTCAGTGCTCTTTTAAAGACAGGTGGGTTGAGTGGCATTCAGATGCGTATGTGGTTTAAAGACCTGTCCTACGAGGAAAACCTGATAGTATTTATTTCACCCCAGGTTTCTTGTAGGTAAATTTGGTTTGCAATGTCATCAGGGTTTTGTCTGATGGAAGGTGCTGGTTGGGAGTGCATCAAGGAATGTACATTTCCAAAAGTGTTTGGAATGGTTTACTTCCAAATATCCACATGTATGCTTGCTGGAACCCCTATAAGAGTTCTCGTCTCACTTAATGCACTAATTCAACACTTTGCTAAATCCAGAAAAGACTGGGAGGAGGAAATATATGTGACAATATCAGAAAAGGGAGGGGGTATCTTTAGGAGTGCCTACAAGATCCATCACTACCATGCAAACTTCCTTCACTCAACAGTATCTTACTGACAGCCTATTGGTCATCACAAAAGGTCTACTCGTTTCACCTAAAGGAAAACAGCAATTGCTGGAGGTGTGGTGAGTCTTTAACAAACCGGGCACATATGGGAAAAAATCTGTAAGAAAAAAAGGTGGCAGAAAGAAATTCTAAAGGGCCATCAATTTCTACAGCCATAGAGTTGGCGCTCACAGTGGGCACGACAGTACTGAAAAGCTTGTCAAAACCCTGAAGCTTAGACAGAAACAGGAACATGTAGATTATGAAAGCTCTTATGGTGGCAAAACAAAAATAGCAGTGTGGCTTTCACTTCCAAATCGCGTCATGGGGCAGAGGCCTGACGCATCCGGCAAGTTTCAAAAGAACGTCCTACAAGGAGCAACATTGGGCGGGCACTTTGCAACGGATTTGTACCCCAGTTATGGACATCTATGAATACATGTGATTTTACGTTGTACTGTTACTGTAAGACTAACATAAAGAAACTTTTAATGGTAAAATAAATCTATGACTTCCAGCTGTGGTGCCGCAGAAGTTTTTTTTTCTCCATTTGCTGATCGTATTTCATTTTCTTGAAGATCTCCTAAAGTCCTTCCCACCTTTTACAGCCTTGCGTTGACAAATCCGAAACGGCTGGGAGCCCAAGGTCTGCTCTGAGATGCTTTCTGTCAATTCTTTAAAACTATAAGAAGGAAATAGGAGCACACTTTCTTTTTACACGTTTTAATTGCTGTTTTATAGAGGGCCACCATGCAAAATGACCCTCTTCGAGTCTTTCGGGGAAAGGAGGGGAGAGGAAAAGGAGAGGCGGAATTGCACAAGGATGTATAGGGCGATAAAAGGTTTGCAGAAATGTAATCCACTCAAAGCTTTGTCACTTTGTCCTGTGGGGGCCAAAAGTGAGAGTCGAAAAGGTTTGTAAAACTTACCTTACTGTTTCGTTTTGTGAATGGAGTGGATATTGCACATGTGTAAATTACACAACTAGAACATGTCTAAGTGCTGATTCGTGCCAATGTATTTAAAAAAAAACTATTCAATCAATGCACGAAACTAAAGTTACACATGGTAAAATAATGAATTGGAGTTCAGAATAGGGCAGCGCCCACTAGGTGAATTACTGAGGAGGAGGGAAGGAGAGCAGGCGGCATTGGAAAAGAGAGGGAAAGCTGCAAGGTAGGTGCAGCACTCGGATGCAGAAGAGAATGACACAGCAAACAGGATATTTTAGTTTGCCCATGCTTATCATTTGATGAATCCAAGAGAGACAGAAGGCTATTGAAGAATAACACTTGAGCTTATGGCTGTGTCATTGAACTATACAACTAAGTGATGCGTATATTTAAAACATTTAAATTGGGGGATATCATGTTCTATTATTAAAGTTAATAGAAATGTTAGCATGATCCCAATAAAATTATATACCTGAAAATGTCCCAGCCATAATATCCTACGCTTTACAAAATGACATGAAAGTATAACATTTTTGTATGTTGCTGCTAAATTGACAGTCACAACTGTCAGGTATGGAATTGTGCACACTTTTTCCTTTGTGACACTAATAAAAATATGTGGATGGATAAGACATGTATAAGGAAAAAAAAGTAATCAGTGTACCTAGTGGTGGATTAGCGAATAACCGTGCAGTGCAAATGTATTTGTGTGCATTCGCCAGCACATTTTATTTATTTATTTATTTATATTTATATAGCGCGCAAGTAACCCATGGGCATTGAGGCGCTGTTACTTGCAAGAGCTTAGTTACAGGCATAGAGTCATTCAGTGGTACATTATGAATTGGACAAAGCATAGAGCTGACATTTTGGTTGGTGCAGTTGGTCATTACAGTACAGTTTA
This sequence comes from Ambystoma mexicanum, assembly GCF_040938575.1. Lineage (NCBI taxonomy): Eukaryota > Metazoa > Chordata > Amphibia > Caudata > Ambystomatidae > Ambystoma > Ambystoma mexicanum. The sequence continues at coordinate 437,811,580 of NC_090937.1, forward strand.
TGCATTAGGAACATATGAGATGTATTCGACTGGTGCGAGGCGTATTATGTGAATAAGAATGGTTTTCATGGTTTTGCGGAAGGTGCTGAGAGAGGCCTCACCTCGGATTGTGGGGGGTAGGGCGTTCCAGTGAGTGGGTGCGAGATATGGGAAGCTGCACATAATGCAGCGGTACTCACGTCATGTGTTGCCCGGGGGTGTATAGTTGCACATGCATTGTTTGCACTGTGCAATTTGTGCCAGATTAGCAATGGCTAACTATAGAGCTCAGGGGTCATCATAGCGCGGTTGTTACTTTGAGAGTCATTACTGTTGTCCCCACAGCATGAATTCCGTGGCGAAGCATTTGCCCACGGCAACAGTCTTGTGTTGTGTTTTCTTTTCCATGGTTAGCACACACATACACATGCTGGTCTAGGAAGGAAAGATGGGTGCTCATGCTTCTGACCTGCTTGCTTAGCTGACGTCTGCTTCTCTTTTTACACAGGGAGGTGACCCCGGCTGCCCTTTTTCGGGGTTGCTATATATGTTTGAAAGTAAGGTGCTGTTCTCTCCAGAGGTGGCCTCTACCTCTCGCCAGCTTTGTGGTGCATGGTTACCTGCGCGGCTTCGTCTAACGCTGGGGATTGCAAACTCCTGCTCTCCAGATGTTTTGGGCTACGACTCCGCATCACCATCGACCATGCTGAATAGGGCTAATGGAAGTTGTAGTCCAAAACATCTGGGGACCCAAAGGTTGCAGACTCATACGCTAGTGTGAAGTCTGCTTAGTGTATAGTAAGGTGAGCCACTACCAAATGGAAGGGTCTTCGTTTGCATGCTGTAACTTCCCAAACATGCACTCTTACACATGTAGAAAGACATGTAATCCGGAGTTTGCCTTCAGTAGTTAACACATTAGTGTTCTGGCAAAATAAATGCGCAGGTCATAGCATTCAAATATTTTGGGTCGGTAGAGTGGACGTGGGGTCGCTTCAGCAGCCGTTATAAAGTGATGTTTACGTTATAAAGTGATGTTTATATGCAAGATTCGAAAGGGCCTCCTGATGACAGAAAATATGGTCAGAAGTCATAGATTATTATGGAAATGGAAGCTTACAGTAGAAATGGGTGCATATTCAGCTCAACAGCGTAACAAAAAAAATTAGAATTATAGGCCCGATTAACAAACAAAAGCGTCTTTTTTTTGTTGTACAAGTTAGTAATGTGCACCCAAGTGCGCAACTGTTAAAAAGGTGTGCAGAGGTGTGCATTTTCTCACAAAAGTACATCCCGTGTTCACAAATGCAGAAGAGGAAGGGCATTGAAATGCTGTAAAAAAAAAAAACATGCTTCGCGATGAACAATGTACGTTATGTTATGCTATGCTATGTTATGTTATGTTATGTTATAGGACATTGGTACTGTGCACTATCAGCACCACACCCTGCTGCCATGCAAGCATTTACATCCCACATACAGGGAAGTAAAGGCATTTTCTTTGTTTTTACATTTCATAATAATAATTTGGGGTTTTTAGATAGAGCTTCAAGTCATATTCCTACCACTTTTAAGCGATTTAAAATGTTTTAATATTAACCAATTTATTTGTCTTCGGTTTATCTACCTCATAAGAAAGAAGGGCTTACTCTTCCCTGTGGGGGATTCAAATTTACCAAGCGCAGGCTTGCTCCATGCCAGAGATGCGCTTACCCTACAATCTAGACCTCCAGTTAATGAAAGGACCATTAAATCATGTCTGATGAAACGAGCTTGCAGCAATATCAAGAATCAGTTTCAGTTCTTCGATTAGCCACTCAGGAGAGGAAGTCTTCAAATTCTAATCCTAAAAATGTGATAGTGAGTTCTTGATTTTCGGAAATTAACATACTTCCACTCTTAAAATATTAGGAGTAAACGACTTCCATGACGATACAATTGAAGTTATTCGGTTAGTGAAAATACACAAGTAGAGCATTCCTGACATCTGTTTTTCAAGCCTGAGAATTAAATGGAAGACACATGTGAGCGGAGGATTGGCCAGATCAAAATCCAATGGCGAAGACATGGCCTCACTGCATACATCTCTACCAGAGGTCTCCTGAGTGCTGCATACTCTACCAATTGGTCAAAAAGAGAGACCTTCCTAAAACATGTTCAGAACACATATATGCATTCAATGATGAATGGCTCCAACTGATGATTCAAAGTAATGTAATAAATATTGTGAGAAAGCGAGGAAAACAGATAACAAGTGTGATGCCAAAGCATTTCGGACATTTAGTCCATCATCAGGGCAGAATCTACATAACAGAGACAGAAAAATAGAAATAATGAGAAAACATGAGGAAAATTATAAATTATGAGAAAAAAACGAAAAGCAATTCATCATCATAAAATGCAGACATCATGTGCAACTCCTAACATATATATCCAACAGAATACACTTTGTAGGTGGTACCCAAAACATACATGTTCCACTCATGCACAGTATAGACATGGAATCAACACCATCAAATCGGGACCAACACCCCATGTAAAAAAAAAGATGAAAGAAACAGGTACCAACAAGCGTAAACAACACCTCGCTTGCTCACTTACTCAAGGTACAGCATACTGAGCACCAACTGTACTGTCGAAAGATAATGAAGAAAAAAAATAAAATCAAGAATGATTGAAATTACCTAGAGTGGTGGATTAAATGCATTAATAACAGCTATATTTTTTATAGCTCCTTTTCACCTCTTTTGTACACATCAGAGGGTAAAGTATACAAAATCATAGGCTCATGGATGTACCTGGGTACTAATGGCAGGAAGTATACACCACGTGCCCCAGCCGAAAAACAGAGCACAGTGCAACTTGAGCATTTTAAAGCCGATAAGAAGTCTATTTGTGTGGGTGAATAGAGTAGCATGATGACGTCATGACGCTAGACGTAGCATTGCTCAAAGCGTGCCACGGCCGAACAAATAAAATTATAAAAAAGGGGAGTATAGCTGTGACAAATAAAGTTATAAAAAATACAAGAGTGTCAGAGAGAATAGTAGAAAAAGTATGCATGGTCCCTAATGTGCGTAGAGTAACAATACAATAATATAAAGAAAACATATGTGAACACAGCATCTTTGATATGCAAGAAAAGAAGGTACCCAAAACCTATACAGATTTGGAAACCTCATATTTGAATAATAGTTTAAATAATTAATTAATTAATAATTAATTGTTGAATAAATAAAGGACTAAGCTCTACAATTTAAGGAGTATGTCAATTATATAGACAAACACAAGTTGCTGTGATCCATAAGATAACTGATGGGTCAGAAATGTGAGGCAGATAACTTGATAAAGGTTTTTCACAAGTAGCCATTTTATTAAATTATAAGGGTATGACTAATGCCTTGCTTACCCCAACCTAACGAGGATTTCCCTGCCTGTATAACTAAGACTAAAGGAAGACAATATAACCTCAAAACGGTATCTGTCCCTCACAATTATACATAAAACAAAATCATAGAGGTATGGCTGTCAAAACTCAACTAAATAACAGTGATACTCAAACACAAACCTTATAACCAAGTATTCTTGTAACCAGGGTCAGATCCCCTTACCCAGGATTATTGCAGGATTTTCCAAATTAATGTTCCAATTTAGTAAAGTTCTTTTCAGTTATCTAGTTCTGCTTCAAGGGCAATGCAAAGTTCCTTTCAATAACCAGGTTCAGCTTCTAACACAAAATTCCTTTACTCCATATGTTTTTCACTTGGTACTTGGCTTGTCTTATTGTTAAACCAAAGTTCATCACACTTCAAAGTAATTCCTCTTTGAAGAACAACTACTTTCTAATTTTTTCTTCATTAACAACAATTTTTTGTCAGGATGGTTTTACCACAGTTCTTTATTAACACATTAGTGGACATGTCACTTTCTTTCCACCACAACCCTTAACCACAATGCAATACTTCTTCCTGGTCCACTAACCTTCCAGGACTACCACTATCCCTTTCCTGGTATACTCGCCTGCCAGGAAAATACTCCTACCACTACTACAAGTGCTCTGTGGTGAGGCTTGCTTTACCTTTAGAAAAGTCTTTCACTTTCAACAACATTGAGATCCACAACATTTTCCTTTAGGATACAACACCTACTGCTGCTGTTTGTTCCACTGATCTGTTTGCCACGTGCAATGCAGGTTACACTCACCTCCCCCTTGATACTTTCTACAAGGAGTGCTTCCCTCCTTCCACCTTTTAGTTCCTACTACCACACAATTTAACAGCTGGTTATGTCTTGTTTTCCTGTTTCTCTCTTGAAGACAGCTGTTTCCCTATTATCTACAATTGCCCCTGTTTGGCTTAGGCAATGCTGGTTGTCATCTTCTCCTTCAAATAGCCTCTGTTTTGGTAGACTATTAGGGAAATGGTGTCCTCTTGTATTTCAAATTGACGTTCTTTGGCTTAGGCAATATTTATTGTTCTCTTGCTCATAAATTGCCTCCTTTTGGCTTTGGCAATGATTGGTTAGAATATTGGTATAATCTTGCCCCTTCTTTACTTTGGCAATGGGGATTAATGTTTCTGTTCTTTATTGCCCCCTCTGTACTTTGGTAATGATTGTTACAAACGTTCACTTCTTGGTTTCTCGCAATACCATTATCACACGCATATTGCTTTCTGTCATTATTTTGGAATTGCAAATACTTGCAAACAGCCTACAGTCTTCTGCTGGGTCACCTAACAAAGGCCAACTCATTGGTCTCTTTGTGCGTCTGTTCGACCTGCTGTGGCTGCTGTTTCTGCTTTTTCTGTCGGTTCCTGAGCTTCCAACAGTTCTGGTCGCACTCCATTAGCACGCACCTTTTGAAAAGGGAGCCTATAGTGCTACTTACACACTCTGGTGCTCACCAGCCACCAAAATAGAGCACAGCACAAGGAGAGTTTCTCTCTCCCACGGGACAGTCTGTCAAAATGCTGCTTCCTGCTGTCTGACATCTGCACTTCAGTTCTCTGTCTCTTACTACTCTCTCAGTACGACAATCGGTTACAGCGGCAGTCCTGGTGTCTTCATTTCTCAGCTTCTGCAACTGCCACTGGCAACTTCTTTTACTGCTTCTAATGGCCTGCACTTGAAGGGGACTTAAATAGTCAAAAGTACCGCTCAGGTGTGCGCCATTAAAAACAATACACTGCATTTTACAGTTCTGTGCCCCTCTTCCTCGTCTCAGTACCTGGAGCATTTTGGGACCTGAAGTCCCTAATGTTCTTGTTCTTCCTTCAAGAACTCAATATTAATTCACTCTGCTCATAACATCTAGTTTGAATATTTAGTTTTATATAGTGCTACAAACCCTGCAGGCATTTACGCGCTGAGATAACAGTTCATATCACTATCCCACCACATGACACTCACTTTATTGACCTCGGAAGGATGAAAGTCTGAGTTGGCCTTGCACTGATTCCAATCTGCATCAGCAGGCTGCACACAAATGTCAGCTCACTGTGCTATCTGACCGGTTTATTGAATATACCTTTAGGGGAGGGTTTTGGGGGAATTTCTGCTTGGTTCTTGATTTTATATCTCTATCCTAAGGGAAAATCATGGTTTTCAGAAGGGCTTTGATGCTTACATATATCATTCCCATGTTGACTATAAGGGTTCTCACTATTAACAATTTGGGTAATTTTGGGAAGGGAAACCTTATTCTGACAACAAGCCATTAGGTATTCTGGTATCATGGAAATGGCTCCCTCCGAAGAAGATGAATACTGTGTATTCCCTTGGTGGCCTTTCCTCGCAGGTGATCCACCTGGCTAATAACACTCCAAGGGTTAGGATCAAGTAGCGGCTGCCTTCCCCTGGCCACCTGGGATGAGACTTTAAGCACAGATTCTGTGAGGCCTCTGCAGGGGTCATCACATAACTAAGAAGAATATTTCAAACCATGTAATGTCACAGTTCACAGAGGCCTAGAGATCTATAGAAAATATTAGTATACTTTGTACACACAAGGAGTTATGATCCATGAAATAGAAATTCCTGAAAACATATTCATTTACATATAAACTAGGATGTAAAGTGTGTGTATGCATATAACAGCCTGACATTTATATGGGCGTCTGTGTAACTAACGTCCCAAACATGTGGACAACTTGAAAAGATTCATGAAGGGTATAGACATACCATATGTGTACAATTTACATTTGACTGTAAAAGAAACCTACGGCAAAGAAAGTAAACACTTAAAAAAATATACATAATTACTCAAATGACTTATCAAGCATCAATATGCACAGAAACATCAATACATTTCACTGGTGTCATGGTTGGCGTTATAAATAACAGGCAAAACTACAGTCCTTATTCATCCCACCGGGGGCTAGGACATCCATTTTATTGATCTATAATGTTTGTCTCCGGTCAAGGACATTTTTTAAGTTGCCATGTGGTCTGGACGATACAACTTCCACAACCTGGATTCGAATTTGAGCAATCTGTTCATGGAAATGCTGTGCCACTGCTGAGTTCACATTCTTGGTCCGGATGTTAGATCTGTGCTCATTCCATCTCTGTTTAACCGGCCTACTACATTGTCCTAGGTAATACATCCCACAAGGGCACCTTATTGTGTAAATAACAATAACATTAGCACTATCACATGTAGCGAAACTAAACAATTTTATCTTTTCTCCAGTCGTGGGGCGATAAATAATATTGACTGTGGTAACAAAATTGCAATTCGTGCAATGTAAACAGGGAAAAGTCACAGTATGTTTACTAGTAACCACATAATTAGATTCAATATCAGTTTTTACCAAATGATTCCTGAGGTCAGGTCCCATTGTGTAAGAAAAGAGAGGGGTATCCCTAAAGGGAACTTTAACCCTGTCGTTAGATCTCAAAATCTCCCATCTTTTTAGGATACATTTCTTAATCCTATTACTCTGTTTTCAGAACCTAGAAATGTAAACCAGTGGATTCTCTTTATGTAGATGGTTCCGAGTGGCCTCTACTGTTCATGGTGTTAGTGCTTTGTTAAGAGCTATATCTATTTCTTTTTTTTGATACCCTCTAGCACTACATATCAGAGCCATCAGTTGCATTTCTCTTTACATTCTTCATCATTACTCACAATCCTCTGAACCCTGAGAAGCTTACTGTATGTGATGCTGGAAATGCATCGGAGGGACAGGGCCTCCGTATCCTTGTCCTTTACTGATTTTTATTGTGGTTTTTGCCGTGTTTTCCGTGCAGGAGTTCATGTGGGACTCCTGGCGGTGCAGTTTTCTCCTTTGGTTTTGGTGAACAGACCCGTGGGTACCCTTATAGCACCCATCGGTAGGGGTGCAACCCTGTGCCCCTAGTGTATGTTTTTGGGCACCTGTGTGTGACCCACAGAGCATGGTACGGGCTGGTGGCAGCTCTGTGCTGAATTGACTGGTGTCCTGAGCGTCCTCCATTTGGGGATGCCCAGGCCCTGTCATTGGAATTGGTAGATTCCTGATGGAGAAAAAATGGCCCCCATGGCCTCTTGCCTTCCAACGCCTGTTACCTTGATCTTCCCGAAGACCTGGGAAGCCCTGACTCTGTCCCTTCCCCCAGACTGGCTGTTGGGTTGAAGTTCCATATATGGTAGTGTGGGGAAGTGCTGACCAGACTGGCTGAAACCTTCTCAACGACCGTATGTTGTGGGTACGCCTGTGGGTGGGGCCTGGGTGAATGGAGTGTGTGACGAATATGCATTCTATGTTGTGGGTGTCTAGCATCTGGTGTTTGACACAATGACTGAGACAGCCCTGCCCGAAACCGGTATGAATGCAGTGTGGAGTGTTGAATGGCTGGGTACTTGTCACAATACACATAACTTGTTGTGAGTGTCTGGAGAGAAGTGAATGGCCTGAATGCACTGTGTGCCTGATTGGCTGCCTGCCTGATGAATGCCCTTAGTCATGATTGGATGCTTGAGTATGACCCAGTGGAATGAATGGGAGATCAACAGTATATCTGGGTACTTCTCACCGCTAGGAATCGTGTTCAGAAGCTGAAGAGTAACTGGAGTGAAACTGAAGCTTAACCTTGAAGCCCTGCTGGAAGAGAAGAATTGCTGTTGCTCTCCTTCACAATCTGAAAGCTGCTGTGTCTCCAAGGACTGACCCAGAGAGGAAATGGTAAGGCGCCCTCTTCCCGAGCTATGAGGGACCATCGTGCACCAGCTGATATTTGCCAAAGCTCCCTGGTAGACAGACCTTCGACAGGCTGCCGACCCAAGACGGGGACCGCCGCGGAATCAAAAGAAGAAGCACCCGGACTGTTGTCCGCCACAGTCGCCGACCGCCGTCGCCGACCGGAGCCGCCGTGCTCCCATTTGCCTAGGAACTTCATTTGATCCAAGGACACTCTCGTCTGCATCGCCACCCACTTTATCCCGCTGGAGAAGGCCCAACCGTCGACGCACCAAGGAGCATCCGCCGGTGGGTTTCCCGCCACCTAAAGACCACAGAGACGCCGTCGACGCGACACCCTTTCGGGCCACCGTTCTTCATCATCTCTTTGCGGTCCAGAAATATCGTCACTGAGGTGCCCCGCACGACTCTTCCTTGCAGGACGCCAATGCTCTGTCGTCGACGAGCACCGCTAGGAACAAAGCTGCCACTTCACCGCCATAGACGTTTGACTACCCGTGACTCCTGCCTTAAAGGGGGGGCACTCAAGAAAGGCTGTCGATTCCCCGACGACGATTGCTACAATTCCAGGTACATTGGGGCTGTAGAACTATTGTAGAGGGAAATAAGACTCGTAGACCAATATATGGACTGGGCTTGTGATACATCTTTGCTTTACAGGTTGCGCAGGTGGGGGGATCTCCACACAGAATTGTGCCTAGTTGGTAAAGACCAGTATTCTGCCAATTGTTCAACCATCTTGCTTTCCTTCCTCTCTCTACTGCTGGTTTCCTCTTTATTGATCTGTGTGACATTTTGACTGTATAGTTGATGCACTTTAATGAGATCTGATAATATTTGTGGTACAACTGTAGAACTGCATATATTTACCCTTGTTGATTTTTGGAGCACAAAGTGAGTTATTGTTATAGTGTACATAACCTTGAATATTAATTATATAAAGACTGTGTTTTAACCGATACAGTGTGCAGACATTCCTTTGTGGGTGCTTGGGGACTACACTGTACTTAAGAACCAGCCTGCATCATCTCCTGAGAAGCTAGGCCTTGATTGCTCGACAACGTACCAATAATAGAGAATCTTGGCTGGGGTCCTCTGTGCCTCTCCTCTACCATATAGAGAGCGGAAGTACAGACACCCCCCTCCAATCTTTACAGGGAGATGTTTGATTAGTCTAGGAGGGTAGAAACTGAAATGGTGTAGCAAATTGTTTCTGTGTGTGGGTTTCCGAAAAATCGTAGTATCTACACCTTGTGGACCTGGTGTGATTGCAACATCTTGAAAATGTGTAGTGGCATTACCAATCTCAGATGTAAACTGGATACGAGTGTCAATGGAATTAAGGTACACAATGGGCCTCATTACAGGTCCGGTTGTAACCCTGCCGGTGCTACCGGCGGGTTGCCGGCGGACCCGTAATAATTTAGCAGCGCCTGACTTCACGTTGCCATCGGCTCATTATGAGTCCGGCGGCCCGGCAAGTCAGGCGCCAGTAAATTGTAAGTCCCCATTCCCATAGAGTCCTATGGGACTCGATCAGAGTGGGGACACAGAAGCACCGGCACCGTTGCTAAAAGTGCCAGTGATTCAGTGACCGGTCTGCCTACCGTGGCCACTGCGCCCAGCAGGGTAAGACCTGTCGGGCAGAGCGGCCACGGCAGGCAGACTGGGAGTTTTCGATCCAGAAACAAGGGTGCCGGTGAGCTTACTGGCACCCTTGTTTCCGGACCGGCAACATTGTAATGAGGTCCGATGAACTTCTCCAAGTCAATATTGGGTCTTTTCCAGACCCCAAAGATGTCATCCACATATCAACCCCAATATAACAGGTAATTCTGCCATATCGGGTGAGTGAGTAGATATTCAGTTTAAATTTCAACACAAAGCGATTAGTATACAATGGGACCATAGTGTCCCCGATCACTGTACCAGCTATTTGAAGATAAAACTGACGGATAGGAGAACAAGCACAAAATTTAGGTGCACGGTACCATGCTTAAATTGCCAACATTGTGATAATATCATTAAGGGGAATGAAATCAGGCACCCCTATTCAGGAAAAGCGTTTAAGTTGAATCACTCTTCCCCATGCGACTCCAGTAATGTTGTTTATGCTCTGAAATGTCCACGTGGGCTGTTCTATCTAGTTGTAACAACACGGAAAGTGAAAACACGATGGACGGAACATAAATCAAACATGAGGATGAAAAAAACCTGAAATCACCAGTGCCTACCCATTTTATAGAAGCTAGACATAATATTGTGCAAATGAAGTGTGTAATTCTAGAACAAGTGAATGTTGGCAACAGAGGGGGTGACATCAATAAATAACTTCTACAAGAAAGAGATAGCATGGATCGAGAGACTGGACACCCCAAGGGGATGAACTGTGAGTTCAACCTAATGTGTTTCCTATAACAAGCTTCATATGGAATATTGAGTCATCACAATACCATATTTCCTTTGAACATTTGAGTGGACTAACCAGCAGAGCTTTGGCAACCTTAGGCCGAAAGAATGTGAGCTACCATGTTGGCCAGACGGATATACCAGTATGACAGAGCCTATGAGAAGGCTACCTTTAATTACCTACATGTGAGATGAATTCACAGATCATATGTATTCTTGATATGTACTGTTAATGTTAACTAACAAATTTCATATGAAGTATCAAGCAATCATTATACCCTGTCTACCTTTGAATATTTATGTTTCCCTTGAACAATTATGGGGTTTAACCAGGGGGTATTAGGCTATCCAAAGCCAAGAGAATGTGAGCTACCATGCTGGACAGACCGGTTTAACCAGATGAGGATTAACCAGAGGGGATTAGGCTACCCAAAGCCAAGAGAATCTGAGCTACCATGTTGGAAAGATCGGTTTAACCAGATGAGGTTTAACCAGAGGGGATTAGGCTATCCAAAGCCAAGAGAATGTGAGCTAACATGTTGGACAGATCGGTTTAACCAGATGAGGTTTAACCAGAGGGGATTAGGCTATCCAAAGCTAAGAGAATGTGAGCTACCATGTTGGACAGATCGGTTTAACCAGATGAGGTTTAACCAGAGGGGATTAGGCTATCCAAAGCCAAGAGAATGTGAGCTACACAGCCAAGAGAATGTGAGCTACCATGTTGGACAGATCGGTATACCATTGTGTCACCATTGTGACAGAACCTACGAGAAGGCTAACCATACTCACCTACATTTGAGAGGTACTCTCAGAGTACATAAATATTTGGTAAGCACTGTGACTTGGTAATGAATATAGCCCAGTATGTGTACTACCGTTTTGTATATGGAAAGTGGAAGGGCAGTGCGATTATGGAATCTTCCCGGAAAAAAAAGTTTTTTCGTTCTAGAAGTTAAATTAGACCATTGCATATGGCAAATGTGACAGCTGTACGAATATGGAATCCACATTTAAAATCTACATTTCTACTTTAGGTCACTCTGATCTTGTGGGAGGTGGGGGCATGAGGATGTCATCATTCAGTGCGACTGTCTGTCCCCTCCACTCTTGCAGAATATGAGAATCAGAATGAGAACCATTTGGGTTCCACTGGAAGCCTGCAGGCATTTCGGATGTGGGACTTCCGTCTCACATCGTCTTAACTTTACAATACAAATCATGTCATTAGAATTATTGCAGGAGAGCGAGTGGCATGAGATTACTATCAGTAATCGGGACCATCTGCCTCCAACCTAACACACATTGACATATTATAATACTCGTAGAAATAATGATGTAGAATGGCTTAGAATACCAGTTTTATCAGCTGCGAGAAATCGACCCGGGTATCCTGACATTTCAGAATCCCCTAGTAAGATGGCTGATAGACAGCGTCATGACCACTGGTGTGCAGTGTCCAAGACAGTGGAGTGTTTATCTTTGTGCATTACAAAACGACACAGCTTACTGCTGTCCACTTCTGAACGCCGAAGACACTTGCCACAGATCCCCTGAGAGTTAAGATTAAATATGAAACTGTAAAAGCGTAAGAAGGGGAGAGGTGAAATTACCCTCTTGCCCCACTTGTTCACTTACACGCAGTACGTTATGGTATTCAGCCAAATCACATTAGAGAAAGTGAAGGAATTGTATTCTTTTCGGCAAGCACGCCACTTCTGAATTTTCGGATAATGTAATTTGTTGCAACATAGGGGAACTGTAAAAACGCATGAGGGGAAGTGAGTTGTTAGAGTTCTTACAACCTGCTTACCTCGTTCATTTACTGCACTCGGCTGAGTTAAATTAGTGGAAGTGAAGAAACTACATTCTTGTCGGCATGCATGTCGCACCTGAATTTTTAGATAATGTTCTAAATCTTATATGCCCTAAATGTATTGCGCTTGGCGCACTCCATTGTTAGACTTGAAGGGCTTGCACTAAGCATGGCCCGAGGAACTAAATGTAGCCAGACCTAAACCTCCAGATATACAAAGTGAAGGGATAACATATCGCGCTTGTCATTGGACATTGGAGATGAGCAATTTAGCTGTGGGGGAGGGTATTGATATAACCGAATGAACACGGTTAAAAGAGTTTTTTACAATTAAATCAGTGCATCTAATAGACACTGATGAGATGCATTCCATCTCGCACAGGGTTTCGCCTAGTGCGAGGCAAGTATTCCGGTGTACCACATCTACTTAAGCTGGATATTGGAGTGGGAGACACAAAGACCACCGGCAGGACACCTGCGGTATCCATGCCCAGGTAAACCATGAAGTATAGGTATACTACAGATTTGATATAGTTTTTAACTAATGGAATAAGACCATTCACAACTTAATGATAGAGATGTATGTTATTGTTTAATTAGGTCATCCAACAGTGTGAGTTAATAAGAAATTTGGTTACATACGGACCAGAGTAATTAGCTACTGTATGATTGAAGTATTAATGTAGAAGGTTAGTTAATTTGAATTTTTGACTCACTTTGTTAACGGAAAAAGGTAAAGATCCAATCACTGACACTAAAATAAGTATTGTTTATTTCAGAATCACTGAAGAATGTGAATAAGACAATTTATTACAAGACTAAGTTGAACAAGCCCTGATGATGGATGATATATCTGAAATGTGTCGGCTAACTGTTGAATGATTGAACTTAGAAACTCAGACCAAAATTGTAAATGGTTCTACTGCTTTTTTAAGGGAAAGGAATTGGGTTGTATCACAAAATGAATTTGCTCTTTTTGAGAAACTCTAATGTAACTTTGATGGTGAAACTGAACCATTTTGTTGAAATTTTATTTGAAATTTTGTTTAAAATGTGAGTAAACACTGTTTTAAACATATGGAGAATTGTGGGAATGTTACTTTTATTGGTACAATTGATAATGTCTCTTTTAGGTTAACACACAAAGAAATACTGAAGAAGAATAGGTCATTAGACCCCAACAGAGTGCATAGGTGTTGCCTGTTGGCGACAACAGGTCATATGGGTTTAAGTTTTAAATTGTTCTCCTAGGGCCAGGATACTATATCCCCTTGCACCAGAAGTCATAGAATTTCATTCTTAAGTCTATAAACTCTTCTTAATCAAATAGACATACATATAATTATTGAGAATAATACACTGGTGTATCACTACGTTACTCCTTCCATAGATAAAACAGTTTATCATATCTGAAATAGGTGTTCTGAGAAATAAATGTCAATAGTGACATAATTAACTCCTCGAGGTTCCTATTTGGTCTTCCTTTAACATTATCCATTCAACAGCTTCCAAGCCTAGGTTTTCTGTGATAGATGTATACAATCCTTTTACATCAATGGTGAAAAAAGTATGACTGTTGTTAATGTCATGTGATGAATCTGATGGTGTCATCACTCCTTTCCCAGTGGTGATCGCCTCCCATTTGGCCAGGGGACAGCAGTCACTACCTGATGACCCTGGGGGCAGCTATATGAGGGATGATCACATGGGGGGGTGTCATGGCATCATCGGATGAGACATGCTATCCCACATATCCTCCTGTGGATGAACCTTTCATCCCTAATACCCTTATGGCATATTTTTATACATGTCCTCATCCACCTACGAAGGGTATTTAACACCTTTTCCCAAGACCCATAGGCCTACCTTCAAACACTCATCTTCCTTGGGAAAGGTGTGAAAGCACATTCTCAGATTCCACATAAAAATCATACAGGACTGACTTGCACTTGGAAACCATTGAGAATACCTATCCAGGCTTATCGTGCAAATTGTCAAGAAGGAACTTCCATGCCCATAATTACCAAAATACTGGTACGAGGAAGAGAAACCGAGTAATACAGAGTGAAAGAGGAGTGCTCCAGTTGCTGGGCACACAAACCTGTGGCTGGGAAATTTAAAAAACAGAAGCAGAGGGTGGAAGTGTGCCGCTGGCAGGAGAGAGCTGCTCCCTCGGTGCGGACCGAGGTTCTGAATGGCTGGAAAAAGTGCATTGGAGCTGAATGGCTCAAGAACCAAGAAGAAGGAAGCTGCCATGGGAAGAGGACATGCTGCAGCAACACCAGCAGCCGACAATGTACTTCTGTGCGTTCGCAGTTGTCGAAAAGCAGCATCTAACTTACAGAACCTGGAACGAAGCAGACAAGCCCAGCAGAGGCACAGTGAAACCGGAAAGCCGAAAGAAATCGGCTGCGAGGAGGAAAGCACTGAAAGACTGTAACCGGCTGGCCGCAAGAGAAACCAGAAACGCCACCAAGAACTGGATAGCCCAGCTAGGGACAGTGGGGTGTATCAACGGCCATGCCGAATGAAAGTAATTGTGAATAAAGCAACTGAGAATGAAAGAGAGAGAGAGCTTTGTGTGGAAATGAGAAACTAACTGCCAGTGAAAACCTTACAAGTTTGTCAGCGTATATAGTGCAAGTATATGGGAAACCCGGACAGGATAATATATCAAGCATACATTATCAAACAAGTGTGTGATTACAAGAAGCCCTGGCAGGAGAGTATACTAGGCAGTTTCAAGTGTGTGATTACAAGAAGCCCTGGCAGGAGAGTATCAAGCAGTTAGAAGTGTCTAATTACAAGAACCCATGGGAGGAGAATATACCAGGTAGTTACACGTGTGTGATTACAATAACCCCTAGCAGTATAGTATTCCAGGCAGTTACAAGTGTGTTGTAATAGTATGCCAGAGGATGGGGGGTTTGCACCAATGATATCACAAGTCAGCAGAGTATCTAGGGCCCATCAAAACCTCCACCGGCAAATACGGAAGACTCAGCCATGGGGCAAGGTTTACTGTCTTTTATTCTCCAACAGACAGGAATCACACAGGAAATCACAAATCTCCAGTAATCTCAGCTTCTGAGCCTGTGTCACCCAGTTTTGTACCTTGGTGACATCACAAACATCAACACAATCCCCAAAAACCTACCGGACAACCCAATTGGTTAGATCAGGTCTACTACATATAGAACCCATATACATATGGGTCCTCATTGGTCAAACATGTCAGGTGGCTGCGCCTGGGACTCCCCCAAAAACTATCAATTACATTGTTGCAGGGTCGGATGAGGACCATTGGCCTGTGCAACATTCTACACCACCCCGTGATCTGAGCATCTGGATTGTATAAAGTGGGTCCTCCCAGGCCTGGACCCTGGTCTGTTCCCAGAGCTTGGTGTAGCTTTGCAAGGTAATAGGAAGGCCTATGTGTCCCCATTGTTTCCACGGTCTGATCACATAGCTTGAGAGAGTGCCTGCAGGTTGCAATTTTGGTGGACAATGCATGTATCAATCTAGTCTGCTTCACTGGGAACTGCTTCTCTTCTCATCATGAGTAAATAGCCATTCTTCGGCTCTGCTAGGTCACATGTGTAGAGACTGCAAAATGAAGGCTTTCCTGTCTACAATTATGAGGATTTTATTCTGAATTTCGCAGGTGTTTCACTGCCTCAGGAATCAGGAATGTTGTCCGGCCCTTGTCCTCGGCTGCAAACACTGTCTCTGTGCTTTGTGCAGCAGGGACTGTGGTTTTATGTGTATTCACTACAGTCATTCTATGGTTTCCCTATGTGTTTCAAATCTTTTTAGAGGTCAGTCGCGATAGAGCCCTACAGGTTCCTTATATGCTCCCGTAGCTCCTTATGATTAGTTGAAATAAAGCAGTTGCTAGCTTGGTCAACGTATGTTTGGTTTACTTGCATTTCTGCATTTAGCTAAAGAAAAGGAAAAGCTTTAGCATCATGTAAATGTATCCATCCTCTATCTACAGAAGATGTAAGCATGTTCTTCATGTATGCGTGTGTGTGTGTCTGCGTATCTTCACGCAGTAATGCAAATTTGCTGAATGACCAGCGTTGCTATGTCATTTTGGCACTAGTGACATCATCACGGCTGGACTTTGTCATCAGTCAATTTGGTCCATTAATGGGGCACCTGCCTCCTCAAAGCCGTCAATTGGATACGGTTTGAAAGGTCATCTGAGAGAATATCTCTTTGGATATGTAGAATACATTGGTGCGCCTGGTCATTGGCTGAACAGCAAGTTACATCTTTCATTCTTCATTCTAAGGATTGACATTCGCATAGGCAACATAAGGGCCACTCCAGCGACCCCCTCTTTAGTCCTCCCTCTGGTCGACCTGTCGACCATTCCTCCAAACCTATTCACCTTCAACTTCGGCAGCTGAATCTTTGTCACTCCCCATAGAATCTGTCCATAGAATCTTGCATGGTCCTCCAAACTCCATCAGCCTCATCACGAGTTGGGTGGTATCCCGGCGGTATTACCGCTGGGATACTGCCTGTGCTAATAGAGTTACCACCAACCGGTCAGGCGCTATTAGCACCGATCAAGGGTGGGGAGGTAACTGTAATTCCCCATTCCCCATTAGGTCCATTGTACCCAATGGGGAATTTTCAGCGTAATTAGCGTGCACTAATAGCGTGGTGCTAATTGCACCCCAAAATGGGTATTTTTCTGGTGCGTTTACCCCCAGCTATGAGCAAGGGGTAAACACGACAGACCCATGTTTGGGCGGACCCTTAAATGTGTCAGTAATAGCGTTACCACTGCAATTAAGGGCTACCGCCAAACTCGTTATGAGGCCGATGCATGTCACTTAACAGCAATCTCCTCAAGGGTTGCACCAAACCCATTTTCACCAATAGTCTCTGGAGTCATCAGGGTCATCAAATAATACTCCAGTCAGGAAACAGAGGATAATCTGTTATCTGTGCTCTCGGGGTGTCACAAACTACTATTATCTTGTCATCCTCGGAAGTCGTTTCTACCAGTACCTTCATGCTTACAGTCTTTTCAGTTCTTTTTCTGGGTTGTGTGATGAATATTCTGATAACGCACAATGCCAGCAACACTAGTACTAATGCTGCAAGTAATACTTTCAGTCCATTGGCCATCCATGTTTGTATAAATGAGAAGATGTATGATAGCCAGCCTTCATCTTTTGCTGCAGCGTCCGTTTCTGCTTCCATTTCGGCATGCATTTGTGATAATCAGGAAACTGTTTCGGTGAGTGTCCCATTGTCTTTGTCATTTGCTGAAACGAATGTACAGCAACAAGACCTGATCTTGTCATACACTCCTCCCTCCATGGCTGTCAGGAGGTCCAGAACAGATCTATTCTAGGTGCCATTAACAGTACTACTTGGAGCTCTTCTTTTATTGCATTGAATGCCTTGATGGTTGAATTTATTGTCTGCATCAACTCCCACCTCGTGCTCTGGAGCCATTTTGTGTTTGTGTTGGTCTGCACTGCAGGAACAATGGGTGCAAAAAACATCTCCATTCTGCTGAACAGTCCATGCTCGAATGGTATCTCATCTACGATAAGACGGAGGTACTATTGGTAGGGTGTCCTCCGAACCCTCTATTATGGACCCCTGCTTTTTGGCCTCTTTCATTGGCCCTCTACCTAGCCCATTCAGTAAAGTAAAGAATTTAGGTGTCATCCTCTCGGCTTCTCTGTCTATGGCGAATCAGGTTACAGCCGTCTGTCAGTCCACTCATCATCAGATCCGGGTCCTCAAGAGGGTCATGCCTATGATTCCTGAAGCCCTCCGCCCCCCGTGGTGGCTGCGCTGGTGATCTCACGGTTGGATTACTGTAATTCACTGTACCTGGCACAACCAGTTGGTCTTATCCATCGCCTCCAACGCATGCAGAACCTCACAGCCAGGTTAGCCACTGGCTCCCCCTTTGGGGCTCACATTACACCAGTGCTGCGCAAACTTCACTGGCTGCCGGTGAAGAAACAAATTCACTTCAAATCCCTGTGTATCGTCCATTGGGCTATTCATGCCCTATGCGCTGAATTCTTACAGTCCAAATTTAGCATATATTTTCCAGGTCGGGACCTTCGCTCCATGACCTCCTATCGTCTGACCATTCCTAGAGCCAATCGGGAGAGGCTTGGCGGCAGAGCATTTTCTATTGCCGCCCCCAAACTGTGGAACAGCCTTCCTCCGTCACTGCAAGCCATTGATGACCATCTTGGCTTTAGAAGAGCTCTCAAAACCTACCTGTTTTAATTTTTAGCCTTTCATCGGTTTCCTCGCCTGTGCAGCCTTCCTTTCCAGCGCCATGATGCCCCAGGGCGACCGCGCGCTTTATAAGTTACAATAACATAACATAACATAACATCTAGAGAGTCCTACATTTTTGAGGATATATAGTTTCCTCTTTTCACTCTTGTTAGCTCTACAGATTTCTGCTTACTTCTGTTAGAGTCCATCTCAGGAAACCCACCCATCTTGATGTCATTCTGTGGTACTTCCAGTGCGGGTATATGGATGTGCACCAGTGAGTACACTCCTCCCCAGTTCGCTGGTAGCATGTCATACGCCTTTGATCCGCAGGCCCAATAATGATCCATCAATACTGTCATCCCAACTTTCATGCCTGGAACTTTCATTGTCTGCTTACATTTATTGTTTTCTTCAACTCTCGCTGGACCATCATTCTGGAAACATAATGCTGCTTCTTTTATTGTACCATTATTGTACTATGGGCATGGGTCCAGCTTCATTGTCTACCCACGTTGGTAACTTTGCACTTGCTGTTAGGAACATATGGGCCTTGCTCCCCACCACCCCTTCTTCCCATCCATCTGCATTGTATACATGACCATACAATAACATCTGTGGTCTTTCCCAGCGTCCTGGTTATCCCCCTCTTTCTTCTGGTCCTCTCTTGGGACAGGGCAAATCCTTTAATGTTATTGCTCTTGTTTCCCCCCCTTTTGTGGACCGTCAGTTATGTACTCTATGTCCTTGTCTGTTTTCCAGTATTCATCCATCATGTCTAGGGTCTTTATGTAGCTGTCTTTATAGGGGAAAGTCGTCTTGGACATCCACCTTAAGGTTGCTGTTTTCCCTTGGAATCTTCCTCTGGTGGTATACATTGATAGGTACATGAGGTACTGTGCTCTTGCTGTTGGAATTTCAGTTACCAAAAACGGTCTGGAGGCACTCATGGCATAGAGGATGAGGGAACAGACATAGCAGCTTTGTCCAGAGGTTTGTTTGCCTTCTTTGGTAATGTGCTTGTACCACATTTTATTAGATACTCAGACTGTATCATTTAGATAAGAATCAGCTCCTCCTACATCTATATCAGCACTGCGCCTAACTCTCCTTATTGTTTTGGCAGTGCTTATCGCCTGATCTGACATGGCAGCCATACCTGCCGGAACTGGGGTCACATTAGTGGAGGTCACAGCTTGTCCTTCAGCAAATGATATTTGCCAAAAAAAGAGAAAAGAGAACGCAAATCATTATTATCACACTTTTAATAAATGGCAACCATAACTTACTCCAATTCAGAATCTTGTGTAGCTCCAAATGTGATAATGAACCACCTGGAATTTGCTAGAAATGTGTGATTATGTGGTTAGTACATATTAGCTCAAGCTCTGTGGACATAATATTGTGTGAGTGCGATAAAAATAATTGTTCCCACACAATGCGTATTCTAGGGTCACGGGGGAGTAAAATTACTGAGGGACTTCCTCAGAGAAGTCGTGGGTATGTTTGGGTCAAGTGAATCAGAAAAGCATGAAAGAATAAACTAGGAGATGGTCTTCTTTCTCGCTCGGACCTTCTGACAAAATGGACAAATTGGCCTTCATAGGCCGTGGGGTGAGGGTCCTGGGGAATCATGGGACAAAAAAAAAACCCAGTTGCTACTTTCACAATGTATAACTATGTGTAAAAAAGGATAGTGTGCCTTTACTCTGGATGTGTAGAAAGTGCTTTCCCTATCTCTCTTGCTCTAGAGTGTGTGATCATTGGTTGACCTTTGTTGGGCTGTAATTGTCTTTGCTGAGCGTCTTGTTCTTCTTCTTGCCTGATGTTGGCCCCCTGCTTGTTGCTGCTAGGAGAGGCCGTTGCTTGACAGGGTTTCACATCCCCAAGGAAATTCCAAGCTTTCTTTCAACAGATTTTGACCACCCTATCAGTTACTTCCTCTACAGTGTGGCGTCTCGTAAACCTGGGTTTGTACCAAGTCTGGATGAAATTTTGGAACAAAACAGAATCTCCTGGGTAGAGCTGTGGTGGCTTAAGACGATTTGCACCTATGTCTTTACTGCTATCTTCCTCGCTCTTCTTGGACCTCTCTCGCCGTGCCTGCAGTTGGCGAGAAATAAAAGACGCACTAGCCATCAAGGCAGCAGTGAAATAATACATTTCCTTCCCCAATATATCAGATACATTTTCTGCATCAGTTAATGCCCTAGTGGGAGGTGCCGGGGGAAGTTGCATGCACTGTTTGGTTGTCACCTCGTGTGGCGCTAAGTGGTGGTCGGACCCTGGTTTATTGTGCAATGCTAACAAAGCTAAAGGCAAGCAGTGGAGCCGATTTTGTTCAAGGTTGCTTTTATTTTGGAAATGGTCTCCTTAAGCAGCCCGTTGAGGTGCTCGCACATTCAGTTCATTTGCGGGTGATACGCAAATGAATCCCTAGCAAGGTTGCAATATGTTGGAACATTTTGTTGGCGAAGTGAGGGCCATTGTCAGACCGCAGGACTTCACACACTCCACATCTTGTAAAAATCTCTCTAACCAGGAATTTTTTCGCTCTAAGGGCATCAGGATGGGAACAGGGACCAGCTTCAATCCATCAGGCAAATGGGCTCACAACCACTATCATGTAGCGGTAGCCCTGGCATACTTGGAGCATTTCAACATAGTCGACATGAAGGTGTTGAAATTGATCCAGTGGGCGAGGTATGGCACCTCTCACTATCCCTGCTGTGAAATTCTTGCAGACAATGCAATTGGTCATAAACTTTGCCACATGTACCGCCAAATTGGGACAAAACTGCTCCTATCCCCTTCAAGAGTCCCACATCATACAGACTCATGGTCCATACGACTACGACACTGGGTATCTTTGCCAAATCTTCCTTGAGAAATGGCAGCGGTGCTTGCAGCATCATCGTCATTCTCCGTGACTTCCCTGTAGTGTATTTTCACCCAATATGTGATGCTAATGTCGAACACCATTTTGTGATCGGAATGCTTGTCCTGGAACAGTTCCTCACTGGTCACATTAGATAACCTGTAACCTTCCCTCACCGCAATCACTGTCCTCCAAGCTTGTCTGTTGTCATCTGTCCCATGCATTGTTATTCTATCTTCTCCCACTATCACTGCCTATAGTTCTAGTCAGATCACCGTCCCCTCTGGTTCGTCTGATGGTAGTTCTGGTCTAAATATGTACTCATTGAGAAGATGACATAGTTTCCCCTGAATCCCCAGGAGCCATGCTATTATCACTTCCACTCCATATTGTAACAGCTCTAAATCTGCTGGCACCCCCTCTGTACTATGTGCCCTTAATAGGCCTGAATAATCTCCCTTAGGTTCAGAAAGTGAATTCCAGATGTAGAACACTCTATCCCTTGGTCTGTAAATGAGATGGTCATATTAAGTTTGCTCATGATGTCTCTTCCCATTATGTTTACTGGTGTCTGTCAGGAATACAATAGTGGTAGAGCTAAATCGTGCTCCTCTATAGAAAGTGTAAGGTCATCTGTAAAATGAACCAAATCCGTTGCCCCAGAGAATTCCTGCGCATTCATGGCGTTGCATGACATTGGGCATTTTCACTCCCTGATACAGGATCTAGTTGCACCTGTGTCCACAAGGAAGGAAAAAGTGTTGTCACCTATCGTCACCCCTATACGTGGTTGCTCTGCCGGGTTGGGTGTAATCGATGGGATAGAACACATCAGGTCCATATGTGGGCTGTCCTATTGTGGCTATAATGACATCCCATTCGCTGTGAATGGATTGCCCCGCACCACAGTCACCCCTCTCAATTTCTGAATGGGAGCTACTCCCATTGAATCTGCGTGTTCCAGTGTCCCGTCATTCTGCTGTGTCACATGCAGTGACTGCATGTTACTCCGCATCTGCGGTGCCGGTGGTGCCAGTGAATATGGTTTTGCTGGCCCCTGCACCTGGGGTGTCTGCGCCATATGCTGGTATGCCTGTGCATCTGGGGTCTGTACCTGTCACTGTGTTTGATCTTGGGCATAATAGTCAGTCTGCTCTCCCAGATATGTGGGCTGGTATTCCATTCCCACATTCTTCTGCATCCCTCCCTTGCTTCTGCACACTCGAGAAATATGCCCTGCCCTCCCTTGCTTCTACACACTCGAGAAATATGCCCTATCTGTCCACACACCCAACACTGAGTTGGTCCTCACATTGGTCTCTTGTAGCCCCCTGAAAGCCCCTCTTGGCCCTGCTGCATCTGATATATATACCCCCTTGCCCTAAGTGGTCCTCCTCTCCCTCTAAACCTGTGGTGTATGTCACCCCACCCCATGAAACCTTTTGCTGCGGGTGGCGGTCTGTACTTCGCATGCATCATACCTGTTACTTCTGTGCTTGTTAACATCGCCCCTTCCCTAGTGTATTTTGACAATTTCTTCTGCGCTAACTTCACCTCTTCCTGCTTTCTTTCCTCATGCTTTTTTCTCGCATTCTCTTTCATTAGTGTACAATACTGTACTATAGTGAGTTGAATTCTGCACCATGGTTTAGCCTCCATCCCCACTAACCTGTTGAGCTGTCGTTGAACCTGCTCAAGTAACCCTTGACACAATATATGATAGAATAATCCCACTGTTTTATCCCATGATTCCCGCGTCTCAAGTCTTCATTTCTCTTGAATAGCCTGAATATAATGAAGGGGGTCTTTGTATTTCCCCATTTTACATGCCATAATCATGTTAATGTCCGAAGTACCTTTGATAGTAGAAATGCGTTATCATTCCAATTTTGGGACATCTGTTCCTAACACTGTGCCAATATATCGAATGTCACTTTAATTTGAATGTTTTTATAAATGTATGTATCTACCGAAGTAATAGTTCACAGCCAATTTACCATCAGCACACTGCCATAGCACAGAGTATAAATGTTGTTTAGCTGTGAGTTCAAAAAATACTTGCATTATGTCTCTTCTCGTATACAAACATTAGTACTTGCCGTGGGATCTTTATTGGGTTTTCTAAGCTGTCACTGCCAGGGATCATCAAACCAGCATTCAAGATAAAGGAACTGCTACGCTCAGAATTGTTCTTCCTAACGATTTGTACTTGCCCTGCAGTTTTGTCTCTGAGACCTTTATCATAAAACTCATGTTTTAACAAAAAGTAGTCACTGCCATTATAACCTACATCACACAGCAACAACACTTTTTCTTTTTCTTCTTCATATCAGGATACCATTTTATTGTTATGGCCACATTCACAGAGAGTCAATATACTCAACATACTGTACAATCTCCACTACTTCCCCCATGGAGCAAGATGTTATTCCATTGTTGTGAGTGGCAAGCATCAACCACCCACTAATTGTTTGCACACCAGACACATCGATACCCCTGCATTAGTACTTCCAATATGGAAGCCATCTCTCCGACTCACCAGGAGCAGATGCTCTAGTTTTTGTGTAGGGCGCACTTCTGTGTAAATCATCCAATGATGGCGCAAACTCTAATGTCCATAATGGCCAGTCATTGTGTGGCAGATGAGCAACGCAGCGCTAGCCGGTTTCGCAACCTTTACAAGTGCAGATATGGATGCATAGCAGTCCCTCATATTATCAACCTAGTAAACAACGCACAGATACATTGTGACACTGATTTCAGGTCTCTTTCACTTATATTTACAGTAAACACACTTGCTTGCAATCCTCCGTTCAATAATATTCTTGAACATTGCCTGTCCCCACAAAATGGATGAGTCATGTTACACGTTTTCTCTGGATATGGGACAGTATTTAGATAAACACTTCATCCTCACGTTGTTCTACTCTGACAATCACACATATCTGTTTTTGTAGATTAAGTCCCCCAGCTACCAATGGCCTGTGGCTAAAAGGCTATGACTTTCTGTAAGACTATTAATACATAAGAAATCCTAAGTACGTAGAAATCGCCCAGAGCCGGTTGAAGGTAAGCCTCAATACTGGTCTTCCTTGCAAAATCAATCACTGTACTACATTTTAGCATACAGTCTGCATCCCTTTCTTACCTCAGCTGTTATTTTTGTATGTACTCTGCACCATACAACTTTCTTTGCCCCTGAATAAGATCCCTGCACTCTCTATGTCTATGTGGGATTGAACCATGTAGGGCTGTCTTGAAATGTCATATTTTATGTTGAAAAGAATCAAGAATTCACAAGACCCAACAAAAGGAAAAGAATAATTGTGCAACAAAGTATTTGTTTACATGCAATAATGGTGCTAGATGTGATTTAGAAAGCAATGTATTCTTATTGTATAGACTGGCAATGATAATTTGCACTATTGTTTGTTGGTACCTGTTATGTGTTATATGTTTGCACTTACATGCCTTTAGTATTTGCACTATTCATGTGCAAGTATTGTTAAACCATTTATGATAAAGAGTATGTGTACCTTTTCTGAGGGAGTCATTAAAGACCAGTTCTTGGTATAATTAGGTATTCTTTCCACCCGCTACTAAGACCAGGAGACTTTTGCTTATTACTGATATACGTTGCGCTATGTCAATATACAAAAATTAATGAAAATATATACATTCACATATAGACTAGGATTTGAAATGGTTCTCTTCTTTTCTGGAACACATGACCCAAGTAGTAAAACTTGGAGACTTCTAATCTGATGACTTGCCAGTCATTTGCGGAGTTCCACAGGGGCATCACTGTCCCCTATACTGTTTAATGCCTATCTTCGGTCGTTGATAGACATTTTTTCCAGGTTTAATCTGGAGTATCATTCCTATCATTCCTATCATCATTGCGTATCATCCATCGGATGATATGCAAATTTACGTCAGATTGAAATCTGCGCCAGAAGCAGTAGACCGCGTCCTAGCTTGTGCTAGTGCCATAGAAAACTGGATGGTTGAAAGCAAGCTTCAGCTTAATCATAATAAAACTGAGGTGATAGTGTTCGGCCCAAAAAATCTTCACAAGGACTGTCATGCCAAGTTTTCCTGTCCAGCCATCTTTGACACAGATACCACATTCTACAATAAAGTAAAACATCTTGGGTTCCTCTTGTAAGCATCATTATACTATAATGCTCAGGTCCCAGAGACAGTTAAAGCTGTTTTTTTTTTTTACCAACTTAGATTATTAAAACCCATTTTACCATTCATCCCAGAATTGGATCGAGCAGTGGTCGTGGGAACTATGGTAAATTCAAGGCTTGATTACTGTGAGACTCTTCTTCTGGGTGCCCCAGAAAGTCAACTACATCGCCTGCAGGTAGCACAGAATGCTGCTGTTAGATTAATTTATAACCTTCCAAAAAGGGCTCCTATCTCTGCATATCGGAGTAGATTGCACTGGCTGCCGGTCAAAAATAGAATCAAATTTAGAGCACTTTGCTTGATCTATAAATGTATTCAGGCAGCAGTACCTAAATATTTGATATTCAAGTTTCAGCTCTATCTGCCCTCTCTTAGGTGTCCCCCTTTCTCATTGTGCCACACAGGGGGATCACTCCTTTTCCATCAAAGGTCCTCGCCTCTGGAACACACTCCCAGCCAAGCTATGGAATATTCCCTCCATTGCGATCTTCCATTCAAAGCTCAAAACCTTCCTGTTCAAATGAATTGGGATCCCAGTGATTACACCTTACAGTTGGGCAGGCAGAATAACATACGTGCCTAGATGCAGGATTCCTGCTTGGTTCCGCAAGCATCTGTGCCTTACAAATGTTAAATCAATCAATCAATCAATGTTTTTTCCTAATATGTCTCAGTGTTTTTAGAAATAGGGCAAACGTTTCCCTAGTGCTAACACCGTGCAACTTTGCACTTGCACCAGTGCAATGTTTCAGTAATCTGGCCCCAGATCTGAAACCTCCTAGCACAATTTTTATTGGATTCTTTTAGACAAGAAATTAATGTTATTTGTTTAATATATAAGTGACCTGATTTGAACTATGAGGCAGCTTGGGACACTATCGTTGACAGAGATGGTTGTTTTGTTCCACCGTTAAACAAGCAAGGATTGTGATGTTATAATTATTTTTTATTATTTATTTTTCTTTGTTATTGGTTTTCGACACATTTTCTTCACTCATTGGTTGTAAAACAGTCTTAAACACCCCACCCCTTGATGTAGAGTTACAGATGCTCCGGTGAGACTATTTTTCAATTTATTATTTCCATTATTTTGATATTCTGTGGACACCATTGTTGCATATAGTCACTTTGGAGGTGTGCCAGCAGGTGTCCCTAGTCTCCTGTGAACGTTTCTTGGGCCCCTTGAAGCTTATAAGTCACCCATTCTAGGGAGACAAAGTTCCACACCTTTTGTAGCCATTTGTGTGTTGAGGGTGGCATGCTTTTCCTCCAATTCTGAGCTATCACGAGCCAAGCTGCTATAAGTATCATAAAGCCCCTTTTCTGTGGAATAATGAGGTTTTCCAGACCAGGTTCCAAAATCCCCGCATCTAGACCCTTTCTTTAGGTTTTGCAGAGCCTCTCACCATCTTGCCCGCCTACTCTTTTACCCCTTCCCAAAAGTGCTGTATCACCGTGCAGCTCCACCAAATGTGTTTCCAGTCCCCCTTTACTGCGCACCCCCTCCAGCATTTGTCGGATGCAGTTGGGAACATTGTATGGAGCATTTTCAGCGTATAGTGCCATTGGAGTAGCACTTTCTGCCATATCTCTCTGACTTGTATGGATCGCGTTAGCTTAGGGACAATTCCCCATATATACTCCCATTGCTTCCGGGTAATCATTTCATCCAGAGTCTTTTCCCAGTTCACCATGTAATGTTAAGGATTTAAATCAGTCGACGCACACCTTAGTCTTGGCCCAGTATGCTGCGCGCAATTGAAATGCTTATGTTTTTATGTTAGATTCAATATTGAGATGGTACACCACTCATATCACACCCCTTTTCAAATACCCCGGGTCACAATGGACCATGAACCAGGATGGTTGATAAAATGTAATGTTTATTTATTTATTTTAAAATTCTAAAGAAATCATACAATTTTTAATATGGGGCAGCAATCGCCAATTGGTTTGAGTGGGCCTGTCACTCAGGAATTATGCCTGGTTTTGGTGAAGCACAGAGAAATATCTTGGGCATGACAGGGTCTTTTTAATCGCAGTGGTTTCAAAATGAACAGATGGAATTGGCGTCAAAGCAGCATTTTTAAAGGGTGAAATGTTTCATTTTGAAGGGGATATTTGGCTTTTGCAGCAAGCAGTGCTGCCTGTTCACTTGATTTATATATGTTTCAGAACACACTGGCATATTTTTTTCAGTTTGTCCCCTTGTTCCATCTTGCCTGAAGTGTGTTAGGCAGGATGGTGCAGCCATTTTTTTTGTTGCTGCCAAAACACAGTTTTGAGGTCCTGGTGCGCACAGGTGCCAGCACACCTAGGTTGCTGTTTCTTGTGCAAATGCACCTTAGTGATGTGAGGCAATACTGTTGAGTGGGTCAATATATCCCACACATCCCTCTGACTTCTCCTGGGCTTTCAAGTCGAGGGAGAGTCGGGCAATTGGAATTTCTCCATGGGATTCAGCAGGATCCAGCAGGTATGTGAGAACGATGCGTCCTGCTCCTCATGTTGTCTCTGGACGGAACGTGGAACGACACCCCCTGCTTTCCCTGGGATCTTCCTTTCATAGTGTGGAGCGACACTCCTGGATCTCCTTTGGTTTCTCCGTTCCAAGTTGCCAGGGCAGTCCTCCTTGTTTGTTAGATAGGCACAACCAATATGAATCAATAAAAGAGAGCACACACCGGTTACCACAATTTCCCACTAACTACCCACCAATCAGGTGGACAGCAGTGTGATACACAGGCATTTAACAATAACAATTGATAATGAAGAAAAATACTCCCTGTTACATAATTATACCAAAAACTCCATCTGTTCCTTTCTTGTTCTTCTTTTCCTTATGCTCAGGTTTCCGATGTCTCCTCGGTTTGATTCTCTCTCTGCCCTTCAATTTGTTGCAAAGTGTGCCTAGGGTGACAACTCTTTAGCTGATTAATGTGGACCCATTTCTCTCTGTCAGTCGCCTTTGGGGATGCAGGTTCTGTAGGCGACAGGTGAGATTTTGTCTACAATTTCAAAAGGTACTTGCCAGCTAGGCAAAAATGTACGCTCTTTGGTCTGGTTCCTCTGGAAATTGTACAAGTAGACACTGTCTCCTAATTGGTATTCCTTTTCGGTTGTTTTTAGATCATACTGAGTCTTCATCCCCTCTGCAGAACTTTCTAGATTCTGCTGAGCATACGCAAAAGCATGTTGAAGGTGTTTGCTTAGGTTCTCAACATACTCATGAGTTGTGGAGGCGTTAATCAGTGTCTGCTCCTGTGTTCTATAGAGCAGATGCTGAGGTAGCACCATCCTTCGTCCAGTCATCAGCTCAAATGGAGACATCTTAGTTGCAGAAGAAGGTGTAGATCTGATTGCCATCAGGACAAGCGGTAATCGGATGTCCCAACTTGGTCCAGAATCTGCCACATACTTTTCTAAAATGCTCAAATTGGTTTTATTGCACCTCTGAACTCCACCACTAGAGGACGCCAGTATGCAATGTGAAGTTTCCTTTTTACCCGAAGTATCTCCCACATGTTTGTCATCACTTCGGTGAAGTGACTACCTCGGTCTGACTCAATCCTTTGGGGTAGGCCAAAACACAGGAAGATGTGATTGATCATCAGGGCAGCTGCTGTTTCTGCCTTGCAATTTGGGGCCAGGAGACATTCCACCCATTTGGTAAACAAGCATGTTATGGTTAACATGTACTTGTTCCCCCTAAAGGAGCGAATCACGGGCCCGATTAAATCTACTTGTAAATCTGACCAAGGCAGTGTCATCCACCCCTTCTGGAGGGGAGCTCGGTGTGTGAGGGAAGTTGGCTGAAATTGTGCACAGACAAGACACCCCTTCAAGTATTGGTCGAGGTCCTGCCCCATGTGTGGCCAGTATGCAACCTCTCGCAAGATTTCTAAAGTAGTGTGAAACCCCCGATGACCGGCTGTGTCCGCATCATGAGTGTGACTGAGCATCAGGCTTCAGAATGGGGAAGGGACCACCCATTGGTCACAGACAGATATGGATTCCCTTACCAACAAGCCGCCTTGGATTCAGAACATTTTTTGGACATTTCATAAACACCCTGAGGTACTCTTTCCCAATGTATCTGTCACGGGAAAGGTCTCAGGGTCCTTAATAAAACTTACCAATAATCGGATCCCCTATTTGTGCCATGATTAAATCAGCATCTGGGGTCTCCTTACTCCATTGGGCAGTTGAGAGTTCATTGTTAGCATTTTTCTGGGACCTAGTGACAGCAGCGACCGGAATTTCCCCCAACACGGACTCGATCTCGAGGCGCTCCCCCTGGAGCTCCCCCTGGAGCTCCAGTTTTGGCCAGCTGATCGGCTAGGTCATTTCCAGTTTTGTCTGGCCCCTCTATTCTGGAATGACCCTTGATCTTCTTCCAATAGATGGTCATCTCACTATAGATGGTCATCAATATTTGGTATGAGTATTACCATGTTTAAACAGTTTATTATTAGCACATAGCATGCCTCTGGTTTTCCAATTGACTAGGTGTTCCACGAACCCGTTCTGCACATAATCTGAATCAGTGATTATGACCAGTTCGTGTAGTTGGTGTTGGACAGCAGTGAGGATGGCTTGATGAACTGCCATCAACACTGCCACTTGACTACTGTGGTGACCGATTTTGTACCGAGCGGAGGGTTGTGGGGCATCATTCACCCAGGCATTCCCAACGCCGGCCACCAGTTCCTTTTCCCCGTTGTTATCAACATGGTAGGAGCACCCATCCACATAAACGGTGGCCATTCCCTCGCACTTGTCTTCTTCATAGACTTTGTGCGGGGAATTCAGGTATGCCTCCATGTTGTCCTTGATTTTAAGACTTTCGTCCTCGAGTCAGTTTTCTCTGGCACAGTCACCCAAGTCAGCCAGACCTTGAGCAAGGGGACTATTCTTGTTTTGGCCATATCTGACCTCCATAGGAAAGCCTTGCATTGACAGCATCCAGGAGGTAATTCTGGAATTACTCACGTTTCTGGGCTGGATTCTGTCACTTTGGAGATATTGCAAAGGTTGGTGGGGAGTGTCCACTATGATGTGTTCCCCCTGGATGAACGGGTGGTAATTTTTCAATGCCCACACCATTGCCAGGAGTGCCTGCTTACAATCGTAGAATTTTTCCTCCACAGAGGATAAAGTCTTTCTTGCATAGGAGATGATTTTTTTGACCTTATCATGCTTTTGATATAATACTGTGGTCAAGCATGTATTCGAGAACCCTGTCTCCAAGAATAACTCCTTGTTTTTGGCAGGGTAAGCTAGACAAGGTGCTTGTCAGAGGCTTCTTTTGAGTTGCTTTACTGCCTCGGTTTGTTCTGGACCCCACTCCCACTTGACCCCCCTTCAACAGATGGATCAGGGGTTTGTGATCTCTGCGTAATCTTCAATGAACTTCCTACTGTAATTAGTCAGTCCAGAGTTGTGGGGTCTTTAAGATTTAGGAGTGCTTCCACTTTCTTCTCCTGGGTACAGAGATCCTCAGGAGTTATCTCATGCCCCAAAGAAGTTGACACGGGTCCTGCATCTGTGTCAACTTCTTTGGGGCATGAGATAATGGGTCCTGCACCACTGTGCCTTTTGGAAGGAGAGTTTTGCTCCGGCAACCCTCAACTGTGTCAGAAAATAACAGATTTCTGCTATGTGTTCCTCCACAGTTGAGCTTTTCATCAAGATATCAGCCAGGTTACCCCTTTCACCCAAGTCGGACATGGCCTTATGTAGGAAGATGTTGAATTCATTGCCGGAGTTGATGTATCCAAAGAGAGTCCGGGTGCAGGTGTATTGCTGTCCCTCGAAGGTAAAAGCCAGCTTGTATTGGTCCTCCCTACTGACAGGCATGATCCAGTACCCATTAAGTCAGTTCAATGGCAGTGTATACCGTTGACCCCTGGATCTAGGCAAGCCTGTGGTCAATGTAGGGGAGAGGCCATCGGGACATAGGGACCCATTTATTCAGCTCCCTAAGTTCGGCGCAGAGTCTCCACTGGCCGTTCAGTTTTAAAATCCACCGCACCGGATATTAAAGGTGCTGTGGACTGGACGAATTATCCCACGGGACTCAAGGTTTTGGATTATTTCCATCAGGGACTCTATATATGCGAGAGGCAAGCGGTATTGCTTCACAAACACTGGAATAATTCCAGGGTCTGTGGGAATTGTTGTTGTATGGATTTCGGAGCGACCACATTTATACGAGTCCACCACAAAGAGATCTTGAAAATCTAAGAAAACTTGTTTCAACTTTTGCTTTTTCTCCAGAGTCTCACAGGCATCAGCTAGGTTGACTCACTCTTCAACCATTTGCCTGAAGTCTGGAAAGACTTCTGGTTTTGCAATCTCAGCGGCCTCCTCCAGCTGGGTGGAGAGGTCCTCGGTGAGAGTATTGACCTGGACAGAGGGTTTCTGGTAGGCGAGGCTGTCAGGGACCTGGAAGATCACCTCATCCTGCTTGATGTCAAAAGTCACCTCTTCCTCGCCATAAACAATCATTGGGGATTGTTCCTATCAGTTCATTACCTAGATCCATGGAAAAATGTTGGTCATCAACCGCCATTCCAATAATGGTGCCTGCGCCCAGAGTGATACTCCTATGGTCGCTGTTATTTATCAATATTGGAATGGTGTTGTGTTCTACATTGACTAATGGTGTTGAGTTTAACCCCAACCCCTGCTATTGGAGATGGGCATTGAGGTGTACATATACGTCAGAATTTTGCAGTTTCTGTCCTCTTTTAATTTCTTATTCGAGTGGAAATAGTCTTATCCATCCTGGGATGGTGACCTCTTCTCCAATATGAACTTCAACTGCATACAGCAGCAGTTCGGCTGACCAAAATGCTTTGTCTGAATCATCAAAGTCCATGGGATTGCCCCCTAGTCGGGACCAGGCTTTGTGATGTATCAGGTCCAAGTTAATGGCAAAATGATTGAGAATGTCACTGCCTAAATAGAATGCAGCAGGGACATCTTGCACGACCCAAAAATTATGTACTACGCTTTTGTTTCCGATAGAGATTTTGAGCATACACCTGCTAGGCAGAGGATGTTTGGAATTGGGAGTTTCCAGGCCCATTCCCCACTTATTGATCAATTTAAATGTGGGAATGGCGGGATCTTTTGGGAGCTGTCGGAACATGGCTTCGCTGATGAAGCTCTTACCATTGTTCACGCACACTCAGGCAAGAACAGATTCCTTCGCATCATTTAACTGAATATGGATGAATAACTGTTCTCTAATTTTCTGAATATCAGCTAAACTTTGAGCTGGTTTCTCATCACTTTTGGCTATGGAATTGGGATTTTCAGATTGTGAATTGGTATAGAATTTCAGAGTATTTCCTTCCAGTGTGGAATGACACTTGAGACTGGAAGGAAGGTGTATTTCCCATCACTAGTTTGTTGTCCTACAGCAATTACTGTCACGTCAGGTATTTGGTTATTCTGGAAAGGAAACTCAATATGATCTGATTTTTGTTCAACCATGTGGCATGTGTCATTTAAACTAACATGGTTGACACTCTGTTTCAATTTTATTGTCCTGTTAGTCTGAGTCCAGAGGACCTTCTTCACACAGTCTATTAGGGAGGACAACCTTCGCAGGATTTCATTCCCTAGTAGACAGGGTGTGCCCTCTGGAGTTACGACTATGACAGGTGTTTCACCTTATGTTGCCCAATTTTCCAATAAAAGTTCTGGAGTTGTCCAGGAAGAGGGGTGAGAGTGATCTGGTATCTCTCCCCCTTCCTGAGTTTAGCTTCTCAAAGGCCTTTTTTGACAGAAGAGTGGCTTGGGATCCAGTGTCCACCAATGCTGGAATTGCACATTGCCCCTGCACTGGGATGGAGGCGTAGAATCTACCTTCTTTCTCCTCCAATGGACAAAGGTAATGGGCATTCTGGGCAAGCTGGGTGATCAATTTCCTTATTTTTCACTCCGACACAGGGATAGTTTGGGCATAATTCTGTGTTGGAGTTTGGGTATCTGAAAGAAAAAAATGTTGGTTCTGGTTCCTGGCTGTCCAGGGGCTTTTCACGAGTGAGGAAGGAAGCTTCCTCTAGGGCTTTACACCCCTCTTCCCCCGTGCCTCCTCCTCTGGAACCGGTGAGTTGTCCGGGTTCTCCGCCCGTCATTGTTCTGGGTTGCCAGATCCTTGGTTTGTGGGGTTCTGAGCTGCCATGTTTGTCTGTTACGCTCACCTGGTATCCACGGAGACGCCACTCAGCCCTGGTTGCTTGATTTGTGCCTGGAACCCCCTTCCCGATCCAAGGTGGTGCCTTCGATTGAAGTGGGCCTGAAAGCACAGGAGGACTGGATTCAAGATCAGGTACGGACTTCTCCCACCTCCCCTGAGTTCGACCCTATGGCTCTCTCCTCACCTTATTGTAATATTTGGCTGCTCTCCGTCCTGCCTTCTTTGCAGGGGTGCATAGTCTTCAGTGATCTTGGGCGACCGAGTTACTTCACTGGTGCAAGCCCATTCAGGTGTCTTTAAGGTAGGTCTTATTGCAGCAGTCTTGGTATGTTACTGTCCTTGCCTTCCTTTCTTTGTGGTTAATGTCTTTTCTTTACCCCACCCTAGGTGAACAGGAGATTCAGCGTGTCGTGCTGG
This sequence comes from Ambystoma mexicanum, assembly GCF_040938575.1. Classification (NCBI taxonomy): domain Eukaryota; kingdom Metazoa; phylum Chordata; class Amphibia; order Caudata; family Ambystomatidae; genus Ambystoma; species Ambystoma mexicanum. The sequence continues at coordinate 437,845,938 of NC_090937.1, forward strand.
TTGGATTGAGCACCTGCCAGTATGGATGGCGCAAGAAGCACACTACGATTTGGTAAGTAACGCGCTAATCGCGGCGTTGCTTCACCTTTTACTTGCTAACCTGTGTTTCTTCTCTCCTTACAGGTCGCGATGGTCTTCTCCAGTGAGCGTGGTATTCTGGAACGATGCTGGCCAAGAGGTGGCCAACCAGGTGAGGTTCTCGTGATGACTGAGGCTTACACTGTAAGTAACCTTTTCTAACGTTGTCTTTCTCTCTCTCCCTTCAGGTTGCTTCGTTCTGGTGAGTACGCAGTGTCCAGAAGATTCTGATTGCTGGATGGGCGACCGCGAGTAGCAGAAGCATGGACGAACGTCGGGCGGATACAGCATGGAGTTCGCAGGTAACAGTCTATTAATGATGTTCTTTTTCTCCTCTGAAGGCTTGTTGCTCTGATGGTTGCCGGGATTGACACTGGGCACGGTGAGCTTTACGCTGCAGGCTGCAGAATAACGCAAAGCGTGTTCTGTTTCTTGGGTGTGGTTTAAATAGCCTCCCAGCAAAGTAGTCGAGGTAAAGTAGTCCCAGGCTACCACACCCAAAACACTATACCACACAGTCTAGTTCTAAGGAACTAGACTGTGTGGGTGCCTCCATGTTGGCTGCAGGCCCAAGGAAAAGTAGTCCCCTTCAATGATGTTCCTTATACTGAATATGAGCCTGGCGCCAAAGGCGCCAGGACTGACTCCAATAGAGTCTTGGAAGGTAGTGCAAGGCTCCCAAGGCCCTAATGGAACCCCGAACCCTGACCTTACCTGGCATGTGGACATGCTAGTGGGGGTTTTGGTTAAGGGTTGTGACAGCACTCCCCCCCAAGGCTCCTCCCATGGTGGTTCTTCTACCTGGTCCTGGCTTGGCTGGAAAGTTCTGATGAAATGCCTTAATCAAACGTGGTGCATGAATATTCTCACTGGGTTTCCAGGATCTGTCTTGAGGTCCATAACCTTTCCAATCGACTAAGTAATATAATTTGGACCTGGTAAATTTAGAATCAAAGATTTCCTTTACTTTGAACTCTGGTTCCCCATCAACTATCACAGGTTCTGGTGGTGTTATAACCCGTGTACCGGGTTGTATCGGTTTCAGGAGTGAGACGTGGAACACCGGGTGGATTCGCATATTGGCTGGCAATGCTAACTTGACAGCTGCTGGGTTGATAATAGATTTGATGGAATAAGGTCCCAGATAGCGAGGACGGAAGGTCCGGGTTCCTTTTATGGGTATGTATTTTGCTGCTAGCCAAACCTTGTCTCCTACTTGATAGTCTGGTGCCTTTTTTCAGTGTTGGTCAGCAAATTTAATTTGTTTGTGCTTGGCTTGGATTAGATGCTCTGTTGCCTTTTTAAAGTCCTGAGAGATCGTTGTATGAAGAGTTTTTACTGCTGGCATTTCCAAACTGGGAGGAAGGTCTAGTTCGGAAGTACGTGGGTGTCTGCCATATAGGGTGTAGAAAGGGGTTTGTCCTGTGCTGGAATTCAACCATGAGGGTGTTCGCCCCCTCAGTGGCAGCATACCCAATACCCATCACCTGTAGAGTGCCCCAGGGATCTTGCGTCTCGCCAACACTCTACAATATCTTCACCAAGCCACTCTTTGACGATCTTGACATTCTGGGTATCACCTATACCAACTCTGTAGACGATACCCAGATTCTCCTACCACATACCAGGGATTATGGGGAAGATCTGGCTTTGGTGAACAGAGTCTATTGCATCGTTCAAGCATGGATGGCCAACCACGGCCTATGCTTGAACGATAACAAAACAGAACTCATCATCTTGGGCACTGCAGCTCGCATTTCTAAACTCAACCGATACTACTCAGCATTTATCATTGATGGGAACACTATCAAGGTCGCCAGAGAAGTAAAAACCCTAGGTTTTTACCTTGACTCGACACTATCCCTTACCAAACAGGTGAATTCACTGGCCTCATCCACGGCCTACACATGCAAATTAATACGAGCCGGGAAACAATCGTTATCAGATGACAGTTGTCTTATCCTAGCCAGAGCCCTCATCTTATCAAAATTAGACTATTGTAATTCACTCTACATAGGGACAACCAAACAAATTATCAATAGAATATAGGTGCTCCAAAATAATGCACTTAGACCGGCCTTAAGTATCCCTAGAAGAGAACATATTTCTGAAATAAGACGTAAACACAAATGGCTTTCCACCCAAGAAAAAATCCACCTTAAATCTGCCTCCCTCATTCATAAATGCTTAAATACCAAAGCTCCCCGCTATCTAACAGAACGATTTATTAGAAAAAATCCTACTAGACTCACAAGAACAGTCAGCCCTAGATTTAAACTAACCACTATTGGAGGATCCAGCTTCCCAGTCAAGGCAGCTCAATTGTGGTACGCCCTACCTCATGCACTTAGATCTGACCAAATGTTCAACAATTTCAGAAAGAACACAATAAAATGGCTCACCGAGAATGTGGTACAAGGCTCTCCCCATGTACCTCCACATGTTTTGCACCTGATACAGACTGACTTGCTATTATGTAAACGCCAGTCATATCTTGAATGCTTGGCTGCGCATTGTTTTATTTTTTTTGTTTTTTTTTTTCAAGGTATTTCTTTTTTTTATTTGTTTATTTATAAAGTTTACACCTAGATATTCAATCAAACAATCAGAACAATAAATACTCAGCAAAAATACACAGAATAACAGAATATTATATATACATAACTTGCAATAAATCAGTAAATACTCAGAAAGTCATCCCACACCTTTCCGTACAATCTCAACTTCCCTTGCCTCTTGTAAACCACCCTTTTCAACCCAATCATCAAGAGAAGGCGCAGTCCGCGACTTCCAGCCCCTGAGGACTAACTTTTTGCCCAGACAAGCTCCACGGAGTAAAAACTTTTTCCGTGATACAGAGAGATCCTCCAGCAATTCTCCACCTCCCAAAATCATTGTCATAAAATCCAATTCAACATCCAAATCCAAAACACGCAGACAGGCACCACAAACATCGTGCCAAAATCCCAGTACATGCACACATTCCCACAACAGATGTTCCAGACTTCCCTGTCCATTCCCACAACACCAGCATTCATCTGAGTCCATCAGCCCCCTCTTAAACATTCACTCTGGGCTCCAAAACACTCTATTGAGGATTTTTATCTGTCTCGACCGTTCCTCCATATCAATTGCACAGAGTTTAACATTCGCACACATATCCAGCCACATCTCAGGCGAAATCTCACACCCCAACCTCCTTCCCCATTCATCTCTCAAATCAGAATTTTCCTTATAAGCAGACACAATACAATTATATATCCTGCTAGCAATGGAACAACCACCTGGCTCCCTCTCCATTAGATAGAGATTCACCATTGAACTTCCTAGCTCCGCCACATCACCGATACATCTTTTCAATTTCCTGAATTCTTCAGTTCTGAAATTATCAATGTGAAACTTTGCTCGTAACTCACGTTCCCCAATCCACCCTCCATCCACCAGAACATCCTCAATCCAGAGCACCCCGCCTAGAAACCAATCCGGCCAGAACAAAGACCTGCCCCCGATAGCAATCAATGGGTTCAACCAAATGGATGAGTGAATGGTTCTTGAAGCAACCGAGCCCAACAATTCATGAACCTGTCTCCACGTCTCCCTCAGAAAAACCGTCAAAGGTGATTTATTACATGACTTATTTGTCGCCGTGAGAATTGCCCTTGGAGGGAGCGGACCCAACATACTAGCCTCTGCAATTACCCATTGATCAGGCAAATCCATCAAAAAAGGCACAATAAAATCACTTGAAAAGGCTAAATGATATGTCCTGAAGTTCGGTACTCCTAGACCACCTTTTTCTACTGGCAACTGAAGTTTCCACAATTTAAGCCTAGGCGGCTTATTATCCCGCAGGAATGACTGCAACAAATCATCAATTTTTTTCCAGTAATGTTGACCAATTTTCATCGGAAGCATACCTAGAACATAATTAATCTTTGGAGCTACATTCATTTTGATAGCGTTCACCTTGCCCCATAGGGACAAATGAAGCAAAGACCACCTCAAGATGCTCATTTTCAAATCAGTACAAACCTCATTCATGTTTACCACAACCATCTCATCCACCAGTGGGGTTAGCCATATACCCAGGTACTTCAGTTTCCTTTCACACCATTGAAACCCAATCCCAGTAATCAAGTTCTTGTCACAATATCCTGAAATTGGCAACACCTCAGATTTAGACCAGTTAACCTTAAATCCAGACACCGCATGAAATCTATCCAAAACATTCGGCAAGGCCGGAAGGGACACTGTTAAATTCCGTAACAACAAAAGTAGGTCATCCGCATAAAACCACAACTTTTGGTCAGCACCATGAAAACTCAGACCCTGTATCCCCACGTCACTCCTTAAGGCAATCGCCAATGGTTCTATGGCCAAAACAAATATCAGGGGGGATAAAGGACATCCCTGTCTCGTACCCCTCCGTAGCACAAAAGAATCTGACAATTGCCCATTAGTTCTGACAGCGGCAGTCGGACAAGCATAAAGCAAGGCGATCCAAGAAATAAATTCCTCTCCCAAATTCATGGCACGCAATACTAAAAAAAGATAGTCCCAATCAACATGATCAAACGCTTTCTCCGCGTCCAAGGAAAGCACCGCAACATCATCATCCATATCCTGTGCATGTGTCATCAACAACAATAAGTTCCTAATCTTGCTAGATGTCCTCTGGCCATGAACAAAGCCCGACTGATTAGTGTGCACTAATTTCACAAGAAGATTCTGCAAACGAAGGGCCAATAGTTTTGCAAGGATCTTATTATCAGTATTAATCAAACTGATCGGACGGTAATTCGAAGTCAAACAACCATCTTTACCCTGTTTTAGAAAAACCGATATAATGGCATGACTAGTAGAAGCAGGAAGCAAACCTCCCATCCTGGATTCTATGAACATTTCCCGCATAAGTTCCACCACTGAATCAGGTAAGATTTTATAAAATTCAGCAGGCAGACCATCCGGACCCGGAGACTTGCCCGAGTTCAACTTCCCAATCGCATTTTTCAATTCATCCACAGTCAAAGCCTCACTCAGCATTGCATTCTCCAAATCATTCACTCTAGGTATTTCCAATCCATTAAAAAAGGAATCATTCAATCCACTGACACCCAACTCACTTTGATAGAGTTTCATATAATACTCCTTAAAAGTCTCATTAATCAATTTCGGGTCACAAGTCACCTGACCATTCTCTCTTTTGATAGAAGTGATAGATCTTTCTGATTGCTGTTGTCTCAATCTATAGGCAAGCCAGCGATCGCACTTTTCACCATAATCAAAATAAGAACATTTCAAACTAAACAAATCCTTTTCAGACCTTGCTTTCAAAGTCTCATTCAGCTGCCTCTGCAGTTCCCTAAGTTTTCTCCTTTTCTCCAGATTAATTGAGTCATTTATCAAATCCTTTGAAAGCTGCTTAATATTTTGTTCCAAATCCAAACTTTTCCTCTCTATACATTTCCTCTTGCTACTGGATAAACCCAGGATCAATCCCTGCATCGTACATTTAAATGCCTCCCAGACTGTCCCAACATCAATTCCTTCTGTCCTATTTTCCACAACAAATTGATCAGCCTCAGACCTGATTTTAGCCACTGTCTTCTCATCCTGAAGAATTGAGGTGTTCGTTTTCCAACAAAAAGATCTGGAAGTATCAAACTGCAAACCCATATTCATAAACACAGGTGCATGTTCAGTGACAGCAATACAGCCAATCTCACAGCTTACCAGATTCAAGGTTGCTGATCCAGCCGTGAGAAACATATCTATACGAGAATGTGAATCATGAGAGCTAGAATAAAACGTGTATTTTAAAACGGGTCATTGCACTTTTGGTGGAAGTTCAGGGAATTCAGATTATTCTTTGCAATGTTTACGCTCCCTCAGTGGATGATGGTTCATTCTTTGGAAAAGTTGCTCAAATGATGCAGGATTTTGCTTGCCGGAATGTTATTCTGGGGGGCGATTTTAATTTGGTTATTGATGCTGTCAAAGATCGGAGCGGATCCAATGCTGTTTGCAGGAGGGATCCGACATTTTGTTCATTTAGCTCATTTATTTCTGAATTTGCCTTAGAAGACTGTTGGAGATTACTTGGCTGCGCATTGTCTGCACTTGTACTTGTCTCACCTTGTAGAGCCAAGAAAGTCTTGTATTTTCCATGTTCTGTAACTTGTAAACTTCTGTAACCAAGCTGTAAATCTCCTTGTCTCATGCGCCCTGCTACCTCAGGGTCCGGCGTGCACAATAAATAAACAAACAAACAAACAAATTGTTGTAAGCATATTCTGCTATCCATAATAAATCTCTCCAAGTCCCTTCCACCTGATGCAGCATGGACCGCAAGTATTGCTCGAGGGTCTGATAGGTTTTATCTGTTTGGTCATCCATTTGCGGGTGGTGACTGGTGGATAATTGGATGTTGATTTGAGCCATAAAACAGAATTTTTTCCAAACGTTGGACACGAACTGGCTGCCTCGATCAGAGACCAGGAACGATGGGAAACCATGTAACTTAATAATATTTTCCAGGAACACTTTTGCTAAACTGGATGCATCTGGGAGGCCTTTGGAAGAGATCAAGTGTGCCATTTTTGAAAATAAGTCTACTACTACCAAAATAGTGTTGAATCCTTGACTGGGAGGCAAGTCTGTAATGAAGTCGAGAGGAAGTGTGTGCCATGGTGTGGGAGGAATTTCCAATGGTTGAAGAAGGCCAGCTGGTTTCTGCTTTTGCAATTTGTTTTGTGCACACACACCACACGACTGGACATACTGGATGACGTCTTGACGCCAAGTAGGCCACCAATAGTTGCGTTAGGGTATTGGCGATTCTGGGGTGACCCTCTATCAGAGAATCGTGGTAATCCAAAATGATTTGCTGTTGTAGTTCATTTTTGGGCACATATAGACGCTCTCCAAAATATGGCAACGAGTCCTTAATGGTGTATTGTTCTCCTCGAGTACGCCATTGCAGCCAAGTATTAGGACTTATTACACATTGGATCTTATTTCGGAGTTCGGTTTGTGTCAAAGCTGTCGTGAGGCTTAAGTATTGTCTTCAGGAATGATGGCTACCGGATCTGGAGCTGCATACACCTTTTCGTCAATGCCCATGCGAGATAAACTGTCAGCATTCCCATTCCTTACTCCTGGTCGATAAGTGATTACATAATCATACTCGGCGAAGAAAAGGGCCCACCGTAGTTGTCGCTAGGATTGAGCCTTTGCTGTTTTCAAGTATTGAAGGTTCCGATGGTCCGTGATTACTGTGACCGAATTTCTGGCCCCTAAGAGATAATGTCGCCATGCTTTGAAAGCAGATTTAATGGCCAGGAGCTCCTTGTCGGTGATGGCATAATTGAGTTCAGGAGGTGAAAACATTCGTGACCAGAAGGCCACAGGGTGTAACTGGCCAGTTTCAGGGTCCTTTTGTGAAAGAACGCCCCCATAGCCATGCTGGAGGCATCGGTTTCCACGATGTAAGGGAGGTCTGGACAAGGGTGTTGTAGAATTGGAGCAGAATTGAATCTTCTGTTAAGCTCTTGAAAGGCCCTTTCGGCTTCTTCTGTCCACATGAATTTTTTATTGTTATTTTGCAGTAGTAAGGTAATCGGATGTACAATTTTGGGATGAACTGGCGGTAGAAGTTCGCAAAACCCAGCATGCTCTGGACCCCTTTTAACGAAGTTGGAGTAGGCCACTTAAGAATGGCATCCACTTTGTGTACATCCATTCTGATGCCTTTTGGAGTGAGGATGAAACCAAGGAATTCCACTTCGGTTACGTGAAAAAAGCATTTTTCAAGTTTTGCATATAGCCAATGCTGGCGGAGTTTGGTGAGAACGGAGCGGACGTGCTTGGCATGATCTTGTCTTGAGGCTAAATACACTAGGATGTCACCTATGTAGACCAAGGCGCACGCATTGATTAATTCCGCAGGACATCGTTCATGAAGTATTGGAACGCTGCGGGAGCATTGCAAAGTCCAAAAGGCATTACCTGGTACTCATACAACCCATATTTGGTACGGTAGGTGGTTTTCCATTCATCTCCTTTTATAACTCGGACCAGGTGGTACCCTCCTCTGAGGTCTAGCTTGGAATAAATCTGGGCATCCTTGACTTGGTCTAACATTTCGGAATTAGTGGCAGGGGGTAACGATTCTTTATGGTGATCCAGTTTAATGTGCGATAGTCAATGCAGCTCCTCAAGTCCCCTTCCTTCTTTGGTACAAAGAATAAGGGACTGGCTGCTGGTGATTTAGATGGGTGGATAAATCCGTTTGCCAAGTACTGGTCTAGGTATGATTTCAAATGCAGGTTTTCCGGTTCTATGAGTGCATAGATTCTGCCACAAGGAATTCTTGCACCAGTCATGAGGTCATTCTGGCAGTCATAGGGCCTGTGGGCAGTAGTGTGTTAGCTTGCTCTTTCTGGAACACGTCCTGGAAATCTTGATATTCTCTCGGGAGAGTGCTAGTCACACCAAGTGTTGATGCTGCTGTTCTGGGAATTTTAGGGATGCTGAAATTGGGTTTCTCTTCATGATTATAACAAGTAGGGGCGCAGTCATCAGGGAAGGTCAATTTCCTTGCACGCCAATCTATCTGAGGATTGTGAGCAACTAACCGTGGCATCCCTAATATTAGCCAGAACTCAGGCACCTTGATGAGATCAAAGGAAATGGATTCCCAGTGTCCATCCTGTCACAGCACGGTTACTCCTGCTGTACATTGGGTTACTGGTCCGGAAGCAATTTATGTCCCATACACGGGGGTTACCTTTTCTGTGTTCTGCTTGAAACATAAGGGAAGCCCCATCTCTGCTGCCAGTTCTTGATCAATGTAGTTCCCAACTGCTCCGCTGTCTATGTATGCTTCAATAGCGTGCATCCTAGATGGTTGTTGATGATTGATTAGGATCACTGGTATTGCAAAGTGTGAGGTCGGTGGCTCTTTCTTCTCACTCGACAAACTGGCCTCTACATTTGTCAAGCTGGGTAGTTTTCCGACTCTTTACTCTCATCCTTCTCCATGGCACCTACGGTTCTTCTTGGAGGCTTCACTGGGCAGTCCTTTAGGAAGTGTCCTGGTTTTTCCGCAGTACAAACATAACTGCTGTTGCCTTCTCTTGTCCCTTTCTGCTTTTGTTAACGGTGGTCGTATACCTCTGATTTGCATGGGTTCTATAGTGTTTTCAGACATGCATGAAGCACTATCCCTAGGCCGCACATATCCGGCCCAAGTGTCTGTCCTAGACCGATCTGCCTTCCGGTCTTGTAATCGGAGATCTAGTTGCACAACCAGGTTGATAAATTTGCTACAGTTTCTAGGCGGGTCAACCACCTGGCCAGAACGTCCTTCAGTTCTCCTCGTAGGCCTCGGTGAAACAATGTGGTTCTTTTGTCTTCGGGCCACCTAGTTTCAGCAACTAACCTATTGAAGGTTGCAATGTACGTTAATAAGTCTTGATTCCCCTGTCAGAGTGACAAGAGTTAATTGTCTACTGCTTGCTCTTGGGTATAACGAGCAAAGAGCTTCTCCATTTCTCTCTGGAACCCCCAAAGTCATGCAGTAATGGATCATCATAGCTCACAAGCGTCACCGACCAATCCGCTGCACTTCTGCTCAGGTATGACAAAACAAAAGCTCCCCGAGCCTGATCGTTGGGGAATGCACCTGGTCTGCAGAGGAAATGAAGACGACATTGATTCATGAATGCAGCATACTTCCTGGGGTAGCCTGAGAATCGTTCCGGTGACGCTAAAGGAACTGCTCTGGGTAGTGACATTTGTACTGGAGCGGTGGATAAGGTGGGTGCTTGTGCCGGTGGGGGTCATGATTCCTGCCCCTCATGTCCCCAGCCCTCCAAGATGACAGGCTGGAGCCAGGGCACAATCACCTACATGGCCCTCAAGGGCCTCTCCATCCCTCCATAGACCTACTTGGAGTCAGACTTGGCGCTTGTGGCACCAGACTCACTCACTCCCATAGGATAACATTGGGGATTGGACTTGTAGTGCATTGATGGGGACAAGATGGATGCACCCACAAATTTCGGTTCCCAGAACTGCATGTGCGGTCTAGTCTTTTGGGTGTGGTTCAGCCCAGAGACAGCTGGGATACCCAGAGACTATTTAAGCCACACCCAGGCTGAGGAACATGCTTTGTGTTTTCTGCACCTGCAGTGTGACACTCACTGTGTTCGGATCGGTCTCCAGTAGGCCTGCATCTTTCTTCTGCACTCAACTCCTGCAAGAACAAGAACACCATTAGGAACAGCCTTACCTTGCGGCACTTCTGCCCTTCATTCATCGCTCCTTCTGTTCTGCGGGCATCTTCGGCGGTGTCATTCCCATCCCGGCACGCCGCTTCCTAAGGAAAAAGGAAAAGAACAGAAAAAAGGCATTAGTAAGCATTCTGCAAATCTTCGCTTATTTTTAAATACTGTACGAGCTTCAAACGCTTACCTGAATCCCAGCCGCTCTGGGGGAACTCTGTCTCCAGAACCTCTCATCCATCTGCAAGTGGGAAAAGACACTCCAGGTTAGCGTGGAAACATCTAGAGGAGTCGCATACCGCGCTTACCCACCGCATTTGTTCTCCATAACCGGCATCCACGCTGAAAACGTTGCGGCACCTAAAAGACACAGAAATAGAACTGAGTTCAATACAAATACAAAAGGGATGCATCGCGCATCGCGCTCTCACTCACCTTCATCGCTACTCATCTCAGCAGCACGCCGCCATCCCTGGACGCCGGCCATCATCTAAGGAAGGAAAGGAACGAAGTTAGAGAACTGTTCAAAAGACTCATTATACTTACCTGTCGGACTCTTGCCAGTGAAGTAACTAGGCATCAACAAGCCCGCATCAATCAACGGCCCCTGCGCTGAAAGCAGGACGGAGAGCACACTATCCAAGAAAACAAGGTGAGCTGTGGATCAAAGGGAAGGGTTGGACCCCGGGGAAGAAGGGGTTCAAGCACACAGAGGCAATAGGGAGATAAACTCTACCAATCCTGTGTTTCAGGCCCAGTCTCCAGTCGAATAGCCTCCAGGGAAGGGTTCGAGGTCGTAAGAGGTCAGAACAGGCTGAGTGACGTCCCCGTGGATACCAGGTGAGAGTTACAGTGGGTTATTTCCAGGCAATGGAGTTTGTCCGGCCTGTGATTGTAGTAACTGCCTGCTGATTTCCTCGGTGCGATCCTTGGTTACGACCAGGTATCTCCGTAGCGCATTAGTCTCTTGCCTGGCTGAATGAACTTCGGCGCCCAGGTCGATTGTGTTATAGAGGCTTCGCGTTCTGTTACGCTCACCTGGTATCCACGGGGACGCCACTCAGTCCTGGTTGCTTGATTTGCGTCTGGAACCCCCTTCCCGATCCTTGGTGGTACCTTCGATGGAAGTCCGGCCTTAAAGCACAGGAGGACTGGATTCAAGATTTGGTACGGACTTCTCCCACCTCCCCTGAGTTCGACCCTATGGCCCTTTCCTCACCTTATTGTAATATTTTGCGTGCTCTCCGTCCTGCCTTCTTTGCAGGGTGCGTAGTCTTCAGTGGGCTTGGGCGACTGAGTTACTAAAACTAGTGCAAGCCCATTCAAGTGTCTTTAAGGTAGGTCTTATTGCAACAGTCTTTGTATAATAATAATAATAATAATAATAATAATAATAATAATAACAATAATAAGTTACTGTCCTTGCCTTCCTTTCTTTGTGGTTAATGTCTTTTCTTTACCCCCCTAGGTGAGCAGGAGATTCGGCGTGTCGTGCTGGTTGGATTGAGCACTTGCCGGTATGGATGGCGCAAGAAGCGCACTACGATTTGGTAAGTAACGCGCTAAGCGCGGCGCCGCTTTGCCTTTTACTTGCTAAACTGTGTTTCTTCTCTCCTTACAGGTCGCAATGCTCTTCTCCAGTGAGTGTGGTATTCCGGAACGAAGCCAGCCAAGAGGTGGCCAACCAGGTGAGGTTCTCGTGATGACTGAGGCTTACACCGTAAGTAACCTTTTCTAACGTTGTCTTTCTCTCTATCCCTTCAGGTTGCTTTGTTCCGATGAGTATGCAGTGTCCAGAAGATGCTGATTGCTGGATGGGCGACCGTGAGTAGCAGAAGCATGGACGAGCGTCGGGCGGATACAGGATGGAGTTCGCAGGTAAGAGTCTATTGATGATGTCCTTTTTCTCCTCTGCAGGCTCGTTGCTCTGATGGTTGCCGGTATCAAGGACACTGGGCACGGTGAGTGATACGCTGCAGGCTGCAGAATAACGCAAAGCACGTTCTGTTGCTTGGGTGTGGTTTAAATAGCCTCCCAGCAAAGTAGTTCAGGTAAAGTAGTCCCGGGCTACCACACCCAAAACACTATACTGCATAGTCTAGTTCTACAGAACTAGACTGTGTGGGTGCCTCCATGTTGGCTGTAGGCCCAAGGAAAAGTAGTCCCCTTCAATGATGTTCCTTATACTGAATATGAGCCTGGCGCCAAAGGCGCCAAGGCTGACTCCAAAAGAGTCTTGGAAGGTAGTGCAAGACTCCTGAGGCCCTAATGGAACCCCGAACCCTGACCTTACCTGGCATGTGGACATTCCAGTGGGGGTTTTGGTTAAGGGTCGTGACAGCATCTGAGGGTTCTGTTGAGCCCTCAAAATGTGACCCAGATCCTGTGTTAGGTTTTGGACCTGGCGTTCCAGTTTTGACACCTGTTCCGGCTGGTACAGGGGTCTCATCAACCCTAGGTGGATCACAGGAAGGGTAACTATACCTTCTATCATAGTACCCTGGATATGGTGAATTTTGGTAACCCTCCGCTCTTGGCCTTCTCTCTCCCGTATTGGGTTGTCTGGGTTCCTGAAAGCAGGGAATGAAAGGAGGGTTGTCCTGCAGGTGGGGGGTTTGTGGGTATCAGGGAAAGAAGCTTAACCAAGCATTTGGGGAATTCCTGCCCCCCTAAGGGAAGTTAGGAGGGAAGTTTCCCGAGGCACCACTTACCTGGTTGGAACACCCGGATTGGGCCGGAGGAGTCCAGACATACCCCAGGATTGGTCTGTTGTCCTTGTATGGGGGGCTGATATAATCAGGGGAGTTAGGGGTCCCGTTAGTGGGAATACCTCCCTGAATACCACCTGTTTGTGACTGGAAAGAAGGCCTTCTAGGTCTTGGATTCTGCTGACTTTGAGCAGGTGTATTCTTAGGCCCCCCCATCTCTAAGTCTAACATGGGGGCAACCTTCACCTCCGCCACCTTAGCAGCAGCAGGGGTGTTGGCTGGTTGGAGTTTTTATTCAGATTTTTATTTTCTTCAGGTTTTTGGACCTCATAAATGCAGGTCGCCTTCTCTATGACCCAGTCCAATGTTCTTTTCGCGTAGAAGTCCTTCACCAGCTGGGTCATAATATACTTGGGGAGGGCATGAAAGAAGGTGGTTACAAACTCCCTGTTATCTGTGTGTACCCTCCTAGTTGTCTGTGCAAAAGCGTGTTTGAGCTCCTGTAAAAACTCTTGTGGGGCTTGATCTTCCCCGCACTGTAGATTGTAGGCCGTTTTGCAAGCCTCCTGGGGGTTTCTGAGGTCGGAGAAGTGTTTCAAGATGGCCGCCCTGTAGGTGGACCATCTTGAATGGTTCTGAAGTTCCAGTCCAGCAAAGAAACTGGAGTATTCAGGGGAGAATTTCCATTTTACATACTCGACACAGTTTTGGTTGTCTTTCATATGGAAAGTGTCCATCATTTGCTCATAGAGCTCCAGGTGTTCCCAAACAGAATATTTCACATTTCTATGGTAGGGGGTTATGACACTCCTAAGGTCCTTAATCTGCCTAATGGGGTCTTTGGTCATAACTCGCTTGAGTTTGTTTGCCTTCTTTGGCTTAATCACCCGTTTCAACTCGCTCTCAGACTCAGAGGTGCTACTCGCTGAGGTCCCCTCATGATCATCTAGGCTCCCCCGGATTCTGTGAGCTTGAGAGGTGCTCACAGAATGGTGGGGCCTAGTTTCTCCACTCCTGTGGAGCACAGGAGAGTAGTCTTCTGACTTCTCCCTACACCCGGGGTTAGCAGAGTATACCCCCACTGCCCTAATTGGCTAGAGGTCTTCATGATACTCTTTTTGGGCCTCATTTCATCAGGATTTTCATGAAATTGGACCAACTGGTCCCTCGGAAAGTAATATTTTGGTGGATCTAATTCCCTGACCCTCCCCTCATCGGAGCCTTTCTTGTCAGAGACATCCGTCTTAATGTTTGAGTATCTATACAGGGACGCCCATCCATCACTTTCTGTGGGGTGCTGACCTGTCAGTTCCATCATGCTGGGTCTATTGAATTCTGCCGGCCTCATGGTTTCTGGCTCATGTGAACCGGTAGACATGAAGCTGGCAGTGTTCACAGTATTAAATGGGTTGGAGTCCCTTAGCATAGAAGTCCTTACACTATGATCAGGGTTACGCTGTCCCTCTCTACCTGTTTGGGGTCCCTCCAGTTAAGATTAGATCTAGCACCCTCTTTCTCCAACTTTGCTAGTTTCTCCTTTTCAGCCCCTGCTCTAGATAAGAAGCAAAGATCTGAGCTTTTTGTTCAGCTATCAAGGCTTTACTGGCCTCTATTACCCGCTTGTGCACTGCCACTTGTTTGTTGACCCCATTATTCTTTTCACAGAGAGCCTCATTGTCTCTCTGTGCTTCCTGTATTTTCTGTGAATACTGAGATAATTTCTGCTGCAGTAGACTCACCTCATGAGTTTTAGCATCTTTGGTCTGGGTGTTTTCTTCCAGAACACCTTCTACCCATCTGGCGTGCTCCAGTAGATTCCCATACTCTGTTTTGCGGTCATTGAGTTTCTGGAGGGTTGACTCACTTCCCGGCAACTCTATTTTTAATAGACTTACTTCCTGGCCGAGGTCATCTATCTCCTGATTTAGGGTGCCTCTCTGTTCAGCCAGGTCATCCCTTTGTTGCCTGATGATATTGAATTTCTGGCGCTCTTCATCAAATTTTGTTTGAGAGTGGGTGGGCGCTGATGAGCAGCTTAGGAAATGGCTGCCTAGCTCAAGAGCTCCGTGCGGCACCATATTGCATCTAGCTCCATTGGCAGATTCTTCTGTATTCTCCTTGCTGCCCTGCCACTACTTGCTCGGGAGTATATTTGGCAGCTCTGCCTTCAATCCGAACCGAAATCGGTGCTCCGGGGCCGACATACGCCCATAGAAACATTCGCCAGGAGTGGGCCTAGCCGTTGGATGAAGTGGTGGCGCTGCGGGACCAGGCGGGCCACTGACAACTTATTTGCCTTTACTGGAGACCCCACTGTTGGCGGCTGCGGGGCCGCTGCCCTCTCCCCCTTGGTGCGGACGGCACTGTCATTGTGGTGCTGGCCTGGCTGCCCTGTCGTGGGGAGCTGGATGTAGAGACGCGGACGTAGCCTGATCCAGCACTGGAGGGAGAGGACGGCCTGGTGCGACGCACCTGTCCCGGGTGGCTCGGTGCCACGGGACTCAGGCCTGTGGCGGTCAGCCGTGGGGGCAGCCCCGGGTTGCCTTGGGCCCAGGGGGTCCCGGGACCTACACCTACCTGCTACCTGCCTTCTGTGGTCTTAACCCGCGGGGCGCCGGGGTGGCTGCCCGACCTAGTACCTTCTCTGTGTGGGCTCCAGAGCACGCCCAGGGCAGCGATCCCCCACCTACGACCACAGGTGAGCCAACGATTGGGGCGGGACGGGGTCTGCTGTGCGGCCACACTGGTGCCCTCTTGGTGTGCGGGCAACTCTGGGCCCTAGCTGATCGATCCCTGCTTCTGCGGCCTCTGTGGGGTGCTGGCACCCCGATTGCTAAGGAGGCACTGCCTCTCAATTGGACTGCCCATTACACTGCTGGGATCTGTATGTGGGGCCCTTCTGGATCATCTGGGCCCTGCAAGCACGCCTGGTGGCGCCCCACGGCCCTGATCACTGCTGCCCTGCGCTCCTGTCCTTTTACCCTATAGGAGTCGGGCCGGCCGCCTTTGGGTCACGCGGAGGTCCCTGCTGACTCAGTGGACTGAGGGATAGACACATACACAGCGCCCAAGCTACTTTTACATGTATCTGGCCACTATTGGGGCTGCCCTGCTTGCATCCACGTGTGCCTGGAAGCTGGGGCCTCCTATTCCATTTCATCACATTGAGTCTCAGGCCTCGACACTACAGCCAAGCCTCCTGTGGGCGCAGTGGACATCCCTGCCCCGCTGCCTGGCTGGGCCTTCATTCTTACCTCCTATCATCCTTTGCGGCATCCACAGTATATCTGGGAACCCCAGCTCTAACTACCTGCATCTACCACAACGGATATCCCACGCCTGAGTCCCCATTGCGTAGCTACCCAAGCAGAGATGTCGAACCGCTCCTGAGGCACTAGCAAGGTGGAGGCAATGGATAAATACGCTCAGGTGGTACCCAGAGCAGACCCTGACCACTCACCACTCAACCCAGATGACCCTGTCTCGCCTACTGGCACTCCTGCCCCGGACCTCACTGCAATGATGGAGTCTATAGCTAAAAACTTCACTTCTTTTCATGAGAAGCTTGACGACATTAATGCCAACATTGCCTCCCTCAAATGCCAAATCGATCATGCTGGCACCAGGATCACTGAGGCGGAATCTTGAATAGCGGCTAATGAAGATGCATTACATTCCCTCTAGGATACTGTCACCACGCTCATGTGCGACATGAAGTCCGTAAAGGCTAAATGTGATGATTTGGAGTCCAGATCATGTAGGAACAACATACGTATCATAGGGACCCTCGGATAATGCACTCAGGGGCCGCATGGAGTTGGCCGTCAAAGACCTGCTCAAGGAACTACTTGACAACCCTGCTCTGTCCCACTTCTTCACTGTTGAACGTGCACACTGCGCTCTAGCCCCTCGACCCAAGCCCGGTGACTTCCCTAGGTCTGTCGTTGCCAGAATTCTGAACTACAGAGACAGGGACCTTATCCTCCACCTTGCACGTGAGAAGGGGGAACGTCACCCCGGCTCCCAAATCATCCGGATTTTCCTTGACGTCTTGGTGGGTGTTCGGCAGGAGAGGCGGCAATTACTTGGGGTGAAAAAGCTATTAAGAGAACGCAACATTCCCTATGCAATCTTGTTTCCTGTGCGCCTCAAATTTACCTTTAGGGAAAAACGTTACTTCTTTACGGTACCCGACAAGGCAGTGAAGTTCATTGAAGTGCAGATACCTCTCCATAACCCCACCAAGGACCTCATGGGAAATGACTAACCCATCATGGGCCCACCCCAGTAATTTACGTTAGGACTGATTAATGGTTTTTGTGTCTCCTGGTTACCCATGTCGGCTCATTGATATGCATTCTAAAATGTGATGATGGTGACACGGGCCATATAGGCTCCCCTGCGAGAGAATCGCTTGTTTATTGCTAGTTATGATACAATTGCGTGGTCATACAGGCCTGCCCATGGCGCGGCCACTGTTACACTGATCCTCAGGTAGCTCTTTCATGCTCACTGTGGGGGTGAGGCATCTGGTTCGTAATTTGCTCGTGGCAGCTTGGCCACGTTAACTCATGACCTATTTACATTACCTTTGATGCGCATATTGATTAATGGAACTGTTTTATTGTTATGTAATCCGCTGATACATGTACCATAATGGTACTTATTGTTTCTGTTCTTTTCTTGGTGTCCGCACGGCAACAGCGCACCCCACTGCGGTTGCAACGGCTAATCTTGAGGGGTTCTTGATTGTTGGCCCCTTTTGGGCCTGCAGAGCAGCTGGACCGCATTGTGATGAGTCCACTGAAATCTGGTTAAGGGGAATTGTTGGTAAATGCGGGTGGGGGTGGTTACGGCACTGCCGATCGTTTTTGGGTGGTGAGGGGGGAGGTTTTGTTTGGGGTGAATCTATAAAAAATAGCAGAGGTAAAGCAGCATCTCGTGCTATGAAAGAGTTGTATAAATGCAATGTCTCTTGCTGTGATTGCACACTGAGCTACAGGTGCTAGGATGTACCCTAGATTTGCGAGATGCCCACTAAGGTAATGTCCTGGAATGTCTGGGGCCTAGGTAAGTCTCACAATATTGTGTCCTATGCTCAAAGACATGGGATTAGGATACTCATGCTGCAAGAGACACATGCTCGGACTCACCTGGCAACTGCCATCGCACCATCTTGGGGACCCAACAGATTTTACACAACCTGCTCCACACAGGCCAGAGGGGTATAGACCTTGATACACAAGTCTATTAAATTCACTCTCCTAAAAAGCTACGTTGATCCCGATAGCAGATACGTCATATTGCACTGCAGGTTGGTGGACAGGGAATATCTCATGGTAAACACCTACGCCCCAACGTTGATTCCCCTGATTTTTTGATGCCGTGTCTGCAATCCTACTGGGCTATGTGGGGGTCCAGATCATCTGGGGGGACATGAATCTGGTACTTGATATTGACCTTGATAGGACGGGAGTGGCACCCAGGGCACTAACGCGAGCAGCACGCAAACTGCATTCATACTGTGCTGCGCTCAACATCCATGATGTCTAGAGGACTTTCCAAGCCCACCTGCGTGAATACGTGTACTACTCAACTGTGCATGATAGCTCATCCAGAATTGATCTCTTCTTGGTGTCCAATGGGCTGGTTGGTAGAGTCCGGGAGGCCCAAATACTGACCCATACGATATCCGACCATGCACCCGTTACTCTATCGGTTGAGCTTGGATTGCCGGTTCCCACTTGTAGCACCTGGCATTTTAAACCTGCGGCCCTCCTGGATATAGTATTTAAAGCCGACATACTGGCTGAAATCACTACCTATTTCGAATGCAATTCCCTACAGTCCACCACAGCTAGCGTCCGGTGGAATGCATTTAAGGTATAGATCAGGGGGATGTCTATCTCCAGAGAGGCGGGTGTGCTGAAAACCATTAGAAACAACCTTACTCGATCCAAGGCCAGGCTCCATGACCTAGAAAGGGACTGCACCACTGCGGCCGACCCAACTAAACCAGCGCAAATCAACGGGGAACTCAGTGTCTTTGATGCGCATGCCACCGGGCCGCTGGCTGCGCACGGGTATGGGGAGGGGGACAGACCCGGGATAACACTAGCTAGGTTAACAAGGGGGGCACGGGGCCAGACCCAAATTGTGCCAATCAAGGATGCGCAGGGAATCCCTCAATGGTCGGACCAGCGGATACTAGAAATCTTCACTGATTTCTACACTGACCTCTATGCTGCACCCCCAGAACATAGTGTGCAACATATGAGGGACATACTTGCCCAGATCCCTATAACACTTATCTGTGATTCCACCACGGATCAGCTTGACTCTCCGTTATCACTTCAGGAGGTGGTTGAGGTAATCTCCAATCGTCCCAAGGACAGGGCTCCTGGGCCGGACGGGCTTAAACCTGAATTTTACCAGGAACACATCGCCATCCTTGCTCCCAGACTACTGGAGGTCTGGGACAAATCACTCCATCTAGCCGTGCTCCCCTCTCACTGTGTGAGGCTATTATCATGGGCTGCACAAGCCTGGCAAGCCTAGTGATGAGTGTGGCTCATATAGACCCCTGTCACTTACGAACATCGACACAAACATTTTTGCTGAAGTGCTCGCTAACCGCTTCCTTCCTCTCATGGCACACTTGGTACATGATGACCAATCAAGGTTTGTGCCAGGGAGCTCTACCTCCCTAAACATCCGGCAACTTTTCAATGTTATGGCCAGAATTGACCAGGACGCCAATGCCATCGCCGTTGCACTTGATGCCCAGTAGGCATTTGACATGGTTTCTTGGAAATATATGTGGCTGGTTCTGGAGACTATGGGTACCGGCCCCAATATGATTAGATACATTAAATTGTTATACACAGACCGGGAGGCCAGGGTGCGAGTTAACATTTTGACTTCTGTGTTGTTCACACTCTTCAGGGGCACCCGCCAATGCTGCCCGTTCTCCCCGATACTCTTCACACTGGTCATAGAGCCCAAGGCGGACCACATTAGAGATAGACACACTCACTGAGGGATCCGATTGACTGGCGCCCCTGAAATTATATCCCTGTATGCCAACAATGCTTTACTATATGTTAGAGATCCGACCACTCACCGTGAACCCAACCTCAGTGACATCACGCATATTGGCACTTGCCCATGGTTTACAATCAACTATTCTAAGTCTGAAATTTTCCCACTTACCACCAGCACACCACAACCTGCCTCTGAATATCCACTTTGCTGGTCCTCCGGCGGTATTCGATATTTGGGGGTCCAGATGTCCCTGTCCGGGCCCACTCTGCTGGCGGATAACTATGAGACGGCTGCACAATTTGCCGAGTCCAAGATGGCCAGATGGCTCTCCCTCCTGTTGTCACTTGCTGGGAAGCTCTCTCTCATCAAAATGATCCTGGTCCCTAAGTTGCTATGTATATTCTGCAACGTCCCCATTTGGCCCGGGAAACACTACTTTACGAACTTACATAAAACTTGTGCACAGTTCCTATGGCACTCGGCCGCGGTCTGCAAGAAATGGCTAGATATGGTGCTCCCATATGAATGTGGTGGGCTTACAGCGCCCGATCTGCTGTTGTATTTGGTTGCTGCACAGGCACAATACACTACATACTGGTACCCCAGTCCTGTAACCCGCCTGCATGTTAAGCTGGGACCAACATCATGTCCCTAGTGGTCCAGCGTGAGTTCTCACCTGACTCCCCATTTGACCCAGTGGCGGCCACATTACTTGCCTGGAGCCGCCTCCTCACCATATCAGCTGAAACATGCTCCTATTATAAATGGCTCCCTGCTTGGAGATTTCCCAGGCTGGAACCCACACATGATGCGGCTCTGGCCCACCACTGGGAAGCCTTGGGATACCAGGCACTTACCGACTTCTTCCCCAATGGGAGGTTAATCGACCATCAGACTTGGAAGCAGAGCCACATGGGTTCCGCACTTAAAATGTTGCAGTATTATAGGCTCCGCCCCTCTTTCCGTTCTATGTGGCCCACCTTCCCTAATGAGCCTCCCGATTCTCCCGAGATTGCCCTCATCGACAACTCCAGTGGCACCTGCTGCGTAGTGTCCTCCCTGTACAAACTCCTGTTGGCCCGAGACCCCCCCCGTCCCTCCACACACGCTCTGAGTGGGTGGATGAGCTGAACTTGGAGATCTCTGACTATCTATGGGAAAAGATGTGTTCCCACACCAAAATAGTAACTCTCAACTTCCGCTATCGTCTCATCCAGTTTAAACTGATTAACAGACTGTACTATACACCTCGCAGTCTCTCCAAATTTGCTGGTACTGACATACACACATGTGCCCTCTGCAAGGAGGAAAGTGCAGACCACTTACAAATGTTCTGGCTATGCCATAAACTGGCGGACTTCTGGGAGGCGTTCCTGGGGACCCTTGCTGACATCACTGGCGTGGGGATCGACCCAGACATGTTGGGTGTCTTGTTTGGAGTATGGGAATCCGTGTACTAGACAGCAGGCTAAATTTCTTGACAAGGCTGCATGGTAGCTTAGAAATGCCTGCAGCAGTGCTGGAAAATCCCCTCCCCCCAACTTTTCAGAAATGGCTTGGAGCACTTACCTGGTCTCGTACCTGTGAGGAAGAGTATCTGAAAACACTCCCAACACACTCCCGCCCCAGGAATGTATGGTCAGCCTTTAACAGTTATCTCATGAATCAATCTGCAGATGTGTCTGGTGGCGACTCTCCCGTTGCTTCATAGTCGCACTTCTGTTTGCTGTGCATCGGACTGCTCTTGTCTTCTACTTAATTGTTGCATTCCCGCCTCGCCTTGTATGATGTATTTTGCTAATGCATTTTCTGTACTATGCACTCTGACTTGTATGGTTGCTGTAACCTATGCCAATAAATAAAAACTTAGAAAAAAAATTTGTTTGAGAGTGGAGCTCTCTCAAGATTAACTTATGATTTTCTTCTTTCAATTCATCTATCTGATTTTTTAGAGTAACTATAGGCTCTGCGCAGGCCCTATTATAGGTTAACTGTTGAGTCAGCTTCCGTCAACCTTTTCCTGACACTCTATTTTTGCAGCTTCTAGGTGGGCCTCTTCATCTGCATTATTTTGCTGTTGGCGAGCCAAATCCTCTTTTAATTTTATGATGTAGTTTGCAGATTCTACCTCCAACTCTTGGCTCTTTTGTAATGTTTGTTCCACTAAACTTAAATCAATCTGGATTTTATTTAACAGTTCAGATTGATTCTGTGCTAGAGTTTCATTTTGCTCCTGCCTTTCCCGCATCACTCTCGTGTAGAGATACAGGTAGTGATTCTGGCAATTTTGCTTTTCTCCTCTTTAATTCTTGGGGTCAGACATAGCTCACCCAGAGCTTGGTGTAATAGGCCGCCGTCCTGCCATGTATCCAGGTCCATGGCAGTGACCTGTTGGGTAATTTCTTGTAGCCAGACTTTTTCATCCTGTTCTGGCCGCTCACCTCTGACAAATAGCTTGTGCAGAAGGTGCTCCATAGCCATATTGATCTCTACTGGAACAGCTATTTTGGCAATGTTCTTTCTTTATTAATTATTTTGGGGTTGATTTGATTTCACTTTTATAGGCAGGCCTGGTACTTAGAGTATTTGTTTTGGGGAGGCACTTGTACAGTGTAACCCAGTATTCACACCACACAAAGTATTACTACCCTGCAGGTTGGTCTGCTGTGTTAGACTGTCACGGGTGGCAACCAAACTCAATCCCAGATGAGCCCCAAATTTGTTAAGGATTTCAATCAGGTGACGCACACCTTAGTCTCGGCCCAGTATGCAGCACGCGATTGAAATGCTTGTGTTTTTATGTTAGATTCAATATTGAGATGGTACACCACTCATATCACATCCCCTTTTCAAATACCCCGGGCCACAATGGACCATGAACCAGGCTGGTTGATAAAATGTAATATTTATTTATTTATTTTAAAATTCTACAGAAATCATACAATTTTTAATATGGGGCAGCAATCACCAATGGGGTGATAATAACAATAGGAGTATAAGCAATGCACTTAGTTTAACACATCTACAAAACACCAGGAAAATAGGAGCACTTTTTGGTTTTAGGAAAGATAGCACTTGAGTTCGGATTTTACCCTGCAAGGTTCCCTCAACCCACAAATGATCAATGCTGAGTGGATAAACAGAAGCCGGAGGTAATCAGTAATGACAAATGGAAAACAGAATTGAAATCCGGCCTTCACTCCCCAAACAAGAGAAAAACGGATTTGAAACCCTGCCAATACTAAAAATGACACTTGAAAATGGACGAATACAATAATGAATGTGTGCAAAAACCTTGAAACAAATATTATTCCTCACTACCGCATCAATGTAAAGGTACTAACAATCACAAGCTATGGTTTAGCAAGAGGATACAGTTCGACAATGAGTGGCAGGGTTTAACACAGAATGCAGCAAATGACACGTTGAAAACTTTGTAAACTTTGCAATTCCCACCTGAAATTGTCTCTAGCTGGTAAATTGAGTGAGTTATGCAAGATAGAGTGAGGTGCGTTTTGAGTAAAATGGAGTGTTGAAAAAGGAAAGGAAATCAGTTTTGACAAGAACAGTTTTACTCTACACTAGAGCATTCATGCTAGACCACCAAAGACAGAAACAGTAAGCACCAGGGTTGATTAGTGAATTCAACCCTACCTTCCCAGCGCCCGCCCTGGCCGAACCAGTCTGATCACTCGAAATAGGATTAATGGCTTTGGAATTTCAGAAGACAAAATTACTAAAGAGATGGCATTAGAACTAGACATCAATGGCAGGGTGGCAAGAATGATTGTGATAGTTTGAACAAGGTATCAGGATAAGGATAGGGTGGCTTAGAGAGGGGAACTAAATACAAGGCAATGCATGGTATACTATGGTTTTCTATGCTTCCTATTGATACTCACAGTCCATTTTAGTTTAGGATTTTGGGACAGTCAATGTTCTAGTGACCACACGGATCTTGTGTAACAAAGGACAGCCGGACAAAATCAGCGGGACAGGAGCAGTTGGGCAGGGACTGGATACCGGGTAGCACTTCTGACCTGGCAATTCTGTTCACTGGATAATATAGGTCATCAGGGTATCAGGATGGTAGCCACCTGCAGTGAGTGGCAGCAAGCCAATCTGGATCAGGATGCCAATGGTACCACAGTTTTTCCCTTTGGTTATTTGGGAATTTTAATGGTTCTCAGAATTTGAGGCCTTGCTGGAGCAGGAGCAGCAATGCTTGGGTTTTGGAGTGGACCCTGGGGCAGGATCAGCAATGTTTTGGCCTTGTAGTTGGGATCTGGAATCTGGATAGATGACAGGTACAGGAACGCAGTGCAGGAAATCAGGAAGAGTGTCTTATCAGGGACCCTTATTTAAAGTGCAAAATTATATCATCAAAGTATAGGCTGGGCAGGGATAACTACGCACTCCCCTAAACTACTTGGATTGGGCAGGGGTGCTAGTCTCCGCCTTGCTCCCAACTGTTTGGATTTCCAAAGGGATGATGTCAGGTTTATGAGGTGAGTTTTACAATGTCCAAAGACTTTCAGATTTACTTTATTGAAAATCCGATTTTGCCAAAAACATACATTTATACACTTGCAATCTCTTGGCAAATTATACACACAGGTTACATATTATGTGCAGCACAGATCATTCCAATCCTCAAGTCTGTGCGACCTTGTTTCACCCTTCTGATACATTTTGGTAATTTTAAACATGAAAGATTTGGCCCAAAATTACATAACTTTGTACACAGATGCGAATTATCCCCAGGGATGTGTGCACACAATGTTATGTTTGCAACATTAATGCTTTTTTGGAATCTTTCATATTTTGTAACTTCTGTTCCCCATGCGGCAATGAGTTCTACCAAGTTTTAAAAGAAAGCCCATAAAATTCGATTTGAAACTGTGAACATTTTACAATTTTGCTAATTCTTGCTGCAGAAATAAAAGTCTTTAACGTTTCGTTATAAAATAGTCTTTGGCACCAAAAGGCAGTTCCTTTGTTGGGTCATTTTTTTTTCTCCCACTGCTGCCAACTGTAAATTCCTTTAAGGCAAAGTGGGGGGGTTCCAGTTTAATTGAGGGTTTTATTGGCCCTTCCCTTGACAGGTTAGTGTATCAGGACTTCTATTGTCCCAGCCTGGGGCACAGAGGAATGTTTGATGAGCTTGTGAACTTTCTTTGTCCTGGCCCATTCAAAGTTTTTCAAGCTGGCAGTTTGCACCTACATGTCTTGGATTTATGATGTATCTCCCTTCCTTGGGGAAGTTTCATGGCTGGCAACTTGAATGACAGGTTTTTCATTTTTTTTTAACACTCTTTTTATTAGTGGTCCAGAAGATACATAACACAGTTACAGCTTTACCTTAAAGCTAGAAATAAACATGACAAAATAGAAAATCGGTACAGATATCATACAACTCATCAAGGTGGTACATTTACATAGCTTCATCTTCTTCGGAGATCTTATCAAAAAAAAACATTCTGAAGGGCCCCCAAATATCTTTAGGCCTACTAGCCGATGGGCGGGTGAGGACAAATTGTTCTTCAGCCTCGTTTACATATGTCAATTCCCGGAGGAACTGCTTAACAGTGGGTGGCGCAGCATTTTTCCATTGTTGTAGTATGCATTTTTTTGCAACTGCGCACGAGACAGTAAAAAGTCTTCTGTTTTTTTCAGAGCACTTGCCGATATCTCTAAATAAATATTTCTGTGGGGTCAATGCCGGGGGGATTTGTCTAACCTCCTCAAGGAACTCCGCCACCTCCCTCCAGAAGCCAGCCACCACTGGACAGCCCCAGTACATATGAAATGAACCAGCCTGATCCGCCTTGCATTTGGGACATTCGCCTGGACTATCTGGAACAAACTTTGCTATCTTGGCCGGTGTGTAGTGTAATCTGTTTATGATTTTAAATTGTATAAGGCATAGCCCAGCGTTCAGGGAAATCCTCTGGGTAAGGGAACAGTACCTTTCCCAGGTCTTATCGTCTATAGGGATTTGGAGATCACTCTCCCATTTACCTTTGATCAGGTTGGTCGAGGGTGTGTGTGCCTGTATTACAGTGTACAGACTGGACACCCCCAGTCGGTCGCCCGCTGTTATCATCTGCACGCATGGGTGCGTAGGGGGTTCATCAGGGAAAGACGCCCAGCACTTCTGGAAGGCCGATCTCATACGATAGTACTGCAGTGTCCTAAGTGGGCCCCCACCAAGAGCCCCCATGCCCATGATCAGCTGAAGGGATCTGAGTTTATTAAAGAAGGGTCTTCCCGGCCATATCAGATGTTCACGAATAGGTATAATAATTTGGGCAGGACTATCATTTTTAGGACTGCTACCCTACCATGCAAAGACATCGGCAGGCAGTCCCATAACAGCAGTTTAGTCTTCAAGGCCTGTAGTGTGGCATCGTAGTTGTCTGTGTACAGTGTGTGTTTCCCATGTGAGACAAGTATCCCCAGATATCGGATGGACTCCCCAGACCACTTCAAACCACACATGGAGCCGGGAAGGCCAGCTGACGTTGTGAGGGGGAACATTTCCGATTTGTCTCTGTTTATGGAGTACCCCGAGTGTGCAGTGAATTCTTGAATCTCAGCCATAATAGGTGCTTAGTTGTTTTCCGGTTCACGAATATATAGAAACGTGTCGTCTGCGTATAGCGAGATACGCTGAGTAGCCCCCTTAAGGTTGATTCCCCTGTTAGAGTGTCGCAGTCGGATCACTATAGCCATTGGCTCTATTGTCAAGGCAAATAGTATGGGCGAGAATGGGCAGCCTTGCCAGGTGTCCCATCCCAATAGAAACAAATCCGAAATTGACTGGTTGGTCAATACCCGCGCCCCAGGTTGCGTGTAGAGTAATTCCACGTATCTAATGAAGTTAGGGCCAACACCAAATGCCTCCAGCACTGCCAGCAAGTAGGCCCACGACACAGAATCGAAGGCCTTTTCGGCGTCTAATGATAGGGCTACAGCCTTTCTGCCCGGGTCTATTTGGGCCATAATACCAAAGAGCCTATGAAGGTTAAGAGCCGTAGATCTAGTGGGGATAAACCCATTCTGATCAGGGTGTACAAGTGTAGGAACTGCCGGCAGAAGCCTACTGGCCAGTACTTTGGCAAATATCTTAGCATTTGTGTTGATAAGAGATAGTGGCCTATATGACGACATGTCTTGGGGCGGGCGGCGCGGTTTGGGGAGAACAGTTATCAGGGCCTCTCTCATGGAATGGGGCAGTATTTTACATTGAAGGGATTCCTTCCAAACCCGCAATAACAATGGAACGAGTTCCGCACTAAAGTCCTTGTAAAACTCAGCTCCCAGGCCGTCTAGCACTGGGGCTTTATTAGATGCCAAGTCCTTAATCACCTCAGCAAGCTCGTCAGTAATGAGAGGTTGGTCCATTGCCAAGCGGGTCTCTTCAGGGAGTTTCGGTATTGTCAGCGTCTCCAAGTATGCCCTGATTTCCGTGATCGTCTTAGTGTCTCTATTGCTATACAACTGTTGATAAAATTTTGCAAACTCAGCATTGATCCCACTCTTATTCAGCACAACCTCTCCGCCAGACGTTTGTATACTAGTAATTCAATTAGGATGCCTGTCCTGTTTCAATAATTTAGTGTCCTTCCCGCTTTGTTACCTTCACCATATTTACGGGATTGGACCGGGGCCGCCATGTATTGTACTTCCCTATCAACTAGTCTGCCAAATTCCTGGAGATGTTGTTGTATTCCAGCTAGTATGGTCTTATCATGTGTACAAGCGTATTCTTCCTCAAGTTTCCCCAGTTCGCCTTCAGTTTGGGTCAGGTCAGCCCTAACCCCTTTCAGGAGACCCACGGATTTGGATAGAAGAGTCCCCCTAGTCCAGACCTTAAAGGATTCCCATACCGTGGAACATCTATCAACCGAACCCATATTGATTTCGAGGAACTCTGCAATTTCGGTGTGTAGCCCCTCCACCACCCCAGGGTCACTCAGCAACCCCCCGGGCATCCTCCATCTTCTGGGAGATCTAGGGCAGTTTTGAATTGCAACCTCAAGTGTTATCGGGGAGTGGTCAGAAAGTGTACGGGGAAGTATCTCACACGACTTTGTTACAGCAAGCATAGTGGGGGAAACAAACCAATAATCAATTCTGGACTCAGAATCGTGAACCTTAGAATAGTATGTGTAGGCCTTTGTTTTCGGATGCATCACTCGCCAGGCGTCATCGAGGGAAAGCTGGGAAAGGACATGTCGCAACGTTAGAGCAGCCCTACTTGGTGCCCTAACAACCGTGCTGAATCTGTCCAGTTTAGGGTCTATAGCGATGTTGAAGTTCCCACTCCAGACTATAATAGGAATATCAATGGAAGATAGCAATTGGTATATATTGGTATAAAAGGCGGGGTCATCAATGTTCAGGCCATATGTGTTTACCAGGAGCATCCGCTGTCCTGCAATCGAGCCCCACACTAGAGCATATCTACCAAGGGGATCTAACTTATGGCCATCGGGGCAAAATCCCAGATTTGGATGTCTGAGCGTGGCGACACCTTTGGACTGAGATGAGTAGTTTGTACAAAACCTGGATTTGCCCCAGCCGGGAAGTATGCACTCATTGCCAGTATCAACAGTATGCGTTTCTTGCAGCATAACAATTTGAGCGCCATGCCTGACAATATAATTTCCAACCTTTTTAGTCTTCAACCGATTATTCAGTCCCCTTATATTCCATGACAACAGTTTAACCCTTAATGCGTGGTCCAGGTCTTAAGTAGTAATGTTCGAATAGCATCTCCAACCTCTTGGATGTATCTTTCAAATAACATGAATTGTGTCAGAATCTCGCAGACCACTTGTTTAACCAATAAACTATAACCAGTTCCCCCGATAGTCCTCCCAGGGCAAGGTGCCATACTGTGGGGGGCTTTCCCCAATTCAAACCATGGGATATTGCATTGATAACAACCCAATCCAAACTCGCCATCCCGCCCACCACCCTCATCGTCTCCCCCAACTTGACGATGTCTGTCCCTCAACTTGTGGAATATTCCCAGGGTAGTCATGTTGCCTCACATGACCGCCATCCCCGGCTCACATCCATCACCAAACACAGAAGATGGCCATCTTTCGTATCAATTTACCAGGGACACTAAAGTAGGGCCCATACCAGTTGCAACCAGATCAGTAGAGTGCTCAAATCTTAGTCTGCCGGTCAGGGTCTATTGTTCGGCGCAGGTATTTCCCCCCTTGGAGGGAGGGGAATAGAGGACTCAATGTAAGACTGTGCTTCAGACGGGTTTTCAAAAAAGTGTGTTCTTCCTGCATGTTGAATTCTCATTTTGGCTGGGAACATCAAGGCGTACGGGATCTGTCGCGCTCTAAGGAGTTTCTTAACCAGTTCATAAGAGCGTCTATTTGCCTGGACAGAGGCGGAGAAATCTGGGTATATATGTATGCGGTTCCCCTCATATTGCAATGTACTGGCCTCCCGTGCCAACCGAAGGATTGTTTCCCTGTCTCTGTAATTCAGAAGGCAGGCGATTATTTACGTGGCGGGGCTCCTGGTTTGGGTACCGGTGCTAGAGTGCGATGCGCCCTCTCCTCCAGGAAATGTTCAGAGAGCGATTTGGGCCCGAATAGGGTTTTGAAAAGTTGCTCCACATGTTTCTCCATTTGGCCCCTGCCGAAGGATTCCGCCACTCCGACCACGCGGACATTGTTCCTCCTCTACCTGGATTCGAGGTCTTCACATTTGCTCTGTAGTTTATTCATCATGTCTTTGATGTAGGATATATCCCGACTGTGGTGGGCAATAGTATCTTCGTTCACACTTATCCTGCGCTCAGTCTCCGTGACACACGCACTTTCCTTGTCTGTTCTGGCTCTCAAGGAGCTGATGGTGGCAACTATTTCGTTCAGCTTAGTGTTCACTGCAAGGAATCTGTTCTGTACTAGTGCGGCCAATTTATCTTCTCTGTCCACCACGTCCTGCTCGCCCTGAGCACCCTCGTCCGGATGTGTGTCCACCGTCACAGCGTGACTAGCCGTGTTGGTAAACGTGTCCATAGGGCCCTTCTTCCTGCAGGCGGGGGTTTTGGATGCCCTGTTTGACTTACTTGGTTTCCCCATACCCACGGTGAGTCACGTGTGTATTTTCAGTGTATCAAAAGAGCTCAGGAGGCCAAGCCTGCAGGGTGTATCAAGAAGGGCCGCGTAGCTGCAGTATGGCGGCGGCGAGGCACCACTTCAATCAAAAGAGAGCTGAGAACGCCGAGCTGCCCGGTGTGTTCCAATCGGCCTCACTGAGTGTTTACAGGCCTAAAGAGGCGGGCAGGGATCAGGAGGACCGCAGCCCCAGATTAGCGGATCTCGATGAGATGTTTTGCGGGGCCATCCAGCATAGAAAAGTGCTTAATGTGTTGACACACGGCAGGACCGGCACATCGCGTCTCCCCTCCCACCTCTCGCCGGCCGCTTACTTGTTTGTCCAGCTCCGCCGTCTATGCGTAGGCGGGAGACACGAAACTCCGGGGTCAAGGGGAGGCGAGTGTCAAGCAGGTCGGCACAGAGGGCAGATTAGAGCTGGGGGCTTCCACAGGATCGACAGGCGCCTCCAACCACCACCTCATGAAGAGAGCGGGCTGGACAGCAGGGCCAGGCGCGGGCCTCCAGCGTAGACTCCGCCCACTCGCGGCCCGCAGTGCTCAGCAACCCCGGCCTCCGGGTAGGTTCCCCTGGTGCCACGCGTCGGCAAGACTCTCGATTCTCGGGTCGGCGGATTTGTTGACAGCCAGATCTCAGGAATCCGGTACAGCAGCCGGCCCGGATTTTCAAAAGTTGTGGATAAGTTCACGGGTAACCGCTACAGCAGGTTTCAGCCTTCTAGACGGCCTATGAACGGATCTTACAGCGCAGGATCATGAGGTGATAGAGGAGCAATGGGTTTAGGTGGCCATTTTTTACGTGCGCAACAGCGCCATCCGAATGACAGGTTGTTCTGAGGGCTTGCAAATCCAGCCCATGTGTTTTAAAATCTTTTATTTCTTATTTTGGGTCCTGAATTAAAACAAACCTGTGAAAGAAGATAGCCTATGTGTGTATTATCACCACTAACACAATCCCTTTGCATTGCTAAGTAAGCAGGCTTTTATTCAACAATTTATTTTTAAACAGGCCAATTTTTTCTTCAGTCAGCAAAGCCCATTTTTCCACATGTGTTAAAACTGCTAGCATTTCTTTCTTTAAATTTTGCAGCTCTACCAGATTGCCCACACTGTCTTTGCAGCTTTAGTCATTTCCTTTGAACTGCTGAGCCTGGATACATTTGGAAAGAAATAAACGTGTGTTCCCGTGCAAATGAAAGGGAAGTTGCTTATTGATTTCTCTCAGAGTTTGTTTGACTGGACCTGTCATTCAGGAATTATGCCTGGTTTAGGTGAAGCACAGAGAAATATCCTGGGCATGACAGGCCTTTTTAATCACAGTGGTTTCAAAATGAACAGATGGAATTGGCATCAAAGCAGCATTTTTAAAGGGTGAAATGTTTCATTTTGAAGGGGATTTTTGGCTTTTGCAGCAAGCAGTGCTGCCTGTTCACTTGATTCCATATATGTTTCAGTACACACTGGCATATTTTTCAGTGTGTCCCCTTGTTCCATCTTGCCTGAAGTCTGGTAGGCAGTATGGTGCAGCCATTTTTTTGTTGCTGCCAAAACGCAGTTTTGAGGTCCTGGTGCGCACAGGCGCCAGCGCAGCCAGGTTGCTGTTTCTTGCGCAAATGCAGCTTAGTGATGTGGGGCAATGCTGTTGAGTGGGTCAGTATATCCCAGAGTAATTCCACCTGATCTCCTCCCCCTGGGTGTTTAGGAATCTATAAAGGCTCAAGGCCAGCTTGCTTGAGCCCGTGCTTCTCGCTAGGTACTACTCAAATGGTGTCAAGGTTCTTGTGGCGGCCTGCCTTATGTGTGGGGCGGAGAGCCAATGCATGAATTGAGCATACTTGATTATATCTTTACTTTTCAGTCCCAGGGTCTGTTTGCAGTCTTGGAGAGTCAATAAGTCTTGTTCCTCGTACATATCCCTTATCGTCTTGCATCCTGCTTTTGTCCAATTTTGAAATGTTATTGTGGCCATCCCTGGTAGGAATTCTGGGTTCTCAAACAGCAGAAGAAAGGGGAGGGCTGAGTTGACAAGGCCTCTCTCTTTATCGCCGCATCCCATGCCTCCACACTCGCCCCATCACCTCACTGATCTTAAAATTCAGGTGCCTATATTGTCCGTGTAGCCATAGTAGGCCCTGAAGTGGGGTCCCTGCCACCGCTCTATCTTGTTTTGCCCATATGCGAGGTGGGGTGTCCGCCACCCATTCTTTCACTACCCTTAATTGAGCCATTTCGTAATATCTGCAGAAGTGGGAGAGTGATAATCCTTCTTGATATCTCAGCACTGTCAGCATTAGCATCTCTACTCTTGGTGGTTCATGTTTCCATGTATAGGTCTTGATAACTTTATTCAGAGATTTGAAAATCATTTTTGGAATTCAAACAGGTAGGGCCTGGAAGTGGTACAACAAGTTTGGTAGGACCACCATTTTAGTTGCTACCATTCGCCCCCACCAGGATGTCATTAGTGGGTTCCATTTTCTAATGTCTGCTTTGATTTTTTCCAGCAGGGTCGGGAATTTAGCATTATACATTGTGTACAATGATGGTGTTAATGTTACCCCTAGGTAGGTTATCCCCTGTTTTGCCACCTGCAATTGTAAATTTTGGGTTAATGTCTCTAGTGTGTCGTGTTTTGCCGATAAGTTTAGTATAACAGTGGTGAGAGTGGGCATCCTTGTTTCGTCCCCCTCCCAAGGTTACCAGACCCGAGACTATTCCGTTGAGGGATACCCGTAAAAGAGTTGATCTCTATTTGGCCCTAACCATTTTGAGGAAATTCTGTCCAAACCCCATTTGTTCCATAGTATGGAACAGTAGTGTCCACTCTACCCTGTTGAACGCTTTCTCTGCATCTAGTGAGACTAGTATGGCCAGTGTTTGTGTTATTTCAATATTTTCTATTAGATTACAGACTCTGTGTTGTCAAATATCTGTGTTTTTGGTACAAAGCCCGATTGGTCTGGAGCTATGAGTGATGGGAGTAGGTGCGAGATCCTCTCTGCCAGTAACTTCGTGTACAGCTTTGCAAATAGGTTTATTAGGGCTATCGGATGATATGAACCCTGGAGTTCCAGATTATTACCCTATTGGGGAAGACTACCAGTTTCACCTTGTTAATCATTTGAGTGATGTTGCCTTGTGCTTTAAATGTATTATATAGCACTGTTAATCTAGGGGCCAGAATATCTAAATTTCCTATAAAAGCTGTCTGGGTATCCGCCTGGTCCCAGTGCTTTATTCCACCATTATGTTACCTTCAAGGGATTCTTTTTCCTCCTCCGAGATCCGGGTAGGGTGAGATTCTCTTGGTATTCATCCTACCTTTTCTTTTTAGGGTTGTCAAAAGTGTATAGCATTTGGTAATACTCCCTTAGGATCTCCCCCATATCTTCGTCCTTCATCTTGAGCTGTCCGTCTGTGTCCCGGAGTTTCATTATGGTTCTATTCCTTTCCGTAGATTTGAGCTGTCGAGCCAGGAGTTTATTTGCCCTGTTTGCCCTTATGTAATACCGGTGTTTCAGGTTTCAGAGTGTTTTTTCTGCCGTCTTAGTGGGGAGGGCACTCAGCTGCCCCTGAACGTGTCTCAGTGCCAGACGCAGTTTTTTGCTTGGTTTTCTGGAGAGTTCTCCTTGGATCTCTTTCAGCTTCCCTTCCAATTTCTCCTCCGACCTGTGTTTCTGTACATCCTTACCCACTTGTAGACCTATTAGGTCTCCCCTTAGCACTGCTTTAAATGAGTCCCAGACCATTCCCAACAGTGTTTCCTCTGTGTCATTATACGTAAAGTATTGGTTTATCTTTTCTCAATGGAATCTACCATCACCTGGTCCTGTAACAATTTGGTGGTGAGAAGTTCCATTTCCATAGCCCCCCCCTCCCCCTTGCTATGCCCTGAGTTGAAAGTCACCATAATTGGGGCATAGTCCGATAGTCCTTTTCCCCACCAACCATGTGGCGACCCAGATGTAATCTATTCTAGATGTAGATTGGGAGGTGTGAACGTGGAGCAATGTGTGAATCATTGTGCTTGATCTACCTCCATAAGTCATGCAGTGCTAACATTTCCATTTTGTTTCACTGCTTTTGATGGTCCCTGTGTCCCAGAATGTTGCTTCTGTCCTGTTGTGGGTCCCAAGCTAGGTTTAAGTCCCCTGTTAAGACCACCTCACCTGTGGCAAACACTTCTAATAGGGAGAGAGTCCCCCTCAGAAACCCATCTTGCCCCGTGTTGGGGGCATATATCGTAGCCAGCGTTATTTTTCAGTTAACATATGTAGCATCCAAAAAGGGGTAGCGACCTTCCCCATCGACTAGGGTCCCCTGCTCCTGTATTCCCAATCCAACCTGTATCGCTATCAGCACTCCCGCTCTTTTCTCCCTTGCATTCACTTGATAAGTCTGTGAAAGCCCTCTTATCTTCAGGAGGTTTTTGCCTGCTACCCTTATGTGAGTCTCTTCATATGTTATAACGTTTGCCTTCATCCTCCTAGTCAGTGGTTACATTTGTGTCTTCTTTATTGGGGTATTTAGCCCCCTCACATTGTATGTTAGAATTTGTAATGGAGTCCTGGTTCTACATCCCCCCTCAGTCCCCTTAGTAAATTCCCAACTCCCCCCTCATAACCTCAACTTCCCCTCCTTCCCCCAACTTTTTAACCCCATCTCCCTCCTTCCAAACTCCCTGTGGAGGGCCCAGGTTCATATGACTGCTCAGACGTAGTGTCCGTTGTGCCTGGCCCTCTGCCCTCCCAGAGATTTCATCGTGGGGGCTACTAAACCCCACTGTCTGTTTCATCAACTGTCTCCCACCCCGCCCCCCTTGGGCTGCCTTCCCTTGTAACGGTTACTGTCGGTGTTTCCTCATTGTGGTACCTTGTGTTACCATGCCCCTTCTTACATGACCGCCTTGTGTTCTAATGTTCGCAAACTCCAGCATCCTTGCCCTTTCATTTCTTGTTGGGCGTCTTGCTGCTTCTTGCAACCTTCTTCCATTCCCACGGTTTCCTGCGGGGTCTTTCTCCTCTCCATGGGCCCTCGCTTGTCCCCTGGCCGTCTCCTTGCAAGTTAAGAATGTGCTCTCCCTCCTCACGGGTGGTGATATTGTGCTGCATTCCTTCTCACGTGAAAAGCAGCCCTAAGGGGAAAGTCCATTTGTAGCATCCTTGCTTTGACGTTAAAAAGGGCACTATGGGGCCATCTGCCCTCTCTTTTGCAGGGTGACCTGTGCTAGATCGTGATAGAGTTGGACTTCCTCACCGTTGATTCGGACTTGGCCCGCCATTCTCGCCCTGCGTAGGATTTGTTCATTTTTGTTCGTAAGAGGTGACTGCCACCAGAACATCTCGGGGGGTGTGCCCCAAGTTCTCCTGCTCTGTGTGGGCCCACTCCGTGTATCCTATCAATCTGAACCCCTGTTGTTAAGTCTTTTTTGCTAGGACCTCTGCAAAGAGTTGTTGGGCCGTGCTTTTCAAGTCTTTGATTTTTTCTGAGAGGCTCTTGATTCTAACATTGGACCTCCGTGAAAGAATTTCACGCGAGGTGTTCCAACATTTCATCCGTTTTCCTGGAGTCCTCTTCCAGCTCCTAGACGGCCCTTTCCACTGTGTCTGTCCATTCTTTCGGTATGGCCATGTCCACTTTCAGTTCTTGTACATTTTTTTTAAAATTTCTGTTCTCAATCAAATTGCATTTGGAAGGAAGCCATGAATCGGTCTTAGAACTCCTTAAGCCAGTCTTGTATATTTTCTTTTCGGATTGCCACGTTTGCATCTGGGCTGGTATCCTGGTGTCTCGAGCTCTGGTTGTTTCCTATGCCCCTCGAGCTTCTCCCTGGGTCTGTGCCCCACCAATCCTTTAAGCTCAAGGTCTGTTTTGTGGGGGGCGTATGTTGAGGCAGCGCCACTAACGTGTTCCCTCTGCTCGTTGACATGAGGCTATTAGGTTTGTGGCGTTTTCAATATAGTGGGTTCTCTCTAGTTGCTAGCACTACTTCACTCGTAGCTTGTTCCCCGTGGGGACCGTCGTACACGTGGGTTTGAGTCCCTTCAGGGTTTCAGAGTGCTCTTCCGGGTCTCTGTCCCTTCTTTGGTGGGGGCTTCTTATCCTGAGACTGTTGCCTATTTGTTGGTACCCCTTTCCGCAGATGTCCGTTATTGGAGCTCCATGCTATTTAGCCTGCAAGGGTGCAGTTCTCTCTTCAGGTCTCTCGTATGTGTGTGGCCGTCTGTGACCTAGTTGCATTGGGGGTCTGTGCTGGATGACAGGGGGTGCCTTGCTTCTCACCTGTGTCACCTGTGTCTACTGGTGGTTTTCCTCTCCTGGCATGCCCTTGCTTCTGTTCATGATCCCACATCTCCACTGTTGCTGGAATGATACCCCCTGGATTCTATTTGAGATTCCTTAAGCCAGTACTCCTCCAGTCCTTGCTTAGTCTGGGTCTGGTGCTGCCCTTTTTGGTGTCCTCTCAGTGTGCCCTGTGTGTGCACTGGGGGCCGTGCCTCCGCAGCTAGTGAGAGGCTCATATATCATTGTAGCTGGTTTTGTCTCCTTTGCAGGCACTCCTGCGATGTTTCAATTGGCTTTGTCCTTGTTGACTGGCAGTCCGCTTTCCTTGCTGTGGCCTCGCTGCCTGTGGTGCTCCGCCAAAGGTCTGCTCAATCCAATGAGCCCTGTCTGTTGCTGCCCCTTACGTTGTCTTTATGTCGTGCCTACTGTGTTAGCGGGAGTCTGCACCTTCTCTATGGGAGAGAAGTTCCCTGCTCCCCTTTATGCATGCGCTTCCTGT
Organism: Ambystoma mexicanum; assembly: GCF_040938575.1. Classification (NCBI taxonomy): domain Eukaryota; kingdom Metazoa; phylum Chordata; class Amphibia; order Caudata; family Ambystomatidae; genus Ambystoma; species Ambystoma mexicanum. The sequence continues at coordinate 437,882,991 of NC_090937.1, forward strand.
GCGTCGGGCGGACCACTATCACTGGTATTTGTTCGGTTCGAGCTGGGAGTGCTGCCGGAGAATTAGGTCGGGGGGCACTGCTCACTGTGGGCCCCCCTCCTGTCAGTGTGGTTCCATCGGTGTTGCTGATCTTGTCCCTCATTGCATGCTGCCTCTTGCTGTGCCGGCCCGTCCCTCACTATGGGTCATGTGTCTTATTCCTTTCCCTTGTGTGTTTCCTCTGTGGTGGGCAGGTCACTGTCCCTGACATTTTTCCAGCTCGAGCTGGGAGTGCTGCCGGCCGTTGGGTCGGGGGGGGGGGGCACTGCTCACCACAGACCCTGGGTTGCGTTGTTATGGTTCCGCATGAGTTGTAGTTCCTGTCCCTCGTTGAATGCTGCCTCTTGCTGCGCCTGCCCGTGCCTCACTACGGGCCACATGGCTTATTCCTCTGCCTTTGCTTCTGTCACGGCGTGGCTGCCGTTTTCGCCAGTGCAGTGCTGTTGCCTATGGTTTTCCTTGCTTTTTGGGATGGTTGCAGGGTGTAACCGATGCTAATTTGAGAGCTACATTTGCATGAGTCGAGTTACAATTGTTTTGAAAGGTTAAAATAATTAATATGGAAATCCAAATGTCACAGAAGTTCACGCTGGCAGGTTATGGCTCACCACCAATCGTTTTCGCAACAATCTGCCTCCAGGTCAACTCATGGCAGAAGAAGTCACTCATACCATAATGCAAAGAGAAATATCAATGTCATATTTATATTTTCAGAATTGCCTGACGGGTATAGTATTGGAACCTCCCATTGTCCGGAGGGACCTTCTTAAGGCTTTTGTCAAGGCCCCAAAATCACCATCCTGATCTAGCTTAGCTTTGCAATCCTATAGTTGCCCTTCAGCTTCCCAGGGTATCGAGGTCGAGTAACCAATGCACACCTCTCAAATACAGTATGACAATCTGAATACAGGGCTTTGCACAAAAAGTTACTGTTACAGAAACTTTTACTGTTTGGCTATCACAGAAGCTAAATGTAAATGATCAAGTGTGTTTTTCAGGTCAGCATGCAACTTTTAACCAAGCTCCAGTGAGAGACAATGGTCTTTTACAGTTCTCAGGGGTGTTTCTAGGCAACCCTGAACTTTTAGTCAAACCGTTAGTGCAGGTGCTTGGCTCTTGCCAATGGTTGTTCGTGGCCAGTGTAAAAGAGAGGTCCAATGCATTCCTATGTGCCAATGCTTTTCTATGGGGAAATGTTTCAGCAACTTCTGTCAGTTCTCAGAAGTAGAACTATGGCCAGATAGTCTCCTGACACCAAAACCTTTCAGAGGCCCAATGCTTTCCTATGTGCAGGTTGTGTAATGGAGTGGCCTCAGATTAAAAGTTACACCTACTTTCAGTGGAGTTTCGGCTGTTTCCAACACTCCCTTGGCCTTCATTTACCTTAAGACAGCTTCTTGTGTTTCCTGAAAGCGGAAGATAGTCTCCTGGGAGAGAACCCTTCTTCAGCTGAGGGCAACTGAAGAACCACAGAAGGAGTGTTGCCAACAAAGACATGAAGCAAATAAAAACAAAGAAATCTGTAGCTGTTGGAGTGCATTGAGGCCACTGAATCCCAGGCGAGAAATGGTTCTGGGAATCAATGCGGTCACAATCCCACTGCAGCAACAGGTGGTCAGACGTGCCTCTAGAGACAGCAACTTTTCTTTCATAGTTCTCACCTTTGTCTTTGTGTTGCAGTGTCGCTCGTCTTGAGAGCAAGGGGTATAGAAATGTGGACAACAAGGTTGTCTCCACCAGTAAAGTGAGCAACGACCCACAACAAGGTAGTTTCAAGGTGTGGAAGTTGCCACTTTCCTGCCTAGACATTTACTTCAAAAAGTGTCTCGTACAGAGCTGCACACAAGCTGAGCTTTCTCACACTGAGCAGGTTTAAAGTCTAGTTCCAGAGAATTAGGGGCTGAGAGAACAACTCGAGACCAATCACACCCATGCAGCCGTTCGCTGTTTTACCATCCACCCAATCACTTGGGGGCTGTTGTTTTCTATTGCATTCACCATGATTAAGCCATATGCTCCTGAACAAGCTGTAGTAGAATAGGAGAGAAGGTCTGGTGACTGTTATTCATATCAGCTGCATCATCTGCTCAACTCCTTACCTCAATAAGGATTCTTCTACTCACACTTCTCTATGGTTCTTTACGCAGGTGAAAGAGATGATGAGCCCATGAACTCCTAGTACCTCAGACACGCTTGAGCCACCCCTGAAGCTGCTCATGTCGTGATCCTCCTGACCCCCCCCCCCAACATCCATCCAACAATCCGGAGGTTCATCCCCTCCACGACTCAGTGTTAATGCAGACACAGGTCTCTTTCGGTGTGTTGGAGCTGAAGACAGGTCCTCCCTTTCACTGAACTGTCTGCAGTGGAGAGTGGTGCCTCTGTGTGATTCCCGGCAGTTACCTTCGCAGACCTTAGTAGTAGTTAGTAGTGGGCTGGCAGCTCTTGCTCCAAGATTTAGCAGCAGGTTGCTGACTGTTACACTGCAAGAGTAAGGCGAGTGAAGGTTGAAGATGAGCGGACTGTGATTCTGTTCGTGAGGTGCTCCTAGTCTGCTCGAAAAGTGCTTTGAGTGTTAAACAGACCATCCAGCTTCTATCCATTTTGCGATCCAGTTTAAGACAGTGAAAACGGGGGTTTAAAAATAAAAGCACCAAATCGTCAGTTTTTGCAAAAATAGACATTTAAAAAAAAAAAAAAAAAAAGCTCTAGTGTCCGGATTCTGAAAACTGTTTTTGATGCAAGTAATAATGCGCAAACACATCTCATCACTTGAGCCCCAAAAAAGTAGCCCAATCCACATACACCTGTTTCACCTCTTTGCGCATGTGCAGAAAGCAAAGGCAACCCCATGCGCCTACTTGAAAAGGAAGGAGAGAGCCCACACTGCATGTCAGGGTCTTTACTGACCCGGTCATGCCATTTTTTACAAAAAATGTGACAGCAGGGGCATGAATTGCTGCTGTCTCACTTGCATTTCTTTTCCTCAAACGGGATAGAAATGCTTTATTTTGGATCGCATTTTACAGTGACAGGCCCTTAAGAGCACGTGAGGGTGAAATGCGCTGGGAGCCTGTAGAACACATTGGCCGGGGAGCGCTTCTGACACCAATGTATTGAAGGCAGCTGGCCAGCGCATCATTTCCAAAAATAGGGTATTGAAAAATTGCATATACGCTGCTCTATTTTTAGATGCCTCATATTTTGAGGATCTTGGTCAAAATGTACATTTTAAATAAATAAAAAATAGTCACAATATGAGAAAGAAAGGAGAGAGAGGGGGAGTGATAGACAAGACAGAAGAGGGAGAGCAGTGGGCAAAAAAGCAGAGAGGAAGTGGTGGGGCGGTGGGCCAGAAATCAGAGCAGGAGAGGCAGACCAGTAAGCAGAGGGAGCGCGTTCTACAGGGGGAGTGGTGAGCCAGAAAGTAGAGGTAGCGGTTGAACAGAAAAGGCAATAAGCTGAAGATTGGGAGAAAGGATGGGGAAGAGTGCAATAGAATGGGAGAAAGCATGTAAGTTGCAGAAGTTGCGAGAAAGAATGAAGGACTCTAGACTGCGGGAGGATTTGGGGATCGTTAGGTGTGAACATAATGTGGATTGTGGCAGGGTCTGTTGAGTGCAAATTATGACTTGGCAGTGTGAAAGAGAACGCATGTGCATGACTGAGACTAAGAAGTTTGGGAGTGGAAGATGTGATGGGAAACTGGCGAGTGTGAGGAGTGTTGGTGAGAGAAGTGTGTGGCTCTTTGGGGACTGGAGAACATAGAAGGGGAATATTTTCACCATTATAACTGATAATGATCAATACAGTTAATAATATTAAACAGTGTTAGGGAGAATTCTCATTTTATGGCTTATTTCCCTCACCTAGTGAGTCCCCCAGCAGCTTTGCTGGATTTCTGGAGTTATTTTTTTCACTTGGTAAGAGTGTGCCTCTTTTTCCCACTCTTACCTGTGTTTTGCCATGTGTATTTCATCTGTTTTTGTGATTGTGGACTCTGGAGTACACCACTTCAGTAGCCCCCTTCTTTTGTGTGTTACACAGCATCTTCAGTGCAGTGATACACGGTTGTCTTTTAGACTTCCCGCCGGCTCCATTTCTGAGGCTGACTACTGTCCCCCAGAAAAAGGTAAAGTTGCCATTAACTTTACCTAGTCATTTAACCACAGATCCAGTACACCCCATCTTACATGGAGTACTGGAAAGGGTTAATCCTTAGCCCTTTTTATCTGTACCTCCTAGAGCATTGTTTCGCTCTTTTAACATTTAGACTTGGCTGGTGGCAGTGGTATCTACCCTAACTTTTCTACCGCGATTATACTATATAAACGTGGTATTGTTTTAGGCTATTATCTTAGCTTCGGACATAAACCCACTTGACCAAATACTCTCTTTTGGCTCCGGTCGGGTTTATTCGCCATTTCTTTTTGTTAAAGTCCTTCTTGTGTTTTACTTTGCACGGCAAACCAGGTTTGCCTTCTTTGTTCACTGTCTTTTGGCGGACTTCTACCGAGAAGCCCTCCTCCAGGCGCCTGGGTGTCTAGGTGGGCTGAATGTGAGGGAGGGGTGTAGTCACCCCCTGCACAGGGTATCCTAGGAAACCCAAGTCGCACTTTGCCATGATTGGCTGAGGTGGTTGTCCGGGCTGGACAACCCCCCTGCTGCGTGATTGACAGCCAGGCTGTGTGTATGGGGGATTTTCGCATAAAAGGCAGGTCTCTTGGGCTAGAAGTCAGAATCGCCACTGGAACTACAAGGAACCAAAGAGAAGCGGAGAAGAAGGGGGCTGCTGCAACTACCCGTCCCAGTGAAGCCCTGCTGCAGTCCTGAGCTATCTACCCTTCGACGACCAGAGAAGATCCAGTTCGGAGTCTTCTTCTCTTGAGCCTGGTGGGGATAACCAGCTCATCTTCCACAGCCAGAGGATACTCTTCTTGGTTGAAATTGCTGCACCCTGCTGTAGTGGTCCGGATAGCCACCTGAAGAGCCTCTCCTGTTTTTAAGGAGCACACCTTTTATTCACTGTCGCTGCTGCCGGCTTCATCCCTGTGTGGTGCAGACCCCTCCAGATGTCCTCCTTCATACCGAAGCTCCAGGAACCGTGGGTCTGCAGGAAACTACCAGGAACAACTGCCGTGGCATCAGCTTCATTGAATAAGGTACTCTGTTCTGCCTGAGGAATTAGGGTGAATCCCTTTTCTTCGCCTCCAAGGCTTGCCCTTGTCTTCCCTCCTTCTTATAACTTTTGCTTCCTCTGTTGACAATATCTAAGTACTCCTGGCAATGTTGAATCTTGAACTGTCCGACTGTGTGATCCTTGACAACAGGAACCCGGTTCCACTTGACACTGGCTCTGGCCTATTGACTCTTGAATGTCTGTCAACGAGTGTTCTCTGATTCTGTCTTGACAAAATTGCCTATGATTTTTGCCCCATACTCTCTCTGGTTAACTCAGGTGCTACGTGTGTTTTTGCCCCGGTAACATTTCTTGTCGCCGATACGCGTATCTTTAGTAAGACCGAACTGTCATTACTGTCAAAAAGTGATCGATTACGTATTCCCGGTAACGTCTTTTGTTTCACAACACCGGTCCGTTAAAACATAGGGTACTTACCTTGAGTTAGAGTGTACCAAAGCGAATTGGTTGGTTGTAGTGTTTTTTACGTGTGATTTTGAATTAATAGAAGTGTTGTGTTTATAACAAATGGTTTAAAAATAAATGTACTTATATTTTTTTGCCTGAAACCTTGAGTCAGTGTTTGCTTGAGTCACAGTAATTGTGGTCCCTTTGTGTAATCTCTGCTACTGCTCATATACTCTTGAGATAAGCCTGGCTGCTCCGCTACTGCTACTACTTTAACCTAGTAGTACAGGCTTGTACCAAAGGTGAACTTGTAATACCACTTGTGGCCTTAATTTGTGTAGCGTTCCCTAAGGGCACTGCACGGGATTCTGCCTAACAAACAGGAATGCACATTAAATCAAAACGTGGCACAAAACAAGCACTGTTCTGTCAAGCCAGGTACATATAAGACTCTTCCTATTAAATTGATACAAAGGTACAAATAATGACAACCTGGCTGTCTTGTAGTGCCACACACTGCCCCTTTCTTGCAATGTGCCAATCTTACACCCTCCCATAAATAAATGCACTTTTGTGCTGCAAACTTTGCTTTTTTATGCCGCTGAATTTACCATTTCATCTGCAATATCCTGGGGGGGGTCTGGTTAAACGGTTTCAGAAGGTGCTTGCCTACTTATTTCGGAACGGAGGATAGCACAGGGGCAACGCGCTGGTCTTGGAAGCAAGACCGCACAGAAGTTTGGATCCCGGATCAGCACTTAGAAAACGAACTCAGGTACGGTATTAGGTGCATTATAAAAATCCTGCTCCTTTCAAATCCCACCTGTGTAAACTGTTGCCTCAGTCTCAGCGCCCCACCTGGCTGCTGTGAGCACATCGTCCTTCTCAGTAAGGTTGTATTACTCTCTCATGGATCATGGGGAATGGGGAGTGTGAGGAAGTGAGACACCAGCAGGTTTGCATGATGACGCCAATGCCACCAATTCCACGTGCACTCAGTATGAAATGGGGCCACTAGAAGGAACTCCTTGAATCCCATCTTGGCATCCAGAATAGGGATTCATTAGTGATTTTTAAGAATGGCATAGGGGCGGAAGATGTACTTTTAATTACACCAGCAAGTGGCAAGGAGGAGAGCAAGAACCCTCATGTCATGCAGATACAGAGACTAGAGGAGAGATTGACAGACAAGGTTAATGTTGCAGAGGCGTGACTTCTATTGGAGGAAACAGAAACTGAATTAAATATTGGTAACTATATTGGCCTGGCTTTGCTGCTTAATCAGATTAATTGAGCAGTTATTAATTAAAAAACACATAATGCCAAGTGCCAACAGCACTGCCTGTTGTTTAGGATGTTACACAGGTGTAAATGGTAGGAGAAGGCGATTGCATTGATTGTTCTTTTGTCTGAAAAAATAGAGACTAGTAGTAACATGTTATTTTGTTTTATGATGAAAATGTTGAAATTGTTAGTAAGGTTGTATTACTGTTATAGTCAAAATTTGGTACTACATAAAGTAATGTTAAAAAATATAAGTGTGCATGTCTGCTCGCAATGGTGAAACCTCGTGTGTCTGATTAATATAAACGGGGGTCAGGTGACCTGTAACTAAACAGATGATCTTTGGAGGCGCACCTGAAATTGATGACTTCATCTGTAGTGCCCCAACCAATGACTCCTATATATATATAACATCTTGTGATTCTAAGGTGTTTTGGCATGCTGGCTTGCGTTATTATTCTGTGTTTTAACACCATCTGCAGAACCGATCAGCCATTTTTGCATTGTTTGTCAATGTCATCACTCATGTAAATGAATTGGGTTTTTTTCTAACTTTTTGCTGTGTTTTTGTGACACTGAATGAACAGCAGAAATCTTCTACCTTAAAAGAACAATTGGACAAAAGCTCTTCGGAAGCCCTTCTTTTCTGCATCTGAAATGCAGCCAATGTCACCAAAAGGCATGTCCATGAATAGAAGAGAAGCGCAGTCTTAGCAGCAGGTGCGATAACAAGGGCCTGCCCGGGCATGGAATAGCCAGCACTCATTCTCCCCTCATGAAGAGGACCGGGAACAGATTTCTCTTTGAGAGGGCTCCGGCAGTATATTAGTTTGAATAACAACAAAGCGCTATTCAAACAATAAGTACAAAGGTCTTCAGCCCCGAGTAGCATTGTTTCTGAGTGAGAATGATAAGATGGAAGGTGGGAAATAAAGCGTGTCATTTATCCCACTTCACACGGCGGCTCACTCTATGCCGTCCAAGGGAAGAGCACGACATGACTGTGTGTGGGAGTTGCTAGCTCAAGTGTGAACAAAAGCGACACAGAAAATGAGGATTTAAATGCAAAGGAACATGGGAAATTGTTACAACTTTAAATCGCTGTGGCTGCAGATGGGATGGTCATTCCTTGAGGCAGAAGTCAATAGGTCACACAATGCATCCTACTCTTAGACTCAGTCATGTGTATTTACCGCAAGGCGATATGACATATATGCATCTTCACCTGACGCAAGACTTTTCGATGATCCTCCCCTCCCGAGAGTCTACTGGGCCAATGTTCTTGGGAGACAGAATCAGCGGCACAGCCATCTACCACAAGCAGACAATATGCCTTCCAAGTAATCCCACCCTCGCTCCAGCTGTCAAACTAGGCTGTTCACCCCACGTGCCATTGATCACCATAACTATAATGTGCTCCATCATGGAAGGCCAGTTGTTATCCTTCCTAAACATCTGCATGGCTGCCCACGCTCCTGGAAACCAGCCTTGGATTCCATTGAATCAACTGGTAGCTGATTGTTTGCCCAATCCGAACGTAGCAAGGGAGATTTAACCCAAAGGCAGGTTTAGGTAGATTGAGGTTGTAGAAGACTATGGGTCCTGTTGCCCATCTCCTTCCGAAAATTAAAAGCAAGTCGCAGTTGCCTCGACAGACTCCATTCCACTGAACAGTCAGCGGCATTCCATGCATTATTTTCATTGACACCTACTCTCTCTCAGTCAAGTAAAGCTCAGCTACCATCCCGTTCACATTTCAGATGGGTCAGCGTAGATTTTATCAAATGTTGTCCAATTGTGATACGCCAAACACCTCCTTCACCTCCCTGCAAATGACATAGTACTCCTAGTTCCCGATCAACTGCAATCATTATGGTACTCTCTGTCCCCACCACAGCCTTTTTTACTTGTGCATGCCCAGCATGGCCAATCTACTATAAGGCTTCATTTAAACAAGATCATATATATTAACAGTAGAAGCTGTACCTAAATGCACACAATACTCCCTTCATGGGCGCTATACAACGTATTTTTGACATTTAACTTTTGCACAGATCGTTACAGGAAGCACATAAGCATACTGAGATGTCATGTTGACAAGTGTGTTCCGGGGCAAGAGGGCGGGATGGGAGGTGGGCCGGGAAGTGATGGTGGGATGGAAGGGCCAAGGCAGTAGTGCCTGGAGTTTAAGAACTAAAGACGTGTGTTAAGAGCACCCTGGCTCTGTCTTTCATTACTGTGCATCACGTGGCGCGAATGAATCCAGGCTGTCCCTCACTCGGGAGCAGCCCATCACATGAACTTTCTAATGTCAAGGTCAAATGTCGAAGGTGTCTTATATAGCACACTGCTGCCATTGGTATGGTTTTCTAGTGCTATCTCCTTATCCAATATTTCATTAGCTGAAACTGCTCAGATGTCTGAGATTCTGGAGCGTAACTTCTGGAATGTTCCAATCCATAGGCAGGTACAGAGCAACGAGCCCTCAGGGTACAGGTGGTTTGCGCACAGGAAAGTAACATGTAGGTTTTCAGATCACTACAGAATCACACAAAGTCGTTTTAAGCCTGAGGTGAAGGAAAAGGGATTTACAGATAATATATCCTCGAGTATCAGAGCTCTACTTTAACCAGTGGCATATCTAGGCAGATCTGGAATGCTGACCTTGTTTGTATGGTTACCAGGTCATGTTGAATGGCCTTGCCAAGGTTGGTCATTTCGAAAAAGCTTGCTGGGGAAAGTCATGTCGGATGTCCTTGCTGGGGCAGTTTTGAGACTTTTTGTGGAGGACTTTTACGCCCACCATTTTGGAAGGCCTTGCTAAAGAAACTCACATCAGAAGTCCTTGTTGAGGTAGTCTGGGACTTTCCGTGTAGGGTCTTGTAGCCCTCCACGTAGGAAAAACTTGCTGAAGTAATGTCAGAAGATCTTGGTTTTATTATCATTATGGCATTTATTGTGTGGGGTTCTAACAAGAGGGGGAGGGTGGGCAATTTGTCAGCAAAGATCCAACCAGGGAAGGAAACAGTGGGGATCAGATTGCCCAGTCTGAGGTAGAGTGGAGGGTGTGTGGACCTAGGTGTTAGGGAGAAGCTGTTCCTTGAAGAGAAGTTTCTTCGGCTCCTTCTTGATCTTTAGAAGCAAGGGGGTGAGTCTGATGTTGATGGGGAAGGAGGTGCCAAAGTCTTGGGGTCTAGACAGAGAAGACCTGACTTCTGTTTTTTTCCTCCCTACACCAGCGGAGCTCAAGTCTGCACATGGCCTTCCTTCTGGTGGATGACAGGCCTCCAGAGATGCTGAGTTTCTCAGTGAGGTAGCTTGGGAACTTCAGTGTGACAGCCTTGTAGATGATGCAGCAGGATTTGTAGATGATATGAGTTTGTAGCAGGAGCCAGTGCCGTTCGATGAGGGTGAGGGTGATGTGGTTGAATTTGTGGTGTCCTTTGATGAGTCATGCTGCAGCATGCAGGACAAATCTCAGGGGTGCCAGGTTAGTCACCAGAATGCTTTCCAAAAGGGCATTGCCAAGATCCAAGTGGGAGAGGACCAAAGCTTAGACAGCAGAACTGAAGTTGTTTTCTGGGATGAAGGGCTTGATTATCCTCAGGAGAGAAATGTGTTACCAAGCCTCTTTCATCTTCCTTGCTATGTGATGTTCGAAGGAGAGGTGTCTATTCATGTCGAACCCAAGGGACTTGGTGCAGGTGACCAGCTGGTGTATGCACCACTTGAAGTGCTTAGCAGAGAGGCAGGTCTGGTCTGGATGTCCAGGTGTTCTGTGTTGTTGGTCAGCAGTTGTGAATTAGTCTTAGGCTGGGTTGAACTTGAGGTAAGCACTGAACATCCATGAGTGGATCAATGAGGGGCAGGCCGTGGGCATCTGGATGTCTTTGATGGAGGATATTGTGAGGTAGAGCTGAGTGTCATCTCTGTTTTGGTGGATATGGATGTTGTGTGGAACAAAGAGGGTTTCAGATGGTTCCATGTAAAGATTGCAGATCACGTAGGAGAGGATGGATCCTTGTGGGACTCCACAGGTGATGGTAGATTTGGTGATCCAGAGGTATATGGTGGTGATTAGCAAGGTAGGATCTTGTTGATCCCCAATGAGGCAATGTAGATTGTTGGTGTGTGTGTCTGGTGGTTTACTCTGTCAAATGCTGCTGAGAGGTCAATGAGAACCAGGAGGCAAGCATAGCCTTTATCGAGGATTTTAAGGACATTGTCAATCACCTTGATAGTAGCCATTTCTATGCTGCATATTGGTCGGAAGCCACATTGGTAGCACTGAAGGAGATTGTTGGCTTCTATGTGTTGTAGGAGTTGCATAGCTACTGCTTTCTAAAGGTTATTTCCTAGTAAGGAAGCATGGGTAATGGGGTGGTAGTTGCTGAGGTAATCCAGGTTCGGTGTTGGTTTCTTGAGAAGCGGGAGGATTTGTCTGGTCTTGAGGGTCGAGTGTAAGGTGATTTGAGTTAGGGAGCTATTTTTGATTGTCAGCTTAGGGAGGAGTGCCTCAGTCAGAAGTATCTTGAGTATAAAGGCAGGGAGTATGTCATTTGCATACAATGTAGCCTTGAGGGATGCTAGTGTGACAGTGAGGTCTTCATTAGTGAGTGTCTTGAAAATTGTCCAGGTAGTTGTTTTGCAAGATGAGTTGTGTAGCCAGCTGTCAGTTGTGACATTGGTGTCTATGTGTTGGTGGATCATGCTGAACTTGTTGATGAAGAAATAGTTGATTGAGTGTTGTATGGGTGGGTCTGACTGAGGGTTAATGCAGTGATCGATGGCTTTCAAGAGGGCACTGCTTTTATTGTAGCCTTTGCTATGGTGTTTTGGTAATACTTGGCCTTGACAGTGGTGATCATTTGTGTGCAAGTAGCAGAGAGGTCCTTGAGCAGGGTGAGGTTGGATGCACTGCAGGATTTTTGCCAAGTCATCTCTTGTTTTCTGATGGTTTGTTTGTTAATGGTGAGTTCTTGAGTGTGCCAGGGTGTTGAAGGTTTAGGCTCCAGGGTGCATTGTTTCACTGGGGCATTGTGATTTTGAGGGTGGTGTTCAGTTCTTGGAGACCTGAGTTGCAGTCTTGGTTCCACAGATGTGGATAAGCCCATGTGAAGTAGAGTTTGGTGAGGTCTTCCATGAAAGCCTCCACTGGGAAGTTTTTGAATGATCTGAAGGCTTGTTTACTGGTTTTCTGATGGGATTGCTTGACTGGTGACCAATGTCAAAGGGGATTGCCAGATGGTCTGACCCGTTGAGCGGGATGGAAGTGCAGGATATTACCTTTCCTGTGAGTTGGGTCTTTTGTGAGGTGTGTGGGGTTAAGAGTGTTAAGTAGGCAGTGGAAATCTTCACTGACTTCCTTGCTGGGTTGCCAGGGATGTTGAAGTCACTGAGGAAGATGTTGGCATGCGTGAGAGACATGGTGGTGACCAAGCCTGTGAAGTCTTTGAAGAAGGAGGTGTTGGGCTTGGGTGGTGTGTATATGAGGTGATATCAAAACAATAAGAGGGAACACTGGGAAAAATCAGTACACTAGTACATGCAGCCCTGACCCTAACCCAGAACTAGAAGACTCAATACTAAAGTCTTCCTTTGTGGAATACTATACTAACGCTCCAGGCTGAGACTACCAGACGGCTCTGAACACAGTTTTGATTTCCAATACATTGGGATCCTTTGGCAACTGGATTTTGGTCTACAGCTACATAAACGTTTCTTGAGTTACAGGACCATCATTATGAAGGTAGATACTGATGGTGTTTGTTAATTTAAGTGAAAAGCAGCACCTATGGTAAAGTGAAGAGAAATCTGCCCCGCGAACCCTTCAGTGTGGGGAGGAGGAGCAGCGTGAAAGACAGAAAAATTGAGACAAAGGAAGAAAAATTATGTGTTTTTGGTACTATTTCTGGGTACAAGTAAAAGAGTACCAAAATTAAATAGTAACTATCCATAATGCTCCTGAGGAATGTTCTACATTATAGGATCTAAGAACAGAAACGTGTTGAGTAGATTTTAGGCTACTGAATGTTTACAGTGCTTGGTAACGTCCTATCTTTCTATATGATTTGTTTTCATAGTTGCATTTAGTATTGTGTTTCTAGGTGTGTATTGTTATGTCTTTGTGTATATATAATTTTTGGGACATTTTACATTTCCCTTTTGGATAGTTAAAGGCACGTCAGTACTTTAATTAGGCTGCTTCATCGTGTGCATTTTATTTGTGTTATTTAGGATGGATGACATTGTCTAAACGGCAAGAACTGCACAAAGGTACTATTGACTATTAACTGTCCCCTTGAACCATTTCTGGGCCCAGTAAGACGGTTTAAGTCACACATTCCCTTGTTGCACCCAAGAAGCATATCCTTCTTTAAAAGATATTGTGGTTTTTACTTGCCTTTCATCCCTGATTCCTTACTCAGAGGGCTACATTGTGCTAGCTTTGCTTAGCCTCTGCTCTTACCTCTGCTGTGTTTTGTGTATAATGTTTTCCTATTTAGTTATTTTGCAGATGGTGTGCTTTATTAAATTGTATCTGTTTTTATAGAATCTTGATTGTACATTCCCTTTATTTTGGACTGTTATGCTTTGCTGTTTGGGTCGCTACTGAACCACATTCACACCCCTCTTGGGTGTATAGCCCTCCCTCAGACCACGTAACATATCTCTTGACTGCGCCTATTTCATCTTCATGATTGTGTTTACTCTTGATTTGTAGAAGTGTGAGGGCTTAGTGGGCATTTTAGCCTATACTCATCCTTGTACTCCTGAACGGCTGAATACAATTTGTCACAGTAACATTTATGTAAAGTAATTATCTGTTTCGTTTTTAATAGTTTATCTCTTAAAAAACAGACATAAGGAACTGCAGTGTGTAAACATAGTGGAGGGTTGTTTTAGAGCGATCCCTTGCAACTTCATTTTCCTCTTATATTATTGGCATTCGGCTCTTGCAGGAGTGGAAGTGCTGGCCCGTGCTCGGAGTTTCTAATTAAATGGCCAATGTATTTGCCAGGCGCATAGACCTTTGATGACTGACCCTTAAATGATGGCGAGTGGGTGAACGATGGGGTGTTTACCACAGTCCACATGTCCATCTTATTTCAGCAGGGGGGGGCACAGTCATAGGGCATATGTGTGCTTTCGGCCTCAGTGGAGCAAATGAACAGAAAAGGGCTCTTTTTCATTCTATTGCAAAGTTTTTCTCTTGCTGTAATTTAATCGGCCAGGCAGCCACAGCAATCTATACAATTGGCCATGATGATGATTAAATAAGTTAATTTGATAAGCACGTGCACACAGCTACACCTGGGGCCGTCTTCCCAGCACAGAGGCTGACTTCAAAACGATGATGTGCATTACCGGAGACCCCGGGGCAGCCATTTCAGATGGAGAAAGAGCAGGTCGCCATCCAGTCAATTGAAAGACCAAGAAAGATTTGTGTAAAATGCAGACCTCTTGAACTCTGCGGCTGTCTAACGCGTCACCTTCCACGGGGGCGTAATAGATCTGGGGTTCGGAGACAGGGCTGCAATCTGTATTTTCGCTCTGCAAACAGCCCAGGAGTGAGACAATATTTAACCAGCACGCCTCTCCGCCCAGCAGCTTCCTGCTGCGTTTAGTGAATGATTCTCTCCGTGCAGGGGTCGTTCTCTCAGCCTGGCCAGATGTGACAGGAGCGGAGAAGGCGGGGAAGCGAGAGTCTCAGCCCTGCTGCAGTCGGACATCGACTTTGCAGCCCATTCAGAGGACCATTGCGAGTTAGACGATGGCAGAAAGCAAGCAATGTTCGAAATAACGCTGGTGTTTATCATTCGCCTTGTTATGGGGTTATGCAGTGTTCTCGAATACTGCATGCCAGGGGAGTTGCTAGGTCTGGAAAAGATCCGGGGCTAAGCTAATGTCCAGGCTGTCAGGACTGGGGGCTAGCTAGTCTTTTGGCTGTAGCTCCTGAACTTCTATCCGGGGCTACAGCCAAAAGATCCGGGGCTATAACCCCCTCAGCCCCCCGCTAGCAACGCCCCTGCTGCATGCGATAAATGCTACGCGATCATGACTGCACAAAATGTTTACCTCAGCTTACAATATGGAGCTGCAGCATTACCCACTACCCCCCAAACGTTTTCTAAACATGTCTCTTAATGGAAGGGCTAAACTCGAATATTTGCTGGAGTGGGAAGAGCCTACAATGATTTCCTATGGGACTTCAGAACGAACATATGTGCTCGTACATAATAAATGAATCACTGTATTATATCATCCAGGACCATTTTTGCTGTGTGTTTTATATATGTGAGTTACAACTTTGAATTGTGCATGTAATGTACAATATAACACCAAGTGTAACATTAGTGACATACAATTTAAAGTTCGGTATAATCTTATAATCCATTTTTGATATAATCAGATGAATTTGACAACATCAAATTGTATGTACATGAGGATCCACTGTTTCACTTCTCGCCCCAACAAAAGTCAACCTTCCCAAACACACTTTTCGCTTTGTTTGCCCCCCACATTCCCCTTTCCTTATTGTATTGCCTTATCCCACACCATCTATTTTTGGCTTAAAAAAGTGCACAAAAATCGAAAAATATGTTAAAAAAACCTGGTGTTTTCGGCCTCTTTATTTTGTGATACGTTTTTATGGGTTTTACCGTTTTCTTTCCGTTCACCCTTTCAAAGAAATGCTCTTTCGCTCTCTCGCTCTCATATGATATGATATGATAGTTTATTTATATAGCGCCTATACACAATGTGTTTCAAAGCACTTCAAGGCAAGGAAAGGAACAAGGGAAAATACAATGACATTCTTACAGGCCATGAACAGTAAGGATGTGAAATTAGTTATCGCACTCGGCCTGACTACATTTCAGATAGTGCAAGAGCCAAGATATAGATAAAGAAGGGAGGGGGAGAGTGGGAAGGAAATGGAAACAGACAGGTGACTACTGTACTAGGCCGGACGACATTTCTGGTAGAGCCGGAGAAAACAAAAGGTGAGGGAGAGAGGTGCATAAAGGGAGGGGAGGAACAAAACAAGCGACTATCGTACTAGGCCTGGCGACATTCCAGATAATGCTGGTGCGGGGCGGGAGGGGAGAACAAGTAAGGGGAGGGGGGGGGACAGACAATGTTGCTATCATACTAGGTCCAGGGACAATTCTGATAGAGTAAGTGAATAGAAGAAAGTAAGGAAAGGAGGGGAGGAGATAGAAAAAGGGAGAAAGGGAGAGGAGGAGAGAACAGAGAGTAAGCAGTCACAAAGAGTGGAGAAGCAAGAGGGGAGAGCAAATACAATTGCAGAAGTCAGTAGTAACACATAATATTGCAAGCTTGGGTACAAGATGAAGATGGGAACAGCATGATTCAGGGCCAGCATGAGTACAAGATGCAAAGGAAGTCCAGCATGAGAGTTGAGAAAGGGTGACACACCGTGAATCAATGAAGTCCATAAATGTCAAGTCCAGCATTGGCCACAAGACGGTGATGGTGAAACCAGAATGTATCAGGACAGACTACTGCAGAAGTAGGCTGGAGGGGGCAGGGGGAAGCAAGGTAGAAGAATCAAGCAAAACAGGCTAGACCTGTGTGCGAGAAGGGAGGGGGGCACAAGGTAACATCACAAGGGGACTAGAGGGAGTGGGGATGGCCTGTGCTTCAATAATATATTACTTGAATTTGGCATGGCTGCCAAGATGCCCCGGCATCCTCGCTTCCCCTGGATGGACTCACCAGCACTTGCTGGATATTCTTCTTATCCCGCCTGCCTGGTATATTATCCTGCCAGAACATCGTTTACATGTGTATCGCATACACTCACAAACTTGAAAGTCTTGCGTTTTCCTTCCATTCTCCCTTTCAAAGAAATGCTGTATTGCTCTTTCTCTCTTATATACTTCATCAATACTTATTCGGTTTTGGTATGGCTGCCAATAGGCCACGGCGTACCCACTTCTCCTGGGTGTACTCACCAGCTATTGCTGGTGTAGTCTTCTCCGGCAGCAAGCCGGTTGCAGACAATCAACATTTCCTTCTTTGTTGCTGCAGCCATTTCTCGGCTTCTTTCCCTTTCATGATCCCTACTGGGCTCTTCTGTTCTGTGTCTTCCGGCTTCGGTAACGCAACAGTTGCCTCAAAACACATGTGAACGCCCAGGAGCACTTCTTTGGCTATTGACGTTCACACAGCATGTTTCATCTCACAATCACCTTTCCTTTCTTTGGCTCCCGATCCATTCGGCTCCGTGGCAATCTTTCCAGCCTCACAGCCTCTTCGTCTGTACCGAGAGAAGCAGGTATCTATCTCCAGCAGCGCCCCAATCATCTGTGACTGCGGTTTAAAACACCCGGCTACAGGTATGAACTCACAACTAGAGCGCAGCCTGTAATCTTGGTCCTTTCCGCTCTACATTACTTGGCTCATCTTTCTTGTCCCAGCAGTATTCCTGTAGTTATGAGAACGGAAGTCAATTCTTGGTGCTTCACATAAAAAGTCTGCGTAAAGTTTTCTTTTTGGGTAAGTCAGCTATGAATGATGTGCAGGCTGAGCCTGAAAAGTTGTTTTCATGAGACTTCCAAACAGATCTTGAGAAAAGGCCTTCAGTATTCTTCCTAGATGGATGAGGGGAGGTGTCACAATATGCCGTTAAGACTTTGGGTATGGATGGAATAGCCTCAGGAGAGGAAGGGGAATACCATGCCCAGTCCGATGGTGCCCAGCCACTCCCCTGCAGATTGTCTCCCCCATTTGTTCGTCCCTCATTTAGCCGCCCCGAGGGTCAGGATCAGGTAGCGGCGGCCGTCGCCTGGCCACATGGGGAGAGGTCACTGCTGGGAATGGAGTGATGACACCATCAGATTCATCACAATACTCTCCAAAATGTACATTATAAGGTTATTAAAAGATACACTGTGCTTGTATAAAGCCCATTGCCTGCTGCATTATAATTTACATGGAACAAAACACCTAAGCATACTTCTATAGCGTTATCTTGCACATTTGTGTGTACGTTATTATAAATATATGTTGTAGTGAATGAATCACTGTATTATAATATAGGTGAACATTTCTGCTTCCAGGTAGTACCTTTGCACTAATATAGCCATTCCGTTATTTACATTAAGTTTTACAAAGCTGCTGGCAGCTCATTGCTTACGTTGTAGCATCTTTGGATATTCCTTGTTATTGTATTGCACTAAGCACGTACTTTCGAAATGCAATGGAGTGTGCGCGTGGGCGCCTTTCTATGTTTAAGAAAATGGCACTGAGAGTGGTAATGTTTATTCTCACATCACTGTGAATCCGCCAACAGGAGAAAAGCATCTGTGTCATAAACAAACAGCAGGGCTTAATGGGCATGCAAATGAAACCCCTCTCTGAAGCATGGATGATAGTTGCTGGTTAGAGAATTACAATACATATAAGATTGGAGAGCGTACAGGAAGGAGCTTGGCAGTCTGCCAAAGATTATGAAGTGGAACCATGGAGTCTCTTCAATAGTACATCCACAACAACAAGCATAATTAAAGTCATCAGGTCTGGATTTTCAAACGTACAGGAAAAAACTATGTATCCTGCGAAGGCTTTACAATTAAATCGGGGCCCCTACATTCTCAAACTCAGAACTATTATTCGCTGTGACATTTCATGTTTTTTAAAACTTACCTGGCATCCTGCTGCAACATTTCCTCTTTTCCGCTTCTTCCTTCTTGCTCCTTGGTCATGATGAAAAAAGAAAAGGTCTCCATTCATTTATGATTAAGTTCCCTTTCGTTTTCCAAGGCCGCAATGTCTCCCTAGGGTTTTCAAACAGGGAAACAAATTGGTACTCCGAGGGTACTCTTTTGATGTCTAGCATCTTTCTCTCATTGGAAAAAAGTAACCAGGCAATTCGTCTGGCCTCTTATAGTCTTTTTGCTTTTTTGTCTCGGAAGGATAGCTCAGGGGCAAAGCGCTCTCCTTGGAAACAAGATGACGCGGAGCAACACAGGTTCAATCCCTGGGTCCACGCTCAGAAACCTCTGGGTATTAAAGGTTGTTATAAATAACCAATTATAATTACAATTACAGTGACACTTGTGATCATAGCAGCATGTTTAAGCCCAGAGTTCTCATGAACTGCTCTTGCAAATGTTCCTGGACTAACAGCCGATTATTGCCCACTGCTGCAAAATATGAAGCTATAGGAGAGGGACCCTGATATACAGCTATAGCGTCAGGACCATTCAAGTGAAAGCACGAGTACCAGCTGTTGGAAGGTTGTGGGGTTATGTTGTTAGTTTCTAATTGGCATAAGTAGAAACACAGTAATACAAAAAAAGTAGAAACAATGAAAGTTCTTCATAAGTTAGCTATTCAATGATAGTATTCCAGAAGTTATATTTTCAGATAAGCAATGCTTGGAAACATAAAATGTGTGGGGTGCATACAGCAAATCCATGATCAATCAATTATTGTTTGAATATTCTATGTATTTCACCTACATATCTGCTTTTGCATCAATTATTTCAGTGGATAAGTAACGGTTTATTACTGGCTGCTCTTGTAAACTATAGAAAAGAAAGTGAGTCAAAGCTACCCTAACCAAAGGCGTGACAAAGGGTCATCAGGTTTGCAGTGGAGCTAGAAGACTGCTAGCTCAATAGACAAAAAACACCTGAAGATGTAGGAATGACAAAACAGGGTTTTAATTTACACTAATAGAGAACAAAACAATTTTACAAACTGCGCCGCAGCGCTAAAGATATGTATTATTGAGCACATTAAGGTCTGCATATTCGTGAGTTAGTAGGCAGAGTGACAAACAGTGTGTGTGCAATGCTATGCAATAAAAACTGTTTGTCACTCTAGCAGTCTTCTAGCTCCACTGCAAACCTGGTGACCCTTTGTCACGCCTTTGGTTAGGGTAGCTTTGACTCACTTTCTTTTCTATTGTACCTCTTACCCTCTCGAGTCAAGCCCCCTTTAAAAAAAGAGGGTTCGCCCATTTATCTCTCATGCTCTTGTAAACTGCCAAATTACTAAGCCAGTTGTGCTAAATCTACGATATGTGTACAGTCATGTGTACCGTATTTAGGTTTGGGACCACAGTACAGAAAGTGCACTTTTGCACGATAACTGCACGGCTATTATACAAGTCTATGCAACAAGGATGAGCATACTCGTCCTTGGCACTTAAGGGGTTAACATCAGGCCAAACATTGCCCTACCGAAAAATAGATATTGTTTCAATGCATTATTCTAAGTTGTCTGCCCACATCACCTTCCTCACATAGTTACTTTCATTTGCCTCTGAATCATTTTCTTAAACGCCTACAGTCGTTCTTCCCCAGGTTCACTTCTCCTCTAGCTCCTTCCCTTCTGAGCCTATAAGAAGGAGTTGCACCCCTTCTACCTCCTGTTATTTTTTGCTGCAGGGGCACGCCGGCAACAAAGTTTGTGGGTGAGCCATGATATCCGATGAGCATGCAATCTCAGAATAGGGCATCTTTGTTGCCTGTTGCCTATCATTGGCAATGCCTGAGCTGGTGGTGAATGAAGGATCACTGAGAATGCAGCACGTGCTCATCAGATAGCGGTCCGCATCCTGGGGAGGCAGGGTCTGCCTCAGTGTGCACCATCTTGCGGGGGGGCATAACCCCCAGGGATGCAGAGCTGATCCTCCTAAATTCCATGCATGCATCCTGAAGTTGTTTTGTGCTGTTCGGGTCATGCATTCCTGGCTAATTTGACCTGATTTTCTACTGGAAGTGTGCGTGTAAAACACGCCACTGAAGGTCACCTTCAGCTTATCCTGCACCAAGAGAAGGAGGAGATATGTGACTCGGAGCCATATGGGACGTAGCCAAGGGGAGCCCAAAGCATCCCGAGATCACAGGGAGAAGAGAAAGAGATCCCCATCTCTTGGGGTTCCGAAACCAAAAGCAGAATTGACGGTGCAAATGGATGCAGCCGTTGCTGTGGCACCCTTTAAGGAGCACAGCGAAGAAGCTCTCAGGAACAAAGGTGAGGATGAGGCAGACTCAGAGGACAAAGGCTGATACATCTGCAAAGCGACCTGACTGGCCTTGTTGCATCACATTTGGGACGAGTTATTCAAGTAGGAGTTGAATCCAGTAGAGGAAGGTGACTTCGTTAGACTTCCTTGGCCGCCATCATGATCATGGGACCTCGAAAGTATTGAGGATTAAGTATTGGAGGAGGTAGAAGGGGTGCGAAAGTATTGAGGATTAACTGCCAGTGTCCAGAGAGTGGCAGTAGTCGGAGAAGTTATTTTCCAATGTTCATGTCCAATGTTACCCTGTGCAGAGTAGTGAGCTGGTGCTGGCACACATGGTGGTGAATGGGTTATTACCTAATCTGACTGGGAATTCATTATTCGCAGAAAGTATGTGCCTCCTATGAATAAGAGCAACCACAGGGTAAATTCATTACTGAAAAAGTCTTATTTTGGATCCAACTTGGCTCTCAGGGCTAGGATTTACCAGGTGTATGTGGTGCAGGGAGTCTTAAAGGATCTGCAAAAGATTAATGACAAGATGGAAAAGGAACAGGACTATGGCAAGATCTTTCTCCAGATTAATCAGGAATACCAGCTACTTTCTGACATGGCTATGTGGTTTGGGTCTATTTTACCTAAACATTTGACCTAATCATATTTGATCGAATTTATTTGACCTTTTATTCGGTCTAAAATGCGGGGGAGACCCCCGCTATCCCCACTCTTCCCCTCAACCTAATATATACCCTTACCCACCCCATATATATTTAATTAAATTGGACTGAAAAAGATAAAACAAAATTTGATCAAATGTTTTAGGTCAAATATTGTAGGTCAATTATGCTAATACCTGCTATGTATGGGATCCCTGGTACTGCTAGGTATGGCTGCGACACAGCTTTGGCTCACCACAACATCTATGTGAGAGATTGAAAGGTGAATCAGTGTCAGAAGAACATTCTGCTTTGCTTCCCCTTGTTGAGAAATGTTCTGTACGGGCGGTCCATAATTTGTACAGTTGTAAAAAAGACTCATGAAGATCATACCCTTTTACAGTCCATGCCTCAAAAAACACAGGACAGGAAGCAACCAGAAAGGGGAAAACCATATGAAAAACAGGGGTTTTCCTAGGGCTCAGACAATAGCAGATCTCACACAAAGTAAGCCACTATCTTCCACTCTAAGTGCCTCAGTTAAATCTTAGCCTTTCTGAGTATAGAGCAGGTCACCAATCCCAGTTAGGCGAAGGCAAGATGCCTATTCTGCAGATTGGGCCTCATTGGTTTCCAATCCCTGGCCAAACAGATTGTGTCCAGAGGACATGAAATCGAATTCACCTTGCTTCCTTCGTCTTTAGCAGTAGTGCCCACTGCGATTCTGAAGGATCATGGGAAATGATCAGCTCTTCACACTATGATTCAGGATCTGCTTCAGAATTAATCTGTGGTATTTTTGTTCCCTGCACCGAGCGAAGGCATGGCTATTACTCCATAGTATTTCTGGTTCAGTAAACCTTGGGAGCCTTCAGATTGATCTTAACTATAAAACAGCTGAACTTGTGGGCCCAAGACATCCATTTAAAAATAAAGACTCTCCAGGAGGTTCTCCCCTTGCTGAGTCCTGGCCTGTTTATGGTATCAATACATTTAAGGACACTTATCATCATGTCCCTATGGCAAGTCTTCACCAGAGGTTTCTCTGATTCATTGTATGGGATATACATCTGCAATGCACGCTGCTGCCCTTCACATTGAAGTCAGCTCCAATGGTGTTTATGAAGCTAGTGGCCCCAGTGATTTCATTACTAGGGAGAGGACAAGAATCCACCCGTATCCACCGATCTAATTGAATTTTGGCGCCTCTGAGGATCTACCATCAATATACCTCACCAGGGTTTGCCGGGTCATTATGGCGCTGGACTTTCTCATCAATCTCTAGAAATCCTAACTACAGCAAGTTCAAAATGTGACTGTCACCTGAGCATCGCTAAGAACAGACATAGGGGTGGAGTTCTCCCTTTAGATTGACAAATTAAAGGGAAAGCTATCCCAGCTTCAAAGTCTCGACCACTGTCCTGCTCAGCTCTGACTACAAGTCCAAGGAACGATGGTGGCATGTTTTTGTGGTTCGTCTGGACAGATTCCATTTGAAACATCATGTCAATCACAAATCGAATCATTGGAATCCGGATTTAGGGTGTCAAGATCACCTTATTCCAGTGTGACAGAAGTCCCATCTACAGTGGTGATTGGTTTTTGGAGAATTTGGAAAGAAGTGTTGCTATGGAGCCACCCTTTTCAATGCTCCTCACAACAGATGCTAGTCAGAAGGGTTGGAGGGCAACCCTTGGACTTCTTTGAACTCAAGGGAGATGGCATTTCTGAGACAGTCCTCAATCTTCAAACAGGTTTGTGATGTGAATAGTACCCTGCGGGCAGTTTCTGCAAGCTTGAAGAACAGGTTGCACCCACAACACGGCGACCAAGGCCCACATAAACTGTTAGAGGAGACACAGGGCGTTGGCACAGGTATCCAAAGCAATATTTTCCTGGATGGGGCCTCTTCTATTCTCCATGTAAGCTGTTTACTCCTGGGGTCACTGACCAGGGAGGCCTCTGAGCTCATTTGAATATTCGCATTGTCTTTGGAAGGGCTCTCACCCGCAGGGCTTTCTGTCTCCTTTTTGGAACATTTGGGAAACCCCAGGTAGATCTGTTTGCTTCACAGACCAATACTCAGCTGTCCTTCTACGGCAGCCGGTTCACGGATCTTCGGGCATGGGGATCGGATGGCTTGAGTTTCTATTTGTCAAGTGGCCATACTTACTCATTTCTTCCTTTTCCGCTGACCTCAAGGCTTCTTCAAAATCTGATGAGGGAGTGGGGCATGCTGATCCTAGTGACACCCTTTTGGCCAAGGAGGACTCACTTTCTGGTCCTGCAGCAGATAGTAGAGCAGAGGAGCTGATTCTTCCCTTGATCCCTTCTCCTCCCAGGTTCCCAAGATTTTCAGAGCAGCCGCCACCCCCTCTCAGGATAAATGCCTGGAAGTTGAGAAGCAGGGGCTTAAGAATGAAGGTTTATCATACGAAGTTGCACACGCGGTTCAGGGGAATAGAGTCATTTCGATCAGCAGGGCATATGCCCATCTTGGTAATCTTTTCAATATTGGTGCAGGGCAAGGTTTCTCCATCCCTTTCTATGTGCTCTTCTTCTTACTTTAGATTTCCCTTTGGAGGGATTTCAGTAGAGGTTATCGATCATATGTTGGAAAGTACAGTAGGCTGCTGTTAAGGCATTCAGGAAAACTTGGGGGCTGTAGAGCTGGTGGACAATCTCATTCCAAGTTTATTCAATTCGTTCGTATCCCTATAACTTCTCCATCGGAAGATTCTTCCACATAGGGTGATATGTGGTCCCTTCTCTTCATAAATTTAAAGTCTGTGGATTTGGAGTGGTTATCATATAAGACTGAATTCTTAGTGGCCGTGGCCTCTACAAGATGACTAGGTGCCCTCTTCTGCAGACCTTATTAGCTTTGTATTTCTCCAGAAGCTCGGATTTTGTGCCCTCGACTGGGGTACATTCCCAATATCGGTTGCTCCTTCCATATCCAACAGGGCGTGATTCTCCCATCCCTGGAGTTTTATGAGGAAGAGCAGAAATTGTCCTTGCTTGGCATTCTTTGAGCAGTTCTGATTACCATGAATCATCCTGAAAGTTTTCAACGGTGCAACAATCTTTTTGTCACAATTAGTGTCAGCAAAAAGTGTCACAAACCAGTAGTGTTCACTCTTAGTAGGTGGGTCAGACTGTTTATTATGAAGGCCTACAAGATGGCAGACAGGCCTTTCACCCTATCATTCAGGATGACGGACTAGGTGTATAGCCGCATACTGGGCCGAGGTAATGGGGGTTCCCATTACTGAAACCTGCATAGTTAACCTACTGGGGTTACTGTGGTTTGATCGTTACATATCAGGGTCTTCTGTTTTGGGTTCAGTGTTATTTTAATGATATTATTGTTTCTGAATAACGGTGTGTGTTTTACTTTCATCTGTGATGAGAATGTTTGTGATGCCTCACCTCCGATTGTCTGTGGTATATCCTCATATGTGAGGAAGATGATGAGGGAGGGAACTGTGGGTTATGCCGGGATTCTAATGGGTCATTACGTCAGCTACCATCCTTCATCACCTTACTCACATCCCACCACCCTGAGGGGGGGCGGGGTTTCTTCAAACTGTATTCTGCGTAAGAACAGGAGGTAGGAGGGGTTCACCTCCTTCTCAAAGACTCAGAAGGGGTGGGGCTATGAGAGAGGTACACCCAGGAAAGTAGGGTGGTTGTCAATTTACGACAATTATTCTGAGGTAGAGGAAAGTACCTTATATGTGAAGAAGATGAAGGCGAGATGGTAGGCGACGTAATGAAGATTACGCAATGTGATCCAGGCATTTTTACACCACAGTAAAATGTTGCCCTAGTGCTAATGCCCAGCGGCGTCGAATGGGGAGGAGGGGCTTGGGGAAGTGGGGGCACCTCTTCAGTTGTGGAGCCCTGTAGGATATCTGAGGTTTACGAGGCTTTGCTGGGCTGTGTCTCAGTTAATTGACTGGGAGAAGTCATGACTTTGGTGCGCTGGCATGTTAAAGTTTCGTCCTGTGTTTTTGTGTCAGTCAAGTGCTGCCCAAGAGGCCGCAATTAAGGAGAAATGCCTGCAAGGACAAGTTCATCTTCAGTGATGCTTTTGCATGTTAATTTCCAAATCTTCTGGGAAGGTGCTACCTGTCACTGTGTGATGGGCCATCTGCATTGTAAAACATGATTCCTAACATTCCCTGCAATTTATTCATTTACACGTAGCTTTCTGTCTTTTAAAAATTGTTTACATTGTGGAACTGTATACTTTATACACACAATGCGAAACTGGATGCCTATTTTCAAACAATGATAAAAGCCTGTGATTTTTATTTTGATAATAAAACACAGGTTACAGAAATGTCAAGTTTCCAGGAGCCCTGTTCCTGCATACATTTTGAGAAATGACATTTGTTGCAGATTGCTGCCAGAGCCCACTAACTCTCAAGGACGTTTTTTTATTTGAATCTTTAAATAAGGGCTCACTAAGGGGTGTCCCCCTCTCTCTCCCTTGCCTCCCATGGCCTTTCCCCTCCCTAGCCCAGGTGTCCCTAAATCCTAAGGTGTTTACTAGAGATCGGTAAACCCTACTATGGAAAGGTCTGGCTGGCTGCTGGTGAGGGCCTAAAGGCAACCTTCTTATCTCTCTCACTCCGTCCAAGGTCATTTTATGTGGATCCTAACCTGTGGTCCCACAATACCAATGGGATCAAGAAGGGTCGCCTCGCAGTCGCCCAGGTCCCACTTAGCCGTTGTTTCTCACGCCCTTGTGCTCCTGTCCTTCCTTTCCCTTTCTTCTACTCTTCTCCCTTATCTTCCTGCCCCTCCATTCGTTCTCTCCTTCTCTAATCCCAGCCCCTCACTACTACTCCCCACTAACATCTTAACTACTCTGCCCTCCCCTCTCCAATACTCTCCTCTGTCCCATTCAAACTCCACTCCAGTCCTCTCCTCTCCCCTCTCTCCTACTCTCCACAGCCCCCTGCTACGCTTCACTCCTCTTTCCACATTGCACTACACTTCCCTCTCTATGCTACACTGCAGCCCTCCTTCTCTCACAGTCACTCTCCTTTCACTCTCTCATCGACTTAATTTATTTACTATCACTTACTCCCCGCTACTCTTACACTAAACCTTAGTCACTTCTTTCAGTCGCAATGCACGCATACTCACACCCAATTACGACTTTCCAAAACCGATTCCGTACCTTGCGCATGTTCTCTGTAATCCTTCTCTACACCCTGCTGCACTCTCCTTCCTCTGTAATCCTTCTCTACACTCCGCTGCACTCTCCTTCCTCTGTAATCCTTCTCTACACTCCGCTGCACTCTCCTTCCTCTGTCTGGTCGCTCTGTCCACCTTCTCCTCCCTTGACCTCACCAGAACAACCCGCATCGACTAGTTCTTCCGGTGTCCTTTTTAACTCCTCCTTCCTCTCACATAGGCCCTTATAATTAGCTGGTTCCCGAGCCAGTTGCTGATTTGATTTTTTCCCCTTGGTGCAGGTTACAGTGGTGCAAAAGAATAAAACAAGAATTAAGCCCTGCACCCCTCTTGAATGCGGGACCGCTGTTGATTTGTGATGGCAGTCCACTACATAGAAAGTCATTTCTTTTTATTTGTTTTCGGTGTGAGATGGATTTCTTGACTGCCGGTCTTCCTTGAGTTATGTTCCACTCGCTACCTGTTCGCTGCAGTCTCTATCGCTGGTGGGTTATCTTAGTCGTTTTCCACCATAGCGGTTAATGAATGTGTGAGTCCAACAAGAGAAGAGAGAGAAAACTGGCCAGCATTGAAGCAGGTTAGTATGGCGTGATGGTAAGAGGTACTTTACAATTGCAGCCAGACACAGGTAAAAGGGACAGGGGCTGGAGTCCTCTGAACTCACTCTTCCCGTCTCTGAGCAGGACTGGCCCTGGCAAATACTGTAGTAGGCATCAAGGCCCAGGTTGAGAGGGTCTGATCCCTGCCACACCCCTCCATCCTTTCTCCTAAGTCATCTTCCCTCGGACGTCTGACAATCTGGGAATACCCGGAATAAGAATCTTTGTGTGTAGCATCTTGAGACAAGATCAAAAAGGGGAAGACTGTGCATAAAAAAACCTCTTCTGGGAGTCCTGGCATGACTATCATCAGCATTGACCTCTAGTTCCCTAAGACTTGGATCTTGACCATAGATTGATGGTAAAGGTCAGTGTCCCCATGTACATATATTATTTGGTCCAGGGACCATAGGTGAAGTTCTTCCGCTGCAACCATGTCAGAATGACACTCACTTTCTGAGCCCAAAAGCGCTTTAGCCAGAATCCCCTGGGCCATCACAGGTATTCAAAACTTCTGATCAGCTTCACCTGTATTATAGATGGTAAAGGTGGGGGATCGTTGAATGTCTTCTTCCTCTGGGAGCAGGTCAGGGAGGTATTCAAGGTTGGTTGTTTTTTCTAATTCAGGGGTGATGCCCTTGAAAGCTGTTTATAACTCTAGGTTCAGTAGTCCTATCTCCATGGGCTCTCAATTGGATGTGTACTTGCAGAACTTGGTGATTTGTCCATGTTTCCCACAGCATAACACCTTATTACCTCGGGATGTGGAATTGACCAGGAGTCTGTCAGTACAAAAAGCATAGGGCCTCATTACGACTGTGCCGGTTCAGAAACACTGGTGCCGGTAAGCCTACCGGCACCAGTGCTTCCGGACCGGCACAGTACAACTCTGCAGGTGGGAGCCGTCCGCCCGCCAGGTCGGACCCTGGCAGGCAGAACGGCACCCGCCAGCAGAGTTTCACGGAAACACTGTTATTAGCGGTGCCGGTGCTTCTGTGGTCCCCATTCCCATGGAGTCCTACTGGACTCCATGGGAATGGGGACTTACAATATTACCGGCGCCTGACTTCCCCACTGCCAGGGTCATAATACCCTGTCGTTACCGGGAAGTCAGGCGCCAGTAATTTTGTCAGGTCTGGTGGCAAGCTGCCGGTACCACCGGCAGGCTTACCTCCAGACCCGTAATGAGGCCCATAGTCTTCATTTGGAGACCAGTGTGGCTGGACATGACTTCCTCAGGGCTGGACTCTCTTCTCTTCCATGAGTTCCAGGTTTCCTATTGCTGGTGTTCTTAGACCCCATCACAGGTTCCCGGGAGTGCACAGCTCTCTGGTCTGCACTAGCTGTTTGGATTGTTTCTTCTCGGAAAGGTTCATGTAGCTGGCAAACTACTTTTTGCAAATATGGGTGTAGGGAGTCAACAAGGTGTTCCAAGTCCAACAGATATTTGGCCTCCTCATATGTTGTGTTGGTACATTTGTTTAATAGGTACTTCACTCTGTAGAACATCTTGAGGGAAGTTGCTCCTTGTCATAATCGCAGATGTCTTAGTCGTATTCTATAGTGCTCCTGCCCTAGCCTCTCTAGGATCCCCTGTTTAAGTTCTTCAAATGGGGCTGTCCCTTTGGGGTTTAAGTGTTGAACTACCTGCTGAGCTTCTACTCTTGACAGAGGTGCAGTATACTGGGCCCAGTGATCTCGGTAACAGCCTGCAGTCTTGGCCACTTTCTCAAAATTCATGAAGAAGGTGGCTGGATCTTCTTCATTACCCAATTTCAGCAGGACCGTGGGAGGCAGAGCCAGTCGTTAGGTCTCTCGTTAATAACTCTCCACAAGGCTGTAAGGGTCTCCTGATGTTGATCGCTAACATCCAGTAGGACTTCCGCCATGGCTTCTAACAGGGCTTCCATTGGAGTTGGTGCAGAGCCTATTCCCCTGGAACTGTGATGCCCATTGGGTGGTACAGCTGCGGATTCCGCCTTATCTTTGTCCTGGTCTCGGGCTATGGGGCTTCTTCTTTGTTGAAATACAGAACTGGCCGGGAGGCTTAGCAGCCCACTTCTGAAGTGGTGTCTTCCAATTGCCAAGTTATCACACAGCATTTGTCTCTCACGCTGTTGTGCTGCTTGTCCTGATGTTCTTGGCTTCCTTTTCCTTTCTTCTACTCTCATTCCGTCTTTTCCTCTGACTCCCCCCTTTCTCTCCAACTCTCTTCTGTTCCCTGTCCCTTGGATGTTCCTCCATATACTGCTACTCTCCCTCTCTCCACTCTCATCTTCACACTACACTACACTCCCCTCTCCTCTCCACTACTCTCCACTACCCTCTCTATATTACTCTCCACCCCTCCTTCTCTCACAGACACTCTCCTTTAACTCTCTCATTCACTCACTCTCACTTACACCCCCTACTCTTACACTTAACCTCAGTCAATCCCTTCAGTCACCATGCACACAATCTCACACCCAAGTACCACTTTCTTTCACAAACCAATAACTCTCCTTGCACGTATTCTCTGGAATACTTCTCCATACTCCACTGCACCATCCTTCCTACTCTTGGTCTCTCGTCCTGCATTCTCCTCCTGAACCCGAAGGCCCTTTAAGACGAGGTAACACTCTACAGGCTGGATGGGGATGGAGCAATTTCTCAAACATCAATAATAAAACCGAATCAGGAGGTTGGCAAAAGACTTGGTCTGTTTTAATAACAATTATCTAAAACAACGAGTACAACAGACATCAACGGATGTCATGCAGTAAGATCTCAACATATTTCATAAAAAACACAATTATATACTAAAAATACATCATCACTGACATCAGACTACATGGCAACCTAAGAAAACGTATGGGGGTTTGTGACTGGGTAGCGGAAAACATCTAGGTATACTTTCTATGGGGTTGGTGTTGTGATTGAATATCAACTGTCAGGTGGACAACGCTGCCCACCCCTAGTGCAAGTCATTGTGTGCGTCATCAAATACACAACGTCTTATTGGATCTCTAAACTATAGGGCTCTTTGATGCGTGGCCCTTTATAATTGGTTGGCATGCTTGTACCCTTCTGGAATATTCCACTCGTTAGCAGCATGCAATCTGGTACCCCAGGTGATGGTGGGTCGGACTTGACCATGCCTCCCCACCCAATTAGCCCATCATCTATCATCACACAAGATGTCTGCCATGCAAATAGTCTTTTGAACTTGGCAAGGATTACTGGTCCTGGGAATAAAAGGGAGTGTGAGCATGACTTTATCTTCTGGTCTCGGTGTAGCTTGCCCAAAGTCTAATTTCATCTGACCATGTGACTGGAGACCACGTTTTGAGCTTCTTCATAGCATTTTATTACCATTTAATGAATAAAACTTGGCACTCATTATCCTTCCTCCGCACCTTAACAGGAGCTCGGCTCTCGCCTCTGATTCATTGTATCTTTCCATTATAATTAACTAGTTTCTTGGTTGCCTGACCCCTTGACATTGGGCCAGGCAGACCTCTTTGATTCTTCTCCCATCTCCAGCCAGGAATATTCTGCTGCGCCACACTTTTCAGCCATTTCATTCACGGGGTCCAGTTTGCCCATATATGATGTAGAACTTTCAGATTCCAATGCATATATATACCTTGGGGGATGGTCGCAATCTATTCACTACGTAGCCAGCCTTATGATTACTTCGTCTACTTGCGTTTCTGCATCTGTACAATTATAAAATGGTTTTCATTTTCTTCTGTGCTTCTTTACACGTGCAACCTTCATTCCGCATATGAAAGTTTACTCGATTCTCACTTCGTCATCAAATTCTATATGGTCTATTCATCTTCTCTCTTGTCATCTCTTCTGAGGTGTGTAACTTTGCTTCATGTGACATCATGAGTCTCTTCTTTCATCCGTCTTCACGTGCTCTTCAGAGATATTTCCTAAGAGGCTGTCAGCTTTTCATGGATACATAAAGAATGGTTTCCTTAATGGATACTTTGCTTCTAAGGCTGCTCGTGTTATAAGCATCATTACAGGTGTCACCTTTGTCACTATCTCTGGTTCAAAACAGATAGGCAATTTAGGGGCGGGACTTCCTGTAGAGGCTTTGGCTCCTCCTCTACACTCCCCCCCTCTGGCTGATTCATCGACCACTTTCTCACCAGACTCCGCACCTAGACATCCTCTCTGGAAGAAGTGCTTCTTTGGAGTCCATATCTTCATCATACCTTTCAAAGATCCTGCTGACTTTACATGTTTGTCAACACTCCAGGTCATGTGGCTGCAGTGTCCACTTGGGATGCAGTAGATCCATCTTCCCACATACTTCTTTTGGCCTCTTGGATACATGAACTTTGTTCCCTCAGGTGCATGAATAATAGCTTTTATACAGTCTCTGATTTCTTCATAGGTCAGCTCTTTGGGTTCAAATCCAGATTCAACATCAATCATGATCGTCATTCCTACTTCTTTCTTTGCTGTCTTCTTGCACTGTGTGATTATTATCTTGATCACACAGAATCCAAACATTATCATCAGCAGTAATGCTCCAAGAAAATTGAAGATATTCGCCATCCACTGTGGTCCCATGAGAAGATCGATGCAAACAAGCTGTCATCTGCAATATCTTCTACTTCACCTTCCATCTTGGTATGCAAAGTTGTCAACAATGTTATGGCCTCTGTCAGGGTCCCATTCTCTTCATCGTGAGCAGGTATGAAAATGCAACATGGCACAAACACGTCCATCCATGGCTTTTATCATGCACAGAACATGTCTATTTTGGAGTGTCATCAGTTTTATGGCTCTCAGCTCTTCTTTAATAACATTGAATCCCTTTATGGTAGTGTTGATCGTCTAGAGGAGCTCCCATCTGGTTATGTGTAACTATTTGGCATTTGTCATCACCTGGATCCTGGGCATGAAGATTGTCATGAATATTGCTGAAGTCTGAATGAACAATCGATGTTCATATGGAATAGCATCAAAAGCTTTGATTGATTTAGCTGAGAAATAGTTCTCCCTCTTTGTTCTCTTGAGAAATTCAAATGATCTCTTCTTCCTTAGATGAGCATCAGTCTTTGGGAACTCTCCAATGTTCAAGTCACTTTTCGTAATCACTAATGCTGGTACATGAGTAATCACTATGCAACACAGCCCCCCAGTCCCTGGGTGGCTTCATGTAAGCTCTGGATCCACAAGCCCAGTAGTGGTTCATTATCAATACTGTCCCATCCTTCATTCCTGGTACATCAAAGATGTGTCAGCATTGTTGGTTTTCTCCAAATATTCTTTTGCCATTGTTTCTGAAGCATAGTTCTGCGCTAGCCAGAGGCACTATCTGCACTAGGCCTCCTCTGTCTTCAACCGATGACAGCAGCTTGCCAAGTTTCGGCCAGAGAGGTTTGCATCCCTTCTCCACACACTCAATAACTGGCTTGTGATGTCCTGTTACTGCCACTGCTCTGCCTACGACTACACCTTCTTCCCAGCCATCTGGTGAAAGTACTGTTCCCCAAATTTGCATTGGGCCTCTCTCCTTGCATCTTTGCATTTCTTCATCAGTCTTTCCTTGGCAATTGAGCTTTCTGTTTATCTCCCATCTGATTCCTGCTCTTTTCATTCCAGGCTGTTTGTATCTTATCACATGATCCCTGTTGTGTTGCCTTGCTCTTGTTTTCAAATCTTGAACATAATCATCTTTTTCTGGTGTTGACCATTCTGTCACCCAAATCAAGGATTCTGTTTGACCCTGGAATTTACCTCTCATATGGAAGAGTGCTAAGTGAGTCAGGCAATGTGCTGTCTGGATGTCTATTTCTGTATGTATGAATATCTTAGAATTACCCAATGCATAGGGTAGGAGAGCACAAACATAGCAACTCTCCTCAGAGGTTCATTTCCCCACTTCTTTCATGTACTAATACCACATGTTGTTCTCATAAAACAGGTCTCCCTCCCCAAACGATGATCCGGCACTAGTATCCCGAAAAAATGGATCCAGTAAAAAATATAACAATATTTATCACTGATAATTTATTAATAATCCTAGACATTTGTAAATTCTTTAAAGACCTTTACAAAACACACAGTGGCTATGTCTAAATACATAAAAATTTTCATAAAACCACCAATATTAAATCAGTAAAAAGACACTGATGACAACACATAACAACATTACACATTCTAAACGTGTCATAAAACCACATATTCCCAAATACTACTATTTAACATATTTCTTTTTGTTATTTACAAAAATGTGTCACCCCTGATGGTAGAGATAGTCGATTTTGGAACAGGGGATGTGTTTTTGAACCTTAAAAATTACCACATGTTGTTCCCCAGGTGTGCTGTACTGTCTAGATAATTATTTAACTCATAATCATCTTCTCTTGCACTTCTCTTGGGTCTCTTTCTTTCCAAAAGAATACGTGCAAAATGCTCATACAATACATCAGACATCATCCTTCCTACAGGGGGAATCATAGGTATGCTGGTCAGAGGAATGGGTGACTTTGCACATGGTATTGGTGCAGGGCTAATCACATATGGTCTTGGCCTTCGTGCAACAGTTATGTCTGCAATGGTCACTTGTGTGGGGAGGATCAAGGGGACGGCTGCTTTCTTTGGACCAGCAAGGTAAGCAGCATGCATTAGTAGAAACAAGAAAACAATAATAGATGATGTGCAGACATATATTAGGCACCAATACATTAGGCCCCACCCGTGGCGATTTCCCATACGTCGCTGAGCTCACTCGTTTCCCTCCACTGTATCACTTTCAGGATTCCACATTATGCCTGTGTACTATTTTTTAAGGAAGGAAAACAACTTTTTAATCAGGCAAATTCATTAAGTGCTCCGGTAGCTGCACAAATTGCTCAATAAATTCTGAGAGTAATCTCCTTATAACTGGACCATTTTTAGGATCGTGCAAGAAAACATGAATGCTAGTACTTCTACATACAAGTGCAGGATATGCCTGAAGAATAAAAAAAAAACAGCAAGCAAGAGCCGGTGAATGTCAACATCAGATAGGACCATTTGCGTGTCCAAAGAGCTATTCAGTAAGAAATGAGTCAGGATACTGTTCCCTCTTCCAATTTTTAACCAAATGTTGTCATTTAGGCATAGTCGTGATGCATCCACAACTTTCTAACATTCATTTTCAAAAGATTCCTGTGGCTTAAGAACGATTGCTTTGCACACTCCTGCTATAATATCTATAAAGATTGTCCCATGGGAGCCACAGTCCAAATGCACACTTGCATGTATTCAACTAGCAGTTTCAGTGTCCTTCTTCCTTGTCATCGATCGAGTCTGCACGTGCTGAACTACTTCGTGTTGACTTGCTTCTGAATTAACAGGTGGGGCTGTTCCGATCTCACAAGCATACGGTTTGATGATGCCAAGGTGAATCCATGTGCTTCTTTCTTGGCCCTTTACTGCTGAGGGAGTGATATTTTCCACAATATACGGGCCGCTAAAATGAGGCTTGTGCCCCTTCCTAGTGAAGTTCTGTACTAGCACAGCATCTCCCTCAAAAGGTTTTGGAACTGATAGTAGTTTCTCTGGTCCAGCTGCTGAATGGTCTTCATCTGTCCCCTGAGACCGAAACCCCTCGCACTTGAATTGATCTGAAATGACAGAGATACTAGCGGTCATACATGTCAAATAAGCAAGTAACTAATTTCCTAACATTTCTGCTGTCTTCTGAGCATCACGTCTAATCCTCAATGCAGGAGTCAGAGGCATTCTCATTCGCCCAGTTACTAGTTCATGGGGTGTGAGGTGGTGGTCTGACCTAGGCTGATTCCTTAATGCATATAATGCAATAGAGTCATCCCTTCTTCAGTGACAATTTCAATTTAGCAATTCTCTCTTTGAGTCTCTAACATATCCCGTTCACTTATGGGTGATAAGCAGAAGAAAACTTGTGTTTTATGTTTAATAACAAGCTCATCTGTTCAAATAATTTCTTAACAGAATGTGCGCCATTGTCAGATCTCAGCACCTCACATACTCCTCATATTGAAAATACTTCTCATACTAAATACTTCACAGCACAAGTGGCATCAGGGTGTGTACATGGACCTGCTTCGATCCATCTCGAAAAGGGACACGCCACCACTATCATATACTTGTATCCACTACATACTTGCAGCATATCAACATAATCGATATGTAAACGCTGTAAAGGAAAACTCGGTCTAGGAATCACTCCTCTAATTGTTCGCAATGTGTGCCCAGAAGTAAACCTTTGACATATGATGCAATTTACTACATAAAATGCAGCGTGCAATAGTTGCTAAGCGGCTTTCCCTAATTACATACGCAGGTTAGTGCAGCTGTTCAAGCGCTACCTTTAACAATGCTACTGGCATTACTGGCTTCCCGGTGCTATCTTGCTGCCATAATGCTTAAGAGGGGGATAAGGAACACCCCCTCCGCTTCCTGCGGTGCACTGCCTTTAATTTCCATTAACTGTGTTTTTGACAAATGATTAAAACCTTTGTGCATTATCACATCCATAACGTCCCCCTTTCTTATATAAGGAGTATCAAAACTCGAAATGAATGAAGAAGTTGCAACCCTTTTAGCTTATTCATCTGCGGCTTCATTTCCGCGTGCAATAAAATCTGTTCTCTTAGTATGTGCTGTGCATTTAACTATTGCAATGGCTGCTGGGAGCTGTAGTGCCTTAATAAGTCTGTCCAATAATGCTGCGTGTTGCACAGGAGTGCCGTCCGCTCGGAGGTAGCCCCTCCCTGCTTGCACGGTTGACGTCACATAGGTGGAGTCACTGTACACCGTCACTTCCTCCCTTTGTAGTTCTTAAGCACGATAATGAGCGCCACCAATTCTGCTGCTTGTGCTGAAAAATGAGATGGCAGCCTTATGCTTGCCACAATTTCAAATTCCCCATTTCTTCTTTGTCTCACTACAGCAGACCCAGTCAATCTTTCTCAATTTAATTGATCGATTTTTGATGACCCATCAATAAAGAGAATCTCTCCTCCTGATAGCACGTTTTCTTTTACACGCTGTATGTCATCATATGACTCTTCATAACTAGCACAATCATGCACATGCTGACCCCTCTGCCATGGGTTCAGCTAAAAATGTGGCAGTGTTCGCTATTCTGCACCTGACTATCTTAATCGCTGGATTAGATATAACAACTTCATGTGCAGACGCTCTCTGGGATGTCATGGTCCTTTTGTTTTTTCAAAATGTCAAACAAAGCATGCTCAACAAATAATGTCATGGAACACCCAATTACTATGCTAATAGACTTCTCAATAGCGCATGTGGATGCTGCCGACGATTGTTCACAAGGAAAGTGTCCTCTCAAAACTAGATCTAACATCCCACTGTAATATGCCTGAGGTTTGTACCCGAGTGTAGTCCTCTGTGTAAGCCCCGCTGTACAAATTGCTTTCTTTAATTCATCAAACACCTCCTCCATTTCCTCAGTCCATTCTATTTTATCCTTGTTTACCTGTGCCTTTTTTAGAGCCTGCAGAAGTGGTCTTGTGTATGAACTATAATCAAATACCCATGCTCTAACATAGTTGCATAGTCCCAGGAACTGCTGCATTTGCTTTATTGTGTGTGGGTTTGCTTTTTTCAGAATTGCCTCAGCCCTTTCAGTGTGACCTTTTTCCCCTCATGCGTGATTAATTGGCCTATATACAACACCTCTTCTAGGCAATACTGTAACTTCTCTTTCTTCACTTTATACCCCTAGTCTGCTAGGATAATCATTAACTGAATTGAGTCTTGGCTGCATTCGTCTTCTGTCGTACTACAAACCAAAACATCATCAAGATACTGCTGCACAACACTTTTCATATCAATATTGCCTAGGTCCATCTGCAGGACCCTATTAAAGATTGATGGAGACTCACAGTACCCTTGAGGTAAACAAGAACTTTTCAGCTTAATCTGGTGGAAAATAAATGTTATCAAATCGTGGGAGTCCTTATGCAATGGGATTGAGAAAATGCATTTTTCAAGTCAATCAGTGTGAAATATTGTGCCTCAGCGGGAATACTACATAGTAGCATCACTGGATTTGTAACTAGAGGGAACTCTGCCTCTTCAATCTGGTTAATTGGTCTCATGTCCTAAATTTAACGCCATGACCTCTCCTTCTCTCCTTCAGTTTTTTCACAGGGTACACCACGGTGTTGCACCGTGACTCTCATGTCACTAAAATACCCTGTTCCATTAGTGCGGAAATTGTTTTAAAAATGCCCTCATCTGCCTCTTGAAACATGGGATACTGTCTTGCTCGAGGTAAAATTGCTCCTTGCTTCAGCTTAATCTTAACTTCTCCTTCCCCCTTCATAGCCTTCATGGCCTATGGTCCATAACGAGGCAGGCACTTTTTCAAAGTCCTCTTCAAAATATACTGGACCCTGCCGCACTATCATCATTCGCTGTGGGACCTCTCTTTTCTCTATTTTATGTTTATGTTTATGTTTATTAGGTTTATATAGCGCTTTAATCCAAAGCGCTTTACAATATAACAACAAGGTACAATAATGGGAGAAGCATATTTACAATCATGAGACAAACCAGTGTAATAATACGTAGAACAGTTTCCTTAGATGTAGAAGGCGAGGGAAGGGTGAGAAGGAAGGGAGGGGGGATGGCCAGGGAAGGGGAACACAAATTCAGTTGTCTGATTTAAATTCCAGAGGGTGTGTAAAGGGGGGAAGGTCCAATAGGTGATCCAATAGGTGATCCAATAGGTGATCCAATAGGTGATCCAATAGGTGATGTGCATCTCAAAGACTACTTCATCGTCTGCTAGATTGTCTCTAAACGTATCCTCATCTGTGACATCAGTCAGTCTATACCCTTCCCCAATGGCAATCACTGTTCTCCATGGTCTACCCCTGTCAAATCCTTCAAACATGGCCAGTTCACCTCATACTATGGCTGCAACTAGTTCTAGAGGAACCATGCGTCCCCCTTCTTCACCCATAGGTATCTGTGGCCTGAATAAAAACTCATCAGGTATTCTCATAGTCTTTCCCACTAAGCCGGGTAGCCATGTTAACAAAATGTATACTCCATAATGGAAGACTTCAAGTTCCACTGGCACTCCCCGTAGGGCCATGTGCCCTGTAAATGCCATAATAAATTTGCCCACCTTTAAATAGTGTATCCCTGGAGTAGAACACACTATGCCATCATCAGTGAAAGAAATCTTCATATTGAGCTTCGTCATTAAATCTCGTCCCAGAATATTAACTGGTGTCTGCCGTGAATACAATAATGGAACAGACATGTCACACACTCCTATTGAGACTGGTAATTCATCAGTAAAAGGAACTCTGCTTGTAGCTCCAGAGAACCCTTGAGCATTCATGGCATTTCCCGATAACAGAAATGTTCTCTCCCGTATACAAGAGCGAGTTGCACCCATGTCTACTTAAAAAGAAAAAGATTTGCCTCATATCGTCACATAAACCCTTGGATCCTCTTGGGGGTCTGGTGTTACTGATAGTACTGAGCACATCAAGTCGCCCTGTGAGCTGTCCTATTGTGGATATATGCTCATGCCTGTACCTGTGAAAGTACTTCCTCCCGCCACAGAAAACCCCCCTTTTCTAGGAGTTAATAACTGCTCTGTGTTTGCGTTCTGCTCTATCTGCATGGGTACATGCTGGAACTGTACTTGCGGTGGGTTCAATGGTGCCATGGCATTAACATGTTATCTGCCTTGCCTTTTACCCATTCTGTTTTGTACTCTGTCGTCTTGGGCATATGCTTCGGTAGTGTTTTGCACATGTGCATCAGTGGTGTAACTTCTCCCATTATGACTCAATTGTCTGTCTATACTTACCAGTGATTTTACACAAAATACGATTCAGAAAAATAACAAATATGTGCGCGCACCAACAGTCGCTGCTCAAAGCCTCTAATTATCTCAATCTATCCTATGGTCATTACCGACAATGACCTTGGATAAATGATGACCTTTTTTCTCTGCGCAACACAAGCTATCTTTGTCGTTCTTCGACACTTCTCTAATACATAAAATATACGAGCAAATAAACTAATAACCTCTTTACATGCACACCTTAATATATACTCCTTTTCTCTCAGCCCCTAAACTCCTTTAGAGTTTGAATCGTCTCTGCTCACAGATCTATCTGTGCGCAGCCTAGTTTACCCACTTGGGTTTTGTGACGGCTCCTTCTAAAATTCCTTGAATTTAGGACTCAGGCTTCTTATGGAATGCTCCTCGTCCAAAACACTTCTTTCCCTTGACGCTCTTCGTCTTACGTCAACCAACCCTCCGTTACTGATTTATGTGGTACCACAATCCCGTTTTCACAGTTTGCCAGTTTCCTGAATCTATTCACCGTTCACCTTTTGGCTCTGGACTCTTGGGTTTGCCCCCTCCTCCAATCGCCCACCGTCACCTTCGGTCCACTCAGCGCCTGTGGAAACCAGGAGGGATTTTGTGAAAGAGGGGCCCGTCCCACCTGTATCTTCTTTACTTGCAAGTTGACTATATCGGCCATTCTCCACAGGAAACTTTGCATTCCTCCGGCTGGATGGCGGAGCGTGTCCGATGTTCAGACTACTTCAAAGACCTACTTATCGATGGGCCTTTTTAACCATCTCCTTCTACTGCTATATGTACCTGAAGGCCCTTTAAGATGAGTTAGCACTCCAGTGGATGGGGATGGAGTAATTATACAAACATCAATAATAAAACTGACTCAGGGAGTTGGCAAAAGACTTGATCTGTTTTAATAACAATTATCTAAAACAGGGAGTACAACGGACATCAACGGATGTCATGCAGTAAGTTATCAATATATTTCATAAAAAACACACTTATACACTAAAAAGTGATCATCATTGACGTCACACTACGTGGCAAACTAAGAAAAACTATGGAGGGTTGTGATTGGGTAATGGGAAACATCTAGATATACTTTCTATGGGGGTTGGTGTTGTGATTGGGTCTCTACTGTCAGGTGGACAACTCTGCCCACCCCTAGTGCAATTCGTTGTGAGCGTCATCAAATACACCATGGGCCTCATTACGACCCTGGCGCTCCCGTAATGAAGGGGGCCGGTACGGGACCAGCCCCCTTCATAACGGGAGCGGCGATTAAAACCAGGCGTCCTTTCCGGGTCCCGCGAGGGGAAGAGGGAGGTAATAACGGTCCAGTTGAAATCTGCCCGTTATTACCTCCCTCCCCATTCCCATTGAGGCCTATGGGGGCTCAAATGGGAATGGGGAATGGTTCCTGCAAGGAGGACTTACCGGGCCCTCCTATGTCGGAATGCCCGGTACATCCCCATTGCAGGAACCCGGTAAAGGAGCTACCTCCAAACTCACAATGAGGCCCCATGTCTTATTGGATCTCTAAACTATAGGGCTCTTTGATACGTGGCCCTTTATAATTGGTTGTCACGCTTGTACCCTTCTGGAATATTCCACTCGTTAGTAGCATGCAAGCTGCTACCCCAGGTGCCAGTGGGTCAGACTTGACCATGCCTCTCCATCCAATTAGCCCATCATCTATCATCACTCAAGCTGTCGGCCATGCAAAAAGTCTTTTGAACTTGGCCATGCAAGCATCACTGCTCCTGGGAATAAAAGGAAGTGTGAGCATGATTTTATCTTCTGGTCTCGGTGTAGCTTGCCCAAAGTCTATTTTCATCTGACCATGTGACAGAAGACCACGTTTTGAGCGTCTTTGTAGTATTTTATTACCATTTAATGAATAAAACGTGGCACTCATTGTCTTCCACCACACCTTAAGAGGAGCTCGGCTCTCGCCTCTCTTTCATTGCGTCTTTCCATTATAATTAACTGTTTTTTTGGCTGCCTCAACCCTTGACACTGGCCAGGAAGACCTCTTTGATTCTTCTCCCATCTCCAGTCCAGCTTATTCTGCTGTGCCACACTTTTCAGCCCTTCTATTCAGGGGTCCAGTTTACCCAAATAAGATGTGGAACTTCCAGATTATTATGCATATATATATATATACCTTGGCGCATCGCCGCAATCTATTCACTACGTAGCCAGCCTTATGACTACTTCGTCTACTTGCGTTACTGCATCTGTACAATTATAAAAATGTTTTTCATTTTCTTCCACGTGCAACCTTCCTTCCGCATATGAAAGTTTACTCGATTCTCACTTCGTCATCAGATTCTACATGGTCTATTCAACTTATTTCTTGTCATCTCTTCTGAGGTGTGTTACTTTGCTTCATGTGATGTCATCAGTCTCTTCTTTCATCCGTCTTCACGTGCTCTTCAGGGATCTTTCCTAAGAGGCTGTCAGCTTTTCGTGGATAAATAAAGAATGGTTTTCTTAATGGATACTTTGCTTCAAAGGTTGCTTGTTCGATAGGCATTATTAGAGGTATCGCCTTTGTCACTATCTCTGGTTCCCAACAGATAGGCAATTTAGGTGCAGGACTTCCGGTAGAGGCTTTTGACTCCTCTACACTCTGTTGACCTCACCCGAATAACCAACACTGATCCGTTTCTTCCTGTGTCCCTTTATTCTCCTCCTTCCTCCTCCCCTTCCTATTGACCCTTTGGCTCAGCTGGTTCCCCAGGCCAATTGCTGTTTAATTTCCCCCCCTGGGGCGGGTTACAGCATTGGGAAATCATAAAACACCCGGTAAACCCTATCCCCTCTGTTTTACTTCTTTTATATTTGCTTTTATTGGTTTTGAAATAACAGAAAATCAAAGAAATAGAGGTCATAGCAAGTAGAAATAACGCAAAGGCCCAAAGGCTGAAAGGCCGTAAAACATCCAAAAGGAAAATATAAGATACTAAAGCCTCCCAAACTGTGGTACGGACATTCCCAAAAATCCCTTGAGTATAACAACCAACTGTAAGCCGGTTAAGGTGAGCTTCCTGACCTGTATTGACCTCAGTCTGCATTCCCCATCTATTCCATATCCGTCCAAACTTGGAGGGACAACCCCTGGAACTGTATACTCGGGCATCCATAGCTCTACAGTTGTCCATATCCACCACCCATTTGGCGAATTTGGGTACTTCCCTCATCCACAGTGCATGGCGCTGGTTCTCTTGGCTACTACTAGTGTGTTCGCAATAAACAGCTTCTCATGATGAAAGTTCCTTCGCCGGACCTCTGGACCCCACATATGATCTCTGTGCTCTGTCCTGTCTCCTCCTCTCCCATGGTGGCACTTGCTGGGACGTACTGATGGCTTCCTTTGACTCCTCCAGAGTCATCCTTAATGTTAATGGCACTGTCATACCCCAAGGTACTCAGGCCAATCTCCTCCTCTTCGATAGGTGTTTCCCTCGCCTCATCAACTTGGTTTCATCTCCGGCTGTCCCTTCCTCTCATTCCTTGGCTACCTTGCCCACTTCTCCCTCCTCCTCTGCCTCACTTCATGCTACCTCCACTCCTCCACAGGGCGTACCTCTGATTTGTACCCCTCGTCGGATGGTCTTTAAGGCTGGCAACCTTCTGCATCTTGCCACTCTCAACTCTCACTCCGCTGTCAAACACTCCTCTGACATCTGTCGCCTCCTTGAAGAACTGGACCTTGCTGTCCTCAGTCTTACTGAGACATGGTTCACGGCCAGCTCTGTCATGAGCTTTGACACTCTCTTCCTTGATGTCTACAAAATCCTCTCCGTGCCCAGATCCACCCGGTCTGGCGGTGGTGTAGCCCTGATCTTTCCTGAGTGGACTCCTGCCACTATCATTCCCACTCAGATCTACTCCTCTTTTGAATGCCTTGTCTGCAGGCTCTCAATCTCTCCTAGTCACTCTCTTACTGTGGCTACTTTCTATTGGCCCCCTGGTCAAATGACCTCTTTTCTCTCTGAGTGGGAGGCCCTCTCCTCCTCCCTCCAGGCCTCAACCACTCGACTCCTCTTCCTTGGTGACCTCAACATCCATCTTGGTTCTGCCTGTCCCTCTTCTTTGCTCTTTCGCGACCTCTGCAATTCCCTCTCTCTCTCTATTCTCCCCTCTGGTCCGACTCATTCTGCAGGTCACATACTTGATGTCTTGATCTCCACTGGCCTCTCCCTCTCGATCCCGTTGACCACTCCTCTCTCCTGGAGTGACCACTGCCTCCTCTCCTTTCATCTCTCACTCTCTTCCCCACAAGCCAAGCCTACCCCTACACTGTCACCTATCTTCTCTGACATTCAGCCGATGAAGCGTGTGTCATTTGAGGCTTTTGCTTCCACCTTCTCTCCCCCATCCTCCACTGGCTGACTCACACTCGGACACAGCCCTATCCCTTTTCTACTCTTCTATTACTGATGCTCTTGATGCTCTCGCCCTTGTCATGAGGATCCGCTTAAAGTCCAAAGCCAAGTGCAATTCCTGGTTTGACTCCGACCTAGCTACACTCAAACTTAAGTGTAGGGCGGCTGAGAGGAAATGGAGGACTTCTTGCTCATCCTCTGACAAACTGGCCTGTCGCCTACTCCAAAGGCAATACCGGCTCTCTGTCCGCACCAAGAAGAGAGTCCACATTCAAGCCCGTGTCTCAGCGGCCTCTAACAACTCGGCGGAACTCTTTAAAATCTACAAGGAGCTGACCAACCCTGCTGCAGTCTTTACTCCTCCTGTTGCCTCTCAGGCTCTTTGCAATGCCCTTGCCTCTCACTTTAACTCAAAAACCCAGGACATCCTGTCCATCCTCTCCTCCCCTTC
Organism: Ambystoma mexicanum; assembly: GCF_040938575.1. Taxonomy (NCBI): domain Eukaryota; kingdom Metazoa; phylum Chordata; class Amphibia; order Caudata; family Ambystomatidae; genus Ambystoma; species Ambystoma mexicanum. The sequence goes on from NC_090937.1 coordinate 437,927,059, forward strand.
CCCTCCTCTCCCCTCTCCATCTGTGCTTGTTGACCCTCCCTCAGCCATCCCCCACCGCCCTTCTCATCCTTTCCTCTTTTCTCCACCGATGAGGTCGCTAGACAAGTCCGATCTATGTAAACCTTGTCAACACAGGTTCATCCCTGTTCCTCCAAAACCATCAGGAACCACATTCACACCCTCACTCTGACCCTTGCCAATTTCTGCAACCACTCCTTTGCCTCAGGATCCTTCCCCTCCCCTCTGAAGCACTCTCTTGTGCATTCTCTTCTCAAGAAACCCACAGTTGAACCTTCTTGTCCTGCCAATTATCGCCCAATTTCTATTACTCCCTTTCTGGGCAAACTCCTTGAAAAGCTGCCCATCTCCCAGCTTAAACTTCATTCTGATTCTGTTGGCTGTCTCCACGACTACCAGACCGGCTTCAGAGCTGCCAGAAGCATTGAAACTGCTCTTCTGAACATCCGTGAAGACCTGCTCTCCAACCCTGATCTAGCATTCCCTCTTTCCTCATCCTACTCAATCTCTCTTCTGCCTTTGACACGGTCATCCATACCATCCTGCTCAACCGTTTCCATGATAACCTGGGTATCACCGATCAGGCTCTGGCCTGGCTGACCTCTTTCCTCTCTGATCGACCCTCCTGGGTCATACTGAGGTCCTTCCTCTCATCTATCTCCCTCTCTACATGTGGTGTTCCCCAGGGGTCTAACGTCTCGCCCCCTGGCTTTTCAACCAATACCTGGCAACTCTGACCCACTGCATTGCCATTTTCTGCTCAAATTTCCAGTGTTACGCTGACGACACTCAACTCTTTTTCAGGCTTCCCTCTGCCACCTCCTCTCCCTCTCTCATCTCTGACTGCCTTACTGCCATTCAAGATTGGTGTTCCACCAATGATCTTTGTCTGAACGCCAGGAAGACTGAGATCCTCCTCCTCGGCACACCTTCTCCATACTTTCCCCTCACTCTCTGGCCGGCCTTCCTTGGCCCTCCTCCTACACCCACCTGCGAGGCTAAGAATCGCGGGGTCATCTTTGATTCCACACTTTCCTTCTCTGTCCACGTCTCTGATGTCTCTAAAAAATCTAATGTCCTACTGCACCTCCTCAGAGGTACTCTACCCTTCCTCTCCTTCCCTCAGAAGCTCACTGTCTCCCAAGTTCTGGTTCTCTCTATGTTGGACTGTTGTAACAGCCGCTTTCTAAACCTACCTGCCTCTACCCTCTGCCCACTGCAACTAATCCAGAACAGAACTGCAAGACTTATCTTGGCCTCAAGCCCTGGGATCGTATCTCTCCATCTCTGAAATCTCTCCATTGGCTCCCAGTGGATGCAAGGATAACATTCAAAACCATCTGCATTGTCCACAAGGCCTTCTGGGGCTTGTGTCCAAAATACCTCAGCTATCCCTCTGCAAATACCTCCCCTCCCGAGCTCTTCACCCCTCTACCTCGAACTCCCTCAGGGTCAGCCGTTTTTCAAAGAAACGAGCTGGGGGTAGATCTCTGTCTTCTGCTGGGGCCTCCCTCTGGAACATCCTCCCTGTCACTCTAAAACTTGAGGAGAACCATCTCTGGTTCCGCAAACACCTCAAGACCTTCCTCTTTGCTTTTGCCTTCGCCCCCCCTCACCCTGATGATCTGTTCTCTCCTGGAACCGTGCACCTGGCCACTCTCTGTCCGCCGGGCCCAGGTACGGGCTCACCCTGCCACCCTCCCGCACTGCCTGCGGGCCACCCCTTGCACTGGGGTCTGTATCTGTACCCATACAGTCCCCCCTTTTTTCTTCCTGCGCTTATCAGACCTACCCTGTATGCTGTCTTAAACCCAGCACTCGCTGGCTGCACTACCACTGTTTGTTGCCATTATTATTTATTTATTTATTATTTATCTGTTTCTCCTTTGCTCTGCACTTTCCACTTCTCCCCCCTTCCATGCACTTGTCCCCTCCCCTTCCCGTGCACTTGCGCGTTCTCAATGTCTCTGGGCCTAGTAAGATTGCTGTTTTGTTCTCCCCTGTTCCCCTCCCTTGACTGGTTGCGCTCTGAAACACTTGTGTACGAGCGCAATAGAAATAAAATATCAATATTAATATCTAAAAGTAGGCTATGCCCCCCCCCCATAACCCCAACAGCATCTGTGCTGGCACTGCTGGTACCGGCTCAGACGCCATTGTGGAGAGTTTATCAATAATCGTGCATCAGAAGCACTGAATCTTCGAACATGCCCAGATAGTGTGGTGAAATGTCCCTGGACCAATGTGTCACCATAGTCAACTGCTGGCCGAAGCCAGGTTCCACCAAAACAACATTTCATGGCTCACCATGACAGCCCGTTCGCATCGGATGTGTGGCTGAGACGGGAGTCCCCCTGTTGCCACTCGTTCCCGACCGCAAGTTGGGCGGAGTAGTAGGCTGATCCCTCCCTCCCACACTGAATTGTACAGGATTCACAAGGTGCTGCTTGGTTAAACAGCCCACCATAGCAATTTCCACAAAGCTCTGTCAATAGTCTGAAACTCACTATTTGACATCCTAACGGGGGTATTGTAGAGAACATACAAGTACTAGATAGTGTCTTCATTTTGAACAATGCTGCTCTACCCAGTAGTGTTAGGGGAAAGGCCGACCAGAATTTACAATCAACAGCAAATCTTTCGGTTATGGGTGCCAGATTGTGTGCAAGAAAGACGTTTGGGTCACAGCATGTGTGTATGCCTAGGTACTTAAATGAACTGACTGCAACCTTGAACAATTGTCCGGGCGAGCGACACTGCCTCCTCGTACTTGGTACACGATGGACGTATCCCATTTGACCTTAATGCCGCTGTGCCCACTGTATATTAGTAGTATTTCCATCATCGTCTAGATTGACCTCTGAGGCTCCCCACATACAGCAGCAGATCATCTGCATATAGCGACAGATGGTCTTCATGTGCCACCAGTCACTGAACCCTTCTTAAGAGGAATGCTTCTCAGCAAAATCGCCATGGGCTCCATGGCCAGAATAAACAGTGCTGGGAAGAGCAGACAGCCCTGTCTCGTCCCTCGCGCCAACATAAAGCTTTCTGATGTCATCCCATTTACCCGTACATTCACCAGAGGGCTCACATATAGCAGTCTACTTCACTGTAAATAGGTTGGTGTGTAACCCATGGCCATCAACACATCCCAAAAACTCACCCAGAACACTGAGTGAAAGGCTTTCTCAAACTCCATGGTGACCTCTGCCAATGGCTCAGGAATCTGGTCTGCCATCTCAATAGCCACTTGAAGAATACGGATCTTCATTCAGGTCACTCTGTCAGGCAGAACATTGTTTTCCTCATGATGGATCAGTGTTGGTAGGAGTGTGGTCAGTCTCATCACCAGTATCTTGGTCAGTACTTTAGTCTCCATGTTGAGGAGCGAAATGGGTCGATATGAAGAGCATTTATCAGGTGGTTTATCTTTCATGGTATCACTATAACCGTTTCCTGCCTTAAATTGGAGGGCAAGAGTCCCTCATTCTTGCGGTGTGAAAACATGACTAGCAGTGGCCTTGCTATCTTGTCACATAGCCTTTTCCACATTTCCATTGGGAAGCCATTGGGCCTCGCCGCTTTGCCCGATTCAGGCGACAGGATTGCGGCCACAACTTCCTCCTGTTATATCTCATCTTGCAGAGCCGCTCTTTGCGCATCTTTGATATGAGGGGGAGGAAGTTCCTCCAACATGTCCATGTATGATGGAACGTCGTGTGTCTGCGGAATCGCGTATTACCTTGTAGTCGTGCTGGGTCAACACATGCACGGGAGCCGAGACATTACCATTCCATGTTTGCAGGGAAATACATGGATCGAGGACAATTTACCAGCGTCCTTTGCAAGCCTTACTGCTACACTTAGGCAGTCTAGGTTTTACTTAGGACTCGCCCCACAGCCTCCTTTCAAATAAGATCGCTTTGGCATTTGCCCTTCGTGGACCACTACCTGCGATGTCCCACCCTGTGACACTTAACTAACCTTTGTCAGGTAGCCGTTGTGCACTAGAGACCCTGATACTGTATGCAAGACAGTCCAGAATCTTTTTTGCCTGTCCCTAGATGTCACTAACTTAAGATGAACACTTGTAAATCTATTTAACTCCCTTGTTGTCCTGAAGAAGGCTCAGAGCCTCTGCAAGTCATTCCTCCATCAACAAGACCCTTGTGTTCACAATAGCTACATCTGACTCAAAGACACTAACCTGGGTCTCCAAGCTAGAAACACTAAATGTGTGTCAACAGTAAAAAAAATGTGTTAGGTATCTGCTACTACACATTAAGTAATTTCTTCATGTTGAATTTCTTGGCAGGATAGAACATCATGTATTTGAAACCCTTTTCTCCCAATTTTATTCGTACAGTGTCATAAGATCTGCCTAGCTTCTGTACCTCCTAGGCAAAATCAGGGAAAATCATAATTTTAGCATTGACGACTCTGTAAATTGAGTTCCTCCCAGAGTCTTGCAGGTTGGCGTCTCCCTGTCACGAAAGTGAAGGAGTTTAGCCACGATCTGAGGGGCCGGTGCACATACCGGTGGTTTCATTTCCAAGCTCTGTGTGTGCCCTTTCGACTGACAACCAATTTGATGGGCCCTGTATCTTCAAGTCGTTCACAATGAACTCCTCCACAAACAATTCCATGCTGGGGCCTTCGTCACCGTCTGCACTCCATGAATTCGGACATCATTCATGCTAGAGCAGCCTTCTGCATCTTCAGCTCTTCCGGCCGATGAGAGAGCATTGAACTTGGCATGCAATACAGTAACCTCATCTTCCATTTCATCCAATCTCATTTCAACCTCTGTTGCTCTCTCATTTACCTTTTTAAGGTCAGCGTGGACAAGAGATACCTCAAACCCCACTTATAGCACTTTGGTTTCCAGATAGGTGCACAAGTCGTGAATCGCCTCCATCAATTTATCCATGGAGACCCCTCCATCTGACCCAGCCACACCCCTGGGATCTCTCAACTGTAGTGGGCCATGCTTGGAACGTCCACCTTTAAAACCCATGCATTGTTCCAGCTTCTGCTATTACTGTTTACCCTTTACCATGGCAGCAGCATGATAGGATAAAGCACCAATTATAGACCTCTTCACTTCTTGTTATCCAGACTCAATTTCTTACAAAAGTGTCTGTGTTTCGCCCCTCATGCAACCAACTATGGGCTATATAGCCCCTGTGCCCCGGACAGAACCCCGGGACGTCCATGTTACCAGCTGCCAGCCGGGAACCACTGCTGCGGCCAGTTCCCAATAAGGCTGACCTAATACAGCCGTGCGTTATTAGCCCAAGGCCACTGACTCCTTGCCCTCGGTCCTGTACAGTTACAGTCCCTGATAGAGGCATGGGACACATGATGATACTCGATTGGGACAGCAGCGTTAGACTGAAGGATAACGTGGTGCTGGAGGGGACACCACCCATCGATAGCGTGTGGTGGTGGGGCCCCCAGGCTGCCCTATGTGGTGTACCCAACCAGAAGCTCACCGCCTGTGGGGTCTCTTTGATGAGCTTAGCGCTAGCCAGCCAGACCCTATAGCCCTGTAGGGTAGTGGCCACCCCAGTTCGGTTCCAGGGGTGGTTGTAGATGATTCTGCAGCCCCTGTGATGATCAGCTGGGCAGGGGCCAGTTAGGTGGCCTGGTCTGGCCCCGGCTCGGGACTTTTCCAGAAGGTACACGCAGGTCCCGCAGCCCTGGGAGGAGAAGTTCTGTAGGCGGCTCTGAGGCAGATCAGGAGGGGGGGTGAGGTGGCACATGACACGCCCAATGAGCCTATCCAAGCAGAGTGGTGTACGGTCCGCCGGCACTAATGCCACAAAATCAAGGGGGAACACAGTAAATCCTGCCATGGCTGCAGCCTGAACCTGAGCCTTCATCTCCTGCAGGGGTCGCAATCGCCGTAGCAGGCCAGAGAGCACGCCACGCTTTCCAAAATAGCATCTGAGTGGATCGGCTACAGTTTGCTCAGTCCTGTGGTGCTGAAATTAACGCTGCTCGCACCCACAATCTCCCTCAGTCCACACCGCAGACAGGTGCTGTGACTCCCGGGCAGGTCTGTGCTAAGGAGGCAGGATTTACAGCAGGCTGGGGAGAAGAGCTCTGAGGTTCACGCGTGGCCCATATGGCTGTTGGTCAGCCCCCAACCCTCTTGAATGCTAGTCTGCCAGTGTTTTTTGATGGTGGCCTGCTATCTGTAAAGTCAATTGTGTAGTTTGTTTTCAGTGCATGATGGATTTCGTGACTGCCGGTTCTCTACGAGCGATGCTGGTGGGTTGTCTTTGCCACTCTCCACCTCAAAGAATTCTGGATGCACAAGTCCTACTACAGAAAATAAATAACATTGGCCAGCATTGTAGCATGTTGATAAGATATGGCATGATGGTAAGTAGTCCTTGACAAATGCAGTGAGGCTCAAGTAGAAGGGACAGGGACTGGGGCCCTCCCAACTCCCTCATCCTATCTCTGGTGCAGGACTGACTGTGGCAAACACCCTGGTAGGGCTCCTGCCCCAGCTTGAGAGGGTCCTCATGCCCCCTTGACAGGGTCAGAACACTGACCCTGTCATACTTTTAATGGTGGATGTTTCAAAGATGGGAAAAGTGGGCAGTTGCTTGTCAACATTATTAGCTTTGTTGGCTATCAAGCATGTTCTTACTGAGCGATATGATATGATATGATATGATATGATATGATATATGATATGATAGGTTATTTATAACGTGCTTAATACCCAGAGGCTTCTAAGCACGGACCCGGGGATCGAACCTGGGTTGCTCCGTGTAGTCTTGCTTCCAAGGCGAACACGCTGCCACTGAGCTCTCCTCCCGAGACATACTTGGCAGACAGATAACTATTCTGTAGCTAAGAAATCCAAGGTCATCATATCCCCACATTGCTAGCTGGGTAAACATATATACACCGTGGGCTAAAATATGCCACTGGCAGTAGTTCATCGCCCAGTACATCGGAATCTGGCATATAATTTTTTTATGAGTATGAGGGATGGGATCTAATACCTAGCAGTTTACTCCGCAGTGCCAAAATGCATACCCTTTATGAACAGGCCCCAGTCACCTCTTGACTCCATCTCCTCTTCTCTCACCTCTCTAGGTTGGCTCTCTTTTCACTCCCAGCTCAAATTCAAGTTCCTCTGTCTTGTCTTCAAATCCCTTTATGGTCTTGCCCCCCCCTACCTTTCCTCCCTTCTTACTTCTATACCCCTTCTCGTTCTCTCCCCTCTGCTAATCTTTTCCTACTCTCTCCTCCTCCACCACCCTGCGCTCCCTCCTGCTTCCGCTCTTTCCAACTCCTCGCTCCCCTCCACTGGAACCGCCTCCCCCTCCCCATCCGCTCTTCTCCCTTCTACCCTTCCTTTCGCTCTTCTCTAAAATCTTATCTTTTCCATTCCCCTCCCTAACACCTTTCGTTTCCTCTCCTACTTCTCCCACCGCCTCATGCATCACCTCTTACTCCTGTACTTCTTTACCTTCTCCTTCCTCTCTACTACCTTCTACCCTACCTCCTGCTCTTATCTAGTCTTATTCCTTCCTCTCTTCTTCCTCAAACCTTATCGCCTCCCCTCTTACTTCTGCTTCTACCTCCACACATGCCTCCCATTCCCTCTCACACCTCTGTCCCCCTCCACTCTCTCCTCACCTCAGCAATAATGTAAATTGTTCCTTGTACTTTTTTCGAGTTGTGATTCAATTGCCATTTTATGCTTGTTGTATTTTTTCTCGTTCTCATGTAAAGCACTTTGGATTAAAGGGCTATATAAATTCAATAAAATACAAAAAAATACAAAACATGCGCGAGTATAACCTGACATAAAGGTAATCAATGTATTGACCATTGATGATGAAGCACATTGTTGGCCATACAAAGATTCAATCTTCTGACAGAGATCACACAAATCTCTGAAATGGGTGGTTCACCAAAAGTGTCAACTTCTGAAACAGTTACTGTAAATTAGTGGAGCTCATTGATTTCAGCATACGAACAGCTGCTTCCCTTCCTTGTTCGGAATTTGTATTGTGGAGAACACCCTTTCATATTGTTTGTGGATTTCCTTGTAATCATTTAATAGATACATGCTCTGTTGTGTTATTTTGCCCTTTGAGAGTGAATGATACTTGTACATGTTTCTATTAACAATATTTATATATTGTTAGGTTGATTTACTGTGTGGTTTAATGCGTTTACTACAGCTTTATTGAACAGAGAGAGGATAGCTTTTTAAAGACAGATATGCAGCATTAGATGTTGTGCAGAACTCAACATTTGATGGCATGAGAATTTGGCTAGTGCTTAAATAAATTACAGAATTTTGAACAAAGAAACATGATGAAATGCCAGTTCATCAACTTTACCAAAGTTTGTGATCATGGCCAAACAAATTTACATTGCTCTGTTTTATTTGGCTTAGATGACAAATTGGGATCACCTGGCGGGGATTTTCTTAAATGTGCATTCTAGAAAAACACTCACTCGTGCACAGTTTAATAGACTACAGTGTTGACCCATTTATAATAATACTGACCATTTATATAGAAAATACAACAAGCCAAATTGTCTCTTAGCTCACTCATGAAATGTCCCTAGCTGTGGCTCTCTTGTCACATAAATAAATGAATTAAATCATACTACAATGTTTGGTGGGTGCAAGGGGCTTATAGAGTCTGTTACCAGGAATATGTGTATGAGAATGAAAAGATGTGATTATGGCTGCAGGTATTAGAACGACGCCATAAATGGCCTGTGAAGATTCCCATGTCATTCCTTTAAATATCTGTGCTAACTTGTATGGGGAACTTACTGTTACAAATGTCCCTTCTAGCCACACTCCCCTTCTCCATACATACTTGTATGCCATGCAGTGCGGTGCCTGTGCTGATTGCTGGCCAGAACTAGGAAAATACTATTTATTTATTTATTAACATGTATAAAGCGCTCAACAGAACGAAGGCATTGTGGCTCTGTTACAAGACAACATGCTTAGTTACATAATACATTCTTAGTTACATAAAGAATACAAGAGTGGTAGGGAGGAGGAGGAAGGAGGCAAGAGAAGGGAGGGGAGGCTGTGTTAGTTGAAAAGTGTAGTTTTTAGCACTTTCCGGAAGGCTGGAAGGGAAGCACTACTTCAGCACAAGTGAGCACCCCGGCACAAAATCCAAAAAAGTCAGAGCTGGAAATAGAAAAAGTACCTTTTGTATGTTTTGCAAGTGCGGGCAATGCAAATAGGAACAGTGGCGTATCACAAAATGTGGGGGCCCCCCCTGCGAGCCATGCTGAGGGGTACCCCCAAACTCAGCAACAAATCACTGGTCGCGCCACACTCTGGGCCAGCATAGATTATCACGCTTGTGCAATAACTCACGAATGTGCTGCTGAAGGTATATGCCGTACACTGCACTAGCAGAAAAATATAAATATGTGTTTTAATGCACACACCCTCGCTCCACCCTTGGCCGATTTCTGTAATCACACTTTCACCACTGGCACATTCCCCTCTCCCCTTAAGCACACCCTTATGCATCCACTCCCCAAGAAGCAGTCTGCCGATCCTGCCTGCCCGGCAAACTATCGCCCAATCTCCATCACCCCTTTCCTGGGCAAACTGTTGGAAAAGCTGGCCATCTCCCAGCTTACTCTCCACACGGAATCTGTTGGTTGTGCTCCATGACCTTCAGTCTGGCTTCAGAGCTGCCAGAGTCACGGAAACTGCTCTCCTGAACACCTGTGAAGATCTGCTCTCTAACCTTGATTCCAGCATTCCTTCTGTCCTCATCCTCCTTGATCTTTCCTCTGCTTTCGACACGGTCAACCACGCCATCCTGATCAATCCTGATCAATTGACTCCATGAGAACCTGGCATCATGGATCAGGCACTTGAGTGGCTGACCTCCTTCCTCTTGGACAGCCCCTCCCTGGGCCCCTTTGGCCCACCTGATCTCTACCTTCGCCTCTAACTTTCAGTGTTATGCAGAGGACACTCCGCTTTCCTTCAGGCTCCCCTGAGACTCCTCTCCTCTCTCGCTCATTCCTGACTGTCTATCCATGATTTAGGATTTGTTTGCCTCCAAAGATCTCTGCCTTAATGTCAGTAAGATGGAGATCTTTCTCATTTGGACTCCTGCCCCTGCTTTCCCTCTCTCTCACTCGGGCCGCCCGCCTTGGGCCCTCTTCCTTCGACATTCTGTGAGGCAAACAACCTTGGTGTCAGCTTTGACTCCACTCTCTCTTTCTCTCCTCACATCTCAGACGTCGCCAGGAAGTCCCACTACCAGCTGCTCCTCCTCAAAGGTACTCTTCCTTTTCTCACTTTCCCCAAGAAGCTCACTGTCTCCAGAGCCTTGGTTGTCTCTATGGTGGACTACTGCAACAGCCTCTTTCTCAATCTTCCTTCCTCTACTTTCCACCCTCTGCAACTAATCCAAAACAGGACTGCGAGACGTATCCTTGGCCTCAAGCCCAGAGATCGTATCTCTCCAGCCCTGAAATCTCTCCACTGGCTCCCAGTTTCTGCAAGGATCAAGTTCAAGACCCTTTGCATTGTCCACAAGGCTTTCTGGGCCTGGGGCCCATACTACATCCAACGCTCTCTTCCAAAATATCTTCCTTCTCAAGCCCTTTCCTCTGCTACCTACAACTCTCTAAGGGTGTCCAGTCAAAGGATTGAATACAAAAGGTTTGAATGCAAAAGGTGAGAGTTAATAGGATCGAAAACAAAAGGTTTGAATTTTTTTTTTATTATATATTTTTTTGGTTTTCGTTTAGGTAAAAAAAAGTGGTTTTTACCACAAAAACAGGGGTTAGGGGGGACCCCCCACCCTCCCCCCAAAAAAATGTAAAAATTTTTTTTTTTTTTTTTTAACCTTTTGTTTTCGGTCCTTTTGACTCGAGCCTTTTGTCATTCGATCCTTTTGATTCGATACTTTGACCTATAACCCTCTCTAAGGGTTAAACACTTTTCCAGGCAGAGAGTGGGTGGTAGATCTCTCTCCTCTGTAGGCACCTCCCTCTGGAATAGCCTCCCTTCCCCTCTCAAATTTGAGCCGGACCACCTGAAGTTCCGGAAGAAGTTCAAACCTTTCCTCTTCTCTTCTGCTTTCTCTCTCTCCCTCCCCTGCTGGCCTACCTGACCTACCTGTCTGCTGTACAGACTGGTTGCTCGGCTACCCTCGAGAGTCTCACTGAGTCCAGATTCTTTCTTGATCAGTCACCCTTGCACTGCCTCTGGGCCTACCACGCACTTAGGGGCTGTAACTGTAACCCTACAGTCCCTTGTTCTCCTTGCACTATCCAGAACCACGCTGCCCTGGCTGCACTTACTCAGAGCATTGGTGCCCTGTTTTTCCCCTCTCCTCTCCCATGCACTTCCCCCCTTTTTCCCCTTGCACTTCTTGTTCTTGCACTTGCATGATCTGAATGACAAAAGGACTAGTAAGACTGTTTGTCTTGTCCTCTCTCTATTTTCCCTCCCTTGTCTTGTTGCGCCTAGAAACACTTGTGTACAGGCGCGTTATTAATGACTTATATCATATCATTTGATCACAGATGCCCAGAAAAATATACAAAGTCACAGTAAGAAGCGGCTAGACTGGCAGCACCCAAATGGCAGTCTAGCCGGGTAATTCACTTAGCAGGACTGCTTTATCAGAAATGCCCAGTTAAAAAAATGTCATACCAAACTGAGGAATGACTAGACTGGCTACACCAAAATGCCTCTCTTGCCACTAATACCACCTATCATGCCTGCTTAGCCTGGACATGGACAGCCTTTAGGATTTGTTGCACAATCCTGCCCCCCACACATCCCCCCTCCCTCCCAACTCTACCCCAACGTCCCGCTTCCTGGTCCCAGAGCTTACGTATAAGGATCCTTGCCTCATAGGTAAGTACTGGGATGAGGAAAAGTGGGACTAGGAGTAATGATGATTACAGGTAGCTAAGTCAGGCATTACCTCCATGTACCTCTACCTCATCCCAGTACTTGTGTATAAGGCACTCTGCCTCATACACAAGTACTGTCTAATACACACTGGGACGAGGAAGAATAGGGCTAGGAGTAATGAGTAATCAAGGCATTAAACGCAAGTATTGGTGCAACATCATTGAGTTGACTGGGATTCAGCACTCCCTCCCATCCCCCTGAAATTTTGGGCTATGTTGACTCAACCTGGTCGACCTTCACAGCAGTTGCCAGACAGAACAGGACACAGATGTTAAACGACACCTGGGTTTTGCTGTTAACAAGAGCCCAGCAATTACTAACATAAAGCATTTCACTGTTAGTACCTGCATTCAAATGCCACATTTTTTAGGCTATTGAAATCGTGATGTGGGTTTAATACTTGCATGCCAGGGGAGTGATTGGAAGGGTAGGGAGGCAGCAGGAGACCACTCATTCTCACTGCAGTCCATAAGTGGGTGCTTTCAACCTTAAAGGAGAGAGTTAACTGCTTGTAACATTGAAGCTGCACTAGAATAGTCTCATTAAAATGTGTGAAGAAATGAGATCCCCCAAACAAATAAGTTTGCCCCTCCCTCATCGCCCATGAAGTTAGCGCCTCTCCCAACATTTGAAGGGTTAGCCCCCCAAACTGTAGATTTGTTGCACCCCTGAACGCAAGCACACACACCATTCACCATATACACACACGCAAACCCAGCCATCCATACATTTAAGTGTGCATTCTTTCACCATACAGGGACATCCAAGCAGCCATCCATACATTTAAGTGTGCACCCTTTCACCATACAGGCACACCCTGGCAGCCACCCGTACATTTAAGTGTGCACCCTTTCACCATAGAGGCACACACTATCAGGCACCCACCCATACATTTAAGTGTGCACCATTTCACCATATGCTCACACAGGCAGCCACCTATACATTTAAGTGTGCACCCTTTTACCATACAGGCACACCCAGGCGGCCACCCATACATTAAAGTGTGCACCCTTTCACCATACACTCACACAGGCAGCCACCTATACATTTAAGTGTGCACCCTTTCACCATACACTCTCTCTCACACACACACACGTCATGGGGTTGAGGGGAGCCCTAATACTTCCCAAAAAATTGTGCCTCATTACAACTATGATAGTCTGGAAACAAGGGTACCTGTAAACTTACTGCATCGTTGTTTCCGGACTGGCATATTACAGCTCTGCGGGCGTTTGCTATCCCGCCCGGCAGGTCAGACCAGACCTGCCAGGTGGAACGGCACCCACCCGCAGAGTTTTGACGGAAGCACCGGCACCGTTATTAACGGTGCCGCTGATTTCGTGGACCCCATTCCCATAGAGTCCAATGGAAATGGGGACTTACCATTTGCCGGCGCCTGACTTCCCGGACCGCCGGGCTTGTAATCCCCCCGTATTCCCGGGAAGTTGGGCACTGGTAAATCATTACGGGTCTGGCGGCAACCTGCCGGTAGCACCGGCACGGTTACCGCCAAACCCGTAATGAGGCCCATTGTTTCTTTTTGAAGTCACTCTGACTTCATAAAGAAATTATTTCCGTTAAGGACCGAACCATAACAGCAATAATTTCTTTGGGAAGGCAGAGTGACTTCAAAAATAAACTATTTCTTTTTTAAGTCATAGGGCTCCCCCCACCCCATGACATGGAGGCCTCCAGCCTAGGGTCTTCCATGCCATGGGGGGGCGGAGCCCTCAGACTTAAAAAAGAACTTTTCTTTTTGTAGTCACTGCCTTCATAAAGAAATTATTTTTGTTAAAGAAATCATTTCTTTATGAATGCAGAGTAAATAGAAAAAGAAAAAAAAATGTTTTTTTGCTAAGAAAATATTTTTCTTTTTTTTTCTCCAGAGGGGCCCCCTCCCAGGACATGTGCTGGCGAGGCCCCCCCGCACCGCAGGGGCTGCGGGGGCCCCTGTTACGACAGTGAATAGGAACACAAATCTATGTCTAGTGTCAACGACCTGCTTATGCTAAAAATTCTAGCACGGGGGTTTTGTCCTAGAAAAAGAAAGACACGTAATTCTTTTCCTCCATGCAAGACACCACTATATTGAAAGAATGTTTCTATTACGAGCTTGGTCTAGCATTTGAAGTGGAACTGGAATAAAAACAAGGTCCTTCGAAGGTCAGCAGTTTGCACTCCTCTGCCAGGTATTTGTCTGCTTGAACCCACGAGGTTTCACGATCCACCGCCCACACCCGCAATATTACACAGTGATCTATGTCCCGGTTAATAGTTTGCTCCAGCAGTACTGCACACATTGCCATGCTCCAAAAATGCAATGAAAGAATACGTTTTTTGCATTGGGGTTCATACCATGCAAAATCGCACATTCTGCAGTGCCATGTTTCTGCAACGTGGTCCCTAGTGCGTTTCCCCGTATGCTCTTGCGACTAAGGGCCCGATTCATGGCATTGTTTGCACGGTTCAACGTGACTTTGCACTGCCAACACAAACCCTGATTCCTGGAATTGTGCAAGCTGTATTTTTGCAGGGCAAAGTCAGCGCAAAGTTCATTTTGCACTGCAAAAATACACTTTGCACAGTTCCATGAATCAGGGTTTGTGTCGGCAGTGCAAATTCACTTTTCAGCAGTGCAAAGTCAGTTTCAACTGTGCAAAAAATTCCATGAATCGGGCTCTTAGTTTGCAGGCCATGTATTTCCTGAAAAGTTAGGTGAAGACGTTAGAGCTTCTGTGAGCGCATCCTTTCGCGTTTCATCCGGGCGAACTCTATTCTTCACGTCTTATGCCAGAGATTCCAATAATCTATTGCAGGTGATGCCCTGTTTGTACATGATATAGCTTCTTTCCGTCTTATAACGCCATACATTCTGTCAGCCGACCTTAATGGAAATATGTTTCTCTCGCTCTCCCTGTTTGCTTGACAGAAAGAAAATGTTCTACTCGTTTTTGCGTTTGTGTAGCGCGGGACACGTGACTCTAGGCTACTTTATCACGCACGTGAATTTGGAAGTTCTGTCATGCCTGCGCGCCCACACGTCAGCATTTTTCCTGGATGCCTGGGCCAAACCTGATGAAATGGGACACATTGAATCTGTCTTGTCAGGCGCAGTGTCCCGCTGATAGGGCAAGAATAGATTTATAACACCATCCAATTAGATTGGTTGCCAATCTTTGAAAACGTTTTCATGAAACACAAACCCAGCAATGACATGAGCCAAGAAAACGCAGCAAACCTCAGGCTAACCCTATCCAGATAATGATGGACTTTCAAACCTTTAGAAATCTGTTACAAAGAATGTGTACTTTTCATCCAGTTTTTTAAACATTTCTATGTGTGAAAAATATAACCATATTTGCGGTTTAATCAGTACAAGTCGCAGTTTGCACAGATATGTACCTGCATGTCTTGAATCCATGTCAACTGTGGCCCATATCCAGGCTCCGTTCCGCAGCAACCTGGTCCTGAGGGTTTGGGATCTCCTGAGCCGCTAGCGCATAGGTTTTGGGTATCATAATAGATGTGGAGGTAAATGGGAATGGGGAAGCATCTGGTGGAATAAGTCAGAATCCCCTCCCTCGACCCCTTGATAGACCAAATGATTTAGAAGCAGGTAGGGGTGCACCGGAATTCGGCTGAATTACATCTGAAAATGAGATATTCGCCAAATAATTAAATAATGATCACTCGAAGCTGAATAGTTTCCCCTTCAAAATACATGAAGTACTGCTTTGACTTGTGATTGGAATCATTCAGGCATGTCATGTTTATCCTTTAAAAGGATTATTAATAAAGGCTGCTGTCACTTATTTGATTGAGTGCATGGAGAGAAGAGGTGAGAAACTGCAAACAAACTCCCCGCCCTTCATGTGCTGGGAATGCAGACTCATCTGGTGTTTTGCTGGGGTCGGGTGAGCTGAAGCAAAACTCTCACTATTTTCAATGCATCTCTAGTCTCCCCTGTAATTCGCAGTTGAAAACCATTGAGCTGGTACAATAGTTTATGAAGTCACTCTTGAACAATTATATTTTCTTTAGGTGCATATTGATTTGCGGATTACCTGTGTGAGAAATCTGAAAGTTACAGGTTCTAATCCCACCAATTCTCAATTCAAATAATATAATTAAGTGGATTAATATAGCTGTTGCAGAGATCCCAGTAACTTTACAAACCCTGAGTAAAATAGCTCAGGAGATGGTGTACCTGCCACAAAGAACTGTATTCAGTTTGCAGTCAAAGTTATTATACAGCAAGTAAGATGGCTCAGTGGGAAGTGCCAGTGGGGCAGAGATTTGCTTGTAATATTGAAACATAGGTTACTATTCCTGCCCTTCAACTTACTCATGTTGCCAAAATGAGTCCCTTTGAATTGAGTAAAAGTGACAGATGTTACTGTAATGGAGGGGTGGAAATCCCCAATCTTAAGCGGAACAGACAGGCCGGCAAATCTCACGCCAAAAAACGGAAGATTTGACAAAGGGTTGTTTTGGTAACAATCCAGATAAAACAGGGACAGCAATGAACATAAGAAAATCTCCACGCTCTCATCCTCTTCGGGCTTGACAACAGTTTAAGAACACAAAAAACGTCATAATTGACATTAAATCGCATTCTCGGTTACAAAAACCTACAGAAGGTGGGATTGGTTCCGGGAATAGTATATATATGTAATGTTTAGATGTTTGTTTCCTCATTTATAAGGCTTTATCTGGTGGCTCCACCTGAGACCACTCCTAAATTGATTATAAGTAAAAATATATCATCACAACCACTAACCATTGGCTGATGCAACAGTTGCAAGACAGCATCATTCGAAAACTGTGGGTGGCACTGGTTTCACCAACCTTGCCTACTTGGCAGGTCATCAGTACACAAGTAACAATAGTGATATGGGAGCGGCACCAAGGTGCTGCTTTTCCCAATTACTAAGAGACCATCTCTGATTTCATAGGCAACGAGCTAGGACTTTAGTTTTGAACTTGGCTTTGCCTTGTATCTTTGTTCTGAGAACTTGAGGGGAGTAAAGGCCTCAGCCTATCTGAGTCTGGAGTTATTGAATAGAGACTGTTCTCCAAACATAAGTCACATGTAAGATGACAACATTTTGGATTATTCTGCTAAACACTAGGATTTTAGCTCATATTAATGCGGGTGTCTTAACCCTTCCTGTTCCCTGTAAACTTGTTTGAGCGACTTTTCTTCCAATATTAAGCCTTAATTAATGAGCACCTGGTTTTCAAGGGCTGTTTGATTCTTTACTTAATCTAAGAGAAATGGTCATCCCCCAACTGACCCAACACTGTGGGCTTGCTGGTTGTTTGCATGATCATCAATCTGTATTCCGAGCATCGATAGGCACAGGAATTGCTCTCCTGAACACCCTTGAAGAACTGCTTGCAAATCTTGACTCTAACTCCCTTGATTTTCTCCTTCTCCTTGAACTCTCTTCCGCCTTTGACACGGTCAATCATTCTATCCTCATAAAGTGGCTCAAAGATGCACTTGGTATCTCATACTGGGCACTGGATTAGTTGACCTCCTTCCTTACTGACCACCCTCCACTCTCAGGTGCTCCTGGTCCCCCCCCCAGGTGTTCTACAGGGCTCTATCCTCTCGCCTTGGCTTTTCAACATCTACCTAGCACCTCTTGCTCGCCTCATCCCTGCCTTCTCTCCTCATTCCCAGTGTTATGCTGATGACACAAAACTCTTCTTCAAGGGCATGCAGAAATTGCAGCCAAGATGAAGAATTTGAAAGAGAGTATGTACTCCTGTCCGAGAGGTTTCATAAAACAGGGTACTCGGCTAAAACGATTAACAAGGCACAGGATAAGATCAAAATGATTAACAGGTCAGACATGATAGTCAACGCACCAAACATCTGTGCAGAAAAAGCACAAATTGGTAGAGATCGAATTAACATAGTTACACAGTGTTCGGAAGACACATATATACTACACTAAATTATGTTGAATCACTGGCATCTGCTGCATATGGACAAGGATGTACTGCCTTATATTGAAAGCAAACCACAATTTGTTTTTACTAGAGCCTGACTCTGAGAAACAAACGTTCTCTGTCATTTCTTGATACAAGCACAACAGAGACAAGGTCTGATTGGTTAAAAACACCTAGGGGCTTCCACAAATGTGGATCCTGCAGCATGTGTAAGCATGCTCACAAAGATTCAGTCAGTTTGAAATACAAAGAGGACTCAGATTTTGATTAAAGATTTCATCTATTGCAAAACTACACATGTAGTGTATGCCATCATCTGCATATGCAACACATTTTACATAGGGAACAGCATTCTGCAGCTCTGTATACGTATTCAGGAACACCTTCCGAATCTTGGTAGTCAAGATCGGAAATTACCATTGGCATTTCACTGGCAATAATGCCACCAAATGCATAACAGAAAGGATCTGAAATGTATTGGCTCAATGAAAGCCAAATACACTTAACGTGGGTGTGATCTAACATTAACACTTTGTCAGATGGAATCCAAATGCATCTGTCTCTTAAGATGCACAACAGATGGCATAAATAAAGAACATGAAATGAACGTGTTCTTATGACCTTAACAGTTATTTTGTCCTGTAATGTAACACTATCTTTTCTTTAAAACATTCTTTGGCTTATGGTTCTCAGGCTCTCATGAATAACAAAGTAAGGCTTGTCTGAATATAATGTTTCATGAATTTGAACCTTAAGGCATAATGTTACATACACATGCATATTTGTTATGTTTGAAAATATGATGACCTATATGGTTGGCAATGACACTATCTTTTCTTTAAAATATTGTTTGACTTATGGTTCTAAGGCTCTCATGAATGACAAACTATGGCTTGTCTGAATATAATGTCTGATGAATTTTGAATACAGATAACAAAATTGCATGTGAATCATAGGACGCAATGTTCGATACAAATGCATATTTGTCGATGTCTGATACTATGTTTAGGGATCAACAATAATTGATTACACAAATTTATATAAATCTCAGTGGTGAAGTACAGCGTACCAATGCTATAATGTATAGGGCTGATTTGTGCATCCACAATGCCTACATTCACATCAGTATTGCTACCATTTATAGTATACAACTAAATAGACCTAATCTACACTCCAACTCCCAATGCGCATGCCGAGTGACATCATCATGCAAACATGCGGACGTCACTCGCTATAAAATTACAATTAAAATGGCGGTCGCATGTGTAATGCATGCGGACCGCGCCCGGTGATTCCATACAGGACACCTGCTTTCTAACTAGTAAATATGTTAGCTAGAAGCACATTTCTGTTATTTGGGTTCTACTTGAATTGGATAAGAATTTGATAAGAAGCCGCTTTTTCTATATTGGGACTCAAAACTGTGACATCTCACTAATGGGAAGCACATATTATTACATGTATTCGAAATATTTGGGTCCGGACAAATGTATTACTTGGCCATGGCACCAGAGCCATTAGAATACAGTTCAAGAGGAAATCACAAATCTCACATTATACAGTATGTTTGAACGGCTCCATGTGTTAAAATCGTGGCACAAATGGCCGTGGACACAAAATATCGCGGCAAAAAGGCAATCCATGTAAAGGATGCAGGGGACAGACCTGCAACCCCCTGACCCATTATACCATTTAAGGAGAGTGGGTGACACCCCCGCAACCCCCGCTCCCCTTAAATGGTGTAATGGGGTACACCTTTAACGGGTCAAACCACTGCATTTTTGCCTCAATTTTTGTACAGGCGACATTTTTGCCATGATTCTATCACTGCATAACATTTCAAACCAACAATTTTCTAGCTATTGAGCTCAGCAATCCATTAACACTTTCCTCTATTCTTGCTCAGTAATCTAATCCTCACCCAACCATTTACAGGTTACATCGAATGAGAAGTTTAGGTGAGCAATCTCTCATAGCCACTTTAACACGACAGAGTTAGTTTTAACATTACACAATGGAGTGGTGAAGAACCAGTTAACGATACACAAGGTTCTTTACTTTACCACAGACACCAGTAAGCTACCACTTAGTAAGATTTTGTGTGTGCACAACCCACCCAGCTCATGGTACTAAATATTTATTTGCAATACTAACATTGCAAGATGTACGTATGTTAAGAGATCTTGTGATAATTATCCAGCACATATGGGATATCAGATTCTGGACACTAACCTGCATGAATGCACTATTATTAATTTGCTAAACAATGGAGACTTATATACTTGTATGAAAATCCTGACAAAAGTATCTTATATGTTTATATGTCTATCCTTTTCATAACTATCCTCCACGACTCCCGTCATCGGTATGTACCATTGAACCTTAATTGGACTGGTACACATCCAATGCAAAAACCTTTTCAAATATGATTTTTGTTTAAAATTAATTTCTTTTCACAATAATTGTATGGTCATCTCGTGAATTAACTTTATTACTGTATAAACAGGCTTGAGAAAGACAGAAAGTCAAAACACGTGTGGGCTGTTCAACCTATGTTGAATTTGGAGAGAATAAATTGACACATTAAGAACATCACAAACTCAAACAATTCTTTCACAAATAATTTGTAACTACGTTTATCTACCCAACTTGTGGCTATCAATAGATTTTGTTTCTAGAACATTCGAATTTCAGGTAAAGCACAAAGAGCTAGCCGTATACATAGACTATATATGCTCTAGGGTTTAGGGTTTGCCACAGACTACTAGCCACGTGGCTGGACAATCTCATTTTGGAATTCACGTCTCAGTGCAACTGGACACAGTTTACCCCCAATGTTTCTTCTTCAAGCTCCCCTCTTCCTCCTCCTCCTCTTCCTCCTCTATCATCCCTGACTGCCTGTCTGCTATTCAGTCTTGGTGCACCTCCAATGATCTCTGTCTTTATGCCAGTAGGATTGAGATCCTGCCTATCGGGACACCTGCTTCCCATTTCCCTCCTGTACTCTGGCCACCCTCTTTGGGCTCACATCCCTCTCCTTCCATTGAGGCCAGAAATCTCGGGGTCATCTTTGACTCCTCGCTCTCCTTTACTCCTCACATCTTGGACCTCACAAAGAAGGCCCACTTTCAACTTCAGCTCCTTAGAGGCATTCTCCCTTCCCTCACCTTGCCCCAGAAGCTCAATGTCTCTAGAGCTCTGGTCCTCTCCAGGCTATATTACTGTAACAGCCTCTTACTCAACCGGCCCCTTCCTTCACTTCGTCCTCTTCAACTAATCCAGAATAGGACTGCGAGACTTATCCTTGGCCTCAAGCCCTGGGACCATATCTCTCCAGCCCTAAAATCTCCACTGGCTCACAGTTGTTGCAAGGATCAAATTCAAAACCCTCTGCATCATCCACAAGGCATCAGACCACGCTACCTGCAACTCTTTCTTACTAAATACTCTCCTTCCATATCCCTGCTATCTTCTGGCTCCAACTCTCTGCTGATCAAACTATTCTCCAAGCAGAGATCTGGGGGCAGATCTCTCTCCTCAGCTGTCTCCCTCCTATAGAACACTCTCCCTCTCTCTCTCCATCTTGAACCGGACCAGCTCAAGTTCAGCAAACAACTCAAGACCTTTCTCTCTTCCTCCTCCTTCCCTCTCCCCCTCCCATTTCTAACCATCCCCTCTCTCACTGAGATTGGCGGCCTGGTCCCTTAAGAGTCCAATAGGGCCCTGACCTCCCTCTTCCCCTGGGTTGTCTCTGCCCATGCACTAACTGCTGCCTCCCTAATGGGCACCTCTCGCACTTCCTCTCCTGGGGGACCCTAAGAGCAATTACTCTCACCCCACCCCCCTTTGTTTTTCCTTTTCGTTTCACTGTACTTGCACACTCTGAATATCACAACGCTGAGTAGGACCGCTGTTTCTTTCTATTTATTCATTGTTATTTCCAATGTTTATTTTTCTCCCTTGTTCCCTTCCCTTGTGCCTTGTGGTGCTTTGAAAGACTGCCTTGTTGTATAAGCACCTTACAAATGACCAATGAATAAATAAATAAATATCTTACGTTTGGGAATTATTATCTTCTGTTCTCCCTTTTCTGGCGTAACTTTGACAGGAATTGTGCAGCTATCATCTGCACTGCTCGGTCAGTATTTTCAGCCAATTCAGCAAGTCAAACCTTCCTGCAGCTTCGAGGGTTCTTCAAGGCTTCCCATTCATTCAAACGTGGCTGCGCCGTCTATTTTATCGAAAAAATTGGCCTTTTTGTTTTTTTGCATTTCTGCGTTTAAGCAAGCTTTATGTGTATTCTTATGCGTCTTGCGTTTCAGAATATATATTGATTATATATTTCCTAGTGTCTATTGAATGCAGGTAACATTCTTCATGTCTAAATGTAGCTTGACCTAGTGTCCGTGTATCTTCGTGGTGAGTGCATATCTGCTTTGTGTTTAATGCATCTACGTGTGTCAGTTTTGCAGTGTTGTCACTATGTTTCTCGTCATCTTTAGTTACAGCATGTTCATTTCTTCTTGAGCTTGCCAATTCATCTCTTCTTCAATTGCTTCAGGATAAGGGTTGCCTTAGAGAATAGAGTCTCTCGTGCTTGCAGTTTGGTGACAGAGAAGGGACAGATGCCATAAACAATGCACTCCTTTCGTTCCTAAAATATAGAAGCGGGGAAGGCGCAGAAACTATGCATGATGCATTCATCTGCCTTTCAACACTACTAAAGACCATGGATATATTATTTTAACCAAAATGCCC
Source organism: Ambystoma mexicanum (assembly GCF_040938575.1). Taxonomy (NCBI): domain Eukaryota; kingdom Metazoa; phylum Chordata; class Amphibia; order Caudata; family Ambystomatidae; genus Ambystoma; species Ambystoma mexicanum. The sequence continues at coordinate 437,949,764 of NC_090937.1, forward strand.
CAGTCTGTGGCAACAGAAATATTCATCCCAACATCAGAGAGATAACAAAAAAAGAGGGATATTTGTGTAATAAAGACAAGGAGACACAAGTTGAAACATTGGACCAAATGGATGTACAAGTGAAACAAATAAGTAAAATAAACACGCACATGGTGATTAAAGATATGAAAATCAGCACTGCCCATTCCCTAAAGGCTTAGTTGAGAACCATGGAGGACTTAGCATTCAGTATACATTTTTGTCTTGTGTCTTTTACCATGCCCCAAAACACCACAAACATAACCCACCTAAAACATAAAATACTATCTATTAATGAAAATGCATTTTTCAAATGACTCAGCCCCAATCAGTACCACAGGTAGAAAGCATGTCTTTAGCATCCCAAAGATTTGTGTTCAGTAGCCCTTCAGCAGTCAGCACAGTGCTAATTGATATAATCACACCTTTATGGGTTTCAGTGCCTTGGTGGAGCCAGAACGCTAAAGATGGGCACGGCCAAAAGGAGCATTTGAAAGTACGAGTAGACTCATCCCAGTCGCCCCTCACAGTAATTGCATACATGCATGCTATATTTATTGGCAAGTCTTAGTTATGCAGGCCCTGCCCAACAAGCGACACCTATCAATGCACACAAATACAAACAATGCTATTATTGAACAGTTTCTTTTCTGGTAATTTATTATTTTCATGGCTTACACAAACATCTTCCATAGACAACAAAGAAAAGAAATGCAATAAAGAACAAATATACATATTTTAAAGTGTGTTTTTAATTTACAAAGGGTTTTTCTTGTCTACAAAACTTTATTTATTAAAAATACAACTATTCGGCTCCGTATTCCGCTCTGGCCAAATACTTATCCAATTATTCAGTATTTGTCAGAATACCTAAAACTACTATTCAGTACACCCCTAGAAGCAGGCAAAGTGGCACTTAATGAGTTTTCAAGATGAACAAACATTGGCAATGCCAATAGTTTGGGCTTTTGTGTAGGCAAGGGGAAGGCACTCAATGAAGTGATTGAATGTGGGTGGGCACAACAAATCTTACTAAATATTTATATCTAGATATATATACATTTCAAAATAACATTATAGGGTGCAAGTTCTCAGCAGAAGAGGCAGATGCCTTTCTAAATCTTATGAAAGAGACAGGGCAGACTGCCAAAGGGGGTGATCCTTAGAAGAAGATTAGACAACTTTAATACGTTTATATGTAAAGCGATACATCACAAATTGCCCACAGTTACGCTTGGTAGATATTGTTGGGCTCAGAGAATCCCTCTTGGACTTCATATATCATTTCGAGTAACACTGTGTAAGGAAAACAAAGAGTTTGTAAGGCGATGGGAACAGATTCTTAATAACTGCTCATTAGATCTAATTTTACTTACAACCCAAGAGTTATCTACCTATGTAAACAATTTAGAGGAAGAGATTGGGGAATTAAAAGCAGAGATAGTCGGTTTGACAAGTGCAGAGAAATTAAATGATATTCTAGCAGACATTAATAGTAAACCTGAAACATACAAGGGAGAACTTGAGGCTAAGAACCTATGTATTTTTAAACTTGATACATTTGACTACACTTAAATGATGAAGTGCACACATGGGCAGACAAATATCAGAACCCCACTCATAATCCTAAAGATAATGCATCCTGGAACACTGGAACACTGGAACACTGGAACACACTGGAACACCCTTCCCACCTCTCTAAGAGCTTAACCCTCATTAACTGCTTTCCGCAAAGCCATGAAAACTACCCTGTTCACCTAACCAACCCCACATGTTTAAACTCTCATGACTAACATGTATGATGTACTATGGTGTATGATGTATTATGGTGTATTATACTCCCTATCGCTTAACACAGGATCCTGCCTTACTGTAACCCAAGGCACAACCTGTACCTGTACCTGTAACTAAGTTCCCTTACAAGTAACAGCGCCACAATGCCCCTGGGCTGCCTGCGCGCTATACAAATGTAATAAATAAATAAATAAAATCCTCAGAACTGAGTAGCACAGATTCTGAATCTACTCCTCCAGTTAAAGTTGACACTTCAGAAGAAAGAGATAGTACTATACAATATATGCCTGGAACATCTGTCACTACAGGGGTTCCATTGAATCCCAAAACATTTTTAGACTGAGGTCGAAAAGACACAATTCCAGAACAGGAGAACTTAGTGATCAATCTCTCTAGTAGACCTTTGAGCAATAAAGAGGCTGCTACATATATTTATTTTATTTATTGGATATTTACAAGGCGCCCATACAACAAAAGTTACAAAAGGGTCTTAGTTTTGTACCTACATCCAGCACTAACATGTTTGACATCAAGATTGATCTCTATACGTTTGTTATCATAAAACTGAAACCCAAGGTTTCTTTTGCAGAATTGCCACCCAGAGAAATGACACCTGAGGAGGAGGAGGACTACATTGAATATAAGCGTAAAAGCACATTCGTACCACCGATTACAGTACCATCTATCGACATTTTTCAAAATATGGTATTGAAGGATTTAGGAAGACTATCTTCCCTTAGGGGTGAATTGTCCCAGATACAATCACTATGCTCCAACACAACATAACTAACTGCCCGGCTTGCCAGGGTAGAGCATTGTTTATTTAGGATATGACAGACTATGAGAGTGAATGTTACCGGCAACTAAGTGACATAAATACATATGCTCTTTTAAAACAGGATACTACAACAGAGATACAGAATAATTTACAGAGAATTATCTATGTAGATACAGAAAGAAAGTGGATCACAGACAAGACAACAAGGTTCCCAACAGTTTCGCATCCTAAGGTTCCCAGCTTCTATTTACTAGTGATGATATACAAACATCCTACTCATCCTCCGTGGAAGACCGATTGTAGGTGTTATACTCCAACCTTTAGGGACGTACATCGATAATTTTATTCAGCCACTAATTCAGAACATATCTACATACATTAGAGACACTACACACCTTCTTCAACTACTAGAAAATGTTCAACTCACAGAAAAAGACTTGCTGTTCACTGGGGATGTGAACAGTCTTTACACCAGCATACCACATGATCTGGGTCAGGAACTCATTAAATGGATATGTTACAAACAGGGCAAACAGGATCAGCTAAGGAATTTATCCTGATCTTACTTGAGTTTAAAGCGCATAATTCCTATTTTAGATATAAGGAGCAACATTACCTACAGACATCAGGTACAGACATGGGGGCAACAATGGCACCTAGATATGAAAACTGTTTCATGTATAGGATCAAGGAAAAATATATACTTCATCATCCAGTATGGTATAAGTACCTTTGGTTTTGGGGTAGGGATACTGATATCTTTGGATTTTCTACACCACATTAATTTGATTGATGCACCAATCCATTTCAGTGCAGAGATCGGGACTCCTCACATACATTTTCTAGATGTGAATGTTTTAGTTCAAGAGGGTAAGCTATCTACCACTCTTTACACTAATGAAACAGATAGAAACAATTTGCTCCATCAGATGAGTTTCCACCCGGCTAGCATACTAAGAGACCTCCCTTACAGACAGCTATTAAGAATACAGAAGATAGTTAATGACACAGAACAATGCAGGGAAGAGTTTGCTAAAATATGTGGTCAGTTCATGTGTCTGGGCTACCTAGAAGGACTACTATAAATAGCAGTAGTAAGAGCTTTTGATGAAACTAGAGCATTGTTATTACAAACAAAGGCAGTCAGGAGCACACCAACCTTTGTGTACGTATCCACATTTTTGCTACAGAGCATCATGATTAAACTTTGTATTCTTAAACACTGGGCTATTCTTAAGACTGATGAGCGTATGAAAGGGTTATTGTCAGATCCTCCTGTCTTTGCCTATAGACGCAGCCATCATTTGAGAGATCTGCATGTTAGTACACATTCCCACATTGAGGTTACACCTAGGTCTGGCCAGGTTCGGTCATACCCCTGCCTTAATTGCAGAAATTTCAATAGCATCATTAAGGAAACTGTTACATTTGACCCTAGGACTGGTGAAAAGATACGTTATGTAAAGTTGACTTATACCATGCACCGTTACCATTGGCATAGTCTTCAGGAGCTAACATGGTCCTGTAAGAGAGTGGGTTGGGTTGGGTAGATTAGTGACAGAAGAGGGATAGAGGTTGTGCTTTTCTGTTGGTGCTTGTAGACCCAGGAGGGACTAGCGTCTTGTGCGAGTCTGCTTTCTAGGTGTGTTTGGATTGTGCACACTGAGGTTATTGTGTCCAGAAGGGCAACTTCCATTGATTGGGATGTGTGTTTGCGGCAGTTACTTTTTATGGTGGATGTGTGGGTTGTGTGTTTTTGTGAGATTAGACTGATCCGTATCATAGTGTGAGGTAAGTGTGGGGTATTCTGGAGAGGAGTCAGCAGCAGGGAGGGTTAGCAGTTGGTGCGTTGTGTTAGTTTTATTTTTACTTCCAGAATTTGTACTGTCATTGGATTATCTTGGGTCCCCCTTGGTATCGCTGGCATTACCCTTTTAATTCTAATCATTGTAATTTGAATAGCCAGATTTTCAGTCATTTTCTGTTATTCTTATCTCCTTCAGGATTGTGTTCCATAGATTGGCAATTAGACGTGAGAATGCAGTTCCTCCGAATTTCCTTTTTTCGTATTGTTCTGATTTGGAGGTTGTCCTTGATCTTAGGTTTCTTCCTGGTTGGTAGCGGTTGATCTTGGCCTGGAGAAATTCAGCTCTTTGTCCATGCAGTCATTTGTGGGCGATGCAGCTATCTTGATGATGAGTTGGGTATCATCTGCGTAGTTGTAGGCGGTCAGTCCGTGGTTTTAAATGATTTTCATTAAGAGGGACATGTAGATGTTGAAGAGGAGTGGGGAGAGGCTAGAGCCTTGTGGCCCACCACAGGAGATGTTTTTGGTGTTAGAGGTAAATGGCTGTAGGTATGTTTTTTTCAGTTCAGTTGGTGAGGAAAGATTTTTGCCATTGTAGAGTGAGTCTTTTACAATGCATTCCTCCAGTCTCTCAATAGTCTTGTGTGTCTGATTGTGCTGAACGCGGCTGATATGTCCAGTAGTATGAGGGCAGATTGTGTGCTGTTGTGTGCATTTATTTTTAGGTCGTTCCATATGGATAAGAGTGCTGATTCTGTTCCTCTCAGGGGTCTGAGGCCGACTTGATAGAGGTCGAATATTCTGTTAATTTCTAGCTGGTTGAGTAGGATTTTGTAGACGTGGTTCTCCAGTAGTTTTGCCGGGTAGGGCAGTTTAGATATAGGTCTGTAGTTAGTTGGATCTTCCGTGATTCCAGTTTTGTTTTTCGGAGCTGCTTGATGTAAGCTGATTTGAAAGATTATGGTACTATTCCCGTGTTTAGGGATAGGTTCATCAGTTGCTGGAAGTAAGATGCTGTGGTTGAGGATTTCTTTGTAGATGCCTGGGGGGATGGGTCGCTTGGCGATCTGGCGAGGCTGGTGTCGTAAACTAATGTGGAGAAAATGTCTTAATCTATGGGTTCAAATCAGTCGAGTGTTGCTGAGTTTGGTAGATTGCCAGATGTTGATGGTTCTGTGGTTGTTTTGTGTTTATAGTTGCATGGCTTGCTTCAATCGTCTGTTGGATTGTGTTTTGTTCTTGGGTAGTTGGTGACGTTGTCACATAGTGCTTGTGATGGGATGATGCCTTTGTTGCAGAATGTAGGGTTTTTGATTTCTTTGGTGATTTTGAAGGGTTCTTTTTGTGGGTTTGTTGCGATTGGAGTATGTTTTTTTTTTGCTTTGAGAATTGCTGATTTGTATATTCTGAGTTGTCTTTGGTACTTTATTTTAGCAGACTGATTGTAATGGTTTCTCCATAGTTTTGCAGTTTTGACTTATTTTTCTGCGATCTCTCAGCTCTTCTGTTAACCACTTTGCTGCTATTTGTTTTGCAGTGGCTTTGAAAGGTTTTGCTGGTGCTAATTGGTCTAGGGCCCCAGTGATCCAGCCATCAAGTTTTTTTTCTGCTGAGTCAGCGGCTATTCTTTTCAGCTTGGCAATGTTTGGTTGAGTTGATTCCAGCAGTTCTATTAAGGATTCCAGGTCAAGACTTTTGCAGTTTCTTTTCTTTGTAGTGTGTATTATTGCGTTTCTGGGCAGTATACAGGTCGGAAGTTTGATGGAAAATGGTAACAGGTGGTGGTCACTCCATATCATTGGTACCGGTAGGGCGGTGGTGGAGAGTCTGTCTCTGCAGAAGACTGCGTCCAAGGTGTGTCCAGCATTGTGGGTGGACCTGTTCACTATTTGCTTGAAGTGTTTCCAGGAGGGCGTAGAGTGAGTTTTCTGTGGTTTTGTTCTCTCTTTTGAAACAGATGTTGAAATCTCTGAGGACGATTAGGTCATCATGATAGGTGGATAGGTGGAAAGGTTGGAAATGGAGTCAGTGAGCCTAGTTGCAAAGTTTGGGTTGTAGGCTGGCGGTCTGAAGATCAAAAGGGATGCTATGTTAGCTTGGTTGTCAAGTTTGATCTTGATGAGACTAACAGTGTTTTATGTCCATTGAGGGGAGTGGCGTGGCACAGATGTGGTCTTTATGTGCCATTGCGATTCTGCCTCCTCTTCATTTTTCTCTGTTTGAGGTGTCTCGCGCTCAACCAGGCACTGGAAAAGAGATATTATTCTTTATATGTTTTCCAGCAATGACACGCATACTGGGTTGGTCGCCATTATGGGAACCATCTGTTTCCAAAGTCAAGAGATTGTGTATTTCAATCTGAAACTGAAGAGGTATCAGTTCTCGCTTTTTTGATTCGTGAGTGTAATGGTTTCCTCCATTACATCAGGTGATGTGTACGACAACTGTGACTTTACCTTTTCGATGACGGCACCGGCTGCAGGAGGCGTTGTCGGTCTAGTGGTAAACGCGTTCACTACGTTCCCACAGGAAGCAGTAGGACGCCGTGGGAACGCCACCACACCCACTAAGGGAGACGTCAATATGTTAAAAGATTGGAGAGTGGACTTTACGTTGCGTCACTACTCTATCAGAGGTTGCGAGACGCTCCGTGAGTACGCTTCAGGGCATTTCTAGATTTTTCCTCTCCATTTCTGTTTCCATTCTGTTCCTTTCAACTTTCATAATTGTTTACCTTTCCCTCTGCATTTCCCCAGGAATCATCCGTGCCTTTATCTGTGACCTTTTACGATCCTCCATCTGCTCTGCTCCAGTGCCTTCTTTTTCAAGTCCCGTAAAACAGTCTTTCGGTAGGAGCGGCTTTAGCGCTGTAGTGTTTTTCTTTGTTCGGCATCTGGGCAAGGACTTTGACAAGCTCGGTTGTTTTCCTTTTCCATCTAGGAAGCAGCATTGGTCGCAAGAGCTCCTCTCTCAATCACGGGACTACCATTCCCAGAATCCCTTTCAGAATCCGGTTCAGAGTCCTCGTTACACTGACAAGATTGCTCAGTCTTCACCCCTTCCAGGTGGAGAAGCCCTTTCTTATATTTCGTAGCTCCAACCTGATATTACAAATTGCAAATGACTTTCGCAATCTTTGCTTTTTTATCTTGCAGTACTTGAAGACTCTGTGAACACGGACTCCTTACTCTGCCTCTGCAATTAAATCACCTGACCTTTTGGCACTTTCGGTAAGGGGCGGGGAGCTTTCTTTAGAATCCATTATCCTTCCTCTTTTCTACTCTTTTAGCTAATTGTTGTTCTTTAATAATTCTACAGCTGGGCAAGTTAGAACAAGCTGCAAAACCCAGAGACCGGAAAGCAAGAATAATTCCGACCGTTCCGGAGGGAAGGAGGGCGTTTACCCATGCTCACTAGCAGCTCAGCACAGGGTTTTTTCCCCTTCGAGGGTTTCCCTGGGACTCTCCGGGGGGTAGCCTTTCTAGTGCTGACCGCGCAGGGGTTTCCAGGGGGATTCTTCATCTCTTGAGGATTCAGTGCAGCCCCACCTTGCACTTGTCCTGGTGAAGATAAGGTAGGAACTGCTATCAGACTGTCACATTTGTGTGTTGTTGGCTATAAGGGAAGACCTTTTTAGGCTTCTCCCAAGTTGGGTTGGTTCAGTAAGTAAAAGTTACAGTTAAGTTACAGTTAGTGACGCCCATAGCATCCAGAGAATATTCTGTAAGAGATTTTAGAATGCCACTCTCCGGCGCAAGCTGAAGGATCAGTGTCTAAGATGGACCCCCAACAGCAACAAGCCCAACAAATTCAGCAGCTGATTGCTGCGGTTCAGTCTTTGACAGCAGAAGTTCAGCAGCTGAAGCAGGAGAATGTCAATCTCCGACAGCAGCAACAACAAGATACTGCCACACTGAGACAACAACAGTTACAGTTGCAACATGGTAGCCGAACACCACACTGTTCGGAAGTACCACCTGGTCCCTTACCTGGGGGGCAGTTTGACGGGAACCCCCACAAGGTAAAGGAGTTTCTAGACTCCTGTTCAATACAATTTGCCTTTAAGGGAGCCTACTTTCATACCGATCGTGACAAGGTTGGGTATATGATTTCCCAGATGACGGGACGAGCATTAGCCTGGGCCACTCCTTTGGTGACCACCACCAATCCTATTCTTGACTCTCACACTGCATTCTGCAATAGCATAAAAAGCATGTTTGGTCACCAGGAACTTACAGTGGCTGCACAAGAACATCTATTAGATCTCAAAGAGGGGAATCAAGATATTTTGTCTTACATTACTCGTTTTAAGCAAATGTCAGGTGAAACGAGATGGTCAGATGAAGCGTTAACAACTATATTTCATAGAGGTCTCTCAGAGGATCTCAAAGATGAGTTGTCTCGAGTGCCTCGGCCACAAACTTTGGCAGAATCTATTGCATTGGTTCTACAAATAGATTACCGTCTAAAGAAAAGACAATTAGAAAGGAAAAAGGGACGGACATATAGACCCTCTATAGAAACTTCTTCATCATCTAAACCCTCCTCTTCAGGAGAAAAACCTATGCAATTAGGGTCAGAATCTAGGGGTCCGTTGTCTCCGGAGGAACGGTCTCGCTGATGTACTCAGGGACTATGTGTGTATTGTGGAGAAAATACTCATACGGTGCAGGACTGTCCAATTGCTCCTCTAAGGAAGTCAGGAAAAGCCAGCGCCCGGCCGTAAGGGGAACCACGGTCCGGGAACCATTGTGTGACACTGGTTCCTCATCTAATGCTTTGCTGCCCCCAGGGCCGATATCCTCAGGGGTTATCGACACAGGGATGATCGTTTTGAAGGTCTCTTTAAGATTTGGCGACAAGGAAGTGCAAAATATCCCTGCTCTTATTGATAGTGGTGCTGCAGGAAACTTTGTGGACGATCTTTGGGCTACTGAACAAGGTATTCCTAGATCTACCAAGAATGTGACTATCCCAGTCGAAAGTGTGGACGGAAGTCCTTTAGTTTCAGGGCCTATCAAAGATCAGACCAATCTGATCGAGATGGTTATCTCTTCCCATTCCGAGATACTCACATTAGACATCATAAGAGCTGCTCATCACCCAATTATTCTGGGTTTGCCAGGGTTAAGAAAACATAACCCGTTTATTAATTGGACTGCTGGATCGTTTTTCTTGGGGTCTGAGCATTGTTTGTAACATTGTATACAGAGTCATTCCTCAGTACCCATGGGAAAGGTTTCTTCTCTGCAGACTCCGTCAAATGTTCTCCTGCTTCATCAGATAGCCGGTTTACCAGAGGAGTATCACGAGTATAAACCTGTATTCACATCATCAGAATACTCCGAGCTACCTCCACATCGAAGAGATGATTGTGTCATCAAGTTGATTCCGGATCAACCATTACCTTTTGGTAGAATGTACATATTATCAGCATCAGAGAAGGAGGCTCTTCGCGAATACTTGCAGGCTAATCTCAAAAATGGCCTGATCACTGAATCCACTTTACCTGCCGCTGCTTCGCTATTTTTGATTCCCAAGAAGAATACCAAGGAATTACGCCCTTGCATCGACTACAGGGGTCTCAATAAAATTACAGTCCCAGACAAGTACCCCATGCCATTAATCCCTGATATCCTAGAAGCAGTTAAGGGTGCCAAGGTGTATACTAAGTTAGATCTTAAAGGGGCATATCATCTCATCCGCATAAGATCTGGAGATGAGTGGAAAATGGCATTTCGCACCCCCTTTGGCCATTTTCAGTACCAGGTGATGCCTTTTGGTTTGTCAAACGCTCCCACGGAATTCCAAAGATTTATGGACCATCTCTTCGCCGATATTCTTCTCCATTATGTCATCATTTATCTAGATGATATCCTGGACTTTTCCAAATCTCTAACGGAACATCAGAAGCATGTCAGAGAAGTTCTTTCTAGACCACAACAGAACCATTTGTATTGCAAGATAGACAAATGTGAATTCCACCAGTCCCAAGTCTCCTACTTGGGGTACATTCTATCTAATACAGGGATTGCGATGGATCCTTCTAAAATCACTGCCATTCAAGAGTGGCCTGCTCCAACTACGGTAAAAGAGATCCAAAGATTTGTTGGATTTGCCAATTTTTACCGTAGATTCCTACCACACTTCTCCACTTTAACTCACCCTCTTACATCACTTTAAAAAAAGAGAGTTCCCTTTCATTGGTCAGATACCGCTCAAGGTGCATTTGAAGAACTAAAGAGAAGATTTACATCTGCTCCAGTATTAATGACTCCAGATCAGAATAACTCATTCATAGTGGAAACCGATGCATCTCATTATGACCTAGGAGCGGTGTTACTTCAGAAGGACACCAATGGCCAAGAACGCCTGATTGCCTATCTCTCGAAAAAATGTTCTGCTGCGGAATTAAACTATTCAGTGTTGGAAAAGGAACTATTGGCTATAAGGAGGTCTTTCGAAGAGTGGAGACACCTACTGTTAGGGGCGAAACAGGTCATTGAGGTCAGAACTGACCATCATAATCTGAGAGCTCTTCAGTATGCACAGACATGTAATAGTAGACAGACCCGTTGGGCCCATTCCTTTTCTCCATTTAGGATTCTTTTTACCTTTATTCCAGGAACTAACAAATCACGGGCAGATGCTCTCTACCGAAAAGAAATATTACCCCAAAAACAGTTTCGATCTGAAGCAATATTTCCTCAAACTCAAGTGACCTAGGTGGTCATTAAGGATCTCTTAACTCGAATCCAGGAACAAACTAAAAGGATGACGAGTCAACAAAAAGAAGAACTAATTCCTTGGAAAATGGTCGAAGAAGAAGGATGTTACTATTCAGGACACCAGGTCTTTCTCCCCTCCGGTTCCTTACGGAGGGAAATCCTAAAACTACGTCATAATGCAAAGGTACCTGGACATAGAGGAATGAACACTACTCAAGAGCTGGTAGCCAGATATTTTTGGTGGCCGTCCTGGAAGAAGGACGTCACAGAATATGTAAACTCTTGTCCGCACTGTTTACAGGTTAAAACCCAATGGCATCCCCCTTCGGGTAAACTGGTCCAAATGTCCTTACCATCTCCACCTTGGCAAATGATATCTACGGACTTCATTGTCGATTTGCCCCCCTCGACAATAATGGTGACTATAGACTATTTTTCAAAACTAGCACATTTCATTCCTTTGAGTAAACTCCCGTCAGCATCAGAAATGGCGAGAGTATTCATTGAGAGAATATTTTCTCTTCATGGTCTACCTGAAAGGATAATATCTGATCGAGGATCACAGTACACTTCAAAATATTGGAAGCAAGTTTGCCTTAAATTGGGCATTACAAGAGCTATGAGTTCAAGGTACCATACGCAAACAAACGGTCAAACTGAACATTTAAATCAGACACTTGAAGGATATTTGCGGACTTATGTATTCGCTGCGCAGGATGACTGGAAGGAATTATTACCTATTGCCGAATATGCATATAATAATTCCTTTCACTCTTCAATTAAGATGAGTCCATTTCATCCTTCATCTTTTCCAACTTTAAGTCATTCCACTTCACAGTTTCGGGATGTGGATCTTCTCGTCAGACAGCTCGGCAAGTATCATACAGAGGCCCGAAAGACCCTTCAAGAATCTCAAGTGCGAATCAAGAAGTATGCAGATCGCCATCGTATTTTCACACCGGATATTAAAGTCAGAGATTATGTTTGGTTATCAGCCAGATTTCTCTCCAGGCATCTGGTACCCTCTAAACTGTCACCTCGATATTTTGGACCTTTCCAAGTTCTTTCTTAGATTGGACAAGCAGCTTCTCATCTTCCTCTTCCTCCCTCCTGGTTACGGATTCATCCGGTGTTTCATGTTTCACAACTAATACCGGACAGAAGAAGTAAATTTCATCCTAAAACTACTGTCAATTCTCCTCCTCTTCTGACATCCACAGGTCCGGAATTTGAAGTAGCTAGAATCTGTGATTCCCGATATCATTACGGGAAGCTTCACTATCTAAAAGGCTGGAAAGGGAACTCCCCAGCAGAGAGATCATGGGAACGAGCCGAAGATATTCATGCTCCGCGATCGATGATGAAATTTCATAAGAGTCATCCCGACAAACCAAGGGAGATTTGACCTAAGAAGGGGCATACTGTAATGGTTTACTCCATTACATCAGGTGATGTGTACGACAACTGTGACTTTACCTTTGCGACGACGGCACCGGCTGCAGGAGGTGTTGTCGGTCTAGTGGTAAACGCGTTCACTATGTTCCCACCGGAAGCAGTAGGACGCTGTGGGAACGCCACCATGCCCACTAAGGGAGACGTCAATACGTTAAAAGATTGGAGAGCAGACTTCACGTCGCGTCACTACTCTATCAGAGGTTGCGAGACGCTCCGTGAGTACGCTTCAGGGCATTTCTAGATTTTTCCTCTCCGTTTCTGTTTCCATTCTGTTCCTTTCAACTTTCATAATTGTTTACCTTTCCCTCCGCATTTCCACAGGAATCATCCATGCCTTTATCTGTGACCTTTTACGATCCTCCATCTGCTCGGCTTCAGTGCCTTCTCTTTCAAGTCCCGTAAAACAGTCTTTCGGTAGGAGCGGCTTTAGCGCTGTAGTGTTTTTCTTTGTTCGTCAGCTGGGCAAGGACTTTGACAAGCTCGGTTATTTTACTTTTCCACCTAGGAAGCAGCGTTGGTCGCGAGAGCTCCTCTCTCAATCACGGGAACTACCATTCCCAGAATCCCTTTCAGAATCCGGTTCAGAGTCCTCGTTACACTGACAAGGTTGCTCAGTCGTCACCCCTTCCAGGTGGAGAAGCCCTTTCTTATATTTCTTAGCTCCAACCTGATATTTCCAATTGCAAAGGACTTTCGCAATCTTTGCTTTTTTATCTTTCTGTACTTGAAGACTCTGTGAACACGGACTCCTTACTCTGCCTCTGCAATTAAATCACCTGACCTTTTGGCACTTTCGGTAAGGGGAGGGGAGCTTTCTTTAGAATCCATTATCCTTCCTCTTTTCTACTCTTTTAGCTAATTGTTGTTCTTTAATAATTCTACAGCTGGGCAAGTTAGAACAAGCTGCAAACCCCAGAGACCGGAAAGCAAGAATAATTCTGACCGTTCCGGAGGGAAGGAGGGCTTTTACCCACGCTCCCTAGCATCTCAGCACAGGGTTTTTTCCCCTTCGAGGGTTTCCCTGGGACTCTCTCCGGGGGGTAGCCTTTCTAGTGCTGACCGCGCAGGAGGTTCCAGGGGGATTCTTCATCTCTTCAGGATTCAGTGCAGCCCCACCTTGCACGTGACCTGGTGAAGATAAGGTAGGAACTGCTATCAGACTGTCACATTTGTGTGTTGTTGGCTATAAGGGAAGACCTTTTTAGGCTTCCCCTAAGTTGGGTTGGTTCAGTAAGTAAAAGTTACAGTTAAGTTACAGTGAGTTTTTTTTTATTTATGCGCTTTTGTTTTTATTGATGTGCTTATTTCTGATTTCTTTGACCATGTGACAGTAACATCTCTATGTAAACCTCTTGTTTTTTCAGGTATTTTAATGTTTTTATCTTGGTGCAGTTATTTGTCTAGCTTTTATGCTGCAGGCTAGGTTGAGTATTGTGATCATTTTTCTATTGGTCTACCATTTTGGGTTTATGCACACTGGTTTTAGCTTCATACTGATTTTCAATTTTCTTGTTTTCATGGTTGTTCTTTGTTTTCTCTTCTTTTGTGTGTAATATAATTATATTACGCCCTGAAGAACGACCTTAGGGGACCTTAGGATCTGAAATGCATCGGCCAATTTGATTCTTCCTGCACTTTTGAATACATTTTGTCACTTGATGGACTACTAAGTGAAGTCACTTTGATGAATTTAAACAACATTAACAGGTTTTAATCTATTACTTTTGCTTGTTAGTTGTACCAACAGGTTTCTACGATGGGCATGAGGCTTGGGACTATGGAAAGGCATTTGCCATGCACTGCCATAGCGGTATTAACTGGAAATTGATGGGTGAAGGGGCAAAATGATGCGAGTACCTGGGCAAGCCAAAACTGTTGACTTTGCCAATGCTTCTTTTTAAACAGGACTTCAGTGAAGGACACACATATTGCTTGTACATCGAGTGGCTGAAGGCAGACCTGGTTAAGACATTTTTATTACACCAATAGCGGGTTTACAACTCCAATTAAGACATTAACTCTCAGACGACTGTTTGGGAAAAACACTGGCATGCACTTTGAGTGCAACATTTGATGGTAGGACTTGATTAAAGTGAATCCAAAGAGATCCCATGAGGAGGTATTTAGGGTGGGGAGTGGCAGGAACTGGGTATGATGGCAATGGGAATTAGCATGGCCATGGGCAGTCAATGGGTGAGCAAATCACTGGCGTAACAGGGGCCCCCGCACCCCCTGCGGTGCAGGGGGCCCCCCGACCACATGTTCTGGAAGTGGGCCCCACTTGTAGTAGGGGGCTCCTTGCCTCACTGGTAAGTACTGGAGGAAGAGTGGGACTAGGAGTAATGAAGATTACAGGTAGCTAAATCAGGCATTACCTTCATGTACCTCTACCTTATCCCAGTACTTGTGTATGAGGCATAGTGCCTCAAACACAAGTACTGCCTCATACACAAGTACTGGGATGAGGAAGAATAGGGCTAGGTGTAAAGAAGATTACCAATAATTAATCAAGGCATTAAATTGAGACTTACGTGGAAGTAATTCTGGGCCAATGAGCTGATTTTGGAGGTTGGGGTAGGGGATGGGAAGGAGAAGGGATGTGTGGGGGGGTGGGGTTGTGCAATAAATCATGATGGTCGTCCATGTCCAGGCTAAGCAGGCATGATATGTGGCATTAGTGGCTAGAGAGGCATTTTGGTGCAGCCAGTCTAGTCATTCCTCCGTTTGGTATGGCTTTTTTTAACTGGGCATTTCTGATAAAGCAGTCCTGCTAAGTGTAATTACCTGTCTAGACTGGCATTTGGATTCTGCCAGTCTAGCTGTTTTTTTACAGCGGCACTGTATATTTTTCTGGGCATCTGTGATAAAATGATATGTTATGATATGATAGGTCATATATAATGCAACTGTGCACAAGTGTTTTTAGGCACAACAAGACAAGAGAAGGAAAACTGAGGGAGGACAAGACAAATGTTCTTACTAAGCCTTCTGTCATTCAGATCGTGCAAGTGCGAGAACGAGAAGGGGAAAGGGAGGGGGGGAAGTGCAAGGGAGAGTGGAGGGGAAAACAGGGCAGCAATGCTCTGAGTAAGTGCCGCCAGGACAGCGCGGCTCTGGGTAGTGCAAGGAGAACAAGGGATTGTAGGGTTACAGCTACAGCCCCTAACTGCATGGTAGGCCTGGAGGCAGTGCAAGGGTGACTGATCAAGAAAGAGCCTGGACTCAGTGAGACAGAGGGTAGCCAAGCAACCAGTTGGTACAGCAGACAGGTAGGTCAGCAGGGGAGGGAGAGAGAGAGAAAGCAGAGGAGAAGAGGAACGTTTTGAGCTGCTTCCGGAACTTCAGGTGGACCGGCTCAAGTTTGGGAGGGTCAGGGAGGCCATTTCAGAGGGAGGC
The DNA here is from genome assembly GCF_040938575.1 of Ambystoma mexicanum. Taxonomy (NCBI): domain Eukaryota; kingdom Metazoa; phylum Chordata; class Amphibia; order Caudata; family Ambystomatidae; genus Ambystoma; species Ambystoma mexicanum. Next base: position 437,965,740 of record NC_090937.1, read on the forward strand.
ACCTGCAGGGGAGAAGGATCTACCCCCCACTCTCTGCCTGGAGAAGTATCTAACCCTTAGGGCTCGAGAAGGAAGGTATTTTGGAAGATAGCGTTGGATGTAGTGCATATACCCGCCTCAGAAAGCCTTGTGGACAATGAAAAGGGTCTTGAACTTGATCCTTGCAGCCACCGAGAGCCAGTGGAGAGATTTCATGGCTGGAGATATAGTCCCTAGGCTTGAGGCCAAGGATAGTCTCGCAGTCCTATTCTGTATTAGTTGCAGAGGGTGGAGAGTAGAGGAAGGCAGATTGAGAAAGTGGCTGTTGCAGTAGTCCAGCCTAGAGAGAACCAGAGCTCTGGAGACAGTGAGCTTCTGGGGGAAAGTGAGAAATGGAAGAGTCCCTTTGAGGAGGTGCAACTGGTAGTGGGATTTCTTGGCAACGTCCGAGATGTGAAGAGAGAAAGAGAGAGTGGAGTTGAAGATGACACCAGGAATGAGCGAGAAAGGAGAGTAGGCTGAGGGGAGCCTGAATGAAAGCTGAGTATCATCCACATAACACTGTAAATCAGAGGAGAAGGTAGAGATCAGGTGGGTCAAAGGGACCAAGTAGAGGTTGAAAAACCAGGGTGAGAGGATAGAGCCCTGGAGAACGACACATGTAGAGAGACGTGGCAGAGTGAAAGGGACAAAGTTGGACCTGGGAGGGGCGGTCCAAGAGGAAGGAGGTCAGCCACTCCAGGGCCTGATCCATGATGCCCAGGTTCTCACAGAGTCAATTGATCAGGATGGCGTGGTTGACCGTGTCGAAAGAAGAGGAAAGTTCCAGGATGATGAGGACAGAAGGAATGCTGGAATCAAGGTTAGAGATCAGATCTTCACAGGTGTTCAGGAGAGGAGTTTCCGTGCCTCTGGCAGCTCTTAAGCAAGACTGATGGTCATGGAGACAACCAACAGATTCAGTGTAGAGTGTAAGCTGGCAGTTGGCCAGCTTTTCCAAGAATTTGGGAGAGGGGAAAGTTCCAGTGGCAAAATAATGATTACAGAAATCGGCCAAGGCTGGATCGTGTCAATGTGGTCCTTGACGGTTCTGGAGGAGCAGACGAGCACCTGTTTCGATGAGACTTCCATAGATGGGACTTGCCTAGAAACCTTGTCAGGTGTTAGAGAGAAAGAGGAGAGTGTTATAGAGAAAGAGGAGAATGGAGAAGGAGAGGGAGAGATGGCCAAAGGGGGGCGAGCGAGGGAGAGGAAGAGGAGATAATGGACAGGATGTCCTGAGTTTTAGCGGAGAAGCGAGAGGCCAAAGCCGTACAGAGGGCCTGTTGAGGGAACAGGAGAGGTAGAAACCGCAACAGGATTGGCCAGTTCCTTGCAGATTTTAAAGAGTTTGGCTGTGTTGTTAGAGGCCGTAGAGACGTAGGCTTGAATGTGTGCTCTCTTCTTGTTGAGTCTTATTGCTTCGACTGGCATTTTGGTGCAACCAGTCTAGGTATGTCTTAATGTTACTGTAATGTTATTATGTGTCTACACTGGTCTACATTGTGCAGCCAGTTGGACATGTTTTCATTGTGGCATGACATTTTTAATAGCAAAGCATTAATGTTCATGTGCACTGTTGGTGACTTGCATGTTTTGGATTGCTGTTATCCTACACAACAATAGCAAACACTGTGGCTTTTTAGTAAATTTTTCTCAGAAAGTGTGCTGTATATTTCATTAAAACACATATTTATATCTTTCTCCTAGTGCAGTGTGTGGCATACCCCTTCAGCCACACGTTTGTGCGTTTTGCACAAGTGTGGTAATCTAGGGTGGCCCAATGTGTGGCACGACTCGTGATTTGTTGCTGAGTTGGGGGGAGGCCCCAGCGCTTGTGTTACGCCACTGGAGCAAATAACTTAACAACATCTACAGGCTTTGTGTCCCTCCTCATATGTCATTTCTCCCCACCTGTACTCTAATGCAATAGCTTTGGCTTATATCCCAAACTAAAATGTGTATGAGTGTACATGAGTGAGAATGGCAGTGCACAACAAGGCATGCAGCTTCAGAAACCATACTGGGTAGTACAACAGCAAATATCTTAGCTCTGAAAACCCAGGTGGTTTGTGAGAAATTGGCCCGTGCAAAATGGCGGTTACATTCTGTAAGGTGCTTTTTGAAATGGTGGGGTGCCTTGCACTGCGGTGGTGGAGGTGACCAAAATGAAAGTTGAGACACGAGGACCCTTATCACATTGAATAAGCTGTGGGTCTCCTTTCTACACCCAACAGTGGGAAGGCTACCAAGGATCCATTGAAGGCTTGAGCGGTTAGGCTTGGCCTCACTTAGTGATAGTATTGTTAAGGGAGAAGGAGAGTGACTCAGACCCCAGAATGATGCGCCAATGAGGAAGGTTGTCCATCAGAAGCATAGGAATATATTATTAAATCAATAGATAGGTAATACATGCAACCATATGCTGAACAAAGCGAGGAGGACATGAACAACAAATTAATCAAAATAGTCACGTGTAGGACAGAAGTAAGAATGAGTGTCAGTGGTAAGCTTCAAAGCTGGAGACCATGTGAGAACAAGGGGCAAAGCGTACACACCTGGGGGATTTTTCTCCTTAAATATGCGCATGTCTTTCCTTCAACTAGCCTTCAAACTGCAACCTGTTGTGCTTGAGGCCCCGGTTTCGCGACACAGTGCTATGGGTAAACAGGCAAAAAGATAGGTGTTAACTCAAGTGTACATGTCCGTATGCAGAGTAGCGGACCATGGTGGAAGGCTCGGACTGATAAAAATGAAAGAACTGATAAAGGAGAAAGCCAGGGTTAACTCCATATGTGAAGCTACATGTCCGTTATCCTTCCAGGGATGATGGATTATATTGTTTGCATGCGTGCAGTGGCCTTTTGAGGGTGTTGCAGAGAATGAAGGAAACCAGGAAACATTATGGTTGTGGTTACCAGTCATATCTGTTCTGGAGGCTGTTTTCAGGTGTGAGAAGCAATCCTGCAGGATACAAGTGAAGAGCTCATGGCAGCTCACTGCTGTGGGACCAGCATCACCCTCACTCAAACCTTTAGTATATTGAAGCATAAATAAAAGAACATGAGGTACAAATTGTGTTTCCGCTAATTTAGTTGTAACTGTGATAAACTCCTTACATCTCTGCATGCACCATCATACCGAAATTGAAAAGTTTAATTTGCATTTTCTTTCTAATCTGTGAGGATCATGTTTTTCTAATTATTTGTTAGCTACGCCATTATCCTTCAATTGTACAGAGGGAAAACAAGGACTGAGGCAAGGGAATTCTGGTGATTGTTCTATCAGGGGTGAAACCCAAGACTGTACTGGTCCATTCTGGGCCGATCGGCACCTAAGTATCTCCTTGCTGATGGAATTGCAAAATCAACATCTGAGTAAGGGAGGAAGCCTACCACTACTGCATGTTCTAACTTATATCATACTCCCCCTTTGCCTCCCTGACAGGCAAAGCGATTCAACCCCATAACCTATGGCAGAAGGCTCTATACACATGTAAGATAACATAACATAATCATGAGCCAGCCTATGCGTGAGACAGAGTTCCATCACTTTGCATATGCAACTAAAGTGACATTATTCAATTTGAAGTAATTACTCTGATTGTCAATATCATGATAATTTGTAATATTTGCCAATCAGTCTGACCTTGCATTGCGACCCTAGTTTGCAAAGGTTGTGGGGTCCTAAATTGCAGGAAGCACCAAACCAGTTATTTTTGTGATTGTCCATGCTTTTCACTAAAGTGATTGGGCTTCGCCTCAGCCAAATGGCATATCCAAGGAGTACACTGTTGTGTATTACAGCACTAAACAAAAGTATTTTGCATCAACAACCAATTAACATAATATCACAGGGGCCACACTACACTATATATAATAATATACAAAGCTAATGTTAAGCTACCACATGGGGGCATTTCTGAAAAATGTCAACCCTATCCCCTCCCAAATGCTAACAGCACATTCCCTGCATGTCTACATTTCCCAACCGGACGCAGATGTCTTTCTCTCGCTCTATCTCTCCAGGCCCCACTTTCAGGACTTTTTATTTTTAAAATGTTTTTTATTAGGTGATTAACTTCATTTAAGCCTTTCACCATCACAACACATAATAAAACAAAGAAAAAAAAGAAAACATCAATACAAATCAATAAATATAAGAAAAAAGAAAACATTTTTCTGTATTTTCACTCATTTCACCAACCCCTACCACTATCTGTTACTCCCCATAAAATGTAGCACCAGTCTTTGCCTATTGTAGTTCAATTAGTTAAAAAACATACAAAAGGTAGTTAACCAAGGCAATGATCATAGATATCCGTTCCCATTGCATAAAAATAAAACACCACTTGCCAGTCGTAGCCGTCTTAAATTCTTCAGGATCCAGGATCTGATGTCTGTTGTAGCCTGGCAAAACAGTAGCAAATGTTCAAGGATTTCTTTCTCAGTCTCCACCTTGTAAGGCCTACAACATGCACACTTGTTTCTCCCTTTATTCCTCGTTGTTATAACCTCTAACGTTGGATATAGGTTCAGTCTGAATCTCATAAACTGTGTTCTATAGAAGCTACTAAGATACTTTACCAAGTATTTTGTCAAAGTGTTTGTTGTAGCGCCTACACACTGGCACACAGTGAGAATACAGTTTAAACCGTTGACTTTGCTCCTGCGTCTCAATCCAGTCTTTTCTCCAGATCTTGATTTTCACTGACGTCGAGTTGGCCAACAGCTTTGCTTCTGTGGTATCCAGACCTTTCAGTGCCTCAAAGCAGGAGTTCTTCCATTCCTGCAAAGCTAGGTCAGATTCACTGAGGAGCATTCCCTTCACTAAACCAAAGCCTCTTACCGGGCCCAACGACATGCACTTACAGTACAACACGTTTTTCCACATGCCCAAGAGCAATCAGGCCCACTTCCAGCCTCAAAACTTGTATCAGGTTACAAGTCGGTAACGTGAGGACCTTTTTCCTAAACAGACTTTCTAGGAGTGCCTGTGAGGAATTCGACCATCCGCATAGGGAGAGTGCGTTTGCCTGGGCTTTTTGATTTTTTAATAATGAGAATGAATGATGGGAGATCAACCTCCGAGGACTGTGTGAAGACATTCTGCACCCAGTCCCTCTGCTTCCTGCACAAAACTCATAGTCACATGTACTCCGGGAAGACAGCCTACAGGCGCTGTCTTCCCCTGTCATATTCAGCTGGAATGTGACAGCCCTGGTTACATCAAAGCATCTCCAGAAGGGGGAAGGCACACCTTCCTCCAGCCATAAACAGCCTAATTTAAATATCAAAGGCATTCCTTTTGGCTACTCCAGCTGGGGGCAGTGCATACTAACGAGATAACTGAAGCAAACCTAGGCGAGAGGCTTGGTTGCTGAAAGAGACAACAGGAAGGTGGGACTAACACCCCTTTGGTATGCAATGCGTCAACTTGAAGTTAGTTCCTATCTCTCTGGATGAAAGGCAGTGAATGGCCTGTCTGGGTCCATCAGTTACCGTAGGTGTCCTTGCAGAGCAGACCACTTTCAGGGGGAGAAAGGATGTGATTTGGGAGAGACAGGAAGTCTGCTCCCAGCACATACTTCAAGGGAAGCCTGCACTTTAATCAAGGGTCACAGAGGGCTCAGTTAACCAGGGAAACACTTTTATCTACAACAGACACAAAGATGGGTGGGACTTAGGTATATGTTGTCACCCCTTGTCTGTCCTGTTGCCGAGCACCCTGGTCCTGACCTCATGCATAACAGAAGATTTTTGGTGGGGACCCAGGATTGGTTCATTAAGGTAGACTTAGCCTGCACCAATCACTGAGGCCCATTTGGCTTTAAAAGACGGCTGAACTCCTCACTTAGCAGATCATATGAAGACTTTGAAAGGATTAAGAATGACTCATTTGGACCCGAGCTGAAGGTACAGTCTACCTTACATCTTCCATCAGTGAAGGAAGGCCAGGAGTTCCAAGAGGGAAGCAAGATCCCTTCCCTAAACATCTCCCAGGGAACAGAGGGAGATACCGGACTCAGAGGACCTGTCCAGCAGCTCCAGAACTAGTATCCAGCCAGCACACAGCGTGCCCTGCTAGGTTCTGCCACCAAACCTCCTAGTTGGGAAGGTCCAGAGAGTCTCTGAACAAAGGACAAGGCTGTTGCCTGCAATCACTCTCGTGAGCTTTGGGGCATCTGCCTTTAAAGGACACAAGCCCTACGAAGAAGTTAGGAGGAGTGCCACACAAGCATCATCCAGCATCCATATTTTAAGGATATTTTCGAGCCAGTCAAGTCCTTGAACCGCATCCGGATACACAGCTGACTGTGACACTGCAGTCACAAGAGCCGTCCGAGCCGCCTCGACCAGCATTCCAGATCCGCCAACCAGCACAGAGACAACAATTCTTGGCCCGAGCCGCCGCAACGGACAGCCTGCAGACGTCCGCCAAGTCTCGCTTGCCGAACTGCCTGCTGCTTGATACCTGCAGCTGTCTCCTGCCACTAATAATGTCTCAAGGGCTGTGAAGCACCCTGGAACCGCCTCGATGTTGGCGAGCACCAATAACTTCTTCAGCACCAGGTACATTGTGGTTCTGCCCCCCTGTTCCTTCTCCAAAGGCCCCTAGAGACAGTTACAACCCTTTGCCCCCTTGGTGCTGGAACCGAATAACCTTGAACAGTAAGACTGATTACTTTACCAACTACCCTCCTGTCAGTATCCAGAGTGCATCCCTTTCCTTCGTGAAACTATCAGTTCACTGTGTTCCTTTACAGGGTGGTCGTATTTGTAGTGTGCCAGAACTATAACTTGTAGTTATAATAAAGTAGATTTTTATTTATTCAACCTTGACTGGACAGTGCCTTTTATTATTGGGTAATAATTGTATTTTCGCTGTGTTGCAACTAACCAACGATCCAGGATCTTGCAGAGAAAAGCATGCTGTTCCGTCCACGTTACCAAAATTGGACAAGGAGGTCTTATAATTCACTTATATTCCAATCTGTTCGGATACCTTCTGGTGTACTAGAGGTGTGGGGTTGATTGATGGTTTAGAAACCGATATTCATCCCTGGACCACTGGTGCCCTGGAAGTTGATTTGTCACAGTGCCATACCTTGATTGGAAGGGTGAAAAAAGCTTTTCCCCATATGTTATTATCAGTACCAGTTTCATCCTATAGAAGATTACCACCGGCACAATAGAGAATTTCCCACACTTTCTCAAAATTAGACATCCCTGAGTTGCAAGGGCATTTAGGTTCAGTCTCAACATTGCTTCACGTGGGCCATCTCTCAGACCAATATTGATGCACATCCCTAAATATGTGATTGTGTCAACTCTAGTCAGTCTTTCATTATTCAAATACCATGATCTTTTATTGGATTTCCTTCCCTTAGCTGACTGTAGGATCAAGATTTTTGATGTCCTCGCGTTAACTTTTAAGCCATTTTCCATCATGCAAACTTGCAAAGCATTCAGTTGACGTTGGAGGCCAACAGGAGTCTGATCAATTAAGACTAAGTCCTCTGTGTATAATACACAGTCGAGAGGAGCTCCATTAATGTTAGGTTGGAAGCTCCTAGCTTTGCTCAAGGTTTCCGACAGATCGGAAATAAACAAATTAAACAAAGCAGGGGCAAGCAGACAACCCTGTTTTAGCCCCTACTTGTCATAATTGAGCATGACAGCAATTCCCTCTGATCCTCTTTTTCACAGAGGCACTGATTACACACTGCCCAGATTGGGCTCTAGTTGGGTGATCTGAACTCACTGCGCACTCAGTTAACCAAGTGTCTCCGGGCCCTCTCACGCTCACCTCTAGTTCAAACTTCTTTTTTACTTTCTGAAAATACATCTTTATCGAGAAAGAGCTGTCCAGAGACAGACGGCCCTTAACCCTTGTTATAACCTACCCCTAGTGGTGCTAAGACAAAAACAAATCAACCTACTTATTATTTAAACAATAAATGTTTATGGTCTGTATAATGCAGCAGATATCAAAATACTGAGTGATCTTAGACTTTGTACTAGTTTTTATTATGAAAACATGGTAGCTAATTAGTATATGGGGCGACAAAGTATTACGGGTTTGAGACAAATTGGTCTAGGCCCAGTCCATTCTTCCAGCACCTTAGCATGGATGCTGAAGACCCAATGCGTCGCCAGCATGCTGTGGCTACACCAAGAGTTGCCTTTCAGAGCCGCAGAGGATGACCTGAAGAGAATAGCACACACATGGCACTAAAGGATTCATGCCAGAGATTCCTCGGGAGGTCTACCCAGTCCAAAGAGGGACATTTTCTTAATGGGAATCCATGGGAAGAAGAAGAATGGGGTAGGGGGTTGTTCTAAGGCCCCAGGGGCTATCTCTGTCAATTAGATGTCTTTGAGGGTCATTTTATAAAATGTTAATAGCATGCAGGCGTGTGCCGTTGTGTCCCTTGCATACCTTTTTGAAGTTTTGCAAGGCTGAGTGCAGAAGTGAAGAGTAAAACCACCCCATATCACCTTTACTCTTCAGTTTTACTCTTCATCTTGTAAAAAAGTAAATGCCACTGCAAACTGCACTTTGCAGGCAGCATATAAAATTGGATTCTTATGGAGTCTGCCTGCTTCCAGCAGGTGCCAATTTGAGGCTGATTCCATTGCAATTTCTTTGTTTTATGCCCGCTTGAAAATCTCATGTAGGCTTAAAACTACTTACTTTCTAGACAGAGGAGGAAAGCATGGAAGAACTCTTAATTCCAATTCATGCCCCTTTTCCTCCTGGAAAGCAATGAAAATGGGGCAGAGATACATGAAAGTGTAAAAACCTTATGCCAGGGTTTTAGATCTACGTTTCCTGCCCTGCCTCCTACAAAATGACCTGAACCTTAATTGACAACTAGCTGATCACCCTGTACCAGCTAAACACAGAGATCATTGCTGAGCTACTCACCCTGATCCATGATGACATAGAGAGAAGGATAAACATCAGAACTTCCGTACCCCCACTGCTGAAGGTTGTGTCAGTCCTACATTTCTTAGCAACTGGCACCTACCAGCACACTGTGGGCAGGCTGCATGGCATGTCCCACCCCACATATTCACATGTACTTGTGCAGGTGCTGGAAGCACTCCTGTCCCATGCCTTTCCAGAACATCTCCTGGCCTACCACCACGGCAGAGGTCAATGTCATGAAGGCACATTTTTATGCAGCTGCCCACCTGCCCAACATAATTGCTTCTCTGGACTGCACCATGTTGCGTTGGTGACCCGCGCAGGCATCCAAAGTGGAATACTGCAACAGGAATCAGTATCACTCCATGAATATCCAGGTCAGCTGTGATGCTGACCTCATTACCTCACACTGCTGTGCCAGCTTCCCTGGTTCAACACACGATGCCATGGTCCTGCAGAACAGCATCCTGCCTGCATACATGGATAGGCACAGAAGGCAACAGAAATGGATATTGGGTGAGTACAAGTGCCATCACGCATACTGATCTCGCAGCACCAGTGAAATGATGTGAAGGGGGGCACGACTTAATAATGCATGCCCTGTCAAGGCCCTGTATATGTAGGACTTGCCCTCTCAGCTGACACATGACAGCCAACAACCCACAGGACTAGGAAATGCCTAACAATGCAGTAGTAAGTCACCAGCGCATATTGCCCCAACAGTTAAGCAATGCACACACACACACAAGACAACAGGAACCACAATGCAATAGAATACACTGCTATACATGGAATGTCACTGTGCAACACTACACAAAGACAATGCAACACTGGTAGAAAGTAATACCATGTGCTCTGGTAACCATGTATGTAAAGCCATAATGGAATGGACGCAGACACCACAAATCTGCACAAGTACAAGTAATCCCCCATTAGGGCACATGCATAATTGCAATGCACAGACCCAACACAAGCAACATGCAGACTTCCATGGCAATTAAAGGCCCTGAATTTGACAAGTATTGACCTTGAGCTCTGTGCATGCTGTAATGTGACAGTGCATATGTTTCCCCATATTGTATGACTCCACATTCAAGTACTGTGATGGTAAATCATGTTGTATGACATATCTTGAAAAGACTGTCCATCAACATGCCGTTAGACAAGGCAACATCCACAATGCACTGTGACTGACACCTATCACCTGTGCCCTTGCAGGTGACTCTGGATACCCCCAGGTACCATGGATGATGGCACCTGTGCATAATCCACGTACACCACAGGAGGTGCCCTACAACGAAGCACAAATCAGGACTAGGCTATGCATTGAGCGGACCTTTGGCTTGTTGAAGGGCCATTTTCTGTGTCTACACTAGTCTGGAGTGTCCCTGATGTACAGACCAGAGAAGCTTGGACAAATTATCCTTTCCTGTGCCATGCTGCACAACATTTGACCAGGCGAAATGTCCCTCTGTCCCCTGATAAGGACACGCCACCTGCCGGCGGTGACGAATCACTACCTTCAGGTATAGTGCTGCCACACAGTGAGCGAGAGGAGAGCAGGGATGGTTGTCTGGTTCGGCAAGAACTAATAGACAATTCTTTCTTATCACATTGATAATCACATTCTATACCCCTCTGTATATTAAAAACATACACACAATAAGGAATGTCCTAGCATTCCTTCAAGTGACCTAGAATGTAATAACCAAATGTTCAATAAAGCATCCCGAAACACCCTCCCCACGCATCTACCCCTCCCCAACACACCATTCCCAACACACCTTCCCCACCACCTCCCCTTTCCCCAACACACCATCTCCAACACAACCTCCCGACCACCACCTCTGTGACTATTTAAAAAATGTGCATTGAAATGTTACTTCCGTGCCCTCTTGCCTTGGCAGTCTGCTCAAGCACTGTTGGTGTCAGGTGGCGCAAGAAGCGGTGCCTTGGGGTGCTGGGAAGGATCCCTCCATGGGGGTGGCGGAAGGGGAGGGCTCAGACTCCTGGCCCTGGATGCACTACAGTGTCAACTGCGTGCATGAGTTGATGGGTTCACCAAAGGCTGACATGCCCTCAGTGTGTTCCCTCATATTCTGCCCTACTGTGGTGATGGCAGCGATGGTCTGGCAGAGGTACCAGGAATTTCTCCTTCATGATCCCTGGAGGCAGTCCCTAAAAGCCTGAAGATGCTGCGCCTGCTGGCCTGCCAGTTGTTCCAGAGATGCCTAGCAATGCTCCATGGAATAGATCCAGCCTCACCCTTCCAGTGTGGGCTGTGGCACTGGCTGTGGGCTCTGGGGAAGGATGGGGCTAAAACAAAGTGACAGGAAGCCTGTGTCTTCCTCCTCCTCCTACTCATCTGGTGAGCCATCACTCTCTGTGTGCACCCCTGACTGGCGCTGGCGAGGCCTGTGCCACACAGGTAATGAGGGGGTATCAGGAGGCTGATGAGTTGGTGCAGGAGTGAGGTTGGCACTCTTTGGAAAATTCACTGGGGCCGGCTAATCTGTGGCCATCCCAGCACCTGCCTCTGCATGTGCTGTGTCTCCTGTATTGTGGTGGACTACTGTGTCTTTGCTGCCTCCTTCCAGGTTTTGCTCGCGCTGCTCTCACATCCGGCCTGTGCAGCTATAGAGGTGGACGCACTGCCAGCAGGGGAGGTATCCTAGGCAGTGGAGAGGCTGGCCTCTTCAGCATCAGTGGACTGTGTACCTGTTGGGGGAATAATGGCATGCTGCCAGCCATCTTGCATACATGTTAGTGAGCTAGCAAGGCACTCATGAAACATGAGGCTTGTTCATACTACACACATTTTGTATGATTGGCATGGTTTGTTTCAGCCCAATGAGTATAGCTACTGCTAGGTGGGAGTAATGCACGCTGAGGGCGTACATGGCACATGCATGTGCACGTTGCCTGATGGCCTGCCAATGTTGCTTGTTGTTGTGGCAGAGCTGGTGGTTCTCTTGGCAACATGGACTGTCAGAGCATGCGTGGGTGCCTCTCTCAGTCCCATGGCTTCACATGCACATTTTCCCCACAGTGCATGTGCATTACTATGTTTTCACACCTTCCCTGGCACATGCATGTATTCACTGTTGCGTGGTACTGATTGTCATGTGGTTGCCCATTCCCCTGCCCATTGTGCTCATCTATGCTTGGGAATGTATGCTTTTGGCCAGTGCACTCATATGCAAGTGGGTACTGATAGATTTACCGCCATCCCTGTGACTTGATGCTCCTGCTCCCGCTCTACCAATCCCCTCAATCCCATCCATGTGGAGGATGGAGCTGGCCTTCTCCTCCCGCAGGGTCAGGATAAGGGGGTCAACAGTACTGCCTCCTGTGGCTGATGTTTCTTGCCGGTGTTTGGACAGGAGGCTGCGGATCCTGGCCTTCAGGTCATTCCACCACTTCCTGCAGTGTCCCATAGCATTGTGCCCACATCCACGACCTTGTCACAGATGCCTGACCATATTACTGCCTTCCTCCACCCTGATGTTTTGCGATGCCAAGAGCCATATAGCTCATCGGCATTGGCCACCACCTCATCAGTGTGGACCAGCAGCGAGGCCTCACTGAACCTCTGCTTCTTCAGGAGTAGATCGGGCACCTTCCCCTTGCCTTTCTCTTGGGACATGATTTCACTACCTTGTGGATCTGGATTACTACAGGAAGTGGAGGATTCGGAGTGGATTGAGTTTTTCAAAATAGCCATCGCTGTGCTTCCCGTTCTGACGATCACCCCATTTCCTCCAGCAGAATTATAGCCGATTGTAAGGCGGTAATGGTAATTCTGCCAATTCCGGGCAGAATGACCGTTGGCGCCTCAGTTTTGCCAGTAATTCCGCTGGTATGAAATTACCATTACCGTCAACGGTGTGTGCACGCTTCGGACAACTTATAATACAGCTGTACTTCTGACGCATGCCATGGCAGTAACGGAAATTACGCTTACTGCCGTATTACCGCCAAACTCATAATGAGGCCCATAATTTTGGGTAGATTAGGAGGTACTGTTGGCACTCTGTCATGAGTTCAGCCATGCGGATGTACAGCTAACTCCCTTTGTAGTAGATCTTCTTAATGACTATTTGATGGATGGTCTGGAATCTTCTGCTTTCAAGATAGGCTTGATTCTGCCATTCCTGAGAAGAGGGAGTTCGGCAGTGTCAGGCCCATTTAACCTAGTATGCGCTCCTGAATCCTATTCAATCAGCTATCAGGCTAAGCCATGAGGCGCAGTACATTCTGAATGACTATATCGTCAATGTGCTTGCTGCCCAGACATGGTGAAGCTTTCTTCCTGATTTAATTAGATCTCTCCACGAACTTCAACACAAAGTGGTCCTCATTACACGGTAGGCGTTAAGTTACGGTCATTACCGGCATGGCGCTAATAACGTGTGCGGGTTGGTACCTGCCCGCTAATAGGGTGGTATCACGAGTACGCGGGCACGAGCTTAGCGCCATGCCGGTAATGTCCATAGCGCCATACCGCGAAAGCCCCCGAAAAGTCCCTTAGCGGCATCCTGGAAAGATTTGTTAGCAATTCCGCCGTCCTACAAACCGGCATTTGCGGTGATCGCTAAAAGCAATGACCGCTATCAGCGGTCACCGCTAATGGCGGTGACCCTAAATAAGCGGAACCAGAAGTAGCGTCATCGCACAGGAACGGGAAATAGCACGGCGGCCATCTTTAAAAACACAATCCATTGCCATCCTCTGCCCCCAGGACCTGCATCTATACCAGAGCCTTACCAAATCCTTCAGAGACCCACTGACAATGCCCAAGGCAATAAAAAAAACAGCAGACCGGCAGCGTAAGGAGCGTTTCACTAATGAAGAGCTGACAATGCTCACGGACACGCTTGCTGCCAACGCAGAGGTGGTGTTCGCAAATGACATGCGGCGTGTCACCCTGATTAAAAAAAAGGAAATCTGGGCCGAGGTGGCCCATAAAGTCAGTGCGGTGGGCACCACCCCTGCACTGTGAAAGAATGCAGGAAGCGGTGGGACGATCTCCGCCTCCGTGTACGCAGCATCCTGGCTGCCAACCAGATCCTGGCCATGGCCACAGGAGGCGGTGGAGGATCGCCAATTAAACTTATGGAGTGGGAGGAGACCTGCGCGCGCACCATAGGGGTTGAATCCATCGAGGGAGTCGGCAATATGGAGTGTGGTGCGCCCACATCATCAGATGGAGGTGAGTGTCCACACCAAACACTGCACTGTAAAAGATGAGGTACCTCCCCACATGTGAGCCCTAAATCATCTCATGCATGTGGCCATCAAACATACATGCACACAACCCTGCCCATATGCAAATCACATCCCAACACACACACATGCATGTATCACCACAGACACGTGTCACCCAGACTCATGCATGAATGACCCACCCAACAGTGTTACAACCTGTATGCCCAAACATGAATTCCGAATGCATAGAACAGCATGAACAACAACATATGCATGAAGCACCTATACCAATCACCAATGCCATCCCCCTCTTTGCCTCTTTGTCCCCCACAGGCTCACAAAGTGAGAGCGATGAACAGGACACTGCGACGCAGGCTCCCCCTGCCAAGAAACAATCCAGGGCAAAGGAGTCAGGCAACATTCCCACCACGTCGAGGGGCACCGGGAAGAGTGCCCTCCCGCAGAGGTCAAAACCCACCAAGCCACCCACGCCACCAAGACGTGAACCCACGCCAGACCCAATTGCTACACCCACTGTAGTAATCCCCTCCATGCACGATCCACCTGCGGAAGGGACACTGTCTGCTGCCAATAGTTCTATTGGCGAGGCAGCAGCCACAGCACCAATGTCCGATGTGGAGGACACCTGTGACTTGTCCATACAAGAACACACACCCAGCCCCCCACAGTCAAAGGAACCGAGCCCACGCCCCGCATCGCATTCCAGCAGCCATGGCCAGTCTGGTGATGAAATAGTGGCAGGGTGCTGGAGTCCACCAGGGTCATCACCTGATGCTGGACCAATAGAACAAGGCGCGGCACCCACCCCACGAGCAAGACACAGTGCCCATGACATGGCCATCATCAGACAGCGGCAGGAGGACATCACTGCGCTGGTTGGCCTGCATGTGGATGAGGCGGCACGTTTGAGGGAGGAGTGCAGGGAGCATGCAAGGGACATCAGGCAGTCCATGGAAGCCAGCACCAACAGGCTATGTGATGAGATGTCACTTGTGAGGCAGGTCCTCACACGCATAGCTGACGCAATGGACAGACAGAACCCCCCCACCGGCCCCGAAACAACCGTGCACCTCCTCCACTGCCAGCTCAAGGCAGACCAGCCCCCGGCGCAGGTTATTGCGGGCTAGGCGGCGCACAACCCCTCAATCCCCCCCAACAGTGGCAGTGGGGATGGGAACTACGGGCAGCCAGTTGTTGCTGACACATTTACAGCTGGACAGCACTGTTATAGAAGCCATTCATGGGAGTGTTGTGGGGGAAGGGGAGTAAGGGTGTATTGGGAGTGTTGTGGGGGGAGGAGGGTAAGGGTGTATTGGGAGTGTTGTTGGGGGAGGAGGGTAAGGGTGTATTGGGAGTGTTGTGGGGGAAGGGGGGAAGGGTGTATTGGGAGTGTTGTGGGGGAGGGGGGTAAGGGTGTATTGGGAGTGTTGTGGGGGAAGGGGGGGAAGGGTGTTTTGGGAGTGTTGTGGGGGGAGGGGGGTAAGGGTGTTTGCGTAGGTGGGTCCATGCACTACTTTAACTATTAATACATTAAACACACTGGTGACAAGATAAATCACTGGAGTGGACATTATCATTGTGTATGTGTGCTTTATTGGTGGACAGGGCCCAGTGTGAACTTAACAACATAACCCAGTGGCCAAATACACACATCCATTCCACAGTGTTCAAACATGGTATTTAGAAATTTTGGTCGATCAGATGCTGGCGCACAGCACGTGCCTCCTGGGCATCGCCACCTGCATGACCTGCAGCCCCCTCTCCTCCATCCTCATACCCGTCATCATCCTTGGCAGGTGGTTGCAGTTCAATGTCAGGGGGCATTGGCACATTCCGTCTGAAACACATATTGTGCAGCATGACACATGCCATGGGGATCTTGGCCACCTTCTCATGCCCGTACAGGAATGCCCCGCCCGACCTGCTGAGGCACCAGAAGCGTGTCTTCAAAAGGCCAAAAGTTTACTCAATTACCACGCGGGTTTCGGGTATGTGCACGATTGTAGTCCTCTTCGTGCCTGTTCTGTGGGTTCCGTACAGGGGTAAGGAGCCACCTCTTCAGGGGATATCCAGCATCACCTGCATGGGTGCAACAATGGGTATGGGTAAGTGTTTACATCAAGTGGAACCTGTACATATCACACATACCAACATAGCATTGTGAATGACATCCACACATCCAAGCATGCATGGCAATCAGAGTAACTGCAATGTGGGAAGGTGAGGTTGTGCTTGCAAGTGGACATGCACCATGCATGCCTACGGCAGTCATTGCCATGTTCTTGGTGAGTTTAAGTCATTTGTGTTTCTTGGCCCTGGCAACGTTTGTACCACACTGCTAGTATACTGCCATTCCGTAGTTGATGTCCCCATGCTGTGAAATGGCAATTCAGTAGTGGTGTACGGGTGTGGCTTACTACAATGGCTACAGGAGATCCATTTGTATGCACTCAAGGGCGCAGATCATTTCTGATGTTGTTCAGCGCACAGTTCCTATGTGATTTTTGGATGCATGTGGCTGGTTTGTGTTATAGAGGGAATGGTATGTTGTGCAATGTGCATGTGGATGAAAATGGCATGTTTGGCGTAATGGATTAATTTCGTTGTTGTGCAACTTACTACTTGCATGTGGTTTTGTGTCAGGTCCATTGTGGGCTGCCTCGGTGGACAGTGGTGTGAATTACTATGTCCATTTTTCTCCTGACAACAGTTCCCACCCAGTTGGAGTATGCATTCCCCCCACCCCCACTCACACCCAGTTGGAGTATGCATCCCCCCCTCAAACCCAGTTGGAGTATGCATCCCCCCCCACTCACACCCAGTTGGAGTATGCATCTCCCCCCCCACTCACATCCAGTTGGCGTATGCATCCCCCCACTCACACCCAGTTGGAGTATGCATCTCCCCCCCACTCACACCCAGTTGGAGTATGCATCTCCCCCCCCACTCACACCCAGTTGGAGTATGCATCTCCCCACCCCACTCACACCCAGTTGGAGTATGCATCCCCCCCCACTCACACCCAGTTGGAGTATGCATCCCCCCCACTCACACCCAGTTGGAGTATGCATCTCCCCCCCACCCACTCACAATCTACATCACACTGCCATGTGCTTGCCCTGCTACTCACCAAGTAGCCACGAACGTTGTCTAGCATGTCGCTCCATGTAGCGTGGTATCATGGAGTTCCGCAGGACCATTGAATCATGGGTTGATCCGGGATATTGGGCACAACAATGTGTGATGATCTTGTTGGAGTCACATACCATTTGGACGTTGATGGAGTGGTACTGCTTTCTGTTTCGGTAGACTGCCTCATTGGCATGTGGGACCACCAGTTCTACATGGGTACAGTCGATGGCCCCAATGCAACTTGGGATGCCTGCAGTGAATAAAAGCCAACTTTGGTGTTGGAGATCTCCTGGGAAGTCCGTGGCAGGGATATGTGTTCACTTGTGTGCTTCAGGAGGGCATCGAGCACCTGGTTCAGCGTGCGTGAGAATACTGGTTGTGATATGCCATGCATCTGACCTACCGTATGCTGGTAGGTGTCTGTGGCCAAGAAGTGGAGCACAGTTACCACCTTCAGTAGAGGGGGGATGGCAGTACGGATGTCAATGAGACTCGCAATGTCGTTGTATATCATGTCTACAATGGTGGTGATGGTATCCCGGTCCAGACGGTACAGGGTGTGTATCTGCTAAGAGGTTAGGTTGAATGGACTGGCTCTAATCCTTGGGATTGGTGGCTGCCTCTGTGGTATCACCAGGTGCACTGGTGGGGCTTGCTGGGCCTGTCTCGCCCTCCCCCTCCTCCTCCTCCTCCTGCGTCTCCTCTGTGCTGCCTGTTGGTGTTGGTGCTGCAATGCAATCATGTCCTCCAGGCCATGTAATGCTGCTAGTATTGCAATCATCTTGGTGTGGGAATGGGTGTGGGAAGGGGTGTGGTGTGCTCATTTTGTGCTGCCCCAGTCTCCATTGCCTCCACCTGTGCTGATTGTGGCCACCTGTGGTACTTTGGAGCACTGCACATGTCCCTTAACGGGTGGTTTGCGATGCCGGTATTTCCGCCTTGCCGGTATGGCCTTTTTGGGCCTAGCCCATGCCGCTATTAGCATGTCCACTTGCCTTGTGATGGACTACTATTTCTGCTATGCCGTTAATGCCGTCATGGGGGTCGCACGCCCGCGAGCTTGCCGCTATTAGTGTCACCGTTCTTAGCGGTGCCGCTAATGGCGGATAGACAGGTCGTAATTGGCAGGAACTGTTAGCGATACCGGTAATCCTTTACCGGCATCGCTTTTCCTTTACCGCCATCCGTGCAATGAGGCCCAGTGTGAATTTTAAAAGGGTTTGTTTAGGATTCTTACATTTGGTATTTTTCCAGGTATTAGCAAATCATTAAATTAAATATGCGGAGGTACAAGTCAAGAAAGAACAAAGAGTTTGAACAGCGGTAGAACCCCCTTCTACACCCAAGCATTAGGTCCTACATATTTTTAATACACTAGAAAAGACCACTGGCTGCTTAAAGAATTCTTCTGTATTAGGAAATTCAACCATATTTCTCTAATCTTACTGTCAGAATTATATGCTATTGGTAAAACTTTTCAAATTACTCTTCCAACACATCATATCATGCCATTCACTAAACATGTCTGAACCAATGTGTTTCCAGTGTCTGGGCATGACCCTTCTGGCAATGGCCAGGGTAATCAACCTCCATTTTCTTTCGGTGCCCTGCATGTATTTTGATGAACGGTGTGATCTCAGCAAAGCAAGCCTTGGTGAAAAGTGAAACTTATTTCACAGGGCTGCATCCATAGAAATAAACACTGGAGACCAAAAAATCCAAATCTTTGGAGAGTTCCCACAACATATGCAAGTAGGTGCCTACCCTCACGCAATCCCACAGCACAAGGGAGAATGTGAAGCGTTTTGCTGTGAAGTAGAGAGGGTTTCCAACATATACCATATAACATTCAATAGGATATTCATTGATTTTGTGTTTGTTTCACTAGAGTGTCTTCCCATTCCACAAAGCACCCGTGCCTTGATTCCTGGTACAGAGTGCAGCGAAAAGACTTCTCTCATTGGGTACAAAGTTGTCATCTGTTGGTTGTATAGTAGACACGCTTATAAGATACAATATTGTGTTCCACCATATTGCGTATGTACCTATTAAACATAGAGACTGCTTGGTCAGGGTTCTGTAAGTCTATCAGCCCATACTGAACAAGTCAGGATTGCCTATCTGGCATGTTGTCTTGAGTGCTTTGACAGAAAGTTAGTGTCCTTTCTGTGCATTCTGGCCCACCAATAGCAGCCTATGCTCTGCCCAGGACTTACAAAAAAGAGCTTCATATCTCCCTGAAAAAGTTCATTATGCCTATGGTTTCATCGAGTGGCAGTGCTGGAGACAGATTTAGCTTCTTCTGCATGTGTTCCCAGATCTCCCTGGACTGGTAGACGACTGGGTTGCCATGCGGCTTGGGGTCTGTGTAGGGGTAGGACTGCCCCTGCCAGAGTGGACTGATGAAAGGGGCAAGAAGGCTTATCTGAAACCTGAGACAAAATGGTGTATTTGACCCCAAGATCATCATCGTGGCCAGCTGTGGTAACCATGTTGTCACATACATAGATAAAGATTTGGCAGTTATAGACCACCCCTTGAGTGATCTGTATACCGGGTTTGAGATTTAATACGAGGGCATCCCTGTCACAAAAAAAACCTTCCAGCACCCGAAAATAGCAGGTGTTTACATTCTTAGTATTCAGCTGAGTAGGTAGTTCACCTGTTGGCTGATAACCATTTTGCAGAGGGAAACCTTGCGCATGAATGACATCATACGTTTACACCATCTCTGGAAATGTAACTCTGTGTGATCCTAAAGTTTACTGTAATTTGTGATACCTTTTTCTTTCAAGTTATTTCTTAAATCCATTGCTAGATATTGCAGGCAGATTGTGAAGGAGAGACCTAGGTTTCTAGCTGAATCCTCTTCCAGGTTCCTCCCTATATGAGTCATGATCTCTGCATTATGCCGATTTATCTTATACCCAGATATTGCTCCATATTACTCTTTTATTCTGAAAATCATTGATAGGTACTCTGGTTCTGATAGGGTGAACAGAAAATCATCTACATATAACATAACCTTACTATGCTCATTCCCGAGGCATATCTCCCAACCCTCTTAAGAGCCTATTATCTTTACTTTAATTTAATTTTCAACAAGATTACAATAGGAATAATGTGTAACACATGACAAAGTATCTGCCAGCTACAATTCTGAGTGCAAAAACAAGGAAATTAAGCCATAATGGTTGCGATCGAAATCATGTCCAAGATATGTCTTTGCTCTCCTCAACAGTTACATCAATGCTTCTTAAATGATATGCATTATTGCAAGAAACACGGCTTTATATAGTGAGATAACTATAGGTTACAGGTCCAGATCCCATCATAGTAATTCAAATGAATTGAATAATTGGAGTTTATGATATATGCCAATGATTCCAGGGCAACGGAAAATAAGAGTGGATCAAGTGGGCACCCTTGCCTTGTTCCCCTAATTCAGTGAAATGACAGACTTCAGAAGGCCTATCATTGTGCATGCACGTGGGGAATCACTGGCGCAAGTATGGCCACTCCACTTGATCAAACACATTCTCGGAATTGATAGAGACCAGCTTCGGGGATCCTACGTGCATCCTGCCTTCATGCGTTATGTGCATTACTCATCTCATGTGCTTTTGAATGCCATAATGAATACCGTAATGAGAGGTTTTAGACCTGTGGTGAGAAATTAAATTGGGTGATATTGTCTATGCAACGTTTGGTCTTTCCCAGATTTCGGTATTGGTGTTTTGTGGGTCGGTCTCATTGATTCAGGAATGGATCCCAAAGAGAGAATATGGATATACTGGTCAAGTTTGGTTTCAGTGTCTTCATGCATTGTTTGTACAATTCAGACTGTAAGACATCTGTGGCTGGTGCTTGGTTATCCTTAGAACAATTGATTGCCTCCTTTGCTCCCAGTTCTGCAATTAGTCTTACCATAGCATGTGCACTGTTGTTTGATAATTTTGGTATGTCCAGAAAACCAAAGTACACCTCATGCTATGTCTCTTATGTATCAATTGCAGAGCATAGATTGAGTTGTAAAATGATGCACATCTATTGAGGATTGCTTGATGTTTAGTGATAACATAACCTGGTGGAGTGGGAAGCCTATAGATTTGTCTGGATATTTGTCACTGTTTAATTACATGCACTAATGACCTTCCTGTTTCATTGCCTTGCTCATAAAAATGGCACCTGTCTTTTTCTGTGCCAGTAAATAGTCTGGTTTGCTTATTGTTGGCTTAATTGCATTTGGTCTTGTTCAGTCATTTTACAGTATTTGGATCAGATGCTGCAAATGGGGAGCTTGAGTGTTTTTATGAAATTTTGTAAGAGATACTTTTGGCGCTTTTCCCTTTTCTTGAGGAAATCCCCCTCCCACAGGGCCACCCACTTACAACCGCTTTAGCCTTACCGCAGACTACTTTCTGCCACACCTCCCCATTCCCATTTAGGTCAAATAATCTCAGAAGATGCCCGTTAACACTGCCTGGTTGAGGGGGATCTTAAAAGGTGAAGGGTTGTGCCACCACTTGCAATGAGGTCTTAGAATATCTTCCACGGCATATGTCAAAAACACAGGAGCATGGTCTGGCATGCACGAACAAGAGTCAAGCCAGCACCTGCATGCCCAACTCCCCAGATGCCCAGAACGACCTTCTTTGAGCATCATTTTGGGCGAGTTCTTTTAACCAAACATGACCAGTAAAGGATTTGACACTTCTTCTTCATTTCCAGCTTTCAATGTTCTGCATCAGACAGGATAGATTCTTGAAGAAGGACCAGGTCTTCTCATCTTCTCCAGTTTTACATAGATTTGTTGGTATTTTCATTTTTCTTGACGGGATTGTTGATCCCATTGACATTCCAACTCAGCGTCAACAATGTTTGATAAGCCATAGGGAAGATATTGATTCTTGCTGGGGATTTTCAGACTTGTTCATCCATACAGGAGTGGGTAATCTAGATGGAGTTCTAAATCAGTAGTCAGACGTGGCAGACACCGGGTGAGGTAAGCCGTCTTTACAACCCCAAAGATAAAAGGGTGTCAAGGTCTCAGAGAGTCTTCTATCCTCATGTCAACTGAATGTAAGGAGAAGTCATGGCATGCCCCAGGCTATGGCCATGTGCACACGTTCTTAGGAGGAGGTAATACGAATCCCAAAGAACATAAGGAACATGGAAAATCTCATGCATTACCCGATGACCTGTCAAAAACTGGGAAGCTCTCTCCCTCAGGCAAGCCACTTGGTAGGCCTCAGCCTGGGTGCTCCAGAGGTTCGCTGTGCGTGCAGGGGCGTGCAGGGGAAATCTTGAACTGTTCCTTCCTGTTAAGTGCTTAACTCAAACTATCTACGCTTACTTTGAAAAAAATTTGTCAAAAGTAAATTCCCAAAACCCTGGTCCATCATTCTTGAAGGAAAATGATCCCTTGCGCATAACCATTCCACCTTGATCCCTGTAACAAAATCTTTCCTTCATCTCTAGCCACCTTACACTATTCAATCAATCAACTGCCTACAAACACAGCTTACCAACTGAGAAGCCTCCATCACTCACCATGTTAGCGCTATCACCCCCAAAGCACACTAACCAGAGGATGACTAGAGACTTGCACAATGGATTCTTAACTATCCATCCACCTTGGGCTTCCCCTTCTGGTGAAACACATACTCAAGGCTCTCTCAGCTAATATCATCCTAGAAGCACCCTGGCACTCAAGGCTCTTGTACTTGCGGCTTGCAAGCATCTACACCACAGGAATTTCATCTGCCTCTCCATTTTTTCCATTAACAACCCCCTCCCTCTTTTCTTTCAGAAACGCACTGTACAACACCCCTTTAATTACTAACTTATAAATCCCCAAACAGTCACGCTTACCTTGCGAACTAGGTGAAGACTTATATTCCGGGATGTGTCCTTTGTTCAGCACAAGCTAATTTACTCATCACCCCACTTCAAACGGAAATTATTTGGCAGAGGAGGATTTGGCTTTCAAGGTCTTGCTCTATGGAATAATCTGTCGTCAGCCCTAAGGGACTTCTCCCGATGTGTTATCTTTCCACTCAGGCCTCAAACAGTGATTGATCTCCAATGTGATCTTTGCTTCTGGTGATCTCTACGGCTCTTCCTATTTCGACAGCTCGATCTGATTAAATCAGAAGAAGGTGACTCATAAATATACTTTCTCATTCATTTGCTGCCGATTTCTACACAGTGAGTGTTATTTTAGACTGCTGCTCACTGGGGACTACACTACATCTCTTTTCCACCTTCTTTCTCACTTGCGCACCTCATCACCTTACTTCTTCTTTATTTCTTCATTGCGAGCGCCTGATCCTGGGTCACCTGAATTTCCTGTTTCCCCTGCCCACCCCCTGTGCCTCCCCCCTGCATCGTGATTGGGGTCCTTGGCCTGCTTTGTTCTCTGAGAGACTAGCCCTCCTTTAACGTTGCCGCAGCCACTTTGCTGCTGTTTTCTACATGGTGAATGTTACTGGAGACTCCTGCTCATTGGGGTCTAGGCTACAACTGTTTTCCACCTTCTTTCTCACTTGCACACTATTTCTTCTTTATTTCTTCAATCCGAGCCAGCTCCTGGGCCGCCTGCATTTCCTGGTTCCCCTGCCCACCCCCTGTGCCTCCCTCCTGCATCGTGATTGGGCCCTTGGCACCTCTTAGGACCTCCTCCCAGGGCAGCCCACTGCCCGTTGCAGCCCCCTTGGCAAAAGGCCCCGAGGCAAAGAGAAGGTCCAGCAGTAGAAGCTCCAGACTGTGCTTGCCTGTGTTTGCTGTGGGAGCATACAGCACAGTCATCAACCAGCAGCAACTGACAAGGTAAGAAAGGTGTGGGCATTGGGATCAGCCATTAATGGTCCTCTCTTCCTACTCCTATTATCTAATTTGTAGTCTACTGCACGTCGCAGTTGTATCTTATCTATATCTGGCACTAGGTGCATTGTGCAGTTAGCCATATTGGGCTTTTCCCCCTCTTTCTAGGAGAGTAAAATATGTATGTTTTTACATTGCTATTGTGTTTTGAAAATCAGGCTTTTTCCCTCTTTGTAGGAAAGTCGAATCTGGGTGTTTTACATTGCTATTGTCTTTTCAAAATTAGGCTCTTCCTTTCCCTCTATCCAGAATACTCGCTTCTAGGTGTCTTGCTTTTCTGCTGTAGGTATATCCTAGGTTTCTCCCTTGATTCTAGATTGCTGCATGGCTGTGTGTTAAATTGGGCTTCATGCACTGCAGTCTCTCCCTCTCTGCCTCTCCCCCGTCCCCTCTTTCTCTCTGCACTCTCCCTCCATGGTGCTTTCAATCTCCCCTATCTTCCTGCTACTCTCTCAACCTATCATATCTCTCTTTCGAAGTCTGGAAAGAAAGAGTTCAAGAAGGATCTCCTGGTCTCCAATCCAGGCCTACCCATCACTGACACATATGTCAAAGCTTCTTCTGGGAAGATTGTCACTGACATCCTCTTTGTCGTTCTCTCATCTGACCTTTGGATTCCCCATATGGTCTGAGTGCTTTCCCCTTTCTCTTCCTCTCCCATTAATTGTGGCGCCCGTTGAGATGTACTCTTGACATACTTTCTTTCATCTAAGGGCATTTTTAATGTCTACATACATGGCACCATCATGGTCCAGGGCTCTCAGCCCCACTTCCTCCTTATTGATAGGCTCCTTCCATCCCTCATCAACCTTCTCCCTTCTCCTGCCACTCCTCCTTCTGCTTCACCTCTGGCCCCTATGCCACCTCCGACGGGTGTACCACATTCCTGTACCCCTCTTTGGAAGACCTTCAAAAGTGTCAACCAGCTGCAGCTAGCCAACCTCATCTCTGGCACTGTCATCAAACACTCCTCTGACATTTGCCACCTCCTTGAAGATCTCAACCTCAACATCCTTGCTCTCACTGAGACATGGTGAATGGCCAGCTCTGTCACAAATTTTGACACTCTCCTCCCAGATGGATACAAGATCCTCTCTAAGCCCATGCCTAACTGGTCCGGGGGCAGAGTGGCACTGATCTTCCCTGAATAGGTCCCTGCTACTATCATACCCACTAAGTCCTACTCCTCCTTCAAATGCTTCTTCTGCAGGCTTGCTGTCTCTCCTATTCTCTCGCTGACTCTGGCCACCATCTACAGGCCTCCTGGCCCGATCTCCCTCTTCCGCTTAGAGTGGTATAACCTCACCTCTTCTCTCCTGACCTCCACCTCCAAGCTTCTCCTCCTCTGAGACTTCAATATTCACCTTGACTCCCCTCATGTGTCCTATGGACTCTTCCACAAATTCTGTGACACTCTTTCCCTCTCCATTCTTCCTTCTGGTCGGACGCACTCAGCCGGACACACCTTGGATGCTCCCATCTATGTTGACAACCCCACCTCCATCGCTCTCACTACTCCTCTCTCCTGGTCTGATCATGATCTCCTTTCTTCTCACTTCGACCTCCTGGGTTCCCCGGGTAAGCCCCCGCCTGCACCGCGAGTCTCCTTCTCCATCACTTGACCTATGAAGCGAGTGTCATTGATGCTTTTGCTGCCACCTTCATTCCTCCCCCAACTCCTTTCTTTGACTCTCACTCTGAGACAGTCCTTACTAACCTTCAACTTTCCATCTCCAACACTCTCGACATCCTTGCCCCTGACATGAGGATCCGCATGAATCCTGCCTCCAAGTGCAAAACCTGGTATGACTCCAACATGGCCTCCCTGAAACGCAAGTGCAGAGCTGCTGAGAGGAAGTTGCAGGCTTTGAGTACATCCTCTGACGAACTGGCCTGCCGCCTGCTCCAAAGGCAATACAGACTCGTCATCTGCATGAAGAAGAGGGACTATATCCAGACCTGCATCTCTGGGGCCACTAACAACACGGCTGAACTATTGAAAATCTTCAAGGGTCTAGCTAATCCTACTGCAGTCTCCATCTCTCCTCTTCCTTCCCTGGCTCTCTGTACTGCACTGGCCTCTCACTTAATCACTAAATACCAGGACATCCTGTCTTCACTCTATGCTACACCACTCCCTTCTGCTCTCAAGCTTCCCATGGACACCATCCCTGCTTCCCTTCTACTCTCATCTTTCTCTCCGTACTAGACAAGTCAGCTCTATGAAAGTCTCGTCCAAACAGGTGCTACCCGGCTTCTCTAGAACTATCAAGGAAAACATTGTCTTCCTTGCTCCAGCCTTGGCTAATTTCTGCAATCACTTATTTGCCACTGAATCCTTCCCCTCACTCCTCAAGCACTCCCGTGTGCACCCTCTCATCAAAACACCTTCTGCCGACCCTTCCTGTCCAGATAACTACCACCCTATATCCATTACCCCCTTCGTGGGCAAACTCTTGGTGAAGCTGTCCATCTCCCATCTTATCCAAAACACTGAATCTGTTGGTTGTCTCCACGACCACCAGTCTGGCTTCCGAGCAGCCAGAGGCATGGAAACTGCACTCCTGCACACCCGTGAAGACTTGCTCTCTAATCTCGATACCAACTCTCCCTTCGCTTTCATTCTTCCTGACCTTTTCTCTGCCTTTGATACGGTCAATCATGTCACCCTTATAAATCTGCTCAGTGATACCCATGGCATCACGGACCTGGTTCTGGAATTCTTGACCTCCTTCCTCTCTGATTGACCCTCCCAGTTTCAATTGGGCCCTTTTCTCGCCTCCATCTTACTCTCCACCTGCAGTGTCCCTCAGGGCTCTATCCTCGCGCCTTGGCTTTTCAACATCTACCTGGTCCCCCAGCCCATTTTATCTCCTCCTTCTCTCCTAATTTCCCGTCTGATGCGGACAACACGCAGCTTCCCTTAACGCTTCCCTCGTCTGCCTCCTCCTCTCTTATTCCTGACTCCCTGTCTGCTATTTAGGCAGGATGCACTGCAAACGATCCCTGCCTTAATGCCAGTAAGACAGAGATCCTTCTCATTCAGACCCCTGCTCCCTCCTTCCCTCCCACACTCTGGTAGGACTTCAATGGGCCCCCTACCCTCACCCTCCTGTGAGGCAAAAAACCTTGGTGTCATCTTCTACTCCTCTCTCTCCTCTCCTCACATCACCGACCTTACCAAGAAGACCCACTGTCAGCTGCACCTCCTCAGAGGCAGTCTCCCTTTCCTCGCCTTCCCCCAGAAATGCAATGTCTCCAGAGCTCTGGTCATTTCCAGGCTGGACATCAGGGGGATTTCAGGATATTACAGGAAAAAAACGGTTAATGTTTCATAATACTTTAAACTAGCTGTACCTTTCACATCACTATGCAAACTATGGTTATGATGTCACTGTAATGTGATATACATTTCACACAAGAATGGATCACCATATGTATTGTTAATATCAGTGTGTATAGGCCCATATTACAAAATGACTGTGAATGTAAGCAGACATCCAAGGTCAAATGACAATGATGTGTTATTATATAGCACTTACGCTTAAGTGCTTTATATAGGGCAAATATAATCTATATGTAGCTTCTGTCAGGAATTGGACCAACGAGAAACGTTGCAGCATCTGGTAGTGGAGTGTACGAATGTATTAGATAAACGCATGCAGAGGCGTTGCTGGGGGGGAGGGCTGAGGGGGCTATAGCCCCTGGTCTTTTGGTTGTAGCCCCGGATAGAATCTCAGGAGCTACAGCCAAAAGGCTAGCTAGCCCCCAGTCTCAACAATTCCAACATTAGCGTAGCCCCGGGTCTTTTCCAGACCTAGCAACACCCCTGAACGCATGTATTAGTTTAAACGATTGAATAATGGATCCACCATCGTGTCTGCGGACGAATTATGGAAGCACATTTTTTGCACTGAACTAATAACCCTTAGAATAGCAACTATTCCATTTTTAGAGTCCCTTAAACTGACAGAGTCGGAACACATTTTACAGTCAGCACATGTTATGTCAAATATTTTGTATCATAGACGCAGAAGTATACAAACCAAAATATGAATACGAACTAAAAGAAAGAGTCAAATGTAGATGTTTGGCTGGTTTGTTTTAAATGCATGTTAGCTCACATTTTAGAGGAGTTTTGGATCCCCCTGCGACGTCGATGTTGAACACTAACTTTTTATTTTAAATTTTAAATACATCTTGACGAAAACATTTTTTAAAGTCGCACTGTTTTCTAAATGTTGTATTTTATGTATTTATATGTGAGTAGGTATTACATTTAATTTATTAAATGAAATATAATGTATTGAATGAATGTATTAGTAATTAAATTAAATTAATTTCGGTATAATGTTAAAATTGGAAGGTTGAAATGAATTTAGCCAAAACAAGAATAACAAAAATAGAACAAATATACATACAATATCAACCAACCTGTGTTGGTACTCATTTAGCAACCTCAGAAGGTTGAAAGGCTGAGTTGGCTTTGCCGGGATTCAAACCTGCAACCTGCAGATTACACACACATCGTAGCAGCTAGCACTCAACCCACTGAGATATCTTACTGGCTTTAGCTATCTTACCTAGTATGGTAAAATTAGCAATGACATGTCTGAATGTTCTCAAAGTCAGAAAGCAAAGTACACTGTGTAGTGGATACCATTAAGCTGATATTTAACAGCAGGCCAGTACAGCTGCAGGTCTTGTGCAAAGTTGCCCACATGTCCAGCCTGTGTGGATCTACTTTTACAGGCTTCAGAGGTTGGGCAAATACATACTATTTGGAGGGTTCATAAGTGTGAATTAAAGAATTTAGATTAGCGCAGGGAAAGCAGCGCACTTACAAATGCCATATCATATCATATCATACACGACATCCCGTACTCCGGGCAGCATGCCATGGCGATAGGAATGATAGACACATTAAAACAAAGCATTAATTGTGGCACAATTTATGTGCTATGGTCAAACATTTCTACACTGTACCCAAGATTGTAGGGACAGGTATTTTGTCAAGTGACCGAGATGGATTGTACTGTGATGATCGTAACAGAGACAACGGCAGAAATAAATATGTTATAACGGCAACTTGCGAAAAGCAAAATACATAGTCCGAAATGGATGTTTATTCTACTGTAAGTGCTTTTTGAAAGTTTTGATCTGCATTGTGAGTTTGAGGTGTTTAAGAACAGACTAAATCAGTGACTCACCCCCTGAAGTGTGGCTGAAATAAATCTTTAATGAGTCTAGCAGCTTAAATTTAAAAAGGGGGGCGGTTGTATCAGGGGAGACCTAATGGGTCGCAGGTCTGACCCCTGGTGATTCCCAAATGATGCCCCTGCTCTCTCCTCTGGCTCTATCTCTGTCTCTCTCTGTCTCACTCTATGTATCTGTCACTTTCTATATGGGTGTCTCATTGTCAGCTGTTGTTCACTAGGTCCACCCAACCTGTTGCTGACAGCTGCTCAACTCATACAAAAAAATAGATACCCTGTTGGAGTAGACTGGATTGTTTTTGCAACAGCAGATATAAAAAAAAGAACAGGAAATTATTTAGTCGTGCTAAAGTTGTAAACTGGCACTTTTTAAAATGTTACAATGTTTATTTTGAATGATCGACTCCATTGTAAATTGTAGTCAACTTAAGACGGATACACTTGCCTTAATAAGCAATGAACCTTATCAAAACCTAGAATAATCATAGAAATTATGTTTTGATAGGTTGTCAATCCAAGATGGGCAGTCTAGTACACTTCTATTGTACACTTTTGAAATACCCTTATAAGAAAGGGGAAGGGGAGAAATAGCACTGGTTAGGATTCTAGCCAGCTTTGCATAAAAACCCTAAGATGTTCTGCAGATATTTACACTTGACAAATATATCATTGAGAAAAGGTTGTTTGCTTGAATCCCTAACTACATAATGCACACTGGGTTTGGTACTCATTTAAATTTTCACAACACTCACTCCAACATATATTTTTGTAATAAAAGACTTATAATCACATAATCTGAATCTACCTACAGTGTAATGATTACCATAGAAAGAATTCTTTTAACTAGCTGTTCCTGGCGTAAGATACGCCGTTCTGGCATATCTTAAAGATCAATATCGGACAGTAAATCATAGGGTCACTTTTGTTCCCCCTTCTTAAATATCAGAATTACCACTGATCACTTCTAGGAAGTGGGCGTAGGTCCCTGTGACTTATTAATGGTCATTGAAAAGGCCAAAAGTATCAGACCGAATGAGAGGTGTGCGCGGTATAAGACCAGCATCCAAGTTCCATCGATCACACAGGCCTCTATGATGTGTCTTTGTATATGTGTAATTGTCAACCTTGTTTCATTGCAGATTCCCCATGATGGCATAAGATTGCATAGTAGCATAATTACAGACCCTACTTTCAGTTTTAGCTTGTGAGGAGGCATTCGTCCTACAGCGTTTCGCTCTTTGGAGACTGAAACTTTGAGCTGGTAATTAACTGTTCATTAACACTGCAACAGCCCTGCTATTTGTGAAGAGAAGTGGGGGTGGACAGAAGTAATCTATCCAAATTAAAAGTGGTGGGTAGGGCTCACACGCTCACGTGCTCACTATAGTCCGTGATCAATAATGAGAATACTATCTAATGGACATTTCCATTAATACAAGAGCTAATAAATGGACAGAAGTAACTTGCAATAATTCCGAATGTTTGCGATAGTGGAAGGTGAAGGTGACCACATGGGAGCGTGCTCATTTGTTTTGTTGAAATGATAGCTGTTGTACAAGTGGGTGTACTTTGCCATTACGACAGCAGAGGGCAACCTAACACTGATAATTTGCATCAGCTGTAACACTGATAAATTGCATGTGTATGTTGAAATGATTGCTGTTGTTGAAGTGGGTGCACTTTGCCATTTGGTTAGCAGAGGCCAACCTAACACTTTTAATTTGCATTGGCTGAGTATGCAAACAAACCTAAGCATTTTTTTTCAATAGATAGATGGGCTAAAGTGCTCCAGTTACAATCATGTTTCTCCATAGAAAACACAAAAATTTCCCTTTTGAATGAAAAAGTTGTCCCTAGGTTGCAATGGTGTGCCGCTTAAAATGGAAGATAGAATTTCAAAGTAAATTTTAGTTAGTTAGTTTTAGTTAGTTAGTTTATAGTACAATTTGCTTTTAGAACATTATTTATCTTGCGGATGTTGTTAACAAAGGAAAGAAACCTTCTACTTCAGCTGGACCCTTCAGCTAAAGTGAGATGTTATGATTTAAAAGAAAAACATACATGATAAAAATAGGGCCACGCACCAGTTTGGTATATTGATTATTCTTTATTGAGTGATGCAAGAAGAAACAAGTCGTGGGTAGAGAGACCCTCAGTAGTCAGTGCTCTTTCTTCCCCTGCTGACTCCAACTGTCTTTGGAATCTATCGCTCCCTCAGTTCACATCAAAACACTTGTTCCCCACAGAATGTACAGTTAAGATTCTATTGTGGGTATTTCTCTCATAGAATGTCCACTGAATCATGATATACAACA
Organism: Ambystoma mexicanum; assembly: GCF_040938575.1. Lineage (NCBI taxonomy): Eukaryota > Metazoa > Chordata > Amphibia > Caudata > Ambystomatidae > Ambystoma > Ambystoma mexicanum. The sequence continues at coordinate 437,997,469 of NC_090937.1, forward strand.
CACACACCTCCTTACACACCTAGACCACCCAATGCATTTAGCCACCATGTTCATGATTTTCTTACTCTTTAGAACCCTACCCTTGTTCCACATTTTCCCATTATCTATGACAGCAGCATCTTCCAAAACGCTCTCCACCCTCTGCTGCCCCCAAAACCTGCTCTGACCCTTTGGGACCAACCCTGGCTTTTTCACTCGAACTAGCGTCCCTTCTTGGCAAACCTCCTCTTTCACATTTGTTAATCTATCATGCCAGGTCTTCATCCTCTACCCTTATCCTTTACTCTTCCTCTCAAGCTCTTTTCATACCACTCTACAAAACTATTTCCTTCTCTGCAGCACTTCTAATGGGATCAACCGATGGTTGCACGGGGTTCCAACGTGTATGCACACACCCTTTTCTCCAATACTTCTTCCCAATTTTTACCTGCACCACTGGTCATCCTCACAGTTTGCATCAGGATGCACTTGATCCTCTCAGCCACCCCATTGATCTCGGATGTTACAGAGATGTTTTGTGGTGATCAACACCCATACCTTCCAGGAAAACATCAACCACTTTCACCCTATTATCCATCAACAGTTTCCTCAGAAAGCCTTCCCTCTAAAAGACCTTACTGAGAAAACCTACCACCACTTTGGAATTTGCTTCTTATACCACTTTCACTTCTGCCCACTTTGAGGACAGCTCCATCATCACTAACATATACTTTCTCCTTCCCCTCTCCCCTCCAAAGGACAACTGGGCAATTCCAGTGGCCAGAGCCGCTGGGTATGATTCCTTAGCATTTTGTCATCTTCCCCTCACTGCTCAGACTCTTTCAACATCTCCTCCACTTCAGTAGCCTCACCCACTAATAGTCACTCCTCAGTCTCCCTTTCATCTTGGTCATGCCAAGGTAACCTTCATGAGCCGAGCACTTCAACTTAGCACAAAACATCTGCCTCAACACTAATCTTCTCTATAACCCTGTGAAATTGACTTCGATCCTCACTACCATTTCTCCCTCTCCATACTCATTTCAACTACTTTTCTCAGTTCATCATTCTTCTGCTTGCTGCTGTCCACTCATCAATACCCACTGCTTCGCCAAACACCCGAAACACCTGTTCCGGAGCTCATCTTCCTCTCCTTCATCCACCACCTCTTGCTTCTGGTTATTAGCCCTGGACAAGATATGGGCTATCGCATTCTCTTTCCTATGCAGATGTTCAAAAGAGAGTGTAGTGAGGAGAGGGGTGTATGTACAAGGGGACGAGTACCAAAGGCATGAGAGTGACCTTGAGCAGGAGGTTATGGAGTATGGATAGCAGGAGACCGACAAGGAGGTGAGAGGATTGCAAACAAAATGTTGTAAAGTATTAGCAAAAGAAGGGGAGTAAGGTGTCGTCAGTGCAGGATCGCCTTGGGTCAAAGATAGAAAGGAAAGGGAGATGGAAGTTTGAGCGGTGCAGGTCAAGAGACTACCATCTTGGCCAAGTTGGACAAAGGACACTCCTCAAGAAAAGAATTTGTGTTTTGGAGTACATCATGCGGTTGGAGCAAGAGACGGTGGGGACAAAGTGGGGGCTTGATGGTCCAGGGGACAATAGGCGGCAGTGGGAGGGGAGTGTGGAAAACATTAAGGAGTTCTCCTGATGGGGAATTGGATTTAATGAATGTGGAAAGGGGAAACAGGCAATGGAAAGGAATTGGAAGATAGCCTATGGAACATGATAGGGTTTGCAAATGGGATACAGCTGGGGAATGTGCGGGTGGTCACCTGAGAGCAGTCAAAAAGACAGAGTTGAAATGAGGGCATGGCTGGAAGCCCAAGTAAATAGAGAACAAAGGGGAATGGGTTCCTTGAAAGGACACGGTAAGTCAGGCCAATCCCACAAATGTCACTAGACAATACAGATGGCCCATTCAAGGTGTGGACCTGGGATGTTGGGCAAATTGGACCAAGCAGGGAGGTACGACAATAATGCAGCTGGGCGACACAGAATGAGACCGAAGAATGGTTACATAGAAAAAGGGGATCAGGGAGTAGAATGGAGAAGAGAAGGATATGGTTCAATCAAAGAGACTGGTGGAGTACATGGGATGCATTTCAGAAAGATGAAGGGAAGAAAGGAGTTTTTGGAAAGCTGAGCAATGCGCAAAAGGAGAAAGATATGGAAGGACTCGATGGGGTGAGCAAAAGAGGGAAGCTGGCCAAGGGGCAAATGGGATTGGGTGAGAGCAGAAGTGTGAGTGATGTTAAAGCAGGACAGTTAACAATGCTGGCAAGTGTGAGAGAACATTATGAAAAAAGGGGAGTTGGGAAAGAAAGCAAAAGCACAGGTAAGAAGAGTGTTGAGGTGCTCAGGCATGTGGAAAGGATGTTAAACTACCTTAAGTTGGAATGGTCAAGCTTTTGGGTTCCCATATGAAACAGACAATTAAAGAAAGGATATGGAACCTGCAGACATATTTAAGATACTCTACTGTGAAGTCAGGTTCAAGGAGAGCGCTAAAGAGGGGGAGCGGGAACTGGTGAGGAGCCCGACAGTGCTGACTACAATTAAGAAATGAATATATGGTTTTCTTATTTATGATACCATATACTGCAAGAGTTCCCGAGCATGGAGCTTTAATTAAACACGTTGATGTGATAAGGGAAGTCACAAATTAACTTTGTTGGGTACACATGGCTTTGATATGACCAGGACTTTAAATACAGAATGAACAATGATAAAGGTTGGGCTAGAAGTGAGGTTGACTCCAAATTGTGGCTGCAATCCATGGCACCATTGAGACCAGTGGTAGGCAGGCACACTGCTAGTGGGCTGCAGGTGCCAGGAATTGGCCCTTTCCAGCTCGTCCCATGCACATAGGGATGAGGGCACAAAGAAATTGGTTCATTAACTGGAGGAGCATTCGTAGGGAAACAGGTACCCATGTGGCATGTAGATAGAAACGCAATTGCATGAACTGGGTAGAGCAGCATCTACTGGTGCAGTGCTGTGGGTGGACGAGGAGGTCTAGGAGATAAGGGAACTGGCGGTAGCAGAGGGATGTTGGTAAAAAGGCACAGTGTATGACCTTGAAACTTCCAGGGGGCGGCAGGTCCACTACACAAACAGGTCAGCAGTGGTTATCAGAAGTAGGTTTTACTGACGGTTTCAGGATCCCCTGTAAGGAACCAGGGATTGGCAGTTCAGCTGATAATTTATCATTGGTTAAAGACCACCCAACATTGGCTAGAAAAACTGAATAGGAAATGAAGGAGGGTTAGATGGCAGAGCCATTTTGGGAAATCACCAATGATAGAATGGGTCGTATTCTCTCTGGGGATTGTGCCAAAGAAGGAAAAAGGTGAACACAGGCGTATTCACCTTCTGTCATTTCCAGAGGGGGAACCATTAATGATTACATTGACCATGATTAATGAACAGTGTGAATACAGCAACTAAGCAGGTCAGGGAATGCCGACATGGGGCACAGATTTACAAAAGTTAAATAAAATCTGCCTTCAGGCACCTGCTCCTGCCAGCTCAGCCTGACTGCCTCTGAGAATATTGTTTGGAGGACCTAATCACCTGGACCAGCCATTCCTGACGGGTTGCTCCAACGTGTGCAATATTATTGAATGTGTTGGTTCATTTATGGAATGGACTTTCTCAAGGTGGTAAGGCTCGTATCAAATTTTGCACTACTTGAATGATTTCCTGTTAGTAGGTTGCTGTGGGGTGACAGGTGAGTATGCTAGCCTGCTGAGGGAGCATCCACTGGTGCCAAATCAAATGTGGCATTGTCAGACAATGTTATCTAATCAGTGTATTCATGTGGTACCCCCAGATCCCACACCCCCTACCATAACAATCCCATCCCAAAATTGTGGGACAGGAACTAGGCTGTTTTTGATCTGAATGTTCAATTTTTATTAAAACAGTAAATCAAAATCAAACACTGTCCCCTAAATGTACACTGGGGATATCAACAACAATATTATTTACAAACAAGTACAGGCTACTTATCTAAAGAAAAGAAAAATAGGCTGCTTGCTTTGTCTCTCTAAGTAACAATGCATACAACCATCCATTGGTATAAAATTAAGTTTGAATGACTATTCTTATACAAATATTACAGGGCCTGTGGTAGCGGCTCTGTAGTTATGGTTAAGTTGCTCAACTCATAGAAAGAGCACTTTTTGGGTGCCTTATAACTTTTCCCCCATGGACGAATCTTCACCAAACTTTGCAAAAAAAATTATATGTCCCCCTCATAATGATTTTGCAAAGTTTGGTACCGTTTTGTCTGGGGGGGCAAAATTATAGGGGAGGGTCCCAAAATGTGTGGATCTCCTCATAGACGCAATGGAAAACATATTTGCTTGCACCTACAGCCCAAACCGCTGGATGGGTTTGTACCAAATTTGTACTAGGAGTGGCAGCATGGTCTCGAAAGTGTGCTTTTGCAAATTTGGTGTAAATCCAACCAGTAGTTTCTTAAAAAATTGCCAAAAAGTGGGGGGAAAAATGGGTGATATCTAGATCCGTCGACTCATTTCCCGATTCAGAGTCTGCGGACACCCCCTGGGCCAATCAGAGAGCAGAGTGACATTCGCTCGCTGATTGCTCAATTAAAAACGTGAGATGCATGAAAACTTTTGAAATTAATGCCATGTTGGATTCGCGAACAGCGCCCATATTCAGCAGACATCGCAGAAAAAACATTCAAAAACACAACATTGCACATGTCAAACAAATGAAACAATCTCTTGGGAGGTGAGGAGTGATGTGGATGGGATATCGCCATAAAAAGGCAAAAATCGGGTGTTTTTTCTCATACGAAGTCTGCGAACATCTCAGATGTTCAGGGGCATCCATGCATATTTCTGCATTACAGGGTCGGTGAAAAGCAGTTTTTGGATGTCTCATTACCTTGGTGCCACTCAATGAAACTGCATGAAATTCGTCAATGTCATTTTCAATTTGACCCTGAATAGTTCTAAAGTTGGGTGCTGTTTCGCCAAGAGGGGGCAGCTTTAGAGGGTCCCAAAATATTTGAAAGGCTTATGCATTTGGTGCCGTTTTACGAATCTGCACAAAAGTTTGAAAAAAGATTTTAGAACCAGATTTGAATGTTTTTGCAAAGTTTGGTGCGCTTTTGTAAAGAGGGTGCTAAATTATATGAGTATTTTTTTTATGTACATTTTGACACTTTTCAAAAAATAAAACATGGACGGATTTGCAGCAAACCCGAGAAAGGAGCATTGGTAAGGACCTAAAAGCATGGTTTTGCAAATGTGTCTGTGTTTTATTTTTATAAAATAATGAAATACCTTTGGTGACTGAGGTCTAGTCTGTGGCCATGGGCAGTGGCCAGATTATCTGGCTACTGGCCATGACCACAAGGGACCAGCAATGGGGTTAAAGTGAGCATCAATGACATTTGTGATGTCATCTTTGATATCCTGGATGTTAGTCTTAGCAGTGTCACCAGTTATGGTTGCTTAGCTTATAATTGGCAAATTTCTGGGGATTTTTGGTTTTACTTGTAACCATATGTCCCTTTAACACTGTTTTGTCACTGAATTTCATAGGTTTGTATTAGTGCAACTTTACCATAACATCCCATTAACAATGTTTTTTTTCACTGAATTTCAAAGATTTTCATTAGTGTAATGTAACCATAATGTCCCTTTAACAGCGTTCTTTCTGTGAATATATATATATTCAGTGAAAAAAAACTTTGTTAAAGGGACGTTATGGTTAAGTTGTGCTACTAAAAAGCTATGAAATTCAGTGAAAAATCTTTGTTAAAGGGACGTTATGGTTCCAAGTAAAACCGAAAAAACCCTTAAATTCGCAGTTATGGTAAGCTAAGCAACGATAACTCGCGCCACCACCGTGCACTACTAAGACTAACACCCAGGAAATCAAAGATGACATCACAAATGTCATTGATGTCATCACTGATGACATCAAATGGGCATTTACTTTTCATGAACAGTCTGTACAAGGGGTTCTTATTGTAATGTTGATAAAACAAAGTGTCAAAGATCATTGTAATAAATATTATGAGGTACGTAGTGCCTTAAGCAATGCAGTGATACAAATAGGATTCTATTATGAAGATCTTTCCAGTATACTAAGCTACTCATGTAGAAACATAGGCATTGTGTGGAGCATACATGACGGAGGTGCAATATAAATAATCTTGCCATGTTGAATAGTAAATGATAAATGCTTTCTTATTAGAATTTTGCATACTGTGAAACATTTAAAAAGTACCTAATAAAACCCAGTTACAACATAATTGCATTGTTGCAAACAAAACAGAAACAGACAACAACACATAGAAATATGAGCATATACAGGGAAAATGAAGTAAACAAAAAAACAGCAGTATTACCAGACAATCTTCATAACTTAACTGATTATCTTCATGCACAGAAATGATTGCTCTGTTTCACAGCTACTTCCCTATGTACAAGCATCACATAATGTGACTGGACCCTAACGAAAGTAGTGTGAATACAATCTATACAAATAGGAGCATATCCAGGGAAAGTACAGACATAAAAAAACAGCAGAACTATACAAAAAAGTGTTGATAACCTTACTGATCATCTTCATACATACAAAGCATTGCTGTCTTCCAAGTCTGTGTTTTCCCCTATGTGTATGTTTCATATGCTGTGAGTGAACACCAAGTGAATTACTGTGAGAACGTATTTGAAGTATAAGTCTACAAATATAGTCCTTTTTTAATGTTTAGTTCCTGACTGTTACTGGCCTAGATATGTCAGTAAAGGAAAAAAGAGGTAGCCAGACATGTGATGTCATCAGTGATGTCATCAAAGACATTTATGATGTCATCTTTGATGTCCTGGGTGTTAGTTTTAGCAGTGTGTGGTGGTGGCACGAGTTATGGTAGCTTAGCTTACCATAACTGGCAAATTTCAGGGTTTTTTCGGTTTTACTTGGAACCATTATGTCCCTTTAACAAAGGTTTTTCAATGAATTTAATTGGTTTTTAGTAGTGCAACTTAACCATAACGTCCCTTTAACAAAGTCTTTTTCACTGAATTTCATAGGTTTTTAGTAGCACAACCTAACCATAACGTTCCTGTAACAATGTTTTTTCACTGAAAATAGATATATAGATAATGTAAATTTGCCAAATCTTTACTAGGATGCCCTTAGTTTATATACATATAACATACAACATACTGAAGCCCCTGCCTGCGCTAGTGGGTCTGATGTCCGGGTACCATGCGCCTGTTCGCGGACGGACGTGGACAACATCAACACTTCCAAAAACTCAGGGGGTATCTTAAATTGTTATATTATCCAAAAAACCACTAAACATGTTCAAAAAGCAGCACATAAATAAATTACATTCAATAATAAATAAGAACTGAAACTGTGTATATAAGACAGTAACAGTCCAATTACATAGCTTATGTAACATAGTGGAAATACCAAAACACAATAAATATGCCTCCAACAGAATTACCTCACAGAAATACCAAGCACAAATCAACCGGACACCTAGGCAGCAGTAACAGCAAAACTTAGTAAGAAACTAGTGAGTACACTACATTTATTGTATATATGTATAAACTTTCTGTATTATGCATTGGAATGGCTGGAAGAAAATTTTACTTGGGATGAAATGAGTGAAGACAGTGATACTAATGGTAGACACTACACTTCTCTATATAAGCCAATTAATAACCATTACTTTATGTGTACTTAACAATTTATTTTTTAACAGACCCTACAGACATTAAAAATAATATATCAAGAGAGACGCGTTAGAAAATCCTCTGCAGCGAATGGAGCTAAACATGGATCTGTTAATGAAAAATGTAATTCTTTTAAAACACTTTGTGGAGGACCATATAAAAGAAAACATTAAATATCACTATCCAACATGTACATGTACCCCCTCTCCATTTCCCACCCAACTATCCCGAAAAACTCCCCAGCAAGAAAAACGCTACAATGAGACTTCACTCCCTTCCTCTCTTTCGATCCATCATGTGCAAACCCCTAACTCCCCTGTATTTGTATCTGTTTCTGCTTCCCCCTCTTTTTCTTAATTATTATATTTTATGCAATAATAAAATACTGAGTGTGTTGTTAGTATATTCCTCTGTCTTATTTTTTTTAAAAAGGCAGATAGGGTGTCTGCGGACCGCGCGGCTGTCCAGGATGTCCTCAAGTAACCAAAATGGCGGTGTCCAAAGGACACTATACCTGTTTGTATTGTTGGCTATCAAAATGGAAGTTTCCTTAGGACACACAAGATGTCCGCCTGTCCGCAACTAACCAAAATGGGGGTGTCCTAAGGACACTATACCTGTTTGCACTGTCCTCAATCAAGATGGAAGTGTCCTTAGGACACACAGAATGTCCGCCTGTCCGCAATTAACCAAAATGGGGGTGTCCTAAGGACACTATACCTGTTCGAATAGGCCGTAGTCAAAATGGGGGGTGTCCACAGAACACTAAAGACGTCTGTATGTTTGTAGCTATGCAAAATAAAGTGTACTAAGAACATTTCCCCTGTTCGCATTGTCCGTAACAAGAATGAATATGTCCGTAGAACACATAGCCTGTCCACCTGTCCGCAAAGTTGTGAGGCACATTAATTTTGGTCGGGGACCTGAACACTGTCCGTAGAACACCCACGTGCATGCGTAGCACACCCTTGCCCCCACGAACATTGAGCCTGTCCGCAACTGTCCTCTGCACGTGTGTCGCACTTTTAATTACTTCGGGAACTGGAACACTGTCTGTAGAACACCCGCACGCATGCAGAGACCCGACCCTGTGCATTTGGTGTCCTACGGACAGCTATCCCATTCACCAACGTGTCCTCGATGTCATCATGTGACCACACCCGCGCTAAGCATACCGAACACTGTCCAGGCCCCGGACACCTAAACAATGTCTTTTTCAGCAATCCAAAGTTCACCCTTGCACATGTCCCACACTATGTCCCTGGCGATCTGCATACTTTTTGGAATTTGTTTAGCTCTTTCTTTGTGTTCGTAGTGCCCTAGGACAGCGCAGGTGTCCACGAAGCGTGTCCCAGTACCCCTATAAAAGGCCACACCCCAGAGCTGCTCCTTATTCTGTTTTTGGGCTTCCAGGACAGAGACTGCTCCTTGTTGCATTGGATTGCTCTTGCTCTTTGAAACAGCTGTCCTGATGGCATCCATGGCTGCTGCTGGTGCTACTGCTGTCTTAGCAGCACCCCCATCCCCTCCACCACCTACCCCTTCCCGAGGGCCTGCAGAGGGGAACAGGCGTCAGGATACAGAGGAGAGTGATGAAGTGGATGAAGAGGATGAGGTAGTGGAAGTCCCTACTACTAGTTCTCACTGCAACATGGTGCTGAGTCGTGGGAAACTGGGTTTCTACAGCTATGGTACCACCTCAATGAAGCGACACCTAAAATCGCTCCACGCTGGGGCTATTCGTAAGGTTGTACCTTGCGATAAACGTAGTAGGTTGAGTTCCCCTACATCCTCCGTTTCTGCTCCTGTCACCACAAGAGACACTCCTGTGGGGCAGCACATCCCTCCAGCTGCCTCGCAGGCCATACATGATGCTGTTGATCCTTACCTTTCCAAGGTCACAGTATTGTGCATGTACTGCGATGCAGTACTCTGCAGGGGGGAGAACCTTTGAAGTTTTTTCGAGACTGTGGTCAAGGAGCATCAGAAGAACTGCTACCTACCTGAATAAGGCCCACCCTACATCTTCCTCTCTCCACCTGCCCTTTCTTATCCCCATGGTTGGTGTCCCTTCCTTACCCTCCTTTCCCTTCCTTTCCTTGTGTGTCGTGTTTTAAAAAAAACAAAAAATATAAAACAACAAAACCCCCCAAAAAAAGGCTGGCCACAACCACCGCAGCATAACACACCCATAGAAACAGTGTTGTAAAGCACTTAGTAATCACCTATTGAGTAATACGCTGGTGATCCCATCAAATCCTTTGCATTTATTTCCCCTAAGCAGCCCACATACCACAATCAAAATGTTTGGTGGCTTTGTATAGTTATGCTGCTTCGGCCATGCATCCAAGACTCTAGGCCCGGGCCATAACCACTGCAGCATAACACACCCATAGAAACAAACACCTACCAAATGACCACAACCCAAAAATATAATACGTCCACCTCAAAACTATGCACTTCAATTAACATTTTAAGTAGTGCACCCAATGTTTAGTATGTCCGCTGACAACCATGGTGACCTCAGAAACACAGCGAACACATCATGTCCTTCTCCCACCTAAACAAATACAGCATTTGACCCATCTCCTACTCCCCCACCCTTTCTAAGCAATGATACACTCCAACACACTCCCCAAAATTGGATTTATGCTCACTTCCAGCACATGTCCACGCATCCAATATGGCGGGTGCTTCAAAACAATTTGACGCACCTCATGCCTCTTCCCAGCCAATCAGAGAACACGTTGAGTGTCCGCAGACATGACCCAAGCCGATCATCCAATCGGTGTCCTGTCCACCGAGCGAACAGTGAAATGTGTCCACGGAGCAGACACAGATATCACTATTTTTTTTGGCTTAAGTTTTGGTTGTTAAATAAAAACCACTGGAAGTATTTACACCAAACTAACAAAAGCACGCTTTCTGGACCAAGCCACCGCTCCTGCCACAAATTTTGTGAAAATATGTCCAGCGGTTTAGACTGTAGGCCCGACAGAATTTTTTGGAAAAACAGACATTTTGGGACCCCCTGTAACTTTGCCCCTTCTCCCCCCACCCCCCATTCACCAAACCTCACCAGATTTTGCAAAAGAATTGCATAGTTTGGTGAGGATTCGTCCAGGGGGAGCGAAGTTATAAGCCACCCAAAAAGTGATTTTCTTATGGGTTTGGCAACTTAACCATAACTACACGGCCACTACTATATATTCATCTCTATGTGCTCATCATACATTTACTATATTTATGTCGCTCGATTTTTTTCAACACCATAGGCAAGTGTTGGGATCATAGAAAATTGTTATAGTATACATTTCCTTTGTGGTTCCTCTATAGCTATTAAAAAGTGTTGGCATCCGAGAAAAACATACATTGGAATCATATATCATTTTCTTTTTCTCAAAACAATCTTACCCTGAAATTAGTGTATGGTGAATTTTTAGTGAGGGCATGTTTGTAAAACACAGGGTGTGAAATCAGACTACTTTGAATGCAGACTTGGGTTTATGATAGAAGCTTTCATTGTTGGAGAGCACAAAATCTTGGTTCATGTAAAGTGTCACACAAACATGAAAACCTCGTTTTAAGATTATACAGGGATCAATACTTCAATTCTACTGGTCAATAGAAGTCCACTTAATGCAGAGTCTGTCCTTTTCAGTGCAATGTTCCTTGGAAATGTGACCTTAGACTTCAAATTGACATTATCGTCTGTGGAATAAAATGGACAACATAACGTCTTTCCTACTTCCCTTTAAAGATGAGGCCTCATTCAGGATGTCTCTTTTTATATTCTATGGATTCAATAGATTACAAGTTAAATCATCACCTGCAAATTTGTGATTATGTTGTATGGCATTTAAAAAATGGAGTCATAAAATGTGCCTGTGAAAGATGGGGATTCATTTATTTGGCTGCTGTCAGAGAATAATATATATATTCATTCCACACTTAACATTCTAAAGCTATGTATTTTTAAATACACTTACCCAATGTTTCCCTTAGACTCTAATCCCCAAACAGTTGTAAAACAAGGAAATATTGAGGCTGAGTATCTCAAAAGGAAATACACCAAACACAGGCTGTAAAGATTCACAGATCTTTATTCTACTGTACAGTTTACAAAGACACATAAAAACAGATAGCTATCTGGCTCTCAACACCCCACAATGAGTACCAGCCCGTCAGAGAGAGGAGTCAGAGTGCTGGACATCTAGACATTCCTGCTTTTATACATTTTCAATAATATTTTCCAGCCCCTCTACATGTTAATAGTCTGCGGTCTAGAGTTTGTGCCGAGTTCACATACAGCTTATACAATAATATGCATATGGATTACATGAGTTTGCATTTCTACCAAGTTACAATGGCAATGTATATTCTCGGATCCCACAGTAAGCCTTAGTCTATATCCCAACACAATATAGTTCAGCCTGTGTCCACGCTTGGCGTTTGCCTTTCATTGTCGCCGATGTGTATTCGTGAATGAGGCTTGTTAGCGCAGACAATCCTGGGACAACAGTTCATACACAGTTCAAGGTCTCATTACCTAGTCTAAACAGTCGGCCCTCGGACAGTCTAACCATTAATAGAACTCAAAAGTCGAGAGGCTTGGTTGCAAGTTAGAAACACAGTCCACCATTTTAGAACAGAGAATCATACAAACAGAAATCAAAATGGCGGATGATTCTAAAATGACAGCGAAATCGATCCAAAATCGGAACTTTGCAACACGGTTTTCTTCGCAGAGCGACTAGGCTTAGGCTAATATAAATCAAAAGGAGGCACAATATGATTTCCTGTTTGAAAAACCCTCCTTTTGGCCTAAGCCAAGCGCTAAACCACAACTAGTCACTTTACGAGTAACTCCACGTCTCAATATCCATACAACCTGAATCACATTCATCAGATATGTCAATCGCCATAAGGTCTGCAGCAGAAATGTCCTTCAACACAAATTTGTTGGTCATTCTTTCCAGTGCGCGTACCTTTGGTCCTAACATTCCCGTAGTCTGTGCACAACATCCCCTTAACATTGAACATATGGCAGGAAGACACTGTATACAGCTACAAAAGAACAACAGAATACCTAGAATAATCAATAAGACTAAGAGAATCTTCCATCCCCAAGATCGTAAGAAGTGCCAGAACCAAGCACTAAGATCCCAATTCCCCTCGGTAACATGCACTTCTGAACTTAGGTCGTGCAGATTTTGTATAGCTTTAAAGATGGTTGGGGAGGAATCCGGTATGAAAACGCAACAAGCGGACCCCACTAATTTGCATACTCCACCACGCTCAGCCAGGATGACGTCTAATGCCATCCGGTTTTGTAGCGCCACTAATCTGATTGCCTTTTGTTCTAGAGTCATGTTATAGAGTATGACAGTGGTCCGATTGATGGTTTTCTCCAGTACTCTCACTAACCTTCTGAGATCCTCGGAATTCATAATATGCCCCAAAAAAGGTACAAAGGATTTTGCTACGTCACCCAGAAATTGTGGAGGGGTATCACCGCTCTCGTCCCGCCTTGGAAGAGCCCTAGAGATTTCTGTGGTACTAGCTATAAATACCTCTGGCAACAGAATTCCTATGCCAATCCCTAGGCAGCCGTGGGAAAGCTTCATTACCGCAGACAAAGTAGACAGGTTTGCCTACATGCAAAGGTCTGTCCTCACTGGTCAAGTTTGCAACACTAGTGCAACCCTTGAAATCACCCATTGACTAAGTGCCATTCCTCTGTATGCAGAAAAAAACTGAGTTGGGCCTATGGTGAACAGCGTAAGAAGGTGGCGTGGCATCCCTATTGCCTATAGGAGCCATCTTGAAAGAGATCAGAGATTGAAAAGGTCATGACAATCTATCAGAAGGCCTAATAAAAGCAAGATTAAGCTCCTATTTGCGAAGAGTGAGCATCCCAAAGACGTTAGAACTCGCCTTTCAAACTCGTTCAAATTCGTTCCATCAAAGTTCCCCGAGATGCTATCATTCCATCGGCCAAAGAATAGTGCCCGTAGAGAAGCATAACATGCAGTAGTTAGAGGCAAAGAATGAATATACCAGCCCAACCCTTTTTCCCCATGTTGCGGTAAATGAGAGCAGACCCAACAGTTAGACCTGTTCAAAATGGCATGAGTTACCTTCATTATAAGCAGTAAGGTATTATTGTGGTAACTCTGTCTATGTTGAGAGTCTCTAGGAGAGAGTGTGTAGGTGCACTAAAGGTGTAGATACAGTAGGAACATTCTCAGTAGGCAAGAATGTTTCGAGCGGACGTACTTCTTCCATGTACCAAAATCCTAAGGCAACTACTATTGTGAAACCGGTTAACATAATTATAAGAAAACAATATGTTTTAAAAGACCATGCATTTGATCGTCCATTGTCATTGTTGGCCACACAGTCACTTGTTTTTTCCTTACGAGTAGGGGCGATAACAGGCATTGTTCCTTTAAAAACGAAAACTCTGTAGTCCGTTTGCTGGTGATCTCCTGATCACGCGTTTTCTTGGTCTTTCCTTATCCCCAGCCAACTACTTTCCTTCAGATACAAATGATGGGGCGAAGGACAAGCCCTATGGTTACTCCTTGTTGGCACAGCCGAACCGTGCATTAAGTCTAGCTCTGTGGACGCAGATTGTACCTTATGACTCCTGGTACGGTGTGATCTGCGAACAGTGCGTTGTTGCTTCCTGATGAAAGTGATGAATTTGCAGCAAAACCAGAAAAGGATGTAAAAGGATCTGCAGGAGAGTGTGGAGATGAAGCAGCTGTTTCACCAGGCCCCACGGGCTCAGGGAGTGTCTCTGAGACACTCTCAGTACTGCTCAATGCTGAATGATCTTTGGGAGCAGAGCAAGTAAGTTTCTCTTTATCTTCTTCATCGCGTGGCAAAGGGAAAGTTATCCTCTTGACATGCGAAGCATGTATCCAGTGTTTCTTCCCAGCTACTCGGTCTGCCGTCTGTGTGGCCAGGAGGACCTGGTAGGGCCCTCTCCACCTTGGTGCGAGACAGGATGCTTTCTCAAATGATTTAGCGAGTATCCACTCTCCAGGTCGGATTCTATGACCTGGCCCCTCATATTTAGCTGGGAGGGCTTATCGCACCTGTTGATGAATCAAATACAGATTTTTAGTTAACTGTTCACAATACTCAGAAAGAAGTACATGCTCAATATCCCTCAATGCCCTAGGTTTCGGAAGATTCCAAATGTTAGCTGGCCTACCCATTACCACCTCATATGGGGGGAGCCCAGTCCTAGTCTGTGGGGTGGTGCGCATCGAGAGTAACACTATCGGCAAGGCGCCGGTCATTTCCAATTGGTGCTGGCACACCTCTTAGCGAGCTTGTTCTTCAAGAGTCCATTGTGTCTCTCCACCAATCCAGCACTCTGAGCATGTCTAGCTGAATGGAACCGTTTATCGATCTGTAATCCCGCACATATCTGTAGAATTACAGCAGCGATAAAATGTGGACCATTGTCCGACCAAATGACCCTTGGCAAACCAAACCTAGGAAAATATTCCTTAAGCATGGTTTTCGCCGTTGTCATTGCTGTGGCATCTTTTACAGGGAAGGCTTCAACCCATTTACTGAAAGCACAAATAACATCTAAAACAAACTTGAAATTATGACAACGCTCCATTTCAATAAAGTCAAAGAGAATCACTTCGAAAGTGACAGAAGGTGGACCAAAACTACCCCTTGGTGTCGATGTGCCCTTCCCCATATTGTGCTGTAGACAGACCATGCAACTCTGGACAAAACGCTCAGCAGTTTTCGGGATGTTATCATTTCATTTTCTAACATTTTGCAAATGTTCCTTGCGCAGATGTGAGTGGGACCATGAGCCATTGAAACCATCATAGTGATGTACGCATCTGGCAGCATACATTTTTCCTCTGGGTTATCCACCCAACACCCATCATCATCCAACCTCGCCAAGCCCTCAGCCCATTGCTTAGGTTCTTCTAGAGTGGCATTGGCTTGGATATTCTTTATAGACTCAATTCCTTCATCTATGGTACAGACATTTATGGCTTCCTTTGTAGTATACATATCTGAATAGAGATCAGTAGCAGTTTGTTTGGCTATCCGGTCAGCGAAAGTGTTCCCTTTTCCTACATCATTTATGATTTTCTAATGCGCCGCGCACTTCATAATTGCTAGCTGAGTGGGAAGTGCAAGCGCTGAAAGTAGGAGAACTATCAAGGTGCCATATGGAATCTTCGTTCCATGTGAGGTCAAGAAACCTCGTTCTGTCCAAAGTCTGCCAAAGTTGTGAACTACCCCAAAAGCATACTGACTATCAGTATATATGTTTACTCTAAGCCCTTCAGAAAGTTCACAAGCTCAAGTCAATACAATCATCTCTGCGGCCTGCGCAGAGTTATGCGAAATTCTTTTGGTTTCCACGATCATGCTTAGTGTAGTGATGGCATGAGCAGCAGTGGATGCACCATCCGGAAGTGTGAAATAGGAGCCATCACAAAACAGCTCCCTTTGTGGATTGTTCAAAGGTGTATCTTTTAAATCAATCCTGCCTTTAGTTTCTTGTTCTGTGGTATGAAGGCAGTCATGTGACATTTCGTCACTGCAAGCAGTATTTTGCAGGAGAGGTAATAATTCATTACACGTGCGGAGGTGAGATGTTGTGTTTGCGTTCTATTTAATAGAACATCTACAGAGTGAGGTACGAACAAGGTTAAAGCATGGCCTAGGACTATATCTTCGCTCTGCTTTATATATGATGTAGCAGCAGCAACAGCTCTCAGACATCTCGGCAAAGCGCATGCAACAGGATCGAGGGTGGAAGAATAGTAACCGCACGGCCTATTCTTCCCCCCATGTTCCTGCGTTAAAACAGCCAAAGCACATCCATCACGTTCATGCACATGCAACTCGAAGGCATTTTCATAATTTGTCGTACCCAAAACTGGTGCTGAACACAGTGCAGTCTTTAGCAGATGAAAAGCTTTCTGGTGTTCCAAGTTCCATTGCAATGGCAAAGAAATGCCCATCTTTGTCAAAGCCAACATTGGTTTGATCACTAGTGAGAAGTTCGGGATCCACTGTCTACAGTAAGAAGCCATTCCTATCAAGGCTCTGACTTCCTTCTGTGTATTTGTGACAGACATGCTAGAAATTATTTTAATCCGTTCAGGCACTGATCTTCTTCTCTCTTTTGACAGGAGATAGCGTAAATAGGTGACCTCCTGTCAACAATATGGAAACATTTTCAGTGAAGCTTTGTGTCCATGCTTTGCTAGGTGAATAAGCAACAACACGGTGGCCTCCTTGCAGGCACTTTCTGAATCTGCAGCTAAAAGAAGGTCATCAACATATTGAAGCAATGTACACGTAGCAGGCAACTCAAGTGTATCAAGCTGTTCTTTCAAAGCCCTTCTGTAAATGCTCAGACTTTCTATGTACCCCTGTGGCACACGGGTGAATGTAAATGAGCGTCCCCCTAGGGTGAACGCGAACAGGTATCTGCTATCTTTGTGTATAGGAATGCTAAAGAAAGCATTCTTAAGATCTACGACATTAAAATGAGTAGCAGAAGCCGGAATCATCGTTAATATCATTGTTACATCAGGCACAATAGGAAATTGTGGAGCAACAATCTTGTTGATAGCGTGTAAATCAATAATAAAACGAAAGGGAATTGCATTATCTCCTTTCTTATACACCGGTAAAATTGGACTATTGCACAAACTATCTGCAATGTCTTCAATTACCCCACAGTGTACAAAATCGGAAACTATACACTTCAAAGTTTACTCACCATCAACCGAAATCTTATACTGAGGAATATGTGGTAACTTTACTCCTGGTTTCAAAATAATTTTAACAGGCTCAATCTGTAAAACACCGACATCATTGTCATCAATCGCCCATAAACACTTCGGAACGTCACTAAATTCCGGCGCCAAAGGTCTAGTCAGAAACTGTGAGGCAGAAAATTGCTGTGGTGAAATCGTCAAACGCATTCCATTCAAAGAACAATTAATTACCGCATTTATTCCTTCAACAGATTCAACCCCAAAAAATTCTCACTACAGTTTAATGTCAAAAGAAACGGACAGTGATCCGTGAATGGACCCAGTGAAATCGGTACCGGCGAAGAAACCTGGACTAACCACTGGCGTACCAGAAAACCCTACAGAAACATTGGTTTCCCCTGACAGTGGAATGTCTAGAACCCATGAATGGTCAATGGAACACTTCTGTGCTCCTGTATCTATCAAAAATAGATGTCTCCTCTTTCCCACTATTATTTCAACGTAGGGACCTTTCTGATTATCGGGAATAGGCGTCGGTTCCAAACCCTGCTTCGGGCAATCCTAGCAAAACAATATATCATCAAAGGGAAGGTCTTCAGAGAGATAAGCAGTAGAAGGATGATCAAAAATGCTTCTATTGTCTACACTCGGTGACTGATTGTCGTGCAAAAAAGACTGTGAATTCTGAGAAAATTGGCTTCTACCAGGACCCCCTGCCCCAGGGCATCCTCTGGATCATCTACCCATGGTACCAAATTTGTTATTCGACCTCTGCTGGAGCATCCGGCATTGTGCCTCTTGTCTGCAATAAGCACATTGGTCCATGTGTACAGGACCAGACGCCACATTACCTTGTGGAACATACTGTCCCCTAAACTGTGTTCTACCCCCTCTAGGACCTCTAACAATCTGTTGCAACAACACCTTAGTTTTCAAGTCTCCCTTTTTCTTTTCAATTCTTTCCTTCTCATCATTGACTCTGGTTTCATAATACTGAGCCATATGCAACACTTCAGGCTGAGACTCAGCTTGCCAAGTGCTCTGAGAAGTCATAATTCACGCACAAATTTGTTTACAAATAATCATTTTCCAGACTCTGTACTTAAATCTTGTCCACTGAAATCTGAAAACACTTGTTCAAACCGATTAAAGAATTTGGTAGCACCCTCAAACTTTCCTTGGACACAGGCAGTAAGTTTGTCCCAGACAATACTTCTCTCAGGAATTAAGGCTTTCAATTTCGTCACTATTCTGACAGGCAAAGTCAGTATTACCTATGGTGGTCTCTCACCAGCATCCTTTCTCTATCTTGCCTAACCAAATTATCCCATGAATTCCCTAAACCTGGTACATCATCTACTGTCCTAATCTGTTTCCACAAATCGGCAGGTAGGAGCACAGGAAATAACAAATCTATGTCACCCAGAGTAAATACTGACGACTGCAAGACAGATTACATTTCTTTATAGAACCCTGTTGGATTCTTTCTAATATCTGGGATAGATTGTCTGATGGTGTTCACTTCCTGTCTTGAGTACGGGACGTGAACAAACTGTGATACATAATGTGCATCAATGTCATAAGCGGCTACACCCGTTGCAGCATTAGCCGGAACCTCAACTTTAGGGACAAATGTCGGAGGAACCTCTCTCATAGGCAACTGAGAAGTAGGCAACTCTGAACGCTTACTGAGCAACAGAGCTAAATCGAGCGCTAAAGCAGCTGAAGGAATATCAGATGAAAAGGCTGTCTTATAGATATTCAATAATTCTGCGGGACAACAAATATTTCTTTTTATACATTCATCCTGCAGGTATTCTACCATAACCTGTATCATTTTCCTCTGCATTTCTGGCGTATACTGACTATACGTGTCATATACTTCTACGGGAGATATCGACATGTCTGAAATCCATCTAATTGCATCTCTTGTGCAAATTCGTGTTTACGCACTCATCGACTTACTAAGAGGAAGGAACTGTTTCTGTGAAAAAATAGCGCCCAAACTATCACCATCTATTTCTTTATTCCGTAACTTTTCTAACTCCCTTCTATACTCAAATACCCTCTCGAAGTGCTCAAATACTTTCTCCGCAGTATCTCATGAATATGCTAAACATTCAGATCCCTCAACCCTTGTGGGAGATCTACATTATTCAGTCTGTTCCACATTACAGATAAATGAATTCCCAGTCAATCAATAAAAAGACTTTTCTCAGGAAACCTTTCTAAATTAGAGAGTGTAGCAAAAACATCAGATTGTTCACCTTTCTCCAAGCACTGTCTAGCCCATGCATTCAGATGTCGCTTTCTCTCTTTAGACATTGTATTACGAGTTACAATCTTTGATTCCGCTCCCTTATCAACTACAAGTGGAACAGAACCACTTGGAAGAGAAAGAGTAGAAAAATCCAGTACAATAGGTAACAAAGATGCTATCACTGGTGCAAGAGACAAATCTACCAAACCCATAGCAGCAGGCAAAGACGGAGGTACAGGTGGAGGAACGATAACTGGAGGAAGAGGAGCAATAGGAGGAATGATTAGAGGAGCAGGAATTGCTACGGGAGGAGGAACGACAGCAGGAAGAGGTAAAGCAACAGGAATAGGTACATACAGAGGTGGTGCATTGACACCAGGCCTCCGTTCATTTAAAACCTTGGCAATTAATTCATCAGACACATGAACATCTTTAGATGGGTATATCTTCTGAATGCCAAGTTGAAAAGCCCTATCCATGTTTCTAACTGACTCTAACTGTTTGTTTTGATTATACAATAACGCTTTCTCGGCATTCGACATATGTCGGCGCGCATGTTTCTCTTTACTTTTAAGTTGCTGCATAGCTTCTTTTTTCCAATTTTGCAATACATCAAATGCTGCAAGTCTAGCTTTTTTTAAACAATATAGATTCTAAATATTCTATATGAGGAATCTCAAAGCTACCAAAGATTGGCTACTGGAGTTCGGAAGCATGTCTAGTTTGTCTGTGCCAAATATCACTAAACACTATACTACCAATGCCGTACTTACAGTAAATAGTACATGCCGGCGACCCCTTCTGTGGTGCCGGACGGCCAAATTCCAAACATTGTCTGTCTCTGCCGAATAATGCCCTGAAACAGGCGGACAATTTCTCAGGCATATCAGATTTCTGGTGTTACCTGGTAAATAATTGTTCTCGTGAGGACAATGCGCCAAATCAAACATCAGGATACTTAGGAATCGGGGCACGACTCACCTGATCAAAGGACTAAGGGAGGTCCGATCGGATTACTAAGGACAACAAAGGACCCTCGTAGTTGGTGATTTCGTCAAAACTGCCCGCCTCGATATATGGACCCTCGTCAAGATGCTGTCTCGGACTGCGTGCTCACTGTCCAGGGATCGGGTTGTGAAGAAATGTTGAGGTATCGTGTCTCATCCAAGAAGGGGCCCCTTTCTCACCATCCGATCCCGGTCCGAGAGCCGTGTCAACACTTCAATGAGATGGCATCAATCTTGAGGGTCACTATTCGGGCGCCTTCTGTAAAAACAAGGAAATATCAAGGCTGAGTACCACCAAACACGGGCTATAAAGATTCATAGATCTTTATTCTTCTGTACAGTTTACAAAGAAACATAGAAACAGATAGCTATCTGGCTCTCAACACCCCGCAATTAGTACCAGCCCGTCAGAGAGAGGAGAGAGAGTGCTGGACATCTAGACATTCCTGCTTTTATACATTTTCAATAATATTGTCCAGCCCCTCTACATGTTAATAATCTGTGGTCTAGAGTTTGTGCAGAGTTCACATACAGCTTATACAATAATATGCATATGGATTACATGAGTTTGCATTTCCATCAAGTTACAATGGCAATGTATATTCTCGGATCCCACAGTAAGCCTTAGTCTATATCCCAACACAATGTAGTTCAGCCTGTGTCCACGCTTGGCATTGGCCTTTCATTGTCGCCGATGTTCGTGGATGAGGCTTGTTAGCGCAGACAATCCTGGGACAACAGTTCATACACAGTACAAGGTCTCATTACCTAGTCTAAACAGTCGGCCCTTGGACAGTCTAACCATTACCAAAACTCAAAGGTCGGGAGGCTTGGTTGCAAGTTAGAAACACAGTCCACCATTTTAGAGCAGAGAATCATACAAACAGAAATCAAAATGGTGGATGATTCTAAAATGGCGTCAAAATCGATCCAAAATCAGAACTTTGCAACACAGTTTTCTTCACAGAGCGACTAGGCTTAGACCAATATAAATCAAAAGGAGGCACAATATGATTTCCTGTTCAACACAGTGGTATAGCTGGTGAAGGATTCCCCTGAAAGAGTTCCAATTGCTATCCGGGGTTAAACTAGTTCTGGTTCTGGACATATGTATCTAAATGCACAGGGATTGTTCCACTCATTTTTGGTTTGTCTTATAACATCACAGGGCAGGTAGAACATTAACAGCTCTGGCCAATCTCCACAAGGTAAACTCTCATCTCAGTTGATCTACTGATTTCAGAATCCCTCTTAGGAAATCTGGTCCTGTTTAAGGCAAGATGTTTGCATCAGGATTCCTCTGCAAAAAGGTTTTTTTAAGGGAATTCTCATCCAACAGAATCCCACTCAGCACCTCTGAAGTCAAATATGCTCCTCTCTCTGCATATTCTCCAAAAACTCTCCCTATTTTCTATGTGTTTGGGTTAAGAAGTTGCTAAATTTCCCCCACACAGCATAATTTGATGTAACAGATTATCTTTTGGTTGGTTTTATCATTGGTTCTCTTCAGTTACTGACACTCCTAATTATCCTCCCCTCATAATTATAGGTCACATTTACATTGTCATCTTACAATTGGAGGTTCTGGTCAGATTTGGACTAAAATCCATTTTCCTCCATAATTTCTATTATTATATTTCTGAAACCGCACACAATTGGTGAATCTATAAGCATGTTACATGCCCAAATAACATGATATATAAAAAAAGTTATCGCAATATGTATATTTATTAATAGTTAGCAGGTAGGAATATATTACATTTAGTATTATATTATGGGGAATGCTTCACTGAATCCAAAACTATTTTTGGTTCTAAAATCAAACAAAGCATTGGAAATTTATGAGCAATAAGATCTTTCATTTTTCTTCTGGGATAAATTAATACATCAATTCCAATATGTTTTTGTATTGTGCACAGGGGGTTGCATTTAAGCGAAACATGAAATTAAAAGGCTGGCCTAGGCCCCTTGGGCTCCCGACCCATGTAATGGAAATGCACAGATGGTATTTTATGACTGAACCATAGTTTAAAATGATGTCTTGCCTGGAACTTGATGACTTTGATGCATTGTATCTGAAAAACCTGATTAATTTCTTATGATAAGGCCTACTCTAAAAACCTGTTACTACATTGCAAAAAACAAAATTCTGGAATGGAAAGTTGTATTTATTTTAGGATGACTATGTCCTATGGACTCAACATATGTTGTCCAGCTATACTACTGATTAATGAAGGGCCTTTATTGTACCAGAAGACAGAACTTTCAATCTGCTTCCCTTGGGAAATGGTTTTCAAATAATGCAGATCAGGCTTTCAAGTTCAGTTACATTTGTCCTTTTTCACATCAAATGCAACATAGAACACATGGCCAATGTGCATCTTTCCTTTTGTTGGTAATGTAAATGAATTCTACATCTACATTACCTATTGCATTTTAAAGGGCAGGGTTGCATTTCTTGCACAATTATATGGAGTTTGTGAATAATTAAGTAATGTGGTTGTGCAATAGGAACACTTATTTTATTGAAACATATTGCTTAAGAACCAGTTCAATGAGATTGTACATTACAGGGATGTCAGTACTTATTACAACACAGGTTCTGTGTCATTTGGTTAACATGGCTGCACAAAAGCAAAACATTGACTTACATGTGTTGCTTCATGAAAGGTATATTATAAAGTTGAGCAGCAAGACACAAGGGGCGTGGCTAATGCCAGCGCATTGAAGACGCACTTCCCAGTGCTCCTGCTCGATCCAACAGAATCTGTCGCAAAGAAGCACATCCTGTGTACGCTGAAAGCTGTCAATTATAATGTAAGAGGTGCACCCCGAGAGCTGTATAACACAAAATTGGACATAAGGTCCATGGTGGAATTCATAATGAGCTCACCAGAGTGACAGCCATGGGGAATGGAACGAGGACCAAGATGGCGGCTTGCACGGAGACAACACTATGCACCATGCCCGAGCTTGTGTGAGTAACACCAAAAGAGTGATAGAAGTATAGGGCCAGTGTCACCCCCTCTGACATTGCGGCAAAGGAAGAAGCGCAGTAGCACGTACTCCACCGATGCACCCAGCAGCCATGTGAATGCGGTCCAACAGCAGAGCCGGAGGAAGCAGGAACGAAGAAATACACATGTGAATGGTATATAACTCACACTCTGCAGTGCTGAGCGAAATACGGCACCAAATCAGGACAGGCATTCAAGTAGAGTGGGCAGCGGTGGAACGCTGCAGAAGTGAACTGAATAGTGGAGGGGCTCGGGAAGCGAGAGAGAGTCACTCAGAGAGAAGTGAAGACCCCAGATAAGGTGCGCAAGCAGCACAGCCACTCCCCGTAGCATGGACTTGCCTCCGGACAACAACACACGACAAGTCCAAGGAACAATGCACTATGGGAGAGACACAGTGAGCAGTACTAACAATAAATGTGCAGAGGGCCCTGGCGAGGTGAGCAGTACATCATACACCATCAGTAGCCAGCGGGCGTAATAAGCACAGCACATGCTTGTGTGCAGAGCGGCAAAAGGACAAGTGGTAACTTGGCAAAAAATGGAGGACACCATAAAGAGGCCCCCATGATACACGCCCACAGTAAACACCAAGAAAGAATATAGCGCTTGTAGGGACAGAATAACAGATACCGCACCCACTGGCTGATTTGCACAAGTGGCCTGCACCCAAAAACATGGCATAAAGCAAAGCGAAAAGGCCACCAGACATTTGCTGTACGTCTGGCCAGAAGTAACAATACCGACCACAGGCCTAGACAGTTATAGAAGAGGAAGTAAAAGTAAATGATGCTATCCAAGTAGAAGCAATAGGAAGGAATATGGGCTTAAGAAACTGTGCCTGAAACATATTCACCAGATGGAAACAAGGCCAAAGCCCTTAATTGGACAAGGGCCACAAGAAAGGAAGCCAGGCTGACAGAGACCCTACTCTGAGCCCGGGGAAACAACACACCTGACATCAAGGTAGCTGCTAGAGAAAAGCAAGAGTATTCATGTGCTTCCCAAGGCCCACAAAAGTAGAGTCAAACAACCCACATTGGACACTTATGTTACTCAGAAAGGAGCAGGAGACTCCTATAGCTAAAGCCACCCTGTCACACGGTAGCGTGATGGAGCAGACAGGGGAGACCAACAAGTACTCGCAGACATAGTGAAAGACAAAAGAAATATCGAGGCTTAGTACCACAAATGAAATACACCAATCACAGGCTGAAAAGATACAAATATCTTTTATTACTGTACAGTTTACAAAGCAAAACAGACAACTATCTGGCTCCCAACACCTTACAGTGTGTACCAGCAGACACAGTGTGTAGTGAGAGTGCTGGACATCTGAACACAGACATATTCATACCCTCATTTGCTACAAGCAGAACTGAACCGCTTGGGAAAAAGAAAATAGACAAATCCTGTACAACAGGTAGTGGAGACACTACCGCTGGCAACAAAGACGGAATCACAGGAACAGTAATGGTCGGTAAAGGTGGAGATACAGAAGGAGAAGCATCAATAGGAAGAGGAGCAACAGCTGGCAGTGGAGGAACAACGGGAAGAACAGGGACAGCTACGGGAGGAGGTGCAACAGCGGGAAGAGGTAAACCAGCAGGAAGAGGTCCATAAGGAGGTGATGCAATGGCACCAGTCCTACGTTCAGTTAAAAGCTTATCAATTAGTTCATCTGAGACATAAAAATCTTTAGACAGATATATTTTCTGCACACTAAGTTGGAAAGCCCTATCCATGCTTCTAACAGACTCTGACTGTTTCTGTTGATCATACAATAATGTCTTTTCTGAATTAGACATATGATGACGTGCATGCTTCTCTTTACTCTTAAGTTACTGCATAGCTTATTTTTTCCAATTCTGAATTACATCAAATGCTGCAGGCCTAGCTTTTTTCTTTAACAATATAGACTCTAAATACTCTATACGGGCAATCTCAAAACTACCATTGACTGGCCACTGAAATTCGGAAGCATGTCTAGTTTGTCTGTGCCAAATATTGTTGGATACTATACTACCAATGCCTTACTTACAGTACATAATACATGCCGAAGACCCCTCCTATGACGCCGGTCGGCCAAATTCCAAAGATTGTCTGTCTCTGCGGAATAAACCCCTGAAACAGGCAGACAATTTCCCAGGCATGTCAGATCACTGGTGTTACCTGGCATCGTTTGTAATCATGAGGACAAAACTGCAACCATATATCAGGATACTTAGGAACCGGGGCACGACTCACCTGATTACAAAGGACTGAGGAGGTCCGATCAGATTACAAAGGACAAAAGACCCTCGTGGTTGGTGACTTCGGCAAAACTGCCCGCCTCGATAGGTGGACCCTCGTCAAGATGCCATCTCGGACCGCGTGCTTACTGTTCAGGGATTGGATCGTGCAGTACTGTCGAAGTGTTGCGTCTCATACAAAGCGGCCCCCTTTTTCTCACCATCCGATCGCGGTCCAATGGCCGCATCTTCTCTTCAAAGGGATGGCATCAATCTTGAGGGTCTCCATTCGGGTGCCATCTGAAAGACCAAAGAAATATCGAGGCTTAGTACCACAAATGAAATACACCAATCACGGGCTGAAAAGATACAAATATATTTTATTACTGAACAGTTCACAAAGCAAAACAGATAGCTATCTGGCTCCCAACACCTCACAGTGTGTACCAGCAGACACAGTGAGGAGTGAGAGTGCTGGACATCTGAACACAGACATATTTATACCATTTTTGAAACATTGTCCAGCTCTCTCCAAGCTAATAATTCACATGCTAGAGTTTGTGCCTAGTTCACATGTCAAATATTACAATAGTGTACAAAAGATTAAACAAGTTTCCATGTGCATGAACATTCAATGGTACTGTTGGTTCTCGAATTCACTCTAAGCCTTATTCCAAGAGTCACTACAATGCAGTTCAGCTAAAGCATACGATCGAAGTTTACTCTTCATTGTTTCGGTGTTTATACGAGGATGAGGCTTGTGAGCGCAGACAACACTTGAATGGCAGTTCGCATGAAGCGCAAGGTTTCTTTACATAGGTTAAACAGTCGGTTCTCGATCAACCTAAATATTAACAAAACTCAAAGGTCGTTTGGCTCGACGGCAAGTCGAAAACACAGTCCACCATTTTAGAACATGCAACATGAGTCGAAATCAAAATGGCAGATAAGTCCTAAAATGGTGGCGAAGTTAAACCAAAATCGGAACTTTGCAAACGCGGTTTTCTGCGTAACGCAAATGGGCTTAGGCCAATATTCATAATAAGGAGGTACTATATGATTACAGTTTAACAATAGCAGCGCTGAAGATTGCCCTGGAAACCAAAATGGATGCCATGTGTATAGACGTTAACCTGCTAAGACAAGACATGAGAGGTCTCTCAGAACGAATAGGAACGCTGGACGAACAGGTGGCAGTAAGCACACAAAGCCTGAAAAATGAGCAGGAAATATATCAATGTTGCTGCAGCAAATGAGGAATCTGTTAAGTAGGGTGGATGATGGGGAAGGGCGTTCGAGAAGAAACAACGTTCGTATAGTGGGCCTTCCAGAGGGCTCAGAAGGGACTAACCCCACAAACTTTGTAGAGAGCATGTTCTTACAGCAAGTGGGCCCAGGTTCCCTCACCCAAGGATTCACTGTTGAAAGGGCACATAGGTCCCTCACCAGAAAGCCACCACCAGGCGACCCACTACGACCAATCATAGCTAGGATCCTGAACCATAAGGACAGGGAAAAGATCCTGGAATACTTCAGAAAAGGGGGCAAGATACAACAAGCATCAGCCAAGATCACGGCATATCCGGAGTACACAATACAAGTACTGAAACTAAGAATGCCCTACACCTCAGTGAAAAAACGATTATGTGAATCTAGCCTAAAATATATGCTGTTGCATCCAGAGAAGTAAAAGATAGTACACAATGGCCCCGCAATATTTTTTGATGCTCCGAAGACACGCACAAGTGGATAAACGAGACAAACCTGCCATCAGATGCCGAGACACAATTGAGCGACAGGGTGAACGAGTCAAACAGGCCCCTTACAGAAGATGGTTAATGTACAGTGGAACTGGCGTCAACCCAATTAGACCAAGATAAACTCAAACCAAGGCTTCTTTGTTCTGACATCTGCAGCAGTGACAGGAGCGCAGCGCCCGAGAAGCAGGCTCAAGAGAACAAGAGCTTGCCAAGGGAAGCAAAGGTCTTTCCCCCAAGTTACAGTCTGGGTACTAACGTTTACGTACCCATCTGCAGCACGCCTGAGCCGAAGGTTAGCGTGCTTGGAAGTGAGAAGCGGGAATGCCTGACCATGAGATACATGGCTGGGCAACAGTTGGGGAGGTGGGAAGTTGGGGATGGGATGGGTAAGGGGAGGTCCGCCTATACAAGCAAATATGATACACATACCATAGATGGGATACCACTGACATACATCACTAAGTCTCAGCATGGGAAGGGAACTTAAAATAATCACCTGGAACATCAGGGGTCTTAAAAACGACATAAAGAGAAATAGAGTGTGGAGGAAAAAAGTAGATATAGAGCTCCTACAAAAAACGCACCGTACCAGAGAGAAACAACGCCCTAGCTAAGAAATGGAGCAGCAAAACACTAGGATCACTGTATTCGGCATATGCTAGAGGGCTACTTATCTGGGTGGCGCCAACAGTGCCACTTAGGATACTTAGCCCAGTAACAGACAAAGAAGGCAGGATGGTCCTAGTACATGGATTCTTAGATAAACATGAAATGTGTATACTTAAGACCTAGCCCGAACCACGACACAGCAGCTTATTTACACTCAGTATACCCTTGGTTTGGCCCATATAGAAATTGCACTTTGAGCTGGGGGGGGAGACTTTAACTGCACTAGAGACCCCAGATTGGATAGATCAGACGATAAACGTAAATATCCTCCTCCCCCTGCCGAGGCACTGAATGCTTTGCTTAAAATAGTTGATCTGGCGGACGTTTGGAGAGCCCTCAATCCGTGCGCCTGAGGATACACACGCTAAACACCCCTGGATGGATTGCATATTTACAGGAAGAGAATCATTGAGTGAGTTTACCACTGCAGAGCACAAAGCCCAGATACTGACAGACCATGCACCGGTTCTAGTTACATGGAGAGCACAACCCTCAAGAGGGTGCATATCGACCTGGAAGCTTAGAGGTGAATCACTGAAGGATGAGGTCTTTAGACCTTAGAAAAGGAATCGAAGAATACTTTGTACACAACACATGGAGTGTGGTGTCAGCAGGGACGATGTGGAAAGCCTTTGAAGTGGTGATCAGAGGAATGGCAATAGCTAAGGTGGGGCGCGATGCAAAAGGTGATGGAAGAGGACCTAACCAAAGCTGAAGCTGCTCTAGAACGTATTGAACAGGCTGGAAGTGGGACTAATATGTAAGGGCAGGAAGCTAAATCATTGAGACTAGAATGTGAAAAACACTGGGACAGGCCAGGCGTGCCGAACTAAGCGAAATATGTAGAAAGGCAACACACGGAAGGGGACAAACCAGGCACACTGCTTGCCTGGCTATGCAAGAGCGAGTCAAAGCGTGAGATGATACATGCGATAAAGAACAGGGAAGGGGTGCTATGTATGACACACCATGAGAAACATAGTAGGTTCTGCGAATATTACAAAGAGTTGTATACAGATTCATGGGAAGCACAAGCCTCTCAAATAGCAGAAGCATTAGAACACCTAGACCTCCCGAGACTAGACCCTGCAGTTGCAGAGGGTTTGGAGGCCCCTATAACTCTAGAGGAACTAGAGGCCACCATTAGAGGGTTACCATCGGGCAAGACACCAGGCACAGACTATCTCCCTAGCAAATATTATAAAGAATATCTGACAGAAGTAGCACCCCCACTGTTAGAGATGCTGAATGAGCATACGATATGGAAGCCCTTCCACTAACATTAAGAGAATCCATAATTATACCACTACTCAAACCAAACAAGCCAGAAATGGTTTGTGGCTCATATCGGCCACTATAGATACTCAATCAGGATGGTAAAATACTCACAGCCCTATTAGCTAATAGACTGAAAGGAGCCATAGCACAGCTTATGCACACTGACCAGATGGGCTACGTACCAGAAAGGAATATTACATGGAACCAGCGCAGGTTACACCACACGATAGACCACACAAAAGAAAGCAGAGAACCGTATGTGGTGGCCTCGCTAGACGCGGTGAAAGCATTTCATTCGTGAGATGGCCGTGGCTTCTGGCTACTCTACGTAGATTTGGCATGGGACCTGTATACACCAAATGGGTATGTCTGCTGTGTAGCCAGACAATAGCCAGAGTTAGGACAGACAATTAGATCTCTGAACAATGGACACTCAAGAGAGGCACGAGGCAAGGTTGCCTGTGGTCCCCCATGCTGTTCATATTAGCCCAGCATTAAGTGTCCATACGGCCTCTATTATGTAGGCCTCACTGGGAGAAAAGCTAAACAGAGATGGTGCGAACATAAGTCTAATGTACGGACAAGATCCATAATGTCCCCGGTCGTACAACACTTTAAAGAATTAAATCACTCAGTAGCTCCGTTAGCTCAGTTACAGTTTGTGATTCTGGAACATGTCCAACTACCAAGACGTGGGGTAACCTTCCAAGACTAATGCAAAAAAGGGAAACTTTTTGGATTGAGCGATTGGACTTTATGTATCCGAGAGGAATGCATCTCAAATGGGATTTATATTGCTACTTGTGATTTGATGTGTTGAGGCCCTGTAACAACATACACTTAGGCTTTGTTCTTGGAGCAATTATTGACTGCTAGTGGCTTTTGACTGTAGAGTATTATTGTGTGTGATAACTACTGTTATGCTTTAGAGCTTATGTGGTATTTTGCTGATCACCCTGAATCTGTACAATCAAAATCGAGATTACCATTTGTTGAATATTCTCTACACTACATGAATGTGATAAGCATAAATGGGGACCTAGAACGTTGTCCTATTTGACTGACCTTAGGTGGATGGTCTGTTCATATTGAACAACCAATGTTTATCAGATAGGGAAAGATTTGGATGTACATTTGATTCGCTAATTATCGAGACGATATATAATGGATATTTAATAATGCTGCCTCAAATTGAAGTAGTACCTCTTTAAAAATAGAAATATTGAGTCCGCAACACAGCCATTTTTTATTCCAAGATGGTGGCTTCTAACTATGCAGATATAATGTCTAGTCTTTATAAAAAGAACCCAGTTGGTCTTGTCGCTACGTGACATTCGAAGTAACAGGAAGACCGGAATCAGCTTGGCGTTTGGGAATTTAGCAGGAACAACATACACGCGGATGTAAGTAGATTGAAACATTTGTTATAAACCCGTACCTTTGCTTCTGGTTCATTTAAAAAGAAATTATAAAATTACTCGGCTTTGTAAGTTAGTGACAGCTGTGTACGGCTATATTTAAAGTTACAGAACAATACGGACAAACATCAGAAAAGACATCCGTTTATAGCGTTCGATTCTGAATTGCCCCGCAACTTCTTACCTGGACAGCAACTTCTATGCTGCTTTGCCCGGTTAAGTAATTAAAATTACATCATCCTGCCTGTGCCATATTGCTAAATACGCTACCCACTGCTGGGTTAGTTGGGTTATTTGAATACTTGTCTCCGTCCACTCTAAGGGGACAAAATGAAGTTTTGGAACCCATAGATCCAACTTAATACTTGTGGAGCCACTAAAAAGCTATAAGCACCACTCAGAACTCTCTTTGGCAGACTAACTGGGAGGTGATTGAGTCACATTAAGGTACGCATAGTCATGAAGCTTATTTGATTTAGCAAACACAATATTGTGGACTATTAGAGAGTGATCACAATGCATTTGTAATTACAGAAAGTGCACTAACAATAAGGGAGATCATTAAGTTGAAGATCAGCACTTTACTTCAACAACTGCGCATTCCAACAAGGGAGAATTCACTCCATGTGTGAGTCAAGTTTATAAATTATCTGAACAAGCTTTAATCCCCCTGTCTTCTCGTGGATCTGTTTGTTGAGCGGGACACAGCGCTTTTATGAGCGACTGGTGCCGCCTCAGATCAAATGAGAAGCACTCTTGGGGAATTATGTTAAGTACGTGTGTCTTAGATACTGTGTACAGGATGGTTACACTCCAATTCTTTCTATCTTATTTTTAGGAGTGGAATTATATTGTGGCAGTGAACAATCAACACTCTAACATTATATGAATGTACTTTACAGGTTAGTGAAGAGACCCTTTTTCATTTACTTAGTTAGATTTATTGCAAATTAATACTTACATTAGTTTAAATTAATTACATTTTTATTTAGCCCGGATAAAAAATGAAAATTAAAATGTATTAATTTCTATTAAAATTTCAGAAAGGATATCTACGATATCCATACCTGAAGAAGGGCGTTACGCCCGAAACGCATAGTATAAGACTGGCGGAGTTCCTTTGAGTCTATCCAGATAGTTTTTCCCTGTCTAGATATTGTGACATCATTAAGTCTTCAGTTGAAAACAAAATTGTTGTAGTACATAAAGGAAAATAAGGAGCAAACGTTCTCTGTCCAACCATTGTTGCAAAACTATTGGCTATGAATTTTTGATGTAATTGATGTTTATCACAATGCAAATATTATTATTGGTCTTGCATTTTTTGAAATTTTGAGTTACGCAATGTATATGTAATTGTGTCAAACAACCCTGTATTATAATTTTGTAAATACATTCAGTTAAAAATGTGAATTTCTCTACTACACCTGTCTTTGAATTGTGTTTACAACTTTGAGTTGTATTAGTTGTGCCCCTGTTTGTATCTCAAGGTTTTTGAGGTACCACTTCTTTTCTCACATATTAGCCCTAGAACCTTTAGCAGTGCACTTCCGGAAAGAGTACAATGAAGATGGTATACCCATACACTGCGAATGGAACTTGATTTTCTTATATGCTGAGGACATGCTTTTATATATTCAACACCCAGAGACCAATTTGCAATATATACTAGAAGTCTTAGAACGGTATGCTGAACTCTCAGGCATCACGATCAGCAGACACATATCATTCCTGTTTCCGCAAGCAGTCTATAGTCGTGTGGAGGCAGATAGGCTCCCAGCACTACCAATAAGATGGCCAGTAGACACATTCAGATGCCTTCGGGTAGATATTTATCATGATCCCAAGATGGAGCATGCACGAAAAACTCAGAAAGCGATGGATGGGGTGCTGCAATCTATACGTTTCTGGTCCAGACTGCCACTCTCCCTCATGGGAAGGGCGGCGATATTGAAAATGATAGTGCTCCCCAGGTTCCTTCATTATTTCACCAATGTACCATATAATATCCCATGGTCCTTTTTTGTCAGGCTAAACACGATATGCAACAGGTTCCTCTGGCAAAATACAAGATGTAGACTAGCGTTTGCGAAGTTGCAAAGACCATACAAGTGGGGAGGTATTAGGGTGCCCAACTTTGAGATGTATTTCGTAGTTTGCCAGTTGCAGTTTGTAACGGGATGGCTGTCAAATGAGTCGAATCAAGATACGCCTCTTCTGCAACCAGTGTTATGACTATTATGGTTGTTTAAGAATCGACAACAAATTTGTTCCAAAATACTCTGGAAAAGAAGCAAAGACCACCTACCTGGGATCTTGCAGGATGAACAGGTACCCGAAGAACCCCTGGTGTTTCTACGAATAGGTGTGATCCTTTGAAGAATAAGAGAAATTCTCCTGAGGATTTCTCAAAGGACCTGCAAGAGCTTGTCCTCAGTGAAACCCTGAGGGAAACCCTCGTGGGGAATAAAACCCTTGAAGAGCTGCTGGGGTACGTTGTTTCCCTGTGAAGACCAGGCGAGGAAAGTTGATCTGGGTATTCTTCTGGCTGATTTCCTGCTGATTTAGGCGAGTTGTTTTAGTTACTGGGCTACATGTAGTAAGTAAAAGAAACACAGTTAATCCTGATAGTCTGGTGAAAAAAAAGAATACCTATAGAAAGGTTTTAGAAGCTTACCATGCGTCTAACAGGAAGAGTGCGGAGAGGTAAAGGATCTCCGTTGGAAAGTAAAAGGTAAGTGATTCTATAATGGTAGAAAGAGAGAACCCATAAGATTAGGATAAATGAATATAGTCCTGAAATAGCGGGATGGATAAGGAGGTAACCCTACCCTTTCTCTTTCAAGTCTTTTTTGAGCCAGCCTGAGTAGAAAAGAAGCGTCCAAAGAATTCCAACAGGATATCGCTAAAAAGGAAGGATGAAGAATGAAGAGCCGAAGTCTGATCACCGAAAACAAGATGGACCACAGATTGTACCTAGGAACTCACTAGAAGGAGGTATGAAGAGGATTCCGGTTCTAAGCGTGCTTAGATGAAAATCCGATCCCGGAAATGAAAAAGAAGGGTTCCGTAATACCTTCTGAAATCAAAGGGAGGAGAGGAAAACAAGAACGTGAGTATGGAGTAGAGGAATTGTTTGGAAGAGAGAGCTTTTCGTAATTCTAGCAAGCGGACTTACGAAGCGTGTGCCGGCTCCTGTGAGAGTAGCAACGCCTCTTCCTTCTGAAGTTGCTGGGTTATAAGGAGGTAAACAGGAAGTTAAGGTGGAAGATTGAGAGGCTTCCTGGGAGAGAACAACTAGCCTGTGCTGTGCGTTTGCGATGGTTACCGCTGCGGCGGCCATCTTGGAATTGGTTTCCTCAGGATCACGGAGTGGGCGATTTCTGGCTACAGAATCGGCGGCCATGTTGGATGTCGGGTGGAGGATGAGAAACACATTTGGAATCATCACAGTATGCCCCTTTTTAGACCTGCTTCCTCCCGGTTTAGACGGGTGTTTGAGGTGAAATTTCTTAACGAGGCGAGGAGCATGAATTGCAGCTTCAGGTTCCCATGTGCGGTCGGCAGGAGAATATCCCTTCCAGTCCACAAGGTACTGTAGCCGACCCCGATGATATCTGGAGTCACAAATTTCTTTAACTTCATATTCTGGTCCGGTTTTACACATTTCTGGGGGAGGGCGAACCGAGACCACAGGATGAAAAGTACTTCGATTGTCAGGTTTTAATTGTGAGACGTGAAAGACCGGATGAATCCGGAACCAGGAGACCGGAAGTCGGAGTTTAAAGGCAGCTGTACCAATAGTTGAAATGACCCGAAATGGACCAAAGAATCGTGGAGAGAGTTTGGATGGTACTAGATGGCGAGGAAGGAACCTAGAGGATAGCCATACCCAATCTCCTTTTTTAATCACTGGAGCTGGGGTTCTGTGTCGATCTGCAAAATACTTTCTTTTGTTTTGAGAATTTTGTAGTGCTGTCAAGGCTGAACTATGCCCGTGACGTATCTGAAGCATTAGAGAGTCCACATCTGGAAATTTGGTTTCAGATTTCTTCATAGTGGGGAAAGATGTGGGGTTGAATCCATAAGTACAATTAAAAGGAGTTGTTTTAATGGCAGAATGGTATGAGTTATTATATGTGAACTCGGCCATGGGTAGAAGTTCTTTCCAGTTGTCTTGAGCTGCTGATACATAACTTCGGAGATATCCTTCCAGTGTTTGATTAAGTCTCTCGGTCTGGCCATTGGATTGGGGGTGATAGCCGGAACTGAGAGCCCGAGAAATACCAAGATGGGAACAGATAAGCTTCCAATATCGTGAGGTATACTGTGACCCTCTGTCAGAGATGATAGTTTCGGGTAAACCATGTAACGTGAAGATGTTACTGATAAAGATGCGAGCCATCCGTGCTGCCGATGGTAATCCTACAAGTGGAGTGAAGTGAGCCATCTTAGTCAGGGTATCGATGGTTACCATTATAGTGGAGCAACCCCCGGAAGGTGGGAGGTCAACGATAAAATCCGTTGATATTATCTGCCAAGGGCGAGAGGGTAATGGCATCTTTACCAATTCTCCAAGAGGTGCTTTTCGAGGAACCTTGGTTTGTAAGCAGACAGGGCAGGATCCAACATATTCTTTGACATCCTTCCGGAATGTCGGCCACCAGAAATAACGTGACATCAATTCCAGAGTTGATAGGAACCCACGGTGTCCCGCTGTCAATGAAGAGTGACACATGTCCAAGACTTCTTTTTGGAGGGGTCGAGTGGGGATGAAAGCTTTATTTCCATGAAAATAGCAATCATCAACCTTGGTCAAGGTCATTCTATTGGCACGTGATAATTGGTCCTTGGTAATGTGTCTAGATTGAATCTTGAGTCGTGACAAAAAATCTGATGTGGTTTGTAGCCCTGAAGCCGTAAGGGGAAAGATGGGTTCTGCTTTAAATGGTTCGTTGGGAAGGTGTTCCTTGCGTGAAAGAGCATCAGCTTTTGAATTGTCCCTTCCAGGGATAAATGAAAAAGTAATTCTGTATGGAGAAAAGAAATGAGCCCAACGAGCCTGGCGGCTATTGCAGGTTTGTGCATATTGAAGGATCCGAAGGTTATGATGATCCGTCCTGACTTCAACTGGATGTTTGGCCCCTAAGAGTAAATGGCGCCATTCTTCAAAGGCTCGCTTGATGGCAAGGAGTTCTTTTTCCAGAACTGTATAGTTCAGTTCAGCAGGGGCAAGTGTCTTGGATAAATACGCTACAGGGCGTTCTTGATTAGAATTATCAAGTTGAAGCAGAACAGCACCTAGGGCGTACTGAGAGGCATCAGTTTCAACAATGAACCTGCGGGATTGATCCGGTGTCAACAGGATAGGGGCTGAAGTAAACAACTCCTTAAGTTTGTTGAATGCTTGATCTGTAGTAGGGGACCATGAAAACTTTATTCCCTTTTTGAGCAGATTTGTCAAAGGTTGGGTGAGCCTTGAAAATTCGGGAATAAACCTTCGATAAAAATTTGCGAATCCAACAAAGCGTTGGATGTCTTTGCCGGAAGAGGGAGTGGGCCAGTTTTGAACTGCAGAAACCTTTTCAGGGTCCATTTCCATTCCTCTGGCCGAAAGAACATATCCTAGGTAGGTAACCTGAGTTTGATGGAAGGAGCATTTCTCTATCTTGCAATACAAATGATTTTGTTGGAGCCGCCGTAACACCTCTTCAACATGTTTCTGATGTTCTTGGACATTGAAAGAGAATATCAAGATATCATCTAGATAGACGACCATATTGTGGAGTAACAGGTCTGCAAAGATATGATCCATAAACCTCTGGAAAATAGCCGGGGCGTTGGACAAACCAAAAGGCATTACTCTGTATTGAAAATGTCCAAACGGAGTTCGAAATGCCGTCTTCCATTCGTCACCCGGTTTTATCCGGATGAGATGATATGCACCCTTGAGATCTAATTTGGTATAGATGTTGGCCCCTTTGACTGCTTCAAGGATGTCGGGTATTAATGGCATAGGGTATTTATCTGGAACTGTGATTTTGTTCAGTCCACGGAAATCTATGCACGGACGGAGTTCCTTGGAGTTTCTTTTAGAAACGAAAAACAGAGAGGCAGCAGCAGGTGAAGTGGATTCGGTAATCAGTCCATTTTTTAGATGGGTTCTGAGATATTCACGAAGAACCTCCTTTTCGTTCTCAGACAAGATGTACATTCGTCCAAAAGGTAATGGCTGGTCAGGAACCAGCTCAATTGAACAGTCATCCCTACGGTGAGGGGGTAGTTGAGTGTATTCTGAGACAGAGAAAACTTCCTGGAATTTATGATAACATTCTGGAAGACCAGAAACCTGGTTAAGAGAGGTTACCCATTGGTTGTTCAAGGGTACTGGAGCCGAATCAACCCTCACCGTTTGCTGATTCTTGACACAATGGGTGATACAGTATTCAGATCCCAGAAAGAAAGATCCAGCTGTCCAGTTAATAAACGGGTTATGTTTCTTTAACCACGGTAATCCTAGAATTACCGGATGATGGGCTGTTCGAATAATGTCCAATGTAAGAATCTCTTGATGAGTTGAGATGATCATCATGAAGGGGTTGGTATGATCCTTGATGGGCCCGGAAATCAAGGGACTACCATCCACACTTTCCACTGGAATGGGCTCTACCTTTGAGGACCTAGGAATACCGTGTGAAATGGCCCATTGATCATCAATAAAATTTCCGGCTGCTCCACTGTCCACTAGAGCTGGTATGTTTTGAAGCAGACGATTACCAAAAGAGAAGGATACCATGAGTACCACCATCTGAGAATTACTCTGACTGGTACAGAAGGATGAGAAGGATGTTGGAGAGGAACCTTGTTTACATGCTGGTTCCCGTACCGTGGTTCCTCTTACGGCCGGGAGCTGGCGTTTCCCGAACGCCTAGGTGGTGTAATTGGGCAATCCTGTACCATGTGGTTATTCGAACCGCAGTACATACATAAACCCAAGGTCCTCCTACGGTTTCTTTCTTCGGGAGTCAAAGGACCTCGAGCTGTTGTACCCAATTGCATAGGTTCATCGTTAGACTGTGAACGGGAAGAAGGAGCGAACGTAATTCGTGTATTCCTTCCCTTCTTTCTCTCTAGTACTCTTTCCTTCATGCGGTAATCAATTTGCATTACCAATGCAATGAATTCAGATAGTGTAGTGGGGCGTGGGACCCGAGACACCTCGTCTTTGAGGTCTTCAGATAATCCCCTTCTGAAGAGTGTGACTTGAGCGTCATCTGACCATGTGGTTTCACTTGCCATCTGCTTGAATTTGGTTATATAAGCCAAAATGTCTAAACTTCCTTGTTTTAGATCTAGGAGGTGTTCCTGTGAAGCCACACGAATCTCTTGACGGCCAAACATGGTACGGATGCTATTGCAAAATGCAGTATGAGAATCTAAAATGGGATTATTGTTAGTGATTAATGGTGTGGCCCAAGCCAGTGCTGGTCCAGTCATTTGTGCGACCATATATCCCACACGATCTCTATCGGTATGAAAATACGCTGCTTTAAAGGCAAATTGC
Source organism: Ambystoma mexicanum (assembly GCF_040938575.1). NCBI lineage: Eukaryota > Metazoa > Chordata > Amphibia > Caudata > Ambystomatidae > Ambystoma > Ambystoma mexicanum. Next base: position 438,036,179 of record NC_090937.1, read on the forward strand.
ACAGTACAGGAGTCTAAGAACTCCTTAACCTTATGCGGGTTACCATCAAACTGTCCTCCAGGTAAGGGTCCTGGAGGAACTTCTGAGCAGTGTGGGGTACGAGGGGCTGCAGCCTGTTGGGCCGTTTGCTGTTGGAGTTGTCTTAAGGAATTATTCTCATGTTTTAACTGCTGTACTTCAGTAGTTAAGGATTGAACGGCAGCAATCAGCTGTTGGATTTGCTGTTGCTGTTGCTGCTGTTGTGAATCCATGATTTGTGATTCTTATGCCTCTTGCCCAGCGTAAAAGGAACAAATGTACACTCGGGCGTTGCTAACTGTTATGACTATTATGGTTGTTTAAGAATCGACAACAAATTTGTTCCAAAATACTCTGGAAAAGAAGCAAAGACCACCTACCTGGGATCTTGCAGGATGAACAGGTACCCGAAGAACCCCTGGTGTTTCTACGAATAGGTGTGATCCTTTGAAGAATAAGAGAAATTCTCCTGAGGATTTCTCAAAGGACCTGCAAGAGCTTGTCCTCAGTGAAACCCTGAGGGAAACCCTCGTGGGGAATAAAACCCTTGAAGAGCTGCTGGGGTACGTTGTTTCCCTGTGAAGACCAGGCGAGGAAAGTTGATCTGGGTATTCTTCTGGCTGATTTCCTGCTGATTTAGGCGAGTTGTTTTAGTTACTGGGCTACATGTAGTAAGTAAAAGAAACACAGTTAATCCTGATAGTCTGGTGAAAAAAAAGAATACCTATAGAAAGGTTTTAGAAGCTTACCATGCGTCTAACAGGAAGAGTGCGGAGAGGTAAAGGATCTCCGTTGGAAAGTAAAAGGTAAGTGATTCTATAATGGTAGAAAGAGAGAACCCATAAGATTAGGATAAATGAATATAGTCCTGAAATAGCGGGATGGATAAGGAGGTAACCCTACCCTTTCTCTTTCAAGTCTTTTTTGAGCCAGCCTGAGTAGAAAAGAAGCGTCCAAAGAATTCCAACAGGATATCGCTAAAAAGGAAGGATGAAGAATGAAGAGCCGAAGTCTGATCACCGAAAACAAGATGGACCACAGATTGTACCTAGGAACTCACTAGAAGGAGGTATGAAGAGGATTCCGGTTCTAAGCGTGCTTAGATGAAAATCCGATCCCGGAAATGAAAAAGAAGGGTTCCGTAATACCTTCTGAAATCAAAGGGAGGAGAGGAAAACAAGAACGTGAGTATGGAGTAGAGGAATTGTTTGGAAGAGAGAGCTTTTCGTAATTCTAGCAAGCGGACTTACGAAGCGTGTGCCGGCTCCTGTGAGAGTAGCAACGCCTCTTCCTTCTGAAGTTGCTGGGTTATAAGGAGGTAAACAGGAAGTTAAGGTGGAAGATTGAGAGGCTTCCTGGGAGAGAACAACTAGCCTGTGCTGTGCGTTTGCGATGGTTACCGCTGCGGCGGCCATCTTGGAATTGGTTTCCTCAGGATCACGGAGTGGGCGATTTCTGGCTACAGAATCGGCGGCCATGTTGGATGTCGGGTGGAGGATGAGAAACACATTTGGAATCATCACAACCAGCTAGCACCCCATACATTATAAAAGAGGTAGTATGGATACATAAGTCGAACATGCCTGAGTCTCCGCTCCTACTAATGCTTGGATAAACCTTGTGGCTGAGAGCCTGCCGTTTAATGGGAAATGCAGCAACCTATTCCCCCAGATCCCTATCGTGGAATTGAGACCAGGAGACACATCACACACACTTCTCTGCTTAAGGCGTTTATGCAGAAATGGCCAGAAACTACAGGAAGATGGCAGGCAGATGAGGAACTCTATGATACCTCAGAAGGGGGACACATAGTATCAAGGCTCTATGAGCTGTTCATAAGATCAGATGTGGCAGACACGTCAGCAATGGGAAAAGGACATGCAGGAATAGTTTAAAGACAGTAAATGGAAGCGTGTGCTCTCCTACCAGAAAATAGTATGCAGCAACGCGAGACTGCAGCTCATCCAATTATACGTGACGCATAGAGCATACTTAACTCCGCAGAAAATCGCAGGTTTTGCAAAAGCAACTGAACAGCTCTGTCCGAAATGCGGTACAGCTAATGCTGATATGGTACATATGGTCTAGGCCTATAGGGAACTGAGTAAATTTAACAGATGTTGGCAAAGGCAGCCATACCCTTGGACATTGAATCCCCAGCGGCATGCTTATTGGAAGGCACGGAGAGGCTCAACAGCGCAGTTGTGGTAGGGGGATCTTCAAATATGGTCACGGGTAGAAACAGGAGTGTGGCGGAGTGCTGCCCAAATAGAGCAATGCGGTGGAAACTCAGATATAGAACTATGGAGATCATTGCTCCAAGATCTTTTCTCCACAGCACAAGGGAGGACCCAGATGGAACCAATGACACTACAGAGGTGGCATAGTGGAAAAGATAAGTATGACAATGGGAATATAGGCTGACGAGGGGAGGGGTAAGTTGGGAGGGAGAGGGTAGTTGGGGGATGTTGTTTGTAATTACTAAGAACAGTAAGACACAATACAATTTGTTAATCATATGTGTGTTCCATTTACATCAAATATATTCTACAGTATTTAGGAAAAATGAAATATTGGATGAGTTGAATGACAGGCAGGTGTTGAAAGTGTTGCATACGATGCTGGCACTGATGGAACAGAACCCTGTGCACATTGGTACACACTCTGAATTTTGGTGGCATTGGAGGATTCCAGGATGGGTATGGCAGATGGAAAGATAAAGAAATTGGGCAGTGGAAGTCAGACAGGTTTAAGGGTCATGTCAGAAGGATTAGGTGGTTAGGAGGAAGGATTTAAAAAGTTGTAATGAATGTTTAGTTCATCCATTCAAGAGCCACCAATACAGAAAACAATAGGATTTATAGACATGCAATTGTGAAAGGGGCCAACAATGAAGCAAAAACACAGACATAAGGGAAGCAGCTTGGCCGAACATACACTGAAGTGAAAATGGTATGGTCGGGATGAGGGTAAGAGATGGGGACAGTTGCTTCTGTGGCATTTTGCATTGGAAAGCCAGAGGAAAGATATGATTTTCAGATTATACTCGTCAGGGAGAATGGCCTGGTACAATGGAACGGGATGGAAATTATAAAACAATTGAAAATACAAGTGGGTATGATAAGGAGACTATGGCAGAATACCAAAGTCATGTGGACACAGTTTTTGTCATGGAGGGTATGGAGAGGGGCAAAGACACCAGCAGCCATGGACAAGACCAGAAGAGTATCGGGCTTCTGCAGGACATGAGGGGTTGGGTAGTGTGACATGAAGTGATAAGGCTCAAAACACTGCTGACCTTTAGGTAGTATGGTGTGCACTTTTCATTTCGCGGCACATTGAAGATGAACTTGAGGGATATGGCTGACAGAGTTTTCAAACAATAGACATGGGATGATTAGAGGAAAAGCAAGACCCCATCTGGGGAGATTCTTGCTGAGTATCGAATTGGAAATGCAATGACCATAGTATACTAAAGGAATGTTAAGATGGTTATAAGGTTAAGACATTAGATGTTAAGTAGATGTAAATAAGGAAAAAAGTAGGGTGATAGAGTTTAAAGTTGGATGGTGTGCCAGAGAAGAAAAGAAAGGAAAGAACTGAGGCTATAAAAGAACAAACAGAAAATAGAGGCATGGCTGGGACGTATAAGTAGGGAAGAAGGAAAGCTCAGTATGGTGCGGGAGCACCTAGTAATGACGATCACAGGGGAGAAGAATAAGTTACATTGAGATAAAAATGGTATAAGTTATATGAATGATTGACAAAGGGTTTTGAATAAGGCTAGGATTCTAGGCAAATCAAACGTGGGAAGCACTCTGTGGACGATTGACGATATAAAATATCTCATCATTATCAAAAAAGTTTCAAAATATATACAGGGCACTATGGCTATTGGGATAAGAATCCAACATGATTTACCCCTCCTGTGGCTTTGTCAATAATGAACAGACCTGTTTTGTTCACTTCTTACATCATATTTCCTGTTTCACTTGAAACCATCACCTTCACGTCATTGGTTGCCATGTAGAAATGCCAAGCATGTGAGATAACAAACATTATTTTCAAATTAAATCAATGGGTATCAAATATACTATATTGAAACCATGGAATAAGATTGAACATGGACCTGCAATGGAAAAAAGCGGCATTTCATCAGTCAAATAATTTGTAGTCTGAGAGTTGTACTAGAGAGCCATTCCATTTAATGTATCATTGGGGAGGGAGCTCGTGTCATGCCTAGCTTTGCCCCCACACAGTTTACTTGCTCTTTCTTTCCTCCAGATTATTGTTGTGCGACCATCATGGAAAACAAAGGGAATAAAGAGCATCGAGCTGGCCTCCCCAAACTGAAAATACAAGACCTGGCACTCCTTCCTAATGCAACTGCTGTTAAAAAATGATATCAGCCTGGAAGAAAATGTGCTAGAACTACCTCAAAGGGATCACAAGGATTCTGATTTCAAGAAAGTACATTCTGCAATAACATGCCAATGAGAACGTACTACTACACCCCAGAAAGATAACATGTCTAATGTACAGATGCTACTGATAAATGCCCAATAGGTGGATTGTGGAGTGCAGATCTAAAGTACTTGTGTTATGAATGTTCTGATTTACAAATATTCTTGGACAGAATGAGTAAGAGATTGTTGGAAATTTGGCTAATTTGAATGGAGTTGAAATGTTTTTGGTAGGATGAAATTTCAACAAAGCCCAAAATGATGATGGATTTTTATAGTTGTAGCAATTGCTTAAATTAATGATGGCTCGATTATAGAAAGAGAAATTTCAACCAGATTTTAATCAATGGTGGGTGACATTTATAGAGAATTCATTCTAAGATAAACAAATTATTATTAGGCCAAATAAGAATATTTTGAGAGAGTGAACAGCTCTCTTTCTCTTTGTGCATTGTGCCAGACAGGCTATTAACATCTTGGGTTGCTCCATTATTGAAGAAACTCATCACGGATCGAGATAATCTGGTAAATTATTGGCCAAGTCATCTTTCTGAGGAAAAATCCTAGAGAAAGAAGAAGAAACCCAATTACAGGAATTTGTTGAATTGCATCATATACCGGGCAATAAGCAATCTGCTTTTTTAAGACTTATCGAGGAACCGAGCTTGCATTACTGGATGTCAAAAATAATTTGCTTTGGAACAAAGATATTCATTAAATTACTTTATAGTTATGTTAGACCTTCTATCAGATTTTGACACCTGGGTATGCACCATTATCCTCAACCACCTTTCAGAAATACCAGGGTGTTGAGCAAAGCGTGGAATCAGTTTGCTTCATGCCTCATCAAAATAATTCTATGTTTTACATTAAATGTCCTCTCTGGCACTAAATGACCTGTGCAATGTGGGGTACCTCAAAGTATTTTTGTTGCCCCTTTGACTTTTTAACATTTACATTAAACTCATCCAAAACCTCTGAAATAATTTAGGCGTAGGTTTTCATCCTTTGGTGCACAATGATATTTGAAGCTCTCACACGACATCTCAGCAGATATGTTAATGTTCTTATCAGTTATGCCAGTCATTAAGATGTGGATGTTCCATAACTGGTTGCATCTCAATGCATCAAAGATGGAAATAATTTTGTCAGACACACCTAACGGTTTGTGGAAGTATAGCAATCTACTCCAGACTTTTACAATAGGCAACATTCATCTACCTGCTGGGTCAAAAGTACAAACAATAGGAGCACTCTTTGACCCCTCTATGGATATGTATGCTCATATCAATGTCATCATTAGCTCTTCTTCCTATTTTGTCTGCTTTTTTTTAAAAAATCCACTTTTCTTATCTGAAAATCAACTTGAGCATATTGCTTTAGCAATGACTTGGTTCAAATTGTACTACTATACTTTGATCATATCTGTATGCAAAATATTTCAAATCTGAAGACTTTAATTTCTATAAAATCAAGTGGCCTGCATTGTAACCAACCCCTAGACATTCGCTGACATCACACCAATTTTATATAATTTGTGCTGGCTTTGTAACTTAGCTTTAAATCACCTCTAGTGCTCATAAAACTCAATTTGGTGAATCCCTTTTAAGTTTTAACAAATCTATCTCTAAACTGCGGGCAAAATTAAAGGCAAATGAAAACTGCCTGAAGTAAAGGTGAGATGTGTTAAAAGTTGTACTGCATTTTCAAGTGTGAGACTTATGCTTCAACTATTTGGAGAAATATTGCACTGAACAACCAAGTGATTAGGTGCCGCCATTTGTAATGGACAGAAATTGAAACAAGACATGCATACATTCTCAACGTAGAACTAGTGGCACCAAAATAATCCATTGATTTACTCATTCACAATTTCACCAGTTTCTTACTTTTTTGAGAAACAACAGTGAAAACAGAAAAACTGTGCCTGCCGGAATGCAAATGCACATCCAAAAAATACCATGGCCCAAATGTGTCAGTTGGAGAGGCACTAGGATGAGAGAAAGTGAATGGTCTCAAGGTCAATAAGTGGGGAACAAAACAGAGAAAGTAGGGGAGGGAAGGGAGATGGAAGAAAGGGAAATATGGAGGGGTGAGGAGGAGGGAGGGGTATGAAGATTGAGAAAACATTAGTGACCTTGGTAGGGAAATAATCTGCATGGTTGGAAGCGAATAATGAAGCAGAAGAGAAGTATTAGGCAGGTGTGGAGAGAGGATATTGTTGAGGAGTTGGAAGATTTGATGTGGAGGATGAGAAAGGGGAAGAGTGAGTGAAGAGAGGTATAATTTTTATTTTCGGCAAGGAGGAATGAATCATAAGTAGAGTTGAAGGAAGAGAGCGAGTCAAGATTAGAGGTAGAGGGAGTTTTTTTTCCAGCGGCACTTAAGCTTATGAAGGGAGGAACAGAGGCATGTGAGAGATGAGTAAGTCATGGCAGGGAGTCTTACCAGAGGGAGTAAAGGAACGAACGGGAGGAGGAGAGTCAAGAGTAGAAGTAAAAGAGGATTGAAGAGAGATGTTGCAAATCGACAGATAATTGTGAAAACGACTGGAGGCAGGGAAGTGTGGAAGTAAGAGGAATCAAAAGAAGCTATCACGAAGGCGCTAAGATCTCAACTTAAAAGGGAATATGTATGGGATGGTGGGTAAGAGGCGAGGTAATACAAAGGTAAAGGATAGAGCAAAGTCGCTTCTGAAAGTCGTTGTTACGCTGGTGCTTGATTGAAGGACAGCATTTACTTCCTGGATTCATTAAAAACTTGCTCTTGGTGACTCTGTCCCTTTTCCCAGAACTCTTCAAAGGGGGTTGGCCGTGTGCTTAGGGCAAAGTCGCTTCTGAAAGTCGCTGTTATGCTGTTAAACTGATACAGCTGTACAGCGTTACGAGACCACAGAAGCCTTCTGAAACCAGATATTGTATGGAGAAGCCTGGTTTGTTATCATTAGAGAATCATTACCCATTTAGGGATTAGTTATCCATCATTTTGATTAGTAGTGATATTGGATTATCCATTATCCACATATTATGTAGCATTTGCTAGAGAAAAAGGCCTGTTATATTTGAAGTGCCTTGCTGGAGACATGTAGACACATGTAGAGATAGACTGACTGTTATGTATTATGTATGCAGCTGTCATGATGCCTACCTCTAAGGAGCCAGGCCGGGCCCAGCAACCCCAGAGGCAGACATCATTTTCCCCAGGGAAGTCTCAGCGGGCCCAAGTCGGGGCCCTTTGGACTCAGTCCTGGCGCCTTAGGCGCCAGGCTCATAGCGGACCCCAGTCCTGGCGCCTTAGGCGCCAGGCTCATAGAAGAGGATATGTGTTTAAGTGCTTGGGTGCACACTTACCTGATGCAGACCTTGCTGCTTCATCCAGGCCCTCTTGAGGCCTGAATGGGACTACTTAACCTGTAGGACTACTTCACCACCCGGGTGTGGTCGGGGAAGGATACATACCTGATTGGTGGAAGGATACATACCAGGAACTTCTTCCAAGGCTATTTAAACCCCACCCGAACAGCCACACATGCTTCGCGTTGTTCTGCACCTAGCAGCTGGACGCTCACCGTGTCAGCTCCTGCATCCTGACTTCAGCCAGTCCTGCCAGCACCCTGGAACACCTGCAAGGGGAGAAAGGAAGAGAATAGGAGAAGAAAAGCCCTTACCTACTAAATCTGCATCCCGGAGTCATTTCTCCAACGGCCCCGAAAAGGAAGACATCATTTTAAAGGCATTTCGTTTCGATCGCTGCAGCGCTGCATTTTACTCACCTTTGCAAGGCGCTTCCATCTTCAGCAGCGATCTTCCGGATTCAGCTACGCCCCGGCGCCTAGAGGAAAAAAGACAAGAACAAAGGTGAGAGGGAGAAAAGGAATAAGGAAAGCTCAGTTTCCTTTTAAGTCTTACCTGTTGGATTATTCCCACTGCATTTCGGGTCCTGCCGCTTCCTGGCATCTCCGGACCCCGGCCCCTATGGGGAAAAAAGACAAAGACATTGAATGAGCGAATGCAAAGACATTACCTGAGCGCTCATCCAGAACTGTTTCACTTCGGGTCGGCGCCATATCTCCGGCACTCCGAACCCCGGCCCCTAAGGGGAAAAAGACATAAGCATTAGCGCTTGCTGCAATTAGACAACGAACATTATTATTAAGCTTGAACTTTTGAACAGAACTTTTACAGCGCCTTACCTGAACAGTCAAGCTTACCTGAACTCCCATCAATCCTCAATCCAGTGAAGTAACTGGGTTTCAACGCGCCCCTGCATCAGAAGCAGGATGGAGAGCTCATCCTTCCAAACCCTAAGGTGAGGCTTCACGGGGAATCGTGGAGGAGGTATCGTGGAGGGTTGGAAGGGAGTGGGAGGCTTGAGCTTTGTTCCCTTTTCACGCACAGGAGGGTATCCAACGAGCCAGGGAAGCCAGAATAGAGGGGCCCTTCCTGTCCATCTTCAGAGTTCTGCGCCTTCGACGCCGCGCCTCCGTGGGAACCCGGTGAGCGTTACAGAACGCGAAGCCTTACCACAATTTCCCACCTGGGCGCTATGGAGACTTCCGAGACAGATCAGCTGGCCCATCTTTTAGGGGAATTACGGGCAGAAGTGCACTCAGCCCGCCAGGAGACTAATGCTCTCAGAAGGGAACTAATCCTATCCAAGGAAAGAACTGATGATCTGGCCAAAAGGTTATTGCAGGGCCAGGCAGAGCACACTCCTTTACCTGTTTCCGGAGATATTTCTACAACAATGGGTTCGAATAACCCGGTACAAATCAATCTACCTGGACACATGCCTTTGGCCCCGCCGGAACGTTTTGCGGGGGATCCCAAGAAATATGCCGTTTTTATGAACCAATGCCGTTTACACTTTTTATGCAGGCCCGGGGCCTTCCCCAACGACCAGACCAAAGTAGCCTTTGTACTATCTTACCTCAGTGGCTGTGCTGCCGATTGGTCTATTCCATTGGTAAATCAGGATGATCCCATTCTCCGGGATTTCCAGGGCTTCCAGGCCAGCATGGAAAGATTGTTCGCTCGACACTCGCAGGGACAGGCCCTTGACAACGAACTGCTATCCTTACGACAAGGTAATCAGGATCTTTTGTCCTATATCGCCACCTTTAATAGACTAGTTGTGGAAACCGGATGGCCTGAAAATAAAAGGATCACATTGTTTCATCGAGGCCTGCGCGGAGAGCTTAAAGATGTTATAGCTCAGATAGTAGATCCACCCCAGGCCTGCGCAGACTACATAGACTTAGTGGTTCAACTTGATCACAGACTTCAAAATAGAAAAGCAGATCGGCTCAAGCATGAAACCAGAGTACCTATCAAGACCCACGTTAACTCCAAGAGTACTGACGTTTCCGAACCTATGCAAATTGGCAGTGTTAAAGGACCATTAACGCAGAAGGAACGAGAGAGAAGGCGACAAATGCAACTTTGTCTGTATTGTGGAACTTACGGTCACTTTCTTCAAAGTTGTCCAGTTAAAGCACCCAAGAAGGTGGTTGGAGCCACTGATAACGAGTTATTGACACCTGTTTCGGGAAACGACCTAGCCCGACAAGCGTAGAGGTCCGCTTGCCGAGCTTGAAAACAAACTCTTTGACCTCGCATTTTGTCATGCCAATGGTGCTTGTGAACCCAAAACAGCCTCAGCAGTTGCATGCTATAAAAGCATACATAGACAGTGGAGCTATTGGAAATTACATAGACCGTGAATTGGCTTCCAGGATTAAGCTTCCTCTCCGCCCGAAAGTAGCCCAAGATGTAATTACTACAGTTGATGGAACCGAAATAGCCTCAGGGCCTGTAACGCATTCCACAGTTGAAATCACTCTGGTGGGTCAGGACGGACATCGGGAAGCAATCGTGTTTGATGTGATCAAGGCCCCACAATTTCAAGTACTTCTTGGAATCCCTTGGTTAGAAACACATAATCCGAGAATAGACTGGCGAGCAAAGAAGATAACTTTTCCTGATTGTGAACCAACCTGTTACCCAAGGAATCCAGCTATGGGTCTAGCCTCTGTAACTTCCACCCCTGTACAGCTACCATCTGAATACCAAGAATTCCAAGACGTTTTTCAGAAAGAGCAGGCTAACACCTTACCTCCCCATCGATCTTACGATTGCCAAATCGACTTGGTACCCAATGCACAACTACCTTGTAGTAGGATTTATGCTCTTACTGAACCTGAGAACCTGCATTTGCGCCAGTATTTGGATCAATACCTGGCCAATGGTTTCATTCGCCCATCAAAGTCACCAGTCTCTTCCGCTTTGTTCTTCGTACCTAAAAAGGAAGGAGACCTTAGGGCCTGTATTGACTACCGCGCCCTAAATCAGATAACGATTAAGAATCGTTACCCTTTGCCCCTGATACCTGAGCTTATCGACCAAGTAAAAGATGCTCGTGTGTACACCAAGCTAGATCTCCGAGGAGCTTACCACCTGGTACGTATAAAAGAGGGCGACGAGTGGAAGACTGCATTCCGCACCAAATTTGGGCTCTTCGAATATCAAGTAATGCCCTTCGGTTTGTGCAACGCACCTGCCGCCTTTCAGTACCTCATGAATTATGTTCTTCGGGAACTTATCGATGTTTGTGTCATCGTTTATATTGACGACATCCTGGTGTATTCCTCCTCAGAATCTGATCACAGAAACCATGTTAGGGCAGTTCTTGAGAAATTGTGCCAGCACAAATTATTTGCCAAGCTCGAAAAATGCGTTTTTCATACCACAGAAGTGGAGTTTCTCGGATTCATCCTGACACCTCAAGGAATCCGAATGGACTCACGGAAAGTGGACGCCATTCTCAAATGGCCATCTCCTAGCTCTGTGAAGGGAGTGCAAAGCATGCTTGGCTTTGCCAATTTCTATCGAAGGTTCATCCCGGAATTTTCTCGAACTGTTCAACCCATCACAGCTCTCCTAAAGAAAAACAAACGCTTTGAATGGACTCTTGAGGCTGAACAAGCCTTTCAGGACCTGAAAACCAAATTCACCTCTGCACCTGTATTGAAGCACCCACGCCCAGATCTCCCTTACATCGTGGAAACCGATGCATCCAGTTCGGCCATGGGAGCTGTCCTGTCGCAAAGAGACCCAGAAACTAACCAACTACACCCTGTAGCCTTTTGGTCCAGAAAATTCTCTCCACCTGAACTCAATTACGCAATTACCGACAAAGAACTACTGGCTATTAAATCAGCTTTCAAGGCTTGGCGTCACTATCTTCTCGGTGCAAGACACACCATCACCGTAATTACGGACCACAGAAATTTGCAGTATTTAAAGACGGCCAAAGCTCAATCTTCGCGACAACTCCGATGGGCTTTATTCTTTGCGGAATTTGATTTTGTAATTACCTATCGCCCTGGCTGCAAGAATGGTAAGGCAGATGCCTTATCCCGGATAGGCATGGAAGAACCCAATTCGAGTTTAGAACCTGTGCCAATCATACCGGAACAAAGAATTCTGGGTTTGACTTCATTGCAAACCATTGAGGACATCCAAGCTCAAGTAAAACAGCTTTTTGACTCTTCTGCCTTACTGGAATGGAGTCAAAAGGGTCCTCACTACACCGTTAAGGATGATTTACCCTACTTCCAAGAGCGGTTATTTCTGCCAAGTAAAGAATTGCAGGAACTTGTCATTACCCGTCATCATGAATCATTAATGGAAGGACACCCCGGTATCGCGAAAACAGAAGAAAAGATCAAACGCCACTTCTGGTGGCCTTCTTGGAGAAAAGACATAAAGTCATTTGTGTTGTCTTGCGGAATCTGTGCCCAAAATAAGAGTCAAAAGAAAAGGCCAGCCGGCCTACTTCAACCTTTGGACATTCCACCAGCACCTTGGCACACCTTGTCAATGGACTTTATAACTGACCTGCCTCCTTGTGGTGGTTACAACACGATTCTCGTAATAGTGGATCTATTCTCCAAAATGGCCCATTTTATCCCTTTAAAAGGATTGCCGTCAGCTTCCACCTTGGCCAAGGAATTTATGGAAAATATAGTGCGGTTACATGGTTTCCCTTCCATATTAGTCTCAGACCGTGGAAGTCAATTTATCTCCCACTTTTGGAAGAAATGTTGCCAACTAGCACAAATAGACGTGCGGTTATCCACCAGCCACCACCCCCAGACCGACGGACAAACCGAGAGAACCAATCAGACTCTCGAGCAATATCTGCGGTGCATGTTACACCAATCCGAGTTGAATTGGAAGGACATCCTTTGGATTGCAGAATATGCATACAACAATTCAGTGCATTCTGGAACCGGACAGACTCCTTTTTATACCCTGTATGGTCACCATCCTCGGACCTCTGACCTAGATCCACCTCTGACCCTGGAGATGCCTGCAGTAAATCACCTACATTCCACAATAACCCAAGCCTTCAAAGAAGCTACAACCCACTTACAGCAAGCCAAGAAAAAGTATAAAGAAAACGCTGATTTGCACCGAAGTAAAACTCCTCCTTACCAAGTAGGAGATCAGGTATGGCTAGCAACTAAACATCTACCCCTCAAGGGTCAGCGAACTTTTAATCCCAGATTCATTGGGCCTTACCCCATCAAAGCTATTATCAACCCAGTGGCCTTTAAACTCGATTTACCATCCAACATGCGGATTCATCCCGTTTTTCACGCATCTCTTCTAAAACCAGTACAACCTGGAACCAGACTGTCTGAGCCCCCAGGCCCTGTCCAAATTGATGGAGAATTAGAATTCGAAGTGAAAAACATTTTAGATTCCAAGATAGTTAAGTCGAAACTCATCTATCTTGTTGATTGGAAAGGATATGGACCTCAGGAAAGATCTTGGGAACCCAGTAACTATGTTCACGCACCACGATTAATTCAAAGATTCCATCGAAGATTCCCGCACAAACCAAAACCCCCGGAGGAAAAGACCTTGGGAGGGGCCTTGAGGGGGGGTACTGTCATGATGCCTACCTCTAAGGAGCCAGGCCGGGCCCAGCAACCCCAGAGGCAGACATCATTTTCCCCAGGGAAGTCTCAGCGGGCCCAAGTCGGGGCCCTGTGGACTCAGTCCTGGCGCCTTAGGCGCCAGGCTCATAGCGGACCCCAGTCCTGGCGCCTTAGGCGCCAGGCTCATAGAAGAGGATATGTGTTTAAGTGCTTGGGTGCACACTTACCTGATGCAGACCTTGCTGCTTCATCCAGGCCCTCTTGAGGCCTGAATGGGACTACTTAACCTGTAGGACTACTTCACCACCCGGGTGTGGTCGGGGAAGGATACATACCTGATTGGTGGAAGGATACATACCAGGAACTTCTTCCAAGGCTATTTAAACCCCACCCGAACAGCCACACATGCTTCGCGTTGTTCTGCACCTAGCAGCTGGACGCTCACCGTGTCAGCTCCTGCATCCTGACTTCAGCCACGCCTGCCAGCACCCTGGAACACCTGCAAGGGGAGAAAGGAAGAGAATAGGGGAAGAAAAGCCCTTACCTGCTAAATCTGCATCCCGGAGTCATTTCTCCAACGGCCCCGAAAAGGAAGACATCATTTTAAAGGCATTTCGTTTCGATCGCTGCAGCGCTGCATTTTACTCACCTTTGCAAGGCGCTTCCATCTTCAGCAGCGATCTTCCGGATTCAGCTACGCCCCGGCGCCTAGAGGAAAAAAGACAAGAACAAAGGTGAGAGGGAGAAAAGGAATAAGGAAAGCTCAGTTTCCTTTTAAGTCTTACCTGTTGGATTATTCCCACTGCATTTCGGGTCCTGCAGCTTCCAGGCATCTCCGGACCCCGGCCCCTATGGGGAAAAAAGACAAAGACATTGAATGAGCGAATGCAAAGACATTACCTGAGCGCTCATCCAGAACTGTTTCACTTCGGGTCGGCGCCATATCTCCGGCACTCCGAACCCCGGCCCCTAAGGGGAAAAAGACATAAGCATTAGCGCTTGCTGCAATTAGACAACGAACATTATTATTAAGCTTGAACTTTTGAACAGAACTTTTACAGCGCCTTACCTGAACAGTCAAGCTTACCTGAACTCCCATCAATCCTCAATCCAGTGAAGTAACTGGGTTTCAACGCGCCCCTGCATCAGAAGCAGGATGGAGAGCTCATCCTTCCAAACCCTAAGGTGAGGCTTCACGGGGAATCGTGGAGGAGGTATCGTGGAGGGTTGGAAGGGAGTGGGAGGCTTGAGCTTTGTTCCACAGTTGGTAATACTCCCTTTTCACGCACAGGAGGGTATCCAACGAGCCAGGGAAGCCAGAATAGAGGGGCCCTTCCTGTCCATCTTCAGAGTTCTGCGCCTTCGACGCCGCGCCTCCGTGGGAACCCGGTGAGCGTTACAGCAGCAGAGACATGCATGAGTGTGCACTTAGAGTATGCATTGAGCTTTGAGTATAGCACTTGCCATTGTGAGAGAGAGAGTAAACACTAGAATGCATGAGGCCTATGATTCCTAAGCCATCCTGAATGAGACAGAACAGAAGCGCCACTTGGTTCTGTGGAGAAATGTTATGGTACACTGTGAGCAAGGAATGTGTAAACAGTTGGGTTGTTCAGACAGAGATTGGACGTGACTCTTGTCCAAGTGGAGAGCGGAGAAGGGCATGGTATCAGCAGGCCTGCCTGGCTGGTGTGCGCAGACAGAAAGGTGGGGGCAGCATGCAGCGAGTGCTTTGCACAGAGAGACGGATAGAGGGATTTTAGAAGCTAACAGTGGAGTGAATAGAGGAATATGGGAGATGGATGGTATGGTAACACGTAACACAGATAGCATGTACAAGATAGGCTGAAATGTCACAATGACAGAACACGCAGTTATTGAAAAGTACAAGACATGCATCAGAGACTTTCAGGCACTGCTCAGATTTAGAAATGCTGACAGAGAGATGAGTGAATGCTTAATGTAACCATGGAGAAAGTGTACATCATTTGACACTATAACTGAGCAGTACGAGTGTATGCTGCTCTCTGAGATTTTAGGTGTATGCTCTGTCTATGACTCTGACTCTGAGATTTTGGATGTAGATGGAGCTGACTATGAGATCGAGGGAGTTATTGGATGGAGCTGCTCTCTGACTCTGAGATTGAAGGGAGGTCTTTGGTCCGGCATTGATGGAGGCTTCGTGAAGTGTGTTGGGTGCAGCAGAATTGGATGGCTTTGTGAGTTTGGAAGCTTGGGGAAGCATTCTGATGAGAGCTGATGAGATCGATCTGGCAGAGAGTTGGCAGGAAGACCAGACCACTAAGAGGCCAAGGAGAGGCCCTGACTGACTGGCTGGTTGCAGAGTTAGCTGAAGAGGAGAGACATGGAAAGAGGGGAGTGCTGATATGAGGCCTTATTAATCTGAATAAGACATGTGCCATGAGGAATTAGGACAGACACTCACACAGAGCTTTCGCTGACATGATAGATGGGGAAATCAGACAGGGATTGTCTTAGAGAGAGACTGTGAAGTGTGGTGTTGATTGGAGAGGAATGGTAAGGATTGGAGGGGAATGCTGAATGCTGACACTTGCCATATGTATGAATACACTGGATAAGTTGCCATTAGATTGCTTGCATTAGAAGCCTGTAAGGCTTACAGTTATTGCATTGAATTGTAGATTTACACGCAGAGCATAAAAGGTGCAAATTCGAGATTTGCATTATAGTAGTGTTTGCATCATGCATTGCTGTGTATGAATAAAAGTGTTTTTATTGTTGAATCGATTCATGTGTTTTCTTTGTGTCTTATGTTTGTGTATCCATAGCATAGTAATTTAGGAGTAACACAGAGCACAATCGCCCTGAGATACAAGAGCAGGGGGGGGGCATAGTGATCCACACCCCCCAAGGTAGATTTGGAGACTAGCAAGTGGTCGCCCATAAGGGGCTAGGCCAAAGGTAATTTTGTTTTTAGACTTGCATTAGGAGGAGTCACTCAGTTGCCAATTTATTATTATTTTTATGTGTAACACTTTTTATACCTTGAAGTCCAACATGCCTTTGCACGTGGTTGTAACACGTGCTTCTGTTTTATTAAAAGCGACTTCCCCGAGATCTTCACCCACCATCGCTCTCAAAAGGAAACTTAGTGGGCAACCGACTTCTGCACCTGACAAGAGATTGCTGCAGGCGATATCCATGAGTTCAACCAGCTACGTTGTGATATGAACTTAACTGCCAGTTGTAATCCTACCGTGAATCTTTCTATTCCTGATACCCAAATTATGTCAATTGCACAGAATGCTGCGCATTCCTCGATCCCCCTCAATACAAATTGTTGATTTACTTTTGCAATCTAGCGCATGTACGATACATCCTCACTCTGTAGCGAACTCCAGTCCTAATGTTGTGATACATGGTAGTTCGATTTTACATGGTGAATTGTTGCCTGTTGATGCTTTTACGGTACCATCTAATATTGATACCAGAGTTCCTTGTATGAACAATGTAGATATGTCATTTCCATTGCGATAACTAAAGATTTAGTGGGCGCTGACACTAGTCTCTATCAATCTCCTAGTTTATTTGAGCGCCGCATACATGTTTCCGCTGATCTGCTGGCGTCATATTCACAGACAACACCATGCAGACTTAAGGCTTCTCTCCCTTTTCAGGTGCCTGCAAAGTCAGCCACTCCATTCAAACATGGCAGTTCATTATTAGAAGTGACTCTATGGGCCTCATTACACAGAAGGTGGAGGACCAAGGTGCTATTAGCACCTTGGTCCATGCCGGTAAAATACCGGCACCGCCTTGGAGGAAAGGGGAATTACCGCCCTATTCCAAGGTTGGCGGGGCGCTAATTCCCCCTTCCCCCATTTTCCTTCCCCATTCCCATTCCCATTTTTGCCCCATAGGGCTCTATAGGAATGGGGAAGGCGCTAATTACGGTGCCGCAAATTGCGGTACCGTAATTAGCACCCTGGTCCCTTTGCGGGTTGGTTTTTAACGCCTGCTAAACAGCAGGCGTTAAAGTACAAACCCGCAAAGGGACCTCGTAGTAATGCGGTAAGGGTTTACCAGTACCGGTGCCCTTACCAGTACCGGTAAACCCTTACCGCCGTCTGTGTAATGAGGCCCTAAGTGCTATGAATTTGACTATCAGATTACTAACTAAATTGTTTGAAACCTTGGAGGTGAAAATCACTCAGCAGTCCCAGCAAATAGACTTCATAGTGGCTAAAATGAATGAGTGCAAAGAGAACAATCTAATTAAGCTAAGAAGTTAATTTCCTTTGACTCATCATGAAGACTCTTGCTGCGCACACTCAAGTGCACCTTTCAAATTGAAGCCTTGTAGGCCCTTTACTCAACTATCTGATGCAAGCACTCTTCCGTCCATTCCGATGGTTATACGACCCGTTGAAACAAGTAACGGGGAGGTTATCCCGGGTATTATAACTGTTCTATCCTCATCCATTACTCCCAAGCATTTAACAAAGCCTTGTGCAGCAACACCAGTTGTTTACAATATTTTTGACCCTAAAACCAAGGCTAAAAAAGACAAAAGAGGTTTGCGTGACTAAAAAAACTGAAAATCAAGCAGACATGAAGACACGTACACGATCCAATGCTAAGCAGTTTATAAGGCGTTTGCAACTTTCCAAA
Organism: Ambystoma mexicanum; assembly: GCF_040938575.1. Classification (NCBI taxonomy): domain Eukaryota; kingdom Metazoa; phylum Chordata; class Amphibia; order Caudata; family Ambystomatidae; genus Ambystoma; species Ambystoma mexicanum. Next base: position 438,054,260 of record NC_090937.1, read on the forward strand.
ACTCCTAGCTCTAATGTTGGTAAGGACATTCTTTCGAAATACAAAAATATAGCCAGACAAAAGAGAGGTGATGCCAATGGAAGTGTGATTACTTGTAATGATTATGCACCCATAAATGACTTGATTGTGGTTATTGATGCTTCCCCAAGGAGAAAGGTAGTTAAGCCTTCAGCCATGGAAGTTATAACCATGGAGAAGGCTGAGGTTTTAGTGGCCTCTATGCCCCAACAAAATATCAGGTGCAAGCTGTTACATGTTGAAACTACAAAAAAGGCTAGCAGGCGCCCCTCTCTGGAAAGAACATGGCATGATAACCTGTTCAGTGGTTCATAGAGTTCGCAGCCATCTGCTTTTTGCTCACTGTGCCTTTCACAGATGGGAAATATCCATTTGAATATCAGTATTTGCCCTGCCAGCACTGAAATGCTATGGCAATTCCTTTCTGAACAAGAGTACCAACAGCAACCCCATACACGTGTTTCAGCCTTGTTGGGCCTCATCAGTGAGGTGAAGCTGTGCCTCTCTGAGCACAGTGAACCGGGACTTCCCATGTGGGCGGTACAAAGACTGATATGCAAATAGATATTTCCCATCTGTGAAAGGTACAGTGAGCAAACAGCGTGTGCTGCAAACTCTCATCTCAGAACAGGTTATCATGCCATGTTCTTTCTGGAGAGTACAAGAACAAGTGACAGTCTATGTGTCTATGTAATATTAAGGCTGGAAACAGATCTACTCCTGTCGACACAACTCAGATGGGGATTTTGTATTAAAGCAAACATGAATGGGCTATTCCAAAGTCACCCACGTGTTACTAACATCACTTAATATAATATACTCTGCAAATGGACACAAGGATAAAAATTGTTGCATAATTGTCCTTGCAATTACCTTGTTTTATGTTGTTTTGATTTGCAAACGTGACCTTGCGGTCTTTTTTATGATAAATGTTTAAAATAAATTCATGATATATTTTTTGTAAAAACCTGAGCTCATCATCTTTTGATATTTGTTAAAAAGGATGTTTTCTCAGATGGTTATGGAGTGAGACCTAATTTTGTTCCTGGGAGAAGGCTATGCTCTGCTTCTGGTAATTTTCTATTGGTGCCGAAGTTCAGACCTGTAAAATGGGGCGGGGGGGGCGGTGCTTCTCGGTTCAGGTGGCACATTTATGGAATTTGCCTCCCGCTGTATTGCGGGGAAATGGATATCACCTACACTTCCTACATAAGGTGAAGACTTTCCTATTTCCACCTTGATCAGGGGCCTCTCGGAGGGTTTTGGTGGGGGGCTTCCTTTGCTAGTGTCTTGGTCTGGGTCGCTTTGTGCCTGCTATTTCAACACCATTATACTTGGGTGTATGTATGCGCTTAACAAGTGATGTACGTACCATAGCATACCATAAGAATTGATGAGATTTAGAAAGGCCAAAGTAGAGTGAGTGGAATCAAGATGTAAGTTAAAGTCACCAAGTATAAACAGAGGAGGGTCAGAGGGAAGGATAGAAGAAGGAAGGGCCTCAAAATCAAAGAAAAAGGTTGAGATTGGACCAGGGGGCAGTAGGTAAGAAGAAAGGAAATTGAGAAGGGCTTGGAGAAAGAGAGAGATGATAATCAAAAGATGAGAAAAAGGTCATAGAAAAGGAGAGAGAGGTCTGAGTCCAGGAAGAATGGGAGAGAATGCCTACACCACAGCCCCTGACAATGGGACAGGGGCTGTGATGGGAGTTAGAGAAAGGAGAGGAGACCGAGGCAGGAGTAGTAGTGTTGGCATCAGTTATCCATGTTTCTGTGAGGCCGAAACATTGAAGATTGGAATAGATCTAGAATGGAGTGAGATTTGTTGCAAATAGATTGTGCACTCCATAAGCCAGTGGTAATAGGGGAAGGAGGGTGAAGAGAGACAGGAGGGGAGAAATAGTTGTAGGAAAGACATGGACAGGAAGGTAAATTCGATGAGGGGCAGAAGGAGAGATGAACAGGAATATGAGACTCCATTAGAGAGAGAGATAGAGACAGAAAAAGGACACACTTAGTAAGAAAGAGCTTGGGGCAAGGGAGCAGCATCATGAAGGTGAGATGGTAATTAAATCAGGGGTATGGGAAAAGAGATGAATCATGGTTAGTGGTCAAGGTAGGAACAGAGAAGTCAATGCCCTTGTAAAGTTTACCCTTTAAAAGGATGCCCAGGTCTAGGACACCAAAGGGAAACATATTTGAGGTGGATGAGAGATCACGTGAGAGTTCACATGATCATGCCAGCAGCATAAACGGAGGAGGCAGGGGACGGCCAATTGGTATGGGTACCACGGTGTAGAGTGACACCTTGGGCAGTGTTCCTCCTGGACCCACGATGCAAAAACAGAGGAGCGACAATCTCAGTGCGCAATGCGTGGTGTCAGGGGATTCTGAAACAGCACTTCCTGATGTCAGTCACGTGAGAGGTCACATGACCATGCCGGCAGCTTCATCAGAGGATCAGGGGAGGGCCAATCAGTATGGGGACTGTGGTCGGGGATGGAAACTTTTGCAAGTGCTCAGCAGGTGAGCGGCACTCTCAGCACGCAATGTGCAGTGTCAGGGGCATATGAAGCAGCTCTTCCTGGTGTCAGTCACTTAAGAGGTCACATGACCATGCAGGTAGTGTCACCAGGGGTAGCAGGGGAGGGTCAAGTGATATGAGGACCACGGTGGAGAGTGGCAGCTCAGGTGGCTTTCCTCTTTTCCTCTTGGGCCTGCATTGGAGCAGCAGGTGAGCAGCAGTTTCGTCGGTGGTGGATGTTATATAATGTACTATATTGTAAATACGTTGAAGAACCATTGGTTATATTTTTGGTATTGATTTCATACAGCCCTGTATTGTGCTGATTTCAAGTTGACCTGAGTTTCAGGTCAACTTGGCCCCATGGCCACATTTGGGAATACCTCAAGAACCAGGTTTGCAGTGTATGTAGAGAATAACATCGGCTGAAAAAAACCTGTTCTTCTTTATAACGCAATTACAAAAATGTTCATTGCATTGGCATGGCACCATTTGAACTCTGCTGGTAATAAAACTGTCCATCTGTAAACTAACACACAATAACTAAAAGAATACCACTAGAAATTATATCTCCCTCTTGGAACGTGTCCCTCACGAAGAACTAAGCTTATCCTTAACTTGAGTGCATTTCCCTAGTTGGTAGTGGTACTCCGCCTATCTAAAAGATGATAGAGGAGAACAACTATCCCTTATCTTCATGTCCTATACACTACTGTATTGTATTGTTTATTTATATATGCCTATACACATGAGAGTGTTTCAAAGTGCTCAAGAAGGGTGGGAACAAGGGGAAAAACAACAGTCGCTCAGAGCCCTTGAAATTCTTAAATGATAATAGTCTGCACAGGAAGAGAAAGTGTGTAAGATATATTCAACAGTTGAGGCACCGCAAATAGTTCTGACGACGATTCTAAAGTTTTACCATTGCAATTAAGGAGAGAAGAAAAGGGAGGACAGACAATCATCAGGAACGTTGCATTAGGGTCGTGCAAGTGCATAGAAGGTCAAAGAGAGGGGGAGGTCCAAGTGCACCCGGTCAGCAGAGACTGGGGTAAGTGCAGAGGGAGCCACTCTCTTGGGTTATTCTAAGTGCAAGGAAGGTGGGAGTAGGGCCCTGAGGCAAGTGCGAGAGAGTACTGGCGGGGATGCCTGGGACCTGTGAGACTCTGAGGTACACCAGGCGGCCAGTCAGCAAGCTGTAAGGAATAGGAAGAAGAGATGGAGAGAGCAGAGGGCTAGGTTAGCATGGTAGAGGAAGAGCTAAGGAAGAGGAGAAGAGGAAGGTCTTGAGTGACATCTAGTGACCTTTATTGGTACCAAACACTTAATATATCATAATAAAATACCCTACAGCTTAGGGATAGTGAAGGATGCAACATTATTATTCCCCACTATTTCACCAATACAGTGATCCTAGCTATAAAGCAATCCCAAATTCGGAAAGACATTGTGGTTTGCTACTCATTATATTGAGTGTTAGGAATTGCAAAGAGATAAAACTAAATTAAAGAACAAGAAATTAATGAAAATTCTGAAATAGCATCTCCGTTACTCTTGAGATATCTTAAGGAAATGGTTGACTGGTCGATCTATCTTAATTGAGTCGCCTTCTTCAGGACCGACGCTCCATTGTTGTGGAAGCACTATCTCATTTCAAACAGTATTCGCTTGTTTCCTGCATACATTTGTATATGGTGCATCACTATCAATGTATATCATAGAATCCTCATTTATTTATACATGCGTGTACTTGAGTATTCTCCAATGTAGCTTCAATATTTTGTAATATACGGATCAAGTGGGAGATTGAAAACACATAAAAGACCCCAAATATTTGAGTTATAATATGCTACTAAATAGCAGATATTCCAAGGTCATTAGAATTGTTTTGACCCTGCTAAAAAAAATAAGGGGGGAGGAATCACTTAGCCCTCTGTGAGCATTTTGTCATTGTCTATACGCTGAAGGATAGGCTGGTGAAGACTCAGGGCCTAATTCACAGAACAGTTAGCACGGAGTAAAGTGACTTTGCATTGCAAAAATAAACTTTGCACTGGGCGCAATTTGCAGAGCAAAGTGACTTTGCACTGCAAAGGTACTCTTTGCACCATGCTAAATTGGCCTAATTCAAACAGAAAACACTAAGTCTGCACTACTGTCACAGACGTAGTACATATTTTGTGAATTAGGCCCATTTAGCGTGGTGCATAGAGTACTTTTGCAGTGCAAAATCACTTTGCTCTGCTATCTGTGAATTAGGCCCTCAATCTTCCTCATGTCCGTTCGAGCGACAACGCAACCTGCCGTAGCATCTGTAAACGAATTCAGTGAAAATAAAAGAGGTCTGTCATTTCATGTTGAATGAATAATTTCCCTGACCCCATTATAGAGATGAATTCACGTGAGTCATTGGGACGAGATCTTGTTTACAGTTTAAATGCATCAATTAGTTGCAATCACATGTTCCTATAGTATACAGTTTGTCCCATAACCTTAACACCTAATCAGTTACACATATGACACTGGGTGCATTTCAAAGCTATGGTTCCCCTCTTTAATTTCACACCAAATTTGCATTGTCGAGATTTTCAATATTTAATAAAATCATTAATATCAATTTTGAACAAATATGCGATACATTCATGTCACATACCCAAATGTGTGTCTATATTGACAAAATCCAGTAATCCAAGTGTCATTATATTAGCATATTGCTGACATGAATTTTGGAAGAAAACCAAAATAGTATTTAGCAACATAGGAGTGAAATAGGAGGCGTGGCCTGGGCTCATGCAGTGAGGTCGGAAACTGCCTGAGGCTCCCACTGCAATACTACATTAATCCTTATACCAGTGAATAAAACCGCATACTCTTGCATCTGCCATCACCTACCTGCAGGGTTAGACTGCCGCCAACTACAACACGAAGAACTTCGATCCGAAACCGAGACCCGAGACCTCCAAGATGGCGGCCGCAGCGATCCCGTGACATCTCTCTGGTCTCTGCTGCCTACAACACAGCATCACTGGGTGTCTGCGTGGAGGCGGTAATCGCTTACTGCTTTCCCTTGGTGGGCAAGCAGAGTTGACACCCGGAACAAGCTGCCTGACAGACGCCTGTGGCGCTGCCAGGTGAGCGGACTGTGAAGCGTATCCTAGCCCCACTGGAACTGAGAGCGGTGATATGTGCTGCGCCGACTGTGCCTCCGGAGTGGCAACCCCCAAAGTTCTCAAACGCATCCTGGTCAGTTGCACGCGTAGTGGGGCTGACACTTACATTGAGTGCACAGAGCTGGATCACTCCTGCATTGGTAATGTGAAAGAGGGGTTGACCCACTGTACGAAACCTGGGCCTACTTGCTGAAAGCTACTATCACCCGCAGACACTCAGGCTGCATGGTGTGGCGCTTTGCTTCTTGACCTGCCCCTGTTTGTCGGCCTCCCTCTGCCGGGTTCACTATGGCCACCTTTTGAAGAACATTTCACTGTGGACATTCCTCGTTAGGGTTCACTCCTGTCAACATTCTGCTCATATGGACTTTAGTCTTCGCCCCTTTCCGTTAGCATCCCTCTGCTGGGTTCACTCTTGCCAACCTTTACGAAACAGTTCATGATGGGTATTTTAGGCTTTGCCCCTTCTTGTTAGCATCCCTCCGCCGGGTTCACTCCTGCGAGCCTTCTCAATGCATTGTTCGTGCCCTCTTTTTACCATTCGGGATTGGTTCCCCTTTTGTTTCCCAATCATCTGTCGGTCAAAGACTTTCGACTATAAGGAGGATTTGACACTACCCCGTATGACCATTTTGACCCATCTTCTCGACATTCTCCCAAGGCCTTCTGGTGACTGTAGTTCAATCGCAGGTTAATCACCTAGCGTTTCTCAAGTGAACACCCACTTGGTGTTTGATTCTGTTATTCTGGCTTTCCCCTTTTCAGAAAGCAATCAGTTCTTTATTTATTCAACGTTCAATTAGCTACTTTCTACTTTCGTTCAACACAAGTCTTTTCTTTATCGGCTCTCCCCTTGACTCACTGGCTGTGATGAATTACTTTGCTTTCTTGTCTTGTAGAGTCAAGGCCGGAACCATTGAGTCATGCGTCTCTCTACGGCTTGGCTGTCAGCAGAGGAGGCATCCGGGTACAGTTGATATCTGCTGCAATGCATGCTGGCTATTGTTCGCGGTCTTACAATTCCTTCTCTTGAGGCTTCACAGGTCTCTGTGGATAAGGGCAAGGTCACTTCTCCCCTTGGTATCCTCTCGACTTGCGCCGTCTTTCACCTTCTCTTGAACTGCTGTGCTGAGGAAGCTCTTACGTTGTGCGGTCTGCCTTGCTTGTAGTGAGCTGTTGTGCTTCACCTTTTATCACTGTGGGGAAGCGAAAGGGCCGTCGGGTGTGTGTTATTCTGATCAATTGCCTGACTTTGCCTGACCCTTGTATTGGGACATGTCAGGGAAATGGCTCTGGTGTTTCTTTCGTGCTGTGCAAAAGCGTTTGTGTTAGAAAAGGGAGGAGGGCAGTGTTTTGGAATATCCTAAGTGGTGGGATGGGGAAAAGGTATTTAAAGAAGGGGGATACCACATCTCACCCATATGTGTCCCACTCCCAATCCCCAAGGATCCCCCATCCAGTTTATCCTCCCGCACTGGTCCACCCCCAGGAACTGTATCCAAAATCAATGGCTGTGTCCCGGCCACCTGGATGACAGATCCCCGGGGACTAGCCAGGGAGACACTGTCAGGTTTCTCACAGGAGGCATACGATAAAGGCATACTCCCAGCTAGTATGAGGGAGACCTTAATTGTACCTATTCCTAAACCCAGCAAGCCAATGGATAGGTGTGACTCATATCGCCCCTGGGCTATGTTAAACTATGACATGAAAATGCTCACACCGGTGCTGGCAGTCAGACTCTGCAAAGTAATTGCCTCCTTGATACACATGGATCAAACTGGGTTTGTACCGGGACGCAGCACCACCCTGAATCTCCGTAGACTAGAGCATATCATAGAACAGACCGATTGCTGCATGGAGCACTACGCAGTAGCGTCTCTGGACGCAATTAAAGGAATGGTTTGGTCAAAAAATATTATTGTCCCTATGGGTCGGCCATGTGCTTTTAACCATAATTCGATTGATCACACAAACATTTCCTATGCACCTTACCCGAGTTTTCGTCTCTTGAACACAAGCAAAATCAGGCAGCAGGGCACGGCCATTTTGTGATAATCTTATCACTTGCCGCATCGCCCTGGGTGACCTGCGTTTGCGGCAATAAATCATATCCCCCGCCCCTGAGCCTGACATCACTAGACGCGTACCGCCCATTTCACAACGCCAAAGAAGGTCTCGTGTAAATATTCTCTGAGCCTCAGCTAATGACGTGCCACCCTGGAAACGGCAGGAAGCCTCTTTCCTCGATAAGTATAAACAGAGCGTTTCAAAACACACAACAGCAGATTTTCTTTTCCATTCCTCTCGCTGTATTTCTTTGAGTATTCTGTGACTCGTTTCTGTGCTCTGGTCAGCTACCTTCGCTGCTTGTAGCCCGTGTGAACAGATACCAGTACGACCGCTATAAATTATTTTAGTTTCTTTCCCACACAATGGCAACAATAATGCCCTACATGTACGAGCCCGAGTAATCCTAGGAGAAATTACTGGAAAGAGCAAGCTCTGTAAACAATGGGGATTTGGACAACAGTTGGGCGGACGTTTCAACAGATGAAGAGCCTGGGCCTAGTCGCATGGACGGTGTTTCCACCTGGTGTATCTGCAATCGGTGCGCGCTAATGCCAACCGAGGTAGAGAACTGCTGCTGCCGAGAAAACTCTGGATGCTTGTCCTACATATCTCAAGGCGATCCACAGCCGCAATGCGTTACCGAGCTGCTAGATTTCATGGCAGTCTGTCTCACACGGTCCGGTTTAAGGATTTTGATGGTGCTTATGCACGAACTTCGTGCAACAGTTCGCCCTCGCAATCCTAGTAACGAGTAAGTATGGTCTTGTTGTGATGTCAGTTAGGCCACTACTATTTCACGGTTGTCCCCTATATTCTCGTAACTTCAAGATATCATTGTCATATCCGTTTAGTCTTGCAATTCTCTAGTAATAGTCGCATAAAAGCCGTTCAATATTGTGCAGTGTCTAGTTAGCATTTATCTTGGCAAAAATGCCATTGCATACAATTGTCATTGACAACTAAAGTTTAATACACTTATATTGGTCATTTAAAAACAGATTGTATCTTTCTCTTTCACAGGTGGTACCGGCTGGTGGCCTACCGTTCGTACACATGGTGGCTTCATGGGAGGCTTGGTTACCGCGTTCGACGAGTAATACCCGCCTGTGTCGTTGGCACCATTAGCCAAACTTTCCGCAGTGACAGTGGTCAGTACAGGGGATTTTCCCTCGCTGAGCTGCAACCAGACCTTTACAATGTCTAGTATTTTTGTGCCATCAAAATTAGAAAACAAATAAAACACAACATATTTTTTATCAATGGTTGTTTCAATTTCTAAGTGAATCAAGTGTGTCTCTATTCAGCAGTGTTCCGGTGCCTTGTCTGCACGCCTCCCGGCCCATCCATCCCACCCCCAACTATCAAAGGCAGTTCGCACCAGTGGATGTGCGCTGCCATGGGGTGCTGTCAGGGGCGCGAACGGCCAAGGTGCCAAACAACATGTACACTTCAAAAGGTATCCTACGCCCAGGGGCCATTGTTCACATGGCCTCCTCAGACCCCGTGTCTCCAGGCAGGCCTCCCCTGAAACAGACCGTAACCCTGCAATCCACATAAGTGTGTCTCCATTCAGCAGTGTTCCGGTGCCTTGTCTGCACGCCTCCCGGGCCCATCCATCCCACCCCCCACTATCAAAGGCAGTTCGCACCAGTGGATGTGTGCTGCCATGGGGTGCTGTCAGGGGCGCGAACTGCCAAGGTGCCAAACAACATGTACACTTCAAAAGGTATCCTACGGCCAGGGACCATTGTTCACATGGCCTCTCCAGACCCCGTGTCTCCAGGCCAGCCTCCCCTGAAGCAGACCGTGCCCCTGCAATCCACATAATACCATGACATATACACGTCATTCATTCACAAACACACCCCTTTTTGTTATTCTTTATAAACCACTGGATATTTACCATGAGGACATCTTTGAGCACTGCAAGTCAACTCGTGAACGTGCTACTCTGTGACCGCTTCCAGTGAACTCGTCAGTGTGCTACCTGTGAACATCTCCCTGTTCTCCTGCCACTAATTACTATGCTTGCTGAATCCAACTGTTTGTTGGTCAAGGTAAGGGCATGTATCCTAATCATATCTCCTTCATTTGTAAATTTATATCTATTCCGAAGTATCGAACTCCGTAGTGCATTGCTATTGACTTGAGTTTCTTTTGTTATGTTATCAATATATCAATTTTTATCAGTGTCCATTGGCATCGTATTGCATCCTTCACGGACCGTGTCTATAATACAAGCATGTTTCATTTTCATGCACGATAGTACATTCAAGGGACAAGTAACATGTTCTGATTTTCAACACATCAATGAATCGCTTCTGCAATTTATCACATAATACAGCCGCACACGCTGCACTGGTTTTGCTGTGGTGCCCAAAAGAAAGCGTGCAATGAACAATGTATGGTCCAATTCATTCTTTCTCACATGTTTATGCAAAATAATTTTCTAATAATGTTGACCTTTATTTTGCAGAATTTACAACAATGCCTGCATGTTCTATTTTCGGTTGCCCTTCGAAGACGCATGACAAATCCGAAAGCATTACAATGCATGTATTCCCTAGGACTGTTCATCGAATAAGAGAATGGGTCAGACATTGCAGATATCCATCGGAAGAGCTTGAAAGTAGAGTCAAACAAGTCTTGGAGGACAAGAGGGGTCATCGATACCGCATCTGCAGCCTGCACTTTGACCCTGATATGTACGACACATCCTTGTACACAAAGAGGAATCAACTGAGAACAACTCGGTAATTGCTCCCAAATGCTATTCTGACTTTATTTGTGAAAATGCCGCCACAGGTGAGTCACGCTTCCGGATTTAGCTTTACTCCTGTATTTTTGGTGTAAATGTCAATTATAGTACTTTCCATATTTATGTGATTGAATAGCTGTTGAAATAATGACTATTTTGCTAAACATCAGTCCTTGTTTTGTAGAACCCACATAGAAAAATAATTTATGGAGACGGATAACTATGCTATATTATGCATTTCAATAAGTGTGATTTTCTCGTATTCAGTCTCCTTACATGCCATTTTGTAATGTTGGAATTTCTAAATGGAATAATACTTTCCCTTTACAACTCCATGACTATCCACTGAATATGAAGGAACAAGATTCAACATCCATGTCTTGCCGGGAGTCATCAACCACTTTGAGTGCGTATCAGGTAATCTTACCTAGCTATTCTGTTTCAGACTGTTTTTATGCACGGAATTCTAGATAATGTGATCATATTTTCGCAACGTATCATTGCTTTACACAATGTTTCATTACTACTTTACTGTTGATATGTACTTTTGTCGTCTTTCCGAATTGTGTGTCCCGTTTCCAATCATTTCGTCCTTACTAATGCAAGTACTGTGTTTCAGGGAGATGCTGAAGCGTCCACTACAATTACAACATCCCTCTTAGTCGATCCGGTGCCAGTGGTATGGGTCTTCATCGCTCAATAGGACGAGATAATCTGATCATATTTTCATATCGTGTAATTGTTTTACACAATGTTACATTCCTACTTTATTATTGATATGTACCTTTGTCGTCTTTCCGAATTGTGTGTCCAGTTTCAAATCTTTTCGACCTTACTAATGCAAGTACTGTGTTACAGGGAGATGCTGAAGCGTCCACTACAATTACAACATCCCTCGTAGTAGATCCGGTGCCAGTGGTATGGGTCTTCATCGCTCAATAGGACAAGATAATCTGATCATATTTTCATATCGTGTAATTGTTTTACACAATGTTTCCTTCCTACTTTATTATTGATATGTACCTTTGTTGTCTTTCCGAATTGTGTGTCCAGTTTCCAATCTTTTCGACCTTACTAATGCAAGCACTGTGTTTCAGGGAGATGCTGCAGCGTGCTCTACAATTACATTATCCCTTGTAGTTGTTCCGGAACCAGACCTTACAGTTGATCCGGAGCCAGAGGTATGCGTACTGACAGTATCATCTAATGAAAGAAAGTCGGTCTAATTATATGTGTAATGCCAATGACTTATTTGAAATGGATACTATTTTTGTAGGGATGTATACTAGATCCGTTTATTCTACTGGAGGAACGTGGATCTGAGTCGGTGCGCCAGTTTGCTGATGTTAGAGTAAAGAAGGTTTCAAAGAAAAGAAATAAAAATAAGGTTAGTTATAAACACTTTATATTGTTGGCAATAGATTTGTGCTAAGGCCTTCATTATATGCTTTTTTTAATGTAAATTGTACAACACTGTATGTTGGATTTACACTGAACATCGCTTTTCCTATCTGTCTAGTAGTTGCCCGATGGAGTACGGACTATGCAGACACAGACAGCGATACAAATGACAAATGCTGCTTGCCAAACTGATTTCACCATGGAGGAACTATTCATTGAGGCGCTTCGTGAATACATTTGAGATGCCTATGTCCAATGGCCAGAAAATGAATCTAATATGACCGGCGATTCCAGCAACGTGTTCTTGGACCATTACTACAATGCGCCTGCTCCGCCAGAGGAAGGTGAAATTGAATTTATAGATGATAGTTTAACATTTCTAGATGAGCACTTGGCACAATCCACACACGCCAAAAAAATGCCCCCCAAAATACACTCCACATTGATGTTTTCTCCTATCCATCGTCAAGTAACAGATGTTGAAATGACAGAAACTGAAGCATCAACACTATTGACCGACGAAACAGACAAAGATATCGACTATAGTATGTCCGGTTTGGCTGATATGTCCACAGCGGTTCAGTCTGAAACCACAGTGTTGCCAGATGACAGTATAATAAAAGAGGCCAAATACATAGTATTCGACAGCAGCTTGATGGAGATTATACAGATGCTGAAATGTGTGCATTCAGTGGGAGGGGAAGTATGTGGAAAGCCATTGGTGAGCGTGACTCGTCTAACACAAGGCAGTAACCTCAAAATACATGCCACCTGTGAAAAGTCACATAAAGCATTTTCATGGTCCGCTCAACCGATGCTGGGGAAACTGCCAGCTGGCAATCTACTGTATGCAGCAGCTTTACTTTTCAGTGGCTCTAGTTTCATGAAGTTATCCAGTTTCTTTCAGTTTGGGGACTCCATTTCATTTCTAAAACGCAATACTACAAATACCAACGTGACTATCTATTTCCTGCCATTAGTGATTTAGTGATGCTTGGAAAATTGAACAATTGGCTATTCAAAGTACATTCCCCGACAAATGGTTCTGTAACGCTCACCTGATTCCCGCAGAGGCGCCGGTCTTGACTGGGTGAATGCCGTATCTTCAAAGGTGATGTGTAACACACGGATGGCTCTTTGGGCTGGACCTCTGTGCACTGTATGTCTGACTCGAAGAGTAAGATGTCTGCAGATAGAAAATATGGGATTAATGAACTGGGGTTATTGGGTGCCTCTCTCCTCTTCCCTTTCTCTTCTCCTGTAGAACCCCAAAGGTTAACGCCCTCACCTTAGGTAAGTGAACGCCGAGCTCTCCATCTGCCTCGGGGCAGGGTGCCGTAACCAGTTTCTTCACTGGATAAGGGTGCAGGCCTCTTGACCTCAGAGCACTGCTGTCCGTCGTTAACTGCACGAACGGTAAGTTCTGGGCACTTCAAATGTCTTAAAAGTCTTTTGTAATGATATCTCTTGTTTTGCAGGGTTCCGGCGATGGCGGATGGCGGGCTGATGAGAGTTGAGGATCGAACCCGCGTGAGGAATAGAAGCGCCTGGAAGCACGTAAGTAAGCGCTTGTAGCCTGCTTCACGATGCGCACTAACTGTCCCTTTTATCTTGCAGGTACAAGTTCGGAGCTTTAGAGAAGCTGAAGGGTGCTGGAATACCCACTGGATTCGGCGTGGGAAGGAGTAATGGCACGTGAGTAATAAAGTTGCCCAATGTCTTTAAACGCACCTTCTTTTGTCTTTCAGATGCGGGATGCAGCGCCGAAGGCCTCCGGAGCGTGCGAAGAGCTGGTAAGCTTTTGTCTTTCAGATGCCGGAATGCAGTGCGAAGACCTCCGGAGCATGCGAAGAGTAGGTAAGCCTTTGTCTTTCAGATGCCAGAATGCAGCGCGAGGCGTTGGTGACAGCCGATGGACCAGGTAAGAGATGGGCTGCCACTGAAGACCGTAGTGCTACCCTGTTCTTTCTTTGTCTTTACAGGTGCTGCTGAAGACTGGATTCCAGGATGGTAAGCCTTTGTTCCCTTAGGCCCAGGATCAGAAGCAGAAGACACGATGAGCGTTCTGCTGCAGAGAATGCAGAATAACGCAAAGCAAGATTCATCCATCGGGTGTGGTTTAAATAGCCTGCTGTAGTGCTTAGGTGTCTCCTTCCACAGCCACGCCTAGGTAAGAAAAGAGTTCCTGCTTTCCAGAAGAGTTCCAGTGTTCTGAACCTAGGGAGTGGCTCCTGCCCCACCCAACAGGAAAAGTTGTCCCAAACAGAAGAGGATCAGGGGTTCAACTGGCAGGTAAGTAAGCAGCATGGTCTGCTGCAGGTAAGTCCACCCAAGCATTATGAGCCCGGCGCTTCCAGCGCTGGGACTGGGCATCTTTATGAGCCTGGTGCCACTGGCGCCAGGACAGGGTCCAAAAGGTCCCAATTGGGACTGGCTGGCACTCGGAACCGGGGTTATGGGTCTGCTTCCAAGGGAGTCGGGCAAGTCCTGATCTTTTGGAAGCAGAGATCATGACAGCACCCCCCCTCAAGGCCCCTCCCAAACCGGGCTTCTCCGGGGGTTTGGGCTTGTTAGGAAATGTTCGATGAAATCTTTTGATTCGACGAGGCGCGTGGACATATTCTGCAGGTTCCCAGGATCTTTCTTGGGGACCGTAGCCTTTCCAGTCAATCAGGTAAAATAGTTTAGATTTGGAGATCTTGGAATCCAGGATGCTTTTGACTTCAAACTCGAGTTCTCCATCAACTAGAATAGGTTTTGGAGATGTAGTTAGTCGGGTTTGAGGTTGCACGGGTTTTAATAGAGAGACGTGGAAGACCGGATGTATCTTCATGTGAGGGGGCAAGTCCAACTTGACCGCTACTGGATTTACTATGGTAGTGATGGAATAGGGACCAAGGTATCTTGGGTTGAATGTGCGTGGTCCTTTTAGAGGTAGATATTTGGTGGATAACCAGACTTGATCTCCTACTTGATATTGGGGGGCTTCCTTCCGATGTTGGTCTGCTCCTTTCTTGTATTGTTCTTTAGCCCTTTGAAGGTGAGAAACGGCTTCCTTAAAGGCTTGGGTGATTGTAGAATGCAGGTGGTCTACTGCTGGTGTTCCAAGATCTTGGAGTGGATCCAACTCCGAGGTTCGAGGGTGACTACCGTATAAAAGAAAAAACGGGGTCTTCCCAGTTCCCGAGTGGACAGAGTTATTGTAGGCATATTCGGCTATCCAAAGGATATCTTTCCAAGTTTTTTCAGTTTGTTGTAGCATGCAGCGCAAATACTGTTCCAGAGTTTGATTGGTCCTCTCGGTTTGTCCGTCGGTTTGAGGGTGGTGGCTGGTCGAAAGTCTCACATCAATTTGAGCCGACCGACAGCAACTTTGCCAAAAATGAGAAATAAATTGACTACCTCGATCCGAAATTAGAACTGAAGGAAAACCGTGCAGTCGGACGATGTTTTCGAGAAATTCTCGGGCCAGAGTTGCTGCTGTTGGTAAGCCTTTGAGTGGAATGAAATGCGCCATCTTGGAGAATAGGTCCACGATTACTAGGATCGTATTGTATCCGGAGCATGGAGGTAGATCGGTGATGAAGTCCATAGAAAGCGTATGCCAAGGGCGAGGCGGGATATCAATAGGGCGTAAGAGGCCGGCTGGTTTTTCCTTTTGACTCTTGTTTTGGGCGCATACTCCACAGGACATTATAAAGTCTCTGATATCTTTTTTCCAAGACGGCCACCAGAAGTAGCGCTTGATCTTTTCCGAGGTCTTGGTCATACCGGGATGTCCTTCCATTAAAGAATCGTGATAACAAGAGATTACCTTTTTCTGTAAATCTGTGCTGGGCAGGTATAACCGTTCTTGGAAATATAGCAGGTTGTCCTTCACCGTAAAGTCCTTTCCCTGCAGATGCCAATTCTGTATGTCTGCTGGAGTTACCAGTAGCCTGGCTTTATTCTTAACTTCCTCTATGGATTGTGTGGCGATTACACCTAGAATTCTTTGTTCGGGAATGATAGGTACAGGTTTAGGACTGATCAAATGTTCTTCCACTCCCATCCGAGAAAGGGCATCAGCTTTACCGTTTTTTGTACCAGGTCGATAGGTAATTATGAAGTCAAACTCGGCAAAGAATGGTGCCCAACGGAGTTGCCTCGAGGATTGAGCTTTTGCGGTTTTCAAATATTGCAGGTTTCGGTGATCTGTAATCACAGTAACGGTTTGTCGGGCCCCCAGAAGATAATGCCGCCAAGCCTTGAAGGCGGACTTGATAGCTAGAAGTTCCTTATCAGTAATAGTGTAATTGATTTCAGGAGGCGAGAATTTGCGGGACCAAAATGCCACGGGATGCAACTGATTGGTTACTGGGTCCTTTTGTGATAGAACTGCCCCCATGGCAAGGCTCGAAGCATCAGTTTCAACGATGTAGGGGAGTTCTGGGCGAGGATGTTTTAAGATCGGTGCAGAGATAAATCTAGTCTTCAAATTCTGGAAAGCTTGTTCCGCCTCGGTAGACCATTGAAAACGTTTGTTTTTCTTTAACAAGGCGGTGATGGGCTGGACTATTCGAGAGAATTCGGGGATAAACCTGCGGTAAAAGTTAGCGAAGCCTAACATGCTTTGAACACCTTTTACGGAGGATGGCGATGGCCATTTGAGAATTGCATCGACCTTCTTTGAATCCATACGCACTCCGCTAGGTGATAATATGAATCCCAAGAATTCAACTTCAGTCACGTTGAAAACACATTTTTCCAACTTAGCGAAAAGTTTGTGTTGACGCAATCTCTCGAGGACCATTTTCACGTGTTTCCGATGTTCAGTTTCCGATGAAGAATAAACGAGGATGTCGTCAATGTAAACAGCAACACACACATCTATGAGCTCTCTGAGGACATTGTTCATAAAATATTGAAAGGCGGCCGGGGCATTGCAAAGTCCGAAGGGCATGACCTGATATTCAAATAGCCCATACTTGGTGTGGAAGGCCGTCTTCCATTCATCGCCCTCTTTTACTCGTACCAAGTGGTAGGCTCCTCTAAGATCCGGCTTTGTATATATGCATGCTTTTCTGACTTGGTCCAGGAGTTCAGGGATCAAAGGTAACGGATATCTATTCTTAACAGTGATTTGGTTCAGGGCGCGATAATCTATACAAGTTCTAAGGTCCTCTTCTTTTTTTGGAACGAAGAACAAAGCTGAGGAAGCAGGGGACTTGGAAGGACGAATAAACCCATTCGCTAGGTATTGATCCAGGTATTGTCGGAGGTGAAGATTCTCAGGCTCGGTGAGGGCATAAATTCTACTACAAGAAGGAGTAGATCCAGGTATCAGGTCTATGTGGCAGTCATAAGACCTATGAGGAGGTAGAGAGTTAGCCTGATCCTTCCGGAAAACATCTTGGAATTCTAGGTATTCAGGAGGTAACTGGGGAGCCTCCGAGGAAATTGCTGCCAGTGCAACACCAGGTCGAGGGTGACAAGTAGAGACACATTCTGGAAACTGAACCGTTCTTCCTCGCCAATCGATCTGAGGATTGTGCTTCTCTAACCAAGGAATTCCTAGAATAATCTGGAACTGAGGGGCCTTGATCACATCGAACACGTTCTTCTCATGGTGTCCATCTTGACTTACTAGGGTCACTTCTTGGGTGGTATGCGTTACTGGTCCGGAGGCTATCTCCGTACCATCCACCGTAGTAATGACGTCCTTTACAGCCTTTGGACAAAGAGTCAGATTCATCCTCAAAACCATTTCATGATCCACATAATTGCCAATGGCACCGCTGTCGACGTAAGCTTCAATCGCATGTAATCGATCCGGATGTTCAGGGCTAATGAGGACCATAGGTATCACGAAATGCGAGGTCACGGAACTGGTTTTAACGCTCGGCAAGAGGACCTCTATTCTTGTCGGGCAAGGTCGTTTCCCTGCTCAGAGTTTGTGACACTGGTAACTGCAGCTCCTACTGCCTTCTTGGCTGGTTTCACCGGACAGTCTCGAAGAAAGTGCCCCGAGTTTCCGCAATAGAGGCATAATTGCAGCTGTTTTCTCCTTTCCCGCTCCTTTTGTGTTAGTGGTCCTTTCAGGCCCCCTATTTGCATGGGTTCCCCAGAGTCTACTCCTTTGGTAGGAGTGGGTGGTTTGGAAAATACTCGAGCATCAAACTTGGAACGATCGGCCTTCCTGTTCTGCAGTCTGTGGTCAATTTGAACGACTAAGTCAATATAGTCCGAACAGTCTTGTGGGGGATTCACTACTTGGGCTAACACATCTTTGAGCTCTCCACGTAGACCTCTATAAAACAGCGTAATCCTTTTGTCCTCAGGCCATCGAGTTTCCACTATCAGTCTGTTGAAAGACGCAATATAAGCCAAAAGGTCTTGATTACCCTGTCGCAATGAAAGGAGCTCATTGTCCAAGGCCTGCCCCTGTGAATGTCTTGCAAACAGTTTTTCCATACTGAGCTGAAAAGCTTGAAAATCATGGAGAACCGGATCATCTTGATTAACTAGAGGGATCGACCAGTCTGCCGCATTGCCACTAAGGTACGAAAGCACGAAAGCTACCTTAGCTTGATCAGTTGGAAAGGCTGCTGGCCGGCATAAGAAGTGCAACCGGCACTGATTAATAAATACTGCAAACCTCTTTGGGTCACCAGAAAATCGTTCGGGCGGAGCCAGAGGTACATTCCCAGGTAGGTTGATCTGCACTGGGTTCGTAGAGGATGTTGAAGGAAGATTTGCCCCTGATGCGGGTAACAGAGTTTGTCCAGCTTGTGACTGTAGCAATTGTCTAGCGAGATTGTCTGTTCGCTCCTTGGAAATAATCAGTTCCCTTCTTAGAGCATTCGTTTCCTGACGGGCTGCATGCACTTCTGCTCTTAGTTCCCCAAGTAACTGGGCTAGCTGGTCGGTATCCGAGGTTTCCATAGCGCCTGGGTGGGAGTTTTGCGGTTGGCTTTGCGTTCTGTAACGCTCACCTGATTCCCGCAGAGGCGCCGGTCTTGACTGGGTGAATGCCGTATCTTCAAAGGTGATGTGTAACACACGGTTGGCTCTTTGGGCTGGACCTCTGTGCACTGTATGTCTGACACGAAGAGTAAGATTTCTGCAGATAGAAAATATGGGATTAATGAACTGGGGTTATTGGGTGCCTCTCTCCTCTTCCCTTTCTCTTCTCCTGTAGAACCCCAAAGGTTAACGCCCTCACCTTAGGTAAGTGAACGCCGAGCTCTCCATCTGCCTCGGGGCAGGGTGCCGTAACCAGTTTCTTCACTGGATAAGGGTGCAGGCCTCTTGACCTCAGAGGACTGCTGTCCGTCGTTAACTGCACGAACGGTAAGTTCTGGGCACTTCAAATGTCTTAAAAGTCTTTTGTAATGATATCTCTTGTTTTGCAGGGTTCCGGCGATGGCGGATGGCGGGCTGATGAGAGTTGAGGATCGAACCCGCGTGAGGAATAGAAGCGCCTGGAAGCACGTAAGCAAGCGCTTGTAGCCTGCTTCACGATGCGCACTAACTGTCCCTTTTATCTTGCAGGTACAAGTTCGGAGCTTTAGAGAAGCTGAAGGGTGCTGGAATACCCACTGGATTCGGCGTGGGAAGGAGTAATGGCACGTGAGTAATAAAGTTGCCCAATGTCTTTAAACGCACCTTCTTTTGTCTTTCAGATGCGGGATGCAGCGCCGAAGGCCTCCGGAGCGTGCGAAGAGCTGGTAAGCTTTTGTCTTTCAGATGCCGGAATGCAGTGCGAAGACCTCCGGAGCATGCGAAGAGTAGGTAAGCCTTTGTCTTTCAGATGCCGGAATGCAGCGCGAGGCGTTGGTGACAGCCGATGGACCAGGTAAGAGATGCGCTGCCACTGAAGACCGTAGTGCTAACCTGTTCTTTCTTTGTCTTTACAGGTGCTGCTGAAGACTGGATTCCAGGATGGTAGGCCTTTGTTCCCTTAGGCCCAGGATCAGAAGCAGAAGACACGATGAGCGTTCTGCTGCAGAGAATGCAGAATAACGCAAAGCAAGATTCATCCATCGGGTGTGGTTTAAGTAGCCTCCTGTAGTGCTTAGATGTCTCCTTCCACAGCCACGCCTAGGTAAGAAAAGAGTTCCTGCTTTCCAGAAGAGTTCCAGTGTTCTGAACCTAGGGAGTGGCTCCTGCCCCACCCAACAGGAAAAGTAGTCCCAAACAGAAGAGGATCAGGGGTTCAACTGGCAGGTAAGTAAGCAGTATGGTCTGCTGCAGGTAAGTCCACCCAAGCATTATGAGCCCGGCGCTTCCAGCGCTGGGACTGGGCATCTTTAGGAGCCTGGTGCCACTGCCGCCAGGACAGGGTCCAAAAGGTCCCAATTGGGACTGGCTGGCACTCGGAACCGGGGTTATGGGTCTGCTTCCAAGGGAGTCGGGCAAGTCCTGATCTTTTGGAAGCAGAGATCATGACAGGTTCAGGCTAGCCGGCGATGGACAGTGTGACAGCCCCAGATTTTCTGCTAAGTACTGCACCTAGCATCTTCAGGACATGGAAAGTAAGAAAAATGTGAGTTTGGTGGTCGTGCAGGTGTCCTAATGTAAATCCGTGGTGGCCATGGAGAAACTTGGTTTTATAAAATCACTGGAAGATCTACAATCGAGGGGAATGCAAATCGACCTCATAGCCACGGACAGACATGTTTCAATAGCCAAGACAATGAGAGAGCAGTAAACAAATATTAAACATCAATTTGATGTATGGCATGTTGCCAAATCAATCAATAAAAAAATCTCGGCTGCAGGGAAAAAAAAAGGTTTTGAAGGTATTTCGCAATGGTCCCAGTCTTTCAGCAACCATCTTTGGTGGAGCTCAAAAACATTTGATGGGTCTGTGGAAATTCTACTGGAAAAATGGCTGTCACTAATGCACCACTGTTCCAACATTCACCACTAGACAGAAAACCAACATTTCCACCAATGTGAACATGGCCCTTTGTCCCCAGAGCAGGCACAGAAGAAGAAGTGGTTGATCCCATCTTCACCTCCACACAAAGCCCTTGAGAAGATTGTGTTTCATAAAACTCTATCAAGAGATATTAAGGGACTCACAGAATTCTGTCACACAGGAGATTTGGAGGTGTTCCACAATATGTGCCTAAAGTACAGACCAAAGAGATTGCATTTTGGCATCCAAGGGATGAAATGTCGGACTTTACTTGCGGTATTGGCGCATAACGAGAATGTAGGCCGGGAACAATCTAGGACTGCAGGAAACTTAAGGATGCTTCGCTACACTATGGCCTTTACGAAGAGAAGCAAAAAATGGGTTGTCAAACCAGTATATGAGAAAATGGAATTTGATTTTGTGAAAGATCTTATTGTAAATGTCGTTGAGATGCATACTCATGGTATCGCACACAAATCTGTTCAGAGCACACATACATTGCCACAAAACATTGCCAGCGTGCCATGTCCACCCAGAGCAGAACTTGTTAAATCGTACAAATCACAGTTGAAATGATTGCTCAATGTTCCCTCTAAGCTGTGCGCATGTGCGCTTGCCCAGCTTCCTTATGGGTGCCGCTCAGAAGATTTATAGCAGCGCACACAGACAATTCTCACCTATTCAAAAAGAATTTAATAAGGCACAAGCTCACCATCTCCTACTTTAGCATTACTAACATTACCCTATAAGTGGAGAGCAATGCTGCAATACCATTTACTCAGCCAACAAGGGATAATGGGTATGGACTGTGCCTGGGATTTCTCGTCCATCGTATCAAGGCACAGGATATTCAGACAGTAGAATGCTTTTCAAACAATCTGCATCATTTGCAAGTGTTCAGAGTTCCTTTGGGAATAGACCTTCACATGTTGTATGGTAACTCGCGTCTATACAAAAAAATGGTTTCACTGAGCACTTGTGTAATCCTGCACAGTGATATAAGGGTGGGGTATGGTGCAAACAATCTTGTATGCACTGCAAAAGAATTGGGTCATGCAGAGTAATGACATTCTTAAAATGCACATCCTATGTTGAGGCATTTAAATATGCCTCGCTTGCAAAGTATTGTGGGTCTGCAAATATCCCAGTGAGTCTTTACTACTACAATCACTCACTTTTTACAGTGCTCTATCAACTAGTATTGTAGGCTAGTGCAGGGGCTGGGGAAGGGTATGGGTGGAAGAGCGCAGGTCATCACTCCTTGCGGGTGATGAACTAAGCAGCACATTTCAAAAACCAAGTCAGACGTTTCGGCAGTACACTGAAGGAAATGTGTTGATTGTTTGCTAACCGATAGAAAATTCTAGTACCCGTCTAGACAACAGCACCTTCTTTTTCATTCTATGCCCAGCTGCTGAGGGCTTTTCAATATAACCACGTGTTCTGTGTGTATAGTCTCTAGCATCTCCTTGCATCTTATTTAACTGATCACAAAGATTCACAGAATAGGGGTCCATTGTTAGAGAATGCACTCAATCAGTTCTATCTCTGATGAATTGATGCTATTAACTTAAAAGGCATATATGTGATTTTCTTCAACAAGGCTCCATAATAAACCTCAATAAGGATCATGTTTAATTTTATTTAGGCTGTGGTGTGGAAGGGTGGGGAAAACTATACACTTTATTATGTGCCTTGTCATTTCACTTCCTGTCAGGGGTGCAAGCATGGCTCTAATCAGATGTTGCTCCCTACTTGGAGTCAAATGATTTTTCAGTGAGTAAAAAAGTGATTAGCTTTGCCATTAGGAATTCTTTCTGCTTATTAAAAGAGGTTCTTTCCCCTTAAAATTCCTCTTTAGATCAGGCATTAATATTATTAGAGTTCCTTCCTATGCTACTGCTCTACTGGTCACTAATTCAAAAAAATATCAGTGGGGCTTAGTGGGTTGAAGCAATCATATGTTAATTGTTTATCGTTTTTCCGTTTTTGCCTGGAGTAAAAATGGATGGGGCAAATGTCTCATAGCTGTAAGGCTGGTGTTCACTACCCATAGGAGAATGTAATGTGGATAGTAGGTAGAAGCACAGGAATGTTTGATCATCATATTCTGAGGTGCAGTTATTCTGATGCAATTATCATCCATGCACAAATAATTAGATGGATGTTCTCCTGGACCTTGAATTACTTCGTTAAGGTGGCACTTGAACTCCTGTCAGCATGTTTTTGACACCTTGCTTTTAATTGTCATTAATCCATCTGCAACTGTTGTATTCTGTCTGAATTTATTGACAGCCACATCATTTATGACAAGAGATATTTGTGTTTTGTAATACACACGTGATTTTTCAGTGGCTTAAAACATACATTTTTCTCAGCACCAAAGTACCTTTGCAAGATACTGTGGCAGATGTTGAAGTCTTGGACTGGTTGATTTTTTTTCTGTATAATCACATTTGACATATTTTATTTTAGCTTACGTGTTTGGAAAAAGTGTTGTAAGATTTGTAAAGAATTGCAGTGGCCGGCAAGAGGAAATTCCTTGCCAAACCTCCTTCTGCGACAGTAGCTCACAAAGTGGCTTACCTCATTAGTCAGTTGCGCACATGGCAAATAATTTGCGCACAACAGCCAACCAGTTGAGCACATAGAAAAAAATAATTAGAGGGAACATTGATTACCGTCTGTTTTTAGTTTTTCCCAAAAAAAATTCTATAAACTGTACAAATAAAGTATGCAATTTCTCTTTTAAAATCTATCCTCTCAGTGCTTTTCTTAAAAATATATTACAACTATTAAGATTGCTTTCACATTTCACAGTTTAGTCGAGATACTGTGGAACCTTCATTTTTTGTGTTAATGACCAATGGGTAACAGTTTTTAAGAATATTTGGGTTTTGGCAGTTGACTTGCATGCTCGTCCTACAAAAGGGATTAGACCTAGGCCACAAAACATTCTAGGTGTGCAAGAAGTACTGACTGTGAAAACATGCCATGGGGAAGGAGGCCATGAGATAAGCAGAGGTGGGCCTATCACTAGACACATTTTGACTCATTTTATGTGTTACATCGACTATAATTTCGGAACAGGGGGCATTCTGTCGTTGTCAATTTTTCCCCTACAGCTCAGCAGCGCCACGAAAAACGAGCAGTGACAGCCACAAAATTCCCTGTGCCCATGCTTCAAAATTCATGTTATCATGAATGAGCTGGCATGGGATGTTGCGAAGTAAGAATGTATGTTCATTTTGAGTGAAGGTCACCAGCTTTGAATTTTTGCTTGGGAGATGGGAGGCCCACGCGTCCAGCGCACAGTATAAGGTTGTATTGTTTTTTTTACCTTGAGAGGCAGGGACCATTCTGAAAGGGATTGAATTGAAGGGGGGGTGTAATAACGTATGATGTGATAAGGTTGCCCATTCCGAAACTGCACCTAGTTACATATAAGTTCAGTTTATGAGAAATCATTGACACAAACGGAGGAGTCTGCATTACGGTCTGCAAAGCGCCAAGAGAATGGAAATGCCGAATATAATGTAAGTTTCTCTTTAGACGATTTGATACGAGAACTAGTCGAAATACGAATAGCTGATCGTTATTGATGGGTCACATTGTACTTGTTTTTTCTGTGTGGCATATTGCATAAGTGCTAGTACAACCTTTGTGTGCTGGGCTATCTACCGGGCATTTGTGCAGGCCAGCATCGAGATGCATGTAGATCACCACTCGTTTCTCCCTGGCTCTACGCTAATAAATCATTACATTGTTTTTGCTCCTCGAATTCTTGCCCCAGTTTACGCATTACATTTAGAGCTCAACATTCTCAATTGCACTAGCCTCGGAAGCAAATTGCAGAGTGCTTTGATATTCCACGTTGTATTCTCTCGGTTCACATTGTGTCACCTCTGCGCTAATAAAGAAAATTATTAATTGTAATAAAGATCAGCTACTGAGACACATTTCAATTTTTATCTTTTGCAAACAGGTACATTGTGCCGTTCTGCGATTGTCATCTATTCCGGACCCCGACCGATGGCTTCTTCAACCGCCAGCTGCAGCTACATGTCAATAACTGTATTTTGGGACGATAGACAAGTTCCAATCTGTCCGTACGCGTTACCGACGATTAGGGGCAACATAACAACGTTTATGGTGGTCTAGTGCCAAGTTGATGCACCAGCCTTGCAATTCACCGAGTGACCGAAGTGCTTCATTTAGACAAAACGAACACCCTGTGTACCCAAAAGGAACAGCGCTTGACTCACGATAAACATTTGCGGATTTATGGAACGTGAGCAAAGAAAACATTTTCCAATTTCTAAGTTTATGTCAGACGCCGAATGTTAGCAAATCAATTAATGTGAAATAAATGTACTTTACCAATTGTACAGTCTTGCTTTTTCCTTTTAAAGTACAGTTTCATATTCCTAATTGTGACGCGCTGTGCTGTGAGACGATGTGTGTTGTTTTCCGTGTTCCGCGTCTAGTCGCGTAGGTGATGACTGGGCACGTTTGGCTACGCTGCCCAGCAACGTCACGGAGAGAGGCGGAGAATATACATGATTTGGTGATGTCAGGCTCAAGGGCAGGGGATATGATTTAGTGCCGCAAACGCAGGTCACCCAGGGCGATGCGGCAAGTGATAAGATTATCACAAAATGGCTACGCCCTGCTGCCTGATTTTGCTTGTGTTCAAGAGACGAAAACTCGGGTAAGGTGCATGGGAAATGTTTGTACAATCGATCGAATTATGGTTAAAAGCACATGGCTTAACCATAGAGACAATAATATTTCTGACCGAACCATTCCTTTAAAGCTTTTGACTCAGTCTATTGGGAATGGTTGCTCGCCTCATTGCAGAGTTTTGGGATCAGCAAGAGCTTTGTCCGCTGGGTGATGCTGCTGTACACCTCTCCAACTGCTATGGTAAAATCGAGCAGACAGATATCAAGAGTATGGGAAATATGTTGTGGGACTTGCCTGGGGTGCCCGTTATTACCCATGTTATATATACTTTGGCAGCATACTTGCCCCAGGAATACTTGAATACTGACTTCTACAACCACTCTCACCTCCGGGACCTTCCCCTCCCCCCTGAAGCCCTCTCTTGTGCAACCTCTTCTCAAGAAACACTCAGCCGACCCCTCCCTTCTGGCTAACTAATGCTCGATCTCTATCACTCCCTTCCTGGGCAAACTCCTGGAAAAGCTGGCCATCTCCCAGCTTATGCTTCACACTAAATCTGTTGGTTGTCTCCATGACCATCAGCCAGAAGTATGGAAACTTCTCTCTTGAACATTCGTGGTGACCTACTCTCTAAACTTGATACTAATCTCCCCTCTGTCCTCATCCTACTCAATCTCTCTTCTGCCTTTGATACGTTCAACCATGCCATCCTGCTCAACCGTCTCTGTGATAATCTGGTATCACTGATTAGGCTCTGGCCTGGCTGACCTCTTTCCTCTCTGAACGACCTTCCCAGGTCCAACTTGGGTCCTTCCTCTCCTGTAGCACTCTCTCCACCTGTGGTGTCCCCCAGGGGTCTAACCTTTCTCCCTGGTTGTTCAACCAAGACCTGGCACCTCTCGCCCACCGCATTGCTGCTCTGAATGATGAAACCCATCTCGCCTTCAAGATCCCCTCTGCCGCCTCTTCTCCCTCTCTCATCCCAGACTGTCTGGCAGCAATCCAGGAGTGGTGCACCGCCAATGATCTCTGCCTGAATGCAACCATGACGTAGATCCTCCTTATTGGCACATCCACACCCCTCACTCCTACCACTCTCTGGCCAGCCTCCCTTGGCCCTCCTCCTGCTCCCATCTCTCAGGCTAAGAACTTTGGTGTAATCTTTGACTCCTCGCTCTCTTCTTCTCTCCTCACATTTCTGACATCTCAAAGAAGTCGAACTATCAACTACACCTCCTCAGATGCATTCTTCCTTTCCTCTCCTTCCCCCAGAAGCTCACTGTATCTAGAGCTCTGGTTCTCTCTAGGCTTGATTACTGGAACAGCCTCCTTTTAAATCTGCCTGCCTCCACTCTCCGTCCTCTGCAACTCATCCAGAACAGGACTGCAAGATTTGTTCTTGGCCTCAAGCCCAGGGATCGTATCTCACCAGCACTGAAATCCCTCCATTGGCTCCCAGTGGCTGCAAGGATCAAGTTCAAGACCCTTTGCATTGTCCACAAAGCCTACTGGGGCCCTGGTCCAAAATATCTCCAGCTGTCTCTTCTGAAGTATCTCCCTACTCTAGCACTTTTCTCCTCCACCTCCAACTTCCTGAGGGTCAGTCACCTTTCCAAGCAACAAGTTGGGGGAAAATCTCCCTCTTCGGCTGCCACCTCTCTCTGGAACAGCCTCTCTGAAACTTGAGCAGAACCATCTCTGGTTCCAAATGCAGCTCATGACTTTCCTCTTTGCTTCTGCCTTCTCTCCTCTGCTACTCTGCTGATCTCCTGTTTGGTACTGCACTGGTTACCTGGCTACCCTCTGTACCACAGGCCCAGGCTCCTGCCCTCCCAGTTGCATATCTGCACTCCCCTCTGGCAACCCTGCACTTGGGGCTGTATCTGCAACCTTACAACCCTTCATATTGGCATGTATCTTTTATCTGTTTGTCTGCATTTAACCCTGGCAGTGCCACTTGCTGGAGGCACTTCCTGGTTTTCAATGGTTGATCCTATGTTTTCACTTGCTCTTTAACCCTTTCACCTAGCACTTCTCCACTTCCCTTTCCCGCGCATTTGAGCGATCTCAATGTCACTTGGCCTAGTAAGATCATTATCTTGTTCCCTCTTGCTCCACTCCCCCGACTTATCGTGCCTTGAGACAATTGTGTATAGGTGCGATATAAATAAAATATCATATCATATTATAATGCAGGAATCCTGATTGGGGGCTCCCGACACTTAATATCACTGTATGCCGACAATGTTTTACTTTACCTGTACAAACCACAAAATAACCTACCCATAGTTCTAGACGTAATGGATAGCTTTGCAGCACTGTTCGCAATTGTTTTTAACAGGCGGAAGTCCTGCCTTTTCCCCTTGGTGTGCCTTTGCGAGCTGAGCATGACTGCTCTACCGGACTTGGGTCTACTGTGGGAGGCGCTCTCCTTTAAATGCCTGGGAATTCACATCACACACACACCAGAAGACACTCACACCACTAACACTCTCAGGGTTGTGGGGGCCCTTAACAAGTCCATGTCCTTTTGGTCCCGGTTACCACTTTCACTCATGGGTAGAATTGTAAAAATGATTGTTCTCCCCAGATTTCTGTACTGTTTCACAAATGTTCACTACTACATTGGGGTCCATTTCTTTCGCCTTCTTGATAAACAGATCAGAGACTTTCTCTGGGCCCAAACCGACACAGACTCTCCCTGAGTGTGTTGTCCCTTCCCTGCAAGGATGGTGGTGCACAACTATCTAGGCTGAAACTTTACTACCTAGCTGCCCAGTTGAGCTTTGTTTCCAAATGGTTGTCTGATGACCCTACCTCTGAGTCAACATGGCTTCAACATTTGGTGGCGCCTGCCCGCCTTAAGAAAGTGCTGTGGCTCCCAGCCAGCTGCATGAATGCCCTACCACTACTTGTGGTTCTAGACAGAAAGATCTGGTTCTGGGAATTATTGCTGCTCCAGGTGCGTTGCCCCTACTTGTCTAATGCCTCTATTGTGGCAGATGTATGTAAGTCCAGGGAAGATCTGGTTGCTTTCCGGCGCTGGGAGGAATGGGGCATCTCTAGATGGGGTGACATGTACGAGGAAGGGAAGTTCAGGGACCTAGATAACCTAACCCAACAGACAGGTTTGCCTTAAGGACAATTCTTACGCTATATGAAAGTGATGGGGGTGGCAAGTCGCAAATGGCCGGGTGGCCTGCTGAGCCGGGGGAGACAGCACTTCTGGCCCTGATGTACATGCTTGAAGACAGCTGGAGGACTTGTAACCAGGCTGTATAGCTGCTTATTGAGTAGGTCAAGCCCTCAAAACCCAGACCTGAAGGCACGATGGGAATCAGATGTGCGCTCTACAGTCATTGATCAGGAGTGGGAGCAAGTGCTTTATTTCCCTACAAATGTGTCCCGGAACACCAGATTCAAACTGCTCCAAATTAATATACTTCACCGTACATATATGACCTCAAGCAGAGTTGCTAAATTCAACAAAAATAAACCTTCGGCCTGCCGCTGGTGTAACCTAGACAACGCAGATCTATTTAATATGCTCTGGAAATGTTTTAAGGTGCAAGGTCTCTGGTCCTGTATTGAACAAGCTTGCAGGGCAGCGGGTATTGCTAGATACGGCAGGGCTCTGTTGGAATGTTTACTTGGAGCATATCCCAGGCTGGGGAAAATCAGACATGTTACTAGATTTATGGACCTAGTCTGCATACTCGCTAAACGCAGCATCGCCATGCCCTGGAAATAAACGGGGGGCCCACAATACAAATTGTGGTATAGTGAATTTGAGAATTGGTGTGAAGAAGAGACAAGTGCATGGGCTGGGTCACTACAATGCCTGGAAGAAGTCCATGCTGGGTCCTATGAGTCTTGGAAAATACTTTTTTTCAATATGTTCCACCCTTCTGACGATAAACCTCCATTCAACATGTAATAAAGTGAATCCCCTTCTCCCCCTCCTGAGCTTCCCTTTTGTTCTACTAATTTTGTCTTCTTGGTCACCCACTCTAATGTGCCCATGATGCCACCTCACTCTTACAATGTTGATCTCTTCATAATACCTTACACAAGAGCCCATTTATAATGCCTGGAGATTTTGACTTGTATTTGGTTTGGTTTATGTTTATGGTACACTGCATACTTAATTGATGACTAAACGTCAGTGCTTTACTTGCATACTGAACTTTCTGTATTGATTTGACCAATTTATTCTATGTTACTTTTTACAAATACCAATAAACAAATTTAAAAAATAAATAGGAGTGAAATGAAACCCCTGCTTTGTTCATGTCAAGCATAAGGAAATGATAATCATCCAATAAAGTTTGTGGGTGTTTATTCAATAGAAGTGTGAGGCAGCACAATATAAAGATTGGGTCAA
This sequence comes from Ambystoma mexicanum, assembly GCF_040938575.1. Lineage (NCBI taxonomy): Eukaryota > Metazoa > Chordata > Amphibia > Caudata > Ambystomatidae > Ambystoma > Ambystoma mexicanum. The sequence continues at coordinate 438,084,178 of NC_090937.1, forward strand.
TCACCTAGTGTGACCTAAGTACGACATAGGCATGGGAATTCTGAAAACTTTAATGTGAGCACAAGGAGAGCCTTTCGACATTGGAAAAGCTGGAAGAACCTGTGATTATGATTATGGATTAATGAATCAGAGAGAGACCTATTTAAGGGCTGCAAAAGGAAGATTTCTATTCCAGGGTACAAGATGACAAGGGAACCTGCAAAGACTGAATCCGAAGCAGGCCTGACTTTGTGGAAGCAGTCCTGGGGGAAGGGCCTGATAACTAGGAGATTTCCAATTTAAAGGGTCCAGACTGCTCATAAACTGAAAGCATTTTGTTTCAAAAGTGACTATCTGTCATGGCCAAAGGCCCCAGAACACAAAAACCACACCATCTAGTGATGGGGACAATGGGTCACTTGACTCACTTATGTCCCTTTGGGACCCATAAAAACAGGGGCCCTGGTTCAACTCAGTCCTGGAACCTTTGGCGCCATTCTCATATAGAGATGTGAGAAGGAACACTTCATTTCAGTGCAGGAGTGCTTTTGCTTTATTTCAGTGCAGGAGTGCTTTTATTTTACAAGAACTTTCCAGGAGCTGAAAGCCTTTATTCCAGAGAACATCCTCATGTGCTGACTCATCGGGTGTGGCTCCCTAGGCCTGGTCTTCATGTGCTGACTCATCGGGTGTGGCAGGGTGTGGCAGGCAGGCTGAACCTGGTGGGCATGGCTTCAGAAGCTCAGCTATATAAGCTGCTCCATCCTTAAGGCCGGTGCTTCGCGTTACTGCACACTCGTGTGCAATGTGAAGCTCACCGCCGATTGGACCAGTTTATTTACCTTTGAAACCAGGCGTTCTCCTGCATACTCACCTCCAGGAAACCGGTGCTTCATCGCTTCATCTGCAGACTCATCTCCTGACATCCAGTGATCTTGATCTGGACGCCGCAGCACTGCACTCGGACCCTGTGAAGAAGAAGAAAGACAAGGTTAGAATATCCGTCCTAGGGCCGTGCAGCATTTGAATCCTGCGTGCCCCCTAGTTAACAACTTACCAGCTACTGTACCGCTGCAGCTTCGTTCCTCATTTCCTCCGGCTGCCGCCTCGAGCTCTGCAGCTTCTGCCGGGCCGGCAACAACACCTGCAAAGGAAGAAAGCAAAAGATCAAACATCAAAAGTGGAACGGACAGCAATACAAGACAACAAACTTTACAATACAACAAAAACAGACAATGAAAGACAAAGGCAAACAGGAACACTTACCTGAAGTATAGTGGCTTAGTCGCAGCAGGACTGGACTACCACCTGCAAGGGACCAGTGAAGGAACTCGGTTTAGATCATACAAGCGCCCCTGCCAGAAGTAGCAGGATGGAGTGCTCGCCAAAACTATTCAATAGGTGAGCTTGCCAGGGACAGTGCATCCCACGGGTACCACGGTTGGGAGAAGGGGTCTGGAAGGGGATCAGGTGCACAAGCTGGCATACTCACGCCCCCTATTCTCCACGCAGGAGCAGTCCCGAGCAGCATCACCTATTACCACCTGTCATCACATAAGTGCAGAGGGCGAAGTCGGACCCGAGGGACCTCAACCCCGGGAGGGCTGCAACCGTGCCCCAATGCCTCCACATAGACCAGGTGAGCATAACAGAATGCAAAGGCTCTTTGAATCTCTGCCTGGCCGTTATGGAAACTTCTGAAACTGACCAGTTGGCCCTATTACTGGAAGAGTTACGGGTTGAAGGTTATGCCTCAAGACAGGAAACCAATACCCTGAGGAATCTAATTGTGAACCGGGAGCGGACAGATGAACTAGCAAGGCAAATGCTCCAGGCACAGGCAGGCCAGGTCCCACTGCTGGGGTATGCTCCTCCTGCCGCGCCTCCACAGCCCACGCCAGTACAGGTGGTTCTTCCAGGGGGGTTCTACTGGCCCCACCAGAATGCTTCACAGGCGATCTGAATAAGTACACCATCTTTATGAATCGCCTACATTTCTTGTGCAGACGTGGGGCATTCCCCAATGATCAAGCGAGAGTGGCATTTGTACTCTCATATTTGGGAGGTAGTGCAGCAGACTGGTCAATACTCTTGGTAAACCAGGATGATCCTTTGCTTGGAGACTTCAGAGGTTTCCTCGTGAAATGGAGAAACTGTTTGCATGGCATACTCAAGGACGGGCTCTGGACAATTAACTGTTATCACTATGGCAGTGTAATCAAGACTTACTAACATATATCACTTCCCTCAATCGTCTGATAGCACAAACTAACTGGCCAGAGGAGAAAAGAACTACGCTCTTTTACCTTGCGAGGGTAACTTAAGGATGTATTAGCCCAAGTAGTAAATCCCCCAGAAAGATGTGCTGAATACATCGACCTGACAGTGCAGCTCGATCACAGATTGCAGGATCGGAAGATGGACAGGCCAAGGCTGAGGGGCGGTTGGTCTACGTGCGACCCTGTGAGAATCAAACCAAATCACACGATTAGTCCGAGCCAATGCAAATCAGAGGCTTGCGGAGCCCACTCACCAAGGCAGAAAGGGAGAAAAGGAGACAGCAGCAGCTTTGTTTGTTCTGTGTTAAGGCAGGTCACTATCTCAGAGAATGCCCGGTGAAACCACCCAGGAAAACAGTTAGAGCAACTGACAAAGTTGAAGAACAAGAACAGGACTCAGGAAACTCCAACGCCTGGCAAGCGTAGGGGTCCACTTGTCAAGCGGTGAAAAGTAACCTATACAGACCTCACATCTAGTCATCCCTGTGCTCCTGGTAAACCACAAGCAACCACCAAAAATACATGCCTTGGAGGCATACATTGACAGTGGGGCTGTGGGGAATTACCTGGACCAAGATCTGGCTACCCGGATAGGCCTTCCTCTCCGACAGAAACAGGTTTTGGAAAACGTCACAGCAGTTGATGGATCTCAGCTATCATCTGGCCCAGTGACGCATTATACTGAGAGTGTCACGCTTCTGTGTCAGGACGGTCACCAAGAGGACATCACCTTCGATCTCATCGGCGCTCCTCAGTTCCAGATGATATTGGGAATGCCCTGGCTGGAGACCCACAATCCCAGGATTGACTGGCGTAAACGAGTTCTGACCTTTCCCCAACACTGTGCCGACACCTGTTATAGCAAGGGATTCTCATTAAAAGGTCTTACCAACCCAGGTTCGTCGAAGGAAGAAACCATACTGGGCCTCACCGGTTCACTAACCCCTGAATACCTGGATTACCAAGATATCTTTCAAAAAGAGCAAGCAAACACCCTGCCTCTGCACAGACCATATAACTGCCAAATTGATCTGGTACCTGGAGCTCAAGTTCCCTGCAGCCGGATTTACACCCTAACAGAACAGGAAAACCAGCATCTAAAAACCTACCTCGATCAGTATCTGGCAAATGGCTTTATTCGTCCGTCCAAGTCCCCTGCATCCTCGCCCCTCTTTTTTGTGCCTAAAAAGGAGGGAGACCTGAGAACTTGCATTGACTACAGAGCACTTAACCAGATCACTGAAAAAAAATGGTACCCGTTACCGCTTATCCCAGAGCTCTTGGATCAAGTCAAAAATGCTAAGATTTATACAAAACTATACTTACGAGGGGCCTACCATCTAGTAAGAGTCAAAAAAGGAGATGAGTGGAAGACGGCCTTTCGCACAAAATATGGCCTTTATGAATATCAGGTTATGCCCTTTGGACTATCTAATGCCCCGGCGGCGTTCCAATTTTTTATGAATAACGTGCTCCGTGAACTGTTGGACGTCTGCGCTCCTGTCTATATTGATGACATTCTTATCTATTCGACCACCAAGGAGGACCACGTCAACCATTTCTGGGCAGTTTTGGAGAAACTGCGGCAACACCGGCTATATGACAAATTGGAGAAATGCTTCTTTCATGTGACAGAGGTAGAATTCCTCGGCTTTATTCTCACACCACGGGGCGTACGCATGGACATGCACAAGGTAGATGCTATAGTTAACTGCCCCTCACCGACATCCATAAAGGGAGTACAGTGTGTACTTGGGTTTGCCAACTTTTATCCCCGATTCATTCCCGGGTTCTCCCAGATCGTCTACCGAATCACCTCGTTACTATGGAAAAATAAACAATTTAACTGGTCCGCAGAGGCAGAGAAAGCCATCCAGGAGCTAAAACAAGCATTCACCACAGCACCAATTCTACGGCATCCTCGAACAGAACTACCATACGTGGTCAAAACCAATGCTTCCAACAAAGCAATGGGAGCAGTCCTGTCAGAACAAGACTCCAAAACAGGTCAGTTGCATCACGTGGCATTCTGGTCTCGCAAGTTTTCAGCCCCTGAATTGAATTATGCAATCACTGATAAAGAACTGCTAGCAATTAAGGCAGCGCTCGAAGCCTGGAGACATTATCTTCATGGAGATAGACATACAGTCACCGTTGTCACGGATCATCGCAATCTACAATATCTGAAGACCGCTAAAGTGCAATCATCACGCCAACTCTGCGAGACTCTCTTCTTTGTGGAATATGACTTTGTCATCACCTATGGACCCGGAGTATGCAATGGAAAATCGAACGCGCTGTCTCGCATGAGTGAGGGAGAAGAGGCATAGACTACACCAGACCCCATGGCCATCATCCCTGAAGGACGAATCCAAGGCATGATTGCCACAACCACCACTCTAGACAACTTAAAATCTGACCTGCAACACTTGATGAGTCCACCAGCGCAATAGGAATGGCTAGGAAAGGGAGACCGGTATACGATAGAGGACAACCTACCATACTACCAAGGAAGATTGTACATCACGGATACGAAATTAAAGAATCAAATCATCGCAAACTATCACGATTCATTACTAGAAGCGCATCTGGGAATAGCCAAAACCCATGCTAAAATAAAGAAAAATTACTGGTGGCCAACATAGAGAAAGGACATTGTCCTGTTCATCACAACCTGTTGCACCTGTGCACAACACAAGTCCCAAAAACAAAGTCCTGCAGGTCTGCTATGTCCTTCAGAAGTACCCCCAGCACCCTGGCAAATGCTATCAATGTATTATATTACAGAAAAGGTACACTTGTGCCTGCACTCCTCTGCGCCAAGATGAATACGTAACAAATTTGAAACAACCGTTGTTTCTCAAGTAGAAATTTTATTTGTCTGGTTAGTTTGTTTTTAGCCCCTCTTGGATGACACGTGTTTCGGCGTATTCACTGTACCTTTTTCAAATCCGGGGTACTCTTATTCATATCAAAGAAAAAAAGAGAAAAGAAACACATTGCAAAGAATAAAATAAAACTCATGTACCCTTATCGCTTGTTCAACATATGTTGTTAAAAGTGACTTCATTTGTGTTTTTAACACACATACCACATATTATCAAATGCATGTTATAACCATAGATTGACACCTTGTGCATTTTTCTAGTGACTATTTACATGTGCTCGTCTTGCAGAGCCAAGGAGAAGGGTTACAGGTTAGAGTTCATGTGTCTGACATGTCTTACTAAGGTCATTGTATTATTTGGACAGATGTTGCCCTTGTTAAATGTAAAAACACGTATTCCTCGTGTGGGTCACCTCTTACCCTTTTTGTGAAGTTGCAGTTCCAGCATTGGTAGGTATATTTCTGGTAGTATCCAGTTGCTCATAAAATTCCTGGGTTCAATCCCACCCATGTTAAAAAGCATAGATATTCGTATGTCAGCTTCTATTCATACCACATTGAGCCTAGCACTAGTTGAATCGGCTCAGACACGCTGAGCTCATGTTTTTATAGATCGGTCAATTGAGCCCATTTTTATACATTTCTTTTTTGCCTAATCCCGGCATAATATTTGATGTGAAGCAAAATCCCCCGATTATTCTTTCTACAAGTATTACCATTGAAATGATTGTAAATATAACGGGGTGCCTGCAAGGCAGTGCAGCTTGTTAAAGGCTATTGTTTAAAAGCTGTTGGATTCCTATATTCACACATTCCCTTGATCATTATTGTTTCCACAATTATTACCATTGAAATGATTGTAGATATAGCGGGATGCTTGCAAAGCAGTGTGATTTGTTAAATGCTACTGTTTTAAAAGCTGTTGCGTTCTCATTCCTAACACGCGTGTTTTCATCTCTGCGTGTCTATCCAAAACTAGTGTGGGATTATAAAAATTACACGATCCAAAGCGTGCCTGTATCTAGAGGTGGGCTTCCCACATCCTCTAAGGGCTTACCTGAAAATTCTTTCGCTCATGCTTCAAGCGTCGGGGTCCTTCTTTCCCGAGGCTCGGCTATCGTTATTGAAGCTTCTCACTGACCCTATGTCCCTCATTGCTTTCCATACCTCACCGGCATAGTGGCGGCCATATTTTGGGATGCTTATACATGTTTTCCTGTTTAACAGGTTATGTTTACCCTTTTCCCGATTTCCTCAATGTTCATAATAATCTTATTTTTGATAAGAAAGGCATTTTTAGACAAATATCTTTTCGAGCGTTTCTATTCTCGTGCACCCAATATTTTTTATGTTTGTTTTTTCTAATTGAATCTAACGTGCCCCACTCGGCACGATCAAGAGTATACCGCAGGAGCAAATAATACAAGTCGCGTAGGTACAAACACAAGATATCGACACTAAAAAAGTTCCTCAAGGTCAGAGAATTGTTCATTGCAGATATCAAGTACCACGCAGACTATCTTGGAGAAAATCTACAACAAACATGGCTGAATATTTGGAGAATAGGGAGGAGGAAGCTAATAACTTATTCTCTCCCAGGGGCGTAATACCCATGCTTTCAGTTCAAATGCACCAAAAAGAGAGGACCTTAGATACAAATTTGTGAAATTGGAAAGGGCATCTCGATGGGAAATTGATAAGTATTGGGAAATCATTTCTTTGAAGAATTATCAATCTAAAGAGCAGATCCCAAGAGGACTACGTATCTTAATCTTTCCGGACTTTAACATAGACAATGATAAAGACCTAGCAGACAACTGGGAATCAAATCTTAACTAGTGTTCAAGACAAATGTTGGAAATGCTAATTGAACATGTGCAGAGGGAACACAAAAGGACGACGGAACAAATAGAAAACATTAAAAAGGAAATCAAGGAAGCCAAGGCTCTAGATGTTACTAAGGAAAATCATTTTTTGAAGATGTATGAGATTCTTAAAGAATATCAAGACGATATAAAACTAAGGAAATTCTACCGTGCCGACAGAGATTATCAAGATGATAGAGTCTACACTTTCCAAGAAAAATATAACAAACTTACCAAGCAAGCATCTAGAGAAAGTGCTCCCAATACTTTGTCAGCAAGTTATGAGGCAGAAGAAGAACCAGATGGAAATGCAGATACAACGCCGGGGATTAGCAAGCCAAAAGGACAAGGCTTTATGAATCAAAGCAAACGCTTTAAAAAAGGAACTAGAAATATCCCGATGAAACAAGTCCATTTTCAGATGAACAAGGCACCAGGCACCAGACATCTCACAGAACACAGTCGGAGCAGAGGTAGGAGAGGAACAGGAAGATCTAGAAAATCCAGACGGCTTGGACGCCTATCTGCACCTAACTTGAGCAGCATCGCGAGAAGCAGCAAAAAAACAGAAATAAACAACTTAGTGATGAACATATCAAATCAACTGCTAACAGAGAGGAAATCAGTTTACTGAATAAAGGCTTATTATTTGCCCCAACCTCCTTCTTCGAACCTATTGACATTCACATAGATCTCTTTAAATTTGTTCGGAAAGTCAAGTTAAAGAAGTTTTTTGAAACACAAGTAGACGAAAGGAAACCAACACCAGAAAGAACAACCAAAAGTGACATAACCATTGAAGAATTGAGCAATATCCATTTGTTAAGATCTCTACGGGAACCAGATGATTATCCAATGCACCAAACTATACAGGAGTTACAAGTACAACTGGCAACACTAACCAGCAAAGAACTCAAACCTAAATCAAAATTCCTACCTCAATTGTCACCAAAACAATATGGTAGATGCGTTCTATAAAGCAGTGACATGTGACTTATATCAATTAAGAATGAAAACTAAATCAAAAAGCAGTAATCCTTCTAAAAATCTTACCCAAAAGGAAATAACACCTATACAGAATCTTCAATTAAACAAAGATTTGGTCATAAAAGAGGCAGACAAGGGAGGTAACATCATTGTAATGAATCGAGTTGATTATATTAAAATGGCCAATAACCATCTAGAGACTCCAAACTGCTATGAAAAATTGACAACCAACCCAACGTTGAAAATAATACAAGATCTAACAAGTTTAATAGATGGCTGGTACCGACAAGGACTAATCTCAGACGAAGAAAAACTACATCTTGGTGTAAAAAGACCTATTATTCAAACCATATATTTTCTTCCAAAAGTACATAAAACCTTCGACACCATTCCAGAAGGCAGACCAATTATGAGTGCTATAGGATGGGCGACGGAACCACTGGCGGAATATATTGATAATCTAATAAGACCAGAGGTAATTAAAATCAAGGCATACCTAAAAGACAAAACTGCGGTTATCAAAATATTGGAGGAAATATATTGGCAAGATACTTATCTACTGGCTACCTGGGATGTGAAGGCACTGTACACATCCATTGAACATCAATTGGCATTGGAAACAATAGACTACAGCTTCAAAGACAAATCTGCTTCTCATTTCAATTACGTTTGTATGTTGAAAGAAATGCTCATGGCTACCTTGGAGAACAACATCTTTATATTTAACAACCAATTTTTTCGTCAAATCCGTGGGGTTGCTATGGGTGTTAAATACGCCCCAGCCCTAGCTAACTTAGTGATGGGGATGTTCGAAGACCAATTCATTTACAAGTTACAAGAATTTAAGAACAAAGTGATAAAATGGTCAAGATACATTGAAGATGTAGTAATCATTTGGAATGGAACACCGGAAGAATTAGAAACTCTGTTACATCAAGTCAATGAGAACCAATATGGGTTAGAATTCACTTGACAAAGTAGTCGGTCAGAAATAAACTTTTTAGATTTAAACATCTATGTATCTGGCAACCAATTATATACTAAGACCTACAGGAAAGAACCAGGGTAAACTCTATACTTTTTGCAACCAGTTGCCACCATCAACCTGCCATTCTAAACATCCTCAAGGGTGAATGTATCCGTGCAAAACGAGATTGTACTGAACCATCAGCCTTTGAGAAAGAATGTAACTTACTATCAAATCGTTTCACAGTAAGAGCGTACCCTCAAAAAACAATTGCAATTGCTCGGAACAAGGCTCAAAATATGACAAGACAATCAACACTGCATCAAAAAACTAATCAAACACAATCAGACAATAACATTCAATTCTTTACCACGTACTGTGCAAATAACAGTGAAATCAAGAGAGTTCTCAAACGAAATTGGTATCTTTTGAAACTATAACCACATATGGGTAAGCACATCCAAGACTATCCGGCAATAGTATTTAGAAGAGCAGAAACATTAAAAATGATGCTAAGTCCATCACTGCTGCCAGAAAAAGAAGAGACGAGACCACAGACATGGTTACAACAACCCCCATCAGATTTCAGAAAGTGTGGGTTCTGCACAATGTGTCAATATGCGGCACCGGACACAGACATGTTCACTAATAGAGATGGGGTGAAAACTCAGATCAATGAACAGATGAACTGTAAATCAAAATATAATATGTGTTTGCAACCTAATATACATCAGGAGCACTATTCGGGAGTTAAGAACGAGAATTAGGGAACACATCTCTGCAATCGAACCCAGGATAAGAACCTTCCACTGTCCCAACACTGGCAAAACCATCATCAATTACAGAATAAAAAAGATATTAGATTTATGGGCCTTAAAAGACTAACGATGGGCAAACGTGGAGGAGATCAAGAATTACGTTTGCGGCAAGAAGAAGCCAGACTTATTTGCTTTTTCAAAACTGTGTAACAAGGACGGAATTCAGACAATGAAATGGTTCACTTTTTATGAACACAGAGAGTCAAATATCTCCATATGAATATATGTACTATGATTGACAATGTGAAAAATGTTTGTTGTACCAGACTTTGAGTTATGCAGGAACTACCAAAGAGAGAATCACCACAAACAGGTTAATGTGTTTGCAAAAAACGATACATAAAACCATATATAAAACAATAACTGTCAGTATCAGGAAATTGAATATAAAGACAGTGGTCTGATATATACACCCTGGATATTTTTTATGAAAACAGAGAGCCAAATATCTCTATATGAGTATATGTACTATGATTAACAATGTGAAAAAAGTCTACTGTACCAGACTTTGAGCTATGCAGGAATTACCCAAGAAAGAATCACCACAGAAATGTGTCTGCAAAAAATGATACTAACACTATATGTAAAACAATAACTGTCAGCATCAGGAAATTGAATAGACAGTGGTCTGATATTTACACTATGGATAGCGCATTTCTATACACCTCACTACCAATGAGGTTAAATGCAAAAACCATAAAAATATAAGAAAGAAAAAACTATGTGAGTTGAACAGCTATATATATTGTTTTCCTGTAACCAAACTGAACGCAACAATTACTATCTGGGTGAAGTAACTACCTCAACCATAATCCATTGCGGTATACTCTTGATCGTGCCGAGTGGGGCACGTTAGATTCAATTAGAAAAAACAAACATCAAAAATATTGGGTGCACGAGAATAGAAACGCTCGAAAAGATATTTGTCTAAAAATGCCTTTCTTATCAAAAATAAGATTATTATGAACAATGAGGAAATCGGGAAAAGGGTAAACATAACCTGTAAAACAGGAAAACATGTATAAGCATCCCAAAATATGGCCGCCACTATGCCGGTGAAGTATGGAAAGCAATGAGGGACGTAGGGGCAGTGAGAAGCTTCAATAACAATAGCCGAGCCTCGGGAAAGAAGGAACTCGACGCTTGAAGCCTGAGCGAAAGAATTTTCAGGTAAGCCCTTGGAGGAGGTGGGAAGCCCACCTCTAGATACAGGCATGCTTAGGATCGTGTCATTTTTATAATCCCACACTAGTTTTGGATAGACACGCGGAGATGAAAATACGCGTTAGGAAAGAGAACGCGGCGGCTTTTAAAACAGTAGCATTTAACAAATCGCACTGCTTTGCAAGCATCGTGCTATATGTACAATCATTTCAGTGGTAATACTTGTAGAAAGAATAATCGGGGGATTTTGCTTCACATCAAATATTATGCCGGGATTAGGCAAAAAAGAAATGTATGAAAATGGGCTCAATTGACCGATCTATAAAAACATGAGCTCAGCGTGTCTGAGCCTATTCAACTAGTGCTAGGCTCAATGTGGTATGAATAGAAGCTGACATACAAATATCTATGCTTTTTAACATAAGTGGGATTGAACCCAGGAATTTTATGAGCAACTGGATACTACCAGAAATATACCTACCAATACGGGAACTGCAACTTCACAAAAAGGGTAAGAGGTGACCCCCACGATGAATATGTGTTTTTACATTTAACAAGGACAATATCTGTCCAAATAATACAATGACCTTAGTAAGACATGTCGGACAAATGAACTCTAACCTGTAACCCTTCTCCTTGGCTCTGCAAGACGAACACAACTAAATAGTCACTAGAAAAATGCACGAGGTGTCAATTTATGGTTATAACATGCATTTGATAATATGTCGTATGTGGGTTAAAAACACAAATGAAGTCACTTTTAACAACATATGTTGAATAAGCGATAAGGGTCTTACACATGAGTTTTATTTTATTCTTTGCAATGTGTTTCTTTTCTCTTTTTTTCTTTGATATGAATAAGAGTAGCCCGGATTTGAAAAAGGCGCAGTGTATACGCTGAAACACGGTTCATCCAAGAGGGGCTAAAAACAAACTAACCAGACAAATACGATTTCTACTTGAGCAACAACGGTTGTTTCAAATTTGTTATGTATTCATCTTGTCGCAAAGTATTGCAGGCACAAGTCTACCTTTTCTACAATATGCAGACAGAGTTGAGGAACTCAGTGTCTCCGTGATGGCCCTCACTCTTGCGACAAACAACTAATTAACACTAAAAAGGTGCAAAAATACACAAAGTAAATACGGTAATCAAGAGGAGCAAATAATACAAGTCGCGTAGGTACAAACACAAGATAGCTACACGAAAAAAGTTCCTCAAGGTCAGAGAATTGTTCATTGCAGATATCAAGTACCACATAGACTATCTTGGATAAAATCTACAACAAACATGGCAGAATATTTGGAGAATAGGGAGGAGGAAGCTAATAACTTATTGTCTCCCAGGGGCAGTAATACCCATGCTTTCAGTTCAAACGCACCAAAAAGAGAGGACCTTAGATACAAATTTGTAGGGCCTCTCGACGGGAAATTGATAACTATTGGGAAATAATTTCTTTGAAGAATTATTTATCTAAAGAGCAGATCCCAAGAGGACTACGTATCTTAATCTTTCCGGACTTCAACAAAGATGATGATACAGACCTAGCAGACAACTGGGAATCAAATCTTAACCAGTGTTCAAGACAAATGTTGGAAATGCTAATTGAACATGCGCAGAGGGAACGCAAAAGGACGACGGAACAAATAGAAAACATTAAAAAGGAAATCAAGGAAGCCAAGGCTCTAGATGTTATTAAGGAAAATAATTTTTTGAAGATGTATGAGATTCTTAAAGAATATCAAGATGATATAAATCTAAGGAAACTAAGGAAATTCTACCGTGACGACAGAGATAATCAAGATGATAGAGTCTACACTTTCCAAGAAAAATATAACAAACTTACCAAGCAAGCGTCTAGAGAAAGTACTCCCAATACTTCGTCATCAAGTTCTGAGGAAGAGGAAGAACCAGATGGAAATGCAGATACAACACCGGGGATTAGCAAGCCAAAAGGACAAGGCTTTATGAATCAAAGCAACCACTTTAAAAAAGGAAATAGAAATAACCCGACGAAACAAGTCTGTTTTCAGATGAACAAGGCACCAGGCACCAGACATCTCACAGAACACAGTCGGAGCAGAGGTAGGAGAGGAACAGGAAGATCTAGAAAATCCAGATGGCTTGGACGCCTATCGGCACCTAACTCGAGCAGCATTGCGAGAAGCAGCAAAAAAACTGAAATAAACAACTTAGTGATGAACATATCAAATCAACCGCTAACAGAAGAGGAAATCAGTTTACTGAAAAAGGCTTATCATTTGCCCCAACGTCCTTCTTCAAACCTATTGACATTCACACAGATCTCTTTAAATTTGTTCGGAAACTCAAGTTAAAGAGGTTTTTTGCAACACAAGTAGACAAAAGGAAACCAACACCAGAAAGAACAACCAAAAGTGACATAACCATTGAAGAATTGAGCAATATCCATTTGTTAAGATCTCTACGGGAACCAGATGATTATACAATGCACCAAACTATACAGGAGTTACAAGTACAACCGGCAACACTAACCAGCAAAGAACTCAAACATAAATCAAAATTCCTACCTCAATTGTCACCAGAGAATATGGTAGATGCGTTCTATAAAGCAGTGAAATGTGACTTATATCAATTAAGAATGAAAACTAAATCAAGAAGCAGTAATCCTTCTAAAAATCTTACCCAAAAGTAAATAACAGCTATACAGAATCTTCAATTAAACAAAGATTTGGTCATAAAAGAGGCAGACAAGGGAGGTAACATCATTGTAATGAATCGAGTTCATTATATTAAGATGGCAAATAACCATCTAGAGACTCCAAACTGCTATGAAAAATTGACAACCAACCCAACATTGAAAATAATACAAGATCTGACAAGTTCAATAGATGGCTGGTACCGACAAGAACAAATCTCAGACGAAGAAAAACTACATCTTGGTATAAAAAGAACTATTATTCCAACCATATATTTTCTTCCGAAAGTACATAAAACCTTCAACACCATTCCAGGAGGCAGGCCAATTATGAGTGGTATAGGATGGGCGACGGAACCACTGGCACAATATATTGATAATCTAATAAGACCAGAGGTCATTAAAATCAAGGCATACATAAAAGACACAACTGCGGTTATCAAAATATTGGAGGAAATATATTGGCAAGATACTTATCCACTGGCTACCTGGGACGTGAAGGCACTGTACACGGCCATTGCACACCAATTGGCATATAAACAATAGACTACACCTTCAAAGAAAAATCTGCTTCTCATTTCAATTACATTTGTATGTTGAAAGAAATGCTCATGGTTACCTTGGAGAACAACATCTTGATATTTAACAACCAGTTTTTTCGTCAAATCCGTGGGGTTGCTATGGGTGTTAAATATGCCCCAGCCCTAGCTAACTTAGTGATGGGGATGTTCGAAGACCAATTCATTTACAAGTTACAAGAATTTAAGAACAAAGTGATAAAATGGTCAAGATACATTGAAGATGTAGTAATCATTTGGAATGGAACACCGGAAGAATTAGAAACTCTGTTACATCAAGTCAATGAGAACCAATATGGGTTAGAATTCACTGGACAAAGTAGTCGGTCAGAAATAAACCTTTTTAGATTTAAACGTCTATGTATCTGGCAACCGATTATATACCAACACCTGCAGGAAAGAAACAGAGGTAATACTCGACACTTTATGCAACCAGTTGCCACCATCAACCTGTCATTCTAAACATCCCCAAGGGTGAATTTATCCGTGCAAAACGAAATTGTACTGAACCATCAGCCTTTGAGAAAGAATGTAACTTACCATCAAATCGTTTCACAGTAAGAGGGTACCCTCAAAAAACAATTGCAATTGCTCGGAAAAAGGCTCAAAATATGACAAGACAATCAACACTGCACCAAAAATCTAATCAAACACAATCAGACAATAAGATTGAATTAATTACCACGTACTGTGCAAATAACAGGGAAATCAAGAGAGTTCTCAAATGAAATTGGTATCTTTTGAAACTAGATCCACATGTGGGCAAGCACATCCAAGACTATCCGACAATAGTATTAGAAGAGCATAAACATTAGAAATGATGCTAAATCCATCACTGCTGCCAGAAAAAGAAGAGACGAGACCACAGACATGGTTACAACAACCACCATCAGGTTTCAGAAAGTGTTGCTTCTACACAATGTGTCAATATGCGGCACCGGATACAGACATGTTCACTAATAGAGATGGGGTGAAAACTCGGATCAATGAACAGATCAACTGTAGATCAAAATATGTGATTTACGCTATGATATGTTTTTGCAACCTAATATACATCGGGAGCACCATTCGGAAGTTAAGAATGAGAATTAGGGAACACATCTCTGCAATCGGAAGCCAGGATAAGAACCTCCCACTGTCCCAACCCTGGCAAAACCATCATCAATTACAGAATAAAAAAGATATTAGATTTGTGGGCCTTAAAAGAATAACGATGGGCAAACATGGAGGAGATCAAGAATTACATTTGTGTCAAGAAGAAGCCAGCATTATTTGCCGTTTCAAAACTCTGGAACAAGGACTGAATTCAGACAATGAAATGGTTCACTTTTTATGAACACAGAGAGTCAAATATCTCCATATGAATATAATTACTATGATTGACAATGTGAACATTTTTTGTTGTACCAGACTTTGAGTTATGCAGGAACTACCAAAGAGAGAATCACCATAGAACGGTTAATGTGTTTGCAAAAAACGATACATAAAACCATATATAAAACAATAACTGTCAGTATCAGGAAATTGAATATATAGACAGTGGTCTGATATTTACACCATGGATATTTTTTATGAAAACAGAGAGCCAAATATCTCTATATGAGTATATGTACTATGATTGACAATGTGAAAAATGTCTGCTGTACCAGACTTTGAGCTATGCAGGAATTACCCAAGAAAGAATCACCACAGACAGGTAAATGTGTCTGCAAAAAATGATACTAACACTATATATAAAACAATAACTGTCAGCATCAGGAAATTGAATATATAGACAGTGGTCTGATATTTACACTATAGATACCGCATTTCTATGCACCTCACTACCAATGAGGTTAAATGCAAAAACCATAAAAAACATAAGAAAGAAAAAATTATGTGAGTTGACTAACTATATATATATTTTTCTTGTAACCAAACTGAATGCAACAAGTACTATCTGGGTGAAGTAACTACCTCAACCATGATCTGTTGCGGTATACTCTTGATCGTGCCGAGTGGGGCACATTAGATTAAATTAGAAAAAACAAACATCAAAAATATTGGGTGCACGAGAATAGAAACGCTCGAAAAGATATTTGTCTAAAAATGCCTTTCTTATCAAACATAAGATTATTATGAACAATGAGGAAATCGGGAAAAGGGTAAACATATCCTGTTAAACAGGAAAACATGTATAAGCATCCCAAAATATGGCTCTGACTATGCCGGTGAGGTATGGAAAGCAATGAGGGACTTTGGGACAGTGAGAAGCTTCAATAACAATAGCCGAGCCTCGGGAAAGAAGGAACCCAACGCTTGAAGCATGAGCGAAAGAATTTTCAGGTAAGCCCTTGTAGGAGGTGGGAAGCCCACCCTAGATACAAGCACGCTTTGGATTGTGTCATTTTTATAATCCCACACTAGTTTTGGATAGACACGCGGAGATGAAAATACGCGTGTTAGGAATAAGAACGCGACGGCTTTTAAAACAGTAGCATTTAACAAATTGCACTGCTTTGCAAGCATCCTGCTATATGTACCATCATTTCAGTGGTAATACTTGTGGAAACAATAATGATCAAGAGAATATATGAATATAGGAATGTGACGGCTTTTAAACAATACCATTTAACAAGCTGCACTGCCTTGCAGGCACCCCGTTATATTTACAATCATTTCAATGGTAATACTTGTAGAAAGAATAATCGAGGGATTTTGCTTCACATCAAATATTATGCCGTGATTAGGCAAAAAAGAAATGTATGAAAATGGGCTCAATGGACCGATCTATAAAAACATGAGCTCAGCGTGTCTGAGCCAATTCAACTAGTGCTAGGCTCAATGTGGTATGAATAGAAGCTGACATACGAATATCTGTGCTTTTTAACACAGGTGGGATTGAACCCAGGAATTTTATGAGCAACTGGATACTACCAGAAATATACCTACCAATGCGAGAACTGCAACTTCACAAAAAGGGTAAGAGGTGACACACACAAGGAATACGTGTTTTTACATTTAACAAGGACAATATCTGTCCAAATAATACAATGACCTTAGTAAGACATGTCGGACACATGAACTCTAACCTGTAACCCTTCTCCTTGGCTCTGCAAGACGAGCACAACTAAATAGTCACTAGAAAAATGCATGAGGTGTCAATCTATGGTTATAACATGCATTTGATAATATGTCGTATGTGGGTTAAAAACACAAATGTAGTCACTTTTAACAACATACGTTGAACAAGCGATAAGGGTCTTACGCATAAGTTTTATTTTATTCTTTGCAATGTGTTTCTTTTCTCTTTTTTTCTTTGATATGAATAAGAATAGCCCGGATTTGAAAAAGGCGCAGAGTATACGCCGAAACACGTGTCATCCAAGAGGGGCTAAAAACAAACTAACCATACAAATACAATTTCTACTTGAGAAACGACGGTTGTTTCAAATTTGTTATGTATTCATCTTGGCGCAAAGGAGTGCAGGCACAAGTGTACCTTTTCTACAATTTGCAGACGGAGTAGAGGAACTCAGTGTCTCCATGATGGCCCTCACTCTTGCGACAAACAACTAATTAACACTAAAAAGGAGCAAAAATACACAAAGTAAATACGGTAATCAAGAGGAGCAAATAATACAAGTCGCGTAGGTACAAACACAAGATATCTACACTAAAAAAGTTCCTCAAGGTCAGAGGATTTCATTACAGACCTTCCCTCCTGTAACGGATACAATGCCATCTTAATCGTCGTAGATCTGTTTTCCAACATGGCCCACTTTATTCCCCTGAAAGGTCTCCCAACTGCTTCTACTCTGGCCTCTGTGTTTTTGCAACAGATCGTCCGGCTACACGGGTTCCCATAAATATTGATATCAGACTGAGGAACTCAGTTTGTCTCTGCATTCTGGAAAAGGTGTTTGCCAAAATCGACCTCCGGTTATCTACAAGCCATCACCCACAAACCGACGGCCAGACCGAATGAACTAACCAGACCCTCGAGCAATACATAAGGTGTATGCTGCAACAAACCGAGGATACATGGAAGGACATACTTTGGTTAGCAGAATACGCATATAACAACTCCATTCACACCAGTACGGGACAAAACCCATTCTACATAGTGTTCGGTCGACATCCACGGACATCTGTTTTTGACCCACTTGAATCATTAGAAATGCCCGCTGTAACGACCTTACACAAAACCATCACCCAGGTTTTTAAAGAAGCAGCAGAGCATCTTGCCAGAGCCAAAGAGAAACAGAAGCAGTTTGCGGAATAACACCGAAGGGAAGCTCCCAACTACCAAGTCGGAGATAAGGTTTGATTAGCATCCAAAAACATTTCCCTGAAAGGACCATGGGCATTCTGTCTCAGATATCTGGGACCCTACACTATCAAGGCTGTGATCCACCCTGCGGCCATGAAATTAGAATTACCGGCCCACATGCGGATCCACCCGGTGTTTCATGTCGCCATCCTAAAACCAATGAGACCAGGCATGCGGATCGATACTCCACCAGATCCCGAAATAGTTGAAGGAGAACCAGAATACGAATTTAAAAGGATCCTAGACCCTAAGATGGTCCGGTCCAAGTTATACTACCTTATAGACTGGAAAGGTTATGGACCCCAAGATCGGACCTGGGAACCCAGTGAGCATGTCCATGCTCCACGATTAATCAGGCAGTTCCACCGCAATAACCCCACTAAACCATGGTCAGGGGGGAAACCACCCATGAGAGGGGCCTTGAGGGGGAGTGCTGTCATGGCCATAGGCCCCAGAACAAAAAAAACACACCATCTAGTGATGGGGGCAATGGGTCACTTGACTCACTTATGTCCCTTTGGGACCCATAAACAAAGGGGCCCTGGCTGAACTCAGTCCTGGTGCCTTTGGTGCCAAGCTCATATAGAGATGTGAGCAGGAACACTTTATTTCAGTGCAGGAGTGCTTTTACTTTATTTCAGTACAGGAGTGCTTTTATTTTACAAGAATTTTCCAGGAGCTGAAAGCCTTTATTTCAGAGAACATCCTCATGTGCTGACTCATCAGGTGTGGCTCCCTAGGCCTGGTCTTCATGTGCTGACTCATCAGGTGTGGCAGGGTGTGGCAGATAGGCTGAACCTGGTAGGCGTGGCTTCAGAAGCTCAGCTATATAATCTGCTCCATTCTTAAGGCCGGTGCTTTGCGTTACTGTGCACTCACGTGCAACGTGATGCTCACCGCTGCTTGGACCAGTTTACTTACCTTTGAAACCAGGCATTCTCCTGCATACTCACCTCCAGGAAACCGGTGCTTCATCCCTTCATCCGCAGACTCATCTCCTGACATCCAGTGATCTTGATCCGGATGCCGCAGCACCGCACTCCACATCCGCGAACTCGGACCCTGTGAAGAAGAAGAAAGACAGGGTTAGAACATCCGTACTAGGGCTGAGCCGCATTTGAACCCTGCGCGCCTCCTAGTTAACAATTTACCAGCTACTATACCACTGCAGGTTCGTTCCTCATTCCCTCCGGCTGCCGCCTCGAGCTCCGCAGCTTCTTCCGGGCCGGCAACATCACCTGCATGGGAAGAAACCAAAAGAGCAAACATCAAAAGTGGAACGGGCAGCAATACAAGACAATGAACTTTACAATACAACAAAAACAGATGAGGAAAGACAAAGGCAAACAGGAACACTTACCTGAAGTATAGTGTCTTAGTCGCAGCAGGACTGGACTACCACGTGCAAGGGACCAGTGAAGGAACTTGGTTCAGGTCATACAAGCTCCCCTGCCAGAAGCAGCAGGACGGAGTGCCGCCAAAACTAATCAACAGGTGAGCTTTCCAGGGTCAGCGCATCCCACGGGTACCACGGTTTGGGAGAAGGGGTCTGGAAGGGGATCAGGTGCACAAGCTGGCATACTCATGCCCCCTATTCTCCACGCAGGAGCAGTCCCGAGCAGCATCGCCTATTACCACCAGTCACCACATAAGCGCAAAGGAGGAAGTCGGACCCAAGCGACCTCACCCCTGGGAGGGCTGCAACTGTGCCCCAATGCCTCTGCAGAGATCAGGTGACCGTAACACTATCATAATACCTCAAATGAGATGATATTCATTCTCTAGCAACCATTTTTATTTTTAAGTCCCTGAATGGGTGGTGGTTTGGGAAGGTGTGATTATAATATATTGATTTAAAGGGGAAATAAACAGTGCAACCTCACTTCATGCAACACTAACTGAGATGCCAATTCAATCCAAGTTGAAATACATTTCTGAGTTTTGTGAGCAATTATCTAGACAGTACTTCTGTGCATTCAGCGCACCACTGTTTAAAAATCATAATCTTGCTAAATTGTACCCAAAGTGTTTTCACAGAATTAGTTAACAATGGGCAGTGATATGAAGATGTCCATAGCAGAGCCTAATAAAGATATGTTCAACAATGTGTATTCTGTGAAGACCTTTGCTATTTAATAACCAATGGGGGATGCAAGCAAGTTTAAGAGAGTAATTCATATTCCCAGAAAAATTGTGTGAATGTAAATCCCATGCAACTGATCATTCTGAAATTGCACTGTGAAATTAATTTGCAATATGAAAAGGGAGAGGGATTCATACCTGTTCAGTACAATTTGAAAACGATTCTCTCAGGTTGGGGTGGGTGAGCTGAAATTGCAGGCACTCTAAATTGGGGATACTGCTTCCCCAACCTAAAACCTGTAGGTTTATGGTGCAATTCTTTATGAGTTTATTTTAAATGACACCCATATATTAGTCAACCTCAACACCATATATACATGGGAAAGGAGAGGCATGCAATATTTCCCCTCATAAGAGCATATGTTGGTTATATTGTGGAATGCAAAAGTCATGTGTATTACGTGTAAGCACAAATGTATGTACAGTTTAAAGATGGTAATATATTAGTAGAAGTAAATATGTTTTGAAGGATCCTGCTACTCCTACACCTCATCTGCTGTCTTGATTGCTATGTGGCACATTTAAACCCAATGCCCGATAAGTGGAAAAGTTACAGTTAGAATATTTGAGTTATTCAGACCTCAATGTGTGTACAGAATTGATTATTGAAATGGGTGCGTGTCTGTGACAGATAGTGAAATAAATGCAGGCGGGAATTTTCATTTTTGTAGACATGCTCTCTAAAACGGTGTAACACTGTGGTGATTACCCCATGCTACCATGCTAACCCCAGGTGGCTCACAAGGCATAAACACACCAAACCATTTTTCTTTAGGGAAGTAACAATACCTGAAGTCCTGTTGATCATGAAGCGCATCAAACCTTTGCTCTGCAAAGGTGACATC
Source organism: Ambystoma mexicanum (assembly GCF_040938575.1). NCBI lineage: Eukaryota > Metazoa > Chordata > Amphibia > Caudata > Ambystomatidae > Ambystoma > Ambystoma mexicanum. Next base: position 438,105,679 of record NC_090937.1, read on the forward strand.
TGCCCAGCGAGTCTAATCAAAGACTGTGCATTAGCACTAGCCCCATTTGTCACTGCCTTTATCAATGCTTCTTTCACTTCGAACACCATCCCGCCATCCCTTAAGGAAGCATGGGTTTGGCTGCTGTTGAAGAAACCTACCCTCAACCCAGACTCCCCCAACAAGTACCGTCCAATCACCACTGTTCCGTTCTTGCTGAAAATTCTGGATAAGGCTGCATATCTGCAGATCCAGTCCTACCTGGAAACACACGACATCCTCTGTAAAAGACAATCTGGCTTCCGTCCCCATCACAGCACAGAGTCAGCCCTGCTTGACTTTAAGAATCAGCTACTTGAATCTATGGACAAGGGCAAGTTTTCACTCCTCCAAACACCGCTCTGATACCGCACATTTTTCCCAAGAAGCGACCACCTGGATTACATCCTTCCTGGAGGGCCGACCCATGAGGGTCTTTTTGGATCAGGCATCAGCCACTCCATCCACCATTGGGTGTGGGGTCCCTCAAGGATCCTGCACTTTCCCTACTCTCCATAATCTCTTCACTCTACCCCTGTTCAGTGACCTAGAAGAATTCAGCATAGCCTTTACCAACTATGCTGATGATACACACATTCTTCTCCCACTGTCAGGTGACTATGAACAAGACCTAAACAATCTCCAGATGACTTATGCCCACATCCAGGCCTGGATGGCAGACAATGGCCTATGTATAAATGGGGAAACAACAGTAATTCTACTGGTAGGCCCCAAAAAGTCCTTGAAAAAACTAGACACCAAATACAGCACCTTCATCGTTGCGAATACTGTCATTACAGTCTCGGCTGCAGTAAAAACCCTTGGGGTATTCTTGGACTTCACCTTATCTATGGAAAGATAAGTCAGTGCAAGGTTCATAAACCACAAAAGAGCTGCACACTCTGCCACACGCACAGGCAAAGTTGGTGTAAAAACAGGAATCACTGCTGTCACCTGTCATCTGTCATCTGTCACCTGTCACCTGAAACAAGGCCACAAAAGGGCAAAATCCAAAAATGCCCTTAAAAATTCTGTCATTTTCCCAGAGAATTATGGAAAGGAAAGTGTGCTGAAATTATGGATTCTCCAGGCAGTCAGAGGAATCCAGGCCTCCCTGCCCGATAGCTGCTTAAGGAAATGAGCTGCCAAGCCCATTTAAACGTTTTTCTTTTTATGGAAGAAAGTGCAAAATCCATTATTTAAAGCATGTTTGTGAAGGGCTAATTCTTTCAAAATGTCCAAATCCCTGATAAACTGTGTTTATATTTTCTATGTGAAATGAAAATACTTTAGCTTAAAGGAACCCAGTCTGGAGCTAATCCTCTATTTAATTCTGATCTGGCAGTGCCTGGCCTGGGAGAGTTGACATCTCAGCTTGACACTTCCTTGAAACCAGGAAGCCTAATGGTTCCTGCATAATGACAACAAGCAGTACAATGGGACCTCAGTAGACTTTCATCTGGGGCTGAGCCAAAGAACAAAGGACAGGCTGAGCATTGACCTCTGCTGGGAGGGGCAGGAACTTCCCTCCAGGAAGAGAACACCCCCCCCTGATCAAAAGACTGGACAGCTGCTACCTGAAAAGGGGAGGTTACCAAGGAGAACTTTGATGTTAAATCCTTATGTTTGATTAATGTTTAGAACTCTTTAACTGAGCAACCTAAAGAGGAGCAAATTTGAAAATTGGTAGACATTAAACTAATTCCAGCCTTGTGATTTGAAGACATTGATGAAAATGGTACCATTTATGGAACCCAAGTTATGAAAAATGTTGTATTGCAGCACAACGATTAATGTTGCAAACCTAAAATGGTATGTGCATGATCCACTGATCAGCGCCCAGAGATGTGCTGAATTAGAAATGATTAATCCAAACCGTTATAGTTAAAATTGATAAAAATCCGTAGAATAACCAAGACAGCTCGCACAAAGATGGGGAGTGAATGTGAATGTAGACAATTGAATATAAAATATATGTGTCCAATGTTATCTGGGTACATAATGTTAGAAATGTACATTTGTGCAAAAGTTATGTTTTGGTAAAAATCAAGGTGGGAGTTCCCAAATCCTGCCATAAAAGATGACAGCTCTGTTCAGACCGCCAACCAGGACAAATTACATGCCTGTAGCCACTGGCACGGGGGTGTGTTTTTGAAATTCTGCCCATGCCATAAACTTTGTAATGTATAAATATAAGAGTTTCAGTACACTTGAGACACACTGCTTGCAGAACCCATCCAGATGTCAGCGCAGCACCTTATTCCAGAATTCTTCATCTTGTAGCTGACTCCAGAATTCCCTGAAGATCGAGATTTCTTTGCAGAATCCAGACTTAGCATTGCTGAACTCTTGCAAGCTTGACCCAATTGCAAACTTCCAGAACTTAAAAGAATAATTCTGATTCAGCTTGGCTTGCTACCATTAAGGCTTTCCCGCTGAAACTTGCATCCTGTCATCTGCTGTGTCCAGTAACCAAAAGGGCCCATCCTAAACCAGCCTGAGTTGCAGTCCAAAATTGACCAGAGCCACGCCGCTGATCCGATCCTTCCGAGGTGCTTTGCTGCAGGTAGACCTGACCTGACCCGATTCATTGACCAGAGCTGACGGTCCAATTTAATTTCAAAGGACTGTAAGTATTAACAGGAAGAACCATAACCCATAGTATATCTGCACTGTATTAACCCAATATTAACCCATCCCATCTTTAATTCAGAACCCTAGTATTGTTAGAATCCTTCTTGTGTTGATTGTCTCACCTGTGTTACAAAACCATAACTCCTTAGTGATTTTTAATAACTAAAGTAAATCCCACGGACTGGATGCGCTGGCCACATAGCTGTGAAGTTTCATGTGTGGCTTTCTCTTTTTCATAGTCCTTAATATAGTACAGGAAAACCTATCTGTCATTTTTAAAATCGAATTTCTGTTTCCATTTTTGTGCCTATTTTGCAAAAATGCCTCTTACTCAAACTTCTATAACTTCTTCAATTTTAAAGATAGGAACGAAATTTCAACTCTCACTGATACCTATGATCCTTAGCTACATCCACAACTAAGAATTGCGGAGCAGTGTATTTGAGCTATTTTTCTCCAATATCGCATAGTAAAAGTTTGCCGCGAATTTACAATTTAGCCAAAGTTACATGTGTCTTTTGCCCATTTTAAAGTGTTTCCAGGGACGTCATTTGGGGGTGACCAGGGGTCGCAGTTTCGACCTCTGAGGTCTCCCATGCAACCCCTAGAAAAAAAAGATTTCTTTAGTAATATTTTTTGCTTAACTTATTTTTTTTTTTAAATGTAATCTCATGAGCTGTGGCCAGTGTCATATGGCTCTTCATTTTTGTAGTGGCTGACTCTCTTGTTCAGGCCTCTCAAACAAAATGGGGTTCCACAAGTGTATCACTTTGAGAAGTGACGCTAAATAAGAAAGAATAGGAATAACGCATAATTTGTCTTTCTGGAATTCTATCCAATAATTGCCATACTCATAAAGGTTTATTTCCAGGCACACTTTAGGTGGTGAGTCACTGATTTAGCCTGTTTGTAAACACCTCAACTCAGCCTTTCACCCTTCTGAGGTCGATAAGTGAGAACCAACAAAGGTTGGGTGATATTGTATGTATAAGCGCTTAAGCGTAAGTGCTATATAACAACATATCATCATTTGGCCTTGAACAACTGCTTGCATTCACAGTAATTTGGTAATATGGTCCTATACACTGATATTAACGATACATAAGGTGATCCATTCTTCTATGAAATGTTTATAACATTAGAGTGATATCATAACCATATTTCTCGCAGTGTACTTAGGAACAATATGTGAAGTGCCTTCCTGTTTTGTCAAGGGGTGAAAGGTTGTGTTTCATTGCTTCTCGTGATGTCACTTCGAGGTGGGGGGTTTCGGGTCAAATGACATCACTTCCTGTGATGTCATCAGTGGTCAAAGGTCATGTGATGTCACTTCCGCTACCCCTTGCATTTTGGTGAAATGATGTCATTGAGTGTTTCTTCCATCTCATTCTGATCTGAAGGGTGTATTGTTGTTTATTTTATAACTCATGTGTGTTAGGACTTGTTTAGAGTTGCTTTCCTTAGAACTTTTCTCCAGTTAAGCATTTTTGCACCATTTTGCATTATTTTACAAAGCCATTCTCACCTGTCAGTTTAAAAATGTCATTTGCCAAAAGAGTTTTCCTCTCTTGTTTGGGGAAGGAAGATTGCCTATAAACTCTAGAACTTGTCTTTCATTCCTGAATACCTGCTGGTTACTCACATTGGTGTAGGATTGCTCAATTGTATTTAAAGAAAACTTTGCAGCGGGAACTATTAACCTAAACGCCATCTGTGTACAAAGCAAAATGGTTCTTTTTCCTTTGTTTCTATTCTGCATTAGTATAAGTGAATTCAAATGCTTTGCTTATTTTTTAATTGTATTGTCACCCTTTGGGTGATTGTTGCCCCATATAGATATATTAAACTTATGTGTGATTTGAATATTTAATAAATAAATAAATCTTTACCTTTACAAACTAGCCTGATTCCTGGTTCAGTGTGACCTGGGGGGGGGGGAGGGGGCATTTTGAGATGGGTGTGATATGAGTGCTATATCATTCATAATATTGAATTTATAGAAAAAGAAAAAAAATAAGGGTTTCATCGCGCGCTACATGCAAGGCGAGACCTGGGTGTGTGCCTGATTGAAATCCCTTACACCCTAAAGCTTGGAACGCCCTCCCACTCAGCATAAGAAATGAAAACTCTCTCATGGCGTTCAGAAAGATGCTAAAGACTAAGCTATTAAACTAGACTTACTTGATTGGTCCTAATGATGTTCCCCTGTAACCTCGGAACACCTCCACAACACTGTAACTAACCCCTGCAAATGTCTGTTTTTGTTTTTGATCTGACTGTTTTTCATAACTCTGTTATTCTTTTAAGCTGTACCCAAATGAATATTCTGTAACAGCCCGAAGATGCCTCAGGGCCGTTGTGCGCTTTATAAATTCAAATAAATAAATAAATAAACCTGGGGATCATCTTTGACTTGATTTTTCATTGAATTCCCTTTTTTAAATAAAGTCGAGGTTTGATCAAACCACCTCGTTCTTGCCCAGATTTGTGGGGTGGGACTGTATAACTAAAGTGGCATTCAATCAAGGTGTCCACCTGGCACAGGATCGATACATTAATCAAAATACATCTCTACACGCCCAAGTAGAAATCTCAGGTCATCTAGTTTTAATTTGTTGACGGTTCTCTGATGTATTGTGGAAGGCGCATGTGGCAGCAGTTCAGGGCCCTTTATTATGGAAAAGTCTTCCAGTATTTCTTAGGCATCAATCGAACTATGAATATGTTAAGAAGCATTTCGTCAACACATCTCTTAGCATTAGAATGCAACTCAAATTGCTGAGTATCGCGTACCATTCAGTGCCTAGCGCTTTAATACCCACGATCTTCAGTGCTCCAGAAATAAAATTAACAGAATGAATCGTGCATGGTACATTCTCCAAAAGATGTATAATTAGAGAATATGAAATAGTTAACTTTAATATAATTCTCAAATTAATAAAAATATCAGGTCATAAGTACGAATGGGGAGAAGGATGGTAAATCACTGGTGGATCTGTATTAGTCCATAGAGGCCATTCTCTCCTCTTAAATGGCCTTTGTTTTCCCTCGTATTACACTCGGTGGCCGGAAGTGGATGCCATTATGAGTGCCCTGTACACATTATAACTAGGCCACTGATCATCAGATGGGCGATTTCCAGAGACATTACGCGTGTTTCCTTTTAGTCAGCTTCCAAACAGACCCTTTCGCGTATCGCTGAAGAGAAGACAATTTGCCTTGGCCTCGTGTGGCACTATGTCCGCACGTGGAATACAGCTGCTGTTCTTTCCGGCTGGCGTCTGGTTACCTTGTCCAATTTGTTGCGTAACCCTTAATGCCGTGTCCCTGATATTGTTGCTGCAGTTGAAAGCTTTCTCCTGGCATTATTAAAATGAGGTAATTGCCCATTACTGATTTGAAAAGCATGCTCCGGCGGCTCAGGCGGCGTCTTGCCTCTTCTACACCGTGTGGTTGGCAGTTCTTTTTTTAATTATCACTCCATTTGAACATATTTGCAGGTTACTTAGTGATGTTGCACCTGATTGTCTTCCATCTCTCAAGAAAAGTCAGCTGCTGTGAGCAGTCAATAGAGTTTAATTTCGTTGCCAGGCAAATATAATGACCTGCGAATCTGAAGAGAAGAAGGGACATGCCACAGTGAAGGCAACGAAGATTTTTTTTTTTTCTAAAGAGGGCCCATCTGCAAATCGTGGAAAGCATTTTTTGTTTGCGGTGTCCCGATGCTTACAGTTATCCATTAAACAACTTCAGCAAAGCTACAGAGAGACGATATTTATAACCAGGTGGAACTGCACGCAATTACCCAGGTGTTTATCATTTCTGATAAACTAACCAAAAATCATTTTCAGGTTCTGGCGATGAATCTTTGAAATAAGGGACATTAAAGTGATATTAAGATCTCTGTAACTGTACTGTTTTGTATATTGAGCTGGCTTGTGGCAGCACCACACATTTGGCAGCACGTGCCATGCACACAGTAGAAGGCTGAGTTGATTAACTGGACTAAATACTGTATCCAAACATTTCTTGATGTGTGTATGATTATGCATGCAATTGTGAGTGCATTCTCTGTGTGACATGGGTCCCTGTATGAGGTGGGGTAGCACGGATGCCACACCTCCCTCCCTATAAACGAAACAGGAGAGATGCAGAGTTTAGCTCCTCTCCCTACTTTCCACAAGACCTCCTGTGAGGAGATTGGATTAAGGGAGCACACTGTCTTCAGTCTACAGACGGGGGTCACTGGAAGAATGTGGCTTCAAATATCCACCCAAACGCTTAACTTCAGGCTTGTGTCACAGCTTGCTAATCAGGCGTGACCTCCTGGGTAGGCCCCTGCCCTGCATGAGCTATATATACCCAAACAGCGCTGCACCACGGCAAAGCTCAGGGTGCTGAAAATGTAAGCAACCATAGAAAGAACGTTCAGAAAATAGCAAGAGTCAGCACCACAGTTCCATGGGAAATATACATGGTTGACATATGCAAAACAATTACTGGGGACTCAACATGCCATCCATTCTAGAAAAGGCTGCAGCACACTGCAAATGTATTTTATATGCAGAATTATTTTTAAACTATATTGTCTGATTTACATAAAAGTCTGCTACCCTTCATACAACTATAGGCAAACCTGAGATGAAATAAGACAAAGGTTCCGTCCGATTCATGGATTTCTTTGCACGGAAAATAGGGCCTTTGAGCACCATTCTGAATACAAAACCCCCTCTGTCGATTCATGAAATAGACTTTGCAGGACTTGTCCTGACCTTGCAGGACCTCCGCGCAGGTCGGTCACGACTCGGCGAGCAGAGGAGAGCCTTCAGCAAGACTCCACGCAGAGTGTGGGAGGGCCTGAGCAGAGATTAAAATAGGTGTCCATTCTCCTCATAGAATGAGGAACAAAGACAAATGTCAGAGTAATGAGGGACGGGCTACGCTAAGCAATCGTCGCCCAGTCCGCTGCAAACCCAGCCGAATTCATGAATTTCAATGCGCAAACTCACATCGGGAAAAGTTGCACGTAAACCTTGTGATCAAACCGCCACCTGATAGTAGGCATAAAGTTCACTGCACAAAGGATCCAATGTTTTTAAACCACGCAATGCACACTATACAAACGTTGCACGACCACGATGAACAATGCAATAGTGTGAGCCACATACATGGACACAGGAGGAGGATGCCCAGGGTCTGGATTTTCACACAACGTACCACGCTGTTGCGGACGTCTGACAACCAGGTCTATGCTAGGTACCGGTCTCCCCCATGTAACCCTAGACCTTGTCAGGGAGTGGGAGAAAGACCTAGCATCACCCACCATCTTCTCCCAGGTCCTTAACCCTTTTAAAAGGCACTCACAAGATTACAGTTCATTGCCTCAGGATACATTCAGAGTACCACTGCTATAGTTGGTGGGATTTCTTAGGCCCCAGAATCCTGCTGTGTCCACCTGGTTTTGGCCTGCATAACATCACATGCGCGTGTGCCCAGCCACATATATGTGCCGAGAACAATGGAGGAAAGGCAGTGTGCCAGGATTTCTATGCAGTTGCACACTTCCCACGTGTACTTGAAGCCATCGACTGCACGTATGTTGCGCTACGCCCCCCCCCTCCGATTGATGGAGCACATATACTGCAATCGCAAGCACTGGCATTCCATCAACATGCATGTCATCTGTGAGGCAAATGGAGTGATCATACAAGTTAGTGTCAATTTCCCAGGCAGCACACATGACAGCTACATTTACCGGCAGTCAGCACTCTACCAGGCCCTGTCATCGGGAAAATATGGCACCACCTTTCTCGTTGGTGAGCATGAAATGGCACGCACATGCATGCATGCATGTGACACACTCAACAACAGTCCATGACAATAAATACCAATAACAACCATGTACACATTTGCAGGGGACAGTCCCTACACGCTATCACCGTTCCTGATGATGCCTTAGAGGAATCCTGCCACACAAGCTGAGGTAAGATATAATGCAGCACATGGAGCCACTAGGGGCATAGAGGAGCGCATATTCGGGGTGCTTAAGTCACGTTTCTGCTCCCATGACCACCAGTAGTCTGTAAAATCATTGTGGCAGCATGTGTACTGCACAATGTCGCCACGCGGCGTGGCATACCAGTTGACATGCAGGTGAAACATCGCCCTCAGCCACAAGCACCACCCTGGCCCTTGGTTGGCCAAAGGGCACAGGGAGAGGCTGCACGCAACCAGTTTGTACAAACATACAATGATGAATTGGGCACTATCCTCCATGCCCAGAACAATACCCTGAGAATCTGGGTCTAGGAGAGGCAAACTGTGTGTGTCCATTACACATAAAATAACATGCACCAAATACTGACACACTCATAGAAAGTGGAACCAACAGTGTCCATGTGGTCCGCACCAAAGCACAAAACACAAGCAACAAAGTCCCTGACCACTGCCACATGGACACCACCAACTATTGTGCACGTAGATCTCCAACAACACACAGGAGAACACAAGTAGGAAGGCACAGCACAAAATGTAAAACAATAAATAGCACATGTAAGGACTGCCCTGGCCACCCTATGAGTGTCTCGCAACAATATGCAGGTGGAGTGGCCACACCATTCCATGATAACAAGTATGCTGACAATACACATTCACATAAAAAGGCATGCAGACTTTGAGAAATGCAAGTGCACTGCAAGAAAGATGCACATCTCACACCATATCTTTCCCATTGTGAGTCTGCACCAGCTGTACCCAGGAATGCATCTATGCTCCACTCCGTAGGTCTACAAACCCGATTCTGCTGAGGCGTTGCATGCACGCATTCAACAGCAATGTCCCCTTCAATCGCAGTCACCATCTTCTCATGCAGAAAACCACAATAGAGAAAAACACCACAAGGTCAGGGCAGGTAACACATCCATGCACCAAATTATACTGCAACCTGTGCACCCCCGGAGTGCCATGCAAAAATAGCAAACATAGACTCACCAGCCTACCATCACCATGTGTCCTCATACCTGTGAAGCTGAACCTGCTCACCTCAGTAAAGGCCCACCCCACTCAATGCCAGACTCACTGCCACCAACGGGATCACAACATGCTCCCCAGTGAGTGCTGTTGACTTACCTATACAAGGTACCCACCTATTTTGCATCTGCAGAAGCCCACCTGAAGGAACATTTAGAACCTGCAAAGACATGCATTACATCAATGCAAAGAAACTGGACAGACTTGACAACTCCCATATGGAACAAGAGAATTGACATGGGCCATCCAGTGTCAACGTTCGAAAGTACAAATAACCGAGCGTGAGCAATTATCAACATCCCAACAGCAAAACTCAGTAACAGAGAAATCACAGGCAGCAAAGCAAACAGATTACAAGCACAGCACAACATGCACTCTGGAAACAGGTATCAGTCAGCCCCGGGATGCGGGCACAAGTGGGGCCATTGATTGGAGGCATACAAGTTCAGCACATCCACAGTCAGGTTTGACGTGAGCCTTTGCTTCACCCATGGATTCAGCGGAGGAAAAGGACACTAAGTGAGGAGGTCAAGGTCTCAGGAGAGGAAGTACAAGTGTGGTAGCTGATGTCAAGGATGACAGAGAGCAAGAGGGAGACATGACGCAGAGTGATGAATGTGTAGCTGCACAGTGGCGTGAAAGAGAGAGAAAGAGGAGGGGATAGGGAAATGTGGTGCAAGGAGGAGACTGGCTGTTGGGGAGAGGAGGAGATAGATGGTGGCCAATACAGTGGGTGAGTGCAGAGAGAAGGTGGGCCAGAGGCATAGACAGGGTAGGGCCTGAGCTGGCAAGGCCTGTCCAAAGTCTCTAAATGCCCACTCAGCAGCGCTATGTGCGCTTTGACAGATGTTAATGTCACTGCAGCTGGCACAACTACATTACCTTCAGGCCCCACCAGGTAGACAATCCTGGCTATGCTTCTGAGGTGGGCAAGAGGGGAAGACAAAGAAACACTTGGAAAAAAGCAGCATGGTCAGAGAGCCTGGAAAGCACATAGATGCAAAAGTAGCACATGTTGGGGCGAGGTAAACAAATGTGGTTGAGGGAGATGGGCAAACTGGGAAACAAAGGCCACCTGTGAAAGGGCAATCCACAGCTTCACATCACAGAAACAACATGCTCAAACTACCATGCCATGTAAACGAGAAAGACAACCATGTCTGCAACATCAACACAAATAAATCCCTTCAACCACATCCCCATACCATTCACAAACCACCAACCCCCCTGTTGGACACCACTGTAAATGGACACAGTAACACTATCCAGCTGTTGACTCACCCTCCAACAGACCACACACCCTGGACAAAACAGACCCAGTAAGTGTTTAGGGATCATAGGATGCACTGGCAACACCTACAGGGACAGCAGATGAGCAGAAGTTGAGGGGAGTGGATGATGTAGCACATGCATGTGCTCACAATGTACAAATACAGCATGCAGTCACTCACAGTGCTGGATTCAACAACACGTGATGGAAATAGAAGTCATGCAATACATGCAGGTGGACAAAACATCAATGAACAACAAGTGACTTGATTGGGGAACACAGGTAAAGTCCGTCAATGCTACACATGCGCAAAGCTGTGCAACCCTAGATGCACCAAGTGTGCCAAACCTGTCCTGTGGAGTTAATGTAGATAGATTTGCATCACCGGAGGCAAGTTCATGAAGGGGAGCAGTCAAGGTCATGTAGACTTGGCAATGGTCACTTGTGTAAAATGTGGAATTGTAGCAGGGCAGGTCATGTGAGTGGATAAGGGTGTGGAGTGGGCTCTGGCAAAGGTCAAATAGTACTCTGGACAGGGAGTACGCCTGCAGTGCCCTGCAGGACACATGGAGTGGGGGGATGAGAAGTGTCGCAGTAAGAAGACATCTGAATGGTCTTTGAGGCAAGTGGTGAACAACCAACAATCAGGGTCCAGATGCACAGAGAATTGAGGATGTGAATGGGGTTGTACATTCAGAATGTGGAAAATGCTGCCAATGTCTCAAGTGGGATATGAGCTGCACATTCCAATAATTTGCTTGTCAAATGTGGAATTAAAATCTTAAAAACAATGCACATGCATGGATGTGCAAGGGCATAAACACACACACATGCATGTGGACATACATACATCTGCACTGACATTCACTGTGAACACGTGAGCATGCCCGCAGAAAGCAAATGTGTGATAGTGCATGCAAATATTTTGCTGAGCAACAATACAGATGTGACACGATAGACAATGCACATCCTTACCAAATGACAGAGCTGACCTGATGTGATTCCCTAATCACATCCACCGGAAACTGTACCTCCACATTTGTAAATGGAGGGCCAATGCCTGGCATGGGGTATGGGGACTAAGGAGGTGAAAGGGTGCAGGCTGGACCTCACTTGCAGTGCAGTCACTGGTTGAATCAGAATCACTGCAACAACATAGGACATTTTATGTCACCAGCCATAGTAGCAAATTATGCATACTGCACATATATTCCACCATACCATCAACCCATTGTTGCCTGCACATGTTATCCTGTTGTTTTGCAGTCAGCCATGACAGTTCACACCAGTGTGCATGGCTGCGCCTTCAGTGTTGCACTCTTTACTACCTTGAGACAGCAACAGCACATCTCTCAAGGTCTCGAAATGAAAATGAAAGCAGTCCATTTTGGACAGGGGAAAGAAAACAACACATGTCTCCATCCTGGACAGGGGTGTGAAAAAATCAGAAAAATGTGTCCATCCAGATCAAGGGGACAAAAAGATTAAATAAACAGACCACAACAGTCAGGCAGGTAGACAAGAAAAAGTCCTTCCTGGACTCAGGGTAAAACATGTCCACCCTAGTGGCGGAGGGGGGAGGGGTGTGTGTCCACATCTAAATGAGTGGACAACAAAAAAAAGGAAAAGAAGAAAAAACCTCCATGGGCTCATGGACTTCACGGCTGAGGTGGCTGAGGAGGCGTGGGTGTTCTGGGCCTGCCATCTGTGGTGGATCCTCAGGTGGTTGTGTGGGTGGTGGTGGATCCATTCGACCGAGTGCCAAGGCCTGGTCTTCATTGGCTGGGGTCAGCTGTGACACGGATGCATGCACCAGCAACCGAAAGGCAGTGAGGCATGATGTGCTTCATCCCGAATGGCCACAAAGACGGTATGTAAGCTCACACGTGATGCCTCAAGTTGCTGGGACAGTGTCTGCCTCTAGGCATCCATCTCTTCATGGATCTGCGTCCTCTTGGCTGAGAGTCTACCATGCAGTGTCGTCCTCAAGCTCTCCATCTCAAAGCAATTGGATTCACAAGATGTCAATATCTCCCACCTCAGGGCCTCTTTATGTGCCTTAGCATCTGCCTGCAGGGCCTCCTGGACACACTTCAGATCAGCCCGTCGGCCCTTGATGTTGGCCCCCATGCCCAGTCTGTGGCAGCGGCTTGAGGATTGCATGAGCTGCAGCCGTTGTACATCCCTGGCCGCTGGTGTGGACATGTTTTCGCCAGGCGATCCATGCCCTCTGCAATTATATCCAACACATTGGAGACAAGAGACTTTTTGTAGTAAAGTGACTTAACGACTGAAGGCCTGATAGCTGAGAGCGGAACTGCTAGCTTGTGCTGGGAAAGCTTGAGTGTGTGCTGTGCTCATGAGTCCCGCCTCCGGATGGAGGAAACACAACATTTCCTGCTCCCACACTGTTGCTCCAGCAGGCACACGTCCAACACGTGTGCGTAGTCCACAGCGGCATGATGCAAGGGACCATGCCTGTTGCTGCGGTGTCCATGCCATTGGCTGCAGGTCTGCAACCCTCCGTTGGACACCAGCCCCAGAATGTGACACCAACTCATGGGAGGGAGGCCTTGCATCCGTAACCACCACAGACATGTGGCCCACCATTGACTGGCTTGCAAAGCCAGCTGTACCACCGCAGAGTCAACGGCCCCATCTGATCTGCCCATTGAGGCACTCAGCATCTCCCTCCGCAAGCCCTCCACTTCTGGTTCTGCATCCGAATCAGCAGAGTCAGAAGAGTTCAAAGAGGTTGGAGCACGTCTAATAATGGGCTGTAGCACCTGCGGATTTTTATGGCAAAGTAAACCACGGTTTCCAATGGTGGACTGCTGTACCACCTCCTCTTCTTCCTCCTCCTCCTCTGCATTCGCTGCATCATCACCTGCACATGGACAGAGATTGACATTTTGAGTCATGTGTTTCCTGACGCACATGCGCATGTGCATCAGAGTGCAGACAGACTCAAAATGGCAGAACACCCATGCATCTCACATCATTACTTGGCACAATGTGAGCTGTGAGCCATGGGTGTATGCCATTTTCTGACATGCAGCACCATCCCACCCCTGGTCCTGTCCATTCTGTAAGTGGACATATAGACGTACAAAAGTGGCATACATAATGACTGATGGAACATACTACAAGCATTTCATCACACAACCCAGGGACAAGTACTGCACATGGGGAATGTAATGGCAAAGGCCATCACATGCCAACAGTCAGCCCACCAAATCTGCATATACTACCATGAATTAAATATGACGGTCAATACATGATTCAAATTTAGTACTTGATAACCATGTCCTGTCGATTCACTCATGAGGCATGCTTGATGGTGAGGAGGCTATGTCTGTGTGAATGTGGAAACCCTTATCACATATCATGAGCCTTGTTTGTCAGACATACTGCTAAATGTCATTCATGGTCTGGGAAAAGTACATAGGGGCAACAATCAAGCCCCACATTCATGCCTACCTTATCATTGATTTTGTTGGGGCATCAGTCTCTATCTATGAACAGCATCCTACGATGATGGGTCAGTGGTCTTGAATGGGCATGCTCGGACTGAAAACCCGCACCTCCTCATCTACAAATCCCATGACAGAAGGAGCCACAGAGCCCCCATGCCACATCTGAGTGGTTGATGCAGCGGCCATGTCATTCCATATCAAACAGATGACACATGTCTGAACAAGTATGCATGTCTCAATTACACAGACAGGCCAACGTCCGTGCAAGAGTTGACCACAATGATGTTAAAGGAATTTGTGGTGGCAGCAGTAAAGACAGACACAAGTGATCACAGTTCAAGGGTGTTTATTAAACTGTATATGCAGGTTGGTACAACACCTAATCTAAACCTAAATCTAAGATGGGAGTAAGCTACAACCATCAAATAATAATAAGGCAGTCCTATTGGCGTCTTGCCAAATAAAAGGGCCTATATTAAGAAAAACGTATGGCCAATCCTTACGCTAAATACAAACAAAGGGTATGGGATAGGATTCACAGGAAAGAAAGAAGTGTTCACAAATAATACGTCGGAATGCGGTTAGCCGGGGTTCTCTCTCCCCCACGTTTTGAGCACGGGACTCATGAGCACAGCACACACTCAAGCTTTCCCAGCACAAGCTAGCAGTTCCGCTCTCAGCTATCAGGCCTTCAGTGGTTAAGTCACTTTACTACAAAAAGTCTCTTGTCTCCAAGGACCTGATGTGTTCCAAAATAAAAATAAAAAAATTCCTTTTTGCTTGCGCGTTGGCTGATGCCTTTTCACCCCTGCATCCCCCTCTTCCGGGCTCAGAACCTTCTCGAATGTTAGCCTCCCTCCATTGGGTTCACTACAGCTTTCAACACAATCTCATCTGTGACATTCACAAATCTTAATGTCTTTTCAAACAGTTCACTGTGGAAATCCCTCTGCCGGGTTCACTCTAGTCAACACACTATTTATCGGAACTTTTGGCTTTGCCCCCCCCGCCCCCCTGTATCGGCATCTCTCCGTCAGGTTCACTCTTGCCAACTTTGTCAATCACACAAGTCCTTGAACAGTTCTTTACGATGCAGGATTCACTTCCCTTGGCTTCAGGATCATCGGTTAAAGACTTTAGACTGTACATAGGATTTTACTAGACCACTTTAATCCCTTTCTCTCCTTTCCCAAGGCCTTCTGGTAACGGTAGTTTCAACAATAAGGTAATTGCCCAGAGTTCCTGAGTGAGCACCCACATGGTGCCTGACTCCTCTGTAGCTGGTTTTCCCCTCTCGTATTAACAGTTCTTTGTACTTTCTTCAATTAGCCGTTTGCTCATTTTGTTTAACACAGTTCATTTTCTTATCGGCTCTCCCGTCGACTCATCGGCTGTCATGTACCGCTTGGCTTTTCTTGTCTCTGGAGTCAAAGCCAGTACCACAGTGGCAAGCGTCTCTCCCCGGCTTGGTTATCAGTGGAGGAGGGCCCTGTGTACCGGTGACATCTGCTGCAACACACTCTGGGTGTTGCTTGCGGTCTTACGATTCCTTCCATGGAGGTTTCACGGGCCTTGGTCGGAAAGGGCAAGGTTGCTTCTCTCCTTGTCACCCTCTTGGTTCGCACCATCTTTCTCCTCCTCTTGAACTGCCGTGCTGAGTTAGCTCTCTCGCCGTGCGGTCTGCTTTGCTCAAATTGTGCTCATGTGCTCCACCTTTTATCCCTGTGGGGAAGGGAAAGGGCCGTCAGGTGTGTGCGATTCTGTTCAATTGCTTGACTTTGTCTGAACTTTGTCTTGGGACATGTCAGGTAAACGACTCTGGTGTTTGTCTATCGTCTTTCGCGATGTGCAAAAGTGTTTGTGTCAGAAAACAGGGTAGGGGTGGAGTGTTTGAGTGTCCTACGTGGTAGTTTGGGAAAAAGGTGTTATAAGAAGGTGGATACCGCGTCTCACCTGTCGATGTCCCACTTCCACTCCCCGAGGACCCCCCATCCAGGTGATCCTCCCTCACTGGTCCACCCCCAAGAACTGGTTCTAATAGCGGTGGCGTGTCCACCATTAGATAATATTAATCATGTTTTGTCTAGTGGTGCCCCTTGCGTCATGCAAGTCAAGTTACATCTGCATAATGCCTACTGCACAGGGCACTGGTCTATGTGCACTGGTGCCTGAGCAGCCTGGTCACACCACAGTGTGTCATGCCATGCAGCTCTGACATGCATTGTGACAAGTCATGCCGTAAGAGCAAGTAACAATATTTACATGCTACTCAGCAGCTAATTATGTGTATGATCAACATATATTGCATGTACTTGTTTTGCAGTGCATAGAGACAGGCCACAAGAATGCTGCAAATAATGATACATGTGGATGTGGAATTTTTTGGCATGACACAGAAGTGTGCCCTGTGGGTGATGTGTGCCTGTTAGGGTGGACCGTCATGGGGTCTTGCAATTGTCACATGTTTCGGACATTGATACCCTGCATGCAAGTACAGTCTCAGCTGTATAGGCCAGCAGACAGTGATGTGGATTGTTACACTAACTTGTGCCACACATACAGACCGCACAGGACACTCTCTGAATGCAGGCCATGTGACAGAAGTCTACACAGTATCAAACATGCATTGTCCAAGGATGTCAGACAACTGCAGCCAGCTCTACTACTACACATATATGGGTGGGTAAAACATGATTGTCTACACATACGATGCACACAAAAAAACACAAACCAGGTGCGTTCTCGCAGGTCTCCATGCCTCGCATTCCTTGCACCTGCTCAATGGAGATGAATTGACCCATGGCCTCTTCAATTGGAGTCAGGTTATCCTCCTCTGATGCCCCCTCTCCAGTGGCCAGTGCAGAGGCCAGGTTGACAAAGGGCTTATACTTGGTCCTCCGCATGATATAATTCCACCACCTCTGGATCTGTTCAGCAGTGCGCATCTCCACACCTAAGGCATTGATGAGGTCTATGAACTGCCATTTATTGTGTCGGTGTATGGGTGCTCCCCGCATACTGGAACATCTCACAATGGTGATTGGATAAATAGTCATCGAGGATCTGAAGCTCCTCCTTGGTGAAGCGGCTCTTCGTTTGCAGACCCTTGTCCTCTGCTGTGTTTTGGGTTGGTCCTTATTCCTGCTCTGCAGAGTGTCCCTTCTTAGTCCGAGAATACCTAGGTGGTGCTGCTTCACCTGTCTGGCTGTGAACACGTTGATGTCCAATTGCCGGGTCACCTGTGGGCTGAGGCCCACCAAGTTCTCCTGGGGCTGGGGCAGATGTGTCCTCACCACGTCCATATCCCCATTTACTCCCTATCCCTTTTGGGGCCTTTCCACTCATGGTGCAGATGTAATGGATGAATGGAAGACTGCACACCAATATATTGTTCTGGGCAATATGGAAAAGTGAACAGTCTGTGTGATGTTCAACGTAGATGTGTGGTCCAGCAAGGTTCCAATGAACCCCAAAAGCTAAAATATCTGTATGCGATATGCAGAGGCACCCCAAAATCAAAAATTTAATACGCAATACCCGTAAAGCTTCCAAAAGGTGAAAAAAGCAGTACACTATACACAGAGGCACCCTTAAACACATGAAATGCATATGCACACTTCGTGGGCCGCAAAATGGGAAGAAAAACAAGGGAGGATGCGCAGAGGCAACCCCCAAAAATAAAAATGTTGTGTGCGTTACCTGAAGGAAACAGTTTGTGTAGCACCTCCAAATACGTGTATGCAATACTCGTCCTTCTCGTACCTTTGCGCGCACATCTAATGGATGCACGTTGCATGCCTTAAATAACACTGACATTGCCGTGACCTGTGTAGGCACGCTTTGACCAGCGCGTGGGACGAAATTTACGCGGAAAGGGCCTTTACTCTGTTTCCAGCTGCATCAGATGAGAGATGCACACCAGAGTTCCTACTGCACGACAACCGCTGTTTTTGCCTCCTCTGGCCCTGCATTGCCTCACATACTCCTTATCTGCTGCTTCCTGATTGAGTGTGAGGGCCTGGATGCTTCCATCAGTGTCTCGGAGTGCCAGCTGTCCTGCAATTGCCTGCACTCCTGTGTTGGGCCTGTGGCCACCTCTTCTGTGTTTGGGACATCCACCTCTGTCATCTGCCAACACCACCACAGAACCTATCCAGGACCCAGCGAAGTCATACCTGCTGTGGGGTTGCCATGTCGATACCATCTACCTCTTCAGAAGAGTGCAGCAACCCTAAGTTAGCGAGGTCGAGGGCTGCCAATTTCACCACCACCGAAGTTGGCATCCTGGTGGATCGGTTCCTGGGAGTCTATGATGCCCTCACCAAGGAGCCCACCATGGAGGTGTACCATGCAGGCTGCCACTGGTTGTCCCAGATAAAGCTGTGGGTCCTTGAGAGGTTTTACCCAGACCTTCACACCCGGATCTGTGCGTGGAGAAGTCGTCTTGAAGTTGCTGGTGAGTACCCCTGTGGGCAATCCTGCACAGTGTATGTGTGGCATTCATGATTGCAGTTGCCCCTTTCTGTTTCCAAATTGTATGTAGGTGTGAAACGCAACAGCATGCTGCCTTGTGCATTTGCTGTGTGTATGTGGTGTCAGACGTTGTATTCTGGCATATGCACAGGTATTTGTTGAATTTTTCCTTGGTGACTTGTCGGACTCGGGCACACGCTGTGTGAGATCATGGACCAAGTGTAGGGACTGTATGGATGCGGCCATTCTATGTTGTGGCCGTGTGAGGGACATGCATGGTGGACACCTCCATGTGTGGCACACCTGCAAGTGCGTCTATGCAGACACATCTGCTGAGAGCAACACATGTGCATGGATGCCTGTGAATGTCAAGTTGTTGCATTAACATCTCAGGGACAGGGATGTGAAGTGTCATCCCACTGCATTTGATGCAGAAGTTTAACTGTGTACATGCAATATGTGTATGCTGAGCCACACAACATGAGCAATTGATTCCCACATATGTGTGCCTGTACATGTTGCTTGCTTGCAGGTCAGGCTGTCACAGATGCATGTTGGTGGCTGTGACTGTTTGGCAGGTGCTCTTGTGCAATTCCCATACCCATGGCTGCATGTCATACTTGTGTTGGTTGGGCATTGTTATGGAGGCGTTGCATGTTTTTGGTAATGTGTTTGTGCCCACATGACAATGTGCCGAGTTGACATGTGTTTGTGTCATGACTGTGATTCTTCATTGACACAACACTCATGCAGTAGTAGACATGCATATTGCATGTGTGTGTGCGTTGTTTGTGTGTCAGTTCCTTGTTGCAACATGCTGCATGATTGGTAATGTTAATATTGGTTATGCCACAAATCCATTGACAACGATAACTGATATCAGTGTCTTTTGCCCCATTTTCCACAGTTGCTACAGCTCCTGAAGAGGTCTGTGTAGTGGAAGGTCAAGGACCGGTCCACCAGACCCAAGTGCAGACCCCAGCCTGCTGCCATTGACACCACCTTATCTGAGGGAGAGTTGGCTACGGCAGCGCAAGCTCCATCTTGTGGAGCTGCTGGGGGTAAATCCCAGGAAGTGGTTGTGGTGGGGGACTCCTCAGCTGCTGTGGGTCAGGGTGCGGGGACAGAGGGACCATCAAGGGAGGAAGACTCCAGGAGTCATCCAGGGAGTTGAAAGGGAGGATGGAGGAGGAGGAAAATGAAGACCAGCACACAGGCTCTGGTGGGGCCATGCAGGAGGGTTTTCAGGGTGCACCGTGGAGGGAGATGCACAACCTCCTGTCCCTGGTCCACCAGCTGCAGCAATGACCACCTTCGTGGATGCCTCCTCCCAAACCGAGCCTGTCTTGTGCTTGAGGAGACCAGACCAGAATTTGTGTGCACCCTGCTGGCTGGTCTGGCGAGGTGGATATGCATGATTCGTGATACTGTGTCAGCTACTCGTGAGGAGCTGATTCAGCATCACGATTCGATTTGCCATCACTGCTGGCATGTGCACTGCTCTCGGGTGTTCTCTGTGCGCTGGCACATTCACTTGCCTATTCTCCACTCCCACCTCTGTGCCCCCAGTCATCCTCCGGGAAGCCTTCGTTTCCAGTTACCATCAAGGTCCCCTCTATGCCAATCCCAACCGCACCGTCTGGTCTGGTGGTGAGCATGACCCTGCCTCCGGTGGAAGTCACACATGAAACAGAAGAGGTGGTCACTGGGCCTTTCCCGGCACCAACACAGGGACAGGCAGCAGTCAGATAGCTGGCACTTTGGGACAGTGCTAGCACTTTGCCCCATCGACGTGTGACATCCAGACGGCAGGGGTACCTGGACAACCTACACTCACACAGGCAGCAGCAGAAGAGGAGTGTACAGAGGCAATCCATGCAGGGATGATCAACAACAAGGAGGCAAGTCAGGCAGAACAGAGGTAACATCTGGCAGGGGGAACGGAGGCGACTCTGGGATATTGTGTGTGTGAGGATGGAATTTCAGAGGCAGCTGATGACAGAGAGGCAGCGCGCTAGGGAGGCAAGAATTGCAAGGACCAGGGCAGAGGTGGTGGAGAGACGTACATTGAAGCAGACTGCCATCCTGGAGGAGGCTTGCAGGGATGCAGAGGAGGAGAGGAAGATGGTAGGGGGGCTGCCTCCAACCAGAGGATGAAGCATGTGACTCTACCCATGAGGACACATTGAGAGACATTTGAGCCCACTGCCAGTGTAAATAGTTCTTTATGTGCAGTTTCATTTTTGACTTTTGTTTATTGTTGCTCCTTAGACGTTTCCCCCTTCCACATAGTTGTTTTTTGTAGTATATATATTTGGAATACAGATTTCTGATTCTTGATCACACACTTGTTGCTATCTTTTTGTTCATGTGCTGTATGTGGTTTACAATTGTTTAGGAATGCATCTGTTCTGTGACTGTCACATGGGTTGGGGGGCTCACTTTAGATGTGTGGGATGCACTCAACACTTCTGCAGTCGTTATTCGCTAGGTGTATCCCTTCCGATGCATAGCCACCCACCTGTACACATCAGCTATCACCCAGAAGATGCTCTCATGTCATGCTGAACATCTACCACTCAAATGCTACATTTTTACTTTATAGATATTTTAAGTCTGGCTGTACACATCATCCATCTCCTTGGCTTACACACTCTCAGACAGCCTTCACGTCATCCAAACACATGCCTTTTCTACTTGTGTTACTTGCAGGAACTTTGACAGCTATGCCTTCCTACCTGACTCCCTTCGTTAATTTATTTTGACAGGCTACTATCCATACACATTACTTCACTTTAGAAAAACTTTATTCGACAAAAAGTCATCAGGTTCGAAAACATCACAGAATACATAATATTAATATGATAAAAACCACCTGAATAAACTTTAAAAAGAGAATATTCTGAACATTACATCAAAGTCATCATTAAAAACATTTAAAATCATAAGCATAAAATGAACGTACATCATTACATAAGCCATCCTCACTGTCATTCACACAGCTGAGCATATGCTAATTTAGAAAACTAATACTAGGAGAGCTAGCGATGATACACAGTTGACAAAAGGCATCATCACTTTGGCATTACCTTCCAAGTAGACCAAGCAGGGATGTCATTTAGGGGTCGCCAGAGGTCGCAAATGCGACCTCTGATGTCTCCCTTACAATCTCGGTGGTCTCCCTTGCGACCTCTAAAAAAAAAAAAGATTTTTTTGTTTTTGTTTTTTTTGTAATGCAAGCTCCTGGGCTGTGGCCAGCACCATGTGGCTCTTTACTTCTGGAGTGGCTGGCTTTCTTGTTCAGGCCCCTTAAAAAATAAGAAAATAAGAACAGGAGTGCCACAAGTCTAACACTTTCAGCACTGACCCTAAATAAGAAAGAATAGGAATACCAAATGATGTGTCTTTCTGGAATTCTATACAATAATTGATAGACTTATTAAAGGTTTATTTCAGGCACACTTAAGGGGTGAATCACTGATTTAGATTGTCCTTAAACGCCTCAACTCAGTCTTTCATCCTTCTGAGGTCGATAAATGAGTACCAACACAGGTTGGGTGATATTGGGTGTATATTTTCTCTATATAAAGCACTTAAGCGTAAGTGCTATATAATAACCAATCATTATCATTTGGTCATGGACGTCTGCTTGCATTCACAGTAATTTGGTAATAAGGGCCTATACTCACTGATCTTAACTATACATATGGCGATTCATTCTTGTAGGAAATGTACATCACATTATAGTGATATCGTAACCATATTGTTCGTAGTGTAAAATGCTATGTGATGCCACTTCCTGTTTTTTCAACGGGTGAAAGGTCGTGTTCCATCGCTTCCCGTGATATCACTTCGAGGTGGGGTCAAATGACATCACTTCCTGTGATCTGACCACAAAAGTGATGGGTGGAAGGTTTCGAATGAATCTAAACCACTGGCGATTGCTCTGGGCAACCTTCCACACCACCGTTTTTTAGCCCGTCTGTGCCATTGCAAAAGGGGACCAGCCATGTGCAAATCAGTCAGCAGCTGCCGCCACCGAAGATAGCAGCCCAGCCCGAACTGCTAGGCCAGGTCCCCTCTGCACAGAAAACCAAGCAACCCCAGACATGTTTCGGCCTTGTTGGACCTCCTCAGTGAGGTGCAGCCTGTTTCCCTGTGGCGCAGCGAGCAAGGGACCCACGTCTGGGCATACCCTCTCTCACAAGGAGAAACAAACTGACCACAAAAGTGATGGGTGGAAGGTTTCGAATGAATCTAAACTACTGGCAATTGCTCTGGGCAACCTTCCACACCACTGTTTTTTAGCCCGTCTGCGCCATTGCAAAAGGGGACCAGCCATGTGCAAATCAGTCAGCAGCTGCCGCCACTGAAGGTAGCAGCCCAGCCCGAACTGCTAGGCCAGGTCCCCTCTGCACAGAAAACCAAGCAACCCCAGACATGTTTCGGCCTTGTTGGACCTCCTCAGTGAGGTGCAGCCTGGTTCCCTGTGGCGCAGCGAGCAAGGGACCCACGTCTGGGCATATCCTCTCTCACAAGGAGAAACAAACTGACCACAAAAGTGATGGGTGTCATCAGGGGGGTCAAGGGTCGTGTGATGTCACTTCCGCTACCTCTGGCATTTTGGTGAAATGACGTACCTGAGACCAAGCCTAGCTTTAGCATCAAGGCATCAAGCAAAAGATGTTCCCATGCTCGCTGCTTGGAGAGTTGCTTGAGCCTACTCAGGCTTGAAGCACAGAGGCTCTGTGGATTCTCCGTAAACTCGCTCGCTTTCAATTTATTCAGTAAGTCTTTCACATGGGAAATCCATTTTAGGTTTTGCCATTATCAAGAGACATAATATGTTGCAATGCGTCCCTACACTGCCCTAAACCTGAATGGGTCCATAATATTACCCAAATGGCTACTGGCCTAAACAGAATCTCGGCACCCAATGGGGTGGTGCCATATTCTGAATGAACTAGGGCAGCCAGTGCACTTGCAGGTAATAATAATAGCTTCTTCAAAAAGTTATTTTCCCTACCAAGCATCATGTCAACCTTCGCATACCCCCATAATTCTGACCCATGCACTGCTGCTGACTGTAAAGATGGCGGTGGGGGGTGTCTGTACTTCCGCTCTATATATGGTAGAGGAGAGGCACAGAGGACCCCAGCCAAGATTCTCTATTATTGGTATTGTGGTCGATCAATCAAGGCCTAGCTTCTCAGGAGGTGATGCAGGTTGGTTCTTAAGTACAGTGTAGTCCTCAAGCACCCACAAAGGAATGCCTGCACACTGTATTGGTTAAAACACAGTCTTTATATAATTAATATTCAAAGGTATATACAATATCACAATAACACACTCTGTGCTCAGAAAATCAACAAAGGTAAATATATACAGTTCTAAAGTGGTACCACAACGATTATTAGATCTCATTGAAGTGCATCAACTATACGGTCAAAATGTCACACAGATCAATAAAGAGGAAACGAGCAGTAGAGAGAGGAAGGAAAGCAGGATGGTTGAACAATTGGCAGAATACTGGTCACTACCATTAAACACAGCTCTGTGTGGAGATCCCCCCACCTGGGAAACCTGTAGAATAAAGATACAAGCCCAGTCCGTATATGTTCACACTAGACTTCCCAATAGTTCTGCAAACCCAAAGTACCTGGTGTTGTAGCGTTCCTCGTCGTGGAATCGACCGACGGAGAACAGGTTGAGCTACGACGGTGAAGTGGCCGCGTTGTTCCTAGTGGTGCTTGTTGACAGGGAAGCGTAAACGTCCTGCAAGGAAGAGGCGTGCGGGGCACCTCAGTGTTTATAGTTCTGGACCGCAAAGACTTTGAAGAACTGTGGCCCAGCAAGGGCGTTGAGTCGTCGGCATCTCTGTGGTCTTTGGGTGGTGGAAAACCCACTGGTGGATGCTCCTCGGCACGTCGACGGTCAGGCCTTCTCCAGCAGGATACAGTGGCGACGATGAGGATGAGAGCATCCTTGGATCAATTGAAGTTCTTAGGCAAACGAGAGCACGGCGGCTCCAGTCAGTGACGGTGGTCGTCGACAGTGGCGGACAACAGTCCGGGCGCTTCTCTCTGTGATTCTGCAGCAGTCCTGTCTCGGGTCGGCAGCCTGTCGAAGGTCTGTCTACCAGGGGGCTTTGGCAAAGGTCAGCTGGTGCACGATGGTCCCTCGTAGCACGAGAAGAGGGCGCCTTACCAGGTCCTCTCTGGGTCAGTCCTTGGAGACACAGCAGCTTTCAGATTGTGAAGGAGAGCAACAGCAATTCTTCTCTTCCAGCAGGGCTTCAAGGTCAAGCGTCAGTTTCACTCCAGTTACTCTTCGTAGTTCAGCTCCGAACACTTCTGAACACAATTCCTAGCAGTGAGAGGTCCCCAGATATACTGTTGATCTCCCATTCATTCCGCTTGGTCATACTTAAGCATCCAATCACTACGAAGGGCATTCATGCAGGCAGGCAGCCCATCAGGTGCATAGTGCATTCAGGCCATTCACTCCTCTCCAAACACTCACAACAAATTATGTGTATTGGGACAAGTACCCAGCCATTCAACACTCCACACTGCATTCATACCAGTTTCGGGCAGGGCTGTCTCAGTCATTGTGTCAAACACCAGATACTAGACACCCACAATATAGAATGCGTATTCGTCACACACTCCATTTACCCAGGTCCCATCCACAGGCGTACCCACAACATACGGTCGTTGGGAAGGCTCCAGCCAGTCTGGTCAGCACTTCCCACACTACCATATATGGAACTTCCACCCAACAGCCAGTCAGGGGGAAGGGACAGAGTCAGGGCTTCCCGGGACTTCAGGGAGATCAAGGTAACAGGCGATGGAAGGCAAGAGGCCATGGGGGTCATTTTGTCTCCATCAGGAATCTACCGATTCCAATGACAGGGCCTGGGCATCCCAAAATGGAGGACGCTCAGGGCACCAGTCAAATTAGCATGTAGCTGCCACCAGCCCGTACCCTGCTCTGTAGGTCACACACAGGTGCCCAAAAACATACACTAGGGGCTCAGGGTTGCCCCCCTACCCATGGGTACCATAAGGGTATCCCATGGGTCTGTTCACCAAAACCAAAGGAGAGAGCTGCATCACCAGGAGTCCCACATGAACTACTGTGCAGAAAACACAACAGAACACACAATAAAAAGCAGTAAAGGACAAGGATACGGAGGCCCTGTCCCTCCGATGCATTTCCAGCATCACACTGACAAAGCCTGCTTTTGGTATAATTCCAGTGCCAGCGATATGGCACCACTCCCATGATGGGTAAAGAAAGACAAAATTGTGCCACTAAACGTTTCTAGCATAGTGGCAGCCCTGTTGGTCTGGGCCATCCATCCTGGACTTGCCTGGAATCTAACTTTGAGATAATTAAAGCTGTTGTCCTGTTCTATTGGTAGACCCTCTATCATGAACTTAATTGGAATATATTTCCTACAGCGGGGTCTAAAAACAAGTGACTTAGTTTTGGTCCTGTTTACTGTAAGACCAAGATCCCTACACTTCCTCAATAAGACAGAAAAGGATTGCTTCAGACCCCGCAATGTAGTGGCAATTAGAAATGCATTGTCTGCGTAAAAGACAGCCAGGAATTTGGTTGAGGCCAACTTAGGGCAGTCCTGGCACCCACTTAACAATGCATCTATAATTTCTTGAATATTAGCATGTCCACACTTGGATAGAATTGTGAATATTAACATGTCCACACTCAGATAGAATTGTGAACATTAGCAGGCGCAGCATCCAGACAGGATTTTGATTGAAGGATATCATGCCTGTGACTAGATGAAACTTGAATGTTAGCATGCCCACACCCAGATGGAATTCTAAACATTAACCTGCACCGCATCTAGATAGGATTGTGAAGGTCAACTAGTGCACCACTTAGACAAAACTGTGAATGTTAATTAGCATGCTAAAGGTAACCCACTAACCAATATAAGCTCAAACTCTGCATACTTATCTCACTCAGAAAACTCACACAACCATCTCTCACACAACAAGCCGCATGCACTTCACAACACTGCAACAACACATATGCCGGAGCAACAGCACATGCAGACTGACACCGATTCAATACCCGCACCAAAGCTCAGCACCCGGTGTACACCGAGTTAAAGCTGCCAGCAGAACACCACTCCTCTCACTATCCTACTCCCTCTGCACCTTACTAACCCATCCCAATGTATCCTTTACAGATTCGCCAGAGCACCTGGGGACCAATTCCGTTGGTGACAGTGCGCGGTGCAAATGCCTTTAACATTTAACCTTTAACATAGATAATAAATAAAAGTGGGGCCAGGAAACATAACTGCCTAACACCTGAACCTACCCTAAAAAAAAGTGTCTGTTTGCCAACCAGACCATAACGAACACAGGCTTGCGTGCTCGAATAGAGCAGTGATAATATAGTAATCTGGTTCTGGGGAACCTTTTCGTGCTACGAGTAGCTGCCACAACTCTGCACGGGGCACGGAATCAAATGCAGTCCTCAAGTCTGGAAACACCACGTACAGCTGTATTTTCCATAGTGCAGTATTTTTATTTC
Source organism: Ambystoma mexicanum (assembly GCF_040938575.1). NCBI lineage: Eukaryota > Metazoa > Chordata > Amphibia > Caudata > Ambystomatidae > Ambystoma > Ambystoma mexicanum. The sequence continues at coordinate 438,133,153 of NC_090937.1, forward strand.
ATTGTTTTTTATAACAGGCCTAAACCATACCTGAGTTTGGTTTCTAACCACGGATCCGGGATTCAAGGCTCTGTTGCTCTGCATGGTCTTGTTTCCAAGACCAGCATGTTGCCCCTGTGCTATCCTCCGTTCACTTCTGTATTATGAGGAAAAGCATAAAAAATTGATCCACTGTTCCACAGCCCTTCTGGAACCCACCCTAATGGACACTAATCGCATCATTGCCGTGTGTCCAAAGTTGTAAATTGCTCAATATAACTTTCCCAAACAACTTGCCAACCCCATCTAAAAGAGAGATAGGTCTGCAGTTAGCCAGAGTGTCTCTTCCACCCTTTTTAGACACTGGGCCAATGACAGCTTTACGTCAACAGCCGGGAATCCTCCTGTTAGCAACATGGCATTACAGATCTGACCGTGCTTAGGGGCTCATATAGATGTCTGATCTTTAAAGAGATCTGCCGGTATTAAATCCAGCTCTGCAGCTTTGCCATTCTTTGCAGAGCCAATTGCATCCTCAACCTCTTTAAGAATAATATACAGCACCTCTGTGTCTGACATACAATGGGTAACAGCTGGGGTGTACAACATTCGAGAAATGCTCCCTCCATTCTCCCATACCAATACAACAGACCAATGACTGTTCTCCTTTCAACTCACTGTCAGACACCAATTTCCAAAATAACACATTGTCCCTAGAATTGAACAAACCCTTGCATTTCCCTGTCAGAAATTCTGATTTTTTGTGAGAATTACATTTTTATATTTGGCTCTTAACAGCTGCAAATTGGCTCTATCTAACCTCACTGGGTCACCAATATATTTTACTGTTTCTTTCTTTATGGCGGCTCAACAAGCCCTGTCGTACCATCCCAGCTTGCCCGCAGTTATTTGTTTAATTTTGTTTTATTTGTTTTAATTGCTATGGAAGGGCTACTGAAACATACAGTAAAATATTGCCTTCGAGTTTACCAGAATTGCAGCATCCTCACTCCCCAGATTGCAGATACATTCTATGTTATCCAGGATCGAGGCATACATTTTCTGCTTAAACTCAGGAGATCCAACTTTAGCCCATTTCAATGACTGTGTCTGTTGTGAACTCAGAGCAGAATCCCCAGAATGAACCCCAGCTGAGTCCCACGAAATTGTGGAAATAAAAATGTAATCAATTGATGTGCTGCCAATATGCCCCACAAGGGTCTTTTTAGCTAGTTGGTCGTTGGCAAATCTGCCATTACAGCCTTTTAAATTTAAATTAATCATGATTGTGAATGAGTGAGCAGCTAGACGATGCACTATTGGGGGACAGGCAGCAACCAATGCTGGGATGTCCCAGGCCCGATCTTGATAGTCACATATCCCTCCCAAGTCCTTATGTGGTTCTAACTGTAAATTAAAGTCTCAAACCACTAGTATAACATATTTGGATGGCAGTAAGGAGTTGTTGGTTAACATAGTATAAAAACACTTCAAGCATGCCAGAGCATTTGAGGTCAAAGGCCAATTGTTAATGTTGATGATACAAATTTGCACGTCTAGAGGGTGTTGTAACAACCTTCACCTCCCAGCCCAGAGACACCTCAATCCAAACCAATAATCCTCCCCATGGCCCACCTTCGGACCCTTAGATGCGGGAACACAGAAGTATTGATATCCTTGGCGCATGAATGGGTTCAGAGCCCACGTCTCCTGTAAGGCAATTACATTGTAACCTTGAAAAAAGCCCCTCCATGCCGGGTCTTCCAACAATCTGCTCAACCCTGCCGTGTTCCAGGAAAGAAGACTGAACCCTGGCTCACATGGGGCCCCCAACGGCACTCCCACCCCTCCTATAGCCAGTCAATCAACTGCCTCCAAATCGGCTGGGTTAGCATCCAGGCATTGTGAACAGGAGCCAGTGGCCCAGTGATTACTTTCGTATACACCTCTAATACAATCATGTGAGGAGGCAGATGTAAATTCTGATCTCCTAGGGTGTTGCCTAGAAGCATACCAGGCTATGTTCCTAGAACAAAAAGCATACAAATCCAAATAAGGGTGTGCATTTACAGCCCGCTTGCGGCATACTGTGAGTTTGTACCCACAAGACAGCAGAATTCCAGAGCACGAGTATCATAATGAGACAATCGCAGGAGATACAAATTCAATTAAAACCCAATTAGAGGCACTATTCTACTTAGGTAGTCCTTCACATACTATATCATTACTACTAATTAGAGATAATGGGAAAATATTACCCCACAATGTCAAAAGAGAAGTACGATTAAAAAAGGACTCTCCACTTTAGGGGAAAGTTACTCTAACTTCACCATCTTAGTAAGTAGAAAATGTTTGTCGTAGTATTCACAGTACCCTTTGCAGAGTCCCGAGAGCTGCTCACTAGGGGCCACTGGATGTCGGTTGGGGGGGGGGGGAATAGCCACAGATGATTCTTTTGGTGGAGCAACTGTAATAGGATGAAGAGTTACTGCATCTTTAGATGGTAGATTTGACTCACCATCCCTTTGTGTGAGAACTAGATGAGTCTAATTTGTTTCCATATTAGGTGGGATCGCTTTACAGGGGAATATCCACTTATCAAGGGGCCCCTGCAGCCTCAGGGGTCTAATTGTTCCATCACCCATTGGTAATAACTGTATGCCGGGCGACGGATGGGGGCGCTTTATGTTTGGTATGATTCTGGGTAACGAGCTGGAGGATTTCATTCGCAAAAACCACACGTTGATTAGATCGTCCGGGTCTATTAGCCAATGGATGTTTCTGACATTTTTCAGGCATAGTAGTAGGAGCTCTGTCAATCATTGACAGCTCATTGAACAAGGTCTCCATGGCGTCTTCTGTAGCAGCCATGATGTGTAAAGAATACTGTAGCAAATCATGTTTCAATAGGACAACTTGTTCTATGTTGGACTCAGAACCATTGGGCTGATCTATGTTGTCCGGATATTTCAGGTTTCTTTGAGCCCACTACAGCATCACCATCATCATTATCACCACCGTCGCCATCAATGACATCCTCAGCGGCATTCTGGAGGTTGCTACTTCGACTGCAGTCAAGAATAGCATCAGCCACTCTGGCCCAATAGATTCTAACTTCTGCTGCTCTGCTGTTATATTCGAGCAAAGCATTGCTGTCTATGGATGGCAGACTGTATAGAGCTGCAATTAAGATTGCCCATCAGCTCTTTGGGCGGATGTTGTTCAAATGCCATTTCCTCAATGGCTGAAGGATTGACAGCGGGATCCGGGGCCTGCAAAGCCACAGAGGCTACATCAAGAAAAACAGTAATTTTCGGTTGAGCTTGAGCGGGCATATTAAGTTTGTCCTTTCTGACTCTTTTGGGGCAGGACACTTCCTTTGGCTCGTTGACATGGGTAGCAGGGCTCCTTAATCATTTCCCTTATTTTGGAGCCCCACTATGAAGACCATGGGCATCATTACAAGTGTGGTGGTCCAGAAACAAGGGTGCTGGTAAGCTTACCGGCACCCTTGTTTCCGCACCGCCACACTACGAGTCTGCCTGCTGGGGCTGCTGCGCCCTGCAGGTCAGACCCTGCTAGGCTCATCTCCCCCAGTAGGCAGAGTCATCACGGAAGCACTGGCACTGTTAGCAACTGTGCCAGTGCTTCCATCTCCCCACTTGCATGGAGGGCTACTGGACTCCATGGGAAATGGGACTTACAAAATCCGGCGCCTGACTTCCCATGCCGCTGGGTCTTGTAATGTCCCGGTGGCACCGGGAAGTCAGGCTCCGGATTAAGTGTTAAAGGGTAGGCGGCAACCCACCGGTAGGACTGGCGGGTTACCGCCAACCTCGTAATGAGGCCCCATATCTTTTTGTTGGTTTCATGGTTGCAAAAAGCAGTTAAATGGTGCTACACAGTTACAGTCTTCAAGGCGAACAGATGGTAATGCGACACAAAACCAAGTATGGTAGGAATTATAAGAAAATAAAATGTGCAGCCCTGAGCGGACCTAAAAAGCAGAATCGGCAGCAGAACAGAGACAACCCAGACAGAATGCCCAGTGTATGTACCACTGCAGAAAGCAGGGTGCAATATGCACTCCCCACTGACCTAGGCAGCATTTATTGTGGGGTAGACTGCCTCACCTTGGGAGGTTTATTGCCATCACAGTCGAGGCAGAAAATGTGGGGCAGAGTACAGAAAGTAACATGACCCTCGCCCTCGTCCCACCCCATTGCTGTCAATTAGAGCAAGGGGCAGGGAACACAAAGGCACAAACAGCCAGTGCTGCTAATTTGCAATGAGGCGCCCACCTGCTGCACCTCACCATGCCTCCCTTCACCACCACACCACGCAGCTCACAAGACTCACAAGGCTCTAGCTGGTGCAGTGGAGTACCTCCGGCAACCAGCCCCTTCGTAAGGCTTCTGTAAGTTCTGCGTCATTGTCAGAAGGCGCCAGACCACTCACCTCTCACCACGCACCAGATCGAGATGACAATATAGTGAGCCAGTCAGGCTCCGACTTGCTGGCACATTCACTTGTCCCCTCCTCCACTCCCTCCTATGTGCCCCAGTCTTCCTTTAGGGAGCCTTCCTTGGCAGCTACCATCAAAGCCCCCTCTATGACGATCCCACTCACACCACCCTGTCTGGTGGTGAGCATGTCAATGCCTCCGGTGGAAGTCCCAAGTGCAACAGAAGAGGTGGTTACTGTACCTGTACCAGGCACCAACACAGGGTCAGGCAGCAGTTGGACAGCTGGCACTTCAGGACAGTGCTGGCATTGTTCCCCCTTGACGTGTGACATCCAGACAGCAGGGGTACCTGTGCAGCCTCCACTTAGCCAGGCAGCAGCAGATGAGGAGTGTACAGAGGCAATCCATGCAGGGCCAATCGACAGCAAGGAGGCAAGTCAGGCAGACCGAGGTAACATCTGGCAGGAGGAACGGAGGTGACTCCAGGATATTGTGTGTGTGAGTATGGAATTTCGGAGGCAGCTGATGACAGAGAGACAGTGGGCTAGGGAGGCAAGAATTGCAGGGTTCAGGGCAGAGGTGTTGGAGAGGCGTAAATTGGGATGGGCTGCCATCCTGGAGGAGGCTTGTAGCGATGCAGAGGAGAGGAGGATGGTAGGCGGCCTGCCTCCAGGCAAAGGATGAAGAACGTGACTCTGCCCTGGAGGACCCATTCAGAGACATTTGAGCCCACTGCCAGCGTAAATAGTTCTTTGTGTGCATTTTATTGTTCCTCCTTTGACATTTCCCCCTTCCACATAGTTGCTTATTGTAGTGTATAAATTTGGAATACAGATTTCTGATTCTTGATCACAAACTTGTTGCTGTCTCTTTGTTCATGTGCTGTATTTGGTGTACTATGGTTTAGGAATCCATTTGTTCTGTGACTGTCATGTGGGTTGGGCTCATTGTGAATCTGTGGGATACACTCATCACTTCTGCAGTAATTATTCGGTAGGTGTATCCCACCCAATGAATAGCCACCCACCTGCACACATCAGCTGCACTTGGATCCCCCTGCCTTGGAGGAGCTGGAGCTCCCCCCCACCCGCTTCAGGAGCAGTGCCATGCCTGGAGGTGCCATAACAGCACTCCCCAAATGAAGGTAGGCCATCTGCCTATTTACAGCTGCTCAGTGAAGACTGCAGCGTTAGACCGACTTTCCACATTTCTTGCGTCGGAACCCCTTAACAATTCATCTTTATAGATCTGAGGCGAATTGCTAAATTCGCTCTAGCAGGATCAGCTCCATTTACACCGGAATGTAATCGCCCACCATTGCCTGCCACAAGGTTTTTCACCTCTCCAAAATGGTTGTCCGCCATTTCAATGACCTCTCCTATGGTCACACACATTGCGTTTAATCTCATTGGCTGTCTGTTGCAGCCACCCACAAGCCAGCAGGCTTGAAGCCGGCCTGTGGGGATATCACTCGATCGCGGGAGCGTGTTCTCGCGAGATCGCACTTAACGAGATCTCGCGAGCCCACGCTTCGCGGGAAAACGTTTCCCGCTTGAGAGCTGGCAGCCCGCCAGATGAAGCGGTCGCACCACAGCGCTGCTCCTGATGAGGAGCCGAGAAGGCAAGAACTTCCAGCAGCCGTACAGTCCAGCTTCTAGGGTGTAACACCACAGCCACAGGAGGTTACCTGGGGGCCCTAGAAGCCTACAGCGTGCCACCCTAGTGCACCCACTTCCCTCAGTGACTCAACTGGGGAAGTCCTGAACTTAACTGAACTGTAAGTACGTGCTTGATGAGAACTTGGACATATACCAGTCCACACCAGTTGTTATTTAATAAAGTAGAGTAGATTCACTACAGCGTCCTGTCGTCCTTCAAGGCCACAACATAATTGGCGATGAGGATACCGAAGACCCCACGGCCTCACCATGCAAGGCACCACGCCGCCCCCTGCCTTTCTCCCGTCACCGGGGACACCAGCAATTCCATGGATGCAGTGGGAGCCCCTGTTCTCGACCTATCTGGAAGCGATAGGCGGCACGCGGTATGCCCCCGTGAGGAAGAAGGCGATGCTGTTAAATGCGTTGGGGGTTGAAGGACAGCGCATTTTTGCTGGGTTGAAGGAGATACCTGCGGCCGATGATGACGACGACAACGACGTCTACAAGGAAGCGACCCGTCGCATTGTGAAGAGGTTCACCAATAAGGAGAACGTTGTACTGCACAGACTGAGGTTCTACACCCGCAAACAAGAAGGGAGCGAACCCGTGGACGACTACATCACCAGGATGAGGGAGCTCGCCTCTCTTTGCGCCTTTGGCGAAAACGCAGAACAGGTCATCTGCGACATGCTCGTCGTTCACACCAACTCTAGGAAAGTGCAGGACAAGTTCATACAAGAAAAGGAGGTCACCCTTGACAAGGCCATCCAAATTGCTAGGGCGGAGGAGGAAACCTCCAGCAGACGCAAAGAGGCGGGAAGTCACCTGCCCGCGCCCGAACTTGCGGCTATAAAGGAGAGGCCGCAGAGACAAGCAGTCCCGCGACGGCCCCAGAGACAAGGTCCCAGGCAAAAGGAGGCACCGAAATGCTATAGATGCGCCAGCACCAAGCACATGGCGAATGATCGCGACTGCCCCGCCAGGAATAAGGAGTGCTCTAAGTGCGGACACATCGGCCACGTGGCTCAGGCATGCACATGGCGGGAGAAGACGGTTTCCCGTGTCGATGGTGACTGCGTTTCAAGCGACGATGACGACCAGCAGGACAGACCCATGATGGTCATGGTCAACGCTCCCCAGGCCAGGAGGGAAAAGCCCCACTGCACCATTTAAGTTGACGGAATGGAAACGCACGTCATGGCAGACTCGGGATCCGACCTCACAATCCTCCCCATCAACACGTACAAGGAGATGATGGGTCGAGCGCAAGTAGAGATCAGAACGACCAGGCAAAAGCCGACGGTGTTCGGTGGTGCAACTGTCGACCTTTTAGGCTACATCAAAGCCCGGATCGAATTCAAAGGGAGGTCCACCACCACCAAAGTGTATTTTTCACCCAAAGGCCCAGCTGTACTGGGATGGGACGATCAACACAAACTCAGCACGAAACTGGATCCCAGCACTCCGGAACAGGTTCTCATGGTCTCCTCAGGAGCAGCGCTGAACTTCAAGGAGATGCTCCCGGACCTGTTCTCCGAGAACCCAGGGAAGGTGAGAAACTATGTCCACAGGATTCGCCTAAAACCCAACGCCATACCGGTGAAACACAAGGTCAGGGCAGTTCCTGCCACAGCGAGACCCGCATTGGAGGCCCACCTTCGGAAGATGGTCGAAGAAGGAACCATCGAGACCGTGGAATCCTCACAGTGGTTGAGTCCAGTAGTTTTGATCAAAAAGAAATCCAGCAACGACCTTAGGATCTGCATCGACCTAAGAAGCCTCAATCTAGAGGTGATCACAGATAGCTTTCCACTCCCCAGTATCAATGAGATCGTCCTCATGATGAAAGAGGCGGCAATCTTCACTAAGCTGGACATGCGTAATGCCTATCACCAGATTCCCCTGCACAAAGTCTCTCGTCCCCTTACAGCGTTCATCACGCCCTTCGGCACCTTTCAATATACCCGCATGCCATTCGGGTTGTCATCGGCGGCATCCGCATTTCAGAGAATGATGAACTCCTTACTCAAGGGACACACAAATGTTTCCTTCTTTCAAGATGATATCCTTGTGTATGCCAGAGACAACGAGACCCATGACAAGGCACTCAAGGCTGTCTTGAGCAGGCTTCAAGAGGAGGGCATTCACCTACGCCATGAAAAGTGCGTCTTCGGAGTGAACAAGGTAGAATACCTTGGGTACTGCATTTCAAGTGACGGCGTTAGTCCCAAGAAGGACCTCATGCAGGCCATAACAGAAGCCCCGGCTCCGGTGTCCAAAGAGGAGCTACGCTCATTCCTGGGCCTAGCGGAGTACTATGCCAAATTCGTCCCCAGATTCTCCGAGACCATGTCTCCCATGAGGGAGCTTCTGAAGAAGGGGGCAGCCTACTCGTGAGGTCCGGAACAGAACGAGGCGTTCTGGGAAATCAAAAAGAGAATCCTACACGCGCCGTGCCTGAAACCATACAACCCTGAATGGGACACCTGCATTACCACAGACGCCAGCGCGTATGGCCTGGGGGCCACCCTGACCCAGAAGAAGGGAGAAGCTGAGAACATTGTGGCGTTTGCATCCAAAGCGTTATCCGCATCGGAGAAGAATTACTCCACGGTCGAGAAGGAAATGTTGGCATGTGCATAGGCCGTCGACTACTTCAGATCGTACGTATGGGGGACGAGATTCAAGATGGTCACTGACCACAAACCCCTCATCCACATGTTGAGCCTGGGTGGCACCAAGACGGCCACCCCGAGGCTGGCCAGGATCGCCGCAAAGCTTCAAGAATACACATACGAAATAGCACACATTGCGGGGTGGAAAAATGCACAAGCGGACTGCATGTCCAGACTCCTGAGCCAGGGAGCCCCCGACACCACGTTCCTGGAGGATGAGTGTGTCGTAGCCTCCATCAGTGACTTGAGGAACGGCAAATACATGAACCTGAGTGAGTGCCACTGGCGGGAGGAGTTCGAACAGGACGAGGCCCTACGGCACGTCAGCACCTGGGTTCGCGAGGGATGGCCCAACGAGAGAGCGATCCCCGAAGGCCTCCGTCCCTACTGGAAAGTGAACGAGGAAATCTCCACCATGAACGGTCTCATCTTCAGAGGCTATCAAATCATCCCGCCCAGCGGCATCCGCAAAGTGATAATGTGCAGGGCACATTCAGGCCACCTGGGGTGCAACATGACCAGACGCAGGATACGCGACGCCTACTGGTGGCCAGGCATGGACCAGGACATAAGACAAATGGTCGAAAGGTGCCACGAGTGCACCAACAGTGACAAGCGCCTAACCGTGAGGCAAGCCCCCATGCTGCCCACCGAAGTGCCCAAAGGGGTGTGGCGAAAACTAAATTTGGATTTCATTGGGCCCCTGGACAACATGCCCCCAGAGCACAGATATAGGATAGTCATGGTTGATGACTTCTCCAAATGGGTAGAAGCTGACTTCACGTCAGACATCACCACAAGCACAGTCATTGAAACACTCACGCCGTATTCCAGCGGGAAGGTCTACCAGAAGAACTCGTCACAGACAACGGAGTCCAGTTAGTCTCCCGAGAAATGGAGAAGTTTCTCAAGCTCAACAACATTCGACAACGGAGAGCAAGCCTGTACCACCCACAGGCCAATGGCCTGGTTGAGCGAGCAAACCGCTTCATCAAAGGGGCACTACAACTGGCTCATGCCTCGGGCTCTGACTCGTACAAGACGGTCAAGGAAGCAGTAGCGGCACACCGCCTCACCCCCAACACCGTCACTGGCTTCTCCCCATTCCATCTGCTGAGGGGGAGAAGGGCCACATCCTCAATGGTACCCCCCTGGCTCCATTAAGTGAGGGCTGATGAAGACGTGAACATGGACGACATAGCGTTTCGCATGCAGCACAACAAAGAAGCCATGAAGGCCCAAGGGGACTTGCGTCGAGCCGCTCGACACACAGCAATTAACAGAGGTGACCTGGTGAAAATACGCCTTCCCCACAAAGACAATGAGACCGGCTACAAGTACAGCAGTCCCATAGCAGTCATGGAGAGAGGGTCAAACCACATCTGCACCAGCGACGGAAGGAAATGGAATCTGGAGAGGGTGGCCATGTACCGCAGGAGGGAAGACGTGGAACAACCACACTGGGACACCGGAGAAGATCAAGACCGCCAAGGGACATCCGAAAACCCTCACCGCTCAGAAAGAGGTGTCTTGGAGCCACACCAGGGCAACGAGTTCTCAAGCCCCGACTCTCCAACTACACCCAGGGAGTCACAGCGAAGAGCAAGGGAAGAAGAACTTGAATCACCCGCATCTTCACAAGGGCACTCCAGCAATCCTGCCCCATATACCGATCTAAGCAGACCTCAGAGAGAGAGAAGAAAACCCAGCAAGTTTGCAGACTTTGTCATGGAATGACCATGCATCCTTTTTCCCAGCAAAGGAGGTGTGTGGGGATATCACTCGATCGCGGGAGCGTGTTCTCGCGAGATCGCACTTAACGAGATCTCGCGAGCCCACGCTCCGCGGGAAAACATTTCCCGCTTGAGAGCTGGCAGCCCGCCAGATGAAGCGGTCGCACCACAGCGCTGCTCCTGATGAGGAGCCGAGAAGGCAAGAACTTCCAGCAGCCGTACAGCCCAGCTTCTAGGGTGTAACACCACAGCCACAGGAGGTTACCTGGGGACCCTAGAAGCCTACAGCGTGTCACCCTAGTGCACCCACTTCCCTCAGTGACTCAACTGGGGAAGTCCTGAACTTAACTGAACTGTAAGTACATGCTTGATGAGAACTTGGACATATACCAGTCCACACCAGTTGTTATTTAATAAAGTAGAGTAGATTCACTAGAGCGTCCTGTCGTCCTTCAAGGCCACTACACGGCCCACGAACGAAGGCACCTTCCCCTGCCGTGAGCCTGTCTGGAGCCGTATGGCCACTGGATGCTGACACCCTCACGGTAAGAATGGCCCCACCTCCTTATGACAATCCATATGCATCCTGCACATAGATCATGTCATGTGCACCATCACTAACTTTGTTTCTCCTAGCTTGTGTTCCCCGCTATACTTCATTGTCACTCGTGATTCCGCTCTTGAAATGATCTGCTATCCGTCACCAGTGCTCGTATTATAATCATACTTAACCCCACGAGTAAAGTTTCTACTTGCCGCCTTAACTTTACCCACACGCGGAAGTCAACTTCTTGCAAGTACGACAACGAGGACCAAGTCATCAGCCTCGAACGCTGCTGACCACCGGATGCCTACCCTCCAAACCGTTATTCTCACTGCGAGCCCTGTCTATTTTGCTTGATCATGCCCTGCTCATTCCAACAACTGTAATTACTCAATATACTATACGCCTATTATATGAATATGCCTTTCTGAACCTCTGCCTAATGCAGCCTCTGTGCACCCAGTTGCTGCTAGCCTAATGCAGCCTTTGTGCACCCAATTGTTTTTAGCCTAATGCAGCCTTTGATCACCCAATTCTTTTTAGCCTAATGTAGCCTCTTTGCACCCAATTGTTTTTAGCCTAATGCAGCCTTTGAGCACCCAATTGTTTTTAGCCTAATGCAGCCGTTGAGCACCCAATTGTTTTAGCCTAATGCAGCCTCTGTGCACCACCCAATTGTTTTTAGCCTAATGCAGTCTCTGTGCACCCAATTGTTTTTAGCCCAATGCAGTCTCTGTGCACTGAATTGTTTTTAGTTTAATCCAGCCTTTGAGCACCCAATTGGTTTTAGCCTAATGCAGCCTCTGTACACCCAATTGTTTGTAGCCTAATCTGCCTCTGTGCATTCAATTGTTTTTAGCCGAATACAGCCTCTGTGCACTCACTTGTTTTTTGCCTGATGCAGCCTTTGTGCACCCAAATGTTCTTAGCCAAATGCATCATCTGTGCACAAATTGTTTTTAGCCTAACGCAGCCTCTGTGCACCCGGTTGTCTTTAGCCTAATGCAATCTCTGTGTACTCATTTGATCTTAGCCCAGCATAGTCTTTGTGTACTCTCTCGATCTTAGGCCAATGCAGCTACTATGTACCCACCTGTTCTAGCCTAATGCAGCCTCTGTACACTCATTTGGCCTCTGCCTAATGCAGCTACGGTGTACTCATCTGACTATAGCCCAGTGCAGTCTCTATATACCCTCTCTGACTCTAGCCCATGTTGCCTAGTGTGCCCATTATGCGCTCCCGAGCCATTGCTGAACCTGCCTTCTACATGCACCCCAGCCATACCTACAGGCCAGGTACCTTAGTTGCACCCCAACAGCATCCTACCATGCTAATCTGGCTCACCCTCATCTCAATATGTTCCCATTCTGTGTTATGCAAGTCAGTGTACCCTGCAGTGGAAACAGTTACATAGCTAGTGGCCTTGCCAAACTGGCCTGCCCCAGATATTTCCTGATAACCAGCCCTACACCATTCCTGCCCACTACGCCTCCCTTTCCATTAGGCACATATTTATCCCATACCACCAGCAATAGCGACCACCTAGTTGACACTTTAGCCAACCTCCTCACTGACAGGTCTAAGTATCACCACCTGAGACCTAGTCCTCCTGGCCTTGCCCCTGACGCCAGTCCCAACTACTGCCGCACTAACCCCACAACTAAGTTCTCTGCAACCATTGACCAAGTTAGCATACTCACCGCCAACCCTAACCTCACTGACCGTAACAACAGACTAGGCACTAGACTCCCCCATAGGAATTGCAACCCCCTAGCCAAATCTCACACCAAGACCAACAAAAAGAGCACAGTCTCCAATATTTCCAAACCTATCCCTCTAAAAGGAGCACTACTAAATGTCAGGTCCCTTGTTGCCCACTCCACAGAGATCGCTGACATCATCCTGACCAACAACCTTGACTTCCTCGCCATAACAGAAACCTGGCTGCATGACGCATCAGGCCCCTACCTAACCTTGGCTATTCCTGACAACTATTCCATCCTCAGAGCCGATAGACCCAATGCTCGAGGAGGAGGTGTAGCTATCATCTTTAAATCCTCTCTAGACATCAGATCTGCCACCTCCTCTCCACGAAAATCATGTGAACACCTTACAGTCAAGTTGCAAACATCTCCTAAAAGTACCATTACTATTCACCTAATATATAGGACCCCAGGTCATCCAGGATCTTTCGAAGAAGACATTACCTCTCTAGTAGCCGAGAACTCTAAACCTTCGGCACAAATGATCATCCTCGGGGACTTCAACCTTGGTTACAACGACCCGATTGATCCCCCAGCTTCCTCTTTGGCCAATGCACTAACTGTGCACAGCTTCATACAATTTAGATCTCAACCTACTCATCTGAAAGGTAGGATTCTCGACTGGGTAGCTGACCTTAACTGCAATATTACTTGCAAGGACTCCCTACCACTTGTATGGACTGATCACCATCTCCTCTCGCTAGAAATCAATATCAACAACATAGAGCCTAAAAAATCCTCTTATGTCCTACTAGGAACAAGCGGAACATTACTGCTGAAGCCATAATACCCCTGGTAGTACCTATACTTAACGCACTACCTGCCACAGCTGACCTTAACCTATTGGTCAATACCTACAACGAGTCCATGTCAAAAGCCATAGATACTATCGCCCCTTTTTTTAAATACGCAAAGGGCAACCTAGAGCACACCTGAATTCCTGGTACACCCCTGAACTCAAACTACTTAGGTAAAAAAAAAGAAAACTTGAGACGCTTGGAAAACGGCACCCTCTACAGAAAACAGAACCAATCTCACTAATATCATATCCCTTTACAAAAATGAGATAATACGGACCAAAAAATAAACATTCAACTCCAGGATAAACCAGGCAGGATCTAGTACCAAAGAACTATTTAACATTCTAAAGGAACTAGAAAACCCTAATCATCCTGCAGACACTTGTACGAAGGACAAACCGTGGTGCACCAGCATCCAGAACGCCCTCGCCAACAAAATCACAGGGCTCCAAACTAAAATAAAGAAGAAACAACAACAACTTACCTGTAGCAAAAATACCAGCTCTATGACACCACCTCCATTGACCCTAACTCAGGCTTCACCTTCAAGAAGGTAACTATACCTGAAGTACAAAAAATCATAGCCTCTTTGAAACCATCCAACTGTAAAGGGGACAGTTGCCCTGCTCAAATTATAAAAGATGCAACTACAGACCTATCCCCCTTCATTACCAAACTAATAAACTCATCATTCACCAGTTATTCAGTCCCAACAATTTGAAACAATCATGGGTTCTCCCACTTCTAAAAAAACAAACATTAGACCCATCTATACCCGCTAATTACAGACCAATTACTACTGTCCCGTTCATTCTGAAAATCCTAGATAGAGTTGCCTACCTGCAAATTCAAGACCATCTAGAGACAAACCAATTACTAGGAATCCATCAATCTGGCTGCAGACCTCAAAATGGAACTCAAACGGCCCTTGTTGACCTCAAATGTCAGATTGATGAACTTAAAGATAAAGGTAGTGCCGCCATCCTACTCCTCTTAGACCTCTCAGGAGCCTTCGACTTAGTTTATCATAAAATCCTTTGTAGCCACCTGTCGTCGGCAGCACCCTTCTCCCTCTCTTCTGTCACATGGATTCAATCCTTCCTCGCAAATAGAACCATGCAGGTTTCCTCACCCTCAGTGGCGGCTGACCCGATCCCCATTACATGTGGTGTCCCACAAGGATCATGTGTTTCGCCAACTTTGTATAACATTTTTACAAAGCCACTATTCAACAAACTGGTTCATCTGGGTGTCACCTACACCAACTACGCAGATGACACCCTGATGTCGACCGGATAAACGAAGTCTTCACTATCATTCAGGCATGGATGGCCACACATGGCCTCTTCCTGAATGATGATAAGACTGAACTGCTCCTTGTCGGCTCACCTAACAACCTGCTGAAACTTAGCCCCAATTACAACAATATCGTCATCGATGGAAATACCATACCTATTGCAAAAAGTGTAAAAACCCTCAGTTTATATCTTGATGCTAACACCAACCTTGCTAAACAAACTAACATGACTGCCTCAACCACCATTATTAAAATAAATTCTTCGCAACTAAAGCTCCAGGGAATTTCTGAGCAAAGGAACTGAATATACCAATCAGTGACATGTCAATCCAAGATATAGAGGATACCTTTTTAATACGATCATTGGTAGAGGATGACCAGTACCAAGTACTCCATCTTTTGGACGATTTGAAAATTCAATCTGATACATTGACGGTTAAAGAACTCAAAGCGCAATCTAAATGTGTGCCACAACTGGCACCCGATAATGTCATTGATACATTCTATAAAGCAGTCTCATGTGATTTCTATAAATTGAACCAAGCCGGAACCAAGCAAAAGAGAACAACTAATAACTTGACATCAGGAGAGAAAATAGCTCTTCAATCACTGAAATCGGATACGCAAATAGTGATCAAAGAGGCAGACAAGGGGGGTAATATTGTTATAATGAATCGAGAAGACTATTTAGCAATGGCTTCTCGCCATTTGACAACCCCCGGCTGCTATGTTACAAGAAATGATAACTTCAAACTTACGGCACTGGATCAAGTTGATACACATATCTTGATGTGGCATAGGAAAGGCTTAATCACTGATGAGGAACATGCCTTTCTAGGAATCAAAGAACCTGTGACTCCAACTATGTATTTCTTGTCTAAGATCCATAAACATTTTGATACCATACCAGAGGGCCGCCCAATCATGAGTGGGATTGGTTGGGCCACCTAGAACATATCGGAATACCTCGACTCTATCCTTAAACCAAGGGCTAGCCTGTTGTACTCATACTTACAGGACTCTACTAGTCTCATACAGAAATTATCGAGCTTTACTTGGCATAAGACTTTTCTGCTAGCTACGCTTGATGTGAAGGCATTATATACTTCCATTCAGCATAAATGGGCTATGATAGCCATTGACTATACCTTCAGAAATGAATCAGCTTCTTATTACAATCATATCCAGATGATAAAAGAAATGTTGCAGCTCACTTTGGATCTCAGTATATTCACTTTCGACAACCAAATATATCAACAAACTAAAGGGGTGGCAATGGGCGCCAAGTATGCCCCATCCCTAGCTAACCTGTTCATGGGCATGCTAGAGGACAAAGCAGTTTATCCGGAAATGTTTTGCAGGACAAAAATCAAGATGTGGACACGGTATATAGATGACATTTTCTGTATCATTGATGGAAGTACAGATGAGTTTCAGAATTTGGTGACAGCTCTGAACTTGAATTGCTTTGGCATACAATTCACAGGGGTCTGTGATCCACATGTAATCAATTCCTTAGATTTGACAATACATACAGATGGCGATAAGCTACAGACATGGACATTTAGGAAACCAACAGAAGTGAACTCGATGTTGCATGCCAGCAGCTGTCACTCTCACTCAACCACCTTCAACATACCATCAGGTGAATATATTCGAGCGAGACGAAACTGCCTACATGAAGATAAATTTGAAGAGTGCACTCTTTTACAACAACGCTTTAGGAACAGGGGTTACTCGAATAAATCTGTGACAAGGGCATATAAGAAAACAAAACCAATGAAGCAACAAGACACTTTGGGATATAGCCCTAAGAGGAACTCTGATTTGAATACGGTAATAAGTTTCATTACCCGATATTGCTCTGACCACTGGAGAATACAAAAAATACTCAAGAAACATTGGTACCTACTCAAATTGGATGATCACATTTGTAACTTCGTGGGTGAGCATCCACGTATAATCTACAAAAGAGCGAGCACACTTAAGTCCATCCTTAGTCCATCCCTGCTGCCGGACGTTACGCAAGATAATCAAGGCACATGGCTATTTAGAAAAGATCTGGGTTTCAGAAAATGTGGCACATGCACGCAGTGTAAATATGCACATGATCCTACGAAGGAGTATGAAGACATTAATGGCAAACATTGGGCCATTAAACAGGGAATTAACTGTAAAACAAAATGTGTTGTTTATTGTATCATTTACGTATGTAAAAGATGATATATTGGTAGCACCAGCAAGCTTTGAGAATCCGGATACGTGAGCACCTGGCAAAGAATGGCAGCCAGGACCCAACGATTCCACTAGCAGAACATTGGCAGAAGGTACATCAACTGCACAATAAATCTGAGATCAAATTTATTGGTCTACAGCAAGTGACTCTGAATAAAAGGGGTGGTGACAGACTGAAAGCACTGAGGAAAGCTGAAGCACGAACAATATGTTATTTCAATTCCACTGTCACAGGTCTTAACAGTGATAACGAAATGGTTTCCTTTCTGTAGTGTTGGCAAATTGCAACATAGCTCTTTAGTACATCTAGACTTGCAGTATTGTACATCTCAATGAATGTGAAATGTGTTTATTTTCCTGGAGTTTTACATTGCAGGTGCAAAGCTGGTACCCCTACTGTGATATATGTTTCTCTATAATGTTGTGTGATTAATTCTTTTTCTTGTATTACATATAGTACTCTTCGAAATTATCACGTTTGATTGAGTAAGCATGAGGTAGATAAAGTTTCTTAATGTCAACTGGTGACAACAGTTAGACCCTCATTACAAGTCAGGCGTTAAGGGTTTAACGGCGCCGTCGGCGCCGTTAACCCTTAGCGCCTGATTCACACTTTAACGCCTGCTTTTTGCAGGTGTTAAAGTCCAAGGCGCTAAGCGACCTTGGTGCTAATTATGGCACCGTAATTTACGGTGCCCTAATTAGCGCCTTCCCCATCCCCATTATGCCCTATTGGGCAAAAATGGGAATGGGGAAGGGCAAATGGTGAATGGGGAATTACCGCCCCACTCACCTTGGAATGGGGCGGTAATTCCGCCATCCACCATGGCGGACTCCGTCATGGACCATGGTGCTAAGAGCACCATGGTCCACCGCCTGACTTGTAATGAGGGCCTTAGTAGTGGGCTCAGGGACCGCCTTGGTAATGGTGGCTGCCACCTCCAAGATGGTGGGAAGTTAATGATACTTGAGGTCACGGCGGACGTTTTCCAAACGCTCCGTCAGATGCAGATCTCCGTGGCAACATTACACGCGTTGCCATGGACACCGTACATGGTAGAGATAACAAGATGGCACCCCTGGTCGGCACTCTGTTTTTGCTGACGCGTGTGACTGCCTGTTCACAGAGTGAAGGTAAGCCAGAGTGAGCTCTGGTCTTTGAATGCTCTGTTTTTCAACGGGTCTTGTTAGACGTAGTCTCGTGAATCCGGATACGTAGCCAGATAGCTATAAACCATAGTGTTTCTGTTTTGTATTAAGACATTTTGGGATGACAATAGTTTTGTGGATTTGTCTCATACTACTATGGGTAAGCATTAACACCACGTACATAACTAGTTAATACGCTGACTTTGTGCCTCTATTGGCTTTTTTATTATTGATTTCACTAATCACTATATTTTTCTGGTTTTCGCTCCTTTGTGTTGTCTCCCCATTGGTTTATTTCGTTGGTTGATTTTTGCAACATTGTTCATTTTTTGATATGTCTTTCTATACCCTTGTATCCTCCCTTTTAACCAACCCCTGTTTTTCTGTCTTTTCATTTAATACTTTGATGTGATAATCTGTATTGTGGAATGACGCGATACTGTCTGTGTCACAATTCTTGTAACTTCATCATTGCATTTATGCTGATATCATGCCTCTCTACAAACTTGACTTGATACAATTATGGCAAACATTATCACATGCATATGATGATTGGTTGTGCAATATTATGTAGCCCAGATTTGAAAAAGGCTTAGCATAGCCGAAACATGTTATCGTTTATGGGCTCTTTTCGCTTTTGAATGTGTGACAATCAACACAATTAAACAAACATATATTTGATGGAGCTGAGTCCTGGAATCACTTTTTGCTTTACACTGCCTCAACCACTGCCTACACAGGCAAGTTGATCACATCTCTACTGTTAGAAAATCGTGCAAGTGTCTCTCCATGCAACAAAAAATTGACCTACATACTCTCTGCCTCACATACAAAGCCCTGAACCACCAAGCCCCCCCATATCTCACTAACAAATTCACCTTGAAATCCTCTGTCAGAATAACAAGATCCACCAACACTTTATGCCTGGTGGTGCCCAGATTCACCCTAAAAAGAGCTGGTGGAACCAGCTTCCCTGTTCTAGCCTCCCAACTCTGAAATATCCTACCACTACACATCAAATCGATCTCAACTTTTCCAGCTTTCAGAAACCATGTCATCACATGTATACTGAACAAAACTAACACTACCTTGTCCCACCCATGACACAACATACACACACCTTAGCACTTACTCTCTCTTACCTCCACTGCTCGAATTTTATGCTTTGTTCCATAATGTGTATAAACCATCTCAACTGTATAAATTGTATAAATTGTAAAATATATCTAAATGTATAAACTGTATCCTGTAACCAATGAAATAAGCGCCCTTTTACCCCTGGGTCTGGCGCGCTATATAAATAAATAAACTAACAAACAAGCTATTACCTAGAAGATGCTCTCATATCATGCTGCACATCTACAACTCAAATGCTACATGTTCACATGATAGATTATTTAAGTCTGGCCGTACACATCATCCATCTCCTTGGTTCACACACTCTCATATAGCCCTCCCATCACTCAAACACATGCCTGTTCTACTTGTGTTACTTGCAGGAACTTTGACAGCTACGCCTCCCTACCTGACTCCCTTCATTCATTAATTTGTACAGGCTACCATGCACACATTGACTCTGTCCTACCAGTGATGGCTTGGACTTGTGTCCTCCAAGGACATTCACCTACAGCGCTTTGAAACCAGTGCAATGACACATGGGCACAATGATACTTCACATTTCATTACATTGCTTTATTATGTCCCATGTACATGGTAAATTCACAGTGCAGCTGGTGCAACATTCTGCTGTCTGTTTGATGTGCAACTGAGTGTAATGCACCAGGGAGTCCTGTGATGAGCTACAGACATGGATTCTGCAGTACTGTCCCCAGTTGTTCAGGATATGGTAGGCAAGCGAGTAGAGTTGAAGTAAGTTGTTAGTAAACATTTCACTGGTAGGGGTGCAATGTGGCAGGGCCAGGCTGAGGTAGTGGGTGGAGATGAGGGGGGCGAGGGGGGCGAGGGGGGCTGGTGGATGGTGTTGGGACTTGAAGGGTCTGCCTGGGGGTAGTGGGCAGAGGTGAGGGGGCTGGTGGGTGGTGTCAGGACTTCAGGGTTCTACCTGGGGATAGAAGGCAGAGGTCAGGGGGCCTGGTGGGTGGTGTTGAGGGTAGAGGCTCTGCTATGACTTAGGTGGATCTGGCAGCAGTTAGGATGCCTTGTGTGGGTGGTGCTGAGATTTGATGGGGCTGCCTGGGGGTAGTAGGCAGCAGTGAGGGGGCCTGGTGGGTGGAGTCAGGGCTACCTGTTGGTAGTTTCAGAGGAGATGGGGCTGCAGGTGATGTCTGAACTTGAGGGGGCAGTCTAGGGGTAGTAGACAGAGGTGGGGGGCTGGTGGGTGGGGCCAGGGCTGCCTTGGGGTAGTGTCAGAGGGGAGGGAGCCTGGTGGGGGGTGTAAGGACTTGAAGGGGTTTCCTTGAGGTAGTGGGCAGAGGTGAGGGGGGCTGGTGGATGGTGTCATGGTTGCATGGGAGTAGTGTAGAAGGTGAGGGGGCCTGGTAGGCTGTGTCAGGGCTGCCTCGGGGGTCATTTTGGAGGAGAGGGGGCTGGTGTGTGGTCTCAGGACTTGAGGGGTCTGCCTGGGGTAGTGGGCAGAGGTGAGGGAGCCTGGTGGGTGGTGTAGGGACTTGAGGGGACTGCCTGGGGGTACTGGGCAGAAGTGAGTGTGGCTGGTAGGTGGTGTTGGGACTGGAGGCTCTGCTATGACTTAGGGGAATCTGGCAGCAGTTAGGATGCCTTGGGAGTAGGGGGACGCTCCACAGTTTCACTGGGGTTCAGCCATTACTTACGGGGGACCTTGTGCAGTTTTGCTGGGGTGCAGCCATTGTTTATGGCGGAATTCACACAGTTTCGCTGGGGTGCAGCCGTTGCTTGCATGAGACCTTGCACAGTTTTGCTGGGATGCAGCCGCTGCTTACGGGGGATCTTGTGCAGTGTCACTGGGGTGCAGCAGCTGCTTACAGGGACTTTGCGCAGTTTTGCTGGGGTGGAGCCGTTGCTTACGGGGGACCTCACGCAGTTTCACTATGAACCAGCTGTTATGGGGGACCTTGTGCAGTTTTGCTGGGGTGCAGACGTTGCTTACAGAGAACCTCAAGCAGTTTTGCAGGGGTGCAGCCTTAACTTGCGGTGGACCGTGTGCAGTTTCTCAGGGGTGCTGAATCGCGTGTCAGAGGAGGACACAAAGGTTTGCGCAGAGGTTTGTCTTTGGCAAGGGTTTTGGTTTGTCTGGGGGGGTGTTGTGGGAGTTCCTCGATCAGCTCAGTTTTCTTTGCAGGTCGTGGTACTTTGTGCTTTGCATTCCATGAATATGTGTAGCGCGCATAGGAAACTACGCGTAGGGCACTTTGCGGGTTCAATGCGCACGTTTTGATTAATCAGGCCCAAAGTAATCTCTCGCTATAAACCCTAATGGTAATATGGCACATGTTCCATCCAGTTGTTTCATTTATCACTGGGGCGCAGGTTGGAATCGATACGCTGGACAGAAGGGCAATGGGGGGCATATGCCGGTACCCAATATGGACCAGGCACTGTTTTAGTCCCTAGGCTCTACCTCAATACCTCCAAAGACCCTCTAGCAGCATACCATATCAAGGAACTTACCAATGGCCATTTAAAGTGGGTTATCTTCAAAATTCTGCCGTTCAGTAAAAATGGCACTAAAGGCGGTGGCACGTTTTTACTGCCATTTTTACAAATCCGTGGGAATTGATTAGGTAGACGAGGTGATGAGTGGAGCAGACTCAACACGCTTGGCTGCTCTTCCATCTCTGGCTGCCAATCCCACCTGGTTTTCCAGGAGCATGGCATGTATTTTCACAGTGGTGGAAAACTAATGTATTCCTATTGAATCCATTTGATTTTGGCAGATAGTAAAAGCTGGCAGATTCCGCAGGAATCCATTGTAAATGCTGCACGCAATCATTAATTGTGGGAGGCAGTTACACTTTCCACAAACATAGGGCCTCATTACACGATATGCGGTAAGGGTTTACCGGTACCGGTAAGGGCACCGGTACCGCTAAACCCTTACCGCCTTACTACGAGGTCCCTTTGCCGGACCCGACCTCAACGGCTGGTTTTACCAGCCGTTAAGGAACGGGCCCGCAAAGGGACCTTGGTGCTAATTATGGTACCGCAATTTGCGGTACCGTAATTACCTCCTTCCCCATTCCCATTGAGCCCTATGGGGGCAAAAATGGGAATGGGGAAGTGCCTTGGTGAATGGGGAATTACC
This sequence comes from Ambystoma mexicanum, assembly GCF_040938575.1. Taxonomy (NCBI): domain Eukaryota; kingdom Metazoa; phylum Chordata; class Amphibia; order Caudata; family Ambystomatidae; genus Ambystoma; species Ambystoma mexicanum. Next base: position 438,155,695 of record NC_090937.1, read on the forward strand.
GGCCCGCTCACCTTGGAGTAGGCCGGTAATTCCGCCATCCACCAAGGCGGACACGGTAAAATACCGGCGGCAACCATGGCGCTAATAGCGCCATGGTTACCGCAAACCGTGTAATGAGGCCCATAGTTTTAAAGTGAAGGGTAAAGACGATTTTGCTTATGTTTTACTCTTCACTTCTCCTCTTCGTGGTGAAAAATAGGAAAATTGCACAGTAGGAAGCTGCTAGCACCAACGTGCAAACAGAGCTAGTCCCCACCATGCATGTAATACTTTGGAGAAAATTATCCCCTGAGACTAGCAAGAGGCTGGTCTAAATCTTGGCAGCTTCCACTCTTCCACATCGGATTTTCATGGGGTATGGCCTCATGCAAACACAGGCTGCTGCCCGCTGGTGCTGGGCAGAAAGCTTCACTGGTCCACTGATCCCGGGGGTGTGCACCCATGCTGGGTGGATTGCCACAGCAGAGCACACTTGTGTGGTCATCGCTCTGTGGCACACTGTGCTCATTTCTGTAATGAGGCATGGTGCATTTCTTGCAGAAAGGCAATGCCCATGTTGTCTCAGTAATCACACTGCTTCCGGGGTTCTTCTCTGTGCTCTCAGCTATCCATAATTATTGACCACCCCCACTGATGATGACCCAGAGTGGAATGTAGGTTGCCATGCTCATCAGCCAGTGGCCACATGGCAGACAGCCCTCTCATTCCTCACCTAAGTGACATGGTAGAGGAAAGGTCAGTTTTCCCCCTAGGGTGCTTCACCCATTAAGTAGTGTGGACTGCATATTCTAGCCAAACGACAGGGGGTAAAATCCCTCCTTTTATTTACACAAGATGTCGCATTTGGGTGCGACCGGTAAATATCCAGAAAGAACTCGGTAACCCCGCACAACATCCAGCTCTGAGCTCTCACTAAATGATAAACAGAAGAAATGAAGAACTGGTGACACCGAGCAGCGACCACTAAAACAGGAAATTCTTCCAATGGGGTTCATGCTAGAGTTTCTCTTCGGAGATAACAGCATTTTGTTTCTGATGAGAGACGAGCATGCATAAGCCACAGTCAGCACAACATGGCAGCCATGACTAGAAGATGCTTTCCTAACTGCTGCTATGCTTAGAGAGGAGGTGCGGTAACAGATCTGATTGGTTGGCTCGCATATAAAGAGCCATAGAAGGCCATACACACATAACATTTGCCTCTATCCAAGGCACAGGTACTCCCAGCAACATGTTTTGCATGTGCTAAGGAAGGCAGGTTAAGCTCCTTGAGAAGCGTAATAGAGGTCAAATGGTCACTAATGGCAACACCCACTAGAGGTGACGGGTTGCATCACGTGGAGAAGCTAAGTGCACTTTTACAGGTGTCCAATGGTGCTGTAGGCTTTGCACTCCAGGGTTGGAGGATGCTGCGTGCGGAAGATATTTACTAATGCAACCGAATAAATGAATCATAGTTACTCTTTTTCTACCATGTAAAGACTATAAAATCAGAGTTTTCTGTGTTTGGGATCACATTATTGAGACCGCAATGCTATTGAAAGTTCCTCTATCCATTTCTGCACAGCGGTATGGAAATAAATGCTGTCTCTTCCTTTGCTGCCTGGGGTTACTTACTGAATTACTATGTGAGGGATTTTGGTTTTTACATTTCCTTCCAAAACGCTTGACAACACAAAGCACAAATGCCACAAGCCTGATTTTTGCAAACCAATATCAAACCTCTTGGTCGCCATGACCCAAATGGCAATTGCACTTAGGTGAAGACATTCTGTCATATGTCTATGTCTGTATGTGGCGCCCTGATGCCTGCGGGCTTTCGGAGCCTAACAAATAAATAAATAAATAAAAATAAAAGAAGTGTGGGACTAGCTCATGTAGGTTGCTTATTTACTGCCTCTCTCGTGGAAGTGTTACAAGTAAGCTTTCATCTGCATTAACAATGCTTGGAGTTTGACAGGCAAGGCCTCCAGTCCCCCAATCGTAGGTCTAGGATTTCCACCTAGCCCTCGCCGATTTTCTTCTGTTCACTGTACATTGTGCTTGAGAAAAGTATTCTTTCTTGGTATTTGTGATTTTATTTCGATGCCGTAGTTATATCCTCGTGTGAAATAATTAGACGGTACGTGGTCCACCTCTTCTGAAAGGATTAATCGAGATGTAAAGACGGAGTTTGTACCCTGGTTTGCGTCTAAGGTAATGATGTGCCCAAAAGCCACCCCTAAACTCCAACAACCTAGCCTAAAAATATGAGAACAAGATCTAATAATACTTACCTATGATTTCTAATGTTGCCTGGGTATTACATTATTTAAATAATCTAAGAAAGATTACCATTTTAATAGATGTTTGGTGCAACAATGATGGGGATACTGCATTGCATTTTTCCAACCTATGAAGATTACAAACTGAATTCCACCACAATTTGAAATGTACATCCTTAAGATTTTTCCAATTTGACATAATAGTCTGGATGGCTATGGCAATCAACAAGTAAAACAGATAACTTTAATGTTTATCCATAGCAGGTTTGATCATTTCACTTCCCTAAAATAAAACATCAAATGAGATATTCAGCTGCATTTGGAAGATGCTTCTAAGGGTTTCTCCAATTTTTTCCCAATAAGCTTTAACATAGAAACATTCAGAAATCATATGCTTTAAGTATCCTTGAGAATTTAGACAACTACAACAATTGTCATTCTGACATATTCCACTCTTAAAGAGCATATGTGGGGTTATGAAAGCCATATGATGGAAGAAATACATTGTTTGAAGCAGGCTAGCTGAGACGATTACTTTAGAAATATTGATCCAAATACAAGGCCATCTAAATTGAATGATGTTGAGAGAGCATCTTCATTCCACGCCTCTTGACATTTAAGCATAACTTCATCTATTGACATAGAGGAGCATACTTTGTAAAACAAAGACACTGTGGGCCTCATTACGTGGTAGGCGGTAAGGGATTACCAGCACCGGTAAGGGCACCGGTGCCGGTAATCCCTTACCACCCTATTCCGAGGTCCCTTAGCGGGTCCCTTCCTTAACGCCTTGTTTTACCAGGCCTTATGGAAGGGACCCATTAACGGACTTCAGAGCTAATAACGGTACCGCAAATTGCGGCACCGTTATTAGCTACATCCCCATTCCCATTGAGCCCTATGGGGGCTCGAATGGGAATGGGGAATGGTTCCCGGAATGGGGACTTACCGGGTCCCCCAAGGTTGGAATGACCCGGTGAATCCTATTTCGGGAACCCAGAATGCGGTAAGGGGGTAGCCATGGCGCTAATAGTGCCATGGCTACCGCCTACCGCGTAATGAGGCCCTGTGACATTGGGATTTGATAAATGGAGTAGTCTTTGAGTGTGATATCTATTAGGATTAAACACTAACAATTAATAATTTTCCATAATATCATTTATTAGACTAACATATTTCTGGAGGAAAAGCCTTGGAACTTGAAATTTGTTATCCATTCTTCAAAAGATAAAGGGGTGCCTTGAGTAAACAACTGTCCTATATACTTAATACCAAAAGATAGCCATGGTCTCCAACAGATAGTTCTGTCGTTGATTTTTATTAGAGGATTCATCCAAATATATTGAGATATAAACTGAGAGCTATTTGTATGGGGCAAAATCAGGTAAGTACTTAATTGAGATGTTAATACGAGTGCTAGCAAAGCATCTACTATTATAATTGGTGTATGGACAGTCTAAAAGAACATGAGGGGAGATCATCACTCTCTCTACGATAGCCAGTTTGGCAGGTCAATAATGTTTGGAGAAAACCATAACTGTGTTTGTCTTGGAACAAATGCAACTTGATATTTTATATAATCTGGAAAAACCCCTCTGCCCTTGGATCTGGGTTTTTTAGGTTTACACAATGAGATCCTTCTTTTCTTCTTGCCCCACAAAAATTTAAGAACACAGGAGTCTAAAGATTTGAAGAAAGATGCAGGAATGGGAATAGGCAGCATTTAGAGAAAATGCAACATATATCATTTTGACAGTCTCCAATCTCCCCCACCAAGAAAGATAGAGCGGTGACCATGTATTTGTTAGTTCCTTAACTCTGCTAATGATATTAACTGTGTTCTGATTAACTATATTCTTGATCAGGGATGAAATTTGGATGCCTAAATACTTAATGCCTGTTTGGCACTATTTCATTCCAAAGCTTGAGCAGTGATGGCTTGTACAGTATATATTAAGTGGTAAAACCTCAGACTTGTCCGCATTTAGCCTGTACCCCGATGCAATGGAGAATTGTGTAATAATACATTTTAGATGTTGTAGACACACACCAGATACCCCTAATAAAAGTAGTACATCATCTGCATAAGCAACCGTTTTGATGACAATGTTTTGCAACTGAATACCTGTTATATTATCTTCTTGTCTAATAGCTTCTAATAGTGGGTCTAATGTCAATATAAACAGAAGAGGAGATAAAGGACAGCCCTGACGAGAACCTCTATGAAGAGAAAATAATGGGGACATTTGATTATTTATGAAAATTTATGTTGTGGGATTGGAATATATTACTTTAACCATTGATATGAACGAATCAGGGATCTCATGCCAGAGCTTCAAACACAAAATCCCATTCGACCCTACTGATAGCTTTTCAGCATCTAATGCTATTGCCGCATAAAGGTTAGGAGAATTTGGAATAATACCTATGATGTTAGTGAATAGTCTAATATTCGCTGAAGACATTCTACCTTTGACATACCCTACCTGATCATTCTTAATAAAATTTGGAAGAAGGGGAATAAGTCTATTAGCTAAGAGCTTTGGCAAATATTTTACAATCGGTATTAATTAGGGATATGGGTCTATCATTTTGGGCTAATTCAGGTTCTTTATTTGGTTTAGGGAATACAATAAGCATTGCTTCAGAAAAGGAAGCAGTGGCATTTTTATTACTAATACAGTATGTGTATAATTCATTAGGTTTAGGGACTAATATTTATTTAAAATGGGCAAAATAATCAATAGAGAAACCATCTGGACCTGGGCCTTTGCCCTTTTTGAGATTATTAATAGCTTCATAGATTCCACTCGAAGATAAGGGATTACTTGAAGAATGGAAATTGGAGTTGACGTGTGTGTTGCGATGTGTATGTTTAAGAAAATCTGATGCATTGGTAGCATTAGGCAGAGTTTCAGATGAATATAATTTTTGATAACATTGTGAGAATACTTGTAAAATGCCCTTATCAGTAAATATTCTAATGCTATTTTGGTCTTTTATGACAGTAATCCTTTGTCTTTTTTAAATGTAAGATATGATGCCAATGCTTTGCCAGATTTGTTTGAGTACTGATACATCTTAGACTTTGTTAAGGATTTCAATCTGGCAATACACCCGGGACTCGCCTAGCATGTAACGCACAAATTAAACTTATTTATTGTGTCTATACGTTCAATATGCTGAGTTATATACCACTCATATCACACCCTTCTCAAAATACCCCCCAGGTGACAGTGGACCAGGAATCTGGCTGGTTGGTAAAGGTAAATATTTATTTATTTATTTAAATTCAAATCAAACACAAATTAATATATGGGGCAGCAATCACCAATGTGGTGACAAAACAATTCAGAAAGTAAGTAAAGCAATTGAATTCACCTATAGCAATAAAGAATAGAAAACACAGGAAAAAGAACAGTTTTGGCTTGTGAAAAAAATAGCGTTTAAGTTAAGATTCCCCCTGCAAAGTTCTCAATTCACAAATGAGCAATTCTACACAGATATAAGTAAGCAGCAGGTATTCAGGAATGTAAGAACAGTGTATAGGGTTTGACTGCAATCTTCCCTCCCCAAACAAGAGTGAAAAGCGTTCTTGGAATTTACACTTTTTAAAATGACAGTTGAAAATGGCATTGTGAAAACAGTGAAAAGTGTGCAAAAATCCTTAAATTGATGTAAATTCCTATGGGAGAAACACTAAACAGATTCTAACCAACATGAGCTACAATGTGAGCAACAGAACACACTTTAAATCAGTATGGAAGTGAAGAAACACTTTGAATGGGAAAAGACACGTGTCAAACTTTTGCAAACATGCGAATTTGCGCCTAAATTTCACCATGCAATTTTTGGTAAAAACGTGTCAAATAATGAAGAAGTTATGCAAGTTTGCATGAGAGGCGTTTTTGAGAAAAATAGAACAGAGTAAATCAGAAATTTGGTTTTAAAATGACAGATTGGTTTATTTAAACTATACTAATTACTAAGAAAAAGACAATGCAACCCATGAATCTCCACAGTTACGCACAGCCGATTGTAACCCTTCACATGGCGGATACTCTGTTTTTCGTTTATGGGAATTACTTTATTTAATCCAAATCACTAATGGCTTATGGTCTTGTAAAACAACTGAAAGAAAATCAGTGCTAACACTAGGGATCACAAACAGGGTTGCAAAAATGGTTCTGACACTATTGGAGGTTCTTAAGTTAAAGATGGGACAGGTTGAGATTGGAGTAGGACAAGGCAAATGTACTATGGGTCGCTATGATTCCTGTTTATACTTACAGTCCACTGTAAATTAAGATTGGACCGTCAGGTTCTGGTCATCATGGATCGGGTCTACCGGCAGCAGGGCACTTCTGGCGGGATGGTCAGCTGGGTGGTTCTGGTCAATTGGACTGCACCTCAGACTGGATTGGATTGGATTGTCCCTTCTGGTCACTGGACACTGTATATTAGCGGGATGGCGAGTTTCAGCAGGCAAGCATGAGTGGTAGCAAGCCAAACTGGATCCGAACTATTTCCCTGAAGTTTGTTTTGGGATGGTTTCAGGATTTGGGCCTAGCTGAAAAGAGTTTAGCAAAAGCTGAGGCCTTGGCCTGGTAAAGAAATCTGGAACAGGAACAAGATGAAGAATTCTGGAACAGGACGTCACACAGAAATCAGGATGAAGTCAGGAATCAGTGTGTCCTTGTGTGTGGTGAAGTTCCCATATTTATCATGCCAAGTTACATCACTAGGTTTATGGTAGGGGCAGAATTACAATCCCCACCCCCAAGGCTGGGATAGGTTAGAGGCACATGCCTTTTTCTGGTTGGAAGTGAGAAAGAGCTGTCATATTTTTGTGATATGATTTGGGAACTCCCACAGTGATTTGAACCACAATGTAACTTTCCCACAAACACACATTTCTATAATTATGCCCTTTAAAAAAATCGGACACATACATTTAATATTTGGTGGGTTATCCTTACATCTAACTCCCATTTTAGTGAGAGCTAGCTTTGTCGTTCTGTGGAATTTTGTCAATTTTTCTCATAACAGCTTGGCCTAACAATTCCTAATTCAGTACATATCTGTGCAATCACCCCTAGAACAAGGGTATACAATATTATTTTTGCAGCATCAATAGTCTTGCCACAATTATTCTTTTTGTGTAACTTTTCTTCCTTATGTAGTGCAGGGTTCACTCACGTCTTCACAAAAAGAGCAAAAAATTAGATTTACAACTACCAATTTTTAGATTTGACCTCCTTCATGTGGCAAAGTTAAAGGTTTTCAAAACTTTATCACAAATAGGCATTCAAACAACAAATGTCCTTCAGCAGTTATTTTTACTTTCCTTTCAACTGGCAACAACTGTCAAAGTCCATTGATCAGGGTGGGGTCAAGAGGGAAGTTTCCTGCCTCTCCCCTGAAGGGATCAGTGTTCAACCTGCCATTGTCCTTGGCTGGGCCAGAGACAAAGGTCTAATGAGTTCTTTGTTCTGAGTATGCGAGAACCTTAAGCAGCAATTAAGCCTTCCTGCTAGCAGTGGGGTGTTAACCATTCCCAGGCTGAAGCTGTCAGATCAGAATTAAATATTTAACTCCAAACTGAGTTACTTTGAGTTTTGGTATCTCCCGTAGTGCCTCGGGCCCAGTATTCAAATTTATCTTCATTAAACATATAAATGAACACAGTTTAGAGGGAATTTCAACATTTAAAGAATTGGGCCTTTCACAAACATGCATTTAAACAGGCGATTTTGCACTTCCTCATGGAAAAAGCACATTTAAACGGAATCCTTTACATTAGAGCTTCCTCTGCACAGCAGAAATTGTTACATGTTTTGCCATTTTTAGTCACATTATTCCCATGGAACCGAAAGAAATGTTGCTGGGCTGCCTTTTTCATGAGATACATTTCTTAGCTGCTGTCAGTCAATGAGACCCCGCTTCTCTGGCCCCACTGGATGATCTGTAATTCTTTTACTCTCAAAGGTTCACTGGAAATTAAATGGATCTAGCGCCAAAACAGCACTTTGAAGGTTGCAAAGCTGCATTTTAAAGGCATTTTCGGTTTTTAAATGTTAAATGTAACAGCACCCACTGGCATGCTCCTGCAGTGAGTTCTGTTTTCATCCCCACTTTGACTGTCTTTGGCAGGGTGTGCAGCTTTTTTGTGCGCACCGGGGTTAGCGCATCCATTTTTGGCTGTTTCTTTCCTCATTGGTAAAGGGGTGCAGTGGGGCACATCGCCATGGGTAAACATATCCCACAAATTATATGTTAAGAGATTAGCACACACATATTCTGTAGTTAGATTATTGTATTGTATTCTTAGCTTAATGATTTTTTGCTGAATAGGGGTAGAATTAGTCTGTATATATTGTGATTGTAGAAGTTTGATTTACTTAAGAATGTCTTTTGTTACTTTTTTAAGTCTTTTCTTTTTAGCAGCCATATATGCTATAATGTGTCCTCTCATTGTTGCTTTATAGCAGTCCCAATTACTGTGTACCGATGTGTCGGTGGGAGAATTTTCTGTAAAAATATAAAGGCTGAATTGAATCTCCATCTATTATATTCATGTGTGTTTTATGTTTTAGACAATTTAATATGAACTGGGGCATGATCTGAAAAAAAACACTAGGTTCTATCTATGCATCTAATAAGCCGTTGGTCAGAGATTTAGATATGAAAATGTAATCTTTCCTTGATAAGGAATTATGAGGTGGAGAGAAGAAGGTGTAGTCTAAATCTGATGGATGGGTGATATGCCAAGTATCAATGAGACCTAGTTCGGATACAAAGTTGACAAATTGTAGGTGAGACTTTGTGATTTTAGGTCTTACATTTGACTTTTTATCAAGGATAGGATCCATGATTTTGTTATTATCTCTGCATACAATTAGGTTGTCAGGACAAGATTTGGATATATGATTTCTTAAATGAGTCCAGAAGCTCGGGTCAGCCTTTGTGGGGCCACAAACGTTCAAAATAGAATATTCTATGGATTCAATAAGAAGCTTAACTAAAACCCATCTCCCAACATCATCTGTCTCTGAGGATATTACTTTGCATTGAAGATGTTTGCTAATCAGGGTTATAACCCCATTCTTTTTCCCATCATCTGCGCTTGAGAAGACATAACCCACCCATAATCTCTTCAGTTTGGCCGCTTCCTCTTGTGAGAGGTGGGATTTTTGTATGCATGCAATGGCTGGTTTAGCCCTGTTAAGGTGTGAAAGTATTTTTTGCCGTTTAACAGGATTATGTAATCTTTTTTTTTTTTTTTTTTTTTTTATTAAAATGTTTTGTTTGATTTTACAAACTTTTCATTTCTTCATAAAAAATAAAATACAACAAAAGAAACTAGACAAAGTGACATTATAAAATAGGAATCTCATATAATCCTTGTTTCTGCTTCCTTCGTGCGTTTCAAATGTCATTTGTTAATAGCTATCCAGAATTTAATAATTGTTAAAATTAACTTTTGATCTTGACCTCTTAACAGATTGTCCCATCTTTCACTGGTTGTTAGTTGTTTATTTGATATACCAAAATAGTCTCTGTGTAGTGATCTTTGGTCTATCAAGGCCGTGCAGACCATAACCAAATGAAATAAAGTTTCTTTGTTGGTTGCAATTTTGCAAAAACGGCAGTATGGTGTTATTCTGTTTGTTTTATCAATCATAGCTTGATACTCTTGTGTTGGTAGGATATTCAGCCTAAATCGGAAGAACAGGTCACGGATATAGCAATCCGGAAAGATGTTTAGATAAGCAGGTAATTCGTGTAAGGCTCTTGATTCTATTTGGCATTTTAGATGTCTTTTGTATTGGTCTTGATCACCGATGGTTTGGATCCAGTCGTTCGTCTGAATTTTGCGTTTGGCATATTGAGGTCTATTAATTAACATTTCCTCAGATATATCGCCAGCTTGCATTTCCATTTTAATTTTAGAGCTCCATTTTGTAAGTGCTGTGATGTGGAAAGCGTTTTTTTTTTCTCTCAATATTTCCAATGACGGGATCTTATCTTTTGTGATTATTTTTCTAAGAAGGTCCATTTGCTTCCATAGAACGATGGATTGAATGGATTGGAGAGCTAGTTCGAATCGTATTCTAGCCATAGGAAAAGATCTTGGAAGGGATAAGGTTTTTCTCCAAAACAGTGCTTCATATCTAGACCAATTAATGGATTCATAGTTGATGAGGGATTCAGAAGCATACGATAGAACAGGAATTACTTTTTGTTTGTAGAAGGCTATTATTGGTTTAAAAGAATATGTGCCGTACTTCCTATGGAAGAAGCAGCCTTGTCTGGCCAGAGATCTGGCTTTGTCCTCTAAGTAATTTTTCCATTCCTGTTCATTTGCAGAGGAGTTGATCATCGCGCCCAAGTATTTCATCGAGGTTGTCATGGCGATCTCATTCCCATCTAAGAATATTTTTAGGCTGGGTTTATCGGTTTTCTGCGGGGCGAGTCTCATCGTCCTTGTTTTGTTGCAATTAATCACTAGATCGTTCTCCTGCATGAATTCTTGGGTTTTATCTAGAGATTTTTGTAAGCCTGCTATAGTCTTATCCAGAATGATGATGTCATCAGCATAAATTAAAGTCTGAACAGTTTCGTTGTTGATTTTAGGAGGATTTGCTATCGAGTTTTGGATTTGTTTGCTAAAATCAAATGTATACAAATTATACAAGCAGGCAGCCAAAGGGCATCCTTGTTTCAGGCCATTGGAGGTTTGAATAGGAGAAGTAACTGTACCGTCGTTCGTTAAGCGAACTCTAACAGAAGTATTTGAATAGAGTTGCATGATGGGGTGCAAGATAGAGTCTGGGCAACCCCAGGCTGTCAGTTTGGACCATAGCTTTGACCTGTTCACCGAATCAAAGGCCATTTTTAAATCTATGAAGATTACATATATTTGATGTTTTTTTTGTATCGCCTCATGTTTAATCAGGTTCAGGAGTAATAAGTTCACATTTGTTCCAACTTTCTTGATAAAGCCAGTTTGTCTTTGGTCTCGTTTGTCATTTTCCATTGCCCAATTGGTGAGTTTGTTAACAAGGTATCCTGCGAATAATTTGCCCAAGGGATCTAACAGGGCTATGGGTCTGTAATTTGCAGGGGATTTGCGGTCTCCATTTTTGTAGATGGGAATCAAAACGGCAAAAGTCCAACTTTGCGGAATTTGTTTCGTTTTTTCTATCAGTTGGAGGAGAAGAAAAAAGAAGGATGCCCATTCATGCGGGTTTGCTTTAAGGGTAGCATTAGATAGACCGTCGGGTCCCGGTGCTCTGGAAGGATTCAACTCCATGATGGTAATTCTTATATCCTCCACATCCCAGTTGAGATTCCAAGGTTCTTTGTTTTGCATTTCATTAGTTAGAGACGCATTTGGATAGGTGTTATACAAGGATGTAAAATGCTTTATCCATTCTTGAGCTTCGACTTCTTGGGTCATAGCGGTTACTTTAGAAGCAGGATTCAGCAGAGTCCAAAAGTTCCTTGAGTTTTTGTCTTTTAGAGCCGCTAAAATTGCTTCAGCGTCATTCTGTTTAGTTAGAGCTTTAATTGTTTTAATTGAATTAGAATATTTTTGTTTTTCTTTTTTTATTTTGGTCTCAAAGTCAGGTTCTTTCAATTTTTTTAATTGTCTAATTTGTTTTTGAAGCTTCTTTTTCTTCTGGGCAATTTCAAGATTTAATTGATGCTTATGACAGACAATAGGATGGTTTTTTTTATGTGATGGATGATGGTATTTCTCGAGAATCCAACTATAGTTAAGTTTTGCATGATCATGAAGTGTAGAATCTTTAAAAGTTGACAGTAACTCAGGTATTTGATGATTTTTAATACGAATTCTATTAAGAGCATTATTAATCTCGAGAGGTGGCAAAATTATTCGTGGATATTTTAATGTTGCTGAATCCCAAGTGATTCTTATTTGTTGGTGATCGCTGGAAGGTTGAGGAAGATTTTCAATCGAAGTTATTAGAGTTCTCAAACCTTCTGATGAAAAAATGTAATCAATAATAGAATTTGTGTTGTTACGGGACCATGTTGGAATCGGGATTCCTTTGTTGTCCACAGCAGGGTCGATTAATGTGATGTTACGGATCGATAATTCTTTTACCCATTTTTTTGCTCTCTCTGATAATGCATTTCTGTCCAGTTTTTGGCCTTGTTTGTCAAATAAGTGGAAATTGAAATCCCCTACAATTAAAAAGACCGTTCTATGGTTGAGTAAGACAATATTATCAATTTCGTCCAGTATGGATTCCAGGAATTTATGGTCGTTCATTGCTGACGGATTCCAGTATATGTTAAATATAGTGATATAGTTATTATCCTTACATTGATCTTGGTCTGTAAATAAAGTTGAAATAAGAATGGTCACAAACTGAGCCCAAGGATGGATGTTCTTTCTCATTATAATTTTCCAAAATGGATTGATTTTCACTAGGACCTCGTTGACCTTTTGTATTTATTTTAGTAGGACCATTATTTGCCAAGGATAGCGTTTCATCCAATTTGCCTTGGAGGCGAGTTCGTGGTTTGATGGGCTCCATTTGAAGGGTTATATCACTCGATGAGGAGGATAACAGTAGGATAGTGTCTTAGCCAGATATATTATTAGGAGCGAGTACTTACCGCACACAGCCGCACAGCCAACAACAGCCGCGCCCTTTACTCCACTGCGGGCTTCACGCCGCAAGGGCCGCTGCGTGCAGCTCTTATAGTTCTTCCTGTAGGTGTGGTCAAAGAAGGGTCACGTGACTCCAGTCACGTGACAGACCAGGAAGAAAAAGTGCTCACTTCAACTACTAACGGCTCCAGCCGTTAGACTAACACAAATCGGAGCAAGTCGCGGTTGCAGGTAAGGAGAGATCACAGCAGCCGCACAGCCAACAACAGCCGCGCCCTTTACTCCACTGCGGGCTTCACGCCGCAAGGGCCGTTGCGTGCAGCTCTTATAGTTCTTCCTGTAGGTGTGGTCAAAGAAGGGTCACGTGACTCCAGTCACGTGACAGACCAGGAAGAAAAAGTGCTCACTTCAACTACTAACGGCTCCAGCCGTTAGACTAACACAAATCGGAGCAAGTCGCGGTTGCAGGTAAGGAGAGATCACAGCAGCCGCACAGCCAACAACAGCCGCGCCCTTTACTCCACTGCGGGCTTCACATTCCATGTTATAGTCAGTCAGTCAAACAACTTTATTCGGCCTAAAAGGCCATCAAAGTGCATCTAAAAAACGATTCTAATACATGATTTCAAAAAACACACTAAAGAAAAAACTACAAAACCATACAGAAGACCAGACCCTCCATGAGTACCCTCAAACAGATCTTTTGGCCAATATTCAGGGACCATCCTTCCCTTCCCTCTGGTAGCTCCCATAGTGCCTCGGGCCCAGGGCATTCAAATTTGCCCCTGAAAGGGGACCAAAACCAGAGGGGGCTCCTGCGGGGCACAGAGGGGCAGGTATGGGGGGTGTACTGGCTGTGATGCCACTTTTCCCTGTCCGCCAGTGGCCATTGCATTTTTCCAATACGTCCCTTGCCAAATGGGCGTCTGCAAAAACCAGTTCAAGAATATCCATTTTGGCTGAAAAACTGGACAGTCTAGAGCACTCCAACAAAGAACCCCTGTACACAAACCCACACTCCCCCACAGCCCGCACCCAATGTATACATTTATTCTGCAGTGCGTCCCTTGGTTCTCTTGTGCCAGTCGAAAGTTTTGGGACACCATGAAGAAGGACTGTAGAACTACTACAGCCTTCAGATGTGTAATGCCCCGACCAAGGCCTTTCCTGACCAGGGGTTAGAGCACCAGCCTGCCACCCCACTGGGCGCATGTTTCCCTGGGCTCTCCCCACAGGGTTCTGCAAAGGTGTGGGCTGAGCCCCTGAGACTAGGTTGATCGTATCCCTCACTAAGGGTAGCAATGGTGGAAGACCTACCTCTGGTCGACTCCTCATAGATGGGAGAGTCTTGACCATGGAAGCCGGGGACGGGCAGGGGATCGGGCGATGAATCCCTTTGTCAGAGACAAGATTAGGCCCCCCTGTGCCAGCCCCTGCTGAACTCTTTCCTTCCCTACCCTTACCTTCCTCCCCCCTGGCCCCCCACACCCTTTAATCAAGACTAGTAAGAGGTTTTTAATCTCGGCCATTTCCGATAACAAGAGGTGACAGGGACAGCTTGGCAGAGTTGCAAATACTGGGGAAGGTGGGGCTGGTAGACAATGGTCTCCTTTTTGGGGGTGGTTTAGAAGCCCAAAGAGGGCTAAGGCGGAGGAAGGAGCAGGCCCCCGAAGGAACATCAGACGCGGGCTCACTCCCGGTTCTGGACGAGAGGCTGGACTTCTCTCCCCACGCAAGCCATCTGGCCCCAATGCCCCAGGATCCAAAGACATGGGCACCGAATAAGCGGGGGAGTGGACTTCAGCTTCCAGGAGAACCTGTGGCGACAGTGGGGCTGTGATATCATGGTTTAGGCCAAAAGATGGATGGAGAGGGGCCAGCATCAAAAACGGAGACAGAGGTGGAGCCAAATGAAGGGGCCAATGACACATGCCCTCCAGTCAGTTTCGAAATGCCCATTGTGATCCTCTCACAGCCATTAGCCAAAGTAGCCAGAAGTCCTGCTGTGGCCACACAATCAAGACCCCCTCCAGGGGTTATCAGGTTGACAGGGGTCCCAAGTTCATCCAGAAAGGGGCTTTCAGAAATGGTCGAAGGGAGGCGAAGTGAAACAGGTCCACAGGAGCTCCCAGAGGGCCATAGTGGGGGTCCCACCTGCGGGCTGGAGGAGCAGGGTAGCTTGAGTGTGTACTCCCAAGAGTCTCCCTCCTTGGCACAAGCAGTGGCTGAGGACGGTTGAACAGGTGCTCCATTCCCGCAAAAGCTCCTAGTACAAACTCCCTCCCTCTGCATGGCTCCCAGTCCTTTATTTGACGTACCTCCCCTCAGCCTTCTGCCCATGATAGGCTTCCAGTGTGTCAGTGGGCTGGGGTGCCTTGAAGACTCTATAAGAGGGAGGATTTGGAGAGGTAGAGGGAGGAGAAGGGGAGGAGATGGCTCTTCCTTCCGTCGCTCCAATGGCGACATCCCGGAGAAGGCCAACCATGATGCAGCCTGAGAAGAGAGAGGGTAGAGAGAGGGTTTAGGGCCTTGAAGATCAATTCAAAGTAGGGAAAGGGGGTCTCAACACACAAAGGTGGGACTGATGTGCTGCTCGGCTGCTACACCAGACCTTAAACACCTGTAGGAGTGTAGTTGAGTCCCAGCCCCAATGCTGAACGCTGTAGGCTTTTTGCCCTCCCCACAGTAGTTGCCTTAGCCTCACCTCAAAGTCCGGGTCACACCTCAAGGTCAAGGGGGCACACCCCCATGAGTCCGCAAACACCCCCGCAGGACGCCAACACCCCACGCGGCACCAAACGTAGAGGAGGGGGGTGTGGCCAAGATCACCATGGTATGGAGGCCCTCCTGGGCCAGTTCAGAAGGCTGGACCGGGACCCAACACCCTGTGCCCTTGTCCCGCGGGCTTCACCCTGGTGGGCTGGCGCGGCACCAAAAGTAGAGGAGGGGGGTGTGGCCAAGATCGCCATGGTATGGCGGCCCTCCTGGGCCAGTTCAGAAGGCTGGATTGGGACCCAACACCCCGTGCCCTTGTCCCGAGGGCTTCACCCTGGTGGGCTGACGCGGCACCAAAAGTAGAGGAGGGGGCGTGGCCAAGATTGCCACGGTTTGGAGGCCCTCCTGGGCCAGTTCAGAAGGCTGGAGCGGGACCCAACACCCCGTGGCCTTGTCCCATGGGCTTCACCCTGGCGGGCTGGCGCGGCATCAAAAGAAGAGGAGGGGGGCGTGGCCAAGATCACTGCAGTATGGAGGCCCTCCTGGGCCAGTTCAGAAGGCTGGAGCGGGACCCAACACCCTGCGCCCTTGTCCCGCAGGCTTCAACCTGGCGGGCTGACGCGGCACCAAAAGTAGAGGAGGGGGCAGGCCCAAGATCGCCATGGTATGGAGGCCCTCTTGGGCCAGTTCAGAAGGCTGGAGTGGGACACAACACCCTGCGCCCTTGTCCCGCGGGCTTCCATGTTATAATGTAAAGTGCCATGAATTATAATGACACTATTATATGCAATCTAATATTGATTTTTGCAGTCTACTTAGCAACTAACTAATGTATGTAAGAGTAGTGGCTAACTGGATACAGCCACTCCAACCCATGTTCATATCCAGTCAATAAGAGGTGAGGGTGGAGAGCCGTATCTGGATGGGCCACTCCTGCCCCTTTCCGGCAAAACTATCCTGTTATGAAACAAAACATTCCTTGTATAATTTTTATTTCAAGAATGCGGTTTGGTGGTATCCATCTCCTCTCTTCTATGGCTTTGAATAAACTTTGGCAAGTCTCTTGGATCTTGAAAGGTATACATATGGCCATTGAGCATAACTTTTAAAGACGCTAGATGAATGATCCCATATCTAGCATTAAGTTGCTGTAGCGCTGGTCTGAATGCCAATAGTTATTTCTTTCTTGCTGCCGTGGTGTTTGAAACATCCTGGGTTATGAAGATTTTGGTTCCTTTCCATAAGAGAGTCTTCTTCTGTTTAGCTTTATCCAATATGAGCATGACGTGAGTATAGTCTAGTGAAGCAAAGATCATAGTTCTCGGAGCATTGCGAGATGGATTTCTGGGACCTATCCGATGAGCTCTTTGATGTTGAACAGTGGAGGCTTGGTTAGTTCCAGTAGGGTGGTAAGCATATGGTAAAGAAACTGAATAGGGTTGTCATTTTCAATATTCTCGGGAAGACCAACAATACATATGTTGTTTCTCCTATTCCCATTTTCTGAATTTTCTGTCTGCTTTTGCAGAGAAAGAACTGTGTTTTCCAAAGATGCCACCCTTCCCGCTACATCCTCAGCATCGCTCACTCTTTTTTTCCACTTCATTTATTCTGGTTTCGAATGTGGACCACTTATCATCAAGCAGTCGTGGCTTCCATAAAGGGTTCAAGGGATTTTATTTCCATTAAGATACTTGCATAACTGGTCTTGCATATCTTTTGAGTGGGAGAATCACTTTTCTGTGTTTTGAGGGCATTATTTGTAGGTACCGATGCCATTTCTTTGGATTGCCCCTTCTTTGAGGTCATATTAAGACAGAATGCGCAATGCTGGACAAAAAGCAAGGCTTAACGTTGGTTACAGTACCTTCCTTCCAATAATCGGCTAGAATCTCAATAATGTGTTTTCATTGCTATTACATAGCGCTCTGTGCATTAATGTAGTGAAATAAAAGGCGTCCTTATCTCCAGTGCACTCATAAATGGATTATTTACCCTTTTGAATCTACAACAACTGCGTTATCCATTGTAAAACTTAGGCATCCCCAGCAATGGGTTAACATTGCCCTAGCAGAATTGTAATAATTGGCAGAGTAGCATGTTTCAATATGCACACACATATTGTTCTTCTAGTATCAAATTAAAATAGCCCCAGTAGCTGATATTCCTTTGGGGATCTCCCACACCTTTAATACATGCCAATATTATACACCGTTTTTAATTAGATTATCCATTTAGCTAATAATAATCCATAAATCTCTGTCAGCTTTATTTACAGATGAAAGCCACTTGAAAACATGTACCCTTCAGGCCGTCTTATCCTCATAGACAATGTTCAGGGTAAATGAGAAGGGAATATAAATTAATTTAGAGAATCATCCTTCTCAAATTCTTATGTATTTTAGTCAGAACATTTTCATAAAATGCTTTATCTTTGAATTGCGCATCTCACTGTATATGATAACCAGATGCTTTCACTTTATTCCATGTTCGCGTGCTATATTGCCTTTGTTTCGAAGCAAACATGCTTCCCTATATCGGCGGCACCTCTTCAACGCGTCGGCCGCACAGCTGACTGGATGTCACAGCCTCGCTTCCAATGTGACCTCGGTGACACACAGGCCACGCCTCTGGAGCTGCAAAGCAAATTTGTGTGATACGAAAAACACTGAAATGCGCCCATACAGCCTCCAAAACACTGCCGGCAGCATTATAAAGTACTACAAATTATACTGCATTAACGGACATGGAAAGGTTTAAATTATATGCCGAGACAGGAGCTCAGATTTAAGATGCCATCCGTTACGGCGCTTGGCCACGCCCCCAATAGGATTACTACTCTTAACATCAGATGGATCTGTTAATGTTTCCTTACTCTTCGATGGGTTCAGTGTAGACATTGAGTTTTAAAAAAGTCTTTTTAGACTTCGGGATTCCAAAATGTTCCGAATCTTGGTACCTATAATTGCTGCTTCTTATTCTTGTTCCCAGTGACCCTTTGAACACGCATAGGCACCCTTTAAAACATCGTTTGATGGTCTTCAAGACTCTCCAACTGAGAGTCAATTTTCATTCAGCCTGAATATGCCAAAATGTACTCCCAGAACTATAACACTCCAGAGGGTGTTAGGGGAAGCTTAGGGTCCTTTGGGTTACAGGGACGAGATTTGTTGTGAAAAATATTGAAGACGTAACATTAAAGGAGTGTGGGTTGTAGGAAGTGTGAGGAAAGGAATATGTGGTGATGTGGATGGATATGTGGTTATGAAGAGGAACTAGAAAAGTGCTTCTTGTAATGTTACTTAATGTAGAACATGATATTCTGCAGTCAGACCTCATTAGTTTAACACATCATGTGCAGCAATCTGCTTGTGACATGCAAGTCACAGGTTTGAATCTGGGTTGGAATAACGCAGACTTTCATCCTTCAGAAGATGATAAAATAAATAAGTGGGTAATTGTGAGTTTTCTTGGCAGCCCTGCGTCTCTGAAGATCAAGTGCAGGGACTATTGCATGACCAACACGCCTGTGTCAATTTTAAATTTATCAGCAGTGGTAAAAATGGACACAACTGCAGTATGCATTTTAAACCTTGGATTACCAATGTCAGGCAAGTCGTTTTGAAAGGCCTATACAATGAGGATTGATTCAGTCACGTATTTGAACATGCACAAAGCAAAACTTGCTCTCTCAGTATTAATGGGATTGTTAGCACATTCAAAGTAGAGTATAGAGCAATCATGTATGTCTAAAAAGGCCTGTCTGTCTGGTGCAGAGTCAGCCACATCACACCTAAGCACCTATGATGCAGCCCTCCTGAGGTTGGTGTCATTGCAGTAGGCAATGTTACAATGGAATAGCAAGAAATGTGTTCCTAACATTTTGTCATATAAAAAGTGAATATAACATTATTAATAGCCATGTTCACTTTGTGTAATAACCACACATATCTTTGGAAGAAAAAATATTTTTGACACCTAAATTCAAGCTTGTGTATACTAAATCTATAATTAGGAGACCACATTATGTTATGAGAATTTATACCGTGTATCACTGCCATTTGCATATTATCTACCTTTCACTATCCGCTCCATCCCTCCTCCTTCCGCTCCTCCTTGAAATCACTCCTTCTTCATTCCCCTCCCTGACACCTTCCCCCTTCACCTTTTTCTCTCTCCTTCTAGTACCCTCTTCCTTGTTCTCTTATCTTTCCCTGTCTCTCCTAAAATCTCCTTTCTTCCTACTACCCATTTTACTCCCTACTCTCTCTCCCTCTTCTCCTTCCCCTCCCCCTCCTTTCCATTTCCTTCTCATATGCAAATTGTTCCACATGCTGTTTTTCTGGTTTGATTCATTTATACTGTTATTGCTTCTATTGTTCCATGTTTGATGTTTTCTAGTTGTTAAACTGTAAATCGCTTAGATTAAAGCGCTATGTAAACAATAAATACAAATACAAATCTAGGTGCTCTGGCAGATCTGGAAGAGAGTGGGTGAGTGGGGTTAGTTGGGTGGAGAGTGAAAGGCAAGATTACAGTGCTTTGTGTTAGGGTGCAGATCTGAAGTACCCTGAGCTCTGTGTGCTTTCTAGCTTTCTAGGTGTAAAGTGTATGAGACATCACTGGCTTTGTGTCCAGAAGGGCAGCCTCATGTTTATAGTATGGGCTTATAATGGCCAGGGGATAAGTGTGTTGCTTGTAGTTAGAGGTGTGAGTTTGTGATAGTCATTGTTTAGGGAGAGTTTTTTCCAGTATGCTATGTGCAAGTGGCTGGTTTGCGATTGTGTGTGTTGAGTAAGTTGAAGAGAAATGGAGGGTAAGTCCAAAGATCGGTGCTGTTCATAAGGTTTCTCTAGTGCTTTCAAATTATTTGTCTTGGTGTTGGTTGTGTTATTGTAAGTGGTTTTCGGCTTTAGTAGTTTATGCGTGAAATGTCCTGTGTTGAGGTGTAGGTATTCTGGAAGACAGGGAAGGCGTTCTCATTTGGATTTGCCAGTGAATTGATGTGATGCATTCTAGTCATTGTAGGTTCCTGAGTGCTGTGTTGTTTTCTAAGCTGGTATGGTTTCTGCTCATTAAATTCAAACTATTGAGGAGTGTTGTTTCTGCTTCTCAATGGGTGTAGGTTAAACTTCCTGTCTCTTAAGAAGTCAAAAGAAAGGTTTTTAGACTTTTTATGAACTTCAGATGGTCCTGTAGGGTGCACATTTCCCTTGGTAGTGAATTCCACCATATTGGAAAAGGCTGAGCCTCCATGTCCTTCTCCGCAAAATCTTCTGGTGTTTAACAGTTTGCTGTTACTCGATCTTAGGTCTATCATTGGTTGGTAGTATGAGGTTTTGTTTTGGGGAAATTCTGCTCCTTGATCCTGAACTGCTGTGTGTGTGATGCAGAGGGCCTTGAAACTGATTCTTGGTTTATCAATAGCCAGTGAACTGCTCTGAGAACCAGTGTTATTATTCACTACTGTTGAGTCTGAATAGTAATCTAGCTGTTGTGTTTTGGAACAGTTGATGTTTTTTGTGAGGTAGTCCAGCATATCTGGGTAAATTCTGTTTGCAATGTTGATTCTTGAAATAATCAGGGAGATGACAATTGTGTTGATCATTTTAGATGGTTTAGGGCAGCCACCCATTTCCAAAAGCCCTGGTATAGGTGTTTCAGGTGTGGCATGTGGTAAGATTATCATTATTTCGGTTTTGTCTGGGATGAGTTTTTGGTAGTTTGCCATCATTAATTCGCTTAATTGCGTAAGGTAATTGCTGAGGGTGGTCCTGGAGTTTCCATTGTATGTCATTTTGTATATTATTTGTATGTCATCCGCATAGTTGTAACAGGGGAGCTCCTACGAATTTGTGATCTTCATCAAAGGGGTCATATAGATGCTAAAAAGGACCCCCGAGAGACTTGATCCCTGGGGAACACCACAGGTAAAGGGTCATGGGTTTGAACTGAAAGGGGGAGCAAGGTGCTTTCTGTTCTGTCCATTAGGAAAGATCTCATCCATTTTAGAGTTATGGAGTCCACTTTATTCAAGCCGTCCAACTAATGTACTTTGGTTAACAGTGTCAAAGGCAGCCCAGATGTCAAGGATTACTGGTGCCAAGGTGATGTTATTCTCTGTGATTTTGAGATTGTCCCAAATGGAAACGAATCATGATTCAATTCCCCTCAAATGTCTAAATCCATCTTGTGACTGATCTAGTAAGTTATTAAGCTATATAATAATAATAATAATAATAATAATAATAATAATAATAATAATAATAATAATTTAGCATTTATATAGCACTGCAAACCCACAAGCTTCTGAGCGCTGCTTATTACCCACAGTGTGTGGTGCTCATTTATTGACCTCGGAAGGTGAAAGGCTGAGTTTGGCCCAAACATATGTCAAAGCGAGCACTCTACTCTCTGTGCTATAGGACCAGCTATATGCTCCAAGATTTTGCTATATTCCTAGATCTCTAGAATTTTGGCTGGGGTAACGTATTTTTGAGATAGAACGAATGTTCGAGGAGTCTTCTGGTACTCAGCATTTGTTTTAGAAGAGGATTGACGTAGGCAGGCTTGAACGCTTTTAGTGTCATTTCTGTTTTAAGAGACAAATTATATACACAGGTTTTTTAAGCATTGAACACATTTGTGTTCCTCACATATATTTTCTTTCAAACATCAAAAACAAGGCATTTATTAGAAACAATGAATGCTTCAGCCAAAAACAGTACTAAACAGAGGTTACCTACGGTGAGCACAAGCCTGGTCCACGTCCATATATACGTTCTTAATTAACAGCAAATGTACAAACTGACCTACATGTTTGACCACCAGTGCAACAGTTAGTTATTCATACAGCACAGTCTTCTTTGGGGTTAATTAAAAACATATTTGAAAGCCACCGAAAATAAAATATTTAATATTAACAGATACGTCAAAATGTTATAACAGAGACATCTCATGGCTGCAAAGCTTTTACTACATAAAGGCTAGTAGGGCCGGGTCAGAGTTAAGTCGCTTACATGAGTATTATTATAACTGGTTATATTACAACACAAAGAGGGTTTCTGGCAACCAAGCATCTCGAAAAAGACTGGTCAGGCAGGAGCACATTCAGTGAAATGCCAAGCATTTATAACGCAGCAAGTCATTAATTCCATGTTGATTTCATGAGTACTGTTGATGATGGTGAAACACAGGCCCTGATTCATGGAATTATTTGCATGTAAAACAGGGATTTGCATGCCATTCTGCAGGCAAATCCCTGTTTGACAAATGGGGATTTGCGGGCAAAATGGGACGCAAATCCCTGTTTTACACGCAATAATTACATGAACCAGGTCCACAGTCTCTCCGATTTTTAATTTAGACAAGGTTACTACAAGTGATTATTTTTACCAAGTTGAGATACTTGATGGCTCAACAATTCTTTTCATTGAGGGGATTTAAATTTTAAATGAGGGACATCACAAAGGGCAGGGGAGCTTGCTGCGTTATGGCATGGTGGCTGCACAGTCATGGAGTTCTGAGACAGATTAACGAATCCTTAAAGTATTTCAGTGGGAGTCCCCTTTGTGAGACGAAGATTGTGTGCCTTTCGGATCCATGTTTCCCGGGTTGTGCGGTTGAGGCCTGGGGTTTCACAATACACATTCTTCTGACATGACTTGGGATCTGGCCCTACATGCAGACTGCACGCCCGAGGCTGCACTACTTCTTCGGCTGCACAGCTGTGAGGATTAGCCACTGTTCTAACTTGGGCCTCCATCAGATGTGTCCTGGTCTGGGCTGTGGGACCTGGCTTCTGCAGCTATCCTCACCAGAGGGACCCTTTCTCCTACAGGGGACCAGGATATGTCATACTTGCCACTGCTCGGCTGGTGATTTGGGGCCTTGGGCCTGGCTGAGCGAACCGAAATGTGCAGGCAAGAGAGGCAAATGTGTATTGTCATCTGCCGAGTGCAGGAAGCACCCCTTGTATGTAAGGGATTTCTCTGATGGATGTACTTCCCTGATTAGAGTGATGGATATTGTTACATAGTGCCTACTGTGAAAAGTGCATCATTTTTTAGAAGTATTGCCTAACGGACTGTGATCTTTGAACTGTGCTACTTGTGTTCTCCAGCTCAATCTGTTAAATGTGTAGCCTTGCATATCTTCTGTTTGCATTGGTTGGGCGGCAAACCTATCTTTCAGCGAATTATCAAGGCATGAATTGTCAGGTGCCAATTAATCTACTGTGACTTGCTTGACTCTTTGGCCATTGGGGTGTACTGGATGGTATACTGTCCCTATGTGCAATTTGCTGAAGTGTTTTGTAGAGGAGGAGCCAAAAGCCTCTACCAGAAGTCAACCCCTAAGCTACCTATATGTTGGGAACCAGAAATAGTGACATACAAGACACCTGTAATGGTGCCAATAACACGAGCAGCCTTTGAAGCAAAGTATCCATTGGGAAAACCTTTCTTTATTTATCCACGAGGAGCTGATAGTCTCTTAGGGAAGATCCCTGAAGAACGAGAGAAGATGAACGGAAGAGCAGAGTGGTGACATCACATGACGTAAAGTGAAACACGAAAAGAGATGACAGAAGAGAAAGTAAAGAGAACATATAGAATCCTCTGACAAAGTAAAGAAGTGGGTGACCGTTTACGTGCAAAATGAAGATTACACGTGTGAAGAGCATGGAAGAAAATGCAAACCATTTTATAATTGAACAGATGCTGGAAAGGCAAGTAAACTAAGTAATCATAAATGCTGGCTATACGTAGTGAATAGATTGCAGCGATGTGCCAAGGTATATATGTGCATAGGAAATCTGGATGTTCCACATCATGTGTTAGCAAGCAGAGACCCCATGAGCAGAAAAGCTGAAAGTGTGGCACAGTTGCTAAAATTAGCTGACGAGCAAGAAAGAATTAAAGATGGCTTGGTTGGGCCAGTGTAAAAAGGTCCGTGCAGCCGAGAACTGGTTGTCTAGCTTCAATACACACAATGAATGCAAGAGGCGGGCCAAGCCCTGCCAAGGTACAGCAAAAGGACAATGAGTGCCAAGTTTTATTTGTTTTAAAACTATTAAATACCAAGAAGAAGCTCGAAACGTGGTCTCCAGTCATTTGATCTAGATGGAAATAGACTTGGGCGGACGATGCTTAGGCGAGAAGATGAGAGCAGGCTCAAACTCCCTTTTTATTTCCAGGAGTTGTGCAGTTTGACAAACCATGTTCAAAGGCTAATTGAATGACAGAAAGTGTGAGTGATGATAGATGTTGGGCTAACTGGGTGGGGAGGCATGGTCAAGCTCAACCCACCAACACCTAGGGTACCAGCTTGCGTGCTGCTAGCAAGTGGAATATTCCAGAAGGGTACAAGCGTGCCAACCAATTATAGAGGGCCACGTATCAAAGAGCCCTATAGTTTGCGAACCAATAAATCGTCGTGTATTTTATGACGATGAAGATGAATTGCACTAGAGGAGGGCTTAGTTGCCCACCTGACAATAGAGACACAATCACACCTCAATACCCCATAGAAAGTATGTGTAGATGTCTCCAGTTAGCCAACTACAATCCAGTATAAGTTTTACAGTTTGCCACATAGTGTGACGTCAGTGATGACAAGTTTTACTATAAAAGCTTGCTTTTTATGTTAACCGTTGAGAGACCTTGCAAGTTGTACTCCCTGTTTTAGTTTTAGATAATTGTTAATAAAACAGTGTACCTTTTGCCAACTTTCTGAGTCTATCTTTTTATTGATGTTTGAGCAACTTCTGCATCCTCATCCTTCCCATAAGAGCGCCACTTGTCTTATAGGGCCCTTTACGGGTTCAGTTTGCTCTGCCTCGTTATCCAGTCTGGGACCTTCTGAGCCTGGTGGTGCCATGACCAGAAGTAAATGGAAGAAATAGAGCAGCCTTGAATTATTTGCCACTACAGCTGCTCAGTCATCTAAGGCTGCATCTCTTGAACATCAAGGTTCATCGGCGCTGACCATGACTGAGGCTAATTCACTCTTAGAAATGCAGTAGTTGATCCTTGGGGTTTGCATATGTTACATTTAAGCTAGATGACCTGCCTTCTAATATTAATTCCCTCAGATCAGAGATTGAGAAAGAAGATGACTGAATCACTGACATGCAGTTGCAAATAAGCCATATGGAGGATGATGTTGCCCGTTAGTAGACTACTGTTAGCAACATGAGCAAGGAAGTAAAGGTAGCCAGGTGAAGTGCAAAGATTTGGAGTTGAGGACACATCACAATAATATCAGGATTGTTGGGGGTCGATGAAAATGCTTCACAGAGCAAGATAGAATTATTTGTGGAAGATTTTCGCAAGAAATTATTGATGACTTTGATCTGTCTCCATACTTTACTCTAGAGCAGGCTAATTGGTTTCTTGCTCTCAAGCCTACACAGGGCGTACCTCCTCAGCCCACAATTGCTCATATAATGAACTACACGGGCCAAGACATGCTAATGAGATGAGCCAAGGAAAAATATGATTTGACTTATAGATCCAGAAATAGCTTCCTGTATCTGGTTTCTCTCGGCAGCTCTGCCAGCAGAATAGAACACATTTTGGGAGTCAAGAAGTGGCTCTGGGACAGATAAATCCCTCATGTAATTGTTTCCTTCCAGGCAGCACCTGCATTCTGAGAGTAAAACCTACTTTTGCACTGTCCTGGGGAAGGTTGGTTGCTTTTTTGAGGAAAGTGTACCACTGCAGGCTCTTTCGGGGCCCCTGCTGGCTACTTCAGAAGTGCAGGGAAGTGAGGATGATTTGGTGGATGATTTAGGTACATGAAACATACGGTTGGTGGTAGTACAATTACTCTGTAGTTTTCCACTATTTGCTGAATTTTATTTGCACTGAAACTTCACTTGTCCTTATCCTTGATAAAATGTTGGTTTGAGGGTCTCATTTAGTGCCCCCACAGTAGCGAATTGACCCTGCAGCCATGTTTTTTAAATCTTTTTGGGGAGTTTTTGATGGAGTTTTTTGAGACTACAGTGAATGGGGCGGCAATTAGGATGGTTTTGTCATATCTTAAAATCTACCAGACATTGATGGCAAAAGACACTGCGGCATGAACTATGCATATTCTGGAGACTGGTTCCAAGAGCTAGGAATGCCTGTGGGGTTGATGCCAAGGATGGTCCTACCAACATGGTGAGCTGGAACATGCAGACGGTGGTTAATTTGATTAAAGTTCGGAGAGTTCTCTCCTTTATGAAGCATCATGGTGTGAACATTATCATTGTACAGGAGACTCATGCGCTGGCCTCCATGGGGAAGTCATTTGCTAGGAAGTGGGGGTCTAACAGGTATTATACTAATTATTAGACCAGGTCTTGTGGAGTTCATATATTAGTGCATAAGCCATTGCAATTTAGATGCAGTTCTTCTAATTTAGACACTCAAGGACATTATGTGATACAACAAGGGACAGAAGTGGTGTTGGTGAAAGAATATTTCCCCACAATATTGATGATCCAGAATTGTATGCTTACATTCTGGCTCTGTGTGTCAAAATATCTGCAGTCCCTTTTATATGGGGAGGGGACATGAATACTGGTGCTGAATAGTCATCTATTACGTGTGCTTCTCACTTGCATTGATTGTGAGTGCTTAAATTAGGTGTGTCTCATCCTATCTTTGTTTTTTCTGCCAGTTAAAAACCTACTTACTCCCTTGCTCTATGTCTTGTTTCTGTCCCATGCTCCCTTGCACCCCCCTTCACCTTAGTGCCCACTGTCTCTTCCCAACCCGTTGTGTTTCCTTCTTCGCTTGCGCTCTCCTGTTGACTCCCTCCCATGTGCCGCAGCTGCCCAGCCTGGTTAAGCACATCATGTTCCCTCAATGGTGCTCTCTATCCCTCCTATCTTCTCCAACTGTTTCTCTATCTCATACCCTTCACCCCTCAACAAGTCCGGCAGGGAGAAATTTAAGAAGGACACACTTGGCTCCAACTCAGGCCTTACTAACGCTGACACCTACGTCAGTGCTTTCGCCAGAGAGACTCTCACTGACATCCTTTTCATTGTTCCTTCCCTCGACCTTTGGACTCTTCATATAGTTGATCTTCTCTCTCCCTACTCCTCCTCACACAACAATGGTGGCACCCACTGAGAGGTCCTCCTTGCCTCCTCCTCAGCCTCCAAAGTCATCATTAATGTCTATCAAAATGGTACTGTCTTGGTACAAGGGGCTCACCTTCCTCATCAATGGCTCCCTTGCCAACTACACATATGACCTCCCTGGCTTCTGTGCCTGCTAGGTACACCTTGGCTTCCTTGCCTCCACCTGGCCGCACCGCCCATTTGACTATGGCTCCTTTTAAGGCCTCTACCACCCTGGCTCGCTTGCCTACACACTCAGCACTAATATCACTGTCAGCCTCTCCCACGCTGGTGACCTTGCCACCCACTAGCAACGCACCTAAGGCACCCTTGCCCTCTGTGGACCCACCTTCACTGGCTCCCTTGCCATCTACTACTGTCCAAGCTCCCTTGCCTCGACTCCCTACGGCCCCTCTGCCTTCTCTCAACCCTATTTCTTTGGCACACACGCCGCTTATGGTCGGGACCTTTGTCCCCTGTACCCCCCATAAGCCCTTAAAGAATAACAATCTTCTCCACGTTGCCACTCTTAATTCTCGATCCACAGTCAAGCACTCCTCTGACATCTGTCACCTACTTGAACACCTGGACCTTGATGTTCTTGCTCCCACTGATACCTGGTTTAAGGATAGCTCTGTCATGAGTGTTGACACACTTCTCTCTGGAGGCTACAAGATCCTCTCTGAGCCCAGGCTTAACAGGCAAGGGGGATGGGGGGGGGGGTAGGTTGCCCTGATATTTTCAGAGTGTATGCCTGCTTCTACCATTTCCATTCAGGTCTATGCCTCCTTCGAATGCCTGGTCTGCAGGCTCTCTCTCTCTCTCCTGTCTTACTCTGGCCATCTTCTATCAGCCACCGGGCCAGTCCACCCTCTTCCTCTCAGAATGGGCTGGCCTGGCATCTTCCCTCCTTTCCTCTGCCTCCCAACTCATCTTACTGGGGGATCTAAATATCCATCTTGACTCTCCTGACTCTTCAGGAGCTTTCCGCAACCTAGGCGACTTGCGCTCTCTCACCATTCTACCTTCTGGTCCGTCACACAACACTAGCCACACCTTGGATGCTCTCTTCCCCACAGACATCCCTCTCTCTATCCCTCTCACTACCTCACTATCATGGACTGATCACTCTCTTCTCTGCTCTCACCTGAAGCTCTCCTCCCCTTTATCACTGGCACACCCTGCACCGCCTCCCACCTTTCCAGTTCATGAAAAAAGTATCAGTGGTTGCCTTTGCCTTCACCTACTCCCCTCCTCCCACTCTTGTGGCAGACTCCCACCCTGACACAGCCCCCTCTAACTTACACCTTTCCATCTCCAATACCCTTGACATCCTTGCCCCTGTCATGAGGGTCAGACTGAAGCCTCCCAAAAAGTGCAACTCTTGGTACGACTCTGATCTGACTGACCTTAAACGCAAGTGTAGAGCGGAAAGGAAATGTGGCTCTTCAGGTGCGCCCTCTGACAAACTGGCCTGCCTCCTTCTGCAAAAGCAATATAGACTCTGCATCCGGTGCAAGGAAAGAGTCCATATTCAAGCCCACATCTCTGAAGCATCCAACATCTGTAAGGAGCTGGCCAACCCTACTGCAACCTCATCCTCTATTGCACCCGCCCATGCCCTTTGTGAGGTCCTTGCAGCACACTTCACAGCCAAAACACAGGACATCCTGTTCTCTCCCTCCTCCACACCCACTCATGCAACATCATCTCCTGGGCCCCCCTCAGCTGCCCCCACCACGCCCCCCTCTTCTCTTCTCCCTCTCCCCTGTTATACCTGAGGAAGTGTCTAGACAAGTCTGGTCTATGAAAGATTCTTCCAAACAGGTGGACTCATGCTCCTCCAAAACCATCAAGGACAACATTAAATCTCCAGCTCGAGCCTTGGCAGACCTCTGCAACCTCTCCTTCACCAATGGAGCTTTCCCCACTTCCCTCAAGCCTTCTCTTGTGCACCCTCTACTCAAAAAACCCTCTGCCAACCCCTATATTCCAGCTAACTATCTACCAATCTCCATCACTCTTTTCCTGGACAAACTCCTGGAGAAGTTGGCTATCTCTCAGTTTACCCTCCACACTGACTCTGTTGGTTGCCTCCATGACCATCAATCTGGCTTTAGGGCATCTAGAGGCATGGAAACTGATCTTCTGAACACCTGTGAAGACCTGCTCTCAAACCTTGTTGTCTCCAACTCTCCCTCTGTCGTCTTCTCCTTTACCTCTCCTCTGCATTTGATACAGTAATCCACAACATCCTGATCACCCATCTCAGTGATACGCTGGGCATCACAGATCAGGCCCTGTCGTGGCTTACGTCCTTTCTCTCCTGGCGTCCCCCAGGGATCTAATCCTTTGTCCAGGTTCTTCAATGTCTGTATGGCCCTTTTGGCCCACAAGAGCTCTTCCTTCACCTCCAACTTTCAGTGTTATGCGGATGACACACAGCTCTCTTTCAAGCTACCCTCTGCCTCTTCCTCCTCCTCGCTCATTCCTGACTGTCCGCAATTCAGTCCTGGTGTGCTGCAAACGATCTTTGCCCTAATGCCAGCAAGACAGAGATCATCCTTATTGGGACCCCTGCTCCCACTTTCCCACTTTCACTCTG
This sequence comes from Ambystoma mexicanum, assembly GCF_040938575.1. Taxonomy (NCBI): domain Eukaryota; kingdom Metazoa; phylum Chordata; class Amphibia; order Caudata; family Ambystomatidae; genus Ambystoma; species Ambystoma mexicanum. The sequence goes on from NC_090937.1 coordinate 438,186,045, forward strand.
GCTGGCTTCCCTTGGTCCTGCGCCCCACCCACCAGTGAGGCAAAAGATCTGGGGGTCATCTTTGACTCTACTCTTTCCTTCTCTTCTCACATCTCGGACACATCCAAAAAGTCTCATTACCAGTTGCACCTCCTCAGAGGTATTCTTCCTTTTTCTCACCTTCTGTAACGCTCACCTGGCTCCCACGGAGGCGCTGACCTGGCTGGATTGCTGTGACCTCTTCAAGCGTGATGCGCAGGATTCGAAACACCGACTGAACTGGATCCCCAAATCTGGCTTGTCTGGCCCGTAGAAAAATCTTTCTGTAGGTGGAGAAAGGGGATTAACTGACTGCAGAGTATTGTGATTGCTTCCCACCTCCCCTTTGCTCTTCTCTGACCACCTCCGAAATCCCCAATCAAGGCTCACCTTAATGTTTGAATGGATGAGCTCTCCATCCTGCTTCTGGTGCAGGGGCGCGTATTTGACCAGTTACTTCACTCGTTTCGGAAGGCGAAATGCCGTAAGTATGCAGTTTAAAAAGTTCCAGAGTAGAGTCTTCTCTTTGTTTGCTTTTCTTAACCTGCGATCTGTCCTTATTTTCAGGTGCAGAGTGGAAGTGATGCTTCGAGGGATATTGCCGAAGATAAACTCAGGTGAATTTGTGATAAAATGATCCCTTTAAATGTCTTTGAATCCCTCTAGTAATGTCTTTCTTTTTTCCCCTTAGGGGCCGGGGTGCGGTACCAGGCCAAGAAGTGGCGCCGACCCGAAATGAGGAGTGGTTCCGTCAAATATGGCCAGGCTTGTGACGGAAAATCAGGCTTTCCTTATTTGTTCCTCCTGCTCACCTTTTGTCTCTTCTTCTCCCCTGCAGGTGCAGAGATGTGGCGGAATGCCCAGAAGGTCGCGGTGGATAGTGAAGAGCCCACGAGGCAGGTGAGTGATGCGCGGCGCTGCTACAAGTAGCACAATGCTTTTAAAGAATGTCTATCTTCAGGATCGCTGGCGTGATGATTCCGGAGACAGGTAAGAAATTAGATGAAGTTCTTGGTTTTCACCTTTTCTCTTCCCTTCCTTCCTTTCAGGTATCCCAAGATCGAGGCGGGCGTGGCTGGAGGCAAGATGCAGGAGCAGGCACGGTGAGCGTTCAGCTGCTAGATGCAGAGCAACGCGAAGCATGTGTGGCAGTCCGGGCGTGGTTTAAATGGCCTTGGAAGAAGTTCCAGGTAAGTATTCTTCCACGGTCCCCACCCAAGTAAAATAGTTCCTTTGAGAAAATAGTCCCTCCTAAGCCTCACTTGGCTTGAGGCTTCATGCAGCATGGTCTGCGTCAGGTAAGTGCACCAAACACCCTCTTTTATGAGCCTGGCGCCTATGGTGCCAGGACTGATGTCCAACATGAGCCTGGCGCCAAAGGCGCCAGGACAAAGTCCAAAGAGCCCCTATTAGGGGCCGCTGGGCTTTTACCCGAGGGCATGATGCCTGCTCCCGGGGGTGCTGGGCCTGTCCTGGTGCTCTGGGGGTAGGCATCATGACACCTTCGCCCAGAGGCTCACTGTCTCCAGAGCCCTGGTTCTCTCTAGACTGGACTACTGTAACTCAAGCCCAAGGACTGCACCTCTCCAGTAGCTCCCTGTGGCTGCAACAATGAAGTTCAAGTCCCTCTGCACAGTCCACAAGGCTTTTGGGGCCAGGGCCCTTACTATCTACAACACTCTCTTCCCAAATGCTCTCCTTCTAGAGCCCTCTGTTCAACCTCTTGCAACTCTCTGTGGGTGAGCCATTTCTCCAAACAGAGATTTGTGGGTAGATTCCTATCCTCTGCAGGTGCCTCCCTCTGGAACAGCCTACCTTCCTCTCTCCGTCTTGAGCCGGACCGAGCCAAGTTCCGGAAACTCCTCAAGACCTACCTTTTCTCATCCTCTTTCTCTCTCCCTCTCACCTGCTAATCTCCTTTCTCTTCGCTTCTTTCCCTTCTTCCTTCCTTTCCCAACCTGCACAGCTAGCTGACTGGTCACCTGGTGCGCCTCCAGAGTCGCACAGGTCCCAGACTCCCCCGTTAGTCCTGCACTTGCCTCCAGGCCTCCTCACTCTGCTTGGCACTACTGCTTTATGCTCCATAAGGGTGACAACCACTATGTACTTAACCCAGGCCCCTGTTGGAGTGGGCGCACTTGTTCCATTCCCCCTCCCTCGCACTTCCTGTGCTTGTGACCTGCACAACCATGACCTTAATGTTCTAGGCCTTACAAGTCTGTCTGTCCAGTCCTCCCTCTGTTCTCTCCTGCCTAGCCTGGTCTTGGTTGAAATTCTCACTCCTTCCTCTATTCCCACCCTTTTTTCTCCTTTTTATCAAGCACTTACAAGTAGATATGCCACTGGCATAGTATGCTAGCTTTGTTGTTAGATCATTCGGAATCTTCCAGGCCTAAGAATAACTACAGTATTCCCTTGTTCCCTTCCTGCCTTGAAGCACTTTGAAGCACTTCCCTTGTGTATAAGCGCTTTACAAATAAACAATTACAATAACAATCTACAATCCCCATATTGCACTTGCGTGTGACCGCCGTTCAATGGGAGGGGATGGTGGGCTATGGCCTGCTTGATGTGTGGCGGGAGTTACACATTAGTAATAGAGAGAAAACATTTTATTGATCAGTGCACACTATGATGTATCACATTGCCCTATGGTTGGTCTCTTATCTGTTGCTTGTGATGTATTGCCAGCATACACTTTCTGACAACTCACCAGTTGTTCTTACAATGTGCTTGGCTTTTTCAGGTCCACTGCTTCTCTCTCAGTTCTCAAGCGAAGCGGCAGGAAGTTGGGTGAGCCTGTTTGGAAAAGATATTGGTGGCTATTGACTCAGGTCCCAGTGTCAGATGGGTTAGCCCCTGAACTGTACAAGACTTGTATGCCTTTACATTTGAAACTAATCTTTATGGCCGAACGTAGCAATCTCCCAAGTCTCATCCAGGCTCCTCGAGACAATGCGAATGTCCGTTATGGTACAAGTATTAAATGGGCTTTGTTTATTCTGGCCACAGCCTCAGCTTTCACATCCCAACAAACACAGCAGCCTAAGGCTTGACTATACAAGGGGAATACTCCCAGAGCTTCTAGTCAGGGGTCGACTATGATGGTTTACGTACCAGTGGACACTCTTATTTCAAGACCAGTAGGTGCTTAAAGTAGACACACGTTCTAGGTTATGCGCTTATCTATTCAATTAGTCCAACACACAACTATTAATGGTTTTTTCAAAAAATGATTTTTGTTGCAACGTATTTATTGCTTGACTGTTCACTACTGATGACACGTTTTTCGACCTGTGGTCGTTTTGAAAGCATTACTATATACAGTCAATCAGCATAATTCAGTTCAAGAAAATGAAAATATAAAACAATTGAGCATACATTGTCATTACTATTCCATATCCCAGTTTTGTTAATTCACAGATGTTCAGATGAAGTTGAGAAATTGAAGCAATTCAGTAAAATAATAAAGGAGAAAGTATAAAGCTCCATTAGTTATCTGTTGTTTCTGCTCTGGTATCTAATATGAGATTGATATTAATTAATTGGATTCATTAGCATGTTAAATCGTAGCTCAATATTGTAATATATTTATAGGTATAAGATATTATTCTTAAAGACTTGACAAAATTCATTTTTTTGAAATTCTAATTCACCAAATAGTTGAATTAAAGAAAAGTGGCTCACCCACACCTGTGTGATCTTTTGTTAATAAACAACAATTGATGCTCAATAAAATTATCTCCTATCTATAATATAACACAATGTATACATTTGTACTTCAAATCAAAGTAATTAGTTATGATGACGAGATGTTCAAGCTCGTGTAATTTGATATATCCCGCACCTCCTTTGCAAAACCATAACCCGGGTGTCTTAGTATAGGGTTAAGATTTCTTGTCAACTCACCATGTAAATCATGCTCATCTATTGTCCTAAGAGAGGACTTGTGTGTGATCAATTGGTTAATATTGTTGCACAAATTGATAATCATTCATATTAGATTTGATATATTACAGAAGGTTTATTCTGACCCCTGATTCAAACTGCAATGCAGTTTTTTCAAATATCTCGATGCATCTCATTAGAAAATTCTAGATGTCTGGATAATTTATATCAGTGTCTGTGTGCAAACATAACATTAAACCAAATTAGTACAATAGTTATGTTCATGCAGTCTTACTAATTAGGTTATGTTAACTTTTAATCTTAGTACCTAGAAACTGGTGCATTCCTTACTTAAATATTAACTTAAATTCCCCAGATAAGGAGTGTTTTCCTGTTCAGGTTATGGCGTTTCACATGGCAAGCTCCCGCAATCGCCATTTTGAAAGCCCTTTTTATATGCGGGAAGCTAATACATGACATCATGACGCACATGACGTCTATGCTTCAGAGTCTTTCTTCAATTCCAGTTTAAATAATATAGAAATTGATATTTAAAGGCACTGAATATATGTGCACTTTTACTCTATCATTCCAGATGATTTGTATTTGATTGTTCTTTACCAATATTTTAATTAACACGGTCGCTATTTAGAAAATCATTATTTGTAAAAAGTGAATGTCCATATTCATCGTACAATAACTCTGTACGTGTGTGCATCAGAATCCTTTAAATTCCAAACCACTATATGAATAAATTGGGAGCATGTAGCGTTCACCCTCATTTGCTATAATTATTATGTGAATATATAATGCACATACTCTAATCAGTATCATTATTAGACAATATTGGTATATCATAAAAAATTACTAATTGTAACATATAGTCTGAATATTGTGAGTCGTGTTCTAAACACAAAAATGTATTGAATTGTGTGGCCGATCAGTAATTCTAAATTGATAATCTCACGGTCTGGGTGAGCAACTGATCTTTGCCTAGACTGTGTGCATCAATGATACATTTCAAAATTCAATTACAAGGTCTTTCCTCATAAAATAATAATTCACCTCATGTTCCCAATTTCATACATTTTTTAAACAGCATAATTTGCATATCCTCTTAGATTCTGCCTGTCTTAACATGCGTTTCTGATCTTCCCCATGGATACCAGTTTGCACTTTTAAGTATTCCTATGAAACGGGTATCATCTTTAATATCCATTTGATGCTGTTCCTGCCAATAAACTGACAAAGGTAGTCTAACATCTTGTGAATTCAAACTAGACAGATGATCACGAATACGAATGCGTAACTCACCGATTGTACTGCAAACGCAGACAATCGCATACACCACATATTTGGATCTACAGTTGATAATATCCAAGATTTGAATTTATGTACCATCATGATGCATATATTTGTTAGTGTCTGGATGTGCATGCTTACACATAATGCAATTACCACATTTATAGAAACCATGTGTGTGTGGTTTCATCCATGCACAGGTCCGCGAAATCTGTGTATCTATAGGTTTAAGGAAGGAGGGACTTAATTTATTTTTAATTTTAGATGCACGAGTATAAATGAATGTTGGTTTGTTACCTATATACCCAATTAAGTCATTATAATATAAGCATTCATATTCGTGATCATCTGTCTAGTTTGAATTCACAAGATGTTAGACTTGAACTCATTGCCAGGAACAGCATCAAATGGATATTAAACATTATATCCATTTCATAGGAATACGTAAAGTGCAAACTGGTATCCATGGGGGAGATCAGAAACATATGTTAAGACAGGCAGAATCTAAGATGATATGCAAATTATGCTGTTTAAAAAATTGATGAAATTGGGAACATGAGGTGAATGATTTTTACGAGGAAAGACCTTGTAATTGAATTTTGAAACGTAGCATTGATGCACACAGTCTAGGCAAAGATCAGTTGCTCACCCAGATCATGTATCAATTAAGAATTAGTGATTGTCCACACAATTCAATACATTTTTGTGTTTAGGACACAATTCATAACATACGTATATTACAATTAGTAATTGTTTGATATGCCAATATTGTCAAATATTGATACTGATTAGAGCATGCGCATTATTTATTCAAATAATAATCATAGGGAATGAGGGTGAAGGCTTCATGCCCCCAATGTATTCATATAGTAATTAAAAATGTAAAAGATTCTAATGCACACACGTATAGAGTTACTGTACGATGAATATGGGCATTCACTTTTTACAAATAATGATGAATGGCGTCCGTGTTAATGTGACTTTCAAATATTGGTAAGGAACATTAATCAAATACAAATCATCTGGATTAATAGAGTAAAAGTGCACACATATTTAGTGCCTTTCAATATCTATTTCAAAATGATTTAAACTGGAACTGATGAAAAACTCTGATGCATAGAAGCCATGCACGTCATGATGTCACGTATTAGCTTTCCTCATATAAAAGGGCTTTCAAGATGGCAATCGCGGGAGCTTGCCACTTGAACGCTGTAACCCGAACAGTACATCACTGCGTATCAGGGGAATTTAAGTTTATTTAGGTAAGGAACATACCAGTTTCTAGGTACGAAGATTAGAAGTTAACAGACCCTAATTAGTTAGACTGCATGAACATAACTATTTTACTAATTTGGTTTCTTTTTATGTTTGCGCACAGATGCTGATAGAAATCATCCAGACATCTAGGGTTATCAAATGAGATACATCGACATATTTGAAAAGACTGCATTGCAGTTTGAATCAGGGGTGAGAATAACCCTTCTGTAATATATTGAATCTAATATGAATGATTATCAATTTGTGCAACAATATTAACCAATTGATCACATACATTGAGGAACACACAAGTCCTCTCTTAGGACAATAGATGAGCATGATATACATGGTGAGTTGACAAGAAATGCTAACCCTATTCTTACACAGCAGGGTTATGGTTTTGCTAAGCAGGTGTGGGATATATCAAATTTCACGAGCTTAAACATCTTGTCATCATAACTAATTATTTTGATTAGAAGTACAAATATATTTGTTGTGTTATATTATCCATAGGAGATAATTTCACTGAGCATCAATTGTTTTTTATTAACAAAAGATCACACAGGTGTGGATGAGCCACTTTTCGTTAATTTAACTATTTGGTGAATTAGGATTTCAAAAAAATGAATTTTGTCAAGTCTTTAAGAATTATATCATATACCTATAAAGATATTACAACATTGAGCTAGGATCTAACATGCTAATGATTTGAATGAATTAATATCAATCTCATGTTAGATAATAGAGCAGAAACAACAGATAACTAATAGAGCTTTATACTTTCTTCTTTATTATAATACTTTATTATTTAGAATTGCTTCCATGTCTCAACTTCTTCTGAACATCTGTGAATTAACAAAACTGTGATATGGAATGGTAATGACAATGGACATTCAATTGTTTTATATTTTCATTTCATGAATCTACATGGTAATATTATCTATCTTGAACTGAATATGCTAATTGACTGTGTATAGTAATGCCTTGAAAACGACTACAGGTCGAAACACGTGTCGGCAGTAGTGAACAGTCAAACAATCAATAAATTGCAACACATTTTTTTGTTGTTGAAAAAATCATAAATAGTTGTGTGTTGGACTAATTGAATGGATAGGCGCATAACCTAGAAAGTGTGTTTATTTCATTTCTAATGTGGAGAGATTTAGGGGTTAATCTCCACTTTCACAGGTGTGCAGCTGTCCAATCTACTTATCTTTGATAAAATTAGAATTAAACACCTAAGCGCATCTACTATCCATTTTCACCCCACTATACCTTACTTGGTGCTTAAAGTACTCGAAGAAGAATACTCTATCCGTCCAGTCACGAGGGTTGTACAAACACATAGGGTCTCATTACACGGATGGCGGTGGACCAAGGTGCTATTAGCACCTTGGTCCATGCCGTTAAAATACCGGCACCGCCTTGGTGGAAAGGGGAATTACCGCCCTATTCCAAGGTTGGTGTGGCAGTAATTCCCCCTTCCCCCATTGCCCTTCCCCATTCCCATTTTTGTCCCATAGGGCATAATGGGAATGGGGAAGGTGCTAATTACGGCACAGCAAATTGCGGTACCGCAATTAGCTCCCTGGTCCCTTTGCGGGTTGGTTTTTAACGCCTGCAAAAAGCAGGCGTTAAATTCCCCAACCCGCAAAGGGACCTCGTAGTAAGGCGGTAAGGGTTTACCGGTACTGGTAAAATACAGGTACCGGTAAACCCTTACCGCCTACCGTGTAATGAGGCCCATACTCTAAAATCCCCTTTCTAACGTCAAGATTTGGACGAGTGGGTTCAGCCTGTGCTCCAGAAATCAATACGGGCAAACCAAGGATTCTACTATTTCTTCTTTCTTGTTCTAAAATCAACAAGACAGTACAGTCCAGTACTGGATTTGAAGGCACACTACTTTCAACCCAAGGTTTTCTGGCAATCATCAGGGAATATTTCTGGGACTCATGGATCAACCTATTTGCAAACTAAGCAAATGTGCTGCTGAGAGATCTTGACACCAAGGATTTGTAAACAGGACGCTCTATCATTCCAATGGGCGCACGTCCTTTTGTTCACCCTTTATTGCCTTGATATCCATTGTTATGGTGACGATTCAGTTGGACAAAGCAGACCTCATCCTGGTGGTTCTGTGTTAGCCACAACAGACTTGGCTGCCTCATCCCCAACTACTATCAGTAGAGGTTCTGTAGAGCCTCTGTTTCGTCAGTGAAATGCAATATATTAGTGTACCTACAGTTTCTAAGGGGTGGGTACCAAATACATTTCTCAATGACCGCCATACGTGGCCAACAGACGGCTATGCATGCATTCCAAGAATTAGAGAAAGCTTTTTTGGATGTAGACACCCAGCTGAAATTTCCTCCTGAGCTTTACAAACACAAACTGGAGACTGGTCATCCATTCCCCATCCCTTTGTGAGCTCTTCCAGTGGTTCTGGGAGGGTCTTTTCTGATGCTCTCAGCAAAGACATTCTTTTGATAGCCATCACATCTGACATTGTCACCTAACTTACCTTTGTTGTCTTCCTGACATGGTAGAGCTAAACCAGGTATCTTCCAGGTGCCATGTGGAACAGGATATTATTCTGCTGGTTCTGAAGTGGGCAGAGCGCCAGCTGAGTGTCTAGAGTAACAACCCTTAGACTTGCAAAGAAGCATTACCAGATATTGTCATTGCATCTTTTCTTTTAGGCATTCCTTTTCCTTGTTGGTAAACATTGGGGCACATAAACTGAACAAAGTGGGTACCATGGCCCAGTGGATCAAACTAGCAATTTCCACAGCCTATTGGATAATCAGGGTGATTCAGGAGCAGTTGACTCAGGGGATGATGGTCTCATGGGTCGAATTGAAAAGGTGCTTCCCTTTGCTGCATATGTAACGCAGCATCATGTGACACTACATCAACATTACCAGGCACTACAAGCTCCATTTGCACAGCACACCACAAACAGACTATGGGACAATGCATGCTGTTTCATCCTGAAACATTCTCATTTATTAAATATTTATATGTGTCACTCTTCTGTTTTCTGATTTAAATAGCAGCAAGTGCCTTGTCTGTAGCAGACTATTCATTTTGGAAGAACTGTAACATGGAAAACCAGGAGTAGACAATTACCAGTAAGAAATTGGGGCGTTTTGACTGACTGCTAATATCACGATGGCTAGCAAGGAGGGCGCTCAGAGGACACAGTGGCACACGTAATATGATATGATAGTTTATTTATATAGCGCCTATACACAATCGGGGTAATTAATAGATTTCAGCGCACAAGTGGCGCACGCGGCTGGCGTACAGTGTGTGCGTGCGACTTTCTTCGCCAGTCGCGTGCGCTGAAATCCATTTCCGCGCACACCGTATTCATGGATTTCAACATCCAAAACCAGCCATGGCGCAGAGTGGCGCAGCGACCCTGCAGCAGCGCCAGTTACGCCCCCAACCCCTCCCTGTGCGCCATGTACAGCGCACAAATCCCGTACATGGCGCACAGGCCCACAACCAGGAAAATGCCTGTCAAACTCCCCGCGCACCCCTCCGAATACACATAGCCCGCTGCGCGGGTAGTCTCCCATGCGATTGGCCCAGTGCGAGCAGGGTACGTTTATTACTGGGGTGCGTGTGAAGTTTCACACGCGATTGGCCCTTTGCGTGTGGGGTACGTGGATTTGGGGGGTGTGCGGGAAGTTTCACACGCGATTGGCCCTGTGCGTGCAGGGTACGTGGATTACTGGGGTGCGCAGGACGTTTCACACGCGATTGGCCCTGTGCGTGCAGGGTACGTGGATTACTGGGGTGCGCAGGAAGTTTCACACGCGATTGGGCCTGTGCGAGCGGGGTACGTGTATTACTGTGGTGCGCGTGAAGTTTCACACGCGATTGGCCCAGTGCGAGCGGGGTACGTGTATTACTGGGGTGCGCGGGAAGTTTCACACGCGATTGGGCCTGTGCGAGTGGGGTACGTGGATTACTGGGGTGCGCATGAAGTTTCACACGCGATTGGCCCAGTGCGAACGGGGTACGTGTATTTCTGGGGTGCGGGTGAAGTTTCACACGTGATCGGGCCTGTGCGAGCGGGGTACGTGTATAACACGGTACGGGGGAAGTTCCACACGTGCTTTCGCTGTCAGAGCGGGGTACGTGTATCCAGGGGGTGCGCGGGGAGTCCCACACATCAATTGGCAGTGTAGGTTCTCAAAGGTGTGCCCTCTATCCCCTCCACAGACCCTGCAGGCAACCACACCACAGGGGACTACCCAGCACCCTTGGTCATGTTTCGCAGGCAGTGCATCCACCATGGGCATGCCCCCAGCCAGGCCACATGTCACCTTGCACTAGTGATCACCAACTCATGTCCCCCAGCACCCCCAACCCCCAGCAGTGAGGGGCACCTGCCAGCAGGCCCCCACTCATGTCCCACTCATGTCCCCCAGCACCCCTACCACCCAGCTGTGAGGGGCACCTGCCAGCAGGCCCCCACTCATGTCCCCCAGCACCCCCACCCCCCAGCAGTGAGGGGCACCTGCCAGCAGGCCCCCACTCATGTCCCACTCATGTCCCCCAGCACCCCCACCCCCCAACAGTGAGGGGCACCTGCCAGCAGGCGCACACTCATGTCCCACTCATGTCCCCCAGCACCCCCACCCCCCAGCAGTGTGGGGCACCTGCCAGCAGGCCCGACTCATGTCCCACTCATGTCCCCCAGCACCCCCTCCCCCCAGCAGTGAGGGGCACATGCCAGCAGGCCCCCACTCATGTCCCACTCATGTTCCCCCACCCACCCACTCACCCACCCAGCAGTGACATGCCCATCTCATGACACAAACCAATAGTCAACAATGTACATCAACACATGTCCGTCACACACCCACACACACACACTGGTTGCCATTGATTGAGTAAACCCACATGTCGACATGCATGAACCCAATGAGCGAATCCCACACATTGAAGTAAAACATCAAAATGTATTAAAATGAAAATCAATGTAAAGTAATTAAAGCATAAAATAATGGCAAACATGAAATGAAATGCATGTCCAAATGAAAAAAAAGAATTCCGCAAGAAATCCCAAGTAATCCAAAAGAAAAATGGCCAAAACTCTCTGTCCACCAAACCAAATCCAAATGAAACGCAAAAAGGTAAATCCATTGATCCATGGTGAAATGAAATTAAAATGTCCAAATAAATCCAACGTCCAACTATGTACAATCCAATTTTCAAGGGTCCATGAGCCCAACAAAATAAATGAAACCTATCTAATAACCTACCTAACAAAAAAACTATGTACAAAAGTGTGGGGCATAGTCCAAAAGCCCCAAAATAAAAAAAAGAAAAGGAAAACTAACACTATAAACTATTTACAATGGCGGCGGGCAAGTCCTGCGGCTCACTCAGTGATGTTGTTGGCCAGGGCATCATTGAACTCCATGTCTATTTGCTGGAGGCAGGCCTCTGTCCTGGCCCCGAAGTCTCGCAGGGAGTCACTCATGGCCTGTTCTAACTCCCTGTGAGTCACCTCGAGGCACTCTGCCCGCCTCAACGCCCGACGCACGGAGAACTCTGCCCTGAACATGGTGAGCCGCGCCTCTTCCGCCCGCCGCCACTCCGCACCTATATGCTGGCCCAACCGTAGCCACACGGAAGACACACCCATTCCAGCGTCCTCCTGCACTCTGGCCGATGCCTGCCCCCTGATGTCGATGGCCCCGAGCCATCATTGCTCCCACCTAGAGCCTGCCCCTGCTGCTGCTGCTGCTGCTGTCCATGTGCCCTGTCCGATGATGCCTGCACATCCTCCATCAGCTGGTCTCCATTTGTGGTGTCCACCCCTGCTGGACCGCCGACTCCCGACTGTGGCAGGGATGGGATCTCCACCAAGCTGGCTCTGTTGGTCAGGCCAGGTGCACAGGGGGCCCTGGTGGAATCTGGGCCGGAAGACGGCAGGGAGAATGACTGGCGCATAGTCTCCACAGACCAGGAGAGGTCCGCCAGAGTGCGCGTCACATGTAGAAACCCACCGACCAGGGCCCCTCCCAACAGTGCCACGTTGCAACGCTGCTGTTCATGATGGCATGCGTTCTCCGGCCAGGAAGAATGCACATCATCACGAATGCCACGCGTGCGCAATGCAACACCAATCAGGACGGAGCCCATACGTTCATGGGACCCCTCGTCCACAGGTAGTGGAGAGGCAGATGACATGGCACTCTCCCCTACCTGCAGACGGGCCTGGGACGGGGCATCCCTGCTGGTGCATGATGGTGCAGTCACAGGGTCAAGGACAGTGACATGCACAGGCCCCTCCGCTGTGACCTGTGCTGCCTCCTCACCCTGGACCTGGACTGCACCACTTGCACCAGTGGTACTACCCCCACGAGGCCCCATGTGCGGCTCAGTAGCGGGCTCCTCCTCCTCTGTGGAGACCACCAACCTGGATGTCTCCGCACCATCTTCCGCCATTGCAAGCCCCTGTGGGGGCTCACCCGGCCCTTCCGCCACAGCCGTAGTGGCAGACGCGGCACCAGCCCCCTCGCTCCCGGATGATGGCAAGTCCTGGGAGGGTGGCTGGGCCTTGCATTGCCTCCCGGTGGAGGCATCCCCCCGCTTGACTCCACAGCGCCGTCTCCGCCCTCTTCTTCACTTGACGCTGCGTAGAGGGAGACATAGAACACAAGCATCAGGGTAAAGTACAATATTCCCCTAGACAGGAAGCAATAACACATGAGTGGCAGTGTCAAACGTCACTTCCATCCAGTCCCTCCACAATACATGGGTGAATGCACGCAACACACATGCAGAAACAGGCACAGCGCCTGCAATCAACATCAGCATCCATGTACAAGGGCCTCTATTTACCAAAATGTTGCCTTCGAACTCACATGCATCAAGGCCCACACTGATCCCATTCACACACATCACCAGAGGGTCATGCATCATGGCTTGTACACCACAGACACAGTGGATAGACACAATGCATACAACGTTGACCGCATTGCATGAGTGAATCTACACATCATCACGGACATGTGTCATGCATCCATGGTGTTTCAAAGTCACACACACACTTCTCAGACACACACACATGTGCACCATACATGTACATGACAGCAGCACCCATCCCTCACACACCCTCCATGTCCAAGAACAGAGACTGGCATGCTTTCATGTGTGCATTTGGCATACAGCTCACCATGTTGCATTGTAACACATGAACCAACCATGTGGTTCACACATTACTGGTCTCACATGCATGACCATGATGTCCCTGCACACACACATCCATACATGGCTTATGTCACACAAACAGGCAAGTATCAGACTACCAGCACACTGCAACATGCCCTGTCTCACACACCAATGCTTGGCCACTTACCGCTCAACTCCAGACGGGTCTTCCTCTGAAGGATCTGGGCGTGGAGTGCTGGGCATACGCCTTCCAGGACCCTCATCTGGATGTCACTCATGCTGACCCGGCCCCCCTCCGTGAGGCGCCAGGCCTTGTAGAGGGTCCTGGACCTGAATCCTCCCAGCGCTTCTTGACGTGCTTGATGTCGCGGGTTGCCACCCCCTCCGCGTTGATGGCAACCACTACGTCGTCCCAGATCCTCTCCCGTCCTTCCTTTTTGGAGCGTGATGTTCCGAAGAGGGCATCAAAATGCCCCAGGACATGCTCCACCAGGACACCAACTTCCTTCACACTGAAGTTGGTGGCCCTCTGCCTCTCTGGCTGGGGGTCACCAGTGGTCTCAGGTAGTGTTTGCCCCAACATGGCAACCCCCGAGGCAGGCGTGGGTGGGCAACTGGGTCCTGGGGCTGGGCTGTGGAGTGATGGTATCCCAGTCGGGAGTCTTCTGTTCCAGCAGGGATGGACACAGCAACTGGAACCCTGGCTGATGTGCAGGCACCAAATAGCAGGGCATGTTGGGCAGCAGGCAGGCACGCAGCAGCAGATGGCAGGTGGAAGCGTGCTCGGGGCTCTGGGGGGCAGTAATTCGGCCTTCTGGGCAGGAGCGTGGTCTTCCGTATTTTGTTGCATGGCCAGCTTGATATGGAGTGATTTGGCACGTGAAAATCTTGCACGTCTGCATGTAATTCGAGGAAAGGCCCTTAGCGCGTAAGCGCGTCTGTGACGTTATGCGTGCGCCCGTTTCCCTCATAGTGGTTCAGCGCGTGTGAAAGAACTGCACGCCCGCGTGTGAATGCGTGTAATCCGAGGAAAGGGCCTACGCATAAGTGACGTGACGCGCATGGGCGTTTCCCTCAGCACTGGTTAAAGGTGAGCGGGTCCAGCAGTTCGCTGTACGTGCCTTTCGTGGAGACCGATGTGTGTTGCTACTTCGTGTTTCGCGCGCCATCACAACTTCACAGCGGATCAAGGACGTTTCTCTTCGTTTGGCGGGGGTATTGGCTATGCGTGTTTTTCATTATCACGCTAGTCAGACAGTGAGTCGCGCACGCTATTTTTCCCACTGCGGGTACCCCTGTGTATCGCACCTGTTTTGAGGTCATAGTAGCCTGCGTGTCTCACGCGTATGCATTTTCCGTGTTACTGGCTGCCACCGCGTACTGCGGGAGGTTGATTCCACGCACGTAGGCTGCAGGGTTGCATGCACGGTTTTACTGCAGTTTTGGGGTACCTGAGCGTTGCGTGACCCATCGCTACATCACCGGGGTCACATACAGCCTTGCACATGCAGGGGGGCTGTTAACATCTTGCATCCCACCCTCTTCACCCCAATTGCCCAGGACAATTGTGGTGTACACCTCCCATTGGCACTCCTCCATCTGTGCCGGCACTACTCCATCTGTGCCATAGTTGGAAGGCCACCAAAGGTGAGGGGCGCCTCAGCTGGGTGTCCTCCTCGAGGCGGGCATTGTCAGGGACGTGGCCGGGGTGACCAGGGAGTAGGGGGACTCCAGGGTGTCCAGGGTGGCCGCAGAGGGGGAAGATGCTGATGTGTTTGGTGTCTGTGTGTGTTGTGTGCATGTGTAGTGACCTTTTTTCTCTCTACTTTTCAGATGATGATGCAATGGAGCCAGAGGATGGTGTTGTCATGCCAGGCACAGGGTTGTCATCACTACAGCAACCTGGCACAAGTGGGGGTTGTGGGGTGGTAGGCCACGAAAACCCACATGTGCTACAGTCCATCTTGTCTCTGGCTGGCA
This sequence comes from Ambystoma mexicanum, assembly GCF_040938575.1. Classification (NCBI taxonomy): domain Eukaryota; kingdom Metazoa; phylum Chordata; class Amphibia; order Caudata; family Ambystomatidae; genus Ambystoma; species Ambystoma mexicanum. Next base: position 438,201,690 of record NC_090937.1, read on the forward strand.
ATGAGTCCAGCCCTGATGACCACTCTGACATCCATGTCGAGTTGGATGAGCATCAGGTCCATATGTCAGGGGTGAGTGATTCTGATGTGGACACTCCTCTGTCCGCGACACCTGCACTGAGGGGTCGGACAGTCTTGGAACCTCCGCCTATGGTGGGTCGGGACGCAGGGTCACCCTCCACACCAGTCACTGATGTGCCTGGGCCATCACGTCGATGGGGGCATGTAGTCGTGCAGCCGCGGGCGGTGCCAACACAACGAGGACACCCAGTCCTTGGGTCCCACAGGGGTCAAGCCCAGCAACGCAGTTGCTGCGCGCAACCGCAGTATACTGAGTGGGAGCAAGACATGACTGCCAATTCTGAACGGCAGGGGGCAGCAATGGAGAACATCGCTGAGAGCATGGAGCGTGTGGCCCAATCCGTGCTCCCCCCTGCTAGGCAGTTGCTTCTCCAGCAGCAGGCGGCACGGTCCACGGCCCGCTCGCCCAGGCTGGGCATGGCGGCCTCAGACAGGGCACGCCAGGCTGAAATGTCGTCTCTGCGTAAAGCAATTGCTGCTCATGCAGAGGCACGCATGGAGGCCCTGAGGCAAGAGTATGCTTCCCTCAGATCCACTCTGGGTGTCCTTCTGATGTCCCAGAGGGAGCGGGCAGAGGAGAGGTTTGCGCAGCTTGAACGTACCATCTCGGCTGACCTGCATGCTTGCCGGGAGTTGCAGCAGCTGTCCAGCCAGGCCTTGCAGGATGAACTCTGTGTTACACGTGCTACCTTGCAAGAGGAAGCACGTGTATCACGGGATGTTCTGCATGCAGACCTACGTGTGATCGTCGCACAGAACCAGGCTCACCCATTCGGCAGACTTGCTGCCTATGAGGGGCAAGCTGCGGCTAGGCGTCGTCAGGCTCCTCTGCCACGTCCTCCTTTCCAGGAAGAGCCAGACTCGGACGACAATCTATCTACCACATAGGTTAGGCTGTGCAGGCGTTGAACCCATGGAGGTTTTTTTTTTCCTCAACATCATCGCATGTGGGTGTTGAGCAGCACCCTGTACCTCCCCCCTTCTGGGTGCCTCCCCCTCCGGATCGTATGTGGCCATTTTTGTAATGTAGGTTTTTCATAGTTAGTGTAATTAGTTAATATAGTTTGAAATTGTTTGTCTAATGTGCTTTCATGTGAGGGTGTGGTGCTTTGTGGCTTTTGAGAGCATCCACTGTCTGTTCCAGCTGGGCCCTTCAAGCTTGCCTTGTGTATGTGTTTGCAGCTTGGGGTCCTTGACTCACATATGCCACTCCTGCTTCCCTTATCCATGGGCTTGCAAGGATGGTTCGGTGTAACAGCCTATTACATAAGGGCTCTGGGCTGTCATATCTGTGGCATGTCTGCTGCTGTGAAACTTGTGTTAACACCCCTAGTGGGGATGGTAGGGGTGTTAATGACCACTATTCTTCATTCGCTAGATGGGGGGGTTTCATGATTGATGTGTACATTCATTGCTATTCATTGTGTAGTATGTTTATTATCTATACTGTACATGTGCTTGTTGCAATTCATGGCATAGATGGTGTGTTCAACAATTTGCCTGTGAAAGACGGACTGATGGTGTGATTTGTGTTGTACGTCTCTGACATGGTCCAGTCATGTAATGCCTGAAGAGACACACACAGATGATTTTAAAGCATTAATCATGTGTTTCATGCCCTTTCTGCAGGGGAATGAGCCTCCAGACCACCTTTGCCAACAGACATGGGCCATTGGACGTCTGGAAGCTGGACACCTTGGGTGGTGCCGACATGCGCATGTGTGCGCAAGCAGAGGCACAGGGATTGCGCTCATACATCCGAAAACAGCTGATGTATTTCAAGGGACTCCAGGCAAGGTGAGCAGGACAAGGGGGCCACAACGCAGCAGACCTTCCACCTGGCCAGTTCCACATGCATGCTTAGTAGCAGCACTGAGGGTGAGCTTGGACAAATATTGGTGTTGAAGCGCACAATACAGCTGAGATGCGTTGGTGGACTAATGGCTAGTTGATGGGAAAGTGGTCTGGGGCACCTGCAGGGCCAGTGGCACATACCCTCCGGTACACCATGGTCCATTGAGGCACTTGTATTAGCCATGTAGCATTCCGAGACATGGAAAGAAGCAGCTCACAGGGACAGACAGCAAGGGACAGACTTGTGTGCAGTGCATTTCATTACCATGTAGAATTTGACGCATGCACTACCTACTTTTTTTGGGTCATGGTGGAACACGACTTGTTCTAAGTCATTCCTTGCTATATGCGTCTGGCTGCTTACCCAGGGAACATTGCATGTTGTGTGATTCGTGACACATTGGTCTTCCATTTTGCAGCGCACCCAGCGGCGCATGACTTACTGCATTGACTGTGTATGAACCATCACAGGGGTAATGTTACCTATGGGTGCGAAGCATCCACACCAGATTGTTTGTTTGTAGAGTATTTTGTTACTTTGGGGCATATATGGTGGTGTGTTTGTGTGTTATAGGCACTCACATATTAGTAACTGTGGCTCTCTTTGCAGCATTGAACTGCTCCTGTTACCGGACCTGAGAGTGCGCAGGCAGGAGGCCAGCACTCACCCCAGAGATAAGTTTCTGTATGTCTTCCATTTGAGTAATTTGTTACTATGTGCATGATGATTAGGTTTGGTGTACTTGTGTATGTGTTAATGTGAGTGGTACAGTTTTGTGCATTTCCTACTTTCCCATGTGAATCCTACTCCCCTCTCCTGCCCCTCATTCCGGTTATCCAGTATAGCAATGCCTGTCCCGACTGCATATCCCTGAACCCCCTTCCCCACCAGGGTCTCAGAGGCCTGTGTGAGTTTGACCTTGCAGGCACCCAGCCACGGTGGGGGTGGTTGGTTCATGCTACTCCTGCACCTGTACACGGGAGCAGTGACAGTACACATCCGTTCGTGGTGCATTATTCTGTGTTATGTACCACACATGGTACACATCCTGTTGTGACATTGTTTTACTGTGCTACCTTGGTTGTTATGTCATTGTGGTAGTACTTTGGCTTTGTGACATACTGCTACTTCAAGTCATCTACTGGAGGGTCTTCTGGTTTGTTTTGCTGCCTGCAGGCTTTTTGCTTGGCTTCTGTGTTGGCCTGCTTTGGGTTCTCTTTAATGTGGTGTTTTTGCAAGTCAAGGTGGCCTCTGAGGGTGCTGAACACTTTTTGCACACAAGGTGGCAGATGGTGACAAAGGGGAAGGGTGATCCTGTGGCCAGGTGAACTTCAAGGATGAAGGCTAGATAACCCAGGTGCAGTTGTTCAGTGGGTCATGGTGATTTGTGAGGGCGGGGGTGTTTTGTTGTTGACAGTTGCCTTGCCCTACAGTGTGTTTCACACCCTGACATTGTAATTGCAGTATCCTATGTACATGATGTATTCTGCTGATCAATGCCTGTTCATGTGTTGTGTTTAGCTTTCAGGTGTGAGGGAATAGTTGTGGCTTGACATGCTGGGGTGTACACATGGTGAATGTTCACATGTGATGTGTAGAGGAAACTGATGGTCACCTGATTGCACATGCATACATTGAGTGCATGTCCCTACTGACCCACACACTCGCTCTATGATCAACTACATGTACAACCACCCTTCCATGTCCACATGTACACTCTGTTTGCCTTCTGGTGCCCACTGCGTCCCTGCAGCACATGATCTATGACCAATTGTGGATCCTGTACATGCGTAATTTGCTTTTTGATGTAGTTTGTCGCTTTGATGTGATGCTCAGGGTGTGCGTCACACATAATGGCTGTTCACTATGCTGTGCGCTGAGCAGTATGTTGCATGAGGTGGGCACGGCACACAGAAGCTGCAGTGTTGATTTTGCAATGCACAATGTGCATGTAGACAGGCATTCATTTTTATGTTACAACTACAACTGTTGGAATGCATTTGGGTATGACTTCTTTTGGGTGGGAGGTTGTTGGTCAGTCATTTCATCTGATTACATGTCAGGCATCATTGTGTGATGCCACTTTACATTTTTCACATTTCAATGTGTACCTTATTGGTACTGTGTTGGTGTATAGCTATTGCTTGCTATGTCATGTTGTGGTTTGGGAGGGTTTGGGTGACATAGCAGTGATAGTCATGGCCTGTTTTGCAGGTCTGTCTGTGTGATTCACACCTTGCATGTGGGCCTTTTGGTCACACAGGATTGCTTATGTTTAAGTAGCTACGGATGCATCCAATGTGGCACTTCCATGGCAACATTCTCAGGGTGGTAAGCTTGTCACAATTGACTGTCTCTTTGTCATCATCGATTGTCATCTGGTATGTGCCAGGCCTGTGTGCACTCCGTTGGGGTGGGAGTTTAGGTGAAAAATGTGGCCACAAGCTGGGTCCGGGCTGCCTCGCCACGTGCCCTGTCCCCTCCCATGGGCAGTGCCTGTGGTTGGGGATGTGGGGGCACCACCATGTCCACCGGTACGCCCTGCCGTGTTGCAACATTTTGCAGGACACATGCTGCCACAATGATCCTGCACACTACTGGGGGTGCATAGAGTAGCTGCCCGCCAGAGCGGTCAAGGCAGAGCGGAAGCGTGACTTGAGCACTCCGAATGTGCGCTCAACTATGGCCCTGGTTGCAATATGGGCAGTGTTGTATCTTACCTGGGGTGGTGTGGTGGGGTTCCGGATTGGCGTCATCATGTGGTTGCTCAGAGGGTAGGCACTGTCCTCTGGAGAGGTGATGATGGTTGTGATTATTGGGGGGTGGGGTGTGTGTGTGTGTGTGTGTGTGTGTGTGTGTGTGTGTGTGTGTGTGACACGCATGCATGTGCACAGGCATTTGTACTCACCTAGGAGCCATGTGTCGCCATGCTCCCCAGGGTCCAGGGCCCGGCTCAGGGCGGACATTCTGTATATGAAACTGTCATGGGTGGAGCCAGGGTAGTTTGCATAGACAGAGGTGATGATTCCCTTTGCATCGTATACCACCTGCACGTTGATGGAATGCCAGTGCTTGCGGTTTCGGTAGATGTGCTCAGTGGCCTTAGGTGGACGTAGGGCCACATGGGTGCAATCTATGACACCGAGCACTTTGGGGAAATGTGCCACCCTGTAAAAGTCCTGATAAACGGCCTGCCTTTCTGCAGGTGTTCTGGGCATGTATATGTGCCTGCCGACTGAGGGGTGCGCTGTCATGATTGCCAAGACCTGGTGTAGGCAGCGTGACTGCATGGCCTGTGAGACCCCTCCCACTATGGCAGTAGTCTGCTGAAATGACCCAGTGGCCAAAGAATGCAGGACATTGAGCACCTTCTCCATGGGGCTCAATTTTTGGGAGCAGAGGGTGGGGGATGTAAGGTCATCTTCCCACTCCCTGACCAGGTCTAGATGATACGAGGTGGAAACCTATACCTGCCATAGACCTGGTCATCAGGCATCCCAAAAAGGCTTGTCCAGGGTGAAAAAATGCATGCCCTGGCTATTCTCCTCCTCCTGAGGTGTCCAACGATCAGTGCTGCGTCAAATGGGGCATTCATCGTAGCGGTATATACGTGTTTGTTGTTGCGCGCACTTTTATACTGTGCGTGGGGACGCTTCCGCCTGCCTTCCTGTGGCGGCCGCGTTGACGCCTATATGCGTCTTTTGCCGTGCGCAGGTTTCCCGTATTCGGATCCATGAATACGGATTGTTCGCGTGCGTTTGGGCGTTCCGTGTCAGTACTTCCCCAGTTCCGCCTTCTTTTTCCCGCGTTATTCCCCATTCCGCGTGTTACGCCCACTGTTCTGCCCACTTTTGTTGTGTGCGCCGCGCTATGTGCGCTTTCGCTGTGCGTGTAGCGCACGCCGTTTGATGACATGTGCGCCCACGTGCGCCACGCACGGATTTGCCGCAAAACCAGTGGTATACACGCGCAGCGCCTTCCTTGAATCGCACGCGTGCGCATGCGCTTGCTTTCTCACGCTTGCGCCACCTTGCGCCTGCTTGCGCTGGGATTTTCGGCGCACGTTTGTTCCATGAATCGGCCCCAATGTGTTTCAAAGCACTTCAAGGCAAGGGAGAGAACAATACAATGACATTCTTACAGGCCATGAACAGTAAGGATGTGAAATTAACGATCGTACTAGGCCTGACGACATTTCAGATAGTGCAAGAGTTAAGACATAGATAAGGAAGGGTAGGGGAGAGCGGGAAGGAAATGGAAACAAATAGGCGACTCACCATACTAGGCTTGATGATATTTCTGGTAGAGCCGGAGAAAAACAAAAGGTGAGGTAGAGGAGTGCAGAAAGAGAGGGGAGGAACAAAACAAGCGACTATCGTACTAGGCCTGACGACATTTCAGATAGTGCTAGGGGGCATTACGCGAAGGGGGAGGAGACAGATGAGGTTGCTATCATACTAGGTCCAGGGACAATTCTAATAGATTAAGTGCATAGAATCAAGTAAGGGGAGGAGGGGAGGGGATGGGAAAAGGGAGAAAGGGAGAGGAGGAGAGAACAGGTGTTGTAACCACCTTAACAAAAATCTAAATTGATGCGTTCTACCTCGGCTGTTTCAAAGCAACAAAGGGAACATTGCTCTGATGTTCTGCAGTCAGGAGTGCAATAACAAGGGAAAACTTTCCAAGTTTTTCAATAGCATAAAAGATGTATTTTTATAGTGCACATTCACCTCCAGAGAGGTATATTGACACTGTTGACTGATAACAGATCTCTATTGTTACCCAACTTCAAGGGACTCATTTTTTGACCACTAAAGGATGAAGGACTGAGTGAACCTGCTGGGATTCGAACCTTGTGACCAGGAAGTCAAACACAGGCCCCTCTAGTGGATGCATTAGTCCAATGCAGCATACAGCAGGCTTATGAGATAATACTTGGGAGAATTTTAAATTGCTGGCACTTGCAGTGAGGCAAGATCAGTGTGCAGATTTAATTAAAAAGAGTACTGCAAGGCCAAGAAACTAGAATTATTAGTTGATACTGGACCAATGCGAAATGAGTTGGAGCTTAAAATGAGGGCAGCGATGGAGCAAACTGGGGTAGAGGGAAAGCCTTCCTTCTCTAACACAGATGCTATGGGCCTTATTAAACATTTGGCGGGAGCGGTAAAACATCTGGTATTTCAGAATACTGGATGTTTTAATATTCAGACAAATTTCCGACCGTCAGACCAGAAACTCCTCAAAACGTCCTGATTTTGTGTGCAGGAGATGTCCTCCTCGCAAAAGTGGGATGCAATATCACTGCATGTGGTAAATCCGCATGAAGGAATATGGCGTGTCCCTCGGACGCCGATGGGACTCCGAATTGGGAAACAACTGAAGGCTACAGATGACTCAGGATCATGTGGACCCTTCCGATAACTGCATGCCATCTATCACATGCAGAAATCATTAATGGAGGCCCTATGGTTTTAGAGTTGGGTAAATCACTATAAGAACTTGGGTTTTTTACTGATCAGCCCTATCTGATGCTGTTAGAAACCATTAGGTTCCTTAGACATGATAATGTCTCCAGCTACCCCAGAGCATGCAGGTGAGGATTGCTTTCCATCAAAGAGCCAGTTTTGGCAGGGGTCTATCAGCACTTAGATAATTCCTTCGACTGTTTTAATGGAGACAAGTCACAAATAACCCCAATGCATTCTATTCTACTTCTTTTTGGAGCCTACCATTTAGAGTACACTGGGGCCGATTCACAAAAGCAAGTGAAGGATGTGTTGCGCATTCCCCCACTTGCGTTAAAAAAGGTGCATGCAATTCACTAAAAGGAAGTGGAGGTGCACATCTTTTATGCACAAACTAAAATCCCCATTCTAAATTCCTCTGAGAAATGTAACTGATCTGGGGTGGTGGAGGGCCTTTAATCATAAATGGGACGTGACTTTCCATGCACGAAAAAGCAATGCGATCCCCTGTGCCTGTGTCATTTGTTGCAAGGAAAGGGGTGCTGTGCATTAAGTTATTTCACTGTGCATTAGGGTTATTTCACTGTGCATTAGGGTTATTTCTTACTCTTCTATGTATTTTATTTCAAACCACTGCTGCCCCACACTCATTTTTGTGAAAGAGGAATTAAGTTTGCAATTTTTGGAAAGTTCATTATGATAGGAATAAGGCTAATCATGTACAAAAAAGTCAGCCTCACCATGCACGTGTTTGATAAGAGCCTACTAGTGTTCAGCATGCTCAAGCAACCATAACATATTAACGGGAGCCAGGCTGCACATTATTTGCATTACAGCCCGGTTGCAAATTAATCTGCAATTCATGTTTGTGAATTCAGTGATCTGCACACTTGTCTGAATCGGCCGTTATTAAAATAGCACAGCTTTGAGCGCTCGTTATTTATCTGATTCTTAGTGAATGAATGTGCCTGGCAGAAGCTTGAAAAGGGGGATTCTAACAAATTCACGGTAATTCAATGACAAACGAAATGTGTTGTCATGTGATATATTCTCATATAATTTAGTGCACTCTAATCAGGTCTGATTTAATCTAATGTAATCTGACCTCTGCAAGATTTCCTCAAAGCCACACCCTTTTACAGATTAAAACATATGAAATGTTTAGCCATGTAAAATGTGTTATCAATTACACATACATATCAGGTCCATGTAACTGGGATGAAGAATAATAGCGGACTACGAATGGGTAGCCAGAGAGCAACTCTTCTTCAAATTAACCTTTTCAAAATTTGGTTACAAACTGTGCATGCAAACCTTTCTGTTGATCACCAAAGTCCTTTGTGAATGGAATGGAAACATGGAAAGAAACAACAAAAAGAGATTAGTAGTATGAAGCAAAATGAAAGACTAAGGAAAAACTAAAAATGCAGGGCTCAGCAAAATAAAGTAGAGCCTATTGATGAAGCAGCAATTGCTTAGGATAAACAAGCATTGGCAATGCCAACAGTTTGGGCTTTTGTTTACGCACGGGAAAGGTACTTGCCAGGCACTGCCGTACTAGTATTAATTAGCCATTGATGGTAGCCGGTGCAAAAGGTGCGAGTACCTGAGCTTCTAATAGCAGTGCCTGGCAAATTCCCAATACTTATACACAAGCCAACGATGTTGGCCTTGACAGTGCTTGTTTTAAACAGGACTTCAGTGAAGGACAAACACTCTAAATCGTGTAACTGAAGGCAGCCCTGGTTAAGACATTTTTTATTACACCAGTAGTAGGTTTACAGCTCCAATTAAGTCATTAATTCTCAGAAGACTACTTTGAAAAAACACTAGCAGGCACTTCTACTGCAAACCTTTGATATTCAGGATTGGTAAAGCGAGTTCAAAGGGTGCCTATGAGGAGGTTTATGTTTTGGGTGGAAAAGGGTGAGAGCTGGGTCGGAATAGCCGTGGGGATTAGCATGGTCATGGGCAGTCAATCAGTGGGAAAATTACAAAACAACGACAAGCTGTGTGTCCCTCCTGATATCACCTTTCTACCAATGCGTCTTATGCAATGGTTCTGGCTTTTAGGTGGCGCAAGACCTAATAGCCCAAACTAAAAATTCTCAGTCCTGTAGGAACGGGGCTGGTGGTGCAGAGGCCCAACAGGAAATGTCCAGACTTCTCTGTAGACCAGCCCAGCAATGATTCCAGTCCTGCTTTTTGGCTGGGCGAATGTTGCACTGTGTCTTTGAACGTTACATGGTTACAAAAACAAACTACATCTTCATTACAGTGGTTTGAGCGATTTGCTGAAAGTGCTGACGTTTTGTTGTCGATTAATCAGCTTCGTATAATGACCATATCAGTCCTTGTTTGCTCCGCTAATGAGTTGGCTCATGTTGATGAGAATGAGCGTCCTTTCATGTTTTGTTGCATAATAATTACAATTATAATTGCTCGTGACCAAAGGCGCCGTAGTGTGAATTTACAGCATGAGAGCTGCAGAAATAATGGCTATGTAGGTGGCTAGCAGCACAGGGAAGGCAGTGACAAGCCCAGTTTTGTTGAATTATCTTAAATGCTGACAGACACAGGCCCGCTTTCAGTTACAGAGACAGATGTGCTGCAAATGCCTGATTTATGTGGTGTAATTGTATTTTTAAAATGCTACAAAGAAAATGAGTGCAAATACAGACAGAATGTCAACTGTGACAAGCCTTTACATGAGGTGGAAGAGTTCTCGAGCCTCGATCGTGTGGCAGGTGACCACAAACCACTAGTCATAAAATGAAGGTGGCAGAGCAACCTAGCAACTGGAATTGTGACTTCGGTGCCAATAGAGATAGCTGGAAATAATAGAAGGGTCGCTAAATGGGCTAACATTCTGACACAAGGACTAAAACATTCCATCTACCACTCAGTTCTCCCCTCTATTGAACACCTTTGCGATCTCAGCAGGGGGAACACATGGGGTATTGGCTGATGCACGAACCCGGTCCAGAGAAAGGGGCAGACACCTGTATGGTTCGATAACTCTTGCAGGAAGACTAAATAGGACCTCATCACATACCTTGCAAGGAGTGGGAACGTGATTAAGGAGACCCTGCAAGTCAAAAGGGGTGCATACAAAACGCAGTGAAATCTAGAAAAGCAGAATTTCTGAAATCTGAATGGGAAGCCCTTAGAGAAGCTGCCCTTGATAAGGACAGCAAGACCTTACGGGATCTTGTAGCGGACCGTAAAAAGAATAATGACAACAGGCTTCATTGTATGATCATCGAAGCAGAATGGTTTTCTCATGTTTGTGGCTTATACCACGAAGAAACCTCCCAAGAAGACTGCGGCTTAGTGGGCCCGTCAGAGGCAGGTCAGTTGTTGAATAACTGTACTAGGCCATCCATTGTTATCACCACAGTAGCAGTTTTAAAAAAAACCTTGGCAAATTGTAAAGGGAGGAACGCACCTGGTGCGGATAAAATCCTGATTGATATCCTCAAGGATGAGCCCAAAATCTGGGCTCCAAACCTAGCAAGGATATTTCAAGCAGTGGCTAGCAGCAATGGTACACTGGAATCTTGGCGCCGGGCAGAGGTAGTACCCATATACAAAAAAGAGCCAAGACAGAATCTGGGTAACCATAGGCCAATTTCACTGCTTGATGCCACAGGCAAACTATTTGCCAAGGTACTGCTGCAACATCTGCAGGAGTGGGCGATGAGTAATAGGTTGATCTCCCACCTCCAGGGTGGATTCCAAAAAGGGATAAGTACAGTAGATCAGTGCTTCTGCTTGTCTACCACAATCCAGAAATTCAATGTGCTGAAACATGTGCGGGTTTATGCTGTGTATATAGACCTCCAGACAGCCTTTGACAGTGTAACCAGGGCTCAGTTATGGCAGGTCCTCCTGAGGTGTGGGGTGCCGGCTGAGTTGGTATCCCTGATCGCCTTGCTTTACTCCAACAACTCAGCGGTAGTGAGGTGGGGGCCCGGGAGGGGAAACTATCTAGCAGTTCCAGGTTAACAGAAGCATGCGGATTGGCTACCAGGGGGCGCACAGATGATTGTCACCTCTGTGTAAGCTTTGCCCCCAAAGGTCCTTTAGATGGCTTGAGCTCCCACGTCTGGCCCCCCCGTTGGCAGAACGCGGGGCATAGCTCTATGAAGGTGCCCCCCTGCTGTAGAGCGAAAACCGGCAAAAATCGTCAAAGATTTCTTAGAGAAAAGACCGAGGGAACGCGGCGTCATAATACGCTGCTCAACAGAAAGTGAAACCAACCCCTACAAGCACTAGGTGGAATCTTCCCCTCCCCGCGACTGTACATAGAGACATTGCTGGAACACTCTGTGTGCTCAATAGACACACGATTGAATATATAAAGCCCCCGGGACTGTTTTGAGGCTCCCAGACACAGCCTGCACGCCGGTAGCTGCTTCCCAACTAATCCCACAATGAGGTTGCCATTGGGTGTGCCCAGACTACGTAGTGACATAATCACCACAGAAAGTGAGAATCTCAGCAGGGGCCCGCTCCCGCTCGCACTACATACGCTAAACCAACGGCCCTAGTATGAATGGACTAGATTAAGGCTGTCTGAACTGAACCGTGTACCACACGCCTCAATGGTGGACTCTGAATTTGCAAAGCACATATCTATTTAGAATTGTGTATGGTTAAAAACGTGCCATAAAACAGGAGAATAAAGAATAGTAAAGGGCCCAAAGTGTTGAGCAGCAGGATTACATTGATGTGCGGAGATCATAGGACAGACCTCGTCCCTGGAATCATTCTGAAGCCCTCCCAGACCCCGACGCAGGGGAACAATACAACACCCCCGCACTTCACAACGCCTAAGTTTACAGGATGACCTTCCCCCTTCGCTGATTTTGGCATAAAGGGAACAAACTGACGGAGGTGGACAGATCCACTCATGTGTAGAGAGGTCCTGGGAGAACACCTGCCCTTACACGGTCAACTCTAATGTCTGGACTGATAGATCTGAATCCCAGAACATAAGGAACCCGAGGTCCTGCACTTCAAAACCATCGCAAGGCATGACTTCAATACAGGCATAGCTGAGTGGCGAGTGAATACCAAAGCAACAAGGTCCTAACAGAGGGTTGGGCCCCCGGACACGGGGCATGTGCCCTCCTATGGGATTAGTGGTAGCCCTGTCCCGCGCCAAACAATGCCTGATGGGATTGACTGACCCCCGGTAAGACCATCCCGATACATCACTTCTCCCTTCGTGCAAAACGTCGAACTGGGTGTACTGAGGAGTTGGGCCCTCTCAGAGTACAGAGAGACACGTGCCTCCCTTGGGATATCATACTGAAAGTGGGTGATAAATGAGGGATACCCCTTGAGGCCGATGGGAAATCAGCTGTGACTCGCAGACAAACCTTTGATGCGGGGGACCCTCCTGAAAGAGCAGACACCGGTGTAACACTAAGAGAAGAAGGAATTGTTGCCCCACATCTACGGCCTACAGAACAAACGGCGCATGGACGCATGCCAAAAACTTGCCAAACATCGTTTCCCCCGCACCACTCCCAAACAGTCTCCCGGCCGGATCAAAAAATTGTGGTGTCTGGAACTGAAGCTACCGCTTCTTAGTGAGATGAAAAGCATGAGGGCAGATATCGGAGGAATGATCGACAAGATAACTAATAGAATTGATAAGCTTGAAGAGTGTCTTGAAGGGGTAGAGCACAATCAAACCTCCCTAGATACATTTGAATCCCAAATGGATCAGAGGCTTGCAGATATGGATGCGAGGGAAGAGGAGTTTTGCCTAGAAATTGACGATTTAGAAAATCGCAAAAGGTGAGACAACCTGAGTATATTTGGGATACCGACCCGGGGAGGGGAAACAGAACAGGATTTGAAAAGAACCCTTCATGCAATCCTAAAAACTCTATTTGACGACGACACAGTGGATGAGCCCAGGATCGATCACATACATAGGGCAAGGGGGACTCTTTGTGGTCCAAAGACAGTGCTGGTGAGATTCCATAATTATTCTGACAGAGCGAGAATTGTAGAGAAGGCCAAGAACACTCCCCAGCTCCTCCATGATACAGTTAGAGTGATGATTTTTCAACACCTGTCCTCGCAGTGGAAATGCATGCCCTTAACCAAATGGTTCCAAAAAACAAACATTGAATGGCAGGGGCCAGTGGGTGTGCTACACCGGAGGCCATTAAAGTAATCGGAAGGGGAGATCCCCAGAAATGGCGGGACCTAGATATGGCCCATGCCATAAGATATCTCCTGTGGCTGATGTGGTTTATGGGAGGCTGGACCATGGGTAAGATATGTTGATGGTAACAGTTGTGGTGAGTTGACCCGTTCTGGCCCAGCCATGACACTCATGATTAAATGTTTGCCTCTGTAGAAGTCATCCTGGAAACAAAATGCAAAGGGTCAGAAGGTAGGGGAGGTGGGCACAGGAGGCTCATGGTTAGATGTGATGTTTAAAGTTTGGACCATGGGTTGCACGATCCGCACTGGTGGTCCGAGGCTGGTTAGGTGACATAACCCAGCTAGGTTGGATGCTGTGGGGGAGGGGGATTAGGGATGGAGGGGGGAAGGCATTGGGCAGAGTCAAGGAACCTTCAAGATGGGTTTAAGGGAACAGAGAAGTCATTAAGCAACTGTTGTAGGGGGCATCCGCACAAATATAATAGACGACAAAGGTGTGATGGTGGCACCGCCTTCAGCTAGTGTGCTTGGTTTGCTCAGGATTGGCACGCTTAACGTGAATGGTTTAAACTGACCAAATAAGAAATCATTGGTGTGCAGGATATTCAAGAGAGCACAACTGAATGTCCTCTTCCTCCAAGAGACCAAATATATGCAAGGTGATGAGCACAAAGTTCTGTACTCTAGGACGGGCTCTGAATACTGGAGCTCTTGTCCCTTGAGAAAGGCAGGGGTTGGTATATTGGTTGGGAAAGGGCTCAATCTTGAGATCACCAAGACCTGGGCTGATACGGAGGGGAGGGCCATTTTGGTAGTTGGCAGAATACACAAAACCATCCTTACACTAGCAACTCTATACTCCCCCAATACTGGTCAATCCCACTTTCTGAAGCATACATTCCCAAAAATGATGTTGCCATGTCATTCTAGGAGGGGGACTTTAATCTGTGACCAGATCCCACTTTGGATAGACAGGCAGGCAACTCAGACGCTGGTCCTCCACCGGACGGTGGCCGAGCGTATGTGATTGAAATTATGCAAATGGATGGTTTGCAAGGTGTCTGGCGTAACTTACACCCCAAGGAAAAAGGGTTCACTTTCTATTCAGCCCCACACTTGACATACGCTAGGATCGATTACATGTATTTAACAAAGGACATATGTGAGGTCACCAACACAGCCAATATAGTTCCAATCTCATGGTCAGACCATGACCTAGTTACAGCTGGTGTCAGACTGGGAGCCCTACCACACAAAAACACAAAATGGCAATGTAATGAATTGCTGTGGAAGGACCCAATCTTTTGTACAGAGATGACCCATGAGATTGAAGAGTACTTCAAGATAAATGACACAGGAGAGGTTTCAAAGAGAATGGTATCGGAGGCAGGGAAGGCAACGTTGAGGGGTGCTCTAATTAAAAAAGGAGCAGCGAATAAGAGGGAGAGGGCTATAATAGAAAATAGGCTAAGGAAGGAGATCTCTCAGCCAGACGCGTCAGCATGGAATAATACAGAAGACAGGGCAGAAAACGTTGCTGAGGCAGTGCAGAAAAGAGAGGAGTTAAGACGCCTAGAGGAAGGTTTGGTGATATGCAAACTTCAGTTTCTCAAGCAGAAACATTACAAAAAAGGCGATAAGGCAGATGCATTGTTGGCGGCCAGGCTACAGGGACATCGGGCGGAAAGGTTGGTCGCTGCCATTGGGGAAGGGGATGGAGCGCAGACAATGGACCCAGAGGGAATCTCTGAGGCATTCGCGAAATTCTACGAACACTTATATACATAGAAATGTAGCGGGATAAGGAATTGGTTGACCAATATATGCAGGGAGTGAATATGCCAAAAACTCCCTTGAGAAACAGTGGAAGAGATGGAGTCGCCGATCATGGGGGACAAGGTAGAAAGGGCAATTAAAAGACTCCCACTGGTGAAAGCACCAGGGAAAGATGGCTGCACAGTGGGATTTTACAAGACTTTCATAACCTCCCTCCTCCCCTTCAAGGTAGATCTATTTAACGATATCTGACAAACGGGAGTGGCTCCTGTTTCCTTTTCACAGGCATTAAAAAAGAAGGCAAGCATCCCAAACATTGTGGATCCTACCATCCCATCTCCCTTATTAACATAGACACAAAGATATACACCTGAGTGCTGGCCGCAAGATTAGAAACCCACATGCCTTTGGTGATTCACTCCGACCAGGTTGGATTTATATTGGGCCGACAGGGCGAAGATAGGATGCGCAAAAATCTTCACCTAATCCACGAATCACAGACAATGGCAGCCAGCCCGGCGCTCCTGTCTATCGATGCCGAAAAAGCATTTGACAGGGTGGAGTGGAGTTTCCTGGAAGCAGTCCTAGTGAACATTGGACTGGGCCCTGCCCTCCGTAGAGGGATCAAAGCAGTATACACATCCCCCAAGGGTACCGTTATGGTCAACTCGGAATACGCCAGGTGGTTTGACTTGAGTAGAGGCACAAGGCAGGGCAGCCCTCTTTCGGCCATCCTGTTCGCCCTTTCTGTGGAGCCCTGTGCTCAAATTCTTAGGGCAGACCCTCAAGGGGAGGGCCTACAAATGGCGCAAAAAGAATATAAAATAGCCCTTTATGCAGACGACATCTTACTCCATGTCAGAAACCCATTAACATCCATACATAGGGCCATACCCGTGATCGAGAAATATGGTGCTCTCTCGGGCTTTAAAATTAATAGGTCCAAATTGATACTATTTCCATTGAAGGAGCTCACTCCCGATGATATATCCGCCCTCCCTATGTTTGGACTGGTTTTGGAGAGTAATTCCCTCCGGTACTTGGGTATAAACTTGACAAAAAAATTAGAGAATATGTATGAGGCAAATTTCCCCCACCTCATAGCCGGTTTTCATAGTGATCTAGCGAAATGGCAAAAGCTTACAATCACCTGGATGGGGAGTCTTAATGCAATAAAAATGGACTGCCTTCCGAGGTTTTTATACCCGTTCCAGATGCTTCCCCTAAGACTCCTAGACACATTCTTCAAGGAAGTAAAGAGAGCCATTATCAAATTCCTATGGCAAGAGAAAAAGCCAAGGATACCATATGAAATTCTCATCTTACCCAAAGAAAAAGGTGGAGTGGGCCTCCATGATCGTCAGCTGTATTTTAAGGCGGTGCAACTGAGGGTGCTGGTCCCCCATTTAAGAGGGAGGAAGGATCTACAGTGGGTACATCTAGATAACCATAGCCTAACCCCAGCTACTATAGCGGAGTGGTTGTGGGTCCCTAGACACAAATTGACATGAAGACTCCGGACCCACCCTATACTGGGTACAATATGGGAGATTTGGAGAGAAGGTGCAGACATGAAGGGAGTCACTATGTGGCCCTCACCCCTGAGCCACATATGGTCCCCGGAAGTACACGTAGAAATCCATGACCATGCCAGATTCCAATCATGGTACGATGCAGGTCTCGAGATGGTGGGACAATTGTGGAGAAACAGGGTTTACCTCACAATTAGTGAGCTTTAGGAAGAATTGGGGATCCACCCATTGCCGGTTTTCCTCTTCCTGCAGCTAAAGAGCATCCTCACGAGGAAAGAGGGGTGTAATAAAATCCAGAGAGATCTTACCCCCTTTGAAAAACATTTAGATACAATGTCTGGGACTAAGGGCATGATCTCCAATATGTACAGAGCGCTCTTGAAAGTGGGGAGGGGATCGACTGATAGCTTGAAACACAGATGGGAGCGAGACCTTGGCATGGTACTGGATCCAGAGGATTGGAACAGTATTTGCAAGGGAGCCTCCCAGGTATCAATAGCGGCGCAATACAAACTCCACGCCATTACACTCCTCCACAGATGGCAATACGACCCTCATAGATTATCAAAAATGTTTCACTATGTTGGCGCCAATGTGGAGAGAGGGCAGATTATTGGCATGTGTGGTGGAAGTGCACCGGGTCCAGACATACTGGGGGGAAGTTCTTAGTTGGATTTAACAGGTAGATGGGATCTCCCAGGAAGCCACACCCCTTCTAATACTGTTCGGCCTCGAAGTGTGCAAAGGTGAGATGACCAGAATAAAAGGTATTGTGGTCCCACTGCTGCTTGCTGCAAGGGCATGCTTGGTTATTAAGTGGAAAGGGTGCCAACTCCCCAGTATAAGAGAATGGGTGGTGGTTGCAACCAACATCTACCCGAGGAGCGAATTACTGCCGCCCTCCACAGGAAAGCGGCTCAGAATGAGGTGATGCGGAACGATTTTGTGAAGGAACACTTGCCTGAACCCTCTCGGAACAATGGGTTGTAGAAATAATAGTAGACAGTATGGTGAATATGTAAGGTGTGTATCTGGGCAACCCAAGGCCCGAAAGTTAGCAGTCCTACTGCTACCTGAACTGGACTATGAACGATGAAAATGTGGAAGGCGTATGTCATACAACAATTACGTGTACTTGTAACATGTTTACATTTCTCTGATGAAACTCTGCTCGAGGGCGGTGGAAGGTGGGTTTGGAAGGGGAAAAGAAAGAAAAGTTGGGAAGTTAAATTTTGTGTTTGAAGTTAAACAGCGGTGGGATACACAGGAGATGTTAACAATGTAAACAAGTTTTGAAATTCCCTGATTGCCATTGTAACTCAACTACTCTGTTTGATAAAATTTAATAAAAACTGAATTTGAAAAAAAAACAGAAGCGTGTGGCAAGGATGTGTGCTTGCCCCGCTTCTGTTCTGCCTCTACATCAATGAAATCATCCTGGACCTGGTGGCAGAATGTTCCAGAGTTGAGCTGAACCCTCCCAAACTCAGAACTGGTGTCTATCCAGCACTATTCTTCACTGATTGCTCAGTACCGCTGCCCACTTTGCCTGTGGGGATAAAAAAAAACCCTGGACCATTTCACTGCTAAGTGTTCACAGCTGGGTCTGATGCTCAATAGGACCAAGACCAAGGTCCTAGTGTTTTGACCGAGGAGAACCAAGGCTGTGGCACTTCGCTTGGAGGTCGACAGTTCTGTATTAGAACAGGTCACCCACTATGACTACTTGGGAGTGAGGTTCACAGATACAGGCTCATGGGCAGCTCAGATAAATAGGTCACAGTCTATCCTTGAAAGAAATGGTGGTGGCCTTAAAACATTTTTTCAATTACCACGGAGAGGGAGCAGTGACACCAGCGATAAATATTTACTCCATTCAGATGATATCTGCTGTACTCTAAGGAGCAGAGATTTGGGGTCATACTAAGTGCTTAAACTTAGAAGTAGCAGAGAACACATTTCTGAAAAAGCTATTTAGACTACCGTTCAGCTTTCCCAATGCCCCGCTCCATATGGAATGTGGTCTTGACCCTATTATCCATCAATCGGAATGGAAACAGTTTTTTTACTGGCTCACACTTTGGGAGTCTCCTGCGCTTGTCAGGTGCAAAGCAGCATACAAAGATCTGATTAACTACCCTGGAAGATGCTCACTTCAACGGTCGGGTCATGTTAGGCAACACCTTAAACTGGCCGGCATGGAAGAACTATGGCACAATCCAGACAACTTAGTTGGTGTCCCAAAGGAGACAGTAAGCAGTTTGTCAAACGCAAGATCCAAGAGCATCTCATTGCCTCATGTTTGAACCTAAAAGTAGGGCTGGCATATCTCTTCACAAAACCAGTTTTAGGTGGTTAGAGGTATCTGGACTTGGTTTTACCTGGCCGGGCCCGTACCCTATTTCTGGAGTTTGGAACAGGTACACTGTAGGTTGCATCCTTCACAAGTGAATGGAGCTCTAGTAATAGAAACCTGTCCAAAATGTGGTCTAGAGACTGAATCTGTTTCTCATTTTTGTTCTTTTGTGAGTGTGATAAATCCGGACACCGTAAGTGAAGATAAATGCTTTTATTCTGTACACCGCAGCAGCGCAGCCGGGCCCCAGCACATAAACTCCAAACTGACTCGCCTGGAATGTTGTTCTCCAAGATAGAACAACATTCCATGCATGCCAGACTACAACACATCTTTCCCCCTTAACAACCAAAAAGCCAACACAACATAACCTTGTATGAGTAAGTAAAAAGGTAATTATGAAGAAATGAAAATACAACAATATAAGATAATAACCAAAAGTTTCCAACAATTAACATTAGCACAAATAATCTCTTAACTTGGTAGGAGGACCACACCTCCTTGCAGGGCGACTTGTGCCAGCATGTACCACCTCATTAAGCACCTCATTACCACAACTCTCCACATCACACGCGTCAGTCGCAACCACATCACTTGACTGCACAACATTCTCCACAGGTGCAGGCGACGGAACGCCCTGCAACAACTGACGCCATCCAGAACCACAATACACTTTTTACTCCACCTTGAACCATCCTCCAGCTGTACATACCCCTCACCACACTTTAGCACCCTTAAAGGAGGCAAGAATACACTCCTCCCCGTCGGCACAAACCTAGGATTTCTGACACACACAACATCCCCCACACACACATGCAACCTCCTCTTAATGGTTTAACTCACCCTTACCGCTTCCTGGTGCGCTAGCACCTTCTGCTGTACACTCCTCAGATCCATGCAACATGGGCCACCACCGCCCAACGCCATAGACCTCAACCTGGAACCCACCTTCCTTCCTCTCATTAGCTCAAAAGGCGTCCTCCCTGTAGAAACAGACACAGTCCTCCTGTATATGGACAAATATTCTGTTACAACATTTTACCAATCCAACCCATTGGCTAGTGCAAGTTGAATGGCATTCTTGATTACACCATTTACACTTTCTATTAGCCCATTAGTACTAGGGTTATACAAAGCGGTGCGGTGATGCTCAATGCCAAACTGTTCCAAAAACTCCCTCATTTGCTTGGAAACAAATTGAACGCCATTGTCCGTAACTATGCTGGCAGGGACACCCTCCCTGTCAAAAACTTTCCTAAGAAACCCAATGACAGCCTCTGTCATCACTCTACCAAAAGCCACAACCTCTACCCATCAGGAGGTATAATCAACCAAAACCCGCAGAAACCTGCACTCAGGCTGTAAACAATCAAAAGGGCCCATAATGTCCAACGCCACCTTTGACCAGACTTCTCTGGAAACCTCCACCGGATAAACTGGCTGTGGATGCACAACATTTCTCTTATCACTAAGGGCACAAGCACGCGGTCCTTGACCTAACTTAAACCTCCCGATCCATGTCTGGCCAACAATATTCCTCCTGCAACCTCATCTTGGTTAACGAATGACCTAGATGAACTTCATGCACCAACGCAACCAATGTATTCCTTACACTCACAGGGGGTAATAATCTCTCACCCCTAGACACACCCAAGGTCCCAACCACCAACTCATCCAAAACTTGGGCATAACCCTTCCCTTCGGCCCTACCTTTGACTGCCTCCCAACCTTTAAGCAGACCCTCCTTAATCCAACACAGCTCTGCATCCCTGTCACTTTCCACCTCCCACTCATCCTTATCGACGACAGGAAGAATACTTGCAAGCTGAATACCTAGTTCACTAAATTCCTGTTCACTATTGGACACTGCAACCGGTAAATGAGATAAGCAATCAGCAACAACATTCTTGCCTCCCAGGCAAATACTCCATTGTGAAATTGTAATCCTGCAATTCCACCACCCATTTGGTTATTCTTGGGGAAACAAATGTGGTACCATGAGTGGAGAATACATGTACTAATGGTTTATGGTCTGTCCTGACAATATAGGGGATGCCCCATAAAAACAGTTATCACGGTGGATGCCAGTGAGGTGGGGCTGGGAGCGGTTTTGGAACAGTGGTGCGATGGTGAATATGGTCCTGTGGCGTTTGCTTGCAGGGCTCTGCGTGATGCCGAGGCGAGATATTTGGTGATCGAAAGGGAAGCCCTAGTGGTGACATGGGCCTCCAAGCATTTTAGAGCGTTTTTGTGCTTAAGCGTCTGGCGTGCGGCGCAGGGGTGCACTAAACAAATAAAATACAGTACCTGTAATGTCAAATGTAGCACCCCATGTACGTGCTCAGTGCACTTCCGCGATATGGCTGGGCCACCCGCCTTACGCGCGGCAGGCCACACACCGATCCAAAGGTATTCACCCCTACTGACTCAAAGGAGATGCAGGGATTACTCCTCACCTGCCGCGGATGCCAATGTGCTAAGACTGGCCCGATTGATTCCGGACAGCTGTTGAGCCTCCACCAATCATGGCTCTCGGGACGCGTACAGTCACACCTCCTTCCATGCCGTCCTCCGTACTGCTCCTGCTCGTTGAGGCATCACCCCCTTGGGCACCAGCCGGCAGGTGTGACCGTGCGCCGTCCCCTCCCTGCAGACACTGGCAGTGTGCCGACGGGGTAGCAGTCAGCGGCCGCTGGCAGGGGCTTAGGCTCCACTCGATGGCGGAAACTCCCTCTCAACGAGGCCGCCTGCACGCGCGGGCTGGGAAACAGGGTCCAGAAAGTTATCCTCGTTGCCAGTGATAAATCCAGACACCATAAGTGTAGATAAATGCTTTTATTTTGGACCCTGCAGCAGCACGGCCTGGCCCCAGCACATAAACTCCAAACTGACTCACCTGGCAGGTTGTTCTCCAAGATAGAACAACATTCCTCGCGTGCCAGACTACGACAGAGTGCTACCGTGATTTCAGGAAGATGTATTTGATACCAGTGATCATAAAAGCATCTGTGAAAACCACGAAAGTGATTAATTCATGTAAATATATAGCTGTAGCGAACGATGTATATCTTGTAGCCAAATGTATCTATCATGCTTGGCTACGTAGGATGCTGCCTCAAGTCAATTGATCAATCCATGTTGGCTTCTTAGCTTTTTTGCAGGCCCTATAATGATTATATTTTATGAACTGTGTATTTTATATTAATGTCTACTATGAACTGATATTTAACTGTCTTATGTAATTCATTTTATGATGCATTTGTATGTGTGTGCTAAAGACAAATTTTGCCAAATAAAGCTTACTGACTGAATATTTGCTGAGAATGCCCGAGTTATGTAGTGAAATTGTCTTTTTAAAATGCTACAGAAAATGAGTACACATACAGACAGAATGACAAATGTGGCCTTTACATCATGTTTTGTGATGATTTATCACTTTGCAAAATAGCTTTAAAAAAAATAAAATATAGAAAAGACAGGAATCTAAGTCATTTCCGTGTCGTAAGGCTGGCAGAGCTCACATTCTGAACTGGCAACGACGACCTGTGAAAACATCACCATTACTTGCGAAACAGGTACCATATTTGTTCAAAATAAAGTTACCTCAGACTATATCTCCCAGAATGCAATTGTGTGTTACATTAATTCCTTTTGGGATGTCATCGTGTCGACCTAGTAATGAGATGTTTCAATTATGTCTTTCTCACCCTTTGTGCCAACTCGTACTATATAAAAATGTTTTAAAAAATAAAGGACACTTGGACTCATTACGAGTCCGGCGGAAGCCGTGCCCGTAAAACCGGCATGCTGCCGCTGGACTGGTGGGGATTTACCGGCTCCGGACATGCCGGAATCACCAGGCCATTACAGCCCTGGTGGACCGGTAATTCCGTAGCCGGCATTCCGTTACTCCCCATTCCCGTGGAGTCCCGTAGGACACCATGGGAATGGAGGCAGTGGAAACACCGGCACCATGCTGTAATGGTGCCGGTGTTTCCAAGTCTGTGTGCGGCTGGTGGCGTTACGCCCGCCAGGTCAGACCTGGCGGGTGTACACCACACGGCCACATAACTCGGAGTTAGCTGGTCTGGAAAACGGTGCCGGTATGGTTTTACCGGCACCGTTAAATCTGGACCGGCTAACTCATAATGAGGTCCACCGTCTCTCAGGGACTGGCACAGCTTTGGAGGAATCTATTCGCCCTCATCTAGTAACAAATGTAATTGTGGCCTCAGCAACTAATTCGCTTCATTTGGATGGGCTAATAGTCATTTTGAAGAGGTCACCTAGCGTGCATGCAGTCATTGTCATGGCAGCACTCTAGCAGAGACATGTTATTCTCTGCGCTTTATAAGTGCCTGACTCCGAAGCTCCTTCTCCAAAGTAAGCAAGAATTTCCGAGAATGCTTTGATGACGCAGAGGCCCTGGCCGCCGTTCAGTGGTTTTTGATGTGGATCCCTGCAGCTAATAGCAGCCAGTAAATACATTGTTTTAGTCAGGAAACCAGGGTTTAATGTAGAAGTTTTAAAGTTCGTGCGGGGGACTGTCAGAGCAGAGTTAGAAGTGGACACGGTGATGGCGCCCACGATGGAGGGATAATGCCATGCCGAGGAAAGATAATGCCTCAAAACGTCCAGCAAAAAATAACTAGCGGGCAGGAATTCATTTCAGTGAGAAAAGAAAGGGGCTCTGGTCTGTAAAGTGACGCAGAAAGGATTTCAGGAGCTATAGAAACGAGAACATGGCTGCCTTGGGGAAACAAACAGGGTAGAGAGTGCAAAAAGGGGTGTGGTTTAGGGTGAGATGGGTGGGAATGGGAGGAAAATCATATAGATTTCACTTAGAGATGGGCGTTAAATGGGTGGGACACATAACCAAACAACACAAATCCATCCTCATATGTCATCTGCATTGAAAAGCACAAGAGAACCTCATTCAAAGCCCCTTATTTGAAGCTCTTATTTAATTGACAATAGTTTCAGCTTCAAGGTGGCGCTTTGAGCGCAACCTAATAGCCTAAACTGAAAATAAACACACAGAAGGATGCAATTCAACAATGCGCAGGACAGTAGCCCTAGAGCCTGAAGAATAAGGACTTGTGCCACCAGCCCAGGAAGCTTGGTTAGCTTTTTGAACTAAATTTGGATGTAGAATGAAAAAGTGGTATCACCCTTCAAAAACATCCAGGAGCCAACACGGAAGCCTGGAACTGGGAATTTAGAAAACTGTGAAGTATGTCTTCGGAACGCAAAGTAAACTGCTGAAGAAAGGCCTGTAAATAATGGGCTTGAGGGCATGTAAACAATGGGCACATGGTGAGGTCGGCAGTGGGGTATTTGGCAGTACTTCTATTAGTACCATTTTATCACAGCAATGGAATTACCACCAACTTTCAAAAACAGCTGAGCCTACACTTTGCCCAAACAATTGGTGCGGGCATAGCAGTGGAATTACTGCTTGCAATCATTCTGCAAAAATACCCATGAATTCCTATGGACTCCAAAAATTGGGATCAACACCGACTCGCCACCACTGATAATGTGGTGGTAAATCCACCAACCAAGTGGTGGTAATGGTGAGCTAATTTGGCAGTAATTCCACAGAAAAAACATATA
The DNA here is from genome assembly GCF_040938575.1 of Ambystoma mexicanum. NCBI lineage: Eukaryota > Metazoa > Chordata > Amphibia > Caudata > Ambystomatidae > Ambystoma > Ambystoma mexicanum. Next base: position 438,226,562 of record NC_090937.1, read on the forward strand.
ACGAGGCCCCTTGTTTACAAGAAAACAAAACATCTTTTCAGGTTTCAAAACTGCATCCAGTGGTGACTTTCATCCATCAAAATGCAAGAATTTCTTGATAAAGTCCTGCACAGTACTTGGTGTCACTCTAGATGGTGCCAACACCGACTTGGACCTCAATTGCAGTTTGTCACAGCACCTTCTGATAACAACTTAGGGATTCCCGCAGCCTTGCCGAAGGCACTCCTCATAACTCTTTAGATTTGGAATGGAAAATATGTTTTCCATCTTTCACTTAGACGTGGGGTGGATGTGGTAGTAGAACAGCTGTTCCTGACCACTACCAGTCAAGGAGTAGGCACGTCCAGTCTGGAGCCACATTTAAGCCCTGAAAAGAACAGCTTGGCCCTCAAAGCTCTGGAAAGCAACGAAGGCTTTGCACCCCTTGTCAGCTTCAAATGTGTGGTGCACAGTTGGTATTTACTTAAAAGGAATTTTATTTACAAAACTGATTTCATCTTCAAGCCTTATATAAGTCAAACAAAGGAGTCACATTATTTTATTGGGTGATAGATATTCAGAGAAATTCACCAATCAACCCCAAAACAAGGTTCATGCATACGTTTATGGATGGCAGCTGCCCCCAATTTAAACGCTCAAGCAAAAAACAACCTCACGCTGGGGCAACACATACACTATTTTGTAGCAATACTTTTGTTTTATTTAAAATAGAAAATTGTAGAAATGTGTAGGGGATTCCTGCCTCAAAATACAGGAGGGGTTTACCTGGAACACTGTTGTGTAATTAAGGCTTTCAGAAAACACAAATAATACAACAAGGCATGTCTGTTATCCTCTGACTAATTAGGATGAACAGAACATTTGGGATAGAAATGGCATCACATGTTCAAAACAAGCACCGACAAATAAATACATTTGTGAATGATTGTTCTAAATAATACGTTAGTGTCATTTTGAACATTTATTTTGAATGACAAGTGTCACAATTACAAAATCATTTAAAATACAATCACTGTTAAACATTTAAATTGCAATGTCAAATCAGCATTTGTAAGTCCCTAAAATAATGTGATTTAGAAAAATCAAAATGTAGAAAATATGCAAATAAAACACATTGAATTTGAGTAATGACTTATGTTTAAAAACACTTACTAAAACTCATTGAGCAGTAGAAATAATATATGTTTTAAAATAAGCGTAACTTAACGACGACAAGTGAAAGGGGAACGTTATTCACACATTTATTTCATCCTATTGCTCCAAAAAAAGGCCTTACATCAAGAGATGCTCATTTGGGATATTTAGACTAAAGGTTTCACAGGTCAAAATTACTTCTATTCCCACTGCTCATCAGGGACATCGACTGGCTAGTCAGAGTACAGCATCAGACAGACGCTCGCTTCTTTGGTAGCCAGTCATTTAAGATTTTTGTTCTGCAGAGATAAACCCCTTGCAATATAATTTAAGTTACATGGGGAGGTTTCTCTGTACTGCTGCTTATATCAACAACCACACTTCAACTGTTGGTATTGTGAGAACAGTCACCTTTGTTCCACAGTATGTTAGTGCTTCAAACCACTTTAATGTGACATCCGCTGACAACTTAATATACCACCACAGTTTATGTGTTACTAATGCTCAGTACTTTTTAATTATTAGGTAGCTTTTGGCAAGACACTTCAACCTCTTCAGGCAGGCTGGACACTCTTCCTTTCTATGTCTTTCTCAAAAGGGGCAGCCTTTTTGCCTCCCCTGTATTCTACCACAAGAACAACCTGCTTCTGCCCATAAAACTAACTTCTTTCTAGCTTGAGCAGTCTTTAGAATTACAGGTTGTCGACAACTTCAGAATATTCTTCACAAGTAATTATCCCCCTTTCCCCAGCTTTACTCAAAACCTTATGCCACTTATCAACCCAAAGATTTACCCAGAAGCCTTGGTGTCACTCTCTCAGCTTCAGGTAAAAATTCAACACTGGTATCGTAGGCCACTTGACTGTTAAAAACTTCACAGTGTAGTTGGATGGCTCTATAACTCTTGGCAAGACTGATTTCACTATGAAAAGAGGATCCATCTTGGCTTGGATAATGCTTGCTCTTCTTAATAGTTTAGACTCTGTACTTCTTATAAATTGAAAGAATATTAATTCTGGATACAGTATGTGATTCAGTCTCTCAAGTGAAAACACATTTGTGTACACGCACCCTTTCTTTAAAGTGAAATTCAAGGTTTAAGTTTGAATAAAGAATTGTATTCACATGTAACGGCAAAGGATGATGTTCTGACTTCTTTCGGGAATTACAATTAGGTACATGCAACCTCCTTTTGATGTGATTTTTCACTCTTGTAACTTGTAATTACACACTACCAACTGCACCTCCTCAGAGGTATTCTTCCGTTCCTCTCCTTCCCCCAGAAGCTCACTGTCTCCCGAGCCCTGGTTCCCTCGAAACTGCACCTACTGTAACAGCCTGTATCTAAATCTGCCTGCCTCTACACTCCGCCCTCTGCAACTTATCCAGAACAGGACTGCGAGACTTGTCCTTGGCCTCAAGCCCAGGGGCCGTATCTCTCCAGGACTGAAATCTCTACACTGGCTCCCAGTGGCTGTGAGGATTAAGTTCAAAACCCTCTGCATTGTCCACAAGGCCTTCTGGGGCCTAGGGCCTAAATACCGTCAACTCTCTCTTCCTAAATATCTTCCTTCTCGAGCTCTTCGCTCCTCAGCCTCCAACTCCCTCAGGGTCAGCCACTTCTCCAAGCAACGAGTCGGGGGTAGATCTCTCTTTGCGGCAGGGGCCTCCCTCTGGAACAGCCTTCCTGCCTCCCTGAAACTTGAGGAGAACCATCCCCGGTTCCGGAAGCACCTCAAAACCTTCCTCTTTGCTTCTGCGTTCTCTCCCCCTCTCCCCTGCTAATTCTTGAACTGAAACTGCACTGAATCTGCAACTGGGCCACTCTCACCGTGCTCGGTCCTTGGCCCAGCCACTCTACTCTTGCACTGCCTCCCTGGCAACCTCAGCACTGCAGGACTATCTCTGTATCCCTACAGCCCCTTTCCCAGCACTTGTCTGCACTTACCTTGCACTTGCCACCAGCTGGCCCTATTATTTATCTATTATTCTACCCTGCACTGCACTTTCCCCCCCTCCTTTTCCCCCATGCACTTTTTCCCCTTCCCTCTACCCATGCACTTGCGTGATCTGAATGACACCTGGCCTAGTAGGATCGCTGTCTGTCTTCCCTCTGTTCCCCCCTCCCTGCCTCGTCGCGCCTTGAAACACTTGTGTATAGGCACGTTACAAATGCCATACCATATCATATCATTTCCTAAAATAAGGGTTTAAACATTTCCTGAATAGGTCAGAAAATGATTTGCCTAACAATAGAAAATGACAGACATTCTCAACAACTCCTCTATGCCATATGCACTTCTTACAAAGCAAGGACTTATCCCACTTTCTTCATTTATTTAAAGGGAGCATATTTAGTCTGGTCATCTTCTGCACTCTGCAGATTTAATGTCACATATTCAAACTCTTTATGTTTGCCTAATGAATAATTGGGGCCCAAAGCCCAAATCTGGGCAAAAGAATCTGAGTTCTGGACAAAAGCATCAAAACGACATAGATGATACTTCAGCTACGATTTGGTCCTAGCAGTCAAACCCTCAAGTCTGCATATCTCCATCTGGCTTCTTTGGGTTGCTTTCGACAACAATCTGTCAGATACTTGGTTCTCAGAGTGAGACACTGTTATATTCTTACTCTACTTGTTCCTGAGAATAAGGTGGCACGTGGCTTTGGCAGGGGCATCCCCTGTCAATGCTACAAATGAATGAATGAGTGCATGAATGAATTAATCAATTAATTTGGAATTTGTAGAGCGCAACTTAGCTCAGAGGGTATCTTGGTGCTAGGGAGGATAGTCAGTGAGAGGCACAACAGGGGAACACCCTAAAAAAGAGAAAACTATCACTCATCTAAGGGAAAAGAAACGTCTTTAGTGCCCTCCTAAATGCTAGATGGTCAGAGGTAGCATGCAAGGAGTACGGTAAAGATTTCCAAAGAATAGGGGCGGCAACTGAAAAGGACCTGCCCCCACTGTGGCCCGGGCATAATGGGCTTCAGATAACTGCAACTGATTAGCAGAGCGTAGCTGTCTTGATGGAACATACTTAACCAGGTTTGTCGCGCAGATTAAGTACCCGGTTTTGTAGCAGGCTTTGTGGACAATACACAGGGATTTAAAGATAATCAAGGCCTCTACTGGGAGCCATTGTAAACCCTGTAGTACCGAGGATGAGTGGGGCAACCTGGGCAGGCCTACTGCCAGACGTGCAGCAGAATTCTGCAGCATTTGTAGATGCTGAATCAGGAATTTTGGCCGTGCAAGTAGAGTGGAATTACATTAATCCAGTGTCCCTAAAATGGGTGCAGAGACCAATGTAGTACAGAGGTGGGTTGGGATTAAACTAGATCGCCCTTCTCAATTTGGGTAGACATTCAGTAGGACAGCAAGACTTTCCCCCAGACTCATCAGTCAATGACAGGACAGAAACACTCCCAGGCTAGGTAGTCAGATAAAAAGGCAGGAGGAATGCCATCAAGCTTTCTCCTGTGGATGCACAAAAACAAAAGAACAGGGTAAATGTATATCAACATAACCCCTGTTTCTCCCTATTAACAACCTCTGGAGTATGTCATTCTCCTAGGCTGTGAAGAACACTAACAGTAGAAAAGGCGTATGATAATCTAGCCAGAATCCATACACCAGGAGACAGCGCAGTCATTTGAGGAGAACCCAGAGGTACCCACGCAATCAGGCAAGAATAAGACTTTGTAGTGCCTGACCCGACAACACAAGATCACAGCTATACAAGATAGGACCCAAATGCGGCAAAAACTCCCAACAGTCTTTAGACCTTTAGGAAGATGCTCACATGGAAGACACAGACAGTCCTCCTAAGGATGAAAGACAGTAGCTCGATACATCAACAGGGAGATCAGTTAATCAGTTCAAAACACAATCTGTCATCACATACCAGTACCAGTCCACTCAGGTTACCAGGTTCAAGGGAAATCTACAGTGGTGTCCAGAGAAGGAGGAAGCCAAGGTCGGAAAGTGGGTGTCAAGGTAGAGGGTGGGTAGAACAGCTGAATTTCTGCAGAATTGGGAAGGCATCTAAGGCCCCTCTCAGATGTAGTCTACTCAGACACCCTTAGTTCCGGGTCTGTCGCCTAATTCTGGTATTGTGCGAGTGTCATAGGTCCATGTTATGCAGGTGCTATGACACCACCATGCAAACTGCCTTAGGGGAGATGTAGTTTCCCCAAAGTGAGTGCCGCTCAGCTCCCAGAGGTGCATCAGGATTTGTATGAGGAAAGCGGAAGTAGACAATGTAAACTTTTTAATAAGCGCTTATGTGTGTGAATCACACCGACTCTTGCTTGGATCAATGACTGTATAGGGACTGAAGATTTTCTGCCTGGTCCGGTTTCCTCCGGTCATGGAGTCTTGCTGTATGCTTCTGACTATCAAGAAGTTTAGAGAAGTCGGTTGGCCCCTTGACACTGACACGTTGGGATGCCCCAACAATCCTAGCTGGATTCAGGATCTGTTATAAAGTCTGACCTTTGTTTTGCATACGTCATCTGTGGAATCAGAGTCTTTGAAGAAGGAAAATCCTGAATTTAAGACTGCCATTATGGACCATCCTGAGGTAAGTAATGAGACCTTGGATCTATTCTGCTTCAGTGCTGCTCTAGCAAGATCAAGCTCCTAGATTTGGGTGATTGTACAATTTATATTTAACCATCACATATTTAGCTTGTTGATGGGGAATGTGAAGTCAACCTAGGCCTAAGTAAAACCTGGGCCCAAGTAGGTCCATTTTAGGTTGTGGTTACATCTAATACGTATTCCTGCATTAGACAAGTAAACACACACATACGCCAAGAGTTGTGTAAGGGGAGTTTATTATTGCTAAATGTGCAAATGTATAGTGCTTACTGTGTTACCATACTTACCCTTTTTCAGACAATGGATGGACCCATTGCGAGCTGTGCCTCGTTTGGGAACTCTGCGTCTAATGTTTGACTTGACGGACGTTGTTTGGCGGTGCATTTGCTGTTGTTTGTTTTGAGGTTCTGTGATCTACAATTTGAATCGTGACTTTCTTGCCAATTCCTGTTATAGCCTTTTGGGATCTGTCCTGGCTTGAAGTGGTTTTCATGGAATATTGGGGCGACTTATTGCGCCTGTAACAGCAGTAGATGCATCTGTTAATTGGTGCATATGGTGTAGTCTAAATTTTCAGCACACCGTTGAAGAAATTACACAGTGAAGGTGTATTCATTCATGTGATGAAAAAATGACCCTTTGTACACAGTGTTGAAGCAGTCTACAACATTTTTTACAGAGGTTTTCCCCTGAAGAATGTTCACCCTACTGAGGTGTCAGAAGAACAGAAACATGTCGGGAGTTTTTATAGCACATGTAGAATGTATAATGTTTTAGTGGAGTGTCTATTGTGTTGATATATTTTTAAGGAGTGTGTTTAGACGATATGTCTAGGTATTACTTTTTTTGTTCCACTGTGTTTTGATGTCTTTGGGTCAACTTGTTTTTACTTGAAATTACGTTGTTTTGAATACATTTATATATTAATTTTGATATATTATAGCATACAGTCTATTTTTTACGGACTAAGTGTGCCGGGTTACCAGTGATCTTAAGGTGTACGGCCAAGTTATTTAGTACATTTTTCAGTTCTATCTCCTTTATATAAACATGGACCCATCGGTAGGCCAGCCGCAGAATGTTGAGTGCAGCTGGACAATGGAAAGATCAACCACTAGGTGGCCAGAACAGTGGATTGGACTGAGACAGAAAAGAGAGAGGAAGACAACTGTTAAGAGGGATGGAAACAAAGATAGAGAGAGGAGCAAAGCTGTGTAGTTCCCTGGAGGGCAGTGGCCTTGAGTGGCAGCCAAGGCATGAATAAGTCACCCCCTCATGATTGAGGAAAGAGGGAGTGCGGCCCGCTGTGAGCGAAATCCTGTGCTGTGTGGCTGAGCTGCCTGGGTGAAGCAAATGGCCTTGGGGCCTATAATAGCAAGCACCCGCACAGCAAACAGAGACGCCCCAAATCAGGCTGTCATTGTTCTGGATAACCCCAATGGCAGCACCAATGGCCTTGCAGCAGACATACAGCCTCAGGAAAATCATCTGCCTGCCCTTGGCCAGGAGGAATGAGCGTTGGCAGCCTGACAAGAAGCACCAAACACTGAGGAAAAGCAGACAGAGGTAAGAATCTGGGCTTGACGACAGAGGTCAGCAGTTGACATTCTGTTCCAAGTGAGACGGACAACCCATGTGTGGATGTGGCTTGAGGAGGACATCCCCCCGGCCCGCAGCCGTACAGGGTGGGCAGAGAAAACCCTTGAGCAGGTGGCTGCTTAGGCTTGAGGAGGAACAGCTCAGATGGGCTGAATACACACATGCAATGCTGAGTACCGTGAATGCCCCAAACAGGAGTGTTAGATTGTCTACGCCCAGGGAAGTAGGGGCAGGAAGTACTTTCTTTGCTTGGGGCCAATGGGGCTGTGGTGGTGAATACAAGGGCCTAACACTGAAGGGTGTTGCAGAGAAGGCATGCCAGAGATGGACCAATGCCTGGTTTGGGGCACCTGCAGTAAAGTGATGGCCAGTGTCATGTTGCGAGGGGCAGGATGAAGCAGGCCAGCCCACAACAGTGACACTCATTTATGATGCAGTAAGGAGAGGTGGGTCGACTAAAGGGGAATGCCTTCCCATGAATTGATACAACTGGAGCAGGTCGCCATCCATGAATGCTCCTGTTCCTTTATGGAGTTGGTGAATGCTGCAACCAGTGGAAGCATGGGACACTAAAGCACTGGTAAAAATGTGGATGTAAGGGGGGACTATGAGAACACAAACAATTTAATTAATAGGGATAGTGGCAGACTGCAGTTGTCAGGGAGGTGAACCAGTAGAATCATTCGTACCTATAGTGATAGTTACGACATTAAGCAGGAATGGAAGTTTTGCAGAAGCAGGTGGTTGCCTTGTAGCCATAGAGAGGTAAATTGTAGCCTGTTTTAGGCAAAATAGGTAGCTTGGGTTGCCTTGATGGCTAGTTCTTAGTTTGGATGTCAGGGGACAGCTATTGGAGGACGTATTCATAGGGAGAAGGCTGTTATGGGAACACTGTTGTAATCGTTGGCCATCTAAGGCCATCTACATCCAGCTTTCCTCTCTAAATACGTCCCTGCCAGAGTACTTGAGTCCGCTGACACCAACTCTCTGCAGGTCAAACGTTTCTCCAAGCAGAGAGTGGGAGCTAGATCCCTCTCCTCAGCTGGTCCTCCCTCTGCAACTCCTTCCCTCCTCCCTTCAGACTTGAGCCTTGACCTTCTTAAATTACAGAAACATCTCAAGATTCTCCTTTTCTCCTCTTCTTTCCCTTTCCCCTCCCATGCTTACTCTCCCTCTGCCGCGGTGACTGGGGCCTAGTCCCTTCAGAGTCATACAGGGGCCAGGCCACCCCCTACCAGTCCCCCCAGCATCCCTTACCAGCACTTGCCCTCGGGCACCCTTTCCCGGATTACCCCCATCCAGCATTTGCCTGCGCCCCCCTTGGGGGCACCCCACTCCTGCACTTCTCCCTCTACGCCTCCCTCCTGCACTTACCTCCTTGTTCATGCACGTGCACTTGGATTGTCACAAGGCCAAAATTACAATTTTTTGTTGCTCTACTTTGTTATTCTCATACCCCCTCCCCCCACATATTGTCTTGTGGCACCTGGAAACACTTGTGTATAGGTGCCATACAAATGTCCAATAATATAAATAAAAAAATGAAATTAAAAAAACCATTATAATCATAATTTTTATGTTGGCTAAAAACTCTTTGTGATGAGTGTCCTTCGATAGTAGAAGCGTGGTAGGAACTCAGGACTGTAGCCCATATCCTGTTATAAAGGTTATCCTTTTTCTATCCAGGTTGCCTAATGCTCTCGTTTTCCACAGGTGTTTGGGGATGAAGGGTGGCATGAAGTGTTCCCTTCCTAACCAGCGGCAGGCACTAGGCTGCCAGGCCAGAGCCAAAATAATTTGGGCTACATGAGCTATGCAATAGGTTTTGGCTTTTGGTATTCATCGTATAATGACATGGTGGCTGTTTTTCGAACACATATTTGAATGGCGGAAACGGGCTGTTTGACGAATAGCAACTTTGCTGTCTACAGCATAGAAGGATGGATGTTATCTGCAACATCATAAGATCTAATTGCAACGTTGAAGCTGCTTGCTTTGGTGTAAATAAAAGTGTTCATATACACCCAACAGCCAGAAAAGGAAAGATCAAGCCAATACAAGATGTCCACCATTGTGATGCAATAAGAGCTTATAAGCAAGCCCATTGTCAATGACCAGGGTGGCCTTGTTGCAGGAGCCAAAAGAAGGGTTTGTGTGAGGTAAGTTTGGGAGAGAGGGCATGGGAGGTCTGTGGGTAGATGGAGGACAAGGTAGCTGGCAGCAGGTAGCCTTGTGCCTGAGGGAGCAGCGATCAGCTGTCTTGGACTGCAGGCTCATACTAGGGTATTAAGCCTGGTGTTCCAGGACTATGGGCCTCATTACGAGTCCGGCGGTAACCGCGGCGGTAAAACCGGCTGGTTACCGCCGGACTTGTATTACCATTCCGCCTCCGTGATTCCCGGAATTACCGGGGCATTACAACCCCGGTTTTCCGGGAATAACGGAGGCGGAATGGTGTTAATCCCCATTCCCATCGAGTCCTATGGGACTCGATGGAAATGGGGATCATGGAAACACCGGCAGCATCTCGTAATGCTGCCGGTGTTTCCTCGTCCGCCTGCAGGCGGCCGGTGTTAAACCCGCCAGGTCAGACCTGGCGGGAACATCACCTCCCGCCTGCAGGAGTCGGGATCAGGCGGTCCGGAAACAACGGTGGCGGCAGGTTTACCGCCACCGTTATTTCCGGACCGCCTGAGTTGTAATGAGGCCCAATGACTGGTTGACACGAGGGGCCAAGTGTTAAAGAGACAAATACTGCAACTTAAAAATATGAGAATCTCAGATATTAGCCACCGTAATTTGCTCATAACAATCCCATAACATTTGAAATGGAGGTTTCAACATATGATTTATGAAGCTGCTAGAAAACATTTAAACTAAAAGATTTGAAAAAAATCATGATTTTTCCAAGTCCTAGGGAATGTCAAGCTAATAGCCAGAGCATAAATGCTCCAAAAATAACCCTCAAACTGAGGAGAAGGTTTTACTGGCAATGTCCGCGAGGGTGAAATCCTGGCCAGTAATTAAAATGTATCACCATAATAATACTCCAAATTTGTCTCTGTAGAACCCATGAACTGATAGATTTAAAGCCCTATTTATGCTCCTTCTTTTTAAGAGCCTCAAACAATAATGTGGCGTCAGCACCCTGTTCCAAGGGATGTAATGGGGGTAATGGCCAGGCAGCCCATGTTAACAGCCCGAGCAAAGCAAGGGCGATTAACGAGGGCTCTAGGACATTACCCCCCGTTTCAGCCCTTGGAACAGGGTGTTAAGGCCATTATCACCCGGGGTTACAAAAGTTGTACCACGGAGTGCTAAAAACGTTATTGTCCCTTATTGAAGGGGACACTGCATGAAATGTATTTTCTCCAAAAGGTTTGGGCGGGCAGGGGCGGGGGGGGAATGGCGACGAGCGGCTGGGGAGGCAGCTTGCGGGATCGTGGAACATAGGCTCTGATTCTAGGTTTCAGCCAGCGATCCGCGGAACCTCAATGGCTGCGCCCCCACCCCAAGTGCTAATGGGCATTATATAGTACATCTCAAATTAACTAGGAAGTGGGAACGGTTTTCAGTGTTGTAATAAAAGAAGGAAGGACATGCTGTAAAAGAAAGGTTTTACAAAGTTACATTGGGCAACTCCCATCCTGTAGGCCCTACAGAGGATCTCGAGACCAGTTGAATCCACCTGCAAAGGCATGAGACCCCAGGGGATATAGTACGTAGGGGATTCCCCAGAACCCCTCCTTTGGCTCCATTTCATCATGTCTCCTGGTAGGTAGCCTGAACAGTTGGGAGCTGGACAGTGGGTTGGAGCTCCTGAGTAGCACATAGAGTATTTCCCTTCACCCAAATTCCCTCATGATGGATGCACCTGAGAGACCACAACCACTTTGTCAGGGACCAGTCTAACATAGGATTTTCCAAGTCCCAGACGGACTGCAGAAAAAAACATGCCACAGCTCGAATAATCAGCAGGGAGCAAAGCCATTGCTTTACATGGAATTACACACTCAGCTTCCCAGAGACAAGACTCGAAGATCACAGACTGAGGAAACAAGTGAAGACTCCAAACCGTCAAGTGTGGTGTGCATTGGATTTATTATACAAAGTAAAGGAGTCAGCGTAAGGCCTAAAGAGGGTTCTTTTAACAAAACATGGATGTGTCTCAGTTCAGCCATGCAGAGCTTCCAGTGAAACACAACCAAATGAAAGAGATCTGCAAGCTTTACTCTAATTTAAGACACTGGTCCTGAGTTCACATTTCCTAGTTTACCATCTTCAAGAAAGGTGCAAATAGCATTACACCCTGACTTCTGTTGCCTTTTACAAGGCCTGAAAGGAGGACGCGCACACAAAGGGGTTTCTCAACACGTCTTTATTTAACCTTTACAAAACAGTACCTGGCGCTTCTCGCGCCTTACCCAGAACTCCCCTCGTTCCCCAACTCCCCGTTATGAACTCCGCCTCTCCAACGGTGGGGGCTAAACAAGTTAACCCACTGGTGACCGGCAACACCACCCCTGAACAAATATGTCCAAACATCAACTCAACACTCTTCAACAAGCCTCATAGGTCTCTTGATGGTTCGTCGTGGTCTCTCATCTTGGGCAACTGGCCCTAACATTCCCTGAGTTCCTACTTCATGGCTTGTCCCTCCAGGATCTCCTACCAGAGGGGTCCACAGGTCGTCTCGCGGCTGTCGCGGTTCTGGGGAAAACGGTTTCTGAGGTAGCTCCGTTCCCTCTCGCCTGACAGTGTCTGAATTGCTGACAGTTCCTGGTGACAGCTCTGTTTTGATCTTCGGCTGTCACCATCGTACCTTTCACTGCGGTTACCCTCATGGGACTTGGGGCAAACCGCGGATCTGTCTTTCTGGGCATTGGCTGTTGGACGAGAACTTCATCTCCTATGTGGAAATCTTTTGTCACTGCATGGCGGCGAGTGTCAGTGTCTTGTCTTGCTCTCTCTTTGACTTCTGCATCCTTTTGGAGTATGTCCATGTCCGGCGGTTCATCGCTTGACGGGTTGCGTGGTATGCGGGTTCGCACTTCGTAGCAGAGCATTAGCTCGGCGGGTGTCTTGTTCGTGGCTTCATGGGGTGTGTTTCTATAGTCTCGTAGGAGTCGACACAGTGCCTGGTGGGGATTAACTGCTTCGACTCTGGCCCTCTGTATCATCTTTTTAATTGACGCCATGAAGAGTTCTGCCATGCCGTTCGCTTGTGGGTGGCGGGGGGTTATCTTCATGTGTGTGAAGCCCAGATGCTTCGCCAGTGCCCCGAACTCGTGGCCACAGAATGGTGGTCCATTGTCAGATTTGACTGTTTTGGGGATTCCCCACTCGCTGAATACTTCCTCCATTGCCGCTGCTACTTGGGGAAACGCTGTGGTGGTAACCAGTTTGACAATCGGGAATCTTGAATGTTCATCTATTAGCAGCAGGAGATAGTCACCCGCTTCCGTGGGCCCATAGAAGTCCATGGCTACTCGCTCCCACGGGCGATCGGGTATCTGCGTGTGCTGTAGTGGGGGTGGGTTTCAGCCGGGGCCGTGCACTCGCAGGCATGACAGTTCTTCACCCATTCCTCTACTGCTGCATCTAAGAAAGGGAACCAGACATGGCACCTCAACTGTTTTTTGGTGTTTCCGGCCCCTCTGTGCCCCTCATGGGCCGTTCGGACACCTTGCTCCTTAGTGTGGCAGGGATGACAATCCTGCACCCTCTGAGAAGAATATTGTTGTCCTTGACAGCCAGTTCCTTGTGCACCCTAGCCAGTCTTTCGATCTCCTGTCTGCTCACTACCGGGTGTGCCAGCATTGCTCTGTGATGGTCTTTCCACTTATTGGTCAACGTGAGGCAGATAGCGAGGGCTGTCGTAGGGTCAGCAGCTGATGCAGTGGCGACCATCTCAAGGGATAGAGCCGGTGGTAACGAGTTGGATGCTACGTACTGCACATAGGCGACATCACCTTTCCGGGTCAGTGGAGATCCGACTGGATGCCGCAATGGATAGTCAGCGGGGTTGAGGTCACCCCCGGGACGATGTATAATGTCATAGTTGTATTCCTGTAGACGGATGCCCCACCGCTCAATCCTTGGGGGCATCTTGGGGCCCCACCGCTCATCTTGCTGTCGTTGTTCGTCCAAACAACGACAGCAGCGCCTGGTGGTCAGTGATCAATGTGAACCGTTTCCCAATGAGGAAGTTGTGAAAATGCTCACATGCCCAGACCGGTGCCAAACTCTCCTTCTCCGCCTGGGAATAGGCCAGTTCTGGGGTTGACAATGCCCTGCTTGCATAAGCAACCACGTGTCTGGGGTTGATGTCTGCACCGCTGGTTTGGGCTAAAATGGCGCCAAGGCCAACTGGGCTCGCGTCTACCACCATTTCTGTGTGCCACGAGGGATTGAAGTACGCAAGGCGGTGGGCTTCTGTTAGGGCATGTTTGATGCTGGTAAAAGCTTGGCGGCATGCGGGGGTCCACACAAAGGTTGAGTCTTTTTGCAGTAGCTTCCTCAACGGGTCAGTGAGAGAGGCATAATGGGGTATGTACCTCGCACAGTATCCCGCCATGCCGAGGAAGGAGCGGACATCCGCAACCTGCTGTGGTTCACCGAGGTTGGTGATTGTGTCGACCTTGTCGGGACCTGGCATCATCCCTTCACTGGAGAAGATGTGTCCAAAGAATTTTAGTTTTGTCTTGCTGAATCGGCATTTGGTGATGTTGAGTGTGAGGCCCGCCTCCTGAAGCGCTGCACAAGTGGCGTGTAGTGCTTTATCGTGGGATTCTTTTGAAGACCCAAAAACGAGGATGTCGTCACTATAGTTCAGAGTGCCCCTTTTGGGTCCGATGACCTGGCGTATGGCTTCCTGGAAAATCTCTGTGGCGGACGAGATACCAGAATTCAGTCTCCGGTATCTGAAGAGTCCGTCGTGCATCGCAAACGTTGTGAGGGGCCTGGAGTCAGGATGCAGCTCCAGCTGATGGTAGCCTTGGATTAGGTCGAGCTTGGAGAACATCCGGGCATTGTTTAGTTGCACAATCATGTCCTCGATGCACGGGCCCGGATGCCTCTCCCGTTGAATGTCGGTGTTTGATACCCTCATGTCCACACACAACCAGATCTTCCCTTCTTCCATGGGCACGACCACGACAGGGGATACCCATGGCGTTGGCCCCGTTGCCGGTTCGATTATACCATCGGAAAGCAGTTTTTGGAGGGCTTCTGACACTGCCGCTTGCATGTGGAACCCAACTCTTCTGGGGTGTTGTGGCACCGGTCTCACCAAGGGGTCGATGTGGAGTCTGATGGGAGGTGCCTTGAGTTTACCCAGCCCTGTGCATAGGTTGGGGAATTTTCTTGTGATGTCGCCTTGTGTGATGAGGTTCTGGGATTGGTAGCATGCTATAGTGCCGACAGAGTCTCTCGGATTCAGTCTGTTCGAGGTTGCGGTGATGGTGTCTCCCGCCTTCACGTGTATCTCAATCAATCCGAGGCGGGATGCCGTATGATAGCTGAGTAGGCATCGACTTCTGGCAAGTGAACGGATGATGTGAATGGCTGTGTCCACTTGCCGACCATTCAAGAGGAGACGTTGTGTGAAACGCCCCACTGTCTGCAGGGGGGTGGCAGCTCCCCATTGAAAAATTCTCGAATGTGATGGTTCGAGCGTGGGCGGGTTTGGTATTTTAGCGTAGTCCTGTTCGCCCATGATATTAACAGTAGCGCATGAGTCGACCATGAATTGGAATTGGCAGTTCCCCATTTTGATCGGGATTTTGGGGGCCTCCCTGGCCTCTTCATTGTCAAGTATAAGATTGACGTACTCGTCCTGGTCGTACTGATCATATGGCGTGTTGTATGCTGCTTCCTGCTCGTCATGGTAGAATGTTTCAGGCCTATATTCTGCTGGTGGGTAATCATACTCATCCGTGAAATATCTGGTTTGGTCTGCCTGGTCTAGCTGTGGTGGGTACCCCTGTGCTTGGTACTCATCAATGGCTCTGACGTATCGCCTCTGTCCTTGCCCTTGCTGGTAGTATCTGGGTTGACTGTATTGTGGGGACGGCGAGCGGAGAGGCGTCCTGGCGGGCGCTTGGGGGCGCATTGGAGGAAATGGTATGCCTTCTCTACATACAGAGTGAAAATGTCCCTCTCTTCCGCAGTTTGTGCATCATTGGGATAGAGCTGGGCATGACCCAGAGTGTGGGAAGGACATCCCACAGTGGTAGCATTGTCTCTGTTGGCGCGGAACCTGCGTAGCTTGTGCTCTGTATGGTTGCGACCCTCTGTTGCCTTGACGAGGGGGCTGTATGGCTGCGACAAGTTCATTGGTGTCTTGTTTGGGGTTGCCTGTGTTGCCCATGGATGAGGCTTGGGCATCAACCCTCTCATGTGTGCGAGCAAGCTCGCTGACTTCTGGGATGGTGAGGGTTTTTTCAGTAGCCGTTTCTTGAGTCCGGGGGACAGGCACCCTTCTATGACCCTCAGCCGTATCGCTTCTTCTAGAGAAAATGCGTCGAACTGGCAGTTTGCTCCCTTCACTCTTAAGTGGGTTATGAATTTGTCAACTGTCTCTTGTGGCAATTGGGTGCATTTGTTAAATAGATACCGCTCGTAGTCGCGGTTGACTTTGATGATGAGGAGTTTGTCTAAAGCCCCGATCAGGTTTGTGAACGTATTTTGTTGAGCCGCGGGGATCGTTTTCACAACTGTCTTTGTCCCCCTCCCCACCAAATTGAGGAAGATGTCCCTGATGTTGGGGGAGTTGCCGTCACTAGACCCCGTCACGTAGTGCTGAAAGTCTTCCATCCAGTCAGTCCATCTCAGCCCTTGGTGGCTTGGGGTGCCATGGTGAATGGCGGGGGTAGCCGCAGCTGTATTGGTTTTGTCTCCGGACCAGTTGGGGGTATCCAGGATTGGAGACAGGGTTGCTCATGTTGCTGGGCTGTGGGAGCCCACGGGCGTACAATCAGTCCAAATGCTGCCTCAAACTCTCTGGCCCGGAGTGGTGAGCGTGCCGCGGACGATGGCGTACGCTGGTGTAGGCCTAGCAAGCAAAGTGAGCGTGGACTTGCACTCACTTGAGAGTCCAGTGACAGGAATGGGTACTCAGGAGAAGAGGGCTGGAGCGTGCAGCCGGAGGGAGTGGGTGGGATCATCGGCACGCGTCGCTGGAGAGGACCTGGCGGACTTCCAGGACCAAATGCGCACTTCCCAGTGCTCGCACAGCTGTCTGGCACACCGATGGAGGAGGAGAGGAGTTTGGCGTGTAGGCAGACGCCCACGCGCACGTGGTGGATAGCCGTTACTCATACTGGAGGAGGAGGAGTAGGAGGAGACTCGGCGGTCCTCCGAGCGAGGATGTGGCAGATTGCCAAAGGAGGACTCCGTTGTGCGCACAGACAGCCTTCGTCGCCAGTGTTGCCTTTTACAAGGCCTGAAAGGAGGACGCGCACATGGAGGGGTTTCTCAACACGTCTTTATTTCACCTTTACAAAACAGTACCTGGCGCTTCTCGCGCCTTACCCAGAACTCCCCTCGTTCCCCAACTCCCCGTTATAAACTCTGCCTCTCCAACGGCGGGGGCTAAACAAGTTAACCCATTGGTGACCGGCAACAACTTCCGTGTCAGACTTGAGTGGTAATTGCCCTACGCCCTCACCAAGCCCTTTGCTTCACTCTGGCCTGTCTTGGCTAGGGTTAGCGGGCTGTTAGCACCCAAGGCTGCTCCAAAATACAGGGTTTAACGCTACATAGAAAGTGTTATTCCGCTAGTGTTTAATCTGGGGTGATTGATGCCATTGTTCATTTGCCAGTGTTGGTGTTGCATCTTCATTGAAAGGTTCCTGCTTAACCTAGGGCTCAGGAGGAGAGGTATACTGTTATGCCTCGTGATCATCACTGCAGGTTGCTGCATTGTGAGTGGTCTTTTTTCAGAATCCAGTGAGTTTTCACATGTCAGGCTGGGGATACTGTAAAACACTAAGGGACATCATTTGGGGGTCATCAGGGGTCGCACTTGTGACCCCTGACGTCTCCCTTGCTACCCCAAAAGAAATGTAAATTCGTTTTTGGTTTTTTTTATTTACAAATAGAAGCTCCTGAGCTGTGGCCAATGCCATGTGGCTTTTTGTTTCTAGAGTGTGTGGCTTTCTTGTTCAGGCTTCTTTAAAAAAACGGGGTTCCACAAGTGTAACGCTTTGAGCAGTGACCCTAAATAAGAAAGAATAGGAATAACAAATAATTTGTCTTTCTGGAATTCTATACCATAATTGCTAGACTCATTAAGGTTTTATTTCAGGCACACTTCAGGGGGTGAGTCACAGATTTAGTCTGTTCTTAAACGCCTAAAATTCACAATGCAGACAAAATCCTCCAAAAAGCATTTAGAGTAGAATAAGCATCCATTTTGGACTGCGTATTTTGCTTTTTGCAAGTTGGTTAAAGCATGTTTTTTTCTGCCTCTACAGATGGTGATCCATTCTTGTATGAAATGTATATCACGTTACAGGGATATTGGCCCTCATTACGACCCTGGTGGAAGTGAAAATCGATGGCGGTAAAGGATTACCGGCATCGCTTACCGGTAGGTCCTATTATGAGCCGAGGAAGTGCAATTAGCGGCACCGTAGTTGACATTGTCACTAACAGCACCAAGGGCGCGGGCACGCGACCCCCTATGCCGGAAATAGCGACATGGCGCAAATTGGGGAACATCACGAGTCGAGCGGACATGCTCTTAACGCCCTTGCGAAGGCCGTAAAGTACCTTACCGCCATGGTGCTAATACCGCCATCGCGGACCACCCGTAAATGGCCATGTGCAGTGTTCCCAGCTGCACAGGTGCACACAATCAGCACAGGTGGAGGCAATACAGACTGGCCAAGTACAAAAGGAGCACACCCCACCCCTTCCCACACTCCACAATGATTCCAATACGACTAGCAATGTTGGGGCTGGAGGACCTGATTGCAATGGAAGCGCTACAGCAACAACAACTACTACAACAACAGGCAGCACACAGGAGACGCAGGAGGAGAAGGAGGGCAAGGCAGGGCGAGCAAGCCCCACCAGCACAGCCAGTGCTATCATGCAGGCAGCCCCCAATCCCACGCATCAGAGCCAGTCCATTCAACCTCACTGCTGAGCAGATCCACACCCTGTACCGTTTGGACCGGGACACCATCACCACAATGGTGATGGTCCCATGATACACAACGACATCGTCAGCATGATTGAAACACCCACCGCCATCCCCCCCTACTGAAGGTAGTGCCCATGCTCCACTTCCTGGCCACAGGCACCTACCAGCACACAGTGGGGCACTTGCATGGCATTTCACAACCATTATTCTCACGTACGCTGAACCAAGTGCTCAATGCCCTCCTCAAGCACACAGACGACTACATTACCTTACCACGGACTGCCTAGGAGATGGCAAACACCAAAGTGGGTTTCCATGCACTGGCCGGCATACCTGGTTGCATTGGTGCCATCGACTGCACCCATGTGGAAATTGGTGGTCCCACATGCCATGGAGGTAGCGTACCGCAACCGTAAGCAATACCACTCAATTAACGTACAAATGGTATGTGACCCAAACAGGATCATCACACATTGTTGTGCCCGATACCCCGGATCAACCCATGATTCAATGGTCCTGTGGAACTCCACAATACCACGCTACATGGAGCGACATGCAGGGCCGAGATCCTGGCTACTTGATGAGTCTCATGTCATGGCCATGCAATTGTGAAGTGGATAGGTGAATGACGTACCAATGCATGCTTTACCTGGCTGACGGGGGGGGGGATGCATGCTTTGCCTGGCTGACGGGGAGGGGGGAAGGATGCATACTTCATCTGGCTGACAGGGGGGGGGATGCATACTTCATCTGGCTGCGAGTAGCAGAGCTAATGGAGCCAGCTCATACCCTAAAGCAGTCCAGACTTTAGCTGACACCTGACCACATAATGTAGGCAGCCCCACCATGTGAATGAAGATGTGTCCCAACCATGACCCAACCAAATGCATGTGCACTGTACAAAAGCAGACCACATCCACCCCAAAGAAATGCACCTACATGCAATGACTTCAGCCAATACACGGCACCAAACACCATGAACTGGAAGGGCAGTCCACCATAACTGCGCACAAAGGAGCCACATGACGGACATGAACATCAAAACACCAATACATGGACACAGAGGCCCAAATTAATTGCATAACAACATTTGGAGTGCCCAGTGAGGTCATCATGAGGCTGACAGCAATGGTGCCATGATGAGAGCATTGATAACACATGGACATTGGCCAGATCACCAAAACAACCTCTATGTACTAACACAGTGAATGGGCACTCATAAGGTACTGGACCCCCCCGCATACAGTGGTTGAAGGCATGCAAAACAGTCCATAAGAGGAATACACATATAGCGGTCACATCGTGTGACTCCATTCGTGCATGTAAATGGGGTTCAAAGTAAGAGATGAATGCATGCCATGGTGTCACGTCATGATTTGAAATCTGATGTCATGACTGACACATACATTGTTGCCCACATACAGGTGATGCAGGCTATCCCTTGAAGAGGTGGCTCCTTACCCCAGTCCAGAACCCACAGAACCGGCACGAGGAGGACTTTAATCGTGCACATACACGAACCCGTGTGGTGATTGAGCAGACATTTGGCCTCTTGAAGGCACGGTTTCGCTGCCTCAGCAAGTCTGGTGGGGCACTCCTGTACCGCCATTAGAAGGTGGCAAAGATCGTCATGGCATGTGTAATGCTACACAATATGTGCATCAGACGGAATGTGTCCCTGCCCCCTGACGCTGAACTGCAACCACCTGACTATGAGGATGAGGAGGGTGGGGATGGGGGAGCACCTCAGGGAGGATTCAATGCACAGGAGGGACGTGCCATGTGTCAGACTCTCATTAACCAATGCTTCTAGCACACATGGACGGTGGGTGTCACATGGAGATGGCATTTGGGGCACTGTGTGTGTCTGGGACATGCACACTGTGGACTGTTCACCAATAAAGCACACGTACACAATGAGCAATGTCCACACATGTGATTTGTGCATAACCAAAAAGTGTATAGAAATTGTGATTTGAATGAACACACCCCATACCCCCTCCCCCCTCAAGTCCCCAACACACCCCATCCCCCCTCCACCCTCAACTCCCCAACACACCCCATCTCCCCTCCCCCTCAAGTCCCCAACACACCCCATCCTCCCCCCTCAACTTCCCACAAAAGTGTGTGGATGCATCATGTGAGATTGTCCCACTGGGCGGACTCTATTGCCCCCCCCTCCCTGCACCCGGAGCACCCCTGCCTATACTCCGCAGGTTCCCGGCAGATCTGCGGACGGGGCAGAACTGGCAGCCGAGGAGGTACTTGGCCCCTCACAAGGACGCATGTCCCTCAGAACCTGAACAAGGTTTGTGAGCACGTGCCGCACCGCGGCTAATTCCATACATATGTCCTTGGTTGAGGATTCTATTGCCTCCTTCAGTGTATCAGCACATTTTTGCATTTCATCCCTAGCACTCTGCCACATGCTAGCTCATCAGTGAGGAGAGTTGTTGTTATCTGTTCCATTGATTCCTGGTTTCTCGGGGCCAACGAGGATGCCAGTGGCGTGTCGAATATGCTGCTCCCCTCCTGCACAATTTCAACTGGGGTTGGAGTGGCTGGCCAAGAGTTATCAGGGGATTGACCCTGTATGGCTTCATCGTGCAGGCTGCATGGGGACAGGTAGGGGGAATGAAGGTGGCCAGTGGGGGGTCCTACAAATGCCTCTGCATTCCCTGCATCTTCGTCCGAGCCACCTGCGGCAGCAGTCTCGCCCATTGTGCTGCTTCCGGCAGAACCAGTGCCTTCGGTGGGCAACACTTGCTGGGTGTCTGATGATGGTGCAACCATGGTGCTTGGCCTGATGGACATCTGTGCCCCGGCCTGTGTTGTCACCGATGATTTTGGCTTCTTAGGGATTTTGTGTTTTACAGCAGAGGTGGAGGGTTGCTGTGTGGGGACATCGGGCCTGGCTTTCTTTGCAGGTGTGGTCCGAATGAGAGCCTGTGGTGGAGCAAAGGGGGGAAAGGGTTAGTGATGCCTCTGTGGACTTTGAGCAGGCATTGTGATGGCTGCATTCAATTTGATTTCTACATGTTGCACGTTGGAGGCAGTGACATACTGTAGGTGGTATAAGCATGGAGGCATGTGTGTGGCTACGGGAAGGGTGTGCATACTGCATGTGTACAAGGTGGAGGTCAGAACTGCCTGTTGGCAGTATTGTGCAGATGTGTTGTGTTAACCCTGTCAGGCTTCATTGCAATTCCCATCAAAGTCGACTTCAGTGACTTTGGCATGGCTGGATTTGAGGCACCTACCTGCGTCACATGAGGTCAGGGCTCCTCTCTCCATGTCTTCGACCCCCCTCGATTCATTCGGTGCCAATGAGTGCGGCACATGTCTCCTCCCATGGCTGCATTTTTATTGGGGACTGCGCTCCTCCACCAGTTTCCATGGCCAAGTTCCTGTTGGCAGAAAGAATGCTCCTTACACGGAGCTGTAGGTCATCCCACCTCTTCCTGCACTGTCGTGCATTGCGGGGTGTAGTGCCAACTGCACTTACCCTCTGTGCAACCATGGCCCATATGGCCTTTTTACGGGCTATTGCTGGCCTTGTCATCTCAGTGGAGAACACCACATCTGCGTGTTCCTGAAGTGTGTCGGCCAACATGTTCAGCTCCTCCTTGGAGAAGCGCTCCTGCCGCAGCCGCTCTCCACTTTTTTAACAACTTTTGGCATTGTGGTGAAGGATTGAGGTAGAGGAAGGTTTGCCAAGGTTGTGGGGGTCAGGTGTCCACTGGTTGCGGCAACTTCCGGATCCGCTTATTTGTGGTCACCGCTAAAAGCGGTCCCCACTAATGGCGGTGATCGTTGATATCGATGGCTGAGGTGGCAGACACGCTATTTGCAAGGCATAAGATGCCAGTAAGTGGCGTTTTTAGTGCTTTACCGCCATGGCGGTGGTTACATTACCGGCATGGCGCAATGCTCGTGCCCGAGAGGTCGTAATGTGCCGCTTTTAGCGCTATATGGCCAGCACGTACACATTGATTGCGCCATGCCGGTAATGTCCGCAAGTTACCGCCAGGGTCGTAATGAGGGCCATTGTAACCATATTTTTCATGGTGTACTTAGGAACAATGCTATGTGATGCCACTTCCTGTTTTGTCAAGGGGTAAAAAGTTGTGTTCCATCGCTTTCTGTGATGTCCCTCTGCGGTGGGGTCAAATGACATCACTTCCTGTGATGTCAACGGAGGTCAAGGGTCATGTGATGTCACTTCCGCTACACCTGGCATTTTGGTGAAATGATATCCCTGAAAACACAGCTTAAGCACGAAGGAAAATATTCAAGAATGGATGCTGATCAGGGGCAGCAGTTTAGGACCATTGACCAATGTGTGCCAGCCTGATTGTTGGGGTCACTGTTCCAATTCCATGATTGGTTGTGGTATATCTGAGGCAAAGATGAGACTACGAAGAGGTTCCACGGTTGAGATTGTCTCGGGCATCTTTATATCTCATCAGGGATCTGGGGTGCCAGACAAAGCAAAGAAGACCATTTGTTGTTCCTTCATGAGGATTTGAAACCATTCTACCAATACAACAGAAGTTTATACAGGATCATATGAAGTGTTTGTAATAAGGTTTGTGTGGATAAAATGTCAGCTTCTCATCGATGCATGTATTTAATTGTATGGTCTTGGGATTTTTAATATAAAACAGCCCCGTTCCCAACTCGCTTGCTTGCCAAACAATCTCATAATATTTTCTCACCCCTAGAAACTGGTCTTACTTTATGTATTAAATGTAGCCAGAGCACTACACAAGTTTAATGGTCCCCACTGTGTGTATGGATTCTACACCCTGGTAGTACATTATTTCTGTTCTCATGGAGATGACCTCATACGGTAAACAAGTTTGGCTTTATTTATATTTCTTTTACATCCTCCAGATATGCCATATTAAATTAAACCAGATGTCGTGGCAATATTCATTATCCATGATGATAGTGACAGCAATACCGTTGGTAGTATGCAGCCCTGTTAGGATCTGTGTTGCTACCTAGGTACCAGCATCACCAGAGAAGTAGAGAAGCAGGCTTTAGGGCCAGACAGCCTATGACATTAAATCAGACCCATATCTTTCCAATGTCTTAAGACATTCTCACGAGTATGTTGTTAGTGTAGATAACGTAAGCTCATGATTCCATGCAGA
Source organism: Ambystoma mexicanum (assembly GCF_040938575.1). Lineage (NCBI taxonomy): Eukaryota > Metazoa > Chordata > Amphibia > Caudata > Ambystomatidae > Ambystoma > Ambystoma mexicanum. The sequence continues at coordinate 438,250,215 of NC_090937.1, forward strand.
ATTGCCTCAACTACATGAGCTATTGGTCGTTTGCATAAAATATGACTTGACATTCCTGGTGGTAGAAACCCAAGGGATAGCCCCATCTATATAAAAACGACAAAGCATTGGGGAGCCGAAAAACATGAAAAGCTCATGTATTAATGGTTGTGGGTGACGAATTGCCGGAGAACTGGGATCCCACCATCTAATAGGCTCGGACTGGTCCACAGAGCGATAGGGCAAATCCCATTGGTGTTTCATCAGTGTGTAGCAGTGTTGTGGTCCAATGTGTGACACTTTATTGGCTTGCTGATATTTACTATGCAGTTAGCACTGTTAGACAATGCTATCTGAACAATGTGTTTTCCGTAACACCATCTCCCCTTAATGCTCGCCCCCTCACCCAAACGTGTTTCCCCGCCTTGGGTTCTACTCAAATAGTTTGTTGTGAATTGTAATCTCTGAATGTGGGCCACTTTTAGTTGCTGTCTGTTGCTATTTTTGTCGAGTAGGACACTGTCTCCTGCTGTGGAACCTCTGTCAACCAACACAGACTACATGTGCCCTGTCTGGAATGGGGGATCTTGTAGTTTAAATCAGACATCGATTTTAAAATCTGAACAAAGTGAAGGGTAAAAATGCAATTTTTTGCAAAGTCATCAGCATGCTTGTCATGATTGACTTGTTGGCAGCTTTCGACACAGTTGACTTTGGTATACTTAAGTCCAGATTGTCATCACAGCCAAATGTATCTGAAGAGGCAATCAAATGGTTTAATTAATTTCTGACTGACCGACTTTCACAGGCCAAGGCAGACCCTTATCTTTCTGAAGCACTACTAGTAACGTGTGGAGTGCCACAGGGCTCATCTCTGTCACCTGTATTATTTAATGTGTATATCCACCCACTGCTCAAAATCTTCAGACAATTCGACCTGCAATATCACTCATACACGGAAAACACACAGATCTACGTCCATTTGAAACAGCCATTGGAGGCAGTGGAGCGAGTTTTGAAGTGCGCCGAAAAAAATCAACTTTGGAGGCTTCAAAACAAACTTCAATGAAACCCTTCAAAAACAGAATATTGTTTTTCGGCCCCAACAAAAAACTGGCCAAGGTGTTGCCCCTGATTCCATGTCCAACTTTGTTTGGAAATGCATCCAAATAAACTCAGTCAGTAAAACATGTGGGTTGTATCTGGCAGTCCAGTTTGGGCTGTAATTTATAAGTCAGTCATACTATTGAGTCCTTCCGTTTTCAACTGAAGATTCTCAAACCGTTACTTCCGCTTATTTCTGAAAATGATCATCCCATTGTGGTAGGTACCCTTAAAAATACCAAACTGGACTACTGCAATATTCTTCTGTCGGGCATACCGAAATATTGATTCAGCGTCTCCAGGTGGCTCAGAGCTCAGCAGTACGACTGATCTTCTCTTTACCACGGAAAACACCAATATTAGAGTTTTCAGAGAGGTATTCATTGGCTGCCCATACAGCAGCGGATTCAGTTCAAGCATTTGTGTCTTGTCTTTAAGTGTATCCATGGCCTTGCCCCAATCCACTTGGCTTCTAAGATTGTAACCTACCATTCTACTCGTACATTGTGATCCATAGGACAAGGTTTGTGAGTAATCCCTCCCTCTAGAACAACTACTTGGGGAGACAGACGCTTCTTCTCTGTAGGCTCACGTACCTGGAATTCTCTCCCGCAACAACTGTGCCAGATTGATTCACTAGTCACCTTTAGGAAAAAATTAAAAACTTATTTGTTCAGAGAAACCCTGGGTCACTGCCGAGCGGGCTAATCCTATGTCTTTTTAATTCAAGGTTTATCTGCACCCAGATACAATTCTCTGCCAGGTTCCTTTCACAATATGCGCTCTACAAATATAAAAATCAAATCAAATCATGTCGTCATTGAGGAAGAGGATTCCAAAACTATGCCATGAGAAGAATTTTGGGTTTTCAGAGGCCCAACATTCACGTTATGTTTCCAAACATAGAAACATGAAAAATGTGACCTACCAATCAATCAGGAACACATCAAGCTACACAAGCACCAGATATTCAAATCGGCAATTATTAAAATATCCTTCACTTTAAAAATGTTCTTGCCCTTGTTTAAGAATCTAATCTGCCAAGAAACTATGCACAAACATAAATCTACTTATATTAATCCGCCGATAAAAACAGGCAAATGTTATATGTTGCTAATGAATGATAAAGAAAATTAGCAAAATAAATCACCATTGCTATGAAAACATGGAGCACTGAATGAAAGCTACAACAAGCAGGGGTAAAGCCTATAGATCTGGGTTTGTAAATGTAGAGGATCACATTTTTGTAAAATCCACCAGATCTATTGCTAATGTGTTTTATTGTAGATTTACACTAGGACCCAAAATGTATGGAAATCCTCATAGATGCAATGGAAAAATAATTTTGCTCACGCCTACAGCACAAACCGCTGGATGGATTTTCACCAAATTTGCACCAGGAGTGGCTGCGTGGTCCCGAAAGTGTGCTTTTGTAAATTTTAGTGTAAAACCATCCATTAGTTAAATTAGAAATGGTCAAAACGTAGGTTAACAAAAAATAGTGATATCTGGGTCTGATCCTCTGACTCACTTCCCGATTCATTGTACGCACCCCCTCATTGGTCAATTAAAAATGTGAGGTGCATCAAAGCGTTTCAAACGGTCTCCATGTCATTGCTAAATTCATCCAATTTTGCAGACATCATGATTTTGTTATATACAGTTGGGGATAGAGATTGTCTTTGTGATTCTTGGGATTCTCCATAATTAAATTGGGGTGTTCTTTCTTCATGTAAAGTATGTGCTATAAAAAAGAGAAGATATTATTATTTCAATGGGCTCTGTATAAATGACATTATTTGTTTATATTGAAAGATGTATTGTTTACTATCACTCATTTCTTCTTTTGGGAAGTTTTCTTCCAAGCACTCAAGTGTGTTTGCCATTTTTGTTAAAATTTTAAAAAAGTGCTTTTCGCTTATAAGAAATGTTTTATTTTTTTTACATTTTCAAAGCACTCACACAGCCCGAGGGCATCGAGGCGCTGTTACGTGAAGTGTTTGTTTTTTAGTAGCGTAATTGTTTTTGTTTTAGTTGCCTATTTATAACGTGCTTAAACACCCAGAGGTTTCAAAGTGCGGACCTGGGGATTGAACCTGGGTTGCTTTGTGTTTTCTTGCTTACAAGGCGTGCACGTTGCCGCTGAGCTATCCTTCCGGATCATGTCGACATAATAAATGGTAATAATACAGAAATGAATACAGTGTACTTACTATTTGGTAAGAGGTTGTTTTGGAACGAGGGCCTGGTGTATGTGAGTCTGTATGAGGAATTGTACTAAAGTGGTAGTATGAGGTGTAAAGTTATAGGTTCTGCTTGGTGCATTCCATTATATTTTGTTCTACATGAAAAAATAATGTGTCCATTTTCAAATAATGATTTGTACAAAAAGGTATATTTGGGTATAGTTAATATAAGTAATGTTTTATTTATATGTGTCTATTGGTTGAAGGGTACAACATGTTCTGTTGTCTCCTGTGCTTCTGAGCTTTGTGAATACTACTTTATGTCCGCTGACTATAGAGCTACTACATTGGGGGTGAGTATAATATAAGGAACTTGTAGCAAATTAAGGGTGCGTTGGTTAAAACCTATGAAATTCAGTGAAAGAACTTTGTTAAAGGGACATTATGGTTAAGTTGCATGATTAAAAAGCTATCAAATTCAGTGCTAAAACTATGTTAAAGGGATGCTATGGTTAAGTTGCATTAATGAAAACCTATCAAATACAGTGAAAAAATCTTGTTAAAGTGGGCATGATCACCATGGGCTGCTTATGTGGTAAAGTTTTTCAAAATCGGGATAGGTTTGAATGGGAAAAAAAATCCTGCTCGTGGCTGCAGCCCAAAGTGCTGGACAGGATTGCAGCAAACATTCGCGAGGAGCACCAGCAAGGACCTCAAAGCATGGTTTTGCAAATCTGTCCTGTGTTTTATTTTTTCTAAAGGGTCAAAATGTAAGTACAAAAAATGGTGATATAACTTTGCTGCCTGGGCAATGGGCCTGGCCCTGAGCAAGGACAAGTGTGTTCACTGATTTGCTTATTGGGGTGTGCGGCATGGTGAAGCCCTAGGTTTGAATGGGAATCAATATTCTGCGTGCGGCTACATCCTGAAGTGCTGGACTGGATTACAACAAACCTGCGTGAGGAGCATCAGCAGGGACCTGAAAGCATGCTTTTGAAATCTGTTTTGTGTTTTATTTTTCCAAAGTGTCAAAATGTAAGTACAAAATATAGTGATATAACTTTGGTGCATGGACAGTGGGCCTGGCCCTCGGCAATGGCGAATGCCTACTATGATTTACTTATTGGGGTAGCCAGCATGGCCGAATCCCTAGATTTAAATGGGAAAAAGAATTCTGCTTGCGGCTGCAGCCCGAAGTGCTGGACCGGATTGCAGCAAACTTGTGTGAGGAGCATCAGTAAGGACCTGAAGCCTGCTTTTGCAAATCTGTCCTGTGTTTAACTTTTTTTAAAGTGTCAAAAAGTGAGTACAAAAAATAGTGATATAACTTTGGTGCCTGGACAGTGGGCCTGGCCCTCGGCATGGACACATGTCTACTCTGATTTGCCTATTGGGGAAAGTGGCATGGCCGAAACCCAGGCCCCATGGATTATGGAGACTGACCATGGCTGCAAGCCATGAGCAATGGCCATTTGTCACATTATGAGGGTATAGTGGACACTGAACTAGGATGCAGGGTAGATGCAGTGGATAATGGGGATGGTTTGGTGGGGCTGGGGTCATGGTCGAGCTACTGATAACGACACACATCACTATGGCCCTCATTACGACCCAGGCGGTAAGTTACCGCCTGGGCCGTGACTTTACCACCACTATGTTTACGCCATGGTGGTTGGCGGACTTACCGCCCCATTCCGACCTTGGCGGGGCGGTAAGTCCCCAATCCCCATTTACCCTTCCCCATTCCCATTTTTGCCCCATAGGCATAATGGGAGTGGGGAAGGCGTTAATTACGCCACCGTAAATTACGGTGGCGTAATTAACTCCATGGTCCCTTAGCGCCATGGATTTTAACACCTGCTAAAAGCAGGTGTTAAGTCCGCCATGGCGCTAAGGGACCTCGTATTCAGGCGGTAAGGGTCGGCGCTGTTTACGGTGCCGTAAACCCCTTACCGCCTGAGTTGTAATGAGGGCCTATGTGTTGCAAAAAATATGCTTGTTAAAGGAGGTGTACAGTTCTTCCACATATGCTAAAAGAGGAATTATTGATAAATTATATATAGTGATGTAACATCATGAAACATTTTCACTCATAAAAACCTATGAAATTCCCAGAAAAAACATTGTTAAAGGGATGTTATGGTTAAGTTGCACTAATAAAAACCTATGAAATTTTGTGAAAAAAACGTTGTTAATGGGACGTTATCGTTACAAGTAAAACCGTGTTGGGTGTCATGACCCACATTTGGACTATTATGCTGCAGCACTTGGTGCTGTGGGCTTAGGAAATCCAAGAGGGCGGAAAAGCCCACATTTGCACCAGAATCCTGGAGAACTGTGCAGTTTTGCGCACAACAAAATGGTCGCCTGACCTGCCACCCACCAGTGTGAGCGTGAGGGGCCAGAAGCGCCATGAGCGAAATAGGTGCTAAGGAATATGGCGCTGTTCAAAATCTGTTGTTATTAATGTAAAAAATGGATGCAATACTGGTGCTCACCACTACCAGAAAGCCAGCGTTTTAAAACCACCAGACACTTGTGTAAAACTGAACAAATGAACCAAACCAGGCCAAAGAAAGACTTACTAAGAGGTGGATACAATGTAAAACTATATTCTGAAATGACTTGAAGGAAGTAATTGTCTAATGCATGTATTGAAAATAGCTGGGGATGTCAGCAGCTAAAGTGAATTTGGGTTTAAAGCCACTAAAATCGAAATGTTTAGAATAAATGAGTGACCAACTTTTGAGTGTCACATAGGTTGAAATTGTTTAAATGTCATAGTTTTGAACTTAGAATCAGTGTTGTAGCTGCATGTGTAAAAATTGCAAGTTTGGTTTGAATGTAGAAAACTGGGAACTGACATTTAGCTGAAGCCCGACTGAAAGAGAAGGAATTCTGCCTGACAACTAGCCCGACAGGAGTTGAAACTTGATCAGCAGCTGTGTTCCCAGGCCTGGCTGCATTCTGCTGCCCCTGTCAAAAGGAGATGACACTTCTCTGATTGAATTAGGGGAGTGGCACCTGGGGACTGCAGGAAACTAAACAAAGCACTGTCCTTGGCCCAGGCAAATGTTAAATTAGGGGGGTCGTAAATGGCTTCCTCTTGGAAGGAAACGGGGAGGGGCACTGCATCTGTGAGCAAGCTGAACTTGGGGGAAGTGGACAAACCAGAAATTCCACCATGTGCTTTGGGAAACCACACCCCTCTGGGGCCAGAGCATAATTTTAAAAAGATGGATAATTCATAGTGCGGACTTGTAAAAATTATATAAATAACATCATCATTCTTGTGATTTTTCTGTGCACATTTTAAGAGGTGTTAGAACTCTGTACCATGTTCTGAGGCAAAACCCCATGAATTATGGAGATTGCAGACACGGGGTTCACGCTACAAAAATGAAAATTTACTGGAATATGTGTAGAAAGCTGGTGTACATGTGTGCCATTTTTGGTAAACGTCCGATATTGGTAAACCAACTAAAAATGAAAATAAGTTGTCATTTTTGAATGCAAGCTCTTAGAAACATCAGAGTTGGAACAGAATGTACCATAAGTAATCTGTAATATGTACATGTAATGTCAACCACTTGTGTATCTGGGAAATATGTATTTGGATCAGGAATAGATTTGTGTGCAATTTGACAAGGGGAGGATCCTCTGACCATAAACCTACCTCATCACTCTGACTCACAACTCAGTTCCCCCAATCAAGGGAGAGAGGAGAACTGGGCCAATGATAAGTTGAGAGGGGCAGGCTCAGTTATGCTACGCACACACCCACTTTCTAAAGACATAAAAAGAGCCACTGGAAGCCAGACAGGGGGATTCACTTTCCACTCTCTTGCGGGACGCTTTGCCGGGAGACTCCAGACTTCAAATCCATCAATCTCCAGAGACCAGACCGTAACTCCAGAACTTGTAGCAGAGAGGCCTGAATCCACAAGCTGCATCCTTTTTCAGCAGGCCTCCAAATCATTTGCAAACTATTCAACAGCCGGGCAAGCTGTTTGAATTCTTTGCCAAGAACTTTTGCCAGAACCGGTAGCAGACCCAGAAGGCAGAATTATCCAGAGAGACCAGAGATCCAGAGAGACCAGACCCAGACCAGATCGCTGAGAGCTGACCCAAATCGCTGTGCGCAGAACCAGTACCCAGTGGCGAGAGAACCGCCGCGAATCCTGACCCGATCCGTGACGAAGTCGCATTCCTGTCCAAAATATAGTGTGAGTACTCAGCCAGAACTGTGCAAAACCAATCTCTTAGTTTAAAATAATCTAATTCAAACTATTTTAACCTATCTAGAACTACCCCATAGCATTGTGTGTCCTTCTCTGACTTTAAAGCTGCAAAACTGTCATCTGTCATTCTGAAACTTTAAAATTCCATTTCTGAAAATCTACCTCCACAAAATCGTCCGTATCTCTTGAACCGTTTGTGATAGAAGCGAGATTTAACTTTCATCTTAAAGCTAAGATTCTGGGCTGTCCAACGAACCCAGAACCGACTTTCTTATACTTTTTCCGTAATCGCGCTCGACGCACTCAGAAAAAGTGCAGCGATTTGCGATTTGGCTCAAATTTCTTCACGTGTCAAAATAGCAGCTCCTTGCTTTCCTTTGCTGAAATTCGTTTGCAACCTGACAATCTTTCATAGAGCATTGCTAAAGTGATCCTGAACTAATTTAAAGTAGCTATCACTCACCTTGAACCTCTAGAGGGAATTAAAATAATTTTTAGCATATTTTTCCCTTCTTTGCATACCACCTATAAAGTACTTTGCCTGTGTTTAAAATCATCCCTGTTGCTCTCAGCTTGCTAGGGGGGAACTGAATTTGTATTGTACTGTGATTGTATTCGTGAAGACTGTCTGTGTTACTTCCACCTCCTTACATTGCATAGAGGGGGGGTGAATTGCCAAAAGGGGAAAAGTGATTCTATTACCTTTTGCTGAAATCATATCAAGTTTATTCCTGTGTTGCTTCTTTTCCACCTTGCATTTCCTTGTACCATATAAAGCATTCTCAGCTACCTTATCCTCTATACTACTCCTAAGTAATTAAACCAGTGTGATAGTATCACATCATCCATTGTTGATCACTCACTGTCATATGTCTAAGTGTGATATCAAATAATAATTTATTATAAAAGTGTGATATATATCTATTGTTTAATTTTTCAAACAAATCTTTTAATTTGCAAAACAAACCTACTTCTTGGCTCAGTGGGTTCAGGGGGGATTCTAAGAGAGGGGTGTTGTACAAGGGTTCATCATCCAGATTATAACTTGTCATAAAAATTTATAAATAAGGGCTTCCCTTGAGCAATCCCAGACAAGGCACTGACTTAGTGGGAATGCTTGATTGGAGTCATTAACAGAGTGGGAGCTCGTAGCCAGGGATTCTGGATTAGATCTACCATTTGTGCAGCTTAAATACAGTGTGCTAACTGACGGGATACATACAACCGGTCGGATCACCACGCTGTGGTACACTGTAAAGCACTCCTCAAAGGAACTCTCTGAGGAAACGGTCTGTTTTGCAAAATAAAATACAAACTTCTGTAAGTCAGGAAGGAAATCAAGTTCCAGAATGACGACCTTGGTAGATATCAAAATAGCCAGAGAACACCTCTTACATAAGCTATTTGTGAGAGGTGAGTGGGCTCATCAGGACCAGGTGGTCTGGTTGCAGGCAGTCACACCCCAGATCACTGAAACAGGGTCAGATATATGGAGAGATCACGGTCCCTTACATGTGTCCCTGAGTGAACTATATATGGCCCCTAAGGCCAAGGATGAGCACAACAAGATTGCCAGGGTAGCGGCATATTTATATTTACATATGGGAGCCATACAGAACAAATGTGCTGAAGGCCAAGATCTGGCAAATAGGCAACTGATGGCATTAGAGAAGGACCAATCTGACCTGGTCTCTTCTGAGCAGAGGCTGCAGAGGAGCCAGGAGTCAGAAAATGATAGTAGGCAGTATATTAGTAAAATTAAAGGAGGATATGGATATCCTGCAACAGGAAAAGGCTGACCAGGATACCAGATTTCTGGCCTTGCAGAAGGAGTACCAAGAAGGTTTGGACTCCCTACTGCAGAGCCAGAAAAAGCTGGAGCAACAACTAGACTTTAACAGGGCATGCACAGAGCAGGTAGCCACCCTGCAAATCCGACTAGACAGAGAGAAAGAGGAAAGCAATACATTGATTTTGAAAGACCTGGATACCCAGGCAGAGTTTGATGAAGAACGCCAGAAAGCTGGTGTCTTTCAAAGGCAGAGGGATGACCTGGCGGCACAGATGCAGGCTCTTAGTCAGGAAAGGGACACCTTAGGCCAGGAAGTCTGCCAATTATAAGAAAAAAATGAAGGAAATCACCTGGACCTTCAGGGGCTGGTTGACCTCCAAAAAGAGCATCAGAACGTGTTAGAGCACACCAGGAGGGTGGAAGATGCTCTGGCAAGAAAGGAGCAGGCCAGTAGAGATGGGAGTCAGGAGGTATCCCTCCTGCAGCAAAGACTGGCCCAGTATTCCAGGACCAATCAGGAGGCACAGGGAGAGAATGAGGCTCTCTGTCAACACAATGATAGGCTCCAGCAACAGGTAGCCATGCAGGAGAGACTGATAGAGTCTAGTAAGGCCTTGGTTGAGGAACTGAAAGCCCAGGCTCTTGCATTGCAACAAGGAGCGGGGGCTGATAGAGATGAAGTTCGCTGGGAAAGGGAAACCCCTGAGCATAACCTCAGGAGCCCTAGTACCAGAGGCATTCATCTCTCCCAGTCCTTGAACTCTGCCACCCCCATGTCCCCTGGCACACATGAGCACAGGGCCACAGGGAGGGCAGATTACTATCCAGCTAAAGGTATGGGGCTCATAGGCCAGTACCTCCCAGGCATGGAAGGGCGGGCATCTGGGTATGGGCACCTAAGCACAGTGCAATTTAGTGGGGAACCCCAGGAAAGTAGACCCACTAAGGGCATCCTAAAAACCTCTGCCCAGTTAGGTCAGTGGGGGGTTCCCATCAAATCCTGGCAGCAAGGAGGGATCTGAATACTCCTCTGAGCGGCCCAGGACACAGGAGACCAGGTCCCCACATTCTGCCAGCCATTCCCAGGCTCGCAGAATCCGGGAGAGCCTGGAAGATCAGACGGGCACCTCTGGGAGCAGTGCTTCTGAGTCAGAGGATGAGTGGACCAGGGTTACCCGAACCAAAAAGGCCAAAAAGGCAAAAAGGGCCTTGCTTAAGGACCCCTTAAAGCAGATCAAGGCAATAAGGAGTGTCATCATGCCTTATCACAAGAACGCCAAGTATTCTGTTTGGGAACACTTGGAGCTCTATGAGCAAATGATGGAGACTTTCCATTTGAAGGACAGCAGTAGCTGCATTCAGTATGTCAAATGGACATTCTCCCCAGAATACTCCAGTTTCTTTGCGGGGCTGGAGGACCAAAACCATTCAAGATGGTCCACATATAGGGTGACCATCTTGAAACATTTTTCTGTTCACCGGAATCCCCAAGCAGCTCGCAAGGCAGCCTACAATTTGCAATGTGGGGAGGATCAGGCCCCACAAGAATTTGTGCAAGAATTGAAGCGTGCCTTTGCGCAGACCACCAGAAGGGTGCGCACGGACAGCAGAGAATTCATCAACACATTTTTCCATGCTCTCCCCAAATACATAATGACCAAGCTTGTGAGAGATTTTCACGAGAAAAGATCTTTAGACTGGGTCATTGAGCAAGCCACCCGCATCAATGAGGTGCAGAAACCGGTGGAAAATAAGAATCAGCCCAAAAACCCCAAAACCAACAGCACCCCTGCTGCTGCCAAGGTGGCAGAGGTAAAGGTTGCCCCGTTTTAGATTTGGAGATGGGGGGGCCTAAAAACCTGCCTGCACCGAACAATTCACAGCCCAGAAGGCCCTCGGGCCAGTCACAGACAGGGAGTCAAGGAGGTAATCCCACGAATGGGGTCCCTCGCCCCCCTGACTATGTAAGTCCCTGCTACAAGGGAAACAGACCAATCCTGGGTTACGTGTGGACTCCTCCAGCCCAAGGGGGGGATCCAGCCAAGCACCTGACCCAGGGAACTTCCCTCCTAACTTCCCACAGAAGGGCAGAAATTCCCCAAACACTGGGCAGAACTTTTTTCCCAGGTATCCACCCAATTTCCAACCCCAAAACCATCCATCCTTCTTTCCCCAATTCCCTGAGCCCAGACAACCTAATCCGGGAGAGGGGAGGCCAAGGGTGGAGGGGTACCCAAATCTTCCCAACCCAGGGTATTACCAGAGAAGGGATAGCTATCCTTCCCGGCATCAGCCCAGGGGAGAAAACAGAACCCCGTATCAGCCTGAGCGGGTTTCCCAGTTAGAGCGCCAGGTTCAGAACATGGCACAGGATTTGGGCCGCATGCTGAGAGCCCAACAGAACCCTCAGATGGGCATGCTGGCACAGAATGCCCCAAACTCTGGACCTAGTGCTCCAGAACAATGACGGGGGCAGCACCCCGATAACCCACCGGTTCCCAGGGAGGAGGCACAAGGAGAAGGGGGGTGTAAAGCCTTGGAGGAAGCTTCCTTCCCCACTTGTAAACAGCCCCTGGAAACCCAGGAACCGGAAACAAAATCTCCTACCCCTGGAAGTCTGCCGCCCAAGGAGCAGAGAGGAGGTAGGAGAAACAAAGTACCCAAACAGACCCATTTTGTATAGGAGGTACAGGTCTTCCAATTTGAGGGAGAGGGATCCTCAGAGGATCCTGGGAAAAGGATCTTCTCCTTCAGAGATGGAGGAACTCCTCCCAAGGAAAAATGGGTCCCAAGGGATTCCAACCCAGACTGGGTAGATGTGGGGATTGAGCTGTCGCCGCCCATCATTCTATCCCAGAACCAACAATACCAAAAACCCCTGGTTCAAACCCATCCTGATGACTGCCTCCAAAAAGGGGGGGTGGCCCAGAACCGGAACCAGGGGAACCCGAATCCATTTCCAGTTGCCAACTTTTTCTTTCAGATTCCCAAGGCTCTCCAAAGAATTCTGCCCAAATTCCTTCTCTCTCAATGTCCAAAACCAGAAAGATAGCCCACCAGTTGTCCAAAAATGTGCAATATCTGTGCCCCCTTGAGGAGAAGGAGGGAAGATACTATGCCCCGGTACAAGTACAGGGGCAGGGTCCAATTTTGGCACTGGTGGACACTGGATCCCAAGCTATTCTTCTGTCCAAAAGGGCCTTTGATGAACTAAATGCAGGAAGGGGGGAGAATTACCGTATTCCTCTCACCTCTCTTCCTGGACAACTCTAGAACTTTGACAGGAAGGAAATTCCCGTCGAGGGGACTGCAGATTTGGACATCAAAATTGGGCGACACAAGGTGAAACACCCAGTCATAGTAGTGACTCCAGAGGGCACCCCTTGTTTACTAGGGAATGACCTCCTGAGAAGGTTGTCACCCCTAATAGATTGTGTAAACAAGGTCCTCTGGACCCAGACTAGCCGACCAATAAAATTAAAACAGAGTGTCAACCATGTTAGTTTAAACGGCACCTGCCACATAGTTGAACAAAAATCTGACCAAGTAGAATTTCACTTCCAGAACAACCAAATTCCAGACGTGATAGTAATAGCAGTAGGACAACAGACTGGTGATGGGGGGTCCTCTCTATTTCTGAAAATCAACCTACCTTCCAGTTTAAGGTGGTATTCCACACTGGAAGGAAACACTCTGAAATTCTTTACCAATCCACAATCAGACACTCCCACTCCTATAGTCCAGAAAGATGTGAAATCAGCTCAGAGCCTGGCTGATATTCAGCAAATTGGAGAGCAGCTGTTCATCCCTGTTCAGTTAAATGATGGGAAGGACTCTGTTCTCGCTCGAGTGTGTGTAAACAACGGTAAGAGCTTCATCAGCGAAGCCATGTTCCGCCAACTCCCAAAAGATCCAGCCATTCCCACATTCAAACTGATAGACAAATGGGAAATGGACCTGGAAGCACCCAATTCCCAACATCTCCTGCCAAGCAGGTGTATGCTCAAAATCTCCATTGGCAACAAGAGCATAGTCCATAATTGTTGGGTCGTGCGAGACGTCACTGCCGCCTTTTATTTAGGCAGTGACTTTCTCAATCGCTTTGCCATTAGTTTGGACTTAATATACTTCAAAGCTTGGTCCCGATTAGCGGATAATCCCATGGGCTTTGATGATCCAGAAAAAGCATTTAGGTCAGCTCAATTGCTACCTTATGCAGTTGAAATTCAGATTAAAGAGGAAGTCACCATCCCAGAAAGGACCCGACAATTCTCCCTGGAAGTGAAAGTTAAAAGGGGACAAAAATTGAAAACCCCTGATGCTTATATTCATCTAAATGCTTTCCTCCAACAGCAAGGGTTAGGGGTAAACCCAACACCATTAGTCAACATAGAACATGACACCATTCCAATAGAGGTGGATAACAGCGACTTAAAGAGTATTACTCTAGCCGCAGGCACCATTATTGGAATGGCGGTTGATGACCGACATTTCTCCATTGATTTAGGTGTTTTGACAGTGACAGTGATGACAATACAACACCAGACAGGATGTTTACCTGGCATGGGGGGAACTTCCTAGTGTACACTTCTTGCCCTTATGGTAAGGAAGATGTGACTTGTGACTTCAGAGGGGATGAGGTGATTTTCCATGTTTATGAGGGCTGCCTTTCCCACCTGAAGCCTCCGGTCCAAATCAGCACTCTGACCAGGGACTTCTCCACCCAGCTGGAGGAGGCCACGAAGATAGCGAAACCAGAAGTCTTTCCAGGCTTCAGGCAGATGGTGGAAGAGAGAGTCAACCTAGCTGATGCCTGCGTGACTCTGGAACAGAAGCAAAAGTAGAAACAAGTTTTCTTGGATTTCCAAGATCTCTTTGCGGTAGACTCATATGACTGTGGTCGCACTGATATCCACACAACAACAATTCCCACGGACCCTGGCATGACTCCGGTGTTTGTGAAGCAATATCGTTTGCCCCTCGCATCCATGGAGTCCCTTACTGAAATCATTAAGAACCTTGAGTCCCGGGGAACAATCCGTCCAGTACACAGCACCTTCAATAATCCGGTGCTGGGAATATTGAAGCCAAACGGCCAGTGGAGACTCTGTGCCGACCTTAGGGAGCTCAACAAATGGGTCCATACTTCCCGATGGCCTCTGCCCTACATTGACCAAGGGCTGGCCCAGATTCAGGGGTCACAGGTATTCACTACAATAGACCTGACCAATGGATACTGGACTGTGCCTGTCTGCAGGGAGGACCAATACAGACTGGCTTTTACCTTTGGGGGCCAGCAGTACACATGGACCCGGACTCCCTTCGTATACCTCAACTCTGGCAATGAATTCAACATTTTCCTACATAAGGCCATGCCCGACTGGGTGCGAGGGGTAACCTGGCTTATGTAGATGATGTCCTCATCAAAAGTTCATCTGTGAAAGAACACATAGCGGAGATCCGTTATGTTCTGACACAGTTGAGGGCCGCCGGAGCAAAACTTTCCTTTCAGAAAGCACAGATGTGTAGAACCCGTGTTAATTTCTTGGGGCATGAGATTACTCCTCAGGGTCTCTGTCCCCAAGAAAAGAAAGTGGAAGCACTTCAGAAACTGAAGGATCCCACAACTCTGCGGGAACTAAGGAGCCTCCTTGGACTGACTAATTACAGCAGAAAGTTCATTGAGGGTTACACAGAGATCACTAGACACCTGATTCATCTTTTGAAGGGGGGGTCAAGTGGGAATGGGGTCCAGAACAATCCGAGGCAGTAAGACAACACAAAAGAAGCCTCTCACAAGCACCTTGCCTAGCTTACCCTGTCAGAAACAAGGAGTTCTTCCTGGAGACAGGGTTCTCTAATACGTGCTTGACGGCAGTATTATAACAAAAGCATGACAAGGTCAATAAAGTAATCTCCTATGCGAGCAAAACTTTATCCTCTGTGGAGGAAAAATTCAACGATTGTGAGAAGGCACTCCTGGCAACGGTGTGGGCATTGAAGAATTACCGCCCGTTCATCCAGGGGGAACACATCATAGTGGAGACGCCACACCAGCCTCTGCAATACCTCCAAAGTGACAGAATCCGGGCCGGAAATGTGAGTAATTCCTGAATTACTTCCTGGATTCTGTCAATGCAAGGCTTTCCTGTGGAGGTCAGATATGGTCAAAACAAGAAGAGGCTGACCTGCATGATTGTGCCAGAGAAAACTGTCTCGAGGACGAAAGTCTAAAAATCAAGGACAACATGGAGGCATACCTTAGTTCCCCCCACAAAGTCTTTGAAGAAGACAAGTGTGAGGGAATGCCCACTGTCTATGTGGATGGATGCTCTTACCATGTTGACAACAAAGGGGAAAAAGAACTGGTGGCCGGCGTAGGGAATGCATGGGTGAATGAGTCCCCAGAACCCTCCGCTGGGTACAAAATTGGTCCCCGAAGTAGTCAGGTAGCAGAGTTGATGGCTGTGCATCAAGCCATCCTCACTGCTGTCCAACATCAACTCCACGAACTGGTCATAATCACAGATTCAGATTTTGTACGGAACGGGTTCGTGGAGCACCTTGTCAATTGGAAAACCAGAGGCATGCTATGTGCTAACAACAAATCCTTGAAACATGGGAAGTTGATCCAAAACATTGATCTGGTCACCTTGAATGGGATGACCATTTATTGGAAGAAGATCAAGGGTCATTCCAAAGTAGAGGGACCAGACAAAACTGGAAATGACTTAGCTGATCAGCTGGCCAAAACCGGGGCCATCCAAGGGGATCTAATAGAAATAGAGTCCCTGTTGGGAGAAATCCAGGTCACTGTTATCACTAGGTCCCAGACAAATGCTCACAACGATCTTTCAACTGCACAATGAAGTAAGGAGACCCCTGATGCTGATTTAATTACGGCTCAGAAAGGGGATCCAATAATTGGTAAGTTTTACAAACACATTGAGGACCCTGAGAACTTTCCCCTGACGGACACCGATTACTTTGGGAAAGAGGACCTTAGAGTGTTGATGAAATGTCCAAAGATGTTCCGAATCCAAGACGGTTTGTTGGTAAGGAAATCCCAAGCTGGCCATGATCAGTGGGTGGTCCCTACCTCATTCCGAAGCCTGATGTTAAGTCACGCCCATGATGCGGCCACCGCCGGTCATAGGGGTTTCACACAACACTGGAAATCTTAAGAGAGGTTGCATACTGGCCACACATGGGGCAGGAACTCGACCAATACTTGCAGGGGTGTCTTGTGTGTGCACAATTTCAGCCAACATCCCTCACACACCCGGCGCCTCTCCAAAAGAGGGGGATGACACTGCCATGGTCAGATTTGCAAATTGACTTCATAGGCCCTGTGATTCGCTCGTCTAGAGGAAACAAGTACATGTTGACGGTCACATGCTTGTTTACCAAGTGGGTGGAATGTCTCCCGGCCCCAAACTGCAAGGCAGAAACAGCAGCTGCCCTGATGATTAACCACATCTTTTCCCGTTTTGGTCTACCTCAAAGGATTGAGTCAGACAGAGGTAGCCATTTCACAGCGAGGTAATGACAAAGATGTTGGAGATACTGGGGGTCAAAAGGAAGCTACATATTGCTTACCGGCCAGCTTCTTCTGGGGCAGTAGAACGCTACAACCGGACCATTGTGAGCATCTTAAAAAAGTTTGTGGCAGATTCTGGGCCAAGTTGGGATATCCGATTACCTCTGGTCCTAATGGCCATCAGATCTACCCCTTCATCTGCAACTAAAATGTCACCATTGGAGCTGATGACTGGGTGCAAGATGGTGCTTCCCCAGCATTTGTTATACAGGACCCAAGAGCAGACATGTGGAGAATTTAACGAAACACCTCCAACATGCTTTTGCCTATGCTCAGCGGAATCTAGAAAGATCAGCTGATAGCTTGAAGACCCACTACGACCTGAAGACCACCAGGAAGGAATATAATGTGGGAGACCTGGTCTATCTATACAATTTCCAAAGAAATTAACATTTTTGCCTACATGGAAGGGACCGTTTGAAATTATATACAAGGTCTCCCCAGTAGCTTATAAGATCTTCATCCCCAAAGGTAGTCTGGCGGAAGGGGAAGACAAGTGGGTACATATAAATCAGCTAAAGTGTTGCCATCCCAGGCACACTCTGCAGCAACTGGAGGAATCCTCTGGAATCCCAGAGGGGGCCGCTCCAGAGTAATTCAGTTCCAACCCTAAAATATCCCACATATAGTCTCTAAAATATCATGATTCTGGTATGAAAATGTTTCCTGTTATATCTTGTTTTTAAAAATATCGCTGCAAAATGTATCCGGATTTATAAAATGTATATGTTCGCTACACCATTAATAGTGGTGGAAAAATGTCTAGGAATGTGTATTGCCGTTTTGCTTTATCATCCTAGGAGAGATGAAACCCGGAGACTGACCACGGAAGACGACCTGGAGACCGGGAGCAAAGATCCGAGGGGTCCGGGGTACCGCCCAATATTCCCATCAGGACAGGCGAGGAGAACTGATCGATCCAAACGGATGGAGGAAAAGATGCTCAACTGTGCCATCTGTGGAATTGGAAGAAGAGGATGCGGACATACCACCGCGTGGATCAAAACATCTTTTGCACCCAACTCCCCCTCGACTCGAAATCAAAGCGCAGTGGGCGGGGGGGCTTGTTGGGTGTCATGACCCACGTTTGGACTACCATGCTGCAACACTTGGTGCTGTGGGCTTAGAAAATCCAAGAGGGCGGAAAAGCCCACATTTGCGCCAGAATCCTGGAGAACTGTGCAGTTTTTCGCACAACAAAATGGTCGCCTGACCTGCCACCCACCAGTGTGAGCGTGAGGGGCCAGAAGCGCCGTGAGCGAAATCTGTGCTAAGGAATATGGTGCTGTTCAAAATCTGTTGTTATTAATGTCAAAAATGGATGCAATACTGGTGCTCACCACTACCAGAAAGCTGGCGTTTTAAAACCACCAGACACTTGTGTAAAACTGAACAAATGAACCAAACCAGGCCAAAGAAAGACTTACTAAGAGATGGATACAATGTAAAACTATATTCTGAAATGACTTGAAGGAAGTAATTGTCTAATGCATGTATTGAAAATAGCTGTGGATGTCAGCAGCTTAAGTGAATTTGGGTTTAAAGCCACTAAAATTGAAATGTTTAGAATAAATGAGTGACCAACTTTTGAGTGTCACATAGGTTGAAATTGTTTAAATGTCATAGTTTTGAACTTAGAATCAGTGTTGTAGCTGCATGTGTAAAAATTGCAAGTGTGGTTTGAATGTAGAAAACTGGGAACTGACATTTAGCTGAAGCCCGACTGAAAGAGAAGGAATTCTGCCTGACAACTAGCCCGACAGGAGTTGAAACTTGATCAGCAGCTGTGTTCCCAGGCCTGGCTGCATTCTGCTGCCCCTGTCAAAAGGAGATGACACCTCTCTGATTGAATTAGGGGAGTGGCACCTGGGGACTGCAGGAAACTAAACAAAGCACTGTCCTTGGCCCAGGCAAATGTTAAATTAGGGGGGTCTTAAATGGCTTCCTCTTGGAAGGAAACAGGGAGGGGCACTGCATCTGTGAGCAAGCTGAGCTTGGGGGAGGTGGACAAACCAGAAATTCCACAATGTGCTTTGGGAAACCACACCCCTCTGGGGCCAGAGCATAATTTTAAAAAGATGGATAATTCATAGTGCGGACTTGTAAAAATTGTATAAATAACATCATCATTCTTGTGATTTTTCTGTGCACATTTTAAGAGGTGTTAGAACTCTGTACCATGTTCTGAGGCAAAACCCCATGAATTATGGAGATTGCAGACACGGGGCTCACGCTAGAAAAATGAAAATTTACTGGAATATGTGTAGAAAGGCGGTGTACATGTGTGCCATTTTTGGTAAACGTCCGATATTGGTAAACCAACTAAAAAACGAAAATAAGTTGTCATTTTTGAATGCAAGCTCTTAGAAACATCAGAGTTGGAACAGAATGTACCATAAGTAATCTGTAATATGTACATGTAATGTCAACCACTTGTGTATCTGGGAAATATGTATTTGGATCAGAAATAGATTTGTGTGCAATTTAACAAGGGGAGGATCCTCTGAACATAAACCTACCTCATCACTCTGACTCACAACTCAGTTCCCCCAATCAAGGGAAAGAGGAGAACTGGGCCAATGATAAGTTGAGAGGGGCAGGCTCAGTTATGCTACACACACACCCACTTTCTAAAGACATAAAAAGAGCCACTGAAAGCCAGACAGGGGGATTCACTTTCCACTTTCTTGCGGGACGCTTTGCCGGGAGACTCCAGACTTCAAATCCATCAATCTCCAGAGATCAGAACTTAACTCCAGAACTTGTAGCAGAGAGGCCCGAATCAACAAGCTGAATCCTTTTTCAGCAGGCCTCCAAATCATTTGCAAACTATTCAACAGCCGGGCGAGCTGTTTGAATTCTTTGCCAAGAACTTTTGCCAGAACCGGTAGCAGACCCAGAAGACAGAATTATCCAGAGAGACCAGAGATCCAGAGAGACCAGACCAGATCGCTGAGAGCTGACCCAAATCGCTGTGCGTAGAACCAGTACCCAGTGGCGAGAGAACCGCAGCCAATCCTGACCCGATCCGTGGCGAAGTCGCATTCCTGTCCAAAATATAGTGTGAGTACTCAGCCAGAACTGTGCAAAACCAATCTCTTAGTTTAAAATAATCTAATTCAAACTATTTTAACCTATCTAGAACTACACCAGAGCATTGTGTGTCCTTCTCTGACTTTAAAGCTGCAAAACTGTCATCTGTCATTCAGAAACTTTAAGATTCCATTTCTGAAAATCTACCTCCACAAAATCGTCCGTATCTCTTGAACCGTTTGTGATAGAAACGAGATTTAACTTTCATTTCAAAGCTAGGATTCTGGGCTTTCCAACGAATCGAATTCCTATTCTTTATACTTTTTCTGTAATCGCGCTCGACGCACTCGGATAAAGTGCCCCGATTTGCGATTTGGCTCAAATTTCTTCATGTGTCAAAATAGCAGCTCCTTGCTTTCCTTTGCTGAAATACGTTTGCAACCTGACAATCATTCATAGAGCATTGCTAAAGTGATCCTGAACTAATTTGAAGTAGCTATCACTCACCCTGAACCTCTAGAGGGAATTAAAATAATTTAAAGCATATTTTTCCCTTCTTTGCATACCACCTTTAAAGTACTTTGCCTGTGTTTAAAATCATCCCTGTTGCTCTCAGCTTGCTAGGGGGGAACTGAATTCGTATTGTACTGTGATTGTATTCCTGAAGACTGTGTGTGTTACTTCCAGCTCCTTACATTGCATAGAGGGGGCGGGGTGAATTGCCAAAAGGGGAAAAGTGATTCTATTACCTTTTGCTGAAATCATATCAAGTTTATTCCTGTGTTGCTTCTTTTCCACCTTGCATTTCCTTGTACCATATAAAGCATTCTCAGCTACCTTATCCTCTATACTACTCCTAAGTAATTAAACCAGTGTGATAGTATCACATCATCCATTGTTGATCACTCACTGTCATATGTCTAAGTGTGATATCAAATATTAATTCATTATAAAAGTGATATATATATCTATTGTTTAATTTTTCAAATAAATCTTTTAATTAGCAAAACAAACCTACTTCTTGGCTCAGGGGGGATTCTAAGAGAGGGGCGTTATACAAGGGTTCATCATCCAGATTATAACTTGTCATAAAAATATATAAATAAGGGCTTCCCTTGAGCAATCCCAGACAAGGCACTGACTTAGTGGGAGTGCTTGATTGGAGTCATTAACAACCGAAATCCCCCATAAATGATCCAGTTATGGTAAGCTAAGCAACCATAACTTGTGCCACCACCGTGCACTGTTAATATTAACACCCAGGACATCAAAGATAACATCACACACGTCATTGATGACAACACTGATGGCATCACATATCTAAGCCACTTGTTTTTGTTCACTGACATATCTAAGCCAGGTGTTTTTGTTCACTGACAGAATATCAACATTCAAAATGTGCTATGGATACACGAAGCTGATATGAAATAACGTGTTTACTTCCCAGCGCTGATTTCTTCCATTTCTACCTTTGCATTCAACACAAGTACTCTGTACACCCTGATTAAACAGGATCACAAGGCTGCACTATAATGAGATTCCCCCCAAACCGCAGTACTGACTTCTGTGCTGGTTGATTTCCTCCCCATTGCTGGAGGATACCGATTGCCCAAGATCATCAGCAAACTGTCAGGAATTCACACAGTGGATGTGCACTCACCTGGGCTTTTTTTTAAAATGTTTAATTAAATGGAATGATGGTAGACCAACCTCAGGAAAATGTGTGGGGCTAATCCACACACATTTCCCTATGCTCACACTATGACAAAAGCATAGAACTGTGTACTCTGGCGTGGACACAGCCTACAGCTGCAGCCCGCCCCTGCCATATTTAGTTAGAATATGACAGCCAGGAGTACACAAGGTCATCTCCAGGAAAGGGAAAGACCAAACTTCCCCCTGCCATGGTCAGTCTGATTAACTAACAGAGATTCCATGGACCCAACCTGCTCTTTTATTAAGCCTTGCAGCTGGTGGCAGTGATTATCATACCAATAGGGGGTATTTCAAACAGGCCCACACAGGGCCTGGCTGCAGAGGATAACAAAGGAGGCAAGAAACCCAACAACCTTTCATATGCAACTGTGTCAACCTGAAGCCAGCTCCCACCGCTCAGTATTGATGGCACAGAACTGTCATGTCTTGGTCTGTTGTTTACAGTAGGCCACCCCGCTAGGGGGAATCCATTAATAAGGTACAAAAATGTGGGTTGCAGGAGCCAGAGAGTCTGGTCTCACTCCAGCTTCAAGGGAGACCTACCACTTTAATTAGGAATCACAGAAATCCATTAACCAGAGAAACTCTGTTGGAAAGTGTAAAATCTGGAGGGGGTATCTGTATTCCTGCCATCTATATGGCAGAGTAGAAGCACAGAGCACACGGCCAAGATTCTCTATTTGGTAAACGTGGATGAGCAATCAAGGATTAAGCTCACAGGAGGTGATGCAGGATGGTTCTTAAGTACAGTGTAGTCCCCAAGCCCCCACAAAGGAATGTCCATACACTATGTTAGTGATAACACAGTTCTTTTATAAATAAGGTTCAAGTTATATACACACACAATAACACACTTTGTGCTCAGGCAATTCTATAATGATAAATGTGCAATTTCTATGTGGTACCACATTACTCTTTGACTCCATTAAAATGCAGTAACTGCTGACAGTTTCAAATGGCGTACAAATCAATAGCAAAAGGTGTCACCCATAGACATTTGGAAGGAAAAAAAAAAGGTTAAACAATTGGCAGAATACTGGGCCCCTACCACCAGGCACATTTCTGTGTGAGGATCCCCCCACCTGGGCAACCTGTAAATAATATAATAAACAAGCCCAGTCCATATATTGTTCAGCAGAGTCTTATTTCCCTCTACAAATGTTCTACTAACCCTATGTACTTGGTTTAGCGGAGTTCGACGTCGGGTCATCGACGGATCCTTCTTGAGTGAACCCCCTTTAAGGCAGGAGCCACGGACCATCGAGATCCCTCGAAGAAAAGAGGTGAACAATGGCATCGAGGCAGCAACTTTGGTCCTGGCGGTACTCGTCGACAGTCGGTCATGGACGTCCTGCAAAGATGAGGCATGTGGTGCACCTCGGCGACAATAGTTTGTTGCCGCTAAGAGTCAATGATGAACGTAGGCCCAGCAAGGGCGTCGTGTCATCAGCGTTTGGCGTCGGCGATCAGGACTCGACCACGGCTGGCTTTCAGATCTTTGTCAGTGTCTTTGAGGACTTCGGGTGGGAGGGAAACCCACCGGCGGATTCTCCTCGGATCGTCAGTGACCTTGAATTTCTCCAGCGGGACAAAGCAGTCAACGGTGGAAAGCAAGGGAGTCCTTGATTCAAAGTGTTCTTAGGCAATGGAGCGTTGCCTCACCGGTCATCGGCGGCACAGCATGAAGCTGTTCCCGCTTCTGGGCAACACAGCATCGATGGGCCTCCAGTAGTTACGGCAAACTTCCGAACCTTGGTCACCGATGATGGACTTTGATGGCCTCGATGTCCGGGTGCTGCGCTTCGAGATTCCTCGGTGGTCCCCGTCTCCGGTCAGCAGCCTTTCGAAGACTGACTTCTAGGGAGCCTTGGCAAAGGTTAGCTGGTGCAGGATGGTCCCTCGTAGCTCGGGAAGAGGTCTCGTAGCCATGTCCTCTCCTGGATCCGCTTCTTGAAGGCACAGCAGCTTTCAGATTGCGTTGATGTTTGAAAACAGCAGTAAACCTTCTTCTGCCGGCTCGGCTTCGTGATCAAGCATCAAGTTTTGACTTTAGCTTCTGAACGATTTTCATCAGTGAGAGCTCCCCAGATATACTGTTTGGTCTCACATTCACTCTGCTGGGTCATACTCAGGCAACCAATCATTCAGAAGGGCATTCAGGCAGGCAGCCAATCAGGCTCACAGTGCATTCAGGCCATTCTTCTCCATCCAGAAACTCACAACAAGGAATGTGGATTGGGACAGGTACCCAGCCTTTCAGGACTCCACACTGCATACATACCAGTTTCGGGCAGAGATTTCTCAGTCTTTCTGTCACATACCAGCAACCAGACACCATCACATGAACTGCATATTGGTCACACACTCCATTCACCCAGGCCCCACCCTAAGGGTGTAACCACAACATACGGTCATTGGGAAGGCTCCAGTCAGTGTGGCCTGGACTTCCCTACAATACCATATATGGACCTTCCACCCAACAGCCAGTCAGGAGAAGGGACAGAGTCAGGGCTTCTCAGGACTTTGGGAAAACAAGGTAAGAGGCAATAGAAAGCAAGAGGCCACAGGGGCCATCTTGTCTCCTATCAGAAATCAACTGATTCCAATTGCAGGGCCTGGGTATCCCAAAATGGAGGATACTAAGAGCACCTGTCAAATTCAGCATGGAGCTGCCACCAGCCCACAGCCATACACTATGGGTACAGGGTTGTACCTCCATCCATGGGTGCCATAAGGGCATCCCAAGGATCTGTTCATCAAACCAAAAAGAGGAAAGGCTGCACTGCCAGGAGTCCGAGATGGACTCCTGTGCAGAAAATAACACAGAACACACATGATAAAAGGACTACGGGACAAGGACATGGAGGCCCTGTCCCTCCAATTCATTTCCAGCAACCCAGAAAGCACTCTGGTTATGACCTCACGCATACAGGAGTTTGTTGGTAGGGACCCCAGGATTGGTTCACTAAGGCAGGCTTAGCCTACACCAATCACTGTGTCCCACTTGACTTTAACCCTTTAAGTGCCAAGGGCGAGGTATCTCGTCCTTGACAGTGCACACGCAGTGCCAAGGACGAGATAGCTCGTCCTTTTCGGCACCTTGTTTTGAGCGATCCCTGCAAATGATCACTTCCCCCAGGGTGAAAAGGGGGGGGATCGAGGGAAGGGGAGGTGGGAGGGGGTTTGGGGCCCTGGGATCACTAGACCACCAGGGATTTGGCAAAAAGTGGTGTCCTTGGAAAGGGGAGGTTCTCCCCTTTCCAAGGACACCACATATATGAGGCATTGCTCGATCCCTCGAGGCAGAGCGCTCGATCCGTGACCAGCAACCCACTAGACCACCATGGATCCGTTTGTGAGGTGGGGGGGGCTGCTTCAAGTCCTGCCCCACCTTTTGTGGTGGCCATCTGCTCCAAGCGAAGTTGGGAAAACAAAAACAATAATACAAATTCATAGGCTGCTTTTTAGGGGGGCTGAGGGGCACCCTAAATTGGCAGCGAATGATGTACTGCAACGGGGGGTGGCCCTCACCCCCCCCACCCCAAATGGAGGGCCCCACCTCATGCAACCCTCCCTGGGGGCTGCTATCTGCTCCTAGGAAGGGGCATCTGACCCCAGGGAGGGATGCATGAGTTGGGGCCCCCCTATCTGTCCCCAGGGAGGGTTGCATGAGGTGGGGCCCTCCATTTGGGGTGGGGGAGGGTGAGGGCCACCCCTCGTTGCAGTACATCATTCGCTGCCAATTTAGGGTGCCCCTCAGCCCCCCTAAAAAGCAGCCTATGAATTTGTATGATTTATTTTGTTTACCCAACTTCGCTTGGTGCAGATGGCCACATTAGTTTGGCAATCTGCCCCCATGGTGCCCAAACCCTACTGCCCATCTATTGGGGGTCCTGCCCCACCTTTTGTGGTGGCCCTCTCCCCCGCACCCCAAATGGCTGGGGGGACACCTCATGCTGCCCTCCCTGAGCCTCCTAGGAAGGGCTGCATGATGTGCCTTCCCCCTCCGTTCGGCGTGGGTGAGGAGAGGGCCACCACAAATTGTGGGACAGGCCCCCCAGTGGGTGGGGCAGTAAGGTTTGGGCTCCCCGGGGCCAGATTGGCACACCAATGTGCCCCTCTGCATCAGGGCAAGTTTCTTAAACAAATCAAAAATGGAAAATGGTGGAACGCTTTTTAGGGGGGCTGTGGGGCACCCCAAAGGGTCTGGGAAGTTTCTAATGGAATGGGGCATTGGCCCCCTCCCACCCAACCGCAATGAAGTGGGTGCCATGGCATGCAGCCCTCCCTAGGACCAGATATCTGCTCCTAGGAACGAACGCCTGAGCTCAGGGAGGAGTGCAGGACAGCCCCTCCCATTATCTGCCCCTGGGGAGGGCTACATGAGATGGGCCGCCCCTTTAATTTGGCCATGTGTGGATTCCCACGGGTGTCCTCTTTTGGAAAATGCATGGGGTTCCCTGTTTTCCCTGCTGGCTTCGACGCCCTAGGCCCAAATCTGTAGGTTGCATTTTGTATTCCTGAGAATTGTGTGCTCGCCTTCCATCTCCTTATCTTGCATAGGGGGGGAGGGAATTGTCAAAAAGAAAAAGTGATCATATTATCTTTTGTTGAAATCATATCGAGTTTATTTCTGTGCTGCATTTTTCCCTCATTGCTTTTCCTTTAAACCATAAAAGTATTTTCTGCTACCTTATCCTTCCTATACTAACTCCTCATTGATTGTAAAGAAGTGTGCTAGTGTCAGATTATCTATTGTTGATCAACATTATATTCATAAGGGTGCTATCAAATATTAATTTATTATAAAAGTGTGATATATATATATATATATATATATATATATATATATATATATATATATATATATATATATATATTGTTTAATTTTTACAATAAATCTTTTAAATTGCAAAACAAACCTACTTCTTGGCTCAGTGAGATCAGGCGGTTTCATAGAGAGGGGTGTTATACAAGGGTTTATTATCCAGGGTATAACTTGCTATAAAAATATATAAATAAGGGCTTGCCTTGAGCAATCCCAGACAAGGCACTGACTTAGTGGGAGTGCTTAACTGGAGTCACTTAACAGATTGGGGACTTGAGCCGGGGATTCTGGATTAGATCTATCACTTGTGCAGATTAATACAGTGTGCTAACTGATAGGATACATAATTCTGTTGGATCACCACGCCGTGTTACACTGTAAAAACACCCCTCAAAGTAACGCTCTAAGGAAACGGTCTGTTTTGCAAAATAAAATACAAACTTCTGTAAGTAAGGAAGGAAATCAATTTCAAGAATGACGACCTTGGTAGATATCAAAATAGCCAGAGAACACCTCTTACATAAGCTATTTGTGAGAGGTGAGTTGGCTCATCAGGACCAGGCGGTCTGGTTGCAGGCAATCGCACCCCAGATCACGGAAACAGGGTCAGATACATGGAGAGATCAGGGTCCCTTACATGTGGCCCTGAGTGAACTATATATGGCCCCTAAGGCCAAGGATGAGCACAACAAGATTGCCAGGGTAGCGGCATATTTATATTTATATATGGGAGCCATACAGGACAAATGTGCTGAAGGCCAAGATCTGGCAAATAGGCAACTGATGGCATTAGAGAAGGCCCAATCTGACCTGGTCTCTTCTGAGCAGAGGCTGCAGAGGAGCCAGGAGTCAGAAAATGATAGTAGGCAGTATATTATTAAAATAAAGGAGGATATGGATATCCTGCAACAGGAAAAGTCTGACCAGGATAACAGATTTCTGGCCTTGCAGAAGGAGTACCAAGAAGGTTTGGACGCCCAACTGCAGAGCCAGAAAAAGCTGGAGCAACAACTGGACTTCAATAGGGCATGCGCAGAGCAGGTAGTCACCCTGCAAAGCCACCTAGATAGGGAGAAGACAGAGAACAATAAACTGATTTTGAAAGACCTGGATACCCAGGCAGAGTTTGATCAAGAACGCCAGAAAGCTGGTGCCTTTCAAAGGCAGAGGGACGACCTGGCGGCACAGATGCAGGCTCTTAGTCAGGAAAGGGACACCTTAGGCCAGGAAGTCTGCCAATTAAAAGAACAAATTGAAGAAAATCACTTGGCCCTCCAGGGACGGGGTGACCTCCAAAAAGAGCATCAGAACTTGTTAAAGCACACCAGGAGGGTGGAAGATGCTCTGGCAAGAAAGGAACAGGCCAGTAGGGATGGGACTCAGGAGGTAACCCTCCTGTGGCAAAGACTGGCCCAGTATTCCAGGACCAACCAGGAAGCGCAGAGAGAAAATTAGGCTCTCTGTCAGCACAATGATAGGCTCCAGCAACAGGTAGCCATGCAGGAGGGACTGATAGAGTCTAGTAAGACCTTAACTGAGGAACTGAAAGCGCAGGCTCTTGCATTGCAACAGGGAGCAGGAGCTGACAGAGATGAAGTTTGCTGGGAAAGGGAAACACCTGAGCATAACCTCAGGAGCCCTAGTACCAGAGGCCTTCATCTCCCCAAGTCCTTGGACTCTGCCACCCCCATGTCCCCTGGAGCACATGAGCACAGGGCCACAGGGATGGCAGATTACCATCCAGCCAAAAGTATGGGGTTCATAGGCCAGTACCTCCCAGGA
Source organism: Ambystoma mexicanum (assembly GCF_040938575.1). Lineage (NCBI taxonomy): Eukaryota > Metazoa > Chordata > Amphibia > Caudata > Ambystomatidae > Ambystoma > Ambystoma mexicanum. The sequence continues at coordinate 438,278,476 of NC_090937.1, forward strand.
ATGGATGGACGGGCATCAGGGTATGGGCACCCAAGCAGAGTGCAATTTAGTGGGGAACCCCATGAAAGTAGGCAACTAAGGGCATCCTAAAAACCTCTGCCCAGTTAGGTCAGTTGGGGGGGTACCCATCAAATCCTGGCAGCAAGGAGGGATCTGAAGACTCCTCTGAGCGGCCCAGGACACAGGAGACTAGGTCCCCACATTCTGCCAGCCATTCCCAGGCTCGCAGAATCCGGGAAAACCTGGAAGATCAGAGGGGCACCTCTGGGAGCAGTGCCTCTGAGTCAGAGGATGAGTGGACCAGGGTTACCCGAACCAAAAAGGCCAATAAGGCAAAAAGGGCCTTGCTTAAGGACCCCTTAAAGCAGATCAAGGCAATAAAGAGTGTCATCACCCCTTATCACAAGAAAGCCAAGTATTCTGTTGGGGAACACTTGGAGCATTATGAGCAAATGATGGAGACTTTCCATTTGAAAGACAGCAGTAGCTGCATTCAGTATGTAAAATGGACATTCTCCCCAGAATACTCCAGTTTCTTTGCGGGGCTGGAGGACCAAAATCATTCAAGATGGTCCACCTACAGGGCGGCCATCTTGAAACATTTTTCTGTTCACAGAAATCCCCAAGAGGCTTGCAAGGCAGCCTACAATTTGCAATGTGGGGAGGATCAGGCCCCACAAGAATGTGTGCAGGAGTTAAAGCGTGCTTTTGCGCAGACTCCAAAAAGGGTACGCACGGACAGTAAAGAATTTGTTAATACGTTTTTCCATGCCTTACCCAAATACATAATGACCCAGCTCGTGAGAGACTTTCACGAGAAAAGATCTTTAGACTGGGTCATTGAGCAAGCCACCCGCATCTATGAGGGGCAGAAACCTGTGGAAAATAAGAATCAGCCCAAAAACCCCAAAACCAACTGCACTCCTGCTGCTGCCAAGCTGGCAGAGGTAAAGGTTGCCCCCGTTTTAGATTTGGAGATGGAGGGGCCTAAAAACCTGCCTGCACCAAATAATTTGCAGCCCAGAAGGCCCTCGGGCCAGTCACAGACAGGGAGTCAAGGAGGTAATCCCACAAATGGGGTCCCTCGCTCCCCTGACTATGTAGGTCCCCGTTCAAGGGCAACAGACCCATCCTGGGTTACATGTGGACTCCTCCAGCCCAAGGGGGGGATCCAGCCAAGCACCTGACCCAGGGAACTTCCCTCCTAACTTCCCACAGGAGGGCAGAAATTCCCCAAATCCTGGGCAGAACTTGTTCCCCAGGTATCCACCCAACTTCCAGCCCCAAAATCATCCAACCTTCTTTCCCCAATTCCCTGAGCCCAGACAACCGAATCCGGGAGAGGGGAAGCCAAGGGCCTCATCATGACTTTGGTGGTAACCCTTAAATCCGGCGGTAGCGCTATTACCGCCAGATTTAAGGGTCCGCCGAATAAGGGCTTTGGCGGATTTCACCCCAGCTCTGAGCTGCGGGGAAATCCGCCGAAAATTTGCGCTATTACCGCCGGCGGGAAATCTGCCGGCGGTATTAGCGCGAAGATTCCCCATTGAGCCCAATGGGGAATGGGGCATTCCTGAATGGGCTCAGTGGGGAATGGGGACTTACATTACCGCCAAACTCGTGATCCAGCGCTATTAGCGCCGGGGAATTCGGCAGTAGGGCTAATACCGCCCGCGCTAATAGCATTACCGTTACCGCCCAAGTCGTGATGAGGCCCCAAGGGTGGAGGGGTACACAAATCTTCCCAACCCGGGGTACTACCAAAGAAGGTATAGCTACTCTTCCCGGTATCAGCCAAGGGGAGAAAATAGAACCCTGTATCAGCCTCAGCAGTTTTCACAGTTAGAGCGCCAGGTCCAAAATATGGCACAGGAGCTGGGTCGCGTGCTAAGGGCTCAGCAGAACCCTCAGATGGGCATGCCGGCACAGAATGCACCAAACTCTGGGCCTGGTGCTCCAGAACAATGACGGGGCAGCACCCCGATAACCCACCGGTTCCCAGGGAGGAGGCACAAGGGGAAGGGGGGTGTAAAGCCTTGGAGGAAGCTTCCTTCCCCACTTGTAAACAGCCCCTGGAAACCCAGGAACCGGAAACATAATCTCCTGCCCCTGAAAGTCTGCCTCCCAAGGAGCAGAGGGGGGGTAGGAGAAACAAAGTACCCAAACAGACCCACTTTGTGGAGGAGGTACAGATCTTCCAATTTGAGGTAGAGGGATCCCAAGAGGATCCTGGGGAAAAGATATTCTCCTTCAGAGATGGGGGAAATCCTACCATGGAAAAATGGGTCCCAAGGGATTCCAATCCAGACTGGGTAGATGGATGTGGGGATTGAGCTGTTTCAGCCCATCATCCTATCCCAGAACCAACAATACCGAAAACCCCTTGCTCAAACCCATCCTTGTGACTGCCTCCAAAAAGGGGCGGGCGGCCCAGAACCGGAATCAGGGGAACCTAAAACCGAATCAATAGACTGGGTAGATGTGGGGATCGAGCTGCCGCCCCCCATCATCCTATCCCAGAACCAACAATACCGAAAACCCCTGGTTCAAACCCATCCTGGTGACTGCCTCCAAAAAGGGGGGGGCGGCCCAGAACCGGAATCAGGGGAACCTAAAACCGAATCAATAGACTGGGTAGATGTGGGGATCGAGCTGTCGCCGCCCATCATCCTATCCCAGAACCAACAATACCGAAAACCCCTGGTTCAGACCCATCCTGGTGACTGCCTCCAAAAAGTGGGGGCGGCCCAGAACCGGAATCAGGGGAAGCTAAAACCGAATCAATAGACTGGGTAGATGTGGGGATCGAGCTGTCGCCGCCCATCATCCTATCCCAGAACCAACAATACCATAAACCCCTAGTCCAAACCCATCCTGGTGACTGCCTCCAAAAAGGGGGGGGGGGCCCAGAACCGGAACCAGGGGAACCCAAAACCATATCCAGTTGCCAACTTGTTCTTTCAGATTCCCGAGACTCTCCACAGAATTTTGCCCAGATCTCTTCTCTCTCAATGTCCAAAACCAGACAATTAGCCCACCAGTTGTCCAAAAATGTGCATTATCTGTGCCCCCTTGAGGAGAAGGAGGGAAGATACTATGCCCCGGTACAAGTACAGGGGCAGGGTACGATTTTGCCACTGGTGGACACTGGATCCCGAGCTACTCTTCTGTCCAAAAGGGCCTTTGATGAGCCAAATGCAGGAAAGGGGGAGAATTACTGTATTCCTCTCACCTCCCTTCCTGGACAACTTCAGAACTTTGACGGGAAGGAAATTCCCATCAAGGGGACTGCAGATTCGGACATTAAAATTGGCGACACAAGGTGAAACACTCGGTCATAGTAGTGACTCCAGAGGGCACCCCTTGTTCACTAGGGAATGACCTCCTCAGAAGGTTGTCACCCCTAATAGATTGCGTAAACAAGGTCCTCTGGACCCAGACTAGCCGACCAATAAAATTAAAACAGAGTGTCAACCATGTTAGTTTAAACGGCACCTGCAACATGGTTGAACAAAAATCTGACCAAGTAGAATTTCACTTCCAGAATAACCAAATTCCAGATGTGACAGTAATAGCAGTAGGACAACAGACTGGTAATGGGGGGTCCTCTATATTTCTGAAAATCAACCTTCCCTCCAGTTTAAGGTGGTATTCCACACTGGAAGGAAACACTCTGAAATTCTTTACTAATCCACAATCAGAAACTCCCACTCCTATAGTCCAGAAAGATGTGAAATCAGCTCAGAGCTTGGCTGATATTCAGCAAATTGGAGGAGAGCAGTTGTTCATCCCTGTTCAGTTAAATGATGGGAAGGACTCTGTTCTCACCCGAGTGTGTGTGAACAACGGTAAGAGCTTCATCAGCAAAGCCATGTTCCGCCAACTCCCAAAAGATCCAGCCATTCCCACTTTCAAACTGATAGACAAATGGGAAATGGATCTAGAAACACCCAATTCCAAACATCTCCTGCCAAGCAGGTGTATGCTCAAAATCTCCACTGGCAACAAGAGCATAGTCCATAATTGTTGGGTCGTGCGAGACATCACTGCCGCCTTTTACTTAGGCAGTGACATTCTCAATCGCTTTGCCATTAGTTTGGACCTAATAAACTTCAAAGCTTGGTCCCGATTAGCGGATAATCCCATGGGCTTTGATGATCCAGAAAAAGCATTTAGGTCAGCTCAATTGCTACCTTATGCAGTTGAAATTCAGATTAAAGAGGAAGTCACCATCCCAGAAAGGACCCGACAATTCTCCCTGGAAGTGAAAGTTAAAAGAGGACAAAAATTTAAAAACCCTGATGCTTATATTCATCTAAATGATTCTCTCCAACAGCAAGGGTTGGGGGTAAACCCAACACCATTAGTCAACATAGAACATGACACCATTCCAATAGAGGTGGATAACAGCGACTTAAAGAGTATTACTCTAGCCGCAGGCACCATTATTGGAATGGTGGTTGATGACCGACATTTCTCCATTGATTTAGGAAATGAACTGTTAGGACCAATCCCCAAGGACTGTTTTGACAGTGACAGTGATGACCATACTACACCAGACACAATGTTTACCTGGCATGGGGGGAACTTCCTGGTGTACACTTCCTGCCCTTAGGTAAGGAAGATGTGACTTGTGACTTCAGAAGGGATGAGGTGATTTTCCAGGTCCATGAGGGCTGCCTTTCCCACCTGAAGCCCCCAGTCCAAATCAGCACTCTGACCAGGGACTTCTCCACCCAGCTGGAGGAGGCCGCTGAGATAGCAAAACCAGTAGTCTTTCCAGGCTTCAGGCAGATGGTGGAAGAGAGAGTCAACCTAGCTGATGCCTGCGTGACTCTGGAACAGAAGCAAAAGTTAAAACAAGTTTTCTTGGATTTCCAAGATCTCTTTGCGGTAGACTCATATGACTGTGGTCGCACCGACATCCACACAACAACAATTCCCACGGACCCTGGCATGACTCCATTGTTTTTGAATCAATATCGCTTGCCTCTCGCATCCATGGAGTACCTTACTGAAATAATTAAGAACCTTGAGTCTCGGGGAATAATCCGTCCAGTCCACAGCACCTTCAATAATCCGGTGCTGGGAATATTGAAGCCAAACGGCCAGTGGAGACTCTGCGCCGACCTTAGGGAGCTCAACAAACGTGTCCATACTTCCCGATGGCCTCTGCCCTACATTGACCAAGGGCTGGCCCAGATTCAGGGGTCACAGGTATTCACTGCAATAGACCTGACCAATGGATACTGGACCGTGCCTGTCAGTAGGGAGGACCAATACAAACTGGCTTTTACCTTTGGGGGCCAGCAGTACACATGGACCCGGACTCCCTTCGGATACCTCAACTCCGGCAATTAATTCAACATTTTCCTACATAAGGCCATGCCCGACCTGGGTGCGAGGGGTAACCTGGCTTATGTAGATGATGTCCTCATCAAAAGTTCAACTGTGGAGAACATATAGCGGAGATCCGTTATGTTCTAACACAGTTGAGGGCAGCCGGAGCAAAACTTTCCTTTCAGAAAGCACAGTGGTGTAGAACCTGTGTTAATTTCTTGGGGCATGAGGTTACTCCTCAGGGTCTCTGTCCCCAGGAAAAGAAAGTGGAAGCACTTCAGAGACTGGAAGACCCCACAACTCTGCGGGAACTAAGGAGCCTCCTTGGACTGACTAATTACAGCAGAAAGTTCATTGAGGGCTAAGCAGAAATCACCAGACCCCTGATTCATCTCTTGAAGGGGGGGGTCAAGTGGGAATGGGGTCCAGAACAATCCGAGGCAGTAAGACAGCTCAAAAGAAGCCTCTCACAAGCGCCTTGCCTAGCTTACCCTGTCAGAAACAAGGGGTTTTTCGTGGAGACAGGGTTCTCTAATACGTGCTTGACGGCAGTATTATACCAAAAGCATGACAAGGTCAATAAAGTAATCTCCTATGCGAGCAAAACTTTATCCTCTGTGGAGGAAAAATTCAATGATTGTGAGAAGGCACTCCTGGCAACAATGTGGGCATTGAAGAATTACCGCCCGTTTATCCAGGGGGAACACATCATAGTTGAGAGTCCACACCAGCCTCTGCAATATCTCCAAAGTGACAGAATCCGAGCCGGAAATGTGAGTTATTCCCGAATTACTTCCTGGATTCTGTCAATGCAAGGTTTTCCTGTGGAGGTCAGATATGGCCAAAACAAGAAGAGTCCCCTCGCGCAAGGTCTGGCTGACCTGCATGATTGTGCCAGAGAAAACAGTCTCGAGGACGAAAGTCTAAAAATCAAGGACAACATGGAGGCATACCTTAGTTCCCCCCACAAAGTCTTTGAAGAAGACAAGTGTGAGGGAATGCCCACTGTCTATGTGGATGGATGCTCTTACCATGTTGACAACAACGGGGAAAAAGAACTGGTGGCCGGCGCAGGGAATGCATGGTCCCCAGAACCCTCCGCTGGGTACAAAATTGGTCCCCGAAGTAGTCAGGTGGCAGAGTTGATGGCTGTGCATCAAGCCATCCTTACTGCTGTCCAACATCAACTCCTCAAACTGGTCATAATCACAGATTCAGATTATGTACGGAACGGGTTCGTGGAGCACCTGGTTAATTGGAAAACCAGAGGCATGTTATGTGCTAATAACAAACCCTTGAAACATGGGAAGTTAATCCAAAATATTGATGATCTGGTCACTTCGAATGGGATGACCATCTACTGGAAAAAGATCCTGGGTCATTCCAAAGTAGAGGGACCAGACAAGACTGGAAATGACTTAGCTGATCAGCTGGCCAAAACCGGGGCCATCCAAGGGGATCTAATAGAGATTGAGTCCCTGTTGGGGGAAATCCAGGTCACCGCTATCACTAGGTCCCAGACAAATGCTCACAATGATCTTTCAACTGCACAATGGAGTAACGAGACCCCAGATGCTGATTTGATTACGGCTCAAAAGGGGGATCCAATAATTGGTAAGTTTTACCAACACATTGAGGACTCTGAGAACTTTCCCCTGGCGGATACCGATTACATTGGGGAAAAAGGACCTTAGAGTGTTGATGAAATGTCCAAAGATGTTCTGAATCCAAGACGGTTTGTTGGTAAGGAAATCCCAAGCTGGCCATGATCAATGGGTGGTTCCTACCTCATTCCAAAGCCTGATGTTAAGTCACGCCCATGATGCGGCCACCACCGGTCATAGGGGGTTTCATACAACACTTGAAATCTTAAGAGAGGTTGCATACTGGCCACACATGGGGCAGGACCTCGACCAATACTTGAAGGGGTGTCTTGTCTGTGCACAATTTCAGCCAACATCCCTCACACACCGTGCGCCTCTCCAGAAGAGGGGGGTGAAACTGCCATGGTCAGATTTACAAGTCGACTTTATAGGCCCCGTGATTCGCTCCGCTAGGGGAAACAAGTACATGTTGACGGTCACATGCTTGTTTACCAAGTGGGTGGAATGTCTCCCGGCCCCAAACTGCAAGGCAGAAACAGCAGCTGCCCTGATGTTTAATCACATCTTTTCCCGTTTTGGTCTACCTCAAAGGATTGAGTCAGACAGAGGTAGCCATTTCACCAGCGAGGTAATGACAAAGATGTGGGAGATACTGGGTGTTAAAAGGAAGCTACACATTGCTTACCGGCCAGCCTCTTCTGGTGCAGTGGAGAGTTACAACAGAACCATAGTGAGCATATTAAAAAAGTTTGTGGCAGATTCTGGGCCAAGTTGGGATATCCGATTACCTCTGGTCCTAATGGCCATCAGATCTACCCCTTCATCTGCAACTAAAATGTCACCATTTGAGCTGATGACTGGACGCAAGATGGTGCTTCCCCAGCATTTGCTCTACAGAACCCAAGAGCAAACGTTGATAAATGCCTCCACAACTCATGAGTATGTGGAGAATTTAAGGAAACACCTCCAACATGCTTTCGCCTATGCTCAGCGAAATCTAGAAAGATCAGCTGATAGCATGAAGACCCATTACGATTTGAAAACTTCCAGGAAAGTGTATAATGTGGGAGACCAGGTCTATCTATACAATTTCCAAAGAAACCAGGCCAAACAGCAAAACATTTTTGCCTAAATGGAAGGGACCTTTTGAAATTATAGACAAGATCTCCCCAGTTGCCTACAAGATCTGCATCCCCAAAGGTAGTTTGGCAGAAGGGGAAGACAAGTGGGTCCATATAAATCAGTTAAAGTGTTGTCATCCCAGGCACACTCTGCAGCAACTGGAGGAGTCCTCTGCAATACCAGAGGGGGCCGCTCCAGATAATTCAGTTCCAACCCTAAAATATCCCACATATAGTCTCTAAAATATTATGATTCTTGAATAAAAATGTCTTCTAATTATATCTTGTTTTTTTATTAAAATAAGAATGTAAATGTCTATTGATTTATAAAATGTATATGCCGCCCCACTATATCAATAGTGGGGGAGAAATGTTACGAATAGGTATTGCCGCTTTGCTTTGTCGTCCTAGGAGAAAGAAAACCTGGAGACTGACCGCGGAAGATGACCTAGGGACCGGGAGCAAAGATCCAAGGGGCCCGGGGTACCGCCCAATACCCCCATCAGGACCGGCGAGGAGAACCGATCGATCCATCCTGATGGAGGAAAAGATGCTGAACTTTGTCATCTGCCGAATCGGAAGAAGATGATGCGGACATCCCAGCACGTGGATCAAAACATCCTTTGCACCCGACTCCCCCTCGACTCGAAATCAAAGCGCAGTCAGGCGGGGGGGCTTGTTGGTTGTCCTGACCCACGTTGGGACTATTATGCTGCAACATTTGGTGCTGTGGGCTTAGGAAATCCAAGATGGCGGAAAAGCCCACATTTGCGCCAGAATCCAGGAGAACCGTGCAGTTTTGTGCACACCAAAATGGTCCCCTGACCTGCCACCCACCAGTGCAAAGAAAGATGGTTCTGTTCAAAATCTGTTTTTATTAATGTCAAAAATTGCTAAAATCATGGGCCCGGAACCACCAAACAAAAATCCAACTATGGTTGAGTGTTTTACTTTACTCTACTACAGATCCACATCAATACCATGTCAAGCAAGGATCATATACTATCAAGTAAAATCCTTTCCTTTTGAAATGTATTAATTCAAGACAGCTGTCAAAAATAGGTGCAGTACCGGCATTGGACACTGACCGGCGCTGGCGCTCTATAAATCCTGACAGGACAGCTGTCTTGCAGAACTGGGCAGTGAACAGAAGGGGGTCTTATGTAATTAAAAGTTCAAAAGACTTGCCTTTCCTGAGAACTCTTAACACCCCAGAGACCCACACCAGGAGGCAGGATATCACATGACCCTGTTGATTGAGAGGGAGGGGACTTCCCTGCAGCCTGCTGGTCCCAACACAATAGACCCTTTCAATTGAATGGGGTATGCTGATTTTGGGTGTGGGCTGTAAACAGAGCTCTGCCTGGAAGGAGAGACATGTGATCCCTGACTCCCCCAGTTCCTAGGGGTGGGCCAGACAGGACTGTGGATTCATATTGCAGCACATATATGTTTAAGTTAAATGCTTTTAAAATCTTGTATTAAGCTCACAGAAATGTACAATTTGGGGATCCTGAAAATGAAAAATGCCCTCACGATTTGAGCCCAAATTCCACTTTGTACGGTGTTCTGGGACCGAACCCCGCTATTTATTAATATTGCAGACACTGTGTTTAGGATAGAGACATAGTAATTTCCAGTAATGTGCTCACGGAAGGGGTGCAGCTCTGTGTAAATTTTTGAGGAAAAACCAATATGGCGAAAGTCACTAAAAAGCACAAAATGTTGCCATTTGTGAACCCAGGCTCTGAGGGGGATCAGAGTTGGGCGAGAGTGTATCTTAAATTAATCTGTGAAATGTGTATGTAATTTCAACAACGTTTGTATCTGGGAAACCTGTTAGTTATGAAAAATTCATTTTCTAAGTAAAAGCAAAGGGAGGTTTCTTCAATAGACTGTAAGACTCTGACTCACTCTGACACACTATCCCTTCTCAAATCAGGTCACAGAGAATCCTTGACTTATCAAATCATGAGAGGTTTGGGCATGCAGAATGAGCCGACCCACCCACTTTCAAAACACATAAAAAGAGACTGCTTGGACAGGCAAGACATTTACTTTTCATTTTCTTGCGGAGCATTTTGCCGGACCACACAACATCTAGAAGGAACATCCAGAACTTAGACTCCAGATAGACTACAGAACTTAAAGCAAAGGCCTAACCCACAAGCTGAGAACTCTTCTCAGCAGGCCTTCAGAATCCAGCAATCCAACCAAACTATTCTACAGCTGGGCGAGCTGTTGGATTCTTTGCCAAGAACTTTTGCCAGAACCGGTAGCAGACCCAGAAAGCAGTGCTGTATCCAGAGAGACCAGAACCAGAGAGACCCAGACCAGACCGCTGTGAAGTGCAGAGCAGAGTTGACCCAGAGAGCTGTGACTTCAGAACCACCCGCCAGGAGTCCAGACCAAACCTGCTGACCGGACCCTGACGGCCTAGTTCAAATTCATAGTGTGAGTACTCAGCCAGAACTGTGCAAAACCAATCTCTTAGTTTACGATAATCTAATCCAAACCATTTTAACCTGTCCCGAACTGCATCATAGGCTCGTGTGTCCCTTCTCCGATTTTAAACCTGTAAAAGTGTCATTTTGCCATTTTGAATCATTATTTCATTTCTGAAAAACTACCTTCATAAAATCGTCCGTATCTTTGGAATCATAGGTGCTAGGAACGTGGTTTAACTTACATCTTAAAGCTAAAATTCTAAGCTTTCCAACAAGCCTAAAAGGACCCCTTATAGTTCCTCCGTAATCGCGATCAACACACTCGGAAAAAAGTGCAGCGAATTGACAGTTTGCTTCATTTGAACCACATGTAAAAATATCTGCCTTTTGCTTCCATTACTGAATCCCGTTTTCAACCTGATAACCATCCCTGAATCATTGGTAGGGCTGACCTGAACTGATTTAATGTATCTCTCACTCACCCTGAACCTCTAGAGGGAATTAAAAGCATTTTTAGCATATTTTTCCCTTCTTTGCATACCACATTTAAAGTATTTTGCCTGTGTTTTAAAATCATACCTGTTTTCCTCTAAGCTCGCTGGGGGGAACTGGAAATTTGTATTGCATTTTGTATTCCTGAGAATTGTGTGCTCCCCTTCCATCTCCTTATCTTGCATGGGGGGAGGGAATTGTCAAATAAAAATTGATCATATTATCTTTTGTTGAAATCATATTGAGTTTATTTCTGTGCTGCATTTTTCCCTCATTGCTTTTCCTTGAAACCATAAAAGTATTTTCTGCTACCTTATCCTTCCTATACTAAATCCTCATTGATTGTAAAGAAGTGCGCTAGTGTCAGATTATCTATTGTTGATCAACATTATATTCATAAGGGTGCTATCAAATATCAATTTATTATAAAAGTGTGATATATATATATATATTGTTTAATTTTTCCAATAAATCTTTTAAATTGCAAAACAAACCTACTTCTTGGCTCAGTGAGATCAGGAGGATTCATAGAGAGGGGTGTTATACAAGGGTTTATCATCCAGGGTATAACTTGCTATAAAAATATATAAATAAGGGCTTCACTTGAGCAATCCCAGACAAGGCACTGACTTAGTGGGAGTGCTTGATTGGACTCACTTAACAGAGCCGAGCGAAATGTGCGGAAAATGCGTTTTTTTCCCCCACATTTCGGACTTTGCGGGGGTGTCTGGGTAATAAATTCTGGGGCGATGTGCGCAAATCATACCTCTGCTGAATCCTACGGGTGTCCTCTTTTCAGAAATGCATGGGGTTCCCTGTGGTCCTTGGTGGCTTGGACACCCGAGGCCCATATCTGTATGTTGTGCCGGTCGGCAGAATGTCTGAGATTCCACTCTGAAAACAGACTTGGGGTTACTTGTGTTTTAGGCTTTCCCCTTGGCGGCCAGGTAGGTGCACCCACACATGTGAGGTACCGTTTTCATCGGAACACCTGTGGGAACGTGGGATGATAGGCCATGTGTTGTTGGGGGCGTGTTTCGATGGATGCGCCGAGCAAAATGTGCGGAAAAAGCGTTTTTTCCCCATATTTCGGACTTTGCGGGGCTGTCTGGGTAATAAATTCTGGGGCGATGTGCGCAAATCATACCTCTGCGGATTCCCACAGGTGTCCTCTTTTCGGAAATGCATGGGGTTCCCTGTTTTCCTTTGTGGTTTGGACACCCGAGGCCCATATCTGTATGTTGTGGCGGTTGGCAGAATGTCTGAGATTCCGCTCTGAAAACAGACTTGGGGTTACTTGTGTTTTAGGCTTTCTCCTTGGTGGCCAGGTAGGTGCAAAGGTAAATACGGGTGTAGAGAAGCACTCTGGGACTCAGTGTGGATTCAAGTGATTTTTTGTATAATTCCAACAGTGCTTAGGTGCTATACAGAGTCTGATTCTGGGCTACAGAATCCAAAGTACAACGGTTTGTGTGATCACTCTAGCTAAAATGATCGTACTCTGTGCACACTTTTGAGCATAAAACATGCAAAACAAATTAATAAAACTCGTCTGGTACAAACATGTTTTTTAATCCGAAAGTAAATAAAAAGTTTCTCAATACTCTAAATCAATATGTCTGTTTGATTTCGTTCATTTTTCAAAATAAACATTTTAACAAACATTTCATTCGTGCAATCTTGTATTTTCAGATTGTATACAGTTTTTTAACACATAAACATCTTTTATCAAGTTGTTTTTAAACCAAGGTCACTTGATATATTTCTTTGATAATTGATTTCCCGTTGGGTCTTTATAGTTCAAAAGTTGTCCCAAGTTCACAAGAAACTAATTTTATAGATGATCTTTTTTCTCTTTAATGCACAACGCATTTCAGCTATCTGAGCCCTTCATCAGGTGCGACAAAATTCTATTCTTCAAAAGTGATGTATCTGTAAATAGATATATATTTCTGTTTAGTTCATGTATCCTTATTTTCCGTGTATTGTTAATTTAAAAAATTCCCCTATTCAATAAAATGGGTCATTGTACCTGAAATACTGTGGATCACTTCCGTCTTGAAATATCTGATCCTCGTCAGTTTAGCTTCACTGTTATATCCTCATCAATTTTTATGTCCTCTATCCGTGTTCTGCCCAATCTGCAAGACGAATAGTTCATCCGCTTTTAATCTGAATTTGTGACTATGCACATGTGGGTTTTGTGCTGGGAACAGTCGTTACATGATAGCGCTGTGCCGCAGACACAAAGCCCTGATTCAATCTCTTACATGCTTTTCTAATGTTCTGCTTCTAGACTTCTCACCTTTGTCGACTGGACTGCTGCGTGCAACGAATCCTCAACACGCTGTGTGCGCGACCGCGTTGTTTGCACTTTGGTTCCGCGGCGAGCCGCTTCTTTTCCTCTCTCGCTTTGCTCGTTTTTCTCCACTGGTCTGCTCATACGTCTCCTCTCTCCGCTTTACTCCACAGTCATTATTTTACGGATTTCTTGATCACTCGGTGTTCGGACCATCTTATTTTGGCCTTCCTCATTGTCATCCCCACGTAATATAAACCACATGGGCATCTTATGCCATATATAACGTTTTTCGAATCACAAGTTGAAGAGTGATAGAGGTTTATTTTATGACCTTTGTGTGGATGAGTTATCATGTTGCCTGTGATCAAGTTGTTACAATTATTACAGTTGTGACACGGAATTGTGCCCTTATATATATATAACACACATTCAACCTCAAGCTCAGAACACCGAGTGATCAAGAAATCCGTAAAATAATGTAGCCATTTTCAAGCACACAATGGAGAGACATGGATAACCCACGAACAATCCAAACCACTACAAGATGGCGCCCAGGGAAGCACGACGGTTTCCCCATCTGTACCTCCAACAGCAAGCAAGAAAGGACTAGACGCACAGAGGCCTAGTAAACAAAAACACGAAGTCAGAATTACAACCGTAACGTGATTTGCAGACTGTGGAGTAAACCGGAGAGAGGAGACGTGTGAGCGGACCAGTGGAGAAAAACGAGTGAAGCGAGAGAGGAAACGAAGCGGCTCGCCGCGGAACCAAAGTGCAAACAACGCGGTCGCGCACACAGGGTGTTGAGGATTCGTTGCACGCAGCAGTCCAGTCGACAAAGGTGAGAAGTCTAGAAGCAGAACATTAGAAAAGCATGTAAGAGATTGAATCAGGGCTGTGTGTCTGCGGCACAGCGCTATCATGTTCCCAGCACAAAACCCACATATGCATATTCACAAATTCAGATTAAAAGCGGATGAACTATTCGTCTTGCAGATTGGGCAGAACACGCATGGAGGACATAAAAATTGATGAGGATATAACAGTGAAGCTAAACTGACGAGGATCAGATATTTGAAGACGGGAGTGATCCACAGTATTTCAGGTACAATGACCCATTTTATTGAATAGGGGAATCTTTTAAATTAACAATACACGGAAAATAAGGATACATGAACTAAACAGAAATATATATCTATTTACAGATACATCACTTTTGAAGAATAGAATTTTGTCGCACCTGATGAAGGGCTCAGATAGCCTGAAACGCGTTGTGCATTAAAGAGAAAAAAGATCATCTAAAAAATTAGTTTCTTGTGAACTTGGGACAACTTTTGAACTATAAGGACCCAACGGGAAATCAATTATCAAAGAAATATATCAAGTGACCTTGGTTTAAAAACAACTTGATAAAAGATGTTTATGTGTTAAAAAACTGTATACAATCTGAAAATACAAGATTGCACGAATGAAATGTTTGTTAAAATGTTTATTTTGAAAAATGAACGAAATCAAACAGACATATTGATTTAGAGTATTGAGAAACTTTTTATTTACTTTCGGATTAAAAAACATGTTTGTACCAGACGAGATTTATTAATTTGTTTTGCATGTTTTATGCTCAAAAGTGTGCACAGAGTACGATCATTTTAGCTAGAGTGATCACACAAACCGTTGGCCAGGTAGGTGCACCCACACATGTGAGGTACCGTTTTTCATTGGGACACCTGTGGGAACGTGGGACGGTAGGCCATGTGTTGTGTTTGTGTGGTTTTCATAACGTTTTGACCCATTTGCTGGTGCCCTTTGTCTCACAACCCTTTCATTTCCCAAATGTGACCTACATTTAGTCACTGCTTTAGCCACCATACACTTTTGTAACCTGCATAAGTCACCTACCCTTGAAAAGGTCTGCCTGTGCTCTTTCATAAAATGTATGCTTGCTGTTCCTCACCACATTGGTTTTCCCGATTTACACATGCTAAGTGCGTCTGGTCAGGCCGTGAGCGTAAAACTCCTGTGTACCATGGCTCAGTGTTTGGCTTGTGGTATTGCTTGTTTTGTAAAACACTACAAAAAATGTGTGCTCTCCTAACTGCAAGAGTCGGGGGAATGTAGCGGAGCATTGCTTTTCTCAAAATTCATAGAAGCCATGCCGTACCAAGCCAACCATGTCCAACACATACCTTTTTTTCGGTAATTTTCCCGCTTTTCCCCCAATCAATGGCAGTTTCCTCTACCTAGTTGTTTCCTGAACTACACAAATCACCCCTTCCTAAACTTGGAATTTTGTCTACTTTTCAGAAATATATGCCTTTCTGTCCTCCAATTCGGCTTTCCTGACCTTTTCTTCCATTCCGTCCATGCATGTCCAATTGGCAAAAATGGCCAAAATCGCCTACCTCTCACAAAACGGTTGATAACCAAATCAAAATAATTTTTTTCCATTTCCACTCAACCTGTTCTTGAAAGCCAGGTAATTGGGGAACTCAGCACAGCAAACCATTTGTTCCTAGCTCTTACAAGGAATAAACCACAGGCTTCTTTGTACATCATTTTATTGGCATTTTTTGAAAAAACCCAACATTTTCGCCCTTTTTGCTTATTTTCTCTCACTCCCCTACAGCAACCTGGGATTCCTGGGTGGCGTTACGACCGCCTACATATGGGGAAAAAAGGAGCCAAATTTGGCCAAGATATCTCATCTAACAAAGAAGTTACAAGCCATTGAATGGCCACATACTAAAATCACCAAAAAAGGCCCTGGCACTGGGGAGAAATACCCATGGCACTTAAAGGGTTAAAAGAGCGCTGAGCCCCTCTTTTGGCAGATCATCTGAAAGCTGCACTTGAGGTAACAAAGAAGCACTCAACCTTGGACACTGGCTGAAGGTACAGTCTGCCTTACATCTTCTCCCAGTGAAGGAAGGCCAGGGTTTCCTAAGAGGGAAGCAATATCCTTCCCCTAAACATCTCTCAGGGAACAGGAGATACAGAACTCAGAGGACCCTACAGCCACTCCAGAACTGGTACCCAGCCAGCACACAGCGTGCCCTGCTGGGCTCTGCAGCAAGCTTCATGGATAGGGAGAGCCAGAAGATCTCTGAACCCGAAACCAATGCAACTACCTGCAAAACACTCCTCAGCTTTGGGCCATCTGTCTTAAAGGATGACACAAGTCCATTGAAGTAGCTGGGAAAATTGCCTCAGCGAGCATCTCCCAACATTCACCTTAAATGACATTTTCGATCCAGTCGAGTTCTTCGAGCTGCAACCGATTGCAATGCTGACAGTTGTCAAGCTGCTGTCGCTTAAAGACATCTGAGATGTCTCGACCAGTGCTTCAGAACCACTGAACAGCACCGGGACAATGATTCATGACCCCAAGCTGCCATGTAGGCCAGCCTGCAGCCATTCATCCAGCTATACACACCAAACCGTCTTGCTGCCTGGTAACTGCAGCTGACTTCCCTCTTGAACTTTGTCACAGAAACCTGCCAAGTGCCCTGAAGCCGGCTTGACCCTGTCGAGCACCAAGAACACCTACAGCAAAAGGTGCATTGTGGTTCTGTTCCCCTGGTCCTTCTCAGAAGGACCCTAGAGACATTGTAAGACCCTTTCTCCCTTTTGCTGGAACAAAGTAACCTTTAAAAACCATTGGGAGTAGTAACTGTGCCAACTACCCTCCTGTCAGTATCCAGAGTGCATCCCTTATACTTCCTAGAAACTCTCTGTTCTCTGCATTCCTTTACAGGGTGGATTGTGATTTAGTAGTGTTGTCAGACTGTCTGTTGTGATAATAATAAAGTAGATATTTTTATGCAACCTTAACTGGATAGTGCCTTTTATCATTGGGTTATAATTGTATTTTTGCTGTGTTGCAACTAACCAATGATCCACGACCTTTCAGAGATAAGCCTGCCATTTTGTCCACGTTACCAAAATTTGACAAGGAGGTCTATAATTTGCTTGTTATTCCAATCTGTTTGGATCCCTTCTGGTGTACTAGAGGTGTGCGGCTGATTTATGGTGTTGAATTGGTTTCTTTACTCCACGTTTAACACAAGAGTTTAGCGTCTTTGGCGCTTGCCCAAGATCACAATGTTTAACTGCAGGAGACACATTTATCTCTAAGTGCTAATTGCTTTAATTTCCTCCCTCAGAATAAAAACTCTCTCAGCATATTAGTTGGTTCCAATCCTACCTTGCGAACCAGCAATAGCATATTAGTTGCCCAAAAGCATATGTTTGTGCATTCCATATTGAATAACGTCCACAAAGGGATTCTTCCAGATCAACAACTCTACCCATCATCTGTAGAGTCCCACAATGACCCATCCTGTCTCCCGTGATCTTCAATCTTGACATGGAACCGCTCAGAACCCTCCTCTCTCCACACAACATCCACATTCACCAATACACAGATGACACGCAGATCTACCCCATTATATACTCCATAAAGGACATACACAGGCTCAACGCATGCCTCGCGTTGATCCAGTCCTGGATGTCCACTGCTTACCTCTAGCGCAACCCCTCGAAGACTGAATTGCTACTGCTGACCAACAACACCAAACACCCTGAAATCTAGACCTGGCTCTCTGCTATGAACCTCGAGGTATTCACACCCCAACTGGCCTCTTGTGCCAAGTCCCTTGGGTTCAACATTGACAGGCACCTCACGTTCAAACAGCACATAGCAAGGAAGACACAAACAGCTTGGTACCAACTTTCTCTCCTCGGAAAATCAAGCCCTTCATCCCCGAAAGCAACTTCAGATCCGCTGTTGAAGCTTTGGTCCCCTCCCACCTGGATGGTGGCAATGCCCTTTTGGAACAACTTACAGCGATTACCCTGACAAATCTGAAAGGTGTCCTGCATGCTGCAGAAAGACTCATTAAAGGACTATACAAATTCGACCACATCACCCCAACCCTCATAAAACTGCATTCGCTCCCACTGCGAGCCCATATCTTCTTCAAATCCTGTTGCATCATCTACAAGACTGTCATTCTGAAGTACCCAAGCTAACTCAATGAGAAACTCAGCATCTCCCGAGGCCTGCGATCCACCAGAAGTAAGGACATGTGCAGATTTTAATTACAGCAGGGCAGTAAGGAAGGAACCAGAAGACAGGCCTTCCCCACAGGAACGTCATTTCACCAAAATGCCTGGGGTAGCGGAAGTGATATTACATGACCCTTAACCTCTGATTAATTCATGGAAGGGATGTCATTTGACTCCACCCCGAAGTGATATCACGGGAAAGCGATAGAACACGACCTTTCACCCCTTGACAAAACAGGAAGTGGCATCACATAGCATTGTTCCTAAGCACACTTTGAAAAATATGGTAACAATATCACTATAATGTGATACACAGTTCATACAAGAATGGGTTGCCACATGTATCATTAAGATCAGTGTGTATAGTCCCATATTACCAAGTTACTATGAATGCAAGCAGACGTCCATGGCCAAATGATAATGATGTGTTATTATATAGTACTTACGCTTAAGCGATTTATATAGAAAAAAATATACATACAATGGCCCTCATTCCGAGTTTGGAGGTAAGTAATGGTCCTTACCGGCATGGCGTGAATAGCGTGTCCGGGCATTCATCAGTCCGCTAATAGAGGACTATTACGACTTCGCGGGCACAAGCTTTAGGCCATGCCGGTAAGGTCATTACCGCCATGCCGTTAAAGGCACCTTAAATGCCCATAGCGGCATCAAGCATAGCGCAGATAGCACTACCGACAAGGTCCAATGCTGCAATAGCGGTGACTTTTATTAGCGGAACCGGAAGTAGCGTCATCGCACAGGAACGGGAAGGAGCACGGCGGCCATCTTTAAAAACACAATCCATTGCCATCCTCACCACACAGGACCCTTTGGACCCTGCTGTTGTCGTGAATAGATCCACCTATTACACCACTATGCCAAAGGCCCTGAAGAAGGGAGCTGCCCACCAGCGTAAAGAAATATTTAATGAGGATGAGCTGCAGATGCTGGTTGACACACTGCAGGAGCATGCTGGCATAGTATTCTCCAATAACATGAAGAGGGAGGCAATACTGAAGAAGAAGGAGACCTGGCCACTTGTTGATCAGAAGGTCAGTGCTGTTGGGAACACCCCAGGCACCATCAAAGACTGTTGCAAGCGCTGGGACGACCTGCGACTGAGAGTCCAAAACATTCTCTCAGTGAACCGGAGCCAGGCAGTGGGAACAGGAGGAGGTCCCAGCTTTCCAATCAATCTCACCCCATGGGAGGACATCTGCGCCAGCATGATAGGGATGGAGGGGATCGAAGATGTTGGCGAGATGGAGTGTGGCGCCACAACATCGGGCGATCGAGGTGAGTGTCCTAAGAAAACATTGTAATGCCAAGTCTGATGAAAGTCAACCAATATGTCAGTCCAAAGAGTCAAGCCATGGTCCAACACACACACACTCCCAGCAAAGTAGGCGGACGCATCACAGACACATGCAGATGCTTGCTGCAAGGCAATGCCGTACCTCACACATACCACACAAAGTTGTCAATGCCATGAGTCACGCAGCGTGCAGGCCCAAAATACCATGCATGTCAGATAGCATTGCTCTTGGCCAACATGAGTGATTCCGACGTATGCCTGCATAACCCACCCATGGTTCAAACACGTGCTCATCCAAACACAAATGCCTATTACCCCCAATGTTGTGGATGATCAATTGTCCAATTGTATGTATGATGCCTATCAAAACATCACTCATGCCGTCCCTCTCTTCGACCCCCACAGGCTCCGACCATGACAGCGATGGGCAAGACGCAACCCCTGCACAGACCCAACCGCGTAAGAGGTTCCAGGATGATGCCAACCGCCCTTCGACCTTGAGGGGACAACCCAGGGGCTGCCGTGCAACAACTGGCAAGACACCCCAGGTAGACATTACCCCGGTGCCGCCAAGGGCCGTAAAGGGCGAAGCACCACCACCCATTGGCCACCCTGAGGAATCAGGCGAGGCCCAACATTCAGAGGAGTCCAGTTTGGCTGGGGAGGTGGCAGACACAGCACCCCTGGCTGTGGAGGAAACACTGGATGTCATATGGGTGCCCGTTGAGGATAAGGTATCGGAAGTGGTCTGTACGCCAAGTCCACCGGCATGTGGTGGGAGGGGGAGGGGGTGAGGGTGTGTGGGGGAGTTATGGGGGGGCTGAGGGTGGTGGAGGGTTATTGCACTTTCATTAACATTGTTATATTTAATACACCCGTTGTGTGAAAAGCAATACCTGAGTGGACATTCATCATTGAGCATGTGTCATTAATTCATATACAGTGCATGGTGTACATGTACCCCCACACCCAGTGCCCTTTGTCCAACTATCATGTCACCCTCGGCTGCCATGTGTGTCAGAAATATTGTGCAATCACTGACTTCCACCCAGCACGTCCCTCCTGTGCATCGGCACAGCAATGTTGTCCGGCCACATCTTCTTCATCCCCTTCATCATCACCAGGTGGTAGCAGTTCAATGTCAGGGGGCAGGGACACGTTCCGGCGGATACACATATTGTGCAGCATGACACATGCCATGATGATCTTGGCCAACTTCTCATGCCTGTATAGGAGTGCCCCACCCGACTGGCTGAGGCAGCAAAATCGTGCCTTCAACAGGCCAAAGGTCTGCTCGATGACCACACAGGTATGTGTATGGGAATGATTGTAGTCCTCCTCGTGCCTGTTCTGTGGATTTTGGACAGAGGTGAGGAGCCACGGCTTCAAGGGATAGCCACTATCACCTGCATGAGAGGCAATAAAAGTCAATGTTAGTCGATTCATGATGGACATCTGTACTAGTCACACATGCCTGTAGGTTATCGTTGCCCACATGCACATGTCCCTGGATGTATTGATGCCATTTTCAGTCCCTCAATGTGTCCTGTGCCATGGACTAATAGTGTGGGTTGCATCTTCAAGATGATGCATGGTGTGCACGGACGTCTTGTTGCACATGCATTGTGTACGCATACAGCTGTGTTAGTGTCAAATTAGTGAGGTGTTGTGTTCTGTGAGATTTACTTAGAGGGAGCGTTGGCAGTAGTCTGTGCAATATTGGGCAATCAGCGCTGATCATTCCCATGGTGACATGCAGCACTCGTGTGGGTGTGGCGGCCCTGTGACAGACAGTGGATTCCCTAGTTGGTTCAGTTTGATGCACTCACAGGGATGCGTGTCCTGTGTGGTGATATGCTGGAGACGGCAACATAGTGCATATGCATTGCAAGGTGCTGGATGGCGTTACAGAGGGTGACGGCCACTAATGAGTGGTGCACGTGTTGTGGGATGTGGGGTGGGTTCCTGTTAGTCATGTAGTGATAGGTGTCGACCTTACTTCATTCATATAGGATTTGGGTGTCATGTACCGTTTGTGATGCTTTGGGGCACAGTGTTCGGTGATATGCACATCGTGCAGTCACAGCAACATTGACAGCATGGTGGTGTGTGCATCTCTCCCCCCATTTCAATGACATGTGCCAAACCTGCAACTTACCAAGCAGCCAGGCACGTCGTCCAGCATGTCGCTCCATGAAGCGTGGTAGGGTGGAGTTCCGCAGGACCATAGAGTCGTGTGTTGATCCAGGATATTGGGCACAACAAAGTCTAATGATCTTGCTGGCGTCGCATACCATCTGCACATTGATGGAGTGGTATTGCTTGCGATTGCAGTACATCACCTCCATGTGGGTGCAGTCGAGGGCACCTACACAATTTGGCATCCCTGCCAGTGCATGGAAAGTAACTTTTGTATCAAATATCTCCTGGGGAGTCCCTGGTAGGGACATGTAGTCCCTTGTGTGCTTGAGGAGGGCATCCAGCACTTGGTTCAGAATCCGAGAAAATAAGGGTTGTGATATGCCATGCATGTGCCCCACTGTGTGCTGGTAGGTGCCTGTGGCAAGGAAGTGGAGCACAGACACTACCTTCAGTAGAGGGGGGATGGAGGTGCGTATTTCAATAAGGCTCACTATGTTATCGTGTATCAGGTCCACAATGGTGGTGATGGTGTCCCGGTCCTGACGGTACAGGATGTGGATCTGCTCAGGGGTTAGGTTGAAAGGACTGGCTCTGATGCGAGGGATTGGGGGCTGCCGGCGTGGTAACGGTGGCTGCACTGGTGGGGCATGCTGGGCCTGTGTCACCCTCCTTCTCCTCCTGCATCTCCCCTTTGGTGCCGACTGTTGTTGTTGTTGTTGTTGTTGTTGATGTTGTTGCAACGCAAGCATGTCCTCCAGCTCCAGTAATGCTACTACCATTGGAATTATCTTGGTGTGGGAGTGGGTGTGGTCTGTGGGTGTGCTCCTTTTGTACTGGGCCAGATTCCATTGCCTCCACCTGTGCTGATTGTGTGCACCTGTGGCAGTTGGGAACACTGCTCAGGGCATTTTACGGTTGGTCGGCGATGCCGGTATTTACGGCAATGCCGGTAACCACTTTTTCGGCCTTCATGAAGCTGTTATTTGCATGTCTGCTTCACTTGTGATCTACTCCAGTTTACAGCATGCCGCTATTGCCGGCATGATGGGTCGCATGCCCGCGCCCAGACCGCTATTAACGGCACCGTACTTTACGATGCCGCTAATAGCGGTCATGCTGTTCGGAATAGCACGTAGCAGTAATCGATGCCGGTATTCCTTTACCAGCGTTGTTGTTCCCTTAGCACCAACCTCAGAATAACACCCAATGTCACCCAACCTGTGTTGGTACTCATTTATAGACATCAGAAGGATGAAAGGCTGAGTTGAGGTGTTTAAGAACAGACTAAATCAGTGACTCACTCCCTGAAGTGTGCCTGAGATAAACCTTTAATGAGTCTAGCAATTAATGTATAGAATCCAGAAAGACACTTTATTTGGTATTCCTATACTTTCTTATTTAGGGTCACTGATGAAAGTGTTAGACTTGTGGAATCCCTGTTCTTTTTTTTTTTTAAGAGGTCTGAACAAGAAAGCCAGCCACACCCGAAGCAAAGAGCCACATGGTGCTGGCCACAACCTTAAACCTTAAGCTTGCGTTAAAAAAAATGAAAGAAATGAAAATTTACTTTTTAAAAGATTTTTTTAGGGGTAGCAAGGGAGACCTCGGGGGTTGCAGTTGTGACCCCTAGTGACCCCTAAATTATGTCCCTTCTTCTCTATCTATGCTCCAAGACTCTGGAACCTACTCTATGTCCACATCAGACTTGACCCATCACTTCTAAAGTTCAGGAAAGAGGTCAAGACCTTCCTCTTCAAGGAATATCTCTTCCTTAACACCTCGGCCCAAACACCCTGCACTCCCCTCCCTACCTGAGACTCTGTGAACTGCTTCCCAATGTCTTCCCCCTATGCTGCCAATTGCCCATCCTCCCTATTAGCTCCCTGCTCCTTTTTCCTCTGCTTCCCTCACTCCATTGCTTTCCGTCGCTAGGTCAATAAATACCCTAATAATTAATAATAATAATGGAATGCCCGGTGAAGCCTGCCTTTCCCTGTCCACATTAGGACAATTACTAATCCATTAGCTACATGTTCTTCCCTGTTACTTTCAGAACTGTAAAAAAGAAGGCAGGAATATTCTACCAGTTTTTTACTTAATAATTGGCTTCTATATTTTTGTCATGGATGTCTTCTAAATATTTAGGCTTGGAATGTTCTTTCCCAAAACGTTAAATGGAGCACGGGCTCTCATTATACAGCATATCTACATCAGGGTACAGTGTGTATATTTCTATGTATGTGCCCAGTGAACAACACAAACTACTTCATATGCAAATATACCTTTCATTATACAAGATAGAGATTTAGGAGGCAAAGTATGTCGCCAACATACTCCCCATATAGCTGTCCACGTATTCTATTCATATACACGTCTTGTGTGAGAAGGTGTTGTGACCCACGCACGTGCATACATGTTCTAGATGATGTACTATTTCATGTGAGCCAATGAAGAGGAGAAGTAGAAAGCACATTTGCATAGATATTTATCAAAAACAATTGAAAAACAATGTAACTGGCCGATGATGCTTTCCCTTACATTAAATAAATGCAATATGCTTGCAAGCTTATGAATGCTAATGCACGTAATACACATTAGAAACACTGCTTCCTCGCAAAATAGACTTTAGGGCCTAGGCTGTAACTAACGCAGAGTAGAGTAGTTGCCCTCTAGAAGTAGGCACTTTGCAATCACCCCCAATATGCACTTGACCAGGGAGAGTTCACAAATCAGGCCTATATTTACAGGTAATTGCACAAGTGCAAACAAATTAAAAGCAATGCAATAGGTGAATCTCAAGAGAAATGGTCTGGAAACAAAACCCTGAATATTAAATTTCCCGAGGCAAACAATCCTGTGACATAGCCGAGAATGTCACTACAAGACAGAGGTTACACCAATGAGACTGTATTGCCAGAGACTGGCCACTGCAACCAATGGGCACTAAGGACCAGAATTCTGTCTCAATCAGCAGGTGCCATGGATCTGTTGATGACTGTGGTCTCTAACAAGGGTCGTGTACATGTACATATGACGCCTCCCTGCTAAGTGTCCCAGGTCCATGCGTGACACCTGGTGGCAGTCCTGGTGTTTTCTTCCAATTGCACGCTGGAGCCTTTAGTTGTGTTGTTCCCATTGCAAGGGTGGGCCTACAAGTCACAGCATGCAGTGTGAGGAATAAAAACAGGACTGGTTCAAAGATTCTGCATGGAACAGGGAAACCTGGCAGCTATGATGAGGGCAGGAAGGTTGTCTGTCAGTGACATGGTGAAAAATAAAATCTGAAATGATACAGGTAGCAAAGATAAAATATCATATTGTAAAACGACATGGTCAATGTTTCACTTTTTGTGAATTAATCTCTCCATTTTATTAAAGGACGATTCACTATAATGAGAAACATGATTTATTGGCAAGCGATAAAGCAGATACGGTAAATCAAAACACATTTGCACCTACCGTTATAACATGTTCTCAATAACATCTCATGCAACACAGTTTGCATAGAATTGTATACCAATTGAATGTCTCTATCCCTTCTAGGGTCACTCATACTCATTCTGTTCACTTCTACCTTATCACTCTCACTGGTGCAAACACTATCAATACTTGTTTGTGCTAAAAAAAAAAACTATAACAAAAACATATTTTAAAGTTTCATGATTCATGGGGGCCATCTGTGCATCTGTCCATACATATTGCACTTGTGTCACTAAAGCGGTGCCCCTGAATTATTATTTTTTATATCATAGGGGAACATGTTTGCTTACAGATTGTTGTTTTTGCAAGATGATGTAATTCAGTGGTGCACAAGGAATGGCCCACAAGCCACATGCAGCATTTGAAGCATGGTTTATGACCCTCTGATTCACTGGAGCTTTGCACTGAAGTGCAGCCACTTCTGGTTGTTGGATCTCTAAACTGGGTGAAAACAAAACAAGAGAGGAATTCAAAGAGTTTGATGCAGGTTCATTCTCCATGGAAGAGGAACACAATCACCCGTACTTCGATTGTGACATAAAAAAGCAATATGATTGCATGAACGTTGCTTTAAAGGACACCAACCATCTCCCTACATGCAAACCTCATTCAATAAACTAGAAATTACTTTTGATGTTGTGATTATGAAACTGCATCACACTCGTTTCACATGCAACATAGTATCGGTTTGGTTATTTGCAATGCAATGCTATCCTGATTCCCAAACCTCTGACAAACATAGACAATCATTGGTAGTAATAGTTTAATTGGACGGGAGAACGGTACTGCACAGGTCTCACAGCCCATTTTGACCACAAGAAGTGTCATTTGGTATTTCATTTAAAGCATAACATCGCAGGCTTTACAAGAAGATGGCGTCAGTGATCATAGGTTATTCTTCCATATGGAATTTAGCAGTTTATGATTTTGGGCATCTAGTTTGCTGTTGGTGGTTCACACGGTAGGATTTGAATCAGCTGAGGAGGATCTTGCTGATCCCCATGCAGTGATGTAAATACAAATATCATTTGCACATGTGGCAATACTTCTGAGGCTCCACAACAGAGAGTAATATTTAGAACGTTGTGGAATGTACAAATGTCTAGGGCTCCTATGGCTTGGATTCTTGTGGGCTATTTCTGGACTCAAAAACATCCAAAATGGGCTAATGTGTAAGGCATGTAAAACACACACACCACATAATTAGATGTGTCTAGGCCTGATAAATGTAAGACACCTTTGATTACTTTTTGGACAGTGAAGATGTTCAAGATACGAAGGTTGTCATTGCTTTGTAAAAGGCCATGAGGTCCCCTCAGGTTTTATACTTTGATGATGAAATATTAAGTACCCTTGTATTGGCTGATCGGAGCTGTTGAAGTGGAGTGTGTTGTTTGAGTGATAAGCTGGAGAACGCCCATGGATACATTTAAAGGTAAGACAGTAGCTTGAAGAGAATCTACGGATGATCTTGGACCCTCTGAAGGGGCTCTAGCAAGATGAAGAAACGGACTCTCCTTTCAATAATCCCCAAATAAGACAGACTGTGGTATTGTGTACTCTCTGAAGGTGATTAACATAATAGGCTAGAATTCCAGCAGCAAGGCATTGGCATAGTTCACTAGGGAGTTAATACATTCTGCCACTGTGGTATGGTCTCTCTTAGGGAGGAAATAGAGCGTCCTCCAGAAGTGGCATAGTCTAAAATTAGAACCTTTCATCACTTGCCCATCCTGAGACTTTATTCCAGGAGTTGCATCCCAGACCACACCTAGCTCCTTCATCTCAGAGGAAAATGAGTCCAAAGAGTCTAACAGATTGGTGGGTGGAATGGCAATCTGATTTGTTGCAGGATGAGGGCCCATTAACATATATTCTGTCCATGAGGCCTTGCATGTCACCCCACTGCCAGCCATCCATTCCTCTACTTCAAAAAGATAATCTGGTACTGTGGTGAAGTTGCCCGGGGGCTGGGGGTGGGAGCGGGCATCCACCCACACATATATCTGTGGATCATGATTATAGGAGCATATAAGTATTACAAAAGCAGGGGTGACACTGGAGGGACTCCCTAATGAACTGGCGTTGATGTAGACATATAGCTCACTTATTTCTCTTTCTGTCCACATTGAAGGCAGATAAAATGGAAACCATTTCAATGCTTGGGATGAAGGAGGAAAAGGAAGATGGAGAAAGGAGAAAGGTAGATGGGAAAAGGAGAAATGGAGAAAGGCCTGTCGGATGAACTACAAGGATTCATTTATTCAGTGTATTTAGATGCCTAAACGTTATGTTGAAATATAGTCAATGCGCACAGACATCTGAATATGTTATGGCGAGATGTGTATACTGTAAAATGAGAGGCATGCATTATATTTTGAACCACAAATGTTGTACATATGGGGAGCTACATTTGAGTGCATTGTGGATGATGAAAGATATGTTCATTTGAAAATGAATTATTGTAAATCATAGTTTGTGCTTTACGAAGCATTCCATTCCTTCTCTCTCTTCCTTGCCAACCACCTTCTCATTCTCGGTTCGATCCCTGAAGTCTCTGTTTTACCTCATCTTCTGTCAGTTCTTTCTGCTTTCTTTCCTCCCACACGTCCTCACCCTGTATTCAAAAGCTTCCCTCTACTGTTCTTCCTGCATCTCAAATGAAAGGGGTGCCTGGCAGGGGGTCGGAGATGCAATGAAAAGTTAGGCTTTTTTGTTGTTGTTGTAAAGCCTGAAGTTCTCGCTTGCACGCGACAGCTTCAGGCTTTACAAAAATAAGCCTCACCTTTTGATTGTGTCGCCGCCCCCCGTCAGGCACCCCTTTCATTAGAGATGCATGGAGGTCGGCGACACAATGACAATACAAGGCGTTTTTTTTCAAAAGCCTAAAGTTCTCGCTTGCACGCGACATCTTCAGACTTTACCAAAAAAGCCTTTCCTGCTACCTGCCTAGTGGGCTAGGGTTAGCACGGGACTTCCGGGGCCCTGGTAGGGACACGTCTGAAACTCAACTTTATAGTGCCTGACAGGGCTCCTCCCCAGATAGCCCCAGCCCACTTAAAGCCCTGCCGCAGCATCTCTATTCTCTCCAATTCATCCCTCTTTGTGTCTAGGTGTTAGACCTGATGGGGGCACAGGGTGCAGTGATTTTTTAATCCGATTGTAGGTGGCTGTACTTGTCTCTGACCCGGATTGTGTTCTGCAGTACCCATACACCAGGTGCAGCAGCAGACAGCTGAAATCTGCTAACACAGTCACTAGTGCTTTACTTAACACTTGTTCAGTGATGAAACAGCACACTTAGATCTCTGATCTTCTTTCATAGGGGCACTTAGATGTTCAGCCGCTCACAGAAAAGGGTTTACCACGCTATCAGACCTGCTGTCTGTGGACTTAGTGCCTCTCAGTTTTAACATTCTGCTGGACAGTAGATTTCAGAGGATTGGGAAATGGGTAGCAGGCTCTTATAGATTCTTTCCTTCTTCCCCAATCCAAGCATTTTTCCAGGTGGGAATGAAACTGCATGTTGGTCACTAATTCCACATTGGTGCTCCGCTACAGGCCTCTGTGGCAAAACATGCTCCACATCAAGTCATTTCTGTGCGCAATTGCTGTCTTCTGAAATTTAAGACATCAGAATGTATGGATGGATGCTCCCTCTGAAACCATGGCCTTGTCATTCCATGAATCCTTGATAACTTTGGGATTTTATTTACACATTCCTCCCTCCAAACAGATTAAAGGGCACACTCTAGGTATAGTTTACTCTGCCACCTCTCATTATTCCTCCGAAAACCACTTCCAGTGATTTTGTTGAATCACTTTTTTGTCTTCAACTGGTTTGATGTGGCACCCAATCCCGTAACTGAGAGGTACTGGAAGTCATGAAGTCTCGATGACTGAGATCCGCCTCCTTCTCTTCGTACAACGGGTGACCACAATAGGAAGTAGTATGTGCACCACCGCCGTTGTGTGCCAACCGTCCTTTAGTTGCTTCTCCAGGGGGTTTGACAGTGCACTGTTTGAGCTTGCTCCTAGCTCTCCTCCACATGGGTGAACAGCACACTGGCATACTCAACAATTAAAGAATCCACAACAAACCATAAGAAGAGTGGAGAACACATGGAATAAACAATGGTGAGTGAAGGATGAAACAAACTTAGTTAAACCTCTGAAGGATTATGAAAGAGCTATAGCAGATGCTGAAAAATCATACAAGGCAAACACAATGAATTCTGCAGCGAATCATTACCAAATTCTCAACAGACTTTTATCTTCTTTGCAGAATCACAGTTCTCGCTTTTCGACTATCCCCATGTCACTTCTCCTTTGTGAAAGTATTAACTCCTTTTTCCTGCTGAGATATTTCCATCATTAAATGGAATCTTGGCGTGACTGGTAAGTGCTCTGATCCACCTGAATCTTCCATGGCTGGCGTTGACTAACTACATAATGACTTTTCTCTAACATCAGTAAATGTCACCTAAGTTTCTTTGCTGCTTTCCAAACTTAAAGCCACCAATTCTGAGGCAGACCATGTCCTGGATAGTTTGTTTGACAAAATGTTATCTGGTTTGCCAGTTTCAACTCACTTCAAACTGAGTTCGGAAGCTGGTATTGTGCCTTCTCCCCTGAAGGAGGGGATTTTTTTCTCCAAACCATGCCTGATCCTTCCGTACTGGAGGCCATTACGGAGGGAGGTGCCTGCAGAGGAGAGAGATCTACACCCCTCTTTGCTGGGAAGAACGTCTGATCTGCAGAGATTTAGAGCTAGATGACCAAAGGGCTCTAGCAGGGAGGTATTTAGGGAGAGAGAGTTCCAGAAAGCCTTGTGAATGATGCAGATTGTCTTGAACTTGATTCTCATTGCCACCGGGAGCCAGTGGAGAGATTTTAGGGCTGGAGAGATGTGGTCCCTGCGCTTGAAGCAAAGGATAAGTCTTGCAGTCCAGTTCTCCATGAGGGAGGCTGCGGCCATCTTATCATTGCTTTCCAACTCTATTATTTTGCTGCAGAAATGAAGGCGACATCGTTCTGAGCATTTTTGCAGTCATTTGTGGCAATATTATTTAACATCATGTAGTTGTAACGGCTGATGGCTTTTGTCGGATTTAGGTGGTTTTTCAAGTTTTTCGGAAAATGTTCAGCATCATCAATGGAGGCAATGTGGGAGCATGATGCTTTCTGGGGAGGGAGAGATGGAATCTCCTGGTTCTTGCTGTGTGTGCTGAGTTGGTTATGATGGCGATCTGACAGGAATTGGCCTTGCTTCTGGGCCTTCCTGCATCAGGCCTGCCAGCTCTGAACTTCCGGGTGGCAATAGGCTGTCTGCCATCCGATTGGAAGGAGGCTGAGGCGGGACATCCAGCAGGGCACTGAAGCATCTTGCCTAGCTCTCTCTATTTAAAACGGATAATTCATGGCAAAAGTCACTCTTTGTACTCATATTTTGCTTCTATGAAAAATTGTGACATTACAGCCACAAGGTTATTAAGACCTTTGTGGCGGAGATTGATACGTTTCACGAAACGGTTGGTTTTGAAATTGATGTGCTGTTTAATTTAGGTGTAGCCCTTGAGCTGAAACAAAAGGCATTGCTCTGGGATGGAGTTAATATGCTGGAAATATTATGCAGTCTAAAGTAGTTGTGTGTATATTGCAGACAGGGCTTTCCTTTCCTCCTAACATGCTCATTTATTTTAAAAGAAAAATGTAGTAAACTAAGGAAATGCATCATGAATTTGAGATTTAATTTGCTTCGTACTCAGGAGGTTTCGGGAAGAAAATACCATATGACTTAAGAGCGTGTAGGATATGCAGGTCAGGGGTTCAGACGGCAAGACATATCTTTACAGGCTGTCCTCTGCTGCAAGTATTGTCTAACCTGATGGTCTTTTTGATACATTGTGTAAAGGTTGCTCTTTAACCAAATGCACGCATATATAATAAAAATAAACAAAAACAAAATAAACTATTTTGGGATGGTGCTATTTTTTCCCTTTTCCGTGGTGTAATTTTCTTGGGCCTACGCACTCTGCACTGAATTACAGAACACCTATGTTGCAATGCTCTTTTTTGCACGTATTTACGTGTGCAGTTTAGTGCACATTAGACATAGGCAATAATCCAATTACCCCATCACAAGTTCACAGTTGGCATAGGAGCTGAGATGGCCACACTGCAGAACTAATCCTTCGCCCAGCGGCTGTGCCGGCCTTTCCGTTCCTGTAATTCAATATTTCACTTCACTCTTTCTTTCTTTCTTTCTTTCTTTCTTTCTTTCTTTCTTTCTTTCTTTCTTTCTTTCTTTCTTTCTTTCTTTCTTTCTTTCTTTCCTTCTTTTCTTTTCTTTCTTTCTTTCTTTCTTTCTTTCTCTCTTTCTCTCTTTCTTTCTTCCTTGTTTTCATTTTATTTCCCTTGCTTTGCTTTCTTTCTTAATTTCTTCTTTCTTTCTATTTCCCGTTCATTGTTTCTTCTCATGGGGATTCTTTGGAAGAGAGTGTGAGAAAGGGGTGGCAGGGGGAGTAGAGAGAGAACTACCGAAGGAGAGAAGTAATGATAAAATAGAGGCTAATGGAAAGAAAGATCTGTCTGCTGCACATATTCGCACCGATTATGTGAAGTTTGAGAGGCATTGAATGCATTTCTTTAAGTATATTTTTTAAAAGATTTCCCCTGCTCGACCCATCAGGGGATGCATTTTGCCGTGTTCGCATTGTACTCCCCCTGTGCTAGGTCGAATCTCTTGAGCTCTGCGTCTTGTTTCATTCCGGCGTGATTCGTTTCACCTAATGTTGTATAATCTTTCCTCTAAACCCTGTGGGACTCCTCTCTCTTGCTGCCATGTCGGTCAGAGGCAAGGGGTGGAGCAGTGCATGACATTTATGAGTCAGGTTTCATAATGGAGTCCATGTTACCTATTTTAATTCATAACTGGATGCTACCTTTACATTTTTAATTTGGGCTATTAGGTGTCGCTTGCGACACCTATAAGCCAAAACTATTTAATTGAAGTATTAATAGGGAGGAATGGCATATGAGAAGGGACACAGAGTCTGTAAGTGTTGTTTGGCTATGTGCCCACTCATGGCCTGCCCATGGCCATGCTAATCCCTATGGCCATTCCTACCCATTCCTGCCTCTGCCCACCCAAAACACCTCCTCATGGGAACTCTTTGAGCTTGCGTTAATCAAGCCTTACCATCAGGTTTTGCATTCAAAATGCCTGCCAGTGTTTGTTCAAAGGGTCATTATAAGGTTGCCGGTCTGGAAAAATTGCCAGAAAAATGTCCAGTAATTCCAAGACGGGCAATTTTCACAGACCGGCAAACTACATTTTAACGGAGGGGGTCACTGATTTACCTCCAGCCAAGAGCAAAAAACGTCCAGTATTAACGGCACCAGTAATTCTGGTGGCGATAATACCTGCAAATCCCCTCCATGAAGTCATATGTGATTTCATGGAATTTGCTTGCCTTTCCACCACCTATGATATCCCAGTAATTTCCACCACCTATATAATATCCCAGTAATTGACTGATTTATAAGCACTCTGTGTGTCCTTCGCCCAAGTCCTGTTAAAAACAAGCTTTGGCAAAGCCACTGAAGTCCTGTTTAAAACAAGCATCGGCAAAGCCAAACAATTTTGGCTTGTGCATATGTTTAAAGGTTTTTCCAGGCACGGCTGCTAGATTCCCAGGTACTTGCACAATATTGCACCTGCTACCAAAAATAGGTAGTTAATACCACTACGCCTGTGCTTGGCAAGTGCCTTTCCCATGCCTATGAAAAAACCCAAACTGTTGGCATTGCCAATGCTTGTTTTCTGTTATATTGCTTTCTAGCAGAGGTAAATTGGAAATATAATATACACTTAACAATTGCTATGCCTTTGCAAAAAATTGTAAATTCCTTTCATTTTGTTTTTACAAGATAGATTAAAAACAAAAATGAAATGTTCACAATTGTTGTGGAACATGGATGTGCTATCCTATTTGAATACAAAGTCTGTCAATAAAACTGTGGGCCCAAACATGGATTTTATGCCAACTGGAGTGCATAGCGAATATACATGTTTAACACTTTACGCTATGGGCCTGATTTACAATCCAATTGAGAAATGCTTTGTAAATCAAGCCTCACATGCAGCACGAATGTGTCCAGAACCTCCACCAGTACTTTGGAAAATGTTGGTTGCGCTAATCCGTGCAGCTGACTCACAGTATGCTGGAAGGTGCCCAATGCGGGGATATGCAGGGCAGACACTAGCTTCACCAGCAGTGGTATGGCTCTGTGGATGCTAATCCTGCTTTCAATGTCTCCCTGGATCATGCTCAGGACACATGCTATGCTCTCCCTGTCCAGGCCATAGAGCATTAGTATTTGCATGTCACTGTGGGACCATGGCGTGGCCTGTACATGGGGTATGAGTGCACGCCTTGCATGGCGTGTCCTCCTTCTGGTTCCATGTGTTAAAATCGCTGCAAAAATTGCCGTTTACTCAACCAATCACGGCAAAAAGGCAGTGGTTTTGCCCAGCAATCCATGTAAAGGATGCGTGGGACACCCCCGCAACCCCCAGACCCATTATACCATTTAAGGGGAGCGGGGGATAACCATGCAACCCCCGCTCCACTTAAATGGTATAATGGGGTACACCTTTACCCTGTCAAACCACAGCATTTTTGCCGTGATTTTTTGTAAAGGCAACATTTTTGCCGCAATTTTATTACTCCATACCCTCCTTCTCTGGTTCCTCATCCGCACCTTCATGTCCAGTGCCTCTTGGGCCCTCTGTTGGTCCTCCAGCCGCTGCAGCGCAATGTGGCAGCATTGTGGAGTTTGGGAGTGTGTGTGTTGAAGGTGTGGCCTTTTTAACCTACCCCAAGCTGCATTGGGTGCACCTGGATGCATTAGGTGCACCTGTGGCCTCACCTGCATCCATTTACTGCAGTTTAGTGCTTGCTTTCAGGTGGGGGTTTCGCCACATAGCGTTTGCCAGTGTTACTGCCATTTCATTGCCGGTATTCCCAGATACGCAAGGCTCTTGATATGGCGGTGTTACTCACAGTGGCAGTGTTCCCGCCACGTTTTAGGTACCGGCCGGTGCCCATCGGTGCCGGTTTCTCCACCCCCTTAATTGCCATGTGACTGCTGTCATAGGCAGATTTTCCACTTTTGGGGGGGCTCCACCAGACTTGTACTTTAGTGATCTGGTAAAAATGGCATTATCCTGTTTTACTGCCACTTTTTTACTGGACCGCCACACACGGAATGAGGCCCAATGTCCGATTTTTGCTCATGCGCACAGCCCAAACCTCTGGACGGATTTGCGTCAAATGAGAAACAAGTTGGGCATGAAGCGCTCAAAGGAAATCCTTTCTTGTTTTGGTGGAAATCTGTCCAGTGTTTTTTATTTGGTGCAGAGCAGGGTCCCCTGTAGCGCAAAGGTTTGTCATATCTCCTATGATGTATAGCTGTTGCCATGTATTTTCTCTTCCGAACGCCCACCATTACGCAATTAGAGAATCAAGTTTCAAATCGACATTGGAAAGTGCCCTAACATTAAATACATGGTTTTAATTAGAGAGGCAAGGGAGCATGTGGGCAGGATGAGGAAGGATGATTGGTTAAGGTTTGGGTCTTGGGGATAGCGTCATTTTGCCAAGATCGAAAAGTGGCGCGAACGGCAAACACAAAAGAGAAAATACTCAAAAAGTATGATTAATTGAGATGTGTTAATCAGTGTGGTTGCTAGTTCGGGGAGATGCATATTTTAAGTTAATTTAGGATTTTAAAAAAGTATATATTTTGAGAAAAATAGATGGCTTGTATTAAGGTGATTTAATTGTCTGCATTTGTCTATTGAGATTGACAACTTTTTAAAGTTGGTTTAGGAAATATACAGTGTGCCACTGAGTTGTGTTCATGGCGGAGCCGTTGTTACATTGTGTTTTGCTTTGATTGAATGAGGATTTCACATGATCTGAAGGAACGCTTCTCAATTCAGTGCTCTGTTCGGAGCAGTTTTTGAAGTCAGGCTTTGTAAAGAAGTTAGAAAAGAAGTAGTATGGACGGAGATAATTGCATTATTTCGTATGATTTCTCGATTCGTAAGAAGTTACTAAGGAGAAGAGTATACAATGTAAAAAATGTACATAATTTATATGTGTTAAGTGCACAATACAGACTATGTGAGGCTATTTATTTTGTTTAGTGTGTATACAGAAAAAGTTGCACTAATTCGCGTGACTTCTCAATTTGCAATGTACAGGTATGAATAAGAGGGAGAATGACTAAGAAGAGAATTGAGTACAATTTTTGATTGGCGAATCACTCTATATCTTTGTGCGGTTCTCGAAGTAGGTCTTTGTACAGAGCGATATCAAGAATTTATAAAATACTGGGATGAGTAACAGGGAAAATGAGTAAAAGTTACGATTCTCAAATCACTCTATACCTTTGCGCGGTTCTTGAAGAGTGATATCAAGAACTAATAAAATAGTGGGACGAGTAAGAGGCAAAACGAGTAAAAACTTTGATTCTCAAATCAGACTATACCTTTGTGCAGTTCTCCAACTCGCTCTTTGAACAGAGCTACAGAGCTATAAAAAGTTGATTTTAGTAATGTTTAATGTTTAATTTGGTTATGTAAGGATTGTAAAAGAAAATGGAGGTGAATGGTGTTACTTTTGGGATAGGAGCAGTGTGCACAGAAATAAATGTGTACTATTTTGCATGATTTCTCGATTTGTAATGAGAGAAAACGAGTACAAGGAAGTGATTCATTTGACATTTTGTGGGTAATATGCTTATTAGATATGAATAATTGTAAAAAAGGTTGATTCTCAATTCAGACTGTTGATTGCATATTAGAAATTGATGGTGTTGTGTTAACTTTCCTATGTTTACATTTAAGCATGTTGTTAGTTCTTAAAAGAGGCTTTGGGTAATCAGTGTATCTCTGGAATAAGCCTGTCTTACGAGTAGTGTGAGTGCTGGTGCCAGCATCCCTTCCCCTGCACATCCTTCTCCTCCCTGCTCTTCCTTCACCTCTTAGCACCTGGTTAGTTTCCTTGGGGGGTGCAAAGGGTGTTTAATAAAAAAATATACAGAGAAGCTTGCAGTGTGGTGCTGTGCTGTACCACACCTTTTGAAGCACGTTCCCTGTTGATGACATTACTGTCATCAACAGAGAAATTTGAATTTTGGAACTAGCACTGTGGTGCACTGCAACGTATGTGTGTTTTTTAAAATGAAACACCCTTAGCACCTGCATGAATGTAGGGCAAGGTGTGTCCACACGCTCAATAATACTTGAAACATTTACAGCCCTTCCACTTAATCATACTCCCTAGCAAGTTAGGACATGTCAGATGCAATCAGTGATGATATCGTATGGGAAATCAGGCAGGACATCACTTGTGTCCTCCACAATGACCTTACTGGTAAGTACCAGCTATGGGGAAACAGTTTTGACTATATGTGAGCATATAGCACTGATGCAATATACCCTGTCTTTAATGAAGGTCTGAAAACATGTATTAAGAATTGGAATTAATGGTTGGGGGAACTACAGAACGTTTCTCTTGCACATAGCACTTGACAATTTAGATGCAATATAGAAGAAGTCTGGAAACTTTAGATCTCCAATGTTTTTGTCAAGTGAAAAACGTCTATATTCTAAATATTACAAATCACAAAGCTTCATCCCGTAATGTTTAGCTTATTGAATGTTGT
The DNA here is from genome assembly GCF_040938575.1 of Ambystoma mexicanum. Lineage (NCBI taxonomy): Eukaryota > Metazoa > Chordata > Amphibia > Caudata > Ambystomatidae > Ambystoma > Ambystoma mexicanum. The sequence goes on from NC_090937.1 coordinate 438,315,525, forward strand.
CTTAATGTATGTCCCACATGTGTTTGGTTTGTAGCCCTCAACACTTCCCATGAAGCTCCATTGACTGAAATGCTTCAAGTGACAAGGCTGCATATGGGTTCACTTTTTGATGCTACTCATTCTAGAATTGTATTTTAATAGATAGAAAGCTTCTTGTTCATTTATTTTGTCAGATTCACTGATATACTTGTTGATATTTCAAGATGAATATCTACTTTGTCGAATAATTTATTGTGTTCTTTTTCATTATCACAGGAACTCAGTATTGTATGGCTTATGTTGAAATGTATAATTTCAAATACTACATGAGTCAAAAAATACTATTGAGTTGAGCATCAATGATCTCATTGAAGTTTCCATGACCCTGACTATTATACACACTTTGAAGCAGCCACTGCCAAATCTGCACTTGCATCAATATCCCCTATATAATCTTGCACTCCAATACTGCGTTTTATAATCTTTTTAAAATTGAGGTGTGCAGTTCATCCCCTAGAATGTGTACTTTTTGGTTCCTTTTGCCATGTGTTTGGTTGCAAATTCTATTGGTGCACTATGTGACGCTCTCTTATCCTACTCAATTGCAACCTATGGGTGTCATGGGCTACTCCTGCGATTTCCTTCTTTTTCTGTCTGTTTTTTTATGTTTGTGTGTGTGCAACTGCTAGCCTAAGCACCGCCAATGGAGGAGCCATTCCATTGCAATATTTGGTCAACTAGGTCGAGAGCTAGGGAACCCAGGGTCTGGTGGGGGTGTCTTACTCCAAGGTTCATCTTTTAGGTGGCTGGCTCTGATGACCTTGTGATGTCTGTGCCCCCACTCTCAGCATTCATTTGCATATTTGTGTCTTGTTCTCTTACCTTCTCATGCACACCCCTTCATGTCTGTGTCATTGCAGTGATGATTACTGGTCTTGGATGTGGAGAAGCTCCTAGCATGGTATCCTGGCCAAGTTCTTGGAGTGAAGGGGAGAGTAGCATACAGGGCGGAAATGGTACAAGCAGACTAAAATTCTGTTTAAGAGTGTGGGTAAATAGGCCCAGCTCTAGAGGGATAACGAAACAAGGAAAAGTGTGATAGCAGTAAGTTCCAAAGTCCGATGTGGGGAATGGGGTGCTAGAGTGCCTAGCTTTGGAGGGAAGGAGCAGCAACAGTAATACAATTCACAATTTAGATCTGTGTGTGGAGTACTAGCAGGTGGTACCCCGTCTTTTTACTGTTTATGTTTCACTGCAGTCTATTTTCCACAGATTTACTTTTTTGCCGTAAAATGCTGTGGGGTGTTTGGGGAGGGCAATATGGGGTGGGAAGTGGATAGGGGACGAAGGGGGTGGGATCCTATGGGTTGCAAGGGTTCTTCCTTTGCATTTTGTCAGAAAAGAATTGTGGGGAAAAAGACAGACAGCGGAAAGAGTGATATGGTAATCATTTTTAGTTTTGGCGATTAGGTGGCGCTGAATGCACTACCTTTAAGCCAAAACTATCATCATTAAAATAAGAGCTTTAACATAAGAGCTTTAAATAAGAGCTTTGATTGAGGGTCTCTAATGCATTTCAATGCAGCTAACATATGAGGATGGATTTGTGTTGCTTGGCTATGTGTCCCACCCATTAAACGCCCATCTCTAAGTGAAATCTATATGATGTCCCTCCCACTCCCACCCATCTCATCCTAAATCACACCCCTTTTTGCACTCTTTACCTGTATCTGTATTGTGTGCTGAATGTGTCAGCCATTTTTACTTCCAAAACGGCGGCTGCCATATGTTAATGTTAAGAAAAAGTTATTTGACTTTATTGATGCTTTTAAAAATATTTACTACAGCTTTGAAGTTGTGTTACACATTTTAATGTATTTTCTATTTAAAATAAACAATGTAATGTAATAGTTAAGTTTTGGTCTAAAATGTCTTTCAAAATGTTCATATAAGTGACTCGTGGGGTGTTGGTTAAGTGTTTTTGATGTAAGCAGCACCTGATTGGCTGTGCAATGAGCCACGACAGTATAATGTGGGTGGTTCTCCAGTCTGTGTTGTTTATCCAGGGCAGCCATTTTTCTTTCAGCATCTGACTATAGATAAGGATGTTAATTTTGTTATATCTTGCTTGCACTCAATCTTGCCGTGCTGTGCGCAAGGATGGAATTCTAAAGAAATGTTCATTGCAGTTTAACTGTAGGGGATAAAAGGGCATACCCTAAAGAAAATGCTAACCAAACCCCGGCAGTGCAAGGCTTGTCATTCCCAGGTCACAAGCATAGTTATTTTTTCTGCAGAGTTGTGCACCTGAGCGGTGTGGGTCTCTGAGTAGTGGGTTTGGCTTGAGTCCCTACCAAGATGTCAGCGCAGGCTCATATGGGAGCATTTTAAGACCAGCTTATGGTCACTTCTAGGGATGCTGAGTATCGGTAAAAGGAAATGACATATTCAAATTGTTTTACACACAAACCAACGCTGGTGGAAGCGCAGGGGAGTTGCTAGGTCTGGAAAAGACCCGGGGCTAAGCTGATGTCGGAACTGTTGGGACTGGGGGCTAGCTAGTCTTTCGGCTGTAGCTTCTGAGATTCTATCGGGGCTACAACCAAAAGAGCAAGGGCTGTAGCCCCCTAAGCCCCCCCCTAGCAACGCCCCTGTGGAAGCGGCAGTTACGGATGAGCCTCCGATCAACGCGGATACCCCTTTCCACTCAGGACCTTTCATCTAACAACCTAATGCATTTAGAAGTAGAAGCCAGGGCTCACTCGTAGTGAACCAATTCGGCAATACTACAAGATGGAAATACCCAGTAAATGGAAAGCCCGGTAAAGGAGCATAGCATTCCATGCCGGAGTCCATGCAAGCATCGAGTCACACATTAATGCTAGAGTAGCAAATATGGTGGAGTTTACAACAGGTGAATCTAAAGGGGCAGGTTAGGTTGGATAAAGTCTTTAGGATGTACAGGTGGGCAGGAGGGGCATTTCATGGGCAAGGTGCTGGCCATAAAAACATGTGTCCACCTGTTTTTCCTGACGTTAGCAACTGAGCGAGTTATAATTTGTGCTACTCCTCCCATCATGGCGAGACTATCAGAGAGGTAGAGTTTATAACATGCTTTATCGACCGTAAAACTCTCATAATTTTTGGCTCAAAAAAAGACATGTTGTGATTAATACCACATCTTCAGCATCACAAGGAGAGCAGTTCTCGTGATTTCTACAATGTTGACTTTGTGAATCCTGGGAGTGGAAATTTTGAAGAAAAGGATTTCAGCTGCACTGGAAAATATAGAATAGCATTTATAAATAACACACGACTGTGCAGCACATATTTTGATACCCCACCCATGACAAACAGAACAGATCCAGCCATTATGGAGAGTCGACCTCTTTGCTCCTCCAAGTTTCTTCCTGATTGTAAAACGCAGGAATGTAAGTTGTGCAACCAACTTAATTATAATTTTAAAGCAAAATCTTAAATGTGTCTTTCTTTAAAAATGCCAGGTCCCCTATGTTGATTTTCCGCAAATTTCAGAAGGAGTAAACAAGGACAGCAGCTTGATTTTAATATAGTGCGCCAAAGCACAGTATTCGTTGCCCCTAGTTCTTTTCCCATAGGAGGGCCAGCCAGAGTGCAAATGGACGCTTCCATTGTGAATCTCAGATCTTACCGCACCACAGGTATTGTGCTGTTTCTCCTATTAAAAGAAAATCACTAAAAGTAATTCAGTGCTTTTGGATGAAAACATAAATAATTATGTGCAGCAACATATACTATATTTGTAGCATCTACTCCAGGCTTCCATGTGATAGCACACATAATCTACTCATAACTAGAGGTTACTAAGCAGAAAGGCCCATTTTGAAAATTGAAATGGGCACTCATTTAATCTGCTTAGGAGGATGCCAAACGTTCTGTATGAGGGGATGTGGAGCACAGCTATTTGGTGATGTTTGTGTTAGAGGCGAGAAGAAACCAAGGGTGACAGTCACATGAAGCAATAGATCAATGATCCCATTTAAACTAAAGGCTTTAAAAACTATGGGCCTAATTACGAGAATCCCACTAAAAACGGGGTCATTACCGGCATGGAGGAAGTAGCGGGTTTGTGCTCCTTTGACGCTGCTAATAGCGGCTGATTACGAGTGCGCGAGCATGCGCGAACCCCCATGCCGGGAATGGCCATACCGCCATGCTGCTAAAGGGCCTCCAACCCCCCGATAGCGCCATCACGGGACCCGCCGATACAGCCTCTGCCAATGAGCAACCACTTAATAAGGACCCGGTAATAACAACATGCTAATACCGGGCTCGTAATACTGGACCCAGAAGTAACATCATTGCGTCGGAACAGGAAATACGCCGGCGGCCATCTTTAAAAACACAATCCATTGCAATCCTCCCAAACCACCACTGCTACAGAGGAGAGACCAGGTCCATTGTGTACATCATGTCCAAGGCAACCCATACAGCCACCTCCCACCTGCACAACAGGCGCTTCACAGATGAGGAATTGAATATGTTGGCAGATACCCTTGCTGCCCATGCCGATGAGGTATTCACGAATAACCTCAAAAGGGAGGTGCAGCTGAGGAAGAAGGAAATTTGGGAGGAGGTAGCACGCAAGGTGTCTGCGGCAGGCACCACCCCCCGGACATTCAAAGACTGCAAAAAAAGATGGTACGACCTCAGTCTCAGGGTCCAGAATATCCTGGCCAGCAATCGGAGGGAGGCCATGGCCACAGGTGGGGTGCACACTCACTGGTGAAACTCATGCGCTGGGAGGAAACCTGCATCACAACCATCCAGATGGAGTCGATAGAGGGCTTTGGGGAAATGGAGACGGGTGCCGCGACATCTGGAGAAGGAGGTGAGTGACCCTGCAAACCCCAGTAGGCCAAACCATGACGTAGCACAACTGATGTGAAAGTGAGCCAAGCCAAGGCAATGCATGGCCCATCATACACACATTTAGAGATCCATGTCCAGATGGAGGCCCAAACCCTGCCACAATGAAATGCATGCTGTGTGCCAATCCCATAACCAACAGACACCCAACACACAGGGACCATTTGCATGTAACATATCACACAAAGCCCAATACAATGGCATATCACCTTGTACGCATCAGTGCCGAATGGAGATTCCACGGTTAATGCCAATATGCCCCCCCTGAAACTACCCTGTGTGATACACCTATAAGATTGCAGTGCATGAGAAATGAAATACTGTACAGCACCATCTCATGCTTCTTGCATGTAAAACCATCACTGATGCCCTGCATCTCTTCCTCCCCCAAAGGCACTGATGGAGAAGGTGGGAGTCAGGACCCTGCCACAAGGCCATCTATGTCCAGGGCCAGACCGCCGGGCACTGGCCAATCCACCTCCGGGGCAGCACAGCGGCCCACAGTCCAATCCAGGGCAAGTGCACAGGCCATGCAGGCACAGGAGGACACCACAGCAGTGGACGTGACTGCTACCACGGAGCTGCCAACTACAGCTGAAGGGGAGGCGGATGGCACCCAGTCCACTGCCACAAGCTCAGTGGGTGAGGCAGCAGCCACAGCCCCACTCAGTGACATTGATGTAGGAGCGCAGCAGTATGTGGACCTAGATGGAACAATCCATGTGGAATGTCCACACACCCCAAGCCCCACATCCACCCCCCAACACACCACTCAGGGTACACCTTCCAGCCCAATGCTGGATTATGCAATTCTACTGCACAGTTCTGACCTCAGTACCACCCCAGAGGCCAGCCCTGCAATGGCACACCCAGCCGCAGCACCCTCAACCTCTGCTGCTCCCACTGACTTGGAGGCACGGCTGTCAAGGGTGGAGGCAAGGCAGGACTCCATGATTGACCTTGTGCACCAATATGTGGCTGACGGTGAGGAAACACGGCAAGAGATCCGTCCGGCCATTGCTGGGGACACTGCCGCCATTTATGCATGTGCAGTCATGATCCGTGACAGTTTGGGGCCGTCATGCAGGTCCTGAGCAGCATGCTACAACACATGCAGCGCCAACAACCTGCACCGGCCGTGCCAATCCCAACTGCATCCATCCCATCCTCCACACCTGCATCCTCTGCACCCTCCAGCCCTGTGCGGATGACAAGGTGGAGTGCAAGGCAGACCGAAATGCTGCCCCGGACACAAAAAAAGCTCGCAAATAGTGTGGGATGACAATGGGTGAGGAGCGAGGTGGTGTTGGTGGTGTATAGGGGATTAAGGGGTGTTCATTGGGGGGGTATGGGGTGTTCATTGGGGGTATGGGGTGTTCATTGGGGGTTTGGGGTGTTCAATGGGGGTTTGGGGTGTTCATTGGTGGTATGGGAGTGTGGGTGTTTTCGGGGGAGGGGTGAGGGCATGTGAGTGGTGGAGGGAGGAAGCACTTTTCTGTAATTTTCATGAATACACCCGTTGTGTGCAAAATCATTTAATGCCTGGACATTATTCATTTCATGTGTGTTCATTCTATTCATGACAGTGCACAGTGCCCAACTCCCCACATACCCTGTGTGCATGTCCACATGGGCACAGTGCTCAGTGTAGCACTGACATATATCCATCAACGTCAATCAGTGATTGGCATACAGCACGGCCATCTTGTGCATCACGTACTGGCAGGGGTGCTGCTTCTCCTCCATCGTCATCCTCACCCGGTGCATGCATGTCAATGTCAGGTGGCAGTGGTAAATTTCTCTGAATGCACATGCTGTGTAGCATGACACAGGCCATGGTGATCTTTGCCACCTTCTCAGGGCCATAAAGGAGTGCTCCACCAGACTTGCTTAGGCAGCGGAACCGCTCCTTCAACAGGCCAAAGTTCTGCTCAATCATGACATGGGTACGGGTATGAACCCGACTGTACTCCTCTTCGTGCCTTTTACGCAGGTTCCGCACAGGGGTAAGTAGCCACGGCTTCAAGGAATAGCGTCCATCACCTGCATGGGAGCACAACGATGTATGTGTGAGTCATTCTGAGCTGCCACCTTTAGGATTCACGGCCATGGCCCCAGCTATTTGGTGTTGACATGCACATGTCCCTGTACATATGCACACAGATTAATTGGATGCATTGTGTACTGCAATATGGTCTGCTAGTGTGGATTGCGTTGTACAGATGATGCAGGGTGTTCACTTGCATGCTGATGCGGATGTACTGTGGATGCGGAACGATGTCTTGCCTCCCATAATTGTATGCTACTCTGTGCCTAATCACACTAGCGACATTGGCACAGTTGTAATCATGTTTAGTCATGCATCACTTGGCATACCCATGGTGGCCTACTTGTGCGTCTTGCATGTTGTCATTGATGTACACCATTGGTTTTATGTGTGGCATTGATGTGTCATGTTCGGGTTGGGAGGTTCAGGTCAGAAGTGTTTAGCTCTGAGTGCATTGTCCACTCACTGCCCATTCCCACCCAGGTGGAGTATGCATCCCCCCCATTCCCACCCTGGTGGAGCATGCATCCCCCCACCTCATAACCCCGATGCACTGCCATGGGCCAGTCAGGCAACTCACCAAACAGCCAGGCACGTCATGCAGCATGTCGCTCCATGTGGCGGGGTAGCGTGGAGTTACGCAGCACCATGGCATCATGTGTAGATCCGGGATATTGGGTGCAACAATGTGTGATGATCTTGCTGGAGTCACATACCATCTACACCTTGATGGAGTGGTATTGCTTGCGATTTTGTTACACTGCCTCTGTTGCATGAGGGCGACCAATTTTGCATGGGTGCAGTTGAGGGCACCGACGCAATTGGGCATGCCTGCCATTGAATGGAAGCCTACTTCAGTGTCTGCAAGCTTCTGGGCAGTCCGTGGTAGGGATATGTGGGTGCTAGCATGCTTCAGGAGGACATCCAGCACTTAGGTCAGCATGCGTTAAAAGAGTGTTTGTGATATGCCATGCAGCTGACCCACTGTGTGCTGGTAGGTGCCTGTGGCCAGGAAGTGGAGCACAGACACCACCTTTAGTAGCGGGGGGATGGCAGTGCGTATTTATATGAGGTTGACAATGTCATCGTGTATCATGTCCACTATGGTGGTGATGGTGTCCCGGTCCAACCAGTACAAGGTGTGGATCTGCTCTAGGGTTAGATTGAATGGACTGGGTCTGATGTGAGGGATTGGTGGCTGCCTACGTGGTACCACTGGCTGCACTGGTGGAACTTGCTGTGCCTGTCTCACCCTCCTTCTCCTCCTGCGTCTCCTCTGTGCTGCCTGTTGTAGCTGTAGTTGTTGTTGCTGTTGTTGCTTTAGTTGTAGCAGTACAGGCATGTCCTCCAGCCCCATGATTGCAACAGCTAGTGGTATCATTTTGGTGTGGGAAGGAGTGTGGTGTGCGGGTGTACTCCTTTTGTACTGGGACAGGCTCCATTGACTCCACTTGTGGTGATTGTGTACACCTGTGGCAGTTGCCTACACTGCAGGTTGCTATTTATGGGTGGTCCGCGATGCCTGTGTTGCCACGTCGTGCACGCCCTTATTACGACCTTCGGGAAGCCAGTAAGTGCATGCCCGCATAACTTGTGATGTCCTCCTATTAGCGGCATCCCAGTATTTCCACCGTGAAGGGGCGCGTGTATGCGTGCATGCCGGTATGAAGGGGCACGGTATGGGCGGTGGCGGTATTGGCGGGTTGTCAGGTCGTAATGGCCCGTACCCGTTAATGATGCCGGTAATACCATTCCGCCTTCCTATTTTCATTATCTCAATGCCCGTAATGAGGCCCTATGTGTTTTGACATCTTGGCTTCTGTATAGCACAGATTGTGCATTAATGCACTGGAAGAATGCCTGACGAGTGGTGGCATGCCCACATTAGCATCACTGTTTCACAGAATTGTCAGACTGCGTGTTAATTGGAATGCTCAGGATAAACAAACAATGGCCCTCATTCTGAGTTTGGAGGTAAGCAACGTCCCTTACCGGCATGGCGCAAATAGTGTGTCCGTGCTGGCACCAGTCTGCTAATAGAGGACTATTACAAGTTCGCGGGCACGAGCTTTGCGCCATGCCGGTAAGGTACCTAGCGTCATGCCACAAAAGGCTCCCAAAAGGCCCTTACCGGCATCAAGCTAAGCACAGATAACACTACCGACACAGTTCAATGCGTCATTAGCGGTGACCGTAAATAGCGGTGACTGTAATTAGCAGACACCGCTATTTTATGGTCACCGCTAATAAGCGGAACCGGAAATAGCGTCATCGCACAGGAACGGGAAGGAGCACGGCGGCCATCTTTAAAAACACAATCCATTATCATCCTCAGCACACAGAACCCCTGGGACACTGCTGATCATCAGAAAACTTCCTCCTACAAGACAAGAATGTCGAAGGCCCTGAAGAAGGGATCCGCCCGCCTCAGAAAGGAAAGATTTTATCAGGACGAGCTCCAGATGCTTGTGGACACTTTGCACGAGCATGCAGGCACAGTCTTCTCCAGCAACATGAGGAGAGAGGCACTGCTACGTAAAAAGGAGATCTGGGCACTTGTTGCCCAGAAGGTTAATGCAGTGGGAAACACACACCGCACAGTGAAAGACTGCCGTAAGCGATGGGACGACCTGCGCCTAAGGGTGCGCAACATATTATCCGTCAATCGCAGCCAGGCCATGGAAAATGGAGGAGGACCAAGTTCACCCATAAAGCTCACCCCGTGGGAAGACACATGCGCAAGCATGATTGGGACAGAATCCATTGAAGGCGTAGGCGAGATGGAGTGTGGCGCCACTACATCTGGCGATGGAGGTAAGTGTCCAAAGTGAACACTGCTATGCCAAATCTGATGAAAGTCAACGCCAATGTCAGTCCAAAGAGTCACGCCATGGTCGGCCACACACACACACACTCCCTGTAAAGTAGGCCGAAGCATCAAAGATACATGCTGATGCCTGCTGCAAGGCAATATCATACATGACACATACCACATATAGTAGGAAATTCCACGAGGCACATAGTATGCATGTCAGACAGCACTGTTCCTGGCCAACATGAGTGACGCCGACATATGCCTGCATTAACCACCCATGTATGAAATGATGTGCCCTTCCCAACACAAATGCCTATTACCCACATTTGTGTGGATGAGCAATTGTCCCAATGTATGTATGATGCCTGTCTAAACATCACTCATGCCTTCCCTCTCTTCCACCCCCACAGGCAGTGACCATGACAGCGATGAGCAGGATGCCACCCCTGCACAGGCCACACCCAGGAAGAGGTCCCAGGCGGACAGCAACCGGCCGTCAACCTCCAGGGGGCAAGCCAGTGTGTGCCGTGTCCCAGCAGCCAAGCCACCGCAAGTACACATTGCACCTGTACCACCAAGGCCGGTGGACATTGCACCTGTACCACCAAGGCCGGTGGAGGGCACAGCAGCACCACCAGCCCCACCCACTGTCCTGCCTGGAGACACCTGTGAGACACCCCATGCCGAGGAGTCTAGTGTGGCTGGGGAGGTTGCAGCCACGGCACCCCTGACAGTGGATGACAGCCAGGAGGACATCTGGGGCACCATGGAGGACGATATTATGGATGTGGTCCTTACCCCAACCCAAATTGCATCCCCCCAAGTATCATCGATTGATATCGGGAACGCCACCACCCCAGAGCTGTCCGGCCATGACCACACCCAGGGATCTCAGCCCAGTTTTCAGATTTGGAGAGGATGAGCAGGCTGGGCATGACAGCCAGCTTCCCAGCACATCAACAGTTGCACCTGCTGGGGCGCAGCTGACTGACCTACTCACTGAACTCGTTCGTGAGTTTGTACAGGACAACCGTCAGGCCAGAGTGGAGTGGCGTACAGAATTAGCTGCACTAGGCCGGTCCATTACGGACAACACCAGCCGCCTCTGCGAGGAGGTCTCGGCCCTCCGGCAGGTGCTAGGGCACATCACGGATGCCTTGGAGGCAGGTCATCCCGCCCCACAACCTCAGCCGGAGGCCACACCGTCGTACTGCAGTTCCACCCAAACGAGCCCGCTCCACAGGTCTGTCCGTGCACAGTGCCGACAGGACATGCCACCCCCTGGCTCAGGGAGTGCCGAGTGAATGGCATGGCAGCCTCATGTAGGCTTAGGGGACTCAATGGGACTTGCGTGGGGGAGTTGTGGAGGGAGTGGGGTGAGGGTGTGTGGGGGAGTTGTGGGGGGAGGGGGATGAGTGTGTGTGTGGGGGAGTTGTGGGGGGAGGGGGAGGGGTGTGAGTGTTTGTGGGGGCTTTTGTCACTTACGTTTATATTGTTACATTCAATACACCGGTTGTTTGAAAAAGAAGACCTGAGTGGACATTCATTAATGCGCATGTGTCATTTAATCATTTACAGTGCATAGTGTACATGTACCCACACACCCAGTGCCCTCTGTCCAACCATCATGTCACCCTCTGCTGAAATGTGTGTCAGAAATATTGTGCAATCACTGACTGGCGCACAGCACATCCCTCCTGTTTATCGGCACTGTGATGAAGTCCTGCCACATCTTCATCTTCCCCTTCATCATCATCAGGTGGTAGCAGTTCAATGTCAGGGGGCAGGGGCACGTTCCGGCAGATACACATATTGTGCAGCATTACACATGCCATGATGATCTTTGCCACCTTCTCATGCCTGTAGAGGAGTGCCCCACCCGACCGGCTGAGGCAGCGAAATCATGCCTTCAACAGGCCAAAGGTCTGCTCGATGACCACACGGGTACGGGTATGGGAACAATTGTAGTCCTCCTCGTGCCTGTTCTGTGGTTTTCGGACAGGGGTGAGGAGCCACGGGATAGCCACTATCACCTGTATGAGAGGAAAATGAAGGTAAATGTCAGGGGAATCATGAAGAACAGCTGTACTAGTCACACATGCCAGCAGGTTATTGTTGCCCACATGCACATGTCCCTGAATGCATTTACGCCATTTTCTGTCCCTCCATGTGTCCTGTGCCATGGTCTAATGGTGTGGGTTGCATCTTGAAGATGATACATGATGTGCACTGCCGTCTTGTTGCACATGCATCGTGTATGTGTAAGTGTCAAATTAGTGAGGTGTTGTGTCCTGTGAGATTTACTTGGAGCGTTGGCAGCAGTCTGTGCAATATTGGGAAATCAGCATTGATCATTCGCATGGTGACATGCAGCACTCCTGTGAGTGTGCAGGCCCTCTGCCGGACAGTGGATTCCCTAGTAGGTGCAGTTTGATGCACTCCCAGGGATGCTTGCCCTGTGTGGAGATATGCTGGAGACAGCAACATGGTGCATATGCACTGCATGGTGCAGGATGGCGTTATGGAGGCTAAGTGTCGCTGATAGGTGGTGCACGTGTTGTGGGATATGGGATGGTTTCCTGTTAGTCATGTCATGATAGGTGTCGACCTTACTTCATTCATATGGGATTTGTGTGTCTTGTACGGTTTGTGATGGTTTCGGGCACAATGTTCGGTGATGTGCACATCGTGCAGTCACATCAACATTGGCAGCATGGTGGTGTGTGCATCTCTCCCCCCTTTTCAATGCCTTGTGCCAGTCCTGCTACTTACCAAGCAGCCAGGCACGTCATCCAGCATGTCGCTCCATGAAGCGTGGTAGCGTGGAGTTCCGCAGGACCAAAGAGTCACAAGTCGATCCTGGATATCGGGCACAACAATGTGTGATGATCTTGCTGGCGTCGCATATCATCTGCACATTGATGGAGTGGTATTGCTTGTGGTTGCGGTACACTGGCTCCTTGGCATGCGGGACCACCAACTCCACTTGGGTGCAGTCGAGGGCACCTGCACGATTTGGCATGCCTGCCAGTGCATGGAAGGCAACTTTTGTATCAAATATCTACTGGGGAGTCCATGGTAGGCATATGTAGTCCCTCGTGTGCTTGAGGAGGGCATCCAGCAATTGGTTCAGTATCCGGGAAAAAAAGGGTTGAGATATGCCATGCATGTGCCCCACTGTGTGCTGGTAGGTGCCTGTTGCAAGGAAGTGGAGCACAGACCCTACCTTCAGTCGAGGGGGTTGGCAGTGCGTATTTCAATGAGGCTCACTATGTCGTTGTGTATCAGGTCCACTATGGTGGTTATGGTGTCCCGGTCCAGACGGTACAGGGTGTGGATCTGCTCTGGGGTTAGGTTGAAAGGACTGGCTCTGATGCGAGGGTTTTGGGGCTGCCGGCGTGGTAACGGTGGCTGCACTGGTGGAGCATGCTGGGCCTGTCTCACCCTCCTTCTCCTCCTGTGTCTCCTCTGTGGTGGCGGCTGTTATTGTTGTTAATGTTGTGGCAATGCAAGCAAGTCCTCCAGTTCCACTAATGCTACTACTATTGGAATCATCTTGGTGTGGGAGGGGGTTTGGTGTGTGGGTGTCCTCCTTTTGTACTGGGCCAGACTCCATTGCCTCCACCTGTGCTGATTGTGTGCACCTGTGGCCGTTGGGAACACTGCTCAGGGCATTTAATAGTAGGTCGGCGATGCCGGTATTTACGCATGCCGGCAAGCACTTTTTCCGACTTCATGAGCCCGTTATTTGCATCTCCGCCTCACTTGGGATCTACTTCAGTTTACGGCATGCCGCTAATGCCGGCATGGTGGGTCGTGTGCGCGCGCCCAGACCGTTATTAACGGCTCCATACTTTACGATGCCATTACCATTAATAGCGGTCTGGTAGGTCAGAATATCCCATAGTGGTAATCGATGCCTGTATTCCTTTACCGGTATCATTTATCCCTTAGCACCAACCTCGGAATGACCCCCAATGTGTCCCATAATTCACTGGTCCAACTATATCTACCCCCACCCACAATGCCAAATCTACCCCCTCCCACCCACTTCAGCCCACCTCTCTACCCCTATCCACCCTACCCCCATCTCTACCCCATCCACAGGCATTACCCCATCTTTCTATTCCCACCCACCCTATTCTCCTTTCTCTAGTGCCACCCATCCTTCCCCCTCTTGCTCTACTCATCCTTACCCCTCCCTCTTTACACCCACTACACACTCAAGCCATCTCTTTAAATCCACCTACCCTAAATTGCCCTTCCCCTCTATTCCCTCACTCACCCACTTTTACGCCTCTCTCTATGCCCTTTGTCTCACACTCTTGCTATATTTCTTACCCTCCCACTCACACTTTTTCTCGCTCATCATCGAAAACATCCTCTGTCTAAGGCTTCCTCCCTTTCTCTATTCCCCGTTGAATTTTATTGCAAACCTTCACCCCTTATTGCAATCTTCTTTCAAACCTTGAACTCTCCTCCTTGCACCCTGGTGCCTATAAATGCAAATGCAAACAACGGCAGTAAACGCCAAAACTATTGTCATTGCCAATGATTGTTCAGTGTGTGGAGTGCTGGAGTGCCCAGCTGTGAAGGGAAAACAGAGGTAATGGTACTAAGCTGTTCAGGGGTATTTGGTCAGGCTATTGAATGGAAAATGGCAGACAGTGGCAGCAGTAAAGGTTTTGAGAATGCTTTGGTGGGTGAAGTACATGCTGTAGTTGTGGACAGAGAAATTACATCAAAATGAAGTTTTCTTTCAAATGTAGTACAAACATAAAAATTAAAGCACTTATAAACTGAAATACGTGCCCTTTATCCTCGTTATCATCATAAGGAAGACGCATTGTAGGTAGTGAAAAAAGCGAGTCCTGTTTCTTGCACTCATTGCAAGAAGGAGCGAAAAGAGGTCATAAAGATTTGACTAATGCATCCATTCGGCGAACATGGGTTGCATACATACGTTTTTGCCACAAACAAGTCATATTTTCATTCCCCCGAGGCTGATAAAAAAATAGTACAGTTAGCAAATGGCGTTTTTAATTAGGCTACAGTGTATTTACATTTGAAATCATCATTCACAAATATGATGTGTTTTTAAGGAACTGTATCCAGCAGATATAACCTCAGGTACACGTGCCACATCTGGCAAATGAAAAAGCATCATGTACCAGGACCAGGTCCACATCCAGAAGCGGCCATTGGCCACAGCCGCAGCACCAGACTCCGAACTAACAACAGCGGAAACAAGCAGAGCCAGCCACTAGCAGAGGCAGCATTTAGTGCCAGGTGGAGGAAGATAATAGGGAGGCTGGGGTGCACTGGGCACCAATGGGAAGCCAGGGAGGTGCGGCTGCCCCCTGACCCCCCGCCCGTGGCTCTGCCACTCGAACCAGCACCAACAGAATAGCAGAAATGGAGGAAGAGTATGATGAAGGCTAACCACATTAACCATCACGGATGCCACGACTTAGAAATGGTAAGTTACCCTGAGTACATAATGCCTCCACACATGCATTGTTTGCAAGTGTAATATTGCTCTCTCTCTCTGCACAACCATACACAATAAGAGGACCTAGATGTGGAAAAAATGTACACAATGACAATATATGTCCCATTAGTTATGCACAGGACTCTCCTGTCTCATAGCATAGAAAATGTTCCTGCTGCAGCATACTTGTGTGTGCAGAAGTGTGGTCCTCCTGTGTGCATATTTGTGTGTTGCCGTCTGTGCCTTTGCTTCCTGTGTGTCTTATGTGTGTCTAGGGCACAACGTATGAGCATATGTACCCACCTTGTTTTGGTCCCCTCAGCGCTGTGTCCTATGAGGGCATCAGATAAACACAGTTTTCTGAGCACTCAAACCCTATGACGACGACTCTTTCTGTATTCCTCAGATCCTGTTGTCCTGTTTGCAAGTACGTGTGTTTGGAAAAAACGAATAATTGTTTAGTGTGATAATGTGAAAACCTAGTAGTGTGTGCACAATTTGGAAACTGTAGAAACTGGTGATGTGTAATTCCTGGGGCATTCTAAAACATGTAACCTATGTGCATTAGTCGGACATCATGGACACTGTTTACTTGTTCCACTGTGGCGTTGTTGTAACTGGTTGAAAATGTACACATCCTGGAGAATTTAGGAAAATGAAAATATCTGTTGACTTTGACATTGTTCGAAATTAAATGTTTTTACTGCGTGGATGGTGGAAATTGGCAATCGTGTGCTTACTATAATAGTGTTACTAAATTGGTGATTTATTTTAGTGCTTCAAGCAGGATTCCTTCAGATTATAAACGCTCTGACAATTGGTGCCACACTTATTACCCACTCACTGTACTCACGTTATTGATCGCAGCAGAATGAAGGGCAGAGTGAGCCTGATTAGAGCATTAAACACATAATGCACCACATTGGGCCTAATTTACAAATAGTTTTGCGTAGCCAAATACATTTTGCACCTGCAAAGTGCACCCCCTGGCCGCGCAAAACGATATCCACTGATTTACAAATTTGACTTTGTGCAGGCCCATAAATGCACAATGTTCACGTGCATTGCACGAGGCAAGAAGAAATGGCTAGTGCAAAGAACAAGAAGGGGGCCGAATATGCAAATATCCTCATTAAAGTAGGGAAATGAGGGATAACATGGACGTGGAGAGGGAGGCACTGTGCTAATATACAAACACGCCCCATGAAGTGCAAACATACAGATTAAATTGTGCATCCATGCAAACTGTGCAGGACTCAGATTTTACCTCCACCCCTGCCAACCACAAAGTAGGACTGCGCCATGCAATCCTGAATTAAAAAAATACCATACAATCCTAGAGAAACTTTGCAAATGCCTGTTCCTGCATTGCTTGCGAACATACTACTTTATGGAAGAAGGAGGAGGCAAAGGAGAAGGAGGGCCGGAATATTCCATACAAGCACAACGATATTCGGTATGCCAGATGAGGAAGTGTATGGCACATACCGCTTCCCCCCACATGTCATCCTTGATTAGGTCAGGCAGTGGGAGAATGACCTGGAGTCCCTAACTATGTGCTCACAACCAATACCACTCCTGGTGAGAGTGCTTTCTGCCCTTCACTTCCTAGGCACTAGCACATTCCAATGAACCACAGTCATTGTCAGGAGCATTTCTCAGGCCACACAGGCCATCACGCAGACTCCAACAGGTCCTATGCTGCATCAGAGCACATGTAGCAAATCAAGACAGTTAAGGCTAATTTCTTTAATACCGAAATTGAGCATGCCGATAACAACACAAGCAAACTCTTCAACATTTTGAAAAGCATAGAAAAACCTGTATCTCTTACTCCCCCATTCACCCCATCCAAGGAGGACTGCAACATGGTGCTTAGTGCACTCCAAGCCAAAACAGAAAAGGCGAGGCAAAACATTATTAAGGCCAGATCCGCCCATAACCAGGAGATCCGCCCCACTGAAGGGAATGCACCGGTCAGGGAACAACTCTTTAAATTTGACCCCATCTCAGAAGCAGATATGCTAGAGGTATTGAACAACATGAAACCTACGACCTGTGCAGAAAATGTCCTGCCCCCCAGCATTATTCTTCAACACAAGGATTTATTTGCTCCCATCCTCCGGAGAATAGTGAACGCGTCTTTTCAGGAGGGTATGGTGCCTAAAGATCTGAAGAGAGTTACCATCACTCCTCTCGTCAAAAAAGCGGGACTAGATCCCAAGGATCCCGCAAATCTTCGCCCCATTACCAATTCGAATTTTGTTCTCAAACTGTTGGACAAGGTAGCCACACAACAGCTCCAACACTACGTTGAAGAACAGGAGATTCTGCACCAACAACAATCCGGCTTTAGAGCATCTCACAGCACCGAAACAGCTATGCTTGATTTGCAGAATCAGATGTTGACGATGTTAGACGACAACAAACTGGGGATGCTGATGCTTTTAGACCTCAGTGCAGCATTCGATCTAGTGGATCACAGTCTTCTTATCAAGGCGCTTAGGGAGAGCGTTGGCTGCTCGGAGGGAGCTATTGACTGGCTCTTATCCTTTCTTTCTAACCGCCAAGCGAGAGTTCACTGGGGTAATAGTTTCTCCGACTCTTGCGACATCCTATTCGGAGTGCCCCAGGGTGCTAGCCTATCCCCAATGCTCTTTAACATTTACATGCGCACTCTGTGCACCCTTCTGGTGAATGCCGGAGTGTCATTTACTAACTACGCAGATGACACCCAACTCATATTGGAGTTGGGGGGTAGGAACCACGCCACAGATAGTGAAACGCTCACCAAGGTTTATAAGCTAATTGACGACTGGATGCAGGCAAACTGGATGTGCCTGAACGACTCCAAAACAGAATTGATGTTGTTTGGCTCCAGTCGTCGGTTGGAAAAACTGGGAGCAGAGTACAGCTCTTTTCAAATTAAAAATGCCACTATCCAAGTGGTTCCCAAGGTAAAGACCCTAGGCATGATGGTCGATTCAGTTGTCGACTCTCACGCCCAAACCAACTTCCTTCAAAAAAATTCAGCTTATTATCTTAGGCTCATGAAAGCAATCAAACCATTGCTTAATGAAGCAAACAGGACAACGATAGCCAGAGCCATCATTCTCTCACGGCTCGACTATGGGAATGCCCTGTTGTTGGGGGCCGCTTCCAAGGATCTATCCAGTTGTCAGGTGATCCAGAACAACGCGGTCAGAATAGTAAAAAACCTGAAAAGGAAAGACCATGTTACTGAAGAGAGGCTAGCGCTGCACTGGCTCAGGGTAGAGGAGCGCATTAAGTTCAAAGCCCTCTGCTTGGTTCACAAATGCCTGTATGGCTCAGCGCCTCCCTATTTGAAAACACACTTAAGGCCCTACAATCCCACCAAAAACCTTCGCTCGGGTGGAAAATGTCTTCTGCTCGTGCCCAAGTTTAAGCTAAAAACAGGGCTGGGCAGATCCTTTCTTGTGCTGGCTCCCAAACTGTGGAACAGCGTCCCTGAATCACTTAGGTCCGAAGTCAGTCACCCAGTTTTTAGGAAGAGGCTGAAAACATACCTCTTTAGATAGGAACCCGTGGGCACAGGTCCTTAGTTAGAGATTGCGTCGCTCATTAGCTAGCTGTACCGTTTGTCCGTCCCATACGTGTTGTCTGTCTTCGGTCTCGCAGTATCGGTGTTCTATGTACAAGCGCCCTGATGCCTGCGGGCTATCGGCGCTATATAAAAACTAAATACATACATACATACATACATACATGTACACAGCCACATAGACATGCAACGCACTGTGCAGGCAAGGCAAAGAGTGGCTCAAGAATTCTATGCAGTTGCCCAGTTTCCACAGGTGCTTGGGGCAATTGATTGCACACATGTTGCAGTACAGCCTCCATGAACCACAGAACACATATATCGAAACAGAATAAATTGGCATTCACTGATCGTACAGGCCATCTGTGATGCAAAGGGGCACACCATGCATTGAATGCAAACTACCCTGGATTCACCCACAAAAGCTACATATTATGCCATTCCCCCATTTACCAGGCACTGGCATCGGGAACGTTCCGCAAGAAGTGGCTCATTGGTGAGCATCAGCCAGCACACACACCAAAACACACTAATTAGGGGTCACATCCAGTGCAAACCAATATAAAATCATATACCATAACAACATTTTAATATCGTCATTTACAGGGGACAGTGCCTACCCGCTACCACCATTCCTGATGACGCCTATCCGAAATCCCACCATGCTACAATGCAACCAACATAGCCACCAGAGGCATAGTCAAGCGCACATTGGGAGTGCAGAAATCACGATTCCGCTGCCTGGACCATTCAGGTGGAGTACCGTTGTATGTACCAGCTGTGTCATGTAAAAGCATATTGTGTCAAGGGTTTTGACCCATGTTGAATCAATAGACTGGGTAGATGTGGGGATGAGCTGTCGCCGCCCATTATTCTATCCCAGAACAAACTAAATCAATAGACTGGGTGGATGTGGGGATGAGCTATCGCCGCCCACATTCACGCCAGAATAGGAGAACTGCACAGTTGGCACAAGACCACTCCAAAGATACAACCTTTTTGTGGGGGGTTCCACATCACCACTCTACTGTAAGGATGCCATCAAAACAATGTTAAGCAAGGGTCCTATACTATCAAGCAAAAGACCACTCTATTGAAATGCAGTAATTCAAGACAACTCAAAAATGGATGCAGTACCGACAAATTCCCCAAGGTGGCGCTAGCGGTCTAAACTCTGACAGGGAAACTGTATTTAGGAGTTGCAAGATGGAGAGGGACTTCAAAGCCTGTTGGTTAATTGGAAATCTTAGCCACCTGCTGTTCCCAGAGGCCAAGAGGCTGGGAAACCTTAACACCTCAGAGATTCCCACACCAGGAGGCAGGATATCACATGACCCTGTTGATTGATTGAGGAGAGACTTCCAGGCAGCCTGCTGGAGCCCACACAAAAGGCTCTTGGTGTTGAATGGGGTATGTTAATTTTGAGTGTTTCCTGTCAACAGCCCTCTGCCAGCAAGGAGAGACATGTGATCACTGACCCACCCAGACTTCTGGAGGCGGACCCAAACACTTTGGGGAGTTGAATTGCAACAAATATATATTTTATAGCAATAGTGATAACTTATTGTAACCAAATGATAGGAATGTACAACTTTGAGAGTCTTAGTTTGAAAAATGCCCTCACGATTTGAGTCCAAACTCCAATTTGTACCATGTTCTGGGGCAAAACCCCGCTAATTATGATTATTGTAGACAATGTGTTTAAGCTAGAGACATGGAACGTTACTGGGATATATGCGGAAGGGAAATGTACCTTTGTATAATTTTTGATGAAAAACCAATGTTGCAAAACCCACTAAAATCGAAAAGAAGTTGCCATTTTTGAATGCAAGCTCCTAGAAACGCCAGAGTCGGGACAGGGACTATCTTTAGTAATATATGATGTGTGTATGTGATGTCAAAAAACTGTGTACCTGGAAATATGTATTTGGATCAGGAATAGATTTGTGTGCACATTGACCAGGGGAGTGTCATTTCTGCAGGTCATAAAAATGACATCACTCTGACACACTATCCCTTCCCAAATCAGGGACCAAAGAATCTATTGACCTATCAAATCAAGAGAGGGGCAGGCTTAGGGATGCTAGCCTCTCCACCCACTTTTTAAAACACATAAAAAGAGATTGCTGGGACAGGTAGACATTCAGTTCCATTTTCTGCGGGACGCTCTGCCGGGAGACTCCAGACTTCACATCCATCAATCTTCAGAGACCAGAAATTTACTTCAGAACTTAAAGCAAGGGCCTAAACCCACAAACTGAGAACTCTTCTCAGCAGGCCTCAGCATCCTTAAAATCATCTGCAAACTATTCCACAGCTGGGCGAGCTGTCTGAATTCTGTGCCAAGAACTTTTGCCAGTACCCAGAAAGCAGTGTTACATCCAGAATCCACTTGATCCGGACCGGAAGCAGACCAGAGAACCAGAGAGACCCAGACCCAGACCGCTGTGAGCACAACCGGTGTCTGATTGACCCACCGAGCAGAGAGAACCGAAGTCCAGTCCAGTTGACCAGATCCATGACGAGGCCCATTCATTTCAAAATTAGGAGTGAGTATCCGCCAGAACTGTGCAGAACCCAATCTCTTAGTTAAAATAATCTAATTCAAGCTATTTTAACCTAATTAGAACAGCCTCCTAGAAATCGTGTCATCTGTCATTTTAAAGCTGCACAAGTGTCACCTGTCAAATTCTGCAGCTGCAAGCTGTCACCTGTCATTTTGAGTTTTACTTTAAATCCGAAAATCTACCTTTATTAAATCATCCGTATCTCCGGAACCGTTTGTGCTAGGAACGAGATTTAACTTTCATCTGAAAGCTTAGAATCTAGGCTTACCAATGAACCTACTCCCTATACCCTTTTCCGTAATCGCAAGACACGCACTCGCGAAATTTACTGCGATTTGCGATTCGGCCCGATTTCTTCATCTGTAGAAATCAGCAGCTTTTTGCATCTCTTTGCTAAAATTCGTTTGCAATCCGCTAATCATTCATAGAGTATTGTTAAAGTGAGCCTGAACTAATATAAAGTAGCCATCACCTACCCTGAACCTCTAGAGGGAATTAAAAGCAATTTTAGCACCTTTTCACTTCCTTGCAAACCACATTAAAGTAATTCGCCTGTGTTTAAAACTCATCCCTGTTTTCTCTAAGCTTGCTGGGGGAACTGGAACTGTGTATTGCATTATAAAGTGTGATTTGTTGGGATTCTTGAAGACTGTGTGCTCTCCTTCCATTTCTTGTATTGCATAGGGGGGGGAGTGAATTGTCAAAAGAAAAAGTGATCATATTACCTTTTGCTAAAATCATAACAAGTTATTTCTGTACTGCATTTTATTCCACCTTGCGTTTCCTTGAACCATATAAAGCATTCTTTCCCACCTTATTCTTCTGTTCCTATTCATAAGTTACCTCTTGCTGACTACTGTTCATATTCACAAGTGTAATATCCATTATCAATTTATTTATAGAAGTGTGATATATATATATTGTTTAAATTTTCAAATAAACCTTTTAATTTGCAAAACAAACCTACTTCTTGGCTCAGTGGGGTCAGCGGGATTCTAAGAGGGGGGTGTTATACAAGGGTTGTCATCCAGAGTACTGAACTGGATATAAAAATACATCAATACGGGTTTTCCTCAGCATCCCAGACTAGGCAATTAACTTAGCTGTAGTGTTGATTGAATATCGCTTACAAAAGTGGGGGCTCAGAGCCGGGATATTCTGGGTTAGATTTACCACTTGTGCTGATTAATACAGTGTGCCAACTGACCAGATACACATATCCGGTTAGATCACCACGCTGTTTTACACTGTGAAAGCATCCCTCAAAGGAACGCTCTAAGGAAACGGTCTGTTTTGCAAAATAAAATACAAACTTCTGTAAGTCAGGAAGGAACTCAAATTCCAGAATGACGACCTTGGTAGATATGAAAATAGCCAGAGAGCACTTCTTACATAAGCTATTTGTGAGAGGTGAGTGGACTCATCAGGACCAAACGGTCTGGTTGCAGGCAATCGTGCAACAGGTCACTGAAACAGGGTCAGATACATGCAGAGATCAGGGTCCATTACATGTGGCCCTGAGTGAATTATATATGGCTTCTAAGGCCAAAGATGAACACAATAAGATTGCCAGGATTGCGGCATATTTGTATCTATATATGGGAGCCATGGAGAACAAATGTGCGGAAGGCCAAGATATGGCAAATAGGCAACAGATGGCGTTAGAAAAGGCCCAATCTGACCTGGTCTCTTCTGAGCAGAGGCTGCAGAGGAGCCAGGAGTCAGAAAATGATAGTAGGCAGTATATCATTAAAATAAAAGAGGACATGGATATACTGCAACATGAAAAGACAGACCAGGATACCAGAATTCTGGCTTTGCAGAAGGAGCACCAAGACCGTTTGGACTCCTTACTGCAGAGCCAGAAAAAGCTGGAGCAACAGATCAATTTCAACAGGGCATGCACAGAGCAGGTAGCCACCCTGCAAATCCAAATAGACAGAGAGAAAGAGGAAAGCAATAAATTGATTTTGAAAGACCTGGATACCCAGGCAGAGTTTGATGAAGAACACCAGAAAGCTGGTGCCTTTCAAAGGCAGAGGGACGACCTGGCGTCACAAATGCAGGCTCTTGGTCAGGAAAGGGATACCTTAGGCCAGGAAGTCTGTCATTTAAAAAGAAAAATTGAAGAAAATCACTTGGCCCTCCGGGGGCTGGGTGACCTCCAAAAAGAGCATCAGGGCTTGCTAGATCACACCAGGAGGGTGGAGGAGGCTCTGGCAAGAAAGGAGCAGGCCAGTAGGGATGGGACTCAGGAGGTAACCCTCCTGCAGCAGAGACTGGCCCAGTACTCCAGGACCAATCAGGAGGCACAGAGAGAGAATGACGCTCTCTGCCAGCACAATGATAGGCTCCAGCAACAGGTAGCGATGCAGGAGAGACTGATAGAGTCTAGTAAGGCCTTAACTGAGGAACTGAAAGCGCAGGCTCTTGCTTTGCAACAGGAAGCAGGGGCGGATAGAGATGAGGTTCGCTGGGAAAGAGAAACTCCTGAGCATAACCTCATGGAGCCCTAGTACCAGAGGCCTTCATCTCTCCCAGTCCCTGGACTCTGCCACCCCCATGTCCCCTCGCACACATGAGCCCAGGGCCACGGGGATGGCAGATTACTATCCAGCTAGAAGTATGGGGCTCATAGGCCAGTACCTCCCAGGAATGGATGGGCGGGCATCCGGGTATGGGCACCCAAGCACAGTGCAATTTAGTGGGGAACCCCAGGAGAGGAGGCCCATTAAGGGCATCCTGAAAACCTCTGCCCAGTTAGGTCAGTGGGGGGGTTCCCATCAAATCCTGGCAGCAAGGAGGGATCTGAAGACTCCTCTGAGCATTACAGGACACAGGAGACCAGGTCCCCACATTCTGCCAGCCATTCCCAGGCTCGCAGAATCCGGGAAAACCTGGAAGATCAGACGGGCACCTCTGGGAGCAGTGCTTCTGAGTCAGAGGATGAATGGACCAGGGTTACCCGAACCAAAAAGGCCAATAAGGCAAAAAGGGCCTTGCATAAGGACCCATTGAAACAAATAAAGGCAATTCGGAGTGTCATCACGCCTTATCATAAGAACGCCAAGTATTCTGTTTGGGAACACTTGGAGCTCTATGAACAAATGATGGAGACTTTCCATTTGAAGGACAGTAGTAGCTGCATCCAGTACGTCAAATGGACCTTCTCACCAGAATACTCCAGTTTCTTTGCAGGGCTGGAGGATCAAAACCATTCAAGGTGGTCCACATACAGGGCGGCTATCTTGAAACATTTTTCTGTGCACAGAAATCCTCAAGAGGCTCGCAAGGCAGCCTACAATTTGCAACGTGGGGAGGATCAGGCCCCACAAGAGTTTGTGCAAGAATTAAAGCGTGCTTTTGCGCAGACCACCAGAAGGGTGCGCACGGATAGCAGACAATTTATCAATATGTTTTTCCATGCCTTACCCAAATACATAATGACCCAGCTTGTGAGAGATTTTCATGAGAAAAGATCTTTAGACTGGGTCATTGAACAGGCTACCCGGATCTATGAGGTGCAGAAGCCCATCGAAAATAAAAATAATGCGCCGAAAAACCCCAAAACCAACAGCAGCCCTGCTGCTGCCAAGGTGGCAGAGGTAAAGGTTGCCCCCGTTTTAGATTTGGAGATGGGGGGCCTAAAAACCTGCCTGCACCAAATAATTCACAGCCCAGAAGGCCCTCGGGCCAGTCACAGACAGGGAGTCGAGGAGGTAGTCCCACAAATGGGGTCCCCCGCTCTCCTGACTATGTAAGTCCCCGCTACAAGGGAAACCGACCAATCCTGGGTTATGTGTGGGCTCCTCCAGCCCAAGGGGGGGGATCCAGCCAAGCACCTGACCCGGGGAACTTCCCTCCTAACTTCCCCCAGGAGGGCAGAAATTCACCAAATCCTGGGCAGAACTTTTTGCCCAGGTATCCACAAAATTTCCAGCCCCAAAATCATCCATCCTTCTTTCCCCAATTCCCTGAGCCCAGACAACCTAATCCGGGAGAGGGGAGGAAAGGGTGGAGGGGTACCCAAATCTTCCCAATCCGGGGTATTACCAGAGAAGGGATAGCTACCCTTCCCGGGATCAGCCCAGGGGAGAAAATAGAGCCCCGTATCAGCCTAAGCGGGTTTCACAACTTGAGCGCCAGGTCCAAAATATGGCACGAGATCTGGGTCACATACTGAGGGCTCAACAGAACCCTCAGATGAGCATGCCACCGCAGAATGCCCCAAACTCTGGACCTGGTGCTCCAGAACAATGACGGGGGCAGCACCCCGATAACCCACCGGTTCCCAGGGAGGAGGCACAAGGGGAAGGGGGGTGTAAAGCCTTGGAGGACGCTTCCTTTCCAACTTGTAAACAGCCCCTGGAAAACCAGGAACCGGAAACAAAATCTCCTGCCCCTGAAAGCCTGCCTCCCAAGGAGCAGAGGGGGGTGTAGGGGAGGAGTGGTCCAAGGGACCCCCCTGGCCTGCATCTCCACCCCAGGTGAGGGCCATGGCTCATCGGGCGTCCCCTCCTTACCACCAGGGCCCAGGTGGTGGATGGCTCACCTGCTGAAGACATTGCCCGCACGTATTAAATTTAGCTAGGCCTCAGAAACCATTTTGTCTACTAAAGATGGTGTGAGCTCAGCGCACTGTAGCGCGGCCCCCACCGTCGGAAAGTTTCAGTTCTCCCTGTCTCCGCAGCACCATGGCAGATCCGCTGCGAGCCCGTTCCCACGAACAAGACGGACATGATCTAGCGTAATACACTAACATTGTAACAGTTCACCTTCCGCAGTGTATCACTGCTCCCAGAATGACCCGGTCAGCAAGGCCTGGGCGATGGGAAGATCTGTAGAATGGTCATCTGATGAAAGCAGAAAGGTACCCAAATGTGAATGTCGAAAACCACTTTTTCCTTTCCATACAACCACTTTTACTAAAGAAACCTGCAAAATTGTGTAATTATCGTACATGATACCAGCCGTGAAGGACCCACACCCCTGCAGGGGTGTGCAAATGATAAAAGCATTCCGGGGGATTATTCTTTATATGTATCAGTGAAAGCCGTACACCCCGCGGTCCCGCGCCATAACTGAACTAATGCTGGTGGGGTACACAAGAAAACGAATGTAACCATACAGAGGGCACATGTGAAGAGTGTGCGAGAATGCACTCGTCACGCGTGAATGTCTAAGCCCCTCATGTACCACCACCGTCACGTACAGTTGCGGGTTATTTTCTATGTACTCCACCAACCCTGCTACTACCTCACTTACTGCAAATGTATATGCATATAACTAAATACTGTAGTTGTTAAAACATAGTGTACGAATAAGTTGACCAGACTGAATATAATCGAGACACATTCAGCAAAGTTGAAATGCATGTTTTAAAGTGACTTGAATAAGTATTATAGAGCGTTCAAATGTTTGTGATGTTTTTACCTAAAGTCGGCAACACACGAGGGAGATACCTTTGTGAATATGTGCAAGGCCATTCCCCCTCCCACCCTGCAAAGACTGCCAAACATGAGAGCAGGGGCCCGCGCCGCGCTGCTCCACCTCCCCCAACCAGACTGGAGCCGCTTCAAAGATTTGTAGCCCCCTCTTCAGCACCCAAGGCCACGGGCCGCCACCTGCATTATTTACAGCACAGCAGTAAACCCCTGCCTGAACCCACGCTTCCAAAGGCGCCCCCTCGTAAACCCCACAACCCACCAAATCATCTTAGACTTATGGCCCTGTGCAATCAGGACACCCAACACTGTGGCAACACACAGCGGCACATTTATAACCACATCTAAAAAGACAGGGAGGCATGTACCGTCCGTCCCATGCCCTGAAGCTTAGCCCCTCAACCTATGGCCCCGGTCAACAGGACACTGGTAACCTTGCCCTGACGAATGACCATCAGACCCCTCACAAGGTGCATTCCTCCTGTGTTGCATTAACCTGTAGAATAACCTATTGGAAGATTTACTAAAGAAGATAATATTGCAATGACTGAAAGACTGCGGTGTGCATGGCCTAGGGCAAATAAGTCAGGAAAAGACATTCATCTCTGACACTGGCCGCAATGGCACAACAACACCGCCTGGATGAACTCTGCCAATCTGCCAGGCCCAGCCCAACCCACGAGGCTGACCAGTGACGTTCTCCAGCCACGGCCAACCACATCGCAGCAGCACCTATAGTTAGTCGTCGCCACCCAATCCCATTGAACTTGTGCCCCCTATAGTGTGTAGGTTCTTATGACGTTTTTTGTAAATATATACGCCTGTCTTTGCGATTGTCAGACAGAGCGCTCTCGGAGTTTGCAGAGTTCTTTGCATGCCCTATTCTGATTGATAAACTCCCATTTAAGCTCACCCGCACTCTGTCTTGGCTTTATTCCCAACCTGGGAGAGTCCGTCATTATCTCTCATTGCGGGGAGGATCGTGCTGGTTGGGGACGCTCGCCTTCAGTGGTGACCCCGAAAGCGTGATCATTACTATTATTTTTTCCCGATCTAACATTACCGTCCCCTTTTGGCACGAGAATCTCCGGTTGAAAAGGGATACGTACAGTGAGCCGGCTCCGGGAGGCTGGCCGCCAACGGCGACCGGTACACTAAGAAGTGCGCACTCAAAAGAGAGAGGGTACGGGATCCCAGTTGAAAAATCCCCTTTGAGTACCGTTCGCCGGAGCCGGGGCTGACTGTTGAGCTGACGGCGACACTGCCTGGACCGACCCAGTTTCGGAGACTATCGGTTCAAGACGGGCACGTGAGTACTGAGTGCGAGCGATTGTAAAGGGAGTGGGGGAAGAAGTGTAGGACAGGGAACGAAGAGGGGGTACGCAGATCTACTAAGGATCATCCTAAAATTTCCTTGCTTTCTCTTTGCATATGGCCATTAGGATTAAGAGGTGAATAAGAGATAAAAGTGACGGGAACCTAGCTCCGAAAGGGGGTGGAAGGCGGCGTCGCATAGTGCTATCTTGTCTAGTACTGGGAATATATGAAGAAGTGGAATATAAGATAAAAGTGTCCAGCAAAAGGGGGCACTGAGAATATATTAGTGACCGCTATTACTTCTTTCTTTTCTTTTCTTTAGGGTCAGGGGGGAAAAATAAAAGTGAGATTAGTAAAAAGCTTAGGGAGAAAGTAAGAAAAAGAGAGTCCTACTATAAGAGGGAAGAGCAGACCAATATATATATATGCGCATCCATACATCTGAATAAGAAGGACAGGGACAGCCGGCTAGGGAGGAAAGGGAGGACAGTTTGAATTGTGACTAGAGTGTTACCAGGAGGTGTGTGCGCCTCGTATGTGTCAGACGTCAATCTGATGTTGTAAGTGTGTAAAATGGCTATAAATGAATAGAAATCGAATGGTCATGGTAAGTGTGACCGGATAGAACTTTTTGTAGAGAAGAGTGACAAGGTGAAGAGAGTGTGTACCTATTTGATTTCCGGGTTAAGGTTGTCGAAATAACTGATGGTTTGCTCTTGTATGTGCCCCCCAAAGAAAAAGGGAATAGATACTGTGTACAGCCAGTTTTGTATTGCGCAAGTAGAGGGCAGAGCACAAAGGAGCCCATTATTGAATGTGAAGTAAAAGACGAAACCCATAGTGGTAAGAGGTTTACATTGTAATTGTGAACACACAGAGAGAAACAAGTACTAGGAAAATACACAAGATGGGGGCCGAAACACCCTTATCACATATTTGTAAAAACCTACCAGGCTATGCGGAGCGAATTAAGAAATATCATGACCAATGGATAACCGAGTTGAAGGGAGAGGGGTTACCCCAGATATGGCCCGAGGGAGGGTCATTTGATAAAAGTGTTCTGGATATGGTGGCCACATGCATTTGTTTGAGGTACAAGGGGAAGCAGTTGCAAAATAGGAGAGAAGTATTAGATCTCTGGAGGTTATTTGAAGAGATACCACCACCTAAAACACCAGTATTAAATCCTGATCTCCCGTCCACCACAGACAACCCACTGATGATACAGAAAGATGTTAAAGAATTGTCAAGTGTAGCGCCACCAGTGGAGGTAATAAGTTTGTACCCGATATTAAACAAGCCTGTGCCCGCAGAAGGATACAGTGACCCCACATATGTGCCTCCCCCGACAACTACTACACCCCGCCGGCCCACGGCACCCCCGCCATATGAAAGTACAGGGGAGCGAGCCCAGGCAAGTACACAAAGGGTGGACATAGAGAAACTCACAGATGATTTACAATCAAGACTCTCAATAGCAAAAGATGAGCTCTCGAGGATAAAAGACATGTGTGAACAAACAGCACTTAATGCGGCTAGATCAGGGCGCACGTCTAGAGCGCCAGGTGAGAATAGAAAACCTGAAGAGGGGTGGAAAAAAGGTGAGATACTGTTCAGAATTGAAGAAGACCTGACACGAATAATCGAAATAGGGACACGAGAGGGAGATATTGACACGGAAGAAAGGCCTATGGGGGACAGAGAGGAATTACTATGTGATATAAGGGACGATTTAGAAGAAAGCGACAGGTTGAGCATGGCAATGGGAGGGGGAAGCGAAGGGGGGGATGGTACATGTTCAATGAGAACCCTGGATGATGAGTGGACGGGGCGATTAAGGAACAGGGTGGGGAAAATGGCATCACTGGGAACCTCAGCAGCCAAAACGGGTGTAGAGGCAACGACAAAAGGAAGGCTACAGCTCCCATTGATACATAGGGGAGGAGGGAGGCCGAATTATATCCCCTGGGCTCAGATGGATAAAGCCAATTTATTAAAACTATTGCCCCCGCTGTCGGGAGTGGCAAGTAAGTGGATATACGCCTTTGAGAAGCACACTGCTGGGGTACCCCTAGCAATAGGCGATGTGAAGAGCTTGCTTGTATCAGCAGTGGGGGATCAGGCTGAGAGAGTATGGGTTAAGGCTGGTGTCCCGGGAGTAACATTAGACTGCGACCGCCATGATGGGGCCTCCTTTAACACAGTGCGTGCCAGGGTGTGGGATGCCTTGCGAGAAACGTTTCCAGACACGCCAGACTTACAGTCAGTAATGCAGTGTACAATGAATGACGGGGAGGAGGCTATGGATTACATTTTTCGGGTCCAAGAGATGTGGAGAGCAGAAACGGGCACGCCCTGGTATCAATCGACATCTTTATTCTATTTCATTATAAAAAGAGGGCTCCCCATAGAAGTGCAAAAGGCGCTCCATAAGATAGCAGGTATTGAAGCAAAGGGATGGCCTGAAATTCAGAGCATAATAGTACACCATTGTAAGCGAATAAAGGAAAGGGAGAGGGAGGTGGCGCAGAAAAGATTGGCAGACGAAGCGAAATTAGTACAGACAAAGTTGGTGAAGGTTGCAGCAGCAGTAGCCGCGCTCCCACACAGCAGGGAGGGAGATGAGGAGGAGGAGGGGCCGATAGCAATACAAGGAAGGGTGGCAACTAATTGGGTTGGAGCAGGACAGCGGCAGTGGAATGAGCAGGAGCAAGGCAGAGGTCCACAGTGGCAAGAGTGGACCCCTCGAGGGGGACGAGGTGGGTACAGGGGCCGAAGAGGAGGTGGACCGGGATACGGAGGAATGGGAGGAAATGGATGGCAGGGCCCTAGAGGTGCACAAGGGAGTTGCTGGAACTGCGGAAGGTGGGGGCATTACTCTAGGGAGTGCAGAGCTAGACCCAACAATGGGTTCCAAGAGGTAGAACAGTATGGCCATCCCCACCCGGGGAGCCCATATGGTCTTCCAATGGGACAACAACAACTGAGAAACCCAGGCCAAGGTAATGCTGAGCAGCAACAGGGGCACCAGTATAGAACACAGAACCACCCACAAAACAATGACAATATGCAGTATACGCCAGGCAACCCTTTCGCGACAACAGCAAACGGGGCCCCCGCACCAGCACCTTACAACGGCATGTCAGTGGTTTCAGGAAGTGTTTTTAATCAGGGGGGGGCGATGAGACACCCCGCATAGGACAGCCCACAGAGAACACTTGCGTGTCCAGTTCTATCTACAACCTACAATGCAGCAGAGGAACCATTGGTAGGGGCGCAGATAGGAGACAAGCAGTTCATATTCATGGTTGATTCGGGAGCGGAGAAATCATGTATCCGAGAGGGCCGGTTCCCGTTATCTAACAGGAAGTTAGAGATGCAGGGGTTCTCTGGGGCTGTAATTGAAGTTCCTTACACAGAAGCTTTGGATGTAACAGTGGGGGGTAAAACTGTAAAGACACCCCTACTGTATTATGAACACTCACCAATAAATTTATTAGGGAGGGATCTCCTGAGTAAACTTAACATGACCATATCATTTACCGAGAGAGGAATAGTGTGTTCTACACCCGGGATATGCCCCTTGCGTGCGATGTTGGTAGTGCAAGCCTACACAACCACACAGGAAGTACGAGGGCTGCCGGAAAATGAGGAAATGTTTATTGAAGGGCTAAAGACTTTGGCCCTCATAATTCCAGAGCTAAGAAGAATGGACTGGAGGATTCCAGCGGAGTTCCTCTTCCGCCCCATAGTGTGTCCCGACACAGCACCAGGGTCAGTGGTGGCATTAGACTTGCACGCTGTACAGGTGTCAGCGAAAAGGATCGTTGCGATTGGAATGGATAGGGAAGGATGTGAGTGGTGTACAGTGCTGTGTACAAATGCCAACATCGCCCTACGAGAATTAACAGATGAGGATCTCTTTTCAGACACAGAAGGGGATGGTGAGATAGTAATGGAAATAGCGATGCCCTGTGACATTTTGATTCAAGCCCGGGAAACCCCCGTCCAGTTGATGGCAGTGGTAGGAGCACCGCCGTCATTTTTTGATGACTACATGAGGCTCGTACCAAATAATTTGTGGACAACAGGCCCCCATGATGTAGGGTTTTTGCATGGAGTACAACCTGTGGTAATAAAGTTAAAGCAAGGAGCAATTTTACCCAGAGTGAAACAGTATCCATTGTCCCGTGAGGCTGAAGAAGGGATAAAAGAGACCATAAGTGCACTACTAGCACAAGGGATAATAGTGCCTTCAACCTCCCCATGTAACACATGTATTTATCCAATCAAAAAAGCAAAAGGAGGGTCTTGGAGGATGATACAGGACTTACGCCCCCTAAATGATGTAATTCAGAAGGAGTTCCCTCTGGTCCCGAACCTTGCATCAATATTATGCAGCATCCCGAAAGTGGCATCACATTTCACAGTAGTAGACTTGAAAAACACATTTTTCTCAATACCCCTGGCTGAAGAGAGTAGATACCTTACAGCATTCACACTAGGGGGTAAAAGATATGAACACTGCAGACTACCACAGGGATACTGTGAGAGCCCGAGCATATTCAACCGCATATTGCATGAAGACTTGGGAAACCTATCAGTTGAGAGTACGATTATTCAGTACGTAGACGATTTATTAGTGTGTGCACAAGACGAAGTTACATGTAGAAAGGATTCAACAACGCTCCTGACTCTACTGGCCAACAAGGGGTACAAGGTAGACAAGGAGAAGTTACAGTACTGCCTGACAGAGGTCCTATATTTAGGACAACTGATATCAAAAGATGGAAAAAGAATAACACCCGACAGGGTAGAAGCGATAAGATCTGTAAAAGAACCCACAACAGTGAAAGACATGCAGAAATTCTTGGGAATGTGCAACTATTGGCGAGCATGGATATTAGACTATGCAGCATACACGAGGCCCCTACTACAAGCACTCAAGGAAGCACAACAGGAAAATAAAAAAATAGAATGGTCAGAAGAAATGAGCGCGTCATTCCAATCATTAAAAGAGTTAATTTCAAGCGCTCCAGTGCTAGCAAACCCTGATTATGGACGCAAATTTTACCTGTTCTCACACTGCAAGGGAACACTCATGACAGCTGTACTGACACAAAAGACGTCCCTAGGACACAAGCCTTTGGCTTACTATAGTGGTACTTTGGATGCCGTGATGCAAGGCCATTTCGCGTGCAAGCAATCACTCGCTGCAGCCGCGTTCGCGATTGAGAAAAGTGCCACAATAGTAATGGGATGCCCTGTAACATTGTTTGTGGAACATTCATTATTTGCAATCCTTGAGAGGTCAAAAAGCACACTGACAACACAGCGGGCAACCGCTTATGAAATAATATTGTCCAGCACCAAC
This sequence comes from Ambystoma mexicanum, assembly GCF_040938575.1. Lineage (NCBI taxonomy): Eukaryota > Metazoa > Chordata > Amphibia > Caudata > Ambystomatidae > Ambystoma > Ambystoma mexicanum. The sequence goes on from NC_090937.1 coordinate 438,349,047, forward strand.
ATCCATGTGGTGAGATGCAAAACAGTAAACCCTGCAACATTCATTACAGAAGCATGCACACTAGAGGACATGCAGGACCACGACTGCGCAACCTACACAGGAGAAAGAGGGGAGGACACAGTGGTGTGTGAGAACGCTCTGAGCGAGGGGGAAGTGTACTTCGTGGATGGGTCTGCATCGATTGATGTGGACACGGGAGAAAAGCATGTTGGTCTGGCGGTGGTGAGATTAGAAGACGGTGAGTATGAAACATTAGTTCAATACCGCCTACCATCACATTACTCCGCACAAGCAGCAGAACTGATTGCGCTCATAGAAGCGCTACATGCAGCAAAGGGTTGCGCACTGACAATATACACAGACTCAGCTTACATGACGACGACAGTACATGGAGGTCTAGCGAGATGGGGGCGGAGGGGATTTCGACGGGCAGACGGAACACCAGTACAGCATGCGGAATTGCTGAAAGAGTTAATTGAGGCCCTACAAAACCCTACTGCAGTGGCAATAGTTAAGTGCCAAGCACATACATCCAACACAGACGTTGTGTCTTTGGGGAACGCGGCAGCGGACGCTGCCGCCAAGGAGGCTTCCTATTTTCAGAAGTATGACACAGGTGAGTTCATGCTGCAGCATAAGACAAACGAAGAGCCCCCAGAAGGGTACAACATGATGCCCATATCACAAATACTAGAATTACAGGAAGGAGCTAGTGATGACGAAAAATTAATGTGGACAAAACGAGGGTGCAGCAAGTCGGGAACAGACTTGCTGTGGCGGCAAAATAACTCAGGAAAAGTGGTAATGCCAATACAGTTACTAGAAATTGCGTTTCAACAACTACACTTCCCTGCACTTAATACCAAACAGCACATTGCAGCTGAAATACAAGAAGACTGGTTCGTGCCCTGTCTCCAGGAGCACGTATCTCGATTGGCAATGGAATGCACAACATGTCAGATCTACAATTCAGGAATGACATTACGCACACTCCGGGGTACAATTCCTAAACCCATTGGCCCATTCAGAGAACTGCATATTGATTACGCAGACATGGGGGAAAGGTGTAATGGCGCACGGTACATGATCGTGGTTGTGTGCCCATTTTCAAGGTGGGTGGAAGCGGGACCATGTGTGCGACCTGATGCCAAAAGCGCCGCCAAGTTCCTAGTGAGGTAAGTGTTCCCGCGCTGGGAGATTTGTGACGTGATTCGCTCAGACAACGGCACTCATTTTGTGAATGAACTTTTCAAGGAAGTCACTACATTATTGGGAATAAAACATAAATTGTGTTCGATTTATCATCCTCAAAGTAATGGCGTAGTGGAAAAGATGAACGGACTGTTAAAGGGCAGGTTATCAAAACTATGCTTTTCATTGAAGAAGAATTGGATCTACTGTCTGCCCCTTGCGCTATTTGAACTGAGAAACCAGCCAATTAAAGATCACCATTTGTCCCCGCACGAAATCGTGACTGGGAGACGAATGCACACAGCACACTCCCCACTGCGCGAACACTTAGATGCACACAGGAGCGCCGCGATATTGGGAGAAGAGTTCACAGACTATTTGAAAAAATTAACAAGGGCAGCGCGCGCAATATCAAAGCAGCTCTCCCCACCCTTCACTAGAGAGGAGGGAAACATAACAGGGTCTGTCACAGAGCCTGAGCAACAGCTACAGCTAATGCCGGGCACACTAATTTATGTCAGGAGTTTTGTGCGTCGATGGAATGCACCACGGTTCCACGGCCCATACGAGGTAGTGTTCTGCACACCCACAGCTGTAAAAGTGAAGGGCTTGAGGTACTGGGTACACTTGACAGATGTGCGAAGAGCTTATAATAATGTGCAAGAGGAGGCAAATGAGGAGGCACAGACAACAGCAACCGATTCAACTGAACAGAATGTCTGAATATTAACTTGTGTTTGTGCGTCAGCAATGAACGTGAATGGGAAAGTGACTGATGAAGTATTGCTACATTCTCTTTTTATATATTACTGGAAAAAAAAAAAAAAGGGGGTTTTTTGGACTTATTTGTGAATAATGAAGTGATCAAATTATGACATGTTTACACCCTTGTCTGTGAATACCCTTCCCTACAACCCTACCCGCTTCCATTACCCGTCAATATATATATTGGCACTAATGGTGCCAACAAAATGTTTACATGCATGCACTTAATGCACTTTTATATCTCAAACAGGAACTACCATGGCATCGAACAGGCAGCCTGCAACGGATAGAATTAGTAGAATGAGAGAATTAATAAACGAGAGATGCAGATATTCGTATGAGTGCGGATTATCATGGTGCATTACAATGTTTTTTATTCTAATGTTTGGTCTAGTTACATATTGGTTTGTAGCGTTCATCTCTATCGAGATGAACGAGGGGGGAGGGATTAACAGCACTGGGATCAACAGCACCACTGGGACCAATGTAACTACAAGTGTCAATATGAGGGAAGGTGATTTTCTGGTATGGGATGGAACTAAACTTGTATGGGGTTATCACACCACACCATCCAATGCTGCCATATCAGAAAAGAAAGAGCCACAGGGTGGAATGCAAAACAACACAGTGTCTCCACCAGTGATGTATAGGTATAATGCTCGCAGTTTAAATGACCGAAATCCATCTGCCATTTCGTGGTTGTATGATACCCCCACCAGTCAACCTGCCCCCATCTTAAAAAACAACCTGCAAGATAAACTCAGGGACGAAAAGGAAAAGATGCTAGCAGCACACGAAAACTTATACGATGAATGGGCCAAGGGGGGCGGGAATGAGAAAGGGGGGTCTAAGAACAACAGACGGAAAAGGGAAACCGGGAGGAGGAAGTATGATGAGTACTATGGGTTAGGATTAGACAAAATGGAAGACCCACGACACCCCCACCAGACAAATAAGTGGTATGCAGATATGAGTGCCACCGCAAAACAAACAACAAATGAGAGCTGTTATGTCTGCTCCCTCATTCCTCATGCTTCAGGTACACCCAAAGTATTGCTACCCAAAGAGTTGCCAATTATAGATGCCCAATGTCTCCTTCATCTCACGTTATGCAGGATTAAGAACACCTTCCAGGCACATGAAGTTACTTTTAAAATGCTGCAGAACGAGAAAACTTGCTACCCAAAAAACGGCAGGGGTGGTATGTCTGGAGGAACCATTTTTTGTAATACATGGGACACTTTTTTCAGACAACAAGTGGAAGGATGAAGAAGTAATGTGTAAAGCTGAAGCACTGAGAGGTGTGGCACCAGAGAAACTGCAGTGGATAGAAGAAACATGCATACCAGTATGGAAGGAACACATTTCAAAACTAACCTGGGTAACCGCCATTGAAAAACCCTTCAAACTGCAGAACGAAATAGACTATGAACTATGTTTCAAAGGAGAGGGGAAAACCACCATGGGAACAAACAAGAGCTGCAACAAGACCCTCACCATCCCAGATCTGAGAAAAGGGACAGCGGCCCTAATGGACACGTACTGGGTATGCGGCAATCAGGCATACCTGCACCTTCCCCCATCATGGAGTGGCAGCTGCTCAATGGCCACTCTACACTCAGCCCTAATGGTAATACCAGAAAGCCACATCGATGGAAGCAAAAGGACACAGGAGCGCATACAACAGAGTGCAGCCCAGCCGACTGCGGAGTCACAACTGTATGTCCTGTCCTCCGGAAACAAGGGAGAGGTGCTGACCCGTAACAGAAGAGCATCAAATTACATATCAAAGGCATCATCAGAACTGTTGGCTCAGATCCCAGACAGATATCGATTATTCAGCTCAGCAGAAACATTCTTTGCCTCACTCATCTCAAGTGTCCAAGCAAGGGCAAACGCAAAGTGGCTCCAGATAACACGTTGGGAACTGATTCAGCTGGCCAATGACACTGAAGAAGGGTTCAACGTAATAAAAGTGGAACTAAGGGCTTTACAGCTGATGACAATGCAAAACAGGTATGTCTTGGACCTGTTGACGGCGATGGATGGAGGTGTTTGCCGAAAAATTGGAAGTGCCTGTTGCACTTTCGTACCTTCCGAAGATGCAGAAAACGGCTCCCTGTCCCATGTGATCGAAGCAGTGCACAACCTAGGAGAAAAAATGAAAATGGAAGGTGGAGCAGAAGACAGTACGTGGTTCGATAACATTTTCTCCTGGGTCCCCTCGTGGCTTGGAACAACTGTGAAATTTTTGATGCCAGCTGTGGTGTTCCTCCTTTTTGCCTTTTGCCTGTGCCAGGTGGGTCTTCGATGTTGCGCTAACGCAGTACCTAATGGTGCAATGATGATGGTGACAATGGGCAACACTCGTGGGACAATACAAAACATGCAGGAAGTGCAGGTACAAACAGGAACAGATAACACACCAAGATATCAGCTGGTGCCTATCTATCACGACAAAGATATCGTAGATAAAGCATGGCACACCACCATTAGAGAGCCCCGTGTACTAGAATGGTACCAGGAGGTGTGGGTAGATTTGGCGGGAGATGGCGGATGTATATACCTAACTTGTACCCCAGATGAATACGCCAGAAGAGGGGAAAGCTTACGGGGGGTATGCAGAGCATGGATGCCCATAAAAGGCACACCTGCATGGGATGAGGCGGTGATGGACGAAGCAGAAGGCTGGAGGAGTTAAAGTATTCGTTACTTAAGTAATGAAAGGGGCGAAATGTAGGGGAGGAGTGGTCCAAGGGACCCCCCTGGCCTGCATCTCCACCCCAGGTGAGGGCCATGGCTCATCGGGCGTCCCCTCCTTACCACCAGGGCCCAGGTGGTGGATGGCTCACCTGCTGAAGACATTGCCCGCACGTATTAAATTTAGCTAGGCCTCAGAAACCATTTTGTCTACTAAAGATGGTGTGAGCTCAGCGCACTGTAGCGCGGCCCCCACCGTCGGAAAGTTTCAGTTCTCCCTGTCTCCGCAGCACCATGGCAGATCCGCTGCGAGCCCGTTCCCACGAACAAGACGGACATGATCTAGCGTAATACACTAACATTGTAACAGTTCACCTTCCGCAGTGTATCACTGCTCCCAGAATGACCCGGTCAGCAAGGCCTGGGCGATGGGAAGATCTGTAGAATGGTCATCTGATGAAAGCAGAAAGGTACCCAAATGTGAATGTCAAAAACCACTTTTTCCTTTCCATACAACCACTTTTACTAAAGAAACCTGCAAAATTGTGTAATTATCCTACATGATACCAGCCGTGAAGGACCCACACCCCTGCAGGGGTGTGCAAATGATAAAAGCATTCCAGGGGATTATTCTTTATATGTATCAGTGAAAGCCGTACACCCCGCGGTCCCGCGCCATAACTGAACTAATGCAGCTAGGGTACACAAGAAAACGAATGTAACCATACAGAGGGCACATGTGAAGAGTGTGCGAGAATGCACTCGTCACGCGTGTATGTCTAAGCCCCTCATGTACCACCACCGTCACGTACAGTGGCGGGTTACTTTCTATGTACTCCACCAACCCTGCTACTACCTCACTTACTGCAAATGTATATGCATATAACTAAATACTGTAGTTGTTAAAACATAGTGTACGAATAAGGTGACCAGACTGAATATAATCGAGACACATTCAGCAAAGTTGAAATGCATGTTTTAAAGTGACTTGAATAAGTATTATAGAGCGTTCAAATGTTTGTGATGTTTTTACCTAAAGTCGGCAACACACGAGGGAGATACCTTTGTGAATATGTGCAAGGCCATTCCCCCTCCCACCCTGCAAAGACTGCCAAACATGAGAGCAGAGGCCCGCGCCGCGCTGCTCCACCTCCCCCAACCAGACTGGAGCCGCTTCAAAGATTTGTAGCCCCCTCTGCAGCACCCAAGGCCACGGGCCGCCACCTGCATTATTTACAGCACAGCAGTAAACCCCTGCCTGAACCCACGCTTCCAAAGGCGCCCCCTCGTAAACCCCACAACCCACCAAATCATCTTAGACTTATGGCCCTGTGCAATCAGGACACCCAACACTGTGGCAACACACAGCGGCACATTTATAACCACATCTAACAAGACAGGGAGGCATGTACCGTCCGTCCCATGCCCTGAAGCTTAGCCCCTCAACCTATGGCCCCGGTCAACAGGACACTGGTAACCTTGCCCTGACGAATGACCATCAGACCCCTCACAAGGTGCATTCCTCCTGTGTTGCATTAACCTGTAGAATAACCTATTGGAAGATTTACTAAAGAAGATAATATTGCAATGACTGAATGACTGCGGTGTGCATGGCCTAGGGCAAATAAGTCAGGAAAAGACATTCACCTCTGACACTGGCCGCGATGGCACAACAACACCGCCCGGATGAACTCTGCCAACCTGCCAGGCCCAGCCCAACCCACGAGGCTGACCAGTGACGTTCTCCAGCCACGGCCAACCACATCGCAGCAGCACCTATAGTTAGTCGTCGCCACCCAATCCCATTGAACTTGTGCCCCCTATAGTGTGTAGGTTCTTATGACGTTTTTTGTAAATATATACGCCTGTCTTTGCGATTGTCAGACAGAGCGCTCTCGGAGTTTGCAGAGTTCTTTGCATGCCCTATTCTGATTGATAAACTCCCATTTAAGCTCACCCGCACTCTGTCTTGGCTTTATTCCCAACCTGGGAGAGTCTGTCATTGTCTCTCATTGCGGGGAGGATCGTGCTGGTTGGGGACGCTCGCCTTCAGGGGGTAGGAGAAACAAAGGACCCAAACAGACCCACTTTGTGGAGGAGGTACAGGTCTTCCAATTTGAGGGAGAGGGATCCTCAGAAGATCCTGGGAAAAGGATCTTCTCCTTCAGGGATGGTGGAACTCCTCCCAAGGAAAAATGGGTCCCAAGGGATGCCGATTCAGACTGGGGAGATGTGGAGACTGAGCTACCGCCGCCCACCATCTCATCCCAGAACCAACAATACCAAAATCCCATGAGTCAAACCCATCCTGATGGCTGCCTCCAAAAAGGGGGGGGGGCGGCCCAGAACCGGAACCAGGGGAACACACAATGGCTCTGATCTTCAGTTGCCAACTTTTTCTTTCAGATTCCCAAGGCTCTCCACAGCATTCTGCCCAAAACTCTTCTCTTGAAATGTCCAAAACCAGAAAATTGGCCCACCAGTGGTCCAAAAATGTGCATTATCTGTGCCCCCTCGAGGAGAAGGAGGGAAGATATTATGCCCCGGTACAAGTACAGGGGCAATGTACAATTTCAGCGCTGGTGGACACTGGACCTCAAGCTACCCTTCTGTCCAAAAGGGCCTTTGATGAACTAAATGCAGGAAGTGGGGAGAATTACCGTATTCCTCTCACCTCTCTTCCGGGACAACTGCAGAACTTTGACGGGAAGGAAATTCCTGTCGAGGGGACTGCAGATTTGGACATCAAAATTGGGCGACACAAGGTGAAACACCCGGTCATAGTAGTGACTCCAGAGGGCACCCCTTGTTTACTAGGGAATGACCTCCTGAGAAGGTTGTCACCCCTAATAGATTGCGTAAACAAGGTCCTTTGGACCCAGACTAGCCGACCAATAAAATTAAAACAGAGTGTCAACCATGTTAGTTTAAACGGCACCTGCCACATGGTTGAACAAAAATCTGACCAAGTAGAATTTCACTTCCAGAACAACCAAATTCCAGACATGACAGTAATAGCAGTAGGACAATAGACTGGTGGTGGGGGGTCCTCTCTATTTCTGAAAATCAACCTTCCTTCCAGTTTAAGGTGGTATTCCACACTGGAAGGAAACACTCTGAAATTCTTTACTAATCCACAATCAGAAACTCCCACTCCTATAGTCCAGAGAGATGTGAAATCAGCTCAGAGCCTGGCTGATATTCAGCAAATTGGAGAGCAGTTGTTCATCCCTGTTCAGTTAAATGATGGGAAGGACTCTGTTCTCACTCGAGTGTGTGTGAACAACGGTAAGAGCTTCATCAGCGAAACCATGTTCCGCCAACTCCCAAAAGATCCAGCCATTCCCACATTCAAACTGCTAGACAAATGGGAAATGGTCCTGGAAGCACCTAATTCCAAACATCTCCTGCCAAGCAGGTGTATGCTCAAAATCTCTATTGGCAACAAGAGCATAGTCCATAATTGTTGGGTCGTGCGAGACGTCACTGCCGCCTTTTACTTAGGCAGTGACATTCTCAATCGCTTTGCCATTAGTTTGGACCTAATAAACTTCAAAGCTTGGTCCCGATTAGCGGATAATCCCATGGGCTTTGATGATCCAGAAAAAGCATTTCGTCAGCTCAATTGCTACCTTATGCAGTTGAAATTCAGATCAAAGAGGAAGTCACCATCCCAGAAAGGACGCAACAATTCTCCCTGGAAGTGAAAGTTAAAAGAGGACAAAAATTGAAAAACCCTGATGCTTATATACATCTAAATGCTTCTCTCCAACAGCAAGGGTTAGGGGTAAACCCAACACCATTAGTCAACATAGAACATGACACCATTCCAATAGAGGTGGATAACAGTGACTTAAAGAGTATTACTCTAGCCGCAGGCACCATTATTGGAATGGCGGTTGATGACCGACATTTCTCCATTGATTTAGGAAATGAACTGTTAGGCCCGATCCCCAAGGACTGTTTTCACAGTGACAGTGAGGACAATATAACACCAGACAGGATTTTCACCCGGCATGGGGGCAACTTCCTGGTGTATACTTCTTGCCCTTATGGTAAGGAAGATGTGACTTGTGACTTCAGGAGGGATGAGGTGATTTTTCAGGTCCATGAGGGCTGCCTTTCGCACCTAAAGCCTCCAGTCCAAATCAGCACTCTGACCAGGGACTTCTCCACCCAACTGGAGGAGGCCGCTGAGATAGCCAAACCAGAAGTCTTTCCAGGCTTCAGGCAGATGGTGGAAGAGAGAGTCAACCTAGCTGATGCCTGTGTGACTCTGGAACAGAAGCAAAAGTTGAAACAAGTTTTCTTGGATTTCCAAGATCTCTTTGCAGGAGACTCATATGACTGTGGTCGCACCGACATCCACACAACAACAATTCCCACGGACCCTGGAATGACTCCAGTTTTTGTGAAGCAATATCGTTTGCCTCTCGCATCCATGGAGTCCCTTACTGAAATAATAAAGAACCTTGAGTCCCAGGGAATAATCCGTCCAGTACACAGCACCTTCAATAATCTGGTGCTGGGAATATTGAAGCCAAGCAGCCAGTGGAGACTCTGCGCCGACCTTAGGGAGCTCAACAAACGGGTCCAAACTTCCCGATGGCCTCTGCCCTACATTGAACAAGGGCTGGCCCAGATTCAAGGGTCACAAGTATTCACTGCAATAGACCTGACCAATGGATACTGGACCGTGCCTGTCAGTAGGGAGGACCAATACAAACTGGCTTTTACCTTTGGGGGCCAGCAGTACACCTGGACCCGGACTCCCTTCGGATACCTCAACTCCGGCAATGAATTCAACATTTTCTTACATAAGGTCATGCCCGACCTGGGTGCGAGGGGTAACCCGGCTTATGTAGATGATGTCCTCATCAAAAGTTCATCTGTGGAGGAACACATAGCGGAGATCCGTTATGTTCTGATGCAGTTGAGGGCCGCCGGAGCAAAACTTTCCTTTCAGAAAGCACAGTGGTGTAGAACCCGTGTTAAGTTCTTGGGGCATGAGATTACTCCTCGGGGTCTCTGTCCCCAGGAAAAGAAAGTGGAAGCACTCCAGAAACTGAAGGATCCCACAACTCTGCGGGAACTAAGGAGCCTCCTTGGACTGACTAATTACAGCAGAAAGTTCATTGAGGGCTACGCAGAGATCACCAGACCCCTGATTCATCTCCTGAAGGGGGGGGTCAAGTGGCAATGGGGTCCAGAACAAGCCGAGGCAGTAAGACAACTCAAAAGAAGCCTCTCACAAGCGCCTTGCCTAGCTTACCCTGTCAGAAACAAGGAGTTCTTCCTGGAGACAGGGTTCTCTAATACGTGCTTGATGGCAGTATTATACCAAAAGCATGACAAGGTCAATAAAGTAATCTCCTATGCGAGCAAAACTTTATCCTCTGTGGAGGAAAAATTCAACGATTGTGAGAAGGCACTCCTGGCAACGGTGTGGGCATTGAAGAATTACCGCCCGTTTATCCAGGGGGAACACATCATAGTGGAGACTCCACACCAGCCTCTGCAATATCTCCAGAGTGACAGAATCCGGGCCGGAAATGTGAGTAATTCCCGAATTACTTCCTGGATTCTGTCAATGCAAGGCTTTCCTGTGGAGGTCAGATATGGCCAAAACAAGAAGAGTCCCCTCACGCAAGGTCTAGCTGACTTGCATGATTGTGCCAGAGAAAACTGTCTCGAGGACGAAAGTCTAAAAATCAAGGACAACATGGAGGCATACCTCAATTCCCCACACAAAGGGCCTCATTACACGGAAGGCGGTGATCCAGGGTGCTATTAGCACCCTGGACCATGCCGGTAAATTACCGGCACCGCCTTGGCGGTAAGGGGATTTACCGCCCCATTCCAAGGTCGGTGGGGCGGTAAATCCCCTTCCGCCATTGCCCTTCCCCATTCCCATTTCTGCCCTATAGGGCTCTATGGGAATGGGGAAGGCGCTAATTACGGCACCGCAATTTTGCGGTGCCGTAATTAGCTCCGAGGTCCCTTAGCGGGTTGGTTTTTAACGCCTGCAAAAAGCAGGCGTTAAAGCACCGACCCGCTAAGGGACCTCGTAGTACGGCGGTAAGGGTTAACGGTCACCGTTGCCATTAACGGTGACCGTTAACCCTTACCGCCGTCCGTGTAATGAGGCACAAAGTCTTTGAAGAAGACAAGTGTGAGGGAATGCCCACTGTCTATGTTGATGGATGCTCGTACCATGTTGACAACAACAGGGAGAAAGAACTGGTGGCCGGCGTAGGGAATGCATGGGTGAATGAGTCCCCAGAACCCTCCGCTGGATACAAAATTGGTCCCCGAAGTAGTCAGGTGGCAGAATTGATGGCTGTGCATCAGGCCATCCTCACTGCTGTCCAGCATCAACTCCCGAACTGGTCATAATCACAGATTTGGGTTATGTACGGAACTGGTTCGTGGAGCACCTGGTTAACTGGGAAACCAGAGGCATGTTATGTGCTAATAACAAACCCCTGAAACATGGGAAGTTAATCCAAAACATAGATGATCTGGTCACATCGAATGGGATGACTATCTACTGGAAAAAGATCAAGGGTCATTCCAAAGTAGAGGGACCAGACAAAACTGGAAATGACTTAGCTGATCAGCTGGCCAAAACCGGGGCCATCCAAGGGGATCTAATAGAAATAGAGTTCCTGTTGGGGGAAATCCAGGTCGCTGCCATCACTAGGTCCCAGACCAATGCTCACAATGATCTTTCAACTGCACAATGGAGTAAGGAGACCCCTGATGCTGATTTGATTACAGCTCAGAAGGGAGATCCAATAATTGGTAAGTTTTACCAACACATTGAGGACCCTGAGAACTTTCCCCTGATGGATACCGATTACATTGGGAAAGAGGACCTAAGAGTGTTGATGAAATGTCCAAAAAGGTTCCAAATCCAAGACGGGTTGTTGGTAAGGAAATCCCAAGCTGGCCATGATCAGTGGGTGGTCCCTACCTCATTCCGAAGCCTGATGTTAAGTCACGCCCATGACGCGGCCACAGCCGGTCATAGGGGATTTCACACAACACTGGAAATCTTAAGAGAGGTTGCATACTGGCCACACATGGGGCAGGACCTCGACCAATACTTGAAGGGGTGTCTTGTGTGTGCACAATTTCAGCCATCATCCCTCACACACCGTGCGCCTCTCCAAAAGAGGGGGATGACACTGCCATGGTCAGATTTGCAAATCGACTTTGTAGGCCCTGTAATCCGCTCGTCTAGAGGAAACAACTACATGTTGACCGTTACATGCTTGTTTACCAAGTGGGTGGACTGTCTCCCAGCCCCAAACTGCAAGGCAGAAACAGCAGCTGCCCTGATGATTAGCCACATCTTTTCCCGTTTTGGTCTACCTCCAAGGATTGAGTCAGACAGGGGTAGCCACTTCACCAGTGAAGTAATGACAAAGATGTGGGAGATACTGGGGGTCAAAAGGAAGCTACATATTGCTTACAGGCCAGCTTCTTCTGGAACAGTGGAGAGATACAACCGAACCATTGTGAGCATATTAAAAAAGTTTGTGGCAGATTCTGGGCCAAGTTGGGATATCCAACTGACGATGAAGTTCAGTTGGATACCTCTGGTCCTAATGGCCATCAGATCTATCCCTTCATCTGCAACCAAAATGTCACCATTTGAGTTGATGACCGGACGCAAGATGGTGCTTCCCCAGCATCTGCTCTACAGGACGCAAGAGCAGACACTGATAAATGCCTCCACAACTCATGAGTATGTGGAGAATTTAAGGAAACACCTTCAGCATGCTTTTGCCTATGCTCAGCGCAATCTAGAAAGATCAGCTGATAGCATGAAAATCCACTAGGACCTGAAGACCACCAGGAAGGAGTATACTGTGGGGGACCGGGTCTATCTATACAATTTCCAAAGGAACCAGGCCAAACAGTGAAAATTCTTGCCTACATGGAAGGGACCGTTTGAAATTATAGACAAGATCTCCCCTGTTGCCTATAAGATCTGCATCCCCAAAGGCAGTTTGGCAGAGGGGGAAGATAAGTGGGTCCATATAGTCTCTAAAATATTATGATTTGGGAAAAAAAAAAATGTCTTATGATTGTATCTTGTTTTTTGTTAAAATAAGAACGCAAATGTATTGACTATAAAATGTATATGCCACCCCACTATATCAATGGTGGGGAAGAAATGTCTACGAATAGGTATTGCCGCTTTCCTTTGTCGTCCTAGGAGAAAGAAAACCTGGAGACTGGCCAAGGAGGACGATCCGGAGACCGGGAGAAGAGACTCAAGGGGCCCGGGGTACCACCCAATATTCCCATCAGGACCGGCGAGGAGAACCAATCGATCCAACTGGGTGGAGGAAAAGATGCTGAACTGTGCCATCCACAGAATTGGAAGAAGATAATGGGGACATACCAGCGCAAGGGCTCAAAACCTCCTTTGCACCCGACTTCCCCTGGACTTGAATCAAAGCGCAGTCGGGCGGGGGGATTTGTCAAGGGTTTTGACCCATGTTGAATCAATAGACTGGGTAGATGTGGGGATGAGCTGTCGCCACCCATTATTCTATCCCAGAACAAACTAAATCAATAGACTGGGTGGATGTGGGGATGAGCTATCGCCGCCCACATTCATGCCAGAATACGAGAACTGCGCAGGTGGCACGAGACTACTCAAAAGATACAACCTTCTTGTCGGGGGTTCCACATCACCACTCTACTGTAAGGATGCCATCAAAACAATGTTAAGCAAGGGTCCAAGCAAGGGTCCTATACTATCAAGCAAAAGACCACTCTATTGAAATGCAGTAATTCAAGACAACTCAAAAATGGATGCAGTACCGACAAATTCCCCAAGGTGGCGCTAGCGGTCTAAACTCTGACAGGGAAACTGTATTTAGGAGTTGCAAGAGGGGCAGGGACTTCAAAGCTTGTTGGTTAATTGGAAATCTCAGCCACCTGCTGTTCCCAGAGGCCAAGAGGCTGGGAAACCTTAACACCTCAGATTCCCACACCAGGAGGCAGGATATCACATGACCCTGTTGATTGATTGAGGAGAGACTTCCAAGCAGCCTGCTGGAGCCCACACAAAAGGCTCTTTCTGTTGAATGGGTATGTTAATTTTGAGTGTTTCCTGTCAACAGCCCTCTGCCAGCAAGGAGAGACATGTGATCACTGACCCACCCAGACTTCTGGAGGCAGACCCAAACACTTTGGGGAGTTGAATTTCAACAAATATATATTTTATAGCAATAGTGATAACTTCTTGTAACCAAATGACAGGAATGTACAACTTTGAGAGTCTTAGTTTGAAAAATGCCCTCACGATTTGAGTCCAAACTCCAATTTGTACCATGTTCTGGGGCAAAACCCTGCTAATTATGATTATTGTAGACAATGTGTTTAAGTTAGAGACATGGAAAGATACTGGGATATATGTGGAAGGGAAATGTACCTTTGTATAATTTTTGATGAAAAACCAATGTTGCAAAACCCACTAAAATTGAAAAGAAGTTGCCATTTTTTAATGCAAGCTCCTAGAAACGCCAGAGTCGGGACAGGGACTATCTTTAGTAATATATGATGTGTGTATGTGATGTCAAAGAACTGTGTACCTGGGAAATATGTATTTGGATCAGGAATAGATTTGTGTGCACATTGTCCAGGGGAGTGTCATTTCTGCAGGTCATAAAAATGACATCACTCTGACACACTATCCCTTCCCAAATCAGGGACCAAAGAATCTATTGACCTATCAAATCAAGAGAGGGGCAGGCTTAGGGATGCTAGCCTCTCCACCCACTTTTTAAAACACATAAAAAGAGACTGCTGGGACAGGTAGACATTCAATTCCATTTTCTGCGGGACGCTCTGCCGGGAGACTCCGGACTTCACATCCATCAATCTTCAGAGACCAGAAATTTCCTTCAGAACTTAAAGCAAGGGCCTAAACCCACAAACTGAGAACTCTTCTCAGCAGGCCTCAGCATCCTTAAAATCATCTGCAAACTATTCCACAGCCGGCCGAGCTGTCTGAATTCTGTGCCAAGAACTTTTGCCAGTACCCAGAAAGCAGTGTTACATCCAGAATCCACTTGATCCGGACCGGAAGCAGACCAGAGATCCAGAGAGGCCCAGACCGCTGTGAGCAGAACCGGTGCCTGATTGACCCGCCGAGCAGAGAGAACCGAAGTCCAGTCCAGTTCACCAGATCCGTGACGAGGCCCATTCATTTCAAAATTAGGAGTGAGTATCCGCCAGTACTGTGCAGAACCCAATCTCTTAGTTAAAATAATCTAATTCAAGCTATTTTAACCTAATTAGAACAGCCTCCTAGAAATCGTGTCAGCTGTCATTTTAAAGCTGCACAACTGTCACCTGTCAAATTCTGCAGCTGCAAGCTGTCACTTGTCATTTTTTAGAGTTTTACTTTAAATCTGAAAATCTACCTTTATTAAATCATCTGTATCTCCAGAACCGTTTGTGCTAGGAAGTTACATCTGAACGTTTAGAATCTAGGCTTTCCAACGAACCTAGAACCGACTTTCTACTCCGTATACTTTTTCCGTAATCGCGAGACACGCACTCGCGAAATTTACTGCGATTTGCGATTTGGCCCGATTTCTTCATCTGTAGAAATCAGCAGCCTTTTGCTTCTCTTTGCTAAAATTTGTTTGCAATCCGCTAATCATTCATAGAGTATTGTTAAAGTGAGCCTGAACTAATATAAAGTAGCCATCACCTACCCTGAACCTCTAGAGGGAATTAAAAGCAATTTTAGCACCTTTTCACTTCCTTGCAAACCACATTAAAGTAATTTGCCTGTGTTTAAAACTCATCCCTGTTTTCTCTAAGCTTGCTGGGGGAACTGGAACTGTGTATTGCATTATAAAGTGTGATTTGTTGGGATTCTTGAAGACTGTGTGCTCTCCTTCCATTTCTTGTATTGCATAGGGGGGGAGTGAATTGTCAAAAGAAAAAGTGATCATATTACCTTTTGCTAAAATCATAACAAGTTATTTCTGTACTGCATTTTATTCCACCTTTCGTTTCCTTGAACCATATAAAGCATTCTTTCCCACCTTATTCTTCTGTTCCTATTCATAAGTTACCTCTTGCTGACTACTGTTCATATTCACAAGTGTAATATCCATTATAAATTTATTTATAGAAGTGTGATATATATATATATTGTTTAAATTTTCAAATAAACCTTTTAATTTGCAAAACAAACCTACTTCTTGGCTCAGTGGGATCAGGGGGATTCTAAGAGGGGGGTGTTATGCAAGGGTTGTCATCCAGAGTACTGAACTGGATATAAAAATACATCATTAAGGGTTTTCCTCAGCATCCCAGACTAGGCATTGACTTAGCTGTAGTGTTGATTGAATATCGCTTACAAAAGTGGGGGCTCGGAGCCGGGATATTCTGGGTTAGAATTAGCACTTGTGCTGATTAATACAGTGTGCCAACCGACCAGATACACATATCCGGTTAGATCACCACGCTGTTTTACACTGTGAAAGCATCCCTCAAAGGAACGCTCCAAGGAAACGGTCTGTTTTGCAAAATAAAATACAAACTTCTGTAAGTCAGGAAGGAACTCAAATTCCAGAATGACGACCTTGGTAGATATGAAAATAGCCAGAGAGCACTTCTTACATAAGCTATTTGTGAGAGGTGAGTGGACTCATCAGGACCAAACGGTCTGGTTGCAGGCAATCGCGCAACAGGTCACTGAAACAGGGTCAGATACATGGAGAGATCAGGGTCCATTACATGTGGCCCTGAGTGAATTATATATGGCTTCTAAGGCCAAAGATGAACACAATAAGATTGCCAGGATAGCAGCATATTTGTATCTATTTATGGGAGCCATGCAGGACAAATGTGCGGAAGGCCAAGATCTGGCAAATAGGCAACAGATGGCATTAGAAAAGTCCCAATCTGACCTGGTCTCTTCTGAGCAGAGGCTGCAGAGGAGCCAGGAGTCAGAAAATGATAGTAGGCAGTATATCATTAAAATAAAAGAGGACATGGATATACTGCAACAGGAAAAGACAGACCAGGATACCAGAATTCTGGCTTTGCAGAAGGAGCACCAAGACAGTTTGGACTCCTTACTGCAGAACCAGAAAAAGCTGGAGCAACAGATCAATTTCAACAGGGCATGCACAGAGCAGGTAGCCACCCTGCAAATCCAAATAGACAGAGAGAAAGAGGAAAGCAATACATTGATTTTGAAAGACCTGGATACCCAGGCAGAGTTTGATGAAGAACGCCAGAAAGCTGGTGCCTTTCAAAGGCAGAGGGACGACCTGGCGTCACAAATGCAGGCTCCTGGTCAGGAAAGGGATACCTTAGGCCAGGAAGTCTGCCATTTAAAAAGAAAAATTGAAGAAAATCACTTGGCCCTCCAGGGGCTGGGTGACCTCCAAAAAGAGCATCAGGGCTTGCTAGATCACACCAGGAGGGTGGAGGAGGCTCTGGCAAGAAAGGAGCAGGCCAGTAGGGATGGGACTGAGGAGGTAACCCTCCTGCAGCAGAGACTGGCCCAGTACTCCAGGACCAATCAGGAGGCACAGAGAGAGAATGACGCTCTCTGCCAGCACAATGATAGGCTCCAGCAACAGATAGCGATGCAGGAGAGACTGATAGAGTCTAGTAAGTCCTTAACTGAGGAACTGAAAGCGCAGGGTCTTGCTTTGCAACAGGAAGCAGGGGCGGAAAGAGATGAGGTTCGCTGGGAAAGAGAAACTCCTGAGCATAACCTCAGGAGCCCTAGTACCAGAGGCCTTCATCTCTCCCAGTCCCTGGACTCTGCCACCCCCATGTCCCCTCGCACACATAAGCCACGGGGATGGCAGATTACTATCCAGCTAGAAGTATGGGGCTCATAGGCCAGTACCTCCCAGGAATGGATGGGCGGGCATCCGGGTATGGGCACCCAAGCACAGTGCAATTTAGTGGGGAACCCCAGGAGAGTAGGCCCATTAAGGGCATCCTGAAAACCTCTGCCCAGTTAGGTCAGTGGGGGGGTACCCATCAAATCCTGGCAGAAAGGAGGGATCTGAAGACTCCTCTGAGCATTACAGGACACAGGAGACCAGGTCCCCACATTCTGCCAGCCATTCCCAGGCTCACAGAATCTGGGAAAACCTGGAAGATCAGACGGGCACCTCTGGGAGCAGTGCTTCTGAGTCAGAGGATGAATGGACCAGGGTTACCTGAACCAAAAAGGCCAATAAGGCAAAAAGGGCCTTGCTTAAGGACCCATTGAAACAAATAAAGGCAATAAGGAGTGTCATCACGTCTTATCATAAGAACGCCAAGTATTCTGTTTGGGAACACTTGGAGCTCTATGAACAAATGATGGAGACCATTTGAAGGACAGCAGTAGCTGCATCCAGTATGTCAAATGGACCTTCTCACCAGAATACTCCAGTTTCTTTGCAGGGCTGGAGGATCAAAACCATTCAAGGTGGTCCACATACAGGACGGCCATCTTGAAACATTTTTCTGTGCACAGAAATCCTCAAGAGGCTCGCAAGGCAGCCTACAATTTGCAATGTGGGGAGGATCAGGCCCCACAAGAGTTTGTGCAAGAATTAAAGCGTGCTTTTGCGCAGACCACCAGAAGGGTGCGCATGGATAGCAGAGAATTTATCAATACGTTTTTCCATGCCTTACCCAAATACATAATGACCCAGCTCGTGAGAGATTTTCATGAGAAAACATCTTTAGACTGGGTCATTGAACAGGCTACCCGGATCTATGAGGTGCAGAAGCCCATCGAAAATAAAAATAATGCGCCGAAAAACCCCAAAACCAACAGCACCCCTGCTGCTGCCAAGGTGGCAGAGGTAAAGGTTGCCCCCGTTTTAGATTTGGAGATGGGGGGCCTAAAAACCTGCCTGCACCAAATAATTCACAGCCCAGAAGGCCCTCGGGCCAGTCACAGACAGGGAGTCAAGGAGGTAGTCCCACAAATGGGGTCCCCCGCTCCCCTGACTATGTAAGTCCCTGCTACAAGGGAAACCGACCAATCCTGGGTTATGTATGGACTCCTCCAGCCCAAGGGGGGGGGGATCCAGCCAAGCACCTGACCCGGGGCACTTCCCTCCTAACTTCCCCCAGGAGGGCAAAAATTCACCAAATCCTGGGCAGAACTTTTTCCCCAGGTATCCACCCAATTTCCAGCCCCAAAATCATCCATCCTTCTTTCCCCAATTCCCTGAGCCCAGAGCCCGGGAGAGGGGAGGCCAAGGGTGGAGGGGTACCCAAATCTTCCCAATCCGGGGTATTACCAGAGAAGGGATAGCTACCCTTCCCGGGATCAGCCCAAGGGGAGAAAATAGAGCCCCGTATCAGCCTAAGCGGGTTTCACAACTTGAGCGCCAGGTCCAAAATATGGCACGAGATCTGGGTCACATACTGAGGGCTCAACAGAACCCTCAGATGAGCATGCCACCGCAGAATGCCCCAAACTCTGGACCTGGTACTCCAGAACAATGATGGGGGCAGCACCCCGATAACCCACCGGTTCCCAGGGAGGAGGCACAAGGGGAAGGGGGGTGTAAAGCCTTGGAGGAAGCTTCCTTCCCAACTTGTAAACAGCCCCTGGAAAACCAGGAACCGGAAACGAAATCTCCTGCCCCTGAAAGCCTGCCTCCCAAGGAGCAGAGGGGGGGTAGGAGAAACAAAGGACCCAAACAGACCCACTTTGTGGAGGAGGTACAGGTCTTCCAATTTGATGGAGAGGGATCCTCAGAAGATCCTGGGAAAAGGATCTTCTCCTTCAGGGATGGGGGAACTCCTACCAAGGAAAAATGGGTCCCAAGGGATGCCGATTCAGACTGGGGAGATGTGGAGACTGAGCTACCGCCGCCCACCATCTCATCCCAGAACCAACAGTACCAAAATCCCATGAGTCAAACCCATCCTGATGGCTGCCTCCAAAAAGGGGGGGGGGGGGCGGCCCAGAACCGGAATCAGGGGAACCCACAATGGCTCTGATCTTCAGTTGCCAACTTTTTCTTTCAGATTCCCAAGGCTCTCCACAGCATTCTGCCCAAATCTCTTCTCTTGAAATGTCCAAAACCAGAAAATTGGCCCACCAGTGGTCCAGAAATGTGCATTATCTGTGCCCCCTTGAGGAGAAGGAGGGAAGATATTATGCCCCGGTACAAGTACAGGGGCAGGGTACAATTTCAGCGCTGGTGGACACTGGATCTCAAGCTACCCTTCTGTCCAAAAGGGCCTTTGATGAACTAAATGCAGGAAGGGGGGAGAATTACTGTATTCCTCTCACCTCTCTTCCGGGACAACTGCAGAACTTTGACGGGAAGGAAATTCCTGTCGAGGGGACTGCAGATTTGGACATCAAAATTGGGCGACACAAGGTGAAACACCCGGTCATAGTAGTGACTCCAGAGGGCACCCCTTGTTTACTAGGGAATGACCGCCTGAGAAGGTTGTCACCCCTAATAGAGTGCGTAAACAAGGTCCTCTGGACCCAGACTAGCCGACCAATAAAATTAAAACAGAGTGTCAACCATGTTAGTTTAAACGGCATCTGCCACATGGTTGAACAAAAATCTGACCAAGTAGAATTTCACTTCCAGAACAACCAAATTCCAGACATTACAGTAATAGCAGTAGGACAACAGAATGGTGGTGGGGGGTCCTCTCTATTTCTGAAAATCAACCTTCCTTCCAGTTTAAGGTGGTATTCCACACTGGAAGGAAACACTATGAAATTCTTTACTAATCCACAATCAGAAACTCCCACTCCTATAGTCCAGAGAGATGTGAAATCAGCTCAGAGCCTGGCTGATATTCAGCAAATTGGAGAGCAGTTGTTCATCCCTGTTCAGTTAAATGACGGGAAGGACTCTGTTCTCACTCGAGTGTGTGTGAACAACGGTAAGAGCTTCATCAGCGAAGCCATGTTCCGCCAACTCCCAAAAGATCCAGCCATTCCCACATTCAAACTGCTAGACAAATGGGAAATGGACCTGGAAGCACCTAATTCCGAACATCTCCTGCCAAGCAGGTGTATGCTCAAAATCTCTATTGGCAACAAGAGCATAGTCCATAATTGTTGGGTCGTGCGAGACGTCACTGTCGCCTTTTACTTAGGCAGTGACATTCTCAATCGCTTTGCCATTAGTTTGGACCTAATAAACTTCAAAGCTTGGTCCCGATTAGCGGATAATCCCATGGGCTTTGATGATCCAGAAAAAGCATTTCGGTCAGCTCAATTGCTACCTTATGCAGTTGAAATTCAGATCAAAGAGGAAGTCACCATCCCAGAAAGGACGCAACAATTCTCCTTGGAAGTGAAAGTTAAAAGAGGACAAAAATTGAAAAACCCTGATGCTTATATACATCTAAATGCTTCTCTCCAACAGCAAGGGTTAGGGGTAAACCCAACACCATTAGTCAACATAGAACATGACACCATTCCAATAGAGGTGTATAACAGCGACTTAAAGAGTATTACTCTAGCCGCAGGCACCATTATTGGAATGGCGGTTGATGACCGACATTTCTCCATTGATTTAGGAAATGAACTGTTAGGACCGATCCCCAAGGACTGTTTTGACAGTGACAGTGAGGACAATACAACACCAGACAGGATTTTCACCCGGCATGGGGGGAACTTCCTGGTGTACACTTCTTGCCCTTATGGTAAGCAAGATGTGACTTGTGACTTCAGGAGGGATGAGGTGATTTTCCAGGTCCATGAGGGCTGCCTTTCCCACCTGAAGCCTCCAGTCCAAATCAGCACTCTGTCCAGGGACTTCTCCACCTAGCTGGAGGAGGCCGCTGAGATAGCCAAACCAAAAGTCTTTCCAGGCTTCAGGCAGATGGTGGAAGAGAGAGTCAACCTAGCTGATGCCTGTGTGACTCTGGAACAGAAGCAAAATTTGAAACAAGTTTTCCTGGATTTCCAAGATCTCTTTGCGGTAGACTCATATGACTGTGGTCGCACCGACATCCACACAACAACAATTCCCACGGACACTGGAATGACTCCAGTGTTTGTGAAGCAATATCGTTTGCCTCTCGCATCCATGGAGTCCCTTACTGAAATAATAAAGAACCTTGAGTCCCGGGGAATAATCCGTCCAGTACACAGCACCTTCAATAATCCGGTGCTGGGAATATTGAAGCCAAACGGCCAGTGGAGACTCTCCGCCGACCTTAGGGAGCTCAACAAATGGGTCCATACTTCCCGATGGCCTCTGCCCTACATTGACCAAGGGCTGGCCCAGATTCAAGGGTCACAAGTATTCACTGCAATAGACCTGACCAATGGATACTGGACCGTGCCTGTCAGTAGGGAGGACCAATACAAACTGGCTTTTACCTTTGGGGGCCAGCAGTACACCTGGACCCGGACTCCCTTCGGATACCTCAACTCCGGCAATGAATTCAACATTTTCTTACATAAGGCCATGCCCGACCTAGGTGTGAGGGGTAACCTGGCTTATGTAGATGATGTCCTTATCAAAAGTTTATCTGTGGAGGAACACATAGCGGAGATCCGTTATTTTCTGATGTAGTTGAGAGCCGCCGGAGCAAAACTTTCCTTTCAGAAAGCACAGTGGTGTAGAACCCGTGTTAAGTTCTTGGGGCATGAGATTACTCCTCAGGGTCTCTGTCCCCAGGAAAAGAAAGTGTAAGCACTCCAGAAACTGAAGGATCCCACAACTCTGCGGGAACTAAGGAGCCTCCTTGGACTGACTAATTACAGCAGAAAGTTCATTGAGGGCTACGCAGAGATCACCAGACCCCTGATTCATCTCCTGAAGGGGGTGGTCAAGTGGCAATGGGGTCCAGAACAAGCCGAGGCAGTAAGACAACTCAAAAGAAGCCTCTCACAAGCGCCTTGCCTAGCTTACCCTGTCAGAAACAAGGAGTTCTTCCTGGAGACAGGGTTCTCTAATACGTGCTTGATGGCAGTATTATACCAAAAGCATGACAAGGTCAATAAAATAATCTCCTATGCGAGCAAAACTTTATCCTCTGTGGAGGAAAAATTCAACGATTGTGAGAAGGCACTCCTGGCAATGGTGTGGGCATTGAAGAATTACCGCCCGTTTATCCAGGGGGAACACATCATAGTGGAGACTCCACACCAGCCTCTGCAATATCTCCAGAGTGACAGAATCCGGGCCGGAAATGTGAGTAATTCCCGAATTACTTCTTGGATTCTGTCAATGCAAGTCTTTCCTGTGGAGGTCAGATATGGCCAAAACAAGAAGAGTCCCCTCGCGCAAGGTCTGGCTGACTTGCATGATTGTGCCAGAGAAAACTGTCTCGAGGACGAAAGTCTAAAAATCAAGTACTACTTGAAAACAACAGGGAATGCTTGGAAAACTAAAGTGCACGGTAAAACCGTGATCGTCCTTTAGACCGGTAACAAGGATAACATATGGTAACACAACAACAACGGTTATATTAGGAAGGTAGACTTTTTAGGTGCATCATAAGTATGCTAACACATTGGTCAATTGGGGTGCTCACATTCAAACTCAGAGAAATAGGGGGGCCACCCAACTCGGCGTACCTGTCCCTAAGGAAGAACACCCTAGCCCTGGCGGGGGTGTCTCTCCCTGGGT
Source organism: Ambystoma mexicanum (assembly GCF_040938575.1). NCBI lineage: Eukaryota > Metazoa > Chordata > Amphibia > Caudata > Ambystomatidae > Ambystoma > Ambystoma mexicanum. The sequence continues at coordinate 438,372,332 of NC_090937.1, forward strand.
AGCGCGTGGTGTATCGCCTACGAAATAGATATAGAGGAGAGAGCTGTCCCTCAACCTTCTATACTGGTGGCTGTGTCCAGTGACAGACACATATTGTGATACCCCCACTCCATCTTTGCAAGCTCTGATAGCACCTATCATCCACGAGGCCGAAGCCGAAGGATACATTAGCGCCCGGGAAGCTGTTTTTCTGTCTCCCCCACACCCTCGGATCCCGGCATTATACGCTCTCCCCAAGATCCATAAAGGACTCATACCTCCACCAGGACGCCCCATTGTATCTGGGATTAGCTCCATATTGGAACCCCTCTCACAATATGTCGATTTCTTTATCAAAGACCAAGTTCCAAAAATGAAAAGCTATGTTAAAGATTCCACTAATATGCTGACCCTTCTAGACACCATCACATACAACCCAGAGACAGAATTGCTAGTCACGATCGACATAGAGTCCCTTTATACTCGGATACCACAGCAGGAGACACTACAAATGCTTAGCGGAATGCTACAATCAGGTATGGACCTACACGGAGTGCCACCCACGTTCATTCTATCACTCGCAGAAATAGCATTGACCAAGAACTATTTTCTCTTTGAAGATACCTTTTTCCAACAGATTTCAGGCACCGCAATGGGGGCCACATTTGCCCCCACCCTCGCCAATCTGTACGTGGACTGGTTCGAACGCCTAAACATTTACCCTGAGACCAATCCCTATCTCACCAAGGTAACCCTATGGCGGCGATACATAGATGATATTTTTGTGATATTTATAGGCTCAGAACAGGACTTAGAAGCCTTCCACATTTGGCTTAACTCCCTGAATCCCCACCTCAAGTTCACAATGGAAAAAGACAGATTTAACACCCATTTCCTTGACCTTGCCATTCAAGCCTCTAGTGGGCACTTGCTCTCGAGTGTCTACAAAAAAACTACCGACAGAAACTCTTTACTGTGCTACTCTAGTTACCACCCTAAGGCACTTAGAGATAATCTCCCCTTTGGTCAGTTCCTGCGCTACAGAAGATTGTGTACACAGACCGCAGACTATACTAGACAGTCTAAACAACTCCAAACACAACTTGCCGAGAGAGGCTATCCAAGGAGAATCATCAAAGATACCTGCAAAAGAGCTAGGGACATCCCACGTTCCATCATTCTACAACAACATGTTAAATCGAGTGAGTCCAACACTTTTACAGCTGTGTTCAGCTATTCACCCCTCCTCAACAAGATTAAACGGGAAGTCAAGAAACTTTGGCCCATACTCAACACAGGCGCCTCTGAGATCGCAGTCCCACGTTTTGCTCTTTTGCTCTTAAGAGACGCAGTAACGTGAGAGACAAGGTAGTCAAGACCCTGATACCCAGTACACCTAAGGAAGTTTCTACCCAGGGGACCCTGTGGAATATTCCACCTACCAAGGGACATGCGCCCTGTGGCAATTGCTCCATGTGCGCCCAGACATCTAGAACTACACAGATAGAGATTGGATGGAAAACTCCATGGACACAGAACACATTCACTAATTGCAACACCAAGGGCGTCATTTACATGATAACCTGCCCCTGTAACTTGAGGTACATTGGCATGACCACCAGGCCAGTCCGAACTCGAATGACCGAACACAGATCTTGTATAAGAACGAACAAACTCACTGCACCCTTGGTGTCCCATTTTGTAGCCAAAGGACAGACTGCGGAACAGTTCACGTGGACAATTATTGAAAAAGTTACACCACCCCGCAGAGGCGGCAATTACAACAACATGCTGTTTAAGAAAGAACAAATGTGGATTTATAGACTCAACACTCACTCGGAAGGATTGAATGAACAAATCCAATGGCACGAATTAGCAGTACTATCTTAAAACTATGACCCTGTACAAGACCATAGCTGTCCCGTTCATTCTGTGCCTTGGTCGGTTTCTGAGACCACATGAGCTGTGCAATAATTGCACCACGTTCCCCTCCCCTCTCCCCTATTCCTTCACATTCCCCCCCTTTCCCTCCCCCCTCTTCCCCTTCATGCATATTTTTTTATTTCCAGCCAATTGTTGCCCATCATCTATTACCTCCTCTGTTAATTTCCTCATTTCTTTATTTATTTTAATTCTTCTTTGTTGCACCCTGTGGCCATCCACCATCCATACCAACAAATGGCCCTATACAGTCCCCTCTGCTAGCCACGCGTTCTTGTTTATTCAGACAGTAAGCCACAGCACCATTTAGCCCTTACACTTGCCGCACCATTGTTATCCCGAGTAGTTGCTCTCCTGTGCTTTTGACAGGCACTCAGGCTTGTTCTCACGGCTGACGGCACACGCCCCTGGCGTTGGCCTGGAGCCAGGAGCGTCAAGGCGACGCCAACGCGAAACCGTGTTTCGAAGTTCTTTTTATAGGCGATGGGCCTTATTTTTCCCAGGAGCATTAGTCCGGAGCTGTACTGCCCAACACAGCACACGGACCCTCTGCAGACGAGCAGCAGCCCGGTCACAGGTACGCCATCCACCCAGGCCCCACAGCTGTGACCCCACACAGCCCCCGGAGTCCACTCTAACATCAATTATATTCTTAACAGGTACGCTTGACCTGTGAGCCCTGTTTGCCGTTTTGGGCTTCTACTGTGTGGTGTGGTTTCTACCACCCTTGACGTCCATCGGCCTCCTCCCTCCTACATTGGACTTATGCCCAGAGGTAACAATTTGTTTGTTTTTTAGCACCTTGCAATGGCACCAAGTAACTGCACTAGCCCGGGTTTTTCCCAATAGGGGCCCATAGGTTGTTTGACCACCATGGCACCTCGTCCATCCTTAGTATATATGGTGCACTCACCCTTAAATTTCACACCAGTCCTTTCCCTTCTATCGCCCCCACGTTCTCAGCCCCCCGGCGGTGAGACCCACCACAGGTGCCCAGGCACCCTCAATCTCTCCTGTAATTAATTACCCTCACAGTTCCTGCTTCTTATGCTCACCCAAACACAGTAAGAGCTTCATCTCTGCAATTGCACTGTTCTTACAATCACCAGTGCCACCCCTTTTTGCCCTGATCGTGCTTTCCCCTTGTTCCCCCCCCTTCTTTTGTCTCCCTACAGGAGACATCAGAATTTTTCTCGATCATGTTCAGCTGCATTCTGAACCTTGACAACCCAGCCTGCATCTAAAATCAACGGTCCTGACGAAGATGGCACAACTCCCTATCGCCATTGAAACCGGTCGACCCTTTTCGGTCATGAGGGCTCTCATGACTCATTTCTGATCTCCTGCACACCTACAGAGAGTTTTCTCTTGAATAACCTGTTGCAGCACGCTCGTCACCACCGAGTGAGCTCAACACTTTTACAAGAGCCAGTTTTTAGCCTTCCAGCCTTTCCCCGGCAGTGTTTTACCTCTCCATCCACCAGTGGTTTCTCCAGACGAATTGTTTTCCATCCCAACCTTAGTGACCCACGGGCACCAGTAAAGTTATACACTTTGGAAAGGAAAAAACAGTTGACCTGCCCTGCAGGTTGTAGCTACTCTCTAGATCAAGCAGCCCCAAGATCTAATCCATACCTTGTTGAACGTTGCTCAACCGTCTGGAGAATACCATTTTTTATTTTCTGTTTTCTCTCCCTTTTTTGGACAATATGTGTCTGTCACTGGACACAGCCACCAGTATAGAAGGTTGAGGGACAGCTCTCTCCTCTATATCTATTTAGTAGGCGATACACCACGCGCTACCCAGGGAGAGACCCCCCTGCCAGGGCTAGGGTGTTCTTCCTTAGGGACAGGTACGCCGAGTTGGGTGGCCCCCCTATTTCTCTGAGTTTGAATGTGAGCACCCCATTTGACCTAAAAATCAAGTACAACATGGAGGCATACCTCAATTCCCCACACAAAGTTTTTGAAGAAGACAGGTGTGAGGGAATGCCCACTTTCTATGTGGATGGATGCTCGTACCATGTTGACAACAACGGGGAGAAAGAACTGGTGGCCGGCGTAGGGAATGCATGGGTGAATGAGTCCCCAGAACCCTCCGCTGGATACAAAATTGGTCCCCGAAGTAGTCAGGTGTCAGAATTGATGGCTGTGCATCAGGCCATCCTCACTGCTGTCCAGCATCAACTCCACGAACTGGTCATAATCACAGATTCGGATTATGTACGGAACGGGTTCGTGGAGCACCTGGTTAACTGGAAAACCAGAGGCATGTTATGTGCTAATAACAAACCCCTGAAACATGGGAAGTTAATCCAAAACATAGATGATCTGGTCACATCGAATGGGATGACCATCTACTGGAAAAAGATCAAGGGTCATTCCAAAGTAGAGGGACCAGACAAAACTGGAAATGACTTAGCTGATTAGCTGGCCAAAACCAGGGCCATCCAAGGGGATCTAATAGAAATAGAGTCCCTGTTGGGGGAAATCCAGGTCGCTGCCATCACTAGGTCCCAGACCAATGCTCACAATGATCTTTCAACTGCACAATGGAGTAAGGAGACCCCTGATGCTGATTTGATTACAGCTCAGAAGGGGGATCCAATAATTGGTAAGTTTTTCCAACACATTGAGGACCCTGAGAACTTTCCCCTGACGGATACCGATTACATTGGGAAAGAGGACCTAAGAGTGTTGATGAAATGTCCAAAAAGGTTCCAAATCCAAGACGGGTTGTTGGTAAGGAAATCCCAAGCTGGCCATGATCAGTGGGTGGTCTCTACCTCATTCCGAAGTCTGATGTTAAGTCACGCCCATGACGCGGACACCGCCGGTCATATGGGATTTCACACAACACTGGAAATCTTAATAGAGGTTGCATACTGGCCACACATGGGGCAGGACCTCGACCAATACTTGAAGGGGTGTCTTGTGTGTGCACAATTTCAGCCATCATCCCTCACACACCGTGCGCCTCTCCAAAAGAGGGGGATGACACTGCCATGGTCAGATTTGCAAATCGACTTTGTAGGCCCTGTAATCCGCTCGTCTAGAGGAAACAACTACATGTTGACCGTTACATGCTTGTTTACCAAGTGGGTGGAATGTCTCCCAGCCCCAAACTGCAAGGCAGAAACAGCAGCTGCCCTGATGATTAACCACATCTTTTCCCGTTTTGGTCTACCTCAAAGGATTGAGTCAGACAGGGGTAGCCACTTCACCCGTGAAGTAATGACAAAGATGTGGGAGATACTGGGGGTCAAAAGGAAGCTACATATTGCTTACAGGCCAGCTTCTTCTGGAGCAGTGGAGAGATACAACCGAACCATTGTGAGCATATTAAAAAAGTTTGTGGCAGATTCTGGGCCAAGTTGGGATATCCGATTACCTCTGGTCCTAATGGCCATCCGATCTACCCCTTCATCTGCAACCAAAATGTCACCATTTGAGTTGATGACCGGATGCAAGATGGTGCTTCCCCAGCATCTGCTCTACAGGACCCAAGAGCAGACACTGATAAATGCCTCCACAACTCATGAGTATGTGGAGAATTTAAGGAAACACCTTCAGCATGCTTTTGCCTATGCTCAGCGGAATCTAGAAAGATCAGCTGATAGCATGAAAACCCACTACGACCTGAAGACCACCAGGAAGGAATATACTGTGGGGGACCGGGTCTATCTATACAATTTCCAAAGGAACCAGGCCAAACAGCGAAAATTCTTGCCTACATGGAAGGGACCGTTTGAAATTATAGACAAGATCTCCCCTGTTGCCTATAAGATCTGCATCCCCAAAGGCAGTTTGGCAGAGGGGGGAGATAAGTGGGTCCATATAAATCAGCTAAAGTGTTGCCATCCCAGGCACACTCTGCAACAACTGGAGGAGTCCTCTGCAATACCAGAGGGGACCGCCCCAGAGTAATTCAATTCCAACCCTAAAATATCCCACATATTGTCTCTAAAATATTATGATTTGGGAAAAAAAAAGTCTTATGATTGTATCTTGTTTTTTGTTAAAATAAGAACGCAAATGTTTTGACTATAAAATGTATATGCCACCCCACTATATCAATGGTGGGGAAGAAATGTCTACGAATAGGTATTGCCGCTTTCCTTTGTCGTCCTAGGAGAAAGAAAACCTGGAGACTGGCCAAGGAGGACGATCCGGAGACCGGGAGCAGAGACCCAAGGGGCCCGGGATACCACCCAATATTCCCATCAGGACCGGCGAGGAGAACCGATCGATCCAACTGGGTGGAAGAAAAGATGCTGAACTGTGCCATCCACAGAATTGGAAGAAGATAATGGGGACATACCAGCGCAAGGGCTCAAAACCTCCTTTGCACCCGACTTCCCCTGGACTTGAATCAAAGCGCAGTCGGGTGGGGGGATTTGTCAAGGGTTTTGACCCATGTTGAATCAATAGACTGGGTAGATGTGGGGATGAGCTGTCGCCGCCCATTATTCTATCCCAGAACAAACTAAATCAATAGACTGGGTGGATGTGGGGATGAGCTATCGCCGCCCACATTCACGCCAGAATAGGAGAACTGCGCAGTTGGCACGAGACCACTCCAAAGATACAACCTTCTTGTGGGGGGTTCCACATCACCACTCTACTGTAAGGATGCCATCAAAACAATGTTAAGCAAGGGTCCTATACTATCAAGCAAAAGACCACTCTATTGAAATGCAGTAAATCAAGACAACTCAAAAATGGATGCAGTACCGACAAATTCGCCAAGGTGGTGCTAGCGGTCTAAACTCTGGCAGGGAAACTGTATTTAGGAGTTGCAAGAGGGGCAGGGACTTCAAAGCTTGTTGGTTAATTGGAAATCTTAGCCACCTGCTGTTCCCAGAGGCCAAGAGGCTGGGAAACCTTAACACCTCAGAGATTCCCACACCAGGAGGTAGGATATCACATGACCCTGTTGATTGATTGAGGCAGCCTGCTGGAGCCCACACAAAAGGCTCTTTCTGTTGAATGGGGTATGTTAATTTTGTGTGTTTCCTGTCAACAGCCCTCTGCCAGCAAGGAGAGACATGTGATCACTGACCCACCCAGACTTCTGGAGGTGGACCCAAACACTTTGGGGAGTTGAATTGCAACAAATATATATTTTATAGCAATAGTGATAACTTATTGTAACCAAATGACAGGAATGTACAACTTTGAGAGTCTTAGTTTGAAAAATGCCCTCACGATTTAAGTCTAAACTCCAATTTGTACCATGTTCTGGGGCAAAACCCCGTTAATTATGATTATTGTAGACAATGTGTTTAAGCTAGAGACATGGAAAGTTACTGGGATATATGTGGAAGGGAAATGTACCTTTGTATAATTTTTGATGAAAAACCAATGTTGCAAAACCCACTAAAATCGAAAAGAAGTTGCCATTTTTGAATGCAAGCTCCTAGAAATGCCAGAGTCGGGACAGGGACTATCTTTAATAATATATGATGTGTGTATGTGATGTCAAACAACTGTGTACCTGGGAAATATGTATTTGGATCAGGAATAGATTTGTGTGCACATTGACCAGGGGAGTGTCATTTCTGCAGGTCATAAAAATGACATCACTCTGACACACTAGCCCTTCCCAAATCAGGGACCAAAGAATCTATTGACCTATCAAATCAAGAGAAGGGCAGGTTTAGGGATGCTAGCCTCTCCACCCACTTTTTAAAACACATAAAAAGAGACTGCTGCGACAGGTAGACATTCAATTCCATTTTCTGCGGGACGCTCTGCCGGAGACTCCAGACTTCACATCCATCAATCTTCAGAGACCAGAAATTTACTTCAGAACTTAAAGCAAGGGCCTAAACCCGCAAATTGAGAACTCTTCTCAGCAGGCCTCAGCATCCTTAAAATCATCTGCAAACTATTCCACAGCCGGGCGAGCTGTCTGAATTCTGTGCCAAGAACTTTTGCCAGTACCCAGAAAGCAGTGTTACATTCTTGAAGACTGTGTGCTCTCCTTCCATTTCTTGTATTGCATAGGGGGGGAGTGAATTGTCAAAAGAAAAAGTGATCATATTACCTTTGGCTAAAATCATAACAAGTTATTTCTGTACTGCATTTTATTCCACCTTGCGTTTCCTTGAACCATATAAATCATTCATTCCCACCTTATTCTTCTGTTCCTATTCATAAGTTACCTCTTGTTGACTACTGCTCATATTCACAAGTGTAATATCCATTATCAATTTATTTATAGAAGTGTGATATATATATATAGTGTTTAAATTTTCAAATAAACCTTTTAATTTGCAAAACAAACCTACTTCTTGGCTCAATGGGGTCAGGGGATTCTAAGAGGGGGGTGTTATACAAGGGTTGTCATCCAGAGTACTGAACTGGATATTAAAATACATCAATAAGGGTTTTCCTCAGCATCCCAGACTAGGCATTGACTTAGCTGCAGTGTTGATTGAATATCGCTTACAATTGGCATGTTGCATCCTGCATAATATAGCCACATGTCGCTGCATACCAATAGAGGTGCATGAGGGGTTGCGGCTGCAGCCACAAGCAGTACCCATACCGTTAACAGGCCAAATGGTGAGGAGCTAGCACATACGCAATCAGTTCATCCAGACATACTTCACATGAATAACATCCAGTGTGAGAGTCACACAATAGTCACATCCCTGATGGTCTTCGATGATGAAACATGGCAAGTACAATTGGGCCATAAAAAACAACCTGACAATGGCAGTCCAGGGTGGACATGTGGCATGCGCCTCATACCCACATACCCATAAAATCACACATATCCCCCGTCCACATCCTTCACATAGAAACCTGAAATCATGGGCATTACCTAAAATTACAAATTGCATTCCCCAAGACACTCACCCAAGCATCCAAATACAGATAACAGGGTCACTTGACTACACAGCTCAACTAATAAAGTAAAATGGACATGACCCATTGAACAATGTCAAACAAAGAGCATGGCACAGCATCCTATATAGAGATGCATCCATTACCCGTCACCGACGCACGAACACTCAATAAGTACATTGTAATTGACGGATTGTCCACCTGATAATAAGCATGTGCCATTTAAATGCCACTGAAAGTGGACCCCCTCCCTTTTGGAGAGGCCACAGGGCAGAGCGAGGCGGAACGTGCCAAGGCAGCGGTATAACTGGCAGCTGCAGGCAGGAACTGCCCAAGACTGGCTGGTGGCAGCATGAAGCCTGCTCCTGCTCACAGGACATGACAGCTTATAACCCTGCAACAAACAAAGAGGTCAGCGTATGTCCCAGCACCAGGAACGCATGCATGTAAGCACTTTCAGTGGACATACTAAGACCAGCATGCCACAGAGGTGAAAAGAACATCCACAATCAAGTAAATTGTACCACTCCCATGTCCGTAGCCTGTGACAATCACTCACACATCAACATATTGACACATACATGCACAATCCTACTTGTGCCACATCAGGACTCTACTGGAATTCATAGGACAACAAACATACAAATGTGTGACTGTGTACTCCCTTAACTCGTGTAACTGCTGTTGTGCTCTGTATGCCTCACCACTTCCACCTAACACTGTGCCTCCTATTTTGTGTCAGGAGTGACAGTGTCCAGCAGAAGGAATGGGGAATTGGATAGAACGAGAGGGATCTGGGTGCATTCACAGGGTGGGTGAGAGCTGACTGTGAAAAGTTACCTGAAATGACAATGGATACAAGTTCAGTCAAGTGCAAGGATCCTGTCACACATACTCCACATATAATGCACATCATGGGTCTACATAATGTTTATCTGAATGTCCGCAGACTGCCAATTGCAACCAGGTTCTGATGACTCTCCTTGCGGGTCTCCTTCATGTCTGCCTGCATGGCAATCCTTGTTGTATCCATCTGGATGTTGACAGTGTCCTTCGGGGAGGACATCTCAAGATGGTGACGCTCTCTTGAGGCCTCCAACAGCTCATGCAGAAGTACTCCCAAGTCTATCATCTCCTGCCTGCAGTGGTCCCTTGAGGCTTTCATCTCCTTATGCAGGCATTGCCTCATGGCAGAGATCTCCACACGCAACAGTTGGAATTCCATACACATCGTGGTATTAGACGTGATGATATTGTCTGCCAGATGATACATGTCCCAGCCGATCTCCTGTATGACCTAACCCTGTTGTGCTATTTTGTGTTCACCTCCTCATCCCATTCAAAGAAGGAAGCAGGCTTAGGTCCCCCACTTGTGCGTGGCTGACGAAACCGTGATGAGACAGTGTGTCCCTGTCTCAGTGAGCACACTGGCATGGGCTGCAGGTCCACATGCATCCCACTTCCAGTACACACCCCTGCTGCTTCCAGGATGGGTGTTGACAACGTTGCAGGCACAGTGCCGTCAGAAGAAGCATGGATCACCACTGGCAGGGGCACGGTCTCCTGTCCACCCTCAAGCTCAGTTTCCTCCACAATCTCAACGAGAAACATGGGGTTGGGACTGCTGAGTGGTGGTTGTTCCACCATCTGCCTCAATATGGCTGCGACATCTGCATCGTCATCCTCCTCCGATGATGCCTGTGCAGGCATACTGAGGATGGTCTGCAACAGCAGTGGGTTCTCACCACGCACAGCAGTCCGGCCACTGCTGGTGCCTGCTTTCACATCCCCTAACAACCCCTCTGCCACCTGCTCCCCCTCTGCTGTGTCATCACCTACAAAAAGGCAGACAACAAAAGGCAGGGGGCCACTTGGATATACACGTATGCCTCACATGTAATGCATGCACAACATAAGGACCATCTACACATGCATCAGACTCATGAACTAGCCAAATAGTCTTGTTCTACATTCATGCTGAGCCTAGCAGAAGCACCATGCCGCCCCAGACAACCTGCATCGGACATAAATCATGACAGTGTAAACCTGATGAGTAAGGGAAGAGGCATCCATGCAACCTGGACATATCATGAATGTCATCAGGGCATACATGGAGCACACTGACAGTGGCCTGCAGATATCAGCAACGCATATTCTGGTGATGCAAGTGCAATGGCCCATTCAATCAGCTATCACCAGTTTGCCGAACATATCTTAGCAGTCATGTAATTGCCAGCAGGACTGGATGCACTTTGCAGAATGTGCATAGATGTGTTGGCGTCAGTATTCGGAGATGTGAGCAGCATCACGTAGCTACACTGTGAGAGAAAGAAACAAATTGATGTTGCAGCTGCAGAGGCAAAATGCAGGGCAACATATAGTAGGTGTGGTATATGTTGGCAAAGCAAAATGTCATAGACAATGGAACATGCAGGTTGGGGAATGATGCAGGGAAGAGTATGGAATGGAGTCACAGGAGCATTGCTGCAATTTTAAATTCTGTGTGCCAAGCTGGCAAGAGAAACATCCATGTTGATTACAAACCCTGTAACCAATCCAATCCAAAGGCAAGCCGCCGTGTGTGGATGTGGCCATGTTCAGTCAGTGCCCCGTAAAATCCCCTTTAGCCCCCTGGAGAAAGGCAATGGCAAGGTTACAGGCAGCTCCACTGCAAAGGTAAAAGTCAAAGGCGTATCAAGTGCTAAATGCACACATGCATCAGAGGCATGTCTGGCAAAGTCTGACATGGATGCCACCTGTGTGCACTTTCATGGACAACAGAGCATGGACAATCCAAATGAACCATCAACATGAGAAGAGATGTCTATGCTGTCTGTTGCCAGCATAAAGGCTGCAGTGGATGTGAACCCCTGTGCATTTCGCTGGCAATACACCCCTTCCTAGGACACTATGTGACCGGAGCAGTGAATGATTCACACATGCACGACCCATTGATATTAGCGGAGCCATGTGTGCCCAACCTTCAGAGTACACTCTACACAGGTATGACACTGATACTGTGTGCACAGACATGTGCCATGTAGAAAGTGGGCATGTTGGAATGTAGCCAATGCATTCACAAATACACCTGCAAGGTGCAGTGAAATGACCATTATGCATCCAACAGTCACACTGCATATCATGTGGACAGAGTGCACCTATATGTACAGCCCGAACGGAAATGCCCTGACACGAATCCCCCTGGGCAACATCAATACACTCATCCATTGCCATGCACAGTGGTGTCATGATGATATGTTTCAGTCATACATGTCACTCACCTGCTGCAAATCCATATGTGTTGTAGCGTCCCACACCAACAACCTGTTCACTTGTGATGAGTCCAGAGGCCACCTCATCAAAGGGTGTGAGCTCCTCAACACATGGAGACCCACCACCAGTAGTCTGTGCAGAGGAAACATGTGCACCAAGTTTTTCTTTTGTACGTCTAGTGAGGTTGTCCATCCTCCTATGTACTTCTGTTGCTGTGTGCTTGTCCACCCCACAGCCATTGATTAAAATGTGGCCTCCTGCCACTTCCACTGGGCCCGTGTTAGGGTGCTGTAGAGCTCCGATTGGTGCTCATCCACGTAGTCTGTGAGGATTTGCAACCCCTCAGTGAATTTCTTCTTCCAGCTCTACCCCTTCTCAGCGACCGGTGGCTGTCCCTGGTGATGGGTGTTCCAGTGGGGCCTTCATCTACCCATCTGTGCCAGTGGTATATCCACAGCATGTGTTATGCTGCTGTCTTCCTGGCACGTTTTGGTGGTGGTCCTCTCCTCTTCACTGGTCTCCCAGCCCTGCCAGTTCCCCTCCCATCCATGATAGGGGTGATGCAAATGATTCATAGCCAATCTTCCCAGTTTGCACTTGCACAGCATATACTCAGGTACCTCTCGCCATGCCGAATTCCAATGTGCTCTGTGTCTCCCGTCTGTTAGGATTATGCAGCGCAAATGCATCCTGCGCATGTGCCCCCTATTCGTAGTAAGTCACGCATGCACAGTTTGTGTGATGCACGTAACTCACGTTACACGTGCCTAGCTTGATTCACCAGCTGGTGCTGCCACAATCCTCTGCCTGCTTCCTGCATCCTGTTCCAGATCCAATTTGGCTTGCCCTCACGCACCTGCTATTCCTCCAGTGTACAGTCTTGGGTCTGTTTGCTGAACACTGCCACTGCCTCATCTGGACACTGACACTTCATTGCTGCTCCACAGTACAGGTAAGTGCTGGAATTGCAAAAGAGGAACTAGTGGTTCTGTGGCTGCATCCAAGAAGGTTGGAGCGTGATGCCGGCACTTATGGGAGGGGGAACTGCTGTTGGGGGCACAGTGTGTGGCAGGTCAGTGCTGTGATATGTTTTGCTGTGTTCATGTGACATGGTTACTGTTGCTTTGCATAGTAGTTCACTTCCAATTGTACCATCATGCATATGGAAGTCTCTACTGCAGATGTAAGAATTGTGTTTGCAAGGTGCTTAAGGTGGTAAGGCTACAGAGCCATGTACAGCTGGTTGTTGTTTGGCGTGTGTGTGTGTCAGTCCATGTCAGGGTATCACTTCTGACATTGGCGGTGCCTGATTGTCCATGCCCAGCTGCATCAATATTGGGTCAGCGGTGAAGAGAAACATCCCGGGAACATGCTTGAGCCCATGAACAGAAGGCATGCTCTGTAGGGAGCAAACAGAGTGGTAGTACAGCGTACCAATGAAGGTTTTTTCATCCATCTCTGTTACATGTGCATTCCAATCCAGACCCAGTTCCAGGCCACCAGCCTCAGCTGCAGCATGTCTGCCACCTCCACCAGCACCTCCAAGTTTGCAAGGATGAGGGCTGCTAACTTCTCTGAGGCAGAAGTTGCCATCCTCGCAGAACAGTTGCTACTGCACTATGATGCTATCTTCCACCCGGAGCAGCAGCTTGGGCTGTTGAACGTAGGAGGATCGAGCAGTAGATCGCTGCTGCTGTCATTGTTGAGGGGGTGGCCGTACGTATCATGAAGAACATAAAAAATGGTGGGACGACATGATGATCCAGAGCCAAAAGAAGCAGCCATCGAGGCATTTCCCACCGTAGAGGTGCACTCTGGCGAGCACCATCCGATTTCGCCTTTCCATGTCTGGATCCTGCAGAGGGTGAACCCAGCTCTCCACGCCCAGGTCCTCGAACTGCAGGCCCAGATCCAGGCTGTAGGTGAGTCCACACTATCAGTACGATGGGGCTGAATGGGTATGCCATGTAAAGAGGATGCATGTTGGGAGGACACTGGTCGATGTGCACGGCAATGTAGTGTAACGTAATGTGGCATGCCATTTTGTACTGGTGACATTGGCATGACATATGTATACTGTCTCGATGGTGCATGAAAAGTTCCACACTGTGTGGGTCCTAGGGGTGGGAGGGTCTGAGGAAGATGTTCAAAGAGGGTCTTTGTATTCTGCTATGACCTTGGGGAGTTGCATGATGGTGTCAATGGTTTGGGGTCATCAGTTACAGATCAAGGGATATTCACCCTTCAAGGACCACTTATAAGTTGTCTTTTGACTGATGGACATGTGTGGTCAAATTCAGAGGGGAGGGCCCAGGCCGCAATCTACATTGTAGGATGTGTCTTTACATTTTGGGAATTCAAGGGCTGGGGTGGTACATCTGGTACAGGGGCATGGTCTGTTGGTGGCTAATGTGATATGTGTGAAGGGGTCTTGATCCCTAGATGGGCATTGATTGAGATGGGTGATGGATAACATGCATGCAATTGATGGGGATGTCATCATGTATTATGAGCTTACATATCTGTATGTTCGGGATGATTTATTGAAGTCGTGATGTGATGGGGCCGTGGAATTTGTATGTGAGATGGCGGCTTGGTGCCTTGCCAATCTTCAGACATCCACATATGCTGAACTGCCTCTCCACTCTCCCTTTTCAACCAATGCTGCATGCAGATGGAGAGACCTACTCTGAGGAGAAGTAAGTTGCAAGGCCAAGGCCTTCCTGGAGACTACCAAAACCACGTCTGTGACTGCCGCTGTACACCACATCTGAGGAAGAATTGGCTTGGGAGGGGACATTATTTGATGGCTTGGTGATGACGTGCTGGATGTTGCCATGGTCATGGAGGGTGAGTCCTCAGGGCCATTGGGTCAGGGACATTCCACCATCCCCACAGACAAGCCAGTCATCACAGGGGTGCCATCTGGGGTGTGAGGGTCAGGTGTGGTGGCGGCGGAGGGGGCCATTGTGTCCTGTCCATGGTGTCTGGTGGGGCTACATTGTCGGATGTGCAGGCTGCAGACATGGGCCTGGGACAGGAGGTTGTGCAGGACACCGAGGTGGAGTCAGCTCTTTGCTCTGTCTCAGGCCCCTCGGTTACAGGGCTACACACCTTTAGTGACGCCACAACACAGACAAGCCCTCAGTGAGTCCCGATGAGGCCATACCGGATGCCATGTTGCCCCAGCTCTTGACGGGCTGTGGCTGGCTGGTGGATAGGTTGCGTTAATTTCACGCACAGCGACTGCTAATGCATGTGTTACACACCAGACATCACTCTAATATCTGTAGGGCAGATGAGGGTGTGCATATGGGTGTGTGTGTAGCTGTACATGTGCTTCAGGTGAATGCGTGTTAACAGCACCACGGGTGCCTCCGATGAATGTAGCCATTGATTTCTCCATGGTGTACATCATGGGAGACACATCTGTATACGATTGGAATCTGAATGACCGGTATACTAGAGTAAGTGGGAATGTGATGGCCCACTCAACCCTCACACTTCTAGGGATGGTGAGACGACACATACATGTGGGTGGAAAGGTACACTCAGTTAGTATTTATTTATTTATTTTGTATTTGTAAAGCGCCTCAGTCCACGGGCATCAGGGCGATGTTGCAGAACCTAATGTCGGCATATCACAGAGGCCACGGATCTTCAACCTCCCTTCTGGCATGAGTGCTTGGTCGACTAAAGTACAGTATTGGCCCGGGTACAGGTTGTGTCTTATGCAAATAGCCAGGTTTTTAAGGCTTTGTGGAATGGCCAGTACAATGGTTCTGCATTAAAGCAGGTGGAGGGGCTTTCCAGTTCATCATTGCCACTGTCTTATTCCTCCTCCATATTTGGTGTGGTGGCCATGTGGAGTCAGTTTCCTCAGGGGGGGGGGTGTTATGTTGAACCAGTAGTTACATAGGCCATACAGTGTCACTGTTGGTACTTAAGGTTGTGCCCAATCTAAGGTTTGCCAACAATTGCGGTCACTCATTTTGTACACACCACCCACAGGTTGTAGTTTGAATGATGTGTGCACAATGTCCCTCCAGAAGATACAGTTGGGTGTTGTGACTACACACTGGAGGTGGTGACACCTCTGGTGGATCTTTATGGGGTATTGGGCTGAGTACTGACATGCTAAGGTTTGGAAATTTGGGAACAGGGCTGAGTTCTTGTGCAGTGCACACCCAGGAGGACCCTGACTGGTGTAGCCCTGTCCAGGCCCGAGGTCCCACCCTCACTGCCTTCCCCACGCCTGTGCGTCCAGCAGATGGGCTTTGTTGGGACTCACATCTCACTATGGCCATTTGTTTCAGCTTGGTGGGTGCCAGTGGTCAGGACTGACGGCACAGTGTGTCATGGTCCATCTCACAGTGCCCAGCTACCTATTCCCCTGGCACCTCTGCCAGGGGCAGGGTCCCACAAGGCCCACAGCTTCCAGTCTCACTTGTGGCTCCCTGCCTTCATGTTACACACAGACAGGTGCAGGGGGTACATCCACCAGCAGCACCACACAACCGCTACCTGAGGGGGACAGTTCTCATCCACCATTGTGCCCTCACAGAGTGGGAGCTAATGGGGACAGACAGTGACAGATGTAGGAGTGAACCATGTGCCCTATTTTTTTATTCCAGGGGGATGCATGGGTGCAGGGTAATGCGGATATGGGGTGCCCCTTGTGTGTGCTGGTCCTGGGGGATGCGCGTGGATGTGGACAACGTGCGTGATGTGGTGATTGGTGGTTGTACAGAGAGTAGGATTATTGGGTGTAAGTGCACTTTGCATGTGGGGGGCTCAGATTGGCGGTTGTACAGGGAATAGAAATTGTGGCTGTAGGTGCACTTTGCATGTGAGGGGGCTCAGATTGCTGGGTGTACAGGGTGTGGGAGTATTGGGTTTAGACACTTGCATGGGGGCTCAGATTGGTAGTTGTACAGGGAGTAGGAATAGTGGGTGTAGGTGCACTTTGCATGTGGGGGGCTAAGATTGGTGGATTTACAGGGAGTAGGAATAGTGGGCGTAGGTGCACTTTGCATGTGGGGGCTCAGATTGGTCGGTGTACAGGGAGATGGAATAGTGGGTTTAGGTGCACGTTGCATTTGGGGGGCACAGATTTGTGGCACTCCTGGGACTGTTAATGGTTGGTATGGATGCAAGTAATGGTGATTACTTGTGAGTTCTGTGAGAAACCTGAAAGTGTCTCCCTAGCTAGTCCCTGGGGATCTGTCATCCAGGTGTCCAGGACACGGTCATCGCTATTGGATCCAGTTCCTGGGGGTGGACCAGTGAGGGAGTATAACCTGGATGGTGGGTCTTTAGGGAGTGGGACACCGACGGGCGAGATGTGGTATCCCCCTTCTTTCAACACCTTTTCCCCATCCTACCACGTAAGATATTCCAAAACACTGCCCCCACTTTTCCGAAACAAACACATTGACACAACAAGCAAGACAAGAGCCGTTTACCTGACATGTCCCAATACAACAGTCGGGCAAAGTCAGACAATTGACCAGAATCACACACACCTGACGGCCCTTTCCCTTCCACAGAGGGATAAAAGGTGGAGCACGAGAGCACAGGATGAGCCAGACAGACCGCACGACGTGAGAGCTAACTCAGCATGGCAGTTCAAGAGGAGGAGATAGATAGCGCATACCGAGAGGGTGACAAGGAAAGAAGCGACCTTGCCCTTTCCCACCAAGGCCTGTGAAACCTCTGTAGCAGGAAACGTAAGACTGCGAACAATAGCCGGCGTGTGTTGCAGCAGATGTCAACGGTACACAAGACCCTCCTCCACGGATAACCGAGCCGGGGAGAGATACTTGTCTCTGTGGTACCAACCTTGACTCCAAAGAGAAAGAAAGCCAAACTGTTCATCAGAGCTGGTGAGTCGATGAGAGAGTCGATAAGAAACCGAACTGTGTTGAACGAAAATTAGCAAATGGCTAATTTGAACTGGCAAAGGCTTACAGAGCTATTGATAGAAAAGGTGGAAAACCAACAACATAGGAGTCAGGCACTACGTGGGTGCTCAAGCAGGAAACTCTCGGTGATTAGCCAATGGTAGAAACAACCATAACCAGAAGGCCTTGGGAAAAGGCGAAAGGGGGTCAAAGTGGTTATACATGAGTCTTGTAAAATCCACTGTATAGTCGAAAGTCTTTGGCCGACAGATGATTGTGAAGTTAAGGGAAAGGAATCCTGCTTGGTGAAATTAGCGCATGAACAGTATGTTGCAAAGGTTGGCAAGAGTGAACCCAGCGGAGGGATGCTAACAAAAAGAGGCGAAGCCTGATGTCCTATGAACAGTGTGTTGACAGAAGTGAACCCGACCGAGGGATGTCCAGAGTGAACTGTTTGAAAAGACATTAAGATTTGAGAATGCAAGGATCATTGTAAGACCGGGGGAAGTGGATTGTCTCCCTTGGCATTTGGATCTAAGCCCAGTAGAGGGAGATCCCGAAAGGCCTGAGCCAGATCAAGGTAATCCTATGGTTCCGAGCCCAACCGAGGGAGATCCAGGGGTGGAAAGTCATCACCCAAAGTCCATTTGGAAAGAAACTTTTTGTTTGTTTGTTTTGTTGAATACATCAGGCCCTCGAAGGCAAGAGACTTTTCATTGAAAAGAGACTTAACCATCGAAGAACCTGATAGCTAGTACGGAACTGTTTTTTTTATTTATTTGCATTTTTAAAGTGCTCACACAGCCCTGGGGCATCAAGCGTATTTATAACGCGCTTAATACCCAGAGGTTTTAAGCGCAGACCCAGGAATCGAACCTGTGTTGCTTCGTGTCGTCTTGTTTCCAAGGGAGCACATTGCCACTGAGCTATCTTCTCTGTTGGCTCGTGCTGGGAAAGCTCGAGTGGGTCCCATGCTCAAAATGCGGGGAAGGGAGACCCCTGGCAATCACATCCAGACTTATTATTTGGAAACACTTATTTCTTTATTGATATCCCTATCCCACACCCTTTCTGTAATTAGTTGTAAGGATTTGTCGATATTTTATTTTTTTAGTATAGGCCTTTTACTTTGACAAGACACCACAAGGACTGCCTTATTTTTCATTTGATGGTCGAAGCTTGCACCCATCTAAGGTTTTGGTTTAGGTTAGCATTTGTCCACCCTGCATTTACAGTTTAATAAACACCATTGAACTGTGATCACTTGTGTCTGTCTTTAAAGTTGCCACCATGAGTTCCTTACAGTACTCACCATGCAATTTGTTGCTTTTTCACTGCATCTGGTGTCACGGTTCACATCTTGCACAAGACAGTCTATTTCAGTGGGTCCTTAGTTTGCACTAGTGGCGTGTCAGGTGCAGTCCTGTTATCTTTGCACTGTTGGTCCCTGCTTGCCCTTAGTTCTGTGAATCGCCTCCTCGCGCAATGCATTTGCGCCATGCAATCCTAGCGCACGTGCTGGAACGCATGCAGGCACTTTGCATATTATTCTATAAATCAGGCCCATTATCTCTCTCCAAGGCGAGCACACTGGGCTAGGGCTAACATCCTGGCTTAAGTGGCATTGTGGAGAATGGAAATTGAGGTAGATTTGCAAAAGAATGAATTTACAAAGGTGGGCCTTTACGACTTTTAGTGTTTCAAATCTGCAAGCGCACTACTGCAAAGTAGTGTGATGTATGTGTGCTTTCTTATTTTTGGCAGGCACCTTCTGTGTCAGCACTTCTGGTGGATGAGAAGAGCAAACAGTCTGGGGACACAAGAAAGGACCACAAACGTTCACAACCTTAGCCTGCTTTGACCAATGTTACCTACCTCATGTGTTTCAAAACGAACATTTTCCCACACATTTCCCAAACGTTTTTGAAGGTGAACCTCCAGTGCATGTCTGCCATTTGCTTGATCTCGTGGTGCCATGGGATCTGCAAGAGAAGCAGGCTGTGTATAGTGACTAGGGATAGAGGGGAAATGCAAGGTAGCTTTGTTGAGACATACAGATCACAAGTACCCAATCTCTGCATACCCAGAAGGGAGATTTGTCTACCATTAGCATACCATTTGGTGACAGGGATATAGAGTGCTGATGTGTTGGGAGGGGCTGGTTGATTGACATGTGTAAGTGGGTTAGTCGATGTGCGTGGAATATAGGGGAAGTAGGAATTTGCATGGGTTAGTGTGGACTATAGAAATAGACTAGAAGTATCATGGCCATTGTAACCACCCATGTATCCTACTGGGAGAACACTGTGGGGAGGGACACATAGCAGCCAATTAAAGGGGGGGGGTGAACATTTAGAAGCAAAACACACTAAACTGAACACCTAGGAGCAGATTACAGTGGGAAACACCTGGTAGCAAATTACAGTAAAACGAACACCAATTAGCAAATTACAGTGGGTATATATGACTGTATGGATCAGGAAGGAGTAAACTTTAGGGTAATTACCTTACTTGGCTAATGAGCAGTCTGTGTCAGGGCAAGGGAGTGGCCTGACCGACCCTGCAGTGTGGGTATCACAGTGGAGATGCATGCCCCTTACTCTGTGCCATTCACCAGCTGCTTGAGCAAGGCTGTCCTAGTTGGTCTCAAGTTATTGTGAGAGTAATGCGACCACTGTGGCTTATTCAAAGGTTGCTATATGGTTGAAGATACTGGGACAGTATTAGGAGCTTAGGGGGGGTAGGCAACGTGAAGGACGTGCTCTGGAAGGTGGGAAAGGATCTCGAGTATTTCAAAAGTAAAGCTGCAGCCAAAAGGTGGAGCCTGCACCTTTCCTCAACTGGGCTGCTTGAAACCTGGGAGCAAAACTTTATTGAGGAGCACTTTGGTTCATATTGTAGTAAGAATACATGTAAGCAATTACAATTTCACAATCAGTGGAAGAAAATTACAGCAGAGGGAGCATCTTGAATAAAATCACAGTGGGAAACATAAAGGGGTAAAGTAACCTGAAGAACACCTTACAGCATGCTCCGTAGGACTGGGACTGTGCAGTGCAATGGACCCATCAAGAGTCGCTATTTGTAGTTCACAAATCACTATCCTGGTGTTGCAGTAGGTGTGAGGAATTCGACCATCCCGACACGGAGTGTGCGCTCACCTGGGATTTTTTTTTAATTTTGTAATGAAATTGAATGATGGGAGATCAACCCCCAGAAAATGTGTGAGGCTATTCCGCGCACATTTTCCTATGTTTGCTGCACAACAAACACATAGTCACGTGTACTCTGGGTGGGCACAGCCTACAGGTGAAGTCCTCCTGTCATGTCCAGCTGGAATGTGACAGCCACGGGTACAACAAAGCATCTCAAGAAGGGGGAAGTCAAAATCTTTCTCCTTCCATGGCCAGCCTCATTAAATGACAAAAGCTCCATGGATCTGCCATTACTGTAGATTTCTTCGACTACCATTTCCCCTAATGTGATTTCGCCGAATCCATTTAATCAAAAATGGTAGGGGAAATGGTATATGTGTAATGCATTATAGGTGGCGTGTGGGGTAAGGGTGTAAGTTAGGGTTATGAGTGGGGAGGGAGGCCTGCGGGTGGTCTTCCGACGCATCACAAAAAAAAGAAAAGATGTGTTTTTTCTGTGAAATGGATTTGGTGAAATCTCCAGTACGAGAAATATATTAGAAGAAATCACATACATCCCAACCCACCCTATCCTTTGTCTGCCTGCTGGTGGCAGTGGATACTGATGAGAAGTTAATTGAAGCAAGCCTATGGGAGGCCTGGTTGCAGGACTGACAAAGGACAGGATACCAAATACCCCTTTTGATATGCATCTGTGTCAACTTGCAGTCAGCTCCCGCCTCTTAGTTTCAAGGGCATTGAAATGTCATGTCTGGTACAACTGTTTACAGTGGTCATCCCCACGGGGGGACCCCATTCAGGAAGGAACAAGTATGTGGTTTTGTGGCAACCACAAGTCTGGTCTGACTGCCACTTCAATGGAGACCTGCCGCTTTTAATCAGGAACCACAGAGAGCTCAATTAACCAGACAGACACGTTGATCCAAAACAGACAGAAATATGGGTGGTACTTAGTAGTACATGTTGTCACCCCTTTACCTTTCCTGGTGCAAAGCACTCTGGTTATGACCACACGCATAACAGAAGATTGTTGGTGGGGACCCAGGATTTGTTCATTAAGGTAGGCTTAGCCTACATCAATCACTGAGGCCCATTTGGCTTTAAAAGAGGGCTGAGCCACTCTCTTAGCAGATCATCTGAAGACTTTGCAAGGAGTAACAAGAAGGACTAATTTGGACCTTTGCTGAAGGTACAGTCTGCCTTACAGCTTCTGCCAGTGAAGGAAGCCCAGGATTTCCAAGAGGGAAGCATGATCCCTCCCCTAAACATCTCCCAGGGAACAGAGGGAGATACTGAATCCAGAGGACCATCTAGCATCTCCAGAATCAGTACCCAGCCAGCACACAGCATGCCCTGCTAGGCTCTGCAGCAAGCTTCTGAGGTGGGAAGTACCAGAGAGTCTCTGAACTAAACCAAGGACAAGGCTGTTGCCTGCAACACTCTCCTCAGCTTTGGGTGGTCTGCCTTAAAGGACAATACGAGTCCAGCAAAGAAGCTAGGAGGAGTGCACCGACACGCGTCAACCAGCGTCCGCCTGAAAGGACATTTTTGAGACAGTCGAGCCCCTCAAGCTTCAAACGACAGCACCCATGGCTGTTGTCATCCGTCAGTCGCTCAAAGCCGTCCAAGACGCCTCGACCAGTGCTTCAGACCCACCAACCAGCACTGAGACAACGATTCCTGACCCAGAGCCGCTGTTTAGTCCAGCCTGCAACTGTCAGTCCAGACTCGCTCACCGAGCTGCCTGCCGCCTGATACCTGCAGCTTGAACTCTGTCACAGAAGCAGCAAAGCGCCCTGAAACCCACTCAACCCAGTCGAGCACAAGGAACCTCTACAAGTACAATCTCTGAAGGCCCCCAGTGACATTTTACGACCCATTGCTCCCGTTGTGGGGAGGCCAATTATCCTTGAGCATTGTGATTAATTACTTTACCGACTACCTTCCTGCCAGTATCCAGAGTGCATCCCTTTTCCTTCTTGAAACTGTCTGCCCTCTGCATTCATTTATAGGGTGGGTTGTATTTTGTAGTGTGCTAGAACTGTCTGTTGTGATAATAGTAAAGTAGATATGTTCATACAACCTTGACTGGACAGTCCCTTTCATCATTGTGTAATAATTGTATTTTCGCTGTGTTGCAACTAACCAACAATCCATGACCTTGCAGAGATAAGCCTGCCGTTCAGTCCACATTACCAGAATCGGACAAGGAGGTTTATAATAGACTTGTGTTTCCAATCTGTTCGGATCCCTTCTGGTGTACTAGAGGTGTGGGGCTGATTGATGGTTTAGAAACCGATATTCATCCATGAGCCACTGGTGCCCCAGAGGTTGATTCGTCACAGTAGGCCCCTGGATTTGGTCCAGTTCTTCTGAATGGACTGACCTCCTTCATGAGGTCGTAGTGGAACCACTTTATGGCCTGCCCCAAGGCCTAGGCGTATGTATGTGTATGGAAGCTATAAAGGATGACCTAGCTTGGAAGCATGGGAGTGCTGTACATAAGGGACGCATTCAGGGGGTTATAGGTAGCATTCAGGGAGGAGCAGAGACGCTGTTTTGGGTAGAGGATAGGGGAACAGGTGATTATGTTGAGAAAGGGCTTGTTAGTTTGGGTGGGTCAAGTGACCAGGCGGGAGGTGGATGTCTAAGTGTTGGTGAGCGGGAAGTGGCTGATAAAGAGTTACATGGATGCAGGTGTGCAGTACTCCTGGAGGGGGCACGTCTACGAGATTGTATGGATATGAGCAAGCATTCCACCACGTCTTCTCTTTCCGGTCCTTGAGTTGGATGGTGTAGCCTGTGAGGATGAAGACATCCAGGATGCGAGTGGAGGTGGGGTGAGCCATGTCACTTTGAAAGGTTTGTGAGTGGGGGTGAGGTCAGCAATATCTGTACAACTGAGCGAGCATTGATGAGCATGAGGTTACAAGTGGCTTTTGCAGGTATGGTGTGGTTGGCGATGAGTGGAATGTGCATGCAGCACTGGGGAGTGCATGGGAGAGCGGTGAGGGCTGGTGTTTGCGTATGTGAGTGAGGATAGGGATGGGAAGGGGTGAGGAAAGGGTAAAGCACACGCTGCTGGTTTACATAGGTTGCTTGGAGCAAGAGTTCAGACAAGGATCTGTGGCTGTGATGCATTGACGGGAACATTATGGAGCTCTATCGGAATGAAACGTGGCAGCGAATCCAGGGAATACGTGTCTGGTCACGTTCTCTGAGGTTCAGCTGCATTGGGGTCTCAAGCTGTAGCCCAGGGGAGAAAATGCAATATGAAGTTTAGTCAGAGAATGGTGCTTTGGCAGGGCTGATGTGCGGATCTGTCATGCAGTTTCAAAATGATGAGGTACATGCCTTTGAGTGCCATCCATAAGTTTTTATCTCAGTGTGTATTTTTGAGGTTTGCATTCTGTTCTGTTTAACAGCGTTAGTTGGATCCTTGTGTGCGAAGACATATTGTGTTGTTACGGTTCAGTGAATAACCACATCTTTAGTGTTTTCCATAAGATCTAACCAAACTGGTTTAGGAGATTTCCCCCTCAGAAGTGAGTTCCAGAGTTTGGTTGGTAAGTCGAGAATTAAGGACCCCAGGGACTCTTTCTGTAATATCGTGAATTGCTAGGAGTGTTCCACTTCTGGATTCTAGATCTTAGTGGCCCCCCAGGGTGGTACGGGATAATATTCCCTTGGATATATTCCGCTCCACATTGCTAATGGGCATGGTGTAATGCAAAGCGCTTTGAAGTGTATTCTTTTCTTGGCCAATGGCCTTAGTAAACGTGGCTTTAAACCCAGTGCAACTATCACCAATGTTATACACCCAATGTGCCCTAACATGCGCTGTGTGCTACTGATCTTCCCTGAAAAGCCTTAGATGAGAACCAGGACATGGGCCCCATAGGATGTTTTGGACCCAAGCTTCGCATAAGCTTCTGACGTTGGACTATGCCCCCTAAAATCCCACTACTAGCTATGGGCCTGGTCATTTTAGAGAGTGAATCAGGGACGTCATTTAGGGGTCGCCAGAGGTCGCAACTGCCACCTCTGAGGTCTCCCTTGCGACCTCTGTGGTCACCCTTGCGACCTCTAGAAAAAAAATAAAAGTTTTTTTTTTTTGTAATGCAAGCTCATGGGCTGTGGCCAGCACCATGTGGCTCTTTAGTTTTTGGAGTGGCTGGCTTTCTTGTTAAAGCCCCTTAAAAAAAAAGAAGAAAAGGAGTGACACAAGTCTAACACTTTCAGCACTGACCCTAAATAAGAAAGATTAGGAATACCAAATAATGTGTCTTTCTGGAATTCTATACAATAATTGATAGACTCATTAAAGGTTTATTCCAGGCACACTTCAGGGGGTGAGTCACTGATTTAGTCTGTTCTTAAACGCCTCAACAGTCTTTCATCCTTCTGAGGTCGATAAATGAGTACCAACACAGGTTGGGTGATATTGGGTGTATATTTTTTCTATATAAAGCGCTTAAGCGTAAGTGCTATATAATACATCATTATCATTTGGTCATGGACGTCTGCTTGCATTCACAATAATTTGGTAATATGGGCCTATACACACTGATCTTAACCATACATATGGCGATCCATTCTTGTATGAAATGTACATCACATTATAGTGATATCGTAACCATATTTTTTGTAGTGTACAATGCTATGTCATTGCACTTCTTGTTTTGTCAACGGGTGAAAGGTCGCGTGCCATCGCATCCCGCGATATCACTTCGGGGTGGGATCAAATGACATCACTTCCTGTGATATCACCAGGGGTCAAGGGTCATGTGATGTCACTTCCGCTACCCCTGGCATTTTGGTGAAATGACATCCCTGGAGTGAATGGAGAACTATTCCTTACTTGGGGACTGTAGTGCCTTCTGCCTCACCTAGACTCCACCTCATAATCTAAGCATTCCTCTTGCAGTCCACCATCCACACTCCCCAGCGTGCATAGCCATCACAAACCATGCTTTGCCATGCACTACCCACACATCTGTAACAATGAACTTGCACTTCATATCAAGCAGAAACCTGTGACTTAGAATACTCAAACACTATACTCTGCCTCAAGACCTCTGTTTTTAAAAGAAAAAAAATCCCGAGCAAGAAATACAGTGTTGTCCATTTTTCCAACATGAACAGATATTGCATCCCCAATCAACCATAAAGAGAATGCTAAGGCACAGAATTTTAGTTTTTCTGTTTACCATCTGAGCAAAGTCTCCACCTGTAACCTTTTTATTATTTTCCGACCCATAAAAGTGTCTCCCTGAGCTACACAACTTTAATGTTGAGGGTAGTTCGTGGCCCTTGTAGTCCCTACATAAGAATAAAGTTAACTTATATTGAGGTTTTTTTAGCGGTAGTTGCGCTGTCGGTTATTTGCAGTATCATCCACTTCACGGTCTCACAGGTACAAGAGATAACTGTCATTGCTGTCAATCTACATTTTATGACAAGAATACGCCATGATTATGCGTCACTGATGGGGCAAAGGCATGGTCAAGTACTACATTTTATACAGAATTATTCTATAATTCAGAGCCTTTCAAATCCAGAGAGGACTAAAACATTGCAGGCCTACGCTGCCCTCCTGACCCCACGTGTTATGTGCTTCCTCAGTGGGCCCACCAAATGCAGACAAAAATCCCAGCTCATTTTACGTGCGTAGGGAGCAAAGAGAGGCAGTAACACTGTTCAGGGCTCCAAAACCTTCTGGAATGCGCGGGATGCGTGAACAGGTTGAGAATACGGCCCTTCGGAGAGACGCTCGCGCCCGCCCCCACAGAAGCTGTAAGAAGGTACACGGAGCCGAACTGTGCTTGAGCGAGAGTGATTTATTTCGCCCCGCGGTAGCTGGTTCATGAATTGCCAAATGAGCTGATGTGTTTGAAATATGGAAGAGCAGGTATGGAGGTGCACCTGAGGCGGCTGTTTATTTTTCCTGTCCATTTTGCTAACGGGGCACATTTCTGAAGGGCAATCAATCAGGGAAATGTTGTTTTTTTATTTTACGTCTCAAGAACATCTTTCCGGATATTAGAATATAAGCATGACTGCCAGAATTCCCAACTAAAAGAATGTAAGGCAATGTGTTGCCAACGGCAACCATGTGCCCGCCTGCGTATGTTTTAGTCTTTCTTTCAGATCTCATAATGTAGTTTATCCAGGGGTGGCCTGGGAACCAAAAGAGGCCCTGGAAATAATTTTCAAAGTGGCCCCATATTGCACATTTTGAGCAAGCCCAACCCTTTTCTTATGAGAAAAATTGAAAATAAAATACAAAAGAGGCCCAGGGTGCAGAGGCCCACCGGAAAATCTCCAGAGCACCCTCTAGACCAGTCCAGCCCTGAGCTTATCCACTAGGTGGTGCAATTTAATATCACTGAAGAACTCTACCCGCAATACATACAAATACGCATATGCATGTGCAAATTGTGGCATTTGCAAATTTCAGCTGTCTCTTCCCGCAAATTGGCCATGCATGTTGTTCCTCAAAGATTTCCATATGCCCCATGAACAATAAGTACTGTGCCATCCGCCATACTTCGCATGTGCCAATGGACCTGGTTCACCAGAAAGAGTAAATCGTCAAGTACACGCCCCTGGAAGTTAAGCATGGGCTGGAAAAAAATGAAAACTGTTTTTTTAAAAAACATTTTTACCTGAAAGTGCATTCCAACCTTAGTGGAGTTTAACCCTTTCAGGGGGAAATCTTTTTTTAAAAGTGCTGTATCAAATCTCACATATGCCAGGAATAGGGGGAAATTAAGACAGGAGCATGTGCCTTTCTCTTTTAGTGACTCAGTGTTCTGTTTGTGAACATGTGTTCCCCATTTGTGGTGTCCATACATTTACAAAATGTTGTGGCTGCAAAAATATTGCCACACAACAATGTTTGGTGAATCGGGCCCTCTGTTTTGTCATCATACATTCCATACGTTAGGTATGCAGAATGACACTCCCACTCGGTGACGCTGCTTTGAATTTAACCACACTAGAATTGTAATGATTTAGTTAACGCTGCTTTGAATGTAGCCACTCTTAATGGTTTAGTTAACGCTGTTTAGAATTTAGTCGCACGCACTGTGTAGCGATTGGCCCAGAATTCCCAATTGCATAAAAGAACCGATACTCAATAACGGAGTACTGAAAGTGCACAGTAAAACCCACCTTTATTCAAAGCATAGATTCTCAGCAGAGGACAGCATACAAGCAGCTCCCAAAATACGAGTGTGAGCATATGTTGTACTACAAGTACGTCAACAATGACATCATACTATGATTTCAGTTACAAAACAAATGAGGGGTTAGGTTAACACCTTAAGATATATATAGATTACATAGTGTTACTTTCCTCATTGGGTTTTAACTATCTCGATGTCTCCTGCTGAGCCCAGCCCATCATAGTTAATATCTTCACTACATCATATTTGCTACTTATTGGCTGGCATTATTGATCATAAGTGGTACGGCAAGAGGGATGTGTATTGGTTGGCACATTACCAACCGTGGGCATTCTGATGAGATGTCAGAATATGACAGACACATAAGGTAAGGGGAGAGAGAAGTCCATGGTCTGCACTAATTCCAATTAAAAGTACTACCCATCATTCCCAGGCCACGTGGCCTATCTATTCCTTTGTATTTGGCCTTGTGTTTCATCTCGTGTCTGTGCGCTAAGGAGTTTCAGCAGGTGTCTTATCTGTGCTTGGCTTATAGTGAATAGCTAGTGTTCTTCATGTCTGTAAAGACTAGAGGGTGGTATCTGTACTCCTGCTCTCTATATGGCAGAGGAGAGGCACAGAACACCCCAGCCAAGATTCTCTATTATTGGTAACGTTGTTGAGCAATCAAGGCTTAGCTCTCAAGAGCTGATGCAGGCTGGTTCTTAAGTACAGTGTAGTCCCCAAACACCCACAAAGGAATGTCCACACACTATGTTAGTGAAAACACAGTCTTTATATAAATAAGGATCATGTTATATACACAATCACAATAACACACTTTGTACTCTGGCATTACTATAATGGCAAATATGTACAGGTCTGTGTGGTACCACTCTTTCTATTGATCTCTTTGAAATTCATCAACTGCTAACAGTTCAAAATGGCATACGAATCAGATTATAAGATGAATCAATGACAGACCACAGAAAGAAAGCAAGTTAAATCGAGCAAAGGCAGAACTGTCTATCCCACTACCATGAGACAGTTCTGTGGAAGGATCCCCCCACCTGGGCAACCTGTAAATAAAGCGTATTTGACAAGCCCAGTCCAATTATGCTCAATATAGTCTCGATTCCTTCTAAAAGGTTCTACGACCCCAAAGTACCTGGTTTCGTAGAGTTCTTTGGTGAGGCGCCGACGAGCCCTTCTTGAGTGCACTCCCTTTAAGGCAGGAGCCACGGGTCGTCGAGAGGCGGTGAAGAAAAGGGTGAACACTGTCATTGTGGCAGAAGCTTTGGTTCTTGCAGTGATCACTGACGATCAGTCGAAATCTTCCTGCAAGCTGAGGCATGCAGTGCACCTCGACGATGAGTGTTCGTTGCCGCAAAGAATCGATGAAGAACTTTGGCCCAGCAAGAGCGTTGGGTCGTCGGGTGTCTCTGTGGTCTTCAGGTGGCGGGTAACCCACCAGCGGATTCTCCTTGGTCGTCGGCAGCCTTGACTTTCTCCGGCAGGACGAAAACGGTTGACGGTGATGAGCAAGGGAGTCCTTGGATCAAATGGCTGAGGCAAAGGAGCACTGCAGCTTCGGTTGACGACAGCAGTCGTCGATGGTGATGGACTTCAATGTCCGAGCGCTTTGCTTTGTGATTCCACGGTGGTGCCTGTCTTCGGTCGGTAGCCTTTCGAGGGTCTGACATCCAGGGAGCTTTGGCAAAGATAGCTGGTGTACGATGGTTCCTCGTAGCTTGGGAAGAGGCCTCCTAGCCAGGTCCTCTCTTGGATCAGTTCCTTGAAGGCACAGCAGCCTTCAGATTAGTGAAGGACAGCAGCAGCAGTTCTTCTTCCAGTGGGTTTCAAGGTTAAGCATCAAGTATCAACTTCAGCTTCTGAACGATTTCCATCAGTGAGAGGCCCCCAGATATACTGTTGATCTCCCATTCACTCTGCTGGGTCACACTCAGGCAACCAATCATTCAGAAGGGCATTCAGGCAGTCAGGCAGCCAATCAGGCTCACAGTGCATTCAGGCCATTTTTCTCCATACAGACACTCACAACACGGAATGTGGATTCGGACAAGCATTCTGCCATTCAGCACTCCAGAATGCATTCATACCAGTTTTGGGCAGGGCTGTATAAGTCAGTGTGTCAACCACCAGATACTAGACACCCATAACATGAAATGTATATTCGTCACACACTCCATTCACCCAGGTCCAACCCCATGGGTGTTCCCACAACATACAGTCATTGGGAAGGCTCCAAACGGTCTGGCCTGGACTTCCCCAAAACACATATATAAAACTTCCACCCAACAGCCAGTCAGGGGGAAGGGACAGAGTCAGGGCTTCCCGGGACTTTGGGAATACAAAGTAACAGGTAATGGAAAGGAAGAGGCCACCGGGACCATCTTGTTTCCTATCTGGAATCAACTGATTCCAATGGCAGGGCCTGGGTATTCCAAAATGGAGGATACTCAGAGCACCTGTCAGATTCAGCATGGAGCTGCCACCAGCCCATACCCTGCTCAGTGGGCCACACACAGGTGCCCAAAACATACACTTGGAGTACAGGCTAATACTCCCACCCATGGGTGCCATAAGGGTATCCCAAGTGTCTGTTCACCAAACCAAAAAGAGGAAGAGTTGCACCGCCAGGAGTCCCATATGAACTCCTGCGCAGAAAACAAGACAGAACATGCATGATAAAGCAATAAAGGACAAGGATACTGAGGCTCTGTCCCTCCAATGCATTTCCAGCATCACATGTCTTGATCACGTGTTAAGGGACTGCGTTTTAGAATGAATTTCTTATTTGCTGGGTTTTTAGCTATTTCTAACATGCATGTTGTACTCTTAGTGGCCACTGGAGACACACTTTATTTATATGTGGCAATGTCTTTTGGAATACTGATCTCATGCATCTGGACATCAATGGCTGTTTGTACTCTTATGATAACTTCAACTTGGAAGTCTGTGCTTCTCATCCTCGGAACTGTTAGCTCATCTCTGCACTCTGCACAACCATTACTCCCTTCCATGCATCTGGCCTTAGTGCTTGCTCCGACCTACTGTCTGGACAGCTTCAAGGCTTTTCAAATAAATGTGTTTTTTACAAATTCAGCATCTTTTCTGAGGCCATGCTCAAAATCCACCCAATGCTGAATGTAGGTAGGGGTTCAACGGAGCATTCAAACATTGTCCCAGGAAGTCCAATAGGATGTTCAATTGGATACACACGGGGTAACTCATCTGTTTGAGTATACCTGTGCATTTCATCACCCACATTTACTATTATTGTCATTTCGAGTTCTTGGTATGTTGGTAGCCCTCGTTTATTCCTACTTTCACAGAACCATTGTTTCCCAAACACAGGGTTGGACTTTTGCATTGGTATTATGTGTACTGGCTCTGCTTCATCATCTAAAAAAAACAAAGAAGAAATCCAATATGGAAAGCCACGTCCCCTGCACACTTTCTAGACGGCCAAGATAGGCCTTTTGAACATTTTTTGTAAATTTTTTGAAATACAATATTGATAACTTTCAATCAATTCTGTAGAAAATGTCCATAAATGATTCAGTTGAAACTTTCTGTTTTATAAAAAACAATTTTTGCTTTTTAATTTGTCTTTTGGTGAGCCCAACGCGTTTCGAGTATAACAAACTCTTCATCAGGGGCGGCATTTTTCAACAAATTTAAAGTCTACAAAAGAAAATACATATATACTTCAATTAGTTTGAACTTAAAGCAATTTTTACACAATTTTGAAAAACATCATATCAAACTTTTAGATCAATTTTAACAAATACATTGTTTACAAGGCAGTCAGCCTAGTCTATAGGGCAACATCCCATTTTTCAGTGCTCATTTTAAATCCATCTCCCACAGGGCTACAAGCTATAGGATTTCGTCAAAAATCAACAATTAAGGTTGATATGCAAATGACCTAAGTCTAGTATGGGCATATAGTTTCTTATTAAATTTCGAATGTGGGGTAATGTGCCTTATGTATCCATAGTTGTGGTACACAGAATTGGAGAACGTGGTATAATATTTTAAGCAACTGTGAGTATATGGAGGAAGTGATGAGAGAAACAGGCTAGGAGAGGTGGGTCAAATAGTAGCATTCGGAATGTAAAAAATGGGCAACCATCTTACCCCGGAACATATATTAGGCTCATGGAGTGGTCCAAGATAAGCAGAGCTGATCCCGGTGTCAAGCGGACACTATGTAGTGCATCTCATGGAAAGAAGACTTTGGTGAAGCCTTGATGGGTATGGATATCTAAATGGGATAATGGTATAACCAAGCGGTTATTAAATTAGCTAAGTGGAATATTAAGTGCAAACGAGAGGGTCCAGCCTCTAACTCAAAAGGAACTTACAAGTTCAGTATCCATTTGCGTCCAGGAGTAGTCCGAGTACGATCGGGAACCGCACTAGAGTGATGTATTCACTCGGCGTCCCTGTTTATATACTGAAAAGAGGCTGTGAGGTCATCGCGCGCAAGTGCGTGCAACATCACGAAAAGCGTGACGTCACCCGCGCACGCACGCCAAGACGAAAACAAACCAAGTAAATACATTTTAGGGGACCGGGTTGGATTTGAGCCATAAAAGAATTATGAGTGCTAAGGATGGTCATGAAGTTGAACAGTATTTGTAAAGACTAGGTGATGTAAATCACGATCAGAAGGTATGTAAAAAAAGAAAGAGTTAGGCACATAACGAACAATTAAAAACAATGTTATTAGTCCCATAGATTATTGGGTGTGCTTTCTGGTGTTCGTCTAAATGGCAAAAAAATTGGTCTGGCAAGGGAATTATCAGAATGCAGACAGTTTAGATAAATCTAGAGAATGTCATTTACATTTCAATTTGAAAACAGAATATGTACACAAATCTCGAGATGCCAACATTATAGATATCCTAGGTATACAGACTAGTACCTGTAGGAATAATTTATGTTTAGAAAATGGGGTAGCAAATAATACACAATATCAGTCACAAATTTCACAATATTAGTCCCAAATTACAATTGTTGTGAGTTTACATGACATGAGTAAACTGTACATTTATATTACAAAAACGGGGTACAGGTGATCCCTTGTCTAGACAAACAGGTGCTAAAAGTGAATAAAGTTTTAAGGAGTGTCAGGCCAAATCTTGAATTTTGATATTCTAGCTCCTATCATGGAATGAGATGTTTGGGCTCAAAGTATTACAGGGGTAATTTACAAAAACGGTCCTAAATAGTAATCTTCATTGATTCCAAGTGGAGTCATGGAATCCAGTTTGTTTATCCAAAAAAGTTCTCTTTGGGCCAGAAGTTTTGGAAGGTCCCCACCTCTACTTAGGGGTCGTAGGACTTCGAGTACCACAAATCTCATCTGTGATACATTGTGTTTTTCGTCTCGGAAGTGTCTGTACATGGGGGATTTGCAATTTTTCGTCCTCACACAGGATTTGTGCTCTATACACCTTAACCTTTCTGTTTGCTTTGCCTACGTAGTACATACCACATGGGCAGCGGATTGCATAGATTACGTTCTTTGTATCACATGTAGCAAAGTTCCTTAGCATTATTTTTTTGCCATTGTGTGGGTGCCTAATATTATCACCTTTGATCACGTTGTTACAATGTTGGCAATGTAGACAGACGAAAGTGCCTGTTTTTTGTTTGCTGAGGGTTATCTGAGTTGTCTGTTTGGGTTTCTCTGCTTTTATCAAATGGTCTCTCAAGTTTCTGCCTCTTTTATAGGCCATCATAGGTGGGTCCGGGAACAATTCAGATAGTGTACTGTCGGATTTGATAAGGTCCCAATTTTTGTGTATTATTCTTTTGATCTGGAAGCTTTGACACGAGTATCTTAGTGTGTGGATTAAACCTTTGTCTTTTCTTTTTGGGTTTCCTTCCAATAGTGTATTTCTGGCTTGAGTTTCCGTGCGTGCTATGGCACTATCAACAACCTCCGAAGGAAAACCTCTATCCAAGAATCTTTTCTTCATTGCGCTGTATTCATTATGCAGCGTGTCTGCCTCTGACGTAATTCTCTTTACTCTTAGTAACTGGCTGTACGGTAAGTTGTCTTTCAGATGTTTCGGATGATGGCTTGTATGGTGAAGACAACTGTTCACGTCCGTAGGATTTCTGTATATCTTGGTTTTCACAGAGGAGCCTGTGATTTCCACCGTGACATCTAGAAAATTCACATGTGGCTTGCTGATTTCGATGGTAAATCTGATTTTTGGGTTGCAGCTGTTAAGGAAATTCCAAAAGTTTAGCAATTCTGTTTCGGTGCCACTCCATATCCCGAAAATGTCGTCGATGTATCTCTGCCAGCATTTGATTTTATCTTTCCAGAGTATATTATCAAGTACAAAGGTCTTTTCATAGTGGTACATGAAGATGTTTGCATAAGATGGGGCCAGTGAGGACCCCATTGATGTTCCGGAGCTCTGAAGATAATATTGACCATTATGTCTGAAGTAATTGTTATAGAGGATGATGTTCCATAGTTCCAATGCGAAGATTTTTTGAATGTTTACCCGTCCATGATTTAGTAAAAACCATTCCAGTGCTTCAATGCCTTCTGAGTGTGGGATGGAAGTGTATAGACTGTTGACATCCATAGTAAAAAGAATCAGGTTGTCCTCTGTAAGGTGTTGAGCTTGTAGAATTTTCAAAAAATGCGTGGTGTCCTTGAGGTATGTTGGAGTGGCTTTTACTAATGGTTGAAGTGCTGCATCAAGGTATATAGCAAGTGGTTGGAAGATGCTATTTGTTCCTGCGACAATTGGGCGAAATGGTGGGTCTTGTAGGTTTTTATGCATCTTGGGTAAGCCATAGAAAACTGGGGCTATTGGATATTTTTGTGTCAAAAATTCTGCTGTTTTCTCCGATATCCAATCCATTGTTAATGCTTTCTCAATCGTTGTTTTGATCATGTTGTAAATCCCCATAATTGGATCGCTGTCAAGTAGTGTGTAGGTTCGAGTGTCATTCAAAAATTTGCCACAGCCAGCATCATAAAGGGTTGTGTCCATGAGGACTAACGGGCCTCCTTTGTCGGCTTGTTTTAGAGTGAGACTACTGTCTTCAGCAAGTTGCTTAATGAGTCTTAATTCGTGTTTCCGGATATTTCGTTTCTTTGGTGGCACATATTTTAGTCTTTTGAGGTCTTTTGTAGTTTTCTGTTTAAATAAATTGATCAATGGGTGTTTTACCTGAGGGTAAAAATTACTTTTATTTTTAATTTCAAGGTATCTTGGTGTAGGCTTAGGTTGCAGGTTGTCCTCAATGTTGTTAAAGAATACCTTCAATTCCATCTTTCTTATTAGTTTAAAGAGATTGATTTCTTCTTCAAAGTAAGAGGTGGAGTTTGTAGGAATGAATGAAATTCCCAGGTTAAGTGTGTCCATTTGTGCCTGAGTGAGGGGTTTGGAGGAGATATTGATGACAAGATTCTTCTTTATTTCTTTTTCTGCCGTAGTTTTCTTCTGTCCTCTTCTGGCTTTCCGTTTCCTAAAAAAGGAATTTGTGGGGTTCCAGTTGTTGGTCTACCAGTAGTCTCAAAAGACTCTGTAGGTGGATCAGGGATTGTCCCAGTCTGGCTCCGGGCTGCTGATGTACTAGGTGTTTCTTCAAATTCACCACTAGTTACTTCGCTGCTGTCTGTTTGATTATTTGCCCCTGTTGGTTGCCTGGGGGGTCTTCTTGGTGTTGGTCGGCTGTTTGCATAAAACTCTTGCCACGAGTACACTATATCCTGGGCGTAGTCCAAGGTGTCTCTGCGGTATTTTCTAATTTTTCTTTGCTCTATATCCTGTTTGTAGGATTCTAATTTCGTATTGGTATCTTCGAGGATTTGTGCTTCTGTCTTGAGTTTAGATAGTTGGGCTGAAATATCTTCAATTTCTTCCTGTAGGTTAGTAAAAGACTTTGAAAGCTCTTCAATGGTGAGAAGAATTAAATCTAATGAGCACTTGTTAAGGATGTGTTCCCATCTAGTGACGAAATCCTTATTTTCCTTGCAAAGGGTGGGCCTGAGATAGATTCTGAGGCCTCTTGGAATACGTTTTCTTTTGTAATATTGAGTTAAACCTAACTAAATTACATTCAAATTGGTGTGCAAGTGTACTTACCTGTGTTGGTTCTGCTTCATCATCTACCCTGGTAAGCAATTTGGAATCTTCAATCCATTCTTTAAGTTACACCCTGTTTTCATACTCAACAACCTCCTTTGATGCCATTATGAGTGCTTGTGCATTACAGCGGATCAGTCCATCAACCCAACCCTCTCTGGTCAATACTTTTCCTGATATGTGTAACTGCGGTCTATTCCAGCAACCAGGTATTTCTTTAATATGTGTGTCGGTGTACTGTAACAATTTATGATCCTCTATTTTAATCTCGCCGCTCTGCGAGCCAGACAATATGTATTTTATTACCTTGTGCTGTGTTTTTGCGTTAATCATCAGGAGTGTTTGTTTTATGAAGCTACCCTCTTGAAGGGAATCTGTCATTGTTACCCATTGTATGGTAGCTTGTTTTCCCTGGAGTTGCCCTCTTGTGGTGCATAGTGCCAGATATGTTAAGCAGTGTGCTCTGTGTGTGTTTACTTCTGTTGCTATGAATACTCAGGAGGCACTCATGTCATATGGAATGAGGGAACAAATAAAAGAGCTCTCATCAGACTTCTCCCTTCCCACCCTCGCCTGTGTTGATACCACACATTGTTTGTAACATGGAGGGAATTACCAAAATACTGCATCATGTCGTTCATGTTGTTTTATACACTTCTTGTTACTCTTTTAATTGGTGTGCTCACTTTAAGGGGTGTTTCAGGTGTCAGCTCTATTGTTACTGTTTCGGGATCTATACTTGGTTATCATCACTGAATACTAGCCTTGCCATAGCATTATTTTTAAACTGCTTCATTGCAGTACAATAAATATAAATAAAAACAAAAAAATGCAAAGAAGAAGGCTAGAATCATTATCTCCAAGGAATCTACCTTTTGCATGTATCTGGTCGTATAAGGCTGTTTGGCCAACAAAAGGGAATATTTGATATTATTTAAAAAATGCATGTATCTCTTCTTTTGTTTTTTTAAAGAAAATAAATATTCACAAGAAAAATCTATTTAAAAATAAGAGTAAATTGCTTTCTAAAACAAATGTTTTAGGTTAAACAACAAAACTGTCGTACAAATATTCAAAACTCCTAAAAAAAAGTAGGCTTGCAAGAAAAAAGAGAAGAGCAGAAAAAAAGTCTATGGGCAACATTCAGTATCCTTCTTGGAACAGAAAAACCACAAACTGTCTCTACCTGTTTTCTTCTTCTTGCTGCTGAATCATTCTAGTCATCGCTCTTGTCTGAGGTCTTCGTACATCTTCTTCCTCTTGCTCTGTATCTTCTAACAGGGTGCCTCACCACAATACTTTTAAATGTCACTGAGGTACAACTAAACTGTCCTACCCCTAAACATTACTGCTGAAGGTGTGGCTATCTGGTCCATGTACAGCCCTTCAAACCTCGGCTTATGTCATTTTCTAGTGAGATTTCTACACAGGACCTGGTCTCCTGGTTATAAAGGGAGATACAGTAATGACCTAACAGGGTGAAAATGTTCATTTCAATCTTCAGTGATTCTTGCTGTGCTCCTGCTTCTGTTTGCATTTCTTTACCAAGCGCAGTTGCTGAATTCTCATCATCGTTTCAGGCACGTGTCGGAGGAGCAATTGGGACACTAATTCTGCATCCTGTCAACACCTTATGTGCTGTCAGGTGATGGTCAGATCCTGGCTGTTTGTGTATGGCAAAAAGAGCCAGTGGAAGGCAGTCCAGTCCATTATTGTGCAAAGATTCTTTTATTTTGGCAGAACATTCCTTCAAGAGGCTGCTTAGGCGCTCGCAAATTCCATTTGCATGGGGATGATAGGCAGATGGGAATGTGTGTCTTATTCCCAATAAAGATGTAATGTGTTTGAACACCTCATTTACAAAATGGTGTCTGTTGTCAGAACTAAGCACTTTTCACACTCCCCATCTAGGAAATACCTCTCACATGAGGAATTTTGCAGCTTATATGGCATCTGGAGCTGTGCAGGGACCTGCTTCTATCCAGCAAGAAAAAGGGCATACTACCACTATCAGGTGTTGGTAGCCATTACAAGTTTAAAGCATATCTACCTAATGAACATGCAAATGCCAGAATGGTCAAGTGGGTTGGGGTATTGCTCCTCTCACCATTCTGAATGTATGTCCAACAGTTAATTTTTGACATACTATGCAGTTAATACTAAAATTGGTCACATGTTCACTTACATTTGGGACGAGCCAGTTGTCTGAAATAGATGCGCGTGTGCACTGGGTAGTGAAGCTTTTCCAGCTCTACTGTGAGTAATTCAACAGGCATGATGAGGTTCCCTGTTCTATCCTGTCACCAAATCAGCTCTGCAGGGTATAATGAGCATCCAAATTTCTTTCACAGTTCCTACTGTTCTTGTGGTGCGCGTCCCTGCAACTCTACAATCTGTGTTACTAACAGTATAGTAAAACCTTTTTTCATCATCATGTCACATGCACATGTGCATTTGTTTGGGGCAGATATAATGTCTAATATCTCGGGGAAATATGCTGCTCTTTTGGTTTTTGTCCCTTCATTACCACGGAAAATCAAATCTGCACCTCTCATGTACGCTGCACACTTTATCACAGAGATTGCTGAGGGGCATTTAAGTGCTTTTAGTAGCCTCTCTAACAATGGTGTATTCTGTACTGGTGTACCATCTGCATGCTGGAAGCCCCTCCTTTTCCAACATGACAATGCTGAGTGGACTCTTGATGTCACATAGGCGGAGTCAGAATCCACCATTACCAACTCATCCTTATGCTCTTCTAGCACTAAAATCATTGCTACCAATTTTGCCGCTTGCGTTGAAAAATGTGCAGGTAATCTCACCCGTTCCTTTTCACCTTCACCACTGCCATCCCACTATGCCTTTCTCTACTGGTTTGATCTATTGTTGATAAACCATCAATACAGATAATTATTCCCCCTGCTAGGGCATTTTCCTTTACATGGGGCACATCATCATAATAATCAGTGTAGGTAGTACAGTCTAGTACATTATCATCCCCTTTCACTAGCTCTACTATGAACCTTGCAGGGTTCACAATGCGGCACCTTGCCATTTTTATTGATGGATTAAATATTATGACCTCATAGCCTGACACTCTCTGTGTGGTCATTGTGCTTTTGGGCTTTTCAAGGAGGATGGCAAAACCAGCATGTTCAGCATACAATGTGATGGAGAGAGGGAAGATGTTACAAGGAAGAACAACAACATCCTTATTAGGAGTAGAAGAGATAGCATGCGTAAAAGAGAGAATTGGGGGAAGTATCCACAAGATATGGGTAGAAATGTATTGGAGAAGATAGTAAGCCAGACGTATGTCAGAGAGCACCTTAGAAGGTTGGAGTTTGAAGCAGAAGATGAGGAGGAAGATGAGGGGAAAAGGAATGATAGCCGGATTGGGAAGATGATGAGAATGGGGAGGAGGAAGCTGCATGAGTGCCTTCTACAGGCACACCTGCAGAAAGAGAGATAGATTTGATGTACTTTGAGGGAGGAGCGATAGAGCCCATTAGGTATCTATTGCTCCCAGATAGGAATCCAATGAGTCCAGGAAGGAACTCAACATATTTAAATATATCAGGAGATCTGCCAGGCCTTAAAAAGTTTTGTATGGCAGCAACGCCATTGAAGATGTAGGGTGAGGCTGCACCCATGCCCAGAAGTGGACTGACACAATTCCCCTTATTGCAGAAAGGCAGAGGATCAACACAATATATACCCTGGTCCCAAACAGAAAAAAAGTACTTGATATATACATTTGCCGTCACTTACAGCAGGCGGTGGGAAGTGGATTTATGCATTAGAAAGGGAAACGACGAGCATGACCGTGGCAGTAGACGACATGAATACCTTGTTTGTTGCCATACTGGGTGAACAATCAGAGGACATATGGAAATGGGCAGGGTACCAGGGCTGACAGCCAAAAATCCGAGACAGGGCGAGGCACCTTTTAACAATTGTTGAGCAGACATTTGGAGGGCACTCAGAATACAATTTCCAGACACATCAGACATGAGTGCACTAATGATATGAAGAATAGGGCCAGATGAGGGCCTGGCTGCTTAAATACAAGACATTCAAGAGAAGTGGCGTTTAGAAACAAGGGAACATTAGGATAAAAATATAATAATGTTATCATCACATTTTGTCAGGGACTCCTCAAAGAAGTACAAAGGCAATTAAACAAGATTGTGGGAATTGAGGCAAAACCATTGAATGTATTTATTTAATAGGTTTTTTATAATGTGCCTGATACGGTACCTGAGTTCGGTTTCGAAGCGCAGATCCGGGATTCAAACTTCTGTTGCTCTGCATGGTCTTGCTTCCAAGACCAGAGCGTTGCCCCTGTGCTATCTTTTGTGGCCCGAGATATAATTGATCATTGTTCATAATTGACTAAAACAAGAGAAAGACAGAAAGAAGATTGAGGAAAGGTAAATAGAGGAAGCAAAGCTGGTACAAATAAAATGGTCAAAATTGCCAGTAGAAGGGGCAGTATTAACACATTCTGGGGAAAACCACTGTGTGCAGGAAGCACAAAAAATACAGCCAGGTTTGAATGGACATTTTGCGGGAAGAGGACATTTTAATTATCCCCGGGGGAGGGGTTTTGTACCAATAGGAAGAGGGTTTGGATTTCAAGCACCACAAATAGGAAGGTTTAATGGAGGACAGCCATGATTGGGGGATTTGGAGCAGAGTATTGCGCTTGTGGAAAAGTAGGAAACATTGCATGGGTTTGCCAAGGTAGAGGAGGAAGCAACACAATTGGCAGCAATGTGACCCAAGTTGGGGTCCACAATATACCCTCACATAGCGCTACACAGCAATATTACAATGTGCAAGATTATACACAGTACCAACCAACCCAGCACAGTTGCACCAAGTACAACGCACACAGCATGCAGTCCAGACGCAAATACAACTACCACAGCAGGTGATACAGCAAGCACACATACAACCACAAGTACTGCAGAATACAATATCACAATGGGACACAAACATATTGCTGCAAGCACTGCCACCACCTACAGTAGGGGGCATGACAGTGGTGGGAAGGAATCCCTTTACGGGCGCAGGACTGAAATGCATCCACAATGGGACAGCCCACAGAGAAACTTGATATGCCCAATTCTATCGATTACCCCAGACCCACAAGAGGAACCGAAGGTGAAGGTGACCATAGGCGACAAGACTTTTTCCTTCTTGATTGACACTGGAGCAATAAGATCATATGTTAAAGAGGGAACATTCCCAATGTCAGGAATATCAATGCATGAACAAGGATTCTCTGGGGCTATGACAACAGTTCCTTTTACAGATACATTTCCCATAACGATAGGAGAACATGACATGGCTATGCCATTGTTATACTCTCGGAAAACACCAGTGAACATTTTGGGGAGAGATTTTAATTTGGTGGGCAAGTTAAACATGATAATTTCCTTCAATGAAGAGGAGATAATATGTTCCACACCAAGTATTCATTATGCAAATGCTCAAGAATTTGTGAGGGCATTTTATGGCCAGAAAGCCCAAAGAGCAGTGCCACTAAACTGAAATGTAAAGGAGTTACAGCAGTTTTTGGGACTTTGCAATTGTTGTTGGGTATGGGTGTTTGATTATAGCACATACGTTTGGCCCCTTTTAGAAGGACTGAAGGAAGCACAGAAAGACAAGAGTGACATTGCAGGGTCAGGTGAGATGATAGATGCCTTTGATGATCTGAAAAAAGAAATAAGCACAGCTCCTGTGTTAGAGATCCAAGATTACACGGATTTTCCCATTCTGCCATTCAAATGGAGTTGTGATGACGGCTGTTCTCGTACAAAAATCTTCAATGGGAAACAAACCATTGGCATTTTACAGTGGGATCTTAGAGCCAGTAATGAGAGGTCATTACTCGTGTGAGCAAGCATTGGCTGCAGAAGCTTTTGCAATTTAAAAATCGGCAAGTATAACAATGGGATGTTCAGTCAACATTGAGGCCAAGGCATAAACATCTTGCTGCCCATATCTTTAACCCACTGAACGTGGTACTTAAGGATTCTGTTTTTGTATCTAGGGAGTGACTTACACACATGGACAATGGGGGTATTTGCCAAAATAGCAATATAAAACACAACTTGCCAATAATCAATTAATATCACGTCAACACTTCTTCTTTCCCCTGCCTCTCCCCTAGAGGTTTTTTCTACAACGTTAACACACCCACATCTCTCTCCGATACCATGTGGCCCAACATTTTTCTACTTAGTAGCACCACAAAACGCTGCACACACTCTAAACCACATTTCCTTGTTAACAACACAACCTTGCTCATCTACTAACACAACAAAACACCTCTTTATCCTATGTTATAAAACTACAAAACAAAAATGTCATCAACAATCATTAACATAAATCAAAATACAGCTGTCTTTCCGTCATGCAGGGGATCCTTCTCTTTATTGCTCTTCCCCTAAAAGGGGCTTACTGTGCGGTATTTTCACCCAGGGTTGGGTGAGAGAGAAGTCCATTCTCTGCACCAATTCCAATTAAAAGTACTCCCCTTCATTCCCAGGCTATGTGGTCTATCTATTCCTTTGTATTTGGCTTGTATTTGGTCTTGTATATCATCCTGTGTGTTTGCCATGGAGTTTCGGCAGGTGCCCTATCTATGCTTGACTCATAATGAATAACTAGTGTTCTTCATGTTTTGATCACTTATCTATGACAAAGTCTTTTGGCATATTTATCACATGCATCTGGACCCCAATGGCTGTTTGTGCTCTTATGGTCACTTTAATTGACTTGGGAGTCTGCACTTCTCGTCCTGAGAATTGCTATCTCATCTCCACGCTCTGCACATCCATCACTCCCTTACGTGCACCTAACCTTGGTGCTTGCTGCGCCCTACTGTCTCGGCAGCTTCGAGGCTTCTAAAATCAATGTGTCATTTTTTCTGACACTGTAGTGACCCATAGACCTGTTCGGGACTCTATGCTAGGAAAATGGCTGTACTTCTGCACTCCTCGCCTCCAAATTAGAGACCCATATGTATGTCTGTTCATGTTACATTTATCTTATGCATCTGTTGAAGTGGGAGAATGGAACAAAAGGCTCCCACCAATCCCCTCACACCACTGGCCCAGAGGATCACGGCCTAGGCACCCACCACGAGAGGAGTTTGCCCATCTACCAGACGACCAAATACCCTGGTACAGGAACATACGGATGTGCCCACCCGCCTGCCCTGCCCATGCCGACACCTGCGGCATGGATGGACTCGACTGAACCATCCAACACTAAATCAACACATCGTTAGAGATGCCATGACGACCCAGCCTACGGTCAGCACACCCGTGCAAACATGCACACTGGACACTCCCACACCAATCCACACAAAGAACATATTCAGTGCTATGACCTAGGTGACGGACACACCCACCGACGCGCATCTTTATTATTTTTCACATAGGCTTTTCAAAATGCAGAAACGCAAGACGCACAATGAACTCATCCAAAACGCTTGCTCACGCTTCTCCTAAACCCATGTATTACAATGAGAAATATAACGAAGACCTGATACTGGGGATAGAGCAATATGATACCATAACTTAAAGCGCTGTGTATCAAATGGTTCCACCCATGCACCAGGCCCAAGTAGGCCGCAAGCAAGAACTCCCATGAACATTGAATGAGCAAGAGTACAGTTGCTGACCCTGCAGAATGAGTCCGGCGAGAGCAGACAGTCAAGGGCACAATGTTGCAAACTCGCATGCCGCGAGCCGACGCCAAGGTCGCACCTACAAATTAAGTCAGGCCCAGGAGAAGGGAGGCGCCCGGATCCCCCGTTTCAAGACACAGGCAGATACAATTAAGCGACTCAATGGACATCTGCGGCGGTGGGAGTAGTCGGCCTTCCGGCATATGAATAAATCTTCACATTGTCTGCACATACCCATAGTGAAACATTGTTGCAAATGACAGGTGCACCGCGAGCTGGGAACAGCGATGGTCCCAGACTGGGGGGCTCGCGAATGGACCAATCAGAACATGGGGCTCTTATCACTGACGCCATTAACATTAGCCAATCCTCAGGGGTCTTCATGTAACAATTTTCATGTATCGAATTGAAGGGACAACCCAAGTATACCACCTGACTAACCCTCACCCACTAATATCGCTCTCTATACGTATGCTATACTAACCCTACCACTCGAGGAACCAAGTGGCGATAGGTTTTTTTGCTAACTTTCCAAGGTGACGCA
This sequence comes from Ambystoma mexicanum, assembly GCF_040938575.1. NCBI lineage: Eukaryota > Metazoa > Chordata > Amphibia > Caudata > Ambystomatidae > Ambystoma > Ambystoma mexicanum. The sequence goes on from NC_090937.1 coordinate 438,417,009, forward strand.
AGTAGCGCGTCATACTAAGGTAAAAAGGGCCTGCGAGCCCACAATGGGAGAGAGTGTCAGGACGGACGCGTACGATCCTTGACCCATCCCTGCCGTTTGTTTAATAAACAGCAGAATCACCTTGCTTCTTCCGTGTGTCTCATACTCATTTTTTTGGGATATACGGGAGGGGTTGGGGCCTCCCTGCCCGGAGGTCCGCGGACGGCCCAGCCGACCCCGGGAGAATTTCCCCCCGACAAGTTGGAGGCACTGCTGAGATCTGTTTAAGATCTGATTTTATTTTCATTTTTCCGAGTGCTCCCGTTGCGAGGAGGCCCGGCGGCGCGGCCCCCTCTGCCGCTGCCCCCTTTTGAGGACTACAGGACCATCGCGGAACTGCGAGAAGACTGGACAGCGCAATCCGGATATTGGCCTTCGGGAGCCGGTTGAGAAGTATCCCGCCCGCGGTTGGCGAGTGTCCAGACGTGGTCCAGACGAGGGGAGGCGGCGAGCCGCTTGGAGGGGTGCACGCAGTCGAGCGGCCCCGCATCAAGAGAACTTGGTGAGTATGCCACGCCCAACAAGCAATGTGAAATTGTGAGGGAGGGGGGAGGAACTGAATACGGGAGGCGGGAGGTGTTGCACAGGCGCGCGGCGAAGGTTTGATAAATTAGTGTTGACGGTGCAATGAATGGTAGCTGGACAAGTGCGAGAGCAGTCCGCTATGTTACGGGAGAAAAGGGGGCGAAGCACGAAAACATCACGTGCGACCGCTCGTAGACACTGATTGGCCTAGATCGCGACCACGTGTAAGGCTGTGTGTGTGTGTACGGTTTCCTACGATTTGGTAATTATTGATCAATGAGTAGATGAGGATCCCTATTGATCGAGCAGGAAACTCGATAGATAGATGACGTTTCCCTGTAGGCGGTAGCTAGCTGGTTGCCCAATACGGAAGATAATTGACTGGTTAAACCCTCCTGTCGAGGGGCGTATCACACGCGAGGCGACGCAGCGTGCGCAGTCCGATTATATTGTTGATTACCTTGTTCCAGGCGTGACAGGAGGACAGCTGTGGGGTTAACAGGGGTAGATTGCAAGCGTATTTTGAACTTTAAAAAAAAAAAAAACATATGAAGAACTTACCAGTAGTTTTAAGAGATCGGTGACGTCACCAGTAGGGCTTTCATAGGACATCTCGAACACGAGGCATTTTTTCTTTTGGAGAGTGGTGGGGAAGAGAATTATGATAAGGGAGTGGAGACGGAGATAAACGGTAACGAGTAGATTGGGGGAGGGTGAAAAGGGGGACGTGGATGCGCACGGAGAACGCCGACCACAGCAAGTGAAGAAAGAGGAGGAGGGGTATAAGAAAGTGGGACGGCTGTATAAGAACGCCACAAGGGGCACGCAGCCGCAAGGGGCTACGTGCGCCTCGGCCGCAGGGGGCCGTAAAGGTGTTCGGTAAAGGAAGAAAAGAAAGAAAAGAATATACAAATGTAAATGCTATATTTTACTAATTTCCCTTAGCGGACTATCGCAAGTCCCCAAACTTACGGGGCCAGGTAAAGATCTAAGGCTGTATAGTGTAAACTGTTAGTAAGATAACCGCTACCAAACAGGGGAAGGATAACAAGTGAAGCGCTACTATGTCATACGGGGCAGGATCGGGAGGGTGGGGGAATACCCTCACTACCCCACTACAGCACATATGTAAAACACTGTCACCCCATAGGGAGAAACTGATCAAGTATAGCATAGAATGGACACAGGGGACGGACAACAAAATGACGACACCATGGCCGCCTAATGGCAGTTTCGATCCATATACCCAACATTCACTATTAAACCATCTGCATAACACATACAAGGGGAAGAAGTTAATGCACCACGTAGAGGTGTTTAACTTATGGAGGATGTTCCAAGGGTCCCGACCAGGACCAAACGGAATGTTTATTATGGGGGAACCAACGGAAGAGAAGATTAAGAAGGAAGGAGAGAACGGGGACAAAGAGAGTGAAGGCACACAGAACACGGGGAACGGAGAAGAGGGAGGAGAAAAGAGTAACAACATAAAAGAAAAGGAAATAAAAAAGGAACAGAGCGACGATATACCCCTAGCGAAGGTAGTGAAAAAGGAGGAAGGGGGGTTATATCCTTTAACAGAACTACGAGACATGGTTCAATTAAGGGCAGCTGAGGGGTACTCGAACCCGGCATACAGCCCGCCACCATATACAGCCACAGGTAGCCACACGGGAAGGGAGCAGACTATTACGACGGGATCAGCTCGTACGAAAATGCCCGCAGGGGAAGGGGGGATTGACAAAGAGCAAATCTCAGGAATAGGACAGGATGACTGGGTAGCTGCGCAGGTATTATTAAAATTACGAGATTCATTAACAGAAGAAGAGGAGGAGGTAGCAAGGAAAATGGACGAGGACAACACCAGGAAGAGCGAAAGGAAAAGGGAAGAGGGGAAAAGAAAGGGGGAGGAGCTGTTACGACAAAAGGAAGAGATTTTGGAAGAACGATTAGCAGAATTAAGGGATGAGCAGAATACACTGATCAAGCAGCTCGAGAGAGAGGAAAGAGAGAGAGCACGGGAAAGGAAAGAAAGCAAGGATGAGTTGGACAGAATGAGGGAACGAACTGAGGAGAAAAAGAGAGAAGCAGAAAGGGTGAAGGCAGTAGCAGAAAGGGTATCGAGAGCAGCACTGCGTGACAAGAAAAGGGAAGAAGAAGAGAAAGAAAAGGAAATGGAAATATGGAGAAGGAGATTACTATCAGAAACAACAAAGAAATACGAAGAAGGAAGGATGATAGAGGGTATATTAGAGAAGGAAAGAGCGAGATGGGAAAAGAAGAAAGAAGAAGAAAGGATAATGGAAAAGATGAGTATTGAAGTAATGGAAGAATTGAAAAGGAAAAGAGAGGAAATTGGTAGAGAAATAGCGGAGAAAAATGAAGGGGAAAGAGAAGAACGGAGAGGGGGGAGTGAAGTAAGGAGGTATGTACACAGAGACACAGAAGTAGCAACAACCTCAACGCAAAGGGGAGCAATTGGCAATGAAGACAAGGAAGGAACGGATCTAATAGACTTAAGAACAGTAACGATTAAGGGGAAAAAGACAGATTTGGGGTTGCCACTAATGGAGGACTTTTGCAGTGAGGAAGGAGAAGGGCTAGAGAAGGAAGGGAGAGACAGTGAAAGGGAAAGCTTAGATAAATTATACATCACCCGGACAAACGGAGAATCACCATGGATCTGCAGGAGAAAGGAAGAACTGGGGGGAAGTGAGGAGGAAGAGCAAGGAATAGCGGAAAGGCAGACACGCGCAGCCACACCATCGCCATCCCGTCCCACATGCTCCACTACCTCACGTTCATTACGTGCAACATGCCCATCCAAACTCGCGCCCTTCCCACACGAACTAACACCCTATGCAGGCAGGCTTAGAGACCTCCCTGGACGCAGGCAGGGAGAACGAATACACACGCCCACATTAAATAAAGGTAATGATAAAAGAAAGGGAAGAGATGGAGGAGAAACAGTTACGAGCAGGGGAAATATGGACTCCATTGACAATGTAGAAGACAGGGAAGAAGAGGAGGGGTGTACGGATTTGATTATGTGGGACCCAAAGGGCCAACCAGGACACAACCTAATGCCACTTCTGGAGAAGGGAGGGGTTAGACCACAATACGTCCCCTGGACGCATGCAGACAAGGAAAATATAAAGTGCAGGCTCCCATCATTAAGTGGAGGTGCGGGAAAATGGATATATGAAATGGAAAAACACACTGCAGGACAGAAATTGGCAGTGGGGGATGTAAAGGGCCTTCTAATATCAATATTAGGGGATGCAGCAGATGACATCTGGAAGAGAGCAGGGTTCCCCGGGGTCACAATAACAAACACATCACACGATGGGGCACCGTTCGCAAACTGCAGACATGCATTATGGCAGGCATTGAGGGTACAGTACCCGGACACATCAGACATAGGAGCAATTACCTCACGCAAGATGCGTGAGAACGAAGATCCTGTTGATTATATCCAGGAAATCCAAGAGAAGTGGCGCATGGAAACTAGAGAACAATGGGACAAGACACCAGCAAAATTCTATCATATACTAGTACAAGGGCTCCCAGAAGCAGTCCAGAAACAACTGAAGAAAGTAGTGGGGATGGAAGCAAAAGCATGGCCAGAAATACAACTGACAATAGTGCATCATTGTAGGACATGGCAAGAAAAAATGAAACAAAAAGAAGACGATAGGAAAACGGAAGAGGTTAAATTAGTACAGAAAAAACTTACTAAATACACAATGGAAGGTGCACTAATAACTACACCTGCAACAATGACTCAAAACCCCACACAAGTAGTAGCTGCACAAGATCCCTCCCAAATACAATCACCACAGACTGTAACACAACAGCTGCCGCCACTCCAACCATACACGACTAACATGGGAGGAGGATACTCAACGCCAGGAGCTGGGTATTATAATTACAACAGGGGAAGGGGAGGAATAATGAGGGGGAGAGGATACGGATATAGCACACAACAGCAGGGGGGAGGATTTCGAAATTTCTACCCCACCGTGCAACCAGTATACCAGGACAACCCAGGAAGCTTTCCATGGCAGAACAGGGAACCACCCATGTGTTGGATTTGTGGATTAGTAGGGCACACGTCACGCACGTGTAGAGTGAGACCAGGCACACCATCATGGAGTGAACAGGGACAACAAGGGCCCACACAGGAACAGCAGGGCATCCAGCAACAGCAGATATTGCAACGGGGAAATGGGCAGCCACAACCAGTAACACAACAACAGCCACAGACATATTCGCTGCCACAACAACAGGTAGCGATAACACAACAACCCCAAGTACAGCAAGCACAGCAACCTGCCCAAATCCAAGACCATAACATAACCTCTACCAATACACAACTATAGCAAACACAACTGGGAAGGGTGATGGTCCTGGGACACAACCCTTACACAGGAAGTGGTCAATCATTATACCCTCAATAGGACAGCCCATAGACGGCCTTGGTGTGTCCCATCCTGTCGGTAACACCTAATAGTGCGGAGGAACCACGCATAGAGGTAACGATAGGTGACAAAAGATTATCATTCCTTGTTGACACCGGGGCGACCCGGTCTTGCATAAGGGAAGGTAAATTTAAGATGTCAGGTGAAGCCATGAACACCCAAGGATTTTCTGGGGCTAGGGGATTGGTTCCCTTTACTGATAACATTCCCTTATCAATTGGGGATTATGACATGTCAATCCCGCTTTTATATTCTAGGGCCTCACCAGTAAACATACTGGGGAGAGACATAATGAGCAGGTTGAATATGACGATCTCCTTTACGGAGGACGGCATAATTTGCTCCACTCCAGGAATTAACATGCTCACTGCACGACAAATTATGCAAGCATACTGTGGACAGACAGTGATTAGGGATGAGCCAGTAGATGGTGAACTGTTCCAGTACGGGACAGACATGGCATCTGCATGGATGCCAGGAATAGAAGGAAAGATCTGGAGGAGGCCAGCAGCCTATTTGTTTAGACCAGAAACACCAGCCAATGAACCAGAAGGAAAGGTGATTTCAGTGAACATAGAGAGCATTATAGCAACTGCTGATTACATTGCAGTACATGCCCATGACGAAGAAGGAAGAGCATGGAGGGCAGTGATAGCACTGGCAGAGGGATGTAGACTCACCCAGGTGTCAGATGAGGAGCTCTTCTCAGAAGAAAAGGAAAAAGGTGAAATGGTGTTTATGATGAGTGTAGAAATATGGCTTAGAGTAACATACAAACAAGTGGCACATAAAAATTGCAATGGCACTTGAAGCACCCACATCCACCCCAGCTCCCTTCTTTAAGGAGGATATGGCAAAGGTACCGACATCATTATGGACTACTAGTCCCTATGACGTGGGGTGTATAAAAAGCATAGGGGGAGTAAGAATAAAATTGAAAAAAGGTGCAATACTCCCCAGAGTGAAACAGTACCCACTATCAAAAGAGGCAGATGAGGGCATATATGAAACAATAACAGCCCTTATAAATAATGGCATATTGGTACCATCAGAATCACCATGTAACACAGCTGTATACCCAGTGCGCAAAGCTAAAGGGGGGTCTTGGCGCTTCATACAGGACCTCAGGCCCTTGAACAACATAGTGGAAGCAGAATACCCCATAGCAGCGAACCCGGCCACAATATTGTGCGGCATTCCAGCATAGGCATCACGATTTACAGTGATAGACCTCACAAATGCCTTTTTCTCAATACCCCTGCACCCAGACTCACAAGATCTGACAAGCTTCACGTACAGGAACACAAAGTGGAAACACACCAGATTGCCACAAGGCTACTGCGAGTCACCCTCAATCTTCAACAGGGTAATACAGATGGACTTGGGTAACATTGAAGTGGAAAGCACAGTGTTGCAGTATGTTGATGACATAATAATTTGCAGCACAAATGAAACAAGATGTAGAGAGGACTCATTGAAGATGCTGACGGTATTGGCTGAAAAGGGTTACAAGGTAGACAAGGAAAAGTTACAGTACTGTCAGGAACAGGTACTTTACATTGGTCAGCTCATATCTCAATATGGAAGAAAGATTGCACCACAAAGAGCACAGGCTATTTCAAAAACGCCGCCGTCCCACACAGTGAGGGAACTGCAGCAGTTCCTGGGATTGTGCAACTACTGTAGAGCCTGGGTATTTGATTACAGCTCATACATAAGACCCCTACTTGAGGCGTTAAAAGAAGCTAACAAAGGGGAGAAAAAGTTGGGGTGGACAATGGAAATGAAAGAGGTTTTTGATGAACTGAAAGATGCAATATCAACTGCTCCGGTGCTGGCCACCCCAGATTATGAACGACAATTATTTATATTTTCACATTGCGACTCAGCAGTAATGAAAGCAGTGTTGGCTCAAAAAACAAGCATGGGTTACAAGCCAGTAGCGTTTTACAGCGGCCACTTGGATCCTGTGATGTTAGGACATTTCCCTTGCGAACAAGGTCTCGCCGCAGCTGCCTTTGCGGTAGAGAAAGCATCATCAATAACAATGGGGTGCCCAACCACAATATTTGTGGAACATGCACTATTTGCGATATTGAACAAGCCTAAGTCCACACTAACCACGCAGAGGGTGTCAGGTTATGAGATCATCTTATCTAGACCAGAACTATCAATTGTTAGATGCAGCATGGTTAAACCTGCAAGGTTTATAGCAGAAGTAATTGAGGAAGGAGATTATGCACACGATTGTACGCAGACTACCGAAATGTACTTGTGTACTAGAAAGGTTGAAGAGAACGCACTAGATGGAGGTGAGCTCTTGTTCATTGATGGGTCCTCAACAATAGACCAAAGTGATAGGATAAGGAGAACTGGGGCAGCAGTGGTAAAAATGACAGAGGAACCGGTGTGTGTGGCGATGAAATGCGTACAATTACCACAGCATTACTCTGCTCAAGCAGCCGAATTGGTTGCACTGATCTTGGCGTTGAAAGAAAGTTTCGACAAACGAGTGACTATATATTGTGACAGCGCATATCTCACGTCTACTGTCCACTCCGGGTTGTCCAAATGGAGGAGAAGAGGGTTTAGGAGAGCTGACGGCACCCCAGTGCAACATGCTCTCTTGTTGGCTTAACTAATTGAAGTAATAAATGACCCCCAAGAATTAGCTTTGGTCAAATGTACCGCACACACCAATGGAGAAGATCATATCTCAAAAGGGAATGCAGCAGCTGACGCACATGCAAAGTATGCTGCATATTTTGGTGAGATATGGAACCCCCCAGAGTCAGAGAGAGGGAGAGGGAGGGGAATAGCTAAGGAGATGTTGATAAGAGAAGGGTACACCCATCTCCCAGCCACACAGATAATGGAGCTACAAGCGGCTGCACCAATGGCAGAAAAGGAAATATGGGTAAAAAGAGGATGTACAATGTCACCAACGGACGCACTATGGCGCCAGGGTAACACTGGAAAGATGGTAATGCCATTGGCACTATTGAACACCGCCCTGAGCCAACTCCACCACCCAGCCCACACAGGCAAGGAAGTTATCGCAGCACGAATTAGGGAAGATTTGTTCTGTCCCGAGTTAGATTCCCATGTGACGAATTTTATCAGCAATTGTCTCACATGTCAACAGTTCACGGCCGGTCACACGCTGAAGGTGATAAAAGGTACTATACCCCGGCCTGAGGGACCCTTCCTGCACATCCATATTGACTATGTTGATATGATCAACGTATGTCAAGGAAATAGGTATATGATTGTAGTAGTATGCCCATTCTCCAGGTGGATTGAGGCAGGACCCTGCTCACACCCAGATGCATTCAGAGCAGCTAAATTTCTAGTGAGGGAGGTTTTCCCCAGGTGGGGAGTGTGCGAGGTACTGCGGTCAGACAATAGTCCGCATTTTGCTAATGAAATGTTCCAGCACATCACATCCTTACTGAACATCAAGCATAAATTTGCATGTGCATATCACCCGCAAGCCAACGGTTTATGCGAACGCCTGAATGGCCTACTGAAGGAGGCAATTGCAAAGATACAGCAGACAACAAAGAAGGGTTGGCTGTATTGCCTTCCGCTAGCCCTATTTGAGCTAAGGAATAGACCTGGCTCCGATCACCACCTCACCCCTCACAAGGTGGTGACCGGACGTCAAATGCGCCTTCCTCTAACGCCTACATCAAGAGCATTCACAGACTATGAAAATACAGCAATTGTTCTTGGTGATGAAATGTACCAATATGTGTCTTCCTTGATTACTAGTGTGGTGTTTGTGTCTCAACAGCTCGAGCGCACGCGGGGCGGGTCTAAGAGTGATCAACAAAAAGACGCGGATAAAGAATTGGAAAAGGGAAAACTGTGCAAAATTGCTAAAGGTGACCACGTACTACTCCGCAATTTCAACAGAAAGTGGAACAGCCCACGCTTCACTGGCCCCCACCTGGTAGAGGAAGTATCCACGAGAGCCGTAAAGTTACAGGACAAACGTGCCTGGAATCACCTACACGACGTAAAGATCTGCAAACTTCAGACCCGCCCTAGCGTCACCGACAGGGCCATCGGAAGAACAGCAACAACGTCACCCACGGAGGAAGAGACTTCTACCACAGCCAAATACCTAAGTGTCTCCCTACCCTACCACCCCCCAGGTTCCCCAGAGACAACTACTGAAATAGAGAAGGGTAATTCCCATACCGCCCATCCCATGGTCACACGATCAAAGAGTAAAGAGACTTCCGCCAGCTGAGCTCTAAACCCTCTGCCTATCGACGTCCTACCCACTGCAGTAATAACCCGACTGAAGGACATTACCTTGCACATATACACATGTAAACACTTGAATATTCTCTTTTTTTCTCTCGCACATGCTGGTACTGTGTATTATTGTACTGCTAAGAAAACAGATAACTAACAAGGTTCACTGCCCAGGAGTAGATGCTACCCTCAGACGATAACTACCCTGAAGAGCTATCACACCAATTTGTCTATCACATAAAAAGGCCAAAGTACCTGAAAAGAAGGAGGGTACGTGTTTACTACACAGCATTTCTCTTGGCCATAGAACAATCAATGCCCCATCTGCACCAATACTTGCCTGTCCTAAGAGATAGATCACTTAGATTGGCGTGGGAACAGCTCTTCGCCTGGGCACTGAACGACTACTTGATAGGGAGAGCTTGAAAACAACAACTAACACTAATAACAAGCATATTGAGAATTTTCAGGCGGGCAACTTTAACGTCGCAAGAATTAGCTGCCGGACTGCAGCAAGGTAAGAGCAAAATGCCGGTGAGACTAGCCTCTGTAAAAAAGATGGTAGGGATTTTGATGATCACCGGGTTCTTGGCTGCCTCTGTATGGCAGAACAGTTATGCTATCAGTATTTTGGCTGTACCCAAACCTAATATACCCCAACCCACGGCTGCAACAGGTGCTACGTCAGGTGGTACTCGCAAAATTCCACACAAGGGAAATAGAGTTAAACGCAGCACATACTCAGATAATAAAGGTATTGACAACTACATACAACATTCAGCACACGTCTCAAACAACATGTGGTACCAACACATGACTCAAATAGGTAAGCAGACAACAGAAGACAGCTGCTACGTCTGCTCATTGATCCCATACGCCATGAGCGCTTCTCGAACATTCGTTGCCACGGAAATAGATGAGAAGACAGCACGATGTATAATATACCTGGCACTGTTCCAAACGAAAGGGAGATTTCAAGGGACGGTGGTGAAACTGGTGTGGAAAACACGAGGGATACTTTTGAGTCAGAATCTATGACTTTGAGCCAGAATTTGATCCAACGAGGTTATCCCGACAAAATTGTTAGAAGATCACTCAAGAGAGCCTCTAATAACCATCGTGAGGCCCTGCTTGAATATAGACCCAAAGACTGTTCTTCTCGTGTTGACCCTCTGGTCTTTGTCAGTACCTTTAACCATCTATCTAACCAGGTGGTTAAGATTATTAAAAGACATTGGCACCTGTTAGCACAAGCCAGAATACCAGTGGCTAGTCCGCGTTGCGCTTTTAAAAGAGGACGCAATGTTAAAGAGCTGGTGAGTAGAAATGATATAAGTATCAAAGTGGACAAACAAATTACCATCACCCAGCAGTGGGGACTACCCAAGTTGCGAGGACATGCTCCCTGCGGTACGTGTGTGTGTTGCCCTCTAACGAAACGCACTACTCAGGTCGACATTGGTCTTGCTAGACCTTGGGTTCAAAGGGAGTTCTCTAATTGTAATTCTTGCCATGTTATTTATGCCATCTGGTGTCCTTGTGACAAAATATACATTGGTAAAACGGAAAGAAAAGTCAAAGTCCGCATTAGTGAACATAGGAGTTGTATCAGGTTAAGGAATTTGACAGCCCCCTTGGTAGGACATTTTTTAATGCGGAACCATGGGTGTGACGAGCTAAGATGGACAGTATTGAAGAAAATCGCGATAACTAATAATGTCGTAGTGGACAAACAGACCTTATCTAGGGAGGAAACCAAACTCATCTTTTTGAGCAAGAGTCATTGTGTTGGTTTAAATGAGGCAATAGACTGGAATTTTTAGTCTTAGCTGCTCCTTAGAGATAGGCGAGTTTGACGTCTTAGTCATTATGCTGGTTGTTGACTTGGGTTATATCAGAACCTTCCATCAAACGTGGACCATGTTTATTTATACACGTTACGGTATGGAGGCTGACGGCACATGAGTTGGTGTCTTCTCTTTACTCATACATCTAGCTCTATTTGTGGCCGTGAGTCCTGAGTATCTAGATGCCTTATGTTTGGAGTAACGTGCTTGACATTGTCAAGTAGTTGCCCTTGTTGTTACATGGTGGCGATGTGCAGTGTGTTTACTTACACATTTACTTGGCTGGGTTTGTGGGCTCTGTGGAGTCCAGTTTAGTGGGCGTGGCGATGCGGCTGTTGTGCCGTGCCGTTGCGTTGAGCCGCTCCATCAGACTGACGACTGATGGGCGTGTATCCATGGACGTATCAGACATCCTTATCACGTGATCGTCACGTGATCGGACGAATATCGATCGTCACGTGATCGGACGAATACGTGTATATATTGTGGATACGTTTCGTCCGCACGCTGGACGCGAGGGCTCTTAGGAAGGTCTAAGCTTCTTTTATAGCATACTTGGGAGCAATTCGGGTAAGTAGGGCTGTTGTGAATGGGTCCGTCGATACAACCGATGTTATTAAATCTTGCAAGAGTGATTCACTCTATCTATGCTACTTTTACACGATCGTTTTTGTGGCTTGGCTACTCCCATCGTAGTTGGTGCAGGGGTAGTTTGCGGGTGCTATATGTCACATTTCATTACGATTGGATGGTCCACTCCTCCTTCCTCCTCCTCCCCCCTCCCTTGTGAGAGGTGTGTTGTTCATGTTATTCATGAGATCAGTATAATTAGTGGTCATGATCAGTTCCATTGATGAGTGACCATGGTACGTCTCTCTTTTCTCCTTTTTTCTTACCTTTATACTTTATAGTTACACCCGAAAAGTACGGGTCTTTATTCATATTGACCGGATTATGGCAGTTGACTGTCGCAGTGACCACTGCTTAAATGCATGTATTTGATACATACAAAGGAGAGGTCTTCATCCTCCGTATTGAGGTAAGCCACTTTGAGTGGGCATGATTTAAGGGTGCACTGTCCCTCTGAGGATTTAGTTTTATCCTGTACAGACACTGATTACCTAGGTTGAAATATCATCTGTTTAGGTGATAGGACGACACTCTTCACTCTAAACATCGTGTGATACATTAGCAGTTATTGAGTTACATTCAATTTTTGTCCACCCTATGTTGTTTATAGGTGGTGTTTGATCAAAACGAAATTGGGTTCCATTCGCCCTCAGATTTGGCTCTTCTTCTCCTCCTTCTTGATCTGGAGGATTGATCCAATCAGTGTCTTTGGGTACTTTAATACTGGGCCCATGTGTTGTTCATCGGAGGCACGGATAGAGACAACTACATAAGACTTGCTGTAAGTACTTGATCTGCAGATAATGAAATTATTGCACGTGTCCGTGCCTGGTGAAAGATCGTGGTTGTTTTCACTGAAGAGGTGCTTTTTAATCGGTGCTGTTTGTCCATACTTGCAACGTGGTGGTGGTGGTGGTGGTGTCACCAGGGGCACACCAATTAATATGGTGTTTCCCTCCCGCAGTGCGGTCCTCTAGATATTCGCAGTGGTAGAGGCATATTTAGGGTATTTCCTACCCCTTTTTTTCATCCCGTCAACTAAAAGTCACGGAGATGATAAAGATCAATTTGATAAATCGAGCAATTACGCCAGATTGATGTTGTTTATTTTGTGTTTGTATTTAGGTGAGGTTTTCCGGTGCAGTCTATCCGTTCTATTGTTTTCCATCTACTATTCACCTGACCATACGGGACCATAATACTCCTGAAGAATTTCTGTTTATTCAGAACTACACAGAAAGAAACATGTCGGGTTGGAGAATGTACTGTTAATTATAATCAGTTTCAAATACAACTAGCTAGAGTCGGACTTGATTGTAGTATTCAAGTCTGACTCAGCAGTGAGTGTGTATAATCCATATTTAATATTGGATATATGTTGCTAAACTTGTTTTTTAGTATAATCATTTTTATAATGATAATTATTTGTAAATAGTGTATGAATTGACGAATGGTTTGAGAGTGTATGTGGTATGGTTGATGTGTGTTGTCTTGTGGTTTTTAGATGGGAATGTTATATTGTACCAGCCCACAGATGAATTGGGGGGACTGGTTCACGATTTGAATAATATCTACATTCTTGATTATGTGTGTTTTTTATGATAATAGTGTTTTCAAGAAATGTTAATAAATTATATTTAATAGCGTTGGTGTGTCTACTGGATCGAATTCAATTTGTTTCTATCCATCATAATGTTTATAATAAGACACACTGTTGCATTTTGCTTCTTCATGTTATGAATTAAAGGGCGCTTGGAGACAGATGGATTGCACTGGTACTTACCTTGCAAACACAAATAGTACTCTGACCTTCTTTGTTTAATATTTATGTGTTCTATCCAGGCCAGGTCACAGTATTTAGATATCCCTGGTATCCCTTGTTACTCTTGTTGTTTGGTGGAAAACACGAGACACATATCCATACGAAAACAACTTCCTCAAGACATATTTGAGTTACCACAAGAGCAGTTTGCATGCTAAGGCCTTCAGATACATGACAAGTGGTCCTGAAAAGGGAGAAACAAAGGAAGTAACACTACAATACCTACCATGTGACTGGTACGCCACTGAAGTTCCTGGTAAACAAGGATGTTGGGAAAGACCACTGGTAACAATAACAGGGAAGGTGTACATGGACAACAAATGGGACATAGGAGTGATTGGCAGCAACATGGTAACAAGAGAAAATATTACAACTATTAATGAACACAATGACAGATGCTGGACGATTTGGGTCAAGTATGTACCCATGCTAACGTGGATAGAGAAGGATGAAGACCCAATAACCATACTGCCGCTGTCTGCACCTAAGGTATGCTACCAACATAGAGGAGAAGTGGACGTGGGATACAACACCAACTGTGCAAGCGTGACGGAGTTACCTGAGGGGGGAGCAGGAACAGCAGTATTAATGGACCATTACTGGGCCTGCGGAGACAAGGCATACCACACACTGCCCCCTCTGTGGAATGGTATATGCACAATGGTACACATTCATGTACCATCACTAGTGGTGCCCCAGAAACATGTGAATGTGGCAAACTTCCCTAAAATGGATGAAGGAAACAAGAGGAAGAAGAGATCTGTACAACCTCAGACGGGGCCAGAAAACCAAAACAACGGCAACAACACTGTCCTGAATAGAAAGAAAAGACAAGGAGAGCCTCTGACAGGAAATTACCTATGGGGAAGGTCGGAAACAGCACTCACTTCAATCCCGCCAGAACACAGACTATTCAGCAGAGCAGCAATGTTCTTCTCCTCAATAATACATCCGGGGCTGCAGGCTTACGCAAACGCAAAATGGCTCCAGATAACTCGATGGGAACTAATGATGACAATTAACTCTACAGTAAATGGATTCAACGCAATAAAAGAGGAACTGCGAGCAGTGAGGATGGTAGCACTACAGAACAGATATGTACTGGACCTCCTCACAGCAATGGAAGGAGGAGTTTGCGCGAAGATAGGACGATCATGCTGCACATTCATTCCTGCTAACGATGCTGACAACGGTACTCTGACAGTAGCAGTATCACAATTGGCCCAGAGGTACTCCAAAATGGTGGATGAAAGTAAAGGTGTGAAAAAGGATGACAGCTGGTTTTCGCTATTATGGACATGGATGCCATCTTGGCTGTCGGACGGACTGAAGATTATAGTTGGATGTATTATTTTGGCTGGAGCCGCACTGATCATAATAAGATTTTGGAAGGCCCGGAAGGCACGCACCACAGACGAAATGATCAAAATGGTTGGCATGCACCCCTTGATGCCGGCAGATGATGGCCAACACACAGGCGCAATAATAAAAGAAAGAGAGAAATTGCGCAACCAGATCATCACCAATCACCTGGACCCACCATCTGTGAAGCTCGAAAACCCAAGAAACCCAAGGAGCTACATAGGGAAATGGGTATACTGCACACCTGGAGGAACCTGTGTATATATGTATTGGTCATTCGAAGACCACGTCAATCACTATGGACATTTGGGAGGAATAACTAAAATATGGAGAGTGAGAGGAGATAAGGAAAAGGATATGTTTGTGGTCGACAAGTCGACCAGAGGGGGGACTGAAGTGGGAGAATGGAACAAAAGGCTCCCACCAATCCCCTCACACCACTGGCCCAGAGGATCACGGCCTAGGCACCCACCACGAGAGGAGTTTGCCCATCTACCAGACGACCAAATACCCTGGTACAGGAACATATGGATGTGCCCACCCGCCTGCCCTGCCCATGCCGACACCTGCGGCATGGATGGACTCGACTGAACCATCCAACACTAAATCAACACATCGTTAGAGATGCCATGACGACCCAGCCTACGGTCAGCACACCCGTGCAAACATGCACACTGGACACTCCCACACCAATCCACACGAAGAACATATTCAGTGCTATGACGTAGGTGACGGACACACCCACCGACGCGCATCTTTATTATTTTTCACATAGGCTTTTCAAAATGCAGAAACGCAAGACACACAATGAACTCATCCAAAACGCTTGCTCACGCTTCTCCTAAACCCATGTATTACAATGAGAAATATAACTAAGACCTGATACTGGGGATAAAGCAATATGATACCATAACCTAAAGCGCTGTGTATCAAATGGTTCCACCCATGCACCAGGCCCAAGTAGGCCGCAAGCAAGAACTCCCATGAACATTGAATGAGCAAGAGTACAGTTGCTGACCCTGCAGAATGAGCCCGGCGAGAGCAGACAGTCAAGGGCACAATGTTGCAAACTCGCATGCCGCGAGCCGACGCCAAGGTCGCACCTACAAATTAAGTCAGGCCCAGGAGAAGGGAGGCGCCCGGATCCCCTGTTTCAAGACACAGGCAGATACAATTAAGCGACTCAATGGACATCTGCGGCGGTGGGAGTAGTCGGCCTTCCGGCATATGAATAAATCTTCACATTGTCTGCACATACCCATAGTGAAACATCGTTGCAAATGACAGGTGCACCCCGAGCTGGGAACAGCGATGGTCCCAGACTGGGGGGCTCGCGAATGGACCAATCAGAACATGGGGCTCTTATCACTGACGCCATTAACATTAGCCAATCCTCAGGGGTCTTCATGTAACAATTTTCATGTATCGAATTGAAGGGACAACCCAAGTATACCACCTGACTAACCCTCACCCACTAATATCGCTCTCTATACGTATGCTATACTAACCCTACCACTCGAGGAACCAATCCAGAGTGGCGATAGGTTTTTTTGCTAATTTTCCAAGGTGGCGCAAGTAGCGCGTCATACTAAGGTAAAAAGGGCCTGCGAGCCCACAATGAGAGAGAGTGTCAGGACGGACGCGTACGATCCTTGACCCATCCCTGCCGTTTGTTTAATAAACAGCAGAATCACCTTGCTTCTTGCGTGTGTCTCATACTCATTTTTTTGGGATATACGGGAGGGGTTGGGGCCTCCCTGCCCAGAGGTCCGCGGACGGCCCAGCCGACCCCGGGAGAATTTCCCCCCGACACTGTCATACATTGGTTTCCCTGCCTGTGTATTCTGCATTTATTCTGCCTATAATTCAATCTGTCCTATCAATGTAGTGAGTCCCTCTCTTGGTATCCTGGAATCCACCTCCCTTCTATGTTATATACAGCACACTACTTGTGTTTTCTCCTATCTAACTGTAATCCCTACTAGTTTCTTAGAACCTGCCTTAGTTTGTCTTGTATTTCACCCCTAGATTCATAGAGCAGTAGGGCTACCTCAGCTGGTATCGTTCATCACCAGTACGGTAATGGTGAGGGGAAGGGGCAGAATTGGTAGGAAATGTTACTTGATATTTAATCTGAGTTGGGGCAGTAGGTGATACTTGTATATTCATCTACCCCATCACAACAAGAATTGCACTGAGCTAGCTGGTTCTGCTCATGAATCTAGCCACATTAGAACTGTAATGGTTTAGGTAATGCTGCTTTAAATTTAACCACACTAGAACTGTAATGGTTTAGGTAATGCTGCTTTGAATTTAACCACACTAGAACTGCAATGGTTTAGCTAACACTGTTTTGAATTTAGCCACACTATAATTGTACAGAGCTAGCTGGTGCCGCTTTTGAATTTAGCCTCACTAAAACTGTAATGGTTTAGGTAATGCTGCTTGGAATTTAGCCAGACTAGAATTGTACTGAGCTAGCTGGCAGTGCACTTGAATTTAGCCACGCTCAAACTGTAATGGTTTTGGTAACGCTGCTTTAAATGTAACTACACTAGAACTCTAAAGGCTTAGGTAACGCTGCTTTAAATTTAACCACACTAGAATTGTACTGAGCTAGCTGGTGATGCTCTTGAACTTAGCCATGCTAGAACTGTAATGGCCCAGGTAACTTTGTTTTGAACTTAGCCACACCAGCATTGTAATCTAGTTAGAACTGCTGTAGAACTCGGCCACACCAGAATTGTACTCAGTTTGTCAAACCTGTTGTTGAAATTAGCCACACTAAATGTGTAACAATTCAGTTGATGCTGCTTTCAATGTAGCCACACTAAAATTGTACTGGTTTAAGTAACACTGCTTGGAATTAGCCACACTAGAATTATACTCTGCTAGCTGGCGCTGCTCTTGAATCTAGTCACACTAGAACTGTAATGGTTTAGGTAACAATGGTTTGAATTTAAACACACTAGAACGGTAATAGTTTAGGCAACGGTGTTCTGAAGTTAGTCACAATAGAATTGTATGGTTTAGATAACGCTGCTTTGAATTTAGCCACACTAGAATTGTACTGAGTAAATTAACGTGGCAATTGAATTTAACCACTCTAGACTTGCAATGATTTAGTCAATGCGGCTTTAAATCTAGCCACACTAGAACTGTAATAGTTTAGGTAGCACTGCTTTTGAATTTAGATGAATTAGAGTCATAATGGCCTAGTCAACGCTGCTTTCTGAATCTCGCCACACTGAAATCACACGTAGTCAGGTAAACTGCCATTGAACATAGCCACACCAGAATTGCACTAATTTGGCCTACGCAGCCCTGTTATCACGCCACTACCTGTTCTTTGGCTCTACTTCACACAGCCAACAGAGTGTCCTAAAGTAGATTTGCTGCCTTGTCCCCACGCCACCATTAGTGCAGTGCCAGTGCTTGCTTTCAGCCCCTAGAGGATCCCAATCAAATCTGCATCCTGATACGGTTTGCAGTTTGGCACTCTTACATGTAGCCCCAGAGTGTCCCAATAGTGGACGGGTTCCACAGGGAGGCTTCCGCCCAGGGAACCCAAAATGCTGCACAGCCCAGAACCAAACCAATCAAGACCAGAACAGAAAATATAACTGTGAGACAAGACCACAGAGAAAAACCTGCCACTATAATCCCACAGTGAGGCAGACATCACAGTGCCTCAGCACACATACTTAACATGAGACCAGGAAAGCAATTGAACCCAGGAAGGGAAACCACCCCTGGAAAACATCACAAGCCCAAACCTAAGACCAAGGTGGAAAAGCAAGCCATAACAACCCTACAACCACAGCGAGGCAGACTACACTGTGTGTTGCAGCACATTCATCCATCTCTGACCCCAGGAAAGAAAGCAACCCAGGGGGGCACCCGCCACAGTAACCTATCACAAACCCAAATCCAAGACCAAGGCAGCAAAAACAAGCCACCACAACCCTACAACCACAGCGAGGCAGACACCACTGTGTGTTCCAGCACACCAGTCTATCACTGATTCTAAGAAAGCAAGCAATCCAGGATGGCACCCGTCCCTGGAATATACCACAAACCTGAACCCAAGACTGAGGCGACAAAAGCAAGCCACCACAATCCTACACGAGACAGGCCCCACAGGGAGGCTTCTGCCCAGGGAACGGGAATCTCTGCACAGCTCAGAACCCAATCAATCAATACCAAAACACAAAATACAGCTGTGAGACTAGACCACAGCGAGAAACAAGCCACCACAATTCCACAGAGAGGCAGACGTCAATGTCGGCAGCTCACCGACTTAACCCCGAGACCAGGAAAGTAACCAACACAGGAAGGCACCTGCCCCTGGAATATATCACAAACCTGAATCCAAAATGAAGGCACAATCCTACGACAACAGAGAGGCAGATGCCACTGTTTGTCGCAGCACACCGACTTAACTCAGAGATCAGGAAAGTAACCAGCCCTGGAGTGCACCTGCACCTGCAATATATCATATACCCGAATCCAAAACGGAGGGCCAATCATACAACCACAGCTAGGCAGATGCCATTGCATGTTGAATCATATGATCTATCACTTAATCCAGGAAAGAAAACAACCCAGTAGGACACCCACCACTGGAATATACCATAAACCCGAATCCAAGATTGAGACATCTAGAGAACAATAATGCCATGATATTAGAAGGGCAAAGAAACGAGAATGGAAAACAGAAAGAGGAATTAAACCGCACCACCATTGAATGGGAACAACTGACCAGAAGTCACAACACCTCAAAATCCCCACCAGCCACCACTAAGTGGACTAAGGATACGGACCAAGACAAAAACAAAAACAGTATACACCTCCATCTACATCTCCACCTACAACCGTACCACAATGGAAAACTACACAACTAAGGATCCAAAGAACCCTAGACTAGACCCAGCAGACCACCGAACCGCACACCACACAACAACACACAGAATCCAGCAACTCTAGTGACATATACAGAAAGAGCCCATCAAGAATCAGAGCTAAGCTACAGTACCTAACCATCCACACCCCTTACCTAACCAAAGGCTAGAAAAAAGACCACACTGACCACCAAACACTCGACTACTGCAAACCTGAACAAAAAACCCATCACTGAATTTAATTGATTGAACTCATGAACGAAGAGATAGAGGCCACAACTACAAAACCAGCATACAACAGACTCATCCAAGAGAGAACCAAAAATCCAACAAACATCACCCTGACTGAGACGCGAGAAAGGATATGCAACAACAAACAAGAAAAAATACACTCTCCAAACTGCAGTCCACTCAACCTAAGATCCATGGCTAAGCACAAAACAGAAATGTATGACCTCCTAAGCAAGGGGGGCACTGGCATGCAGACAACCCCAAACTAATACATTCCAACAGACAAAAGCAAAGAGGAGGAGGAATCGCGATAGCAAGCAAGGACCACATCTGCTCCACTCCACTACCTTCAACCTACATAGAAGACCTAAATCACTCCTAATCAACATCCTACTGTTACTCCTGATCTACAGACCTCCATCCTACAGTCGCAAATTTTCAACTAATCTCACTGATGCCATTGCCAACCTCGCCACTTATCATGACAACATAATTGTTCTGGGGGACTTCAACATCTGGTTCAAAAGAGAAAACGAAACCACAGCAAACTACCTCAGCACCCTTCTGGAAAGCCTCCACTTCACCACCCTAGATGGAATTTTCTGCAGAGATGGACTTTCGACCACTGCCCCTCTGGTACCAATCATATGGAGCTATGATGGGATGGAATGGGATCCCATTCAGTGTCAAAACCCCAAACTGCATGATGCCCACAAACGCAATACTCCCTGCTGCAAAAAAAAAAAACCTGGAAGAGTCTTGACCTGGAAACACTAACAGAGTTAACAGAATCAACCTGACCAAACACCTCAGAGCTAAACAGAATGACACCTAGATCACAGAGGGTCTAAGCCAGTTAGTACCTGCAAAACTCTTCAAACCCACTGCGCAGACAGAAAATTGGAGCTTTGATGGTTCTCAGAAAAACAGAGGGAACTGAAAAAACAAACGCACTCTGGAAAAACAACAGCAAAATCATTACAACTAATTGGAAAAAAACAAATACTGATGACAAATGCAAATTTACAAATCAGCAGTCCTGAAAGCAAAAAAAGCATACTACACTATAAGAATCCAATCGGTAATAAACCCAGAAAAGAACTATTCAAAACCATAATTGAAATAAAAAATCCAACCTCATGCAACAAATGCATCGTACCATCTGAATCCCTATATGACAATATCACAGCCACCTAAAGACAAAAATATAAGCGATTCAACAGACCATTGACACAAGCCGCCCTACTAAAAACACAACTCTGAAACTACCAGACACTAGCGCGCCATCAACCACCACAACACTCCATCCTTTCAAACCTATAAGTGAAGAAATGTTCAACAAACTAAAAAAAAAGACACAAACCTCACGGAACCCCCAGTGACCCATGCCCACCGGGCACCTTCAAAAAAGTCCTCAACCTCAGAATGGCAGCATCATACTTCCGACTACTAATGAACCTATCCCTAAACACGGGAATAATATTGAAAACCTTCAAATTAGCAAACATCAAACCCCTCCTAAAAATGAATCAGGACCCTACCAATTACAGACCTATATCGAATCTACCCTACCCGGCGAAAACACTTGATAACCACATCTACAAAATACTACTCAACCATGTGGAAAGCAATGGAATACTCGACCACTCCTCCCAAGTCGGCTTCAGACCCATGAGAGGAAGATCAGCCAATTTCAGAAAAAGACTGAAAACCTGGCTGTTCAACTCACTGAGACAAGCATAGAAATGGGCAACCCCACGAATCATGCTCTGCGCCCAAAGCAAACATGGGACAATAAGGATCAAAGAACCAACAAAAAACAACCTCACAAACTGAGCCAGAACCTACTAACCACCCCCTATCTTCACCTGCATACCTCCCACATACTACGCATGCCCAAAAAGGGCCAGCTACGAAACACACAAGAACACACAAGAAACACACCCACCAATAACAAGACCACAACAACAAACAACTGCAAACAACAAACACTTAGAAAACTGACATGCACAGACACCAGTTCCTCCTGGTTCTTCAAGCATCAATGGAAGAGCATAACTTCTATAGCATCCCTCTTCCCTCACTAACCAACCCCCACCCACTTTCTTACAGTGCCACGTGAACACCTGGAGACCACGCAAATTGCATCAGTGCGCAGTACAAATAATCACAACATAACATTCCAAATCCGTAACTTCAAGTTGTCATTGTGAACTTGGATTAGAGATAAAATGCAACTTTCATAGGGATCTGGGCACTTCAACATCTCATCACCAAATGAAGGCTAGCAAGTTGAGACAAACACACACCACCACACCCCTTCCTAGCTCACCATTGGGGGAAGCCCACCGATAAGAGGTCAAAAATGGATACACTTAGTTCGTTTAGGTCAGCGCACAATGATGCACCCAAATTCCACGACCTCAATAGAATTCAGTGGAAACACAATATAGAACACCATCACTGGGTGATAGATTGCACGTGAAGCACAGGTCATGCGCATGCAAGAATTACTTAGAAATATGAATGCATTAAAGCAAAGAGGTGAGCAATAGAAATTAAATATATGTGGATAGACACTGTTAATGAGCCAATGCCACAACTCTCACTTTCCATCTGTTCTCCTTTTACCACTCTCGGTTCTACAGATTAAACTCTACAGAATGTACTGTATCCTAAATTCAGGAAACTGTATATAAATACTTGTGTAAATTCCTGCATAACTGTGTCAAATTGCAACATAATATGAATAAGGGTTACTAACAGTCTGGTAAAAACCGTGAACTGTCTTAACTAGCCTAGAGGGAAGCCATTGGTTTGGCAAAAAAAGGCACATGCACCAGAACGTTATTGTTGGATTTTAATAATTGCACATGAATGCAATTTATGAATATGATGTAATATTCTCAAAGCTTTTTTACAGAATTAAAACAACTTATAATGAGACTAATAAGTATTTGCATGTTTTTATTGAGTAAAAACAACAGGCATTCAGCGCAGTGTGGGGAGATACTTATCTTCTTCAAGTGTGTAGCTAGTGTTTGGTTACTTACCAACTCATTGACTGCTCGTAGCCATACTAGTCTCTATGGCCATTTCTGTCCAGTACCTGCCCCTTCCCACCAAGAACAGATCTTCCTGGAATCTCGTTGAGCTTTCTTTACTAAGCAGTAACATCAAATTTTGACTTGACAGTATTATTTTTAAGCTGTTTGCTGTGAGCTAATGGTTCAATTGTAGCTGTAAAATGTGCTAATGGTGTAATAAAAATGTCTCAACCAAGTGTGCTTTCAGCCCCTTGATTTATATATGATCCTTGCACTGAAGTCATGTTAAAAACAAGCACTGATAAAGCCAACCGTTTGATTTGCCTTTCTCAGATTACTCACCCCTGACACCCCAGTGTGAACGCTGTAAATTAATGTGATTTCTTTTGACTATTATATCAGGCAAAGTCCCCACCTAAACATTTGCTGATGCAGATATATCTCCTGGGTAGAAGAATGTGTTCTGATTTGTGATTGATTATGAGCAACTTTAAACCGGCTGTGCCCATTGTACACCATCATTACATTTTATTGAGTGAATGTATTCTTTACATCTAACCATTTATTAAGTGGCCAAATACCAAAATGTCGTATTCACGCATGTCCTTCATTGCATAACTATCTTTGGTAATTATTGAGGCAAACAAACCTTTTGTGGAAGATGGGTAAGAAATCTATTATATTGAGTTTCGAAAGCAAATATTTCATTTGTAACCAGGGTTTCTTATTGTGCTAACTGGTACATTTGCACAGTGGCCGCTTTCAAAAGGTAAATACTTCTACAAACCTTGATACTTTCATAACTGAATGCAAATGTATTTTCTGTGTGTTATGCGCTCCATTCCTAAGCCCACGCCTGACTAAGCCTGCGCACAGCTTTCTTTCTCTGTGGCTTCTTTTTGAGTGACCACATGTCATATCCTTGCATTTTGCATAAACTTTCCTGAAATATTTACAGCAACTCCTTTTATTTTCAGTTTGCCACGTTTTAGGGCCTGGAATGGGGGGCTTTAGGGGAAGAGTGGTTGGGGGCTAATTTCAATACCATTGGTTTGGCTTTCTTGATGTACGTTTGAGCTCACTTATAACATTGCAATCCAAGCTCGAATGTTAAACTCTGCTGATGTCAAGGGAGGCAGGAATCACAGAGCTGTCAAGTTTCCCATGGCCATGCATGAGAAGTTCATCCAGTCCTTTTTTTGCTTGGAATGGAGGGACTTGTAGTTTTCCTAAATTTAAAATGGGAAAGAATAGAAAGTAGAACAATAATGACAAAAAGGAAACCTATGTTATTTCTAAGCAATCTTCTGTTAAGTAACAGCGTATTTGCAACTGTAAAGCAGCTTCTGGGGTTATAATGTCTCAACCAAGCATGCCTTTTGGGCACTTGGTTCGTAATCAATATGTCTGTTCTTGCAGTTGCTCATTGCACTGAATTTCTGTTAATAACAAGCAGTGACAAAGCTCATACGTTTTTAAAAAAATAGGCATTAGATAGACATTTGCCAGGGACATAATATACTGAGGTGACAGTACCACTAGGGCAGTTCTGGAAAATTCAGTTGCCATGTCTACATAAAAACCAAAACCTTTGACTTTGGCCAATGCTTGTTCTTGCTACTCCCAGGAACAAGATACGTATTCCTTCCGCTTCGTCACTTTCCTTCTTTTTCTATAGTGCGGATTTGAAGGTTGATGCACTGGCCCGGACTTCTTGTTACAGTGACATATTTCAGCCATTTTAGGAACCGTTGTCATGTATTTTGTGGTCTGTGGTCGAGCCTTTTGACTACAGGGGTTCCTTGTCTTCCAGGATGCTGTTGCTGGCCCAGCAGCCAGCACGGGAACGCAGGCACTCTCAACAGGAACTCATGTTGCTCGTGCCTAAGAAGAAAGTCCCTTAATCTCCTTAGAGGGCACATTCCTAGCACTTGCCCTCTTCCATAAACCATGTTTTCATTTTTCTCTAGTAGTAGGAGAGAATGTTCGTCTAGAAAGGTTCCCATTAGGACTCTTGATACCTTCATGTTTGTAAAGAAGACTCTGGCGCAGTAACTTTGCTGAAAATGTTGCGGGGGGGACATGATATCTGAAGAAAAGCTGCCCCAGCCAAATGAATGGGGACAAAATAGTGTGCCATTAAAGTTGGGGGGGGCAAACACAACTGTCCCCCCTAAAATTACGCCCATGAGTTCATTAAATCTACTTGTGCCACTTAAATAGCTGACTCTTTGGCATACACCCAATTGTGGTCAAAGTGGGCCAGCTTTTTGAGTTACTTCATTTCGCAGATAGTAGTTTTGAGCAGTGTTACTGAATGAATATTCTTTGAAATGCACAATTTGCAACACATTTTAACATAAGCTCGCCCTTATGTAGTATTTAATCTGTCACAAAAGGAATTGCTATTTGCTGCAGTTGGCCACTTTTTTATTGGTGCCCTAGCCAATTATATGCACCAGTCCGAACCCGATAGGAAGTAGAGAAGAGAAAAAGGGAATTCAACCATTGCTCTTTTTCAATAAGTCCTTCGTGTCATCAATTAATTTGTTCAAATGCCACTGCTGGGTGCTTGGACTATGCAGCACCCCTCATCGCCGGATACGATGTGTTGGGACCTCTCGGGGATCTCATTAATGGATGCAAGATCTTCACTGGGAACATCATCTTTCAAAGGCACATCTGGCACGTCTTGAAATGGGAACTGTTCCTGGTGATGGTATTCCCATCAGGTGCTTTTGTGACCTTGGGTCTCTTGGTGACAGTCACTGTAAGCGGCACATTTCTGATTTCCTGGTATGATGTTTCGGTACAAACAAGACTGAGCGTGTCTTTTGCTATCAACATAGATGATCATGTTCTTTTTTCATTTGCGTTTCACGTGCTTGTATATCCTTCTGATGAGAGGTGTGGGACCTGTGACAGTATTGTGGACAACTTTCACCTCAGCATGAGGTCAGGCAGACATTTTTCTGTGGATGAATGTGGTGATGTTCAATAGTCTCTTAGCTTGGCACATTCGCGCCTTGAAACACTTGTGTATAGGTGCGTTACAAATGCCATATCATATCATATCATAATGCCTGAAACAGTGTCCTTCCCCTTACTTCACTAAATATTGTGCGTTTGTGACCATTGAATGGAGGATCTTTGCTTTTTTTGAGGATAGCTGTAAAGCCACAATCAGAGGGAACTTAATTAAGGATGGGAATAACGGCCTTAGCAGCCGTGGATGTGATGTGCTTTACTATCAGCGCACTACATCATTCATCCATTGGAACCAAGAGGCATTTGCTGTCTTAGAGCAGCCCCAAGAAGTCGGCAGAAACCTCCTGCCAGACTGCTTCCAGGAGGCCGGACAAAAGCAATGGTTCTAGGATGCTAACTGGCTCATTGGCAGAGGTGACATTTGTTCTCTCACTGTTCTCTTGACCATTGTATTAAGCGTAGGGAACTAGAGCATGACTTGACACCGTGATGGCTTTCGTGAGCAATGTCTACAATTTGTTGGCATAGTGGCACACACTCCCACAATTGCAAGTCACAACGTCGGAAGTGGCTGTGACAGGCTCGTACACAGTGCGGCTTGACGCGTTTCCTCGTGTAGGTGCTTTCCTCTAGCTTTTCGAAGGAGGAACTGCAGAGGAGAGACGAGACATGACATGACCTGCTCTAGAGTTACCGAAACCCCCAAGCCGGTGTTTCTTTGCCTTGACCCACCAAACTGAGCTCTGCCCTCCTGCATTGGTCTTGGGGGCTGGAAGTCCAGCAGGGCTGCTTGGCGGTACAGCAGTAAGCTATTGTAAGCTATTCTAGTCCTATTGTAGGAAGACTTCTCCTGGGGTTTGCTGCGGTCTATGCAGTCTGCGGTAAGCCAGGGGCCCTGGGAAAAAGCCTTGATGAGATCATTGAAGGATCGGGATACACAAGGGTTCCATGACCGAGAAGACGTGATTGCGCCTGGGTTCTCTGGGAAGATGGCTGTGTCACCGCTGCCTGTGGTGCAGTGACCCCTTGCAGGACAGGATAAGGTGAGTGATGGGGGTTGGAAAACCATCAACCCCCCCCACTTGCACCACCTTAGATGAACATTTGCCACCCCCTTAATCGGGTGATGGCAGAAACCGTATTACAAGTCTCCTGCGGTGCCTTTGACATAGAGGTTTCAGTTACAGTTAGCAGCGGAGAATACATGGACTCCATCTCTAACTTGAAGGGGACTGCCTGTGAGTTGGCATTAGAGGAAGGGCCCCAACTCCAGTGACCCACGTCTCTCTGTTTAATGCCCCTGGTGGTATGCCACTTCTACTAAACGGAACAATGGTTATGATTTGACGATCTTCCAGGAGCCCCTGGACTTTACAGTTAAGGACACGGAGGGGACAGTAACCTTGCCTACCTCCGTCAACAGTCATACAAACAACAACAGGCTTGTAAAGCGGTCTCCTCTACCACCTCAAATTTCTGTGCAACACTGCACCCTACGTGATTTGCAGCGGTTGGACCAGTTTCTTGGTCATTGCTTACCTCTCCCATCCCGGGTGAAGGGGGAGGGAGCAGGGTGTGGTGCCTGCACCCTGGAAACAGGTAACGTATTGCCATCCCTGTCAGGAGCTTGTCGTAGGGAGCCGGGCATACAGGCATTTGACTTTCCATATGAATCCAACACCACTACTAAATTACTTAATTTTTGCTCCCATGATGCCGACGACTCAACCTCAACGTTGTCTTGCTTGGAACATGGTGCATCTACAAAGAAGATAGACAACTCTATGGGCACCTTCGACCAGAGTGTTTTCCAGAATCAAGCCTGGCCTTAATAAGGATTGACGCTCCTCGAAAGCTCCTAGTTCAGCGTTGAAATCTATTTGGCAGCCTAC
The DNA here is from genome assembly GCF_040938575.1 of Ambystoma mexicanum. Taxonomy (NCBI): domain Eukaryota; kingdom Metazoa; phylum Chordata; class Amphibia; order Caudata; family Ambystomatidae; genus Ambystoma; species Ambystoma mexicanum. The sequence continues at coordinate 438,445,040 of NC_090937.1, forward strand.
TGGGCTGTCATCCAGCTCTTTGATCGCAAATCAAAGATTTATTTATAGGAAGCCTACTTCTGGCTCCAGCTCTAGTCTCTCAAGGAAAATTCCAACGGAACGCCAACAATCCAATGAAAAGAGGGAAGAAAAGGATGAGGTATCGGACTGTGTGATGCTCGAAAGCTTGGAAAATTTAGAGCATGGCCCTCCATCCCAAGATTGGCAGCACCTGACTCGGAACTAACGTATGCGCCTAAAAATTATCTGGTGCAGTATACAGCTAAAGCACTGGAACTGGCTTTTTCCAAACATCATTGTACCTGTCTCTCAGAGACAACTAAGATTTGTACTTTATCACAAGTAGAACCTGAGCCTTCGGCCACTAGCCCATGTATTTTATTGACTGCTATAACTGTACCAACAGAAGGACCTCAAGGTGAGCATCATAAAGCATCTAATAAAAGAGCAAGGATGTCTGTCTCTATGGAAGGCGGATCTATGGACGCCTTGGAGGTTGAAGTACTTGTTCAATTGGACAAGTCAACATCGACTAGTCCGACTAACATCCAGAGAAATACAGGAGAGAGTGCTGACCATGGCATACCCAGGGTATCGATGCAAATATGATAGCTGCCTTAACAATCACACTGGCACCTTTTATGAAGCTTCATGAAAATTTAAATGATCAACCAAAAGATAATACTGCTGTGTTGGTGATATGACATTCCAGAATTCTCTTTATGGAGGGATTTATAACAGCCCTACAAGGTAATATGGACTATAATACGATACAGACCACCACTATACTACATAGTATCTTTGATCCAATTATACTGGAAAAAGATAAACGGTGATCTGAAAGATTCTTAACACATCAGCGACATCAGAAAGAAGGGTATCTGAACACCACCATGGATCACCCAAATTCCTTAAAAAAGGGCCCTCCGCCCAGCAAATTTCATCATCTGTATTCTGTGATTAACGGTAAGCAAAGCGTCTCAGATAAGGATAATCACTCGTGTATAAACTGTGGAGCAACTCCAGCAACAGTCTTAAAGTCTCCTGTAGAAGAACACATTCCTGGCTCTCTAGAGGGTCCAACTAACGTTGAAACAGTAAATGAGTCGGAAACAAACAGCAGTTTAATTGTAATTGAATCTGAGTAAGCAGGCTAGTCGATCTTAGAACTAGAAACATGCAACACAGACACGATTGTTCCCGTACAGGATGTCACCGGACCAGCACCTAAGGAGAAAACGGTGTTATTAAAAGAATTTGATATATTCTCTATGGCTGAGTCAGCAAAACAAAATCCTGATATCTTAGCCAAAGTTTCTACTAAAACTGATCAATGGAAGAACTCTACGTTCGGAAAGGAAAAACAAGGTAGAGAGTCGTCAATTAAAAAAGCTAAAAAGGTAATTGTGACCCCCAAACCTAAGTCTAATGGAAGTAAATTGTTCATTAGAAATCTAACTTTACCTGTTTGTACTGGCCCGTCGAACAGACCTACGGCACCAACTAAAAAAAATGGGAAAAAAGGAGCGGGCACCACAGAGAATCATCATCTTTTCCAGGCTGTGACCCTGCAGCCCATTTTGTCTCCTGATATAGGCGTAGTCGAGGATTTGCTGAACATATCTACCTGCACTATATCAGACTATGAAGAACTGGATGCTGAGGATAATCAAATTGAGACCTCTGCCGGAGTCCGAATCCATACAGTCCCACAATTGTCTCCTCAAATCACGGAAGTGGTTAATGAGGAGTCGTTAAGCGATCCCCACTTGGAGGCAGTGAGCCTCTACGAGCCCCCCAGATTGCTTCTACATTCCACATTTAGATATTTCTATGGAGATGGACAATGGCCCTCATTACGACCCTGGCGGAAATCGAAAAACGATGGCGGAAATGTAATACCGCCATCGAATACCGCTCGATGCGATTTTGACCCGTCACCGTAAAGTACGATGCCATTAGCGACACCGTAGTGAACGCCATCGCTAACTGCACCAAGTACGCGCACGCGCGCCATGCAAAACCGTAATTACCACCATGGCGCAACGGTACGCAAATTCTGACCCTAGCGGACATTTACTTAACGCCATCAAGCATGGCGGAAAGTACCATTCCGCCATGGTGAGAATTACGGCATCGTGAACCAACCGTAAATGGCCCTACTGAGTGCCTGTACACCACTCCCTGCCCACATTGCACAACTCCTCGTAGGTGCAATGAAGTTACACAATGCAACCAGTGAAATGTACAAGTCACCCATGCATGCCAACGAACAAATGAATGTAGGGGCTCCAAGTGCCTTGTGAGTGGCCATCCATATTTGGCATGTCACCATTGCCGTACTGATGCAGCACAGGCATGTGAAGGTCCAAGTACAGCAAGATGAACTGAAATATGAGACAAAACAACAACAGGCCCCCATCGCTTGACACCAGTGTAAGGCAACATTCAAAGCAGTATCCTGAGGGAGACTGCACCAGCCCTGTACTCTTGCCAGTAAACAAACCAACCATCAGCATAAGCATGTACCACACAAGTTGGCAGAGTGACTGAGCAGCCAGGCTCATCTCAAGAGGGGCCAATGGGAGCTGCAGGGCACAGATGGCACGAATACAGAAGCTATTCCAATGGACATGACCTCAGTCTCCCTCCAAGAAACGCACGCAAACACAGGCACCTGTGACCAGCCATTTTCTGATAATCACATCATTCCACCAATCCACCTGGCTGACCGGCATCTGTTACACAAAAGCTAATCCCCCGCCCCTGAGCATGACATCATTAAAACAGTCATAATGGCAGCCCCTATCCCTGACCTTACTGGGCTTCGTAGGCAAACGCGGCCAGTACAGTACCACGCAACTATACTCAGAAGCCGGAACCCAATGCAGATCTTCTCACAATACATCGCTCCACAAATAGGAATATGCTACATTACTTGCAAAGAATAACGCTACACGGTTAATATCAGAATAAAATTTTAATGCACATCAAAATCACCAAGCCCATACAGCTATTAGGTCATAAACTCCAAAATATTTTTCATTACTGTGGGCTGCATCCGCAATAAATGACCAGCTTCTTCTTGTGTGACGCCCTGTTCCTTCATGGTACACAGGGGCTACATTCACGTTCAAAAAGGCAACATGGAAGCGCCTAGAACCGCAGGGCCGTCCCTTTGGGTAGGCACTAGTCCAGCTGAAAGGTTGATATGTTGCTCCTAGCCACTAGTACTGCGTAAGGGCATGTGGCCCATTGGCGATCGTCCCATAAGATCGTAATGGTGCTCCACTGATTACCTCGAAGCAGCAGGTGTCGGGAGTAAAAGCCATCTGCAGGAGTGGCATACAGATGGCAGCGGCAAAAGGGGAGGAGATACCTGTCACCCAAATGAAATGAAAAAGAATAGTATGGGCATCAGAACTTCATTTGTATCACTCACTTCAATGATCACACTAAATCTACAGCCATATGCATGCTAGCCCACTCAAAAGGATAATTTCCACCCAAAAATCACTTGCGAATCATAACTATATAAATCGAGGTGAAAACACTATTACAAACGAGTGTTTGTGTGCATGCGTCTGTTAAAACAGAATCCATTAGATGGGATTAGTAACGTGCATAGACACAAGTGTTTGAAGGCGCGTCGAGACAGGGAGGGTTCAACAAGGGCAGATAGACGATGGTCCCACTATGGCAGCTCTGCATCACATAGCGCAGGGGAAGGGGATAGATTCCAAAAAGCCATGTACATGGCAAACTCTCAATTAAATCATCTGTCCATGCATCTATACATCATTCCCTCATCCCGGTATAAAAACGCCTGATTATTTACTCACATAACATTAGAAATTTCCATTGAGTCTGTGCGTAATGCAGTCTGCAAAATCCACTGTGCTCCAGGCCGGAATTCTAGTGTTGTGAAGTAACATGTATTTGGGAACGTCCTGCCTTATCGTCCACTACGCTATTGCGCATCCCATACTATTCATATCAATCATTGCATTCTCGCCATGGCCCCTGTCCCAAGGACATTAAACAATAGAACGTTATATTTGCAGTCAGACCTGTGGGCGTCTCCTCGCCGCTAGCTGAAAACCGAAAGCGCTGTCCTTCGAATTCCTCATTTGCAACATCACGTCGAAAAGGCATCTGTGACCACTTGAAATCACAAATTCATCCATGTAGTGCGGCAGTGTGTGAAAATGGCAACTGGCTTCACTCACAAATGGGACGCCCCGCCCGTCGGTGAACCTCGGTACAGTGCTGCATGAGGGTCCACCGTTAATCGAGTACTACATTCCACTGACCCTTCACAAGTTTGTTCGCGACTGCAAAGATAGTATGTGAAACAATGGGACCAAAGCAGAATGAACATATAAACCAATATTTCACTGCCATCAGGAGTAAATACATGATTGTAATAGCAAGATGCCATGCGTCACATTGCATCGTTGTGTGCGGGACGTGCTCGCCCAAAGGGGATTGCAGCTGGCACAGGTGGAATGAATCACCACAGGTGGAGGCTATACAGCCTGAAAACACATAAATTGCACACCCAACCCCCTCCCACAACCACACCCACTCCAAAATGCTACCGGCAGGACTAGCGATGTTGGCCCTGGGGGACCTGATAGCACTGCAAGTACTCCAACTTCAAGAAGAAGACGAACAACAACTACTACAACAACCGGCCGCACAGAGGAGACACAGGAGGAGGAGGAGGGCAAGGCAGGGCCAGCAAGGCCCACCAGCACAGCCACTACCACCACGCAGGCAGCCCGCAATCCCACGCCTCCGAGCTCATCCGTTCAACCTCACTGCTGAGCAGATCCACACCCTCTACCGTTTGGACCGGGACACCATAACCGCCATTGTGAACATGACACACGCTGACCTTGTCAGCATGATAGATAGCCCAACCGCCATCCCACCCCTACTGAAGGTGGTGTCTGTACTCCACTTCCTGGCCACAGGCACCTACCAGCACACAGTCGGACAGTTGCATGGCATTTCACAGCCACTGTTGTCACGGACACTATTGCAAGTGCTCGATGCCCTCCTGAAGCACGCAGACGACTACATCTCTTTACCACGCTCGGAGCAGGAGATTACAAACACAAAAGTGGGATTCCATGCACTTGCCGGCATACCGGGTTGCATTGGTGCCATCGACTGCACCCATGTGGAATTGGTTGTCCCACATGCCATGGAGGTCCAGTACCGCAACCGGAAACAATATCATTCTCTTAATGTACAAATGGTGTGTGACTCCAACAGGATCTTTACACATTGTTGTGCCCGATTTCCTGGATCAACCCATGATTCTATGGTCTTGAGGAACTCTACAATACCACGCTACATGGAGCGACACGCAGGGAACAGTTCCTGGCTACTCGGTGAGTCTCATTTCATGCATGATAATGTGGGGTATGTGATGCGGCAATGACCTGGCAGGAAGGGGGGGGGATGCGTACGTAGCAATGTCATTCCACAAACATCCTTTATTGTCCACATACAGGTGATGCCGGGTATCCACTGAAGAGATGGCTCCTTACACCACTCCGGAACCCACAGAACCAGCATGAGGAGGACTACAACCATGCCCACTCACGTACCCGTGTAGTCATAGAACAGGCATTCGGCCTACTGAAGGCTCGTTTCCGCTGCCTCAGCAGGTCTGGCGGGGCACTCCTGTACCGCCATGAGAAGGTTGCAAAGATGGTCATGGCATGTGTCATGCTACACAACATGTGCGTACGTAGAAATGTGCCCATGCCCCCTGACGCAGAACTGCAAGCACCTGAAGATGGTCATGATGAGGGTGGGGATGTGGCAGCACCTCAAGGAGTCCGCGAGGCACAGGAGGCCCGTGAAATTCGTCAGAATATCATAGATTCATGCTTCTAGCACTCACGCCTGGTGGCTGATACATGGACACGGGACTTGTGGCACTGTGTGTGTCTGGAACATGCACAATGTGGACTGTACGCCTATAAAGGCCTCGTACACAAAGATCAATGTCCACACATCTCATTGGATGATTATGAAATGTTTATAGCATATGTGAAATTATATTACACACCCCATCGACCCGCCACCCAAGAAAGCCGAACACCCCCCCTCCACCCTCCTACCTCCCCCCCGAACACCAGTGTCCAAAGATGCTCATTGTCAGTGGGCAGACGCTATTGCAAGCCCCCTCTCCGGGTATCAGGGGCACCCCTGCCTGTGGAGCGCAGGTTCCTCCCAGATCTACGTTGGGGGCTGCCCTGGACGGAACTTGCAACGGATGATGTCTCTGCCTGCTCACGTCCATGCATGTCCCTAAGGGTTTGTGAGAGCTCAGTGAGCACACGGCGCACAGCGGCAAGTTCACCACATACGTCTTTGGACGTCGCATGCAGTTCCCCCCTCAGGCTCTCGGTGCTTCTCTCCATTTGTACCCTTAGTGTCTCTGTACTTCTCTCCATTTGTACCCTTAGTGTCTCTGTACTTCGCTCCATTTGTGCCCTAAGTGTCTCAGTAGATGTTTCTATGGCTGCCTTAGAACCCCCACATTCATCAGCATGCTCCTTGAGGAGCGTGGCCAGTTGCTGCTGTTGCACGATCACCTGGTCGAGGGACTGTTGCCTCTGCTGGGCCATGCCCATTTGCGGTGGTGTCACAGAGGGGCTGATCACCTCATGTTGCCTTGCCACAGGGCTTGTGGGGGATGGCCAGTCGTCGTCTTGTGGGTGCCCCTGCGTGGTATCCTCATGGTGTACGGGTTGAAACAAACAGGGGGATTGAGACAGGTCATGGATGGGTCCTACATCGACAGCACTGTTTTCTGTGTCGGAGCATGCTGGCATTAATGCAGTGTCACCTATGGTGCTGCTGCCACCAGAAGCAGTGCCTTCTGTGGCATCCATTGGGGGGACCTGTGGTGCTGCTGTTGTGGGCATGCTGGCTGCTGGGGTGCCTGTTGAAGTCCCCTCCTGTGTGCTGCCACTTGATTTGTGCTGCTGCCGTGTCTTGATCCGTGCAGCTGAGGTGGAGGGTCTTTGGCCGTTGGTCTTGGCCCTCTTTGCAGGTGTGCTGGTAGGGGTGTCCTGAAGCTCGTCGTTTGAATCGGACCCTGTGGTGGAGTAATGGAGGGCGAGCGTTATTTATGGGTCTGTGGAAATTGGAATGGCAATGTATCACATGCATTGGGGTGGTACCTGAGGGTGATTTGGGTCAGGGCCTTGGAGGTGTTTTCATTTTTGTGTGGATTGAGGATGCAGTTGTTTTGCAGCCTGCAGTTAGGGTGTGCATGCTGCACGTGTAGAGGGTGTTTTTAGGATTTTTAATTATTCATGTATTTAATGTGACTTTTAAAGTGCGCTATCAGGCCAATGTATGTGGACGTTCTCCTGGACATGTGTTTCTGTTGCACTATGTGGACACATGGTACTTCACATGATTGGACATTGTGGATTTAGCATTGTTTTCTTTGGCCCACCTACCTGATTCTTCGGATGTCTGCACTCCTTTCTCCATCCCTCCGACTCCCTCTATACTCTCCATTCCAATGGTGGAGGCACAGATTTCTTCCCAGGGGGTCAACTTGATGGGTGATTCCGATCCTCCCCCGGTAGCTGTGGCAATGTTACGGTTGGCTGATAGTATGCTCCGTACGCAAGTCGTCCCATCGCTTTCTGCATTGCTGTGGGTTGCGGTCCCCACCGCACTTACCCGCTGTGCCACCAGGGCCCATGTGGCCTTCTTGTTCGCAAGTGCCGTCCTGGTCATTTGCGTCGAGAAGACGACGGCAGCATTCTCCTGGAGGGTCTCTGTGAGCACGGTGAGTTCCTCATGGGAGAAGTGGACCTGCCGCTTGCGGTCGCACGCTTTTTTAGCAACTTTTCCCATTTTGATTGTTTTAACTAGGGTGGCTGACGGGTTGGGATGTGTCTCAGGGTCGGATTTTTGATGGTTGTGTTGGGATTCTGATTTAATAGGTGTACGGCGTGCTGTTTCCCGTTCCGGCCCCATGTTTTTACTTCCGTTTCCGTATATTTACGGTCACCGTATTTTGCGATTACCGCTCATTACGGTGACCGCTATGATGGGTGGCGGAATTGCACCTAGGGCGCCGTACGACGGCGGTGAGGGGCGTTTTGGGGACATTTCCGTCATCGCGGACTTTGCACTTCCGCCATGGCGTAATGCTCGTGCCCGATGGGTCAGAATTAGCCGCACTTTACTCCATCGTGCAATGGCGGAAATGCTATTTACGCTATGGCGGTCAGGTCAGTTACTTTCCGCCAGGGTCGTAATGAGGGCCAATGACATTTATTTTCACTGAGTCCAATTTAAGCCCACTAGACGGATGGGAGCACAGCACCAAAAGTACATCACTGTCCGTTGGGGCATTGGGAGACGCACACAAAAACTGGTGACATCTTCATTAGTCCTTGAGCTAAATGTCAGCAGACTACATCCAGGCAAAGCTACACCTGTGTTACCGAGGGCCACATCTGCTCTGCAGGGTCAGTCCTGGGACAGTGTCAGTCCCTGATGGCAAACAGTGCGGGCGCGATATTGGGGTTGGCTGACGGCGGCACCCAGGCCGGGCCAATGTTATGGCAGCAAATAACACTTTGGCCAAACAGGGGGCAGCAAAGACAGCCTCCAGCAGGACCCACCACAGTGAAAACATTGTGCCGAAAACAGAAATCTGTCGCCAGCCATCCAGGTGAAAGAATTTCTTTTCTTCTTCCCCTTGCAGGCACACACAAAGCAGAACCTTCTCCTGGTCCATGCTGTGCAGCGGGATCAAGAGGATAGGCAGGCCCAAAGTGTTGAAAATGTTGATAATGTCAGACCTGCTCCTGGTCCATGCTGCGCAGCGGGAACACAAGGATAGGCAGGCCCAAAGTGTTGAAAATGTTGATAATGTCAGACCTGCTCCTGGTCCATGCTGTGCAGCGGGATCAAGAGGATAGGCAGGCCCAAAGTGTTGAAAATTGAAAATGTCAGACCTGCCCCCGGTCCACGCTGCACAGTGGGTGCAAGGATAGTAAAGGTCCAAGTGGTGAGTGAAGCACAGAATGACCTGCTAGGATCGACAGGCCCTTGCAGGTAAAATGCTCTGGGCTCTCCGGCACCATTGGACCGCCTATAGGCGGGACCTCGTCAGCACAGCCAACGGTCATCATCATTTATTCGTGTGCTTTATTCAACAAATTTGCCTTTAGCTTACATGATTCAAATACATCATTATTCACTACATATATTACTTCCAGGATACCTATTTCATACATTAAAAACCAAATAACATTCATGAGCGCTAAAATACGTAATAAAGATCCATAAAAGACTTAGTTCAATTGCCTAACCAAACATTTCCTAATTGACCAGGCACGATATATAAACCTTGCCACAAAGTAAGTATCATTAACTATCTCAGTCGATTGGCATAATGTTAAAGCTGTTGCTGCACTACTAACACAGGCGTTCTTAAACAGTGGAAGCAAATACAATCTTCTCAGATCATTACAACTCTCACAAAACGGCAAAAAATTAATAATTTACTCTGGGCCTAAGCCACACGTTGGGCAGATTTTAGAATTGTCTATTTTCCAGCCGCGGTTAAGGTTGCAACCTTTAGAGTACTAGTCCTAAATTCCATAAATAAGGTACAAATAGGCCAGAGTTATTAAGTCCAAATATTTCTCAGCTGCTTGTTCAGTTTTCAGGTACGAATAATCTGGCCCAGTTTTCAGGTGTAAACACAAGCTTATCCGTTTAACAGGAAATTATTTTTTTTTTGTTGAAATTATGTTTATTATTTTCAACAACATACAAAATAGAACAAACCGCGGCTCAGCAAATCCACCCTTCCGCCCAATTCCATTCAACATTTTGTTCCCCTGCCCCATTTACACAACAACGTCCATGGTATGTCTGTGCCCACTTGCAACGATGTCCTTTGGTCTACACTCCTTCCCAATAACCTCCAGCCAAGCATCTCCCGCCCCCCCTTCCAACCTCCAACATTTTGAGTCCATTCTCTTAGGTTACCTCCCCATCCAGATTCAATTTGCTCAGTCATGCTTGCAAGATCAAATATTGTCTATAAGGATGTTATGTTATGTTATTTTGCATTTGTATAGCGCCTTATGTATCATTGGTATGATCTCAAGGCGCTGGTAGGTTGAACGCCCTCAGGAACCGCAGTTCAAGTCAGTTGAGAGAGAGAGAGAGAGAGTCGTAAGGTGTGTGGGCGCACCAGGTATGTGTGCAGCTGGTGTGGTTGTTGCATGATAGCTGCTTCTAAGCGGTAGGTGTGGTGCTGAGGAGATCAGTTGAATGGGTTCAGTCTGGAGGATGGACCTCCAGACTGAGTTCTGGCTGTGTTAGGCCTGAGGAGACGCCTAAAGCTAGCCGGTATGTGCTAGCTAGCTGTGTTTTAATAGGATGATGGGTAGTTTGGTGAGTCATGTTAGTATGAGAACAGCTTTACCGAATGTGTCATAGTACTGCTGTGTTCTAGTTGAATGGTGGTGTACGGGAGAGAGTAAGCGTAGTAGTGTTATACTGTGGTAATCAGTAAAGTGTATGCGACCAGGCACACTCGATGATGTTGGGAATACCTTCTAAATTCAACTTGTAGCACAGTGACGCTATTAGTGTACATTCAATGATGTTGGGAAACTAACTTAATTCAACTCCAATGCAGTGACGCTAATAGGGCATACTTCTAAGTTCAACTTTAACCCAGTGAGGCTAATGGGCACACTCAATGATGTTGGGAATACCGTCTAGATTCAACATTAGGACAGTGATGCTATTTAGGGCAAGCTTTCTAAATGGAGCATTAACACAGTGACGCTATTAGGGCAGATTTCCTAAATTCAACTTTAACACAGTGACACCATTAGGGCACACTTTCTAGGTTCAACTTTAACCCGGTGATGCTAGTGGGGCACACTTGGTAGATTCAACATTAACACAGTGAGGCTATTAGGCACGCTTTCTAAGTTCGGCTTTAACACAGTGACGCTATTAGGCACCTTTTCTAAGTTCAGCTTTAACACAGTGACACTATTGGGCACACTCAATGATGTTGGGAATACCGTCTAGATTTAACGTTATCTCAGTGACGCTATTAGGGCACACTTTCTAGATTCAACTTTAACACAGTGACGCAATTATGGCACACTCCCTGATGATGGGAATACTCTCTAAATTCAACATTAACACAGTGACGCTATTAGGGCACACTTTCTAGATTCAACTTTAACACAGTGACGCTTTTAGGGAACACTTTCTAAATTCAACTTTTACATAGGGACGCTATTAGGGCACACTTCTAGGTTCAACTTTAACACAGTGACGCTATTAGGGCACACTCTCTGATGTTGGGAATACTCTCCAAATTCAACATTAACACAGTGACGCTATTAGGGAACACTTTCTAAATTCAACTTTAACATAGTGACGCTATTAGGGCACACTTTCTAGATTCAACTTTAACACAGCGACGCTATTAGGGCACACTTTGTAAGTTCAACTTTAACATAGTGATGCTATTAGGACACACTTTCTAGATTCAACTTTAACACAGTGACGCTATTAGGGCATACTTTCTAGATTCAACTTTAACACAGTGACGCTCTTAGGGCACACTTTCTTAGTTCAACTTTAACATAGTGACGCTATTAGGGCACATGCTATCTTTCACAGTTACGTCTAAATGTGGGACATGCTATCATTTACAACGCACCTACGTGAGGGATATGCTACCAGTCATAATTCTATCTAGGAGAGGCATATGCTAACGTTCACTATTCCAAATGATAGTGGGACATGCTATCATTCATAGTTCCACCTAGGTGTTGCACATGTTATTTTCCATAATTTAGTCTAAGTGTGATGCATGCTATTATTGATGATTCAGTGCTAAGAGTGGGACATGCTAACATTGTTACATGCAACGTGAGCCTGGCTAATTTCGCTATTGTCTCTGGGAGTGGCACTAGATAGTAATGCAAGTATGTTAGAATGTTATGCAGGGCAATATTTAAAGTCCATCCTTGAATAGGCTGGTGCTCGGATCTCTCTAGGTGAGCATGGTGTAAATCTTTGGCAGTTTACGTTATGGGAAGGTAAGGTAGAGTGGCGGGGGCTTTCTGGAGTAGAGTTATTGCTCTCCACCCCACCCATGCCACACTTATAGTTTTGTTGATGTCTGTCCCCTGCTTCCTCTGTACCAAAAGGCATACTTTGTGTGAATCCACCAATCAGGTTCACGGGGCATGGTTGGGAGGCGGGAGGAGGAAGGGAGAGGGAAGAGGGGAGCCGGGAAGCTACGCTAGGCAAGGCCGTAGCACAGGCACAGAGGGGCACCCAGATGGCAAAGGCAGGCCCCGGAGGGTCACCACGAGCAGCCTCACTCACCTGGGGCTCAGGAAGGCAAAGAGCACCCAGGTGGAGCTACGGTGTCTACACCGAGTAGCGTGGATGTGAATCCACCAATCAGGTTCACGGGGCGGGCTGGGAGGCGGGAGGTGGGAGGGATAGGGAAGTGGGGAGCGGGGTAAGCTACGTTAGGCAAGGCCGTAGCACAGGCACAGAGGGGTGCCTAGATGGCAAAGGCAGGCCCCTGAGGGTCACCACGAGCAGCCTCACTCACCTGGGGATCAGGATGGCAAAGAGCACCCAGGTGGAGCTACAGTGTCTACACTGAGCAACGTCTGTGCGAATCCACCAATCAGGTTCATGGGGCGGGCTGGGAGGCGGGAGGAGGGAGGGAGAGGGAAGTGGGGAGCCGGGGAAGCTACGCTAGGCAAGGCCGTAACACAGCACAGAGGGGTGACCAGATGGAAAAGGCAGGCCTGGGAGGGTCGCCACGAGCAGCCTCACTCACCAGCGGCTCAGGATGGCAAAGAGCACCCAGGTGGAGCTACGGTGTCTACACCGAGCAACGTGGGTGTGAATCCACCAATCAGGTTCACGGGGCGGGCTGGGCGGCGGGAGGAGGGAGCGGGAAGTCGAGAGCCGGGGAAGCTATGCTAGGCAAGGCTGTAGCACAGGCGCAGAGGGGCGCCCAGATGGCAAAGGCAGGCCCCGGAGGGTCACCACGAGCAGCCTCACTCACCTGGGGCTCAGGATGGCAAAGGGCACCCAGGCGGAGCTACGGTATCTACACTGAGCAACGTGGGTGTGAATCCACCAATCAGGTTCACGGGGCGGGCTGGGAGGTAGGAGGAGGGAGGGAGAGGGAAGTGGGGAGCCGGGGAAGCTACGTTAGGCAAGGCTGTAGCACAGGCACAGAGGGGCACCCAAATGGAAAAGGCAGGCCCCGGAGGGTCACCACGAGCAGCCTCACTCACCTGAGACTCAGGATGGCAAAGAGCACCCAGGTGGAGCTACGGTGTCTACACCAAGCAACGTGGGTGTGAATCCACCAATCAAGTTCACGGCGCGCGCTGGGAGGCGGGAGGAGGGAGGGAGAGGGAAGTGGGAGCTGGGGAAGCTACGCTAGGCAAGGATATAGTACGGGCACAGAGGAGCACCCAGATGGCAAAGGCATTCCCTGGAGGGTCACCATGAGCAGCCTCACTCACCTGGGGCTCAGGATGGCAAAGAGCACCCAGGTGGAGCTACGGTGTCTACACCAAGCAACGTGGGTGTGAATCCACCAATCAGGTTCACGGGGCGGGCTGGGAAGCGGGAGGAGGGAGAGGGAAGTCGAGAGCCGGGGAAGCTATGCTAGGGAAGGCTGTAGCACAGGCTCAGAGGGGCGCCCAGATGGCAAAGGCAGGCCCCGGAGGGTCACCACGAGCAGCCTCACTCACCTGGGACTCAGGATGGCAAAGAGCAACCAGGTGGAGCTACGGTATCTACACTGAGCAACGTGGGTGTGAATCCACAAATCAGGTTCACGGGGCGGGCTGGGAGGCGGGAGGAGGGAAGGAGTGGGAAGTGGGGAGCCGGGGAAGCTATGCAAGGCAAGGCCATAGCACAGGCACAGAGGGGCACCCAAATGGAATAGGCAGGCCCCGGAGGGTCACCACGAGCAGCCTCACTCACCTGGGGCTCACGATGGCAAAGAGCAGCCAGGTGGAGCTACGGTGTCTACACCGAGCAACGTGGGTGTGAATCCACCAATCAGGTTCACGGGTCAGGCTGGGAGGTGGGAGGGAGAGGGAAGTGGGGAGCTGGGGAAGCTACAATAGGCAAGCCCGTAGCACAGGCACAGAGGGGCGCCCAGATGGCAAAGGCAGGCCCCTGAGGGTCACCACAAGCAGCCTCACTCACCTGGGGCTCAGGATGGCAAAAAGCACCCAGGTGGAGCTACGGTGTCTACACCGAGCAACCTGGGTTTGAATCCACCAATCAGGTTCACGGGGCGGGCTGGGAGGCAGGAGGAGGGAGGGAGAGGGAGTGGGGAGCCGGGGAAGCTATGCTAGGCAAGGCCGTAGCAGAGGCACAGAGGGGCACCCAGATGGCAAAGGCAGGCCCCGAAGGGTCACCACGAGCAGCCTCATTCACCTGGGGCTCAGGATGGCAAAGAGCAACCAGGTGGAGCTACGGTGTCTACACTGAGCAACGTGGGTGTGAATCCACAAATCAGGTTCACGGGGCAGGCTGGGAGGTGGGAGGAGGGAGGGAGAGGGAAGTGGGGAGCCAGGGAAGCTATGCTAGGCAAGGCCGTAGCACAGGCACAGAGGGGCACCCAGATGGAAAAAGCAGGCCCCGGAGGGTCACCACAAGCAGCCTCACTCACCTGGGGCTCAGGATGGCAAAAAGCACCCAGGTGGAGCTACGGTGTCTACACCGAGCAACGTGGGAGTGAATCCACCAATCAGGTTCATGGGGCGGGCTGGGAGGTGGGAGGAGGGAGGGAGAGGGAAGTGGGGAGCCGGGGAAGCTACACTAGGCAAGGCCATAGCACAGGCACAGAGGGGCACCCAGATGGCAAAGGCAGGCCCCAGAGGGTCACCACGAGCAGCCTCACTCACCTGGGGCTCAGGATGGCAAGGAGCACCCAGGTGGAGCTACAGTGTCTACACTGAGCAAAGTGGGTGAGAATCCACCAATCAGGTTCACGGGCGGGCTGGGAGGCAGGAGGAGGGATGGAAGGGAAGTGGGCACCCGGGGCAGCTACGATAGGCAAGGCCGTAGCACAGGCACAGAGGGGCGCCCAGATGGCAAAGGCAGGCCCCTGAGGGTCACCACAAGCAGCCTCACTCACCTGGGGCTCAGGATGGCAAAGAGCACCCAGGTGGAGCAACAGTGTCTACAATGAGCAACGTGGGTGTGAATCCACCAATCAGGTTCACGGGGCGGGCTGGGAGGCAGGAGGAGGGAGGGAGAGGGAGTGGGGAGCCGGGGAAGCTATGCTAGGCAAGGCCGTAGCACAGGCACAGAGGGGCACCCAGATGGCAAAGGCAGGCCCCAGAGGGTCACCACGAGCAGCCTCACTCACCTGGGGCTCAGGATGGCAAAGAGCACCCAGGTGGAGCTACAGTGTATACACCGAGCAACGTAGGTGTGAATCCACCAATCAGGTTCACGGGGCGGGCTGGGAGACGGGAGGAAGGAGAGGGAAGTTGAGAGCGGGGGAAGCTACGCTAGGCAAGGCTGTAGCACACGCACAGAGGGGCGCCCAGATGGCAAAGGCAGGTCCCGGAGGGTCATCGCAAGCAGCCTCACTCACCTGGGGCTCAGGATGGCAAAGAGCACCCAGGTGGAGCTACAGTGTCTACACCGAGCAACGTGGGTGTGAATCCACAAATCAGGTTCACGGGGCAGGCTAGGAGGCGGGAGGAGGGAGGGAGAGGGAAGTGCGGAGCCAGGGAAGCTATGCTAGGCAAGGCCGTAGCACAGGCACAGAGGGGCACCCAGATGAAAAAGGCAGGCCCCGGAGGGTCACCACGAGCAGACCTCACTCACCTGGGGCTCAGGATGCCAAAGAGCACCCAAGTGGAGCTACGGTGTCTACACCGAGCAACGTGAGTGTGAATCCACCAATCAGGTTCACAGGGCGGGCTGGGAGGCGGGAAGATGGAGGGAGAGGGAAGTGGGGAGCCGGGGAAGCTACACTAGGCAAGGCTGTAGCACAGGCACAGAGGGGCACCCAGATGGCAAAGGCAGGCCCCTGCGAGTCACCATGAGCAGCCTCACTCACCTGGAGCTAAGGATGGCAAAGAGCACCCAGGTGGAGCTAAAATGTCTACACTGAGCAACGTGGGTGTGAATCCACCAATCAGGTTCATGGGGCGGGCTGGGAGGCAGGAGGAGGGAGGGAGAGGGAGTGGGGAGCCGGGGAAGCTATGCTAGGCAAGGCCGTAGCACAGGCACAGAGGGGCACCCAGATGGCAAAGGCAGGCCCCAGAGGGTCACCACGAGCAGCCTCACTCACCTGGGGCTCAGGATGGCAAAGAGCACCCAGGTGGAGCTATGATGTCTACACCAAGCAACCTGGGTGTGAATCCACCAATCAGGTTCACGGCGCGGGCTGGGAGGCGGGAGGAGGGAGGGAGAGGGAAGTGGGAGCTGGGGAAGCTACGCTAGGCAAGGATATAGTACGGGCACAGAGGAGCACCCAGATGGCAAAGGCATTCCCTGGAGGGTCACCATGAGCAGCCTCACTCACCTGGGGCTCAGGATGGCAAAGAGCACCCAGGTGGAGCTACGGTGTCTACACCAAGCAACGTGGGTGTGAATCCACCAATCAGGTTCACGGGGCGGGCTGGGAAGCGGGAGGAGGGAGAGGGAAGTCGAGAGCCGGGGAAGCTATGCTAGGGAAGGCTGTAGCACAGGCTCAGAGGGGCGCCCAGATGGCAAAGGCAGGCCCCGGAGGGTCACCACGAGCAGCCTCACTCACCTGGGACTCAGGATGGCAAAGAGCAACCAGGTGGAGCTACGGTATCTACACTGAGCAACGTGGGTGTGAATCCACAAATCAGGTTCACGGGGCGGGCTGGGAGGCGGGAGGAGGGAAGGAGTGGGAAGTGGGGAGCCGGGGAAGCTATGCAAGGCAAGGCCATAGCACAGGCACAGAGGGGCACCCAAATGGAATAGGCAGGCCCCGGAGGGTCACCACGAGCAGCCTCACTCACCTGGGGCTCACGATGGCAAAGAGCAGCCAGGTGGAGCTACGGTGTCTACACCGAGCAACGTGGGTGTGAATCCACCAATCAGGTTCACGGGTCAGGCTGGGAGGTGGGAGGGAGAGGGAAGTGGGGAGCTGGGGAAGCTACAATAGGCAAGCCCGTAGCACAGGCACAGAGGGGCGCCCAGATGGCAAAGGCAGGCCCCTGAGGGTCACCACAAGCAGCCTCACTCACCTGGGGCTCAGGATGGCAAAAAGCACCCAGGTGGAGCTACGGTGTCTACACCGAGCAACCTGGGTTTGAATCCACCAATCAGGTTCACGGGGCGGGCTGGGAGGCAGGAGGAGGGAGGGAGAGGGAGTGGGGAGCCGGGGAAGCTATGCTAGGCAAGGCCGTAGCAGAGGCACAGAGGGGCACCCAGATGGCAAAGGCAGGCCCCGAAGGGTCACCACGAGCAGCCTCATTCACCTGGGGCTCAGGATGGCAAAGAGCAACCAGGTGGAGCTACGGTGTCTACACTGAGCAACGTGGGTGTGAATCCACAAATCAGGTTCACGGGGCAGGCTGGGAGGTGGGAGGAGGGAGGGAGAGGGAAGTGGGGAGCCAGGGAAGCTATGCTAGGCAAGGCCGTAGCACAGGCACAGAGGGGCACCCAGATGGAAAAAGCAGGCCCCGGAGGGTCACCACAAGCAGCCTCACTCACCTGGGGCTCAGGATGGCAAAAAGCACCCAGGTGGAGCTACGGTGTCTACACCGAGCAACGTGGGAGTGAATCCACCAATCAGGTTCATGGGGCGGGCTGGGAGGTGGGAGGAGGGAGGGAGAGGGAAGTGGGGAGCCGGGGAAGCTACACTAGGCAAGGCCATAGCACAGGCACAGAGGGGCACCCAGATGGCAAAGGCAGGCCCCAGAGGGTCACCACGAGCAGCCTCACTCACCTGGGGCTCAGGATGGCAAGGAGCACCCAGGTGGAGCTACAGTGTCTACACTGAGCAAAGTGGGTGAGAATCCACCAATCAGGTTCACGGGCGGGCTGGGAGGCAGGAGGAGGGATGGAAGGGAAGTGGGCACCCGGGGCAGCTACGATAGGCAAGGCCGTAGCACAGGCACAGAGGGGCGCCCAGATGGCAAAGGCAGGCCCCTGAGGGTCACCACAAGCAGCCTCACTCACCTGGGGCTCAGGATGGCAAAGAGCACCCAGGTGGAGCAACAGTGTCTACAATGAGCAACGTGGGTGTGAATCCACCAATCAGGTTCACGGGGCGGGCTGGGAGGCAGGAGGAGGGAGGGAGAGGGAGTGGGGAGCCGGGGAAGCTATGCTAGGCAAGGCCGTAGCACAGGCACAGAGGGGCACCCAGATGGCAAAGGCAGGCCCCAGAGGGTCACCACGAGCAGCCTCACTCACCTGGGGCTCAGGATGGCAAAGAGCACCCAGGTGGAGCTACAGTGTATACACCGAGCAACGTAGGTGTGAATCCACCAATCAGGTTCACGGGGCGGGCTGGGAGACGGGAGGAAGGAGAGGGAAGTTGAGAGCGGGGGAAGCTACGCTAGGCAAGGCTGTAGCACACGCACAGAGGGGCGCCCAGATGGCAAAGGCAGGTCCCGGAGGGTCATCGCAAGCAGCCTCACTCACCTGGGGCTCAGGATGGCAAAGAGCACCCAGGTGGAGCTACAGTGTCTACACCGAGCAACGTGGGTGTGAATCCACAAATCAGGTTCACGGGGCAGGCTAGGAGGCGGGAGGAGGGAGGGAGAGGGAAGTGCGGAGCCAGGGAAGCTATGCTAGGCAAGGCCGTAGCACAGGCACAGAGGGGCACCCAGATGAAAAAGGCAGGCCCCGGAGGGTCACCACGAGCAGACCTCACTCACCTGGGGCTCAGGATGCCAAAGAGCACCCAAGTGGAGCTACGGTGTCTACACCGAGCAACGTGAGTGTGAATCCACCAATCAGGTTCACAGGGCGGGCTGGGAGGCGGGAAGATGGAGGGAGAGGGAAGTGGGGAGCCGGGGAAGCTACACTAGGCAAGGCTGTAGCACAGGCACAGAGGGGCACCCAGATGGCAAAGGCAGGCCCCTGCGAGTCACCATGAGCAGCCTCACTCACCTGGAGCTAAGGATGGCAAAGAGCACCCAGGTGGAGCTAAAATGTCTACACTGAGCAACGTGGGTGTGAATCCACCAATCAGGTTCATGGGGCGGGCTGGGAGGCAGGAGGAGGGAGGGAGAGGGAGTGGGGAGCCGGGGAAGCTATGCTAGGCAAGGCCGTAGCACAGGCACAGAGGGGCACCCAGATGGCAAAGGCAGGCCCCAGAGGGTCACCACGAGCAGCCTCACTCACCTGGGGCTCAGGATGGCAAAGAGCACCCAGGTGGAGCTATGATGTCTACACCAAGCAACCTGGGTGTGAATCCACCAATCAGGTTCACGGCGCGGGCTGGGAGGCGGGAGGAGGGAGGGAGAGGGAAGTGGGGAGCCGGGGAAGCTACGCTAGGCAAGGATGTAGCAGAGGCACAGATGGGTACCCAGATGGCAAAGGCAGGCCCCAGAGTGTCACCATGAGCAGCCTCACTCACATGGGGCTCAGAATGGCAAAGAGCACCCAGGTGGAGCTACGGTGTATACACCGAGCAACGTGGGTGTGAATCCACCAATCATGTTCACAGGGCGGGCTGGGAGGCAGGAGGAGGGAGAGGGAAGTCGAGAGCCGGGGAAGCTACGTTACTCAAGGCTGTAGCACAGGCACAGATGGGTACCCAGATGGCAAAGGCAGGCCCCAGAGTGTCACCATGAGCAACCTCACTCACATGGGGCTCAGAATGGCAAAGAGCACCCAGGTGGAGCTACAGTGTCTACACCGAGCAACGTAGGTGTGAATCCACCAATCAGGTTCACGGGGCGGGCTGGGAGACGGGAGGAAGGAGAGGGAAGTTGAGAGCCGGGGAAGCTACGCTAGGCAAGGCTGTAGCACACGCACAGAGGGGCGCCCAGATGGCAAAAGCAGGTCCCGGGGGGTCATCGCAAGCAGCCTCACTCACCTGGGGCTCAGGATGGCAAAGAGCACCCAGGTGGAGCTACAGTGTCTACACCGAGCAACATGGGTGTGAATCCACAAATCATGTTCACGGGGCAGGCTAGGAGGCGGGAGGAGGGAGGGAGAGGGAAGTGCGGAGCCAGGGAAGCTATCCTAGGCAAGGCCGTAGCACAGGCACAGAGGGGCACCCAGATGGAAAAGGCAGGCCCCGGAGGGTCACCACGAGCAGACCTCACTCACCTGGGGCTCAGGATGGCAAAGAGCACCCAAGTGGAGCTACGGTGTCTACACCGAGCAACGTGGGTGTGAATCCACCAATCAGGTTCACAGGGCGGGCTGGGAGGCGGGAAGATAGATGGAGGGAGAGGGAAGTGGGGAGCCGGGGAAGCTACACTAGGCAAGGCTGTAGCACAGGCACAGAGGGGCACCCAGATGACAAAGGCAGGCCCCTGCGAGTCACCATGAGCAGTCTCACTCACCTGGAGCTCAGGATGGCAAAGAGCAGCCAGGTGGAGCTAAAGTGTCTACACTGAGAAACGTAGGTGTGAATCCACCAATCAGGTTCATGGGGCGGGCTGGGAGGCGGGAGGAGGTAGGGAGAGGGAAGTGGGGAGCCGGGGAAGCTATGCTAGGCAAGGCAAGGCCGTAGCACAGGCACAGAGGGACACCCAGATGGCAAAGGCAGGCCCCAGAGGGTCACCACGAGCAGCCTCACTCACCTGGGGCTCAGGATGGCAAAGAGCACCCAGGTGGAGCTACAGTGTCTACACTGAGCAACGTGGGTGTGAATCCACCAATCAGGTTCACGGGACGGGCTGGGAAGCGGGAGGAGGGAGGGAGGGAGAGGGAAGTGGGGAGCTGGGGAAGCTAAACTAGGCAAGGCCATAGCACAGGCACAGAGGGGCACCCAGATGGCAAAGGCAGGCCCCGGAGGGTCTCCACAAGCAGCCTCACTCACCTGGGGCTCAGGATGGCAAAGAGCACCCAGGTGGAGCTACGGTGTCTACACTGAGCAATGTGGGTGTGAATCCACCAATCATGTTCATGGGGCAGGCTGGGAGGCGGGAGGAGGTAGGGAGAGGGAAGTGGGGAGCCGGGGAAGCTACGCTAGGCAGGGCCATAACATAGGCACACAGGGGCACCCAGATGGAAAAAGCAGGCCCCGGAGGTTCACCACGAGCAGCCTCATTCACCTGGGGCTAAGGATGGCAAAGAGCAACCAGGTGGAGATACGGTGTCTACACTGAGCAACGTGGGTGTGAATCCACCAATCATGTTCACGGGGCAGGCTGGGAGGAGGGAGGAGGGAGGGAGAGGGAAGTGGGGAGCCGGGGAAGCTACGCTAGGCAAGGCCCTAGCACAGGCACAGAGGGGCACCCAGATGGCAAAGGCAGGCCCCTATGGGTCACCAGGAGCAGCCTCACTCACCTGCGGCTCAGGATGGCAAAGAGCACCCAGGTGGAGCTACGGTGTATACACCGAGCAACGTGGGTGTGAATCCACCAATCATGTTCACAGGGCGGGCTGGGAGGCAGGAGGAGGGTGAGGGAAGTGGGTAGCCGGGGAAGCTACGCTAGGCAGGGCGGTAACACAGGCACAGAGGGGCGCCCAGATGGAAAAGGCAGGCCCCGGAGGTTCACCACGAGCAGCCTCACTCACCTGGGGCTCAGGATGGCAAAGAGCAGCCAGGTGGACCTACAGTGTCTACACCGAGCAACGTGGGTGTGAATCCACCAATCAGGTTCACAGGGCGGGCTGGGAGGTGGAAGGAGGGAGGGAGAGGGAAGTGGGGAGCTGGGGAAGCTACACTAGGCAAGGCCATAGCACAGGCACAGAGGGGCACCCAGATGGCAAAGGCAGGCCCTGGAGGGTCTCCACGAGCAGCCTCACTCACCTGGGGCTCAGGATGGCAAAGAGCACCCAGGTGGAGCTACGGTGTCTACACTGAGCCACGTGGGTGTGAATCCACCAATCAGGTTCATGGGGCGGGCTGTGAGGCGGGAGGAGGTAGGGAGAGGGAAGAGGGGAGCCAGGGAAGCTACGCTAGGCAGGGCCGTAACACAGGCACAGAAGGGTGCCCAGATGGCAAAGGCAGGCCCCGGAGGGTAATGACGAGCAGCCTCACTCACCTGGTGCTCAGGATGGCAAAGAGCAACCACGTGGAGCTACGGTGTCTACACTGAGCAACGTGGGTGTGAATCCACCAATCAGGTTCACGGGGCAGGCTGGGAGGCGGGAGGAGGGAGGGAGAGGGAAGTGGGGAGCCGGGGAAGCTACACTAGTCAAGGCCATAGCACAGGCACAGAGGGGCACCCAGATGGCAAAGGCAGGCCCCTGCGGGTCACCACGAGCAGCCTCACTCACCTGGGGCTCAGGATGGCAAAGAGCACCCAGGTGGAGCTACGGTGTCTACACTGAGCAACGTGGGTGTGAATTCACCAATCAGGTTCATGGGGCTGGCTGGGAGGCGGGAGGAGGGCGGGAGAGGGAAGTGGGGAGCCGGGGAAGCTACGCTAGGCAAGGCCTTAGCACAGGCACAGAGGGGCACCCAGATGGCAAAGGCAGGCCCCTGCGGGTCACCACGAGCAGCCTCACTCACCTGGGGCTCAGGATGGCAAAGAGCACCCAGGTGGAGCTACGGTGTCTACACTGAGCAACGTGGGTGTGAATTCACCAATCAGGTTCATGGGGCTGGCTGGGAGGCGGGAGGAGGGCGGGAGAGGGAAGTGGGGAGCCGGGGAAGCTACGCTAGGCAAGGCCCTAGCACAGGCACAGAGGGGCACCCAGATGGCAAAGGTAGGCCCCTATGGGTCACCAGGAGCAGCCTCACTCACCTGCGGCTCAGGATGGCAAAGAGCACCCAGGTGGAGCTACGGTGTATACACCGAGCAACGTGGGTGTGAATCCACCAATCATGTTCACAGGGCGGGCTGGGAGGCAGGAGGAGGGTGAGGGAAGTGGGTAGCCGGGGAAGCTACGCTAGGCAGGGCGGTAACACAGGCACAGAGGGGCGCCCAGATGGAAAAGGCAGGCCCCGGAGGTTCACCACGAGCAGCCTCACTCACCTGGGGCTCAGGATGGCAAAGAGCAGCCAGGTGGACCTACACTGTCTACACCGAGCAACGTGGGTGTGAATCCACCAATCAGGTTCACAGGGCGGGCTGGGAGGTGGAAGGAGGGAGGGAGAGGGAAGTGGGGAGCTGGGGAAGCTACACTAGGCAAGGCCATAGCACAGGCACAGAGGGGCACCCAGATGGCAAAGGCAGGCCCTGGAGGGTCTCCACGAGCAGCCTCACTCACCTGGGGCTCAGGATGGCAAAGAGCACCCAGGTGGAGCTACGGTGTCTACACTGAGCCACGTGGGTGTGAATCCACCAATCAGGTTCATGGGGCGGGCTGTGAGGCGGGAGGAG
Source organism: Ambystoma mexicanum (assembly GCF_040938575.1). Classification (NCBI taxonomy): domain Eukaryota; kingdom Metazoa; phylum Chordata; class Amphibia; order Caudata; family Ambystomatidae; genus Ambystoma; species Ambystoma mexicanum. The sequence continues at coordinate 438,468,583 of NC_090937.1, forward strand.
GTAGGGAGAGGGAAGAGGGGAGCCGGGGAAGCTACGCTAGGCAGGGCCGTAACACAGGCACAGAAGGGTGCCCAGATGGCAAAGGCAGGCCCCGGAGGGTAATGACGAGCAGCCTCACTCACCTGGTGCTCAGGATGGCAAAGAGCAACCACGTGGGGCTACGGTGTCTACACTGAGCAACGTGGGTGTGAATCCACCAATCAGGTTCACGGGGCAGGCTGGGAGGCGGGAGGAGGGAGGGAGAGGGAAGTGGGGAGCCGGGGAAGCTACACTAGGCAAGGCCATAGCACAGGCACAGAGGGGCACCCAGATGGCAAAGGCAGGCCCCTGCGGGTCACCACGAGCAGCCTCACTCACCTGGGGCTCAGGATGGCAAAGAGCACCCAGGTGGAGCTACGGTGTCTACACTGAGCAACGTGGGTGTGAATTCACCAATCAGGTTCATGGGGCTGGCTGGGAGGCGGGAGGAGGGCGGGAGAGGGAAGTGGGGAGCCGGGGAAGCTACGCTAGGCAAGGCCTTAGCACAGGCACAGAGGGGCACCCAGATGGCAAAGGCAGGCCCCGGAGGGTCACCACGAGCAGCCTCACTCACCTGGGGCTCAGGATGGCAAAGAGCACCCAGGTGGAGCTACGGTGTCTACACCGAACAACGTGGGTGTGAATCCACCAATCAGGTTCCCGGGCGGGCTGGGAGGCGGGAGAAGGGAGGGAGAGGGAAGTGGGGTACCGGGGAAGCTACGCTAGGCTAGGCCGTAGCACAGGCACAGAGGGGCGCCCAGATGGCAAAGGCAGTCCCCTGCGGGTCACCACGAGCAGCCTCACTCACCTGGGGCTCAGGATGGCAAAGAGCAGCCAGGTGGAGCTACGGTGTCTACACCAAGCAACGTAGGTGTGAATCCACCAATCAGGTTCACAGCGCGGACTGGGAGGTGGGAGGAGGGAGGAAGAGGGAAGTGGGGAGCCGGGGAAGCAAGGCTAGGCAAGGCCATAGCACAGGTTCAGAGGGGCACCCAGATGGCAAAGGCAGGCCCCGGAAGGTCACCACGAGCCGCCTCACTCACCTGGGGCTCAGGATGGCAAAGAGCAGCCAGGTGGAGCTACGGTGTCTACACCGAGCAACGTGGGTGTGAATCCACCAATAAGGTTCACTGGGCAGGCTGGGAGGCGGGAGGAGGGAGGGAGAGGGAAGTGGGGAGCCGGAGAAGCTACGCTAGGGAAGGCCGTAGCACAGGCACAGAGGGGCACCCAGATGGCATATTCAGGCCCCAGAGTGTCACCATGAGCAACCTCACTCACATGGGGCTCAGAATGGCAAAGAGCACCCAGGTGGAGCTACAGTGTCTACACCGAGCAACGTAGGTGTGAATCCACCAATCAGGTTCACGGGGCGGGCTGGGAGACGGGAGGAAGGAGAGGGAAGTTGAGAGCCGGGGAAGCTATGCTAGGCAAGGCTGTAGCATAGGCACAGAGGGGCACCCAGATGGCAAAGGCAGGCCCCAGAGGGTCACCACGAGCAGCCGCCCTCACCTGGGGCTCAGGATGTCAAAGAGCACCCAGGTGGAGCTACAGTGTCTACACCGAGCAACGTGGGTGTCAATCCATCAATCAGGTTCACAGGGCGGGCTGGGAGGCGGGAGGAGGGATGGAGAGGGAAGTGGGGAGCCGGGGAAGCTATACTAGGCAAGGCCGTAGCACAAGCACAGAGGGGCACCCAGATGGCAAAGGCAGGCCCCAGAGGGTCACTACGAGCAGCCTCACTCACCTGGGGTTCAGGATGGCAAAGAGCACCCAGGTGGAGCTACAGTGTCTACACCAAGCAACGTGGATGTGAATCCACCAATCAGGTTCACGGCGCGGGCTGGGAGGAGGGAGGGAGAGGGAAGTGGGGAGCCGGGGAAGCTACGCTAGGCAAGGCCTTAGCACAGGCACAGAGGGGCACCCTGATGGCACAGGCAGGCCCGGAGGGTCACCACGAGCAGCCTCACTCACCTGGGGCTCAGGATGCCAAAGAGCACCAAGGTGGAGCTAAGGTGTCTACACCGAGCAAAGTGGGTGTGAATCCACCAATCAGGTTCACGGGGTGGGCTGGGAGGCGGGAGGAGGGAGGGAGAAGGAAGTCGAGAGCCGGGGAAGCTACGCTAGGCAAGGCCTTAGCACAGGCACAGAGGGGCACCCTGATGGCACAGGCAGGCCCGGAGGGTCACCACGAGCAGCCTCACTCACCTGGGGCTCAGGATGGCAAAGAGCACCAAGGTGGAGCTACAGTGTCTACACCGAGCAACGTGGGTGTGAATCCACCAATCAGGTTCACAGGGCTGGCTGGGAGGCGGTAGGAGGGAGGGAGAGGGAAGTGGGAAGCCGGGGAAGCTACGCTAGGCAAGGCCGTAGCACAGGCAGAGAGGGGCACCCAGATGGCAAAGGCACGCCCCAGAGGGTCACCACGAGCAGCCTCACTCACCTGGGGCTCAGGATGTCAAAGAGCACCCAGGTGGAGCTACAGTGTCTACACCGAGCAACGTGGGTGTGAATCCACCAATCAGGTTCACTGCGCGGGCTTGGAGGTGGGAGGGGGGAGGGAGAGGGAAGTGGGGAGCCGGGAAAGCTACACTAGGCAAGGCCATAGCACAGGCACAGATGGGCACCCAGATGGCAAAGGCAGGCCCCAGAGGGTCACCACGAGCAGCCGCCCTCACCTGGGGCTCAGGATGTCAAAGAGCACCCAGGTGGAGCTACAGTGTCTACACCGAGCAACGTGGGTGTGAATCCACCAATCAGGTTCACGGGGCTGGCTGGGATGCGGGAGGAGGGAGGGAGAGGGAAGTGGGGAGCCGGGGAAAGTTACACTAGGCAAGGCCATAGCACAGGCACAGAGGGGCACCCAGATGCCAAAGGCAGGCCCCGGAGGGTCAGCACGAGTAGCCTCACTCACCTTGGGCTCAGGATGGCAAAGAGCACCCAGGTGGAGATACAGTGTCTACACCGAGCAACGTGGGTGTCAATCCATCAATCAGGTTCACAGGGCGGGCTGGGAGGCGGGAGGAGGGATGGAGAGGGAAGTGGGGAGCCGGGGAAGCTATGCTAGGCAAGGCCGTAGCACAAGCACAGAGGGGCACCCAGATGGCAAAGGCAGGCCCCAGAGGGTCACCACGAGCAGTCTCACTCACCTGGGGTTCAGGATGGCAAAGAGCACCCAGGTGGAGCTACAGTGTCTACACCAAGCAACGTGGATGTGAATCCACCAATCAGGTTCACGGCGCGGGCTGGGAGGAGGGAGGGAGGGAGAGGGAAGTGGGGAGCCGGGGAAGCTACGCTAGGCAAGGCCTTAGCACAGGCACAGAGGGGCACCCTGATGGCAAAGGCAGGCCCGGAGGGTCACCACGAGCAGCCTCACTCACCTGGGGCTCAGGATGGCAAAGAGCACCAAGGTGGAGCTAAGGTGTCTACACCGAGCAACGTGGGTGTGAATCCACCAATCAGGTTCACGGGGTGGGCTGGGAGGCGGGAGGAGGGAGGAGGGAGGGAGAAGGAAGTCGAGAGCCGGGGAAGCTACGCTAGGCAAGGCCATAGCACAGGCACAGATTGGCGCCCAGATGGCAAAGGTAGACCCTGGAGGGTCACCACGAGCAGCCTCACTCACCTGGGGATCAGTATGGCAAAGAGCAGCCAGGTGGAGCTACAGTGTCTACACCGAGCAACTTGGGTGTGAATCCACCAATCAGGTTCACAGGGCAGGCTGGGAGGCGGGAGGAGGGAGGGAGAGGGAAGTGGGAAGCCGGGGAAGCTACGCTAGGCAAGGCCGTAGCACAGGCACAGAGGGGCGCCCAGATGGCAAAGGCAGGCCCCTGAGGGTCACCACGAGCAGCCTCACTCAACTGGGGCTCAGGATTTCAAAGAGCACCCAGGTGGAGCTACAGTGTCTACACCGAGCAACGTGGGTGTGAATCCACCAATCAGGTTCACGGCGCGGGCTGGGAGGTGGGAGGGGGGAGGGAGAGGGAAGTGGGGAGCCGGGGAAGCTACGCTAGGCAAGGCCGTAGCACAGGCACAGAGGGGCGCCCAGATGGCAAAGGCAGGCCCCTGAGGGTCACCACGAGCAGCCTCACTCACCTGGGGCTCAGGATGGCAAAGAGCACCCAGGTGGAGCTACGGTGTCTACACCGAGCAATGTGGGTGTGAATCCACCAATCAGGTTCCCGGGGCGGGCTGGGAGGCGGGAGGAGGGAGGGAGAGGGAAGTGGGGAGCCGGGGAAGCTACGCTAGGCAAGTCCGTAACACAGGCACAGAGGGTCGCCCAGGTGGAAAAGGAAGGCCCCGGAGGGTCACCACGAGCAGCCTCACTCACCTGGGGCTCAGGATGGCAAAGAGCACCCAGGTGGAGCTATGGTGTGTACACCGAGCAACCTGGGTGTGAATCCATCAATCAGGTTCACGGGGCAGGCTGGGAGGCGGGAGGGAGAGGGAAGTGGGGAGCCGGGGAAGCTACGCTAGGCAAGTCCGTAACACAGGCACAGAGGGTCGCCCAGGTGGAAAAGGCAGGCCCCGGAAGGTCACCACGAGCAGCCTCACTCACCTGGTGTTCAGGATGGCAAAGAGCACCCAGGTGGAGCTACGGTGTCTACACCGAGCAATGTGGGTGTGAATCCACCAATCAGGTTCCCGGGGCAGGCTGAGAGGCGGGAGGAGGGAGGGAGAGGAAAGCGGGGAGCCAGGGAAGCTACGCTAGGCAAGGCCATAGCACAGGCACAGAGGGGCCCCAGAGGACAAAGGCAGGCCCCAAAGGGTCACCACGAGCAGCCTCACTCACCTGGGCCCATATATCTTTAGGCTTAGGGGTAAACCACCATTCCATGGGTCCTCATACCAAGTCAGGCAGTCCGGTAAAAAAAGTGCTGGTATACTTGGATACCAGCACTTTACCGGACATCCGAACTACAGTTTGCCGGTTGGGCACCTGGGTTACTTCCAGCTAAAATCTGGAGGTAAGCCAGGTGCCCTACCAGCAAAAACAGCCCTTATTACCTGCACTGACATTGCCGGTGCCAATAATGGCAGCAAATCCCCTCATGGAGTCCTATAGGACTCCATGAATGGGCAATAACACTATCACTTCGGCACTCGGAATGCTGCCAGACTGAGTGCCAGAAACAGTAACAACATTTGCGGTATCCTGGCGGCTCTCCCGCCTGGATACTGGCAAACTTGGAATGAAGCCCATTCGGTTTCCATTTCATTACAATATGGAATGTCCTCTTTCCATCTTTCTTTTGTAGGGCACTGAGCCTTCCCCATACCATTGCCACCCTCTTTCTCGACAAAAGTAATAGACACCAGCTATCCTCCTCACTCGACCTGTACAACCTGTATAATCTGTTACAATCTGTTTCTTTAGCCCCTGTGTGTGTGTTTACAAATGGCCACCACCAATCCAGATGAATGACACCCTTCTGAGCCTTATGTGCTGCATGCCCAGCCCTGCTGAATATCATCCAACCACGGGCGCCGGTAGGAGGTAGCCAGCCCAACACCAAATGCCCTACTTAAGGTCCTTGTCTGCTCACTGTCGGCTACCAGGACGCCTCAGGGTGAGTACCGTTGCTGTAAGACTGTTTATGACAGTCCATGTATCTGCCTTCAGAATTGACTTTTGCATTTGTGTGTGCTGCCACCCTGCAACATGGTGTTGGCTCCATGTATCTGCCTTAAGAATTGACTTTTGCATTTGTGTGCGCTGCCGCCCTGCAACATGGGGTTGGCTCCATGTATCTGCCTTCAGAATTGACTTTTGCATTTGTGTGTGCTGCTGCCCTGCAAAATGGGGTTGGCTCCATGTATCTGCCTTCAGAATTTACTTTTGCATTGGTGTGTGCTGCCCCTCTGCAACATGGGGTTGGCTCCATGTATCTGCCCTCGGAAATTGACCTTTACATTTGTGTGTGCTGCCTCCTTGCAACATGGGGTTGGCTCCATGTATCTGCCCTCGGAATTGACTTTTGCATTTGTGTGTGCTGCCACCTTGCAACATGGGGTTGGCTCCATGTAACTGCCCTCGATTTGACTCTTGCATTTGTGTGTGCTGCCACCCTGCAACATGGGGTTGGCCCATGTATCTGCCCTTAGAATTGACCTTTGCATTTGTGTGTGCTGCCGCCTTGCAAAATAGGGTTGTCTCCATGTTTCTGCCCTTGGAATTGACTCTTGCATTTGTGTGTGCTGCCGCCCTGCAACATAGGGTTGGCTCCATGTATCTGCCCTCAGAATTGACTTTTTCATTTGTGTGTGCTGCTGCTTTGCAATATGGGGTTGGCTCCATGTATCTGCCCTTGGAATTGACGCTTGCATTTGTGTGTGCTGCCGCCCTGCAACATAGGGTTGGCTCCATGTATCTGCCCTCAGAATTGACTTTTGCATTTGCGCGTGCTGCCGCCTTGCAACATGGGGTTGGCTCCATGTATCTGCCCTCAGAATAGATGTTTGTATTTGTGTGTGCTCCCGCCCTGCAACATGGGGTCAGGCTCCATGTATCTGCCCTCGTAATTGACTCTTGCGCATTTGTGTGTGCTGCCGCCCTGCAACATAGGGTTGGCTCCATGTATCTGCCCTCAGAATTGACTTTTGCATTTGTGTGTGCTGCCGCCCTTCAACATAGGGTTGGCTTCATGTATCTGCCCTCAGAATTGACTTTTGCATTTGTGCGTGCTGCCGCCTTGCAACATGGGGTTGGCTCCATGTATCTGCCTTCAGGATTGACGTTTGCATTTGTGTGTGCTGCCGCCTAGCAACATGGGTTCAGGCTCCATGAATTTGTTCACTTTGAACTCTCCTCTGCACTTTGCATGTGATGTATTACTCTCCCTCTATGATGTAATCTCCTTGTGCGCTTCTTTTCTGTAACCTGAAGCACTGCAACCAATCTCAGAAGTAAAAGCACCTAGGTACCCCTGGGTTTTGTGCGCTATATAAGTAAATAAATAAATAACTAATTAGTTTAGTATATCTCAGTAGAGCTACCACTGGCGTTGGGTCCTTCTGTTCCCTCATGATGTCACTGAATGTCTCAAATACCTCCTCCCAGAAGTGAAGCACAGGGGAGCATCTCCACGCTGCATGGAGGAAGTCTGCCCTTGAAGCTGCACACCTAGCGCATTCATCTGGGGTGTCTGGAATAAAGCGGTGTAAAACGTGGGAGTGTAGTAGAAATGATGAAGGAATTTACAATCTTTCAATGTAAATCTATTATTAATAGCTATTTTCTTAATTTGTGCACAGCAATACCCCCACACCTCATCAGTCACAGCTAAATCCAATGTCATCTCCCACTTATTATTAGACGCCACTGCCCATCCCTCCCAAATGTCCAATATTTTACTTTAGAGCCTGGATACTACCCTGCTATTGTCCACGTCCCTATCATATATTTCATTGCAGAGGCCGTTTCCGGTTCATTCGGAAAGGTTTGAAAAAGGCTTTTCAGAGAATCTGGCAGCCGGAAATATAGAAACAGATCCAGGGACGTGACATTCCCTTCATCCCTCCATCAATCTACTGTTAGAAACCATCCCTCTGGAAATAGGTCACCAAAACATAAGATGCCCAGCCGTGCCATACAAAGCACATATCCTGGTTCACTGATTAACGGTAAACCCAGAATGTGGGTAACCGGCAGTTTGGGAGAGTACAGAAACTCAGCGCCCCGTTTTCTCCTTCCCTTAAATATGAACTCACACTCTGTAGGTCAACTCCACCATATCCTTTTAGTATGACCGCTCGCAGCAAGAATGGTGCCACGGGGGCCCTTTCTATTTCGTCACTCCCATCACTAAACCATTATATCAAAAACCCTGCCTGGACAGTCTCATAAAATGCCTCCATATCAGGTAATATCAAACCTTCATTCTCCAATGGTGCAATCTCGGGAGAACGAGCCATGTCAATCCCCAAATATGTAGTATATTCCGTATGCCACCGAAACCCAAAACCATGAATGAACTGCCCAGTGGATTTGGTGAGTGAAAAAAGCACAGCTTTTGCAGTATTTATTTTAAATCCTGAAAATGCCCCGAATTTCAACACATCTGCCATAACCGGCACCAAATTGTCCTGCAGATTCTTGATGAAAATCGTCATGTCATCTGCATAGAGAGAAACCACCAATTTATGATTATACAACTGTATCCCTCTATGTTCATGACTGTCCCTCAGTAATTCATCAAGCGTCTCGATCGCCAGGGTACACAACAAGGGTGAAAGAGGGCACCCCTGCCTTGTGCCTCTCCTCGATAAGTTCACTGGTGTGAGGTGGCCGTTAACTCTATTTTGAGCATTGGGCGAAGCATAAAGCAATGACAGCATAGATATAAACCCCTCCCCCATTCCTGTTTTCTGCATTTACCCTTGCACTTGCCACCAGCTGGCCACATTTTTATTTATTGCTATTATTTATTCTATTTATTTTTTATTGTCGATCCCATGTACTGCACTTTACCCTCCCCACTTACTCCCCCCGCACTTCTCCCCTTCCCGCTTCCCCTGCACTTGCACGATCTCAATGACACCCAGCCTAGTAAGATCGTTTTCTCTGTATTCCCTCTGTTCCCCCTCTGTGCTTTGGTGATAACAGATATGTGGTGTGTGAGGGAAAGATGGGGGTCGATGGTCAAAGTGAGGGATTTGGCAGGTGTGGAGAAGGTTATGTGGGGGTTGTCCATGGCGGGTTCTATGATGCAGCCGGCGATATCCATTTTGGCTTAAGGAGCGGGCGGATGAGAAGGTATTCTTTTTTGCCAGGGCTGAGATTGAAGAAGTGTGTGGCCATCCATGTGGTGATGGTGGAGACAAAGCTTTTGAAGGTGTGGAGTTGCTAAGAGTCCAAGGTATTTTATATAAAGGTTGAAGAAGAGTGGAGACAGGAAAGAGCCTTGTGAGACCCTTTATTTGAATGGTGTGGGGCTGGAACAAAAGGGCGGCATGGAGACAAAGTGTGTTCTGTCAGTGAGGAAGGAGGTGAATTATGCCTAAGAATTTCATCCTGCAGATGTTGGGTTGTATGATGTGGTCGAAGGCTGAAGAGAGCTCAAGGAGTATGAGTAGGCTGTGTATCCTTTGTTAGTGATGTTGTGGAGGTAATCTAGGTTCTGAAGTATAGCGGTCTCAGTGCTGTGTCCAGGTCAAAATCCAGATTGCAAGGGGGTGAAAAGGTTGCTGGTGTTGAAGAGTTGTTGCAGTTGGGTTGGGAAAAAGCATTCTATGATTCTGGTAAGGTATGACAGGATAGTAATGGGGTGGTGGTTTTCAGGGAGCGTGGGGTCAAGAGATGGTTTTTTGAGGAGGTGAGATGGATCAGGGTTGAAAGACCCAGGTAGAAATGTTTGAGGGAGAAAACACCAAAGACAATTGTTCCGAAATAACCTTCGGTCTTTTCTCCCCTGAACGTTTCTGACTTGGCCCACACTCTACCCACACCCTCACCCACACCCATACCCACACCCCTACCCACACCCCCACCCACACTCCTACCCACACCCCACCCCCACTCGCCTACTTAGCTTGCTGCGGACTTGCTGTGTCCCTGCGAAGCCTGTTTGCTTTCACTTTCGTGATCGGGAACCAGCGTCGCAGGGTCCTTTCCTTTATTTATTTTTATTTATTTTTCTTTCTTTTTTCCTTTTTTTCAGGATGGCTGCGGGGGACACCCTCGCAACCCTTGCTACCAATATAGTGAGCAAGGGCGCAGGGGACACCCCTGCAGCCCCCAGTACTGAATGTGTGATTTGGTCAAACTTTTCGGACGTTTGGAATTTTCGAACGCCCGAAATTCGGCCAAATCACGCATTCAGGCTTTTCAACTCGATCCTTTTAGCTGATCCTGGGTGAGATGTGTCCCATTTTGAGTGCAGAGGGGATAGTACAAAGTGAGAGGCAGGAGCTGATAAAATTGAGACAGTTGAGCCAGAATGGTGTGATGGTGGTAATGGAATCGGATGCGGCTTGAGGAGGACACGCATCATTCAAGAAGAGTGCAGGTTTTGTTTTGGCAGCAAGTGTGATGAGGGTGTATGTGTCGATGTTGTGGATGGTGTCCCATGTGATGGAATATTTAAGTATTTAAGGAGTTAGGGGTGGTAGAGCAGAGGGGAGGGTTTATCTACAACTTTAGAAAAAAAGAATATCATATCATGAATGTTGGTGCCACGCACATCTGATGTTATTTGTACTCATTTGTTCTCAGGTGTTTTATGAGTATAATGCCACAAAGTCACCTCTGGTCCAGTTCCAAAACAGAAACTATTGAAATTCGACTGCATTTGCCTGGCCTGAATATTTCCCGTCTTCATATTACATCTCTGCTCTGCATGGTCTTCATTCTTTCCCTTCTGCTGTTTTGAAATGGATACAAATGCAGCTTGCCCAGAGCCCATTTGGTTCTTCTGTATCGTTTGACTGCTAAGCACACTAAATACATTTATCTGATTTATGACCACTACATTATTTGTAGACCAACTGTGGCTTCACCATAACAACAGGACAGTTTTCAGCAAGCATGTATATTTCTATTCTAACATTGCCGTCACACATGTGTTTTTGCTTGGGATATATTAAGTGCAACGCTATTTCCAACTCATTCAGCCTCCTGTAAATGAAAATATGTTTTGTTCGCTGCGCCCATTTGGGAGGCGTGAGGCGTCAGAAATTTGTGAGGCGGACAACTTGATAAAGGGTTTTCACAAGATGCCATTTTATTAACTTAAAAAGGTTTAATGAACTCCTCACTATCCCTAACCTAATGAGGATTTTCCTGCCTATCAAAATAAGACAAAGGAAACACTCTAACAAAAGGAATCCGTCCATCGCACTTGTACATACATCAAACTCATAACAGGAATATATGGCAATTCAAATATAACAGAAAAAACAGTTAAGTTCAACACAGATCCAATAACTGCATATCCTTGTAACCTGGGACGGCTCCCCTTCCCCATATTCAAAGCAGGTTTCTCTCAAATGATCAAACAAACCAGTTCCTTTTTGTCTCCAAGTTTGAATTACAAAGTTCTTCTTGCTCCAAAAGTCTTCCACTTGTACTTTAAACAATAGTTCAATTTGGATGGCATGACTTTGCATTTCCCCTTCTAGCAAATGTACAAAACAATGGGCCTCATCACAAGGTTGGCGCTAACAATCTGGCCATACCGGCATGGCGGTAATAACATGTCCGGCTTGGCACCAACCTGCAAATTGCGGACGATCAAGAGTGCACGGGCGCGCGCATCTCTGCACGCCGGTTACGGCCGTACCGGCATGCCGGTAACGATCCCCAAACCCCCACACAGCAGCATCGACCAATACGCACAGAACGGCTCTGCCCTCGGCAACCCCTAATTACCGTTGCCGTTATTAACATAGTGCAAATAACGGGTGCGTTAATACCGGACCCGGAAGTAACGTCATCGCGCCGGAACGGGAAATGCCATGGTGGCCATCTTTAAAAACACAATCCATTGCCATCCTCCACCTACAGGACCCTCCACACCCCAACTCCCAGGCCACCACGGACAACATGTTGAAGACCACCCAGAGAGGCACGGCCCGCCTGCGCAAACCACGTTTTACAGACAATGAGCTGAACATGTTGGTCGACACCCTTGTGGCAAATGCAGAAGTGGTGTTCTGCAACGACCTCAGGTGTCCAGCCCAGCTCAAGAAAAAGGCCATCTGGGAAGAAGTTGCCCAGAAAGTAAGTGCAGTCGGCACCACCGCATGCACAGTGCGTGATTGCAAAAAACGTTGGGACGACCTCAGGCTGAGAGTCCGGCACATATTGTCAGCTAAACGGAGCCAGGGGCTGGCAACAGGAGGAGGACCACACTCCCCACTGAAATTGGCCAGATGGGAGGAGCCCTGCAGCTCCATCATAGACGTGGAATCCATCGAAGGAGTCTGTGAAGCAGAGTTTGGCGTGCCAACATCGCCAGATGAAGGTGAGTGTCCCTACTGAAACAGTAAAAATAATCATAATCATCCTCCCCCAAATGTGGCTGCTACACCAGCCAAAAAATGGGCCATCATGCACACCTACACATATCCATGTACACATTCTGGGTCTACCACCATCCCATCCCAATGCATGTTGCGGTCATACACGAATACACCCACAAGACACATTTCATGGGCATGTGCCACCCAGGACGACCCTCCCAAAACACATCAATGTCCAACTGCACCCAACAATGCGTACATGTGGACACGACTACGCTATCAAAATCCACTCTTCAACATTGCATGTACCCAGTCCCCTACAAAGCCACAAATGCAACTGATCAGATGGTGCCACATGTCCAATGACTAATGCATGCACAATGCAAGCGGAACAATCACTGATATCCTGCCACGCTCTGTCCCCCACAGGTACGGATGCTGACAGTGATGAAGCGCAAGGGAGTGCACAATGCACAACACCAGTCAAAAGGCCTAGGAGGCAATCTGATGGCACAGGTCCATCAACCTCAAGTGGACCAAGGATGGGCCATGCGGGAAGAGGGTCAGGAACCGGTGCAAAAACAGCACCACAGACAAGTACACAGGATGAGCTGACACCTGCACCTGCATCCGTGGTCACACCATCCACACTGGCTGAGGACACAGCAGGCATGGAGGATAGCACACATTTTGCTGCTGCCAGCACAATTGGGGAGATGGCTGCATCGGCAGATCATAGTGTTGATGAGGTAGCTGGGCCGGACAATGAGGGCGATGCAGGACTTGTCCACTCAGAGCCTGTAGTGCATACACCAAGCCCGCAGGCCACCCCACAGGACACACCTCAGCGGGACTCATCCGACCAGGGCAGCCATGGACAGTGGTCTCTGGCCATGCACAGCCCCATGATCCATCCTGTGCCACCACATCACCCACCGACCACAACCCACACTGCCATACGGGACCTTGAGGGATGTCTCTCCAGGATGGAGGTGTAAAGACTGGTAGGGGGTGGTCTGTACTTCTGCTCTCTATATGGTAGAGGGGAGGCACAGAGGACCCCAGCCTAGATTCTCTATTTGGTAGCTATGGTCGAGCAATCAAGGCCTAGCTTCTCAGGAGGTGATGCAGGCTGGTTCTTAAGTACAGTGTAGTCCCCAAGCCCCCACAAAGGAATGTCCACACACTGTATTGGTTAGAACACAGTCTTTATATAATCAATATTCAAGGTTATGTACACTTATCATAATAACTCACTTTGTACTTAGGAAAATCAACAATGGCAAATATATACAATTCTAAAGTGGTACCACCCTTTGTATTAGATCTCATTAAAGTGCATCAACAATACTGTAACAATGTCACACAGATCAATAGAGTGAAAACAGCAATAGAGAGAGGAGAGAAAATAAGATGGTTGAGCAATAGGCAGAATACTGGCCCCTACCACTAGACACAGTTCTGTGTGGAGATCCCCCCACCTGGGCAACCTGTAAAATAAAGATATAGCACAAGCCCAGTCCATATATTGTTCTGCAAGTCTTATTCCCTCCTATAATGTTTTTACCCCCCCAATGTACCTGGTGGAGTCACAGATCGTCGAGAGGCGTCGAGAAGCGTCGAGGAACTCGGCGTTCAGCGGCAGGGAATCGACGGCCCTTCTTGAATGACTTCCCTTTCAAGCGGGAGACACGGGGCGTCAAACGTCCGTCGAGGAACTCGGCGTTTGGCGTCGGGGAATCAACGGCCCTTCTTGAATGCCTTCCCTTTCAAGCGGGAGACACGGGGCGTCGAACGTCCGACAACAAACAGGGTAGAACGGCGTCGATGAGGCGGCAGCTTCGATCCAAGCGGTGCTCGTCGATGACGGAGCGTTGGCGTCCTGCAAGGCAGAGGCGTGCGGGGCACCTCGATGACAATTGTTCTGGACTGCAAACATTGTGAAGACGGGGGCCCAGCAAAGGCGTCGAGTCGTTCGAGTCTTTGTGGTCTTTGGGTGGCGGGTAACCCACCGGCAGGTTTCTCGTTGGCGCGTTGGTCATCCTCGACTTTCTCGAGGAGGAGATAAAGCGGTCGACGGTGCGGACGAGGGAGTCCTTCGATTCAAATGTTCTTAGGCAAGGAGCGGACGGCTCCGGTCGTCGGCGGCACAGCGTCAAGTGGTTCCCACGGCTGGGCAACACAACTTCGACGGGCCTCGAGCGGTTACACAGACCTGCGAACCCTGGTCAACGGCAATGGACTTCGACGGCGGCGATGTCCGGGTGCTTCACTTCGATCTGCTCGGCGGTACCGTCTCGGGTCGGCAGCCTTTCGAGGGTCTGACTTCCAGGGCGCTTCGGCGAAGATGTAGCGGTGCTCGATGATCCCTCGGAGCACGGGAAGAGGGCGCCTTACCAGGTCCTCTCTCGGGTCAGTCCTCGACGAATTCGGCAGCTTTCAGATCGGTCGAAGCAAGTGCAACCGCAAGTCTTCTTCTTCCAGCTGGGCGTCAAGGATCAGCAGTTCCAGTTACTCTTAGAGTGGAGACTCAGCTTCTGAATGCTTCTGAACAATTACCAGTGGTGAGAGGTCCCCAGATATACTATTCTGTCTCTCATCCACACTGCTGGCACACACTCAGCAGCCAATCATACAGAAGGGCACTCATGCAGTCAGCCAGCCAATCAGGCACACAGTGCATTCAGGCCACACTCCTCCCTTTCAGACACTCACAACAAGGAATGTGGATTGAGACAAGTACCCAGCCATTCCACACTACACCCTGCATTCAGGCCAGTTTCAGGCAGGGCTGTCTCAGTCTTTGTCTCTCATGCCAGAAACCAGACAACCACAACAAGGAGTGTATATTGGTCACACACTCCATTCACCCAGGTCCCACCCAGAGGAGGTACCCACAACATACAGTCACTGGGAAGGCTCCAGTCAGTCTAGCCGGGCCTTCACAACAACACCATATATGGAACTTCCACCTAAAAGCCAGTCTGGGGGAAGGGACAGAGTCAGGGCTTCCCAGGACTTTGGGAAAACAAGGTAACAGGCAATAGAAAGCAAGAGGCCACAGGGGCCATCTTGTTTCCTATCAGGAATCAACTGATCCCAATGGCAGGGCCTCGGTATCCCAAAATGGAGGACACCCAGAGCACCTGTCAAATTCAGCTTGGAGCTGCCACCAGCCCATACCCTGCTCTGTGGGCCACCCACAGGTGCCCAAAAACATACACTAGGTGC
Organism: Ambystoma mexicanum; assembly: GCF_040938575.1. Taxonomy (NCBI): domain Eukaryota; kingdom Metazoa; phylum Chordata; class Amphibia; order Caudata; family Ambystomatidae; genus Ambystoma; species Ambystoma mexicanum. Next base: position 438,483,787 of record NC_090937.1, read on the forward strand.
ACAGGGTTGTACCCCTACCCATGGGTGCCATAAGGGTATCCCATGGGTCTGTTCACCAAACCAAAAGAGAGAGCTGCACTGCCAGGAGTCCCACATGGACTCCTGGGCAGAAAACACGACAGAACACACGATAAAAAGCAGTAAAGGACAAGGATTCAGAGGCCCTGTCCGTCTGATGCATGTCCAGCATCACAGTCGCCCCCCCCAGACTGAGGTGGAGGGTGTCTAATCTCCCACGGGATAGACACCCTCATCCAGACGGTTAACATACCTTCTGGAAAGGCCATCTGCATTATCGTGACTCTTCCCTGGTCTGTGCTCTATGGTGAAGTCTAGCCCTTGCAGGCTAATGGACCACCTGAGCAATTTCGGATTCTCACCCTTCATCTGCATAAGCCACTTCAGGGGCTTATGATCTGTTTGGACCTTGAAGGTAGACCCCGTAAGGTAGGGCCTAAAACGCCTAAGGCTCCAAACTATGCTAAAACACTCCCTTTCAACAGTAGCCCACCTAAGTTCTCTACCCTTGAGTTGTCTACTGATGAATATGATAGGATGTTCTCTCCCTTTGTCATCTAACTGGGACAAGACAGCTCCAATTCCGGTGTTGCAGGCATCCGTCTGGACGATAAAGGGTCGGCTGTAGTCAGGCGCGCACAACACAGGTGCCCTACACAGACTTTCTTTCAAGCCATCAAAGGCCCTCTGACAGTCTTCGGTCCAATTAACCTTCCTAGGCTGCTTGGGTGAAGTTAGAGCTGTCAGGGGTGCAGCTATGGTTCCATAGTCTGCCATGAAATTGCGATAGTACCCAGTGGGGCCCAAAAAGGCTCTCACCTGGGTTTGAGTAGTGGGAGTCTCCCAGTTCTGTACATCCTGTACTTTACTGGAGAGAGGTTGGATTTGACCCCCTCCTACCTCATGACCAAGATAGGTAACTTTCCCCTGAGCTATCTGGCACTTGGTGGCCTTGATAGTGAGGTTAGCCCTTTTCAAGGCCTGCAACACCTTACCCAGATGTGTCAAATGCTCTTCCCAGGTGGAACTGTAGATGGCAATGTCGTCTAAGTAAGCCACACAAAAGGCTTCCAGCCCACTGAGCGCATGGTTGACCAATCTCCGGAAGGTGGCAGGGGCATTCTTCAACCCAAAAGGCATGAACCTAAACTGGTAGAGTCCCTCAGGTGTTGAGAAGGCTGTCTTTTCCTTGGCATGGTCCGTCAGAGCTATTTGCCAATAGCCTGAGGTAAGGTCAAAGGTGCTCACAAATTTGGCAGCACCTATGGTGTCTACGAGCTCATCAGCCATGGGCAATGGGTGCGCGTCACTTTTGGTGACGGCATTGACTCCTCGGTAGTCCACACAGAACCTCCAATCCTTGGTACCCACCTGGGAACTTGCCTTGGGGACAAGGACCACTGGACTGGACCAGGGACTGGTTGAGGGTTCAATAACACCCAGATCCAACATCTTGGCGACCTCTGCCTGGATGTGGTTCTTGACGGTATCTGACATACGGTAGCACCTGCTTTTGACAGGCACACTGTCACCAGTGTCAATTTCATGCCTACACCATACATGCCAACATTCTGTGACCAAAAATCTGTAGGAATCTTAAAGTTTCAAAAATAGTCAGGCGAGGAGGTAATGATAGGAATAGGGCGCGTCAGCAGCCCATTGTCATTGAATGAGCCCGCTGCCGCGCGTGCATTCAATGACAATGAGGCGCCTGCCACGCCTTCTGCCATCACGCCAGCTCGGGGGAGTCCTTGAAAGACTCACCGGAGTTGACGTGGTGGGGGGCTAATGGCGCCTTTTGTGAAAGGCACTCGCGGCGGAGGGGCGCCCTTAGCCCACCGCCGTGGGCGCCTTTTACATCAAAGGCCTGCATGCTGCGCCTTCTCCCGCTACGCCAGCTCAGGGAAGTCCTTGAAAGACTCCCCCGAGCTGGCGTGGTGGGGGGCTAATGGCGCCTTTGGCCAAAAGGCACCCGCGGTGGAGGGGCGCTTTTAGCCCACCGCCGTGGGTGCCTTTGACAATAAACGCCTGCATACTGCACCTTCTCCCGCTACGCCAGCTCGGGGATGTCCTTGAAAGACTCCCCCGAGTTGGCGTGGTGGGGGGCTAATGGCGCCTTTTGCCAAAGGCACCCGCGGCGTAGGGGCGCTTTTAGCCCACCGCCGTGGGTGCCTTTGACATTAACAGCCTGCATGCCGTGCCTTCTCCCGCTACGTCAGCTCGGGGAAGTCCTTGAAAGACTCCCCCGAGTTGGCGTGGTGGGGGGCTAATGGCGCCTTTTGCCAAAGGCACCTGCGGCGGAGGGGCGCTTTTAGCCCACCGCCGTGGGTGCCTTTGACATTAACAGCCTGCATGCCACGCCTTCTCCCGCTACGCCAGCTCGGGGAAGTCCTTGAAAGACTCCCCCAAGCTGGCGTGGTGGGGGACTAATGGCGCCTTTAGCCAAAGGCACCCGCGGCGGAGGGGCGCTTTAGCCCACCGCCGTGGGTGCCTTTGACATTAAAAGCCTGCATGCCGGGCATTCTCCCGGTACGCCAGCTCGGGGGAGGCCTTGAAAGACTCCCCCGAGCTGGCGTGGGCAAAAAAAAAAAATGTAAAAAAAAAAAATTTTTTTTTTTTTTTACCAAAAAAATCGGTATTTGGTGTCAAAAAATCGGTAGGCGGTAGGACTGCTTAAAAAGCGGTATCCTACCGCCTAAATCGGTAGGGTTGGCAAGTATGCTACACCACGGTGTAAGGCCTGGCGTCAGTGAAAACAGAGAGGCATACTGTTGGAGCAAAGCCCTGCAGGCCCTCTGTTGCTCTGTTGTCAAATCCGGAGAGAGAGATGTACTCCCTCCACTGAGCCATCCTGAGGGTTGCTATGCAGCAAATCAGGAAGGGGCTCACTCTCATCCTCTTCTTGCCCTGAAGCTAGCAAGAGACATGAGACTTCTGCTCGCCGGTGGAAAGGCTTGAGCCTGTTGACATGGAATACCTGAGGGGCTACCCCAGAGGCTCCCATGTCAACCAGATAATTGACTTCGCCCATCTTGGAGATGATCCTGAAGGGTCCAGTCCACTTGTCTGCCAAAGCTCTAGGCTTGGTAGGCTCCATCACAAGGATTTCCTGTCCCGGAGTCCAATCCACTTGCGAGGCTTTAAGGTCATGCCAGTACTTATTCAATTCCTGGCTGGCCTTGAGATTTGCTGTTGCCTGACCCATCATCTGTGTCATCCTCCGTCTGAGGCCTAACACATAGTCCCCCACTTGCTTGGCGGGACCTGGAGGGGTGGCTTCCAAGCCTTCTCTGATCAAAGCGAGGGGCCCCCTCACGGGATGTCCAAAGAGTAACTCAAAGGGGCTGAAACCAACACCCTCTTGAGGTACCTCTCTGTAAGCAAACAGCAGGCATGGCAGGAGGAGATCCCATTTCCTCCTTAGGGGTTCTTCCAAAGCCCCTAGCATGCCCTTGAGAGTTTTATTAAATCTCTCAACCAGACCATTGGTCTGGGGGTGGTAATAGGTGGATAACTTGTAGGTTACCCCGCACTCTTTCCACATGGTTTTTATGTAACTAGACATGAAGTTGGATCCTCTGTCAGAGACAACCTCCTTGGGGAATCCAACACGGGTGAAAATGCCCAGGAGAGCCCTGGCAACCACCTTGGCAGTAACAGTCCGAAGGGGTATTGCCTCAGGGTACCTGGTGGCATGATCTACCAAGACCAGGATGAACCGATGTCCACCTGAAGTGGGAGGGTCAAGGGGACCGACGATGTCGATGCCCACCCTCTCAAATGGTGTGCCAACCACTGGCAATGGCTGCAGTGGGGCAATGACACTGCCTCCAGTCTTGCCAGACAACTGACAAGTTGGGCAGGTCCTGCAGTGGGACTCCACCTCTACTCCCATCCGTGGCCAGTAGAAATGGGCAGAGAGCCTCTGCTTAGTCTTCTTGGTCCCAAGATGACCAGCCAAGGGCACCTCATGCACCAACTGCAGTAGGAAGGGCCTGTAAACCTGGGGTACCACCAACCTCTTGAGGGCACCAGGTTCAGGCTTAGTGGGCTCACTAACAAGGAGCTCACCCTCCGAATAAATCCGGAATGTCCTAGGCACTTCTCCTTGTGCCTGGGACAGGGCCTGTTTCCTCAGTCCCTCGAGAGAGTGGCACTCTCTCTGTCCCTTACAGAAGTCTGCCCAGGAGGGTCCCCCTTCAGCTAACAAGCATTGAAGGTCGGGATGATCCTCCGGGTTGAGAACCTCTCCCACAGGAGAGTCTTCTGTCTCTTCTCCCACAGGAGTTGAGTTTGGGTTTTCCACTGGACCCAGCCCGTCCGGAGCATGGATCCCAATGGGTGCTGTCGGAACAGCAGGAAGAGAAGGTGTTCCCTCCACAGAGGTGGCCTTCTTGGTCTTCCTTCTTCTTGCCTTAGGCCTCGCCTTTGGCTCGGGTACCTGACTCACAGCCAGACTCGGTGTCACCTGTGGCCTAGTGACTGCAGCAGCAGTCATGGGAAGACCATCCGAGATCAACCCCAACTCTACTAGATCATTTCTTAACAGAATGTTAGCAGGGACATTGTCCTGAACCAGGACAGGAAGCTTTGCTGTCTTGTCTCCAATCATGAGTGTGACTAAGGCTACAGGCGATAATTTGGGAGGCCCACCAGCTAACCTGGTTGTTCTCAGAGGAGCACCTACATAGTCCTCTGGCTTGAGCAGGGTCCTGTCCACCACTGTCATGCTTGCCCCAGTGTCTCTCAAACCAGTAGAAGGCTGGCCATTCAAGAGGACACTTCTCAAAAACCTACGGGTGTTCTGTGGGATAGTCGCCAGTACTTCTGCATACTGGTCCCAGGCCCCAAGGGACACTAAGGAAATCTCTACCGGAGCACCAAATGTGATCCCGGTAGAGGAGGGGAGGACAGTGGCCTCCACCTCAGACACGGGGTAAGGGTAGGTCAGGCTGACAGCCTGTACTCCAAGTGCCTTACCTTTACACTTGGAGTCACCCCTTCTGTGATCCAGAGCCCCACAGTCCCAACAAGTGCCAGGAGTGCGGGGTACGGTACTGGAACCACTGGGAGCCTGCTTTGCAGCAGGTGGACCACTACTCTTATTCCCACCCACAGATGACTTATCCCCACTAGATTTTTGGGTCTTGGGAGAGGAAGGTTTAGGTTTACCCGACTGTGACTGCTTGTGGGACTCCTCAGCTTTCTGAGAGGCCCCCTTTTCTTTGTCCTTGTCCTTCCCAGATTAGTCCTTAGGGGACACCCGGTGGGAGACCCACTTGTCAGCCAACCTAGCCAGCTTAAAGGGGTCCAAAATGTTCTGGTCAGCCTCATACTGACGCAGCTCTGGTGAACAGGCTTCAGAAAAATGCTTAAAAACAAGAGGTGGGACAATTCAACAAAAGTCTTAACCTTGTATCCATCAATCCACCCCATCATGTTCATGTGCGCAGCACTCACCCAGTCAACCCAAGACACATTCTCTCTTTTCTTAAAATCCCTGAACCTTTTAAGGTATTGGGTAGGTGCCTTGCCAAACTTGGCAATCAAAGCAGACTTCATACACTCATACTGACCCCTTTCTTCCACACTCAGCTTCAGAATACAGTCATATCCAGTTTGAGGCACTCTGCTTAACAAACACTTAGCCCAATCTCTTTTATCAACATCATGAATCGCACAAGCCATTTCAAACGCTTCAATCCATTGGAGGATATCTGAACCCTCCACAAATACACCAACCAAATCTTTCATAAACTTGGTGGCTGGGGACCTGACACTCTCACTGGTTTTAGCTGAAGTCTCCACTCTAGCTTTCTCTAGCTGGATTCTCTGACATTCAGTGTCCTGGCTCTTGAGTTCAAGGTCCTTATTTCTGAGTTCAAGATCCCTATTCTTGAGCTCCACTTGTTGAGCCAACTCCTCTTTCTTAAATTCAGCATCTATTTCCAACTTGCGGTATTCAAAGGCCAATTTCATCCTTAATAACTCAAGCTCCAAGGAATTGCTGGGGTTTGGAACAGAGGCAGCAGGAATGGCGGCATTCCCAGAAACAGATTCAGCAGAAGCCCCAGGGGCAGAGTCCTCATTGGTTGCATCCCCCCCCTCATCAAGAGTTTCACCATCAGTCTGGTAGTCCACCAGGGCAGCTATCAGCTCAGCCCTAGACTTATCCACAAAGTCTAACTCCCTGGCTTCACAAGCACTCTGGAGAGCCTCCAAGCTCATCCGAGTCAATTTGCCATTTGAAATAGACTCCATTGTTTGTAATGCAGTTATCTTGTACACAACTAAACCTTAATTTAATAAAGTGCAGATATTTTGTAAGTGGCACGGTTATACACTGATTCTTAAAACCATAAGCATCCCACCGCTGCCACCAGTGTAAAGACTGGTAGGGGGTGGTCTGTACTTCTGCTCTCTATATGGTAGAGGGGAGGCACAGAGGACCCCAGCCTAGATTCTCTATTCGGTAGCTATGGTCGAGCAATCAAGGCCTAGCTTCTCAGGAGGTGATGCAGGCTGGTTCTTAAGTACAGTGTAGTCCCCAAGCCCCCACAAAGGAATGTCCACACACTGTATTGGTTAGAACACAGTCTTTATATAATCAATATTCAAGGTTATGTACACTTATCATAATAACTCACTTTGTACTTAGGAAAATCAACAATGGCAAATATATACAATTCTAAAGTGGTACCACCCTTTGTATTAGATCTCATTAAAGTGCATCAACAATACTGTAACAATGTCACACAGATCAATAGAGTGAAACCAGCAATAGAGAGAGGAGAGAAAATTAGATGGTTGAGCAATAGGCAGAATACTGGCCCCTACCACTAGACACAGTTCTGTGTGGAGATCCCCCCACCTGGGCAACCTGTAAAATAAAGATATAGCACAAGCCCAGTCCATATATTGTTCTGCAAGTCTTATTCCCTCCTATAATGTTTTTACCCCCCCAATGTACCTGGTGGAGTCGAGTTCTTCGAAGAGGCGTCGACAGATCCTTCTTGAGCGACCCCCTTTCAAGCGGGAGTCACGGATCGTCGAGAGGCGTCGAGAAGCGTCGAGGAACTCGGCGTTCGGGGGCGGGGAATCGACGGCCCTTCTTGAATGCCTTCCCTTTCAAGCGGGAGACACGGGGCGTCGAACGTCCGTCGAGGAACTCGGCGTTCGGCGTCGGGGAATCGACGGTCCTTCTTGAATGCCTTCCCTTTCAAGCGGGAGAAACGGGGCGTCGAACGTCCGACAACAAACAGGGTAGAACGGCGTCGATGAGGCGGCAGCTTCGATCCAAGCGGTGCTCGTCGACGACGGAGCGTTGGCGTCCTGCAAGGCAGAGGCGTGCGGGGCACCTCGATGATAATTGTTCTGGACTGCAAAGATTGTGAAGACGGGGGCCCAGCAAGGGCGTCGAGTCGTTCGAGTCTTTGTGGTCTTCGGGTGGCGGGAAACCCACCGGCAGGTTTCTCGTCGGCGCGTTGGTCGTCCTTGACTTTCTCCGGCAGGATAAAGCGGTCGACGGTGCGGACGCGGGAGTCCTTCGATTCAAATGTTCTTAGGCAAGGAGCGGACGGCTCCGGTCATCTGCGGCACGGCGTCAAGTGGTTCCCACGGCTGGGCAACACAACTTCGACGGGCCTCCAGCGGTTACACAGACCTGCAAACCCTGGTCGACGGCAACGGACTTCGACGGCGGCGATGTCCGGGTGCTTCACTTCGATCTCCTCGGCGGTCCCATCTCGGGTCGGCAGCCTTTCGAGGGTCTGACTTCCAGGGCGCTTCGGCGAAGATTTAGCGGTGCTCGATGATCCCTCGGAGCACGGGAATAGGGCGCCTTACCAGATCCTCTCTCGGGTCAGTCCTCGACGAATTCGGCAGCTTTCAGATCGGTCGAAGCAAGTGCAAACGCAAGTCTTCTTCTTCCAGCTGGGCGTCGAGGATCAGCAGTTCCAGTTACTCTTAGAGTGGAGACTCAGCTTCTGAACGCTTCTGAACAATTATCAGTGGTGAGAGGTCCCCAGATATACTATTCTGTCTCTCATCCACACTGCTGGCACACACTTAGCAGCCAATCATACAGAAGGTCACTCATGCAGTCAGCCAGCCAATCAGCACACAGTGCATTCAGGCCACACTCCTCCCTTTCAGACACTCACAACAAGGAATGTGGATTGGGACAAGTACCCAGCCATTCAACACTACACGCTGCATTCAGGCCAGTTTCGGGCAGGCCTGTCTCAGTCTTTGTCTCTCATGCCAGAAACCAGACAACCACAACAAGGAGTGTATATTGGTCACACACTCCATTCACCCAGGTCCCACCCACAGGAGGTACCCACAACATACAGTCACTGGGAAGGCTCCAGTCAGTCTAGCTGGGCCTTCACAACAACACCATATATGGAACTTCCACCCAACAGCCAGTCAGGGGGAAGGGACAGAGTCAGGGCTTCCCAGGACTTTGGGAAAACAAGGTAACAGGCAATAGAAAGCAAGAGGCCACAGGGGCCATCTTGTTTCCTATCAGGAATCAACTGATCCCAATGGCAGGGCCTGGGTATCCCAAAATGGAGAACACCCAGAGCACCTGTCAAATTCAGCATGGAGCTGCCACCAGCCCATACCCTGCTCTGTGGGCCACCCACAGGTGCCCAAAAACATACACTAGGGGCGCAGGGTTGTACCCCTACCCATGGGTGCCATAAGGGTATCCCATGGGTCTGTTCACCAAACCAAAAGAGAGAGCTGCACTGCCAGGAGTCCCACATGGACTCCTGGGCAGAAAACACGACAGAACACACGATAGAAAGCAGTAAAGGACAAGGATTGAGAGGCCCTGTCCCTCTGATGCATTTCCAGCATCACAGTCGCCCCCCCCAGACTGAGGTGGAGGGTGTCTAATCTCCCACGGGATAGACACCCTCATCCAGACGGTCAACATACCTTCTGGAAAGGCCATCTGCATTATCGTGACTCTTCCCTGGTCTGTGCTCTATGGTGAAGTCTAGCCCTTGCAGGCTAATGCACCACCTGAGCAATTTCGGATTCTCACCCTTCATCTGCATAAGCCACTTCAGGGGCTTATGATCTGTTTGGACCTTGAAGGTAGACCCCGTAAGGTAGGGCCTAAAATGCCTAAGGCTCCAAACTATGCTAAAACACTCCTTTTCAACAGTAGCCCACCTAAGTTCTCTACCCTTGAGTTGTCTACTGATGAATATGATCGGATGTTCTCTCCCTTTGTCATCTAACTGGGACAAGACAGCTCCAATTCCGGTGTCGCAGGCATCCGTCTGGACGATAAAGGGTCGGCTGTAGTCAGGCGCACACAACACAGGTGCCCTACACAGACTTTCTTTCAAGCCATCAAAGGTCCTCTGACAGTCTTCGGTCCAATTAACCTTCCTAGGCTGCTTGGGTGAAGTTAGAGCTGTCAGGGGTGCAGCTATGGTTCCATAGTCTGCCATGAAATTGCGATAGTACCCAGTGAGGCCCAAAAAGGCTCTCACCTGGGTTTGAGTAGTGGGAGTCTCCCAGTTCTGTACATCCTGTACTTTACAGGAGAGAGGTTGGATTTGACCCCCTCCTACCTCATGACCAAGATAGGTAACTTTCCCCTGAGCTATCTAGCACTTGGTGGCCTTGATAGTGAGGTTAGCCCTTTTCAAGGCCTGCAAGACCTTACCCAGATGTGTCAAATGCTCTTCCCAGGTGGAACTGTAGACGGCATTGTCGTCTAAGTAAGCCACACAAAAGGCTTCCAGCCCACTGAGCGCATGGTTGACCAATCTCTGGAAGGTAGCAGGGGCATTCTTCAACCCAAAAGGCATGACCCTAAACTGGTAGCGTCCCTCAGGTGTTGAGAAGGCCGTCGTTTCCTTGGCATGGTCCGCCAGAGCTATTTGCCAATAGCCTGAGGTAAGGTCAAAGGTGCTCACAAATTTGGCAGCACCTATGGTGTCCACGAGCTCATCAGCCATGGGCAATGGGTGCGCGTCAGTTTTGTTGACGGCATTGACTCCTCGGTAGTCCACACAGAACCTCCAATCCTTGGTACCCACCTGGGAACTTGCCTTGGGGACAAGGACCACTGGACTGGACCAGGGACTGGTTGAGGGTTCAATAACACCCAGATCCAACATCTTGGCGACCTCTGCCTGGATGTGGTTCTTGACGGTATCTGACATACGGTAGCACCTGCTTTTGACAGGCACACTGTCACCAGTGTCAATTTCATGCCTACACCACGGTGTAAGGCCTGGCGTCAGTGAAAACAGAGAGGCATACTGTTGGAGCAAAGCCCTGCAGGCCCTCTGTTGCTCTGTTGTCAAATCCGGAGAGAGATGTACTCCCTCCACTGAGCCATCCTGAGGGTTGCTATGCAGCAAATCAGGAAGGGGCTCACTCTCATCCTCTTCTTGCCCTGAAGCTAGCAAGAGACATGAGACTTCTGCTCGCCGGTGGAAAGGCTTGAGCCTGTTGACATTGAATACCTGAGGGGCTACCCCAGAGGCTCCCATGTCAACCAGATAATTGACTTCGCCCATCTTGGAGATGATCCTGAAGGGTCCAGTCCACTTGTCTGCCAAAGCTCTAGGCTTGGTAGGCTCCATCACAAGGATTTCCTGTCCCGGAGTCCAATCCACTTGCGAGGCTTTAAGGTCATGCCAGTACTTATTCAATTCCTGGCTGGCCTTGAGATTTGCTGTTGCCTGACCCATCATCTGTGTCATCCTCCGTCTGAGGCCTAACACATAGTCCCCCACTTGCTTGGCGGGACCTGGAGGGGTGGCTTCCAAGCCTTCTCTGATCAAGGCGAGGGGCCCCCTCACGGGATGTCTAAAGAGTAACTCAAAGGGGCTGAAACCAACACCCTCTTGAGGTACCTCTCTGTAAGCAAACAGCAGGCATGGCAGGAGGAGATCCCATTTCCTCCTAAGGGGTTCTTCCAAAGCCCCTAGCATGCCCTTGAGAGTTTTATTAAATCTCTCAACCAGACCATTGGTCTGGGGGTGGTAATAGGTGGAGAACTTGTAGGTTACCCCGCACTCTTTCAACATGGTTTTTATGTAACTAGACATGAAGTTGGATCCTCTGTCAGAGACAACCTCCTTGGGGAATCCAACACGGGTGAAAATGCCCAGGAGAGCCCTGGCAACCACCTTGGCCGTAACAGTCCGAAGGGGTATTGCCTCAGGGTACCTGGTGGCATGATCTACCAAGACCAGGATGAACCGATGTCCACCTGAAGTGGGAGGGTCAAGGGGACCGACGATGTCGATGCCCACCCTCTCAAATGGTGTGCCAACCACTGGCAATGGCTGCAGTGGGGCAATGACACTGCCTCCAGTCTTGCCAGACAACTGACAAGTTGGGCAGGTCCTGCAGTGGGACTCCACCTCTACTCCCATCCGTGGCCAGTAGAAATGGGCAGAGAGCCTCTGCTTAGTCTTCTTGGTCCCAAGATGACCAGCCAAGGGCACCTCATGCGCCAACTGCAGTAGGAAGGGCCTGTAAACCTGGGGTACCACCAACCTCTTGAGAGCACCAGGTTCAGGCTTAGTGGGCTCACTAACAAGGAGCTCACCCTCCCAATAAATCCGGAATGTCCTAGGCACTTCTCCTTGTGCCTGGGACAGGGCCTGTTTCCTCAGTCCCTCGAGAGAGTGGCACTCTCTATGTCCTTTACAGAAGTCTGCCCGGGAGGGTCCCCCTTCAGCTAACAAGCATTGAAGGTCGGGATGATCCGCCGGGTTGAGAACCTCTCCCACAGGAGAGTCTTCTGTCTCTTCTCCCACAGGAGTTGAGTTTGGGTTTTCCACTGGACCCAGCCCGTCCGGAGCATGGATCCCAATGGGTGCTGTCGGAACAGCAGGAAGAGAAGGTGTTCCCTCCACAGAGGTGGCCTTCTTGGTCTTCCTTCTTCTTGCCTTAGGCCTCGCCTTTGGCTCGGGTACCTGACTCACAGCCAGACCCGGTGTCACCTGTGACCTAGTGACTGCAGCAGCAGTCATGGGAAGACCATCCGAGATCAACCCCAACTCTACTAGATCATTTCCTAACAGAATGTTAGCAGGGACATTGTCCTGAACCAGGACAGGAAGCTTTGCTGTCTTGTCTCCAATCATGAGTGTGATTAAGGCTACAGGCGATAATTTGGGAGGCCCACCAGCTAACCTGGTGGTTCTCAGAGGAGCACCTACATAGTCCTCTGGCTTGAGCAGGGTCCTGTCCACCACTGTCATGCTTGCCCCAGTGACTCTCAAACCAGTAGAAGGCTGGCCATTCAAGAGGACACTTCTCAAAAACCTACGGGTGTTCTGTGGGATATTCGCCAGTACTTATGCATACTGGTCCCAGGCCCCAAGGAACACTAAGGAAATCTCTACCGGAGCACCAAATGTGATCCCGGTAGAGGAGGGGAGGACAGTGGCCTCCACCTCAGACACGGGGTAAGGGTAGGTCAGGCTGACAGCCTGTACTCCAAGTGCCTTACCTTTACACTTGGAGTCACCCCTTCTTTGATCCAGAGCCCCACAGTCCCAACAAGTGCCAGGAGTGCGGGGTACGGTACTGGAACCACTGGGAGCCTGCTTTGCAGCAGGTGGACCACTACTCTTATTCCCACCCACAGATGACTTATCCCCACTAGATTTTTGGGTCTTGGGAGAGGAAGGTTTAGGTTTACCCGACTGTAACTGCTTGTGGGACTCCTCAGCTTTCTGAGAGGCCCCCTTTTCTTTGTCCTTGTCCTTCCCACTGGAGTCCTTAGGGGACACCCGGTGGGAGACCCACTTGTCAGCCAACCTAGCCAGCTTAAAGGGGTCCAAAATGTTCTGGTCAGCCACATACTGACGCAGCTCTGGTGAACAGGCTTCAGAAAAATGCTCAAAAAACAAGAGGTGGGACAATTCAACAAAAGTCTTAACCTTGTATCCATCAATCCACCCCATCATGTTCATGTGCGCAGCACTCACCCAGTCAACCCAAGACACATTCTCTCTTTTCTTAAAATCCCTGAACCTTTTAAGGTATTGGGTAGGTGTCTTGCCAAACTTGGCAATCAAAGCAGACTTCATACACTGACCCCTTTCTTCCACACTCAGCTTCAGAATACAGTCATATCCAGTTTGAGGCACTCTGCTTAACAAACACTTAGCCCAATCTCTTCTATCAACATCATGAATCGCACAAGCCGTTTCAAACGCTTCAATCCATTGGAGGATATCTGAACCCTCCACAAATACACCAACCAAATCTTTCATAAACTTGGTGGCTGGGGACCTGACACTCTCACTGGTTTTAGCTGAAGTCTACACTCTAGCTTTCTCTAGCTGGATTCTCTGATATTCAGTGTCCTGGCTCTTGAGTTCAAGGTCCTTATTTCTGAGTTCAAGATCCCTATTCTTGAGCTCCACTTGTTGAGCCAACTCCTCTTTCTTAAGTTCAGCATCTATTTCCAACTTGCGGTATTCAAAGGCCAATTTCATCCTTAATAACTCAAGCTCCAAGGAATTGCTGGGGTTTGGAACAGAGGCAGCAGGAATGGCGGCATTCCCAGAAACAGATTCAGCAGAAACCCCAGGGGCAGAGTCCTCATTGGTTGCATTGCCCACCTCATCAAGAGTTTCACCATCAGTCTGGTAGTCCACCAGGGCAGCTATAAGCTCAGCTCTAGACGTATCCACAAAGTCTAACTCCCTGGCTTCACAAACACTCTGGAGAGCCTCCAAGCTCATCCGAGTCAATTTGCCATTTGCAGTAGACTCCATTGTTTGTAATGCAGTTATCTTGTACACAACTAAACCTTAATTTAATAAAGTGCAGATATTTTGTAAGTGGCACGGTTATACTCTGATTCCTAAAACCATAAGCATCCCACCGCTGCCACCAGTGTAAAGACTGGTATGGGGTGGTCTGTACTTCTGCTCTCTATATGGTAGAGGGGAGGCACAGAGGACCCCAGCCTAGATTCTCTATTCGGTAGCTATGGTCGAGCAATCAAGGCCTAGCTTCTCAGGAGGTGATGCAGGCTGGTTCTTAAGTACAGTGTAGTCCCCCAACCCCCCACAAAGGAATGTCCACACACTGTATTGGTTAGAACACAGTCTTTATATAATCAATATTCAAGGTTATGTACACTTATCATAATAACTCACTTTGTACTTAGGAAAATCAACAATGGCAAATATATACAATTCTAAAGTGGTACCACCCTTTGTATTAGATCTCATTAAAGTGCATCAACAATACTGTAACAATGTCACACAGATCAATAGAGTGAAACCAGCAATAGAGAGAGGAGAGAAAATAAGATGGTTGAGCAATAGGCAGAATACTGGCCCCTACCACTAGAAACAGTTCTGTGTGGAGATCCCCCCACCTGGGCAACCTGTAAAATAGAGATATAGCACAAGCCCAGTCCATATACTGTTCTGCAAGTCTTATTCCCTCCTATAATGTTTTTACCCCCCCAATGTACCTGGTGGAGTCGAGTTCTTCGAAGAGGCGTCGACAGATCCTTCTTGAGTGACCCCCTTTCAAGCGGGAGTCACGGATCGTCGAGAGGCGTCGAGAAGCGTCGAGGAACTCGGCGTTCGGCGGCGGGGAATCGACGGCCCTTCTTGAATGCCTTCCCTTTCAAGCGGGAGACACGGGGTGTCGAACGTCCGTCGAGGAACTCGGCGTTCGGCGTCGGGGAATCGACGGCCCTTCTTGAATGCCTTCCCTTTCAAGCGGGAGACACGGGGCGTCGAACGTCCGACAACAAACAGGGTAGAACGGCGTCGATGAGGCGGCAGCTTCGATCCAAGCGGTGCTCGTCGAAGACGGAGCGTTGGCGTCCTGCAAGGCAGAGGCGTGCGGGGCACCTCGATGGCAATTGTTCTGGACTGCAAAGATTGTGAAGACGGGGGCCCAGCAAGGGCGTCAAGTCGTTCGAGTCTTTGTGGTCTTCGGGTGGTGGGAAACCCACCGGCAGGTTTCTCGTCGGCGCGTTGGTCGTCCGCGACTATCTCCGGCAGGATAAAGCGGTCGACGGTGCGGACGAGGGAGTCCTTTGATTCAAATGTTCTTAGGCAAGGAGCGGACGGCTCTGGTCGTCAGCGGCATGGCGTCAAGTGGTTCCCACGGCTGGGCAACACAACTTCGACGGGCCTCCAGCGGTTACACAGACCTGCGAACCCTGGTCGACGGCAACGAACTTCGACGGCAGCGATGTCCAGGTGCTTCACTTCGATCTCCTCGGCGGTCCCGTCTCGGGTCGGCAGCCTTTCGAGGGTCTGACTTCCAGGGCGCTTCGGCGAAGATGTAGCGGTGCTCGATGATCCCTCGGAGCACGGGAAGAGGGCGCCTTACCAGGTCCTCTCTCGGATCAGTCCTCGACGAATTCAGCAGCTTTCAGATCGGTCGAAGCAAGTGCAACCGCAAGTCTTCTTCTTCCAGCTGGGTGTCGAGGATCAGCAGTTCCAGTTACTCTTAGAGTGGAGACTCAGCTTCTGAACGCTTCTGAACAATAACCAGTGGTGAGAGGTCCCCAGATATACTATTCTGTCTCTCATCCACACTGCTGGCACACACTCAGGAGCCAATCATACAGAAGGGCACTCATGCAGTCAGCCAGCCAATCAGGCACACAGTGCATTCAGGCCACACTCCTCCCTTTCAGACACTCACAACAAGGAATGTGGATTGGGACAAGTACCCAGCCATTCAACACTACACACTGCATTCAGGCCAGTTTCGGGCAGGGCTGTCTCAGTCTTTGTCTCTCATGCCAGAAACCAGACAACCACAACAAGGAGTGTATATTGGTCACACACTCCATTCACCCAGGTCCCACCCACAGGAGGTACCCACAACATACAGTCACTGGGAAGGCTCCAGTCAGTCTAGCTGGGCCTTCACAACAACACCATATATGGAACTTCCACCCAACAGCCAGTCAGGGGGAAGGGACAGAGTCAGGGCTTCCCAGGACTTTGGGAAAACAAGGTAACAGGCAATAGAAAGCAAGAGGCCACAGGGGCCATCTTGTTTCCTATCAGGAATCAACTGATCCCAATGGCAGGGCCTGGGTATCCCAAAATGGAGGACACCCAGAGCACCTGTCAAATTCAGCATGGGGCTGCCACCAGCCCATACCCTCCTCTGTGGGCCACCCACAGGTGCCCAAAAACATACACTAGGGGCACAGGGTTGTACCCCTACCCATGGGTGCCATAAGGGTATCCCATGGGTCTGTTCACCAAACCAAAAGAGAGAGCTGCACTGCCAGGAGTCCCACATGGACTCCTGGGCAGAAAACACGACAGAACACACGATAAAAAGCAGTAAAGGACAAGGATTCAGAGGCCCTGTCCCTCTGATGCATTTCCAGCATCACAGGAGGCCCGGCAGGAGGTGATGCAAGGCTATGTGCAGCAATACCTTGCTGAAGGGGAGACAACACGCCGTATTATCCAGGACAGCACCGCATCCGTTATCTAGGCCATTAACTCAAGTGCACAGCAAGTGCCTGATGACTTCAATGCCTTGGGTCAGATCCTCACCAGGATTGCTGACCGCATGGACCAACGGCAAACCCTGCCCCTTGGATCACAACCAACTGGGTCATCCGCATCATCCACGCCATCGGGCTCGAGGCAGACCATCCCCGTGCGCATGTCCCTGCGGAGTTCGCACACCTCAGAGATCCAACCCCCACCTCCTAAGGGGGCTCAACAGTAGCAGGTCCACCCTGCATAATACCTTTGGGCATACATCCAGACACATGTCGTGCCATAGTTGACTTTGGGTGTTAGGGGGTGGGTGGAGGGTGGTGGTGGCTGTAGTGTATAGTACTGGGGTGTTTGGGGGCATGGGAGTAGGTTGGGGGAGGTGGAGGGGTGGTGGGGGCGTGGATTGTTGAATCATGTTGTACTTAATTTCTCACGAATACACCAGTTGTGTAACAAACATCACATGAGTGGACATTGCTGATTTTTTGTATGTCAATTTATTGCTTCATGGTGATTCGTTCACATGTGCCCACGCAACCAGTGCCCACAGTACACAACACATGGCACCCTCTGCATTAAAGTACATCAGAATGATTGGTCTATGACCATTTTGCACACTGCGCAACCCCCACGAGTTTCGCGTCCTGGCCTATGTCCTACTTCTACTCCTTCCTCTCCTTCTACTTCACCAGGTGGTGGCAGCTCCACGTCAGGTGGCAGGGGTATGTTCCGCCAGATGCACATGTTATGTAGCATTACACATGCCGTGATGATCTTGCCCACCTTCTCAGGCCCGTATGAGGGCCCCTCCCGACCTGCTGATGCAGCGAAACTGTGCCTTCAAAAGGCCAAACGTCTGCTCAATGACCACACGTGTATGTGTATGTGCACGATTGAAGTTCTCCTCATGCCTGTTCTGCGGGTTCCTGAAAGAGGTGAGTAGGCATGGCTTCAGGGGATATCCAGCATCACCTACATGGGAGCAGAAGGAAGTATGTGTGAGGATGAGGCTCAGTTGACAGGTGTGCTCAGCCTGTACATCATTCAATATGCACTATCTCTTCATTGGCAGCCACATCCACATGACTGTCAGCCCTGTACAGTGCATGCCAATCCATAGAGGAAGCCTTGTGTGACATACAAGACCTAGGGTCCTAGGATTTTAAAGCACCAGGCAATGTATGTCTTGGCTAGGGGCATTTTGCATGCAAATGTGAGGGCTGTGTGTCGGCGGATGACTTCAGAAACTACCATTCCCCCCAATCCATCTGCCCCCATGGCCCAGAGGGCATTCCCCTAGCATATGCATGTACCTCCCCCCCCAATCCATCTGCCCCCATGGCCCAGAGGGCATTCCCCTAGCATATGCATGTACCTCCCCCCCAATCCATCTGTCCCCATGGTCCAGAGGGCAGACTCACCCAACAGCCAGCCACTTCGTACAACGTCTCCTTCCATGTAGCGGGGTAGTGAGGAGTTCCGCAGCACCATGGCATCATGCGTGGATCCTGGGTATCTGGCACAGCAATGTGTTATTTTCGAGGGGATTGGGTCCTCCGACGTATTCCATATCTATGACATGTAATCACCACAGCTGTGCTGCTTCGGAAACTTTTTTCGGCGTCTGCGTCCTGCGTCGATGACGACGATGCGCCGTCGTCGAGGACCTTCTCCGACGTCCGACGTCATCCGATGTGATAAGTAGGACGCACGACACCCGTAGCCTCAGTTCCGTTTTTTCCGCGAACGTGTTGCTTCGTGAATCTCGGTTAACGCCTCGACTCTTTGGAGTTCTATTCTTCTCGGTTCTTCGAACCTGTTCGTTTTTGTGAGAAAATCCTTCGTGTGAAGATGTCTTCTACTTCGTCTTCGACCCCGCGTCCGGGCTTCAAGAAGTGCGGGGAGTGTGGGTCCAAGATGTCGGTGACGGACTCGCACGACGCCTGCCTCTGGTGCCTCGGGGAGGCCCCCGACACGGATGACTGTATCGACTGCCAGTCGCTCACGTCCAAACCCTTACGTGAACGTAAGAAGAAGTTGTCGGTAGGTCGGGTGCCCAAGCCCCGGAAGTCGAAGTCTGCGGGGCTTTCGACGGATGACTCGAGAAGAGACTCTACGCGTCATCGGAAGTCTCGTGGGTCTCCTTCTAGGAGTCGGTCTCGCCACTCCTCGGCCTCTTCGAGGCATTCTCGGAAGCGCCGACAGCAGTCGTCTTCCAGGTCCTCTTCGGAGGACTCTGCCCAGCATGTCGCTTACCCCACCAGCCGTGCGACGCCAGAGGAATGGGCTTCCTTCGGGAAGAAAATGCTGGCGATTCTCGAGTCGCAGGGTACTAAGCCGTCTGCGCCCCCGAGTGGGGTCGGTCGTGAGAGGTCGAGAGACACCGCTCGCAAGAGTGGTCGGCACAAGTCACGGGAGAGGTCCCGTTCGGACAAGGGGACTCGTTCTCGATGTACCCGTTCCAGGTCCCGGTCCTCGACGCGTTCGAGACCGTGTGCACCTGTGATGTCTTCGAGGAAGACATCGACGTCTGAGGCATCGAGGGCCTCGACAGGCTTTCTCGAGGCTCCGGCTCCGAGGAAGTCGTCGAAGCCGTCGACGCTCAGGTCGTCGAAGGACACGCCCGGAGCTCCGGCTTCGAAGGACTGTGTCGACGCCGTCGATGCTGGCGGCGCTGCATCTGACGTCGACGCCGATTTACTCAACGTCGACGCCGATCCTCTTAGCGCCGATGTCTGTTCTCTCGACGCCCTCAACGCCTTTCGAGGCCGGAGTGTCGGAGGTACCCTGTGGCACGGGGGAACCCCCTAGGAAGGCTCTGGTTAAGAGCAAGCACTCTCGGGTGCCTTCTTTTCGCCACCTGGAATATATTTCGGAGGTGGATGAGGATTCTGATGGCCTGGTTCCTAGTCAGGTTCCAGATGAAATTGTCTCGGGCCATAGTCAGTTTGACGATTTGAGGCAGTCACTGCATGATGCCAGTGGACTGGACACCTCTCCGGAGGTGGAGTTTTGTAGGCCTGAGCCTGGCTCTCATGCCGATTCCTCGTACCGGCGCCTTATGGCTAGGGTTTCCGATTACTTGGGATGGTCTGCTCCCCCAGGGGAGTTTGTGCAGGATTATCTCACGGACATCCTTGATGTTGGTCCCCCAACTGACCCGGTACTGCCGTTCCATATGGCTTAACAGAGAAGGGTGGCGGCGGCTTGGACTGCTCCGGAGAGTCTCCCGGCAGTGGGCAGGTCCTTGTTGCGAAAATACCGTCCAGCCAGTAGCGACCCCTGCTACTTGACCAGGCACCCCACTCCGGAGAGTTTGGTGATGCAGGCGGCCACGGCCCCAGCAAAGCAGGCGTCGTACCCTACCATCCCTCCTGATAGGGACGACAAACGTTTTGATGGCTGGGCGAAGAAAGTGTTTTCTTCTGGTGGTATGGCGCTTCAGGCGGCCAACTCCATTTGTGCCTTGTCTCGTTTCACACACACTCTGTGGAACTGTGTTGCGTTAGCGGCTGAACATATTCCCGAAGGGGACGAATGGGATGGTTTCCTTGCTATGGTCCAGGATGGTAAGGATGCCATGTGTGAGTCCGTTCAGTCGGGTTTGGACATGGCTGAATTCGTCAGCAGGTCCATGGCGGCGAGCACCGTGATACGCAGGTTTGCGTGGTTGTGGAAGTCGGGGTTTGCTCCTGATGTGCAGTCCCGGCTCCTCAACATGCCCTTTGACGGTGAACACCTTTTTGGCAGCAAGGCTGACGAGAGCCATGAGAGGTTGCAGACCTCAAAAGCTGCAGCGAAGTCATTGGGCGCTGCAGTTCGCCAACCTCTGCCTTTTCGTCCTAGGGGACAGCAATGGAGGGGTGGTTCCTTTCGCTATTACTCGTCCTTCAGTAAAGCGAGAGGAGCTGGCAGTCAAAGAGGCCAACGCAGGGGTACCAGAGGTGGACGACAGGGTACCCGTGGTGCCAAGGCCGCTCAGGCAGTTGCCTCTTTGCCCTCAGGTAACGCTGCAGCTGCTACCACTCAGTCATGAGGCCATGTCCCATGGTTCGCCGGTTGGGGGAAGGCTGGCGCCGCATCTTGTAGAGTGGCGTGCCATTACTTCAGATGTGTGGGTTCTGGAGATCATAACCCACGGCTACTGTTTTCCCTTTTGGCACAGGCCTCGCGACAATCCACCGGGGAACCTCTCTTTGCAGAGTCCGGATCCGCTCCTTGCGCAGGAAATTCAAGCCCTGCTGGACAAAGGCGCCATAGAACTGGTGCCTGTAGCGGAGAGGAACAAGGGATGGTATTCCCCTTATTTTTTGATTTCGAAGAAAGACGGGGGATTGAGACCCATCATGGACTTGCGCGGTTTGAACAAACTCCTCAGGAAGGACAAGTTCAAGATGGTTACTCTCTCTCAAGTCCTCCAGGCCCTTCAGCTTCAGGACTGGTTGGTGTCTCTCGACCTCAAGGATGCTTACTTCCATGTGCCCATCCATCCCAAGCACAAGAAGTACCTGAGGTTCGCGGTTGGCGACTCGCACTTTCAGTTTCGGGTCCTGCCGTTCGGATTGACCTCCGCCCCAAGGGTTTTCACCAAGCTCATGGTGGTGGTGGCAGCGCATCTCAGGCAAGGGGGGATTCACGTCTACCCCTACCTGGACGATTGGTTGATCAGGGGGAGCTCTCCCGAGCAAGTCCTGGATCATCTGTCCGTCACCTCCCACTCCATTCACAGGCTGGGCTTCTCCCTCAATTTAAAGAAGTCCCATTTGACGCCAACACAGCGGCTCCAGTACATCGGAGCAGTGCTCGACACTTCCCTGGGGCAGTGTTTTCCTCCCCAGGTGAGGGCTCTTCACATTCAGCAGATGGTGCACAAGTTTCAGCATGCCCAGACGCTCCCAGCATTCGAGTTCTTGAGGTTGCTCGGCCTCATGGCATCCTGCATTCTTCTGGTGCCAGAGGCTCGCCTGCGGATGAGATCTTTGCAGTGGGCACTCAAGATGCAATGGTCGCAGTCCTCCGGCAGGATGTCGGACCTGGTTCAGGTGTCGCCCTCGGTCGCCCGGGACCTTCTGTGGTGGGCCGTCGAAGGCAACTTGATGAAGGGGGCTCCATTTTGGTTCCCTGGCCGGAGGTGACGATCATGATGGATGCATCCCTCACGGGAGGGGTAGCTCATGCCAACGGGCTGACAGTCAGCGGTCATTGGTCTCCGTCGGAGTCCAGACTCCATATCAATCTGGTGGAGCTGATGGCCGTCAGGCTAGCCCTGAAGGCTTTTCTGCCGACTGTGCGAGGAAAGAATGTCCTGATCCTGACGGACAACACAGTGGCCATGCACTACCTCAACAAAAAGGGGGGGGCAGGGTCACTTCCTCTGTGCAGGGAGGCAATGCAGCTCGAGTTCTGGGCCATCCAGCAGGAAGTTTCGATCTCGGCAGTTCATCTGGCCGGAGACGAAAACATGACGGCGGACGCTCTGAGCAGGCAGAG
The DNA here is from genome assembly GCF_040938575.1 of Ambystoma mexicanum. Taxonomy (NCBI): domain Eukaryota; kingdom Metazoa; phylum Chordata; class Amphibia; order Caudata; family Ambystomatidae; genus Ambystoma; species Ambystoma mexicanum. Next base: position 438,505,800 of record NC_090937.1, read on the forward strand.
CACGATCTCTCACGAGTGGGAGTTGGCTCAGGAGATTCTCCTGGAGATCTTCGCCCTTTGGGGGACCCCTCAAGTGGATCTCTTCGCCTCCAGTGTCAACCGGAAGTGCGAGAGGTTCTGCTCATGGGAATTTCCTACAAAAGGAGCCTTAGGAGACGCATTTGTGGTGGAGTGGTCATTCCCGCTGCTGTACGCGTTTCCTCCAGTCCCCGTCATCCCGCAAGTGCTGCGGAGGTTACGGAAGTTCAGTTCCCGGATGATCCTCATTGCTCCGGCGTGGGCTCGGAGGACGTGGTACCCGGACCTTCTCGACTTGTCCATCTGCCCTCCACGTCGTCTTCCCTACCGAGACAATCTGCTCTCACGGGAGGGGGGTCAGGTTCTCCATCCAGAGGTCAGATCCCTCAACCTTCACGCTTGGCTTCTAAAAGGTTGAGGTATAAGGATTGGGACCTCCCTTAAGACGTGATGGAGGTGTTGCTCTCGGCCCGAAGGCCAGCAACAAAGTCTCTGTACCGTTGCCATTGGCGTAAGTTCTGTGACTGGTGCAGAGTTCAGAATGTGGATCCTTTTGCATGTGACATCCCCATGGTTCTGTCCTTTTTACTTTCTTTGGCCCACAGGGGCTTGCAATTGGGTACCATTAAAGGTTACCTGGTGGCGCTGTCCATCTTTAAGCGCTCGTCTGAAGAGTGTTCCTACTTTAAAATCCCTTTAATTTCACAGTTTCTGAAAGGGCTCACTAATGTGTTCCCTCCGTCACCTTTCCTGGTGCCCGGTTGGGATTTGAACCTTGTTCTTAAGTTTCTTATGGGTGCTCCGTTTGAGCCTTTACATTCTTGCCCTTTGAGGCTGTTAACTCTGAAAACTGTGTTTTTAGTTGCGGTTACTTCCGCTCGCAGAGTGAGTGAGTTACATGCACTTTCAGTTAAGCCATCCTTCACTGCATTTCACAAGGACAGGGTTGTCCTTAGAGTTCGTCCTTCTTTTCTTCCGAAGGTAGTGACGGAATTTCATTTGGCCCAGAAGGTTGTTCTTCCGGCATTCTATCCTCCTCCGCATCCTGGTAAGGAAGAGGAGAGGCTCCATAGGCTTGATCCTAGGAGAGCTTTAAGCTTTTATGTTTCACGCATGTCCCGGGTCAGAGTGGACGATCAACTCTTTATTGGTTACGCTGGAAAGCGTTTGGGACAAGCTGTGACGAAACAGACTTTGTCTCGCTGGATTATTTTGGCCATCTCGGAGTGTTACCGCTTGGCGGGGTAAGGACCCACCGGCTGGCTTGCGGGCCCATTCTACCAGGGGTATGGCTGCATCTACTGCCCTGCAGAGGGGTGTTCCTATTCGCAACATCTGTGATGCAGCCACCTGGGCTTCAGTACATACATTTGTACGTCACTATTCCCTCGATTCCATCCGAGGACAGGGTCTGGCCTTTGGCAAGGCGGTCCTTTGCTCTGCTATTTGATTGGCAATTCTAAATTTTGCTTCTAAATTCTTTCCCTCCTCCTTGCTTTGGTACTGCTTTGGGAGTCTGTCATAGATATGGAATACGTCGGAGGACCCAATCCCCTCGAAGAACAAGTTACTTTCTTACCTGGTAACGTTCTTTCGATGGGATGGTCCGACGACGTATTCCATATCGCTCCCTCTCTGCCTTCCCCGCTGCAGAATTTCTTTTGCGATTGCAGCTTACGTTCCGCATGGCTTGGTGTCTGACTGGCAGTTGACTAATGTCACACGTTCTGGGGAAAAAAACTACAACTGAGGCTACGGGTGTTGTGCGTCCTACTTATCACATCGGATGACGTCGGATGTCGGAGGAGGTCCTCGACGACGGCGCATCGACGTCATCGACGCAGGACGCAGACGCCGAAAAAAGTTTCCGAAGCAGCACAGCTGTGGTGATTACATGTCATAGATATGGAATACGTCGTCGGACCATCCCATCGAAAGAACGTTACCAGGTAAGAAAGTAACTTGTTCATCTGGCTGGCATCACACACCATCTGCACATTGATGGAATGGTATATCTTCCGATTGCGGTACACCACCTCCACGGCATGTGGGACTACCAACTCCACATCGGTACATTCGAGGGCACCAATTACATTGGGAATGCCTGCCAGTGCATGGAATGCTATTTTGGTGGCATTTGCCTCCTGTGGTGTCCTTGGTAAGGATATGTAGGCATTTGCGTGCTTCAGTAGTGCATCCAGCACTTGGTTTAACACAACAGAGAAGCATGATTGGGACATGCCATGCATTTGCCCCACCGTGTGTTGATAAGTGCCTGTGGCCAGGAAGTGGAGCACAGATGCCACCTTCAGCAAAGGGGGGATGGCTGTGCGGATGTTGATCAGGCTGACCAAGTCATCCTGTATTAATTCCACTATGTTGGTGATGGTGTCTCTGGCCAGGCGGTACAGGGTGTGGATCTGTGCTGGGGTTAAGTCAAATGGATTGGCCCTTATACGTTGGATTGTTGGCTGTCTGCGGGGAGCGACTGCCTGCACTGGTGGGATTTGCTGGGCATGTCTCACCCTCCTTCTCCTCCGGCGTCTCCTCTGTGTTTCCTGTTGTACTCCCTGCTCAAGGAGTAGCATTGCAGGCATGTCCTCCAGGCCCAGTATAGCAAGTACAAGTGGTAGCATTTTGCCTTGGAGGGGGGTGTGGTGTGTGGGTGTGCTCCTTTTGTGCTGACCCTGACTCTATTTCCTCCACCTGTTCTGATTGAGTGCACCTGTGGCACTTGGTTACACAGCAGTTTGCTGTTTACGGGTGGTCCGCGATGCCGGTATTGCCGGCATCATGGTGGCCCTTCTTACCGGCATCTCGATGCCGGTATGTACTTGTACGTGTGACTCGTGGTGTCCCCTTCTTTGCGGCATGCCGGTATTAAGGCCTCCCCATCTGCGCACGTGCCCGCATGCCGGTACAGTGGTGCACGGCCACAACGGGTCCTTGACGATGCCGTTAGCAACGGCATCTAGGGTCATGATACACCGGCCCGGTAATGGATGCCGGTATTGCCTTACTGGTGCCGTTCTTACCGGAGCGCCAACCTTGTGATGAGGCCCAATGTCTTCTTCTTGAAAATCAAACGTTTACCATAACATCTTCTTCTTGAGAAATTAATCACTTTTATAAATCTTCTGTAGCAACAACAAAGTTTGTCAGGATTATTCCACAAGAGTTAATAAAACACATTAATGACTTTGCCACGTCTTCTTCTTGAGAACACTTCTACCACAATATTGTACTCAATGATTTCTTCTTGGTCCACTAACCTGCCAGGACTACCACAAAAAAGCTTCCTATCCTGGTATATTCGCCAACCAGGACAAAAGCTCCTACCACTGTGACAAGTATGCGGTGGTGAGGTCAACTTCACACTTTTAAGACAGTCTTTACCTTTCTGCCACATCAATAATCACAATGGGCCTCATTACGACCCAGGCGGTAAGTTACCGCCTGGGCCGTGACTTTACCACCATGGCGTAAACTACGTTTACGCCATGGTGGTTGGCGGACTTACCTCCCCATTCCGACCTTGGCGGGGCGGTAAGTCCCCAATCCCCATTTACCCTTCCCCATTCCCATTTTTGCCCCATAGGGCATAATGGGAGTGGGGAAGGCGTTAATTACGCCACCGTAAATTACGGTGGCATAATTAACTCCATGGTCCCTTAGCGCCATGGATTTTAACACCTGCTAAAAGCAGGTGTTAAATTCGCCATGGCGCTAAGGGACCTCGTACTCAGGCGGTAAGGGTCGGCGCTGTTTACGGCGCCGTAAACCCCTTACCGCCTGGGTCGTAATGAGGCCCAATATCTTTTAGGAAAACATGTTACACATTGATGCTGTTTGTTTCACTCTTGGTTTTGCCACAGGCAATGCAGGTTTGGCTCCTCTCCTCCTGAATACTCTATATCAGGACGGCCCCTCTCATGCCACTTTGTTTTCCCACTTTTCACACAACAAACCGCTGATAATGTTTCCTTCAAACATTGGTTTTTATTTGACTTTGGCAATGCTTGCTGTTATTTTGCTTAATTCTGGCAACAACAGTTATAATTCTTCTGTAACAAGGTTCGCTTGTCATTCAGCCAACATGCTTTACAAGTGCTTTAAGGTATTGCCCCCTCTTTACTTGGGCAATGATGGTTTTGGTCAATTTGATTTAGTATTGCCCTTTCTTTATTTAGGCACTGTGATTGGCTTTCACAATAATGTTGGTAATCTTTTCCTTCTTGCCTTTTTATACAGTTCTTATCTCGCCAATTAGATTTCTTTCTATCAGTACAGTATTTAAAATACTTTGGGCCTCATTACACGGAAGGCGGTAAGGGTCAACGGTCACCGGTAATGGTACCGGTGACCGTTAACCCTTACCGCCTGATTACGAGGTCCCTTTGCGGGTTGGTACTTTAATGCCTGCTTTTTAGCAGGTGTTAAAAACCAACCCGCAAAGGGACCAGGTTGCTAATTACGGTACCACAATTTACGGTACCGTAATTAGCACCTTCCGCATTCCCATTATGCCCTATGGGGCAAAAATGGGAATGGGGAAGGGCAATGGGGGAAGGGGGAATTACCGCCCCCCCAACCTTGGAATAATCGGTAATTCCCCTTTCCTCCAAGGCGGTGCCGGTATTTTACCGGCATGGACCAAGGTGCTAATAGCACCTTGGTCCACCGCCTACCGTGTAATGAGGCCCTTTGTATTATTCAGCGGTCGCATACGTAGCGTACCAGGGTTACCTACTGATGGTAAACTCACTGGTTCAGTCACACGGATCTGTGCAACCCTCTGTCTGACTATGTTCTGCTTCTTCTGTCTCCGTCTGTATGCTAAGCTGCTTCTTTGCTCCAGTGGCTCAGGCCAAACAGGAAAGGATCTTTCCTCGCTTTGGTTGTCAACTGATTCTTGCAATGCTGCTTTCCGCTGTGCGAACTTAGGTTTTCCACCTTAGAGACCCTCTCAGGACTGATGCTGGCTTTGCCATTAGCAGCGGTTCTGGCATCTCTCTTCTGCTTCAACTGCATCTGCAACTGGTGGGGTCTGCAACTCCACCCTGCTGTTCTAATTGCCTGCATCTGAAGGGGCCTTATATTTTCAAAAGAATTGCTCAGGTGTGGGCCATTATTACCACTAGAATGCATCTTGCAGTTTAGTGCCTTTGAGGCCCTCTTCTTCATCCCAGTACTTAGAGCATTGTGGGACTTTAAGTCCCCAATGTTTCTTTTTTAACATATTTCAGATTTACAATAGGCCATTAAGATTGTAGGGTCTTTAGGGACATTATTATGGGAGGTATACCAGTTTTCCTGACCTGGTCCCCTCCCCCATGTGATCATCCCGCAAAACACCACACACAGGGTCGGGATCAGGAAGCGTCTTCCTTTACCTGGCCAAATGAGAAAGGTCCCAGGCCAGGGTTTCTGGGGGAATCACCTCTGATTCATCATAGGGGACATCAGGCAGAATTCCGTAAAGCAGGTGAATTCCCACACAACACACAGGGTCCACAGGGTTCTTTTCAGTTCTTTTATTTGGGTATCAAATGACAAAAGGCCCTCCTGCCAGCAGCAGCATGATTGCCACTGGCAGGAATTCACAGAGTGCAGCACCTTATATCTTCTCACACAGAACACAGAACTCAGCATTAAGAACAAACATGTTGTCATCATAAGTAAGCAGCTTTGCATGCACCCTTTGAAGATCAACACTGGCGGTTTGAATGTAAATATCTAATCCAGTGATAGTGACCAGTACATACACTTACATAAGACACCTCACCTTCTCTTACAACCTAAACAACAAAACCATCATCCCCTCACAGCAATAATGCCCTTGTTCCAAATCTTAAAATCTTCAAGAACCACTGCATCATTCATCACCTTGGTCACACACATGGGACCAGCAAACTTGCTTTGACCCTTGGGTACTATGCCAGGCCTCTTTACCCAGACACTGGGCCTCATTACGAGTAGGGCGGTAAGGGATACTGGCACCGTTAAGGAGACTGGTGCCGGTAATCCCTTACTGTCCTTCTACGAGTTCCCTTAGCGGGTCCCTCCTTTTACCAGGCGTTAAGGACGGGATCCGCTAAGGGACTTCAGAGCTAATAACGGTACCCCAAATTGCGGGCCCGTTATTAGCTCCATCCCCATTCCCATTGAGCCCTATGTGGGCTAAAATGGGAATTGGGAATGGTTCTCGGAATGGGGATTTATCGGGTCCTCCAAGGTTGGACTGACCCTGTAAGTCCCTATTTCGCCAATCCGGACCCGGAATGCGGTAAGGAGGTAGCCATGGTGCTAACAGCTCCATTAGCACCATGGCTAACGCCTACCTCTTAATAAGGCCCGGTTGGCCTCATTACGACTTTGGAAGTAGCTGTGCCGTGCTACCGCCAAACTCGCTACCGGCCCCACCACCCGGGATTGGGCAATAACCAGCCCATTAAGAGTTGAATGGGCCAGTAATTGCCCATTCGCGGGTGGCGGTATTGCCGGACTCCCGATCTCCATTCTGCCCCATAGGGCAGAATGGGGGTGCAGAGCATGGTTGCACCGGCACCGTTTATAACGGTGCCGGTGCAATTACGAGTTATGCTTGCGGGTGCTGCACAGCCCGCCAGATAAGACCTGGTGGGCTGTCAGGCACCCGCGAGCAGAACTCGTAATTCAGCGGCACAGTATGAAAGGTGCCGGTGCCTTACCAGCACCATTCATACCATGTCCGCCAACATTATAATGAGGCCCAGTATCTCCTTCTTCCACTCTGGTCAGTCTGACCTTCCTCTGAAGGTTAAACCTGGACTTCATGTCATCTTTCTTCTCACAGACACACTCTTTGAGAGCTCTTTCGCCCCACTCCACAAAATGTATCCGGCCCAACCAAGCTGAACAGATAGCAGTGGCCGCATTCCTTCTTCTAAGAACTTCAAAAGTAATTAACCCTCTTATGTCATGTGGTGCAAATCTGTAGGAGGAGACCCTTCGTTCCAGCTCCACCTCCCACTGTCTACCTTCCTTAATGGCCATATGGATCCCATCCATATTGGTCCTGTTGAACCTTTCTATGGCCCCATTGGTGGAGGGATGAAACAAAGAGGACCTGACATGCACAACACCTCTTCCAACCAAGAAATCCTTTGTCACCCTAGAGATAAATTGTACCCCATTATCTGTTAGTAGTTTACTCGAGAATTCCTCCCTTTTGATAATATCATCAAGCAAGGCTACTACTGCACGCGAGTCAGCGTCATGCACAACTTTGGCCTCCGACCAAACATCCATGGCAACCATTTTCCAAAGGAATTAAAGAAACTCTAACGGCTTTAGAGGTTGTCTGTGTGTGTCTTTAGGCTCCCTACACACCATGCAACCCTTGATCAACTCCTCCACTTCATTGTATATGCCCGGCCACCAATGGTCTCTTCTGAGGCAACCTCTAACCTTGGTCATTCCTAAATGACCCTCATGAGCCACCTCAAGAATTCTAATCCTAACCCCTGAAGGGGGAACTATACACCCTGACCTGAAAACATTTATCCCTTCCACACTCAACTTGTTCCTGCCCTTGTGAAATGGATCCAAACCACATTCACTGGTCCAATGTTCCCAGGTAGAGACCACCATCTCCTTTACTTTGCAAACCTCATCTGCCTTCTCAGCCTGCTCCCACTTGATATGTGATGGCTCCCCTACAAATCAAAATATCCTCTTCCTGCTCCAAACGATCTTCTACGTGTTGCTCTTCAGCAACATCAGCACTACTGGTTCTAGAAAGAGAATCAGTTTGAATGTTCTACTTACCAGGTACAACTGAACAAATGTCCTTGCAGTGCCATAACCCACATTGCAATTTGGCGGCAGACCCCGTCAAGTCCTCTTGATGAAAATATACTCACTAGAGGCTTGTGATGACTAAGGACTCAGAACTCTCTGCCCCATAAAAAAGCCTTGATTGCCCATGCCACACTGAAATCCTCCTTCTCAATGACTGAGTATCAACCTTCTGCCCCCCTGAAGGGCCGAGAGGCAAAGGCAATCACTCCCTGCAGACCATGCTGACTCTGGAGTATCAAAGCCCCAAGTCTTATATCACTGGCATCAGTCAACAGACATGTCTCTCGCTCTGTGTAAAAAAACATCCCAGTATATTTATTTATTTAATTTGTATATTTTTTACGCGCCGGAGCCCGATAGGCATCAGGGCACAGTACAAGAAAAACATAAGACAACAGAAACACAAGACAAGGAAAAACAAGAGGCGAAATGGCTGCAATTACTCGAAAAAGGTAGTCTTTAGTTGTTTTCTGAAGGACTGGAGGGATTGTTCCAGTCCTAGTGTCAAGGGAAGACTGTTCCAGGCTTTGGCTGCTTTGAGTGGGAAAGATGTTTGGTTTCCGTTAGCCCTTTTGAATTTGGGGCATACCAGGAGTCCGCACTCGCTGGATTTAAGTGCTCTTGGTGGACAGTAGTTTTGGAGTTTCTCCTTCAGGTGTGAGGTGGCGCTGCCGTAGATGCTTTTATGTACCAAGGTAAGTGTTTTAAAGCAGATTCTTGGGTTAACTGGGAGCCAATTGAGAGTTCTTCTGTGCTTCGTGATGTGTTCGCCACAGCTCACATTTTTGATAATGTGAATAGCATTATTCTGCACAATCTGTTGCTTTTAGTGGCACCACCCAGGAGCACATTGCAGTAGTCAATTTGCGAGAGGATAGTTGCTCTCGCCAAGGTTTCACAATATTTTTCTGAGATAAAAGGCTTGATTTGTCTGAGCAATATTAGATAGAAGCTTGGGTCTTCACCATGTGTTTGACCTGGGGGGTCGGAGCTCAAACAAGAATCTAGATAGGTCACCAGGGTTTTGACCATACTCATAGCGGGGATGAAGTGGTTGTCAATCATAAAATTGGCAAAACAAATATCTAATTTGGATTGGCATGTTGAGGACTGAAGAGTAGGAGCTCGGTCTTGGTGTTATTCAAGCACATCAGATATGTGGTCATCCATTTGTAAGGGTGTCCCTAATTACGCTCAAACCAGAATCAATACATCCCTTTAGGGAAATAAGGCACAAAGTCGGACTTGTAGGGATTACATGTTTAATCTTACCAAATAAGGATGGTAACAAAGGACTCTGCTGCCTGAACGGTCTTCTCTTGTCCCTCTCCCTGTTCCATCCTGCTAGTGTGGTTTCAGGCAGGGATTTATATAGGCCTGGCTTGCTGGGGTGGTATCACTGGACCTGGATCATGGCTTCATCCCAATCCGTCCGTTTTCCATAATAGGGATGCTCCAAAAGCCTTCTTTCTTTGTTGTCAGTGGTTTTGTCAGAGCATGCACTTTGCTGTACAAAACATGCTAGTCCTATTTTTAACACGCATGGACCCTTGATGGACAGTGGACACCTGGTGAGTCAGTTCGTACTGGCCATGGTGACGAACACTGCGCACTTAAGCGCCTGTGGTCAATTTTAGATCCCACATGCTACAGTCCTACTGGGATGGAGGGGGAGTTTGACTCATTTAAAGCACTAAGAGTTTACAATGCCTAGGATCTGACATTACAAATCTATCCAGCTAATAGTTCATTGCGCCTTATATTTAGACAATAACTACCTTCTTCAGTGCTTGCCTATGTCTGTGTATGTGATTATGTTTGCATGAGAGAGCCTTTCCAGTGCACCTCCTCCCACTAGTCCATTATAGCACCTTAAAGAGGTCTTGCCTAACTCTAAAGCACTTGGGGGGTCGGGAGGACCCTGGTTTCTTTAACATTCCCCCCTTTCATTACTTCTACAGTAAAAAACTGTCATGGCCACAGGCCCCAGAACACAAAAAAGACACCATCTGGTGATGTGGGCAATGGGTCACTTGACTCACTTATTTCCCTTTGGGACCCATAAACACAGGGGCCTGGCTGTAATCAGTCCTGGCGCTTTTGGGGCCAGGCTCATATAGAGATGTGAACAGGAACACTTTATTTCAGTGCAGGAGTGCTTTTACTTTATTTCAGTGCAGGAGTGCTTTTATTTTACATGAACTTTCCAGGAGCTGAAAGGCTTTTTTTCCAGAGAACATCCTCATGTGCTGACTCCTCGGGTGTGGCTCCCTACGCCTGGTCTTCATGTGCTGACTCATTGGGTGTGACAGGGTGTGGCAGGCAGGATGAACCTGGTGGGTGAGGCTTCAGAAGCTCAGCTATATAAGCTGCGCCATCCTTAAGGCCGGTGCTTCACGTTACTGTGCACTCGCGTGCAACATGACGCTCACTGCCGCTTGGACCAGTCTACTTACCTTTGACACCAGGCGTTCTCCTGCATACTCACCTCGAGTAAAGTGGTTCTTCATCCAGTGATCTTGATCCCGATGCCGCAGCACCGCACTCCGCATCCACGAACTTGGACCCTGTGAAGAAGAAGAAAGACAAGGTTAGAACATCCGTCCTAGGGCCGTGCCGCATTTGAACCCTGTGCGCCCTCTAGTTAACAACTTACCAGCTACTGTACCTCTGCAGTTTTGTTCCTCATTCCCTCCGGCTGCCGCGCCGAGCTCCGCAGCTTCTGCCGGGCCGGCAACATCACCTGCAAGAGAAGAAAGCAAAAGAGCAAACATCAAAAGTGGAACGGACAGCAATACAAGACTACAAACTTTACAATACAAAAAAAACAGACGAGGAAAGACAAAGGCAAACAGGAACACATGCCTAAAGTATAGTGGCTTAGTCACAGCAGGTCCGGACTACCACATGCAAGGGACCAGTGAAGGAACTCGGTCCAGATCATACAAGCGCCCCTACCAGAAGCAGCAGGATGGAGTGTCGCCAAAACTAATCAACAGGTGAGCTTTCCAGGGACAGAGGATTCCACGGGACCACGGTTTGGGAATAGGGTCTGGAAGGGGATCAGGCGCACAAGCTGGCATACTCATGCCCCCTATACTCCATGCAGGAGCAGTCCTGAGCAGCATCACCTATTACCACCAGTCACCACATAAGCACAGAGGGCAAAGTCAGACCCGAGGGACCTCACCCCTGGGAGGGCTGCAACCATGCCCCAACACCTCTGCAGAGACCAGGTGAGCGTAACACAAACTCATCCCCACCCCACATATCTAAAACCCCAAAAGCATCAGTTTGAGTTTTGCTGTTTATTGTATGGCAAGGTGCATTAGAACCCTACTAGAAACTACATTGTAGACCCAATTGGCACATGCAGAGGTCCAAGAAGAACACAATAACAGGCACCAGTATTTTTACTGCTGCCCCCAGCCTTGACGGGACCCAATCAAAGGCAAGCGATAGCCAATCCATGTTCTGAACTCCACCTTCTTTCTTCATTTGAACACCTAGATTGTGCACCGGCTCATTGCTGTGGGATAGTGACCCATTATCAGCATCCTCCAGGGGTACAAAAGTGCAGCAGCTGCTTCCCAACTTTTTACACACTCCTCCTTTTATGGCTGTTAACAGATCCAGCATATTGCGGTTCTGCATCGTCATGAGAATCAACGGACGGAGCTTTACTTTGATGGCATTGAACCCATTCTCTGTATCATTGGCCAGCTGTACTAGCTCCCATCGAATGTTATAAACCCACTTGGCGTTAGCAGCTGCTTGTACCCCAGGAGCCAAAAAAGATGAAAAGAAAGTCTCTGCTGAACTAAAAAGTCGATACTCATCAGGTATTCCTCTGAGCATTGCACAAGTGTCTTTTGAGATATAGTTCAATCTCTTCTTTTTTTTCAGCTGTTGAAATCATTCTTTTTCTGGCATCATATGAAATTCTTGCTTGATCTGTAAGCCTCTCTTTGCTTCTTTAGGTGCCGGAGTGGCTGTTGGAACCTCGACAGAACTGAGTGCAGGGTGGCCAGTGAACACTTGCCCCTCCAGGATAATTGGGGGTGCAAGTAGGCTTGTCAGCCACCAACCCAGTAGTATTCCATCACTGCTGCATACCTTTCATCCTACCAGGGATCACAAGAGTGTGGTTGCACTGTGTGTTTGCGCCAACAGGAACTATTCCTTCATTGATAAAACAAAGTTCATAGTCCATGTCTCTGTGTATTCGCACTGGCTTCTCCATTGTTGCAATCCATCTCAACCTTGGGATGTATTGGGACCATATTTGCTCACACATAGGGCCTCATTCCAAGTCTGGCGGTAGCCGTGCCGGAAAAACCAGCAGGCTGCCCCTGGACCGGTAATTCCATTCCGCCGCCATGATTGCCTGAATCACTGGGGCATTACAACCCCGGGGACCCGGTAATTCTGGAGGCGGAATTCTGTAAAGCCCCATTTCCAACTGGTTCCGTCTATGACAGAGCCAGTGTTTCCATGTCTGCTTGCAGGCGGGTGGTGTTACTTCCGCCAGGTTAGACCTGGTGCGATTGACACCTCCCGCCTGCAGGACTCGGAATCAGCCAGTCCGGAAACAACGGTGGAGGCATATTTACTGCCACCGTTGTTTCTGGACCGGCTGACTTTTAATGAGGCGCATAGTCTCTACATGGGCTATTATTTATTTGCTGTACTCAATCAGTCCATCTGCCAGGAACGTCACTGTGGTACCCTGCCATTTGTTGTTGACATGTGAGTGACCTACCAAGGAAAAATATGGTGCTTGTAGACACTTGCTGTATTTCATACTGCCATTGCATAGCATTCGGTCTAGCTCGATGCCCCTCAACTGCGTGCTGTGTGCCTGGAGCCTAGAATGTGTCCTTCATCCTACATAGTGCAAGATGTACCAGGCATTGTGCCTCTATAATTGGGACTGGACGTGGAACTAAAATCTTAGGAGCCCCTGAGGCATGCGGGATGAGTGCACACTCAACTTTCATTCATCACATTCCTTCCCGCAGTTAGCATATTGGAGTACCAGCTATTAGAAGACTTTGAATGCTGAATATCAGAAATGGCGTCAAAGCCCAAGCCCTTATAACAATCATACATCATTTATACTTTGGATTAAGGCGCTATATAAATAACTCATCATTATCATTATTATTATCATTATACTTCCCCTTTTATTCGTCTAAGAAAATCTGTGGGGGTGGCTGCCAAAAAGTGAGACGTTGTTTGATTGTTATTTATCATAGACATATTCATACCATTGCTTATAAATCTACTAATATTATTGTCCTTTATATGTAACTGTCAATCCCCCCTTTATCTGGCCGCCCCATACAACAGACATACCTTCAAACACTCCGACAACAACGACCAGTGTGACACAAAACAATATAATACCAAGAAGGCATGATGCAGAATTTCTAGAACGAATTACATTCTGTTTATCATTATCCCTACATAACAGAGAAGTTTGAGCACGTCGGTCAGGCATCTTTGCTTATCCCTGGAAATGAAAAATAAGTTTACCAAGAAAAAGAGAAAGAGGAAGAGTGAGAGAGAAAAAGAGAGAGCGAGAGAGATGGAGAGAGAGAGAGAAGGAGAGGGGGAGCAAGAGGGAGAGGGAGAGAGTGAGTGAAAGAGAGGGGGAGAGACAGAGAGGGAGGGAGAGAGAGAGAGAGAGAGAGAAAGAAAGAGACCCTTTTCCCACCATGGCAGACTGGGTTCTAGACCTTCAAAAATTGAAAAATCTAAACACATTAAAAAAGATTTTTTTTAAAGAACAAACAAAAATTAAAACATGAAAAAGGAAAAGAAAAAAAGAAAAATCAGGGGTGTGCCCCTGAACACCACCCTGGAATAGACCCTTTACTAAACGTCTTCTTCATCAGCTATGTCCTTAATCTGTCAATTGACCTTTGCAGGCTCTTAATGCCTTGATAAGACTGACAAGTTTCGCTGCCTGAGCTGAATACTGCATAGCTAATCTTTTCATGATCAGAACTTCATGCTCCCCCCCCTTTACAGTGCACCACTGCTGCCCCTGTGTGCATCAATCCCGTCTCCTGGTCAATTGTTGATGACCCATCAACATATAGTATATCTCCATCTTTCAATGTGCTTTCTCTAGCTTTAGATTTACCCTCCTCTTCACCCTCATATGTAGCACAGTAATGCGTTTTCAGGTCATAATCAGTGGATGCCGCTGTCACAAATGTGGCGGGATTCACCTTCCTACACCTTACTATATGAATAAGAGGTTTGGATATTATAATCTCATATGCAGAGGATCTCTGAATTGTCAAGGTCGATTTAGACATTTACAAAATGGTGAATAGTGAATGTTCCACAAACAAGGTAACAGAGCACCGCATGACAATTACGGAACTTTTCTCTATTGCAAATGCAGCCGCTGCGAGAGGTTGTTCGCACGCAAACTGTCCCTGCATGACTGAGTCGAGCGTCCCACTATAATAAGCCAATGGCTTATGGTCCATTATGCTCTTCTGAATCAATACTGCAGTCATGAGCTATCCATCAGAGTGGGAAAATAAATAAAACTCCTGTGTATAATCCGGAGTTGCTAAAACAGGGGCCGTGCAAATAGCTTCTTTCAAGTCCTCAAATTGTCTATTCATTTCTTCAGTCCATTCTAATTTACCATTTTTTGTCTTCTGTCCTTCTGTGAGGCTTTGTAACAGCGGCCTTGTGTAGGCTGCGTAGTCTAGGATCCATGCACTACAATAATTACATAAACCCAAAAACTGCTGTATTTCTTTGACAGTACTGGGTCTAGGGGTGGCGTGTACTGATGCTGCCCTATCTGGTAGTATTTTTTTCCCGTTTACAAAGATAAGTTGCCCCAAATATAGTACCTCCTGTTGGCAGTATTGTAGCTTCCTTTTATCTGCCTTGTACTCTTTGTGAGCAAGCAATTGCAAAAATGCAATAGAATCCCTCCTGCACTAATGTTCATTTTCACTACATACCAGCAGATCATTCACATACTGGATGATCATGCTAGGCACCTGAATATTTCACAAGTCGGTATGCAGCACACTATTGAAAATACTCAGACTTTCACAATACCCTTGAGGCAATCTAGTGTGCTTGAAGCGCTGGCGACCATGCGTAAACACAGTGAGATACTATGAATCAGGGTGGAGTGGGATTGAGAAGAACGCATTCTTCAGATCCACCACTGTGAAGTACGACGCTGTTTTTGGAATGCTACAAAGGACCGTTGCAGGACCTGGAACTACCGGAAGGTCCTTCTGTACCACGTCATTAAGAGGACGTAGATCCTGGATCATCCTCCAACTTTCCCCTGTAGCTTTCTTAACTGGGTATATGGCCGTATTACAGAGGGATGTGGATGGCACAATGATCCCTTTCTCTAACAGAGCCTCAATAGTGGCTTTTATCACTTCCTCTGCTTCCCTCGACAAGGGGTACTGTGGCATTCTCAGGAGCACTGCTCCTGACTTCAACATAATCTGTACTGGGATCACATCTCTGAGTAACCCGACATCATGTGAATTGACAGTCCATAATTGTGCTGGCACATATCGTATGTGCTCCTCAAAAAATGAAGAGGGGGTCATCACTGCCATCAGGGGGCACTGTACCTTTCTATACAGCACCATGATATCACAGGGGATGCACATTTCCCAAATGATCTCCCCATTTTGCTCACTATCCTCAAATAACTCCAAATCAATAATTTCCTTCAATTGTACTGCCGGGTCTACACACTGTTACGCTCACCTGGTCTCTGTGGAGGCGTTGGGGTACTGTTGCAGCCCTCCCTGAACTTGAATCATCTCTTCAGGCCTCTCCCTCAGTAGGAAAGCTGTGAGTGATGGTACGTGGTGATACTGCTCCTGTGTGGAGATAAGAGTGTGTGAGTGCGCCAATCTGTGATTGTTGTACCTCTCAAACCCTTCACCCCTACGCCGGCCCATAAAGCTCACCTGTGACTTATGGAAGATAAGCTATCCATCCTGATACTTCTGGCAGGGGCGCGTCGAATGGGATCTAATTCCTTCACTAATCCCTGATACGGATTAGTCCAGTCCAGCTGCGACTATGCTTCTCCTTATGATTGGTAATTCTTTCTTGAGCTCTTGTGATGCTGTTCGTTCTGTTTAATGTATTTATATGTTGGTCCTATATATACCCGCAATAATGTCTCTCTTCTGTTTTCTTCCCTTAGATGGAAATGCGGCCTCAATGCAGCTGTAAAACGCTAGATGCGGCCGGATGGAAGATGGATGCTACCGCAATGTTCGATGATTTAAGGAAAAGCGTGAAGTATGGCGAAGCGCAACCTTAAACTGACTGTTTTTTTTAATGTCTAACCTTGTCTTATGTTTCTCCTTGCAGGCACTGCTGTCGACGATGGAGCATGTCGTGCTGTGGTGCCAAGATGAATATTTCGGCGTTCCGGAAAGTGTAAAGATGAATACTTGGTTTGCCGAAGAGATGTACAGGTAAGAACAGCTTCCCCGAGTTGGTAAGTATGCTGGCAGGAAGCAGGATGTCCAGGAAGCAGGATCTTCGAAGGTAAGTTTGATCTCAAGCGACGGTGAGCGTTACTCTGCTTGCAAGTGCAGAATAATGCAATGGGTCTGTCTAGAGGATCGGGGCAGTTTATATAGCTGAGATCGTGGGCACGCCCATTAGGGCCGGCTTACCAGCCACACCCTGCCACTCCTAGAGTGTGAGCACGTGCGAAGGCAATCCATTAGCAGCCACACCCAAGAATACACTTGGGGCACCTTAATGGATGGAATGTTCAAGGTTAATGCATCCTGCTTAATGGATGAAATGTCAAGGGTTAATTTTTTTACACAAACATTTCTTATTGCCCCACGGTTGAATCTAACCAAAACATCTCCTGACTTCCAATCCCCTATTGTCAGCACCGGTACCCTTATTTCTGGTGGTACTTCTTCAGGTTATTTTAACCTGACCAACCTTTCCCATAACGCTCTTAACTCATTTTTTATATCTGCTTGTGAACCCCCTGTTTACACTGACGCTACGGTCATGAACAGCGCTTGTGAATGGGTTATATGGAGGTGCAAAAGCTCTTGAGTTCTCCCACCAGGTTGCTGATCCTGATGATACTGTTTTCGACAATTTCTCTACCACTGGAGGCTTATAGACTAGATTTGTATACCCTATTGCAGGTTTAGGGGCTAGAGGGTATATCCCCTTACATTGGATCTCTTTTCTATCTTCCTGATCTTCCATATCCTCAAATAATCACCAGAGATCTAAAATCTCTTTTCTTTTTTGTAACTTCTTTCCCTTATATTTTGCTGCTAAAAAGATGGATTTTTTTTTCTAGTGTGATTCTGTTACGGGAGCCCTGCTCTGGCCAGGAGCAGGACATCCCCCCTGCCTTTGTTTCCAAAACCCATTGTCTATTATATTTTCCTATCCTGTCACAGTACAGTGGCAGGGCCCTATGCATGTGTCTAATTGGAGTTTCTTCCCCCATAATATTGCACGTCCCTTATGCTTTACTTAGACCTTACTGCTATGCTGCGCACGCTGCTGCTTGTTACACAAAAATACAGATCAACTCAATTTTTCCCCACCCCTTTTTTCCCCACTTTTTCACACACAAACACCACGACTCATCCACCTTCCTTCTTTTTTACCACAGAAGACAGCAAGAGAAAATATACAAAAATCATTGACTAATATCCAGGCCCATTCCTTGTACTGAGCCACTATTTATTTTTTCCTTATATCCTCGTAGTACCCCCTTCTCAGCTTTTTATACATTCTGAGGATCCCATTGCTTTTACTGTCAATAAAATAATTCTACGTGGTACTACCTTCTCAACCTATTATGCCTGAGGATCCCTCTGAGTCTTTATACACGGAGGGTCCCTTTCTTCCCAGTCTTTACACGCTGAGGCTTCCTTTCTCCATAATAAAAAGAAAAACAGAAATATGCGACAATTTCAATACACAACCCACCTCCTATCCAATATATACCTTAACACATCATCTGAAATCCTATCCAATCTATATGGAACACATCACCAAATGTCCTATTCAATCAATGCCTTAACACATCACCAAAAGTCCTATCCACTCTTTGTCACTGATCTCGTACGTCATCCTCTCTTTGTGGAGGCTGTTGTGTCTCTCACATATCCTGTTTGCTTGTGGGTGATACGCAGAAGAGAACTTGTGCTTTATACTTAATAAAGGTCCTAATTGTTCGACTAGCTAATTGACGAAATGTGGCCCATTATCGGATCTTAGCACCTCACACACACCCCACCTCGGGAAAACTTTGCGTACTGAAAACCTTGCTGCGCATCTGGCATCAGAGTGTGCACAAAGACCCACTTCGATCCATCTTGAGAAGAGGCACACCGCCACTAACAGATACCTATATCCATTACATGTCTGCATGACATATTCGATATGTAAATGCTGAAATAGACCATTCAGTCAAGGTATTGCTCCTCTAATTGTTCTCAGTGTATGCCCAGCAGAAAACTTTTGACACACAATGCAATTCACCAGAAACAGTGCAATGTGTTCTAACAAATTAGGAATGAACCAGTCTTCTGCAAAACTGACAGCAAGACTTTTGCTAGTTACATGTACGGTGTAATGCAACTGTTCAAGTGTGACTTTCAATCAAGTTACTGACATTACTGGATTTCCAGTGCTTTCCTGTCTCTATAAAGCTTCTGAGGGGGCTAAAGAACACCCCCTTTGCTTCCACAGTTCTTGCTCTTCCTGTGATGCTCCTCCCTGAATCTCTATTAATTGGGTCATCGACAGCATATTAAACCCCTCCTGTACTAACATGGTTGTAATCAGATTTTCTTAAATATCCTCAGTATCAAAATTCGAAATTTCTGATGAATATGCAACCCTTTTGGCTTCTAAGTCTGAGGCTTCGTTCCCGCAAGAGATAAAGGACCTCATCACGAGTTGGGCGGTAGCCTTTAAATGCGGCAGTAACGCTATTACCACTGCATTTAAAGGTCTGCCCAATCACAAGCCTGGCAGCATTTACCCCAGCTGTAAACTGGGGGTAAATGCACCAATTTAACACCCATTTTTGGATGCAATTAGCGTGGCACTATTAGCACGAGCTAATTGCACCAAATCTGCCCCATTGGGTCCAATGGACCCAATGGGGAATACCCATTACCGGCCAACCCTTGATCCGTCGCTAATAGCGCCAGTCCAGGTGGTGGTAACGCTATTAGCCCGGATGGTATCCCAGTGGTAATACCACCAGGATACCTGCCAACTCGTGATGAAGCCCAAAGTCTGTTCGCTTAGTATGCGCTGCACATTTTACGACCGCTATGGCTACTGGGAGTTGTTGTGCCTTAATGAGTCTATCCAATAAGGACACATGTTGCACTGGAGAGCCATCTGTGCGGAGGTAGCCCCTCCTCTTCCAACATGACAATCCTGTATGTACAGTTGGCGTCACATAGGCGGAGTCACTGTACACCGTCACTTCCTGCCCTTCATGTTTCTCAAGCGCAGCAATAGTGCTACTATTTCTGCTGATTGCGCTGAAAAGTGAGACGGTAGCCTTTCACTCGCCACCACCTCAAATTCTCCATTCAATCTGTGTCTTACTATTGCGGCACCTGAATGCTTTTCCCCACTAGTTTGGTCAATTTTCAAAGAACCATCAATAAAAAGTATCTCCCCTCCAGCCAAAGCATTCTCTTTCAAATGGGGTATATCATCATAAAATTCAACATACATGGCACAGTCATGCACATGATCACCTTCTTCTACTGGCTCAGTTATGAACATGGCTGGGTTCACTATTTCACAACTTACAATTTTAATTGTTGGATTAGAAATCATTACCTCATGAGCTAAAGCTCTTTGGAATGTCAATTTGCCCTTGTGTTTCTCTAGACTGGCAAACAGAGCATGCTCCACGTAAAGGGTCATAGAGCAGCCCATGGCGATACTTGTGGACTTCTCAATTGCAAACGCAGCAAACGCCAAAGATTGTTCGTAAGGGAAGTGTCCTCTCATAACTGGGTCTCAATTCCCACTGTAATATGCCAAAGGTTTATTACCTTAATGTGGATCTTTGTGTAAGTACTGCTGTCATGACTGTCCCATTTGTGTGTGAAAACAAATAAACTTCCTTGCCACAATTGTGAATTCTTAAAAGAGGGACTACACAAATTGCTTTTTCCAACTCCTGAAATCCTTCCTCCATTTCTTTGGTCCATTCTATTTTTCTTTTACCGGCTTCTGCTTTCTTTAATGCTTGCAGAAGTGTCTTTGTGTATGCGCTGTAATCAAAAACCCAGGCTCTAATATAATTGCACAAACCCAGAAACTGCTGCATTTGTCTCACTGTGTTCGGTTTTGGTGTTTTCATACTTGCCTCATACCTTTCAGTTGTCACTTTCTTTCCTTCATATGAAATTAACTGACCTATGTACAACACTTCCTCTTGATAATACCAACATTTTTCCTTGTCCACCTTATATCCTTTGTCTGCTAAAATAGCCAACAATTGGACAGAAACTCGCCTAGACTCATTCTCTGTTTTACTGCAAATCAATAGATCATCTACGTACTGTATCACCACATTCTTAAGATCGATATTGCCTAGGTCCATCTATAGGACCCTGTTAAAGATCAATGGGGACTCACAATACCCTTCCGGTAAACGAGTATGTTTTATTCTTTTTTGGCAAAACGTAAAGGAAGTCAAGTCTTTTGAGTCCTAGTGCAATGGGATCGAGAAAAACACATTTTTCAAATCAATCACTGTGAAGTTTTGAGCTTCTACTGGGATACTACACAATATTGTTGCACGATTAGGAACTAAAGGAAACTTTCCATTTACATTCTGGTTAAGAGGTCTCAAATCCTGGATAAATCTCCATGACCCTCCTTTAGATTCCTCCTCTCTCTTTCTTTCCTTCCTGTCCCTACTCTTCTATTGCTCTTTGTCTATTGTTGTACTTTCTTTGTTCCTCTGCCCGTTTTTCATCTTTCTCCTGTTCCTCTTGATATATCTGTTCTCGCCGATCCCTGCTTTTCCTTCTTTGCTCATCTTCTATAATCTCCTCTCTCATTCCTTATCCTTCCTCTCTTGTTCATTCTTATCTTGTCCTTGCCTAACTTCCTCGATACTTTTCCCATTTATCTTAAGTAATATCTGTCCTCCCATCCATTCATTTTGGACAAGTGCTACCTCATCAGCCTTGTCTTTTTTCCTTTACATCTCGTGATTTATCTGTCTGTATCTGTCGACAAATTTGACTGCTCACTTCTTTCTTCCTTGTCTTGTATGAATTTATAAATATCTTCCTTCCTTTTATTCTCTTCAGGACTATCATCACTACTATAAGCGGGGGTGGGGGTTCAGATATCGGATTACTATACCCGTTGCTGCTTTCAATTCCTTTAAAGGATATATTCATAGCTCTTCTGTAGCAACACTCTTTATTTCAGACAAGGTAAGGGGAGTTGAGGGCTCTACACCTTCCCCCTTATGCTGATTAAGCTACCGCTCCTCATGTGGTGGTTCTTCTCTTTCCTCTTGTTACATCTTCTAAAGTTCTAAAGTTGCTAATCTTTTCTCTAATTTCTTTCCTGTGTATGCAGTGTGCAAGTATGTGGTCATGTGTTGCAATACCACTTTAGACAATGATCCCCCTTGTGGCCATGGCATGAACATTTTATCTGCTCTGCCCTTTACCGATTCTGCACTGTACTGTCTGAGCTTGGGTGTATGTTTTGGCAGTGTTTTGCATAGGTGGAAGAGAGCACTGTCCTCCATAGTGACAAGTCTCAATCAACCTTTTACATTAACATAAAACACCACTCCTAACGTTTAAAAACAACAAACATGAGCACGCACCATCAATCGCTGCTCAATCCTCTTACTTCATTGACATCACTATTCGTTTGATTGGTGGCAATCGTTTTGCTACATTTTGGGCCTCATCACGAGTTTGGCGGTAACCCTTAAATCCGGCGGTCGTGCTATTACCACCGGATTACAGGGTCCGCCAAATCAGGGCTTCGGCGGATTTCTCCCCAGCTCTGAGCTGGGGGGAAATCTGCCGAAAATGTGCACTATTACCGCCGGCGGGAAAACCGCCGGTGGTAAGAGTACGAAAATTCCCCATTGAGCCCATTGGGGAATGGGGCATTCCCGAATGGGCTCAGTGGGGAATGGGAAATTCCATTACCACCAAACCCATGATCTGGCGCTAATAGGGGGTTTGGCGGTAGGGCTAATACCGCCGGCGGTAATACCGCTGGTGTTACCGCCCAACTCGTGATGAGGCCCTTTATCTTTAATCACTGTTACTTTTCAACTCTTCACAATTTCTATCGCTCCTCAATATTTTATTCAACAAACAACATTTAGACTAGTCACACATTATAAATTATAAAACAGTGTGATCACTTTCCCACTTATTTATTTCTCATTTATAAATACGGGATACTTCTTTTCTCACCTTTACTTTACCCTGTACAGGATTTGAGACATCACCTTACACTGTCCTGACCTGTGCATTTTTCTCTATTTCTACTCCTGTTGGAGTTTGAAATGTCTCCTTCTAATTCCCTTGAATTAGGACTCCTAGGCGGTCTCTCTTATCTTTATAATATTTCCTGTTACTCAAAATTATCGCAATCCTGTCCCTTCATATTGCCATTCTCCTTAGTCTACTTACCATTTGTTAATCAACTCCAGGCCTACGGTATCAATTCCTTCTTCAATCTGACCACTTCGCCTTCCATCCGTAGAGCGCCCATGGAAACCGAGCAGGGATTTCTTCAAAGGGGGACCTGCCCACCATCTCGGTTCCTCTTGCAAGTTTATTTCTATTTGGCCGCTCTCCACAGAAAACTGTAATTTTCCAGCTAATGGCGGAGGATGCCCGATCATCTGAAACTCTGGAGCAGAACTAGTTTGAATCTTGAAACCATCCGCACAGCTACCACATGAGCTTAGCCACGTGCATATGTAATGGATGGGATCTTACAGAATAGCTCTGAGGTCAAATAACCGCACCAACTCAGTAAGATGGCAAAGTACTGTTTTATTAACAATTATCTAAAACAGGGAGTTTACAACAAACAACCACTGATGTATGCTCAGTCTCTCTCAGCGATCGTTACACAAAACATGGTTTTATATCAAAAATGCGCCCTTAGCCCAGAGGTTTAGGAATGACCCGGGGGTGGCTGGATTCAAAGTCGGGCGGGGGTGGAATATAAAATTGCATTATATGCAGATGATATGCTCCTGTATGTCACAAATCTATTCCAGTCCATACTAGCAGTGCCCTCTCTGATCGAGCAGTACGGTCGGGGGGCGGAATTGAAAATTAACAGGCCTAAATCAGTGCTTTTCCCCTTAGATGCCAAGAGGGAAGGGGAAATGGATAGGTTCGTACCGTTAGGGATGCAGATATGTCAGACCAAAATGAAGCACCTGGGCATAAACATTACAGGAACATGCGAGGGCCTATTCAAAGTGAACTTTCCCCCCTTGATACGGAAAATAAATGAGGATCTTTCGAAGTGGGGCAAGCTAACGATCTTGTGGCTGGGTCGGCTTAATGCCCTCAAAATGGTGGTCCTCCCCAGGGTTCTTTACCTGTTCTTGATGCTGCCCATTCACATTCGAGAGGGATTTTTTAAAGAGATTCGGGTGCCATGTTGAGGTTCCTCTGGCAGAAGAAAAAGACGCAAATTCCCAGGGAGACACTGGTCTTACCCAAGGAGAAAGGGGGGGTCGGCCTCCCAGACATGAAGTTATATTACCAAGTGGCTCAGCTTCGAGTCCTTGTACCCCATCTTCGATCTCAGGGAGACCTTCAGTGGATTGTGTTGGACAATACATTGCTACATTTGGCTACTGTTGGAGAATGGCTTTGGGTCCCTAAAAACAGAATCTCGAAGAGGATTTGTGATCACCGATAGTTGGCACACTGTGGGAAATCTGGAAAGAGGGGAGTGACATGGTGGGGGTCACCACATGGCCCTCTCCGATGGGACACCTTTGGGTTCTGGGGGTGCGGGACATGATACCAAACTCTGAATAGACTCCAGAAATGGTATGAGGCTGGCCTGGAAAGGATAGGTCAACTTTGGAGTGGAGGCACTTTTGTCACTATAAATTATCTGGAGGAATTGCTGGGCATAGGTAGTCTGTCAGTCTTCACTTTCCTACAGTTGAAAGGGGTCCTCACGAGTTCGTATCTGAGGGAAAAGGACCAGAAGGAGCTCACGCCCTTTCAATTGCTATTGGACAGATAGACAGAAATGAGGGGACTGATCTCGGCGATGTATGGGGCCCTGGCTGGTTGAGGTACTGGATCCACAGAAAAACTGAGTGGGAAATGGGGGCAGGACTTTGAGTCTAATATTGAATCTCAGTTATGGGATAGGCTGTGTATGGCAGCCGCAAAGACATCCATTGACCTGCCAATATAAGCTGCACTCCATTAAATTACTCCACAGATGGCATTATGACCCAGTTAGGCTCTCGAGGATGTTCCCTAATAAGAGTCTGAAGTGCTGGAGGGGTTGTGGGAGAAATGCTGATCACTGGCATATGGGGTGGGACTGCTAAAGGGTGCAGGTCTTCTGGGATGAGGTACTGGGATGGATAAGGGATGTTGATGAAATAACCCAGACAAAATCTCCCCTTTTGGTTCTCGTTGGGTTTGACGAGAAGGATGGGGAATGTGTGCGATTGCCCAAGGTGTCGGCCTCCTTACTCTGAGCTGCAAGGGCATGCATAGCAACCAAATGGAAGTCTGAATACTTCCCATCCAAGACTGAATGGAGTAATATAGCAAGTAACCTGCATGTAATGGAAAGAATAACGGCATGGCTCCATGACCAGGGGGGCTTCTTCGAGATGGAATTGGCTAACTTCACTGAGAAATAAATCACCAGGTCCCAGTAGTATGGAGGGTATAGAGTGGGGGGACCAAGGGGAGAAAGATGTAAAGGGCATGATAAATGCTCCAATTGACCTAGACACACACTAGAAGGCCTTCATTGGTAGAATGAATGTAGAGGGGACAACAGGGCAGTGGAAGAGGACTCCGGAGGAAATGAGTTGGACTTAAGGAGGGTGGGTACTCAATGTCTATAAGGTTGACAGAGCAATGTGCATGGAGGTGCACAGGTGTGCTACTAAGTGAGCCGGGGAAGTACCAGCGAATGGGAGAGGAGGCTGGGGAAGGGGGCGGGGGGCAGTTCTTTAAGGTTGTGTTGTTTTCATGTTACTAGAGACACTACTGAACTCCAGCACTTCTGGAGGTGTGTAATACAAATTGTATTGTGGTTGGAAAATCTTAATAAACTACACATTTGAAAATACGTCAGAAGTGACAACATACTACTTGGCAATAATGAAAAACCTATCAGGAGTCAGGATTGGTTAAGGGGAACATCTAAGTATACTTTCTATAGGAACGAGGATAGTGATTGGCTGCCCACTATCAGGTGGACACCATATGCCTACCTCTAAAACATGCAATCTTCAGAAACATTAGATACACAGTTTCTCATTGATCTTCAAACTATAAGGTCCTTTGGTATATGGACTACTATAATAACATGTCTGGAACATTCGGTTAATTTAGCAGCACGTAAACCCAGACCCAGGTACAAGGAGATGGGGCATGACACTACCTCTTCACCCAATTAGCCCAGCATCTCTCATCGTCCATGCCGTCTGCCATGAAGATTGTCTTTGAACTTGGCCTTGCAAAGTATCCTTGTCTTTTAGAATACACAGGAGTGAGAGCACTCACTATCGTGTTCTGGGACTCCAAGTTCGAACTTTATTTTCATCCTTGGCTCACTTGACAGGAGACCACAATTAGATACATTTTGCTGGTTTTAAATGCACTAAATGAATTAAACTTGGACTCTTGGTGTTCTTTCTTTGCACCTTAACATGGGATGATTCATCCTCCGCTCATTTCCAGAATAGATAGCTGACCTTGGCTGCTCCAGTCTTGACTCCAGGCCAGACAACCTTGTCTTGCAGATTCACGATCCTGCTTATTCTTGCTGCAACACAGTGTTCCCTTCCCGCTTCATGGGTGCTGGCTTACTAAATTCATGACACCGATGTCCAGCTTCTATATAATGGCGGCTTTGCCTGCGTCTATTCAGTACGGATAGCCAGCTTCTATGATGACTTTACCTTGCGTTTCAGCATCTGTACATTTATTGAACGTTTGATTTTCTGCAGCACGTTGTGCACATGTAATCTTCTTTTTCGTATTTAAAATATAAAAGCTCACTTGATTCTTTACTTCGTCATTAGTTTCCTTAGAAACTATACATTCTCTTCAATCAGTATCTCGGGACGTCGTACATACTTTTTATGACATCACTAACTTCTTTTCTTTGCTCTTTCTCATATTTCTTCAGGGAGTTCCTCCCTTAGGTTGTCATCACTCCGGGGATACATTCTGTAGGGTTGTCTCAATGGGTATCTTCTTTCGAACACACACTGCGGTATCGGCACAACGGCTGCGGTTAAACACGGCACGGTCTCATGTTTCCAACATATCGGAGGAAGGGTGCGGCATCTCCTGCAGAGATATACAGCTGCTCCTCTACAACACTCCCCAAGACATCCCACTTGAACTGGAGTTCCCAGCCCTTTAAGATGAGGTAGCAACACCCTTGAGATGGATGGTGGATGCAGAAATTATTCAAACATCAATAATAGAAACGACTCAGGTAGTTGGCAAAAGTATAACTGTTTAAATATCAATTATCTAAAACAGGGAGTACGACGGATATCAGCAGACATCCCTCATCACAATCTCAATGCTTTTCATAAAAAAGCTTGTTTATACAACAGAAAATCGTAATAGGTGACGTTAGCCCACGTATTACTAACGTCATCTTACGTGGCAAACTACAAAAACCTAGTGGCAAGTGTGATAGGGTCTAAGAAAACATCTAAGTATATAATCCATAGTTATCTAGGGCAGTGGAATAATGTGATTCACTTCTTAATATCAAGTGTGGCAACTAAGCCCTCCCCTAAAACAGGTCACTATGAATGTCACTAAATACACAACGTTCCATTGGCTAAATAACTATAGGACCCTTGATCGTGCGGTCCCCTATCATTGGTTGGCTTCTAACCTCCGTCAGTACCTTCCCACCTACGTATAGCGCCATGCAGGCTGGGTGTCCAGGTGCTGGTGAGCTTGTTTTAACCATAGCTTCCCACCAATTAATATATCCATCTATCATCACCTCAGTGGTCTGCTGTCAATTAGGACTTGTCCTTGGGAGTGTTCTTTGCTCTGGGAAATTCAGGGGAGTGAAGGCATGCTCTGCCCTCGTGCATAGGTGTGACCACCATGCTCGTCCAACTTCTTCTCCCCACATGACTGAAGACCACGAAATTGGGCTTCTAGTGTATTAAAATACTATTTTCTAATAGACCTCTGACGTCTTCTTGTTTTTGTCCATGCCTTCTGAACGGGAGCTTCATTCTTTCACACGATTTGTATCCAATGTCCGCTCAATCCAGCCTGGCACAGCCTGGGCTTCTTGGCTCATCCAGCCTCGCCTTTCTGAGATTCGCTTGTAATTCACTTGTTTTTCTAACTGCAACATACTGTAAAAACGGCCTTACTTCTTTTGCTCAGCTCTGCTATTGTATGTAGTGGAAACATCCATTCTTTACTGACTCATATATATATGTATATATTGGCGCATGGCGCAATCTGTCCACTATAAAGTTAGCCTCAGGAATACTTTGTCTGCTTGCACTTCTTTGCATATGTACACATGTAAAAAAGTTTGACATTTTCATCTCATTGCATAAGCCTCTTAATCGTAATCTCAAAATGGCACTTATCTTCATTACTTTCTTGATTCTGTATAGAATTGCCTATATTATCTCCTCTCTGCATCTCTTCTATGCACGTCAGTCTTCCTTTGTGTGACACCACCATTCATCTTCGCCAATCATTTGTCCTGTTTTTTCTGGAATTTCATTCAAATGATCATTGTACTGTCTCGTATGTAGATGTGGCTTTCTCATTGGGAACCTTGCTTCCCAGATTCTCCTAGGAATCAGTATTTTCACTGGTACTGCACATGTCTCACACTCTGGCTCCCAAAATATAGGCACTATGGGTGAGGTGGTTGAGGTGGGGGTACTTGACTGCTTCTCTACACTCCCCCCTCTGGACGATTCATCTACCACTCTCCCATCATTCTTCACCTCTAGACATCCTTGTCTGAAGAAATGCTTTTTAGGGATCCATATCTTTATGACTCCCTTCAGGCATCCAGCTGATTTCACATGCTCATCCTTGTTCCAAGTCATGAGCATGCACCGTCCACTTGGACTGCAATTGATCCATCTTCCCAAATACTTCTTATGGTTCTTTGGATACAGGAATTTTGTTCCCTCAGGTGCATGGATGCTGGCTTCACAAAGTCTCTGATCTCTTTATCTGTCAGATATCTGGCCTTCCATCCTGATTCAACATTGATCATGATTTTCATCCCTATAGCTTGCTTTGCTGTCTTCTTGCACTGTGTGATTATTATCTTGATCACACAGTATCCCAGCAACACTAACACGATTAGGGCTCCAAAGAATTTGAACATGTCTGCCATCCATTGTGGAACCCAAGAAAAGAGCGATCCAAACCAGCTGTCATTACAATGTCTTCTACTTCGTCTATTATCTGGACATGTAGTTTCGTTAGCATCTCTATAGCCTCTGTCAAAGTTCCATTTTTGTCATCGTGAGAAGGTATGAATGTGCAACAGGATCCTCTGATTTTTGCACAAAAACCTCCATCCATAGCTGTGATCATGTCCAAGACGTATCTATTCTGTAGAGTTATCAGGCGTATGGCTCTCATCTCTTCTCTGATAGCATTGAATCCCTTTATGGTTGTGTTGATCGTCTGCAACAATTCCTATCTGGGAAACTTCAGCCATTTGGTGTTTGCTTCAACCTGGATTCTTGGCATAAAGATCAATGTGAATATCAATGAAGTCTGGCTGAACAATCTGTGTTCATATGGGATAGAGTCAAAATCTTCTATTGACTTGGCAGAGAAATAGTTCTCCGTCTTTATTCGATTTATCAGCTACACAGATCTCGTCTTCCTCAGGTGAGCATCTGCTTTCGGGAAACTGTCAAGATTCAAGTCGCTTTTAGGAATCACTAATACTGGAACATGAACATTCACCAGTGAACATCGTCCTCCCCAATCCTTTGGTAACCTCATATATGCTCTGGATCCACAAGCCCAATCGTGATCCATGATCACTGCTGTTCCAAGTTTCATTCCTGGTACATCAAAGATACCACCACAGTTCTTACTCTCTCTGACTTTTCTTGTGCCATTGTTTCTGAAGCACAGCTTTGAACTTTCCAAAGGTACTATCTGCAAGGGTCCTCCTTTGTCTTCGACCCAGGTCAGTAGTTTATCAAGTCTTGACCATAATGGTTTGCATGTATTCTATACATTGTCAATGGTTGGCTTGTAAGGACCAATGACTACCCAGGCTCTGCAGATAACTACTCCTTCTTCCCAGCCATCTGGTAATAGCACGGATCCCCAAATCTGCATCTGGCCTCTGTTCTTCCATCTACTAAATTCTTCTGTAGATGTTCCTGCAACCTCAAGTTTTCTGTTTGCTTGTCGTCTAATCTCAGCTCCTTTCACTCCAGGCTTTTCGTATCTGATCGCAAGATTCTTAGTCTGCACTTCATTTCCTGTCTTTGTGTCTTGCACATAGTCATCTTCATCTGGATCTGTCCATTCAGTTGCCCAATTAAGATATGCATCTTGGCCCATGAACTGGCCTCTTGTTCTGCAGAGTATTATGTGTGACAGACAATGTACTGTCTGAACGTCTATTTCAATAGCCATGAAGATCTTAGACTTCCCAATGCTATAAGGCAGGAGTGCACGGACATTCCTCCTTCAATGACTCCTTCCCACTTCCTTCATATGCTGATACCAAATGTTATTCCCCAAATGTGCTGTACTGTCCAGGTAATAATTTAGCTCATGATCATCCTCCCTAGCATTTCTCTTGGGTCTTTTCCTTTTCTTCCGAGCTTCTTTAGCCATCTCAAGAAGTATGTCAGCATGGTTTCTTCTTACAGGACCAATCATAGAGACACTCATCAGTGGACTGGGTGTATTTATGTGTACTACCTGTATTGGAGAACGTTCTAGAAGTTTCATCCTATCCAGTTATCTTTTTCTAGCAGCAGCAAATGATGGCCTTAGAGAATCTACTATAACCTCCATGCGTGACCTCCCTCAAAAAGGGTTCATTTATCATAGGAACAGGTGCTCTTGTGTGTATTTCTAACATAGGAACAATCACATAAGGTTTCAACTGCCTAGTGTTTGCCACGTCTGTACCCTTCTCTTGCACAGGAGGATACACAGGAATCTTTACTTCATGTGTCTCCACATAATAAGCTGCACGTGCTGTAAGTGAGAGTAATACTATTATGAACACAATGCAAGTGTAGATGACACAGAGGTAGGACCACTTGCAGTAACAACTTTTTGCACATTGTGGACGTCTCTCGTGATCTGCCATGATGAAGTTGCTACTGATCTTTACTTTTAAGGAAGGAAAAAATAATCTTTAATGGGGCAAGATCATGCACTATTTCTGGAATCTGCTGAGTCGGCTGAAAAATTCCTCAATCAGTTTCAGCTAGCTGATTTATTCGATGATGAACACAAATTCCCAATGGATGCCACGAATTGGCCTCTCACCAGACGACATGATGATTTTCTTTCAGCATGAAACAAAAGTTCTCAATCAACAGGCTTTTGGATTTTCTTCCTGGAAAGTCGCATGCAGTTCTCAGCGTCCTCTCGGAGTATCCATTCACTTGGATAACGATGTCTCTCAATATTTGATTGAGCGCTGCATTGTTCCTGGCGTCTCTCAGGAAAGTTCGGGTGTCGGTCTGTCTCCCAACAAGATGTGCACATTTCTCTATTAGGTAGTCGAATACCAAACTGACCAGTCTGTGTACATTATCTGGTGACAGGATCACCTGTGTTCCCCACACTGAACTCAGGAAGCTGAAGGATCTGCACAATGATAGCTGCAAGCAATCTTCTCACAATTGGACCATTCTTAGGATCTTGCAGAAAAAGATGAATGTCATTAGTTCTCCCCACCAGTGCAGGATAAGCACGCAAGATGAACACAAAAACAGCAAGAATAATCTGTGTAACGTTGTCATTGGGCACCACCATAGCTACCTCCAAACAGATAGTCAGTAAGGAAGAAATCAAGGTACTGCTCCCTTTTCCAGTCGTCAAACAGAAACTCCAAGTCTGGCATAATCTCCTTTACAATCAAGACTTTAGCATGTCTTAGTCCAATGTCAACAAACTCCTATAGCTCAAGAACAACTATCTTCCCTTAACTACCTTTTTAGTAACTGAAAAGAGTGTCCCGAAATAAGCCACAGTCCAATATACTCTTTATCATTATTCATCTGCTTCTGCGTCCTTCTTCCTCACCATAGATCTAGTCTGCACGTGCTGTGTTTCTTCCCTGATGCTTGCTTCCGATGGGTGTGGGTGTGCTGAAGATTCTTCAGTATAGATCTACATGTCACTAAAGAATATCCAAGTGCGTTTGCCTCATACCTTAAATGTAGATGGTGTAGTGTCCTTTACCAAGAAGGGGCCTTTGTAAAGAAGCGCGTGCCACCTTCTAGCAAAGTTTGCAAATTATGACCGTATCTCCAGGAACAAATTTGGAAATACAAAGCTGATCATCTCCAGTTGTTGTAACATCTCTGTGTTCTGTGCTGCCCCACACCCTTGTCGCTTGAGCTGTTCTGAAATAACAGAGATACTTGAAGTCATACACATAGGGGAATCACGTAGCTCCTTTCCTAACAATTCTACTGTTGGCTGGGCATCACTTCTAATACTAGATGGAGGTGTGAGAGGTATCCTCATTCACATTCTTGTCATTCTTTTGTAAAACAAAAGGGTGTTCTGAATCTGGCTGATTTCTTAACGTACACAATGCCAGTGATAGGCAATGCACCCATCTTTTTTTCTTCAGGGTCACTTTCAATTCAACTAATCTCTCTTTAAGCAAGCTGTCGGTTAATTTCACAGACCTTGTCCACCTGCTGGTGATATGTCAATGAAAACGTGTGCTTTCAGCAACAAGCGTATGTATCCACAGACTTTCTTAACAAAAAAATAAGGGTCATTACCTAGTTGCAATAATTCCCATATTCTCCATCCTAAAAATACCTTTCATACTAAAAATATTGCTGCACTAGTGGCATCTCAGTGTGTACACGTACCAGTTTTAATCCACCTTAAAAAGGAACATACTACTATAATCATATATCTGTATTCATTACAGACCTGCAGCACGTTGATTTTTATGAATATGCAAATGCTCAAAGAGACCCTTAAGTCTTGGAATAGCTCTTCTAATCGTGTGCACGGTGTGTCCAACAGTAAACTTTTAACAGACGGTACACTTTACTATATAAAATGCAACGTATTCTACTATCATGTGAACCAAACCAATCCTCTGTACTGGCTGCGGGAGGTTCTCTCTAATAACGTGCACAGGGTAGTGTAGCTGTTCCAACACCACCCTTAATAAGGCTGCAAACATCACTGGTTTATCAATGTTGTTTTGACGCCACAATCCTTTAGAGGGGTTTAAATAACACCCTCTCCATGTGCACAAGTATTTCTAATCTTGGGACAGTTCCCTTTAATCGCTCCTCATTAAGTTCTAAATAATTACAACAGTTTAAATGCATCATTTTTATCATACTTTCATCCATATCAAACATATTAAAATAATATAATCTCTTCTATACATACAACACGTTTTTACTTCCTTCTCTACTTTTAACATTTCTACATAAAATCAAATCTGCTCTTTTGGTGTGGGCTGCACATTCTAGCTACCATAATGGCTACTGGGAGTTGTAGTGCTTCAACGAGCCTGTCCAATAAGACTGCGTATTGCACCAGCGTGCCATCCACTCTGAGGTAGTCCCTCCTTCTCCAATGTGCTAGCCCTACGTTCACCGTTGACATCACATTGGCGTGGTCACTATGCATCGTTACTTCCTGGTCTACATGATTCTCGAGCGTGACAATCAGCGCCACTAATTCTGCAGCCTGTGCCGAAAAATGAGACCACAGTGGCACCTGTATATCTTTGTCCATTATTTTAATCGATTCTTGAAGAACCGTCAATAAAGAGAATTTCCGCAGCTGCCAATGCATCTTCCTTCACCCTTGGGAGTTTATCATAGAACTCCTCATAGTTTGAACAATCATGTGCGTGCTCACCCTCTGCCAATGGTTCCGATACAAACATGGGAGGATTCACTATTCTGCATCTTACTATTTTAATTGCTGGATTCGATTTGACCACCTCATAGGCAAAAGCCCTTTGAGATGTCAACATTCCTTTAGGTTTCTCCAGAATGGCAAACAATGCATACTTATCAGATAACATCATAGAGCATCCCATTATTATCCTCACAGCCTTTTTTTTAACAGTGACCACGGCGACTGCCAGAACTGTTCGCATGAACTTGACCCCTTACTACTGGGTCCAGAATCCCTCTATTATATGCAAGAGATTTATACCTCATATCGAAAAACCTTTTAATTCTACTGACACTCTTCATTGGACCATCCCTCCTGTAAATGCTATAATAGGTTCACTCTTGTTTAAATAATGCATTCCTGGTGTTTTGAACGTATTATGCCTTTACCAGTAAACACAATCTGCACACTCAATTTGGTCCTTAAATCTTGACCCAATATGTGAACATATGCCTGCCTTAACATAACAATAACAGCTCAGACATGTCCCTTCCCTATACATGGGTGTGTTACACCTGTGTCTATTAAACGCAAAAAGATTTGCCTCTTATATTATTGTCAACCCTCAGTTTCCTCATGAGGATTGTTAGGCATCACCAATAACATTGATCATATTCAAATCTTTCATTAAGCCATTTTATTGCGGATGCATTCTTATCCTTGTGTCTATAAACAGGATTCGCTCCATCAACAGTGACTCCTCTCATTCTGTGAGTCATTATTTTTCTCATATTTGTGCTTTGCTTATGTCTACATGAGCGACTGCTATGTTAACGCGTCTTGCTACATTCTCGGCGCTTGTCTACTGCACTGTTTGATTCTGAGCAATCCATCTCCGTTCTGCTGCAACTTTGCATGCAGGTTTGAAGTCCTCCCTCTCAAAATTGATTATTATACACAAATCCTTAACTTCTACTCATGCAAACAAAATAAACTGCCATACCACATGTCCAATATATAAGCAGAGGTCTCCCCATCTATCCTCTCTGCATACCTTGATTATCATTCTGTATGTTCTGAAGCCCACCTTGGTTATTCTATAAGCACTCCTAATTATTCTGGAAACCCCTATCCTGAAAGCTTCCCTTTCCCCATGGTGCAAATCCACTGTTTTGTTTTGATGAACCTGCCTTTGGCTCTTCACCTGCAGCATGTTTGTTGTTTGCTATGAACCTGACCCATCTCCACTAGCCTTTATTGCCCCTTCAATGGCGTACTTGGAGAGTTTTTCTGCACTAACCTTGTCTCTTTGCCTTTCCTAATATCGTCTTTTTTTTTCTTCGATTCTTTTCTTGCAAAAACCTGCAATAATGTGCAATGGTCAGCTGAATCTCTGACCACGGTGTTGCTTCTTTGCCTATCAATTTCTTGAGCCGCTTCTGTACCTTCTCAGGCAGCCCTTAGCACAAATATAGCTCCTATATCTAATATGTCCAGTTACAGCACTCTAAGCGCTTTCAAAGCCATCATTTTTTAGCATAAAACATTGCTCCATTATGAGCTGTGCTTTATCTTGGTACCATCAGAATATCCTGCTTTTGGCCAAACAACATTAACTCTTTCCCCAACAATAGCAATCTGGAGACCCTAAATGTCCCTCATAGATAGCATATTTTCTCCTGTCATTTTTCTAATTCATGTATGCATTTTCCAGCACCAGAATTTAAACTGAAAAGTCTGCACCTTAAATTATTTGTATCTATTTGCGGCCAAAGTACATATTATAGTCTGGCCCTCCCTTCTCTAACAAAAAAAACTGTGAATGACCAAACTCGCATTCGTCACCCCCCCCCCCATTTGTCTATCAGTGTCAAAGACACTGGTTCCGCACCGCCTTTTACCTGGCAATGACCTTAGCCTGCTCATATATTGTGACAAGTCCCCCCTCTGACCATGGCACTGCTTTTTAGGTCAATTTATCCACATCACTCATTCTGACGCCTGAAATATAAGGAGGTCTAAATCCGACCGTCTTACTTTCTTACCCATTGAAATACACCCTTCAGGGCTAGATGTGTTACCTTCCTCCTCATGAATAGGTTCTCTATTCTTATCTGACATATCCTGTCCCTAGTTTGTGTGATTTCTCTCTTCATCATCTCCATTTAGAGTCAGTCTATCTAAAGACAGCTCCTTGGGCTTTAACACTGCATGAGGCTCCTTTTATGCCGTACAGCTGTGTATTCTTGAGTTGATCCTTTTTACCCTCTGCCTCACGTCCTCGATACTTTTTACCATCGAGTTTGAGCAAAATCTGACCACCCATCCATTCGTTCTGTATAAGTGCTAACTCATCAGCCTTATAATGTTTTCTCTTTTCCATCCCTTTATCTCCCATACTATATCTCTGGATATACTTGGTTGTTTGCTCCTCTCCTTGTCGCATCTCTCCTTGTCCCTTGACACCTTTAGAGATTACATCTCTCTCAGTATTTTTCTCTGAGTCCTCGTTGCTGCTTTGCGCAGGCGAGTCATGTGCCGGGTTACTATACACCATTGCTGCCTTGCTCCCTTAATGGGTACATCCCATCATCCTTCTTACTATCGCCGTCTGCTTTAGGTGATGCGGGTGGAGCAGAAGGCTCCTCACCCCCCTCTGTGCATACATTAAGTATTCAAACTACCGTAGGCGGGTCCTCTCTCTCCTGGTATATCTTCCAGAGCTCTAAGCTCGCTAGTAGTTTGCCTAACTTTTTTCCTGTATGTGCAGCATACAAATATATCATCATATGCTGCAGAACTGCTTTCGATAACGATACCTCTTGTGACCATGGCATGAACAGTTTGTCTGCGGTCCCTTTAACCCATTCTGCACTGTACTGTCTAAGCTTGGGTGCATGTTTCAGCAGCTGTTTGCAAAGGGCTATAAGCAGAGAAATATCCTCCATTTTGACACGTAACTCTTTGACTGTCAATACACACCGTTTACTCTTTGCAAATTTTAATAATATTTTTCAATGAAAACAAAACAATATAAGTGTGCACCAATCGTCACACGCTCCAAACCCTCTATTATTACATTTTTTACTTTTAATCTGCTTAAAAAAACGCCATCAATACAAGTTCATTAAATACATGCTTAGTTCTTTAGCTCTTGCGTTTCTCCTTTTCACATTTATCAATCTAGTCTATTATTTCGTCATTATTACACAATCACATAAAACAAACAGAGAAACAAACACACTCCGTCGGCCACATATATCTTATCCTTTCTCCTCAAGACTTCTCCTGCCTTTAAAAATACTCCTATGGAGTTTGAACACCCATCTTAAAACCTGTCTTTAACTGGGTTTGTCTCCTATGTCTTCCTCTATGGGATTATAGGTGCTGTTCCTTCTGTTGCATTCTTTAAAACGCAGGTATCTAGGCGTACTCTTTTATCATGGACTCCCCTCATGATACTTCTTAATTGCGTGGCCTCTCATCAAGTCAATTTAACTCAATATTTAACACTCATCGTTCTCAAGTTATGTTATACCCACCTCCCTCCATTACTTATTTTCCCCTTATCATTTTCGTCACCCACTGCCCATTCACACTTTTGCCACCTCACTCAGTTTTACTCACCATTTGTGTTTTTCAACTTCCGACTATCGGGATCATACGCCTCCTCAGTAGCCTCTCCAACCTTCCATTCGTTCAGCTTCCTGTAGACGCCGGGAGGGGTTTCTGCTTGAAAACAAGGGACCCGTCATCTAACCTAGCTTGTATAAGACTTGCTTTATACTAAACCGCTATCTACAGGGAGCTTCATGTCCTTTCAGCCGAATGGCAGAGGTCTTGTGATATTTCCAGGACCCCAAAGCTTACTTATCTCGATGGGTATCTAACCACCCTCTCAGCTACCACGTGAACTGGAGTTCCCAGCCCTTTAAGGTGACGTAGCAACACCCTTGAGATGTATGGTGGATGAAGAAATTATTCAACCATCAATAATAGAAACGACTCAGGTAGTTGACAAAAGGATAACTGTTTTAATATCAATTATCTAAAACAGGGAGTACAACGGACATCAGCAGACGTCCCTCATCACGATCTCAATGCATTTCATAAAAAGCTTGTTTATATAACAAAAAATCATCATAGGTGATGTTCGCCCACGTACTACTAACGTCATCCGACATGGCAAACTACAAAAACCTAGTGGCAAGTGTGATAGGGTCTAAGAAAACATCTAAGTATATAATCCATACTTATCTAGGGTAGTGAAATAATGTGATTCACTTCTTAATATCAGGTGGGGCAACTAAGCCCTCCCCTAAAACAGGTCACTATGAACGTCACTAAATACACAACGTTCCATTGGCTAAATAACTATAGGACCTTGATCGTGCGGTCCCCTATCATTGGTTGGCTTCTAACCTCTGTCAGTACCTTTCCACCTACGTATAGCAGCATACAGGCTGGGCGTCCAGGTGCTGGTGAGCTCGTTTTAACTATAGCTTCCCACCAATTAATATATCCATCTATCATCACCTCAGTGGTCTGCTGTCAATTAAGACTTTGAACTTGTCCTTGGAGTGTTCTTTGCTCTGGGAAATTTAGAGGAGTGAAGGCACGCTTTGCCCTCGTGCATAGGTGTGACCATCATGCTCATCCAACTTCTTCTCCCCATGTGACTGAAGACCACGAAATTGAGCTACTAGTGTATTAAAATACTATTTTCTAATAGACCTCTGACGTCTTCTTGTTTTGGTCCATGCCTTCTGTACAGGAGCTCCATTCTTTCACACGATTTGTATCCAATGTCAGCTCATTCCAGCCTGATACCGCCTTAGCTTCTTGGCTCATCCAGCCTCGCCTTTCTGAGATTCGCCTGTAATTCACTTGTTTTTCTAACTGCGACATACTGGAAAAACAGCCTTACTTCTTTTGCTCAGCTCTGCTATTGTACGTAGTGGAAACATCCATTCTTTACTGACTCAATATATTGGCGCATGCCGCAATCTATCCACTGTAAAGCTAGCCTCAGGAATAGTTCATCTGCCTGCGTTTCTTTGTATATGTACACGTGTAAAACAGCTCGGCATTTTCATCTATCTCGTTGCATAAGCTTCTTCATCTTGATCCCAAAATGTCACTTATCTTTGATACTTTTTTGAAGCTTTATAGAATTGCCTATATTTCTTGTTTCTGCATCTCTTCTATGCACGTCAGTCTTACTTTGTGTTACGTCACCATTCATCTTCGCCATTCATTTGTCCTGTTTCTTCTGGAATTTCATTCAAATGACCATCGTACTGTCTCGTATGTAGATATGGCTTTCTCAATGGAACTTTGCTTCCCCGATTCTTCTAGGTATCTTGTATTTTCACGGGTACTGCACGCGTCTGACACTCTGCCTCCCAACATATAGGCACTGAGTTGGTTGAGGTGGGGGTACTTGACTCCTTCTCTACACACTCTAGACTGGACAATCCCCACAGGCAGCCCGCTTCAGACTGGACACCCCCCACAGGCAGCCCCCTCCAGACTCGCCACCACCACCCAGCCACCCTCACCTGTGACACCCTCCAGGCAGCCCCCTCTAGATTGGCCACCACACCCCAGCTGCCTCACCTGTGACCACCCCAGGAAGCCCCCTCCAGAATGGATGCCCCGCACAGGCAGCCACCTCCAGGCTGGACACCCCCCACAGGCAGCCCCCTCAAGAATGGGCACCACCCCTCAGCCCCCATCACCTGTGACATCCTCCACAGGTAGCCTACTCCAGACTGGAGACCGCCACAGGCAGCCCCCTCCAGCCTTGGCACCACTCCCCAGCCCCCTCCGCAGTGACACCCCAGGCAGCCCACTCCAGACTGGACACCCCCCAAAGGCAGCCCCTTCCAGACTGGACACTCCCCACAGACAGACCACTAAAGACTGGACACCTCCCACTGGTGAAACCCTCCAGAGTGGACACCCCCACCAGGCAGCCCACTCCAGACTGGACAACCCCCCAGTACCCCCTTCCAGACTGGATACCCCCCCACAGGCAGCCCCCTCCAGACTAGGCAACACCCCCCCTCTCACCTTTGAAACCCCCACCAGGCAGCCCCTTCCATACTGGACCTCCCCAGGCAGCCCACCACAGACTGGACACCCCACACAGGAAGTCTACTCCAGATTGGACACCTCCCACAGACCGCTTCCTCCAGACTGGACACCACCTGCCAACCCCCCTCACCTGTGACACCCCCCCCCCAGGCAGCCCCCTCCAGACTGGACACCCCTGCAGACAGCCCCATCTAGACTGGGCACCACCTCCCCACCCCTCTCACATGTGAACCACCCCAGGCAGCCCACTCCAGACTGGACACCCCCCACCTGCAGCCCCCTCCAGACTGGACACCCCCCACAGGCAGCCCCCCAAGACTGGGCATGACTCCCCATCCCCCCTTACCTGACACCCCCCCCAGG
The DNA here is from genome assembly GCF_040938575.1 of Ambystoma mexicanum. NCBI lineage: Eukaryota > Metazoa > Chordata > Amphibia > Caudata > Ambystomatidae > Ambystoma > Ambystoma mexicanum. The sequence continues at coordinate 438,545,516 of NC_090937.1, forward strand.
CAGCCCCCTGACAGTCTCCCACAATACCAGTGCAATGCATGTCTGCGGCTCACCTTAATTTCCGTGGTCTGACAGCACCATGAAGTGCAACACCAACATGTACACCGCAAATACGACCAACTGGAAGCACCGGAGGTCCATCCATGAGTAGAGAATTTGCTCACACACCCTTCCAGGCCTTAATCAGCCACCCTATATACATGTGACAAGTGAATGCAAATCTATGTACATGTTGTCCATGGCACATTGCCAAGGCATCAAAGCACAGTAACTGAATGTTTGCCCACGACAGAAGCAAACCTACCAAAAGATGTTGCAAAATACACAAACAATGGCCAGGCGTGTCACAGCCTGAGCATCAGTGACCTGGGTGGAAAGGGTGGCAAAATATCTGTCAGGCAACAATCACATGACAGAGCCATGCATGGGAGATGGGAGGGCAGTCAGAGCATGAGTCACAGAGACTGGAGAATTGTGCTGCCATTCCAGTGGTAGAGGTTGAGCGACACATGAGATAAGGCAGTATGTGACTGCACATGCTGGTGGGCTTGTCTGCACGACATGGGTTTTACACAGCAATGACAAACAAATGTGCTATTAACGTGACCATGGAACTCCTCCACAGTGAGCCCACCTCCCTCCACCCCAACCACACTGATGCCAAACACACAGTGATGCTGCACAGGTAAATGTAAACAAAAACATACAGTGTAGAATTAGTCATCTGATGGACCCACCCCCACTTGCCAGGCACATGTGCATCCTAGCATCCACAACCATCCCAACAACAGCAACACACAAGCATGTATGCCAAAAGACACATGACTTGTAATGGAGAGATGCACCAGCTGAAAATCGAACTATTAAAGAGGCCGACATACAAATGAACTGCATGAAGCATGGAATGTAACAAACAGAACAATATATTGGACATAAATATGTACAAATATTAATGGGGAATGAAGCTCAAAGTAGTCCAGGGTAAATATGAAATAAAACAAATATCCTATGCCTAGACAACTATATACAATAAAAACTGGGAAGGAAAGTCTTCAAAGTCTGGGGAAAATGATAAATAAAAAAGGAAACCTACATCTAAATAACTATGTACAAAGGCAGCAGGCTAGTCCTCCTCTCCAATCTCACTGAGCCTTTCCACCAGGGATGAGTTCAGCGCCACCCCTCAGGCAGGCCTCTGTTGTTGCCTGGAGAGCTTGCAGGTTTTCCAGCATTTGTGTCTCTATCACTCAGGCATCCCTGCAAGTGGCATCCAGGATGGCAGCCCGTCTCATTGCCCAACGCAGCGCAATCTCAGCCCTGATCATAACTACCCTCGCTTCCCAAGCCTGCTGCCTCTCTGCCCCGATCAGGTCCATGTGTGCCTCCTGCCTCACACTTCGCACCTGCCTCCTTTCGGTGGTCTGCCCTGAAACAAATAGCCTCCTCCTCATTGCCACCAGCTGCCACAGTGCCCGGTGCCTGCTATGTGGGTACGCCCTCCGAGCTGATGATGATCCTAGGGGGCATAAAGAACCTGCACTGCTCATGGGTGCCTGCTGTCCCTCCATTTCCGGTGCCCCTGTCGGTGCCTGGGTAGGCACGGTGACACCTCACCTGATGTGCCTTGGACTCCCAACTCGGGCAGGGATGTGGTCTGCACCAGATGGGGCATTGTGGCTGAGACTGGTGCTCAGGGGGCCCTGGTGGTATCTCGGCTGCAGGGCACCCCGGAAGACGACTGGCGCACAGAGGTGAAGATGAGGAGGTGGTCGCAGCAGTGAACATCCCATGGAGGACACCACGAAACAGGCATGTTGCAAGTCAGTTGATGAGGCGGTATAGCTCACAGTGATGATGTGCAAGCAGACAACGAGTAGCCTGCACATCATCACGAATTACACCTTTACGCCTCGTCAACCCGGCCAGCAGGGGTAGCACATAATCCCGGATGGCAACACCAGATGGTAAGGGGGTGTCGCTCTGGGTGGACACATCAGCCGACACCGGGTGGTGGGTCTGGGTGGAGGCATGCCAGCAGGTGCATACTGCTGCATCCGATGGCCCAGGGACTAGATTTTACACAGGCACCTCCACAGTGGCCTGCACAGCCTCGTGCCCCTGGGACAGGATTGCAGTAGGTACGCACACCTCAACACCCCCTCCTGACCCCAGGGGCTGTGCTTCAACGGCCACCTTCTCCTCCTCCCCCTCCATCAACCAGGATGACTCTGGGGCATCTTCCACCATGGATGGCCCCTGTGTGGCATCTGTCCCCACCACAGCTGAGGAGTCCCCTCCCACCTTCTCCTTCTTGGACTCACCCCCAGCAGCCATGCCCGATGTCACTGGCGCTGCCACAGCTACATTGCTCCCCGAAGATGGGCTGTCACAGGGGCGTGGCTGGGGCCTGCGCCTCTGCCTGGTGGAGGCATCCCTGCAGACATGCTCCACAGTACTGGTTTCACCCTCTTCATGAGATGCAACTGTGGAAAAGGAGACACAGAACAGAAACATCAGTATACTGCACCAAATTGGGAGTGGCATCACCAACATTCACATGAACATGATTTGTCAAGGGAACAACCATCAACCGCCACACCCACACACATGGACATGCAATCCACAAACATGCAGACAGCTGCCTGGCCATCACTCCACAGTCCACACAATCACATCAAGCTACTTGCCACTGTCACAACCAATCAATTGCATCTGCTATACACACACGCATCATTTGCACATGCATATGTGAGCATTCCATAGCAACATGCACATACACATGTCATGCACACAAATCAATTGCGAGGCACCAAGCAGTGCAATGACCAATCACATCAAAGTCCCGTGAACTGCAATGCCTCTACGTGACTAAGCCAGACATCCAAATGTACATGTTTCATCCAGGCGTGGGTGATGCCCAGTCACACATTCACATCTTTGGCACATATAAATAAGCATCATGCATGCACACGACGTGGGCAACACTACCATCAACTGTCACCCCGGCAAGTCTGAGACACAAGTAACATTACATGTGCACGGTCTGCAAGCCAGCACTACAACACACAATGCAAGTGATAGTACATTTAAAATACATATAGGTCTGAATGCACACATGGAGAGCAATGTCTGGGGCATGCATGCAGACATCCATCTCAGAAACATAGTTGCTGCAAGCCTAAGGGTGTCACTGCCAATATGCTGGTACACGCACAGAGCACATGCACCACAGAGCATTGCACCACATGGCTACTCATCAGTTGACTCCAGACGTTCACGTAACTCACAGACCTGGGTGTGCAGCGCAAGGTAGAACTTCTCTAGGACCTGCATGTTGTTAGCCAACATCTGGCACCAGCGCGTACAGCGCACCTCCGGAGTTGCACTGGCCTGGACATAGCGCAGGGCCTTGCCATGTTCCTGGATTTCAGGTCCTACCAGCGCTTATGCACAGTCTTGAAGGAGTGGGGTGCCACCCCCTGCGCATTGATGGCATCCGTTATCCTGTCCCAGATCTGATGACGTCCTTCCTTGCTGCGTTGCATCACAGGGTAGAACACAACATCATAATCCTCCAGGACCTTCTCCACCAGGATGTCAACTTCTATTGCATGGAAGTTGACAGCCCTCTGCCTCGCTCCACGGGGTTGCCACTCTGGTCAGAGGATGATGGTGCTGACATGGCAACCTCTGAGGGCAAAGTGGTCCTGGAGCTTGGCTGTGGAGCGGTGGTGGTGAATGGCACAGTGGGAGTTCAGTGAAGCAGCTGAGGTGGTCACAGGGCCAAAGACAGGAGTGTAAGTGTTTTCAACCCGGCACTCCACCTAAGTCAATGCCTAGCGTGTGATGCACATTTGGCACCCTCAATTATATATTTTTGTCTATAAGTTCTTTTATTTCTGAATGATGTACCCTTATATCACGCCCCACCCTTTGAATCCCCCCGGTCTCACTGAACCAGGAAGCAGGCTGTTTTGCAAAGTTAAAAGATTGATTTTATGAATTTGACAATATATATATATATATATATATATATATATATATATATATATATATATATATATATATATATATATATATCACACTATTAATATTTATACAATGATCACCATGCTACAATCAGCAATCTCTTTAATCAGAAGGAGTATGAATAGGAAGAATAATGCAGCATAGAATAAAACTTTGTGTGGGTTCAGCCAAATGCAATGTCACTCTTTTCCCCTGCACACTACTCAATTCCCACCCAATATGCAGTATAAAGAGATGGAAGGAGAGAACATAGGTTTCAGGAATAAACACTCAACAAATACAGTTTCAATCCCAATTCCCCCCAGCAAGCAGAGAGAAAGAGGAATGATTTCAAAACAGGTCAAATGCTTTTGAATGTGGCTTGAATGAATTGTTAAAAACACTGAAAAATGGATGAACGGTAAGAAAATTAGGAAGGTTTTAGTAGAGGTTGATTTTTCTCAGAAAGAGTCCAGATTTTCAAATGAAAGATGCGCTTTTGAATATTACAAACAGGAATTTCTTTACACTAGGGAGGCTATGAAGATACAAGATACCCAACGGGACAGCCACCGGATCAGCGGCACCTCTGTCTGACTTTTGCCCGCCGAGACACTTGTCTTTCTTCAGTAACTATATTAGCGCAAAGATGATATTATCACTACCATTAACAAAGGACTATATGGATGAGGGAAAGATTCAGGAAAAACAAAAGAGTTTCTACAATGCAATTCTGGATATGATAGAATGGGTTGGATAGGATTACTTAAGGATAAGATACTGGCTATGGACAATTCTATGCTATAGATACTCACAACTATGGTTTGGAATAGGCCCGTCAAAGATCTGGTCAAAGGTTCTGGACTGGAATTCTACTAGCCCACCGGACAGGATTCAGGGCACCCGGTTCTGCACTCAGCACGGCACTCTGGACACTGCACAGCCTCTGGACTGGATCTGATGGGTTGGTTCTGGGTTGCGGCTATCTGGTTACAGCTCTGCTCTACTGGTTTGGATCTCTGGATTCTAGCAAGAGTCCTTAGCGAGAAAGCAGAACAGCACAGCCCGGCTGTTCTATTTGGTTTGTTCCCCCTTGGAAGTCTGGGGTAAATCTGGTTTCAAGATTTTAAAGGCCAAGCTGAGAAGGGTTCAGCTTTGTAATTGGGTCTTCTGCTTTCAGGGTTCTGGAGTCTTGGATATGGGTTTCTCCTGCAGAGCGCTTCGCCAGTAATCAGTTGATGGATGAATCTGTGTGTCCCTAGATCCTAAGCTGTCCCATTTATGTATTTCCCAAAGGGGTGGGTAGGCTGAATTATACTAAGCACACCCTCTAGGAATCCTATTGGTTAAAGTCAGTCCTCTCTTCTAATTTGAGAAGGAACACATGGTTTCATGATGATGCAGTATTTTACAATCCAGGGTGTACGTCCCCTTTGTTTCTGTACAGTAAATCCATTTTTCGCGTAAATCATATTTACAATATAACCAAATTGCTAACAATACATATTTACATCACAGATTTAGTAGAGCAAGTATCCGTCTGAGTTCCATCTCGGTGAGAGCTTCGGTTCAAATTTGACCATTTTTCGCGCTTTTGGTTGGGTACCCGATGTCAGATTTGTCCACATTTTTCTACATATATGCGCATGACATCTGGGCATAATCCTGTGAAGTTTCATATTTCTAGCATTATCACAATTGCTATAAAATTATAATTTCGGTAGTCCTGTCTCAGCACAGAGTTCAGAGTAGTTTCAAACTGTGAGCGGAATTTTCATGTTAACAACCTATAATTTACAGATTTTTACAAATTTTGCACAGTTCTCTGTGAATCATTTTCAAAAAGATATTTTCTTGTGATTTACAGATACACATATCTGTCTGGTCCCGCCCCCATGATTTGCTGTGGCAAGAGCAGTCCAGGGCTCTCTTCCTGCTGGCAGTTGTTTTTGTTGACACCTGAATTTGCATTGAGTCCAGGAAGCCTATTGTCTCTCCCCAGAAAAGCAGAGCAAAATCCCCTCCTCCTTTCATTAGCATCTAACTGAGAGTTCCTGGGCAGAGAGCAACTCTTTGGGGCAAACTGTGGAATGTGCTTTTGAAGTCCTGTGGCCGGCATGAGTTCACTTTAAAACACTTTGTTTAAAATTGTCTTTTCTAAATAAACTTTACATTTTCAACAAATATACACACAGATCTCTTTTTCCAATCTTTTTAAAACATAGAGATTGAATAGTAGCAACCTATATTGCTTTTGATGGCAAGTCTCTTCTTTTCCACAATTGGATCTTAATGTACCAGTTTAAACTAACAGTATAAGTAAATGACAGCTTTGACACAGGCAAGTGGCCGTACTGCGCCCATATTCTGACATATTTTCCCAGGCAAGCACCTTTTTGAATGTGGATATTCTTGTGATGAAATGTACTTCTCCTGACATTGTGCTTATGGAGATTTCTTAAATAAGGTGATGGTTAACACCCCACAAGGATGTTGGATCTTTTCTGATGTTTGGGGAACCATTATTTTGCAATTTGAACAGCCAAGGAAAAACGTATTTTAAAGCACTTCTGGGTTTTCCTGGCAATGAAGCACTGTTTTTTCAGGTAGTTCCATTTCACTCTGTGGGCAGCCCAATGACAGGTTTTGGCATTGTGGTCTTCTGTTCCACCACTGACATAGGCAAGGTAGATTGGCTGCCTATTTTTCCGGTTTCCCTGTGCACTTCTCAGAGATTCTTTAGGGCACATAGGGCTTTTTGGCGGCCATTCTGTTGTTTCTGATGAAAACAGCACACAGTTATGTTGCAGGGCAGAGCCTAGTGGGCCAGAACATCCCACAAGCCCCCCCTCGCGATTTGGCATTGATCGTCCATCAATGGGAAGTCACGAGACTGGGATGATCAGTCTCTTTTCTTTTGGTTCAAATGGCAAAATTCATCATCTTTTCTTTTAGTTCCAATGGCAAACTTCTTCAGCTTCTCCCATCAGGGGTGGATCGACCAGTTCTCCTCGCCCAGTCCTGATGTGAGTATGGAGCGATACCCCGTACCCTTTGGATCTTTTCTTCCGGTCCCTGGGTGGTCCTCCTTGGTTTTAGTCTCCATGGTTTCCAATTCTAGGATGACATAGCAAAAACATATTTGTAGACATTTCCCCACCACTATTGATGTAGTGGGGCGGACACATACATTTTGACAAATCAGGACGCATTTTTCTATTTGTAATTTATTGACTATATAGATGGAATATTTTATAGTTGGAATTCTAGGGAGCTGGAGTGACCCCCTCTGGGGTTCCATAAGGCTCCTCCAGTTGCTGCAGAGTGTGCCTAGGATGGCAACACTTCAGTTGGTTAATATGGACCCACTTATCTTCCCCCTCTGCCAAACTGATTTTGGGGATGCGGATTTTGGAGGCAACTGGTGAGATTTTGTCTACAATTTCAAAAGGACCCCTCCGGCTAAGCAAAGATTTGCATTGTTTGGCCTGGTTCCTACATGGTATTCTTTTCTAGTAGTCTTTCAGTCATAGTGGGTCTTCATGCTGTCGGCAGATCTTTCTAGATTTCGCTTAGCATAGGCAAAAGCATGTTGAAGGTGTTTTCTTAGATTTTCAACATACTCATGAGTTGTGGAGGCATTGATCGATGTCTGCTCTTGGGTTCTGTAGAGCAGATGCTGGGGAAGCACCATCCTCCGTCCAGTCATCAGCTCAAACGTTGACATTTTAGGTGCAGATGAAGGGGTAGATCTGATGGCCATTAGGGCAAGAGGTAATCGAATATCCCAACTTGAGCCAGAATCTGCCACAAACCTTTTTAATATGCTCACAATTAGTCTTGTTGTATCTCTCTACTACACGACTAGAGGCTAATCGGTAGGCAATGTGTAATTTCCTTTTGACCCCTAGTATCTCCCACATCTTTTTCATTACTTCGCTAGTAAAGTGGCAACCTCGGTCTGACTCGATCCTTTGGGGTAGTCCAAACGCGAGAAGACGTGGTTGATCATCAGGGCAGCTGCTGCTTTTGCCTTGCAATTTGGGGCCGGGAGACATTCTACCCACTTAGTAAACAAGCATGGCACGGTCAACATGTACTTATTTCCCCTAGAGGAACGAATCACGGGGCCCAATATAATCGACTTGTAAATCTGACCAAGGCAGTGTCATCCCCCTCTTTTGAAGAGGCGCACGGTGTGTGAGGGATGTTGGCTGAAATTGTGCACACACAAGACACCCCTTCAAATATTGGTCGAGGTCCTGCCCCATGTGTGGCCAGTATGCAACCTCTCTTAAGATTTCAAGTGTTGTATGAAACCCCCTATGACCGGCTGTGGCTGCATCATGGGCGTGACTTAACATCAGGCTTCGGAATGAGGTTGGGACCACCCACTGATCATGGCCAGCTAGGGATCTCCTTACCAACAAACAGTCTTGGATTCTGAACATTTTTGGACATTTCATCAACACTCTGAGGTCCTCTTTCCCTATGTAATCGGTATCCATCAGGGGAAAGTTCTCAGGGTCCTCAATGTGTTGATAAAACTTACCAATTATTGGATCTCCTTTTTGAGTCATAATCAAATCAGCATCTGGGATCTCCTTACTCCATTGTGCAGTTGAGAGTTCATTGTGAGCATTTGTCTGGGACCTAGTGATAGCAGTGACCTGGATTTCCCCCAACAGGGACTCGATCTCAATTAGATCCCCTTGGATGGCTCTGGTTTTGGCCAGCTGATCAGCTAGGTCATTTCCAGTTTTGTTTGGTCCCTCTACTTTAGAATGACCCTTGATCTATTTCCAGTAGATGGTCATCCCAATCGAGGTGACCAGATCATCAATGTTTTGAATAAATTTTCCATGTTTCAATGGTTTATTATTAGCACATAGCATACCTCTGGTTTTCCAGTTAACCAGGTGCTCCACGAACCCGTTCCGTACATAATCTGAATCAGTGATTATGACCAGTTCGTGGAGTTGATGTTGGACAGCAGTGAGGATGGCTTGATGCACAGCCATCAACTCTGCCACTTGACTTCTTCGGGGACCAATCTTGTACCCAGCGGAGGGTTCTGGGGTCTCATTCGCCCATGCATTCCCTATGCCGGCCACAAGTTCTTTTTCCCCGTTGTTGTCAACATGGTAAGAGCACCCATCCACATAGACAGTGGGCATACCCTCACACTTGTCTTCTTCAAAGACTTTGTGTGGGGAATTGAGGTATGCCTCCATGTTGTCCTTGATTTTCAGACTTTCATCCTTGAGACAGTTTTCTCTGGCACCGCATGCAAGTCAGCCAGACCTTGCGCGAGGGGACTCTTCTTGTTTTGGCCATATCTGACCTCCACAGGAAAGCCTTGCATTGACAGAATCCAGGAAGTAATTCAGGAATTACTCACATTTCTGGCCCGGATTCTGTCACTTTGGAGATATTTCAGAGGCTGGTGTGGAGTCTCCACTATGATGTGTTCCCCCTGGATAAACGGGTGGTAATTCTTCAATGCCCACACTGTTGCCAGGAGTGCCTTCTCACAATCGTTGAATTTTTCCTCCACAGAGGATAAAGTTTTACTTGCATAGGAGATTACTTTATTGACCTTGTCATGCTTTTGGTATAATACTGCAGTCAAGAATGTATTTGAGAACCCTGTCTCCAAGAAGAACTCCTTGTTTTTGACAGGGTAAGCTAGGCAAGGCACTTGTGAGAGGCTTCTTTTGAGTGGTCTTACTGCCTTGGCTTGTTCTAGACCCCACTCCCACTTGACCCCCCTTCAAAAGATGGATCAGGGGTCTTGTGATTTCTGCGTAGTCCTCAATGAACTTTCTGCTGTAATTAGTCAGTCCAAGGAGGCTCCTAAGTTCCTGCAGAGTTGTGGTGTCTTTCAATTTCTGGAGTGCTTTCACTTTCTTTTCCTGGGGACAGAGACCCTGAGGTGTAATCTCATGCCCCAAGAAATTTACACAGGTTCTACACCACTGTGCCTTTTGAAAGTAAAGTTTTGCTCCGGCAGCCCTCAACTATGTCAGAACATAACAGATCTCCGCTATGTGTTCCTCCACAGTCGAGCTTTTGATGAGAACATCATTTACATAAGCCAGGTTATCCCTTTCACCCAGGTCGGGCATGGCCTTATGTAGAAAAATGTTGAATTCATTGCCGGAGTTGATGTATCCAAAGGGAGTCTGGGTCCATGTGTACTGCTGCCCCCCGAAGGTAAAGGCTAGCTTGTATTGGTCCTCCCTCCTGACAGGTACAGTCCAGTATCCATTGGTCAGGTCTATTGCAGTGAATACCTGTGACCCCTGGATCTATAGGGGAGAGGCCATCGGGAAGTATGGACCCATTTGTTGAGCTCCCTAAGGTTGGCGCAGAGTCTCCACTGGCCATTTGGCTTCAGAATCCCCAGCACCGGATTATTGAAGGTGCTGTGGACTGGACAGATTATCCCACGGGACTCAAGGTTCTTCAGTATTTCAGTAAGGGACTCCATTGATGCGAGAGGCAAGCGATACTGCTTCACAAACACCGGAGTCATGCTAGGGTCCGTGGGAATTGTTGTTGTGTGGATGTCGGTGTGACCACAGTCATATGAGTCCACCGCAAAGAGATCTTAAAAATCCAAGAAAACTTGTTTCAATTTTTGCTTCTGCTCCAAAGTCTCACAGGCATCAGCTATGTTGACTCTCTCTTCAACCATCTGCATGAAGCCTGGAAAGACTTCCGGTTCTGCTATCTCAGCAGCCTCCTCCAGCTCGGTGGAGAAGTCCCTGGTCAAAGTGCTGATTTGTACTGGTGGCTTCAGGTGGGGAAGGCAGTCCTCACGCACTTGGAAAATCACCTCATCCGTCCTGAAGTCCTGGTGTTGTGTTGTCATCACTATCACTGTCAAAACAGTCCTTGGGGATTGGTCGTAACAGTTCATTGCCTAAATCGATGGAAAAATGTTGGTCATCAACCACCATTCCAATAATGGTGCCTGCATCTAAAGTGATACTCTTTAAGTCGCTGTTATCCACCTCTATTGGAATGGTGTCATGTTCTAAATTGACTAGTGGTGTTGGAGTTGCACTGGCCTGGACATAGCGCAGGGCCTTGCCATGTTCCTGGATTTCAGGTCCTACCAGCGCTTATGCACAGTCTTGAAGGAGTGGGGTGCCACCCCCTGCGCATTGATGGCATCCGTTATCCTGTCCCGGATCTGATGACGTCCTTCCTTGCTGCGTTGCATCACAGGGTAGAACACAACATAATAATCCTCCAGGACCTTCTCCACCAGGATGTCAACTTCTATTGCATGGAAGTTGACAGCCCTCTGCCTCGCTCCACGGGGTTGCCACTCTGGTCAGAGGATGATGGTGCTGACATGGCAACCTCTGAGGGCAAAGTGGTCCTGGAGCTTGGCTGTGGAGCGGTGGTGGTGAATGGCACAGTGGGAGTTCAGTGAAGCAGCTGAGGTGGTCACAGGGCCAAAGACAGGAGTGTAAGTGTTTTCAACCCGGCACTCCACCTAAGTCAATGCCTAGCGTGTGATGCACATTTGGCACCCTCAATTATATATTTTTGTCTATAAGTTCTTTTATTTCTGAATGATGTACCCTTATATCACGCCCCACCCTTTGAATCCCCCCGGTCTCACTGAACCAGGAAGCAGGCTGTTTTGCAAAGTTAAAAGATTGATTTTATGAATTTGACAATATATATATATATATATATATATATATATCACACTATTAATATTTATACAATGATCACCATGCTACAATCAGCAATCTCTTTAATCAGAAGGAGTATGAATAGGAAGAATAATGCAGCATAGAATAAAACTTTGTGTGGGTTCAGCCAAATGCAATGTCACTCTTTTCCCCTGCACACTACTCAATTCCCACCCAATATGCAGTATAAAGAGATGGAAGGAGAGAACATAGGTTTCAGGAATAAACACTCAACAAATACAGTTTCAATCCCAATTCCCCCCAGCAAGCAGAGAGAAAGAGGAATGATTTCAAAGCAGGTCAAATGCTTTTGAATGTGGCTTGAATGAATTGTTAAAAACACTGAAAAATGGATGAACGGTAAGAAAATTAGGAAGGTTTTAGTAGAGGTTGATTTTTCTCAGAAAGAGTCCAGATTTTCAAATGAAAGATGCGCTTTTGAATATTACAAACAGGAATTTCTTTACACTAGGGAGGCTATGAAGATACAAGATACCCAACGGGACAGCCACCGGATCAGCGGCACCTCTGTCTGACTTTTGCCCGCCGAGACACTTGTCTTTCTTCAGTAACTATATTAGTGCAAAGATGATATTATCACTACCATTAACAAAGGACTATATGGATGAGGGAAAGATTCAGGAAAAACAAAAGAGTTTCTACAATGCAATTCTGGATATGATAGAATGGGTTGGATAGGATTACTTAAGGATAAGATACTGGCTATGGACAATTCTATGCTATAGATACTCACAACTATGGTTTGGAATAGGCCCGTCAAAGATCTGGTCAAAGGTTCTGGACTAGAATTCTGCTAGCCCACCGGACAGGATTCAGGGCACCCGGTTCTGCACTCAGCACGGCACTCTGGACACTGCACAGCCTCTGGACTGGATCTGACGGGTTGGTTCTGGGTTGCGGCTATCTGGTTACAGCTCTGCTCTACTGGTTTGGATCTCTGGATTCTAGCAAGAGTCCTTAGCGAGAAAGCAGAACAGCACAGCCCGGCTGTTCTATTTGGTTTGTTCCCCCTTGGAAGTCTGGGGTAAATCTGGTTTCAAGATTTTAAAGGCCAAGCTGAGAAGGGTTCAGCTTTGGAATTGGGTCTTCTGCTTTCAGGGTTCTGGAGTCTTGGATATGGGTTTCTCCTGCAGAGCGCTTCGCCAGTAATCAGTTGATGGATGAATCTGTGTGTCCCTAGATCCTAAGCTGTCCCATTTATGTATTTCCCAAAGGGGTGGGTAGGCTGAATTATACTAAGCACACCCTCTAGGAATCCTATTGGTTAAAGTCAGTCCTCTCTCCTAATTTGAGAAGGAACACATGGTTTCATGATGATGTAGTATTTTACAATCCAGGGTGTACGTCCCCTTTGTTTCTGTACAGTAAATCCATTGTTCGCGTAAATCATATTTACAATATAACCAAATTGCTAACAATACATATTTACATCACAGATTTAGTAGAGCAAGTATCCGTCTGAGTTCCATCTCGGTGAGAGCTTCGGTTCAAATTTGTCAATTTTTCGCGCTTTTGGTTGGGTACCCGATGTCAGATTTGTCCACATTTTTCTACATATATGCGCATGACATCTGGGCATAATCCTGTGAAGTTTCATATTTCTAGCATTATCACAATTGCTATAAAATTATAATTTCGGTAGTCCTGTCTCAGCACAGAGTTCAGAGTAGTTTCAAACTGTGAGCGGAATTTTCATGTTAACAACCTATAATTTACAGATTTTTACAAATTTTGCACAGTTCTCTGTGAATCATTTTCAAAAAGATATTTTCTTGTGATTTACAGATACACATATCTGTCTGGTCCCGCCCCCATGATTTGCTGTGGCAAGAGCAGTCCAGGGCTCTCTTCCTGCTGGCAGTTGTTTTTGTTGACACCTGAATTTGCATTGAGTCCAGGAAGCCTATTGTCTCTCCCCAGAAAAGCAGAGCAAAATCCCCTCCTCCTTTCATTAGCATCTAACTGAGAGTTCCTGGGCAGAGAGCAACTCTTTGAGGCAAACTGTGGAATGTGCTTTTGAAGTCCTGTGGCCGGCATGAGTTCACTTTAAACACTTTGTTTAAAATTGTCTTTTCTAAATAAACTTTACATTTTCAACAAATATACACACAGATCTCTTTTTCCAATCTTTTTAAAACATAGAGATTGAATAGTAGCAACCTATATTGCTTTTGATGGCAAGTCTCTTCTTTTCCACAATTGGATCTTAATGTACCAGTTTAAACTAACAGTATAAGTAAATGACAGCTTTGACACAGGCAAGCGGCCGTACTGCGCCCATATTCTGACATATTTTCCCAGGCAAGCACCTTTTTGAATGTGGATATTCTTGTGATGAAATGTACTTCTCCTGACATTGTGCTTATGGAGATTTCTTAAATAAGGTGATGGTTAACACCCCACAAGGATGTTGGATCTTTTCTGATGTTTGGGGAACCATTATTTTGCAATTTGAACGGCCAAGGAAAAACGTATTTTAAAGCACTTCTGGGTTTTCCTGGCAATGAAGCACTGCCTTTTCAGGTAGTTCCATTTCACTCTGTGGGCAGCCCAATGACAGGTTTTGGCATTGTGGTCTTCTGTTCCACCACTGACATAGGCAAGGTAGATTGGCTGCCTATTTTTCCGGTTTCCCTGTGCACTTCTCAGAGATTTTTTAGGGCACATAGGGCTTTTTGGCAGCCATTCTGTTGTTTCTGATGAAAACAGCACACAGTTATGTTGCAGGACAGAGCCTAGTGGGCCAGAACATCCCACAAGCCCCCCCTCGCGATTTGGCATTGATCGCCCATCAATGGGAAGACACGAGACTGGGATGATCAGTCTCTTTTCTTTTGGTTCAAATGGCAAAATTCATCATCTTTTCTTTTAGTTCCAATGGCAAACTTCTTCAGCTTCTCCCATCAGGGGTGGATCGACCAGTTCTCCTCGCCCAGTCCTGATGTGAGTATGGAGCGATACCCCGGGCCCTTTGGATCTTTTCTTCCGGTCCCTGGGTGGTCCTCCTTGGTTTTAGTCTCCATGGTTTCCAATTCTAGGATGACATAGCAAAAACATATTTGTAGACATTTCCCCACCACTATTGATGTAGTGGGGCGGACACATACATTTTGACAAATCAGGACGTATTTTTCTATTTGTAATTTATTGACTATATAGATGGAATATTTTATAGTTGGAATTCTAGGGAGCTGGAGTGACCCCCTCTGGGGTTCCATAAGGCTCCTCCAGTTGCTGCAGAGTGTGCCTAGGATGGCAACACTTCAGTTGGTTAATATGGACCCACTTATCTTCCCCCTCTGCCAAACTGATTTTGGGGATGCGGATTTTGGAGGCAACTGGTGAGATTTTGTCTAGAATTTCAAAAGGACCCCTCCGGCTAAGCAAAGATTTGCATTGTTTGGCCTGGTTCCTACATGGTATTCTTTTCTAGTAGTCTTTCAGTCATAGTGGGTCTTCATGCTGTCGGCAGATCTTTCTAGATTTCGCTTAGCATAGGCAAAAGCATGTTGAAGGTGTTTTCTTAGATTTTCAACATACTCATGAGTTGTGGAGGCATTGATCAATGTCTGCTCTTGGGTTCTGTAGAGCAGATGCTGGGGAAGCACCATCCTCCGTCCAGTCATCAGCTCAAACGTTGACATTTTAGGTGCAGATGAAGGGGTAGATCTGATGGCCATTAGGGCAAGAGGTAATCGAATATCCCAACTTCAGCCAGAATCTGCCACAAACCTTTTTAATATGCTCACAATTAGTCTTGTTGTATCTCTCTACTACACGACTAGAGGCTAATCGGTAGGCAATGTGTAATTTCCTTTTGACCCCTAGTATCTCCCACATCTTTTTCATTACTTCGCTAGTAAAGTGGCAACCTCGGTCTGACTCGATCCTTTGGGGTAGTCCAAAACGCGAGAAGACGTGGTTGATCATCAGGGCAGCTGCTGCTTTTGCCTTGCAATTTGGGGCCGGGAGACATTCTACCCACTTAGTAAACAAGCATGGCATGGTCAACATGTACTTATTTCCCCTAGAGGAACGAATCACGGGCCCAATATAATCGACTTGTAAATCTGACCAAGGCAGTGTCATCCCCCTCTTTTGAAGAGGCGCACGGTGTGTGAGGGATGTTGGCTGAAATTGTGCACACACAAGACACCCCTTCAAATATTGGTCGAGGTCCTGCCCCATTTGTGGCCAGTATGCAACCTCTCTTAAGATTTCAAGTGTTGTATGAAACCCCCTATGACCGGCTGTGGCCGCATCATGGGCGTGACTTAACATCAGGCTTCGGAATGAGGTTGGGACCACCCACTGATCATGGCCAGCTAGGGATCTCCTTACCAACAAACAGTCTTGGATTCTGAACATTTTTGGACATTTCATCAACACTCTGAGGTCCTCTTTCCCTATGTAATCGGTATCCATCAGGGGAAAGTTCTCAGGGTCCTCAATGTGTTGATAAAACTTACCAATTATTGGATCTCCTTTTTGAGTCATAATCAAATCAGCATCTGGGATCTCCTTACTCCATTGTGCAGTTGAGAGTTCATTGTGAGCATTTGTCTGGGACCTAGTGATAGCAGTGACCTGGATTTCCCCCAACAGGGACTCGATCTCAATTAGATCCCCTTGGATGGCTCTGGTTTTGGCCAGCTGATCAGCTAGGTCATTTCCAGTTTTGTTTGGTCCCTCTACTTTAGAATGACCCTTGATCTATTTCCAGTAGATGGTCATCCCAATCGAGGTGACCAGATCATCAATGTTTTGAATTAATTTTCCATGTTTCAATGGTTTATTATTAGCACATAGCATACCTCTGGTTTTCCAGTTAATCAGGTGCTCCACGAACCCGTTCCGTACATAATCTGAATCAGTGATTATGACCAGTTCGTGGAGTTGATGTTGGACAGCAGTGAGGATGGCTTGATGCACAGCCATCAACTCTGCCACTTGACTTCTTCGGGGACCAATCTTGTACCCAGCGGAGGGTTCTGGGGTCTCATTCGCCCATGCATTACCTATGCCGGCCACAAGTTCTTTTTCCCCGTTGTTGTCAACATGGTAAGAGCACCCATCCACATAGACAGTGGGCATACCCTCACACTTGTCTTCTTCAAAGACTTTGTGTGGGGAATTGAGGTATGCCTCCATGTTGTCCTTGATTTTCAGACTTTCATCCTTGAGACAGTTTTCTCTGGCACAATCATGCAAGTCAGCCAGACCTTGCGCGAGGGGACTCTTCTTGTTTTGGCCATATCTGACCTCCACAGGAAAGCCTTGCATTGACAGAATCCAGGAAGTAATTCAGGAATTACTCACATTTCTGGCCCGGATTCTGTCACTTTGGAGATATTTCAGAGGCTGGTGTGGAGTCTCCACTATGATGTGTTCCCCCTGGATAAACGGGTGGTAATTCTTCAATGCCCACACTGTTGCCAGGAGTGCCTTCTCACAATCGTTGAATTGTTCCTCCACAGAGGATAAAGTTTTACTTGCATAGGAGATTACTTTATTGACCTTGTCATGCTTTTGGTATAATACTGCAGTCAAGAATGTATTTGAGAACCCTGTCTCCAAGAAGAACTCCTTGTTTTTGACAGGGTAAGCTAGGCAAGGCACTTGTGAGAGGCTTCTTTTGAGTGGTCTTACTGCCTCGGCTTGTTCTAGACCCCACTCCCACTTGACTCCCCTTCAAAAGATGGATCAGGGGTCTTGTGATTTCTGCGTAGTCCTCAATGAACTTTCTGCTGTAATTAGTCAGTCCAAGGAGGCTCCTAAGTTCCTGCAGAGTTGTGGTGTCTTTCAATTTCTGGAGTGCTTTCACTTTCTTTTCCTGGGGACAGAGACCCTGAGGTGTAATCTCATGCCCCAAGAAATTTACACAGGTTCTACACCACTGTGCCCTTTGAAAGGAAAGTTTTGCTCCGGCAGCCCTCAACTATGTCAGAACATAACAGATCTCCGCTATGTGTTCCTCCACAGTCGAGCTTTTGATGAGAACATCATTTATATAAGCCAGGTTATCCCTTTCACCCAGGTCGGGCATGGCCTTATGTAGAAAAATGTTGAATTCATTGCCGGAGTTGATGTATCCAAAAGGAGTCCGGGTCCATGTGTACTGCTGCCCCCCGAAGGTAAAGGCTAGCTTGTATTGGTCCTCCCTCCTGACAGGTACAGTCCAGTATCCATTGGTCAGGTCTATTGCAGTGAATACCTGTGACCCCTGGATCTGTAGGGGAGAGGCCATCGGGAAGTATGGACCCATTTGTTGAGCTCCCTAAGGTTGGCGCAGAGTCTCCACTGGCCATTTGGCTTCAGAATCCCCAGCACCGGATTATTGAAGGTGCTGTGGACTGGACAGATTATCCCACGGGACTCAAGGTTCTTCAGTATTTCAGTAAGGGACTCCATTGATGCGAGAGGCAAGCGATACTGCTTCACAAACACCGGAGTCATGCCAGGGTCCGTGGGAATTGTTGTTGTTTGGATGTCGGTGTGACCACAGTCATATGAGTCCACCGCAAAGAGATCTTAAAAATCCAAGAAAACTTGTTTCAATTTTTGCTTCTGCTCCAAAGTCTCACAGGCATCAGCTATGTTGACTCTCTCTTCAACCATCTGCATGAAGCCTGGAAAGACTTCCGGTTTTGCTATCTCAGCAGCCTCCTCCAGCTCGGTGGAGAAGTCCCTGGTCAAAGTGCTGATTTGTACTGGTGGCTTCAGGTGGGGAAGGCAGTCCTCACGGACTTGGAAAATCACCTCATCCCTCCTGAAGTCCTGGTGTTGTGTTGTCATCACTATCACTGTCAAAACAGTCCTTGGGGATTGGTCCTAACAGTTCATTGCCTAAATCGATGGAAAAATGTTGGTCATCAACCACCATTCCAATAATGGTGCCTGCATCTAAAGTGATACTCTTTAAGTCGCTGTTATCCACCTCTATTGGAATGGTGTCATGTTCTAAATTGACTAGTGGTGTTGGGTTCACCCCCAACCCTTGCTGTTGGAAATAAGCATTTAGATGAATATAGGCATCAGGGTTTTTCAATTTCTGTCCTCTTTTAACTTTCACTTACAGGGAGAATTGTCGGGTCCTTTCTGGGATGGTGACTTCCTCTCCAATCTGAATTTCAACTGCATAAGGCAGCAGTTGAGCTGACCTAAATGCTTTCTCTGGGTCATCAAAGCGCATTGGGATTATCCGCTAATCGGGACCAAGCTTTGAAGTTCATTGGGTGCAAACTAATGGCAAAGCGATTGAGAATGTCACTGTCTAAGTAAAAGGTGGCAGTGACGTCTCGCACGACCCAACAATTATGGACAATGCTCTTGTTGCCTATGGAGATTTTGAGCATACAACTGCCTGGCAGGAGATGTTTGGAATTGGGTGTTCCAGATCCATTTCCCATTTGTCTATCAGATTAAATGTGGGAATGGCTGGATCTTTTGAGAGTTTGCGGAACATGGCTTCGCTGATGAAGCTCTTACTGTTGTTCACACAGACTCGGGCGAGAACAGAGTCCTTCCCTTCATTTAAATGAATTGGGATGAACAACTGCTCTCCAATTTGCTGAATATCAGCCAGGCTCTGAGCTGATTTCTCATCTTTCTCGACTAGAGGAGTGGGAATGTCTGATTGTGGATTGGTAAAGAATTTCAGAGTGTTTCCTTACAATGTGGAATGCCACCCTATACTGGAAGGAAGGTTGATTTTCAGAAATAGAGAGGACCCCCCATCACGAGTTTGTTGTCCTACTGCTATTACTGTCATGTCTGGGATTTGGTTGTTCTGGAAGTGAAATTCTACTTGATCAGATTTTTGTTCAACCATGTGGCAGGTGCCGTTTAAACTAACATGGTTGACACTCTGTTTTAATTTTATCGGTCGGTTAGTCTGGGTTACAGGAGCATAGGCAATGGCTGGACAGCGGGCCCTCCAAACACTCGGCAGGTGGGCGGCAGGCACACATGCTGAACAGGCAGCAGCAGATGGCTAAGTTGGAGGCAGCACAGGGCAATAGGGGGCAGGTAAAATGGCATGGAGGTAGGAGTGTGTGTCTTCTATGTCTCCCAAAATTGGAAAAGCATAGATGTGTGAAATCCGAGGAAAGGCCCTCAGCGCGTAATTTACATGACACGCGCTGCACGCCGGCATTGAGCATGCCATAGTCAGGGATACATTAGTACATATAGAAGCAACTTCTAATGTGCGTGCAAATGGGAGGTTCTTTGTATTTTGGGGTACCACGCAATCTGTTCACTTCAGGGACTGTACAAACTTCTTATTTTGGTGGGGGATTTGCCTCTGCGCATGCGTGCATCTACTTTAAACTCTGGGTGCCCCTGTGTATTGTGTACCATTATTTGTACCTTTCTGGTAGCTTTCCAGGGTTTGCGTACACATTTTTTGTGTAGCTGGGTGCCTCTGCGTATCGTGTACCGTTTTTCAGAAGCTATCCTTGTATCATGTACGCATTTCTTTTTATTTTGGGATGCCATTGCGTTACGCATACCGTATTTTCACACCTGGGGTACAATTGAGCGTTGCTGGACCACAGAACTATGTCTTCCATCACGTAGACTGCCCCCTCCCTCACATTGCCCAGGACAATATATTGGTGTGCCTTCCATTTTTCTGTTACACCTGGAACATGAGTGGAAAGGACCCAAGAAGGAAAGGGTGCAGACGTGGCTGGGGTCAAGGATGTGCTGCAGAAACAGCTGCCTTCATGCCCTGAATGAGTGTGCATATGTCTAGACCAGCGTTCCCTGTAAGGTGCGCGCCTGTGCGACCGCGCACCTTTGATTGGGAAGCTGCGCATATTGTTTATTTTACCGCGCACGACTTCCAATCACCATTGTTTTTTTTTTTATTAACAAACATTTTTTTTCTCTTGTTGACGGGCTGCATGGCTCAGCCACTCACAACAAGTTGTTGCAGTCACATATCACATGCCTTTAATTTGATTGGCTGTAGCAGCGCCTGGATGCATGTGCTGCACTGCTACAGCCAATCAAACACCTTTGCAGCCAGTGTGTACACGTTGCTCCCGCCCACTCACTTCGACATCGAAGACCTTGTGAGTGAGGCGTGGCAGCAGGCAACCAAGCACCTTGGTTAGAACTTGGAGGCGCTCAGTGCAGTGACTCCAGCATTTGGACCCGTGAGCCTCAGGTCATAAGCATTCTAATACATGCCTGCCAAATATGAATCAAAAGGAAGAGCAAGGTCATGGGAGGCTGTTAGTGTATAGGACATTTGCCCATTCCAGTATTGTACAGGAGCCGTGTGCGTGTTTGGTGGGCGCAAAGGAAAGGAGCCAGAGGCCCAACGTGCTAGTGGGGAAGGGCGAGAGCCGTGTCACCGTAGGCAAGCATGGTGGATTGAACTGGAAGGGGTATGGTCGTGCTAGTGGGCCGCCAGTTACCAATCACCATATGTGCTGTCAAATAACATAATTTAAATTGAAGGAGCATTGTAGGTGAGCCAAGCGCTGTAAGTCTGTGGGTAGTGATATGGGACAGGGCAGTCAATCAGGCTAGGGGTGGAGACTAGCAGATGAGTTTAGGAGCTTTTGGGAGTGCTATGTGAATTGGGGGAATGCGGGGGGAGGGGGGGTGGAGGGGATGGCCTGCAGGGCAGTGGCCAGGTCACGGGAAGATCACAGGGCCGTCGCGGCTGCAGGCAAAAGTTACACCTACGTCTGAGACAATGGATTCGGGACTAAGATGGAGAGAAGGCAGCAATGCAACTGGTATGAACTCCGGGAACTTGGGAGGGAGGGGATGTCAGGTAGCCAATGGGTTGCAAATGTACATCCATTGCATTTCTTTGCCCGCAGCGATGTGGAACTATAATGCGATTACGGTCCAAGGCACCCGTAAATCGGAAGCAGTGGGCAGATTAACTTGCTTGTATGTTGTATTTCTTTGATCGTTATGTGGTATCATTGCAAAGCATGAAGTGGTATCCGCGCCACATTTTTCGTGCTTCTATGCGCTGTGAAAGGTTGCTTACATACATGTACATACATGTATTTCTAGAACTGCATTTGTAGAAATGTATATGAAGGGATTGCCCCCTCTTGTCCCCAGCCGCTTGCTGACCCCTGTTATTATTGGGAGGGCAATTTTAACATACGCTCCCTGCGCCACGTTAACCTCAAGAGCGTGTTCCCTGGGCCAAACACACAAAGTTGTGAAAGCAAGCTAGACAAAATCATTTCTGATTCAAGTTAACATCTTTGTTTTGGTTTGGGAATGGGGGAAGCTTAGCTCGCTAATGGGGCCCTATACAGCCGGGGCATTCCATAGGGTGACAATGCTGGCGATGGTGGCGTGGAATGATTGGGGAATTTCGACTGCTTTTTAAAACGCAACCAATTCTAGCAATGCCAAATTGATGGGGATGGTGTAAAGGTTTAGATAATAGCGATTAACATTCTGGGTATCGAATAAGGAGATGGAATGTAGAACTGCATAAATGTGTTTCGTGATTGTTGTTGCACATTTATTGTCAAAACGTATGGTTTATGTGCAAAGATCGGGAAGGGAACTTTCAAGCCTGTCTTTTCCCAGGTCACAACTAGGAAGACACGCACAGAGCATCTATAGCTTGTCAGGTCGGTAGGTGCTCTAGCAGCAAACACGTTTCTCCTATCAGTGGCAGCGCTTACATTGAGCATGATGGATGCTGTAGTTCCCATGCAAGGGAATGGCGCGCTGATTGTTGCTAGTTTAAATATCTGCATCGAGTTGTGGCGCGCTGTTGCCATTAGGCGGAAAAGAACACTGGGATGCCTTAGGGTTAGACGCTGGCTCTTTACATAAGAAGGCATAATTTAAGAACATAAGGACCACCGATTTCACAAAGACACATGCAACCCGACACATACAACATTTCAGGCCCTAACTACTCATTCTTGTGAACATAGTACGGTGTCAGTCAGCTTGCCTATGAATATCTGCAGAATAATAACATAGCTTGTTAGAGTGAAAGTTATCAGTACAGGCAGGTTAGATACAACCTAAATTATCTTGGCCCACCCTCTACCTAAAACAAAATAGACGGGGGGAGGAAGAAATAAATGTTTGACATGTTTGATGGCAACATGGGGTGTGGGGCCTTTGGAGAAAGGGAGGTTCCACCAGGTCATGAGGAGATAACCTTGCAAGCACTTGCTCACTGGTGGGCAGCCTGGCTGGCGCCGCTGAGTCACCGACCGCCACCGGCCTGACGGCATCACTCAGTTGCGCACATGACTGAAAAACAGCCCGCACACAACTATTCTTTGGCGCACACGGCCCAAAAAAATTAGAGGGAACATTGGTCTAGACTGTGCACATCTCTGCTGCCCCAATGGCAATGACTCCTGAGTCAAATCATTGTGACGCCTGATCCCTGTTACTTGGTGGAGGCATCCCTGCAGGCATGCTGCACAGTACTCGTTACACCCTCTTCATCAGATGCAACTGTGGAAAAGGAGACACAGAACAGAAACATCAGTATACTGCACCAAATTGGGAGTGGCATCACCAACATTCACATGAACATGACTTGTCAAGGAACCAACCATCAATCTCCAAGCCCACACACATGGACATGCAATCCACATACATGCAGACAGCTGCCTGGCCATCACTCCACAGTCCACACAATCACATCAAGCTACTTGCCACTGTCACAACCAATCAATTGCATCTGCTATACACACACGCATCATTTGCACATGCATATGTGAGCATTCCATAGCAACATGCACATACACATGTCATGCACACACATCAATTGAGAGGCACAAAGCAGTGCAATGACCAATCACATCAGAGAACCGTGAACTGCAATGCCTCTACGTGACTAAGCCAGACATCCAAATGTACATGTTGCATCCAGGCGTGGGTGATGCCTAGCCACACATTCCCATTTTTGGCACATATAAATGAGCATCATTCTGTTGCATTGAAGTTGACAGCCCTCTGCCTCGCTCCACAGGGTTGCCACTCTGGTCAGAGGATGATGGTGCTGACATGGCAACCTCTGAAGGCAAAGTGGTCCTGGAGCTTGGCTGTGGAGCGGTGGTGGTTGAATGGCACAGTGGGAGTTCAGTGAAGCAGCTGAGGTGGTCACAGGGCCAAAGAAAGGAGTGTAAATGATTACAACCCGGCACTCCACCTAAGTCAATGCCTAGCGTGTGATGCACATTTGGCACCCTTAATTATATATGTTTGTCTATAAGTTCTTTTATTTCTGAATGATGTACCCTTATATCACGCCCCTCTCTTTGAATCCCCCCGGTCTCACTGAACCAGGAAGCAGGCTGTTTTGCAAAGTTAAAAGATTTTTTTTATGAATTTGAACAATGTATATATATCACACTATTAATATTTATACAATGATCACCATTGGGGTGATGTTACAATCAACAATCTCTTTAATCAGAAGGAGTATGAATAGGAAGAATAATGCAGCATAGAATAAAACTTTGTGTGGGTTCAGCCAAATGCAATGTCACTCTTTCCCCCTGCACACTACTCAATTCCCCCCAATATGCAGTATAACGAGTTGGAAGGAGAGAACACAGGTTTCAGGAATAAACACTCAACAAATACAGTTTCAATCCCAATTCCCCCCAGCAAGCAGAGAGAAAAAGGAATGATTTCAAAACAGGTCAAATGCTTTTAAATGTGGCTTGAATGAATGGTTAAAAACACTGAAAAATTGATTTAATTTACTAAATTGGATTCAAAACTAGTGGGAGCCGCTTTGTATAGTTTCAGGTAAACACTAACAATGAGGATTGAATAACTAGCAGATTGAAAACTGAATTCTGAGGTCAGATGCAAAGAATAGCCGGTTTACACGTGATGAAATTGTGCCAAATGAACAATTCGCGGCCAACTTTTTCGGGCGCGAGAAACACAATTGCGGGAAAACTAGAAGGAATGCGGGTTTGGGTTCATTGGAAAGCTGAGGATGTTAGCTTCAAGATGACACTTAAATGTTTGTTTCTAGCATGTACGGTACAGAAGTTATGAAGGTTTTAGTAGAGGTCGATTTTTCTCAGAAAGAGACAAGATTTTCAAATGAAAGATGCGCTTTTGAATATTACAAACAGGAATTTCTTTACACTAGGGAGGCTATGAAGATACAAGATACCCAACGGGAAACCACCAGATCAGCGGCGCCTCTGTCTGACTTTTGTCCGCCGAGACACTTGTCTTTCTTCAGTAACTATATTAGCGCAAAGATGATATTATCACTACCATTAACAAAGGACTATATGGATGAGGGAAAGATTCAGGAAAAACAAAAGAGTTTCTACAATGCAATTCTGGATATGATAGAATGGGTTGGATAGGATTACTTAAGGATAAGATACTGGCTATGGACAATTCTATGCTATAGATACTCACAACTATGGTTTGGAATAGGCCCGTCAAAGATGTGGTCAAAGGTTCTGGACTGGAATTCTGCTAGTCCACCGGACAGGATTTAGGGTGCCCGATTCTGCACTCAGCACGGCACTCTGGACACTGCACGGCCTCTGGACTGGATCTGACGGGTTGGTTCTGGGTTGCGGCTATCTGGTTACAGCTCTGCTCTACTGGTTTGGATCTCTGGATTCTAGAAAGAATTCTTTGCGAGAAAGCAGAACAGCACAGCCCCGCTGTTCTATTTGGTTTGTTCCCTCTTGGAAGTCTGGGGTAAATCAGGTTTCAAGATTTTAAAGGCCAAGCTGAGAAGGGTTCAGCTTTGGAGTTGGGTCTTCTGCTTTCAGGGTTCTGGAGTCTTGGATATGGGTTCTTCCTGCAGAGCGCTTCGCCAGTAATCAGTTGATGGATGAATCTGTGTGTTGCTAGGTCCTAAGCTGTCCCATGTATGTATTCCCCAAAGGGGTGGGCAGGCTGAATTATACTAAGCACACCCTCTAGGAATCCTATTGGTTAAAGTCAGTCCTCTCTCCTGATTGGAGAAGGAACACACGGTTTCATGATGATGCAGTATTTTACAATCCAGGGATTACCTCCCCTTTGTTTCTGTACAGTAAATCACATACATCATATATACAATATAACCAAATTGCTAACAATACATATTTACATCACAGATTTAGTAGAGCAAGTATCCGTCCGAGTTCCATCTCAGTGAGAGCTTTGGTTCAAATTTGACAGTTTTTTGCGCTTTTGGTTGGGTACCCGATGACAGATTTGTCCACATTCTTCTACTTATATGTGCATGACATCTGGGCATAATCCTGTGAAGATTCATATTTCTAGCATTATCACAATTGCTATAAAATTACAATTTCGGTAGTCCTGTCTCTGAACATAGCACAGAGTTCAGAGTAGTTTCAAACTGTGAGCGGAATTTTCATGTTAACAACCTATAATTTACAGATTTTTACAAATTTTGCACAGTTCTCTGTGAATCTTTTTCAAAAAGATATTTTCTTGTGATTTACAGATACACATATCTGTCGGTCCCGCCCCCATGGTTTGCTGGGCCAAGAACAGTCCAGGGCTCTCTTCCTGCTGGCAGTTGTTTCTGTTGACACCTGAATTTGCATTCCCTTTGAGTCCAGGAAGCCTATTGTCTCTCCCCAGAGAAGCAGAGCAAAATCCCCTCCTCCTTTCATTAACATCTATTTGAGAGTTCCTGGGCAGAGAGCAAAAGGGAAGGCACCTTTGTTTGGGGCAAACTGTGGAATGTGCTTTTGAAGTCCTGTGGCCGGCATCAGTTTACTTTAAAACACTTTGTTTAAAATTGTCTTTTCTAAATAAACTTTACATTTTCAACAAATATACACACAGATCTCTTTTTCCAATCTTTTTAAAACATAGAGATTGAATAGTAGCAACCTATATTGCTTTTGATGGCAAGTCTCTTCTTTTCCACAATTTGATCTTAATGTACCAGTTTAAACTAACAGTATAAGTAAATGACAGCTTTGACACAGGCTAGCGGCCGTACTGCCCCATATTCTGACATATTTTCCCAGGCAAGCACCTTTTTGAATGTGGATATTCTTGTGATGAAATGTACATCTCCTGACATTGTGCTTATGGGGATTCCTTAAATAAGGTGATGTTAAAACCCCACAAGGATGTTGGATCTTTTCTGATGTTTGGGGAACCATTATTTTGCAATTTCAACAGCCAAGGAAAAACGGATTTTAAAGCACTTCTGGGTTTTCCTGGCAATGAAGCACTGCCTTTTCAGGTAGTTCTATTTCACTCTGTGGGCAGCCCAATGACAGGTTTTGGCATTGTGGTTTCCTGTTCTACCACTGACACAGGCAAGGTAGATCGGCGGCCTATTTTTCTGTTTTCCCTGCGCACTTCTCAGAGATGTTTTAGCGCACATAGGGCTTTTTGACGGCCATTCTGTTGTTTCTGATGAAAGCAGCACACAGTGATGTTGCAAGGCAGAGCCTAGTGGGTCAGAACATCCCACAGGAGCACAGGCAATGGCTGGACAGCAGGCCCTCCAAACACTCGGCAGGTGGGCAGCAGGCACACTCGCTGAACAGGCAACAGCAGATGGCTAAATTATAGGTAGCACAGGGCAGTAGGGGGCAGGTAAAATGGCATGGAGGCAGGAGTGTGGGTCTGCCATGTCTCCCAAAATTAGAAAAGCATGGAGACGTGAAATCTGAGGAAAGGCCCTCAGCGCGTAACTTACATGACACGCGCTGCGCGCCGGCATTGAGCATGCCATAGTCAGGGATACATTAGTACATATAGAAGCAACTTTGAAAGTGCGTGCGAAGGGGAGGTTCTTTGTATTTTGGGGTACCACGCAATCTGTTCACTTCAGGGACTGTACACACTTCTTATTTTGGTGGGGGATTTGCCTCTGCGCCTGCGTGCTTCTACTTTAAACTCTGGGTGCCCCTGTGTATCGCGTACCATTATTCGTACCTTTCTGGTAGCTTTTCAGGGTTTGCGTACACATTTTTTGTGTAGCTGGGTGCCTCTGCATTTCATGTACCGCTTTTTTCTTTTTTCAGAAGCTATCCTGGTATTGTGTACGCATTTTTTTTATTTTGGGATGCCATTGCATTACGCATACCGTATTTTCACACCTGGGGTACAATTGAGTGTTTCTGGACCACAGAACTATGTCTTTCATCACATAGACTGACCCCTCACTCACATTGCCCAGCACAATAGACTGGTGTGCCTTCCATTTTTCCGTTACACCTGGAACATGAGTGGAAAGGACCCAAGAGGGAAAGGGTGCAGACGTGGCTGGGGTCAGGAATGTGCTGCAGAAGCAGCTGCTCAAGCCCCAAGGGTTTAGGGATGTTCTGCGGAAGCAGGATCCCAAGGAAAGACAGATGGATTCCAGTCTCTCCTTGGGATCCATCCCCTTGTATAAACGCAAGGTATCTGAACCTATTTTATTGAAAGACCCCTGATTTGAAACTGCAGGCCAATTTGCAGTACTTCATAATTTTTTCTTCTTTTTGAAGGCATTTGAGCCATATGAAAGTGGGCATTCCTCCACAGGACCCACTGTAAGAGACATTTGTCTCATGCACCGATACAAAGAATTTTCTTTCATGAAGCATTCCTGCGAATTTCTTTTAGGGATTAACCCACAGTAACATCTTGGCCTTGAAAATGACCTGATGGTTGAAACACATGTTGGCTGTACTTGAAGTAAAAATCACCATTCACATTCTGGACTTTTTCCTTTTGGATTTGATATAAGAGAGGAACTCTACTCAAAGAATATTGGATACTCTGACTGATTAATCAGTTTTGCGCAATCTAACTTCACAACATAACTATCTTATACATTTCTTTTGAGGCACTGAGGGGAACCTCAAGTGTAGTTTCTGCTGCATAAAGACATGATTTGAGAAAGTTGGGCGCACCATACACAGTTACACCCTTGTTTCAATTACCCACGCTCAGATAGCTAGTTAGCCATATTGTATGGATGCTGTATTTCTTATGGTGACATGCCCTGCATTTTGTTGCATGAGAGCAATGAGATACACATGTTTACTGTAGACACGTTGCACATGATTCCACATGTCTTGTTCTGTCATGTGCAGGTGAGGAGGCACCAGGTGCAGAGGAGGAGGAAGAGGATGAAGAAGAGTCTGTGGTGCTTCAGACCACCAGTGGAGGATGTGGCGTGGCAGGCCGTGAAAACCCACTGGTGCTACAGACCATCTTGATCCATGCTACAGACACTTCTGACTCTTTGGATTCAACTGGCTCTGATGCTGAACCGGATGTGTAGTCCTCAATGCTGGCCGAGGTGAGTGCACCAATGGGTGGAGCAGTTGGGTCCCGTAAGTCTGCAGGGTTTCAGGTACCTTCACAAGGCCAGTCAGTGGTGGCACAGCCATCTGTGGTGGTTACAATGGCAGGGCCATGCTCCCTTGTATTGGTTTCTGGTCCTGGGACAGATGACCAAGGGAGTGTTGCAGTCCTACAGCCAGAGACAGGGGCATCACAGCAAGGGCCATGCTACCTTGGGTCAGGCAGCCGTGGGCCCCACACACGTGTGGTACGTGTGCAGGCTGGGCAGACAGTGTGGGAGCAGCAGATGTTGCGTTCCGCACAGTGACAGTGTGCTGCCTATGAGAGTTTGTCTGAGGGCATGGATAGGGTGGCCACTTCCATGATCCCTCCAGCAAAATAGGTGGAGCAACAGCTGCAGGTCCTGCGGTGCACATGCCACTCCCACAGGCTGCGCATGGAGGCCAACATCAGGGGCCGACGGGCAGATCTGCAGTGTCTGCAGGCATCCCTGCTTACAGATGGTCAGGCCCACGTGGAAGCCCTGAGGCATGAGATGTTGGCCCACAGAGCTGCAATTCATGAGGAAGAGGCAGCCAGCAGAAGACTGTTCTATCATTGAGGCAGAAAATCACTGAGGAACTGTGCAACCTGTGAGGTTGTGCTTAGTGACCTCCAAGCCCTGTGTCTTCTGGTGCATTCATCAGTGTCACGCATTGCGGATGCCACTGAGGACCAGGCCAGGGCACTGCATGGTAAACCTCCAGCACTACTTCCACCTTCTGAATCAATGCAGAATGCAGATGCTAGCAGAGACATGCCTCCTGGTCCACCTCAGCCATGATGTCCATGAGCCCACAGAGGGGATTTTCTTTTTTTGGAGATGTTTTGAACATGTGGATGATGACATGCACCCTGCCCCTCCCCCTTCCTGGATGGATCCCCCTCCCCGGCCCATGATGGACATTTTAGATTTATTTGTAGATTTTGTGATACTTTTGTTGACCCCAGTCCACGATGTTGGCATTTGATATTTGAGTTGCCCTCTCAAGGCCATGACGTCTGCAGTGATGGACATGCATGCAGGCATGCATAGTAAGTTCAACTTGCCTGTTTGCATGGTGGTGCACAGGATGGCATGTGCAGGTAACAATGGGTTCAGTGTATCCTTGAACATGTGTACTGTGTGGATGGTGCTTCACTATGCCTGTTGTAATGTCTTCGCACATGATGTTTTAGTAATCTGTGATCTGGTGGTGACTGCTGTCCCGGGAGGGACACCCTGCACCCTTTGACGTCCGTGCTCCCCATGCCCTCCACCAGGCACTGCACCTCCTGTCACTAATTTGGAGACACAGTTCCTGATGAAGGTGATGCAGGATTCACACCATGCATGAGCACTGTCTTGCATGTTGAGATTGCGTCATTGTTCCCCATGTTTCCTGCTTGTGTACCTTTACTTACATGTGCTTTGCATGCTAACATGCCAGGATGGTTTTTATAGTGGTACTTATTTCACTGTGTTACCTCCCTTGGTAGGCTCATCTATGCCTGCACCTACTGTGGTGTAGAGCATGTCATTGGCCAACTCTAATACAGGCAGTGCACTCCTTGATGTATGTTTCACTTGGCCTTCTCTCTCAATGTCACTCTATCTCTCTCTCTCTGTTGTGGTATGTGGCACTTATGGGCAGATCACAATCTATGTACTCTCACCCTCTTGCACCTTGTGGTGCTTCTGCAGTGGGTACTCTCTGCATATTTTCAGGATCATTCATGTTTTGTCATGGATGTGCATGTTCTTTCTGTTGTTACTATGCATGTCATTGCATCTAGGGTATGTGTCTCCTGATGGGTTGCATCATACGCAAGGCAGGTGGGTACCATGTGCAGGTAAGTGGAGGGCATTTGCAGACACTTGTGTGGTGTTTGGCTGGGAGTCTTACTGTGTGTGATCACTTTGGATTGACTTGTCTTGTGGGGCAGCAGTACTACTGTGGTTCTGGTGAGAGGTCTGGGCATGGTGTTGTTTCTATGGATTGATGGGGCCACTGGTTTCATATTCACAATTATGGCAGTTCCAAATGTGTGGGCCTTTCTTGGTGGTTGGCAGTGTGGGGCAGGGCCGGCCGTTTGATGCCTCTGACAGGTGTTGATGGTTGTGCTGGTGTATGTCTCATTGCACTTTGACCATGTGTACTGAGTGACACTTCACATCCCTTGCAATGTTTGTGGGGTAATGGTTTGACAGCACATTCGGCCTCTCTACTTAGGGTTCCCCAATTATGGTGTGAAGCACCAGTTACGAGCCACAACCATGGAACCAATGATGCACTTTTTTTGGGATGCTCTGCTGTACCAGCACATTACGTTTTGTGGTGTTGGTATTTTTACATGCATGTCCCATACATGCTGCACCATGGTGTTTGCAGCTTCAATTTGCCTGCAGCTGGGTGCATGGTACTGCTGCATTGAATCGAATGCACAATTGTACCAATTGTATGCTGTCATGAAGTCTGCATTGACTTTGCACTTTTACTTTGCATCCTACGTTTAGCATGCATTTATCCTTGGTTGCAGTATCACATTGCTTTGTCTTGTCTGCTTATGTTTTCCATGGCAGTTGCCTCGTTGGCCAGCTGTCCAGTCTGACATCAGCCTCTGTGAATTGCTATGTCAAGCATGATCCTGCCTGGAGTGCAAGACGTGAGTATTTGTGTACCTGCATTCTTATGTTTTGCATCATAGGATGCCATGAGTGTGTTCAGTGCATTGTCCCAATTCTACACACGTGATGGCATGCCTCATCATGGTAGTCTTCCAGGGGTGTCCCTGCTTTTTTGGGGGCTCTATTATCTGCTTTTGTGATGTGTTCTCATTTGCATGCAGCATGTTGACTGAAGCATGCATTGTGCAAGTGCCATCGTCTTGTGAATGGGGATATGTGACATGCACATTTGCTGCATGTCATTGAGGGGGACAGGCAGTGTGGGTGTTGTTGTTGGTCAGTGTGTGTGTTTTGTGTGTTTGATTTGCATGCAGTATGCCGGTGTTGCTGCATGTGTGCTGAGACACGTGTTGATGGTTGTCTTGTGAGTTATTGTTTGCATGTGTTTTATGTCACTGAGCGGGGCCCGTGGGTCTTGAGTTTTTGGGTGCATGTACATGTTAGCTGCACACTGTTTCATTGTGTTCATTGTCTGCAGATCTTCCCATCAGGGAATGATGGCTATTTCATGGGATGAAATATAACTGTTGACTGCATGCCAAGGGGACAGGTAAAATGTGCATTTATCTTGATCATTATGGAATGGCTACTTTAGTTGCTGCATGTCTGGATGTGGCAATTCTGGTGGTTCACCCTCTTTGTCACAATTGTCTATTATCTCTTGTTAATTGTTGTTTTTGGGATGGGGTTTATTGTGGTCATTCTAGGACATGTGTGCAGCTATTTGCCATTGTGCTTTTTGTTTTTTGTGTCCATGTTAATTTTGAAGCCATGTATGGCTTGCAGCTCAGACATGTTTCAGGATTTATCGCTGCTTACACATTTGACTGGTAGGTTGGTTAGTCAAATGGGATGTTTTTGGTGCCAAAAGGGTGATTTCATTTAATGTATTATAGTATTTTGCATGATTGTGTGCAGTTCACACGGGAAGGATTTTAGTGAAAAAAGATTGCACAAGCTGGGTATGTGCAGCCTCTCCACGTGCCCTTTGCCCAGCCACACGCAAGCAGTGCTCCTGTAGGTGTGGATGGTGTGCCACCACCATGTCCACCGGGATGCCATGCTGTGTTGCAACAGTGTGCAGGACACTTGCTGCCACAATGATCCTGCAGGCTACTGGTGGTGCATTAGCAACACACCACCAGAGTGGTCAAGGGAGTGGAAACGTGGCTTGAGCACTCCGAATGTGCGCTGCACTATGCCCCGAGTTGCAATATGGGCAGTGTTGTACCTTACCTCGGCAGGCGTGTTGGGGTTGCGTATCGGCATCATCATGTATGTGCTCAGAGGGTAGGCACTGTCCCCTGTAGAGGTGAAAATGGTTGTCTTTGTCATTTGTTGGCAGTGTCTATTGGTCTGTGTGAAACATGCATACATGTGCATGGCCATTCATACTCACCAATGAGCCATGTGTTGCCATGCTTCCCAGCTTCCAGGGCCCGGTGTAGCGGGGACATCCTGGAGATGTAACTATCATGTGTGCTACCAGGATAGTTGGCATACACTTGAACCTGAACATTGATGGAGTGCCAATGTTTCCGGTTGCATTCGATGTGTTCTGTTGCTCGAGGTGGACGTAGAGCAACATGCGTGCAATCAATTGCACCTAGCACTTTCGGGAAGTATGCCACCCCATAAAAATCCTGGACCACTACTTGCCTTTCTGCCGATGTTCTGGCATATAGATATGCCAGCGGACAGAAGGACATAGAGTTATGATTGCCAACACCTGGAGTAAGCAGCGAGACTGCCTGGCCTGGGAGATGCAACCTACTATGGCAGTGTTCTGCTGGAATGACCCAGTGACCAAGAAATGAAGAGCAGTGAGCACCTTTTTCAAGGGTCTCAGTGCATGGGAGCACATGGTGGATGATATGAGGTCATCTTCCCACTCTGTGACCACGTCTAGGATGATATGGGTTTGGGGGTCTATACCTGCCATAAACCTTGTCATCAGGAATCCCAAAAAGGCTGTTCCTTGGGTGGAAGATCCGGGCCCTGGTCATTTTCCTCTACGTGCGATGTCCCTGGATGATTGCTGCAACAAATGGTGCTTTCATCGTGTGTATGTTGATCGCACATGCTTTTTATGCATTTATTAGTGTTGATGTTTACGCCTGCTATCACGTGGTGTAGGTGTTTCTGGATTTACATGTGCATTTTTGCGTGCCTGTGTTCCCTGTTCAATTCCATGAATATGTTTGTTAGGCGCATGTATGGGCGGTGCGATTGGTTGACAGTGGTACTGTAAAAGCAAAAGAAAATATCAAGGCTGATTACCCCAAAAGGAAATACACCAAACACGGGCTTATAAAGATTCACAGATCTTTATTCTATAACTGTACAGTTTTACAAAGAAACAAAGTATCAGATAGCTATCTGGCCCTCAGTACATCACAGCGAATACCAGCCCTTTATGTGTGAGAAGTGAGATGTACTGGACGTCTAAATATTCACATCTTTTATACAGTTTCCAATCGTAATGTCCAGCCCCTCTGCAGGTTAATAATTCTCGGTCTAGGGTTCGTGCCGAGTTCACCTCTAGTTCGTCCAAATTTATGCATGTGGATTATTTCCAATTTGTACAACAACAAGTCACAATGGCAACAGTGTATCTTCAGATTTAACATTAAACCTTAGTACATGTCCTATACAATGTAGTTCCACAAGTGTTCACATTTACAGGCCGATTCATGGAATAATTAGCGCGGCGCAAGTGGCCAAAAACGTGCGATTCGCAGTGGAATAGCGAAAATCGCAGTGCAAGTGCGAAAATCGCACGAAAAGCAGCGCACATCGATTCATGGAAGGCCGTGCGCGAGAAAACCATCGAATGTGTGCTAAAAAAGTGCGCGGCGCACGTTGGCGCACAGGCCATCTAACGGCGTGCGCCAGGTCACAGCGAAAATCGCACAGGCCACAGCGAAAATCGCACATAGCGCGGCGCACACAACAAAAGTAGGCGGAACACGGGGCGTAACACTCGTAATGGGGAACAACTTGCCAAAATGTGGGCGTCACGGGGGAAGTACAGGGTGCAAGTGCGCGGAACGCCCACACGCTCGCCTACAACACGTATTCATGGAATCGAATAGGGCAAAAAAGCGCACGGTCAAACCAGCGCACAGGCACAAACACGACCGCCACAAGAAAGCAGGCGGTAGCGTCTCTGCGCCTGTAATAAATGTGCGCCAACAAATAGCACCTATATACAGCTATGATGAATGTCCTATACTGTGGCCCTCCAGGACAAATGACGTGCAAAGGGGTACCCACAAACACGGACACCCGCTGACTGAAAAATAACGTGTGCGTGTATTCCGGGGTGCGCGGGAACTTTCACACGCGATTCGGCAGGGTACGTGGATTTCAGGGGTGCGCTGGAAGTTCCACACGCGATTTGGCCGGGTACGTGCGCGGGAATTTCCACACGCGATTTGGCTGGGTACGTGGATCTCAGGGGTGCGCGGGAAGTCTCACACGCGATTTGGCAGGGTACGTGGATTTCAGGGGTGCGCGGGAAGTTACACACGCGATTTGGCCGGGTACGTGCGCAGGAATTTCCACACGCGACTTGGCTGGGTACGTGGATCTCAGGGGTGCGCGGGAAGTCTCACAAGCGATTTGGCAGGGTACGTGGATTTCAGGGGTACGCGGGAAGTTCCACACGCGATTTGGCCGGGTACGTGCGCAGGAATTTCCACACGCGATTTGGCTGGGTACGTGGATCTCAGGGCTGCGCGGGAAGTCCCACACGTGATTTGGCAGGGTACGTGGTTTTCAGGGGTGCGCGGGAAGTTCCACACGCGATTTGGCCGGGTACGTGCGCGGGAATTTCCACACGCGATTTGGCTGGGTACGTGGATCTCAGGGGTGCGCGAGAAGTCTCACACACGATTTGGAAGGGTACGTGGATTTCAGGGGTGCGCGGGAAGTTCCACACGCGATTTGGCCGGGTACGTGCGCGGGAATTTCCATACGCGACTTGGCTGGGTACGTGGATCTCAGGGGTGCGCGGGAAGTTTCACACGCGATTTGGCATGGTACGTGGATTTCAGGGGTGCGCGGGAAGTCCCACACGCGATTTGGCCGGGTACGTGCGCGGGAATTTCCACACGCGATTTGGCTGGGTACGTGTATTTCAGGGGTACGCAGGAAATTCTACACGCGATTTGGCTGTGTGCTCCCAGGTATTCCCTGTACACCCTCCACGGCCCCTGCAGGCAGCCGACACCACAGGAGACTACCATGCACACCTGCTCATGTCACCCAGCACCCCCACCCCCCAGCAGTGTGGGGCACCCTCCACCAGGCCCCCACTCATGTCCCCTATCACCCCCACCCCCAGCATCCAGGGGCACCCTCCACCAGGCCCCCACTCATGGCCCCCTGCACCCCCACCCCCCAGCAGTGCAGGGCACCCTCCACCAGGCCCCCACTCATGTCCAACTCATGTCCCCCTGCACCCCCAGCATCCAGGGGCACCCTCCACCAGGCCCCCACTCATGTCCAACTCATGTCTCCCACCACCCCCACCCCCCAGCAGTGCAGGGCACCCTCCACCAGGCCCCCACTCATGTCCAACTCATGTCCACCTGCACCCCCACCCCCCAGCATGAAGGGGCACCCTCCACCAGGCCCCCACTCATGTCCAACTCATGTCTCACACCACCCCCACCCCCCAGCAGTGTGGGGCACCCTCCACCAGGCCCCCACTCATGTCCCCTATCACCCCACCCCCCAGCATCCAGGGGCACCCTCCACCAGGCCCCCACTCATGTCCCCCTGCACCCCCACCCCCCAGCATCCAGGGGCACCCTCCACCAGGCCCCCACTCATGTCCAACTCATGTCTCCCACCACCCCCACCCCCCAGCAGTGCAGGGGCACCCTCCACCAGGCCCCCACTCATGTCCAACTCATGTCTCCCACCACCCCCACCCCCCAGCAGTGCAGGGCACCCTCCACCAGGCCCCCACTCATGTCCAACTCATGTCCCCCTGCACCCCCACCCCCCAGCATCCGGGGCACCCTCCACCAGGCCCCCACTCATGTCCCCTATCACCCCCACCCCCCAGCATCCAGGGGCACCCTCCACCAGGCCCCCACTCATGTCCCCCTGCACCCTCACCCCCCAGCATCCAGGGGCACCCTCCACCAGGCCCCCACTCATGTCCAACTCATGTCTCCCACCACCCCCACCCCCCAGCAGTGCAGGGGCACCCTCCACCAGGCCCCCACTCATGTCCCCCTGCACCCCCACCCCCCAGCAGTGCAGGGGCACCCTCCACCAAGCCCCCACTCATGTCCAACTCATGTCTCCCACCACCCCCACCCCCCAGCAGTGTGGGGCACCCTCCACCAGGCCCCCACTCATGTCCCCTATCACCCCCACCCCCCAGCATCCAGGGGCACCCTCCAACAGGCCCCCACTCATGTCCAACACATGTCTCCCACCACCCCCACCCCCCAGCAGTGCAGGGGCACCCTCCACCAGGCCCCCACTCATGTCCCCCTGCACCCCACCCCCCAGCAGTGCAGGGGAACCCTCCACCAGGCCCCCACTCATGTCCAACTCATGTCTCCGACCACCCCCACCCCCCAGCAGTGTGGGGCACCCTCCACCAGGCCCCCACTCATGTCCCCTATCACCCCCACCCCCCAGCATCCAGGGGCACCCTCCACCAGGCCCCCACTCATGGCCCCCTGCACCCCCACCCCCCAGCAGTGCAGGGCACCCTCCACCAGGCCCCCACTCATGTCCAACTCATGTCCCTCTGCACCCCCAGCATCCAGGGGCACCCTCCACCAGGCCCCCACTCATGTCCAACTCATGTCTCCCACCACCCCCACCCCCCAGCAGTGCAGGGCACCCTCCACCAGGCCCCCACTCATGTCCAACTCATGTCCACCTGCACCCCCACCCCCCAGCATGAAGGGGCACCCTCCACCAGGCCCCCACTCATGTCCAACTCATGTCTCACACCACCCCCACCCCCCAGCAGTGTGGGGCACCCTCCACCAGGCCCCCACTCATGTCCCCTATCACCCCACCCCCCAGCATCCAGGGGCACCCTCCACCAGGCCCCCACTCATGTCCCCCTGCACCCCCACCCCCCAGCATCCAGGGGCACCCTCCACCAGGCCCCCACTCATGTCCAACTCATGTCTCCCACCACCCCCACCCCCCAGCAGTGCAGGGGCACCCTCCACCAGGCCCCCACTCATGTCCAACTCATGTCTCCCACCACCCCCACCCCCCAGCAGTGCAGGGCACCCTCCACCAGGCCCCCACTCATGTCCAACTCATGTCCCCCTGCACCCCCACCCCCCAGCATCCGGGGCACCCTCCACCAGGCCCCCACTCATGTCCCCTATCACCCCCACCCCCCAGCATCCAGGGGCACCCTCCACCAGGCCCCCACTCATGTCCCCCTGCACCCTCACCCCCCAGCATCCAGGGGCACCCTCCACCAGGCCCCCACTCATGTCCAACTCATGTCTCCCACCACCCCCACCCCCCAGCAGTGCAGGGGCACCCTCCACCAGGCCCCCACTCATGTCCCCCTGCACCCCCACCCCCCAGCAGTGCAGGGGCACCCTCCACCAAGCCCCCACTCATGTCCAACTCATGTCTCCCACCACCCCCACCCCCCAGCAGTGTGGGGCACCCTCCACCAGGCCCCCACTCATGTCCCCTATCACCCCCACCCCCCAGCATCCAGGGGCACCCTCCAACAGGCCCCCACTCATGTCCAACTCATGTCTCCCACCACCCCCACCCCCCAGCAGTGCAGGGGCACCCTCCACCAGGCCCCCACTCATGTCCCCCTGCACCCCACCCCCCAGCAGTGCAGGGGAACCCTCCACCAGGCCCCCACTCATGTCCAACTCATGTCTCCGACCACCCCCACCCCCCAGCAGTGTGGGGCACCCTCCACCAGGCCCCCACTCATGTCCCCTATCACCCCCACCCCCCAGCATCCAGGGGCACCCTCCACCAGGCCCCCACTCATGTCCCCTATCACCCCCACCCCCCAGCATCCAGGGGCACCCTCCACCAGGCCCCCACTCATATACAACTCATGTCTCCCACCACCCCCACCCCCCAGCAGTGTGGGGCACCCTCCACCAGGCCCCCACTCATGTCCCCTATCACCCCCACCCCCCAGCATCCAGGGGCACCCTCCACCAGGCCCCCACTCATGTCCAACTCATGTCTCCCACCACCCCCACCCCCCAGCAGTGCAGGGGCACCCTCCACCAGGCCCCCACTCATGTCCCCCTGCACCCCCACCCCCCAGCAGTGCAGGGGCACCCTCCAACAGGCCCCCTACTCATGTCCAACTCATGTCTCCCACCACCCCCACCCCCCAGCAGTGTGGGGCACCCTCCACCAGGCCCCCACTCATGTCCCCCTGCACCCCCACCCCGCAGCAGTTCAGGGCACCCTCCACCAGGCCCCCACTCATGTCCAACTCATGTCCCCCTGCACCCCCACCCCCCAGCATCCAGGGGCACCCTCCACCAGGCCCCCACTCATGTCCAACTCATGTCTCCCACCACCCCCACCCCCCAGCAGTGCAGGACACCCTCCACCAGGCCCCCACTCATGTCCAACTCATGTCTCCCACCACCCCCACCCCCCAGCAGTGCAGGGGCACCCTCCACCAGGCCCCCACTCATGTCCAACTCATGTCTCCCACCACCCCCACCCCCAGCAGTGCAGGGCACCCTCCACCAGGCCCCCACTCATGTCCAACTCATGTCCCCCTGCACCCCCACCCCCCAGCATCCAGGGGCACCCTCCACCAGGCCCCCACTCATGTCCAACTCATGTCTCCCACCACCCCCACCCCCCAGCAGTGTGGGGCACCCTCCACCAGGCCCCCACTCATGTCCCCTATCACCCCCACCCCCCAGCATCCAGGGGCACCCTCCACCAGGCCCCCACTCATGTCCCCCTGCACCCCCACCCCCCAGCATCCAGGGGCACCCTCCACCAGGCCCCCACTCATGTCCAACTCATGTCTCCCACCACCCCCACCCACCAGCAGTGCAGGGCACCCTCCACCAGGCCCCCACTCATGTCCAACTCATGTCCCCCTGCACCCCCACCCCCCAGCATCCAGGGGCACCCTCCACCAGGCCCCCACTCATGTCCCCCTGCACCCAGGTCCTCACAATCCCCAATCATGTGCTTTATGGTCAGCCTCCACAGCCAAAAGGCCCTACCAAGTAACCCATTCACCCACATGGAAATTACATGTTACACCCCCAATGTTCATAAAGCAAATGAACCCATGTCCGTCACACACAATGGTTGCAATTGAATGGGAAAACACCCAACATGACATGCATGAAACCAATGAGATGATACCACACAGTGAAGTATGAAAACAAAATTGTATTAAAAAAAATTGAATGCAAATGAAATGAAACAAACTACAATGGCAATGAAAAAAAGATAAGCTGCATGTCCGTCCAAATAAATCAAAACTACAAATCCAAATCCCAAAAAATGTTGTCCAAAAGTCACATTAAAAACAAAATCAATCCGAGAGAGAAAAATAAATGCAAAGACCATTGCTCCATGGTGAATAAATAAAAAATTAAAAAATAAAACAATCCAATGAAGAACTATGTACAAAACATCCAAGGGTCCATGAGCCAAACTAAACAAAGGAAACCTACAAAAAACCCTAACTAAAATGCAACTATATACAAAAAGTGGAGCAGTGTCCGTTGACTCCAAATCATAAGAAGAAACAAAGGAAACCTAAAACTAAAGAACTATATACAAAGGCGGCGGGCAAGTCCAGCGGCTCACTCCGTGGTGTTCCGGGCCAGGGCATCATCAAACTCCTCGTCTATGTCCCGGAGGCGGTCCTGTTCCATGGCCCCGAGGGTCCGCAGGGACGACGCCATCTGCTCCTCCAACCCCCTGCGGATTGCCTCGAGGTCCGCCCTGACCATCGTGAGCCGCGCCTCTTCCGCCCGCCGCCGCTCCGCACCTATCTGCTGGCCCAACCGCAGCCACACGGAAGACACTTCCCGTCCTGGGTCCTCCTGCCCTCCGGCTGATGCCTGCCCCTCCGATGTTGATGGCCCCGAGCCATGATGCCTCCCACGTTGACTCTGCTGCTGCCTCCGACGCAACTGCCTCTGCCAGCACGACGGCATCCAGGCTGATGGAATCCACCGACGCCGTCGTGCACGCGCCCTGCCTGATGATGCCGGCACATCCTCCATCTGCTGGGGTACAGTTGCTGTGGTGTCCACCCCTGCTGGACCTCCGACTCCCGACTGTGGCAGGGATAGGATCCCCACCGAGCTGGCTGCATTGGTCAGGGCAGGTCCACAGGGGGCCCTGGTGGCATCTGGGCTGGAAGACGGCAAGGAGAACGACCGGCGTATAGCCTCCACAGAGGAGGAGAGGGCCGCCAGATTGGCCGACACATGCAGGAAACCCCCGAACATGGAAGATCCCAATTGGGCCTCGTCGGCACGGTGCTCTTCGTGATGACATGCATGCTCCTCCCGGGAAGCACGAACGTCATCACGAATTGCACCCGCACGCATCGCGACCCCAATCAGGACCTTCTCCATACGGCCACGGGTCCCCTCGTCCACAGGTGGAGGGGAGTGAGTCAGGTGACATGGACATCCCCTCTACCTGCGGACGGGCCTGGGACGGGGCATCCCTGCTGGTGCATGGTGGTGCACTCACAGGGTCAGGGACAGCGACATGCACAGGCCCCTCCACGGTGACCTGTGCTGCCTCCTGCCCCTGCCCCTGGACTGCACCACTTGCACCAGCAGGGATGCCCCCACCAGGCCCCTTGTGTGCCTCAGTGGCGGCCTCCTCCTCCTCTGTGGAAACCACCAACCTGGATGGCTCCTCACCGTCTTCCGCCGTAGCAGGCCCCTGTGGGGGCTCACCCACCCCTTCCGCTGCAGCCGTGGGTGCATCCCCGCCGCCTTGCTCCACAGCGCCGTCTCCGCCCTCTTCTTCACTAGCCGCTGCGTAGAGGGAGACATAGAACACAAGCATCAGGGTACTGTACAATGGTCCCCTAGACAGGAAGCAATAGCAGATGAGTACCACTGTCAAAGTACACTTCCATCATGTCCCTCCACAACACATGGGTCAGTCCAGGCAAAACACACACAGTAACAGGCATGGTGCATGCCATGGACATTTCCATACATGTCCAATGGACTCTTGAAACATACAATGATATGGAACTCACATGCATCATGGGTCATGCCTATCACATGCACACACTTCACCTCAGTCACATCCATCTGGCCTCATACGCCCCAAACACAGCAGATACAAGGATAACTAGGCTGCATCAGTGAATCTGTGCATTGTCACACACATGTGTCATGCATCCATGGCATTCACAAGTAACAGACACGCAGGTCAGGCACACAGACATGGCTACCATATATGTACCTGGCATCAGCACCCATCCCTCACCCCCACCCATGTCCAGGAACAGAGACTGGCATGCTCTCATGTGTAAAATCTGCATAGGGCTCCCCATGTCGCATTTAAACACATGCAACAACCATGTGGTTCACACATCACTGGTCGCACATGCATTACCATGATGTCCCTGCACACATACATGCATACATGGCCTATGTCACACATACAGGCAAGTATCAGACAACCAGCACACCGCAACATGCCCTGTCTCACACAGCAATGCTTGGCCACTTACCGCTCAACTCCAGACGGGTCTCCCTCTCAAGGATCTGGGCGTGGAGCGCTGGGCGTACGCGTTCCAGGACCCTCATCTGGATGGAACTCATGCGGCCCCGGCCCCCTGTAACGCTCACCTGATTCCCGCAGAGGCGCCGGTCTTGACTGGGTGAATGCCGTATCTTCAAAGGTGATGTGTAACACACGGTTGGCTCTTTGGGCTGGACCTCTGTGCACTGTATGTCTGACTCGAAGAGTAAGATGTCTGCAGATAGAAAATATGGGATTAATGAACTGGGGTTATTGGGTGCCTCTCTCCTCTTCCCTTTCTCTTCTCCTGTAGAACCCCAAAGGTTAACGCCCTCACCTTAGGTAAGTGAACGCCGAGCTCTCCATCTGCCTCGGGGCAGGGTGCCGTAACCAGTTCCTTCACTGGATAAGGGTGCAGGCCTCTTGACCTCAGAGGACTGCTGTCCGTCGTTAACTGCACAAACGGTAAGTTCTGGGCGCTTCAAA
Source organism: Ambystoma mexicanum (assembly GCF_040938575.1). Lineage (NCBI taxonomy): Eukaryota > Metazoa > Chordata > Amphibia > Caudata > Ambystomatidae > Ambystoma > Ambystoma mexicanum. The sequence continues at coordinate 438,588,476 of NC_090937.1, forward strand.
TGTCTTAAAAGTCTTTTGTAATGATATCTCTTGTTTTGCAGAGTTCCGGCGATGGCGGATGGCGGGCTGATGAGAGTTGAGGATCGAACCCGCGTGAGGAATAGAAGCGCCTGGAAGCACGTAGGTAAGCGCTTGTAGCCTGCTTCACGATGCGCACTAACTGTCCCTTTTATCTTGCAGGTACAAGTTCAGAGCTTTAGAGAAGCTGAAGGGTGCTGGAATACCCACTGGATTCGGCGTGGTAAGGAGTAATGGCACGTGAGTAATAAAGTTGCCCAATGTCTTTAAACGCACCTTCTTTTGTCTTTCAGATGCGGGATGCAGCGCCGAAGGCCTCCGGAGCGTGCGAAGAGCTGGTAAGCTTTTGTCTTTCAGATGCCGGAATGCAGTGCGAAGACCTCCGGAACATGCGAAGAGTAGGTAAGCCTTTGTCTTTCAGATGCCGGAATGCAGCGCGAGGCGTTGGTGACAGCCGATGGACCAGGTAAGAGATGCGCTGCCACTGAAGACCGTAGTGCTAACCTGTTCTTTCTTTGTCTTTACAGGTGCTGCTGAAGACTGGATTCCAGGATGGTAAGCCTTTGTTTCCTTAGGCCCAGGATCAGAAGCAGAAGACACGATGAGCGTTCTGCTGCAGAGAATGCAGAATAACGCAAAGCAAGATTCATCCATCGGGTGTGGTTTAAATAGCCTCCTGTAGTGCTTAGATGTCTCCTTCCACAGCCACGCCTAGGTAAGAAAAGAGTTCCTGCTTTCCAGAAGAGTTCCAGTGTTCTGAACCTAGGGAGTGGCTCCTGCCCCACCCAACAGGAAAAGTAGTCCCAAACAGAAGAGGATCAGGGGTTCAACTGGCAGGTAAGTAAGCAGCATGGTCTGCTGCAGGTAAGTCCACCCAAGCATTATGAGCCCGGCGCTTCCAGCGCTGGGACTGGGCATCTTTATGAGCCTGGTGCAATTGGGACTGGCTGGCACTCGGAACCGGGGTTATGGGTCTGCTTCCAAGGGAGTCGGGCAAGTCCTGATCTTTTGGAAGCAGAGATCATGACACCCCCCTCCACGAGGCGCCGGGCCTTCACGAGGGTCCTGGACCTCAAGTCCTCCCAGCGCTTCTTGATCTTCTGGACGTCGCGGGTTGCCACCCCCTCCGCGTTGATGGCAACCACACAGTCGGCCCAGATCCTCTCCCGTCCTTCCTTGCTGGCGCGGGACGATCCAAAGAGGGCATCATACTGCCCCAGGACATGCTCCACCAGGACACCAACTTCGGTGGCAGTGAAGCTGGTGCCCCTCTGCCCCTCTGGCCTGGGGTTGCCACTGGTGCCAGATGTCGAAGTGCCCGACATGGCAACCCCAGAGGCAGGAGTGGGTGGGCAACTGGGTCCTGGGGCTGGGCTGTGGAGCGATGTTATCCCAGTCGGGAGCCTTCTGTTCCAGCAGGGGTGGACACAGCAACTGGACCCCTGCAGATGGCTGATGTGCAGGCACCAAATGGCAGGGCACGGTGGCAGCAGGCAGGCAGGCAGGCAGCAGCAGATGGCACGTGGGAGGCTGCTCGGGGCACTGGGGGGCAGTAATTCGGCCTTCTGGGCAGGGGCGTGGTCTTCCGTGTGTTTTCGCGTGGCCAGCTTGATACGGAGTGATTTGGCACGTGAAAATCCTGCACGTCAGCGTGAAATTCGAGGAAAGGCCCTTAGCACGTAAGCGCGTCAGCACGCATACGCGATTCTATTGGACCAAAGGCCCTCAGCGCGTAAGAGCGTCTGTGACGTGACCCACACGGGTGTTTCCCTCATAGCACGTGATGACGGAGCACACGTGGAAAGACTGCACGTCAGAGTGTCATCGCGTGTAATTGGACAAAAGTGCGCGTACACGCGATTGGCCTATGTACGTGTATTTCAGGGGTGCGCGGGCACTTACACACGCGAGTACATCAGCGCACGTGTATTCCGGGGTGCGCGGGAATTTCCACACGCTATTGGCCTGGGTACTGGATTTCAGGGGTGCGCGGGAAGTTTCACACGCGAGTACATCGGCGCACGTGTATTCCGGGGTGCGCGGGAATTTCCACACGCTATTGGCCTGGGTACTGGTTTTCAGGGGTGCGCGGGAAGTTTCACACGCTCGCCTACAACACGCGCAAAGAAACACGTACGCCAGTAGGAAGCAGGCATACGTCGACCCGCGACGCATAAATTTGCGCGCAAAAAACGAACAAGCTCAGACGCCAGGATGAATATACCGTTCCTAGCAGCAGTGGCCGTGGGCTACCAAAGGAGGAGGAGGAGGATAGTCAGGGCCAGAATATTCACACCCAGAACCAGCCTTTTCGGGATGCCTGATGACCAGGTGTATGGGAGGTACAGGTTTCCACCACACATAATACTGGACCTGGTGAGTGAGTGGGAGGATGACCTCACATCACCCACCCTGTGCACCCAAGCACTCAGCCCCCTGGAGAAGGTCCTCAATGTACTGCACTTCTTAGCCACTGGATCATTTCAGCGGACAAGTGCCATAGTGGGTGGGGTGTCACAGGCCACGCAGTCACGCTGCCTACACCAGGTCTTGAACAAAATCACTGCACGCCCATCAGTCCGCAGGCACATATACCTGCCCAGAACACCTGCAGAAAGGCATGCTGCCGCCCTGGATTTTTACAGTGTGGCACGATTCCCCAAAGCGCTAGGTGCCATCGACTGCACCCATGTGGCTCTACGTCCCCCCAGGGCATCTGAGCACATCTATAGGAACCGCAAGCACTGGCATTCCATCAACGTGCAGGTAGTATGTAATGCCAAGGGAATCATCACCTCAGTATATGCCAACTATCCCGGGTCCACCCACGACAGCTTCATTTACCGAATGTCCACCCTAAGCCGGGACCTAGAAGCTGGGCCGCATGGCGATACACGGCTGCTTTGTGAGTATGAATGCCACTGCACATGCATGCATGTCAGATACTGAGCAAGGACACAACCCCACCAATGATACCCATCACCACCTCCACAGGGGACAGTGCCTACCCTCTCAGCCCCCACATGATGACGCCAATTTGGAACCCCACCACGCCACCCGAGGTAATATATAACACAGCCCACATTGCAACCCGGGGCATAGTGGAGCACACATTCGGAGTGCTTAAGTCACGCTTTCGCTCCCTTGACCGTTCTGGTGGGCACTTGTTATACGCTCCCCCAGTAGTGTGCAGGATCATAGTGGCAGCATGTATCCTGCACAACGTTGCAACACGCCGGGGCCTGGCCGTGGACATGGTGGTGCCCCCACATCCCCAACCACATGCACGCCCGCTGCGAATGGGAGGGGAAAGGGCACGGGGGGAGGGAGCCCGTACACAGCTAGTGGCTAATTACTTCACATAGAAATCACACCCCTGAGGAGTGCACACTGCCCTGGCACATACCATCTGACAATCAATGATGACTCAACCTGACACTGATCCTGAATGTCTGGAGAATCAACCGTCAAAACCATATCAGCCTGAGATTGTTCACCTGGAAGTGTTACAATGTGTGCATCCCTACCTACACAGACACCACCAATGCAGTTTCGTGAAAAAACACATTCATGCAGCTAAAATGAATACCCACTTGCAAAATGCAACATGAGGACAGTGCCATGTCACCCAACCCATCCCCAGCACCGCCACACGACACACCGTGCCATGTCATGCTATGTGCAGGTAAACAAAGTAATCCCCACAACATGACACAAGTGTCACAATGTACAGTGTCCCTAATTGAAACTCGCGACACCTGAAATGCTCACAGTAATGCAGGACCAACAACACACTTGAGCAGGTATTTAGCAATAACACTTATCAGCTACTGACCCTCAAAACTACCATTAACATGACATTACGAATGTAAGGAATTAGTAGTCTCACCACCTGGAAATGCCTGCACTTCCACCACTTCCAACTGTACAGTGTTGCCGCCATGTAGAGTTGTAGGTGCACTGCTGCCAACATGGACCCCATCTCCAAAGTAGAGGGCCTTGTGTAGACATGAGGAAAGGACCTGCAAATTAGGAGGTAGACACGGATGATGAGTTACACATCAATGCAACATGCAGTGTACAACACAACAGCAATATGCACTAGGAATGTATACACAGTATTGACTAGACTACCCACACATGTAGTGGGAGTCCAATGTCACCATGTCCGTCAATGTCACTTGGGCACACCCTTTGCAAGCCCATGGAAACGGGAAGCAGGAGGGGTGTGTGTGAGAAAAACCCAAGCATCTGAACCAAATACATGACAAGCCTGCATGTGCCCAGCCACAATGCAGCGTATGCCCACGGGAGCCACACAAGGCAACACACTGTCCCAAAAAAAAAAAAAAAAAAAATCGAAAATGGCCATTAATGGGCCTGGGGGTGGTTGGGGAGGCCACCCAGGAGGTCCGAGGACAGGGTGCACACCAAAACCCACCTGTGTGGATCTTGCGAAAAAAAAACACCTCCATGGGCTCATGGCCCACACGGCTACCCTATTGTGGGAGTATCACTGCTGTCGCTATTATCACCCTGTGCAGCTGCATCCGGAGGTGGTGGCGCTATGGGAGGCAGCCCACGCAAGGCCCTAGTCTGTTCCTCCATGGCTGCAAGCATGCGGGTGTGGTAGGTCTCGTTCTGGAGGATGAGTGTGCGGAGGTCCCCATGCAACAACTCACGGGATGCCCGGACCTCCGCCCTAGTTGCCTGCATCTCAGCTGAGAGTGTACGGGTGAGATGCTCCAGCTGCTGTTCTGTCCTTTGGTTTGTTGAAGCCTCAAGCTCAACAAGAGTCGTCCTGAGGTGAAGGAGTTCCAGCCTCAGGGCTTCCCTGTGGCCCTGGGACTCTATGGAGATGGCTTCCTGCAGAGTTGCCAGTGCCGCCCGCCTGTCCCTGTTGGACGCCAACATGTCCTCCCTGTGTGACAGGCAGATGGAGTCGGTTGCCTGCTGTAGTCGCTCCATCAGCCTTTCGGGGGGGACAATGGAAGTGGCCACCCTATCCATGGCCTGAGCCATCATCTCTGATGATGCTGCCTGTTGGGTTGCCATACCGTAAATGGATTGCTCCCATGCGGTATTGCCAGGTGGCGTACAGCCACCACGTCGGCGGGCACTACACCTGTCTGGGGCAAGGCGAACTGCGCCTTGCTGTGCCGGCACTGCCTGAGGCTGCAGGACTGCATTCCCCCTCTGATCTGCTGGCCCAGGAACAGGATCAGATGTCGCGGAGTGTGACCCTGCATCCGTAACCACCAAAGGCGTAGCTGCCAACACTGACATCCCCATTGAGGGTTCTGACCCTGGTGCAGGTGGGTGGGACAGAACAGAATCCCTCCCAGGAACACTCACCTGCGACGGCACGTAGGTCTCATCATCCGAATCAACACCTGAGTACAGCTCTGGGGAGGTGCAGCCAGAGACACCCCTTGAGAGCACGACCTGCAGCAGTTGTGGGTTCTCACCCACCACCACACCACGTCCCTCACTGGTGGTCGGTCGGCCCTCGGACCCCTCCTGGGTCTGCACCATCTCCACAACCCCAGCAAGCAGTATCAGGTGCGTCTTGCCCTGCAAAGACATAAAAGCAAACAAATGGAAACAGGCATTAGCACCATGGCACACAATGAGGGCTGAGAAGCAACAGAACCAGTACTTGATTGACAAATGTCCCACATGACTAAAACCCTCCCATGCATGCACCCTCACTGCGTATGAAGGGTAGGCAAATGGCACACACTGATGACACCAAGATGGAAGATGAACACATTTTCTGCATGCTGCCTGGCAGTGGCATCACACTTTGGCCTGTGATTGCCAGGTGAAATACACATGCCATCACACAGATGGCATGTACCATTGCTATTGAGTGAAGATGGAGAGGAGGGCAGCACTTATTCATTCAGTCCAGTTCCCTCATGTAATAGCTTTTCTAATTCAAACAGGTCTGATTTTTCACCTGGAGCTGCCAGTCCAAAATGGTCCGATTACACAGGGACATGTCTAAACAAATGATATCCAGGTAACAAAGTCACTCCACTTTACCATAGCCATGTCAGACATGTGACTAGAGGACTGAGAAATGCCTAGTAAAAGTGGTGGAATGCAAACAATCTGCCTGAATGAACAGAGAAAAATAAGCAACAATGTTGTGGCAAGGTGACACTTCAAGGGCAACTGGCGTGCTGTTGGGCTAGATGTCTACTGTTGGCAGAAGGGATACTGCTATGGCCAAATGCTGCTGCGCAGAATGTATTGCATGAAGCACATGGGTGACCCAAACGACTCAGGTGCACACACCCTCACCTGGCACACACACAGAAACCCTCACACACACACCATGCACATGGATGACACACACATGCATGTGCACTCACCGGACAATGCCTCATAATCAGGCAGATCTCCCTCGCCTTGGATCTGTTCCTCCGTGACGTAGGTCCCAGCGACTGACTCATGTGGAGTGAGTTCCATGTCTTCTACTGGAGACCCACCTCCAGTCACTAGAGTTGCGGCATGACTTGAGGCCAGCTTATTCTTTGCCCTGCGCTTTAGGTCATTCCAGCGCTTATAGCAATCATTGGCTGTGCGCCTCACGATTCCAAGGGCACTTACGATGTCCGCAACGGTCTGCCAGTGTGCCTGGCGTTGTGCAGGTGTGGTCTTGGATCCTGCAACAATGACCATCTCGTTATCATATTCGGACACATACTCGACAAGTGCATTCAGTTCGGCATCCGTGAAGCTGGGCTTCCTCGACGGGCCGGACTGTGTAGCCGTGTCTGGGGCATCAGCCTGTGCCGGACGAGCACTCTTCCTCTTCCTCTTGGAAGGTGGTGGTGATCCTGAGTGTCCTACGCCGCTCTGGACACTAGGGGCAGGAGCCCTGGTGGACTCTGTATCAGGAGTGTGGGATTGCACACTCAGCATGGGAGTTGGTGCAGGCATTGGCTCAAGTGTAATGGTGTCAGGGGGAATGTCAGCAGGATGGACTAGGACCGACACTGTCCTGGCTGGGTGTGTGAGAGCTGGGGTGGATGGAGCCGCAGCTGCCCCTGCAGCCTCTCCACCCTGCCTACTTGGGGCAGCAGATGACCTTGCTGCCCCTGATCCACGTGGCCTGATGACATCAACGTGCACCAGCGCACGTGTCATAGGCCTGCTGACCTGGAAGTCAGCCATGGAGTCAGCCAGGTCTGGTGCCACAATGGGCTGGTCCAACAAGGGCTGAACATGGATGGTGTCAGCCACATCAGCCTCAACCAGGGGCAGCGGGGGGGGATTATGGGTGCCCTTGACTGGTCCTCCACACATGGGGGGACAGGGTCACCCTGCAAGTAACGACCACGTCCCCTACCGGATCCACCACGGCCACCACTTGTGGCTCGTCCACCTTTGCCACCCTTACGGATTCCTCGCCTCCCAACCATGGCACTGATGTTAATGTGCGTATGGGAGTGGCTGTAAACTATTGTCCTGGGCAATTGGGGGTCAAAGGGGTTGGGTACCAGATGGTAATTGTACCCTAGTGCTCTAGCAAGGCTGAATGTGACCCCTGGGGAAAGATGACGGGTCACGCAACGCACAGGAAGCCCAAAAAAGGGAGATGGCGTGCACGCAACCCCTCCTAGACCACGTGTGCGGAAAAAAAAACCTGCACTACGCTGTGGCTCCCAGTAACACAAGAATGAACGTATGCGTGTCACACGCAGCCTAGAATGACCTCTGAAGGGGTAGGCTACACACGGGGCAAGCACAGATGTTAGATACGTGCGTGGCTCACCGTCTGCCAGGAAAAAGAGTGTGAAAAAGAAGCACGTTTGCGCGTTGGCAACACCCCCGCCAAAAGAAGAATTGTATGCTGTCTGAGGAGACAGGACAACAGTAGAAGGGAACGCTGTTTGAGGGAACAGGCCCAGGAAAACCAGAAAAAGAGAAAAAAGAGAAAAAGCTGTCAGAGGTAACAGGGAGTACAAACTTGAAACGCCGTGAAGTAAATTGCATGTGAAACGACAAGAAGTACAGATTTCACCCACTCGCTCTCCACGAAAAGCACGTACAAGGAAATGGTGTTCTACACGTACCTTTTATGCAGGCCCACACGTCCAGCGTCACTTCCGCGTGTACGCGCTAGGGCCATTTCCACCAATTACACGCTTTGTCACTTCCGCGTGTAGGGCCATTTCCACCAATTACACGCTTTGTCACTTCCGCGTGTACGCGCTAAGGCCATTTCCACCAATTACACGCTTTGACACTCGGACGTGTCTTTAATTTTTTTAACACGCAACATTTCAAACGTGTGCCATATTCAACGTGCACGTGACTTCATAGACGCGCATACGCTGGTGGCCTTTGGGCCAATGAATGTGCAGACGTGTGCTGACGCGCTTATGCGCTAAGGGCCTTTCCTCGAATTACACGCAGACGTGCTGGATTTTCACGTGCAAAATCACTCCGTATCAAGCTGGCCACGCGTTCACACACGGAAGACCACGCTCCTGCCCAGAAGGCCGAATTACTGCCCCCCAGAGCCCTGAGCACGCTCCCACCTGCCATCTGCTGCTGCCTGACTGCCTGCTGCCCACGTGCCCTGCCATTTGCTGCCTGCACATCAGCCAGGGGTGCTGTTGCTGTGACCACCCCTGCTGGAACCGAAGACTCCCGACTGCTTTTCCATCGCCCCACAGCCCAGCCCCAGGACCCAGTTGCCCACCCACTCCTGCCTCTGGGGTTGCCATGTCGGGCACTGCAACATCTGGCACCAGTGGCAACCCCCGGCCAAGGAGGCAGAGGGGCACCAGCTTCACTGCCACCGAAGTTGGTGTCCTGGTGGAGCATGTCCTGGGGCAGTATGATGCCCTCTTCGGAAGGTTGCGCGCCGACAAGGAAGGACGGACTCGGATCTGGATGGACATCATGACTGCCATCAACGCGGAGGAGGTGGCAGTCCGCGACTACGAACGTGTCAGGAAGCGCTGGGAGGACTTCAGGTCCAGGACCCTCAACAAGGCCCGGCGCCTCCTGAAGGCAGCGGATGCTAAGGGGCGCCGGGGCCACTTGTCGGAAGATCAGATGAGGGTCCTGGAACGCATATCCCCAGCGCTCCACGTCCAGGTCCTTGAGAGGCAGACCCGTCTGGAGTCGAGCGGTAAGTGTACATGCATACTGATTGTAAGATGTGCGTGTGGTGTGCCAGGAGTGTGCAGGTTGAACATGTATTTTTATGTGGGCAAGTAGGGGGGGGGGTGTACAGGGCCGTGAGGGTGACACATGCGGGGGGTCTCATGTGTGACACATGGATGGTGCTTGTGTGTGTGGGCTTGCATGGCACAGGATGTGGAGGAATGATTGTCAGGTGTGACATGGATGTCGATCGGAACACTGCGACAGTTGGCGGAGGTGTACACATGCATGCAAGTTTGGTGGTGTGTGTGCATGTGTAGTGTACTCCCTATGTTGCATGTGATGTGTGGATGACCTTTGGCTGCTCATGCTGTTGTATGTGAATGGATGGTGCTGGCTGTTGCAATATGCCTGTGGTATGGCTCATGTGTGCAAGTTGAAATGACATGTGTGTTGGGGATTGTGATGCCATGTCTGAGGTTTACCAATGCCACTCATGTATGACTGTCATGTGTGTATGAGTCCATTGGACAGTGCCCTGATGCCTGTGTTTTCTTTCTCACTGTCTGCAGCGTCAACTGATGAAGAGGGCGGAGAAGGTGCTGTGGAGCACAGCGGCAGGGGTCGCACCACCAGCCGGAGACGCAAGGCCCGGATCCCCTCCCAGGTTCTGATCTCGTCGGGGAGTGAGGAGTCCGGTGCCGTGTCCCAGGCCGCAGCTGCTGAGGGGAGGTCCAAGAGGTGGAGGTTGGAGCTGGACTCCTCGGCAGCAGAAGGGGCAGCTGGGACCCCACAGGGCCCAACGGAGGAGGATGGCACGGAGTCATCCAGGTTGGTGGGGGGTTTGGAGGAGGAGGCCGTGCAAGCGACAGAGGCGGGGTCTGGAGGTGGGGATTCCACTGGTGCTAGTGGTGCAGTGCAGGATCTGGGACAGGAGGCAGCACAGGCCGCCGCGGAGGTGCCTGTGTGCAATCCTGTCCCTGCTCCTGTCACTGCATCATCTTGCACCAGCGGGGATGCCTACCTCCAGACCCGTTCTCAGGGAGGGGATTGGCTTACAACACCTGGCCTTCCTCTCCCTGCGGATGTGGCTATCCTGCACCAGGTTGAGCCTGTCCAGGGTGGGGTGGCGTTGCGTCAACGGGCCATGCGAGCTGACCTGCAGTCTTTTCATGATGAGTCTGCACGTCTTCTTGCATGGCTCGTTGACTGCGTTGACCCACTGGGACAGCTCACCAGGGCTGGATTCCTCCGTTTCCTGGACCTTGTTCCGATCCCCTCCTCCACGGAACCCCCTATGCCCCAGTCGTCCTCCATGCCATCTTCCCACCCATGTGTCACCTGGGTGCCCTGTGGAGCTGCCTCCGACCGTGCGGCCAGGCTGGTGGACAACAGATCCCTGCCACAGTCGGGAGTCGGACGTCCAGCAGGGGTGGCCACATCAACGACTGCACCCCAGCTGGAGGAGGATGTGCAGGCACCATCGGACAAGGCACATGGACAGCAGCAGCTGCAGCAGCAGGAGGCTGTAGGTGGGAGCCACGATAGCTCGGGGCCTTCAACATCGGAGGGGCAGGCATCGGCCGGAGGGCAGGAGGACCCTGGACGGGAAGTGTCTTCAGTGTGGCAGCGGTTGGGCCACGCCATAGATGCGGAGCGGCGGCGGGCGGAAGAGGCGCGGCTCACGATGGTCAGGGCAGAGAACTCCATGCGGAGGGCCCTGAGGCGGGCCGAGTGCCTCGAGGCAATCCGCAGGGAGTTGGAGGTGAACATGTCGGCGTCCCTGCCGACCCTCTGGGCCATGGAACAGGACCGCCTCCGGGACATAGACGAGGAGTTTGATGATGCCCTGGCCCGGAACACCACTAAGTGAGCCGCTGGACTGGCCCGCCGCCATTGTATATAGTTATTTAGTGATAGGTTTCCTTTACAGTTTATTTTTATTTGGAGTCGACGGACACTGCTCCACCTTTTGTATATAGTTCCATTTTAGATAGGTTTTTTGGTAGGTTTCATTTCTTCTGTTGGGATGATGGACCCTGAATACTTTGTGCATAGTTGGACTTTGGATTTAGACATTTTTTTTACTATGAATATTTTTTCCCATGGAGCAATGTTTTTCTATTTCTTTTTTCCCTTCATTTCCTTTTTATGGACTTGAACTTTGGAAGACATTTTCTTGGATTATCATTTATTGATTTTAATTTGAAAAGGGACAGCCAGCTTAATTTTTTTTTTTTTTTACTTGTGTATTTTGTTTAATTTTGATTGCCATTACTGTTGTTATTAATACATTATTTGGATTTTTTCATTCTTCAATGTGTGGTTTCATCTCATTGTTTTCATGCATGTCATGATATGGGTTTTCAGGTTCACTTGCAACCATTGTGTGTGTGTGAGACACATGTGTTGATTTACATTGTTTCCATTGGAGTAGTATCATGGGTGCATGTAATACTTGGTTGTGTCTTTGGGCTGTGGTGGCTGGCCATGAGGCCCATGTTTGAGGATTGTCAGGGCCTGTGGGCAGGGGGACATGAGTGGGGGCCTGGTGGAGGCTGCCCATGGTGGCTGGGGGGTGGGTGGGAGACATGAGTGGGGGGCTGGTGGGGGCTGCCCATGGTGGCTGGGGGGTGGGGGTGATAGGGGACATGAGTGGGGGCCTGGTGGAGGCTGCACATGGTGGCTGGGGGGTGGGGGTGGTGGGAGACATGAGTGGGGGCCTGGTGGAGGCTGCCCATGGTGGCTGGGGGGTGGGGGTGATAGGGGACATGAGTGGGGGCCTGGTGGGGGCTGCCCATGGTGGCTGGGGGATGGAGGTGATAGGGGACATGAGTGGGGGCCTGGTGGAGGCTGCCCATGGTGGCTGGGGGGTGGGGGTGGGTGGGAGACATGAGTGGGGGCCTGGTGGGGGCTGCCCATGGTGGCTGGGGGATGGGAGTGATAGGGGACATGAGTGGGGGCCTGGTGGAGGCTGCCCATGGTGGCTGGGGGGTGGGGGTGGTGGGAGACATGAGTGGGGGCCTGGTGGAGGCTGCCCCTGCACTGCTGGGGGGTGGGGGTGATAGAGGACATGAGTGGGGGCCTGGTGGGGGATGCCCATGGTGGCTGGGGGGTGGGGGGGTGGTAGACATGGGTGGGAGCTGCCCATGGTGGCTGCGGGGGGTGGGTGGGAGACATGAGTGGGGGCCTGTTGGAGGGTGCCCCACAATGCTGGGGGTGTGGGGGGTGGGAGACATGAGCAGGTGTGCATGGTAGTCCTCTGTTTTGTGGGCTGCCTGCAGGGGCCGTGGAGGGTGTACAGGGAACACCTGTGAGGACCCACCCAGCCTAATCGCGTGTGATTATTCCCGCGCATCCCTGTAATACACGTACCCAGCCAAATCGCGTGTGACAATTCCCGCGTACCCCTGTAATACAGTACCCTGGCTAATCGCGTGTAAAACTTCACGCGTACCCCTGTCATACACGTACCCAGCCAAATCGCGTGTGATAATTCCCGCGTACCCCTGTAATACACGTACCCTGGCTAATCGTGTGTTAAACTTCACGCGTACCCCTGTCATACACGTACCCTGGCTAATCGCATGTAAAACTTCCCGCGTACCCCTGATATGAACGTTATCCGCTTTGCCTTCCTTGTTTGGCAACCCTGTAAACTGGTCCAGGGTTAGCGCAGCCCTTTGCGATGATTTAGCGATTTTGATGGCTTTTCCTTGCGCGAGGGCGTTCTTGGGGGCGTTACTGGCGCTGCTGCTGGGTCGCTGCGATACTCTGCGCCACGGCTGGTTTGGGAGCCTAAAATCCATGAATACGCTGTGCGCGGAAATCGGTTTTGGCGCACGCGCCTGGCGCAGACAATCGCACGCGGACACTCTGCGCCAGCCGCTTGCGACACTTTTCTGCGAAATTCTATGAATTACCCTGTAAGTATTTAAACAACATTGTATTTGATGTATGTCCGTGGATCAGACTTGTTGGCGCAAGTAATCCTCAATCTACAGGTCAAATGTAGGACAAGGTCTCATTACATGACCCAAACATTTAGCCTACGGGCAGTTTAGACATTAACCTATGTGAAGGTCAGGAGGGTTAGGTTACAAGCAGGAGAACACTGTCCACCATTTTAGAATACAGAGTGAATTTGAGATGGAAATCAAAATGGCGGATGGACCTCAAATGGCGGCTAAGTCGATCTAAGGTCAGAACTTTGCAACGCGGATTTCTTCGCAGAGCGACTGGGCTTAGGCCAATATATACAATAAAGGAGGCACAATATGATATCCCGTTTAACAAACCCTCCTTTTGGCCTAAGCCAAGCGCTAAACTATTTCTAGTCACTTTACGAGTAACTCCACGTCTCAATGTCCATACATCCTGAATCACTATGGGAGATATCAATTGCCATGAGGTCAGATACTGAGATTTCTTTCAGCACAAATTCATTAGAGATTTTCACTGGGGTGTATACCTTGTGCCCTAATGTACCCATCGCTTGTGCACAACATCCTCCTAACATCGGACACATACCAGGAAGACATTGTATACAGCAGCAAAGAAACAACAGAATACCTAAAATGATCAGCAAGACCAAAAGTAGCTTCCATCCCAAAGATTGTAGGAGGTCCCAGAACCAAGCACTAAGATCCCAGTTTCCCTCGGGAACATGCACCTCTGAACTGAGAACATGCAGATTTTGAATCGCCCTAAAGATAGTTGGGGAGTAATCTGGTACGAAAAAGCAACAAGCGGACTCCACTAATTTACATACCCCACCACGTTCAGCCAGGATGACATCTAATGCCATCCGGTTCTGAAGTGCCACTAACCTTATTGCTTTCTGTTCTAATGTCATATTATAGAGTATGTCAGTGGTCCGTTTGATAGTCCTCTCCAGTACTCTTGCTAGTCTCCTGATATCTTCTGAGTTCAGTATTTGCCCCCAAAATGGCACAAAGTATTTAGCTACATCGCCCAGAACTTGTGCTGAAGTATCGCCATTCTCATCCCGCCGTGGACGAGCCTTTGAAATCTCTTCAGTGCTAGCGATGAATACCCCAGGTAACAGAATCCCTAAATCACAAGTTCCCTGCCAATCCCTGGGTAACCATGTAAATGCTACATTACCGCAAACAAAGTAGACAGGTTTGCCTACATACAAAGGTCTGTCCTCCCTAGTCAAATTCGCAACGTTGGCGCAACCCTTAAAATCACCCATTGACTGAGTACCATTCCTTTGTATGCAGAAAGAAACTAAATCAGGGCTGTGGTTGACAGTATAAAAAGGTGGCGTGCATCCCTATTGACTATAGGAGCCATCTTAAAAGAGATCAAGGATTGAAAAGGACGGGACAGTCTGTCAGATGGCCTAATAGAAGCAACATTTGGCTTGCTCCTATTCGCAAAGAGTGAACATCCCAGGGGCGTTAGAACACGTTTTTCAAAATCATTTAAATTAGTCCCATCGAAGTTCCCTGAGATGCTATTGTTCCATCGGCCAAAGAATAGTGCTGTAAGAGAAGCATAGCAAGCAGTTGTCAAAGGTAAAGTATGAATATACCAACCCAGCCCCTTTTCCCCATGTTGCGGTAAGTGCGAACAGACCCAACAATTGGATCTACTAAAAATGGCATGTGTAGCATTCATAATGAGTAATAGAGTGTTGTTGTGGTAACTCTGTCTGTGCTGAGAGTCTCTAGGAGATAAGGTATGCAGATGCACAAATGGAGTAGAAACAGTGGGTACATTTTCAGTGGGTAACACATTTTCAAGTGAATGCACTTCTTGCAGATACCAGAAACCTAAGGCAATGACTATCGTAAAACCAGTTAACATTATCACTAAACAACAATACGTTTTCATGGCCCACACATTTGAGTGTTCGTTTTCGTAGCTGGTCACACAGTTTCTTATCTGTTCCGTACGAGCGGGAGCGGTTGCAGGCATTATTCTTCAAACGATTTGCACCAATGTTTTTTTGCTGGCGACCTCCAGGCCGAGCATCTTCTTAGTCCTTTCACAAACCCTAGCAAACAGAATCCCCTTTTATACAAATGATCGGGCCAAAAAGGCAAGCCCTTTGATCATTTTCTTCGATGGCACAGCCGAACCGTGCAGTAGGTCTATTTCCTTGGACGCAGATCGTACCTTGTGACTCCTGGTACCGAGTGATCTGTGAACAACATTTCGTCACTTCCCGATGGAAACAACAAATCCAAAGTGAGATCTGATGCAAGATCGAGAACAAATTTTAAAGACGAAATTGTTGGAGAGTGTGGATGTGAAATGACTGTTTCCCCAGGCCCCACGGGCTCAGGGAGAGTCTCTGATGCACTCTCGATGCTGTCTACTGCTTCGTGATCGTTGGTTGCAGTACTGGTGAGGGGTTCTGTATCTTCTGTAGCATGTGGCACAGGGCATGGATTTCTCTTGATGTGTGACGCGTGGATCCAGTGCTTCTTGCCTGCTACCCACATCGCCGTCTGTGTGACCAGGATGACCAGATGGGGCCCCGCCAACGAGGTGCAAGGCAAGAAGACCGCTCAAATGCCTTTGTGAGGACCCAGTCTCCCGGCCGTATGCAGTGACCCGGGCCATCGTACCTTACAGGTAAAGCCTCTCACACCTGGTGATAAAGCAAATACAGATTTTTAGTTAATTGGCCACTGTAATCAGAAAAAAGTACATTTTCGACCTTGCGTAAAGAACAGGGTTTTGGGACATTCCAAATATTAGCTGGCCTACCCATGACCACCTCAAAGGGAGAGAGACCAGTCTTGGTTTGAGGGGTCGTCCTTATGGACAATAATACGATCGGTAAGGCGTCCGGCCATTTTAGCTTGGTGCCGGCACACGTCTTAGCGAGCTTGTTCTTGATAATGCCATTGTGTCTTTCTACTAGTCCAGCACCCTGTGCGTGTCTGGCCGAATGGAACTGTTATTGATCTGTAATCCCGCGCATATCTGCAGAATTACAGCAGCGATAAAATGTGGACCATTGTCCGACCAGATGACTCTTGGCTGACCAAATCTTGGAAAATATTCCTTCAGCATGGTCTTTGCCGTGGTCATGGCTGTGGCGTCTTTGACGGGAAAAGCTTCAACCCATTTGCTAAATGCACAGATGACAACTAATACGTACTTGAAGTTATGACAACGCTCCATTTCAATAAAGTCAAAATCAATCACTACAAAGGGGACAGAAGGTCGACCAAAACTACCCCTAGGAGTTGATGTGCCCTTTCCCACATTGTGCTGCAAACAAATCATACACCCCTGAACGAAGCGTTCAGCTACTTTAGGAATTTTGTCATTTAACCCACACATTTTGCAACATTTTGGTGACCTTACGAGCACAAATATGGGTAGGACCATGAGCCATAACAACCATCATCATAATATACGCGTCGGGCAATAACCACTTCTCTTCAACTTTGTCCACCCAACACCCGTCATCATCCAATTTTCCCAAACCCTCAGCACATTTCTTAGATTCCTCTAATGTGGCATCAGCTTGAATGTTCTTGATGGAGTCAATACCCTCATCCAAAGTACAGGCATTTGTGGCTTCCCTTGAAGTATACATTTCTGAAGAGAGATCAGTGGCAGTCTGTTTGGCTATCTGGTCAGCGAAAGCGTTCCCTTTTCCTATATTATCTATGATCTTCAGATGCGCTGCGCATTTCATAATAGCTAGCTGAGTAGGGAGTGCAAGCGCTGACAGTAAATGTACTATAAAGGAGCCATTCTGGATTTTAGCGCCATGTGAGGTCAAGAAACCTCTTTCTGCCCAAAGTCTGCCGAACTTGTGAACCACCCCAAAGGCATACTGGCTATCAGTATATATGTTTACGCTAAGCCCTTCGGAAAGTTCACAAGCTCGGGTCAATGCTATAATCTCTGCGGCCTGCGCGGAGTTATGCGTGATTCTTTTGGTCTCCATGACCGTGCTCAATGTGGTGATTGCGTAAGCAGCTGTGGATGTACCATCAGGGAGTTTGAAACAGGAGCTATCACAAAACAGCTCCCCTTGTGGATTATTCAAAGGAATGTCTTTTAGATCGATTCTGCCTTTGGTCTCTTGCTCTGTGCTGTAAAGGCAGTCATGTGACCCTTCGTCACTGCAAGCAATACCTTGCGGGAAAGGTAGAAGTTCAGCCGTATTAAGAACACAACACCTCTTGATTTGGATGTGCGGTGCAAACAAGATCAATTTGTATCTCGTTAATCGTGCAGAGGTGAGGTGTTGCGTTTGTGTTCTGTTTAATAGAACATCTACAGAGTGAGGTACCATTAGGGTTAGAGCATGGCCTAGGACCATTCCTTTGCTCTGTTTTACAGACGCAGCAGCAGCAACGACAGCTCTCAAACATCTTGGCAAAGCGCATGCAACAGGATCAAGGGCGGAAGAAACGTAGCCGCACAGCCTATTCTTCCCTTCATGTTCCTGCGTTAATACAGCCACAGCACATCTATCACATTCATGCACATACAACACAAAGGCCTTTTCATAGTTTGGTGTGCCCAAAACTGGTGCCGAGCACAATGCAGTCTTGAGCAGATCAAATGTTTGCTGGTGCTCCAAGTTCCACGGCAATGGCGAAGAAATGCCCTTCTTCGTCAAAGCCAACATTGGTTTAATCACTAAGGAGAAATTTGGGATCCACTGCCTACAGTAAGAAGCCATTCCTATCAAGGCTCTAACTTCTTTCTATGTATTTGGGACAGACATGCTAGAAATTATTTTTATCCGTTCAGGCGTCAACCTTCTTCCCTCCTTTGACAGGAGATAGCCTAAATAGGCGACCTCCTGTTGACAAAATAGATTTTTTTAAGCGAAGCTTTATGTCCATGTTGTGCTAAGTGAATAAGCAACAACACGGTGTCCTCCTTACAAGTGCTCTCTGAGTCAGCAGCTAAAAGCAAGTCATCGACATATTGACGCACTGTACAAGTAGAGGGCAACTCAAGGGTATCGAGCTGCTCTTTCAAACCCCTACTGTAGATGCTAGGACTTTCCGTGTAACCTTGCGGTGCACGGGTAAAGGTAAACGAGCGTCCCCTAAGGTGAACGCGAACAAGTATCTACTGTCCTTATGTATGCGGATACTAAAGAAAGCGTTCTTTAGATCCACAACACTAAAGTGAGTAGCTGAAGCCGGAATCATGGTCAATATCGTTGTCACATCAGGCACAATGGGAAATTGTGGAGCAACGATTTTATTAATGGCACGTAAATCAATAATGAAACGGAAGGGAATTGCATTATCGCGTTTTTTGTACAAGGGCAAAATCGGACTATTGCACAAACTACCTGCAATTTCCTCAATCACCCCTCGATGCACAAAATTGGAGACGATGCATTTCAAAGCTTGCTCACCATCAACCGAGATCTTATACTGGGGAATACGCAGCATCTTTACTCCATTTTTCAAAATAATCTTAACGGGCTCAATTCGCAAAACACCGACATCATTGTCATCGATTGCCCACAAACATTCCGGAACATCACTAAATTCCGGCAGCAAAGGTCTAGTCAAGAATTGAGAGACAGAAAGTTGCTGTGGTGAAATCGTCAAACGCAATCCATCAGAAGAACAATGAATTACCGCATTTAATTCTTTCAACAGATTCAACCCCAACAAATTCTCTCCACAATTTATGGTCAAAAGGAATGGACAGTGGTCCGTATATGGACCCAAAGAAATACGTACCGGCGAAGAAACCAGACAGACGACTGGTGTGCCAGAAAACCCTACAGAAACATTGGTTTGCCCTTACAGTGGGATGTTTGGAACCCGTGAATGGTCAATGAAACACTTCTGTGCCCTGTATCTATCAAAAATAGATGTTTCCTATTTCCCACTAACATTTCAACGTAGGGACCTTTCTGATTAACGGGAATAGGCGTTGGTTTCAAACCCTGCTTCTGACAATCCCAGCGAAACAGAATGTCATTGAAAGGAAGTTCTTCAGAAAAGTAAGCAGCAGAAGGATGATCAAAAATGTTTCTATTGTCCACACTAGGTGCCTGATTGTCCTTCAAAAACGGTTCCTGTGAATCCTGTGAAAACTGACCTCTACCAAGACCCCCTACCCCTGGGCGGCCCCTGGATCATCTACCCATATTCCCAAATGTGTTATTCGACCTCTGCTGGAGGATTGGGCATTGTGCACGCCAATGACCCTCTTGTCTGCAATAAGCACACTGGTTTATGTTTACAGGACCCAATGGCGCATTTCCCTGTGGAAAGTACTGACCCCTAAATTGCGAATTACACCCTCTAGGGCCTCTAACAATTTGCTGCAATAGTACTTTTGTCTTTAAATCACCTTTTCTCTTTTCAACTCTTTCCTTTTCGTTATTGACAGGATTCTCATAGTACTGACCTATATGCAGTACTTCTGACTGAGACTTTGCTTGCTAAGCGCTCTCGGAGGGCATGATTTGTGACTGGATGTCAGGCAGCAATCCACGCACAAATTTGTCCACGAATAGTCGTTTCCCAGACTCTGTGCTTAAGTCTTGCCCACTGTAATCTGAAAATACTTGTCTGAACCGGTTAAAGAATTTCCCTTGGACACAGGCCGTAAGCTTGTCCCAAATAATCCTTCTCTCAGGAATTATAGTTTTCAATTTTGTGACTATTCTATCAGGCAAAGTTAATATTACCCGTGGTGGTCTCTCACCAGCTGGTCTTTCTCTATCGAGTCTATCCATAGTATCCCATGAATCTCCTAACCCTGGTACATCATCTACAGACCGAATCTGCTTCCATAAGTCAATAGGCAGGAGTACAGGAAATAACAAATCAATATCACTTAAGGTGAATACTGATGATTGCAAGACAGACTCTATTTCTTTATAGAACCCTGTCAGATTCTTCCTGATATCAGGACTAGATTCTTTTATGGTGTTCACTTCCTGTCTCGAGAACGGGACGTGAACGAACTGCGACACATAATGTGCAGGGATATCCTGGGCAGGTGTACCTGCTGCAGCTTCAGCGGGAATCTCTACTTTTGGGACAAATGTCGGAGGAACCTCTCTCATAGGCAACTCAGAAGTAGGCAACTCCGAACGTTTACTAAGCAACAGAGCTAAATCGAATGCTAAAGCAGCTGAAGGAGTGTCAAACAAAAAAACCCTCTTATAAATACTCAATAACTCTGCGGGACAACAAATCTTTCTTTGTACGCATTTATCCTGCAGGTACTCTACCATTACCTGTATCACTTTCCTCTGCATTTCTGGCGTATACTGACTATACGTGTCATATACTTCAACGAGAGTTATCGACTTGCCTGAGATCCACCTAATCGCATCTTTCGTACAAATTCGTGTTTCCTCTTTTATCGATTTACGACAAGGAAAGAACCGCTTCTGTACTAACATAGCGTCCAAACTATCACCATCTACATCTTCATTCTTTAACCTTTCCAACTCCCTTCTATACCCAAAAACCCTCTTGACGTGCTCTTGTACTTTCTCCGCAGTATCTCTAGAGAATGCTAAAGTATTCAGATACCTCAACCCTTGTGGGAGATCTATATCATTTAGCCTGTTCCACATTACACATAAATGGATTCCTAATCCCTCAATAAAAATGTTTTTCTCAGGAAAATTGTCTAAATTACAAAGTGTGGCAAGAACATCAGCTTGTTCACCCCTCTCCATGCAATGCTTAGCCCACACAGTTAACTCACGCTTTTTCTCTAAAGACACAGCATTACGAGTTACAACCCTTGATCCCGCTCCCCGATCTACTACAAGCGGTGTAGAACCACTTGGAAGAGGGAGAGTAGGCACATTTTGAACATCTGGAAATGAAGGTACTATCACTGGCGCAGCAGGCAAGCCCACCGGACCCGTAACAGCAGGCAAAGGTGGAGGAATAGGTGGAGGAGCGACAACAAGAGGAGGAACAACAGCCGGAGGAAGAGGAACATTAAGGGGAACAATAGGAGGAGCAGGAAGAACAACAGGAGGAGGAACGACAGCAGGAAGAGGAACATACAGAGGTGGCGCAGTGGCACCAGGCCTTCGTTCATTCAGAAGTTTGTCAATAAGTTCATCAGATACATGAAAGTCTTTAGAAGGATAGATTTTCTGAATACTGAGTGAAAAAGCCCTATCCATATTCCTAACTGACTCAGACTGTTTATTCTGGTCATATGACAATGCTTTTTTGGTGCTCGTCATATGACGGCCCGCATGCTTTTCTCTACTCTTAAGCTGCTGCATAGCTTCTTTCTTCCAATTCTGTAATACATCGAATGCAGCCTTTTTCTTCAATAATATGGATTCTAAATATTCAATACAAGGAATTTCAAAACTACCATTGATTTGCCACTGAAGTTCGGAAGCATGTCTAGTTTGTCTGTGCCAAATATCATTAAATACCATACTACCAATGCCGTGCTTATAGTACATAGTACACGCCGGTGACACCTCCATTGGCGCCGGTCGGCCAAATTCCAAAGATTGTCTGTCACTGTGGAATAACGCCCTGAAGCAGGCAGACAATTTCCCAGGCATATCAGAATACTGGTGTTACCTGGTCAATAATTGTACTTGCGAGTGCAATGCACCAAAAAAATTATCAGGATTCTTAAGAATCGGGTCACGACTCACCTGATCAAATCCTAAGGAGGTACGATCAGATTACAAATTTCTAACTGAGGTCCGACATAGTTGGTGATTTTGGCAAATATGCCCCCCTCAATATATGGACCCTCGTCAAGATGCCGACTTGGACCGCGCGCTCACCGTCCAGGGATCGGGTGGTGCAGCGCTGCTGAGGTGTCACATCTGACCCTAGAAAGGGGCCCCCTTTTACACCATCCGATCCCGGTCCGATAGCCGTGTCAACCTTCAACGAGCTGGCATCAATCTTGAGGGTCCCTATTCGGGCGCAATCTGTAAAAGCAAAAGAAAATATCGAGGCTGAGTACCCCAAAAGGAAATACACCAAACACGGGCCTATAAAGATTCACAGATCTTTTTTCTATAACTGTACAGTTTTACAAAGAAACAAAGTATCAGATAGCTATCTGGCCCTCAGTACATCACAGCGAATACCAGCCCTTTCGGTGTGAGAAGTGAGAGGTACTGGACGTCTAAATATTCACATCTTTTATACAATTTCCAGTCGTAAGGTCCAGCCCCTCTGCAGGCTAATAATTCTCGGTCTAGGGTTCGTGCCGAGTTCACCTCTAGGTAGTCCAACTATATGTATGTGGATTATTTCCAATTTGTACAATTAGTCACAATGGCAACAGTGTATTTTCGGATTTAACATTCAGCCTTAGTACATGTCCTATACAATGTAGTTCAACAAGTGTTCACATTTAGTATTTAAACAACATTGTATTTGATGTATGTCCACGGATCGGACTTGTTGGCGCGAGTAATCCTCAATCTACAGGTCCAATGTAGGACACGGTCTCATTACATAACCCAAACATTTAGCCTACGGGCAGTTTAGACATTAAGCTATGTGAAGGTCAGGACAGCTAGGTTACAAGCAGGAGAACACTGTCCGCCATTTTAGAATACAGAGTGACTTTGAGATGAAAAACAAAATGGCGGATGGACCTCAAATGGTGGCTAAGTCGATCTAAGGTCAGAACTCCGCAACCCGGATTTCTTCGCAGAGCGACTGGGCTTAGGCCAATATATACAATAAAGGAGGCACAATATGATATCCCGTTTAACAGTACGTCCCTCGTAACACCCACATTTTCGCTTGTCCTTCCTCATTCCGTGTGTTCCGCCCCCTTTTTAGATGGCTGCACAGGCCCGGCCGGTCCTTCTCTTGGAGTCTCGCGCATTCGTCGGGTTGCAGTGACGTGGTGGACAGGCACGGATTCCTCGCAAGTCTCGGGTAAATCCTGCGCATTGTGTTCCATGAATCGACCAACATTGACTTGCACGCAAAGTACCCGTTTTTCAGCACAGATTATTCCATGAATCGGGCCCTGTGAATCTAATATCAAACACCAACTCTCTGATTACAAAGAGTCTTTTGATAGTCTTGATCCGAAGTAATAGGTCAGAGACTGTCCTGGTGTTCGGCCTTGGCAACCACTACCTGGTGACCGGGGCTAGTGGTGAGCCCAGATTATTTTAGATCTATCTGCTGTGTTTAATGAAGTCGTCCACTCCAATTTTCGCATTTACCTGCCAAGGTTTCGGCTGGGGTGAAGCACCAGGGAGCAGGGCTTAAGTCGAGGGTACACGCGGGGGGACAGAGTCCACCCACCTTTTTCAGAGGGTGGACTCGGTGCCCCGAGCTAAAATGAGAAACATTGTGGTTCGATCCCCGTGGTCTGCTTTAATGCATACATTCAAAAAGGACATTCAGTCGTCACGTTTGTAGGCTGGACACTTCACCACTGCACTATATAACCTGATGAAAAATAACAACAACCAAAGGTGAAATTACCCATTTCGGCACTGCAAGTCCCAGGGAAAACATTTGCAGTGATTCTTGGAGTTTAAAACATGCACACCTTTTAACGTTTTCAAAAACACTATTAGAAGAAAATATCCTCTCTTGGTTTTGTGTGTGTGTTGATTTTGTGAAAAGCAAATGGCATTTGTCCTGAGCAATTTGGGTCATTATGCAAAGTCAATCTAATGAAATGTGCATATTTCACCTTGATATGCTAATTTCTGGTGACATAGCATCCCATTGCATTTGTTGATGAGTCCCCCCACTTTAATTTTTAGGAATTGACCCCTGCCTGGGAGTGATTTCAGTCTGTCCTGTCAGGTCAACCTTCTCCATTTGTGCCCCTCCTTTTCCCCCAAACCTTAGCCTCTGCTGGGTCGAGGGCCCCAATCAGCCTGTTTTCTTTGCCTGTTCAGTATCAACGTCCAGTCTCTGGCAGCACTTCATCATTTCCATGGTTTGAGGTTTTTCTCATTTGCTGATGACAAACAGATTCTCCTTCGGCTCAATGACCCACCCTCAGTCATGTGCCAGCTTTGGGAATTCTTAGCAGTCTTTAACAGTGCCATTTGCATAAAACGAGCAGTCATAAAATGGGCATAATTATCATTTGCTTCAGTCATGAAATGCATACCCTGGGACCACTTCGATTGGTGCTGTTCCTTCGGTACATCCTCTTTTGCCCGTCATCTAAATATGGCGTGGAAAAGAGGGCGCACACTAAAGGCCTAATACTGCTGAGGCTGGCCAATCCTCCCGCATGCTGCACACAAGGGAACGCATGGGCTGGTAGACCCCAACAGTCTGCAAAAGAAGGAAGACGCGGGTGCAGAAATCAGGTAAATATGTGCGTATGTGTATGCATGTATGTGTATTTAGGGGAAGGGAGTACTCCATGTGCGCATGTGGAGGAGGGGTTGTGCTCTATGTGTGGCATGAAAAGGATGAGGAAGGAAGGGAGAGGGAAATAAGGGTGGTTGCGTGGGTGAAACCCTACAATTATAAGTAAAATCCTGACAACAAGGGAAAAGATGGACGTGGGGGCTCGGGATTTGGCCTTTTTTCCCTCTCATGGAAGACCGCACCAAATCAGCCTGAAAACACATCAATTTTTAAATGCGGCCGTCAGTGGTCAGACTAGAGGCATAGAACCATTCCTTCTGTTGATTTAAGAGATATTGGTGTCATATTTGATTCTGCATTAAAATCATCATCACAGGCTAAGGTTGTGTCCAGTGTTTGCTTCTTCCAACCTTAAACATTCGAGCAAGCTTTTTGCAATTGTATCAAACCTACCGTTCTGAGCTTTCAAGTCCATCTTTATCCGCCTTCTCAAAACTTGAGGTTTAAGGATTTGCCACTCATGGCCATTCCTTCTTTTTCAGCCAATGTATTGGTGGATTCGCCTTCTCTGCTTTATTCCCTGCACTATGTTACATTTTCGGCTTCTCTCAGGCTTCGTATTGATCATCTGGTTGTGTGTAAATCTTTAAAAATGCTTTCCTTCCTTTGCTGAACCCATCTGTGCGCCTTTATTACATCTAAGCAAAAGGATGCAACACCCAGACCCAATGAAGTAGAAGCATTTGATTAATTTGAAGGGAGTAGGGCTGGTTTACAGGGAAAGGTCAAGTCCCTCCAGGAAGTTGAATAGTTGGGACTTGAAATGCTTCAACAATAGAGTTGAGTTGATGGATTAGCCATCACTTAGCCATCACTTTTCCTAATTCATTTGTTAGGTCTCATTATTCTTAATAAATGAAGGTGTATCTTGGAGAAGACAGCTTCATGGGCTGGAGTTCAGGGTAATAGCTTATTTTCTGCAGAACATCAAATGTGGCCTCGCCTCATGCCATTATCATATGTACTTGCTGAATACATTGGATGGGACGTTTGTTTCCACTACTCCTCGTGTAGCTGGAAAGTAGACATGCCACTAATTGCAATAAAACATGGGAGTTGCAGAAAGAAGCAGTGTTTCTCATGTTTCGATCACCGTAGTGTAGGCCTAAGGAAGGCTCGCTTTTGCACATCTTCCTGTGAAGAAAGATGCAGTGTTTTGGCCTCAACTGCATTCTGCTGCTCCTCACTGCTCTCTGTGCCCATCTTCCTTGCCACTGTCCTTACCACCTAGCTACCCTCCATGAGTTTCGGCTGGCTTGGCTTCAGACCAGTTCCAGGCTGTCACATGTGGGACTCATTACAAGTTTGGCTGTCCAGAAATAAAGGTGCTGGTAGCAACGACCCAGCACCCTTTCTGGACCGCCAGTAGGGGTACTGAACTACCGGCAGGCCTGACCTGCCAGGAGTTCAGGCCCCTACTGCCATGTTTTTCACTGAAGCACTGGCACTGTTAACAACGGTACCGGTGCTTCAGGCTTGTAATTACCATGGAGTATCGGACTCCATGGGAATGGGAAATAACTGTACCACCATCGCCTGTGATATCCCGGTAGCACCGGGATGTCAAGTGGCAGCAAAGATGTTATGGGGTTGCCGGTAATCCGCCGGCTACCGGCGAGTTTCACCAGCAAACTCGTAATGAGGCCACAGTCTCAGGAGAAATCTTGCTGTTCCCCCCTACCAGGGTGGGTCTAGCTGCCATAGTAAGGGTCTACACCGGGAGACGCAACAAGGGTTTACTGGTTCACAGTTTGCATCCCCCTCACTTTATAAGGGCAGAGGCAAGGAAGAGTAGGCCTATTACGTGTGGAGAAGTGCACAAGGCATGCCGAATTCCTGGGGCGCTCATTTCGAAATGTTTCACATCTCCGTTTGCATTCTTTCTCTTATATCAAAGGTTTGGAAAACAGTTGACTCACTGTTATATCTCCCAATTTTACAATAATTGTCTTCATAGCATGAAATGTGAAGAGGCATGCCTGCCTGAGCCATGGACATATTTGCGCAGTATACTCCAATATGGGAAGCACAATGAGTCAGGTGGCTTGATCCTTCTGAGTGGCTTAATTTTAAAAACAGTATTGTTTGCATTCTTAAGTTTTTGTAACAAACTTGATGAAATATTTCTCTAGTGATTAGGACATTTGCCGGGTTGTGAGTGTTCGGAGGTCAGCCATTTTCATGTTTGTTACATTTCGGGAACTGCAACTGCAATGTTTAATATTCTTAGCAAACTTCCTAGGAAACAATTATTTCATATTCGTGTGAAACAAAATGGCCACCTTGTGACTGACAGCGCATGGATTACAGAGAACAAACCTCTAATTTTATCAGTGCTCCTTTTAGGAAGTTGGGTCTTTCAGACTCTTCCACAAAGTTCTTTGTATTTGTGTACTGCGTGTTGGATGTGAAATGTGCTATGAGCCTGTGCTGAGAAAGGTCTGCTGTACTGTACTGTGTACTGTACTTGTGAATACAACATGAGCATTGTGTAACAGGCTCTGTGTTTAGGAGCAGCGGCAGCATGCCTACTTGACTCCTAGCAAGCTCTTTTATGCCCACAGTGTGCCCAACTTTCAAGTGACACTGCATCTCACTTGAGACAGCTCTACTGTAATGTACTGTATTTGTGAAGAGAACAATTGAGTTGTGTGACAGGCTCTGTGCCTGACTGCTAGCAAGCTCTTTTAGGCACACTCTGTTCCCAGTTTGTATGTGGCTCTGCACCTTACTTGGACCTGGTTGTTTGTAATTTGAGGAACACTTCTTGGGATAAGTTGTCGCATAAAGTTACATTTCAGTTTGAGTACCTATGCGTAGCTGGTGGAATCTTTTTTGTTCCATGAACAGTTCTTTTAGGTCAGCTGAAAAGTTGAGAGGTTGTTCTCTGGAAGTGTGTAGAGAAACCTCTCATCAGCACATCAGAAGGCAAAGCAAAGACATGGCCCTCATTACGACCCTGGCGGAAATCGAAAAACGATGGCGGAAATGCAATACCGCCATCGAATAGCGCTCGGTGCGACTACGACCCGTCACCGCAAAGTACGAAGCCATTAGCGACACCGTAGTGAACGCCAACGCTAACTGCACCAAGCACGCGCGCGCGCGCCATGCCAAACCGCAAATACCACCATGGCGCAAGGGTACGCCAATTCCGACCCTAGCGGACATGCACCTAACGCCATCAGGCATGGCGGAATGGACCATTCCGCCATGGCGAGAAGTACGGCATCGCGAATCAACCGTAAACGGCCCCACTGAGTGCCTGTACACCGCTCCCTGCCCACAAAGCACAACTCCCCGTAGGTGCAATGAAGTCACAATGCAACCAGTGAAATGCACAAGTCACCCATGCATGCCAACGAACAAAAGAAACACAAGAGGGGCCAATGGGAGCTGCAGGGCACAGATGGCACGAATACAGAAGCCATCCCAATGGACATGACCACAGTCCCCCACCAAGAAACGCACGCAAACACAGGCACCTGTGACCAGCAACATTCCGAAAATCACATCATTCCACCAGTCCACCTGGCTGACCGCCATCTGTTACACAAAACCCAATCCCCCGCCCCTGAGCATGACAACAACCAAACAGACATACAGGCAGCCCCCATCCCTGACCTCACGGGCACAGTAGGCAAACGCGCCCAGTACAGTACCACGCAACTAAACCCCGAAGCAGGAACCCAATGCAGATCTCCTCACAACACATCGCCCCACAAATAGGCACATGCCACATCACTTGCAAAGAAAAAAGCTACACGGGCCAAATCAGAATTGAATTTAATGCACATCAAAATCACCAAGCCCATACAGCCATCAGGCCATGAACTACAAAACACAAATCACCATTGTGGGCTGCATCCGCAAGAAATGACCAGCCACTACCTGAGTGTCGCCCTGTTCCCCCATGGTACACAGAGCCACATTCACGCACGAAAAGGCAACATGGAAGCGCACAGAACCGCAGGGCCGACCCAATGGGGAGGCACTAGTCCAGCTGAAAGGCCGAAATGTTGCTCCGAGCCACCAGTACTGCGTAAGGGCATGTGGGCCACTGCCGATCGTCCCATAAGATCGTAATGCTGCTCCACCGATTAACACGAAGCAGCAGGTGTCGGGAGTAAAATCCATCTGCAGGAGTGGCATACAGATGGCAGTGGCAAAAGGGGAGGAGATACCTGTCAACCAAAAGAAAAGAACAAGAACAGAATGGCCATCAGAACTACATTCGAACAACTCACTCCAATGATCACACGAAATCCACAGCCATCTGCATGCTAGCCCACTCCAAAGGATCATCACCACCCCAAAGCCACTTGCGACTCATAACCATCCATACCTAGGTGTAAACACCATCACGAACGAGTGTACCTATGCATGCGTCTGCCAAAACAGAATCCATCAGATGGGAATGTTAACGTGCATGGACACAAGTGTCTGAGGGCGCGTCGAGACAGGGAGGGCTCAACAAGGCCAGATAGACGATGGTCCCACCATGGCAGCCCTGCATCACATAGCGTAGGGGAGGCGGATAGATCCCAAGAAGCCCTGTACATGGCAAACTCTGTATCAAATCACCTGCCCATGCATCCATTCATCATTCCCTCATCCCGGGATCAAAACGCCTGAATAATTACTCACATGACATTAGAAACATCCATTGAGTCTGTGCGTAATGCAGCCTGCTAAATCCACAGTGCCCCAGCCCGTAAATCCAGTGATGTGATGTAACATGTATTTGGGAATGGCCGGACTCATCGCCCACGTAGCCATTGCGCATCCCAAACTATTCATATCAATCATTGCTCCCTCGCCATGGGCCTTGTCTCAAGGACATAGAACAATAGTACGTTATATTTGCAGTCAGACCTGTGGGCATTTCCTCGCCGCTAGCTGGAAACCGAAAGCGCCGCCCTTCGAATTCCTCAATTGCAACATCACGTCGAGAAGGCATCTGTGGCCGTTTGAGATCACTAATTATTCCATCGAGTGCGGCTGTGTGTGAAAATGGCAACTGCCTTCACCCACAAATGGGAAGCCACGCCCGTCGTTGCAACTCGGTACAGTGATGCCTGAGGGCCCACCGTTACTCGAGTACTACGTTCCACCGACCCTTCACAAGTCCGTTCGCGACTGCACAGATAGTATGGGAAACAATGGGACCACAGCAGAACGAACATATCAACCAATCTTACACGCCCATCGGGTACAAATACATGATTGCAATAGCAAGATACCATTACCCGATTTGCAGCGTTGTGCGCGGGACGTGCTCGGCCAAAGGGGATAGCAGTTTGCACAGGTGGAATTAATCACCACAGGTGGAGGCCATACAGCCTGAAATCACATAAATTGCACAGCCAGTCTCCTCCCACAACCACAGCGAAATGCTACCGGCAGGACTCGCGATGTTGGCCCTGGGGGACCTGATAGCACTGCAAGTGCTCCGACTCCAAGAAGAAGACGAACAACAACTACAACCAGCCGCACGGAGGAGACGCAGGAGGAGGAGGAGGCCAAGGCAGGGCCAGCAAGGCCCAGCAGCACAGCCACTACCACCACGCAGGCAGCCCGCAATCCCACGCCTCCGAGCACATCCGTTCAACCTCACTGATGAGCAGATCCACACCCTCTACCGTTTGGACCGGGACACCATAACCGCCATTGTGGACATGACACACGCTGACCTTGTCAGCATGATAGATAGCCCAACCGCCATCCCACCCCTACTGAAGGTGGTGTCTGTACTCCACTTCCTGGCCACAGGCACCTACCAGCACACAGTCGGACAGTTGCATGGCATTTCTCAGCCACTGTTCTCACGGACACTATTTCAAGTGCTCGATGCCCTCCTGCTGCACGCAGACGACTACATCTCTCTACCACGCTCGGAGCACGATATTACCAACACGAAAGTGGGATTCCATGCACTTGCCGGCATACCGGGTTGCATTGGTGCCATCGACTGCACCCATGTTGAATTGGTCGTCCCACATGCCATGGAGGCCCAGTACCGCAACCGGAAACAATTTCATTCCCTGAATGTACAAATGGTGTGTGACTCCAACAGGATCTTCACGCATTGTTGTGCCCGATTCCCTGGATCAACCCATGATTCCATGGTCTTGAGGAACTCTACAATACCACGCTACATGGAGCGACACGCAGGGAACAGATCCTGGCTACTCGGTGAGTCTCATTTCATGCATGATGATGTGGGGTATGTGATTTGGCAATGTACTGGCAGGGGGGGGGGAGTGCGTACGTATCAATGGCATTCCACATCCTACGTTTCTCGTCCACATACAGGTGATGCTGGATATCCACTGAAGAGATGGCTCCTCACACCAGTCCGGAACCCACGGGACCAGCATGAGGAGGACTACAACCATGCCCACTCACGTACCCGTGTAGTTGTTGAGCAGGCATTCGGCCTACTGAAGGGCCGTTTCCGCTGCCTCAGCAGGTCTGGCGGGGCACTCCTGTACCGCCATGAGAAGGTTGCAAAGATGGTGATGGCATGTGTCATGCTCCACAACATGTGCGTACGTAGAAATGTGCCCATGCCCCCTGACGCAGAACTGCAAGCACCGGATGATGGTCATGATGAGGGCGGGGATGTGGCAGCACCTCAAGGAGTCTGCGAGGCACCGGAGGCCCGTGACATTCGTCAGCATCTCATTGATGTATGCTTCTAGCACTCATGCCTGGTGGCTGATACATGGACACGGGACACGTGCCACTGTGTGTGTCTGGAACATGCACAATATGGACTGTACGCCTATGATGGCCTAGTACACAAAGATCAATGTCCACACATCTCATTGGTTGATCGTGCACTGTTTATGGCATATGTGATATCATGTTAAACACCCTATCGACCCGCCACCCAAGTGAGCCCAACACACCCCCTCCACCCTCCTACCTCCCCCCGAACACCAGTGTCCAAAGATGCTCATTGTCAGTGGGCAGTCGCTATTGCATGCCCCCTCTGCGGGTATCAGGGGCACCCCTGCCTGTGGAGCGCCGGGTCCTTCCAGATCTACGTTGGGGGCTGCCCTGGACGGAACTTGCAACGGATGATGTGTCTGCCTGCTCACGTCCATGCATGTCCCTAAGGGTTTGCGAGAGCTCAGTGAGCACACGGCGCACTGCGGCAAGTTCGGCACATACGTCTTTGGACGTCGCATGCAGTTCCCCCCTCAGGCTCTCGGTGCTTCTCTCAATTTGTGACCTTAGCGTCTCTGTGCCTCTCGCCATTTCTGCCCTAAGTGTCTCAGTTGATGTTTCTATGTCTGCCTTGGTGCCCCCACATTCATCGGCATGGTCCTTGAGGAGTTTGGCCAGTTGCTGCTGTTGTTCGATCAACTGGTCGAGGGACTGTTGCCTCTGCTGGGCCATGGCCATTTGCGGGGGTGTCGCAGAGGGGCTGTTGACCTCATGTTGCCTTGCCACAGGGCTTGGGGGGGATGGCCAGTCGTCGTCTTGTGGGTGCACCTGCGTGGTATCCTCATGTTGTACGGGATGGGACAGACAGGGGGATTGGGACAGGTCATGGATGGATCTGACTTCGGCATCCCCGTTTTCTGTGTCGGAGCATGCTGCCATCAATGGGGTGTCGCATATGGTGCTGCTGCCACCAGAAGCAGTGCCTACTGTGGCATCCATTGGGGGGACCTGTGGTGGTGGTGTTGTGGCCATGCTGGCTGCTGGGGTGCCTGTTGATGTTCCCTCCTCTGTGCTGCCACCTGATTTGTGCTGCTGCCGTGTCTTGATGCGTGCAGCTGAGGTGGAGGGTCTCTGGCCGTTGGTCTTGGCCCTCTTTGCAGGTGTGCTGGTAGGGGTGTCCTGTGGCTCGTCGTTTGGATCGGACCCTGTGGTGGAGTAAAGGAGGGCGAGGGTTAATGATGGGTCTGTGGGAATTGGAATGGCATTGTATCACATGCATTGGGGTGGTACCTGAGGGTGATTTGGGTCGGGGGCTTGGGGGTGCTTTGATTTGTGTGTGGAGTGAGGGTGCAGTTGTTTGGCAGCCTGCAGTTAGGGTGTGCCTGCTGCACGTGTAGTGCGTGTTTTAGGGGTTTTTAATTATTTATGTATTTATTGTGGGTTTTAACGTGCGCTATCAGGCCGATGTGTGTGGACGTTCTCCTGGACATGTGTTTCTGTTGCACTATGTGGACGCATGGTACTTCACATGGATGGACTGTGTGGATTGTTTTATCTGGCCCACCTACCTGAATCTTCGGATGTCTGCACTCCTTTCTCCATCCCTCCGACTCCCTCTATGCTCTCCATTCCGATGGTGGAGGCACATATTTCTTCCCAGGGGGTCAACTTGATGGGTGATTCAGGACCTCCCCCGGTGGCTGTGGCAATGTTGCGGTTGGCAGAGAGTATGCTGCGGACGCGTATCCGCAGGTCGTCCCATCGCTTGCGGCATTGCTGTGGGGTGCGGGGTGCGGTCCCCACCGCACTTACCCGCTGTGCCACCAGTGCCCATATGGCCTTCTTGTTTGCAAGTGCCGTCCTGGTCATTTGCGTGGAGAAGACGGCGGCAGCATTCTCCTGGAGGGTCTCTGTTAGCACGGTGAGTTCCTCACGGGAGAAGTGGACCTGCCGCTTGCGGTCGCACGCTTTCTTCGCTGCTTTTCCCATTTTTCTAGGTTTCGCTAGGGTGGTTGACGGGTTGGGGTGTGTCTCAGGGTAGTGTTTTTAGTGGTTGTGTGGTTTTAGTGTATTTATAGGTGTACGCCGGGATGTTTCCCGTTCCGGGCCCGTGTTTTGGCTTCCGTTTCCGTATATTTCCGGCCACCGTACTTTCCGGTAGGCGCACACTGCGGTGACCGCTAAGTGGGGTGGCGGTATTGCACCTGGGGCGCCGTACGGCGGCGGTGTGGGCCGTTTTGGGGTCATTTCCGCCATCGCGGACTTTGCACTTCCGCCATGGCGTGGTGCTCGTGCCCGATGGGTCGGAATGGGCCGCACTTTGCTCCTTCGTGCAATGGCGGAAACGCTATTTACGCTGTGGCGGTCCGGTCAGTCGATTTCCGCAAGGGTCGTAATGAGGGCCTATAGTCAAAAATAGAAATATTTTTTCAAGAGCAACACCAAACTGAAAAAAAAGTTCTGAAAGTTTTAGAAAGATTATGGAACAACCTGGGCCATTGTGACAGTTTAGTGCTCAGCTATGACACTTTAAAGACATTACAAACATTGTAAAAGTGTTATTTTTTCACAATGATTTCTGGGGGGTGGCTCATACGATCCAGGATCTGAAGTCCAGTAGCATTATCTTGGGAGATGACTTCAACACAGTTATTGACTCATCAGTGGATAGGACTAATGATAGACACTGTAGAAGGTTGGATATGCAGTCTCGGGGCATTGAAGAATTTGATGGAGGAGCATAATCTGAAAGACTGCTGGAGAATGGAAAATCCCTTGAGGAGGGAATATAGTTTTTATTCTCATGCCCATGCCACTTACTCAAGAATTGACATGCTGTTGATGGCGGGTGAAATGTTGCAAAATTATAAGTCCAGTAGTATTGGTAATATTGTGTTAACTGACCACGTTCATGTAGTGGTGGATTTGAAATGGGATTTTAATGTGTGTAGACAAAATACAAGGAGATTGAATACCATCTTGTTGGACAATGTAGATGAGATGGACAAGCTTTCTTCCGAAATAGACTATTTTGTGGAGGAAAATTGTACTGGGGAGGTTGAATCTGGTATGGTTTGGGAGGCCTTCAAGTGCATTGTACGTGGTATGTTTATAAATCTGGCAAGTGGTTTAAAAAAAAAATGGACAATACTCAAAAAGAACTGGAGTCTAAAATTAAAGATTTGTCATGTGCATTGATGGTGTATCCTACAAAGATGGATTTGCTTCCGGAAATAAATAGATTGAAGAGTGAGTTGAAGTTGTTAATATCGACTCGTGCAGAGAAAAGGTATTTTCAGCAGAAGTGCACTTATTTTGAGCAAGGTGAGAAATGTGATCGCTGGCTGGCTTATAGACTGAGGATGAGAGAGTCGGAGCGCTCTATCACATCATTAAAAGACTCCGGGGGTCAGATCACATACTCACCGGAAAGGATAAATTAAGTGTTCAGGGAGTTTTATGAGAATTTATACAGAAATGAACCCAGTATTGATGCGTCTAATGGAGACTTTCTGGGGAACATTCAAGTCCCTGAAATTAAGGAGGAAGAATCTACAAGGTTGGAGGAACCTATAACGTTCCTCCTAGAGGAGGTCAAAATTGCAATTTCAAAACTAAATGTCGGTACGTCTCCAGGGCCTGATGGACTGCCAGTGGAGCTTTACATGTGGTTGCCTAATTCTGCTTTGGTGCTGTTAACAGATATGTATAAGACCTCTATGGATAAGGGATTGCTTCCAGACACGACAAGGCATGCACCGATCTCAGTCTTTCTGAAGAAAAACAAGGATGAAAATTTGGCGTCCAGTTACAGGCCGATTAGTTTAATCAATGTAGACAATGGGCCTCATTACGACCCAGGCGGTAAGTTACCGCCTGGGTCGTACCTTTACCACCATGGCGTAAACTATGTTTACGCCATGGTGGTTGGCGGACTTACCGCCCCATTCCGAGGTTGGCGGGGCGGTAAGTCCCCAATCCCCATTTACCCTTCCCCATTCCCATTTTTGCCCCATAGGGCATAATGGGAGTGGGGAAGGCGTTAATTACGCCACCGCAAATTACGGTGGCGTAATTAACAACATGGTCCCTTAGCGCCATGGATTTTAACACCTGCTAAAAGCAGGTGTTAAATCCTCCATGGCGCTAAGGGACCTCGGAATCAGGCGGTAAGGGTCGGAGCTGTTTACACCGCCGTAAACCCCTTACCGCCTGGGTCCTAATGAGGCCCAATAAAATCCTGGCCAAGATTCTGGCATTAAGGCTGGAAGTTCTTCTTCCAAATCTGATAAATCAGAATCAGTCTGGCTTTGTTAAGGGTAGAACCACGTCCAGCAACTTGAGGAAATTGCTATGCACCATCTCTAAGGCTTCTGAATTGCCTGATGACTCGGTGGTCCTTTCATTGGATGCCGAAAAGGCGTTCGATAGAGTCAACTGGCAATTTATGTTTAAGGTACTGGGAAAGATGGGTTTTGGAAATCAATTCTGTTCCTGGATTAAACTGCTATATACCAAGCCCACGGCAGATGTTAAAAACTAATGGTCTGAGATCAAGACCTTTTGACCTGGAATGAGGCAGGCAACAAGGTTGCCCGCTGTCTCCTTTGTTATTTGTACTTAGTATTGAACCTTTGGCCATATCGCTTAGAACTGAGGATGGCCTGCATTGTATTAACTGCTGGGGAATGCTACAGAAAGTGTGGTTATACGCTGATGACTTGTTATTGGTCCTCCAAAATCTAGGCGAATCAGTGGCAGTGCTTATGAATATTTTGGAGAGATGGGATCTGCTACACCTTTCCCTTTGGGGGAAGGTGAATACTTTGAAAATGGTTTCGACTCCTAGAGTTAACTTTGTGTTGAGTATGGTCACGTTAGAAATTGGAAGTAAGTTTTGAAGTGAATTGGATCGACTCATGTAAGATTTCTTGTGGGATAATAAGCCTCCACGTCTGAAGATTAGTAAGTTGCAGTTGTCCTTATCTGGAGGTTGACTGGGAGTCCCGAACTTCAAAGCATACCACCTGGCTTTTATGTCACGTACTTTGTTTACCTTTCTCACATCAGAAAATGATGATTGGGTTTGTGCGGAATCTAGTCACGTAGGCCTGTTGTCTCCAAGGGCTCTGCTGACGAGTAAACAATGCAAAACGAAATTTAAGAATCCATTGACTAAGAGTTTGCGGAATTCGTGGCTGGTCTTGAATGATTGTTTGGGTTTCAATGCACTGGAAGATCAGAATGCTTCAGTTTGGCTGAATACTAGTGTTACTCATGAAGGGAAAATAATGTTCTGGCATGATTGTTTTTTGGCCAGGGTGAAGTGGATAGGGGATCTTTTCAATGGTGCGGATTGGATGACGGCCAGGGAAATACAGGTAAACTTCGATATTCTGAGTTTTTGTCTGGCGGACTATCGGAAAATCAAGAGA
Organism: Ambystoma mexicanum; assembly: GCF_040938575.1. NCBI lineage: Eukaryota > Metazoa > Chordata > Amphibia > Caudata > Ambystomatidae > Ambystoma > Ambystoma mexicanum. Next base: position 438,625,092 of record NC_090937.1, read on the forward strand.
GCGGTGGGTGCGATGAATATAGACGTAGGGATCAATATGGATATGCTTGGCTGGAAGCCAGACGGGCTGTGGCTTGGTCAGTTATGTGTATAGACAGATTGTGTCTAAGTATAGGACAAATGATGCTCTAAGATTGGATTGGAATAGGAGGATTGATGAGAATATTACAGCGGACCATTGGTCACAGATATGTGAGAATGTGAAGTTGTGCTCTTTGAATCTGGGTGAAAGATCACGTCAAATAATGATTCTACATAGAACCTACTGGACGCCTGAGAGAATGATGAAGAGGGGGATGAGTGACAACTCTGAATGCTGCGCATGTGTACATAAATTGGGACCATGGAACATATGTTGTGGGAATGTTCAAGGTTGAGTGGTATGTGGTTCGAAATTGACCGGATTTGTGAGAAAGTTCTTGATGTGAGGATTAATTTGGATTTTAAGACTGTTGTGCTGGATAGTGATGAGGAACTGGATGACTTGAGTACTTCCCGGAGAAAATGGGTTTTCCGGGGAGCGTTGGTGGGGAAAAAACTGATTTTGAGAAACTGGAAAACGTCTGCTCCTGTTACAATTGAGATGTGGGTGGCCGAAATGCATGATCTGGCGGAAATTGAGAGAGTGTTGTATCATAGGGAGAAGAAAAGTGCTTTATTCAACAAGATTTGGAGTAAATTTCTTTTATTGTACTGAACTTGATCTTTTGGATATGTTGTGACTCTGTGGGGGGGGGGGTATCTTTCACTGTACATAGTTTGTTGTTCCTTAATGTGATTGATGCATATTGTTTTGCAATTGTCTATGTATCTTGTTATTGTTTACATTTTTGAAAATACAAATTTAAAAATAAATAAATAAAAAAATGAAATCAGCATATGAAGGTTCTTAAGCATGAACTTCTACCATTATCAAGATTGGGCAAAACAGTTTAAACAGATTGTTTAAAAATGCTCTGAACAAAATGAAAGCTCGAGTTACACGTGGTGATCCTCCATACTTGTGGGGGAACATGTATTTGAACTGATAGTTTTAGAATAGCAAGATACAGAGAACTATTAATACGTTTTACAAAACCAAGTTGCATTTGTGATTCACAGGATCATATGGCGGGTAATGAATTTGAATTTGTCCATAAGCCTAGTATGGTCCATACGATAGAATACACTAATGCTAAGAATGGTTTTTCATTAAAGAAATGGCAGTCAGATCGCAGCATTTTAAGAGTGAACAAAAGATTTTCGTAGGATCGCTATTTTAGGAGGTTGGCTGACGACTATAGGAGGAGGTACCAGTAAGGGCCATTTGGGCCTTAACCACAGAACACAGACGTCCTAAAACCAGTGAGAAGCTGGTTGAAAATATAAACATTAGATGCTAGAACTTGAAGCAACATTCCTGGAGCCAGCTAAGAAACGGAATGAGCAGAGAAGCGCTGCATGGAACTTGCATGCCAGGTTCAGAGAGCTCATTGAGAAACGGACTGAAAGGGCAAATGCTTCATGCTAGAGAATGGAAGGGACATTTCTAAGCAAACTGAGAAACTGATAAAATGGCAGAACACGGCATGCTGGAACATGACGGAAATGTTTCTAGAGACCAGGGAGAGATTGATTGAAAGGAGAAAACATGTCATCAAAGACTCCAGTTGACTGAGAGAAACTGGAAATCTGAAACCCATGCCCTGACACGACTCAAGGGAGGAAGAAAGAGCTATGGCTTCTAAGCTTGCTGAACATTGCTTATGGTTTCATGCTTTTTACCATAAACCTCAGCACACCCCACAAGGTAACTCACATTCATGGGGCCAGCAGATGCCAGAAGGCCAATGTAAAAGTATACAAAGGCTTCTTACTTTTTAAATATGAGTCACTGAAAAAGTACAGTAGTGAACATATACCTCATATTTAAATCCAACAATTTCACATTATTGCACACAGTTAAATTAAATCTGTAAAAATCCTTACATTCTGCAATAATGAACCTAAACCTCATATTTGAGATCAATGAATTAAGATCATACACATACAGATAAAAATACATAAAAACAGTATTTCTGACAATTATCATACCCTTTCCTTGACGCTTTCTTAATTTCAATTTCTAAATGCAGTGGGATAACTAATTGTTTACCAGGTTTGGATTGGATCTGTACTTGTCTTCAAGTGGTTATTCACTGTATAATTTGTCTATGACTTTGTCTGATGATTCTGTCTAATCTGTCCTTACCTGGAAGGATAGCGTGAGCATAACATGCTCACCCGGGTTACAGGACAATCCGACGTGCCATGGGTTTTATACCCCTGTCTGGCTCACTCTGCCCTTCACCACTCCACCTATTCCAGGTCGATAAATTGAGTACAACCAATGGGTAATTATAGAGACATCATGATTACAGTGCTTAAAAGATGGAGGAATCCAGCATGAAGCACTATATAAATCACCATTTTAAATCATGCACCTCTTTGTGTCAACGAGAGAGTCAACCTCCAACCACAAACCTCTAGGAGATCAATAGCCATTTCGTTTTGGCAAAATACCTCCATCGATACAGTCTGCAAGGCTCAACATTGTTTGATTTCAAAATATTAAACTAATTATGGACAACTGGGCTTTTACACCAGAAATCTCTTTGGCAGCGCCAATCCACCATCTGATAAATCTGTTTGCAGACGAATCAGGTCATATTTCCCTATTCAGAGTATATTTCTTTCCACTTTCTGGTCCTTGAATGTCCAGTAAAACCACCAAATATAGAAAAGGCAAAATTAAGAAGATCTTCTTTGGGAGATTTAAATTGTACTTCTCTGCCCTGTGTGAGGCTCTTCTATTCATTTTCATGTTTCCTGGGTATTTGCATTCTAATCTCTCAGCTCTCGTGTTGTATTATGGTATGGTATGTCTCTCGGCGGTTGATCTTGCCCAGGACGCGGCACATTGTGGATAGGACGGTAAAGGGTTGAGGGGATAAGGAGAAAGGAAAAAGGGGGGTTAGCTAATGGATATGACATTAGTGTGGGGGAACACACTTGGAATCTGAGCAGAGAAGGTGCTTGTGGTAGTATGGGTGCTTGTTTTTAACTGTGATTAGTTATCAGTCACCAGGAGAGAACATTACAGTAATATCCATCTAGGTTTAAAGCAGAGCAGTCCTAAATGGTGCTAGGTAATAGGTGTAGCTGGTATGAGGTTGTGTGATTAACTTGACAAGTGAGTCCAATGCTTATTTTTCTCTAGCACTTTATTTTTGGTAATGTCTGACTATTTTCTGTGAGTTGACATATTTTGAAAGTGATGAGCATAAGATGGCTGTATTTGTAAAGAAGATCTGGTAGATGAACTCATGAAGCACTAGAAAGACTAGCGGCTCAGCAGCTTTGTCGCCGATTGCAGGACATCTCCAGATTACACCTTTACGCCTCTTTGGTTCAGTGAAGGCAACACCAGAAGAAGTTGGGGCAATGTCTAGCACATGTAGGAGGGTACTTTTATTATCCCAGTTTTATGATTAATGCTTAGCAAATCAGCCATCTTAGAAAGTGCCTAAAATGGAGTCAGAGATTAAGCGACACGAGCAAATAGGCACCAAAGGCTGATATAGAGGCATAGACAAACAAGTAATGCAATGCAAACAACAGGGGCTGAACACATCATTCCATCTCTCCTGACACCTCTGACAGGCCACGGCCACATGGATCTTTAATAAAGATTACCCCTGCTATCTGCGCAGGGAGTATTCATTCTATTAAAGACTAGGAGGCGAGCATTATGCTTCAACTTCTTTTACCACTCTTCAGCAGTTTCAACAAATTAACAAATCAACAACTTTTGAAATGTCCAAAGTGACTTTTCTCTTTAAAGACTACAACCCCCATAGTCTCTGTAGACCTCCACTCTCCAGCTCAGCTATGACCACATCCTATCCCTGAGCTCCTCCTCTCTTTTACGCGCTCTGACTGTCACTTAGAATCCATCACTTTGACTCGCTAACAGTGCAAAATCTTCATCCACTCAAACTGGCTGCTGATAACTTCTCCGGCTGCTTGCTCACGTCCTGGCTACTGGCCACTTCACTCAACTATTCTTCTGCTCTTCTCCTAGGAAGGATACAAATCAGAACATAAGTGTGGCGTCTATGCATTGTTATGTCATTATGCATTACAATCTACAGTACATATGATCAACAATAAATGATTGGGAGGGAAATTAATGCTAGCCTCCTAGTCTTTAATAGAATTAATACTCCCTGCGCAGATAGCAGGGGTAACCTTTATTCTATAGCAAGACTGGAGGCGAGCATTATGCTTGTTCAAAGCTTTCCCAATACCGTAACTGCTATATTCTCAGATGGCTTAAAGTAAAATTGCTTAAAGGTGCGATCATTAGCCCAATCTGCTGCTAACATAATCTCTTGTAATGATGCCCCTGTCATAAACGCTTTGGAGGCCATAGCTCCTCTTACGGAGTGAGCTCCATACTTTTTCAAGTCAATCCCTGCTGCTTGTATTATTTCTCTGACCCATCTGGCAATGGTCGCTGTCTTTACTGCGTGAAAAGGTATCCTACGCGCTATTAGCAATTGGGTGGTACTCGCTACTCTGTTCTCTGCTGTCCTACTGTAGAGGAGGTCCCAAAAATGGCCTGCATTCCAGCCACCCATGCCGAAATGCAAGAAGCATATTCGCCAAGGTATGTGATGTATGAGGAGCAAATGAACCAACAGAAAGCTGCACTGGGACTCTGCCCAGTGTACATCAGAAGAGCCACACCCGTTGAAGCGCCCATAACCAGACAGCCATGGGCTGCGCGATACACTCTTAGACAACCATACCAGCAGCTGAGACGAAATGAAGAGTACCTGCAGACGGTCCATGAAGAGACCCAAAGAGACTTAATGGAAGGGCAGCGGAAATGACACAAGGGCCTGAACAGACTCACGGATGAATGAAAACAACTACCAAGGATAGCACGCCAGTGCGAGCAGCTATGAAGATAGATGTGATGGATACGGGAGAAGAGACAATGTTGAAACGTAAGGAAACGTTGCTATGAGGCAAGATGGAAGTAGCCAACCAGTTAACGCATGTAAATAGGCTTGGAACGCAAGAAGCTAAGAAAACGATACTGCTTGCAGTGCTTAGTAGAAGAATAGAGCGGCAAGCGCCAACCATATATCTACATCAATTAGGCACTCTATACAAGTGCGACTCCATTTTGTAATGCAGAAGTATGCCCAGGCGGTCAGAGGCCTAACAGGCCAAAGTTTTATATCCCAGCCAGAGCCAGGAGAAAGAGCGGAATCGAAACTCAGTAAGAAGCAGCTCAATGCCTGGGAATTCAAGGTCAACTCCAGGAAGGGAGGAGAGCAGCAACGCTGGAGAAACGAAACTCCAGAGCATACCAGCCAGCCAGTGAAGGAGGCCACAGGCAGATGGCGAGGCTATGGAAGAATCAAATGCATGAATAAGAGGGAAAATGAAGCAGATTCACGGTGAACAGACACGTGACCAGCCGAGGGCAAAGAGGAACCAACATCTGATGTCACCCAGAACCCGAGGATGCCATAACTTTTCCTGATAAGAGCTACAGTTTCGAGGCCATCCTCAGCCAACTAATTGACACATAGCCCTAAAGGTACTGATTTATGGAAGGGAGGCAGGGTGAATCATGGGGCACTCCGCATCTGGGTGTCCATTCTGCATGCTGCTAATTAAAGTGGAGATTTATGTCTAAGGGTGTAACCCACCCAATCACAATGGACCAAATAATCTAGGCTCCTATAGTTTGTCGAGCCAATCAGACATCATAGTTATAGTGACGTCTATTACGAGTGATGTAGAGGGATGAGCTTAGATGCCCACCCGATAAGAGTTATCCAATCCGCATGCTATATTACCATATACAGATATAGCCAATATACTTAAGTTACCTTTCCCAACCAATAGAAATGCATGACAAACGTTGAGTGTTACACGTCAATTGATGATGAAAATTTGCTATAAATGTTGCTGTCTGAATGAAGAATTTGGGAGTTGAAGCGAGACAGGTGATCGCACCATTGATGATTACCATTTGTTTCCCCGTTTTTTTGTACTTGTCATTAAACGGACTTCCCTTTGCCAAACTATTGAGTCCTCATTATTGAGTCGTGTCGGAGTAAGTGAATCCTGCACCCCCATTTCTCACATGGTTCAGCTATCTTGTCTTACAAGTACTGGAGGGTGAGCCCTGATCTATGGGCCCATCAGTGGATTCCCCGCCCTCCTGTACACTTGGTAGCGCGAGGATGGTTTCGGCCATTGATTATTGATCAATATAATTCTAAGACACCTATAAACCGACGGCACAAACTAACTGTAGGCCTTCGGCAATATCACAAGTTCTTTCGCCATTCCGGCCGAGTAGACTGAAAAGCTTCCCATGGACAATGATAGAGTAACTTCAAAAAAATCTGCAGTGGGTCTGAAGGAACCTGCCTTTCCAAGCATAACCCTTCCCGTTCCCACGGGCAGCTAATCGGATGAAAAGACCGCAAGAGGCAGAAGAGGAAGGGGCGGTGATCCCGAAGCTCCAGAGAGGAAACGATGTGAGCGGTGAGTGAAACAATAAACTCGTTACTTTGGCAAATGTTTTGTAGGCATTAGAACAAGTAAAGGAAAGGTAACGGAGGATGGCGGAAATAAAATAGTCAGAAGTAGAGAAGCATGTATATATATAATATATATATATATAGATAAGGGGTTAATGACTCAAGTATAAGAGATAGAAAAGTGATTACCGGGATAGACACCCGAGATAAAAAAGTGATTACCGGGATAGACACCCGAGAAAAAAGGTGATTACCGGGATAGACAACCGAGATAAAAATGGTTACCGGGATAGACACCCGAGATAAAAAGTAGTTACCGGGGGGGACCCGAGAGAAAATGAATGGTTATCGGGGGGGACACCCGAGAGAAAACAAATGGTTACCGGGAGGACACCCGAGAGAAAAAGTAAGGATTCGCCTTGTTCCTGCGCTTTAATACAGGGGTCAGAAGAGACGTGAACCCAGAGCCCACATAATAGGGGACAATTAGACTACGGTGACGTTTAAAGATGGCATCAAAGGGGTTTGTCTAAACCCCATGGCGGGGTATTGATCAGAAGGCAGGTATATGTATGACCAGCTGGTGTCCGTCTAGTCTGTCAAGTGTCTGTCATATGTGTTCTGTTGTATGTCGAATGTAAAAAGAACTGTATCATTGATTGTTTGAAGTGAAATTTGGTTTTACGCGATTCTGTAACTGAGAGGGAATCGCCAGTGAATTGATGTTTTTGAGTAAATTGAGAGTATAAAATTGTGGCAGGAAAAGATTGGATTGGAGCTTGCGTACGTGGTGCCCGCTCATGTTGGTGAACGTGGTGACACTCCATAAGTATTGTTGGTAACAAAATTGAGAATGGAGGAGGTTACCCCCTTGCACATCTATGTAAGCAGTTACCCAAGCATGCACCTAAACTTTAAAAGTACAGCACTGAGTGGGTTAAGGGTACTGCCCACAAAATGTTTATGCTGTGGCCACAGAACGCGTCTTTGTCTAAAGCTGTTTTACAACATACAACGACTTATCTACATGCCACATACACAGGCAGAAACTAGAGAAACGTCTTGCTGTTCTAGAACTGTGGAAAATGTTTGAACAGCCAAAAGAGGAACAGCCTCCTGTGTATTGGATATTAAATGTATGCACGGAGGGGGGTGAGACGCCTACTGTGCCACCTGCCCCACCTGAGCCAGTCATCTAGGGAAGTAAGTCAGAGGGACTCTACCCGTTAAGAGAACTAAAGGCAGCCACGGGGTATAGGAACCCTGCATACGAGTCACCTTCATACAGTAGTGATGAAATCAAAGAGAAGGAGGAGGAAACTAATATTACCTCCGCGGTCCGAGGGACAAGGAGAGACGCGATGATGAAAGGAAGGACCAGGCACAAAGTTGTGCACCTCTCATTAAGGAGAGAGAAGGAAAGAAATGGAAAGGAAGTGAAGACAGAACAGATGAGATAGCATTCGCAATGGACGAATGGATGGGAGGTCAGATATTGCTGAAGCTTGATGGTAAGGGAAGTGATGATATAAGGCCAAGAGAGAAGTCTGATGAGGCACAAAGAAGGGAAAAGGAGAAGAAAAAGGAAATGAGGGAGGAGAGAATAAGAAAGAAAGATAGGCTTAGGCGAGAACAACTATATCGTGAAGAGCAAGAGAAACAGCTTGATCGCAAACAGAAGGCAGCCTATGACCAGTACAGACAGAATAAGCAAAGGTTGGAAGAAGAGCAAAGGGTATGTGAGAAGAGAGTGAAGAAAAGAGAAGAGAAGAGGAAGAAATTAGAAGGGCAAAGGAATGTAGAAATGAAAGGATGAAGGAAGTAGATAAGGTTAGAGAAGAAGCGAGGAAGCGCAAGGAAACAGACGAGGAGATGGAACGTAAGCGCAGACAGAGGGCACGGGATCTAGAATATTTGGAGCGGGAAGTTAAAAAACCCAATCCTATTGTAGAATGGGAAGACATCAAAGAATTCTTCCCAGTGAATGAGTCAGTACCAGGTACGAGTGGGACAAATATTGAAGAGGACTTTGACACCAGAAGCATTGGAGAAACGATCGATAAAATAAACGATGAAATGGGGCTGGAACAGATATCCCATGGGGGAAGGGAAGATGAGCGCTTGGAGAGCACTCAGCTATATGACACTGAAGATGTCACCCAAAGTAGTGGGTGCAGGGGACTGTCCCTAGATAGGCTGGATTGGTCAGAATGAAGAATAAGATGCAAGGAATTGTGTAAATTGGGAACAATTAGAATCGGACTCCGGTGGGGAGACGGAGGACGAGGCACATGAAGAGGGGAGACGGCATGAAAAACGGCTCCCAAGGGACCAAGGGGTACCATGGTCAGATGCTAGCAAGTCCGCAACTAGGACACCAAAGTCCGCCGCACAGTCCAGCCTACATGAGGGAACACTCCATGGTCAGAGGGGGGTGTCAGCATCCGCCTATGTAGACAGATTGAGGACATTGCCAGGTAGACGGTGATACAGGAATGCTACCCCAGCGATAGATAGGAGAGCTATGGGGAAAGAGAAGGAAGACTGTGCATTTCAGTTCCCGCTGCTAGAAAAGCGGGGGAGCAAGACCACAATATATTCCATGGCCACACATGGACCGAGAGAACCTGAAAAATAAGCTTCCAATGCTGACTTCGGGAGCCGGGAAATGGATACACGAGTTAGAGAAAATGGCAGGGGGTGTCACCTTAGCTATAAGGGACATTAAGGGCCTCCTGATCGCCATACTTGGTGAAAGGGCAGACAATGTATGGAAGCAAGCCGGATACCCTAGAGTAACCATAATTAACACTTCCCATGATGGAGCGCAATTTAATAATTGTAGAGCAGCAGTGTGGAAAGCACTACGAGTGCTGTACCCAGACACTTCCGATATGGGAGCTATAATGACTCGGAAAATGAAAGAGTCAGAGGATCCGTTGACTTATATCCAGAATTTTCAAGACACGTGGGTGCTCGAACGCATTAATCTTGGACCAAATCTATCCCTGTATTCTACCATATATTGTGCCAAGGGTTTCCAGAACCGGTGCAGAAACAGCTAAAGAAATTGGTAGGTATAAAAGCGAAGCCATGGGCCGAGATACAGTTGACAATTGCACAATACTGTAGATTGTTGCAAGAAAAGAACCGAAAAAAGAGGCAACTCGTAAAGGTGAGGAAGTGAAGCTGGTACAAAAGAAACTCTCAAAGTATGCTCTCGAGGGAGCCATGCTGACAAACCCAGCTGAACCAAGCGCACAACAAGCGACTAACCCATTGCACAGTAATCAGGGTAGCGCAGGATTTTACCCAACAGGTAGGGGATTCAGAGGAAGAGGATGGCAGAGTAATCAGGGAGGTTTACAGAACAACCAAGGTGGATTTCAAAATGTGCAGAAGGGCAGTCCAGCTATGCCAGATGGACAGATGGCCCAACTACCGCCAGTGTGCTGGCTGTGTGGAATGACTGGACATGTGGCGCGCATGTGCAGGAGCCAAGGCATGTGGCAAAATACCCAAGGGATGGGAACAGGCATGGTGAATCAGCCTGCTGTCCCACAACAAGGTGGTGCACAAAGTCACACAGTACAGCAGCAGGTGCCAGGCTTGCAGCAAGGTACTCAGCACGGGGTTCAATCCTCGAATATGTGGAATTTGCCACAGGGTTAGTACCAACAGGTACCACCACAAATGTCGCAGGGCACTAACTCCGGAGGGGAAGTCATCCCTGGTAATGGGGGATGTCCACAAGTATAGAGTGGACCAAACCTATACATACAATAGGACAGCTCATGGGAAACTCTGATGTGCTCTATCCTATCAGTGACACCAGACCCTAATAGGGAACCTAGGGTAAATGTCTTCATAGGGGGAAAGAATACTCCTTCTTAGTTGACACGGGTGCAATGTGCTCGTGCATACGAGAAGGCAAGTTTTCCTTGTCTGGCCGGGCCACAGGCACTCAGAGTTTTACAGGAGCTCACAGTAGAGTTCCCTTCATGGACAATCTCCCAGTCTCTGTGGGGGAATGTGAGATGAATGTGCCCTTGTTATATTCACGCCAGACCCCAGTGAACATTTTGGGTCGAGATCTAATGACAAAGTTGAATATGACTATATTGTTTACAGAGGAGTACATAGTATGCTCCACTCCAGGAATGCATTATTCTAACGTGTGCGAAATGGTCAGAGCATACTCCGGACGCATAGCCATGAGAGCTATACCATTAGAACTGGAAGTCTTTGCATACAGGGTATGTGTGCTTATGGCGGGATTGCCAGGCCTCGCAGATAGAACTATGAGAACCCCCGATGAGTTTCTATTCAGACCAAGAATACCTATGCATGAAGAAGAGGGACAAGCATTTCCCTTATCAATACATAGTGTAGCAGTACGAGGGAAAGTAGCATTGGTCGAAGGGTACGATGATGAAGGCAAACAATGGTGCGTGATTATCGCCATTGAAGAAGGGTACCGAGTGACCGATGTCACCGATGATGATCTGTTCGAATAACACCCAGACACAGAAGAGACTAGGGTAGAAGTAAGTCTCAGATTTTGGGTTAAAATGATCAAGTGGGAGGTACCTCAGAGAATGATATTGGCATTGATACGTCCAGAGTATTTTGAAAAGGACATGGCCCAAGTGACTGTCTCAGTATGGACTACAGAGCCCTATGATGTAGGCCTCCTGAAAGGAGCAGGAGAAGTGAAAATTAAACTGAAACCAGGAGCAATTCTACCAAGGGCGCGACAATATCCCATGCCCAGAGAAGCGGATGAAGGGATTGCAAAAACAATTTTTGCCATGATGGAGCAAGGCATCCTAGTGACGTCAGAATCACCCTGTAACACAGTGATTTACCCCGTCAAGAAATCGAATGGGAGTGTCCTGGCGTTTAATCCAAGATTTAAGATCATTAAACGATATTGTCGAAGCCGAGTTCCCTATAGTCCCTAATCCATCTACGATCTTATGTAACATACCGATCGAGGCAAAATACTTCACGGTGATTGATTTGAAAAATGCTTTTTTCTCAATCCCGCTGCACCGTGACTCACAAGATCTAACGTCCTTCATGTTCAGACAAATGCGCCTAAAAAGTATGAGGTTGCCGCAGGGGTACTGTGAGTCCCCATCCATTTTCAACAGAGTCTTGCAAATGGACCTAGGCAACATTACAGTACACAGTGTTGTTTTGCAGTATGTGGATGACATTCTGATCTGCAGCACCACTGAAGAACAATGCAGGTGTGATTCCATCCAGCCCCTGACCATATTGGGTGAGAAAGGATGTAAGGTTGCCAAAGAAAAGTTACAATATTGTCAACAAGAGGTGCGTACATAGGCCAGCTAATCTTGCATGAGGGGAAAAAGGTAAACCCGGAAAGGGCTGAAGCTATCATGAACATGGCTAAGCCGCTCACGATAAAACAAATGCAGAGCTTCCTGGGCCTGTGCAACTATGTTAGGGCATGGGTCTTCGATTACAGCTCATATGCCAAGCCCTTGCTCCAGGCCCTGAAGAAAGCCCGAGCAACAGAAGGAAAAAATGAATGGACTGAAGCAATGGAAGAAGGGTTCACAGAACTCAAGAGAGCAATTTGCGCGGCTCAAGTTCTCAGAATTCCTAATTATGCAGAGGAATTCTACCTGTTCTCGCACACAAATGGCAATGTTATGACGGCAGTACTCGCTCAAAAAACCTCGATGGGGTACAAACCCCTGGCGTATTACAGCGGGAATCTGGACCCAGTAATGAGAGGCCAGTTCCCATGCGAACAAAGCTTAGCTGCCGCTGCGTTCGCCATAGAGAAGGCGACAACCATTGTAATGGGATGCTCCATGACGATATATGTCGAGCACTCATTATTTGCCATATTAGAGAAACCAAAAGGTACACTAACATCTCAAAGGGCCTCTGCCTCCGAGGTGATCATATCGAATCCATTGATCAAAATAGTTTGATGTTAAACAGTGAATCCAGCCACGTTCATAGCGGAATCAGTCACTGAAGGCGAGCCGATACATGACTGTGCAAACTACGAAGAATTCTATGATGAGATCCCCAGGGTGAAGGAAAATGCCCTGGCAGGAGGTGAGATCATTTTCATTGATTGTTCTTCGAGAATCAACCAAGAAGACGGACAAAAATATACGGGCGTTGCCGTAATAAAACACATGGCAAACAGATAATTTAAAGTACTAGTTAGTGCACGAATACCATCTCATTATTCAGCACAGGCTGCAGAATTATTGGCGTTGATGCTCACCATTGAGAACCATGCAGACTAGGAAGTAACGGTGTACAGTGACTCCGCCTATGTGTCGTCCACAGTGCACGCAGGACTAGCGTGCTGGAAAAGGAGGGGCTACCTCCAAGCGGACGGCACACCAGTGCAGCACGCATCCTTATTGGACAGGCTGATCAAGTCACTACAGCTCCCAGTGGGCATAGCAGTCGTGAAATGCACCGCCCATACTCACGGGACAGATTTAGTGTCACGTGGAAATCATGAAGCAGACACAGAAGCCAAGCGTATGGCATCCAAGAGTGAAATAATCATGGACGTGGAGGTGGCACGTACCCATGAAAGAATGATGGTAGCACGAGCAACACCAGAAGCCTATAGCAATATGGGGCGGACTCAGCTAATGGAGCTACAAGGGGAGGCACCTCAGGAGGAGAAGAATGTGTGGAAACGTCAAGGGTGTTCTTTAAACCCCTCTGATGGGTTGTGGAGGCAAGACTGCACTGGTAAACCAGTAATGCCTGTTACCCTACTAAAAATAGCATTGGAGCAATTACACAACCCTATTCATATGTCAAAAGAAAATCTCAGTGCAACGCTCGCAGAAGACTGGTTTACACCGAATTTAGCAGAGTAGTGAGAGGAGTTATCCCCCGGCCCAACGGGCCATTCCAGCACTTGCATATTGATTATGTCGACATGATTCAAGTGTGCAATGGGTACAGGTATTTTATTGTGGTGGTGTGTCCATTCTCTAGATGGATAGAAGCAGGTCCCTGCACACACCCAGACTCTACCTGTGCTGCCAAATTTCTGGTGGGGGAAGTGTACCCTAGATGGGGGGGTGTGCGAGGTAATGAGATCAGATAACGGGGCTCACTTTGTCAACACAGTCTTCGAGCAGATCAGCTTGTTGCTTGGTATAAAGCACAAGATCTCGTCGGCGTATCATCCAGAGGGAAATGGCATATGTGAGAGGCTCAACGGCTTGTTAAAGGAGAGGATAGCCAAGCTGAAACTCACATTAAAAAAGGGATGGCTGCACTGTCTACCACTGGCATTGTAAGCACTTCGGAACCAACCTTGCTCTGACCATCATCTCACACCGCACGAGATAGTCACAGGCAGAAGGATGAGGACCCCTCATATCCCCCGAGATAGGGCTAGATGTGATGTCCAGCCAACTAAAGAGGTCTTGGGTACAGAGATGCAGGATTATTTGAAGTGCATGACATCCAGCATCTCTCTCATTGCAGGCCAACTGCAGCGATGGCAAAAAGGGGGCAACGCAGCACTAAAACACAGCAAGAGGTGCTGAAACAGATCCAATTCAAGATGTATGTGTGCCTCTCGTCTTCCCTGGTGATGCTGTCTTAATTAAGAATCATACAAGGAAAAGGTGGGACGAACCACGATTTATTGGCCCTTTCATCGTGGAGGACTGCACTCCTTCTGCTGTCAAAGTCCAGGGCAGAAGGGCATGGCTCTTCCTAAATGACATTAAACCATATATAGGAGAGAGCCCTCCAGCTGCATCTGACCGCGAAGAAACCACAGACAACGGGGAAGAACCTCAGCACGTGCAGACAAGATCCATGGCGAGGAAGAAGGATGCATGAGCAGAAAATCAAGGCAAAAGAACTCTGGTTTGAAAGTGAGGCTTCAAAACTGGACATTTCAGCTGGAAAAAGAGAGAAAGGTGATAAAGGACAATAAAACGAACACTCTGTGCATCACAAGTTGCAGGATAAAGAGAAGCGCATCCAAAGACACAACACCGTTGATAACACAAACCTTCGAATCAAATCACCCAAGCAGTGTGGAGAACTAGGACTCTTACAGACTACAGACAAGGCTTTTCTGAGAATGTAAAACAGTATCTTGAACCAACCAGTGTCAAGACTTTGTTTACAGAACTTATGGTATCTCCCAGCCCAAATCTCACATGGGATGTTCTCACTTATTTCCAGTTAGTGGTAATATCATATCCATCACTCGTAGAGAGAGTAACCAGTGTCACAGGCATTATTCTAGATACTGTTAACAAGAAAGTAATCTGGCAACTACTGACTGTCATCGCAGAAGTCTTTGCCGAATTACCCGAGCACAGTGAAGAGGACACAAATGCTTCCACCGCCGGTAGACATTGATGAACTCACCTTCACACTATTTTTTCAAATAATCAAGAAGTGCCCGGCACTTGTCGGAAGGACCACAGACACATGCACTTTTATCCGAGACCCAAGAAACCTAGCACAATTGAACCAGCTGTGGACTAAACGAAAGTGCAGAGACTGTTTGATTCAAAAGAAAAGCTTGCAATCAGGACCCAGCAAAACAGGACAAATGTCCCTATCACCTCAGGACACCCAGCTGGCACATAACGTCCTGTTCAGACTAGTCACAGATTAGCCAGAAATGGTGGGAAGACCTGCAGATGTTGACGTCATCACCTTCCTCAGAGATCCAGCCAAATGCCCACACATGGGCACACTCCTCCACGGTATTATGCTCCAGGTAGAGCTATCTAACTTCCAACGAGAATACCTTAGGAGGTTCCAGTGAGACTTTCCGCCGTGGGACAGATCGTGGAGACAGAGAGACAGTGTTTATCTTTCCGCCGTGAGACAGATTGTGGAGACAGAGAGACAGTGCTTTATCTTTCCACCGTGGGACAGATCGAGAAGAGCGGAAACGAGAACTCCACCATCTTGTTTTTCTTTTCACTTTTATTTTTCTTCTAATTTTTTCTTATTTTTATTTTTTTATTTTTCATGTTTACTTTTATTTTTATTTTTACACCATTTTATTTTTGTGTGATTTTTAGCAGTTCCATCTTTTCATTCCTTCATATTGAACAGGTTCCAGCATGTCCTCAGGACCAAAGCAAATTCGAGGAGTGCACTGGGATTTTACCTATTGTAGATATGCATAGTGAATGTGACGTGCCAAAGATGCTAGCCTAACCTTTTTTCCATAGTCTAGCGAAAGAACTGTACTTCAAACCCAGAGACTACCATCAGCACCCGCAAGAGGGGGGACACTTCAGAAGCACTTGTCACTTTAGAAATTCACAAACTCTTGAGCAGTGAAATCGGAGTAAGAAAAAGAATTAAAATGCTGACAATAGACTTATGTTTGAGATGGGGGCCCAGAACAGTAACCTGGTTTTACCACCAACAGAGGGACGCCCCCGCTTCCCTGGCAGGAAATGCTGCCAGCTATCTTATAGATCTATTATGTGTATATGCATAGTAATTATCATTGTATTTCTGTCATTGACCATCAGAACTGCATTCTTTATTGGTGCAAGAAGCACCCCAATTTCAGTGCATCCACCGGACAATGAATGCCTGGGTCCCACAAAAGCACCCAGACCCTATATAGTTATTCCAGTTCCAAGAAAACCTGATGATAAAGTTAACAAACTAAAATTAAATGTAATTAACAGTGATTCATACACACTAGAGGTAATGAATGAAGAGAAAAGCTGGAGACAGGGTCAGCACGGAATGAATGAAAATGTAGCACTGACCACTGCACGCACACACACACAGGATGCACATGAACCAGGGCAAGTGTCAATGGCTACAGAACCTCAAACAAGGGCAACAGAGAAAGCAAGACAGCCTACCGAAGAGCCAGTCCCAGAAAATAGTGGAAGTAACCAAGAAGAGCCAAGTGAGAAACCAAAGAGAGAGGGCATAGCGAAATCCCTCAAAAGATCAGAAGTAGCCACAAAGGAACTCACTGAGAAAACACAAATGCTGATAGATTATTTGTTCCCGTTCATAGTTAGAGCAAAGAAACTGCACGAGGAGCTGAAAAATAGAACTACAGAGACTATAACAATAAGCACGCCAGCTCCGGCGATAGGAACAAGCACCAGGCCCACGACACAGCCACGCGTTGGGAAGTTGGAGAGTCAATGGTGGTTAGAAAACATCTATGAAAGATTACAAAAAGAAAGGAAAAGAAACGCAAAACCTACCACAGCAACGGGCATGCTTGAAAATCCTCCAGCAAGAAAAAGTCGCATTTAGAGAAGTAGTTATAGCTAACTACAAAAAGACGTTGAGAATCAAGAGAAACCCACATGAAGACAACAATGAACTAAACGATTACCTAGACACCACAGCACATCTAGGAAATAACATTTGGTACCAACACATGAAAGAGGTCGGAAGAAGAAAAGCCGAAGGAGAATGCTACGTCTGTGTACTCCTACCGTACAGCATGGGAAAATCCAAGATCTTCGTGGCTGTAGAAATTGATGTCCCGACAGCACACTGTCTGTCACACGGAGCAATGTGCAACACCCGAGGACAATTCATGGGGAGAGATGCCTCACTGATATGGGCAACAGAAACAGCATACCCTGATGAAGATGACTATGTTCAAGACATCAAGACAAGAAACAGAGCTCACACCAGGAATCACGTGATTAGGTATGCAAAGCTAGAAGCACAAGGAGCAGGAACAAGATGGGAGATAAACCCGAAACTGAACGTCCAAGGAAAAACCCCAAAAGAAGCGCAAATATGGAAGAACAGAGGCCAAATGCATATCTGGGGAACAGTGCTATCCCCAGACAGATGGGAAGCAGGAGTAGTGATATGCCGAGCATGGATGGTCATTGGAGCCTTCAAGGAAGCAATAGAGAACTCACAAAAATTGTGCAAACCTCTATGGCCAAAATTGGTGAATTTACTAACATGGGTCAAATATAGAGGGGGACCCCTCTAGATAAGGAAAGCCCAAAATTATGCTTTAGGAATAATGCCATGAGAAAGATGGGAGAGAATCAGAACTGCGGACGGATCTTTGAAGCTCCAGGCATGACTTACGGAACCACAGTAATTATGGATCATTACTGGGTGTGCGGATCCAGATCATACATAAGACTGTCGAAAAATTGGGGAGGCATATGAACAATAGTGAACGTCCATGTTCCTGCACTAGTGATCCCAAAAAGTGACCTGAACATTGACAGTTTCCCGAAAGCAGATGCTCACGCGAGAAAGAGGAGATCTGTGAAACTGGTATCCAGAATGAAGAGAGAGAACTACTTTTCTGCCAAATCAGAAGAAGCATTTCATGCAATCCCATACGAGCACAGGCTGTTTAGCCTCACCTCAACAGTATTCACAACAATGCTCTTGCCACACATCCAAATAGGAGTGAATGCTAAATGGTTGCAGATAAACAGATTGGAGTTATTGCAAACCATCAACACTAGCATAAAAGGATTCAACGCAATCAAAGAAGAACTGAGAGCAATCCGACTGATGACCCTCCAGAACAGATATGTACTTGTCATGATCACAGCAATGGATGGATGTGTTTGCACAAAAATCGGTGAATCATGTTGCACTTTTATACCTTCACATGATGAAGAAAACGGAACCTTGATGGAAGCCATAAGTATGCTAGCAGATCTGCAGAATCAGATGATCAAGGAAACTGACAAAGTCGATGATGACAGCTGGTTTGGAACACTGTTTTTATGGGTCCCACAGTGGATGGCAGACATATTCAAAATTCTGGGAGCCCTGCTAGTAATGATACTACTAGGATTCTGTGTTATCAAGATAATCGTAACAATGCCAGAAAACTGCAAAGAGAGCCATTTGAATGAAAATGATGGTCGATGTCGAACCAGGATGGAAGCCCAGAGACCTGACTGATGAAGAAATAAGAGACTTTGTGGGAGCCAGTGAGTTTGCTCCAGAAGGAACAACGTTTGCAAACCCCAGAATACGAGGAAGGTATTAAGGGAAATGGATTTACTGCAGCCCAAATGGGCAATGCCAGCTAATGACCTGGAACAAAGACGAACATGTGAAAGCAACAGGAAGTTTGAAAGGAGTGATAAAAATATGGACTCCAAAGATGCATACATTCACAATATCATGTACAAATCCAGATGAGGAAGAATTGGATGTGGAAGAACCAAGCAAGAATAATCTAAAGGAAGAAGAAAAAGTGGTCGATAAACCGACCAGAGGGTGGTGTTTAGAGGAGGTCCCAAAAACGGCCTGCACTCCAGCCACCCATGCTGAAATGCCAGAAGCATATTCGCCAAGGTATGTGATGTATGAGGAGCAAATGAACCAACAGAGAGCTGCACTGGGACTCTGTCCACTTGCCCAGTGTACATCAGAAGAGCCACACCCGTTGAAGCACCCATAACCAGACAGCCATGGGCTGCGCAATACCCTCTTAGACAACCACACCATACCAGCCGCTGAGACGAAATGAAGAGTACCTGCAGACGGTCCACAAAGAGACCCAAAGAGCCTTAATGGAAGGCCAGTGGAAATGACACAAGGGCCTGAACAGACTCACAGATGAATGAAAACGACTACCAAGGCTAGCACGCCAATGTGAGCAGCTATGAAGATAGATGTGATGGATACGGGAGAAGAGACAATGTTGAAACGTAAGGAAACGTTGCTATGAGGCAAGATGGAAGTAGCCAACCAGTTAACGCATGTAAATAGGCTTGGAACACAAGAAGCTAAGAAAACAATACTGATTGCAGTGCTTAGTAGAAGAATAGAGCGGCAAGCGCCAACCATATATCTACCTCAATGAGGCACTCTATACAAGTGCGACTCCATTTTGTAATGCAGAAGTATGCCCAGGCGGTCAGAGGCCTAACAGGCCAAAGTTTCATATCCCAGCCAAAGCCAGGAGAAAGAGCGGAATCGAAACTCAGTAAGAAGCAGCTCAATGCCTGGGAATTCGAGGTCAACTCCAGGAGGGGAGGAGAGCCGCAACGCTGGAGAAATGAAACTTCAGATCATACCAGCCAGCCAGTGAAGGTCGTGATAAGGAGGCCCCAGGCAGGTGGTGAGGCTACGGAAGAATCAAATGCATGAATAAGAGGGAAAATGAAGCCGATTCATGGTGAACAGACACATGACCAGCCTAGGGCAAAGAGGTACCCATGTCTGATGTCACCCAGAACCCGAGGATGTCATAATCTTTTCCTGATAAGAGCTACAGTTTCAAGGCCATCCTCAGCCAACTGACACATAGCCCTAAAGGTACTGATTGATGGAAGGGAGGCAGGGTGGATCATGGGGCACTCCGCATCTGGGTGTCCATTCTGCATGCTTCTAATTAAAGTGGAGATTTATGTCTAGGGGTGTAACCCACCCAATCACAATTGACCAAATAATCTAGGGTCCTATAGTTTGTAGAGCCAATCAGATGTTGTAGTTATAGTGACGTCTATCACAAGTGATGTAGAGGGATGAGCTTAGATGCCCACCCGATAAGAGTTATCCAATCTGCATGCTCTATTGCCATATACAGATATAGCCCCCATACTTAAGTTACCTTTCCCAACCAATAGAAATGCATGACTACCTTTGAGTGTTACACATCAATTGATGACGAAAAATTCGCTATCAATTTTGGTGTCTGAATGAAGAATTTGGGAGTTGAAGCGAGACAGGCGATTGCACCATTGAGGATTACCATTTGTTTCCCTGTTTTTTGCACTTGTCATTAAACAGACTTCTCTTTGCCAAACTATTGAGTCCTCATTATTGAGTCGTGTTGGAGTAAGTGAATCCTGCTCCCCCATTTCTAACATGGTGCAGCTATCTTGTCTAAGTACTGGAGGGTGAGCCCTGATCTATGGGCCCGTCAGCGGATTCCCCGCCCTCCTGTACACTACCCTCATTCTCCTTGATGCAGCTTGCTACGCACCACTTAATATTATTCGTGAAGTACGGGTAGTGAACTGAAGAAGTTCCTGTGTTAGTCCTCCTTACTGTGGCGAAAATTACTCCGTCAGACCCAAAGGTCCTCCTATTAATCTCCAACGCTCTGATATCTGATACTCCCTTATAGGATATGAGACAAAGCAGCATCGCTAGCTTCCCTGACAGCTGCTTAAGGGATAAATATCTATCAGTTGGCCAGCTCTCCACTAACTGCAGAACTGCAGTAACATCCCATAGAGTACTGTACTTAGGCTGTGGCGGTACTTTAAACCTAGCTCCTCTAACGAGCCTGACTACCGCTGGGTGTTCCCCAGCGGGGGCCCCTTCGATTGGTAAGTGTCCTGCCGAGATCGCTGACCTGTACACTCCTATGGTGCGGAAAGCTTTTCCGTCTTGTAGGAGCTGTGCTAGAAAGTTCAGTATAGCCACTACAGGCGCTGAAATGGGATGAAAACTTCTCCCTTTACACCAATTGGTCCACTTGGCCCAAGCTGCATCATAGCTCCTCCTAGTGGATGGAGCCCAGGATTCTGCGATGAGCTCCGCAGCTCGCATCGAAATGCCTGGCAGTTCCCAGCGTCTCCTGATATGCTGCACGCGATGAGCGGGAGTGTCCCCCTCACTCTCCGATGATGATACAACCCAGCTGGATCCGTGAGTAGTCGTTCCACTTTGGAGAGGACTCTCGGTAGGTCTATTGTAAGCTCCATCAGCGCTGGGAACCACACTTGTGACTTCCACAACGGTGCTACCAAAATCAGCTGCGCTCTCTCCCTCCGACATTTCGCTAGAACTCTGCTGAACATCGTGAAGGGGGAAACGCGTAATGGATTCCGCTCGACCAGTCTTGTAGGAAGGCGTCTGTCCCAAGAGCCTCTGGGTCTAATCTCCAGCTGAAGTAATTGGCTGTCTGTGCATTGAGACAAGATGCAAACAGATCTGTGCGAACTGGGCCCCATCTCCGATCTAGCATATGAAATACCGTCGGATCTAGTTTCCAGTCGCTCGAGTCCGTGAGGAAACGGGAGTTCCAGTCGGCATCACGTTCAGTGATCCGAGCAGATACTCCGCTGTCACTGACGTCCCTGTTTGCAGGCAAAAATGCAAAAAATTCTTTGCTAATTCAGAAAGCATCCTGGATCGTGTTCCTCCTAGGTGATTTATGTATCGTACTGCTGAGATGTTGTCCATCTTCACCAGAACGCATGACTTCACCTTGTCCTTTGTGAACACTTTGATTGCGAAGGAGCCTGCTAGCAGTTTGAGGCAGTTTATGTGCAGGCGTAGCTCTTCCTCGCTCCAGTCTGCAACTCCCTGCATCTTGCTCCCCAGCCTAGGCAGCTGGCATCTGATTCTATGATCAGATCTGGTCGGTCCCCGAAAATGGCACGCCCATTCCAGGCGTCCATATTCTGCAACCACCATTGCAGTTCTGTGATGGACTCTGGATCTAGCGGTATCAGTTGATGATACTTTAATCCCTGTTGCAAATGTCTTCTTTTCAATCTCTGTAATGCTCGATAGTGCAAGGGGCCTGGAAATATGGCTTGAATGGAAGCTGCAAGCAGCCCTACAATCCTTGCAAGCACTCTCAGTGAAACTACTTGTGATTTTACGCATGACCTGATCTCTCTCCTGATATCCTGTATCTTCCTTGCTGGCAGTTCTAGAATAGCCTTCCTTGTGTCCCATATGAACCCCAGAAAGTCTAGCCTATGCGCTGGCTTGGTAACTGACTTCTCTGTGTTCACTAGGAATCCTAAAGACTGTATCAGGGTCTGATATTCTAGCGCTTCCCGGTCCTCTGCTGGAAGCAGTAGGTCATCTAGATATATAATCAGCCTGATGCCTTTCTCTCGTATTGCTGCTGCCACTGGTTTCATCAGTTTGGTGAAAGCCCTGGGCACCGATGCAAGCCCGAAGGGCATCGTCCTGAATTGCCAGAGCTGTATGTTCCAGTGAAAAGCTAGGAATGTTCTGTATTGCTTCTGCACTGGAATCGTCAGATAAGCATCCTTCAGATCCAATCTCGTCAACCAGTCTTCCTCTCTCAGGCAATCTCTGAGCTCACGGATTCCTTCCATCTTGAAGTGATGGTACACAATCCATCCGTTCAATTCTTTCAAATTTGTCACAGGTCAGACTTTTTCCTTTCTGTGAACAAGAAACATGTTGCTTATAAAGCTCGGTGTCTCTGAGCATCTCTCTATGGCTCTTTTCTGCACTAGTTGGGACAGCTCGTAGTCTAGGCATCCCTGCTCTGCGGCTGCTAGGCGCTGCTGTTGGGGAGCGCGCGCTTGCACTGGTGGCTGTATAAATTCTATCTGCAGACCTCTTACGGTTTGCTAGATCCAGGCATCGCTGGAAAGCGTGCGCCAGTTTTCCCAGAACATACTGGTCCTCCCTTCAACTGGAGGGTAGGCCATTGATCTTACCTGGTGTAAATCTTTGTCCTCGGCCAAAGCCTCTCCCTCTGCGTCCCCTGGGAGTACGGCCTCTGGCTGGGAAGAACGCATCTTGCTGCCTGTTCTCCGAGTATTGCACTCTGTGATTGGGGGTCTTCTCCCTCCTTGTTGCCGACCGGTCATATGACCCTTGAAACAACCGGTCCCGGCAAAAACTCTATTCGGGAATATTTTCCTGATGGAGGCCTGGGCTTTCTCCAAGGATGTGTAGGTGCCGACAAACTGGCCTATCTCCTTCCTGAAGGTTTCTCCAAAAAGTAGACCCTGAGCCATTTCTCCGGCTTCATAGGATGCTAGATCGCTAAGCTTTGGGTCGATCTTGAGCAAGAGACCACTTCTTCTCTCCGAGGCGATTGCACAGTTGCCGTTCCCCAGAAGGCAGACAGCCCTTTGCGCCCATCCTGCTAAGGCCTCTGGATCTACTTCCTCTCCTGTATCTCTCGCTCTCAGCAAGGTCCATGATCTTTGTGAGAGGGCCAGCCAAGTCCAGCAATTTCTCTTGGCAACTCTTCCAAGATCTGTCAATACCCTTACGGGGGTCCTTTCTGGTTTTGGATATAAAGGTCAACATTTTAGGGTCCAATTCGGGGGTCTCTGCCACTTTACCGGGAAGATCCAGTCGTGGGCATTCTGCTCGAAGGCATTGTCTCACTTCCTTGTCTAAGGCTTTTCTCAGCCTCACCGTCATGTATTGTGCAACTCTGTGGTGAGGGCTGCCAGTTAGTGGTCGAAGTGAGCGGGAGTGGTCGGGAGCAGTGCTCCTATACTTTTTTAAATTACCTTGTACAGCTCCTATACTTTTATATTAAAAAGAAACCGTTCCGGAATGTTTTTGTTTTAAAATAAAAGTGTAGGAAGAAATTGAAACCTTCACGTTCAGTGCACTGCACTGAACGTTCCCTTAAACAGCAGTTGCAAGTGTTTGGGAGGTGTATTGTGTGTGGGAGGGGTTGTGGCAATGGGGTTTGTGGGGAGCAGGGGCAGGCCAGCAGGGTACATAGTTCCACTACTTCTTTTCGTACACTTCCACCACTGCTGCCAGTCTGAGGACCTTGGGTTTCGGATGTTATCCGGATCAAACATGTCCTCCTGTTCCTCCTCGAGGTGTTTCTCCTTGCGGGCTCTCTTACCCCCGCTGGGATTAGCCCATTCCTCATTGACTGGCTCGTCTGTCTCTTGTGGGGAGAGGTCTCCCTCTGTTGGCTCCTCTTCTGAGCCTGGGTATTCTTCTCCCTCATTGTCTTCCCCAGGAGTGGGGGTCGTGAGGTCTGGCACCGCTTGACGCTGCAAATAGGCTTCTTTAAGCTTTGCGAAGGTGTCGACAACCTCCGGGGCCTTTTCTTTTGCCCCATCCGAAGGGCCCTGGGGGTCATCAGAGGCTTTCCTCTTTCGTTCCTGAATACTTCCCTTAGCCCCTCTTCCAGAGGGTCCGGTGGGCGTGCGCTCTGTCCTTGTGGTGCTGTCTTTGGGCTGGTTCAACATAGCTTCCAGTGTTTCCAGCCTTTCTTGTAGGGGTTGCACCCTTTGTGCCACTGCATCTACTAGCAAACTCCCCAGCACCTTCTTTAAGCTGGCAGCTAGGTCTAATGGCTGCTCCTCTTCGCTCCATTCGAATTCTGCCATTATTTGGAGTGTGCTGTGTGCCTGTATACCTGAATCAGGTGTCTTTGCACGCCCACTTTGCTAGGCAGATGATCCTAACGCAAATGTTTTATAATCCAATCTATAGTATCTCTTTATTAATTATTATTTTTTTTCTTTTCTCTTGTTGTTGCACCGGACTTGTGTTGTATTCTTGTGCATGTGGTGGCTTGTAGTTCAAATTTACCTCCTGATGAGGCTCGTGCTAAGTGTCTTGTCTAGTCAAACTTAATGAGCCTCGTGCCATCGCTGAGGCTTAGAATCTCGTGAGAAGCAGAACTCTAGCTCTCTGCATCCACCGCTCAGCGCTGTGCATAATCAATCAAACTCCCATGCCAATGCTATTATTCTTAGCGAGGGAGTGAATCACCACCTGGCCCGTCTTCCTTTTTCCTCCGTGACACAGCTGAAATGCGACACGGAGACACGCAGTGAGCTCCGGCCGCGCCTCCCTGAAGGTGGGGGCCGGAGCACTGCGATGCTTTCTGCCTCTTACAGTCGGCTCCGTCCACGCCTCCACAAAGGTGGGGGCCGGAGTGCTGCAACGTTTCCTCACTCTCCTAGGAGAGCTCCGGCAGCTCTGCGGGCGACCCGGGAGCCCTGAGGTGTCGGTCATGCGACACACGGTCCACTGCTCCAAGGGCTGTCTGGGATACCCACTTCGGTCCGTGAATATGCCGTGCCAAATAAATGAATACTGTGCCCGAAATCTTCAGTTTGCTACCGTTAATTGCAACAAATATATACTATATTACTTAGACATACTACGCTGACTATATACAATATATTATATTATTTTGCTAAAGCTCTTCACAGTAATACGTTGGCTATATACCATGCATTACCTAACCTGCTTTAAAATATGTTATAACTATCCTACTCCAAGTATACAGATATGTAAACAAAACGTGACTTATCTGCTTAAAGAGCAGTGAAAGAAGAGGAGGAGCTCAGGGACAGGATGTGGTCATAGCTGAGCTGGAGGGTGAAGGACTACAGAGACTATGGCAGTTGTAGTTTTTAAAGAAAAAAGTCACTTTGGACATTTCAAAAGATGTTGATTTGTTATAGTTTGGTGAAACTGCTGAAGAGTGGTAATAAAAGAAGTTGAAGCATAATGCTCGCCTCCAGTCTTGCCATAGAATGATATTGTGGTAGATGTTCTTGTGGCACTGACCATGGGCTTGCATTCTGCACTCTTTTCATCAGCTTCCAAAACTAGCTAGAACTATGGAAATGCCCAGTAATATTGCAGAGGCTTCGCTTCCTATGTACTAGGACCCACACACTTGCTTCAGAGGGGCTCCCGTGGTTTTGAGTGCAGATGGGCAAGTCCTTGTCAGAGTGTCAGTGCTTCTCCCTGCTAGTCTTGCAGAGAGAAGAGACAGTGTTCAATGATACAGAATGGGACATGTCAGCATTTTACAGGGGGAGGGCAGCAAACGTGCAAGAGTGTTGAAATGTTAAAATGTAAAAGTTTGTCTTATTTCGGCAGCATAGGTGCATCATGAGGTCATTGAATACGTTAATACTTACACCTACTATAGCACTTGGAAGGACCCTTCTGCACGCTCATTGGACAATCTGCAAGCTATATGAGGCGGTATAGTCTGAAGATTGTCCAGCACGCTACCAGTGGCAACACAGTGCTTGCCGACAGCCAATTCACCACAGACCACCCAGGCAGATTCATATGCTACTCACAGGCCCATCCACACCCATTTTCGTTCTAATAACAAAGACAGGTGATAGTAGCTTCATAGACTGGGAATTTGGAATGTGCTGGGTGCTCTGGTCCCTTACACCTTGTTAAAGGCCAGCACTAAGCTCGGGCTTTTAATGCTGTCTTTTGGGCTCATCCTACCCAGTACAGCCCTCGCTACAGGTAAACATGCAGCTATATCATTACACCGCTTTCAAGTGGGAAGAATCTGGCATGAAGGACTGTATTTGTAGTTTTATTTATTTGTATTTATTACATTTTTATATAGCACTTTACGCCAAAGCGTTTTACAAGAGGACAATAGAGAATACAATAAGCATTGTAAAACCACATATGAATCAAGTAACAGAAAGCAATACATGCAACAATTTACAACAGTTTACTTGAATGCTGTGGTGTGACATGAGTGATGTAGGACTGTAGTGAGAGAAGCAATGCGAAGGAATTAGGATGGGATCGCTATCATTATGAATATTTTTTGAGGTTACAAGGGACACCCGAGAGGAAGGTTGGACGCCAGGGCAGAAAGAAAGCAGAGAGAATGGAGACACGGTACATCGTTGGGCGCAAGAGAGAGCATGTGCCAGCGTGCCATGCATAGCTCCCGACCACAATAATATACAGCTGAAGCGACAAGCCGGTGTGTAAGCGCTTGGATAATAAATTAGCCTGCTTAAAGGTTAAGAGGCTGGAGACAATCAAATTTGCTGAGAATGCTGAGGTGGTAAAAAACATGTGGAAGTTGAAAATTGTCTGCAGGTCATCATGCCAGGAACTCTCAGTAATACACTACAAATTGACATTTGGGGAAGGTAATGAGGAAAAACGTATTAGCAGCAGAAACAGTGACAGCAGAGAATAGAGTACATTCTCGGCTAACCAGAAAGGTCTGTCTGTGTCTGCCAAGCGGTTGCTAAGAAAATGTTACAGTGGCTCTTGGATTAAACTGCATCCCCAGAAAACAGAGGGCGTGTGAGTTGCTTTGACGATTCCCAAACACGCTTTATGCAAAAGCCCATTGCACCCACTTCTGCGTAAAGCAGTGCTCCATTCTGCGCCCCTTCACTAGAAAAACCAACCCATTTAGCATGGCAGCCAGGCTCAGACGTTAGGATAATTGGCAAGATGCACAAATTTCCTCTGAATCCGTTGCAAAGTGGACTGCAAATGTGCAAACATGATTCTGCAATGTACAAAGATCCCAGAGAAAGAAATTTGCGAAATGTTCACCGCTCTGAAAAAACATGAAGAATACGCAGTGCAAAGTACTCAAATTAGAGATTCAATAAACACATGTAAAAAAAATCCCAATTTGCAAATCAGTGCAAAAAGACCTACCAACTTCCCCAGTGGCGGTAAGTAGGTGTAATGAATATAAATGCAACCACATAAGCTGTCAATGCAGTCATGATAGATTTGATAGGGCCTCAGTGACCCTCCATCCATTTTTCATGATCGGCCTAGTTCACCTTTTTAAAAAGATAATTTGTGTTTTTAAATGCCCCCACCTCCTAAGTTATCTGCAGCTGTCATTTGTTTAGGTCCCCTTGTTACACTCCTTCATCCCGCCCTTCGTTTTCGCTGTCACATCATAATGTTTCTTTAATGCCACTGGCCTAGTTCCAAGTTTTATTGTGCAATTCAGACATTGAATTTATTTATTTATTCGTATTTTTAAAGTGCACAACAACCCAGGGGCATCGTGGCGCTGTTACAGAAGTACATACATAGCTGGTTACAAGGGAAGGCATAGTGGTTACATTGAACATTTGCATTTAAATTAGGTTGCACACTTAAAGGTTACATTGACATTTAGGATTTATGTAAGTGTGTGGGTTCATGGTACATAGCCGATGTTGTGTACAGTGTAGCTTGTGAGCTCACCTGGCGAAGAGTGCTAGGGTGATGGTGAGTGGTGAGAATGATATGAATAGTGTGGTTTTGAGAGATTTGGGAAAGGCGAGCAATGAAGGTTCTGCTCTGAGTGCGTTGGGGAGTTTAGGTGCTATGTGAGGGAAACCAATGCCACCGGCGTTGGCTCTTCTTATGGGAGGTACACAGAGTTGGTTTGCGAGGTGGCTCCTTGTGGGGCGGGCTGAGATGTTTTGGTTATAGTGTCTGATAGGTAAGTTGGGGCAGAGAGATTGATGCATTTGTGCCTAAGGGTGAGGATTTTGAAGTTGCTCCTTTCCTTGGGTGGGAGCCAATGGGCTTCGCGTCTGGCCTGTGAGATGGGGTTACTTTTAGGTATGTGTAAAGCTGCACCGAGTGCATTATTTTGAACTACTTGTAACCTGTTGATGTTTTTAGTAGATGTGCCTGCTAGAAGGGCATTGCAGTAATCAAGTTAAGCTCCTATTGGGGCTCTGGCGATAGATAAGCAGTTTTGAGTGGTTAGATAAGGTTTTATGGCTGTTATAAATTTAGTGGTGAGAGCAGATGCAGATGAGATGGCGCTAACTTGTCTAGTCATAGATAGAGTAGAGTGTAAGTAGACTCAGAGGGTCTTTACTGATGTCGAGACTGATATATTGGTGTGGTCGATGGTAAAGTGAGTGTATTTAGTGTTGAGTTTAGCAAGGGTTTCCCTAAGGCCTAGGATGATGATTTCCGTTTTATCCCCATTTAAGCAGAGACCATTGATAGCCATCCAGGTTTGGATGGTGGCATATATTTGGAGGAGAGCTTCTGCGTCACGGTCATAGTCACCAGTGAGGGGGTGGAGGACTTGGGTGTTGTCGGCATAGTTTGTGTATGCTATGCCGAGCATGTCCAATAGGTCAAAGAGTGGGTGCGGTGCAGGAGCCCTGGGGGACTCCACAGTTTTTGGTGGTAGGAGCTGCGTTGGCATGGTCAGAGTACACCTTCATAGCCCTTCCTTCTAGGAATGAAGTTATCCATGCGGTGGCTTTTTCTGAAAAGTGGGCTGCATTGGACTGATGGGATGTGAGGATGTCGTGGTCAAGAAGATCAAACGCTGCAGAGAGATCGAGGAGGAGGAGGGGAGCAGGTTTGCCATTGTCCATTATTTTGGTGATTTGGTTTTTCAGATCTAAGAGGGCGGTTTCTGTGCCATGTCCTTTCCAGAAATCTGATTCTCTTCTGCCTAGAATGCCATTGGATTCCAGGTATTGTTGGATTTGAGTTTGGGCAGCTTTGTCCAGTAATTTGGGGAAGAAGGGAACTGTAGTTGTTGGGGCAGGCGGTGTCTAGGGTGGGCTTTTTTTTGAGTGGGGAGGACCCAAGCTTCTTTTAGGCTTTGAGGTTTTATACCAGAGGAGAAGGAGGCATTAATAAAAGCTGTCATGATGGGGGTAAGAGCGTCTGCGCATTCTTTGCTGATGGTTCATTAATGCCATTCACTACAGGTTGAGTTCAAAACAACAGTTCAACATTCTCCACATCACTTTAGCCCCTTGCCGGCTACATGTGTTGTGGCGTCCTGCTTGCATCCTGTCTTCCCTTCATCCTGTCAGGCTTCTAAAGTAATTCAGTGAATCCCGTATATCTACAACGCAATTCCTCCAATGCCTTGCTGATATCCATCCTTATGATTGCCAACCCCACATCTGAAAGGAGAGCCATGCCTGTTGCAAAGTATCCAGGTTTCCTCAAGGGGATTAGCATATGCTTCATGTGACCGATACACATTTATGTCAGAAATGTCCTTCATTCTGGATTTAACCACCTTCTGGATTCTTCCACTCCTTTAGGACTGCGAGCACCTCTCCAACTATGCCTTGGTATAATTCCAGACCCTATTATCTCATTGGATATTATGGTCCGGAAATTTTTGTAGCAATATCTTCCTCTCCTCTTTTACCAAATTGTGCCCCACTAGGTGCATCACCAGTATGTCTGGTGCTACATACAATATTCGTATGAACGGGAAAATACTGAACATGAGGAACAGGGTTTGCAGGGGTGTCTGATGCTCTCCCCATGTTCTGCATTTTCGGATTCGAGGGTTGCGGGGGCGTCCCCCACATAGAGGACAACCCTATCTAAAAAAAAAAGTAAAATAAATAAAGGAAAGGACCCTGCAGTGCCAGTTCCCAAGCACATAAGTGAAGGGAACCGGTGTTGCAGGTAGCTGGCAGCACACAACGAGGTAAGCAAAAGGTATGTAAAAGAGGGGTATTTGTGGGGTATGTTTGGGGTGGCATTAGCTTTGGGTTGTTTGACCGTAATGGTCAAGTTAACTGTAGTCTTTTCGGGCGTGAACTTTTCCGCTACGGGCAAACAACACAAATCCCAATAAAACAGTGCCACATAACTCAAGCAACTCTTGATCCTGATGAGAAAATTAAAGAATTCTTGACATGCCAAAATATTCACTGCAGCAACACTTCCCCCCCAAGCCAACCACAACTGTGATGACATACCTTTCCTGTCTTGGAATTCCAATTGTGTTTATGCCCGGTCCTTGGTAGGTTTTTATATTTTTTTTCCCTTGTTTATGTGTTTTACAGATGGCCACACTTCTGCATCCCCTACTTACCCTCCTATGTGCCAGTGCCATGCAAGTACAGGAACCTTCTGCAAGCCCCCCCAGATCCCCACCCCGTGATATACCCTACCTTAACTGCTGCTTATTTGTTGAACCCTGTACGGTCTGGTCTTGGCTCACTCTCCACTGACACCACTGCCACCCCTCGTCCTGACCCCCGCTTTTCGCTTTTCTTTCTCTTTCCGCTCGCATTTGTCCTGTGTTACTTAATCTCAGCAGTCATCCCCTTACAGGCCGTGGCAGGATCCCCCACTTTGTTTGTGCCTTTCACTATGTCTAATGTACAGGCTAAACCTGTCAGATTTCCACCTCCCAATGATTTTTATTTCACCTTCCTCCAGTCGTTCGTCATGTGCAGTCGTCGCTGCCCCAATTGTGAATGAGTGCGCTGTAGATTTCCCATTCTGTGCCTTTGCCTTGTTCACCACCGTCTCTAGCACCCTCCTAAATTGGAATTTGGTCAGTGGATTTGTTTTTGTCCACTTTCTTGAGTTTTCTCTTGCAGGATTAGAGTCGCATTCTAGATCTTTCTCACTGAATCTCCCCGGTACTTATTGTCCAGCTGTTACCAAATAAGCTTGAAACATTTTAGGCAATGCACATCTGTCTGATTTACGAGCTGAAATAATGTCCACAAACGTCTATTGCAATTCAGTTACGTTGACATGTTTTCATCAGTGGATGATTTTCAATTAAGATTGTTTTTTTTGTGGCGTCCGTTGATAATATCCGCTGCTTCACCATTAAATATTCGTCACGTTGGCACCTCAGGAGCCTGCTTGCTTGCCCGTTGAGCGCATATGGCACTATTTGTGCTGCAGTATATTGAAGACCCTGTTACAGTGCCATTAATTTCCGCTGTTAGTCAGGGGCCAGGCCTGTGGAGAGACAATGGGCCTCATTACACGGTAGGCAGTAGGGATTTACCGGTACCGGTAAGGGATTACTGGTATCGTTAAATCCCCTCCACAATCACGACCCGAACAAACCGCTATTAGCGGCACCGTTAAGTACGGTGGCACTATTAGCGGCAAGTCCGTGGGCGCGCGACCCCTCAGTCCGGAAATAGTGCCATAGCGCTAATAGCACGCCATCACAAGCCATGCGGACATGGCAATACCGGCATGGCGAAGACCCAAAAACCCCTTACCGGCAAGGCGCTAATACCGGCATCGCAAACCACCCGTTAAAAGACCTGAGCAGTGTTCCCACCTGCCACAGGTTGACAAAATCAGCACAGGTTGAGGCAATGGAGACTGGCAGCACAAAAGAGCACACCACACCCCTTCCCACACCCATTTCCACACCAAGATGGATTCAATACTAGCAGCATTACATGGGCTGGAGGACATGATTGCAGTGCAGCAGCTACAACAACAGTCAGCACAGAGGAGACGTAGGAGGAGGAGGGCAAGACAGGCGCAGCAAGCACCACCAGTGCACCTAGTGATACCACAGAGGCAGCCACCAATTCCCAGGATCAGAGCCAGTCATTCAACCTAACCCCTGAGCTGATACACACCCTGTACCGTCTGGACCGGGATACCATCACCACCATTGTAGACATGATATACGACGACATTGTGAGTCTCATAGACATCCGTACTGCCATCCCCCCTCTACTGAAGGTGGTAACTGTGCTCCACTTCTTGGCCACAGGCACCTACCAGCATACGGTAGGTCAGATGCATGGCATATCACAACCAGTATTCTCACGCACGCTGAACCAGGTACTCAATGCCTTCCTGAAGCACACAAGTCAACACATAGCCATGATACGGACTGCCCAGGAGATCTTCCAACACCAAAGTTGGCTTCCATTCACTGGCAGGCATCCCAAGTTGCATCGGGGCCATCGACTGTACCCATGTTGAACTGGTGGTCCCACATGCCACTAAGGTAGTCTACTGTAACAGAAAGCAATACCACTCCATCAACGACCAAATGGTATGCGACTCCAACAAGATCATCACACATTGTTGTGCCCGATATCCCGGATGAACCCATGATTCAATGGTCCTGCGGAACTCGACAATACCACGATACATGGAGCGACATGCTGGACAACGTTCGTGGCTACTTGGTGACTAGCAGGCCAACCACATGGCAGTGTGATGTGGATTGTGAGTGTGGGGGGGTACATACTCCAACTGGGTGTGAGTGTGGGGGGGTGGGAGATGCATACTCCAACTGGGTGTGAGTGGGGGGGTGGGAGATGCATACTCCAACTGGGTCTGGGTGGGGGGGTGGGAGATGCATATTCCAACTGGGTGTGAGTGTGGGGGGGTGCATACTCCAACTGGGTGTGAGTGGGGGGGGTGGGAGATGCATACTCCAACTGGGTGTGAGTGTGGGGGGGTGCATACTCCAACTGGGTGTGAGTGTGGGGGGGTGGGAGACGCATACTCCAACTGGGTGTGAGTGGGGGGTGGGAGATGCATACTCCAACTGGGTGTGAACTGGTGTCAGGAGAAGAATGGACATACATATTAGCATCACTGTCCAGTGAGGCAGCCCACAATGGACCAGACACAAAACTACATGCAAGTTTTGATTTGCCAGACAAAGATATCAATCCATTACGCCAAACATGCCATTTCCAACCACATGCACACCGCACAACACACCATTTGCCCCATAACACAAATCAGCAACATGCATGGAAAAATCATATCAGAAATGTACGCTGAACAACATCAGAAATGATCCGCGCCCATGAGTGCATACAAATGGATCTCCTGTAGCCATTGAAGTGAGCCACACACGTACAACACTACTGAATTGCCATTAAACAGCATGGTGACTTCAAATGAGGAATGGCAGTATACTAGCAGTGTGGTACAAACGTTGCCAGGGCCGGGAAACATGAATGACTTAAACTCAGCCAGGACATGGCAATCTCTGCCGTATGCATGCATGGTGCATGTCCACTTGCAAGGACTACCTCACCTTCCCACATTGCAGTTACCCTGATTGCCATGCGTGCTTGGATCAGTGGATGTCATTCACAATGCTATGATTGTTTGTGTGATATGTACAGGTTCCACTTGATGTAAACACTTACACATACCCATTGTTGCACCCATGCAGGTGATGCAGGTTATCCCCTGAAGAGGTGGCTCCTTACCCCTGTACGGAACCCACAGAACAGGCACGAAGAGGACTACAATTGTGCACATACCCGTACCCGCGTGGTAATTGAGCAGACATTTGGCCTTTTGAAGGCACGCTTCCAGTGCCTCAGCAGGTCGGGCGGGGCACTCCTGTACGGGCATGAGAAGGTGGCCAAGATCACCATGGCATGTGTCATGCTGCACAATATGTGTATCAGACGGAATGTGCCAATGCCCCCTTACATTGAACTGCAACCACCTGCTGAGGATGATGACGGGGATGAGGATGGAGGAGAGGGGGCTGCAGGTCATGCAGGTGGCGATGCCCAGGAGGGACGTGCTGTGCGCCAGCACCTGATAGACCATTGTTTCTGATACACATGGATTAGGAGGGTGCAATTGATGTGGAGCTCAGGGCACTGGGTATTTGGAGGACATTGACACTGTGCACCCTTCACCAATAAAGCACACATACACAATTATCAATGTCCAGTCATGTGATTATCCATGCCATAACGTGTGTATTGAGCATTATGTGAATCAAAAGTGCATGTACCCTCCACTCCAAACATCCTCTCCCTCCCTCCCTCCCTCCCTCCCCCACAATTCCCCAAACACCCTCACCCCCTTCCCCCATAACTCCCCCAAACACCCTCACCACCTTCCCCCCACAACTCCCCCAAACACCCTCACCCCCCTCCTCCACAACTCCCACAAACATGGTGTGCACATCAGTGCTGCATTAGTCTGCAAGTGTCAACAGTGACAGGCTGGCCCTACTTCCCTCCTCCACTACCACCATTGGGGGGTTGTGAGTCTGGCCGCCGCAAGGACCGGCTGGACCTGCGCAGGGTGCTTGTTTGGTCGGAGCTGGCAGACGAGGAGGTGCCTGGTTGATCAGGTCCCTGTGTGTGACGCATGCTCTCCATCGCCTCAGCAATGCGGGTTAGGACCTGCCTCACAGCGGCCATCTCATTACATAAGCGCGTCGTGTTGCTGTCCATGGCGGCTTTCATGTCCCTTGAAAACTCCCGAATCTCCTCCCTGGACAAGGCAGCCTCGCTCACTTGCTGGCCAACCAGGGCATTGAGCTCCTCCTGGCGCTGTCGTATTAGGCTTATGCTCTCGTCTGTGGCCCTGCCCCTGTTTCTCCTCGGCGCAGCTTGCTGTATGTGGCCACCATCAGGTGAGCTCACCACGGGACTCAATAACCCTGCCAGTGATTCTCCGGCATACACCTCATGGATGCTGCCATTTGGTGTGTTGCCTGGGCTGTGGTGTGAAGACAGCTGGGGACTGGGTGTATGCTGCACTTCCGGTGTCGGACATGGGTCCTCCACATCACTCATGGGTGCCGTGGTAGCTGCTTCCCTGACGGAGCTATTGGCTGCGGACAGCGTGCCTTCTGCCACTGGCTCCTGAGTGGTGGGGGTGGGTGGTGTGGGTGCTACCACAGTGTCGGATGGGATATCAACCCTTGGTGTAGTCGGTGCGTGTGTGGCTTTGGACCGTCGGGCCACTCCAGATTTCCCAGTGGCCCTCGATGTACTGGGCCTGGTGCCTGCATCCTTGCCCTTGGCCTGCTTTTTGGGTGGTGGGGCCTGCGTTGCAGAGTCCAGCTCCTCACTGTCAGATTGTGAGCCTGTGGGGGAGCAAATCAGGGATAGCCTCAGTGATGGGTCAACGTGCATCATGCATATGTTGTTGTTGCTGCAGTTCTATGGATTTGGACATCTAGTTTGGACATGCAGTTGTTGGCCAGATGGGTGGGTCATCCAGACATGAGTCAGGGTGACACGTGTGTGAGGTGCTGCATGCATGTGGTTGTGTGGGGATGTGCACGGCATATGTGCAGGGTCCTATACATGTGTGTGATGCCCCCATCCATTAGATAATTCCCATGTCACATTTGGGGGAGGACCTCATGCTTTGCATTGCAGTGTTTTGCGTGGACACTCACCTCCATCTGACGTTGTTGCCACACCGCGCTCCATTTGGCCCACTCCCTCGATGGATTCAATGCCAATGGTGCTGGCACATGTCTCCTCCCACTCCTGCATCTTCATCGGGGATCCTCCTCCGCCTCCTGTGCCCACGGCCAGACTCCTGTTGGCCGATAGTATACTGCGTACACAGAGGCGCAGATCGTCCCACCGCTTGTGCACGTCCTTTACGGTGCGGGGGATGGTGCCCACCGCACTGACTTTCCGCGCCACCTCTGCCCAGATCTCCTTTTTTCTCAGCAGTGCGGGACGCCGCATGTCGCTTGCAAACACTACATCTGCGTTTTCAGCTAGTGTGTCTGCTAGCATTGTCAACTCCTCGTCGGAGAAGCGTTGTTTGTGCTGGCGTGCATCACCTTTCTTTGGGGCATTGGGCATTCCTTGATGTCGTGGGAAGATGTTTTTCCAGCTGTGGTGTTGCTGCAGGTCCTGGGTGCAGAGGATGCCAATGGATTGTGTTTTTAAAGATGGCCGCCGAGCTCTTTCCCGTTCCTGTGCGATGACGCTATTTCCGGTTCCGCTTTTTTACGGTGACCACTAATAGCGGTGACCGCTAATGGCGGTAAGCGCTATTAGCGGTAACGGCTATTTCTATGTAGCGTGAGGGCGGAGGTGCTATCAGCACTTTGGTCAAAGCCGGTAAGGTGCTCTTGGGGGACTTTTGCGGCATGGCGGTAGGGTCATTTACCGGCATGGCACTATGCACGTTTCCGCATACTCGGAATGGGGCGCTATTAACAGTCGCCTGCGAGGGCGGACACGTTAATAGCGCCATGCCGGTAAATTCCGGTTTTTACCGCATACCGTGTAATGAGGCCGAATGTGATACGGAGAGGCACATCCTTCCACTTTTGCTTTCTCAGAAACCTTACCTGTTTCTCTTCCAGAGGCGTAGACCCGCTAGGGCCTGTGCGGGCATAGCCCACCCAAGAATTGCTAATGCCCGGGTTGCTCTGAGCTGGAGCAGCGCTGGCAGTGCAAGCATTTTCTCTTTTTTTGCACCCCTCCTTCATCCGTTCCACGTTCCTTTGCGAGGCAGGAGGACAGTGCTCACTTTTTTGAAGGGTTGTTTCTAAGTTTGTTGAGCGCACGCCTGGCCGCTCAGCGCTGGTTGCTATGAAACCACTTTTTTCCTAAAAAGGTTGGCCCAGGCCAACCATGTCTTTTACAAAAGCGCCGGCCCACCCCTTCCGGGTGCGCCGGCGCCATGGTTTGCTTGAGGAGAACGGGTCTCAAGAATAAAAAACGTTTGCGCCTGTGCAGCGCGCACTGTCGTCTCTTTCTTTGGCAGATGCTCTGCTTTCTGTGTGCTGAGCTCCGTGTCCAGCCTGCTGTTGCCACTGTGACGACCGACCAAAGTAGAAGGCTCTTCTTCTGAAGCTAAGCACTGCAGCGTAGCATATACGAGCTAGCCGAGCATTAGAGTAATGCTATATGTTAATGTTATGTGAATATGCCTGCTGTCACCAATGCTAGTGCGTGCATGTTTTTATGTTAAACGTTGAGTGACTGCAGTGTTCGTGTGGGTGTATGTTCTTAGCAGAGAGTTAGTATAGTGTGTGTGTGTGTACGTGCGCAAGTGTGTCTGAGTGAATGTATGTTCATATGGGTCGGGGATTGACTAAATAAAGCTGGTATCTATGCAATATCTATTGTTACTGCTGCTGTAAGGATACTGCGTAGATGCCAAACAACCAGGTGTGCAGTAAGCACACAAGCATTTCAGGGGTAGGGGGGTAAGAGGCCTCACGGCCTGCCTCATTCTGCTCTGCATTCATTGCGAACGCCTTAATGCCGGCCCATTGCCCTCCTTGAGTCACAATCCCCGGTGTGGGAAGTGTCCAGCATTGCAAGAGTAGCGGGACGGAGGGGGAGCGAGCCACAAAAAAAGTCCTTCTCCTTTTTCCCACAAATGAAGTGAACGCAATGCCATATGGTCTCATTCACACCCCCAAACCACCCACCTCTGGCCCTATCTACTTTTGTTTTAACGTTAGTGACAGATGGCATTTTAACACATAACAAAAAAGTGAAACTGCAGGATCATAACATATGCAGAAAACCCGGGAAGCTCTGTGTCCCGGCGCTCTGGGGCAAAATAAATGCAAACCTTCTAATTTCCATATGGATTGCACCAACAGAAGTGACTTCATAGAAAAGCACATTACAAGAAGCATAATCCGTTTTTGATACTTGGACGCACCTTGGAAATGAGTTCAAGTGACTAAGTGGCAAATAACTTTGTGGTGCAAAATACCTAAATTGCACTTTCATTATATATGGAGCAACTGTATAATCATTGTTTTTTTTTTAAATGATAGCATGATATACTAACATAAGTTATTAAATAAATCAGACTCACTTACAGAGCTGCAGATAAGACACAGTGCGATTAAATTATTTGCCCAGGATCACAGACTTTGGTTAAATGGTGAAACTGGGATGTGAACAATTTAAGCAACTGAGCACATCTTCCCAGGTTTAGTTGATATAGATGTTTATTAAGGTTTTGTTTTGCATTTCATGTGCTTAAATAATACTTTATAGCAATGCCTAGGAAGCAAACCACATTACATAATAAACTAGCCTTTCATAGAAAACTAACTATACACTATATACATTGTCATAGAAATATATTTGCAATTAAAAAGTATGGCTTTCGTTTTATTCTTCCCATCCTGCATGCAAAGTCACAGCAGCATCATGCAGATTTGATTTTGATCTGTCACGGTTTTATAATACAGCACACTCCAGCCAGGGACTCTTTCACCAGACAAGGAACATGGCGCACAATAAAAACGCTTTTATCTTTAATAAACCATGGATTCGTTTTGAGTAGGCCCCAACCCATCTCGCATCCACCTTTTACAAACACCTTGTGTCAAAATGGACTAGGAACCAGGCCGATGTGTATCAATAAGATATTTATTAATTTATTATTTAATGGAAAAAGGAAAATATTCAAAATGCTATTTTAAAGCAACCACCAGTGTTGTGGCACACAATGCAATGCTTCCTTCAGAACAATTGTTTCAGAAATCCTACACAGTTCGCATGAATCTTTAATGACAAACAGGACAACTAATTTTAAAGCATGTGATAGCACTAAAGTTAAGCACTCCCCCTGCAACACTCACCCCCAAACGTCAGCTAACTTAATTCCATTTGGATGGAAGGCAGTGGTAAGGAGTAAGGATAATGAGAGAAACATTGAATTTAGAATACCGCCCACCACTCCATGATGGGAAGTCAGAAATTAATATTAAAACCTTATTTTGGAGCAAAGCGGCAGAATCAGATTTGCTTGTTATCCGCACAGCAGCTCACAACCGCGGTGGGACAGCTGGAAAGGAAATTCGTGATGCTACGCTTGAGAAGATAAGGAAGCCTAAAGACTACTACTCAGCACACCAGTGCAACGTGAAAACAAGGTAGGAAAATCGGTTTTGAGGAAGAAAGTCAATGCAAAAGAAAAACACACACGGTAAAATGGAAATTCGCTTTACACAGGATTTCTGATGACAGGCAACTAAGGAAAGGGATGAGCTGTCAGAATCGGAAATCTGTCTTAAGGACAAGAACAGAGGCACATAACAGATATGGTTCTAGAAAAAAAGAAATTGCTCTCAATGGGACTATGGTTTGGGTTTTTCAATGCGACAGATGCAAATTCAGAATTCGTGGGGTAAGGCACACAAGACACAGGCAAATTCGGTTTCAGTGACATTGACCAATTCTATTGACTATATTTGAAAGACTATAGTTATTAAAGAAAGACACTGGACACAAGGGGGTTCATTTCGAATTTTCACCAGCTCGCACTGTGAATTTCCTTATATGGGAATTAATTGATTTACTTCAAAATGAGACTTATAGACAACTGAAAGATTTATCAAAGGAATGCACTAACATACACAGGCTAATACAGAGTCTTCTATGGAAAGGTGAAAGAATGATACTGGCAATTTGGGACTTTCAATGGGAATTTGATGAGATTTCCTTACGGAATTTTCTATGGGATTGATGTTACAAAGAGAGGGGTATGCAATTTGGGACTGGGGTTGTTTGCTACTTAAAGTATCGGAAATCGTTGTTAAGGACAATAACAGAGGCACAGAACAGATAGGATTCTAGAAAAAAAGGGATTGCTCTCAATGGGACTGTGGTTTGGGTTTTTCAATGGGACATATGCAAAACATGCAACATTATCCACTCTTCTCACTTCTGATCACTCCCTCCCATTCCCATTTCTAAAGGGACAAAAGTCCCTGCAGATAGTCCCAAAAATGTTTGGGTGGCGGGGGTAAGGCCTGCCCAGTCTGCTCAATGGCTGTTGCGGTAGCGGGGGGCGGGACATTTTGTCAATGGTGTGGGTGGGAATGAGGGGTGGAGGTAGGTGTTGAATGTGGGTGCCATTAATAGCCGATGCTGGCTGCTTTGCATAAAAATGAAGTGCATTTTGGGAAAATAAGAATGGCCACCAATTTATCAAACATGTCTGATATTAATTCAAACGTGCATTCCTTCTGAGCATGCAATGCACACTTTGTATAATGGTTATTTGATCTGTCAAAATAGTCACCATGACAGTAAAATGTGTGCAAAGCGCAACACATGTATACCTCAACCTCTTGACCTCAAAATACAACTTAACGACATCATGGACAAAGGCAAACTGGCACTTCTCCTCCTCCTAGATCTTTCCGCTGCCTTTGACCTTGTCAACCATGACATCCTTAGAACACAACTAAAAACAATGCCCATTTCTCCCTGCAGGCTATTGCCTCGGTCGCATCTTTCCTCAAAGGTTGACTCATGAGAGTCTTTTCAGACTGAGCGAATGCTTCCCCTACCACCATTCACTGTGGAGTACCGCAGGGATCTTGCCCCGCTCCCACATTGTATAATAGCTTCACCCTCCCTCTCTTCAACAACCTCGATCATCGTGACATAGCATATACTAACTATGCCGATGACACCCAAGTCTTACTCCCACTAACCGGCATATATGAACAAGACGCCGCAACTCTAACCAAACTATATACACTGCCATTCAGAACTGGATGGCAGCCAATGAACTCTGTTTAAATGGAGAGAAAACAGAGATCCTCATAGTAGGCACCAAAGAGACACTCAACAAACTCCCTCCACCATACAATGCCTTTATCATTGACAATTCCACCATCACAGTCCCAACTACAGTGAAAACACTAGGAATTAACCTCGACTCCTCCCTGTCCATGTCACGCCAGGTCAGTGCCATAGCCCCCTCAGCGGCTCTCACCAGCAAGATTATCAATGCAGTCAAACCTTTCCTCTCCACAAAAAACTGCTTAGCCGTTGCCAGAGCCACAGTCGACACCAAACTGGATTACTGCAATGCCCTCTTCTTGGGCACTTCTGCTAACAATCTCAACAAACTACAAGTTACTGATAATAACGCCCTCAGAGCACCCCTGAGCATTCTTAAAAGGGAAGACATTTTACAGGCTAGGAAGGATGCCCACTGGCTGCCAGTGAGAGAATATATCCTATTAAAATCTATGTCCATCACTCACAGATGCCTCTTATCTGATGCTCCTCCCTACCTATCGGAAAGGATCTCCCCTTACACATCCACCCGACCCACCAGATCCCATCTGGCCAACCAAATCTATGTGCCTACCTTCAAAAGAAAGAAAGCTGGAGGGTCCAGCTTCCAGCACCTGGCTCCAAATAATTGGAATGCGCTGCCTACAGCACTAAGAAATGAGACCAAGCTTATCTCTGCGCTGCAAGTATAACTCTGATGCCCCCTCTTGCAAAATGACCCTGCAACATTGACCCTCACCACTATGTTCTGTATCACTGTTCCATGTATGTATCTATGTATCAAGCAAGTATCCTGTAACAGCACCACGATGCCCCAGGGCCGTTGTGCGCTTTACAAATTCAAACAAATAAATAAATGAATCAATAAAGCGTTGGGCCATTTCATTGATTGAGTGTGGACTGTTCTGGTTAGCAATGGCAAACTTTCAGATGCAGTTTGTTAAGACGTTGCATAATGTCGCTCATTGCATGCATTGAGACTTCAAAGGCACTGCGTTCAGGAGACTTGTGGAGTCTGGGGCAGAGAGCTTCCTTAAGTTTGGGAGGACATAGGCCAAGGGACTCCAGGGAACGGCACTCTGGCAACACAATATTTGCCGGAGCGCAGTTCTGCCTTGTTCTGGCCCAATTCCTTCCCTGCTTTGATAGGTATTCAACAGTGATGGGATTGATTGCAGTGGAGTGCCATGTGATCTTGGGCAAAACTGTTCTGGGAATGTGTGGGAAAGAGGTTTAGAGGATGTAGTGAAGGAAGGAAAGGCAATGTGAAAAGCGGGTTGGATGATCTAATGAAGGAAGAAAAGGCAATTTGAAAAGGGGTTGGAGGATGTAGTGAAGAAGGAAAGGGAATGTGAAAAGGGGGTTGGAGAATGTAGTGAAGGAAGGAAAAGGAATGTGAAAAGGGGACTGGAGGTCGAGTGAAGGAAGGACAGAATGTGGACAGAGGGTTGAAGGATGTAGTAAGGGAACGAGAATGTGTTTAGTAGGTTGAAGGATGGAAAATGTTTTCAAAGGGTTATATAGTGCAGTAAGGACATGAAGATGATTTGAGGATGCAGTGAAGAAGGAATGTGAAAAGGGGTTGGAGGATGTAGTGAAGGAAGAAAGAGAATATGAAAATGGGGTTAGGGGATGTAGCGAAGGAAGAAACAGAATGTGAAAATGGGGTTGAGGATGTAGTGTGGGAAGGAAAAATAATGTGCTCAGAGAGTTATTGGATGTAGCAAAGGATGAATAGAGTAATTGCATGTTTTTTGTAAAGTTGTACATTAAAGACAAAATGCTATAATAGAGTTGGAGATAGTGGGAAAATGACAGAAATTGTTATAAGTTCGGGTATTGTCATAGAACAAAGGAAATGGACATGATAAAAGGAAAGTGAATATTTGGATGAAAAGATATTTAAGTGAAACATGTAGAATAGACCACTTTATTTAGCCACTAACATTGTAGTATCCAATCCAAAGCATATTTTCATAGTTCAGTAGCGGGTGGTAGATCTTTCTGAGAGTTGTTTGTGTTAAATGTAAATGCTGTTCTTGTCGGACATATTGACATCAACATTTGATTTATCCAGGAAAAACAGAATTACAGTGTGATGATTTACAGATATTGTCTACTTACAAATCAAGTTTATCTAATCATTTTTAAACTATCAATTTGATGTTTTATGGCAGTCTGATTGGGGAAGCTTACTATTTGTTATCTCATTAGATCTACAAAACTCATCCAATTTTTATCCATTATTTTAGCTAAAATTTGCAGCAAAAATGCACACTCTTTCCTAAGAATTCTGCGAGGCTGGGGGGAGGGACAAATCCCCCTTCCATCTGTGGGGGAGCTTTCCTTGGGGTGTGCCCAACTACATTGGCTTCAGGCCCCACTTGTTGAACAATCCTGGCTATGTCTCTGCTGCGTGAATCGCGTCAAGTATCTTCCTGGCGCGTCTTTGATTTTTCTGTCTGTGTAGATCCAGCAGCTGGGCTCTCGTTTGCTAGGAAATTCGCAGGGGTCCCGCTGAAAGCCAAAAGTCAGTGCCAGTTTTTCCCACTTGCAACCATGTGCTGATTTTAGAAAATGGGGATAAAACACGTTTAGAAGCCATTGCATGCTCCCTGTTTCACCAGTCTATGAAGCAGACAGCTAAATGTCACTAAGAAGAGATTACAGCAAGCAAAAGCAATTTCATTTAGCTATTTACAGCATACCTCCA
The DNA here is from genome assembly GCF_040938575.1 of Ambystoma mexicanum. Classification (NCBI taxonomy): domain Eukaryota; kingdom Metazoa; phylum Chordata; class Amphibia; order Caudata; family Ambystomatidae; genus Ambystoma; species Ambystoma mexicanum. The sequence continues at coordinate 438,668,935 of NC_090937.1, forward strand.
CAACAACTCATTGCCTTAAGTAAATACGAAATTGATAGACACACCGAGCAGGGGCATAGCATGGTGAGATCAGTGCAATAGAATGCCAAGGACCATGGAGCCAATTAAGGGCGATGATTATACGCTATTACATGCTCAGATATGCCCAATTTACTCTAAACACAGCAAATGCCGAGCAGCTAGGCCTGACAACAGTGCCATCTGTCCTCTGCTCCCGGGATGCTCCAGTTTCCTGCGGTGCAATCTTTCCACACCTGTCCTTACAAGACTCTCACTAATCCTATCATTTTGTATGCCCGCGGGCTCTAAAAGCACGCAGTATTGTGTCTGCTAGGGTCGTGTGATGTTTTTCTCATATCGGTGGGGCACGTGCATGTGCTAGACAGTATTCAAAGATGTAATTCAGGATTTTTGAAAAACAAAAGGGATGCTATGTGTGTGCTACAACCACAAGGCTGTCAGCTACACTGATGAGTCGTAATGAGGGTGAAACCGGTATGCAGTATGGCTTGTTTTTTCAGGAGTTAAAGGCATACACTTGGGCTAATTTGCATACCCACAATGCGTTGCTCAAGTGGCTCTGTACTGAAGTTGAACTTTCAGTGTGTCATGAATGGCTTATCCTAGCATGCACGTATAGCTCGTTTAAAATGCCGTGCTGCTCCATGAACAGACCACACACTATCCAAGGTATGTTACATGCACAAGTGTGTAAATGCATGAACGAAGCATGGTGCATCACTATGCTTCGGCTAACCAATGTTTTTTTCAATCATTTTGTTCAACTAAGCCAATCTGTTTTAAAACGCTAGTATATATTTTAATGAAGCACAGTGAGTTGTAAGTTTAGACTAGTTTAGATAATTGCCCCTAACAGTTAAATTACAAAAATAAAATGTAGTTCACTGGCAGAGGATGGAGCCCAATACCCAAGGCTTTCCCCTTTTCAAGTTGAGTATCCGAACCTGTTTGCTTCCAGTGCACTGGTTTTGATGTACACAAAAGCATATTTAAGCTAATACACGGTACAGTACACCCCTATGGGATAGCTTTAGGTGCCTAAAATGCAGACAGTATGTAAGGAACCATGTATGGTGCTGACGCGCATGCATGAGTAGCGCATTTTGCATCTTGTGCCACACTGTGGGCAGAGTGGGGAGGTGAAGTTAGTTTTTCTTTTAGGCGTATTGAAGGTATAGAAAACGTAACTAAACGGTTGGTAGGTGGCTGGATCCAATTCTGTGGCAAGTGGTACACTGTGTATCCCCGTAGATAACAACTGTCCATACAGCGTATGGGCCTGAGGATAGAGAGGAAGCACCTGGGAGATGTCAAGATCATGGAGGGGAGGCAAAGTGGCCTGTGAACAAAATGGGACTGGGGAGAGAGAGCCAGGGAAGAGTAACTGGAACATGTGGGTCGTAAAATGATGATCAGACTAGGAGCGCCTATGGGTAGTGGAGTACATGAGTTAAAACACACTAGCCAGCTGAAAAACCACAAGAATTGAGAGGGGAGAAGGTGGGACAGAGCCAGAGAGCCTGAGGATGACAGTGTGAAGGAGTAATTAAATGAAGCCTATAATATGTAATCTGTGTCATCCAACAGCACTATTTTCATCGGTATGGTAGCTCAGGGGCAACATACTCGCCTTGGAAGCAAAACGACACGGAGCACCACAGGTCCGATCCCGGGTCCACGCTTAGAAACCTCTGGGTATAAAGCGCGTAGGGAGAGAGAGAGAGGGAGAGAGAGAGAGAGAGAGAGAGAGAGAGAGAGATATGTTGTTTCACCTACCCACTAACATCGACTTTTAGGACCAACAAATTGTGCATGGCTATGTTTAAAATCAAGACTTGTGCTCCTGAAGTGAGACACTTGAAGGTGTGCTCTATAATATTTCTAATATAAGCTTTTGTTAAGATATTGCCAGCTGTGTGCGGTAAACCTTATTATTATTATTATTATTAGGTTATTTATTGACCACAAACCTAGCTTCCGGAGCAACAGAGTGCATTACAAAACATCAGGGGGAGGAGGTGGAGTACAGAGTGACAGAAGCAGAAAAAGGAGATAGTGGGAGCTAGCAACGGAGGAGGTGGGCAACTGGGGATCTGGCAGAAAGGGATCTACAAGCAACAGGGGGATAAAGCAGGAGGGAGCAGATCACCTAGTCTCTAGTTAGGTGGTGAGTGGATGGTGTAGACCTAGATGTTAGGGATAAGACATTCCTTGAAGAGGAGACCCTTAACGTCCTTTCTGAAATGTTGAAGATATAAGGCACGTCTGGTGTTGACGGGAGGAGGCTCCAGAGTCAGGGGCATAGACACAGAAGGCCTGTCTTCTGGCCCTTTCCATCATGTACTCACATAGTACAAGTCTGCGCTGTCCCTACATGTGGTGGATCATAGCCCTCTGGAGATGTTGAGCTTCTATGCGAGGTAGCTTGGGGACTTGAGGGCGAAGGCCTTGTAAAGGTTGCAGCAGGATTTGAAGGTGATACATACGTGCAGTGGAAGCAAGTGCAGTTTGACGGGGGTCCGATGTGATCGAATTGCCAGAGCCCTTTGATAAATTGTGCTGTATCATGTACAACACATCTCAGGGTACCAGGGTGGTCAGTGGAAGGTCTTCCAGAAGGGCATTGTCACATCCAGGATGGAGGGGACCAAAGCTTAGACAGAAGATCTTAAGTTGTTTTCTTGTATGAAGGACTTGATTTTCCAAAGAAGGGAAAGCTGGTACCAAGCCATTTGTGTCTTCCTTGCTATGTGGTGCTTGAAAAGAGGTGCCTGCTGATGTTGAACTTAAGGGAATTGGCACATGTGGTCAACTGGGCAGTGAAGCCCTGGAGCTTTATAGTGCAGAGCCAGGTCTGATGTCAGCATGTCTGTGTCGATGATTCAGCCATAGGAATTCTGACTTGGAGGGGTTGAGCTTCACGTAAGTGCTGGACGTCCAGGAATGAGTCAGGCCTTGAGCTTGTGAATGTCTACGATGGAGAAATATTGAGGTTGAGAGGCATTTCATATGTGTATGAGTGGATGTCTGTTGTATGGTGCCAGGAGGGCTCCAAGTGGTTCATTGTAAAGGTTGAGAGGATGGATCTTTCGCTTGTTTAGAAATGTCATTCAAAAGCCTAAAGAAAGGGCAATAGCTACATTTTGCTCCATCAGTTTATCCTTCTCTTTCAATTGCACCAGATCAGAAATTATGATAGAGAGGGAAAGTAGGACCATAAGGCAATTTCAATTACAGTTATGCTATGCTATTTAGTGGTCCATGACAACCTTCAGATAACTACCAAACTTTACTTTTGGCGCCAGGTCCATCATTTTGTTTACTATTTTATATATTTGTGCTGCAGCCATTTTCTTGTGGAATAATCCAAACAAGGTCAAATACTTAATTATACTGACTATCAAAAGTATCTATCTTGGCACCAAATTAAATGTCCTGCCAGTGGAATTTGAGTGACACGTTCAAATAACTGATTGGAACAAATGATTCACATATTCTGAAACATGTTCCGTTAAGTTTACAGTCACCCATAATATTGGTCAGCTTTTAGGTGATTGTTCTGGTTTATGAATCTTAGTCAGAGTAAAGGAATCAACATACAAAGACATTTTGCATATCATAAAATTCTCCTAATCTTTAATGAAAAATGCATGGTTATGTCGCCCCATTACCAGAAAAGGCAACTTCTTTGTTAAGCTTTGTTATGGAATGATGAGAGAACTGCCTATGATTGTTTCTCTAACAATTTTCTGAATATATCTGCAAGGTAGGAATCAGTATTTAGAGTGACGCATAGCCAAACGTATCAGCTTGCTAAAGAGTAATATTGTTCATAGATTGTAAATAAATTATGGTTCACTTGAGTTTAGGTCAGAAGTTTGAGTTGGGTCTAATTCTGTTTAATTTCATCTAAACATCGGATTATGTAGTATTGGGTGTTGCAGGAACCACTTTGAGCAAGGCACTTCTTATAATGTTGTTTGAATTATGCCATTTACCAGATAGATTGCATGTCAATTTTTTAGGGTTCTGAATATTCTTTAGCAAGGTGTTTTCTATGAACATCCCTTTAGCTGTATTTTGATTTGTATTTTCATCAATAGTTTTAGTGACAATGGGCCTCATTACGAGTTTGCCGGTCCGGATACCACGGTACCAGTAAGCTTACTGGTACCGTGGTATCCGGACCGGCAAACTCCGAGTTGTGCCCACGGGTGTCTTTCATTCTGCCAGGTCTGACCTGGCGGAATGAATGGCACCCGCGAGCACAGCAAGCCTGTAGCACCGGCACTGTAATGAAATGTGCCGGTGCTACAGGCATCCCCATTCCCATTGAGCCGTTAGGGCTCAAATGGGAATGGGGATCTACCACCTCCGGCACCCTCAAAAGGGCAATTACCGGGTCTGGCAGGGCCGGAATACCCCAGTAATTGCCCATTTGCAGGTGCCGGACCCTGTAGCAAGGCTACCTCCAACCTTGTAATGAGGTCCTATATGTTAGGGTTGTTTTCCCTTAATAATGAATCTGTTTTTTAGATCTATCCAAGTAAAGAAGGACTAGTCTTCTTAGAACTAATATGTTCAGTTGAATAACACACCCATAGAGTACTATGACTATAGAAAGACTCCCAGGGAGGTTCGTTAGATAACAGACATGGGGCCTCATTACGACCCAGGCGGTAAGGGGTTTACGGCAGCGTTAACAGCGCCGACCCTTACCGCCTGAGTACGAGGTCCCTTAGCGCCATGGCGCTTTTAACACCTGCTTTTAGCAGGTGTTAAAATCCATGGCGCTAAGGGACCATGGAGTTAATTACGCCACCGTAATTTACGGTGGCGTAATTAACGCCTTCCCCACTCCCATTATGCCCTATGGGGCAAAAATGGGAAAGGGGAAGGGTAAATGGGGATTGGGGACTTACCGCCCCGCCAAGGTCGGAATGGGGCGGTAAGTCCGCCAACCACCATGGCGTAAACATAGTTTACACCATGGTGGTAAAGTCACGGCCCAGGCGGTAACTTACCGCCTGGGTCGTAATGAGGCCCATGGAGCCTCATTACAAGGTTGGAGGTAGCCTTGCCGGTAAAGTACCGGCAAGGCTACCTCCAAATCGGCAAGAAAATCTGGCACCCACGAACGGGCAATTGCTGGGGTATTCCAGCTCCGCCGGTCACGGTAATTGCCCTTTCGCGGGTGCCGGTAGATCCCCGTTCCCATTTGAGCCCGAAAGTTCATTACCATGCCGGTGCTGCAGGCTTGCTGTGCTCGCCAGGTCAGGCCTGGCGGAATGTAAGGCACCCGCAAGCACAACTTGGAGTTTGCCGGTCCGGTTACAACGGTACCGGTAAGCTTCATGGGGCCTCATTACGACCCTGGCGGTAAGGGGTTAACGCCAGCGTTAGCTGCGCCGACCCCTTACCGCCAATTACGAGGTCCCCTAGCGCCATGGTGCTTTTAACACCTGCTTTTAGCAGGTGTTAAAATCCATGGCGCTAAGGGACCATGGAGTTAATTACGCCACCGTAATTTACGGTGGCGTAATTAACGCCTTCCCCACTCCCATTATGCCCTATGGGGCAAAAATGGGAATGGGGAAGGGTAAATGGGGATTGGGGACTTACCGCCCCGCCTAGGTCGGAATGGGGCGGTAAGTCCGCCAACCACCATGGCGTAAACGTAGTTTACGCCATGGTGGTAAAGTCACGGCCCAGGCGGTAACTTACCGCCTGGGTCGTAATGAGGCCCATTGTGTCCAGACCGGCAAACTCGTAGTGAGGCCCATGGTAATAGAAGTGTTTGCACTCATTTGGTGTCCAACATGGTATTTAACTTTGGTGTCCTATGCTGTACCAGATTGTTAGAGGAGTGCTCATAAATGTTGCTGTTTTGTTGTATAACTTGACTAATTTGTGGACAAACATCTACGTAACTGTACAGAACATTTCCTCCTACTGATGGAGGTATCCTAAATACCAAAACTACAAATTCCCACAAACCAGCTTCCTATCCTCTTTGCTCAGAGTGAGTATTCACAGATTCAAACGCATAATGTCATGTTCACCCCCTACTCAAAAAGGAGCAATTAACCATGTGATTTATCAAAAATATACATATTTTAATTTTTCAAAAAACATTACACTTAACAATCATATTCTAAAAAATGTTTAACAAAGACACCATCTAGAATTCATTCCAATGCTTGTATGTGTATTATCTACCTGGAACACTAGTTCTTATACCAGACCCCTTCTATACCACACTGTAGGGTATATATCTTAACCCTCAGTGATGGGATTGATGCCCTTCCTGATTTCTACGGGCAACGAGGCTGTGCCAACACTCTAAACATGTGTTTCTAGAACCAGCATTAATCTCAATTTCAACACAAACATATACATGAATTCATCCCTAGTATATATTCTGCTGGTTCTGTCTTCAGGGCACTTAAATCTTTCTTGTATTCTTCCAGTTGTCACGCATAACGTTACGTGCTACCAGCCATAGTTCCAATATCTCTAAATTTGTCTTGTTCTACCAAAATGATAGGCGGCTTGTGTGTTGAGTCCGCCGTCAGCGGAACAACGTTTTCTCCCACTCTATCCAACACGACTGTTCCTACTGCCTATTTATTGTCTCCAGCCGTGTGATTTCAGTTCAGGAGATTCCAAAGTTTGTCTTATTGGGAGGGTCATGCACAGGGAACTTCACTTCCCGGCTTAATTCTAAGCCTTCACTGTCTCGATCTACCGGTGGTCACGATGACCTACTTTTGCCGACTCGGCATGCTCACGGTGTGTAATCCGTATTCGAGCTATCGTTGGTTGTCTTAGTGCAACCTGGCTCCCCTGGTATCCTAAATACGCAAAGAAAAATCGAAGTTGTACATTTTGTATCCAGCTTCAATGCTTCAAGCACTTGAATAAGATTGCATGATATACAAGAAATAGAATTCAAAGAAAAATTCGCAGAGTTTTACAAACTTCATTTGTTTAACAATTTTGAACTATTTTTGAGAGCTTGACACACTTCCATAGGCTGAGGAGCAGCGCTGGCATACAGTCGCACTTCACCATGAAGGCAAAATAGGTTTTGTGTGGGGGATCAGACACTGATCGATTTACTGCATTGACTTTTTATGAAAGTGTTGCACATGTATACTTGAATTGCTTCCCAATTTTGTTTTCGGAGGTACATCATGATTAACAGCAAGCGCACCAAGAAAACCTATACAATCTTGGCTATACATGTCATCATCACCTATTTGCAAAGTACTTGTTAAAGAATTGCAGACCAGTTTCTTTCTTCAAATCCCATATCAGTATTTTTATTTGTGTGAATTCTCCATTTTTATTTTCTCCTAAAACGTGTGGTTCCAATCTGTGGACAGGTATATATCAGATGAGAATATATACAACACTGCCAGGTGTTTTGTGCCTGGTGGGTACTCCCTCAAGGCGATCTATTGACCATAACACAAACTAACTATATCATGTTTACCCTGTTAAAAGTACTTTTTTATAAAAGTTGCCAAAACAAAAACAGACAAACAACATTTCTTTAAAAAAGGAATACATGAGAAATTATTTTTCTTTTGAGTTTGCGTGCTCAAATAAACCAGTTCCCTTTGGCACTGATTCAAAATACCAACATGACAGGCAAAAAACAAGAAAAAAGCAAAAAGGCAGGGAACAGACATTATTGCTTATATTTCCATAAAGATTCCTGTGCCTAGAAAGGTGTACACCACATTCTAGGTTCTTACATTGGATTTAAACGTCTTGGGAAAACGCTATTTAGAAAATAGACGATGCATGTAAATCCTAACTCACTTTCTGCTTTCTAAACCAGAAATAGATAAACTAGCTGTTCCTGGGCAATTCAACCCTCAACCTAAGTTAGAATTAATATTGAAAGATGAGAGAGGACCAACTTTTTAATTAGAAACTTATCATAGCATTGGAAATAACCAAGCACTTTTAGCATATATTTGCAATGCCTTTGAACACATTCTCTGCCCCCGTTTTAGGAATGACTTCCCATGTGTCACTTCCTACATGACATTGGGCCGCATTACAAGTATGCAGGTCTGGAAAGAGTGATGCCGGTAGCACCTTACCGGCACCGTTTTCCAGACCAGCACATTCAGAGTAGTAAGTGCATAAACACCATCACCGTAAAGTGACACCCACAGGGCTACCACACCTGGTAGCACCATGACTGTAAACTATAGAAAGAGTCCTCGGATGTGCCTGAATTACCAGCAAAGCAGTAGTATGGGCACATTCAGAGTTCCGCCTACACAAAAACACCACCATAATAATGCTGGTGGCACCGTGAACACCACTGCTTTAATACCAGCACCGCAGACCAGGTGTTAAACAGTGCCAGGTGAGCAGAAACAGGACCCAGCTGTCCTAAACCAGCACAGCTGCACACCATTGACCATTGTGATTGCACAAAAAGACCACACCCACACGCACACCAAACACCCTTCCCAACACAAACATGTTGGCAAACAGTCCACCGGTGTACAAGATTTGCGCAGCTGCACACAATTGACCACTGGTAATGTACACAAGGACCACACCCAGACCAACCCACCTCCCAACACAACCATGCTGGCAGTCACTGTAGCAGCAATTGGGCTGGGGAACCTGCAAGGAGTGATTGAAGATGAAGCAGCAGAGACGCAGAGGAGGTGGCGTTGGGGCAGGAGGTGAATGAGGTCCCAGTAAGCCATGACTAACATCAATGTCCAGCAGGTAGCACCCCACAGTTAACCACCAATACCCCGCATCAGGGACTTGCCCTTCAACCTGACCCAAAGCCAAATCCACACCTTGTACCGGCTTGACAGGGGGAGACCATAAAATCAATAGTCACCTTCATTAATGTCGACATCAGCAGTGTGATAAATATACAGACTGCAATCCCTGCCTTGCTGAAGGTAGTGTCTGTACTGCACTTCCTTGCAACCGGCACACACCAACACACAGTGTGTGAGCTGCACGGGCTGTCACAACCCTGTTTTCAATGGTCTTGTTCCAGGTACTGGATGCACTGCTGTGCCATGTGGCAGACCACATCACCCTACCCCGAACCCCTGCCCAGGTTAATGCCACCAAAGTGGCCTTCCATGCCCTGGCAGGCATGCCCAGTTGCATTGGTGCATTAGATTGCACCCATGTGGAGTTGGTGGCCAGACATGCCATTGAGGCAGGGTATAGAAGCCGCAAACAATTCCACTCACTCAATGGGCAGATGGTCTGTGATGCTGAACACCTCATCACCCATTGTTGCGCACGGTTTCCGAGATCCACCCATGACTCAATGGTCTTGCTGAACTCCACGTTGCCAGGGTACATAGCAGGGCACATTGGAGCACTCACCTGGGTGTTGGGTGAGTAGAATGACCAATGCATGACCTCTGTGTAGTGTGGGGGAGTAAATAGGCACTCACCAGAGTGCACCTGGCTGTTGGGTTAGCAGAATGACCAATGCATGACCTCTGGCAGGAGTGTGGGCGGTGGAAGCACAGTCAGCAGAGCATGTGGCAAATGCAACCTAACACAAATACATTGCATCCCTTATTCCAAAGTCATGGAACGCAGGTACCAAACGGTCATATGGTCCACATCAAAAACCTGGTTTGCCCATGGTGAATAGTAGCAGACTCGGGTAAATCGCAAACAAGAAACAACAGAGGGAAGTACTGCTACACATGGGTTCTTCCAATATAAAAAGTAGTGTAAAAGAAAGTTGTTATATTGGAGAACCCTTTTTGTTTACTAATGGAACATATCCCAAAGTTAGTGGCCCATGAAATTGTCAAGAAAGAAAAACACAAATGAGGGGCTGCATAGTGAATATAATTGGTTGTATTAAAGCAAAGAATTCTCTTATATACACTTGCACATGTAACAAAGTTTTAGACTGGAGACAGAAACATATATTATTGTCATAAACAAAACAACATAAACAATACACTGGTCCCTAAACTAATGTGGTTTTCTAGGAAAACCAAATCGAGACATAGAGGACAAAAAACAAACACATAGAATACACCTATATATTCATGATAATTTGAAACCCATGTTTTGAGAAAATAATGCCACATAGATTGCATTCAATATAACTCTAAGGGTCAGAAGTTCTCGTATGCAAATATCGAAATTCTGATACACAGATGCCATGTCTCTATTGCAGTGGAATTTCTGATAAACATACATCGTAATTCTGATAGACAAATGTCGTATCCATGGCAGTAAATATTTTTGATGGACAAATGCCACACTTACAATAACCAGATGCCAAGTAGCTAATGCATATAGACTTCTAACATGCATATGCCATAATGGAATGTTCAAATGGCAAGTGAATTTAGCAGAGAGAAATAGTTCTGATAACCATATGCCTGGGGTTGCAGCTCATTGGTTTGAATCCTTCATATTAAATCGTCATGGTGATCGCGCTGGCCGTCGCACAGGAATCGCTGTGCGATGGCTAGCGCGATCCAGAACCGAGGGATTCAGACGTCTTAAAGGTTGAAGCTCTGACAAAGAAATATTGGAACTCATTAAACCAATTCTGAGAAAAAGATTGGAGGTCGTTGAGAACTTATTTGTGATCACCACATGAATCATCATAAAGATTTAATATGAAGGATTCAAACCAATGAGCTGCACTTTAAGGAGAGTCTGGTGAACCAGTATAAATCAAATCAATATACTGGTGCGTGTGACATTGTAGACAAACCGTTTTTGGTGTGAAAGATTCCTTTGCTATCATCTGAGGATACGTTTGCTCACACAAGGGCGATCTATGTCAAATGGGAATTAAACAATCTCCCATTGTGGCCCTGATGAAGGTTGCATCACAAAGAGGACATTATTTTTGAGGTCCTAACAGACAACTGAAACATGCGACGACGACTAATACTGTGTAATTGATTATATGCAGATAACTTCATTTGAAAATAAACAGAAGAAAATTCACAGTGTGAAAATTATAGATTGTCGAACATGACCAAGATGTTACGGATATACATGTGAAATGCACAAATTTTAAGATGAAGTGAAAGTTAATGGATGGTAGGAATGAATGAGTGTGAGTCGAATTTTGAAAAGTTTTTATGTGATTGAATTGTTTTTCATAAAAAATAAATATTAAATCAAATTGAAACTTTAGCATTTATTGATATTTATAAAAAGGTAAATGTGTATGATGTGTCATCCCCTATCCTTTTGGTCCATTTTTGTATATGTTTAGGATGTTTTGCCTGGAGGACCAGGGATCATAACCAGGTGCGCCCCTTTTTCTATGATCCATTAGAATGTCCTACAAAGTCAGAGAGCCCTGAGCTGTACACTCTCCCCAGGGAGCCAGACCCGGGGGCAATGGTTTCATTACAGGGAGGGAGCTCTGAGATGGAAAGCCTATATGACAGAGAGGCTGAGTGTTTTAAATTCCACTAAAGGGAGGGAGTTCTGAGCAGAAGAGACAATCTGAACGGATAGAGGGGATAGAATACAGCTGTTTTGAACCAGAAAGGAATGGAGGGCCTATACAAAAAGGATTTAACCATACCCGCGTCAATCCATTTTATTCACTTGATTGTAGGAACCAGAGCACAGACCAGAGACCTACAGCTGGCATACTAGGCCTACCAGATGACAATTTCAAGATGCCAACAAGAGAGACTGGGATGCATATATATTCTAGGGTACATCTGAATCTAATAGAAGCACCAGCCTCTAATCTGCACACTGCACGTATTTTCACTCGAGCTTTACAGCCAAATCCTGGTCTTCTATACCTTGAAATTCCACAGACCCAAAGACCCTACTCTTCAAAGCACATCTCACCAATCGGTCCACTCATCAATTCTTTTCCCCCTCTGGAGCTTCCGCCCTCTTCCTGCTTCCTTTGCATTTCCCAGCTCCTCTTCGTCCCTGCCACCCTACTTGTAGCTCACTGGATGTGCCCCTAATGCACATTGGTCCCCAGCAGCTAGTTTTGCCTTAAGTGGGTGTCAAATATGGATGTAATTTTCTGAGTGAAAGCAGATAGCGCACACACTTACAGAGCCGGGGATCATCTCTGATCCACACACCCTTGAATCAAAGAATTCAAAGCTAAACAATTTTTTAATTTGTATTGAAATGTGATACCAACACAGTCCCACCTAACATTTCAGTCCATTGATATTTCTACATCAATTGCTCCTGTCCATTCTCCTCTTTCACTCCTCTACGTTTACCCCTCCCTGTCTACTTCTTTGCTTCTTCCTTCGCACCCTTATATTTACTACTCTCCTGCCTTTATCCTTCCACCATCACCTCTCCCTTTACTCCATCCTTCCACCTCCTGCACCTCTTCATTCTAACCCTTGACCACTCTCTTTCCTTCACCACTCTTGTTCCCTTCACCACTCTCTTCCCTTCACCATTCTTCTTGCCTTCACCACTCTTCTTCCCTTCCCCACTCTCCTTCCCTTCACCACTCTCCTTCACCCGTCTTCCCTTCACCACTATCTTTCCTTCACCACTATCTTTCCTTCACCACTCTTCTTCTCTTCACCACTCTTCTTCCCTTCACCACTCTCCTTCCCTTCCCCACTCTCCTTCACCCGTCTTCCCTTCACCACTCTTCTTACCTCCACCACTCTCCTTCCCTTCACCTGTCTTCCCTTCATCACTCTCCTTCCCTTCACCCCTTTCTTCCCTTCACTCCTCTCCTTCCCTTCACCCGTCTTCCCTTCACCACTCTCCTTCGCTTCACCACTCTCGTTCCCTTCATGTGTGTTCCCTTCACCACTCTCCTTCCCTTCACCACTCTCCTTCCCTTCACCACTCTCCTTCCCTTCACCCCTTTCTTCCCTTCACCCCTCTCCTTCCCTTCACCATTTTCCTTCCCTTCACCACTTTCCTTCCCTTTACCACTCTCCTTCCTTTCCGTCATACCTACTGGAAAAAAAGCACTGAAAATCCCTGTACGCAAAAGGCTACATGGTAAAGGCATATCACTCCTTCCCGCTCCCATCTTCCTGAAAGTGTCTCCTTCTTCTTCTTAATTATCGGAGGCGTGGGCGGACCCACGCAGGCGCTTCCCCATCCTACGGGATGATGTGCACCGCTAAACGTGTCTCTTTACACAAACTTAGTGTATTTTCACTATAAATACGCTACACCTATTGGATTTCTCATTGTTTTCAGGTGTGATATTTCCGATTTCCCCAAAAACTTGCCTGGAAACGGATACTCTTTCATGTTAGCAGAAAATAAAATTTCACAGATTGAAGCACAATTCTTTCATCTGTGCCTGTTCTGATTTTCCGTGCAGAGCACCTTCATGTAAATTAAAACGAACACAGGAGAAGGCCCAATTAAAGAAAGCACTTCGCCGGTGGCAGTCATTGATTAACCCTTCAAAATAAAGACAGCCTAGCCTTGTCTACGTCACTGCTGATCAGCTCCTTCAAACATCACTCTAGTCGTAAGACGTTTTCTTTGTTCTGCAAAGGAAACGTTGCTTTACACAAGTCTAAACCAGCCTTTTTCTACCACATTCTATGTCAGAGATATTATGTGTGGTGCCTTCAATAGGTTTATTGGCTCATGTTCGGCCTCTTTACAGGTTGATTGCAAATTGCACTCTGTTAATGGATGGGCCTCGGGGAGATGGAGTATCAGATTAGGGTGACCAGATTTAAAAAAACAAAAAACTGGACAGGCCGTAGACATAGAAGTAGGACTAAAGTAAACATAAATAAAACTGTAGTTCTACTTCTATGTCGGTGGCCTTTTCGGGGAGTGGGTGGGAGTGTGTGATCACAGACACACTCCTCTCATTGGAAGAGAGCGACCAGGCCCGATTTCAGGATTTTGAAATCGGGTCCCCGCAAAAACCGGGACCGTAGCCAGCCAGCCTTCCAATCCCAGGACAGCATTTATAAAATTGAGGTGCCTGGTCACCCTACATCAGGCCTACGTGGACAGCAGGGATCCGGAGCTTTTAGAAAGAGCAAGCGCACAGCACTAGGCTGCCACAAGGTTCTGCAAGTTATTCTGTGACACTCCTCCTCACCCTGCTAGAGCCAGAGCGATAAAAGACAGGCAAGTGCAAGCACGTAAAGTAGACAGAGATGAAAGACTAACAGACTCATCACGAGTTTGGCTGTAACCCTTAAATGCAGCAGTAACTCTATTACCTCTGCATTTAAGGGTCTGCCAAATCACGGGTTTGGCTACATTTACCCCCATCTCTAAGCTGGGGTAAATGCGCTGGGAATTTTCCAATTTCGGTGCAATTACTGCGCTGTAATACCACCAACGGTAGTTGTGCCAAAAATTCCACATTGGGGCCAATGGAGAATTCCCGAATGGGCCCAATGGGCAATTGGGAATTACTGTTCCGCCAAACCTGTGATCCTGCAGTAACGCTATTATCCCCAGCGGTATCCCGGTGGTTATACCGCCGGGATACCGCCCAACTCGTGTGTGTCTTTTCTTCTCTGCTTATTTTATTTTAATCAAACACAATTTCATTTCTGTGTCAGGCAGTAGAACAGATTGGGTTGCATCTCATTAAAACACACATTGACAGAGCCACCTGTTTTAGCAATTGCAGTTTATTGGGGAATATATATACAGCAATAACTCTTTAAACTTTCTAAAAAAGTGCCTGAAAGCAATATTATTAACTGAGCCTCTATGATAAATGATGGGCCTTTCTAGACAATGCCCTCATTACGACCCTGGCGCAAAGTGAAAAACGATGGCGGTAAACGATTACCGCCATCGTTTTCCGCTAGGGCCGACTACGACCTGTGACCGTTAACTACGATGCCATTAGCGGCATCGTAGTTAACGCCGCCGCTAACTGCACCAAGGACGCGTGCATGCGACCACCCACACCGTAATTACCACCATGGCAGAAAGGTACGCGAATCCCGACCCAAGCGGACATGCACCTAACGCCATCACCCAGCCCGTTAAGTACCTTACCGCCATGGTGCTAATTACGCCATCGCGAACCAACCGTAAAGGGACATGTTAAGTGAATCCAGCTGCCACAGGTGCACAGAATCAGCACAGGTGGAGGCAATACAGACCAGGAAGTACAAAAAGAGCACACCCAAACCCTTCCCACACCCAGTCACACTCCACAATGTTACCAATTGGACTAGCAATGTTGGGGCTGGAGGACCTGATAGCAATGCAAGTGCTACTACAACAACAACAACAACAACAACAACAGGCTGCACAGAGGAGACGCAGGAGGAGAAGGAGGGCAAGGCAGGCCCAGCAAGCCCCAACAGCACAGCCAGTGCCACCACGCAGGCAGCCCCCATTCCCACGCATCAGAGCCAGTCCATTCAACCTCACCGCTGAGCAGATCCACACCCGGTACCGACTGGACCGGGACACCATCACCACCATTGTGGACAAGATACACAACGACATTGTCAGCATGATTGAAACACCCACCGCCACCCCCCTCCCTACTGAAGGTAGTGTCCGTGCTCCACTTCCTGGCCACAGGCAGCTACCAGCACACAGTGGGGCACTTGCATGGCATATCACAACCATTATTTTCGCGTACACTGATGCAAGTGCTGGATGCTCTCCTCAAGCACACAGATGACCACATCTCATTACCACGGTCTGCCCAGGAGATTGCTAACACCAAAGTGGGTTTCCATGCACTAGCTGGCATACCTGGTTGCATTGGTGCCATCGACTGCACCCATGTGGAATTGACGGTCCCACATGCCCTGGATGTGCCGTACCGCAACCGTAAACTATTTCACTCAATCAACGTGCAAATGGTCTGTGACTCCAACAGGATCTTCACACATTTTTGTGCCGATTCCCTGGAGGAACCCATGATTCAATGGTCCTGCGTAACTCCACAATACCACGCTACACGGAGCAACATGCAGGGCCCAGATCCTGGCTACTCGGTGAGTCACATGTCATGAGCATTGAAATGTGAAGTGGGTGGGTGATTGACATACCAATGCAGGGGGGGAATGATGCATACTTCACCTGGCTGCGACTAGCAGTAGCCAGAACATACCCTGAGGCAGCACTTACGTCATCTGACACCTGTATACGTGAGGCCTGACCTAAGCAGCCCTAACATGTGAAGGAAGGTGTCTCCCAACCATGACACAACCATCTGCAAGTGCATTGACCATACTGTGACCACATTGACTCCAACGAAATGCACGTACATGCACGTCACCAACAGCATCTACTGAAGGCCTGTCCCCCATGACTGTGCCCAAAGGAGGCACATGATGGACTGGAACATCAATGCACCACAACACAGACAGCAAGGCCCACAAACTGTCCCTATTGACAACAGTCCTGTTCACTGGGGTCATAATGAAGCAGACAGCAATGTTGCTATCATGTGAGTGTAACCCTCACAGGACACGTGCCAGGTCACCTACAGAAACAGCCTGAACGGATACAGTGGATGGGCACTAACAAGGCACTTGTCACCCCTGCATAGATTGTGTCTTGGCATTCAAAACAGCACATGAAAGCGATGGACATATAGCGGTTGCATAGTGTGAATCCAGTAGCGCAAATGAAAGTGGTGCAAAGTAACTGTTGAATGCAAGTCATGGTGGCACATCATGTTTGTCAATCAATCTCATCCCTGACACATACATTCTTGCCCACATACAGGTGATGCAGGCTATCCCATGAAGAGGTGGCTCCTTACACCAGTCCGGAACCCACAGAACCAGCATGAGGAGGACTTCAACCGTGCCCATGCCCGTACGCGTGTGGTGATCGAGCAAGCTTTTGGCCTACTGAAGGCACGTTTCCGCTGCATCAGCAGGTCTGGCGGGGCACTCCTGTACCGCCATGAGAAGGTTGCGAAGATCGTCATGGCATGTGTCATGCTACACAATATGTGCGTCAGAAGAAATGTGCCCCTGCCCCCTGACGCAGAACTGCAACCACCTGACGATGAGGATGATGAGGGTGGGGATGGGGCAGCACCTCAAGGAGGCAGCGATGCACAGGAGGGGCGTGTAATGCGTCAGAATCTCATTGACCAATGCTTCTAGCACACACGGCGCGTGCGTGTAACATGGAGACGGCACTTGGGGCACTGTGTGTGTGCGGGACATGCACACTGTGGACTGTACAACAATGAAGCACATATACGCAATAAAAATGTCCACACATTTGATTAGTGGCAAAAAGAACATGTGTATTTCAATAGTGAATTCTTGTGACACACCCCCTCCCCCTACCCCCTCCCCCTGAACACCCCAACACACCCCCTCCCCCCTCCCCCCTGAACACCCCAACACACCCCCTCCCCCCTGCCCCCTCCCCCCTGAACACCCCAACACACCCCCTCCCCCTGAACACCCCAACACACCTCCTCCCCCCTGCCCCCTCCCCCTGAACACCCCAACACACCCCCTCCCCCCTCCCCCCTGGAATCCCTACAAAGGTGCGGTAGTGTCTGTGCAGCAGGGTGTGCAGTAGTCCTGCTCAACTGTCAAGCCACTAATGTGAATCCCCTCCCCTGGCCCCCGGGGCACCCCTGCCCGTGCTGCGAAGATTGCGCCCTGATCTGCGGATGGGGCTGCTCTGTGCCGAGCTGGTTGATGAGGAGGGTCCGGGCTGCACATCTGGACGCATGTCCCTGATGGTCTGAACAAGTTCTGTGAGGACATTGCGCACAGCCGCGAGTTCCGTGCATATGTCCTTTGTGGAGGACTCAATGGCAGCTGTGACTCGGTCTGCCGACCTCTCCATGGCATCCCCTGCCCCCCCACACTGTGCAACATGTTCGTTGAGAAGGGAGGATAGCTGCTGCTGGTGGGTAACTATATCTTCAAGGGTCTGCTGGTTCCGCTGGGCCATGCCCAGTGGCATTTGCATGTCCATTGGGCTGCTCACCTCAGGCTGGGGGGATGGGGTGGCTGGCCAATCCTCGGCCTCCGACTGCCCCTGTGTGGCATCCGCCTGCAGGGGGCTTAGGGATGTGCAGGGGGAATGTGGCTGGGCAGTGGGCCTTTCCTCATCGATGACCTCGATGCTGCCTGCTTCACTGTCGGAGGTTGCCGCTATGGCAGCGATTTCACCCAGGGTGCTGCTTGCAGCAGAGCCTGTCCCTTCAGTGGGCACGACTAGTGACATGTGCGGTGCTGCTGCTGAGTCTGTGTTTGCTGTTGTGGGGGGCTGGCACTTGCCTGTCCTCTTCCCCAGGCAGGGTTTGTGGCTGCTGGTGTGATTCCTTTAGGACGGCTGAGGTGGATGCCTGTGGCCTGGCCCTCTTGGTGGATCTGGATGCAGTGTTGTCCTCTTCCTGGAGGTCTGTGTCAGAACCTGTGGTGGAGCAAAAGAGGGATAGTGTTATTGATGGGTCCGCGGACATTGGCCGTGCATTGTGAGGGATGACATCTATACAGTGGGTACATGCAGCACATTTCAGGCAGGGGCATACAGGTTTTGTGCCTTTTGTGTGGAGGTAGCATGGTGGTATGTGTGTGCCAGCAGTTAGGGTGTGCATGCTGCATGTGTACAGGGTGGAGTCTGGATGTGTCTGTGGACATTCACCTGCCGATGTGTTGCATATGCACTATGGGGCTACATGGTACTTCACATGATAGGACTTTGTTGAGTTTAGCATGGCTTGCTCTGGCCACCTACCTGCATTTCCTGAGGTCGGCACTCCTCTCTCCATCCCTCCGACACCTTGGATGCTCTCCATCCCGATGGTGGATGCACATATTTCCTCCCATGCTTGCAGCTTTATGGGCAATTCGGATCCACCCCCAGTTGACGTGCCTAGGTTCCGGTTAGCTGAGATTATGCTTCGGACACGGAGCCTCAAGTCGTCCCAGCGCTTTCTGCACTGCTGGGCAGTGCGGGGTACGGCCCCCACTGCACTCACACGCTGTGCCACTAAGGCCCATATGGCCTTCTTTTTCGCTATTGCCGTCCTTGTCATCTGCATGGAGAATACAGCTGCAGCATTATCTTGCAGGGTCTCTGCGAGCATGGTTAGTTCCTCCTTTGAGAAACGGTCTTGGCGCTGCCGGTCACATGCTTTTTTTACGACTTTGGGCATTTTTACTTGGGTAATTGGGTGGGTGATGGGTGTGGATAGGTGTCAGGGTTGGATCAGGTATGGTTGTGGAGGATGGCAATGGATTGTGTTTTAAAGATGGCCGCCGTGCAGTTTCCCGTTCCGCCGCGATGACGCTATTTACGGTTCCGCCTATTTACGGTGACCGCTAATTACGGTGACCGCTAATTGCGGTCGCCGCTATGGTGTGTGTGGCGGTAGTGCTACTTGCGCGGCGTGCGATGGCGGTAAGGGCCGTTTTTGGGCCATTTACGCCATGCCGTACTTTACATTAACGCCATGGCGTAATGCACGTGCCCGATGGGTCGGAATATGCCGCACTTTACGCCATCGAACCACGGCGTAAACGTTAATTACGCCATGGCGGTAATGTTCGGTACTTACCGCCAGGGTCGTAATGAGGCCCAATGAATGAATGAGTGAATGAATTCCCCTTGTGGTCAATGAATGAGCCCATAGCTCTCAAATCATCCGCTTTTGGCGGGTGTCAACCGCCTTGAAAGCAGGTGAATCACCCGCCAAGTCCCTCATATGCCTATTCTCTTCTATGGGCTCTCTTGTGTTTTCATCCGTCTTGGTGGCAAAAAAGGTTGGGAGCTATGTGGGCCTGTACTGAGAAACAATTAATGGGTCTGTATGGTGACTGAAATAAGGAACCCCTATGACTGATTAAGTGGGAATGTAGGGTGAAAGAATGGGCCTAGGGATTAAATGAATGAATGAGCTCTGTGATGAGACAATGGATCTGTTCTGATAAACAGTGGTGGGTGGTTTGAGGAACCACTGTCATGAATAAATGAATGGGAATGTATGGTGAAGTTATTAAGTAAAATGTATGGATGGGGTTGTCTGCTGAATAGATAGCATGCATGGTGAATGAATGAGCTCTAAGGGAAAGACAGGATTTGGCCTCCAAAAGTCACTGAATGAATGTGCATATACTGTGAATAAACACATGCAGGAGTCCCTTTTTTAATAAATGAATCAGTGAATCAGAGAATATGGTGATGAATGAAGGCGCATGTATCCTGAGTTAAAACATCTTTGTATGGAGTGAGAGAATGGTAAGCGTGTGTTTGCATATGTATGTGTTAGATTTTAGAGCACATTAAAAAAGAAAAAAACATAGTTGTGCATGATGGATGAAAGGATTAAACTGTCCAATATGGTTACTGAATGGGCTTGCATAGTTAATAAATATGCCCTTATTATAAATTAATAGATCAGCAGGGTTAATGAATGAGTCTCTATTTTATGTGTTTTAATTGAATGTAAATGACTGTCCTGTGAATGAATTGACTTGTGTGTGAATGAACTGACCTGTAGGTGAATGAATGAATGAGTTTATACGTGAATGTATCAGTAGGTCTTTATAGGAATCTATGGTCATGTATGGCAAATGAAGGGGTGGGCATGTATTGTGAATAAATGAATGGTTAAATGCAGAGACAATGGGCACATGCATAGCGAGGCATCAATATCTTATTTTAATGAAAGCTTTTGCATAACATGTATATTCTAAATCTTTGCACCCTTAAATATCACATAGAAGAATGAAGTAACACTTACTTCACTAAAAGTGTTTTCATCAGCAAGAACAAAAAAAATGCTATGTTGGTAAGATAGCTCAGTGGGTTGAGCGCTTGTTGCCCTGATCTGCAGATTTCAGGTTCGAATACTGGCCAGGCTAACTCAGTCCTTTATCCTTCTGAGGTTGATAAATGAGTGCCAACTTCATTTGGGTGCTATTGTGTGTATATATGTTCTATGTAAAGCGCTTAGGCATAAGTGCTATATAAATCACACATCATTAGTAGACTGAATGATTACTCATTTTCCACTTTGAACAACAGAGTGTAAAATATGCAAAGAACATAAGTAGTAGAGTGATACATGTTTTATTCATGTATACGTCTCAAAAAGCTCAACATGTTTCTGTTCCAATTTAACCATTTTGAAACCTTCATCTGGAGATTTTGCTTTAGTACTTTATAAATTGATAAATTGAGGAATTGCACGCCAGTGGTGTGAGCTGGGACTACTGGCATCTGCAAATAACACAATACCTTTGGTAGATGTATATATCTTGCCATCAAGCTATGTAGCTCTAATATACCACTTGATAGCAAAAAAAGGTTGCTATTAGCATCTAGAGGTAGTCTTTCCTCACACATGTCTGAATGTTTAATAATTCAGCTAGCTGTGAGTATAAAACCATCCCATATAGTGTTGTTAAGAAAATGTATATTATTGATCTATTGATGGAGCAAGATTTTAGATATATGTTAGGGGTGTGCTTACTGTGCGCTGGTTATTGATATTTCTTTTAACGTCTTTGCATTATTTACTGGGACAGCACAAATTGTTGCCCCTAGATAGTGATTAAAAAAGGTTTAGAATATACATTCTATGCAAAGGTTTTCATTAAAAGAACTTGCGTACATGAAGGTAGTGATGCCTC
The DNA here is from genome assembly GCF_040938575.1 of Ambystoma mexicanum. Taxonomy (NCBI): domain Eukaryota; kingdom Metazoa; phylum Chordata; class Amphibia; order Caudata; family Ambystomatidae; genus Ambystoma; species Ambystoma mexicanum. Next base: position 438,690,546 of record NC_090937.1, read on the forward strand.
CTTGTACATGTGCTGGTCTTTGCATTGACCATACACTGAGTCACACTACATGCTCAAACCTCAATCTACCATAAATGGCCATTCATTCCCCATAACGGCCTAGTCACACATTCATATATAAACCCATTAATTCACATACAGGTTAGTTCATTCACTCAGACTTTCCCAGGCGCCATCCACCCAAAAACAGGTCAATGGGCTGTGTTTGTGCTGGTAGAGAGACTCCCAGAACCCCCTTTGTTTTGCATATTAAGTAACTTTGGGTCTCACCCTAAGTTACCAGGGTAATCCAGACGTGGACCCCTTGCTCACTGTTCTCAGAGAGGCACAGCTCCGCCTCACTGATGATGCCCAACAAGGCTGAAACATGTGTATGGGGTTTGCTGTGGTACTCTTGTTCAGAGGAGAATTGCCTAGCTGGACTGCCCTTGGGCAGCACAAAGGGCCTCATTCCGAGGTTGGAGGTAGCCATGGTGCTATTAGCACCATGGCTACCCCCTTACCGCATACCGGGTCCGGGTTCCCTGAATGGGGAATTACCGGGCTATTTCAACCTTGGAGGGCCCGGTAATTTCTCATTCAAGGAACCCGGACCCGGTACTTCCCCATTCCATTTGATCCCCTATAGGGCTCAATGGGAATGGGGACCATGCTAATAACGGGCCCATTATTAACGGGCCCGTTATTAGTATGCTGGTCCTTTAGCGGCTCCCACTAAGGGCGCCTGGAAAAACCAGCCGTCCTAAGCGGGACCCGCTAAAGGACCTTGTAATGTGGCGGTAAGGGGTTAACGGCACCAGCACCATTACCAGTGCCATTAACCCCTTACCGCCAACCTCGGAATGAGGCCCAAAGACTGATATGCAGGGATATTTCTTCTCTGTGAAAGGAACAGTGAGCTAAATACTTGGGTGAGACTCTCCCCGGGGCCATCCACCCAAGAACAGGTCAATGAGCTGTGTTCGTGCTGGTAGAGAGACTCCCAGAACCCCCTTTGTTTTACATTCAAAAATGGTGACTCCAATTACTCTGAATAAGAAAGGGAGCAGGGGTTGCAGGGTTGTCCCCCGCTCCCCTCTGTCAGAGTAATGGGAGTCAGGGGTTGCGTGGGTGTCACCCACTTCCATTAGCTGGTAGTAGGGGACAATAAAGAAATAAAAAGTAAAACAAATGTTTTAAAAAAGGACTCTGCTATAGCAGTTCCGACCCAAGTTAGTGGGAGAGAACTGATGCTGCAAGGACAGGGCACCATACCAAAATGTTGCCTAAAAATTGTGAACACTACCATTACCGGACCTTTACGCTGTTCAAAAATTGCGACTCCAATTACAAGGGGCAGCTGGACTTGTAGGGGTATCCCACACTCCACTTGTTCATAGTAATGGGAGTCGGGGGCCATTCATAGTAATGGGAGTCGGGGGCCATTCACCCCAGAACAAAGAGGTGGTTGTGGGGATATTCTGCACTCTTGGGTGCAGGGCCGAAGGTCATGCACCCAATACTACACTTATACCTACTTTATGACATATGTTCTGTGGCCTCCTTGTACGCACAGAAAATGAGGGGTCCAATAAGGCCAGTACTTCAGCCAGTGCGGTACACGGGGGAGTTGTTAGATTTGTAAGGACACGTACATTACTGTTTCCAATGGCTATTATTATATTCATTAGTACGCTTCCATGGTTGGCACATGCTACGGTGGTTATGGCTAGGGTCTAGAGTCTTGGATGCATGGCCGTCGGCCGAAGGCCTTAATTCCAAGACTGTAGGCCCTGGCCACAACCACCGTAGCATGTGCCACCCATGCATACACCCATAGTGTTGCGTTTTAATTGGCAAGTTGTGGGGAGTGCATTCAGTCTTGGGTGCATGGCCAAAGGCCATGCAACCAAGATGAAAGTGGTAAGTACTAGACTTGGAAGACACTGCACACCCATCCCATGTAAGATCTACAGACATACACTTAGGAGGGAAGCCTCTGGGCAGAGGTACTGAAGGATAACACACCTATAGAATAACCCCCACTACCACACATCACTGAGGTGGTTGCTGGGAGACCCTGCAGTCTTGGGTGCATGGCTAAAGCCCATGCACGCAAGACTGAAGTCATAAGCAGTGGAGTTACAAGTTAAAATGGGTGTGGTGGATTGTGGTCGTTGTGTTGATGCCCTAGTTTCTTCACTTCATGGCTTCAGACAATGGTCCGAAAAGTAAATTTATAAGCAACTAATTTACAAGGACCATGTTTTACATCTGCAGCGATGGTTGTGAATAGGAACTATACTACTTGAAACTTGTTTGAAAGGCGTAGGTGGTAGGTTACTCACTGCAGATGAAAGGCCAGCCTACAGGCACTGCAGCATATTACTACCATAGATTAGACGAGTAGATTCCCATGTGTAGAAAATGCCTGCCAATATACTTACTCCTTACTTTGTTCAGAATCCATAAACTTTATTTAAATTGGTTATCATACTTGGCGGAAGTATCACTTTTTCCATTTCTGTGATGAAAGAAAAAGGCGTGTTAATGTTTGCAGTTTTTCCACATTTACTACATTGCATAATAGACAGTTTTTTTTAGACCCTCATATTTACTTTACAAACCAGTGTACTGTGCATTGCACTCAGTTTCTGTGTTTGCTTTTCTAATCCTTGTCGGATTAAAAAAAACCTTAATTACTTATGCAACTAAGTACTTCATTTTTTCCTTTCAGTGTTTTCTTCATTTTTCTGATCAATGTTATGTTTGTTGCCTTCCTGCCCATTTTTAACAACAGTTAGATACCTGTAGGCGTATTCTAACTGTGCATTTGTGCCTACAGATTTTTGATACTCATTCATTTGTGTCATCGTCACATCCTGTTTCCTTCTTCTTTCCCATTAATGTTTTCTTTGTTGCCTTCCTGCCAATTTTTAACAACACTTAGATACCTATAGGCATATTCTACCTGTGCATTTGTTTCCAACGATCTGTGATACTCATTTATTTGTGTCATTCTTCCATCCTGTTGGGTAGTTAGATGCCTGTAGGCGTATTCTAACTGTGCATTTGTTCCTACAGATTTGTGATACTCATTCATTTGTGTCGTTGACATATCCTGTTTCCTTTATCTTTCCCATTAATATTTTCTTTGTTGCCTTGCTGCCAATTTTTAACAACAGTTAGATATGCATAGGCGTATTCTGCCTGTGTATTTGTTTCCAACGATCTGTGATAATCATTTATTTGTGTCATTCTTCCATCCTGTTGGGTAGTTAGATACCTGTGGGCGTATTCTAACTGTTTGTAGTCTTTCACATACGTTGTTGACAATTTTGAAGTACACATTATTTCGTAAATTTTGGCTTCAAGATTTGTTAGGTTAGCTGGCAACCTCTGCTTTAGAGTAATGGTGCTATCATTACATTTAAACCATCCAGAATTCTTTTTAATGTATGCAGTGTAGTGACCTGCATTGGTTGTAGCTCCTGCATGGTAGATCATTCCTACTGTTGTAAAGGTTTTCTTTCCAAGTGACACTTGACCGTGTGTAAATCCAGTTAGTTTGCAGTTGTTTTTGGTGCCATCTACATTATAACGTAGAATCATAAGTTTTATGTAGGCACTATGTGATTGTATCAGTAAGGTAGAGCGATTGTCTGAATTGCAAATACTACATAATCGGCCATGGTTTGCATTTTGTACAAGTTGCTGAAATGGAATGCTCTCACAATTTGGTATGGAAATATACACAAATCGGTAATTTGTACGAAATTTGGAAGATTTCATTTACAGGTATGCTTTTGTTTTACAATAATAATAGTATGTACATTAGAAATTCTTGTGGATCTTCTTGTGAGTTCATAGTGAATCTCACCATTCCAGCACAGTTGTCCAATTGTTGCCTTACTCCATGAACACTGTATGTGTTGTCAGGATTGCTTGTTGCATTTCAATGCAGCACTAACATTTGCAAACACAATAGGTCTGTGTTGTGCAGGTAAATATTGTTAACAATTGGTGGCAATTGAAATAGAATATTCATTGCTACATTTGCATAGCAACTTACCCCACTTTCATTTGTAAATTTTATGGGCCAGCAAGTTCTGTATCTGAGTGCATTTTCTGGCTTTTCTGTTGCATCTTTGCTGACATGCCTGGTTTACATTCCCCAATAGGTCCTTCTATGTTTGCGGCAATTGATGAAACTTTAGCTTCTTTTTTTTTTTTTGCGGAATTTCCTGTTGCATTCTGTTGAATTTCTGTTTCATTTACTTTTCTTTTACCACATTTCACTTTATCTGGAACAGGGTATTGTTTCAGATGAGGGGTGTACAGTGAACACATTCTATTGTATTCTAGAATGCAAGGAATATCAGCTTTGACTTTACTTGAATCAAAGTTTATAAGCAATAGACCGTCAAGTGTACGTAAGCATGATAATGCTACGTAGCTCATGCCTTCCTAAAACACTGTCTTTCCTAGATCTATCAATGCTTTCTCTAGGGTAAGACCTTGGGATTTATGAATGGTAACTGCATATGCAAGAGTTAGAGACTGGCTTAAGGACCCCATCGGCCCCACCTGCGATATCGCAGTACCAGAAGGCTATTCCATCTTCTACTCCAATAGAGAAGAAGGACAGGGGGGAGGGGTTGCAGTCATTGCTAGAGACTACATCCACATGTTCCCAAACAGCATAGCTTGCACAGGCTGTGAAATACTTCACCTTAAACACACTCCCACGGCCAATAGTAGCCTAAACTTGATAGTACTCTACAGGCCTCCCACGTCCATGCCAGACTTTAATGACGAAATAACGGAGTCGTGCGCAGAGTCAGTCTGTGTCAGTCCACTTGCCTTTTCTGTGTCGTGAGGAGCTGCAGCTACGTGTTTTGCCAAGTGTTTCACTACGTGCTCTAAACTAAGCACTGCGGCTTTAATTCTGCTGGTTGCGGGCCGTGGGCGGCGAATACAAAACTCCACGTCAAGCGCGGAGCACGCGCGGAGTCGTGCGCAGAGTCAGTCTGCGTCAGTCCGCGACTGGCAGCTCCGTGCACAAGGTCTTGCGAAATGACTGCTCAAACTGCCCATGGGGGCCCCCAAACAAGGCACAAAACAATACAACAACGGCGGATGCTGAATCCGTGGACAGCCTTGAAGGCAGACTCTGTCCCTGCGTCTTCAAAGGTAAGTTCTGTTTCAAAGAGACCCGCGTCCAAAGTATCACCTGTATCTATAGATTCAATGTTTGATATGCTCCAACCAGCACATGTGTCACCTGTTCCTACTACTGTGACCTTACTTGAGACCGCAGTGATCTCCTCCTCCCCTGGTGACCACGAAGCCTTGACTACAACTAGGTCACGCTCAAATGCTAGAGCGAAGAGCGCGGAACGGTCAAAGAAAGACTGTGCCGCGACCCTTGTAGAGCTTGTGAGCACCGATTCACAATCGATCTCTGCTCACAAAAACTCTAACGCCGGTGGGCAATCCGCACCTTTGTTCGAGTGTGTAATCAATCAAGCAGTTCTTGGGGCAGCACAAATCACGCCCAAACCCAATGCAGAGAAGGCCACGCCTGTGTCTGTGGTTGCGTCTGTGCCTGACAAATTAGAAGCGAGTGCCCTTACTGTGAAGGATGTCGGGCACTCAGATGCTTCCCTACAACGACCACTACTAACCCTAACCAACCTACCTCCATTCTTCTTAGATTCCTCACGATCATCTCAGCTTAATCACACATTTCAGCCAACGCCAAACTTAATAGAAAATACTGAGGAATTCTTCACGCCTTTCGAAATCACAGACGCAGAAATCATGGAAGCCTCGCAAGACGAGGAACAAATTGACAACTTGACTGCACTCGATGGGCTAACGTGAAGTGCGATGCCTTTGACTAAAGATCTTGAGGCTGTGGTCAACGTCTCTTTGCTCGCTGAAGCTGAAATTCGTCAAATACACAAAACTCAATCGAGTGTCTCACTGGAACCGAAAACTGTAACTGTCAATTCTAGGACGACGAAAGCAGTAACGCCACACAGTTTCCCGGATTGCATTTTGATAAAACAAGCAAAGGAACATGCGATGTCAGGCATCATCCAGCCTCTTCATAAACCGACGACCTGTCATGCTAATCAAGTCCACGTAACTAATCAACTCAGTCGCAATTCTGATATTGCAAGCGATTACTCGCACAGATCACGTGTAACTCCTGATCGTGGCCTGACAGGTAAAAGAAATCAAATGCGTCCGACATCATGTGACAAAAGAATTACTGGTGGTGCAGACGATAGCACCACTAACATAACTCATATCAAGACGAGATTCCACACTTCCAATATGGCCTCCTCTAGTACTCCAAGAAATGTGAATCTACAGCCAAAATCTTCACAACTCCCACAGAACACCTCTGTCACTGCAGCAGTGAATATGTCGTCTTCCAGTGAGCACCAAATAGAAAATACAAATTGCTCACATTCATCTCCAGCGGACAAAATCACTACTGACCCAAAACCAAGTCTTTCCTCAGCGGCTGCGATGCAGATTTATAACAACGTTCTAGCAGCCTCTTCTGCAGCTCTGCTTCCGTTTTTGAAGATGTATGAGTCACTGCAGGAGGCCTACAAAGACCAGACATCACTGATCCTATCCCTCAAGGAAAAAATGGACAAATTTGACAGCGTGACAAATTTCTTACAATCACAACTGTCTCAGGAAGCTGAGCATACGATGCAATGGCAGGAACGTTTGAGTGATCTGGCAGCACGGCATCATTGCCAAAATGACACCTTATCTGATGGGTTACTTGAAGCTGTGAAATGGATGAGACATTCATCAACTATGATGTGTTCAAACACCGTCCCAGTAATCTCTCAAGCATCCATACGATCAACCAAGGCCTCAATACCATCGCAAACACGTCCACAAAACATAAATGATTCTGCTCTAGCTGTAGAAACACCCTCCACTGTTCTCGCTGCTAACAATGGAGAAAGGAACTTGGCTGCATCCTTGCCCGGACCTGCCCCCACGCCAACGTTGAGCGACCAAGCATTCTATTCAGCTATAAGTGCGCCACCCAAATTGCCTTTGACTTCTTTTGGAATCTTTGAAGGCGTGGCAAAAGCCATAAAGGTCTCTACGACTACTGATCAAAAAGCCTTGCTTTCACATGCTTGTCAATCAGCCTTTGCAAAGAGAACACACGTTACTAAAAAACGCGCTAGTAATGCGAAGCCACAGAATTTCATTAGAAATATAATGCCAGAAAACAGGTCAACCTCATCAAGCAGAACAGAACTACCAAAGTCTAGTAAAGAAAACATTACTCATGCGGACAATGATCTTGAAGGTCTTGGGCGTCTTATTGCTCCAGCGAGCAAACGACAAAGAGCGGAATCAGACCGCGAAAGCCGAACGAGTAAGTCATCGGACGAAGAAATCGATCTCTGTAATCTTTCGACCTACTCCGACGATGCTGTATCCAGCAACCCCACTATTGGCCCTATTGTGGTGCCTGACGATGTTCTTCATGAATTGCCACACAGAACAAATCCTGATGTGGATGAAGACATGAACCAAAAAAAGAGGCTACCAAATTCGAGGCCATCTTCCAATTGGCTGGCACGGCTGAATCCCAAATACACACGCTCCCAAGAAAAGAAGCAAGCTCGCTACATTTCTCATGCCTCCTCATCTTTAAGAAAAAGCTTAAGTCCGACGACCAGTAAATTGAGACTACAAAATCTAAACCGTGAAGATCGTGATCTAAACCTGAACCGCAACAATGTATTGAAATTATTTGCCTGTATACCATCGCTACGAACGATTTTATCTGAAGATATATACGAATTGTTGAATATGCAACAGAAAATCGCTGTGACCAGGTTCTACTACATATTACCTCGGTCTCAGTTCGAAACACTATTGTGAAAGCCTCAGAGGAATTGTTAGCGTTTGGGTTCGACATCTCTGTGGAACCTACGAGCTCAAGACTCGATAGGTCAAACCCAAGTGGACAACAAACCTTTCAAGAAACGCAAAAGCAAAGATGCGCCGAGCTACGCAGAGCCATGACCACCAAGGAGAACCCAAGATCAAACAATAACCATTCTGCCAAAATCACTCACCATAACAAGGATGCTGAACGATGCTAGCCACCAGGGATTGGAAACAAGTGCACTCGTGAATTCATCTCCTGGAATACTCGAGGATTTGTTCACTTGTTCAACAAATTTGACGTCGATCTAGAAAAAGTCTTCGTCATTTGTCTGCAGGAGACCTGGTTATGTGACCTTCCGTCACGAGATGGCTTTTTGACATTATTAAACCCGGCAATCAAAAACCCAAAGGGGCGACCATCTTCTGGTTTACTAATGATGATTAAAATAAACACCAGGTGGAGTCTTGTTGAGTCCTCTAATCCCAATCCTTTTGTGCAGAGTGCACTGCTCCAGACAACAGACGACAAGTTAGACACAAGGAAACATTTGCTTGTCCTAAACGGATATTGGAATCCAAATAAAATCAGCACTAAAAATTTCATAAACGCAATAACATCTTGCATTGACAGGTCTCTAACTGTCAATAAGAATTTATCTATAATTTGTGCAGGTGACCTAAATTGTTCATGGTTTAAACACGATTCTACCACAAAGACGTTTAAACGTTTAACTCGAGATGAAGAAAAAAGTCGAGAGTTTAAGTGGAGACAGGCACTACGGAATCGAAACTGCTATATGGTAAATGGTCAAGTTACAGGGGACCAACCCCCTCAGTCAACTTGGTCATCTCGAAATGCACAGTCAATAATTGACTATTTCTGGATATCCCAACATCTTTTTGAAAGCGACCTGACATTGTCAATAAGAACCATGCCAAGTAGCGATCACAAACTTCTCAGACTGGCCTGCACGGTAGAATGGTTATTCGAACAAAGATCATACGAACCTACAATCTCCGTAAATACTGGCGGAAATAGACTTAGAATCGACAGTCCTAAGATTGAAAAATTACGCCAACAATTTTGTCAGGACAGTGATCTGTCTGTGAATTACGCTCCCTTGCTCTTGGACTTTATCACAACAAAAGCTGCTAATTGCATTATGGGTGTAACCCACAAACATCTATCGTCTTTGATCTTGACTCAAGCTAAACAGACTATGCGACGCGATATTAGAGCCTTAAAGAAGTCTGACAAGTCAGCCAGTGCGACAACTACAACTAAAGTTGCAATACGTGCGCGTCGCCAAGTATACCGTAACTGGTTGAAATCTCAGAAACTAATAATTGAGCAAGACAAAGCTGAGCAACTGATGAAACATCTAATTCAGAAGAATCTACGGGAAATCTGGACAATCTTGAATACAGGCAATTCGAGACACCATCAAATACCATCTAACACGATTGACGCCGATACATGGAAACAACACTTTACTAACATCTTTAATAACCCAGCTCATGAAGACTCAAATATACCCACACATGAGTTATCATCCTGGAATTGCCAAACAACTGTGGAAGAGATCAGAGCTGCAATACGGGCTCTTAAAAACTCGCATGCAGCAGGTCCAGACCTAATATCCAACATGATGCTGAAGAAGAACGTACAACAATGGGCTATCTTCATTGTACAATTATTTGCACGTCTGTCCAATTCAATGACGATACCAGACTCTTGGCGTGTGGCAATTATAGTACCAATTTATAAAAAGGGCAACCGGGCTGACACAACCAACTATCGCCCGATTGCCCTGCTGGACACCATAGGAAAAATCTTCGCCTCCTTTTTACGACAAAGGCTAACGTCATGGTCTACACAAGAGCAAATAATCGATATCCGGCAAACAGGCTTTACAAAAGGCGTAGGTGTGGAGGTAAACCTGCTGCTAATAAACATATTAAAACTTGAAAGCCTAAAAGCAAAGTCGAGACTATACTTGGCATTCATTGATCTGAGGGGTGCCTTCGACAGTGTAAATCGCAGCAAATTGTGGCAAAAATTAATAAATTGGAAGTGTCCGAGTGATCTAGTTGCACCAATAAGAGCCCTACACACGGAGACTACAATCAAAATAAGACTAAACAATCAAGGCCTATTATCCAAGCCGATTTCAACAAACTCCGGTGTAAAACAGGGATGCCCATTAGCAGCTGAACTTTTCAAATTGTTCATTTCTGACCTCCCAGCATATCGTAAGGATGTGCGTTGTTTTCCACCAAAACTGAACAATAATGAATTAGGATGCTTAATCTACGCTGACGATGTGGTTCTGTTGGACCAAACACAGATAGGCTTGCAACGCCAGTTAACAAATCTTTGCGATTATTTAAAAAAAATGATTTGGAGCTAAACATCGAAAAATCCAAGATAGTCATTATTGGTCAACGACACACCAATAAACAAAAATCCTTTGTGTGGAAAATTAACGACAATCGACTTGAGGTAGTCAATTCGATCAGATATTTAGGAATAACATTTAACAATTCAGTGCATGAACATCATTGGAAGGTTGACATGGTCAACAGAATGACTCAATATAGCATTCAAGGCCAGCTGTTGAATAGAAATTTTGGAAAGTTCACCCTAGCACCAACCCTGACCTTTTACATCCAAAAAGTGATTCCAGCAATTACCTTTGGTTCAGAGGCTGGCTGGAACATCGATGCCCTGTTCTGGCAAAAGCTAGAAGGGATCTACTGGCGGCGAGTTCTGCAGCTCCCCCCGTACATTTCGATGATACATATAAGATATGAACTCTCCTTAAATTCTTTACACACTCACGTAATGTGGAAATCATTAACAGCACTACGTAAAATGAATTTAACCCCTAGAGCGCCAGCATTTGAAATCTTTGCCGGGGCAAAAACCACAGGAAATTCGAAATTGCTAGATGAGTGGAAACAAATAATGATATCAACCTTATCAAACGCTGACCTGACCTTGTATGACCTGGTGACGAGACCACAATCCATAAAAACTAAATTTGAACAATGGTGCTGGATAAAGAACAACGAGCGACGTTTGCAGCTGAAGACCACTCTAGATTCTGGAATCGGAGAACACAAACTAAATGTCACAAGTAGATACCTAACGAACTGTCCATCTCGCCACCATCGTGAGCAGTTTCTAAGACTTCGATTAAATGCAATCAAAACAAAGGAAATGATGTGGGTTCGTCACTTTAAAGAAGCTAAGGACAATCTATGTCGCTTTTGTCACAGCGAAATAGAATCATTAGAACATCTCATCACCAAATGTACGAAGACCACCTCAAAGAGGATGCACTACCTAAGTGAACATATTCCAGTTGACTGTAATACTCGAGACTGGTGGTCCTACATTGTAGCCGGGCACAGCATAAAATTAAGCTGTGCGGTAATAGACTACATAGACGCTTTGAATCTTGGAAACCTACAAATGATTCTATGAAATTGAATCTTCTTTTTAGATCATCTATGCAGCACCGTGAACAGGCTTTGGCTGGATGAATTTTGATGAATGCTGTTACTTTGTAGCAAAAGTCTGATGCCACACTGCTCGCAATGTGGCACTTCAGGCTGACGTTATAAATAAAAAAATTTTTTTAAAAAAATGACGAAATAACTCACCAACTTAACATGCTTAAAGGACCCAATACAGCCACTCTAGTGATGGGAGATTTCAATCGCTGGTACGATGATCCCAAAGACAAAGAAGCTAGAAAATTACAAAAATCCCTAAACAACATTGACTTTGAGATCAATAATCAAGAGCCCACAACGAACAACGGCCATCTTCTTGACTGGGTCATCTCTAACAATCTAGAAACAAGAGAGTTCAAGACAGAAGCATGCATATGGTCCGACCACTACAGCATATCCTTTCACATCAGCCTACCCCTTCCTAAACCTAAAATCCCCAACAGCCCCATTCTCTCGACCTATCGGAATTACAAAAACATTGACAGGAACCATCTCATACACTGCTTGGCTGAGGTTGAAAAAAAGCAAGCTGAGAATGACACATGTGAAACCATGCTAGTAAATTTACTTAGTCACCTCGATAAACTTATAGACCAAGTAGCTCCCCTCCAAACCAAGTCAACCAGATCTATCCAAAAGAACCAACAATGGTTCTCCAAAGAACTAGCAGAACAAAAAAGAGATAAACGAAACAGTGAAAATGCCTGGCTTAAAGACCCCTCGTCAGCCAATAAAGCCCTTTGGAAAGAAAGTGAAACAAAATACAAACACTTGATAATCATGGCTAAAAAAAACTTTTATAACGAACAGATTTCCACAGCAGCCAACTCCACAAGCAAATTGTTCAATATTCTCAAATCTATAGAAAAACCAAAAGCTATCACCCCTCCTTTGTCACCCTCACAAGAAGAATGCAACACTACTCAGATCGCCTTCTTCAATAAAATTGCCAAAGCCAGGGATTCAATTATTAACTCTTTGTCTAAGAAACAAATGATAGAGACCCTGCCAGTCGAGATTTCAACACCAGGTATTGAACCTTTAAATTCACAGAGATCAACAGTAGTGACATGATCAAGGTATTGACAACAATGAAACCTACGACTTGTGCAGAGAACATCATCCCTCCCAAAATAATACTGGATAACATTGACATATTCGCCCCCACCTTGACAAAGATCATAAATGCCTCCTTCAGAGTTCAGAAAGTACCTGATGCCATCAAAAAGGTTACAGTAACCCCCCTGGTAAAAAAACCCAATCTGGACCAAAGGGACCCGAACAACCTTAGACCCATAACTAATTGCAATTTCATTCTCAAAATTATGGACAAAATTGCCACCATGCAACTTCAGACATATGTGGAGGAGTCAAACGCCCTCCACCCACAACAATCTGGCTTTCGACCCGACCACAGTACTGAGACAGCCATGCTAGATCTCCAGACCAAAATGCTCGGCATTATTGACAAGGGTAAGACAGGCCTTCTTGTTTTACTCGACCTCAGTGCCGCTTTTGACCTCCTTGATCACAACCTACTCCAGGATGCATTGAAAAAGTCCACCAATTGCTCTGATGAAGCCATCAGCTGGATAATGTCCTTCTTAAAAAACAGAATATCCAGGGTGCACTGGGGGGACAAGTTCTCTTTAGAAAAAGAAATCCTCTGTGGAGTCCCCCAAGGGGCAAGCATGTCACCATTGCTGTTTAACATCTACATGAGGTACTTATGCCTAGTTCTTGACCATATTAATACCTACTTCACTAACTACGCTGATGATACACAGCTGGTATTTGAACTAAGTGGCGATTATCAGAAGGACAGTGAGCAACTCAACACGATTTATAATTACGTGGAGCAATGGATGGACTCCAATTGGATGTGTCTTAATGGGGAAAAAAAGGAGCTCATGAGTTTTGGCTCATCATACGCCCGAGCTAAGTTACCTACTTCCTACGCATCCTTTCAGATCAAAGACACACCTATACCAGTATTAGGCAAGGTCAAAACCCTCGGTATGATGCTCGAAGCATCCTTAGGGGCAGAGGCCCAAGCACAATACGTTAAGAAAAACTGTGCTTACCACCTCCGTCTAATAAAAGCCATCAGACCCTTCTTATCAGAGGAAAATTGCGCGACCATAGCTAGAGCCACCATCTTGTCGCGCCTCGACTATGGCAATGCCTTACTTCTGGGTGCCTCCAAACGGTGCCTACAAAGCTACCAAGTTGTACAGAACAACGCAGTAAGAACTGTGAAGCTTATATCTAGAACAGAGCACATCAGCGACTCCAGAAGGGAGCTTCACTGGCTAAAAATTGAAGACAGGGTGCACTTCAAGACCCTAACTATTGTCCATAAATGCATCCATGGAAAAGCACCAACATACCTAAAAACGAGAATCAGACCATACGTTCCAAATAGAACACTGAGATCATCTCAACTCGGCAAAATTGCAATAGCCCCACATAAACTTAAAAGCGGCCTAGGCAGAGCCTTTCCGTCCCTCGCAGCCAATCTCTGGAACAACCTCCCGGACCACCTAAGAATAGAGCCTAATTACATCCGCTTCCGCAAATCGCTAAAAACCCACATCTTCAAATAAATTACCATACGTCTAAATTCCAGCTGGAGTAATCTCTGCATGTTTCTGTCCCGTCTCTGCTGTTTGTTCTTGTCCGTCTGTCTATCGTGTTCTTGTCTCTGTGCCCCGAGGCTCGCGAGCTACCGGCGCAATACAAATATTAAATAAATAAATAAAAATAAATAAAAATTGCTCTCTACGTACATACATGTCTTTGAAGACAAGAAATCGAGCCATTGAGCGCCCTATCCTTTTCACTTCTGAAACTTTATCAAAGCAAATATTTACACACTGAATGCTGCTATCACGTGGATATGATTGAAAGCCAACAACTGTGCCCAGCGCTCCATTAACTAGCCCTTGCTCTACGTCAAGGTTACATTTAAGCATTACTCTACAATTTAATTATAATTTCAATACTTTTTCCAACCCAGCTGTGTTGGAGATTGAATTTTCTAAACTACTTAGTCTTGTTGTGGCTTGCTCACACATGGGTACTGTCAAACCATGTACGTCTAGTTTGTCTGTGGCGCTAATTTCTATTATTGCTTGCATTTCTTTCTTTAACATTGTTTCATTGAATTTGAAACAGCTTGCAAGAGTTGGCATTAAGGCCATACAATTGACATTTTTGTGCGCTATTTGTTCCATAACATCAGTTGCACATGCATCATTGCCATAAAGTGCATGTATATGCTGCTTTTTCAATACAGCTTGTGCTTCTTGCGATAATACACCAACTCTAATACTTTTTAAGATATTGGCATAAGTGAGATCTGCAGATTGCCGCATGTTCTCAGTTAATTCTCTGTATTGGAAATGTTGCTAAAGGTTAACATTACCTATGCTACCAACAGTTTTCCGGCAGAGTTTGTGGCCTAAGGTTTTAAAAATAGGTTCACCTTTTACTGGTGTCAATTGTAGAAGATCTCTGTAAACGATAATGTGTTTCCCTGCAAAGAGTTCTTCGTAATTACTTTTAAGTACTTCTTGCAATCTGAGATGAATCAAAGCCAACATTAGATTGGAGACCATGCTCACTTCATCTATTAGTAGCATTTTCATTTGTTTCAGTACTCTACATAATTCCATTGCAGCTTCTGCAGAATGTTTGTAGTAGTCTAATTTATTTTGATGCTCTACTGGAAGCAGTAGTAATCGGTGTAAAGTCACACCGTCTATGTTGTAGGCAGCTAAACCTGTGGGGGCTGTTACAACAGCTGACAGTTTGTTGTTTGTCAATTGTTGAAGGAACTTGCTGATAATTTTGATTAAGAATGTTTTCCCTGATCCAGCTTCACCACTGACGTACAGCAGTATAGGTTTGCAATTTTGGCAGGTACATTCTTTATTTTCGTGTTGTACACCATGCACAATTTGTTTTGTTACCTCTTCAAAAATGGTGCGCTGATCGTTGTTAAGTTTTGCTTGTTGTACAGTTAAGTCCTCTGTATCTTCTTGATACTGATACATGGTGTTTTCTACTTCTGCCATAGCAACTTCAGCCTCATTTGCTATTAGTGGTTGTCCTAATGGTTCTTGACTTCCTGTTACAGAAGGTTGACTACTGTCGGAAGAGTCTTTATCTAATTGGGCCTGAAATTCTTCTTCCTGTTGCTGCTCTTTGTGTAACATTGTTTTGTACTGCATAAAGTTAACATCGGTGATAGTGCTTTCATTTGCTTTGAAAGCATCTTCATAGCACTCATAATTATCTAGTATGTCTTCCTCTTTTCTCCATGGTTTGAAAAGTTGTAACAGAGACATGTAATATAGTTCTTTCTGTTGAGGAGTTTTTAATGACAATTTCACATGATTAATTAAGCTTTGTTTGTTAAGTTTCACTAAGCTCCCTTCACAATCGGTCGGTCTTTATCTACGTTTGCTTTCATCAGGTTTTACATTATTTTTGCATGCAAAGATTTGAGCTATGTGGTATAGACACATGCTTTCCAGAGTGGTACTCCTGTTCGGATAGTATGTGTCTAGTAAATTGTTTTTTAGAATGTCTTGGCTGTTGGGATAATTTCTGGCAATTGTTTCTATGTCCTCATATGATTTTAGCACTCATTTTCTAGATTTTGCAGGACCAGGACTTAGCCATACTATATTGTCTGATTTTCCATACAAAGCAGTGCCGGTTAAAAGATGTGCTGCTTCATAGGCCCCACATTATCTATGAGAGAGCATTTTTATGCCTAAGCTGTACAATTTATGTGATAATGTTTTGTCTGATGCTAGGTCATCCCAGAGGTTTTGAAGCTCTGTTTATTCTGCTTTTGTTAAGTAGGCTGTAACATATCGTGCAACAGCAGTTGAATTGTCTGCAATGTACTGCCATCTATGTTTGCATTCCATAATAAGGCAATGATTGCATTGTAATCATTGATATATTTTGATTCTTCCCTTCTTTTTATGTAATACGTGGTTTTAGGTGATTTACCTTTAACACTATGTCGAACTGAAGAGATGAAGTTGTTTACTTCACCTGTTTCTGTAACTGGTCTAGGGAAACCAAAGCGGCATTTGGTGTAGTATTTATCTTTGTTTTTGTATTTACGGCAACAATATTTGCCACATTTGTGTCTTTGAAATTGTAAAATCTTCCCATGCAGCTCACTATGTGTTTGTTGTGAAGGGATTTCACATGTGACATATTTTCGGATAAACTGCAAAACAGTGCTATAACTGTCATGCCCAAATTCCGGTGCACCTTTGATCCATAACAGCATGTGAATATGTGGTGCTCCTCTCGCTTGATATTCTTTTCTCCAAAAGAAGTGTTTGACTTCTCCAAGGGGAGGAACAGTTTTATTGCAAATAAAGTTTAGCATTGCAATGAAACGATGATGGAAATATCTTGAGACATTAACTGGATCTAGAGAGCAAAGTTCTCCAGGTGTTAATATATCTATGTTGTTTGTGTTGCTGTTTGCTATGCGTAGGAACTCATGTAAATCTTCCCATACATATTCTGCACAACTTAGCGTAACAAACCACGTTGGTGGTCCAAAGTTTCTGATCATGCAACGCACGTCTCTGTGCCGTCCAAACCAGTATTCCTTTGTACCACGCATGTTTGCAAACAAATTTGTTATACTTGATTGTAAAACCTCATCTTTTTCTTGTACATTTTGTATTAACTGTGTAGCTGACATATTTTGAAAGTGTGTTCCAGCTTTAAGAATGTGTGCAACTCCATAACATAGTGTTGCTAATTCACTTTCATAGAGTAGGTGGAATATGTATTCCACATTTTGTCTAAATTTGTGCTCTTGCGAATACATTCGTAATGAGCGGTATTCTGATGCCCCAATCTGATTGGGTCTATCATCGGATCGCCCACCTTTGCCAGTAGGACATAGCTGTGGAAAAGCACATGCTTCTATACTTTTTTCTCAAATACTCATTGGTGACCCTTTGGTTTGTCGCATTTGGTAAGTTTCTAGTGCATCATCTATACTTTCATTGGAATGCAATGGATGAATTGTGTAATGGTCCAAAAGAGTGGATACTGTAGCTGGATCCAGAAGTTCCAATTGTCCAGTTTCTGATGGCTCTTGAATTATTTCAGTTGTTTGCCTTAAGCTTTCATCAATATTTATTTCCTTGTAGTACTCAGTGTTGTCTTTTAGATATTGCAATGCTTGTGTAACTTTGTGTAAGTCTACTAATTGTTGCCAAATTTTTTTGTCCTTTGTTGGTACTCCATTTACCAAGACTATTAAAGAATGCTCTATTGAACGTTCCACTCCTAGAGTCTGCACATTTTCCGTTAGATCTAATGGCAAGTAAACTACTTTGCCACGAATGCCTTTCACCAATTCAGAGGAAGGTAAATTTGCTGTTTTTGGATGAAGGCGTATAATTGCTTGAAATGGGTGAACTGTTTGAATTATTATGCTCTCATACAAATTGAACTGTTGCAGGATTTTTGGTAATGGAAACAATTCCAAATTATTTGTAATTGCACGTGAAGGAGTGTGGTTGTTGTCTAATTTTGCACTACAGTATCTGAAACATATTAGACATTCAGTTATTTCATATTTGCTTTCAGCTAAAAGGTACAAAGCTAATTCAAACCATTTAGAGTCTTCATTGTTTTCTATTTTGTATGCTATGTCCACATTTTTTATGTTCCTTTTGTAAAACGTTCTGCGGCAACATACACACACATGGTTTGGTACTTTGGCCGATGACCTTTTAAATTTTAGTATTTCTTTTTTGTATGTGTGTAATAGAAGGTTGCTATGTGCAGAATTGTCGCTACTATGCTCTAAAACTGTTGCATTTTCTAAATGGCTTTCACTTCCAAAATACTTTTTCTGAATACGGTCCATTTCTTCTTGTAAGTATTTGGGTGTACCATGCAGAAGAGTGGTATTTAAATTGCCTAATTCTGAAGCTGGACTTTTTGCACAGTATATTTTATACACTCAATTTCTTACTTTGGAATGATGTACTGATATTCCTTTGATATCATGGAAGGTACTTTTGTAAATAGGCCCAGAAATGCAGGCTAATGAATGTCCTTTTAGCCCTGTGTCTTTCCGCACTACACAAATATCCATATTTTGCAGGACTTTCATTTTACTTTTGTCTTTACCTTTTACATATTGATTGAGGAACTCACATAAAGATTTGAAAGCTTTGTTTGGAATGGCACACATTGATGTGCACGGCCATTTGCATAATGGATGGTGTGGTTCTGCTGAATCGAGAGGTAATTCTGAGTTTTCAGAAGATAGTTTTGTAAGCAGTGTTTCTTGTTCCATGATGGTAGTATTGATTTTCTCATACCCTCGTCCACTGCTATGGATTGCAATTGTGTTTGTTTGATTTTGTTTGTATGCTTCTCCATTAAAATATGGCTCTGTGGTTGTTGTGTGACTCCATTCACCACCACAAACATGCAAAAAATTATTTTTGTTCACATTCCGTTTATTGCTGAGTTTCATTTGTAGTTTGGTACTTAGTTTTGTTAGTGCCTTCATCCTTTTTAACACTAATATGAACAACTTCCCTTTGAGAAGGATTGCACTGTCCACGAGTGCTTTTAGAATTAACTTTCTACGGTACGTTTTAAGGGTTGAGGATGATTTTGGTCCTCCTCTTAGTAGATTCTGAAGGACTCTGTGACGAAACATTTTTGCTAAAATACTTTTTTTACTATTCGTTCTTCTTACACTATCAGGATTATTAGGAACATTGTTAGCTGTACTGGCAGACGTTTTTTTGACAACATTTCTGTGAATTGTGACACTTTTTGATGGAGGAGGTACAGTTTCAGTAGTTGAGACTTCTTTTATTATGTTACCCAACTGCATTCGGTGGTTTGTACCAAGATTCTCCACTAACTCTACAACAAGTGGATGCTTACATTGGGCACCTTTATTTTTATTTGCTCTAATTCTGCATTCCTTTCTATGGAGCTTCTTTTTGGTAGGCATTCCTTGGTGTCTGTTGAGAAAAAAAAGTATACTTTGGTCTGTTGTCCAATGTATGTGTGCTGTGTGCATGTGTGCATAAATGTGATGGGGAAGCTCTTTGGCATGGTGTGTAAACGCACAGTGACCTCTAACTATCATTTGGTAAAGCTACTTAATTGTTTGTATACTATTACAATGTGCTTTAGATGAGAGTACAAAGTGCCCTACTTGTGACGAGAACCATTATTAATAACCGAAATGCCAAAAACTTGCTACCGCTACTTATTTTCACAATCTAGCCTTCTAAGGATTTCCTATGTTATTTCAGTACCAAACACACAGGGATTTGTCAGCCATTCCACCTGTTATTCTTTGTTCAATAAATCGATATTTGTAGGTAGAATGGTTTACAAATGAATGCTTGCTTTGGTGCCCAAAATAAACAAATAACCCACGCAGCCTCTTTAAAGAGTAGTTACAATATGAAGGTTGTACTGTACTTACTTTTTTGTGCAATATGACCAGGTTTCTTCGGATATGTCGTCTGCAGTGTAGATGCTGTTGATTCTCAGGAGAGTAGTCTTCACTGTGAATTAAAAAACAATATCAATTACTTTATGTATTTGCAGCGGTCATGATACTGCAGACTTTACTTGTACTTCTTTTGTCAGAGGATTCAACTTTCATATTTCAACCCAGTCGACGTGCACATTTCACTTCTCTCTGTGCAGTCTTTGCATACTACTTTTAATATCGTACTTGAAAGTCCTTCAAAATAACTAAATTTTTAAGGGTTTGCAAATGCCTTGTTCTTTACAAAGTGTAGTATGCATAGGAGAGAGGCTCTGTTCAAAAATCGGGAGACCCTCCAAAGGACATGTCAGCACCACAATCCCGAGCGCTTACTATTCTCGTACGATCACATTGCATGTAGCATTACTGTAGGCAGTACAGAGTACAGAACTCCGACATTTTCACATACAAAATTGAGGTCTGCCCTAAATTATACTTCTCAACTGACACGCTTTTGGTGGGTGTCACCCGCCTTGTAAATGGCAGACTCACCCGCCAAGCCTCCTGCACGGCCATTCATTCCAATGGATGTCTCACCCGCCAAAAACAAAATCGTCTGATTTCACCCGCCTTTAAGACAAAAATGGTTGAGAGCTATGCCTAAATAGGCATGCTTGCAACGTATGTACAGGTTATGCAGAAGACAGTAAGCAGTCGTGCGATTTGTTAATGACAAATCGGCAATCTTGCACTTTAAAAGGGGGAGCATTGTTATGTGTTCCCTATGGAAATTTACCGGCATTATTTTGTCTATTTTAATCATAAAGCTTCCACATGTACTCTGATTAAAATGTACATACCTGTACTCTATACTGATGCATGTAGACATGCATGGAGCTGTGGTAGAATTTCGCAATCCTTGCACAGTAGCTTGTGAAGTAGGTGCTTTGCAATGGTATGCGATTTCCATTAAGAATTATCGACAGTAATTTTGAAGTGCGCAATGTTGATGACGGAGTTCAAATTAGCGATGTTCTATATGATTGGTGGATGATTGTGCACCCGCTTAGTTGTGTCCAATGAGGGACTCACTTTGGTACTGCTGTAGAAAGGGTGAAAGGACTGGGTAAGAGTTACGTGCCGCACGTAGGCAACGCTTGTCCGCTGGTAGGGCGTGTCACATACGGGTTTCTACAGCAAATCCTGCATGGAAAGACGACTGTAGGCATCAGCCAATCAGATGTTCACATTACTCTTTTGTGTCAAAAGACGGTGCGCACACTGAAAATGTCAGCGGTGGAGAGGGTCAGGGTTTTGGTGCTTGGAGACATTTTTGTGCAAGGCTTACAACACTATGCCGAGAGTAGGCATGTGGCACACCATTTCGATGTGCTACGAGTGGAGGTGGTGTGGAGCGCTGACACTGATGCCAATGCTGAGGCAATTCTGCAAGTTTGCAGAGACATGCATAGAATGACCACTCCTCATGTGGTAATTTTGCACTATGGTGCTTGCCACTTGGGATACCTGACTTCACGTACTTTGTTGGCAGATTTGGCACAGTTGGTTGAAGCACTCATGACCATCTTCCCAACATCGAAAGTTATTTTTTCTGCTTTACTCCCGAGAGTACAATGGAACAAAACTTCTGTTTTCTGTCCAGATCAAAGCATCAGGAGGTGCATCATCAATCGCGGCATGCATGCATTCATGCTACGAGTTGGTATGTTTTTTTGTAGCCACGATAACATTGCTCCAAGCAATGCGCATTACTTTGAAGGAGATGGTGTTGCGCTATTCTCTTTGGGAAATGCAATGTTTTTTTGGAACATAAGTCTTGCTTTAGAGAAGGTTCTGTAATGTTTGCAAGCGTACAACAAGGACAAAAAATATTAAAAAATACATAAAATACCACATGTCTGTAGGATATGTGGCCAAAAATAAAAAAACAGCTCTTTTCAGAGCCTACCTTAAAGGGGAAAAAGGGGAATAGTACTTTAATGTACCGTCGTCACGCTCTGATCCTGTACATGTCCGCGAACATGGCGGTACTTAGCAGGCAGCACATATCACCACCGGGGATTGAAGGGTGGAGCCACATGTAAATGAGAATGAGCGGAGCTAGGGATTGGTCCATAAAGTTCAGTAGGTGTGTCCTGACCGACGTACTTTAGTAAGACCGTCTTCTCCCTCACAGGACACCAAACAGCCATGGCTTTCCATGCTCGAAAACAGATTATCTGGATTGTGGGCTACTCATGGATACATTGGTTGAAGGCGCATGCAGAAAGCTGCAGTTTATCTACAAATCTCGGATTTCCACATGCGGAAGTGCACTGGCATGGCGTGCGTGGCATGAGATGGCTGGACTTGGTACCTCTTTGTGTTACTTTACAGACAGAGCGTCCTCCAGATATACTCATCATTCATTGTGGAGGAAACAGTTTAGGCCATGTATCTGGAATTTCTTTACAATTTGCCATGAAGGAAGGACTCGTGAAGCTCATGGACATGTTTCCAAATTGTCAAATACTTTTTTCCCGTATTGCCCAAAGACAAATATGGTTGCGTTCTTCTGCATTTGGTCCACAAATGGAGAAAACGAGACGCAATGTGAATAAGGCTGTGTGTGCATTTTTAAGAGATGTTGGCATGTCCTCTTTCCACAATGAAAACATTTTGTTTCGTAGCAGTTTCATTTTTCGCAGAGATGGAGTCCACCTCACATATGCTGGCAATCAGATGTTTCTTCACAATGTACAAAATGCATTGCGCCCTCTTTGGCAATCACACTAACCTATCTGACAATCCGTTTTCCCCAATCCACTGTTTTTGACCCACACAACACACCACCAGAAGGCTCTTTTCAGAGCCGCCACTTACTCCTAACGTACACTTTATTGCGTTTGCTCTGCTTGCACCTTCCCTTTTTCCCCTCTACAACTGTCCGCAAACTTTTGCTGAACTCCGCAGGGGTCTACGGCCTTCACTTCATAGTTCTATTGTTACACTGAGAAAGGCGGCTCTGAAAAGAGCCTTTTCTGTCATTTTTGTTGTTTTTACGTTCATTGCTTAACAGCACTCGACACACTAGGAGAAGAGGCGAAAGGAGGGTAAGGAAGAGACACCAGCCACGGGGATAAGAAAGGACAACTGAACAGACAAATATTAAGGGTGATCTTTATTTAGGTAAGGAGCAAATCTTCTGGTGCTCAGTGACTGCAGCCTCAAAAGCACTTTGAAAACTCTCCCCCTTGAAGAGTACTGCGTCACAATACATGCACACCACTGTCATCTTTGAAAGGTAAGAGTCCACAGCATTGTGAATGGCTTGTGTAGCAGCTGGAGGGAGGTGCTCCCCCACAGGAGTGTCTCTTGTGGTGGGAGGATCGGATTCCGAGGATGCTGTGGAGGAACTCAAACAACTACGCTCTTCACATGGCACCACCTTGCGAATGTCCGCAGTGTTGAACAAAGTGAGGTGTCGCTTCATGGTTGTCGTACCAAAACTGTAAGCTCCAAATCTCCCGCGACTCAACACCACATCGCACTGGTTACACTTCACCAGGTTCGCACGTGCTTTTGGTACATTCCCATAAACGGAAAACAACCGCCACACCCACGACTCCCGCCGAGTGCTCCTAGTGCGGAGTTCCTCCACTTCATTCTCTTCCTCCTCTTCTTCCTCAATCTCTACATCCTCACCCATATATGTCTCTGCAGGCCCTTGGTGAGGTGGTGATGGTGGCTGTTTGGGGGTAGTGCAGAGGCTAATAACCCACAGCAGCCATGGAAGCCATTCCGATTAGTTTCCTTTTGGTCACTACAGCAGTAAAGGCAACACACCTCAATCCGCTATAGCTAGAAGGACAATGAAGATGCGCTCGGGGGTGTGGCCTTTTGTAGGGGTGCAGGGGTGTGCCTCGTGACCATCTTCACCCCTACAAAGCGGTACACACATTTTACTCAGCAACTCCTGAGGTGGCCTATTGTTTGGGATGTGTGAAATTACATTTTTACACTTCAAAATACTTTGCCTTGCGTCTACAAGTTCATTTTTATTGTTGTGGAAGCACACAAACTGCGGAAACTAGTCCCCACGCTCAGCGTAGGTGCGGTCACAAGATGACGTCCTCAACACATCCGCCCCCGTAATGAAAGTCCCCTGGACAGCAAATGCAAAGAATGAAACATGCGCATGCGCACAAGTGTCCTACGGACAGTGTTCGGGTTCTCAAACTACTTCAAAGTGTGACACAAGTGAGACAGACAGTTAGGAACTGGCGTAATGTTCGTAATACTTACTTTTGCACTGCGCATGTGCATGCATGCTATGTTCACTGTACGGACAGTTCCAGAGTCCTTAGGACAACTCCATTTTGTTTGCCTACGAACTTGCCGGCCACCGTGATGAGTGATGTCATCAATTATATTTGTGATGTCATCTTTGATGTCCTGGGTGTTAGTGTTAGCAATGCACGTAGATGGTGCGAGTTATGGTTGCTTTGCTTACTGTAATGGGGGAATGTGCAGTGGTGTTTCGTTGCACTGTGAAGTATAACATTTCTTTAGTGAATTTATTTTACTGAATGTACATATACGTGTATGGCAGGAAGGAAAAGAAAGGGGCTAAACAAGTGATGTCATGATTGACATTTGGGATGACATTTTTCATGGTCTGGGTGTTAGTGTTAGCAGTGCACAGGGGTGGTGGCAGGGTTGGGGGCTTAGTTTACCATAAATGTCGAATTTCAGGGGGTTTTCGGTTTTAATTTGAAGCATAAAGGGGAGGTGCAAAGATTTTTTTAGTGAAGTGTACAGGTTTTTGTTAGGGCAACTTAACCATAACGTCCCCTCAACAAAGTTTTTTATACATATAAACAAACATACACATAATGTCAATTAGCACTGATATGCTTAGCGGGTATACTGGTCCTCTCCAATGATGTGCCAACTGGATATAATAGAGATTAGCACTGATCTACCAGGGGAAAATGAGGTCATTTTGAAACTGGACATAATGTGATGAAGTGCACCATAGTGATTACATCATTTCTGCCTTTGAGTTATTATAATGAGGTGAGTCTACTTAAGTAGTTGTGAGAGAAGCCCTCACTAAAGATGTTACTTAGTGCCTTGTGATTTCTTTCTTTGCACCTTTAACAGTTTGAATGAGCAGAGGAGGAGGTGAGTTGTGGCATGGGCTGGGCAGAGGAGAGTTTCTGGGCTCCCTATGAGAAGAGGATGTCAAATAGTAAAATTAATTTTGTGAAGTCAAAGTTAATGGGGTCCACTAGGCCAGGCTGCATTTAATTTAAATTTGAGAAAGGTTGAAATCTGTTTAGGGTTTGGGGCTGCGCTGACTAGAATTAAATGGCTAACATACGGAACAATTTACATTGCCTCCATTGCAATGAATCATGGAATGACTATAGTTGAATCACATAGAACAAAATTAAGGATGACCATGTATGTACTGTGAAGTGTGGTCACCTGTCTAAATATGGCCTTGTCAAATAGACAGCCGATGCACACACTTCAGAGACAGAAGATGGATGACCAATGTACCCATTATCCACTCAATGTGTCCTCTGAATTTTGTTTTCTCATTTTGTCTTTTTTCTATTTCGAGGTTCGTCCAAGATCTTAAATCTCTTCTGGGTTAATAGCGAGGGATTTTTGCTTGGACAAATTTGGCTACCTGCCTATGCAGTGATTTATAGGCATTGCGTATGGGTTTGACATTGATAGGTTTCTTTACTGGTAACCAGTGTAGACTTCTCAGCGCTGGCATGATGTGGTCTCTTCCATTTAGTCTCAACATAAGTCTTGCACCATTATTTTGAATGAATTGTAGTTATTTGGTGAGGTGTTCAGGCATTCCTAGGAATAGACTATTTGCATAGTATATTCTTGATAACACCAAGGAAAGGATCACATGAGTTCTGCGTGGCAAATTGAGGTAAGGGAGGCTCCCTCTTATGAAACAGATGTGATAACAAAAATGTCTTGCTATTCCGTTGACTTGTGGTTCCAAAGTGAGACCACTGCCCATAAGAATTCCCAGATTTTCTATCACTGTTGACGTCTCCGGTTGAGTTCCCAGGCTTGGGGCCAGGTGAGAGATGTCTATGCTAGATTGTCTTCACGTGGGCTGATCATTATTTCTGTTTTGGCTGGATCTAGTTTAAGGTTGCTGTTTGCCATCCATTTGTTTATATCGGTGAGGCATGTATTTATGCCGTTGTCAGGGACGTGGTTGGTAGTTATCTTCAAGAACAGTTAGGTGTTGTCTGCAAAGTAGTAGGCTGTCACTCCATGGGTTTGAATTGGCTTCATTAGAGGCATCATATAAATGTTGACGAGGAGTGGTGAGGGGCTTGATCCTTGTGGTATGCCGCAGGGGACATTTTTCATGTTCGATGTAAACATTGTTAGGTGGGTTCTTTTGGTTCAGTCAGTGAGAAAAGATTTCAGCCATTGTAGTGCAGAGCTTTCAATACCAGATTCTTCCAGTCTCTTGACAAAGGGTGTGACCAGCCCTTTGAGTGTGTCCATTTGCTATTTGTTTGAGATGGAGAGTGTTCAGTAGGGCTCTCAGGGAGATTGTTGTGGTTTCAATTTCTCTTTCAAACCAGATGTTAAAGTCTCCCAGAACAATGATGTTGTCATGATTTGTGACTAGGTTAGCTATCGCATCAGTGAGTTTTGTCACAAAATTAGGGTTGTAGGTGGGTGGTCTGTAGATCAGAAGGAAGAGTGCGCTAAAGTGTTTGTTTAGTTTGAAATTGACTGGGAGTAATTTGCAGTCTTCTATGTCTGTTGAGGGTATGAATGTGGAGGTAATGTGGTTTTTGTGTGCTAGAGTGATTCCTCTTCTTCTTCCAGTTTCTTTGTTAGTTGTATTAGTTTGTAGTTGTCAGGTATGGCTTCATTAGCGATTACTTTATAGTTGTCCGAGAGTCATGTTTCCATTAAGAAGATAGCAACAGTGCCGCCTTCGCTTAGGCGGTCATGCATTTCTGTTTTGTGGTTAGCGATAAAGCAGATGTTATGTAGGCTGCAGTGGAGTGTCTGCGTTTTGGCTCCAAGTGGCAATCTTCAAAAGCAGAAAAATACAATGCAGCACAATTGAGCGTGTCAAGGATCAATATGGCTTAGTTCAAAGAAACTAGGTTCAAGGGAAGCAAGATTCAAAAGTCAGGATTCAAAGTGGAGAGATTCCTAAGACACAAAATTGGCAAGATTCAAAGAGGCAAAATTCAAAAGCAGCAAATGTTAAATACAGACAAATTCAGTGTTGCAAGGTTCAAAGCAGCAAAATTCAATGCAGAAATATTCAGAGTGTCATGTTCAAAGTATACAAATTCTGAGCCGCCAAATTCAATGCAACAACATTCAGAGTGGCAAGGTTCAAAGCAGCAAAATTAAATGCAGCAAAATTCAATCCCAGAACAATTAAAAGCAGCAAAATTCAATGCAGCAAAAATCAAAGTGTCAAAGTTCAAAGCAGCAAAATTCAATGCACTGAAATTCAAAGCCGCCAAATTGAGTGTCACGGTTCAAAGCAGCAATATTAAATGCAGTAAAATTCAGAGAATCAAGGTGGCAAAATTCGAAGTGACAAGGTTCAATGCAGCAGAGTTCAAAGCAGTACAATTCAGAGTGTCACGGTTCAATGTGGCTAAGTTCAAAGAAGCTAGGTTCAAGAGCAGCAAGATTCAAAAGTCAGGATTCAAAGTGGTGAGATTCCTAGGACACAAAATTCAAGTGTCAAGGTTCAAAGAAGCAAAATTGAATGCATTAAAATTCAAAGTGTCAAGGTTCAAAGTAGAAAAATTCAGAGCTGCCAAATTCAATGTAGCAAAATTCAGAGTGTCAAGGTTGTGAGCCACAAAATTCAATGTAGCAACATTAAATGCAGTAATGTTCAATGCCAGAACAATTCAAAGCACCAAAAATGAAAGTGTCAAGGTTCAAAGCAGCAACATTCAATGCACTGAAATTCAAAGCAGCAAAATTCAAAGTTGCCAAATTCAGAGTGTCAAGGTTCAAAGCAGCAAAATGCAATGCAGTAAAATTCAGAGTGTCAAGGTGCAAGGTGGCTAAGTTCAAAGAAGCCACGTTCAAGAGCAGCAACATCCAAAAGTCAGGATCAAAGTGGTGAGATTCGTAAGAAGCAAAGTTTTGAGTGGCAAAGTTCAAAGTGACAAAATTCAAAAGCATAAAAAGTTCAGTACAGAAAAATTCAGAGTGTCATGGTTCAAATAAGCTAAATTCAATGCAGCAAAATTCATAGTGCCATGGTTCAAAGCAGCAAAATTCAATGCAGCAAAATAAATGCTGGAACAATTAAAAGCAGCAAAATTTAATGCAGCAAAAATCAAAGTGTCAAAGTTCAAAGCAGCAAAATTCAAAACACTGAAATTCAAAGCAGAAAAATTCTAAATCCCCAAATTCAGAGTGTCAAGGTTCAAAGCAGCACACATTAATGCAGTAAAATTCAGAGCATCGAGGTTGGAGGTGGCACAATTCAGAGTGACAAGGTTCAATGCAGTAAAGTTCAAAGCAGTAAAATTCTGAGGAGCAAGTGGCAAAGGTGAACAGTGAGAATTGGGAGTTCGAGATTTAGAGCTCAGTCTATCTCAGCGTCCCTGATCTTAATGTCTGTGGTCCTATGGGTTGGTGGAGGAGCTGCAGGACAGGTCTGGGTGAAAGGCAAACAGGGGAATTGCACTTATCCTCCGCCCTTCATCAGCTTCAGGGCAGAGTTTCCCTGGGGATCCTGGTTAAGGCACCTCTTCCTGCTCCTGTGACCCTCCTCTGGACCAATCCGAGGTTGGGAAGGTGAGGGAAGGTGATGCAGGGAAAGCTTGTGGGGGTGAGAGGGAGACTGGGGAAAACGTGGATTGTGCTTTGAAAAGGTTTTCACCTATTCAAGAAAAGAGAAAAAGTCAGTAAATTTTGGGCACAGGTTCAGCGAGGGGTCAGAGGTTGGACTACAATCTAGTAAAAATGCGCACATTTCACCACAATTAATATATGTACATGTGTCACCATGTGTCACTAGTATGCTAAGACTGGTGAAGCTCCCACAGCCAACAAACCTTCAGTGCTTTAATCAGCACCATGTAGCTGAAAGTTAAAAAGCAGAAAAGAGAAATATACAAAATGTTCTTACAAAATGACAAGTAAAATAACCCATACACTCTAAAGAGGGATATCATAATGCATACCAGGAGAATAAGCTTTCATGTACTCATCCAACAAAAAGCAATGTGAATTTGGATTGTGTTAGCGCAGCGTATCCGCAAAATAAAGAAAACAAAGTGGTGCCTGGGAACAGAGCGAGCGTGCGTGATGCAATATCGTCACAGCGCGAACATTGTGATGTCACAGGCATCCCACAAACTGTATGTGCCTCAAAAACAGAAAAATAGGTGAGAAAAATATATAAAAAATAGTTATGCCGGCCAAAACCTATGGTGTGTACCTTGTTTGCGGGTAACATCAACTATGTCCACAGCACACACCCACGATTCACTAATGTCCTTCTTCTAAAACTTGAGCTTAGAATGGGAAGACCGTGCCACAGAGCACAAACATTTGGAATAAACGAAGAGAATACAACCCCAAAATCCTGCTCATGATCCACTTGACTATTTTCTGCTATGGTCACAACTTCCACTGTCCTTATCCACTGCCTGTCATTGCAGCTATTGCAGTGTTCTGGCTAAGGGCACCATGTATAGGTTCTTAAGTAGCACCTGATGTCCTGAAGGTTATGCAAGGGGGAACATCACTTAGATTGAAGTGGAAAACTTAAATCGATCTAAATCTCCTCTCCTGCATTTGACTCCCATCATGCACCTGTCTCCCAATAGTAGCCCTTGCCTGCAATCTTCCACACCTATCTCAAAGGAAGCCTTGTTTTACCTTTGATGCTACCATCACTTGGCCACTGCCATCCAAAGACATTTAAAAAGCTCTTAATGATTTCATTGGCTGTGGATGTATTCAGGTCCACAGTCAGTAATACCACTAAGGCCCTCGCCCTCGGCAACAAAAGACTGCAGTAATAACTGCACTTATCAAGAAGGCTGAGCTAAACCCACAGGACTTCTCCAACTATCAGCCAATTTCTGGTCTTTCATTTGTGGCCACGCTAACTGGAAGCACTGTCCGTAACAATTATAGGACTATGATGAAGATAATGCAGGTAAGCTTTCACCCAGGCTGAGTAACTGAGACAGAACTGTTTGCAGCGTTGGATGGCATCAGACTCTATTTGGACATTGGTAGTATGGCCACCTCGTTCATATTTGAACTGTTGGTAGCCTTCAACACTGCCAGTCATGCAATACTCATGTCAAGGCTATTGAAAACAGGAATTTCAGATGCTGCACTGAGCTGATGTTGAGTCTTTCTTTCAAATCATTTGCAATGTGTATTACTTCCCCCATCCAGTTACACATCTCTAAACCTTCCTTATGAGATCCCTCCGCAGTCTGAGTTGCCTCTTCTCGTATCTAATGTGTAAAGCTGCCCTCCTGTTCATATAATTTGTTCCTGTGGGCTAAAGTATCACAAATATGCAGGTGATGCACAACTATTTCTCAGCTCTGCGGGGTGTGGCTTGCAGCCATGAAGTAGGTTGACTCCAAGGACTGCTCCCGCCATATCCTGCAAGATCTGAGTAATTAGTAAGCCCAATTGCAACAATTCGGCCCAGCAATGCAAGGAATCATGGGGGAACCCACCTAAAGTGCCGGCTGGAGGAAAACAGAACGGAGCCTACGTTCGCAGCTTGAGACAGGGCGCAGAAGAGAGGGACTGCGGCTGGTGTCTGAAATCCAAAAAGGCGACCGGGACGCAGAGAAGATCGAGACACTGAGGGAGAGGCTGGGACGCTGTGAAGACCCAGAGAAAGCGAGATGGAGAACCAGAGGAGCAGGTGAAGGACGTGGGTGCCAAGGCAGGCTGCTGAGGACTACTCACAGCGGAGAAGGGATGCTCCCAAATCAGCGAGCCCGGACAAAGGAGACTGTGAGGTGAACCACGGGGATCCCTGCAAGAAGGGCTGGCAGAACAGTAAGTGCAAGGAAAGGAGACGTGCAGGCTCCCTCCCATTGAGCTTGCTCACCCGGGCTGCGCAGTGAAATAAAATACTGAAATTGGTATTGGAACCCCAGACACTGGCTCCTGGGGACGCATGGATAAACCATTAGCCGGCACTGGGATAGAAGTCTACACAGCTGAGGACCACAGCACCGAGCACAAGCCTTTTGCATAACTAGGAGAATCAAAATCATGTAAAGTTGCCGGGTGAGCCCCACAGTGCGCTGCCCTTCTGGAGGGCCTGAAACTAATAGGCAGAGGGTGGGTAAAAGGTATCACCATTAAAGGAACCCGGGCGTGTGGTGACGCAGGTGGAACAGCCTATAATCCCTGTGAACTGCAGCGAGCTGTGCCAGAACTTCAGCAGGCTGCTAGCAGGTGACAGTCATAAGTGGTGCAGCCCCTGAAGAAAGTCTCTGGTGACAGGCCGGCTGCTAGAGTCGCATGCAAGTGTGTTATCAATGTGTGACCAGGTGGCACCATCAGCCCCCTGGAAGGCAGGGGCTGTCCCCAAAAGCTTGCTACACATGGGAAGCCTGTGCAACTAAATAGTCATTGCAAACTCACAGGATCATACCCAGGATCTTTCCAGAGGAGCCCTCGGTAGACGAAAATTGCAGCTGGCCACTGGTGAGCTAAACAGACAGGATGCCTTCCAAGAACCCAAAAAGAAGGCAAATCAACCTACTCTGGATAGCTTTGCTAAGACCACGCTGCAAGTTCCAGAAAGAAGCATGGTATCAGCGCAGGCGAAAGGGGGATAGACCATGGAAATGCATAACCAGGTGATGCAAGCGATAGCGGATTTGAAGACCTCCCTGAGCACACAGATCAAAGCAATACAAATAGATGTTGGGTTGCTGCGCCAGGACGTGCGCAGGTTGTCAGAACGCACTAACACCCTGGAGACCCTGGTAAAGGAGAATACAGGAGCGCTCCAGGAGACGCATGCTGATATCCACGTTCTGCAGCAGGTCAGCCTGCTTGAAAACAGGGTCGAAGAGGCAGAGTGGAGAGCCCGGAGAAATAACATCCGTATTGTGGGCCTTCCAAAGGGGGAAGACGGCTCAGACCCTACAGCATACATTAAAAACATGCTACTCTAGGAAATTTGACCGAGAAACCTCACACAGGACTTCACAATCGAGAGGGCACACCGGGCAATGACTAGGTGCCCTCCTCCTGGTGCACCCGCCAGACTGATTATCGCTAAGGTCCTGAATTACAAGTATAGGGAGAAAATATTGTCCTACTCCAGACAAGGGGGAGAACTGAAGAGAGCATCGGCAGACCTGGCAGTCTACCCCGATTACACTTTTCAAGTGCAGAAGAGCTGGGGACAATTCTCGCCAGCTAAAGCCAGGGTTAGAACTGCCGGCCTGAAATACATGCTGACCTACCCGGCAGGACTTAAGGTCATACACAAAAACAAGAATACAAAAAAGGTAGCAGGTGCCCCACTGTAGAAAGAACACAGCATGATAACCTGTTCTGTGTTGTTTTCCCACTTTGAGAGTCTGCAGCCATTGCTTTTGCTCACTATACTTTTTACAAAGGAGGAATACTCATTTGCATATCAGTCTTTGTTCCTCCCACAAGGGCAGTCCAGCACCGAAATGCCAGACAAACCTCCTTTGAACAAGAGTACCAACAGCAACCCCATACACGTGTTGCAGTCTTGTTGGGCCTCATCAGTGAGGTGGAGCTGTGCCTCACTGAGCACAGTGAGCAAGGGGTCCATGTATGGGTTCTCCCAGGTAATTTAGGGTCACCAACCCGAAACCCTTGCAAATATACAAAAAAGGTAGCAGTCACCCCTCTCTAGAAAGAACCTGGCATGATAACCTGTTCTGTGGTTTTTTTACCACTTGGAGAGTCCGCATCCATCGCTTTTTGCTCACTGTACTTTTTTACAAAGGAGGAATATCCATTTGCATATCAGTCTTTGTCCCGCCCATACACAAAAACAAGGCCTGGTTCTTCGAGGTCCCGTAGGAAGCGCAGTCATGGATGGACATAGAGAAAATAGGACTCAGAGACGGAGACAGAACTGACAACCAATGGAGGCACAGAGGATGTTCAACACAACCAGTGCCTAGGAACATCTAAGGAACCCTGGGCTGTAGAAGCGTTTTTTTGCTGGGCACTCTGACGGATTGAACAACTCACGGCAATCCAAGACAAACGGGCCTGTGTTAGGGGACCAGATCTCCTATCAGCGGGCCCTTGATGCTTACATGTCCACCTCATGGCGGGGACTACCGCTGGTCAAGATTCTACATCACAGGGAAGAGACCAAAAATACAGCTGCTGCCGTTGCACCCTCGAAGTTCTTTCATTGAAGGGCACTGGTTTATGGTGCCCACCCACTGTGCACTAGCCTCAAGTATGCCAACAGGGGGCGAATGTAAGAATCAGACACACCTGAGCGGAAGTAATGACGCTGGACAGTTGTTTTTTGCTGAGGTAGTTAGGGCTGTTATGGGGGTGGGAGAGGGAAGGGGGGATGAGATGGGGTCTTGCCAGCATGTTTGTTAAAGAAGAATAGTAGCACTGTAATTTTGACGGGGTCACTGCATGGGAAGCAGGCGGAATACGCTGTTGTGTTAGATGCAGACGTAGATGGACGGTTTGTAAGGTGTAAGAGGATTCAATTCAACACTACAGCTAAGTCAACGCCTAGTCTATAATACTGAATGAAAACCCTTATTGATATATCTTTATGTCCAGTTCATGCGTTCTGGATGACTACCCCTATATAACACCCCTCTCTCAGAATCCCCCTGACCCTACTGTGCCAAGAAGTAGTTCTGTTTTGCAAGTTAAAAGGTTTATTCGAGAAGTAAAGCAATATATATCTATCACACTTTTTAATAATTAATAATTGAATATCACACTTAATCTGATTAGATAAAGATTAACAACGGAGAATCTGGCACTAGCACACTTCTTTATAATCACTAATGAGTGGTTATAGGATGGATAAGATAGCAACAATACTTTTATGGTTTCCAATGGATGCAATGTGGAATGAAATGCAGTACAGAAAATAACTTGATAGGATTTCAGCAAAAGACAATGGAATCACTTTCTTGGACAATTCACCCCCCCCTTTTATGCAATGCAAGGAAATGGAAGGAAGGCACACAGTTCTCAGAAATGCAATTAAATGTGATTCAGTTAACCCCAGCAAGCTTAGACTACAGAAGTTGGAAACACAGGCCCAAATGCTTTTAAATGTGCTGGCAATGAAGAAAAAAATATGCTAAAATGCTTTTAATTCCCTCTAGGAGGTTCAGGGTGAGTGAAATCAAGTTAATATTAGTCCAGGCTCACTTTAGCAAGGATCTAGGAGTAATTAGCAGGTTAAACGAATTTTTGGCAAATGGAAGGCAAGCAGCAGCAGATTTTTACACGTGAAGAAATTTGCAAATCGCGGTAAAATTCGCGGGTGCGCCGGGCGCGATTACAGAGGAACTACAAGGACTATCACTATCGTTTTGGGGTCCTAGGACAGACTAGGATCTCAGCTTCCAGATGAAAGTTACTGCAAGTCTCTAGCACAAACGGTCACGGAGATATGAGCGATTAAATAAAGGTCGTTTTTCAGATTTGAAATTTTAAAGTTCAAAAAGACAAGTGCAGCTTGCAACTAGAAAATGACAAGTGGCAGCTTTACAAATGACAGGTGACAGTTAGGAGACAGTTCTACTTAGATTAAAATAGGATTGAATTATATTATTTTAACTAAGAGATTGGTTCTGCACAGTCTACTAGGTACTCACAATATCTTTTAAAATATGCCTCGCCACGGATCTGGTCAGGTTTTGGACTGGACTCCGGTCTCGGTCTCGGCACTTCACAGTGATCTGGGTCAGCTCTCTCTGGTTCTGCTAATTTGATAGATTTGAAGTCTCTATGTCTGCTCTCTGAAGGTTGAGGGAGGTAAAGTATGGATTTTCCAGCAGAGCGTCCCGCAGCAAATGGATTTGAAGGTCCCTATCTGTCCTGTCTGTCTGCTTTTATCTGTTTTTAAAATGGGTGTGTGTGCAGCATCACTAGACCCTACCCCTCTCCACTTATCATTGGCCAAGCTTTCATTTCTCCCCTGATTGGGGGAGCTAAGTTGTGTCAGAGTGATGTCATTTTACAGCCTGCAGAAAGTCCACTCCTCCTGTCAACTTGCACACAAATCTAGATTTGAACCAAATACATATTTGCAGAGGTACATATTGTTTTAAAATTACACGCACCCCTCACATATCACAGGAGGTATACCCTGTTCAAACTCTGCTCTTCCTGGGGGCTTGCATTCAGAAATGGCAATATTTTGCACTTTTTAACTGGTTTGCAATACCGGACATTACCCCAAATTTACACACATGTGCGCAAGGAGTATGGACATTAGTTGATGAAGTGTCAGATTTTTCACATGCACACACTTTGAGTAATATCCTCTTTTCTGCTAAAACCCCCCTGAACATACCACCGTGTCCTAACATGTTTTAAAATGTGGGCAGAAAAATCACAAGAATTATGGTGTCATTTAAATAATTTTCACAAGTCCGTACTATGAGTTATTCATCTTTTTAGAGTTATGTTCTGGCCCCAAAGGGGTGTGGTTTTCCCCCAGCACAAGGTTGAATTTCTGTTTTTTCCAGTTCTGCCAAGCCAGCTTGCTCTCACAGGCAGTGCCCCTCCCCTTTACTTCCAGGAGGAAGCTCCATTTACGACTGCCGCCAATAAAACATTTGCCTGAGTCAGGACAGGGCTTTGTTCAGAGCTCCTGTATTCTGTGGGGGCTTCCCTTAATTCAATTATCAGAGAGATGGCATATCCTTAGTGTGGCCAGCAAAAGGCAGATAGGCCTGGGAACACAGCTGTGACTCAAGTTTCACTCCTGATGGGGGTGGCTGGCGGGCAGAATTCAGTTCCTTAAGCCAGGTTTCAGATAAAATGTCACTTTTTGTTCCCCAGTTTAAGTCAAGACAATGTTTACATATGCAGCTAGAATGCTGATTCTAAGTTTAAAACTATGACATTTAAACAATTGCAACCTATGTGACACTCAAAGTAGGTCACTCATTTCTTTTAAACATTTAGATTTTTAGTGTCTTTCAGTCCAAATTTACTTAAACTGCTGAAATCCACAGCTCAGCCAGTCTTGTTATAAACCTTCAAGTCACTTCAGAATATAACTTTACATTGGATCCACCTCTCAGTAAGTCTTTCTTTGGCCTGCTTTGGGTTCATTTATTCAGTTTTATACAAAAAGTAAAATCTGGTGTTTTAAAACGCCGGCTTTTGGATAGTGGTGAGTACTGGTACTGCACCCCTTTTTGGGATTTAAGAAAATGAATTCCCAACAGTTATGGGTTTGCTTTTGGCAATCAGCATTGCCACTCTCAATGGTTTCAGACTACTGTGTGGGTAGTCCAATGGTGGTTTTAGGCAGTGTCCTTCTGTGCCCATAACATCGGCAAAAATGAGTGGCAGCCTATTCTTCATGCATTTCCCTGTGCATTTTCTGGGAAGCTCTGGCCATCATGATGTTTTCCATGTCAGTACTGCACAGTTTTGAGGTAGGGCTTGGATGCGTGGATAAAAACATCCCACAAGCCCCCCTCTTGCGATGGCCATTCTGTTTCACTGATGGGACTCGCAAGACCTGGGATGTTTCCTCATCTTCTTCCAATAGATGGCACAGTTCAGCATCTTTTTCTCCATCCGGTCGGATCGATCGGTTCTCCTCGCCGGTCCTGATGGGAATATTGGGCGGTACACTGGGCCCATTGGATCTTTGTTCCCGGTCCCTGGGTCATCCTCCTTGGTCATTCTCCATGGTTTCATCTCTCCTAGGATGATAAAGCAAAAGCGGCAATACCTACTCATAGACGTTTTTCCACCACTGTTGAGATAGTGGGGCAGCATATGCATTTCATCATAACGAAACATTACATTCTTATTTTGAAAAAAAAAACAGTATAACTGAGAGACAGTTTCATGCAAATCACAATATTTTAGAGACTAGATGTGGTATGTTTTATGATTGGAACTGAATTAGTCTGAGACAGTACCCGCTAGGATTCCAGAGGATTCCTCCAGTTGTTGCAGAGTGTGCCTGGGATGGCAACATTTCAACTGGTTTATGTGGACCCACTTGTCTTCCCCCGCTGCCAAAGGACCTTTGGGGATGTGGATTTTGTAGGCCACAGGGGAGATTTTGTCTATAATCTCAAAGGGTCCCTTCCATGTAGGCAAGAATTTCCGCTGTTTTGCCTGGTTTCTTTGGAAGTTGTATAGATAGACCCGGTCTCCCACCTGATATTCCTTCCTGGAAGTTTTCAGGTCATAATGGGTCTTCATGCTATCAGCCGATCTTTCTAGATTCCGCTGAGCATAAGCAAAAGCATGTTGGAGGTGTTTCCTTAAATTCTCCACATACTCATGAGTAGAGGAGGCATTTATCAGTGTCTGCTCTTGGGTCCTGTAGAGCAAATGCTGAGGAAGCACCATCTTGCGCCCAGTCATCAACTCAAATGGTGACATTTTGGTTGCAGATGAAGGGGTAGATCTGATGGCCATTAGGACCAGAGGTAATCGGATATCCCAACTTGGCCCAGAATCTGCCACAAACTTCTTTAATATGCTCACAATGGTCCAGTTATATCTCTCTACTGCCCCAGAAGAAGCTGGTCTATAAGCAATATGCAGCTTTCTCTTGACCCCCAGTATCTCCCACATCTTTGTCATTACTTCACTGGTGAAGTGGCTACCTCTGTCTGACTCAATCCTTTGAGGTAGAGCAAAACGGGAAAAGATGTGGTTAATCATCAAGGCAGCTGCCGTTTCTGCCTTGCAGTTTGGGGCTGGGAGACATTCCACCCACTTGGTAAACAAGCATGTCACAGTCAACATGTACTTATTCCCCCTAGCAGAGCGAATCACAGGGCCTACAAAGTCGATTTGTAAATCTGACCATGGCAGTGTCATCCCCCTCTTTTGGAGAGGCGCACGGTGCGTGAGGGATGATGGCTGAAATTGTGCACACACAAGACACCCCTTCAAGTATTGGTCAAGGTCCTGCCCCATGTGTGGCCAGTATGCAACCTCTCTTAAGATTTCCAATGTTGTGTGAAACCCCCTATGACCGGCGGTGGCCGCATCATGGGCGTGACTTAACATCAGGCTTCGGAATGAGGTAGGAACCACCCACTGATCGTGGCCAGCTTTGGATTTCCTTACCAACAAACCGTCTTGGATTCGGAACATTTTTGGACATTTCATCAACACTCTTAGGTCCTCTTTCCCAATGTAATCGGTATCCGTTAGGGGAAAGTTCTCAGGGTCCTCAATGTGCTGGTAAAATTTACCAATTATTGGATCCCCCTTCTGAGCTGTAATCAAATCAGCATCAGGGGTCTCCTTGCTCCATTGTGCAATTGAAAGGTCGTTGTGAGCATTTGTCTGGGAGCTAGTGATAGCAGTGACCTGGATTTCCCCCAACAGGGACTCAATCTCAATTAGATCCCCTTGGATGGCCCCAGTTTTGGCCAGCTGATCAGCTAAGTCATTTCCAGTTTTGTCTGGTCCCTCTACTTTGGAATGACCCTTGATCTTCTTCCAATAGATGGTCATCTCATTCGAGGTGACCAGATCATCAATGTTTTGGATCAACTTCCCATGTTTCAAGGGTTTGTTGTTAGCACATAACATGCCTCTGGCTTTCCAATTAACCAGGTGCTCCACGAACCCGTTCCGTACATAATCCGAATCTGTGATTATGACCAGTTCGCGGAGTTGATGCTGGACAGCAGTGAGGATGGCCTGATGCACAGCCATCAATTCTGCCACCTGACTACTTCGGGGACCAATTTTGTATCCAGCGGAGGGTTCTGGGAACTCCTTCACCCATGCATTCCCTACGCCAGCCACCAGTTCTTTCTCCCCGTTGTTGTCAACATGGTAAGAGCATCCATCCACATAGACAGTGGGCATTCCCTCACACTTGTCTTCTTCAAAGACTTTGTGTGGGGAATTAAGGTATGCCTCCATGTTGTCCTTGATTTTTAGACTTTCGTCCTCGAGACAGTTTTCTCTGGCACAATCATGCAAGTCAGCCAGACCTTGCGCGAGGGGACTCTTCTTGTTTTGGCCATATCTGACCTCCACAGGAAAGCCTTGCATTGACAGAATCCAGGAAGTAATTCGGGAATTACTCACATTTCCGGCCCGGATTCTATCACTTTGGAGATATTGCAGAGGCTGGTGTGGAGTCTCCACTATGATGTGTTCCCCCTGGATAAACGGGCGGTAATTCTTCAATGCCCACACCGTTGCCAGGAGTGCCTTCTCACAATCGTTGAATTTTTCCTCCACAGAGGATAAAGTTTTGCTCGCATAAGAGATTACTTTATTGACCTTGTCATGCTTTTGGTATAATACTGCCGTCAAGCACGTATTAGAGAACCCCGTCTCCAGGAAGAACTCCTTGTTTCTGACAGGGTAAGCTAGGCAAGGCGCTTGTGAGAGGGTTCTTTTGAGTTGTTTTACTGCCTCGGCTTGTTCTGGACCCCATTCCCACTTGACCCCCCCCCCTTCAGGAGATGAATCAGGGGTCTGGTAATCTCTGCGTAGCCCTCAATGAACTTTCTGCTGTAATTAGTCAGTCCAAGGAGGCTCCTTAGTTCTCGCAGAGTTGTGGGGTCTTTCAGTGTCTGAAGTGCTTCCACTTTCTTTTCCTGGGGACAGAGACCCTGAGGAGTAATCTCATGCCCCAAGAAATTAACACAGGTTCTACACCACTGTGCTTTCTGAAAGGAAAGTTTTGCTCCGGCGGCCCTCAACTGCATCAGAACATAACGGATCTCCCCTATGTGTTCCTCCACAGATGAACTTTTGATGAGGACATCATCTACATAAGCCAGGTTACCCCTCGCACCCAGGTCGGGCATGGCCTTATGTAGGAAAATATTGAACTCATTACCGGAGTTGAGGTATCCGAAAGGAGTCCGGGTCCATGTGTACTGCTGGCCCCCAAAGGTAAAAGCCAGTTTGTATTGGTCCTCCCTACTGACAGGCACGGTCCAGTATCCATTGGTCAGGTCTATTGCAGTGAATACCTGTGACCCCTGGATCTGGGCCAGCCCTTGGTCAATGTAGGGCAGAGGCCATCGGGAAGTATGGACCCGTTTGTTGAGCTCCCTAAGGTCAGCACAGAGTCTCCACTGGCCGTTCGGCTTCAATATTCCCAGCACCGGATTATTGAAGGCGCTGTGGACTGGACGGATTATTCCCCTGGACTCAAGGTTCTTAATTATTTCAGTAAGGGACTCCATGGATGCGAGAGGCAAGCGATATTGCTTCACAAACACTGGAGTCATGCCAGGGTCCGTGGGGATTGTTGTTGTGTGGATGTCGGTGCACCACAGTCATATGAGTCTACCGCAAAGAGATCTTGGAAATCCAAGAAAACTTGTTTCAACTTTTGCTTTTGTTCCAGAGTCACACAGGCATCAGCTAGGTTAACTCTCTCTTCCACCATCTGCCTGAAGCCTGGAAAGACTTCTGGTTTGGCTATCTCTGCGGCCTCCTCCAGCTGGGTGGAGAAGTCCCTGGTCAGAGTGCTGATTTGGACCGGAGCCTTCAGGCGGGACAGGCAGCCCTCATGGACCTGGAAAATCACCTCATCCCTCCTGAAGTCACAAGTCACATCTTCCTTACCATAGGGGCAGGAAGTGTACACCAGGAAGTTCCCCCCATGCCGGGTAAAAATCCTGTCTGGTGTTGTATTGACCTCACTGTCACTGTCAACGCAGTCCTTGGGGATTGGTCCTAACAGTTCATTTCCTAAATCAATGGAAAAATGTCGGTCATCAACCGCCATTCCAATAATGGTGCCTGCGGCTAGAGTAATACTCTTTAAGTCGCTGTTATCCACCTCTATTAGAATGGTGTCATGTTCTATGTTGACTAATGGAGTTGGGTTTACCCCCAACCCTTGCTGTTGGAGAGAAGCATTTAGAGTATGTAAGCTGTTGGAGAGAAGCATTTAGATGTATGTAAGCATCAGGGTTTTTCAACTCTTGTCCCCTTTTAGCTTTCACTTCCAGGGAGAATTGTCGGGTCCTTTCTGGGATGGTGACCTCCTCTTTGATCTGAATTTCAACAGCATAAGGTAGCAATTGAGCTGACCTAAATGCTTTTCCTGGATCATCAAAGCCCATGGGATTATCCGCTAATCGGGACCAAGCTTTGAAGTTTATTAGGTCCAAACTAATGGCAAAGCGATTGAGAATGTCACTGCCTAAGTAAAAGGTGGCAGGGACGTCTCGCACGACCCAACAATTGTGGACTATGCTCTTGTTGCCAATGGAGATTTGGAGCATTCACCTGTTTGGCAGGAGATGTTTGGAATTGGGTGCTTCCAGGTCCATTTCCCATTTGTCTATCAGTTTGAATGTGGGAATGGCTGGATCTTTTGGGAGTTGGCGGAACATGGCTTCGCTGATGAAGCTCTTACCGTTGTTCACGCACACTTGAGCGAGAACAGAGTCCTTCCCATCATTTAACTGAACAGGGATGAACAACTGCTCTCCAATTTGCTGAATATCAGCCAGGCTCTGAGCTGATTTCACATCTTTCTGGACTATAGGAGTGGGAGTTTCTGATTGTGGATTAGTAAAGAATTTCAGAGTGTTTCCTTCCAGCGTGGAATACCACCTTAAACTGGAAGGAAGGTTGATTTTCAGAAATAGAGAGGACCCCCCATCACCAGTCTGTTGTCCTACTGCTATTACTGTCACGTCTGGAATTTGGCTATTCTGGAAGTGGAATTCTACTTGGTCAGATTTTTGTTCAACCATGTGGCATGTGCCGTTTAAACTAACATGGTTGACACTCTG
Source organism: Ambystoma mexicanum (assembly GCF_040938575.1). Lineage (NCBI taxonomy): Eukaryota > Metazoa > Chordata > Amphibia > Caudata > Ambystomatidae > Ambystoma > Ambystoma mexicanum. The sequence goes on from NC_090937.1 coordinate 438,732,543, forward strand.
TTTTAATTTTATTGGTCGGCTAGTCTGGGTCCAGAGGGCCTTGTTTACACAATCTATTAGGGGTGACAACCTTCTCAGGAGGTCATTCCCCAGTAAACAAGGGGTGCCCTCTGGAGTCACAACTATGACCGGGTGTTTCAACTTGTGTCGCCCAATTTTAATGTCCAAGTCTGCAGTCCCCTCAACGGGAATTTCCTTCCCGTCAAAGTTCTGCAGTTGTCCAGGAAGAGAGGTGAGAGGAATTTGGTAATTCCCTCCCCTTCCTGCATTCAGTTCATCAAAGGCTCTTCTGGACAGAAGGGTAGCTTGAGATCCCGTGTCCACCAGTGCCAAAATTGTACCCTCCCCATGTACTTGTACCGGGGCATAGTATCTTCCCTCCTTCTCCTCAAGGGGGCACAGATAATGCACATTTTTGGACAACTGGTGGGCTAACTTTCTGGTTTTGGACATCGCTAGCGAAGAGATTTGGGCAGAATTCTGTGGAGAGCCTTGGGAATCTGAAAGAAAAAGTTGGCAACTGGAGATCAGAGCCATTGTGGGTTCCCCTGGCTCCGGTTCCGGGCCGCCCCCCCCTTTTTGGAGGCAGTCACCAGGATGGGTTTGAACCAGGGGATTTTCTTGCTGTTGGTTCTGAGATGAGATGGTGGGCGGCGGTAGCTCAGTCTCCACATCTCCCCAGTCTGGATTTGCATCCCTAGGGACCCATTTTTCTTTGGGAGGAGTTCCCCCCTCTCTGAAGGAGAAGGTCCTTTTCCCAGGATCCTCTGAGGATCCCTCTCCCTCAAATTGGAATATCTGTACCTCCTCCTCAAACTGAGTCTGTTTGGGTCTTTTGTTTCTCCTACCCCCCCTCTGCTCCTTAGGAGGCAGACTTTCAGGGGCAAGAGATTTTGTTTCCGGTTCCTGGGTTTCCAGGGGCTGTTTACAAGTGAGGAAGGAAGCTTCCTCCAAGGCTTTACACCCCCCTTCCCTTTGTGCCTCCTCCCTGGGAACCGGTGAGTTATCGGGGTGCTGCCCCCGTCATTGTTCTGGAGCACCAGGTCCAGAGTTGGGTGCATTCTGCGCCGGCATGCCAATCTGAGGGTTCTGCTGAGCCCTCAGTATTTGACCCAGATCCCGTGCCATATTTTGGACCTGGCGCTCTAACTGGGAAACCCGCTCAGGCTGATACGGGGCCCTGTTTTCTCCCCTGGGCTGATCCCGGGAAGGGTAGCTATCCCTTCTTTGGTAGTACCCCTGGTTGGGAAGATTTGGATACCCCTCCACCCTTGGCCTCCCCTCTCCCGGATTAGGTTGTCTGGGCTCAGGGAATTGGGGAAAGAAGGATGGATGATTTTGGGGTTGGAAATTGGGTGGATACCTGGGGAAGAAGTTCTGCCCAGGGTTTGGTGAGTTTCTGCCCTCCTGTGAGAAGTTGGGAGGGAAGTTCCCTGGGTTAGGTGCTTGGCTGGATCCCCCCCCTTGGGCTGGAGGAGTCCACACATAACCCAGGATGGGTCGATTTCCCTTGTAACGGGGACTTACATAATCAGGAGAGCGAGGGACCCCATTTGTGGGGCTGCCTCCCTGGCTCCCTGTCTGTGACTGGCCCGAGGACCTTCTGGGCCTAGCATTATTAGGTGCAGGTAGGTTTTTAGGCCCCCCCATCTCCAACTCTAAAACGGGGGTGACCTTTACCTCTGCCACCTTGGCAGCAGCAGGGGTGTTGTTGGCTTTGGGGTTTTGGGCGCATTATTTTTATTTTCTACCGGTTTCTGCACCTCATAGATCCGGGTAGCCTGTTCAATGACCCAGTCTAAAGATCTTTTCTCGTGAAAATCCCTCACGAGCTGGGTCCTTATGTATTTGGGCAAGGCATGAAAAAATGTATTAATGAATTCTCTACTGTCTGTGCGCACCCTTCTGGTGGTCTGCGCAAAAGCACGTTTCAGTTCTTGCACAAATTCTTGTGGGGCCTGATCCTCCCCACATTGCAAATTGTAGGCTGCCTTGCGAGCCTCTTGAGGATTTCTGTGAACAGAAACATGTTTCAAGATGGCCGCCTTATAGGTGGACCATCTTAAATGATTTTGGTCTTCCAGCCCCGCAAAGAAACTGGAGTATTCCGGGGAGAAGGTCCACTTTACATATTGAATACAGCTTTGGCTGTCCTTCAAATGGAAAGTCTCCATCATTTGCTCAAACAACTCTAAGTGCTCCCAAACAGAATACTTAGCGTTCTTATGGTAAGGCGTGATGACGCTCCTGATCGCCTTAATCTGCTTTAAGGGGTCCTTAAGCAAGGCCCTTTTTGCCTTACTGGCCCTTTTGGTTCGGGTAACCCTGTTCCATTCATCTTCTGACTCAGAGGCACTGCTCCCAGAGGTTCCCGTCAGATCTTCCAGGTTTTCCCGGATTCTGTGAGCCTGGGAATGGCTGGCAGAATGTGGGGACCTGGTCTCCTGTTTCCTGTGGTGCTCAGAGGAGTCTTCAGATCCCTCCTTGCGGCCAGGATTTGCTGGGTACCCCCCCCACTGACCTAACTGGGCAGAGGTTTTCAGGATGCCCTTAAGGGGCCTACTCTCCTGGGGTTCCCCACTGAACTGTACTGTACTTGGGTGCCCATACCCGGATGTCCACCCCTCCATTCCTGAGTGGTACTGGCCTATGAGCCCCATACTTTTAGCTGGATAGTAATCTGCCATCCCTGTGGCCCTGTGCTCATGTGCGCCAGGGGACATGGGGGTGGTAGAGTCCAGGGACTGGGAGAGATGAAGGCCCCTGGTGTTAGGGCTCCTGAGGTTATGGTCAGGAGTCTCTCTTTCCCAGCGGACCTCATCTCTATCCGCCCCTGCTCCCTGTTGCAATGCAAGAGCCTGCATTTGTGCTTTCAGTTCCTCAGTCAAGGCCTTACTAGACTCTATCAGTCTCTCCTGCATAGCTACCTGTTGTTGGAGCCTATCATTGTGTTGACAGAGGGCCTCATTTTCCCTCTGTGCTTCCTGGTTGGTCCTGGAGAACTGGGCCAGTCTTTGCCGCAGGAGGTTTACCTCCTGAGTCCCATCCCTACTGGCCTGCTCCTTTCTTGCCAGAGCATCTTCCACCCTTCTGGTGTGCTCTACCAAGTTCTGGTTTTCTTTTTGGAGGTCACCCAGCCCCTGGAGGGCCAGGTGATTTTCTTCAATTTCCTTTTTTAAGTGGCAGACTTCCTGGCCTAAAGTGTCTCTTTCCTGACTGATAGCCTGCATCTGTGCTGCCAGGTCGTCCCTCTGTCGGTGAAAGGCACCAGCTTTTTGGCGCTCCTCATCAAACTCTGCCTGGGTATCCAGGTCTTTCAGAATCAGTTTATTGCTCTCCTCTTTCTCTCTATCTAGCTGGCTTTGCAGGGTGACTACCTGCTCCGCGCATGCCCTGTTGAAATTGATCTGTTGCTCCAACTTTTTCTGGTTCTGCAGTAAGGAGTCCAAACTGTCTTGGTACTCCTTCTGCAGGGCCAGAAATCTGGTATCCTGGTCTGTCTTTTCCTGTTGTAGGATGCCCATATCCTCTTTTATTTTAATGATATATCGCCTACTATCATTTTCTGACTCCTGGCTCGTCTGCAGCCTCTGCTCAGAAGAGGCCAGATCAGATCGGGCCTTCTCTACTGCCATCTGTTGCCTATTTGCCAGATCTTGGCTTTCAGTGCATTTATCCTGCATGTCTCCCATATATAGGTACAGGTATGCTGCTATCCTGGCAATCTTATTGTGTTCATCTTTGGCTTTAGGAGCCATATATAGTTCACTCAGGGCCACATGTAATGGACCCTGATCTCTCCATAGGTCTGACCCTGTTTCAGTGACCTGTCGCGTGATGGCCTGCAACCAGGCATCCTGGCCCTGTTCAGTCCATTCACCTCTCACAAATAGTTTATGTAAGAGGTGCTCTCTGGGTATTTTCATGTCTACTAAGGTCGTCATTCTAGAGATTGGTCTCTGTCCTGACTTACAGAAGTTTGTATTTTATTTTTGCAAAACAGACCTTTTCCTAAGAACGTTCCTTTGAGGAGTGCTTTACAGCGTAACACAGCATGGTGATCCGACCGGATATGTGTATCTGGTCAGCTGGCACGCTGTATTAATCTGCACAAATGGTAGATCTAACCCAAACGTCCGGCACGAGCCCCCAATTTGTAAGAGGATTCAATTCAACACTACAGCTAAGTCAACGCCTAGTCTATAATACTGAATGAAAACCCTTATTGATATATCTTTATGTCCAGTTCATGCGTTCTGGATGACTACCCCTATATAACACCCCTCTCTCAGAATCCCCCTGACCCTACTGAGCCAAGAAGTAGTTCTGTTTTGCAAGTTAAAAGGTTTATTCGAGAAGTAAAGCAATATATATCTATCACACTTTTTAATAATTAATAATTGAATATCACACTTAATCTGATTAGATAAAGATTAACAACGGAGAATCTGGCACTAGCACACTTCTTTATAATCACTAATGAGTGGTTATAGGATGGATAAGATAGCAACAATACTTTTATGGTTTCCAATGGATGCAATGTGGAATTAAATGCAGTACAGAAAATAACTTGATAGGATTTCAGCAAAAGACAATGTAATCACTTTCTTGGACAATTCACCCCCCCCCCTTTTATGCAATGCAAGGAAATGGAAGGAAGGCACACAGTTCTCAGAAATGCAATTAAATGTGATTCAGTTAACCCCAGCAAGCTTAGACTACAGAAGTTGGAAACACGGGCCCAAATGCTTTTAAATGTGCTGGCAATGAAGAAAAAAATATGCTAAAATGATTTTAATTCCCTCTAGGAGGTTCAGGGTGAGTGAAATCAAGTTAATATTAGTCCAGGCTCACTTTAGCAAGGATCTAGGAGTAATTAGCAGGTTAAACGAATTTTTGGCAAATGAAAGGCAAGCAGCAGCAGATTTTTACACGTGAAGAAATTTGCAAATCGCGGTAAAATTTGTGGGTGCGCCGGGCGCGATTACAGAGGAACTACAAGGACTATCACCATCGTTTTGGGGTCCTAGGACAGCCTAGGATCTCAGCTTCCAGATGAAAGTTACTGCAAGTCTCTAGCACAAACGGTCACGGAGATATGAGCGATTAAATAAAGGTCGTTTTTCAGATTTGAAATTTTAAAGTTCAAAAAGACAAGTGCAGCTTGCAACTAGAAAATGACAAGTGACAGCTTTACAAATGACAGGTGACAGTTAGGAGACAGTTCTACTTAGATTAAAATAGGATTGAATTATATTATTTTAACTAAGAGATTGGTTCTGCACAGTCTACTAGGTACTCACAATATCTTTTAAAATATGCCTCGCCACGGATCTGGTCAGGTTTTGGACTGGACTCCGGTCTCGGTCTCGGCACTTCACAGTGATCTGGGTCAGCTCTCTCTGGTTCTGCTAATTTGATAGATTTGAAGTCTCTATGTCTGCTCTCTGAAGGTTGAGGGAGGTAAAGTATGGATTTTCCAGCAGAGCGTCCTGCAGCAAATAGATTTGAAGGTCCCTATCTGTCCTGTCTGTCTGCTTTCATCTGTTTTTAAAATGGGTGTGTGTGCAGCATCACTAGACCCTACCCCTCTCCACTTATCATTGGCCAAGCTTTCATTTCTCCCCTGATTAGGGGAGCTAAGTTGTGTCAAAGTGATGTCATTTTACAGCCTGCAGAAAGTCCACTCCTCCTGTCAACTTGCACACAAATCTAGATTTGAACCAAATACATATTTGCAGAGGTACATATTGTTTTAAAATTACACGCACCCCTCACATAGCACAGGAGGTATACCCTGTTCAAACTCTGCTCTTCCTGGGGGCTTGCATTCAGAAATGGCAATATTTTGCACTTTTTAACTGGTTTGCAATACCGGACATTACCCCAAATTTACACACATGTGCGCAAGGATTATGGACATTAGTTGATGAAGTGTCAGATTTTTCACATGCACACATTTTGAGTAATATCCTCTTTTCCGCTAAAACCCCCCTGAACATACCACCGTGTCCTAACACGTCTTAAAATGTGGGCAGAAAAATCACAAGAATTATGGTGTCATTTAAATAATTTTCACAAGTCTGTACTATGAGTTATTCATCTTTTTAGAGTTATGTTCTGGCCCCAAAGGGGTGTGGTTTTCCCCCAGCACAAGGTTGAATTTCTGGTTTTTCCAGTTCTGCCAAGCCAGCTTGCTCTCACAGGCAGTGCCCCTCCCCTTTACTTCCAGGAGGAAGCTCCATTTACGACTGCCGCCAATAAAACATTTGCCTGAGTCAGGACAGGGCTTTGTTCAGAGCTCCTGTATTCTGTGGGGGCTCCCCTTAATTCAATTATCAGAGAGATGGCATATCCTTAGTGTGGCCAGCAAAAGGCAGATAGGCCTGGGAACACAGCTGTGACTCAAGTTTCACTCCTGATGGGGGTGGCTGGTGGGCAGAATTCAGTTCCTTAAGCCAGGTTTCAGATAAAATGTCACTTTTTGTTCCCCAGTTTAAGTCAAGACAATGTTTACATATGCAGCTAGAATGCTGATTCTAAGTTTAAAACTATGACATTTAAACAATTGCAACCTATGTGACACTCAAAGTAGGTCACTCATTTCTTTTAAACATTTAGATTTTTAGTGTCTTTCAGTCCAAATTTACTTAAACTGCTGAAATCCACAGCTCAGCCAGTCTTGTTATAAACCTTCAAGTCACTTCAGAATATAACTTTACATTGCATCCACCTCTCAGTAAGTCTTTCTTTGGCCTGCTTTGGGTTCATTTATTCAGTTTTATACAAAAAGTAAAATCTGGTGTTTTAAAACGCTGGCTTTTGGATAGTGGTGAGTACTGGTACTGCACCCCTTTTTGGGATTTAAGAAAATGAATTCCCAACAGTTATGGGTTTGCTTTTGGCAATCAGCATTGCCACTCTCAATGGTTTCAGACTACTGTGTGGGTAGTCCAATGGTGGTTTTAGGCAGTGTCCTTCTGTGCCCATAATATCGGCAAAAATGAGTGGCAGCCTATTCTTCATGCATTTCCCTGTGCATTTTCTGGGAAGCTCTGGCCATCATGATGTTTTCCATGTCAGTACTGCACAGTTTTGAGGTAGGGCTTGGATGCGTGGATAAAAACATCCCACAAAGGGATGTGAGCGCATGGCTGAAACAGTAAACGTGCTCACATGGAACGTGAGAGGGTTAACTGCTTATGTTAAGAGAAATAGAGTTTATTCTTACCTAATGAGGTGCAAATTGGATATAGCCTTATTGCAGGAAACTCACCTTACGATTGAAAAACAAGCACTGTTAGCAAATAAATGGAGGGAGAGAGTATTTGGGTCTCTGTATTCTGCCTATGCCTGAGGGTTCCTAATATGGACAACCCCCACTGTACCCTTTAAGGTGAGTTTCCTGCAATAAGGCTAAGACCTTGGGAGGATAGCTTAGAGGCAACACACTCGTCTTGGAAGCAAGACGACGCTGAGCAACACAGGCTCAATCCCTGCGTCCACACTTGAATGCAAGGGTCATAGAGCTAAAACAGGCATGCATGGAGTGCTGGGAGAGGCGGGGTAAGCATAGTTATGCAAAATACATGGAAAGGCAACACAAAGAGGGGGATAAATCTGGCCAAATGCTAGAATGGCTATATAGAAAAGAGGAAAAGCAGGGCCTATCCACACGATACGCACAAGTAATGGGGATTTATGTCATACCCAAACCGGCTTTAACAACGCCTTTCAAGTATTTTATACAAATATTTACAAGGAGGGTTCCCCAATACCAAGGGATTATCTAGATGAAGTGTTAGGGGAGATAGCACTCCCTATGCTAAGCTAGGACACAAGAGAAAGCCTACAAGAACCACTTACCCTGGAAGACATACAATGCACGATCATGGCATTACCGACAGGAAAATCTCCTGGAGCAGATGGACTGCCTAGTGAACTTGATAACTATTTCTCAGCTCTCAGGAAACAACAACATATTGCCTAAAGCACTGGATCAATGTTTCTTGCATATTGACATGTGCATGACTCTTAACCAGCTCAAGCGTAATCCCACAAATATAGCAATCGTCATATTTGGACCCAACCATGATCTTTGGTCTCCTGATGTCTTGCCTTCAGAACTTAGTTCCCCACTTATCCATGGTGATGTTCTCAGGAACCCGAGCACCTTATTAGATAGTAGACTCCTGGTATTCCCTCAGATCACTAAGGTAGTGCAGGACTGCTTGTTCCATTTAAGAACTCTTAGATGTAAACATTTTGCGAAGGGTACACCGACCAAACATACTGCACTGGTCCACTTGCCAGGGACACCTAGATGGAGAAGTCTTGGCATTTCTTAGTAGAGGTTCAGGGAAGGTTCATATAACAGCTATAATGGTTCAAGGAGATCTTTCATCACAAATTGTTTTAGGACCACTCGTTCTGCATCGGCATTGCTGGTTATTTCTGAAAGAAATACCAAGGAAAGTGATCAGTGTCCAATAACAGACTATAAACATGTTGATATGTCAGCTGGATCAATGTCCACTCAAAGTTGGACAATCATCGCACCAACCATTAACCTCCTCTTAATATAGTGAGTCTGAGAGTGTCTCTTGTTGATCAGATCTGTCATTCTCAGAGTCTTCACTTCATGGAATGTCTCGTCTTCTTTCCCTTACATTTGATAACAAATCCTCTAAAATATATTGCTCATTTTAACAATCACAAAATGTGTGATTTACTTGCAGTGACGTACTTTCCATCTGTAAAGTACAAACCAGGCACATTGCATGTATGCTCTGAACAGAGCTGGGGTATGGAACATAAAGTGTAACTCCGTCCCCCCTCATACCCCCAGCTACTCCCCGAAGCAAATGCACATGCATCTGCAACAGCATTGATGTTAATGGGAGTGGAGAGGTTCACAACCTCATCAGGAGAACCATTTGAGGAGAACCATCTCCGGTTCCGGAAGCACCTCAAAACCTTCCTCTTTGCTTCTGCCTTCGCTCCCCTTCTCCCCTGCTGATCTGCTCTCTTGGCACTGTGCACATGGCCACTCTCTGTCCCCTGGGCCCAGGTACCTGCTCACCTTGCCACCTTCCTGCACTGCCTCCTGGCCACCCCTTGCACTGGGGACTGTATCTGTACCCATACAGCCCCCCCCCATTTTTCTTCTTTTCTGCACTTATTCAGAGTTACCCAGTCTGCTGCCTTAAACACAGCACTTGCCACTTGCTGGCTGCACTACCATAGTTTGCCTCAATTTTCTTTTTATTGTATTTATCTGCGCTCCTCGGCTTCTGCACTTTCCACTCTCCCCCTTCCATGCACTTTTTCCCTTTTCCCTTTCCCATGCACTTGCGCGTTCTCAATGTCACTGGGCCTCGTAAGATTGTTTTTATGTTGTGCTGTGTTCTCCCTTGTTCCCCTCCCTTGCCTAGTCGCGCTCTGAAACACTTATGTACGAGCGCGATACAAATAAAATATCATATCATATCATATCAAATTCCACCTTGTTTTTGCACCCGGTGCAATCTACTGGGATACATGTAAATGTTGTACGCAATGCACAGATATTGCTGGTGGCATTTACAATTTTTTCAGGGAGCTGCTAATGTTTGTGCACATAACCATAGGGGCTGCCCAAAACTACACACCATCCGTAAAACGATCCAGACTTGCACAGAGAGGACTTGTTAGACATAAGTGTAAAATAACCATTCCTTTCGGAACCGTGCACGTTTTTTTTCCAGAAAACAGCCCCCCTATAATGCAATAATGAAGGCCCCTGTCCTGGAACGTTGTCTCACCCTCCACCCAAATAGTACATGATACAGTTGCGTTAATGATGTGAGAAAAACAACGTATTCTAGTAATGGAGAAAACGATGCTAAACGCAGGAAGGGCTACAATATTGTGCCCTCTATTTTTGAAACACCTGTCCAATCTAACCATGCACTAAAATATTAGGAAGAATGTATTCAAAAAGAACTACCTTTTCACTCCCTAAATATAAAGTGGACAAGAAAGAGGCTCCAACACATGCCAAACAAAGACTGGCAAGGAGGCAAATCAGGAGAGCAGGGCTTTGACAATGGATGAACCTGACGCTCCCTTTACAGAATATTGTAAAAAAATATTATTTGAAAATTAATCTCTCATAAACCAAGGTACCACAATACACAGAACAAAATGTGCCCATGAAATGTTCAATGCTATATGCAATAAAATAAAATACAAGCAATGTAGGATTACCAGGACCCGGGTTTGGGATTTGATCGACCTCTCAGCTGGTATACAAATGTCTAATTGTGGAGTAGTCAAGCCCAGTTTCAGGGCTGGGGAGTAAACATTGTTTTAAAAGTCATGGCTCAAAATATATATATCCTCTCTGACAAGGTCAACTGTTTTCGCCTACAAAGGGAACCAGTGGAACTCTTGAGTCATGGCAGTTGCTCCTCCACCAACTCTGCAGGCAGTATAGGCACCAACACCCTCACCTACCAAACCCTCCCTCGAGATATGTCAAGGTGAATCAGGAAGCCAAGTGTTATGGGACCGACTGGGCAGGACAGGATCAGGTGTCTTCTCTAAAGCATGTGGTGTAGAGGCAGGAAGGGTTGGGCCAGATAGCTGCGCAGTGGAACATCAGTACGACAGGAAGAGAAGTGAAGAGTAATCAATAGCCAGACTTGCACAGAGCAGCTTTCTCACAGACCCAAAAAATCCCCACGGTGGACGTTCTGGTACGACGTCCTTTCATCGCAGGATGTTTTTTAACAGGGTTTTTTTACCGCAACTTTTTTTTTTCAGAAAAACCCATCGAATTATTTAGGGGGGGTTAGTAAATTATATATATATGGGGTGTGGGTGTTTGGGAATAATTACAAATTAAAGAAAATGGGGGTGTTGGGGAGATCGCCCCAAAATAATAAAAAAATAATTCGATGGGTTTTTTCGTTAAAAAAATCGCAGTAACAAACCCCGCGAAAAAACATCCCACGATGAAATGACATGGAACCGACGTTCCGACGGGTGGCCAATACTGACCGAGGAACTCGGGTGAGGAGCAGGCAGGACCTGACAGATGTGAGGTCGTATAATGAGCAGGAATGAGTCTGAAAGGTAAACACAGACAGATAATGTCTTTTGTGCAGATCTTTGCCACCCACAAGACACCAATTAGGAATGAGGCTGTGAGGTGAATGACGTTGGCATGGAATCAGATTTTGTAGAATGCAGTTTACAGAGGTGATCTGCATCTGTAGTAGCGAAGAACTTCAGGCAAGGTTTACTCCTGTGGTGCCACTAATGAGAAGTCAGTGATCTACAGGAGAATCAGAGCCAATTCCTGACATCCCCTTTCTTCCCCTGGAAGATCCTGAAGTGTAGCATTGTGAAAATCAGTAAAGAGAGCATGTGTCATTGAGGGAGAAATATGCCTTAGGAGGAGAATGAGGCCACTTCCTTGAATTCCGAATCCAGCCGCATTATCAGAGGGCAAAAACTCACAGACAATTAGACCTAATATAACTGTTCAACCAATGCAGATGCTTTGTCGAGCTGTGCTGCACCTAATCGTATTTCCCTAACTCTATAATGGATCACGACCCAGCATTTTGTGGCATTTGGGGAAACACACAGCAAGCGCTCGCAGTCATTGTCGGGGCGCTGAAAATGAGGACATGATCTCACAGACAAACAGGGAAGTCAGAACAACCTATCAGTGGGCTGTCATAACACTGATGCCTGATCCCAAAATGGCAGACAGGGTCCTTGTAAACTGAGCGTGTCAGATTCCTATCACTGAAACATGCAGAACAATTGCACGAAATTTGGAGCAAAGGCCACACGGATATGGAGGATCCAGAACCATTCACTAACGACCTATCACAAAGAAAGCCACTAATGGGAAAAAGGGCCCGTAAACCAGAACTCTCATTGGGACAATTACTCTATTAGAACCTGTGCAGAAAGAGGCACACGTATCACACGGGTTTCCTGTATATACTGGTGACGTGAGAGAGAGAGAGACCAACCGAAAGTGTGCATGCAGGGGTGTCGATCAATTTCTCCAAACTCTCCCTGGTACAAGTGGCCGAGCAGACTTAGGACGGGAGGGAGCTAGTACAAGGTACAGATCACAAACACAGACATGCCAAGTAAAAGATGGTCCAAGCAGTATATTCTGAAAAATGTACAGTCTTTTTATGAAGCAGTTTTGCATAAAAATCACTCAACAAGAGGTAAGTACTGAAACAATAAACACAGATAATAAAAACAGAAATGGTGTCCACAAGGAAAATGCAAGACACTTTAAAACACCAGTAACATAGTTGCAGCAGTTATTAGTATCAAGAATAACTACCAGTTTTAAAGTGGGCAACAAAGTTTGTCAAACACAAAGCACAACCTTTAAAAAGAGGGTGAGGGGTTAACATTAACTTCTGTGTCTAAAAAAGGTGCCAAGGTAAGTGTTCGTAGACAGTTCACAGGTCACTGTGTTTAATTCCTTTTAGGAACCCCAAAAGCGTCAGAAACGTTTCCCAATATAAAACGCAAAGAAAACCCCACAGTCTTGAGCATTTAATGATAAACCAGATACGTCATAGTTACATGTACCTAGGACAGAGGCAAAACCAAAAACCCAGTTGGGGGGTTTGGAGGGACCCACAGAAGAGATTCAAGCTCAGGTTCCACCACCAAAAAGGAAAGCGAGAGACGGCTACAGAGAAGGGGCACAATCCCTATGTGGAAACATTGTCGTCAAGGGGCCTTCAAAGAGCATATAGAAGCATGGCCCAGAACCCCAGCTGTGAAAGACCAGCAGCTTAATGGAGGTCTAACCACCTTTGAGAGTCTACTCTCAATAAGGAAAGCTGCTGAGTTGCGGGGTCAGGGCTGAGTTTCTCTCTGAGGATTGGGTTGGGCCAGGTGGCGATTCTGGTCTCCGGCTGTCAATTCAAAGTCTTGGGAGATGACATTGCCAGCTCTTCTGCATCCACAACGATAATAAACTTGCAAAAAGCCACCCACCATGAAGCGTGAACAGAACGTGCAGCAGCAGTGGTGGGGTATTGTAATGACTGCTGCAATATGTGACAGGTGTCTCGGGTGGTGACAAAGGCTTTAGCACAGGCAGTCAACTCAGTTAAACAAAAAAGCAGCAAAAGGACCCTGAGGCAAGATGTCCCGTGAGGGGGTCAGCAAGAAGGATGTGCAGTAGGCAATGCCCGCTCAGGTACAGGGACAAGAGGAGCCCCCTCTCAGGATGAGCAGCACTCTCTTGGTGGAGATTCAGTGGAGGAGGCATGAAGGACGGTGAATCGGCTGTGCCAACCAGGTCAAGGAAGGAAATCACCTAGACCAGGCTTCCCCTGATCCATGAGACCCAGAGCTTTACCTTAAGAAAGAAAGGTCATCAGTGGCACAGCTTCAAGTAGAGGCCTCAGAGTTCAGAGTAGTCCTCTTGACCTCCTCAGGCTATGATCCTGTAGTTGACCAAAGAATGGCTCCAAATCCTGACTAGATATGTACATCTTCAGGCAGTGGCGTAACACAAGCTCTGGAGGCCCCCCTGCAAGCCATGCTGAGGGCCCCCCACCGCAACTCTGCAACAAATCACGAGTCGCACCACACTCTGGGCCGCCCTAGATTACCACGCATGCGCAATACACAAAACCGTGTTGCTTAAGGGGTATGCCACACACTGTACTAGGAGAAAGATATAAATGTGTTTTAATGCAATATACAGCACACTTTCTGAGAGAATTTTACTAAAAAGCCACAGTGTTTGCTATTGTTGTATAGGGTAACAGCAATCCAAAACATGTAAATCACCAACAGTGCACATGAACATTAATGCTTTGCTATTACAAATGCCATGGCACAAAGAAAACATGTCCGACTGGCTGCACAATGTAGACCAGTGTAGACACATAATAAGATTACAGTAAAGCATACCAGGCCACATTAAGATATACCTAGACTGGTTGCACCAAAATATCAGTCGAAGCAATAAGACTCATCAAGAAGAGAGCACACATTCAAGCCTGAGTCTCTGCGTCCTCTAACAACACAGCCAAACTCTTTAAAATCTGCAAGGAACTGGCCAATCCTGTTACTGTTTCTACCTCCCCTGTTCCCTCAACGGGCCCTCTGTACGGCTTTGGCCTCTCGCTTCTCTGCTAAAACTCAGGACATCCTGTCCACTATCTCCTCTTCCTCTCCCTCTTCCTCTCCTGGCCCCCTTTGGCCATCTCTCCCTCTCCTCCTCCTTTCTCCTCTTTCTCTCTAACACCTGACAAGGTTTCTAGACAAGTCCCATCTATGGAAGTGTCGTTGAAACAGGTGCTCGCCTGCTCCTCCAGAACCATTCAGGACCACATTGTCACCCTTGATCCAGCCTTGGCCGATTTCTGTAATCATTCTTTGGCCACTGGAACTTTCCCCTCTCCCAAATTCTTGGAAAAGCTGGCCAACTGCCAGCTTACTCTCCACACTGAATTTGTTGGTTGTCTCCATGACCATCAGTCTGGCTCAAGAGCTGCCAGAGGCAAGGAAACTGCTCTCCTGAACACCTGTGTAGATCTTAACTCTAACCTTGATTCCAGTATTCCTTCTGTCCACATCGTCCTGGAACTTTTCTCTGCTTTCCACACGGTCAACCACACCATCCTGATCAATTGACTCTGTGAGAACCTGGGCATCATGGATATATCCAACGCTATCTTCCAAAATACCTTCCTTCTAGAGCCTTAAGGGTTATATGCTTCTCCAGGCAGAGAGTGGGGGGTAGGTCCTTCTCCCATGCAGGTGCCTCCCTCTGAAAGGGCCTCCCTGACCCTTCCCAAACTTGAGCCGGACCACCTGAAGTTCCAGAAGCAGCTCAAAAAGTTCCTCTACTCCTCTGCTTTCTCTCTCTCTCTCGCCCTCCCCTGCTGAACTACCTGACCTACCTGTCTGCTGTACCAACTGGTTGCTTGGCTACCCTCTGTCTCACTAAGTCCAGGCTCTTTCTTGATCAGTCACCCTTGCACTGCCTCCAGGCCTATCACGCAGTTAGGGGCTGTAACTGTAGCCCGACAGTCCCTGTTCTCCTTGCACTACCCAGAGCAGCGCTGCCCTGGCGGCACATACTCAGAGCATTGCTGCCATGTTTTCCCCTCCCCTCTGCCTTGCACTTCCCCCCTCCCTTTCCCCTTGCACTTCTCGTTCTCGAACTTGCACGATCTGATTGACACAAGGCTTAGTAAGATCATTTGTCTTGTACTCCCTCAGTTTTCCTTCTCTTGTCTTGTTGTGCCTAAAAACACATGTGTACAGGTGCGTTATATATGACTTATCATATCATAACATATCATTTTATCACAGATGCCCAGAAAAATATACAGTGCCGCAGTAAGAAATGGCTAGACTGGCAGAACCCAAATGCCAATCTAGCCAGGTAATTACACTTAGCAGGACTGCTATATCAGAAATGCCCAGTTACAAAAAGTCATACCAAACTGAGGAATGACTAGACTGGCTGCACCAAAATGCCTCTCTAGCCACTAATACTACATATCATGCCTGCTTAGCATGGACATGGACAACCATTATGATTTATTGCACAACCCCAACCCTCCACACATCCCTTCTCCCTCCCATCCCCTACCCCAACCTCCAAAATCAGCTAATTGGCCCAGAATGACCTCAGGCCCTCTTCCTTGTCCCAGTGCTTACATATGAGGCTCCTTGCCTCACTGGTAAGTACTGGAGGAAGAGTGGGACTAGGAGTAATGAAGATTACAGGTAGCTAGGTCAGGCATTACCTTCATGTACCTCTACCTTATCCCAGTACTTGTGTATGAGGCATAGTGCCCCATACACAAGTACTGCCTCATACACAAGTACTGGGATGAGGAAGAATAGGGCTAGGAGTAAAGAAGATTACCAATAATTAATCAAGGCATTAAACACAAGTAGTGGTGCAACACCATTGAGCTGACTGGGCTGCAGCACTCACCCCCCCACTGAAATTGTGGGCTATGTTGACTTGACCTGGCTGACCTACAGAGCAGATGCCGGACAGAAAAGGACACAGATGTTAAACTGCACCTGGGTTTTGCCGTTAACAAGGGCCTGGCCCAGAAATTACTAATGCACAGCATTTCACTGTTTGTACCTGCATTCAAATGACACATTTTTTAAGTAACTGAAATTGTGATGTGGGTTTAGTACTTGCATGGCATGGGAGTGATTGGAAGGGTAGAGCAGAAACAGGAGACCAATCGTTCTCACAGCAGCCCATAAGTGGGTGCTTTCAGACATAAAGGAGAGAGTTAACTGCTTTTAACATTGAAGCTGCACTAGAATAGTCTCATTAAAATGCGTAAAGAAGTTAGATGCCCCCACACAAATAAATGTTCTCCTCCCCACCACACATGACGTTAGTACCTCTCCCAACATTTGAAAAGTTAGCCCCCCTAAAATGTAGGTTTTGTTGCGCCCCTGAACACAAGCACACACACACCATTCACCATATTTACACACGCACACCCAGCCATCCATATATTTAAGAGTGCACTCTTTCACCATACAGGCACACCCAGGCAGCCACCCATACATTTAAGTGTGCACCCTTTCACCATACAGGCACACCCAAGCAGCAACCCATACATTTAAGTGTGCATCCTTTCACCGTACACGCACACCCAGCCACCCATACATTTGTGTGCCCCCGTTCCACCATACCCTCACACAGTCACCTAAACATTTAAGTGTGGACACTTTCACCATACAGGCACATCCAAGCAGCCACCCATACATTTAATTGTGCATCCTTTCACCGTACACGCACACATGCATACCCAGCCACCCATACATTTGAGTGCACTCTTTCCCCATACACTTACACACGGACACGCCATGGGTTGAGGGGAGCCATAATACTTCACAAATACATTGGAACTCATTAGGACCCCGGCGGTGACGTTATGAATGGTGGCGGTAAGGCACCGCACCGTTCATACCATCCCGCTGCATTACGAGTTCTGTTCACGGGTTACCGACAGCCCTCCAGGTCTTACCTGGCGGGCGGTGCGGCACCCGCAATCATAACTCATAATTGCGCCGGCACCGTTATCACCTGTGCCAGCGCAACCATGCTCCCCACCCTACTGGGCAGAATGAGGATCGGGAGCCTGGCAATACCGCCACCCGGAAATGGGCAATTATCGGCCCATTCATCTCGTAATGGGCCGGTATTGCCCAATCACGAGAGGCGGTGCCAGTAGCAAGCATGGCGGTAGCCGTGCCTGCCATACAGGCACGGCTACTGCCATGCTCGTAATGAAGCCCATTCTTTCTTTTTGAAGTCACTCTGACTTCCTAAAGAAATTATTTCCGTTAAGGACTGAACCATAACAGAAATAATGTCTTTATGAAGGCAGAGTGACTTTTTTATTTTTGAAGTCATAGGGTTCCCCCACCCCATGACATGGAGGGCTCCAGCATAGGGACTTCATGTCATGATGTGGGGTTAGCCACCAGACTTTTTTTATTCACTCTGCCTTCATAAAGAAATTATTTCTGTTACATAAATAATTTCTTTGAAATGCAGAGTGAATTCAAAAAGAAATTTGCAAAAAACAATTTTTTTTTTTTAGTCGAAGTGGGGGCCCCTTCCAGAACTTGTGGTCGGGGGCCCCTGTTACGCCAGTGTCTTCAGGGCTGGGAGTGGCCCTATGTCCAATCAGTGGCCATGCCATGCAACATTCAAAGAATCGATAGCCATCCAGGATTGGATGGCCAACCAATGAGCTCTCATGACGTCACACAAACTAATAGGGTTTTAGATTCGAGTAATTTAGGACATCTGGAAGATCCCTACCCAGCATAGCCCACAGAAAGTAATGACCAGTAGGTCATTTCTAGCAACAAGCACAAAAGAGGAAGACAAACAAATCCTGTGGTTTGGGTTGCAGGGCTTAAAAATAATGAGGAGGCCATTTTGACTACTACACAGACAAAGGAGAATGTCTTGTAGTGATAATAATGGTGCAAAGTCGTATAACAATGTAGAAAAAGTAAAACACTGCCACCAGCCTGCATAAACATGATGCCTGGGTGAGTGGACTCACCAAGAGATAATAACATTTGGTAACAGTGAGAAGTAAGGTTAGAAATAACCTCACTTACTCTAAAGAAAAGTCATGCAAAGAAATCCAGCAAAAAGACTGAGGGGCTCACAACGCAGTAAATAGGAAAAACCTCCATAATAGCAAGTGTCCTGGCTTTGATAGTCTTAGAAATGGACCACCCGTCACCCCTCAGTTCAGGGATATCGCTCCACACCCGCAGCCCCGGGCTAGGACATCATCTTCACGCGGGCCGTACCACACACGTGGTTCAGGACTTTGGTGTCTTCCCACCCACCCAGACTGGCTCACGTCTTTGGGACCGCCCCGCACATGTAGCCACGGGCACAGGAGTTTTTATTCACCCTGGCCGTTCCACACACGCAGCCGTGGCTGACTTTCATTGCGGGCTGCAGATGTCAGAACCACCCTGGCTCAGCACGTTCAGAAGGCCCTGGGGGGCCGCTGGAGGCAGCGACCCCCCAGACAGAGTTGATCTTCCTTTTCTTTCTTTCAGTGCTCTTTCTCTTCCTTGCTTTCTCTGTCTATCTTCTTCTTCTTCAACTCCCTCCTTTCAACTGTCCTTTTCTAACGGTTCCAAGTCCAGTCCATGTCTCTGTCAGTTGGCAGGGGGAGGCCTGCCATTTTCCTTCAGCCTCAAGGTTCCATGTGCCATATGTCCCCCATGGCGGGGAACATGGTACAGTCAGGTAAGTCCATGTTAAAACACTTTCACATTTAACGAAAACATTTAATACAGCCTGTGTCCTGTTACTTTATTTCTACCTAAATATATATATATATATATATATAATCACATATAGCGGGCGTGTAGTCATGGTTAAGTTGCTAAGGTCATAGGAGGAGCACGTTTTCGGCGGCTTATAACTTCGCTCCCCATGGACGAATTCTCACCAAACTTTGCAATGGCCGGATTTGAATTCTTTCGCCAAGTTGGGCGATGTTTCATGCAGCGGGGCAAAATTATAGGGGGGGGTCCCACATTTTTTTCTCCATAGACTGAAATGGGAAAACCTTTGCGCACGGCTACAGCCTGAACAGCAGGACAGATTTTCACCAAATTAGCGGCAGGAGCAGGGGCTTGGGCCTGAAAGCATGCTTTTGTGTGTTTGGTGGACATCCGACCAGTGATTTATTTGCAAAATACTGAAATGCATGTCCCAAAAAATGTGTGATATCTGGGTCCGCTCCACTGACCCATTTTCCTGTTTGCTCCGCGGACCGAAGTCTCATTGGGCTGCGGTACGCCGTGCTGTTGGCCAACAGTGGACGCGGCCGGTGATTGGCTGGAGGGAAGCGTGCTGTGCATGAAAGTTTTTGGGAAACGCCGCCATGGTGTATCGGAGGACAGTGCGCCGGCGGAAGGGTCTGGAAAATATTCTGTACTGAATGCGTTGGTGGCAATAAGGGAGGGAACAGGGGGTTTGTGAGAAGTGGTTCATGTGACATATGTAGGCAAGTACTTTGTGTAGTGATTGGAGGCAGCTGTCATAATGGCCCCATAGCTTCAGCTGCAAGCTGCAACTTTTTTTCGTGGTGAGTGGTGGCAGGTCAGTTGCAGGAGGGGACTGAATTGCACATGACATAGGTTGGGTGGGAGCGCAGGTGGCTCTGCGCTGCGGATGGAATGCAGTAGTTGGGCACATGGTGGTATGCATGGGTGAATGAAGATGCAGTGGGTCTGTGGTAGGAATAGGCTATTGGGTGCATTGCCGAAGGCCGTAGGCCGTAGGGTGTAGGGCATGCACTGAAGAGCGTAGGGCTGCAACATACCCACTGCAGGAGCGCATGTTTGACTCTGCATTCGGTAGAGGGTGGTGCTTGCATAGTCTGGTGTGTGCAGATTGGTTGCAGTAGGGCCAGTGTTGCAAACAAAATGTGGGAAGGTTGCAAGTGGCACCATAGTTTGTGATTGGAAGTGGGTATGCCCATAGTATGTGATTGAAAGTGCACAGGGCGGCAGGAGAGAGTATTTTGTTTGTACAATATGGTAACTGTTGCAATTTGTTGCTGCATAGCTCCATGGCGGTGCTCGGTGGTTTGACACGCTGCAGTGAAAAGTCACGCAGTGTGGGCACTGGGTGCAGTATTTGCATACTGTCCGTGTGGTCAAGGGTATGGTTGAAGGGCAGCTTATATGTGCTTGGATAATGTGCTGTGTGCACAATGCTTGCAGTATGGGCAATGTCAAACATTTTGTGGTTAAGTCGGTAGTGACACAATACTTTGTGAGTGGAAGTGAGTACAACAATAGTATGTGAATGAAAGGGCATAGAGGTGCCGGAAACAGTGTAATGTTTATACAATATGGTAACTGTTGCATGTCACGCTGTGCATGTCCATTGTGGTGTGGAGGTTGGTTAGGAGTGCTGGTGCCAGTGGTGTGTATGTGTATGGTGGTAGTTGGTGACATGAATGGTTGCATTACAGTGCAGGGAATGTGTGCAAGGAGCACATCCAGTGGAGCAATGCAGGTTTGACAGTGCATGAGGCATAGGGTGGTGATCTTTGGGGAATGGGTGGGTGTGGAGCACATTGTCGACATGCTACAGCACCACAAGTGAGTTGCAAAGCGTGTATTGTGCATTCCATTGTTGTTCTGATAGTTTCAGCATGCTACAGTATTTGTTGTGCGGCCGGAGATGGTGCAGTGTGGACACAGGGTACAGTGTGGACGTAATGTGAATATGGCAGTGGGTATGGTTGAAGTGCAGCTAATATGTGGTTGGTTAGTCTACTGTGTGCAGATTTATTCAAGTAGGCCCAATGTTGTGCAGCTGTTGTGCATAGGTTGCCAGTGACACAATAGTTTGTGAATGTCAGTGTGTAGGGGTGGTGCAGGCTGTGGTATTTTTGAGGATTCTGCTAAGTGAGACACGTTTTTGTGAATGGGTGTTTTATGGTGTGGGGGAGTTGGGTGGAAGTGCCGCTACGTATGTTACGTTTGTGCATAATGTTAGGTGCCCACATGGCTGCTTGGTCGGATATATAGTGTTGTGGTGGGTGTGGAAAAGCTGCAATGGTATGTGCATGGCTAAAGGTGTGCTGGGTGCATCTTAGGATCTTTTATGGATGCTGCAACCATGCATTATTCAGCAGACGTTTCTGGTGGAGCGGATTTGCAATCAAACGGAACGTGTACTGAGAGTGTTTAACAGAAAATATGGAGCGGTGGACAGAAATAACAGTGTGCAATGCAGAGGTTTTGTACGTGATTGCTGTATGCGTGTTTGAAAATTTGACAGCACCCAATGGGGGAGTGCTGCAAAAGTGAGCGCGCAATGGGAAGAAGTACTGTGTGAGCTGTACTGGGCCGTGGCCCTCATTGTAGATGGGAAAGCGCACGTGAACATCCTGCCAATATGGGCAGGGTAGAAAGGCAAATGGAATTGTGGGAAATAGGCCAATAGGAGTTTAGGGCGTGGTTGACAGGAAGGCGGTACCATTTTGTCCCAATACTGTGTCGTGAGGGTAGTCGAGATGGAGAGACGCACAGTGCTTATCGTCAGTGATACCTTTGTGCGCCATCTGCACAGGTGTTGTGTGCAAAGAGGCGTTGCTGGTAATTTCGGGTTGGAAGGAGTGGACGCTTTGTGGGCCTGTACAGGTGACTGCAGTTTCAGTGGGATAGTTCGCCTGTGCAGATATGTGGCATCCGTCACGAACGTTGACTTTGTCGTGCTGCACTATGGAAGTCTACATTTGGGTTACATGTCGTGTGGACAATTAATCCGTCACCTGAAGAGGTTGCTCACCGCAGTGATGTGTATTTTTCCTTCTGCCAAGGTCCTTTTCTCATGCATAAGACCAAGAGGAGTATGGGTCCATGACAGTGTAATTTGTCCCCAGCCAGAGGTTGGAAGGTGTGCTATAAACAGAATTATGGTTGAGTTTATGCAGACTGCTGCCATGTTCTCAACCCACTATGAGATCATGAGGTCACAAAATATGAGTGGTTCCATACAAATGGCATTTATTTGAGCGCCATTGGCAATGCCGTTTTTCTTTTATACTGTGCAAGAAACATTGAGCAGAATGTGGTAAAAATGGGAGGAGAGGCAAACAGAAACATATATAAAGAGAAAATACTAAACAACTTGCTTGCAGGCACGCACCTCAATAAAAAAAAAATCGTACATGTACGCTGGAAGACTGCATCCCCTACAGAGTTTAATATTGTTAACCCCCCCCCATTCACTATCCCGAAAAGGTAGTGGATTACGCAGTACTTTCAGGATGACACATGCCACAACCTGGGTAGCTATGTGGATGTGTGCGGATGAAGAAATCGTGCATACTTTGATTGAACTTTGCAGTGGACGTGCTTTGGAATGGTATGGCATTTGTACTGTAAATGAGTAGCGGCACATTTCAAGTGTTGTACAAGAGTGACAGTGTTGGATGATTGCTGCTTCGATGCGATTGGTGGATGCGTGTGCACCCATTTACGCACAACCCAATGAAGTAGAGCTACAGAGAAGATAGTGCAAAGGGAAGAAGGACTGCTCCACCTTTACAGGGGTGTGGCCCTCGCGCTACTTAGGGAGGCGCACGTGCGAAAATCTGCCCTTTATACCACCTTGCACAATTGCCATGGCAGTGTGGGGATTTAGACAATCAGGTGGTGTGGGTGTGGTTACCTGGAAGGGGAGGTGAAACTGTTGTACATTATAATCTGTGTACTGAGAGTGGCTGACATGGCGAAACGCATTGTGTTCACTGTAGGTGATTCCTTTGTCATAGATCTGCACAACTATGTCCTGCAAAGACAAATTGACATTAATTTTGGTTTGGAAGGAGTGGACGCATTGTGCAATGCTGTGTATGAGTGCAATTTCGGCCACATGCATGCACTTTGCAAAGACCTCTCCAGTTTTCCAGTAGTAGATGTTATTGTCATACATTACGTTGGCATGCATATGGGTTACCTGGCTTGCTTAGATTTGTTAAGTAGACTGAGGAGATTGCTGGATGTCGTGAGGATGGTTTACCCCACCGCCAAGGTGCTTTTCTCATCCAAAATTCCAGGAAGAGTATGGCCCCCTGCTCATGCATGTTGTTCCAAGCCAAACGCAGGAAGGTGTCTCATCAACAAAAGCATTTCTCCCTTTTTGTCCGCTCGTGGAATGCTCTTCTGCAACAATGACTTTATTAGTTGTGAAAATGTAGAGTTTTTCCAAGAAAATTGCATTTTGCTGTCACCCATTGGCGATGCAGTTTTGTTTGCGTGTCTAGAGGATGCGGTGAAGAGTTTACTGTACTAATGTAAGCTAATAAAAACCAAAAAAGTGTTTCTGTAGAAGCATCTAAACAAAAAAAAAAACAGACTCTTTTAAGAGTAACCCCTTACCACGAAGTCCCCCTACACAGGTTGCAAGTTATTCCCCCACATCCACATGCAGCACAAAAGCCACAAACGGGGATTTTGCGGTTGGCGGCCACGAAAAATTGAACTGTGGGGATTGTCTAATCAGATCCTTAGGGTGTTCAGCAATAGGAAGAGGGGCTCCTGCTTCCCTCGGGTCTGGCCCTCGACGTACTTGGGGACTGGCACGTGCCGCATTCACTGCTTCTCACCATGCTGGCCTATGGAAATGGGACTGTAGCGATTGTCCTTTCAGGTGGTGCTCGGTGTGAGTCACAGGAAAGCACACCAATAAGAAGAAGGACTCCACCTGCTTTACTGGAGCGCAGCCCTCACAGTACTTGGAGAAAGGCACGTGTGAAATTCTGCCCTTCTCAGCACGCTGGCCAATGGAAATAGGACTATGGCCTTTGGCCAATCAGGTGCTCAGGGTGTATGTCCCAGGAAACAGCACCAATGGGGAGACGGAGTCCTCCTGCTTTCCCGGGGAGTGGCCCACACGGTTATTGGGGAAAGGCACGTGGCACATTTTGCGCTTCTTACCATGGTGGCCAATGGGAATGGGACTATAGCCTTTGGCCAATCAGGTGCTCTTGGTGTCCGTCACAGGAAAGGGCAGCATTCATATTTCCATTTACTTTTTGTATTGCGCCTGGCAAACATGGCAAGACACACAGTTTTCGTCGTGGGTGATGGCTTTGTGGAAGATCTGTGCATGTATGCCCTCCAAGAAGACATGTCTGGCCATTTCGGTTTGGAGGGAGTGAATGCTTTGTGGTGTAGTGTTGAATCGTGCTGTTTTGGCATACTGCTTCTAGAATGTCGACACGTGGCCTCTTCAGCAACTGTACATTTTGTGATCGTGCACTTTGGAACCTGTTTTTTGGGTTACATGCCTTGTTCCCGTGTGTTTAGTCAACTGAAGATTATGATGAAAGCAGTGCAGCACATTTTTCCTACTGCCAAGGTGCTTTTCTCATGTATACACCCGAGAATAGTGTGGAAGTATTCCAATGATTCCTGTTTTCCTGTGAGAATGAGAACATTGGTTCGCGATACATACACCTTTTCAAGGCAAATGGCATTCCTTTGTCGAACAGTTGACAATCTACAAACTGCACTGAAGACCATATTGTAAGAATGTGAGCTGATATTGAAAACACACATTTACGTATGAAAATCGCAAAATAAGTGTTTCTATGGAATTATCTAAAAATTATTTTAAAAAAATTAAAAAAGAAGCCCCCCCACAACTAAGGACGTTTGCTCCCCTGGTTGAAAGTTATTCCCCCACACCTGCGCGTGCACAGCACGAAAAGTCCACGAACATCACGATAGTTGCAGGGTGGCATGTGTTACATATGCCTCTTTTGAACATGACGGCCATAGAAATGGGTCTGCACAAGCTACGGGATTGGGCAATAAAGTTTGTGGGTGTGGTGTGTACCGACAGACTGTGCTACACAGTGTATTTGTCGACAGAAATGCAGAGGGTGCGGTTATGGCTTTGTGTTTCACACGGCACAGCATGCGGTTTTAGGAGATTCTGAAATATATTGACTGAAAGTGAATGGAAAACACTGTGCGGTGGCTACTCATTTTGCAATCTATAATGTGCATGTGTAGTGCTGTGGAGTACATACAATGAAGTGCCTGATTTTGGTTTCTCTTTGTGACTCTTTGGTGACACGCAATCATGCCGACATTATTGTTGTTCATTGGAGAGAGAAAATTGCACAACATGTTACACGAGTTTCAGAGCCGCTTGCGATGAAGGAGGCACTTCCGAGTTCATGTGTTTGTTTCCTATGTCTTGCATAAGTTTCTATCGCATTATGCAGCCACCGATGTGGCAGCGTCATTTATTTTCTGGTCCGTGAATGCAGACAGGGCAGTACATTGCAAAGACGTGTATTTGTGCCTTTTTTCGACATGTGCCTTTGTCATACTTCGCCCATGGGAATATGACATTTGACAGCACCATTACTTTCCCCCACCTATAACGTTCATCTTAGTATGCCTGCCATCTCCATTTCTGAACACCCCATCTAAATTGGCTTGGTGCCCTTCTTGAAAGTAGTGATTTTTTTTGTAATTCGTGTTGAACACTGACTCTCTTGAAAACGCTCTGCAACACATAAAGAAACCTCTTTGTACAGCGACCCCCTTTCTAACCAATTGAACTACAGTGTTTACCACACTGCCATGCCTCCATCCCTGCATGCGTGCATTGCCAATTCAGTTGTTGATATGTGAAAGGTGCTTTCTTTATTTACCTTTTTTCCTTTCCCAGTTCATTTTCATTTATTATGGTGTTCTCTCACACGTCACAGATGGAACGGCAGGAAAGGTCAGGTACAGAAGAGGCAGCACCTGTATGTATACTATAGGGGACGTGCTGGGAGATGGAATTATTGGGTGGCCCTCACCTACATAGGCAGCAGTCATTGTAATGCTCCCATAAGGACCATTCCCACGCACTTCTAAGTACCTTCCCTCTGCACAGTAGCACGTTGCAGCATATGCACAATACAATGCCCTTTGCCGGGTAAGGGTATGGTTTGCAAAGGTTGTTTTACTGCTCTGCTGCCATACAGGAGTGCCCCTCTTGTTGTCCGGAGCAGATGTGGCAAATGCTGTACATGAAAGTACCCTACGCAATTGTTGGATGGGCGGTAGCATGCCCACTGGTCCCTTGTGCTTTCATTACAGTTGTCATGGTTTGTGGTACATCATTAGTGTTAAGGGTAGCAATCATGGATATACATACATTGTGGAATACAAGAATGTTTGCAACAACGCGAAACAGAGCTTCATTATGTGCAGCAGGAAGCCAATTCTTGTGTGCGACCCATGCAGCTACATCGCTTTTCTTACCACCAATAAGATTGTTTGCGCTTCTGCATATTCTGCTATTTCCTTACTTGCCTTTACATGCACTAGTATGTGCGTGAGGAAGGTTCAGCAGCTTTGCCATTTTGCTGGCTTACTATAAACTGTCCCATCTGCAGTTACATGTTTTCTTCAACTGTACGACCGGCAGGCGTTCTCTTGATACTTTCCGGCACACTGCTGAGTGCAGACAAAATGTATCTGTTTCACTGGTCATGGAAAGGCAAGCAGCAGATAAATCAAAGTAATTCAACATTTAACACGCCCACGTCACACTGCAGGTTGCTGTTCCTTGTTTAGCAGTGGTCATTATACAGTTAGGAGTGCTTTGGCCGCACATTGGTAAGTTTGCAGAGCCTCCCACAAAGTTGGCAGCAGTTCTTTAAAAGCGGTAGCCTACTGCATGAATCTGCAGGGCTGACGACAGGGGCGGTGTTACCAGCATACAGTGGATGACCTATGCATGGGTCTAGGTGTGGAACGGAAACACGTGAGCTTCCACAACTACTTACAAGTGCATTTGAAGATGCAGACATGCGGTCACTAATGGAGTCATACGGATACTTGCAGTGTGATTGCACAAACGCCAACCAGATGCAGTCTCCCTAGGAAACGTCCATATTGCTCATCTGCAATCATCTCGGCCAGTAGTGTGTGGCACAGATATATAATGCACTGTTAATACAAGAAGAGAGCCTACTGACACACTAAACAACATTTACTATGTACATCTGTTATTGCTACGATACACAAACAGTATTCAGAAAAGTAAGGGGTAGCAAATGGATACATGCACCAGACAATTTGCCCATTCCACACATTTATCATGAGGGCAGCCAAGGAATCTGTAACAAACCGTTGTTAACGGGACGTTATGGTTATGTTGCTGTACCAAATACCTATCCTCTTTACAGAAAACACTATGCTAAAGGAACGTTCTGCTTACAGTGCCCTACTAAAAAACCTATGAAATTCACTAACAAAAGCATTGTTAAAGGGACGTTATGGTTAAGTTGCACTAGCAAAAACCTATGAAATTCAATGGAAAAACGTTGTTACGGGGACGTTAATGTTACAGGCAAAACTGGAAAAAACCTAAAATTTGCAAGTTATGGTAAGCTAAGCAACCATAACTCGCGCCACCAGTGGTGTATACTGCAAGGACTAACAACCATGCCATCAAAGATGCCATGACAAATCTCATTCATGACATCACTGATGACATCACATGTGCATTTAGTTTTCACGGGAAGCCTCCACAGGGGTTGTTATTGTAATGGTGGCAAAAACCGATGAAACATCATTGGAAAAACTTCTATACGCACCATTGTATTACACACTTCTTTGCAGTACATGAGCCATCTCATGTGGAAACAAAGCCATTCTCTACACCATGCCCCATTGAAGTGTAATATTGAAAATGTTCCCATGTCACATAGTGACATCACGAATGCTTTTGTTTTACAGTTTTGGGTACTGTGAAACATGTAAGAAGTAGCTACCATTCTCTTAATAACTACATAATTGCACTACTGTACAGAAAACATAAAGACACCACAATGCATATCAATGTGAGCATATAAAGGGGAAATGACAGTAAGCAAAAAAGGAGCACTATTACCAGAAACTGTCCATAACATAACTGCTTATCTTCATGCACAGAAATGCTTGCTGTGTTTTACGCTTTCTTCTTCCCCAATATGTATATGTGTGACACCATCTGAGTGTACCCTAAGGAAAGTAGTGTAACAACATATGAGAAGGGTGCCGTTCACAAAGACCGAACCTCTTCAACTCATACTAACTGACTGTTAGTGAACAAAAGCAAAAGCCACACATGTGATGTCATCAGTGATGGCATGAATGAGATTTGTGATGGCATCTTCGATGTCATGGGTGTTAGTCCTTGCAGTGCACACTGGTGGTGCAAGTTATGGTTGCTTATCTTACCATAACTTGCGAATTTCGCGCGGTTTTCGGTTTTACCTGTAACCATAACGTCCCTGTAATAACGTTTTTCCATTGAATTTCATAGGTTTCTGCTAGTGCAATTTAACCATAACGTTCCTTTAACAATGTTTTTGTTAGTGTATATATATAAAC
The DNA here is from genome assembly GCF_040938575.1 of Ambystoma mexicanum. Classification (NCBI taxonomy): domain Eukaryota; kingdom Metazoa; phylum Chordata; class Amphibia; order Caudata; family Ambystomatidae; genus Ambystoma; species Ambystoma mexicanum. The sequence goes on from NC_090937.1 coordinate 438,761,037, forward strand.
TCCCACCCCTGTAAAAGAATCACAGATAAAGTCGGCTTTTGTCAAATTACTCCCTGGGTAGATAAGCAGGGCTGTTTGGACAATAGATATGTCTTTTGAAGAACAAGGAGGAAGAGAAAAAGGGCTTAAAAGTCACTTTGGGCCAAAGGTGTGGACCAGGGGACAGGGCCTCTTCACAGTTCATTTATTCTTGGGGATCAACAACATTGAAACAGGCTTTTCACCATTGAACGTGTAGTCTGGATGCTTTTGGAACCGGGCCGGGTGAGTTGTGGAGCGGTGGTGACAGGTCCCAACAATGCAGTGCTGTCCGGCAGCGGCAAAAGTTTGCATGCCGAAGATATTTGGAATGTCAGGTGTTGTTGACTTGGTGGTGTTGGAAGACTCTGCGACCTTAGGGATGGAGAAGCAGAGACTTGCCCTCAACTGCAAGTGGGCTCGGCTGGCACAACCCATTGCCAGGGCACTGCAGCAATTTTGACAGGGAGCTCAAGAGAACTAGTGACCAGCTGGTGGTGTTGAGTTAGGATGCTAGAAGACTTGGCTGGTCTCACATTCATAGGTGGTGGAGGTTCTTCATCAGCATCAAGTGAACTCAGAGATGCTGAGGCCTTCAAACGCTGTGGTCAATAACGGTCCCTTTGCAGGCAACTTGGACGGCATCAAAGGAGTCCAAACTGAAATTGTAGTGGTTCAGAGAGACAAGAAACTCCAGGGGTCACTTCTGTGATTCTGTGCTTGCTGGGAGACCCACATCAGGGTTTCCAGGAACAAGGTGAGTTATTTTATTCTGCCTTCCCATTCCTGGGAGCTTGGCTGGCAGCTACAGGTCATCCTTCACCTCTAGCGAACAGGAGCTTAGTTTTAAGTGCAGCCAGTACGCAGGATTTGGAGAAGCAGAGGTTCACCCCCACTGTTCCCCCAGGATGGTTAAGGGACAAAGATCTCCTCTGCCTTGGTTGACTTTGCTCTTCATCTCTATGTCAGAGAAGGCTTTGCTGCCAACATAGGCCCGGTAAATCCTTCTTGTCCTTGTCAGAGTCCAAAGATGAATCAATAAAGACAAAATGTCACATGAGATTGGTCCAAAGCAAACCAACTGTAAGGGGTCAGATCCGGACTGTTTTAACAGGTTCCCTTTGTCTTATGACATCACACCCAGAGAGCTTTGACTGCAGGAAATAGGAAGGTGAACAGGAAGCAGGTGAGAGCCTGAACAGAAATGAAGATGGTGGAAACCATTATTCAGTCTTCCTTTCCCCCCTGGCAACTCTAACCTCTGCACATTCTGATGCAGAATGACTTCAAAGGTACTTAGCACCCTGATGTGAGAGTGGCTTTTGTTATGTCAGTGACAAAACAAAAGAGGTGATGGCTGGAAATTTTAGAATTAATCCTAATCTCTGCCATCACTCTGGGCAACTCTCTAAACCTCCCTACTGATGAGGTCCAACCAGACCGAAACACGTGTCTGGGGATGTTGTTGGTACTCTTGTCCAGAGGAGAATAGCCTAGCATTTCGGTCCTGGACTGCCCCAGGGCAGGACAAAGACTGATATGTTTGGGATATTTCTTCTCTGTGAAAGATAGTGAAAGATAGTGAGCTAAAGACTCTGGGTAAGTCTCTGGTAACCAGGACTAATGTCTGGCAGAGAGACTCCCCGGACCCCCCTTGTCAATTTGCATATTTAAGTAACTTTGGGTCTCACCCTAAGTTACTTGGGGAATCCAGACGTGGACCCCTTGCTCACTATTCTTAGAGAGGCACAGCTCCTCCCTACTGATGAGGCCCAACCAGACCGAAACACGTGTCTAAAGACTCTGGGTAAGTCTCTCGTAACCAGGACTAATGTCTGGCAGAGAGACTCCCAGGACCCCCCTTGTCAATTTGCATTAGCCAGCCAAGCCATAACAGAAAGGGGCAGACTATATGTAAATCAGGCATTGTCCCACCCCGAAACGGGCAGTCCAGCCTGAACTGCTTGGTCAGACCCCTTCTGCACTAGACCACAAGCAACCCCAGAAATGTTTTGACCTCATTGGGCATCATCAGTGAGGTGTAGCTTTCATCTCTAGGCTCAACAGGCTCGGGACCCATGGTAGTAAGGTATTATCCAAAAATGTTGAATCAGTTTACTTAACTATCATTTACTGTGTATTTTACAGGTTCCAAAAACTTGAATTTAAAAACTTTGTTAGCGAATCTGTAAAATACATTTCACGACTCATCCGCTTGCTTCACGGCTTACCTGCTCCCTATTATGGCTGTAATTGAGTGAATTACGTTGAATTTAAAAACTGTGTTTTTAAAGCTGTGAAATACATTTCACGGCTCATCTGCTCGATTCACGGTTTACCTGCTCCCTGCGTGCATTTAGCCACGAACACTCCATCCCTCGCTCCCTAGCTCACCTAACTAAAAAGTTGGTCATGTTGTCACACTCGCTCCTGCTCTTAAGCAAGCATAATCACAAAGACTAACAAGTGAGGTAAAAAAAAAACAGGATTGAATATTTATTTAAATGTTGTATTAGAATAGCATCACTAACAACATAACAATGTTTTAACTAGAAAATGAACTTTTTAAAAATAGTTCGGTGTATTTTCAATGTTGTCAGCACAGTTTTTATTTTATGACAAAAACTTGATAACGTATAATAAACAGTAATATTGTAGTGTCCAGTAGTTTTTTATGCTTTTTCTTTCCCGGTGCACTTATTGAACCATAAAGGTAACATTAAATGCAAGACTAGCAATGTAATCTGTTAAATCCATGAATTTAACGGAATAAAGGTTCTTCGGCCGTTTATTCCCACTCCCTGAATTTCTGTGTGATTTCCTTGCATTTTTCATTTTTTGGGGTGATTTTATTGATTTATTATGCACATTTGTACCGCTGATTTGTTGTATTATTTTGGTTTCCTGCATTCCTTGTTCTGTTTTTAATATTTTGATTTTGGATTGTTGTCTACCATATCTTGTTTGGCACCCGATCCATGTGTCTTCAAAATAGTCTAAAAAATGAACTAATTCTTTTTCATGATTTTTGAAATATGTTTCCGAAATTATTGTCATGTAATCGTTCATAACTTCAGTTTTGGGCACGTAAACTAGAGCACATAATTTAGTAATATTAAACTGGAATTCACTGTCATATTTTATGATTTATGATATTTTATTTGATGGCCAAATTGTTCTATATTCCTCCAAAGGCAGTGGCTAAAGTGAAAAAAACAGCCTTGAATTTCAAATTGAGGGAATAAAAGCTTTAACGCTGATAGCAGACTTTTCGAAATCCATTTCACAACTGATTACATTGGTTGGTGGGCTTTGTAGATTTTCTCAGATCTTGGAAAAAACCTCTTGATATGCTTTCTGTAACCTGTTACACATTAGGATGTATACCAAAGGAAAGAATTAATTGTCCACCTTACCATGTACACCGTAAAGCTGTTTTAAATTTGTACAGGCAACATTTGAATGTACCGTTCATCATCCAATTTGAACTGATTGCTAATCGTTGCAAGTTTGTTTTCAGTGGCAAATAGTATGAATCGATTTTCGTTTTCACTGTTGTCATATAGTAAAACAATTTCACCTTCCATTGTAATTTTACACTTAGCTGGTATTTTTACTTCCTCAATGTTTTTAGGTATCTTTGGTTGTTTTTCTTCAGGAGTATTTAGTTTGAGCTATTAGGTGGCTACCTTTCAGCCGAAACTATTGTCATTAATAGAAGAGCTTTAAATTTGGCCTTTGATTGAGGGTCTGTAATGCTTTTCTAACGGAGATGACATTTCAGGAGGGATACACAGGTGTTCGCCATCCCATTCCCTGCCCCTAGCATTGCTAATCCCCATGGCTAATCGCACCCATTCCTGCCATCTCGAAACTCTTTGAGTTTCTGAGCTCTTCCATGGAGGCAGCCTTGGATAACTGCCTCTAAGGACGCTCTCTGGAAATAAGGCGAACTAGCGGCATCTTTTAATAGGAAAGATAGCATGTATCTTTACATTCGCTAAAGTAATCTGCATGAGCTTGTTTTTTTTTTTGTTGCAGTGACAAACATAATGCATCTTTAAAAGAGTTAAAGTAATTTGCATTTTGGGAGTTTTCGATTGCATGTTCTGCATTTTTTTCCAAATACCGACAACGAGGGCTAGCACCGAATTGCTGCGATAGAGGGAGATTTACAACTAACAGAGACATCTCACTACGGAGCCTGAAAACGTCAGCCGACAGACCAGATGTATTATCCAATGCAGCATCAACCGCCTGGTGCTTAGGTCCCCTGGTGATGTAACGCGCAGCTCTGACGGCTGGGCCTACTCCAGGACAAGCTACACCTTGCAGCTTCTGTGATATGTTCCCTCCCTCGCACCCACTTTCTCACTCCAGGGCTACTGTGGACACTCGGCATCATTACTAAATGAGGGTAATACTTCTGGAAGAGCCGTATCAAAGTGCAGGTAAGGTTAACACTGAGCAGAGTGTGTATGGTGAGACATGTATGTGGCTCGAGCAGCAAGTCCTGCTGGGATGTGGGAGATCGGCATGTGGGGCAAGCAGAGTGGACACGAAGCAAAGGAAAATCGGGTGGCATGGTGATGTAAATGCAGGTGGTAGATAATGCCTGATGGTGCTGAAAACATGGGTTCAAGAATCCCTGTGCTCAGGACTGAAAATGACCTGCAATTAAACCGAACATTCCTATATTCGAACATTACGTCTCATAGGTTCTGTGATGCCGCACCTCAAGACAACCACTTTCAGTGGTTCTTACTAACACGTTCATGTTTGCAGGGTACAACCAGTGTTTGGGTGAGCTGTGGTGATGGAGTACCTAGGGAGAGCCGGCCCTAGGGGGGGGGGCGAGCCGGGCGAACACCCGGGGCGCCACGCCCCCCAGGGCGCCTTTTGCCCCCGCCACTCCAGCTCGGGGGAGTCTTTCAAGGGCTCCCCGAGCTGGCGTTGTGGGAAAAGGCGCATCAGGCGGCCTTTCACTGTAAAATGTGGCCACGGCGGCGGGTGCATTTAAATGCGCCCCACCGCCGTGGGCACTTTTCACAAGAAAAGGCGCCATTAGCCCCCCACCACGCCAGCTCCGGGGAGTCTTTCAAGGGCTCCCCCGAGTTGGCGTGGTGGCAGAAGGCGTGACAGGCGCCTCATTGTCATTGAATGACCCGCGGGCAACGGGGTGCTAACGCGCTCTATTTAACCTCCTCACCTGAGAGAGGAGGTAAAAAAAAAAAAGAAAGAAATAAAATTAAAAAAGTGGCCCCTCCTGGCCCCGCCCCCTTCCGCCCCGCCCCCTGTTAACCAGGGGGGCGTGGTGGGTGCCAATTCGCCCAGAGCGCTGCTGCCGTTAAGGCCGGCCCTGTACCTAGGAGTTGCTTATCTGGATTTTGCAGCATTTGTAAGCGTGAATATGTGGCAGTGGGCTTGAAGCAGACTGTCCTGGCTCAGTTTTAGCTGGCTTTCATTGACGCAATGGGATGAGTTTTACTGGTGCTCTTCTTGCAGAGCGTGACAGGGAGATTGTTTCTTGGAATCCATGGTATATTTCTTTCTGTCTTTGAAGGGCTATAGGAGTTGTTGCACAGATTTTAGCTGTAAGTAGGTGCTTTAAACCACCGAGATATTGTATGGGAGTGGGGTACCACAACATTTTCTGGGCAGTGAAGAGGGGGGGCTAAAGAGTGTACGGGTATTTGATTACGAGAGGGAAGGTAGCACAGGCAAAGCTCTTAAAATAAAGAGAAAAAGTTGGAGAGTCAGAGGATTAAAAGCCACCTGAGGAGCCACCCACAAAGGAGGTGTTCCAGAAAGTGTCTTGGAAATGCAGCACTTACGTCAGAAAGGGCATGGTCATTCTGGATCAGAGCGGTAGAATGCCACTCTGCCCTGTGCACTGCACAACACTAGTACCCCCTTTGCTATTTGAGAGCGTCCCTTCTGTTTCTGCGTGGAAGATACAGGCACATTCCGTGTGCCACTTGCGACTCGGTTGGTACTTTCACCATCCCCTGCTGGCACAGGTAATCAAGGGTGTTTTTCCGATCGGGTCTCTGACAGAGGCCGCACAGAATGTCCACACAGAATTTCATTTTCCCTGACGCTTTTCTTTTTACTTTTGAAGTTCCGATTCCTGCCCCTTGGGTCTGACAAAAACACCTGATTCATGGAATTATTTTCGTGTAAAACGCACATTTGCACGCCTTTCTGCCCTAAAATCCCTGTTTGAGGTATGGGGATTTTCGGGAAGAATGGCGCGCAAATGTGCATTTTACGCGCAAATAATTCCATGAATCAGGGTAAATTACCTGCCCAAACAGCCCAAACACACAGCCTTTTTTCTTTGATATGTGCTATGAATCCAAGGAGGTTCTTGCACGCAGACTCTGGTGGTCGCCAATGATGGTCGCAACTTTGGCTTCTGTACTAAGCACCAGAGCGATGAGGTTCAAGTGGCCTCTTGGCATTTTTAACATGGATGGAATCTCATCATTTTTAAGTTTGCCTCTTTTCCTAGGCCTCTGGTTTAGTGATGCTTGCCACAAATGATCTAACCCTACACAGCATGCCATGGATTGGCATGAGCAAGTGTAGGGACATATATATATTTATTTAAAGTGGTGTCATGTGCAAAAAGGACTGCCAACCAAGATAATGGACGCAATGCCATGCTTCTGAACGCTTGCTTCGTCAGCAAACGTCTTATCAAATCCTATCAGTTTAACCACAATGTGTATTTCATTAGACAGAAAGTAGCAGAGTAACACTCTTGCAATCTACTTGTCTTGTCCGGGATGTTTCATCACTGTGAAGTAGTTGAGTTTCTTAGAAAAACACACTGCCAAACTATCATTTTTTACAAAACGTACGAAGAGCTGAATGCAATACTGTGAGCTTCATACATCCTATTACTTTTCTTCCCAGATGAAATCAGAAAGTAATAAATTAGAGTACAGATAGGGTGTAATGGCATATGCTGTTATGTTATGTTGATTTATACCGCGCACCAAAACCACCCAGGAGCAGTGTCCAGGCGTTCCATCAGGGGGACACAAAGCTTGTAGATGCTGTTTCGTTATTTGCCCACCCTTCGACTGCCCATGGCCATGCTAATCCCTATGGCCATTCCCGCCCAGTTCTTACCCCCCCTGTGTTGTGCACCTCCTCCTGTGAACTCTGTTAGCTCGCTTTAATAAAGCCTTACCATCAAACTTTGCACTTGGAGTGCCTGCCAGTGTTTTTTCAGAGCAGTCTTCTGTGAGATAATGACTTCATTGGAGTTGTAAAGGTGGTACTGGTGTAAAAAAAAAATTCTTAACTAGCTCTGCCTTCATCCACTCGATTTATAAGCATTATGTATGTCCTTAGCTGAAGTCCTGTTAAATACATGCACTGGCAAAGCCAACAGTTCTGGCTTGTGTATAAGTATTAGACATTTGCTAGGCACTGCTATTAGATGCCCAGGTACTTTCAGCATTTTGTCTCTACTTCCATGAATCGCCAGTTCATACCACTACAGCAGTGCCTAGCAAGTTCCTTTCCCATGCCTACACATAAGCCCAAACCGTTGGCATTGCCAATACTTGTTTATAAAGTAGTCTTCTTTTTAGCAATTTAGCACCTGGCATCTGTCCTGCTAGGTGTGATGGTAGTTCACCTAGCACCTCTCTCACTACTTGGCCTGATGAACATTGGTCATTTGTTGCTCTTCTTTTCATCTCATTTATCTTTGCTCTTATTTCGATTCCACTTATATTTGGCTCATGGTTATGATCTCTCACAAATAAACTACATTTTCAGTACATGCTCTTCCTCTGCGGTTGTTCACAGAGTAAAGTGTACATTTCCACCATATATATGTATTCTTCATGGCTTAGCTGTTTTTTCCCTTTATTGGATAACATATAGTTTGTCTTTTCCATTCTTTTTAAGTACCCTATTTTAATAAAAGATATGGCAACATATTATTATATTTGTTTGTAAATTTAAAAAAATGCATTCTAGCTATATGTTTTCTTATTTCGTTAATAAAAGGGGACCTATTAAAACATACAATTATTCTTAAATTGTGCACATTTTTTTTAATATCTTGCATGTCAAAGTTCGTACTCCGCTTTCTTTGGCGTAAATAAGCTCAACCATTAATTAAGATTCCATTCTCTCGCTAGAACACAAACGGTACTTCCTGTTGTACATGTTCTCGAGATGGATCATTATCACAGAAGCCGTGACCCGAAGTAAGCTCTATTAAATATATTAAACTATGTTTCCTGAGTTTTATATATTGATTACTATAGTTTGAAAGGCCCCCTCTTACAATATATTAACTCCCTGATTCATGGATTATTTGCGCCAAAAAAAGGGATTTGTGCGCCATTCTGCCCACAAATCCCTGTTTAACCAATGGGGATTTGCGGGCAGAATGGCGCACAAATCCCGTTTTTTTTGCCGCAAATAATCCATGAATTAGAGAGTAAATATGTTATGTTCGATCACGATGCGCCTCAATTTTCACACTCAGTGTTTGTGTATTTGACATTTTTGTGCACGCAGTGATCATATAAATCTGGTAGGAACAAGCCTGATTGGCATATGGTCTTTCCCAGTTCTGTAATAGCTTGGCATGAGAAGAACAATGGTGTGGAGGGTTGCCCAGCGTGATGCCAGCGATTGAGATTTATTCTAATCCTTTCGGCCCTCGCCTCTTTTGTTCTCGCTTTAGTCACCCTGAGTAGGATGGGTGTGCCCACTCATGGAACTCATACCGCCTGGGCATAGAGACCAAAGATATACCTCATTGATGACTCCCCACATTTTTGAAAAAACCCTGTCAAAATCACACATATTTCAGAACGATTTTCCAATTCCAATTTAGATGAGTCAATTTTTGTTAATACATTTTAATTCAAAGATACATAGTACAAAACAAATATGAACTGTACACAGATACTGGATTGGCTTCGTTATGGGGCAAAAGTTCCCACACTGAGTGAAGCGAGAGCCATACTCACCCCCCAAGTCAAAACAATACATTTTACAGCACATTTTTCAGCAGGAATAGGAAACAAGACATATAGTTTAAAGTAAGGTATAAACAAAACATTGCTCAAGAGTCTCCTAACTTGCCGAGTTGCCATTGCGTCATTCTGCTTTAGGACACCCCGCTATTACCACACCCTGCAAACAGTTTGGCCTGCTCACCCCCTCCAACCAAGGTTGTGTTATGGGGGTTACATTAATAAGGTTCCCTTCTCATTTTCTAATAAGCAGCACTTGGTAAACATAGTTATTATCTGCTTGGAGATATTTCTTTTGTCGAAATAATCCTTATCTGTAGATTCTGAAATAAAAGCATATTGTTAATTTGGACAATATGACCGAATATACACAAAATAAAAATACAAACAATCGTGAAACTTCTGCAAAAACAGCAGTTAGCTGCAGTTAGCAAAACACAATCACCATATTTTTGCAATATGTTCCAGTCAGATAGTGTTTCCAAACCAAAGATTAAAAAATACCTTTTGCAAACAGTATGTCTACCAATTACATCTGGGAAGAGATGTGTTAAAGTTCCTGACTTCCATACTTCTCTCAAATTCTGTCTTCACCACTTAATCAAAGTGAGTGCTCCCGGGCAAACCCCTTATATCAGACTATGCCTTATCTGCTAAAATTAGAAGGCTCTACAGGGTGTTCAGCTCACTCCTGATATTGCCACATAGGTAAATATTAATAGTGACAATTCATACGATGGACTTCACAGTGTATTTATCTACTTCCTTAATCATGGCAACATATTTGTATGTAACTTCCCATGAGACCTTTACATACTAAAGACTCATCATGTGATATCACTGATGTCACTATTTAAGCAAATTAGGGGGGGGCACACATCTTTTGCCGCCCAGGGCCCTGCAAATTCTAGGGTTGGCCTGTGTAAAGTGTTCCATTGTAAGCACCTGCTGCATTCGTATGCATACATTTTTTCGGCAAAGGAAATCGTGATAGGGTGTTGTTAGTACTTTCATGTAAGGGCCAGGGAGTGATAAGCATGGGGGATAGGAGACAACAGCTCATTCTTATACAGCGAGTTAACAGCTTGTAACATTTAAGCTGCACTGTATTTTATTTTTAGAATATGTAAAGAAGTTAGGTGCACCCACAAGTAAGTTTGCCGCCCCTCCTCCCGCAGTCCCTAAAGTTAGCTCCTCCAATTTGTGCCCCTGTGCTATTGAGAAAAAGATATAGTGTACTCTGGGGACACCTATCTAGCTGCGTTGTAAAGGTGGCTGCTCAGTATAAGGGTCAATGGAGGGGAGCGATGTTCAAGTGGGGGGAGAGTTAAGTGTGATAAGGCAGAGGGGGGTGTTGGGAGAAGAAGAAAAACAGGGCTCTGGGGGAAAATAAAAGAAGTGGATTAGTACGGGGGAGAAGGAAAATTAGGAGGGGAAAGGAAGGTGTTGTGTCTCACCACGTGGGCCGATCAGCTAGAAGCAGGCTGCCTGCCTGATGGCTTGCACCGCACGCGATTGCACGTGAAACAGAAGCCACAGTTGCAAAGACAAACAGCAGCAGCTTCCGGCAGCCTGCCCCTAAGCACTCCCCTCTAGGCCTAACCACCAATGGGAGGCCTGGTGGGAAGGGCTTATCTTCAAATTTCAAATGTAAGCATAATTGCAGTGCGGGCAGGGCCGTTGGCCACACCAGTAGGCCGCAGTGACACTGACTCACGCCGGCTTGCTGATGGCCAACTGGATCAACTGTCAAGGTGACACTCCGGGGCCGGAGAGACAGTATGGATCACTAAACAAAGGCCCATACATACTGAATCCTCTCTCTGGCCCGGAAGGGGCTCAGCTACAAATTCTTTCTCCCGGCGGGTGCCGGGCCACCGGAGCACCTGTGTACTCGGTGTCCCTGAATGCCGGGACTCAGGGCCGGTGGTGGAAGTAGAAAAAAGTAACTACCGGTACTCTGTCTGCATCCAAAATGTAATGGGTGGGATGGTGGGACAGATGGGTGTTGTTGTGGAAGGGACAAGGCAAGGCTTGACCTTTGGTTTGCAATATTCAATGGCATATTTGCATTGTGCCTAAACTGGACATTGCTGGAATAATAAACTATAATGGCACTAGATATGTCCCTGACAGAAATATCAAAACAATATATTAATTGGTAGAAATCTTTGATACTACTGTGAATGTAAACTAAACAAGATACTATTTGACATACAACTCTTCAGAACATGATTATTAGTGTTATCACTTACACTAAGCACACAATTACAAATATACTTTATGCATATGATGATTGTCAATACAATGTGAACTGAAGAGAGCTATATACATTGACAGAAGGTAAAAATGCCATTTTGCTACATGAATAGAACAGGAAATTAATCTATCTATGACAGGGGACAGTTTAATGTTAATTTTAAATTGCTGTATTTTTTTTCTCTTAATTAATACTTTTATTTGTCAGTAACAGTAAATGAGTGAAACAGAAAGCCAGTACTCTGAGCAAGCCCATACCCGCACCTTAAACTGAATACACTTTGTAGTTGCAAGTAAGCATATGGCTGAGTCACTTCAATTGAATTCAAACATTGGCAAAGACAAAAGATTTAGCTTTTGTCTAGGCATGGTATAGGCATTTGCCAGGCACTGTCATAATGGTACTACCTGTCCATATAATGCAACAGATGGAACATGGTGGGATTATCGGGGGATATGTGTGTCTGGCATGGGCCTACCTAATACCTATACAGAAGCCAAAATGGTTGACTTTGTTCAAGTGTGTTTAGACAGGACTTCAGTCCACGGAACATATAGAAATCAAATGGCAGAAGGCACATTTGTTTAAGATTATTCGGTTTTAGTAATGCTTGTGTCACACTCACCTGTGTCTCTGCAGGAGCGATGGATAAGCCTCCCTTGACCCCGAGTTCTCACTTCCCCTGTTTTCACCCAGAGGGATTCCTGTCAAATACAAGATATACACTCAGACCTGAATTCACCCGATTCCCCTGGACCCTTCCCTTCACTTTACGTGTGCTGTGGTGTCCCCTAAGGGCTTACCTTGATATTTAGTAAGAAGTGCACTCCATCCTGCATCCGCAGGGGGAGCGATTCGCTCATACGAATGATGCCAATGTCTGTTGGCTGAGTTCAGATGCCACACGCTGTTATATGCCTTCACAGCGAGGCCGAGTGTTCAATGCGCCAGTTTCTTCACTGGCTAGAAAGTCTTTTCCACAGGTGAACGTTGCATGCAGAATGTTTAGTGTCCTGAATTGTCCGTATTGTCTTGTTTGCCAAGGTACTTTGTGGGTGAGTAGCGCTGCGTGTAGAAGTCAGCTGCTGGTAGGTAAGCGCAGCGTCTGAAATTCGAGCGTGCATGGTAATGTCTCCCCCTTTTCCTTTTCAGGAGTGGATTATGTGATATTAGCGCCTCGAGACCGGGTTCAGCGCTACCGGAGACTTGGTGGTCTCGTTAGTTTGCAAGGAGGCTTTGGTAAGTATCTACTGCGTTATGAGAGGGAGCGCAGTGCAATAGTCTCCGGGTTATTGGGGCGAGTGCAATGACTAATGTCTCTTCTTTCTTTTGCAGAGGTTTGTGCGCTCAACCAACAGACCTGAATTCCAGCGTCGCGGGAAGATTCGGTAAGTATGCGCAATGTTATTGAAGTGCGCGTGCTAACGCTGTTCTTCTTTGTTCTTTACAGGTGCCGGTGTTGAAGTCCCCTCTTGACCGGAGATAGCTGCGGCGTGGAGAAAGCGTGGAGTACCTGTAAGCAGAAGCAGAAAGTTCCGGAGCAGGTAAGCTGAAGCAGGATGATCCAGAGCAGGAAAGCTGAAGCGGGAGTATCCGGAGCAGGTAAACAGAAGTAGGATGTTCCGGAGCAGGTAAACTAAAGCAGGATGATCCGGAGCAGGTAAGCAGAAGCTGGCTGATCCAGAGCACGGCAAGTGTGTTGCTGATGCAGCTCACAGAGAGCAACACGAAGCACTGGAAGAATCTTGGGTGTGGCTTTTATAGCCAGCCACACCCAAACAATAGAGAGACCATGAATTGTCATGCACTTCCTGTTTGGCAACAGGAAGTGGTAACTAGGAAGTTCCTACAAACACTAGGAAGGACATAAGTGGAGGTATCTGCTATGGGCTTTTTGTGTGCCTATGCCAGGCCTGCCAAGCCTCCACCCAGCTTGTCCCAACTACCTGCCTGGTACCCATGACAGTCTTCCCCCTCAAGAGCCCTCCCAAAGGTGTGTGTGGGCTTTGGTTTCTCAGGATGGTCCTGATGGAATTTTCGCACCAATCGGGGAGCATGCAAGTGTGTGCTGGGTTCCCATGATCTTTCCTGGGGTCCATACCCCTTCCAGTCAATCAAGTAATACAGGGTCTTTCGTACTAGTTTGGAATCTAATATGTTCTTTACCTCATATTCTGGTGCTTCTTCACCCACTTGTATGGGTGCGGGAGGTGTGGAAGTTCGGGTCCCTGGGTGTGCTGGTTTTAATAGTGACACAGGAAATACAGGATGTATACGCATATGTTGAGGTAACGCCAGTCTCATGGCTGCTGGATTAATTACTATTTGATTTATATCTGGGGCGATGTATCTAGGCTGACATTTTTTGGACCCTTTAAAGCAATGTGTCTAGTTGCCAGCCAGACCGAGACACCCACTTGGTGATATGGGGCTTTTCGTCGATGGCGATCTGCGTTTCTTTCCTGTGTTTCTTTGGCTTGCTGTAGGTTCTTGCTGGCTTCTCTGGCTGCTTTCATGATGCTGGCATGCAGGTTCTTTACTGCAGGCATCTCAATGTTTTCTGGCGGATCGTAGACCGACGTTCTGGGGTTTCGACCATATATAGTAAAGATGGGTGTTGCTTGGGTTGATGAATGTGTTGAGTTGTTGTAGGCATACTCTGCCACCCATAGTATTTCTGTCCAACTTTGACTTGTTTGGTGTAATAGACAGCACAAATACTGCTCCATGGTTTGGTTCGTGCGCTCGGTTTGGCTGTCCGTTTGAGGATGGTGGCTTGAAGACAGACGGACTTCGACTCTTGCCAGGGCACAACATTTTTTCCAAAAACAAGACACAAATTGGCTGCCTCTGTCAGAAACGATTACGGTAGGGAATCCGTGTAACTTGCCGATTCGGTCTAGAAAAACCTGTGCCAGAGTCTGAGCTGAGGGAATACCTTTTAGAGCTATGAAAAGGGCCATTTTGGAGAAGAGGTCCACTACAACAAGGATGGTATTATAGCCTGAGCTAGGAGGTAAGTCAGTGACAAAGTCCATTGATACTGTGTGCCAGGGCGCTGGCAGAATGGTGATTGGCTGAAGGAGGCTGGCTGGTTTTTGCCTGGATGTTTTGCATTGTGCACACACCTCACAGGTGCCTATGTAGGTGTCAATATCCTCTCGCCAAGTTGGCCACCAATAAGATGTGCTTACTTTCTTCATCGTTTTGGCTATACCGGATGGACTTCTAACAGCGAGTTGTGGTAGTCTGATATAATTGCTTGTTGCAGATCCTTAGTTGGGACGTAGAGATGTTTTTGGTAGTATGGTAGTTTGTCTTGAATGGTGAACTGATCTCCCTTCGTGTCCCAAGCCAGTAGGTCTTCTTTGGACATTTTTTCTTTTATTGCTTCCTTCAATGTGTTTAACGGGGATGGGCCGATGCAGAAGCCGAGAATTTTATGGCTGGGTATGATCTCCACCGGGTTAGGGGCATTATAGACATCCTCTCCCGTGCCAATGCGGGATAACGCATCCGCCTTCCCGTTCTTAACTCCGGGGCGGTAGGTGATCGCAAAGTCGTATTACATTAGGGATAGGGCCCAACAGAGCTGTCTAGAAGACTGAGCTTTTACTGAGCGCAAATATTGCAAGTTCCGATGATCTGTTATTATTGTGATGGTGTGTTTTTCTCCTAGTAAGTAATGTCGCCACTCACACAGTGCACTTTTGATTGCTAGGAGTTCTTTCTCAGAGATCGCATAGTTTAATTCTGCTGGGGAGAATTTCCTTGACCAAAAGGCAATGGGATGAAGGCATCCGGTTTCGGGATTTTGTTGAGACAATACAGCCCCATGGCAATGCTTGAAGTGTCCGTTTCCACGATGTACGGTAAATCGGGGTGTGGGTGTTGCAGTATTGGGGCTGAGGTGAATTTTTCCTTGAGGGCTCGGGAGGCTTCTTCTGCCGCAGGTGTCCATTCGAACTTTCGGTGTTTGCGCAGCAAGGACGTGATTGGATGTGCAATATGTGAGAATCCTGGTATGAAGTGCCGATAAAAGTTTGCAAACCCTAGGAAACTCTGTACTCCCTTTACAGACGTGGGCGAGGACCAAGTGAGGATTGCCTCCACTTTTCTATTGTCCATCTTGATCCCTTGCGGTGTCAGTAGATATCCCAGTACCTCCACCTCGGTGACGTGGAAGGAGCATTTTTCTAGCTTCGCATACAGTTGGTTTTCACCCAGTTTACGGAGTACTGCTCGCACGCTGGTTAGTTGTTCTTGGGGTGTGGTGGAGTAGATCAGAATGTCATCGATGTAGACGACGGCGCAGACATCGAGGAGTTCCCGTAACATATCATTCATAAAATGCTGGAACGCGGCCGGGGCATTGCAAAGCCCAAAGGGCATGACCTGGTGTTCATACAAACCATAGCGGGTACGGAACGCAGTCTTCCACTTGTCCCCTTTCTTCATGCGTACCAGTTGATATGCGCCGCGTAAGTCAAGCTTTGTGAAAATCTTGGCTTGTCTCACCTGGTCTATGAGTACTGGTATCAGAGGTAACGGGTACTTATTTTTTATGGTGACTTGATTTAGGGCCCGGTAATCAATACACGTTGTTAAGTCCCCCTCTTTCTTCGGTACTAAGAAGAGTGAGGAGGCTGCTGGTGACTTAGATGGTCTAATGAAGCCATTGGCCAGGTATTGGTCCAAGTAGGTCCGTAGATGAGAATTTTCTTCCTCAGTTAATGCATAAATGCGGCTGCACTGTACTTGTGCCCCTGGTTGCAGATCAATCTGGCAGTCGTAAACTCAATGTGGTGGTAGCGTATTAGCTTGCTCCTTCGCGAACACATCCTGGAACTCCTGGTATTCCACTGGTAAGGTGCCCACCAAGCCTAAACCTGCTATCTTCTCCTGTGAAGCTAACAATGGGCTTCCTTGGATCCCTTTGTTGTCGTAGCAAGAGGTGCATTCCGTGGAAAAAAGTAAGGTTCGAGCTCGCCAATCTATCTTTGGGTTGTGGGTCTCTAGCCACAGTATCCCAAGAATCAGCTGGAATTGAGGTGCAGCGATAAGGCCGAATCTAATACTTTCCCTATGGCCACCTTGGCAGATTAAGGTGAGGGTGGAAGTACACTGTGTTATTGGTCCCGAATAGGGTTGTGTGCCATCTACAGCTGTCACGCTTTCAATGGTGTCCTTACGGTGAAATGCCAGTCCCAAGGTCTTTGCAGTGTTTATGTCTAGGTAGTTCCCTATAGCCCCGCTGTCTATGAAAGCCTTGAGGGCATGCATTCGGGTGGGCTGTGAAGGGTCTATCAAAACCACTGTAATACTGAAATGTGGGATCTAAGTGCTCGGTTCCTGGCTCGACAGACCGACCTCTACATCTGCCGGGCATCAGAGTTTTCCACTTCAGTGTCATCCCCTGTGTTATCTAGTACCCCCATTGTCTTCCGTGAAGGTTTAACCATGCAGTTCCGGAGGAAGTGACCAGATTGGCCGCAATATAAACAAAGTTTTTCTTGATGCCTCCGTTCTCTCTCTTCTTTGGTGAGTGGTCCCCTGAGAACACCCAATTGCATGGACTCTGAGTGTGTTTCTGATGCCTGTCGATGGGACACTTCCTTTGGTCGGACATACACTGGTCTATGTTCTGATCTGGTTTGGTCGGCCTTGCAATCCTTTAACTGGTGGTCTAGTTGCATAGTTAAATTGATGTATTCACTACAATCTTCGGGAGGATTAACTACTTGCGCCAAGACATCTTTTAATTCTCCTCTCAGTCCTCGATAAAATAATGTTATTCGTTTCTCCTCTGGCCAACCTGATTCGGCTATTAGGCGATTGAATGTGGCGACATATGAAATAAGATCTTGACCACCCTGTCGCAGAGAGAGTAGCTCATCATCCAGGGCCTGACCTCGAGTCCGATGGGCAAATAGTAATTCCAGTTCGCGCTGAAAACCTGGATAATTTCTCAGTAAAGGATCGTCCCTAAGCACTAACCGGACAGACCAGTCCGCTGCGTGCCCTCCTAAATAGGAGAGGACAAAAGCTACTTTAGCTTGGTCATTCAGAAAAGTGTCTGGTTTGCATATGAAGTGTAGGCGGCATTGATTCATGAACGCTCCAAATTTCTTGGGATCCCCAAAGAAGCGTTCCGGGGGTGCTAGAGGGATGTTGCCTGGAAGCAATACCTGAACGGGTGTGGCTACAGGTGCCACAGGTGGGCTGTCCCTGAGGAACTCCACCTGGTTGGGGTGCTAGACCAGCTTGGGTCTGTAAGAGCTGTCTTTCCAAGTCGTCCGTTTCGCACCTTAAGGCATTTGTCTCAGAGCGGGCTGCATGCACCTCAGCCCGTAGTTCACCTAACAATAGGGAAAGCTGGTCTACCTCAGAGGTTTCCATCACACGGGCACAGGTGTTGAGGAGGGCTTCATGTTCTGTCACACTCACCTGTGTCTCTGCAGGAGCGATGGATAAGCCTCCCTTGACCCCGAGTTCTCACTTCCCCTGTTTTCACCCGGAAGGATTCCTGTCAAATACAAGCTATACACTCAGACCTGAATTCACCTGATTCCCCTGGACCCTTCCCTTCACTTTACATGTGCTGTGATGTCTCCTAAGGGCTTACCTTGATATTTAGTAAGATGCACTCCATCCTGCATCCGCAGGGGCGCGATTCGCTCATATGAATGATGTCAATGTCTGTTGGCTGAGTTCAGATGCCACACGCTGTTATATGCCTTCACAGCGAGGCCGAGTATTCAAGGCGCCAGTTTCTTCACTGGCTAGAAAGTCTTTTTCCACAAGTGAATGTTGCGCGGAGAATGTTGAGTGTCCTGAATTGTCCGTATTGTCTTGTTTGCCAAGGTATTTTGTGGGTGAGTAGCATTGCGTGTAGAAGTCAGATGCTGGTAGGTAAGCGCAGCGTCTTAAATTCGAGCACGCCTGGTAATGTCTCCCCTTCTTCCTTTGCAGGAGTGGATTATGTGATATTAGCACCTCGAGACCGGGTTCAGCGCTACCAGAGACTTGGTGGCCTGGTAAGTTTGCACGGAGGCTGTGGCAAGTATGTACTGTGTTATGAGAGGGAGCGCAGTGCAATAGTATCCACGTTATTGGGGCGAGCGCAATGACTAATGTCTCTTCTTTCTTTTGCAGGGGTTTGTGCGCTCGTACAACTGACCTGAATTCCATTGTCGCTGGAAGATTCGGTGAGTATGCGCAGTGTTATTGAAGTGTGCGTGCTAACGCTGTTCTTCTTTGTTCTTTACAGGTGCCGGTGTTGACGTCCCCTCTTGACCGGAGATAGCTGAGGCGTAGAGAAAGCACGGAGTACCTGTAAGCAGAAGCAGAAAGTTCTGGAGCAGGTAAGCTGAAGCAGGATGATCCGGAGCAGGTAAGCTGAAGCAGGAGGATACGGAGCAGGTAAACAGAAGTAGGATGTTCCGGAGCAGGTAAGCTGAAGCAGGATGATCCAGAGCAGGTAAGCAGAAGCTGGCTGATCCAGAGCACGGCAAATGTGTTGCTGATGCAGCTCCCAGTAAGCAACATGAAGCACTGGAAGAATCTTGGGTATGGCTTATATAGCCAGCCACACCCAAACACTAGAGAGCTCATGAATTGTGATGCACTTCCTGTTTGGCAACATGAGGTGGAAACCAGGAAGTTCCTACAAACACTAGGAAGGACTTAAGTGGAGGTATCTGCTATGGGCTTTTTGTGTGCCTATGCCAGTCCTGCCAAGCCTCCACCCAGCTTGCCCCAGCTACCTGCCTGGTACCCATGACAGCTTGAGTTAAAAGTCATAGGCCCTCATTCCGAGGTTGGAGGTAAGGGAAAAACGATGCCGGTAAAGGAGTACCGGCATTGCTTACCGCTACGAGCTATTTTGACCTGTCAGACCGATATTTACGGCACCGTAAGCTACTATGCCGTAATTATCGGTCTTGGGTCGCGTGCGCGCCCCACCATGCCGAAATTAGCGGCATGGCGTAAACCTGAGCTGATCACAAGTAAGGAGCACACGTAAATAAGGCCTCCTTAAGGCCGTAAAGTACCTTACCGGCATGGAGTACATACAGGCATCTCAGAGAAGGAGTAAAGAACCCTGAGCAGTGGTTCCCAGAGCCACAGGTGCACACAATCAGCACAGGTGGAGGCAATGGAGTCTGCCACAGCAGAAAAGGATCACACCCACACACCACACCCCCTCCCACACCTAGATGAGACCAATAGTGGTAGCAGTACGTGAAGCAGGAGGCCCTGCCAGCAAGGGCACAACCATAAGAACTACACCAACAACACCAGGCCCCCCCACTGAGGAGACACAGGGGGAGGAGGAGGGGGTGACAAGCCCAGCATGCAGCACCAGTGCAGCCTCCGTCACCACCCCAGCAGCCCCCATTCCCACGCAGCAGGTCCGGTCCCTCAAGGAAACCCCTGAGCAGGTACACATCCCCTACCAGCTTGAATGTGACACCATCACCACCATAGTTGGGCCGAGAAATTACCAGATAAGCGAGCAGCATACAAATACACACTGCTCTCCCGGCACAACTGAAGGTGGTGCCTGTGCGCCACACCCATGCCACAGGCACCTACCAGCACACAGTGGGTCCCATGCATGGCATGTCACAACCGTCCATTACACGGATGCAGAACCAAGTGCTGGATCACCTCCTCAAGCACACAAGGGGCTACAAATCCCTAACATGGACTACCCAGAAGATTTACGACGCAAATGTTGGCACCCATGCATTGGCAGGCATGTCAAATGTCATGGGTGCCCCTGACAGCACCCACGTGGATTAGGTGGACCTGCATTGTATGCAGGTGGCGGATCGCAACCACATGCAATACCACTCCCCCAACGTGCAGACGGAATGAAACGCAAGCAAGAACAGCACACATGGGCGGGCCCGACATCCAGGAACAACTCATGACTCAATGGGCCAGCTGTACTCCACGCTACCATGCCGCATGGGGTGACATGCAGGATGACGTGCCAGGCTGCTTGGTGAGTCGTCTGACTGTGTCATGCCAGTGCAATGGTGCCATGAGGTGGGTGCCTGCATAAACAAACTGGGTCGAAATGATGAAGCCAGTGCACGATGTTCACCCCACCAAACACCATGCCACAGAACCAGTGTAATGGCACATGAGTACAGATTCCCACATCGATGGAGTAAGGCACATACCAAACACAACATTACCAACATCTGACAAGGCCAAATCCCACAACACATGCACCACTCATTGGCGGCCCCCACAACCGTAAGGGCACATAGGAAGACACACTGCATATGCAGAATATGGCTGCCTCCAGCATGTCACCACACCGGAGAGTCATCCCTGTGAGTCGATTGAACTGAGGGCAGCAGGGATACCACACCACATCACCGGTTTGGCACACCCATAGGAGTGGTGGAATTCACCATAGTATGGATCAAAGCAGTATGATGAATATGAGCCACTGACCACAGCCAACACACCCAACTACGGATTCACACAGTACACAGCACTTCAGAGATCTAACATCAAGACTGCTGCATGCATCAACGAAGCACGTACCACGAGATGTGCGTGCCATTGTTCATGGACCATCTTGTAGACGCGCCCCCCTACAGCATTCCATTGCACTGGACACATATTGTGGCCATGAATGGGCTAAATGCATCCATGGGCATGTGTGTATGGGCATCAATGACCTGCTGCCATGTCAGACAAATTCAGTTCTCCACCATGACAGTCCAAACACTTACCTTAATTGGCTAGACACGCAGGTGTTGGTGGCTGTCCCTTGACACCATGGTACGGGACTCCTGTCAGAAACCCACAGAACAGGCCCAGGGACCCCTAAAATACTGGCCATACCCGTGCATGCATGGAGATGAAGCAGTCACCTGACCCATCTACTGCAATGGGGTGTCCAAGACCCCCATGTCATGTGTAAAGCTGAACAAAATGTGCATCCCTTGGAATGTGGCTCTGTCCCCTGACATGGGACTGCTAGCAGCAGATGAAGATGGAGTGAAGGAGGAGGAGGAAGGGGCAAGACAGCGTCATGGAGGCGGTGCACGGGAGGGACATGTCATGTGGCAAACAATGATTGGACATAATAACCAAAACACAAGTCAGCAGAGGGCGGCATTACATGGGCACACAGGGCACTGGGTGTGTGTATACTTGTAGACCATGCACTGTCAGACGTCATAATACACATGCTCAATGATGAATGTCCACACAGGTTAAACTTTGCAACTGCAATGGTGTATTGAAAATATAAATGGATGAGTGTAAACATTCCCTCCATCCCCCCAACCACTTCCCCCCCAACTCCACAACAAACCCTCACCCCCCAACCACCTCCCCCCCAACTCCACAACAAACCCTCACCCCCTAGCCCCCTCCCCTCAACTCCACAACAGTAGTCCCATGTAGTCCATTAAGGCCACATGTGGCAGCAATGCCGATTAATCCATGCTCCAGGGGCATGTCCCGGCGCCGCATACAACGCAGAGTGCGTCACGGTGGGCTTGCCGGGGTGGATCGAATGGATTAGGGCGTGTCCTCCTGCTGAGGCTGCTGATTGGTATGCGCAGCCTCAAGGGCATCTGCGATGCGTCCTAGGACGTCACACAACCTGTTGGTGCTCTCTGTGACCGCCTGACGCAATTCCCTAAGTTCATCTAGCCACTCCACCCTGGCCTGGCGGTTGTCATCCATCAACCCAGTGATGAGGGCAGTCAGCTGTGTTGCATGAAGTGCATCCATTGAGGGTTGTTCATCCCTGGAGGGTGTTGGGCCTACATGCCCTGGCATGGCCTAGACTGGGGAACTGGGGCCAGGATCGGAGTCTCCCTGTGTATCGGCAGGTGCACTACGGCCAGGTGTTTCAGGCTCCCCAGAGTCACTGCACGACGCCAGGGGGACATTGCTGGGCTCTGGGGTGTGGACTGTGGGGTAGAACTCCTCCTCGGACACCTCACAGATGGACAAGGGGCTATCCACATTCTCCTGGGGGCCCGTAGCTGCCACCTCCCCAGCAATGCTAGACTTCTCCGACCTTGGGGTGGCCATTGTGGCAGGCGCCGATGCAGGGATGGATTGGGGTGGTGCATCCTCCACTGACCTTTGGGGAGCCAGGGTTGGTGTTTTTGTCCGGGCTGGTATGCGGCGGACCCTGCCTCTGCCCATGGAGGTGGTTGGACGGCTCGTCTGGGGCTCCCCGCTCTCATGCTCAGTGCCTGTGGGGGTAGAAGAGAGGGACGACATGAGTGATTGTTTGAGACGCTAATTACATTGATGGCTGCATTCACATTCAGTCATTTGGGGTTTGTGGCCTTTTGGGCGTTGCAACAGCACTAGTACATATGCATGTGTATGGTATGTACGCAGGTGTCGGAGTAACTCATCCTGCCCTGGTAATATGCAGTCTGGCTCGCACACTGCCAAACCTGCTGCACAGTGTGCATAATGGGATGTGCAAGTTAGTGCACTATGGTTGATGTGCGTTATGTACTAGCACTTGGCCCTTGATTGCGTGGCAGTTGGCTCTGCATTATTTGGATGGGAGGAAGGCAGCATGACAAGGTGCCTTTGACGGCCCTTGGGGGAGTATACATCATGTAAATGCCATTGGCAGTGTTGACTTTGGACACTCCCCTCCATCGGCAGACGATGTAGCCCCGCACTCCATATCGCCGACGCCCTCTATCGATTCAGTCCCGATCAATGACGCGCATGTTTCCTCTCATGGCACCAGTCTCATTGGGGAACTTGGGCCCCCTCCGGTCTGCAGTGCCTGACTCCGGTTGGTGGAGAGGAGGCTCCGCACCCGCAAGTCATCCCACCGCTTGCGGCAGTCCTTCGAGGTGCGGGGGGTGGTGCCTACGGCGCTCACCCTTTGGGCGGTTTGTGCCCAGATGTTTTTTTTCCGGATTATTGCCTCTCGCCGCATGTTGGTGCTGAACACGACCTCAGCGTGCTCTGCCAGGTTCTCCACCATGGCCTGCAGCTCTTCCGGGCTGAATCGCTTCTTGCGGAGCCGGTCCTCATACTTCATTGGGGCTTTAGGCATTGGTCCTGGGTGTGTGGTCCTTTACCAAACTTCGGATTGCTCCCAAGGGTGCTGCCTGAAGATGATGGCAATGGATTGTATTTTTAAAGATGGCCGCCACGCTCCTTCCTGTTCCTGTGTGATGACGAAATTTCCGGTTCCGTTATTTTGCGGTGACCGTAATTTACAGCATCCATAAATTACGGTCACCGTTATTTACAGATGTTGCTGCTTCCGTGGCGGTGTGGTTAAGTACGTCTTGCAGCATGCCGGTAGGGGGTTTTACGGGTCATTTAGCGGCATGCCGCTAGGTACTTTTCCGGCATGGTGAAATGCTCGTGCCCGCGAGGTCGTAATGGGCCGCAATTAGCGGTCTGTCACCAGGTCGGTCTCGTACTTTCCGCCATGCCGGAAAGTACCTGTGCTTACCTCCAAGCTCGGAATGAGGGCCATATAGTCTTAAATGGGCGTGTTAAGTCCAGTTTAGCTTCTTGTGCAAAAGACCAGCCAGCACGTGTTTCAACACAATGTCTTTTTCAAGGCTGTATGTTGACATTTAGATAGACAAATTAAACAAGAATAGCAACATTCATATTAAAATTATATTGCATATGAACGTGATCAAAGGTATATACAATCATAGCACAATACATGATATATAACACAGCATATGCAAGTGTATATAAGCAATATGTACATACCCCACAGAGGCAAGATTCCGGATAGAGGAAGGGAAAAGATGTAAATATATACACAGTATTACTATTGGTACATTTTGAAGCCATTTGAGGTTTGTTTAATAAGTCACCCAGACATAAGGGTTAGAAGTGCCATGCATGTATATGATTTCTCATTGTTGTGCATATTATATATATGATTTATTATTGTTGTGCCTCTTCAAAAAGGGCCATATTAATTAGTCTTTTCCGTGGACCATTCTCCCAAAGTGGATGGTGCAGTAACCATTGCCATATATACACACACAGTATTACTATTGGTACATTTTGGTGCCATTTGAGGGTTGTTTAATAAGTCACCCTGACATAAGGGTTACAAAAACACTGACATTGGCTGCCCCACGAGGGGCAAGAGGGGAGGAAGAGGAAAGCCCAGACGAAGACCAAAGAATTCCAGGCATTCTAACCAGGTCTGGCACAGAGAAAAAGACAGTGAGATAGGTATAGATAATTTGGTTACCAATCTTTCAGACCGGACCCTTACGAAAACGGAAATCTCTGTTCTTAACATAGGACTATCTTTTTCACCTTCCACTAGGACTGATTTCACTAACTTTCAAAGTGATGTTTTCAAATTCATTAGAAAACTAAAACTCAAGACGTTTTTTTGCTACTCAGTGTAAGACATTTGTACCCCAGATAACACGGCTACCTACGAGTGACCTTACAATAATGGACATAGAGAACACACACCTCCTTATGTCTCTAGAGCAAGAGCAAAACCAAGATCAACAGGAGATATGTAGAGAACTTGGTATTCAGAAAAGCAATCTTGACATTATTGAGTTTAAACCAAAGTCAAAATTCACTCCACAACTTCCAATAGAAAATGTAATTGACACCTTTCATTCAGCAATTACAAGAGACATACAATGCCTCCTAGATACTAAAACATCAAAGAGGAGATCTGATTCCCAGAATGTAAGCACTGATGAGCGGATGGCATTACACTGGCAAGCGACCGCAACATAGTGATTAAAGAAGCGAACAAAGGGGGCAACATAGTCATCCTTAACCGTGCAGACTACATTAAAATGGGGACTGCGCATTTAGAGATACCTGGAAGCTACAACATACTTCCACTTAACCCATTGCCTGACATCACTCTAAGATTGAGGGCAATGGCTCTAAAATGGCACCAACCTGGTTGCCTCCCTGCAGATGAGAGACATTTTTTGAACACTAAGAATCCAATAGTGCCTACCATCTACTTTATGCCTAAGTTTCACAAGAAATTTGCTGACCTACCAGAGTTTCGACCAATATTGAGTGGTATAGGGTGGGGCCACCGAGAACCTTTCCAAATATATTGACAATGCCATAAGGGAATTTGTCCCCCATATACCAACATACATTAGGGAGAGCACCCATATACTATTCATTTTGCAAGATTTAAAGTGGAACAATTTGAATTTACTTGCTATGCTCAATGTTACAGCATTGTACACATCTATAGACCATAAATTAGCAATACAGACAATTGAACAGACATTCAGGGGGCATTCAGCATCATATTTGGAACATGTTTCAATGATCAAGGAATTTCTAATGTTTACACTGAATAACAATGTTTTTCTGTTCAACGGCAGCTAAAACCTACAAACCAAGGGCGCAGCTATGGGGGCTAGATTTGCACCATCACTAGCCAATTTATTTATGGCACAGTTTGAAGAACGACATGCTCTTAATGCTAATACATTTCTAAATCATATGGTTATGTGGAAGAGGTTTATAGATTATGTTATTATTGTATGGAAAGGCACCAAAGATCATTTTGAAGAATACATCAGGTTTTTGAATAATAACACATTTGGACTAATGTTTACTGGACATTATGACCCTGAGTGTATAGATTGTCTGGATCTGCATTATTACCTTAGGGAAAACAAAATAGAAACAACTACATTTCACAAAAGTGCAGAAGTGAATTCTACACTGCATGCGAGCAGCTGCCACAAGACATCCACTATTATCAACATCCCTAAGAGAGAATTTTATCGAGTACGCAGGAACTGTACTAGGGACGATTAATATGATAAAGAGTGTGAACTCCTGACAAAGAGATTTATAAGGAGGGGATAGTCGATTAAAACAATCAATGAGGCCAAAGACAAAATCAGAGGGACTGACAGGTCCATAATGTTAGAAAGTGTATTGAAGGACTGCACTACTGACACTCAAGAATTTAAGGGTGGTATTAGCATCATTACGAAGTACACACAGGATTGGAAGACATTGCACAAAATTATGAAAAAATCTGGCATCTACTACACATAGATAAAGACATTTCACCTTTTATTGACAGAGGACCACGATTTACATATACCCGAGCACCTACATTGAGGAATAAATAATGTCCCTCCTTTATGGACACACAACAAGTGAGTTCTGGGTCAGACTGGTTATCAAAAACTAGAGGGTTTCATAAATGTTGGACTTGCAATATGTGCAATTTTGCCCACGCTGACTGCCACAATTTTGAATATAGAAATGGAAGCCAAGTCCTGATCAAGGACTTCATAAATTGCAAGACAACCCATGTGGTTTACACCATTATTTGTGTATGTCGTAAGATATACGTAGGGAGCACGATTAGACAACTTTATACCCACATTCGTGAACACCTTCAAATCTTGGCAGCCAGGACCCCAAGCTACCCTTAGCGTTGCACTGGCCAGAAAATCATCAAATGGAAAACAGGCTAGAGATCAGATTCATTGGATTGATGAAAGCCAGCTGCAACAAATGGGGAAGTGACCTCACTTTAAAGCTGTGCAAAATGGAGGCAAAATGTATTTGTTTCCTCAGATGTACAACTGATGGTTATAACAGATAACATGAGATGCATGTCTTCCTTTCATAACAATAATACAGCAGGAATGTTGATTGTAAACATGATATTGTTATGTATCAATATGACTTAAATATACCAATTGTGAATATATGAATAGGATTTGAGTATTACAATACTAAGATATCCATGTGTGTCAGTGGATGCATGTCATTCATACATGTGCTAGGTATTTTTGGTACCTGTGGCTAAGAGATGAGCGTGGGATCTGAATAACTGAAATATCTTTTGAAATAATGCATACCACCTGCAGGTACAAACAAATGTTGATGACTAGTCCTGCAGTTGAACAATGACTAATGAGGGTACATTCACCAAAGCTGTATTGTGCAGTAACCTAGTACCTGCTAAACAGGTTTTAACAATAGGATTTTTGTATACAGGAACCATATGTATGTACTACTTTGGGTCATCCAAATCAGTTATCTTTAGTATAATGACAGCAACTGTATTGGAAATGTTGGTACTAAGACTATATCAACATCACTATACATTCAGTTAAGTGAAAAGAACTGCAAAACAATGTGTGGCACATGACTAATATGACTAATATTTGCTGTAGCAATAGTATCATGGACATAGGGATTCTACCAGAATGTACACATCAAGGTTAAGGCTATAGTAAGATTATTGAAAGGTAAAAAAAAAGTGTTTTTTGGGACCACAATTCCCAGAATGACATGTGCGGGTAAACACGTTGACGTCATTGCGCCCACACGTGGCAGACGAGCAGGAAGTAAATGTTCCATCTCAGCAAAAGCGCACTGACAACACCGAGAACCACTGGGGAGGTGATTCCTTACAGGACACCTGTTTTTGCAAATAAGTAAGTGAATAGATTATGATACTGTTTGTATTAGGAGCTGGGCAGCCAATATTATTCTCCCATACAGACTGATGGTAAGTTTTTTCTTCAGTAACACATGACAGAGACCTGACTGAACACAGCAGAGGATAGCGTTTGGAGGTGATTCCTTACAGAGCACCTATGTCTATATGTAAGTAAGTCATTAATTGAATGCATTTTCAGATTGGAAACAGAGCCTAAATGGACTGTGAATAAGAACTGACACTAAGTTTTCTCTACAGTATTCCCATGAGAGGGACCTGACACACACAGATGGTACAGTATTCCCATGAGAGGGACCTGACATACGTAGATGTAGTTTTGGAGGTGATTCCTTACAGGACGCTTCAAGTATTAAATCTGTAAGTAGGAATCCTAATAATCTATAGCCTTATCTGTATTCCATTTGAATTCCCTTTGATACCAATGTACAAATAGCCTACATAAGTACTGATTTAGTCTATGCCCATCTATCTGATATACAAGGTAATGCATCAAGAATTTAATAGGTGAGTGCTAAACTAGGGCAGCGTTCACTTTACCTGCTCACAATAATTATGGCATGCATGCAGCATGATGACACAAGCAGGGTGCATTTTAACAGTCACAGTTCACTTTGGGAGAATGGTCCACGGAAAAGGCTAATTAATATGGCCCTTTTTGAAGAGGCACAACAATAATAAATCATATATATAATATGCACAACAATGAGAAATCATATACATGCATGGCACCGCTAACCCTTTTGTCAGGGTGACTTATTAAAAAAAAACTCAAAGGGCACCAAAATGTACCAATAGTAATACTGTGTATATATTTACATCTTTTCCCTTCCTCTATCCAGAATCTTGCCTCTGTGCGGTATGTACATATTGCTTATATACATATGCTGTGTTATATATCATGTATTGTGCTATCATTGTATATACCTTTGATCACGTTCATATGCAATATGATTTTAATGTGAATGTTGCTATTCTTGTTTAATTTGTCTATGAATATGTCAACATACAGCCTTGAAAAAGACATTGTGTCGAAACATGTGTTGGCTGGTCTTTTGCACAAGAAAATAAACTGGCCTTAACAAGCCCACTTAAGACTATATGACTTTTAACTCAGGCATTACTAAAACCGAATAATCTTTTGTCAAACATGTTGTAGAGCTGCATTTTCAAGTGGTACAAGGGTTACCATTTATCACTCGCCGCTGGTAGACTATAATCCTTAGAACACCACGCAATTGGACACAGTCTACCCTTGCCTAATTGTGTCACATTTGTTTAAGAAATGTTTATTAAACCTGTACTTTGCAGCTGCAATTAGGCCATTAACTTTTAACTCAAAGCAGACTATTTAGAAAGAGTGGTGTGTCCAGGGAGTGGCCTGGGGTGGCACGTGCGTACCCCTGTGATCTGATTGGCCACCCCGGCTGCCATCCCATTATCCTAAACTATGATCATTAGATGTGTATGTACGCTCGTACTTCATGGAACCCCTGCATACGTCAGTGCCCAATTTAGGCCACCCCACTCAAAAGAGTTTGGATACACCACTGCTTTTAAATAACACTGACAGGCAAATGTTTAATGTTATTGCTTGATAGAGATCACGCAAAGGAGCTCCAAGGAGCAGGAAGGGAGGAGCCAGTAGCCGGTGGAAATGGACTTAGGGATCAAAATGCCCATGGGCAGTCGATGGGGTGGTAAATACCTAAACCCCACCCTCAAATTGTGTGTCCCTCCTAGTTCTCACTTTCCTAGCTTTGCTCCAGTGTAATAATTTTTCCTTGTAAACACCACAGAATAGCCAAAACGAATATAAATTGACTGAAGTAAAACTATGATACAAGTAAAGCTGTGATTAGGTGTCCCTCTGTTCGTCCCCCCTGCGCTTCTTGGCTGTTCTGATGAGTCACTATCCTCTGGTCCTTGGCTATGGTCCACCCCTTGTCAGGTCCTTGACTCCCTGGTCAGTCACTGTCAAAAACAAACTGAAGCAACATGCTTGCACTTTCTTTGTGTTGTTGCTGTATAAAGTGCATGTTCAAAGCCTCAAATTCCCTCTCTTGTATGGTGTGTGAATGCAATCAAGTTTGCCATTGATTTGAGAAAGATATGGTAACAATAGCCGTTTCAAAATCTCTATCATAGCCATTTCTATCTCCCACCCTAAATGAAAATACATTGCAGCACACAACCTGTGCACTGAAAAAACAGAAGTTACACAATGGCAAATACATAATCTGAACGCCATATGTGCACTAAATTTCCCTGAGCACCACACTAATCCATCACATGTACACTAACATAACTCCCCACACTCCTTCGGCACCACTCTGATGGCCCCACACCAAAAACTACACAAGCGAGTACCTTATCAACCTGTGATACACATAAACTACTCCTCCAGATTGACACATTTATTACAAGGCCTTTGTAACATTGACCATAGCAAAGAATCACAATAATACTAAAGTAAACCAACACATCACAATCAATACAATATGTATACAAGACCGAGGGGTCTAAGGCGTTAGGAGCACGGAATATGTAGACCACCTAGATGGGGAGGAAAACAGGGAGTGCAAGTAATCGTTAGACCCATTTCGACATCAGAAATACACCTAACTAGGAGGCAGTCCAAGCCCTACGAAGAAAGGAGCCTTATGCTCAATAGTACATGCACGCGCTTGTGCCAATGGACAAAATAGGATCTCTTCAAGGGTCTCTGACAGTTCAGGAAGGTGAATGAAGCGATGAAGAACAAGTCCCCACAACTCAAGCAAGACCTCCACTTGTGGGCGGAGGCAGGTTGAGAGTGCGGGATAGAGTTGCTATTTTGCAACAGCGGTAGAAAAGAAATGGGCTCCTGCGCGAGGAGCCACCGGTTGGGGTATGGACTACTCACCAGTCCCCGACGCAGGTAGACCCAGACTTCGCCAGTTCAGTTTACGTTGCTGGCAGGTTCAGATGCGACACGCAGGACGTCTCCACACCGTGTAGATTCCGCAGTAGCAGGATGCAGGGTCGAGGGGGGTCACGAATGCAGCGAACGTGCACAGGTCGTTGCCACAGCAGGGCAACACGGCAACCGCGCTTACTCTGGTCCGGCGCACTCGTCTCACTTCAGACCTGGGAATGCCAAGTGTATGAAATTCGGTGTGAGGGTGCCGTGGACACAGAGCTAGCAGTAGGCTAAGTTTCGAGGGATTCCCTGAAACGGCGGCGGTGACAGAGCAAAATGTCCTGCGTAAGCTGGTCAGCCCACTGGTTGGCCCAGGGACACTTCCGAAGAGGCTTACTTGCAGGGTTTGATGAAGGTGTCGAGAATAGTTGGTCCCACTATTCCAATGGGTCGAAGCGCCTTCGCAGACCTTCTAGGACGATCAGAGGCAGAGGGGTCTCGCAGGACGACAGCAGGCTCAGGGTGCCAAACCTTCCAGCGGATCACCAGCGGTTCCTCGACTCGGCTTCTTGTTGCAGGATACTTGGCTCCTTATCCCTTGTTCGGTGTGAACTCAGGAGATCGACATGGGACTGGTGTTTTCAGCCTCCTCTTATCCAAAGTTCCCTTCCTGCCAGCACGGAGAGGACCCAATGGGAGATCTGCTCACAAACACTCACTCCATACGTGGACCAATCACGGACCACGGTGGTCCCAGGCATTCAGGACACTCCAGACTCTGGCACCCAGGATGTGTATTGGGAACAGACATCTCAGCCCACATCCTGGAGGCACAAACACAAGGCATGCAGAAGCCTGCGAAAGCTTGGGTTTCGCGGGAAAGTGCATGACCAAATAAGGACTGACCCGGGTCTACTCGACCTGGGGAAGGTGAAGGGGCAAGATGGCCAAATGACAGGACAAAAAACCGCGTGGCATGGCCATTTTGAGAGCCAGGCCACCTATTTGTGCCAAACGCGGTAAGCGCGGATAACATGGCAAAAAAGGGTTCAAAACATAAGACAAACGATAGCTGCCACCAGTCCCGTCCGTGACACACCTGCACAGTTCATAATAAGTCCAGAGAGAGTTTCTAGGGCCTTTGGAATGACTAGAGACCCAAGAGTGCGGTAAAGTAAGTTACATTGCACTCTTGTTACATGTTGCACAAAAGCTGCAACATGAGGAAAGGACTAAGGGAAACGAAGTCTCCCAGTACTGACTGTCTTAAGGGCATGTCAGTTTCCCCATAAGGATTGAGTGAAAGCCCAGAGGAGTGCAGCTGAGGGCTGTGCTTCTCTGGCAAAGTTTAGATCAGGGTGTAAAACAGCAGCAAAAAGTTTGGGGGTTGACACATGGAGGGAAAATTACATTCAAATATGAAATCTTTCCTAACAACTACTCCTCCAGATTGATTAGAAAATAACTAAAACTTACACCACACAGAGCCACATCTTCAGATCTGCACACATCAACATTGTAACAAGCAATCATGCCCTGGTGCCCCGCTACTGCACTAATCTCCTACCCCACTGCTTGCAGATCCTGAAGCTCCTACAAAATGAGAAAATGGCAGCAGGTCTGCTATAAAAAATGCAATAGAATAGCGTATCAGTACACTCATTTGTCTATGGGGTAGTACTCTGCACAGCCCAATCAACTTCTGTGACTGGCAGCAACAGGAGAGAAGATTAATGTTGGCTCTGCCACAGTGTACCAAAGATTTGAGTGTAGTGGAATGACTGGCGACTGTGACTGTTGGACTGGGGGAGG
This sequence comes from Ambystoma mexicanum, assembly GCF_040938575.1. Taxonomy (NCBI): domain Eukaryota; kingdom Metazoa; phylum Chordata; class Amphibia; order Caudata; family Ambystomatidae; genus Ambystoma; species Ambystoma mexicanum. The sequence continues at coordinate 438,793,535 of NC_090937.1, forward strand.
ATCAGTGCACCAATAATGAAATTCTAGGTGACAGCTTTGGGGTCCACTAACAGAGAAGGACGAAAGTACGCTATTTTCTTCCTACTCATTGAATCTGTCCGATTGCAAGTTTGTCTTTTTTTCAAATAGTTTGATTAAGTATGCAATAAGGACTCCACACTCTGACTTAACTGCAAAAATTGATTAAATACCTGACCAAGATCACACATGTTGGCTAATCAGTGAAGCAGGGATGTTAATCCAATCTGCAAATTTAACCACATACTTTCCAAGCTTTGCCTGGTACTAATATTTAGGTTTTGGATTTCAAGGCAAGGCCTACAATAATACTGCCTTTTAGAGTTTACACAATACACAAATTGCATGTTAAAACCACATGACTACATGTGAATTCTTATAGCAACATGTTCAGCCAAATGAATATCATTGTGGCTTTAATTTTCACATCCTGAATTGTAAACGATAAGCCCCAGAATGCAAGATAATGCAAGCCTGAAAAATCTATTTGACCCCACTATACTTTCAGTGATTTAAGACATGCAATGAAAATAATAATAATAAACTCGGATAGTTATGGATATTCTTTGCCACAAACCCCCAGCTCTAATGATGCTGAGAACATTTGATTACTGACACACAGCAACTTTATTTTTTTGCATGTATGTGCACAAATCTTTAAAAGGGTGCTTTATGTTGCTCACTTTAACGATTATAGAGGTTTTTCAGTTGGAAATGTGCCATAATGCACATTAAAGGCTCTGCTGCTGATAAAACAAGTGTGTTTGCGAGGTCGTTAAGGTGCTCAGGTTGCACGGACGCTGTGCGTGTGTCTATGCCTGCCGTATTGGCAGTGTTTGAATGTCTGGTTTGAGCTGATTTCCATATTTGGCTTGGCAGAAAGAAAAAGCGTTATAAACGGTTTTCTTGAGCCTTTGAACTAAAGGTATGCTCTGTAAAATGCAAATAAACTAGTGGTACGGCGTACCAATGATTTATATCACACTTCCATCTCAGCTTGGGCTAGCCTTTTGGTTGTAGCCCCTGAGCTTCCATCCGGTGATACAACCAAAAGACCCGGGGCTCAGGCTCCCACATCCCCTCCCTAGCAACGCCTCTGGGTGACTGTATGGTATGTAATTCCCTGCTCGTTTTCTGGGAAATGTAGAACTGGTGCCATACACAAACCATATTTCCAACTCTGAAAAGCTGTTAGGCAGGTATTGGTATTGGTCTGCTGACATTTCTGTGGTATATGCACAGCCACAAATATGACGTGGCGTTCCCTGTCAGATATGCCTTGTTGGGGCGATCCCAACTGAGAAGAATTTGTTTTCCTCTCATAAAACCACCCAACCATAGGTAGTGGATTTAAGGGGTTCTCGGTTGCTACTCCTGCACTATCAGTGCCTTGGCAACATAGATGGAGTTCATTGATTGCTTCGTTTTTACACTCTCCTTTGACCAGCAGAATTGATGTGACAAGCTGTCAGATATATCAGTCACTTCTGTGTGGCCAGACAGAATTTTAGGAGCCGGGTCTGGTAGGAAAAACCTAGGGCCTGTGACAACAACCAACGTCTGGATTGTTGAACTCTTTGTTTTTCACCAGGCTAGGGATCTCTGCCTGCGCCTGTTCCCCATCTTATAATAAGCCAGGGCATTCGTCCAGCACCTGCTCCCCTTTTTAGAATAGACCAGGGCTCTCACCCTGTGCCTGCTCCCCTGTTGCTCTCAGCGCTCCCGCCCTAAGGGCTGCAGCAACTATGTCTGAGTCTGGAAGGTCATTACCCAACAGACACCCTAATGGAATAGATGCTTTGACCTCAGTGAAATGCATGTATGATTTACCCCCTCCAACTAAGCTCTGCCATTACTAAGGGACAGTATGTAAGATGATGAAACACCCTTGCAGGTTGGTCTGGCCCTGTGATATACTGCCCTCCTCGCATGCATTATCGCTTTAAGCTGTGACACTAGCAGCCATGTCACTCAAGCCACAAGGTTTTTCCACCTTTAAAAAGACATGTTCCTAAAAAATCTGAGTGTTGGTGGGAACTTGGGCCCCCCTGGACACCTAGTACCATCTGTTCTCAGAGTATCTAAGGAGTATCGGCCGCTCCCTTCCCTAGTCGGACTTCAAAGGTAGGCTCTCCCTTCCTATGTGACATTTTCCCCCACATAGAAAAAAATCCTTTGGCTGTTGAGAGTACAGAGGCCTCAGTGCTACAGATACCCTCACTCTTCTTTTCTGTGTGGATTGACAAGCCATGCTTCTGGAATTTCCCTTCATGTTTGGGGGAGGACTGTCTTGGAAGAAGGGCCAGAACCTGTATCCTTGCCCTTCTTATGTTTATTTATTTCAGATGCCTGTGCTTCTGCTTTGGTTATGCTTATCTGATCCTTCTTTCAGATGTGACTGCGCACATATCTTTTCAAAGCTCTTCAGAGCCTCCTACGGTCGGTGATAGTCATGGCCACTAAATACTGGTGCCTGTCTGCCACACAGTTGTTAAGGGCATGCTTACATAAAACAAAATTAAACTATTAAACATTCCTTCAAATGTGTCAACCTTTTTACCAGTAGACTACCCATTCAGATACTTCAGAACCAAATGTGTAAACTCCTTAAAAGTTGGATTCCTCCTCTTTGTGAGCTCTCTTAATCTTCTGAGGGATTTTTCTAGGGTCATTTAGAAGACCCTAAAGATGGTGGCTTTCATTTTTGCATTGATGGGTTTCTCCCAACTGAATGATTGCATCAGTTCCAGCTGCCTGTAGATGACTCATAAGGGCTGCACCCCACAACTCCTCTTCCATGTCCTGGAGCTGAAAGGTTAACTCCAGTGCTTTGAATCAGTCAAAGTTGTCCTTCGTCACTTTCTACAGTCAGAAGAAATCCTTCGGCATGTGGCATCTAGGCTTTCCTTTGTTGCCACCACTGTAAAAGCTCCCCTCGCCACTACGGAGTTCCACTCCAGAGAGACCACTCTGGGACCTGTCTGAGACCTAACTGAAACTCTTGAATTTACGGAAACCAGGACCTCTGGGAAACCACACTACCCACCCACTGTGAAAAATGGTGATAACTTTCTCTATCACTGCCCCACTCCCTCTCTATGGCACCCAGTGAAGGGGGTATTTGGGTTGTGGGCTCCAGATCACTACTGTCACCATGAGCAGCCTCCACCCTTCTAGCTTCCTCAAAATGCTAGAGGTGCTAAAGCATTTCATGTTAACTAACCCTACTGCCATGAGCTATTCACCTTTCCTGGTATAGCTTACGGAGGGCACTGGCTATCAGGTTGCTCACTGAGCTCATGTCCAGTTCCATTGTGTAGCAACCAAATAATACTTGGTAGTATTTCTAATGTTTAAAACACAGTCTTTTATTTTGGTTCACTAAGCTGTAGGCACAGTCTGCATCAAGTCCAAGTTCAGCCCACCAGTGCCGTATCAAGAAAGAGGGAACTGCTGCCATGTAATGATACCAATGCAGTAAATTTGTGCAGAGTTTTATTAGTATCAAACAGTGGGTTTGGATAATAAGCAAATCCCAGTAGAAGAATTCTATGCCAAAGAACACAAAACAACAGCCCTGGTTATGTGAAACCTTAAATTATTATTTTTCTAAAGGTTTCAGCACACAATATAAAGTATTTCATGATATGCTATACATATATTCAGTAAAAAATAATAATAACAGCTCTAAATGCATTTAACGCGGACAGGGGAAACAAAAGTTGAAAAGTTGGAAAGAGAGTCCACAGTTGGTGAAGGTGGTCGTGACTGTGGGACCACCGGTGTCCCCTTGTGTTGTTGCATTTCGGTGGTAAGTGAAAGAGATTACGACGCCTTCTTCGGGGTGTAGTTTGAGGACGCTGTTGGGAATATGTGTGACATTTAGAAGTAATTTAGTGGGCTGTGTATAAGTGGTGGCAAAAAAGGGAATAAGACGGATGATAGACTGAAACCAATTGTTTGCTAGGCAATGGCGGCAGACAAATCTTACCGTGAGGGATAGAGAGACCCTTAACTTCAATGTTGGTACCCACTGCAGAGGCAGAACCTAGGCTGACAAGCTCAGGAAGGTGTCTGTCAGGAAGTCCCGGCTTGTAGGACGGGGACGGTGCATTGTCGCTCACTGAACTTTGGTAACCCGTCAATTCTAATGGGTACAAAAGGCAGCGAGGATGGGACGGGTAGGGCAGAGAGGAAGAAATACGCACACGAGGGCACAAAACACAATTACTATGTGTTAAAGTTACATCTGATGTGACCCGCTGTGGCTGCAGAGCCAAAAACGGGTAGTAGGCAGAAAAACGGGTCGTGAACGAAGCCATGCGGCTCTTACCCAGTGTCCCGCTTTGCCCAAGAAGCAATACCCCTCTCTTTATGTAAGTCTTCGTGTCCGAGTCCTTATGTCCCATCAGGTTAATGAAACCAAACTGATCATGATAGTAGTACAGTTACCAGAATGTTGCACGGCCTATGAAATGGAAAAAGGGGATGGGGAAAAAAATGTGGGGAAATTAAGTCACAAAAAAATAGATTGTCTAGTGTCCCGCTGTGTTGCAAAACATGGACCCAGTTGGAACATTACTGGGAGGGCAGTGGACATGAAAGGCTGTCACAGGATTACCTGGTAATTGTGATGTTGTGCAGATTCCAATCCAGCTGCATGAAAGCGGCTGCTGGGGGAACTGTCCAGTTTGAAGTCCCGGTTCCATTGTTTGAAAGCTGTGCAGAATGAACACAATGCTATAAACTACATCGGCCCTTCACGGTAACAGGCGTGGTTGCTGTAAACGGAAAATGGCATTCACGTTGCCATAGAGATCCGTATCCACAGCAAGCATTATGGGAAAAGCCAAAAGGCCACGTTGCAGGGTGTGCCCTCGGCGGTCCTATGAGGACCCGCCGTTGTCTGCTGATGGAGGGTTTGTATGGGATAGTCAATCCACACACTCCAAAGGCAACAGCCATTGTATCTGTCAGTGCTTCAACATCTAAACATCCTGGAAGTGAATTAATCTGCGAGCAAAGAAGTGGCGTTAACAGCAAAAGTAGGAACAATCCTCGGTATGACATCTACCGTGTTGTCTGTCCTGTGGGGTGAAGTCCTAAAAGAAGTTAGACATGCACACGGGCGTGTGACCACATATGTGGTCTTTTCTAAATGAGCAAGAGGTTATTATAGGCCTCCCTGTGTTCCAGTTGTCACTGATGGAGGCATAGGGCCATCAACGGAGTACAAGTCAGAGTAGATGTGCGTGCTATAAAAGAGCAGGTGCCAGATTTGGATGCAAAATAGTTCCTGCTCAGCTCAAATTGGATAGGGGCAAGTGACTGCATGTTATATTAATGGGTGTTGCCAAAAGGTTGTGAAATGGATTGAATACTTGTAATACATTGTTAGAAGGGTGGGGGTAGATACTGCTCATTGAGGCCCTTACTCACACTGTCCAGCCTATGTATCCACCTGCATTCTAAGTCCAATACATGTCATTGTACATTGGGGCCAGTTTTTACTCTCTCCAAAACCCACCAGAACAAAACATCTGGTGAGTGACCGGCTGTCAGGTAGTGTTCCACTACAGTGGATTCTCGACCGGTGTTCTGAAATGCGGATGTTGATGTTACTCATTGTTTGGCCCACATAACAAAGCCCAAAGGGGCACTCGATACAGTGAACCACCTGGTTCGATTTACAATTGGTAAAGTGTTTTAAGGTCCAAGTCAAGTTCCCAATTAGGATTTTCTGCATTTTCTTGGTATATTTCCAAGGCGTGCAGGAGCCACATGGATAGTGGCCCGCTATTGCTCATAGATTGCATGGCCCCGCCAGGGGGGTTTCTCTGGTGAACAAGGAATGCACCAGATGTTCCCACAGATTACGGGATCTTTTAAATGCAAACCGTGGCAGTGGTTCCTCTGGTAGATTTAATCTTGCCAGTGGCCAGTATTTACAAATTATATTTTTGATATCAAACGTATGAGGACCATGCGTGATCAGACAAGTAAGTCTTGCTTCCTTGTCCCTGTGGCGAGATACTTGTGCGTTCAACAGGGTCTCACGATTAGTAAATCATGCTTTTTTTCCATTGAGATATCCGTTTCCTGGGGTACCCTCTGCATCTCAGTCTTTCACCTAGAGCAGATCCATTTTCATAATAGTCGTCAATGGATGTACAATTTCTACGCAATCTTAAAAATTGGCCGTAAGACAAATTCTCCTTGATGTGCGTCGGGTGATTCGTCGAGAAATGCAGGAGGGTGTTGCGATCAGTTGGTTTCTGGAATAGGTTACATGTGAGTTTTTCATTGGTTTGACTAATCTTCAAGTCTAGGAAGTGTATGGTTTGATTATTGTAGTCCATGGTGAATTGAATGTCAGCATCACAGTTATTGAGCCAGGAGAAGAAAGCTATGAGATCTTCTTTACTACCCTACCATATAAAAATAATATCATCAATGTACCGTCGACACCACTTGACATGGGGCAACCAAGGATTCCGCTCACTGGAGATGTACTTCTTCTCGTATGCGGCCATGAATAGGATCGCCAAACTGGGGGCAAAAGTTGCGCCCATGGCAATCCCTTTGATCTGCAGGTAATATTGGTTATTAAACACAAAAATGTTTTTGCAAAGAGCAAGTGTCATTAGCTCAATGATGAAAGCAAGTGGGACCCGAGATTGTAAATTGGTCTCTGTAAGGTATTCATACATACAGTCTATAGCTGCCATCTGTGGAATACTGGTATATAAACACTTAATGTCCATTGTTACCAGAATTTGAGTTGCGGGATCAAAGTCTAAATTTTCAAAGACCTGAATTGTATGGGTCATGTCCCTCAGATAGGAGTCCGTTCTGGTACTCATGGGCTTGAGGAAGGCATCTACCAATTTACAGAGGGGCTCCAATATGGATCCGCATCCAGAAACAATCAGTCTTCCTGGTGGGTTTACAGCACCCTTGTGTACTTTGGGTAACGCATATAGGCATGGTGTTCTGCCTTGTGTAGTTGTAAGAAAGGCTGCCGCTTTTCCAGTTATCCATACCCTCTCCAGTGCATAAGAGACCGTTTTCTGATATTTCTAATTGCATCTCCTTGGTGGGGTCTTTTTTGAGGGGACGGTAGCTCTCTCTGTTGTCTAATAGTAACATGACCATGTTCTTTGACTGGTCAGTGGACATAATAACAATTCCACCCCCTTTGTCTGATGGCTTAATGACCAGGTCTCGGATTTCTGACAGTTGTTTAAGTGCCTCTCTCTCTGCCTTGATACAATTGTGTTGGAGGGTCACTTTCCTGCCCGCAGGTTTCTTGACATCATTGAGAATGCACTTCTCAAATGTTAATAAGTCACTGGGTACTTGATTGTCTGCTGGGGAGAAGGACGATTTTCAAATGCAACTCTGTATCTGGTTCTGACTCATTCTCCTCTATGTCATTGAAAACAGTTTGGAGTCTGACTGTCCGAAGGAAGCATCGTATTTGCAACTCTGCGTTATACCCGTCTGTACTTGCGGAAGGCACAAAAGAAAGTCCTTTGATAAGAACAGAAATGTGTGCTGTCGTCAAATTGGCCTCAGCTAAATTGAAAATAGGGAGGTCATATTCTGCGATTAGTGCAGTACCTATCTCCTGCTGTGTCGTGGACATCTCTGGTTGCAGTAATAGGGCATGTTCCAAAATGGATGTCCCCATCACCCCCCCTTGCCCGCCTCTGCCTAAAAAAGGGTGGCGGCAAGGAGGGGCTGACCAAATTGGTTATATGGCCCAGGTCTGTAGTTCTATCAAGACCCGTCGTCAGAGGAGTTGCTGCTTGATTCAGAGAACGTAACCCACTTTTTCCTCGTTCCGGATCTTTGTGAGGATTGCGTCCCTGGATTGTTCAAGGAATTAATGTAATCTTTTGTGGTACATGGGTATATCAGGTCAGTTTTAAAATCTTTAATATCTTTCTGCAATTTATTAATGTTTCTAGTTAGAGTATTTGACTTAAAGGTTACAAATTGTTTGTTGATATCCCATAATTGAGCCACTGCATTGGTGATCACTGTACTTTTTGCAAATTTGGCTTCTTCAGCATATAATGATTTCTGAATTTCAGCACTAATTCTTTGTGCCATCAAAATTGTAAGGACCATAAGGTCCCTACTGCACTTAGTCGCTATGAAACTAAAATTTGTTGTGTACTGTTTAGCGTTAAGAAACAAAACTGGTTCGTTCCGGACAAGAAGGCCTGCGGGAATGATGCTTGCCTTCAGGTATTCCTGTAGGAAGTGCCCATGAAGTTCAGTTGAAAAACACTTCTTTTTAAGCTTTAGTAAATCCTCACCTGCATTGGTTGATAGAGTTGATGGATTATGCCCCAAGGGGTCAAAGAGGGAAGGTCCTCTATGATTTCTAGGATTTGTTCCTCTGTATAGGTCAATGTCGCGCTTTCTTCCATTCTGCAAAGCTCGCCATGCACCAGGCGGCCAACACCGTGGGGGCCAGCATGGAAGACCGATTAGTAAAATATGTTGAAACAAAAAGGGGATTGCCCAAATGTGTATTCTTTTCAATGAACCAAACATGTAGGTGTCTTATTTGTGCCTAACCTCATGGTCCGGTGTCCTGGACCCAACTAAACAACCTTGGTTGTCAAATGAAACAAACAAAAAGGAGGTTGGGAGTGCCCTAATTGGACAGGCAGCAGTGTGGGCACTAATAGTATATATATCAAGAAGGAGGGAACTGCTGCCACGTAATGATACCAATGCAGTTAATTTGTGCAGAGTTTTTTTAGTATCAAACAGTGGGTTGGAATAATAAGCAAATCCCAGTAGAAAGATTCTATCCCAAAGAACACAAAAACACAGCCTTGGGTATGTGAAACTTTAAATTATGATTTTTCCAAAGGTTTCAGCACACAATATACAGTATTTCATTATATGCTATACATGTATTCTGTAAAAAATAATAATAACAACTCTAAAGGCATTTAACGCAGACAGGGGAAACAAAAGTTGAAAAGTTGTAAAGAGAGTCCACAGTTGATGAAGGTGGCCGTGACTGTGGGTCCACCGGTGTCCCCTTGTGTTGTCACGTTTCAGCGGTAAGTGAAAGAGATTAAGCTGCTTTCTTTGGGGCATAGTTTGAGGACCCTGTTGGGAATATGTCTGACAATTAGAAGTAATTTAGTGGGCTGTGTATAAGATGTGACAAAAAAGAGGATAAGTTGGATGAAAAACTGAAACCAATTGTTTGCTAGGCAATCAAAGGACCCCCCAATAGCGGCGGACAAATCTTACTGTGAGGGGTAGAGAGACCCTTAACTTCAATGTTGGTCCCCACTGCAGAGGTGGAACCTAGGCTAACGAGCTCAGGAAGGTGTCCATCAGGAAGTCCCGGCTTGTAGAACAGGGATGGTGCATTGTCGCTTAGTGAACATTGGTAACCCGTCAATTCTAATGGGTACAAAAGGCAGGGAGGATGGCACGGGTAGAGCAGGGAGGAAGAAAGACGCACACACGAGGGTGGCAGGAGCAAAGTTCAGCCCACCAGTGCGACAAAATCACTGCTGCTCTGCAGTAGTACAGGAAACCAACAAATTGGAAAATAATATAAAAACCCACCCCTTTAAAAGAAGCACAGAGAATGTAGACTTTTGTGAAAGGCCGCTCTGGGTAGATGAGCAGGAGCATTCAGGTGATAGAGTGACATAATGTCACTGTACAAGGATATGTCTTTTGAAGAACAACGTAGAGAAATGGGGCTTAAAAGCCACTATAGTCCCAAAATAACGACCAGGGTCACAGCGCCTCTTCAGAGTACCATTATTGTTGTTGTTGGGGCTCAACAGCTTAAAAAACTCTACATGAGCATACCCCACTATTTTCGTTTTCATGGGGTTGAATATTTAAATAGAAAATGATCCACAGAAGCTGCTAAAAATGGTAACTAAAATGTGGAGATTATTCTGACTGGTTCAGAGGACAGGCTCAATTTGCGCTACGGCTTGTAAGTATGGCATGCAGGGGGCTCTCAATATTTTGCTCATGGTATGCAGCACAAAAGATTGTCCCAAACTCCATACATAATACAATAAATGAGGCGCTAAATCCACAATGTCAAATCATCTTTCAAATGGGCCTCATTACGAGGTTAGAGGTAGCCTTGCCGGTTTTACCTTCAAAGCTACCTCCAAACTCGCATCCGGGTCCGGCACCCGCGAATGGGCAATTACTGGGCTATTCCGGCAAAGCCGCACCCGGTAATTGCCCTTTCGCGGGTTCCGGGCCTGGTACATCCCCATTCGAGCCCCACAGGGCTCAATCAGAACGGGAGGGTGGTAGCACCGGTACCGTTAATAACGGTACCGGTGCTACCATCATGTTCTGCTCACGGGTCCCGGTACGGCCACCAAGTCTGACCTGGTGGCTGCAAGGGCACCCGCGAGCAGAACTCCTAGTATGGCGGTACGGTAGCAAAGGTGCCGATAGCGATACCGGCGCCGTTGTTGCCTTACCGCCATACTTGTAATGAGGCCCATTGACCGTTTAAGCCACATCATACCTCTTCTCTGGCAATCAGAATGATCGGAGTTCAGTCAATAACCTCTAGTATTGACTGCATTCCAGGCATTTTGACTTCAGAATAAGACAGTAAAAAAAAGAGAAAGCTTTTCTCTAAATTCAATGGACAGCCACGATATTTCCCAGCACGATTTCCTCCAACAAGACACTCCAACCCAACTTAGAACAGCAAAGTGAAAGCTAAAACATAAGACCATGCTTAACTTTTGTAAAGAGAAACGTTAATTGCACCTAAAACCAGCTCATTCTTAAACTGTTCAAGTTCCACCAAGTTTACCATTCAAATGCTTACCATATAAACACAACCTAGTTATCTGAACATTACAAACGGGAACCACAAGTAATTTACTAACACGTGTTGTGTCCTTTACTCATTATTAAACAAACAGCAGTCTGCATCAATGCTTGGCATAATGACCCGTTCCCAACTTATGGGCTGAGGTGAAATCCCAAGTTCTACAAATTAAACAGGATTGAGGGAGCTTCTCTACTGAGAACGAATATGGGTTATATACCCTGTTCTATGGAATGTTTTCCACTCAGGGGGGTAGGCACCCACGTTTTAGCTCACTTCACCCTTCGCATATCAGTCTTTGTCCCACCCACAAGGGCAGTCGAGCACCGAAATGCTAGGACAATTTCCCCTGACCATGTATACCATCAGCAACCCCAGACACGTGCTCCAGCCTAGTCCGGCCTCAGGTGTAGCTGAGCCTCTGTAACGCACAGTGAGGGGGTCCACGTCTGGATTAGCCTTGGTTACTTAGGGTGCAAGCCTATGGTTTACAAAATTGATAAGGAATATTGGAGCCCCTCCACTGCGTGGGACCTCATCTCATACAATAGGGGAAGCCTACTTACATGTGGCAGGTTAATTATAGTATTTACAGCACCAGAAAATAGGACATTGAAAACGCTTTTTTAAATAATTCACGTTTTTTAACGAGTTCTGTGACTAGTGTTAGCCGAGAGTGAATCGTTGAACTCTTTTGAACTGCTTAATTATTTATGCTGTTTATTGAAATGATTTGATATTGCTCTTTAAAAGTGTATGATTTATCTGTAAACCGTAAAGAAACTTACACTAAGCTAAAATAAATGTATACATAGGGCAGACACCTATTTCCGGCTTGTGGTGCCAGGCATGAATTCAGCCATCTGAAGGAGCTCTTTTGCCTGCCCTGCATGCAGCATTAGATGGCTAGGGCAGGAAAATGTGCTGCCGACATCATCATTGCATGCAGCCCTGAGGTACACAGCACCCTGCGCTCTGCTGCACAGTCTTCCGTGCACACCCAGCCCTGGGTGCAGCACAGTTCACTGTATCAGGTAGAAGTGGGCATTTGTATTGTCTGACACTCCATCCAGTGGTCGAAGTGGGCGGGAGCGGTACTCTTCTTTAAAAAAAATGTTTATGTTTCTATACTTTTATTTTAAAAAGAAACAGTTCCTGGAATCGTTCAGTTTTAAAATGAAAGCACAGGAAGCAGTTGAAACTTGCACGTCAGTGCACTGCAACGAACATTCCCTTAAACAGCAGGTGTATTTTGTTTGGGGGTTTGGATTGCGCGTGGGAGGGGGCGTGGCAATGGGGTTTGTGGAGACCAGGGGCAGACCAGCAGGGAACATAGTTCCACTATTTCTTTTCGTACACTTTGACCACTGACTCCATTTTAAGCTCCTTAAAATTGAATGACATATGGAGACTCCCGCTCAGTGCCACTTGACTTGCAGTTTTACAGACTCACTTGTGCTCCTAAATGACCAATTACCCCTGAAAATATATTATCTGCTGACAAGATAACTGGGGGATTGTCTGGGAATGTTTCATGCCTAGGTAAAGGAATGTGTTGGCTCCCAATAGAGCAGGTTTAACCCCTTAACTGCTGAGGGTTTTCCCTCCCAGTGCTGAGTCCTTTTTTGGAGATTTCAGTTTGTCACATCCCTTGTAACATTTTTGTTACAAGAGATATCTCTGCCAAATCTGGCCCCTTTTCTTCCCATATGCAAAATAACATAACATAACATATGGAGGCGGTCGTAACGCCACCAAGGAATCCTAGTTTGCTGTAAGAGGGGTGAGAGAAAATAACAAAAAAGAAAGCAAATATTGTGTTTTTTCAGAAAATGGCAATACAATTATGTACAAAGAACCCTGTGTTTTTTTTTCTTGTAAAAAGTAGGAACAAATGGTTTGCAGTTCTGAATTCGCAATTTTAACAGGCTTTCAAGAACAGGTTGATTGGGAACAAATAACATTTTTCATAAGGTTACCATCAGTTTTGTGAGAGGTAGGCCAATTTTTCCTTTTTTTTTTAATAAGGCCTTCTTGGAAGGAATGCAAGGGGAGAGTAGGAAAGCTCAATGGAAACACACAAATGCATACATTTCTGAAAAGTAGACACAATTCTAAGTTCAGGAAAGGGTGATTTGCGCAGGTCAAGCAACACATTTCTATAATTTGGGAAAAAATTGGAAAAGTGAGTGAAAAAAGTATGTGCTCGACATGTTTGTACTGGTAACGTAATGGCTTCTGTCATTATTGAGAAAAGCAATGCATGGTTGGATTCCTCCGAGACATGGAAAAAACATGTTTTTTATGCTGACGGACTAAACGGACGTACTTAGCATTTGAAAATAAGGAAAACGAATGTGGTGAAGAAGGGCAAGCATACATTTTTTGAAAGAGCACAGGCAAACCTTTTGAAGGATAGGTGGCTTGAGCAGGTTACTAAAGTGCAGTGTGCCTAAAGCAGCGACTAAATGTAGGTCACATTTGGGAAATGAAAGGACTGTGTAACAAAGTGCAGTAGCAAATGTGAAAAAACGTTCTGAAAACCACAACAAATGTCCTGCCTTCCCATGTTCCCACAGGTGTCCCGATGGAAACGGTACTTCACATATGTCGCTGCACTGACCCGAGCGCAAATAGAATAGGCTAAACCACTGGTACATCAGACACCCTGGAGAATAATGGTTTTGGACGTCTGGGCAACCCACAGATTTGGGCCTTGGGTGTCAGAGCAACCAAGGAAAACAGGGAACCCCATACATTTCTGAAAAGAAGACACCCGGGGGAATGCAAAGATGTCTAACTTTCGCCAATCGCCCTAGAATATATTACCCACAAGGCCCAACAAACTCCAAAAAGGGGAGAAAAAAACACAATTTTCAGACATTTGCCCCCAGGAAACCACCGAAACATGCCTGCAAAAACACATGTCCTACCTTCACATTTTCCCACAGGTGTCCTGACAAAAACAGTACCTAACGTGTGTCGGTGCCCTTACCTGGGTGCAAAAGGAAATTGCTAAACCACTGGTACTCCAAAGGGCCTTTGAAGAAAACATTCTTAAGGTATTTGCTGTTGAGGACAACCCTCAGATTTGGGCCTGGGGTGTCACAGCCACCAAGGAAAACAGAGAACACTATACATCTCTGGAAAGAAGACACCTGTGGGAATCCAGAGAGGTCTGACATCTGTCAATCGCCCTAGAATTTATAACTCACAAGGCCGGCAAACTCCAAAAAGTAGAGAAAAAAACTCAATTTTCAGACATTTGCCACCACTAAAGCACTGAAATAAGCCAGAAACAACACATATCCTACCTTTCCATGTTCCCATAGGTGTCCCGACAAAAACGGTACCACACATGTGTGGGTGCACTTTACTGGGCACAAAGGGAAAAGGCTAAACCACTGGTACGTCAAACGCCTTGGGGAAGACTGGATGTTGCCGCCTCACCAACCCACAGATTTGGGCCTGGGGTGTCGAGCTACCAAGGAAAACAGGGAACCCTGTACGTTTCTGAAAAGAAGACACCCGGGAGAATCAAAAGGGGTCTAACGTTTGCCAATCGCAGTAGAATTTATTACCCAAAAGGCCTGGCAAATTCCAAAAAGTAGTAAAACAAAGCACAATTTCCAGAAATTTGCCACTAGGAAACCACCAAACATGCCGGCAGCAACACATGCCCCACCTTCACACATCTCCCATGTGGGTCGACCATCCCCAAGTGCAGCGGCAGTCCCAGGGAGCCCGGTCAGGGTCTCTATCCCTACCTAGAGGGAAAAGCTGTAACACAGCCCAGCCAGAGCCCCCTGCCTTGGGTGCCTGTCTCGAATGTGGGTTAATTGTCCACGAGGCCAGCGGCAGTCCTAGGAAGCCCCAGCAAGGTCACCATCCCTTCCCGAAGGGGAAAGCTGTAACACAGCCAGGTCAGAGATCCAGGATGATGGGGGGTGATGTTCGGCCTTAGGCGCCTGTCTCCCATGTGGGTCCATCCCTAAACCCACCTGCAGTAACAGGGAGCCCCGGCAGGGTCACTATCGCTCCCTGAAGGGGAAAAGCTGTAATGCAGCCAGGTCAAAGCTCCGGAACGGTCAGGGGTGCTGCCCCCGGCCTTGGACGCCTGTCTGCAATGTGGATCGCGCTTCCCCAGGCCCAATTGTGGTCCCAGGGAGTCCCGGCAGGGTCATCATCCCGCCCAGGAGGAAAAAGCTGTAACACAGCATGGCTAGAGCTCTAGGACAGCTGAGGGTAGTGCCCCCAGCCTTGGGAGCCTGTCTGCCTTGCACATGGTTTGACAGCAGCAGTCAGAAGGAGCTCCGGCAGGGTCCTCATACTTCCCAAGGGGGAAAAGCTCTAAAGCAGCCCAGCCAGAGCACTAGGATGGCCGGGAGTGCTGCCTCAGACT
This sequence comes from Ambystoma mexicanum, assembly GCF_040938575.1. Lineage (NCBI taxonomy): Eukaryota > Metazoa > Chordata > Amphibia > Caudata > Ambystomatidae > Ambystoma > Ambystoma mexicanum. The sequence goes on from NC_090937.1 coordinate 438,808,819, forward strand.
TGGGCATCTTCGCACATGGATCGAACATCCCCACAACCCAGTGGCGGTCCAGGGGGCCGCTACAGGGTCTCCATCCCTCTGCAGAGGGAAAAGGTTCATTGTGGCCAGGCCAGAGATCCAGGACAGCTGGGGGTACTGCGATGGGCAACGGGTAAAACCCCAAAACTTTTCCCAGGTTGCTTAGTGCTCCTTACAGCTTCCCAGGGTTGGAAAAATGGGACCAGACCCTTAATTATGCCCCACCAGGGAAGCAGAAAGGATCTGCCCCTCCAGGCACAGGGCCAGTCCCCTGATGCCCCAAGTGTTCCTCTGGCAAAATTGCCCTATATTGTTTTGCCTTTCTTGGGGGCAAATGGGTGCAAAACAGGACGCATTTACCCCCAAAGAAGGCAAAACAACATTATGCCATCTCGCTGACATTTTTGTGGGGTGAGGGTGGGGGGCAGATTGGCCTGGGGGGCCCACCTGGGGAACCCACCGCAAGATCGTATAGCAGGTGGCTTAGTGGTCCTTGATGCTTCCCAGGGGTATCAAAATGGGGCCAGAACCCCAATGTTACCACCCCAAGCAAGCAGCAAGGGTCTGCCCATCCTTGGGGGGAATCCTAAGGAGGCTGGCCCACAGGCACGGGGCCACCCACCGATACCCCAATCGTTCCACTATATGAGGAGTGCAATGTTGTTTTGCCTTCCTTGGGGGCACAACTGCACCAATTCGCCCCCCCAGAAAAGGCAAAACAACATTATGCCATCTGGTTGCCATTTTCTGGGGGTCGGGGTGGCTGATTGGCCATCTCCTCACCCCCACCCCAAGATCATATCCCTGGTGATCTAGTGGTCCTTGCTGCTTTCCTGAGGTGGCAAAATGGGCTCAGACCCTAAATGTTGCCCCCCCTCAGGGAAGCAGCAAGAATCTGACCTTCCCTGGGGGGATTTCTGGGGTCGCTGGCCCAAAGCCACAGGGCCAGCCCCCCAATTCACCCCAAGTGTGCCTGTTTGTTTTTTGTTTTTTTTGCCTTCCTTGGGGGAAAATGGTTCCAAAAACCCATCTCCCCCCAAAGAAGGCAAACATTTTGGCATTTTTATTTTTGGTTGCGGTTGGGGCTGTTTTGCTTGGTGGGGGTGCCTCAACCCCCAAAATCTATTCCCTGGTGGTACAGTGGTGATCGCTGGTCGAGGATTGAATGATCCTCGACAAGCAATCTCCTTGAGCGAGAGCTTGTTGGAAAGGGGAAGTTCCCCCTTTCCAACAAGCCCTCACTCAAGAAAATCAGGCTAGAAATACCTGAGCAGCAAGCAAAAACATAGCTGCGATATTTACATGCTGAAGCCTAATGGCTTCAGCATGTAAATATCACTTACTGATAATCCCGGGGCATAGCATGTGCAGAAGTCACCACAGCCACCCCCTGACCTCCAGGCACGGAAGGAGAAGTCCTCCCACTTCATTGCCTGGGTGTCGGAGGGATCGAGGGAGCAGCAGAGGAGGAGATCCGCCCCCCAAAAGGTAAGCAGTGCACAGGACTAGATATGTCATCCCCCACACTGGAAATGTAGGTTTTCTAAACCAAAGGAAGCGCTTGAAGAAGCCGACAACTGTTGCTGAGGCGTCATCCACGTTCCAAATGCCGGCCCATCACCAACTCCCCACGGGCCTTAAGTGACGTCAGCAGAGTAAGATGAACTCCGAAAGCAATGGAGCTCACAGCCCCAATGCACTCACCAGTTCCAGCACAGCACAAACCACCATGGATGTTCACCAGTACGGACAGCAGCCTCTTCCCTTATTTGCTAGGATTCCTTGTGGGTGAGCAGTGCGCCCAACGGAACAACAGAGTTTTCATAGCTCCCTTTTGACTGCTCTTGCTAGCAGCAGTTAGAATTCTTTTTTTTAATGCAGTAACGACTGTCCTAGGCATGTCATTTCTGCTCACACATTTCCTAAACTCGACATACTCCCAGCCCATGACAGTCTCTGTGTTTCTCAATCCCAGGCCCTTTAGGGACCACCATTAATTCCCAGGCCATAATAGCCATTCTGGTGTCCTCCAGTGGCCAAAAACTGCAAGGTGCCCCACTGGCAATTGGTGCTCCAACTCCTTAATGTCTCCCAGGCTGCACTTACTAGCCGCCACCGGGGTCCAAATGTTTCAAGGTGGCCCCACTGGTAAGTGCTGCTCCAGTGGCCAAACTGTAAGATGGCCCCACTGGTACTCCAACTGCTACTACAGTTAACTCCCGCACCCAGCTGCCTCCTTCCTGCCAGGCAACATCAGTTGGGCTATTGGACAGGGGTCAGCTCACCTTTGGGGGAGGGAGGCTGGTGGATGTCCCCTCCTGTGGTCTCAACGACTCCCTTCCCTAAAACTAGCTTGTCGCCGGTGTAGCGGGTTGAAAATGGAAGTCTGATACGGCAGGTAAGGAAAGTGAACCTATTTACTAAGTTCCAGTGACAAGGTATATACATCAGGGAGTCCAAGGGAAAGTAGGTAGGAAGGTACACAGGAGACATCCACCGGCCTCCACTCTCACAGGCTGCTTCACTCCAACTGACATTCATGGAACTTACAGGGGCACTCACACCACAATATTCTGGAGGCATACATTCCACCAGGTAGTCTCTCAAGCAAGCATTCATGCAGGACCAAGGCAGGGAACACAAGACACAGCAAATTCATGCCCAATTCCACTCTTGCCAAGACTGACCAGAGGATGAAGTGGGCCGCTGGTCTGATATTGGGAAGCCACATGCATGTTTCTAGTACAACAAAGAGGTGAGAACTTGGCTGCTTATGATGCTGTCAAATCAGACAGAAACTACGCAGTCAGATGCCACATAGAAAGGCTTTTCCCCTCCGACTGCAAGATTCCCAGCAATCAGCTGAGTCCAGACAGCAGGAGGGGTTACAGTTCAACATGATACATCAATCGTTAACAATAGTTTTGAGTACTTTGTCTTTTCCTCCCTTTTTAGGTTTGGCTGAAAGTAGGCAAAGCCAACTTTGCCACAGTATTCCTGTGTATATGGGCTTCTGGATTGGTGTAATGGTACATTGTAATTCCTCTGTCTTTTTCCTTCCTGGTTTTTCTTTAATTCCAGTCCTTCTACTTTGTTGTTCCAGTGTTTCTTCTTCATCTCAGTCCTTCTCGCTCTTCCTCATCTCAGTACTTCTCCTTCGTCCCAGTCTTTCTTCTTCATACCAATTTTTCTCTATCATCCCTGTCCTTCTCCTACTCCTTCATCACATTCATTTTCCTTCTACTTCTTTACAGTCCTTTTTCTTATTCATTTTAGTCCTTCTCCTTTGTTCAGGTGATTCTCCTATTGCTATGTTACAGTCCTTCTCTTTCTCCCCAGTCTTTTTCCTTCTCATTCAGCCCAGTCATTTTGCTTTATCCCAGTCCATCTCTTTCTCCTTTGTGCCAGCCCTTCTCCCTCGTGTCAATCTTTTTCCTTCTGCTTCTGGCAGTCGTTCTACTTCTCCTTTTTCCCAGTTCTTCCTTTTCATCCCAGTCCTTCTCCTTCTCCTTTGCCCCAGTCCTTCCTCTTCTGCTTCATCTGAACCCTTCTTCTTTGTCCCAGCCTTTTCTCTCCATCCCAGTTATTCTCCTTCTCCTTTCTCCTAGTAATTCCTCTTCACCTTTATCACAGTTCTTCATCTTCATCCCTGTCCTTCTTCATCCCAGTTCTTTGGCTTTGCCGCTGTCTTTCTCCTTCATCCTAGTCCATCTTCTCCTTCATTCCAGTCTTTCTCCTTCTCCTTTGTCTCAGTCCTTATGCTTTGGCCCAATCCTCCTTCATCCCAATCATTCAATCATTCGCCTTTGTCCCAATATATCTCGTTATTTGTACCAGTCATTTTCCTTCTTGGTTCCACTCTTTCTCCTAGATCTCAGCCTGTCTCCTTTGTCCTAATCCTTCTCTTTCTTCATCCTAGTCATTTTCCTTCTTCATCCTAGTCTCTATCCTTCATCCCAGCCCTTCTCCCATGTCCCTGTCTGCTTTCCTCCTTGATTCCACTCCTTCTTTCTCCTTCTTCCTCACAAAATAATTTCACCTTGGCCGGGTCCTTCTCCTTTGCCATAGTCCTTATCCCTCTGATTTTCTCAAATCTTTCTCTTTGTTTCCTTCATCTCAGTCATACTCCAAATATTCTTTTTGTCCTGGTCCTATTACTTCATCTAATAGTTCATCATCCGAGTCATGCTCCTTTGTCCCTGTCGTTCTCTTTAATCCAGTCCTTGTCATTCATCCTTGTCCTTCCCCCTATGATTTATTCCAATTGTTCTCTTTCTCCATCATCCCTGTCCGACTCTAACCCCTCCATCCTAGTCATTGTCTTTCCACTTCATCCTAGTACTTCTCCTTTTTCACGCTCATTCCAGTTCATCGCCTTTGACCCAGTCCTTCTCCTTTTTCTCTTCAGTCCTTCTCCCTTGCTTAATCCCAAATCACCTCTTTGCCCTTCATTCTAGTGCTACTCATACTAGTCATCGTATTCCTTTGTCCTAGAACTTTTCTTTTGTCAAGTACTTCTCATTCTTTGCAGGTCTTTATCTTTGTCCCAGTCTTTCTGCTTCATCCAAGTCCTTCTCTTTCATCCCATTCCTTCTGCTTCGTCACAGTCTTTCTCCTTCTCCTTCAGCCAACCCCATCGTCTTCGCCCCACTCTTTTCTTGTTAGTCCGTCTCCTTCTACTCATGTCTTCTTCTTGTCCCCAGTCATTCTCCTCAGTTGTTGTTTCATCTTCATCTTCATCTTTGCATTTGCCGCTGTCTTTCTCCTTCATCCTAGTCCATCTTCTCCTTCATTCCAGTCTTTTTCCCTCTCCTTTGTCTCAGTCTTTGTGCTTTGGCCCAATCATCCTTCATCCCAATTATTCCAATCATTCGCTTTTTTCCCAATCTATCTCGTTCTTTGTACCAGTAATTTTCCTTCTTGGTTCCAGTCCTTCTCCTAGATCTCAGACTGTCTCCTTTGTCCTAGTCCTTCTCTTTCTTCATCCTAGTCATTTTCCTTCTTCATCCTAGTCTCTATCCTTCATCCCAGCTCTTCTCCTGTGTCCCTGTCTGCCTTTCTCCTTCATTCCACTCCTTCTTTCTCCTTCTTCCTCAACAAAGAATTTCACCTTAGCCCCGGTCCTTCTCCTTTGCCATAGTCCTTATCTCTCTGATTTTCCCAAATCTTTCTCTCTGTCTCCTTCATCTCAGTCACACTCCAAATATTCTTTTTGTCCTGGTCCTATTACTTCATCTAAGACTTCATCATCCAAGTCCTGCTCCTTTGTCTCAGTCCTTCTCTTTAATCCAGTCCTTGTCATTCATCCTTGTCCTTCTCTCTATGCTTTATTCCAATTGTTCTCTTTCTCCATCATCCCAGTCCTACTCTAACCCCTTCATCCTAGTCGTTGTCTTTCCACTTCATCCTAGTACTTCTCCTTTTTCATGCTCATTCCAGTTCATCGCCTTTGACCCAGTCCTTCTCCTTTTTCTCTTCATTCCTTCTCCCTTGCTTAATCCCAAACCACCTCTTTTCCCTTCATCCTAGTCCTACTCATATTAGTCATTGTATTCCTTTGTCCTAGAACTTTTCTTTTGTCAAGTACTTCTCATTCTTTGCAGTTCTTTACCTTTGTCCCAGTCTTTCTCCTTCATCCAAGTCCTTCTCTTTCATCCCATTCCTTCTTCTTCGTCACAGTCTTTCTCCTTCTCCTTCAGCCAACCCCATCGCCTTCGCCCCACTCCTGTCTTATTAGTCCTTCTCCTTCTACCCATTTCTTCTTCTTGTCCCCAGTCATTCTCCTCAGCTCTTGACCTTCTCCTTTATTTCAGTCCCTCCACTTTTGCAGTCCTTCTCCTCTGCCAGCCCAGTCCTTCTCTTTTGACCTTCCCCCTCAGTCTTAGTCCTGTGTCCTGTCCTTCTTTCTCCTTCATTCCAGTCCTTCTTTCATCTTTATCCATGTTCTTCTCTTTGCCCTTCATCCCTATGGTTATCTTGTTCTCCTAGTGAAGAATTGCCATCTGGCAAGGGTGCAAGGCCCTGGCATTTTTGATTTTTATTAATAAATAAAGTGATGAGGAAAAATCCAAAAGCATAGTGTACTTGTGCCCGGCTGAATCAGTAACCTGATCCTCAGAACATGCGCTATCCCTGGCATAGCGCAGGTTAAAAGGTGACACAATGCCTACTCAACAACCGTCGTGACTGCCAAGTCCCAGCAGTGCAGAGGCAGCATTAAAAATATCCCCCCCTGTACCAAAACTGTGATGATCATAAGTAACCCATGATGGTAGCAGGATAATCTCTAAAATAAAGCTATGTCTGATTTTAGGCATAGTATATGGCACTACTTATGATCATAGCAGGCACATCCCAATTGATATTGCAAAAGTGTTTAAGCTTCTGTGAGTCAGCTCTGCTGTAGAAGGTGATGCTTATTCTTCTCAGCCAGGTGTAAACTACCAAATGGCAGGAGAGATACCTGGAGGGCTGGGCCTCTTCTTTCATCTCTTTGTGAGGACAGGTAACACCCTCTGCCAGAGACAGCTGCACAGCAGGCAATTGTCGTGGGCCAGGCAATAAAGGAGCACACCCATACAAAAGGAGTAGCCTCACACCAGTGTGCTGCATCTCTAAAGGCCTTTGTTCTGAGTGAGAAGGGGAGAGGGTGATTAGAGCAGGCTGGACTTCTCTGGTCAATGCAAGGAGACTTGCAACATTTTGTTTCTCTCTGTTTCTCTTTCCTTTTCCCATCCCTCCCACTTCATCTGGAGCAAATCACTTTGGGTGTGGCATCAGAAGGGCAAAGTCCACTTCGTTCTAGAGCAGATCTTCTCAAAACACTGTAAAGATTCACTTGGGAACACTGCCTGAGAAGGATTCACTGGAACTCTTTTGCGAGAGTTCTACATTACAAAGCCCTCAGCCTGAGGTGAAGAATGAGCAGTCCAATGCAGAAGAGAGCTCTGCCCCCTACCCACTCCAAGGGCACATTGGATGTGACCTTTGCTGTGGATCAGGTCCTAATACTCTGCACCAGAACCTCCTAAAGCTGGTTGCGCAGACACTGAACGGAACCATCCTGTCCTTGAGTCCCCCTGAGAGGCCTCACAGTATCTGGAGAACCAGACCAGCTGAAGATCTCTGTTCTACTTCACCGAACGGGTCAACCACGTTCACTGCCCATAGAACCCAAGGGTACTTGACGGTGCTGGCTTTTGACTTCCTCCACCCATTCGAACTATACCGCCTGAATCTGAAACTAGCTCGACTCTGTATCATACCCTAGCTAGCCCATTACCTGCTAGGCTCACATCAACTGCTCGATGCTGGGACACAATCTGAAATGCCAGAGAGTCACAGGCCAGTTCTGAACAGGTGTTACAACCATGCATCAACCTGACTAGCCCACAAACGTCCGCTTCACTGACCCACACATCGGAGCACCCAGATCACCAATTCAACGACCGTGGCCGGTGACTCGACCCGCTCGAGCATCCGTCATTGACTCTTCTCAGTGCCTAAAGCCCGACTCAGCTCAACCTAGAAGTGATCCTGGGCAAGGCCCCGAACTGGATTGGTTGAAATCCTCCTTTGAAATGCACAAAGTGACTGCATTCACCCCTGCTTGTTTCCCACTTGCTGCTTGGGCCCACATAATCCACCATGCCCGAACTGAGCTCAATCCGCTTGCATCAACATTCGACACCCTATGCAACACTTGCAACTCACCAAAGAACCAAAACCAGTTACTGTTGACCATTAACTACCCCCTCAGTCCACTTGGGCCCTAGAGACTAGTTAGGACACTATTTCACATTCTTTCTCCCAAAGACATATCCTTTTGATGGTAAGTGTGTTGCCTAGCACCACTGAATTCATGCTCAGGGTGCTACTTTATTCAGTCTGTTGCATCTTCTCTGTTCTTCCACGTGGGTGGAGGAATGGGGGTTGGACAGTGTTTTCCATCTAGTTCTATTGCAGATGGTGTGTTTAATTAAAGCATATATATTTTTTTTATAGAACCTTGATTCGACATTCCTTTTATTTTGGACAGTATTTATGTTTTGTTTGGGTCACCACTGGATCACAGCTTTCAGTCAGCCCACGTTACCACAAAAGGCAAAGGAAGTATATCTTATAACTGTGCCTGTTTGACCTTTATGATTGCATTGGCTCCTGGCTTGTAGAAGTGTGAGGGCTGAGTGGGCATTTTTACCCCCACTCATCCTTGAACTCCTGCAGAGCAGAATCAAATTTGTCACACTGATGGCAGAGGTGGGATTTGTGACAGACTGTGTCTACAGCTCAGTTAGCCAAAACAAAACGTGTGCAGTTAACATGAGTGTTCACTGCCATGGTATTTTTACGACCTTGGAACTTGAGCATTGTTCAGACCTTGAAAGTAAGTATCTTGCACAAACTGTGTTAAGAGAGGAGATTCCCTCATGGCAGTAAGGTTAGGAAAGCTGACCTGTTAAAAAGCCTCCAAGCTTCTGAGGGATCTCAGGGGGCTACCCACGAGCTGGAGCCCCACGCCTGTTGCACATACACCTAGTGGTGTGGAAACAGCTGAGGAGAGTGACAGCCAAAGCACTTCCCAGCATGTCTCTCACCAGGCAGGCACTGTGGTATCCCAAAGGTCCCAAGCCTCCCACCAGTCGCACATATCCGTGGGTTACTGTGCTTCGGCCAAACTCTCGGAGCATCTCAGTGTTCTAGACCCTGATAGGCTCTAACTCCTGGAAGAAAGAGGAATGGCCCTAGCAGAACAAAAACAGCAGGCTGCTGAAGCCCTGCCAGGAAAGAAGCAGAAGGACTAGATAATGCTGCACAAGAGGGAGTCTGAGGCTCAGAGGGAAGCCAGCAGATTTTCTGTTTGGGAACGAAGCATCTCCAGCGGTGGCTCCCAAGGAAAGCCTAGGCGCCACCTCCCCAAGGATTTAGTCCAACCTTATGAGGAGGGAAGGTACATTTTTGACTGTTTCAAAAAGCTAGAGTTAGCTGACCTCCTCCAGGAGGTGGGAGAGGAGTTGTGGGGTGCAGCCCTTATGAGCCACCTACCAACGGCTGGAACTAATGTAATCATTCAGTTGACTCAGAGGATAGGTCTATTAATTCCAAAATGAAGGACGCAGTCCTCAGGAAGTTCTGCAAAAACCCAGAACAATGGGCCTCATTGTGACTTTGCCGGTATCCTGATGGTAATTCTGCCAGGATAACGGCAAACGCTAACACTGTTCCTTGCACTCGGTCTGCAGTATTACTGCCATATTACGAGTGCCAGTAAGGGTGGTAAATCCCCATTCCATGGAGTGCCATAGGACTCCATGGTGGGATTTTCTGGTAAAAATGGCATGGGTAATACCGGTGCTGGTAATACTGGCTATTTTTGCCAGTAGAGTTGTGGAATTATCTCTAGCTCAAAGCTGGAGGTAATTCCACCACCCCACCGGGAAACTTGAACTTTGCTCATGCCAAACAATGCCGGTATACGGTAATACCAGCACGTTAATTCCACACTGGCAAAGTCATAATGAGCCCCAATAGCTCTAGAGTTTTAGAGAGCTCACCAAAAAGGGGAGTCAAACATTTGAACTGTTTAACCATCAATCCCTGAAATATCTGAGTGGTTGGGTCACAGGTAACAAAGTTTACACGTTTGGGGGCATGTTTAGTTTGATTGCATGTGAGAGCATCCTTCAAAAGTGTAGAAAAGGCGGCCGACTGGTTTTGCAGCTACTCATGTCCCAAAAAAAAGGCAGTGGCCTTTGCATCGAAACCAGATGACAAAGGGATTGAGAATAGTAAATTCAATCAGGGTAAGTACAAGGGTGTGCACCCTCCAGCTAAAAAAAGGCACCAAAAACCTGAGGGGAAATTCTGGTCACCTGCATCATCCACTCCAACAGAAAGGAGAAGTTAGGACACCCCTAACACTGGGGTACCCACATTCACAGCCTCCCAGGACTGACTTAACTGTGGAGACCAGAGGCATAGGAAGAGAGATCCCCCCTACAAGGGTAGATGCAAGCCAGCCGTAGTTAGCATTACTCTCATGGAGGAAGAGATTGTAAATGTGGGTATCTAAGATTATGAATTCACACTCAGCCAGGGGCTTGCCTAATGTACCCTTGTGTCGCTGAGTGGGGTAGGTACCGGGTCTGTGTGATGCTGGAAATGCATTGGAGGGACAGGGCCTCCCTGTCCTTGTCCTGTAGTCCTTTTTCACTTATGTTCTGTATAGTTTTCTGCCCAGGAGTCCATGTGGGACTCCTGGCAGTGCAGCTCTTCCTGTTTTTGGTTTAGTGTACAGACCCATGGGATACCCTTATGGCACCCATGGGTGGGTGGTACAACCCTGTGCCCCTAGTGTATGGGTTTGGGCACCTGTGTGTGGCCCACAGAGTAGGGTATGGGCTGGTGGCAGCTCCATGCTGAATTTGACAGGTGCTCTGAATATCCTCCATTTTGGGATACCCAGGTCCTGCCATTGGAATAAGTTGATTCCTAATAGGAAACAAGATGGCCCCTGTGGCCTCTTGCTTTCTATGGCCTGTTACCTTGTTTTCCCAAAGTCCTGGGAAGCCCTGACTCTGTCCCTTCCCCCTGACTGGCTGTTGGGTGGAAGTTCCATATATGGTGTTGTTGTGAAGTCCAGGCCAGACTGGCTGGAGCCTTCCGAGTGACTGTATTTTGTGGGTACACCCAGTGGGTGGACCTGGGTGAATGGAGTGTGTGACCAATATGCACTTCTTGTTGTGACTGTCTGGTTTCAGGTATGAGAAACAAAGACTGAGACAGCCCTGCCCGAAACTGGTATGAATGCAGTGTGTAGTGTTGAATGGCTGGGTACTTGCCCCAATACACATTCCTTGTTCTGAGTGTCTGAGAGGGAGGAGTATGGCCTGAATGCACTGTATGCCTGATTGGCTGACTGACTGCATGAATGCCCTCCTGTATGATTGGCTGCTGAGTGTGATCCAGCAGTGTGGTTGAGAGACAGAATAATTTATCTGGGGACCTCTCACCACTGGAAATTGTTCAGAAGCTGTGTCTACACTTGAAGAGTAACTGGAACTGCTGATCCTCGACGCCCAGCTGGAAGAAGAAGAACTGATGCTGCATTTGCTTCGACCCGATCTGAAACCTGTCGAGTTCATCGAGGACTGATCCGAGAGAGGACCTGGCTAGGCACTCTCTTCCCATGCTCCAGGGGACCATCGAGCACCGCTAACCTTTGCCGAGGCTCCCTGGAAGGCAGACCCTCGAAAGGCTGCCGACCGGGGACAGGGGCCACTGAGGAGAGCGAAGTGAAGCACCCGGACATCGACGCCGTTGAAGTCCATTGCCATCGACCAGGGTTCGGAGTATCGCCGTAACCGCTGGAGGCCCGTCAAAGCCGTGTTGCCCAGTAGAGGGGACTGCTTGACGCCGTGCCGCCGACGACGGGAGCCACCTGCTCCTTTGCTTAAGACTGTTGAATCGAAGGACTCCCTTGTCCGCACCGTCGACCGCTTTATGCCGCCGAAGAAAGTCAAGGACACCGACGCGGAGAGGAGAATCCGCCGGTGGGTTTCCCGCCACCCAAAGACCACAAAGATTTGGATGACTCAACGCCCTTGTTGGGCCACAGTTCTACAGAATATCTTTGCGGTCCTGAACTATTCAACGGTGAGGTGCCCCGCACACCTCATCCTCGCAGGACATCGACGACGAGCAACGCCTGGATCGGCGCCGTGGTCTCGGCACCCTCGAACTTTTCATCGACGCCGTCGACGCCAAGTTCACCTTCTTCGACGCCTTTCGACGATCCGTGGCTCCTGCTTTAAATGGAGTCACTCAAAAAGGATCCATCGACGCCTCTTTGAAGAACTCTGCTCCACCAGGTACATTGGGGGGGTAGAAACATTATAGAAGGAAATAAGACTTATAGAACAATATATGGACTGGGCTTGTGATATATCTTTATTTTACAGGTTGTCCAGGTGGGGGGATCTCCACACAGAACTGTGTCTAGTGGTAGGGGCCAGTATTCTGCCAATTGTTCTGACCAACTGCTTTCCTCCTATGTCTATTGTTGGTTCCCTTTATTAATTGATTTGTGTGACATTTTAACCAGAGTACAGTTGATGCACTTTAATAATTGTGGTACCACTTAGAACTGTATATGTTTGCCATTATAGATTTTCTGAGCACAAAGTGACTTATTGTGATAGTGTACATAACCTTGAATATTAATTATATAAAGACTGTGTTTTCAGTAATACAGTGTGTGGACATTCCTTTGTGGGGGCTTGGGGACTACACTGTACTTAAGAACCAGCCTGCATCACCTCCTGAGAAGCTAGCCCTTGACTGCTCGACCACGTACCAATAATACAGAATCTTGGCTGGGGTCCTCTGTCCCTCTCCTCTGCCATAGAGAGCAGAAGTACAGCCACCCCCTCCAGTCTTTAGAGTCTGCCACTGAGAGCCTGGTTCCTACTAACAGCAATCTTCTTGGACCATGTGTTCATTAATGGGAACAGTGCCCCAGCACTTTGTGATACTGCTGCAGGTATCACTGCTGTCCAACAACAGTGGGTGCACGAGGAACAGATCATCCTGTGTCCTCCCAAGCTAGTTAGGGAATTCCATGACCCCACCCAATGCCCACTGGCTATCATGGTGTTCAGTTGGAGGGGAGAAACCTTGCAGCTCTGCATTGCTGTGAAAGATGCCATTCTTGTAGACTGTCTATTAGCAAATGATTAACCTGACTCCGAAATCATTGCTGGGATCACATGATCCTAGGCTAATAAAGCAGCTCAGGAAGCAGCCCTGCCAGCCATGGGTCCATGGGCACTTCCGACTGAAGATGGTGAAAGAACGGCTCCGCCGGTACTACCCAGTCCTGATCCAGAGTCTACAGAGATGTCTGCTCCTGCCATAGAGGGTCTAGAAGCCACTAGAGGGCTTGCTGCGGTGACACCAGACTCAGTGACCTCAGCGTTGCCTACATGTGTAGAACCCGAACCTGGCGTGGAGTACACAGTAGTTTCACCTTAAGGGTCTCCCTGAGCTAAGTGACAGCAGGTGTATTTTGTTTGGGGGTTTGGATTGCGCGTGGGAGGGGGCGTGGCAATGGGGTTTGTGGAGACCAGGGGCAGACCAGCAGGGAACATAGTTCCACTATTTCTTTTCGTACACTTTGACCACTGACTCCATTTTAAGCTCCTTAAAATTGAATGACATATGGAGACTCCCGCTCAGTGCCACTTGACTTGCAGTTTTACAGACTCACTTGTGCTCCTAAATGACCAATTACCCCTGAAAATATATTATCTGCTGACAAGATAACTGGGGGATTGTCTGGGAATGTTTCATGCCTAGGTAAAGGAATGTGTTGGCTCCCAATAGAGCAGGTTTAACCCCTTAACTGCTGAGGGTTTTCCCTCCCAGTGCTGAGTCCTTTTTTGGAGATTTCAGTTTGTCACATCCCTTGTAACATTTTTGTTACAAGAGATATCTCTGCCAAATCTGGCCCCTTTTCTTCCCATATGCAAAATAACATAACATAACATATGGAGGCGGTCGTAACGCCACCAAGGAATCCTAGTTTGCTGTAAGAGGGGTGAGAGAAAATAACAAAAAAGAAAGCAAATATTGTGTTTTTTCAGAAAATGGCAATACAATTATGTACAAAGAACCCTGTGTTTTTTTTTCTTGTAAAAAGTAGGAACAAATGGTTTGCAGTTCTGAATTCGCAATTTTAACAGGCTTTCAAGAACAGGTTGATTGGGAACAAATAACATTTTTCATAAGGTTACCATCAGTTTTGTGAGAGGTAGGCCAATTTTTCCTTTTTTTTTAATAAGGCCTTCTTGGAAGGAATGCAAGGGGAGAGTAGGAAAGCTCAATGGAAACACACAAATGCATACATTTCTGAAAAGTAGACACAATTCTAAGTTCAGGAAAGGGTGATTTGCGCAGGTCAAGCAACACATTTCTATAATTTGGGAAAAAATTGGAAAAGTGAGTGAAAAAAGTATGTGCTCGACATGTTTGTACTGGTAACGTAATGGCTTCTGTCATTATTGAGAAAAGCAATGCATGGTTGGATTCCTCCGAGACATGGAAAAAACATGTTTTTTATGCTGACGGACTAAACGGACGTACTTAGCATTTGAAAATAAGGAAAACGAATGTGGTGAAGAAGGGCAAGCATACATTTTTTGAAAGAGCACAGGCAAACCTTTTGAAGGATAGGTGGCTTGAGCAGGTTACTAAAGTGCAGTGTGCCTAAAGCAGCGACTAAATGTAGGTCACATTTGGGAAATGAAAGGACTGTGTAACAAAGTGCAGTAGCAAATGTGAAAAAACGTTCTGAAAACCACAACAAATGTCCTGCCTTCCCATGTTCCCACAGGTGTCCCGATGGAAACGGTACTTCACATATGTCGCTGCACTGACCCGAGCGCAAATAGAATAGGCTAAACCACTGGTACATCAGACACCCTGGAGAATAATGGTTTTGGACGTCTGGGCAACCCACAGATTTGGGCCTTGGGTGTCAGAGCAACCAAGGAAAACAGGGAACCCCATACATTTCTGAAAAGAAGACACCCGGGGGAATGCAAAGATGTCTAACTTTCGCCAATCGCCCTAGAATATATTACCCACAAGGCCCAACAAACTCCAAAAAGGGGAGAAAAAAACACAATTTTCAGACATTTGCCCCCAGGAAACCACCGAAACATGCCTGCAAAAACACATGTCCTACCTTCACATTTTCCCACAGGTGTCCTGACAAAAACAGTACCTAACGTGTGTCGGTGCCCTTACCTGGGTGCAAAAGGAAATTGCTAAACCACTGGTACTCCAAAGGGCCTTTGAAGAAAACATTCTTAAGGTATTTGCTGTTGAGGACAACCCTCAGATTTGGGCCTGGGGTGTCACAGCCACCAAGGAAAACAGAGAACACTATACATCTCTGGAAAGAAGACACCTGTGGGAATCCAGAGAGGTCTGACATCTGTCAATCGCCCTAGAATTTATAACTCACAAGGCCGGCAAACTCCAAAAAGTAGAGAAAAAAACTCAATTTTCAGACATTTGCCACCACTAAAGCACTGAAATAAGCCAGAAACAACACATATCCTACCTTTCCATGTTCCCATAGGTGTCCCGACAAAAACGGTACCACACATGTGTGGGTGCACTTTACTGGGCACAAAGGGAAAAGGCTAAACCACTGGTACGTCAAACGCCTTGGGGAAGACTGGATGTTGCCGCCTCACCAACCCACAGATTTGGGCCTGGGGTGTCGAGCTACCAAGGAAAACAGGGAACCCTGTACGTTTCTGAAAAGAAGACACCCGGGAGAATCAAAAGGGGTCTAACGTTTGCCAATCGCAGTAGAATTTATTACCCAAAAGGCCTGGCAAATTCCAAAAAGTAGTAAAACAAAGCACAATTTCCAGAAATTTGCCACTAGGAAACCACCAAACATGCCGGCAGCAACACATGCCCCACCTTCACACATCTCCCATGTGGGTCGACCATCCCCAAGTGCAGCGGCAGTCCCAGGGAGCCCGGTCAGGGTCTCTATCCCTACCTAGAGGGAAAAGCTGTAACACAGCCCAGCCAGAGCCCCCTGCCTTGGGTGCCTGTCTCGAATGTGGGTTAATTGTCCACGAGGCCAGCGGCAGTCCTAGGAAGCCCCAGCAAGGTCACCATCCCTTCCCGAAGGGGAAAGCTGTAACACAGCCAGGTCAGAGATCCAGGATGATGGGGGGTGATGTTCGGCCTTAGGCGCCTGTCTCCCATGTGGGTCCATCCCTAAACCCACCTGCAGTAACAGGGAGCCCCGGCAGGGTCACTATCGCTCCCTGAAGGGGAAAAGCTGTAATGCAGCCAGGTCAAAGCTCCGGAACGGTCAGGGGTGCTGCCCCCGGCCTTGGACGCCTGTCTGCAATGTGGATCGCGCTTCCCCAGGCCCAATTGTGGTCCCAGGGAGTCCCGGCAGGGTCATCATCCCGCCCAGGAGGAAAAAGCTGTAACACAGCATGGCTAGAGCTCTAGGACAGCTGAGGGTAGTGCCCCCAGCCTTGGGAGCCTGTCTCCCATGTCGGTCGCCTGTCCCAACTCCCAGCGGCATTCCCAGGGAGCCCCGGCAGGGTTCCCATGCCTTGCCAGAGGGAAAAGCTGTAATGCAGCTCACCCAGAGCTCTAGGATGACCGGGTGTGCTGCCTCCGAACTTCAGTGTCTGCCTTGCACATGGTTTGACAGCAGCAGTCAGAAGGAGCTCCGGCAGGGTCCTCATACTTCCCAAGGGGGAAAAGCTCTAAAGCAGCCCAGCCAGAGCACTAGGATGGCCGGGAGTGCTGCCTCAGACTTGGGCATCTTCGCACATGGATCGAACATCCCCACAACCCAGTGGCGGTCCAGGGGGCCGCTACAGGGTCTCCATCCCTCTGCAGAGGGAAAAGGTCCATTGTGGCCAGGCCAGAGATCCAGGACAGCTGGGGGTACTGCGATGGGCAACGGGTAAAACCCCAAAACTTTTCCCAGGTTGCTTAGTGCTCCTTACAGCTTCCCAGGGTTGGAAAAATGGGACCAGACCCTTAATTATGCCCCACCAGGGAAGCAGAAAGGATCTGCCCCTCCAGGCACAGGGCCAGTCCCCTGATGCCCCAAGTGTTCCTCTGGCAAAATTGCCCTATATTGTTTTGCCTTTCTTGGGGGCAAATGGGTGCAAAACAGGACGCATTTACCCCCAAAGAAGGCAAAACAACATTATGCCATCTCGCTGACATTTTTGTGGGGTGAGGGTGGGGGGCAGATTGGCCTGGGGGGCCCACCTGGGGAACCCACCGCAAGATCGTATAGCAGGTGGCTTAGTGGTCCTTGATGCTTCCCAGGGGTATCAAAATGGGGCCAGAACCCCAATGTTACCACCCCAAGCAAGCAGCAAGGGTCTGCCCATCCTTGGGGGGAATCCTAAGGAGGCTGGCCCACAGGCACGGGGCCACCCACCGATACCCCAATCGTTCCACTATATGAGGAGTGCAATGTTGTTTTGCCTTCCTTGGGGGCACAACTGCACCAATTCGCCCCCCCAGAAAAGGCAAAACAACATTATGCCATCTGGTTGCCATTTTCTGGGGGTCGGGGTGGCTGATTGGCCATCTCCTCACCCCCACCCCAAGATCATATCCCTGGTGATCTAGTGGTCCTTGCTGCTTTCCTGAGGTGGCAAAATGGGCTCAGACCCTAAATGTTGCCCCCCCTCAGGGAAGCAGCAAGAATCTGACCTTCCCTGGGGGGATTTCTGGGGTCGCTGGCCCAAAGCCACAGGGCCAGCCCCCCAATTCACCCCAAGTGTGCCTGTTTGTTTTTTGTTTTTTTTGCCTTCCTTGGGGGAAAATGGTTCCAAAAACCCATCTCCCCCCAAAGAAGGCAAACATTTTGGCATTTTTATTTTTGGTTGCGGTTGGGGCTGTTTTGCTTGGTGGGGGTGCCTCAACCCCCAAAATCTATTCCCTGGTGGTACAGTGGTGATCGCTGGTCGAGGATTGAATGATCCTCGACAAGCAATCTCCTTGAGCGAGAGCTTGTTGGAAAGGGGAAGTTCCCCCTTTCCAACAAGCCCTCACTCAAGAAAATCAGGCTAGAAATACCTGAGCAGCAAGCAAAAACATAGCTGCGATATTTACATGCTGAAGCCTAATGGCTTCAGCATGTAAATATCACTTACTGATAATCCCGGGGCATAGCATGTGCAGAAGTCACCACAGCCACCCCCTGACCTCCAGGCACGGAAGGAGAAGTCCTCCCACTTCATTGCCTGGGTGTCGGAGGGATCGAGGGAGCAGCAGAGGAGGAGATCCGCCCCCCAAAAGGTAAGCAGTGCACAGGACTAGATATGTCATCCCCCACACTGGAAATGTAGGTTTTCTAAACCAAAGGAAGCGCTTGAAGAAGCCGACAACTGTTGCTGAGGCGTCATCCACGTTCCAAATGCCGGCCCATCACCAACTCCCCACGGGCCTTAAGTGACGTCAGCAGAGTAAGATGAACTCCGAAAGCAATGGAGCTCACAGCCCCAATGCACTCACCAGTTCCAGCACAGCACAAACCACCATGGATGTTCACCAGTACGGACAGCAGCCTCTTCCCTTATTTGCTAGGATTCCTTGTGGGTGAGCAGTGCGCCCAACGGAACAACAGAGTTTTCATAGCTCCCTTTTGACTGCTCTTGCTAGCAGCAGTTAGAATTCTTTTTTTTAATGCAGTAACGACTGTCCTAGGCATGTCATTTCTGCTCACACATTTCCTAAACTCGACATACTCCCAGCCCATGACAGTCTCTGTGTTTCTCAATCCCAGGCCCTTTAGGGACCACCATTAATTCCCAGGCCATAATAGCCATTCTGGTGTCCTCCAGTGGCCAAAAACTGCAAGGTGCCCCACTGGCAATTGGTGCTCCAACTCCTTAATGTCTCCCAGGCTGCACTTACTAGCCGCCACCGGGGTCCAAATGTTTCAAGGTGGCCCCACTGGTAAGTGCTGCTCCAGTGGCCAAACTGTAAGATGGCCCCACTGGTACTCCAACTGCTACTACAGTTAACTCCCGCACCCAGCTGCCTCCTTCCTGCCAGGCAACATCAGTTGGGCTATTGGACAGGGGTCAGCTCACCTTTGGGGGAGGGAGGCTGGTGGATGTCCCCTCCTGTGGTCTCAACGACTCCCTTCCCTAAAACTAGCTTGTCGCCGGTGTAGCGGGTTGAAAATGGAAGTCTGATACGGCAGGTAAGGAAAGTGAACCTATTTACTAAGTTCCAGTGACAAGGTATATACATCAGGGAGTCCAAGGGAAAGTAGGTAGGAAGGTACACAGGAGACATCCACCGGCCTCCACTCTCACAGGCTGCTTCACTCCAACTGACATTCATGGAACTTACAGGGGCACTCACACCACAATATTCTGGAGGCATACATTCCACCAGGTAGTCTCTCAAGCAAGCATTCATGCAGGACCAAGGCAGGGAACACAAGACACAGCAAATTCATGCCCAATTCCACTCTTGCCAAGACTGACCAGAGGATGAAGTGGGCCGCTGGTCTGATATTGGGAAGCCACATGCATGTTTCTAGTACAACAAAGAGGTGAGAACTTGGCTGCTTATGATGCTGTCAAATCAGACAGAAACTACGCAGTCAGATGCCACATAGAAAGGCTTTTCCCCTCCGACTGCAAGATTCCCAGCAATCAGCTGAGTCCAGACAGCAGGAGGGGTTACAGTTCAACATGATACATCAATCGTTAACAATAGTTTTGAGTACTTTGTCTTTTCCTCCCTTTTTAGGTTTGGCTGAAAGTAGGCAAAGCCAACTTTGCCACAGTATTCCTGTGTATATGGGCTTCTGGATTGGTGTAATGGTACATTGTAATTCCTCTGTCTTTTTCCTTCCTGGTTTTTCTTTAATTCCAGTCCTTCTACTTTGTTGTTCCAGTGTTTCTTCTTCATCTCAGTCCTTCTCGCTCTTCCTCATCTCAGTACTTCTCCTTCGTCCCAGTCTTTCTTCTTCATACCAATTTTTCTCTATCATCCCTGTCCTTCTCCTACTCCTTCATCACATTCATTTTCCTTCTACTTCTTTACAGTCCTTTTTCTTATTCATTTTAGTCCTTCTCCTTTGTTCAGGTGATTCTCCTATTGCTATGTTACAGTCCTTCTCTTTCTCCCCAGTCTTTTTCCTTCTCATTCAGCCCAGTCATTTTGCTTTATCCCAGTCCATCTCTTTCTCCTTTGTGCCAGCCCTTCTCCCTCGTGTCAATCTTTTTCCTTCTGCTTCTGGCAGTCGTTCTACTTCTCCTTTTTCCCAGTTCTTCCTTTTCATCCCAGTCCTTCTCCTTCTCCTTTGCCCCAGTCCTTCCTCTTCTGCTTCATCTGAACCCTTCTTCTTTGTCCCAGCCTTTTCTCTCCATCCCAGTTATTCTCCTTCTCCTTTCTCCTAGTAATTCCTCTTCACCTTTATCACAGTTCTTCATCTTCATCCCTGTCCTTCTTCATCCCAGTTCTTTGGCTTTGCCGCTGTCTTTCTCCTTCATCCTAGTCCATCTTCTCCTTCATTCCAGTCTTTCTCCTTCTCCTTTGTCTCAGTCCTTATGCTTTGGCCCAATCCTCCTTCATCCCAATCATTCAATCATTCGCCTTTGTCCCAATATATCTCGTTATTTGTACCAGTCATTTTCCTTCTTGGTTCCACTCTTTCTCCTAGATCTCAGCCTGTCTCCTTTGTCCTAATCCTTCTCTTTCTTCATCCTAGTCATTTTCCTTCTTCATCCTAGTCTCTATCCTTCATCCCAGCCCTTCTCCCATGTCCCTGTCTGCTTTCCTCCTTGATTCCACTCCTTCTTTCTCCTTCTTCCTCACAAAATAATTTCACCTTGGCCGGGTCCTTCTCCTTTGCCATAGTCCTTATCCCTCTGATTTTCTCAAATCTTTCTCTTTGTTTCCTTCATCTCAGTCATACTCCAAATATTCTTTTTGTCCTGGTCCTATTACTTCATCTAATAGTTCATCATCCGAGTCATGCTCCTTTGTCCCTGTCGTTCTCTTTAATCCAGTCCTTGTCATTCATCCTTGTCCTTCCCCCTATGATTTATTCCAATTGTTCTCTTTCTCCATCATCCCTGTCCGACTCTAACCCCTCCATCCTAGTCATTGTCTTTCCACTTCATCCTAGTACTTCTCCTTTTTCACGCTCATTCCAGTTCATCGCCTTTGACCCAGTCCTTCTCCTTTTTCTCTTCAGTCCTTCTCCCTTGCTTAATCCCAAATCACCTCTTTGCCCTTCATTCTAGTGCTACTCATATTAGTCATCGTATTCCTTTGTCCTAGAACTTTTCTTTTGTCAAGTACTTCTCATTCTTTGCAGGTCTTTATCTTTGTCCCAGTCTTTCTGCTTCATCCAAGTCCTTCTCTTTCATCCCATTCCTTCTGCTTCGTCACAGTCTTTCTCCTTCTCCTTCAGCCAACCCCATCGTCTTCGCCCCACTCTTTTCTTGTTAGTCCGTCTCCTTCTACTCATGTCTTCTTCTTGTCCCCAGTCATTCTCCTCAGTTGTTGTTTCATCTTCATCTTCATCTTTGCATTTGCCGCTGTCTTTCTCCTTCATCCTAGTCCATCTTCTCCTTCATTCCAGTCTTTTTCCCTCTCCTTTGTCTCAGTCTTTGTGCTTTGGCCCAATCATCCTTCATCCCAATTATTCCAATCATTCGCTTTTTTCCCAATCTATCTCGTTCTTTGTACCAGTAATTTTCCTTCTTGGTTCCAGTCCTTCTCCTAGATCTCAGACTGTCTCCTTTGTCCTAGTCCTTCTCTTTCTTCATCCTAGTCATTTTCCTTCTTCATCCTAGTCTCTATCCTTCATCCCAGCTCTTCTCCTGTGTCCCTGTCTGCCTTTCTCCTTCATTCCACTCCTTCTTTCTCCTTCTTCCTCAACAAAGAATTTCACCTTAGCCCCGGTCCTTCTCCTTTGCCATAGTCCTTATCTCTCTGATTTTCCCAAATCTTTCTCTCTGTCTCCTTCATCTCAGTCACACTCCAAATATTCTTTTTGTCCTGGTCCTATTACTTCATCTAAGACTTCATCATCCAAGTCCTGCTCCTTTGTCTCAGTCCTTCTCTTTAATCCAGTCCTTGTCATTCATCCTTGTCCTTCTCTCTATGCTTTATTCCAATTGTTCTCTTTCTCCATCATCCCAGTCCTACTCTAACCCCTTCATCCTAGTCGTTGTCTTTCCACTTCATCCTAGTACTTCTCCTTTTTCATGCTCATTCCAGTTCATCGCCTTTGACCCAGTCCTTCTCCTTTTTCTCTTCATTCCTTCTCCCTTGCTTAATCCCAAACCACCTCTTTTCCCTTCATCCTAGTCCTACTCATATTAGTCATTGTATTCCTTTGTCCTAGAACTTTTCTTTTGTCAAGTACTTCTCATTCTTTGCAGTTCTTTACCTTTGTCCCAGTCTTTCTCCTTCATCCAAGTCCTTCTCTTTCATCCCATTCCTTCTTCTTCGTCACAGTCTTTCTCCTTCTCCTTCAGCCAACCCCATCGCCTTCGCCCCACTCCTGTCTTATTAGTCCTTCTCCTTCTACCCATTTCTTCTTCTTGTCCCCAGTCATTCTCCTCAGCTCTTGACCTTCTCCTTTATTTCAGTCCCTCCACTTTTGCAGTCCTTCTCCTCTGCCAGCCCAGTCCTTCTCTTTTGACCTTCCCCCTCAGTCTTAGTCCTGTGTCCTGTCCTTCTTTCTCCTTCATTCCAGTCCTTCTTTCATCTTTATCCATGTTCTTCTCTTTGCCCTTCATCCCTATGGTTATCTTGTTCTCCTAGTGAAGAATTGCCATCTGGCAAGGGTGCAAGGCCCTGGCATTTTTGATTTTTATTAATAAATAAAGTGATGAGGAAAAATCCAAAAGCATAGTGTACTTGTGCCCGGCTGAATCAGTAACCTGATCCTCAGAACATGCGCTATCCCTGGCATAGCGCAGGTTAAAAGGTGACACAATGCCTACTCAACAACCGTCGTGACTGCCAAGTCCCAGCAGTGCAGAGGCAGCATTAAAAATATCCCCCCCTGTACCAAAACTGTGATGATCATAAGTAACCCATGATGGTAGCAGGATAATCTCTAAAATAAAGCTATGTCTGATTTTAGGCATAGTATATGGCACTACTTATGATCATAGCAGGCACATCCCAATTGATATTGCAAAAGTGTTTAAGCTTCTGTGAGTCAGCTCTGCTGTAGAAGGTGATGCTTATTCTTCTCAGCCAGGTGTAAACTACCAAATGGCAGGAGAGATACCTGGAGGGCTGGGCCTCTTCTTTCATCTCTTTGTGAGGACAGGTAACACCCTCTGCCAGAGACAGCTGCACAGCAGGCAATTGTCATGGGCCAGGCAATAAAGGAGCACACCCATACAAAAGGAGTAGCCTCACACCAGTGTGCTGCATCTCTAAAGGCCTTTGTTCTGAGTGAGAAGGGGAGAGGGTGATTAGAGCAGGCTGGACTTCTCTGGTCAATGCAAGGAGACTTGCAACATTTTGTTTCTCTCTGTTTCTCTTTCCTTTTCCCATCCCTCCCACTTCATCTGGAGCAAATCACTTTGGGTGTGGCATCAGAAGGGCAAAGTCCACTTCGTTCTAGAGCAGATCTTCTCAAAACACTGTAAAGATTCACTTGGGAACACTGCCTGAGAAGGATTCACTGGAACTCTTTTGCGAGAGTTCTACATTACAAAGCCCTCAGCCTGAGGTGAAGAATGAGCAGTCCAATGCAGAAGAGAGCTCTGCCCCCTACCCACTCCAAGGGCACATTGGATGTGACCTTTGCTGTGGATCAGGTCCTAATACTCTGCACCAGAACCTCCTAAAGCTGGTTGCGCAGACACTGAACGGAACCATCCTGTCCTTGAGTCCCCCTGAGAGGCCTCACAGTATCTGGAGAACCAGACCAGCTGAAGATCTCTGTTCTACTTCACCGAACGGGTCAACCACGTTCACTGCCCATAGAACCCAAGGGTACTTGACGGTGCTGGCTTTTGACTTCCTCCACCCATTCGAACTATACCGCCTGAATCTGAAACTAGCTCGACTCTGTATCATACCCTAGCTAGCCCATTACCTGCTAGGCTCACATCAACTGCTCGATGCTGGGACACAATCTGAAATGCCAGAGAGTCACAGGCCAGTTCTGAACAGGTGTTACAACCATGCATCAACCTGACTAGCCCACAAACGTCCGCTTCACTGACCCACACATCGGAGCACCCAGATCACCAATTCAACGACCGTGGCCGGTGACTCGACCCGCTCGAGCATCCGTCATTGACTCTTCTCAGTGCCTAAAGCCCGACTCAGCTC
Organism: Ambystoma mexicanum; assembly: GCF_040938575.1. Lineage (NCBI taxonomy): Eukaryota > Metazoa > Chordata > Amphibia > Caudata > Ambystomatidae > Ambystoma > Ambystoma mexicanum. The sequence goes on from NC_090937.1 coordinate 438,832,738, forward strand.
AACCTAGAAGTGATCCTGGGCAAGGCCCCGAACTGGATTGGTTGAAATCCTCCTTTGAAATGCACAAAGTGACTGCATTCACCCCTGCTTGTTTCCCACTTGCTGCTTGGGCCCACATAATCCACCATGCCCGAACTGAGCTCAATCCGCTTGCATCAACATTCGACACCCTATGCAACACTTGCAACTCACCAAAGAACCAAAACCAGTTACTGTTGACCATTAACTACCCCCTCAGTCCACTTGGGCCCTAGAGACTAGTTAGGACACTATTTCACATTCTTTCTCCCAAAGACATATCCTTTTGATGGTAAGTGTGTTGCCTAGCACCACTGAATTCATGCTCAGGGTGCTACTTTATTCAGTCTGTTGCATCTTCTCTGTTCTTCCACGTGGGTGGAGGAATGGGGGTTGGACAGTGTTTTCCATCTAGTTCTATTGCAGATGGTGTGTTTAATTAAAGCATATATATTTTTTTTATAGAACCTTGATTCGACATTCCTTTTATTTTGGACAGTATTTATGTTTTGTTTGGGTCACCACTGGATCACAGCTTTCAGTCAGCCCACGTTACCACAAAAGGCAAAGGAAGTATATCTTATAACTGTGCCTGTTTGACCTTTATGATTGCATTGGCTCCTGGCTTGTAGAAGTGTGAGGGCTGAGTGGGCATTTTTACCCCCACTCATCCTTGAACTCCTGCAGAGCAGAATCAAATTTGTCACACTGATGGCAGAGGTGGGATTTGTGACAGACTGTGTCTACAGCTCAGTTAGCCAAAACAAAACGTGTGCAGTTAACATGAGTGTTCACTGCCATGGTATTTTTACGACCTTGGAACTTGAGCATTGTTCAGACCTTGAAAGTAAGTATCTTGCACAAACTGTGTTAAGAGAGGAGATTCCCTCATGGCAGTAAGGTTAGGAAAGCTGACCTGTTAAAAAGCCTCCAAGCTTCTGAGGGATCTCAGGGGGCTACCCACGAGCTGGAGCCCCACGCCTGTTGCACATACACCTAGTGGTGTGGAAACAGCTGAGGAGAGTGACAGCCAAAGCACTTCCCAGCATGTCTCTCACCAGGCAGGCACTGTGGTATCCCAAAGGTCCCAAGCCTCCCACCAGTCGCACATATCCGTGGGTTACTGTGCTTCGGCCAAACTCTCGGAGCATCTCAGTGTTCTAGACCCTGATAGGCTCTAACTCCTGGAAGAAAGAGGAATGGCCCTAGCAGAACAAAAACAGCAGGCTGCTGAAGCCCTGCCAGGAAAGAAGCAGAAGGACTAGATAATGCTGCACAAGAGGGAGTCTGAGGCTCAGAGGGAAGCCAGCAGATTTTCTGTTTGGGAACGAAGCATCTCCAGCGGTGGCTCCCAAGGAAAGCCTAGGCGCCACCTCCCCAAGGATTTAGTCCAACCTTATGAGGAGGGAAGGTACATTTTTGACTGTTTCAAAAAGCTAGAGTTAGCTGACCTCCTCCAGGAGGTGGGAGAGGAGTTGTGGGGTGCAGCCCTTATGAGCCACCTACCAACGGCTGGAACTAATGTAATCATTCAGTTGACTCAGAGGATAGGTCTATTAATTCCAAAATGAAGGACGCAGTCCTCAGGAAGTTCTGCAAAAACCCAGAACAATGGGCCTCATTGTGACTTTGCCGGTATCCTGATGGTAATTCTGCCAGGATAACGGCAAACGCTAACACTGTTCCTTGCACTCGGTCTGCAGTATTACTGCCATATTACGAGTGCCAGTAAGGGTGGTAAATCCCCATTCCATGGAGTGCCATAGGACTCCATGGTGGGATTTTCTGGTAAAAATGGCATGGGTAATACCGGTGCTGGTAATACTGGCTATTTTTGCCAGTAGAGTTGTGGAATTATCTCTAGCTCAAAGCTGGAGGTAATTCCACCACCCCACCGGGAAACTTGAACTTTGCTCATGCCAAACAATGCCGGTATACGGTAATACCAGCACGTTAATTCCACACTGGCAAAGTCATAATGAGCCCCAATAGCTCTAGAGTTTTAGAGAGCTCACCAAAAAGGGGAGTCAAACATTTGAACTGTTTAACCATCAATCCCTGAAATATCTGAGTGGTTGGGTCACAGGTAACAAAGTTTACACGTTTGGGGGCATGTTTAGTTTGATTGCATGTGAGAGCATCCTTTAAAAGTGTAGAAAAGGCGGCCGACTGGTTTTGCAGCTACTCATGTCCCAAAAAAAAGGCAGTGGCCTTTGCATCGAAACCAGATGACAAAGGGATTGAGAATAGTAAATTCAATCAGGGTAAGTACAAGGGTGTGCACCCTCCAGCTAAAAAAAGGCACCAAAAACCTGAGGGGAAATTCTGGTCACCTGCATCATCCACTCCAACAGAAAGGAGAAGTTAGGACACCCCTAACACTGGGGTACCCACATTCACAGCCTCCCAGGACTGACTTAACTGTGGAGACCAGAGGCATAGGAAGAGAGATCCCCCCTACAAGGGTAGATGCAAGCCAGCCGTAGTTAGCATTACTCTCATGGAGGAAGAGATTGTAAATGTGGGTATCTAAGATTATGAATTCACACTCAGCCAGGGGCTTGCCTAATGTACCCTTGTGTCGCTGAGTGGGGTAGGTACCGGGTCTGTGTGATGCTGGAAATGCATTGGAGGGACAGGGCCTCCCTGTCCTTGTCCTGTAGTCCTTTTTCACTTATGTTCTGTATAGTTTTCTGCCCAGGAGTCCATGTGGGACTCCTGGCAGTGCAGCTCTTCCTGTTTTTGGTTTAGTGTACAGACCCATGGGATACCCTTATGGCACCCATGGGTGGGTGGTACAACCCTGTGCCCCTAGTGTATGGGTTTGGGCACCTGTGTGTGGCCCACAGAGTAGGGTATGGGCTGGTGGCAGCTCCATGCTGAATTTGACAGGTGCTCTGAATATCCTCCATTTTGGGATACCCAGGTCCTGCCATTGGAATAAGTTGATTCCTAATAGGAAACAAGATGGCCCCTGTGGCCTCTTGCTTTCTATGGCCTGTTACCTTGTTTTCCCAAAGTCCTGGGAAGCCCTGACTCTGTCCCTTCCCCCTGACTGGCTGTTGGGTGGAAGTTCCATATATGGTGTTGTTGTGAAGTCCAGGCCAGACTGGCTGGAGCCTTCCGAGTGACTGTATTTTGTGGGTACACCCAGTGGGTGGACCTGGGTGAATGGAGTGTGTGACCAATATGCACTTCTTGTTGTGACTGTCTGGTTTCAGGTATGAGAAACAAAGACTGAGACAGCCCTGCCCGAAACTGGTATGAATGCAGTGTGTAGTGTTGAATGGCTGGGTACTTGCCCCAATACACATTCCTTGTTCTGAGTGTCTGAGAGGGAGGAGTATGGCCTGAATGCACTGTATGCCTGATTGGCTGACTGACTGCATGAATGCCCTCCTGTATGATTGGCTGCTGAGTGTGATCCAGCAGTGTGGTTGAGAGACAGAATAATTTATCTGGGGACCTCTCACCACTGGAAATTGTTCAGAAGCTGTGTCTACACTTGAAGAGTAACTGGAACTGTTGATCCTCGACGCCCAGCTGGAAGAAGAAGAACTGATGCTGCATTTGCTTCGACCCGATCTGAAACCTGTCGAGTTCATCGAGGACTGATCCGAGAGAGGACCTGGCTAGGCACTCTCTTCCCATGCTCCAGGGGACCATCGAGCACCGCTAACCTTTGCCGAGGCTCCCTGGAAGGCAGACCCTCGAAAGGCTGCCGACCGGGGACAGGGGCCACTGAGGAGAGCGAAGTGAAGCACCCGGACATCGACGCCGTTGAAGTCCATTGCCATCGACCAGGGTTCGGAGTATCGCCGTAACCGCTGGAGGCCCGTCAAAGCCGTGTTGCCCAGTAGAGGGGACTGCTTGACGCCGTGCCGCCGACGACGGGAGCCACCTGCTCCTTTGCTTAAGACTGTTGAATCGAAGGACTCCCTTGTCCGCACCGTCGACCGCTTTATGCCGCCGAAGAAAGTCAAGGACACCGACGCGGAGAGGAGAATCCGCCGGTGGGTTTCCCGCCACCCAAAGACCACAAAGATTTGGATGACTCAACGCCCTTGTTGGGCCACAGTTCTACAGAATATCTTTGCGGTCCTGAACTATTCAACGGTGAGGTGCCCCGCACACCTCATCCTCGCAGGACATCGACGACGAGCAACGCCTGGATCGGCGCCGTGGTCTCGGCACCCTCGAACTTTTCATCGACGCCGTCGACGCCAAGTTCACCTTCTTCGACGCCTTTCGACGATCCGTGGCTCCTGCTTTAAATGGAGTCACTCAAAAAGGATCCATCGACGCCTCTTTGAAGAACTCTGCTCCACCAGGTACATTGGGGGGGTAGAAACATTATAGAAGGAAATAAGACTTATAGAACAATATATGGACTGGGCTTGTGATATATCTTTATTGTACAGGTTGTCCAGGTGGGGGGATCTCCACACAGAACTGTGTCTAGTGGTAGGGGCCAGTATTCTGCCAATTGTTCTGACCAACTGCTTTCCTCCTATGTCTATTGTTGGTTCCCTTTATTAATTGATTTGTGTGACATTTTAACCAGAGTACAGTTGATGCACTTTAATAATTGTGGTACCACTTAGAACTGTATATGTTTGCCATTATAGATTTTCTGAGCACAAAGTGACTTATTGTGATAGTGTACATAACCTTGAATATTAATTATATAAAGACTGTGTTTTCAGTAATACAGTGTGTGGACATTCCTTTGTGGGGGCTTGGGGACTACACTGTACTTAAGAACCAGCCTGCATCACCTCCTGAGAAGCTAGCCCTTGACTGCTCGACCACGTACCAATAATACAGAATCTTGGCTGGGGTCCTCTGTCCCTCTCCTCTGCCATAGAGAGCAGAAGTACAGCCACCCCCTCCAGTCTTTAGAGTCTGCCACTGAGAGCCTGGTTCCTACTAACAGCAATCTTCTTGGACCATGTGTTCATTAATGGGAACAGTGCCCCAGCACTTTGTGATACTGCTGCAGGTATCACTGCTGTCCAACAACAGTGGGTGCACGAGGAACAGATCATCCTGTGTCCTCCCAAGCTAGTTAGGGAATTCCATGATCCCACCCAATGCCCACTGGCTATCATGGTGTTCAGTTGGAGGGGAGAAACCTTGCAGCTCTGCATTGCTGTGAAAGATGCCATTCTTGTAGACTGTCTATTAGCAAATGATTAACCTGACTCCGAAATCATTGCTGGGATCACATGATCCTAGGCTAATAAAGCAGCTCAGGAAGCAGCCCTGCCAGCCATGGGTCCATGGGCACTTCCGACTGAAGATGGTGAAAGAACGGCTCCGCCGGTACTACCCAGTCCTGATCCAGAGTCTACAGAGATGTCTGCTCCTGCCATAGAGGGTCTAGAAGCCACTAGAGGGCTTGCTGCGGTGACACCAGACTCAGTGACCTCAGCGTTGCCTACATGTGTAGAACCCGAACCTGGCGTGGAGTACACAGTAGTTTCACCTTAAGGGTCTCCCTGAGCTAAGTGACTTGTTCTTAGCTGGGGACCGTAGTCAGGCTGTCATTTTCCAGGCACAGCACGACTGTTCAACTTTGGTAGATCTGCGTGAGCTGGCAGAGAAGCATGCCCAAAAGGAAGCCCCTGGGATGTATAGGGTGTACTGGGAGAATGGTCTCCAGTACAAAGAGCCTATGGTTCCTCTGTGCCACAGGAGATTCCTTCTGGGCTGGCCTCACAACGTTTCTTTATCAGGTCGTCTCAGAATGACAAAGACAACCGACAGGCTGTCTGCCTTTTTCTACTGGCCCCAGATGCGATCAAAGATAACAGAATTTACCTGGTCTTGCCAACTTGCCAAGCATCAGGGAAGGCTGGCCGAGCCACCACGGCCCAATAATTCTGCTACCTGTGGTTGGGCTGACTTTCGAGAGAATTATGTGAGGGGTCAGAAATGTGACATGGATAACTTTGGAAATAATTTTCAACTTTACCCATTTTTATTAAATAAAAAGGATAAACGCCTCACTATCCCTACCCTGAAGAGGATTTCCCTGCCTAAAATAAACTAAGGGAAACACTCTAACAAAAGGATATCTGAACATCACACTTATACAACAAATAAAGCAATAAGGAAATATTTGGCAATTCAATTCTTCAATAGTGTACAACATATAATCTGCTTTGCAATATAATCAATGTGTTATACTGAGTCTCCAATCTGCTCAAAGTAACAGAAGTCCCTAACCGGTATCAGGTAATATTATCCCCACCAAAAATATTGCTGTATATATGGTTGTCGGGAACGGCCATAAGCAATATTTTTAGAGGGGATAATATTAGGGTTTTTTGGGAGCAGGGGTTGCGGGGGTGCCCCGCTCCTCTTAAAATAATACAGGGGTTGCGGGGGTGTCCCCCGCAGGTTCCATGCCTTAATATCACTGCAAAAATATAGAGATATTTTTGTATGCTGTTATCTTTGTGGGGATATTAACACATGGAACCCACTAACCTTGATCAGACAAACCTTTATGCTGCGCTTAAGAATTACCAGAAAACCCCTGAGCCTCCCCTGCCGAGAAACAGCGAGGGGCCACCCAGGCGCCTCAGGGAAACCCTCTGTTGAAGAAAACCCTGGGAAACCGATGTCTTCTTGGTGGTGAAGTTACAAGACTGGTCCTGATTCTGTCAATCCGGGAAAGAGTAGTAGGGAAGCCTGGGAAGATCCGGGAAACAGTAACTGAGAAGCCTGGGGAAGAGGAGAAAGGGAATCAAAGATCCGCCAAGATTATAAGTAGAAAAGGAGGGAAGTGAGGAGACAAGTTTTACCTAGGAGAATATGAAGTACCTCCTTATAGCTGGCACTGAATGGATGCACCGGAGTAAGGAGTCCTGATTTACAAGGGAAATGGATGAATGCGTACCATATGGTATGAGAGAGAGAGAATATGTATTGTGAGAACCCCTACATAGATGGGACCCTGTGGGAAGGCCAGTCGTAGTCTTCTAAATGAAGACCAGGGCGATTCAGTGCGCAATTTACCTAAACAGGACTCTAGAGGCAAGGGCAGAGTCAGAACAAGTCCAGTGAAAACAACGCTTGTGTGCCATATGTTTTACAATGTGTCATACCGATGCCGTGACAGGAGTTTGTCATACAGTAGGTTTTTTGATTTACATGGGCCAAGGCAAAGAGTTGTGTTAAGGGATCAGTTATGCGATACAAATAAAGAAAGGACATTAGCGTGATGAGAGGAAAGGGCGCTCTTCGGTATAAACATCAATGTAGAGTCGTACCGGAGTGGGGCTCATTGCTAGGCAACCTCTCGGCGTAAGAAGCAATGAGGTATGGAGAGCTGCAGAGTCTGTTCTGCTGTGTGATCGGGAGAGGGTGAAACTGTGAAAGTGAAATAAAGGTTAGAGGCACACGTAGTGGGAAACACACGGATGACAGAACAGGATTTAGAAGGAGAGCAGCGTACTCATGGAGAGTGCACATGAAAGAGTAGTGCCGTGTTGATGGAAGGACTGGAGAGCCTCATAACTCCTTCCCTGCAGCAAAGGGGTTGGAGCCAGCACAGAAAGCACTGCAGGGACTGGAATGGTGCCTGCAATGGAGGAATCCATGTTGAGAGGAACTTGTTTTACCAGACCAATCCCCTTCCAGTGTCTCCAAAGGGACCAACGGAGCCCACGGGGCATAACACAATGTCTCTTCTCATAACTTGGGTGAAGTTCCCTTACCCAGATCTGAACAAGGGGTTTCTCCACAGTTCAATGAAAACAAAAAATCTGTTTTAACACAAAGTTCCAGTGCAGTTTTCATTTTGCATACAGTTCTGCTGCTTCAATAAGGTTTCTCCAGAAATCACGAGTTCTCACTGAAACCTGCGATAGTAACCCACAAAGCCCAGAAAAATGTATTCTTTTTTTGTTTTGGTCAGTATAACTGCTTTGACTTTGTCAGACTGAGGTTGGACTAGTCCATTTCCCACAAAACAAACCTAAATATTTTACAGCAGATCTAGCCAAATACATTTTTTGGGTACTGGCCTTAAGACCAGCTTTTCTCAACGCCCTGGTGACTTGATATAGATGTGACATATGTTCAGGCCAAGTTCTACTATGTATAATTATGTCCTCAATATTAGCCCCACATAATGAAGAAAGATGTCTTTAAACCTGATCCATAAGTCTCTGAAAGGTGCAGGAGCACCATGTAGACCAAAAGGTAAAACTTTAAATTGGAATAATCCAAGAGGGGTACAAAAAGCAGTGTTGGGTTTGTCTCTTGGATTAACTGGTACTTGCCAATAACCATTAGTTTCACTGATGGAAAGATAGACCACATCTCCAATGTTCTCAATCAGATCATCTCTTCGAGGCATTGGATAGCTGTCAAACTGGGATACTTTGTTGACCTTCCTAAAATCAATACAGAATCTCCAGTAGTTCTCGCTTCGGCAACTAACACAATAGGGGAAGACCAAGGACTTTGCGAGGGTTCAATGATGTCAGCCTTTAACATAGCCTCTATATCTTCTTGAATTATTTGCTTCCTACTTTCCTGAATTATTTTCTTCCTACTTTCCAGGATTCTATAGGGTTTCTGGAGTAATACCTGTTCAGGAGGCATATGTATGTAATGATATACTCCCTTCACCCTTCCTGGCTCACTCCTAAACACATCAGGGAACTGTTGTAAAAGGTCTGAGAGATCTTGCTTTTTATTCTGGGACAACTTGGGAGGGATGAGTGGTGAACCTCACCATCTTCAGACGACAAACTTGTTAGTATGATTGAAGTATTTCGTTCTGAGTCCTCTTTCCATTCTTTAAGTAAATTGACATGATATATATGTGTCTTAATTTTCCAATCAGGTAGAAAGACTTTATAATTATAAGGTCCCATCTGTTCTAAGATTTCATATGGCCCATACCATCGTGATAAGATCATATTCTCTGAGGATAGAAGGAGGACTAACACGTTTTGGCCTGTGGAAAAATATCTCATTATGGTTTTCTTATCATAACACTCTTTTTGATGTTCCTGAGCTCGGACCATATTATTATGAACTATATTCATAATGGCAGCCATATGTTCTTTTGCTCTCTGTGCTGCCTGGGACAATGGAATTGTGGCCCTTTCTCTTTCCTCTTAGGTTTCCTGTAACATGTCCAATACATCTCTAGGCTTTCTTCCATACAATAACTCAAAGGGTGATACCCCTCTGGAAGATTGGGGTGTTTTCCGAAAGGCAAATAAAGCCCATGGTATCATTATGCCCCAGTTTTTCCCGTCTGCCGCAGCCAGATTCTTCAAAATATTTTTCAAGGTCTGATTAAATCTTTCAACTAACCCATCGGTCTGGGGATGATAAACGGAAGCACTTAGAGTTTTAATTTGGAGCATTTCCTTAACCTCAGCCATGAGTTCACTCATAAAAGTAGACACCTGATCTGTCAGAATCTCTTTTGGAAAACCAGTCCGGGAGAATAAAGGGAGTAAATGTTTCAAAATTTGCTGTGAGATATTATTCCATAAGGGAAAGGCTTCAGATAACGAGTGCCATAATCTAAGATAACCAATATATACTAACTGCCTAACGCTGAGGTTTCTAAAGGACCCACTATATCCATGCCAATTCTAGAAAAGTGAACATCAATAATGGGCAAAGGTTGTAAGCGAGAAGGAGGGGGCATTCTATTGTCAGTTTTCTGACATAGGTTGCAGGTATTTATAAACGTATTTATGTCAGGATAAATGCCAGGCCAATAAAATGTATTTATCATTTGTGCTTATGTTTTTGCTACTCCTAAATGTTCCCCAGTTAAATGGGCATGCGCCATCTCTAATACAATGTTCTTATGACTCCTAGGAATTGCAATTGGAGTTCTCGAGTACCGGAAAATAATCCACATCACCTCTATACAGTAACCCCATTTTAAGAAGAAAAAATTGAGCATTCTATTTCCTTTCCCTTTCCTCACTGGTCATTTGAATAAAGGTTTCAGATAATAAGGGATCATTGTGCTGGGTGAAAGCTAAATCAGGAATAATGTCCTCCTCAGTATTTTGGGGCATTGGAACCACTGGGTCTGGGTCGGTCTCCCCAAAACCTTGAGATCCTCTCCCTGGGGTATTACTGATTTTCACTTCTTTGTTTTTCAGAAACACTGCTTTCTCTAAAATGCTTTGAGCAATCATTTCTCCAACTTTAATTTGGTATGCTTTCTTCCCATTATTTTGCTTTAATACTTTAACATCTTCTCTATAGTCCAGATCAATTACTCCTGCCAATATGTCTAGGCCATAGTGCCAGGCCAGCCCTAACTTAGAGGCAGGGTGGATATAAATACCTTGGGGAGGTATACGACTGAAATCTATATGAATCAGAGCTCTTTCTCCGGGTCTAATTAATTCCCCTCTACTGCTATATATATATCAAAACCTGTCGATTGTTCAGTAGCTATAGTTGGACTGGAGGCCCTTTTGTTAATTTTTTCAAACGTCAGGGTTCCCTAATTTGTATCAATTGATTCTGATCCCACCTCTGACACTATATATGAGGGGTCAGAAATGTGAGATGGACAACTTTGTAAAGAGTTTTCAACTTTAGCCATTTTGATTAAATAAAAAGGTTGGAAAAACGCCTCACTATCCCTACACTGACTAGGATTTCCCTGCCTAAAACAAACTAAAGGAAACACTCTCACAAAAGGATATATGATCCTAACACCTAAACAACAAATAAAACAATAAGGAAATATTTGACATTTCTATTCATTAATAGTGTACAAAATATAATCTGCTTTGCAATATAATCAATGTCTCATCTCATAACTTAGGTGAATTTCCCTTCCCCAGATCTGAGCAATGGTTTTCTCCACAGTTCAAAGAAAACAAGAAAATCTGTTTTAACACAACGTTCCAATACAGTTTTCAAAGTTGTGTATAAAGTTCTGCTGCTTCAATAAAGTATCTACAGAAATCATAAGTTCCCACTCCCCCTGGAGTAAGAACTGTCTCACAATGGTTTTCTTCCGAAAAACAACAGCAAATGTCTTGATGAGGATAATTGTCACAACATTTGGTTTAAAAAAGAAGTAACCTATTCCAAGAGTAATAACAAGCAGAGTAATAACAAACTTTTCCTTGGTAATAACAACAAATGTCTTTGTCAGGATTGTTTACTTCAAACTTAACTTCAGAAAGAATTATAACTTTTCTTCAATAGGTTTTCACAATTCTTCTTCAACTGTCACAAATCAATATGAGTTGTTGATGTTAGAGCCCACAGTTCACCACTTGCATCAACTACTACCTGGGTTATGCCTTTGCCAAGCTTTTCTGGGCAAAGTCTCTTGCTTTATGGGTTTACTCGCCTGCCCGTCTACTCATTCAACAAGAACAGAAAAGTGATTCAATGGTAACTTCGCACTTAGCGTAGCTACTTTAGCATCAAACTTAAAACATGTTTATGGGGCAACAAGAAACCACATTGGTGCTCTTCAAGACTTTTTGGCAGCTATGCTCTGCTCTCTCTGGATAAACTACTGCAGAAGGGCAGCCTGTTTGCCACCTTTTGTCCTCCTCTGTACCAACAACCAAATTCTGATAAGAAGGAAGTCTCTCTTTTCTTCTATTTGGCAATGGAGGTTATGATCTGAAGATTTGTATTTCATAGCACATAAGCAATTAGCTCTAGAATCATTAAGCCTCTTAATATTCCCCTCTTGCCTTGAGTATTGGTTATTACATTGATTTTGCTGGTGTGTTATAAACTCTTGGCTTGGGTATTGCCTGTGAGCTTTTGGAACAATTACAGCTTCCCCAGTGGGTGTTTGGACTTTCCACTCTCTCATACACTTATTTATGCAGTCACTTTCTTTTAACAGGCACAACTTGTGCTGCTTTTCTTTATTTAGGTATTCAAAATTACTTCTATTGTTGCTTTCACTCACTTGCAAGTGAAGCAGCCTACTGTGAACACGCGGACAGCGTTGGAACGCTCTGGAGTCACGTGCAAGCGGTACAGTCACAAGGTAAGTCGCTCAGATACGCCCAGCTCTGTGCTCGCAGGTCTTCAAGGCTTGTGGCTTCTCACAGTCAGGTGGATAGCCTCCTTTGGTCCTCCTCTGCTTATGCCACTGACCAATGGAGACTCCCCTGCTCCCAAGTGGGTCAGGTGCAACCTAGCCACCATGAACCTCACAAGAGGGAACACTTCCCTCACTGCTGCTGCTTTCCGATGCACAAACTCTGCACAATTAAATATTATCAGGCAATCATCTTGTCCTCACACTTCCTGTTGCAAGACCTCTGCAACAGGGAGAGTCCCAGGCAACGACTCTCTCAGGACCCGCCACGGCATCTGGCAACTCTTTGGTCCCGGCCTCTTCTCTCGCCTCAGGCCTCCCTCTCAGATGCAACCACGGCCCATGCTGCTTCTTCCACTACTCTGCTTCTCTATTTTTGTCCTGCACCAGAGGGGACTTTTTAAGCCTCCCAGTCCCCTTCAGGTGTAGGTAATCAACACTAATTAGGAGATCACTCCCATAGTGGTGTTCCTCTGCATCCCTTTTCCTCGTCCCAGTACTAAGGGAATTATGGGATGTGAAGTCCCTGGCAACTAAGTTGGTTTTTCTAAATCTTCCTTCTTTGCAATAAGCTATTAAAAGATTAGGGCTTCAGGGAAGGTTAAACCGTGGGGTCTCCCCCTCTTCCTGACCTGTTTCCTCTCCCATGTGATCCTCCCACAGAACACCACCCCCATGGTCGGTATCAGGAAGTGCCTGCCTTTCCCTGGCCACATGAGGAAGGTTCCAGATCGAGGTTTTGGGGGAATCATTACTGATTCATCACAATAGGTATGGATCCCCAAACCTCCTCAGGCAACTGACACATTTTGGTTGTGATAGATCACGGCACCCGGTATCCCAACGCTGTCCCTCTGAGGAGCATCAAAGGCCTGTGGTGGTGAAGGCCCTCATTGGCATATTCTCTCATGTAGGGTTCCCAAAAGAAGTAATTTCTGGTAGGCGATCCAACGTCAAATCGTCATATGTGAAGGCCATATGGGATTAGTTGGAGTAACCTATACATTCTCCAAAACCTTTCACCACCAGACCATTGGGCTTGGTGAGTGGTTCAATAAGAGCCTCAAAGGCATGATGGATGGCTTAGAAGAGCCCCTCAGGAGAAAGTGGGATATTCTTCTGCCATGCCTCATGTTCTCCTACTGGGAGCAGGGCTTTAAGTGGGCTGGGGCCTGCCGGGGCCCACTAATCTCCCCTGGCAGCCCCAGCCATTACACAAAAAGGCATTTTTTTCTGTAGCCTGAAGCTCTCGCTCGTGTGCGAGAGCTTCAGGCTTCAGAAAAAAATAACTTTCAGCCATAATGGTGGCGCCGCACCTTTGAGGCATCGCTTTAAGCAAGAGATGCTCGTGGACCGGCGCCACCATTATGGAGAAAACATGAGGCCGCTGGAAGCAGAGGCCTTGCTTTCTAAATACTGAAGCTCCCGCTGATTCGCGGGAGTTTCAGTCTTAAGGAAAAGGGCCTCTGCTTCCGGAGGCCTCACCTTTTTAGCCTTAATGTTGATGCTGCCCCTCCCAAGCTGGCGAGGGGCAGCCCCACCATTAAGGCTGAATAGGCAAGCTGCTATCCCCTGCCAGGCAAGCCTATACAGAATAAATGCAGAGATCAGCACCCTCTCCCCTCTGGGGAGAGGGTGCTGATCTCTGCAAAAGGCTGCCTGGCAGGGGTGCCAGTAGCCCATTGAGCCGGGACTCGTCGGTGGGCGTGGCCTAATGGACGAGCACGACCCCCGCCGTTAGGCCACAGCCCCTCAATGAGCCCCGGCTCATTTTGTAGTGCCACTTAAGGCACTGACTGGGAGGGACACAGAACGGTGCTGGTTTCAGTCCCTTCGAGCACCTGTTTGGCAACCCTGTTAGGGCTAAACTAACTGTGGTGTGGGAAGGATGGGATGGCAATCCCTGAATTCCTTCCTATGACATAGTTGACTACGTGCTTGGACTCTGATCCATGATGGCCAAGTACAGACAACAGAGCACCCAGAACCTGAAGGCAAGCCAGGAGCTCATGAAACACTGGCATGGCCAGAAGGACACCATGACTGTGTACTCGCTGGGCCAGATGGTCTGCATCATGTTACCAGTCAAGCCCAGTGCCTTGCAAGACAAGTTGGCTGGGCCCTATATAGTGCTGGAATTGATCAGTGAGGTTTACTACCTCATTGACCCTAAGATCCTGAGGCAGATGCATCAAGTCTTCCACGTAAACTGGCTAAAACCCCACTACATGATTTAATGATGGCTCTGGCCATGGATGATGAGACGAAGGAGGAGACTGATCATCTTCTCTAATTGTTAAATGCCAATCACACTGACAGGTCTCTATGGGGAGTTCAAATCTCCCCAGACCTCACAGAACAGCAATGGCAGGACTGCCAGCAGCTGCTGGATCAGTTCGCAGGACTGTTCTTGCTGACTCCCGGGATGATTGATTGATGCATCCATGATATTGAAACCGGAGACAGTAAGCCGGTGAAAAGTAGGATTCACTGGATGTCTGACAAGATCAAGGACACCACCAGTCTCTAAGATGTTGACAATGGGGATTATTGAGCCTTTCTGCAGCCCCTGGTCTAGCCCGATGGTACTGGTCCCTAAAACGTCTGGTAGCGGGAAAACCGAGATCCGCTTTTGCAGGGATTAGTGGGGGCTCAACTCTGTCTGTCGTGAAGGCAGATGCACACCCCATCCGTAGGGCAGATTTACTGATTGACAGATTAGGCATTGCCAAGTTCATGAGTTCCATTGACCTCACAGGGGGAATTGGCCGATCGATCTGACTGACCAAGCAAAAGAGAGGTCTGCATTCTCCACAGAAGGGCAATATCAGCTTACTGTTATGACATGCGGGCTAAACAATGCCTCTGCATGGTGAAGCTGGTCCTAACGGGGCTGGAAGACTTCAGCGTTGCCTACCTAGATGATGTTGCGGTATTCAGCAACACCTGAAAAAGCCATCTAGCCCACTTAGAACAGGTGCTTTAAGCATTGCGCAAGGCTGGTTTGAATATCAAGGCGTCCGAATGCCAAATAGCGCAGGCTACTGTGACTTACTTTGAACACTAAGTAGGTTTCGATAAGAAATAGCCTCTCCAGGACAAAGTCCAGGCAGTGATGGTTTGGGACCTCCCCACCATCCAGATTCAAGTGAGAGCCTTTTTAGGCCTCACAGGTTATTAACGTCCTTTTAATAAGGGGTATTGGACATTTACCCTCCACCTAAATGATGTGACATCGAAGAAACTGCCATGCCAGTTATCCTTCCAGAGCTTGAAGGATGGCCTGTGCCAAGACCCAGATCCAAAGAACCTGGATTTCTGGCAAGAGTTTATCATTCATACAGACGCTTGTGAATTTGGCATCGGTACAGTGCTAGCACAACTGAACCCTGAGGGGGTGGAACAACTTTTTGCTTACCTGAGCAGGTGCTTCACCAAGCAAGAGTGTATCTGGGCCACCATTGAGAAGGAGGCATTTGCGATGGTTTGGGCGGTACGCAAACTGAAGCCCCATATCTTTGGGTTTCACTTCACTGTCCAAACAGGCCACAGACCTCTTAGGTGGCTTACGCCCATGCAGAGAGAGAATCTCAAGTTATTGCGTTGGGCCATACCCCTGCAGGGATTGGACATGGACATAGAACACAAAACTTGGTTGCAGCACTCCAATGGAGATAGCCTCAGTCAGTACTTTCACCAGGAGGATGAACCAGACCCTTAGAAGGGTGAGTCTCAACATTTTGGGCTGGGGACGAGTGAGGAATTGCCATCTGGCAACTGTGCAAAGCCCTGGCTTTTTGATTTTTTTTAAATAAATAAAATGATGAGGGTAATTCCATCTCCAAAAGGGCAATCTGCTCACAACATCCCCCTTTTCTGCCATTTGCATGTCAAAAGCATAGTGTACATGTGCTCTGCTGCATCATTAGACTGATCCACAGTGCCTGCTCTAGTATTACATAGAGCAGGTTCAAAGGTCACAAGATGCACACTTGACCTCCATAGCAACAGCCAAGTCCCTATGTTGCAGGGGCAGAAATTAAGATGTGCCACAGTTACCAAAACTACAATGATCATAAGTAACCCATGATGGTAGCAGGGTAATCTCTAAAATAAAGCTATGTCTGGGTTTAGGCATAGTGCATGGCACTACTTGTGATCATAGCCGCGACATACGAACTGATATTGCACAAGGGTCAGCTCCTGTGACTCAGCTCTGCTGTGCAAGGTGATGTGTATTCTGGTCAGCCAGGTGTAGACTGCCAAATTCCAAGACAGGATATTGGAGGGCCGGACTTCTTCTTTGATATCTTTGTGAGGGCAGGTAACATTGTCTGACAGAGACAGCCGCACAGCAAGGAGTCCTGGGCCTGGGTAATAAAGGAGCACACCCATTCAAAAAGAGTAGCCTCACACCCTGGTGTTGCATCTCTGAAGAGTGTTGTTCTTAGTGGGATTTGAAGGGGGCAGGATTAGAGTAGGCAGGAGTTCTCTGGTCAAAGGAACAAATCACTTTCGGTGTGACATCAGAAGGACAAAGTCCATTCTGTTCCAGGGCAGGGATTGGACCACTAAGGCAGACTAGCATTATTCCAATCTCCTGGGGACTTTTGCATTTAAAAGAAGGGGTCTCCCACCCCTTCTTCAGATTTTCTCAAGACACTCTAAAGATTCACACTGGAACAACATCTGATAAGGATTCCCTGCACCTCTTATGAGAGCGTTGTACTTTCCACAACCCTCAGTCTGAGGTGAAGAAGGGGCAGTCAAAGGCAGAAGAGTGTTCTCCCCCTACCCACTCCCAGGGCACATTGGGGGTAACTTTTGCTGTGGACCAGGACCTGCCACTCTGCACCAAAATCTCCTAAAGATGGGAAAGGAGACCCTGAAAGGAACCATCCTGTGCTCGAGTCCCCGGTTTTACAGCATCCGAAGGACTGTACCAGCTGAAGCTCCCTGTTCTGTTGCACCAAACTAGTCGCACCGTGGGCACTGCCTAGGGAACCAGCAGGAATACACCAGCGCTGGCTTTTGTGCTCCTCCACCCATTCGAACTATACGTCCTGCATCTTGAACCAGCTCAAAGTTGCATCGTGCCCTAGCTAGGCTTGAATCAACTGATCGACTGCAGGACTCCATCCAAACTGCCAGAGTCACACACCACCTCTGGCCAAGGGTTACAACCACAGGTCGACCCAAATAGGCTTCGAACAGCGCTTCACTGACCCACACATGGGAGTACCCAATCATCAATTTGACGACCGTCCCCTGCCGGCTCACCCCGCTGGAGCGTCACGTATCGACTCTTCTCAGCGGCTGCAACCCAACTCGGCCTGGCTCAACCTCGAAGAGATCGCCCTAACCTCTGTCACTGAAAGCCCCCCTTCAAAATGTACAGAGGAACCTCATTTGCCCCTGCTGATCACCCGCTTGCTGCTTGGGCCCACACTATCCATTGTGCCTAAACTGAGCTTGAACCGAAACCAGGTACTGTTGACCATGAACTGCCCCCTCGTTCGACTTGGATCCTGGAGACTGGTTAGGACTCTATTGCACCTTCTTTTACCCAAAGACATATCCTTTTTGCGGTTGATGTTTTGCCTATCACCCCTGTATTCACGCTCAGAGTGCTACTTTGTCCAGTCTTTTGCATCTTCTAACTCTTCCACAGGGAGGATTTTTGTACAGTTTTGTACAGTTTTTTCTATTTAGTTCTATTGCAGATGGTGTTTTTAATAAAATTATATCTTTTTTATAGAAACTTGATTAGACATTCCCTTTATTTTGGCTTGAGATGAAAAAGGAGCCATCCAAGGCAGAAGAGGGCCCTACCCCCAACCTACTCCCAGGGCACATTGCGGGTGACCTTTGCTGCAGGACAGGACTTGCCACTCTGCACTGGAATCTCCTAAAGCTGGGAAAGCAGACTCTAAATGGAACCATTATGTCCTCGAGTCCCTCTGAGTGGGCCTCACAGCAGCCAGAGGACCAGACAGCTGAAGTTCCCTGTTCTGCCGCACTATGGTTGCGCCGTGTTCACCACACCTTGAACAAGAGGGAAGGTGCTGGCTTTTGCGCTCCTCCACTAATCCGAACTATTGCTTGCACTTTGAGCCAGCTCAACGCTACATTTAATGGGCCTCATTATAGGTTAGGTGGTGCAATAAAAATGTGGCGGTAAAACAGTTACCACTACAATACCGCACCACCCAACGAGGGTGATGGCGAGGTAGAGGATTCACCTCCATATTCACCACCTTTCCACCAAAAAACTGCAATTTTGGCAATTTTCAGACTCCAATGCATGGGGACTAATACCGCCTACAACCACTTGTAATCTGGCGGTAATACTGACAGACCAAATGGCTGGAATGGTAATTCCATCTGGTGATATCTCAGCGAATTCAATGCTGAGATATCACCAAACTTTTAAAAATGCCCATCGTGCCCTAGCTGGGCTTGCCACCTACTAGGCTCGAAGCAACTGCTCAACAGCGAGACCTTCCGAATCACTGGCAAGCTACATGCCGACTCTGACCTTGGGTCACAACCAAGGTTAGGCCTGGCTAGCCCTTGAACGGCTGCTTCACTGACCTGCACATCGGAAAACACCCAATGGCTCAGGCGTTGTGGCATAGGGTGGTTCCTTCCAGGAACTACTCTCAGCAAGCAAGGGCCTGCTGCGCGTGATTACAGACCTGCAAATACTTTCAAACTATGAGGAAACTGCCCTGCAAGCGGGTGGGGTGAAGACGGGTGACTTGAAAGTAACAGCGCCTATTGCCAAGTCTCCAGCTAATCTCCTTACGTTTGTT
Organism: Ambystoma mexicanum; assembly: GCF_040938575.1. Taxonomy (NCBI): domain Eukaryota; kingdom Metazoa; phylum Chordata; class Amphibia; order Caudata; family Ambystomatidae; genus Ambystoma; species Ambystoma mexicanum. Next base: position 438,851,653 of record NC_090937.1, read on the forward strand.
TCATCGCCGTGCCCTACTTCCCTGGCCACTCTGCAATTTGGTCATTGTAGTGTGTTGTCTCCGGCTGGTGAGGCTGGGGTTGGAGGGAACTCTAGTTTCATGGCGGCGGTAGTTCCTTTAGAGCCCTGTGTAGCAGGCTCACTTAACGTTTATGCAACTGCAGTTTCTTGTCAAGCTCATTTGTGGACAAGGGCGGGTCTCCAGCCCCCACTTCTACAGCCCCCAACACAGGGAAGTCCCCTGTTCTTTTTTCTATGGGTTGCCCCCGGTTGGAGACGATGTTTGGCAGAGAACTGAGTCCACTTGCCCTATTTGCTCGACAGTTTGAGGATACTTTACTAGCCTCACCTGTGGTGAATTTGGCAATAACTACTGAACACAGTTCAGTCACCCAGGTTGACTTAATGTTGTCTTTAATTCCAATTTTTCATGCTAATCTAAACATGGCCCTTAAGGCTTTAACTGTTCAAGTGAAAGGGTGGTATGCGCCCTGAGTGACCAGGCACTTGCACTGGTCGAACTGAATGATGCATTCTCCTATATGGAAGGGTTCTTTAAGGATTGTGAACCTGCTCATAATGCACATGGGTGTTTAGCTGGGTGCGCCTTAGTAGGGGCATCCCATGTCCCCAGTGTGACATAATGTGACAACTGGGTCGCAAGGCCCAACTGTGATAACAATGGTCATGTTTACAGTACTGAAATAACTGAGGTCATAAATGTTGAGGATATATCTATGCTTAGTTCTCTACCGCAGGTTGACCAGAATTTATTTTATGAACAGATGATCCCTTGTGGATCTACTTCCGCCCTAAGCGAAAGTGTGATGCAGGTGGCTGAGGACCTGTTGGCTGAGGGTGAGGAGAGGGCGGTTGCTGCCATTGATGGTGTTGTGGAGGGGGTTGCCCGTGGGAGAGATGATGGAGGGGAAATTCCAATTTTCCAACAGGGGAAAAATAAGAAAAGTATCTATACGGGTGAAATTGTTCTTGAGAATAAAAAAATGAAAAATAAAAAGATGCTAAGGAACAACAGTTCTAGGCGGTCACAGAAACTTTGACGAAATCTATTTCTCCCCCGGGCTCCAGCCCCCCTCTCCCTTCTGGGCGCTCCCCCGCTAGATCTCGGCTCTACACAAACAAATCAAGCAAGAGAGGAGAGTGGAGCTAGTCAGCACAGCACCTCAACCCAACCTGAACCTAGGGCATGTGGGCTGGCTACATCAGAAACCGCCCAGGGAGCAGCGGATGGAATGGGGACAAGGCAGGAGATGACAGTTGATATGGATGATGCGCCTATCCCTGTTTCTGCTTGTCTGCTGCCTGCACTTATTGAGGGACCTGCTGGCCCATGCCCTACGGCAGTTCCATTCTGACTGGCTCCTTCGGGCCTAGTGGGCTTGAGGTCTAGGATGCTAATGCGAATGGCCAGCCCGGAAGCAATGGGAGAGGAGAGGACACCATATGAACCTGGTCTGCCTTGTGAACCTGCCTGGGCTCAGACCGATTTCGTGGCTCCAACCTTCATAATTCTGGAGGAGATGAGACCTATGATCAGTCTTGCTCAAGTTTCCTTCTGAGTTGGTCAGTGGAGTTGGTTTGCCCATTAATAAACAATCAGCAATCCAGGTATTATTGGAAAAATGTATTGCAGACCATGGTCCTCAATAGGGCCTACGTTTTGTATTTATTGACGAGTGTCCCCTCACTATCCCAAAATAGCTCAGGCAACATTATCCAGGTTGAATTCTGGAATGACCAGAGTTTGGATAAGGTTATCCTTCACTTACATTTATGCTTAGTCCTAAATCGGATCACGGCTGACTCTGACTACATTAGAACATGGGGGTACGACGTCAGCATTTTTTACACCAAACCTCTTCCTCCACCTAAAACATCTGCCTTTTAAGGGAAGAAGTGAAGGTCTACTTTTCAAATCAAGTGCTTTAAGAGTAATGAGTGAAGAATGGAGATTTTAACCTCAGATGCTGGCTTAGCCAATACCAACAACAACACTGATTGGAGTTAGCTGGTGGCTTCTTTGGTTTCACGACCAAGTATACCAGTATAGCACAAGCAGTGTATGTCCGGCAGAGCCTTTAAAATTATTTCTTGGAACACTAGGGGCTCTGCTCATTTGTTTCACAGCTGTAGGGTAGACTTGGTGGTGGTGGATGTCTTTTGCTTGCAGGAAACCCCTGTTCTAGATGGGTTTACACTTTTTTAAAACCCTGCTTACAAGGGGGACAAGGATCGCCCCGCCTGCGGTCTTTTGTGTGGAATTAGAGCAGATATATCTGTTGCTCAGACCCTTTATGTCCAACCTAACACGTTCGTTCAAGCTGTAGAGTTGGGGTGGGATCCATTGGTCTACCAGGAACTTAGTTACAACCTATTGCTGAATCTCTACAGGAACCCGACTAAAATGAGTCAAGTTTAATTGTTTGAGGCCATTGAAGAGGTGTTGTTTAGTTGTCAAACTCTCAGAAATTCCAACTCTATCCTTATTTGCGGTAATTCAAATGCACTATGCGTCCAACCACCTCACAGAGGTCACGAACGTAAAGCTGATCACGCTGTAGTCAAAAGAGGGGCTTTATTTTTAGCCCTGATGGACGCATGTGGACTGTGCATCATTAACGGTAATGTCCTAGGCGACTATCCTCCTCATCATACTTGGGAAAGATATGCCCAGAGTAATGTGCTGGACTATTTTTTCACCTCTGAAGAGATGCTTAGCTCAGTCACGTCTTTTATGGTCTCCCTTGCTACACCTAAAAAAACGGAAGCTTTTTAAAAAATTTTTTACAAATACAATCTCCTGGACTGTGGCCAGTGCCATGTGGCTCTTTGTTTCTTGAGTGGCTGGCTTCCTTGTTTAGGCTTCTAAAAAAAAACAGGGGGTTCCACAAGTGTAACACTTTGAGCAGTGACGCTAAATAAGAAAGAATAGGAATAACAAACAATTTGTCTTTCTGGAATTCTATACAATAATTGCTAGACTCATTAAAGGTTTATTTCCGGCACACTTCAGGGGGTGAGGCACTGACATAGTCTGTCCCTGAACACCTCAAATTCACCATGTAGACAAAAACCTCCAAAAAGCATCTAGAGTAGAATAAGCATCCATTTCGGACTATGGGCCTATTTCACAGAGTGTTTTCCTATGCGATTACGCCATTATAAAACGCTTCTTTGAATCTGGCCCTAAATATTTGCTTTTCACAAGTTGCATTTATTGTATGTTTTTTTTTCTGTCGTTGTCTCTGTTACGATTTTAGTGTTGAAATGTCTGACCATAGCACATAAAGTGGCCCTTGATTTCCTTGTGCCACAAATAATACTTTGTTGTAAAGTTTTTATCTTTCCTATCTCCATGGCATGCTGTTCAGGATGTTTGTTTGCATGTATGAGGTAATAAGTGCCGAAATGCCGCGTGAGTTCGCTGCTTTCCCTGCACTATTCTAAATTCTTTAATACACAGTTATGAACCCTCCCAAGGATATGTATTTTGCCAACCTCTGAAGCCTGAAAAGTAGATCCACGCAGGCTTCACATGTGGCCGACTTTGCACCAGACTTGCAGATGAACTGGCCTGCTGTTGAATCTCAGTTAACACTTTAATTGTATCCACTACAGAGTGTAATTTGGTTTCTGACTTTGAGAACATTCAGACATGTAATTGCTAATTTTACTATAGCTGGCAAGGTAGCTATAGCTGGTACGATAGCTCAGGGGTTTGGGTGCTGGCTGCTGCAATGTGTGAGTGATCCTCAGGTTGCAGGTTCAAATCCTGGCAAGGCCAACTTAGCCTTTCAACCTTCTAAGGTTGTAGGTATGTGATATTGTATGTATATTTGATCTATATAAAGCACTTACTGGTGTTGGGGGTTTGTCCAGACCCCCCATGCGATGCCCGTAAGCCCCCAACCTGGCAAGGACCACACCACACATGTCCTTGCGATTCGGGCTTTCCGGTCGCTCTGCCCGCATCCGGGAACGCCCCCTTTATCTATACTGCACGCAGCGGTGTGCAATGTCACGCCGCCGCGTGCGCGTTCCTTTAAAAGGGGCAGCGCCACACTCCTACTTTTTCGGGAGGACACACAAATTACTAATATAATACACACTGCAAACCACACAAAGTTATTAACACAACCGATCAATACAGTTTCCCCACTGGCCCTTTTATTATCAACCACCCGGGTCCCCTTACTCAACACTTCCCGGACTCAGGTTGATCCGACAATTGTCCCAGCACGTAATCGCTGAGGTAAGTGGGTTTCCCTTGCCCAGCCCTCTGGGGGTACCTCCTGCTTACCTCCGGCACGGGTAGTCTTTCCAACGACGCCCCCCAGACAGGGGATTCTGGAGTGCTGGGATGGCCTCCTCCATCATCCGGTATCTCCACCAAGTCAGGTTCCACAGGTGGTTCAGCTCTGGGATCCCCCAGCTTCTTAAAGAAATTGACATTCCTGGTGATGGCAGACCTTCCGTCGGAGGCAGTTACCATGGACCCCTTGATGGCCACAACGTCCAACGGCTCCGGCTCATAGGGGAGGGAGAGTTTCCCGTGGGGGTGTCGATTGCGAATGAGCACATCGTCCCCGGGCTCCAGCCGCTGCGGGCGAAGCCCCCTTCGCAAGTTCTCTTGCTCGATCCTCACCCGCCAGTCCGTCTCGACCTGTTGGTTGTCAATCACCCCCGGCTCCTTCTCCCCAACCTCGGGAAGCAGACCCCGTGGGCAGCGCCTGAACAACGCCTCCGCCGGAGCCACGCCTGTGGAAGCATGCGGGGTGGTGCGATACACCCACAGAAACTGATAAAGAGCTCTCTGGAGGGACTGTCCCTGTCCATGGGCGATCCGGAAGGTCTAGTTGAGTGTCCGCATTAGCCTTTCCGCCTCTCCATTCGCCCTGGGCCACAACAGGGTTATCTTCCGGTGTCGCACTCCGCAGCTCTCCATCAGCTCCGAGAACCATTCACTCTGGAAGGGCACCCCGTTATCGGGGCACAGCGTGTGGGGGAACCGGTGGGCCGCAAACATTTTCTCCACGCCCACCACGACATGTTTGAATGCCACAGACTCCACAAACTCCACTTCCGGATATCTCGAGTACTCGTCGACCATTACCAGGAAGTGGGTGCCCATGGTTGTCGATTCAAAGTCTGCATGGACCACTTCCCAAGGTCGTGTGCCCTGGGGCATCGCCTCAATGGCAGGCCCCTCTGTAACGGGGATGCTGCTTGACACCACACACAGGCCGCTACAAAGTCGTCGACCTTCCGCTCGAGTTCCGGGAACCAAACCTTCAGCCGCAGCCTGGCCTTGGTCTTCGCAGCACCCTGGTGTCCATGGAGAGCTAGACTGATCACGTCCTTCACCTTCGACTGGGGGACTACTATCCGGTCACCTCGGAGCAGCAGGCACGATGCCGAGAATGACAGTTCCTCCCTGACCTTCCACAGCTGCTCCAGTCTGGTCTTGGCTTCCTGAGTCCGCCTTGTCAAAGATTCTAGCACTGACTTCCACGACCCCTGTTGCATGGAATGCTTTAGGATTCGAAAGCATTCATCTTCGGCAGTTGCCGCTTCTAGCTCCGCCAGGGGCATGGCGTTGGGAGTGGCCGCCTCCACCACCATTCGGATATGATCGTCAGCCTCCTCCGAACAGGTGTCATATTCCACTCCCCCACGCACTCCCTGGTGCCGGGAGAGATAGTCTGCTGCATTGTTGGCCCAAGGTCTGTACACCAAGGTGACTCCATACTCCAGAAGAGCGAGCTTCCACCTCTCGATCCTCGCCGGTGGCTTCGATGATGACGCTGCCAGAATAAGAAGCAGGGGCTTATGGTCAGTCACGACCGTCACCGGCCGTCCCAGGACATAGAGCCGGAAGTGCCTGCAGCCCCAGAGAACCGCCAGTGCCTCACGCTCAATCTGTGAATACCTTTGCTCAGTCTCGGACAGCGCCTTGCTGGCGTATGCCACTGGCCGGACACCCCCGTCAGGATCTATCTGAGTCAGTACGGCACCCAGGCCAAAAGGACTGGCATCCACGATGATCTCCGATGGCAATGCAGGATCGAAAAACGCCTTTGTGTCCTCAGCCGCCAGCGCACCCTTGATGTTCTCGAACGCTGCCTGTTCAAGTGGGCCCCAATGCCAGGTGGATTCCTTCTTTGTTAGTGCCCTGAGAGGTTCAGACCTGGAGGCAAGGTTTTGAATGAACCGCCCACAGTAAGTGACCATACCGAGGAAGCTCCTGACATCGGACACTGACTCGGGCGGCTGCGCCTTCTTGATATCCTGAACCTTCTTGGGGTCCGACGATACTTCTCCCTCTTTAAATACGAATCCAAAGAACTCAATGGAGGGGCGCAGGAATTCGCGCTTATCCCTGTGACGGGTGAGTCCCAGTGACTGCAGTCTCTCGAACGTCCTCGCCAGCTTCCTCAGATGATCCACCTCAGTCTTTGCAAACACCAAGATATCATCACTGATCTTTAGTACGCCCTCCAGATCTGCGAGGGCGCCTCTGATTATATTCTGAAAGACTTCCGCTGCCGAGGACACTCCGAAGCTTAGTCTTTTGTAGCGGTATAGTCCCCGGTGGGTGGTGAATGTGGTGATATACCTCGATTCAGGATGGAGGACCACCTGATGGTCGCCCGCCCGGATGTCCAGCTTGGAAAAAAAGCGAGCCCCCTGCACTTACGCAATAATGTCATCGATAGTAGGGGTACGATGCCTCTCCCTCTTAATGGCCTTGTTCAGCAGCCTCATATCTACACAGATGCGGACAGAGTCAGGTTGCTTCGGCTTCCTAGCCACGACAATCGGGAACACCCAGGGGGTCGGGCCCTCTACTTTCTCAATGATATTGAGGTCCACCAGGTTGTCCAGTTCCTTGTCCACCTGTTCAAGGAGATGGAACGGCACCCTGCAGTGTTTCAGGGCGATGGGCTGCACAAAGTCATCAATATGCAACCTCGCGTGGTCGCCAGTCATCCGCCCAATCCCGTTGAAGAGAGCGGCATACTTCTCGAGCAGGTCGTTAATGTCCTCGAGTTGTACCGAGTATGCAAAGATAACAATTCCAAGAGCCTCAGCGTCGGCACAGCTCAGCAGAGTGTTGTTGCTTACTGGCGTCACGTAGAATCGGGCTTTGATCCACGAGCCCTTGTGCTCCACCTTCGCCACAAAGGCCCCATCCAGTGGGATCGGTTCCAGTCCCCCAAACGCAAATATGCGAGCCTTCAGTGTTAGTAGCTTGGGGGGCAAATCCATGGCATCATAATGTCCCCGGGCCATCACCACGACCGATGCCCCCATATCTACCAGGACCGGGACTGGCGAGTTGTTGACCTCCACCACACACCTCGGTTGTCTCTGGTTCTTTCCTCTCAGGATTCCCAGGCTGGAGACAAAGAAGACGTTCTCTTCCTCTTCCTCCTCTGCCTCCTCCACCTGGGCATCCTCCTCACCCTGGTCCACCTGAGCTACATTTGGCGGGCGGCTTTGGCGCTGGAACCCGGACCGGGCCGGGCCTCTTGGCACCATTACAGGCAGGGCTGCCTTGCACAGCCTCGAGAAATTGTCAGGCAGTCCGCACCTACCACATGTCCTCCCCGCCGCCGGACACTCAGTTGGGCGAGGAAGATCATACCCACACTTCTGGCACGATTCACCCGCTCTTCCTGCTCTGTCACGGGGGCCTGCCCCAGGTCTTCTGACTCCTCTGCCACCACGCCACATGGCACACACCTCCTCAGACTTGACTGAGCGGGACCCCACCTCCATCCTGGCTGCCCGAGCCTGCGGCACCTCATGGCACCGGCCCAGCTCAAGGATGCGGGGGAGAGTGAGTCCCGGCTCTCTCAGGATCTGCCTTCTGAGTTTGCCCGGGGAGCACGCCTGGAAAACATAGTTTGTATCATGCCCTCTGCGTCTCCCCACGCACATGCCAGCGAGAGGCGACGCAGGCATCCATAAAAGTTGTCCAGCGTCTCATCTTCCGTTTGTTTCACCGACAGCATCACAAACCTTTCATTGTCCGAGTTGGCGAGAGGCAGAAAGTGAGCCTGGAGGGCAGTCTTAGCTGCGTCATAGGAGCCATCACCCGGTGGCAGCGCCTCAAAAATCTCTTGGACCGAAGGCCCCGCCGAATACAGCATAGTTGCTAGCCTGCAGTCATCATCTGTCACTTGTGCAGCTCTAAAGTACATGTCGAGGCGGTCCGCCCACCTCTTCCATCTGGGCCCGATGCTGGATGGCGGGCCCGATATGTCGAACTCAGGGATGGGCTGTAGGGCCGCCTGGGCACGTGCCTGGGCCATGATGGGAGGCCCTTGCTGAGCAATCTGCTGCACCGCCGGCGGCGCCTGAGGCAAAGGAGCTTGCCCACCTGCTTGAAGTTTGCTGTGGAGCTGCTATCTGTGGCTGCACCGGAGGCACAGGGACCTGACCCCTTTGTGGAGCTAGAGGGACTTGTTGTTGAGCCGCTGCTTGTCCGACCGTCTTGGGGGAGCTGTTGGGCTGCTGGGAGCCCACCATATTGATCTTCAGAGTCACTCATGGTCCTGAGCGCACAGGCAGCACCACTTTGGACCTTGGGGGCCGCAACTCAATTGCCCACCACCACAGCACAGTTCTGATGCCCCACCCAGGAAAATGAAAAGTCCAACCTGGGGCAATATGATGATGGTGCAATGCCAGGCCGCTTCATGCGCCCACACAGTAACTGGACCTGACGAAGAACCAGAAGAAGAAACCAAAATGGAGGGTCCACCACTGCAGCAATCCTCACTGATGATGAAGAGGATGAAGAAGAAGCCTCAGCAGCCTGATGATGAAGGGGATGAAGAAGCACCTTAACCTCAGCTGCAGTAGCCCTAAAACTGAGCCAGGAAAGAGAGCTGGGCTATGCAGGCCCAGCCATTATAGCCCCTCTCCTTGCTTACACTCAACGTAGGAGACCCAAATTTTGAGGAAAAATCAAAAATCGGGCATGGGCATGCAGGTATAACTGCCTGCTAGCAGTGTGTCCAAAAATTAGGCCTGGATGCCACTCACCGCCCAAACCGGAGCTCAGTGAAGTTCCACAGCCTCATTGACAAAACGGCCGCCAGCCGCGTGTGCGATGCATGGCCACGGCATGAAACAAAATGTCAGTTGATTCCGTTTCAGGGAAAAAATTATGCAACTTCGTCACCGCTGGGGCCAGGCATCGTCATCCACCCGTCGCCACTGTTGGGGGTTTGTCCAGACCCCCATGCGATGCCCGTAAGCCCCCAACCTGGCAAGGACCACACCACACACGTCCTTGCTGTTCGGGCTTCCCGGTCGCTCTGCCTGTGTCCGGGAACGCCCCCTTTATTTATGATGCACGCGGCGGCGTGCAATGTCACGCCGCCGCGTGCGTGTCCCTGTAAAAGGGGCAGCGCCACAAAAGGTAAGTACTATATAATAACACATCATTTGGCCTTGGGCATCTGCTTGCTTTCTGGTAATATGGGCCTATACACACTGATATAAATGATACATATGGTGATCCATTCTGGTATGAAATGTAGATGACATTACAGTGATATTATAACCATGTTTTCGTAGTGTACTTAGGAACAATGCTGGCTGATGCCACCTCCTGTTTTGTCACGGGGTGAAAGGTTGTGTTCCATCGCTTCCTGTGATGTCAGTTTGGGGTGGGGTCAAATGACATCACTTCCTCTGATGTCATCAGAGTTCAAGGGTTGTGCAATGTCACTTCTGTTACCCCTGGCATTTTGGTGAAATGACGTCCCTGGTGAAAAGCCTACGCTGTGGGGGGAACTCAAACAGGTTATGGAGGGGAAAGTGTGTGCTTCATTTAATAAATGGATTTTGAATTTGAATGATATTATGATCAAATGTGAAGTGGACTCTGTCACATTAAAGGCTATCCCACTCCTCGTTAAGAAGAAAAACTGGGAATGGAACTGGATTTTCACTATTCAGGAAGTCTGTGGGATCAAGTCATTATCTGGAGTGCTTCTTGATGTTGGATATTAGGGTAGTGGTCTTCAAACTTTTAGGCATGAGCACCCCCAGCACAATATGGGCAGGCCAGGCCCTCCCAAAAATGCCAAATGGACAGTAAGTCCAAATAGCTATGAATTATTGCACTCTGTCACAGCACCCTACTCCCAGTATAGTTCCGAAGCTCCCCCACCTGCTCCCATCTCCTTTATCCCACTCCTACCCAGTCTCCCCACCACAGACCCTGGGGTCTCCCCAACCTGCTCTCACCACTATCCCATGGCTCCCGCCCATCCTGCTCCCACCACAGTCCTTGGGCTCCCACACCCGGCTCTGAGCACAGTCCCAGGGCCAGTGGCGGATAGTGATTTTTTTAAGTGGAGGGGCATAAATATTTCCCCCAGATATGCCATAGCGATAGAGCGTAGCAGGGAGCCCAAACCAATCAAGGGAGGTTCAGGGGGATTTCTCCTCAGGGAATTATTATTGAATAGTGGGTTAAAATGTTGCATCTTAGAACATACTTTTTAAAATAAATTGGGTAAAAAGCCTATCAGTTTGCAATTGGCGCTGGGTGGTCCCGGTGTCAGGCATGATATTTTCTACTGGACATCTATGATAGATGTACAGTAAAAAGATACCATCCCTGTCCCCTGGACTCCACAGGGACTAACACAATCAACATGATTATGTGTGTGTGCAAGGCACTGGCGGGCCCAGGGGAAAAGCATGGTGTTTTTGAATGGACATCTATGATAGATGTCCAGTAAAAAAATACCATTCCTTTCCCTTGGGCTCTACAGCGCCTCAGAATTGCAGCTGTTTTTGGCAGGTGAGTAGGGGGATTGTGCAACAAAGGCATTTTTTAAATGTCTTTTTGTAATACCCTCCTCCGCCCACTCGCCAAAATCACCTCCACGGACCAACACAAACACACATTCACACAGCAAGCACTTTATCATTCACCCATCATCATACACTCACTCGTAACACAAGCATACATGCATCCATACATATATTTAAATAAAAAGTAAATGAACATAAACTTACCTTCTGCCCAGTCCTGAAATGTCCTCCCTAGCTCTCTAACTCCTGCATCATGAACAGGAATCAGGAAGCAAGAGCTTCCTGGTTCCTTCACATGTGTGCTGGGGCCTGCGTATGGGTGCTGGAACGCCCCACTCCAGGCTGCTCTGTCCATGTGTGCAAAGATGTGCAAGAGCTCCCCCTCGCACATACAGACATGCAGTTCCTCAGACAGCATTTCCAATAAGCTATGCAACCCCCCCAGCCTTGCCTGGCTCAGTGTGCATGTGCAGCTGGGGAACTGAACTGTCAAAGGGAAACAGTGTTTCCCTTTCACAGTTCAGCCAGCCCAGGAGCACTCCCTCAGCTGGAAAAAGCAGGTGAGGGAGTTCTCACTGTTTCACTGGGCTGACTCCTCGGCGCCTCCATAATGGGTGAGGGGGCCACTGGGTCGATGCCCCCTCGCCCATTATGGATGAGCCGCCAAGCTTGGACTGGCCCATAGGGCAATAGGGCAATGCCCAAACCAAAAATGCAAAATGCTAGTGTGGGCCAGTTTTTTTGGTCTAAATGGGCTGATTTTTGGGCCAATGTGGGCCTGACACGAAAAACAGGAAGACTGGAGGCTCCTGCACTACCCAGGGAAGAAACCAGCAGCAGAGCAAAGCAACAAATAAATGGTGTGCTCCTTAAATCCCAAGCAGGGTCTGACCTTCCTGGCTATCCGGCCCACTGTAGCTCTGTGCAGTGAATTCCACCAGAGGAGGGGTCCTGGCTTGCAGTTTGGGCGAACTGGTTGGTCCCACCAGCTCAAGGGAAAAAGTTTCCTGGAGGATCTTCTCTGTCGGCGGATTCTGATGATTCGGACCTGCAGCAAGGCATCACCATGTGGTTTAGTCGTTGAAGGGGTCCTCTTCAGTCAGATCCTCGTTGGTTCTTGCATTCCAGTGGTGAATCTGCCTTTCCAGTCCCAGACACCTGCTTTTTATGCAGTTTTCCCCCATTCATACAGCCTGGCTGTCAATCACACAGCAGGGTGGCTGGCCTGGCAAGGCCAGTCCCCTTAGCCAATCAGACAAGAGTGTGACTTGGGTTACCAAGTAAACCCATGGCAGGGGTCTGAAGACCCCTCCCTCATATCCTGCCTACCCAGACATTCAGGCACCTTAAGGAGGGCTTCTGTGCAGAAGCCCGCGAAAAGACAGTGAACAAAGGAATCATCCCCGGTTTGGCGCGCCGAGAAGAACATGAGAAAGACTTTAACAAAAAGAAATGGTGACTAAACCCAGCCGGAGCCAAAACAAAATGTATTTGCTCAAGCGGGTTTATGTTTGAGGCTAATATAATAGCCTAAAACAATACCATGGTTATATAATATAACCGCAGTAGAAAACTTAGGTTAGTTACCACTGCCACCAGCCAAGTCTTAATGTAAAGGGAGTGAAACAGTGCTCCAAGAGACACAGCCAAAAAGGGATAGGAACTAACCCTTTCCAATACTCCATGTAAGATGGGGTGTACTGGGTCTGTAGTTTAAAGAGACTACATAAAGTTAATGGCAACTTTACATGTTTCTGGGAGACAGTAGTCAGTCCCATAAAAATGGAGTCAGAGGGAAGTCTAAAAGACAACCCTGTGTTACTGCACTGAAGGTGCTGTGTAACACACACAAACATGGTGCTCATGGAGTAGGTGAGGCTCCAGAGCCGAAGATCATACACATGGTAAAAACACACACAGCAAAACACATGTAAGAGTGGGAAAAAAGCCCACACTCTTACCAGGTGAAAAAAGTAAATCCTAAAAATCCAGCAAAGCTGCTGAGGGACTCATTAGGTAAGGGAAATTAGCCATTTATGAGCATTCTCTCTAACACTCGCCACCCCCAGACCAAGGGACAGGAGGATTTAATCCACTCCTGGATGAATCTCTACCTCTAGTCGGTTAAAAACATCCTAGAGAGACCATCAGCATTTTGGTGGTGACATCCTGCTCTGAGCTCAATGGTGAAATCAAACCCTTGCAGGCAGATTGACCATTTTAGAAGTTTTGAGTTCTCCCTTTTCATTTGCATTAACCATCTCAAGGGCTGGTGGTCAGTCTGAATCACAAAGGTAGATCCATACAAGTATGGTCTAAACCTCTTCAGAGACCACACAATGGCAAAACATACACACTCTATGGTTGCCCACCTTGTTTCTGGTTCCTTCAGTTTCCCACTGTTGAAGCAAATGGGGTGCTCCCTACCTTTCTCATCCAGTTGACTAAGGACTGAACCTATACCTATATTAGAGGCATCTGTCTGCACAATGACGGGTTGGTGATAATCAGGAGCTCTTAGGACTGGAGGTTGACAAAGGGCTTCCTTCAGGTTTTCAAATGCTTGATTGCACTCCTGATTTCATCTAACCCTTTTAGGGAATTCTGGAGAGGAGATCACATTCAAAGGAGAAGCTATGGACCCATAGTTCTCTATGAAATTTCTGTAGTACCCAGTGAGACCTAGGAAAGCTCTAACTTGGGTTTGATTAGTAGAGGTGGCCCAGTTTTGCACAGCTTGTACTTTGCTGGGCAATGGCCTTATCTCACCTCCTCCTACCTCAAGACCAAGGTAGACCACTTTAATCTAACCAATTTGACATTTGCTTGCCTTTATGGTCAGATGGGCCTGCTCAAGAGCCTGCAAAACATATCCCAGGTGATCAATATGTTCTTTCCATGTAGGGCTGAACAATGCAATGTCATCCAAGTATGCCATGCAGAAGTCCTCCATCCCATTCAGAACTTGATTAACCATCCTTTGAAATGTAGCATAGTGCATTCTTTTGTCCAAAAGGCATAACCTTAAACTGGTAGAGGCCTGCTGGGGTAGAAAATACAGTTTTCTCCTTGGCTTGGTCTTTCAGTGCTATTTGCCAATAGCCAGAGGTTAGATCAATCGCTGCTTTTCACAGGTAAACAGTCACCAGTGAGAATATCATGCTGGCCCCAAGAGGTCAAGCCTGGCGTTAGTGAAAACAGGGAGGCAAACTGATTCAACAGAACTTTGCACTCCTCCTGTTGTTCAGAAGCCAGTTGAGAAGAAAGATTAACTCCTTCTATTTGTTCATCTAAAGGTTGGCCTCTGAGGAGATCAGGTAGAGGTTCACTCTCTTCTTCCTCTTGAGCTGAAGCTAGAAGCAAAGCTCCCACTTCTGGTCTCGAGACTTAAGCCTTTAAACGGTTGGTGAGAAAGACTCTGGGAGCCTCCTTAGGTTTGCCTAAGTCCACCAAATAGTTCACCTCTCCAAGTTTGCCCACAACCTTGAAGGGTCCTGTCCATTTGTCCTGCAAGGCCCTCTGCCTTGTTGGCACCATAACTAATACAAGCTGGTCTTGAGTAAACTCAACCATGCTGGCCTTCTGGTCATGCCAATGTTTGACCAGAGCCTGACCTGCTTTCACGTTATCACTTGCTTCTGCCATCATGTGTGACATTCTCCTCCGGAGACCTATCACATAGTCAGTCACTCTGACTGGCTTGGGGGAAAGGAGCACTCTCCAACCCCTCCTTTATCAGGGCCAATGGACCTCTGACTGGATGGCCATAGAGAAGTTCAAAGGGACTGTATCCAACTCCCTCCCGAGGGACTTCCCTATATGCAAAAAGAAGGCATGGCAGTAGAAGGTCTCACTTTTTCTTCAAGGGTTCTTCCAAAGCACCTATCATGCTCTTCATAGTACGATTAAACCTCTCTACCAGTCCATTTCTCTGTGGGTGGTAGGCTTTAGAGAACTTGTAAGTGACACCACAGTTTTTCCACATGACTTGCATGTAGTGGGACATAAAGTTGGATCCCCTGTCGGAAACCACTTCCTTAGGAAACCCTACTCTGGTGAAAATACCAAGTAGAGCCTTAGCCACAGCCTGAGCCGTAATAGGTATGGCTTCTGGGTATCTTGTAGCATGGTCTACTACAACCAGGATAAACCTGTTCCTTGAAGATGTGGGAGAGTGAAGGGGGCTGACAATGTCAATGCCCACCCTCTCAAAAGGAACTCCCATCACTGGGAGAGGCACCAGGGCTGCCACATTCTTGGCTCCACTCTTGCCAGAGGTTTGGCAAGTGTGACAGCTCCTACAGAATTTGTCAACTTCTGCACCCATCTTAGGCCAGTAGAAGTAGAGAGAGAGCCTTTCCTTGGTCTTCTTGAAACTCAAGTGACCAGCCAAAGATATCTAATGAGCCAACTGTAGGAAGTGGAGTCTGTTGGCAAGGGGCAATACAAGTCTGTTGCAGTCCCCAGGGATAGACTCAGTGGGTTCACTTAGAAGAGGCCATCTTCCCAGCTTAACCTGTGCTTTCCAACTTCTTGCCCATCAAGTTGGTTAGCAGCCTGTTGTCAAAGACCTTCAAGAGTAGGACACTCTCTCTGTCCTTTGCTAAAGTCTGCCCTGTTGGGTCCCCCTTCTGCCAGTAAAGACTGCAGCTCAGGATGTTCAACAGGGGCAAGATCTCCAACTAAAACAGTGTCTTCTTCCAGTTCTGATTCTTCAGATACTGGCTCAACCACACAAGGTTGGACCTCACACTCTGCCTCAGCAGGTGGAGTAGTCACAGGTGTGTCTTTGGACAATCTTGGGGATGTCCTTGTTGGTAGCACAGGGGTGCTGTCTGACTTTTTCCTGGAGGTCTTGGGTTTCCCCTTTGCCTCTGTTTTCTTAGAAACGGCAGTGAGCAACTCCTGTGGAGTGGGAGTGATAGTTACCTCTATCAGCTCCTCTGGAGAGCCTCTCAAGGTTCTCTACCTTGCAGACGTAGTGAGCTCCTGTTTCCTTTTACTGGGAGGCCTAGGGGTGCTTGACACATCTCCAAGAGTGTTCAGGTCATTACCCAACAGGACTCTCCCAGGCACTTCACTCTGCACACAAACAGGTATTTTGACAGTCATATCATTACACTGGATGAAAGCTAACTTGGTGAGGTTTTTGGGTGCCTTAGCAACATCCTCCACCTTGAGAAATGATTCATCCACCACAGTTATGCTGGCTCCAGTGTCTCAGATGGCAGGGGTTTCATGACCATTCACAAGAACACTATCTTTATAATACTCTTTAGTGTTATCTGGGATGGAATTATATTCTGTTGTTCCCACAAGCCCAGGGACACTAAAGAAACACTAACTGAGACTCTCATGGGTTCATCAGCCAGTAGGTGAAAGTTTCCACTTGCCATAGGTACTTCTTCCTCTGGGGAGAAGGCTAAGGAGACAGTGTGGACCCCTGAAGGTTTACCCTTTCATCTGGGATCCCCTTTCACACGGTGAGTTGACCCACAAACATAACATTTCCCAAATGTCTTGATGAATGGGGGTTTGTTCTGACCTCCATCTGGTTTGGGTCCAGATGGTGCACTAGCCTGATTTGGTTTCCCTTGTGGTTTACCCTTATGTTTTTGTTTGTGGGCCTCTTTTGGATTGGAGTTATTAGAATTATCGTTGTTGTCTTTCTTTGGCTGTTTCCCCTCATCCTTTTTCTGAGTAGCCTCAGAATCCTTGTGAGTAGCCCTCTTGGCAAAACTAAGATAGGAGTTCAGGGGTGCACAGCCAGTTATACATTTATCTATAATATATAACAAATTTCCAGATATCAGTCTCTTGAAATTAAATCAATCTCTAGTTGTTGTTTCAGGTGCAGGCGGGCTGAAGTCACAAGACCACTTTGGACGAGAAATTGTCAAGAAACAGAACTGTGTATTACTACCCAGTAGGCCCAAATGCACTCCTGATTGAGTACAGGACCCAATGTTGATTTGTGAATGTTTGAATAAGGCTTTAGCCTATAAAGGCTTAAATTTGTATTTGTACATTCATTCAAATTCTTGCTGAATATCAAAGGTTATTTTATAAGCTTTCTGAACAGTGTATCTCATTCAATAGAACCAGTCCCCAACACAAATGTTATAGAATCTCTTCCCTTTAATTCTCTAATTTTAAACAACATTAATATAATAAACAACAGATAGCAGATATCAACATGATTCTTCTTTTTGTAACAAAATATCAAAACATCAAACAAGAAGTGAATATAGGAATACAATTGTCTCTTAGAGCGGATAACTCCCTCCAGGGAAACCCTTCAAGGTTGTAACAAGTAACCAACGCGTTTCGGATCAAAGATCCATCTTCAGGGTAGGGGCTTCTCTGTTCCTATACATGGTGAGCTAGGAAAAGTAGCAATTTCCTTAATTCTGATCCTGTGGGAAATTCAAACGAACATTCATTGTAATAATTGTTTAAATATAGAGAAGCTAAAAGTAGGGTAAGGGAGGCTAATGGTACTAACCTATCCCAGCAGGCTGGTAAGGACCAGAAAATGACCTATCAATGGAACATGAGAGGAAAAAATAGCCAAGGTAAGCGTTTTTAGTAATGTAAAAAACTACTCACTCAGAAGTAGCAAAATGTAATGGGACGTGACATCCCTGCACTCACCCAGTCTTCTGGTGAAGATCACTGGAGACTGGGATGCGGCCACGCACAGTATGGCAGAAACCCTAAAGTAAATATGTGATACTCATATTTAGGGACATGAGGCAACCTCATGAAGAATCACAAAGCATTAAACATTAATCTCCATTCAATCTAATGCATTTAAAATCGGGCGGTGGACAGTAGTCCATAGAACGCTCGATCGTGAAATCTAGAGCCTCACAAGCAACGTATACCTCTCATAAGGGTGGCGCACATGGAGAAAGCGCGTGCACAGCCCCATCAGTCTTGATTCCCAAAGGGGACTGAACAAGGACTCACCGAGTTGTGGAGTTTCTCCTCCCGTGCCGACTGCTAGACTGAAAGCAGCGCGGCTACGGGTAGCGTCCTAAGTTGACCTGGCAACCCCACGCATGCGCACTGGGGCTGCCGGGCGGAAGCCATCTTGGTGTGGGCCTACGGCCATAACATAGGTTGTCATGGGGATTAAGAATGCGTGGGAAAATCCAATCTGTTAACAATCTCGATGAGCTCAACTAGTGGGGATAATGACCTAGTATACTGTGTGTATATTAATAGAAGGAATGGAAAGTGACAGATGCACGTGGGGGCACAACCGCGGTTCAAGAGAATCTGCGGGGTGCCCCCACGACGCATCAATTATGTGTTCGCTCATAAGGGCTTCTGGAGGGTTGCGCACAGGCCATATCACAAAGATGTGCAGTGCTGGTATATTGGTTGCATGTGTCACTTCATTGGTATACAATCAATTACAGATCACAAGGTACATACATGACAAATTATTTTACCCTGCATTGATTCCACCTGGCTAGTGACCTGGCGTCTTGCCAAGTAACATAACTAGACAAGGTCATATCTTAAGCACAGTGTAACATTAATCAGGCATTGAGCGAGGTCAAGTCGAAATTCGAACCCTCAGATTCTCAAATTCACAGAGCAACAGTTCAGACGGTTATAATTAACATTGGTGCAGTCAGAAGCATAATTTGAATCATGTGGTATATATTCCAAAGTCACACAAAACACATTAGGTCAAATTCAGTGTTCATGCCTCGAGGGTCTAATGAGTCCAAAAGTTTGATCCATAGGATCTCCCGCTGTGACAATTTACGTTGTACATCACCCCCTCTGCTTCCTGCCGTTACCTGCTCTAAGATGAGACATTTTAGCTGTGCAACGGTCTGCCGTGCTTCTACAAAGTGGACTGCAACCAGTGATTTCTGATTTTTTGTCCGAATATTGGACTTGTGCTCAGTCCATCTCGTTTTCGCCTTCCTGGTTGTCATGCCAACATAGTAAAGTCCACATGGGCATTTGAAAGCGTATATTACATTCTGGGAGTCACAGGTACCGGAGTGTTTTAGTAGTACAGGTTTCCCTGAATGGGGATGCGAGATGAAGTTGCCACTAGTGATATTACTGCAATGTTGGCAGTTGTGGCACGGGAGTGTGCCTTTAAATTGAGTTGATGTCACTGGGGATGGAATCTCGGCCTTCACTAGGCTCTTACGTAGAGATTTGCTGTTTCTGTATGCAAACGTTGGAAGATCAGGGAACAAGTGTTGTAATTGTGGGTCCAACTGTAGCATTGGCCATTGTTTTTTTATTGCCCTCTTGATTCTCATACTTTGTACTGAGTATGTGGTAACATACACTAATTGTTCCCCAGACTTCGGTGGTTTATGTACAAGCAGGGTCTCTCGATTTATGTTTCTGACTTTTCCTGCTACGTTGGTAATCAAGGTTGGATCATAACCCCTTGCTGCAAATTTAGTCTCCAATAGGGACGACTGGCGCTCATATTCAATGCTCTCTTAGATGTTTCTTCTGTACCTTAGAAATTGACTGAGTGGTACACTATCGACTGTTCGTTTTGGGTGGAAGCTCGTTGCTAATAGCAGGCTATTTCTATCCGTCTGTTAGGTATAGATCCTAGTTTCAAGTTTAGCCCCAGCTACATAAACTTCCACATCCAAGAAGTGGATTATCGTACTGCTTGTCTCAGTAGTGAATTTGATTCGGGCACTCATCTCATTCATCATCCGAAAGAAGTTCTCCAGTTTGTCGTGTGGGCCTGTCCAAATGCCAAAAATGTCATCGATTTATCTGACGTATAGTGACAGGTGTTTCGTCCATCTTGGTGAGGTAAGCACATGTTCATGGTCTAAATAGTACATAAATGCATTTGCCTAGTAGGGGGCCATGGCCGCCCCCATACTTGTGCCAGAGATTTGGACAAAAAATCGGTCCTGAAATTTGAAGAAGTTGTTTCTCAGTACGACCTTCAATAAAGTGAGGACAAAGAGTCTGTCTCCTTGGCATTTGTTTGATCTCAATATGAGCCATTCTATTGCTTCCAAGCCGGCTTCGTGGGCTATGTTCGTATATAGCGACGTGACATCCATAGTGAACAGTAGATCTCTTTCTTGTACAAACTGCACGCTGTTTAATTTCTGCAGGAAGTGCATTGTGTCTTTCACGTAAGTGGGTGTTTCTTGGATCAGAGGTTGAAGAATTTTGTCCAGATATTGAGCAAGTGCTTCGAGGAGACTGTCTGTTGCCGCTATAATCGGACGTCCAGGAGGTTTAAGTAATCTCCTGTGGATCTTTGGTAATATGTATATCACCGGCATGATGGGATGTTTGTTCTCAAGGAACCGTCGTATTTTTTCTGAGATAAGCTCATTCTCTTCCGCCTCATCCAGGACTCCTTTAATCAGAGCACGTACTGTTTCGGTAGGGTTCATTGGAACTTCAAGGTATGTTTCTTCATCCGTCAGTTGCCGTTCTATTTCTTCAAGGTAATCTTGCTTGTTCATCAGTACGAGGGCACCTCCCTTATCAGCCGGTTTGAAGATAACTTCCTGGTTATCCAAAAGGTTCTTGAGTGTCTGTCGCTCCCTTTTGGAAAAATTACCTTGAGAGTCAGTTTTGAATTGTATCCTTTTGAAGTCCTGCAGGACCGTCTTCTCAATGTGGATAAGATATGGTTCTGCACCGAAGGATAAAACGTGCTTTTGGGACTAAGTTCCAGGAATTTGTGTGGTTCCTTTCCTGAATCGTCCTCATCCAAGGAGTCAAAAATACTTTGAGTTTCAGCTTACGCTTCAGCTTAAAGAAGTCTATCTTTTCTAATGTACTGTTGTTCTTGGGAACGAAAGATAAGCCTTTCTTCAGGACTTGTGTTTCCATCTTCGAAAGATGGTATGATGAAAGGTTGACAATCAAGTTTTCTTCGTCCCCTTTTTCCTCTGAGGATTTCTTCTTTTTTCCTCTTTGGATTGGCTTTTCTCTAAAGTTCCTTGTTCGCTCTCGGATGGTCCTGGGATTGCCTCTGCGTTCTGACTTGATGCGGCTTCCAATTCCGTACTTGAAGCGTCGGATGAGCTATTCTCATTGGCTGGTTGTCCCGGTTTCCGTGGGTTATGAGGATTGGGTTGGTTTTGAAAATGGCCGTAATAGGCCTGCCAACTGTAGACTATATCTAACTTATAGTCTTGTGTCGCGTCTGAATTTCCTGATTTTTTTTATCTCAAGCTCTTGTTTGTAACTTGCGAACTTTTGATTTGTCTCCTCAAGAATTTGTTTCAGTTGATCCGCCGTGAATCCTTTGCTCAATGTGGTTTTCAGTCTGTCAATGTCCCCATTCAGTGAAGTTAAGGAGTGTGCCAATTCCTCAAGGGTTAAAAGTATTGGGTCGAGCGAGCACTTATTGAGTATTAAGTGCCATCTCTTTACAAATGCAGGATTTTCTTTGCAAAGTGTCGGTTCGAAATTAACACGTAATCCCCTCGGTATCCTCTTCGTCGTGTAGTTTTGGGCAAGTGTGGATGCATGCAGTTTGAGATTAATCTCTCTTCGGATTTTCCATTCGAGTTGTCGGATCAATGCTTCTGGTTTGTCGGTTGTAGTGAGTTCAGCTCCTGCTTTTTTGATTAGCCCCAATATTCTTGCTGCCTCCTCTTCACTAAAGGCGAGTGTCTCGGCTCTATTGTTTGTGGTCTGGTCTTTTTTCGAAAAGGACATATTCAGATTATAGAGAAGGTGATGCTCCAACTATTTTCAATTCTAGACATCAAATGGGTGCGTGCAACCCCTTTCGTGTGGCCAGGACAAGGAACAAAACTAAGATAGGGGTGCAGGGTGCACAGCCAGTTATTAATTTATCTATAATATATAACACATTTCCAGATATCAGTCTCTTGAAATTAAATGAATCTCTAGTTGTTGTTTCAGGTGCAGGCGGGCTGAAGTCACAAGGCCACTTGGGACGAGAAATTGTCAAGAAACAGAACTGTGTATTACTTCCCAGTAGGCCCAAATGCACTCCTGGTTGGGTACAGGACCCAATGTTGATTCGTGAATGTTTGAATAAGGCTTTTGCCTATAAAGGCTTAAATTTGTATTTGTACTTCATTCAAATTCTTGCTGAATATCAAAGGTTATTTTATAAGCTTTACTGAACAGTGTATCTCATTCAATAGAACCAGTCCCCAACACAAATGTTAGAGAATCTCTTCCCTCTTGGCAACCCACAAGTCAGCAGCCTTAGCTAGCTTCTTTGGATTTATCTCCTTAGAATCAGCCAAGTGCTGTCTGAGCTCAGGAGAGCAGACATCAGAAATAGACTCCAATATAACACGATTTCTCATTCCTTCATAAGTGTTCACTCTGTAACCCTTAATCCAACCATCTAAGTATTTCAAACACTCACATACCCAGGTAGCCCAAGGGGTACCATCATGCTTGTTGAGGTTCTAAACCTCTTAAAGTACTGGAAAGGGGTCTTCCCAAATCTAGCAATTAAAGCTAGCTTCACTCACTCATAATCCATCCTATCCACCTCCCCCAACTCCATTAAAACATCAGATGCAACAGGGGGTAGCCTAGAGAAGAGCCAGGGAAGCAATTGATTCCCTGAGAGACCTTGAATCCCATGGTTTTATTCAAACATTGCCAACCAATCCAAAATATCAAGCTTAACCTCATACATACCCACAATTTCTTTAGGCATACGGGGTCTCTTAGGACTGGAAGACCTAGAAGACTCTGGAAGACTCTGGAAGAGAAGTATTTCCAAGAGACAATCTTTTCATTTCTAGTTCATGATTCAACTCCAGTTCTCTGAGCTTAAGTTCTTGGTGTTTTTGTTCATTTTGAGCATTTAAACGTTTGAATTCCAGTTCAAGCCTCATTTTCTCTAGTGCAATGAATTCAGGACTAAGTGTAGGACCTGTGGGGGTCCCAGTGGACAAGGGTTGGGGTTGCTGAGCAGGCAAGGGGGAAGAGAGGCTTACATTCATAGACACATCTACCTCTTCCAACTCATCATTGACAGACATATTATCATCCTCAATACTTTCCACATTTGCTAGGGGGTCAGGCATTTCAGACCCACTCCCTAGACTTGGTTTCTTTAACAACTTTTCAATCAAGTCAGAGTTTTTGCCTTTGGCAGAGAGTTTCCTTCCTTTACACATGTTTCTTAAACAATCAGAAGTGTAACTCAGGAGGGTCTCCTGACTGTGGCTTTCCATATTAGACATGATTAATATTGCTTTTGGTGATGTTAGCCTTGTGGTTAGTTGATCCAAGGTAATAGCAGCACTCTAAGTGTAATTACTATACTTTGATCCTCACCGCTGTACACTAGTGCTAGGCAGAATTATATGCAGTATCCTTTGGGTACACCACACACAATTAAGACTACAAGTGACAGTACAAATTCACCTTTTGTACAGGCCTGTACTACACTGTTAAAGTGGTAGAAGTAGCGGAGCAGCCAGACTTATCTCAAGAGTAAGTGAGCAGTATCAAATAGTTACACAAAGGACAGCAATTACTATGATTCAGGCAAACACTGACTCAAGGTTTTCAAGTAAAAGAATATACATTTATTTCACTCTTCAGTTGTATAACATTACACCATTATAAGCAGTTTAAAAATCACACTCTCAATACACCACACCACTTCCCTTAAATCTCAGACAAGTGCAATAGACCAAGAGGAACTACAGTGATAGAATCAGGTAGAAAAGGCTTAGGGCCAAAGTCAATAGGACAAAAGTCTTTTGCTCAAGATCACACGGTTCAGGGTAGTTTGCGGTAAAGTTAATGCCAGGGATTTCGGACAAGGTTGGTTGGTAGAAAAGTTAGTTAAAAAAGAAGAGAAGGATAAGCCCTCGGATTGGAGAAAGATTTCACACACTTTCCCTGTGGCTGAACGAAACGAGCAACCGGGTTTGGAGAGTACCTTAAAACGGAGAGGAAGCTGTAGCTGAGGTGGACGTTCCTGGTAGTTCCTGCAGGCTCACGGTTCCTGAAGCGACTGTCGGACTGACACGAAGTAGGAAGACTGGAGGGTCCTGCACTACCCAGGGAAGAAACCAGCAGCAGAGCAAAGCAACAAATAAAAGGTGCGCTCCTTAAATCCCAAGCAGGGTCCGACCTTCCTGGCTATCCGGCCCACTGCAGCTCTGTACAGTGAATTCCACCAGAGGAGGGGTCCTGGCTTGCAGTTTGGGCGAACTGGTTGGTCCCACCAGCTCAAAGGAAGACGTTTCCTGGAGGATCTTCTCTGTCGGTGGATTCTGATGATTCGGACCTGCAGCAGGGCTTCACCGGGTGGTTCAGTCGTTGAAGGGGTCCTCTTCAGTCAGCTCCTCGTGGGTTCTTGCGTTCCAGTGGCGACTCTTCCTTTCTAGTCCCAGAGACCTGCTTTTTATGCAGTTTTCCCCCATTCATACAGCCTGGCTGTCAATCACACAGCAAGGTGGCTGGCCTGGCAAGGCCAGTCCCCTTAGCCAATCAGACAATAGTGCGACTTGGGTTACCAAGGGATCCCATGGCAGGGGTATGAAGACCCCTCCCTCACATCCTGCCTACCCAGACTTTTAGGCGCCTTAAGGAGGGCTTCTGTGCAGAAGTCTGCGAAAAGACAGCGAACAAAGGAATCATCCCCGGGTTGGCACGCAGAGAAGACCACGAGAAAGACTTTAACAAAAAGAAATGGCAACTAAACCCAGTCGGAGCCAAAATAAAATGTATTTGGTCAAGAGGGTTTATGTTCGACACCAATATAATAGCCTAAAACAATACCATGGTTATATAATATAACCGCGGTAGAAAGCTAAGGGTAGTTACCACTGCCACCAGCCAAGTCTTAATGTAAAGGGAGCAAAACAGTGCTCCAAGAGACATAGACGAAAAGGGATAGTAATTAACCCTTTCCAATACTCCATGTAAGATGGGGTGTAATGGGTCTGTAGTTTAAAGAGACTACAGAAAGTTAATGGCAACTTTACATGTTTCTGGTAGACAGTAGTCAGTCCCAGAAAAATGGAGTCAGAGGGAAGTCTAAAAGAAAA
Organism: Ambystoma mexicanum; assembly: GCF_040938575.1. Taxonomy (NCBI): domain Eukaryota; kingdom Metazoa; phylum Chordata; class Amphibia; order Caudata; family Ambystomatidae; genus Ambystoma; species Ambystoma mexicanum. Next base: position 438,876,554 of record NC_090937.1, read on the forward strand.
CCCTGTGTTACTGCACTGAAGGTGCTGTGTAACACACACAAAAGTGGTGCTCATGGAGTAGGTGAGGCTCCAGAGCCCAAGATCACACAAATGGTAAAAACACACACAGCAAAACACATGTAAGAGTGGGAAAAAGGCCCACACTCTTACCAGGTGAAAAAAGTAAATCCTAAAAATCCAGCAAAGCTGCTGAGGGACTCATTAGGTAAGAGAAATTACCCATTTATGAGATTTCACCCTAACAACCAGATACATTTCTTGGATGTGACAATACATGTGGATGGTTCTCACCTTGAAACCTGGACATATAGAAAGAACACGGAGGTGAACTCAACCTTGCATGCGAGTAGGTGCCACTTTAGATCAACCATTGACAATATACCATTTGGAGAATATGTTAGAGCCAGACGAAACTGTCAAAAACAAGGAAGATTTGAAAATGAATGTGACCTACTGGAACAACGCTTCTATCAAAGGGGATACTCAACCACAAGTGTGAAAACGGCATATAAGAAAGCAAGCAAGATGAATGAAGACCAAACATTACAAACCAAGAGTAAACACGACCCACAGGAACCAACACAAGTAGGGTTCATTACCAAGTACAGCAGCGATCACCATATTCTAAGAAAGGTACTTACAAAGCATTGTCATGTATTACAATTGGGCTAAAATATCAAACAATACGCAGGTGAGAAACCAACCATGATCTTCAGACGAGCAGACACATTGAGATCGAAAGTAAGTCCATCACTATTACCAATTATGAACACTACAAGAGGCAAGACATGGCTACATACAGATCAGACAGGATTCAGAAAATGTGCACATGACAAAACCAAAGAATTTCAAGATAAGACTGGCAAAACAATCAAGATCAAACAAGGCATCAATTGCAGAACAAAACTTGTCATCTATGGCATCATTTGTATAGGCAATAAATTGTACATTGGGAGCACAAAAATAGAATTAAGAATAAGGATTAGAGAACACTTGGGTAAAATTGGTAGCCAAGACCCACGGTTTCTGCTATTACACCACTTGCAGACAGTGCACCAAATGGGGGACAAGTCGAATATCAAGTGCATAGGTTTACAGCAAGGGAACCTGGGAAGAAGAAGAGGGGACAAGATTGAACTGCTATGAGAAGCAGAGGCTAGATTAATTTGTCATCTAAACACAACTGTTACGGGTCTGAATTCTGATAATGAAATGGTGTCCTTCCTTTGAAGGGAAAGTATCAACAATGCTAAGCAACTTTATACCTATCAATACCGATCAATGCTGTTTAACCAATGTTTTCCTTCCCTCAAGGTAGAGGACTAGCACAAGCTGAACCATCTTATATATGATCACATGCAATATCATTAGCACCAGAGAAAGAAGAGCAGTGATACTCTATGATAATACATAGTTGCCAAATTTGGTTAAAGGACCCAGTCAACACAGATAATATGCGGTCATAACATGAGTAACATCGAAAATGTATATCTGGGTAAAACTGCAGGGATTCTAAATATGAGTATGAATATAACATTATCACATGCATTAGATGTTAACTTTTGACAACCCGCATCGAGCGAGGATTGTAAAGCATATGGTATACTAGTGAAGCAATCAGAATACATTAACTTTAACAAAGTGAAGACATCACTTGCGCCACTATTAGAATCTCGAACCCATTGAGGGACGTTCAGCACATGGGATTTTAACATACCACTCAGACATTTCTAAAAGGTTCACTATGAGCAATGAGAACACCAGGTATTACAGTTGATAAGCAATTATATGTATTGTTCATCAATTTAGGATCCTTATTTTGTACTTTTTGAGATTTGACACTGGAAGGTTAGGAGATGTATACATTAGTACAGGGACTGTGACCAACGAGGTCAGATTTATATAAATGTCCGTACTCGATATATAATAACAATTAGTAAATATCCCAAGTAGTGGTGCATGCACCTCCAATATGGCGGCTCCACTTAACAAAGGCAGCGAGTGTTGCTGTGGGACCACTATGTTGCCATGACAGCGAGTGTCAACACTGGTGGGTTGTCAAGGCAACGCGAATACTAAGATACAATCATGGCACTGGCACCTTGCCAGGAGAGGACCGACGCGTCTGACGGAGAAATCTACCATGTTACGGTAACAAACAATTTGGCTTTTTCCTCAGGATCTGAGTTCTTTGCAAACCCTCACAAGCAACATTGTGCACATAAATGAGAGTAGTTATTAGATCATGTGAATGATACACTTTAACATCTGACTTTGCAACTGCAAGAAACCTCTTATGCCAAGCACATATCCACAAGTACCATTGTGCACGTCAATGAGAGCGCATAATATACTATGCGAATGATATATGTTAGAACACGATTGCAACTGGAATAACATACTGTGATAAGGTAATGAGACTGTGTAGTTCATGTACTACTGATGGAGTACCTTGTTAACTAAATAGAATTACGATGTATGAAACCAATACGACTATAGCCACAAAAGCAAGGACTTTTTTAGTGAACCGCTAAGGCAGATGACAGGGACAACCAATACAGATTAACAGAGGCGCTAACGAACAAGAGATTTAAATTGCATTACAATTGCGAATCAGGAAGCTCAATACACACTCTCTTTAATTTTAGCTACACAGGGATCGAACCCATGACATGAATACAAGAACTTTCCTCTTGACCAATTATGGATGGTAAGCACGGGATGACTTGGGGTTAATATCATGAATTCGTAATGGTCGAGAATGACATCATCAACAGTGTTTCCCAATCTTTCTCCCCACCCCTACCAATCCTCCCCAAACCCCACCCTCAATCTCTGTCAACAAATGGTTACATACAATTTTACTGGTAACATTCAACGATTGTTGCAAATATACATATGTATGCATACAACAATTTGTGTTTCCTTAATGTTTCTTGAATCTTTTGATATTATTTTGGAATTTGTATTCCTATATTTGTTTCTGTTTTCTTCAACACATTTTTATTTATTTTAATGATGGTTTATGATTTAGATTAGGCCCTGATTTGATAAAGGCAAACCAGCCGAAACACGTGTCATCAGGAAGGGCGGTTTGATATTTGAGAAAATTAAAACGTACAAGTTCTAATAACTTGGCGCAAGTCTGCGGGAGTTTTCCTTTACCTGTTTACTACGGTGGTTTGTGAATTTCCCTCCACCCACTCCGGTGAGATGCAACATCTTTTTAATCAGTTCTTTAAATCAACACAATAATACCAGGCATTTATCAGTGTCGCCAGCCCAAGACCAGCCTTAGGGGAAGCCAATTCTACGTCAGTTTGATGAGTTACTTCACTATGCAGCTAGTAGTTTTGACCACTGCTGCTGAATAAATATTCTTTAAATATCACAATTTGCTAACATTTTAACAAAAAAACCTTGGGTACTATTCAAACAGTGTCACTAAAGGAATTAATTGCCATTTGCAACTGTGGGCCACTTTTTCATTGGTGCCCGAGACAGTTTTATGCCCCAGTCCGACCATGCATAGCTCCCAACCTTTTTTGTCACCAAAGCGGGTGAAAACACCCAATTTTCTTTTTGTCGGGTGAGGGGCCCATAGAAGTGAATGGGCGTATGAGGGACTTGGCGGGTGATTCATCCGCTTTCACGGCGGGTGACACCCGCCAAAAGCGGGTGAGTTGAGAGCTATGACCATGTGAGCCTCCCTTGCCCATTTCCTCCATTAAAAAAATCTTTTATTTTTATTTCAGCCTGGGGACTGGCACCCCCGCCCCCCAGGAATGCGACCTCGACACCCTGCGGGGGCGACCCACAGATGAAGACCTCTCCGAATTACATGCTCAAATGTCTGTGCTGTTATTGGAGATCCCAATTCTTAATCTTGCAGATCAGCCTGCTCCCAACGAGAGAAGTTTTAGGGGCACCTGAGGGGGTGGAGTGCAACCCAAGAATTTGTAGGTTCTCCAAGTCTGAAAGTACCATTGAAACCAGCGTTCACGTGCTATTGGAATGTGAGTTTTTAAAAGATTGCCGTATTTGACACTTTTAGCATCTCTTTTGTAATTATAAATCTTTATCCAGTGGGTTTGTATGGCAACACATCATGGCATCTAAAAGCAATCGTTGAGAGATTATCAGCCTTACGCTTTTTGAAAGATGTGTTCATGTAATTGCAGCCGCACTGTGATTATGTGTGTCTGTTAATTATTTTCTGAAATTATCTTTTCATTAAGTTTTGTTAAATACTGTGAATTGTAATGATTGGTTTTAACTTTGTTTTGAAACTGTAATTGTGAAATAATTCTTATTAAAAATGTATTTCACAATAAACAATAACATTCATTTTTTTTTTTTTAATGACTGGGACAGAGGTCATTATGTTTTGTAGAGTCGGTCAGACAAAGCCTCATGTTTGGAACATGGAGGCCAACATTGTATAAACTGCGACAGGTGCGCGTGCCCATGATTTAGCTGTATGCCATCTGACAGCTTCCTGCTCCCACAGTGTGAAAGGCAAATGGGAACGCCACAGGACGTGGAAGCGTGCAGCATGAGGGCTCCGCGCGCGCCTCTGTTAAATGAACGGAACTCTGGTGACGGCCTGCATCTCATTACTGCCAGAGTGATGGATATGGGCGATGCTGAGGGGCATCCCCCTGACGGAAGTCTGAACTGTGAACTGGAAAGAGTTTTGCTCTCCTGTAAATTGCTTCCTGAAACCGCCAAAGCTGTACAATTAGCCGCGCGACCCGGAGTGTTTGTACATGGTATGTGGCTTTGGCAATGGACGTGAACGCTGTAAAGTATGTTTAATGTCCTCACTCGTCTGGCGATGACATGACTAGCAAAGCTATAAATACTTTCCTCTGAACCACCTCAAGCTCTTCGTGCATACTAACACGTAAATAACAGCTGCCCTGGTTTCTTAATTCTTACTGCCACTTGATAATGGGGTGTGTCATTACACCAGCAAGTTTCACTTCAAAACAGAAGATAGTATCTTCTGTTTTGAAGTGAAACTTGCTGGTGTAATGACACACCTCAAAGTAATGTAAATGTAAAAAAAAAGACCTGTGAAAATTCTCATCGCAGGCTCTTTGTGCGGTTTTAGTATGCTCTAAACCAGTCGTGACATAGGAAATCATTGAACAAGTATAATGTGTTATTTGTGTAGTTGACAGCACAGCTCACCTCACCTACCACACTAAGTCAAATTATGACAGGCTTTCAGAAGGCCTGTGCATCAGCAATAGCCGATAGTATTGATCAGAAATCACACAGGCAATTCTGCATCACTGCAACACAGATAGGCATTGCATGGGGAGGGTGGGGGGCATATAGGCCCTGATATGACTACACACACGACTTACCAGCGTCCAAAAACTAACCTCATTTGTATTTATTTATTCATTTGCGCTTTACGCCAAAGCGCTGTACAAAGTGAGAACAGTATAATACAATGAAGAGCAATACCATAGCTCTCAACTCACATGCTTTTGGCGGGTATCACCCGCCTTGTAAACGGCTGACTCACCCGCCAAGCCTCCTGCACGCCCATTCATTCCAATGGCCTCTCCCCCGCGAAAAACAAAATCAGGTGTTTTCACCGGCTTTTGCGACAGAAATGGTTGAGAGCTATGGCAATACACTGTGACAAAAGGAAATTAGGCTGGGGCGACAGTAGAAACGTTTTTAAGCGACGATGAAAGCATTGTAGAGAAGATGAGGAATGAATGGAGAGGAAGCGCGCTCCATTAAGTAAAGTGAAAGAGAGGAAACGAGGCTGGGCACAGGGCAGCTCCGAAACCGCAAAAAGAAATTGGGATTGAGGATGAAAGAGACAGGGCGGGGAATGAAGACAAACAAGGGACGGAAGATACGGAGAAACAAGACCACGTGCACATTTGAAAAAGCTAGCTAGTAAGAAAGTGAAAGAGAAGGCAGACTCAAAGCAACGCCAAGGTAATGAATGCGGTGAAGAAGAGATCGCAGATCGAAAAGTTGAAAATAGAGGCGAGGGGAGCAAGTTGGGTAACTTAGCAGGGAGCAGACTCGGACTGGCCCATAGGGCAATATGGCAATGCCTGAACCAAAAATGCTAGTGTGGGCTAGTTTATTTGGTGAAAGGGGGTCAGTTTGATGAGTTACTTCACTATTAGGCTAGCAGTTTTGACCAGTGTTGCTGAATAAATATTCTTTAAAACCCACAATTTGCATAAACATGTTATTTAAAAAAACTCCCCTTTGGGTACTATTCAAACAGTCTGTTAAAAAAGGAATACATTCCCATTTGCAACTGTGGGCCTCTTTTTCATAGGTGCCCGACCCTGGCAGGGAGCCCTTTAAGGGCAGAGCAGTAGAAAAGACGGAAAAAGAAAAGCCGAATTTAACAACGATTGAGGGGTGCAGAGAGAATTAAGGAGAGAGCCTAGGACAGAGTCTTGAGAGACACTGAATTGAAGGGGCAGGGGAGGTGAGTGGTTTCCAGCACACAAGTCAGAAAAGGTGTGATTTGAAAGATAGGGGCCCTATGGCATGTATCCAACAGGCCAGTGTGACTGCAAATTGATTCCAGCACCACTCACAGGAATCACACAGACACTGGTCCACAGCTTCTACAATCAAAGTGGATGCCTAGAAGATGTGGAGGGCCTATCGCTACCCAGCCCGTGCAGGAACTATTCGCTTCACTGACCTGTCTGAGTTATAACATGACAATCTGATAGGTAAAGCCTGGGGTGCAACTATGGATATACACTCATCCATTGCTAGGAGTTCTCACTACACTGATCCGCTAGTGCTACACAATGTGCTGACCCCACAGACCTTCATCACAATATTCATAGCACGAGCCAGCTCATCAGTGATCACTCAAAACAACCCTCAACATTACAAAGTCAAATAAATGGTAGTGGTGTTCTTTATACTATAACATTATAATGTGCCGTAAATGACGGAAAAACAGTTAAGACATTCAGTGCAGACTACCAATACCTACAAATTGCAAACTGCAAGATAGAGGTACAAAAGAAGGTAAAAACACTGGGAGTCTATTTAGACCAAAACTAAACATGTGAGCCCAGGTAAATAACCTTTTTATTCATCCTCAGGCTACTATCTCAAACTGTTATCACAAATTCGACCTTTTCTCTCTAAAAAGAATTGCAAAACAGTAGCTAGGGCGATCATACATACCAAAATTGATTATTGCATCAGCCTCCTTTTGGTCATCAGCAAAGGAGACTGTTTCAGACTCCAGGTGATTCATAAGAACTAATGCAGGGCTGAAAAGAAGACACTGTGCGGCCGATTCATGGAATTTATTGTGCAGAAAATAAGGTACTTGCCCCAAATCTGCGTCCGAACTGCGTGTGCAACCCTGTTCGTCGATTCATGGAATCGAATGCGCAGCATGCTTCTTGTACTTGCGTGGATTTCATACTGGCCTGGCATGCCTGTGCAAGTTGTTGAGGGCCTTTCGTGAGCGTGGCCTGCTCAGAGGGCTGGCAAGGGGGCTGAACACCAGAAATGGGGATTAACATGCAAAGAAGTGGGCATTCCGAGGGACTGCCTGCAGGCAGTCCTTCGCACGCCCACTATTGTGCGGCAAGAGACATATTCATGGAATCGATCACGCAACGTCTCAGCTGGGAAATGCGCGCGCAAGTTCTTCTTAGGATCCGCCATTTGAAGGCTGGCGTAAGTACACTTGCGTCTAGGAATTTCAGCACGCAGGTAGGATTGCATGTCGTTTTTTGTAGTGTGTGTACTCAATCGGGGTTCCGATGTAACGTAGGGGTGCGCGTATGCTGTTTCGCGGGGTGCAAGAAAGTTTTACGTCGGTTTGCACACCCTTTTCCCCCGTTTTTACATACGCATGTTGTTGGGGTGCCGGATACAGTAACTGCACATGCTCCCTGAGTCGCAGGCCTGCCTACTGAGGGATCCACACGCTGCCTGGGGACAGCGCAAAGGTAACTGATCTGGCAGTTTCCTGCTTTGCATGTGGGCGTGTCAGGGGCGTTCCAGCAAGGACTTGCGAATACGGTAACTTTGCGTGAAAAATTCCATGAATACGCATTGAACGCAGATTTTCTCAATCACGCAAGCTCATGCAGTGGCCTTTTCGACAAGCAGCCATTGTGCGATTTCTGATCGTAATTCAGTGAATCAGCCCCCATGTCTTGGAAGCTCGAAAAACCTGCCCTGGTTGTCAATAAAAGCTAGAATTGAGTTCTGTTTGCCGGCGATAACACATAAATGCCTGATAGGGATTAGGGGTGTCACGGTATTAGTTTTATGATGGTACGATAACCTTCTTGCCAAATGATGGTATATCATGGTTATCGCGGTGTAGCAGGTGCAGTTAACTAATCTTAACAAATATTTTCTAAAAGGTCATAAATTGTCAGATTTATCATCACAAACAAAACCAGGCACCCAGGGCCAAAATTGGGCTTTTCAACATACTTTCCACTGAAATGCCACCCCTTGCTTCCACCAAACACAAACACACGTGTGGAGAGGAGGAGGGTGGTGGGAAGCCCTGCTGCGACTGGCAAAGCAAACTGAATAGCTTGGTCATTTAGGCTTTTAGCCCCCCCACTGGCTACTGGTGAAGATGAACATGTTGCCATCTTGATAAGCTGCATGCCACAGATCAATGGAGGCTGATGGTAGTATACGCTTGTGCGCATACACATACACATGCAGACACACTCTCTCTCTATGTTACAGCCTTTAGTTTACTTATGGGCCAAAAGGTGTTCAGTAATCACGGACATGTTACCCTTTGGTATGGCAGCAGGGAATACCCACAGAGATGAGTGAATTTCGCAGTGTTAACTATTATATGTAAATTCAATGATAGAACCAGGGAAATCCTCCATTGTCGTATGTTTAGCAAACATCCATTATAAATATATAAACCCCAAAGCCGCCAACCCAAAGTAAACCCTTTTCCTTCTTGGAACTGTATGCATTCTTCCTATTGCTAACATATTGATTTTGTGTCAGGCACGTGTGGTTTATGGAATGGCATTAAAAACTGCTCCAACTGAAACTACTTTGCAGACGGCACATCCAACAGTGCAAGTCCAAGACTGCGCAGCACTTGCTCTTACTGCAGTCTTTCCAAATCAGATTGAAAAGCACACTTAACAATATAAAAGGTATACCGGTATAAACAATGTGACGATTATTATTGTATTATTGTTCAATTAAGTGGTTCACGGTATCTTTAACGGTATACCGTTATACCGGTACATCCCTAATAGGGATCAGCCCGGAATACCTGAGTGAAAACCTAGAAACAAAACCAGTGCGGAGAACACTAAGATGCAATGACCAGAACATCTTGAACATCCCCAACTCCAAACTCACACACTAGTCAGAAACCATGCTTTCTACTCAGCCACTCCAGGGGCTTTGAATTCTATTCCACCGGATTTGCGTGAAACAACTTCACATGAGCAATTCATAAAAAACCTGAAAACCTTTCTGTTTAGATGAGCGTCCTATCCATCCCTATGGGAACTAGATACCTCTAGTCCATTTCTGCCCTCTCATGAATAAGTGCTGTGTTTGTGTTGGTTTATGTCTGTTTCCCTGCCTGTGCCTTCACGTCCCTGGGCCATAGTGCGCATCATAAATCTATTAACATAACATAGTGAACATTGGTGCAACTATGTTTACCTGAGAGATGTATTTGGTACCCTTAGGTGGAGGCCAGCCTTGGTGGCCTTTCAGAAAAAGTATAATTATCTAAGAACTTCACAGGTGCCCCCTTGTATCCTGAATCAAATTCATACTTCTCTACCTGACCCACAGAGCTATCCTTGACCAAGGACCTTATTACCTCAAGAAACGCATCTAGTCCTACCAACAAGCAAGACCCCTCAGATATTCAAACGCTTCCCTCCTACACGCAGATGTTTGAGACCCCAACAGCCTAAGAAAAACTCTTGACCTAAGCACGACTTTTATCACCAAAGTCCGACCAGCCGCTACAACCATTAGAAATTGGGCAAAATAATTGACCCAATTCACAACCAACTGGACCTGTAGATCAAGGAAGCAACAGTACTGGTGCAGTAGTCCACCACCAATTAACCATCTGAGCAATAGGACTCAGATATGCAAACTATGGACAGGACCATAAAGGGGAGCCATAGCCACTAACATGGAGTAAGAGGAAAGAAGACAACATATCTGCAGTCTGCTCAATGCTTACTCCTTCCTGAGCACAGAAAAGAGATCTAAATGTTCTTAGCAATGGACGAACCGGCATGCTCTTCATAACAGATACATGGTTATCATACGACTATAAGATAGTAGCCCACACATCCATCCCCAAAAACTTTAAACTCATCCAAGCCAACAGGACTGGCACAAAAGGAGGTGGCATCACCATGGCACACAAGGAATACCTCAAAATATTGACTTCACTCTGCACAGACTTCCCAGACTGATAGACTCGTTCCTACTTATTTACAGACCACCCTAATAAAGGCCATCATTCGCAGAAAACTTCTGAGACATAATTGTTAACCTTGTGATAGAACACAAACTCTTAACTCTCCTCAGAGATTTCAACATTTGGTTTCAGAAACAAACTGTAGAAGAAACTGAGCCCATACAATATCATTTTGAAGAAAAGCAAGGAACAGAGACAGCTTATTACACTACAATGCAATACAAAAAGGCACCATGACCGCCACTCAGCTTCCAGCAGCAACCTATGCCAGCCCCCTAAACAAAGCCTTTCAGGAGTAATTCATGTTAATGAAAGAGGACATTTTATCTGATAAGATCACTTCACTCTGCCTCTGCCGATCCTGATAAGGCACCCTTCAGCTCTTCTGGAGCGAGGCCGGCTACGTCCTTCTTCAGTTTCTTAATTAGTCTATCATGATCCTCGGATGCACCTGCTGTAGCGAATCATGTGACGAGAACCTTCTGAACGTGTCCTGACTCTGTGAGAACCTTGGGGGATCCTGCCACCTTTCTCCCATTCTGGACAGTCAATAGGTTACCACTGTCTCGTATTCATTACAAAATCTATTGTTCAGGGCTCCCAGTCCAGCAGTGTTTCCCAGTGCCAAGGCCCGTCAACAAAGTCAGCAGTTCGTCATCTAAACAGTCTATCGCTGCTCTGCCTTATAGCAACAAACCAACAACAGTAAAGGAGATTGTCTCATAATAATGTTTATTGGTGACAAGCCATTTGGTGACTGCAATGCACTTTGTCAGCCTAAAGTAAGCATTGTCCTCTGACATTGATCCAGTCAGCACATCATAGCTTGACCTTCATCTTTGCAAGCATGATAAAGTCAGCGCCATTCGATGGGTAATGATAAGGGATGATATTACAAAACTTAGGGGCATTAGGAGGTGGCATGAAGCACTACAATCCTGATATTATTATGAGGAATTATCTGGTATTACGGGGGCAATTGAGGCTGCACTTGGCATATGACCACAGCATTTGCAGGTGTGAGGGTGTGCTTTGCATATGACGACTTTACCAAACTTTAACCTGCATTAGAATGCTTTCTGTGCCCTTAGATACTGCATTTGGCATATAGTTGAAGCACCAGCACATCTCAGTCTGTACCTTACATATGATGTGTTTACTAGGCATATGAAGCATTTGCTGTCATTAAAGACATTTAAGACTGTACACAATCCCAGTAGCTACACAGCAAAGACCTTACTTTGCATAGCATGGCTATACCTAGCACAGGAGGCACTAACATTTGATGGTATTTCTGAATTTTATAAAATTGTACTTAGCATCTGATAACAAAACCTGAACATGTGAAATAGCACCTTAGATATAGGGACCAGAAATGTGGGATGCTAAGTGGCATTACATGACATTTTTGAGGTATTGGAGGCTTTTTACTTTTTTTCAATGGATACTGCGCAAACCAAACAGGCCCGGATCCACTCACTTGGCATATCAGGGAAGCACTTGGATGCGCCAGGCTGCACATTTTATATTCTGATATACATGGCATGTGAGGCAACACAAAGCACACATTAGCAGTATCTGTATATGAGAGGCTCCACCTTGCATAGGATGGCAGTATCTGGAAATGTGGGGCAGTTTTGGGCATATTATAACTATGTCTGCTAGGTTAGAACTATACTGTAAAATGGCAGTAACTGGCCATATGTGACTGTATTGGCATACAAAGGCAGTGCCTCTGTTGGTGATGTTGGATGTATGTCACAAGCCACGTACAATACATTCCTAGGCACTTACCAGTTTGGATGGTGCCTTCTTGGCACCTGTATGCCTATTTGCGCTTCTTCCACAAAAGTCCTGGAGAATCCTGAAGGAGGGCAATGGGATGAAGGGCAGGGAAAGGGACCATTGTCCATGACAGCAGAGCGTGAGTGCCTTGCACTGCCATGTTGGCATCCTCATACAGGTGTGGGGGCCCGCCCCCTTCCTCTGTACATGTCATATCTTTTGAGTATCTCCCATTGCCATAACAATGTACGTTAGTGCCCAGCATCGCTTCTGTGCCACAGCAACATTTTATCTCTCATCTTTACTGGCCAGATGCACCTGAACCCCTTGTTCCCAGACTTTGTTTGCCTCATTGCTTAGCCCATCTGTTCCCACACTGTGTTACTTGTTGCCTTCCTGCCCAGTCTCTAGTCTGTTTTCCTCTGCTTTTCTCTTGTAATCTGCACACTCTGCCTGACTCCTCCAGGTGCTCCCTTCGAGTTCTGGATTTCTTGGCTTCCTAATCCCTCAGGGTCTCAGCTACCACCCATTCCTTCTGTTTTTACCCCTCCAGATCTGTTTTGGACCTGGCTGGCTACCTGCTCTCAAGTTTCCTTTGTGGCAGTCAATACCAATAACGCTGTCATTGACTTCTCCTGCAATTGTCTGCACTGTCCTCACATCACGTAAATCAGGGGAAGTTGCATTGTGGTGCAAGGACAAGACCTCAGGGTTCCCTGTGTCACCACCTCTTGGGGAATTACTATGTCACAGCTGAGCACCACGCAAACCCCAGAGAGCATTAAATGATCAGACTGGAATACCTACAAAGCTCCAGACAAAGTTGTATAGCTTCCCAGCACAGAGGAGACACCCCTTTAGACAGTGCACCTCTCCCATATCATCAACCCACCACTGACACATAAAGCTTCCCAGCACAGAGGAGACACCCCTTTAGACAGTGCACCCCTCTCACCCACCACTGACACATAAAGATATGGTTGGTAACCAAACTATTTTTGTCTGATTCAGTAACTATATATTTTCTTATCTATATATTGTTTGTGGCTTGGTGGCGAATGGGAGGCAAAGGTGTATGAGAGGCGTAAGGCGAAGGTGCATGGGAGGCGAAGGCGAGGCATATGGGAGGTGAATGGACCTGAGAGGCGAAGGTGAAGGCAGTTAGCATTCCAGAAGTTTCCAAATTGTTGCTATATAAAGAGGTGCAACAGGCATTTCTGTTACACTCTTATGAATACTGCTATAGTGTTATTTCACGAGTGGCTGAGTGAATGAGCCCTCCTTGCTGCTAATAATTATCCTGTCAATGAAATTAAATGGGTCCTTTTTCTCTCCTCCACCTCACTCTCTACCTGTGGCGTCCCTCAGGGGTCTAAGCTGTCGCCATGGCTCTTCAACATCTACCTGGCCCCTCTGGCCCACCTGATCTCCACCTACTCCCCTCATTTGCAGTGTTACGCAGATGACACAAAGCTCTCTTTCCAGCTACCTTCCCCTACCTCCTTCTCCTCCTCTTCCTCCCTCATACCTGACTGCCTGACTGCTATTCAGGCATGGGGCTCTGCCAATGACCTCTGCCTCAATGCCAGCAAGACAGAGATCCTTCTCATTGGGACACCTGCTGCTAGTTTCCCCCTCACTCTCTGGCCAGACTCCTTGGGGCCCCTCCACTCACCCACTTGTGAGGCAAAAAACTGTGGGAGCATCTTTTACTCCTCTCTCTCCTTCTCTCCACACCTTGCCAAATAGTCCAATTTTCAGCTTCAGCTTCTCAGGGGCATTCTACCTTTCCTCACCTTCCCCCAGAAGCTCAATGTCTCCATAGTCCTGGTTCTCTCTAGGCTTGACTACAGCAATAACATCTTCCTCAACCTTCCTCTTTCCTCCCTTCGCCCCCTCCAACTAATACATAATAGGACTGCAAGACTTATCCGTGGCCTCAAGCCCAGGGACCGCATCTCTCCAGCCCTAAAATCTCTCTACTGGCTCCTGGTGACTGTAATGATAAAATCCAAGAAAATCTGCATCATCCACAAGGCTGCCTGGGGCATGGGACCTCTCTACATCAAGCTTTGTCTCCCGAAATACCTCGCAGGCTAGAGTCCTTCGGTCTTCTGGTGCCAACTCTCTGCAGGTCAAATGTTTCTCCAAGCAGAGAGTGGGAAGCAGATCCCTCTCCTCGGCTGGCGCCTCCCCCCTCAGACTTGAACTGGATCATCTTAAGTTCTGGAAACGTCTAAAGACCTTGCTTTTCTCTTCTTCCTTCCCTCTACCCCTTCCTTGCTAAACTTTCCATCTGCTGCTGGACTGGGACCTGTTCCCTTCAGAGTCATACAAGGGCCAGACCACCCCCCACCAGTCCCCCCCCCCCCAGCATCCTCTGACAGCTGTATATAGGTGCCATACAAATGTCCAGTAAATAAAATAAATAAAATAGTCAGTTTCTGGATATGCTTCCGAGCACAGTTACTGAGTACAACTCAATCGATAGGGTGGCAGATACCAACAAAACCGTAAACTATCCAACAGAATTTCTCAACTCACTTGACCCCCTGGGAATGCCACCATGTCACCTTTGAATGAAAGTTGGGTCACTCATGCTGCTTCGCAACCTCCACCCACGTAGGCTGTGAAGCGGCACAAGGCTGTGTCAAAAAATTGCTGCCCAAAGTCATTGAAGCAACAGTGTTGGCCGTTCATCGCCCACATTCCACTCATACCGACACACATGCCATTCAGTTTCAAGCGCCTACAGTCCCGGTCAGGCTGGCATTTGGTATCACGATCAACAAGGCACAGGGCCTGTCAATCAAGTGCACTGGTACCCACTTGGAATCTCCATGTTTCGCCACAGGCAATTATATGTCGTGCACTCTAGAGTTGGTTCCCCAAATCAGTTGTATATCTTTGCTCCAATTGGCAAAACAAAAAATGCCCTTCATAAACAAGCCTTACACTGAACATTTACTTTGATAATATTTCACTTTAGGTTCATAGTTGTTCACACCGTCAGCATCGTGTCACCCATCATGCTGCTCAGGAACCTCCATCTTGTTCTCATGTAGTTATACATTTCAGGATGAGTTTTTAAGAAGAACAAAACATTGGGCCTCATTACGACCCTGGCGGTAGAGTGATCACTCTACCACCACATTACGAGTTCTGCTCGCGGGGCCGCTCTTCACGTCTGGTCAGACCAGATGTGCAGAGCGGCACCCGCTAGCAGAACAGGATGGTAGCAACGGTCCCGTTACGAACGTGTCGTTGTTACCATCATCCCCATTCCCATTGAGCCCTATTGGGGCTCAAATGGGAATGGGGACGTACCGGGTCCGGGTCCCACGAATTGGAATTACCGGGCCTACAAATGTCGGAATGGCCCGGTTATTCCCATTTTGCGGGACCCGAGTTTGAGGGTAGCCATGCCGGTAAAAACAGCATGGCTACCTCTAAACTCGTAATGAGGCCCATTGTGTTGTGTAGTCTAAGACAACATTATTAAAATATCAAATAATTGAAAAATGCAGTGAATTTTTCTTTTCACCTTTCTTATGGAGCCTCTTTCAAAAAGCGTCAAGCTAACTTATGGGATTTCTAACAAATAGTACCTATGAGCAAATGAAATCCCAGGTAATGTCGGGTATATCATCTAGTTATTCATAAGCATACTTAAGTTGTTCTGTATTTGCATTGTCACTTTCAGATGTATCAACAAACCCATGTGACATCAGTGTATGTGATGTCATGAAGGTGAACGCCCACATGGCATCACTTCCTGTGATGTGATGGGGTGTGTGATGTCACTTCCGCTACCTCTTGCATTTTGGTAAAATGATGTCCATGTTGCAAAGGACTCAACTTTTCACTCAAATAATCTTGTCAGTCTAATAGAAGAGCAAGACACAATTCTTTAATGAAGTTGCCATGTTTCTTTCCAATAGCAGTCAACTTTGTTGCTCTTGCAAGACACGAGCGTGGCTGTCATCATTTGCCATACTCCTCCAGAATACTCCTTCCGCTTCACCCACAAGCGAAGAAGAGCAACATTAGTCTCCGAAGTCCAAGATTTTCAAGTCTTTTGTGCAAAGAAGTGTGCATGCTGCTATAAAGTAAACCCATGAAACACTCACTGTGGGATTAATGTTTTTCAAGCTCATTTAACAGAGTCATTTAATGAAAGTACATCATGGGAGCACTCACGCTGCCATTTTCGTACCACAACAGTATGGCTCAGGTTTACTACCACCCGACTTCTGGCGCGTTGCTCCAGTTTCATAGATATGTTGTCTATTCCGGCGCTTATTACTTTCAAAGCTGCAGTAAATACCTCAATGGATATAGCGGCGTCTCAAGTCCTTTCTCTCCACCACCTCTCTCTCCACATGTGGTGTTCCCCTAGGCTCTAACCTCTCACCCTGGCTCTTCAATGTCTACTTGGCTCCTTTGGCCCACCTGATCTCTACCTTCTCCTCTAACATTCAGTGTTATGCGGATGACACTCAGCTCTCTATCAGGCTCCCCTCTCCTCTCTCGCTCATCCCTGACTGTCTATCTATGATTCAGGATTGGTGCGCCTCCAGCGATCTCTGCCTTAATGCCACTAAGACTGAGATCCTTTGCATTGGGACCCCTGCTCCTGTTTCCCCTCTCTCACTCTGGCCGCTCTCGTGGGGCCCTCTTGCTTCGCCTTCCTGTGAGGCAAAAAACCTTGTGTCATCTTCTACTCCACCCTCTCCTTCTCTCCTCACATCACTGATCTGTCCAAGAAGGCCCACTGCCAGCTGCACCTCCTCAGAGGTATTCTTCCTTTTCCCACTCTCCTCCAGAACTCATTGTCTCCAGAGCACTGGTTCTCTCTAGGCTGGACTACTGCAACAGCCTCTTTCTCAATCTGCCTTCCTCTACTCTCCGCCCTCTGAAACTAATCCAGAACAGGACTGCAAGACTTGTCCTTGGCCTCAAGCCCAGGGACTGTATCTCTCCAGCCCTGAACTCTTTCAACTGGCTCCCGGTGGCTGCAAGGATACAGTTGAAGACCCTTTGCATTGCTCACAAGGCTTTCTAAGGCCGGGACCCACACTACATCCAAATCTCTCTTCCAAAACACTTTCCTTCTCAAGCCCTTCACTCAGCCCCCTCAGATGCTTCTCCAGGCAGATAGTGGGGGGTAGATCTCTCTCCTCTGAAGGTGCCTCCCTCTGGAATGGCCTCCCTGCCCCCTCTCAAAGTTCCGGAAGCAGCTCAAGAACTTGCTTTTTACCTCTGCTTTCTCTCTCTCTCCTCTGCTGACCTGCCTATCTGCTGCGCTGACTGGTTACCAGATGCTTCCATGACCAATCGCCCCTACACTGCCTCTGTGTCCAGCCTCCTTGCACTTACCCAGAGCTTCGCTGCCCTGGCTGCATGTACTCCGAGCAATGCTGCCCTGACTGCACTTCCCCCTTCCCTCTCCCGGGCACTTCCTCCTTCTCCAACCCACCGCACTTTGAGTTATCGTACTTGCACGATCTGAATGATACAAGGCCTAGTAAGGTCATTTGTTTTGTCCTTCCTCTGTCTTCCCTCCATTGTCTTGTCATGTCTAGAAACACTTGTGTACAGCTGCGTTATAAATGACTCATCATATCATATATTATTAAAAAACAGATGTACATGTTACATTTATGACACGACCACCAGTCTTTCAAACAGTGAGATTGAGCATTTTGTGTGGAACAAACTACCTTCTAGCACAGAAGTCCTCCTGTGTTCCGATAACACTATCAGGATAACATTCATGATTATAACTACAATGAACGAACATCGTCCCCCACACTTGGGTTAAACACTGCTAATTTCAGATATAATTAATGCTGGCCATTCAGTAGACTCATTAAGACTGTCCAAATGTGAGTTCAAAATAGATATCCAAAACTTTTCTCCCATTAAGCGTTTCTGATCAATGGTACTGTCGCCGTTCCAGCACAAACCATCTAATATCACCCAGATTGTGATTTTTTCTGAGAAAGTGAGAAACCAATTGGGCTGCGAGTGTAGAATTATGAATTCCTTCAAAAGAATGTCAGTGCAAGTCATGGAAGGCTCTAAGGAGAGGTGGAGATTTGCCAATCTGGAAGCCCTGAAAGCGAAAGGCTGACAAGAAGGGCCCAACAGCCCCTCTCAAGTCCATGGGGAAATTAGTATGCCCAAGCCAAAGGCTTTCCACCAGCTAGTCGAAGTGAAATACTAAGACCCGTAGCAGCAGGGGAGAGAATTTTCGTCCCCTTAATGACATAAGGGGAAAACCATTAAAGCCACGGTCCAGGAGTAACCTGTTATTAATCCTGAAGCAAAACTTTCCAATAAACCTTTTTGTGTACAGGCATTGACTCACTAAAAAGTCAGAGTAAAAAAGAATTGTCCCTGTAGGGGGGATATAAACCTAGGGAATGGTGATGCACCACCTGTATATGAAAGGGATGGAAAAAGAAAGAAAAGCGTTACTGTGGTTGACTGTTTCAACCTACCACCATACATTTCATAGCTGCATTTACGTAGATTGTAGCGCTCGACACGGAAAAGAAAAAGGAATTATAGATCATAGATAACTACCAGTGTTCTAGTAGAAAAAAACAATTTAAAATTGGGAACTAAAGTGAGCAATCTTACAACCTTTATTCTTATTCTCCCTTAGAGTCAGTCCCAAAAAGGGAACAAAACCCAAATTATAAAACAGAACTACACTTGGTCATCCACAGGTAACAATGAGGGTATCTTACTTATTAGTGATATCCTAAATTTCTGCCTACCGGTTTCTGCGACATACTATAATTGCCTGTTGCATTCATCAGCACCAAGATTCTAGTTATTCTTCAGGTTTTTTAATATACTCCCTGTCAGTGGAAAACATAATTCAGACCACGCTTCAGGGTTACATCAGTTTGGTCTTTCTGATGTGGTACCACTGTCTCTATTGAGCTGTTGAAGAGACATAAAGCAAATATTCTCATGTGTCATATTATCTACTGTTTGCTTGTTTAAGCTTAATTCACAGTCAACTAAATGATTCCATTGTACTCTACTGACTTACTTTATGCATCTCAGTGCTTCACATGTTGTGTTTCATTTTGTGATGCACTAATGACTTGTGCTTCATTAAGGCTGTGTGAGGTACATACCGAAATTAAAGGTATGTCACAGTGTGTTGATTTGAGGAACAATATAACAATGTAAACATCCCTCTCATCTGTGTTTTTCATATGTCCTCTTACCTATCGAGCGGTAATTTTCTTGGAAAGTTTCTCCTTTCTTGATAACTAAGTGTGTTTTCTATCCTTCTTTCGTGAAAAATATATTCGAGCATTGGATCATTCCCAAAAGCTCATCTTGGCCCGTGCTGTGATTTGTTATTTATTCTTAAGCCTTGTGTCCAATAGTGGACCTATCAATATTCTCAAGCCCAGGATCCATGAGGGACCTGTCGTGAGTCCAGAAATTGAAGGCCCACGATGGGCGTGTTGTGAATCATAAAACCCAAGTTCCAGAAGAGGAACCAGTTGGGAAGTCTGAATGAAACCAAGGTCCAAAAGGGGCCTGTTGTAAATGGTGGGAGAACCATTGGACAAATCTCTTTTGCTGCATTAGAATATGGATGATATTGTAAGAGTAGGTTTGTGGACTGTTTGCTTTGACCAATCCGTGGGGCTTATTTTATTAGTTTAGGAGAGCCAGGGGATATGGACTCAAACAAGTTAGTTTTGTGACTTTTCTGTTGGCTGACCCTTAGGAGTTTTTCTCCTTTTTCTCGAGGGCATCCCTCGAGGGGCAAGGACTTATTAGAATACGTTTTGGACATTTAGATTTTATCTCAAAGGGAATCTCGGGAGTACTAAGCAATCATTATTTACTTAAGCCCATACCAACACATTCTTTTTACGAAGTTCCTCTTTAGTTTCAGAGTTTGCCCTTTATCAAGGCGTTTATCAACCCTGAATCAACAACCATCTCTATTTGTGACGTAAATAAAGATATTGTTGGAACCATAGCTGGTATCTATGCTGTATTGTTGCCTTGAGGCTCCCACAGTGCTGTAACCCTGGAATTGCGAAGCCAATAAGTGTGCTGGGTGCTAGAACTTTGAGACTAAGTTGGAGCGAAGAAGCATGCTCGGCACTATATACCCTGAAACTCTGTAATAGTTAGGGAAACTAAGTGAGCGTCTTTCCCGTAGTTAGATCCTTGAATCCCATTTAGTTAGCCCATCCTAAAACCCAACACAAGTATATTGTATCGTTTCCATAGCGCGTGCTCAATATTCTAAAGAATTTACCCCTCCTTTCCTCTTCTATCTGGAGATGTTTCCTCTTTCCACCAGGTGATCTTGAAGTCAGACGGAGCCTCCACTTTCCTTCGGCCTCCAGACGGCAATGCTTTTCAACATTCCAATTTTGCATTTGAATCCATGATAAAAGCAGCCCTCATTACCCAGGTTCCATAAGTGATGTCTGCTCTGCTAGTTTGCCAGCAACTATGCGAATTTCTCTCACCAAATGGACTCTGAGCTGGTAGCTTTTGCTGTTGGGCAAACCAGAGGCCCTTAGTATGAGTATTGGGTATTGAGGAGGCTTGACTCATGCCCATGTGGCTTGCCACCCTCCCACGCCCCCCGAAACCTCTAACCTCTGATTATCACCTTGCTGGTGCACAACCGCAGCATTCCTCACCACCTGATTAAAATCATTTACATTTCCACACAACATTTGACCATTTCCCCGTTTTCCCCTTGCCTGTAAGCACTGCATGAACATAGCTTTAACCTGCTCCAAGGATGCAGGTCCCTCTGCTGCCACCACAGCCGAGTTGGCCACAGGCGCGCTGGGTGCACTGCCGCTACTCCTTGAAACCTCTGCAGGTAAGCTCGCCGGATTGGCCACAGGCTCCTGCTCTCTACCCTTGCCTCTCGCCCCTGTTGTTTTGCGCTTCTTGGCCGCCTCAGCCTGCTCCGCTTTTGCCTTAGCAGTTAAATAGCTGTGAAAATAGTTCTGAAGATGCGGCGACTGCTTCGTGTCCACAACTTGCTTCCCCCTTTCCCAACCAAGTCCACAGTAGGCTAGAGCTCCCCTGACCCTTCTCCTGGGCTGGGGGAGTGCAGTTTAGTGGGGGAAGCTGAGCCCTTATTGCTACCTCCAGCGCCCCGGCCGCTTAGGCCCCCAAGAAGTGCCGGTCCTGAGAAAAGCGAAGACCCTTCCGGCTTTCCCACGGCTCATTCTGCTCATTCGGCTAGTATGATTCTAGCCACTGGTCGACAAAACACTGCCTCCCTGTCCTGCAACAAGCTTCGTCATACCGCCGTCCCATAAGCAGGGTGGGTGGGTGGAAAATGAAAAAACCTCCAGTCCTTCAGTGCAGCGGGCATCCTTCTGCTAGAGCTGGATTCTTCTGCAGAAGTAAGCCGGGCGGTTAATATGCCACCTGGCACGCCCCTTCCCTTTGTTTGTTTCGCGAGCATTTCTTTGCTTTTCGCGGGCTTCCCGCCCTTTGGCCCTCTGTCTTACACACCTCTCCCTTATCCAGGGGGGAGGGAGGAGAGGACCCTGCCCACGTTATTAGGGCACCTTGTCCATTCTTACGTCATCACCTCCAGTCTCACAGGCAGTCTACAAGTCAGGTTCAAATAAGTGTTGTTACACTGACTCTTGTTGTGTGGGACATGTCCAAGAATTATTTCTGGAAAAAGGAATCAGTAATAACCAACAGCAAAAAGTGCATATACTCGGAAACAGAACTCACCGATTCAATGTGAATACCTTTCCTGACAGGCATGCCGCGAGGCCAAGGTCATCACCACAATGTGCACACGCTCACGCCAGAGATCTGCTAAGGCAGGCGTCGCTCCTGCTAAGGCAGGCGTCGCTCATGCCAGAGATCTGCTGAGACAGGAGTTGCTCACGCCAGAGATCTGCTAAGGCAGGCGTCGCTCCTGCTAAGGCAGGCGTCGCTCAAGCCAGAGATCTGCTAAGGCAGGCGTCGCTCCTGCTAAGGCAGGCGTTGCTCACGCCAGAGATCTGCTGAGGCAGGAGTTGCTCACGCCAGAGATCTGCTAAGGCAGGCGTCGCTCCCGCCAGAGATCTGCTGAGACAGGAGTTGCTCACGCCAGAGACCTGCTAAGGCAGGCGTCGCTCCTGCTAAGGCAGGCTTCGCTCAAGCCAGAGATCTGCTAAGGCAGGCGTCGCTCCTGCTAAGGCAGGCGTTGCTCACGCCAGAGATCTGCTGAGGCAGGAGTTGCTCACGCCAGAGATCTGCTAAGGCAGGTGTCGCTCCTGCTAAGGCAGGCGTTGCTCACGTCAGAGATCTGCTAATGCAGGCGTTGCTCACGCCAGAGATCTGCTGAGACAGGAGTCGCTCACGGCAGAGATCTGCTAAGGCAGGAGTCGTTGCTTTGTTTATCCCAACTGATTGCACATACTTTTTTCAGGAAATTCTACCATAATCCATTGAAATCATGGTAGTACCGCAGGATCATGCTGATAATCCACGAGGTGCATGAGGAATTCCGTGTGGTGTCCACACTCAGGGCTCCCATGCCCTGCAGGACATGTTCAGGCATCGCCAGGATGTGAATGGATGTGTTTCCCCTCCACATCTGCCCCAACGAGTATGACCTTTTAAGCAGGTCGGAAATCTGTGTCCCCTTTTTTAGTTTTGGCTATTAGGTGGCGCTGTAGCTCCTTGTATAAGCTGGAAATATTGCATTACAGTACAGCTAGGGAGAAATGGCATATGAGGAGGGACAAAAAGCTTGTAGGTGTTGTGTGGTTATTTACTCATCCATTGACTGCAAATGGCGGGTCTAATCCTTATGGCAATTCCCACTCACTTCCTGCCCCTCCCCACCCAAAACACATCGTCATGGGATCTCTTTGAGACATCTTCATCAAGTCTGTCCATCAAACTATGTGCTCAAGTGCCTGCCAGTGTTTTTCCAAAGCAGTCTTCTGGGAGTAAATGACATATTTGGAGCTGTAAACACACTACTGATGCAATAAAAATATCTCAACCAGCTCTGCCCTCAGTCACTCGATTTATCAGTAGTATGTGTGCCCTTCACTGAAGTCCTGTAAAAAAAACAAGCATTGGCAAAGATAACTGTGTTGGCGTATGTATCAGTATTAGGCATTTGTCAGGTGCTGCTATTATATGCCAAGGCACACACACCATTTTACAGCTGCTGCCATCGATGGCCAGTTAATACCACTGTAGCAGTGCCTGGCAAATGTCTTTCCCATGCCTACCCAAAAGCCATGACTGTTGCCATTGACAATGCTTGCATCAAAGTGAAATGATTCCGTCTGAGTGTTTCATATACAAATGCAGTAAGACTAAGTACCATTGGTGCTGTGAAAGGTGGCATCCTATCCTCAGCGAATAAGTTTGCTCACACATCTACATAAAACAAGGTTTTATAAAGAATGGCTAGTAAATCTGCGTTTGTGCTTAGAGTGTTATTTTTTTTAAGGGACCAGCGTGAAGCCCACCTCGAGGATCAAGTGTGGTTTCACTGATGCATGCAGGCTGGCATAATTAACAAGGCGATGCCTCCTGTTTTAATGAGCTATTTTAAGATTGAATATTTGATGTTGGGAAGTGTCTCTGCTAAAACAACAGGACATCAGAGACTATTACGGTGTCATCACAAAATGCGCATACTTGACAATGTGTGATCAGAGCCCGAGATCCTGCATAGAAATGGTTTAAAAAAAAATAAAATGCATCCTACGCTTCCATCCATACATTCCAATTAGTACCACAACTACTTTGCAATGCTCTCAAGTTTCCACCACATCAGGAATGCTATTCAATGTCATTGTGCACATCTTACACTGTAGCTAACCAGGGTCTACGGGTCCATTTATAATGTACTCACTGTGCACGGTGGATGTTCTGGAATGAAAGATATTTCAGCACTGTGTATGTGGCTAGCGCACCCTCTACATAATGCAATGTGTGTACCACTGAGCATGTTATGCTCACCAAATAAGCGAATAAGCATACAATGTAAAGCACTGTGCACCACTGCAGAGCCCTCAACTGTGATCAATTGATATAGGGATAGACTGTCTCCTATAAAGACGCTACTTGCTCCACCTTTTAGTGCAGCACCCATATATTAGCTGGCTGCATCTCATGCCAGTATTCCCTTGTTCAATGACATAGCAAATCACACGTTTCCTGGCGTCCAACACAAAACATTGTTAATTATGTAACGGGTTGAAAGTACTGCTCTTCGCTGGCAAACATTGGCATTAGCATTCAGTTGTAAATGCAATGTACTGTGAAACATGTAATTGTATCAAAGTAACCATGCAATGTAATGTACCATGCATTATGTAATTTTTACTAAATATGCATGGAATGAGAAGTACTGTCTAGCATGTAATTGCAGAGCCCTCATCTGCCATCAGTTGCTGTAGGAATAGATATTCGTATATACATGCTGTTCAGGTCACCTAACATCTCTGTATTAGCTGACTGAGTCCATTACCGAATTCGGTACCCAAGCTAGAAATGACGTATTCACTGATATAGCATTTCAACACCTGACATCAACACATACAAATGTTACATTTCACTTTACAGTATTCGTCATCCCTGCCAGAAAGGGTAATTTCTCTACAACTGTAAATGTAGAGCATCGTGTAATGTTAACCTCCTACAACGCAGTAGTCTCTTTTGTCTTGTATATTAGTACCATCCTCTGCGAAACTCCCAGAAAACCCTCAGTGCTTTGAGGCCATAACAATTGCATTTACGTGCTATGCACATATCACATACCATAACATTCCCATCATACCTTTCCCCTTTCCTCCTTTCTGCCTATATTGCTACCCACTCCTTAATACTGTCACATAACACTGCATCAACAATCCCAGCCGCCCTGAATTACATCCGCTTTCGATGGTTGTCTTTTGTCGAACAATGCAATATGTCACGTTATGCTGTTCTATAGTGTGCTATGTTATGCTATGGTGGTCACCTTCTAGGATGTCTTCAAAGGTCACCTCAAGAAACACTGACTAAATCTTGAGAATCTCTTCAGAGCCTACAGCTGACGGCCTTGACGCTACCAGACCAAGATCTCCCTCTGCACCTACTATGATCTTTGTACCCACATGTATTGTCCAGCTGAATACCAGCACCATCACTGGTTTGCCCAGCAGGCATCTCCATCGCCCCACTGTACCACGTGCACTGTGACACCGAGAGCAATGATATTACCAGGCTCCTACATCGGGCCTCATGCTGGACTCCGCCAGCTTCTAAGTCCAGTAGTACTAGCGCCTACTGTACCATGACACAACGAAACGGTGCTCAGTTTATCCACCTGAGAAGAAGGAAGGGTCGAGTCAGCCGGATGTAGGTCGTGCAGGCCCTGATGCAGGCCCATGCCAGAGGATAACCCAGTCATCAAAACACGAGCAAAAAAAGTGTCCAAGCTAGCTCAAAATGGCGGTACTAAGAAACGTTCAGTAAATACAGGCCGCAAAGCACTGCAAACTTTGTTTTGTCTGTGTGAGGTGCATCCATCTCTTTCAGTGGCCATCTCATTATCATACAGTATTTTGTCTTTTCTTTACAAATGTTGCTTTCTGGAATGTTTTTTTTTTGTACACTCCAAATCATGCTACAGCTGCTCATAATAATACCTAATTTACATATAGATTAAAAATTACCTCAAAGCCCATTTACCCCCTGATGAGCCAAAGACAATGCAACAAAATGCTGATGTATGCTTTCCATTAGGCTGGAATTCTGTGAAATGATACGCCGCTGGAAGACCCACTGCCTGGGCTGTCAGCGGTCACTCTCTGGGGCCGGACCTTAATTCTGATCAGTACAATAGAGGCATAGCATCTAGCAACATTAGGATAAGTATCTGTTGCTTTTTTGTGTATCGCTCATGTCACTGTCAGGCAACCAGCACAGGCAGAGGTGGAGACTGTGCAGATTCTAAGGGGTTGTGTTAGGGCAGGGCAGATTCTAAGGGGTTGTGTTAGGGCAGGGCGGTGTAGGTGGGCCTGGCGGCATTACCTGACATCAATGTCGTAACGAATCACAAGACATTTTTCTAAACTGCAAATTCACTTGAGCGATGAGAATTCGCAAAATGTGGCTGCTGCAGTTGGATCAAGAGCAAGGGTCCATTTATGTTGTTATTTTCTTGTGAATCAGGTGACCGATTTGCCTATGTAGGTATGCCCCCCAAATATATGTCAACATTAGCCATTCTATTATGGGGACACAAGTCCCCTAGTTTGTATTCTGGGATGCCTAGTCATGGGTTTATAATGAGGAACCTGTTATGTCTTACCTATCCTGGTTCATTAGCTGTTTCCTAAGTATATGTGAGCCTGTGCCTGGAATGCTTGTATTATAGTGTTCCATCTAGAATGTTTTGGTGTGAGTGCCAAGGTTCTCCCTGTTCAGTTGGAAAATGAGCTGAACAGAGGGGGGACCGGTGGATGCTTCCCTCCCTTGTGTACTTATCCTGCCTGTAACTTATTACCTGTGACTTATATACCACGAACCCACAAAAATCTCCTAACTAAACCTGGTCTCCTGGCTCATCATTTCAACTCCTCAACTTGCGTTGTAACAGAACCCCAGGACTTCAAGTCCCAGAATGCAAAGTTAAGACAAGGATTGGACTAGCATCTCCCGAATGGAAATGGATAATGTTGCCATGTATGCCCTCATTTGCATTGCTCAGCCACTGACGCTCCTCCAGATACACGCATTTTTCATAAAGTGTGTGTTACTGGTAGAACACCTCCCTCCCAACCAAATTGCCTCATTGTTAGCGTAATTGTGCGGCAACTGCAATGTGCCCATTGTTGAGTTGCAAAATGCTTTGTGCATCAAGGCCTATTGGACCCATCATGAGTTCAGCAGTACATGGTAAAAGTGGCGGTAACTGAATTACCAACACTTTTACCATACCACCGAATCAGGAGTGGGCACTGATTCCGCTGGTGGAATTGCCCCAGTGGAATGACCACAATATTGGGCAGAATTACCACCAAGATTGCAAACGGTATGCCTCCCACCCCATCTCCCTGAGGCACCACCACATCTCCCTGATCACCACCCTATCATAGATGAATGCCACAAAGGCACGTTTCTACGCAGCAGCCCACTTGCCCAACGTAATTGCTGCTCTGGACTTCACCCATGTTGCCCCCAGGAATCCGAAGATGTGTACTGCAACAGGAAGCAGTATAACTCCATGAATGTCCAGGCCACCTGTGATGCTGACCTCATGATCACACACTGCTGTGCCCGTTTCTCCGGTGCCACACACAATGCTATGGTCCTACACAACAGTACACTACCTGCATGAATGGAGAGACACAGAGGCCAAAGGACATGGATACTGGGTGAATGCAAGTGCCATCACACAAACTGATCTCGCAGCGACAGTGAAAAGTTATGTGAAAAGGGAAAAGGGGGCATTACTACAACTGAACAATGCATGCCCTATCAAGGCACTGTACACACCAGACCTGCCCTCTCACCCTGCATGTGGCAGCCAGCAACCCACAGGACTAGGACATGCAGAACAATGCAGTAGTATTTCAGCAATGCATAGTCCCGGGAGGATAGCTCAACGGCAAGGTGTTTTTTGGAAGCAAGACGACACAAAGCAACACAGGTTCGATCCCCTGGTCCGCACTTAGAAACATCTGGGTATTTAAGCGCGTTATAAATATGCAACTAAGAAAAAAATCAATTATGCGACTATAAAACAAACAATTCCTGTAACAGCGCCTCGATGCCCGCGGGCTGTGTGAGAGCTTTAAAAATGCAAATAAATAAATAAAATATTGCCCCATCAGTCAAGCATTACACACAATGTGGACATCAGGAACCACAATGTAATCTAACGCACACCTACACTCCGAATATCACAATACTGCACAACACTGGCACAAATCAATGCCATCTACTCTGGTAACCATGTATGTGAAGCCATAATGGAAGCAACTCAAACACCACAAACCTGCACAAGAACAGCTGATCACATATCATGGCACATGCATGATAGCAACGCACAGGCCCAACACAGGCAACATGCAATCCGTCTTGCCAATCACAGACCATGAAAGCGATGAGTGCTATTTGTGAGCTCTGTGCATGGTGTAACACAACAATGCATATGCCCCCCCTAGTAAATGACTCTACATGCAATTACTGTGATGTTAAAACATGTTGTATGACAAATCTGGAACAATGCATGCACAGTGTCCCTCTGCATGCCTTCTGAAATGGCAACACATCCACAATGCACTGTGGCTGACACATGTGACCTTTGCCCTTGTAGAAGATTCTCGATACCCCCAGCTACCATGGCTAATGACAACTGTGTGCATTCCATGTACACAAAAGAAGGTGGCCTACATCGAGGCACACATCGGGACCATGCTGTGCATAGAGCAGACCTTTGGCCTCCTGAAGGGTTGTTTTGGTTGTCTCAACTGGACCAGAGGAGCTTTGATGTACAGGCCAGAGAAGGTTGGATGAATATTCGTTGCCTGTGCCATGCTGCACAACATCTGCATCAGGTAGAATGTCCCCCTGGCTCCTGATGAGGACACGCCACCCCCAGAAGACAAAAACTCATTACCTGCAGGTGCAGTGCTGCAACAGAACGAAGCGCGAGGAGAAAAGGAGTGGCTGTCTTTGGTGCCTTAGGGTGCTGGGCAAAGATCCCTTCATGGGGGTGGCAGTGGGGAGGGCCCAGACACCTGGTCCTGGATGTGCTGTAGTGTCAATAGCATGCAGGAATGGGGGGTCTCACCCAAAGGCTGGCATGCCCTCAGTGTGCTCTCCCATCCTCTGTCCAACAGAGGTGATGGCAACAGTGGACTGTGAGAGCTGCCGGCACTGAAAGTCCAGGGACCGGGAAATCATCCCAGACGATCACTGACACTGTCCCTGACTTCAGATGCTGCACCATCTGCCCTCCCAGGTGTTCGATTGACACCTGGCACTGCTCCATGGCATTTAGCCTCACCCATATCGCTGCCAGTGTGTGCTGTGTCACTGGATGTGGGCTCTGGATAGGGCAAGGACTGAAGCAGGACGCCCTGAAGCCTGTGTCCTCTTGTTCTGCCTCTTGAGAGCCATCGCCTCCTGTGTCTACCCCAGCCTGGCGCTGGCAACGCTTGTCCGACTCAGGTGACAAGGAGGTGTCAGGGCCAGATGGGTGGGTGCAGGTGTGTGGACGGCACCATGTTGACCTGTGGGAATCACCACAGGGGCCGGCTGTGCTGTGGCTGTTGCAGCACTTGCATCATCATGTTCTGGGCCTCCTGTGCCATCTGTGTGGCTGGTGAAGGGGCCACTGGGCACCGATGTGGGGATGGTGGGTGTCTCCACGCCTAGCACAGCTAACACTGTGCTTGTCTCCTGCAGATTTGCTGCCTCCCTTCTGCTCTTCCTCCCGCTGCTGAGGGTGCACACGGCGCATGCATGTGCATATTGCCTGTTGGCCTGCCCATATTGCTTTGTTGTTGTGATGGTGCAAGGGGTTCACTTTGCAACATGAACTGTCACAGCACATATTATTATTATTATTGTTATTGTTATTGTTATTATTATTGTATTATTGAGCACTGACCTAGCTTTGAGAAGCAATGGAATACATAACAGAGTGCTTTATAGAGGTAAACACAGAACAGATATACAGCGGGGGTAGGATACAGAGGGGTACAGAGTGGGGATACAGCTGCAACTGGCGGCGGGGAGGAGAGGGGTGGGTGGCATCTAGCGAGTCAGGTGCCACGAGGGGTGAGGTGATGGCCAAGGTGCTGATGCAGAAACATTCCTTGAAGAGGTGGGTCTTGAGTTCTTTTCTGAATTGTAGGAGCGTGGGGCCGAGTCTGATACTGATGGGGAGGAGGTTCCATAGTATTGGGGCGTAGGCAGAGAATACTTGTTTTCTGGTTCTTTCCTTTTTGCAGTGGCAGATTTCAAGTCCGCACACGTCCTGGCTTCTGGTGGAGTGCTGTCTGCCAGAGATGCTGAGTTTCTCCTTAAGGTAGCTGGGTGGCTTGAGGACGACTGCCTTATAGATGATGCAGCAATACTTGAAGGTGATTAGTGCGTGCAGTGGGGGCCAGTGAAGGTAAATGAGGGCCGGGGTGATGTGGCTATATATATGCATAGACCCTTGATGAGGTGTGCAGCCGTGTGTGGGACACTTCTCAGGGAGTGTATTGCCTCATCCAAGTGGGATAGGACCCGTGTTTGAACAGTGGATCTAAAGCTGTCGGGAGAAAGTAAGGTCTTGTCTTTTTGAAGGAGGAAGAGTTGATACCAAGGTGTCTGAGTTTTCTTAGCTATGTGTGTCTTGAAGGAGAGTTGTTTGTCGATGTGGAACCCAAGGGACTTGGCGCAGGAGGTGAGCTCAGATGTGAAGCCCTCAGAGTTCATGGTTGATAGCCATGTGTGTATGTCTGGTCCGGTGTTGTTGGTGAGGAGTAGGAATTCGGTCTTGGAGGGGTTGAGCTTCAGGTATGCACTGGACATCCTTTCTGGAGGGCAGAAGATCCAGGGTGCACTGGGGAGACGCATTCTCTGAGATTGAAACTATCATGTGTGGCGTCCCCCAGCTTGTCTAGCACCCTTACCCTTTAACATCTATATCGTTCCCCTCTGCCGAGAATTGGAAAAGTTGGGCTTTTTCCTTACTAATTATGCAGACGACTTCCAGTTGTCTATGGAATTGTCGGGAGATCACCAGGAAGACCAAAATAAACTTAATGAAGTCTATAAAGTAATAAAGAATTGGATGACGACCAATTGGCTGTGTCTTAATGCCGGGAAAACGGAACTCATGATTTATGGGTCCAAAAAATCTAGAGAGGCATTAACACTTGCGTTTTCCAATTTCCTGGTCGAGGACAGCACTATTACAGTAGTTGACAAGGTAAAAACCCTGGGTGCATATCTGGAGGCCTCGCTGGACGCAGGAGCACAAGTAGATGCTATTGAGAAAAATACCCAATGTCAGCTGCGTGTCTTGAGAGAAGTTGCTCCACTAATCTCCAAAGAAAACCAAGCCAAGTTAGTAAGGGCAGTCATTCTGCCACGACTGGACTACTGCAACGCGTTACTGGGGGGTGCCAGTAGAGAAGATGTTTTAAGATTGCAGAAAATTCAGAATACCTTGGTGCGAATAATTTATGGCCTGAAAAGGCATGAACCCACCTCTTCTGCCAGAAAGGATTTACACTGGCTTCCAATATCGGCCAGGATTTCTTTCAAAATGCTGACCCTGTGCCATAAATGTATATATGGGACAGCCCCGTCCTACTTAGGGGACAAAATCACCATATATCAACCGACAAAAAATCTCTGCTCCACCTCTTCCTGGCTTTTACAGGTGGTAAGGACTAAGAGAGCTTGTGGAAGTGGACGTTCCTTCCCAGTGCTCGCGTCTAAGGCATGGAACAATCTACCGTTGGGCCTCAGAGAACAAAGTAATCTTCTGACCTTTCGAAAACTGCTGAAAACGACGCTGTTTAATTAAACTTCGGCTCAACTTCACTGAACCTCTTTTCTGCTTGTGAAGGAGCACTTAGATGCCTGAGGGCTTTGGCGCTATAGTAAGTGCTGTAACATAACATAACATCCAAGACTGGATCAGCGAGAGGCAGGTTTTGAGCCTATGGATGTCCTTGATGGAGTCAATCTTGAGGTATAGCTGTGTGTCGTCAGCGTATTGGTGGATGTTGTGTGTGGCTACGAGGGCCCCAGCGGCCCCATGTATAGATCGAAGATCACTAGGAAGTGGATGAAACCCTGCGGGACTCCACAGGTTACGGGTAGCACTGGGGATCCATAGGAGTCCATCTGAACAAACTGCTGGCGGTTGGCGAGGTTGGACCTGAAACAGAATAGGCAAAGGTTGCTGATCCCCAGGCGCCCATTTAGGGTGTCCGTAAACACCTGGAGGTCTACTGTGTCTAAAGCTGCTGAGAGGTCGAGTAGAAGCAGGACTCAAGGGTGGCCGTCATCAAGGATGTTGTGGGCTTTGTCGACCACCTGTATGGTTGCTGTCTGCATGCTGCATCTGGGTCTGAACCTGGATTGGTAGGTTTAGAGGAGATTATCTCCTCGATGATCTTACCTAGGAACGGAAGATGGGTGATGAGCCGATAGTTACCTAGTTTGTCGGGATCCAGAGTGGGTTTCTTTGGTAGAGGGTTGATGGGAAGACGCCTTGAGTTAGGGAGCTGTTGATGATCTCCAGGAAGGGAAGGAGAGCTGCTGTGGGAAGGGTCTTGAGGATGGGTGCTGGAATGATGTCATGGGTGCCTGGGTCACACATGGGTGCTTCTCATGGTTCCATGGCTTTACATTCCCAGTACATGTGCATTACTACCCTTTCCCCTACAGTGCATGTGCATTACTACGTTATCTCACCTTCCTTGTCACATGCATGTAGTCACTGTGCCTTTGTAGTGTTTGCCATGTGGTTGCCCATTCCCCTGCACATTATGCCCATCTATGCTGGAGGATGCCTGCTTTTGGCCACTGCATTCACCTGGGAGTGGGGACTGATAGACTCACTGCTATACCCTTGGCTGGTTGCTTCAACTTCCGCACTGCCGATCCCCTCTATCCCTTCAATGTGGAGTATGGAGCTGGCCTTCACCTCCCATGTAGTCTGGCACTGAGGCAGAAGACCCTGGCCTTGCGGTCATTACATCACTTATGACAGTCCTCACTGTCCCGTGGCACTGCTACCACCTTGTGCCTGATGGTGGCCAGGATGGCAGCCTTCTTCTGGCCAGATGTCCTGTGTTGCTTGCTCCCAGAAAGCTCCTTAGGGTGGCGGACAACCTTGTCTACCAGCACCTGGAGTTCCACTTCTGTGAACTTCTGTTTTTGCAGCCTCATCTTTGGAACCTTAGGCTTTCCCTTTTCCTGTGACATGATTGTGCCAAGTATGACGTCCAGATGACAACAGGAAAAGGGAGATTCAGAGTGGCTCCATCCTCTCACCAATCCGTTTTTACATTTACATGGAGCCACTGGGCACTCTCCTCAAAGATCCCAATCTAGCCATCAACCAATACGCAGGTTATACTCAGTTGTACATGAGAGTAAACAGCACGGAGGACATCATTCATCTCTGCGACTACCCAGCTATCATCCAGTCCTGGATGTCGACTGCCTACCTCAAACTAAAACCATACAAAACTGAATTCATCAGTGAGAGGAAGAGATTTGCAGTAATTAGGGGCTAGAAGAGCAAATGAACGAAAATGAGATGAAGCATACAGGGGTTTGGAACAGTGAGAAGGAATAGATTCAGTGACCGAAGAGACGGAGAAGGAAAGTCGAACGACACTAAGGAAGAAAGATAAGGGCGCGGGGGCCAGACCATCAGTACATTTAAAAACAATTGAGACGAAATGATAAAGAAGACGTGATTTGAAAAGAAGCAATGAAATGGAAAGTGAGGAGGAAGTAATGAGGAACGAGGGGGTAAAGAAAAAAAGGAGACACACTGAGGAATTATAAAGAAAGTGAAGAGGAAGAAGATGACAGTCAGGGAGACCAAGCAGAAGAGATGAACAGTAGTTCATGCGAGAAAAAAACAGGGAAAAGAGAAGAAGTTTAGTAGCATGGAAAGGGAGGTAAGGACGAGCACGACGAATGTTGAAAAGGGAATAGCGACAGAAACGGACAATAGAAGAAATATGGAGTGAGAAAGAGAGCGAAGGATCAAAAATAATGACCAAGTTATGCACAGATGAGGAAAAGGGTAATGAAGATGGAGGAAAGGAGAGGGATGGCCGAGGAAGTGTAGGAGGAATAGTTGAAGCAGGGAAGAATAGAACCTCAGTCTTAGAAGGGTTGAGGTGAAGAAAATGGGAAGCATCAGATTCTGAACGGCAGAAAGACAGTTTAACAAAGTAGAGTGAAGCGTAGACTCAAAAGGAGAACAATATTTGATTGTTCTCTGCATACAGATGAAAGGAGAAATTAAATGAGGACATGAGAGCCGAGAGGGGGGCAGGATAAAGAGAAAAAAAGGTGAGGACCAAGTACATAGCCTTGATGGACACCATAGAGGAGAGGAAATGGAGAAGAAATCTGTCCAGTCCAGGGAACAGACTGGGACTGCTGAGAAAGAGAGGAGCAAAACCATTCAAAAACATAACCAGAGATGCCCAAAGTGGAAAGAGAAGAGATAAGAATAGAGCTATCAACAGTATCGAATGCCGCAGAAAGGTCAAGAAAAATAAGGATAGATGAAAGCTTGAAATGACGAGCAGGCAGAAGAAATTTAGAGACATGCAGGATGGTGGTCTCTGTGGAATGAAAAAGACAAAAAACAGGTTAAAGAGGTGGGAGGAGGGAATGAAGATTTAGATAGCTAGTAACCTGAGCATAGGAGGGCCGCTCGAGCATTTTATTGACCGAAATTGAGGGACCAAGGGTAGGTTTCTTCAGAATTGGGAGAATAAGTCCAAAGCCGGAATTTGAGAAAGAATAATTAATAAGAAAAGTAAGTTAAGGAAGAAGATGAGGATAGGCCTGGGCAATAAGAGAAAAGGGAAGAGGATCTGAAAGGGAAGCAGTACAGTGTGCAAGAGTGAGAAGGGCAGATGCAAGAGCAGAGAACGAGGAAAGAATGTGAGATAAACTAGGAGAGAAGGAAGGGGAGGAGTACCAGGTAGAGCAATGGCAGAGCAAAGAATAGCTACTTTAGAAGTAAAGTAGTTGGCAAAGTCAGAGTAGTTTTGGGATGAAAGAATGGATGGGTCAGCAGATTTAGGAAAAGGGATATTGTGTAGAAGCTGAAAGAGACAACAAGGGTGATGGGACAGGGAAACTGTGAGTTCCGAAAAGCGCACATTTTTTGTAGCATGTAAAGCAGAATCGAAAGAGGAATGTAGAGACAAAAGCATTATGAGGTCAGAGGGAGACCAAGATTTTTTCCAGTGCCGCTCAGCTTTACATGGATTGCAGCAGAGAGAGATGAGGTCGGGAGAAAGCCAAGGCTGGGACATTTTTCGAGTAAGCGAAAAGGACTGCAGAGGGGAAGCAGAATCAAGTACAGCCAACAACATAGAAGGCAGGGTGTTGGTAAGCGATTCAGGAGAGAGAGAAGAAAAGGTGGGAATACATGTAAGAGAAGAATACAAAGAAGAAAGAAAAGAGGCAGAGTTAAAAGAGCTATGATTACGGCGAGTAAAGGTAGACGGAGAGGATGAGAAAGTAGGCAGAGCAGGAAGAGAGAGAGAGAAAAGGAAAGTACAAGATGGTCAGAAGCATAGAAGGGACATGGAGACACTGGTAGAGAGGAAAGAAGTGAAGAGAAAATTAAATCAAGACAGGAACCAGACTGATGAGAGAGAGGACCTGGAGAAAATGCAACTAATAAGAGTCAGTAAGTGTAAGCAGCAAAGGTTAGATTAAAGTCGCCAAGAAGAAAATGAGGTGCTGCAGAGGGAAGAAGAGAGGCTAGAAGAAGAACAAGATGTTCAAGAAAGTCAGCAGCTGGGCCAGGAGGATAATTAACAACACGAAGCAGGACAACAAAAGGATTAGAAAAGGAGGAAAAATGGTATTCAAAGGAGGGAAAATAAGGGAGACCTGAGGGGGAGGGTAAAAGAGACCAAGATGAAGTATAGACAACCCCAGTACCTCTGCCACGTCAAGACAAACGAGGACTGTGGGATAACGAAGTAGAAGCAGTATGAAAAGAGGCTGGTGTAAAAGAGGTGTCAGGAGTAATCCAGTTTCAGTTAGACAAAATGTAAGTCGCAACAAAAGAATAAATGAAGAATTGAATGAGATGTGTTGCAGACTAAACGAGCATTAAGGAGACCAAAATTGAAAACAGGCAAGACATTAGAAGAAATAGAAGGGCAAGATCAGTTAGAATGATCATATATGCGAGTAGAAGGTGTCTGAGGGAAGGAATGGTGAGTTATCCTTAGCGGGTTAGGACAAGGCATGTAAACAACAAAAAGAATGAGGGGTAAATAGAAGAATGAGTGGAAAAGAAGTTGGAGCAGGACTCTTAAATGAGTCACCCTGAGGGAGAGGCTCCCAGGACAGGTGGTTACATTGGGCTATGGAAGGCGCGTGCTCTGTCTATTATTTTCTCCACTATTAAGAAAGCTAACAGATATGTCCTCTAGTCACCCAAAAAAAGGAAAAGCGTGTACGAGTGATTGCCCTTCCAAGGCTGTATTATTGTAATCCATTGTTTGCTGGTGCAAGTAAGGACTGCCTGGGTAGGTTATAGAAAATTCAAAATGATGCGAATGGTGTGTAACATTGGCTGGTGAGAACGTGTGTCCGAAGCTAAGAGGAGTCTGCATTGGCTCCCGGTTGCTGAGAGAATTCCGTTTAAAGTTCCGACCTGAACAACAAGTGGACTGAAAAGAACCACCTTGTCTTTAGGAAAAGCTTGAAGACTCTTCTCTTTGCATAGCAAGCAACTATCTTGGGTGGATGGTTCAGCATCTTGTAGGTCAGATTTGTCTGTTTTGGTGTCCTTGTTTGTTTTATGCAGCACCCTGATGCCTATGGGCAGTTGGCGCTTAACAATTAAATAGACATAGAAATAGGAATGCTGACATTGTGGACCTTTCGAACTACAGACCCTTTTCTAACCTTAACATATTGCTAAGCTGCTGGAAATAGCAGCAACTTTTCAGCTTTGGAGGCTCAAGATCTGCTTGATCCATTGGAGGCAAGCTACCATCCTGGTGGAGGATCAGAATCAGTTTTGGTATTTGTTTTGGAGGATCCCCACTGCCAGGCGGACTCAGGTCGGCAGCATTTGATGCTGTGCATAACACAATTCTTTAATAATGTTTAGAGAGTAATGTTACAGAGGGATTTACACTGAACTGGATTAATTAATTTCTGAGTGTGCACCTTTTAGCCATTTCTTTACCTCCATTCAGGTCAGATTTCATCTCAGTCCATTGTGGAACACTTCAGGGATCTTCCCTTTCCCCTCTTTTGTCTAATCTTGACATCCTTCCCCATCTGAAGTTAATTAAAGTGTATGGTCCGGAAGCATATAATTGTGTGGGTGACTCCCAGCTTATTATTAAACAACCACGTCACAACCCTGCACAGGCCTCTTTTTCCCAGTGTGTGTTGGCTATCAACACAGGTATGACTCACAATATGCTCTAACCTAATGCCACGAAGTTGGAAATTATGATTTTTTGGCAATCAACTCCACCCCTGGACTTCTTCTCGATGGCCTATTTAGTTTGCAAGATGCCCCTCACCTGCAATGCAGGTAACACATCATGGAGTCATTCCAGATATGTTATCTAAATTAGATTGGTGTTATACCCACCATGTAGGGTTTGCATTCTCTTCAGGGACCCAATCTAAATTAGATTGGTGTTATACCCACCATGTGGGTCATAAATCTTGGGTTACAGGAAAGTTTTAAAACAAGTTGGTACAACAACGTTTTATTGAGTGTTGAATATACAAATTAAAACGATTTAATGTCAAAAAGAACTTTTGCGGTATAATCCTAGTCCATTTTTTCAGGACTTAAAGGTATGGGTGATTATTAGTCATCCAAATTCAGACAGATGAGCTTTCTAAGTATTTAAGGTTTTTTACCTAACCTCCTTTATGTACACATAAAAATATCCTTTGCCGTTAACATTTGCCCAATAAAAGAACATATATTGGGATTGTCATGAGGGTGACAAGAGATCCACAAACAGACCAGGAGCATCGTATAGGTTTGACCAACTTTCTTAATTTTGGCACTGTTGAAAGGTGTGAACAAAACAAGCAATGTAGACTGTAAAGGAAAAGCCAGGAAAAGCGGTCTCTCTGAAACTGAAGAAATAAGAAAAAAACAGGAGATAAAGGGGATCCTCCAACACAGATTTCCTTCCTCTCAGCGAAACTACCTGTGGATCCTCCATCTACTCCAGGATCTTCCCTGTGGATCCAAAATCTGGATTTAGGGCTCCCTCGCCCTGGTTTTCACAGTTGTCTGGTTCTTCTCTCCCTGAGTCTCAGTCCTTAGTCTCAGGGTTTGCATTCTCTTCAGGGACTCCCCTGTGACTTGAACAAAATGGGCTTTTGGAGTTCCTGCAACCTGTTTCTCCTAGTCCTCAGGACTTTTCTTCCCAGGACTACTCAGTCGGTTACATGTGATTATAGCGAATTATAAAACAAAGAATGAATTTTGAATGAACAAAAAACATCTAAAAAAAATAACAACACATTTTGTTTTTGTTGTTTTGGGGGTGTTCCCCCGCCAAACCCACCCCTTTTTAAAATACTTTTCCTCACCCCAAAAACTACTATTCCCATTCCCAACCACATATGTATATTTTTAAAAATGTGATATTTGTTTTTAGTTGTTTTGGGTTCATTTAAACTTCCATTCGTTGTATTCTACTTGATAATATCACTGCATACCGCTCAGTCTTGGGACTCAAGGGATAACACACCCTTCTCATTTCCCTCAGGTTTAAAGGGTTCCCGGAGCATTCTTAACGGGGCCCAGTTGGGCCTCTTTCCTGGTTTTATGGGGACCCCCTCACTCTCTAACAATTCTCTCAAGGAAACCTCATGACTCAGGACCCATGCCAGGCTAGAAGGACTCCTGCACCCCTTTTTCCTCTCTCTGGTGTTGCACTGTGGATCTCTGTCACCTCCCCTGCACAGGGTCCTGACCCTTACCCTTGTAACGCACTGATGGCCTTCTCCTCCCACCTGCGAATACAATTCCCCACCCTGATTGTTTCATCCTTTCAGCCTGTTGGAACATAAAAATACAATATAGCAGTCCTTGCAACACAGATTACAGAAACACCAGACTTCACTCAAGACTGGCTAAATTATTTGAACCCCCTGCTAGGTTCACGTCCAACTTAGATCCTAAGAAAACCTATCCCATCCCTAGCCAAACCACAAAGAGTGTCAAATTAGCTGACAACAGATCCCCCTATCCCTCTACACTTAAACACCATTCTGTCAAACAACACAAATGTGCAACCACTGACATCTTGCCTTTATCGTCCCCAGATCACCCTTTCTCGCCTCTCAAGGGGGCTTTGATAAACGCAAGATCCCTAATTGCACACGCCACTGAGATCGCTGATTTGATTTTGGAACTAAAATTAGATTTTCTCGCCATCACCGAGTCCTGGCTGCACGCTGCAGCAGGCCCTATGCTCATGCTAGCAGAGCCTAACGGCTACTCTGTTATAAGAGAGGACAGACACCAGTCGAGAGGTGAAGGCATTGCCACCATCTTCAAATCTAACTTATCCATGAGACTAGCCCCCTCCCATGACATACAATCCTGCAAAGTTCTCATAGCTAAACTTCCACTAGCCAAATCCCAGGCCCTTACCATTCACCTGATTTACAGACCGCCTGGCCCTAACGGATCATTCGAGGAGGACATTGCCACCATCCTTTCAAATAACCTTAAAAATTCTTCACAAGTACTGCTATTAGGCAACCTCAACCTGTGCTTCAGCGACCCACAAGACAAACACACCAATACTACTGCTAATATATTGTCTGAATTCGGCTTCAACCAAAAAATGAATGCGCCTACACATAATAAGGGGAGAATCCTCGACTGGGTGACAGACTATAACTTCAACACCACTCTTACCTCCATTACCCCGCAAGCCTGGACTGACCACCACACCTCGTGTCATTCAAACTAGACACCACCAAACCTGCACCCATACCTAGGCCTACCGCGCCACCTACCTTTACCCAGAAATAAAAAGAATATTACAGTGGATAGACTCATTCCCCTTATCCTCCCTACTCTTAACGCTCTACCGGACAATACCGATCCTGGTAAACTGGTCGATGAGTACAACAAAACCATGGCAACATCCTTAGACACCATTGCTCCACTTAAATTGTGACAAAGCAAGACTAAAGCTGACCTAAATGCATGGTTTACCCCACATCTAAAAGACCTACGGCTGAAAAAGAGAAGCTGCGAGGCCTCCTGGAGACTAAACCTTCAGAAGAAAATAGAACAAAACGTACTAAGATCGCATCTCTTTACAAAAAAGAAATCTGCTTCACTAAACGAGAATACTATAATAACCGTATTGTACAAGCCAACTCTAGCATAAAGGAACTATTCAGAATCCTAAAAGAATTAGAGACCCCCATCCACACGCCTGACACCTGTACTAAAGATAAAAATTAGTGCTCTGACATCCAGCATGCGTTAGCTAATGAAGTGACCACCCTTCAAAACAAATCACCCAAAAAAAAGCATCTCCAACTACCTCAACCCCTTCTCTAACCACCCCTACCCCACCCAAAATCACTGCCATGCCCCCCAGACTCCACCCACTAGTTTTAACTTCTGTAAAGTTTCTACTCTCGAAGTAGAGAAAGTCATATTATCACTCAAACCTACCAATTGCCAGGGGGACCATTGTCCAACCCAATTTATCAAGGATGCAACGATGGATATAGCGCCGTTCATATCTAAGCTTATCAATGCCTCATTCGCTTCCGGCACCATCCCTAACAACCTCAAACAATCTTGGGTGCTCCCATTGCTAAAAGAACAAACCCTAGACCCAGCAATACCAATGAATTATTGGCCTATCACGACAGTACCTTTTCTTTTAAAAATCTTAGACAAGGTTGCCTATCTTCAAATCCAGAAGTACTTGGAACTACACCACCTGTTAGGGGCCCGCCAATCTGGATTCCGTCCCCAACACAGAACGGAAACTGCACTTATCGACCTAAAAGCACAAATTGACAAGGTAAGGGACAAAGGGAAATCCGCCCTCCTTCTCCTCAGCTGCATTTGACCTTGTGGACCACAAGGTCTTATGCAGCCATCTTGACTCGGCCGCGCACTTCTCTAAGGAGTCCATAACTTGGATTGAGTCGTTCTTAAGCGAGAGGACCATGAGGGTTTTCTCCCCTTCAGTAGCGGCTGACCCCATTCTTATCACCTGCAGAGTGCCCAAGGGATCATGCATCTCACCTACTCTGTATAACATTTTCACGAAGCCCCTTTTCGATGATCTGGACCTTCTGGGAATCACCTACACTAACTATGCAGATGATACACAGATTCTCCTCCCACTTTCTGGGGATTACGGCAAGGATTTGGCCTTGGTAAATAGAGTCTATCACATCATCCAGACATGGGTGGCAACTCATGGTCTATGCCTGAATGATGATAAAACTCAGAGCTCATCATACTGGGCAGCCCCAACAACCTCAAAAAACTTGGCCATGAATATTCCTCCTTCATAATAGATGGCAACCTTATCAAAGTTGCCAACAAGGTAAAAACCATAGGCTTTTACCTTGACTCCACTCTCACCTTTTCTAAACAAGTCAACTCAATCGCCTCCGCCACCACCTACACATGTAAGAACGGGCAAACCTTTTCTCTCCAATAACAGTTGCATCATCCTGGCTAGAGCCGTCATCCTGTCCAGACTGGACTACTGTAACGCCCTCTACATCAGTTCCAACAAGTATATTATCAAGAGGATCCAAACACTCCAAAATAATGCCCTCAGAGCGGCCCTTGGAGTAGCTAGGAGAGAACATATCTCCGAGATTAGGCAACAAAACAATTGGCTCTCTATTTTTGACAAAATCCGCTCAAAACCGCTTCGCTTACCCACTAATCATTGAATAATACTGCGCCTTTCTATATCTCTGACAGATTCCACAGAAGGACTTCAACTAGGCCCACCAGGCTAATCAACACCAACTGCCTCAACATTCCGAGGTTCAAATTATCCAAGGTCGGGGGCAGTAGATTTCCTGTCAAAGCTGCCCAGCTTTGGAACTCCCTGCCTCTGTCCCTCCGAGTGGATCAACCATACCAGAACTTTAGACAGAACTGTATCAACTGGCTTAAGACAACAGACCTTTAAGACCTACCTTCCACACCACATTGTAAATCATCCTCAAAATACTGCTACTAGGTCTTAGACAGAGTACCCTTAGTGACTCTTTCATCCCTTGCTATCTCATAACCTGCTACTGCCACCTATTCTCTGTCTTGTGATAACCTGCTACTGTTACCTATTACCTTTTGTACCCTACTTTAATCCTGGCTATCTGCCATGTGTAATTTATTCCTGTAACATAAACTTTGAACTTTCTTGTAACCTCTGCGCCCTGTTACCTTCGGGTCTGGTGCGCAATACAAATAAATAAACAAACAAACAAACAAACAAATATTCTGCTTTATGTTGCATCAATAGCATGGACAAATTTCATAGAAAAGACAGTGGACCTCATTCTGACCCTGAGTGTCCGGAAACAAGGTTGCTAGTAAGCTTACTGGCACTGTTGTTGCTGGATCGCCATATTACAGGTCTGCCTGCTGGAGCAGCCATGCCCGATAGCTCTGACCCTGCCGGGCACAGCGGCCACGGTAGGCAGCCCCATCATGGAAGCACTGGCACCATTAACAATGGTGCTGGTGCTTCCGTGTACCCATTCCTGTGGAGTACTATGGGACTCCACGGGAATGGGGAACAACATTTTACTGGTACCTAGCTCCCGGTCTGCCAGCACTTGTAATGTCACGGTGGCACCGGTAGCACTGGCAGGGTTACCGCCAGACTCGTAATGAGGCCCATTAGCCCTAACAGACATTAATGTAATGTTGTAGCTGCTAC
Source organism: Ambystoma mexicanum (assembly GCF_040938575.1). Classification (NCBI taxonomy): domain Eukaryota; kingdom Metazoa; phylum Chordata; class Amphibia; order Caudata; family Ambystomatidae; genus Ambystoma; species Ambystoma mexicanum. The sequence goes on from NC_090937.1 coordinate 438,919,529, forward strand.
GGCTGCAAACACTATGAAAACGACTGCTTTTGCTAGATGTCCTTGAACTCACTTAGCAGTACCAAGTGGACGTTTGGCATCGAAATGAGGCGCTAAGGTGGAAATGGCATTTGTATCTGTAAAAGCCATGATGCCATACATAAGATAAGATGGTCTGCAACCCTCAAGTTTACCTCCAAGCTGTAATGTGACCAGAGAAGCAGCAGGTATAAGAAAGAGTGATGATGAGCACGCAGGAGTTCTCTCCCTGAAGTGAGAGACTGCGGGCCTCAATACAAGTGAGGCGGTAAGGGGTTAATGGCGCCGGTAAAGGTGCTGGCGCCGTTAACCCTGTACCGCCTCATAACGAGGTTCCCTCGCGGGACCCGCTCTGGACGTCTGGTCAGACCAGACGTCCTTTGCGGGTCCCGCGAGGGGACCAGCATGCTAACAACGGGCCCATCATTAACGGGTCCGTTGTTAGTATTCTCCCTATTCCCATTGAGCCCTATGGGGGCTCAAATGGGAATGGGGATGGTCCGGGTCTGGGTTCATTGAATCGGGAAATACCGGGCCCTTCAAAGTCGGAATGGCCCGCTATTTCCCCATTCAGGGACCACGGACCCGGACCCGAGTTTGGAGGCAGCCATGCCCTTCCCTTATTAGGGCATGGCTGCCTCCAAACTCGTAATGAGATCATCTTCGCAGGAGTTGCAGCAGTTCTCAACGCCAAGTGAAGTAAGGCTGATAACAGGCCCTTTGTCAGCTCCGAAATGTGTAGAATGGTTTCTGGTTTATTCAGTGGAGAATTGTTGCTGCTTTTGGTTTAGAAGGTGACTTGCTGTAGATTATTGTATTGTATTGCAATGTAATAAACTGACTCTGGGCCTCATTACGAGTATGGAGGTAGCTATGCTGCTTTTATGGTTCCAAGTACCGGGTCTGGGTTCCTGGAATGGGGAATTACCGGGCCATTCTGACCTTGGAGGGCCCGGTATTTCCCCATTCCAGGAACCCGGACCCGGTACATCCCCATTCCCATTTGAGCCCCCCTAGGGCTCAATGGGAATAGGGAGGATGCTAACAACGGGCCTGTTAATGAAGGGCCCGCTGTTAGCATCCTGGTCTGCTAGCGGGTCCCACTAAGGACGCCTGGTTTTACCAGACATCCTTAACGACACCCGCCAGCAGACCTCGTAATAGGGCAGTAGAGGGATAACGGGGCCAGCAGCTCTACCAGCGCCATTATCCCTCTACCGCATTCCTCGTAATGAGGCCTGTCTCTTACAAAACGTTCTACATTCATTATGTGGACTCTGCTATTTTCCAACACCATCTGATTGCCTCGTGTTCTACCACCTGATGATCTTCCCTTTTTCCTTCTGGCAACCTCTTCCTCTCACCTCGTGGTAACTGCCTCCTTTTGCCTCGAGGGGCCAGATTACTGAAACTTTGCGCGGTGGAAGTGCAGGTTTTTACAGTATTAGCGCTAGGGCAAAGTTTGCACTATTTCTAAAAACACTACGACACATTACAAAACCTTTCCACACTGACAAGTGCAGTTTGGCATCTTATAAGTACCAGGGCAAAAATTGCCCTTGTGCAAAAAAGATACATTTTGAGCAAATGTTTGCACCAGGGCAAAGTTTGCCCTAGTGCTAATACGGATTGGTGTTAGCACTAAGGCAAAGTTTGTCCTGGAGCAAAAGTGCATATAAACTGTATGTTTTTGGCACTAGGGCAATTTTTGCCCTGGTGCTTATAACATGCTCAACTGCACTTGCCACCGTGCAAAGGCTTTCTTATGGGTCCCATCATTTTTAAAATGATGTCCTAGTGCTAATACTGTGCAAACTTGAGCCTGCTCTGGTGCAAAGCTTCTCTACTCTGGCCCCAGATGTTTTCTGCCTGCCTCATGTTCTTTTAATTCCACCCACTACCAATGGCTTTCTGCAACCTCCAGAAGACCTATCCCTGCTCTCACCTCCAACTCCATCCACACTGCTTTCTAAGGGTCTACAGCTGTGTGGGCCAATTAGTGAGCCTCTGGGATTGTTTGGTTACAATTGGTTCACTTGTGTCTAGTTTGGGAACTGGGAATGGACTAACAGGGTAATTCATAGAATTTCGCAGAAAAGTGTCGCAAGCGGCTGGCGCAGAGTGTCCGCGTGCGATTGTGTGCGCCAGGCACGTGCGCTAAAACCGATTTCCGCGCACAGCGTATTCATGGATTTCATGTTCCCAAACCAGCCGTGGCGCAGAGTATCGCAGCGAGCCTGCAGCAGCGCCAGTAACGCCCCCAAGAACGCCCTCGCGCAAGGAAAAGCCATCAACATCGCTAAATCATCGCAAAGGGCTGCGCTAACTCTGGACCAATTTACAGGGCTGCCAAACAAGGAACGCAAAGCGGGCAACCTTCATATCAGGAGTACGCGGGAAGTTTTACACGCGATTAGCCAGGGTACGTGTATTACAGGGGTACGCGGGAAGTTCAACACGCGATTGTCCAGGGAACGTGTATTACAGGGGTACGCGTGAAGTCTTACATGCGATTAGCCAGGGCACGTGTAATACAGGGGTACGCGGGAATTATCACACACGATTTGGCAGGGTACGTGAATTACAGGGGTGCGTGGGAATTATCACACGCCATTTTGCTGGGTACGTGTATTACAGGCGTGCGTGGGAATTATCACACGCAATTAGGCTGGGTGGGTCCTCACAGGTGTTCCCTGTACACCCTCCACGGCCCCTGCAGGCAGCCCACAAAACAGGGGACTACCCTGCACACCTGCTCATGTCCCCCTGCACCCCCACCCCCCAGCCACCAGGGGCACCCACCACCAGGCCCCCACCCATGTCTCCTACCACCCCCACCCCCCAGCAGTGCAGAGGCAGCCTCCACCAGGCCCCCACCCATGTCTCCCACCACCCCCAGCCACCAGGGGCACCCTCCACCAGGCCCCCACCCATGTCACCCACCACCCCCAGCCACCAGGAGCAGCCTCCACCAGGCCCCCACTCATGCCCAACTCATGTCTCCCACCACCCCCAGCCACCAGGGGCAGCCTCCACCAGGCCCCCACCCATGTCTCCCACCACCCCACCCCCCAGCAGTGCAGGGGCAGCCTCCACCAGGCCCCCACCCATGTCTCCCACCACCCCCACCCCCCAGCCACCAGGGGCAGCCTCCACCAGGCCCCCACCCATGTCACCCACCACCCCCACCCACCAGCAGTGCAGGGGCAGCCTCCACCAGGCCCCCACCCATGTCTCCCACCACCCCCACCCCCCAGCCACCAGGGGCACCCACCACCAGGCCCCCACCCATGTCTCCTACCACCCCCACCCCCCAGCGCTGTGGGGCACCTGCCAGCAGGCCCCCACCCATGTCCAACCCATGTCTCCCACCACCCCCACCCCCAGCCACCAGGGGCACCCTCCACCAGGCCCCCACTCATGCCCAACTCATGTCTCCCACCACCCCCCAGCCACCAGGGGCACCCTCCACCAGGCCCCCACTCATGCCCAACTCATGTCTCCCACCACCCCCACCCCCCAGCCACCAGGGGCACCCTCCACCAGGCCCCCACTCATGCCCAACTCATGTCTCCCACCACCCCCAGCCACCAGGGGCACCCTCCACCAGGCCCCCAATCATGCCCAACTCATGTCTCCCACCAGCCACCAGGGGCACCCACCACCAGGCCCCCACCACCCCCACCCCCAGCCACCAGGGGCACCCTCCACCAGGCCCCCACTCATGCCCAACTCATGTCTCCCACCACCCCCACCCCCCAGCCACCAGGGGCACCCACCACCAGGCCCCCACCCATGTCTCCCACCACCCCCACCCCCCAGCCACCAGGGGCAGCCTCCACCAGGCCCCCACTCATGCCCAATTTATGTCTCCCACCACCCCCAGCCCCCAGCAGTGCAGGGGCAGCCTCCACCAGGCCCACACTCATGTCTCCCACCACCCCCACCCCCCAGCCATCAGGGGCACCCTCCACCAGGCCCCCACTCATGCCCGACTCATGTCTCCCACCACCCCCACCCCCCAGCCACCAGGGGCATCCTCCACCAGGCCCCCACCCATGTCTCCTACCACCCCCACCCCCCAGCACTGTGGGGCACCCACCACCAGGCCCCCACCCATGTCTCCTACCACCCCCACCCCCCAGCGCTGTGGGGCACCTGCCAGCAGGCCCCCACCCATGTCCAACCCATGTCTCCCACCACCCCCACCCCCAAGCCACCATGGGCACCCTCCACCAGGCCCCCACTCATGCCCAACTCATGTCTCCCACCACCCCCAGCCACCAGGGGCACCCTCCACCAGGCCCCCACTCATGCCCAACTCATGTCTCCCACCACCCCCACCCCCAGCCACCAGGGGCACCCTCCACCAGGCCCCCACTCATGCCCAACTCATGTCTCCCACCACCCCCACCCCCCCAGCCACCAGGGGCAGCTTCCACCAGGCCCCCACTCATGCCCAACTCATGTCTCCCACCACCCCCACCCCCCAGCCACCAGGGGCACCCACCACCAGGCCCCCACCCATGTCTCCCACCACCCCCACCCCCCAGCCACCAGGGGCATCCTCCACCAGGCCCCCACCCATGTCTCCTACCACCCCCACCCCCCAGCCACCAGGGGCACCCTCCACCAGGCCCCCACCCATGTCTCCTACCACCACCACCCCCAGCGCTGTGGGGCACCTGCCAGCAGGCCCCCACCCATGCCCAACTTATGTCTCCCACCACCCCCACCCCCAGCAGTGCAGGGGCAGCCTCCACCAGGCCCACACTCATGTCTCCCACCACCCCCACGCCCCAGCCACCAGGGGCACCCTCCACCAGGCCCCCACTCATGCCCGACTCATGTCTCCCACCACCCCCACCCCCCAGCCACCAGGGGCACCCACCACCAGGCCCCCACCCATGTCTCCCACCACCCCCACCCCCCAGCCACCAGGGGCAGCCTCCACCAGGCCCCCACTCATGCCCAACTTATGTCTCCCACCACCCCCACCCCCCAGCAGTGCAGGGGCAGCCTCCACCAGGCCCACACTCATGTCTCCCACCACCCCCACCCCCCAGCCACCAGGGGCACCCTCCACCAGGCCCCCACTCATGCCCGACTCATGTCTCCCACCACCCCCACCCCCCAGCCACCAGGGGCATCCTCCACCAGGCCCCCACCCATGTCTCCTACCACCCCCAGCCACCAGGGGCACCCTCCACCAGGCCCCCACCCATGTCTCCTACCAACACCCCCCCCAGCGCTGTGGGGCACCTGCCAGCAGGCCCCCACCCATGTCTCCCACCACCCCCACCCCCCAGCCACCAGGGGCACCCTCCACCAGGCCCCCACCCATGTCACCCACCACCCCCAGCCACCAGGGGCATCCTCCACCAGGCCCCCACCCATGTCTCCCACCACCCCCACCCCTCAGCCACCAGGGGCAGCCTCCACCAGGCCCCCACTTATGCCCAACTTATGTCTCCCACCACCCCCACCCCCCAGCAGTGCAGGGGCAGCCTCCACCAGGCCTACACTCATGTCTCCCACCACCCCCACCCCCCAGCCACCAGGGGCACCCTCCACCAGGCCCCCACTCATGCCCGACTCATGTCTCCCACCACCCCCACCCCCAGCCACCAGGGGCAGCCTCCACCAGGCCCCCACTCATGCCCGACTCATGTCTCCCACCACCCCCACCCCCCAGCCACCAGGGGCAGCCTCCACCAGGCCCCCACTCATGCCCAACTCATGTCTCCCACCACCCCCACCCCCCAGCCACCAGGGGCAGCCTCCACCAGGCCCCTACCCATGTCTCCCACCACCCCCACCCTCCAGCCACCAGGGGCAGCCTCCACCAGGCCCCCACTCATGCCCAACTCATGTCTCCCACCACCCCCACCCCCCAGCCACCAGGGGCACCCACCACCAGGCCCCCACCCATGTCTCCCACCACCCCCACCCCCAGCCACCAGGGGCATCCTCCACCAGGCCCCCACCCATGTCTCCTACCACCCCCACCCCCCAGCCACCAGGGGCACCCTCCACCAGGCCCCCACCCATGTCTCCTACCACCACCCCCCCCAGCGCTGTGGGGCACCCTCCACCAGGCCCCCACCCATGTCACCCACCACCCCCACCCCCCAGCAGTGCAGGGGCACCCTCCACCAAACACCCCACCAACCTGGATGACTCTGTGCCATCTTCCCCCGTTGGGCCCTGTGGGGTCCCAGCTGCCCCTTCTGCTGCTGAGGAGTCCAACTCCGACCTCCGCCTCTTGGACCTCCCCTCGCCAGCTGCGGCCTGGGACGCCGCACCAGACTCCTCACTCCCCGACGAGATCACAACTTGGGATGGGATCCGGGCCTTGCGTCTTCGGCTGGTGGTGCGACCCCTGCCGCTGTGCTCCACAGCACCTTCTCCGCCCTCTTCATCAGTTGACGCTGCAGACAGGGAGAAAGAAAACACAGGCATCAGGGCACTGTAAAATGGACTCATACACACATGACAGTTATACATGAGTGGCATTGGTAAACCTCACACATGGCATCACAATCCCCAACACACATGTCATTTCAACTTGCACACATGAGCCATACCACAGCCATAATGCAACAGCCAGCACCATCCATTCACATACAACAGCATGGGCAGCCAAAGGTCATCCACACATCACATGCAACATAGGGAGTACACTACACATGCACACACAACACCAAACCTGCATGCATGTGTACACCTCCGCCAACTGTCGCAGTGTCTCGATCGACATCCATGTCACACCTGACAATCATTCCTCCACATCCTGTGCCATGCAAGCCCACACACACAAGCACCATCCATGTGTCACACATGAGACCCCTCGCATGTGTCACCCTCACATCCCTGTACAACCCCCCTACTTGGCCACATAAAAATACATGTTCAACCTGCACACTCCTGGCACACCACCACACGCACAGCTTACAATCAGTATGCATGTACACTTACCGCTCGACTCCAGACGAGTCTGCTTCTCAAGGAACTGGATGTGGAGCGCTGGGGATATGCGTTCCAGGACACTCATCTGATCTTCCGACAAGTGGCCCCGCCCGCCCCTTAGCATCTGCTGCCATCATGAGGCGCCGGGCCTTGTTGAGGGTCCTGGACCTGAAGTCCTCCCAGCGCTTCCTGACACGTTCGTAGTTGCGGACTGCCACCTCCTCCGCGTTGATGGCAGTCACGATGTCCATCCAGATCCGAGTCCGTCCTTCCTTGTCGGCGCGCAACCTTCCGAAGAGGGCATCATACTGCCCCAGGACATGCTCCACCAGGACACCAACTTCCCTGGCACTGAAGCTGGTGCCCCTCTGCCTCCTTGGCCGGGGGTTGCCACTGGTGCCAGATGTTGTAGTGCCCGACATGGCAACCCCAGAGGCAGGAGTGGGTGGGCAACTGGGTCCTGGGGCTGGGCTGTGGGGCGACGGAAAAGCAGTCGGGAGCCTTTGGTTCCAGCAGGGGTGGTCACAGCAACAGCACCCCTGGCTGATGTGCAGGCAGCAAATGGCAGGGCACGTGGGCAGCAGGCAGTCAGGCAGCAGCAGATGGCAGGTGGGAGCGTGCTCAGGGCTCTGGGGGGCAGTAATTTGGCCTCCTGGGCAGGAGCGTGGTCTTTCGTGTGTGAACGCGTGGACAGCTTGATACGGAGTGATTTTGCACGTGAAAATCCCACACGTCTGCGTGTAAATCGATGAAAGGCCCTTAGCGCGTAAACGCGTCACTAGCGTATGCGCGTCTATGAAGTCACGTGCACGCGTAGGAAAAAGTTGCGTGATACGTCCGAGTGTCAAAGCGTGTTATTGGTGGAAATAGCCCTACACGCAGAAGTTACAAAGCGTGTAATTGGTGAAAATGGACCTACACGCAGAAGTGTCAAAGCGTGTAATTGGTGCAAATGGACCTACACGCAGAAGTGTCAAAGCGTGTAATTGGTGCAAATGGACCTACACGCAGAAGTGTCAAAGCGTGTAATTGGTGCAAATGGACCTACACGCAGAAGTGACAAAGCGTGTAATTGGTGGGAATGGGCCTAGCACGTACACGCCGCGTAAGTGACGCTGTACATGTGGGCCTGCATATAAGGTACGTGTAGAACACCAATTCCTTGTACGTGCTTTTCGTGGAGAGCGAGTGGGTGAATTCTGTACTTCTTGTAGTTTCACACGGGATTTACTTCACGGCGTTTCAAGTTCGTACTCCCTGTTACCTCTGACAGCTTTTTCTATTTTTTCTCTTGTACTGGTTTACCTGGGCCTGTTCCCTCAAACAGTGTTCCCTTCTACTGTTGTCCTGTCTCCTCAGACAGCGTACATATCTTCTTTTGGCGGGGGTGTTGCCAACCAAACGCGCTCATTTTTCACGCTCTTTTACCTGGCAGACGGTGAGTCATGCACGTATCTAACATCTGTGCTTGCCCCGTGTGTAGCCTACCCCTTCAGAGGTCATTCTAGGCTGCGTGTGACACGCATACGTTCATTCTTGTGTTACTGGGTGCCACAGCGTAGTGCAGGTTTTTCTTTCTGCACACGTGGTCTAGGAGGGGTTGCGTGCATGTCATCTCCCTTTTTTGGGCTTCCTGTGCGTTGCGTGACCCGTCATCTTTCCCCAGGGGTTACATTCAGCCTTGCTAGAGCACTAGGGTACAATTACCATCTGGTACCCAACCCCTTTGACCCCCAATTGCCCAGGACAATAGTCTACATCCACTCCCATACGCACATTAACATCAGTGCCATGGCTGGGAGGCGAGGATTCCGTAAGGGTGGCAAAGGTGGAAGAGCCACAAATGGTGGCCGTGGTGGATCCGGTAGGGGACGTGGTCATAACTTGCAGGGTGAGCCTGTCCCCCCATGTGTGGAGGACCAGTCAAGGGCACCCATAATCCCCCCCCCTCCCGTTGAGGCTGATGTGGCTGACACCATCCATGCTCAGCCCTTGTTGGACCAGCCCATTGTGGCACCAGACTTGGCTGACTCCATGGCTGACTTCCAGGTCAGCAGGGCTACAACACGTGCGCTGGTGCACGTTGATGCCATCATGCCACGTGGATCTGGGGCAGCAAGGTCATCTGCTGCCCCAAGTAGGCAGGGCGGAGAGGCTGCAGGGGCAGCTGCGGCTCCATTTACCCCAGCTCTCACACACCCAGCCAGGACAGTATCGGACCTAGTCCATCCTGCTGACATTCTCCCTGACACCATTACACTTGAGCCAATGCCTGCACCAACTCCCATGCTGAGTGTGCAATCCCACACACCTGATACAGAGCCCACCAGGGCTCCTGCCCCTAGTGTCCAGAGCGGCGCAGGACACTCAGGATCACCACCACCTTCCAAGCGGAAGAGGAAGAGTGCTCGTCCGGCACAGGCTGATGCCCCAGACACGGCTACACAGTCCGGCCCGTCGAGGAAGCCCAGCTTCACGGATGACGAACTGAATGCACTTGTCGAGTATGTGTCCGGACATGATAACGAGATGGTCATTGTTGCAGGATCCAAGACCACACCTGCACAACGCCAGGCACACTGGCAGACCGTTGCGGGCATCATAAGTGCCCTTGGAATCGTGAGGCGCACAGCCAATGATTGCTATAAGCGCTGGAATGACCTAAAGCGCAGGGCAAAGAAGAAGCTGGCCTCAAGTCATGCCGCAACTCTAGTGACTGGAGGTGGGTCTCCAGTAGTAGACATGGAACTCACTCCACATGAGTCAGTCGCTGGGACCTACGTCACGGAGGAACAGATCCAAGGCGTGGGAGATCTGCCTGATTACGAGGCATTGTCCGGTGAGTGCACATGCATGTGTGTGTCATCCATGTGCATGGTGTGTGTGTGAGGGCTTCTGTTTGTGTGCCAGGTGAGAGTGTGTGCGCCTGAGTCGTATGGGTCAGCCATGTGCTTCATGCAATACATCCTGCGCAGCTGCATTTGGCCATTGCAGTATCCCTTCTGCCAACAGTAGACATCTAGCCCAACAGCACGCCAGTTGCCCTTGAAGTGTCACCTTGCCACAACATTGTTGCTTATTTTTCTCTGTTCATTCAGACAGATTGTTTGCATTCCACCACTTATACTAGGCATTTCTCAGTCCTCTAGTCACATGTCTGGCATGGCTATGGGAAAGTGGAGTGACTTTGTTACCTGGATATCATATGTTCACACATGTCCCTGTGCAATTGGACCATTTGGGACTGCCAGCTCCAGGTGAAAATCAGACCTGTTTGATTTAGAAAAGCTATTACATGCGGGAACTGGACTGAATGAATAAGTGCAGCCCTCCTCTCCATCTTGCCTCAATAGCAATGGTACATGCCATCTGTGTGATGGCATGTGTGTGTCACCTGGCAATCACAGGCCAATGTGTGATGCCACTGCCAGGCAGCATGCAGGAAATGTGTTCATCTTCCATCTTTGTGTCATCAGTGTGTGCCATTTGCCTGCCCTTCATACGCAGTGAGGGTGCATGCATGGGAGGGTCTTAGTCATGTGGGACATGTGTCAATCAAGTACTGGTTCTCTTGCTTCTCAGCCCTCATTGTGTGCCATGGTGCTAATGCCTGTTTCCATTTCTTTGTTATTATGTCTTTGCAGGGGAAGACGCACCTGATACTGCTGGGGTTGTGGAGATGGTGCAGAGCCAGGAGGGGTCCGAGGGCCGACCAACCACCAGTGAGGGACGTGGTGTGCTGGTGGGTGAGAACCCCCAAGTGCTGCAGGTCGTGCTCTCAAGGGGTGTCTCTGGCTGCACCTCCCCCGAGCTGTACTCAGCTGTTGATTCGGATGATGAGACCTACGTGCCGTCGCAGGTGAGTGTTCCAGGGAGGGATTCTGTTCTGTCCCACCCACCTGCACCAGGGTCAGAACCCTCAATGGGGATGTCAGTGTTGGCAGCTAGGCCTTTGGTGGTTACGGATGCAGGGTCACACTCCGCGACATCTGATCCTGTTCCTGGGACAGCAGATCAGAGGGGGAATGCAGTCCTGCAGCCTCAGGCAGTGCCGGCACAGCAAGGCGCAGTCCGCCTTGCCCCAGACAGGTGTGGTGCCCGCCGACGTGGTGGCCGTACGCCACCTGGCAATACCTCATGGGAGCAATCCATTTACGGTATGGCTACCCAACAGGCAGCATTATCCGAGATGATGGCTCAGGCCATGGATAGGGTGGCCACTTCCATTGTCCCCCCTGAAAGGCTGATGGAGCGACTAGAGCAGGCAACCGACTCCATCTGCCAGTCACACAGGGAGGACATGTTGGCGTCCAACAGGGACAGGCGGGCGGCACTGGCGACTCTGCAGGAGGCCATCTCCATAGAGTCCCAGGGCCACAGGGAAGCCCTGAGGCAGGAGCTCCATCAACTCAGGACGACTCTTGTTGAGCTTGAGGCTTCAACACACCAAAGGACAGAACAGCAGCTGGAGCGTCTCACCCGTACGCTCTCAGCTGAGATGCAAGCAACAAGGGCGGAGGTCCGTGCATCCCGTGAGTTGTTGCATGGGGACCTCCGCACCCTCATCCTCCAGAACGAGACCTACCACACCCGCATGCTTGCAGCCATGGAGGAACAGAGTAGGGCCTTGCGTGGGCTGCCTCCCAAGTGCAACCACCTCCGGATGCAGCTGCACAGGGTGATAATAGCGACAGCAGTGATACTCCCACAACAGGGTAGCCGTGTGGGCCATGAGCCCATGGAGGTGTTTTATTTTTCCCAGGATCCACACAGGTGGGTTTTGGTGTGCACCCTGTCCTCGGACCTCCTGGGTGGCCTCCCCAACCCCCCCGGGCCCATTAATGGCCATTTTTGATTTTTTTTTATTTTTATTTTTATTTTTATTTTTATTTTTATATTTTTCCCAATTTTTTTGGGACAATTTGTTGGCTTCCGTGGTTCCTGTGGGCATACGCTGCATTTTGGCTGGGCACATGCAGGCTTGTCATGTATTTGGTTCAGATGCCTGGGTTTGAGTCACACACACCCCTCCTGCTTCCCGTTTCCATGGGCTTGCAAAGGGTGTGCCCAAGTGACATTGAAGTACATGGTGACATTGGACTCCCACTACATGTGTGGGTAGTCTAGTCAATACTGTGTATACATTCCTAGTGCATATTGCTGTTCTGTTGTACACTGCATGTTGCATTGATGTGTAACTCATCATCTGTGTCTGCCTCCCAATTTGCAGGTCCCTTCCTCATGTCTACACAAGGCCCTCTAGTCTGGAGATGGGGTCCTTGTTGGCAGCAGTGCACCTACAACTCTACATGGCGCCAACACTGTACAGTTGGAAGTGGTGGGAGTGCAGGTATTTCCAGGTGGTGAGACTACTGATTTATTACATTAGTGAAGTCATGTTAATGGTAGTACCTGCTCAAGTTTGTTGTTGGTCCTGCATTACAGTGAGCATTTCAGGTGTAGCAAGTTTCAATTGGGGACACTGTACATCGTGACACTTGTCATGTTGTGGGGATTACTTTGTTTACCTGCACATAGCATGACATGGCACGGTGTGTTGTGTGGCGGTGCTGGGGATGGGTTGGGTGACATGGCACTGTCCTCTTGTTGCATTTAGCAAGTGGGTATTCATTTTAGCTGCTTGAATGTGTTTCTTCACAAAACTGCATTGGTGGTGTGTGTGGGTAGGGATGCACACATTGTAACACTTCCAGGTGAACAATCTCAGGCTGATATGCTTTTCACGGTTGAATCTCCAGACATTCAGGATCAGTGTCAGGTTGAGTCATCATTGATTGTCAGATGGAATGTGCCAGGCCAGTGTGCACTCCACAGGGGTGTGATCACTATGTGAAGTAATTAGCCACTAGCTGTGTACGGGCTGCCTCCCCCCGTGCCCTTTCCCCTCCCATGCGCAGCGGCTGTGCATGTGGTTGGGGATGTGGGGCCACCACCATGTCCACGGCCAGGCCCTGGCGTGTTGCAACGTTGTGCAGGACACATGCTGCCACTATGATCCTGCACACTACTGGGGGAGCGTATAACAGCTGCCCGCCAGAACGGTCAAGGGAGCGAAAGCGTGACTTTAGCACTTCGAATGTGCGCTCCACTATGCCCCGGGTCGTAATGATGTGGGCTGTGTTATATCTTACCTCGGGTGGCGTGGTGGGGTTCCGAATTGGCGTCATCATGTGGGGGCTGAGAGGGTAGGCACTGTCCCCTGTGGAGGTGGTGATTGGTATCATTGGTGGGGTTGTGACCTTGCTCAGTATCCAACATCCATGCATGTGCAGTGGCATACATACTCACCAAGCAGCCATGTATCGCCATGCCGCCCAGCTTCTAGGTCCCGGCTTAGGGTGGACATTCGGTAAATGAAGCTGTCGTGGGTGGACCCGGGATAGTTGGCATATACTGAGGTGATGATTCCCTTGGCATTACATGCTACCTGCACGTTGATGGAATGCCAGTGCTTGCGGTTCCTATAGATGTGCTCAGATGCCCTGGGGGGACGTAGAGCCACATGGGTGCAGTCGATGGCACCTAGCACTTTGGGGAATCGTGCCACACCGTAAAAATCCAGGGCGGCAGCATGCCTTTCTGCAGGTGTTCTGGGCAGGTATATGTGCCTGTGGACTGATGGGCGTGCAGTGATGATGTTCAAGACCTGGTGTAGGCAGCGTGACTGGGTGGCCTGTGACACCCCACCCACTATGGCACTTGTCCGCTGAAATGATCCAGTGGCTAAGAAGTGCAGTACATTGAGGACCTTCTCCAGGGGGCTGAGTGCTTGGGAGCACAGGGTGGGTGATGTGAGGTCATCCTCCCACTCACTCACCAGGTCCAGTATTATGTGTGGTGGAAACCTGTACCTCCCATACACCTGGTCATCAGGCATCCCGAAAAGGCTGGTTCTGGGTGTGAATATTCTGGCCCTGACTATCCTCCTCCTCCTCCTTTGGTAGCCCACTGCCACTGCTGCTAGGAACGGTATGTTCATCCTGGCGTCTGAGCTTGTTATTGTTAAAGTGCGCAAATTTATGCTTTGCGCGTGTTCTAGGCGAGCGTGTGACCCGCGCACCCCTGGAATCCAGTTCCCAGTCCAATAGCGTGTGGAAATTCCCACGCACCACGGGATACAGGTGCACTGACGTACTTGCGTGTGTAAGTGCCCGCGCACCCCTGAAATACACGTACATAGGCCAATCGCGTGTACGCGCACTTTTGTCCAATTACACGCGATGACACTCTGACGTGCAGTATTTCCACGTGTGCTCCGTCATCACGTGCTGAGTGGGGAACACCCGTGCGGGTCACGTCACAGACGCGCTTACGCGCTGAGGGACTCTGGTCCAATAGAATCGCGTATGCGTGCTGACGCGCTTACGCGCTAAGGGCCTTTCCTCGGATTTCACGCTGACGTGCAGGATTTTCACGTGCCAAATCACTCTGTATCAAGCTGGCCACGCGAAAACACACGGAAGACCACTCTCCTGCCCAGAAGGCCGAGTTACTGCCCCCCAGTGCCCCGAGCAGCCTCCCACGTGCCATCTGCTGCTGCCTGCCTGCCTGCCTGCTGCCATCGTGCCCTGCCATTTGGTGCCTGCACATCAGCCATCTGCAGGGGTCCAGTTGCTGTGTCCACCCCTGCTGGAACTGAAGACTCCCGACTGGGATTACATCGCTCCACAGCCCAGCCCCAGGACCCAGTTGCCCACCCACACCTGCCTCTGGGGTTGCCATGTCGGGCACTTCCACATCTGGCACCAGTGGCAACCCCAGGCCAGAGGGGCAGAGGGGCACCAGCTTCACTGCCACCGAAGTTGGTGTCCTGGTGGAGCATGTCTTGGGCAGTATGATGCCCTCTTTGGATCGTCCCGCGCCAGCAAGGAAGGACGGGAGAGGATCTGGGCCGACTGTGTGGTTGCCATCAACGCGGAGGGGGTGGCAACCCGCAACGTCCAGAAGATCAAGAAGCGCTGGGAGGACTTGAGGTCCAGGACCCTTGTGAAGGCCCGGCGCCTCGTGGAGGGGGGCCGGGGCCGCATGAGTTCCATCCAGATGAGGGTCCTGGAACGCGTACGCCCAGCGCTCCACGCCCAGATCCTTGAGAGGGAGGCCCGTCTGGAGTTGAGCAGTAAGTGTCCAAGCATTACTGTGTGAGACAGGGCATGTTGCGGTGTGCTGGTTCTATGATACTTGTCCGTATGTGTGCCATAGGCCATGTATGCATGTATGTGTGCAGGGACATCATAGTAATGCATGTGCGACCAGTGATGTGTGACCCATATGGTTGTTGCATGTGTTCAAATGCCGCATGGGGAGCCCTATGCAGATTTTGAACATGAGAGCATGCCAGTCTCTGTACCTGGACATGGGTGGGGGTGAGGGATGGGTGCTGATGCCAGGTACATATATGGTAGCCATGTCTGTGTGCCTGACCTGCATGTCTGTGACTTGTGCATGCCATGGATGCATGACACATGTGTGTGACAATGCACAGATTCAGTGAAGCAGCCAAATTACCCTTGTATCCGCTGTGTTTGGTGTGTTTGGGGCTAGATGGATGTGACTGAGGTGAAGTGTGTGCATGTGATAGGCATGAGCCATGATGCATGTGAGTTACATATCATTGAATGTTTCAAGAGTCCATTGGACATGCATGGAAATGTCCATGGCATGCACCATGCCTGTTACTGTGTGTGTTTTGCCTGGACTGACCCATGTGTTGTGGAGGGACATGATGGAAGTGTACTTTGACAGTGGTGCTCATCTGCTATTGCTTCCTGTCTAGGGGACCATTGTACAGTACCCTGATGCTTGTGTTCTTTGTCTCCCTCTACGCAGCGGCTAGTGAAGAAGAGGGCGGAGACGGCGCTGTGGAGCAAGGCGGCGGGGATGCCCCCACGGCTGCAGCGGAAGGGGTGGGTGAGCCCCCACAGGGGCCTGCTACGGTGGGAGACGGTGAGGAGCCATCCAGGTTGGTGGTTTGCACAGAGGAGGAGGAGGCCGCCACTGGGGCACACATGGGGCCTGGTGGGGGCATCCCTGCTGGTGCAAGTGGTGCAGTCCAGGGCCAGGGGCAGGAGGCAGCACAGGTCACCGTGGAGGGTCCTGTGCATGTCGCTGTCCCTGACCCTGTGAGTGCACCACCATGCACCAGCAGGGATGCCCCGTCCCAGGCCCGTCCGCAGGTAGAGGGGATGTCCATGTCACCTGACTCCCCTCCACCTGCGGACGTGGGAACCCCTGGCCGTGTGGAGAAGGTCCTGATTGGGGTCGCGATGCGCACGGCTGTGATTCCTGATGCCGTGCATGCTTCCCGGGAGGAGCACGCACGTCATCACGAAGTGCACCGTGCCGACAATGCCCAATTGGGATCGGCCATGTTCGGGGGTTTGCTGCATGTGTTGGCCAATCTGGCGGCCCTCTCCTCCTCTGTGCAGGCTATACACCAGTCGTTCTCCTTGCCGTCTTCCGGCCCAGATGCCACCAGGGCCCCCTGTGGACCTGCCCCGTCCAATGCAGCCAGCTCGGTGGGGATCCCATCCCTGCCACAGTTGGGAGTCGGAGGTCCAGCAGGGGTGGACAACACAGCAACTGGACCCCAGCAGATGGAAGATGTGACAGCATCATCGGGCAGGGCACGTGCACGACGGCGTCGGTGGTTTCCATCAGCCTGGATGCCGTCGTGCTGGCAGAGGCAGTGGCGTCGGAGGCAGCAGCAGGCTCGACGTGGGAGGCATCATGGCTCGGGGCCATCAAGATCAGAGGGGCAGGCATCGGCCGGAGGGCAGGGCAACCCTGGGATGGTGGTGTCTTCCGTGTGGGAGCAGTTGGTCCAGCGGATAGGTGCGGAGCGGCAGCGGACGGAAGAGGAGCGGCTCACCATGGTCAGGGCGGAGTTCTCCATGCGTCGGGCGTTGAGGCGGGCTGAGTGCCTCGAGGAAGCTCGCAGGGAGTTTGAGCTGAACATGGGGTTATCCCTGCGAGACCTCGGGGCCAGGACAGAGTCCCGCCTCCAGGACATCGACATGGAGTTCGATGATGCCCTGGCCAGCAACATCACCGAGTGAGCCGCAGGACTTGCCCGCTGCCTTTGTATATAGTTATTTAGTTAGTTAGTGTTAGGTTTCCTTTATTCATTTTTATTTTTTTGGACCGCTCGGACAATGGCCACTTTTTTGTATATATTTTTTCATTAGGTAGTAGAAGGTTTCATTTATGGTGTTGGGCTCATGGACCCTGGAATATTCTTGTATATAGTTTGCTTTTTGAAGAAAATTTTTTTTTATTAATTATTGTGTTCACCATGAGGAAATGGTTTTTCATTATTTTCCTTCCACATGATATTGCTTTGGACAACATTTGTTTTTGGATTACTTTGTTTTTTTTATTTTTACATTTGTTCTCGGACATGGACCATTTATTTTGTTATCCCCATTGTTGTATGTTTGATTTGTTTTCTTATTTTTCATCTTTAATACATGTTGTTTTAACTTTCACTTGTATTTTCTCATTGGTTTCATACATGTCATGATATGGGTTTTGACATTCACTTGCACCCATTGTGTATGTGTGTGTGACGGACATGTGTTCATTTACATACTTGACATTGGGGTTGTATCATGTAATTGCATTCACTATGTGGGTGGATGCAATCCTTGCCTGGGTGTTTGTGCTGGGTATGCTGCCCATTACTGCCATGATTGAGTATCGTCAGGACCTGGGGGCAGGGGGACATGTGTGGGTGCCTGGTGGAGGCTGCCCCTGCACTGCTGGGGGGTGGGGGTGGTGGGAGACATGGGTGGGGGCCTGGTGGAGGGTGCCACTGGTGGCTGGGGGGTGGGGGTGGTGGGAGACATGGGTGGGGGCCTGGTGGAGGATGCCCCTGCACTGCTGGGGGGTGGGGGTGGTGGGAGACATGGGTGGGGGCCTGGTGGAGGATGCCTCTGCACTGCTGGGGGGTGGGGGTGGTGGGTGACATGGGTGGGGGCCTGGTGGAGGGTGCCCCTGGTGGCTGGGGGGTGGGGGTGGTGGGAGACATGGGTTGGACATGGGTGGGGGCCTGCTGGCAGGTGACCCACAGTGCTGGGGGGTGGGGGTGGTGGGAGACATGGTTGGGGGCCTGGTGGAGGATGCCCCTGCACTGCTGGGGGGTGGGGGTGGTGGGTGACATGGGTGGGGGCCTGGTGGAGGGTGCCCCTGGTGGCTGGGGGTGGGGGTGGTGGGAGACATGGGTGGGGGCCTGGTGGAGGATGCCCCTGCACTGCTGGGGGGTGGGGGTGGTGGGTGACATGGGTGGGGGCCTGGTGGAGGGTGCCCCTGGTGGCTGGGGGGTGGAGGTGGTGGGAGACATGGGTGGGGGCCTGGTGGAGGATGCCCCTGCACTGCTGGGGGGTGGGGGTGGTGGGTGACATGGGTGGGGGCCTGGTGGAGGGTGCCCCTGCACTGCTGGGGGGTGGGGGTGGTGGGAGACATGGGTGGGGGCCTGGTGGAGGATGCCCCTGCACTGCTGGGGGGTGGGGGTGGTGGGTGACATGGGTGGGGGCCTGGTGGAGGGTACCCCTGGTGGCTGGGGGGTGGGGGTGGTGGGAGACATGGGTGGGGGCCTGCTGGCAGGTGCCCCACAGTGCTGGGGGGTGGGGGTGGTGGGAGACATGGGTTGGACATGGGTGGGGGCCTGCTGGCAGGTGCCCCACAGTGCTGGGGGGTTGTCACGGCCGCCAGCGACTGGCGTTTGTGGCGAAGGTGGACGAGAGGACGCCATTAAAATGTTCCATTACGTTCCTCCTCGTCTATCAGACGCGGTCTAGTTGTTTTCAAGATGGCCGCCGCCGTTTGTACATATACCACTCGGCTGCCGGCGGTTCGGCGCGTTGCAACTGTGTTTACTCATCGCCCTGTTGCTTGCGCTAGTTTTCCCTTCGGATAGTCTACTTGCTATTTTTCCTGATTGTTTTCTCCACCTCCTGTTCCTTACGGGCCCCCCCTTCCTCTGTATCCTGTTTGCCTTCTCCTGTGTGTCTGTTCTCGTGCTGAATCTCTGCTGAGTATTTCTTTGCTCTAGAGACACTGCCCTCGGTTTACTCCGTTCACTCTTGTCCTCCACCCTGAGGGGTGCCTACCTGAAATCTACCATCTCCTATTCCCTCGATCAGCGGTATCGCCAACCTTACCTATCATCTGGGTCTTCGGCAAAGGATCATTCAACCTACGACTGCGCTGACTGCGCCCACAATCTTCACGTCTATATTGGATCCAGGGGTTTTTTGCCGTTCCAGTGGCTTTTTCCCCTCTGGCTGTCGCGGAGGGGAGTCACCGTGGGGTTCCTTTGTCTGAGAGTCACGGTGGCTTCTTTCCGAGGTAGACCATATCTTCTAAAAAAGAAGAAGCCATACACAGGACTTACCCGCCGGAAGAAACTGGACTATTCAGGTGAGGAGGAAGAGACAGGGGAGGGTTACAAATCGAGTGAAGATGAAGATATAGCTGATCACCTAGCTAAACCCGTAGCCAATATTGCCAGTACTGATAGATTGCAACGCCTAACAGAAAACATGGCTACGCCACAACAACTGCAAGAGCTGGTGACAGCTGTCCAAACCCTCAACGTAGAAGTCCAAACACTAAAGGCTGACAACGTGGCGCTCCAACAAAGAGTAGCTGCAAGAGAACAACAGACAACCGATTTACCTCCACTACCCCTGGTGTCAGGTAAATTCGACGGCTCGGAAAGAAAGGTTAAGGAATTCCTGGAGGCCTGTAATATTCACTTCACCTTCCGCAGAAACGCCTTTTCCACAGATCATTCCAAGGTGGGTTTCATGATCACGCACATGACGGGAAACGCCTTGGCATGGGCTACTCCATTGGTATCCCTATCAGACCCAGTGTTGCAGGACTACGCGGCCTTTAAGGAACTGCTGCGACACACCTTTTTGCGAACCGAATGCTCACACGTGGCTAGCGAAGACCTGCTGGATTTACGTCAAGGGAGTACCGACTTACTATCCTATATCTCCACGTTCAAGAAACTTGCTGCAGAGGCAGGTTGGCAAGAGCAGGCCCAGTATACCATATTCCGCCGGGGCTTGCGAGAAGAGCTCAAGGATGAGCTTGCCCGGATCCCGCGCCCAGACACCTTTCTGGATCTTCAAACTGCAGTTCTAAGAATCGATTTCCGCCTGTTGGAACGAAGAAACGAAAGGAAGAAGGTCCGAGGTCCACAATCTTTCTTGGATATACCCCCCGCCTCCTCCTCGCCTGTATCGCGCCACGCCAGAGAGGAACCCATGCAGATCGGAAGCACCAGATCTCCGTTGACTGCCGAAGAAAAGAAGAGGAGACGTGAAGGGAACCTTTGTTTATATTGTGGAGGAGCCAACCATTTGCTGAGAGATTGTCCCGACGTGCCCCCAAGGAGATCGGGAAACGAACGCCCTCGATAGTCAGTGGAACGGACTATCGAGGGGCTACGCCTTGTTCCTACACTACACTTTCTGTGGCCTCTTCTCAGATGAGCGAAGATGTGCGTCTCATGGTGATAGCCATCAAACTCCGCTTCCGGAATAGAGAGGTAGAGACGCAGGCCCTACTGGATTGTGGTGCGGCTGGAAACTTCCTTGACACTTATTGGGCTGAAAAGATGGGTCTGCTAAGAATTGAGAAAAAGGAGGACCAAAAGGTTGAAGGAGTGGATGGTACACCCTTATGTTCTGGACTCATTACCCACACCACTGAGGAGATACAGGTGTCCATACACCAGCATTCTGAAATCATCAAGTTTGATATTATACGGGTGGCCCATTTCCCTGTCATCTTAGGAATAGGCTGGCTCAGGGAACACAACCCAACGGTGGATTGGTCTAAGAACTTACTAAGTTTCCATTCCGCCTTTTGCCTAAGAGAATGCCTTCCAGAACCAACATTCACCACTGTAAAGACCATGTCTGCTGTAGAAGGCAGTACAATCCATTGCATCCCAAGATGTCTTTCAGAATATAACAAAGTCTTTCAGGAGCAGACCCCCATTAGACTCCCTCCACATCGCCCAGAGGATTGTGGTATCGACCTAGTGCCACAAGCATTGGTCCCCTTTGGAAAGATGTACTCCCTCTCAGTATCGGAGAAGGCTGTACTCCGATGCTATCTTGATGATAATTTAGCCAACGGACTCATAAGACCTTCCAAATCCCCCGCTGGGGCCTCTCTGTTTTTCATACCCAAACGGGACACCAAGGAGCTGCGGCCCTGTATCGACTATCGGGGGTTAAACAGAGTGACCATAAAAGACCGATACCCTATGCCCATTATATCAGAGATCCTAGAGGCTGTCCAAGGCTCTGTGGTGTTTACTAAACTTGATCTACGGAATGCGTATCATCTACTCCGCATAAGAACAGGAGATGAGTGGAAGACGGCGTTTCGCACCCCCTATGGGTTGTTTGAGTACCAAGTCATGCCGTTTGGCCTAGTCAATGCACCATCTATTTTCCAGAGATTCATGGACCGATTGTTTTCCGACCTTCTTAACCTTAACACAGTGGTATACCTGGATGACATTTTGGTCTTCTCACGGAGCCTGGAGGAACATACCCGACATGTAAAGGAAGTTTTGCGCAGACTACAACGTCACAGTCTTCTGGTAAAACCTGAGAAATGTGCATTTGCTCAATCCTCATTGTCTTACTTGGGATTTATTCTATCCGACAAGGGGGTTACTATGGACCCCAGGAAGGTGGATGCCATCTTGTCATGGCCATCGCCTTCTTCGGTGAAGGACATTCAACGTTTCCTAGGGCTGGCGAATTTCTATAGGAAGTTCATTCCAAGTTTTTCCTCACTCACTCTTCCTATTACATCCCTTCTCAAGAAATCCACAGGCCCTTTCATCTGGTCTAGTGAGGCCGAAGAAAGCTTTCTCGGCTTAAAGCACAAGTTCTGTGCAGCTCCTATTTTGAAACAACCAGATCAGCTACTACCCTTTATCCTGGAAACTGACGCTTCTGCAGCAGCCGTAGGTGCGGTTCTTCTTCAGAGAGTCGAGGACCTAGAGCATCCGGTGGCGTATTTCTCAAAAACTCTAAATCCTAGCCAACGAAACTACTCAGTCATAGAGAAGGAATTACTTGCTATGAAATTGGCTTGTGTGGAATGGAGGCATTTGCTCCAAGGAAGCCTACACCCGTTCCAGATACGTACAGACCATAAAAATCTGCAAATACTCAAGCAGCAAGAGTGTTACAACACCCGCCAGGCCAGATGGGCTCATTTTTTCGCCCAGTTTGATTTTGTCATCACATTCATCCCTGGCTCTCAAAACCTAGTTGCTGATGCTCTCTCCCGCAGAGACGATGTTATCGTCCCTTACAGAAAGGAGTTTATGTTTCCTCGTACCCGGATCATATCTACAGTGTCTAACTTCCTGGATGAAGTACGAGGAGCCTGCCTCCAAGAACCTGCTCTCAGTATGGGAAACCAACCGGTCACCACTAAGGACGGGTTGCACTTTATCCACGGAAGACTGTTTATTCCTTCCAGTAATCTTAGAAGACGAGTCACTCAGTGGTGCCACGATTCCAAGACCGCTGGTCACCGAGGAGTATGAGGTACTCTGGAACTTCTCCAAAGGGCGTTCATCTGGCCGAACATGAAGGCTGACACACAAGTCTATGTTAAATCCTGTATGGTATGCTTACAAAGCAAATATTCCACCTCGAAACCTATGGGGCTGTTACAACAGGAGCCGGTTCCACTTGGCCCCTGGAAATGCATTTCTACGGATTTTATTGTGGAGTTGCCGGTATCCCGAGGCTGTACCTGCATTATGGTAACAGTAGACGCTTTCTCGAAACTTGCACATTTTTCTCCATTGACAAAGATCCCATCCGCCTCGGTCATGGCTGACGTATTCCTAAAGGACATTTTTAGGTTACATGGGCTTCCTCAAAAGATAATATCAGACAGGGGCAGCCAGTATACCTCCAGATTCTGGGCAGCATTGTGTAATTCATTGGGCGTGGAGAGAGCTCTTTCGTCGGGGTTTCATCCCCAGACAAATGGACAAACCGAGAGGTTAAACGGTACCTTAGAGCAATACTTAAGGTGTTTCATAAATAAACAGCAAGACAACTGGGTGGACCTGCTTCCCACAGCAGAGTTTGCATACAATAACGCTATCCACACGGCTACAGGTACTAGCCCGTTCTTTTGTACCTACGGATACAACCCGCAGTCCATAGTTCCGTGTTTCTGGGAGGAAACTAACGTTCCTACTTTGGAGAATACCCTTGCGCAGATCAAGGAGGCCCATAACACAGCCATTCAGAGCCTCTCTAAGGCTAGCAGTCATTACAAAGAGCAAACGGACAAACACCGAAGTCAAGTTCCTGCCTGGGACAGAGGGTCCAAGGTCATGCTGTCCACCAAGTTCCTTCCTCGATGGGTTCGGCCTTCTAAGCTGTCACCGCGCTACATCGGACCCTTTGAGATAACTTCAAAGGTTAATCCGGTGGCTTTCCGCCTCAAGTTGCCAAAGGTACTCAGGCGGATTCATCCCGTGTTTCACTCATCACTCTTACGCCCCTTTGTGCCAGATACCCGGAAACAAGCATCCCCCAAACTGGGTACTTTGCCAGTTCCAGCTTCCGAGGAATATGAAGTTTCCCGGATACGGGACTCCCGTTATCATCGGGGACGTCTTGAGTATCTCGTTCATTGGAAAGGATATCCTTCCTCAGAAGAC
This sequence comes from Ambystoma mexicanum, assembly GCF_040938575.1. Taxonomy (NCBI): domain Eukaryota; kingdom Metazoa; phylum Chordata; class Amphibia; order Caudata; family Ambystomatidae; genus Ambystoma; species Ambystoma mexicanum. Next base: position 438,943,263 of record NC_090937.1, read on the forward strand.
ACCTGGGAACCACAGTTCCATATTCACTCTCCTCAACTGTTACACAGGTTCCACCGACTACATCCGGAAAGGCCGGGTGGGAGATGCCTTCGGAGGGGGCATACTGTCACGGCCGCCAGCGACTGGCGTTTGTGGCGAAGGTGGACGAGAGGACGCCATTAAAATGTTCCATTACATTCCTCCTCGTCTATCAGACGCGGTCTAGTTGTTTTCAAGATGGCCGCCGCCGTTTGTACATATACCACTCGGCTGCCGGCGGTTCGGCGCGTTGCAACTGTGTTTACTCATCGCCCTGTTGCTTGCGCTAGTTTTCCCTTCGGATAGTCTACTTGCTATTTTTCCTGATTGTTTTCTCCACCTCCCGTTCCTTACGGGCCCCCCCTTCCTCTGTATCCTGTTTGCCTTCTCCTGTGTGTCTGTTCTCGTGCTGAATCTCTGCTGAGTATTTCTTTGCTCTAGAGACACTGCCCTCGGTTTACTCCGTTCACTCTTGTCCTCCACCCTGAGGGGTGCCTACCTGAAATCTACCATCTCCTATTCCCTCGATCAGCGGTATCGCCAACCTTACCTATCATCTGGGTCTTCGGCAAAGGATCATTCAACCTACGACTGCGCTGACTGCGCCCACAATCTTCACGTCTATATTGGATCCAGGGGTTTTTTGCCGTTCCAGTGGCTTTTTCCCCTCTGGCTGTCGCGGAGGGGAGTCACCGTGGGGTTCCTTTGTCTGAGAGTCACGGTGGCTTCTTTCCGAGGTAGACCATATCTTCTAAAAAAGAAGAAGCCGTACACAGGACTTACCCGCCGGAAGAAACTGGACTATTCAGGTGAGGAGGAAGAGACAGGGGAGGGTTACAAATCGAGTGAAGACGAAGATATAGCTGATCACCTAGCTAAACCCGTAGCCAATATTGCCAGTACTGATAGGGGTGGGGGTGGTGGGAGACATGGTTGGGGGCCTGGTGGAGGATGCCCCTGCACTGCTGGGGGGTGGGGGTGGTGGGTGACATGGGTGGGGGCCTGGTGGAGGGTGCCCCTGGTGGCTGGGGGGTGGGGGTGGTGGGAGACATGGGTGGGGGCCTGCTGGCAGGTGCCACACAGTGCTGGGGGGTGGGGGTGGTGGGAGACATGGGTTGGACATGGATGGGGGCCTGCTGGCAGGTGCCCCACAGTGCTGGGGGGTGGGGGTGGTGGGAGACATGGGTGGGTGCCTGGTGGAGGCTGCCCCTGCACTGCTGGGGGTGGGGGTGGTGGGAGACATGGGTGGGGGCCTGGTGGAGGATGCCCCTGCACTGCTGGGGGGTGGGGGTGGTGGGTGACATGGGTGGGGGCCTGGTGGAGGGTGCCCCTCGTGGCTGGGGGGTGGGGGTGGTGGGAGACATGGGTGGGGGCCTGCTGGCAGGTGCCCCACAGTGCTGGGGGGTGGGGGTGGTGAGAGACATGGGTGGGGGCCTGCTGGCAGGTTCCCCACAGTGCTGGGGGGTGGGGGTGGTGGGAGACATTGTTGGGGGCCTGGTGGAGGATGCCCCTGCACTGCTGGGGGGTGGGGGTGGTGGGTGACATGGGTGGGGGCCTGGTGGAGGGTGCCCCTGGTGGCTGGGGGGTGGGGGTGGTGGGAGACATGGGTGGGGGCCTGGTGGAGGATGCCCCACAGTGCTGGGGGGTGGGGGTGGTGGGAGACATGGTTGGGGGCCTGGTGGAGGATGCCCCTGCACTGCTGGGGGGTGGGGGTGGTGGGTGACATGGGTGGGGGCCTGGTGGAGGGTGCCCCTGGTGGCTGGGGGGTGGGAGTGGTGGGAGACATGGGTGGGGGCCTGCTGGCAGGTGCCACACAGTGCTGGGGGGTGGGGGTGGTGGGAGACATGGGTTGGACATGGATGGGGGCCTGCTGGCAGGTGCCCCACAGTGCTGGGGGGTGGGGGTGGTGGGAGACATGGGTGGGTGCCTGGTGGAGGCTGCCCCTGCACTGCTGGGGGTGGGGGTGGTGGGAGACATGGGTGGGGGCCTGGTGGAGGATGCCCCTGCACTGCTGGGGGGTGGGGGTGGTGGGTGACATGGGTGGGGGCCTGGTGGAGGGTGCCCCTCGTGGCTGGGGGGTGGGGGTGGTGGGAGACATGGGTGGGGGCCTGCTGGCAGGTGCCCCACAGTGCTGGGGGGTGGGGGTGGTGAGAGACATGGGTGGGGGCCTGCTGGCAGGTTCCCCACAGTGCTGGGGGGTGGGGGTGGTGGGAGACATTGTTGGGGGCCTGGTGGAGGATGCCCCTGCACTGCTGGGGGGTGGGGGTGGTGGGTACATGGGTGGGGGCCTGGTGGAGGGTGCCCCTGGTGGCTGGGGGGTGGGGGTGGTGGGAGACATGGGTGGGGGCCTGGTGGAGGATGCCCCTGCACTGCTGGGGGGTGGGGGTGGTGGGTGACATGGGTGGGGGCCTGGTGGAGGGTGCCCCTGCACTGCTGGGGGGTGGGGGTGGTGGGTGACATGGGTGGGGGCCTGGTGGAGGGTGCCCCTGGTGGCTGGGGGGTGGGGGTGGTGGGAAACATGGGTGGGGGCCTGGTGGAGGATGCCCCTGCACTGCTGGGGGGTGGGGGTGGTGGGTGACATGGGTGGGGGCCTGGTGGAGGGTGCCCCTGCACTGCTGGGGGGTGGGGGTGGTGGGAGACATGGGTGGGGGCCTGGTGGAGGGTGCCCCTGGTGGCTGGGGGGTGGGGTGGTGGGAGACATGGGTGGGGGCCTGGTGGAGGATGCCCCTGCACTGCTGGGGGGTGGGGGTGGTGGGAGACATGGGTGGGGGCCTGGTGGAGGATGCCCCTGCACTGCTGGGGGGTGGGGGTGGTGGGTGACATGGGTGGGGGCCTGGTGGAGGGTGCCCCTGGTGGCTGGGGGGTGGGGGTGGTGGGAGACATGGGTGGGGGCCTGGTGGAGGATGCCCCTGCACTGCTGGGGGGTGGGGGTGGTGGGTGACATGGGTGGGGGCCTGGTGGAGGGTGCCCCTGCACTGCTGGGGGGTGGGGGTGGTGGGAGACATGGGTGGGGGCCTGGTGGAGGGTGCCCCTGGTGGCTGGGGGGTGGGGGTGGTGGGAGACATGGGTGGGGGCCTGGTGGAGGATGCCCCTGCACTGCTGGGGGGTGGGGGTGGTGGGAGACATGGGTGGGGGCCTGGTGGAGGATGCCCCTGCACTGCTGGGGGGTGGGGGTGGTGGGTGGCATGGGTGGGGGCCTGGTGGAGGGTGCCCCTGGTGGCTGGGGGATGGGGGTGGTGGGAGACATGGGTGGGGGCCTGCTGGCAGGTGCCCCACAGTGCTGGGGGGTGGGGGTGGTGGGAGACATGGGTTGGACATGGGTGGGGGCCTGCTGGCAGGTGCCCCACAGTGCTGGGGGGTGGGGGTGGTGGGAGACATGGTTGGGGGCCTGGTGGAGGATGCCCCTGCACTGCTGGGGGGTGGGGGTGGTGGGTGACGTGGGTGGGGGCCTGGTGGAGGGTGCCCCTCGTGGCTGGGGGGTGGGGTGGTGGGAGACATGGGTGGGGGCCTGCTGGCAGGTGCCCCACAGTGCTGGGGGGTGGGGGTGGTGGGAGACATGGGTTGGACATGGGTGGGGGCCTGCTGGCAGGTGCCCCACAGTGCTGGGGGGTGGGGGTGGTGGGAGACATGGGTGGGGGCCTGGTGGAGGATGCCCCTGCACTGCTGGGGGGTGGGGGTGGTGGGTGACATGAGCAGGTGTGCAGGGTAGTCCCCTGTGGTGTGTGCTGCCTGCAGGGGCCGTGGAGGGTGTACAGGTAATACCTGGGAGCACACAGCCAAATCGCGTTTGGAACTTCCCGCGCACCCCTGCAATCCACGTACCCTGACAAATCACGTGTGGTACTTCCCGCGCACCCCTGAAATCCACGTACACGGAGAAATCGCGTGTGGAACTTCCCGCGCACCCCTGAAATCCACGTACCCGGCCAAATCGCGTGTTTAACTTCCCGCGCACCCCTGAAATCCACGTACCCTGACAAATCGCGTGTGGTACTTCCCGCGCACCCCTGAAATCCACGTACACGGCCAAATCGCGTGTGTAACTTCCCGCGCACCCCTGAAATCCACGTACCCTGACAAATCGCGTGTGGTACTTCCCGCGCACCCCTGAAATCCATGTATCCGGCCAAATCGCGTGTGGAACTTCCCGCGCACCCCTGAAATCCACGTACCCGGCCAAATCGCGTGTGTAACTTCCCGCGCACCCCTGAAATCCACGTACCCTGACAAATCGCGTGTGGTACTTCCCGCGCACCCCTGAAATCCACGTACACGGCCAAATCGCGTGTGTAACTTCCCGCGCACACCTGTAATCCACGTACCCTGACAAATCGCGTGTGGTACTTCCCGCGCACCCCTGAAATCCATGTACCCGGCGAAATCGCGTGTGGAACTTCCCGCGCACCCCTGAAACCCACGTACCCGGCCAAATCGCGTGTGTAACTTCCCGCGCACCCCTGAAATCCACGTACCCTGACAAATCGCGTGTGGTACTTCCCGCGCACCCCTGAAATCCACGTACACGGCCAAATCGCGTGTGTAACTTCCCGCGCACCCCTGAAATCCACGTACCCTGAAAAATCGCGTGTGGTACTTCCCGCGCACCCCTGAAATCCATGTACCCGGCCAAATCGCGTGTGGAACTTCCCGCGCACCACTGAAATCCACGTACCCGGCCAAATCGCGTGTGTAACTTCCCGCGCACCCCTGAAATCCACATACCCTGACAAATCGCGTGTGGTACTTCCCGCGCACCCCTGAAATCCACGTACACGGCCAAATCGCGTGTGTAACTTCCCGCGCACCCCTGCAATCCACGTACACTGACTAATCGCGTGTGGGACTTCCCGCGCACCCCTGAAATCCACGTACCCGGCCAAATCGCGTGTGGAACTTCCCGCGCACCCCTGTAATCCACGTACCCGGCCAATTCGCGTGTGAGACTTCCCGCGCACCCCGGTATACACGCACACGTTTTTTTTCTGTCAGCGCGTGTCTGTGTTTGTGGGTACCCCTTTGCACGTCATTTGTCCTGGAGGGCCACAGTATTGGGCATTCATCATGGCTGTATATAGGTGCTATTTGTTGGCGCACCTTTTGGCGCACATTTCTTACAGGCGCAGAGACGCTACCGCCTGCTTTCTTGTGGCGGTCGTGTTTGTGCCTGTGCGCTGGTTTGAGCGTGCGCTTTTTTGCCCTATTCTATTCCATGAATACGTGTTGTAGGCGAGCGTGTGGGCGTTCCGCGCACTTGTACCCTGTGCTTCCCCCGTGACGCCCACATTTTGGCAAGTTGTTCCCCATTCCGAGTGTTAAGCCCCGTGTTCCGCCTACTTTTGTTGCGTGTGCCGCGCTATGTGCGATTTTCGCTGTGGCCTGTGCGATTTTCGCTGTAACCTGGCGCACGCTGTTAGATGGCCTGTGCGCCAACGTGCGCCGCGCACTTTTTTATCGCACATCCGATGGTTTTCTCGCGCACGGCCTTCCATGAATCGATGTGCGCTGCTTTTCGTGCGATTTTTGCACTTGCACTGCGATTTTCGCTATTCCACTGCGATTCGCACGTTTTTGGCCACTTGCGCCACGCTAATAATTCCATGAATCTATGTCTTCGTATGGCTGAGCCACCTTTCTATTTACACTTTCTGGTACTACTGAGCCCCGGATCCTGGTGGCAACATCTAGATATTATGTAAAGGCAGGTGTGAAGAAAGCACCTTTGAATTTGACACTGCTTCCCACTTGGGTATTTAGGTTTGCGGATGCCATAAGTGGACGCGGAGTCCTGGGGTGAAGTAGTTTAGTGGTACAGGATTACTGACATTATTGGTGAGTGATTGCTGTCTGATGTCTGTGTGGGTTCACGGAGAGAGTGCAGGGGAAAATTGTAAAATGTCCCTGATGCATATGCAGGTTCTCCAAGTTTGTACTAAAAGATTATACAGGGTTGCCATGGCGTCTAGGGTTCATTTTTCCTATTATGAGAAATTGATACTCTCATGGATGCCACTCTTAAAGAGGCAGAGAATATGAATTTCTCTGCATTAGAACTAAAGGAGTGCGATTCCTTTGCTTAGGTTGAGGGAGATTATCATTGGTTCATAGATGTCTTTAATCCCCCTGTTGCCGGGCTTCTCTTATTCAATGATGCTTTTGACTCATCTTATTTTTAATACCCATATCTTTATAAACAACACATTATTTGTCATCAAGTGTTTTTCATGGAATCTTGATACCCTAAAAATCTTGACTCTGTTTCCCATAAAGTCCACCCCAATGTGAGTTTAGTTCACACCTACTGTCTCATAGCAATTGGTAAATGTGCCAGAACTCCTCACAGCATTGATTTGGATGCACTATTTATAAACACACATTTGGTTGTCAAAAACCTTCAAAGTCCTTCATGATAACCAGTCTTACCTTAATGTTGGGTGGCAGGCAGCCTCAATTTACCAGCCAGCCAGCCAGCCAGCCACTGAAAAATAAATAAAAAACATGTCTAGCACACACAGCCTCCATCTTGTTCTTAAATCCAAAAAATACTGTGAGAGCATAATAGCTGACAATGGGCAATAGGTAAACAACACCCACCATCTTCACCAGGTGCAAGTATTAATGCAATTTATTTTTAAATGTTTTTATTGGCATTTATAAGTATGCAGAGAAACTGTTGAGCAACTGCTTTGGGTTGCATCATCTAATGCATATATTGTGTGCCAATTAAATTGCAATAATACAATAACAAATAAACAAACAAAGTAACAACATTGACTGTCCCACCATTTACTAGCACCTCGTGTTCCATGTTTCCAGGTTAGGGGCCCGGGTCCGGAGCCAGTTCTCTGCATTTGCCCACTCAGGGCAGTGACAAAGTGGCGCACATGGGAGTGATGGACTGATCTCTGCAGTCTGTTACCTTCTGGCGTTCGAGGGGGATAGGTTCAATGGGGTTTATAGTTTGTTGAAAAGATCATGTCTCTCAGGGGGGCCATCCAAGCCTCTAGTGTGTTGCTCGCGTCGTCGCCTCCCCGTCTATTCCCCTCCTTCCAGGCTCTAGTTTCGGCCGTGGTCCACCTCTCCATCTCCTTAATCCAGGGCTCATACCTAGGGCCTGCTGGGGATTTCCAGGCCAAGGCAATCGTCCTCTTGGTTAACACACAGGCCATGTCCATAAGCTTTGCCAGGTGCCTGATTTTACTTAGCCTCGGGTAAGTGCCCAATAGGCACTCCTTGGGTGTCCATTCATATGTCTCCAGCCCAGCATTCCTGCAGGTTTGTTCAGCGGCCTGCCAGAGTTTCTGAGATTTGGGACAAGCCCAGAACATGTGGATCATGTCTGCCAGGTCGGAGGAGCACCAGGGACATTTTGGGTCGGCTGTGTTGTTAAATGTGGATATCCTGTGTGGGGTCATATACGTTCTGTAGAGTACGTTCAGTTGGATCAGTCTGAACCTGGCATTCCTAGATACCTCCTTTGGGTATGCCAGGGCTCTCGATCATTCGCCCTCTGTGATTTCAGTCCCCAAGTCTATCTCCCATTTCTCTTTCAGCCGTGAATTTGGGTTGCGTCTGCTGTTTATTTGGGTGTATAGCCGTGATGTTGGTTTCCATCCGTCGCCGAATTTGTATATTTCCCGTAGGAGGGGGTGTGTCTCTGGCTCCTCAGGCCATTTGTCCCAATTCTCTTTGGCTACATGTTTCACTTTTTGGTACCAAAGGAATTGGCCTGGTGGAAGTCCGTCCCTTTCTTGGAGTGATTCAAAGTCCCTGAAGAGTCCCTCGCAGAACATGTCTCCCCATGTGTAGAGGCCATAACTCTCCCAGCACCTCAGTATTGATAGATCACTGCGGGTTTTGCAAACGTCCGCTAGCATGGGGATGTCGGGTGTATATGAGTGCTGTAGTCCGACTATGGATCTCACCCTGTTCCATACTTGTCTCCCTACCTCTAGTATCATGGGTGGGTTGGACGGCCCAGCTCGAGTGTTCCATATTAACTCTTTGGGGTGTCGCGGTGAGGACAATTGGGAGAGAAGATTTAATTCAGCTGTAGGTTCGTCTGAAAGCCATTTTGCTAGATGTGTCGATTGAGCCGCCAAGTAGTATCTCTGGAAATCGGGAAGTTGGATGCCACCCTCGGTGTAGGTGAGTGTAAGGACATTTAGTGTGAGTCTGTGTCTGGCTCGTCCCCAGAGAAAGTCCCTAATCAGGGGTTCCAGCTTCCTGAAGAAGGATGGGGGAATGTAGTATGCCACATTGGTGAAGTAGTAGAGGAACCTGGGGAGAATTATCATTTTGGATATTGCAGCTCTGCCCATCATGGAGAGCGGGAGCTTCGACCAGAATTGTATGGATCTACGTACTCCGCTCATTGCAGCCTCCGTGTTGGACTTATGGGTGGATATTGGTGTGTGTGTGATATTAAGTCCTAGATATCGAAAGGCGTCCACCTGCCAACGGATCCCGATCTCAGGAAGCTCTTCCACAGGTTTTCCCCTTAGACTTGCAAGTGGGAACGAGCATGACTTCTGTCTGCTAAATTTTATCCCCGAGTATTTTGCGAACTTATCCAGGACATCCAGTACAATTGGGGCATTCTCCAGGGGGTCTTGCAGATATAGGAGGACGTTATCTGCGTATAAAGAGATAATGTTGTCCGACCCACCAGTGCTAATGCCAGCGTCAAAAAACTGCTTCCTAAAGTAGATTGCCACTGGTTCCAAACCCAGGATATATAGCATTGGTGACAGCGGGCATCCTTGTCTGGTACCCCTCTGAATAGGCCAGGCTTCTGATACCATGGCTCCTGTTTTTACTCTTGCTACTGGGTTGCTGTAAAGGACCTTGATCCAACGGATGAAGTGTTCTCCGAGCCCGAACTCCCTCAGAGTCTCAATCAGCCATTCCCAGTAAATTGAATCGAAGGCTTTTATGGCATCTAGTGAGAGTACTGCTAGGTCTTCCTTGCGTTCGGTTATTTGTGCTATTATATGTTGGAGCCTCCTGAGGTTGGCAGTAGTGTTTCGTCCCGGAACGAAACCATTTTGATCTTCATGCACCAGAGATCCAATCACCCTCGAGAGCCTCTTAGCCAATATGGTTGTTAATATTTTGCCCTCGTAGTTTAGGAGCGCCAGTGGACGATATGAATCACACTTGTCGGCTGGTTTGCCTGGCTTGAGCATTGGGACAATGAGGGTTTCTCTCATGGTATTGGGAAGAGTTCCAGACTCATATGCCTCCATGTATACTGCATGCAGTACAGGGGACAAAGTCTCCTCATAGGCCTTGTAAAATTCTGGGATAAGACCATCTGTCCCGGGGGACTTGCATGTGGAAAGGGATCTAATCGCATCTGAGATGTCCTCAACCGTGATGGCTTCTCCCAGCGTATCCCGTTGTTCCTGATTCAACCTGGGTAGTCCTACTTCGGCCAACGTGTCTCTTATATCTGCCGTAGGAATCTCGTTCCTGTGAGTATATAGCTCAGTGTAGAAATCCGTGAAAACATCATTGATCTCCTGTTGTGTCCTACGGGTTATATCGTTCCTATCTTTGATCTCCTTGAGGGCCGGTCTCGGGTGTTCCTTTCTGCATAGCCATGCGAGTATTCTGCCCGGCTTATCTGCTTCCTTTTGGGCCTTTAGGGTGCGCACAGAGAAGTTGAACTTTGAGAGTCTTTCCCATGCAACCCTGCAGTCTTCTCTGATCGTTTTCAGTTCTGATTCCTTTTCAGTGGCCGATGGGCCGTCGCTTTCGAGGTGTCTGATTTTCTCCTCCGCTGTCTCTAGTTCCCTTCTCAGCTGCCTCCTGATCCCGCCTGCTTCGGCAATTATCTCTCCCCTTGACACTACTTTCATCGCCTCCCAGAGTGTGCTCCATTTCCCGACTGATCCCTTGTTTATCGTTAAATATTCTTTTAGCTTTTCTCCTACGGTTTCCTTAAATGCGGGGTTGGTCAGGGCATCTACTGGCATGCGCCACATCGGGATAGGTGGGCGAGGGCCCTTGAAGCAGAGCTGTAACAGTAAAGGGGAGTGGTCTGATATTGATCTGCCCATGTAATCTGCCGATTCTACTTGCGGGGTTTGCTCATTGGCGATGAAAAAGTAATCTATCCTGGTGTGGAGGTTATGGGGAGCCGAGTAGAATGAATATGATCTATCGAAGGGGTGAAGGTCTCTCCAAATGTCAGTTAAGTGTAGGTCTTCCACCATCCTGGAGAGGGGCCCTGAGGAAGCATTGTTAGGTATGCGTGGCGTTGCGGATCTGTCTAATTCGGCGTTCATGACGGAATTGAAGTCTCCTCCCCATATAAAAGTATATTCTCTGTAATGCAGCAATCTGGCACATAGTTCCTTGATGTGAGAGGGTATGTTGTGTTGCGGGAAGTATGAGTTTACTATGCACAAAGGGGAGTTCTCAAGCATGCCCCACACTATCACGTACCTGCCTTCTTTGTCCAATTCTACCCCCATTTGTTGAAACGGTGTTTCCCGACTCACCCACGTGTAGACTCCTCTTGCATACTTTGAGTAGGATGCGCCGTTGCCCTGGCCCCCCCCAGTAGCTTACCATCTTGTCTGTGGCCTCCGTGGTGAGGTGTGTTTCTTGAAGGAGAGCCAGTGATACCCTTTTTCTCTTCAGGTATGAGTATATTCGGTTTCTCCTTATATAGGTTCCCATCCCTCTAACATTCCATGTGATTAACTTGAGTCTTGCTGCCATTGCATGAGTGGGTTCCTTGTGGTGGGGAGCACCTCCCCTTCCTCCTGGGTTATATGCGTCGAATCATATGACACATGTTGTTCCGCTTGTGTAGGATGGGCAGACCCAGCCTCTGGTCCAATGTCCAGACCAGTCCAACCATTGTTCATCTGAGATAGGACAGTCGAAACAATAACAACTTGGAAAAAGTAACTGTAACTAACGCACCCAGCTCCTGTCACCGGGGTGCAGTGCTCGGGGGCTCTCGCGCTGTCTGACCTAATCCGGGTCTCTGGCGCGAGTGGTTGCGTGCAGGCAACTGGCCTGCACTGGTCATCGGCGGGTCCGTGGTTTGTGTCCATGTGCAGGAGGTCAGGTGAGCCCTGCAGTCATTTAGCATTCTCACGTCATAGTTTTGCTTCAGTGGTAGTGTAGCTTCGTTCTGATTTAAGGTACAATACAAGGGCCATGGGTGCCCTAGCTGAGATACCAAGCGATCAACCTTGGCTGTTTTCGTTATGTTTCTCAGGTGTGGGTTCTGTGGGGACCTCAGCCAGGTTGTTATGTTCCATCCACATGGTAGCTGCTTCTGGTGACTCTAAGAATATTGCATGCCCTTTGTAGATTACCTTCAATCGTGAAGGGTACAGCAGCATGTATTTTAGGTTTAGTCTCCTCAACCTAGCCTTGATCGGGACGAAGGAATTCCTTGCTCTCTGCACCGATTGAGTATAGTCAGGGTATATGGTGATCTTTGAGTTGCCCCGCTCTATCTCTCCTCCATCTCTCGAGAATTTCAGGATCACCTCGCGGTCACGGAAATTGAGGACCTTAGCGATAATGGGGCGGGGATAGGATCCAGGGGGGGGGCCTCTTCTGAAGAGATCTGTGAGCCCTCTCTATGGCAAAACCCTGTGAGAGTTTCGCTGCCCCTATTTCCTGCTGTATTAAGGATTCCACATAGGTTGTCGGGTGCATGGTCCCTGTCCCCTCCGGTATACCTAGAATCCTAATATTATTTTGTCTGGCCCGACCCTCTGCTTCCTCAGACCTCGCCTCCAGGAAGCTCACTTTGCGTTTGAGGTCTGCAACCTCTGTCTTCAGAGCCGTCGTATCATCTGAAATGTCCTTCTGGGAGGATTCAATGATGGTGACGCGCTCCGTTAGGTTACGGGCATCTTGCCGTATGAGTTGGATATCGGCCTTAACCTCACCTATTTTCGTGTCGATGAATGTTCTCAGGGCTGCGATCGCCTCTAGCAGCTGGTTATGCCCGACCTCTTCTTCTGGGCCATCGTGAGTTGCTGAGCCTTTTGGGGTGGATTGGGCAATGGGTGAGGCTTGGCTGTTATGAAAGGGTCCAGAGTGCCATTCTTGGCTTTGTTCCTTGCAGCGGCCATCTCTACTTTGCCTGGTCCCGTTAGATAATGCAATGTGTCTGTAGCTCCCCTTCAGAGAAGTAGCGTGTGTGGACTCTCACAGCTTGTCTCGGCCCAGTGTACGACAGTGCAGTTCTGCCACTCGCAGTGATGGTCTGGACCCTAGGGCATGGTGGCGCCTTGTGTCAGTGGCATAAGCGGCATTTAGGTCTGTGGCCATGCCCCTTCTGCGGTGGTCTATGATGCTGAGGGGCCTCCTTGGGGGCTCTTGAAATGACACTGTCCAAGCGGTGTTTTGCACGGTTGGAGCGCTGGGGGGGGGCGCCTTAGCGTGGGTCCACGGTGTCTGATTGATTGATTTGTCCTCTATGGGGTGGCCGTACTCCTTAACGGCGGTGGGCTCTCTTGGTAGGCAGAAAGCATTGACAATGGGACCTATGCGAGCACCAAGGAAGGATTTCGCCACGTTAGCACTATTGCGTGCAGGGGAGATGTGGTTGGGGGAACCTGAATGTGCCCACTACATGAGGGTACTGTCTTGGGGTCGTGACAATGGGCAGATGGTTGGCTACCCCGGCCTCTCCAGTGTAGGAGGATCTGTGACAGGGAACGGCTGCTCGGCTCCCCAATTCTGAACTGACTGTCCGTGAGTGCTGTGGATGGGCTCCGATGTTCTGGTACTGTGGCGATGGGTAGTTGGCCGGCAATCCCGGCCCCGTCGGTCAAGGAGGCTCTGTGTTGGGGAGCGGCTCCCCGATGTTGAAGTGGCTGTCGGGTAGTGGGGTGAGTGGTCTTGGTGGGGTCCATCACAATTCGTTCCCGCGCCGCCCCCTTGGCGCAGAGTGGCGTCTCCGCCCAAAAGGCACACCGGGCTCCCGGCTCGTGGATCGGGGGGGACACTCACCAGGTGCGTTGATCGAGTGCTGTCTCCCGGGTATGGGGGTGCTCCCGCTGAGATGGTCCCCAGGTACTGCCGGTCCAGTTACCTTGGTGTGTGCCAGCCGCACACTGGCTCTTCGCCGCGCGGTAGCGTCGGCCCTCGGCCGTTATCTAGGGCGCTCGGGCCGTGGGGGGAGGGGCACGAACGTTCTGAATGGCGTTCTTGTGGACTCTAGCGGCCGGCCCGTGGGTTCACCTTGTGCCCCCAAGAAGGGAACATCCGCAGGAGGCACACAGGGCCAGCCCGGGTCTGGAGTCGCTGGCTCCCGGCACCGATATGTGCCTCGGGTCCGTCAGTGCGAGGCGGCCGCCATCTTGTGCGCCTCGCACGGGGAGGAGGGGGAGCCGGGCCGGATCGCGGCAGAGGCTTCTCGGGCTCCGATTTTTGTCGGGGTAGGGAGGAAAGCACGGCTCCTCGCCTCGGTCGCTGGCGGATCACAGTGTGGATGATGTATGTGGGCTACAAGCACCCAGAAAAGGATCGGACTGCTGTGGCTTAGCCGGAGCTCAGGGAGCCTGCGTCCTCACTCCTCGGACATCAGGCCACGCCCCCCTCGCAAGTATTAATGCAAAATCACTTTGTTGCTTTTTACCTTCACGACCAGATTGATTTACTTCAGTGCAAAGAGATTAAATTATTTTTGTCACCGTTTTCACCAATCCCTCTCGCCCCTTGTTTCTCCCAGTGATCTACGTGTCGTATCTTGAAGGGTAGAGCCTGGAACGTGGGGCAGTTGGCATTGAAGGAGAGAAAGTTGTTTGCGAGTTTTGCTCTGTGCTGTAGGGTCAAAAACCATTAAAGTAACTTACATGTTTCCTGTTGTTTGCGCCACCTTTACTTCATATTGGCAGCAAGTGATTTGCGGATCGGCAGGACCTATAAGTAAGGAGTGAAATTGTGCACTGAAACTCGTCCAAGCAAAGGTCAGCAGGTGTGCGGTGTGGGTCGGGGCAGACAGGACTGGACTCAGCAGACAAGATTGTGTACGGTGTGTCCCCACAGCACAGTAACAGCCTGGTATAGCGCCTGCAGGTTGTGTGTGCGTGCACACCACTGGATGTCGGAGTTGCGACTGCTCGGGGGGAGCTAGAGTAAAGCACCCTGGGCCATGTAGGACCATGGTGGTCATCTTGGTAAACAAGCACAACGAGTACGGATTAGAGGAAAGGAGGTATCGCAGTGCACGCACAACCCGGCCATCTTGGTTACTGTAGAAGCAATCATAAACAACAGCTGGGCAGACAGCACTCTGCATCCTCTTTGTTGCAGTGGAGTGTGCTGGATGTGGAGCGATTATCGTTACGGCATCTTCTTCCTCACAGTGGTTTTAAGTTATGGATGTTGCCAGTACTAGGGTGGTGAGGATTACTGCTTCTTCTTAGTTGCAGTAGAATATAGTCTGAGAACATTTAAAGGTGTGAGCTAGTCACTCTTTTCAGTATTATTGGGACTGTAAGGGCTAGCCTGTGTAGGAAAGCAGACCATGTCTGTTACAGTCCACCTTCCTGCAGCATTTTTGCCAAACTCAGGAGTGCTGGCCATACCTTGGAACGATTGGAGGCAGCACTGGTGCAGTTATTTAGGTGCAGTGGAGCATGAAGGGATGTTGCCCCAGAAGAAACGTATGTTTTTGTTGCATGCTGTCAGTCCAGAAGGGCAAAAGAAGTACAGAGAATTATCAACAGTTTCGGCTGATCAAAGTTGGGGTGATTTAGATGTGTATCAGAAAACTCTCAAACAGTTAGATGATTACTCTGCACCCAAAACGAATTGCGATCAATGGGTATAACATTTGTACTTGCAAATAAGAAGGCAGCATGTCTATCATTCAAGAAAGGTTGTGGATGTGCAGAAACCCAATTAAGGGGTGCTAGCCATTGCCAGAATCGTGGAGCACACTCAGTTGTGTTCCCGAATAATTAATGAGAAGAAGAAGACTGATTGAGCGGATGCAGGGAATGAGCGTAGTCAAGGGAATGCAGTGCCAAAGAAGAACAATAAAGGCAGAGCAAGTAAGATGGATGAGTTCTGAAAAGAGGTTGATGCCAAAGGGGAGAAGAAGAAAGTGGTGCCTTCCACAGAGAATGAAAATGGCAAGTGTTAGAGATGTGAAAGCATAGGACATTTTGCAAATTCAAGGTTGTATCCTGCGCTTCATCAGAAATGCTCAAATTGCTGCCAGAAGGGACACTTCACAGCAACATGTCAGAGGAAGAACAAGGCATCCTGTGTACAGGAAGGAGAAGAGGAAGAGGGCTCTGATGATGAAGACTGCCTGGTAGTGGTACAGATAGCTGAGGAAGATTACTCTAAAATGAAGTGTCCTAGCTGCAGGATAAGAGTGAATGTGCTGCAGGTGAAAGTGATGGTGGACAGTTGTTCTCCTTACTCTATCCTGTCAGAGGTCAGGTGGAAGAAGTTGCCAGAGGCTGGTCTGTCTCTCAATAAATTGAAAATTAAGAACCCAGGAGGATATGAGGGTTCAGAGATGGTGATAAAAGGAATCTTTCAAGCTGTAGTGGAGTACAGAGGGAAATGGCAGTGGTAAATCTTTATGTAGCAAAGAAAGAAATGGACATACTGGAATGGCATGATCAGGCAGCTTTGGGCATCAGGTTAGACACTACAAGTGAGGAACCAGTCATGTTTGTGCATAGTAATGTCACAGAAGAGGAGCAGTTCCAAGAGGTGTTTATTAATGGAGTGGGGTGTCTATGTGGATATTCCCACAAAATAGTGTTGAAGCCAGGGGCAGAACCTATGAGAACAAGTTGAGGCACATCCCTATGTCAATTAGAGGAGAGGTAGAGAAAGAACTAGAATGATTATTGGAAGAAGGTAGAATTAAATGAGTTAAGGTAGCTGAATGGGTCAGTCCCATAGGGATTGCCCGGAAGAAGAATGAACAAATTAGGATGTGTGTGGACTTAAGAGATGTAAATAAGAACATTGTTGTTGACAAATTCCTGTTACTGATGATCACGGAGATGTTGAACTGTGTTAGAGAGGCAGTGATGTTTACCTCATTGGACCTTTCTGTGGCTTATCATCAGGTTCAACAAACAGAGATTTGTCAATCTCTCACATTTTTCATTACAGTCACTGTTTGGACTTTTCTGTTACTACAGAATGACGTTTGGCTTGGCTTCTGGGGCAGCAGTATTCCAAATAGTGATATGATATGATGGGTTATTTATAACGCGCTTTATACCCAGAGGTTTCTAAGCGCGGGTATGATGATGAGCAGGATACTGAAGGGGGTCCCTGGTACACTTGTGTATCAGGATGAGATTTTAGTGCATGGAAGAGACGAGTGGGAACATAACAACAGGTTGCATTAAGTGTCGAGTAGGTTAAGAGACAAAGGGCTAACAATTGAAGCGAACAAGTATCACTTCAGGGCAAAGGAAGTTCAGTACCTTGGTTGTGGTGAATGGGGTAGGGTATAAGCCAAAAGAAGATGCCATGGAGGCAGTCAGAGAAGCACCTGTCCCAAAAAATAAAGATGAGGTTTAGGTATTTTTAGGTTTGGCAGAGTTCTATAATACGCATGTGAAGAATTTTGCCAATGTGAGCCTATCAGAAGGTTATTGAAAAAAAGGTGTAGGGTTCGAGTCAGAAGAAAGCGGTCAAGAAGCACTTGTTTTAATCAAAGAAGGTATTTGCAGTGCAAAGAACCTGGTGGGTTCAAGGTCATTAAGGTGGTTGAATGGACCAAAAAAAGTTGACCGAATAAGAAGTAGGTGATGGATGAATGCAAAGGATTTTGGGAAGTTAAGGACGAGTTGATGGTAGAGGATGGTTTACTGTTGATAGGAGGTGCATTGTTTTTTCTGGAATGTTTCAGAAAACAAGTTAATAAGTAAGGCCCATGAAGGGCAACTAGGTATTAGGACCACTATGAGAACATTGAGAGGGAAGTTTTGGTGGCCAGCGATGGATGCAGTGGTTCAGAGGGAATTAAGGGAGTGTTGGTTGTGCCAACGAATCTATGAAAGTACATAAGCAGAAATTGTTAACTGTTGTACCACCTGAGGGTGCTTAGATGTGAGTTGCAGTTGATGTGCTAGGACCCTATGAAATACTGGGGAAGGAATGCAGGTACATGATCGCATTGGTTGATAATTTTTCTAAGTTGCCAGAAGTGCAGTGGACCAAACAAGTGTCCAGCGGAGAAATTATAAAATTCCTGGACCACGTTTTTAGAAGGGGAGGGTATCCCTCTGAGGTTGGGAGCGGCAGTGGGTCGCAATTCAAGAGCATAGAGATATCTGGGTATGTTAAAAAGATAAGGTGGAAATTCACATCGCTGTATAGACCACAGTCTAATGGTTTGGTAGAACGGTTCAATAGTGTGGTTGTGGATGTGGTGGAATAGGTGATAAGGAATGGTGTGGGTGTGAAAGATATGGTAAGAACAATGTTGTAGAATGTTAGAGTAGCACCCAATGGAGTCACAGATGTGTCGCTTTTCAAACTGATGAGATTGAGAGAAGCTAATAGTCGTGTCAACCCTGCATGGCTTAACAAAGTAGCAGGAAACAAGTGTGGGGAGAAGGAGGTGGTTGAATGAGTTGAATGTGTGAGAGGGAAGCTGTTGGAGGCACAATTGAGAAATAAGAGGTGCTCTGATGCAAGGTTGGGTAAACCATTATGGTCCAGCATTAAGCTGTTGGAATTGTTGTGAGTGAGGATTAAGAAGGGCACACGTGAAAGATTTCATAGCCCAAAAGAGTTCTAGAGAGGTTGACTAATGCTGTGAGAGTGGAGGAGTGCTCCATTTGAAATGTGGACAGAGTGGTAGCAGTTTAGGATGGAGCAATTGACGGGTATGTCTCTATGAGTAATGGTTCTAGGTTGGTGGATGTGTATGGCCTTGAAGGAGAGGTTGGAGAATATGGTAGGGGTGGAGGAGGTGAGTGATGGAGGTTCTTGTAGAGTGGGAAGGGAGCCTGTGTGGCTCAAGGATTATGGGCCTCATTCCGAGTACGGCGCTAACCAATGGCGCTATTAACGCCTTGGTTGACGCCGTACCCGGACCGTCAGCGCCTTGGTGGATGGCGGAATTACCGCCCCATTCCAAGGTTGGCGGGGCGGTAATTCCCCATTCACCAAGGCTCTTCCCCATTCCCAAATGAGCCCCCATAGGGCTCAATGGGAATGGGGAAGATGCAAATAACGGTGACCGTTCATTACGGTCACCGTTATTGGCTTGGAGGCCCCTTTGCGCCCTCGACTTTAACACCTGCTCAAAGCAGGCGTTAAGGGCGAGGGCGCAAAGGGAACTCGGAGTATGGCGGTAAGGGATCACCGCCACCGGTCTCGTTACCGGTGGCCGCTATCCCTTACCGCCATACTCGGAATGAGGCCCTATGTCTGATAATGATATGTATTCTCTTATCAACAACACTTGTGTAATGTCTTATATAGGTATCCTATTATGTAGCTTTTACTTCGTAGTTTTGTTCTCTGTTGCCGTTTGCCATCACAAAACACAGCTACATCTTCATGTTGTATATTGAGTTTCTTTTGCCATATATTTGGGGAGAAAGACGTTTGCTATCTTTAAGGGTGTTCCAGGTTCCAGGGTAAAACCTGAAACCTGGAAAATGGGGCAGTTGGCATTCAAGAAGAGAGTGTCCATGTAGTTAGTTGTGAGTTTTGCACCATGCTGTGAGGTCTAACTCTATTAAAGTAACTTACCTGTTTCCTGTTGTCCGTGCCTAATTTACTTCAATATGTGCAAGAAGGTGTTATGTTGTTAGTGTTATGTCCTACCTGTAGTTTTGATGGACCTCCTAGCTGGGGGAACAGTGGACCAGGACAGAGGTGGCCACCCCTGAAAGCTATGATAATAATCAATCTCATGAGAGCACTCAGCTCCTAATATCAGCACTCGCGTGCACTGCACTCACTCTAGCAGCTCGGCCTCTAAAGTAGACAGTCAGGCGTTGTGGTGCTCTCTGGCACGTGCACTGAGGCTCCGGCCCTTTTATATCATGTGGCGTTGCTTCCAGGTATCATCACGTTTCGGGGTGCGTGCTTGCAGGTATGTCTGTGGTTCGCACTAACAGCGCGACTGCGTATAGACAAGCGTGCATTGCTCATCCACAGATAGTGTTACTGCTCTTGAATAAGGCCAGTTTGATGTTTTTGAGTCACGCTTTCCAAACCACATGTCAAAGGTTTGTTGAAATCTGACTACCCTAAGAATTCAGGTGGCCCAAGATCAGCCCAACACGTTTTGCTGGGACTACCACTGGGAATAGTTTAATGTGTAGAGCCCTCAAAGGGAAATAATCGGGATGATCATAATGGCTTTGGCTCTGCACTGGGTTACAGAAGAAGGCTTTGAGCAGGTGATGTGCATATAGCAGTTAATATTACGAATATGGATCATCTGACAGCATCACTACCTTTCCAGTAGATTTCGTTATAACTTAATGTACTTGTGCTCTCCGCTGTTTCTGTGGATTGAAGGAACTGTAATCCATGCTTATTATCAGTTGCTCTGTTTTATATACACCATTCACTGTGCAGCGTTCCCTAATAAATCCAGTTTACTGTCAATGCCCCACATGACAGTGGGACCCTTGTTAGGTGGCAATCAAGCCGTCAGCCTGGTATTAGCTGTGTCCTGGCTAATTGGTCCCCATCGGAGGAAAATAAGCACTGTGCTTCTCACCTCATTATTCCACTACATAAGTTTCCAACATCCGTTATAAAAACTGAGATCTGTAATGGAACTGTTTGGCGCACACAGACATTGGTTACATTTGCACATGTCAGAGACTTGTGAACCATGATTTTGGCGCAGTAATGCCTTGTCAAAGCTGTTGATCTTAGAAGCCAATGTCACGCTGACTTAAACATGTTAACATCATAATAGGGTGTGCTAACTCCAAGTTTCTGTTCGAAATACTCACCAATCGCCCATCGTTTAGTCATGCGGGCCCTGCTTGCCATTGCGCTAGTACGGTACAAAATTGAACATGCACCAGCGCACAGATTCTGTAATAGGGTCTCAGTTCATCCAGGGATGCATAGCCGGTATGGGCAGCAAAGATGTGGGGGAATATATAAGCAATCCCCTTTAATCTTTCTATCACCCTCATTGTCCAAACCCGCAAAGCAAGGAAGCAGGTGTTAAAAAAACATGGCGATAAAGGTTACTCCCGATTTTGCACCTTTTTTGCACTCTGCTGGATTTGAAACGTTTTTGCTGAGGGAGCGGGTGCACAGAATATACTGGTTTTATGCCTGCACAACACATTTTAATGTAGTCGGAAAATCAATGCATTCGTATAGGAAAAAGCAGGTGGATTCAAATTAACATTTTTTCTGTGCATTCCTGCTCCAGTTTCAAAGGGGACACATGACCTGCAACTCCTGATCGGGGAAATAAAGAGGGAAATCCAGAGCAGTATCGATGAAGTTTCCTCTAAAATAATAGCTCCAAACCCTAAACACTCCAGCAGTGTAAAGAGGAAGCTCCACTCTATCCTATCAAATGCCTTCTCAGCATCAAGCGAGAGAGCAGCCACCGCCAATGTCTGCCTTTGACTTTCCTGTAATATCAGTATCAATGTCTGCATATTGGAGGACCAACTTCTTACTTTAACAAAGCCAGACTGGTTCTCATCCCCAAGTTGCAGCAAAATCCCCTCAAGCCACATTGATAGTGCTTTCACAAGTATTTTATTTGCAGTGTTTATGAGACTTATTGGTCTGTAGTGGTTGGAGACTTGCCTTTCTTCAACAGTAGCGATATTGAAGCATATTGTGTCGATTGAGGCTGCGTCCCTTTTAGTCTTGATGCCTGCAGCACTTCCAATAATAGTTCAAAAACCTTATCTGGCGTCATCTTATAGAGCTCGGCTCAAAGACCATCTGGGCCAGGACATTTCCCCCATTTAGGTGAGTTGGTGCTCTTTTCAGGTCATCCACTGTGCGAGCCAAATACAGATTGATCCTTGTCAAATGCGGCAGATGCCGCAGACCAGAGCTTTCAAGGTATCTCTCATGTCTTCCAAGTCTGGCTTCACGTCCAACGTATATATCTTTTTGTAAAAGTCACAGAATTCTGAATTAATTTCATCTGGATTACATGTCACCACCTCAGAGGCACTTCTGACAGCGTTTATAGACGGTAAGCCAGCAGTCTATCACACTTTTCCCGTCCTTTTTAATAATGCATTTTGTCCTAAAAAGGAGCC
This sequence comes from Ambystoma mexicanum, assembly GCF_040938575.1. Lineage (NCBI taxonomy): Eukaryota > Metazoa > Chordata > Amphibia > Caudata > Ambystomatidae > Ambystoma > Ambystoma mexicanum. The sequence continues at coordinate 438,964,523 of NC_090937.1, forward strand.
AATCTGACCTCTTAGTCAACAATCTGTTCAATTAATATGTTTTGTTCACCAGTGTCCTCCTCTTTTCATCAGTTGGAGCTGCTCAACAGCCTCGTTCCAGCTTTTGGATCTCCTTTTTCATCGATACCTCATTTCATGTTCCTTATTTCTGTTCCTCCTACTTGAGAGCCCTATAAGTAGGCCACGCATATAGCACTTAAAAGCCTCTGTGAGAAACCTGACAGTGTCTCCCTGACTAGTCCCCGGGGATCTGTCATCCAGGGGCCACGACACGGCCATAGCTATTGGATCCAATTCCTGGGGGTGGACCAGTGAGGGATGATCACCTGGAGGGGGGGTGCTCAGGGAGTGGAAGTGGGAGACCGATGGGTGGGACGCGGTCTCCCCCTTCTTATACTACCTTTTCCCCATCCTACCCCATAGGATATTCAAACACTCTACCCTCCCCCCTTTTCCAACTCTAACACTTTCACACATCATGAAAGACGACAGACAAACAACTGAGCCATTTACCTGATGTGTCCCAAAACAAGGGTCAGGCAAAGTCAGGCAATTGACCGGAATCACACACACTTGACAACCCTTTCCTTTCCCCACAGGGATAAAAGGTGGAGCACAAGAGCACCATACGAGCAAGGCAGACCGCACAACGAGACAGCTATCCAGGCACGGCAGTTCAAGAGGAGGAGAAAGAGGGTGCAAAGCGAGAGGGTGACAAGGAGAGAAGCGACCTTTCCCTTTCCGACCAAGTCCCGTGAGACCTCTTTGGAATGAATTGTAACACCGCGAACAATAGCCCAAGTGTGTTGCAGCAGATGTCCACGGTACACGAAGCGTGCCTACGCTGATAAGCAGGACCTGAGGGAGACGCCTAAGCGGTTCATCACAGCTGATGAGTTGAAGGGATTACGATAAAGAAACCAAACTGTGTTAAACAAAAGTAGCAAACGGCTAATTGCAGAATGTACAAAGAACTGTTGATGTAAAAGAGGAAAACCAGCAGCAGATGAGCCAGGCATCACGTGGGTGCTCACTCAAGAAACTCGGCGATTACCGATTGTTGAAACTACTATTAACATAAGGCCTTGGGAAAGGTGAGAAGAGGGTCAAAGTGGTCATACGGGGGTCTACTAAAATCCTCTGTACAGTCGAAAATCTTTGACCGCCAGATGATTGTGAATAAGGGAAGTGAATGCCACATCATAAGGAAGTAAAATGAACTGTGAGATTGGCAAGCCTGAACCCCAAGGAGAGATGCCATTGAATAGGACCAACGTATAAAGTCCCAAAGGAACAGTGTGTTGACAAGAGTGAACCCGGCAGAGGGTAGTGCACCTTAAACTGTTTAAAAAAGGCATTAAGTTTCATGAATACCACAGAGGGGTATCCAAGGGTGAAAAAGCATCACCCAATGTGCCAACAGAAAAAAACTTTTGTTGTTATTTTGAATGCATCAGGCCCTTGAAGGCAAGAGACTTTTTATAGAGCACGAAACTTGGCCATCGAAGATTCTGATAGCGGAAAACGGAACTGTCGTCTTGTGCTGGGAAAGCTTGAGCGTGTGCTGTGCTCCAGAGCCCCGCCTTGTCCTGTTCTCAAAACATGGGGAAAGGCTATCTCATGCTGACATATTGTTTGTGAACACTTCTTTATTTCTTACAAGCCCTATAACACACTCTTTTGTATTTAGCGTAAGGATTGGCAATAGGTTTTTCTTAGTATAGGCCTTTTTATTTGACAAGATGCTCATAGGACTGCCTTATTTTGATTTGATGGTTGTAGCTTGCTCCCATCTTAGATTTAGGTTTAGATTAGGCGCTTTTCCAAACTACCTATACAGTTTAATAAACACCCTTGAACTGTGATCACTTGTGTCTATCTATTCTTGATACCATGTCTTCCTTACACTTCCCATATGAACATCACACTCACTTCAGGCATCTTGTTTATGGATATAAAAAACTCTGCTTCCTTCACCAATTTGTCCACGGCTTCGTTATCTTCCAACAGCACATTGTTCATTTTCCAATAGTTTGTCTTGGGTATTGAAAATGACAATGAGATCTTGATAGAAACATGACTCAGCATGAAGGAATTTCTGGGTGCATTGAACAGTTATCAGAAGCATATCTATGCGTGAATAAACATTATGAGTGCAATTTGGCATATTAAAAGCACCAGGGCAAAAATTGCACTAGTGCAAAAAATATGCATTTTCACTACATTTTTGCACGAGGGCAAAGTTTGCCCTAGTGCTAATACGGAATGGTGCTAGCACTAGGGCAAACCTGGCCCTGATGCAAAAATGCATAAAACATGTATCTTTTTAGCAATAGGGCAATTTTAGCCCTGGTGCTTTTAATATGCCAAACTGCACTTTTCGAGGTGCAATGGGTTTTTAATCTGTCCCAGCGTTTTCAAAAACAGGGCAAACTTTGCTCTAGTGCTAATACCGTGCAAACCTTGCACTTGCACCGGTGCAAAGTTTCTGGAACCTGGCCCCAGGTCTCTTCCTCATTATTACACAAATCCAAAAGCCAACACTAGACTGCAATATGCAGCCACAGTCTCAGCCCTCAGCTTCAACCGAGGCATAAATCAACCCTGAAATTGACAAAGAAACCAGCTGTTGACTAAACAGAAAATGAATAGGTACCCTCCTCATGCACCATTAACACAGATTGCCCAATTAGGTTAAGTAAAGGGAAGAAAATAAAGAAACGATCCACAGATAATAAAGGATCTCTCCTACCAAGTGACACTCCGCTAGAATGCTTCTTCCTCAAAAAGGTTCAAGGAAAGAATGGAAAACATCAAGGTGTCAAAAGCCCCGCCACGCAAATGCTGCTATTCGAAGCACTATAAATATATATGCCATCTAAATAACACAACTTCCTGACCCTTGCATACTGTATGAACCAAGCGGAATCTCATATTTGTAGCAGTGATATATAGTCAGACAAAGATTTTTGATTACTTACATGAAAAGGTATTCACGAAGCCTGATGTAAACCAAGCAGCAGAAAATGGAAACGCGCCACTTCATGCCACAGTGACAGTGGAAAATCACACCTCGTATCTGTGCTATTATGTTTTCCTGGGATTAATGTCAATGCCCCGATACATGACTGAGTGTGGCTCCGCACATGCAGGGCTTTACTGTGGCGTGTGCTGCACATGGTCATTCCCTGCCTAAGAACGGCATTCAACGGCATGATTTTATTTTTCCATTAATGGACGCCCTCTTCCTCGGCGCCAGAGTGCCTCAGAGGGTTGCCATGGGGACCATGTAAGCATGGTTCCTATTTGGCCTTTGCTCTCCTTATCCAGCTAATCAGATGCCAGCAAGCAAGAAGCCTTCCCCCAATCCGAGGGCCCACACCTCAAGCCCCTGTCTGCTCCCTGTCTGCTGCCTGACCGGCTGAGGGGGATCTCTTATACCCCACTGGAAAAATGAAGCTAAAGTTATGTCCACTCGCATTCACACTGCTCGCAATGCGGCATCTAACTCTTTCTTTCTCGGCAAGTTAGCGCCCGCTACTACCTACACCATTCCTTCCCATCGAACTGCCAGACTTCTGACCTACCCCCACCTGCAACATTATTTTGAACATTTACAGCTATGCGCTATACCTATCATGACACTCACACCACTGCGCTGTACCTGTAATTTACCTTTCTGCAAATACCTAATGTGACACTCACAGCCTTGCGCTGTACCTGTACTTTACCTACTTGCAAATACCTAATGTGACACTCACAGCCTTGCGCTGTACATGTATTTTTCCTACCTGAAAATACCTAATGTGACACATGCAGCCTTGCGCTGTACCTGTACTTTACCTACTTGCAAATACCTAATGTGACACTCACAGCCTTGCGCTGTACATGTATTTTTCCTACCTGAAAATACCTAATGTGACACATGCAGCCTTGACCTGTACCTGTACTTTACCTTTCTGCAACTACCTAATATGACACACACAGCCATGCGCTGTACCTGTACTTTACCTACCTGCAAATACCTAATGTGACGCTCACAGACTTGCACTGTACTTGGATTTTACCTACCTGCAACTACCTAATGTGACACTCACAGCCTTGTGCTGTACTTGGATTTTACCTGCCTTCAACTACCTAATGTGACACTCACAGCCTTGCACTGTACTTGGATTTTACCTACCTACAACTACCTAATGTGACACTCACAGCCTTGCGCTGTACCTGTACTTTACCTACTTGCAACGATCTAATGTGACACAGGCAGCCATGCGCCAAACCTGCATTTTTCATATCACCTGTAACTAACTAATGATAAGGTTGTAATTTACAATCTGCTACCTATCTGTACCATCTTATGTGTATCTATAAGTACCTACTGTAACCAAATTCCTAAGCAACAAGCACCTAGATGCCTTTGGGTTATGTGCGCTATACAAATAACAAAATAAATAAATAAAATAAATACATGAGTGTGGAGGAGCCACTGCATTGCATTTTGCAGTTACATACGGACATATGGAGATTTGAATCCATTTGCCTTCTAGATGATGCAGACTACAACTTCCATGAGCCCCAGCCAGTAAAGTATATGGCAAGGAGACATGGGAGTCACAGTCCAAAACATGTTGCAATGTCCAAAACAACCCGCGGCCCACAGGAGCACACCTGCCTTTGTCACCGAAACATATGTTGTAGTGCAGTGTTAACCCATATGGTGCATTCCAAACAAACATACATACGATCACCAAACTTCATGTCAAAAAGAGTTAAAAGAAGTAAAGAGGTTGAGAAGTAAATCCTTCCCCCAGATAGTCTTAATCAATACTGTGAAGAGGAGTAGACTCTCTCTCCCTCTGGTGACAGATAGGTGAATATGGCATTTAGGTCCCATGCCCCGCCCTCCTGTCTAAACTTCGTATAAGTTAGACATATCGTCCATTGGGGCAGCTATGCTGCCCTTATCCCAAACAGGTAGATTAGGAAGCAGGTACAAAGTAAATTGAAGTTGGCAGAGAATAGGTGACATATACTCATTTATTTAAGAGATATGGAAAATATTACATGGCACACATTCATTGAAGAAAACACAGAATATAGCTTCCTGACATAAGAAATATTACGCACACTCAATTGAAATTAGAAAAACATATCAGAATACGGCCCATAACAATAGCAAAGGGATTTCAAAATGAACACCACAGCATATATTTCAAATGTCTACAGGCCTTAACTCTTAGAGAAATGTAAAGGTACTAAAAACACAGAAAAAATAGGGCTGAGTGGAATCTCAGAGTAGCTAGCAGCTCAAGCCAAGATTACAGGCTGGAGTCTGGGCAAGCCAGGTGCACGACTTAGTAGAATCAAATAGTAGAATATATTATTTTCAACAGTGCTGCTCACAAATGAAACTGGCATAAAGTCAGAAAAGTAGCCAATAAGAAACCAGATAGCTAATCTATGTCCTTTCCGGGCTGTCTGGAGCGTGCGTCATCCCATAACTCCCTTTTCCTAGTTGTAAAGTTGCGAAATATGTCTTGTGTTCACTGAAATAAGAAATAACCATGTGTTTCAGAAAACGTTTATGTCCAATGAGAAAAAGTTATGTTGTTTGATCATAAGAAACCTGACCTATTATATTGTAAGGTTTATATTAGAACAGAAAGAACCACTGTGCAATACTTGGCTTTCTATATAAAATGTGTTCAAGATGGATAAACTCTGAGTCTTTCCATGTTACTTATTCATATGTGGCATGAAGAATTTTCCCAGCCAGCTGAAAAAAATAATTAGCTTTTGTTTTATGCACAATTACATCTCTGAATGGCTTTCATTAAGTTATGACTGGCAAAAGACCTCTTCAACATATGCTGACCATGCAGCAACGCTTTAAACATTTTTACAAGATTAAAGCAACCAGAGCCCAGGGTTTTCACTGATGTGGTGCTGCAGGGCACTGAGATCTTTTGCAGAACCGAGATGAGAGGCAAGAGAGGAGGCTGGTGATGCCCTCTCCCATTCCCTCCCCCATGCGTGGCAGTGCAGCACAGCGGATTTTGGGTAAAGTATGAAATTGTGCAGACAACAAAACCTAAAGGTGAAGATTGCATTATATATAATATATAAGTAGGGGCAACAGGATGTGGGTTAAGAGAAAGAAAAATACCTCAGTTTCAGGTTTCAAAGGAACCAAAGAAAATGCATTAAACTCTAAGAACAGTATTATGATAGGGATTCCTGAGGCAAAGTGCCAATTAAGACGAATGCACGTCACACTCCAAAATAGAGTCAAGTTTGAGATGAGATACGTCTATCAGGGGGATAAGACAAGACAGTCATAGAATTATTATGCAAATTTTTATTTTGGGGTTTATTTGTGCCAATTTGAAACATGTAAATGTTTCTTAAGTGTTTGTTATGTGTCAGCGAACGGCTTGCTTATTTTGTGTGTTTTGTGATGTGTCATTTTTGGCGAGCTCAAAGGTAGGGGTTTCATTTTTATTTTTTGAAGTTTGTTTGTGGATGTGTGCTGAGCTTGCAGAGATAACAGCCACATTCTTTTGGTTAGTGAATGCAGCTTCTGAAAACAAGCAGTATTATTATGGCTTGACGTGATTGGAAGGGAAAGCAGAGCCCTTTTTGTTTTGTAGCTCTGAGATAAAAAAAAAAAGTGAATTTTTATTTAGGCCTAAGCATGTGCACATCATATAATGTGTTATTTTAAGCAATAAACGAAATACTTTAGAAAATGCACATACAGTGCCCTATTCATAGAATTAAATAGCGCTGAAAAACGAGCGCAAGCGTGCAAAAATGGGCGCAAGCGCCCGTTTGTTGATTCATGGAACACAGCGCGTGGCTTTTACTTGAGACTTGAGCTGAATCCACGCAAGTCCAACATGTCACTGCGACACCACGAACGCCTTGCGCGAGACGCCCAGCAAAGGCACATACCGTCTAGCACAGACACCTAAAAAGGGTGCGGAACGTGTGGAATGGGGAACAACAAGCGTAAATCTGGCCGTTACATGGGAAGATCCACAGTAAAATACTTGCAAAGCCCACACACGCGCTAACAACACGTATTCATGGAATTGAACAGGGCTATCCTGCGCGTGGGAAAAGATGTGCTAATCCGGAAAAACGTCCGCCAAGCGAAAGCAGGCGTAAGCGTCACTGCGTATTAAAAATAAAATGCATAAAAAGACAGCACGAACACAAACGCGTGTATACAGCTACGATGAATGGCCCATTTTTCGCAGCTGTGATCGCGGGACACCACAGGAGGAGGAGGATAGCCAAGGCACGCATATTTCTACCCAGGACCAGTCTTTTTGGGATGCCTGATGACCAGGTCTATGGCAGGTATAGGTTCCCCCCCCATATCATATTAGACCTGGTCACGCAGTGGGAAGATGACCTCACATCACCCACCCTGTGCTCCCAAGCACTGAGCCCCTTGGAAAAGGTGTTCAATGTACTGCATTTTTTGGCTAATGGGTCATTTCAGTGGATAACTGCCATTGTTGGGGGCATTTCACAGGCCACGCAGTCACGCTGCCTACACCAGGTGTTGGCAATCATGACTGCACACCCCTCAGTCCGCAGGCACATAAACATGCCGCAGAAAAGCAGGCTGTGGTCCAGGACTTTTACGGCGTAGCGTACTTCCCGAAAGTGCTTGGTGCCATCGATTGCACCCATGTGGCCCTACGTCCAGCTAGGGCCACACAGCACATCTATCGCAATCGCAAGCACTGGCATTCCATCAACGTGCAGGTTGTATTTGATGCCAAGGGAATCATCACCTCTGTATATGCCAACAATCCGGGGTGCACCCATGATAGTTTCATATTCAGAATGTCACCCCTACAGAGGGCCCAGGAAGCTGGGAGGCATGGCAACACATGGCTCATTGGTGAGTACAAATGACCCTGCAAATGCATCTATGTCTCACACAGACAAGTTCACACCACTACTGACAACCCATCTCACCTCTACATGGGACAGTGCCTACCCTCTGAGCACCTACATGATGACGCCAATACGGAACCCCAGAACACCACCCCAGGTAAGATACAATGCGCCCATATTGCAACTAGGAGCATAGTGGAGAGCACATTCGGAGTGCTAAAGTCACGCTTCCGCTCCCTTGACCACTCAGGTGGTGAGCTACTATATGTACCACCAGTAGGGTGCAGGATCATTGTGGCAGCATGTGTCCTACACAATGTTGCAACACAGCGTGGCGTACCGGTGGACATGGTGGTGCCCCCACATCCCCAACCACATGCACAGCAGCTGCGCATGGGAGGGGAAAGTGCACGTGGCGAGGCTGCCCGTACCCAGCTTGTGGCACAATTTTTCACCTAAAATCCAACCCCTGCAGAGTGCACACAGGCCTGGCACATTCCAGGTGACAATCGATGATGACAAAGGGACAGTCAACTCTCCCAACCTTAACACCCTGAGAATGTGTCCTCGGAAGTGCTACATTGTGTGCATCCATTAGTACTAAAAGTATATCAATCTAGTGTGCACAAAAGGAACACATGGAAGATGCAGTATGCCAGAAACGGCATGACAAAGTACACATCTAAATGCCGGTATGTCACCTTAACCCTCCCACACTACATGTCACCTGCTTGACACAACATGCCATGGCACCCAATGTTTAAACAGAGAAACAAATGGCCAACACACAACACTACTGTCACAAAGCGTGCAACAATCAACCTTAAAACTCGACAAATAACTCACACATCAATATAATCATGTACACATGAACATCAATTGGCCAGTACAACAAACCAGAAACACAGGACCCAAGAGTTAACCTGTCTGACCGTGACCATACCCAAATGCATATGTGCCCCAATGTATCGTGACTTGCACATGCTACCCTTCTAAATCCCACCCTACTAAATCTGTGTGGCACCGCTAACTAAAGGAGGCCAGGGATGGGCATACAGCATGAAGGCTAACAACAATGGAGACAGCAAAGGCAATACATGAAGATGGAACATGAACAAAGTATGCATCTCAATGTACAAACACAAAATGATGGCAACCATGCACTGGACAAACAATAATGAATCCCACTAGGGGTGTATACACAGGTCGGACTTGAAATTGCCCACAGATAGAATGGAAGCCCAATGCCACTGTGTAAGTTACTTTTACACGCTGCACTCCTAGCAAGCCTACGGAAAGGGGAAGCAGGAGTGGCATATGTGTCTGGACCCAAGGCACAAACACCAATACGAGACAAGCCTCTACGGGACGCGCTGCAACCTACTGTGGATGCCCACGGCTGCCAAACAAAGCAACACACTGTCACATAAATTCACAATAGACAAAAAAACGAATAAAAAAATACAAAAATGCCCATAGATGTCCGGGGGTTGGGTGGGACACTCAGGAGGGAGGATGTGCAGGGTGCACGTCAACAACCACATGTGTGGATGTCAAAAAAGAACCCTCCATGGGTTAATGGGCCTCACGGCTATGTTGGAGTGGAAGACCCGTTGCTGCTGTTGCCACCCACTAGTGCTGCATCAGAATGTGGTAGTGGAAAGGGAGGATAACCACGCATAGTCCTGGTCTGGTCCTCGATGGCAGTGGCCATGCGGAAATGAGATGCTTGCATCTGCAACATGATGGCCCGGAGGTCTCCATGCAACACCTCATGGGATGCACGCAGTTCCTCCGTGATGGCACGAGTCATCCATTGCATCTGCTGTTCAGACCATCTACTGCTGGATGCCTCGAGGGCAGCCAGTGTAGTCCTGAGGGACCTATTCTCTGACCTCAGTGCTTCCCTGTTGGGCTGACCCTCTGCAGCCAAGGATGCACACAGAGCCCTCAGATTCTCTCATTGGCTCCTGTTGCTGGCCACCATGTCCAGCCTGTGTGAGTGGCATGTGGACCGCAATGCATGTTGCTGGTGCTCCACCTGTCTTGCTGGGGGTATCATGGAATTGGCCAACCTATCCATGCCCTGAGCCAACATCTCATGTAAAACAGCCTGTTGTTTTGCAACAGCATACATGGACTGACTGCTGCCACACAGTATCACCAGCTAACACACAGCCACCGCGTTGGTGAACGCCATGCCTGCCTAGGCCAAGGGTACCTGGCCCCTGATGTGATGACGCCGTATGTGGCTGCAGGACTGCATCCCTCCCTTTATCTGCTGCCCCAGGACCAGAAGTCAATACTGTGGAGCGTGACCTTGCAACCGTAACCACCACAGACGGATGTACCGACACTGAATGGCCCTGTGAGGGGTCTTCCCCCCCCTCTAGAAGTTTGGGATGCAACAGCACCCACAGTCGATGCACTCACCTGCGACACCATAGAGGTACCCATATCTGATTCACCACCAGTGCCTAAGGCATCCTCGGAGGTGGACTCATACTGAGTCTGGGCCAGGATGACCTGTAGCACAAGTGGAACTTCATTGGCTACCGCACCACGTCCTCCACTGGTGGTTGGTTGTGACACACTATCCTGTTCCTCCTCCACCTCGTCCTCTGCATCCAGTGTCTCATCACCTGCACATGGACAGTAAGAAAATGAAGAGCCATGTAAATACCGTAGACCACACACATAGGCATCACAATGTCGTCATGTAACACATCAACCTGCCATGTCACAAACTCCTGCACCTACGCAGTGTCAATGCAAGTGAAAGCTAGCATGAAAGCAGCCATGGACCTGTGTGGAAGGGCTAAATACAGTGGTAGTGCATTGTGCAAAGCACCTGCAACACACATGAGCACCTGAGTGGCATAGTTCATCCACCAACATCACAGATGCGAAAATACATATGCCACGTACCATACCCATGCCTGATCTGTAATACTGCATCAGTTGTGACTTGCTGACCAGTGTCCCAGAGCCATGTACAATGGATGTGACATGACATGACATGTAAATCACAAACTCAATACACACAGGTGATACACGGTGCAACAATGCAAATGTGGTGGAATGGAGTTAAGCCAGACACCCCCCCATCCCATGAGGCCAGCTCACATTGACATCACACAAGTAAATAGGCATGGTGAAGGTGAAATCTGGGGTTGGAAGTGGGAGTGGGCAGTGCAGTACATTGGAATGGCATAAAAAATAATTACAACTACATTACCATCAATGAAAAAAGTGGTGTGCTGGTGGAAGATTATGTGCAGACATCAGCTGTCAATAGCTGCTAGAGGGAGGGATACAGTTAACAAATATACAAAAAAGGGCTTACCTGTTCTACACACCCTGGTCCTTAAGGTAAGATCAACAAGAGAAAAATATAAATTGGACCAGTGGTGATGGGATGACACAAGCTACTTCTGTACTTCAATACATATTAAAAAATGTATAAAATGATACAAATACACACATCTGTATGTCACACTAAAAAACATTAATGCTTATTCAAAACACCATAATTCACAAAGTTTCATACTTCTTCTCCAAATACTCTCCATCCATCATTTATACATACATACATACATAAAAACCATTACGGCTTCCTATTTCCTAGTGCAGCTATTACTAGATGTTACACTTTATATTGCGTTAGAAATTTATTCACATATATCTCTGACCCTGTCTATAATCGTAGTGTCATATTCAGTTGATTCAAATTTCTCAACAGTTCTTAAAGTCGACACGTGTTTCGGTCAAATGGACATTAATACTGTCCTTTTCTTCGCAAGAGCTTCTTCAGGACGTGGGCAAAATATAGATGTCTTGTCCTTCAATGACTGGAGTAAGCCAATTCACATCCCCGTATATCAACTTCGGAGGTGCAGCAAAAAGATGATGGACTGAATCCCTCACGGATACCTAACAGCCTATTTAGGCAGGTCACTTCCACATTCCTTGTACAGCTATGTTCTACACAATCCCGTATTCTTACAATGGTGGTGATCATAAACCTCCTTTCTTTCCTTATTTTCCTCTGTGTCCGCCCTTCCAATTCCAAAATGAATGGATAGTTCTTATGTCGGATAGTATAGTTCATCCACTATATCATGCTCGTGGAGACAGTAATATTGTAGTGTTCTTCTACAGGTTCGAAATCATGAGACCTGCACAAATGATTCTCTTCGTTTATAACCCGTACGCAAGCGTTGTACTTTAGGTATTAAATCCAGAGCAGTGCCATGGAAAAAGGACTTGAATATATGCCCATAGTCTAGGCAACAGTGGAAACTGTTACGCTCACCTGATATCCACGGGGACGCAACCCAGCCAGTTGGTCGCTGGTGCCCTTCTCAATGATTCCCTGGTGTGGTTCTCGGTGGAATTCCGCCTTGTTATCGAAGTTGGTGGGCTCTCCGTCCTGCTTTCTGGGCAGGGGCGCGTTGTCTTTCGTGGGCGCGTATGGTCCAGTTACTTCACTGACAGCGGCCCAAGTAATGTCTATCAGGGAGGTCTTATTGCGGTTTATGGTGTTGTTATTCTTGCATGCCTTTTCTCTATTGGATAATGTCTCTTTTTATCTCTTTTAGGTGCGCGGAGCGTCCGTTTGGCAAACTGGGTAGGCTGGTTCTCGCCGGTAAATGATGGCGCACAATAGCGCTATGATGCGGTAAGTAGGCGCTTTGCACAGCGCGGCGATGTCTTGCCATCACTGACCTGTGTTTTCTCTTTTTCGTAGGCTGCGGTGTGTTCCGAGTGCGGGAGGAGTTCCGGAGCTATGCCGGTCGAAAGCAGCCAGCCAGGTAAGTCTCTAAGCAATTCGTGGTTGTAATGTCTCTACTACCTCCATTAATGATGTCTTTATTCCTTTCTCAGGTCCTTCGATCCGGGCGGCGAACCCTTCCAAGGGAGCTGCCCAGGAGCTGCGAGCAGTGAAGGATGGAGATTGCAGGAAAGATTCTGCTGCTAACGATGTTCTTGTTTTTCTGCAGGTTCGGATTTTGCCAGGCTCGTCAGAAAGCTGGATACGGTGAGCGTCACGTTGCTAGTAGCAAAGTAACGCGAAGCGTGTTGCCTTGTTCGGGGGTGGTTTAAATAGCCTCTGCAAAGTAGTCCAGGTAAAGTAGTCCCTAGGCCACCACACCCAAAACACTATACCGCATAGCTTGGTTCTAGGAATCAAGCTATGTGGATGCCTCCATGTTGGCTGAAAGCTTAAATAAAGTAGTTCCTAAAACAGATGTCTTTCCCTGTTTATGAGCCTGGCGCCAAAGGCGCCAGCACTGGCCCCAAGAGGGCCTGAGAAACGGATGCCAGGCCTTATTTGCGATCCGAGTTCTGATTCCACCTGGCCAATGGGCTTGCCAGTGAGGATCAGGGCTGAGGGTCGTGACAGCACTCCCCCCCAAGGCCCCTCCCATGATGTGTCTCCTGTCTGGTCCAGGTTTAGTTGGGAAGTTCTGATGAAACTTCCTAATCAGATGTGGTGCATGGATGTTCTTACTGGGCTCCCAGGATCTTGGGGCCCAAATCCCTTCCAGTCGACGAGATACTATAACTTGGCTCTAGAGTATTTAGAGTCCAGGATGCCTTTGACTTCGAATTCTGGTTCTCCATCAATAAGTTTACTGGGTTGCATTGGTTTTAAGAGGGACACATGGAATACCGGATGGATTTGTAGATTAGGTGGTAAATCCAATTTGACGGCTGCCGGGTTGATAATTGCCTTTATGGTATAGGGTCCTAAGTATCGAGGATGGAAGGTCCGGGTCCCTTTGATGGGTACAAATTTGGCAGCTAACCAAACCTTGTCTCCCACTTGATAGTCTGGGGCCTTTTTCCGATGTTGGTCGGCTGAGTGCTTTTGTTTTTTCCTTAGCGTGAATAAGATGTTCTTTCGCTTTTCTGAAAGCCTGAGTGATGGTTGTGGGAAGAGTCTTTACTGCAGGCATTTCCAAGCTGGCAGGAAGGTCGAGTTCTGAGTTACGTGGATGTCTGCCATACAGGGTGTAAAAAGGTGTTTGTCCCGTGCTAGAATGTACGGAATTGTTGTATGCATACTCGGCTATCCAAAGTAAGTCCTTCCAATCTCTTAATTCATGGTGCAGCATGAACCGCAAATACTGCTCGAGGGTCTGGTTGGTCCTCTCGGTTGGCCGTCTGTTTGGGGGTGGTGACTGGTAGATAGCCGGACGTCAATCTGCGCCATTGCGCAACATTTTCTCCAAACATTGGATAGAAACTGGCTGCCTCGATCAGAGGAAGGAACATATAACAAACTACATCAAACAGTATATACCCTCAGACAGCAATTTCTTGTAGCAACCACTTAATAAATATGGGCTGCATTCTGTGTTCTAAATGATCATCAAAGGCAGTGTTACCAAAAAAATATAATTTTTAATATATTAATCTCTTTTCAGCACAAGTAATACACTAATTTGTTTAAAAAACATATACACATCACATAGTCATATACATCCTAAAATCATGCCACCTCACAGTGTCAAAAATTATATGCCAAAAATTTCATTAGCACAACACAACAATGGCAACTCAATTCTTCTCATTTCCCATTGTGTGAACCAGCCCAACATATATAAGTTTCTGTCCTTTGTGTTTCAAATAACCGGACATTCATCAGGGGCAGAAGTAAAAAAAATGGGGTAAAGCAAAGACATGGGCCCTCTCCACCAGTATTAACAATTGATCGGAAGACTGGCTGGTTGATTTTGAAAGAATTCTCTAAGATATACCTTGCGCATCAATGCACTGAATTCTAACCTGAATTCGAAAGGATTGTGATATTTCGATGTCACAAAATTCAGGCCTTTGTTCAGACACCATTCTTCATCCTTGGTTAGGGTTTCACTAGACAAATTCACTACCAGCCCCGGTAGCTGCGTGTCTGCATGCAGTCTGTTTGCCACTCCTACCGGCTGTTCCCTCTGCCTAAAAAAGGTGGGCGTCTCGACCCATTCCTTGCTCCTGTATTGCGGCCCCTTTGCATGGCGGTATTCTTCTTTCTTCCTCTCTGTCCTACTCCATCAGTTTCTTCGTTCTCGCCCGGTGTACCTCCTTCATCACTGGAACTATACGATGTATTTCTGAATCTCACCCTACGGTTCGGTCTCTGACCTCCTGTCGGTGCTCCAAAGTTGTAATCTTTGTTGACATATTGAAAAGCTTTCTCATGTGCAAAGTTAATTAGATCTTTCTTCAGTCTCTTAATTCTCTCTGAGCTAGATTCAGCTTTGAATGTTTGCATCTCTTTAAAGTGGGCTTCTAACTTCGTTTTAAATACTTCAATGTCAAAGTTCTTTTTCATTTCTTCTTCCAAACCTTTTAGGTCCACTAAGATCTTCTTGGTGGTTTCCTGGGCCGTCTCATTAATTAGAACCAGCCAATCCCGCCCACATCTATTAGCTATATAGCTCCATTTCAGTTTGAATTCTGCATTATCTAAGAAAAGCCTCGGCTCATTACGTACTATAGGGCCCTGGGGTAAAGCCTGATTTTTCAAATACTCCAGCATGATTATGGCGTGTAGTTCTGTTCGTACCAATCTTTTGCGAGTTTGGATGAGTTCATCCCATTTGTCATCTTTACCAATATCTCCCAATTCATTGTCTAACCCCAGCTCCGGTTTGGAATTCAGGAGTTGGAGAATATAGTCTTCGGTATAAGCCAGACTTTTGTCAGATGTTGTCGTCATGATGCTAACTATAGCTTCAAAAAACCTTGTTCAGTACTCAAAAATGTTTTCCACCTAACCTGCTAATGTAGTGGAACCCTGCGAGACAAACGTTGCCTCACAGACAGATAATATTCTACAGGGATAACCCCACACTCTGGTGATATTCCCTCCTACTAAGTGACGATAAGTCATATGTATTTTAACAAAAGGAAGGGACATATAACAAACTACATCAAACAGTATATACCCTCAGACAGCAATTTCTTGTAGCAACCACTTAACAAATATGGGCTGCATTCTGTGTTCTAAATGATCATCAAAGGCAGTGTTACCAAAAAAATATCATTTTTAATATATTAATCTCTTTTCAGCACAAGTAATACACTAATTTGTTTAAAAAACATATACACATCACATAATCATATACATCTTAAAATCATGCCACCTCACAGTGTCAAAAATGATATGCCAAAAATTTCATTAGCACAACACAACAATGGCAACTCAATTCTTCTCATTTCCCATTGTGTGAACCAGCCCAACTTATATAAGTTTCTGTCCTTTGTGTTTCAAATAACCGGACATTCATCAGGGGCAGAAGTAATCCTGTGCTCCAGGTAGATTCTTCCTATATATATACACCAGGTTGCTATCTCTACGGGTAAAAAAAGACAAACACGTATCACTAATACGGGCATAATCAGTGTAATCAATCACCATAGCCAAACCCTAATCACCAATAGGGTATCAAGTATACACTACATCATATACTAGATCCAGGGTCAGAAGAAATATATGTCTTCGACCATACAGGCCAAGCCAATACTGGCTCTTCACTATTGCAGCAGCATGTGGAATTCGAAAATGAGTACCTAGAGTAATCTACCAGTGGTAGTAATCTTATTAACGTCCTTTCCCAGAACACATGGAGTTTCTAAGAAAAAATCTAAGAAAAGCCTCGGCTCATTACGCACTATAAGGCCCTGGGGTAAAGCCTGATTTTTCAAATACTTCAGCATGATTATGGCGTGTAGTTCTGTTCGTACCAATCTTTTGCGAGTTTGGATGAGTTCATCCCATTTGTCATCTTTACCAATATCTCCCAATTCATTGTCTAACCCCAGCTCCGGAATGGAATTCAGGAGTTGGAGAATATAGTCTTCGGTATAAGCCAGACTTTTGTCAGATGTTGTCGTCATGATGCTAACCATAGCTTCAAAAAACCTTGTTCAGTACTCAAAAACCTAACCTGCTAATGTAGTGGAACCCTACGAGACAAACGTTGCCTCACAGACAGATAATATTCTACAGGGGTATCTTTTTTAAGATACACCATTCAAAGTCAGAGAAAGTATGTCCTTTATCTTCGAAGTGTTTTACTAAAGGAGCTTTATCAATATGATTTTTTAAGGGATGCAAGGGTCATCATCCATGTGGAGAATATGTCATGTGTCCATTTACCAAGAAAATGACCACTGTCAATCTGGGTCTTACTTCTGAATGGGTATTGAATGAACACACAAATTGCAAACAGAAAATGTAATTTATATGATTAAATGTCCGTGTGACCTAATTTATATAGGCAAAACCAACAGAAAGTGCAAGACTCGTATGATCGAGCACAGGAGCTGTTTAAAAAATCATATTGATAAAGCTCCTTTAGTAAAACATTTCGAAGATAAAGGACAGACTTTCTCTGACTTTGAATGGTGTATCTTAAAAAAGATCAAGGGCAGATCCCAAGACGAAATTAATAGGAAACTGATTAATCTGGAACAAAAGCTTATCTTTCTTACCAACAGTCATGTCACAGGATTGAATGAGAATATTGAGTGGCATAACATTAGATAAGCAAGCTATTTGTTTTCTTCATGGGGCTCTATAGGTTATTGGAGTGTTGCACTTATTGTTGGTACCCTTTGAGGGATAATATCTATTTCTATGTTAGGAAATGGATAGCTATGCAATTCGTTGCAATACAGGTGATAAACAATTTGTCTCAGGGGGATGTCGCCTCTGTGCTTGCTTCTGTAATTTGGGATCATTTTCACCGTGAGGGATGTCCTGCTGTGCTTCCTTTGACCTTGGACATGATCAGGGCTAGGGGGTTTCTCTACGCTCCATGGTCAGTTAATGCCTTTGTTAATACTGGTGGAGAGGGCCCATGTCTTTGCTTTACCCCATTTTTTTTTCCCTAATTCAATCTATGTAATTTTCGAGCATTTAGGGGCATTTAGGGGTTGTCAGGAGGTTTCTCTGTTGGCTTGATGCATTTGGGGGTTACTACCTTTTTTTGTTCCCCGGTGGTCCAGTGGCTATTGTTGCTTGGCAACCCGGGCATTGTTGCCTGTCCTGAGTGGGCGTGCTGACGTATGACGTCAGCACATGACGCTGAGTGTGATGACGTCATCACGTCACCGCGCGACGCTGAGCGTGATGACGTCACCGCGTCACGCCAGTTACGCGTAACAAGGATTTCAGTAGGCTGTTGGCCGTGAGTTTAGTGTGTTGGGTCTGCCGTTTTCCCAGGCTTGAGACAGTACTCTGCCCCGTTGCAGGATAATAGCTGGCTTAGATAAGGTAAGAACTGGGTGTATGTTTTTTGAAGTTACTTGAGTTTTATAACTCTGTGGAATACACCCCTACTCCCCGCTTTGTATTCATCTAGTGATTTACTCTTTCATAGCAAGAGGAGCAGACCCTTTAGAAGGAAGAGGCTCTATCCTTACAGGTATCTACCGTAGCGCACATTTGAGTACTTAGAACCGCCTACGATAGGTTAGACACCTTTGGTTCATTCTAACTAGAGGAGCATGTGCTTACATTGCGTTGGGGCTAGGCATCTTATCCTTAACTATTTGTATTTTAGACACTAGAAGGCCGGTAGGAAGTCGGAAAGGGAGACAGTGGTTGGCAATGCAATTGAGATCGGACTGTATCCAGTAAAAGAACAGCCTGGACACCCGAGGGTGAGCTGGATTTTGTTGGTGTGTAAGGCTCTAATGTGGGTGGACATTCCCAAACTCCATGTGTTCTGGGAAAGGACGTAAATAAGATTACTACCACTGGTAGATTACTCTAGGTACTCATTTTCGAATTCCACATGCTGCTGCAATAGTGAAGAGCCAGTATTGGCTTGGCTTGTATGGTCGAATACATATATTTCTTCTGACCCTGGATCTAGTATATGATGTAGTGTATACTTGATACCCTATTGGTGATTAGGGTTTGGCTGTGGTGATTGATTACACTGATTATGCCCGTATTAGTGATACGTGTTTGTCTTTTTTTACCCATAGAGATAGCAACCTGGTGTATATATAGGAAGAATCTATCTAGAGCACAGGATTACTTCTGCCCCTGATGAATGTCCGGTTATTTGAAACACAAAGGACAGAAACTTATATAAGTTGGGCTGGTTCACACAATGGGAAATGAGAAGAATTGAGTTGCCATTGTTGTGTTGTGCTAATGAAATTTTTGGCATATAATTTTTGACACTGTGAGGTGGCATGATTTTAAGATGTATATGACTATGTGATGTGTATATGATTTTTAAACAAATTAGTGTATTACTTGTGCTGAAAAGAGATTAATATATTAAAAATGATATTTTTTTGGTAACACTGCCTTTGATGATCATTTAGAACACAGAATGCAGCCCATATTTGTTAAGCGGTTGCTACAAGAAATTGCTGTCTGAGGGTATATACTCTTTGATGTAGTTTGTTATATGTTCCTTCCTTTTGTTAAAATCCATATGACTTATCCTCACTTAGTAGGAGGGAATATCACCAGAGTGTGGGGTTACCCCTGTAGAATATTATCTGCCTCGATCAGAGACCAGAACTGATGGGAAACCATGTAGCTTAACAATGTTTTCCAGAAATACTTTTGCTAAGGTGGATGCGTCCGGGAGGCCCTTGAGAGGAATAAAATGTGCCATCTTAGAGAATCCACGACTACAAGAATGGTGTTAAAGCCTTGGCTGGGGGGCAAATCAGTGATGAAGTCAAGGGAGAGAGTGTGCCATGGAGTGGGAGGGATGTCCAATGGTTGTAGGAGACTCAATGGTTTTTGTTTCGGTGATTTATTTTGTGCGCAGACACCACAGGACTGAACATACTGGACAATGTCCTTATGCCAGGTAGGCCACCAAAAGTTCTTTTTCACCTTAGCTAAGGTTTTGGCGATCCCAGGGTGTCCTTCGATCAGAGAGTCATGATAATCTGAAATTATATGCTGTTGTCACTCCTTCTTGGGTACATATAGCTGGTCTCTAAAAAAAAGGTAACTGATCCTTGATGCAATATTGTTCTCCTTGAGTTTGTCATGCGAGGAAAGTATCTGGGTTCATTGCCTGTTGAATTTCATTTCATAATTCAGCTTGTGTTAAGGTTGTCGTGATACCCAAGAGTTTGTCTTCTGGTATGATGGGTACCGGGTCTGGGGTTGTATACACCGTTTCATTGATGCCCATTCGAGATAAGGCATCAGCTTTTCCATTCATGACCCCTGGTCGAAATGTGATCACATAGTCATATTCGGCAAAGAAAAGGGCCCACCGTAAATGGCGTGAGGACTGGGCTTTGGCTGTCTTGAGATATTGCAGGTTCCGGTGGTCTGTGATGACTCTAATGGTGTGTCCAGCTCCCAGAAGATAGTGTCACCACGCCTTGAAAGCAGACTTGATGGCCAGGAGTTCTTTGTCCGTGATGGCATAATTAATTTCTGGGGGTGAGAACTTTTTTGACCAGAAGCCCACAGGATGCAGCTGGCCAGTTTCTGGGTCCCTCTGTGAAAGGACCGCTCCCATTGCCATACTGGAAGCATCAGTTTCTACGACATAAGGGAGGTCTGGACAAGGATGCCGCAGGATTGGAGCAGAGGTGAATCTTCGTTTCAGTTCCCGAAAGACTCTTTCTGCCTCCTCGTCCAAGCAAAATTTTTGTTGCTTTTTCGTAGCAGTACTGTGATCGGGTGCACAACCTGAGAGAAGTCTGGGATAAATCGGTGGTAAAAGTTTGCAAAGCCCAGCATGCTCTGTATCCCTTTCAGAGATGTTGCTGATGGCCATTTTAGAATGACGTCTACCTTATGTTCGTCCATTCTGATGCCTTTTGGCGAAAGGATGAAACCAAGAAATTCTACTTCGGTGACGTTAAAAAACCATTTCTCAAGCTTTGCATATAAACAATGTTGGCGGAGCTTGGTGAGGACTGAACAAATGTGCCTTATATGATCTTGTTTCGAGGCTGAATACACCAAGATGTCGTCTATGTACACTAAGGCGCAAACGTCAATCAGTTCTCTCAAGACGTCATTCATGAAATATTGAAACGCTGCAGGAGCGTTTCACAAGCCGAAAGGCATGACTTGATATTCAAACAAGCCATATTTGGTACGGAAAGCGGTTTTCCACTCATCTTCCCTTCTGACCCGGACCAGGTGGTACGCTCCTCGAAGGTCCAATTTGGTATAAATCTGGGCATCTTTGACTTGGTCTAGCATTTCCAGGATAAGGGGGAAGGGGTAGCGGTTCTTCACGGTGATCTGGTTTATTGTACGGTAATCAATACAGGTCCTCAAGTCCCCTTCTTTCTTCAGTACGAAGAACAAAGGACTGGCTGCCGGGACTTAGATGGGTGGATAAATCCGTTTGCAAGGTACTGGTCCAAATAGGATTTCAAATGAAGGTTTTATGGTTCGGTGAGAGCGTAGATCCTGCCGCAAGGGATTTGTGCACCACGAACAAGGTCAATTTGACAATCATAAGGCCTGTGCGGCGGCAATGTGTCAGCCTGGTCCTTTTGGAATAAGTCCTGAAAATCATGATATTCATCTGGCAAGGTATTAGTTACTACTAGGGTAGATACTACTGTTTTGGGAGTCTTGGAGATACAGGAGTCGGGTTCCGGCTCTGGAGAGTAGCAGGCCGGGGAGCAGTTGCCGGAGAAGGTTCATTTCCATGCCCGCCAGTCTATCAAAGGGTTATGAGCAACTAACCATAGCATCCCTAGTATTAACCGGAACTGAGGTGCCTTAATGAGATCGAGCGAAATACACACCCGATGTCCATCCTGGCACAGCAAGGTTACTGCAGCTGTGCACTGTGTTACTGGTCCGGAGGCAATTTCTGTCCCATCCACGGTAGTTACCTTGTCCCTGGTAGACTTAGAACACAAAGGAAGCCCCATCTCTACTGCCAACTCTAGATCTATATAATTCCCAACTTCTCCGCTGTCGATGTACGCTTCTACAGCATGCATCTTTGACGACTGTTGGTGGTTTATTAAGATCACGGGTATTGCAAAGTGCGAGGTCAGTGGCTCTTTCTTATCACTCAATAAACTGACCTCTACGGTTGCTGAGCTTGGTAATTTTCCGATTCCTTAACTTCATCTTTTTCTGTGGCCCCGACTGTCCTCCTTGGGAGCTTTACTGGGCAGTCCTTCAGGAAATGTCCTGGTTTTCCACAATACAAACAAATTTGCTGTTGTCTTCTTTTATCCCGCTCTTGTTTTGTTAATGGAGGTTGTATCCCTCCGATCTGCATGGGTTCCAAGGCATTGTCTGGCACCCGTGGCGCGTTGTCTCTAGACCGAACATAAACTACTCGAGAGTCTGCTTTGGACCGGTCTGCTTTTCGGTCCTGCAGCCGATGATCTAGCTGCACGACCAAATTTATGAATTCGGTACATTCTCTGGGAGTATCAACTACCTGGGGCAAGACGTCCTTTAATTCGCCTCGCAAGCCTCAATGGAATAACGTGGTTCTTTTGTTTTCTGGCCACCTGGCTTCAGCAACCAGTCTATTGAAGGTAGCAATGTACGTTAATAAGTCCTGATTCCCCTACCGGAGGGCTAAGAGTTTGTTATCATCTGCTTGTTCCTGGGTATGGCGAGCAAAAAGGTTTTCCATTTCTCTCTGGAACCCCCCATAGTCCTTTAACAATGGATCATTATGGGTCACCAATGGCACCGACCAATCCGCTGCGCTTCCACTCAAGTATGATGGGACGAAAGCTACTCGAGCTTGGTCGTTTGGAAATGCCCCAGGGCGACAAAGGAAATGAAGGCGACACTCATTTATGAATGCTGCATACTTCCATGGGTCGCCTGAAAACCTTTCTGGTGGTGCCAGGGGAAATGTTCCAGGCAGTGTGATCTGTACTGGTGTGGGGGTATAAGATGGTGAGATAGGATTTTGCATCAGTGGATTCCCCCCAGGCAGAGGAGTCTGACCTGCCTGCGATTGCATGAACAGTCTTCCGATATCCTCGGTGCGATCCTTGGTCACTATTAGGTCTCTTCGGAGTGCATTAGTCTCTTGTCGGGCTGAATGAACCTCGGCACGAAGGTCCCCCAACGATTGGGCCAATTGGTCTATTCCCGATGTCTCCATGGCGCCCGGGTGGATTATTTATGGTAGTCTTCGCATTCTGTTATGCTCACCTGGTATCCAGGTTGTATACGAATTGTTCGTTTTACAACTGCTCGAATGACAATTGACTTTTTCACAATTGACCGAATTGTGAAGGTCAATTGTACCATATATGTGGGGGTAAACCCCCCACAACCCCCCACCCAACGCCAAACCCCCCCAAAACCCATATATATATATATATATATATATATATATATATATATATATATATATATATATATATATATATATATATATATATATATATATATATATATATATATATTCGGTCAATTGTGAAAAGGTCAATTGTGACCCTTTAAATTCGGTCAATTGTTAATTCGAACAATTGTAAACAAACAATTTGGGTAATACCGGTATCCACGGGGACGCAACCCAGCCATTTGGTCGCTGGTGCCCTTCCCAATGATTCCCTGGTGTGGTTCTCAGTGGAATTCTGCCTTGTTATCGAAGTTGGTGGGCTCTCCGTCCTGCTTTCTGGGCAGGCGCGCGTTGTCTTTCATGGGCGCGTGCGGTCCAGTTACTTCACTGACAGGGGCCCAAGTAATGTCTTTCAGGTAGGTTTTATTGCGGTTTATGGTGTTGTTATTCTTGCATGCCTTTTCTCTGTTCGATAATGTCTCTCTTTATCTCCTTTAGGTGCGCGGACCGTCCGTTTGGCGAACTGGGTAGGCTGGTTCTCACCGGTAAATGATGGCGCACAATAGCGATATGATGCGGTAAGTAGGCGCTTTGCACAGCGCGGCAATGTCTTGCCTTCACTGACCTGTGTTTTCTCTTTTTCGTAGGCCACGGTGTGTTCCCAGCGCGGGTGGAGTTCCGGAGCTATGCCGGTCGAAAAGCAGCCAGTCAGGTAAGTCTCTAAGCAATTTGTGGTTGTAATGTCTCTACTACCTCCTTTAATGATGTCTTTCTTCCTTTCTCGGGTCCTTCGATCCGGGCGGCGAACCCTTCCAACGGTCTCTCCCAGGAGCTGCGAGCAGTGAAGGATGGAGATTGCAGGTAAGATTCTGCTGCTAACGATGTTCTTGTTTTTCTGCAGGTTCGGATTTTGCCAGGCTCGTGAGGAAGCTGGACACGGTGAGCGTCACATTGCTAGTAGCAAAGTAACGCAAATCGTGTTGCCTTGTTCGGGTGTGGTTTAAATAGCCTCTGCAAAGTAGTCCAGGTAAAGTAGTCCCTAGGCCACCACACCCAAAACACTATACCGCATAGCTTGGTTCTAGGAATGAAGCTATGTGGATGCCTCCATGTTGGCTGAAAGCTTAAATAAAGTAGTTCCTTAAGCAGATGTCTTTCCCTGTTTATGAGCCTGGGGCCAAAGGTGCCAGGACTGGCCCCAAGAGGGCCTCAGAAACAGATGCCAGGCCTTATTTGCGATCCGAGTTCTGATTCCACCTGGCCAATGGGCTTGCCAGTGGGGATCAGGGATGAGGGTTGTGACAGAAACACTGGAATGGGATACAGTTAATAGCCACCGAGTGTGGAATATGGCAGGGAGGCTGTGCCCTGATACAACTGGTGGCTCAGAGGCCCGTGTCGGAGTTCATAGTGTGGGAGGTGACTAGTGCATACTCCCAGTCATCCAGGACTCCGGCAGGGGAGATGAGGTGGAGAAAGCAGAACACATGAGGAAGGATCATAAGAGCCCCCCGACCCAGAGAAAGTTCACCTCCAGTGTCATGTCATTGAGGCAGGGAGACCGTAGCAGAAGGAGGCCCCAACTGAAGATAGACATTAACCACCAACTAATTGCTCTGAGAAGTAACTGACCCTGAGGGAGTAGGAAAGAGATGATCAAATATCTTGAGAAGGAAGCAAATTGGGAAGATGGAGTTGAAGGAACTGCAGCACCAGGAGCCATAAGGCCCTGTGGACAATGCAGAGCGATTGACAATGAACAGTTGTAGCCACTGGGAGCCAGTGCCATCATCACAGTCCTAGGGAGATACAATACCTGCCAAGACAAAAGGACAATCCCCACTGCCCAGATCAGGATGAGTTGCAGAGGGAAGAGAGTAGAGGCACAGAAACTGGGTATAGGCCGTTGTAGTACCCCACCATAAGTATGACCTGTTCACTGAAGACACTGAGCTATTGGGGGAATCAGAGGAAAGGAGGAATCCCCCTCAGGAGGTGCAGCTGGCCGGGTGACCCGTCAGAGATGTGCGGAGAGAAGGCCAGTGTGGAGTGCAAGATTGTGACAGGCCATCCGCCATCACAGGTTGGAGGAGGAAGAGGGCCAAGAGAGCATGGACAGAGAGACATGGATGGAGTGAGCAGGTGTGGTGATGGGGTTTGTCACAGTGTGCAGCACATTGTGCGTATGCAGTCTGCAGGACAACGAGCATGTGTCAGTCCACCATGACATGGGCCACCCATTGCAGTCATGCTAATGCAGCCAGAACTCCCAGACAACCAACACACTTCATCCAAGCAACATACACATGACCTGGACACGCACGCATCACCACTTACCAGCCATTGCCTCATAGTTTGGCAGGTCTCCCACACCTCGGATCTGCTCTACATCAATCATAGCACCTATGATCTCCTCCTGTGGAGTGAGTTCATCGTCCTCTTCTGGTAACCCACCTCCCGTCACGGAGTAGAGGCGTAGTTGGCACCCATCTTACCTTTGGCTCGGCGCCACAGGTCATACCAACGCTGCATTGCGTCAGCAGCTGAGCACCTCTCACGACCCAAGGCGTTAGTAAGGTCAGCAACACACTGCCAGTGGGCCATACGCTGGGCAGGTGTATGTGTGTTCCCTGCCTGTACAAGAATGTCACGTTGGTGTAGCTGCACGTAGTCCACGCGGACCTGGAGCTCCTCATCACTAAAGCTCCTCTTTCTCGACGTGCAGGTCTTCTGTGCCGTGCCTTGGGACTAAGCGTGTTTGCCTACTGCACGCTTTGCCTTCTTACGAGGCTGTGCGCACCCCAAGTGGCTGGGACCACTTGGGTCAGTAGGGGCTGGAGCACTGGTGGCCTGGGCAATGGCATCACACACTGATGGTGTGACTGGTGGTGCCCTTGCAGGTGGCTGTACCTGGGTGCGGTACCATGATGCTGCACAGCATTTCCCTTCCACATTGATGCACAGATGGCATCTGCCCCTGCATCTCTGTGTACCGGGTCGGGGAGCACCACAGGCATGGCTGAGTGACCTGGAGGCTGGGTGGTGGTTGCTACAGCTGCCCCTGCAGCTACTTGACCCTGGCGGGTGCATACAACAGGTGACACTGCTGCATCTGGACTGGGTGCCATGACGCTGCATAGAATTTCCCTTCCCCTCGATGCATGGATGGCATCTGCCCCTGCGTCCCCATGGACCAGGGTGGGAAGCACGACAGGCATGGATGAGTGACCTGGAGGCTGGGAGGTGGTTGCTACTGCTTCCCCTGCAGCTCCCTGATGGGTGGGGGGCATGGCTCCCCCTGCACGGGGCCGGCTGCCTCCGCCGGTGGTCGGTCAAAATACCGAAAATAAAATCTCGAATTACAAAAAGCACGAATTAAAAATCTCGAAAAAAAAAATATCGAATTTTTTATTTATTTATTTATATGTGTTTTTGGGGTCAGGTAAGTAAAGAAAAGGGGTAAAATAAAAAAAAATGAAAAAGGGGGGTTGGGGGGGAACCCCCCTATTTTGAAAAAAACGCATTGAAAAAAAAATTCGATATTTTTTTTCGAGATTTTTAATTCGTGCTTTTTTTCGAGATTTTAATTTTCGAGATTTTGACTATAAACCGCCTCCGCCACCTCAGGTGCCTCTGCCACCTCAGATGCCTCTGCCACCTCGGGTGCCTCTGCCACCCCGGCCACCTATGCCTCCCTTCCCACCAGTTGCCCTCCCAGTCATGGCACAGATGGAATGGTGCAATGGGAGGTGCAGCTATCAATTGTCCCGGCAATCTGAGTGAGGGGGCAGTGTACGTGATGTAAAACGTACCAATGTGCCCCAGCAAGGCTCACTGTAACCCCTGGGGAAAAAATAAATGCGGCGTGTAATGCATAGGCACCCCGAAAATGAAAAAAACATGTACTCGACCCCTCTGCAGCCCACATGTAAAGAAAAAACCTAACACAGTACGCTGTGGCACCCAGCAACACAAAAAATATGTACGCGAAGGACACGTAAGCTACAGTGATGTTAAGGGGTTACGTGATAAACAGGGGCACCCACAGATAGCAAAATGCGCACGCAACTCACCGTCAGCCTCAAAACTACACGCATGTGCGCGGAGGCAATCCCCCACTTAAAGAAGAGGCTTGCACGCAGTGAAGAGATCGCGTGGAAACGAAGTACACACGTCCTTCCGCTATAACTCAGTAAGCGTGTGATGCTCTCCTACGCTCAACTTTATCCCGACCCTGAATGCCACGCCCAACGTTCAGCATGTGTCACGTAAGTTACACGCTTAGGGCCTTTCCTCCGATTTCTCGCTTATGTGCTGTTTCCGCATGTGGAGAGTCACTTTGTTTCCGGCTGGCCATTCGAGGAACATGGAAGACCCATGCTCCTGCCTACCAGCCAATGTACCTGCCTCCAACTGCCCCAAGCTGCCTCCTACGAGCCATCTGCTGCTGCCAGCCCACTCTGTGTGCCTGCTGCCCATGTGCTCTGCATTTTAGTGCCTGCTCTAACGCTATTGTCAGTGATTCTGTCGTGACCACCTCTGCTGATCCTGAAGACTCCTGACTGCCATACCACTGCTCCACAGCCCATCCCCAGGACCACCTTGCCCACCCACACCTGCCTCGGGGGTTGCCATGTCTGACACAACAACATCTGAGGCAAGTGGCAACCCCCCCGGCAGAGAGGCAGCTTCTCTTCCACCTGGTGGAGCAAGTCCAGGGGCATTATGATGTCCTCTTCCCTGAACCGTCAGAAGTCGGCAAGGAAGGACAGAGGAAGATCTGGGCGGACATCGTGGGTGCCATCAATGCGAAGGGGGTTGCACCCTGCGACTACTGACATGTCCATAAGCGCTGGGAGGACTTCAAGTCCAGGACCTTCAACAAGGCCCAGTGCCTCCTCAAGCCTGGGGTTGACCGAGTGGGGTGCCGGGACTGGTTAACCACAGACGAAAAGAGGGTCTTGGGGCGCTTCAAACCAGCGCTGTACACCCAGGTCTTGGAGTTGGAGCTCCATCCGGAGTAGACCGGTAAGTGTCCATGTGTTCTTGTCCACCATAGTGCATGTCCATGTAGACGTGTGGTTGGTGTGTGCACCCTGTTCTTATGTTTGGCATGCCTACTGTACAGATGTCCGCGTGCATGTCCCAGGTACTGCTGCATGTGAGTTCATTGATGCATGTGCAACATCAATGGTGTCTGTGTGGAAATGCGTGATGCGCGCATGTATGTCACAACATGCACATGTTTGCATCCCTGTGTGTGGATTGTGTCATGCCAGAGGTATGACACATGTGTGCTTTCGACAACATCATGGACATGCATGGTGTACATGTGCATGTGTATGAGAAGTAAGAGTGTGAGTGGCGAACACTGCAGGATGTCTGTGACTCTTCGCTTTTGCATGTGTGATTGCCTCACGCTGCCAATTTCACCTCAAGTGCTCTCTGACGTGATGGATCCATGCCCTGCTTCATGACTGTCAGATGATGTGTGTGAGTGAGATGTGTATGTGCCATGATGCATGTGAGGTGTATGCACAATTTGGATGTCATGGCAGTGCCTTGTCCAAAGATGTAAATGTCTGGTGTGAATGACGGACATGATTGTGCATGTGTGTGAATGGCACTTCCCTGTGTGTAGTGGATGGTGATGATGGCTGTGACCTTTGACAGTGGCAATTATGTACTTTTGCATTGTGACAAACACACATATGTCCAGTACCCTGATGTATGTGTTCCATGTTTCCCTATCCACAGCGACGATGGAAGAAGAGGGCAGAGAAGGCACTGTGGAGCCCGGCGGCAGGGATGCCTTCACCGTGCGTAGACGCAATTCCCAGTCATCCTCCCAGGCCTGTCATTTTCTGGGAGCCATGATACTGGTGCTGCGTCTGAGTCAACGGCTGCAATTGCTGAGGGTAGGCCCAAGAGGGTGAAGTTGGACATTGCGCTCCTCGGCAGTTCTAGGGACAGGTGAGCCCACACAGTGGCAATCCGATGCGGAATACAGTTGGGAGTCATCCAGGCTGGTGGTGGTGGAGGAGGAGGATGAGGCCACATCAGCCCAGCACATGAGGCCATGCGGGGATGAGGTAGGTGTGACTGGTGCAGTCCAGGGTCAGGGCCGGAGGCAGTGCAGGTCACCGTGGAGGGGCCTGTGACTGATCTTGTCCCTGGAACTGCACCAGTATGCACCTCCGGGCATGCCTCGGGCCGGACCCATCCGCAGGTGGTGGATGTATTCACAGAAACGGATCTTCCACTACCTGCAGATGAAGCAATTCATGACAGGGTGGAACCTTTGTTACCCGGTATCACAAGGCGTACAGGCACCATTGGTGATGATGTGCAGGCTTCCAATCGGGGGTTTGCACATCATCATGATGATGTCTGTCACCTCATTAACGGGCTAGCTCAGTTCCTGGTCACAAATTTGCTACGTGTGCTGGCCAATGCTGCAACCTCCTCTTCCTCCTCTGTGTGCCAGTCGTCCTCCCTGCTGTCTTCCGGCCCAGATATCACCAGGGCCCCCTGTGCACCTGTCCTAACCCTGGCAGCCAGCCTAGTGGAGACCACATCCCTGCCAGGATAGGAAGTCGACAGAGGATCAGCAGAGGTGGTCACCATGGAGATCCATCCAGCGACAGGACATGTGGCAATGGTGGAGGAGCATGCAACATGCAGCAGGGCACATGCGCAACAGCCCCAGGGGTTGTCATCATCCCGGAGGCTATCCTGGAGGCCGTCCCAGAGGCGCAGGCACCAGGCTTTTCAGCAGCAGCATTCTCGGCGTAGGAGGCGACAGCACTCGGGGCACTCACCATCTAAGGGGCAGGTATCGGCCATCAGGCAGGAGGGAAACATGGACCTTACTACAAGAATGTCTTCCATGTTGGCGCGAATTGGCCAGCAGATCAGAGCAGAGCAGCAAAGGGCACAGGGGGCATGACTCATCATCGCCAGGGCAGAGAACACCCTGCGTCGGACGGAGAGGCGGGTCGAGTACCTCGAGAAGTCTCGCAGGGAGTTTGAGAGGAGCATGTTGGAGTCCCTGCAGGCCCTCGATAAGACAGCACAGGCCCGCCTAGGGGAAATCGACGCAGAGTTCGATGATGTCCTGGCCAAAACTCTTGGGGGAAAAGGTGAGTTGGATCGACTAGCCCGCTGACTTCGTATATAGTTATTTAGGAATAGGTTTCATTTGTTTATTCCCTTTTTTTGGAGTTCATGGACTTTGCTCGACATCTTGTGCATAGTTCTTTCTTTATGGAGTTCTTAAGGATGTTCATGAAGGTTTTGGGATCACGGACCCTGGATCTTTGTATAAAGTTGGATATTTCTTTTTTGGGGCATTTTTTTTCACCATGTAGGAATGGTTTTGTAATAATTTGTGTTTTCATTTTGAGATGCATCAATTGATATGGACCAAATTTTTGAGTTTGTCATTTTTTACATCCCATTGTGTTTTTGTTTTCACTTTCATTTTTATTTGGATTTGATTCATGATGATTATAATGGTTTTATTTTTCAGAGTGTAACTTTTATACATGTTCTTTAATATATTTTTATACGTTGAAATGAAAGTGGTGTCTGCTCTCAATGGTTTGGTGCCTGTTTCACTCTTCCTTGACTCTGTTGCGTGTCCCCGCTGCTGAGCAATGTTGTTCATGTGTGTGCAAACATGCATGCATGTGTGATTTTCTGATTCCCATGCCATGGGGCATGTACTGGGGAGCAGGACCAATGATTGGGTGTTGAGGTGCACCGTGGGGGTGCAGCGTGTAATGGAATTTTAGTGGACATATGCTACATGATTGCATGTTGGGCCAATGTGTTGGTGGGGTTGGGGAGACATGAGTCGGGGCCTGCCTGTAGGTTGCCGTCACTGGTGGGGGTGGGGGACCATGTGTCGGGGCCTGCCTGCAGGTTTTGGTCACTGGTGGGGGTGGGGGGACATGAGTTGGGGCCTGCCTGCAGGTTTCCGTCACTGGTGGGGATGGGGGAACATGAGTTGGGGCCTGCATGCAGGGTATGGTGACAGATGAGGGGGGTCCCATGTGGTGTGGGCTGCCTGCGGGCCATGGTGTCATGTGGGCTGCCTGCGGGGTATGGTGACGGGTGAGGTGGGAACCCATGTGGTGTGGGCTGCCTGCGGGGTATGGTCCCATGTGGGCTGCCTGCCGGGTATGGTGATGGATGAGGGGGGTCTAATGTGGTGTGGGTTGCCTGCGAGGTATGGTCCCATGTGGGCTGCCTACAGGGTATGGTGATGGGGGGTCCCATGTGGTGTGGGCTGCCTGCGGGCTATGGTGACCGGTGATGGGGGTCCCATGTGGTGTGGGCTGCCTGCGGGGTATGGTCCCATGTGGGCCGCCTGTGGGGTATGGTGACGGGTGATGGGGGGGGTCGCATGTGGTGTGGGCTGCCTGCGGGGTATGGTCACTGGTGATGGGGGTTCCCATGTGGTGAGGGCTGCCTGCGGGGTATGGTCCCATGTGGGCTGCCTGCTGGGTATGGTGACGGGTGATGGGGGGATCCCATGTGGTGTGGGCTGCCTGCGGGATATGGTCCCATGTGGGCTGCCTCCGGGGTATGGTGACAGGTGAAGGGGGTCCCATGGGGTGTGGGCTGCCTGCGGGGTATGGTCACAGGTGAAAGGGGGGTCCCATGTGGTGTGGGCTGCCTGCTGGGTATGGTCCCATGTGGGTTTCCTGCAGGGTATGGTGACAGGTGATGGGGGGGTCTCATGTAGTGTGGGCTGCCTGCAGGGTATGGTCCCATGTGGGCTGCCTGCGGGGTATGGTGATGGGTGAGGGGGGTCCCACGTGGTGTGGGCTGCCTGTGGGGTATGGTCACAGGTGATGGGGGTCCCATGTGCTGAGGGCTGCCTGTGGGGTTTGGTCACAGGTGATGGGGGGTCCCATGTGGTGTGGGATGCCTGCAGGGTATGGTCCCATGTGGGCTGACTTTGGGGAATGGTCCACTGCTGGGGTCTGGCTGTCCTGTGAGGAGGCTGTGCTTCCAGGGGAGTTGTGCGTGTATCGTGGGGTACGCACAGGCCTTTCCACGTGATTTGGCTGTTGCGAGCAGGGTATGCGATTTCGCTGGGGTGTGGATGGGGTACACATGGGCCTTTTATGTGCATTGTGCCACGGCTATTGATACCTCGGAAAATCAGGCAGCAGAGAAGAAGGGAGGGCTCAGAAAAAGAGCAATGCTTGAGATAGCTAAGTCAGTGAAAACATTGATTGTTGGGATTCTCATACGCTGTCACGTCGGCTGCAAGGTAAACCGAGAGTGCCTGAATCAGAAAGCAGTTTTCACATGAAAGACTTAATTAGGGATAGAAAGCTCATTTCCCTACATTTCCCATCTCTTATAGTCTCTTCTTTGAGCCGTAGATCCAAAGGAGATACAGCGTGAGCCGTGTACACGCAAGTTACTCATGTCAGTAATGCTTTGTTGCTTATCAGCTACACGTTCAGAATACTATTCTTTTGGCATTTTAGAGACTGACACAGTCACGTACCATTCATTTACAGGTGAATACCGAATTACATGAGTAATGTTTTGTTCAAACGCCCCTAAGATCGGTGGGCAGCCATATTAAGTACCCAATCTTTCTAACATTCTACAACTAAAGTGAAAGCTTACACTACAGTGACCTCATCCGTATTTTCTCTCCCTTTCCTTTTTTCTCACTGTTATGATGCTGTATACTTATGTCTGGTATGTACATTTTCATTTATATACACAACGTATATTATGCAATTGTTACATGTACTCATGAATAACTTGCTGATTGTATTTGACTATGATTTACCGAATAGCAGAGAGTATGGCCCTGAAGAAGGAGATTGAAGCCCCGGAATGCATTGGCATTAAATCTCCATATCAAATTTGTTAGCCTTATCCTGGCTCACTCTTCCTAAAAAAATGTTTTTGAATTCAAGAATATTGGAAATTACAAATCTGTTTTTTTGACATATCTCACCTTATCTTGGAGTATAATTCACAAGAGTATATTATACGAAGAAAGAATGGTTTTTTGATTACTTTGGTATGAATTTTTCTCACAAACTGAATGAAGTAAACTCATCTGAGGTACCACATGTGAGCGACTGTATAGCTGAGCAATTTCACTCTGTTTATTTTTTCTATGTTTTCATTAAGCTCAGGTGCCTTTGACCTTCGCACAGTCTGCTACTTTGAATACATTACAAAATTATTCCTGAAGTTTTTTCTGAATTTTTTCTGAATAATTCTAATATTGGAGCAATGCACACCTCGGCACTTTCCATAGATGAAAACATTGTCATTTCTGGCGTTCAAGAGGATTTTTATATGGTCTTAGGGGAATATAGTGTAGTGATACAGTTGGGAGGAACAGCATAGGAAAAGGTAAGTAGTAGGGGATGAAAGTAGGAGATGAATAAAGAGAGAATAGGTAGGTACCTGTGGACACAGGAAGTGTGTGGATTTCCTCATTGATTATTATTAGAGGAACGAGGG
The DNA here is from genome assembly GCF_040938575.1 of Ambystoma mexicanum. NCBI lineage: Eukaryota > Metazoa > Chordata > Amphibia > Caudata > Ambystomatidae > Ambystoma > Ambystoma mexicanum. The sequence continues at coordinate 438,998,245 of NC_090937.1, forward strand.
CCCAGGTGAGTACAAGTGAAATATAGCGAGGGATTCAGTGATTTCAAACTGATAGCACTTCTCTTAAGTAGAGTGTAGCAGGTGTAGGTAAAGTATAGTATATATAATTATGGCAATATCTATTGAAGAAGGTAGAGAAGACTCCTGAATGTAAGAATGTGTAGTAGGCTTTTTATGATTATGTCAATGTAAAGTAATTGGCCCTTTTATAAATACAAGCCCGGTGGCATGTCCTCAGCGGTCTCTGATGAGGATTGGGTAACTAATTATTCTTCATTATATAGTAATGGCTCTGGAGACATGGCTATTGTTGGGTCCCTTGCTTTGGACTCTAATCCATCATCTGGCATTGTGGAGGACATCATCATATTTACTGTTGGGGAAATCGTGACAGCTATGAAGAACCAAGGCAGAAATAAGTCCCCTGCTCTGGACAATGTTCCTGTAGACTTGTTCTTGGTGGAACCAAATCTGTGGGCTCCCATTTTGACTTTGGGGCTTAATGCTGCATGTGCTGGAGGTATCTACCCTGTTTCATGGTCTTGTGCTATCATCTGTCCAATCTACAAAAAAGGCCCAAGGGCGCTAACAGCACCTTATAGACCGATCTCTCTTTTGGAGTCAGTGTTTAAGATCTTGAGGAGGGTCATTCTTCAGAGACTAAAGTCTTAGGTGGAGAGTACAAACATCTTCTCTCCTATTCAGTTGGGCCTCCGACCAGGTACTCAAAATCTTTCATGGCAAAGCTGCTTCAGTGGCATGATATGGCATGGAGTTGTGTGCCGATTTGGTAAAACTGAATCCATCCAGGTGGTTGAGAACACTTATTTTAAGAGCACTTTGGGGTTACCTGGGTCTGCCCCAAATTTCGCAGTTCATCAAGAACTGGGCTGATGCTTTCTTACTGATCTGATTACATCTATGCCTGCTGGTCATTTGCTAAGAATTTGGGGTAAAACCAAATATACCTTGACCCAGGAATTGGTTAGTTACCTTGTGTTCAGAGATCCCCTTTTGAGGACTCCATGGCTCAGGTATGTGAAAACCGTGCTGTTGGAGTCGGGTGTGGGTCGCTGCTTTTCCACAGCAGCCCTTTTTTGTAAGAAGGATGTACATTTTGCAAAAAATAGAGTACTGTGCTCTATTCAACTCAAGAGAGAGTCTTTGGAGATCATGAGGCCTGCCAATAGGAAACATTTGATCATTTTGTCCCCTGGCTTGCAGAGGTATCTGAGCTGGGCACAGCATCTGTTTAAACGCATCCTTATTTCTAGGGCTTGTTTTCCTATATTCACTCAAGAACTGTGGTGGCAGCTAGGCTCAAGTGGGATGCAGATCAATCATGTTTTCTTTGTGGGGTGCCCAAAGAGGACTTGGCACACGTTTTAATGTTTTGCCCATCTTTTTCAGCAATTAGAATACATGCTTTGAAACCTGTATTGTTGAGTCTGGGCTTTTGTGGTTATGAGCCTGCATTGTACTATTTGCTGTTGGTGGATTCTGTACAAGTGGGTTGGGCTGTATTGACTTTTTTAAATGTCCTCTGTTTTGGAGAGAATTTCTATTAAGATCAGTTAGATCTTGAGTATTGTAGTTTTATTTCTTAAGTCTTTATATGGTTGTTGGGTTCAAATACAATTTTTTTTTATTTGTGTAATGTTGTTGATTGTTAACTTTTGTGTTTTGTTTTTATGGCATGCTTTGTTTTACCAAAATAAACAAAGGAATGGAAAAGTATAGATAGTGTTTTTAATATGTGTTATGTTTTAGTAAAGGAGCAAAGAAATATTGGGTTATGTAATTGAAGTGATAGACAAACATTGTATGTACATGTCACACTTGCCTGCATGTAAATAGGACATGCGCTTATTTTCAGCATCAAGGGTAGGTATATTAGAGTAGGAAGGGTAACAATAGGTGTTAATTATCTCTTTCCAGGATAAACACAGTAAGGAAAGAAGAGACTGTGGTCCTACACCATTGGAAGAAGGACTACGAAAAATAAAGACACAGAGAAGATTTGCATCGAGGGAGCCAAAAGCAGGCCTGCCACCACACCATGTTTACATAAAAAGGATAAAGCATAGTGCACCACCTCCTCTACTTTAAAAAGATAAGGACACGCTTTACCTAGCCATAGACAAACGGAGAGGACCCTAGAATCGCCACATCAAGGAAATAAATAGCGGCAAGGCCAATGCCCTACATGCAACGAGAGGGAAAGGCCTACAAAAAGGAAATTAGAGTCTGATTTGTTATTCTATAATGACTTTTGCCTCCATTTGATCTCTACAGGAAGTAAAGGATATTTTGTCTATGGATGCGCCAAGAAGAAAAAAAAGAGGAGCAGAAGAAAATTGATTGTTTTGTGTTATTGTTGGTTTTGTCTTGTTGTTTGTTTTATTTTTATTGTATGGTTACAAATGAAAGGGGACAGTTTGTCCCCAATAGTAATTTACAATGAGTTCTATCAAGAATAGAGGAGACATTTTTCCTTTCTCAATTAAGAGAAGCGTTTGAAGATGACATTTGAGCTCAGCGCGGTATTGAGAAGGACAAAATGGGGTGTCAACCTATGAAAAGGGTGGGGCATGTGAGGGTAAAACAACATTGTGTGTGCTTTTTGGTCCCACCTCACATGCACATCCAGGTATAAGCATAGATAAACACAGGTGATACTAAAGTATGCACAAGAGGGAGGAGAAGGAGCCATTTCATTAAATTACAGAAGAACTTTAGTAGCAAGTGTTTAGAAGGTAGCAATATTTTAAAGAAATAGAAGCATTGAAGTAGTAATGTTTAGATTTTAGGAGTAAGTAATGACATTAAAATGTACTTATTTTTCAAGAAACGTACACAGCTTTTTATATTTCAGATGGACAGAGAGCACCTGCACTTCAAGTGATCTATGCACCCAAGCCTACGAGCAGGGAGAAAGACAATAACTGTCATAGAAAAGGGCTGAGGGAACCCAGCTAAACACCCATTTGCTGCTGAACTGAAAGAAACAAAAAGAAGAAACAATCCCCTTTATGGACACCCCCATCCTAAGGTCCCCAATTATGACAATGTCCACTTGACTGACTATCTTCCTCAAAGAAGACAATGGGCCTCATTAGGACCCAGGCGGTAAGGGGTTTACGGCGGCGTAAACAGCGCCGACCCTTACCGCCTGATTCCGAGGTCCCTTAGCGCCATGGAGGTTTTAACACCTGCTTTTAGCAGGTGTTAAAATCCATGGCGCTAAGGGACCTTGTTGTTAATTACGCCACCGTAATTTACGGTGGTGTAATTAACGCCTTCCCCACTCCCATTATGCCCTATGGGGCAAAAATGGGAATGGGGAAGGGTAAATGGGGATTGGGGACTTACCGCCCCGCCAAGGTCGGAATGGGGCGGTAAATCCGCCAACCACCATGGCGGAGTTGGCAACTTAGCGCCATGGACCATGGTGCTAATAGCGCCATGGTCCTCCGCCAAGGTCCTAATGAGGCCCAATGTGTTTTGAAGCATGGCCCTTATATTAACTAAGGGGCCCTTGAACTTTCTGCAAAACAGCCAAAAAATATAATGGACTGATGAAAGATCCTTGGACATGATATAGAAAAGAACAGAGAACCAGATGGAAGATGTTCAAGCAGCTGGCACATGGGCCAGGGACAAGGAAATGTTGTGGGGTGGAGGAAGATGTGTACATATAACAAGTATGTGATCGAATATATCGACCAGAGGGGGAATGAAGAGGAGTAGACTCTCTCTCCCTCTGGTGACGGACGGGTGAATATGGCATTTAGGGCCCTTGCCCCACCATCCTGTCTAAACATTGTAAAAGTTAGAAATATTGTCCATTGGGGCAGCCACGCTGCCCTTATCCCAAACAGGTACATTAGGAAGTAGGTACAAAGTGAAGGTGGCAGAGAATTGGTGAAAGAGTTATGCAAGTACACACTTATTTAAGAGATATGGAAAATATTACATGGCACACATTAATTTAGGAAAACACAGAATATAGCTCCCTGACATAAGAAATATTACCCACACTCAGTAGAAATTAGAAAAAAATATCATAATAAGGCCCAGAACAGTAGCAAAGGGATCCATTCATTTCAAAATGAACACCACAGCATGTATAACACATGGCTACAGATCTTAAATCTTAGAGAAATGTAAAGGTATGGAAAACACAGAAAATATATGGCTGTGTGGAAGCTCAGAGTAGCCTGCAGCTCAAGCCAAGGTTACAGACTAGTTCCTGGGCAAGTCAGGTGCACGACTTAGCAGATTCAAATCGTAGAACATATTATTTTCAACGGTGCTGCTCACAAATGAAACTGCCATAAAGTCAGAAAAAGATGAGGTACAGAAATGTAGCCAATGAGAAACCAGACAGCTAATCTATGTCCTTGGCAAGCTGTCTGGAGCGTGTGTCATCCCAGAACTGCCTTTTCCTAGTTTTAAAGTTGCAAAATATATATATTGCATTCACTGAAATTAGGAATAACCTGAGTTATTGTGACAAGAAATAATCATGTGGTTCAGAAAGCGTTTACGTCCAATGACAAAAGGTGATGCATTTCGCTCATAAGAAACCTGGCCTATTATATTATAAGGTTCATATTACAACCGAATGAACCTTTGTGCAATACTTTGCTTTCTATAAAAGTGTTTTCAAGATGGACAAACTCTGAGTCTTTCTGTGCTACTTAATCATCTGTGGCATGAGGAATTCTCCCAGCCGGCTGAAAAAGAAAAGCTTTTGGTTTCTGCACAATTACATCTCTGAATGGCTTTCATTGAGTTATGGCTGGTAAAAGACCTCTTCAACACCTGGATGGGATATCTTTTATCCATTTTACAGCTTCATGTGGGTTTTCTGTACTCCTTAAATCATTCCAAGAAACATTTTCAGAGTATCTGGTTTCACCAAAATTGCACAGATATCTTTCCCCAAGCCAAAGATGTCAACTCCTTGAAGGCTCTCCTCTTTTCCACCACCTCTTAAGGGTAGTCTCGGTACACAGATAGAGTGGCTCTCTCAAACACCAGCATTCCTTTTGTCCATTGCCACCTTACACATTTTTTCTCTCAAACTTGATTTTGTCATGACCAATATAATATGCAGGGGTCTGCCACTGACATATCTGCCAATAGGCACAGTCGAGGTCCAAAGAATAAACTAGTGTTTTTTCAAAAACCACATTCACATTTTGAGGACCATGCCTGGCAGGTCGTTCTCTGAATCAGTGGCCTCTGGCAAGCCCACATGGTGAAGGTGACGGTATCTAGACATCATTTCCAATCTCATGTTCTTTGCCTTCAAAGAGGTCACCTCTCTCTGTAAATCCTTATAGGCACTGAAGCTACCATTATCCTCGGATGTTAAACCTGAAGCTCAGCCTCCACTTTTGTCACCCTTGACTCCATATGACCAGTTTTGGATGTGAGCTCAGTAAAGGACAGCTTCATCTCTCCAACATCCCCAGCCACTTTCAATAGAAGGTTGTAAATGTCCCCAATTCTGTGAGTTTCTTCAGAGTCTGGGAACTGCTTTGATTTGTTGGGGCTGGGGTTCTCTGAGACATCGATCTTCTTTTTGTTCACATTGGGATTCAAAATCTGTAGTATAATCTTCAAATCCGGGAGGGAGCAGGAGCTGCTGGATCAAGCTGCTGCCTGGTTCACTAACATTCCAGAATCTAGGGTGCATTTTAACAGTGTGAAAGCATCATCAGAGCCTCATGACAGAAACAGGAACGTTTCTTTAGGGATGCTTTAATTGAGCAAAATATTGCACTGTCAACTCTTGCTGAAAGGAAGGCCCTGCATGAGAAGTCTACATGGCTGCAGACTAAAGGCGATATCATTGTGGCTTTCCATGCTCACCCTACTAATGGAGCAAAGCAGCCAGAAATCGCAGGGTGACTCATCCCAAGAAACTTAATGTGGAACGGATCCGAAACCACAGAGAAGAGGATGTTAGAGGATCAGGGGTGGAAGGAAAGGGATGAAGCAAGGAGGCGGACATTTGGAATTATGATAATGGAAGAAGAGAGCTTAATGATTGAGAGGATAGATATTCGAATTATATACTTCAAGATGGGTCCTAATGGTTTTGGGAGGCGTGAACGATGCTTAGAAACTCCAGTTGGGAATAGCTAGGCGTGCAGATCTATGATGTAACTTATATGTTTTCATCCTGGTTGTACTCCAAATGATCTCTGGCTGGATCCTGTTGTGCCCAGCCGTCTTGGGGACCACCTGAAATGTTGTGGATCACCTTTAAAGTAGTCTGTCTCAAATTGGGGTGGGAATGTTACCTAATGGCAGGAAGGGGGACCAGTTGCTATATCAAGACTCTAGCAATACTGAGGGTTCCTATAATATTCAAATGTATTACATGAGTCCACTGTTTACTTTCTCTGTTTGGTTTTCTGGCAAATCAAGTGGATACAATTAAGTTAATAACCCTGGATTTTCACTACTAAAATACCCTGGTGAACAGAAAGGCTATTTCTAAGGTCATGCCTAGATCAGGGGTGGGATTAGTGATATTACAGTAAATGCATTTACACCCCCAGGATGAGCTGAAGCTAAAACTCAAGGCCATTCTGATAGTGAAGGATATCCCTTTTATAAAGACTGGAATCATTCCTCTGATGCCCCACTGGGGGTATATATCACCTCATCCATGCATCCCTTGCAATTCGCTGGCACTTGCCTTCAAGCCCCCCCCCCCTTAGTACTTGCGTAGCCCCTTGACCCTCTTCCCCTCCTTTATCCCCCTTGCACTTGTACTCCCTCCTGTTACCCTGCTCTTCCCTTCCCACCCTAGCAATTCGCATTTGCGCAGACCTGCACTGCCCCCCTCTCCCTCGCACTTCTTGTTACTGCGTTTGCTCGATCGGAATGTCACATGGCCTAGTAGGACCGTTAATATAATCGTTCCCCCCTCATCCCCGCTTTCTGTCTTGTGGCGCCTAGAAATACCAATTGTTGTACAGGCTCCTTACAAATCTCCAATACAAATAAACAGATAAAGTGTGTTTTTTGGTACTTAAGCTGAGCATTGCTTCCATGTAAGACCCCAATGAAAAGCGAAACCATTAATTGACTTCCATATGGTGCGAGACCCTGGGATTGATAAAACCCTGCCAGTCACTAATCTAGACTTTAAAAACACACTTGTGTTGATCAGATTGTTACAAGAAGTGAACTTAATTAAGGTGTGGCTTTTGAAGCATCCTGGGGGAAAAAGACTATACACATTATTAATTTGTGCAGAGAAGTTATTCTCAACTGGATTTGCTTCTTCTTTCTTCAGGATTTATGCCATATGTGACTGGGGCAGAAATGAGGGCAGAAGTTCCCCCAGACTGCGCCCCAGTGTTAGTTAAAGGTAATTTAGTCGGCTCCCCAGTCTCAATGGAAGTTTTAGGATCCCCTGCTTAAGAGTCCATTTATCAAGCCAGAATTAGCGACAGTTATTGAGAATTTTTCCAGCAGAATGTTTCCTAGGAAGTTAGCTCACAGATTTCCTGGAATGCTATGATGTCTCTTTTGAGAGGAAACTTCATTTCACAGTCAGCTGCATATATAACACAAAGCGATGCCCAACTGAAGCTGCCATATGCAAAAGGCTGCAAAAATGTAAGGGATCATCAATAGCTTTCCGTATTCTGAAACCAGCTAAACGCACTTTGTAAACTCACTTGGTAGATGAAATATCATCAACTATCTTGTGCACAGGGCTATATTACTATGATCTTGGTAATAGAACTGATCGAGTGCTGGCCTATGAACAGAGGTGCCAGCAAACCAAGATGCAATACAAAGCTTGAAAAATGGCGAGGGACTTCCCATTTCGTGAGAAAGGGAGAAGGTAGATATTCTGGAAATGTACTTCTCAGCCTTAATTTCCAGGGTGCAGGTACGTCATTTCACCAAAATGCCTGGGGTAGCGGAAGTGAAATCACATGTCCCTTGACCTCGGATGACATCACTGGAAGTGATGTCATTTGACCCCACCCTGATTTGGCATCACAGGAAGTAATGGAAAACGACATTTTACCCCTTCACAAAACAGGAAGTGGCATCACATAGCATTGTTCCTAAGTACACTATGAAAAATATGGTTACAATACCACTGTAACGTGATAAAGATTTTATAAAAGAGAATGGATCACCATATGTATCGGCAGAAAAAAAACATACTATAACTGCAACTTGCGAAAAGCAAAATACATCGTCCGAAATGGATGCTTATTCTACTCTAAATGCTTTTTGGAGTATTTTGGCTGCATTGGGAATTTGAGGTGTTTAAGAACAGACTAAATCAGTGACTCACCCTGAAGTGTACCTGAAATAAACCTTTAATGAGTCTAGCAATGATTGTATAGAATTGAAGAAAGACAAATTATTTGGTATTCCTATTCTTTCTTATTTAGGGTCACTGCTCAAAGTGTTACACTTGTGGAAACCCCTGTTTGTTTTCAGAAGCCTAAACAAAAAAGCCAGCCACACTAGAAACAAAGAGCCACATGGCATTGGCAAGAGTCCAGGAGCTTTAATTTGTTTAAAAAAACAAAACAAAACAAAAAGAAAAACGTTTTTTGCATTCTTTTTTTAGGGCTACCACTCCACAGTGGTAGCAATGGAGACCTCAGGGGTAGCAGGTGTGTCCCCAGGCGACACATAAATGATGTCCCTGACATGGTGGAGGCTGAATTGATACAAATGCAGCAATATATTACGGTGGCAGCCTTAGCTCGCTTATCTGAAGAAAACTATATGATAATATAGGATCTGATGACGGCCCACTGCCTAAAACTAAACTCAGACATAACAGAAACAATAATAATCTCGCCTCGCACTACACCTGAAACACCTCTATCATGGCCTTTGGGAAAAGTGTAAGTGCCCTAAACTATCTAAAATGACCAAGAACCTAGGTATATTAATGGACAAGAGACTTGCACTTTAACCCCAAAGTACACACAACAGTCGAAAGGTGCTTGTGCAATCTCTGCTCTATCTGACAGATTATGCTCTACCTCTCCTTCATAAACTGAGTGATTGCTTTCCTCTCCGAGAATCTTTCAAAATGTACTATTATTTATTCATATACAGAATGGACAATGCTCTTTTGATCACAAAGGAATGTCCATTAGATAAGAAATCAGATTTGATGGGAAGCAGTGAGCTTCTTACAAGGGAGTGAGTTTGAGGGACATTCTGCCCAGGTTGTGGAGGGACTAAATGGAACAGTCACTGGGGACAATACATAAGTGGACATACATACATTAAGGACAACCAACATCTGACATTTTTTGGTGGAGGTAGGCGGTATGGCCAGCTGTGCTCGGGATTTTACCATGATGGGTGAAGTGCTAGAGTGGAGGCAGAAAAAGTGAGGGACAGAGGCAGGTTAGAGGCGAGGGAAAATGTTATCTAGCAGGCAGATGAGAGGTAGGTTAAGAGGGTAATACTGAAGTGAGGGGGTAGGCTTTAAGGTTGGTTTAGAATAAATCCTGGTGGACTGTTTCTCAGATGTCCGAGACTACACAAACAGCATTTACCTAGGAATACTAGATACCTCCACAAAAAACTTCAATGAATCCAAAACACAGCAGCTAGACTCCCACTCAAACTCAACAGGAGGGAACACATAACAGCAGCTCTGCAAGGGATCCACTGGCTACCAAACAAGAAACTGATCCAGTTTAAGGCCCTCTACATCACCCACAAAGCACTTTAAGGTCAAGGAGCAGAATTCCTCCAAAACAAGATCTCACTCTACCAACCAACTAGAGACCCAAGATCGACAAACCACATATTAAGAGTGACCAGAAGATTTTTTGGAAAAAGACATGCAGGCTCTGCCTTTTCCACTATGGTGGTCAAGCACTGGAAAGCAGTACCAAGGAAAATATGCACCCTAATGGACCACCCGAAATTCAGGAATAGTCTAAAAACCTGACTCTTCAATGCCTAGCAGAATGAACATTTACACCCATCAAGCATCAGAAACAACAGTTCTCAATAGTTTAGCTTTCACGTGAAGACAACCTAATGGAATACCATACCGGTACCTGACTGTCTGGCTAGAACTCAAATCACAGCTCTCAGGAAACTATAAGGACTGGAAGACATCCCATCAAGGCACTGCAAAATTCTAAAGAGAGTGCCTTCCCTGTCTCCTAGAATACCTAAACCTCAACACAGAACATCTTTACCACTAAAGCTGAACACCTCTCATAATAACAAAACTGACAGCAAGACCAATCATTTGAAAGCATTACTGAAATCCCAAGAACACTCCCCACCTTTTGACTTACCCTCAATTCCTTTTCACATTACTCCCCGCACACAAATGCAAACTAGCCACTCACATATGGCTTTTAAAAAAGGACCCTCTCTCCAGACTTGAAACATCACCGATGTACACTTCTAACTACAACTGTCATACTCAACCTCTGGCCAACACATGCTCACCCTATATCCTCGGAGCCACCCTTCTGGACACAAAACCTTCGGAGACTCCAACATTTCACACCTAGAAGGCTTACAAGCACACAGGGCTCAGGGTACTTCCGATCTGCAACCTAAACACAAAGCACTGCATCTTGCTTTTCCCTCTACTCCAAATAACTAAACTCACCAACTCTCTTTCAGAACCACCAGAGCGCCTGGAGACATATGAATGGCAGCGGTGCGTAGTGAAAATCCTCATAACAGTACATAATACTGGGGAGGAACAATCCAGCCATTGAAGAACATTTAGATCCCGGCGGGTTTACCCTCCTCTTTTACAAAGTCTATACATTTCAATTGGTGGGCCTGTTGGTGTCATTATTTGACAAATTTCTTTTGTACAATTCTATCATTAAAACTATGGTGGAATGCACCACAATGAAGCCCAGCCTGGCTTGTAGATTGTATCAAACTATTTCATTGTTATATGAAGAAAAAGATGCAAAAAAAGATTATTTGAAGGTTCTGCCATCGTGTCCGAAGGAGGTTCTTCGGGCCCCGATAGAGGAAGATGTGATAGAGGTAATATTTGAATGATCCGCTCATGATAACACCAGGGGAGTGGTACATTTAATAGAATTGAGGAACAAAATGAAAGAAACGTTGATTAGTCTTTTTGCATTAGATAATACAGCTTTCAATAAAGAAAACTGCGGATATATCCACCTTTTCCTTTGGGCGTATGGGTTTGGTCCAAGATGTATTATTTATATTAGCAAATTATCAGGTCTCACCCACTCAGATATGCCTGAATAGTGCACTGTTTCTTCTGATTCACATTAATCAGAAGGATCCGAGAGGGCTACCCACTGTCCCCATTTAATATTCATCTTGTGTATGGAGCCAATGGCTCAAAGGATTGTGGCCAATGGGTCGAAACGGGGATAGTGGCAAAAGATGGGACTCACAAAATATCTTTATGAGCAGACGGTGTGTTGCTTTACATGACTAATATAGAATCCACACTTCCATGCTTGCTGGAGGAAAGGATTCACTCCAATAAAGTTCCTGGGTTCTCCATAAATGGTGCAAAATCAAAGGGACTGAGGCTATTGGAAGGGTCAACCAGGAGACCTGGAGGATTTGTGACTCTCTCATTCAGTGTGCTAGCACATCTTTGGAGTTGGTGTGGGTTAAATTGCTATGTACATCTGATGCTCTATTTAAACTTAATGCCCATTCTCTATTTAAGGAACTGGCTAATGATCGATCAATGGGGGCGAGTCAGGAAATCTCCTGGGTGGGTTGCATTATGGTGGTGAAGATTAATCTAGTTTCCCAGTTGATATGATATGATAGGTTATTTATAACACGCTTAATACCCAGAGGTTTCTAAGCGTGAATGCGGGGATCAAACCTGTGTTGCTCCGTGTCGTCTTGCTTCCAAGGCGAGCATGTTTTCGCTGAGCTATCCTCCCGAGTCATGCGATGTAGGCACTTCTGCACAATGCCCCCCCACCCCCCAGGCCTCTGCGACATACATTACAGCAGTAAATATTTCACCTTATTTGGGAAAAGAAAAGACCAAGCTTCCCATTGAGGGTAATGTTCAGGAACCCTATGATGTAGAGGTGGCAATTATTAAAAATGATAAACTAGCCGCACAGCCTTCACTCTTTTTTATTGGTATTGGATTATGGGGCGGGGAAGGAAAACTAAAGGGGCTAGACTAGAACAAGGAGCTACTATGCTTGTTTTGGATCAGCTCCCCTACTTGGAGTTTCATACCGGAGCCTGGCTGGGGTGATGACGGGGATCAGGATTTGTTGAGAGCACCAATTCTTTACACCATTTGTACAAAGTGTAGGCTCAGTTGGACCAAAAAGGCAGGATTAGGCCCACAATCCCCAGAGTTTGGGATTTCAACATTCGCTCAGGGACTTCGGAGAAACACTTTCACTAATTGGATAAAAGGGAGGTTAAAAACACTCTTGTAACTCTGTGATCAAGAGGAGCCCCCATTGTTTCAGGACTCTAAGTTAGTGTTCCGGGTTGGTGAGTGTGAAAGGTTCAGATACCTACAGTTATTTCTTTGGGCTGTTCATAGACAAATTAAATCTGCGGGCGCCCGCTAACAGTTGCCTCTGGAATTACTATTCAGGAGTATATTAAGAATCCTACGATATCCAAGCTCCACAAGCTGTTGGACAGGTCAGACCCAGAAGAAAGGTTACCCTAGACGAGGAAATGGGAGGAAGAACCGGGCACCCAAATAAAGCCAAATTCATGAGCCAGCTATCGGTGTAGATCATACAGATCACCTAGCTCTATCATAAACAGGCACATTACCAATAACATATATTACAGATGCTATGGGACCCAAGTGAGGCTTGATAAAATGATGACATCATACCCGTCACCTTGCTGGAGGAACTTTGCAAATGTGGGAACCCTGGCACATTTAGGGTGTTTTTGGCCCAAATCCCATATATTTTGGTAGGAAGTATTGCAAGATAAAATCGATCACCAGACACCAATACCCTTTTGAGCTTGTGATAATATTGCTGGGATATGTTGAAGGGGGCATTTATCCTGCAAGCAATGCCAGTGCAAGCTTCCAAATTGGTTTTGGCAAAGTGCTGGAAGACCCCGAAAGGGCCCAGTTTGGAAATCTGGTGGTGTAAGGTCAGGGAGATTCTGGCTTCTGAAAAAGTAATAGCTGCACTGATTAATCATATTCCCTGGTTTATGAAAGTTTGATTACCTTTCATAGAGTTTTATATGATTTACCCGAATATGAATGCTATCTATAGGTTAGAAGCTGAGGAATGCAAACATAATAATGCTTCAAAGAGGGGCATATTGATGTGATATCGTTCTGCATTGCAGTTATATTTTTGCAAGTATTTGTTTATTTGGAGCTCTTAAGCCTGGGGTACTTTTTCTCTTTTATATAAAATAATAAAATCATTTATTTCTTTTAGAAAAAATAAATTATAACCGAACCTTCTGTTCTGGCATTCTGCTGGTGAGGCACACCTTATCCCCAGACATCACTATATCACGGGGGAACTGCCCCTCTAGCCTGTACTTGCAGCAGACTAAACCATCATATAGAAGCTAAACATTACAATTTATCGCAGTCAATCATGCCTTCCAACCCAAAGAAATCTGCAATTCGCAAACCTGCAGGCGGGAGAGACTAATGGGGGGCACAGTGCCTTTCTTACCAACTTCCTCAAAGGGGGTATCAGTAGGTCCCCCAGAGATGATGTCAGTGCACTATGACTCTCAATTACACCAAGATTTGACTTGCTGTGATCAAAGACTGCATTTAATGCCTAGGGCAATAAGAAAGCATCTTGGAAGAATGATGAGCTGGAGAGAGGAGGTGTGAGCGACCAGGGATGGGGTGCTCTCAGCATGGAGGTGGATAGGGCACTGGCATGTGACAGAGCATAGGAATGATACGGAATCCACTGAGAACCTACTCCACAAATGATTGACTGGACTAGATTAAAGCATGGCTTCTTTGAACCTTTCTTGCAAGGGCCTTGCTAGGGAGGTCTGGGGGTGGGGGGGGCTATAGCTCGGGTACTTTGGTTGTAGCCCTGTATAGAAACTCAGGGGCTACAACCAAAAGGCTAGCTGGCCCGAGTCCCGACAGTCTCGACATTGGCCTAGTCCCGGATCTTTTCCAGACTTAGCAACACCCCTGCTTTCTTGTCAGTCTTTCGGAAGTGCATGTGGCCTGTTGTAGTCATTCAATAAGTGTGCCAGGGGGGCTCATGTCGAAGAAAGTGGTGGGTTGTAGGAGTATGGTAAGGGTTTTTGAGTTGGCCTCGGCCAGACTGGTGTCCAAAGTGGCAACAAGGGTGTGCTGTTTCAGTGTTGTGTCAGGGGTGGATGTCAGAGTTGGTTTTCTGGAAGTGCTTTTGCTACAAGGAGACTGCAATCTATTCAGTGATCAGATAGGACCAGTGGTGGCACAGCAATGGGGAAGTAGATCCCCATTGTGGGTAGGTTGAGGGACAGTATTTTGGGAGCCATTCTATACCCCCCTGTTTAAAGGTTTAGAGCAGCGGCCTATGGAAAGTGTACAATTTGTGAAGTTAGCCATTGAAGTTATGATCATTGCTATCAGATTAATTGGCCACAGTTGCAAGGATGGCATGGCAACTGGGACTTGGAATGGCTGATGGGAGCAACAAAAGCTTTTGGGTTGATGAGGGTGAGCTTGGGGTTGATGGGGCATATAGTGGACCTACGTTTGGGTGTGTTGTGAGTGGTTGGGATGCAATGATTTTGGTTTGTAGGATAGCTAGTTGGGAGATAATACCTGCCTAGATACCTAAGACCTTATGGATGAATAATCGCCTTAAGCAGAGGAGAGAGGTTGAGCATTGTTGCATAGGCATGTTTAAAGATAGTGTGGCTTTCTAGTACAGTTCCTAGGATTACTGGAGGTCATCTTGGATCTTGGCCTTTATGAAGTCATTTTGCTAAGAGAACGGCTTCCAATAGAATGCCTAAGTATGTTTAAGAGTAGGTGTTTAAGGCGGAAACATGTCTGGAGTTGCTTGTGGTCTCGTGCAGATGTGATGTAAGCTAGAGGTTCAGGCTTGACTGTTTCTTTTAGGATGGGAACACACCTGATTGGCAGATGGTCTTCTCTTCTATTATGGCATAGAAGTCTGCAAATATGATGGTATGGAGAATTGCCCAGCACAATGCCAGTGGCTATGATTCTTTAAAAACCTTCCAGACATCACTCTTTAGTTTTGCAATAGTAGTTTAAGTGTAATGCAATCATGGGATTGGTGTCCAGAGCTGTGATGTTGAAGAGTGGCACTACCAGCTCCGCAGCCTTCTCGAGCAGTTCATTGATCAAGGTGGCTGCAGTTTCATGAAGCTAAGGTTTATGGTTAAGTAAAAAAGTGTATTTCTGGAAAGCTTGTATGGCTCCAAACACAGCCACATTATCTATAATTCACTCTGGGCCTCATTACAAATCAGGCGGTCCGGAAATACCGATGGCGGTAAACCCGCCACCACCGTTGTTTCCAGACCGCCTGATCCCGACTCCTGCAGGCGGGAGGTGATGTTCCCACCAGGTTTGACCTGGCGGGTTTAACACTGCCCGCCTGCAGGCGGACGAGGAAACACCGGCAGCATTACGAGATGCTGCCGGTGTTTCCATGATCCCCATTCCCATTGAGTCGCATAGGACTCAATGGGAATGGGGATTAACACCATTCCGCCTCCGTGATTCCCGGAAAACCGGGGTTGTAATGCCCCGGTAATTCCGGGAATCACGGAGGCAGAATGGTAATACGAGTCCGGCGGTAACCAGGCAGTTTTACTGCCTCAGTTACCGCCGGACTCGTAATGAGGCCCTCTGTCTCAATATACAGAAAGTTATAGAGCCAGTCCTAATACTTCAGCTATCAGAAGAGTGTGTTTTCATGAATATATGGCCCCTTGTCAATGGCCACTTGTATGGACTGAGTGTCTATCGTAATAAGTATATACTGCATTTAAAGAGTATGTAACGCCACAGATACTGCTACTTTAGAATTCCCCAGCAACCCACCTTTAACACACTAACTTCTCTACGTTAAGACCCTCAAATCAGGAAATGACTCTGCAGCTTACTTTGCGAAACTCGCCCCCCCCCCCTCATACCTCCGAAGAGCTTATCTACCTCTTATAATCAATATGTAATCCTTTTGGAAGTCGTTTAGCAAAGGTGAAGACAGCAGGGTGGTTATCTCTCCAAAGGGCGTCCTTCCCACTACAACCCCCATAGTCTTTAGGCCAGAAATCCTAAAAAGGGGTTCTGTGAATGGTTTGTTGCTTCGCCATCCTTGCTTTACCGTCTCTCTTCTGTCTCCTTAAATTCATCCCCCACACAATCCGTGCTCCCATTTATAGCCACCAATCTCTTTACATTCCTACTGAAGACAAATAGCTAATGCCTCTACTGCTTGCTACACTCAATATCACTACCAAATGAGTAGGCCACTTAAGTCATTAAAAAACACTTTAAAGATGTGAGGGTCCCCGCACCTCTTTGTAATAAGGGGTGAGGTGCACTCACTGGAATAAAAAATGCATGTTAACTATTGAAGCACTTTTAAAAGTGCAAAGACTTATGGAATTTCAAGCACTCATTGTATACCAATGTATTGTTATAAAGAGTATTGAGAGCCTACCTTGTAACAATGACAAAGGGAAAGTGGCAGAATGCAGGAAAGGAAAGATACCTTGTTGATGAGTTTTCAAAGAAATTCCCATGACCACCTTGTACATGCAGTAAGGGCCATTAGCAATCAGAAGTGGTATAGCCCTGACGGCCTCCTTTTCTTAGGTCTTAGTCCTCAGGAAGTGGCTAAATGGGAGCATGTAAAGTAACATCTGAGGAGCTGAGAGACTTCCTTTTGCTATGGGTTTTAATGACACTTTGTGAGACAGGCATGGTATCAAGATATGGGGCCTCATTAGGAGTTTGGAGGTAACCATGGCGCTATTAGCGCCATGGCTGCCTCCAAATCCTTACCGACTCCGCCCTGGTGAATGGAGCTATTACCACCCATTCCAAGGTTGGCGGGGTGGTAATTCCCCATTCACCAGGGCCCTTCCCCATTCCCATTTGAGCCCCTATAGGGCTTGTAAGGATATTTGGCGTGTTACAGTACAGAGTACAGCAATACTGCACAAGTAGCACAATTTTTTTGCAGCACCACCACAAGGGTGCGGTGCATTGCTATATGGGTTAGCAGATTAACAAGGAAAGACAGGCTATTCAGTCAAAAAACGATTTTAACATATAAGATGCAAATCTATTTTTACAGTTAAAAGCACACGTGCTCATTTAAAAATGCACACTATTTTTCACCTGAAATGCCTATATTGCTAGAGACACATTTGAAAATTAACAGCTAACCTATTAACCATTAACCTGACTAATAAAACCTTATTTAATATAACCCACTAATAAAATGTGTTCTCCACTGCAGAATTAGGCATACTCTGAAAACCATTTAAATGTGTGTGCAGATTTTTTTCTCTTCTCTTCTCTGCCTGATTCTCCGTGTTTTTGTGCACAGTAACTGCAGGAAGAAGGAAGTCAGATTTGCAACAATTGCAAATGTATAAGCGAAGCTATTGTTGAAGAGTAGGAGGATGAGAGATGATGGATTTCATTGGGACACGTCATACAGAGGGCTGAGAGGAAAGTTTTAGTGGGCAGTAACGGGGAAAATTCCAGGCAGACATCTTTCTGCACTACTGGGGAGAAGACCTGGCTGTGGGGTCCTGACTGAATGCAGATTCCTGTGTCCTGCTGCAGTCGAGATTGGGGAGAGCTGAAAGAAAAACCTTTCCACTGGCTGAGGCATTCCTATCTGAAAAAGCTGAGAATTCCAGGCAATGACCCCGGCTTGAGAAGGCAAGCGTTCCTTTTTGCTGGAGTTAATCCAAGAGAGCCACATTCACAAAGAGAACAACTAAAAAGATAAGGTAATGAGAAGTGTGGGAGCTGAGTGTGTACGGTAATATGCAGTCAGTGTAGGATTCCTGTGCGTGTCTTAATCAAATACCAATGTTGCAATTTGAGTTCTGTTCTCCGCCACGCTCTTTGCAGTGTGTCATAGATAATGCTTTGACTGTACCATTTTATTTATTTCTGTAAAGAATGAGATCGTGTCTAAATGCAGCTTTTATAATACAGAAAATATTTGAAAACAGACGGGTGTTTTATTTTCTATTTACCATTACAATGCCGATGATGTGGGGAGATTTTTAAACAGTGCAATGGTCATTTTAAGACAGATGTGTGCATGTCAGAATCAGTATGAATAATTGTGAGTGACTGTAGCATAGCTTGTTGGAGGTACATGAGCCAACGGGAAGAGAGACTCTCTGAACATAGCTCCCTACCGTATATAAGGCAGGGGAAATTACTACAAGACTACCACATATAGCTCTCTGTCGTAAATAAGTCAGTGAGTTCGCCCATGGTGGCACACCAACACTATCACTGGAAATGTGGTATTCCTAGAATGCAGGTCTGAGGTCTCTCTAGTGATCACACGAAAAATCTAAGCAAAGATAAGGGATTCTGGACATTGGGGCCACAAATAAAACAAGGGAATTATGCTCACCAAAATACCACCAACCACGTATACCAAATATGCAGGTCTGGGTGCTGAAATAATGCATGTCCATTGTATTATTGTTGCACATGGCCAAATCTGAATACAAAGAGTGATTATTGCTAAGTTATTTTTCGGCGGTAATAAAATACCGTCAGGCCCCAAATCTCCACAAAATACCCTACATATTTATGGTGCGTTGCAGGCCGGGAAAGTGATCATAGGGTACCTACTGGGCGTGGCAAGCGTGTCTCACACTGCCATTTGCACATTAAAGGGAACCCATTTTATAATAGCAGTGTGCCACTAAAAACGAATTTCAGAATGTCACAAAGGGAAACCACATTCTCCGATCTAGTGCAATATTTAGAGGCAAAGTTATTTGCACATGGGAATTGGTCTTCGAATAGCACGTTAGACTGGAGTAACCGCATTCAGGGTGAGGTGCAGAAAGAAAAACTAGACAATATTTTTGCAGAAGGCAGCATAATTCAGGTCTGCCTTACAAGATTATTGAATGCAGCCGATAAAAGTGCAGAGAAAGACTGTTTAATACGGCTATGCGGCAAAATATGGTTTATTTTAAACAAGTCCCTGCGAATGCAAGAGAATGATACTCAGCTAATTAACAGGTTAAAGACTGAATTAGATGGGGCAAGTAAAAATCAGGAAATGTTGAGAGCAGAATTGGATGTATGCCAAAAAGACATGCAATTAAAATGCAGAGACTTTGATACTCAGTTATCCAAAAGCAAGAAACAATTTGAAGATAGTGAGCAAGAATTGACACACTTAAAAGCCTTAGTGGATCACATTAGGCAGGATAAAGATGAGGTTGTTTCAGAAATGCAGATTTTACAAAAAGAACATTGTGAAAAAGAAGGTGATCTCCAGAGTGCAGAACAAGAAATGATTAAAATGATTCAAGAAAGAGACAAAAGAAATAAAGAGTTCAATGAATGCCAAATGCAAATGTGCGACATGCAGGAGGCGATTAATAAAATGAGCGATGAAAATAATTATTTGCAGAATGAAGCAACTAGACTCCTTAAAAAGTGTAAGGACTTAGAACAGCAAATGTGCATTCCCAGGTCCCAGGAGAGGCGGCAGGGTACCACATTCAATGGAGTGGAGGTGAATTCTAGCTCTGCCCAAAGAGCTAGTGTCCCAGTGACTGGGCCGGTGACTGAACTTGGTTGCAGCGCCCTTGGGGGATTTGATACTCCCATTGGGGGCAGTCACCAATCTCATACACCTGAAAACAGGATTGACTCACAAAATAGTGCAATTCCATGCATTGCAACAAGTAGCCCCATAAAAATAATGAAATCCATTAAAGCCCTGATCAAACCATTTAAAAAGGGAGGTGAATGCTGCATTGAGGATCACTTAGAAGCGGTGCATGAC
The DNA here is from genome assembly GCF_040938575.1 of Ambystoma mexicanum. Lineage (NCBI taxonomy): Eukaryota > Metazoa > Chordata > Amphibia > Caudata > Ambystomatidae > Ambystoma > Ambystoma mexicanum. Next base: position 439,018,278 of record NC_090937.1, read on the forward strand.
ATTTTTAAAGCACTCCAGATACCTAGGGAACAGTACAGACAATATTTTCATTTAACTTTAGATGCCCCGACGGCCAGCATCATAAGGGGATTAAATGAACAGCAGAATATGACATGGCTGGAGTTTGAAAAAGAAATTAGGCGTCATTTTTCTCCTTTTCAGTCATTGCAGGAGGCAAAGAAAGTCGCGTACACTATTACTGCTGGACCTAATACATCCCCTCGCCAATTTTTACAAGACTTAAAAAGAGCATTCTCTCGCTTTGATGTATCTTTTGACTCAAATTCCAATGAGTTTAAAACCGCATACTTCTATGGGCTACAGAAAGACATCATATCCCAATTGGTCCGTGAATTTGACCGTGACAAGTCCCTTGAATGGATTGTACATCAAAGCACTAAGCTATATGAGGTACTCTATTGTCAGGGTAGAGAAAGTGATAAAATGAAAGATACTAGGCCTAAATCTAAAGAACCCTCAGCCACAGTAATGGAAATCAGGTCAGCCAAAATGTCCCTTGAGTCTGCTCAAAGCCAAGGTAAAAATAATGTGACACCTGAACAAAGGGGTAATCAACAAAGATCGCCATTTCCCGTACCAATGTTCCAAACACATGATCCTAGTAATAGAGAGAGCTACATCAGCCCTAGATATTTAGGGGATAGACCCCGGGTAAGATATCGGTCTGATATGGCAGGTATGAACAATAACCAGAGACAAAATCAAGATCAAAGAAATGATGGTCCCTACCAGTCATTGGGGACACAGAGCAGATTTGATCCCAGCACCATGATATATGGTAATCAGGATAGGCCCCGATATGTGGATCGATTTACTGATAATGGAAATCAACATAGGGGCCAGTACCCACAATCTGAGAGACAGGACATGAGGCAAAACGTGAACTACAGTCCACGCCAGTACAATGATTCCCCACCAGGGGACTATAATCAAAGGATGGGTGCAACCCGCTCCCCTCCACAAATGAATCAAGAGTTCAGAAACCATCCCAACCGGAATCAATCACCTGAGAGGTATCAGAATAGATCCAATCAGGGGGAAAACAACCAATATCGACCTAGGCCACAGAAAGAGGATCCTAGAGAGATGGAAAGGTTCCAGTGCCTTGAGGCCCAAGTGAAAATGTTAGCTGAGCAAATAGGAAAGCTCTATACAGCGCAAAAACAACCTTCCAAAGAGGGGGCTGATGGCCATAGCAATGACCGGGGGGCTTCCGAAAAGTGACTAAGTACTCATGATAACTGCAGTGCCAAGATGACAGATTGCTCTGATATAATTTTGCATAACGACTCTGAGATGCCTAATGGATTAAAAATGAAAGTACCAGTAAATGAAATTGTGACAGAAAGTGCAAATACTTCTAAAGAAGAGGTACGGTTTAACTTAGAGCTAAATAAAACAGTAAAGATTTGCACAAATGAAAAAGAAACATTAGGAATTCCAAAAGAACAAAGGAACAGATTTAAGAAAAATGACTCATGCATGGGGAATACCAGTGAACAGGGAGTACGTGGGGATGCCATAGCTCCTTCCCTGGGCAAGCAAAACAATGACCAAACACAGACAGAAAAAGGAAATACTCACAAGGAGGGTACAAGTCAATCACCTGAAGAATTCTTTGAGCCACATATTCTTGAAGAGGCTGCAAGGGCTGGTATTACACTAAATGATCACAAATGCACAGAATTAAAAAATGACAAATTGCTGAATGATGTTGTTACACATGTTCAGTTGGAAGGTTGTAATGTGGTCTCTGATGTTACCCAGATGGATGGGCGAACGGTGGCCACACTCCAAAAAACCTCTGAACATGGAGAAATGAATAAAATATCTCGCACAGAAATGGGTAAAAAGGAGGAAAAAATGTCTTTTCATTTACCAATGTGCTTAGCCAAAAGTGAAAAAGACCTGAGAAAGGTGAGCCCTGAAATCAGTAAGAATTCACATTTCTTATGTGTATTAGAGGAAGTTGAGGACAGATATTATGCACCCATCACTGTAGAAGAAAAATGCCACACCTTCGCTATGATTGACACTGGCGCACAGGCCACAATTATGTCCAAGGAGCTGGTAAAGAGTATCAATGAAGGGAGGCCTCCACAGAGTCAGATCACAGTGAAGGCAAATCAAGGCCCAGTGCATAACTTTAATGGGGAGGAGGTGCCCATCATAGGTGTAACTGAGGTTGACATAAAAATAGGAAAGCACAGAATGAAACAAGAGGTATTGATCACATCTATTTGTGAAATTCCATTTCTGATGGGGACAGATTGCCTGAAAAGATTGTCTCCTCTCATAGATGGGGTGAATGGAGTGCTGTGGTCCTTAACCAAAAAACCATTGAGGCCTAAGAAACTAAAATCACAAAACAGCAATATAAATGAATGTCACACCGTTGCCAAAACAAATGATGCTGTGGAGGTATATCTCCAGAATAGCTGCATACCTAGTGTCACTGTTATATTAATGTGTCAAGACAAAGATCAGAGCGACAATGAAAAACTACCTGTACAAATATACTTGGACCCAAGGAAAGATTGGCAGACTGCTATAGATGAGCACACATTACGTTTTTACTTAAAAGAGAATATATGCAAACAGAATATTGTTCCTAAAACAGATTCAGAAAAACACATTACCACTCTGGCAGAAATACACATGGAAGATGAGCAACCATGGGTTCACGTTGGTATAAATGATTATCTTAAAACAATAAAAGCCACTTTAGCGCTTGAACATGAAAGGAGTTTCATTAATGAGAAATTGTTGCAAAAAATTATGGAGAGGGAAGAAATCCCGAAATTTAGGATTAAAAACCAATATGTTTCTGGGTTGGACAGTCCAGACTTTGAAAACCGAATTGCAGGCAGATGCATGCTTAAAATTAGCATTGGGCAGAAAACAATTTACCATAATGTATGGATAGTGAATGGAGCACAAAATGAATTTTACATGGGCAATGACATCATGCACAGAATGTGTATGGTGTTAGATTTCCTTAATCAAAAAATATGGTCACGCCTAGGTGGGCCGGCACCTGAATTTGAAGACAAAAGAAGGGCTTATCATTGTGCACAACTGGTTCCTTATGCCATCGAATTACAAATAAGGAAAGATACTATTATTCCTGCATTTACAAAACAGTTTGCAATAACACTGAAATGCAAAAATGGGCAGCAGATGAAAGGCTCTGATGCATTTGTATGCCTGAATGAATCCATAAAACAGCAAGGCCTGGATTATGAATACATTCCATTGGTAGACATTGGTGAGGGATCTGTAAAAATCATGGTAAATAATAAAGGTTGTCAGGATATTCATTTAGAGGAAAACTCCCCATTAGGAATGGCCATACAAAAATCACATTATACGGCAGATTTAAATAACATGGTGATTGGGAATATTCCTGAAAAATATGTAGATGCCAAGGGCGAGTTGCCAGAACACCTGGACTCTCAGCCCAAAGGAATATTTAAAATTCATTCTGTGTATCCTTATGATTCAAATGAGACAGTGTGCTGCCATCAAGAGGATTGCATAATATTTAATTTAAATGAAAATGAAACAGGAAATCAGCCCATTGAAGTGGAAGCTGATATGCCAAAATATTTAAAAGTGGCAGCTCTACAAAAAGACACAGCCACACAGTTAGAGGAAAGCGCTGAGATTCCTTTACCAGAAGAGTTTCCAGAATTTTCCAGAATGGTAGAAGAGCAGATCTCCTTAGCGGATGCATGTGACAGCGATGAGGATCGAGACGACCTGAGGGAAATATTTATGGAGTTTAAGGATGTATTTGCAAAAGATGCTTATGATTGTGGTTTAACTGATTTACATGTGGCCACACTACCAGAAGGTTGTAGCAGAAATCCAGTGTTTGTACGCCAGTATAGACTACCGCTGGCATGTTTAGAATCATTGGCAGAGATTATTAAAAATTTGGAATCACGGGGAATAATCAGGCCCATTCATAGCACATCCAATACGCCTATTTTAGGTGTGTTAAAGCCAAATGGTCAATGGCGGCTGTGTGCAGACTTAAGAGAGTTAAATAAAAGAGTACCAGTATCTAGATGGCCACTACCATTCATTGATCAGGGCCTAGCTCAGATACATGGTTCAAAGGTATTTACCACATTAGATCTCACCTCTGGATATTGGTGTGTGCCATTGGCAGAGGAGATACAACACTTATTTTCCTTTACATTTGACAGGACTCAATATGCCTGGCTTAGAGCTCCGTTCGGGTACATCAATAGTGGGAGTGAATTTGGCATATTTTTGAGAAAGGCCATGCCGGATGCAGCGGAAAGAGGAACAATAGTTTATGTGGATGATGTCCTGATAAAAAATGAAAACCTTAAAAGCCATTTTGATGAAATAAGACATGTGCTTGGCCAATTGCAGAAAGCAGGCGCCAAAGTATCTTTGCAAAAAGCACAATGGTGCAAGAAAAAAGTGAACTTTCTAGGGCATGAAGTGACTGAACATGGGCTAAATCCACAAAGGAAGAAAATAGAGGCCATACAAAGATTAAAAGATCCTAAAAATGTGAAAGGAGTAAAAAGTTTATTAGGGATGACAGGCTATAACAGAAAGTTCATTGAGAATTATGCAGAAATCACTCAACCATTGACTAAACTGCTTAAACTAAATACTCCCTGGAGATGGGAAAGAGAGCAGTCTGATGCAGTGGCTAGATTGAAGGAATGTCTTGTAAAGGCACCATGTTTAGCATACCCCATAAAGGACAGGGATTTCTTTATAGAAATAGGCTTTTCTGAACATTGTATGTCAGCAGTGTTATCACAAAAACACGATTTGAATCACAAAACCATTGCATATGCAAGTAAGGCATTTTCCCAAGTTGAAATGAAATTTAATGAATGTGAAAAGGCCCTATTAACCACTGTGTGGGCGCTACAACATTTCCGCCCCATTGTTCAGGGAGAAAAGGTGATTATTGAAACAAATCATCAACCTTTGCTATTTTTAGAGAGTAAAAGAATTAGATCAGGCAATCTAGCGCAATCCAGAATCACTTCATGGACGCTGGCATTACAAGGTTTTCCCGTAGAAGTGAGATATGGACAAAATAAAAAGAGCCCAATTGCTCAAGGGTTAGCTGACTTACATGACTGTGCAGCTGAACAAATACCAAATGAAATGGAAGTGGAAGCTAGTTTACAGGAATTTGAACAATCACCACACAAAGCTTTTGATGAAAAAACATGCAAGGATTTGCCAACTGTATATGTGGATGGTTGTGCTTTTCACATTGAAAATGACAGTAATAAACAATTAGTGGCAGGAATAGGAAATGTCTGGTTGAAATGTGAAGGCGTTCCTAGTATAGGGATGAGGATTGGAGATAGGAGCAGTCAGGTGGCGGAATTGGCAGCCATCTATAAAGCAATTGATACTGCAGTTGATAAAAAGTTCAGTGAAATTGTCCTGGTGACTGATTCTGACTATGCACGGAATAGCTTTGTGGAGTATTTGCCTGGTTGGAAAGCAAGAGGCATGGTTACATACAATAAAAAGCCACTTAAACATGGAAAAATGATACAAGCCATAGACAAATTGGTGTCAGAAAATAATTTAACAATATACTGGAGAAAAATTCGTGGGCATTTAAAAACACCAGGAGAGGATAAGGAGGGAAATGATAAGGCAGACCATCTGGCTAAGATTGGGGCTGTGATGGGAGAATTGCTACATATTGATTATTTAATGGGTGAAATACAAATTGATGCAGTCACACGTTCTAAAGCACCAAAGGAGATAGATCAACCGGTGGTGCAGTGGAGTCATGACACGCCAGACCAAGATTTGATTGAGGCACAAAAGAATGATCAAATTTTGGGAATCTATTATAATCATTTGATAGATCCTGAACAAAATCCTTTAACAGAAAAAGATTGCATGGGAAAAGAAGAGTTGAGGGTGTTATTAAAGAACAAAACACGAATCAGATTACAGGATGGACTCATGATTAGAGAGTCCATAACAGGACAAATACAGTGGGTAGTACCCCTTTCATTCAGAGGACTAATGCTACACCATGCACATGATGCCATAACTGCAGGCCATAGAGGTTCACAAAAAACATTAGAAATACTAAAAGATTATGCTTACTGGCCTCATATGTCCCAAGATGTGGAATTATATACTAGAGAAAGTCTAGTATGCGCCCAATTTAAACCTGCTTCACCAATGCATAGAGCACCATTGATGAAAAGAGGCCTAACTCTCCCATGGTCAGATTTGCAAATAGACTATGTAGGTCCTTTAAAAAGGTCGAGCAGGGGACACCGTTATATTTTGAGTGTGGTATGTTTGATGTCGAAGTGGATTGAGTGCATTCCTGCACCAGATTGTAGTGCGCAAACAGCAGCCACATTGCTGGTGAACCATGTGTTCTCAAGGTTTGGGTTGCCGCAAAGAATTGAGTCAGACAGAGGAAGTCATTTCACAAGTACTCTAATGAGCAAGGTATGGCAAATACTAGGTGTGAAAAGGAAACTACATATCGCATGTCGGGCGGCGTCTTCAGGTACAGTTGAAAGAAGCAATAGGTCTGTTGTGGATATTTTAAAGAAATTTGTGGCAGAAACAGGTTCCAGCTGGGATTTGCGTTTACCATTGGTTTTGATGGCAATCAGGTCGACTCCTGCCAAAGCAACAGGTGTTAGCCCCCATGAGGTCTTAACAGGTAGGAAAATGGTGTTACCACAACACCTACTATACAGAACACATGAGCAAACTCTAGTGAGTGCATCCACAGTTCATGAATATATTGATGAACTGAGGAGGCATTTGCAACATGCATTTGCTTTTGTGCAGAGAAATCTGGAAAGAGCTGCTGACAGTGCAAAGTCATATTATGATAAAAAGACATCAGTAAAGGAATACAGTGTAGGGGATCAGGTGTACAAGTTTCATTTTGGAAAAAGTAAACAGAAAAATTCTAAATTTCTAGCAGCCTGGCAGGGGCCATTTCGAATTATAGATAAGGTTTCTCCTGTAGTGTATAAAATTTTGAAAAATGAAGGTGAAACAGCAATAGAGCAGTTTGTCCATGTACATCAAATCAAACCATGCCATCCCAGGCATGAGATCAGGCAGCTTGAGCATGTAGAAACAGATAGAGTCCCTTGAGAAAATAAATGGGTGTAATCAGGAGGCAGTGACAAAGAAGTTAAAAAAAAAAAAAAAGTTGATTGTTATGATGGCACATAAACACTGTAATATATGTAAAAATATATAATATAAATAAATAAATAAATAAATAAATAAATAAATGCACATATAACGGAAGCTCGTGGTTGGTGTGCAGAGAGAAAGTGTATTAAATATTGAATGCTGTTTTATATGTGTTTGTTTTCTTTTAACTTGTGTTTAATTTCAGAAGAAAGAAAAATAAAAAAAACGAAATATTTTTACCAAGCATGTTTTATTTTTGGCAAAAGGTGGAAATTAGTATTATGCTATGTACTTAATCTGTTTATTTTCTATCTTGATTTAGACAATTAACATTATTTGGTCGGAGGTTCCGGGATCAGAGGCCACGGGAGACGATGGAGTCCTGGAGTCCCCTGGATGAAGACCAAAAGATGCCTCCAGGTGGAGGTGAAGACAAAATAACCGGAATGCCAAAAGAGATGACTACTGTGGATTCAAGATTGCCAAGATGAAAGAGTACTCGAATGAACCGAATAACATCGCTGGTCGGGACATACCAAAAGAGACAAAACAAAAGTTCCGGCATATGAAGTTCCACGTATTTATTATTTTAATTATTTATTTTAACTTGTTATATTACTTATTTGTTTTAGTTAGTTGTTTTATTTCATTGTTTTTAATTGACTTGGAAAATGTAAACTTAAAGTAATGCCACTTCCACTGAGAAGGCAAATGTGGAACATTTTATGAACTGATGGACTCAGATGAAATGTTGATTGCAAATTTTCATTGATGCACATGAATATTCATTTTGTTGGATTGCTATATTGTAAAAAAAAATAGAACAAGTTGTTTTTAGGAATTGGCTTGGATTATAGCCAAGTTCTAAAAACAAAAGGAGGGTATATGTAAGGATATTTGGCGTGTTACAGTACAGAGTACAGCAATACTGCACAAGTAGCACAATTTTTTTGCAGCACCACCACAAGGGTGCGGTGCATTGCTATATGGGTTAGCAGATTAACAAGGAAAGACAGGCTATTCAGTCAAAAAACGATTTTAACATATAAGATGCAAATCTATTTTTACAGTTAAAAGCACACGTGCTCATTTAAAAATGCACACTATTTTTCACCTGAAATGCCTATATTGCTAGAGACACATTTGAAAATTAACAGCTAACCTATTAACCATTAACCTGACTAATAAAACCTTATTTAATATAACCCACTAATAAAATGTGTTCTCCACTGCAGAATTAGGCATACTCTGAAAACCATTTAAATGTGTGTGCAGATTTTTTTCTCTTCTCTTCTCTGCCTGATTCTCCGTGTTTTTGTGCACAGTAACTGCAGGAAGAAGGAAGTCAGATTTGCAACAATTGCAAATGTATAAGCGAAGCTATTGTTGAAGAGTAGGAGGATGAGAGATGATGGATTTCATTGGGACACGTCATACAGAGGGCTGAGAGGAAAGTTTTAGTGGGCAGTAACGGGGAAAATTCCAGGCAGACATCTTTCTGCACTACTGGGGAGAAGACCTGGCTGTGGGGTCCTGACTGAATGCAGATTCCTGTGTCCTGCTGCAGTCGAGATTGGGGAGAGCTGAAAGAAAAACCTTTCCACTGGCTGAGGCATTCCTATCTGAAAAAGCTGAGAATTCCAGGCAATGACCCCGGCTTGAGAAGGCAAGCGTTCCTTTTTGCTGGAGTTAATCCAAGAGAGCCACATTCACAAAGAGAACAACTAAAAAGATAAGGTAATGAGAAGTGTGGGAGCTGAGTGTGTACGGTAATATGCAGTCAGTGTAGGATTCCTGTGCGTGTCTTAATCAAATACCAATGTTGCAATTTGAGTTCTGTTCTCCGCCACGCTCTTTGCAGTGTGTCATAGATAATGCTTTGACTGTACCATTTTATTTATTTCTGTAAAGAATGAGATCGTGTCTAAATGCAGCTTTTATAATACAGAAAATATTTGAAAACAGACGGGTGTTTTATTTTCTATTTACCATTACAATGCCGATGATGTGGGGAGATTTTTAAACTGTGCAATGGTCATTTTAAGACAGATGTGTGCATGTCAGAATCAGTATGAATAATTGTGAGTGACTGTAGCATAGCTTGTTGGAGGTACATGAGCCAACGGGAAGAGAGACTCTCTGAACATAGCTCCCTACCGTATATAAGGCAGGGGAAATTACCACAAGACTACCACATATAGCTCTCTGTCGTAAATAAGTCAGTGAGTTCGCCCATGGTGGCACACCAACACTATCACTGGAAATGTGGTATTCCTAGAATGCAGGTCTGAGGTCTCTCTAGTGATCACACGAAAAATCTAAGCAAAGATAAGGGATTCTGGACATTGGGGCCACAAATAAAACAAGGGAATTATGCTCACCAAAATACCACCAACCACGTATACCAAATATGCAGGTCTGGGTGCTGAAATAATGCATGTCCATTGTATTATTGTTGCACATGGCCAAATCTGAATACAAAGAGTGATTATTGCTAAGTTATTTTTCGGCGGTAATAAAATACCGTCAGGCCCCAAATCTCCACAAAATACCCTACAGGCTCAATGGGAATGGGGTAGAACCAGGCATTAAGGGAGGACCCGCAAAGGGAACTCGTAATAGGGTGGTAAGGGATTACCGGTGACGGTGCCCTTACCGGTAATCCCTTACCGCCCGTAATGAGGCCCATGGAGAGTAAAGGTGGGCACTACTCTGTAGCATATATTAATTCACTAGTCTGTGAAGTGTAATTATAATTCATAAAGTTTTATCCTGGGGCTACCAGTTATAAAGCGGTCCTATGGCATAAGGACCGAAATACAACAGGAAGAGAAATAGAGTTGATCCACTCTATTAAAATTGGTGCTCTCAGTTGGCCCTGAGCAGTGCTGCACTATCGGGTACTCACATTTTTTGACAAACAACAAAATTATTCCAATGTATCTTCCTGACAAAATTATGGTTTTCTTCAAGGAAATGTTTATTCACATCTCGTTATATTTCTTTTAACGAATATTCATGTTTCATATTCAATGAGGTCAGGCCAAAATTGGCTAGGGTTTCATGTATAATTGCCAATGCATTTTGGTTAAAGAACCTTCATCAGGGCGGTACATGATATGTTGTTCTAATAAGCCCAACAATTCTGCTATTTTAACATCAAGTAAATAACCACAATATGATTTAGAAAAATGCATTATAAAAAAATATACACATACCGGTTCAAAGTGCACCAAAATGTCCCAACATGTTTGAGAAAAAGAAACAAGGTGTCAGTAACTTTAACTCCATTTGTTTAGCCATGTAAAAAAGATCGTAAGGATTGAAAGTACCTTATGATTCTAATAATTCCTCAACTCGCGTAGACAGCGATTTAGTAGGAGTACGTGCTCCTGTTAATGCCACAAAGAAAACTAATCAGTGGCTATCAAAAGTTATACCAGTATCAAGGGGACTACAAGGAGAGTTCTTACCTTGCTATACAGAGAACGCCGTGTCTAAACGCTGGCGTATTCACACAGGCACGAGCGCGAATGTCAGAGAGTGGTTTAATATGTTGCCATGGTGACCTAAAGGCATCGTGACGTGGCACGTACGCCTTGGGTCCCACCTCCATGGAAACACGGAAGGCGGGACTGTCACCATGGCAGCATGTCAACAATCTAAAGTGAAAATAAAGCAGTGGCCCTCGAACGGCAGCGGCGGGGATTAATCATGATGAGCCTGCAAAGGCTTTGCACTTACGTTCTGCCTATAAAGTCTTCACACTAACAAACTACTAATAGTTCTCAAAAGTGAGGTATAAAAAGAGCTTGTGCAACCTACTAAGGGCGGAGTAGGACAGTATTTAAATCGAGTGCATGACCCAATTTCCGTACATCAAGCTATCCTCTTTAGTGTTAAAAGATGAAGAAAACGTCACTAATAAGCGGCGTTAAAAACAATATAGATGTGAATCTGCATAAATGCATACTGTGTAATAAGTGGCGGAGAATCAGAAGTATCAGGGTGACTAGGATGAAAACGGTTGGGCTAAACATCTGTGCTGTTAACTCCAAGTACAGGTCTCTGCTTAGTGAAAATCAATCTGTAAGCATACCTCTCGCTGACATTCGCGCTCGCGCCAGTGTGAATACGCCAGCGTTTAGACAAGGCGTTCTCTGTATAGCAAGGTAAGAACTCTCTTTGTAGTCCCCTTGATACTGGTATAACTTTTGATAGCTACTGATTCGTTTTCTTTGTGGCATTAACAGGAGCACGTACTCCAGCTAAATCACTCTCTACGCGAGTTGAGGAATGATTAGAATCATAAGGTACTTTCAATCTTTACAATCTTTTTAACATGGCTAAACACATTGGCCCTCATTACGACCCTGGCGGAAATCGAAAAACGATAGCGGAAATGTAATACCGCCATCGAATACCGCTCGGTGCGACTATGACCCGTCACCGTAAAGTACGATGCCATTAGCGACACCGTAGTGAACGCCAACGCTAACTGCACCAAGTACGCGCACGCGCGCCATGCAAAACCGTAATTACCACCATGGCGCAACGGTACGCGAATTCTGACCCCAGCGGACATTTAGTTAACGCCATCAAGCATGGCGGAAAGTACCATTCCGCCATGGTGAGAATTACGGCATTGTGAACCAACCGTAAATGGCCCTACTGAGTGCCTGTACACCACTCCCTGGCCACATTGCACAACTCCTCGTAGGTGCAATGAAGTTACACAATGCAACCAGTGAAATGCACAAGTCACCCATGCATGCCAACGAACAAATGAATGTAGGGGCTCCAAGTGCCTTGTGAGTGGCCATCCATATTTGGCATGTCACCATTGCCGTACTGATGCAGCACAGGCATGTGAAGGTTCAAGTACAGCAAAATGAACTGAAAGATGAGACAAAACAACAACAGGCCCCCATCGCCTGAAACCAGTGTAAGGCAACATTCAAAGCAGTATCCTGAGGGAGACTGCACCAGCCCTGTACACATGCCAGTAAACAAACCAACCATCAGCATAAGCATGTACCACACAAGTTGGCAGAGTGACTGAGCAGCCAGGCTCATCTCAAGAGGGGCCAATGGGAGCTGCAGGGCACAGATGGCACGAATACAGAAGCTATTCCAATGGACATGACCTCAGTCTCCCTCCAAGAAACGCACGCAAACACAGGCACCTGTGACCAGCCATTTACTGATAATCACATCATTCCACCAATCCACCTGGCTGACCGGCATCTGTTACACAAAAGCTAATCCCCCGCCCCTAAGCATGACATCATTAAAACAGTCATCATGGCAGCCCCTATCCCTGACCTTACTGGGCTTCGTAGGCAAACGCGGCCAGTACAGTACCACGCAACTATACTCAGAAGCCGGAACCCAATGCAGATCTACTCACAATACATCGCTCCACAAATAGGAATATGCTACATTACTTGCAAAGAATAACGCTACACGGTTAACATCAGAATAAAATTTTAATGCACATCAAATTCACCAAGCCCATACAGCTATTAGGTCATAAACCCCAAAATATCTTCATTACTGTGGGCTGCATCCGCAATAAATGACCAGCTACTCCTTGTGTGACGCCCTGTTCCTTCATGGTACACAGGGGCTACATTCACGTTCAAAAAGGCAACATGGAAGCGCCTAGAACCGCAGGGCCGTCCCATTAGGTAGGCACTAGTCCAGCTGAAAGGTTGATATGTTGCTCCTAGCCACTAGTACTGCGTAAGGGCATGTGGCCCATTGGCGATGGTCCCATAAGATCGTAATGGTGCTCCACTGATTAACTCGAAGCAGCAGGTGTCGGGAGTAAAAGCCATCTGCAGGAGTGGCATACAGATGGCAGCGGCAAAAGGGGAGGAGATACCTGTCACCCAAATGAAATGAAAAAGAATAGTATGGGCATCAGAACTTCATTAGTATTACTCACTTCAATGATCACACTAAATCTACAGCCATATGCATGCTAGCCCACTCAAAAGGATTATTTCCACCCAAAAATCACTTGCCAATCATAACAATATAAATCGAGGTGAAAACACTATTACAAACGAGTGTTTGTGTGCATGCGTCTGTTAAAACAGAATCCATGAGATGGGATTAGTAACGTGCATAGACACAAGTGTTGGAAGGCGCGTCGAGACAGGGAGGGTTGAACAAGGGCAGATAGACGATGGTCCCACTATGGCAGCTCTGCATCACATAGCGCAGGGGAAGGGGATAGATTCCAATAAGCCATGTACATGGCAAACTCTCAATTAAATCATCTGTCCATGCATCCATACATCATTCCCTCATCCCGGTATTAAAACGCCTGATTATTTACTCACATAACATTTGAAATCTCCATTGAGTCTGTGCGTAATGCAGTCTGCAAAATCCACTGTGCTCCAGGCCGGAATAATAGTGTTGTGAAGTAACATGTATTTGGGAACGTCCTGCCTAATCGTCCACTACGCTATTGCGCATCCCATACGATTCATATCAATCATTGCATTCTCGCCATGGCCCCTGTCCCAAGGACATTAAACAATAGAACGTTATATTTGCAGTCAGACCTGTGGGCGTCTCCTCGCCGCTAGCTGAAAACCGAAAGCGCTGTCCTTCGAATTCCTCATTTGCAACATCACGTCGAAAAGGCATCTGTGACCGCTTGAAATCACAAATTCATCCATGTAGTGCGGCAGTGTGTGAAAATGGCAACTGGCTTCACTCACAAATGGGACGCCCCGCCCGTCGGTGAACCTCGGTACAGTGCTCGCCCAAAGGGGATTGCAGCTGGCACAGGTGGAATGAATCACCACAGGTGGAGGCTACACAGCCTGAAAACACATAAATTGCACACCCAACCCCCTCCCACAACCACACCCACTCCAAAATGCTACCGGCAGGACTAGCGATGTTGGGCCTGGGGGACCTGATAGCACTGCAAGTACTCCAACTCCAAGAAGAAGACGAACACCAACTACTACAACAACCGGCCGCACAGAGGAGACGCAGGAGGAGGAGGAGGGCAAGGCAGGGCCAGCAAGGCCCACCAGCACAGCCACTACCACCACGCAGGCAGCCCGCAATCCCACGCCTCCGAGCTCATCCGTTCAACCTCACTGCTGAGCAGATCCACACCCTCTACCGTTTGGACCGGGACACCATAATCTCCATTGTGGACATGACACACGCTGACCTTGTCAGCATGATAGATAGCCCAACCGCCATCCCACCCCTACTGAAGGTGGTGTCTGTACTCCACTTCCTGGCCACATGCACCTACCAGCACACAGTCGGACAGTTGCATGGCATTTCACAGCCACTGTTCTCACGGACACTATTGCAAGTGCTCGATGCCCTCCTGAAGCACGCAGACGACTACATCTCATTACCACGCTCGGAGCTGGAGATTACAAACACAAAAGTGGGATTCCATGCACTTGCCGGCATACCGGGTTGCATTGGTGCCATCGACTGCACCCATGTGGAATTGGTTGTCCCACATGCCATGGAGGTCCAGTACCGCAACCGGAAACAATATCATTCTCTTAATGTACAAATGGTGTGTGACTCCAACAGGATCTTTACACATTGTTGTGCCCGATTTCCTGGATCAACCCATGATTCTATGGTCTTGAGGAACTCTACAATACCACGCTACATGGAGCGACACGCAGGGAACAGATCCTGGCTACTCGGTGAGTCTCAATCCATGCATGATAATGTGGGGTATGTGATGCGGCAATGACCTGGCAGGAAGGGGGGGGGATGCGTACGTAGCAATGTCATCCCACAAACATCCTTTATTGTCCACATACAGGTGATGCCGGGTATCCACTGAAGAGATGGCTCCTTACACCACTCCGGAACCCACAGGACCAGCATGAGGAGGACTACAACCATGCCCACTCACGTACCCGTGTAGTCATAGAACAGGCATTCGGCCTACTGAAGGCTCGTTTCCGCTGCCTCAGCAGGTCTGGCAGGGCACTCCTGTACCGCCATGAGAAGGTTGCAAAGATAGTCATGGCATGTGTCATGCTACACAACATGTGCGTACGTAGAAATGTGCCCATGCCCCCTGACGCAGAACTGCAAGCACCTGAAGATGGTCATGATGAGGCTGGGGATGTGGCAGCACCTCAAGGAGTCCGCGAGGCACAGGAGGCCCGTGAAATTCGTCAGAATATCATAGATTCATGCTTCTAGCACTCACGCCTGGTGGCTGATGCATGGACACGGGACTTGTGGCACTGTGTGTGTCGGGAACATGCACAATGTGGACTGTACGCCTATAAAGGCCTCGTACACAAGGAACAATGTCCACACATCTCATTGGATGATTATGTAATGTTTATAGCATATGTGAAATTATGTTACACACCCCATCGACCCGCCACCCAAGAAAGCCCAACACCCCCCCTCCACCCTCCTACCTCCCCCCCGAACACCAGTCTCCAAAGATGCTCATTGTCAGTGGGCAGACGCTATTGCAAGCCCCCTCTCCGGGTATCAGGGGCACCCCTGCCTGTGGAGCGCAGGTTCCTCCCAGATCTACGTTGGGGGCTGCCCTGGACGGAACTTGCAACGGATGATGTCTCTGCCTGCTCACGTCCATGCATGTCCCTAAGGGTTTGTGAGAGCTCAGTGAACACACGGCGCACAGCGGCAAGTTCACCACATACGTCTTTGGACGTCGCATGCAGTTCCCCCCTCAGGCAGTCGGTGCTTCTCTCCATTTGTACCCTTAGTGTCTCTGTACTTCGCTCCATTTGTGCCCTAAGTGTCTCAGTAGATGTTTCTATGGCTGCCTTAGAAGCCCCACATTCATCAGCATGCTCCTTGAGGAGCGTGGCCAGTTGCTGCTGTTGCACGATCACCTGGTCGAGGGACTGTTGCCTCTGCTGGGCCATGGCCATTTGCGGTGGTGTCACAGAGGGGCTGATCAACTCATGTTGCCTTGCCACAGGGCTTGTGGGGGATGGCCAGTCGTCGTCTTGTGGGTGACCCTGCGTGGTATCCTCATGGTGTACGGGATGAAACGAACAGGGGGATTGTGACAGGTCATGGATGGGTCCTACATCGACAGCACCGTTGTCTGTGTCGGAGCATGCTGGCATTAATGCAGTGTCACCTATGGTGCTGCTGCCATCAGAAGCAGTGCCTTCTGTGGCATCCATTGGGGGGACCTGTGGTGCTGCTGGTGTGGGCATGCTGGCTGCTGGGGTGCCTGTTGAAGTCCCCTCCTGTGTGCTGCCACTTGATTTGTGCTGCTGCCGTGTCTTGATCCGTGCAGCTGAGGTGGAGGGTCTTTGGCCGTTGGTCTTGGCCCTCTTTGCAGGTGTGCTGGTAGGGGTGTCCTGCAGCTCGTCGTTTGACTCGGACCCTGTGGTGGAGTAAAGGAGGGCGAGCGTTATTTATGGGTCTGTGGAAATTGGAATGGCAATGTATCACATGCATTGGGGTGGTACCTGAGGGTGATTTGGGTCAGGGCCTTGGAGGTGGTTTCATTTCTGTGTGGATTGAGGATGCAGTTGTTTTGCAGCCTGCAGTTAGGGTGTGCCTGCTGCACGTGTAGAGGGTGTTTTTAGGATTTTCAATTATTTATGTATTTAATGTGACTTTTAAAGTGCGCTATCAGGCCAATGTATGTGGACGTTCTCCTGGACATGTGTTTCTGTTGCACTATGTGGACACATGGTACTTCACATGATTGGACATTGTGGATTTAGCATTGTTTTATTTGGCCCACCTACCTGATTCTTCGAATGTCTGCACTCCTTTCTCCATCCCTCCGACTCCCTCTATACTCTCCATTCCAATGGTGGAGGCACAGATTTCTTCCCAGGGGGTCAACTTGATGGGTGATTCCGATCCTCCCCCGGTAGCTGTGGCAATGTTACGGTTGGCTGATAGTATGCTCTGTACACGTATCCGCAAGTCGTCCCATCGCTTTCTGCATTGCTGTGGGTTGCGGGGTGCGGTCCCCACCGCACTTACCCGCTGTGCCACCAGGGCCCATATGCCCTTCTTGTTCGCAAGTGCCGTCCTGGTCATTTGCGTCGAGAAGACGACGCCAGCATTCTCCTGGAGGGTCTCTGTGAGCACGGTGAGTTCCTCATGGGAGAAGTGGACCTGCCGCTTGCGGTCGCACGCTTTTTTAGCAACTTTTCCCATTTTGATTGTTTTAACTAGGGTGGCTAACGGGTTGGGATGTGTCTCAGGGTCGGATTTTTAATGGTTGTGTTGGGATTCTGATTTTATAGGTGTACGGCGTGCTGTTTCCCGTTCCGGCCCCATGTTTTTACTTCCGTTTCCGTATATTTACGGTCACCGTATTTTGCGATTAGCGCTCATTACGGTGACCGCTATGATGGGTGGCGGAATTGCACCTAGGGCGCCGTACGACGGCGGTGAGGGGCGTTTTGGGGACATTTCCGCCATCGCGGACTTTGCACTTCCGCCATGGCGTAATGCTCGTGCCCGATGGGTCAGAATTAGCCGCACTTTACTCCATCGTGCAATGGCGGAAACGCTATTTACGCTATAGCGGTCAGGTCAGTTACTTTCCGCCAGGGTCGTAATGAGGGCCATTGAGTTAAAGTTACTGACACCTTGTTTCTTTTTCTCAAACATGTTGGGACATTTTGGTGCACCTTGAACCGGTATGTTTATATTTTTTTATAATGCATTTTTCTAAATCATATTGTGGTTATTTACTTGATGTTAAAATAGCAGAATTGTTGGGCTTACTAGAACAACATATCATGTACCGCCCTGATGAAGGTTCTTTAACCAAAATGCATTGGCAATTATACATGAAACCCTAGCCAATTTTTCCTGACCTCATTGAATATGAAACATGAATATTCGTTAAAAGAAAAATAACGAGATGTGAATAAACATTTCCTTGAAGAAAACCAGAATGTTGTCATGAAGATACATTGGAATAATTTTGTTGTATGTCAAAAAATGTAAGTACCCGATAGTGCAGCTCTGCTCAGGGCCAACTGAGAGCACCAGTTTTAATAGAGTGGATCAACTCTATTTCTCTTCCTATGGTATGAAGATATGACACAGACAAATAGATCGATTTGGAAAACCTTTATTTTTGGTGGCCACAATGGGAAAATACCTATCTTGCCCTAACTCCAAGGTGGGAGTGTTCCCTAATGAATTGAAAACTAAGGAAAGTCTAAGTTTGTCAGTTAAAAGTAAACTACTGTCTCTGTCAAAACCTA
This sequence comes from Ambystoma mexicanum, assembly GCF_040938575.1. Classification (NCBI taxonomy): domain Eukaryota; kingdom Metazoa; phylum Chordata; class Amphibia; order Caudata; family Ambystomatidae; genus Ambystoma; species Ambystoma mexicanum. The sequence continues at coordinate 439,036,754 of NC_090937.1, forward strand.
TGCTTGCCCTCACTTCTAAAAAGTTATCGGGTTTGTGAGATTTGGCCAAGTTAATAGTGTTCAAAGCAAAGTCAGTGTGAAAATGGAGCTCTTCCACGGCTCCCTCCCCAAGTTCAAGACTCTCAGAATAAGAAAGTTCCACAAGTTCTCAGGATTCACTTGGGAAAATTCACAGTACCTTTTCCTTATCTGTATTATCTGTATTCACTTCTTCACAGGGTCTCTCAGGCTTCCCGTGCCTTGAACTTAGACCCTCCTGGTTATCCTTCAATGTACCAATGTTCAAAGTTGTCTCTTTCCAAGCAAAAAAGTATAACTCACAAAAGTTCCAACAGAAAATATCACTCTTCACTTGTTCCTTCCCCGTGCAAAGCCAAGTCTGTCTGACTTTCAACTTCAGTATCTCAAATGATTCCTTCTCACACCTACGTCCCACCACCGGTCATGGCGCAGTTTGCAGACCATACAGTCCACCCATTACAGGTCATGCAACCAGGTACCCAGCTTTCCTTAAGTCTCTTGTTTAGTTTTTAGAGTGGGGTCTCTTTGCCCCTCCTGGACAAGCCTCCTGCCTGGGGGCCACCACAATAGTTTTCAACACTCTTAGTTCAATCACAGCTTCTCATTGTCCGTTTTTTTGCCTCTTTGCTCTTACTTCAGTTCTCGTATTGCTCCGCTACTGCTGTGGTGCTTTTCAAAAGATCTTTATTTCGTTCACACTTAACTCACGCACAGCCCCCCTGCTGTTGCAATGCTTTTTTCCCCTCCACAGAGACTTTTGAATGTGTTTAATGTTATACAGGACCACTCAGCTACTTTATATCCTTTCATATCTTCTTTATCATTGTCCACCTCTCAGCGGTGTCCCGACGGCTTTCGGGACAAAGTGCTCTTTCACTCGCGGTCACACCGTTACAAAGTATACAGTCTTTTCTCAATTGTTCCTGGGTTTCTTTCCCATTCAGAAACTCATTGGACATGGACTTTGCAGCTTCATCCTTCAGCGGCTTTCCCGCCTGAGGTCAGGTGTTCTCTACCTGCCCCTCGGACCCTCCTGGACTTTCTGCTTTACCCAGGGGAATGAGCACCTCTCGGGCCACAAAGAGAACGAGAATGGCATGCCCCACAGCTTTGGTCAGGCGATTGCTCCGGCTCGCTGGAGACATGACCTTCTCACCACGCTTTCTCCTGCTACACTTGGCAGTGTTACAGCATCCCAGCGCATGGCTCTCCATTGCCTTGGTTTGGGCAGCTCTGGCTCTGCTACCTCCCCTGTTCACCATCCAGCTTATTCTAATTGCCAAGCATGTGTGTTCCTTTTATTTTCACCCGAGTACTTCACAGGCTGCAGGTGGGCATATTTGAGATTAATTGCCTGACCCTGCCTGGCCTTATTAGTGGGACAGGTCTATTGGGGTAGTTGATGTGCCTTGATATGCATATTCCTCGTCCCAGTACCATAGTGGTGTTTTTCATTGGAAGTCTGTACTCCTCTTGACCTCCTCTTCTTTGTCTCAGTATTTCCAGGAGCATTACAGGGGTTAAGGGAATAGGGATGACAATAGCCTGTAATGGCTATTGGAGGTGAGAGTAGAAGGGGGATACCATGCCTCACCCTCAGGTACCCTCTTTCCAATACCGAAGGAACCTCCACTCAGGTGGTCCTCCCTTGTTTGTCTGTCACTGGGGTCAGGATCCAAAAGCGATGGCCCTTCCCTGGCCACCTGAACAGATGATCCCAAGGGAGTAGATGTAAGCGTACCTAAAGGTTTATCACAACTGCCATTCCTTACACCTCTTTTGCTGTTAAGCACCCTTGGGTGCATTGCATACAGAACTATTAAGAATGTCTCTGCCCCTCTGACATCACAGGTCTCTAACACTGTGTCCCTAAGCCCTCACTGTGGTTTGCAGGATGATTTGATCCTGATGGTGTTTGAATGAAAATTAGAACATGGGGGATTTCTGCATTCTTTCATATGATTTGGTCCTATTACTGCATTTATAAAAACAATATGTTGACTGCACTTCTTTCTTTATCACTGGATCATGCCCACTAGGATTGGGCGCAAGGTGAGGATAGGCCTTTGGGTGGGCCTTTGAGAAGACATGGGCCTTGGAACAGTGATGGGCTTCTCAGAAAATAAGGGCTTCTGTTGGGGATGGACATTGGGCCAAGGATTGGTTTCCGGGTGGGTGTAAGCTTTGGGTTGGATAGATCTCGATTAGGTATTGTCCTTGCCCATGGATGGGCCATGGAAGACATGGGTCTTGGGCAGGGATCAGGTATAGTTCTTGGGTCAGGTGTGAAGACAAGACTTAGAAGAATGGTTGATAAGGTTAACTTTGGTGGAGGGGAGCAGCAACAAAAAGTGTCCCTGGTCAAAAGTGATGATGTCAGTGTCATGAGATGTATGTAATAAAGGCGCAAAGCAGTGAGAGTCTAACAACAACTTTGACAAAATGACTCCTGCCCGGCAGGAGTAAATGCATGAGTAGTTGCCAAACCACATAACCAGCCCTCACACTTCTACAAAGGACCGGTGATCCCAATACTAAAGATGAAACAAGCATAGTCAAGAGCTATACCTCCTTTGCCTTTTGTGGTAAAATGGGCCGAGGGCAGGCTATACTCTTAAGAGGAGTGTGAATGTGACGATAGTAGCAACCCAAACAACAATATTACAACAGTTCAAAATAAAGGAATGTCCAATCAAGGTACAAATATGTATAGTTCAAACGCACCAATCTGCAATACAAACTGTACTAGAAAACACTAACAACCCCCCCTTACTCCCTCAATGTGAAGGAAGACAGAGAGATTCTAAATATAATGATGCACGCACGATGGATACATAGCAGGTAAGAAAAGGCAGTACATCACTATAATGTTGACAAAAAGGATATGTATTTGGAAAAATGTGTTTGGGGGACTTAGCCAGTCTTTAGGCTCCCAACAACTGGATAAGAGGGCCTATGGCCTTCCAACAATACCTTAATCAGCTCTCGTTGGTTTGATGGCATCAAACCAAGCTTCTTAACATTGTGCAAGCAGGTCAAACTAGGTTTGGATAGTCACAGTGATCCAGACAGGGAGAAGACGATGAGAGCTTTGAGACGAAGCTCGCTGTGGTTCGATGCAGCATTCGAGAGGATGCCTGTCAATGAGGCCATCAGGGTTGGTTTCACGGTCAAACTATGGGTCGATTAAGAAGATGCTGGTGGTTCCAGGTACTGTTTCCGACATGAGGATTTGAAGACCTCTGCAGAAGCAAACTTCTAGTTCGCGCCTGAGCAAGCGAGGCACTAAGCTGGTGCAGTGCAGAGGAAAATTGGTTCGAGGAGCTGCAACAGTAGTTCAAAGAGGTTCAAAGAAGTGCCTGAAGTTGAATGCATTTGAACGTGGTCAACAGTGATTCAATGGTGGTTCGATGTGGTAGAAGGCAGGAGACATGCTGATTTGCTTCTTCTAGTGCTGGGAGTCTCAATCCAGGGGCTCAGGGATAAGATTATTCCTTGTTCTCGTTCTCCCATCCCAGGGGAGGCTGGCTAACACCTGCAGGAGTCCTTCACCTCTGGTGAGGAGCCTGGATACCAGTGCAGCTGGCAGAGAAGCAGGTCTTGTTCAGACAGCAGTTCACCCCCAATGTGCCCAGGGAGTGGGTAGAGAGAAGAGCTTGCCTATGCCTTGGAGCACTACTCCTTCACCTAACTGGCTGAGAACTGTGGAACAGTCAATTTTCCCAAGATAGGTCCAAATTAATTCTTCCTTAAGTCCATGAATAAATCAAAGAAAGAAGGGAAGTCCCCTTACTTATAAAGGCAAAAACAATCCTCATTTAAGGGGTCCAATTCTTGATAAGGTAACAAGGGACTTATGCCTTTTTGTATCATACTCAAAGTGCTCTGCTGTGCAGGATGTGTAAGAGACAGCAAAGAAAGAGAAGCCGACAGAAAACAAGATGGAGGAATGCTTCCTTTCTTTGGTACCGCTCCACCGGCCTTTTTAAACCTACACCCTTAAACCATACACTTCAAAGGCCCCTTATTGTGCAACCCCCCATTATGAGGCAGGCCGTTGTTATGGAATTGCGTAATTGCGTAATTGAAGCTAGGATCTCAAGACATCTCCTGTTGTTAGTCAATGGACCTGGCAGGGATGAGTTACCCAACCTCCAAGAATGTCAACAGAGGCAGGCATCCTGCCCTTTGTCCAGTTCACTGGAATGCAGACAGGCAATGCTCTGGAATCCATATTGCCTCACATAGCTGGTCTGAGCTCACAGGGCTGACACTGGTATGCTATAAATCAGATGCAACTTTTAATAATTATGTGAACTACCAGCCACCGTACCAAAACCTAGATATGGCTTACAGTTTCAGATTTTCCTGTCACCAGAGTGGTCATTTATCATAATTATCATAGCTTGGGAACAGTGGTGCAGATGTAATGGCAGCCTCTGCAATGCAATGACTTTGCTCCTGTGACTTCTGAACCTGCTATGTGTCATTGGGGAGCAGGGCCTACAGATCAGGAGAATGAAGCAGCAGGACACACATGCATACTATGCTTTTGGCATGGAGTCATTCTGGTTATGCGTTCTGCATTATATAATTGATGCATCATTCTGCTGGTGATATTTCTTGACCAGGCAATTTAAAGGATGTCTAGCTGGCAGTATTTTTTTCCTTTAACTGGCTTATGGATGATGTAGAATTTGTAGTATTTAATCAGAAAACCCTATATTGCTGTTCTGGGAGGCATCTTTGCTCTTTGATTGACATAGATCATTGTGATATCCTAATAGTCAGTGACCACAAGGAACGGCTTCCCGTATAAGAATAGATGATAATGTTCATAGGCCAATGCAACTACTAAACCCTCTTTTACCACCACTTGAGAGTATGCCTTCTCTGAATCACTGAGACATCTGCTGCTGTATCATATTATTTTGCAAGGATATTTTGAACCTGGATTGTGTTGCATGACCATGGCAACCAAACCCACCTGGCTGCCATATACAGTCTGTTCAATGCATAAGTGTGGATCAAAATAAGCCATGGGGACTGCCTTTGCAATGCACTGTTTTAGTTGATGAAATGTGTCTTGCCACTGATGAGTTAATTCCTGATCTTGTTTTGAGAGGAATCATAGCTGAGCACTAGTAGCAGCAGATTCTTGAGTGTATATCGTGCAATGATTATTGTTATTGTTCTTGCAGCTAGTCCATGAACACAGAATACACATGAAGTAACAAGCTGTTTGACTGGTATTGCCAATCGGAACTTTTGCACTGCTTGTGAAGCAGATCACACACAGACTGGTGACTGCAAGACATTCTTTGAAGTGAAACAGAGTATTTTGAATAGAGATATTGTTACTGCAGGTATGTGTTATGGGAACTATATCATGACAAACACTTGTGTTGTAAGATGGTATATGCTCAGCATGTATTGGGGGTGAGTATAACCCCTTATTTGTTAATGTATTTTAGAACCCACCCTGAGGATGGACTGAATCTGAAATGCATCGGCTGGGGCCTCTGCAAAAATGAAAAAATTCAAATAAAAACATTGTTGAAAAACTTTGAAAACACGTGAAGAGAATCATTTGGTACAACCTCAACAGGTTGAACAGAGAATGTATTGAAGGATCAAGAATTCAGGTTTTACATTTGCAGTAGTATTCACTACACATCGGGTGTCTCCAAAGCTCAGTGAGAGTCTCATTGAGCACACCTTGCCCTTATATTGGGCAGTAACACGCCATACCCATTGAAAAATGGAACACTGACACATTTTAAGGACTTGATGCTAAGGCGACAGCTAACATTTTCTCTGGATCTGGTTCCATTGCATCTTTGTTAAATCTGTGGCCGCATAATTTTAATGTTTAGTAAGGTCACATTCATCAGGCTTGACTCCTCAAGTGCCATGCAAACGGTTATATGTGTTTCATCATGGTTTTCCTGGGTTTTTGATAAAAACTAAAATGTCTTCACTATAATTTAGGCAGTAAGGAATACAGCATTTGATAAGGTGAATTTCTTCCTGGAAAATGTTGGCACCAAAGAGATGCAAAAATGAAGACAATTGTATCTGAAAGTCCAACATGTCTGGCAAACATGGTGGTACACCTTGATGGTAGTTCTAATTCTAACTGATGATAACCTTAGCTTGAATCAAACTTCAAAAATATTGTTGCTTTGTTGAGGAGGTGTACCATGTCGGTGATTCTGAGAACCTGATCTTTGACTCTATGAATTGTTAAATTGGGTTTCCAAATGTTTGTACAAAAGTGGGTGTGAACTTGAGAGCTTTTTATCTGGACTGGAAATATGGGTGAGAGCCACGGCGTAGGTCCTATCACAGAATCAATAATATATTGACGTAGCGCTGTGCATAGTTTATCTACTGCTTGTTGCCGAACGTTAAAGGGAATATCATGATAATGTTGCGCAAATGATTTGACTGTGCCATTAATATGCCATTTTATCTGATCTTTTTTTAGCGTGCCTAAGCCTTGGAAGAAAGAAGTGAATAGCTATTGAATTAGGTCCTCGTTGTCCTTTTGTTGATTCACCATCAGACGAAACAGGTTGTGTATTAGGTTCATTTCCACTGCCTTTTGTGCATGCAGATGCTATTTATTAAAGTGGTGATCATGTAGATGTTAATCCTGTCATTATTCTTAATATATGTGCAGGTAGCTGAAAACAATCCCAAACATGGCAATGAGGACAGTGAGCCAAAGGATTAATGTCAATGGAGGATGGGCGAAGACCTTTCAGTGAAGAGTATTCTCTTTCACCAATGGCATTGACGTTGGCCCCATTGTCTAATAGGAGTTCTACAGGAATGAGGTGAAAAACGTCAAAACAGAATCGGACACCAGTGCCATTGAACCGAGTCAATGTAGGATAAATTGATGGTCTAGGGTATCAAAAGCAGTCAAAAGAGCCAATGCTGTTTTTTCCTGATTGTCTTTGTTCCATAAAAGACTTTCACAAATATTGAGCAGGATGAGTTTGGTGCCCCAGCATGGATGAAATCCTGATTGCCTGTCAAGTAAGAGGGTATGTGATTCAACAATGTCCTGGAGTTGTAAAGTAAAAACCCTCTCGACAGTCTTAACAAAGAAGCATTGGCAATAGGAATATGGATTAAGGTTAGGCTTTATCAAAAGAGGGGTGATACAGGAGATTTTTGGAGGATCGGGTATCAACCCTTGCGAAAGAAAGAAATTAATAAAAGTAATAAAGAATGGCAAAAGCCCATCCAGCAACCCATTGTAGAGAAGGAGCCAAGTACCCTCACCTCAATCGACCCACCCCTTGTACCTGTATGTTGGAAACCAGCGTATGTGACGTATACAGAACAGCTGAATCGACAAAGAGCATAATATGGACTCAGTCCAGTGCCAGTAAAAGGGCCAGTACGTAGGAGAATCTGGGAGCCAAAGTACCCATTGAGAAAACCTTATCTGCATACAAAGAAATATGATGGCCATCTGAATGAAATCCCTGAAGAAGCAGAACCAATAAACGGCAAGGATGAATGGTAATATCACTAGCCATTGCCAAGTATATGTTACATGGAGCTGAAGATGAAGCACATAAAAAGATGCAGTGACCAGAGAATATGGATGTTCTATAAGGCATCAAGAAAGCAATAAGGATAAGTGACATCCTGGGCTCAAGGTGAAGAAACTTATGCCACAGAAACAAATGAAGATATCAAATCATTTTACATGTGAACAGATGTAGAAGAAACGCAAGTAGCAAAGTAATCGTGAAGCTAGCTCTACACTTATAGTAAATAGATTGTGGCAAGCGTCAACGTATACATACATAGGAATGAGAGTGTTATGGATGTTTCCACTAAACGTACAATAGCAGGTTTGACATTAGCAAAAAGGCCTCAGTTCAGTATGTCGCAGTTAAAAGCAGACATTGAATTACAGAAGCGGAGCCCAGAAAGGCGAGGTTGGATTAGCCCCAAGAAGCCAAGGTCTTATCAAACTGGAGTAAACTGACTTTGGATATAAAATCGTGTGAAAGAACAAACCTCCTGTTCAAAAGGAATGAACATAACAAGGAAGACGTCAGAGGTCTATTGGAATAGAATATTAAATACACGAAAAGGCTCGATTTTATGGTCTCTAGTCACATGGAAGCATGAAGTTGGATGAACGAGATGGACACACCTACGCATGAAGGCAGACTGTGCTTCTCACTCCCTTATTTTCTCAGAGCTAAGAACACTCTCAAGGATGAAGTTCAAAGGCCTAATTGACAGAAGACCACTGAGGTGATGATGGATTGATATGCTAATTGGTGCAAAGCTAAAGTGAAGGCAACCTTTCCAGCATCTGAATGGCCAGCCTGCAGGCTGCTAACGTAGGTGGAAAAGTACTGAAGATGGATAGAGTGCCAACCAATTGTAGGGGACCTGCGTATTCAGGGGTCCTATAGTGTTAAACCAATGGCACGTTGAGTATTTAGTGACGTTCATAGTGGTCATTTTATAAGGAGGGCTTAGATGCCCACCTGATGTTAAGTAACCAATCACATAGTTACACCTTTTTAGACTAGTATGGATCATATACTTAGATGTTCACTCAGAACCAATAGCCCATGCACATACGTTTTTGTAGTTTGCCACATTGGATGACGTTAGTACCCACGTCATTGATGGCACATTTTGCTTATAAAAGTGCAGTTTTTTCTTAAAGTATTTTGAGTTTGAAGATCGAGCATTTGCGTTGATGTTAGTTATGCTCCCTGTTTTAGATTGATATTAAAACAGTCTTCGTTTTGGCAACTTCCTGAGTCGGCTCTATTATTGATATATGAGTAAGGTCTGCATCCCCATCCATCTCGAGGGTAATTGCTGCTCACCAAAGGGGCTGGATTATCCAGTTCACCATTAATGATGGTCATGGAGCAGGGTTTATTTGGACTCAGTGTGACTTTCCTACAGCAGATTATTGCTTTTAAATCCTTGCTGGAAACATTGTGCAAGTGGAACTCAGAAATAGCAGTGTCCAGACCGGCAATAGCTGGGATATATTCTTGGACATTAGGCGTATGCATCAGGGCAATATGTGTAATTTGACTGTGAATAGTACCGATTTTTTTGGTAAAAAGAACATGAATTGCCTGTACCCAGTCTAAAGTAATTGGAACAGTAGGACAGTGCACTGCTTTGCTTTCCAACAAGTGAAGAGTTGAGAAAATGTATCTAGAAGAATGTGATGTAATCCAATAACACAAGAGAAAAATGTTTTCTTTGCAGAGACAATGGCATCATTGTATTATTTCCTGATAGTTGGACAAATATTTATTAACATTTTGGAGCAAGCACTTATACCAGACTTTTCTAAGTTTGATCAGCATAATGCAAAGGTCTGGTGTATGCTAAGATTTGGGGGAATTTGTGGTAGTACCTGCTTAGATTTGATGGGTGTATGTAATTCGAGAAGGTGGATGCTTATTCTGCTAGTAGGCGAAAGGGATTATCAAGAAAAGAAAGATTGTAATAGGTTGTTTGCATCCGTCGTGCTAAATAATAGCGTTTGAGTTTTTTGGCCGACCTGCAGAGCTTGAAAATAGGAGAAATGGGAGAGGAAATGTGGGGTCCAAGACAAGAAAGATTAACTCCCACTAAAAAGTGGTGGGTCCAATCGAGAGGTTGTTTAACTGAACTGGACTGACATCATTATGTTTTTAGGTAAAATACAACTGATACTATGAATATGCAAAGGAGTAGTCTACATAGGTACATGCTTAAAACCAAGTTCCCAAATAAGGGTACAATAACAGAATGAAAGGATGCAATATCAAAACATCATGAAGACATTCCATGCAAAAAGACACACATGCTCATACACAAACAAACGCACCCGCGCACACTCACACACGCAATCATGGCCTATGGGATCAAACACTGGACTTGAATTGGACTCTGTAAATGAGGGCGTTTTTAAGAAATCAAAAGGGAGCAATTCCAGCTCGGCCAAGGACTGTAGTCCGGCAGGCTGTGCCTCACTTCTCTCATCATCCGCCTATTGGCCATCAAAGCAAATTCACTCAAAGTCAATGGGGTTACAAGTGTCCCCTATACTTAGTTCTTGGCTTGGTTGCTTCTTTCCACTGTTATCAGCTTGATCAGAATGTTGAGTTCTTAGGTAGATCCTACCAGCTGCCAGACGCGAGGGACACAGGCTTGATACAGATGATACAACACCTGAGTCAGGCTTTGCCAGATCTCACTGGGCCTGCACACTTCCAGCATGAGCTGGACATTGACTTTGAGCTAATCACAGCCAGCACTGGTTGGTCAGTGGTGTTTTCTTCAGAAAAACAATATATCTTTTATAAGGTGCTGAAAATCAGAGACCAGTCTCTAAGCGTGGGACCAAGATTTAAACCTGTGTTGCTCTGCATTGTCTTGATTCCAAGACAAACACGTTGCCCCTGAGGTATCTTCCCAGCCCAGGGTATGTGTATTTTCATCCTCAACCTCCTGTTTTTTTCTACTTTCTCTTGAGATTCGTTTCTCCTCCTCAACATTCTGAAATGATTGGGACACTATAATTCCCCTCTTAGCGCCCTTTTTTCTCGCTCTTGTCACCATCTCCACCATTTGTGTCTGGTAACCTAGCCTTTTTTCCTGCCCCAATCTGTTTCGTCTTGGTTGGTCCTTCTCTTTCAATATTCTGTCCTCTTTCTTTCTCTTTCCCTTTTTGCTCCTCTATTTCTTAATCTCTTGTTTTCCTGTTTCTACTTCTTTCTTATATCTCTCTACTGTCTCCCTTATCCACTATCTATCTCTCCACTTTCCACCACTTCCTTCACTCTCTACTCCCCTGTCCAGGATTTTCAGCTATTCTCCATCTCTTCTGCTTTCTATACCTGTTTCCATGTCTCTCTGGTTTACTGTGCTTCTTTCACACCCTACTCCACTATCTTGGCCTTTCTGTTTTCTTTTCCCCCTTCCACTTTCTCCTTCATCCCTCCTCTACTCACTCCGGCAGCTCTCCCGTTGCTACCTGGATGCTCACTCATCTCTCTTTACATGTGCTTTTTTTCTAGTCTCCTATGGCCACTAATTACACCCACACCCATCTTTGACTGGGACCGGCTTGTATAGTACCATGGAACCACCTCCTGGGAACCCCAAATTGTGAACTCTGCTCAGCTGTGGTGCTGAAATGATGGTGTGCAAGAATTTTCAATTTTCAATTTTTTTATTTGTATTCCTTATAGTGCATTCAGTTTTAAAACAGGTTAAAACCTTACACAAATCCATCACATACAACATTTCACAAAAGATTCATAGAAATAATATAAGTTAACAATGAACATAACAATTTAACCAGATTTAAAAATCACCTAATTTCAGATTAAAAGAAAGAGGCGAGGAAAGTAAGCACCATGTATCAATTAAAACCAAGGCATAGTTAACCTAAGTACTTAAAATCCAGTTCATTTCATTTAAATTCATTTCGACCTTACTCCACCAATTTAATCAATGATAAAAATTGGTACAAAGGTTTACTCAGATAGTAAGGGGGCTTAGACCAAAACAAGTTCCATATAACCTTTCCTGTAGAGCATCCATACGCTTTGTTGAATTTTTTTAAACAAATTGCTCATTGTGTGGTCAGTGCTTCGTGAGATAGGAATAGATGTTGAGTATTTCCCTGGCAGCGAAGCAATATCTACAACTACAACTGTCAGACAGGCATCCTTCTTTTATTTAAATAACATTATTTGCCATAGTGGGCAGAATATCTAGTCTGAATCTGAACAGTGTATAACCAACTTTCCATGAGGGTTAATTACAAAGGTATAACTGACACACTCCTCGCTTTTTATGGCCCAGGTTTAGATTTTGGTATCATTCGTAACTACCTACACTGTCACAGGTTATGCACCAATCCGGTGGCTTGTTTCGAAGATCTCCATCCAAACCCCACTCTTCCAATTTTCTTGCTGTGCTGTCAACTAGACTATTATTTAATGACCCCATACCTTTATTAAAATCAGCTAACAGCGTCGCCTGTGGGGAGTTTCAAAATGTATGACATGATAAAATTATTTTCCAGACGATGTGTGCTTCTAATGATAAAAGACCTAATTCATATCTGATAACACTGATTGGTATTACCTGTGGAAGCCTAAGGACCTTCTTCCATAAAAATCCCTCTCAATGACAAAAATCTTCATGTAGCAAGCTATATTGTATTTCAGCCCCGTAGATTAGCATAGGAACAATTTTCCAAACTTAAAATTAACATTTCTCACCTGTCCGATTGCTGACACTGCTTTATTGTAAAAACCTTCCATTAAAATGTCTTGTTAGGGGTACCCAAGATATCATATCCCAGATATTTCAGGCTATTTACATCGGCTATCTTTTCCCTTCAACCACAGGGATGTTTTCTTTACCCGTTTCCTCGCTGTAAGTGTGATTGTGTTTTCTGTGTATTTATAATTAAATTGTTTTCGATACAATACATTTCTAATTTAATCGACAGTGTTTGGCTACCCACTTTTTTGCAGTTTAGCAGAATAATATCATCCGCATAGGTTACCCAATGGATACTTGTACTCATAACCTTAGGGACAATGAAAGATGCCAGCATAAGATATGCTCCCAAATCCGTCAAATAAAAGTTAAATAGAAAAGGTGCCAAAATACATCCCTGCAACAAATCCTCCCCATTCAACCTAACTTTAAGTTTAGATTGTTCATGTAGGTGGATGAGGGGTGCAATTAGTCCCTTTGGGAGCCCCCAATCCAAGAGCTTCCTCTATATTGTAGTCTTGATTACCCTATCAAAGGATAGGGATAGGTCCACTGATACTACAAATACTTCCTCATAAAACCCCTTCGAGGCTAGACGTTGTAGGTAGTTTAGGACCCAGCCTGCAACGTTGGTACCCACGTCTGCCCTAAAACCCAATTCGTTCAGTTTGAGAATGCCATTAGTACTAGCCCATTCTTCAGAGAGAAAAGCAAGACCAACCCAAAAATCTTAGCGTCTGCATCAAGTAATGCAATTGGTCTATAGTTTTCAGTGGCGTCTCTCGCTCCTTTCTTGAATATAGGGACAATACAGGCCTCCTTCCAAGGCCTCCTTCCAAGTTTCATTCGAGAGCGTAATCAACTGAAAATATTTATACAAAATACCCACCCATAGTTCTGCGTATGCTTTAATGAGCTTATTACAAAGTCCATTCAGACCTGGAGCCCTTGAGCTACTTCGATTACGTATAATATTTTCAATTTGCCTTACAGGGAGTAGAATTTCCCATTTTTCAAGGTTTAAACTATCCCCAATTTGCTACGGGATCATCTGGCTGGTTGTACAGTCGGGTAAAATGTGAATTCCATTTATGTTCTAATATTGGGTTAGATTGCAGTGCACTTTCATTACCTTTTTTTAACCGTTTTTTGTTTAACTAATTTCTAGTAATTAATATCCTTCGTCTCCCAGATGATGGCGATCATTTTTTCACTTTCCTTTTGAAAAGCGTGTTCTATGATCGATTTTATATCTCTGTTTGAATTTTTACAGATTTGCGTCATGCTGAGTAAGAAACTCCCCTCTCTGGTGAGCTTTTTGACCGCTTTTCTGCACTCTCTTTTGACTTGCTGTAAAAGCGGGTTATGGTCTGGCCTATTGTTATAGGCTCTAAAATCCCTCAGCCTTCAGGAGATTTCTATAAAAATTGGAAAGAAAGGCGTAAGTCCCAAACGTTCATTTATTTCTCCCAGGTCGCTTAGGAATTCCGTCTCTAGTTTTACATTAAATTCCCTTATGTGTCTCTCTGTCCAAATTAGTTTGTTATTTCCATCAGGAACTCCACACATTTGCTTCACTAATGTGCCAGCTTGTTTAAGGGTGGAGTATGGAATGGTCGCTTGGGAAACCATTGCTTACATTGTAATTGTAATTGTTTATTTGTAAGCGCTTATACACAAGTGAAGTGCTTCAAAGTGCTTCAACACGAGAAGGGAACAATGGAATACAGTGGTCATTCTTAGGCCTTGAAGTTTCCAAATGATGATCTGACAAAAAACCAGCATACTAGGCCTGAGGCATTTCTACTAGTGCAAGTGCAAGACAGGAGGGAATGAGAGAAGGGGGTGGAGGGTGAGAAGGAAAAGAGCATACCACCCATGAATTACCGCACTATGAATTACCATACTATGCCTAATGACTTGTCAGATAGTCCAAATGCATGGCAAAGAGTGGGGAGGGCACAAAAGGGTGGTGGGGGGAGAAGGACATACAGAAAAATAAACAACCGTGCTAGGACTGTCAACAGTTCAAATTGATTGCTGGTTGGTCATCACTAATGTGCCTATGCACAAGTGTTTCGGGCGCAACCCAGCTAGAGAGGGGAGACAGGGGGAGGACAGGACAAACAATCTCGCTAGGGCTAGTACATTAAAGGTTGTGCAAGTGCGCAGACAGGAAGTGCGAGGGAGGGGAGGGAGACAAGTGCACCCAGTCTAGCAGGGGCCAGGGTTAAGTGCAAACAGGTTGCCCCTCTCATGGAACGAATTCCGAGTGCAGTAATGTCAAGCAGAGTGTAAAGGCCCAGAGGCAAGTGCGGGCTGGCGGGGTAGCCTGGGACCTATGAGGCTCTGGTGGTGCACCAGGTGACCAGTCAGTGAAACTGAGCAAGTTGGGGAGCAGGACAGAATAAGTTGTTAGGTCCAAACATTTCACATTGAAGTTACCAGCAATTATTATCTTTCCTAATGGATGATCTTGCCTCCATCCTGTCAAAATCCCATCGAGATGTTCAATTAAAACCTTCTGAGATCTTTCCACATAGCTACAATATACATTTATCACCAACATTTGAGCCAATCCACCCTTCATAATAGCATGAGCCACCAATACACCATACATTGAATCCTCAATAATTTTCAAGCTCATGATGAGGTTGTTTTTAAAGCCAATCAAAAGACCACCTTTAGGGTGGCCTACCTTCCCACTAACTGCCATTTGTTGCTAGATTGAGTATACGTCCATAGTTACGTTCTTGGTCAGAAAGGATTCTTGCAAATCCACCAAATTGTATTTGCTTAGAACATTACAGGATTCACCGGGATTAAACAGATATTGGAAATTACGTGTGTTCCAAGAGCAGATGCAAAGAATTTGCCTTGGACTCTTTGACACCCCTCAAGCAAGAAGCCTGAGGATGAAGAAGCCAGAACCAATTGTTCTGCCTTGCATTCTTATCATTCTCTTGCCCCCCCTCTTCTTGTCCGCCCACAGCCTATCAACATTTATTATACGTTGGGGGTTAGGGGGCTGAGAAGCAGCCTGCCTCCATTCCCCAAGGTAACTTTCCCAGGGGAAAGAAGGAGGTTGGTCCTCATTGTTATATACATCAAACCTCCTGGATTTCATTCATGGAGGAGGAGATACCCTCTCTGATTAGCCGTAAGCTAACTGTTAACCTAAGCACATCCCACCGCTCCCAATCACAAAATTCAATACGGTCAATATCTCTGGACTCTATTTTCTTTAAACATGACATGTCGTGAAAGATTGCCAAGACCCTGGCTCTATTGAAATACTTTAGGTTCAAATAAAAAAGATTGCTTCCGTGATGAAACCCTCCAAAAGTTCATTCACAACCTCTCGACCTTCAGATGGCAAACCACCACCATTTTTAAGATATTTTCTTTTTGAAGAATGTAATATCTCAACGTGCTGGCCTTTTAGGGGAGAGGCATTCCTCAATTCCCTAGTTGATTCAATTTCAGCCAGAGGCTCAGATTCATGTGGGAGGGCAGCTATTAATTCAGCCAAACTAGTCCCAGTTCTCTTTTGTTGACAATGGGTTTCAAACATACTTCTGTTTCCTTCTACGTTAAGATTGGCTGGCCTGCCATCCCTACTATATATAAAGCCCTGTGGTATACGGTTTCCGTCTGACCATTCCATTGTTTGAATTTCTAGCAAAGACATCTGGTTTGGCATACCCCGATTGTTTTGTACCCAGGACGGGACTACTTGGCCCAACCTGGAGCTCCTATCAACTAACTCAGTAGCAGCCTTTGTTAACACAGAAGACATATCTTTACATTCTGTGGATTTCTGAATTCCCTAATTGTTCTTACACCACAGATCTCGTAAAGGGAAGTTATGACATGGGAGTTCCATAAACTGTTGTATTACTTGCAGAGTGGGCTTTTTGGTCTTCATAAAAGAAAAGCCCTTTGCCTTCAATATCATTCAGAGAATATTTTGAGGCCCTTTCATTCTGGCAATTAGACTTCTGGTGGCCACATTGTTTAAAAAATATTGGAGCTACCTTTACCCTTTCCATTATGTGTGTACTATTTTGGGGATGATTTGGTTCAGTCTTCACATAAAGTGATTTGGCAAACTCCCTAAATGTACTGCTATTTATTTTCTTGGCTTTTTGGTTCTTGGTTTTCTTTTCCGAGGGGACAAACATCTTCTTAACACTTTTTTGCTTACATTTTTTGGGCCGCTTATTTTTTTCAGTCTCCCTAGATTAGGATATTTGTGGAGAGAGGGATTCCATAATAATTACTGATTGGTCAAGACCGTCCTCCATATCTCTCAGGCGCAAGAATTCTTCAATCACAGCTGCATTGGGAGGGGTGCCAAAAAATTTGGAAATATCAATCCCTGCCCCGTCTGCAGGGGAATTAACACCCTTATCAATGAGCTTGTTCTGTTCCCATTCAGAAGAGAGAGCTTCCTTAGGATGATTAAAATCTAAAATCGTCTGTCTCAGAAATTCTTTTGTGAAAAGGCAATGAGGTGAAATCTTGATGTGTGCCCATTATTTTGATAACAATATGTTGTGCTTCGGTCTTAAGAAGGGTCTTTACTTCCTCCATTCTAGTTACATTGTCAATAATTGTTAAAATAGTGTGCAATTGCTCAGTATTTCTCCTTCACTCTTCTTTTAGTATATCAAAAACCTTTACCAGAGAAGATAAAATAAAGTTTAGCACTGCAAGTGTAGGTGGACCTATTTTTGGTCTTGTAGGATTGAAATATTCTGTAGAGTTTGAGCGAAAGGATAAGTCATGCTCTCTAGACTCTGGATCATCCATTGGTGTATCGAAAAGGTCAGGAGTGTTCTTCAGAGAATTACAAGGAGAACAGCCGATGGGTATGCAAGAAACTCCTCTGTTTTCTAGTTGCTCTACCAATGCGGGGTCACTTGTAGCATCACTTTTTATCTCTCTGTTAAGTTGGTCTGAATACTGAGAGTGTTCCACATTTCTCTCAGTATTTTGTGGGAAAAAATCCCCAATTTTCCGTTGCATATATGAAACATTTATGGTAAAGCCTAAACGTATTCTTCCAGCAAAAGAATCCTCCCACTCTTGATTTTCCCCCACTGTATCATGTTTAGGTACCAGACTGGATCTACGGTCCATGGGGAAGTCAAGCTTGTTATATAACTGTTCTGTTTCAAGAGTAAGAGGGGTAGATAATTAACTGCATTTTCTGTAATATTTTCGCCCCTCTTCCATGGCTTCGCAAATACATATTTGCATTTAAAAGTTGTGGGCAAAGCTCAGCACTCACTGTTTCACAAAAGGCCTCGCTTGGAGAGGCTTCCAGTTGTTTCCAATTCTAAGTGCCCCAAACCACTGAACCCGAACATGCAGCTGCACACTGTGCACTCTCTGAGCATGCAGTGTGCTTGCTTTTGAGGCTTGTGCTGTCTCTTCCTCTGGCACCAGTCCACAGCCAGGGAAGACATACTCAGAAAAAGGAAATCACTCACTCTCAGCAGTGTAGGACCAATGAACAGAGAAACCTCACGCCACTCACAGAACACACAGCTGCACACTGCGCGTGCTCTGCGCATGCAGTGTGCTTTTCAGGCTTGTGCTGTCTCTTCCTCTGGCACTAGTCCAGAGCCAGGGAAGACAGACTCAGAAAAGGAAATCACTCGCTCTCAGCAACGTAGGACCAACGAACATAGAAACCTCACGTCACTTCCAGAACACACAGCTGCAGACCGCCTGGAGAGCAAGAATTTGTTATCTAAAATTAAATTGTCCTCCACACTTGTTGTATATTGCCCGGCGCTTCCCGGCCCAACTCCCAAGAGCAAATTTACAAAGGGTACATCTGCCATCTTGCCATATATACTGCGCTGATTTCCACTGGTATTTTTTTATCTCCTCCATAGACAGCAGCCAACTGCCTGGTGCCTCTCCTGCTCTGACGGTCACCCTGAAATTGAGTTGTTCATCAGCGGGAAGTACCTGGCAGTTCCCTTGATATTAAACCATTGTTTAAAAACCATTGGTTTGAGATGGTGGGACCCAGCAGCTGCAGATTTACTCACTCACAGCTTGAGTTGCTTGGGTACATGGTGTATGGCAAACATGACTTTACAAATGGTGTGTAATGCAATTTCATTGTGCTCCAGGCATCCATTCTGAAAAGGATTACAGTAAATCATAAAGACTTTGAGGAGTTGTAGAGATTTGGGCAGGTAGATATTTCCCACATAGGCCTGCTTGTAGAGATGGTGGATGATGGAATATAGGGGAGGGGACAGGGTGTTGGGTTGAACGAATCTCCAGTGGATCTGTGAGTTTCTTAAAGAGACATAGTAACTGCTTTTTATGATGAAGCGCATAGTTTTAGGCATCTTCGTATGAGAACCTAGTGACTTAGACGTTGTTTTAGCTTACATATCCCTCTCTCTTGGGTGGCAAACGATTCTACTCAATTCTAGTTTAGGGGGCAGCGGGGCATGGAATTTAGTGACCTTGGTATGAGTATCTAGTGTTTTTGGGGTTGTTCTTTCTTTCTCTTTTCCCAGAGACCATATCCCTCTGGTGACAAATGGTTTCCTTAGTTCTAGGTGTCTTTCTATAGACTTCCTCAGTGTAGTGATGGTATATCATAATGAATGTTGATTTTCCAACATGGGGAACTGCAAGTCTTCCTCTATGCTCAGCCACTTAAATAAATAGTACAGTAAGGGACCCTCATGTCTACCCATGTAGGATGCATGAAGTCAATAAGCATCAAACACCTGAGCTACTGAGGGAGCCCTGTATGTTCTTTTAAACCCATCTGTATTGAGGTTTCCCGACTGACTGGTGTGATGAACCCTATGGCTCCCTCACTAAACCCCTGCCTAAAGTCTCCTCCTCAATGGCTGTGGAAAGGCAGAGGCTTCCTGAGCCTGACCTCGATGTTGGTGATCTGCAGGAGGATCACCTGGGAGGAGAACATGCCCAGGGAAGTGAGAGGAATCAGTGGGGTGAGACACAGTATTTACCTTCCTCTATGGAAAACATTTCACAGATGCCAAAATATATAATGGTTTGTTGTCATAATCATTTGTATATTCCACAAGTTGAACATCTTTCTGTGGGTAAATATAATCCACAGCCCTTTGGCATAAAGAGAAATAGAACCCCTTCTCAAACAAGAGGAACTCATACAACTAAAATCTCCACTAACTCCCAAAAGTATAGTGAAAGGAAGTGTGAAAATAATAACGGTATACATTTTAAAGAACTTTATTACTGGTATCAATCAGGCCCAATGACTAACCCTTATAACACTTCTTATGAATAATAGAAAAACGAATTTTATTACTAGGGACTTGAAGTCCCATTATTCCCTTAGTACTGGGACGAGGAAGAGGGCTGAAGAGGCGCAATGCATGAGTGATCAATGAATTGAGGTAAATTACCCACACCTGAGGAAGACTGAGAAGCTTAAAAGGCCCCATCAGGTGCAGTTAATAGGAGAAGAAGGAGAATCTGAAGCCGAGTCCGAAGTAGAGAAAGCAGGAGGAGAGCATTGAGAGCAGAAGGAGCAGTGCAGACCATGTATGCAGCCGAGGTCGCCACTGGAGAAGGAAGACGTTGAGACCATTGGAAAGCCAAAGACTTTGGTTGGTCCGGAGAGCGTTTGCCTCCAGATGTTGCAGGGGCAGAGATTGAGCAGCAGGAAGCGTGCCAATGGAACCCTGGCCATTTGAAGGCTCATTCTGCAGAGACTGTGCAGCGGAAGGTGAAAGCAGCAAGGGACGTTTTCCCTCTGGAGAGGTCTCCAGTAACTGGTGTGCACCAGGAACTCTCAGGGCCCAGGAAGACTCCAGCAACAAGTGGCAGGGGCGCAGGCGGAACGAGAGAGAGTGTTCACTGGGTCGCTGCGAGCCACAACTGGTACATGAGTTAATGGAAAGTCCAAAAACCTGGGGAGGCGACATTGTTAAAAGCTAATGCCTTCAACTATTACTCAAGCCAAGAGAATCTAAAACCTAATCAATTTAAGTCCAACAGATATTGCCAAAGATGAAAGAGAAGTAATAGTAGACCCCAGGGTTGTGAAGTCTGTTATTCATGTTTCATGAACTATACAACAACAACTAATATAGGCACACATTGCCAAAGCCAAGAAGGAAGCAGAACAAATCTGTATCCTTGTCAATATTTGGTTACTGGTGCAGTGGGGAAACAAAAATGGCAAAGAGGTTGCCCTTCTGATTAAGGTTATTCAGACAGAGAGAAGCATCATTTGCAGAGTAATCTTAAAGAGCACAAAGGTGAATATTGTTTCCCTGAAAGGTTGATAAAATGTTAATGCTGATAACCAAAGAACATTGTGAAGGTGTTGCAAAGTTGTTCAAGTTATAGGTTACCACTGAAGCACGTTATATTTTTGAAGAGCTGCCCGGATGGCAAACCTTTGAAGTAGTAGGCTTGGCATGGGTATAGAGCAGGTAGTAGTTGACAAAGTGCTGAACCGTGTCCTGAAGCTCAATGTTTTATCATGCATGATGCTGAAGGAAGAATTGTATAATCCTGCTGTGAAGGAGTTACATTTCTTGAAAGCATTCAGATGTAGCAAAAATCATCCTGGCAAATACAATTTGTGTTACCTTGTGGAGAACATTATCCTGAGCTTCATTTTTATGCAAAGAAAAGAAAGAACACTATTTTCAATTAGTACCCGGCATGCTCTGTCCAGGGGAAATACTACACATGGATTGGCTCTTTTCCGAGCCATACCACATGGCATTACCCTGGACTAATGAGCGTGGCTGGCTTTGTTGACGAGGGGGGTGTGGCAGCCCCTTAGCCAATGAGGAGGCTCAAAACGGGGCATTCCTACGCTCCGAGCCTCCCCAAGGCAGGAGGCTGCCTTCGTCCCCCGCCAGGAACTCAGGTGAGTTTTTTTTCCCTCCACCCCATCCCTTACAAACTATCCCCTCCCCGCCCTCCCTACCCCACTTACCTTCTTTTTTCTTTTTCTCGGGAGCGCACGTGCTGGAAACACTTCTGTTCCCAGCGCGTCCGCTCCCAATGGCCGCCATGGAAAGGGAAAACGGACTACGTTTTCCATTTCCCTTTCCCGGCGGCCATTTTATTTGACTTTTTTATTTTTCTGTTTCGAAAAAGCAGCAGCATTTCGGATCAGAAAAAAATTCCATTGGTACCCCGGTCTAACGGGCCGGGGTACTAATGGCTATAACACCCTCAGCGGCGGGCCAATACCGCCCATGGTAATGCCCCCGGGGGACTCGTTAAGGCCCTTGCTACGCTCGAGCCTGTAACTAGGGACCTCGGGGGCATTACCTGGGGTGGTATTGGCCTGCTGCCTCAGGTCTTATTACCACAGTATTGGAACTTTATATTGTCCAGTGGAAGTTACAAAGAACTGTGTTAGAACTTTTTTTTAACAACCAGGACTTTCTTTTGAACTGTGGAACAAGAACCTTGGTTGAATCTGGGGAAAGTGAACTCACCCAGATCATATGCCAGAACTGTGGTCAATTTGCAGTTTCAATAGTGATGTTGTTTTGTTGTGTTGAACTGCCACGCATTTCCTCATTGATTTGTGGAATGTATAGGTCTGAGGGACAGATAACCGTTGTTAGAGAGTTTCCATTAGTTACTTTAGGCAGGGAAATTCTTGTTATGGTAGGGACAGTGAGGTGTTTATCCTAAAATGGAAAATTTTGAAAACTCTTTACAAAGTCATCCGCCTCACATTTCTGACCCCTAACACTGGAGAATTAATCCCTCAGGCTCTCCGTCTTTAGCCTATTATTAGCATCAGTATTGTTCACAGGTGATAGCTGAGGTTGTGAAGTCAAAAGTGGAATGTACTTGTTCATTCTCTGGTGTGTGTTGAGCACAGGGAATGTCTAATTTTCTTGCCACCTCTGTTTTTCATGCAATTTAATTTCCAACTGCTGCATCTCTACTCGATTTATTTGCGACTTTCGATACGTGGATCACCCAGTTTTGCTCAGCCACCTCAGAACGATCGTGAACATCTTAGGTCAAGCCATTAAGTGGTTAAAATCATTCTAAAAAGAATGGCAGCAACTTGTGAGATTGAGTGGGTTTACCTCTGATCCTTTACATCTGAGTTGCGGAGTGCTACAGCAGTCTTCATTGTCCCCTTTCCTATTCAACCTTGATCTTCACCCCTTGATGGATATTCTGAGGAATCATGAGGTACATTTTCATTCTCATGCCGATGATACTCAGGTGTACATTAAAATAGGCGATGTGGAGGAATCTTTCCTCAGGATCAAATAGTGCTTGGAAGAAGTCAGCAACTGGATGGCCACCAACTGGCTTCAAATGAGTGCAAGCAAGAACAAAATAGCATTGTTCGGGCCAAAACATTTTCTTGAATCTGAGAGGATCCCCCCCCTACCTTGCCTTCTGGGCTCAGAGCTGACCTTTTGCCCTAAGATTAAAAGCTTAGGCTGTATTTGGCAGAAGTACCTGAGCAGCAAATGCCAGGTAAGTGCCAAGGTTCAGGCTATTGTCTAGATGTTGCGTCTATTGTGGCAGGCACTTCCATTTCTTCCCCTGGATGATCACAGAGTAGTAGTTGGGGCCTTAGTGAACTCTCAATTGGACTATTGTAATAGTCTTGTTGCAGACATTCCGCTTAATCAACATCAGCAGTTGCAGAAAGCCCAAAATGCTGCAGTTAGATTGGTATTCAGAGGGAGGATGTGCTCTCCTATTCCAGCATTACGCCACTGTCCTACTTGGCTGATTGTGGGTGATAGGATTGACGTTTAAATGTTTAAACAATCTTGCTTACCATATTTGGTGGGTAAAATCAGCAAACATTAATCAACACGGATGCTACTGACAGTTCCTTCTTCCTCCTGTGTCTCCAGGGTTGAACAGAGATCTTCAGTACCCGGTCCCAGATTATGGAACAGTATTCCATTTGAGATTAGGGCTTCAAAATCTCTTCTTCAGTTCCGTAAATCTCTAAAAACATATCTATTTAAATAGACCAACTTAATGCAGATTTGGGGGGCAGGGTACTGCTTAGTGTCAATGATTTGTATTCTTCCTTGCCCTGTCGGATCGCTTGCTTTTTACATCTGCACCTAGATACGATTCACTTTGTCCAGTTGCGCCATACAAATACATCTAATCAAATCAAATCTGTGTACCCTTGAACTTCTTAACTGCGTCTAGTTCTGCTGGGTTAGCGGAGTTCTCATCCAACACACGAGGCTGAAAAGAAGCGACTCTGATGTTGAAAAGCAAAATAAAACCAGGAGCTAATTAGTGTTATCTTTCATTGAGGCTATGCATGGATACACATGCAAAGGTAGGAGCACATCCCTTGCCAGCTGCACTGTATCTATCCCAAATGAAAAATCATGGTCCTTTATCATGTTGGACAGGTGGAGTGCTAACAGGCACATCAGTGGCAGAACCTCAATGAGTGATGCACTGCACCGGCTACCACAGATTAGAATCTCACAAAGATGTGTTCTGGCATCCCAATTTAGGGCGCGATTCATGGAATTGTTTGCACGGTTCAAAGTGACTTTGCACTGCTGAAAAGCGACTTTGCCCTACCAACACAAACCCTGATTCATGGAACTGTGCAAAGTGTATTTTTGCAGTGTAAAGTCCATGCAAAGTCATTTTGTACTGCAAAAATCACTATGCACTGACTTGGCACGGACTTTGCAATGCAAAAATACACATGAATCAGGTTTTGTGTCGCCAGTGCAAAGTCACTTTTCAGCAGCGCAAGCAAACTTTGAACAGTGCAGAAATTCCTTGAATCGGGCCCTTAATTTGGAAATCATTTACAAATGACATTAATTTAATATACTTTCAAATGCTATTATTTTAAAAATGTTTACTGGTATATGGTCAGTCTTCCCCAAATTTAGAGGGTGGGGGACTGTGATTGTTTACATGTTATACCATACTGCTGTACTTCGACTCCATGCGGAAGCCTTGTTGGTGCCTTGGTATTGAAGCCATTAGGCTTTCTTTTTCCGTACTCTGGCATGGGCAAAATGACCTGCCACCAGGAAATAGTTAAGCTTGGCATGCTGTTGATGGGCAGCGGATGAGGTAAGCGGGTGTGCCAGCAGCACACCAAAGGCAAGTCTATCTGCATCCATCCTCCTACAGCCTGGGTATGCAGTGATTTTAACGAAGTCAAAACAACAAATGGAATTTTGAACGAACCCAAAACATCTAAAAAAATAACACATTTTTAAAAACTATATATAAGGGAATAGTAGTTTAGGGGTTGGGGTTAAAAGTATGAATTAAAAAAACAAAGGGGCTTAGAGGGTGAACCCCCCCAAAAACAACTCAAAAAAATTGTAATTTTTTTTAGATGTGTTTGGTTTGTTAAAAATTAATTCGTTGTTTTGTGATTTGTTAAAATCACATGTAATTTACGTCCTTTACAGTAGCACTTGGGGCGTTCCAAGTGCCGAATGGGATTACCAAAATAAATTATCTCACGCCCAAATAACCGGACAGACTCCAAAAATATGGCCAAAATAGTACATTATTATCAATTCAATAAAGTAGGAAAACCTGCAGCTCACACGCTCAACGCATTTCAATTACACAAAAGGTTTTATACTTCAACATACGTCAGCTTTGACATCATCCTACGTAGCTAACAGTAAAAACCTACCGGTGGAGGGATTGGTTAAGGGAACATGAATACCTATAGTTTATATGAGTGTTAGTATCATCATTGGCTGCCCCTTATCTGGTAGGCACGCCTTGGGCAACCTCTCACTACTCATGTCTACCGCATCAGTTCAGGGATACATTCAATACAGTTATCTGAGTGCATAACGTCTCTCATACCTTCGATGTGTTATTGGGATGATATCAGGTGCCATGCATTGTGTGCTCTTAGTGTTCTTCCGATATGACTGAGTTTAGAGGGTGGGCTCTATAGATGACGTGTACATCGGCCTCTCTACAGGCAATGCCCTCTGTGCAAATTCCTCCAAGTAACAAAGCTACAAACAGACAGCAATAGATGGGTCAATTGTGCCTCAAATCACCCCTTAGGAGAACAGACGATACAAAAATTAAGAGAGGAAAATGTTTATCATTCTTTTCCTTTGCCAATATCATTTTGTTTCCACAATATTTATGTAGTAAAATTAGAACCTGAGGGTGTGATCGCTCACATTTCTACTAGTAAGAACCTGTATGTTAATAAACAGTAGGTGCCCGATTCATGGAAATGTGCGCAGAAATCCTGCAGGGTCCATGCGCCGAGAAGGACACTACGCAAGCCTGCACACAGAATAAAAAATGTGCGTTCTGCGTATTCATGGTTCCAAATGTTCATTACTAGCCGACACGCAAAGGGAATTAAGATGCGCAAGGAACGCCCACAACACGGCCCCACGCAAAACAAAAACATAACCGAAGACAACCTTCCTGCAAAGCTCTGTGTCCACCTCCGATGCAACATCCAGCACCCTAGCTACTCTGTGCCAAGTTCCAAGTAAGTAACGGCTGCACCACATCTACTCTGTAAGAGGTCCCACTTAAGTAACGGCTGCACCCCAGCTACTCTGCACGAGATCCCACGTAAGTAATGGCTGCACCCCAGCTACTCTGCGCAACGATCCACAAAAGTAACAGCTGCACCCCAGCTTCTCTGTGCGAGGTCCCACGTAAGTAATGGCTGCACCCCAGCTGCTCTGCGTGTGGTCCCATGTAAGTAATGGCTGCACCCCGGATATTCTGTGCAAGATCCCACCTAAGTAACAGCTGCACCCCAGCTACTCTGTGCGAGGTCCCACGTAAGTAACGGCTGCACCCCAGCTACTCTGCGAGCGGTCCCACGTAAGTAACAGCTGCACCCCAGCTACTGTGCGCGAGGTACCACATAACTAATGTCTGCACCCCTGCGAACTATCCCCCCGACTCCCACGCACACAAAGTGCTGCCACATATCCCGGATGCACATCAGTCCCCTGAGTTGCGGATACCACCCATCAGCACTCCTCACCTCGGCCACTACCCCAGGCAGCCCTCACACCACCCATCAGCTCCCCTCACCTCCGACACTGCCCCCAGGAAGACCCTCAAGTCCAGACACCACCCACCAGCCCCCTCACCTCTGACACTACCTCAGACACCACCCTCACAGTACTCCACCCTCACAGTACTCCACCCTCCCCACATCACCCTCACCTCTGACACTGCCCCCAGGTATCCCCCTCAAGTCCAGACACCACAGACCAGCCCCCCTCACCTCTGGCACTTCCCCCAAGCATGCCCCGCAAGTCCAGACACCACCCACCAGCCCCCTCTCCTCTAACACTGCACCCAGGATTCCCCCTCAAGTCCAGACACCACCCACCAGCCCCCCTTACCTCCGACACTGCCCCCAGGGATCCTCCCCAAGTCCAGACACCACCCAGTAGCCCCTCTCACCTTCGACACTGCCCCAAGGCATCCCCCTCAAGTCCAGACACCACCCACCAGCCCCCCTCACCTCTGACATTATGCCGGGCTGTCCCATGAAAGTACATCCCCTCCCCACACTGCCCTCAGCTCTGACACTACCCCAGGCAGCATCCTCACAGTACTCCACCCTCCCCACACCGTCCTCACCTCCGACACTGCCCCCAGGCTTCCACGTCAAGTCCAGACATCATTCACCAGCCCCCCTCACCTCTGACACTGCCCCAGGCATCCCCCTCAAGTCCAAACACCACCCACCAGCACCCTCACCTCCAACACTGCCCCCAAGCATCCCCCTCAAGCCCAGACACCACCCACCAGCCCCCCACCCCGACACCAACTCAGCCTTGTCCTATCATATAAGGCCCCTACCAGTGCAATATTGAACAACTCACCTCAACTTGACTGCCCTGCCACCAAAATGAAGCACACTGGTCAAATACACATCCATATACCCATCAACTGGGTGCACTGATCCCGAATCCATGTACATAGGCCATCACAGGACACCATGGTACAGCACAAACAGTGGCACAGCAACAGGACCGCAGAACCAAGCACCTACTAAACAGTGAAAACACCATGTACAAGTCACATAGTAAAGCAATGTGAAGTAAAGTGATGTATCATTCTGCGCATGTGCCATTGGAATGGCATCAAAGTGCTGTAGGTGAATGACCAAGTCCTCCCTGATGGGACAGAGTCATATGTAATCTCAGTGCACATTCCCAAACAACACTTAATAAACCAAGGAACTGAGGACAGAAAGCACAGCAACCAAAGGCCCTGCAAGTAACGTACTGTGAACATGCATGGACTGTGGCATTGTGAAGGAAGTCTGAGAGTGTGTGACCCAAGCAGATGGATGACGTGTACAGCCACGTATTCCCAAGCTCAGATGCAATGAAGAAGATTCACAGTGGCAGATAAATGGCACACTGTATCAAATCTGATGTGTGTTGGTTGTTGTCCATGCATTCGGAGTCCACCCCCATGCATCACTGATGAGCCTATGCCACACCACCACAGTCATACCCACAGTCCACCTGAGAGTCACAGAAGAAATGCATAGCAAAATGAAAGCAAACCACACGCTGCCCATGAACAAAAAGACAACAATCCTGTGTTCAATAACGCACAACTATATTACCAATATATACCCTATACAAAACTACTATGTGGAAATGTCCAAGGGGAAAACTGAAAATACATAAACACACAATAATCGTCCATTAGGTTTCGCGGGGCAGAGTCACAATTTTCATCCTCTACTTGGAGGTGGGCCATTGTCCTGTCCTGGATGGCTTGCAGGCTTCCCCCATCCTCATCTCCTCCACCACTGCATCCCTGCAAGCCTCTTTCAGGATCTCAACACGCATTTGTGCCCTATTCTCCACCACCTCTGCCCTGGCCCTGGCAACCTCTGCCACCCTAGCCAGCTCCTTCTCTGCCATCAGCTGCAGATACAAATCCATCTGGACGCACTCCATTTTCCAGAAGCGGCGACGCTTATCCGGCCGGGTGACTGATACTCGCAGTGTAGCTTGCCTCCCCAATGTAGCATGGCCCTGTGAAGAGTGCCCCTGGACACTCGCAGAGTACTGCTGCCTGGCCAATCGTACTCTGCGCATGCACCCCCGCCATCTGGATGTTGGACGATGGGTGGGTACAGTACCAGCACCATCCTGCTGTGCCAGTTGCTCCACTAATGCCTGTTCCTGCATAGGTGCCTGGGCAGGCACAGCAACCCCTTCCACTGTACTTCCTGGGACTTCCACCTTAGGCAGGGACGTGCTGACTACCAGACTGGGCAGTGTGGGCAGGACAGGAGTAGAGGGGCTGTGATGGGAACCGACAAGGAAGGCCGCCCAGAGGACGACTGGGGCACAGGAAAGGCATTGGTGTAGGGGGCACCTGAATGCACCAGTGCACAGAGAACACCCGAGAGCAGTGCACATGCTAGCTGACCCAGAGAGCCAGACTTTCATCCGTGATGATCTGAGAGCCCCTCACAAATCGCCCTCACATCATCACGGATCACGCCAACCCACCTCACTATCCCAGCCAGCAAGGCGTAGGAAAGCTCAGGGGTTACCACTGTGGCCCCAAAGGCAGGCCCGGCCTGGGTGGAGGCATTCACAAGGTTGATCCCAGCTTCATCAGATGGATCAGGGACAGGAGGATGGTCAGCCCCCTCCATGCAGCACTGCACATCCTCCTGTGCCTGTCCCAGGGGTACAGCCTGAACCCCCTCCTGGATATCTTCGCCCAATCCTGTGCGCTGGCCTTCATCTTCCTCCTCCTCCACCAGCAACCTCCATCTCCCTGGATGACTCTGTAGGCACCCTGGCCCACAGCAACTGAGGAGTCCCCCACCACAACAACCTCCTGAGACGTACCCCCAGCAGCTCCACCCAATGGAACAAGTGCACCCCCAGCCAACTCACCCTCTGATGAGGTGGAGTCAAGTCGGACGGTCAGGGGTGTGTGCTTATGTCTGGTGGTCTTGTCCCTGCCACTTCACTCCACAGCGATGCCTCTGCCTTCTCCACAAGCTAAAGCAACTGTACAAAAATTAGAGACAAAACATTGACATCAGTCATCGTGTTTAATTGATGTCTGGCATACACAGAATAAAAATGGCCAGTCAGGCATCATGTCACATCCATGAACTGAGACCCACACAATGCATGCACACATGCATGTGCCCTTGCACACTGCAGTGCAAACGTTGCATAAGTGTATTGTGCAGGCGTAATCACAGTCATGACCCATGCCCTTCTGAACTAAGCACATTGTACAGTGCACAACAATACATCACCACAAACAGGCAGCGCCAACATACCAACACAAGAAAGACATGCAGACATGGTTATGGGGATAGCACCACAGCACCTGCACACACAAACACAGTCATCAATGTCCACATGTGACAGCATGACCTGCAAGCAAGCCGCAAGTACTGCCACGCTTATCTGCGAACTAATTGCACATGTAAGTTGCCCATGCATTCAAATATTGAATGGACACTCATACACTTGTGCCACTAATCGAGTGGAATGACATGACACACCCCATTTCTGGAGGCATCAATGCATGAACTGCACACATGCAGGTATCCAAGCACCTGTGTCACCACCATCAGAAGGGCCTGCATGTATGCACTGGAAGTACTGCAAAACATAGACTCGGACATCATGCATGTCACTCACATGCCCACAACACAACATGTCCACTTCTGCCACATGCAAGCTCCTGCTCCATGCAAACACACTGCATGTGCCCAACAACAAGCCATGGATGCACCATCCACCACTCGACACGCAAATGCCAGTTTCTAATGTCCGACATAACACATCTCTCCCATTGGCATGAGTCAGCAATCAGCTGCGACTCAAAACACACACGAGATACAAACAGGATTTGGCATCTGCAAACATGCATGACACACATACGCCGTAGAACATTATCCCACATGGGTACTCACCAGCAGCAGCCAGATTACCTTTTCAGGCCAAGTACAGGGAGTGGAGGTCCAAATAGGACTTCTCAAGTACCCGCAGCTTTGTCCGGTAGAAGCGATGACAGCCAGCATGGAACCCTCCACAGTGGGTTCCGTTTCGAGGGCTGGCATCACCTTGGTATGGCTATGGGTCTTGAGATCATCACAACATTTCCAGACCTAGTCCCTGGTGTGGACTGCCAGCGCCTGCGCGTTGATGGCAGCCGTGATGTTGTCCCAGATCCTCCTCCCTGTGTCGATGCCAAGCTGTGTAGTTGGGTTGAAGAAGGCATCATAGGCATCCAGGACCCGATCCACCAGGATGCCAACTTCAATGTCGCTGAAGTTTGACACCCTCTGCCTCAACGTGGGGGTGCTGCCCTCCCCAGATGATGCAGATGGGGCAGACATGGCACACCTGAAGCAGGTACGGTCTTCCTGGGTAGGTGTTGTGGAGCTATGGTGGTGTTAGCAGAGGTGGAAGTCACGGGAAGTACAGTGAAGGTGGTTTCAGGGCCAACACAGGATTCCAGGCAAAAGTGGGGCAGAGGCAAAACGAGCAGCAGTGTGAGCAGGAGTACTTGTGGTCTTGCATCAAAATCAATCTCAACAATGCATCTACCCTCTATAAAAAAGAAATACTTTGCACCAAAAAGGAAGCTTACAATGTAAGAATAAACAATGCCAGCTCCAGTACTAAAGAACTATTTACTATCTTGAAGGAGCTAGAAAACCCCAATCCACCTATGGACATGTCCGTGAAGGACCAACTATGGTGCACAAACATCCAAACGCTCTTGTGAATAAAATCATCGGCCTGCAAACGAAAATTGAAAACAAAAGACTACAACTCTCCAATAGTAACCTACCTACCCCCAGTTTACCCACTACGTCCAACACCAACCGTGGCTTCACCTTCAAAAAGGTAGCCGCACTAGAAGTGCAAAAAATGATAACTTCTCTCAAACCGTCAAACTGCAAAGGGGACAGCTGCCCCGCACAGATTATAAAAGATGCAGCGAGAGACCTCTCCCCATTTATTTCTAAACTCATAAACCTATCATTCTCTACTAACTCAATACCTAACAATTTGAAACAGTCATAGGTCCTCCCTCTTCTAAAAAAACAGACCCTGGATCCAGCCATTCCTACTAATTATAGGCCTATCACCACCGTTCCCTTCCTGCTAAAAATCTTGGATAGAGTTGCTTACTTGCAAATCCAGAATTATTAGTCCAACCAATTACTGGGACTGCGTCAATCTGGCTTTCGACCTCAGCATGGAACAGAAACTGCCCTTATTGATCTCAAAAGTCAGATTGACGACATTAAAGACAAGGGTATGGCTGCTATCCTACTCCTCCTAGACCTCTCAGCAGCCTTCGACCTGGTCGACCATAAAATACTCTGTAACCACCTCTCTTCTACCGCCCATTTCTCCCCCTCTGCAGTCACATGGATACAGTCCTTCCTGGCCAACAGAACCATGAGGGTCTTTTCCCCTGTGGCAGCAGCAGACCCCATCCCCATCACTGGTGGTGTCCCACAAGGCTCATGCGTTTCCCCTACTCTATATAATATCTTTACAAAGCCCCTCTTTGATAAATTGGATCGTCTGGGTGTCACCTACACAAACTATGCGGATGACACCCAGATACTACTCACCATATCGGGCAATTACAATACTGATGTCACCAGGATCAATGAAATTTTATCTGTCATTCAGGCTTGGATGGCCACACATGGCCTCTGCCTGAATGACGAGAAGACCGAACTGCTCATTGTTGGTTCACCTAACAACCTACAAAAACTGA
Source organism: Ambystoma mexicanum (assembly GCF_040938575.1). NCBI lineage: Eukaryota > Metazoa > Chordata > Amphibia > Caudata > Ambystomatidae > Ambystoma > Ambystoma mexicanum. The sequence goes on from NC_090937.1 coordinate 439,068,875, forward strand.
GCCCTAACTACTCCAAAATCATCATCAATGGCAACACCATCCCTGTCGCCAAACATGTGAAAACTCTTGGCTTCTATCTTGATGCCAATACCAACCTCACTAAGCAAGTCAATTCAACTGCCTCTTCCACCGCCTATACAGGAAAACTAATTCGAGCCTGCAGACCTTTTCTCTCTACTAACAGCTGCCTCACCCTAGCTAGAGCCCTCATACAGTCTAAGTTAGACTACTGCAACAGCCTGTACCTAGGTGCCAACCAAGCTATAATTAGTAAACTCCAAGTCATTCAAAACAATGCGCTACGAGCAGCGCTAAACATTCCTAGGCGAGAGCATATCTCGGACACTAGAATCACATGCAAATGGCTTACCATTCAACAAAAAATCTACCTAAAAACTCTCTGCTTCACATACAAAGCCCTCAACCACCTAGCCCCCCCCCCTACCTTACCAGCAAATTCACCTGGAAGCAGTCCATCAGAACTACTAGATCTTCAAACACCCTATGCCTCATGGTGCCCAGATTTATCTCTAAAAGAGCCGGAGGCTCGAGCTTCACTGTCCTCGCCTCCCAACGCTGGAACTCCTTGCCACTAAACATTAAGTCGGCCACATCTTTCCAGTCCTTCAGGAAACTTGCCATTGCGTGGCTACTGGCAAAAAGTCAATCAGTATGTTAGACACAGCCACTATCTGTATATACTGTACATGTATCACTTATGTCATTAATGGATGCCTTCATTGCCACTGTCTGTACTTTCTGTATATAACCCTTGCTAAAAAGCATCACTGTTAATTACAATGTATTGTGCTTTGTAACCTGTACCAGCGCCCATTTACTCCCGGGTCCGGAGCGCTATATAAATAAAATAAACAAACAAATAAACAAGCATCTGCAGCAGCCAATAGCAGAGTAAAGGCCCTTAACGCATATGTTACATCCTCCGTGCATTGACTATGCGGCACGCCTACATGGCTCACAGCGATAACATCATGATATAAGTCACGTGGATCTGCATCACCAGTTGTGCACGTGACGGATAGATACCATGAGGAGTTTCGCAGTCGTTTCCTTTTTTTGCTATGGAATCATTCCTTTCAGGTACTGCGTACCCATTTTCTTTGGAGGGGGGGGCTTTGCCTCCATGCATACACGCATGTTTTTTTTTATATGAGGCCTACGGTGTGTCGCGTATGCCACCATTGCATATATGGGATCCTCTGTGTATCGCGTACCACTCTTTTGACATGATGGAAGCTGTCCGGGTATCACGTATGGAATTTTTGTGTTTGGGGGTGCCACTGCGTATTGCGTACTGTTCTTTTAATTTTTTCGGAAGGTCTCTGGTTATCGCCTACCTAATTTTGCTTTTTCAGGGTGCCAGTACGTAACGCCTACTGTTTTTTCCACTTTTGGGGTAGTTTTGAGCCTTTCGGGACCACACATCTACATCGTACATCACGTAGACTGCCCTCTCACACATATTGCCGAGGACAATACCTTGGTGTGCCTTCCATATTTCACTAACACCTGTGAGTGGAAAAGCCACAAAATGGAACAGGGCAGACGGGGTTGGGTGGGGGTGATGGTGGTGAAAAATGTGCCCTAGCCCCAGGTGGTCGGGGAAGTGGTGGTGAAACACCTGCCCCAGACCCAGCAGGACGTGGAAGGCCCCAGTCCAAAGATGGCCTGGCACCTGAATGCCAACGTGGTTCCAGCCAGACAGGTGTAGCTCCAACCCACCCTGCCACTCATGGCAGGAAGGGACACCCTGAACAGCACATAGAGGCTCAACCCCAAGACACAGCAGAGGACACTGTCCTGCACAGGAAGACAAACTTCTCTGATGAGGAGCTCCAGATCCTCATTGACTACGTGACCGATCACCATTGTGACATGTGCCTGTATGCAGGGAGCACACATACAGTCGCACAATGTATCGTGCTTTGGAAGCGTGTCACAGAACAGATAAATGCCTTAGGGTTGGAGATGTGCATAGTGCAACAGGTCAGCAAGTGCTGTAATGATCTCACCCGTCGCACCAAGCACAAGATGAGTGTCAACCTGAACTATGCACTGGCAATTGGTGGGGGCCACAAGAGGAGGAGCAGCTGGCACTGCATGAAGAGGCCACAAGCCAATTCATCCTCATTGAGCAGGTGCAAGGCGTGGGAATGTCCGTCATTGCGCCTCCTGTTGCCAGTCATGCATCAACCACATCAATTGTGTATTGGCACATCTCGCTGCATTTGTGTGACAGCCCTGGGTAAAGCATGTCCTGTGATGTAAAGACTCATGTCAGTTGGCCATCATACTGGGTGTAGCCCATGTGGCAGCCATGTGTGGCAGATGTCTGTGTGACAGGACACATCCCCCATGGGGTACTCCCCTGGCACTTGTGAAACATGGGACACATACAAATAGTGTTCAATGCTACATTCTAGTTGCATATCACTCTGCACTGCTAGACCGGTGCATGCACACAAAGTATCAAACGCCATGTCATACATAGTTGCTTGTTCCATTTGTCACCTGCTACTATGGGTTTCTTTGTCATGATGCATATCTGAGATGTCTGTCAATGCACATTTTCGCGTTCCCAGAATGTAGTTGCATGAGTCTCCACAGACCACATAGACAATGACTCAATTCCAGTGCCACAGAAAGCCTACTCATTGTGACTCATGCTGCCTCTTACCCTCCCACACTCTGTGCCCACTCCATGTGGCCACTGCCCTCACCCTCTTGGGGATTGGTGGACCTTGTTCACATTGCCCAATCTACTCTCTCTTTCTCTGGCCTTCAAGGACCTTGACTAGAAGTCACACTTTCGGGTGTACCTACTCATGGGCTTCTTCCATTTCCACACCTTCCTGCAGGTCCTTATTGTCTCCTGTTCCCTCTCCCAGACCTGATTAGTGTGTTATGTGTTGACCATGGTGTTGTCTGTGGACATGAATGTTTGGCTGTTCACATGTGATGTAATTGTACATTAAAATGTCACATGTGCATTACTTTTCCCCTGGTATGAGTGTTGACTTGACAGTTGAAGGTCCCCTCATTCTGCATTTACAACACTGTTGAATGTCAATGTGCCCAGTGCTGGCATGGACATGATGGGTGAGAGAGGCACTTGTCAGCAAATGCCATTCATCAATTGCTTACTGGACCAAGTGTGTTAACGCGCAATGTCTGATGGGTGCATGTCATGCCATTTCTTGTCAGAGTATTCCTTGGAGCATATGTACATTGTTGTCTCTTTTGTATGTATCAATATGTCTTTCTGAGTTTATGACCAGGTGACGATGCACTAGATGCAGAGGAGTAGGAGGAGGAAGAGTCGGCTGTACGTCAGACCACCAGTGGGGGACTTGGTGTGGTAGGCCGTGAGAACCAACTGGTGCTGCAGACCATCCTCAGTTGTGCTGCGGCTCTTGGGACTCTTTTGACTCGGATGTCTCTGATGCCGAACCGGATATACATGCCTCAAAGAGGGCGAAGGTGAGTGCCCCAGTGGGTGGATCAGTCGGAGTCTATGACTCTGTGGCGGGGCGGCTGACTTCACAAGGCCAGTCAGTGGTGGCACCCCCATCTGCAGTGGTTATGGCTGCAAGGCCACCCTCTGCTGAATTGGTATCGGGTCCTGGGCCTGATGTCCAAGGGAGAGATGCGGCCTGATGCAAGGACATGGTCCCTTGCATTAGGCCGCCATGGGCCCGGCACACGTGGGTGAAGTGTCCAGGCTGCCGCGACAAAGTGGGAACAGCAGATGTTGCGTGCCACCCTCCAACATGGATATGTGTTGGATAAGATATCTGTGGGCATGGATAAGATGTCCAAATCCATAACCCCGCCAGTGGCCCGGGTAGAGCAACGGCTGGAGGTCATGCAGTCCTCATGCCGCTCCCACAGGCTGAGCATGTAGGCCAACATCAAGGGCCGACGGGTTGATCTGGGGTGTCTGCAGGCTTCCCTGCATGCATACGCTCAGGCACACAGAGAGCCCTTGAGGCTTGAGATGGAGGCCCAGAGGACTGCACTCTGTGCAGAACAAACAGCCACAAGGAGACAGATCCACGATAAGGTGGTTGCCTTCAGGCAGTCACTCTCAGAGGAACTCTGTGCATCATGGGTGGGTGCACATATAGACTCTGTTGCCTTCCATGATGCAATGCATACAGACCTCACCAACCCAACTGTGCTGGTGCATTCATCAGTGTCACACATGGCCGCCACCCCTGGAGACCAGGCCTTGGCACTGCGTGGTCTGCCTCCAGCACCACACCCACCTGCAGATCAACCGAAGGATAGGGGTCCCAGCACAGACAAGCCCCCTGGCAGGATAATTTTCATTGTCAAATTTGTCCCCTCGCACCTCCAGGGTGGACCCGCCCCATGTCCATGATGGGCGGTTTTTCTTATATTTTTATTTTTTTGGGCCATGGCCTATTTTATTTATTTTGTGTGTCCCTTGCTTTGCCATAAATACCTTTTTCTTTGATTTCAAGACCCCTGGCCCAGATGTTGGCATGTGTTTTTGTTCACCCCTTTCCAAGGTGGAATTTCTTTCTATTTTATTTTTGTTTTTTATTATTTCCCTTGAGTTGTACAGTTGCCCTCTCAAGGCCATGACGTATGCAGTATTGGACATGCTGCCATGCACAGTGACGTCAACTGCCATGGTTGCATCATGGTGGACGGGATGGCACCTGCGTGTAACACTGGGTTGAGTGAATATTGACACATCTGTGCGGCGTTTATGGTACTGTACTATGGCTGTTATAATGCCTTGTCCCATGTTGTTACAGTGCTCCGGAATGAGGCGGTGACTGCACTCTTGCACGCTTTGACGTTCCTACTCCCCATGCGCTCTGCCAGGCACTGGACCTCCTGTCACGGATTTGGAGGCACAGTTCCCGGTGGAGGTGATGAGGGAATCATGCTGGCTCAGTCAGCAGGTAAGCATGTGCACCTTCTTGCATGTTCTACCTGTGTCATTGTTCCCCATTGTTTCTGCATGCAGTACACATCTTGAGCAGCCACCGGTGGTGTTCACCTTGTGTCACAGTGAATGTCTGTGCTGATGTGTATCTGTACACATGCATGTGTGTGTATGTGCTTTTGCACTTTGATGCCAGTGCATTGTTTCTGTGGATGCACTCATGATGTTGACAGCCAGCATGTTGGGAAGTGATTGTGCAGCATTATTGTCACATTCCTCATTGTCAGTGTTTGGTTCCGTGTGGATGCACGTACTGCTTGGTCACATGCATTATTGGTGCTTCTGCACACTGGGGTTTTCTGTTCTCAAACACTTGGCACACTGACTGTGGTGATGTCTCCTTAGTGCCACCCTTCCACTGCCCTAGTCCCTATGTTGCATACCGTGCCCTGCAGGTGTTCTCCCTGTGCACACTACTCTTTGACTGTTGCCTATTCAAAATCCACTTTCTTCTCCGCTTACATGACCCGCCAAGCCAGGCCACTGGTCAGCATGCCCCATTCACATTGAAAGGCATGTATGCACAACCTACAATGCAGCACTTCATGACATGGGCTCTGGTGATTCTGTTGGTGATTGTGTGCATTTACTCCACAGGACATGTTTGTCACACTTGATGCATGTTGGTTTTGACAGATATGCATATGTGTTCCCCTAACTGACAGCTTCTGTGTTACCCAGTATGGTGACTTTTTGTGCATGCTTTTGTACTGTTGGTCATCATCGCTGGTATGTATTACATGTTTTCTGGTTTTGATGTGTACATCATGTTTACTGCCACAATCTGTGGATGTACATTGCATCGACACAATGTAGTTGCATGCATGTCTGACATCTCCACTTCCCACTGCTTAGCTTTATCTGGTGTCCCTGTGTCAGGTTTAAGTGAGCCCTGCAATCCAAGCACACTTACTGGGGCAGTCTCACTCAAGAGATGTGGTGTGTTGTGGGGTGAATGTACAGTTGCATGTCCATTTGCTGTGTTGTCCAACAGGGGTATATGCTGGTTGATGTAGGGTATGGGGATATGCTTTCAGTACCTTAGTTGCATGGAAGTGGGGTACATGTGTCTTGTGAAATGCATGACATGGTGGGTTTTTGCCTTGGTTTGTGTGACATTGGGCTAGTGATTGACCCGGAACATGTGCTTATTATTTGCCAGTCTGCCCTTCACCTCCCACCACGTTTGTCCTTCATGGCCTCTGCATGCAGATATTGCCCTTCTATGTGCCTTTCTGTGATCTCATGACATGATGGTACTTCTGGAGGTATTCATATCGCTATCGTCCTCCCTAGGTCGACTTCTATGTGCCTTCACCCACAGTGCTTTTGGGCATGTCAATCCCTGTCTCCTCTCCAGACAGTGTACTCCTTGCTATTATTTTCACCCCCACTTCTTCTCTCTCTCTCTCTCTCTCTCTCTCTCTCTCTCTCTCTCTCTTTCTCTCTCTTTCTCTCTCTTTCTCTCTCTCTCCTCTCTCTCCTCTCTCTCTACTCTCTCCTCTCTCTCCTCTCTCTCCTCTCTCTCTCTCGTGCTACCCTCCACTCTTAGGCAATTCTCAATCTGTGTCCTGTCTCCCTCTTGCATCCTGTGGTCCTTCTGCACTGGGTGGTCTATGCCTGTTTTCTTATTCCCTAAATGGTTGAGTTGTTGCAATGCATGTCTTTACAATTTGAGGATGTGTTTCCTGGTGGGATGCAGTGTATGCAGGTCAGGTGGGTACACTGTGCAGGTAAGTGAAGGGCACTCAGGGTGTCACTTGTTGTGTGGTGTTTAGCAGGGAGTCTGGCACTGTGTGCCTCCACTTTTATTCAACTTGTTTTGTGGAGCACGGGTCCAAGTTTGTGGGTGTGCATGATGTTTTTGCACTTGTATCATGGTGGCACAGGTTGTGGGATCATAGTTGTGGGTGGGCAATCTATGTGGGGACTTCCTTGTTGAGTTGTCCGGAGGGTGGCAGGGGCAGCTGTTTGTGGGCTGTGACATGTGTTGATGGTTGTGGTGGTGTGTGTTTCCTTGCACATTTCACATGTGTATTGCAGAACACATGGCATCCCATAGAATGATTCACAAATATTGATTCATGTGCACAGAAGACACTGTTTAGCCGATCTTGGTCAGGGTTCACCATTCTTGGTGTGCAGTCCAAAGAATAATCCACACACATGACACCATTGATGCACATGTTTGGGATGCTATGTTGTCAACAGACACCAGCCACACTACATTGAGCATGGTTTGTTGTTTGCCATGCATGTGCCCTGCATGATGCACCATGAGGATTACAGAGGCATGTTGACAGCTGATGGGTGCATGTCAATGCTACCTTCTATTCAATGCACATTTGACCCGATGCAATCGAGTCACAGTGAAGTCTGCATTACTGTGCACTTTCCAGTTGTCTGCTCCCTTGTGTGTGCATGTGTCTTTTGTCTCTGTTTCTCATTACTTTGTCATGTCTGCTTGTGTTTTTCATGCCAGTTACCTTGGTGCTCAGCCTTCCGATCTGACATCTGCCTTTGTGAAGTGCTGCCTTCTGCAAGATTCAGTCTTCAGTGCAATTGGTGAGTATTTGGGTTCAGACGTTCTTGGGCTTTGCATCATGGCCTCCCCTGCCAGTGTTTGCGCTGTCCCAGGGCTACGCTGATGATGGCTTGCCATGTCATGGCAAAGGAAATACTGCCAGGGTGATCCAGCCTTTTATTCATCTCAGTGAACTACTTTTTGTGGGTCCGATCATTGTCATGCTGACTGTTGGAGGATGCGTGTGTTTAGTATGTGCCATCAGCTGGATAATAGGTAAGGTGTGACATGGCCATTCACTGCATGGCACTCAAGGTTTCAGGCAGTGTTTGGGTTGTGGGTGGGTGTTTGTCAGTGTGTGTTTCTTGTGTTTTGGATTTGCATGCAGTGTGCAGATCTGGCTGCATGTGTGCCAGGACACATGTTGAGGGTCGGCATGTGAGTTGTTTGCTTTTTTTACATGTCACTCAGGGGGGCACATGTTGCTGCATGTTTGGGTGCATGGATGTGTTTGCTGCGCTCACATTGATTTGTCTTTCTCTGCAGATCCATTCGTCATGATATGATGGGTGATGGGATTGAAGGGATGCTTGCAGTCGTATGCAAGCACAGGAAACAGGTAAGATGTGCATTTCTCTTGCAGTGCACTTGTGTTGCTCTTTTGTCATTCATATTCAACATAACTACTTTGATGTCATTGAGTAGTGGGCATTGTTGCAGTCAGGGAATGGGTTGGCCAGTGAACATGTTTTTTGTTGTGTAACACAAATTGTGGGTCCAGAGTTTACCTTTCATGGGTTAATTGGCTTCAAGGTAGTACTATGCCTTAGTTATTGTGGTCTCGTGTGTGGTATGGTGTCTACATGCAGTACAGTTGTTGTCCATGTGACAGTCGTCAGAGAGTTCATTTATTGTGGTGTACTACATGTACACTGTTCTTTGCAGTTGCTTTGACTATGTTGGTAAATGGTGCAGTGCCATGTTGCTTATGACTCACTGTTGATTTTGCTATGGAATGGCTGCATTACTTGCAGCATCTGTGACTGTGGCCATTTGGGTGTGTCAACCACTTTGTCTCAATAGTCAATTGTGTCCTGTTCAGTTCGTTTTTTGATACGGGGTGCATTGTCTCCATATTGGCTGTATTTATGCTACATGTGGAACCTGACACCACTGCTTTTGCGCTCACAGCAACATGAATATGTTTGTGCCTTTCATGCACATTCTCACACAGGTGTACAACCTTATTTCATTGGGCTTATGGGAATTGGTGGAAATGATACTTTTGGAGTCCATGAATGCCTAGCTGCTCGTAATTGATAGTTGCCAAGTTGATGAATTTATCTGTGGAAACACATTTTGGGTGATATTGTTTTGACATTACTGATGTTTTTGTGCCTCAGGAGTGGTTTCACTCCATGCTTACCCTGGTGGTGGTGGTATACTCCCACTTACGTGTCTTTGATTTGGCTGCACTTTGTGCATGTTGTTTATGTGTAATGGATGCACACAATTTTGCCCTCCCTGGGGGACCATCTCAGGGTGTTTTTGTGGGCACGGAGGATTGGCCTGTGGTCCTCATTGAATGGCACCTGGGATGTGGCTTGATTGTTTGCACTCCACATAGGCAGGATTTTAGATAAAGTAGGATTGCACCAGCTGGATATGTGCAGTCTCTCCATGTGCAAGGGTCGTGCCTGTGGGTATGGGCGGTGGCCCACCAGCATGGCCACTGGGACGCCATGCCGTGTGTCGACATTGTGCAGGGCACATGCTGCCACAATGAACCTGCACACAACTGGTGGTGCATACAGCAGCACACCACCAGAGTGGTCAAGGGAGGAGGAAAAGTGACTTAAGCACACCCACTGTGCGCTCCACTATGCCCCAGTCGCTACATGGGCAGTATTGTACCTTACCTCAGCTGGTGTGGTGGGATTCCGTATGAGCGTCATCATGAATGTGCTCAGCGGGTAGGCACTGTCCCCTGTAAATGGGTACATGGTTGTCATTAAAATGTGTTACCATTGTCTATTGGTCAGTGTGCAACGTGCATGCATGTGCATGTCCATTCATACTCACCAATGAGCCATGAGTTCCCGTGCTTACCGGTTACCAGGCTCCGGTGCAGTGGTGACATCCGGGATATATAACTGTTGTGTGTGCCTCCTGGATAATTCGCATACACTTCAGATATGATGCCCTTGGCATCGCACACAACCTGAACATTCATTGAGTGCCAATGTTTGTGGTAGCCATATATGTGCTCTGTCAATCTGGGGGCACGTAGCGCAACATGGGTGCAATCTATTGAACCAAGCACTCATGGGAAGTGTGCCACAGCATAGGAGACCTGAATTACTATTTTCCTTTCTGCCAGTGTTCTTGGCATATAGATATGGTGGCACACATAAGGTTGTGCAGTTATGCACGCCAGCACCTGGTGTAGGCAGCGTGACTGTGTACCTGCCATAGACCTGGCCATCCGGTATCCCAAAAAGGGTGGTACATGGGTTGAAGGTCCTGGCCCTGGCCATCCTCCTCCTCCTGCGGTGTCCGTTCACAATCGCTCCAACAAATGCTGGATTCATGTGGCTAGATATGTTCGTTCAGTGTGTATTGCGTGCTTTATACGAATATGTTAGGATGCGAATTGACATTTACACCTGCTATCAGGAGGCGGAAGTTTACCGGGATTTGCAAGAACTTTTTTGTGACTCGCCGTTCAGAGTTCGAATCCATGAATACGTATATATATTTGCGCTGGTATGGGCGTTTGATTGCTTGACCGTGGACCGTCCCTCAACACGCCCACATTTATATGTGTTAATCCTCATTCTGCATGTTCCACCCCCTATTTTGTTCGCTGCGTAGGCCCGGCCCACACGCTGCTTGGAGTCTTGCACAAGGCATTAATCCACTCGTAGAGACGTGCCGAGCCACAGCAAACTCCATGCAAGTCTTAGAAAAGTGCTGCGCATTCGATCCCATGAAACGCAGTTTGGCGTGCAAGTACCCTATTCTCCGCCCAAATAATTCCATGAATCAGGCTCTAGATTTGCAGTAAGAAAAATTGCTATTTATATGTCATTTCAGATAAACAACCAGATCTCATGTCTATCACAGAGACATGGCTATCTGAAACCAACAATTAGCGATTATTGACATGGCACCACCAGAATATTAAATATTGTGATACCCGTACCAGGAGAGAAATGGAGAGGTGGTGTGGTGATCATTTACAGACAGCTTTACAAGTAGTGAATCTACCACCTCCTTCCATGGCATCCATAGGCTCTCTGCTAGTTAAATTAACAATGGCAAATAACATTAAAATAACTGTCTAGGGAACGGGGCCCAATAGTAAATAAGAATTGGCAATCCCAACAGTTTGGGCTTTTGTGCAGGCATGGGAAAGGCATTTGCCAGGCACTGCCATAGTGGTATTAACTAGCCATCAATGGGAGCAGGATCAAAATGCTACACGTACCTGGGCATATAATGGCAGTGCCTGGCAAATGCCTAATACTTTTACACAAGCCAAAACTGTTGGCTTTGCCAATGCTTGTTTTTAAAGGACTTCATGCAAAGGACACACATAGTGCTTATAAATCGAGTGGATGAAGGCACACCTGGTTAAGACATTTGTATTACACCACTAGCTTGTTTACAGCTCCAACTAGGTCATGAACTCTCAGAAGACTGCTTGAAAAAATACTGGCAAGCACACTGTTTGATGGTAAGGCTTGATAAAGCTAGCTCAAAGAGATCCCAGGAGAATGTGTTTGGGCAGGGAGAGGGTGGAAGTGTGTGGGAATGTCCATAGGGATTGGCATGACCATGGGCAGTCAATGAGTGGGTAAATAACCAAACACACTAACATTATCGTGTCCCTCCTCATTTGCCATTTCTCCCTATCTGTACTCTAATGATATAGTTTCAGCCTGTAGTTGGTGCAAGCGCCACCAAATAGCCAAAATTAAAAGGGCATTTGTGGAGCGGATATTGGGAGTTTGTTTAAATCTCACTTGATACTGGTAGGAGATTTAAACTTTTGGTGTGAGGAAACACAAGATACCGATACACGAAAATTGCTTATTTCATCTGGGGATCAAGGTTTAAAAACTGCAATTACAATTTCATACACCAGGCAGGTCGTGCACTTGAACAAATGTTCTATTCATAACTTGTGATATCTAAAAATGAACCCATTCTGTATACGTGGACAGATCATTTTGCTTTGTTTTTCACAATGCCGAGCAACTCTGACTCCAGAAATATAGACCAACGGTCACCCTTACTTTTCGAACTTGGAGATTAATAACGAATCGGTGACAGATAGATTACTCCCAATCGTGAGTCTGTGCAGCCAGTCCTTAATGCAAATGGCATTGAAACAATGTTTAACAGGCATATGACTGACATTCTAAATAATCTTGACTGCGCAGTAAAACTCATAAAGAAAACTGGATAAACACACAAATGGTTCTACCAAATGTTTTCTGTTTGTGGCAAAACTGAAAAACGTGAAAGATGATGGAGTAGATATTCCAACATCGAGCATCTTTACTGAAGACAGCTGCACCTTCATAAAACTTTTGTTTTGAAAGTGAAAGGGAGAATATTTTCTCCCTCTGGATCCATAAAGCACCAAACCATTTACTATATTAAACACATTGAGCACCTGCACACATAGTCACCAGGTAATAAGTGATGTTATTTCAAACTTATTTATATCTAAAATAGCAAGAATTAGGGAGGATTTATCCATACCACCATCTCATGATAACATTATCGATAAAGAAGCGAAAAGGTAATGAAAAAGGAAGTGCTGCTGAAGTGTTTGGCGGTCAGAGGATGTGGCAGTATTGGCAGTGTCTGTGGGTTTGGAGCACAGACGAAAGAGCTTGGTCCCTTTAAACTTTCTGTCTCACACCCACTTAAAAGCAGGAAGCCTTGCGAAGCGCAGCAAAGTGCTGCTGAAGTGTTTGGTGGTCAGAGGACGTGGCAGTATTGGCAGTGTCTGTGGGTTTGGAGCACAGACGAAAGATCTTGGTCCCTTTAAACGTTCTGTCTCACACCCACTTAAAAGCAGGAAGCCTTGCGAAGCGCAGCAAAGTGCTGCTGAAGTGCTTGGTGGTCAGAGGATGTGGCAGTATTGGCAGTGTCTGTGGGTTTGGAGCACAGACGAAAGAGCTTGGTCCCTTTAAACGTTCTGTCTCACACCCACTTAAAAGCAGGAAGCCTTGCGAAGCGCAGCAAAGTGCTGCTGAAGTGCTTGGCGGTCAGAGGACGTGGCAGTATTGGCAGTGTCTGTGGGTTTGGAGCACAGTTGCACTTAGGATAGCCAAAGACCCTCGGTTTGAGCGCCTACCCTGCACACACAAGGGTACATATGCAGATGACTGCCTGGTACAGAGGGTCACTCAGGTAAACCCAGATCAGGAAATTACATTTGCTCTGCCGAGCTCATTATTTGAAAAGCAAATGTTATTATTTTATTATAATAAATACAAGCATTTTAAAACCATCACAACTAATTGTTATTTCGAGGACATCATATATTTCTGAAAAGAAATTGCAAAGAAAAACATATCTGACCGTTGATCTCATGTGCACCGCATCAAATCAATGAATACTCCAAAATCTGTTTATTTTGGGGAAAGAAGTTCATAAAACTTCTTGCAAAAACAATAATAAATTAGAATGGGATACAAACCAAGAACATAGATATCCCATCATCAGAGATAAAGGATGGGTGCAATCCCAAAAAACATACTTTTGTTTTTCTTCTTCCTTTTATTCTGTTTTTTTGTTGCTATAACCACCAGACCAAGGGCCGCACCATCAAGGCACACAATCCCTCTGCAACTATTGATGGTTATAGCGCATTCTTTATAATAGTGGTGGTGGTAACTACTAGATAGAATTTCCATCATGTGTGTAATTCTCCCCACTTAGTGAGTCACCCAGCACCTTTTGTGTAACTATTGGATTCTTGTCTGACTCGCCTGAATGAGTGGGAACCCTTTTCCTCACTCACTCGTTCTTTTCTGTGACTCTGAGAACCCTTTTTTGTTTCTCTCGATGAAGACTGCTTTCCTCCATCTTTTTATGGCATCTGTATATTCCATTGCAACACACAGCCTCTTCTGTGCAGTGTTGCGTGTTGCTGGAAGCTCCTTGAACTTTCCTCTTTGGTTTTCCTGTGCTAAATGTTGGGACAGTTTTTCTGAAGTCCAACTAAGGCCTTCATTAAACCATACAACTGAGACAGTACAAAACCCCACTCTTAGTTTAAGGCTGTACCACCTGAGTATTTGGTAGTGTAGACCAAGCTGCCAGGCTTATTTTAGAAGGAAGAAAGGGCTGTAGGAAAGTAAAAAGAACCGGTAACCTACAAATGGTTCAACAGAAACACTTGCACTCAGAAGTATTCTAAAAAATAAAGGTGCATTATAAACACAAGCAGGCCAAGGTAAATCCTTAGGTAAATAGAATCTTAAACACAATATTAAAACACAACACAATGCTGACGGTACACAGACCAAAGCATAAGCCTCGTTCAGAAGAACGAACAGTAATTCTAGGTAAGTCAGTCCCAATTATACATATTTAGAATAGAACACACCTACTCAGGGGGACTTTTAGACTACTTTCAGGAATTCAAGGTTAGTAGACCCTGTCAGTCATGCAGTGACATTCAGTTAACAAATCACTTGGTAAACCAACCATGTTACCAGGATACTTTTCTAAATAATGGATCACAAATTCATGCAACAGTATGAACCTATAACTACGTTCAAGATAACCCTTAGTTATACTAGGTGGGTAAGACCTTATGATTTAATAATGTATTAGTTGCTTTTCAGATCAGTGGAACACAAACTAAGGTAAGCAATAACTATTTTAGGATTGCACAAAGCAGACCACGGTCAGCTAAACACACAGTACACTTGTTCAAAATGGCACACAAGGTAGGTAAAACCCAAGCAGACTTATTGTAGACAGGCTTTACCAGCAAGTCAGGGAAGCAAAATCCAGTTGGGGAACCTATACATTCATTTCCTAACAGGAATAGTAAATTGAAGCCAACAGTGTTACTTTTGGGAAGAGGAGCCTCCAATTCACAGGTAAGTAAATTAACCCTATATACTTTTAGGTATGGCGGAACACATTCTAAGGTAAGAACCTTTGTAACTGCTCATATTTCAGAGGGACAATTGCCAAACCAACTCTTTCATAAGTAAGTAACTTCAACATTTGTTACATTTTTCTAGGCAAAAGGCCTAAACCTTTAAGTCCTTCACTATTCTTGAAGGAAGAGTTTTCTCAGTGGCAGGAGGGGTCAATAGTGGACCCCTACCCCAGGTGAGTGTGCTCCCCAGAAACCCCATGTGCGCCCAAAATACTAAAATGTGCCCCTTCCCTCGCCCGTTCGCGTCCCCCTGCTCCCTGCTTCCTGGATGCACTGTAATCCCGCCTCCCGAGCCCGCCCCACGTTCCCATTGGTCCTGCTATCCCCAGTGCCCAGCCACAACGTGCTGCTCGCCCCCCAGGCCTCCATTTCGTGGACCCTTGCCCCAGGTGAGTGTGCTCCCCAGATACCCCATGTGCGCCCAAAACACTAAAATGTGCCCCCTCCCTCGCCCGTTCACGTCCCCCTGCTCCCCGCTTCCTGGATGCACTGTAATCCCGCCTCCCGAGCCCGCCCCGTAATTCCATTGGTCCTGCTACCCCCAGTGCCCAGCCAGAAGGTGCTGCTCGCCCCCCAGGCCTCCATTTCGTGGACCCCTGCCCCAGGTGAGTGTGCTCCCCAGAGACCCATGTGCGCCCAAAATACTAAAATGTGCCCCCTCCCTCGCCTGTTAGCGACCCCCTGCTCCCCGCTTCCTGGATGCACTGTAATCCTGCCTCCCGAGCCCGCCCCGTGATTCCTTTGGTCCTGCTATCCTCAGTGCCCAGCCACAACGTGCTGCTCGCCCCCCAGACCTCCATTTCGTGGACCCCTGCCCCAGGTGAGTGTGCTCCCCAGAGACCCCATGTGTGCCCAAAATACTAAAATGTGCCCCTTCCCTCGCCCGTTCGCGTCCCCCTGCTCCCTGCTTCCTGGATGCACTGTAATCCCGCCTCCCGAGCCCGCCCCACGTTCCCATTGGTCCTGCTATCCCCAGTGCCCAGCCACAACGTGCTGCTCGCCCCCCAGGCCTCCATTTCGTGGACCCCTGCCCCAGGTGAGTGTGCTCCCCAGAAACCCCATGTGTGCCCAAAATACTAAAATGTGCCCCCTCCCTCGCCCGTTCGCGTCCCCCTGCTCCCCGCTTCCTCGATGCACTGTAATCCTGCCTCCCGAGCCCGCCCCGCGATCCCATTGGTCCTGCTACCCCCAGTGCCCAGCCACAACGTGCTGCTCGCCCCTCAGGCCTCCATTTCGTGGACCCCTGCCCCAGGTGAGTTTGCTCCCCAGAGACTCCATGTGCGTCCAAAATACTAAAATGTGCCCCCTCCCTCGCCTGTTCGCATCCCCCTGCTCCCCGCTTCCTGGATGCACTGTAATCCCGCCTCCCGAGCCCGCCCCGTGACCCCATTGGTTCTCCCGACTGGTCTTTAACTTGCCCTCCCAGGGCAGCCCTCTGCCCGGCAGCCCTGCGGCTAAGGACCCAGAGGCAAAGGACTGCTCCAGATCGTATCTGCAGGTATCAGCAGGAGAAGCAAGAAGCCAGCAATAAGTAAGTGTGGCAAGGGCGGGACAGAAGCAATTACTTCACGCCATACTACCCTACCACTCAACCCTAGAAACCAAACTATTGTAAAAATCTGCATAACGCGGTGCACTTGCACTTAAAAGCCCACCTCATAGCATTGCTGTGATACTGTTCCATCGAGAAAGTGTGCCTAAAAGCGTATCCGTGGTATAGTTACTTCTTGAAAGGGAGATTCACTGTTGATTTTAGATTGTGTGCCTAATACCCCCTGTGTGCAAAGTAGAATTTAGAAGTGTGCCTATTAACATGCCCTGGTTGACTTTAGAAGTGTGCCTAATAGGGTGCCCCGGTTGACTCTAGAATGTGTGCCTAATACCCTCTCTGTGCAAAGTGGAATTTAGAAGTGTGCCTATTAACATGCCCTGGTTGACTTTAGAAGTGTGCCTATTAGCGTGCTTTGGTTGACTTTAGAAATGTGCCTATTAACATGTCCTGGTTGACTTTAGAAGTGCGCCTAATATCCTCTCTGTGCAAAGTTGATTTTAGAAGTGTGCCTATTAACATGCCCTGGTTGACTTTAGAAGTGTGCCTAATAGCATGCCATCGTTTAATTTTGAAGTGTGCCTAATATCCTCTTTGTGCAAAGTTGAATCTAGAAGTGTGCCTAATAACGTGCCCTGGTTGAATTTAGAAGTGTGCCTGATAGCGTGCCCTGGTTTACCTTAGAAGTGTGCCCATTAGCGCGCCTTAGTTGAATATCCTCACTGTGCAAATTTAAATTTGGTTGCCTAATATCCCCATTGCAAAGTTGTTTTGGTTGCCTATTATTCTCTTTCTGCAAAGCTGAATATAGAAGTGTGCCTATTATCCTCTTTGTGCAAAGTTGAATCTAGAAGTGTGCCTAATAGCGTGCCTTGGTTGAATTTAGAAGTGTGCCTATTAACATGCCCTGGTTGACTTTAGAAATGTGCCTGTTAACATGCCCTGGTTGACTTTAGAAGTGTGCCTAATAGCATGCCCTCGTTTAATTTTGATGTGTGCCTAATATCCTCTCTGTGCAAAGTTGAATCTAGAACTGTGCCTATTAGCGTGCCTTGGTTGAATTTAGAAGTGCGCCTAATAACATGCCTTGCCTGATTTTAGAAGTGTGCCAAATAACGCGCCCTGGTTGAATTTAGAAGTGTGCCTGATATGTTCTCTGTGCAGAGTTGAATTGGGTTGCCTAATATCCTCTCTGTGCAAAGTTGAATTTAGGAGTGTACCTATTAGCGCGCCTTGGTTGAATTTAGAAGTGCGCCTAATATCCTCTCTGTGCAAAGCTGAATTTTAGAAGGGTCCCTGATAGCGTGCACTGGTTTACCTTAGAAGTGTGCCCATTAGCGTGCCCTGGTTGTACTTAGAAGTGTGCCTATTAGCGTGCCTTGGCTGATTTTATAAGTGTGCCTAATATCCTCTCGGTACAAAATTGACTGTAGAAGTGTATATAACAACACCACTCTGGCATAGCGGAATTTGACAGTATCTCTAATAACGTCACCGTGCCAAAGTCTAGAAAGTATGCTCTATATCGGGTGAAGTATGTGGATGGAACGGGTGAAGTATTTGGATGGAACGGGCGAAGTGTGTGGATGGAACGGGCGAAGTGTGTGGATGGAATGGATGAACTGATGTAGAATGGGTGAAGTGGGTGGAACGGGTGAAATGGTAGAACGGATGAAGTAGGTGAATGAACGGGTGATGTGCTTGAAACCGGCGAAGTGGGCGGAACTAGTGAAGTGGATGGAACGAGTGAAATGGGTAGAATCAGTTAAGTGAATGGAACGTGTGAAGATGACATATGTGGATGGATGATGCATGGAGTAAGGATAACATGGGTAGAACGAATGAAAGGAGCAGTGTGAAGATGACATATGTGTATGGATGATGCATGGAGAAAGGATAGCGTGGGTAGAACGAATGAAAGGAGTAGTGCATAAAATGGTTGAGTGCATAAAATGGTTGAAGTACATGGAACGGATGGGAGTGCATGGAACGGATGGGGGTGCATGGAACGGATGGGAGTGCATGGAACGGATGGGAGTCATGGAACGGATGGGAGTGCACAGAATGGCGTGACGTACATGGAATGGTTTGGAGGGCATGGAACTTCTGAAAGAGCATTGAAAGGAACAGTCTGAGTGCTTGAAACGGTCGTAATGCACGGAACAGTCGGAGTACATGGAACGGATGAAGTTCATGGAACTATAGGAGTGGGCGTGATCTCAAGCACCTAAACCACCATATTCACATCTCCACGCTTACTCTCTTCTTTACACCACCACTCAAATAGAACACAGCGATACTATGACACCATTCGGTATAGCTGTTCTCATACCAGCATCTGCCTCATACTCCCCATCACTCTAACTAAACACTGCTAGTTACACACCCCCCAGCCAGGCGTTCTCCTCAGGCCTAACGCAGCCACAATCGGTCTGGATAAATCCTGCCAGAACGAACACATACTCTTGACCGCTCAACCACCACGCCTACCGCTAAGAAGCAGCTATTACACAAATGCCACACCAGCTGCACACATATCAGATGCTCACACACACCTTTGACTCTCTCTACTCTCTCTCCTGACTTGAACTTCGGTTCCCAAGGGCGTTCAACCTACCAGCGCCTTCAGACCATACCAATGGTACATAAGGCGCTATATAAATGCAAAGTAACATAACATGACATAACAGAATAAAGAGCTTGGTCCCTTTAAACTTTCTGCCTCACGCCCACTTAAAACCAGGAAGTCTCACAAAGTGCACCGAAGTGCTATTGAAATGCTTGCCAGTCAGAGGGGAATATTACTAAAATCTCATCCGAAAATTGCAACCCTTTAATTACCGCACCTTTGCACAGTAAAAAAATGCTTACCCCCAGTACACTGACTAATGGGATCAAGGGTTGTGGGGGTGTCCACTGCTCCCCTTTGTCTGTGTAGTGGGAGTTGGTCGATGCGGGGGACAATAAAGAAAACAAAAAGTAAACAAGAAAAAAGGACCCTGCAATGCCAGTTCAGACCGACGTTAGTGGGTGAGAACTGATGCCGCAGGGTCAGAGGAAAGACAGCGGCACACTTCACAAGGTGCTGCCAAAAAAAGGTAAGTGGCTGTGGGGAGGCGGTTGCAGGGGATGCAGGGCACAGCGATCTATGTGATGACCACGCCGCACCATAATGGGAGTCTGCAATTTAATTGTAGACATTATTGGTGGCGCATGGATCTCATAGTTTATTCAGAGAAAACAGCAGTATTGTCAGTGTCTGTGTGTTTGGAGGACAGACTAAAGCGCTTGGTCCCTTTAAACTTTCTGCCTCACACCCACCTAAGAGCAGTAAGTCTTGAGAAGCACTGCAAAGTGCTGCTGAAGTGTTTGGTGGTCAGAGGAAGCAGCAGTATTGGCAGTGTCTGTGTGTTTGAGGAAAGACTAAAGAGCTTGGACCCTTTACACTTTCTGCCTCATGCCCACTTAAAAGCAGAAAGTCTCACCAAGCGCCGGAAAGTGTGGCTGAACTGTTTGGCGGTGTTCAGCGGGGTTGGGGAATAGGGTCACAGAGTTTGCTGTTCAGGACCTGTGTGCTTTCGCTTTCCTACAGAGCCCCGACTCTGTAGGGGAACCAAGTAGCGAGCATCGACAAAGCTTTTTCGGATTGCTCTCAGTTCCAGCATGCTACCACTGCTAACCATCTATTACTATATTCCACGGTTCTGGGAGCTATGGGGCAGACGGCGACCAGCGGTCTACAAAGGAACGCTACACAGATCATGCTGGCAGCCTTACGAAGTAGGCTACGGGCTGCGGCCCCTTACTCAGCGCATATCTCATCTGAATCTTCCAAGGGTTGTGTTTCTACTAACCTTTCCTACCCGCCCTTGCACCAGGTCAAGTGTGCTGAACATGTTTTAATCATTGAGCAAAATACACATCCTTCATTAGGTCAGACTAGTTCCGTAAGGTTACTGGGCCTACGTCAGGGGCGATAACATCCGCCCAGGTTCTGCGTGCGGATGTTAGTGATATAGACTGTCAGCTGCCTGCACAAAACGAGCCTCTCCATATTAATGGGACGGCCAACCTCCACACGGACAACACCTTGGGGCACAGATTTCCGTGTTCCGTTGCCTGCCCTTCGAATGTGGAAAGCTCCATCATCCTGGCGAATGTTTTATTCGTCGTTGCAGACACGTGGACGTGCCAGAAACACTCAGTGCGCCCGTCATTTTGAATGACGTTACAAATACTGTTCACTTTGTCGAGCAAGGGGTGGATAGAGGAATCAGACTAATACTCACCTTTTTACTCCGAAAAATATACATCTAAGGAGAAATTTGGAGTCTGCCCAAAATAGATTTGTTGGGCCCAGCCTCCTTCTCTGCCTTGCATTTAGTCCTGGAATCAATCTTGAGATTGTATGAACACATGAAAGATATAGCAATGGGGAATGGTCAAAACTCACAGCAATGGAGGGTAATTTTGGGAAACTGTATGACTTCCTAACTAATTGGGGTCTACAACAAAATCTACTGCTCAACTATATTTTATTGCAATTGATGCTAGTTTAGTTTTGGAGAATAGTAATGTGTATTCTGCTCAGGGGGGCTATCTATGGTGCCGAGAGTTTTGAGCCTCACTCCTAATTTTCTGACTCCTCTGGTAGAATGTGTTTCTAGATTAAGTGCTTCACCTGTGCTTTTCATTCCCAGATGCATCTAGACCTACTGGGATAGAGAAGGTATTTTTCCCTGTACGCGTGGTCCCCAACAGAAGGAAACAAGTACGAATAAGGCTCGTAGGAAAACAAAATCTAAGAACATGCCCACAGTTAAAATCAATGGGCGTAATTTGCATTAAAATGTTTGCGCCAACTACCAACGGAAGATGACATTATAGATCTTAACACCCATGGTAGTACTATAAGGGGGCACAACAAGGGAACTGAGTCCGATAATCAAACTCAAGAACAAGACATTATAGTGAATCCTTCCAAGAGAGTTAGTGTAAATTCTGAATATCTCGTGAGGACCATAGGCAATCCATCCATTAACCCTACTAACGTTCGAGACATGGGCACGGGCCCCTGTTTCTATGTTGCAGGGTTGGATGGGAATCAGACCCCAGTGATTGCTAACACATTACTTGACCCTCTTCATTCTATACCTGTGTCTAACTTGAAGACGGAGGGCGAGGGGGGCTCCATCAAACCCAACACACAAAGATCACAGCCTTTTTGTAACCCAAGAAAAACAACAATCCGCCAAAGGTACGGATTGATCGAGGTGTGCAGAATAAGGGTACTTCAGGCTATGGCCTGAGTAGTCTTCTTAATACATCACACAATACTGGTACTGTTCCAAATACGGTTCCGGTTCAGGTAAATAACGATGTATTGGCTACAAGGCCCAGGGTTGGAAATTGTCTGCTTGATGCAACTGAGGCCTTCCTAGAGTGTAACACTCCTAGGATTGTGGAGTGGGAAACCATTCCTCAAATGAATGGCCAAATACATGTCAATAGGACAAAACTGTTGGGTACTTTTCAACAGATCCGATCCCTACGATCCTTGCATACCAAACATAAAGATTTGATTTCACTCCCATTAGTGAATAATTATAGATGGCATGCTACTTTCACTCAGTGATCATTTCTAATCTGGTTTTGGAGCCAATGGCAAATATTCGGACCCTGGGTTGTGAGTTATACACCATTAAATCACAGAAGGAGATGAGGTCTTTTCTGGCTATGCCCATAAATAGGGTCCTTGTGAATGATGAAGCCTCTATCTAATTCCATCTCCAAACTTGCTCCGGGAACATGTTCTGTTGCTGCATACCTTTTGACTTTACTCCAAGAAGAGCACGATTGGTCTTGGGTTGAGCCAGCCCTAAAGTGTTTTGGCGGTTATTAGACAGGGCTTAAATCAACCCTAACAATGCTATGATCGATGTCCTGTCTTGAAACGTTTGTGGTTTTTCCAATCTGAATAGATTTCTCTGGAGCACTGAAATTAGGAGTTGGCATTAATATTTTAATGTTTCAGGAGATGTTGTCAACCTCAAATTTTGACTTGCAAAGCTTTCACACTTTTACCAACCCAGCCATTCGAGCTGGCATGGGGTGA
This sequence comes from Ambystoma mexicanum, assembly GCF_040938575.1. Lineage (NCBI taxonomy): Eukaryota > Metazoa > Chordata > Amphibia > Caudata > Ambystomatidae > Ambystoma > Ambystoma mexicanum. The sequence continues at coordinate 439,091,263 of NC_090937.1, forward strand.
CTGAGTAGTGGTTTGGCTGTAGCAATCGATGCTAACTTAAATGTTCATTCGGAACTAATTTTCACCTCACAGGGGGTGATGGCTATTTGGATTTCAACCTTGGCAACAATTCAGGGATGCCTTTCTGAGCTTTTTGAGGATTTGTTTTGCTAAGGGACATGAGCATTCTCTAACAGTAGGGCGGACTTCAACTCTGACTGTGCTAGGAGTACGAGATTGAATGCATTAAACCTTATTCCACACTCTTCTCTGATCAGTGTGTTCAGAGGCATGAACTAGGCACATTTCTTTGTAGAGTGGAGACAACAGATGGTTGTGAAAGATTCCTTAATCTACACTTGGCATAGCGGAAAGGCATTTTCATAAATGGACTACATCTGTCTGTCTTGTTGTTTAAATGATATAATGGGTCCCCTTTCCTATTAAGACCCAGGTTTAGGCGATCACCTCATTTTACAGTGTGCAATTCAGTCTCCCTTCACTTTTCATGAGTTGAATCCTTCTCTCGACTGCCTATCCTTGGAGCGGGCGGGCTTTACTCTGAAATGGAACACTAGAACAGTTCATAGGTTTATTCATTCCGTGAGGGAGACTCTTCTAATTTGGGGTTGTAAGTATAATTGCTAGGGGCCCTTGGATGAGAGGGTGGGACGAACTGATGACATTATTAGGTCATGTTTGAAATCTATTACGTTGTCCCATGTCATTTTGAAGGATAAATCATTCTCCCACAGGTTCGATTCTAGGCTTGTGGCATCCAAAAGATTAAAACGCTACATAAACTGTTAAATAAGAAGGAGCTTTCACTAACTGAATAACTGATGGCTAGGAAAAGGGTATGTCAAATCCATAAGAACTTGCTAAAATCTCTCGAGGTAGAACTCCATATGCTGGACAATCATGTAATGCTGAAATATCTTTGCAATAGCAAAGCAGGTAAATTCTGGTGCCTTATGAATCAAAGGACAAGATGTTCAGGTCCCTCCTTGGAATCTCCAGTTATGGAGACTTCATGGGTAGAGTATTTTGAGAACAATTATTGTCTGCTGGAGGTTTTTCGTAAACTGGAAGATCCAATAGAAGGACCTGTAAAGCTTGGCTCCTGTCCTTGGAAGGAGAAAGATATTTTGTGGGCAATTGCGAAACTGAAACCGTCCAGGGCTCTGGGCCCAGACGCCATTCCTCCCTTCATTTTTAAGCAGGCGCCTGCCCTGTGGGCCTCCATCTTGAAACCACTCTTTGATCTTATTTTTGAGACCCATCAAATTCTAGCTACTTGGTCTCAATCAATCCTAATTCCTATTTTCAAGAAGGATGACCCTTTAAATCCTAAAAACTATAGGCCAATTACTTTAATTGACACCTCTGTATGCAATATTCTCCGATTTTACTACGCAATCAGGTGGGGTTTAGACGGAACATAGGGACAGGGCAAAACACCACTGTTTAGGCCCATTTGTTGCACAATGTCAAGCACAGCTAAAGGGGCTCAATATATATGGCCTCTTTGGATATGTCATTGGCGTTTGACTGCGTCATACATTCTATCTTGTGGACTAAACTGTTAAAGTATAACATTCCTATTAAACTGGTCCAGCTGTTTGCTTAGCCGGTCAAGTGGCACAGCGAGTAGAGCGCTCGCTTTGACATCCGTGCAGGGCTTGCTAACGCAGGTTCGAATCGCTATATAAATGTGAAATTATTATTATTATAAGAATACCTCTATGAAAGTTCGCCTCACCCAGCAGGGATCTCTTTCTAGAAAGATTTTTACTTCATTAGGTTTAAAACAAGGATGTATCCTGGCACCCCAACTATTTAGTATATATCTTAGTGACATTGATATTGTGTGGCTGGTTGGTAACATCTTTGCCGGCAAAGCTGGTGCACGTACGTCTACATTGGCTTGCCTTTGCTGACGCATTGATATTTTTTGACAAGACTTCTTGGGTCTACGATTGAAGTTCCGATTGTTCTCACAATAAGCTCTGTAAAACAATTTACATGCTAATGGAGTGAAGTCTAAGGCTGTCAGATTGGAGCGAGTATCCACCATAACATATCTGGGTTATAATCTATCAAACACCTCTTCCATTGCAGTGAGGAAGGATCCTCTTAAGAGCAAACTTTGTCCTTTAATATCATATGGCAAATGTTTGTTGCATAAATTGTGTAGTTTTCTATCCTTCCTATCCTAAGAAATTACTTGATGAAAATCGAACCTGTCTTGTTGTACGGTGGATATGTTTCTTATCGACCTTGGAGACTATCTGGACGTCTTGCAGGGCCAAGTATGGAAGGGAGTGTTGGGGTTATCCCCCTCTATACCAAGTTCGATAATTCATCATGGGATGAGTCTAACATCTTTAAATGCTCGCTATCTTTGGAAGCAGCTGGTAAGTTATGCTAACAGGGACGTCATTTGGGGTCGCCAGAGGTCGCAACTGTGACCTCTGAGGTCTTCCTTGCGACCTCTAGAAAAAAAAAGAAAAAAAAAAAGATTGTTTTTTAAAAACTTTTTTTTAAAAACTTTTTTTTTTTGTAATGCAAGCTCATGGGCTGCGGCCAGCACCATGTGGCTCTTTACTCTTCTGGAGTGGCTGGCTTTCTTGTTAAAGCCCCTTAAAAAAAGAAGAAAAAGCAGAAAAGGAGTGACACAAGTCTAACTCTTTCAGCACTGACCCTAAATAAGAAAGATTAGGAATACCAAATAAAGTGTCTTTCTGGACTTCTATACAATAATTGATACTCATTAAAGGTTTATTTCAGGCACACTTCAGGGGTGAGTCACTGATTTAGTCTGTTCTTAAACGCCTCAAATCAGCCTTTCATCCTTCTGAGGTCGATACATAAGTACCAACACAGGTTGGGTGATATTGGGTGCATATTTTTTCTATATAAAGCGCTTAAGCGTAAGTGCTCTATAATAACACATCATTATCATTTGGTCATGGACGTCTGCTTGCATTCACAGTAATTTGGTAATATGGGCCTATACACACTGATCTTAATGATACATATGGCGATCCATTCTTGTATGAAATGTACATCACATTATAGTGATATCGTAACCATATTTTTTGTAGTGTACAATGCTATGCGATAGCACTTCCTGTTTTGTCAACGGGTGAAAGGTCGCGTTCCATTGCATCCCGCGATATCACTTCGGGGTGGGATCAAATGACATCACTTCCTGTGATGTCACCAGAGGTCAAGGGTCGTGTGATGTCACTTCCGCTACCCCTGGCATTTTGGTGAAATGACGTCCCTGTATGCTAAGGTTGTTTATCCTCCTAAAAAGACACTCTTTTGTGTTCTGGGTGAATTGGCGGTTGATTGTGTTATTCCATCAATTAAATTATTCAAGAATAAGATGCAGAATCTTTTGGAGGTAATTGTTTCAACAGAAGAAAAACTGACTAATCGACCAGGGGTTGGAAAGTCTAAATAATATAGGCACAATTGGATGCTGACAATCGATTAAATCTCCTCTTATTTTTCATATGTGGAGTATGCATCTTTCTCTCTATTTAATTTGTTGTCCGTGCAGTAAGGTGCGCAGCCTTTATTTTTGTTTTAGACCGAATCGGCTGCCTACATGAGATTGGATGAGACACTGGGATTCTTTTAAGGGAACAGGTGCATCTACTGGTTGTCGATTTTGCATCCAGGTGCTCTTTGTGGAAACCTTGCGGCATTGAGTCATTGGATGCCCTTTTTTCCTCTTGCCTAGAAAAAGGTTTTTAAAGACTTGGAATGCAGTGACTCCGAATTTGCTCTTAATTTGTTTTGGTCCAGATTAATGTGGGGGAGGGGGGAGTGTGTCTTTGATTATTGTACTTTATCAGTTTCAAGATTTTGTATTGGAAGAAATCAATTAATAGCTATTTTAACTATGCTTTTATGCAATTATTTGTGTAAACATGTTATTACAATTTGTATATGGTTTCATGTAAACCAAATCACAAATAAATAAAATAAAAGAAGGAAGAAAAACAAAAAATGAATCTTTGGGAAACGGTCCTGTAGCAGAAGAGCTAAATCAGCCTGCCTTACATATTCTTATATAAGACTCCGTATTACTCTTTCTTTTTTTGGTTGAGTTATGCAAATAAGCCCACGCAGCCAGAATAGGAATGTCTGTTAGCATCCGCCTAAGTCCTATTAAGTTAGGGTCCTGGCTGTCTCGTTGCTGGGCACTTTGTGTCATTTCCAATAGAGAACTAGTTAGAGTTAGTACATTGAAAAGGCTGCTATTGTGTTGTTAAGAAAACAGTCAGCATGTGCTTCTCCCCGACTATGTGTTTTCAAGGCTTGAAAGAAGGGGTATTTAGGATATAATGCATGGTTTAAGTAAACATTCTAGCCTTTATTAAGCATGACTTGCAAGTGGCTAGAGTTCCATGTGTGGAAGAATGTGTAGCGCCACACATCCAACTTCACATGGCGCCCTAGCGACTTCTCTTCGAAAATTGCTCAACATTAGAAAGAAAATATCCCTGCAAATAGAGAAATTAATGCCGGGATTCCAGTATTAAAGGAATGTGCAACTTTGACCACTGATACAAGTGTTCATTTTAGGACCTCAGCTCCTTGTACCTGTTCGCACCACGTGGTTTTACTGACTTGATTATGTATGTGGGGATAGGGCAGTAGGGACGTGGGGGGCTGTGCACCACATTGTTTACTTAGCTCAGAGAATATGTGCAAAGAGGAATTTCAGTAGGTGGCAATTGCGGTCTTCAAATTGTTCTCTAGTGACTTGTGACACACCGGCAATCGGTGCAGCAGAGTGCTTGTGCAGTGGGTCCAGATGAAGTGTGAGCTGATCTATTGTGCGACTGTGGTAATCTCATTCACAGGATGACAAATGCTGATGAACCTGCATGGTCTTGCTAATTCTTAGGGTGGCATGGGTAAATGGCAATCAGCAACAAAGCACAGATGCAGGAATCAGTGCCTCTTCATTGTGCCACCAACTCCTTTCCCTTCTCCCAGGTGGCAACTCCCCTCTGGCCTCTGCATTCAAACACTTGCATACAAAGTGGCCTAGTGCCAACTTGCATGCATCTGCTGCCCCCATGAATTACTTCAAGGTTGGAACCCCTACTGACTGGCAGGGATTCGGAAGGTCACAAGTGTGTGGTCTCAGCCATGCAGTCAAGGCTCAACCCACTGGTTCATATATGTATGGTGAAGTGGACTTTCTTGCCCTCATGACTGATGCAGTGCCTGCAACAATGCAAAAAGTAACTCATTGGGCCTCATTAGGAGTATGCCGGGATGGTAACAACGGTGCCGGTAAGCTACCGGCACAGTGCCGGTGCATCCGTCCTCCCCATTCCCATTGAGTCCAGTGGGACTCGAATGGGAATGGGGTGTAATTTTTTCTGACGCCCGGCAATGGGGAATTAATGGAACTGCCGGGGCTGTAATGCCCCAGTAAATTCCATTGCCGGGTGCCAGAAAAAAAATGACTCTGGTGGCAGCCGTGCCCTTTTTTACTGGCACGGCTACCGCCAGAGTCACAATGAGGCCCATTGTACAGCTCCAATACAGCCTTGCCTGAAAAGAAAAGTTACCATGATAAACCCACCGAATACAATCTGCGGCCTGCAAACAAATGTACGATTTTCTCTTCGCCTCTAGTATTTTGTTACGTTCATCAGAACAAGATGGCACACTCGGTTACAGCCACTGCATGTAATCTCCTGTTTGAATACAATTGCATGATGTTCTCTTTGTTACAAGCAATTTGTCTCGCCACAAAATAATGGCCCACTCAGCTGCAGCCACTGAATGTAATTGCCTGCCAACAAACAATTCGAGTATGCTCTTTAATCTTCACTACTATTTCCCCTCCCCCCTCACAACAAGATAATACACTCAGTAACAGGCAGTGAATATAATATCATGGACCCAAACAATTGTATGATTTTCTCTTTGCTATAGTATTTTGACCTTTGGCAAAAAGGTGAGAAACTAAATTACAGCCACCAAATTGAATCTCCTGCCTCCCAACATTTTATCATTTTCATCTGCTACTAGTATTTTCTCTCATCACAAAAAGAAACATTTGAGGGTACAGCCAGTGAAGGTAAACTACTGCCACCGGGCAACTGTACGATTTTCTCTTTGCGTCTAATATTTTGTCTTGTCCGTCCTACGAAGATAGAGAGCCCAGTTACAGTCACTGAATGTAATCTCCTACCTCCAAGAAACAATATCATTGATGTCTTTCTGAAGAAAGACTAGACCTCTCTTAACAAGCTCCGGTGCCTCCCAAGCAAGCAGTCACCCACTAAGGAGAAAACCCTAGATCGAATAGAACCCCGTTCTTGCCAAAAACCCACTTATAACCCAATGAGACGGAAGAGCACAGTGATCTGTATATTGTAGTGATCTAGCCCCATTTCCAGCACCTAGATCTTATAGTCCACTGGACTACAACTTCCTATTTCAGACTCTCTTCACCCCCACCTCTGTCCTAGTGAAAGAACCCAGAGTAGCCCCCTTTACTTTAGCCCTCTTTTCGGTACAAGTCTTACCACCTATTATATTGCAAGCTCACGCTTAGTGACTGTGCTCCTTTGTCCGTGCTTTGTTACCTTTGCTCAAATTGCAATAAATACTGCACTGCATCTGAAAGCTAGGACAGCAGTCTGTAAATAGACCCAAAAGGAAATAAAATAGAACAAGTGCTGGGTCCTTCAGCCTCTGTGGATTACCTTACCAAAACTCTTCCATGGAGTCAAATGCTTCTGCAGTGTAAGGCAGATGCTGCTTACGCTTTATTAATACTCTGTTAAACAGTGATTAAAACTCTGCCCCCATGCATTTAAAGAGTATGTTTGAATTAGAGTCCTAAAATGCAATTTTGCACTTTTCTGTGTGTCCGAAGGTTGTGACAAGACACAACCCTACATCACCTTATGAGTCCATGGAACCGGCCCTAGGTGGGCAAGCCCGAACCAGGCTAGCATTGGTCCCTTGTTTTTGCAGTCGGTCGGCGTACACCGTTACCACCGCAACATTTCCTGCCGCGCAGGTTTGCATTTCTCTCAATCCTAATTGCTCTTGACGCACAGCTCAGCCTTCCCATGACCACAGATTGCCTTGTAAAACAAGCAACTAAATCCACATAATTGGAAATGAGAAAAGAAGCCTCTCGCTGAACCTGCCATTATATTAGGTGATAACAAGTTCTCCTTTACAGGAGGAAGGCTCTCTGAAAGGAAATCCATTTCCCTTTCTAGCTTGGAATAGATTAGGGCCCTCACAATGAATGCCTCCCAAATAAGACAACGCTGCCACTCTCCGAAAGGCGTCCTCTTGTATTGTGGGTGGTTGATTAGCATGGCACTGAGGTCTTCTTTCAGTTTCCCGCCTACATCCTTATGTGCCAAGCACTCTGCGCCAGCTGTAAAATGGGAATTCGATGGTACAGATGTGTGTCCCTGGACCATCAACGACATGAACACAGTGGCCCTCATTACGACCCTGGCGGAATCCGCGGTGCTAAATGCACCGCGGAGCATGGCGGAAAGCCGCCGATAGCGCCATGGGGGTTGGCGGATTTACCACCCCATGCCGACCTTGGCGGAGCGGTAAATCCCCAATCCCCATTTTACCCTTCCCCATTCCCATTCATGCCCCATAGGGTATAATGGGAGTGGGGAAGGAGTTAATTACGCCGCCGTAAAGTACGGCGGCGTAATTAACAACGAGGTCCCTTAGCGCCATGGTTTTCTCCGCCCGGTAAAACCAGGCGGAGAAAACCTCCATGGCGCTAAGGGAACTCGTAGTACGGCGGACGGGTCCGCCGCGATTAGCGCTGGCGGAAACCCACTCCGCCAGGGTCCTAATGAGGGCCAGTGACACCTACCGTTCTTGCCATTTACTTATTTATTTATTTACATATTTAGCCATCGGGAACGGGAGGACTACAGAAGGTGCACACGTGGCGAGACGGACACAGGGGAAGAAGCACAAGGGTTGGGGGCATCTCCAATGCGTCCAGAGCAATGAGAGAAGGAGCTCTCGGGGCCGGGATAGGCTCGGCGGGGAAAGGTACATGGGGGTCGCAGGGCACTCGGAGGGTAATGGGCGGTGGCAAAGGGAGAACTGGGTGTGGCAAAGTAACACTGGGAATCCAAAGCATCCCTGCAGGGGGCAGCAAAGGGAGCAGTGGCAACTGCCCAATTATAAGCAATGGCCCTCAGTGAAAGGCGGCCTTACATGGCTTCCCTTAAGGAATAAAGTTGTCTTTAGCACGAATGATAAATAGGTATCACTTTCTAAGCGACCCACATTGCACATGCATAGTTAATTTGTAGCAAAGCCCAGATGGTGGTCTTGGGGTGGTAAAATTGAAGCAGATAGACTTTGACCCTGCCCTCTATCCTGTCTGTCACAGAGGCTAGGAGTGCAGTCAGAATCCTGGACCCTCAGACCCAGCCTGTGGCAAAGCAGGGCATGGGTGGGAGGAGGGATGACCTCTGGGCTGGATAACTTCTCTTCCCGGACAGGATTGGTTGGTCTGACGCAGCCCCAGAATCCACATAGAGAAGAGTAGAGAATACTCTACTGCACTCACCCTTTGCACTTGCCACCTGCAGGCCTTACTTTTACTTATTGTTATTTATTCTATTATCCCATGTACTGCACTGTCCCTCCCCCCCACACTTTTCCCCTTCCCCCTTCCCCCTTCCAATGCACTTGCGCATTCTGAATGACACCTGGCCTAGTAGGATCGTTGTCTGTCTTCCCTCTGTTTCCCCTCCCTTGCCTCCTGGCGCCTTGAAACACATCGGCGCATTATAAATGCCATATCATATCATATCATATTTGATTGCGACGAGGTCAAACATAGTTTCCGTGTTTTCCTGATGCAGTATCTTCCTCTGAAGGAGGATGTGTGTGGGTCAACTAGGTCTGCACAAGAACAATAAAGGAAGAACTTCACTTAGCACTGTGGGAAGCCGAGTACCGAGGGAAGCCTCGTGAGATCCTCTCAAACACAGCACTGCTAGAGAGTGTGTATGCGTGAGTATGCCTGTGCATGCCTGTGAGTGCGTGTGTGTGTCTGTATGTGTGTGCATAAGCATGTGTGCACAGCATAACAGCCTGAGGCGCCGACTAGGACATAGAGGAAGAATTTGAGCACAGAGAGCGATATCGGGGTGAGTCAGGGGTGGGGGAGAAGGTATCTAAAGTATTGGAATTTTTCATGTGTTCCGGCTATTGAGCTGTTTTAAATTCCATGGCTTTTCTTTTAGAAAAGTTAGACACGCATCTTTCACTGAGGAGGCCCAACAAGGCCGAAACACGTGTCTGGGGTTGCTTATGGAGCTCTTGTTCAGAGGAGATTTGCCTAGCATTTCGGTGCTGGACTGCCCTTGTGGGAGGGGCAAAGACTGATATGAAAATGAATATCTCTCCTCTGTGAAATGAAAAGTGCTTTTACTGCAAAAATAAACTGTAATCAGTAAGAGCTAAACATTAAAATAATCTCTCATATAATCTCTCTTATAAAATAATTTCTCCTCTGCTTTCTCTCCCTACCATGCTGACCTACCTGTCTGCTGCGCTGACTGGTAGCTTAGTTACCCTCAGAGTCTCACTGGGTACCTGGCTCCTCTTGGCCAGTGTCCCCTGCACTGCCTCTGGGCCTGTTGCGCACTAGAGGCTAGAGCTGTAACCTCTAGAGTCCCCCGCCTCCTTGCACTTACCCTGAGCCGCGCTGTCCTGGCTGCACTTACTCAGAGCAATGCTGCCCTGATTGCACTTTCCCCTTAGCGCCCGTCCTTGCACTTCCTCTGTCCCCTTTCCCTGCACTTTGTGTTATCGCACTTGCACGATCTGAATGACGCAAGGCCTAGTAAGAGCGTTTGTCTTGTCCTTCCTCCGTACCCTCCCTTGTCTTGTCACGCCTAGAAACACATGGGTACAGGCGTGTTATAAATGACTTATCATATGATATCATACATTCATTCTATGAGACTGCTTTCGTTTCTTTTGAAAATACGGCATAGTAATACTATGCACTTTTGGTTTCATGATATTTTTATACTTTTGAACATTAGGGATAAGGCAAAATTAATTCTGCATTCATTAGATTTGTGGTACTTTCACTTTCTGATCTGTTTTTATCATTAACATTTTAGATTGTTTTGAAAGAGAATCTGGTTGCTTCGGGCTTCTTTTCATGGGGTTTGGGCTTGTTATGTTTGCTGCGACACTGGTCCAAACTTGTGCTTTCCCTCAAGCCCTGCCTCCATGGGCACAACATGCACAGCAGCCTAAGCATATTTCTTACGTTCAGTCGCGTAATTCTTGCATCTGTTGCCCATATTTCCTTGGGAGCAGCCCCTGTAAAGCAGCAGCAGACTAGTGCAGTGACGAGAGGCTGAGATTTCACCTCTTCGCCGCACCCGCATGTCACCGGATGTGGGTGGGCCGAAGCGATGAAACACCAGGGGCTGGTGGGATATGGGTAAGGGGCAAGAGCAGGCTTTGGCATGAAGGCAGTACCATCGGCAGTTGATGCATGAACCAAGCACACGTTAGGTCATAGTGCACTGTTGAGGTGGGCTTGGCATATGTGAAGGTGTCCATTTTAGTCTGGCTGCGCACAGGAGATGGGGTATTTTTTCTGTAAATGGCAATTTGAAAAGGCAGAGCAAATGAACCCTTAACGTTGCTGACTCCTTCCAATATTGTTGAGAGCACACAACACCAGATTTTCTTTCTGATGAAGGCTGAATGTGAGCACTGACTAGACAAGGACAGCAAGTTCCTTAAAGAGCAGAGACATTGCCCAGCAAACCACATCCAGCTGACTGACTTGTTCTGGCAATGCTATCTCAATTTATCGCAGCATTCATAAAGCCACTGAGAGATAAGCAAGCACAAAGGAGCCAGGGGATACGGAGAGTAGAGGTCAGAGAGCTAACCCGGAAAAGAATGCCACTGTGAAATATCCCGATCCCCCTCGGGGGATGTATTAGTTGGACTAGCTGCATCTATACTGGGTAGCGTCACAGCAGATACTGTGTGTAGCACCTTAGGCTTTCCCTCTCAGCTCCGTGCCCATCATGCATTGACCTAGTGAAGTGAGATATCACTCCCTTGGTGCTCTTTTTTGTCATGAAGGTCGATTGCCAATTCCAACAGGTTCTGACCTTCAATACCTGTTACTGTCAAAGGGAACCCCCATTATGATGAACATGCTAAATTCCACACAATGGCATGACCTTGAGGAGGTCAGTCTTGCTGTAGATATGGTGGCATATCTTTGAGGGGGCTATCACGAAAAATGTAGGACCCAGGTCACTCAGTCAAATGCCAAACAATTCTAAATAAGTAAATAAACTAAAATACTAATTTCCATGGCTACAACAAAGAACCATTACACCAAATGCTTGTGTTAAGATGGCTAAATAAGGTGTTGCAATCCATCTTTGTCAGCAAGAAAGGAAGGTAGAAATTGCGCAGTAATTAAAACCAGCAGAAACTTACATTCATTGCTAGTCCAGCATAAATACCCATTACCAAGCATTAGGCCGGGCTCTTGGTCTAAAAATAACCTCCAATTAATCAATAACAAATCGTATTGGGCTCTCGGAAAAACTGGATAGCGAGAGGAGCTCCATAAGCATGTCCACATGTCGTATCCTTTTCATTTTCACTCTGCAATTTTACCTGGGTGCTGTGAATGCATCTGCATTGTTATTAAAGGGAAAACCTTTTATGTAGTGAGAGTGTGGGTGCGAAAGTGCTGCTGATGTTGTGTAATACACGTTATTTTTAGGTGGCAGCACTGATTTTGCCTCTGGGGGTGTTCGTCTCATTTGGTTTATATTTCAGCCTTTATATCAGTGGTTTGTGTTATCATCTCTCTGATATCGTTGGGGGGGGGGATTGTGTCCTTAATATGGCAATCCGCCTCAGGGAGCTGAAGCGTTCATTCATACAAGTCTCATTGTACATGACATCGAAACACCCCTGACGTTTTTTCTGCTCATAGCTGAAATATTACGGTTCCAATATTCACTAGTTTGCTTACACATCATTCACCCATGGTAAACACCGTAATTATGATAGTAAGATGACATTTGGGCGGGCTTGGAGATTTGTGGCTTGGGGATTGTACTCCAGGGCTCTTCAACCTGAAGCTCTCCACACCTTCTAGACTTTGAGTCCCATTGCCCCTCACCATTGGCCATGCTGGCAAGGCCTGATGGGATTTGTGGTCCAATGCAAACGTTACAGACCCATGTTGTATTTCTAATGTCAATGTAGTATTTTATAAAAGAGCTCCTTCTCCTGCCTGGGGCCAGTCCTTGGTAATAGTGTGAAGCTAGGTGCCAACATAACCAAGGTGTGCACTTCTTTGATATTAGAGGAGGCTTAGCAATACTTAGTGGTTAAAGAAAAGATTTTGAATCATACCCTGGACTGCGAGACAAAAGCACATAAATAGTCATGGGGCCGGCTAACAGCTCCCACACAGAGTTACTGCGCCAAGCTAGGAATACTCGAACCGATCTGAAGGGATCGGGGCTCTGATTTATGCAGATTGTGGCGGTTCTTACTGCACCAGGGAAATGTTGGGGCAGTCTGAAGAAATCAATGGGGCAATGATGGCCGCCATGTCATTGCTGAACTCTGCAGTGCACGGGTTCCCGCTCATTTCATTGCTGACTGTGGTGAGTCCTCAGAATGGGTATTAGGATACCAGAGGGAGAACGTTGCTGGCCGGCCTTGGCAGGTGAACCCAAGAAATGTAACATTCACCAGCATGCTTGCATCGCTCTTATGGCTAAAGCGCCTTGAAGACCTTTATATGACAGCATCTAACACAGCTAGCAGACCGGTTTTGTTGACTTCCTCGTTCCAGATCTACTGAAATCTGGTCTACTGCGCTGAGGTCCTCTTTTAAAATTCAAGCTTCACATGATCACTGTCCTGTAATGTGACGTCAAGTCACACCCTTAACATGATGGGGCGAAAAAGAAAGGGAACTGCCCATGATCACCTGATCTTGCGGAGAGCGGTACAGAAAATAAGGAGATCCTTCTGCCAATATAAACAAGATCTGCCATGGTTGTTGAGTGGGTAATTACTGTTTGTGTTCGAGTATTTTCATTTCAAAAACGGTTTAGAGAAACATTGGAGTTTATTTATAACTATTTTAATCCACAAACAAATTCTGTATTGGAAGACTAAGGGATTTGAAATGCGTAGAAGGGTCTTTTCTGACAGTTGTATGAATTACAATGCCTAAAAGCAGCTATATGAACTCCTGCAGTATAAATGCATTTTCTATCCCTTTAATAGGAATACATTTTCATTTTTCACACTCCTCCGTGATAGACCTTTGAGGTCTGTCATGGTATGAATGGTGGCCAGTCAAAGCACTATTTATGCCAGCACAAGGACCCCATGAAAAGTGCAATTTGCGTCTGCTAACACAGTGGCCTGAGCATTTAATGGAATCAAGCATTAGAACCGATCGATGGACAGTGAGCTTGAAACAAGCAAGCTCATTAGCCCTCACGGAGTCTTTTACCAGCCCCACAAAGACTTTTCTGCTCCCGATGTGCGCCGCGTCCCACGAAGTTCCTTCATTTTCTCTGGCTAGCCGCCATTGGAAAGGGCGTGTGTAGTCCTTTCTCCCTTTTCATGTTGGCCATTTTCACTGTTTATGTGTTTTTTCTATCTTTTTCATGGCCGCCATGCAAAGGGAGAAGGGACTACGTGTTGTCCCTTGACCCCGATCCATGGCGGACATTCTTTATATCATTTTTCATCGAATTGCAAAGCGGTTTCCACGCCGTTTCCCAACTCGAGAAAAAATACTATTAGTACCCGTGTACATCGTGCCAGGGTACCGATAGCAACATTACATCGGCGGCGGAGGGCATTACCGGGCCGGGTAATACCAAGTTATCTTGATTGAATGTGTCCTAATCTTTTATGGTTATTATATTTTAAACTGGTCCCTAGTGGGCAAATGGGAGAGGGTGAGTGACTCTGAATGTCTATGCGCCTAGGGACTGCATGAAATGGAGGCAGCAATGCATTTTGGTGTCTTGCACCCACACTATCAGGAGATGAGACGACGCTGGCTGCTGCCTATGCTAAAGTAGCGGAACAGCAGCGATCTCAAATTGGTGTATGGTCTGTGTAGAGGTTCTGAAGAGGAGTCCAGGGGTTAACCAGTATACCTGGAGAGCCTGGCTACAGAGGAGAATAGGTGTTCTTAACCACACCAGGGGTTAACCAGTATACCTGGAGAGCCTGGCTACAGAGGAGAATAGGTGTTCTTAACCACACCAGGGGTTAACCAGTATACCTGGAGAGCCTGGCTACAGAGGAGAATAGGTGTTCTTAACCACACCAGGGGTTAACCAGTATACCTGGAGAGCCTGGCTACAGAGGAGAATAGCTGTTCTTAACCACACCAGGGGTTAACCAGTATACCTGGAGAGCCTGGCTACAGAGGAGAATAGCTGTTCTTAACCACACCAGGGGTTAACCAGTATACCTGGAGAGCCTGGCTACAGAGGAGAATAGGTGTTCTTAACCACACCAGGGGTTAACCAGTATACCTGGAGAGCCTGGCTACAGAGGAGAATAGGTGTTCTTAACCACACCAGGGGTTAACCAGTATACCTGGAGAGCCTGGCTACAGAGGAGAATAGCTGTTCTTAACCACACCAGGGGTTAACCAGTATACCTGGAGAGCCTGGCTACAGAGGAGAATAGCTGTTCTTAACCACACCAGGGGTTAACCAGTATACCTGGAGAGCCTGGCTACAGAGGAGAATAGCTGTTCTTAACCACACCAGGGGTTAACCAGTATACCTGGAGAGCCTGGCTACAGAGGAGAATAGGTGTTCTTAACCACACCAGGGGTTAACCAGTATACCTGGAGAGCCTGGCTACAGAGGAGAATAGGTGTTCTTAACCACACCAGGGGTTAACCAGTATACCTGGAGAGCCTGGCTACAGAGGAGAATAGCTGTTCTTAACCACACCAGGGGTTAACCAGTATACCTGGAGAGCCTGGCTACAGAGGAGAATAGGTGTTCTTAACCACACCATTCCAGCAATCTCACTATTTTAGTGTAATGCTTCTTCCATTAAACACCTATCAAAGGGCAAATGGTTTGACTATCGGGTTGTTGATGTTGAATTGCACTATGTATACTAGTTTAATGATTTAGAAAAAATTATAATTCTTTTAACACATTTTATTGACAAGTCGTTTTAATTATTTGTTGGCTTGGAATTGTGATTTATAATATGGATGCTCTTAAACTAAATAGGTATTTTATTTTATTTAGTACCCTTTCTGGAGCGTTCCGCTTGGCTCAGCCAATCAGGAATGAGGAATTCCGTTTTTTTCTACCATTAGTCGCTCTGAATATTTCGTTCCTGTCTGGTACATGACAGAGGAGGGTCAGTGGGGTATTACAGCATTCCTCGTATCGTTCTTGACACTATCAACACTACGATTCTGAACCGGAAGTGAAAAAACACAAGAGTCTCCTTGAGCATAGTATTTTTGTGTGTCGGGATGTTTGGAACTTGTTATGATCTTCATAGGGGGCTCTTCTTCTCCCTGCTTTAGTCCTGCATTGATTACTCCGGCTTTTCTCCCCCTTTTCCCTGGACAGGGCCTCAACATTTGCCTCCTTAACCTTCCGCTTCACAAGCGTTTCCTTTGTGTGTTCTTTCTTGAGACAGAGGTCCATTCTTTTCTTTCCCACTTTCCTCCTTAGTCAGGGCTTTAACCTCTTCCTGTTGCACTCATTGGCATGCGGTTCAGCTTTTTGACTCGCTGCCTTGTCTCTGGCGACATTATTTACTTTTGCTGCTGTTGGAATGTAGGACGGCTCTGTCTGTTCATGGGGCACAGCCTCTCTCTCCCCCGGAAAAGGGCGCCCCACTTACCATGTCCGTCTCTCTTTTTCCATGGGTCGCAGCCTCTTTCTGTACAGGAGCCACAGCCTCTCTATTTCTATCGTAGGGATAAGCTGCCCGGCAAACTCTCTTCTCCTCTGCTTTGGTATTTTTCTCTTTCCCCTATCTCTCCTCTATGGATGTTCTCTTTCTCTCCCACTTCCTCCACTCACCAGGTTTTACCTTCTTCCAGTGTCTGGATTTGTTTTCTTCTACCCTCTGTGTTTTCCCGTGTTCCAACCTACAGATTTTAGTTTCTTCCACTCTCCAGGTTTTGCCTCGTACCACTCTCTATGGTTTTCACACCCACTCCACTGTCCTCCACTTACAATGTCTTACAAGCTCAAACCCCTGATGGTCCCCTCCTCTACTACACAATCCTGCCTGCTCCTCCAACAGTTCTCCAGCTGAAGAGCAACTCACCAGTGTTGTACTTCGAAAATCCCTTTCCTGGCTGTCCTATGAACTGGCCTCTGCATAGGGCTTGGATTTAAGAGCTCCTCTCTGAGTGGGTTGATAGGTTAGGTCGTCTGTTTGGGCATGCTCAGTGGCAGGAATACTTTGTAGTTCTGAATCTGGGAGCGTATTCTTTCAATGGGTCATCCTACATGTATATGAGAGTGAGAAAGAGAAAAAGAGAGAAAAAGAGAGAGATGTGTGTGTGTGTGTGTGTGTGTGTGTGTGTGTGTGTGTGTGCGTGCGTGCGTGCGTGCGTGCGTGCGTGCGTGCGTGTCGCTCTGTCGGTCTGTGTCTGTGTAAGCTGCTGTGATGACTCTTCTCATTTGTCTACAATCTTCATCACACCATGACAGACAACATTGGGCTTGAGTTGCTTATCTGGGAGATACTCCTCTCTTACTATAGCTTTAATGAATGTATGAATAGTTATTATTACTGCAATAGAGGGATCAAATGTAAGGTCTTGGGGCATGAATGATGTATTGGCATTAGTATCGTTTTAAGAATGGTTGCAAAATAGGAGCTTCATGTACGGCACGTTGGGGATATTTGTAACTATTTAATCATATTATTGTATGCAGGGATTTTGTTTTATTTTATTGAAGTCTTATTGTTGTTAAATATATTTTCTCATGCGTACATGTAATTATTGTGTATAAAGTTATTGTATAAGTGTAATACACTAATTAATGAATTAATACAAAAATACTCTCCTCCTCTGGATGCAGGAATTCCGCTTTGTGGGGACCGCTTTGTCTCCTGTACACAGAAGGTTGGTTTTTTTGTTTTAAAGTCCTTTTGGGGGTCATTTCTGCTGCACTATGTTTTGTGGGAGTGTAATTCCCATAGATGTCATTGGAGGTGTGGGCTGTAAGTGGGCTCTTTCTGCCTTGGTTTTGATTATAGCTCTGTGGGAAATATACGTTTGCCTTTTCTGAAGTTTCCATTTAGTGTGGGGGAAACTGGGGCCCTCTCTGTGTGTCTGGTTAGTGCACAGGAGAGGGATGTGCTGCTCTCCTCCGCCCTAGGTGTTAAATGGGAGAGAGGGGCGGGTGTCACATAACTGTCATCTTCAGGGTGGCAAAGGTACTTATTTTGGTCTGATTAGGTTTCCCTATAGTCGTCCTGCCCTTGTATCTGCAGTTGAGTTATTCCCTCTGTTAGCGAGGGGTGTTTTCAGTAATGAAGTCGTTGCTTGTTACTTCTTACCCAATGGTCTGGGGAACCTGTGCTTGGAACATGTTCAGAAGGGTTCTTCCTGGGCTCTAGAACCTGGTGCTACCACTTGCAGGTTCTTGTAATGATGACCGGACTGTCACTGTATCACAATCAGAGCCATATTCCTGTGTAGTCTCAAATACTTCAAGAAACTGCAGAAGTAGAGATAGTATAAGCAGCTGTCCCAATGGCAAAGAAGAATGTGATCATTTTTGCAGACACTCCTACTTTCTGATCCACTAGGTCTTCAGATGCAGCTGTTGCTCATCTGGTGAAAGAAGGCACCCTTTATACTGTGAGAAATTCTTCATCAAATGCTTGAACGGGCAGTGGTGCATCCAAATCACACACCCAGTGAGTAAATGACTATTAGGTGTTTAGGAATATAGATGCCTTGTGCCAAAATTGATCCCATCTTCATTGCAAGAGGTCATTCTCATATAGACTTCAACCAGCACCACTGGAGTGACAAGTATACCCAACGCAGTACCAGCATTATCAAACGCAGGTCCAATGTCGTAACATCGAGACAGTCTTTTAAGTCACAACCATAAATCTCAAACCTTTCTTACATAGTTCTTAGCCTTCAACTAGTTCCTCGAGATGAGCATTAGAGGTGCGAGCATGCTCATAAAGCAATCACTGCCTGAGTATGCCCATTATAAGGATACCACTCCTTGACACTGGCTCAGTACAAACAATAACAAATCCCATTATCATCGGAGCAATTGTTTAAAGTGCATTCACAAAGTCTGTATCTGCAATACATACCATCATTGCTACTGTAAGGCACATTTTAATCATGCATGTGCCCACAAAACAGGCCAGCATTGCTACTGTAAAACACCTCTTCATGATGCCTACGCCCACAATATATGTCAGCATGGCCCAGTAAAGTACCTTTTCATGATGCCTCCGCCCATAATGTAGGCTATCATTGCTCTTGCAACACATTTTCATGATGCATTTGCCCACAATATATGCCAGCATTGCCCTGTAAAGCATGTTTTCATGATGCCCGTGTCCACAATGTATGGTAGAACTGCCCTATTAAAAACCTTTTCACAATACCTGAGCTCACAATGTATGTCAGCATTGCCCTGTAAAACATGTTTTCATGCTGAAATTGCCACAACAAAAAGTCCTTGCCCTGAGTGCACACACACACACGCACACGTACACACACTTGCACACAAGCACACACACATCCACCTACTCACAAACGCACACATACCCACAGGTATGTCACAGGTGTCTCTGGCCCGGCCACTCAATTAAGGATCCCCTCTTTCTCCTGAGACCCACGATTTGACAACTGCTCCTCGCCCCGATCTCTGACATGTTTCCCCTCACGGCAGGCACTGCAATTAGGCTCACATGGGTAAAGGCAGTCTTCCTGCATGCCTTCCGCTGTGCAACCTCTGCACTTCAGAGTTTGAGGGAACAGGATCCTCTCAGAGTAAGCAGGTGAAATCTGCTGCATAAACGTTCTGGCGTCCCTTTGTTTCTCCCACTTCTGCTTGGTTTGGCAGCACTGTGCCTTCTTCTTATTGCCTCGGCTACTACTGCACATACCCCATTCACAGTTCCAGCTCATTCTAATTGCCTGCACCTGAGGGTGCCATTTATGCCTCCCAGGTTCCTTCAGGTGTGGGCTTTTAGGCGTAATTGCCTGACTACTGCTACACCATAACTCTTCAGTCCTTTTCCTCGTCCCAGTACTTGTGGGTTTATGGGACCTGTAGTCCTTAACAACAAAATCAACTCTGTTAAGCAACTTCTTGATTTTGAGGATAGGTTTATTTCCCTTAGAATTATTACAAGAGGAACCTTCTGAATCCATGGTTATAGAGGAAGACAGTTTACTTAAGGCGATGTTTCTAGATTCCCTTAAATACTGCTTTTGGGAGTAAGGAGGATTTTTATCCCGAAATACCTTGAGTGGTCTTTCTGTTGTCAAGGCTTTGTCACTGTGTACGACATGTGTGCCCATAGCCACAGATCTTATATGTGGTTCAAGACAATCAGCAATTACATGTTTCAGTGATTTTTAAAGGTTCTCCCTTTTAAAGGACGCATACTACTTCTCATCCCAGGGGATCTCCTCACCACCCTGGGTCTTGTCTCCTCCTAGGTAATCCTCCCACAGTACACCACCCCCAAGGTCAGGATCGGGAAGCATATGCCTTTCCCTGGCCACCCGGGAGGAGACTTTAGGCATGGGTTCAGTAAGGGATCCATAGGATTCTTCACATGGCTCACAACTTAATATCACCAGGTAGTTAATTTCTGCTGTACCAGGGTCCAAATATGATAAGCCAATGCCGTGATTACACTAGAGTCTGCTGAGTATATAAAGGACCAAAATTGGTCCAATTGAATGATTGCCCATTTGCAGCAGAAATCACCACATCCCTTCAAGTATAATTCCCTGAGGTTTAGACAACCTGTAAGTATGTGCCCCAGGGATTCAATGCAGAGTTCACATAATTCACAATTCGTGCTGTATTCCAGACCACACCCCTGTGTACTCATACACCGGGAAGATATTTAATCATAAGTCTGTAATAAATCATCAAAGCAAGGAGCTACAATACTTAGTGAAACAACTCAGTGGCTCTCCGGGCACATGACCCTGCATTGCATACGACAGTAACATTTCTTAAGTGCAAGAGCAGAGATGGATTGCGATCTGTCCCAGTTTAGCGACCCTGTCTTTAGCGATTTGCTGAATAATGCAATTTCATTCTATGTCGGCAAGCACATTTCGTTGTCTGCCAAGTGTGACATTACAGTGTTGGCCAGTTCTCGATAATCCAGGTTGTCCTCTTTGCTACTGACATGTTTGGCCATAAGGGTCATTAGTGTGTCTTTGTCATATTTCCCATGTAATGGTTTAATAAACAATTTGCAGCAGACCATCTTCCAAAGTATAGAACGCAAGGGGAGAACCAACTCGAGGCGCAGATCCTCAACAGGTGCTGATTCGAGGAAGCCAAGAAGTGATCTTAATAATTTCCCCTCTAGTCCATCTAGCCAGATGATGTTTTGTGCTGGGAAGGTTTCTAGGCCGTACATGATACAGGGGATGACACCTTTCTTATATACTTCAATCAGGTCTTCAATTGACCCACTAAATTTCCTGTTAATGAAGTTTTTAATTACCTGCCATCATCCCATAACGTTGGCATGTAGCGCGTCTTTATAGGAGGGACCTTAGGGAGAAGATCTGATGGGGCGGCCGATGTAAACATACGAATCGACTACCTCAACGATTTCCCCACCTATATGTCAAGTGAATGATAGCCTACTGTGCTTACGCCAGCCCAGGGTCATGACTGTGGTTTTACTTTGATTCACCCTTAAAACACTACCTCTTGCAAAGTCATAACAGATGTCAATTGATCTCTGCAGTTCTAACGGTCTTTGGTCAATCAAGACAGTATCATCAGCGTATGACAACCATCTCAGTGATCTACCGGCTAATTTAGGGGGAAAATGATGGCATAAATCAAAATGGCGATTTAGATCAGCTACATACAAGTTATACAGTGCAGGGGCCAGCACACAGCCCTGTGTTAACCCTGTGATGGTGTTAATGTGTTCAGAAAGAGTACCATCCTGTATAGCAATTGGATGTAATGCAATAAGGTAGAACCAATCCTGCATTTTTCCAGATTACTCCAAAGTCATGATCGTAGAACTCAGTCAAATGCTGAGGTATAGTCAATGAAACAAAAGTAAAGGCAGTGGTTGGATTGTCGAGCTGCCTCCGCCACGGGCAATTGAAGATCGTATATGTTATGAGTCGTACCAAATACCGTCTGCTGGGTACTAAGTCATTTCTCAGATTCCTCCCATCTATTTAGCTGGTTTAATAGTATAGAGGCAAAGATCTTGCTGCTGGAATCTAGCATTTCCAGGAGGTCGGAAATTACAAGGATCAGGGAGGCTGTCCCTTTTGTGCACCGGGATGAGAATTGACCGGCGCCAGCTATCAGGTATGGTACCCATGACCATAATGTGCGATAAGAAACAGCTCTGAAGGCGTTACGTTTGCATATAATTTGGCATATGTCTTCCACATCAAAGTTAATTTCCCCTCAATGGGTTCTGGATCTTTAAGGGTGTAATCCGAAAATAAATTGCATATATATGCTCTTGCTATGTCTTCTCGGCAATAACATTAATCTCCCTCAGGGTTTGCTCAGATAAAGCCGTCGGAGATGTGTGCTAGAATTTATTTGAGTCATGCGATTTTTGCATACTGTATATTATTTTCGAGTGTGCTGAGGTTCTGTTATTTTTGCGTTCTCGCAGCCAATTGCTAAAGTTGCGCCTTGACATATTTAATTCAGACTTTTTATTTATCATTGTGAGAGTAGTGGAGCGCTTAATCACGCATTTGGCTTTACGATAATGCTTCTTCTTGTTATGTATCACATTGTCAAACGAAGGCCTATGCTTTCTACATTGTTCCTTAGTGCAACGCTTGCTAGAAGGCATTGGAAAGAGGTTTTTTAGAAGAATATCAAGGTCCCAATTATTCTCTGGGGGAGGTTGCACTGTTGGTCAACAGAACACTGATTCTATCCACATTTCTCTGTTGACAAGACTATGTTGTCCCCCTGTACATTACTGGTTAACTGAGAAGTCAAGCCACCTGTAACTATTTTTTGTAAGGTTGCAACATCATTTTTAGGACTGCATGGTCACTCAACGAGGTCAAGTCTACATTGTATGTTGTTACTCTGCATGTATGAGGTCAGTGGCAAATATAAAATCCAAAACATGAGGTACTTTGCCCACTGTGTCAGGCAGCAATGGCAATGGCAAACAGGGACGCACAACCAGTGGGTGTAATAGGCAGTGGGTCATAAGATATCAGCATATCGGACCACAACCTTCCCTTACTCAACAGTCTTTTCTGATCAAAGGTGAGTTTAACATTATTAGTATTAATGAGATCACTAGAGAAGTCGTCTTGCATGATGTCATCCAGAGAGGTGCATTAAAGTCACCTGCAATTATTACTGCGCCACCTGTTACTGCAATGCCTATCCTGGATACAAAAGATAGTAGAATCCCCCTCCAGTGCATTCTTCAGTCAACAAGTGGCTTTTCTCCCTGATACACAGGCCTCCCATAGGGCTCCCCACATTTTCTTTTATGGCTTTGCGAGAGTTTACAAAACCATCAAGCATCAATTCTTTCATGAGCCAAGTTTCGTGGAGTAATAACAGGTCAGTGGAGCATATGATGACGTTCTCTTCAGGATGGTTAATAAAGGTTTGATGCCCTCTCGAGTTGCAAGAAAAAAGTCGCAACCCAGTGGTTAGCTTAAGGATGTTTAGATAGACTCTTCAAGTTAGACTTAGGCAACGGCCAGTTCATATCAGTTAAAGCAAGAAGTCAAACTGGGAACAGCAATTCATTTTAGCTTGTTTCCCCTTCTCTGTGAACAAAGACACACAGAATAGTTTGAGTCTCTGCGGTGATGAAGATAATTTTATTTCAAAGCCCAGCTTGAGTATTGATAGTGAAAACAGGTGCATACGGTCAACAATGACTGGCGATACGAAAGTTACTATAGCCCAGTTAGTGCAGTTACCCAGATCAGGTAGCTCAATACTTTCTATGTCATTAGTGGTGAGAATTCTTAGTTGAGGCATTTGATGTAATAGGCGTAGAACATGCGATCAATTTAAAAATGGGCTCTCATTCGTAGTAGATCTTTCCATTATCCGTATTGATTTCATGACGCACCCACAAATCAGACATTGCAACTGCTTGCAAGGATTGATAAGTCACATGCACTTGGCTTTGTGCCCCCACACTGATCATATTAACTGGTCGTGCTGGGTGGATTCAATTGAGGTCTCTGTGAGTAATTCGACCATCCACACGGTGGGTGTGGGCTCGCCTGTGCTTTTTTGACATTTTAAATGAAAATGAATGATGGTAGATCAACCTCCGGAAAATGTGTGGGGCTAATCTGCACACATTTGCCTATGCTCACCGCATGACATACACATAGACCTGTGTACTCTGGGTGGACAAATCCTACAGGTGC
Organism: Ambystoma mexicanum; assembly: GCF_040938575.1. Lineage (NCBI taxonomy): Eukaryota > Metazoa > Chordata > Amphibia > Caudata > Ambystomatidae > Ambystoma > Ambystoma mexicanum. Next base: position 439,114,985 of record NC_090937.1, read on the forward strand.
AGTCCCCCTGTCATATTTAGTCGGGATATGACAGGAGGAGACAGGAGAAGTACACAATGCATCTCCGGAAAGGGGGGTGGAGGGGCAAACCTCTCTCCTGCCATGGCCCACCTAATTAACTAACAAAGGCTCCTTAGATCTGCCCTGTCCTTTTGTTGAGCCTTGTAGCTGGTGGGGGCGATTCCCATACTAATCAGAGTGTATTTCAAACAGACACACATGGGGCCTATTTGCAGAGGCTAACAAAGAAGACAGGAAACCTCAACAACCTTTCACAAGCAACTGTGTCAACCTGAAGCCAGCTCCAGCCCTCAGTATCGATTGACAGTGACATGTCATGTCTGGGACTGCGTGTTTACAGTAGTCCTCCCCACAGGGGGACCCCATTCATAACGTACGAGTATGTGGTTTGCAGGAGCCAGAATGTCTTGTCTCACAGCAGCTTCAAGGAAGACCTGCCGCTTTAATCAGGAACCACAGAGAGCACCATTAACCAGAGAGACCCTGATCCACAACAGACATGATGATGGGTGGCACTTAGTATTACATGTTTTCACCACTTTAACTTTTCTGTTGCAAAGCACTCTGGTTATGACCTCACACCTATAGAAGATTGTTGGTGGGGACACAGGATTGCTTTAACGAGGTAGGCTTAGCCTACACCAATCCCTGTGGTCCATTTGGCTTTAAAAGGCTGAGCCCCTCTTTTGGCAGATCATCTGGAGGCTTTTTCAGCAGCAGAAGGAAGAACTACTCATCATTTGGACCCTGGCTGAAGGTGCAGTCTGCCTTACATCTTCTGCCAGTGAAGGGAGGCCTGGACCTCCAAGAGGGAAGCAAGCTCCTTCCCCTAAACATCTCCCAGGGAACAGAGGTAGATACCGAATCCAGAGAACCCCCCAGCAGCTCCAGAACCAGTAGCCAGTCAGCACACAGCATGCCCTACTAGGCTCTGCAGCAAGCTTCCTAGGTGGGAAGTGCCAGATAGTCTCTGAACCCAAAACAAAGGACAAGACAGTTGCCTGAAACACACTCCTCAGTTTTGGGCAGTCCACCTTAAAAGACAACACAAGCCCAGTGAAGAAGCTAGGAGAAGTGCATTGATGAGCATCTACTAACATCCGCCTTAAAGGACATTTTCGAGACAGTCAAGTCCCACGAGCTGCAAAGCTGCAGTCGCTTAAAGACTTCTGAGACTCCCCGACCAGTGCTTCAGAACTGTGGCCAGCACTAAGACAATGATTCCTGACCCCGAGCCGCCATGTAGGCCAGCCTGCAGCCATCTGTCCAGCTTCGCTTGCTGAACTGGCTGCCGCCCGATACCAGCAGATGTCTCCGGTCTTGAACTCTGCCACAGAAGCTGCAAAGCTCCCTGAAACAGTTCGACTCTGTCAAACACCAAAAACACCTACTAGGTAAATTGTAGTTCTGTCCGCCTGGTCCTTCTCCGAAGGTCCCTAGAGACATTTTAAGACCATTTGCTCCCTTTGTACTGAAGCCAAGTATCCTTGAATGGTTGCAATTATTTATTAAACCGACTACCTTCCTATCAGTATCCAGAGTGCATCCTTTTTCGTTCTTTGAAATTGTCTGTCCTCTGAATTCCTTTATAGGGTGGGTTGTATGTTGTAGTGTGCTAGAACTGTCTGTTGTGATAATAATAAAGTAGATATTTTTATAAAACCTTGACTGGACAGTCCCATTTATCATTGAGTAATAATTGTATTTTCGCTGTGTTGCAACTAACTAACGATGTATGACCTTTCAGAGATAAGCCTGCCGTTCTGTCCATGTTACCATGGGTTTATAATTTGCTTGTGTTTCCAATATGTTTGGATCCCTTTTGGTGTACCAGAGGTGTGGGGCTGATTGATGGTTTAGAAAATGATATTCATCCCTGGACTACTGGTGCCCCGGAAGTTGATTCATCACAGTCTGCCACTGCTTACCGGTTCTTGCAGCCATTTATCCAGGGTGTCAGTTAAGTGTGGCTCTGATATGGAAGGGAGCGTAGTAGCACCATCACCTACAGTTTTAGATTTTAGTGTTTAGTTGGATTGTGTTTCCATGCAAATTATGTGATTCACATTTTTCTCTGCTTAGGATTCCTTACTGCCAATGTGGTGTGAGGGGGGGGGGGCGGTTATTGTTTTTTTCGCTTAGGCTTGAGTTTTTTTCCTTTTGTTCTCCCCCTGGGTTTGTTTTAAGCAGGCTTGGTCGTGTTTATGATAATTTGATCTGTGGCAGGCATTGATACTTCCACCTCGATTAAATCGTTTTTCTAATTTTGTGTCTTTACTGGAGAATTTATAGGCAGTGCTGAAAATAACGATTTAGTATCAGATTCTTGCCCCTTGATGGAATGAATCATCCTGATTGTCACTAGATCGTCTCAGTGAAGTCCGCCCATACGTTGTGCTCATATAATGTCCACCACCCGGGCCAACATTATAATACAAATACGGCATCAAGAGTTGCCACAATCGTTTTGATACTCTGCATGAAAGATACACCTTCCTATTCAGTTGGATGTATTTCTGATCTTTCTTTTATCGATGAATTGCAAGAGTTTGTTTGATCCGATGTAGACGTCATGTGACGTTCTAGGTCAAGGCTGGCCGAAAGATTGGTTCTGGGAATCATTGCCGGATCATTTACAGTGGTCTGGGGAGACTACCTCCAAAGGGTTTATCTCTGCAAGCTCATGCAAAGGATTAGCAATGAATTATTATAGTCAATGGCGATGGATGTAGATGGGAAACTGACCATCGGTGTTGTTGAATTGGTCAAGGTCGATGTGATTTGTTGTCATGCTATTAACTAATGTGAAAAAGCCTGTTATTTGTGCACGGTCAGAGGGGGGCCTTACAAGTTTTACCTCTAAGCTGTTGTGGAGGTCCAAGAGTATGCTGTGGAGGAACTTAACACTCCTTTTTGTTATGTTGTAGGGACAGGGAAAACCTTTAATAATAAGGCTGGAAAGAGTGTGATTTGTGACACTGGGCCTCATTACGACCCAGGCGGTAAGTTACCGCCTGGGCCGTGACTTTACCACCATGGCGTAAACTACGTTTACGCCATGGTGGTAGGCGGACTTACCGCCCCATTCCAACCTTGGCGGGGCGGTAAATCCCCATTTTCCCATTTTCCCTTCCCCATTCCCATTTTGCCCCATAGGGCATAATGGGAGTGGGGAAGGCGTTAATTACGCCACCGTAAATTATGGTGGCGTAATTAACTCCATGGTCCCTTAGCGCCATGGATTTTAACACCTGCTTAAAGCAGGTGTTAAAACCTCCATGGCGCTAAGGGACCTCGTACTCAGGCGGTAAGGGTTGGCGCTGTTTACGCCGCCGTAAAACCCTTACCGCCTGAGTCGTAATGAGGCCCACTGGCTTTAATGATTCAGAAAGGATAAGCCAAGTCCATCTGAGCAGTGACCTCCAGCTGCCTCCACACCAACTGACACTCTATGGAACCTGGAACCTCCCCTGCACTCTGGACCACCCAATGATTCCAGGTTCCATGAGGGTGATAGATAAACACAAGAACATCTGGATTAATTGCAAAAACTTAAGAACACGTAAGCAGAAACATAAGAACACATATGAACCCCTAATACTTTTACACCTGCCTTACTCACTTTGACTGGGCCCCACTCTAGCTGTTTACTAGTGCGCATAGCGACCACAGGTCTGCCCACCCTGCTTCAATGTATGTTGGAACGAGGAAGGGGAGGCTTTGTAGGTTTCTGCCTGCTCTTATAAAGACCGGTGGTAATCATGCTGATATAGGCAGTAAAGTAAAGCTCTTACCAGAAATGTTTAATGGCAAACGCTCAGTTTAGTAATGATTTAGCGTGCGTGTCATGCCCTCCAGTCCTGAACGGACTGCCACACAGACTGTCCAACTCAGCGACCAACACTGCGGTGCTCTGCGCTGTAATGTAGTTTTTATAGTTTAACTCTACTTCTTCCTCTCTTACGTTGTTAAAAGGTGGCCAGCAAAGAAAGACTGCCAACGCTCCTGGACTGCCACAGACTGTCCAACTCAGCGACCAACACTGCGGTGCTCTGCGCTGTAATGGAGTTTTTATAGTTTAACTCTACTTCTTCCTCTCTTACGTTGTTAAAAGGTGGCCAGCAAAGAAAGACTGCCAACGCTCCTGGACTGCCACAGACTGTCCAACTCAGTGACCAACTCTGCAGCGCTCTGCGCTGTACTGGTGTTTTTGTAGTTTGACTCCTCCTCTTCCTCTCTCGCGCCGTCACAACTTTTCCATAAAAGAAAGACTTCCAACGCTCCTGGACTGCCTCAGACTATCCATCTGAGTGACCAATTCCGCCCTATTGTCTCCCCTGTCTTATGCCTATTTCACTTTTTCTTATCCTCTTCCTTGCTAATCGTGATGTCTGGCCCCGCTGTATTGAATGCTAGTAATGAAAATAAATCAAAGTATTCCCTTGCCCAAATGCGCTCCTTCCCCTGTTTTGGAATATGCCATGCCATTGTTGACCAATAGTAAAGGGGCAATAGTCACCAATGCGCTGTTATCCCCTGTGCCATCTATTGTAAAATGCTGGCCCTCTTTCCCAGGGCCTCTCTGCAGCACTGAGTATTTAAGTACCTCCACAAGGTAGCCAGCTGCTTGCAGCCAGCCCGGGGAGGTACACCCCTTCCGCCTCCCTCAGGAGAGTGGAGCCAGAGTTTACACAGGGGGCCAGAGGGGCGGGCCGCTATGCCAGCTGTCCCTGCAGCTCCCTAGGGTGGGGTGTGACCTCTGCTGAGGCATCCACATATGGAGGATGGCCAGAGCTCTGAAAGCCTAATGGCCCCAGCAACGTTTCAAGGAAGAGGCACAGTATTGCCCACTCTTTGTGAATGTACACAGTCAGAACGCCGAATAGGACATGCTTGGCTGGGTGAGTTGCACGCTCCAGACAGGAAAGGCCATTGGGCATGCTCAACCACCCGGTTTTGCTGCAGGTAGAGAGGTCACTTTTCATGGCCTGCTTCTGTTGTGTCGTGCTTGCTCCTGCATAATGGGTGAATAGGGGGTCATGCACTGCCTATGCTCCCATTTATGGAGTACCAATCTCTGCTTAGAGGGCAGGTTAGTGTATACAGCGACAAAGACAAAGGACGTGGAAAGGAAAACAAAGCAAGAGTGTGCGTCTTTTACTTGATCCACCCCACGTTTTTGTGTCAAGCAATGAACCAGTCATCGGTGGCAGTGAAGCTATTGAACTTAGAGGCATGCTAGCCTAACTATGACGAGGTGAGACTCAGCCATTCATGTGTAGCGCCATGAAATCAAGTTGCCCAGATGTTGAGGGGTGAGGCAACTCCAAGGGACCAGATGTTCCAGGCAGAGAAACGTAGGCTTAGCCATAGCAATACAGAACAGAAGCATGAATAATGAAATTCTATTAACTATTAAATGACATTCTTTTTAATTTAATGTATGAATGAAATTGAAAGTTCTCATTGTTTTAGAACAACAACGTAATAACAATATATGGATTTTCTTCTGTTTTATATTCGAGAGATTGATACTCTTGTTTTATAAGATGTGTGAAACATTTGAGGCGCTGCTGGGGGCTAAAGCCCCAGGTCTTTTTATTGTATCCCCAGATGGAAGCTCAGGGGCCACAACCAAAAGGCCAGCTAGCCCCGAATCCCGACAACCCCGACATTACCTTAGACCCAGATCCATTCAAGACCTAGCAACACGCCTGTAGTAAACTATATTGCATTAAATAAAAAAATAAAATTAAGCAAATAATAATGCAGAACAGGAGGCTGTGGAAAAATGTGTTTTGGAATGTGGTAGGTATCCCTACATATTATCCCCACCAAAAATATCACCGTGCACATGGTCGTTTGTCTCGCCAAGGGCAATATTTTTGGGGGGGATAATTTGTGGGAGCCGGGGTTGCGGGGGTGTCCCACTCACATTTAAAAATAATGCTAGGGTTGCGGGGGTGTCCCCCGCAGGGTCCATGGCTCAAAATCGCTGCAAAAATATGGCGACATTTCTGTACTACGATATTTTTGCAGGGATATTAACACAAGGAACCATGTGGTAGGCACTCGGGTTTGAAACTCAGACTGACTGGCTATTATATTTAGGTTTGTTTGCATTTCCAAATACCCTACACTACAAATACAATCAAAGAAGGCGCACATTGTAATTCACAACAGCTTTTTAGTTTCAGTAGTCACAAAATAGACCTGGTCACAGAATACCATTTAGAGCATCATAAAGGGAGTCATAAATCTCCAAGGAGCCATCAATGCATGTAGGGTCCAAGTCACACAACCATTCCTGGCACAAATGGAGCAATACACGGATTCTACCGCATCTTGGCATCTAAAGAAGTTGCACCCAATGGAGAAAGGGTACCTCTTTATGAGCATTCTAGATCTGCACAATCAGATGCCATGTTACCCCACTGAGTGCAGTGGCCCACATCAGAAAGTTTAAGGGGGCGAGTCCACAGATTTGAAAGTGTATCTTGATTCACAAACAGGATGCTCTTTCAAGTGCACAGAAAAGCAAAGTATCGTCCTGCAGCTGTTTCAAACAAGTGCAAAGAAAGGCGTGTTAAATAGGCATGGGACATTTCTGACTTTTTCATATATTGTTAAGTGACATGTGCAGCTGTCCTGCTTGCATCTCTATCCCTGAACCAGAGACATAGGAGGTCATTACGAGTTTGGCGATAAGTGGTTAACGGCGCCGGTAAAGGTGCCGGAGCCGTCAACCCCTTACTGCCTTATTACGAGTTTTGCTCGCGGGACCCGCAAAGGACGCCTGGTAAAACCAGGCGTCCTTAGCGGGTCCCGCGAGCAGACCAGGGTGCTAACAACGGGCCCATTATTAATGGGCCCGTTGTTAGCACCCTCCCCATTGCCATTGAGCCCTATGGAATGGCAAGGTCGGAATGGCCCGGTAATTCCTCATTCAAGGAACCCTGACCCGGTACCCGGTAAGGGGGTAGCCATGCCGCTAATAGCAGCATGGTTACCTCCTACCTCGTAATGACCCCCAAAATGTGTTTTTCTTGTTTTAACATTTTACAGTGACGAGCATTTAAAGGCCCATCTTTGAGAAATGCGCTCCTTTGTGTGTGCTGGAGGCCTACCATACGTAAGCAGCGAATGGGGCTGCCTCACACTAATGTACGCAAACGGGGCACCCTATACATAATTGGCAAGGCGCAGAGCCCCCAAGAAATCAGCAGGTCATGTTTGTGAAGAAGGTGTTATGTGCATTTTCAGAAAATCATACAAAAAGCGCATCCTCTAAACCGTTTTTTTTTTCAGCCACTGTGTGAAAAGTTGCAGTATTCTGAAGACCCATTGGTGGCACTTTCAGTTTAAAGTTGTACCCATGCTCGTCTCCATTTTTTTAAAACATCCCCTTTCCTTGTTTTCATCATTGATTTTAAACACCCCTTATTCTGGAAATCAAGGAGTCTGCAAACATTTGCAACACTTGAAAATGTCTTACCTGCAGAAGACAGCCAGACATCTCTGTATATTGCCCTACTTGTCTTCACATCCCAGAATTCTTTTAAACAAGCACCTTTGGAATAAAACGCATGCATTACTCTGTGTCAGGCTTATGTGAGTTAGGCATTTACTGTGGAGAATACATAGAATGAGGGGCTTTGGAATGCAAATGGCTCTTTCCCAGTGAGCTCTGACCTGTCAGGGAAAGGGGCCATTAGTACACTCCATTTCACACTTGTGTCTGCCCCAGCCCAATAATAAAAGATAAGACATCAAAGAAACAGACTTGGGGAATTACCTAGGGCCTGTGAAGCCAAGCTGTGGCTTTTACCATAGCTTGGCTTTCTTACTTCAAAGCCCTTGTTAGTGCCAACCTGCATTATTCCAAAAAATAAATAAAAACCTTTGTTAGGATTACAAGGAAGCAGACCTCTGTGTTTTACACATCAAAAAGCACTGTGTTCCTTGTTTTTGGGGACGAGGAGGATGCGTACCACACAGCAGTTAATTAAAGTGCCACCACTGGGTCTGAAGAACTCTGATCACGCGAAAGGCCAGTAGGTGACGCTGTGTAATGTGTGGCTTGTTAAGTGAAATGGCCTCCTCGAGAAATAGTGGAAGTCTTTCACAGATTGAAGCTCTGATCCTATGTGCCAGAAAGTTACACATATGAATGGATCGAACGGATGAACTGGATTGAATGGATGGAGTGGATGGAACAGAGGGAGTGGATGGAACGGATGGAGTGGATGGAACAGATAGAGTGGATGGAATGGATGGAGAGGATGGAACGGATCGAGTGGATGGAATGGATCAAGTGGATGGAATGGTAGGAGTTGGGTGAAACGGCTGGTGAGGACAGAACGGCTGGTGCGGATGGAACGGCTGGTGCGTATGGAACGGCTGGTGCGGATGGAACGGTTGGTGTGGATGGAACGGTTGGTGCGGATGGAACCGTTGGTGCGGATGGATTGATTGATGCGGATGGTACAGTGTATAGAGTGGATGGAACGTATGGAATGGATTGAACGCATGGAGGTGATGGAACGGACGGAGTGGACAAAGTCGATGGAACGTTTGGAGTGGATGGAGCTGATGGAACAGATGGAGCTGATGGAATGGGTGGAGTGGATGGAACGGATGGAGTGGATGAAATGGATGGAGTGGCTGGAACGGATGGAACTGAGGGAGTGGATGGAGTGGATGGAACGGATGGAGTGGATGGAACAGATAGAGTGGATGGAACGGATGGAGAGGATGGAACGGATCGAGTGGATGGAACGGATCAAGTGGATGGAACGGTAGGAGTTGGGTGGAACGGCTGGTGCGGATGGAACGGCTGGTGCGGATGGAATGGCTGGTGCCAATGGAATGACTGGTGCAGATGGAACGGTTGGTGTGGATGGAACGGTTGGTGCAGATAGATCGGTTGGTGCGGATGGTACAGTGGATAGAATGGATGGAAGGTATGGAATGGATCGAACGCATGGAGGTGATGGAACGGACGGAGTGGACGAAGTCGATGGAACGGATGGAGTGGATGGAGTGGATGGAGCGGATGGAGCTGATGGAGCTGATGGAGCTGATGGAATGGGTGGAGCTGCTGGAACGGATGGGGTGGAAAGAACGGATGGAGTGGATGCAATGGATGTAATGGATGGAACGGATGGAGTGGGTGGAATGGAAGTAATGGAAGAAAGGATGGAGTGGATGGAACTGAAGAAGTGCATGGAACGGAAGGAGTGAATGGAACGGAAGGAGTGGATGGAACGGTTGGTGCGGATGGAACGGTTAGTGCGGATGGAACGGTAGGTGCGGATGGAACGGTTGGTGCGGATGGAACGGTTGGTGCGGATGGAAAGGCTGGTGCGGATGGAACGGCTGGTGCGGATGGAACGGCTGGTGTGGATGGAACGGCTGGTGCGAATGGAACGGTATTACGGACGGAATTGATGGAACGTTATGCGTGGATGAAATAGCTGATGCAGTTGGATGTGGATAGTGTGGATAGAGTGGATGGAACGGATGGAACCCGTGGAGTGGATAGAACAGATGGAGTGGATGGAACAGACGGAGTGGTTGGAACGGAAGAAGTGGATAGAACTGACGGAGTGTATGGAACGGACAGAATGAACGGAACGGATGGAACTGATGGTGCGTAAGATGTGGATGGTGCGGGTGTTATGGATAGCGCAGATGATACGGATGTCGCGGATGTTACGGATGTCATGGATGGTGCTAATAGTGCGGATGATACGGATGGTGCGGATAGAGACAACACCTGTTCACCATGAAGCTACCTAATATCTGTATCGACTATATATGCCATGTGCCAGTATCCGCTTATGTATCTGTATCCCATATATACCCCTATCCATCCTCTTGTTATATATATGTATGTCGCTATGTACGTCCCCACTGTCTTGCTCAAGTCCCCGTTCTCAGGCAGGCACTTGTACTGATATCCACCATATCACACACTAGGCTTACTCTGATCTATACACCATCATTCAACTAGAACACAGCTATACCATGATAAATTCAACTGTTCTCATACGAGCACCTCATCACCCTAATAAAACACAGCTAGCTGAGCACATTCCACCTAGCTTAGGCGTTCCTCAGGCCTAACGCAGCCAGAACCCAGTCTAGGTGTCCATCCACCAGACTGAACACATCTAACTGATTTCATCAGCACCACACCTATCACTATAAAGCAGCTATCATCCAACAACCACACCTGCTGCACACATAGACGGTGCACCCACGCACCATACAACACTCTTTCTCTCTACTGACTTGAACTACGGTTCCCGAGGGCATTCAACCTACCAGCGCTTTGAAGTCATACCAATGATACCTATGGCGCTATATAAATGCCAAGTAACATAACATAACACAAGATGCTAAACAAATCAGATATCTAATACTAGTGCCGAACATGTGCTTATTTTGGACGCATGATTTCTGGAACTGTGCTGGGCGCCTTATTTACAAAGGCTGTCTGAGCATTTGCAGAGGGGCTGGGTGCCAGCACCAGTGATTCACTGAGCAGCCCCCTGGCACACATTTGCGCTGGAGGCGTTCTCCTGACACATATGTAGGACAGGCTTGCAGCCGCCACGTTGGTGCTAGGAGCACATTTCACAGTTATGAGCCCTTAAACGACCTGACATTCTAAGGAATGTCAAAAATGTCAAAAACCATTGCTATCCCTGTTTTGAGCGCTAGAAACGCAAGTGAGGCAGCAGCGGTACATGGCGCAGCTGTTCCACTTTTGAAAAAAATGATGCTCACCCACTGTGTAGCTGCATCCTTTTGTATTCTGCCCATATTATTAAAGTGCATCTTCTTTGAGAATTTGGGATTGCACTTCAAAAATGGCAGAAACACTCCCTTTAGCAGAATTGTGTGAAGGGCGTGAAAACAGCATCTGACCCCGAGTTCCTTTTGTGAATTAGGCAAACCGTTTCCTTTACTAAAACATTCGAAGACATGCACTTCCTTGATTGTCATTAAAAGGAATGAGAAATAGTCTGTCATGCATGGGGGCTGAACCCGTCCAGTTGCCTCATCAAGAATGTTTGATAAACTGTTTCCCAACTTTTAGGAGTAATTCAATTTCCACAGAACTGACAGGTGGCAGGAACTGAAAGGACAGAGTATCCCAATGATTGTGGAGTGCAGGGGGCTGCGATAGAAAATGCCTACTAGATAACTGAAATGGGCAAAATGACCAGGTCCACGAAATTGGCAGAATCGCGTGAATTACGATCAAGATACAAATGTAAATCATAGGAGAAGTGTGGTCCAAAAGTTAGTAAAGACGTGGTTAATAAATAGCAACCTCCCAAAAACATAAGGGGATCTTGTATTGTGTATCGTTAAATTTCAAACGCAGAAGAAATGAAATGTTCTGCCCTCCCAGAGAGCTTATGCATGAGATCTACTTTTAGATAATGGGCGCCCTCTAGTGACAATCTGCGGTAATACTCGAATATGCACAAACATCCTCCCATATGCTTTTCAGATCAGTTTAATAACATTATCTTTTCTGTACTGTTTCTTGCAAACCTTCCCTTTTCCAAAATAAACGGAGGCAATCGTTAGCATTCACTTTGCCAGTCACTCCATCAATAAGCAGGTTTGGAGATCTATATTTAAAGTGATCACACTAATGCATATGCCAAGATTTTGTGGTGCTGAGATGGAGATTTTGTAACAGAAATTGGGGTTGTCGTGTGTTTCATAGGCGAGATACCAACGAGTGGACTACACTCAATAAAGGAGTACGAGGAGCACGGCACGTGTTTCTGCAATCACTTTATTTCTCCTATGCCCGTTCCCCATGTCCCGTGCCTGTGTCGTCACTTCCCTGTATCCACCCTCTCCCTTGTGGTCCTGCCTCTTTGTCAACTGCCCCGGGGCAAGACACTACATCTCCCCCTTTTTAAATATGAAGTCTCGGGTCCTACCCCATCTCTTCAATCAGTCTCATTGGTTTTATGCGAGTCCTCACAGTTCTGCCTTCCCTTCATTGTTCTGGGGTCACTGAGAAACAGGGTAGTGTCTCCTTGTGCCACTCCTCATTGGAGTCCTCACCATCCCCTAGGTAGGAGTCATCAGTGTCACCCTCACTCATTCGGTAGTCAGACCATTGCTCGAGTTTGTCCGGGTTGGGCAATCTCTTGAAATGCAATATGTTTCTCGTGATGGATCTCTGTCTGCCACGTGATCATGGTGCCTTGTTTATGCAACACCGTCAGCGAGCCAGGTCTGAACGCAGAGTCTTCTTTTTTTGATCTGAGTTGTTTTACTAGTACCAGGTCACCTTCTTGTAAGTCATTCTCTTGTTCTCTGCGCTGAGTGTCAGCATATCTTTTCATCTTTTGTTTGTTTTCTTCATCCTTCTGTCGGGGTATGTTTTGGCCTCTGTTTCTTCCTTTTCATGTGGACTCTGGGGCAACCGTGTTCTCACATTGCAGCCAAACATAAGATCTGCAGGGCATACCCCATTGGTACTGTGTGGGGTGTGCATGTAATCCCATAGCAGCTGGTATAACGTCTGTTCCAGGGGTTGATGATTAATGTGGACTATTTGCAATGCCCCTTTTACATTGGCCATAAACCGCCATTAGCATGTGGCTACAGTGGCGGGAGTCTGCGGTGTCTGAAACCCATGTACTTGGTGAAGTTTTCAAAGTTTTGGCTAGTGAATGTCGAACCGTTGTCCGACTTGAGGACTTTCAAAACTCCATAGGCTGCTAATACCCGACCAAGTGCTGGGATGGTGCTCCTGGCAGCGGTCGATGGAATTATCTGTGCTTCGGGAAATCGTGAGTGTTCATCTATCCCTATCAACACGTATGTGCCATCTCTGGTGGGTCCAAAGAAATCAACAGCTAATTCTTCCCATACACTTTCCAGCAGCTGCGAAATTTGCAATGCGCTGGGTCCCACGGGCGTCCGTATGTCCGTGTGGTGCATGTCCGTATCATGTCCTAGACCCTGGTATCCATCTTGGGAAACTGGATCTTTTGCTTTAGTAGTCTTCTGGTGGACACTATCCCTCAGTGACCTTCGTGGGCCAACTCCCTCACTTGTTGTCAAATGTGTCCTTGGCATTGCTACTTTGCATCATTTAAATAGAATGTGTTCTTCCATCACTGTGAGTTCTTCCTATACCAGTGTGAGTTGTTCTATCTCTTCCTGGCTGTCCTGGTCCAATGCTTTTGCCATTCCCTTGACGTGGTTCCTCTTTCCTTCTCTTATGCATCATATAACGATGGCCAGGGCTTGATCTTGTTCTGACTCCTTCTGAAGAGTTGCCCAGTTGATGGGGAAAGGTTTCATCTGATGACTTAAGTAGTTAATGTAGGCATCAGCGATCAAGGGAACTGTAACAGTGGTCTCGTTTGGATGACACGACAGATAGTCTGCAGGGTTTTCATCCTTTCCTGGTCTGTGCCTGATTTTACATTTCTAATCTTGTAGTTGCAAATCCCATCTTGATATTCAGTGGGCATGCAGGCTTTGGGGTTCCTATAGATGGTAAGCAGGGCTTGATGCTCTGTTGCAATTGTGAACTCCTTGCCATATAAAAAAGGGGGAAATGTTTGCATGCCCATACCACTGTGATGCCTTCTTTCTCAGCTTCGGAGTATGCTTGTTTCGTACACAACAGGCTACGAGTGGCATAGGCGAATACAACATGGGAGTGCTGTGTTTTGGCATCATGCTGTGTTACAATGGCACCTAGGCTGAATGGGCTAGTGTCTACAGTGACTTCAGTTGCTGTCATGATGCCTACCCCCAGAGCATCAGGCCAGGCCCAGCACCCCCGGGAGCAGGCATCATGCCCCCGGGTAAAAGCCCAGCGGCCCCTTATAGGGGCTCTTTGGACTCTCTCCTGGCGCCGTTGGCGCCAGGCTCATGTTGGACATCAGTCCTGGCGCCATAGGCGCCAGGCTCATAAAGGAAGGTGTTTTGTGAACTTACCTGATGCAGACCATGCTGCAAGATTCAGGCCTCCCTGAGACCTGAAAGGGACTATTTTTTCATCGGGACTATTTTGCCACTCGGGCGTGGCCGGGGAAGGATACTTACCTGGAACTACTTTGGGGGCTATTTAAGCCACGCCCAGGCAGTAGCTCACGCTTCGCGTTGTTCTGCATCCAAGCAGCTGAACGCTCACCGTATCTGCTCCTGCATCTGGTCTCCAGCCACGCCCGCCTCGATCCTGGAACATTTGTAAGGAAAGAAGAGAAGAGAAAGGTGAAAACCAAGAATTTTATCAAACTTCTTACCTGCATCCGGAACCTTCACGCCAGCGTTCCTGAGAAAAGACTTTCATTTAAAAGCACTGCGTTGCTCGCTGCAGTGCCGCGCTTCATTTACCTGTCCTCGGGAGTTCTTCTGGCTTCACCGCGACTGTCTACACCGCTCGCCACATCTATGCGCCCAGGGGAGAGAAGAAGAGACAAAAGGTGAGCAGAAGGAACATGTGAGGAAAGCCTAATTTTCCGCCATAACACTTACCGGTCTTCTATTGGTGGACCATTCCTCATTTCGGGTCGGCGCCGCTTCGTTGGCAGGTACCGCACCCCGGCCCCTATGGGGAAAAAACAAAAGACATTACTGGAGGAATATAAAGACATTAAGAGGGATCGCCCCCATCGCTAACTCACCTGAGTTTACCATCGGCAATTCAATCCCTCAACGCATCGTCTTCATTCTGCACCTGAAATAAAGGACAGATCACAGGTTAGGAAGGCAACAGAAAAGGAGGCTCAAAACTTGAACTTTTGTAATCTTCATACTTACGGCGTTCTGCTCGGAAAAGCCAAGTGGATTTTGCCAGCGCCATTATGAAAACCAGTGAAGTAACTGGACAAACACGCGCCCCTGCACCAGAAGCAGGATGGAGAGTTCATCCTTTCAAACCATAAGAAGGATATTCCTACGGGCCAGACAAGCAAGATTTGAGGGTCCTTTTCAGTCAGTGCTCCGAGTTCTGCGCATCACACTCGAAGAGACCACAGCAACCCAGACTAGACCAGCGCCTCCGTGGGAGTCAGGTGAGCCTTACAGTTTCCTTCTCAGTGTTTAAGTATGCCAGCTCTTCTGCCTTTGATATGCTTGCCCGGATGTTCTCAAACGCTGCCTGACATGCTGGTGTCTATTGGAAGTTCTGTTTTCCATGTGTCAGTTCCCTTAGCTGTGCGTAGACGGTGGCGTAACTCCAGGAGATATCTGAAGCAGTATCTCACCAACATGGGCATGAGACAAATCCCCCCCATAATTTTAAGTGGGGGGATACAATGGCATTTATCCCCCCCCCAGTTTCCCCTAGTTTGTGTGTCTCTATGCACCAGTTTGTGTGTTTGTGTGTCTCTCTGTCTGCAGCGTGTGGAGTCTGCAGCCTGTGCAGAAATGCGTGTAAACTTCAGACTCTGAAGTTTGCATGCAGTTCTGTCAGATTTCAGCAGTGCGGGTATTGGTAAAGATTCTTATCAACAAGAACTCTGCTGGCTGCTCATAGCTCGCTCGTGCGTTCCCCCTCCCCCTTGGCCCCGCGCTTGCGCATTTGGAGCGTCACGTGCCCAGGCCGGGCCCGGGGAACATACTGCACGTGCCCCTGCGACTCGAGTGTGCAGTGCACTGCTGCGCAGCCTCCTCCTCAGCTTCCAAAAGAAGCCACAGCGACGCGTGCTCTTGGGAGACTGACAGCGTCAGAGAGTGTGACTCTGACTGCTGCGATGCCGCTGGCCCGACTCGACCTCCTGGAGTCCTGAGACTCAACGAGACCTCACTTCAGCCTACCGAGTAGGTAAATGAAAGTGGCCCCTGAGTGCTGGCCGGGCCGCAGCGGGGCCGGCATCGGGTTGGAATGGAAGAGTGCTAAGCGGTGTGCCTGTGGGGAAAGAGTAGGAGCGAGTGCGCGTGAGTTAAGCACATGGTGTGTCATGTGAATCCTGGTGAGGTTGGACATGGCGACAAAAGTCTGTGTTTATGGCTCGTGGATTGAGTGACGTGGTTTGGTGGCACTGGCAGATGGTTTGCTAGGGTAAAAATGGGTCTGGGTGAGATTCCGTTCTCGGGAGATTGCCGGCGTAAGGATAAGGAAGCTGCTAGGTGATGGGGTAGATGAACGTGCTTGTGGCAATGCAGGCAGACAGACAGTATTATTCTTTGAGTTTGTGGCTACATTGCAGTGCCGTTCGTTACATGTTTTCTTAACATGACTATCACCTGTGGAGCCATGGGCGTTGGGTGGGCCAGCAGCAGGGTCGGTCTGGTCCATTTCTTCCAGAGGCTGCTGCTTGTAGGGAACTGTACAGTACGACCCTAATATTCTTGCGGTTTTTGTGTATTATTTTGACATGCAAGTCCTGTTAGCTGTTCATCAAAGTCGTATCTTTTGGTACATAGCGTTTTTGCAAGGCATCGTGCAAAAACGGGAGGGTGCAGGGAATACACTGCTCATTTCATAGTTGGACGATTAGAAACTTCCTTCATTATTTCCATTTCCGCATCTTGGGCCAAGCAGATTCAAATTGCAGCATTGACTAAATGTGCTCATAAAACCACAAATAGCTTTTAGTCAAATAAAAATGTTTTTCCATTGTTATTTAAATGTCAGCATAAAAGCTGTTTTATTTCATTATAACTGCGTTTTTCAGTGCTGACATTTTTTAATGTGCGAGACAGAAGATAAGATCCATTTGGTCATTTTGCAAAGAGCAGGCAAAACACAGGATTGAAGGAACACCTGATTCTGTGTAGATAACCTGTTCATACTTACACACTCAATGATTTAAAATGGAAAATATTTTTCGCAAAATACAGTTTGTCCATCTGCGGTCACTCTGTGTGTTCTCCAGGGGGTCAGATATCACAATTCAGGACCTTTACCACGGGGGAGCAGGTGGAGAGATGAAGGGGAAAGAATCAGACAGACTAGAGCATGCAGAGAGATAAGCTATACCAAGGACTTTAGGTGGGCCGGGGCTAGCCTGGACAGAGCCCCAGCAATCTCTGAAAAGTGTTTCTGAGATCATGCGCTGCCATGGATCCCTAAAGGGCCCTGGTAACCACAGCCAATCAGGCTGCTAGAAGCCAAGGCCTTTTCTCTAAAGGTTCCACTGCAGTGCAAATAACAGCGCCCGGCCGGGGCAGAACCCGCCTCATGTTATTGTGATATTTTATATAGCGCTAAAATGCGGCCTCTATCACATGTGTGGTGCTTCCTAGCACTTTTAGAAACTGGGGTATGCTGCACCACTATGGAGGACTGCTGCAGTAAAGCAAAGGGTGATATTAGTGCAACCCCGGGTATCTGCTAAGGCCATCCGCTGTTAGGCCCTGAAAGGAACCACATGCAATGGAGCTCCCTCTTGTATATCTGGCATGTGTATCCCATGTGCATGCAATTCCCTGTATCTCATTCTCCCCTCACCGATTTTGCCAGCTTGCCTGTGTGGGTCTAGTGGTATTGGGACAAGGGCCCTCTTGTACCAAAGTGATGCTCTTCCCGCAATGAAACGCATGCAACGCTGAGTTCCTTCCTAAACGCCCATGTAGGCTGGAGTTCTCGCCTTGCCCTAAAGAGGTGCAGCAGGGGGCACTTCGGGGAGACGCCTGAATGTGCACATTAATTTATAAGAGAAAAAATTGGAGAAAGGTAAGAGTTAACATTTAGCCCCTTGTCATCGCCCATCTTACCCGAGTCCTGGCTTTTTAGCCCACATCACTTTGCATGCTGCAACGTGTAGTTCTGTACTTATAACGGGAATAACACTTGTGTAGCAGTATGCAAAGCGCCGTGGGTTAAAAGCCTAGGACTGAATACATTTAACTTTAATGGCATGGGGTCGCCCGTTCGGGGCCAGTGGGCAACTGTGGAAGCCTGGCCCGCTCTGCATATTTGCGCCAGGAGCTGCCTGCCATTGTTAGTCACTCCTTTTTATTTATCCAGTAACCCTTTGCATACTATTACTTTAAAAATAAATAATCAGGATAACGGAAAAAGTGGAACTGTTGGCCACAGGATCTGATGCAGGGGGTGGACTGGCCTATAGGAAACTCTGGAGACTTCCCGGTAGGCCTCTGCACCCTGGGCTTCTTTTATGTGGGAACCTAATGAATGTTCTAATTTTCTCATAGGAAAAGGGTTGAGCCTGCTGAAAATGTGTATTATAGGGACACTTTGAAAATTATTTCCAGGGCCTTTTTTGGTTCCCAGTCCACTCCTGATCTGATGTGCTCTTGGGCAGTTCTGGCTGAAGGTGGCACATATGCCCTGGAGGAGCCACATGTCGGCAGTTACACTTCACAAGCCTTGCTGGCCATTCAGAGGCACAGGCCTATCTCCCTAAGTAGGCCAGTCACCCTTTTAGCAAGTGAAATAAGGGCACGTCACTCCCAGTTTAGGGGCATGTACCATTTGGATGGGATCAGTTTGACTAGCAGTTTGCAGTATACAATCAGAGATATCAGTGACCAAGTTAGTTAAAGGATCGGCAGTGGCTGTCTTACATGCTGCATTCTGATTATACAGGGTTCCATTACAATTATTGGCTACATTTTGCAATTGTTTGTTGCATTGGAAGCCCCCTGAGCACTAACTGCGAATGCAGAAAGGACATGAATGTAACTTCTCTAGCAATGTAATGCCAAGGACGTGACTGAGCCGTCCTTAGCACTTGAGGGTTTAACTTTGAGGAGAATACATATTGCAGTAGAGACCTGCAGGGAGTATAGGAGGTTTGAATACAATGTCTACATGAGGTCGTTTATAAGGAGTACAAACAAGGAATGATGTATTAAGAGTGCATGGAAGTTGCCTCTCCCACCCATCTGGGAATCTTCCAAGAACCCATTCAAATGTACATTACACACTTGGTGACCCAGATGGACAAGAGCAATAAGAAAACCATAAAGTAACAGGGCTTCTGAAACTTATACACACATCCTGTGTGGCCTCTGCCACAATTAATGCAAATCTGAGATTCTGATATTCGGCACACACAAACTCCAGAACCTTCTGCTTCCATGGGCAACCATGCCCATACCAGTGAATACTGTGGAACCTGTGGCTAACCTTTTGACTCACAAATGACGTTCTATCCCCATATCCAGCTCAGATTGAGGAACATCCCCTATGCACTCCATATAATTGGAAAAATCCTGCTTTTTCATGGGATCAGCAATACAGCTGCTGAAGTAACCCGAGCAGTATTATTGGCCACATTGGACTACTGCAACACCTTTCTAGGCTTTGCAACCAAAAGCTGGAAATCCCTCCAACTAGTACAAAGCAAAGCACCAAGTTTGTTCCTGGGCCTCAAAAGGACCGACCAGATCACGTCCAGGCTGGAAACCCTCACGGGTTTCCAATAGAATGCAGCATGAAGTTCAAGATGCTGTGCACTGTCCACTAGTTTGGGGGACTGGAGACAATGATGCACACCTATAAACCTGGTCAAGCTAGTACAAACCTTTAAAGACACTAGGTGGAATCTAAAACTGAAAAGGGATGCCTATACCAAAAATAGTGTCAGGAAGGGATAACAAAATAAGTGGTTCCCTGGTTCAGATTCTTTAAATATATTACCTAAAGGTGCCAGTCCCTCCTGGCGCACCCTACGCTACAATAGAAATGTTCACAATATGACCAAAGTCTTCAAACCTAGTGTTGAGTCTGTAGTTTCCTGGCTGCCCTAATCTAAATAACATAAAAGTTCCAAAGATTGGCCAAAGTAAACAGTGCTTTAATTCTCATTCCTATTCTAATAAAAAGACGTGTTCCTTAGTTCTTTTCAGCTTTATCACAGGATCCCCCTGGACCTTGGAATTTGGGCTTCAAACCAGGTCTGTTCGCAAACCTTGATTTTAGGTATTAGGATTCCCACAAGGCCTCTCATAGGCCTTGTATTTCAAGATGTATAGCAGGCCTCTGGGTACAGGATTCACAACAGGCCTAGCTCATAGGCCTTGGGGTATCAGGATTCACCCCCACACTACTAGGGACAAACTATCCTGTCCTCCCCTATGTTGTGATCTGTTTTTTTGGCTGAGTCCATTTCCATGAAAAAAGCAAAGTCCCAAGGTGTTCACTGTCCCCCCCAGTTCTTATGGGTCTCCTACGCCCCTGCTTGGAAGCAAGATGACACGGAGCAACACAGGTTCGATCCCCAGCTCTGCGCTTAGAAACCTCTGGGTATTAAACGCATTATAAATAGCCAATCAATCAATATCTTGTTCATCTCCTCCTGGAAGATTACGCCCACTGATGAGACACCAAAACATAACCATTTGTGTCTGAAAAGGCACAGGTGTGTCACGAATGTGCTGATGTATCATGAGTCAAGGCTGAGCTCTAGCTGATGGTACCCCTTATTTAAGTACAGTCTGGATAATATTGGTTCTCCATGTCGGATATTCTTAGTACCTGATGCCTGGTACTTCTCCCTTTGTATGGCTTCATTGGCCCTCCTCGTGTCTACGCATAATCGTATCACTTCATCTGCCGTTTTTATTTGGTGCAGGCACTATGGGGGATATCCATGGTGTGGACCATGTCGCCGGCTCGACAATGTTTTGATCCAGTAATTTTCTGATTTCTATCTGTACTTGCTTTTGAATGTTAAATGGGATGCCCATGTAATGTTGGGCTACCGTCTTCACGGATGGATCTTTGTGCAGTTTGATTGTGCATCGTTTTAGCTTGCCTAGTCCTTTAAATAGTGAGGGGAATGTTCTTTCTATGTTGTCGTCAACTGACATGTATTTATGTGCCATCATTTGGTACACTACGTGGACTAGACCCTGGTCCATTGCAGTGCGGAAACTAAGGATGCATCCGCTTTTGGTTTTGGTCTTTAACACGTGCAGCTGAATATGGTCCGAGTAAGATTTGTATGAACATATTGCAATGATTACCCCTCTGTATGGTAATGGGGTGTTTCGATCAGTAATGGTATATATCAGCTTGGATATCTTCAGCTTTGGGGGGTGTGGCATGTTGTTGTAGACTTCTTTACTGAGGACATTCACTGTCGCTCCTTTGTCTATGAGGAATTCAACTGTTGTGCCATCTACTTACATCAGTAGCATTTAACTGCGTTCTTTCGCAGTGTTGTTCCCTAGGGCCCACACATAGCCTTTTTTCCTGCAGTCGTCATTCTTCGAGGCTGATTCACTGCTCGAGTGTGATTTTACACCAGCATACCATATGCAGTGTTGCTGCCTTTCTGGTGATATTCATACTGTCCTGTCATGTGATCTGCTTCCTTCTCCACCAAGTTAATGATGGCTTCCCTGCTCGCCTTTTGACATATAGCCATGGCTTCTGTACACAATGTATCTCCTTCCTTCTTTGGGTGAGGCGTGGCCTTGTCTCACAGGTGGCGCATTTTTGCATACCAGGCAAAAATTTCCTTCACCCCCGCAGGCAGCGCATTTCTGTCTGATGGCCGGACAGGTGCCGTCATGAGGGCATTCGTATTCACAGCTGAAACATGACTGTTTGATTTTCTCGCCATGTGGTGCCAGGTGCTGATTTTAGTTTGTTGACTTTGTCTTTCTTCCGTGATTGCAGGTGCATTTTACTCATGGGCTCCATTTGCTGGTCGACCACCAGTTCCACGCATTCCATTGCCAGTATGTCTTCCAGGGTTCTTTGTTTTTGCAATAATTTCTTTTGAAATGTAGGAGGCTCACGCCCCGCGATAATCTGTGTACGGAGTGCTTCTACATTGGAATAGCAGTGGAATTTGCAGTGTGTTATGCATATGCATATGCATAGACGCATCCCAAAAGTGTCCATGGATTTTCCTTTCTCTTGTCTTCTGTTGTGAAATATATGTCTTTCATAGTCCAAATTTGTATGTGGTGCAAAATATGCAGACAGTAGCCCATATTTCTTCAAATGTTTTCCTTCATTATTCATGAATGAATGGTGTCACTGCCGGGCCTACTGCAAGTGATAACATGTTTTTATTTTTCTTTCATCATCCAGCAGACCCATGGTGCCTATGTGTACTTTGAATTCTCTCAGCCATCTTATCCACTGCGGGCCTAAACTGCATGTGTCTTTCAAGCGAATGTGGCCGCTAATTGCAGCATCGTCTGCTCATTGACCTGATTGTGGAAATTCATGGATGATCTGGTTGGCACTGTGGCAGGAATGTCCTCCTTAGACATTGTGCCAGATTCAGGCACAGTACTTCACAATTTGCTGTATTGCTAGCTAGTTTTCATATTAGTGTATCTTTGGATGCTCACAACCCTGATCCTCCACTAGGTACTGTTGTGTCTCTGCCAGGCCTGTGCTGGTCCACAGATGAGTGAACGTTACGCTGCGTTGCATGGATCACAGTTATTGCATCAGATATTGTATCTTCTTAGTTTCCCAGTCATGCGGCACTCTCTGGAGATAATATGGGTAGCTGTCACCATGCTGGGAACCCTGCCGAGTCTTGCACGGCAAGCAGGCGTTTGCTGAGAGCAATATCTCGTCAGGGAGGACCTCCTGGCACGCGCATCAGATACGTGGTGCGCCGGCCTGCTGAAATGGTCTGTGCTGTACCCGACTTCCTCATAGGTCAGCACCTGATGCACACAGGGTTGCTGTCCCAACATCGCCAGTGTTGTGTACTTCACAGGGGAGATACCAATGAGTGGAACATACTCAATAAAGGAGGTCAAGGGGCAAAGTGTGATTTTCTGCAATCTCTTTATTTCTCCTTTGCCCATTCCCCGTGCCTGTGTCGTCATTTCCCTATACCAACCCCCTGCCTTGTGGTCCCGCCCCTTTATCAACTAGAACGGGACAAAACACTACTGGGGGAGTTGAATTTTCTCATTGGATGGAATTGGGAAAGAAATATTTTAGGAGAGAGAAAGTAAAAGCCCCACCCCACCCCCCCCCCCCAAACTTGGGAGGGTTGGCATGTATGCCAATGCTCCTTGTCTATTTAACAAACGTTTAATGATTCACTTCTGTATGGCTGTTCGGTATAGCCATTTCCTTGAAATACTGGCACGTCCTTCAGCCTCCTCTCCATCTGCATGGATTTTTATTTTTCTCTGCGATGGCTCGATCTCACTTCTGATTCATATGGTAAAGTATTCCTGTTTCATTCGCCTTGACTGATCTTTTTGGTATATCGAGAAGTGCACCTTTAATAAGAGTCGAGCTCTGCGGGGCTCGATCCAGACTCCAACTCTGTTACCAGTCCTTTTGTTGCCCACGAGATCCACTTTTGCTAGACGGCCCATTGTTCCCAAGTGGCTTTGAAACCATGTAAGCTGAGAGAATGCCGGTTTCCTTTTTGTAGCAAAAGCTTAACCCTTTTTTTCTTTCTTCAACATATCATACCTGAGCTTTCGTCTATAACAATGGCTCCGTGACGGGGCTTCAGTTAATGTTTTTGGGAGATATAAATCTTCTATTTTATTCAAAGCCAATCGCGCAAAGGTGGCATCTTGCCAAGTCAGGGAGGACCTTTCAGATAAAGTACACAAAGCTCATATTGCTTTCCCTTAAATTCGTGTACAAAAAAAGCCAAATCACACTGTGTCCTAGTTTTAATCTTATAGTTAAGGCAAGTGCAGGCACTCAAGCTCCTTGCTTGTCTGTTATAACAACAGACAGGGTCGCACCTCACCCACACATGTCCGGGGTGGGAGCCACCCTCGGATTAACTTTAACAACAAAAAAATAATGTTTCTTTTTGAAGTCTCTCCGCCTTCATAAAGAAATCATTTCTGTTACAGAAACCATTTCTTTATGAAGGCAGAGTCACTTCAAAAAGAAACGATTTCATTTTGAAGTCCCAAGACTCCCTCCAGCCCATAACATGGAAGCCTCCAGGCTGCCGGCTTTCATGTCATGGGGTGGAGGGAGCCCTAAGACTTCAAAAAGAAATGTTTTCTTTTTGAAGTGACTCTGCCTTCATAAAGAAATGATTTCCGTTACGGTTTGGTCCTTTAACGGAAATAATGTATTTATGAAGTCAGAGTGACTTCAAAAAGAAACTATTTCTTTTTGAAGTGATAGGGCTCCCCTCCACCCCGTGGCATGGCATGGCCGCCACATCATCTGCAGATGATGGGAACAAACGTAATAACATTTATTTTCTTGAAATGTCTGTGTGTGCATGTAAGTGTGTGTATACAAATGTGCATAATGTAATGTGCATGAATGAGTGAGTGCATGATGTATGGGTGGCTGCATGTGTGTGCCTGTGTGAGTGCATGGTGAAAGGGTCCACACTTAAATGTATGGGTGGCTGGTTGTACTCGTATGAGTGTATGGATGAAAGGATGCACACTTAAATATTTGTGTGGCTGCCTGGGTGTGCCTGTATGGTGAAAGGGTACATAATTAAATGTATGGATGACTGCCTCAGTGTGCCTGTATGGTGAAAGGGTACACACTTAAATGTATGGGTGGCTGGGTGTTCAAGTGTGTGTGTATATGGTGAATGATGTGTATGTTTGCATTCAGGGGCAAAACAAAACCTACATTTTCGGGGGGGGGGCTAACCCTTCAAATGTTGGGAGAGGTGCTAACTTCACAGGTGGTGGGGGAGGGCAAACATATTTGTGTGGGGGCATCCAACTTCTTTACACATTTTATTGAGATTATTCTAGTGCAGATGTAATGTTACAAGTAGTTAACTCTCTCCTTTAAGTGTAACAGTACCTACTTATGGACTGCTGTGAGAATGAGCGGTCTCCTGTCCTGTCCCTACTCTTCCAATCATTCCCCTGGCATGTAAGTACTAAACCCACATCACGATATCAATTGCCTAAAACATTATGCATTTGAATGCAGGTACTAACAGTAAAATGCTTTACTTTAGTCATTCCTGGGCCTTTGTTAACGGCAAAACCCAACCGCTGTTTAAAATCTGTGTCCTGTTCTGTCCGGCAACGGCTCTGTAGGTTAGCTTGGTCAAGTCAACATAGCCCAAAATTGCAGGGGGGGAGGGGCTGAAGCCCAGTCAGCTCAACGGTGTTGCTCCACTGCTTACTTACTGGTAATCTTCTCCCTTATTAGCACAGAGCCTCCGTCCTGTCCAACTGAACAATGTTTGAATACATTTAACTTTGTGGCAGTCTCAGAAAGCATGGTTACTGCTGCTCTATCCAAACTGAAATCTGCTTCTCCAGCCGACCCCATTCCACTCCATATGCCCCTGTGGGAGCCTGGCTCCCCTTTTCATGGAGGCACTTGAATACTCTTGCACCACAGGCTTTATTCCTAAGCCTCTCAAGCATGCCGTGATCTCTCCGTTGTTGAAGAAACCTCATCTCGATACGGTTATGGCAGAAAACTATCGCTCCATCTCGCTTCTTTCTGCAATGGCAAAGTTATTGGAAACTATTGTTACCCCTCAGTTGTGTGCCTTTTTTGAGACCGATCATATTCTCCATCCCCTTCAGGCTGGATTTCGCCCAGGAATGGGCACTGAATCAGTGATGGCTGCGCTTCATGATGATATTGCGATGTTACAGGAACACGGAGAGACGAGTATTCTTCTTTTGCTTGATCTCTCCACGGCCTTTGATACCGTTGACCATCAGAAACTCTTGAAGTGCCTTTCTGATGCTGAAGTTTCGGGTGTCCCTTTGAACTGGTTCTCTTCTTTTCTCTCTGATCACACACAGGTGGTGTCCCTTCCTCCGTTCACTCCTGCCTCTATGGTGATCGACTGTGGAGTTCCACAGGGCTCGGCTTTTTCTCCGTTGCTTTTTAATTTATAGATGGTTGCACTGGCCAAAAGTATTTCTAGTTTTGGTGTGCACTTTTTCATATACGCTGACGATTCTCTTCTGTTTAAACGCCCCTAAAGAAATAAAAAACAACTACTGAGAGATTGCATCTCAGCGGCAGCGACGTGGTTGGCTAACAACTGGCTCAAGTCAAATGGGGAGAAGACAGAGGTATTAGTAGTGAGCCAGGCTTCCATTGGCCCCTGCTAGACCTCAGAGTACTGGCCGGCATGTCTTGGCCCCTGTCCTAAACCTTCTGTTATAGTCAAGAGCCTAGGCATAAAAGTCAGGTCCTCGGGCTCTAAAGAGACTCAGATATCTTCAGTTTGTCAAAGATGAAGCCCGGCTGTGGTGTCAAGGGCGGCGTTTTTTTGTGAGGTGAAGCTGTTAAGCTGCAGTGGCTCTGCTGTTTGAGCCTTACTTTCACTGTGCGCTGTGTGGATTGTGCTTCTGTGCACTTATTGAAGGCAGCGTATTGCAGTGTATTGCCTAGCATTCTCCTGTGCCTTTTACGAACATAATAGCAGTTTATTGGAGTTGCCTACACCTTTAAAGCATCCTTCGAGAGCGATGCCACGCCCCTGGGAGCAACCAGGAAGTTAAATTAATTACACCCAGCCCTCGCGGCATGAAGCCCGGCTGTGGTGTCAAGGGCAGCATTTTTTTGTGAGGTGAAGCTCTTAAACTGCTGTTTGGCTCTGGAGGCGCGAGATGCGATACTAGTGTGTACTGTGTGGCGTGCTCCTCGGGTGTCCTGGAAGGTTGTATCAGCCTCCCCGGTATTTAATGTGATGTGCAAAGCCCTAGAAGTTCCCTGTCAGTGACTCTACCCGCGTGTTCTGAGGACAGTGCACGCAAGCTTGTTATCAACCGCATTAAGAGATAAGGTGAGCGAGTTCCACATGCAAAATCTTTGATGCTCACATACTACTGACTGTGCACCACCTAAACAAAATCATACGAATTACTGTGGCACACCATCGATGGTTTACCAATTGAAATAGCTAGTGAATTCTGTGCTGGTATCCGTGAGGCATGGCCTTCTGAGTAGGCAAGCTCAGTTTCCTATCCACGCATTGCCTAAACGCCATTGAACACACGCAAGGGAGACTAACTGTCGATTTCGCTTAACCTATTTTGCTTGACTGTGATTGCGGGGCTAGTCCCTTTGAACAGTCAAGCGCAGCTTCTTATTCACGCATTGCCTCCATTGAACACACGCAAGAGAGACGAACTGTTGATTTCTGCTTAACTTATTTTGCTTGACTGTGACTGCGGGGCTAGTCCCTTTGAACAGTCCAGCTCAGCTTCTCATCCACTCATTGCCTAAACATCTTTGAATGCATGCAAGAGAGACTAACTGGTGATTTTTGTTTAAACTATTTTGCTTGACCGTGACTGCGGGGCTAGACCATTTGAGCAGTCGAGTCTACCCACGTATTATAGCAATTTAATTGATGCATTGGTAAGATCCACAGAAATATTTCCGCCTAGACACGAGATGTTATAGGAGTTGGCGTTTGTCTTTCGGCCGCCTGCTCTTAGTTGTTTGCTCCTTGGAGGAGGTTTTGTAGAAGTCTGTTGAAGGTGCATAAGGTCCACAGGGTATTTGTGGGTTGGTTTTGGAGCTTGTACCAATCTTGCATCAGTCAAGGAATTCATAATGGCATATAAATTAACAACTTGTATGCTGCTGTATATTCCACCTTTACCATCAGTAAGGAAATCATCTCTTCAGGGTGACCCAGAACCTCTTCAGCCGAAATTTTATTCTGCTACTTCAATTACACCAATGAGAGGGTCCTCTCTGAAACCAACATTCACTTTTGATAACCACACGAATGACTCCATTGTGTCTATTTCATCTGTGTCCATTGTGTCTATTTCATCTGTGTCCACGTCCCACCTGGTTGATCATAACAAATCTGGTGGGGCACATGTCAATAGTTATTATCTGCGAATACTCCTGATATCACAGCTAATCCACAACCCTTATCTGATTATACGATGTTAGCCTCGACCAAACACATTCCAAAGCTTTCGTCCTCCCATATTGTTACCTCACCCATAAAGTTTCCTCCTTTGTGTATTGATCAAACATGCTTGTCTATCCATGCAAGCCAATGTGAAACACCAATATTATGGAGAGATATTAACTGTCCTGGTGCCGATTTTCATGTTGGGGAGGAGGACTCAATTCAAACACACTCTCGAGCAGACTTTCGTAACTCCATGTTACAGTCCTTGCTCTACCCACGCCTAGAGCAATTAAATCATTTCCTGCTGTTGTTTTTCTGCAGCACTCAACAATGATCCAACCAGCTCTCACTGCTATAGACACCTCTATTATGAGTTTGTGCAAACTCTTTGAGCTACTTGATACAAAGGTCTCACAACAATCAAAACAATTTGATGACTTAACAAAGTGGCTATCGGCTTATTTTTCATCCATACAATCTAAGAGTTTCTGTGTGCCAACTGATATGTATGCAGTGAATAATTCAGCGGCATGTGTAAATCCAGTTGTTGATGATATTGTTCATAACCAGATAACGATTAGTCAACATACACATACTGCATATCTGGAGATGACTTCAGTGTCGTGTGCTTTACCCCTGATCGCTGGCATAATACGCCCCATAACAAGTATGTGCGCTACCCCGAATAATGAGGTACAGAGTGCCTCTATGGCACATCTCTCTCAAGAAAGCGTCTCTGGAGTAAAACAGGTGAATGTGGAGCTGGTACCTGAACGCCCAGTAGGCCAAGGTCTAAGCCATCTAGAGGCCCTTAAAGCCAGGAATCCTAAAATGACTAAAAAGAAACCTCTTGCTCTGTTAAAAAAAAAAAAATGATAAACATTAAACACACTAAAAAAACACTTAATTCTTTTTTCAAAGCCTTGAGTAACACAACCACTTCTCAAAATAATGTGCCTGGAACAGCTGGAACAGCACCCATTCCAACAACAGTTTTAATAGCACCGGCAATTTCGCCCTTGGCGCTTCCACTCAGTAGCGGACTAAGCAACAAAGATTGCTCGGGTGGTTCTTTGTCTCCTCTTTCACAGTTAGTATTATCGATAGCGCGAAATACGGAGGCTGAGAACAAACTCTCAGCATTAAAGCAACAAAATGCTGTTTTGTTTGGTTCAGTTCATGTCAAACCTAACGAAGTGCTATCAGTTCCCTCCGCATTTCCTGCAATGCCTAATATAACACATCTTGGTGTCTCTGTGCCAAAAGTGTCTGTATCTATACCAGATGCTTTACTGACACAACATGTGTTTGAGAATTTCAAACAGAAAGTAGACGAATATTTGGCCACCAATATGGCTAACATGCAAAATTTTGTGCCGCCAGGGGTAGCCTCTGCGAGTGGCCAAAAACCGCAAAACTCCTTATATGAAGAACAGCATTCACAGGAAGAAACAGGTGATGTTCATTGTAACACAAGCACCGACATTTCAAAATTAAAATGGATGCCACAGAAACCTAATTTACACTCAGTTTCACGTCATTTGCATCCATGCAGAGCTCAGTTTCATACCTTCATTTTAAAATGTCGAGATGGGAATTTTCCATCCTACGATTTGAATCGCCAGAGTGTTCTGAATATATTTGGAGATGTGCCTGAGCTATGCAATGTATCAACACGGGACATTGACCAAGTAGAATTAATCTCGGACTTAACACGCACAATTGTGAGACTATGGCTCCCATCGGGATTAGTGCGGGATTCCATTTGGAAATGTAGGATGCAATTGTTTGATATGGGATTCCTTTTAGCAGAGGACCAAGCAGGTGTCCATCCTAAAAATCAAAACACTCAGGTAAGACCAAATATCTATCAAGGAGTGAAAGGGGACAATGTCGGTGCTCAAAGTGTTTCCACTCAACAATATTAACCACCAACTTGCCTTACCTCGGCCACTTTTGAAATAGCAAGTTGGAACACGAGGGGCAATTCTCATTTACAATCCTCCATTGCCAAATTGTCTAACTTTTGCCAAGTCATAGCATTGCAGGAAACCTGTCTGACTTCCTGCCCACTATGGGATGGCTATGAGATCACTTTGCTTCCAGCGCTTCCTAGTGGAGGCAGACCATCTTCAGGGCTCCTGGTGGCAGTCCAAATCTCTTGCGGTCTGCGTGTCAAGCCTTGGTCCTCCGTAGGGGCTCAGATTCAACTAGTCCAGGTGGTTAGTCACACTAAGGTAATAGCATTAATCAATATCTATAGGAATACTGCAGTCATGTCGGATGACATATTTTATGATGGTCTAATTGAGATCTTAGATATGATTCAGATGAACAACACAATCTCAGGTACTATCATTGTGGGTGATCTCAACATGGATTGTTGGAGGCCCTCTGGCTGCACGCAGGATGCTTGGAGATGGAACAACCTTTGGAGGACCGCAATTTCTATATGCTCAATGGTTCCATCAAAGGAGATATACCTCCCCAACACACTTGGCAGCGTGGGTCTAGCTCTAGTATAATTGATTACATCTATATGAGTGCTGGATTGTTTAAAAGTGTAAATAAATTGCACATTATTGATCAATCTCATAGTGATCATAGATTGTTACTTGTACAATCCTCTTGGAATTTTGCGACAACGAAAGACAAACTAAATTTTCATACAGAGGCGATAGTCAATTCCTCAAGAAATCGTCTCCGGTGGAATTCGGATACATTAATTAATTTGCAAAATAGTGTGGATTATAATATAATGCAACAGCACACTAGACAATACTTGGATCTTTTACAACCATTCAGGAAGACGATTACTGTTTTACGGCATAATCAAATAAGACAGCCACACATTTTTAATGCGGAAATTCACCGTATCAAAGCAGAATATAAAATCTTAAGGAAAAAATGTGCAGCTTCGGAAGATCCAACTCATTGGAAACATCTCAAAACAGCCAAATGTCAATATAAAAACTGGCTAAAGAGTATTAAGGTGGCTCAATTCCAACAGGATAGTGAAGCAATGCAACATGCCATGGTCAACAAAAACTCTGCCACTATGTGGCAGTTATTGAATGATTGTAGATGTCAACTCCAGGGAGACGCACAAATCAATGGCGTCCAAGAATCCACCTGGACTTCCCACTTTTCCTCCTTGTATGCTCACCCAGTTTTTTCAAAAATGACATGGACACCTACATCTGTCTCCTCATGGCAATTACAATTCTCGATAGAGAGCATTCACACTATCATCATGCAGGCTAGCTCCTCTAGGGCGATGGGTCCAGATGGACTTTCGAACTTTATGTTCAAAACCCATCCAGATGAATGGGCTGGCATCCTCAATTCCATCTTTAAGCCAATATTAACCTCCCGCACCATCCCCCTATATGGAAAACCTCTACAATCATCCCCGTTTTCAAGAAGGGGGATCGTATTGTGCCAGCCAATTATAGGCCTATCGCCTTACTGGATGCGCCAGGAAAAATGTTCGCCAAATTAATCCTCTGCAAATTTAATACTTGGACCCTACAAGCCCAGCTCCATGATCCTAATCAAACAGGATTCGTAGCTGGTATGGGTACCAATATTAATCTATTTGCCCTGAATGCAGTCAAACTACAATGTCACATGTCCAAACAACAGGTTTTTTTTGCCTTTGTTGACCTTAATGCTGCTTTTGATTCGGTGAGTTGAGTACTTCTGCTTTCCAAACTCCGCAAAGATAACTGTCCGGCCACACTGTATGATGTTATTTATTCACTACATTCTCAAACTTCTATCAGAGTTAGGCTAACCTTAGACGGTTTATTATCCGGCCAGGTTAATACATTCCGGGGTCTAAAGCAAGGTTGTCTCTTAGCCTCATCAATTTTTAGCTATTTCATTCATGATGTTAGATTGACTATGACAGATGTCATATCAGACTCTCCAAAATGTAATGATCAACCTATCCAAACCCTCATGTATGCAGATGATATAGTTCTTATTTCAAAAACACAACTAGGTCTGCAGCGCTTGCTTAATGCGTTCTATATCTATACTCAAAGAAACTAGTTGAAAATAAATTTAAGTAAAACACAAATTGTTGCTTACTCGCCCAAGCGCCAAGGCCCTTTATCATTTATCTGGACCTTTGATCAATCACCCATACAAATGGTTCCCCAGTATACCTATCTTGTTATATTGTTTGAGGGCCAGTATCACGCAAAAGGCCATATAGCACAATTAGAGGCAAAACTTAAAACATCTATCTCACAAGCCAGAATAATAATGTTCAAATATGGGAAATTTTCCATCAAGCCTGCGCTATTCTTTTGGAACATGAAAACGATCCCAGCACTTTTATATGACCTGGAAACACTAAACACTAATTCATCTTTTCCGTTTGCCAAATGGGAAGCAAAATATTGGCGGCGTATCTTACATCTTCCGAATTGTATACCTGCCGCCTGGATAAGGTATGAATTGGGTTTGGTTTCAATACATGCCATATACCAGTGGCGTTTGTGTGCGCTTTTTAGGAAATGCTTAATTTCGACTCCCTTAAATCTCTTGTTGAAAACCTTGACAAACTATATATTTGCCACTACTCATGCATTCATTAGACAATGGCTCACAAAGGTCTATCTCATACTAAATTCGGCAGATGTGTCTTTAGATCTATTGATACAGAACCCTGACAAAGCAAAATTAAAACTGTTTGAGCTTGACTGGATAACAACCAGAACCCTTTGTCTTTCGTACCACAATATGGAAGAGGCCCGGTTTCCACATAAAAAACTACAAACCTTACCCCCTTATTTGGTCCGATGCCCCTCACTTAAACTGCGTAATGGCATACTAAGGGCCTCATTACACGGACGGTGGTAAGGGTTTACCGGTACCGGTAAGGGCACCAGTACCGGTAAACCCTTACCGCCTTACTACGAGGACCCTTTGCGGGTTGGTACTTTAACGCCTGCTGTTTAGCAGGCGTTAAAAACCAACCCGCAAAGGGACCAGGGTTCTAATTACGGTACCGCAATTTGCAGCACCATAATTAGCGCCTTCCCCATTCCCATAGAGCCCTATGAGGCAAAAATGGGAATGGGGAAGTGCAATGGGGGAAGGGGGAATTACCGCCCCGCCAACCTTGGAATAGGGCGGTAATTCCCCTTTCCACCAAGGCGGTGCCGGTATTTTACCGGCATGGACCAAGGTGCTAATAGCACCTTGGTACTCCGCCTACCGTGTAATGAGGCCCTAAGACTATGCTTTAATTTGTGGAACACCAGGGATTTGCAAGCCAAGCGGAAACAAATAGCTATAAATGACATTTTCTGCTGTTTTTGTTTGTTGAAGGCCACTCGTGAGACACTGGCACATACTATCACAGAATGCTGTGCTTTACGGCCATTGCGTGAAATACATTATATAAGGCATTGTAAATACCTATGCCTAACTAATCAGAGTTTATGTTGGTCTTTAATTTTGGGTGCCTGTTACTTACCTTTACAAATTGCAACTGTACATTTTTTAATATCGTTGGAACTGGAGACTACTGAGAGCGAAACTCATCGATGTTGACCAAATAGGCGTGATACATTTTCTTTCAAAATACATAAATGACCTTTTAGCAACAAAAAAAATTCTTTTAATGAAGATGTACATAAATTTCGTGTTGATTTTATTATACATTGATCAAATGAGAACATACCAAGTTTATTGCAAAATTCTTTTGTGCTTTCATGGAATGAAATATTATTTTATGTAAATGTAAATAATATGTATATGAGTTTGTATTGTAATGTATATAGTGTTGTTTTGTTTATATTTGAAAGGTTGATTCAATTCAACTAATACAAATTAAAAAAAAAATGAAGGTTCTGAAGAAGGTTCTTCCCTTTCTTCCTGGAGAAACCAGAGCTAAAATTGTAACTGCATCTATCATGGGGTCGATGGACAACTGCAACAGAGTCTAGCTAGTCCAGCGCCTTCAGATTCTGCAGAATGCAGCCACCAGGCTTGCTCTTAATGCTCCCAGAATGTCTCACTCCTGGAATCTTCTTCAGCGCCTTCATTGACTGACTGTTAAAAGTCGGGTGAATTTTAAGATTTTTTGCATTGTCCATCGCGCTATCCATTCTGCTGGGTGCCGAATTTCTCCAATCGAAACTCTCTCTCTATCAACCTAAGAGATCTCTTTGCTCAGCTAATCCGTTTTTGTTATCTGTCCCCCGTTTTCACAGTGCTCGTGCGGGCGGCAGATCCTTCTCTGTGCTGGCTCCGTCCTTGTGAAATGCCTTTCCTTACCATCTACGGGCCACCAATGTTTTAGCCATTTATTTTCTTAAACAGCTCAAAACACTGCTGTTTTAAATACTAGCTGCCTCCTCACCCTCTCATGTTTATTAGCGCCTTAATGCCACCAGGCCTTTGCTGTGCTTTACAAATACGGTTGCATTACATTCATTACTTCTAGCCCTATTCTCCCTCGTCCCAGTACTTGTGCATGAAGCATTTTGCCTCATACACAAGTACTGGGATGAGTTAGCGGAACATGTAGGTAATGCCTGGCTTAGTTACCTGTAACCTATATTAAACCTCATACATAAGCACTGGGAAAAGGAAGAGGGACATGAAGGTAATTCTGGTTCGAAGAGCTGATTTTGAGGGTTGGGGCAGGGGGTGGCAGGGAGAGGGTATTTGTGGGGTGAGGGGGCTCTGGATTGTGTGATAAATCATAATGGTCATATATGTCCAGTCCTATCTAGCCAGTCTAGTCATTTCTTAGTTTGGCTTGACTTTTTTCAAACTGGCCATCTATGATAAAGCAGTTCTACTAAGTGTCATTACCTGGCTAGATCGGCATTTGGGTGCTGCCAGTCTAGCCGTTTCTTACTGTGGCATTGTATATTGTTCTGGCCATCTGTGGTAAAACAGCCATGATAAATGTTATTGCTTTGACTGGCATTGTGGTGTAACCAGTCTAGCTATGTCTAAATGGCCTGGCATACTTCACTGAAATATGTTATTACGTGTCTAGACAGTTGGGCATGTTTTCATTGTGGCATGTTATTTTTAATAGCAAAGTATTAGTGGCTTGCATGTATTGGACTTTTGGATTGGTGTTACCCTACAAAACAAATGCAAACGCTCTGTCTTTTTCACCAATTTTTCTCATAAAGTGTGCTGTATAATTCATTAAAACATGTATATATATCTTTCTCCAATTGCAGTGTGTGGCATACCCCTGCAGCAGCACGTGTCAAAATAGTATAGTATACCGTGCCTCCTATTGTAATAAATATATTTAATATTGGCCTACGCCAAGCTGCTCAAAAGTCGCTTGTGAAAGAAATCTGTGTTGCAAGGTCCTGACCTTAAATCCATGTAAGCCGCCATTTTAGGTCAAACCGCCATTTTAGGATTCATTGTGTAAAAGTCACCCTGTGAGCTAAAATGGTGGACGATGTCATTGCAGAATACAATATGGCCGTCTTGACCTCTGTACATAGCTAATGTGTAATTTGCCTGCAGGCCACTTGTTGAGGTTGTGAACTGAGACCTCGTCCTTCGTTGACCTATGTGAAGAAGGATTACTCGTGCAATGAAACTAATCCACGAGCATATGTTGAGACAATGTATTCAAATACTGAACAAGAACATCTGTTTAACTACATTGTATTAATGTTTAAGAAAGCCTGCATGGAAAACTTTAGAATACACAGTTATTGCATACGCTTGTTGATACATGTAATAAAGGCAAACCAGTTATATGCGGTTATTTGAGACTTGGCACGAACCCTAGATCGGTGATGTATTAAAAGGAATATTAACCCGAAGTGGGGCTGGGCATCGCGCCCACTAAATGTATAAAAAGCAAATGCATTCTAATGTACAGCATCTCTCACTGAACACACTGAACCACGCTGGAGTTCGTTGTGTTGTACTGAGGGCCGATAGCTATCTGATTTTGCTCTGTTTTTGTAACTGGATTCAGTATAAAATAAAGTACTTTGTATGTTCCTTTGTAACCCGTGTTCAGTGTATTTCCTTTGGGGTACTCAGCCTCGATATTCTTTTTCTGTTTTCACAGTTGGCGCCCGAATAGGGACCCTCAAGATTGATGCCGGATTGTTGAAGGTTGACGCACGCTATCGGACCGGGATCGGACGGTGTGACATAAGGGGCCCCCTGAACGAGACGCGACAACTCAGCAGCGCTGCACGACCCAATCCTTGGACGATAAGCGTGTGGTCTGAGATGGCATCTTGACGAGGGTCCACTTATCGAGGCGGGCAGATTTGCCGAAATCACCATACACGATGTAAGATTAGTTAGGTAAGATTCTTAGAAGTACCGATCAGTCCTCCTTAGGTTTGGTCAGGTGAGTCGTGACCCGATTCTTAATTTAACCCTGACAATTTGAATTTTGGCGCATTGTATCTGCAGACACAATTATTGACCAGGTAACACCAAGAATTTGAGATATGCCTGGGAAATTGTCTACCTGCTTTAGGGCATTATTCCGCAGTGATAGACAATCTTTGGAATTTAGCCGTCCCGCACCACACGAGGGGTCGCCGGCATGTACTATGTACTGTAAGTATGCATTGGAAGTATAGTATTTAATGATATTTGGCACAGACAAACCAGACATGCCTCCGAACTTCAGTGGTCAATCAATGGTAGTTTTGAGATCCCTCGCATTGAACATTTGGAGTCAGTCTTGTTAAAGAAAAAGGCTAGACCTGCAGCATTTGATGTCTTGCAGAATTGGAAGAAAGAAGTGTTGCAACAACTTAAAGGTAGAGAGAAACATGCACGTCATCATAAAACGAATGCTGAAAAAGCATTGTTATATGATCAAAACAAACAGTCTGAGGCGACTAAAAAATATGGATAGGGCTTTCTCACTTGGAATTCAGAAAATCTATCCTTCTAAAGATCTTCATATTTCTGATGAGTTTATTGACAAAATATTAAATGAACGAAGGCCTGGTGCCTCTGCGCCACCTCCGTATGTTCCTCTTCCCACTGCTGTACCTCTTCCTGCTGTTATTCCTGCTCTTCCTGCTCAACCTGTTGTTCCTATTCCCTTGGTTTTTGTCCCTTCACCTGCTCCTCTGCCTCTTTTTATCGCACCAGTTACAGTACTGTAAGAGGATTCAATCCAGCACTACAGCTAAGTCAATGCCTAGTCTGGGATACTGAATGGAAACCCTTATTGATATATCTTTATGTCCAGTTCATGAGTTCTGGATGACTACCCCTATATAACACCTCTCTCTTGGAAACCCCCTGACCCCACTGAGCCAAGAAGTAGTTCTGTTTTGCAAGTTTAAACGGTTTATTTGAGAATGTAAACAATATATATATATCACACTTTATAATAAATTAATAATTAATATCACACTTCAGAACATGAGCAGTTAACAGCAATGGGTAATGTTCTACTAATAAACTGATTTGATTACCCAGGAGTAGTATAAAGGATGAGGTAGCACGCTTGGGAATAGGAACAGAAGAATAAGGTGGTAGAGAATGCTTTATCTAGTTTCAGATGGATGCAATGTTGAATGAAAATGCAATACAGAAAATACTCAATATGATTTCAACAAAACAATGTAATCACTTCTCTCTGGCAATCCACTCCCCCCCTTATGCAATGTAAGGAAATGAAGAGGAGAGCACACAGTTCTTAGAAATGCAATCAAATGTAATTCAGTTCACCCCAGCAAGCTTATACAACAATAGGAGTTTTGAAACACAGGCAAAATGCTTTGAATATGGTGACAATGCAGCGAGAAATATGCTGAAAATACTTTTAATTCCCTTCAGGAGGTTCAGGGTGAGTGGTATCTAGTTAATATGAGTTCAGGCTCACTTTAGCAATGATTCAGAGATGGTGATTCAGAGGCAAACGAATTTTTAGCAAGGAAAGAGATGACTGCTGATGGTTACACGTGGCTGGATTTTTAACCAAATCGCAAATCGCGGTAAAATTCGCAAGTGCGTGAATCGTGATTACGGCACAAGTATAAGGAGCAAGTCGGTTCTAAGCTTGTTGCAAAGCTGAGATTCTAAGCTTTCAGAGGAAAGTTAAACCAAGTTCCTAGCCCAAACGGTTCCAGAGATACGGACGATTAAATAAAGGTAGTTTTTCGGATTTGAAATTTTAAAAGTTCAAAGCGACAGGTTACAGCTTGCAGCTAGAAAATGACAGGTGACAGCTTTGCAAAATAACAAGTGACAACTTCTAGGAGGCAGTTCTGGTTAGATTAAAATAGTTTGGATTAGATTATTTTAACTGGTTCTGCACAGTTCTGCTAGGTACTCACAATATATTTTTGAAATCGGCCTCGCCACGGATCTGGTCAGGTTTTGGACTGGACTCCGGTTCTGGTCTCGGCACTTCACAGTGATCTGGGTCAGCTCTCTGGTTCTGCTCACAGCGGTCTGAGTCACTCTGGATCTCTGGCCTCGGGTTCTGCATACTGCTCTGCTTTCTCTGGGTACAGCACTGCTTCTGGATCTTTCTGACGCAGGGTTTCAAGCCAGAATCAACAGCTGAGCCCGGCAGTGAATAGTCTGCAAATGATTTTTGGGCCTGCTGACAAATACTTTTGCTTGCAGTGGGCCTTCTTGGTTCAAAGTTCTGTAGTCTCTGTTTAGCTTGGAAGTCTAAGTGTAGGATCTCTGGATGTGAAGTCGTCGGTCAGCATGCTCCGCAGCAAATGGAATTGAATCTCTCTACCTGTCCCAGCAGTCTCTTTTTATGTGTTTTGAAAGTGGGTGAAGAGGCTAGCTTTCTAGGCCCAACCCCTTCAGAGTTCTGATAGGTTGGAGAATTCTTTGCGTTCTCACTGGAGAACAGGATTGTGTGTCAGAATGATGTCATTTAATGGCTTGCAGAAAGGACACTCCCCTGTCAAATTACACACAAATCTATATTTGACCTAAAGACATATTTCATAGATACACAGTGGTTTGAAATTACATGCACCCATCACGGATCACATGAGGTATACTCTGTCAAACTCTGATGTTTCAAAGAGCTCGCATTCAGAACTGGCAACATTTTGCGTTTTTTAACTGGTTTTGCAACATTGGTTTTTCATTAAAAATTATACACATATACACGGCCTGTCCATACATACTCCAGTAAATTCCCATGTCTCTAGCTTAAACACAGAGTCTGTGGTGTCAATAAATAGCGGGGTTTTGCCCCAGAACATCACACAAATTCCCAACGCGTCTTAAAACGTGCACCGAAAAATCACAAGAATTATGGTATCATTTAAATAATTTTGACAAGTCCGCACTGTGAGTTATACATCTTTCTTAGAATCATATTCTGGCCAACAGGGGTGTGTCTTTTCAGGTCACATGGTATAGAAACCATTTTATCCAGTTTCTGCCAAGCTCAGAGACCCTGCCCCTCCCAGCTTCTGCCAAGAGGAAGCTGTTTTACGGTCCCCCCAATAAACCATCTGCCTGAGTCAAGGCAGGGCTTTGTTCAAAAGGAAGCCATTTACGACCACCCTAATAAACCATCTGCCTGGGCCCTTTCTTTAGTTTCTTGCAATCCCCTGGTAATTCAATCAGAGAGTGTGTGACCTCCTTTTGGCAGGAGCAACAGAATGCAGCCAGGCCTGGGAATGCATTTGTTGGGCAAGCCCCCACTCCTGTCGGGGGTAGCTGTCTGGCAGAACTCCAGTTTCCTTAAGCCAGGTTTCAGGTAAAATGTCACTTTTTGTTCCCCAGTTTAAGTCAAGACAATTTTTACATATGCAGCTAGAATGCTGATTCTAAGTTCAAAACTATGACATTTTAACAGTTACAAACTATGTGACACTCAAAAGTAGGTCACTCAGTTAATTTAAACATTTCGATTTTGGTGGTTTTAATCCAGTTTCAGTTAGGCTACTGACATGCATAGCTCAGCCAGTTTTGTTATGAACATTGTTTTGGGCTCTTCATCTTCCCAGATTTAGTATGCACACATACTTCATTCTGCCAGATGTCCGCTGGTGTTCAGTGAGATTTTTGGATGTGTTGCAATGTTTGAAAATAGGCATTTTGAGCTGGCATTCAGAGAAACAAAA
This sequence comes from Ambystoma mexicanum, assembly GCF_040938575.1. NCBI lineage: Eukaryota > Metazoa > Chordata > Amphibia > Caudata > Ambystomatidae > Ambystoma > Ambystoma mexicanum. The sequence continues at coordinate 439,154,859 of NC_090937.1, forward strand.
GGTGATTTTAAAGTGCGGTTTTTCCTTTGGCACACATTTCACTCATGGCACCCCGGCCCATCCTGCTCGCACTGGTGGGTGGCAAGTTAGGCAACCATTTTAGTGTACACAAACTGCGTGGTTCTCCTGGATTTTGGTGCACATGTGGGCATTTTGGCCATCTTGGATTTTCTAAGCCCACAGCACCAAATGTTGCAGCATAAAAGTGGGTCAGGACACCCCAACAGTACCTCCATCGAATTTGCCTGTTCCCTGTCTTCCAAGTGGTCCTGAGCCGCTTGTAATCGATCGAGGTACAGGAACAAAAGTTGTCACTCGCAATACTGTACTGCCGGAGAAGAAACGTGAGTTAATTGCATGGGCTAAACATTGGTTGGAGAAGGATGATCAAGATAGCATTTTTGCCACACTTTGTAATACGGATAATTTTCCTGAGAAAAATGTTTTTATTGAAGGTTTAGGGATTCAGTTGTGTATAATGTGGGGAAGATTAAATCATGCGGATGTTCCGCAAGGGTTAAGGGATCTAAATACTCTAGCGCTTTCTATAGACACTGTGGAGAAGGTAAGTGAGCATGTCGAGAGGTTATTTGGGTATAGGAAGGAGTTAGAAAAGTTACAGAATGAGGATGATGAAGAGGAGAATATGTATGTACAGAAACGGTTCCTTCCGTGTCGTAAACCGATATTGGAGGAAATGCGAATTTGTAAGGAAGACGCGATTAGATGGATTTCAGACATAACGATAACTCCAGTTGAGGTATATGACACATATAGTCAATATACGTTGGAAATGCAGAGGAAAGTGATACAGGTAATGGTAGAATACCTGTAGGATGAATGTGTAAAAAGGAAGATTAGTTGTTGAGCATTTATAAGAGAGCTTTTTCACTTGACACTTCTTCGACTGCTTTAGCGCTCGACTTGGCTCTGTTGCCTAGTAAGCGTTCGGAGTCACCTATTTCTCAGTTGCCTATGAAAGAGGTTCCTCCGACATTTGTCCCGAAGGTTGAGGTTGCGGCCGATGCTGTAAATAATATAGTCGCTGTAAACATTCCTGCACATTATGTATCACAGTTTGTTCACGTCCCGTCCTCAAGACAGGAAGTGAATACTATTAGACAATCTATCCCCGATATTAGGAAAAATCCGACAGGGTTCTATACAGAGATGGAATCCATTTTGCAGTCCTCAGTGTTCACCTTAGGTGACATTGATTTGTTGTTTCCTGTACTCCTGCCCGTAGATTTATGGAAACAAGTTAGAACTATTGACGATGTACCCGGGTTGGGAGATACATGGGTGAATATAACCAGACTCGATGGGGAAAGGCCAGCTGGCGAAAGACCGCAACAGGTGATATTAACTCTGCCTGATAGAATCATTGCTAAATTAAAAACCATAATTCTCGAAAAGAGAATTATTTGGGACAAGTTTACGGCCTGTGTCCAAGGAAAGTCTGAAGGTGCTACCAAGTTCTTTAATCGGTTCGAACAGGTATTTTCAGATTTCAGTGGACAAGACTTAGGCACAGAGTCTGGGAAAAGATTATTTGTGGACAAATTTGTACGTGGATTACTGCCTGACATCCAGTCACAGATTATGTCTTCTGAGAGCGCTTGGCAGGCGAAATCACAATCAGAAGTACTGCACATGGCTCAGTACTATGAGAACCGTGTCAATAATGAAAAAGATAGGATTGAAAAATGGGAAGGTGGTTTAAAAACTAAAGTGCTATTGCAGCAAATTGTTAGGGGCCCCAGAGGGGCTAGTTCTCAGGTTAGAGGTCAGTATGTCCCGCAGGGGAATGCGCCCTTGGGTCCTGTGAATATTAACCAGTGTGCTTATTGTCGTCGATAGGGTCATTAGCGAGCACAACGCCCCGTCCGTCAACAAAGGTCGAATAATACATTTGGTAATATGAGTAGGCGATCCAGAGGTCGCCCGGGCGTAGGAGGCCCTGGTAGAGGTCAGTTTACACAGGACCCTCAGCAACCTTTTTCGCAGGACAATCAGACTCCGAGTGTGGACACTAGGAATATATTTGACCATCCTTCCGCTGCATATTTATCTGAAGAGCTTCCTTTTGATGATATTCTGTTTCGTTAGGATTGCCCGAAGCAGGGTTTGGAACCTACACCTATTCCCGTCAATCAGAAAGGTCCCTACATTGAAATGGTGGTGGGAAATAGGAAACATCAGTTTTTGATAGACAGTGGAGCACAGAAGTGTTCCATTGATCATTTGCGGGTTCCAAACATTCCACTGTCAGGGCAAACCAATGTTTCTGTAGGGTTTTCCGGTACACCAGTTGTTTGTCCAGTTTCTATGCCGGTACCTATTTCTTTGGGTCCCTTTTACGGACCAGTGTCCATTTCTGTTGATTTCGGATTGCGGAGAAAACTTGCTGGGGTTGAATTTGTTAAAAGAATTAAATGCAGTGATTTACTGTTCTTCTGATGGAGTGCGCTTGACGATTTCACCACAGCAATTTTCTGCCTCGCAATTTTTGACTAGACGTTTGCCTCCAGAATTCATTGATGTACCAGAGAGCTTGTGGGCTGTCGACGACAATGATGTCAGTGTTTTACAGATTGAGCCTGTTAAGATAGTTTTGAAACATGGAATTGAGCTGCCACGCATTCCCCAGTATAAGATTTCGGTTGAGGGCGAGCGAGCTTTGAAATGTATTGTTTCTGATTTTGTGCATCGCGGTGTGATTGAAGAAATTTCAGGAAGTTTGTGTAATAGTCCGATTTTACCGTGTGCAAGAAAGGTGATAATGTAATTCCATTCCGTTTTATAATTGATTTACGTGCCATTAATAGGTTCCATGTAATAATGTCTCCACAAAAATCTCGCCATGCAAAAATATCGCTGAAAAATTGCTGCTTTTTGTGGCGACATTATTGCATGGAACATGCGGGGGACAACCCCCAAACTTAATTTTTTTTTTTGCCCCTGTCCCCATATATATGGTCACCCAAATAATATCGCCACAACATTTTCCCGCCAATATTATTTACGGCGACCATATATATGGCGATATTATTACCTGATACCAATTAATAAAGTTGTGGCACCACAATTTCCAATTGTGCCTGATGTTACGACAATCCTAACCATGATTCCAGCTACAGCTACTTACTTTAGTGTTGTGGACTTAAAGAATGCGTTCTTTAGTATTCCTATACACAAGGATAGTAGATATTTGTTCGCATTCACCTTAGGGGGACGCTCGTTTACATTTACTCGTGCACCTCAAGGGTACACAGAGAGTCCTATTATTTATAGTAGGGCTTTGAAAGAACAACGTGATACCCTTGAATTGCCCTCTACCTGTACTTTGCTTCAGTACGTTAACGATTTGCTTCTAGCTGCTGACTCTGAGAGTGCCTGTAAGGAGGGCACTGTGTTATTACTTATTCATCTAGCTAAGCATGGTCACAAAGCTTTGCCTAAAAAATGTCAATATTGTTGGCAGGAGGTCGCCTATTTAGGCTATCTCCTGTCAAAGGAGGGAAGAAGATTGACACCTGAAAGAATAAAACAAATTTCTGGCATGTCTGTCCCAAATACACAGTAGGAAGTTAGGGCCTTGATAGGTATGGCTTCTTACTGTATGTTGTGGATCCCGAATTTCTCACTAGTGATCAAACCGATGGTGGCTTTGACAAAGAAGGGCATTTCTTCGCCATTGCCATGGAACGCGGTACACCAGCAGTCGTTTGACTTGCTTAAGACTGCATTATGCTCTGCACCAATTTTGGGCACACCAAACTATGAAAAGGCCTTTGTATTGTTTGTGCATGAATGTGATGGATGTGCTTTGGCTGTATTAATGCAGGAACATGGAGGGAAGAATAGGCCGTGCGGTTACTATTCTTCCACCCTTGATCCTGTAGCATGCACTTTGCCAAGATGTTTGCGCGCTGTCGCTGCTGCTGCCGCGTCTGTAAAACAGAGTGAGAGAATGGTCCTAGGCCATGATCTAACCCTGATGGTGCCTCACTCTGTAGATGTTCTATTGAACCGAACTCAAACGCAACACCTCACTTCTGCACGGTTGACAAGATATGAATTGATCTTGTTTGCTCCTCACATTCAAATTAAGAGGTGTTGTGTCCTTAATCCGGCTGAACCCCTACCTTTTCCGCAAGATACTACTAGCGGCGATGAAGAGTCACATGATTGATTGTATACGACCGAACAAGAAACAAAGGGTAGAATTGATCTGAAAGATACTCCTTTGGATAATCCGCAAGGAGAGCTGTTTTTTGACGGCTCCTGCTTTAAACTTTCGGATGGTACATCCACAGCCGCTTATGCAATCACTACATTGAGCACGGTTGTGGAAACTAAGAGAATTACGCCTAATTCTGCGCAGGCTGCAGAGAGTTTAGCATTGACCCGAGCTTGTGAACTTTCCGATGGTTTTGCAGTAAATATATATACTGATAGTCAGTATGCCTTTGGGGTGGTTCACAACTTTGGGAGACTTTGGTCAGAAAGAGGGTTCCTAACTTCGCATGGCACCATGATTCAACATGGCTCCCTAATAGTGCAACTACTGTCAGCGCTTGCGCTCCCTACTCAGTTAGCAGTTATGAAATGTGCAGCACATCGAAAGATTGTAGATGATATTGGAAAAGGGAATGCTTTCGCTGATCAGATAGCTAGACAAACTGCCATTGATCTCTTCACAGAGATATATGTTTTAAGGGAGACTATAGATCATCAAGAACAAGCTTGCTAAAACGTGTGCCGGCACCAAACTAAAATGGCCGGACGCCTTACCGATCGTGTTACTAGCCATGCGTACAACCCCTCAAACTAAGACTGGGCTCTCTCCATTTGAGGTGGTAATGGGGAGACCTGCCAATATCTGGAACCTTCCAAAATGTCGAACTTTAAAGAATGTTGATAATGTACTACTTTCAGATTATTGTAGCCAATTAACTAAAAACCTGTATTTGATTTATCACCAGGTACGAGAAGCTTTACCTGTACGATACGAGGGCCCGGGCCACGGCATAGGGCCTGGGAGTTGGGTGCTCGTCAAATCATTTGAGCGCTCCTCCTGCCTCGCGCCTCGCTGGCGTGGGCCATTCCAGGTCCTGTTGGTCACACAGACAGCAGCAAGGTAGCTGGACGAAAGAACTGGATCCACGCGTCACACATCAAGAAACTTCCTTGCCCTGTGCCACAAGCTACAGAAGAAACAGAACCCCTCGCTGATACTGCAACCAATGATCCCAAAGCAGTAAACAGCACTGAGAGTGTGTCAGAGAATATCTCTGAGCCCGGGAGGCTTGGGGAAGGTGCCATTTTGTCTCCACACTCTCCACAAATTTTGCACCCGGAAACGGCTGTTTCCAATTCAGCCTCTTCACTTGCCTCCGACACGTTGCTTCCAGCAGGAAGTGACGACATATTGTTTCCGGATCAATCAGTACCAGGAAAAGTACGATATAATTTGCAACCACGAAGATAGACTTACGGCACGGTTCAGCTGTGCATTCGGAGAAGGAAAAGAGTCATCGAGGGCTTGCTTTTGCCCAAATTTGAGAAAAAAGGGATTCTGTTGGCTAGGGTTGTGGAAGGACTAAGAAATCGCGCGACCGGGGGGTCGCCAGCAACGAACATTGGGGTTTCCATCCGAAGACTACAATGCCTGCTACCGCCACTGCTCGTATTGGACTCATAAATAAGGGGGTGACCAACTGGGACAATGGACAAAATGCCTGGGCCCCGAAAACGTATTGCTGTATTCTTATAACGATATTTGGGTTTTTAATAGTCACTGCCTTAGGATTATGGTACCTCGAGGAAACTCACTCTTTACAACTTTTGTTGCCTACTGAAAGTGACCCCATTGGTCCTACTCCCTTTGTACATTTGCACACTTTATCCCCTCGGGATTCCCAGCACAGACAAAGGTACCACAATAACACTCTACTACTTATCATGAATGCTACACATGCCATTTTTAATAAATCCAATTGTTGGGTCTGCTCACATTTACCACAACACGGGGATAAGGGGCTAGGTTGGTATATTCATCCTTTACCGTTGACAACTGCCTGCTATGCTTCTCTTAGAGCACTGTTCTTTGGCCGATGGAATGATAGCATCTCAGGGAACTTTGATGGCACCAATTTGAATAGTTTTGAGAAACGTGTTTTGACTCCCCTGGGATGCTTGCTTTTTGCAAATAGGAGTAAACCGAATGTTGCTTCTATTAGGCCTTCTGACAAACTGTCCCGTCCTTTTCAATCTTTAATTTCCTATAAAATGGCTCCGATAGGCAATAAGGATGCCGTGCCTCCTTCTTACACTGTTAACCATAGCCCCGATTCAGTTTCTTTTTGCATACAGAGGAAAGGAACTTAGTCAATGGGAACTTTTTTAGGTTGTGCCAACGTTGCAAATTTGACTGGGGAGAACAGACCTTTGTATGTAGGTGAACCTATCTACTTTGTCTGCGGTAATGTAGCATTCCCCTGGTTGGCCAGGGATTGGCAGGGAACCTGTTATTTAGGGATCCTATTACCTGGGGTGTTTATAGCTAGTACAAAAGAAGTTTCGAAGGCTCGTCCACGGCGGGATGGGAATGGTGACACCCCAGCACAACTCTTGGGAGATATAGCTAAATCAGTTGTGCCATTTTGGGGGCAGATAGCGAATTCAGAAGATATCAGAAAACTAGCGAGAGTACTGGAGAGAACCGTCAACCGGACCACGGACATACTGTATAAGATGACGTTAGAACAAAAGGCGATAAGATTAGTAGAACTTCAAAATCGAATGGCATTAGATGTCATTCTAGCTGAGCGTGGTGGAGTATGCAAATTAGTGGGGTCCGCTTGCTGTGTTTTCGTACCAGATTCCTCCCCAACTATCTTCAAAGCAATACAGAATCTGCACGTCCTTAGTTCCGAAGTGCGTGTTCCCAAGGGAAACTGGGATCTGAGCGCTTGGTTCTGGGTATTCTTGCGATCTTGGGGTTGGAAGGTGCTTTCGGTCTTATTGATTATTTTGGGAATACTGTTGTTTCTTTGTTGCTGTATCCAGTGTCTGCCCGGTATGTGTTCGATACTAGGGGGATGTTGCGCACAAGCAATAGGTTCGGGCAATAGATATTTCTGATAGTGATTCAGGGTGCATGGACAATGATGCATGGAGTTATTTGCAAGGAGATCCAAAGTAGTTTGTAAGACTTGGCATAGGCCAAAAGGAGGGTTTGTCGAAATAGAAAGTATACCGTGCCTCCTATTGTAATAAATATATTTAATATTGGCCTACGCCAAGCTGCTCAAAAGTCGCTTGCGAAAGAAATCTGTGTTGCAAGGTCCTGACCTTAAATCCATGTAAGCCGCCATTTTAGGTCAAACCGCCATTTTAGGATTCGTTGTGTGAAAGTCACCCTGTGAGCTAAAATGGTGGACGATGTCATTGCAGAATACAATATGGCCGTCTTGACCTCTGTACATAGCTAATGTGTAATTTGCCTGCAGGCCACTTGTTGACGTCGTGAACTGAGACCTCGTCCTTCGTTGACCTATGTGTAGAAGGATTACTCATGCAATGAAACTAATCCACAAGCGTATGTTGAGACAATGTATTCAAATACTGAACAAGAACATCTGTTTAACTACATTGTATTAATGTTTAAGAAAGCCTGCGTGGAAAACTTTAGAATACACAGTTATTGCATACGCTTGTTGATACATGTATTAAAGGCAAACCAGTTATATGCAGTTATTTGAGACTTGGCACGAACCCTAGATCGGCGATGTATTAAAAGGAATATTAACCCGAAGTGGGGCTGCGCATCGCGCCCACTAAATGTATAAAAAGCAAATGCATTCTAATGTACAGCGTCTCTCAATGAACACACTGAACCACGCTGGAGTTTGTTGTGTTGTACTGAGGGCCGATAGCTATCTGATTTTGCTCTGTTTTTGTAACTGGATTCAGTATAAAATAAAGTACTTTATATGTTCCTTTGTAACCCGTGTTCGGTGTATTTCCTTTGGGGTACTCAGCCTCGATATTCTTTTTCTGTTTTCACACACGTTCATGTGTATTGCGCAAGCGTGGTAATCTAGGCCGGCCCAGAGTGTGGCGCTACCTGTGATTTTTTGCAGAGCAGGAGGTGGGCCCTCAGCATGGCTTGCAGAGAGGCCCCAAATTTTGCGCTAAGTCCCTGCTCACCAAGAGTATGATGTGTCATCATAGAGGCGCAACTAAAAACTGATTGGCTAGAGCAGCTGAAATTCCCCCAAAATTGTGACAAAATATGACACACTAGCACTGGAAACATTGTTCAGACGATGTCCCAGTCCCACTCCTGCAGTATCCCACAAGCTGTCAACAATGGATGTGTCTTTTCAACAGTCTCATTTTTTAAGCAGTGGTTGGGTAAAATGGTGCTGTAGCAGGCATCACAATCGGTGATGAAAGTGTTGGAGAGATCCTATTCTCTGACCAGATGAAGCTTCTGCTAAGTGTTAACGTTTGATCATTAGCATAGCAAAGGTACACATGCATTTCAAAAACCCTGGGAACTAGAAATATGAAGTTGTTCCTGCCATATGATGGATATAAAGTGGAACGTAAGGCAAGGATGAGCATAGGCATGTGAAGTTGTTATTGGCATATGTTGAATGTGCATATTAAGTTGTCCCGGGCATATATGTTTTACAGAGGAATACAGGACATTAGTAAATGAGAGTACTTAATGATGACGCTGAGCGGATGTTTGTGAACGCTCATAAATTGCATTGGGTGATTAATCGGCATGCTCTTTTAAGTTGCCTGTCATATTGTCGGAGCTCCCAGTGAGGGAGGGGAGCTCCGCAGCCTAATGGAAGGCCATGGGGACCAGCAGGAACAAAAGACTGCATCAGTCTGCCTTGGTTGTTAGCACGGGACTTGGCGGAAGTTCCTGTCCCAGTTTCTTTATTCTCGCGCCACTCCCCGCTGTGTGCGGTGACGTGGCGCGTACATAACATTGCCCTATGAGCACCCCAAAAAACGGTGGTTGACTCCGTCCCTGCATGTCAAGTCCCCAAGCAGACACCCAACCAATGTTATAGGGCAGGAGGTCGAGGAGGGAGGGGACCAGGAATGTAAGGACTATAACAAGCAAGGTAAGGACTTGCTGAAATGTAGATTACTGGCCAATAGCAGGGTCATTTGCTGCATTTTAATTTATGATGCATAAATGACTTAGAGGTGACCTACAATACTCTGCTTCTACCAGCCTTGTCCTGGTACATCTGTATACAATGTGTGTCCAATAACAGGCACTGTGCTGTCCTACTACAATCTATACTCCTTTAGTCCCGTCCCGCATTTTGGGGAGGAGTCACAAAAGGATCCCTCTCTCAGAACTGAACCTGTAGGAACCCACATTGCGCCCCTTGATGCATATGTCATTTCAGGGAGTGTGTGGAGTTAATAAGTACTGGGACGAGGAAGCTATATACAGAGTAATGCAGATTACATGTAAGTAATCTCAGCATTACAGCTGCTTTCCCTGGCTCGCCCCATTAACGACATAAAGGAGTACTCAATGAACACTCCTTTGCCTCTAAAATTAAACAAAACACACACCTACAAAAACTCATCACTTTATACACAAAGGACACCAAATCTCATTCCACCTTCCCGCTAATAGTGAGAGTGAAAGATTGATGTGGAATCGCAAGTCACCACCTAAAAATGTCCCAGAAAGGCACTCCCTAAGTATCTACCTAGCAAGCTGCTATAACCCTGGTAGAACAGCCACGGATCGTTCAGGAAGTCCTACCATAGCAAATTAATTGGCTAAAGAATATTTCTAATTTGACTCACCTAGGACAGGCCTACATAGGTTTTGTGCTCTTAGCGGCAAGTCCAGAATTTGCTAGATAACTTACCTCTGTCTAAATATGCTTAAACTGCCTTTTATTAGTGTCTGTTGGGACTCCTCCTCGGGGAGGAAAGATTAGGAAACAAGCATTGGCAAAGCCAAAGGTTTCGGTATTTGCATTTTGCATTTTACATTTATAAGTAAGAATGCAGTAAAAGCTTGGGCTCTACTTACCCAATAACTCGAAATATGTCTTAAAGTGAGTGTTTGCAGAACAATGGCATTAGTAAAAGAAAAGTAGAAAAAAAACTTCTCTTTCGTGAGGGATACAGAAGTTTTTTTATTATGCCAATTACTAATGTTATGTTAACTTGCAGACATGTTTGAAACTTTTTAAAGTGAGCAAGACGATTTCAGGGGTGAGCTAAAATGGCAGGGATAGGGATGAACTAAGGTTGGCCGGAGTTGGAATGAGCTAGAGTGAGAGGCATAGGAAATCTAGGATAGGTGAGGTAGGCAGACGTGAGCTAGGGTGGATGGGGCTTTGGGAGCAGGCAGGGGTGGGTGCTGGGCTGATTGTCAGGAGTGAGGTGTGGATAAACGGTTGGCTGTAGTGTGGGAGTGGATGTAGAGTGGGTGAGGTATAGTGGGGTGAGGCGGGGTAGATGGAATAAAGTTGGATTAGATATGGTGGGAGGTAGAGTAGTGTAAAGTAGGGGTGCAGTCAAGTGTGGTGAAGTAGGGTCAGAGGGGTTAGAGAGGGATCAGGTAGGGTAGTGGGGAAAGTGGGTTATTGTAGGGTCGTGGGATACATTTGGGTGAAATAGGGATTGGGGTAGAGTGGGCTGAAGTAGGGTGCTTGTGGTAGAGTGGGATGAGTTACGTTGGGTTGGTGGGGTAAAGTCCAACTTTCAAAAACTTGTCTACTATGGAAGTTTACAGTCAAGAATCCTTGTCAGTTGAAAATACTGAGAGTTTACGAGCCCTCTGTAGACAAGAGAATCTTTCTGTAAAACGCAAGAAAGTAGAACTGATAGCGAGATTGCTGGAAAACCAAAGTCTGGGTACTGGTTCAGAGGAACCAACTTCTCCAGCGAATGTAGAAAACAGTAATGGTATTGATCTGAATCAAAGTCTTGATAATGAGTCAGAAGAGGAAAGTGAACCTAATGAAGTTAGCCACTCTGAGCCTCTGTCTGCCTTACCTACTGTACCTACGGGGCCCATACCAGGTCCCACATGTAACCCTGCTTATTTTGAACTTGAAAAAATGAAGCTCGAATTAGAATACAAACGGTTCTTGGCTCAATCTGAAAGAAACCAAGAGCTCGAGTTCAGACGGATGAATGCCCAGGCTGAGCAGAAGCAAGCTGAGTTAAGACTCAGAGAAATAGAACTTAATCACGAGTTAGAGATGAAAAAGTTGTCTGTGGAAAATGCTTCTCTCTCCTCTGGTTCCTTTAGAAGCTCCAGTCCCAAAAGACCCCAGATGCTGAAGGAATTAGTGGGTATGTATGAACCGAGATTGGATGTTTTGGATTGGTTAAAACTGTTTGAGTACAATCATGGGCTCCAGGACATCACCGGGAATGATTGACTTCCTTGGTTGTTCTCTAGGCTCCCCCCCTGTTGCGACTGATGTGGTAATGGAGTTGGGGGAGGCGGATAAGAAGTATTAACAAAGTGTGAAACTAGCTTTGATAGCTAGATTCGGGAAGACCCCTTCCCAGTATCTTAAGAGGTTTAGATCCCTCAAAAAGCATGATGGTACCCCTTGGGCTACCTGGGTGAGTGAAGGGTTGAAAAACTTAGAGGGATGGATTAAGGGTCACAAAGTGAACACTTATGAGGGTATGAAGATTCTTTTTATGTTGGAGTCTATGTATGATGCCTGTTCTCCTGAGCTCAGACAGCACTTGGCTGATTCAAAGGAATTAGATTCCCGAAAGCTAGCTAAGGCTGCTGACTTGTGGGTTGCCAACAGGGCTACTCATAAGGATTCTGGGGCAACTCAGAAAAAGGATGAGGGAAAACAGCCTAAGAAGGACTCAAAAGAGAATTCTAATAACTCACATTCCAAAGAGGGACCCAAACAAAACCAGAAGGGTAAGCCACAAGGAAAACCGCAGCAGAATAGTGTGTCTTCTGGTGCCAAACCGGAAGGAGGCCAGAACAAGCCGCCATTCCAGAAAGCATTCGGTAAATGCTTTGTTTGTGGCTCGACTGACCACGTGAAAGGAGATCCCAGATATAAGGGTAAACCTTCAGGGGTCCAGCTTGTCTCCTTAGCCTTCGCTCCAGAGGAGGAAGTCCAAATGGCAAGTGGAAACTTTCTACTGCTGGCTGATGAACCCATTGGAGTCTGAGCCAGCGTTTCTTTAGTATCTCTGGGGTTGTGGGAACAACATAATTTAGATGTCTATAATTCTATCCCCGATAATACTAAAGAGTACTATAAGGACAGTGTCCGGGTGAATGGTCAGGAGACTCCTGCCATTAGGGACACTGGGGCCAGCATAACTGTGGTGGATAAATCGTTTTTTCAGGCTGAGGATGTTGCTAAGGCACCCAAACGCCTCACCAGGTTAGCTGGAGGGCCCGTGCAGATGCTTCCCCAATTACCAGTTCTCATCCAGTGTAACGACATGACTGTGAAGATACCTGTCAGCATACAGAGTGAGGTACCAGGACGTGTTCTGTTGGGTAACGATTTGAAAACTCTCAGAGTTGTATCGCATACCCCCAGACCTCCTAGTAAACGGTTACAGGAGCTAACCAGACCTGCAAGGGAGAGAACCATGCGCGGTACTCCCCAGGAGATGATGAAGAAAGAAATCACTCCTGCTCCACTGGAATTGTCCGCTGCTGTCTCAAAGAGATCAGAAGTGAAAGGGAAACCTAAGACTTCTACCCCGAAACCAGCAGCCAGCATTTCAGTGCAGCCAACCAGGACTTCCCCGCGGTTGTCCAAAGATACACCCGTAACTCCACCTCCAGCTAAGGCTGAGAGGGAGGTACAACCCTGTGTGGTAGAATTAGACTCTGAAGAAGAGCTAATGGAAGGCCAGGAACTCATTGGAGATCTGGATCCTGTTGACCATCCTGAGCTGCAGTCTTTACTGGCAGAAGGTGGACCCAGCAGGGCAGACTTCAGTAAGGGACAGAGAGAATGTCCAACTCTGGAAGGTCTTCGCCACCAGGCAGAAGCTCAGGCTGAAGGGCAAGAGCCTGGGAAATACAGGTTGCACTGGGAAGATGGCCTCTTCTACAGTGAACCGACCGAGTCTGTACCTGGAGACTACAAACGACTTGTAGTACCCCAAGAGAACAGACCACAGTTCTTGCAGTTAGCCCACGAGATTCCTTTGGCTGGTCACTTGAGTTTAAAGAAGACTAAGGAAAGGCTCTCTCTCTACTTTTATTGGCCAAAGATGGGGGCCGAAGTAGAAAAACACTGCAAGAGCTGCCACACCTGCCAGACCTCTGGTAAGGTTGGCTCCAAGAATGTGGCACCTATAGTGCCTCTCCCAGTTGTGGGAGTCCCATTTGAGAGAGTAGGGATTGACATTGTTGGTCCCCTTGATCCTCCAACCTCCTCAGGCAACAGGTTTATACTTGTTGTAGTAGACCATGCTACTAGGTATCCTGAGGCAATTCCTATGAGGACTGTTACAGCTCCGACTGTGGCTAAGGCCCTCCTAGGTATTTTTACCAGGGTCGGGTTTCCTAAGGAAGTAATCTCTGACAGGGGGTCAAACTTTATGTCCCACTACATGAAAGCCATGTGGAAAACCTGTGGAGTTACTTACAAGTTCTCAACGGCGTACCACCCACAAACCAATGGGTTGGTAGAACAGTTCAACCGAACCATGAAGAGCATGATAGGTGCTTTAGAGGAACCCCTTAAGCGTAAGTGGGACCTTCTACTGCCATGCCTTCTATTTGCTTATAGAGAAGTCCCTCAGGAGGGAGTAGGTTATTCTCCCTTTGAGCTTCTCTATGGTCATCCCGTCAGAGGTCCATTGGCCCTGATTAAGGAGGGGTTGGAGAGTGCTCCTTCCCCCAAGCCAGTCAGAGTGACTGACTACGTGATAGGTCTCCGGAGGAGAATGTCGCACATGATGACAGAAGCAAGCGATAACTTGAAAGCTGGACAAGCATTGGTCAAGCACTGGCATGATCAAAAGGCTAACATGGTTGAGTTCGCTCAAGACCAGCTCATTCTCGTTATGATCCCAACAAGGCAGAGGGCCTTGCAAGACAAATGGATGGGACCCTTCAGAGTTGTGGGTAAACTCGGAGAGGTACTATCTGGTGGACTTGGGCAATCCCAAGGAGTCTCCGACAGTCTTCCACACCAACCACCTCAAAGCGTATGTCTCAAGACCTGATGTAGGAGCGTTGCTTCTAGCATCATCAGAGGAAGAAGAGAGTGAAGCTCTTCTGGATCTCCTCAGAGGCTTACCTTTAGACGAAAAAATTGAAGGAGTAAATTTCTCTTCCAATCTGACACCCGAGCAACAAGAAGAGTGCAAATCTATGTTGAATCAGTTTGCCTCTCTGTTCTCGCTTTCACCAGGCTTGACCTCTTGGGGCCAGCATGACATACTCACTGGTGACTGTCTGCCAGTCAAAATAAGAGGATACCGAATGTCAGAAAACGTACGAACCCACATCAAAGGTGAGGTCAGCAAGATGCTTGATCTCGGGGTAATAGAGCCCTCTACTAGTCCATAGTCTAGCCCAGTTGTGTTAGTACCAAAGGCCGGATCTAAAGAACTTAGATTCTGCATGGATTATAGAGCTCTTAATGCAGTCACCAAGACTGATGCCCACCCTTTGCCAAGAACAAATGAGTTGGTGGACAAACTTGGCGCAGCCAAGTTCCTCAGCACATTTGACTTGACATCAGGCTATTGGCAAATAGCACTGACAGACCATGCCAAGGAGAAAACTGCATTTTCTACCCCCGTTGGCTTATACCAGTTTAAGGTAATGCCTTTCGGATTGAAGAATGCACCTGCTACATTTCAACGGATGGTAAACCAGGTTCTGAATGGGATGGAGGACTTCTGCATGGCATACTTGGATGACATAGCAGTGTTGAGCAATTCCTGGGAAGAACATGTGACCCACCTGAGAGATGTTTTGCAGGCTCTTGGACGAGCCAATCTGACCATAAAGGCGAGTAAATGCCAAATTGGACAGAGTAAGGTAGTCTATCTTGGACATGAGGTAGGAGGTGGAGAAATAAGGCCTTTGCTCAGTAAGATTGAAGCTGTGCAAAATTGGACAACACCTACTACTCAGACCCAAGTGAGAGCCTTCCTAGGCCTCACTGGGTATTACAGGAATTTCATTGAGAACTATGGGACCATAGCTTCTCCACTGAATGTCATGTCCTCGCCCAAATTTCCTAAAAAGGTTAGATGGAACAAGGAATGCAATTAAGCTTTTGAAAACCTTAAAAAGGCTCTTTGCCAAGCCCCAGTACTCAGAGCTCCTGATTACCGCCAAACTTTCATTGTGCAGACAGACGCTTCAAATGTAGGAATAGGTGGCGTACTCAGTCAACTGGATGGGAAAGGTAGGGAGCACCCCGTTTTGCTTCATCAGCCGCAAGCTGAAGGATCCTGAAACAAGGTGGGCAACAATCGAAAGAGAATGCTTTGCTATCGTGTGGGCTCTGAAGAAGTTTAGGCCATACTTGTATGGTTCTACTTTTGTCATTCAGACTGACCACCAACCCTTGAGATGGTTAATGCAAATGAAAGGGGAAAACCCAAAACTACTGAGATGGTCGATCTGCCTGCAAGGGTTTGATTTCACCATTGAGCACAGGTCGTGGTGTCACCACCAAAATGCTGATGGTCTCTCTAGGATGTATGTCATCGACTAGAGGTATGAGATTCATCCAGGAGTGGATTAAATCCTCCTGTCCCTTAGTCTGGGGGGGGCGAGTGTTAGGGAGAATTCTCTGTTTAGGCTGAATTTCCTAACCTAGTGAGTCCCCCAGCAGCTTTGCTGGATTTCTGGAGGTTGTTTTTTTCCATCCTGCCAAGAGTGAGACTCTTTTTTCTCCCACTCTTGGACATGAATGTGGTTAATTCCTTTGAATGTCAATGTGTTCTATGGGCTATGGGGTCTTTTACTCCATAGGGTCTCATATGTTTTGCTATGTGTGCTATCCCGCACCCTCCGTGCCGTAACACTGGGGCGTCCTAGAGGATCCCCACCATAGACTCCATACCCGGGGACTGACTACTGTCTCCCCGGGCATGTAAACTCACCATTGGCTTTACTAGGCCCAAATTTACTAACAGAGCTAGTACAAACCATCCTATTGTGGACGTACTAGTAGGGGTAATTCGATTACTCCTGGGTCTGTTATTCAACGGGGCACTGTCCCGACCCCCTCGTCGAGTTTTGGCTGGTGGCAGTGGAAACTACTTGTTATATTCGACCCCGAATATAACCCTATGGGATTCTTCCCATTGTTGGAGGTTAATACTTTTTTTCTCGTTAGTCTCTAACATACCACCGGTTTATTTGTCTTAAACAAATCTATCGGTTGGTATTTTCTGCCAGAACTCGGTTTTTAAAACGGCGTCTCTGTTCGTCTCTGTGACTCCTAAACCAAAGGTTGAGCCCTTTGTTCCACTTTTGGCGGGCTTCTACACAGAAGTCCTCCAAAGTGGTGCCATTCTGTCTAGGTACCACAGAGGGTGTGGGAGGGGGTTTAGGCACCCTGGACTGAGTTGCCTTGCCAACTCAAGTCGCACTCTGGTGTGATTGGCCCAAGTGGTAAGCCAGGACGCAGTGGTCGAATTGCCCGTGCAGAGCACCCCGGCAAGCGGATAGCCACTACCCGTGTACCGTGACCAAAAGGTGGTGCCTTGTGACGGAGCACTCCGCGGCTGGTCTCTTCCCTGGTGGTGCAACGATCTTCAACTTTCCTTCGACGACGAGATCATCTGTTCTCTTAGCAAAGCCCCGACGTGCATCCTCCACCAGGAACTACTGCCCCCGCCGGAGCTGTCTCTCCACAAACAAGGTACCGTGTCCGCCTGGCTTCCCTTGTGTCGGTTAGAGTGAGGCGTCTGAATCCTCGCCTCTCCATTGGGTCGCCTCCAAGCCTTCTTAACTTTCTGTTCTGAACTGGTCCAATCTTTCTATAACAATTTGCGACAAAGACTCGAAGTGCATTTCCACTGTGATTCTTTTTGGGACATATCGCCTTGCCTCTCTCCGAGTGGGCCTGGCCTCTGAACTTTGCGATCTACAGTAGACCCTGCCTTACTTGCCTTGCATTTCTTCGTAAAAGTGTTGGTACCGAGTTGATTTCATACCCTGCCTTTTCTCTCCCGTCCTAACGAATACTAGAGTGCCATCTATGTTAAAGCATTCACCTCTGTCTGCAAAGAAATGGTGCAGTTGAACCTAGACTTGTCGAACTATTGTCAGGGGGATTGATTTACTTATAGTAATTGTGATTGAAGTTGTTTGCCGTATTAGTGCCAGAGTGTTTTCCATAGATGTGTTCTTATAAATAAAGAACTATATATATTGACACCAAAGCCTTGTTCCGTGTTTGCTTGTTCTACTTGTAAATTGCCCTATTTTGTATACTCCACATACTGCCTAACTGTTCTTGAGGGAAGTCTGACTGCTCAGCCACAGCTACCAAGAGTAATCTGTGTGGTACAGACTGCTACCAAGTGGGTTTACTGCCAAACACCTGTAGTCCTAAATCTTTTGCAGTGGTCCCAGAGGGAACTGCACAGGTTTCCGCCTAACAGTGGATGGATGGAAGAAGATTGTGATGTGGTAGGCTGGGTGGAAGGTGGTGGGTTGGATGAGGCTGGGTGGGTTTGAGTACAGCGGGTGTATCATGGTAGGGTTAACTGAGATAGGATGGGTAACAGTAGGTTGGGGTGGTTAAGAGAGGTGGGCTGGACTGATGGGTGGTGTAGTGTGTGAGGTGGGTTGAAATAGAGGAGTGGGCGAGGTGGGGTGGATTGGAGGAGGATAACGGGGGGACAGTGAGTGATTGTTGAGGTAGGGTGGATTGTTGGAGGAAGTAAAAGAAGTAGGTTGAGTGACTTCAGAATCTCTAGTCTCCACTGGATTGTGTCTGACTCTGCCCCAGCCATTTAGGGGAAAAAGTCATTAAGAATCAACAGCAACACTCTGGCAGGCAAAAGCACAAGTGCGGAAAGAACAGCTCAGGAACGATTAGTTCAATGAAAGGGTTAACTTGGGTGCTCTTGAAGCTGTGAAGGGTATGGGGTAGGAGCTGTCCGTAGCTAGCAGGGGAATGCGGAGGATGAGAATAACAGAGGCAGAAAGCAAATCGCTGCGTGCTTAGGTAATACAATTTGCCCAAAACACATATTATGGAGCTTTTAATTGGAGCACATTTTTTAAAAAGCCCTCTTTGGTCCTTAAAGCGGGGAATCACCCCCAAAACATGGCAAAAGAGTTAGTAGTTGATATGCCAAGCAAATAGTCTGTGCTCAAAACACCTCTTCTTTTCTCACCATTACCTGCCGCAATGATTTGGCGTTAAGGTGATGCTTTGTGTCACCAAATGGGCCAAACCCAAAAATAAGTGTAGGAATATTTCTTCATTTCAGGGAAAAGTGGGCACCACCAAAGGAAGTAAAGTTTTCCCCAAAGTCAGCACCAAAGGATCTGGAAAACCCTGAGAGAAGGAAGAGCCCATCATTCCCTTTCACTTAACTGGGGTCATGTTGACAAAGACAGAAAACCTTCAGAAGGAGCAACTTTGGCAAAGCCTCCAACAAAGGCTCAGAAGGAGGAGTTTGCCGAGCAAACAGAGTCAAAGGCAGTACACAAACTAGTGTCAGAACTATTGGGGCAGTTTTGGGTAGACAGAAAGACTTGAGCACCCTGTGGATAAAAACTGTGCTTGCTCCTCACGTGTGCTAAGAGACAATCCTACTGGAAATCCTTCTGCAAGAACTGTATGATCTGAGCCCTTTCACCATCCCAAAAATGGAAGCACATGCACAGTTCTTACAGGCAAGAAACGCCACTGCTAACCTATTCTAACTGGAGGAGGACATCCTTTCCTTCTATAACCATCTGCCCTGGTCAGACAGGTCACCCTTGGTGGTACCACATACACAACTGATCGCTTTCATTGTTGGCATCAACGCAGGAAGAGATAATAGCAGAACCCCCTTCTGGAAGTTGTTTGGAACCAACCGCCCATTCTAATTCCCAGCCTCGGACTGCACCAATTCCCAAAGCCAAATTCATCTTTGGTGGACCGGTCTCATGGGCTGATATTTTTACTGATGAATATTTTCATTATGACATTAAATATATATATATATATATATATATATATATATATATATATTTAGAGACCGTGATACTGCTACTGAGGCTTTGTTGGCTCATTTTAAATCCAAAATAAATCCCAACTATAACTGCTTCAATCTCTGCCAGGTCACCCAAAATTCAGGTGAGTCACTCCACGTACTGCATGCAGGACTGTGACACCCTGCGCAGTCCTGCAAACTTGCAGAGGCCAGTGATGAAATATGGGTCCAATTGATAGAAGGTTCAGTCAAAAAATGAAGAAATATTTAGTGAGAACCCTCAACACATTACAGGCATGTCCTGAAATGAAGAACTGGTTGACTCAAGAGCCTTGTGCCATGTCCAACTCAGTAGAGCACCACATGCCCGACCAAACACATGTGGTTGAACATGTACAAGCACTAAAAAGGGAGCAACTCCAACATTGCACCACCATGCGTCAAGCGGGCATGCAAGAAGGTGACATGCCGGACGCCACACTGAAGCATCGGCACCCAGGCGCGCATGCCCACACTGCAGTGGCCCGACCCATGACCAGTGCCGGCCTTAGTGGCGGCACCCCCCGGCAGAAAAAGGACTATTTGGCACCCCCCACACTCCTGGTCAAAAGGGGGGGGGTCAAATGTTTCTTTTCGGTGGTGGGAGAAGGCATCCTTTTGAAGTTAAATGCGCTCACGGGAGCGGGTGCATTTAACAACAATAGGGTGCTGCAGCAGCCTATTGAGATGATTTTCTCCCCACTCCCAGCAGAAAAATAACTATTTGGCACCCCGCACACCCCTGGTCAAATGGGGGGGGAGGACGGGTGTCAAATGTTTCTTTTCGGTGGTGGAAGAGGGCATCCTTTTGAAATTAAATGCACTCACGGGAGCGGGTGCATTTAACAACAATGGTGTGCTGCGGCACCCTATTAAGATGATTATCTCCCCACTCCCGCACTTGAGTAGGGAGGTAATTATCTCAATAGGGTGCCAGCACCCCATTGTTGTTAAATGTGCCCGCTCCCGTGAGCACATTTAATTTCAAAAGGACACTTCTTCCATGACGCCAGCTTGGGGTAGCCCTTGAAAGTCTCCCCGAGCTGGCGCCCTGGGGGGCTATGGCTACCCCGCCTGCCCTGCCCTAAGGCTGGCCCGGCCCATGACCTCCAAGAATTCCCTGCAAAAGCATATGCGTGCTGAAGGTGCAACAAGTTAAATAACTTCTCCAAACCCTGCTGATCACGTCCCAACATGACAAGAGTGTCAAGGAAGGACACAGTAAGAAGAGGATAGTAGTTTGTGATGAATACATGATTCTGTAAAAACATGCATTTTTACAAAGATGACATCTTTGTACATGCAATACACCCAGAAACATGCTGCGACAAATCCAAACCCCCACGCTGTCCAGTACACATCAACAACATGTGTGTTCCCGCTGTCATTGACACTGGTGCCTCCGTTAATGTTCTACCGAAGTCCACATTTAATTTACCCACAAACTCGACAATGCTCCAGACAATGAAGGTGCACATTTTCACATATGGAAACAGGTCTCCAATTCCCCTCAAAGGTGCTTTCACGCGTGAGTTATCTCCTGCCAAACCGAGCCAACTGAAAAGAAAGGCCTATCATGCCGACCTACGGTGACATAATTGCCAACCTCAGCAGGGTGAAGATCTTCTCCCAACTTGAGCTCACCAGCTCAAACTAGATAATCAATCCAGAGGCATTACCACCTTTTCAACCCATATGAGGCATCAGCGATACAAGAAGCTTAGCTTCAGATTCTCCTCAATGGCCGAAGTTTTTCAAAATGTCATCCAAAGAAACATAGTCATACTCAAAGGAGTCATAAACATCAGTGATGATATTCTGGTGTACTCTAAGTCAGAGGAGGAACACCTCTTGCAACTGAGAGACATGTTTCAACAACTACACAAAAATATACACAGCGAAATGCACATTCTTCAAATCAACACTCTAATTATTCAGGCACATTTTCGTCGGACAATTCACGAGACCTGACCCAAAAAGGAAAGCGATATAAAGTCTGCCCTGTGCCCCAAATTGATCACTGAATTATGCAGCCATTTGGGAAGGCCTAATAACTACAAAAGGTTTATCCAAGGACTGGCGACTGTGAATGAGCATCTTCGAGACCTCACAAAAGACCGCACACCCTGAGAATGGACAAACGCCCGAAGGCTTTTCAAAACACTAAGGAGGCCTTGTCCAGTGAGATCACGATGGAGAACTTTGACAGGTAATAACAAACAGAACTACTGGTAGACATCAAACCTTGTGGAATTGGTGCTTTGCTAACCCAACTAGGGAAAAAAGCGCAACCAGAGGCAATGGTTTGCAAGTTGTGCCCTCACCGAGACCAAACAGAGATACTCGCAAATCGAGCGGGAGGCAATTGAGGTGCTCTGGGGCATCCATCACTTTTCCTTTGGACACTGATTTTGAGTGATAACAGACCACGAGCTATTTATCCTACAACGACAAAGCTACAACTTTGCATTAGAGTACCATCCTGGTGCGAGCAACCCAGCGAACATCATGTCAAGACACCCCGCGGCCATCACTTCTGCTCGCAGTCTGCAGAGCGCATAGCTGGAAGCCCGGGTTACAAAAGGTTGTGAACAAAAGCATGCCGTGCTGTGCCCCGTGCTTCCTGCGATGCGCTCTGCTGCGCACAGAAGGATTGGGAGGGGACAGGGGTGGGTTGAGATGTGCGGAGGGTGCCGCGTAGCGGGCAAGGGTTTGGGGGGCACCCCGACAAGGGAGGGGAGAGGGCCACCCACAAAAGGTCACAATCCGTGGTGCGATCTTTTGTGCACAACCTACCGACATAGAACCATCTCTTCCCATGAAGGCGCAGCTGCAGATTGCACTAAAGAATCCATTATGGTCTGCCACCCCGACGGCCATCCTGAACCGGGATGAGGTCAATGACAGTGATAATGATGAATGTCCCCAAGGTGCCCTGCGGGTTACGGAAAGCAACAATCGGAATGAAACATTCTCTGAGAACATGTACAGAGAACACTCTAATTCCAGGCTACAATGCCTGGCCTGATGAACATTAATCGCAAACTTTCCAAACTGCCAAAAGGCTTTCTGTTGCAGGACACACCCATTGTGATACCAGACTCGCTCACAGAATGGGTAATACAACTCACACCCAAAGGTCACCAGGTCTTCGACAACACAAAATCTCACCTGAAAGAGTAGTTTCACAATGTGGCCAAGGGAACAGAAGCGGTAGTGGCAATGTGTCTAACGTGCCATGCTTCCACCAAAGTAGACCCACCGCCACCTATTCGTTCCCAAGAAAGAAAAGGATGGACCTGGATTCAATTTAGTGCCGATTTCTGTTACCTGGGCAATGGGAGTTATCTACTTGTCCTTATTGATGATTTCTGCAGTGTAAAAATGCGCAGTCTAGCGCAGTATCCTAAGAAGGGAACGCCAGCAAGACCACTAAGTTTCACTACAGAGTTGAACAGCGGATGTAAAAGGAGGAGCCTTTGTTTCTAAAATACCTGAAAGGCGCGGAGCGCTGCACAGAAAAAATGCAATATGAAAGCGTGCAATGTAGCTCAGTCCACAGTGGTTTTGAGGTAACAAGGACACTGTAATTTGAAGGGCGCAGTAGGAACATGGAGCGGTGAGTGAATCTATTCTATATTAGTACCCAGCGGTGGGGTGGATCTGTCCTGCCAGCCAATGGGGAGGCTCAGAGCGGGGGCATTACCATACAGTTTTCCTGCCGCTCTGAGACTCATCAGGGCTGGAGGCCACCATCTCCCCTGCCGGGGAACAAGGCGTGTGCCACCCCCCCAAGCACCCTTTTCAACAGATTTCACTCCCTCAGCCTGCCGCCCCACTTACCTTCTACTTTCTGGTCCAGTGCCAGGAACAGTAGTGTTCCCGGGGCGTCCGCTCCTGATCTGTGACATGCTGCCATGGAAAGGGAGAAGGGACTATATAGTCTCTTCTCCCCGTTCCATGGCCGACATCTTTTTTTTTCTTTTCAGTTGTGAAACACTGACTGTGTTTCACAACTTCCAAAACGATTCTATTACTACCCTTGTCCAACGGGACGGGTACTAATAGGAATAAGCCCCTCACTGGGGGGGGGCATTACCACTTCAGGTAATGCTCCGGGGACTGTAAATATGGGCCCCGGGTCATTACATGAAGCAGTAATGCCCCCCAGCTCGGGGCTTATTGCTTAAGTACTATCATTTAAATGCTGCTGTTTTTCTCCCGCCTGAAGGGTGTGCACCAATAGCCCTCATTTTATTAATGGTGAATCAGAAGACGTCTGATTGCAATCTTCAGAGTAAAACCAGCCTGCTAGACTCCACCTCCCAGATCCCCTGGGAAAAGAAGTGGGAAAGAGGGGAACAAAGGGCAAGTTTTACTGAATGACAGTGGGGTAAGGGACAGGATATCGCCCAGGGCACTGCAATTGGGAATAATTTCACACAACTTTACTCAGATGGTTACAGATCTCACCTGACCGCTCACAAAGGTTTCCACAGTAAGACAGGAGCCTGGCTCAAATTCTAATAAATCTATTTCACTGGACTCATCACTCTTAAGAGTAAGTATGGATCTCTGGGGGGAAATTAAACCAAACATGTGAATTTATAATTAGGGTCTGTCAGTATTACATAAAGCTCGGAGGATAGCTCAGCAGCAACGTACTCGCCCGGGTTCTCGCTTAGAAACCTCTGGGTATTAACCGCGTTATAAATAGGCAACTAAGACATATTCCTGTAACAGCACCTCTATGCCCCCGGGCTGTGTGAGCGCTTTAAAAATGCAAATAAAATTACATAAAAATAAATAAATAAAAAGATTAATTCAACCACAGTGGACACTTTTCCCCTAAATTCTCCCGGAGTTCGGGGAATCCATCCTCATTTGGGATTACAACCACTTTTGTCATTTGGGAACATCCTTCAGCTAATCCTTTTAGGGAGAAGTTAGGCCCCTGATCAATCTCTCCATTGCATGTGGTCCTGCAGTCTCTATGACTCTACTATAAGATTAAGGGAGAGGTTCACTCATTACAAAATTATTATCTTGTTTAATGAAAAATAATATTATAACAGCTCCTTTTATAATTAAGGAAATGGTTCTCTCTATTGAAAGCAAAGAAGATAGATTGAGTTTGGGGCACTGTTGGGCGACAAACATGGCCGTTGCATAATCTCAGAGCTCCGGGAAGATCCTTAAATTCTGAGAGGCAAGAGTGTAATATTCAAGAGGCAAGGCACATATTTGTACAGGGAGGGCAGGTGGCAACCTCTATTGGAGAGCTTTGGGACTGAGCACCGGCGGCTGAGAAGGTCGTCCAAGTGGTGGAGCACTGTGGGGCCTGATGTGGCACCATTGCCATGCAGTGCTGAGCAGTGGTCTGAGCTGTCGCGCTGATGTGCAGCCCGTGATGGGGGACATCCCGGTGGCTCACCTCTTTACCTGGAGTCTATTTGGAGCATAACGACTTCCCAGTTGGTGGCCGCAGGACGAGGAGCCGCATCTGTTGGTGCAGCGATCGGCTGCTAACCCAGCCACCTCTGGAGATCCCGGCTGAGATGTGGTGGCTGAGCCTTTGTGGGCTATTGGAGGCCTGCGTTGCAGAGGGGTTTGGCCTCCCCTCTAGTCCCTGCTTGTCCCTCCTCTCAGCTGAATCAGGATCGTCTGATGGAGGACCGGTGGCCTGCTAGATAGTGAGGAGGCCTCTGCAGCGGTGGGGGAGATGATCAACGAGGAGGAGGAGCAGGGATATGCAAGCCCCCTCAGGAGCTCCTTAAGAGTGGGTTTATTTGGGGTGGCCTGAAAGTGCCCGGTGCAGTGTGGATAAGGCTGGGGCTCCTCTAACTCTACCATGGGCCTGGATTCTTGACCACAGCCTTTGCCGTGCTACACAATGCCCTAGGCAAGCCATTCTGCAATTTGTGAAGAGCTTTGGGGGGTATCTACAGTGTGCTTGCTGCTATATCTGGCGCAGCCGGTCAGATGTAGGTGCACAGCTGAGGAGGACCTTGAGTGCCCTGTCGGGCAGAACGCTGTCATTATGGTTCACAGGGGCAGCAAGAAACAGGGCCTTCTCGATTGCTTTACCAGGACGATGCCCAAAGCCTCTACAAAACCTCTACATCTGCATTGCTCGCTGCAGAGTGAACTGAGCTCCCCTCCTCTCCAGAGGATGATGCAGCCCCTGACATGAGGCAAATACTTGGCAATATGTAGGAGGGTGTTTCCCTCAGTTAACACCAAGCTGTACGAGATTACATCCAAACTGAGCTCCTTAAAGGCAAAACTGGATACGGAGAGTGCCCGGATTACGACGGCAGAGAGGATTGGTAGGTCAGAGGATGACATTTTTAGCCTGCTGTCAACCCTTGCTGATCGACGGAAAGATTTTAAAGCGGTACAGTCCAAGTGAGAAGATCTGGAATCACACTTGAGTCAGAACAACCTCCACATAGCAGGGGTGCCTCAAGAGCAAAAGCAGGGTAAAACGGAGTACTTCGAGGAAAGATCTGCTGAAAAATATTCTTGATGTTTTGGAGCTGTCAAAGTACTTCACAGTGGAGCAGATGCATAGTTCATTAGCACCTAAGCCAAAGCCGGGAGCATCGCCCCAGCCCATTATCACATGTTTCCTGAATTACAAGGATAGAGATGTGCTGCTATGCTATGCCAGGGAGAAGGGCAAGCTGCAGTATGAGGCAGAGGTTTCCTATATCCGGATTTCTTCATCTTTATCCAAAACGAGCGCAAAACACTCATGGGTGTTAAGAAACTTTTGCACGAACAACAAATGAAGTTCTCAATTTTGTTCCCAGCAAGATTGTGATTCCAATACCAGGAACAAACATTCTTCTTCACGGTTCCAGAGCAGGCGGTTAAGTTTATCGAGAGAAATGTCCCTCTACCAAAGGGTAATGGAACTTGGCTCATGTTATTAGCATTGGCAATGGTGGCTTCAGCGCTTACGGCTGATAAGGTCCTAAAGCAGTGACATATGCACTGCTTAGTGAGAATGGTGTGTTCGCGGCCTACTTTCAGCGCCCTCAAGTTGCGAGACCGTGGTATCTTGTTTGATTATTGGATTGAGGTGTTGCGGGGCGGCACCACATGTTGGGGATGTGATAAGGGAGGGGGCGGAATTTGGGGGAAGAAGGGACGTTTGTTCAGACATACTTGGTTACCTATTTGTTCTGACGACAGTATCTGGCAAGGCCTGCATGTGTTTGTGGAAATGTTCGGGTCAAAGTATCCACGTGGAAATGGGGGATGGTAAAGCACTGAACAGGGCCAATGTGCTATTCATGAGCTGGAACATTAGAGGTCTTAATAACCAGGTGAAAGCTAGAACGTTACTGGCATATGTGAAAAGGCACACTTGATGCCTATTTATTTATTTATTTTATTTATTTATAAATTTATAATGCGCCGAGGCCCGCAGGTTTAATGCGCCTAGTAAATGCATAAATAAATCAATAAAGGCTGTGTGTGAGTCTTTCGCTAAGAAGTGGGGAACGCATTGGTACTTTACCAACTATTCCACACAGTCGAGGGGGGTCCTGGCGTTATTCTATAGTGCAGTGCAATTAAAGCTCATCTCTTCACTGTACGATCCAGCCGGGAGGTATGCATTGGTTCATGTGCTATTGCAGGGGATTGCATTTTTGGTCATTATTGTATATGGTCAGAACACAGATGACCCCGAATTCAACAATTATATCTTTGAATAATTCATGGAACGCCTGATAGTCCGGTGATTTGGGGAGGGGACATGAACACGATCTTAGATGTGGGGCTGCACCAGTCTAGCACAACCAGTAGGGCTCCCACGTATGCGGTCTGTGTAATAAGAGAGGGAAGGGCTGGCAGCAGGGGCGTTGCTGGGGGGGCTGAAGGGGCTATAGCTAGCCCCGGATAGAATTTCAGGAGCTACAACCAAAAGGCTAGCTAGCCCCGAGTCTCGACAGCCCCGACATTAGTGTAGCCCCAGATCTTTTCCAGACCTAGCAACACCTCTGGCTGGCAGGAACTGGATAGACACGTGGAGGTACATACATGGCACTGACCGTGAATACACATTCTACTCTACAGTTCACATGTCATCACACATTGATTTCTGGGTGGTGTCCGATTATTTGCTGGTGCAAGTCAGAGGGTGCGACATATGGCTGCATACATTCTCTAACCACTCACCAATTAAGCTCACTGTTGAATTGGGAAGGGATGTCGGTGGTAGAGTGCCATGGCGATTTAAACCACAGGCCTTATTCAATTCTGCCTTCAAACACAATATCCTTAAGCATATTCATACATTCTTTGAAACAGACCAGAGGTCAGTATACACCATTGCTACATTATGGCAGGCGTTCAAGGTGTGTATACGGTGAGTAGCCATGAGTACATAATTTGGGGGTTCTCTTAGTAATCCATATGGAATTAGACCAATCTGAGGAAAAGCTGAAGGCCTTTAAGTGGCAACTTGCCTGCGGCATGATGCAAGCACACTGGGTGGCATAAAAAGAGAATTGGATAACCTTCGCTTACTGGCAGAAAGGGAGACAAAATGTTTATCTGTACCCGCAATGGCCAGAAGGTTATGGTGAGGCGAACAGACCGGGGAGACCTGTGGCTAGACTGGTATGAGTGGAGCTGCATATCGAGGCACCATTGGTAATAAGGGATGATGATGGAGAGCAAGGCACAGAGCATGGGGAAATACACAAGAGGCATTTCTCCAGTTCTACAAGGCGTTATATGTGAACCCCCCGGGTAAGACCAGGGACGAGAACTTTGCATTTCTGGATGGGTTTCCAATGTCCCAGATCAAAAATGAGGCGGCACAAAAATTGGTTGAGCCTGTTACACCTGGGGAAATTCTAGCAGCCATCGATATGTTGCTGAACAACAAGGCACCGGGAACAGACTGAATCAGAGTCGAATTTTATAAACAATATAAGCAAATCCTGTGTCCCTACCTGCTACAATTCTGGGAGGAATCATTGGGTAACGGGGCATTTCCACTATCAATAATAGAAGCTGCTATAATACTTCTGCTAAAGCCTGGGAAACCAGCAGAGGAGAGAGGATCAAACCACCTGCTGTCACTGTTAAAGGTTGACATAAAAATATATGCAAGGGTTCTGGCCGTGCGCCTTTTGACGATGCTGCATCCCGATCAATCTGGTTACATTCTGGGATGTTCCAGGGAACTGACTCTACAGAGGCTTTTCAATATTGTATCTCAAATAAGCGCTGAGGCACAGGCCGTGGCTGTAACACTTGACTCAGAGAAGGCATTTGACTCAGTGTCTTGGAGCTTCTTGTTTGATGGAATGGAGCATTATGGTTTCAGCCAATATATGATTTCATGTATTAGACTATTATACAATTAGCCATTGGCCAGCGTTAGAGTTGGGCAAAGGATATCACAGGCGTTTTGGCTCTGTAGAGGTACCAGCCAGGGAAGCCCTCTCTCTCCTCTGCTCTTCGCTCTTATTTTTCAACCATTGGCTGACCTACTCAGATATAAACATAAGAAAAGGGGTCTCTGATTGGTGGCTATCCTAGATATGGTATAATTATTTGTGGATGATGTTCCGATCTGTGTTGGAAGGCCAGCTGTAAACTTTCACCCGGTAATGGAGGACGTTATTCAATTTGGCAAATACTCGGGTCTGCTCATTAATTGAGCCAAGTCAGAAGTTTTCCCACTTACAGAAAGACCAGCACATTCAACAGCGGGACTGTACCTTAAATGGGTGTGGTGTGAAAAAATTAATTGGGGATCACGGTAGCAAGGAATAAGGATCTGCTATATGGTACAAACTTAGGGGCATATATGGGGAGCCTACAGCCTAAACTGGATCGATGGGTGAAATTGCCTATCTCCCTAATGGGCAGAGATGCAGTGCTCAAAATGATTGTGTTGCCAAAGATGCTCTACTATTTCCTTAATGTCCCCATAGTTCTGTGCAAATCAGTTTTCAAGGTGTTAAAATCAATGGTTTCATGTGGGATCTTGGGGGTTGCATATAAAAGGGGGCGATATGGCCAAACCGTACTCGCTGGGTGTAATACAGGTGCTGGATTTTGAATTGTATTACCTGGTGGCTCAGGTGAGCTTTGCTTCTTACTGGTATTGTTAACACATATTGTTAACTGCTAAGAGTTCTAAAACAAGACTTACTAAGTCTCCTGAAAAAGGGTAGTACACGTTATTATCTCCATACAACTGTAGCTTTCCAGAAAGCATTTGAAAATTAAGAAGGAAATAGATTTTAAGAATTGCTACATACATTTTTCTCTCAGAAATCCTTGGCCAGCTTTAGAGTTAGACATTCAAGCCATCAAATAATTTACAGATCAGATTGAGCTATTTTCAAGATGATAAATAATTAGAATATTAGACTGTGAACAGAACATACCCTCAAACATTGGCATTTGGTAGACAACAGTTTAAGGTCAGCACACCTTTTCATGAATTCATATGGTTTTGTACAAAGTGCTCATGACCTTGACTATTATACAATCCTTATACTAGGATTAAGGGGTATGATAAAACAATCAATTAATCATTGTCACCTTGTTGAATCTCTAGACTCACTCGACCAAGTGAGTTAAGAGTTGGATCAGTTGGATGTCAGTGAAAATTGTTGTTCTTAGCAAAAATGAGTATATATATGAACTTATAACAATGTATTGATATTTACACAAGATTTATCAAGATCTGTTTTTGACTTTCTTGTAGATTTAATTGCATTTACCTGCCCCTGATGAAGAGTTTACTCAAAACGCGTCAGCCTACTTACACAATACATTTCTGTATTTTTTGAACTATTGAAGGTTCATTTGAATTACTTTTTGGATTGTGTTATGCAGTTGTCAACAAACAATTAATGGTAAAAGAAAATTCATTAAATGTCATCCATTACTTATTGAAGTTGTGAAGTAGCTAAGTGAGCCACCTAGTGGTGTCTTAACTACTCCAAATAAAAAGTGTGGCTTATTTAGTCCACAGACAGTGTACAGGGGACGCAAGTTCCCTAACAGGGAACTTTTTGCTTGTTCTTGTTCATTCACAACCTATATGCCAAGGATGTTGGTTTCTCCCCCGCACCTAGAAAACTATTAATATTGACTTGAAGTACTGATATCATCACTTTTATTTATTTACCTAATCAGAAGCCAGGAGTGCATGTTGTAAACAAGGATTGTTCTGCCCAAAATGCAAATCAGCTGAGGCAGATCACATGCATATGTTCTGGTCATGCCCGAGACTGCTGGCGTTTTGGACAGAGATATGCGCAGAACCGAAGCTAATGGTTGGTCTGGCGGTCCCTGTGGATCCCTGTTGGATTCTCTTAGGTTGCTACAGTAAAATGGGAGGTCTGAAGCATAGGTTCCTCCATGTGGTATTTCTTTTGGCCAATAGGGCAATACTGTTAGGATGGCAACATGGGGTGCCACCTGCACTTGAGAATTGGCTAGCCGCATTGATGTGGGTGAACAAAAATGAGGATATCTTTGCCTTACTCCAGCCTGTTGGAAATTGCCCCAAGGATATATGGGTGTAATATCATGCTTACCTCTCGCAACGTAAGAATGGGGGCACGAAATGGATATCCTCGAGCGGAATTAAGGTGCTCGTCATGCAGCCAATGGGGTTAACCCACAAGGAGCCGGCCTCCAATATATATAACAATCACTTTACATGTACTAGCCAGCTACAACTCTTAGCCCCCTCCAATAACAAAACGTTTTTCAGGGAATCCCTATTCAATTCCAACCCTGGAGATCTCTATTCAATGCAGTATAATATCGGTTTAAGGGAAATCTGGTCGGCTACAGGGAAAACACAAAGATCTAAACATACCACTGAATATGGGCACTTTTTGGTAACAAAAGTAATTTTTTCATGAATGTGTTTTCCAGTGTAGATAGAGATATTGCATTGACATAGCCCCAAAAGCTCCGACCCATATAAGGCTGCTGGCAGAACTTGCATTCCAAACATATACAGGGCCGTAGAAATTGCCCCGCTACCATGGCGGGAAAAGAAGGATTGTATAACCCCACTATACTTCCCTAAACTGATCTCGGCTTTAAGCAGTTGTTCTGTCCAGACTCCTGATTCATAGAACCTAGTCCTCAAATAATCAAACTATTTAACTTGTTTCGACCTTGTGCCATTGATTTCTATTCTCAGGGAACCACTCCTAGCAAAAAGTGGTTTAAAAACCATAACTTTGGGAGATCCAAGATGGCCGCCGGCATAGTGGTTCGCATTTGAACCGCGCTCCGCCTGGGCCGCTGGAAAAAAACAAATTAATGCAGCAATAATGACGATGTGCGAGGACGGATCGCTTTCCAGACTCCCCCCAGTGCCCCCGGAGAAACAATCGAGCCCCAACACACTTGCGGCAACGAGTGGACGGGGGAAGCGAAGCGCACCATCCCCCATCGGAGCGTGACCGAGGCACCTGCTGGCCGCATAGCAGTGCGGACAGGGATCGCCGCAACCCTCGCAGAGGCTGGTGGCCCAGAACAGTGGGCCGGAGGGACCTGAGAGGACTCACTCACCCACCTCCCCCTCGCGGTGCTCGTACCGCGCCAAGGGGCACGGGGAGGAGCGGCGGCACCAGAAGAGCAGAGGTCCCGCCCCGCCATCCACGAACACGAACAAGGCCAAAGACACGGGAAGAGGACCCGAACAGAGGCACAGAGGTGAGGCGCCCCCCCTCACGAAGAGATTGAGGTGGGGACACAACAATTGGAGAAACTGCGCCGCCAGCGGGAGTCGGGTGGTCGCTTCCGGGGGGCACCGCCATAGCGCCAGTGTGATCCTCTTGGGAAAAGCGTCAGGAGCGGAGCTGGGAAAAGGGAGCCGCTGGCCTGCCTCTCCCCGCCGCCCCCCCCCAATCACGCAACACAGCGGCTGCGGCAAGACATCAACAAGAAGGGGGAAGGGCAAAGACAGCACGGGAAGAGAGGGCAGAGGGAAAACGACCCCCGGAGGGCGCAGGAACACTCAACTCACCCCCCTATAAACAGGAGGAAGCTGCTAAGAGGAGGGAGGGGGAGCCAAAAGGAAAGAAAAGGCCCTGGGGAAATTCCCCATATAAGGAGAAAGGAGAGCCCAGAAGGGCCACGGGGAAACGACCCAAGCAAGGATACAAGAAGCGGGACATATCCAGGAGTTGCAGAATCCACTTCCCAAGCAGGAAGCCACGGTCAGGGGAGCCCATCCACAGAACTGACAAAAGAGGGGTCCCCCGCGCATATCCCAGGAACTCATAGAGACCATGTGAAGGGCAAAGGCAATGGTAACCAGCAGACCCCACAGACACAAAAACAAGACGTAAACATCTTACAGATGTGGTCAACGGACCCAACTCGCAGGCTAAAGGGAACCCCCAGGAGGATCAGCACGGAGTGGGGGACGACATCGACTCACCACCAGCAAGCCCCCTCTAGAGATGAAATGCACGCATGGTTCCTTGACCTACAAGAAAAATGTATGTCCACAGTACAGGAGCAGTTTACGACAATGAAAGATGATTTGAAACAGGTGGTACAAGATCTTAAAACCGACGTAGCTAAAATGGAGGAGAGAACAGATATCTTGGAGAGAACGGTACAAGGCATCGAAGAAGAAACGCAGCAAGTCAGCGAAACGCAGGAACGCCTGGTGAGACTCACCCATAACCTGGAAATACAATGTGAAGACCTGGAGAACCGCTCAGGAAGGTCCAACATACACATCAAAAACAGGGCGGAGTCAGTCCTGGATAAAGACCTAAAGACAGCTGTGAAGGAAGTATTCAGGGACATTTTAGATGCTACTGAGACGGACATGATTGGGGTGGACCGGGTCCACAGGGTGGGCCCGAAAAGATCAGGACCACCGGGAGAGAGACCACGGGACGTCCTGGTTGCTCTCTCCTCATACCCACAGAAAGAGCAGATCTTGAGAAGAGCCAGAGAATTGGAACAAATTAGAATGAATGGACAAGAAATACAGCTGTACCAACACCTGGCACTGGTAACATTGCAAAAAAGAAGAGCGATGGCCCCTTTGGTCAAGGCACTGGTGGGGAAACAGATTCGATACAAATGGACCTTCCCATTTGGGCTGACCTTCACGTGGGAAGGGAAACAGAGAAGAGCGACCACATGGGAAGAAGGCCTCAACATAATGGGTCTCCAGGAGGAGGAAGAGGAATCAGATCAAGCAAAATCTAGGGGAGAACAGTCGAGGAAACCCAGGGGCTGGCAAACCTTCAAGCAAACAAGGCCAACACCGGGAGGGGAAGGCCACAGGAAGCTCCTATGAGGCATAAAGAGAAGAGGATGCTCACACACAAGGGGAAGCGATAATACAGGGCCCCCATGGGGGGGAAGTGTATGAGAAGGAATTGTTACTGAAACGAAAGAGCAGGCGACCCGGGCGGGACACGCCGGCTTGGATCCCGGTGAGAACTGTTGGCAATGTGGGGTTTAGGATCCCCTGCGAATTTAACCCCCGAGAGTAAGGGGGGCAGGGAGCTTAGGGTGCAACGCTCTAGCAACAATAGGAGCCCTCGCCCTACTCGGGGGCACAATGTCTGGTTTATGGTTGTTGGTTGGGGGGAAAGTTCATGGGTTGAGGTAAGAGGGAAGGGGGCACGCAAATAGTGGCAGCGGTAAAGAGAGGGGAGTCAAGTTATAGAGACATGGACGATACAAGATGAGGACATTATGCATTGTAACTTTTAACATCAGGGGTATGAATCACCCCACAAAGAGGATAAAATTGGAGAAATACCTCAAAAGGGAAGGAGCAGACCTCTTACTGCTCCAGGAAACCCATATCAGACTTAGGGACAGACACAAAACAAACATAAGGGGATACAAAATATGGGCTCAAGCAAACGCCACAGAAAAAAGAGCGGGGGTATTGATAGCGATAAGAGAAGGATGGGATGCCAAACTGGAGGAAACAACCACAGATAAAGAAGGAAGGTTTGCGTTTGCAAATGTAGTGATAGTAGGCCAACGCATAACACTGGCGTCAGTATATGCGCCAAATCTGGGTCAGGATGGCTTCCTCCGAGATGCCCTGGGAAAACTGGAAGCCTTCGCAAAGGGGGATGTGCTACTGGGGGAGATCTTAATATGGCATGGAACCCACAACTGGATAGAAGCACAGGGAATGTACATGGCCAAAGGGCACCCTCAAAACGTCTAAAACAACAGATGGACCAACTAACCCTAACTGATGTGTGGAGGGAACGGAAAGGGGATCAAAGGGGCTATACGTATTTCTCACATGTCCATAACTCCCTGTCAAGAATAGATTACTTTTGGGCATTGGTGGGGTTACTGGGCAAGATACAAGGGCTGGAATTGGGAGCGATTGCCTTGTCCAATCACGCACCCCTGTGGCTCGAGATGAATTTGCTGGGAAGAAAAAATGGGCTCTGGAGGTGGAGGTTACCAGGGGACATAATACAGGACCTGGTCACGGGGGAATCCATAAGGGAAATGATAATAGAATACTTTGCACTCACTGACACCGGGGAGGTCTCCATGAGCACAGTTTGGGAGGCTTTTAAGGCAGTAATCCGGGGGAAGATCATGGCGCTGAAGATTACGAAGGATAAACAAAGATTTATGTGGGAAAAGGAACTGTAAAAGATGATAACAGACCTGCAAGAGAAAATAACGTCCCACCCCACCAGAGCATTAAAGAAGATGCTAAAACATACACAGGGCCAATTAGAGATGCTTCGCACAATGGGAGCTGAAAGAAACCCACTACATCTAAGACAAAGATACTACTTAAAAGCAAATAAAGCAGATAGGCTATTAGCAAGACAACTCCGGGCGAAATAGAATGAAACAGCGATTAAGAGTATCAGAGACATGACAGGGGAGCAGCTGACAAGCACACAAGACATAGGGGAGGCTTTTAGGAAATATTACCAAAAACTCTATTCCACTGATCACCCAGATGAAGAAGCACAGGACAGATATCTTAAATCCCTTCACATCCCACAAATATCTGAAGAAGACAGGTAGGCCCTAGAAGGCCCAATAGGAGAAGAAGTTAGAAAGGCAATAAAAGCTCTCCCGACAAATAAAGCTCCGGGCCCCGATGGTTTCACGGCCCAATTCTATAAATAATATGAGGACATACTGACCCCGGTCTTAACAAAGCTCCTAAACTCATTTAAAGATAGTGGCAACGTCACACCCACAATGAACGAAGCGAAAGTCCTAGTTTTTCATAAATCTGGAAAAGATCCAACTCCCCCCGCATCATACAGACCAATCTCCCTAATCAATATAGATGCAAAGATTTACACCAAGATCCTGGCAGCAAGACTTTTCCCGCGTCTTCCAAAATTGATCAACTTAGATCAGTCAGGCTTCATCCCGGGAAGACAAACCCATGACAATATTAGAAGGATCATCCATTTAGTGGAGAAAATAGGCATAACACACACCCCGGCGATTCTACTAGCGGTAGACGCCGAGAAAGCCTTCGACCGGGTAGAATGGTCCATGCTATTTAGAACCTTGGTATATATGGGATTTGGGGAGCAATTTATTGCAAGAATAAAAGCGAACTACAACTCCCCGAGCAGTAGAGTGGCTATCAATGGGGAAGTAACAGAAAAGGTACTAATAACAAGAGGAACGAAACAAGGCTGCCCCCTATCCCCACTTCTATACGCAATATTCTTAGAACCCCTACTATTGAGCATTAGAGAATCCACGCACATGAAAGGGATAGACATGGCAGGATCGCAACATACGGCAATAGCATACGCAGATGATATGCTAATTGCACTGGAAGATCCGGGGAAAACTCTGGCGGAAGTTGTGAGGGCGATGGAGGACTTTGGGGCCATTTCTGGCCTAAAAATTAACAGGAGCAAATCAGAAATCTTAATACTGGCGGGAGACCGGGACGGAATAGGGAAAGAAGCTAAAACTATGGACATTAGAATTGCTGAAGATGGCATCAAATACCTGAGAATTACCCTAACGGGTAGGGTAGGGAAGCTTTATGGGAAGAACTATCCGCACCTACTCGCAAACATCCGCAAAGACCTGGAAAGATGGAACCCTTTGAAGATATCGTGGTGGGGCAGAATCCAATCGGTCAAGATGACCACTCTCCCAAAGCTTCTATACTTCTTTCAGGCTCTTCCGGTGAGGGTCCCCAGAACCTTCTTCAAGACATTAGCGAAGGTAATCTCATCCTTTGTATGGAAGGGGAAAACCCCAAGACTAGCCAGGGCGATCCTTACAGCACCAATTAAGGAGGGTGGACTGGCACTTCCCCACTTCTAGAGATACTTCCATGCAGCACAGCTAAGGGTACTCAGGGAATGGTTGGGAGAAGATCCGCAACAGATTTGGGCTAAACAAGATAGGGCGGTAGCAAGAAGCCCGCTGGTGGAGCTACTCTGGAAGCAGAAACAATACAGGCACCCCAATATGGGGATTAGCGAAATAATGAGGACAACAATGGAAGCCTGGGACTGCCAAACACGGAAAGGTATAATGACCACCACCCTGGGCCCGTTCACTCCCTTATGGCGGAACCCGCAGTTCCCACCGTGAATGGAACAGGGGGCTTACGAAAGATGGGAGGAGGCAGGAATAACAAAAATGGGAGAAATGTTCATATATAATGAAATTAGACCCTATGAATTCTGCTTCCCACGCTCTGTACACTCCAAGCGTGACAAATACCGTTATGGACAAGTAAGACAATGGCTAAAATCCCCAGAAATAACTGATGCAGCAACGAGGCCCCTCACTCAGTTTGAGAAATACGTGACCACCAACTCAGGGACAAAGGGATGGGTCTCGACATTATACTCCTTCATAAACTCACAAGAAGAAGAAGTGAAATGGACATACATGATTAAATGGTTTAAAACTCTGGGGGAGGAACCAACAAGAGACCAATGGGTGGACCTACGGACACTGATCCCCAAGATGACTAGTTCAGCCCAGACAAGAGAAATGTGGGTTAAGATTGTTACACAATGGCACTACACGCCTGAAAAACTCCATTCAATGTTCCCCAAAACGTCCAGCAGATGCTGGAGGAACTGTGGGGAGGTGGGAACATGGAGGCACATATGGTGGAACTGTAAAGAGATTGTCCCGTTCTGGGAGGCAGTGAAGGGAGAAATGGGGAAAATATTTCGAGATGTGGAACACCTGGGGGATGGGGTGTGGTTGTGTGGGCTCAGGGACGAGAGGGCGAGAAAATACAATAAATCCCAATGGAGAAGCTTTATGGGACTACTCATTGCGGCTTGGACAACGATAGCCCAAAGCTGGAAAAAGAAAGACACCCCACTGACATTTACGTGGCTACAAAAGGTATGTGCACAATTGGCGATGGAAAAAGTCACCCATACAATCCAAGGAACGAGGGACAGGTTTGCAAAGGAATGGGGAGGGGTCTTAGAATATCTCCAATCAGACTTTATGGAACAATGGTGCCCACACAACATTAAAGTGTCGGACATTTTCAATGCATAATGTAACCCTGTAAAGACGAACTTGCGTGCCCTAAAGGGAGGGAGGGGGGAGTTGGGGGGAAGGGTATTATTTGTTTATTGTGAGTTGATATGAAAAATCAATAAAGACATGTTTAAAAAAAAAACATAACTTTCGTTTTATTAACATTTAGCTCCAAGCAAAGATGTTGGTTGCTCTTTACTTTATTTTACTTTATCCAGTGATTTCTCCAGACCCCTTGGGGTTGTTGTCAGAATCACTGTGTCGTCCACGTAAAAAAGCATGGGCCATTTCCTAGACGCGATTCTTGGTGAGTCAAGGCAGCCACCTTCCAATGCATCCACCACTCCTTGGAAGTAGATGCAGAAGAGGAGGGGCGCCAAGACGCAATCATGTTCATGTTTTATGGTACACCAGGTGTTTGAATAAAATTAAAAAATTAAAAAAGAAGGTAGAGGGAATTTGATGCCGATCTGTTCAGTTCGCCCAATAACAATGTTTTCAATCTAGTAACAATGAAAAATATGGCAAGGTTTTTTCCAAGGGTTGTCCAGAAGACGAGTCAATGGGTCCAGTCAAAAAATCAAAAAAGGACTCATATTAATCGAAGCCGCTCCTCAAAGACATTTTTAAGAACTTTATCTTTCTCAGAAACTTCTGCAAAGGAGGAAACAGAACTTCAGGCAAAGAAGCAGAATACCAAGTGTAAATGTAAAACAAAGAAAATTGAAAAAGCGAGAATCAAAAGGATATCTTAAATTGTTTTCCCTCTGCAATAATATCGGAAGTGCTCTATGAAAATATTATCGAACACGGAATTGGCGCCATGATGTCTGAGACTCAAGAGGAAGCATAAATTATTGACTCATCTGACATGGGATCGCCAGCTATTGCAGAATCTCCTGTTATGCATGTGAAGACTTCAAAAGGAGATGTGATCGAAGTCAAAAGCAATGATGATGGGTGTTCAATAGGGTTTGAGGATTTATTGCATGATTATGAATTTTTACAGTTAAATCGGACGAACATTCGTACTTATTGCCAACCTTACAAATGATCAATTCATCTGGCATTGAGGTGATTGCATTTTTAAAGGGCAGTTGTGACAGAACAGTTGTTCATTTCTACTCAAAAATAGTTTTGAGGCTTGTCTGGGATCAAAAGCATAGTTTTAGACAGACTGGTTTGAATCTTTTATGCCACAGAAAACATGAGCTGCTAAAGAGGTTTCCATAAAAGAACATGACATGGTGCACAGAGAGTCTAATTTGTCTGCTTTAACTAACCCAGTGTGAGCTAGGATTGAATGGGGAAAGATCAGTATCATTCATAAAAGGATAGAATAAAGAGAGATCTCTGCCAACAGACTGATCATGGCTACCCAAAACGTTAGATTTGTCAACTCTGAAATCCAAAAACACAAGCTACCTTTAATATAAAGTCAATAAGAATTATGTCATGCAACTGTGCCATAATCATATTGTGAAGAATGTGGAACCGTTCCCACCATTTGAAGAACATTCTTTAATTCTATTACAATGAACTTGGTTTACCGAAACATTGAACCTTCAGAGTCACACAATGTTTGCTAACACTGCAAAGAAGGGCCTAAAGGAAGACCTCTGGGGGATTAGTTGTGGCACTTGACATCAACTGAAAAGTCTCAGGGGAACAAGTTGACTCAAAGAGTGACTCTATCTTAACAGTAAAAATAAGAACATATGAACAAGCAATGCTCAAGGATTTACTTGTAGTGAACGTCTATTAGCACCCTCAGTGGGTGCCTTAACCAATCAGGTGGCTCAAAACCTGGGCTTAATCTAACGATCAAAGCTTGGTTCTGAGAAACCCGAGCAGTAAAGGCACCCACCGGCCATCTTCCTTCCGGGTCCCCACTCTCCACGTCTCCAAACAAATTCACAGATTTGAGTGATCATGCCTAGTTATCATGGACACTGCTGCTAGCTGGGAATCCATGAAAAAGCCGATCATCTGGCATTTGTGATTCCCTGCAAGAGCAGCCGTGGTGTACATTGGCACTACACAATACTTAATGTTTTGGACCTCAATGACAGAAATGTGCTAGCATCGTACTTTAGTCTAAAACACATAAGCAATAATCTAGGCAACCATATGAATCTACTCCACAAAAGGATTATGCATTGTGACCTACAGACAGGAAACACGCATATGATAGACAGGTGCTTTTTGAAAAAAAGGGAGAAATTGAGATCTCTTTCAATTATGTTTCAGGTAAATAGGCCCGCCTTTTTAAGCGAAAACACAAGGTGTCATAACAAGGCAGAAATTGTCTTAAAGGCCAAAATTTCAGATGCAATAAAAAGATAGTCAACACATATGGAAATCTAGTGAAATGATGGTGGTGAAATCTGAGGGAGAAGTAATGTGTGTTAACTGGAACTTATTAAAGAACTGGTGGGGCTCGTTTACTTATGAAGATAGAATATTGGCAATTCAGAACACAAAAAAGTCTAGAGCAGCAGGGCCAGATAAAATAGCTCCCATCACAATTAAGTATAAGCCCCATCTAAAGGCACATTTAGTAAAGATCTTGTTTTTCAATGTTGTTAATACAATGAAATGTCCTTCCATTGTGAACCAAGATATTCTTTGGAACAAATTAAAGAGATGGTCTATAGCCGATGACTTCCTAAAATGAGCAATGCCATTACGTATGGATACAAAAGTTCAAGTTAGATTAA
Source organism: Ambystoma mexicanum (assembly GCF_040938575.1). Lineage (NCBI taxonomy): Eukaryota > Metazoa > Chordata > Amphibia > Caudata > Ambystomatidae > Ambystoma > Ambystoma mexicanum. The sequence continues at coordinate 439,195,355 of NC_090937.1, forward strand.
ACACGGATAGTGATATGTCCAGGTCAATTCCTTCAACCACTGGGCTTCGGCAAAGGGGCTTATTAGCACCAAATGTATTTAATCCCCATATTTCATATCTAGCTGAACTTTGGGGAAAAAAACAAAACCTTTCCTGTACGTTTCTGTCATTTATTCCAAAATTGGTTAACTTATGCTGATGACTATTCTTTGACCAAACCCCCATGGGGCTTTAAGGAGAACGTACAGCATTTGCAGCTTATGCAAAAACAGATAACTTGGTTATAAATAAATCAAACATGTAGTTATTTACAAAACTCAAGAAACCCAAAGATGTTTATTGGCTGGATCCAAGGGAAGGGCAATATAAAAACAGTAACTATTTTATCTTTTTTGGGTTTTGCAATTTCTAATGAGACCCCAATAAGGATTTTGGAAGAAAAACTTAGACTAAAGGCAAAACCAATGATTGCACAGCTAAAATGAATATTCTTTAAACTGACTGAATTCTCATTTATACCAACAGTCATGTATTATACCATGGAAATATTTCCTTACATTATTTACAGCCTAGCAAAAAGATTAGATAACATCGGGCGAATTCTCAACAGATTGGAAGGAATGATTTGGAAAGAGGTGCTTGCTCTGTTTTCCACCTTACCCAATTGTATATATATAAAGTACAACTCAACTACCTGGAAACACGTATTGTTTGGAGGAGACTAAATTTGTATGCCAACATGACTGATCCTGTTAAATCATGTATGCAAAGATTTGAGATTGATTATATGAGCAAAATTGGTCCGTGCGAATGAAATGATTCTGTAGTGAATATTTATACATTGCTTATGAATCCAGCCAGAGTGGGAAATGAATTATATGACCGGGATTGGGGAAACACTGAAGAAAATATTAAAGTGTACACGCTACCTAGGGAATATGCATACATATTAAGACAGAGAAATACTTTACCTGGGCATCTCGTTAGATTTCCGACTAATAAGGGATGTATTATATATCTGGGATTTAGAATGAATTCAGTCTCAACAGGTGACGTTTTATGGAGAGACTAAACATCAGTAAACACAAAGGAGTTATAGATTGCCATGAATTTGAGCCAATGAAACATGTCAGTCCTGCTTATTTAACAAACAAATTGCTTTATTTTTTGTATAATTTGAAATGTTCTTCGCATCATGAATAACAACCTGCAAATCTGTTTCAAACAATGACTGTAAGCAGGTGTGTCATTTGTTGTCAATGCTCTCCCCTCCCCACAGCCCCACACAGTTTCTTTCATTGGGTGAATTTCAATCTTTAAATCTTTAAAATACAGTAGTAAAACCCAGATTACATTTTTAGGCTCAAATCAATTAGTAATCTGGTATTTGTAGACATCCATTTATGCTAGAGAAAATAAAGCTGCAATCATTCTCCTTTTGCAAAATATGTTTATGGCAGAATTTACTTTTTAAATGTTGTCATGTTGGTTTATCATGTGATTTGTGTATTTTTTCATGTCAGGTCTACAAAAAAGGGTGATATTTGAGTTCATGAAAGTCAAAAATGTGCAAATAATCACAGCTTAATGTGTAACAAGATCTGGGGAGCTATGTGGTCAACTGCACAAATTACAAACTGGGCTTCCCCGCTTCACCACGTAACCAAATCACGTGATCCTGGGAAATGTGTTTAATCTCATAGTGCCAAACATATTAAAACTCCTACTTCCAAAATATTTCACAAATGTATGCCTCTGTGAGTGATTTTTCAAAAGAGCCCAAATTATTGTTTAACTAGCTATATTTTTATTTCCTACATAATATTAGCAGCCATCGCTATATTAAACATAACAAAGCCATGTGTTTGTTGGCTGAATCCTGGCAACATCACTTCTTCTAATCAGTCTATGTTCGGATATGTGCATTTTTCTGGTAACTTTTAATCTGTATCCCCTATTGATGCTATGGTATGTGCACCTTAATCATTTCTTCCAATTTGGGGAAGGGGTGCGGGGTAGCAGCACTCAGGCTGCTCGGAACATGGGTTTATATCAGCAAATACAACCCGCGTTCTGAGCTTCCTGATTGGCCAGCTCCCCCTTGCGGTGGGCTAGTGGGTAATATGTTCAGCACAGTCAACACATCTTCATCTCTAATAAAATGTGGCAGCTGATGCATCATTACATGCTGTCCTGTAAAAGTTGAATATTGCATACGTAAGGATTTTGTAGTATGCTTGTATCACGTTTAGACCACAGACAAGCGTGAGGAGTACAAGAAGCGTGGGAGAAGAACTAATGCTAGGAGAGGAAATGTCTGCATGAGGTGCTCAATTCTTGAGGCAATTGGTTGACCGGAACAGGCAGATCTTCAAAGCTGAATTCTTGCTCAAGGAGATGGCGTTGGAGTGATTTCTAGAGGTAGCAGTGATGCAAATTCTAGAATGAAAACATTCATATAAATGCTAGTGGCCAGCCAGCAGGTTTGGGTTGGCTGGCCATATCAATCTATAATCATAGTCATAGAGAATAAGGGCATTTCCCATCATAGAGAGGAGCAGGAATTTGAGACGAATAACAACAAAACATTGCTCTCTTTGGGATATATTCATGTAGGACTTAGTTTTCAAACTCATTTTTCTAACTCAACAATATGTTCCAAATCATCTCAACTATTCAAAAAATAAAATACATCCTAAATAATAACAACACTTACAGAACATAAAAGAAATCGAAAAAGAAGACATTTAAAAAAAATATTAAAATTGATTGAATATATTGGGCCTCATTACGAGTTTGCCAGTCCGGAAACAACAGTATCAGTAAGCTTGCCGATACCATTGTTTCCGGACTGGCAAACTACAAGTTCTGCGAGTAGGTGCCCTTCAGCACAACAGGTCTGACCTGGCGGGCGGAACTTGCACCTGCTCGCAGACCTTGACGGATGCACCGACACTGTTGCACACAGTGGCGGTGCATCCGTTGTCACCATTCTGGGAATGGGGATTTTCTTTTTTCCGGCGCCTGGCTGGAGGGACCACCGGGGCTGTAATGCCGGAAAAAAATGACTCTGGCGGCAGCCATGCTGGTATTTACCGGCACGGCTACCGCCAGAGTCATAATGAGGCCCATTGTTTAGTGCTATGCATACAATTTTGTGAAACATGACAAATAAATTCCTAATTATTTTAATTTTATTATTAGTGAAATCGGTTTACATAAACCTCTTCACTAAAACATTTAAAAAATGTTGATGTTTTAAAATTCATAACAGTGTATATGACGCAATGAATTGTCATAAAATCCAATAAATCACACATAGAATAATATACCAAGCTTTAAAAAATCCACATAAAAACATTTCTCAATTGATATATTTACAACCTTCCTAACAGAAAAACAGCCTGTAAAAATCTAAGGGGCCGTTTCATGGAAGAAACGTGCGCCGAAAAAAGTAGCGCAAGCTGGTCCAAGCGTGAAAAAGGAAGCACACGCGCACGCGTGCGATTCATGGAAGTCCCTGCGTGTGTTTTTCTCGGGATGTGCGCCAAACCCGTGCGTGGCTCACACGGGCGTACATGTCATTGCAACATCCCAAACGGCATGCGCAATGCGCACAGGGAAAGTGCGCAACGTCCGCGCACACACCAAAAAGGGGGCGGGACATGGGGCGTAACACGCGGAATGGGGAACAACACGTGAAAAAGAAGGCGTAACTGGGGAAGTACTGCAGGGAAATGCACAGAACGCCCACACGCACCGAACAACACGTATTCATGGATTCGAATATGGGAAACCCGCGCACGGCAAAAGACGCACATAGGCGTCAATGCGTCCGCCACACAAAGGCAGGCGGAAGCGTCCCCGCGCACAGTATAAAAGTGCGCGCAAACAACAAACACGTATATACAGCTACGATGAATGCCTCATTTGTCGCAGCACTGATCGTGGGACACCGCAGGAGGAGGATAATAGCCAGAGCCTGCATTTTTCTTACCCCGGACCAGCCTTTTTGGGATGCCTGACAACCACGTCTATGGCAGGTATAGGTTTCCACCTCATATCATCCTAGACCTCGTCACGGAGTGGGAAGATGACCTTACTTCCCCCACCCTGTGCTCCCAAGCATTGAGCCCTTTGGAGAAGGTGCTCGATGTCCTGCATTTTTTGCCCACTGGGTTATTTCAGCGGACCACTGCCTTAGTGGGGGGGGGGGTCTCACAGGCAACGCAGTCACGCTGCCTACACCAGGTGTTGGCAATCATCACTGCACACCCCTCAGTCTGCAGGCACATATACATGCCCAGAACACCCACAGAAAGGCAGGCCGTGGTCCAGGGCTTTTACAGGGTGGCACACTTCCCCAAAGTGCTTGGTGCCATAGATTGCGCCCATGTGACCCTACGTCCACCCAGGGCCACTGAGCACATCTATCGAAACCGCAAGCACTGGCATTCCATCAACGTGCAGATTGTATGCGATGCTCAAGGAATCATCACCTCTGTCTATGCAAACTACCCTGGCTCCACCCATGACAGTTTCATATACCGAATGTCCGCCCTGAGCCGGACCCTGGAAGCTGGGCAGCATGGCGACACATGGCTCCTAGGTGAGTAAAAATGCCTGTGCACATGCATGCAAGTCACACACAGACAAATACCCAAACCCTAATAATCTCAACTATCATCACCTCCCCAGGGGACAGTGCCTACCCTCTGAGCAACCACATGATGACGCCAATCTGGAACCCCACCACACCACCCCAGGTAAGATACAACAATGCCCATATTGCAAACAGGGGCATAGTGGAGCGCACATTCGGAGTGTTCAAGTCCCGCTTCCGCTCCCTTGACCGCTCTGGTGGGAAGCTACTATATGCACCCCCAGTAGTGTGAAGGATCATTGTGGTAGCATGTGTCCTGCACAATGTTGCAACACGGCGGGAGGTACCAGTGGACATGGTGGTGCCCCCACATCCCCAACCACAGGCACAGGCGCTGCCCAAGGGAGGGGACTTGGCACGTGGCGAGGCAGCCCAGACCCAGCTTGTGGCCACATTTTTCACCTAAACTCCCACCCCTGCGGAGTGTACACAGTCCTGGCACATACCAGGTGACAATCGATTATGACAAAGAGACAGTCAACTGTCACAACCTTACCACCCTGAGAAGGTTCCCACAGAAGTGCCACATTGTGTGTATCCCTAGCTACTTAAAAATAAACAATCCTGTGTGACCAAAAGGAACACATGCAAGGTGTGTATCACACACCCCTGCAAAACAGTCCATCACAATCCCTGGTATGTCACCCAAACCCTGCCAAACCACATCACCCTTGTCTGCTACGCCATGACATGGCATGCAATAGCAAAAGACAAACACATGACCAATAATCTGCAAAGAGACATGTCATAAATGAAAACTGGCATGAGACAATGATGCCTCACATGGAATCAGATGAAATGACTGACCAACAACCTCCCACACATACAAAGTCAGACACAAATGCTTTCCAACAGTCGTAGCATGAACACAACACTGAATGCCCATTCACATGCACATTGGGCATGGCAAAATCCAAACTCCCGAACCCGTGTGCTGTGTGTGTCTCCTGCAACACACTGCACAGCACACAGCACTTTGAGCAGCCATTGTGTTGCAGATACACCTTGAGCATCACATGAAAACAACTAATGAAATCAACAACCAAATGACGCATGTACAGGGTACCCAAATGGCAATAGATTATGTGCTGCATGGACACCGCCGGCCTGAAAATGCAATCTGTGTGCACCTGTGGCCACGGAAGGGTGGATGTACGGGTTGTGGATCATTGTGCAACTGTGTGTGTCATTAGGGACATGCACTCAATATATGCATGTGAAATCAAGTGACCCTCAGTGTCCTGTACACATCACATGTGAACATTAGCCATGTGAACACCCCAGAATGTCAAACCACACCAATCCCCTGACACCTGAAAAATAAAGACAACACAGGAACAGGCATTGAGCAGCACAACACATCATGTACATAGTACCCCACAATTACAATGTCAGAGTGCCCAAAACACTGTAGGCCAAGCCAAATGTCCAACAACAAAAGGCACTCACTTACACATCACTGTGACCTTCTGAACAACTGTCTCTGGGGTATGTAGCCTTCTTCTTTCAAGTCTACCTGGCTACAGGATCACCCTACCCCTTGGGCTCCATGTTCCAGCTTGCATGTAAATAGGGCCCAGCCCCCTCAGAGGCCACCTTGACTGGTAGAAATGCCACATCGCAGAGAACTCCAAGTAGGCAAACCCACAAACCAGTGAAAAAGACTGTAGGCACCAAAAAACCCTGGAAGAGTCTCCAGTAGATGACTTGAGGTAGCAGGAAATTTCAAAGCACATGTACAAGCACAATGATAGAACAACCAAGGTAGCACAGTTGAACAATGGTCCTAAAGGATGGGTACCATTCACGGTACATAACATACAATGATGATGCAACAACTGATGGGTACTGTCAAAGCTCAGGTGACCAGGCGCAGGAGTGGCATGAACCAACCTCCCCCTCTGTGGTCTGCGTGCCTGCAATGTCAAACTAGCACAGGCCTCTGAGACCCCGGCGGGGAAGGACGGTCAGGGATATGTTGCATGGACAGGCATTGGTATTCAGGATAACCGGAAAGAGGGGCAGGAGAGTGGATGTGGATTTGCAAGGTAAAGTAGGCAAAATACAACTAATCACAAAAACACATACTCAATCAGAGAAAACATGTTCATCATGCACATTGTACCAAATCAGTCAAATAAAAGTCAAAGAGACACTTATCTCTGGGGTGAGTGCTGGCCTCCTGCCTGCGCACTCTCAGATCCGGTAACAGGAGCACTTCAATGATGCAAAAAGAGTGTGAGTTACTAATCTGAATGTGTGTTTACAACACACACACACACCCCCATCCATGCCCCAAAGTAAGTGACATCTCCACAAAAAAACTCCCCTATCTGCTGCTATGTACCCATATGTTAGCTTGGGCCACCGATGGTACATACACTGTCAATGCAATAATGCCGGTTGCATGTGGCCGCGTGGGAAATGGAAGACCAATGGGTCAAGAATCAGACGTGATACAATGGTCCCTGGGTGAGCAACTAGACGCGTATAGCAAGGTGCAACTTCAGTACAAGTTGCGTTCTGGCCACCACAGATTTAAGTAGGTAGTGCACGTGGCAATTTGCACATGCAAATGACATGCACTCACCACAAGTCTGAGCATCGCTGGTTGCCCCTGTGTGCTGTATCATTTTCTGGCCAGGAATGCTACTACCCTAATTACTCTGCTTCAATGGAGCAGGGGGTACTCAAGGATATGTTTGATGGCCCCTGCGTGTGCCCCTGACAACTAGTAAAGGCACTTTGCATTTGGCCCTCAACGCATGTCAGCTGTACTGTGTGCTTCTCCAACAATGCCTGGCAAAGCTCCACAGCACTGTTGCCACTTAGCATCCATGTGCAAGTGGCCTGGTGGAAGGTAGTCTGCAGTGTGGGCCCTTGTGTTGCTCACCTTGCCAGGATCTCCTGGAAACATGCCTGCTTCTGTCGGACGTCTGAGCACAAGCCCTGTGCATCTGCTGGAGGCTCATCTTCCTGCAGAAAGGGCATGAAATAAATTAATAAGGCTTGACAGTTCCCTGTGTGTGTGTCTACATGCTGGTTGTCGCTGGGCCAGGTTACAGAGCTACATCCAAACTCCTCCCACCATCATTGTCACTTTGACAGGCCAAGGTTGCAGGCTACTGTCTACGGCATGAAGTGCATCAAGCACATATACAGGCAAGAAAATAACATACATCACAATCCACATCAATTAATGGAGAAATCAATCACATACTCACCCAAATTCATTATAGACATGGGGTGGATGAAACACAACCAATCCCCACTAGGGGTGTTAACACAAGTAGAACAGCAGCAGACAGACCACAGTAATTAAGGAAGTCCAAAGCCCTTGTGAAATATTTTGTAAAACCGAACCATCCTAGCGAGCCCATGGATAAGGGAAGCAGGAGTGGCCTATGTGAGTCAGGACCCCAAGCTGCAAACACATACACAAGACAAGCTTGAAGGGCCCAGCTGGAACAGACAGTGGATGCTTTCAAAAGCCACAAAGCACCACACCGTCACATGAATGCACAATAGACAAACAATATTAAACTATATTAACTAATTAAACTAACAATGAACAACCTACATGACCTAATTAAAATAACTATCAAATAGTCAATATTAACTAACTAAACTAAAAGGAAAAATCAAAAATGGCCACATACGACCTGGAGGGGGAGGCACCAAGGACGGGGAGGTACAGGGTGCACCTCAACACCCACATGCGATGATGTTGAGACAAAAAAAAAACCTCCATGGGCTCAACGCCTGCACACCACGACCTGTGTGGAAGATAATCCGTCGTCTGAGTCTGCCTCATCCTGTAAAGGATGACGTGGCACAGGAGCCTGACTATGCCTAGGTGCAGGTTGCCCCTCATCGGCAGCAAGTCTGCTGGAAGGGTCAGCTTGGTTCTGTGCGGCAATGACACGCAGGTCTGCATGCAGAACCTCCCGTGATACACGTGCTTCCTCTTGCAAGGTAACACGTGTAGCATGGAGTTCTTCCTGCGTGGTCTGGCTGGACAACCGATGCACCTCCCGGCAAGCAGCCGAGATGGTACGCTCAAGCTGCTCAAACCTCTCCTCTGACCGCACCCTCTGGGATGTCAAGAGGGCATCCAGAGTGGATCGGAGGGACTGAGACTCAGCCCTCAGGGCCGCCATGTGTGCCTCTGTGTAAGCAGTAATTGCTTGACGCAGAGATAACATTTCAGCCTGGCATGCCCTGTCAGAGGCCGCCATGCCCAGCCTGAGCAAGCGGGCCATAGACTGCGCCGCCTGCCGCTGGAGAAGCACCTGCCTAGCAGGGGGGAGCACGGATTGGGCCACACGTTCCATGCTCACAGCAATGTTATCAAGTGCTGCCCCTGACGTTCTGAATTGGCAGTCATGTCTTGCTCCCACTCAGTATACCTTGGTGGTGCGCTGCCACTGCGTTGCTGGGCTTGACACCTGCGGGACCCAAGGACTGTGCGTCCTCGTTGGGTTGGCACCGCCAGCGGCAGCACGACTACATGCCCCCGTCTACGTGATGCCCCAGGCACATCAGCGACTGGTGTGGAGGGTGACCCTGCATCCCAATCCACCACAGGCGGAGGTCCTACCACTGTCCGGCCCCTCAGTGAAGGTGTCGCAGACAGAGAAGTGTCCACATCAGAAACCACCCTGACGCATGGACCTGATGCACATCCAACTGAACATGGCTGTCAGAGTGGTCATCTGTGCTGTACTCATAGCCAGCCAAAGACAAGATGGACTGGAGCACACGTGGGTTCTCGTGGTCTACCACCCCACAACCCCCACTTGTGCCGGGTTGTGGTTGTGATGACAACCCTGTGCCTGGCATGACAACACCACCCTCTGGCTCCATTGCGTCATCACCTGAAAAGTGGAGAGAAAAAAATATTAGTACACATGTCAGAAGCACTTGACACACATAGACATTACACAGACAGCCAACACATGAAGCAGACATGTCACACACAAAACAGAACCTGCCATGCATGCCTGGTCAATTTGACATTGCATCAGTGAGTAGGCATGTAGAACGGTGTTACACGGCTCAGAAGCGGGTTGATGCAGTACAGAACATGTGTACGTTACTCACTATCTACATGAACAAGTACATCATGATGTGTATCACAAATCATGAAGCAATTGGAAGGGCTAGTTCAGGCATCACATGCAATGTGCATGCAATGGTTTGCATGGCTACAAGCAAAGCCTCCCCCTCAGTGAAAATGCAGAGATGCCTTGCTTGGTAGCAAAAGGCTGAACAGAGACTTGTGTATTGGCAGCCAGTGCTGACTAGCATCAATGTCATCATCTGAGTCAACTGACAACACAGCAGATGATGATGATGGGACAGTAAGCAGGACACATGGCGAACCCTCAGTAGTACACACAAGTGTGCAAAAGCCACTACACCAGTTGGACAGAGTCAGTGGGCCTGAAACTGAGGGAGGACTGTGCCCCACACAGACTGTGACACCCTAAACATGTGTGTGATACAGGACAGGGCCAGAGTGGGCATGGGATGGCTGTAGAAATCCCAAGAAATGTTGCTCATACAAGACCCGTACTACAATGATCATCCAGGCAAGGACACATAGGGGCATGCATGGAATGCACATGGAGCATGAATGGGCACTCATGTCCCTGCGGAGCATCTGCCATCTGCACAGTCCAAGTGATACACCATACATGAAGGGCAGAGGATGTACCCCACTGCATGTGTCTGGCAGGTTGGCTGGTGGAAGTTAGCATGTACACAGGAGGCTTGAATAAGCCATTGCAGTACGCCAAAATGATGCACAAAAGTGCAATGGTGTAATTGGGTACAGGGGTGGTGGAGGGGCAAGGGGGCATGCCTACATGGAGTACCCGCATGCAGGCAGAGGACACATGCACGTCAGTCATGCAATGACATAGTCCCAGTGCTGAGAGGAAAACCACCCCTGGCTACATGCAGAAGGGCCAGAGAGCAGGAACATGGACCGGAGGGGCATCTGGGTGACTAACATGTGAGTAGGGTGCAAGTGTGGTGATGAGGACAGTCCCTGTCTGCTCTACATGTTCACCATCCTGCACAGCAAGCACACATCAGTGAAGCATTGCATGACTAGCACATGAAAACCATGTACACATAGCATGTAGTGGCAGTCAAGCACAACACATCACACAGGCAAAACACACATGGGCCGGACATACACGCAACAACACTCACTGGACTGGGCATCAAAGTCCTGCATCTCTCCCACTGCTTCGACCAATTCTTGTGGTATGAACTCCGCAACGAGTGCCTCGTGCGGAGTGAGGTGATCCTCCTCAGGTGGTGGCCCACCGCCAGTCACCAGAGTCATGCTGTAATTAGAGGCATGCTTAGCCTTAGCGCTGCGTTTGAGGTCATTCCAACGCTTCTTGCACTCAGCAGCTGTGCGCACCTCATGGCCGAATGCACTCACATTATCCGCGACATGCTTCCAGTGGGTATTCCGATGGGCAGCTGTAGTTTGACAATTCGGCCCCACTAGCATGTCACGTCTGTGGGCCTGCACGTAGTCCACAAGGGAGTCCAGTTCCTGTTTGAAGAAAGGCTTCTTCCTTGACATGTAGGAGGCTGTGGCTGTGTCTGGGGTCCCAGCCTGTGCTGCAGATGCAACCTTCCTCCTCTTGTATGGTGGCGCGGACCCTGGCTGGCGAATGCCGCCCTGATCAGTATGGCCAGTGGGACCGGTGGATTGAACCAAGGGAGTGGCAGGTTGAAGGACGACCGAAGGCCTGACTTGCGTCAGTGGCTGCTGGGTGCCCTGGAATGGACCCTGCGCAGCAACATCCGCTGTGCCAGGGTCATTGACCGCCACTGTCCTGGTTGGTAGACTCACAACCGGGGTGTTGTTGGCTGCATCTGCCCCTGCACTTGCCAACACCCGGCTGGTCAGGGCAGCAGATGACATTGCTGCCCCAGGGACACGTGTCTCGGTCAGGGCAGCCCTGCATGCACCTACGGTGTTCCTCCTGACCTGCTGGAAATCTTCCAGTGACTCTTCAAGTGCCAACGCAGCCTGCGCTGGCAGACCCTGAGCCTGGGTGGTGGTGTCCACTACTGCACCTGCAGCTACCACTGCCCTTGGGCCCGAGGCAGTTGATGAAACGGACTGCTGGATCACACGGGCGCCAGTGCCAGATGCAAGAACTGCATCTACCGGAACCACAGGGGGTGGTAGCATGACTGCACCAACACATGGCACAACATCGTGCCCAAGTGGCACACCCCTGCCTCTTCCCCCTCTACGGCCACCCTGGACACCCTGGAGTCCCTCTACTCCCTGGTCACCCCGGCCATGTCCCTGACCACGCCCACCATGAGGAGTACGCCCAGCTGAGGCACCCCTCACCTTTGGTGGCGTCCCAACCATGGCTCAGATGGAGTAGTGCTGGCACAGATGGAGGAGTGCCAATGGGAGGTGTACCATCGCTCCACAGCCCAGCCCCAGGACCCAGTAGCCCACCCACACCTGCCTCTGGGGTTGCCATGTCGGACACTACACCATCTGGCACCACTGGCAACCCCCAGGCAGAGAGGCAGAGGGCCACCAGCTTCAGTGCCAGGGAAGTTGGTGTCCTGGTGGAGCAAGTCCTAGGGCAGTATGATGACCTCTTTGGAAGTTCGCGCGCCGACAATGAAGGACGGAAGAGGATCTGGATGGACATCCTGACTGCCATCAACGAGGAGGGGGTGGCAGTCCGCGAGATCAAACATGTCCGGAAGCGCTGGGAGGACTTCAGGTCCAGGACCCTCAACAAGGCCTGGCGCCTCTTGAAGGCAGCGGATGCCAAGGGGTGCCGGGTCCACCTGACCGACAACCAGATGAGGGTCCTGGAACGCTCACGCCCAGCGCTCCACGTCCAGGTCCTTGAGGGGCAGACCCGTCTGGAGTCGAGCGGTAAGTGTACATGCATACTGATTGGACGCTGTGCGTGTTGTGGTGTGCCAGGAGTGTGCAGGTTGCACATATGTCTTTGTAGGGACATGTATGGCTGCGTATGTACAGGGACGTGAACCTGCCACTTGTGATTCCTATCAAGTGTGAGACACATCGATGTTGTATGTGTTGGTAAGCATGCTGTGCAAATGTATGTGTGGGTGCACACATGTAATGAACTATGAGTATGTACTGTGGCATGGTTGTGGTGTCACACATGGATGCTGGTTCATGCTGCATGTATCTGCACTATGCACATGGGCATGTGGGTGTATTTGACAAGTGTGCAACTGTGATGCAACATGGATGCATGTGACACTGACATGTAGAAGGCTGAATGCGAGATGTGACATGGATGGCGATCTCATCACTGCGACAGTTGGTGGAGATGTTCCCATTCATGTAAGTCTGGTGGCGTGTGTGCATGTGTTGTGCACTCCCCGTGTTTCATGTGACGTCAGGCTCACCTTCGGCTGCTTGTGCTGTTGTTTGTGTATGGACGGTGCTGCCTGGTGCAATATTCCTGTTGATTTGCTCATGTGTGTGAGTTGAAATGACATGTGTGTTGGGGAGTGTGATGCTATGTCTGTAGTTTTACACTGCCACTCATGTGCAACTGTCATGTGTGTATCAGTCCATTGTACAGTGCCCTGATGCCTGTGTTCTATCTCTCCCTGTCTGCAGCGTCAACTGATTAAGAGGGCGGAGAGGGTGCTGTGGAGCAAAGCGGCAAGGATCGCACCACCAGCTGGAGACGCAAGGCCCAGCTCCCCTCCCACGTTGTCCTCTCGTCTGGGAGTGAGGAGTCTGGTGCCGCGTCCCAGGCCGCAGCTGCCGAGGGTATGTCCAAGAGGCGGAGGTCGGAGGTGGACTCCTCGGCAGCAGAAGGGGCAGCTGAGACCCCACAGGGTCCGATGGAGGAAGATGGCATGGAGTCATCCAGGTTGGTGGGGGGTTTGGTGGAGGAGGAGGCTGTGGAAGGGACACACACGGGGTCTGGAGGTGGGGATTCCACTGGTGCTAGTGGTGCAGTGCAGATGTAAGGACAGGAGGCAGCACAAGCCGCAGCGGAGGTGCCTGTGTGTAATCCTGTCCCCGATCCTATGACTGCATCATCCTGCACCAGCAGGGATGCCTACGTCCAGACCCGTTTTCAGGGAGGGGATGAGCGTACAACTGGCCTTCCTCTCCCTGTGGACGTGGCAATCCGGGACCGGGTTGAGCCGGTCCTGGCTGGAATGGCGTTGCGTCAACGGGGCATGCGAGGTGACCTGCAGTGGTTTCGTGAAGACACTGCACGTCATCTCGGTTGCCTCGTTGACCGCGTTGACCTACTGGGACGGGTCACCAGGGCTGGATTCCTCAGTATGCTGGCCCTTATTCCGACCCCCTCCTCACCTGAACCTCCTATGCGCCAGTCGTCCTCCATGCCATCTTCCCACCCATGTATCACCTGGGTACCCTGTGGAGCTGCCTCTGACCCAGCGGCCAGGCTGGTGGAGGACACATCCCTGCCACAGTGGGGAGTCGGACGTCCAGCAGGGGTGGCCACCGCGACAACTGTACCCCAGCCGGAGGAGGACGTGCAGGCAGCAAGAGCCAGGGCACAGGTACAGCAGCAGCAGCAGCAACAAGGTGGGAGCGATGATGGCTCGGGGCCATCAACATCGGAGGGGCAGGCATCGGCCACAGGGCAGGAGGACCCAGGATTGGAAGTGTCTTCCGTGTGGCAGCGGTTGGGCCAGGCAATAGGTGCGGAGCGGCGGGGGGCGGAAGAGGCACGGCTCACAATGGTCAGGGCGGAGAACTCCATGCGGAGGGCACTGAGGCGAGCCGAGTGCCTCGAGGCTATTCGCAGAGAGTTGGAGTCCAACATGGCATCGTCCCTGCGAACCCTCTGGGCCATGGAAGAGGACCGCCTCCAGGACATTGAGCAGGAGTTTGATGATGCCCTGGCCCGGGACATCGGAAAGTGAGCCGTCGAACTAGCCCGCCGCCATTGTAAATAGTTTTTAGTGTTAGGTTTCATTTTTGTTTTGCTTTATTTTGGGGTGATTGGACTATGCCCCCACTTTTGTACATAGTTATTTCTTAGGTAGTTTCTTTGATAAGTTTCAGTTCTTTTGTTGGGCTCATGGACCCTTTGAAAATTGCTTGTACATAGTTGGACATTGGATTTATGTGTACATTTTCTTTGGATTTCACCATGGAGCAATGGAAATTGATTTTTACGTTTCCTTTGGATTTGTTTTGGTGGACAGGGAGTTTGGACCATTTTTCTTTAGGATTTCTTTGGATTGGATCTACATTTCCTTTTTCATATTTTTGGACATGCATTTCATTTCATGTTTGTATTATTTTTTTGGCTTTCATTTCATTACATTGATTTTGTTCATAATACATTTTGATATTTTAATTCCATGTGTGGGATTCGCTCATTGGGTTCATGCATGTCAAAATGTGGGTTTACACGATCTATGGCAAACAGTGTGTGTGTGTGACGGACAAGTGTTGATGTACATGGTTGACTTTTGATTTGTGTCCTGACATAGGCATGTCGGTGTGGGGTGGACTGGTGAAATCATTGCATGTCAAGACTGGGGTGGCGTGCTGTGGTATTTTGGTGCACATGAGGCCCATGATTGTGCAGCCTCCTGTCGTGTTGCAGGGGGACATGAGTCGGGGCCTGACCCTCAATGCTGGGTGGATGGGGTTACTGGGGGACATGAGTCGGGGCCTGCTGGCAGGTGCCCCTCACTGCTGGGTGGATGGGGGTGCTGGGGGACATGAGTCGGGGCCTGCTGGCAGGTGCCCCTCACTGCTGGGTGGATGGGGGTGCTGGGGGACATGAGTCGGGGCCTGCTGGCAGGTGCCCCTCAATGCTGGGTGGATGGGGGTGCTGGGGACATGAGTCGGGGCCTGCTGGCAGCTGCCCCTCACTGCTGGGTGGATGGGGGTGCTGGGGGACATGAGTCGGGGCCTGCTGGCAGGTGACCCTCAATGCTGGGTGGATGGGGGTGCTGGGGGACATGAGTTGGGGCCTGCTGGCAGGTGCCCGTCAATGCTGGGGGAGTGGGTGTGCTGGGGGACATGAGCCAGTGCTCACTTGTGTGTGGTGACATGTGGGCTGGCTGAGGGGCTTTGCCAGGGTGGATGGGCTGCCTGTGGGGCATGGCCAGGGGTGCAGTGCTGTGTTGGGGTCTGCCTGCAGGCCCTGGGGAGGGGGGAGAGGGCACACCTGGGAGGACACACACTGCCAATTCGTTGGGGCACACCCGTAATACACGTACCACCCGCTCGCACAAGGCCAATCGCATGTAAAACTTCCTGCGCACCCCAGAAATACACGTACCGCGCTCGCACAGGGCCAATCGCGTGGGAAACTTCCTGCGCACCCCAGAAATACACATACCCCGCTCGCACAGAGCCAATCGCGTGTGAAACTTCCCGCGCACCCCCGAAATACAAATACCCCGCTCGCACAGGGCCAATCGCGTATGAAACTTCCCGCACACCCCCGAAATACATGTACCCCGCTCGCACAGGGCCAATCGCGTGTGAAACTTCCTGCGCACCCCAGAAATACACGTACCGTGCTCGTACAAGGCCAATCGTGGGTGAAAGTTCCCACGCACCCCAGAAATACACGTACCCCGCTCGCACTGAGCCAATCGCGTGTGAAACTTCCCGGGCACCCCAGAAATACATGTACCCCGCTCGCACAGGGCCAATCGCGTGTGAAACTTCGTGGATTCGGAGGGGTGCGCGGGGAGTTTTACAGACATTTTCGTGGTTGGGGGCCTGTATGCTGGTCCACTGGCCTATGCGCCATGTATGGGATTTGTGCACTGTTCATGGCGCACGGGGAGGGGTTGGGGGCGTAACTGGCACTGCTGCAGGGTCGCTGCGCTACTCTGCGAAACAGCTGGTTATGGATGTTGAAATCCATGAATACGCTGTGCGCGGAAATGGATTTTGGCGCACGTGGCTGGCGCAGACTGCCGTACGTGCACACTGTGCGCCAGCCGCGTGCGCCACTTGTGCGCTGAATTCTATGAATTACCCCCTAAGTGCCTCTGGAACAATATCAGTATTTACACCGCTGCGCACTACAGACCACCAGTCTTTAACCGTATATGTACTATAACGGCCGACAAAACACTAAAAATTGATATGTCTTAAATCAACATGAGCAGGACATAAAATCAAAAGATGTTGTAGTGATTCTAATCTTGTCAGATCTTTACAAAAGTGACAAGTACATGCATTGTGGTCCAGTTTCAAGCGTGGGCCCAGTACCTCCTTGGTGGGATATAAATTCAAGCGCACTCTTAAAAACCGATGATGGCACTTAGGATTAGTGAAACGGATTAACTAATTAGACGGTGTGTTCAAAGGTTTTATTTCATGATTAAAATGATAAAAATAATGTAAAACTCTCACATCCTCCACCAGTATCCAACCAACTTTTCCACCAGATTTTCTGTTTAGCAGCCAACGGATGGTCCATTAACAATTCAGCAGTAGCGTTCCACGCTTAGAATAAGCTTCACGCAACGTTCTTCCCAATCTAACAATGCATTTTCTTTTTTCAGCCTTAGGGCTTGATCCAAGGTTTGAAATAGTGAATTACTCTTCGGATTCAATCATTTCCGGTAAAATGATAACAACTTCTGTGGAATCACAGCCTTAAGTGACAAAAGCCTTCATTCAAAACATGTGCATGAGACTGAAACCCCTTTAGGCAACCTCAAGACTTTCTTCCACAAACTCCCTTCAAGGGTAAACCACATGTCCTGAATAGGTGTAAAACTAATCCCTGTCCCATATGTGACTTTGGGAATCGCTTTCATTTTGTAAAATTGAACTACTGGCAGTAGAGAATACTTTCCAAATGTATTGTACACCCTCAATCCTTGGGCTTGTGTTTTTAACAACTCCACTCTAGGTGCAACATTCCTGCTCCCTGTCAGACAGAAACCCAAATAGATAAAAGAGGAGACCCTTTCCAAAGCAATGTTTTTATAAAAACAATCAAGGCAGGTTTGTTGCCATTTCGTAACAGAGCATAATAGCATGATTTTCGATTTAGCTACATTCACCACTAAGTCATTTCCCTCCTCATAAGAGTTCAAACAAGACAGCTGATGTTGGAGCCCCACCAGGGTCTGATCAAGTAACACCAAGTCATCAGCATATAGTAACCAATTTACTGCTTGGGCCGCTACCCATGGAGGAAAGGACCTAACCTTGGATGTGGTGTCCCCCAGATCTGAAATAAATAAATTAAATAATAGCAGTGGCAAAATAAACCCTTGCTTCAGTCCTCGATAGATTCAAATTTGCTTAGATAGAGCGCCATCCTGATTTAAGCGCACCCTCAAAGAAGTGTCTGAATGTAGGTCCTTTAAAATCTCAACCAAGTAGGGAGGGCATTGCCAATCTATAAGCTTGTTCCAGAGTAAAAGCTGATTAACTCTATTGAATGCAAGTGCAAAATCGATAAATGCACAGTAAATCATCTTATCTTTTGTGCTGGCTCGAGCTTATAAGAAATTCAAGATAAAGCCATTAAAGGCTGTGCCCACTCCGTTTAAAAAACCTGCTTGGTGTATATCGAATCTACCAGATGCTGTACTTCAATTTTGCAACTAAATGAACACACGGGAGGTAAAGATTTTCGCAGGCACGTCCAGCAATGGCCGTTAATTTTTGGGAACAAGACATTCACCCTTCTTAAAAAAAGACACCATTACCACTGACTTCCACGAACGATGCACCCGCCTTGATTCAATAATTTCTTTCAAAAATCAATATAGGGCATCTTCCCATAACTATGGGCAATTTTTAAGGAGCATATTAGATTAACCATCCGGTCTCTGGGCAGGGAATTTCTAGATTTCTTGATCAACTCAACGATCGATCCTCTATGTAGTGTACGTGGCCATTCCTCTACCAAGTCAGAAGGCACTTGCTCGATCAGCGAAGCACATTTAGCGAAGGGTGCCTGAAAATAATGTGACCAACCTTTCTCAGAAATAGGGTTTAGCTGGAGGGCGATCTGGGGGGAATCAATTTGTCTAATGATTGACCAAAGGTCTGGTGAACTTTTTGTGATGATTGCGTCTAATATGAGCTATGCATCGGCCAGCCAGGAGTAAACAGGCTTTGTAAGTATACAGCCAATTTTTATAATGTAGTTTTAACTTTTTAATCTGTGCCCATATTTCAGGAGAGGTAGGTGTTCCAAGAGCCCTAATGTTCTGCCTTAGGGTTTGTTTTTTAGATTTAATTTTGAGATCAAATGTATGCCTATGTTTGGGCTGAGGTGTACTCCCAAAAGGGAGTACACAGGGACAATATTAATCCTCAAAATAATAATAAGCAGGTTATAGAAGCAGGTCCAATTACACATTTATTTTTCAAATGATGATAATCATATTGCTGGCTAAGTTGTCAATGTATGATGTCTCAGAGTATGGTGGGTTTTACAGCGTTCCTCAGGGCTGGATAGTTCCATGCAAACAGGAATAATATCTCAAAACTAACAGAACAATTGCCTAAAGACAAAAAAAGAAAAAAAATTAAACAATGCATTAAAGACACTGACCAACCAAGAGAATAGTGAAGATCAAGTATGGGAAGTGATCAAATTAGATATTATTAAAAGAAGTACCAACTTGTATTGAATGAGTGAACATTTTCATTCTCCACCAGATGTTTTCGATAGGTACTGCCTTTCAGTTCTCGATTAAGATTTCAGGGTCACACATTTAACCTGGTATGCAAATTGATGGGTTCATTATGGACCTTAATTAAAAAAAAGGTACAAAGTTGGGACATTTGTAAGTAAAACGTTAATAACTAAGTTCACATGTGCTGCTTTACAAATATAATTTTTTATATTTACCTGATATTTGTGCAGGATGCAAATGTTGACGGAGTTCGGTTTTCTATGTAATACGAACAAAAGGCAAAGTGAATCAATCACATGAGATTTGGTATATTACAACAGTGTAAATGCAGGTTATTAACTGTGTTCTGAAAAAGGGAAACAGAACTCACTGGTCCAAAAATGAATCTGCCCACGTTGTGGATTAGTACTAAGAAAGATCAGCCATGTGTTTCCATCGCCCTTTTGGGAATTAAATATATGGAGGGGCTGGAGTAATTACGTTTTACATTATCTGGGTAACATGTACAGAAAAGATTACTTTTATTTTTCTAATCAAAAATGCTGACACCTGCAGGAAGCTGTCTAACTGTGCAGCGCGTGGCTAAACGTCTGCCTGAGAGGTCGGTGTGGTTGGGTCTAGTCAGGGTGATCCACAGTAGGACCCTGGCTCGAGAGCCAATCTAAGAGACTGCTGGGTCTTGGCCCCGGCTAGTCCCAGCCCACTTAAAGCTGCGCCGCCGCCACCCCTCTAACGGGTTTATGTCACACCCATAGACCACTGCCCGTGGGGCAATGTTCTGCCTACTGTTGTTTCTCTTTTACGGGTTTCCTTTTCAAAACCGTTAGCTCAAATGAATAGATACTGATAAATACATATAAATACTTTACTTCTTCAAAATCCTCACTTCACTCCGGTCAAATTATCTACATCCCTTGTTAATAAAGGCCCATGATACGGTCTTCAAAAGGAAATACCTCTGGTGTGGTTTGCCTACTGTTCATATATTTCAAGGGGTCCAGGATCAGGGGTGAGCAATTTAGGAAGACCTTAATCTCTGGGATTAATTGTAGAACATGACAGCAGAGGCTGATGCAAAGCTTATTTTGCTGAGGGTAAGCACTCTGCTGTCAGTGATGGTGTGTAATACAGCTACTTTCATTCACTTAGGAGGGTCATTTCGGCGTCATGTCGGTCACATATCTGCGAAATGTCCCAGTTCCATGTGTGACACATCAAGCCAGTGTTTGTGTTTTGTGTTTGTGTTTCCAATTGCGTGCTTTTCGTTTTTCCCATTGTAAGGTTGAGCCTACAAGTCCCAGCATGCATCGGGGAAGACCCCAGGATTGGTTTGAGGCAGGGCTGGACTGCCCCACCGGGACACCGTGACATCCCTTGGTAGGCCTCTGGCCGGTACGGCCTCTTTTCGAGCGGAAGGATACATGCACATAACATGTGCTTGGTCGCAGCTGGCCTGTTCTCTTTTACAAATAGGAGGAAATGATGGCAAGAGCTCAGCATAATGTATCGCCGAAGGAGCTCGAGGGCCGCAGGGCGATGCAGGAGGTAAGCATTGATGAGAAGCAGCCAGGGCCGCAGCTATCACTTTATCATTTCCCTCCTGCGCAGCAACCCAGCTCATAACAGAGCCTGTTCCTGGGGACCTCCGTCTCATGTCAGAGAGCGAGAGAGGGAGGGCTGCGCGCTTGTGGGGCAGGGGACCCCGTGGGTAGAACGTGCGAGAGACTTGCGCCTGTCCAGGGAGAGTTTGCACAGCAAGGTCGGGCCGCGTGATCAGTACAGTCACAACACTCATATATATCCTGTCATGACAGAGAGAGGGAACTCCTGAAATAGTGCCTGTTCCTCCATACTGAGAGAAGCTCGCACTCCAACCAGCCTTTCGGCACAACTTTGACTGCTGCATACTGAGTGTTTGCACAGTTGTTGTACACTGGAACTGTTTATTGCACATCAGAACACCGCCTCAGGTTTTGCACATTGGATGGGATGTTGTAGCTTCACACAGCTACGGCCATATGTTTAAAGGTACGTTTCAAAAGCGGGTAAGATTGAGACTGAAACATCAACGTTTTTATACATATTATCTTCTGAGTCCCCCACGATTGCTGTATCTCTCTTCTTCGCTCTTTAATTTCTTCTTCATTTAATAATGTGTGTGCATTGCTAAGAAACCTTTTCTGTATTAAGCGTGATATTAAAAAAATATATATTTATTTATTTATCTTACTTTATAAAATGCACAAAGCGGCCCTGGGGCATTGTTTTCAAATTTTCGATGCAAAGATGGTCAAACTAGGTCTCTTTTTTTAATCATAGCTACGAACATCAAATATCTTACGAATCTGTCCTCATGTACCATCTCTTACACAAAAAGTCCCCGGCTAATCCTGCAGTCCTTTCCGATTTCTGACCTAACTCTGGCCTCTGGTAGGTCAAAGGACCTAGAAACCATAGATACAGGCTCAGCTCTCTGCCCACTGCCCACTTCGAAGTACAAAAGCTATTATGATCAGCCCTGGAAGCACTTTTTGGCGGGCAATCCTGGGGCTTCCAAAATGTGTCCCAATAGCCTGCATAAGGCAAGAACTTAGCTTACTTTCCCTTGAGGGATCAGTTAGATGTAATTCCATGATGCTTTACCGTAAATGCCAGCTTGCAGAGAAACCTTCAGTTTACTATCTGATCCTACAAGAAATAAATGATGTTAAACAGTTGGTCAAATCGGATCAAGGAAATTCTCCAAGAGGTCTCAGCTGACATGGAGACCCTCAACAACAACCCAGTAAAAGTACTGAACAGAGTGAAGGAACTCGACTGGATTAAAACAGGTGAGAAAGCCGCCTCTCATAAGTTAACGAGACATTTGTCTGTGAACCACCGCAAATTGAACGAGCTTCAACCGTTCATCAAACAGTTTCCGTCCAAGCAAGCAAGGTCCCTGTTATTGAGAGCAAGATTGAATTTGTGACACACAAATTAGACACTATCTATACGGGGGCTCGCGTCATCAAATGGCTGTAGATTCTGTGGACTAACGGAAGTAGTTGAATCCATCCGCCACTTGCTGCTTTCTTGTCCGGGGACTTTGAGGTTAAGATCACCGTACCTGAGGCACATTTTTTCGGACTTCGTGTTGCAGGACGAAGCCCTTTGTTGGGCGGGGCTGATGGCGGGTGATAAGACTTCATGGCTGTTGGCATCCTACAACCTCTTACGCAGCATACAAGAAGCCTTCCCGGCCCCAACAGACTTGGTGGTGACCTGTGCATCACCAACTTCATTCCTGCAACAAATCGCCCCGCCGGCAGCCCATGACCTCCCATAGAGACTCAGGGAAAAAAAAAAAAGAAGAAAGATAAACAGAGAATAAACATTTTAATTGGAACATAGTTTTACTTTTTAGGTTTAGATCACGATCTTTGTTTTGTAAAAATCTTAAAGATTAAAATACAAATAAAAAAAAGAAATTAAAAAAAGCTATTATTTAATATTTATCAATCCAGCTTCTGCTCGCACCCAACCACTGATGCAGCCCTCATGAACTTTAGGGAACAGCAGCTCCAAACCAGAGACCTAGGTCTTTTAAGTGGTCTGAAACCTCTTGATCTATCTCCGGCTCTTGACATAGTTGACCATGCCATCGTCCTCGTTAGTTTGAATTAGTCTATCAGTGTCGTAGAGACATCGCTGAAATGATTCATTGTTTTCTCGACAATCGCTCTAACTAAAGTGGGCCTTTTTCTTTCTTCACCGACCAGGAATAACTGCAGACTACCCCAGGGCCCAGCTCTGTTAATAATAATTTTTGATATTTATATGACCCTACTGGCCCGGACCCTCAACATTAAGATGTTGGTTTTCATGTTGAGATGAGATGTCACCTAGCTTCATCTGAAGCTGTAAGAAACTGTTAGAGGTGGCTGCCCCCTTGTCGACTATCATCTATGCTTAAGCACCTATGAAAATGGGAAATGTTCTACAGGGACCTGTCACTCACACCCATCTCCCTTTCACATATCCTTCCAATTTGCGAGCACATTTACGCCCACGTTATTAATCTGGGGGGTCATCTTCGACAAGGACCTCTCCTTCATACTACAAACAAAAGACGCCCCAAAATCATCCGTCTATAACCCAAGGCTTGTGAGAGGAGTCCTCCCTTGCCTATGGATTCCACAACTAAAGGCACCGGTCCTGGCAGTAGTCCCGCCCTGACTTTACTGAAATGGAATCTATGCAGAGTTCCCTGCCACAAAGAACACACTTTATAAATGCCAGGGTCTCCAACAGGTCCATCAAGAGCGATGGGAGCTTGCCTGTGATGTTTCCCAGTCACTCGCCACCAGAATCTGTCTGCACAGTGAGAGGAGAGTCTGCAGCTTGCCTATCTGTTAGGTAACGCAAGCCTTTCCCCGCTCATCTTTGTTTTGAAACGATCGGATCGCGTGACTAGGTATATTAGGCTGCTACCCTGGTTAGCTTTCACACAACGCATCTGTTTCAAGCTGTTGTGTCTGACCTAGAAAGAAGTATTAGGAAAGGCACTGCACTACTTATTCAAAGATGTAACAGTCTGCCAAATGACCAAAGGCCAACGGTCGTCTGGCCATGATCTTTTGGACCTACATCAGTCACAATGAACCCAGCATCATCATCAAGGCTTCTACCATTGGAACTTGCTTCCAGCACAACTACACCTGGAGCCTCTGTGCATATAGATCTTGTTTTTATTTCCTGACGTTAGCTTTTACAAAGTGCAGCTCCTAGCCAAACCTGCTCCCTGCCCTTCCTTCCTTCCTTCCTTCCTTCCTTCCTTCCTTCCTTCCTTCCTTCCTTCCTTCCTTCCTTCCTTCCTTCCTTCCTTCCTTCCTTCCTTCCTTCCTTCCTTCCTTCCTTCCTTCCTTCCTTCCTTCCTTCCTTCCTTCCTTCCTTCCTTCCTTCCTTCCTTCCTTCCTTCCTTCCTTCCTTCCTTCCTTCCTTCCTTCCTTCCCATAACTATCCCTTCCTTAATGTCCTCCCTCTTCCCTATTTCTCGCTTTCTCAAGTTATTTCCTTCCTCCTTCAATACTTCATGTGTTTCCTCTTCTTTCTTTCTTTCTTTCTTTCTTTCTTTCTTTCTTTCTTTCTTTCTTTCTTTCTTTCTTTCTTTCCCCACTCCCTGCGGCCACCCCTCTCCCTGTGTCCCAGACATCCTGTATAGTGGGATTTTACTCTCCCTGTCTGCGATTGAACTCAGAGTTGCGATATAATGTTGCCCGTATGTCGTGCTTGCTCAGGCTAAGTGGGCCCATGGGGAAGGGATGCTAGTTCCTAGCAAGTGAGTAGCAAAGTGTGACTCATGGGATAAAAATGTGTGGTGTTCCTGTAATGTACATCTCCTGTGAGAGCTGGAAAGTGCTAGGAGGAGGGCTGTATGAATCTGGGGAGCGAAAAGTGTACATGGTCCACATCTGATGACACCATAGACGGACCCCTGGATAAGACATTTGTATTCCTTCCCATATTTTCCATAGGATAGCAAAAACTCTCAAGAATGTGCAACAAGATCCTGGCTGCGGGTGGGATCTACCTTCTGGGATCAATGACTTTGGGAAAGGGCTGAGTTGTCCTCTTTAAATGCAGAATGTTCTTGGAATTCAGGAATGGTTGCATCTGTTTATTTATTTCAGTGCACCAAACCCTTAGGCTTCTAGGCGCTAGTTACAGAAAGTGCATATTACATTAGTGAAGTGCGAGAGCACGCATAGGTGTTACAGAGCGAATTCAGGCATGCAGCTACACATATGAGACATACTAGAGGTGTGTATATAGATTGCCAAAGCCTCGCCTCATTTTATGAGGGGCTTCATCAGGCATGTAGAAAAACATATGAGGCATAGTAGGTGTGTGTGTATATAGACTGGTAAAGTCCCACCTCATGGTACGGGATCTACATCAGACTTGCAGATAAACATATGAGACGTAATATGTGTGTGCGTATACAGACTGGCAAAGCCTCACGTCATGGCAACAGCCATAGTACAAAATGTGAAGACGTCTAAAAACATTTGTTACAATCCATGCTTTATTTGATATGTTGCTTGCATTTATTGAGACTGATATTGCACTCGCGGTTTGTCCATCTATCATTGAAGATATACTTTGCGAGATCATGAACTTATTTAAAAATGAATTTTTATAATCCATATATGATTAAAACATGGTTTAAATGCATTAATTTGGACTAATTTGATTCAACGTCTTCTTGGGGATACTCGCAATCCCCTCATAGAAGGGTTGGGCGCACGCGCTGTGCTCGCTCCTTCGGAGAAATATGGGGCCAATTTGAAAATAATTTCCAGGGCCACTTTTGGTTCCCAGTCCAGCCCTGGTTTGAGGAGTCCCACGTGGACAACTTGGCAGCTTTGCGGTCACCCTGGGGTTCCAAATGTTTGCTCCTTCGGCGATCCGAGCACGCTTTTAACACAATGATGATATGTTTTACAAATTACAAACATGTGTATTTGAATTCTCTCTTTTAAGTTGCCCCTTTGAATGTGGTGATCATTTGATGCTAATGTCTGGTCCATTATATGGAATTCATCTTTATAATTGCGAAATAACCTCCATGTGATCGACGCAATTTGACATCATTTGGCTGGAGGCCTGATCTCTGCCCAGCAGCCTCCACGGCTCTGTTTATTCCTCAAAATGCCGTTAAACTGCGAAACCCGTGGCTCGTGCCCTATGGTCACAGGGTAAATGTGCGCATATTGTCAGTTTATCATGTTTTAAATAACAGGGAAAACAGATAAATGATGTGCAGCAAATAAACATGGTGCACTCGCAACCAATCAATGGCAGGGCAATTATCCCGTAATCTCTCGCCTGCGTCAAAGTCCTACATCATTTTAAAATGAACGTGACAAGGAAGAGAAATATTCAACGTAACTGGGAATTCTGGTCAGTAATCTGAACACTGCCCCCATTGTCCACATTAACCCCTCACCCTCTTCCCTGAATAACATGAAGTAGCACTGTGACCCGACGGCAAGTACTTCACACTGAGCATTAAACCTGTGGAAGAGGTAAACGAGGGGGCAACGGAAATCCACCAGAGGATGGAAGTAAGGTGGCGGGGCAGAGGGGACTCAAGTTCCCTACAACATCCCTCCCGCCCCTGTCGTTAGATCCCCACTCCCTTGTTTCTGTGCTCCCTAATCTTATTCTCCCCCCTATGATTGTAAGTACTCTGTTGCTTATCAAAATTAGGTCCGTGTTCAATAAATACCCTAATAATAATAATAATAATAATAATAATAATAATAATAATAATAATAATGTGTGATTTACATTCTGGTGGAATATAATTGATATCCCAAAATGCTAATGGGTCTCCAGACACCTAGGTTTCTGCTTTGTTTTGTCCATTATTGACCGTGGCTTTGTATCCGTCAGTAGATATTTTGCCATTCATATTTCGGGCATTAAAAGTTGTGCTATGACCAAGTGAGAGCCTGCGGAAAAGCAGGCTTGGACTGGCCTATAGCGTAATAGGGCAATGCCCGAACCAAAAACAGAAAATGCTAGTGTGGGCCAGTTTTTTGGGGGTCAAAGTGGGCCACTTTTCTGGCCCATGTGGGCCAGTTTGATATGTTACTTCACAATGCATCTAGAAGTTTTGACCAGTGTTACTGAATATTATTTAAAATGCACAAATTGCATCGCATTTTATCAAAAACCTCCCCCTTGGGTACTACTCAAACAGTCTGTCACAAAAGGAATGCATTGCCATTTATAACTGTGGGACACTTGTTCCTTGGTGCCCAAGACAATTTTATGCCCCATTCCGACCCTGCGGAACAGGTAGTCTCAGAGGGCCAGTTCCTCAGTTCTTCACCATCCAAGAGGAGAAAGTATTTGAGAGTGTAATGTCGCTTGCTATCCCCACCAGTATGTTGACAGAAACGTTCCAAAAACCATTTAGGGGACGCACTGCATTGGCTCACAGTCCTCATGAATCTTTTTGTCTGTAGTGCCCACAAAAAGCTAATATAAAAAGGTGAAAAATAAAGACCTGGTGCATCACTGGAGACAAGAAGGGCCATATATACATAAGGGACTGTGGCCATCTGATAAGGGTGGCAGAGCCCAAGCTTTTCTTGATTTTTATTAAATTAAAATGATGCTGCAAATTCTGTTCAGAAAGTCAGGCCTTCTAATCAGCCCCTCCCCTGTCATAAAGGCTCCATGCCGAAATCATAGTGAACCCGTGTGTCTTTGCTGAGACATCATTCTACCACCCTAAGCACCAACCTGCAGTGGCACACTTTAGGTTCAAAGGTCACAATTGCATTCATGGCTGCTGCTGTGACACAACGTTTCTGCAGGCAGCAGTGGATTTTTAATCTTCTAAACATTTGTTTCCAAATCTAATAATTGTATGCCTTAGTCAGTCTGGTGGCATGTAAAACTGTACACATAAACCATGCATGGTTGTGGCATAGTGACTACTAAGAGCACACAATTTTACATCCACAGCAGTTGGCTATTACACTAGTGTCAGCCTTGTAAGCATGTGCACAGCTATGACAGGGCTGATGTGTATTAAAGTCTGGTCTGACTGTCTCCACAGCTGCCCTGTGGAACAATGGACAGGATGCTGCCTCTTTCATCCCTGTGCAGGAAAGACAACAATTCCTTCGGGGCACAAAGGCAACACTGACATATCAAAGATACATTCAACCGTAGGGTGCTACTCATTGGAGTCCTTTTAAAGTCAGCAGGCATGGTAAGGGGTGGAGTTAGAGGGGCCAGAATGAAGAGGTGGCCTGAGAGAGGGGTTCCACCTTCTTGGTTTCTGTTTGGTCTCGCTTCACTTTCTGTATCCCCATTTTTTACAGGACGAGGCACTCTGGGTTTGATGTCAGAATGCAAAGAGCACTTGTTCCAAAAACTTGTATTGAACCCCTTACAGCAGGCTTGCTTTGGACAAATCCCCTGTGACAATTTGCCTTTATAAGGAGAGAAAATCCTCACCTTCCTTAATTCATCTACAATGGAACTCTGTTGGTAGTACAGCCTGCTCTAAAGTCCTCTTCCATAGAGGGGAAGACAGAAGGCATCCAAGGCAGAGGAGGGCCCATCACCAGGGAACATTGGAGGTGAATGTCTCTGGACCAAGGCCTCTCTGCTAGCTGCACGGACGGACTCACCTTGACCCGGGGCCCCTGGAATTGGACTCCCAGCAACCCAGAAGACCAGAAGCATCTTGGAAGCCTATTTCAATGCCTCAAGATGTCCTTGAGTTTGATGGACCGTGCTTAACACATTTGGAGCTCGCAGGAAAACGGAGGTGCTGCTTTTGCCACTCTCTGAACCTTCAAAACAAAGCCAGCCCAGCCCATTGAAGCGGACCGACTGGTCTCAACCGCATCGTGGAATCAACAACATGGGAGCAATTGACTAGAGCACTGACTCGACTGCTGGAAATCATTGTCTGGTGCATCTCAAACACTGACTCAACCCATCAGGAGCCCTCATATTAAAACCAACTTGATGCCAACCACCAGTGGGATCACATTGACTGAAATGTGTTGATGCAGCCTCAACAGTGGTAAAAGCTTATAGAAGCCCAGCTTGACAAAGTTGAGCCCCAAAGACATGAATAAAGGTACTGTGAGGATGCTATGTTCCCCTTCGTCCACTGTTTGGGACCATAGTGACTTTTAAACTCCCTTCTCCGCCTAGGGTATAGCAGATAGATTGTACCGTGGCACCAACTTGCTGTTCGCACCCCAAATTCGATGGCCAGTAACAACCTAAGTTCTTAACCTAAATTGGAAAAGATAAAGGCATATTGAATAAAAATTGGGAGAAGGAATACATGTAGGGTCCCGCATCAGATGTTTAGGCCTAAATAAAATAAACTGTGTCTTGGTTGGATTAAATGGATGCTTATTTAGTCGTCATCTACTGGTAGACTGCAGCAGTGCACTGTTCTCTGCTGTGAAACAACTCTCTAGATTTATTCGCCTTCAAATGTATCTGTGTATCATCCATGTAGGGGTGGTCAGACGTACTATATTTGGTAAAAATGGCCATAAGTGGTTGAATATAAATGTAACATTTCGATTCCTATTTTTATGGCTAGATGCAGTACTAACTAAAAGGTTCCACAGTGCTCGACCAACAATTACAGAAGGCAAAGAACAGAAAATGACCTTAGGGTTAGAAGAGGAAGGTTTTCAATTTGTTTTCACAAGAGTGTTACATCATCCATCAAACAGATCTCTACCGGAAGATGATTCCAGTGTTTTGCATCCAAGACAGCACTAGATCTTCCAATGGCTCTTGAAAGTTTAAAACGAGTAATAAACATGGAATTACAAGTGAGTGAATGCTGAGGTCGGACAGAAGACCACCATTTGTAGCTTTGCTTAATGTAATAGGGGGAATATCCATAAAGGGCCTTATGTGCCAATGTGAACAGTTTAAAGGATATTATACTCATTGTAGGCAGCCAGTGCAAGTTACGAACAACCAGAATAATGTGAGCAGATCTGGGAGTGCTGGTAACTTTCCTAGGCAAAGAGTTCTGCAGGACCTGAAGTTGGTCAATTGAGGATAGGGAAGGTGTAAAGCTTCAGCCTGGTTGTCTGCCCAAGACTTGCCATGACTCCTATCTCATAGCGCCCAGGGTTACTACAACAGCATCACTGACTCACTGCTATTACCTGCTCTTACACATTGCATATGTCCTGTATAATTGGCCCATTATGTATATCTTATTCAACTGCTTTATTTTACCATGGCTGTAATTACGTGTTGTATAATTTGTATATATGTATACTCTACTCAAATGCTTTATTTTACCATGCCTGTAACTAAATGATGCGCCTGGTTGGCCTTGGGCCTGGTGCGCTATACAAATAAATAAAATACAAAATACAGAATATAAGGAGTTGCAATCTAGCTCAGAGCCCATGTTGCAATGATATTGAGAAAGTAGTGACCTGATTTGTCTGAGTAGCATCAGGTAATAGTTTACATTCTTTAATGTTACATTTATATGGGGGCAAAAAGTCATGTCTACAGATTTGACCTTAGTCTGTAACTTGACGGTGTGGTCTCCGAGTATAAAATCTCCGTAGGTTAAGATGGATTTAGAGAAGGCAGATGGAGAATATACGTTTCTTGGAAGGTTTGCCACATTTTATTTGCTGAATGGCAACAGAATTTATTTTCACCAATTTGCCATTTTATTTCACCACAAACAGCGGGGGAGATCCCCACACTCCCATTTCATCCCCACCCCAAAACATACCTTACCCCCACTTACCATCGACCTAAGCCCAACACACCATTGACAAGTTTGTTGTTTACCGGTGTAGAGCCATAATCTGTGATAGAGGACATGGTCACTTCAGAGCTTAAGTGTCTGCCAGAACTGAGAGAGTTGTCATAAGTTGGAGGCCCAAGTCAGGATGACCTTTGCTGGGCACAATAGGACTGCCCCACACCTGATCCTTGAGTGAAGAAAGAAAAGCAGGCTAAGGGCAAAGTCTCTCGGATGTCCAGGGTGTACTGGGATAAAGGGAGAATGGGCTCCTATACAGTGAGCCCAAGAATTCTGGAGCAGCTGCCAACTGGAGGTTGGTTATGCCCCAATGCCAAAGGAGGTGCCTACATCATGTCCTAAATGCATAGGCCGCCGACACCCTAACGTGACCCTGCAGAAGTGCTCATACATCATTCTGCACTGTTGAGGGGAGTAAAAAAATGAGCACATGATTGTACACCAAATTGTACCTTGGAGAGATGGTTGGCGATGAGGGCCCTAACCACGCTAGTATTATCGCCATACTTATTAGATGTGCCTGCTAACTTACTCATGATTTGTAATGTAATGTTACACTGAGAAAAAGTTGAAAAAGTAAAAAGTGATGTAGTTTAAAAACACGTGTATGTGAATTCTCTCTTTTTAGTTGGCCCTTTAATGGGATGATCATTTGATGTTAATATCTGGTCCCTTATATGGAATTCATCTTTACAATTGCGAAATAACCTCCACGTGATCGACGCAACTTCACATCATTTGGCTGGAGGCCTGGTCTCTGCTCAGCAGCCTCCAAGGCTCTGTTTACAGTTCTAAATGCAGTTAATCTGTGAAACCCGTGGCTATTAACTTTTATCGTGTTTTAAATAACAGAGAAAACCGACAAATGATGTACAGCAAATACACATAGTACACAAGCAATACATGCCGTAGCCGTGCTTTTCTACATAATAGAAAATACCATTTAAGCTCATAAAGTCAACACTGCACAGTGCCGGGCTCCCGGTCTTCAGTAGATGGTTGTCTCTGATAAAACACTTTCATCATATTTTCTTTGGCAGTTGCTAAGGTCTGTTCTGCTGGAGTGAAGTAACTTCAGTTGTGTCAAACAGTGTAATTTGCTTAAAGCATGAGGTAATGTTAAGTTGAGTTATACATGCACAGAGGGTTTCTGGAGCAGGTGGCAATGCAAATTACTGTATCCACACACAGGGGGTCATTACGACCCAGGCGCTAATTGCGCCAACTTTACCACCATGGTGTAAACTACGTTTACACCATGGTGGATGGCGGATTTACCGCCCCATTCCAAGGTGAGTGGGGCGGTAAATCCCCATTTCCCATTTTCCCTTCCCCATTCCCATTTTTGCCCCATAGGGCATAATGGGAGTGGGGAAGGCGCTAATTACGCCACCGTAAATTACGGTGGCGTAATTAGCATCATGGCAGGTTAGTGCCATGGATTTTAACGGCTGCTAAGAGCAGCCGTTAAAATCAGAATAGGCGTTAAGGGTTAACGACGGCGTTAACCCTTAACGCCTGGGTCGTAATGAGGCCCACAGTGTAATTTCTTGAGTACTGGGTAAAGCAAAGTTGATGTGCACACGTATTGTTCTCCTGCGTGATGCAATGGAAAAAGTCGATTTAATGTGACAGGCCACAGCACACAAAAACATGTCCTTACAGACTAACAAATCAATTTAACAATTGCCAAAATTAATAAATAAATAAACAATTTAAATTAATCACTTCCTTTCCCTTGCTCCCTGCCCTCCCATTCAATTCCTCTCAACCTTCATTCCCGCTTTCTCAGATCTTCTCCCCAAGGCCACACCCCTCCTTCTTACATACCTCTTCCCCCTCTTTACAACCCCGGGGTAGCCCGTTCATGCATACAGCACAACCCCCCTCCTTTACCATGCTAGTACCCCATTGTGCTTCCCCCAACCCTCCTCCAAAGGGCCATGTCAACGGCAACTCCATAAAGCATGTTACCTCCACCATGCTCCCCTCAACCTATTCTATGACCTGCAACCAGGCTGACCTGCCACATCAGCAACAAATGGACTCCTTAACATAATATTGTCCCATTCATGATTCATTGCAAAAAGGGTTTATAGGTACGCATTCTGTGTTCGCATACCTTGCATCTTGTATGATGCAGGGCATGGTGTGTTCTGAGTCTTAGTAACCAAAATTCTGAATCTCTTGTGGGGCAAATCAAAGTGCCTCATGCACCACATGAATATTTATGTTTCAGTGAGTGAGTGAGTGAGTGAGTGAGTGAGTGTATGAAAGGGCAGAGCTCGGCCAAATTCGAGGAACCAACGAAGTCGAGGAGCATTTACCCCAATACCCCAATACCCTCTCCCTAACCCTGTTTCTGGTTACCCTCACTCCCCATACCCATCCAATCCAGTGGACCCAATAGAGCCATGTGGTGAAAGGGCTGCCTGTGGGGGTCGGTGCTTCTTTGATCAAATGACAAAATGAGAGATGGCTGCAATGCTATGTCCTCCATCAATCCTCGCTGTGCAATCCAACCCATAATTTACACACATGGGATCACTATACAAAGGATCACCCGTTCACCTAACCATTACCTTCTTTATCCTCACCCAATCACCAAAAGGAGAGGCAGGCACACTGCTATCATACCTTTTGGTGCACCAGCATTTCCTTTTCTTCTTAATCAGAAACATCGACCAACCCCACCCACCAGGCAGCACTTTCACCACCTAGCTCTTTTGGGTGACAGGGCTGCCTGGGGGTGCTGGGGCCTCTAAGGCTACTGAGGGGAAGCCCAGCAGCACCCCGGCTCGGGACCACTTTTTGGAGACTGCCTGAGCAGAGAAAACCTTGCATATGATTAATGTAAGTGGTAGAAAATATGGTGGGTGACCCACATCGATTTACATCAACACTTCCATACAGAGCTCATCCGACACTCGCTAGGCAAATCAGTCTATGGGGAACTAAGTGCAATTATTCTAAACACTTCAGTCTTCAGAATGGAGGGGAAGTTCAAATAGGAAATAATAAAGAGACAGACTTAGGGGCTCCCGTATTAAGATGTCCGCCATCAGAGTTGAACGCATGCATTTGGGCATTCTGCCACGCTTTGAAACAACATTGTGTGACATCAGAATACACCTACAGGTGTCAGATTTGAGTAATTGTCAGTTGCTTGGGACACCAGTGCAATGTGCAGCAAGTGGAAGTATGACATAATGCCTGCCCACTTGGACTTCTCAGAAGGCACACAGAAGAGTGTAGGTGAGTTTCAGTAGCCATCCATAGGTCAAAATGAAGAGAAGTTGGTGGAAGAGCCTGGCACAGATGCCAGCAATCTGCGCCATTGCAGTGATGAGGGACTAAAAGTCCCAGTGGCCCCGTGTATGTCAGTGTGGGAGCCTGAAGCATCAAACTCTAACTCCCTTGAAGCTGGTCCATAACATAGGCCCAAGTGCAGCTCCAGGTAAAAAGGTTCTGCCACTCCACTGGACCACTCCTTACCGCCATCCACAGAGTCCCAGAACGTCATGTCTTGCTCCTGTCTTGACCATGAATGGCATGTGAGGAGACCAACCACCTTGGAGCCCTCACATGCACCTTAAAATCACTGCTGTCGGCGAGGCTTAGCGCTGCGTCTAGGTGCTGCAGAAAAGGCTTCATCGAGGCAAGTAAATGTGGCCAGTTCTAGGCACAACTTGATACTTCTTAATTCCACCTGCTAGGGTGAGATGTCTTCTGAGGGGAAGTTGGTTGTCTGTGTAGCTGTGTTCCCCCTTCACTATGGATTCTTGAGAACGGTGTTGCCAAAATGTTATATCCTGGACATCAGGTAAGGCAGGCGGCTAGCAGGAATGAAGATGGAACCAGGAATGTACAAAAGGTGAGTCTTTATTACAGGGACTGCTCGTTCATAATGGGCGAGGGGGTGTCATCCAACCAAAACGCTTGACCACCATGGGGGAGCCATGCTTTTTGCAGCTGAGGGAGCACTCCTGAGCTGGCTTGACGTTTCATGGGCAAACACGGTTTCCCCTTGACAGTTCATACCCTAGCCGTGCATGTACAATGGGCCATGCAAGGCTGAGGCGTATTGCTTCCCCAGCTGCATACGGCCCTTTGGAGATGCAGTCTGGGGTACTACATGTTTAGATGTGTGAGGGGCACTACTGTGCCTCCCCACACATACAAACAGAGCACAAGGGGTGCTGCATCCTCACCTATCTGATGAGCTCTGCTTCCTGGTTCCTGTTCATGCTGTGCGGCAGCTGGAGAGGAAGCCACGTCAGAGCTGAATCCGGACCGTATCTGTGTGCAGATAAGATTTTTATTTTTGATTTGAAATGTGTGTGTTTGATGAGAGAGGGTATGATGTATGGGTACATGTGTAAATGAGTGAATGCTGTGTGTGTATGTGTTGTGTGAATTTGTGTGTGCGTGTGTGTTTGTGCTGGGCTGGGGAGTGGGTGGAGGTTGGGACACTGCCAAAATGCAGTTTTACTGGGCATCTGTCATAGGTAATAGGTGCCCAGTAAACAATTATCATTCTTTCTTTGACCAAAGGATGATGTCTTATCGAGTGGCTAGATTTCGGAGCAGCCAGTCTAGCCATTTTTTTGTGTTTCATGCCATTTTCTGCAGGATATCCATGATTGTGTTATTTGGATAGACTTAGATTTTGAGGCTACGAATCTAGTAATTGTTTACTGTGGTGTGACTCTTTTTTTCTGGGCATATATGATAAACCAAGCATGGTATGTGTTATTACTTGGGTGCACTGGCATTTTGGGAGCAACCAGCCTAGCTCTTCCTTACTGTGGTGTGACGTTTTTTACTGGGATTCTACGATAAGCCAAGCATGATATGTGTTATTACTTGGCTAGACTGGCTTTTTGGGAACAGCCAGTCTAGTCCTTTCTTGCTGTGGCACAGCATTTTTTCTGCCCATCATGGATAAAGCAAACATGATGCGTGTTAGTATGTGTCTAGACTTGCATGCATTGTGCAGCCAGTTTAGACACGTTTTCTTATTGTGGCATGGCATTTTTAAAGTTAAAGCCAACAGGAGTATGTCATTATGTGGGGATATTGCCAAATATTGGCGGAGCCAGTGTGGACATTTTTTCCAAGTTTGATTACTGGCATTATGTACAAAGCAAAAATGAGTCTGTTCTTATAAAGTAATTCTGGCATATATTTGTGTAGCCGGCATGACAATGTATGGGCACAGCCAGTGTGTAATTGTTTTTATACTGACATATATTGTGGGTAAAGGCATCATGAAAATGTTTTGGGAAACGCTCCTGTGCATCTATTGCATTTTTGGATTGGAGTTACCCTATGAAACAAATTGTAAACTGTTTGGCTTTTTACCCAGTTTTTTTCACAGAAAGTGTGCTGAATAATGAACAATTTTAATACAATATTTAAAAAAAAGTCTGGGGGGGACACCACCATACCCCATTGGTTGGTTCGGGCTCCCTCGTTACTCTGTCACTCTTGCATATTTGTGGGAAATATATATGGCCCTCCAATAAAAGAATCACCAGCAGCCACTGCCCTTGTTATGCTGCAGGATGCATGCAGGTAGTTAAGTAGAAGACTAGAGTAAAGACAACCACTATGTAATTAATCCCATCCTGTCTGATCCCCATACATGCCGACCCTCCAGATTTAGGTGGGAGACTCCCGATTTTTAGGTGAAAAATATTGCTATTTTTCACGGTCTCCCGTCTAAAATAACTGTAGCCCCAATGCATTCCTATGGGGAAATATGCATCTCCCGATTTCCCTGTGGAAATCTCCCTCCCCGGTGCATCTGAATGTTGGCATGTATGGATCCCTAACAGTCATGCCTAGAACGTTCAAGACCCTGAATTTCAAGTTCCATCAGGCATTCCACAAGCCCCAGGCGTATCACTATGCACATGCAGCAGACAGAGTACCACAGCTACACAAGATACCACACCACTTAAACATTCTGTCACAGGAGTGAACTGACATTTGCGACTGTGGGCCTCATTTTCAGTAGTGGCCGAGCCAACAATTGTATGCCTCTGCCCAACCCTGCTTCCAATTATCCTGCGTCACCAGACTGGGCATCTCACCGCACGTGGTTAGACGTCGTTGGAGTGCGTGCTGCAAGGCCTCATTGTGTCGTCAGGGACGGCGGCGCCGCCTTTGTGATTCACAATGTTTAAGGACCTAGAACAAGCATTCTCAGTGCGCCATGATCGATGGATCAGCGCGCAGTCTCCAAGGGCTCATTTCTGTTCACTGGGTGAGATGATTTTTCTTTTCATATTAGTTATGGTTACAACATTTCTCTGGAAAGCATGACGGGAAATTCCCCAGTAGGTCTATACATTTTATTTCCCGGC
Source organism: Ambystoma mexicanum (assembly GCF_040938575.1). Classification (NCBI taxonomy): domain Eukaryota; kingdom Metazoa; phylum Chordata; class Amphibia; order Caudata; family Ambystomatidae; genus Ambystoma; species Ambystoma mexicanum. The sequence continues at coordinate 439,232,386 of NC_090937.1, forward strand.
ATTTCTTGTCAGCGGTTGGCAGGCGGGGTAATTCTACTGCTTTTCTTACATCAGAGGCACTGTAAATCTTCCCTCGTTCTGTGTCATGCATCTTGCAATGTCCTTTTATCTCTCGCGTAGGGAACTTGTATTTCACTGTAAAGTGATCCAGCGAGACCATGTGATGCCTGCGGTTGCACCCAGAGCTGGTTTTGGATCAGGAAGGATCCTTTAGCAGTGCAGTGTTTGCTGCCCTGCCAGGGGCGTTCACCGAGGACATCTTCACTTCAACAAGGTGAAAAGGGCGGGGGTGGGTGGGAGACACGTAACTTCAAAAGGCAACAATAAAAGTTTTCTGAAATCATACTCCCCCGTGCCCCCTCACCCACACACACACACACACTGCCAAGAGAGCATTACCATCCTTCTAAATGTTCAAATGCAAGTTACTTCAGTCTATAACTTAAAAGGTGGCCCTTCAGACGTATACCATTGTAAATTAGTTTAAGTATTAAACACACATTAAATATGATTACAACTCTAATGCTCATTCTCTTTTTATTCATAAATTGCACGCTTCACACTGGCTTGCCCTATTACCACCAGTGTCCCTTTGATCGGAGATGGAGAGATGCACATAGTGCTGGCGTCTTCAGCTGTGCCTTTCTAAATGTCTGATTCTAAGCTTTCATCACTAATCACGAGTGAATATGTCTTGGTGTTCAGATAAAGTGACTACTGCATTGCATTGTGTATTTCAGGTTTGGGAGCAGAGCAGCAGAAAGGAGGTTTTTAAATGAAGGAGTAGTCGGATACTGGTTGAGTAGTCGGATACTGGTTGTTTGTAAAGGACTTTAATTTGGAAAACTGTCTACACACCTGTATTAAGGAATTGCCACAGTCTAGCTTCAGTGAATCTTCGGAGCCAGAGCAGCACCGGTCCACAAATGATTAAAAGCAATGACATGAGATTCACTGTTGTTTTGCCCCAAAAGCTTTGGCTGCGAACCAACTATTTTTTACTTTAAGCAAAACAATGGGCACAGTGCCCATATGGCATAAAATATGGCATAAAATCCCTTGGCAGATTAATGGACAACAATCCACGTGGTTGTAATCTGACATCTCCAGGATGCGGGACAATCAAAGAAGCATGCGTCCTCAGACCCTGTGACGCTCGCACCCACCCAGTGGTTTCAGCAAACCAGCATTATGCACCTTTCTGTTTGGATCCCACCAGAATCTTTTCCAGCCTTCTCTTGAAATGATGGCCCACCTTATGTCTTGAATTCTAAATCTGTGTATGTATTGCATAATGACTTGTGGTCCACACCAAGCAGTCTGTGGTGACTATCCTTTGTGCTAGTCTTAAATATGCATGCATACACAGTTGTCCATAGGCACCCACTATGCATCATATGTGACATGAGAGGAAGATCTGAAGGTGCAAGGTGTATAGGGTAATGACTGTGTCGATGCAAATGAGGTATTAACTAGCTGCTAGCCCTTCTGCGTGTTGAACGATTATATGCCCGTCTAGGTTTTATTGTTTCTGTATTGAACTACGCTTTGTTAGGGGAGTTTTCCTAAAGTCCACCTCGGAGGTAGACCTTATAAAACTATCCCAATAGTTTGTAGATCCCCAACTCTTAGAATCAGTCTGACTCATGTAACCTTGGTAGAGTGGCAGAGCAGACAGGCTTATCATAAGAGGAAGATGTGAGCTTTAGGTAAGTACACTGAACCTAGTTAGCAATGTAATTGAAGGAAACACACATACATGTATATTAAAATATAGATTTATTATATTAAAACAAGATAAACTTTTAACATTAAACCAAAACACTTTAAAATACTTGTAGATACTTTTCAAAGACCACTGCTTATTTTGTAGTTGCACGCAGTTACAATTCTTACAGCTTTTGACACTAATGACAGTTCTACCGTGTTATCAGTAATAACACGCACTCACGCACACATAAAGTAATACAGTAATTATATTTAGTTAGCAAAACCACATAATCTAATGTCTTTTTGGAAGGAAAAACGTTGGTTAGTGTAATACTAGCAGAGCTTAAGGTTCTAGAGGCAGTTTCTTCGCACAGCTTTTAAAGTCCAAAACGCAACCCTAGCTAAAAGACAGTTTGAGAGGCTCAAGGTCTTATAAAGTAGCAGAACAATGAAAACTGTGGATATTTTCTAGTCTTTAGTCTTAAAGATGCAGGAAGATTAAATCAATGTTGGAGACCCTGTTAAAGGACTCACTAAAGAAACACAAGCAGCACCTTGTGTCAGTAGTAAGAGGGGGTACCCTGGACACCTCTACATGCACCCCAACACTCTGGAGTGACTTTTCAGATTAAGGTAAGCAATACTTTTTTTCCTACAGTAACTTTGGTTTGAAGACAATCTTGTGGCTGGATTCTCCTCGATTTGGCAGCACTGGACCCAACCTGCGGATTCCTTGTTCTGGTGATGAAAGGCAGGACAATGGACGGGATCTCTCAGCAGCAGTCTCGAGGGAGGACCTCTGCCTCTGACACAGATTTCATTAGCTTCTTTGGTCAGTCTGCGGTGTTGGCACCTTTTCTGCAGCACCAAAAAAGGAAACGATTTGCCCGTTCAATCTTCTTCAATTTCTGGAGTCCTGCACTCTGGTGAGTGGACTTGGATGAGTTGGATTGGGTCCCTGGAGGTTCACCTGGAGCTAAGCAAAGACTTGGACGGATTCGGCCTTGACAAGATGATGCACTATGATTGGGTTGGAGGTCCCCTGGTATTCGTGGTTTGCAGCTCTGGAATGCCACAGCACCTCGGGAGATGGTGCAGATTACAGTTTGGCAGGGGGCTGGTTGGTCCCTCCAGCCAAAGTCAAAGGGAAGGAGTTGTCCTCTTCAGAGCTTCTCTGTTGCATAGCAAAGGGGGTCATGACAGCACAGTGTTGCAAAGTGTCTGCAGCTGCCTCTTCGGTTACTTCCGTTTCCAGTGGTCGACTAGCCTTTCACCTCAGGAACCTCACCTTTTATTCAGTTTCAGCACACACTCCTCTGCAATCCCTCTCAGTAGATTACAGAAAGGGGCAGGTGGCTGTCCAATCAAGACAGCCAGACCCCCCAGTGGTAGCTGGTTCCATTCAGGCACTCAGGCAGACAAAGAGCAGGGGAATGAACAACTCCTCCCCCATTCCTGCCTGCCCAGACACACTGGAGTCTCGGTGGCAACACCCCAGGGTTCCTGCCAAAGGCAAAACACTCACACAGACCTCCCCCTCCGAGAATGGTAGAAGAGGGATAAAAAGAACAACCATGCTAGAAATAGCGAAAAAAGAAAGAAGCCCCCAAGTTAGTACTTAGGTGCCCCTATTGTGCATAACCGGGACGGTGAATACAGTCTGCAGTAAAATGAATTGAACAATAGGCGGTAGAACATGTCCACTGCCACCAGCCATAACTTGAAAGTTCTCTATGTGACTAAAAAGTCACAGGAGCAGAGCGAAGGGGAAACTAGGTATCCCCCTGTCAATCCACATAAGGTGGGGTTTGCCAATCTCTCCGAATTCAAAGTTTTAGGAGAGGAAGAACAGTAAAAAGTAAGGATAAGTAAAGAATCTCAAAAGGAGAATCCAAAGGGTTACCAGCAACACTGCCCATAAGGAGCTGTGTGCTGCAATAGTAAAATACAGATGCCTTATAAGAGATATGGAGGAAAGCAGACTTTAGGAAAAAATAAAACACAGAGAAAAGAGTGCCAAAAGGTAGAGCCCATAAGAGTGGAAAAAGGCTCCACTAATTCAAGCTATAAAGAAAAAGGTCCAGACGTCTAGCAAAAAGTGCTGGGGGTCTCACTAGAAGAGGGGATTAAGCATAACAATGATAAAACTCCCTAACACTTGTGCCCCCTAGACCTGTGACAGGATGATCTAATCAACTCCTGGATGAATCTCTTGATCCAGTCGGTCATACTTTCTGGAGAGACCTTCAGCATTTTTATGTTGGGTACCTAACCTGTGCTCAATATTGAAGTCAAAGCTTTGTAGTCTTATGGACCACCTGAGCAATTTTGGGTTTTCTGCTTTCATCTGCATCAACCACCTTAAGTGTTGGTGGTCAGTTTGAATCCTGAAACTAGTTCCATAGAGGTATGGCCTGAACATTTTCAAGGCTCATACAACAGAAAAACATTCACGTTCAATTGTTGGCCACCTGGTTTCCCTATCTTTTAGTTTCCTACTAATAAAGCAGATTGAGGCTCCTGGCCTTTGCTATCAAATTGACTCAAGACTGCTCCTGTCCCTGTGTTGGAAGCATCAGTCTGAACTAAGAAGGCCTCAGTATAATCTGGAGCTCTCTGCATTGGAGCTTTACAGAGGGCGTTTTCACAGTCCTCATCCCGCTTGACTTTTTTAGGGTACTTGGGAGAGGATACAGTATTCAGAGGAGAAGCTATGGTCCCATAGTTCTCAATGAAGTTCGTATAGTAACCAGTAAGACATAAACAGGCTCTTACTTGAGTTTGAGTAGTTGGAGTGGCTCAGTTCTGCACAGCCTGTACGTTGCTGGGTAAGGGCTTAATCTCCCCCCCTCCAAGCTCATGTCCAAGGTAGACCACCTTACTCTGACCAACTTGGCACTTACTTGCTTGCTTTCATGGTCAGATTGGCCTGTTGAAGAGTCTGTAACACATGTTCCAGGTGGATAATATGTTCTTCCCAGGTAGGGCGGAATACTGCAATGTCATCCAAGTATGCCATGCAGAAGTTCTCTAACCTATTCAGAACATGATTAACCATTCTCTGAAAAGTGGTAGGTGCATTCCTCAGTCCAAAGGGCATGACCTTAAACTGGTATATGCTTTCTGGGGTTGAGAATGCTGTTTTATCCTTGGCATGGTCAATCATGGCAATCTGCCAATAACCACTTGTTAGGTCAAAAGTACTGAGGAATTTTGCTGACCCCAGTTTATACACCAGTTCATCTGTGCTTGGCAAGGGATCAGTCATGGTAACTGCATGTAATGCCCTATAGTCCACACAGATTCTAAGTTCCTTAGTTCTTACCTTTGGCACTAACACAACTGGGCTAGCCCATGGACTTGTGGAATGTTGTGGAATGTTCAATTACTCCAAGGTCTAGCATCTTGTTGAGATCCTCCTTTATGTGATTCCTCACATTTTCTGACATCATGTCGCCCCGATTCTAACAGGTACACTATCACCAGTATCAATGTCATGTTGGCCCCAAGGGGTCAAGCCTGCTGTAAGTGAGAACAGAGGGGCGAACTGAGTTAACAAAGTTCTGCACTCCTCCTGTTGCTGTATTGTCAGATTAGTAGAGATGTGTACCCCTTCTACTAAGCCATCTGAAGGGTGTCCCCTTAGAAGATGTGGGAGGGGTTAACTCTCCTCTTTTTCTTGATGAGAGGCTAAGAGCAAAGCTCCCATCTCTGGTCTAGAGACATAAGCCTTCAGACAATTGGTACGGAATTGCCTGGGGGCCTCCCTCCGGTTGCCCAAATCTACCAAATAATTGACCTCTCCAAGTTTTCCTACAACATTTAGGGGCCCTGTTCATTTGTCATTTTTGACCCTCTGTCTTACTAGAACCATGATAAGAACTTGTTGGTCTGGAGTAAACCCCACCATGTTAGCCTTCTAATCATGACATTGCTCGACCAGAGCTTGACTAGCTTTCATGTTTTCAGATGCCTCTGTCATCATCTGTGCATCCACTGTCTGTAATCCTCCAGACCCTCCAGAACTTCCTTAATCAGGGCCAAAGGGCCTCTAACAGGATGACCAAAAGGTAACTCAAAGGGCCTAAAACCCACTCCAGCTTGAGGTACTTTGCTATAGGCAAAAATAAGGCATGGCACAAGAAGGTCCCACTTTCTTCTAAGTGGTTCCTCCAAAGCTCCAATCATGCTTTTCATAGTCCTGTTAAACCTCTCTACCAACCCATTTGTGTGAGGGTGGGAGGACACTGAGAACCTGTAGGTGAAACCACAGGTTTTCCACATGGCTTGCATGTAATGGAACAGAAAATGTGACCCCCCTCCCCCGTTGAATACAAATATACTTAGGAAATCCTACTCTGGTAAAAAAAATACCAGGTAGGGCCTTAGCCACTGCCTGAGCAGTAACAATTCTCAATGGAATAGCTTCAAGGTACCTAGTGGTATGGTCCATTACAGACAATGGGCCTCATTACACGGACGGCGGTAAGGGTTAACGGTCACCGTTAATGGCAACGGTGACCGTTAACCCTTACCGCCGTACTACGAGGTCCCTTTGCGGGTTGGAGGATTTAACGCCTGCTTCTTGCAGGCGTTAATATCCAACCCGCTAAGGGACCTCGGAGCTAATTACGGCACCGCAAAATTGCGGTGCCATAATTAGCGCCTTCCCCATTTCCATAGAGCCCTATGGGGCAGAAATGGGAATGGGGAAGGGCAATGGCGGAAAGGGGATTTACCGCCCCTCCAACCTTGGAATGGGGCGGTAAATCCCCTTTCCGCCAAGGCGGTGCCGGTATTTTACCGGCATGGACCAAGGTGCTAATAGCACCTTGGTCCACCGCCTACCGTGTAATGAGGCCCAATGCCTGAAGAAGTTGGAGGGTCTAGGGGACTAACAATGTCAATATCCACGCTCTCAAAAGAAACTCCCACTATTGGGAGAGGCACTGAAGGTGCCACATTTTTGGCTCCACTTGTACCAGATGACTGGCAAATGTGGCAATTCCTACAATGTTTCTCAACCTCTGCACCCATCTTGGGCCAGTAGAAGTACAATGATCCCTCAGCAGGTGGTTATGCGTCACATACCTAAAAACAATAAAACTAACAAGAAAAAATTTGAATGGGTTCTGAAAGGTGAAAAAATATGAGAGGTAAGCTCCAACACTTACCTAGGTGTCTGCATCAACAACAGCAAATGTGAGACACCAAGAGTAGATCTGATGAGACGTAAGCCAGCAAACCTGGCGGGGCAAGGTAGGATCCTAATACGGAGATACTGTAGGTTTACGATGATCCCGCTGCTTACCTTCTACAGAATGAAAGTCATTCCAATACTTTCTTATGGAGATGAAACAACATTTGGATTACCAGAGAAAACATGGCCTATTCTTGAGGGAATATTTTGGAGGTCAGTGTTACAGCTGCCAAAATCACTGTCCATCCAAATAATAAGGCGATAACTTACTTTGACCTCACTAAAAGCATTGGTGGCCTGGAAGATCATTTCATTCTACCGAAAAATGCCATGACTTGACTCACCGCTCACAGGGGGGTTTGAGGCAATAAACAAGGCACTGAGGGAAAGTTCAGACCTTACTCTAAAAAATTGGCAAAATAAGTGCAAAGCGATTCTAACAGACCTAAACTAGATGAAAGACGATCTGCTAAACAACCCATCAAAAACAAAAAAAAAAGCTTTACACAAGTGATTGGATACGGACCCAAGTGGATGGATTGAAGTTTAAAAACTACGAAGATTTCTGGTCGGGTGCCAGAAAATTAAATGCACCACCAGGGTATTTGAAACTGTTTCCGAATTGGTACCTGCGTTCACAATTCATGCAATTTCGCCTGAATGTTCTACCCACCAGGGAAGTAGCATTTAGGAGATTGAATAAATGCTGCACGGACAAATGCAGATTATGCCTAAACCCACATCCGGCAGAAACCTTGAAACATCTAACTTTAGAATGCAAGGGTTTAAAAAATGAACGTGATCACTACCTGGGAGAAATTTAAAAAAAGATTGGAACCAGTGATATCGAAGTATGGTGGCGTATTTTCACTCAAGGGTAGAAAACGCACATCAACTTGGTACTGGTAAGACTGTTAACAGCAATCTTCAAAAAATGGAAGAAACAGGAGCAAAATTAATGGCGGATGATCAAGGAACCGATCATGATGGAACGAGTGAGGCAAACTTATAACGATAAATCAGCACAAACAAAAACACTTTGCTGAAATGAACCCAATGAAACTGACACTGTGATTTTAATAACGTATATATGTGGTGAACGTCTCCTTTTTTTTACTGTACATTTGTAAGTTTGTATAAATGGCTTAAGGTTTTTAATTTGTTAAACCATTTGAAGCCAATAATGTTTTCTTTTTTTTTAAGTCATGCGTTACTGCAGAATTCACATGGATGCCTAGATTCCTCCTCCTTCCCTGGACCTTGTGTTGGGCAAACCTTCATACTCGGATGGTCTCTGGTCTTGTGATCTAATCGATTGTGCTTCCTCTATTTTCAGGCCTTTAATAATAGCTTCTTCCATATGGGCTGCTCCCATTGTGGCCAACTATTGCGCCCTCACCAGCTCCAGTATTCTCAGGAGATATGCCGGGATCTTTAAGGATTTGCTGACTGGAGCTGCACTTCTGGATGATTTGTCTTCGCAGCTTGTCCTCCTGGTCGGGAAATGCACAGGTCACCGCCATTTCACAAAGCCGTGTAAAGAGTCCTTCAATGGATTAGTTAGGCCCTTGAGTTGCCTGCCTCCGTTGGAATCACTCATAGTCTATATTTACCATAGGCATGAAGTAGTTAATTAGGGCTGCCAGAATCATTATAGGAGCCATCTCCCTGTGGTAGTGTCTTAAATAGCATGTGCACATCGCTCCCCGCGTAGAACAGAAGTAGCATATTATTGTGCACATCATCTAGCACATCTGCTACGTCGAAGAACATTTCTAGGTGCTCCAGCCACAGTGTCCACTTGGGCCCAGTGACGCCGAGGTATCCTGTATACTGTATACTGAATTCAGGGACCACGTTGCTGTGGAACTGTGGGCCATGATGTTGGTGCTCCCACCTTTGCAGGCGACTGCGTGGCTGTGTCGCAATCCTTCCTGAGGTGGTTGACGTAGACATGATGTCCTCCTCATACCCACACTTCATGTTAAACCTCTGATTCCTGTACATAATCAACTGAACGTGGGGCAGGTGTGTGCTCTACTAGTGTTGTAGGGATCTATCTGCCCGTTCTTTCCACTGTTTCTGTTCTTTCCCGCCTTTGGGGACAGGAATAGTGCCTTAGGGTGACATTGTTTGAGGGGCCACCAAGTGGCACCCCGGTGTGACCGTGCCACATGATTCTGTGTGGAGGGATGGCCTCGGGAGTCCTTTAGTAGCCCGGAAGCATAAGCACTGGGTTCTCACATGCGTGATGGGCAAGGGAGTGGGTCGCGCCGACTCCTTCTCCTGCAGGTAGCAAGTTGGTAGTTCTGCTCAGGGGTGAAGCGGGGGAAACTTGCGAGCACGTCGCGGAGGCCATCGGCTTGGCAGGGTCTGCGCAATCACGTAGTCAGCATGCACTCCTTGGTGACTGCGAGTGAAGAGCTGGGCCAGAGCCGATGTGCCGTGGGTCAGAAGAATTGAGGGCTGCAGTTGATGCTGGCGAGCACATCGGTGAAGCCAGTGGTTTACAACCTTGTCACCAATTGTTAAGGGGAGGCCGCACAGGGTGTGTGCCTCTCCGAAATGATTGCACGGACACACAGTATCAGTCTGCAAATGCTGAGCATAACATCGCTCGCCGGCCTTTATTCACTGCCACCACGTGACCCTGCATGCACCACCATGGTGATGTGCTTCGGTCACCACATTGTTCTGCAACTGAATGTTTTTATACACAAGGAACACTGAATGGAAAGGCTACCACAGAGCTGATACACAAAAGTATCCATGTCAGATATGAACTACCATTGCAAGATGGCATCCATGCACATACTGCATTAGTTAAGAGGCAAAGTCCCAATGAAAGGTATGGATTGAAATCCTTGTTATTAATGGCATTAATAATGGCAGCCAGTGACATTTAAAAGGCATGTACTAATAACACAAAACATTAATAGCAAATACAAGCAATGACAAACCCAATCGTTTTGGCTGTTTAGGCATGCGACAAGCAATTACATTAAGGCACAAGCTGTCAATAAGATAGCAACAGCTGTAAAAAGGTATTAGTAATTGGTCATATTATAACACTACCCAGAAAATGCCTATACAATAATGCAGAACTGTTGGCTTTGCCAGTGCTTGTTTTTAACAGGAATTTAGTGCAAGAACATATGCAAGTCACACACACATTGCTTATAATTCAGGTCGTTGAAGGCACACTTGGCTAACACATTTGTTGGCACCAGGTGCTGGTTTACAACTACAATGAAGCTATTCACTTTCAGAATACTGCTGGGGAAGAACATTGCTGTAACCTTGAATGCACAGAGATATCTCAAACAGATCTCAGGGTTGTGTTTTGAGTGGCGAGGGGAAGGTAGTGGGTGGGAATGGCCATAAAGACTAACATGGACCTGGGAGGTCAACAGATGGGTAAAAAGCATAACACTGTAATAAGGTACAACGCTCCAGTCTATGCAATTTCTTATTCTGGTTCATTTAAAAGAGATCCAATCCAATCTCAAGCCCCCCCTCTCTCTTGCCACTCTACTCTGCTGCTCCACTTCTCCAACCGCTTCTCAGAGAACTCCCACATCAGGATTCCTAGCACCAGCTAAGGACTCTCACCAACCCTATCCTAGTTCTCTCTACAAAACACCGTTATTTGCATAAATACACCGCACACCTCCCCGCTTTATTACAACAAATAATCCTCATGTCAGACCCACGGTCCTCGCTCCTTCGCTACTTTTCCTAAATTCCATACTTGCCCACCATTTACCTGCACAGCTCCTGCACAGACTCTTTCCACTCTTAATGGTTCACTGTACAATAAGTCATCCTTCCTGCTCACTACTACTTTCTTTATTCTCACACAATCGCCTTATTCTATCACCAGTTCTTGTGCCCCCTTTCTCACATTACATCATCACTTAGTTGCTTCCTTCCACGATATGCACGTTCTCCTCACTTCATCCAAATCTATCTCTGCAGTCCTCGCCCACCCCAACCAGGCCATACACACTCGCAAATTTCCTTCCTTCCTCCCATCGGCTCAAACGGAACTTCACCTGTCACTGCGTGCATTGACATCCTTCAACTTCTTATCCTATACTCTACAGCAGCCTTACTCCTAAGATTAAATACTCCTGCCATTCATTACAGTCCTATTTACTCATTTCAATACTCTGTTACTCTCAGAATGATATATAAATGTCCTTTTATGCTTCACTCAACACCTCTTTACATACTCTTCAATCACCCATCAACAAAATTGAGTACCATTATCCATCAACATCGATGGCGGGCAACCTTCTCGACTAAACTTAACAATTACTTCTGCTTTAACCTCCCTGACAAAATTAATTTCCACCCAACAATAACCCCACCAACATCACAATATATTTTCCATGTAAATTACGAACATCCACAGGTCCTAGAACATCCATTGCTAAATCTTCCCATACCTTGTGTGGCGCATCCAAACACTTTTCTCACATTCTAAACACAAATCCAATTTTCTCTCTACCATTCAGTCAAATTCCGGGCCACCAATAGTCACTTCTCAATTGTGTTTTGTTATACCAATATGTCCAAATGAGCGATATCTACCGATTTTTCTTATTCCTGCAGGGACAACAACTTTCACTAACGATACAACATTCAATTTTCTACACTCAATTCCTCACAGACCTCCCAATAGGTCCTTAAATCACCAGTCATCCTGTCTTTCTGTAGCCATTCACACTGTTAACTTTCTACAGCTGCCACAATTTCTTGACCTCGTCTCCTTTTCTCAGTCCATTCTCCACAAGTTAGCACCCTGTCATGAGTCACAAATACTTCTTCACACCATTCTTCCTCATCAACTTCTTAATTTCCTCGTTAACAAGACAAACCCCATCAACAAATATGTTATCTTTTCCTGCAACCACTTCAATCTTAAATGAGTGACACTGCATTCTTGTTACCCATCGTGCTAATCTTCTGGACACTTTATCTAACCATTTTGATTTGAAAATTGCCTTTAAGGAATGATGATCGGTATGCAAGATCAAGTTTGAACCCAAACAAATGTGCAAACTTTCTTTACAGCCCAATGGCATGCCAAAGCTTACTTTTCTATTGCAGAAGATCTTTTTTCTGATCCCTTCAAAATGCGTGATGCATGTACAATAACTTTTTTCTGATCCATCCTTGCATCTTTGGGAAAGTACTGCCCCCAGGCCCATATCACTAGCATCTTCAGTGAAAATATTATCCCATCTTATATCAAATTGAGCTAAAAGGACAGCTATGTCAATTTTCACATTTATCTTATGGAACTAATTTTCACATTTCCAATTTCACTCATATTCATTTACCTTCTGTAACAATTTCCACATTTCCAACACGTTCTCTGCAAATTTCTATGCAAACCTTTGTTAAAATTCAATAGTTCCCAAATAAGACTGAAATTGATGTTTATTCTGTGGTGCCTTTAAATTCTTTATACTCTCCTCCAATTCCTTTTTTGGCTTGACACTTTCCCGAGATACCTCATGTCCCAAGTATTCCACTACTTGTTGTCTGAAAACATATGTCTCTTTTCTCAAAGTTAGAACTCTAGCATCCAGTATCTGCAAAAGTGATCTTAGAGTTATGTCATGTTCTTCCACAGACTCACCCATCATCAGAATATTATCTTGAAAACACAAACACCTCACATGTCACCAAATAAAGTATACATTGCTTTTTGAAAAACAGATGAGGCTGATACCAATCCAAAAGGCATCCTATGAAATTGGAATACACTTTTGTGATTCATGAAAGCTGTTAATTATTTTGAGTCATGCTCTCCCTCAATTTGGTGATATGCCAAGGACAAATCCAACTTAGAAAAAAAATGTCCTTGGCCAATCATACTCAACATCTCACCCATATTGGGTAATGGATGTCTTTCCACCACAACACACGTATTGAACTGCCTGAGGTCTACAAACAATCTGATATTTCCAGAAGGTTTAATTGCGACCACGATAGGTGGAACCCATTTTATTGTATCTGCCCTTTCAATTATCCCACCATCACACAATTTTTGAACTTCTAGCTTCACACTCCCTTTTAAAGTCAATGGTATAGGGCACATTGTTGCCGCTATACGGACACTTCCTGCCTTCAACACAATTCAATGAACCATCCCTTTGAGTTTTCCTATTCTTCCTGAAAATACTGTGCTGTACTCTTCTGTCAACACTTCCTTTTTCTCAGTTTGCACATACAATACTTCCTCCTTTGTATGTGGATCCAATTGCATGTGTAAATCTTTGTTCTTTCCAAACTAACAAGGATGTTCCCATTTTAGTTACATAAATCTTCCCTGATGTTTTTCGACCTTTTAATTCAAAGTTTCCCAAGCTGTATCCTCATAAGTCTTTACAATCCACATTGTACCCCCCTGTCTTTTTGTCCTGGGTTATTAACTCTTCTACCTTTCCCTCCAACTGTTCTTCTAATACTTTCCTTTCAATCAGTATTGCTTTTGCTCCTGAGTCAGCCGTCATTCTTAATGTACTCCCATTGATTTGAATATTTGTCATCAGGCTTTCGCATTCTTTACTTGATCCCACCTTATCATGTTGACAGTAACTACTTCAGGTTTTGTTCCTTCTTCATCTTCTGACGACAAACACACATATCCTCCTATAAAATGTATATCGTTCCTCATAGAACCAAAATGTCCATGTAATATTTGCAGTAGTTAGCCAAATGTGCCCACCTGTTACATTTTGTGCACATGACTCTTCTTGCCGGACATACTGGAGCATATGCCATGTGATTCTTACTACACCATGATAGCATAATTGTTCTATCGCTCCCATCGTATTTGGGGCCTGCCTTTGAAATCCTCTTCTACGTTGTGCTGCACTTTCAACTGAAGACTTCTGTCATTTACTTTTCCACTGTTTATTTTCCTTAGACTCCTTTTTTAAAACTTCGGTTGACGAAACCTTTTGTTCAACCTTATTACGTTTTGCAACAAACGCCATGAAATGTTCAACTCTATTTTTAAATCTTTATCTAGATTTGGATTATCTTTTTTTATTTGCATTTTTTTAAAAGCGTTCACACAGCCCGGGGCATCAAGGCGCTGTTACAGGAATTGGAATTGTTTTTTTTTAGTTGCGTAATTGTAATTTTTGTCTTAGTTGCGTATTTATAACGTGCTTAAATACCCAAAGGTTTCTAAGCGCAGACCCGGGGATTGAACCTGTGTTGCTTTGTGTCGTTTTGCTTCCAAGGCGAACACGTTGCCACTGAGCTATCCTCCCGGGACCTTTGAGGCACCGTTCTTATCTAATACGATTATAAGTACAATTTATCATAAACTGGTCTCTTATATGTTCATCCAAAGAAAGCGCCAAAATTGCATGTAATTGCCAGGTGTCTTAATGCAGTGACATACTCTTCCACAGTTTCATTACTGTCTTGTGTCTGTCTGTGTGCCGAAATTATAACATTCTAATGTAGTACTTGTTTTGGGGTTCAGGTGGAGGTCAAGTTTCAAGAAAGCTACTTCCAGTTCATTAATGAATTCAGAATTATGTGCATCCTCAGCAATGTCCGGTAAAATATCATATAAGCGTTGCCCATCATAACCAAGAAAATGAATTAGCAATGATGCTTTCTGAACTACAGCAAAACCATTCCCATGGTTTACTTTTGGTGTACCACGAGAGTGCATAAAAATAATGGGGCCTCGAACATTTTGCATATTCATTTTGAGGCTATTGAAAAACATGAGTATATTTCAAGAAAACTTACCTGACAGGCTGTAAATATATTGCTCTTTATTTCACTTGATTTAATCTTCCCTGTAAAAATACACAGTTTATAATTCCTTAGGGCAAGGCTACGTTAAGCGGAACACGTATTCCTCTGCAATCATAAACACTGACCTCATCTTACATGTCCACGGTGTGCACACACGCAGGCGTACTAAGGTCCTTTCCTCAGAAAGCTCTGATTCCTGCTTTGACTGGTCTGTTGCTGCCAGCTGCGGCGAAGCTGAGTCACGGTGTACTCAGGGCACGGAGCGCCCTTTCCCCCAACCGACGTTGTTTATTCCCAGGTGCCGGACATCCCGCAAGGCGTCGTTTGTTGGCACTTTTGAGGCGCATGTGGGACGTGATGGTTGCTACGAGAGTGGCAGCATTTTTGGAAGGGTGGCGTGTTTTGTTGCTGGCGGGGGCTGTTTGTGTTTGGCGCTGGGGAAGTGAACAGTGACATGCTAGTTGGTTGTTGGTATATGTGTGGTGGGTGCCCCTGCCCGCCGTTATGAGTGGGCAGGTGAATAATCTGGAGAAGGTGGCTTTGTGCTGCGTTATGGGGGTGGGGGTGCAGGATGGAGTAAGACCTGCCCTGGGCAGGGTAATGCATTGGGCAGTAAGGGTATCCTTGGGTCTGCAAGGGTTGGTGGTGGTGTATCTGACAAGGGGTCCCTTAGGACTGGAGGGGGGAGAAATTGGAAGAAAAGTGGCAAGTGTGATGGTGGGAACGGTAAATTGGGTGCAGGTGGTGGTCGCCAGTGTCTGGTAGAGGGTTTTGTGGGACCATGTGTTGATGGTGGGGGGAAGAAGGGAGGGTCGCATGGGGATAACAGTGGGACGCTGCTTCATAGTAGATCCACTGTGGATCGGAGGGTGGAGGGCAGTGGGGGTTCTGGTGGTGGACAGCAGTGTGTGGATGGGTGTGAGTCTGGGGTTGAACCCATGGAGGCAGAGTTGGGTTGGCAGGTGGTTATAAAGTCATTCAAGCCCAAAAAGGATTGCAGTGAGGTTATCCCTTTTGTGGTGTCAGAGTGGGTCCAGAAAGGGATAGGTGCTGTACAGTCTGTCCAGGTAATCAGTGACAGGCATTTGTTGGTTAAGGATGTGGGTGAGGTGACCAGGAACAAGGCATTGGATTTGGGTTTTCTTGGGAGACATCCTGTTTCCGTGTCAGAACAGGGCGGTGCGGTGTGTAAGGGGGTGATCTATGGGGTACCTCTCTGTGTGCATGACAAAGGTATTGTACAAAAATGTCGCCCTCATTTTTGTGCCCCCACAGTCACTGCGACTTTGGAGGCGCACAAAACGAGGGTGACATTTACTGCACCCAAGCAGAGCGGGGGTTGCGGGGGTGTCCCCCGCTGTACCTGGGTGCAGTAACGGGGTTTGGGGGTTGCGGGGGTGTCCCCTGCTTACCATTTCGGAAAGCGGGGGATACGTAAGAAAAAAAAAAAGAAAAAAAAAGCACCCTGCAGCGTCAGCTCTAACCCACGTTAGTGGGAAGAGCTGACACTGCAGGGACCGCAGGGGGTGGGCAGCACACTTCTGCGTGTGCGGCCCTAAAGGTGAGTGGAGTGGGGGGGTTAGGCGGGGTAATGTAGGCCGGGGGAAGCAGGCACAGTGACCCATGTGATCACTGTGCCACGCCGTAACTGGTGTCACCATTTTCGGCCGTCGCAGTTATGGTGGCGCAGTGATCAAATAGATCCCATGACAAGGATATTGTGAGTTCCTTGCAGGAGTTGAGGGTTTTGGCGGTATGGTGGATGGGTAGGAAAGGCCCTAATGGCAGTGTAATTTCTATGACAGTGGCTATTTGGTTTAGGGGGTGTGAGGTGCCGGAGCATGTGTTTTTGGGGTTTCAGCATTTTAGGGTGAAGCCTTATGTTCCGGCCCCTCTTCGATGCTATAAGTGTCAGGAGTATGGCCATGGCACGCAATCTTGTAGGAAGTAGAGAAGGTGTGGTAAGTGTGGTGGTCCCAATTATATTAAGGATTGTGTCTCGGTATGTACACCGAAGTGTTGCAATTGTGATGGGGAGCATGTTTCTTCCTTTAGGGGGTGTGTTGCGCAGGTGGAGGCCTGTACGTTTGTGAGTATGAAGGTGAGCCACAACATCAGTTATGCTGCAGCAGTTCAGAAGGTGCGGGCTGAGTGAGTGGTTGTGGTGGGTAGTCCTGCTGTAGTGGTGAATCAGGTGGAGGTGGGGGAGGTTCAGTCTTTGGTGGTTGAGGGGGTGATTGGTGGGTGTGTCACTATCAGAATGGCAGATTTGTTTTATTTTATTATCGCAACTATTACTATGACAGCTGAGTGTCAGTCAAAATCGGATAGGTTGCAGGTGGTGTGAAGGCTGCGAAGATGTATTTAAAGATTGGAAATATCACAGATAAGGATGTTCATAGGTTGATGAGTGGTGGTGACGTCCCCCGGGAAGGTTCAGGGGCCTGAGGTTGTGCCAATGGTATGCGAGGAGTTTGTTGGAAAATGGGCAGGAGTTGAAGGAGTTGTTGAGGGTGGATGATGCTGACTTTGTGTGTGTTTAGGAGACCTGGTTGAGAGACAGTATTAATTTTCACTTTCCGGGGTATGTGTTGTTTAGGAAGGATAGAGTGGCAGGTCGTGGAGGAGGGGTTTGCATTTTGCTGAAGAACACTATTCAATGTTCTGTCCTAGAGTTTGGAGGGGAGTTGGAGATTATTGGTGTGAGGTTGTTTGTGGGTGTTGTGTTGGTTGTTTTGAATTTTTACAATCCGTATAGACCTTGTGGTGTGGGAGTATTGCAGCATGCCTTGGGACAGAGTGGCAGATATGTTTTTTGTGGTGATTGTAATTGTCACAATATGTTGTGGAATAGTGCTGTAACAGACGTTAATGGGGTTAGTCTTGAGGTGCTGGCTGATGAGTTCTGGATTGTTTTATTGAACCTGCCGGGGTAAAGAAGGACTGATGTTCACATGGGTATGAGGTCTTTCCTGGATTTGACCTGGGTATCAATTTCTTTGCTTTCTAAGTGCGTGTGGAAACTGAGGACGGATGGGGAGATGGGGAAATGGGGAGTGATCATGGGTCTACATCCATACAGGTAGATGTCAGTTTGGTGAAGCCGGCAAGTCCTGCCCCTAAGGGGTGTAACTTCTGTAATTTGGTTTGGGTGAAGTTTGGAGAGGGGTATGATATGATATGATATGATATGATATATGATATGATATGGCATTTATAACGCGCCTATACGCAAGTGTTTCAAGGCGCGACGAGGCAAGGGGGGGGAACAAAGGGAGGACAGACAACGATATTACTAGGCCAGGTGTCATTCAGATCGTGCAAGTGCATGGGAAGGGGGTAAAGGAAGAATGCAAGGGGGGAAAGGGAGGGGGAAGTGCAGTACATGGGAAGTGGAATAAATAAGATGAATAAAATACATAAAAAACAGGCAAGTGCAAAGAAGTGCGGCCAAAGTGCTGGAAAAGGGACTGAAGGGATACAGAAAACAGTCCCCAAGTGCAGAGGTTGCCAGGGAGGCAGTGCAGGTGGGCAGTTGACAGGGCCTGGGCCAGAGATCAGAAGGGTGGCCAGGTATCCAGTGCAGTGCAGGAGTTCAGCAAGGGAGGGGACGAGAGAAAGCAGAAGCAAAGAGCAAGGTTTTGAGGTGTTTCCGGAACCAGAGGTGGTTCTCCTCGAGTTTCAGGGAGGCAGGAAAGCTGTTCCAGAGAGAGGCCCCTGCCAAAGAGAGTGATCTGCCACCAACTCATTGCTTGGAGAAGCGACTGACTCTGAGGGAGTTCGAGGCAGATGAGCGAAGAGCTCAAGAAGGAAGGTATTTAGGAAGAGAGAGTTGAAGGTATTTCGGCCCCAGACCCCAGAAGGCCTTGTGTACAATGCAGAGGGTTTTGAATTTAATCCTCGCAGCCAGTGCAGAGATTTTAGTCCTGGAGAGATACGATCCCTGGGCTTGAGGCCAAGGACAAGGTGTAGCAGGTTGATGGGGTTGGGTGCTGCCCAGGGAGTGGGGGGCCTCCCACTGTGGATGAGTTAGATTGGGCTCTGGTAGGCACCTTTCAGAGTGTTGTGGTGGATCTGGCTCCAGCTCGAGGTAAGCTCTTCCGGAAACCTGAAGTCGCTTGGTGGTCGTCAGATTGTACAGTGGCTATTCAGGATAGGAAGAGGAAGTGGCGGAAGGTCATCCGTACTAAAGCGGTGGTGGACATTATCGCGTATAAAACGGCTAGGGTACTGGTGTAGAGGGTTATTCGGTGTCAATAGAAGGTGTATTGAAGGAACTTTTATAGTACTCTCTCTAGTGATAATTGTTTGTCGAAGGTGTGGGTGAATTTTCGGCATATGTACGGGCGGGCGAGAGGTGGATCTCGGATTCTGGTGATTACTGATGTGGGGTGTGATATTGTGGATGATGATGGTAAAGTGGAGGCACTGGGTAAGTATTTTGTGGGTGTACATAGCACAGAAAATTATTCTCTGGTGTCCAGACAGAAAATGTCAAAGTTTGTTAGCTGTTAATCAGGGAGTGCGGAATGCTGTGGACAATTGGACATCCAGTATGGATATTTCCTTCAATTTGAGTGAGTTGCGGGCTGCGCTGAGGAGGCAACGGGACTCTAGTCCGGGAGAGGATGGGGTGCGTTACATTTATTTGCAGCATTTGCCGGATGTTTGTTTGCTGGAGGTGTTGCGGCTGTTTAATGTAGTGTGGAGTTGCAGTACATTGCCAAGTGGGTAGAAGAGGGCTATCATCCTGCTGATTCTGAAATTGGGGAAGCTGGCTGGCTTGTGTGGGTCCTATCGGCCCATTGATTTGACTTCTGTTTTGTGCAAGGTGATGGAAAAAATGGTGTGTGGTCGCTTGGGGCACTTTTTGGAGTCAGAGCAGCGGCTGAGTGTGTTTCAGCATGGGTTCCGTAAATTTAGATCAGTGATGGATGCAGTGGTAGCGTTGGCGACAGATGTGGAGGAGGCCTTGTCCTGTTGGGAGATGGTCAGGGCAATCTTTGTTGATATGGAGAAGGCGTACGATATGGTGTGGAGGGATGGGTTGCTATTTGTGTTACGAGAGAAAGGTGTTAAGGTGAAGATATTTTCTTGGATTAAGGATTTTTTGAGGAATAGGGTGTGTCGAGTGCGTGTTGGGGATGTGTTGCCCCATAGGAGTGCTGTCAGCTCTATTTTGTTTCTTGTAGCGGTGGATGGCCTTATAGAGAAGGTTCGGGAGTGTGGTTGTCAGGTGGGATTCTATGCAGATGATGGAATGACTTGGGTTAGGGATAAGTTGGGCAGAGTGATTCAAGGAAGGTTGCAGGAGGCTTTGGAGGTAATGGAAAGGTGGTGTCAGGATTGGGATTTTACAAAACGGTGTGTATGCTGTTTAACAGGCGACATAGTGGTGTCAGTTTGGATCTCAAGTTGAGCGTGGCTATGCTGGTTCGGGTGTCGGAATCCCGGTATCCCGGTGTGCTCTTGGATGAGCGCATGTCGTGGAAGTTACAAGTGGAGGGGACGGCGGCAAAGTGTAAAAGGTGTCTTAATTTGTTGAAGGTGGTTTCAGGTGAGGAGTGGGGTTGAGGGCAGCAGAGTATGAGGATGTTGTATGTGGGGTTGGTCAGGAGTGTACTGGAGTTCAGAGTTCAGCTGCAGAGCAGTTATAGTAGGGCTCAGCTGGATGTGTTGGATGGTGTCCAGGCTAGGGCAAGGAGGATTGTGACTGGGATGGTTCGGTCATCCCCCACAGAGGCTGTGCAAGTGTTAGCAGGGATGTTGCCATTGGATTTCAGAAGGGAGGAGCTGAGTGCTAGGTGTTGGTTGCAGTGTAAGTCCCTCAGTGTGTGGTATCCTGTGAAGGAGCGGCTGGTGGTTAATTGGCTGCATGCCTATAAGAGTGGGAGTTGGCAGAGGAAAGGAGGGACTTTTGGGTACCATGCGGACAGGTTGGTGCAACGATTGGGGGTGGAAGGGTTGTGTATGGTGGAAGATGTGGGTAGGGTGATGGTGCTGGTTTGGATGCGGCATGATCCAATTATCTGTTTGGATTTGGCAAAGGTGGTAGTCAAGAAGAGTGGTGATCGGGGGGTGATTAAGAGATTGGCAGTGCAGTATGTGGGGGGGAAAGTTGGTGCTCAGGTATATACGGATGGTTCCAGGGACCCGGAGAGGGACAGGGTTTGTATGGCCTGCTATTTTCAGATGTATGAGGAGTTTTGGGTGGCTAGGTTGTCAGATAATGTGTCAGTCTGCACGGTGGAGTTGATGGCTGTTAATATGGCAGTGCTTTGGATTATGGGGAAATAGTTGGCTAAGGTGGTGGTGTTTGTGGATTCGATGAGTGTGTTGTTGGCAATCAAAGAGGGGAATCGTGATAGGGGGATATAGTTGTGCTATATGCTATATATATATATATATATGCTATATACGTGTATATATATATATATATGCTATATACGTGTATATATATATATATATATATATATATATATATATATATATATATATATATATATATATGCTATAGACTGTGATTAGAGAAGTGTGTTGCGGGGGGGTACCATGGTGGAGTTGGCTTGGGTCCCCAGTCATTGTGGGGTCATTGGTTAATGAATTAGTGGATCGGGCTGCGAATGGGGCCACGCTGAAAGGGGAGGTGGATGTGGAAGTCCCTTTGAGTGTGGCTGAGGTACAGGTGATGGTGCATGGCAAGATTAGGGATATTTGGCAGGAACGGTGAGATATGAGTTTGAAGGGGCGGCAGTTGTATGCAGTGTGCAGGAAGGTGCGGGCTCAGGCATTTGAGGGGTAAGTAGAGTTGGCACGAAGGGAGGAAACTATTTTGAATCGCATTAGGGTGGATCATGCGGCTTTGGCAGGGTGGAAGTGTATGATGGGTAGAGTTGCCTCAGTGGCTTGTGGGGCTTGTGGTTGCCTGGAGGCGGTGTTTCATTATATGTTGGATTGTGTGAGGTTTCATGTGCAGAGGGAATTGCTCAGAGTTAGGATGAATGGCATTAGGGTGGTTGGTTGCCTGATTTGTTCTGTTGCAAAAGAGGGGTGGAGGATAAACAGTGTAGGTGCCTGCTTCAGTTTGTGCGGGAGACTGGGAAGTCGGAAGAGATCTAGTGGTGATGCTTGGGTGACTGGTGCATATTTTGGCAAACATCATCTAGTTAGATGGAAATCTCCCTGGCTCCGGGTTTCTGGAGTCACCCTAACAAGAAGAAGAAGAAACTCTGATTCCTCACGGCTCTCGTAACCCATCTCAGCAGGTCCTTGCGGCCACTCCCTGGTACGATTGAAGCTGCAAATGCTTGCCGCTCAGTGTATTGATGCTCTGTGAAGGTGCCCCCTTACAGCTCATCACCAGTGTATTAAGGCACAACGCTCCGGTGAGTCTTTGCAATGTATTCTTTATTCTGGTTCAGTTAAATGAGATACAATCTCAAGTGACCCCACTCCTGCTACTCAACTCTCCTTGCTTCTCCAGCCGCTTCTCAGAGAACTCTAACATCTGGATTCCTAGCACCAGCTAAGAACTTTCGCCATCCCACATTAATTTCTAGTTCTCCCTACACAA
Source organism: Ambystoma mexicanum (assembly GCF_040938575.1). Taxonomy (NCBI): domain Eukaryota; kingdom Metazoa; phylum Chordata; class Amphibia; order Caudata; family Ambystomatidae; genus Ambystoma; species Ambystoma mexicanum. Next base: position 439,254,666 of record NC_090937.1, read on the forward strand.
CCCTTCTATTTACATATATGCACCACAAACACCCAGTGTCATGACCTAGAGAACGCGCCCCTTTTGGACTTCCTGGTCCTTGTCTCAATAGGGCTTGTACGCCCTGGTACTCCCAACATGGCCGTCCAGCGTGAAACACCATCCTAGCTCTACACGTTGGACACAGCATGTTCAATTAATAGACCACACCCCCCGTGGCTCCGCACGTCTCAATGCTATAGCGAAGTAGCGACCAGACGTGTGCTCCGTAGCTTGCGGTATTGCTTCCCTGTTTCTGTCCCTACTAACTCTGTTCCTAGTCCCTCTCCTTTCTTTCTTACTTCCTGGACCCGCGTGCTGAGTAGTGCACTTTCTTAATTTCCCAGATTCCTGGATCGTTGCATCCCGGAACTTTGAACGCACGCTGGAGTCGGAAGAGACTCGTGCAGCCTTATTCAAGACCCGATCCGTCCGCAAGAAGGCATCAACCAAGAATCCAGCAAAGATCGGACTCAGGTGAGAAGGGGGGAACTCCTTGACAGTTTGAGACGCCACCCGACCGAACTCGATATGAACATGGAAGTGGCCGTTCAGGACCTGATGCGTGGCATGTAAGAACTATCAACCGAGGTACAGAATCTAAAGGCGGAAAACGCAGCTCTCAAACAATTAGTTCTATCCCGTGATTCTGCCACAAAAGAAAGTGTGTTGCTGGGCGGCATAGTTGACAAATACGAGGGGTCGGCAAAAACCCTTTGTGGATTCCTGGATTCATGTTTGGTCCACTTTACTTTTAAGCCCTACTACTTTTCGACTCCCAGGGCTAAGGTGGGTTTCATAATTTCTCACCTTTCCGGAAATGCCTTAACCTGGGCTACGCCCCTCATTAATTCCTGCGATGCTAGATGACTATAATGGGTTCATACAGGCCCTTAAAACCATGTTTGACCGCCCAGAGCAGGTCTATAGTGCCCAGGATCGCTTATTAGACTTTCAGCAGGGATCCCAGGATATGCTCACCTTTGTAACCCGATTCAAGCAATTAGCCAAAAAAGCTGATTGGTCCCCTGAGGCGAGTTTTACCCTTTTCAGGAGAGGACTGAATGAGGAGATTAAGGATGAGTTGGCCAGAGTGGCTCGCCCAAACTCATTCCAGGCACTAATGGACCTTGCCATGCAAATAGACTTTCGTATCCAGGAAAGGAAGGCAGAGAAGAAGAAATCCAGAGCAAATCCTCTGAAAGTGTCCTTTGAGAGTACCACCAAGACTGACACAAACCCAGGCTCAGTCACTGAACCAGAACCCATGCAGATAGGAGCCTTCCGTGGACCTATATCCCCGCAAGAAAGGATGAGAAGGATTCATACGGGGTTGTGCATGTATTGTGCCTCAGATAAACACTTGGTTAGGGAATGTCTTCTAGCCCCTCCTCGGCGTTCGGGAAACGCCAGCTCCCGATCCTAGACGGAGCAGAGCTTCGGGAGAGAGATGTTTGCTCCACATCAATTCCATCCTTGAACTCTCCTGGACAAAACAATTTGGTGATACTGCAGGCCTTCCTATCGCCCTCCAAGAATAAGACCTATTCCAGTTTGGCATTGGTAGACTGCGGAGCTATGGGAATATTCATTGATCAAGATTGGGTTGTTAGTCATCACATTCCATACGAGACACGAAGCACCACGCAGCCGGTAGAAGCAATCGACGGAAGACTCCTCACTTCGGGGCCCATAAGCCTGCAGACTAAAGAGATCCAGCTTTCTATAAACCATCACCAAGAGCGGATTAGATTCGACATCATTAAGTCAGCTCATTACCCCATGGTATTGGGTATGCCCTGGTTACAGAAGCACAATCCGCATATCAATTGGGCAGCAGGATCACTATTCTTAGGCTCAGAGTTTTGTATGTCTCACTGTCTATTCCTGGATCCCTCCTTGACACCCCCTAAAGAACCACCAAGAGACCAGCAAACACCACTCATGGTTTCCAATATCATACAAGTCCGTGAGGCCTATCAGTGATATGCTGATGTATTTTCAACTGCCATAGTCCAGGCCTTACCCCCTCACAGACCTGAAGACTGCGCCATAGATACAGATCCCACAGCAGTGATTCTCTTCGGCAGAATGTTCATCCTTTCCGAACCTGAGGAAAAAGGCCCCCCAAGAATACCTGGATACCAACCTTGAAAATGGCACCATAAGACCTTCAAAATCTCCAGCGGGTGCTCCGTTGTTCTTTGTTCCCAAGAAGGACACCAAGGAACTCAGACATTGCCTCGACTATTGTGGCTTAAATCAATGCACCCTCAAAGACCGGTACCCATTGCCCTTGATCTCGGATAGCCTGGAATCTGTGAGAGGCGCCGTAATATTCACGCAGTTGGATCTCCGGGGTGCCTACCATTTGATCCGTGTCCGGGAAGGAGACGAATGGAAAACCGCCTTTAGAACACCCTTTAGTCACTATGAATATCTAGTCATGCCCTTTGGACTAGCTAATGCCCCCGCAGTTTTTCAACGTTTCATGCATAGGGTGTTCTCTGACATGTTATTTCTCTTCGTCATTGTCTATCTGGACGACATATTGATCTTTTCCAAGGACCTTCTAAAGCATGAAGAACATGTAAAGGCAGTATTACAACGACTCTGTGAACACAAACTTTTAGCCAAACCTGAAAAATGCTTGTTTAACGTTACTTCTGTTCACTACCTAGGATTCATCCTTAGCCCAGAAGGAATTGGTATGGACCCTTCCAAGGTAAAGGCCATACTGGCATGGCCCGCTCCCATGTCCATGAAACAATTTCAATCCTTCCTGGGGCTTGCCAACTTCTACCGGAAGTTCATATCCACCTTTTCCGAGATCGTTCAGCCGATCGTTGCTCTCTTGAAGGAAGACACCCCCTTTATCTGGTCTACATCGCAAGATAAGGCATTCCAACGTTTAAAGGCAGAGTTCACGTAAGCCCCCATCTTAGCCCAACCTGCCATAATTCGACCATTCCTAGTGGAAACGGATGCCTCTAACTACGCCATAGGAACAGTGTTGAAGCAGGAATTTGAGGATAAACTGGAACACCCCATTGCTTACCTTTCACAAACCCTGACTCCCAGTGAGACATACTACTCCGTCCTGGAAAAGGAACTGTTAGCCATCCGCCAAGCCTTCACTGAATGGCGACATCTACTTCTGGGTGCTAGACATCCAGTTCAGGTCCGCACGGACCATCGGAATCTTCAAATTCTACAGTCATTGGAGTATAAGAACAGTCGTCAGGGGCATTGGGCCTACTTCTTTGCCCAATACCAGTTCCACATCACTCATGTTCCTGGATCACAAAACCTGATTGCTGACGCCTTATCTCGACGTCCTGACTATGTAACTACTGAAGATAGGGCCTATCCTAAGATGTTTCCCCACACGATTTTTGTAGCTCAAGCAGTCAATCTCCTGGAAGAAATTCGAGTGCAAACCCATTCCTCTGATCTGTGGAAGGATATTTCAAGGAAGAAACAATGGAATCTAAGAGTCATGGAAGGATATTTATTCAAGGACAATGTACTGGTCATTCCCACACAGAAATTACAACAAAGAATAATAAACCTCTGTCATGATACCCTTCACTCCGGACATCGTGGCATAACCAACACCCTCCGCCTCATACAAAGACAGTTTTGGTGGCCTGGAATGAAGACCGACGTACAGCAGTACATCCAAGCTTGTGCTACCTGTAGTCAAAATAAACATGATAACAAGAGACCGGCGGATCTTCTACTGCAACCTACACTGCCAGCAAGGCCATGGGAATTCATTGCTACAGACATTATTGTGGAATTACCACTTTCCCGAGGATACACGACCATCATGGTTACCATTGTTCACTCATATGGCTCATTTTACAACCCTGTGTAAGCTACCATCCTCGTCCGAACTTGCTGGAATCTTTCTGGAACACATATTCCGTCTGCATGGACTTCCTTCCAAGATCATATCTGATCGAGGACCTCAATACGTCTCACAATTCTGGAAACATCTCTGTCGCATTTTGGGAATCCAACGCGCCCTCTCATCAGGTTATCACCCCCAAACCAACGGGGCCACAGAACGTGCTAATCAGACCCTGGAACAGTATCTTCGATGTTTCGCCACAAAGGTTCAGGATGACTGGTCGCTCCTGATACCCGTGGCTGAATTCGCCTACAACAATTCCGATCATTCAGCACTTAAGACCAGTCCCTTTTATTGTAGCCAAGGGTTCCATCCATCGGTTCTACCCTCTGTTCTCCCTCATCCCACACCAGTACCTACTGTCGACTCCTGGATCGAAAACCTCATCAACGTACACCAGGAGGCCAAAGAAAACTTAGAGAAGGCCAGAACACAGACTAAGAGGTATGCAGATTCCAAAAGAAGACCAGGGCCTTCTTATGCAATTGGTGATCAAGTCTGGTTGTCCTCGAAATTACTACCCCAACATCTACGTCCAAACAAATTGGCCCCTCGGTACTATGGTCCATTTCCCATCAAGGAAATTATAAATCCAGTCTCATACCGGATTAAACTACCAGACTCCTGGAAGAAAATTCACCCAGTTTTTCACACATCCTTATTAAAACCCTGCATCCAATCCTCCCGGAAATCCTGCAGACCCGCTCCTCTGCTGGTCGACAAGCAACTGGAATATGAAGTGTCCCGAATATGCGACTCCAGGTATAAACGGGGTCAGCTTCAATACCTGGTAGTATGGAAGGGATATCCTCCTAGTGAAAGAACCTGGGAACCACTTTCTAATCTCAAGGCCCCTCGACTGCTCAGAACATTTCACCTCATACACCCGGGCAAACCTGGAGGAACGGGTCTTCGGAGGAGGCATGCTGTCATGACCTACAGAACGCGCCCCTTTTGGACTTCCTGGTCCTTGTCTCAACGGGGCTTGCACTCCCTGGTACTCCCAACATGGCCGTCCAGCGTGAAACACCATCCTCACTCTACACGTTAGACGTAGCGTGTTCTATTAATAGACCACGCCCCCCGCGGCTCCGCGCGTCTCAATGCTATTGCGAAGTAGCGACCAGACGTGTGCTCCGTAGCTCGCGGTATTGCTTCCCTGATTCTGTCCCTACTAACTCCGTTCCTAGTCCCTCTCCTTTCTTTCTTACTTCCTGGACCCGTGTGCTGAGTAGTGCACTTTCTTAATTTCCCGGATTCCTGGATAGTTGCATCCCGGAATTCTGAACGCACGCTGGAGTCGAAAGAGACTTGTGCAGCCTTATTCAAGACCCGATCGGTCCGCAAGAAGGCATCGACCAAGAAATCCAGCAAAGATCAGACTCAGGTGAGAAGGGGGGGAACTCCTTGACACCCAGAGGCATGTGTCACTTCTAACATCTCTCTCCTATATTTGCTCCCATTTCCAATAGTTTCAAGTCAAAAGCAGAACCTACAGTGCATCTAATAGCCAAAAATAAATATGTAATAAAGCACAAGTGTAAAAAACAATGTACTTCGAATCATGGAAACAAAGGAAGCTCTTAGAAGCAACATTCGACAACTGTGTCCCCCAACTTCAACAGTTCCACTTGCTCCCAAACAATGGCTGCCCCTGTAACAGAGCCTTCAACATGATACAATTGCTTTGCATCAAAAAGAAGCTGATTGACACCAGGGCAACTCAAATATGTATCTTCAAGAGCCATTGAAGAGAAGCTTTGTAAAGTGTGACCTAAAAAAGGATAACTTGCACACATCGTCTTGTCACAACAGACTTCATCCTTGTTTTTATAGCTTTCAACAGAAGGAAAACCTCCAAATCGTTTCACTGTGACTGGCCCTTTTAAGATCCTCATTGTGAAATACGTGATGCAAGGGAACCAGAATACATTAGCAATGTATTATTTGGATAGACCTGTGCATTATTTGTGCTAGAACCTAGAATCTGGAAAATGCACTGGAGACCATTGGGAAGAAGTTGACTGCGCATTTCTCTGAATCGCGCAACTCAAAAAAGTTCTTCACCTGCACCTTTCTGACTTTCCTGAATCTTTGTGAGTCAGGACCCTGGGTGTTCATTTTGGTTCAAACCCTTATAACATCACCCACGTAAATTCCAAGGCCTTGAAATCTCTACGAGGGAAAACCAAAACGAAGCCCAGGAGGCTTCCATTGGGGTGGACCAAATTCAAAATAGGTAGAGTCCATAACTGGTTTGAACACATTTCTTAGAGCAAAGAAGCTACAAACCCCAGCACATCTGTAATTGCAAGTCATCCATGTCCCATACATCCGTCAGAATTTTCAACTCATGTATCTGCAAGCAATTACATAATCCATCAGCAACCTTTACAGTAGACCATTAGCTGGAATTTTTTCAAGTTGTAGGGACCATTACACCCAATAAATCTATAGGAGGCCTTCCATAAAGACTGTTAAATGTGTTTAATTAAAAACGGACTATTAAACAATTAGACGGAATGCCTGGTAGTGAAATAACAAGGGCTATAAAATCATCACCAGATGTTGATAGATTGAAGACACTTGGTTTCAGTTCACAAACTTCATCTTGCTACCATGGCACCGAGTCACAGTGCAGCGTACTTAATAACTCCACCATGGCATCGCAGTGCATCACAACGACTTCTATGATTAACATGAAAGGAACATGTGCATGATGATTAATCGCTGAAAGCACTCGGTGGCTTTGTTGAGCAGTTTCCATTTTATGTGCATCTTAACGTGCTGGTTGCTGAGCGGTGATCAGTGAAGCTTCTCTTGTCTGAGACTGATTTTCCTGCTGGCATTCGCCCTTGGTAGTGTTAAGAATTTGATTTTAACACATGGGTCAATTCTGTTAGTTTAGCCTTTCTATATATATAATTATTTAAGGATGTTTGTGTATGGGGGACAGGGCATGCAGACAGCCATCTGTACCCTAAAACCTAGCCCCTCCCCTTTTAAAATTCGGCAAGGCTCTCCTGGGGCAGGAAATATTACCTCCAGAAATAAAAAGCAGGTGACCCTAGGACTCCAACTGAATGTCAGATGTTGCAGACATTTTATCCTCCATCCAAATCCTGGGGGTGTCTTCGTCTTTTGGGATTTTCCTGAGTGTTTTTCCGTCTCAAACTTGATGACGTAGTATAGTGATCATAATTGTTCCCATTTTCCTTTGTCAACAATATATTTTAAGATTACTTGATTTTTTTCCTGTATCAGAATCAGTTTATGTGATTCATGGCTACAAATTCTTTAAAGTTAGGATGCGTGTTCAGAAAAAAGAAATTAACATCAAGCCCAGTGTGCATTACGTAATTTGTGATTTATGTGTACAACTGTTTTACAGTAGGCATATTAGTCAAATGTGAAGATCTGTGGCCGTTTTTATGTTCCCAAACTGCTGTCTGATTTTATGCAAAGCAGCCAGGAAGCCTTGTTGATGCTTTTACTTCTCTTTCCCTTTTCCATAGGGGAATTTTTTCTAGGAATTTAGACGACCTACCTAGGAATGAAAACCTTACATCACAAAATATTTGTATGGTTATTCCCAGTGTTTCTAATGTACTTTGCTCATTTAGGAAAGCATCACTTTAATTTTACTACAATATGTACTGGACTTGATCATTAGAATGAACAATGTAACATTTTAAAAAGAGCCAATTTACAATGTCAGTACAATGAAATAATTCCCATTTTAATAGATTCTTTTGCCAAGAGTCCACATCATTTTGTTTCTCAGAAATTCCTTCTTGGAAAGTATCATGCTCAGAGTAAAATCAATTATCTGTTTCTTTTATAGGCACATTACAAGTCAGCTGGTCCGGAATCAACGGTGGTGGTAAATCCGCCGCCACCGTTGTTTCCGGACCGGCTGATTCCGAGTCCTGCAGGCGGGAGTTGTCACTTCCGCCAGGTCTGACCACCACCACCCGCCTGCAGGAGGACATGGAAACACCAGCTCTTTCATAGACAGAACCAGTGTTTCCATGATCCCCATCCCCATGGAGTCCTATGGGACACCATGGGAATGGGGATTTACAGAATTCCGCCTCCAGAATTACTGTGTCACCGGGGGTTGTAATGGGCCGGTGATTCCGGCAATCACGGAGGCGGAATGGTATTACGGGTCTGGTGGCAGCCTGCCGGTTTTTCCGGCACGGCTACCGCCGGAATCGTAATGAGGCTAGCACTGAATGGATTTAAGTGTTGAGCTTTTCTTACAGTATGTACAAGCGCCAATAATTAACAAGGAGACCATATAAAAACATTTTTAGACTCTGCATTCTTGTCTTCTGGTCCCTTGTACGATCTAGCAACAATTGGTGTCCAAAACTCACGGACACTTACATCCCATGCACACCTATTAAACTGTGGACAACCTCAGTCAAGATATTTTTAGGTACGTTAATTGTGTTTACGGATTACACTGTTTTTGGTAAGTACAAAGAACATTTCTTAGTTATACTGAACTAGGTCAGTATTTTATTTAGTGACATTATAAGTAAATTTGTGACATCATACATTAACATACGATTACTAATAAGACAAAATTACAAAACAATTCAAAAGGTGAACTCCACGCGTTTCGAGATATCAATCGCTTCATCAGGAGCTAAGGACGGTGCTTTGCTTGGTTATATACATTTCAATTCTGTGTTTCTCAGTTCTACAAACAAATATGAGATTGTATCAGAATCAACAGCCTCACAAAGTTCTGTACAGTACATAATCTTTGAACTTCTTGAATATCTATCTATGATCAATTTAAAATCATTGTAATACTTGAATCTTATAAAGTGGATAGTATTCTGTATGGGCAGTCCATCAATGAGACAGCTGTGCGGTATTCTAAAAGGCAACCTTTTGGAAACATTCTAGTAAGGATGACATAATGCTATGGCTGCAATACTTGAGTCTTTTTTGAAATGGTAAAGCCTACCTTACTAGAGGACTTAGTGGACGCTGTCTGTGGCCTCAAGGGTCAGATTCGAGGAATTCTATGCTGGTCTTTACTGTGGGAGCATCTTCTGTGAGTTGTAGGAAGCCGTTTAGCTGTGCCTAAAGCCTGATTTAATGAAATAAATGGTCACATCCAAATATCGATGCTTTGTGCATTCATATTAGTCATAGTTAAACTCATACTTACGTGGGGCTTGTAGCGCACCATTAAGTACACTATATAGTCTGAATACTGTGGTATGAGTTGCTGCTAGTTCTGCGTTATTTTCAAGATGTAAGTCCTGTTTGGGAATATACAAACTTGAAGTGTGGAATAGTTACCCAGTGCGTTCGTGTCAATGGAAAAATCGCGTCGGAGTAGAGGGCATAAGTATTCTACTTATGATTCTGTGATGACGGTTTTTGGAGGGAGACCGGAGTCAAACCGGACACTTAGTGATTGCCTCGTAAGGATTCACGATTGCCTCGTAAATCAAACTTGCCTAGTAAGAATGCAGGTTAGTGTGAACGTAATGTCACAGCCATGCCGTACGGGTGCACTGGAACTTGTAGTTCTTAGTTACTATAGTGATTATATGTTAGTAAATTGCAGTCTCTCAAGAGATATGTCCAACGGTATTAAGATGGTTAGCAGAGCGGCAATGTCACGGCATAAATCTCAGTTTACGAGGGTGCATCCCTGGTGTCATTGCACTGATATCAAAGATTAGTTCTAGGTATTAGTAGTCATGAGGTGCGTGACAAGCGTCAATCTAATAATTGGTATAAGAGGCCATGTTCTGCATGATTGATTTAGAGCATTCACTAAATAATATTTGTCTAATGGTTCTACACACAATGGGCCTCACTACGACCCTGGAGATAACCATGCCACTTTTTGCGGCATGGCTACCCCATTCCAGGTATCGGGTCCAGGTTCCCTGAATGGGGAAATACCGGGCAATTCCGACCTTGGAGGGCCCGGTATTTCCCCCTTCAAGGAACCCGGACCCGGTACATCCCTATTCCCATTTCAGCCCCCATAGGGCTCAATGGGAATGGGGATGATGCTAACAATGGGCCAATTAATGACGGGCCCGTTGTTAGCATCCCACGAGCAGACCAGGATGCTAACAACGGGCCCATCATTAACAGGCTCGTTGTTAGCATCCTGGTCTGCTCGCGGGACCCGCTAAGGATGCCTGGTTTTATTTCATAAAAAACAATACTTTTATAGTAAAAACTCTTCATACGTTATATTATACTACGTGTCAAATAAGAAAAGCCTGCGGGGGGTTGTGGTTGGCTCAAGGGGAACATCTAAGCATACTTTCTATAAGGGGTCAGGTTGTGATTGCGTCTTTACAGTCATGTGGACAACTCATGCCCATTCCTAGTGCAAGTCATCTTCATCAGTTATTAGAAATGCAGTACACCATTTGCTCTCAAACTATAAGGCCCATCGTTATGTGGCCCTCTACAATTGGTTGGCACGCTCATGTCCTTCTAGAACATTTGGCTCACTAGCAGCACGTAAGCTCTTACCCCAGGTGTCAGGAGGTGGACATGACTTTACCTCCCCACAAAATTAACCCAACATCTCTCAACACCCACGCCTTCTACCATCAAGATTGTTTTTGAACTTGGCCTTGCAATGTATTCTCATCTATGGGAATATAAGGGAGTGCGGGCACACGCTTATCATAGTTCTGGAACTGCATGCCCAACTCTATTTCCATCCTTGGCTCACGTGACAGGAGATCGCAATTCGGGCCATTTAATAGCACTTAATCGTCTTGAATTAATAAAACTTGGCACTCATGGTGTTCTTTCTTTGTACCTTAACAAGGAATGATTCAGCTTCTCACGTTCTCTGCCTTCAAGAATAGATAACCAGTCTTGGCTGCCTTCAGTCTTGACACCAGGCCAGACAGCCCTTCTCGATTATTTCATGCTCTTAGCTAATTCTCTGCTGCGTCACAGCTTTCAGCCCTTCTCTTCATGGGTTTGAACTTACTAAAATTGTGACACCAATGTCCAGCTTCTATATAATGGCAGCTCCACCTGCAATCTATTCACTACATGTAGCCAGGTTCTGCGATCACTTAGTGTCCTGGCATTGCTGCATCTGTACAGTTATCGAACGATTTGCATTATCTACAGTGGTCTTCATACGTGCAATCTTTGTTTTGCACGTGAAAGTTTACTCGATTCTTTACTTCGTCATCAGTTTCAATAAGTTCCATACATTCTCTTCTTCAGCCAGTCTACTCTGTGCGTCATGCTTGTTTCTGGTGACGTCACCAACTTCTCTTTCTCTCTTTTTGATATTCCTTCAGGGATCTCGTCCAAGAGATTGTCATCTCTTCGGGAATACATCTGATAGGGTTTTCTTAGTGGATACCCTTTTTCGAAGACTCGATGCAGAATAGTCACAACTGCTGGTGTCAAGCATGGCACAATTTCAGACTGCCAACATACATGTAGTAGGGGCGCGGGGCTTCCTGCAGGGCCAATTGTCTGCTCCTCTACATTCCCCCCTCTGGTTGATTCATCGACCACACCTTCATTAATCTCCACATTTTTATTTCTTCTTTTGAAGAAGTGCTTCTATGGGGTCCAAATCTTCATTACTCCTTTTAGGGATCCTATTGATTTTACATGTTCATTCACACTCCAGGTCATGTAATTGCAGTGTCCATTTCGGATAACAATGGAGCCATCGCCCCACAAACATCTTGTGACTCTTTGGGTACAGTAACTTGGTTCCCTCAGGTGCTCCGATGCTGGCCTCTATGTATTTTCTGATATCTTCATCTGTCAACTCCTTGGGTGTCAACCCTGATTCAACATTGATCATGATCTTCATTCCTACTGCCTTGTTTGCTGTCTTCTTACACTGTGTAATTATTATCCTGATCACACAGAATCCAAACATCACCATCACCAATACTGCTCCAAGAAAAATGAAGATGTTTGCGATCCACTGTGGAATCCATGTCTTCTGTCTCGTCTTCAATCTTGCTGTGCAGGTTTGTCAGCAATGTGGCATCTGTCAAGGTGCCATTCTCGTCATCGTGAGAAGTTATGAACGTGCAACATGATGGCCTGATTTTGGTGCAAACTCCTCCATCCATCGCTGTGATCATGTCAAGGACATATCTGTTCTGCAGGGTAATCAATCTTATGGCTCCCCGCTCTTCCCTGACATCATTAAATCCCTTTATTGTGGTGTTGATGGTCTGCAGAAGTTCCCATCTGGTAATCTGCAACTATTTGACGTTGGCCATCATCTGTATCCCAGGCATAAAGATAATCATGAATATTGAGGCAGTCTTGCTGAACAACCTGTGCTCATATGGGATAGCATCAAAGGCTTCGATTGATTTTGCTCAGTAATAATTCTTCCTCCTTGTTTGAATGATAAATTCGGGCAATTCTCTTCTTCTTAAATGGGCATCTGCTTTTGGAATTGGAAATTCTCCAATGTTCAGGTCACTCTAAAGAATCACTAAGGCTGGAACATGGATGAGCACTAAGGAACGCGTCCGTCCAGAGTCCTTGGGAAGCTTCATATGAAGGCTCTGGACCCACAAGCCCAATAATGATCCATCAGGATGGCTGTCCCTTCCTTCATGCCTGGTACATCAAAAATTTGGCCACAATGGCGATTCTCTCCAACTTTTCTCATACCATTATTTCTGAAACATAAGGATGCATCCTTCAGGGATAGTATGTGCACTGGTCTTCCTTTATCGTCGACCCATGTCAACAATCTTACAATCTTCGGCCATTGATCCTTGCATTCTTTTTCTGCATTTGCCACAACTGCTTCCCACTGTCCGGTTAATGCTACTGCTTTGCACACAACCAGTTCATCAGCCCATCCTTCGTGAGGAAACACTGTTCCTTTGATTTATAGTTGACCTCTCTCCCAACACGTTTGTATTTCCTTCACATTCATATCTTTGCTTTGCAGAATCTTGTTTTCTTCAATCTTCATTCCTTCTCCATTCATTGCAGGCTGCTCATATCTTATTATTTGATGCTTTGTTACTGGCTTCTCTCTTGTCTTTAAATCTTGCACATAATTGTATTCTCGTTGAGATGTCGCTTTATTCATCCACACTATGGATGCTGTTCTACCTTGGAACTGTCCTCTTGTCAGGCAAAGTGCAAGATGTGTTAGGCAATGTGCATTTTTCACTGATACCTCTCATACCCCCATCTTAGAGGTTCGCAAAGCATAAGGTATCAGGGAACACACATAGCAACCCTCCTTAGATGTTCTTCCTCCCACCTTTTTCATGTGCTTATATCACATGTTATTACCGAGGTGTGCTGTATTATCTATATAAGTTTGTATTCCTTCATTATCTTCCCATGCATTTATCTTGTGTTTCCCCAATGCAAGGTTTGTGTGATACTCATGAAGCAAGTCAAAAGCAGTTCTCCTAGTGGGGGGATCATGGGGGCTTCTTCCTTAGTGGAAATAAACACATCAGAAGTAGTTCCCATAGTGGGGAGGACCAAAGGGACATCTACCTTTTTTGGACTAATGTGTTAGAGAGTGTGAAATAGGAGAAACAGAAAGACAAAAAGAGAAATTGTACATGCATACACTATGCATAAGACCATTGACATCCACTTCTCTCTCCATCCAGGTACTGGCCATGCTTTTTAATTTCCCAAAGTTGTGTTTGGTTCATCATTCCTCATTTCTACTGTGATAATTTAAGGGAAAAAACACATTTTTACTCTTGCAATTGCAATATCACCTGGTGTTGCTGTATATGCTCAATGATTACAATTAACAACCTTCTAATGATGGTCAATTTTTAGGATACTGTAAAAAAAAGCGAACATCAACATCTCTTCTGACAAGAGCAGGATACGCTTGAAGGATATATACAAAAACAGCAAATATAGGCCTGTGCACATCCCCATCGGTCAGGACCCTGGGGCAAACCAAATAGCTACTCAGAGAGAAAGGAATCCGGATATTGCCCTTGTTTCAAATGCTTAACTTGGAACTGTTGTTAAGGCATAACTTTGACATATCCATGTAAATTCTAAAGTTCATTTTTTCAAGATTCCTGTGACTCTCAGCAAAGGTTTGCACTCCCGCTATAATATCTACAAGGAATGTCCAAATGAGTCATAGTCCAAATGCAAAATCTGCATTATCAACTGGTTGGTTTGTCGTTCTTCTTCTTCGTCAGCGATAGAGTCTGCACATGCTGAAATTCTTCTTCTTGTCTTGCTTCTGAGTCAGCAAAAATAGGAGGGGTGGTCTCGCCATTGTACAGTTTCACATTGTTCAAGTGAAGCTAAGCTCGCCTGCCTTGGACTTCTGCTGAGGGGATTATATTTTCAACACAAAAGGGGCCATGGAAGACGTGGTTTGTGCCACTTTTGAGTGACATTTTTAATCAGAACGATGTAGCCAACAAACAATTTAGGTGCCGATAAAAGTTCAGGCAATTTGGTTGCTGGATTGTTTTCATCTGTGTTCTGAGACCAACCCCCCTACCCCAGAGTTGAACTGAAATGAGAGAGATGCTAGAGGTCATACATGTCAAATAATTGTGCTGCTCATCGCCTAACAGTTTTGCTGTACTCTGGGAATCACTTCTACTCCTCAATGGAGGTGTAAGAGGCATTCACATTCACCTCCCTGTCACTAGTTCATGGGGGGGAGGTGCTGGTCCGAACCAGGCTGATTCCTTAGGGCATATAAAGCTAAGGGCAGGCAATATAGCCATTGCTTCTTCAAAGTTAGCTTGATCGTGGCAATACTTTCTTTAAGGAGGCCGTTGAGTCTCTCACATTAGCCGTTTGCTTGCGGGTGATAAGCAGAAGAAAACTTATGTTTAATACTCACAAAGGGGGGTCTGGGAATCTCTCTACCAGCACGAACACAGCCCAATGACCTGTTCTTGGGTGAATAACCCCTGGGAGAGACTCTACCAAGTCTTTAGCTCACTGTCCTTTTCACAGAGAAGAAATTTCCCCGCATATCAGCCTTTGTCCTGCCCAGGGGCAGTCCAGCGCCGAAATGCTAGGCAATTCTCCTCTGAACAAGAGTACCATCAGTAACCCCATACACGTGTTTCAGCCTTGTTGGGCATCATCAGTGAGGTGAAACTGTTGCCTCTCTAAGAACAGTGAGCAAGGGGTCCACGTCTGGATTGCCCTGTTAACTTAGGGTGAAACCCAAAGTTAATGTATGCAAACAAAGGGGGGTCTGGGAATCTCTCTACCAGCACGAACACAGCCCAATGTCCTGTTCTTGGGTGAATAACCCCTGGGAGAGACTCAACCAAGTCTTTAGCTCACTGTCCTTTTCACAGAGAAGAAATTTCCCCGCATATCAGCCTTTGCCCTGTCCAGGGGCAGTCCAGCGCCGAAATGCTAGGCAATTCTCCTCTGAACAAGAGTACCATCAGTAACCCCATACACGTGTTTCAGCCTTGTTGGGCATCATCAGTGAGGTGAAACTGTTGCCTCTCTAAGAACAGTGAGCAAGGGGTCCACGTCTGGATTGCCCTGTTAACTTAGGGTGAAACCCAAAGTTAATGTATGCAAACAAAGGGGGGTCTGGGAATCTCTCTACCAGCACGAACACAGCCCAATGACCTGTTCTTGGGTGAATAACCCCTGGGAGAGACTCTACCAAGTCTTTAGCTCACTGTCCTTTTCACAGAGAAGAAATTTCCCCGCATATCAGCCTTTGTCCTGCCCAGGGGCAGTCCAGCGCCGAAATGCTAGGCAATTCTCCTCTGAACAAGAGTACCATCAGGAACCCCATACACGTGTTTCAGCCTTGTTGGGCATCATCAGTGAGGTGAAACTGTTGCCTCTCTAAGAACAGTGAGCAAGGGGTCCACGTCTGGATTGCCCTGTTAACTTAGGGTGAAACCCAAAGTTAATGTATGCAAACAAAGGGGGGTCTGGGAATCTCTCTACCAGCACGAACACAGCCCAATGACCTGTTCTTGGGTGAATAACCCCTGGGAGAGACTCAACCAAGTCTTTAGCTCACTGTCCTTTTCACAGAGAAGAAATTTCCCCGCATATCAGCCTTTGCCCTGCCCAGGGGCAGTCCAGCGCCGAAATGCTAGGCAATTCTCCTCTGAACAAGAGTACCATCAGTAACCCCATACACGTGTTTCAGCCTTGTTGGGCATCATCAGTGAGGTGAAACTGTTGCCTCTCTAAGAACAGTGAGCAAGGGGTCCACGTCTGGATTGCCCTGTTAACTTAGGGTGAAACCCAAAGTTAATGTATGCAAACAAAGGGGGGTCTGGGAATCTCTCTACCAGCACGAACACAGCCCAATGACCTGTTCTTGGGTGAATTACCCCTGGGAGAGACTCTACCAAGTCTTTAGCTCACTGTCCTTTTCACAGAGAAGAAATTTCCCCGCATATCAGCCTTTGTCCTGCCCAGGGGCAGTCCAGCGCCGAAATGTCTCTCCCAGGGGTCATTCACCCAAGAACAGGTCATTGGGCTGTGTTTGTGCTGGTAGAGAGATTCCCAGACCCCCCTTTGTTTTGCATTAATTAACTTTGGGTTTCACCCTAAGTTAACAGGGCGATCCAGACGTGGACCCCTTGCTCACTGTTCTTAGAGAGGCACCAGTTTCACCTCACTGATGATGCCCAACAAGGCTGAAACACGTGTATGGGGTTACTGATGGTACTCTTGTTCAGAGGAGAATTGCCTAGCATTTCGGCGCTGGACTGCCCCTGGGCAGGACAAAGGCTGATATGCAGGGAAATTTCTTCTCTGTGAAAGGGACAGTGAGCTAAAGACTTGGTCGAGTCTCTCCCAGGGGTCATTCACCCAAGAACAGGTCATTGGGCTGTGTTTGTGCTGGTAGAGAGATTCCCAGACCCCCCTTTGTTTTATGTTTAATACTCAATTGCTCGAATAACTCTTCAGCCTCTCGAGACATGGGGTACTGTCTGGCTCGAGATCAAATTGCTCCTGTGTTCAGCTTTAGTTTAACTTCCATTATTCCCTTTAATAATCCTATGTCATAAGGGCCTGTTGTCCATAGCACACTGGGCACCTTCTCCAAGTCCTCTTCAAAAATGATGGACGCTTCCGCATTATTGCCATTCGCTGTGGGATTTCCCTCTTCTCTATTCTTATCCAGTATTTAATGCTCATAAAGAATGCTACTTCATCGTCTGTTGGGTCTTCTCTAAACATATCATCATCAGTAATGTCAATCAACCTGTAGCCTTCTTCGAGAGCTATTACTGTCCTCCATGGCCTACCCACATCATCCGTTCCTTCGAGCATTGCCATTTCCTTTGTACTATGGCTGCTTCTAACTCTAGAGGAATAGTCTGTCCCCCTCTTCATCCATAGTTATCTGTGGTCTGAACAAGAATTTACCAAGTATCCTCACAGTCTTCCCAACTAAACCAGGTAGCCATGTTAGTACAATGCACACCCCATAAAGAACCTCTGGCTGTATTGGAACACCTTGCAGAGACATTTGCCATGTGACCACCAGTATTAGCCCACATTTATGTACTGTATTCCGGGAGTGGAACACACTATTCCCTCGTTAGTAAATGAAATTGTAATGTTAAGTTTTGTCATCAAATCTCTTCCCAAAATGTTAACTGATGTTTGTCGTGAATACAACAATGGAACATACACGTCACATTCTCCTATTGAGACTGGTAATTCGTCAGTAAAAAGGAACTCGACTCTTAGCTCCAGAGAACCCTTGAGCATTCATGGCAATTCCCAACATTGGATTTTTTCCCTCTCGTATACATGAATGAGTAGCCCCAGTGTCTATTAGAAAAGAAAAAGATTTGTCTCCTATCATCACATCAACCCTTGGTTCCTCCTGGGGTTCTGGTGTCACTGATAGTACTGAACACATCAAGTCACCCTGTGAGCTGTCTTATTGTGGGTACATGCATACCCTCGTACCTGTGAAAGGATTTCCTCCTACCACAGTGACACCTCCTATTCTAGGTGTCAGTAATTGTTCTGTGTTTGCATACTGTTGTATCTGCATGGAGGCGTGTTGTGACTGCCCTTGTGGTGGATTCATTTGTACTCACTCTGGTTGCTGTGTCTGTTGCATTTGCGGTGCTTGTGTTTGATACACTCTCTGATCCTGGGCAAATCCTTCCCTAGTTTGTGTGCTATATGGTGGAGGATAAGCTGTCCCCCTCTTGAGAATTGGCCATTCTGTACATTCCCTTGGCTTCCACATACGCATGCAATGTATCCTGTCATCCAACAAGTCTAAGATACAGAGGGAGGCCACCTCACTAGTCCCCCTTGGTTGAATCCTTCTTGCGCATTCTGATTCACATTCTGTATATTTTGAAACCCACCTTGATTGGTTTGGAATCCACCCCTTCCTCTATAGCCCATACCTCTGCCTTGTGGCATGAACCCATTCCCTCCTTGGTCCATCGGGCATTGATTATTCACCTGCGATGCCCCCACTGCTTCTTGCATTGCCAACCCTTCTCCCCTTGACAATATCGGCCCTTCTATGGAAAATTTAGACAATTCTTTCAGAACCAATTTGGCTTCCTCAATTTTCCCAGCCTGATCTTTCTTCTTGTTTTTCTCCTACAATAGCCGACAGTGATGCACTATCGTCAATTGTATTTCAGTCCACAGCTTTGCTTCCATTCCCACTTGTTTCTTCATTTGCCTCTGTACTTGCTCTGGCAACCCCTGACATAAAATGTGATAAAATAATGCCACTGTTTTTTCCCACGGCTTGCACGTTTCAAGTTGCCAATGCTCTTGAAAATCCTGAATGCAAGCAACAGGGGCTTCATCTTCCTTCATCTTACGTGTCATGATTGCACCCATATTTGATGTGTCGGGATATGGCACCATGAGAGCCCTCCAAACATCTGCTCTACAATTACTGAATGGCGCTCCATTGTGCACTGTGTTTTGTGCTGTCACACTTGCATAGCCTGCTCTCCTCCATATGTCATCAGCTCTCTCCCCAAGAATAGCTGCCAAGAAACCCTTAGTGTCCGCTATGGCCAGTGTGTTTCCTCCTGTAATTTTTTCGGACTCATGTATCCATTTCCCAGCGGCCAACGTCAAACTCAGGAGCTTACACCTTAAATGATCCTTATCCATCTGCGGCCATGGAATATACTGTGGTCTCGTTAACCCTTTTTCCAATAAGGGAAACTGGTAAACCCTAACCCGCAGTCTGCTCCCATCATCTATCTATCCCTGACAGGGACAATCGTCCCTGACTGCCTCCTCGCTGCTAGCGATCTTAACCTGCTCACATATGGTGGTGATTCTCTTTTCTCACTATACGATCGTCCTCTGGGACGCTCTGAATATGCTATGGGATCTGACGTCCTATCCTTAGGTTACTCTAGATTGGACCATCTTACTTCTTTGTCCGTCTGCAGGCTTCCCTTGGGGGAACACACGCTCCCTCCCTCTTCCCCAAGGAAGGATTCTCTTTCCTCATCTAACATGTCTCGTCCCCAAATAGTGTGACTCTTGTCTTCTTCGCCTTTATCTAAGGTCAGTCTGCTTAAGGACAAGGCTCTGTCCTCAGGCTAAATGGATTTTTGTCTTCACTTCACAATTGGAATACTAAGGCCTGATCTCCCTTCCCTCAGCTTCGAGATTTGCTACCTTTCTTTAATTCTTGATAGGCTTTATCGATCCTGTCTCCAATACTTCCTATAGCAAAGTTTTCTTCTTCTAATCCTACTCTAGATGCCCCTGATGTTGCTCACTTTAACGGACAAAACTATTTTATTTTGTCCCATCGTATTGCTGGGCTTGGCTCTACTGGTTCCTTACGAACAAGGCTAATATCATAGTCCCGCTGTCTCTTTCTTCGTTTTAAATCTTCATCTAAGTCTCTTTATTTTCTCACCTCTCTTCTAATTCTCTCCTCTTCTTGTTTTAGCACTTCTCTCCTCACTTCTACTCTCCTTTCCTACTCTTCTCTTTGTCTCTGTATCCTTTTGTCTCGTAAGTTCTGCGCTTCCTCCTCCTCTCTCTTCCTTTCGTTTCTTTCCCTATCTTCTCTGCCTATTGTCGTACTTTCTTTGCTCCTCTGCCTGCTCCTGTTTTTTCTCTTGCTCCTCCTGATCCATCTGTTCTCTTCATTCCTTGCTCTTTCTTTTATGCTCATCATCCTCTTTTCTTGCTCCCTGTCTTTACTATCCTGTACATCCTTATCTTCTCTTTGCCTTGCTTCCTTGATGCTTTTCCCATCTAGCTTGAGTAATATCTGTCCTCGCATCCATTTGTTCCGCACAAGCATTACCTCCTCTGCTTTGTCCTTTCCCCCTTTCCATCTCTTAATCTCTCTTTCTAAGTCTGTTGATGCATTTGATCACTCACTCTGCTCTTCTTTATCTTTTATGATCTTAAAGATCTCCTCTTTTCTCGCACTCTCCTTTGGACTATCGTCACTGCTATAACCGGGCGGTTCATATATCGGATTACTATACCCTGTTGCCGCTTTCAGTACCTTTAGAGGATACAAACCTACCTCTTCCACACTAGCACCTTTTACTCAGGCAAGGTAAGGGAAGCTGAGTTCTCAACGCCTTCCTCCTTACACTGATTAAGCATCCACTCCTCAGGTGGAGAGTCTTCCCTTTCTTCCTGGTACATTTTCCAGAACTCTAGGATAGCTAATATGTTCTCCAATGTCTTCCCTGTGTACGCAGCATGCAGGTATGTGGTCATGTGTTGCAATACAGCTTTTGACAGTGATCCCCCTTGTGGCCACGGCATGAACATCTTATCTGCCATGCCTTTCAGCCATTACGCACTAAACTGTTGGAGCTTGGGCATGTGCTTTGGCAATGTCTTACATAAATGCATCAGGGGAGTGTCTCCCATTGTGACAAGTCTCAATTGACTGTCAATACTTACCAGATTTTATACAATACTTGCACCACTTTTCAATATTCTTAAAACAACAAATATGAGCGCGCTCCAACAATCGCCCCTCAAGCCTCTACCTTTACAATTACCTCTGTCTATCTCTGGATTGGTACCAACCACTTTCCTAGATAGTCTTTTTAGCTCCTTAACTTCATTTCAATTCCTTTACAACTTTTGTCACTTCTTCAACACCTTAACTTAACACATAACACAGACAGACTAGTTGAATTTACACATTTACGAAAAATACTCTGTGATCACCCTTTATCTCCTTGCCCCTATTCAGATATCCTGTCACAGGATTTAAGTCGTCTCCTTATGTGAACCTGTTCACACGTGGCCCAGTGACTCTCGTTAGAGTGTTAGATTACTTCTTCTAGACCCCCTTCGGCCAGGCTTGTTGGCGGTTCTATCTCTATCTCCACACAATATTTCCTATTACTTTTAAATGACCACAACCCTGTCCCCTTAATTTGCCATTCCCCTCAGTCTACTCACCATTCGGTTGTTTGGCTCAAGGCCTTCAGTATCATCTCCTCCTCTAACCAACCACTTTCATCTTTCATCCGCAGAGCGCCCTTGGAAACCAGGTAGGGATTTCGTCAAAGAGGGACCTTGCCCACCATCTCGGTTTTCTTGCAAGTTTTCTATTTGGCTGCTCTCCACAGGAAACCCTGCAATCTTCCGGCTAGATGGCAGAGGATGCCCGATCGTCTGAACCTCTGGAGCTAACAGGTCAATGGTTCTGAACCATCCCAGCACTGCTACCATGTGAGCTTAGGGCCCTTTCGGGTAGCGCATCATGCAGTAGTTGGGATGCAGAGTAACTCCTTACACCAAATAATTAAACCAACTCAGGAAGATGGCAAAGTTTTTTTACTGTTTTATTATCAATTGTCTAAAACAGGGAGTTACAACGGACATCAACAGACGTTGCAGGGCGTTATCGCGAAGCATTTAATAAAAAACAACACTTTTATAGTAAAATCTCATCATACATGACATCATACTCAGTGGCAAATAAGAAAATTGTACGGGGGTTGTGGTTGGCTCAAGGGGAACATCTAAGCATACTTTCTATAAGGGGTCAGGTTGTGATTGGGTCATTACAGTCAGGTGGACAACTCATGCCCACCCATAATGCAAGTCATCTTCATCAGTTATTAGAAACACAGTCACCATTGGCTCTCAAACTATAAGGCCCATTGTTATATGGCCCTCTATAATTGGTTGGCACGCTCATACCCTTCTGGAACATTCGGCTCACTAGCAGCGTGTAAACTCATATTCCAGGTGTCAGGAGGTGGACATGACTTTACCTCCCCACCCAATTAGACCAACATCTCTCATCACTCATGCCTTCTGCCATGAAGATTGTCTTTGAACTCGGTCTTGCAATGTATTCTCGTCCCTGGGAATATAAGGGGAGTGCGGGCATATGCTTATCATAGTTCTGGAACTGCGTGCACAACTCTATTTCCATCCTTGGCTCACGTGACACGAGACCGCAATTTGGCCCATTTTATAGCATTTCATTGTCTTGAATGAATAAAACTTGGCACTCATGGTGTTCTTTCTTTGCACCTTAACAAGGAATGATTCTGCTTCTCACGTTCTCTGCCTTCAACAATAGACAACCAGTCTTAGCTTCCTTCAGTCGTGACACCAGGCCAGACAGCCCTTCTCGATTCTTCCATACTCTCAGATAATTCTCTTTTGCGATACAGCTTTCAGTCCTTCTCTTCATGGGTTTGAACTTCTTAAAATTGTGATACCAATGTCCAGCTACGTATAGCCAGCTTCTATTATCACTTAGTCTACTAGCGTTGCTGCATCTGTACAGTTATCAAACGATTTGCATTTTCTACAGTGCTCTTCATACGTGCAATCTTTGTTTCGCCAGTCTTCTTGTGTGTCATGCTCGTTTCTTGTGACATCACCAACTTCTCTTTCTCTCTTTTTCATATTCCTTCGGGGTTCTCCTCCAAGAGATTGTCATCTCTTCGGGAATACCTCTGATCAGTCGTCGAAGTGTACGAAAAGAAGTAGTGGAACTATGTTTCCTGCTGGCCTGTCCTGCTCACCACACACCCTATCACCACGTCGCCTCCCACACACAATACACATCCCCAAACACTTGCACCTGCTGTTTAAGGGAACGTTCAGTGCAGTGCACTGAAAGTGCACATTTCAACATCTTCCTACACTTTTATTTTAAAACGAAACCATTCCGGAACGGTTTCTTTTTAAAATAAAAGTATAGGAGCTGTAAAAGGTAATTTAAAAAAGTAGAGGAGCACCGCTCCCGACCGCTCCCGCTCACTTCGACCACTTCCTCTGATAGGGTTTTCTTAGTGGATACCTTATCTCGAAGACTCGACGTGAAACAGTCAAAACTGCTGGTGTCAAGCATGGCACAATTTCAGGCTGCCAGCATACAGATAGTATGGGCGGGACTTCCTGCAGGGGCAGTTGGCTGCTCCTCTACAAAATTAGGCAGGTATATCCAATATGGCAGAGTATAGTGTGCATTGCAGTATCTATTCATTAGCAATCGACCGATTTTACTGCTATTACAACCAATTACATCACTTATATACAAAGTCATCAACTTTTTTTGAGTGAAAGGTGATATTACATTCTTTCTCTATTTATACATCAAAGGTATACAGGACAGATTAATTATTTTTTCAAAAGCAAGGTGATATTACTTTCTGTCTCCATTTATACATCAGGATATACAGATTATATAAGATTTACAGGCTGAATATCTTTTTCTGCAGGTATTAGACCAGAATATTCATATAAAGAATGTTCTAATGAACCAGTATGGGTAAGATCATAGAAATGATTTTAAGGAGAATTCTTTGTTCATACCCGACGGTTCTAGTGAATCGAGTTTGGGAATCCAGAACATTTCTCTGCATGTGATTAGCTGAAGTATATTGCTGTCATGATTCCTGCCCCTCATGTCCCCAGCCCTCTAAGATGTCAGGCTGGAGCCAGGCCACGATCACCTACTTGGCCCTCAAGGGCCTCTCCATCCCTCCAAAGACCCACTTGGAGTCAGACTTGGCGCTTGTGGCACCAGACTCACTCTCTCCCATAGGATAACATTGGGGATTGGACTTGTAGTGCATTGATGGGGACAAGATGGATGCCCCCACATATTTTGGTTCCCAGAACTGCAAATGCGGTCTAGTCTTTTGGGTGTGGTTCAGCCCAGAGGCACCTGGGATACCCAGAGACTATTTAAGCCACACCCAGGCTGAGAAACATGCTTTGCATTTTCTGCACCTGCAGCGTGACACTCACCGTGTTCGGAACGGTCTCCAGTAGGCCTGCATCTTTCTTCTGCGCTCAGCTCCTGCAAGAACAAGAACACCGTTAGGAACAGCCTTACCTTGCGGCGCTTCTGCCCATCAGTCATCGCTCCTTCTGTTCTGCGGGCATCTTTGGCGACGTCATTCCCATCCCGGCACGCCGCTTCCTAAGGAGAAGGGAAAAAGAACAGAAAAAAGGCATTAGTAAGCATTCTGCAAATCTTTGCTTATTTTTAAATACTGTACGAGCTTCAAACGCTTACCTCAATCCCAGCCACTCTCGGGGAACTCTGTCTCCGGAACTTCTCATCCATCTGCAAGAGTAAAAAGACACTCCAGGTTAGCGTGGAAACATCTAGAGGCGCCGCATACCGCGCTTACCCACCGCATTTGTTCTTCATAACCGGCATCCACGCTAAAAACGTCGCTGCACCTAAAAGACACAGAAAAAGAACTCAGTTCAATGCAAATGCGAAAGGGGTGCATCGCACATCGCGCTCTCACGCACCTTCAGCGCTACTCATCCCAGCAGCACGCTGCCATCCCCGGACGCCGGCCATCATCTAAGGAAGGAAAGGAACACGGTTAGAGAACTGTTCAAAAGACTCATTATACTTACCTGTTGGACTCTTGCCAGTGAAGTAACTAGGCAGCAATGAGCCTGCATCAATCAACGCGCCCCTGCGCTGAAGGCAGGATGGAGAGCACACTATCCAAGGAAACAAGGTGAGCTGTGGATCAAAGGGAAGGGTTGGACCCCAGGGAAGAAGGGTTTCAAGCACACAGAGACAATAGGAGTTAAACTCTACCAATCCTGTGTTTCAGGCCCAGTCTCCAGTCGAATAGCCTCCAGGGAAGGGTTCGAGGTCGCAAGAGGTCAGAACAGGCTGAGTGACGTCCACGTGGATACCAGGTGAGCATTACAGAATGCAAAGACTCACATCAAAATCCACCTGGGCGTCATGGAAACGTCAGAAACTGACCAGTTAGCCCACATGTTGGGGCAGTTACGTTCCGAAGTACATGCAGCCAGGCAGGAGACCAACACCCTGAGGAGAGAGCTGATAGTAGCCAAAGAACGCACTGATGATTTAAGCCGGCAACTTCTCCAGTCACAAGCAGGGCATGCACCATTGCCGGGAAGCGTGCCCTCGATGCCAGCGCCATCAGCCAATCCCATTCAGATAACCCTTCCTGGGGCAGTTCCCTTGGCCCCACCCGAATGATTTACGGGGGATCCCAAGAGGTTTCCAAAGTTCATGAACCACTGCCGCCTGCACTTCCCTTGTAGGCCAGGGGCCTTTCCGAATGAGCAATCACGGGTCGCTTTTGTGCTAGCCTACCTGAGTGGTAGTGCCGCGGACTGGTCTGTACCCTTTGTGGCCCAAGATGATCCTTTGCTGCATGACTTTAGGGGCTTTCAGCAGGAGATGGAAAAGCTGTTCGCCCGTCGTACTCATGGGCAGGCATTAGACAACGAACTTCTGTCCCTACGCCAAGGGAATCAAGACCTATTAACATACATAGCCACGTTCAATAGACTCGTAGTTGAAGCAGAATGGCCAGTGGAGAAGAGAACCATGTTATTTCATCAGGGGTTCCGGGGGGAGCTCAAGGATGTTCTCGCACAAGTAGTGAACCCTCCGAAAGACTGCTCAGAATTCATTGACCGTGTTGTTCAACTGGATCATAGGTTGCAGGACCGAAGAGCAGATCAAACCAGACCGGACCCTCGTATGTGCATTCAAAGGACAATACTGCCCGAACAACGGAAGGTTCAGGAGAACCAATGCAAATCGGGGGGGTCAGATCCCCCTTGACTAAAGCGGAAAGGGATAAAAGGAGACAGCAGCAGTTATGTCTGTACTGCGGAAGGTCAGGTCATTTCCTTAAAGAGTGCCCTGTGAAGCCACCGAGGAGGACGGTAGGGGCCACGGACAAGGAAGATACCATCAAGGAATCGGAAAACTCCCCAGCCCGGCAAGTGTAGGGGTCCACTTGTCGAGCGAAGAAAGTGAACTACAGA
This sequence comes from Ambystoma mexicanum, assembly GCF_040938575.1. Classification (NCBI taxonomy): domain Eukaryota; kingdom Metazoa; phylum Chordata; class Amphibia; order Caudata; family Ambystomatidae; genus Ambystoma; species Ambystoma mexicanum. The sequence goes on from NC_090937.1 coordinate 439,280,872, forward strand.
CCTCCCATTTTGCACTATCTGTGGTCTTGATCAATCACCAACAACCATCTCGGATGCACGCAATAAGAGCGTACATAGACAGTGGAGCCGTTGGGAATTACATCGACCAGGATCTTGCGGCAAAGATGGGGCTTCCATTACGCCCTAAATCAACCACCGACACTTTTACCACAGTCAACGGCACGGAAATAGCTTCTGGTCCAGTATCCCAATGCACTGCAGCTTTAACCCTACTGTGCCAGGATGGAGAGCAAGAATCTATCCTTTTCGACCTCATTAAGGCACCACAGTTCCGGTTGATTTTGGGAATGCCATGGTTGGTAGCTCACATTCCTCGCATCGATTGGCGAGCAAAACAATTGGCCTTTCCCGAGACTTGCGCCCACACATGTTATCGCCAAGAGAAACAACCAATAGACACCAGAACCTCCACGCTTGCGACTGTGGCAATCGGCACCCTTCCAAGTGAATACCAGGACTTTCAAGATGTCTTTCAGAAAGAACAGGCTAATACCCTGCCACGGCACAGACCATACGATTGCCAAATCGACCTGATACCCGGCACACAAATCCCTTGTGGGCGAATGTACGCACTCACGGAACCAGAACACCAGCACCTGAAGGCCTATCTTGACCAATACCTGGCCAACGGGTTCATCCGTCCCTCGAAGTCTCCAGCAGCCAGTCCTCTATTCTTCGTACCAAAAAAGGAGGGGGACTTGAGAACGTGCATCGACTATTGCGCACTGAACCAGATTACCGTAAAAAATCGCTACCCCCTGCCACTGATCCCTGAAGTGCTTGATCAAGTCAAAGATGCCCAAATATACACAAAACTAGACCTGAGGGGGGCATATCACCTTGTTCGCGTAAAACAGGGGGACGAATGGAAAACCGTTTTTCGCACCAAATACGGCTTGTACGAATATCAAGTAATGCCCTTTGGCCTTTGCAATGCGCCTGCTGCATTTCAATACTTCATGAACGATGTCCTACGGGAATTGATTGATGTCTGTGCTCTAGTGTACGTCAACGATATCCTAGTATATTCCGCATCAAAGCAGGACCACGTTAAACACATCCGATCCGTATTGGAGAAACTCTGTCAACACCAGCTCTATGCCAAGCTCGAAAAGGGCTCATTCCACGTCTCCGAGGTGGAATTCCTGGGCTTTATTCTCAGACCGAATGGAATCCGAATGGATGTACACAAGGTAGATGCTATCCTGTTCTGGCCATCCCCAAACTCATTCAAGGGGGTTCAAAGTATGCTGGGTTTTGCAAACTTCTACCGCCGGTTCATCCCAGGATTTTCGCAAATCGTGCATCCCATCACGTCATTACTAAGGAAAAGCAACAAAAAGTTCCAGTGGACAACAGAAGCTGAGGAGGCTTTCCAGGAACTCAAAGCAAGATTCACATCTGCCCCAATCTTACGCCACCCTCGCCCTGATCTCCCATACAAGGTGGAAACTGACGCCTCAAGCACGGCTATGGGAGCCGTCCTCTCACAAAAGGACCCCGAAACGGGCCAGTTGCACCCTGTTGCCGTCTGGTCGCGTAAATTCACACCCCCTGAACTCAATTACGCTATCACAGACAAAGAACTCCTGGCCATTAAGTCAGCCTTTAAGGCATGGCGGCACTACCTCTTGGGCACCAGACACACAATCACTGTAATAATTGACCACCGGATCCTCCAGTACCTAAAAACGGCAAAGGCCCAATCCTCACGACAACTACGTTGGGCTCTTTTTTTAGCTGAATATGACTACGTGATTACATTTTGACCAGGGGTGAAAAACGGGAAGGCCGATGCCCTTTCGCGTATGGGGGTGGAAGAGCAAGGGTATCAGACCCCTGACCCAATAGCAATCATCCCGAGTGACAAGCTCCTAGGAATCACAGCAACCATAACTCAGAAAGAATTACATGAAGAAATCCAAAACCTGATGAGTCCGGAGCAATTACAAGTGTGGAGTGCACAAGGAGAACATTACATGATAAAAGATCAGTTGCCCTACTTCAGGAATCGTTTATTCTTACCAAACCAAGAACTACGAGAACAAGTCATGTCCGGTTATCATGATTCCTTGATCGAGGGCCACCCCGGAATCGCTAAAACCCTAGCCAAGGTAAAACGAAATTATTGGTGGCCCACGTGGCGTAAAGACATTATCCAATTCATCCTATCTTGTGGGGTGTGTGCTCAAAACAAGTAATCCAAACAGAAACCGGCTGGGCTATTACAACCATTGGAAATCCCACCAGCACCCTGGCACACGTTGTCCCTCGATTTTATTACAGACTTACCACCCAGTCAAGGGTTTAACACTATTCTTGTGGTCGTGGACCTATTTTCAAAAATGGCACATTTCATTCCTCTTAAGGGGCTCCCAAATGCTTCCACTCTGGCAAAGGTATTTCTTGAAGGCATCGTACGGCTCCATGGGTTTCCTTCAGTATTGGTCTCAGACCGGGGTACTCAATTCGTATCTAACATCTGGAGGAAATGCTGCTCTATGGCCCAGATCGACATCCGGCTATCCACCAGTCACCATCCCCAAACGGATGGTCAAACTGAGAGGACAAATCAGATGCTCGAGCAGTATCTGCGTTGCATGTTACACCAAGCTGAAGGAAGCTGGTTCAACCTATTATGGATAGCTGAATATGCTTATAATAATTCCCTACACACCAGCACTGGAAAGACACCCTTTTATACCATGTATGGCAGGCACCCACGTACTTCTGAGTTGGACGTTCCTACAACCCTGGAAATGCCAGCAGTCAAAACCTTGCACACAACCATTTCTCAAACCTTTAAAAGGGCATCTGAACACCTACTTCAAGCTAAGAATCGCCAAAAGAAGTTTGCTGATCAACACCGAGCAAAGGCCCCCAACTACCAAGTGGGAGACACAGTCTGGCTGGCGTCTAAACACGTGTCCATTAAAGGAGCCCGAACTTTCCGTCCAAGATAACTGGGTCCATTCACCATCACCTCTGTGATAAATCCTGTGGCGGTCAGACTAGCTTTGCCGTCAAACATGCAAATTCATCCTGTGTTCCACGTGTCTCTCCTTAAACCTGTTCAAACTGGGACCCAGGTAGCAACGCCACCGCAGCCAGTAGTAGTCGCCGGGGAGCCAGAATTCAAAGTCAAGGACATCCTAGAATCAAAGTACGTCAGATCCAAATTATACTACTTAGTAGACTGAAAGGGGTATGGTCCACAAGACAGGACATGGGAGCCTTGTGAGTACATCCATGCACCTCACTTGCTTAGATGATTTCATCAAAACCATCCAACTAAACCAGGACCAGACAGAAGAGCCACCTTGAGAGGGGCCTTGGGGGGGAGTGCTGTCATGATTCCTGCCCCTGATGTCCCCAGCCCTCCAAGATGTCAGGCTGGAGCCAGGCCACGATCACCTACTTAGCCCTCAAGGGCCTCTCCATCCCTCCAAAGACCCACTTGGAGTCAGACTTGGCGCTTGTGGCAGCAGACTCACTCTCTCCCATAGGATAACATTGGGGATTGGACTTGTAGTGCATTGATGGGGACAAGATGGATGCTCCCACATATTTCGGTTCCCAGAACTGCATATGCGGTCTAGTCTTTTGGGTGTGGTTCAGCCCAGAGGCACCTGGGATACCCAGAGACTATTTAAGCCACACCTAGGCTGAGAAACATGCTTTGCATTTTCTGCACCTGCAGCGTGACACCGTGTTCGGATCGGTCTCCAGTAGGCCTGCATCTTTCTTCTGCGCTCAGCTCCTTCAAGAACAAGAACACTGTTAGGAACAGCCTTACCTTGCGGCGCTTCTGCCCATCAGTCATCGCTCCTTCTGTTCTGCGGGCTTCTTCGGCGGTGTCATTCCCATCCCGGCACGCCGCTTCCTAAGGAGAAGGGAAAAGAACAGAAAAAAGGCATTAGTAAGCATTCTGCAAATCTTCAATTATTTTTAAATAATGTACGAGCTTCAAACGCTTACCTGAATCCCAGCCGCTCTCGGGGAACTCTGTCTCCGGAACTTCTCATCCATCTGCAAGAGGGAAAAGACACTCCAGGTTAGCGTGAAAACATCTAGAGGCGCCGCATACCGCGCTTACCCACCGCATTTGTTCTTCATAACTGGCATCCACGCTAAAAACGTTGCGCCACCTAAAAGACACAGAAAAAGGACTCAGTTCAATGCAAATACGAAAGGGGTGCATCGCGCATCGCGCAACGTGCTCTCACTCACCTTCAACGCTACTCATCTCAGCAGCACGCCGCCATCCCCGGACGCCGGCCATCATCTAAGGAAGGAAAGGAACAAAGTTAGAGAACTGTTCAAAAGACTCATTATATTTACCTGTCGGACTCTTGCCAGTGAAGTAACTAGGCAGCAACGAGCCCACATCAATCAACGCGCCCCTGCGCTGAAGGCAGGACGGAGAGCACACTATCCAAGAAAACAAGGTGAGCTTGGAAGGGTTGGACCCTGGGAAAGAAGGGGTTCAAGCACACAGAGACAATAGGGAGTTAAACTCTACCAATCCTGTGTTTCAGGCCCAGTCTCCAGTCGAATAGCCTCCAGGGAAGGGTTCGAGGTCGTAAGAGGTCAGAACAGGCTGAGTGACGTCCCCGTGGATACCAGGTGAGCGTTACAATTACCTTCTCGTAGAGGTTTGGTGATCATTTCTAGGGTTACGAATTATAGTTAAGCTATGGAATGTTTGTTAATTTCAAAATGTCAAGACACTAGTGACTTGCGATTCTTTGTCCTGATATTGTATTTGTGCTCAGACATTCTTTCTTTTATGTTCCTGGTGGTCTGGCCTGCATAATATTTGCCACAAGGGCAGCTTAGGCCGTATATCACAAACTTGGTATCACAGGTGGTGTACTTTTGAAGTTTAATCTTTTGGCCTGTGCGTGGGTGTCTGATTTGTTCACCCTTTTGTACATTGCAGCAATGGCAGCAGTGAGGACAAGGGCAAGTGCCATATTTAGTCTTGTTCAAGAAGGGTTTTTGCGGTTATCAATCATTTCTGCTTTGACTAGACAGTCTCTGATATTACATCCTCTCGTGTATGCCGTAAGGGGTGATTTTGGGAATAATTCACAAAATTCAGGGTCAAGTCTCGTAATCTTCCAGTTCTTTTTGAGTATGCAATTAATTTGCATGCTCTGTTTCGTGAACTTAGTGAGGTATATCAGAGGGAATCTTCATTGCTTTCTTTTTTCTTCATCAATAGGCTAGCTCTGTCTTGAGTGCCGCTCTTAGTGATTGTGTTACTTAAAACGTAGTCTGGAAATGCTCTTTATTTTTATCTTTGTGTTTGGTCGGTTACAGCTTTGCTGTATTGGGTATCATCTGAGATGTTTCTCCTCAATCTTAGTAGTTTGCTCAATGGGAGGTTATTCTTGAGGGGTTGTGGGTGATGACTAGTATAGTGAAGTCTGTTGTTAACATCGGTTGATTTACCATATACTGAGCTGTTCAGGACATTGTTAGTTGGTATAATGTTACCATCTGGAAAGTGGACATTTGGAGTTCCAATTTCAAGTGTGAATCGAATCCTGGGATTACATCCATTTAGGTAATCGAGGAAGGTAAATAGTTCTTCGTTGGGTACTTTCCATCTGCCAAAAATGTCATCAATGTACCTTTTCCATGTTGCCAGCTTCCTGGACCATATGGGATGTTTAAATATTTGTTCTGATTCGAAAACGTGCATAAAGATGTTGGCATAGGCTGGTGCCATAGCCAAACCTATTGAAGTTCCTGAAATCTGAAGATAAAACTGGTCATTGTAGCGAAATAAATTGTTAAAGAGAATCATCTTTGTAAGTTGTTTTGCAAAAATTGTGTTTGATTGAAAGTATTCTTCCTGTAGTAACAGCCACTCTACCGTCTCTAGACCTTCTCCATGCAGTATCGAAGTATATAGACTCTGGACATCAGAATCGTAAGTAGAATGCCTATGCCCTCTACTCCAATGCAATTTTTGCATCGACACAAACGCACTAGTTAACTATTCCACACTTCCAGTTTGTATATTCCCAAACCAGACTTACATCTTGAAAATAACGCTGAACCAGCAGCACTTATACCACAGTAGTCAGACTATATAGTGTACTTACTGGTCTCTACAAGCCCCACGTAAGTATGAGTCTAACTATGACTAATCTGAATGCACAATACATCGATAAATGGATGTGACAATTTATTTCATTAAATCAGGCTTTAGGCCCAGCTAAACGACTCCCTACAACACACAGAAGAGGCTCCCACAGTAAAGATCAGCATATGATCCCTAGAATCTGTCACTTGAGGCCACAGACAGCATCTATTAAGTTCTGTAGTAAGGTAGGCCTCACCATTCCAAAAAAGAAACAATGAGTATTGCGCAGTCATAGCATTATATCATCCTTACTAGAATGTTTCCCACAGGTTGCCTTTTTGAATATCGCACAGCTATCTCATTTATGGACTGCCTATACAGAATACTATCCACATTATGAGATTCAACTAGGTGAAGTATTACAGTGATATTAAATTGATCATAGATATATATTCACAGGTTCAAAGATTATATACTGTACAGAACTTCGTGAGGCTGTTGATTCTGATACAATTTAATATTTTTGTTTGTAGAACTGAGAAACACAAAATTGAAATGTATATAACTAAGCAAAGCACAGTCCTTAGCTCCTGATGAGAGATGGATATCTCGAAACACGTTGAGCTCCCCTTTTGAATAGCTTTTTTCGGTTTTGTCTTATTATTAATCGTTTGTTAATGTATGATGTCACAAATGTACTTATATTGTCACTAAATAAAATACTGACTTAGTTCAGTATAACCAAGAAATGTTCTTTGTACTTACCGAAAATATTGTAATCCATAAACAAAATTAACGTATCTAAAAATATCTTTACTGAGGTTATCCACAGTTTAATAGGTGTGCATGGGACAGGAGTGTCCTTGAGTTGTGGACACTAATTGTTGCTACTTTTGAGTGTGACTTTTTATGCCACAGTCTCTTGTTCTCCCATGCACTCTTAATTGACACTATCTATTTTTGTCTACCATCCAACCTTGTGTGACAAAACAATCACTTTGAATCAAGGTGTGCTTGACATATCCCAGTTCAGTTCGTGTATATCCCTTATACGATCTGTCAGAACCCCAACACTCCGTTCGTTGCCTATTCACTTCCGCATGTCCTTTTCTTTAAGGACAATGCACCCTCAGTGCGATGGTGACATTCTTACAGGGCCCACTTCTCTATTGGTAATTTATATTGCTCTTAAAACAGTGCTCCTCCAGCCAGTGTTTAAGAGTGGGACCGGGTATTGAACTAATTTTGCATGACATTGTCTGGTACCCAAGGCAAGTGCATTGCTCCTGATCTTTCCTCATGGCCCATGTACGTCGGAAAAAACAGGTCAGTCCTCAACTAGAGGATCGTTGTATGGTTGCTGCTCTGAGTCTACTTGTAACCATAGAAAATACCGCACCCACTCCCTTTAGGGTATCTGTGCTTTTTCCCAGGTTGCGCTTCTGTCAGCTATGGCTGGGGTGGCTCTAGAAAACGACTGTCCCCAGTAGAAACATAGAGTGAGACGGGTAGAGCTCGAGGCGGATGGAGAGAGACAGACAAAGAAAGAAGAAGACTGCAGAAAGAGAGTGAGAGGTCAGAGAGAGAGAAAGGAAGAAAGAGTATGCCAGATTGGTGTGTAACGTGTCAGGTATAGCGAGTTTTACAGAAATGTTCTTGAAATGTAATATGTCTTCTGGTTTTACTGGAAGAATTCTGGTGCATGAAGTGATTCTTGGCTCTCCTTCTCTGGTTCCTTGTTTACTCAGAGCAGGCATAAGCACAGGAAAGTGTGGACTGATGAAGAGGCTGTACTTCAGGACAAGAGTTTGCAATGCAACATTTGGGAAGGGAGGAGCTGTCTGTGAGCAGAATATTTCTAAAACCATGACATACCCTGTGCAGCATCACAGGACACCAGTCCATTCTAGAGCTGTGTAGAAACAGAAAAATGGGCGGGGATCTATGTTCTAATGCTGCATTGTTGACTAGACGATTGTGGCTGTGGAGAACTAGGCACAGTTAATTTAATTCCCGTTTTTTATTGAACCTTTTTATGGAGAGTGCTTGCCCATTCTAGGCCAGCTAAAACCAGGATGGGGACAGTTAATCAGGTACAAAGCGTTCAAGCAAACAGAAGGTATTGGGGTTGAGGCTGAGGGGAGGGCATATGGCTTCTCCAGTGGTGGAAAAATAGGTCATTTTGATGCGACACCCACCACCCTTAGGCTTAAATCACATGAATAGGCGGGTTGTGCAAAGTTTACCCAATCCAGCTAATTTTTCTATGCTGTTTACTCTTCAAATGACGGTCAGTGCATGGACAGTGCCATCAGAGAGAATAACTGCGTGGTTTCGAGGCCTGTAAACAGTCGGTCATTCTGCATGCATTTTATGTGTCAAATGTCCACCCAATGGAATAACAATAGCCATTTATTCGCGTCTTACTGAAGTACCCATAACAATATCACTTGCTCTGAGCAGGGCAAGCAGGCGTGTCGAGTCACACAGCAGGATCATAGCAGATCAAGCCTCAACAGCCCCAATAATACCACACACATGCAACAAATAACTAATCAGCTAGAGGACATCATAAGAAGGCAAAAGGGCCACAGTCTGTAAATGCAGTACTAAGCAAGGAGCAGAACACAGTACTCGAGCCATGAGGCACCTTCCCTTACTTGCAGCATATCCCTCCAGCAGGTATCCCAATAGCCTGCCCAGCAGCCCGCAGCAGGTTCCTTACCAGCCTTCCCAGTAGACCTCAGAGCAGGTGCCCAGCAGCCTTCCTCAGGAGCGCCAGGTGAGGAGGAGGGGAAGGAGAGTGCGAAGGGCATACATGCCAAGGGTTTAGTTGTCCCCACTACACCTGACAGACCAGCAGCTCTTTGGCACCAACTTCTTTGACATACCCACTTTCTTTTCCCTAAAGGCAGCAATAGAGCATAACCTAGAACCCACCAGGGACATTGGAACATTCATTTTCCCCTGTTGAACCTGCTGACTGTCCTCCACGTCTGAGCCACTGGTACTTTCAGGAACCCTATGGCCTTTGCGCATGGCTTCACCCAGACTTGCTTTTCCCATGTCTTCTCCCAGATAATAAATGTCGCGATGCAACAGGTGTGCCACTGTGCTTGCTGCCATCAATGCCATCACATCTAGGTTGTATATCACTGCTTGGTTGCACACCATGGTGGGTTCTGTGTCCAGCCCAGAAATAGCCTTTGTTCCATCCAAGGTGCGAAGGCAGGCCCTCCATAACAGGTGCATGCAGTACAGCGTCAATGTGCGAAAGGTCTGTGACTCCTACCTGCTCTTTACTCATGTGTGTGCAAGGTTTTCAAACTCACCATAGGGAGTACACGTGAACCTTGCATGGAGTCGTCCACTGCTGCAGTGCAGGCCTATCCCTGCCTCTACACCATGGTGACTGTGGCAGACACACAGTCGCGCCCCCTGGATAAATCAGGTTAGCTGCTGACTGCCACCTGAGCAATTATACTACTGTGTGGGGCTTTGCTCTAAGTTCACTTTACTTGATTTATGTTTAATCACAATTAAAGCACAACACACTAAAAGTACCTTCATGCACCAAGGTATGGGGACATAGGAAAGGTGGGGGCTGGGGACATTGTCCTCAATGCAATGGAGTAAGCTATTGGAAACGTATACACGTGGCACATTGCATAGCAAATCCTCCAACATGTGCGGAGTGACAAGAGGGAAATGGATTAGGGGAAAGAGGTGACATCAGAGTTCAGTGTGCATTTTCATGTGTTAGTAGGAAGGGCATTTAGTGCCTACGTGCCAGGGAAACACAAAAGAATGGTCTTGCCCACTCATACATGTGCCATCGAAACATGGAATAGTCATCACAGTATTGACCTTATCATTGATGGTGCCCACAACTTGGACCACTGGCATTTCTGGATCTTTTTGTTTTAGGCCTCCATGACATGAGGTACCTTCTTCACTGCGCTTTCCACCAGGACCCTTAGCTCATCATCAGAAATCGTCGTCTTGCGACTGCAGGACAGGATTTTTTTTTTTTTTTTATTGTTCATTTATAACAGTTTCTAAGTGCATTATCAGGGTTCGAACCTGTGTTGCGCTGCGTTGTCTTGCTTCCGAGACAAATGTGTTGCCCCTGAGCTATCCTTCCTGTCCTGGTGGTTATCAGATAGTGCACATCGAGGAAAGAGACCAGCATGTATCTCAGGGTAAGGGACTCAGGATTGGCCCACAGGATGAGGGAGCTGGTGGATGGAGGTATCAAGCTTGTGGCACTGTTAATCTGCATACCATTGCTACATAGGTCAATTGCGCTGCCCAGAAACAGGACAGAGGCCAAGCGTAGTGTGCGGCAGTGATGAAGGAATTTACAGATCTAACAGACTTAAGGAAACAAATGTTAATGGATACACACCTTGTAAAAACTATAATGTACAGTTAAATCAAGAATAAATAAAAAACAAAAATAGTCTGCAGCAGTTGCAATGGGGCGAGATATACAATGTGGACAGCTCCTAAGTGGACATAGATGGTGAGTAGGTGAATGTATGTGTATGCCATCTCTCTGAAGAAAACTAGAATTAAAACCTCTTGCACCAAAAGCAAACTTCATTTAAGACCTGGAGTTGAAGGAGACCATTGGCACTGGTGTGTCTGCAAATGTATTGGTGACCAAGCTGATCAAACAACTCATGCCCAAGCTCTGGCACCAGTTCATGAGGCTCCTTGCTTATGACAACCTGTGCCTGATTCCGCTATAGGGCACAATACAAAATGAGGAACATGGAGTGACTGTAAAGATCTTTGTCAAGGAAACTAGCAGAGGCATGCCTTTGAGCTGCATCATGGGTGAGGAACTCCAGCTCACCTGCTTCATGAGGAACATGCACACAGTGAGTTAGAAGCCTCGATGAGAAACAAATATGCCCCCAAACCGACAGGATGTTCCAGCCGGTGACGTTCTCCCACCAAAGCTCCCCATTTCACCTCAAGAAAAAAGCTGAGGAGGAACTGTTAAAATTCAAGAAAGAGGACAGCATTGAGTACAAATGCTGATGGCATGAGTTTCTCCAAGGGATAATGTGGACCAGCAGAGCAGCTTGTGAAGGTTGGATTATGAATGGGCGTGAATTTCCCAAGCAAACCCATCAAGAGAGAGCGCATTTCACCTCCTCCATTAACAACATCCTTGCAGACTGAAAAAGGGCATAAGTGGCTCTCAAAGCTTAACCCCACTGCAGGTAACCAGCAGCTACAGCTCTACCCAGTCTCCCAAAACGACACAGCCTTTTCGCCCCCCCCTCCCTCCAAGGATGCAATGACACAAATGTCTCAACTTCCGGATTGTCGTCTACAAAATCATAGCAGATCTGCTAGGCGACACCAGTGTGAGCAATTATATCCTCATTTTTGCCCTCACAGAATAGCAACACAATGAGATGCTAAGAGCCCTGCTGCTGCTTTAAGGTTGGTCACTCCTTCAGAGTGATAACTGATCAGATGCCTTCAGTGGTTCTCCTCAAAGGGTTTCCTTCAAGACTGCCTCCAAGGATCAGAAAGTGGATTCTCCAGTTGCTGGAATACCAGCTCGGCACGGACCTGCCAGCAGGGCAAAGAAGGGAAGCTGAAGGAACCAAGGAATATGTCCTTCTGGTGAAAGTTGCATGGTGGTAGCACTCTTACGGGACACATTCAAGAGTGCCTAAAAGAGGCCATCCCACTGCACATGTCAGGTTGCTGGACAAACATCTGGGCTGCAAAGAGACACCTGTATTGTCCTTCTGTTCCCTCTCACCACACAAGCCATACAGCTGGCGCATTCTGGTCACCAAGGTATCAAAAACACAAATGTGAATATCCCTGAGAATCAAATTATTTCCAGGGTTTGACACCCTGGAAGATGCTGAAATCTCTTTTTACCCACCGTGCCAATGACTTGAGCTGGTGACAGACTTTTCCCAGACTTTTCCCAGCAATGACATCAGCAGGACACAGTGGGAGAAAGTGAGTGAAAGCCTTTGCAGATTTTCAGAGAAACTAGTTGTGATGGATGTATTCCAAAAGCACAAGGTGTCTGCCACCCATGAAACTGGAGAAGATAATGACAAGACACATCCTTCTCAAAGCAATATAAAATTGATAATGGACGTCCATTACAATAACGCAAGTGAACGAAGCAACTGAAGGAATTTGGCATTGCGCACCTTCAAATTCATGATTGCCATAGGCCAGGGCCAATAGAGAAGCTGAATGTGTCATTATAATGACCAAGAAGATGCTACAGAGCAGCATAGAACAAACCAAGAACCTAGAACTCACCTTGTATCAATCCTTTTAGCAGTAGCGGTCAAGCCTCCAATCCTCCATTGTATGCGCCCCAGCTTTGAAAGTTCAAGGTCAAGTTGTCAGTGGCACCGTTCTGCACACTCTAAAAGGGCAATGGCTGTGATTCTGATAGACAAGGTGGAAAGGAAGCAAAAAAGCAGCAACAAGCTGCATGAACAGCAAGGCGCCTAAACCTCTGAGAAACGTGCCGATGATCTAGTCCTGGAAATTAATATTTGGCATTGAGTAAGAAAAATTCAAACACAGACTTCACTTGTTAATGGTATAAAACTAATGTCCATTAAATGAGGTACAGTCACATCCTAAATTAACAATGACACCCAAGTTGGCTGTGTTCTAGGCAGACCAACAAGATAAAACATGCAGACCCTGTTGCACTTCCTATGGTAGAGAAAACAGTGCCTACATTTTAAATGCATCATGGCTTTGGATGCTAAAAGGTCTTTGTCATGGTTGAATGGCGTTGCCTGTTCAGAGTTATCAATAGGCTTGGATGTGCCCCTTCGTAGAATAAAATGATTCTGTAGAACTTCAAAAGCAGGAGTCAGTTATGGTGACTACATTTCTGATCCTCTTGTTGGGGAGCAGTGCACCAGATAAGAATGTCCCCTGCCCCCTTATTATTCATAGCACCATGCAAGACCCTGCCTGTGACAATTTAATCCAATGTAGGGAGTAAAGGCACCAGAAAAGTGGCAGACAAACTAAAAGTACTTGGTCATATTGATGATATCATGATCACTGTAACCCGTGCATGAGAATTACTTCAGAGCCTATATAAAACAGTCTGGGATTTTTCAATGGTATTGTGTTAACTAATCCCCTTAGCACCTTTAAAAGTCAGGAGTGATATTCAGGAATTTCAGTTGATTATGGGTTGGTAAACACTTCCATGTCCCATTGATCCAGAAAAGGATAGAATATACCATCAGTATAGATAAAACCAGAAAAAGGGCAAAAAGAGTTAAATGTAAGAGGAGAAAGACATGGTATGCCCCTTTCCCCTTTGACAATCAACCTAACCCTCCCCCGCCATTTATGGGTTATTGTAATTCAGCTCCCCCTGTTTCCCCACATATAAACCCTGACAGTACTGAGATGAAGAAGATTCAACTAAGAGCAATGAAGACTAAACTCTTTCACCACTGCGTTACTGGGACGAGGAAGATGCCTGCTAATAGCAGTGAAGGTCCGGAATATCTGTTTAATTGTGGTCAGGCAGGACTGATTGGACACTCACACCTGCAGCCTGTCAAGGGGATCCAGGTGGATAAAAAGAGACCAGCCCACCAGTAAAGAGAGCCACTGGGAGAGCAACCAGAGTGACAGGAGAAGCATTGTGCAGGCCGCTGAAAGCAGCAGGGAATCTTAATTGGAGGGCACCCCCAGATGCTGAAGTTTTCTGAGCGAGGCGATCAGGGGAGGCGTGGCTTTGGGGCTCCATGGAGCAGACAGAACTTTGTGAAGGGAGCTATGCAGAGAGGCTGTCCATTTTCCGTGTGGTCGAGATGCTCTTTCCCCTGTGGCAAGAGGTCGCAACAGGAGTGTCTGAGGGGCAAGAATTGGATCACTGATGTGGAGAGCAGGAGACTGTTTGATCCATGCTGCTGGGAGGCCTGTGAGCTCAACTGGTGATTTTCTAGCATTGAGAAATCCGGTGCATGAGCATTTAAACTTGTCATTTGGGTGAATACAGTGTATCGGAGTGGTCGCGTGTTGAAAGTTACACGTTTTCGAAGATCTCTGATCCAATCCATTGTCAGACAGTGAAATTTTATGAATACTTTGTATCAGAGTGGTTGCGTGTTAGAGGGAATACATTCTCGAAAGTCTCTGAATCCTTACTTTTTCTTTTGAAGTGAATTAAGGGAATATCACACCGCGTGTTGAATGGAAGTGTGTTTTAAATGCAACCTGTGCTTTTTGAATACCAAACTGAATGAAAACCTTAACAAATACAACCAATGCACAACGGGTTGAATGGAAAGTGTGTTTTAATTGCTGCCATGCCACCACATTAACTTGCAATCCCACAAGTGCCCCCCTCCAGCATGTGGCCCCACCATTGGCAAACCACAACCAGACACAAGCCAGGCCTGTGCATCAGTCCAACAGCCCTGTACCACAACCCTCAACATCCAATAAATGTCAAGTATAACAAAACATGTGACAGAATGTATCCTAACGCCATCCTCTATGTCCCCTACAGGCACGCAAGCATCACCACAGGCATCAGGGGTCGAGTATGCCATATTCACATCTAGCCTCCATTGCTCCCCCCTTTGCAAATGGGACGCAAATCTACCCCTAGGTGCAAGACACCCCCCACCACAGCAGGGACTCTCCCACACCAGAAGCCCAGCCTGCCAGGAGCACACCTGTTGACAGTGAGTACAACAGTGTGGCAGTCCAGGCACCCAGGAGGGACAAGGGGCAAGCAGCAGCAGCAGTGATGGGCAGCATGCAGCAGCGGCCCCAACACAACTGGCCCCAGTCGCCACCCTCCACCACCCAATATTCCCCCTGAGAGCCCAGTTTGGTAAATTGGTCCCCAGAACCATACACTGACACCAGCTCCTATTTCTCCCCCAGTTGCCAATCCCTCCAGGTTGTTGGTGGGTGGGGGGGTAGTGTGCTGGGGTGTTGGTTGTGGTTAGGGTGCAGGGAGGGGGATAGGCTGCTGGGGTGTTGGTGGTGAGTGGGGGAGGGGGATAGTTTGCCGGGGTGTTGGTGGTGGGTGGGGGATAATGTGCTGGAATGCTGGTGGGGGGTGGGGAGTGGAGGGAGTTACATAAAAATCGGTTGAAAAAGACATACGAGGACATTCATGATTGTGTTCTTGTGCTCTTTATTCACACTGTGCAGGTTGTGTACTGGGTCAGGTCAACCCACTAAAAGTAATTGTCCATTAGCACCTGTAAGGCCACTCTCCATTACCTCACATCATCACTGTGTGTGTCTGCCCTGGCTCCTGCCACATGGTTGTCATCTCCATCTTCCTCTGGGTGTGGCCTGGCAGCGTCCGGGGTAGAGGCACATTCCTCTTTAGGCAAATGTTATGGAGCATAGCACACACCAAGACTATTTTCCCTACGTTGTCAGGGGCATACATCAGGACCCCTCCAGTGCGATCTAGGCTCCTGAATCATGACTTCAGGAGTCCAAATGTGCTCTCTATGCAAACACGGGTCCAGCTGTGGGCATGGTTGTAGGCGGTCTCATGTGGTGTATGTGGGTCACGCATAGGGGTCATCCGCCATGCCAGCTGTGGATATCCGAGTCACCTCCATGGGGTGTAATACGGACATCAGTAATTTGTCTCATGCATCGGTCAGCAGTCTCAATGTATCTGGCAATTGTTAGCTGCAAGCATTCTTGTGTGCATCCGGGCCATGCAATGTGTATGTATGATGGGTATGCATCGTTTGTATATTATGTCATGAATTACTTGTACTGTAAATGCACACAGTGACTTTGTGGTGTGTGTTCTGTGGCGTATCCGGGTTGACTGCACATGAGCAGACGGCTGTGGCACGGGTGGACACGCTGTTGGGTGCTGCTGTGTGGATTTGCGCATTGCCACATTCAAGATTCATTGTGGTGCATGTGGTAATATGTGTCATTGTGATAGCAGTGGTGTGTGTCCATCACAATGGGTGTGTCCACGTGTGTCAAATGTGTACATGCACTTTGATGCCCACCCATCAATGTTGCAGGGGATGCACGGGTGCTTCCAGTGCCTCCTCTTGACATGCAATGCTTCCTGTGGCTACCCCTACCCCCTTTTATTATTGTGTTTCAATGTGCATATGTGGCGGGGTTTGTACTCGCACACTATCCAGGTCCACCGTCCTCTGTGCCTCTCCATGTATCTTGGCAGTGTGCTGTTGCGTAGGACCATGGAGTCGTGGGTGGATCCTGGGTAGCGGGCACAGTAGTGGGTTATGATGAGGTCAGGGCCACAGGTCAACTGCACGTTCATCGAGTGGCAGTGCTTGCAGTTCCTGTAGACACTCATGGGCCTGGGGCACCACCAATGCATCAAGGGTGAAGTTGATAGCTGCTATCACAGTGGGCAGTTGTGCTGTGGCATAAAAGTGTGCCTTCATGTCATTCACCTGGGCCTGGGTGGTGGGCAGTGAGATGTGTTGATTGACATGGTGCAGAAGGGCATCCAGCACCTGGCCCTGGACTGCGCAGAATGTTGTCTGTAACAATCCATGCTTCATGGCCACAGAGTGCTGGAAAGTGCCCGTCCTCAGGAACTGCCACCAGCTTCACCACTGGGGCACGTATGTTAATCCTGCTCCCAATTTCTTCATGTATTGTGGCAAGCAGCTCAGCGATGGTCTCCCTGTCCAGGTGGCTATTAGCGCCGGCTGTAATAGCACCGGTACCTTTTGGGTCTGGCGGTATTTGGTCCGACTCGTAATCCGGTGGAGCAGTATCGGCGGCACTAATACCATTATCGCTGGATTTAAGGGCTACCGCCCAACTCGTGATGAGGCCCTTTAACACAACTTATCTACCTCCACAAAATATCAGCGTTACTAAGCACAATTTGCACTTTCCTTTTACCTCCTTCCTTAAGTGTGCAGCGTTTTTTCTTGTGTTTTTTTCTTTTTTCTTTCCTCCTTTCTTCTCTTTTCTTAATTTCCATGGTGAAAATACAAATGCATACTAGCACATTTGGAGACCGATCCTACCCTCGCTATCAGGAGCATTCTACCGTAACAGTGTTTCCTTCTACCTATATGTGGTTCATGCATTGTGTAGCCCGACTGTTTTCTCTTTCAATGTTTGGATTAGGTATATATTTAGGGTGTCGTTTTATATAAAGGAGGGGGGGCAGGGTAATACCAACATTGCCAACACCCCAGCCAAATTTCTTATACTGCCAATATGTCTTACACTGCCAACACCTTTCATTGGATGGGGAAACTGGGAATGTTAACACCACTATTACTGACATGAAAACCAAGCCGACTGTTAGTAATGTACATACCACTCGGGAAGAAATGGGGAAGGTTGCTAAACTAGCAATGTCATTATTATTTCCT
Organism: Ambystoma mexicanum; assembly: GCF_040938575.1. Taxonomy (NCBI): domain Eukaryota; kingdom Metazoa; phylum Chordata; class Amphibia; order Caudata; family Ambystomatidae; genus Ambystoma; species Ambystoma mexicanum. Next base: position 439,298,389 of record NC_090937.1, read on the forward strand.
AATGTATTTTCTAACATGTTTTCTAACATAAGGGCAAATTTGAGTTTCCCTTCTACTGCTTCACATGCTAGTACATTAAATTGTGTCAGACGACAACTAAAAACAGTCAAATAAAATGTATATAGAGGACTCGGTCTAGATGTTATAGAAGATGTGCACCACCTAGAATTGCATATTAGCAGACATGAGCTTGGTGGGGAAAAAGAGGGTTAATGGGAGCTGTTACATGTGTTCCTTGATAACACACGCATCGGGCTCCCAAGGTATTGATGCCACAAGAAACTTCACTTTTGGAGGCTCAATGTTTGGTCTCTCTGACGTTATGAAGACTGCAAAGCGCTTTTCAGGCACGGGGTGTGCAACCCAAGATGATGTATCCCAACAAACTGCAGTGTGCTCACAATCCCAAAAGCATCCAATGTTTACAAAGACCATACCTGAAGCTGGAAGGTGCAAACTTTGTGGCAAACAGGTGGCAAGAGACTACAATGAGCTGCATGGCAGGAGATTTGGTGAAGAAGTTATCAAAAAGGTGAAGGATGTGTGCTGACAACATTGGAATGAACATGTGGCAAAACACTTGTGGATTGAGGCGATGGAAAAGTCAGTGAAAGTGCAGAAGCCGGAAGAACATGAACTGTGTTTTTACAATGAGGGAAGTGTCTTTGAGCGGCCAACAACAAATGCAACAAAGCATTATTCATCCCAGATCTCAAGAAAGGGGCAGCTGCAGTGATGCAACATTACTGGGTTTGCGGTCAGCAAGAGTTTTTGCACTTCTCGCCATTATGGAGGGGCACCCACTCGCTTGCTAGGCTACACTCCACTCCACTCTCCTTGCAGTCCATGAAGAGCACTTGATAGTGGGACGCAGGAGGTTGCTCGACCCAACAACCCCACAAGGGTCTGCATTCTCCACCATGGTTCCACCGCCACCCCCAATATTCTGCATCCTGCCACACAAGGAGAAGAAGGATACATTGCACAGAAAGCGCAGATCCAATTATCTGTCTCAGGACTCATCACAGCTGCTGAAAGAAATACCTGATCAATACAGACTGTATAACAAAGAAGAGACTTTTTTTGCATCACTATTACTCTCAGGAGTGCAAGCAACTGCCAATGCCAAATGGCTCCAAACTGACCGCTGGGAGGTGATACAATTGGCAAAGGAAACCCAGCAAGGATTAAACACCATAAAGATGGAGATGTGTGCAATCAGGTTGAGGATGTTGCAGAATCACTATGTCCTGGATGTACAGCGATGGAAGGCAGGGTTTGCATGAAAATTGGCAATTCCTGTTGCACATACGTGCCACTAAACGACGTTGCCAAATGGTCTCTCACACAAATATTAAAGGCTCTGCACACTCTCTGCACTCACATGCAATAAGAGGCTGGCATACAAAAAAGTGACTGGTTCGATGAGCTGTTTTCATGTGCACCATCATGGATGGGGGCAAAAGTGAAGCTACTGGTACCAGTGATGGTGTTTGTGTTGGTGATCCTCTACACATGCCAGATGGGGCTTTGATGCTGTGCCAAAGCCTTCCCGAGCAGTGCAATGATGATGGTTTGAATTGCGGTATGGGGTGCACCTAGAAACACTTGTGTACAGGTGCGTTATAAATGCCACATCATATCATATCACCTCATGGTACAAAAGACAGCCAGGTACTAACAGATGACTCAAACAAGCCCTGCATGGTTAGGCTGGAGCAGAGCTTACACTCTCCAGGCATGGACACTATTCCTCTACCTGACCCCGAGACGAGAACTATGATGAACACTGGGTCAACCTAGCAGGAGAGGGAGGGTGTATATATCTCACATACACCCCAGTGCAGTATGTGCAGGCCACAGAAAGTTTACAGTCTGTGTGCAAAGCATGGGTGCCCAAAAAGGGAACATGGCCATATCTGGAAGCTGAGAGATTGGAGAGGGTAAAGATAGAGAAGGGGAAGAAGAAGGAAGAGGGGAGAGAGGGAGAGAGAGAGAGAGAGACAGACATAGAGAGAGAGAGACTAACGTGGGAGTTAGTTAATGTGGGATTAACGAAAGGGAGAATGTTGGGAAGTGGGGGCGATCGTCCTAGGCCCCGAAGAGGTTTGGGATGAGGAGGATGCCTTAGAATGTGTCATAGGGGCTGTGGGAGGCTGTAGGGGAGAGGGGGGTGCTAATTAAAGCTGCATTATGGATAGGTTTCTATATAGCTGGGTATAGATTGTATTGAAAATGAAGTGCTTCTTAGAAAAGAGCAGCCATCTTGGAATGGAGGCCTAACTCTGCACTGCAGCTAGGGCAGTAGGCCCAGGCCATCACAGATAAGTGCATGCATGCAGGGTTAAGTTGTAACATGCGCAGCAGTGAGAAAGACCAAACCTGCAGAGATTCATAAACCTCTTATTCTTTTATACAATTAGCACTCATAGTTCAGAAGAAATGCGCCCTGCACGACCATGGGGGGGCCAGGAACGGCCTGTGCAAAGTTATCCCACGAGAAGGAGGGCACAAGCCTATGACCTTCCCCAGTCCAAACCCTAAACTATAGTGTCCAGATGCCCCGTTCCAAGACCCTAGCATTCCAGGGTACATGCCAACCTCAGACCCCCGACCATTAAACTGTTAGAGTGTCCATCGATCAGGAAGATCACAGAAGCTGGAAGGCTTCACACATCCTGGACCCCTGTGATGTGTGCTGCGAGGTGCTGTGGGGAAAAAGAACCTAATCTAAAACCAGGGTGGGAAGATTTGGAAAAGCGCCGGCAAGTCTGGAATTGAGCTGGGGTTTGCAAGTCAAAGTGACCTCTAAAGTATCCTCTGACCCCATGTCTGCAGTACCAGGTGCACACAAGGCCACAGATTGGCAATTATGCCACAAATCATTGGATTCCCTATCAGGAGCCCTGCACCTGATGACCTCTAACAACTAGCCCCACGTGGAAGAAGATGAACAGGACAAGCTGGGACCAATGACCTGGCATCCTATACATATACCGCCTGCTCCATAAGGGATATCACCAACCAGCCACCAGGATCTGTAACCTATGTAATGTACATCACTCATGGCACTGTGTACCTTTATAACTTGTTGCTTATGCTGATTTCGTCAGAACGCTCTGTGGCAGCAGAGTTCTTTGCTATCGCATACTTGTCTTTTTTGAGAATAAGGAATAAGTTACTTACCTGTAACTGCTGTTCTCCAGCATGGGTCTGGCATGGGTTCACATGCTCATGAATGTTCCCCGTCGTCAGGCTGGGAATCCTCGGTAAAAGAAAAAACAATTTCAGTTTCGTTTCTAAACTGTCTTTCTCCTATAAACCAATCAGTGATCTTTGGGTCATACTGCCCCCAGCCAATGACTGCCCTCTACCTAAGCCCCTCCTCTTGCAGCCATATTCAGATTTGGTAACACGTAAAGTGGCAGTAAGACCAAGAGAAGAGCTGCTGAGGGGCAGGTGGGAGGGTTCGCATGTGAGTCCATGCCAGACCCGTGCTGGAGAACAACAGTTATAGGTAAGTAACTTGTTCCTTCTCCTGCATGGGTCTGGAATGGATCCACATGCTCATGAATAAAGAATATGCAGCAGTACATAATTACACAACCACGGGAGGTGGCAAGGCTCAGCAGAAGCATTCTCTTACCTCCTCACCAGGCTCACCTTCAAGCAAACAGGTTGCGCAGCACTGCTTGGCCGACTCCGGATTTCTTGAAGGTGTGCGTCGACCTCCACGTAGCAGCCTTGCAAATGTCCAGCAGGGGCACACCAGACAGGAACGACGTCGTAGCAGCGATCGCTCTGGTAGAATGTCTCGGACAGCCAGGCAGCAGTCGGTTTGCCAGCCGGTGACAATGAGTGATACAGCCGGTGAGCCACCTGGAAATGGAAGCCTTGGACAGGGCCTTCCCATGGTTCACAGGGCCAAAGTTCACAAAAAGTGAAGACGTTATCCGGAAACTCTTTGTGCCGGCCACATAAAACGTCAGCGCTCGGGCCACATGCAGCAAGTGCAAAGTCCATTCAGCCAGCAATGAAGGCGACGGAAAAAACACAGGTAACACCAATGGCTTGTTGAGATGAAATTCCGATGAAGCCTTGGGCATGAAGGAGGGGTGCATCTGCAGCACCACCCTCGTCTCGTGAAAAGTCAAGTATGGCCGCTTGCAGGACAGGGCCTGGATATCACCTACTTGTCTTGCAGAGGTGATGGCCACAAGGAAAGCTGTCTTCCACGACAGAAACTTGAGCAGGGCTGAATGCATAGGTTCGAATGGGTGTCCCATGAACATAGTTAGCACCACGTTGAGTTCCCATGCCGGGGCCGGAGCCTTCAGTGGCGGGAACGGGCAGAACAGTCCCTTGAACTCTTTGACTAGACGGTGCGACCACAGTGAAGACCGTCCCGGAGCCACTGTGAGACCAAGTCTGGTGTAGCAGGAGATAGCTGCAGATGTACCTTGATGGAGGCATACGCCAGCCCCGACTTAGCCAATAACAGTAAATACGGAAGTACTTGAGGGGCCGTGATCCTCAGAGGGTTGATCTTCTGTGACCGGCACCAAGTCGCAAAACGCTGCCATTTGTGTCCGTAGCACTTCAAAGTAGACGACGCCCTGGCCGTGGCGAGTACCTCCCTGCAGTCTGCTGGAAGATCGTAGCCACCAAACTCTAATGCTGCAGGAGCCAGGCCTTCAGGTTCAGAGATCCTGGGTTGTGGTGCAAAATTGTGCCTCCTTCCCTGGCGAGAAGATCCGCAACCACCGGCAGCTGGCGAGAAGATCCGCAACCACCAGCAGCTTGACTGGAGGGGACTCTGACATGCTGAGAAGGTCCGGGTACTAGATCTGCCTCGGCCAACCTGGTGTGACGAGGATTATCATGCACCGTTATCATCTGAGTTGACTGATAACTCGAAGTAGTAGTGGCAATGGAGGGAACACCTACAGAAATAGGCCTTTCCAAGGGAAAGGAATGTGTCCCCCCATGCTCCCCAGCTGGTGGAACCTGCTGCAAACCTCTGGCACTTGGTGTTCATCGCTGTCACAAACAGATCGATCTGGGGACTGCCCCATTTGAGGAAAAGGTTGTCCACTTGATCCTGTCGAAGCTCCCACTTGTGGCAAGAGCGCAGCTCCCTGCTAAGAGAATCAGCAACAGTGTTCTTTACTCCTGGAAGGTGAAACAGGATGAGAACATCCCCTGGGTGACGGCCCAGTGCCATAAATCCTGCGCCTCTTTGGAGTGCGCTGGGGATCTGGTGCCCCCCTGCTTCCAGATGTAAAACATTTTGGTGGTGTTATCCGTGAAGACCCTCACCACTTTGCCACTGAGGGATGGTAGAAATGACCAGAGGGCCCAATACACAGCCCGTAGTTCCAGGACGTTGATGTGTAGCATCTTCTTTTCTGGCAGCCATAGACCTCTGGTGTGAAGACGTCCAGTGTGTGCTCCGCATCCTTCCAGGGAAGCGTCCATCGTGACCGCCTCCTGGTATGGGGGCCTCTGGAAGTCTGTGCCTCTGGCGATGTTGGAGCGCACGCCCCACCACCTTATAGCCCAACAAACTCCTCGTTGAGTGCGATTTTGTCCTGGAAGCCTCAGGACACCTGTACCCAACAGACATCGAGGAATTCCTGTAGTGGGCACATCCGCAATCTGCAGAGCCAAATCAGATATATGCATGACAACATCATGCTGAGCAGTGACTTGATGATCCTCAATGTGGTGACCCTTAGTGCTAACAGCCGTTGCACCTTGCCCAAAATGGCCGATATCCTCTCCTTCAATGGTGACGCTAGGCAGGACACTGTGTCGAGCCTGGATCCCAGGAACAGCGTGTCCTGCGATGGAGTCAATCAGGACTTTGCATCATTCATCAAGAACCCCAGGTCCGTCAGCAGTCGGACGGTCTCCGCCGTGTAATTGACGGCGATGTCCCTTGACTTGGCCCGGGTGATCCAGTCATCCAGGTAAGGATACACATGGATCCCTTGCAATCGTAGATGGGCCGCCACCAGAGCCAGGCACTTGGTGAAGACTCCGGGTGCCGACTTCAGTCCGAAGGCTTAAACTAATAATGCTTCCCTTGAACAACGAAGAACAGAATCTTGCGATGTCATTTGTGTATGGGGACGTGGAAGTACACGGCCTCTAGATCCAACAACAATAGAAAGTCCCCCTCCTCCAGCTGGCGAGCACGTGCTGCAGGTTGACCAGCCTGAACTTCTGGGACTTTATGTACTTGTTGAGCCGTCGTAGGTTGAGACTGGGCCTCCAGTCCCTGGTCTTCTTTCTTACGAGAAAGTACCTTGAGTAAACTCCGGAGCCCCATTGTCGCATTCGAACCAGCTCTATCGCCGCTTTTTTTTAACATTGCCTGAACTTCCAGCAGCAGCTGAGGGATGTGTTGTTCTTGTCGGGCCACTAGTGGTATTCGCAGACACTTCCGTTGAAACTCTAAAGTATGTCCATGTGCGAGAGCAACCATCACACATCGATCAGTGGAGATGGTTTCCCACACACTGACAAAGTTTGCCAGCCAGCCTCCCACCGGGGGGCATGGGTTGGGGCCCAATGTCTTGGCCAGTTCAGTCCTGCTTTGCGGTTGGTGCACCACCCTGGGAGCCTTGACGATGACGGCAGACACCTCCGAAGGCCTTGGAGCGACCCCTGTTGGCTTCCTGGGTTGAGGAGCACGAGGGTTGGCGGTAAGAGGAGGAGCCCCAGCTGAAACCCTTCGAAGACCTGTTAGACTTCCCTCCTGAGGAACGAAAGGACGGCCAGCATTCTTGCATGGTGCCCAGGGCACGGGCCATCTCTGTGTTGGTCTTGATGGCTTGGAGGGATTCATTGACAGCCTTCCCGAACAGGTTGTCTCCGTCGAACAACATGTCCAGAACCATGGTCTGGACCTCCTATCTAAAGTTGGTGGCCTTGATCCAGCCACAGCAACAAAGGCAAACCATGTTTCCCATCTGGCGGAAGCCTGTATCCGCAATGTCCAGGGCCACTGTGATAGCATGGTCTGATGCCACCTCGCCTTCCTGAAGGATCTCCAAAGCCTCGACCCGTTTGTCATTGGGGAGGAAATCCAGGAGTGGGACCATCTTGTACCAAACTTCCCATCGTATCTGGCCATCCGAGGAGCAGGTGAGTTGTAGCACCCCTTGGCGACCCATTTCTGGGTAAGAAAGTGCCCCCAGACCCTGTGTTGCAGGCTCCCAGGCCCTGTGTCTCACATTCCCCGCGGCCTCCCCCTTCCTGGTTCCCATCGCCCTCCCACCTCCCAGCCCGCCCCCACCCCTGATTGGCTGCCCTGAGCTCCGTGCCTGGGTCTAGCGACCCGCTCGTTGCACCTGCTCCCCTTTCCATCCGAGGAGCAGGTGAGTTGTAGCACCTCTAAGTGACCCATTTCTGGGTAAGAAAGTGCCCTCAGACCCTGTGTTGCAGGCCCCCAGTTTCACCTTCCCCGCGGCCCCCCCTTCCTGGTTCCCATCGCCCTCCCGCCTCCCAGCCCGCCCCCACCCCTGATTGGCTGCCCTGAGTTCCGTGCCAGGGTCTAAGGACCCGCTCGTTGCACCTGCTCCCCTTTCCATCCGAGGAGCAGGTGAGTTGTAGCACCCCTAGGCGACCCATTTCGGGGTAAGAAAGTGCCCCCAGAACCTGTGTTGCAGGCCCCCAGGCCCTGTGTTTCACCTTCCCCGCGGCCTCCCCTTCCTGGTTCCCATCGCCCTCCCGCCTCCCAGCCCGCCCCCACCCCTGATTGGCTGCCCTGAGCTCCGTGCCTGGGTCTAGCGACCCGCTTGTTGCACCTGCTCCCCTTTCCATCTGAGGAGCAGGTGAGTTGTAGCACCCCTAGGCGACCCATTTCTGGGTAAGAAAGTCCCCCCAGACCATATGTTGCAGGCCCCCAGTTTCACCTTCCCTGCGGCCTCCCCCTTCCTGGTTCCCATCGCCCTCCAGCCTCCCAGCCCGCCCCCACCCTTCCAATTGGCCCTCGCACCATCTAACCCAGACCATTACTGACCGTCCCCAGGGCAGCCCTCTGCCCGTGCAGCCCCTGCGGCTAAGGACCAGAGGCAAAGGACGGCTCATACAGTAGACGGCTCCTGATCGTATCTGCAGGTATCCGCAGGAGAAGCAAGAAGCCAACAACAAGTAAGTGTGGCAAGGGCGGGGCCAGAAGCAACTACTTCAGGCCATACTACCCTACCACTCACCTAACAAAGCATCACCACCGTAAATTCATTATATTTGCATTCGGAAACGCTGTCCTCTGCATGTGAAAGTTGCATTTAGAAGTGTACCCAATAGCCTATGTGTGTATTTAGAAGTTGTGCCCAATAGACTCTCTGAGAAAAGTTGCATTTAGAAGTTGTGCCCAATAGCCTCTCTGAGAAAAGTTGCATTTAGAAGAGTACCCAATAGCCTATGTGTGTATTTAGAGGTTGTGCCCAATAGCCTCTCTGAGAAAAGTTGCATTTAGAAGTATATCCAATAGCCTATGTGAGCACTTAGAAGTTGTGCCCAATAGCCTCTCTGAGAAAGTTTCAATTAGAAGATGTGCCCAATAGCCTCTCTGAGAAAAGTTGCATTCAGAAGTGTACCCAATAGCCTATGTGTGTATTTAGAAGTTGTGCCCAATAGCCTCTCTGAGAAAAGTTGCATTCAGAAGTGTACCCAATAGCCTATGTGTGTATTTAGAAGTTGTGCCCAATAGCCTCTCGGAGAAAATTTGCATTCAGAAGTGTACCCAATAGCCTATGTGTGTATTTAGAAGTTGTGCCCAATAGCCTCTCTGAGAAAAGTTGCATTTAGAAGTGTACCCAATAGCCTATGTGTGTATTTAGAAGTTGTGCCCAATAGCCTCTCTGAGAAAGTTTCAATTAGAAGATGTGCCCAATAGCCTCTCTGAGAAAAGTTGCATTCAGAAGTGTACCCAATAGCCTATGTGTGTATTTAGAAGTTGTGCCCAATAGCCTCTCTGAGAAAAGTTGCATTCAGAAGTGTACCCAATAGCCTATGTGTGTATTTAGAAGTTGTGCCCAATAGCCTCTCGGAGAAAATTTGCATTCAGAAGTGTACCCAATAGCCTATGTGTGTATTTAGAAGTTGTGCCCAATAGCCTCTCTGAGAAAAGTTGCATTTAGAAGTGTACCCAATAGCCTATGTGTGTATTTAGAAGTTGTGCCCAATAGACTCTCGGCGAAATTTGCATTCAGAAGTGTACCCAATAGCCTATGTGTGTATTTAGAAGTTGTGCCCAATAGACTCTCGGCGAAAGTTGCATTCAGAAGTGTACCCAGTAGCCTATGTGTGTATTTAGAAGTTGTGCCCAAAAGCCTCTCTGAGAAAAGTTGCATTTAGAAGTGTACCCAATAGCCTGTGTGAGCACTTAGAAGTTGTGCCCAATAGCCTCTCTGAGAAAAGTTTCAATTAGAAGTTGTGCCCAATAGCCTCTCTGAGAAAAGTTTCATTTAGAAGTTTTGCCCAATAGCCTCTCTGAGAAAAGTTGCATTCAGAAGTGTACCCATAGCCCATGTGTGTATTTAGAAGTTGTGCCCAATAGACTCTCGGCGAAAGTTGCATTCAGAAGTATACCCAATAGCCTATGTGTGTATTTAGAAGTTGTGCCCAAAAGCCTCTCTGAGAAAAGTTGCATTTAGAAGTGTACCCAATAGCCTGTGTGAGCACTTAGAAGTTGTGCCCAAAAGCCTCTCTGAGAAAAGTTGCATTTAGAAGTGTACCCAATAGCCTGTGTGAGCATTTAGAAGTTGTGCCCAATAGCCTCTCTGAGAAAAGTTTCAATTAGAAGTTGTGCCCAATAGCCTCTCTGAGAAAAGTTTCATTTAGAAGTTTTGCCCAATAGCCTCTCTGAGAAAAGTTGCATTCAGAAGTGTACCCATAGCCCATGTGTGTATTTAGAAGTTGTGCCCAATAGCCTCTCTGAGAAAAGTTGCATTTAGAAGTTGTGCCCAATAGCCTATGTGTGTATTTAGAAGTTGTGCCCAATAGCCTCTCGGAGAAAAGTTGCATTTAGAAGTATACCCAATAGCCTATGCGAGCACTTAGAAGTTGTGCCCAATAGCCTCTCTGAGAAAAACTTTCAATTAGAAGTTGTGCCCAATAGCCTCTCTGGGAAAAACTGCTTTTAGAAGTGTGCCCAATAGCCTCTCTGAGAAAGGTTCCATTTAGAAGTTGTGCCCAATAACCTCTCTGAGAAAATTGCATTTAGAAATGTACCCAATAGCCTATGTATGTATTTAGAAGTTGTGCCCAATAGCCTCTCTGAGAAAAGTTTCATTTAGAAGTTGTGCCCAATAGCCTCTCTGAGCAAAACTGCTTTTAGAAGTGTACCCAATAGCCTCTCTGAGAAAAGTTCCATTTAGAAGTTGTGCTCAATATCCTCTCTGAGAAAATTGCATCTAGAAGTGTACCCATTAGCCTATGTGTGTTTTTAGAAGTTGTGCCCAATAGCCTCTCTGAAAAAAGTTGCATTTAGAAGTGCACCCAATAGCCTATGTTTGTATTTAGAAGTTAGGCCCAATAGCCTCTCTGAGAAAAGTAGCATTTAGAAGTGTACCCAATAGCCTACGTTTATATTCAGAAGTTGTGCACAATAGCCTCTCTGAGAAAATTGCACTTAGAAATGTGCCCAATATCCTAATAGTCTAATATCATCTGTATAATGTAGAATCTAGTACTGTGCCTAATAGTCTAAAATCCCTTTTATACAAAACTTAATCTAGAGGTAGACCTAATACCACCTCTAATACCACCTCCGGTGTACAGTCAAATCTAGAAGTGTACTTAATAGTACCTAATACCCTATCAAAATCTCAGTGTACAGTTGAAGCCTGAAGTGCACCCAATAATCTAATATCATCTCTGTGAAATTGAACTTGGAAGTGTACCTAACTGAATTTAGAACTACAATCAGAAAGCCCTCCTAAGCTCCACCTAAATGTCCAACTAAAACCATACCTGGAGTGTTGCTACATTCAACTTCTCCTTGAATAGCTGACCCGTACTCCAGCTTATTAGAAGAATGCCAGCCTACTAAAAGAAACTCTTCCAACTGCGTAACTGTGCTCTAGCTACAACTATGAATATAATATAGGCTGAATATCTATAAACTAGTACAACCCTGAAATCAAGACTACTCACAGCCAGTGATATAGCCAAACATATAAAGTCCAATAAACTTAAGTTTCAATTGAGACCACTCCTAACAGCTCGTACTAAGCATGAGTGCACCCACTCCAACAGAAGTCTGTTGGAAATGACCACCGTGGACTGCCCTCACTTCCTGGGGTGTCTTCTGCCCCATACCCCCCTTCCCAAATCATCCCACCCACCTTTGCATACCCTACCATTCCACTCTCCAAACACCAAGCCAGAGGGGCACGACGGCGAGCCAACCACCCTAAGATCACTCCTTCCCCGAATCCCTCCACCGGCCAGCCCACGTTAACCACGCCCTCTCCCCTCACTATCTTAGCGGGCACACCTTGCCCTGCAAGCATCCACCCCCCTCCTTGCCCACAAACCCCTACCAACTTCCCACCCCGAACACACCCTTTCCCATCCCTAAAAACTGCACGCCTAGCCCTAGCAAGAACCAAAGCTGCATCCCTCTCCCCCTCTGACCGCCCTTCTCTCACTCACACTCCAATCACAACAAGGAAACTAAAAAGGAATCGCACCTGGTCCCCCTCAATCTCTCAGCACTCCTCGCCCCCCTGTCCTGACCCACCTCCACTTTCCCCCAATCACCTCCGTCCCCCGTAGCTTAGCAGCCTTTCCTGAAACCCCTCTCCCTCGACTTCTCATCAACTGTAATGGAAACTCCTAACTGCCCACACCCCACATTCAAATTCCCCGAGCCAACCCCGATCATCCGAGCACACGCAGCCACCCAATCACGCCCGAAGCCCGCCAATCCTTCTGCCCGCCCACTCTACCCACCGATCATCACCCAACCCCTCCCTCTCCAGCTTCCTCTTTCTCCGCCACTACCCCCTTCTGCCCCAGCCCCGAGACCAACCTCGCCTGCCGATGTGACCTGCATCCTATTTAATGCCCGATTCGTAGCAAAAAACAGATTCTCCATCTTTGACCTCCTCACCTCTGACAATCCAGACCTGGTTTTCATCACCGAAACTTGGTTCTCTGACGACTGTGCACTAATCGCCAGTGAAGCCTCCCCCCCCCGACTACTCCCTCATCCCACTGAACCGTCCCTCTAGAGGAGGGGGAGTCGCATTCCTCTACAAGTCTTTCTTCCACGCCTCAAACATCGACAACCAACCTTCCATTCCTTCCTGCGAATCACTCCTCGTTAAACTATCCCTCTCCTGTCGGTCTCGCACACCTTCCTAATAATCTACAGGCCCCCAGGCTATGATAGACAATTCGCAAACAACCTCTGCGACTCAATCGCCACCCTTCAACTAAACCATCCCAACCTCACCCTTCTTGGAGACTTCAACATTTGGCTCGACATCCCCACCAACCCAATGACACACTCTCTAGTTGACGGTTTAGACGCAATTAACCTCCAACCCCACATAAATGACACGACTCACTATAAAGGGCACACTCTTGATGCTATCTTTAGCTCCAACACCTGGGTTCATTTAACCCCCCCACCCCCATCATCTGGTCCGACCACTTCATTCTCTCTTTCGCCATTCACTCTCCCGACCCCACTCCCGTACTCAAATCTGAACCACCAAATTTACGCAAATGCTGGAAAAAACGAATAATCGTCCCGGACCTAGCCGACGCACTCCTCCAATCTCCACCAACTACCTGCCAGCTGACTAAACAACTAACCCCCGATGCCTTTGACTCATGGCTCAACACCCCCTTGTAAACCATCGTCCCGCCGTGGCCTCTTCCCCAGATGTTTCACTCCTGAGTTGAAGACCACTAAACAACTATATTAATTCCATGGAACGCAAATGGCAGAAAGACAAAACCAAGGAGAATAGGGCCATCTTGGCCCGACACCTCTATCAGTACAAGGCCGAAATCCGGAAAGCAAAAAAAGCCCACTACAACTCCCGAATCGTAAACTGCAAAAAAGGAACTCCACAAAATCATCTCTGAGTTCCCCAAACCGGCTTGCACCATGACCATCCCGACCCCCTCACAATCACTGTGTGACTCACTCTCCCTCCACTTTTACACCACGGCTCTCGAAAGAACAAATACTCTAGCCACCAAACTGGCTCTCTCACATCCACCAGGCAATACTCCCCCCTTAGCGGCCAACCCCCCAGCTGCGTCCACTACGCAACCAACGTTCGAATCCTTTAGCCCAATATCACCAGAGCAATTTCTCAAACTTCTATCTGCCCGCAAACCATCTGGCTCCCCGCTGGATCCTTGCCCGGCCACAACCCTCAAAGAAATGTTCACTTCACCTGCGCAGGAGAACACGCAAGATCCATCATAAATGCCTCCCTTTCCTCTGGTATCTTTCCTGACGCATTCAAAATGGTTCATGTCAAACCACTTATTAAAAAAACTTCTCTCGAACTTCTCTCGACCCTTCCCAGCCCAACAACTACCACCCCATCTCAAACACCAGATTCCTTGCAAAACTCATTGACCGAACCGCCGACTCCCAACTAAATGCCTTTGTCGGAGCCAAAAATCTCCTAGACCCTGCACAATCAGGTTTCAGAGCCAGTCACGCAACCGAAACCACCTTAACCTCAATCTGGGATGACCTTAAAATGACGGCAGACTCCGCGGGATGCGCGGCACTAATCCTTCTTGACCTATCCTCCGCCTTTGAAACAATCAATCACTCAATCCTCCTAGACCGCCTCCACTTCCTAGGAATTCGTGGAACCGCTCTTAAATGGATAGCTTCATTCCTCAAAGATAGGTACCAAATAACGATACTCTCCACCTATACCTCCCAAGCCCGACCAGTCGACACTGGAGTCCCACAAGGAGCATGCCTATCTGCACTCCTGTTCAATCTCTACTTGATCACCCTGCTTCCAATAGCTCGTTCACACAACATCCTGTGTTACAACTACGTCGACGACACTCAACTGATTCTAAAACTAATGAACTCAAACCCCAAATCCCAAATTGCTGCTTGCGCTCGGCCCAAGAGACCACATCTCCCCAGCCCTTAAGACGCTGCACTGGCTTCCAGTAGCCCGAAGGGTGACTTTTAAAACCTTATGCATCTCCCATCGAGCACTGCATAAAACCGGATCTCAATATCTTCAAAACAAACTAAAACCATATCACCCCCCTCGCACCCTAAGATCAAGCTCAGCCAGCCTCCTAGTCATACCTAAGACAAACTCAGTGAGATTAGGCGGATCATCATTCTCAGCCTTGGCCCCCACCCTGTGGAACTCACTCCTACCCCACATCCGCCAAACTGAGGATTTAACATCCTTCCGCAAACTGCTGAAAACCTGGCTCTTCCCCTAAAACCAACTGGAAACCAACTTAACCCAAACAGACAAACAGCATCTCAACAACACAAACCCATCAAACTACCTGAGACGAGAAATGAACAGCTGATAACCCCGAATATAAACTAGAAAGACCAACAGAATTAAACGAGTCAAGTAGATCAAAACAGTGAAGTCGATAATAAGAATAAATCATATGGAAACAGTAAGGAGATGTAAACTGCTGAAATGCACATAATGCATGAGGAGGAAACAAAGTGAATAACATCGATGAAATAGTTAGAATGGATGAAGCGTGTGAACAGATGAATGCACTGAATGAAAGAATCCATGAGTGGAAGAACAGATGACTATATAGATTGAATAAATGTGTAAATCGAATGAGTAAGTACATCAGATAAGTGTATAGAATGGATGAACATGTTAAGCGGCCGAGTGTGTAGAGTAGTTGAGTGTAAACAGTTGAATGCACGAATTGGAAGAATGCATGAGTGGAGGAACAGATGACTACATAGATCGAATGAGTGTGTAAATCGAATGAGTATGTGGATCGGATGAAGGTATAGAATGGATGAACATGATAAGCGGATGAGCATGTAGAGTGGTTGGGTATGTATATCAGACAAGCGCCTATGGCAGACAAGGGCATAAATACAGAGAAGCGAATGTAGAACTGATGATTGCACAGAACGTATGAGCGTGTAGAGTGGGGGAGCGTATGGAGTGAGGGAGCGTGTAGAGTGGGGGAGGGTGTAGAGAGGGGAGCGTGTAGAGCGGGGAGCGTGTAGAGCGGAGGAGCGTGTAAAGCAGATGAGGTTATAGAGCGGATGAGGTTATAGAGCGGATGAGGCTAGAGAGCGGATGAGGTTAGAGAGCAAATGAATTCATAGAACTGGATTACTGCGTACTAACGAATGACTCTAAGGGGCTGATGAGTGCATACTAATGTTGAATGCGGGGAAAGCATGAGTGCATAGAGCGAATGAGTGTGCTGAGCTTGTGAGCGCAGGGAGCAGGTGAGTGCCGCGAGTGGGTGAATGCGGAGAGCGGGTGACTGCGCACGGTGGGTGAATGCGAAGTACAGGCGCAGACAGTGTGCGTGCGGGGGGCAGACAGGAGTGCATGCGTGGGGCAGTCAGGAGCGTGCGGGGCGGACTGGAATGCATGAGTGCGTCGAGCAGATCGGAGTGTGTAGCACTGACGGGGACGCATGGAATGAATAAAAGTCCATAGAACGGACTGGAGCGCATAGAACTGCGTGACGTACATAGTATGGTCTGGAATGCAGAGAACGTATGAAAGAGCATATAACCCATCATATCACACCCCACGCTTACTCTCTTATTTACACCACCACTCAACTAGAACACAGAGATACTACAACACCATTCGGTATAACTGTTCTCATACCAACACCTCCCGCTCACTCCCCATCACTCCAAGTAAACACTGCTGGTTACACACCCCCCAGCCAGGCGTTCTCCTCAGGCCTAACACAGCCACAGTCAGTGTGGATAAATCCTGCCCGAACGAACACATACCGCTTTGAATCACCTTGCTGCTCATGCGCCCTCATACCCTCGGGTCTGGTGCGCAATACAAATGAATAAACTAAACTAAACTAAACCGCTGATCTTAACCACCACACCTACCGCTAAGAAGCAGCTATTTAACGAATACCGCACCAGCTGCACACATACCCGGTGCGCACACGTGCCGTTGACTCTCCCTACTGACCTGAACTTTGGTTCCCAAGGGCCTTCAACCTACCAGCACCTTCAGACCATACCAATGGTATATAAGGCGCTATATAAGTGCAAAATAACATAACATAATGATCGCTAAGCCATTGGCCGCCTTGACCCCCGTTGACGACGAGTAGATGACCTTTCTACCCATGGAATTCCATTTCTTCCCCTCATTGTCTCGAGGTGCAGATGAAGAAGACGACGAACTTGACGACTTCTTCCTGGTGGCTGCTGAGACCACAGAGTCCGGCGACGGATGAGACCGTAGACACTTGAGTGCAGACTCTGGCACCCAGTACTTCTTTTCATGCCGGTATCTCTTTGCTGAGGTGTGGTTCCTCAGCAGAGCCAGCCCTTCATCCCAGACCTCGTCCAGGAGCGGGACCGAGAGGATGGTCTTCCTCTTTGCCTCCCGGCACGGGTACAGGAAGCCCTCCTTTTTCACTTCTGGGGTGAGCTGGAAAAGCTCTGATGCATGGGCGATCATGGAATGAAAGGATCCCACTTCATCCGGTGGAGAAGCTCTCGGTGGCGGTGACGCAGGTTCTCCCATCCCTGCATCGTCGTCCATGTCCGTCGCCGCCGTGTCCGTTCCTGTCCCACTAGAGGGGGAGGGCAACGACGGTTGGAATTGAGGTGTAGGATGCCTCCTCCTCTTCTTCACCGGTGGTTGCCCTGGTGTCAACAGGGTCACCGCTGGTGGTGCCACTGGTCGCGCCGTCAGCATCCACCTCTGAATCTCCGACACCAGCGTGTGGAGGGTTGAGAGGATATCCTGCAATATGTCTCTCAGAGGCACCTGGAGGACAGGGTCGCTGGGCCCAGCACCCATGTCATCATCCCCATCGATGGTGTTGGCGGTGTCGTCATCGTCGTAGCCTCCGGCAGGCACCTCCCTAACGTTCCCATCTTAGTCGTCGCCACCACCCTGGATGGTGTGGAGGGAAAGTATCTCCTCCTTGTCGGACGAAGAAATGTCTGTGCCATGGAGTTCTTCTGTGCACCCCCCCCCCCTTCTTTGGGTCCTGAGGTGTCGGTCTCAGGCTAAAGTCCAGCATCCTCTTCTCCGGAGTCTTTTCTACCGGCTTAGATGAAGCCTCCCTCCTAGGAAGAAGGGCCACTCTGGCAACCACCGGGGCACTCTGGACTGGGTCAGCCCCTTTCACCTTTGAAAGGGAGGTCACCACCAACTCAATCGAGGAGGAGGATTTGGTCTAGATCACCTGAGCTTTCACGGGCAGGTTGGACACCTTGTCCTGCTTGCCCTTCTCCTTCACTGGCAGGACGGACACCTTGTCCTGCTTGGCCTTCTCTGGAGTCTCCCGGAGCTTCCCCGGGGTAGGTGACTTCCTCTTGGACGAAGAGCTCGAGTGGTGGCTGGAGATCGAGGCTAGACTAGACAGTCTCTGATATTACATCCTCTTGTGTATGCCGTAAGGGGTGATTTTGGGAATAATTCACAAAGTTCGGGGTCAAGTCTCATAATCTTCCAGTTCTTTTTGAGTATACAATTAATCTGCATGCTCTGATTTGCGAACTTAGTGAGGTATATCAGAGGTGATCTTCATTGTTTTCTTTTTTCTTCATCAATAGGCTAGCTCTGTCTTGAGTGCCGCTCTTAGTGATTGCGTTACTTAGAACGTAGTCTGGAAATACTCTTTTTTTTTTATCTTTGTGTTTGGTTGGTTACAGCTTTGCTGTATTGGGTATCATCTGAGATGATTCTCCTCAATCCTAGTAGTTTGTTCAATGGGAGGTTATTCTTGAGGTGTTGTGGCTGATGACTAGTATAGTGAAGGCTGTTGTTAACATCTGTTGATTTACGATATAATAAGCTGTTCAGGGCGTTGTTAGTTGGTATAATGTAACCATCTGGAAAGTGGGTGTTTGGGGTTCGAATTTCAAGTGTGAATCGAATCCTGGGATTACATCCATTTAGGTAATCGAGGAAGGTAAATAGTTCTTCTTTGGGTCCTTTCCATATGACAAAAATGTTATCAATGTACCTTTTCCATGTTGCCAGTTTCCTGGACCATATGGGATGTTTAAATATTTGTTCTGATTCGAAAACGTGCATAAATATGTTGGCATAGACTGGCGCCATAGCCGAACCCAGTGCAGTTCCTGAAATCTGAAGATAAAACTGGTCACTGTATCTAAAGAAGTTGTTAAAGAGAATCATCTTTGTAAGTTGTATTGCAAAAATTGTGTTTGATTGAAAGTATTCTTCCTGTAGTAACAGCCGCTCTACCGCCTCTAGACCTTCTCCATGCAGTATCTAAGTATATAGACTCTGGACATCAAGGGTGATAATTTTCTACCACTAGTAAAAGCTTGAAATGATGATGATTAACTTGTCGTGTACACCTTTAAAGTGTAAATAAAACTTAATATCACTATCACTTTGAACAAATTGATGAACTTGTCTTGTATCCATCTGATGTATAATCTAGATCTTATTACTAATGGTGGAGAAATGGATTGCCATTGTTATGATTGCAACATACTTTTTCTATAAATATTCACAAGCAGTAACATCTGGAACCTGCAATGATTAACCTATCCTGTATATACTAATGTATAAAAGGAGACAGAAAGTAATATCACCTTGCTTTTGAAAAAATGATTAATCTGTCCTGTATACCGTTGATGTATACATAGAGAAAGAATGTAATATCACCTTTCACTCAAATAAAAGTTCATGACATTGTATGTAACTGATGTAAATGATTGTAATAGCAGTGTAATTGATCGATTACTAATGAATAGATACTGCAATGCATACTATACTCTGCCACACTGGATATACCTGCCTAATTTGCTGATAATCCAATTTGCCACTGTCATAATACACTATGTAGTTAAGGACACTACCTAGAAGGTACTACTGTCTATATATTTCCCTTACAAGGGACTATGTCAAGTTTAGACATTGTGCAAAGAGCCAAGAGATGAATATTATTTAGTGAATGCTCTAAATCAATCATGCAGAACATGGCCTCTTATACCAATTGTTAGATTCACGCTTGTCATGCACATCATGACTACTAATACCTTGAACTAATCTCGGATACCAGTGCAATGACACCAGGGATGCACCCATGTAAACGGAGATTTAAGCTGTGACATTTCGAAATTTGCTGCTCCCCTAACCATCTTAATACCGTTGGACATATCTCTTGAGATGCTGCAACTTACTAACATTTAGTCATTATAGTAACTAAGAACTACAGGTTCCAGTGCACCCATACGGCATGGCTGTGACGACATTACGTTCACACTAACACATATTCTTACCAGGCAATCACTAAGTGTCAAGTTTGATTTACGAGGCAATCGCAAATTCTTACGAGGCAATCACTAAGTGCCAGGTTTGACTCTGGTGTTCCTCGAACACAACACAACAAAATCGTAAGTAGAATGCCTATGCCCTCTACTCCAATGCAATTTTTGCATCGACACAAATGCACTAGGTAACTATTCCACATTTCCAGTTTGTATATTCCCAAACCAGACTTACTTCTTGAAAATAACGCTGAACCAGCAGCAATTTATACCGTAGTCAGACTATATAGTGTACTTACTGGCGCTCTACAAGCCCCACGTAAGTATGAGTCTAACTATGGCTAAAATGAATGCACAATACATCGATATTTGGATGTGACAATTTATTTCATTAAATCAGACTTTAGGCCCAGCTAAACGGCTCCCTACAACACACAGAAGAGGCTGCCACAGTAAAGACCAGCATATGATCCCTCGAATCTGACACTTGAGGCCACAGACAGCATCCACTAAGTTCTGTAGTAAGGTAGGCTTCACCATTCCAAAAAAGACACAATGAGTATTGCAGTCATAGCATTATATAATCCTTACTAGAATGTTTCCCACAGGTTGCCTTTTGGAAAACCGCACAGCTATCTCATTTATGGACTGCCTATACAGAATACTATCCACTTTATGAGATTCAACGAGGTGAAGGTTACAATGATATTAAATTGATCATACATAGATATTCACAAGGTTCAAAGATTATATACTGTACAGAACTTCGTGATGCTGTTGATTCTCATACAATCTCATATATTTGTTTGTAGAACTGAAAAACACAGAATTGAAATGTATATAAGTAAGCAAAGCACCGTCCTTAGTTTCTGATGAGGAGATGGATATCTCGAAACGCGTTGAGCTCCCCTTTTGAATAGCTTTTTTCGTTTTGTCTTATTATTAATCGTTTGTTAATGTATGATGTCACAAATGTACTTATATCTCACTAAATAAAATACTGACTTAGTTCAGTATAACCAAGAAATGTTCTTTGTACTTACCGAAAATATTGTAATCCATAAACAAAATGAATGTACCTAAAAATATCTTTACTGAGGTTATTCACAGTTTAATAGATGTGCATGGGACAGGAGTGTCCTTGAGTTTTGGACACTAATTGTTGCTACTTTTGAGTATGACTTTTTATGCCAGAGTCTCCTTTTTCTCCCATGCACTCTTAATTGACACTATCTATTTTTGTCTACCATCCAACTTTGTGTGACAAAACAATCGCTTTGAATCAAGGCGTGCTTGACATATCCCAGTTCAGTTCGTGTATATCCCTTACACGATCTGTCAGAACCCCATTACTCCCTTCGTTGCCTATTCACTTCCGCCTCTCCTTCTTCTTTAAGGACAATGCACCCTCAGTGTGATGGTGACATTCTTGCAGGGCCCACTTTTCTATTGGTAATTTATATTGCTTTTAAAACAGTGCTCCTCCAGCAAATATTTAAGAGTGGGACCGGGTATTGAACTAATTTTGAATGACATCTGGTACCCAAGGCAAGTGCATTGCTCCTGATCTTTCCTCCTGGCCCATGTACGTCGGAGAAAACAGGTCAGTCCTCAACTAGAGGATCGTTGTATGTTTGCTGCTCTGAGTCTACTTGTAACCATAGAAAATACCGCACCCAATCCCTTTAAGGTATCTGTTCTTTTTCTCAGGTCGCGCTTCTGTCAGCTATGGCTGGGGTGGCTCTAGAAAACGACTGTCCCCAGTAGAAACAGAGTGGGATGGAGAGAGCTTGAGGGGGATGGAGAGAGCTTGAGGGGGATAGAGAGAGACAGACAAAGAAAGAAGAAGACTGCAGAAAGGGAGGGAGAGGTCAGAGAGAGAGAAATGAAGAAAGAGTATGCCAGATTGGTGTGTAACATGTCAGGTATAGCGAGTTTTACAGAAATGTTCTTCAAATGTAATATGTCTTCTGGTTTTACTGGAAGAATTTTGGTGTATGAAGGCATTCTTGGCTCTCCTCCTCTGGTTCCTTGTTTACTCAGAGCAGGCATAAGCACAGGAAAGTGTGGACTGATGAAGAGGCTGCATTTCAGGACAAGAGTTTGCAATGCAACATTTAGGGAGGGAGGAGCTGTCTGTGAGCAGAATATTTCTAAAACCATGACATACCCTGTGCAGCATTACAGGACACCAGTCCATTCTAGAGCTGGGCAGAAACAGAAAAATGGGCGGGGATCTATGTTCTAATGCTGCATTGTTGACTAGACGATTGTGGCTCTGGAGAATTAGGCACAGTTAATTTAATTCACAGTTTTTATTGAACCTTTTTATGGGGAGTGCCTGCCCATTATAGGCCAGCTAAAACCAGGATGGGGACAGTTAATCAGGTACAAAGCGTTCAAGCAAACAGAAGGTATTGGGGTTGAGGCTGAGAGGATGGCATATGGCTTCTCCAGCGGTGGAAAAATATGAGGTCATTTTGATGCGAAACCCACCACCCTTAGGCTTAAATCACGTGAATAGGCGGGTTCTGCAAGGTCTATATCCCAGTGCCTGTCATCAATGAGTATCCAGTGACAGCCCGGGTGTGAGAATAGTTGCCAGCACCTTACACCTCACTTGCCATAGCACAAATCATTGAGTTACAGGATCGAGCTGCACAGGAAGAGAAGGAAATGTGGCAAAAAAGAGGGTCCGTTCAATCTCCTACTGATTTGTTGTGGCGACAAGAAAGCATTGGTAAAGTGGTTTTACCATATGAACTGTTGTTGATTGCTTTTGACCAGTTGACCATCCATCTCATTTGTCGAAACAGCATATTGTTGTAGACATACAAGAATCCTGGTTTGTGCCGAACCTCAAGAAACCCTCTTTAAATTAGTGATAAATTACATAACCTGCCAGACATACAGCACTGGCCATACCCTAAGAACAATATGGAGCTCCCTGGCTCGCCCCACTGAGCCGTTCTTGGAGCTCGATGTCGACTATGAGGACATGGGAGAAAGGTGCAATGGGTATAGGTACCTGATTGTAATTGTGTGTCTCTTCTCCCATTGGGTGGAGTCAGGTCCTTGTGAACATGCAGACACCAAGTGTGCAGCCAGTTTTTTTGGTCAGAGAGGTTTTCCCTCACTGGGGAGTGTGCGATGTAGTAAGATCTGACAATGGTGCTCGCTTTTTCAATGAGTTGTTCAATGAGATAACAGCATTACTGGGCATTAAGGATCAAATGTGCACAAATTACCACCCCCATGCCAACGGAATTGTAGAACAGATCAATGGCCTAATTAAGAGTAAACTCTCAGAGCTGTGCACAACGTTAAAGAAGAATTGCGTGCACTGCTTGCCTTTGGCATTATTTACCATATGCACGCAGCCCTGTAAGGATCATCATTTATCACCACCTAGGTAGTAACAGGGTGGCGAATGCACAAGCCTCTATGTAAGAAAAGCGTCAGATTCTCGCAGGACTGAGTCCGTTCTAAGGGATGAATTAAGGGTTTATCTCTCTGCCTTAACAAAAGCAATTAAATGTATCTCTCAAAAGATAGCACCAACGCGGTCTGAAGATACAACCAGTGCTGCATCTGGTCCAGTGCCATCACCTACTCTTTAGCTCTTTCCAGACGATAAGATCTTTGTTAAGCATGTTGTCCCCCCATGGTGTGAGCCTAGATAATACGGCAGATTCACAGGCACCTATGCCACACCATTTGTGGTAAAGGATTGTGATCTGCAGTATTAGATACATCTTTCGGATGTCTGAAGAGCCCCCCATTCCGCACCTCCTCCCCGCTCAGGTTGAACAAAATTTACAAGTGTAAGAACTTTAACACAAAGTAATTCTTTCATTAAAAGTGATATTGCTGAACTAATGTACACTTGGCAAAACAAAATAATTTTCTCTATGGTCTTTGGGCCTCATCACGAGTTAGGCCTCATGCGGGCACTATTTCGCTGAGCAGAAATAGCATTACCGCTGGGAGCTGTGGTACAAATAGCACTCCATCACAAGTATGCAGGCACACGCACACAGCACCAGTGGTAATGCTAATTGCGCCTGACAGAAACAGCACCAAAAGGGGGGATACCGCCTCAAAACACAGTGCTAATAGCGCTACCGCCTATAGCCTGCGCAATTAGCGTTCGCTATTAGCATTGGTGGGAAATGCGTGACCACCGGAACGGGAAACACTGGGGCAGCCATTTTCAAAATCACAATCCATTCAATATAAGAGCCCCTAGCAGCCATCCACACTTCCAGACCCTCCAACATGTCTCCGGGCATGGACAAGAGGAAAGGCAGCCCAAGATCGTTTGGGAAAACCTAAGTTCACAGAGGCAGAGCTCATTGTCATGGTGAATAATGTTGTGGCCCACCATGCTGAGCTGTTTTGACGCAGGCAAAAGAAGACATCCTCCCAGCGTTGCACCTAGATCTGGCAGGTGGTGAGCCAGAAGGTGTCGGCAGTTGGCCGCATCCCCCGGGATGGGGAAGACTGTCAAAAGTGGTGCAATGACATGCACGTTCGGGTCCGGGGAATCCTGTCCCACCATCGTCAGGACAGCATGGCCACAGGGGGATGCTCACCACCTGTACTGGACCTGACACTCTTGGAGGAAAAATGCAGCACGTAATCGACATGGAGGGGCTGAGGGAGTTGGAGAAGCTGAGGCGGGCGCTGGCACCCAGGAGACTGATGGTGAGTCAAACCGCTCAATCCAAATGTAACATCAGCCCAGCGCAGCATCCCCCACAGCATCCCCCAGTGTAACAACCCATGAGCCGGGCAATGTGAATGGGGGCAATGCTTGGGAGCCACTACAGGTACTTACATCAGCACTCATGTGCCAGTGCACCAAGGCCACCCCTGTGAGCCAGAGCAGTAGGATAGACATACAAGGGATACATCCAAGCACCATGCACCACACAGCCATGGGGGGGCAGCAGTGCCCCATTGGGACCTGGCAGTGACAAGTACCAGCCCCCCCCCCAATCATCATGTGTACCAGCCAAGTAGGTCATGGGGATCAGATGCATACAAGTCAAGCAACAGTTCGGCCATGTTCCCCTGCCTTGCCACGACATTACCTTGCAATCCCCCATGTACCCCCCCTGGAGCACTTGGCCCCGTCATTGGCAAACCACAACCAGACACAAACCAGGCCTGTGCATCAGTCCAACAGCCTTGTTCCACAACATCCAATAACTGTCAAGTATTACAAAACAGGAGGCATGGTTACATGGCCATGACTAGGACGTGTTCTTTCTGCGCTCCTGCTGATCCGACATTAATCCTACAAGAAACTGCTCCCAAAGCCTGCAAAGTGATGTTGGAGCGAAGTCCTGATCGTGGGAATGGGTGAGGCAAACAGCGTCTGAGGAGCTGTCTGAAGCATAATATTATTCATGAAGTTACACGCTAATGAAGTTATCAGGACTTTGAAGTGACCAAAACAAAATGGCGCCTACTTAAGGACAAAGAAACAACCCTTTCTTCGACCGCATTGCACTGCTTGAGAACCGCACCGCTACTTGGCAAAGGGTGACCCTGCCCCCCACACAGGACACGTAATCAATAGAAATAACAATGGCATCGCTCTCAGTTGAAGCGCTGCAGGAGCTTGCAGATGTGTGGAGGAAGGCGACTGAGGGCAACAAAGTATCGAGGATTACTGAAACAAAGTGGCGGGGAAAGATAAGCGGTCCGCTAGATGCTGCAACGCCCGCACACAATACGGCGGAGAAGGGGCACCCTGTGTGACAGTTGTGGGGTGCTGAGGCCAAGCGGCGAGGTGATGGACCGCCAAGCGCCTGGGTGGAAGGGTAGCGCAACATAGCCTGTGTGAGCGACATCCGCATGGTAGAGAGTGAAGAGATTTATAGGGACTAAGTAGCTGCGTGTGGAGGCGGCTTAACACAGGCATCGGAACTTCAAGGAGAAGCGAAGCGCATGTACATGGTGTGGGCTGCTCGTCCAGTAAACAAGGACTATAACATATGCTCACGTGGACCCCAGGAATCAGGACACTGTGCATGACACGCCCAGGGGGCTGCATCCATGCTTGCACACTGAGCGCATAAGCAAGTTGATACCAATGCCATGACACGAGAGGTGGGTTAAGGACAAAGGTATGCACTGGACAGATGCCCAGGATCACGGGTACATGAGCGCCTGCTGTAGGCATGTCGAGGCGAGCCAAGCTATTTAGGAGGGACATTTGGCAGCAATTGAATAAAAAGATAAAGGAAGAAACCTTGTGACTACAGAGGACAAGTGGGTGAGAAGTGTATGCTATGAGACTGGAATACGAATGTGCAGAGAGGAAGATAAATGTACCCTTTCCTTTGCAGAGATGAGATTATAAAACCACAGAGCTGAGACCTGCACACACCCAAATTACACCAAGGGGCTCCAGGAGAACCAGAACACAGCACTTTGACACTTTGAAAGACCTGCTGTAGAAGCACTCAGTGCAGGTGCTTGCGCGGGTACATAAGCCCCAAAACCCCAGAGCTGCAGCAGGCTAATGAACATAAACTGCCAAGTGGAGGGCACAGAATGCAAGCAGTGGCCGGGAAAGCAGTTGAGGTCAATAACAGCAGGGCTGAGACCAGATAGAGGTAGTAGCAGTTGGCCTGATGGGGTCAAAAGTGATAGGGGAGTAGCCTATGAGAGAAACTGCAACTTGCTGCGACACAATACCTGAAGCACATGGACCCCTTCTGTCACTTGCCACACGAGGGAGCGGACATCACTGGGCTGCTGCCCGGGAGCCCAGCTGTGAGTACAAATAAGTGATCTGAGTATTGGTAGCTGGGATTGCACGAAGATGTGTGGAAATATGGCGACTAAAGGAGTCAAAGCCAAAGGGAAACAGCCGACTATGGAGGATTATGCCAAATCATCACCAAACATGGAAGGGACGAAACCTAAGAAGCAGGACATGAAAGGCAAAGCGAGCCCGATGCAAAATGATCAGAAGATCCTGGAGGCCATATCAGAGCTGAAGACATCATGGGCACACAAGATGGACACGGCTATCGCGGAATTACAGACTTCGCTGGAGCAGAAAATAGACACGGTTAGTGTGGATGTTAATCTGCTACAAGACGTCAGGAAGCTGGCGGAGCCCACAAGCACGTTGGAAAAGGATGTGGAAACCAACATAAACACTAGCACCGAGAATGTCAAGGAAGTTGCAGTGTTGCAACAACAAGTGCGTAACCTGGAAAACAGGGCGGAGGAGGCGAAGGCCGGGTGTGCAGGAACAACATTCGCATTGTGGGGCTCCCAGAAGGAATGGAAGGCTCAGACCCGACGAACTATATCGAGAACATGCTGCTGCAAGAGATAGAGAGGGGAGCACTTACCCAGGGATTTGCCGTATAGTGGGTGCCTATGGCCCTGATTAAGAGACCACCACCAGGAGCACCCCCCTGGCCGTTTATTGCCAAGATCTTAAATTATAAAGATAGCGAGAGGATACTGGAGCACTTCCGCAAAGGAGGGCCCATAAACAGGGGAACCGCAACTATCACGGCATATCCAGACTACACCTTTGTGATACAGAGACAGAGGCGGAGCTATGTCTCTATCAAGAGGAGGCTATGGGAAGCGGGCTACAAATACATGTTTCTGTATCCTGCGAAATTGAAAGTGATGCACAACAACTGAGTGCACTTTTTTGAAACCCTAGAGGAAGCGACGGCTTGGCTTGACATGTGGAATTGCCCAGCAGGAGCAGATGACTAGACGGAATGCATACCGGATAAGTGATTGCTGGGGTGTTTGGGAAGTACTTTGTGTGGGGCCAGACGGGAGGTCACGTAATGCAACGACAAAGACTTCGGACTAGAATATAATACGTAATATGTAGAGCTTTTATCATAAACTCTGAGGCGGCGGAGGGTGGGGTGATCTGAAAGGTAATGTGGGAGATACGGTTTAAGCATGTTCTTATCCCAGGAGGTAGTTTAGTTGGGATACCAGTTGGGAGGTATCCCCCTGCAGAGCCCTGAGAATCAGAGAGGTCTGAGGAAGGGGCTAGATGCGGGATAGCCTGAGTTCCAAAGTTGGAGTTGGGCATCAGTTTGGTGGGGTTTGGGGGAGTTTCAATTAGATGGCAAGGGTGGGAGTGGGAAGGGAGTTTGAAGGGGTGTTAAGAAAAGTTGGGGAGCAAGCCTACACCTATAAACCACTGCGCATGGGGCGCAAGACCAGGGAGGACAGGGGCAGAACGGGGTATGGATGAGATGGGGGACCTCAAGATAGTGACCTGGAATGTCAGAGGGCTCAATAATTATTTGAAGAGGAATAAGGTCATGATGTATTTGAAGAGACCGAGCATTGATATTGCTTTATTACAGGAAACTCACCTGACAAAAGAAAAACAGGAAGTGTTGGGGAGCAAATGGAGAGGGACCACCATAGGAGCAACATATTCAGCGTATGCCAGAGGGGTAATTACATGGATAGCACTGTATGTCCCTTTTAAGCTGTTACAGTCTATCATAGAGCCATATGGGAGGATGGTGCTAATAAGAGGACTAGTGGAAAATAGAGAGCTGAGTATTATCAACACGTATGCCCCGAACCAAGATACTACCGGCTATTTCAGAAGGCTATACAGCAAGATCAGCCCATATATTGGGTGGCAGTTATATGGGGAGGGGATTGTAATTGCACGTTAGATCCCAGAGTTGATAGATCAGATGGGAAGATGGAGACTCCTACCCCGGCAGCTAAAGCCCGGAGGACCCTATTGAGGGATTTTCATCTGGTGGACGTATGGAGGATGCACCGCCCACAGGATAGGCAATATTCTCACTACTCGGCCCCACAAAACCTGCACACGCGGTTAGACTACATATTTGCTGCACCAGAGTTGTCAGGGGACCTAGTGCGGTCGGACTACAAAGCGAGAGTCCTCTCAGACCACTCGCCACTGATTATAGAATGGCAGTACTCACCACCCAGAGCACAGATCCCGACATGGAGACTTAGGGCCGAAGCTTTGAAAGATACAGTCTTCGGGAGGACCTGAAGAAAGAAATAGTGGAATACTTTGAACACAACACTGGGAGCGTAGAATCGGCTGGCACATTATGGGAGGCATTTAAGGTGGTGGTGAGGGGAGACAGCAATATCTAAATCCAAAGGCCTACAAAGTGGAATAATACATGAGTTGCACGAAGCAGAATAAAAATTAGAGACAATAATGCGTAAGGGTGGGCATTCCCCAGAGGAGGCTGGAACCATACGACAATTACAACAGGATTGCAGGGAGTACTGGGAGAGATTATGCATCCTGAACTATAAACAATACGCTGAAAGGCAGCACGCAGAGGGAGATAAGCCAACCAGGTTGTTAGCCTGGTTGTATAAGAGTGAGACACCCAGACAAAAAATTAGAAGGAGTGAACAAAGGCTTTTTAGAGTTCTACAAGCGACTGTAAATGGATGTTGAAGAGGGAGAAGAGATTGATGTGTTGGAAACGTTGGATGGACATCGGCCTTCCCAAACTGGGAGCAGCGGAGAGGGAGAACTTAGAGGTCCCAATTACGTTGGAGGAACTAGATGCAGTGATCCAGCTCTTACCTACTAGTAAAGCTCCAGTGGCGGATGGACTCCCTATCGAGTTCTACAAAACGTACAAGGCAGAGTTTCTCCCCCCCACTACTAGCAATGTTAAATGAGGCTTTAGATAGGGGGACGTTGCCGTAATATCTGAGAGAGGCAATTATCATCCCGCTTCTTAAGCCTAACAAACAATGCATGGACTGCGGGTCATATAGACCACTATCCATGCTTAATCAAGATATCAAGATACTCACAGCAGTGCTGGCAAATAGGCTGAGACCGGTTAACGTTAAACTTATACATTCTGACCAGACCGGGTATGTTCCGCGCAGAAGCATATCCGAAAATCTCAGAAGGCTCCATCATGTCATAGAACAAATGGAAAGGGACCCCCAGGAGGTTGCAATAATTTCATTAGATGCAGTGAAGGCGTTCGACTCTGTCAAATGCCCTTGGTTGATGGCGGGCTTGAAGGAATATGGGGTTGGGCCCACGTACTTGAGATGGGTCCAACTGCTGTACAGTAAACCACTGGGTCGTGTTAGGACAGGAGCAACCGTCTTTGGTCAATGGCAACTCAGTAGGTATACTAGACAGGGATGCCTGTAGTCCGCAATGCTGTTAATGTTGGCACTGGAACCCCTGGCAATATTTTTAAGACAACAATATGGAGAGGTTGGGATCAGCACAAAGGGAGGGCAACATCCGATATCAATGTATGCTGATGAAATGCTGTGGTATTTGAGATATCCTGAGGAGAACCTACAATCTATTCTAGAAATAATGGGGTGATACGCTGTGCTGTCTGGCATAACAGTGAACCCCAAGAAATCATGTATATTTACCCTAGGTAGATATAAAGGGATACCACGAGAGGAACTGCCGGTATTAGAAATACAATGCGAGACCGGGACCTTTAGATACCTGGGGATTGATGTATATGACAATGTCGAGGTTGAACACAAACAAAACACAGAGGAGGCGGTGGCTAACATTGAAAACAGCATGAGGTTCTGGGCCAAGCTCCCTTTGACCATGATGGGGTGAGTGGCACTGTTAAAGATGGTGGTACTGCCTAGGCTGTTGCATTACTTTTTGAATAACGAAGAATCGCTTGGGTATCATATATGGTATAAACTCCAGGGTATATGTAATGGAATGGATGAGGAATTGAGGAAGATAGTCCGGAAGCATTGGGAATCGATTGGTATAGCAGCGCTGGGGGATGTGTGGCAAGATGGGAAGGCAGTGGAGTTTGACACACTGGTGGAAGACAGCGGTTTACACTGGGGACAGTATATCACTTATACTAGGTTGCTGCGGAAGATGAGACACTTGGTCAGAAATAATGCTGGAGGGTCAGCCCGACACGGCCATAGAAACATTTTATGATGTATCAGACGGAGGCCATGAGTTCTCCGGAATTTTCCAATTGCTGAAGTCAAGGGTGGGGAAGGAGATGATTCCATGGAGACGAGATTTGGAAGAGGAAGCCACGGAATCTATGAGGGATGGGTTGTGGGTGAGGGTACAGGGATAACACAAAAAAGCGTCCAGGAAAGCGATGTTGCAACAAATCCAGTTATATGTTACCCATAGAGCGTATATATAACCACTCGAAGATTGCAAGGTTTAAGAATGCAGGAATACAAACATGTCCTAAATGTGGGGAGGAGAATGGGGGACTGGTACATATGCTCTGGGCATGCCCGGAAATAAGGAGATTCTGGGGGGGAGGTGGCCTACCTTTTGACTGAGAAGGAGATTAGTCTGGAGGTGGGATCTTTGTGGGCGTGCATGGTGGTATAAATTGAAACGTGAGTAAGCTCAAAGACCTGGCTTATATACTTGCTAAGCGCAGAATTACCATGGGCTGGAAAGAAAGTCATAGACCAAAAGTAGAAGTTTTGTTGGCACGACCTTCAGAAATGGGCGGATGCGGAAACGGTAGTGTGGAGCGAAGCAGTCAATAGAGGGGGAGATGACAAAGCAGAGAAGCAGAGACATTGATAGCCCGGAGGCACTTAGTAGCTACACTGTCTGGTCTGCCAGGACTTGCCTAGAAGACTATGGTTCCTCGGGTGGAACGGAGGGAGGGGTGTCCTCAGATAGAGTGGTGGAAGGCGGTGATGTGGGGTAGGCTCGAGATAGGGGAGAGGGGTAACAGGGAGGCGTTGGACACATCATGAAACTGTACATGAGACTTGAAAGGTATAATTGTTGTTCACTGTCTGGTTTCTTTTGGATGTTTTTGTTTGTTGAAATTAATAAAAATTGTTATAAAAAAAGTATAACAAAACATGTGACAGAATGTGCCCTAAGACCATCCCCTATGTCCCCTACAGGCAAGCAAGCATCAAAAGAGGCATCAGGGGACGAGAATGCAGCGGGGCCATCTTCATGCCTGGCCTCCCATGCCACCACCAGCACCCACTGCAAATGGGATGCAAATCTACCCCTAAGCACAAGATGCCCCCCACCACAGCAGGGTTTTGCCCATACCAGAAGCCCAGCCCACTAGGAGCACACCTATTGACAGTGAGGGCAGCAGTGTGGCAGTCCATGCTGCCAGGGAGGACGCAGCCCTGACAGCCACCAGCCATGAGGGACAAGGGGCAAGCGGCATTGATGGCAGCATGCAGCAGCTGCCGTCCACCACCCAATACACCCGAAATCCCAGTTTGGGAAATTGAACGCCCTCAAGGCCACTAGGCCCAGCACGCTGGCGGCACGCATTGACCCCAGAACCATACACTGACACCAGCTCCTATTGCTCCCCAGTTGCCAGCCCTACCAAGTTGGTGTTGGGTGGGGGGGATAGTGTGCTGGGGTGTTGGTGGGGTTGGGGGAGGATGTAGTTTAAAAATGTTACATAAAAATCAGTTGAACAAATGACATGCGAGGACATTCATGATTGTGTTCTTGTGCTCTTTATATATCCCAGGTTGTGTACTGGGTCAGGTCAACGCACTAAAAGTAATTGTCTATTAGTGCCTGTAGGGCCACTCTCCCTTACCTCACCTCAACCATGTGGGTGTCTTCCCTGGCTCCTGCCACATGGTCGTCATCTCCATCTTCCTCTGCGTGTGGCCGGTCAGCGTCTGAGGGTAGAGGCACATTCTACTTTAGGCAAATGTTATGGAGCATAGCACACACAAAGACTATTTTCCCTACATTGTCAGGGGCATACATCAGGGCCTCGCCAGTGTGGTCTAGGCACCTGAATTGTGCCTTCGCGAGTCCAAATGTGCATTCTATGCAAAAGTGAGTCCAGCTGTGGGCATGGTTGTAGGCGGTCTCATGTGGTGTACATGGGTCATGCACAGGGGTAATAAGCCGCGCCAGCTGTGGATATCCGAGTCACCTGCATGGGGTTTAATACGGACATCAGTAATTTGTCTCATGCATGGGTCAGCAGTCTCAATGTATCTGGCAATTGTTAGCTGTGAGCATTCTTGTGTGCATCCAGGCCATGCAATGTGTATGTGTGATGGGTGTGCATAATTTGTATATTATGCCATGAATTACTTGTACTGTAATTGCACACAGTGACTTTGTGGCGTGTGTTCTGTGGCATACCCGGGTTGACTGCACATGGGCAGCCGGCTGTGGCACCGGTGGACAAGCTGTTGGGTGCTGCTGTGTGGATCTGTGCAGTGCCACATTCAAGATACATTGTGGTACATGTGGTCTAATGTGTCATTGTGATAGCAGCGGTGTGTGCCCATCACCATGTGTGTGTCCAGGTGTGTCAAGCATGTACATGCACATTTGGATGTCCCCCTCATCGATGTTTCAGAGGCTGCACGGGTGCCGCTGTGCCTCCTCTTCACATGTAATGCTTCCTGTGGCTATCCCCCGGTCCCCTTTTTTTATTGTGTTTCAACTTGCATATGTGGTGGGGTTTGTACTCACACAGTATCCATGTCAGTTTGCCTCGGTGCCTCTCCATTTATCTCGGCAGTGTTCTGTTGCATAGGACCATGGAGTCCTGGGTGAATCCTAGGTAGCGGGCAGAGCAGTGGGTTATGATGAGGTCAGGGCCACAGGTCACCGGCACATTCATGGAGTGGTAGTGCTTGCAGTTCCTGTAGACAACCTCATGGGCCTGGGGCACCACCAATGCATCATTGGTGCAGTTGATGGCTTCTATGACATTGGGCAGTTGTGCAGTGGCATAAAAGTGTGCCTTCATGTCATTCACCTGGGGCTGGGTGGTGGGCAATGCGATGTGTTGGTTGACATAGCGCAGAAGGCCATCCGGCACATGACCCCGGACTCCACAGAAAGTTGACCGTGCAATGCCATGCATCATGGCCACAGAGTGCTGAAAAATGCCTGTCCACAGGAACTGCGGGACTGCCAGCAGCTTCACCAGTGGGGCACGGATGTTAATCCTGCTCCCAATTTCTTCATGTATTGTGGCAAGCAGCTCAGTGATGGCCTCCCTGTCCAGGCTTTACTCATTTACCAACTGGGTGTCACTGAGGACCCAGGGTGATGGCCTGACCCAGGGGATGGGTTCTCACCTTGCGGGGGCTGCTCTCCTCCTCCTCATTCCACTCCCCCTCTACTCCCTGTGCCCTGGCCTGGTTGTCTTGCATCTGAAGGCCGAGGTTGCAGCTATAGAGCCCTCTGGTGTGCATTGTGTTCACCTGTGGCTTGATTCCTGGCACCTGGGTCAGCTGGAGGGAATTCTCAGCTGTATTAGCACTGGCTTTCAGCACTTATACTGCCAAGAATGCACTTGTGATACGGCTGTATTTGCGCTTTGTGCTGTCGGCGCTATTAGCCCCGGCTGTAATAACGCTGGTACCTTTTGGGTCTGGCGGTATTTGTGCCAACTCATGATCCGGCAGAGCAGTATCGGCAACACTAATACCGTTATCATCCAGATTTCAGGTCTATCGTCCGACAAGTGATTAGGGTAATTATGTGTTAACACAACTTACCTACTTCCACAAAATATCAACAATACTACGAACAATTTGCACTTTCCTTTTACCTGCTTCCTTAAGTGTGCAGGGTTTTCTATTGTGTTTTTTCTTCTGTCCTTTTTTCTTCCCTTTTTCTCTTTTCTTACTTTCCATGATGAAAATACAAATGCATACAAACACATTTGGAGACCGATCCTACCCTCGCTATCAGGAGCATTCTACCCTAACAGTGTTTTCTTCTACCTATATGTGTGTCATGCTTTGTGTAGCTGGACTGTTTGCTCTTTCTATGTTTGGATTAGGTATATATTTAGGGTGTAGTTTTATATATAAAGTGGGGGGCAGGGTAATCCCAACACCCTTGCCAATATTATTTATACTGCCAATATGTCTTACACTGCCAACACCTCTTCATCACCTCTTCATTGGATGGGGAAACTGGGAATGTTAGCCCCACTATTACTGACATGAAAACCAATTCAACTGTTAGTAATGCACATACCACTCAGGAAGAAATGGGGAAGTTTGCTAAACTAGCAATGGCATTATTATTTCCTAATGTATTTTCTAATGTTTCTTAACATAAGTGCAAATTTGAGTTTCCCTTCTACTGCTTCACATGCTAGTACATTAAAACGTGTCAGAAGACAACTGAAAAAGAGTCAAATATGATGTATATAGAGGACTAGAAGTAGATGTTATAGAAGATGTGCACCACCCAAAATTGAGTATTAGCTGGTACGCAGACATGAGCTCAGTGGGGGAAAAAGAGGGTTAATGGGAGCTGTTACATTTGTTCCTTGATACCACACGCATCAAGCCTCCAAAGTATTGATTCCACAAGAAACTCCACTTTTTTTTTTCAATATTTGGTCCATCTGATGTTATGCAGACTGCACAGCACATTTCAAGCACGGAGTGTGCAACTTGAGATGATGCATCCAAACAAACTGCAGTGTGCTCAGAATCCCAAAAGCATCCACTGTTCACAAAGATCATACCTGAAGCTGGAAGGTGTAAAGTTTGTGGCAAACAGGTAGAAAGAGATTACAATGAGTTGCATGGCAGGAGGCCTCATGGGATTTGGTGTAGAAGTTATCAAAAAGGTGAATGATGTGTGCCGACAACATTGGAATGAGCATGTGGCAAAACTCACATGGATTGAAGCAATGGAAAAGGCAGTGAAAGTGCAGAAGCAGGAAGAACATGAACTTTTGTTTTACAATGAGGGAAGCATCTTTGTGGGGGCCAACAACAAATGCAACAAAGCATTATACATCCCAGAGCTCAAGAATGGGGCAGCTGCAGTGATGGACAGTTACTGGGTCTGCGGTCAGCAAGCGATTTTGCACCTCCGGCCATTATGGAGGGGCACCTGCTTGCTTGCTAGACTGAACTCCGCTCTCCTTGTGGCCCCTGAAGGGCACTTGATAGTGGGACCCAGGGGGTTGCGCGACCCAACAACACCACCAGGGCCTGCATTCTCCACCATGGGTCCACCGCCATCCCCAATATTCTGCATCCTGCCAGACAAGGAGAAGAAGGATACATTGCGCAGAAAGCAGAGATCCAATTATTGGTCTCAGGGCTCATCACAGCTGCTGAAAGAGATACCTGAACAATACAGACTGTGTAGCAAAGAGGAGACTTTTTCGCATCACTGTTACTGGCAGGAGTGCAAGCAGCTGCCAATGCCAAGTTGCTCCAAATTGTCTGCCGGGAGGTGATACAGTTGGCAAAGGAAACCTAGCAGGGATTAAACACCATAAAGATGGAGATGCATGCAATCAGGTTGACGACATTGCAGAATCGCTATATGCTGGACTTACAGCAATAGAAGGCAGGGTTTGCATGAACATTGGCAATTCCTGTTGCACATACGTGCCTCTAAACAGCGCTTCCAAAGGATCTCTCACACACATATTAAAGGCCCTGCACACTCTCCGCACTCACATGCAATAAGAGGCTGGCATACCAAAAAGTGACTGGTTTGACAACCTGTTTTCCTGGGTGCCATCATGGATGGGGGAGATAGCAAAGCTACTGGTACCAGTGATGGTGTTTGTGTTGGCGATCCTCTGCACATGCCAGATGGGGCTTTGATGCTGTGCCAAATCCAGGCCAAGCAGTGTAATGATGATGGTTTCAATTGCGGTATGGGTTGCACCTAGAAACACTTGTGTATAGTTGCATTATAAATGCCATATCATATCAACTTGCAGTACAAAAGACAGCCAGGTACAAACAGATGACCCAAACAAGCCCTGCATGGTTAGGCTGGAGCAGAGCTTACACTCCCCATGCACGGTCACTATTCCCCCACCTGACCCTGATAACTATGATGAACACTGGGTAGACCTAGCAGGAGACGGAGGGTGTATATATCTCACATGCATCCCAGAGCAGTATGCGCAGGCTGGGGAAAGTTTACAGTCTGTGTGCAAAGCATGGGTGTCCAAAAAGGGATCATGGCCATATCTGGAAGCTGAGAGATTGAGAAGGAGGAGACGGAGAGAGACTAATATGGGAGTTTGTTAATGTGGGATTAATGAAAGGGAGAATGTTGGGGAGCGGGGGCGATTGTCCCAGGCCCCGAAGAGGTTTTGGATGAGAAGGATGCCCAAGAGTGTGTCGTAGGGGCTGGGGTAGGCTATAGCGGTCAGGGGGTGCTAATTAAATCTGCATTATGGGTAGGTTTTTATATAGCTAGGTATAGATTTTATTGAAAATTAAGCGCCTTCTTAGAAAACTGTTAGAGTGTCCATCGATCAGGAAGGTCACAGAAGATGGGCGAGTTCACACATCCTGGGACCCCTGTGATTTGTTCTGCGAGGTGCCATGGGGAAAAAGTAACATCTTAAACCAGGGTGGGAAGATTTGGAAAGGCGCTGACACGTCTGGAATTGAGCAAGTCAAAGTGACCTCGAAAGTATCCTCTGCACCCATGTTGCAGTATCAGGTGCACACTAGGCCACAGATAGGGAATAGTGGGTTGTATTTTTTCTGGTGTGAGCATTGGGGGTTTTTTCTACAAGAGTATTGTATAAACCATTGATGTTAAAGCAACATTTCTTTTTGAATGATTATGGACATTTGAATACATCTGTTTTGTCAAATTCGGACAATGTATGTTATATGAATGAGTAATGTATTCATCCTTTTCTCTTGTCTTCTTTTTCATGTTTGAAATAAAGTTAATAAAAATACTTGTTCGATTTCAAGTAATTGGTGGTGCAATAGTTCCCCAAACTTATTTTTCCATAACAATTAATATACAGGGCAGATGCAGTTTTTTTTGGTTCTGAACATGCAACATTAATTTCAGGTGTATACCGTTCTATTTTGATTAAACACCATAGGGAAATGAATATGTACAACCCTGCCCTTTATCTTTAAAGTGTTTCCTGCATTCTTGTGCTTTTGTCTTTTCTGGGGTTTCTTCTCTTTGGTCATCAGCTCTGGCTTTAAGGGGTTCCCACATCCTTCTTCTTTGGTCTTCTCAGTTTCTTTTTTGGTTCCTAGTCCAAGGTTCAAGGGGTTCTCACAGCCTCTTCTTGGCTCTCTTCAACTTCACCATGGAGACGATAGGGTTTACCTTGTTTGGGTTTCCATAGATGCAAGCTTTAAGATGCCTCTGTTCCCTCCCTGCCCTATAGTCCCGGCTTTCACCTTCTTCCACAACTGTCTACTCCTGCTCTGGTCCTTCACCTCATCACTGCCACATCACATGCTTGTTGCACCTCCAACTGTGGACTTACCTCCTTCAGATCGGAGTATCAGCCCTAAGCTATGCCTTGGGGCAAGCATGCCCTTGTGGGCCTCACCACCTCATGATGCCTCAAAGTAACCCCTTCCTGATGTTTCCAGAAAACCTCCTCCTTATCTTTTAAACCCACCTTATCCTTCTGTCTCAACCTATTTTCCTCTTGATGAGCGATCTCCCCTCATATCCAACCTCCACCAAACTCTTGCTTGCCCTCCAAATCCCTTTCTAACCCTCCAACCACCTCCAAAATCCTTCCTCGCTATCCAACTGCTCCAAAATCCTGATTCCAGCTCTTACTGCAAACACTCACACTATCTGACTGGGACTCTGAGTTTATATAGCCTGTGATGCCTTCCCAGGTTGGGGCTTCTTGTAAGGGTCTTCACTAGAAAGTGGATGTGAATAGATGATGGGTTGTGATTTGTTGGACTTGATTGATTTAGCTGTGTGCGCCTTGGAACTTTGCGGCTGATTGAAGCCTTTAAGCAGCTGATCCGCCATATTGTATTGCTCTGTCAGCCACTACAGGGTCAATAGCGTGCCTTTTGCTTGCCAGTGACAAAGAGGCTGTGCTAGTGCTCTGTGGAAAAATCAGCTGATTGAGAGCATAGTATAATCATTGTCAAATGTGCTGCCATTTCCACACAGGAGCTCTCCAGGTTCACACTGCAGGGAAATTAATGA
Organism: Ambystoma mexicanum; assembly: GCF_040938575.1. NCBI lineage: Eukaryota > Metazoa > Chordata > Amphibia > Caudata > Ambystomatidae > Ambystoma > Ambystoma mexicanum. The sequence goes on from NC_090937.1 coordinate 439,336,851, forward strand.
GCTATCTGGTCTGCAGTGGAGATGCTGCACATGTATTAAAGGAGAGTGGGGTGCGCCTCAAAGTTGAAGTGCATTCACTTCACGAGTGTCATGGGAGAATGTGATGAGCCCACTAGGTCTGAGCAGATCTTTAGTGCAAGTGCCGCAAAAGAATTTGCTATGGCTCTGATACGCAAGTGCAAAACAAACTTAATGTTCCAAGCAGATACGCTGTCACATCTGTTTGGTTTGAGAGACAAGTCCAAAATTCAAGAATCTGTGTGTGGATCACAGTTGTGATTTATTTTTTCAATTTTTGGCAAATCTTTGCCAACACATGTTTTGACCACCTTCGGTCATTTTCAAGGCAAGATTTATTACAATACCACTTAATTTATATCCAATAAAATAATCATGTGTCACAAATTTGTTGAAAGAATAATGAAAGGAAAAACAAACAGATAATGTTATTATGCAGAGCAGGAAAAGAGGTAAGAAAAAGACACATTTTTCAAACACATCACGATATTCATATGAATTGTAGTGGTACCAAACATGGAGGAAGAAATTGTAAACTAATAAATGAGAAAATAGAAGCAACCGAAAGTTATCAGGAGCAAAAAAGAGAAAAAACAAAGAACAAAACCTGATTAGTTGTGCTGTATAACAATTCTGTTGACATTCTTATTATATTAAAGAAGTCCAATACAAAAACCAAACAATAACATTCTGTAAGCTCATACTGTTCCATATGAAAAAGGTTTTTAAGAGGGTTCAAGACATTAGGATTGAATTCCATATAGCACAAGTGGTTAACTCAACCTACGCTCTACGCGTCATTGTTAGTCTAATAGAAAAGTACTTGGGGTGACAATGGGCCTCATTGTGACCCTGCCGCTCCGGAAACAACAGTGACGGTAAATCCGTTGCCACCGTTGTTTCCGGACAGGCTGATTCCGAGTTCTGGACGCAGGAGGTGTCACTCCCGCCAGGTCTGACCTGACGGGAGTAACGCCACCTCCCTGCAGGCGGAAATGGAAACACTGGCTCCGTCATAGAACCAGTGTTTCCATTGTCCCCACCCCCATGGGGATTTACGGAATCCTGCTTCCGCAATTACCCGGTCACCAGGGTTGTAATGCCCCAGTGATTCCGGCAATCACAGAGGCAGAATGGTATTTTCGGGTCGGATGGCAGCCTGCCGGTTTTTACGACACGGCTAGTGCCGGACTCGTAATGAGGCCCAATATGTGGCAAACATTTGGATCTGAGGAAACAAAGACGGGCATCATTACAAGTCCGGCGGTAACCGTGCCGGGAAATTCCGGCAGGTTACCACCAGACTTGTATTACCATTACGCCTCCATTATTGCTGGAATCACTGGGGCATTACAACCCCGGTGACCCGGTAATTCCGGAGGCGGAATTCTGTTAATCCCCATTCCCATGGAGTCCTATAGGTCCTGTAGGACTCCATGGGAATGGGGAAGTGGAAACACTGGCAAAATGCTGTAATGGTGCCAGTGTTTCCATGTCTGCCTGCAGGCGGGTGGTGTTAAACCTGCCAGGTCAGACCTGGCGGGAGTGACACCTCCCGCCTGCAAGACTATTAATCAGCCGGTCCAGTAAGAATGGTGGTGGCGGTTTTACCACCACCGTTCTTTCCGGACCAGCAGGGTCATAATGAGGCACATTTTGAACATTGTTATCAAGAACATTGTTATATATCAATCGGGTTGGTGTTGGTCCTCAATGCAGGAAGTACCCTGGCCAGATCAATCAAATTTTCAAATGGCCGTTATATTAACGAAGACCCTCAAATTGTTATGGGTGTTTAGAAAGAATATGTTTTCTCAATCGCAAATGCAAATGCACCCGATAGGTATCCCTGGTTAGCTGTGCTCCCAAGAACCACCGGTTAAGCATGCATTGTGTAATCCCATTAACCCACTCAAGTGTGTAATTGGTATGTGTGGTCACCTGTCCTCATCAAGCAATGGGTTCGCTAGACCGTTAACTGATAAGTTGTGCTTTCTTAGGGATAATCCCTAAGAGAGAAAAAACAAGAAATTGTATTATATCTGTTAGTGCATGGAAACAATATTGTCCCACTTGGGGGAGATCATATCATAGAGTATGTACCTTCGATAGAACAAGAGATTCCTCCTGCTTCGGTTTCTTACAATAGTGTGCCCTCTTACAGGACTACTCTTGAAATACATGTAGCAGAACTAGGTCAAGTTGTCACATTAGTTATATCTGTAAAGGTAAAACAACAACAAAGCCAACATGTCCTGTAAGTGTCAAAATATCTCTGGGGAGTTGAGTGCACAAACTAAATCGGGATACTGGGAAAGTAAATTACTGTATTAGTGTTGGTGTTCCACATGCGGTTCATGCCGCAGTATCACCTGGTCCTTGTAACCAAGAGTAAGTGTAGCAAAAGCATGTCCTCAAGCGTTTGTACGTGCTAAGGTTTCATGCCGCTGTAAGTAGTCACGAGTTATACTCTAAGGAGATTCCCTGAAATAGATGTGTGTAATTAGCAATGCGTGTCTGATACTTATGTTTCCAAAGTATCAAAGCACTTCAAGGCACGAATGTGTCATTGTATGGTTCCCTAAGTGTGTAACCATTCATCCACTTGAAACACGTCTCAGGCGCCATATCGCCTCCTCAATGTTGGGTGTGCTCTTGCGTTTCTGCAGATGCGGTCGTTCTCGCGAGCCTACTTCTCGTGTAACTTTATGCAATACCGGGCTGTGTCATGTGATTAGGGCCAATCACATGACTACCACATCAATTGTTGAAGTTGCACTAGGCGTGGTTGCATCCTGTTTTAATATCTAAAGTTGCCTGATACCCCCAGGCCTGGTGTTTCTCACAAGTAATGCGCTTAGTGCAAACAGGCAAGTTCCTGCGTCCTACGTCAAATGTCCATTATCAAAAACGTGGCCTGATAATGTAGATGTTGAAAACGAATATGTGATTAATTGCCCATGCTATCAGTCAAAAGTTGGCGCTGTCAAGCAAATGTATTGAAATTGCGTGCGATTTCAAATGCGTAATAATGATGAAAACGCGTCCAGTGACCACCGTCAGTCACATGATCTGATATTGCCAATATTAGAAACAGGTACGTAGGTTGGAACATTTTAAGGGAAATCACTCTTGTCAGTGTTCCAAAACATGTACATTAGAGAGAAAATTATGGTTATGTGAGGGTGATGAATACACCCCATATGTCTCAGATAGATCACGTGATAGACTGCCCTGAAAAAAGAAGGTATGTGTTCATATAAGTCAACTAGAAACACATCAGCGACCAGATTGGAATGCTTAGTTGGAGAATTCATTCAACTGAGTTTGTTTTTCAGAAAGCAAACCATATGATACAACAGCTTGCCATGTTATTAGGTATTCGAGAGTATTCAATATTCCATTAATATCGAATGGCTTACAAAACTATCATTGCCCTCAAGAATTGCGGAACCACCAGTCATGATCCTGACAATATTAATTGAGCCTTTGTCTCAATATGGGTATTTCATGCATTGGGGCCAACAGAAACCTCCCCTCACAGATCTTGAATAGCATTGCATAGTGTTGTCTATAGAAAAACAGTAGTGTGTCAAATATTACTACATTTTGTCAGTGCTAACTCTTTTCATGTGGCCCCATATTTAGTCATGGCACGGCATATATATTTACTGCAGTAAGGGTACTAATATATATATATATATATATATATATATCGAACAAAAGGAGGAAATAGCGAACCGCACTCCCGCGGGCCAGGCATTAGTAACAGACTCCAAGATCCCGGACAAAACACGAAAAAACACTGTGTTGAAATGATGGATGCTTTTAATGTTTTTAAAAAGAAAAACGTATTGTGCACAACAATATACAGTACAAAAGCAGCAACATAAAGACAGACAGAGGCAGGACGCCATGGTGCACAACCTGCAGACAACGCGTTTCACACTACACTGAGAACTTGATCACGTGAGGGGATGAAGAATGGGCTGGTAAAAATACACATGGTAAAACAAGTCCTATTACTCTGTCAGTCAATGCAATGGGCCAGAGCTCTGGATGCAGAGATAGGCGGCCATGATGGAAAGGGGCAGACTACATGGAAAGATATTACTACAATAGTGAAAGTGCTGAAACACACCCCCATTAGGTTTAGAAATGAGGGATAAAGCCGCAAACTGAGTGCATAGTGCACTTAAAAGTCTGCGAATGTGTTACAGTGCAGCAAAAAATTATGATAAAGCAAAATTTATATCAAGTTGGAATCAACAGCCCCAACACGCTACCATATGTACACATAAATATATACAGTCATGGAGGAGGGCAAATATACAGCCAAATAGAGCAAAGACTTCAATATTACAATATACATGCGCATAGTAAAAAGCAATACCCCATAATGGCAATCAATTGGTAAAAGGATAACAATCACGCAATATTAAAACCATACAAAAAATTATAGTAATACGCCAATTCATCCAACTTTAAAGGCCAGCCTGGGCTGCTAAAACAATCAGTGCTCACTGCTATTATAGTAAGGGCATATATTATGTGTAATACAAAGTGAAAGTGCAGGTAATGTTCCAAAATAAAGTGCATAAGTAGCAGCAAGACAACAATGTGTCTATCAAGCCTCATAATGGCGAAGCCGTACTAAAGTGCAAGTGCATGAGCAGCAGGAACATTCCTAATAATCAAGTGCCATAATTGGCAATAAAGGTAGACACATAACAGTAAAAGCCCAGGGTGACATAGCATTAAATAAATCGAATGCTGGAACGAGCAGGACCAACTACCGAAAGGCAGAGAACAAAAACCCAATAGGCAGAAACCACAGAACTAAAAGGACCGCCATTAAACCCCAATGTGTGAAAAAGAATTGTATGCATACCACCCCCATACATTGCAAAATACACAGCTAAATCAAAAATAGAAAAAATAGATAAAAGGATGAAAGATAAAAAATATATAATCATCCCAGAACTAAGGAAACTACACAGGAACATTTTGTAGAAGTCCAAGTGGACAGGCAAAACAAGAAACGAAACACGACAGAGAATGAAAACAAGACCAAAGTATCAAAAAATTATTAAGTGCCCAAGAAAGTGTACAGCTCCTCGTCTACATTGTGACCCTTCGGATGCTTGGTATCGAAATCCAGAATAAATCTGGTTTCGAGTTGTCTTAATTTCAAGACAGAGTCACCACCCCTGGGGTGAGCAGGCACATGCACCACAGTAAAGAAAGTTAACAGTTTCAAATCATTGTCATGTTCTAGTTTGAAGTGTTTGGCCATTGGGTACGCCGGATCAGAGTTCTTGATAGCTCTAAGATGTTGTAAAATTCTCAGTTTCAGTTTACATGTCGTACTCCCAACGTACCATCTCATGCAAGGGCATGAGAGAACATACACAACAAAGGTGGTGTCACAATTGATGGAGAATTTTATCTTCTTCTGAATTTTTGTGACTGGATGTACAAATGATTTCTGTACAGTGGCGTGTGCGCAAGCTTTGCACTTCATGCATTTTGTGAATCCCATTGGAGAAGCTGGGAGCCAGGTAGTAGAAGACAGATTGTTGCCACCTGGGGCTAAGAAGCTGGACACAAGTTTATCTCTCAAGGAGGGCACACGTTTGTACATCATGGTAGGACGGTTGGCCAAAATAGGCCTGAGATCATTATCTAAAGTAAGAACACGCCAGTGTTTTTCAACAATTTTCCGAATGTTATTGGAGGCAGTATCGAACGAGATAATAAGTCTGGGTTCATCATTAGTGATAGTTTTGGGATTGATGTCATACAGTAGTTTGTCTCTGGACACTCCATGTGCCCGAATATAGGCCATTTCAATGGTTCTCTTGTCGTACCCTTGTTTCAAAAAATCCATAGCTGTCAATGCACAGTGATGATCAAAACAGGCAATATTGGTACAGTTACGGCGATACCGGATGAATTCACCGTATGGAATGGATTTTTTGCATGATGAAGGGTGACAGCTGTTAGCATGAAGAGGCAGACCAGTATTAGTGGGTTTCTTATGGAGTGCCGTGTGAATACCTGAACTATCCAACATAACAATGACATCCAGGTATACAATCTCAGAACGACTGTGACATTCGGTAAAGCTAAGATTGGCCTGATTGCCATTGATACTTTTGACAAAAGATAGCCAATCGCTTTCCGTGCCCTTCCAAATAATAAAATCATCATCAATATACCGCCACCAAGAAACAATCTGTGTTGGAAAACATGATAGTAAGTCAGACAGAAAAGTAGCCTCTCACCACCCCATTGTGAGGTTAGCATGAGATGGTGCAAAGGTACTTCCCATTGCAGTCCCCCTAACTTGTCGAAAGAAGGACCCCTCGAAAAGAAAAACATTGTTATGTAGGCAGAACAGAAGCATATCCAAAATCATAGAACTATGTCCAAGATAATTAAGAGAGCGAGTGTCGAAATAATATTTGCATGCAGTAACACCAACAGTGTGATTGATAGAAGTTATAGAGAGACCACATCTAGTGTGGCCAAGAGCAGACCCTCTTCCAAAGGTGTATTAGTAATATGTTGTAAAAAATCCTTGGTATATTTAGTCATGGCACTATATATATATATATATATCTCCAAACTGCAGTAAGGGTACTGCATGTATATATATATATATATATATACTGCAATAAGTCAATTTAAATAGAAAATCAAATACGGGTTACTCAACACAATCTCCAACCGCATATAGTAATCATAGGAAGACATTCAGCTCATGTTCCTTATTCAAACCGAGCGTTGTACACCTTAGTTTGCAGATTATCCAGGCTTCTAACTGATGTAACAGTAACTGGCGGTCACCTCCTCTGGCTTGTGCACGTGCCTGCTGTAATCCAACAAAATGGATATCCTTGTTGTTGTCCCATTCATGGTAAGTTTTCCAACGTACCGCAAACCGAAACTTCGGATCCTGGTTGTTCAGATATGAAAGGTGTTCCCGTATCCTGGTACGAAGTTCACGTATTGCACTGCCAACATACACTTTTTGACAGACGCATAGATTAGCATAAACAAACTTTGATTTACAGTTGATGAAGTCACGTATGTGGATTGTCAGTCCATGATGGCATGTGAACTTGGTAGTGGGCGTAAGAGCATATTGGCAAAATTTACACGTGCCACATTTATGAAAACCAGACGGGCTACTTTTGAGCCAACTGAAGTATTTGCATTGATAAAACTGGGGTTCAAGAAAAGAGGGACTAAGTTGATTCTTCAAGGTCTTATTTTGGTGAAAATAAGTTTTGGTTTGGTAGTAATGTATGAACTTAAGTCTGTATCCAATTTTAACAAATGCCAATGTTTGTTCAGTAGCTTATATAAGTAGTCACTATCCTGTAAATGCTTAGTAATGAAGTTGACTTCTTGGGTAGGCTGAACTGCCTTGGAACCAGTACGATCCAACATAGAATCTCTCGTAAGGAGATTGGTCTTGTATAGGGCCGTGGATACAATGAGATTTTTTATCCCGTTGCTTGAACCTTTGTTTGATCAATTTGCACTCCTGCTCATACGCTGCCTGCGAGCTGCAATTTCTTCTTGCAAAGTGAAATTTCCCAACTGGAATATTATTGATGACTGCCCTCTTGTGACAACTGCTGGCATGTAACGTAGCATTGACAGCCGTAGTTTTCCTGAAAGTCTTGGTGTGCACGGTGTCATTGATTATGTTGTTCTTAAGATCGAGGAATTCCAGCGTCTTATTACTGGTGCCACCAGAAAATTCAATACCAAATGTATCACTATTCAGTGCCAATATGCTCTTACACCCACGCACATTTTCACATGCCATCATGGCCTGACAATCCACATACGTGACTTCATCAACTGTAAATCATAGTTTATTGTTTAAGATATTCTAAGCATCTGTCAAAAAGTGTATGTTGGCAGCGAAATACGTGAACTTTGTACTAGGATCCGGGAACACCTTTCACATCTGAACAACCAGAATCCGAAGTTACCATTTGCAGTACATTGGCAGACTTACCATCAATGGGACAACAACAAGGATATCCGTTTTGTTGGATTACAGCAGGCACGTGCACATGCCAGAGGAGGTGACCACCAGCTACTGTTACATCAGTTAGAAGCCCAGATAATGTGCAAACTAAGGTGTACAACGCTCAGTTTGAATAAGGAACAGGAGCTGAATATCTTCCTATGATTACTATATCCGGTTGGAGATTGTGTTGAGTAACCCGTATTTGATTTTCTATTTAAATTGACTTATTGCAGCATATATATATATGCAGTACCCTTAATGCAGTATATATATAATAGTGCCATGACTTAATATAGGGCCACATGGAAAGAGTTAGCACTAACAGAATGTAGTAATATTTGAAACAGACTGTAATGTTTTTCTATAGACAGCACTATGCAATGCTATTCAAGATCTGTGAGGGGAGGTTTCTATTGGCCTCAATGCATGAAATACCCATGTTGCGGCAAAGGCTGAATTAATATTGTCAGGATCATGACTAGTGGTTCCACAATTCTTGAGGGCAATGATGGTTTTGTAAGACATCCGATATTGATGGAATATTGAATACTCTCTAATACCTAATAACATGGCAAGATGTTGTATCATAAGGTTTGATTTCTGAAAAACAAACTCGATTGAATGAATTCTCCAACTAAGCATACCAATCTGGTTGCTGATATGTTTCTAGTTGACTTATATGAACACATACCTTCTTTTTTAGGGCAGTCTATCACATGATCTATCTGAGACATATGGGGGGTATTCATCACCCTCACATAACCATAATTTTGTCTCTCTAATTTACATGTTTTGAAACACTTTGACAAGAGTGATTTCCCTTCAAATATTCCAACCCACGTACCTGTTTCTAACATTGACAACATTAGATCATGTGACTGACAGTGGTCACTGGATGCTTTTTCAGCATTATTACGCATTTGAAATCGCACACGATTTTAATACAATTCCTTGCCAGTGCCAACTTTTGATTGATAGCATTGGCAATTAATCACATATTCGTTTTCAACATCTACATTATCAGGCCATGTGTTTGCTAATGGACATTTGATGTAGGAATTTGCCTGTTTGCACTAAGCGCATTACCCGTGAGGTAAACCCCAGGCCTGTCAACTTTAGATATTAAAACAGGATGCAATCACGCCTCGTGCAACTTCAACAATTGAGTTGGTAGTCATGTGATTGGCCCTAATCACGTGACACGGCCCGGTATTGCATAAAGTTACACGAGAAGAAGGCTTGCAAGAACGACTGCATCTGCGGAAACGCGAGAGCCCACACAACATTGAGGAGGGGTTACGGCGCCTGAGACGTGTTACAAGCGGATGAGTGGTAATGCACTTAAGGAACTAAACAATGACACATTCCTGCCTTAAAGTGCTTTGATACTTTGGAAACATAAGTATCAGACACGCATTGCTAATTACACACTCATCTATTTCAGGGAATCACCTTAGAGTATAACTCGTGACTACTTATAGCGGCATACAACTTTACCACGTACAAATGCTTGAGGACACGCTTTTACTACACTTACTCTTGGTTACAAAGACCAGTTGATATGGCGGCATGAACCGCATGTGGAACACCAACACTAATACAGTAATTTACTTTCCCAGTATCCCGATTTTAGTTTGTGCACTCCGCTCCCTAGATATATTTTGACACTTACAGGACATGTTGGCTTTGTTGTTGTTTTACTTTTGCAGAAACAACTAATGTTACATTTATTCGAGAGTAGTTCTGTAAGAAGACACACTATTCTAAGAAACTTAAGCAGGATGAATCTCTTGTTCTATCGAAGGTACAGACTCTATGATATGATCTCCCCCAAGTGGGACAATATTGTTTCCATGCATTACCAGCTATAATATATATTTACTGTTTTTCCCCTCTCAGGATTATTCCTACGAAAGGCATAACTTATCAGCTAATGGTCTAGCGAACCCATTGTTTGACGAGGACAGGTGAACACATATACCAATTACACACTTGAGTGGGACAATGGGATTACACAATGCAGGCTTAACCGGTGGTTCTTGGGAGAACAGCTAACCAGGGATACCTATGGGGTGCATTTGCATTTGTGATTGAGAAAACATATTCTTTCCAAACGTCCATAACAATTTGAGGGGCTTCCTTAACATAAAGGCTATATGCAAATTTGGTTAATCTGCCCAAGGTACTTCCTGCACTCAGGACCAACCCGATTGATATATAACAATGTTCTTGGTAACAATGTTTAAAATGTCTTTGTTTCCTCAGATCCAAATGTTTGCCCCATATTCTCCCCCCCCCCCCCCCCAAGTACTTTTCTATTAGACTAACAGCGATGTGTAGAATATAGGTTGAGTTAACCACTTGCGCTATTTGGAATTCTATCCTATTGTCTTAAACCCTCCTAAAATCTTTTTTCATATGGACCAGTATGAGCATTCAGCATGTTATTGGTTGGTTTTTGTATTGGACTTCTTTAATATAACAAGAATGTTGTCAGAATCGTTATACAGCACAACTAATCAGGTTTTGTTCTTTGTATTTTCTGTTTTTTGCTACCGATAACTTTTGGTTGCTTCTATTATCTCTTTTATTATTTTACAATTTCTTCCTCCATGTTTGTTACCACTACAATTCATATGACTATCATGATGTGTTTGAAAAATGTGTCTTTTTCTTACCTCTTTTCCTGCTCCGCATAATAACATTATCTGTTTGTTTTGCCTTTCATTATTCTTTTAACAAATTTGTGACACATGATTATTTTATTGGATATAAATTAAGTGTATTGTAATAAGTCTTTCCTTGAAAAAGACCAAAAGGTGGTCGTAAAACGTGTTGGCAAAGATTGGGCAAAGATTGAAAAAATATTTTTACCTTCTAAATACAGTAGCTTCTACCTCTAAATACAGTAGCTTGTTGATTGGTTTACCCGAGCGCTCAATTACCTGGCACCCCATAATCTCGTTCTGATACGCAAGTGGGCTCATCAAGTGGGTACTTCAGGAAAATGCAATGTGCCTCTGATATCTGATCGAGCCCACCAGGCAGGTGCCTGAGGAAAATGCAATGTGCCTCAGATGTCTGATCAGGCCAAGCGTGCAGGTGCCTGAGCAAGATGCATTGTGCCTGTGATATCCAAGTTGATGTTTGCTACCTGCATCGAGGGGATTTATTCCTTATTCCTTTTGCTAGATGGGTTCCCACACTGGCAGTATTTCTTTTTCTTAAACGGAAAGCGTTTTTTAAGATCACATGTTGTAGGAATACATAAAGGGTTCCTCTTTGGTAATGGAGAGAATCTTATACTACTGGTTGTATAATATTTGGGAGCTGTACACCTTATGGAAAAATCATTGAGCTTATGGCACTTTGGAGCGTGCATATGTAATGGGATGGGATTACACCAGAATGATTCAGAGTCCAGATAACTGGACAAACTCAAGAATATGGCAAGTCACTGTTTTATTAACACTTGTCTAAAATAGGGAGGTTACGCAAACATCAACTGATGTACGTTCAGTCCCTCAATGGTCTCCACACAAAATGTGGTTCTTATGCTCAATTATGTGCCAGAGTGACGTCATACTACGTGGCAATAGTGAAAAGCCTATCAAGGGTAGGGATTGGTAAAGGGAAACATCTAGATATACACTTCTATAGGAGCCGGGATTGTTATTGGCTGTCCGGCATCAGGTGGACAACATATGCCTACTTCTTAAAACATGTAATTTCATAAACATTAGATACATAGTTTCTCATTGGTCTACACACTATAAAGTCCTTTGTTATACGGACTAATACAATTGGTTGGCACGCTTTTGCCATGTCTGGAAAATTTGGTTCATTTAGCAGCATGTAAACCCAGACCCAGGTGCAGGTAGATAGGACATGAGGCTAATTCACCACCCAATTAGCCCATCATCTCTCATCACCCATATCTTCTGCCATGAAATTGTCTTTGTACTTGGCCTTGCAGAGTATTCTTGTCTTTGAGAATGCACGAGCGTGAGAGCACTCGATATTGTGCCTGGAACTCCAAGTTCAGCTTTATTTCCATCCTTGGCTCACAAGACAGGAGACCACGATTGGGTCCATTTTGCAGCTTCTAAATGTTTTAAATGAATTAAAACTTGCCATCTTTTATGTTCTTGCTTGCACCTTAACATGAGAACATTCATCCTCCGCACACTCGTTCTTCTTCATTCAGAGTAGATAACTGACCTCCATTTCTAGGATCTTGAGGCCACGCAGCCTCAGAACGCAGCTCCATGAGCCTGCTATTCTGCTGCGACACAACTTTCCATTCTCCCTTCATGGTTTCTGGCTTACTTAATTCATGATACCAATGTCCAGTTTCTGTACAATGGCAGCTTTGCCTGCATTCTATGCACTACTCATAGCTTGACCTATACAATAACTAAATCTACCTTATGTTTTAGCATCTGTACATTTATTGAACTTTTGTTTTGTGCAGCACCTTGTGTAATCTTGTTCTTTTACCCTTGCTAGTTCACTCGATTCTTTACTTCAGCATTAGTTTCTTCAAGATCAATACATCATTTTTGGTCAATATCTTGAGACGTTGTGCACACTTTCTTATGATGTCATTAAATCATTTTCTATGCTCTTTTTCATATTCCTTCAAGGAGTTCCTCCTGTAGGTTATCACTTTGAGGATACATTCGATAGGGCTCTCTCAACTGATATCTCCTTCAAAATACTAGTGGCAGTATTCGGCACGATGGCTGGTGTATTGGGCGGGATCTCCTGCAGATGTATACAGCTGCTCCTCTACATTGCCCCCCTCTGGTTGAGTCCTCAAGCACCTCATTAAGTTGTTCTACTCCTTTGATTTACTCTTGAAGAAGTGTTTCTTAGGTGTCCATATCTTTGTCACCCCCCTCAAGGTGCCTGCTGTTTTAACATGTTCATCCACACTTCAGGTCATGTAGCTGCATTGTCCATTCGGGGCACAATAGACCCAACGTCTCATGTAATTCTTATGATCATTTGGATACCAGAACTTTGTTCTTCAGGTGCCACAATACTAGCCTTTATGTAGTCTTTGATGGCATCATCGGTCAGTACCTTGTTTTCTGGTTCTACCTTTGTATCAATCATGATCTTCATTTCTACTGTTTACTTTGCCGTTTTCCTACATTGCCCAATTATTATGATGATCATACAGAATCTGAATATTATCACCAGAATTGCTTTGAGGAACGTGAATAGATCCGCCATCCAATAAGGAATCCATGAGAATAGGAGTGCAAACCAACTGTCATCTGCGATGGCCTCTGTCCCATCCACCATTTTCAATGCAGATCTGTCAACATAGATATGGCCTCCGTCAAGGTCCCATTCTCGCCGTCATGAGATGGCATGAATGTGCAACATGATGGCCCGATCTTGGCGCAAACACCTCCTTTCATTGCCGTAATCATGTCGAGAACATATCTATTCTCAGGGTCATCAACCTTATGGCCTTCAATTCTTATTTTATGGTGTTGAATCCTTTTATAGTGGCATTGATTGTTTGTAACAGCTCCTGTGTGATGATCTGCATCCATTTGGCATTCACCGCGGTTTGGATTTCAGGCATGAACATAGATGTGAACATCAATGCAGTTCTGCTGAACAATGTGTTCTTGTCCTGAATGTTTTTGCAGGCCCTTAGTGATTTTTTTGAGAAATATTTTGATCTCTTCATTCACTGGAATTCTAGTGACCACTTACTTCTCAGGTGATCATCCACTTTTGGAAATTCTTCTATCTTCAGGCCGCTTTGTGGAATCACCAATGCTGGAACATGCATATACACCAAAGAACACACTCCACCCCGATTCCTGGGGAGTTTCATATATGCTCTAGATCTGCAGGCCCAATATCGATCCATTAGGACAGCTGTCCCTCTCCTCATTCCTGGAAAGTCAATTATGGTTTTGCACCCCTTATTATGTCCAACAAAATTATTTTCTTTGCTTTGGGAGCACATTGTCGCATTAACAAGTTGGACTACAGACAAGTTGGTCCTGCTTCATCTTCTACCTATGTCAGCAGATTGGAGTACTTGGCCCAAGACTTCAGACATTCATCATTCACCTTCTGTACTCCTTGCACTGCTTCCTTCCTCAGCAGATGAGCTGCACAGGACATCATTCCATCTTCCCATCCTTTGTTTGTACTTACTTGTCCATAGATCAGCAGCTATGAACGTTCCCAGCATCGAGGTATTCCAGTCTTCTTTGTCATATCAGAACAGTTCATTCTTTTCATTCCTTCAATGATCACCTTGTCTTGTCCTGCAGCAGGGTACACAAGCATCCTGTCTGTCCATCCAGGTCCTCTCTCCATTTGAGTTGTCTTGATGGAATTATCCTGGTATGGAAATGACTGCCTCGCAAGGTTGCCCAGTTCTCTTGAAATTCTCCTCTAGTAGTACATGCTGCTGGATGACTGAGGTATTTCGCATTGTGCGCAGGCATCTCCTTTGAAATTACGTTTTTTAATGTATTCATGGCATAGGGGATGAGAGAGCAGACAGAAATTCTCATCAGATGCTCTCTCCCCCATCTTTTTCATGTGCTGGTACCACATGTTATTTGCCAGGTGAGCTGCATTATCAAGAAAGGTATTTATCCTCTTTTTATCCTCTTCCCCATCCCTCTTATGTCTAACATGCCCACAGAGGTTAAAGAAACGTTCATTATTTGTACTCATAGCAGGAAAAATCATAGGAGCTTTTTTTTCAATGGGACCATTAGGAAAATAAAGACTTCGGAATGTAAGGTAAAGAAAGATACAGAAACTACAGGAGCAGATATATAAGGCCTAGAAGTCTGGAAAAACATCTGGTGTGCCATCTCAACACTTGTTGAACTTGTGCTCTCTCTCTAATCACATTATCCTCCTCACAAATCATTTTTAATAGAGGTATTCCATTTTTACATAGCTGCACAATCTGCTCAATTATAGCTAATAAGAGCCTTCTTATCACTGAATCATGGTCATGTAGAAAGGTATGATTATTAATGTCTCTCCTAACAAGAGCAGGGTAAGATTGAAGTATAAACACAAAGATAGCAACTATAAACTGATGTGTATCACTGTCGACGGGTATCATATATTATCCTTGAAACAGATATTTTCCTAAAAAGGAATCTAGGTATTGATCTCTTTTTCCATTTCTAATCAAGAACTGATGTTTCGCCATAATATGCATACAATTTTTATTCTTTCAAAGAATCTTGAGAAAGTATGTTTTTCAGTCTCTGGAATCCTTGGCTCGTCCATGCACTTCCTGCTAAAATGGGTTGAGTGTCCACTGAATTCCAGTCCAAAAGAAACATGTGCTTACCACTCGCTGTTTTATCATCCTTCTTCTTAGTCATCGATCAAGTCTGCACACGCAGAAATTCTTCTTCTTGTCTTGCTTCTCGGTCTGTAACTGCTGCAGGGAGGATCTTGCCTTTGTAGATCTTTACAAATCCTAAATGCAGCCAAGCTAATCTTCCCGATACCTTAACTGCAGAAGGGTAGACTCCCTCAACACTAAAGGGGCCATTGAACCTAGGCTCGTGCCATGTACGGGTAAAATTCTTGACGAGGATTAAATCACCAACATATAACTTTGGCGGTGGCAATAGTTCACTTGGATTGGTCACTGGACTGTCCTCTTGCATGTTCCTTGATCCCTCTCTCCGATGCATGACTTTTTCTGCAATGAAAGAAACACTGTTAGTCATAAGTGTTGGATAATTATGCATTTCATCACGTAGAGCCTTCGCTACACTCTGGGCATCACTTCTGACTCTAGATGGAGGCGTAAGAGGCGTTCTCGTGTGACGCCCTGTCGCTAATTCATGGGGAATGAGATGGTGGTCAGAACCTGGCTGATTTCGAAGGCCATATAATGCTAGGGGTAGGCAATATAGAGTTAATTTGATCTTTGCTATTCTCTCTTTGAGGAGACCATTGAGTCTCTCACATATCCCATTTGCTTGTGGATGATCAGCAGAAGAAAATGTATGCTGTATGCTTAATAGGAGTCCTATTTTTTTTTTTATTAATTAATTGGTTGGTTAATAATCAACCTTTCAATTTAATATATAACACAATTAATCACATTGGACATCAAAATGAAATTTTAAAACAAAATCAAGCTCAAAATCAGTACTCAGCAAAAACCTACAAACCCACTACTTCAGCATTCCATTATTTCACAACAGCAAAAGGTGATAAAATCACAATTCATATATATACATCATCTGAGTTATCTAAAAAATCAATCCAAAATAGGTTCAAATTACCACATCGTTAAAACCACTAGTAATCCACCTATGAAGGGGACATTAGTTACATAACACATATCATCTATTTAGGGGAAGTTTAGGCTATACATTCAGTTATCTCAAGATTTAGTGCTAACAAAAATTGGACAGTAGCTATAAGAACAGCTTGGAGGGGTGAGGAGAATATTCTAAACCAAAGTACATCTTTAGTTAAGCAGTTATAATTTTCATACAGTTTTTTAAAAAATGTACAGCGTAAATCCTTTAGTGAGGAGCAACCTACTATGAAGTGTTTTAAGGTTTCCTCGCACTCTGGTAATTGACAAAACCGACAAATATTTTCTTTTGTTATTTGACCTCTTCGAGATAAAATTTCTCTAGTGGGCCATAAATTGAGTCTAAATCGGAGATAGTTGTTTCTAAAATGGGGCAAGCAAAATTTGAGTAAATAAGAGGCTGCAGCTCTCATTCTTTTCGTACCGAAAGGCAGACCGCTGTAATCTTTATACTGCAAGCAAAACTCTAAAGTTCAAATCCAGTCATGCTGATATAGTTTTCTCAGGGCACGATTGGGATTGGTTAAAAGCATTTCAATAGTAATGTCGGCTTCTACTAAAAGATTGGTAACAAAATTTCTCCACTTATTGGGAAAAAAATGTGTGGATTTCAGCATGTATATAGCCAATATATAAGATAGATCTAAACAATTTATACACAGCAAACATTTCCTCATTATTGAACACAATTTCAATGCGTAAAACACAAACATCGAAAGAGCTCCTGACTCATATCGTATCAAAGGACCTGGAGTTGAATTTGGTAACTTAAACACTGCTCGCCAAAATTTTCCCTTGAATCGATCCAAAAACACACGGTCCCTTGGTAATTTAGTTTCAGAGCCGTATGTTATTATTGGTAGAACTTTTTGGGCATAGTATAAAAGTATCTGAGAACATGTAAATTTACCAAATTTATGCAAAATGACTTTAGCTTGGCATGTTAATGTTTGCAGTTTTTGTTTTATATCCTGCACATAGGGAATATCACACTTCAGATTGTTAATAATCACTCCTAAATATTTGTACTGTGGGGTGATAGAAATGAGCTCTTCCTGGAAAGTCCAGATGGACGATTTTAGGGGGCGACATTTTTTATTATGACATTGCATGATCTGTGTTTTGCTTAAATTAATAGCCATATGATTTCTTTGAACATACAGTGAAAGACCTTGTATCAGCCGCTGTAGACCAGACGGCGTTTTAGAGATTAAAATAAGATCATCCGCATATAATAACCATGCAATTTGATGAGACCCAAGTTTTGGAGCATCTGAGTTGATATCAATAAAATTCTTGCCCATGTCCAGTATAAACAGGTTAAAAATAGTGGCCGCCAGAATACAGCCCTGTTTCAGACCTCTTGCTGTCGGAATTTTAGTAGTTAGATGCCGGTGGCCTGATGTCCACGGAGTGAGGACGCGAGTTCCCTGAGCTCCGTCTGGGCCGCAGCAGTCCGATCCTTTTCAAGGTGATTCAGCCCACAGACACCGCATCCGAGGAGATCCACCGGCGGCCGAAGCGGGAGACCTTGTCTTCCACCCAACCCCGACGAAAATCGGGGCCTGAGAAGCTTCTACCGCGACCCGGCGCTGGCTCCCCCTTCTTCCCGGGCGAGGCACACAAGATGGCGGCCGCCTCACGTTGATAACCCAGCGGCTCGCACTGGATCCGGGAGCCAGCGACTCGCTGACTCGAGCAGTCCCTCCCTGCAGTCGAGTGCACCCCGGCTCGGGCCACTCGAGGGCACCGTCAGGACCCGGTGCAGCAGCCAAGAAGGGCCAGGAGGAAGATCGCTACGCGGCCGATAGACACGGGGGAGAGGGTGGCGACGGCATCAAAGAGGCAAGATGGCTGCCGCGAGGAACAAAGCCAAGCACGCTACTCTGGACCCCTTTGTAACATCCAAGCCTGCTGCTCAATCCACACCGAAGACCTCACCAGCACAAGATGCCCCTGGGGATGAGACCAGACATAATCAAGTGCTTGAGGCGATCGCGGCCCTGAGGACATTCATCGATACGAAAATCGGGGAGGTTAAGACGGACATACAACTTATCAGGCAAGATGCCCGCAACTTAACGGAGCGCGTCACCATAGTCGAATCCTCCCAGAAGGACATCTCAGATGAGACGACGTCTCTACAGAAAGAGGTAGCGGACCTCAAACGGAAAGTGCACTTCTTGGAGGCGAGATCCGAAGAAGCAGAGGGTCGGGCCAGACGGAACAATATCAGGATCCTGGGCGTACCGGAGGGGTCGGAGACCATGGACCCGACGGCTTATGTGGAGTCCCTGATACAGCAGGAAGTAGGGGTGTCGAAACTCTCGCAGGGATTCGCCATTGAAAGAGCTCATAGATCCCTCCAGAAGCGCCCCCCGCCTGGATCCTACCCCCGCCCCATCATCGCCAAGGTCCTCAATTTCCGCGACCGAGAGGTGATCCTGAAATTCTCGAGGGAAGGAGGTATAATCGAGCGGGGTGACTCAAAGATTACCATCTACCCCGACTATACCCAATCGGTGCAGAGAGCAAGGAATTCCTTTGTCCCCATCAAGGCCCAGCTGAGGACACTGAACATAAAATACATGCTGCTCTATCCATCACGACTAAAAGTAATCCACAATGGGCGGGCAATATTCTTGGAATCACCAGAAGCGGCCACTATGTGGATGGAACACAATAACCTTGCTGAGGCTCCCAAAGAAACCACGCTAGAGGAACGCACTTAGCACGCCCAAAAAGCTGACCGCATACTAACGCGGCTGGAGCACCCATTTCTTTGGTATTATACTCCAAACCGAACCGAGGCTATACCAATACTGAAGAAAAACTACCACATCAGAACGCTAAATGACTGCGGGCTCACTCGACCTCCCGCCCATGGACACAGACCACGGACCCACCGTTGACCAGTGCAGACCTCTTTCCTGCACACAACCACTCGCGCCAGAGACCTGGACTAGGTCGGACGGCGCGAGGGCCCCCGAGCACTCCACCCCGGTGGCTGAAGCTGGGTGCATTAGTTTTAGTTACTTGTTCCAAGTTGTTATTGTTATGACTGTCCCAACCCGGATGAATAAAGATTTCCTGGGCCTAGGCGGGCCTACCCACCCCACACAAATGGCTCATCACCCACCCTACAATACGGCTCATGCAACACTGGGAGAAGGGGTGGCACTCCCCTCATCGAGGAACCCACTTATGCAATGGCAGCAAGACTCAAGCTAATTACATGGAACGTTAGAGGGATGGGAACATACATAAGAAGAAACCGGATTTTTTCTTATCTAAAGAGGAAAAAAATATCATTGGCCCTCCTGCAAGAAACACATCTCACCTTGGAGGCCACAGACAAAATCCTGAAATACTGGGGAGGCCAGGGTAGCGGCGCATCCTTCTCAAAGTACGCAAGAGGAGTCTATACATGGGTGAGCCCGGACACACCATTTCAACAAATGGGAACGGAGCTGGATAAAGAGGGCAGGTATGCAATAGTGTGGGGCATGCTTGAGAACACTCCCCTGTGTATAGTAAACTCGTATTTTCCCCAGCACAATATACCCTCACACATCAAGGACCTATGCGCAAAATTGCTGCACTACCGAGAGTATACGTTCATATGGGGGGGGGACTTCAACTCTATTATGAACCCGGAACTGGACAGATCGACAGCTCCACGCATGCCCCATAGCGCCTCTCCTGGGGCCCTCCCCAGGATGGTGGCAGACCTACACCTGACGGACATTTGGAGAGACCTCCACCCCTCGGATAGATCATATTCATTCTACTCGGCTCCCCATAGCCTCCACACGAGACTGGACTACTTCTTCATCGCCAACGAACTAACCCCGCAAGTTGAATTGGCAGAATACATGGGCAGAACAATATCTGATCACTCCCCCTTGCTGTTGCAGCTCTCCCTCAAGGGCCCCCGCCCCCCCATCCCGACGTGGCGCATGCCATCAGATGCCTTGACCGACCCAGCATTCAAGGAAACCCTAAGAGAAAAGCTGGAAGAATATTTAGCGATAAATAAGGGTTCGGTCGAGAAGTGGAGCACGCTTTGGGAGGCGCTGAAAGTAGTGACAAGGGGGGAGATAATCGCCGAGGCGGGCGGGATCAGGCGACAACTGAGGAGAGAACTGGAGGTCGTGGAGGAGAGAATAAAGCGACTTGAAAGTGGCGCCCCACCAACCACCGAAAGGGAGGCTGAACTGAAACTGATCAGAGAGGATTGCAGGGAGGCATGGGAAAGACTCTCGAAGTTTGACTTCTCTGTGCGCACCTCGAAGGCCCACAGGGAAGCTGACAAACCGGGCAGAATACTCGCATGGCTATGCAGGAAAGAGCACCCGAGACAGGCCCTCAAGGAGATCAAAGATACGAACGAAAAGACCTGCAGAACACGACAAGAGATTAATGATACCTTCACGGAATTCTATAACGACCTATACACTCATGAGACGAAGGTCCCCATAGCAGATATAAAGGATACGCTGGCTGAGGTGGGACTGCCTAGGCTGAGCCAGGAACAACAGGACAAACTTGGGGAGCCTATTACGGTGGAGGACATCACAGATGCAATCAGATCCCTCTCCACAGGCAAGGCTCCTGGCACAGATGGACTCATCCCAGAATTCTACAAGGCCTACGAGGAGATCACCTCTCCTATACTACACGCAGTATATACGGAGGCATACGAGTCGGGCACTCTCCCTAACACTATGAGAGAAACCCTCATCGTCCCGATGCTCAAGCCAGGCAAACCAGCCGATAGATGTGACTCATATCGCCCACTGGCGCTCCTAAACTACGACGGCAAAATATTGACGACCATATTGGCCAAAAGGCTCTCGAGGGTGATCGGTTCCCTGGTACATGAGGACCAGAATGGCTTCGTTCCGGGGCGTAACACCTCCGCCAATCTCAGGAGGCTCCAACATATCATTTCACAGACGTCCGAAAGCGAGGAAGATCTAGCAGTACTCTCACTGGATGCCATAAAAGCCTTTGACTCTATTTACTGGGAGTGGCTGATCGAAACCCTGAGGGAGTTCGGACTTGGCGAACACTTCATCCGCTGGATAGAGGTCCTGTACAGCGACCCATTGGCAAGAGTTAAAACGGGTGTCATGATATCGAGGGCCTGGCCCATCCAGAGGGGTACCAGACAGGGATGCCCACTGTCTCCAATGCTGTACATTCTAGGCCTGGAGCCGGTGGCAATATACTTCAGGAAGCAGTTCTTTGACGCTGGCATCAGCATTGGAGGATCAGACAACATCATCTCGTTATATGCCGACGACGTCCTCCTATACCTGCGCGACCCCTTGGAGAATGCCCCGATTGTATTGGATGTTCTGGACAACTTTGCAAGATACTCGGGGATAAGATTTAGCAGGCAGAAGTCTTGCGCGTTCCCACTAGCAAGACTGAAAAATAAACCTGAGGAGGAGCTTCCTGAGATCGGGATCCGTTGGCAGGTGGACACTTTTCGATACCTAGGCCTCAACATCACACATTCACCAATATCCACCCACAAAGCCAACACGGAGGCCGCAATGGGCGGAGTGCGGAGATCCATACAGTTCTGGTCAAAGCTCCCGCTCTCCATGATGGGGAGGGCGGCGATAGCTAAAATGATAATCCTCCCCAGGTTCCTCTACTATTTCACCAACGTGGTGTATTACATTCCCCCACCCTTTTTCAGGACACTCGACTCTCTGATCAGGGACTTCCTCTGGGGACGAGCCCGGCACCGACTCACACTGAATACCCTCACACTCCCTTACGCAGAGGGCGGCATTCAGCTCCCCGACTTCCAGAGATACTTTCTGGCGGCTCAGTCGACACACCTGGCAAAATGGCTCTCAGATGAACCTTCAGCTGAGCTAGAACTTCTATCCCACTCCTCTTCACCGCTGTATCCCAAGGAGCTACTCTGGAACCCCCGACTTGGACCCCCCAACCCACCCACTATACTAGAGGTTGGAAGGCGGGTATGGAACAAGGTGAGATCCATGGCGGGCCTGCAACGCTCTTATACACCCGACACCCCCATGATGACGGATGTCTGCAAAACCTCCACCGACCTGGCAACTATGAGGAGATGGGAGAACCATGGTCTCTACACATGGGGGGACATGTTTCATGATGGCCTCTTCAGGGACTTCGAGTCGCTTCGAGAAGGAGATGGACTACCACTGGGCCATTTCCTCTGGTACCAAAAAGTGAGACATGTGGCCAGAAAGAACTGGGTCGCATGGCCTGAGGAACCAGAAACTCACCCCCTCCTGAGAGAAATGTATGACGTTGGTGACGGATGGAGACCGACGTCCAGGTTGTACACTCAACTGAACGATCGACCCAACCCAAAGAGCGCCCGGCTGAAGGTAAAATGGGAGGCAGACCTCCGGACTGAAATCACAGAGGCCGAATGGGCGAGAGCCCTGATATATCCAAAGGAGGTATCCAGAAACGCCAGGTTTAGACTGATCCAACTGAACGTACTCTACAGAACGTATATGACCCCTCACCGGATATCCACGTTCAACAACAAAGCGGACTCAAGGTGCCCCTGGTGCTCCTCAGACCTGGCGGACATGATTCACATGTTTTGGACCTGTTCCAAATCTCAGAAACTCTGGCAGGCCGCTGAACGGACCTGCAGGAATGCTGGCCTAGAAACTTACGAGTGGACACCCAAGGAGTGCCTACTGGGCACCTATCCGAGACTTGGTAAAATCAAACACTTGACGAAGCTTATGGATATGGCCTGCCTTCTAGTTAAGAGAACAATTGCCATGGCCTGGAAGGCCCCAGCGGGCCCCAGGTATGACCCCTGGATCAGGGAAATGGAAAGATGGACTACGGCTGAGACTGTAGCCTGGGAGGAGGGAAACAAATGTGGCGGCGACGATGTGAGCAATGTACTGGAGGCCTGGAAAGCCCTCCTTAGAGACATGGTCTTTGCAACGAGCTACAAACCTCCTTGAACCCACCCCCCTTGCATCCTAGAAAGCAACAGACACTACAGATTAGCCCACCACACCCAAGGGCTCCACCCAGCAACTGTACTGAGGGAGCAAAGCCGATACCCGCCTCCGGACCCACTCCCCGAACCTGGCGACATTGATTAAGAAACCACACCGAGAGTTGGGACAGTCACTGTTACTGTTATTGTTATTTCTTTTCTCTTCTTTTCCCTTTCTTCCTTAGTTTGTTTGTTCTTTATTAATAGTTTTGTCGTTGGTTATAAGCTGATCACCATATCACATTTACGCCAGTTATTGCATTTTGAATGTAACTGCTTTCAGAATCTTATCCTTGTACAAGTTTACTCACAAATGCCAATAAAGACATTTAAAAATAAATTAGTAGTTAGATGCCCAGCTAAAGTAGTTCTTATCTGAATTGCAGTATTTGTATGGAGAAGCGCAATCAGTTTAATTAGTGAACCGGGGAAGCCCATTTTAATCAATTTACTAATTATCAGATGTCTATCGATTGAATCAAAGGCCTCTTTAAAATCTACGAAAGCTAAAAACAAGGGCTGATTAAGGCATTCACACTTAGCTTTAATCGCATTTATTGCTGTAATATGTATTGCTGTGCCTTTTCCTGTAACAAATCCGGTTTGGAATACATCAGCATTACCAGAGGTTTCTATCCATGCCCGCAAGTCTCTGAGAATCAACCGGGCAAAGATCTTGCCCGGTGTATCAAGAAGAGCAATCGGTCTATAATTTGAGGGGTCTTGTCTATTACCCTTCTTGAACACCGGGACAATAATAGAGAGACCATGATTTAGGCAATTGTTGAGTACGCATGATTGTGGCGTAGAGTTGATATAAAATCTTTGCCCATAGGTTCGGATCTTGCTTCATCATGTAATTAGATATCCCATCTGGACCAGGGGCACGCAATCTACTAGATTTAGTAATATAGAATAAGATGTCTGCTACTGAGAATTGCAAAGTAAAAACTCCTGGATCACACTGACTAAGTGGTGAAATTGTAGTCTCAGGACAGGCATACAGATTTGTGTAATGTTCAACCCATTGAGCCTCTGCTACATCATTGATTTGTAATGAAATCTGCGTATTAGGGTTGGTCTTATTAATTAGAGCCCATATTTGCACAGAGTTTTTTGATCCCATCTTTTGGAGCATACGTTCTCCATCAGTTTGGTAAAGAATAGATCGATGGGCCTTCATCCAATTTTTATGTTTTGTTTTCAATGATTTAAGGGCTTGCCATTTCACTTGGATAGGCAAAGACAAAACTACCTTTTTTTCCCTTCTAAACCAGGACTTTTGTCGCTGTACTTCACTGTCAAAAGAATGCAAGGGAGAGTACTTTGTCTTCACCTTGTTTGTTGTACCAAATGTGTGCAATAAGTCACTATACTCTAGTAACTTGTTGGTACCTAATGTCTTCTCATACAAAATTGTTTGTTCAAATACCCTGGCGAATTTCGCCAAATTGTATTCAGTCCAGTGTAATCTATTCATACCTTTGTTTACTAATAAGGGGTGGTATGTATTATATATCTCCTCTTTTCCCTGTAAAGCCATACAGTGCCATTTCACATTCAATATGTTATGATCACTGTCCTCAGTAGAGATCACACAAAACAACTTAATATCAGAGAATAATTTACGATTAACATAAATGAAATCAATAATGCCACTAGAGTGACCTCTTTTCCATGTGTGCTGTGGCGGGCTATCGGCCGGGCATGAACCATTTAACATAACCAAGTTTTTTGACTCAATAGAGGTGTTCCAGGAGACTAGTCTGCTATCCATGCGATTATGGGGAGCATCCAGACAGTGCAAATTTAAGTCACCCGCCAGGATAACATGCGGGTATATAGGGAGTTTAATAATCTCTAACCATAACTCTTCCAGATCTTTAAGAAATGTTTTGGTGGACATTGCAGCTGGATTCCAATATATATTTACTATCGCATATTTTTGTTCTCTTATTGTGATAATTATCAATTGAGTATATCGATTTGGCGCAGACTGGTGTTCTAGAACAACTTCTGAGGACTTGTTTAAGGCCACAAGGAGACCGGACATGGGCCGGCCTTTCAGAGATCGTATTGCAGGATTAAAAACTATTTCAAAGTTATCCCACACCGGCCGCTCCGTGAGCCAAGTTTCTTGAAATAAAATAATATCATGCTGCGATAACTCATTGGAACCATTCCTCAATAAGTGCCCGTGGCCTCGAGTGTTCCAGCTTATCATAGACAGAAATGGTAGAGGATGTTGCAAAGTAAGTTACAACTGCTTTGATACAGATTGAGGCATTGGATGATAATTTTGATTAATCGACTGAGCACATAAGCCCTATCTCTGATTAGAAACATATGTCTGTGTTGATGGGTTTTGCACCGCAGAAATAGGAACTTGATTTGTCACAGCAGTGAGAAGCTCGAACCCTAATTCATATATTTCTCGTTTAGCAAGCCACAAAGTGTTTAACACAACTCGAGAGGACACCCAGAACCGTGCAACAGAGAGATCGTTATCGAACATAAATTCCACCAAATCAATATCGGAGGATTGCAGATCGTCTAACGCAGGAATTTCAGCTAGTATTGCAAGTATACTAGTGCGATCTAAATCATACTTCGCATAAGGTATATCTCTGCATCGAATAATCAATGGATATAGCGATTGTTTGGGTGATATCTTCGAGTTTTTTGATGGTAAAGACGGAAACCTATTAGAGTGCAGCCAGCTTGTACCCAGTGAGTGGTTTTGTTGTTGAGGATGTATATCAACCCTTGCAACAGGGCCGGCCGGATAACGGCTCAAATCAGTTAATTGTGAATGCATAATGTGCTGGTCAGCCTCTAACTTCGTATGTAATCTAGCATTTTTGTTCAAGTTGGTCATATATTCTTCCACTGCGGTTTTAATTACTTGTTGTATTGGCATTTCAGATACACCAAATGTGGGTTGTTTGGTGGTGGGTGTATTAGCAGAATTAATAGGAATTTTAAGGGGAGCAGACATTTTCTTTAAAGGAGAAAGCTCAGGGATCAAGGGCGTAATGAGTGACTGTGCCACATGATTCTTTTCTGTAGGGACTGTTATATGGGGTATCTCTCGAATATTAGGATCCTTCAGCATCTCTACTTGGGCATTCAAGGGTCTTTGTTTAGTCATATAGTAGTCGATCTCCTTTCTGATTTCGTTCCGTCTGGCTTCAACATTCTGAGATCCTCTCGGGAGAACAAGGTGATAAAGCTGCAAGGGTAGCACCCTCTTTTACTTGTACCGCCGCACATTGGGGTACTAAGGGAGATGAAGCTTGTGTATTCACCGCCCTATCATATTCAGCAGCCTCAACCAGCGCGTCTAATGGATCATAAGCTACTATCTGGGCCGGGCATGTCGTAAGCTGGTTACTAGCTTTCTTAGCATTAGCCAAGGCGCTATATTTTTTTTGTACTGCTTCCGCAGCCATGGTGGTGTGCTTCCTAGGCAAGGATAGGGCTTTAATGAAGGCTTTAGTTGCTGAGGTTGTCGTTTTTGTTATGTCTTTACCATTTTTTGTTTTTTTTACAAACCAAGTTCTTTTTTGGTTTAGGTATTATTTCGGGTGGCTTAGATCCATTAAGTGAGAATATGTTAAACACTTGTTTGTCTCCAGGAACTACAGGGTCCGACAAAGTTTTGTCTTTTGGTTTTTCAATGTTTTGGGGCAGTGAAAAATCGTCGTGAATTACATTCGGGAAGGCAGGTAAAGTCTTAAACTTTATAGCTTGTGATTGTGTAATAGGATCGGTAGGTGATTTATCAAAAATCAGTGATTTGTCAGGGTTTGATTTTGGTTTTTTCCAGATATTCTTTTCAATACTATGTTTAAGCGTTGCTTGCCAATGTAATAATTTCTCAATCTGTTTATTGTGTGCCTGCAGTTTTCGGTCGAGCGTTTCAAACAGCTTAAAAAGAGAAGAAATGGCCAAATTCATGGCATGCAACGTGGTCTCAATCAAAATGGACGGGGAAATGACTGAAGGCAAAATAGGGTCATCAGATGGTCTGACCGAAATATCAGGAATACATCTGGGAGTGGGAGCAGCAAATGAAGCGACCAAACTATGTGCTATGTCTGAATATATGAAAGAGACTTCAGGTAGCTCTAATGAATTCCGACAATCATCCCCTTCCAAAAAGGAAGAGTTCGAGCTTAACTCAATTACTGCAGGCTGAGGATCCGATGAACCAGCGCAGCTTTTGATCAGGGAGAGTGGCGGGGGAATATGGCAATCATGTGATAATGGACTCCCCCCCCCGGCGGGACCTAAGGAGTTCTGACATAGTGTTTGAGGCTCTTGGTTTCTATTGGAATTGGTGTTGGACCCTGGGGATCCAGATGCTTCAGATATTACAGGCATAGGGTGAAGCTCTTTTAAAAGAGGGATTACGCCCTCTTTAATAAGAGTGTTATCAGAAACTGTTTTTTACATTCGAGCCTTGGGCGTTCGTAGTGAACTTAAAACAAGGGTCAATCGGTTTACCAGTGAAGTCACAGGATAAGGGTTTAGACTCAAAGAAGAAACGTTTTATATCAGCTGGAGATGTATGCCTATTGAGGTTCGAGGCACTCGCAGGGTGATACCTCCGGGGCATACTGCCCATTTGTTTTCGCTTGTGGGTTTCTGCATTTTCCTGAACCAAAATTGGGCCATTCGGCATTGTACTTCTTAAGGTACGCATGTCACCTTATAGTAATACTATCACAGAATAAAAATACAGTTAGATAAGAATTATGATTAAACAGGTAGATGTTAAAACAGGGTAAGTAAGTGCTGCTTAAAAGAGATGGTCCAAGAGTAGGATAAAAAGTTTAAAAATGGAGAGTGGAGCTGGATTCTTGCAAATACGCCAAACAGGACCTTAATTATTTGCTTGGTCAGAATTTACATATAAGATTCTTCGCCGTCTACGGAACGCCCGATGGTCTAAGGAGCAGCCTTAGTCCGTCTCTCCTCCCGAAAGACCGGCTAAACTGATAGATGAATTTAATGCTCTTAAAGGAAGTTAAACAAACCGTGGATGATCCGAATGGGGACAACAGGTGGCAAATACTTGTCCGCTGACGGTAAAATATCACTGCCAACAGCCGACCACGCCGAACAGCCAAACAGCACCAGCCCTTACTGCCTCCAGGGCTTAACGCCGCAAGGGCGGTTCTGCCGGCAATTTGTGCTTGCTTCCAGTCACGTGATCCGGCACGTGTGCACGCTAGGCTCCGCCCCCTCCAGGGAACGGGACTCGCAGCAAGAGCAGCACGCTCGCAGTGCTGCTGTCAGGGGGAGCAGGAACACACAAAGTCAAGTGGTCAGGATGCAAAAGACTCCCACCAAGTAACAATAACAGCGCCGCACGGGCGGTTCTGCCGGCAATTTCTGCTTGCTTCCAGTCACGTGATCTGTCACGTGTGCACGCTAGGCTCCGCCCCCTCCAGGGAACGGGACTCGCAGCAAGAGCAGCACGCTCGCAGTGCTGCTGTCAGGGGGAGCAGGAACACACAAAGTCAAGTGGTCAGGATGCAAAAGACTCCCACCAAGTAACATTAACAGTCCTATTTTTTTCGAACAGCTCATTGACAAAATGTGGCCCATTATCGGAAGTTAATACTTCACACACACCCCATCTTGGAAAGACTTCGCTCACTAGAAACTTCACTGCGCAAGTGGAATCAGGGTGTGTACAAGGACCAGTTTTCATCCGCCTGGAGAAGGGACGAACCACCACTAATAGATACCTGTATCCATTACATGTTTGCGGCATATCAACATAATCAATATGCCAATGCTGAGATGGTCTTTTCAGTCGACTATTCAGTCAAGGTATTACTCCTCTAATTGTTCGCAGAGTATGCCCATCAGTAAACTTTTGACACACGATGCAATTCACCATGAACTGTGCAACATGTCCTGTAAATTGGGAACAAGCCAGTCTTCTGCAATGTTGGCAGCAAGACTTTCTCTGGTTATATGCGTGGGTTAATGCAGCTGCTCAAGTATGACTTTTAGTAATGCTGCTGGCATCACTGGCTTTCCAGTGCTTTCCTGTCTCCATAATGGTTCAGTGGGGGGATAAAAAAAAAAGAACACCCCTGCGGTTCCATAGCTCTTGCTCCTCATGTGGGGCTGTTCCCTGAATTTCTTTTAGTTGCCTAATTGACAGCATATTAAACCCTTCTCGTACTAGCATGCTTCTATGCAATACTTCTTTAGTATCCTCAGTATCAAAACTCGAAATGTCTGGAGAATATGCAACTCTTTTGGCTTCTACATCTGCGGCTTTGTTTCCACAAGAGATAAAGTCTGTTTGTTTAGTATGTGCTGTGCATTTTATGACCGCTATGGCTACTGGGAGTTGCAGTGCCTTAATAAGCCTGTCCAATAAGGATGCATGTCGCACTGGAGTACCATCTGCGCGGGGATAACCCGTTCTTTTCCAACAGGTCAGCCCTGCGTGTACGTTTGATGTTAATTGGTGGAGTCACTGTACACCATCACTTCCTGCCCTTCATGCTTCTCAAGTGCGACAAGAAGCGCTACCAATTCTGCAGCCTGTGCTGAAAAGTGAGACAGTAGTCTTGCACTTGCCACTTTCTGAAATTTACTATTTAAACTGTGTCTTTCAACTGCAGAGCCTGAATGCCTCTCCCCAAAAATCTGATCAATTTTCGAAGAACCATCAATGAAGAGAATTTCCCCTCCTTCTAAAGCATTTTCCTTCACACTCATAAAATTCAACATAGTTTTCCCTCTCATGCACATGATCACCTTCTTCTACAGGTTTAGCTACAAACATGGCTGGGTTCACTATTTTATACCTCACTCCCTTAATTGCTAGATTGGAAATCATTACTTCAAATGCTGAAACTCTTTGTGACGTTAATGTGCCCTTGGGTTTCTCTAAAATGGCAGATGGTAATACCTGTGGACTTCTCAATTGCAAATGCCATAGCAGCCAAAGATTGTTTGCATGGAAAATTTCCTCTCATGAATGGATCTAAAATCCTGCTGTAGTATGCCAGAGGTTTATACCCCAACGTTGTTCTTTGTGTGAGAACTGCTGTCATTACCAACCCATTGGTGTGTGAAAACAAATAAAATTCCTCACTATAGTTGTTAATCCCGAAAACTGGAGCTGTACAAATTGCTCTTTTTAATTCCGCAAATCCTTCCTCCATTTCTTCAGTCCACTCTATCTTTTCCTTACCAACTTGTGCTTTCTTTAATGCTGGCAAAAGTGGCTTAGTATATGTGTTGTAATTGAACACCCATGCCCTGCAATGATTGCATAAGCCTAGAAACATTTGCCTCACTGTGTTTGGCTTTGGTGTCTTTATAATTGCATCAGCTCTTTCAGGTGTCACCTTCTTTCCTTCATGTGAAATCAACTGCCCTATGTCCCCCCTCTTCCTGACAATATTGCAATTTCTACTTGTCCACCTTGTATCCCTTGTGTGCCAATATAGTCATTAACTGAACAGAGTCTTGTCGACATTCATCCTCTGTTTTACTGCAGACTAATATGTCATCTACGTACTGAATCACCACACTCTTGAGGTCAATGTTACCTACATCCTTCTGCAGGACCCTGTTAAAGATCGATGGGGACTCACAATACCCTTGAGGTAAACGAGTATGCTTTAATCCCTTTTGTCCGATTGTAAAGGAAGTCCGATCTTGTGAGTCATTAATCAACAGGATCGAGAAAAATGGGTTAGAATCGATCATCATGAAATGCTTAGCTTCAACTGGGATGCTACACAATATTGTCGCAGAATAAGGAACTAATGGAAACTCTGCTTCTACAATCTGATTAAGAGGGCACAAGTCCTCGATAAATCTCCACGACCCCCCTTTAGATTTTTTAATCAGATACACTGCAGTATTGCACAGGGATTCTGATGGCACTAGGATTCCCTGATTCATCAGTACTGAAATAGTCTTAAAAATGCCTTCATCAGCTTCTCGGGACATAGGGTACTGTTTTGCTCGTGGCAAAATTGCTCCTGGCTTGATTTTTATTTTACCCTCTCCTATTCTCTTCAATAGGCCTATGTCATATGGGCCCGTAGTCCAAAGGACAGTTGGCACCTTTTCTAGGTCTTCCTGAAAAAATGCTGGTCATTGCCGCATTATCGCCATTCACTATGGGACTTCCCTTTTCTCGCTCTTTATCCAGTGTGTAATGCTTATAAAAAACATTACCTCGTCATCGATACGTTCATCTCTGAACATATCTTCATCTGTTATGTCAGTATCCTTCCTCAAGAGCTATCACTGTCCTCCATGCTCTTCCTTCATCATCTACTCCTTCAAGCATTGCTATTTCTCCTCGTATTATAGCTGCTTCCAATTCCATAGGAATAGTCTGTCCTTCTTCCTCATCCATAGGTACTTGTGATCTGAATAAGAACTCGTAGGTATCTTCACACTCTTCCCTACTCATCCAGGTAGCCATGTCAATAAAATGCTCACTCCATACATGAAGACTTCTGGATTTACCGGGACTCCTCGTAGAGCCACTTGCCCTGTAAATGCCAATATAAACCCACGTTTAACCCCTTTAGTGCCAGGCTATTATGCAGGTCTTTGCAAAAAGGACAAGCATACTCATCCTTGGCACGTAAGGGGTTAAATAGTGTATTCCTGGAATGGAGCATACTATTCCCTGATCAGTGAATGAAATTGTCATGTGGCGTTTTGTCATTAAATCTCTTCCCAAAATGTTAACTGGTGTCTGTCATGAATATAACAAGGAGACAGACATGTCACATTTCCCTAAAGAAACAGGTAACTGATCAGTAAAAGGAACTAAATGTGTAGCTCCAGAGAACCCTTGAGCATTCATAGCAAAACCTGACTTTGGATATTTTCCCTCCTGTATACAAGAGCGAGTTGCCCCATTGTCTACAACAAAAGAACAGGATTTGTCTCCTATTGTCACATCGACCCATGGTTCCTCTTGGGGGTCTGGTGTTACTGATAGTACTGAACACATCAAGTCACACTGTGAGCTGTCCTATCTAGCGTACAAATTCATCACTGTTTCCATAAAAGGGTTTCCTGCTGCCAAAGTGATAACCCCTTTCCTAGGTGTCAGTATCTGCCCCGTGCTTGCATTCTGTTATGTTTGCATAGATGCATGTTGTGACTGCCCTTGCGGTGGGTGAATTTTTACTGGCCCCTGCTGTTGTACCTGTTGTATTTGTGGTACCTGTGTCTGATAAGATGTGTGATCCTGGGCAAAACCCTTTCATGATTGTGTACTGTATGGTGGTGGATAAGCTGTCGCCCCTCTTGAAAGCTGTCCATTTTGTTGCACGCTCCCTCAGCTTCTACCTATGCGCGCAATATGCCCCATCATTACACAGTTCCAACATACTGGGGGTGGCCCTCTGGCAATCCCTCCACTATATCCTCCTGAGTATTCAGCCTTCCATTTTGAGTATTTTGAAATCCACCTTGGATGTTCTGAAATCCACCTTTCAGTGTTCTTAAATTCACCTCCCCTTCCACTGAAGCACACACCTCTACTTCATGGCCAAAACCCGTATACACTTTGATCCATCGGGTGTGTATTATTCACCCGTGATGTACCCATTACTTCTTGTGTTCCTACTCCTTCTCCGCTTGTCAATACTGCCCGTTCTATAGCAAGTTTTGACAGTTTCTTCTGAGCTAGCTTGTCTTCACAATCTTTTTATTCTCATCTTTCTTTTTATTCTTCTCTTGTAATAACCTACAATTATGCACAATAGTTAACTGTATATCAGTCCATGGCTTTGCTTCCATCCCCACTTGTTTTTTCCTTTGTCTGGCAATCCCTGACACAAAATATGATAGAATAGTTCCACTGTTTTTCCCAAGGTTTAGACATTTCAAGCTGCCATTTCTCTTGAATATCCTGAATGTAGGCAATAGGGTCTCCAGCTTCCTTCATTTTATGTGCCATAATTGCAGCCACATCTGATGTATCAGCATACTGTACCCTGAGAGCCCTCCAAACGTCTGCCCTGCAATTATTAAATGGTGCTCCATCATGCACGGTCACACCCGCATATACCGCTTGTATCCAAATGTCGTCAGCTCTCTCTCCATGAATAGCTGGCAATAGAACGTTTATGTTTCCTATGGCCAGCGTGTTTCCTCCTGTCATTTTCTCTAACTCATATTTCCATTTCCCAGGCCCCAAAGTCAGACTAGGGAGCTTGCATTTTAAGTTACCCTGATCTATCGGAGGCCATGGAATATATTGTGGCCTTGCTCCCCCCTTTTCTATCAAAGGGAACTGTTGATAACCCGATCTCATGGTCCAATACCACTATTTCTTTACTGAATGCAGGGGTGATTGCTCCTATTCGTCTTTGTGCTGATAACAACCTTAACCGACTAACATAACTTGGAGAATCTCCTTTCTCACTACACGATCGTCTTCAGGGAAGCTCAGGAAATGATATAGGATTTGGTGTTCTTTCCTTATGATGTTCCAGATCTGACCATCCTACCTCTTTATCCATCTGTTTACTTCCCAGGTGGATGCACGCACTCTCTCCCTCTAGACCTGACTCTCTTTCCCTGTCTGACACTGCTAAACTCAAGCTAGTGCGACTATCATCCTCCTCTTTCCTATCTAAATTTAATCAGCTCAAAGTCAGTGCTTTGCGTTCATCACTAAACATAGCTTCCTCCTCATCCCGTGGTTTAGGTATCAGGCATCGGATACAGTGCCCCTGAGTTCCATATTCGCTGTTCTGTCTCAATTGCTGATATACCTTATTGATCCTTTCTCCAATATTTTCTGCATCATATCTTTCTTCTTCTAGTGCTACCCTAGGTAGTTCTAGCGTTATTTATTTTAATGGGAGTATCTCCCTTATTGTATCCCATTTTACTTCTTTGCTTGGCCTCATGCATTCTTTAAGAATGAGACTGGTATCCAAACCTCCCTGCCTTCTTTTCTGTTTTATCCCTTCGTCCACTTCCCTTTGCACTCTTACATCCCTTCTTTCCCGCTCTTCTTCTTGCCTTCGTTCTTCCCTTCTCACTTCCTGTCTTCTTTCTTCTTCTTCTCTCCTTCTCTGCAATCTTTTGTCCTTAACTCTTTGCGCTTCTTCTTCCACCCTCTTCCTTTCCTTCCTATCTCTTTTTCTACCGTCATACTTCCTTTGCTCCTCTGCTCACTTTTCATCTTTCTCTTGTTCTTCTTTATGTATCTGTTCTCGTCCTTCCTGTTTTTTCTTCCTTGCTCATCCTCCCTTAATCTCTTTTCTCGTTCCATGTCCTTCTTTTATTATTTGTCCTTGTCTTCTGCCTAACCTCCTTGATGCTTTGCCCATCTAACTTGAGTAATATCTGTCTTCCCGTCAATTCATTCTGTGTGAGCATTACCTCATCAGTCCTATCCTTTTCGCCTTTCCATCTTTTGATTTCTCTCTGTCTGTCAATATATATTCAATCTCTCACCTCTTTCTTCCTTATCTCATACAGAGTTACAGGCATCTTCCTTCCTTTTGCTCTCTTCTGGACTATAGTCACTACTGTAAGCGGGGGGTTCATATGTTGGGTTACTATACCCCGCTGCTGCTTTTAATTCCTTCAAAAGGATAAACTCCTATCTCTTCTATATTTACATTCTTAATTTCTGACAAAGAGGCGCTGAGGGCTCAATGCCCTACACTTTTTGCTGATTAAGCATCCACTCCTCTGGTGCCAGGTCCTCGTTCTCCTCTTGGTACATTTTCCAAAGTTCTAAAACAGCCAGCCTCTTCTCTAACTTGTTTCCCGTTTACGCAGCGTGCACATATGTGGTCATGTGTTGTAATACTGCTTTTGAGAATGATCCCCCTTGTGACCATGGTATAATTTTTTTTTCAGCTGTGCCCTTTATCCATTCTGCACTGTACTGTTTGAGCTTGGGCGCCTGTCTTGGTAGTGTTTTGCAAAGGTGCATGAAAGGGTTGTCCTCCATAATGACAAGTCACAATTCACTGTCGATACTTACCAGATCGTTAATAAAATCTCCATCTCAAGCTAGTGGCCCATCACTTTTAATCTTAAACAAATATGTGCAAGCACCATCAGCCGCTGAATCCTCTTTTGTTTCAACAACCTATCTCTCTTCTGATTGGTGCCAATCATTTACTACTTCACTTCAAACAACGTCACTTCTAATCTTCAAATTTTATTACTTCTTAAAACTTCACACAAATAATACTCAAAATAATAAAACAACACACATTAATAACCCCCATGATCACCTTCCCTTCTTTTATAACTGTTTATAATAAGAGGTATACTTCCCCCAATCTCAATAATATTACCCTATACACGGTTTAAGAAGTCACCTTTCACAGTCCTAACTGTGCGTATTCTCTCTCTCAATATTCTGATTGGAATTTGAGACGTCTTCTTCTGTCTCCCTTGCAATAGGGTTACTTGGGTGTTCCTTTAGCTCCCCCAAGTTTCCTGTTACTCAAAACTATCACAATTCCACCCCTTGATATTGCCATTTCCCTTAGTCTACTTCCATCCGTTAATCAACTCGAGGCCTTCAAGTATCGACTCCTCATCCAATTAGACCACTATGCCTTCCATCCTCAGAGTGCTGGTGGAAACCAAGCAGGGATTTCTTCAAAGTGGGACCTGCCCATTGTCTTGATTCTTCTTGCAAGTTTATTTCTATCGGCCATTCTACATAGGAAACTCCATGATCGGAGGATGCCCAATCATCCAAAACCCTGGAGCCGAACTCGTTTGGATCTGAAGCCATCTGCACTGCTACCATGTGAGTTTATGGCCCTTTGGAACGTGCATATGTAATTAATGGGATTACACCAGAATAATTCTGAGTCCAAATAACTGGATAAACACAAGAATATGGCAAGTTACTGTTTTGTTAACAATTGTCTAAAACAGGGAAGTTACACGAATATCAACAGACATACGCTCAGCCTCTCAATGATCTGCACACAAAATGTATTTTTTATGCTCAATTGTGCATCAGATTTATGTCATGCTACATGGCAATAGTGAAAAACCTATTAAGGGTAGGATTAGTAAAGGGAAACATCTAGATATACACTTCTATAGGAGCTAAAATTGTTATTGGCTGTCCGATATCAGGTGAACAACTTATGCATACCTCTTAAAGCATGTAATTTCAGAAACATTAGATACAGTTTCTCATTGGTCTACAAACTGTAAGGTCCTTCGATATACGGACTAACACAATTGATTGGCACATTTGGGCCATGTCTGGAAAATTCAGTTAATTTAGCAGCACATAAACCCAGACTTAGGTGCAGGTAGATAGGACATGAAGCTACCTCACCACCCAATTAGCCCTTCATTTCTCATCACCAATGTCTTCTGCAATTGTCTTTGTACTTGCAGAGTATTCTTGTCTTTGAGAATGCACGAGATTTAGGGCACTCGCTATTGTGTCTGAAACTCCAAGTTCAGCTCTATTTCCATCCTTGGCTGACATGAGAGGAGACCACGATCTGGTCAATTTTGCAGCTTTTAAATGCTTTAAATGAATTAAAACTTGGCATCCTTTGTGTTCTTGCTTGCACCTTAATGTGATAAGATGCATCCTTCGCACACTCCTCCTTTAGAGTAGATGGCTGACCTCGATTTCTAGGATCTTGGCTACAGGCCAGACAGCCTCACAACTCAGCTCCATAAGCCTGCTATTCTGCTGCGACACAACTTTCCATTCTCCCTTCATGATTTCTGGCTTACTTAATTTATGATACAAATGTCCATTTTCTGTACAATGGCGAGTTGCCTGCATTCTATTCACTAATCATAACTAGCCCTATACGATGACTTGATCTACTTTGCATTTCAGCATCTGTACATTTATTGAACTTTTGTTTTCTGCAGCACCTTACGCACATGTAATCTTCTTTTACACTTGAGAGTTCAGACGATTCTTTACTTTGTCATTAGTTTCTTCAGGATCCATACATCATTTTCAGCCAATATCTTGAGACGTCGTGCACAGTTTCTTATGATGTCATTAATTCATTTTCTTTGCTCTTTTTCATATTCCTTCAGGGAGTTCCTCCTGTAGGCTGTCATCACTTCGAGGATATATTCGATAGTGCTCTCTCAACGGATATCTCTTTCCAAATACTTGTGGCAGTATCGGCACGACAGCTAGTGTCAGACATGGCATGGTCTCATGTCTCCAATATAGGGGAGTTAGGGGGTGGGACCTCCTGCAGATGTATACAGTTGCTCCAAAACATCATCCTTAGCTAGTCTTATGTGACAGCCTTCTACCTTAGGGTAGTGACAAAGTGTAGGTGACATGGGGAACCTCCCATTCTACCTCTGGGCCCATCATCTACTCCCAAACTCACGATTATGCCTTTAGACACACCTTCCACCCCACCTATTGGTTGTCTCAGCTCCAAGAGGGTTTCCCCAATGTCTGATACATTCCATGTAACTGAAATCAGTGGATAGGTCCATGAATGTCTGGTTGAGCAAGCCTCTATGGCCCTAAATGACATAATTAGTAACAGGTGAAGATTAAGACACTGTAAAACTGTGCCCACACCCTCCCTGAAACAATACTGTGCATCGGAGATGAGGGCATCCATTGGCAACCAATCCTGAATTCTGGTAACGCCCTTCCAAAAGGTTTGGAGGGGTTATCCAGCAATGATATGGGTAGATGAGACTTGGGCAGGCTCTAAATTCCCTCTTTAAGATTGGGACAATGATAGCCTCTTTTCAAAGAAGGGGGAAGCTGTCCAAGGAGTCAACGTTGTTGAAGGCTATGGTCAGCAGAGCTCCCCACAAGGTGAAACAGATCTTGACCAAATGAAGCGACAACCTGCAAAGACTTTGACATTTATCAGGTGTTTGTGAGGCCAAGACAGGCAAACTTTCAGAGAGAGAAAAGAATTCTATGTGTTCATGTGCCACATCCCTTAAATGATTATTATAATACGATAAGGTACAGGATTGTTCTGGGTTACAATGCCTCTGCTTTCCTGTCTTCGGTGAAACTTGACCAGAAGGGAGCTAACAAGGCGTTTTTGATGGCTAATTAGTACAACCTCATTAAGTATATTAGAAATGTATCACAATCATTATGCTGGTAGGGATTAGAAAAATGATGGACCCATGTTAAAGGAGAGACATGCTCCTATGTGCCAGGACATTTCAGAATTTTCTGTTAAGGTATTCAATAAACCACCTGCCCATAATTGAACAGGGATACAGGGTCATTTCTATGCTTAAATGCATGAAGATAATTAGCTCTTGCATGCCTGATCCTTAAGAGATCAACATGCTTTGCCTTAAGAGCACCTTGGAGGCTAGTATTATATTCCTTACAAGTCCTTCAAACCAATATCCATTATGGGTTGTACTGCATTATCTAGTCATAAGCAGTAATCCTAGTCTGTCAACATATGTGAAATTTCCCATGTGAAGCTGTTACGATTGTATTATGAAATTTTGGTTAGTTTTAGGATGACCCTGGATCCAAATATCCCCACAAACTACCGACCTATCACTACTACGGTATAATTGCTAAAATAGCTTACTCCTAAATACAAAACCACCTATAGCATCACCAACTACTGGGGGGCCGACAGTTAGGCTTCCGCCCCAACCACAGCACGGAGACAGCCCTACTCGATCTTAAGATCCAAATAGATGCCACCAGAGAAGCAGGTAATCTCTGCCTACTAATGCTACTGAATCTCTCGGCAGCATTCGATTTGGTCGGCCATGACAAACTCTGCGTCACACTAGCCAATAACTTCAATCTGTCTAAGGATGCCAGTGACTTGATCAAATCCTTCCTAGAAGACAGGACATCTACAGTGTCCATCGGCAAAGAATCAGCCGACCCATACCAATTCCGTAGGCGTCCCGCAAGGTTCCTACCTTTTCCCCCACATTGAATAATGCCTACACCAAGCTGCTCTTTGCAGCCCTGGATGCCACGGGTGTCATCTACACCAACTTCGCAGATGACACCCAGATCCTCATGCCACTAACAGGCAACCATGAGCAAGATTCACAGCTCATCAACCAAATCTACTCACTCATCCAAAATTGGTTGGCTAACAATAGCCTTTGCTTCAATGATGATAAAACAGAGCTACTCATACTAGGTTCATCCTCCAAAATGGACTCTCTACAGCCCGATTATAAATCATTCATCATTGACGGCAACACGATCCCAGTACTTAAACAAGTTAAGACACACTGTATCTACTTAAACGCTACCTTAACTATGTCAAAACAAGTAAACACCCTAGCTTCTTCCACCTCCTATACTTCCAAACTCATCTCCCTTAGTTGTAAATTCCTTCTTTCACCTGATAATTGCTTTACATTAGCAAGGGCTCTTATACTTTCCTAGCTCGACTATTGTAACATCCTCTTCCCAGGCACCTCCAAAACCAATATAGCCAAACTTCAATTTATGCAAAATAAAGCCCTAGGAGCTGCCCTAGGCATAAAAAAATCTGAACACATCTCCAATATCAGGAGAGAGAACCACTGGCTCCCCATTCAAGCCAGGATTCTATTCAAAACCTTTAGAATCACGCATAAATGTATTGCCAACAAAGCTCCCAAATACCTTATCAACTCAGTCATGAGGAAATCTCAGACCAGACTTCTCAGATCCAACAATAACTCACACCTCGAAATCCCACGATATAAAAGAGAGAAAGCGGGGGGTAGCAGCTTCAAAGACTTAGCTCCTAGACACTGGAACACCTTACCCACCAATATCAAGAATGAAACATCCGACCCACTATTCAAACAAATCACTGAAAACTTGGTTATTCAACCAATATTAAACTAAGCTTAGATCACAAACCCATCCTCACAAGACCTCCACCCTCAATTTGTATATACACTGTAAGTAATACTACCACTGCTCTATTTTGTATTGTGTGTTCTTCTGTTATAATATAAGATTGTACTTACCCACTGTCTGTAACTACGCCGTGATACCTCCGGGTCTGGGCGTACAATAAATGTAATAAATAAATAAAAGATCACAATTCATTTTATTGTAAATCTTTTTAATATTTTGTCTATGGCCAGAACTGGTTGACTGATGCAGCGTGAATGTTAATGCCAAGGAAAGAGGCAGTGATCACTCTCTAGGCACTCTTTTATGATAAATGTACTCACATTAAGCCAGTCGCCTACCCCGATTAAAAACTAACCAATTTTACTAGTACTCCTGCCATTGTGAAAAGTATGTTTCTCTGGGTAGCCTGGGGTAATCCATCCATTAACAGTTCAGAAACACTGTTATGGGGAATATGATAAGAACCATATCCAATTAACAAGCATGCAGATATTGAGCCTTTCTGGCAGAGTAAAATGCTAAATGTGTGGTTTTTCCCATTGTGACAGGGTCAGGGTCAGAGGGGGGCATAGACCCCTCACAACCTAGTGTAAGTATCCCACTGGGGCATTGCCAGAGCCGATACTACCCCAGAGGTGGAGTGCAGACATTTAGGGGGGCCCGAATTCCTGACTCAACCGAGTTCCTTATATGATTATTGGCACCACTGTCCCTTTTGGGACCATACTGGTCAGCCTAGTTTCTGGCCAGAATTTGTTCTCGTCTTTTTCAGAACAATATATCCCAGATCCTCCCAAGCTTCAAAAAAAAAAAACAATCCATGCCGGGATCGGACAAGAATGACCCTGGGTCCAAACTCGCCAGAGACACGCGGAGCATCCTCAAAGAAAAAAGAATCACTGTACTTGATACGAGAAGCTAACCCACCAGTGCAGAATGGCATTGCGCCACAGACGTGGAATCAGTGCCAATGCGGAGGAAGGGCACAAGGCTTATGAGGGTCTTTAAGCACTATGTGAGATGGTGATGGGAGAAACCAATGGGAACCAGGAGGCAGAGCGAAACAAGAGGATGAGGGGTTTAAAAAACCAATTCTCAGACAAGAGAGTAAAGGGTGTTTGGTGAGGTCAATAGGAGGGGTGGAGGACTGAGAGACCAGGCGGTGGGGAGCGGAAGGTGGAGAGTAGTGCAGAGGTGTTTGGATGAGAGTGCAGGTAAGGTAATGTGTGTGAGTGTGAGAGAGAGAGAGAGAGAGTAGTGCCAGCCATGATAGTGTAGTGGATAGTAAGAAGGCTTGAGTGTATGACTTGGAGAGAGCGGAGGGAAGAGTGTAAGAGTAGAAGGGGAAGTTAGACACAGGTAAGTCTAGTTGAATTCTAATGTGGTCTGTTGGAGGTGGACAGTGAATTCTCCAAGCAGTTCCTTTTCTGCAGGGACTCGGAGCTTTGGACTTTCATAAATTCCAGAGTGGCGTTAAAGTTCTCTTGCAAACGGTGCATGGCGACATACTCATTCAATAACTCTGCCCACCTCTCTCCACTCTTACTTGATGCCTCCAATTTGCGCTTACCTGACAGCTGTCTTCAGTTTCATCAGTTGTGGAAGGCTCACTGTCACCGGCGCAAGTGGCATTTATTTATTTATTCATTTAAATTTTTAAAGCGCTCACACAGCCCGCGGGCCTCGAGGCGCTGTTACAGGAATTGTTTGTTTTAGTTGCGTAGTTGTTTGTCTTAGTTGCGCATTTATGATGCGCTTAAATACCCAGAGGTTTCTAAGCGTGGAACCAAGATCCAACCTGTGTTGCTTCGTGTTGTCTTGCTTCCAAGGCGAGCACGTTGCCGCTGAGCTATCCTCCCTGGACAATATTTTCATCCATCTGAACCTCTCATTGTCCCCCTCCACCCCTCCCTGCTCCCCAAATAAACTACCCCCTCCTGCCCCCGCGACTCACACAAATGCACTTAACCCACCGGCGCTCCCTTGCCCCCTCCCTTCATGTCTACATACAATCACCCGCCCCTTTCCCTGCACGTTATACACACACAAAAACATATACACATACATTAATACATGTACACTTACCTTAGATGCCGGCGACTTCCTTGTTCCGCCGCTGCCTGTCAGCGGTTGCGTGCACTGGTGTGTTGCGAGGGACACGGCAGCTAGATTTATAAAGACCTCGGAGCGCTCTTTCTAAATTTTTTACCAAAATAATGAAAAGGAGCTTTTCACGCCACACCTTTTCCACTTGGATGTCCACTCAGAGTTGCCATCTGCTGTAGACTTGCTGTCATCTCCAGCCTCTGACAAATGGTCCGAACTGCTCTGCTTCAGCTGCTCAAATGGACTGCTCATCCTTACGGCCAGAAACCTCTCTGGGTACCCGGTGTCCTTTTCGCGTTTGAAGGATTGCAATTTGGGGCATGAAGCCCTTCACACATGCAAATCAAGAATACTAGCAAGACCACTTAATGCACCTGTTTCAAGGATCCGTTTACCCATCGCTTGAGCAGTCACCT
The DNA here is from genome assembly GCF_040938575.1 of Ambystoma mexicanum. Lineage (NCBI taxonomy): Eukaryota > Metazoa > Chordata > Amphibia > Caudata > Ambystomatidae > Ambystoma > Ambystoma mexicanum. The sequence goes on from NC_090937.1 coordinate 439,379,706, forward strand.
CAAGTTGGGCACTTTCTTGGCAAATCACTGTCATCCCAGTTTTTCCAAGCCGACAAATATTGGGCGGCATACTAAATCATTGTTTCCAAATACTGGTGTTTATTTATATTTCAAAATTGGAGAATCCCTTAAAAGAAAGCTAAACATGGGCAGGAGGTGCTATCAAAAAGGGGACTGGGAATGGGAGACCTCCAACATGGTCGACATTTTCTTGAATGAATGCTGCCTTTGTTTAATATCATAGTGTGTTTTGCTAAGTCCTATGTATCCATTTTAAAATGTTAATAGAAACTTCCTATTACAGAAAAACGGATATCTGCAGAACCACATAAAGGTTCTGCTTGTTCACACCAGTCACATTCATCCAGTTCCATTCTTTCATTAACCTGATGTAAGAACCTCTAAGTATCTTGTATGTGTACTGAGCACTGTTGTGATCGGAGGGCCCACTGTGGTGGAGTGCGGGCCCCTCCTAGATCTGGGCCCTGCGCACAGATGGATCGCGCAAGAACGGACACTGGAGACATCCGCCTTTTCCGGCGCTCCGGCGCGAACTGTCGCCGGGCGCCGCCTTTATTAACTGGCGCTCATGCGCCGGGCCGCGCATGCGCGTTACGTGTACCACGTACACAACATCCCTCCTTTTCCCCCCAAACAACAAAACATTAAACCTGGGGAGCCAACATGGCTCAAAACAGTTTATACTTAGCAGACTTGATTGCTCAGGCAGCTGAGTCCATAATGAAGTCTTGGAACCTTTGTGGGGGGCGGCGCCCTTCCCTGCGGGGGTATCTGAGCGGGCTCCTTTCGAGGTTCTCTGGCCTCCCAGGATCTCCGGGCGGTTCAACGTTTTCCGGCGGCGCTTCTGCCGCCGGCCTCTGGCCGGGATTCGGTTCTTCGTCCGAGGCTATTGGTCCTATGCGTTTGAAGAAGGACACATTTCTGGTCACCGTCCCACGCGCGTTCGCCGCCGTGATCATGGATCCTTTGACGTGAGTTACTCCCATCGGTTGTGTTTCATAAGTCATTGAGAGTTTCCCTTCCGGTTTCCTGTTTCGGACAAGGACGGTGTATCATACTGCTATCTCTTTCTCCGGCAGCCTCCGCCTTGTTGTCTCACTCTCGTTTCTCGCGGCTCTGTCTGCTGCCACCTGTGCGTCATCAATCACCCCTGGGCGTCGTTCTCCCGTTTCCGGTATCAACCCTCTGGGTACTCGCTTGAACAGTGCCTCGGCGGGCGCGATTCCGGTGGACCGATGTGGGGTGGACCGGTACTCAAGGAGAAAGTCGATTAGGTTGTGGCGCAGGTCTTCCCCACCATTGACAGAGATGCGAAAAATTTTGTTAAGCGTCCGCATGAAACGCTCAACCTCTCCATTGGCCCTCGGCCACAGCGGGGTCACCTTCCGGTGCTTGATGCCTCGTTCTGCGCAGTACCTGGCAAAACGCTGCCCTTGGAACGGGGCTCCATTGTCTGAGCAGATCTCGAGTGGGAAGCCGTGAGTGGCGAAAATTTTGTCCATGGCCAGGATGGTGTGATCGCTGGCGGTGGATTCCACGAGTTCTACCTCCGGGTACCTCGACCACTGGTCTGTTACTACTAAGAAGTATAGGCCTCTACCGGTCGAGCCGAAGTCTGCGTGAACAGTACCCCATGGCACGTCGCTCCGTTCCATGGCTCGGATGGGCGGGCTCTTTTCCGCCGGACTCGCGGCTTGGCAGGGGATGCAGGTCCTTACGAACTCGGTCACCCTGTGTTCCAGGTCGGGGAACCAGACCTTCAGCCTTAGGCGCGCCTTCATTTTAGCCATGCCTTGATGCCCTGTGTGGGCTAGCTGGAGGACTCTCGTGACTAGGGACCTGGGGATCACGATCTGGTCTCCACGCAGTAGCAGGCCGTCCGTGGACACCGAGAGCTTGTGTCGAGCCTTCCACAGTAGTTGTAGGTCTCTCTTCACCTCTGGGTTTCTTCTGGCGTTGTTCAGGAGGACGTCCCGCCATTCCCCCGTGGCTACCGCTCTTTTCACTCGCAGGAATGCCTCGTCAGAGTTCGAGTCATCCGCAATGTCCTCTCTCGACAGGGCCACTGGCAGTGCTGATTCAACGACGAGATGTACTGCGTCCCCAGCGTCAGACAACTCCACAGGATTCTGGGCGTTTCTCGTGCCTGGGTGGCGGGACAGGTAGTCCGCGGGGTTATGAGTGCCTGGGCGGTACACCAACCTGACGCCGTATTCGATGAGTGACAGCATCCATCTTTCGATACGGGGAGGCGGCTTGGAAGATGTGCCGGACAGGATGGGAATCAGGGGTTTATGGTCTGTGACCACGACAACAGGTTTGCCGAGGATGTATATCCTGAAGTGCTTGCACCCCCATAGGATGGCAAGGGCCTCTCTCTCGATTTGTGAATAGCGCCTTTCCGTGTCGGTGAGGGCCTTGCTGGCGTACGCTATGGGTCTCATAGCCCCTAGTTCGTCGGCCTGCATGAGGACTGCCCCTAGTCCTACAGGGCTGGCGTCAACTACGATCTCTGATTCCCGGCTGGGGTGGAAATAGGCCATTGTCTCCTGCTCTGACAGGGCCTCTTTGATGGCATTGAAGGATCTTTGTTCGGTCGCTGTCCATTGCCACGGCACGTCATTTCTGGTAAGTGCCCTCAGTGATTCTGATAGGGAGGCCAGGTCTTTGATGAATCGGCCGCAGTAATTGACCATCCCTAAGAAGCTCCGAACTTCTGCTGGAGATGTGGGTGGAGGCGCATCTCTTATGTCCTTTACTTTTCCAGGGTCTGGGGATATGCCGCCCGCATGAAAAGTGAACCCGAAGAACTCCAGCCGGTCTTTAAGGAACTCGCACTTTTCTTGGTGCAGGGTTAGGCCCACCGCCTGGAGCCCCTCAAACGTGCGCTCTAGCCTTTTAAGGTGTTCGCTCTCCGACTTGGCGAAGACTAAAATGTCGTCGGACATGTTAATGACACCCTTCAGACCGGACAACGCACCTCTTATGGCGTTCTGGAAGACCTCAGCCGCGGATGAGATCCCAAAGTTAAGTCTCTTGTACTGGTACAACCCCTCGTGCGTCGTGAAAGTCGTAATGTACCTCGACTCGGGGTGCAGTTCCAGTTGATGGTAGCCGGATCTGAGGTCCAGTTTGGAGAAGACTTTGGCGCCTTGGAGTTCACCGACGATATCATCCAGGGTGGGTGTGAGGTGGCGCTCCCATTTGATGGCGGCATTTGGGAGCCTCATGTTCACGCAGATGCGCACAGCCCCCGGTTGTTTCGGCTTTGGGGCTACTACGATGGGCGAAACCCAAGGGGTGGGGCCTTCCACCCGTTCGATGATGTCTCGGTCAATCAGCTGTTGCAGCTCCTCCTCCACTTGGGCCCTCAAGTGAAAGGGAATTCGCCGCTGTTTGAGGGCTGTCGGCCTTACAGACTTGTCGATGTGCAGGCGAATAGGGTCTGCGTTCAGTTTGCCGATGCCCTTGAAGAGACTCTCGAACTTGTGTAGCATGCTTTTCAGATCGGCGTGGTATACCCCAAATGTGAAATGGACAATGTCGAGCGCTTCCGATGCTGCACAGCTCAGCAAGGAATGTGGGCTGACGTCGGTGACGAAGAACCTTGCTTTGATGGAGTTCTGCCCATGAGAGACTGGGGCGACAAACGCACCCTGGATGGGTAAGGGAGTTTCTCCACCGAATGCATATATTCTTGCTGTGGATGTTGACAGTTCTGGTGGGCCTGGTAGGGCTACATAATGTTCGGTGGCTAGCACGCAGACTGAAGCTCCGGTGTCAATAAGGATGGGGGTGGGGATGTCATTGATGTTGACGGTGCACGTGGGTTGGCGCCTTGTGCTGGGACCTTTCGCGATGCTGGAGATGAAGAAAACTTCTTCCTCCTCCTCTTCTTCTTCCGCGAGGTCCAGGTCTTGCAGGCCCTGATCAATCGAGGAGATGCCTCTCACTCTGCGAGCACCACCTCGCCCCACTCTCTCTGGTCCTCTCGCTGCTGCAACAGGGGAAGCCGCAAGGCACATTCTGGCAAAGTGACCCGGTGTTCCGCACCGGGCGCATGTCCTCGACTTCGCCGGGCAGTCACCGCTGTGGGGGAGGTCATACCCACAGTACGAGCACGATGGGGCGTTGCTTGGTGTGGACGTGGCGTCAGGCCTTTTCGGCGCCCATCTCGACCTACCCGCAGCTGACCGGCCTACTGCGAAAGCGTCTTCGTTGTGTCCTGGTCACGAGGCAGTGTCCATTTTCGCGCCTCTGGCCTCTGCTAGCTCATGTGCTCTGCCCAGGTCTAGAATCTGCTGGAGGGTCAGGCCAGGCTCCCTCAATACTTGCCATCGAAGTTTTCCGGAGCTGCATCCCTGCAGTAGTTAGTTGCGGACCATTTCCTCCTCGTTGGCCCATCTGCAGGAGGTCGCCAGGTGTCTCAGGCGGGCGCAGAATTTGTCTAGGGGCTCATCGTCCAACTGTCTCTCAGCACCCATGACAAACCTGTCAAAGTCTACATTGGCCAGGGGTAGAAAGTGGTCTTTGAGTGCCTGCTTGACTGCGTCGTATGTGACCACGGGGATGACGAGGGAGTCGTAGATCTTGTGGACTTCTGCGCCCGCCGAATAGATCATGGTTGCAATCTTTTCGTCATCATCGTCCACTCCAGATGCACTAAAGAACATATCCAGTCTTTTGACCCACAATAGCCACTTCGGGCCTAGCTTGGAAGGGGGGCCAGTGGCATCGAATTCCGGCATGGGGGCTAGGGAGCTGCGAGCTCTGCGGGGGATTGGGGCGGCGGCACCCTCATCGTCAGCACCTTCACCCATTTTAGTGCCACGTACTCACAGTTGGCTGTCTCGGGAGAGAATGGCTTATCTCGGCCTCGTGGTATGGTTGGGTGCGAAATCCCCTTCTTTCTTCTCGGTTGCCACAGCCTTGCGCCTGCAGGACTGTGGGCGTTCCAAAAATTATTCTTCGGTGTCCTCCGACGCCGTTGGCGAGTAGCGCACAAGCACCCTGTTGGGCCGCAACCACTGTCGCCACGTGTGAAAGAGAAAATGGCCGCCGGTGCTCCGTGGGTCCGTAATACGGCAGACTTCCAACACTCCGGGGTCGTCGGGCACGGAAGTGGACCGTACCTCCTCGTCGCCAGTATTGTGATCGGAGGGCCCACTGTGGTGGAGTGCGGGCCCCTCCTAGATCTGGCCCCTGCGCACAGATGGATCGCGCAAGAACGGACACTGGAGACGTCCGCCTGTTCCGGCGCTCCGGCGCGAACTGTCGCCGGGCGCCGCCTTTATTAACTGGCGCGCATGCGCCGGCCCGCGGGCCACGCATGCGCTTTACGTGTACCACGTACACAACAAGAACAATCGCACTGCAGCAAGTACCCTCAAGAACCGCTTGGCCGCTCACTCTCTGCGTTGCAAGACCCAAAAGGACTGCTTTTTCTCTTCCGCGCTTACCAGGACTTGCATTTCATTGCTTTGTACTGCATGGACTTCAACACCCAGCAGGTGAATACTGCTGTGCTGATATAAGGACTACTAGATCATTTTAAATTGTATTACAACTGCATTTTCTTTGTTTGCATAAGCTTTGTGACACACCCCCTAGAAGGAGTGTATAAAACAGGGAGGCCGCGCACATCGCAGCAAGTACCCTAAAGTACCGCTTGGCCGCGGCGCTGCGGTCCACGGTGCTAACAAGAGTTGTACTTTTTTGAATCCCCAGCTATTATAGCAGTTATTAGAATCCAAGAATGTTCCTGGTGGTAAAACAAAATTCCTTGAAATATTTATGAAATTTTATGAAAGTTGTTAATATTACATCTATTCACACTGCACTTATTGTATTTACACACATGAAGTGCTTGCTTGTCTACTGAGCTTCTCTTGTAACCCTCTTCACGTGTATGGTCTCGAACTGACGAAGTAGGAGTTCAGTTACCTAGCAAACACCTATTCTTGCTTTGACTCAGACCTACGCGTGGTGCATGACAAATCACAGAAAAAAATACAGAGTGGCTTTTAGCCAAACCATAAATGCAAGTATACACACTTAAAAGAAATATGCCAGGTCAAACAGCATTTGCACTGATCCCGGTAGCCAATCACTCTAAACAACTAACAAAAACAAAATGGGCGTCATCACGCAAATCAAACATTAACACTTATTCCTTGACCGCCGACCGCTACCAAGGACATCAGGTCGTTTTGAGCTAAGCCGAACGAAAATGAGACCCTAAATAAAGAAGTTCTAAACACGGTAGCACCTGCTGCCGATTCAATCAATGGCAATGTTAAAACAAGCTCCCAAAATACAGCACCAACGCTGAATCCTGTGGGAAGCACAGCAGACATAGAAAAGTGCGTTGGTGATCCACAACTGGTGCCACAATCAATGGGAGAAACAACTCTGCAAAATTCAAACCAAGCCATATCGGATATCACTTTATTACAAGCTGCAAAATCGCTGGTAAAAACCCAGAAGGTGCAACCATCGGGTTTGGAAGAAATTACAGAAAGCGACAAGTATTTACAAATTTATCAATTCACGCTAGCGCAAGAAACATTACGACCTCCTCTAGTACCATATCTCCGGACTACAAGGCACAATGTTCTATGGACTCCAGCATTTCCATTGCCACCTCATACTTACAACCTACTCTAAGACGAGGACGAGCTCCCATAGAGAATATACCAACACAATCCACTACTGGATTAATGGAGGTAACCTTAAATATGTTAAGCACAACAATTAAAAGCTTATACAAGCTCTTTGAATCGCTAGAGACAAAGTTAAATGCACAATCAATCCAAATTCAAAGATTAGTAGAATGGATGGACAAAAACTCTGAATAGCTGGGTTTGTAGAAGGGTTTCAATCAAGTGCCACATCTTCTATGAATGTTCAGTTCTCACAAGACAGAGTACAAGAGCCAACCCAATCTGCTTTACCAATCTTTACGAACATAATCCGTCCGGTAGAAGGTGGTGAGGCTGCAGTCACAGTACTAGACTCTTCATGGATCAGTCTAGATAAAGAACCAATTGTCATATCACCAGCATCGAATAAAGAAAATTATGACGTGTTTCAGCAACATCTGCCTGCTAAGAGTCGTCCAAGACACTTAATGTCAAAGCCATACCAGAACATCCCAAAGGCAAAGAGAAATGTGAAAGGTAAAGCTAAAATATCGGTAGTAGAATCTACACAAACAGCACTAGTACTCCATCAACCCGATGCAATTTGAAAACTGACCACATCAGAGAATAATATCTTGCTAAGTTCCAAGAACACACCTGAGCCTAAAGAGCCATCAATGGTAAACATTTTGCCCCCAGCACATCCGCCATTGGATCAACTAGTATAAATGGTTGACAATATAGCCAGCGAATTACCGAATGATCCAAAAACAAATGTGCCACCGCCCCAGACAAGAAGAACACAACGAGTAATATCTACCACTACTTGTTTGGCATCATCTCAAACTTCAAGCATACAGATCCTGCCTACTCATGCACTGAGTCCGCGAGTAACAACTCGTGCAACTAATACACTGTCAGGTTCACAAGCACATCTAACAGATGATCCAGCGCAACAAATTAAAATAGCTGTTGATGCCTACTTGCGACAACGATTAATGGAGGTTCCACGAGCAATTAACCTTCAATGCACATCTGTGGGAAAATTGCAAACAAGTAGTGAAGTGGATCAGATAAATTTTCCCGACGCAAACTACACAAGAACACACCCAAATTAGCTATTGCTCAAGTCACCAGCAATTACAGCAACAATCCAACTTGCAGAGGACCACCTTTTTGGAAACAATAGCCAAAATAGATATCATGTCTACGATGATAGTGGGTGATTTCAACCTTAACAGCATGAATACTGCTAAAAAGACTGATTTTCAAGGTATCGAAAGATTGAAAAACTTTATGGAAGATAGATGTTTCCGAATGACTGATGGTTCACTGCCCGGAGATATTCCACCCCAACCAACATGGGAGAGAGGAAAATCGAAAAGCATTATTGATTACATATTCCTCTAGGAAAATCTTTTTATGCGAGTGACAAAATTCAAAATTCTAAAACAGGTTACTAGTGATCACCATATGCTAACTTTAACCTGGCCTTGGGGTGATACTCTTATCAATCGACACAAACGGATGATAAGGAACTTATTCATCAATAATGCAAAAACTTGTTTCAGGTGGACACCTGACAAACTACAATTGCTGAATGCGGCCACACAAAATCAACAAGCTAACATAGGCTGCGAGTCCTATGTAGGCACACTAGATCCATTCAAAACCAAGAAACAAATTCATCTGCAAAATTCCCAAAGACCAATTGCCAAACCCATGATCATCAACTTCAACAAATGAAAACAAACAAAAGGAGGGCACTGAGAGCCGTCGATAAATTGCCGTTTGAGGAAAGGAAAGACCTCCTCCAACATGGTCATCATTTTCTTGAATTAATGCTGCCTTTTTTAATATCATAGTGCATTTTGCTAAGTCCTATGTATCCATTTTAAAATGTTAATAGAAACTTCCTATTACAGAAAAACGGATATCTGCAGAACCACATAAAGGTTCTGCTTGTTCACACCAGTCACATTCATCCAGTCCCATTCTCTCATTAACCTGATGTAAGAACCTCTAAGTATCTTGTATGTGTACTGAGAACCATCGTACCGGTCTTACTGCACAGAGGCTTGTCCGGTAGTGGCGCGTTTTGCCCCTGCGAAGGGTAACCCAACCATGGTCTGCAATGGAGAGGAATAAATAGACTAGCACTTGTAATCTAATTTGTAATGCAATGTAATTTGTCATTGTATAGCACCTTTTTCCATTGGTATGGCCTCAAAGCGCTGTAAGTGAATGCCCTCAGGATACCAAAGTCCAATTCAGCAGAGAAGTTTAGAATGCATGTGCACATTTTGGCAAATGCGAAAATAGGCAGGAGGCGGCCAAGACCCGTGTCGAGCTGGCATGTGCATGGTTGCTGCGAGGTAGTCAGGAGAGTGTGCAAGTGCAGGAGACTCAGGTGTCCAGCTACACCCATTTTTCTGTTGTGGGACTTAGCTGCATTCTAATCGCATTGTGTCTTAGAGTGGTGTATGGTAGCAGATGTCTAACACCCATCAACATGGAGTGTGATACGTACCCTTAAGTCCCAGATGGTTTCTTGGTCTCGTAGCTGTGTCACAGAATTCTGTCCTGGGATCTGCTGGAGTTTATTCTCTAGCTTGCTCAAATGGGTCCTGAGGAGTACAGTGCTGCCTTGGCCTAATTGACAGGTGGTTAAAAACCCAAAGAGTGACAAGGGTTCGTCAGGTTGCAGGTGGCAAGAGCCAGGTCTTGAGGGCCTTCCGGAAGGCAAGGTGATCCTCTAAGCGGCAGAAGCTTAGTGGAATTCAGTTCCAGAGTGTGAGTGCTTCGACAGAGAAGCAGGATCCCCCCTATTCTTGTGGATTTGAAGGGAGTGATCACACGGAGGAGAGCAGAGCCTAATCTCAGGTGTCTATTGGTTTGGTAGCAGGTACGTTTGTTTTTAAGGTATTCAGGGCCTGTCTTGTGCGGGGCACAGTGGGTGATGCATGTGGCTTTGAAGGTGGCCCGTCACCCGATGGGTAACCAGTGGAGCACCCAGAGGGCATGTGTAAATGTGCAAGGAAGAGCCTAGCTGCAGTGTTTTGGGCCGGTTGGAGCTTTGAGTTGATTGGAGGGGCGCCCAAATAAATGAACACTTGCTATCCACTCTTGATGTAGCAGCATTTTACACATCTATTTATCACAAATTAGCCATCCAGGCAATTGAATACAGGATCTGCAGACAATCAGCCTCATATCTGGACATGTCACAATGGTTAAGGAATTTCTTAACTTCACACTAAGCCACAACGTCTTCCTATTTAATGGTGTTTACTATTTACAGACTAAAGGCATTGCCATGGGTGCTAAATTCGCACCACCATTAGCCAACCTGTTTATGGCGCAATTTGAAGTCCATCATGCTCTGAATGCTAACAAATATGTCAACTACATTGTAATGTGCAAGAGATAAATTGACAATGTTATTGTTGTATGGAAGGGCACTAAAGACATCTTTGAAGAATTCATTTGTTTTTGAAATTATAATGCATTTGGAATAAGTTTCACTGGGCACTGTGATCCGGAAAGTATTGACTTCTTAGACCCACACATTTTCCGTAAAGGGCGCCAAATAGAAACAGCTACATTCCGTAAAACCACAGAGGTTAACTCGACACTTTATGCCAGCAGCTGTCACAGGGCATCTACAATTACCAATATCCCCAAAGGTGGATTTTACCACAAACACAGAAACTACAGCAACACTGATGACTATGATAAGGAGTATGAGCTTCTGACAGAAGTTTTTGAGGAGGGGGCACTCTAGGAAAATAATCAATGACGCAAAAAACTAAATCAGTGGGATGGAGAGATTATCAATGATAGCGGGTGCATCCAAGTCCTGTGGCAAAAGGACACAGGACCATAGTAGCAGAAGTGGTCCCCAGGCGATCAGGAGGATCTGTAAACAAGAGGACGGGTGGGTTATGTTAGTCGGGTGAAGAGGGAAACGTAGAGAGAGAGAGAGGTGGTGTGCTGTTGGCAGCTTCAGTTCGGTTTCCACCGTGCGCTGAGCTTCGGTGTGAGTATCAGACGGAGGCGAGACCTTGTGTGCTGTTGGTGCTGTTTATGTGTTTGTTTGTTGCGGTATGGTGAAGTACATGCAGTTTGCTGGGCGAGAGATGGTTGTGTGGGTTTTTGGGTGAGTTAGGTATGCAAAGATTTGAAAAAAAGGTTTGTTGGTTATCTGTCCTGGTTATAGCAGGTCTAGTTTGTTTAACTAGCATTCCTATGGGTAGGCTTAATTGCTGGTAGCTTTCTTGACCATCTAACTGTTGTGAGTGATGGAGCGGCACGTTCCCGGTTGTGTTGTGGTGAACTAAGTATGATGGGGTTGGATGTCTCTGGCCCCCCCTCAGGTGTTGGTGCTGTGGATTGGCCGCCCACTATTCCCTTGCTATCCGTTGTGCCGTTGGTCTGTTGGAGCTTGGTGTAATTGAGGCAGGGTGCTATTGATAAATCGTCCATGTCATTCAGTCTTGGTCTGCTTGTGTATTCTTTAGAATCATCCTGTCATACCCAACTCTCGGTTTATGGTGTGGTATATCGTAGAATGTCTTTCTTTGAGTCTGTTTGTAGTAGATCGCGTGGTCGGATCCGGGAACGGTAGATTCTTTCATCATTGTTTAGCTATGTGTCTGCCCCTATCGGTGGTCTTCTAGTTACGCAGTGAAGAGCCAAGATTTTAGCAGTTTCCTGAATAGTAGGTGGTTTCTTTTGTTACGTATGTTCTTTGGTAGGTCGTTCCAAGTTTTCAGTGATTGGTGAGAGAAAGGATCTTCTGAGTTTTTTTTGTTTTTGTTATAGGGCTTCGTTTCCAGGAGGAAGTCATTGCTTGATTTGAGCGTTCTTGTTCATTGATGTAAGCGTAGTTCGTCTCTCAGGAATTTTGCGCCTTGGTTTTGGATTGCTCTGTGCATGATGCACATTGATTTGAATTTGATTTGTTGTTTTATTGGTAGCCAATGTAGTGTTTTTAGCGCAGGTGTGATGTGTTCTCTTCGGGGTAGTTCAAGAAGCAATCTGGCTGATGCGTTTTGTTTGCATTGTAGTTTTTTTAGAAGTCGTTCGGGTATAGGCTACTGGAGTAATCTACTCTGGACAGGACGAGAGCTATGATGGTTAATGTTTTGTTGGCAAATGACAGGAACGGTAGGATCCTTTTTGCCACTCACAGGAGAAAGAAGCATTTCTTGAGTAGAGTGTTTTTATTTGTGGCTCTAGGGTAAGTTTGTTGTCCATCAGGAACCCAAGCTTTTTTTTACAATCAACGATGGGGCTGCGGTTGTACCGAGTTCCCTTGGACAAGGGAGGCAGGGGTTGTCTTCTCTGTTTTTTGGGATGATCATTATTTCTGTTTTGCCTGGGTTGATTTTGAGGTAGTTAGAGTTCATCCAGTTGAATACCTCACAAAGGCAGTTTTCTAGAATTGTTTTATCTTCTAGAGTGTATGAAAAAACCTTGGCATTTGTTGCTTATGGATAAGGATATCTTACATTTTATTGACAACGGACCACAATTTACATTTACTCCTGCACCAACATTATGAAACAAACTGTGCTCTTCCTTTTTAGACACACACCATGGTGTGTCTGGCGCAGATTGGTTGACAAAAGCAAAAGGGTTCCACAAATGCATGACCTGTAATATGTGCAAATTTGCTCATACCAATTGCTTACATTTTAAATACAAATAAGGTATTGAGATACAAATTTAGGACCTCATCAATTGTAAGACCACCAATGTGGTATACGCAATCATGTGTGTGTGTCACAAGATCTACATTGGAAGTACCATCAGGCAATGTATGACCCGTATTCAGAAACATCTGGCTAACCTTGTGTAATGCTACTGTGTAATATGCGTGCCAGAATAACATGGCGTCGATGCGCAGCCATTTTGAACACTCATTGCAGTAATAAAGTCTGCGTTTCCGCGGGCCTCACAGAATTAACAAGTAGCAGGGAAAATAGAGCAAGGTCACAGATATTTTGCAGGCGGACTGACTACAGAGAATAATTATTTTGTCCAGTGAAGGACGAATACAGAAGGGCAGTTGGAGTGCGCTGCAGCTGCACGATAAGGGGTCTGGGAATGCATGCAAGTAGAGGAGAGCTGTGTTTTTCTACTTCAAATGGATTTTTCCCACACTCTGTCTCTTCGACTTGTGATCTGCCTTTCGGCCGAGGGCAGAACGCAGTTGGGAGGGTGGGGGGGTGGGGTTGCCTCAAAGGAGATGGCATCATGGAAGGTCAGAGTTGGGTCTTGAACCCCGGGTGTTGCAGTCTCGCTGAAAGGGAGGAGGCTGCGCTTCAGACCCTGTGGCCCGCAATAATTTCTCGCCCACCTGCTAAGGGACTAAGCAGTGTTGTCTGGTGGCCAAGATGAAGGTTTCCTCTGCCTCATGGCCAACAGTGATGCATTTGATATTCTAATCTATATATATATATATATATATATATATATGTGTGTATATGTTTGTATATATTGGTGTTCTATTTATTCATTACATAGTTATTTGGTATGAATAAAAGGACTATAACGCGCCATTTTTATAACCTACTATGATGTACGCATGTTTCTTCTGCTAATCTGAGTCCAATTACTCATTATTGCGAGAAGGGGCTGGGGAGACGTAAGTGTTTGTGTTCTTACCCTGGGCCAAATAGACGCAATACTCCTTGGTAGTCAAGACCCCAGGCTACCTTTAGCAGTACATTGGCAAACTGAGCATCAAAATGACAAACAGAATATCAGATTTATTGGGTTGATGAAAGCCAGATGTGGTAAAAGGGGATGTGATCAGACTTTGAAACTTTGCATAATGGAAACAAAATGTATATGTCTTTTTAGTTGTACAACAGAGGGTCTTAAAGAGTATGAGATGCATGTCTTTTTATGATAACAATCAATCAGAATCTGATATTATGGTCACAATGAGATAAGGGTGGTAGATGCACTTGCACTGCGACCTACAAATGTATAGGCTTCCCAATGGACATTTACTTTACACAGGTTTTGGGACAAAGGGGCTCTTATAAGTTTAAGATCTGTCACCTGCGTTATGCAACTAGTAAACCGGATATTCACGCAGGTTTATGACATCAAAGTCACCAATTGAAATCAATGGAGCAGAAAATCCTCCTGCTACTGTACCGGCCAATAAGCAAGTTACAACCATTGGGGAAGGAGTAACTCACTGTACCTTATATAAAAAGTAATTTTGGGACCCGAGCAGGTTGATGCGACACATAACCGGACATTGTTCTGGTTGTGTGTTAATTTTCCACTCATATACTTTTATAGGGAAAGACATCTATACTTGCCAAATTACATGTTGTGCTGAAACTCTCCCTCTCAGGTGATCGACAAGCCAATGCCAACAGGTGACAATGTGATACACTTGGGATGGAGCTATTCAACTTTAGGAGTAGCATGGGTTCACACAGAGCTAAATTGCCTGCCGAATTTATGGTGCACGTATAAGTGTTTAGCTGTGGCTTACCCAATGAAACTAGCAGTATTAGAACAACATTAATATATTATATGGACAAACTTTGAATTGTATTCCATGCAATCAGGAGCAATTATAGGGAAATGAAACTACACCTCCCAGCGGGCCGTGCGTGACAAAATGTGATGTCATCAGGCCCTCCCATGTCACCCGCAAATTGAAATGACAACAAACCTTGGCTCCCACGTGAGACAGACACGCAGAGCTTACATGAAGTGATTCCTCACAGGACACCTCACCTTAAACCTTTCTAAGTATTCATATTTTTCGTTTTGAGACAAAAAAAAAAACTGTGATTGCCATAACATTAGGGGTCAATGGATGATTAGCATTTCTGAAATATCTTTACAGCACTCCAAAGAGGGGGACGGCTTGAATTATCACCATCTCCAACAGCAACTTATTTTCAAAGACGCTTCAATCTACCAACCTGTAAGTGGACAAGAGCATATCCTTAGCAACAGTTTTACTGATTATGGCTGTTTAGAATAGTATGGCATAAAGATAGAGACATTTTTTGTCTTCTTACCTACAGGGTACTGTATAGAGAAATCCATTTGGCGAGTTGAAGATTTGGGTGGACCTAACACCGTGCATGTAGAGTGGCATACATGGGCACCTATATGCGAACTAATGGCGGGATAATGGTGATGTCACCCGGTAAATGAGCATATAAGGGTTCTTTACAGGATTAGTGGTGGAAGCACAACTCACTTTGGCAAGAATAATAGTATTATCAAGCATAAATGTTAAGTACCATGGCTAGATATTTAGGGACACCATATTGGTACCCACGGTTAATGTTTTATTTGTATGGTTCTTAGTGTAAACTCTATCGTCACACCATTAAGCACATATCACATTAAATCCAACATGGCCCTATCAAACATGTTGAATAACGCATTTCTGTATGTATATTTTTCTCTCCTCTTCCTGGTATCCTGCTTCCTGCGGGTATGTACTGTTACACAACTTAATTTGCATTTTAGAACTGACTTTGGCAACTATCTAAGGTGAAACCAATACTACTGTGGTATACATTATGGTGTAATATGCTTATGAAATATGAATGTACAGCCTTGTGCAAGTGGTTTCTCATTTTATACCAATTTATGTAGTGGTATCAGGGTTAACCACATACTACTCACCACACAGGTGGCACACTTTTATCTCCCCAGCGCAATAGGGCACAGTTCAACCCTGTTCTAGGTTCTTTTCTTGTACATATTAGCTTCACATGTGCGGTCATCAGATATAAGATTCATCATTGTGTAGAAAACCACTGTCATGAAAATATTGGTGGCTGCCCATATATCACTGGAACTTTTGCTGGGTAATCCATCCCGTACCAAGCAAAAATTACTCCAATATGACTGGATACAAACACAACAAGCATGCCTAACCTATATAGATTTAAAAAAGAATCCCATCAACAATAAAAGTTACCGGACATTGGAAACTTACCTAGCAAAATGTCCATCACCTTTGATCAGAAATGCCTTCTTGTGGTTAAGACTCAATTTGTGGTCCACTAATGATGTAGTGGCAAGACATAGAATCATTGATAAGGAGCATTTGTTGTTTTTGAAAGCATCCAGGTCAGCCCAAAACGATAAAAAACATTTGATTGTTGAATGCATAAAACTTAACAGCAAGCGCACCTTTTACTTAAGAAAACACTTAAAACATTACAAAAGTGTTGATTCAGAGGCCCTTTGGCAATACATATTTTGTATGAATCAAACTTGGTTGAGAATTGCAACAATCAATTTTCTTGGTGCGTTGCAATTAGAATAATGCTCAGTTTTAAATGATGACACCATTTTATGGTGAGATTCTGTTCATTGCTAACTGAATATGATGACCAACTAACTGTTTTTCCCCAGAGACTTTGCTCGTCACGTGATTAATAGACATGTCCACTTGTGTATAAATTGCATATATCTGCTGAAGAGCATCTGCTATTGTTATTCTATTGTCTTGTTGCGTTTCCTCTGTATGTTTAACTACTTCATGGTTATTATTGATTGTTTAATTCTGCGATTTGCTTTTACTAAGTTTGTTCTTTTTGTATATTTATGAATTGAAAGGTTGATTGCAATCAGCCAAATCAATTAAAAAATAAAAAGTAGAGGCAGGCAGCAAAGAGGCTGTTGCAGTAGTCCAGCCTAGAGAGGACCAGAGCTCTGGAGACAGTGAGCTTCTGGGGGAAGGAGAGGAAAGGAAGAATACCTCTGAGGAGGTGCAGCGGGTAGTGTGACTTCTTAGAGACGCTGGAGATGTGAGGTGAGAAGAAGAGGGTGGAGTCTAAAATGACACAAAGGTGATTAGCCTCACAGGAAGGAGCATGAAGAGGTCCCAGAGTGGGTGGCCAGAGAGGGAGAGGAAAGGAGGTAGCAGGTGTACCGATGAGGAGGATCTCTGTCTTACTGGCATTAAGGCAGAGATCATTGGCAGCCTTAAAGTGGTCAAACGATTACGTGGGGCTGTAAAAACCTCAGATGTTAAGGTCTGGAAAAGCAACAGAGTTTTGACACAGTCAAGCCAAGTGCTATAATGAAGGAAGGCCGAGGCCAAGTAATGGACCAAGCAATAAAGATGACTGTGGTCGCACAGACAGGGTGTTGCAGACCTTCATACCTGAGGGAGTATGTGGACTGATTATTTAACACATTGTTTCAAATGCAACGTCTATCCAATGTTGTAAAAGAATTCATATAAAACATTTCTAAATGTCCCCGTTTAACTTATTCTGTTTGCCTTTTTATATTTTTAGTTTTTCTTGTTTTATTTTACTCTACATTGTAAACATCTGTAAGGAATGGAGATGTGCAGTATTCTGCATACAAATGAAAAGTAAGAATGTAAACACAGAATGTAGAATGGTATGGAAGTGCATCTTCCATTGGAATGTGCATCTTTGGAAAGGTTAATAACAGAAAGAAACCCAACTGAGAAGGAGCCAGTGGGGCCTACTTTAGCTCTTAAATAAAGGAGAAAATCACTTACCTGTGTGCACTGCATCCTTTCGAAGTGGACTCTTGCAAACAAATACTGTCTACTTGGGAGAACACGGTGGGAATATGGAGAAGTTCCAGGGTGAGAAGCATCCCTAACAAGTTGAAGGATTATATGTTATGTTAGGGGGGAGGTGTATTGTGGTTACAGCGCGGCGCGTGTATTGGCAGCACGCATACGGCTTGGGCACTGGCGCCTGACAGCCATCACTGCATTGTTTGAATCAGCACTCGTGGCTGACACAGGTGCAGCGGCAGAGTCGTTGGTGCAAGCAGGAAGAGCGGTTGCGCCGGCGCGGCTCCTCAGGCACAGCTCACTGGCTACATACTTACCTTAATAAAGGTACATTCCTAAACAGCAGCGTCTCCTTTCATCTTTATCTCTCATGTGCTGAACACAACAAAATCCTAACTTGGGCCTACCTGAAACTGTGTACAGTCTGCGGAAAGCAGACCACTTGTATCTGTAAGCCAGGATGTAAGTCTAAGCCAGAGCAGGCAAAGAACTCCAACGTTTGCACCCGAGCCCACAGCCTGCATACCCAGGGCAGACCAGTGCGCAATTCTGCAAACCTCAGGATGTGTCTGAGGTTACAGACTCCCAGGTCCCAGATCTCCCTCAGGCAGTGCAGAGGTCGCTAATCTACCTGCCTCTTCCAAATCTAATCAAAGCTTCAAATCTGTCACTCTGTGGTGTTTATAGTCTCTCTCAGGAAGAGGGGTGTACCCATACTTGTGTGCCAGCCCCTTGCTCAATGTCCTTGTGAAGTGAAGCTGCACCTTACTGATCAACTGGCCCTATGCCTTCCCATGGAGGGTAGCCTAGCATTTCTGGCTGGACTTTTTACTCTCGGGAAGGGCGGAGACTGATTTGCATATGGCCCGCCCCTTCAACAACAATGGACTGGAAGCTACTCCGGGGAATTCCCAATGATTGTGTAATTTGAAGCTTTACAACCATCCCTTTTTGGTGTTCCTAAAGATTAAATACATCAGAATCTCATCTAATTAACACTAATAGTTTCAGTACAGGCCACCCTGCTTAATTAGGTATTCTTTCTGCAAAACTGTATGCTGTGGCAACAAGAGGTGGCCCAGCATTATGCCAATAGTGGGGTCGTAAAAGAAGCACGGTGGGAGGGGGCGGCTGGGGCAGTAAAGAAGGGCAGAGTAAGTGGCAAAAGGAAGGCGTTTTATATTCTGTTCTGTGGTAATAAAAGACAGGACGAGCCCAAGCAGCATTTCACTCAGGCAATCAACAACCCCAAGCCATTTGCTCATGCAGTGTCTGCGGGTTGTTGTTGAAAATATAAAGTGTGGTTTACAAAAGTCCTACTCTGGATGAGCGCCCTTACCTTTCCCAAATTGTGTGTACCTGCTTGGCAAAAGAATCCCAGGGTACTTTAAAGGTGTGCCATTCGCTGCGTGCAGTGCTTGAGCTTAACTGAAAATGAAACGGGCACCAAAAATACATAGGGCCGTTGTTCTAACTCTAGGCATATGATCCACAGCCGCATTTAAAGCCTCTGTTTTCACCCAGCCCCAATTATCTTCATCTGTGGCCAACTTTCACCTGTGTCAAAAACAAGCTGTGAACTCTGTGCTGAGGGGTACTGGCGGTTTACAGAGGCTTAAGCCATGCACTCAAAGGCAGATGGTGCTGTGGGGATGGATGCACGTCTTCTAGAATTGGCAGGAAAGCTGCACGCTTCATAACGTTACTACGGCAATCACTTGCGTGCGCTGCCCCCACAAATCCGACCATCCTGGATTACCTCCAACGCTTGCTCTGTTTGTAGGACAACACCTGCGTCTGTATCTCAGAGCACTTCAGCAGATTAAAGGATTTCCCAAATATAGGTGACATTTGCCTCGATCTTTACACAGCAAATCCGTAAATATCACGGCGTAAACACCCTGGGACTGCCTGCCGCTGTAAATTATGCGGGGGCGGTTAACTGAGGCTGACCAAATTATGTATCCGCCATTTGGTGGGCTGCGTCTCATTGTGGGGGTGCAGCCGGCGGTGACCACAACGCACCCATGTGGTGTGTTCTGAGTATTTGTAAGTGTGAGGAAGAGGTTCAGTAACAAGGAAGTGAGGCCGAGGTTCAACACAACACGCGCGATCCAGTAGTACACATTTAATTACAATTGTTTGTATTTTATTGGAGTTTTGCAATGCGCGTCATTGTGAGCAACCCACTTCAAAATGGAAGACCCTTCTTTACTTTGTCAGTGTGGATTTATGTAATGCCTATAAGTTCTAAGAGCATCAAACTGGAAATAATAAGGACCACTGTCATACAGGTGTCAAGGTGGGCTAAGCCAGTGTCTGAAGTGTCTACTAATGTGAATCCTGGCCTACCCCAGTATTCCGTAAAATACTACGCAGCCTCGGAGATGGGAGCACCCAGCTCCTTTCTTGGCAATGGCGGTCCTATGGCTATAGTCCTGGTTGATTCTTGGTGATCTATCTCCAAGTACATCCCACTTGCTTTAGGGTATTTTTGGAAATCTCAGTCGTTTGGGTATAGCGCAGTGGTATTCAAACATTTTATGCTGCCCCCTGAGTACAAATGTCAGAGTAAAAATAGTGTTGCTGGGCCCCTCAGATGCCATATCTCCCTCTATCCTCTAGTAAAAACAGCCACAGGACTCCCTTTTGTAGGAGCCTTTGTACCCCCATGGAGATCCTTTCGGCACCCCACCCCCCATGGTAAAACTACTGGTATAGCGCCTCTCTTCCTGGAAATCTCCTAAAGCAAGTACTTCTTCCCCTGTAGTTTCAGGGTAGTTGTAAATCATAATCACTCTATCCATGGGTCGGTCCCCTGCAAGGGCAAGTTCTGATATGATATTATGGGTTATTTACAACACGCTTAATACGCTTTCTAAGCGCGCACCCGGGGATTGAACCCATGTTGCTCTGTGTCGTGAGCACGTTGCCCCTGAGCTATCCTCTCAAGACCAATTTCAGAAGTATACCTTTCAAAACACTCATACCAGAATGTATTTGGTGTCAGGAGGATACCTGAGGGGCAATTGTCTTGTAAGCAAAACAACGCACAGCATCACAGGCTCAACGTCCATCATGAAACGGGATATAAAAGCTTGATTCATTTCTTCTGCTTTGCATAGGGTTTTTGTCAGGCTCTGATATTGAACCCTCCAGCCATGGTTTGCCCTCATGTGCCAAGGAATCCCTCCTGGTCTGGTCTCACTCACTGTCGAAGGTGTACAGTAGCTCTCAGAAAGGTCTTTGGTCTTGCTCATGGTCAGGTCTCACCCAGTGTCTGAGATGCAGTACTCAGCAGGTTATCCAGCATATCATTATTTCCTTCCGCCTCAGTCTCTGCTCCAGTTCGCCACCCTTACTGCAGCGCCCTGGGCACATTTATAATACTCCTAATTAGTGTGATGTGTTGGAGTCACTCCTAACGAGGTCCTGGAGAGGGGGTTGGGGTCTCTCTGGGCAAATTGAAGCCCCATGCTAAGTGACGTGCCCCCGGGAGGTGTGTGAGGTATATTTCTAGGGCAACAATTAATGCAGGGAGTTTGTTCCACCCCAATCAAAAGTGCCACACCAATAGAACTGTTTATATAGTTCATTCTAGCCCTGTCTACGAAACATATCATACCACGTAAATCCCTCATCCCTGTGCAAAAGATAAGCCAAGAATCAGGGAGGTGTTTAGAGAGAATTTATATTTATTAATAAATAGGAAAATGTAATTTTACAAAAAATAAGACACGCCACCACGCTCCGTAGCTGAAATGCTTTTCTTTCCTAACAATTCACTTTTCACACAAATTGAAAACACCAGTTGGTTTAGGATAACACAGATCCCAGACTCTTTAACCCAACAACATATCCAGGTTTCCTTCTTGTGTCTTTTTCCAACCTGGGCACATAGAAACACAGGTCTATAGAATACTTCCGATAACTGGATCACTCACAAAATACTCTTAGTGTACAGAATTGTGCAGTCCCCTGGACATGCCAAAACAATTTTACTTCCAAACATACTTTGCATGGGAGGTTACTTTAAATAACATGTAACGCTTCTGTTGGTAAAAAGAAATTTGACATGTGCAACACTCTTTATTTTAATCTCCCTGTGCACTATGCAATGCTAGCAGTGTTAGAGCACAACAAACTTTTAAGAACACATTTTGTTTATATATGGTGCCCTTTGTCCTTCACCACTATGCAATGAAAAGTCTCTCTTCCATCAGGAGTTACATTCTCATTTTCTGCAGAGATGTGCTTTTAAATCAATGACGTCACTCTCTTTACCTTTGGGAAGACACTTTTCCTATGCCACAAACCCGGATATGCAGTTATGATTTGTAACTCCTCTGCTTTAAGGCAGGGTTCAGGGAGTACTAAATCATTCGGAATTTCGTTTTTACATGCAACCTTTCAGTTTTGGACATTTTTGCGGGCCATAATAAGGTAAGGGATACCCACTTATTTTAAATGACGGTGGGCCTCATCACGATTTAGGTGGTAAACAGGCACCATTTCCGCAGAGTGGAAATAGCGCTACTGCCGGGTCCATTGGCACAGATAGTGGCGTATCAAAAGTAGGCGAGCATGCGCATTGGGTCCCAGCCGTAACTTTAATTACACCCGGCAGAAACCGTGCCAGAAAGCGGGTTACTGCCAAAAACCCAGAGCAATTAGCGCTATTAGCGCCAGCGGGAAATGTGACACCGTTGGAACGGGAAGCACTGGGACGGCTATTTTGGAAATCACAATCCAACAATCGGAGCTCCTGGAATTCATCCACACTCCCCAAGTAGCAGAAATATCTCAGGAGAGGGTCAGGGGCAAGGCAGCTCAAGATTGGCTGTGAAAGCCAAAATTCACAGATAGTGAGCTTGTTGTGCTGGTGGATGAGGTTGTGGCCCACCATCATTAGCTCTACGGAGCAAGGCGGCGCAAAACCTCCTCCCAGCGGCGCACCAAAATCTGGCAGTCAGTGAGCCGGAAGCTTTCTGCAGTCGGCCACATCCCCCAGGACGGAGAAGACTGCAGAAAAAGATGGAATGACCTGCGTGTTCCGGTCCGGGGACTGCTGTCCCAGTACAGGCAGGACACCATACCATGACCACAGGGGGAGGCCCACTGCTGGAACTACCACTCACGCTGTTGGAGGAAAAGTGCAGCTCAGTGCTCAACATGGAGGGAATCGAGGGTGTAAGATGTGCAGAAGCGGGTGCCACCAGCCAGGAGCAGAAGGTGAGTCAGCCCACTCCCCAATATGTGTGTGCAACAGCAGCCTAGCACAGTATCCCCCAGTGAGACAACCCATGAGCCAGGCATTGCGACTGTGGGCAGAGTGTGGGAGCCACTACAGGCACACAACACAGCACACATGCGCCAGTGCACCAAGGCCAGCCCTGTGAGTCAGAGCAGTGGTGAGGGCAGCCAAGGGACACAACTAAGCGCTATGCACCTCACACCCATGGTGGGAGCACAGCAATGACCCATAGCGACCTCACAGTGACAAGTACCACGCCAGAACCCCCCCCCCCCCCGTCACGTGTGTTGGCAACGTCAAGGCATCAGGATCAGATGCATGCAAGCAAAGCAACAGCTTGCCCTGGTCTTCCCCCCCATGGCCAAATACAAACCACCTATGTGCCCCCCCCCACTTCGTGCACATGGTCCCATTGTTGTCAATCAAATAGCAAATGCAACCAGACCAGCTGCTCGGCACCACACACATCCGTGTATTCACCGTTGTGCATGCCAATACACGAGAGAATCTGTCCTAATGCCATCCCATATGTCCTCTACAGGCACACAAGCTTCGCCAGAGGCATCAGAGCACGAGGATGCAGCCGGCCCATCTACAAGTTCGGCCTCCCGGTGCCTCAGCCACCACCACCACCACCCTGCAAGGGGGCCGACATGCGACCCATAGGTGCAAGACCCCTTCCACCACACACCACTGCAACAGGGGTGCACCTATCCCTCTGCTGAAGTTGACACTGCCAGAGAGGACACACCATCACCGACCATGTCACTGGAGGAACAAGGGGAAGCACCAGTGACGGTGACCAAGCAACAGTGCCCCCAACACCAGGCTACAGTCTGTGCAGGCAAACCACCTCCTCACCCGAAAGCCCACCATGTGTCAGACAGCGCAGCCAAAGCCCCCAGGGCCTACCACGCTGCCAGTGCACCCACATCCCAGGACACCGACAACCCCTCCTATAGCTCCCCTGTTGGCAGCCCAGCCAGGCAATGTACCCCCTCGCCACTGCAGCCAAACGCCACATTGGGCATGGTTATGCAGACTGGATGAGATTGAGGCAAGGCAAAGGCAGATGGAGGTCATCGCCAACGGACACACTGACCACCTGCAGGCCATCCGCATGCAATCCGTGGTGCCACAAGGAGGATGGCACATGCAAATGCCAGGACACAGAGTGTTTTCACTGCATGCACAGCATCACTGACAGGGTTTGGCCAAAGGGTGCGAGATGCATGAGTGTCTCGGCCCTCACAGAGCAAATCTGGGAAAGCAATCCTCTCCAACGGCAACAGCTGCAGGGGGTGGCATCAATTCTTTCCACCTGAACCACGCCAACTGAGGAGTTGCGCCAGAGCACAACTAGGCGGCGGTCCCTGCGCCATCTGCGCACACAGTCACCGGATGATTGGAGTTGGGAGAAGAGGGTAAGGCCATCATAGATGGCATGACTGATGTTGGCCTGAGTGGCCATGCAATGGACATGCCGGAGGGTGGTGGGAGGGGGGGGATTGTGTGCTGGGGTGTTGGAGGGCAGGGTGAGGGGGGATTGTTGATCAAATAAGTTACATAAAAATATGTCAAGGGGCGTGGCCTATGCCGATGGCGTAAAGACGTGACTGTGTGGAGCTCCCGTCCCGATCCTGGCCTAGATCCTTCATTCGACCCTTATTCCTGGCCCGATTGAGTGCCAAAACTCATACCCAAGTGGGGGAGGCGATTCAGACCCCGTTCGGCGCTGGAACGAGAGAAATCGGAACCAGCGTCCCCGAAAACGCGACCTTGGAGCTGGCGCCCCCGAGCGAAACAAGATGGCGGACAGCAGCGAGGCCTGACGGAGGGGCGGACCGTGCGGGCAGCGAGGCGAGGGAGGAAGATCCATCGGGCTTCGCCTCCCCTGTCCCTGGCGCAAGTGGCGGAAAGACCCCAGCAAAGCCACCGTCCGAAAGACCGGACACCCCCGCTTTTCCCTACTCCTCGGGACTCGTCCTGCCGCTGGAGGCCACCGAGCACACGAGGGGACCACCACACGGGGAGCGGACGGAGTCGCATCTATGGCCCCGGGACCACTGCGGAGGGGACACGAGGTGTGCATGGTCCACTGACGTGATCCGCTGACCGCGAGGAGCTCTGTGCGAAGGAGCGGCAGAGACCTAAACAGGCCCCCGGTTGCCGCGGGGCCCTTCTCCTCTCTCTGAACGGTCAGCCCGAGGACGGAGGAGTGAACAGTTTACCCACTAACGCACTGGTAAGCCTGCAGACCCTAACCTAGCGCTCGGGAACCGGAACTCGCCTGTACCATAGACGACGGCGTGTCGGGAAATCACTGAGCGCCCTGTCGCCCTGCCGGGGGAATACCCTGCATTGTGTCGCCAAGGAATACCACTGCTCTTCACTGGAATACGCCGTCCTGTGGGGCCGACGGAGGGCTCATCTCTGTTGCCACACTACCAGGTGGGACAAATGTCTACTTCGCGCAACAAGAACAGGGGTGCCACAATCATGGACTCATTCTCAGGGGCCAAACCCAAACAGCCCAGCCAACATGAGATCCCCATGCAGACTGAAACCCCAACAACTGCTACCGACCCCAGCAACGCCCAAGTGCTACAGGCTATCGCAGCACTCCAAACGTGCATGGAGACTAGGATAGACGAACTCAAGGTGGACATGCAGCTAATCCGCCAAGACGCCCGCAACATGGCAGAAAGAATAAGCAAAGTGGAAATAAACCTCCAGGACACCACGGATACTGCCAAGGACTTAAAGCAGAAAGTCATTACACTTGAGAGGCAAGTGGCTCATCTTGAAGCGAGATCCGAAGAAGCAGAGGGAAGAGCCCGCCGCAATAACATCAGAGTCCTGGGCGTTCCGGAGGGGATGGAAGGCGCTGACCCCACGGAATTTATCGAGTCCCTACTAATGCAGGAAGTCGGAGCTGGCAAACTCACACAGGGCTTCTCCATCGAGAGAGCCCACCGCGCCCTACAAAAGCGGCCCCCTCCGGGATCACACCCTCGCCCAATGGTTGCCAAGGTCTTGAACTTTCGCGACAGGGAAACAATCCTCAAATTCTCGAGGGACGGAGGTGACATTAGACGCGATGGCTCCAAGATTGTAATCTATCCCGATTATACCCCGCAAGTCCAGCGAGCCAGGAACTCGTTCATACCTATCAAAGCCCAACTGCGGAAGCTCGACCTTAAATACATGCTACTGTACCCCTCGCGCCTCAAGATTCTATACAAAGGTAAAGCCGTCTACATGGAGACCCCAGCGGCAGCCACTATGTGGATGGAACATAATAATCTGGCCGAGGGAGAGGACCACGTCTCGACACCCAACGGCTAAACCCAAACAGATCTGTCATAGCAACGATTGATTAGCTCTCTCAAGGACGGGGGCCCCGCGGACCACCCCACAGACATCGGTGCAACCCACCCCACCCCAAGCATGGCTGGCCCAAGGCCAACACCACAACCGCACCACATGACCTGGACAGGCCGATGGGTAGCGGATGCCCCCGAGCGTTGTCCTCCCAGAACAGCTGCTGGGGGCAACACACAGTTAGCTTTTTTGTTCAATCCACCTGTTTGAGTGGAAGTTAAATTCGTTTATAAGTCTCCAATTAACACGTCAACGCAACAATCAAGGCCAACAGGAAGAAAGCAGAGCACAGACCCCGGGGGCGACCAATCGGCACATGGAGCTGGCTCAAGGAGGGTGGAGACTGCCACGGGCTCAGCGCCCTGACCACATTACCATCATCATGCCCACACGCCTCAAAATCGCCACCTGGAATGTGAGGGGCTTAGGTACCTACTTACGCCGGAACAGAATAAAATCCTATCTACACAGAAAGAAGATAGGGTTGGTCCTATTACAAGAAACCCATCTAACCAAGGAAGCCATGGCAGCACTCCAATCATACTGGGGTGGACAAGGGTTCGGGTCCACATACTCCAAATTCGCCAGAGGGGTGTTCACCTGGATCAGCCCTCACATCCCCTTCCAGCTCACCAAAATCGAACAGGATCCCGATGGAAGGTACGTCATAATTCTGGGCCACATTGAACAAACAAAGATCTGCATAGTCAACTCATACCTCCCCAACAACAACATCCCTGCGCACCTCACCACGTTAAGCACAAAGATTGCGACCTACAGAGATGCATTCCTTATCTGGGGAGGCGACTTTAACTGCGTCAGTGACCCTGCACTCGACAGGTCGACCCCCCCCTTGGCGGGCCCATCAACTGCCACCACCGCCCTGAACACCATGCTGAACCGCCTAGACCTGGTCGACATCTGGCGGGAACAACACCCCAAAGATCGTGGCTATTCCTTCCACTCCTCACCACATAATCTTTACACCAGAATCGACTACCTCTTCATAGGCAGAGAGAGCTTCCTCCAGATCGACTCTTCCAACTATCTGGGCCGTACCATCTCCGACCACTCTCCCCTCGTAATCGAATGGAACATCACTGGACCCAGATCCCCCATACCCACATGGAGGATGCCCACTGAGGCACTTAAAGACCCTGAGTTCAGGGAAAGCCTTAGAGAAACTATAGAGAACTACACCAATGAGAATAAAGGCAGTGTAGCCCACCTAAGCACGGTCTGGGACGCTCTCAAAGTGGTTGTAAGGGGAGAGGTCATAGCAAAGGCCGGAGGCATGAGGAAACGCCTAAGAACTGAACTCGAATCATTAGAAGCTGAAATAGAACAACTAGAATCCAACACCCTGGACCTCCAACCACAGGAAGACAAGCTGGCCAGCTCTAGGGCCGCCTGCAAAGAAGCTTGGGACAGACTGGCCAAATTTGATTATATCACCAGAACCAACAAAGCGCACGCCCACGCCGACAAACCTGGCAGACTACTCGCCTGGCTGTGTAAGAAAGAACACCCCAAGTACTCGACCACTGCCCTAAGAGATGCCGATGGCACGCTACAAAGGTCCCAACAGGGAATTAACGATACCCTTAGGCTGTTCTACACCCAGCTGTACTCCCACGATGAAGAGGTACCCCCCGAGGACATCTCAGGCACCCTGGACGAAATTGGCTTGCCCCTTCTCCCGCTGCCACACAGGGAGGCCCTAGATGCCGACATCGACATAGATGACATAAAAGACGCCATCAAGTCACTGGCCACCTGCAGGGCACCGGGCAGCGACGGGCTGCCCGCTGAATTTTACAAAGCCTATGAGCCGGAACTGTCCACGCTGCTACACGAGGTATTCCAAGAAGCCTACGAGTCGGGCACCCTGCCCGAGAGCATGCGAGAGACCTTGATAGTTCCGCTCCTCAAGCCTGGTAAGCCTGCGGATGACTGTGACTCCTATCGCCCTCTCGCTATGCTCAATTATGACGTTAAAATTCTCACAACCATATTGGCCAAGCGGCTGTCCAGGGTGATCGGTGAAGTGGTGCACCCCGACCAGAGTGGCTTTGTGCCGGGCCGTAACACCACTGCCAACCTACGCAGATTACAACACATATTGTCACATCCCTCTCACACTGGGCAAGCCCACGCATTACTTTCTTTAGACGCCATTAAGGCATTCGATTCAATTTTCTGGGAATGGCTGATTGCGGTACTTAGGGAGTTTGGCTTCGGGGAACGATTCATTCGTTGGATCATAATTCTCTACACCAAACCGCGAGCACGGGTGAAGACTGGTCGACTCATATCCACGGCATGGGATATACAAAGGGGCACACGGCAGGGCTGTCCGCTCTCCCCCATGCTATACATAATAGGGCTTGAACCCATTGCCATCTTTTTTAGGAAACAATTTTTTGATGCTGGCATCAGGATTGATGGGGTGGACCATATAATTTCCCTATACGCGGATGATGTTCTCCTCTACGTGAGGGATCCGCAGCTGAATGTCCCAACTATGCTGGAGGTCCTTGACAACTTTGCCAAGGTGTCCGGCATACACTTTAGCAAGCGCAAGTCCTGTCTGTTTCCACTGGGTGCCCTCAGGGACACACATGTTGATGACCTCCCCTCACTGGGTATAGGATGGTGCCCCACTACGTTCCGCTATCTAGGCATCAATATTTACCACACGCCTGAACTCATGCACGCCAACAACACGGTAGCGGCACTCCCCCCCTTGCGCAAGTCAATCGGGTTTTGGGCTCGCCTCCCCCTATCCATGATGGGCAGGGCTTCCATCATTAAGATGATTGTCCTTCCCAGATTTCTCTATGGCTTCCAAAACATTTCGTATTACATTAGGGCTCCCTTCTTTCGTCTCTTAGGGAAGATACTTACAGACTTCCTGTGGGGAACTAGTAGGCACAAATTTGCATTATCCACCCTGACCCTCCCTTACGAGCAAGGAGGCATCCGGCTCCCTGATCTGGAGCGCTACTATCTGGCCGCCCAACTAAGCTTTGTGGCTAAATGGCTAGCCGATGATGTCACCCCTGAAACATTGCTCTTACAGCACTCGATTGCCCCAATCCGACTAAATGAACTCATTTGGGCCCCTCAACGTCTTGTGGATGGGATACCCTTCTTAGCTACCCTGGGTCGTCAGGTATGGCAAAGGGTTAAAAGTCTTCTTCGCCTACAGCACAGTTACAATCCAGACATACCGCTCTTAGCTGACCTATGCCAGAACTCAGTAAACCTTGCCTCTATTCGACACTGGGAAAGGCTGGGAGTATACACGTGGGGGGACCTATACAGTGAGGGCACTTTCCGGGACTTCTCCTCCTTGCAGCTCGAGGATGGCGTCCCAGCCGGTCAATTCCTTTGGTACGTAAGGATTCGCAATTTGGCTAGAACTAAATGGGACACGTGGCCTGAGGAGCCTGAATCTGACACCTTCATAACACACCTATACAGCCTGGGAGACGGGTGGAGGCCTGTGTCCCGCATATATAGTCACCTAATTGACAGGCCCAACCCCCGCAGCAAGGACCTCAAAACCAGGTGGGAGAGTGATTTGGGCCACGAACTGTCCGAAGCTGAATGGAACAGAGCGTTAGCGTTCCCCAATGCGGTATCCAGAAACTCCAGATTTAAATTAATTCAACTCAACATGCTATACCGATCATACTTGACACCACTTAGAATAGCCAAAATATATAACCTACCCCAGCATAACTGCCCATGGTGTGGCAGAGACGAAGCCAATCTATTACACATGTTTTGGGGATGTGTCCAGGTCCGGAGACTCTGGGCGAGAGTTGAACTCCTCTGCAGCAAGGCAGGCATGACCAGATACGAATGGACTCCATCAGAGTGCCTCCTCGGAACGTACTCCAGACTGGCCAAGTTCAAACACTCAGTCAAGCTAATGGATCTGGTATGCATTCTGGTCAAAAGGACCATTGCCATGGCTTGGAAGCGACCCAGAGGCCCACAATACCAGGCATGGCACAACGAACTTGAGCGCTGGATAGGGGCGGAAACTTCAGCTTGGGAGAATGGTCTCACCACTTCCCCCGAAGACACGAGCTCGGGACTTGCTGCCTGGAAAACACTCACCTGGGCCTTACTTAACCCCCCCAATGACGATAAACCCCCCTGAACAATTAGCCCCTGTTGACTCACAATACCTGGAACGGAACACTGGCACAATATCCAACCTGTGCTCCCCTGCGGCCAGGCCCCCCCTTGTTGCTTACATCATTGACATTATGGAGACTCGTTAATGTTGTTATTGTTTTGTTATTTCTGTTTATTTGTTTCTTCACAAAAGATCTATTTTGATGTATTCCAAATTACTACTACTGTGATTGTTTGGATCAGTGATGCAACTGCTTTATAACATAAATCTCAATAAAGAAATTCGAAAATAAAAAATACATAAAAATATGTCAAACTTCAATCATACAAGGACATTCTGGTTTGTGTTCTTGTGCACTTTATTCACACTGTGATGGTAGTGGACTGAGTCTGGTCATCGTACTAGAAATAATTGTCTGTCTGTGCATGCGAGGCTGTCTGCCTTTCCTCACGTCATCCCTGTGAGTGTCTGCTCTCACTCCTGCCACATGCTCATCATCTGCATCTTCCTCTGGGTGTGGCCTAACAGCATCAGGGGATGGTGGCACATTCCTCCTCAGGCAAATATTGTGTAGCATTGCACACACCAATATTTTTCCAACTTTGTCAGGGGCATACATCAGGGCTCCACCGGTGCAATCTATACACCGGAATAACGCCTTGAGGAGTCGAAATGTGCACTCAATGCATACTCAGGTACAGCTATGTGCGGTATGCGTGGGCGACACACAGGCGTCATCAGCCATGCCAGCTGTGGGTATCCACAGTCACTGCATGATGTGGAATACAGACATCAGTCAATTGTCTCATGCATGGGTCTGCTGTCTCAATGTATGTCTGCGTTGTCAGCTGTGAACATTCATAAGGTAACACTAATTAGTGATCTGAGGAGGCCATTAGCCTCTGCGGCGTCTGCCAGAATGGGAGATCGTGACGCGGATCGCAGAGGCTAATGGCCTCCCCAGATCACTAATCAGTGTTACCTTATAAGAAATGCCTATAGGCCACAAGTCTTACCCACCAGGCCATTAAGAAACACAACCTTACCTCGATAAAGACCTTTGTGAGGTCGAAACACGTTTTGGCACCTTGAGCAACAAAGAAAAAATGACAAAAACGTAGTGCAAGAGTGCTCTTTAGTTATTTATTGTGACACAGCAATCTCAAGTATCTAAGAATACTCATAAACCTGTTACGCAGCGCCGATTCCACAAGATTCCCACAACAGTCTTCTCACTTTACTTGGGGCGCTTGAGCACTGTCCCATGGCAATCCTACAATTGGCAGCTCAACATATCACTAATCGGGCCAGTTCAGCGCAGCATTCCTATGTTCCCTTTGCTCTCACCCGCTTTTTGGTACTCAGTGACAAACTCGTGTCACTGAGGGCCTGGCCTTGGGGATGGATGCTCGCTTTGCTGATGCCCTTCTCCTCCTCCCACTCGTCCCCTTCATCCACCTTCACATCCTCCCCACCCTGTACCCTGGCCTGGTTGTCCTGCATCTCAAGCTTTAGGTGCAGCATGAGCAGCTGCCTTTCCCAGCCTATAGCATTGAATGGCAGCATCGTGTTGGAATCAGTGTTTGGGGCCTGGGTGCCCACTGGTGAGCATTGTGTACACCTGTGGCTTGATTCCTGGCACCTGGGTTAATAATTCTCGGCTGTATTAGTGCTGGGTTTTGGCACTAATACCGCTGTACATGTTTTTGGGATACGGCTGTAATTGCGCTTTGTGTTGTCGGCGCTATTAGCGGCGGCTGCAATAGCACTGCTTCCTTTTGGCTCTGATGGTATTTGCACTGACTTGTAATCTGGCAGAGCAGTATTGGCGGTGCCAATACAGTTATCACCGGATTTAAGGGCTATCGCCCAACTCATGATGAGACCCTCCCCCGAGCTTACCCCATGTTCTTTGACTATATGGGAGTTAATTACATTATTATTTAGTAAAAATACTAAGGATCTACTTGTTCTGCCCACCCAGTCAGTAAGGGCAAGGTATTAAATCAAACAGTTCCCCCACAAGACAGTTGAACAAGTTTACTTACATGGAATATCTGTGGGTTTGGTGTTCAGGAATATTCATCAGGGATGCTGAATCATCTCAGAGGGGCTTGTTAGTTGGCCTCTCCAGGTTCAGTCATGAAGGCCTCCTGCATAAATCTCTCTATTTTTTTTTTTTTTTTTAATTTCATTTAGTTTTTACAAACTTTTCGAAATGTATAACTATAAGAACACATTACGTGTAAGAGACAAAAAAAGATCTTAGTAAGACATAAAAAACTATATAGGATAAAAGAACTAACATTTCCAATTTTTTTTTTTCTTTTTTCTTATCGTTCTTTCACTTTCTTCTGTCAATCGATAGCTTCACCTATATTTGTGGCGGCTCCTTGTCAGCTGATTCTATTGGATTGGTCTCTAAACGTATTTGGATTTGATCTAGAAATCTCATTGTGGCGATCCTTAGGGTTTTGCTCTCGCCAGTGTGTAGATGCCTCCACCATTCTTCTGCATTGTATGTCAGAACTCGGTTCCTCTCACGCCTTAAACATAGTTCGCGCTGATCCTTTAATTCAGCACAAAACAATATCAAATGCTTTAGGGTTTCGTCTTCTCTGGCACACAACCTGCACTTGGAATTACTTGTTTCAATTGACCTTCTCCAAATTAGAACTTCTTTTGTTTCGAAGATATTTAATCTGAACTTCAGGTATAATTTTCTTAGTCATTTGCACGGTGATAGCATTAAATAGTTTGCAAGTATGTTACGTTTTTTGGCTTCTGATGGTACATTATTCATACACTTTTGTGCCGCTCTTTTCTCACATACTTGGATCCAGTCTAGATCTAATAATTTCTTTTTCACCAGGTCGGGGTTCTGCCATAACGTTTGTTCATCCGACCCCACCTGTGCAAGAATCTCTTTACACTGGCTCTTCCATTCATCTAATGCAGATTGCCTTGTACTCTTCTTTTGACTTAAAATTTTGACAGATGGTAAGTTTGCTTCTGCATTCATTTTTCTAAACAGGGCCAACTTATTCCAGGCAATCTCTCTATTTGCCTTTCCTGATTCTGGATCCCCAATATCTGTTCCTTTTCCAGGTTTCCTCCAATTCCTGTCTCACAGGCAATGTTAGTTTTCCAGTCATTTTTCAGTACTCCCAGTCAGACCATATCAGACAGCTCTCTCCTTTCACATTGTGCGTCTCCTTATACATCTTAAACCACTCCCCCAAAATATCCAAATTAGAAGAGATCGGCTCATTTGCCATTAATTCTGATTGCACATCTATTTTCCTCCCCTTAACCAAGGTCTAGCCCCTTCTCTTTGGATTGGTTCCTTTAGTTACTAAGCCTCAATCTTTCAGAGTTATGACTCCACCCCTCTGGAATAGAATTTCTGACCACTTCCGGTATGAACTTAACAAGATGGCAATTGTATTCAATTTAAAAAACAAGCATCATTAAATATAGATATCTGAATTGGTCTAACCATGCCAGACTTCATGAAATGTGTCTGGCGTCGGCACAATGTTGCAGGTTCGAATGCAGATTTTTGCAATTTATTCAAAAGCAGATAAGTTATCAACACAAGATTTTATATCCAGGTATCTAATTCAATAAGTTATTATTTCCCCGAATCTCTGCTTCATGGCATTTTCTGGGAAGTTTTCATCACATTTCAGCTCATAACATTAGTTCCCAAGGAAGAATTTCTATCAAAGTTGTTTCAGCAGATAGATCTTCACATAGGCTGTTTAATGATATTCAAACCATTATTGTGTGAATTATAGTTCTCGAGATAATCAACACCTATGATTTCCCCATAGCAGCTATGGGCATTTTAAGGCATATGCATACTTTTACTTCAATTACACATTTCTTATTCTTCAAGAAACTTCACATGTAATTCAGGCCATTTGCTTCAAGGGCTTTGACCAGAAATCGTGTTTATGTCCTTAAACACTTTCACAAAATAATCAGTCATGATTGCTCTACGACTACTGTGGTGGGGAATTGGTGCTGTATAAAGTATTTATTATTATCATATCATAAAGGAGTAAGGAAAGAAAAAAAATGACAATTTTGTTCATTTGACAAGGAGGTGCCGACATGGCAAATTCACATTTCTGGCATACAACCCTTCGAGAATGGCGTTATTAAATGGAATTTCAGGTGTACAAGGTGCACAGATCTAGATTTTGCTTGCCTGTGAGCCCATTTTGAAACACTTTCATTTCGGTTTCCTGCCCATTCTATCCACACCAGCAGGTTGGCTTGCTGAAGGGCACCTCAGTGTTGGTCTTTGGGCGAAATGGTGTTCAGGCTTCTTGGCTTGTGACCGGACATCTTCCCTCCCTGCTCCCCACTCCTGTGAGGTGGCCTTACTGTGGCATAATTCGCTGTACAAAGCGTGACACAGCTTCATGGTAACAGCCAAAGCATACTAGCATAATGTGAGAAGGGTGCCATTTTTCACTGCAAACAGAAGGACAGAAATATGGCCATTCTCCCCCTGCCTACCCCGTTTAGACACTCCTCCACCTCTGCCTTGCCCATAGTCTAATGAACACATCCCGCATTGAGAGCACAGGCTATATCTTACTTTGATAGCATACTTTAAAGAAAGTCATCACTGTCTCACTTTGAACTAAAATAAAGCCTAGCAAGACATGACATGGGAACAATATATTAGTAACCGTTTTGACATCAAGTTGCCAGCCCTTTTTATATTTGACCACTCCATTCCCTTACCTTCTGTTACCAACAACATTCACCGTTATAGACAGTCTAACCCTGACTATGACATTCTTGGCTCTGGCTTGGCACAAATAAAAATAGCAGTCTGGCCTGTCACATGGAGTACAGAGTGCAGAGACATGCAGGCAAATAAGCCACCAACGATTCAGAATTGTCAGAGCACACTCTCAAGCCCCTCGTGCAACCAACATTAAATTGTGTACTTAGCCACAATTTCTCTGGTCTGCCTTGTAAACACAACATATTCATCACAACACTTTAGGACATATTTGCCTCATCCCATTTGCAGAACTATGTGTCACCTAACAGGACTGACATAAGCCCAGGCCATCGCTAAACATTCTACCCTCACTGCATCCCTCCATCCCTGTATTTGTAGCATCTATTTGCCACTTTCTCATCTTCCCCTAATTTTCTCTCTTCCAGCAGGCTAAGGTCTATGTCCACTGGCGGAGGCACATTGCGCCACTCCACAGACAAGCCAGGGTGCTCCGATACTACCACGGTTGTGATTTGATGCAGTTTAAAAGCATAATAACATAACACAACAAATAGAAAACAAATGAAAGAGGAAAGCCTCTCACATTTTGAGATATGTATTTGTAAGACATTAAATATTTTTTAATTTTCTATACAAATAACAAATGTACGCAAAAAATTCAGCCGGTAATCCAAAGGTATTCCTCAACGTTGCCACAAATGTTGAAGTCTTCAAAGTAGTCAGGCACGTTTACCTGTTTTTAGGAGTGGTTACAGACTAATAGGACCAGTACTCATAATGGCCTGCCTCCTAATATGAGTGAGTTGAAAAGAATTCCATTTTGGAAAATAACGTATACCAATCGGTTTAATAAGGTGTTTAAACCAGGAGTAACTAATTCAAACAAGCTAATTTTTTTCATCTAGTAAGGATAACATTTCATCTTGGCTCACCTGGCTTTCAAACGCCTAAACTATTTTATCGGGGTCATGAGCTGAATTGATAGTACTGCCACCTCTTGCTGGCAGGTTAATAGTAGATCTTTGCAGAAGCTGCTGAAACAACCCCCACCCCTCCAAGGCCTCCCATTGGGGGTTGGACCCGTGACGTTTAGGTTACACACAGATCTGTGCAGCATGTGCTTAACTCACCGAGTTATGTTACCAGCTCCACGTACCTTATTTCATACCTAACACAGTGATTTGCACTTTTTACTGAAGCTGAAATGATCATTTTGACCTTGTCCTTTATGTCGCCATATAGTATAGAGACAAATAGGAATGATACAGGATTGTAACAAAATTACTTTGAGGAATTACAAAAAGAAAGTGTTAATTACATCTCAATTCAATTTAAGTATATTCAGTGTTGGGGCTGATTTTTCTATACTCTCTCCTGGTGGACAGATGTGTAGAAGGCCAACCTATATTGTGACGGGGACAACTCTAGGAGCTGTAACCAAACCAGTTCAAGGCACAAGTGACAAGTGGTGTAGGCTAAGTTTTAAGAGGCGATTAGCTTGTAAAGGGTCCACAACGAGTACACAGAATGGGAGTCCCAAATTACAAGGAGACAATATGTATAAAAATACAGTCATCTATTCTTGGGCAAACAACACTATCAAAATGACTAACAGGTAGAAATATCACACAACACTAATAGAATATATAGACAGTCACTAGAGTAGGGCATAATACAGATCAAACCACTGTAAAGGAAGGTACAGATTAGATGATACACTACAGGTCCACAGCGAAATAGCCCTAGCTTCAGAAGTCCATCCCTAAATTGTCTGGGGCCTTATGCCCATAAGTTCAGGAAAGGTTCTGACACAGTTTGTAACACTGGAAAAAATTAAGGTAGAGTATCTGTGGTCCAGTGAACGATTCCAAGGGTTAGAGGACATGTTACTCTAACAAAAGTATCCCCAACTTTTGGAAAGGCTTGCACGAGCAAGCAATGACAAAGCAAAAGTATTGTAAAAGTTAGCAAAACTTTTAAAGTGATTTTGGGGGCAGGTAAGAACCACTGTAATTCACCCCCCATACTCCGATTCTTCACAGGACTTGGCAGGTCGATGGAGGAGTGTCCACTGTTGCTTTTCCCGCCCTCAGCCTCAGCCCTTGATTTGCAGGTGTTGCAGATTCAAACAGATCTTTGGTCGGTACCTTTCGCTGGTGCAAGTACTCTCAGTTGAAGAATCCAGCAAAACGCAATGCAGGACCCCTCTCAGGTGAGCTGTTTTGGATGGTGGTCACCACAGCAAGGTGATGCAAAGGGACTCACTTGTCACGATCAGACTTTCCCCCCTATCTCGGGTCACCTTGATGCTAGAACTCCCAAACTCTCTCACATTCTAACTTGGCCATATTGAACTCAGGGTCTTTCTCCTTAAGCTGAGCTTCTCCTTTTTCAGGTCAAAAAGTGCATCAGCATCTGAGGTTGTTACAGTCAAAAGTCCAGAAGCTTCACTTTCCTCCTTCTCTTCCTCATCATTAGTAGCTGCAGTGGCAGCAACTCCATTACTGCTGCTTTGCCCATCCCCAGTCCCACTACCAGTACCATTTGATAAGGGAGGCATACCTTTGCTCTTCTCAAAATCAAGAATTATCACAATTAGTTCAGCTTCAAACATTCTTTTCAAGTGATCCACTTTAGAAGAACTTTAGTGAAAGTAACTGCTTCCATGTCATCTATTCCAGTAGATGACTTAACTACTAGGCAATCAAAAACCACAGTGTACTGTGTAAGTATTATCTGGACACACCTCCAGTGCACTACACTGAGGTAACCAATACTGATCCTTTTCACCAAACACCCACATGTTAAGTGGAGATGGTCATCCCACTGCTGTACACCAATTTGTTAGGACCGATACTGATTTTCTATACTCTGGCCTGGTGGACAAATGTCTAGAAGGCCAATTTATATTGTGATAGGGACCTGGGAGAAAGCTGAGGGTATTCTCTCAGTAAGACCTTGAGAATCCCTTATTCAGGTGGCCAGGACACAGCCATCGCTGTTGGATCCAGTTCCTGGGGGTGGACCAGTGGGGAAAGGATCACCTGGCTAGAGGAATCCGGGCTTGTGCTCAGAGGAATACACCAGGTGTGACACAGTATTGTGCCAGAGAAGGAGAAAAATGCGAGAAATCGGAGGCTTTTGTGGGCTGTATTTCATCTGCCTCCCTTTCTTGTGTTAGATCTCTCCAGCTCAGATCCAACAAATCCTTCATACGTAATCAATCCCCTAAGGCCCCAAGCCCGGTTACATCCAAAAAGCATAACTGCTAGAATCTTTGTTTCACCTGTAGAGGAGCAGCTGTATACCTCTGCAAGAGACCCCACCCTCCTTCATCCTATATGTTGGAGAGATGAGACTGTGCCATGTTTGACACCAGCCGTTTATGCCAATACCGCAGCGTCTGTTCAAGAGAAGATGCCCATTGAGACAGCCCTACTGAATGTATCCGGGAAGTGATGACAACCCAAGGGAGGACTTCCCTGAGGAATATATGAAAGAGTAAAGAAAAGAAATTAGTGACATCATCAAAAAGTATGCATGATGTCCTGAGATACTGGCTGAAGATAATGTATAGATCCTAAAGAAACTAATGATGAAGTAAAGAATCAAGTGAGCTTTTAAATATGAAGAAGATTACTCATGCACAAGGTGCTAGAGAAAATCAACCGTTCAATAAATGTACAGATGCTGAAAGGCAAGGTTGACTAAGTCACCATATAAGCTGGCTATACATAGTGAATAGAACGCAGGTGAAGCCGCCATTATATAGAAGCTGGACATCAATATCATGAATTTAGTCAACCAGCACCCATGAAGCGGGAAGGGAAAACTGTTGCAGCAAGAATAAGCAGAATCATGGAGCTGCAAGACAAGGTTGTCTGGCCTGGAGTCAAGACCGAAGCAGCCAAGGTCAGCTATCTATTCTGGAAATGAGCGAACATGTGGAGGATGAATCATCCCTTGTTAAGGTGCAAGGAAAGAACACCAAGAGTGCCAAGTTTAATTCATTTAGAGCATTTACAAACTTAAAAATGGACCAAATTGTGGTCTCCTGTCACGTGAGCGAAAGATGAAAATAGAGTTCAAACTTGGAGTCCTGGACTCATAGTGAGTGCCCTCACTCCCATGCATTCTCAAAGACAAGGATACTTTTGCAAGGCCAAGTACAAAGACATTCTTCATGTCAGAAGGCATGGGTGATGAGATGTTGGGCTAATTATGTAGGGAGGTAGTGTCATATGAACAAGTAATAGTACACTTACTCACTATTTTCAAGTGAAAAAGATAGAGTTTTAAGTCTGTCCACAAAAAATGGAGATATTTTTGGTCTCGAAAATTAGAGATCCAAGGAACGAATCTGGAGTAAATAACCACACTCTGTGTCTGTGTCTTAAATGTCCGAAAACAAGATATTATAAAATAATTGCTTAAGAAAATAAAAATATCTGATAAACAAAGGTGACAAAGTGAATATTTGAATCAAATGAATAAAAACAGTAATTTACAGTAGCATTGATAAAAGATAAAGCATTTCTCAAAGGACAAACATTACATAGTATACAAAATTACATATCATTGTCAATTATTTCTCCATTGACACGAATGGTGTGCATTTTGGTGTGCAAAAAGCCAAGTGTTACTTCATTGGCACATACACAGAGATACAGAGATTCTTAGTGTAGAGGGAGACAGGAGAGCAGAAATGCCTGTGCGATCACACTCTAAATTTGGCAATTCTGACTATGGTGCAAACCTGGAGTTCACTGAATCTACTGAACTGGTGTACCAAGTAGATCTCTAAGACTCCCTCTTACTAATTTAATTTCAGATAAACAATGAATGTTACAGGGTCATATGGTGAAAGAAATATTTGCCGACGTGACAGAAACTGGTTGAACAGGAACTGTGACACCAGGAACGGACTAAATCCAGTTGTCCTGGTCGAATTCACATTTCGGCGGTATTGAAATAGGTCAAATCCGCCTTCATCAGGGCTCCATATGGGGGACCCTGTAGAGGTGAGAAATATATGAGGTGAGTATGGTTATAGTGTGTCATTGGTTACTGGGCACAGTCGTGATATATATCTTCTCATAGAACCGGACTCAAATCTTACCTGCCGGTGCTACGTATCCCAAGTGCTTGCCGCGCGATCACAGAGAGGCTAGGTGCTGGGCAACATGGGTCATCACTTGAATCCCTATTGAGGGTGGGTATCCCGGAAAGCTAATACACAGGGAATTCTGTGTGGGTTGAAAAAAAGAAGAAAGAAAACCAGAGATTGCTAGAAAAATTCAGGGTCTTTGTAAGGGCATTCTGTATGTACTGCAGTGAAAACCAGGAACAGAACAAAATAGCGGAAGAACAGATCAAAACTGTGTAGTACCTGTTTTGCAGGAGAAGTAAGCCTGGTGTGCCATGGACTAGTCCAGTCCAGTTGGTGTTGCCCAAATGGAAAGAATGATGCTGCATCCAGGGTATGAATTCCTGGAGATGTCAGGAAAAAGAGGGGAAAATGGACAAAGGCACAAACTGTTAGGAAACCCGCTTGGTGTGTACAGAAATAATCGTCAGTTGTTGCGAAAAAATAGGTTACTTTTGCAAGGCCAAGTACAAAGACAATCTTCATGGCAGAAGGCATGGGTGATGAGATGCTGGGCTAATTATGTAGGGAGGTATTGTCATGCCCCATCTCCTTCCACTTGGGTCTGGGCTTAGGTGCTGCCAAGTGAACCGAATGTTCCCGGCAAGGCACAAGCGTGCCAACCAATTGTAGTCCACATAATGGAGGACCTTATAGTTTGAAGACCAATGAAAAACTGTACCTAATGTTTCTGAAGATTACATGTTTTAGAGGTAGGCATAAATTGTCCACCTGAAATATGATAGCCAATATCCTAGCTCCTATTGAAAGTATGCTTAGATGTTCCCCTTAGTCAGTCCCGACCCTCAATAGGTTTTTCAATTTTGCCACATGGTATGACATCACCGCTGATGTATTTTTGATATAAAAGCTATTGTTTGTGTAAAGATCGCTGAGAGAAAAACTGAGCTTACATCTGTTGAGGTTCGTTGTAAACTCATTTTAGATAATTGTTAATAAAACAGTACTTTGCCATCTTCCTTAGTTGGTTTAGTTATTTGGACCCAGAGTTATTCTGTGTGATCCCATCCATTACATGTTCCTAAAGTACCCTAAGCTCACACCGGTCTCCATTCGAATACTCCCTATTCTTCTTTCCTTTCCTCTGAGTATCCTTTTCCGCATTACCTACTTGATCAGACAAAACACTACAATTCCCACAATCCCATTTGTTCATGTCGCGACCCCAGCTATTTCTGCTTACCCTGCAAACCCTACCAATCCCACCTCCTTGATTGTCATTTCCCTAAGTCCCAACCTACTATGACAGAACACTATCGTCCCCACAATCCCCTATGTTCTGTTCTTCATCCCGGTCATTCTTGTCCATTTAAAAACCTTGCTTCTCCTATCCTTCCGAGAGCACCCCAAACCCAAATACGAAGGATATGATTCCATGCAACACCTCTCCCCTTACTACTCTGTAGAATGTTCTGACATTCAAACTCTCTCCTTTTCCGAAACAAATGCTCACGCACATCATAAACAACAGACTAATGTTAAGCCTGGGTACCTGACATGTCCCAACCCGAGGGTCAGACAAAGTCAGGCAATTAACTTGAACCACACACCCCCGACGGCCCTTCCTTTTCCACACAGGGATAAAAGGTAGAGCAGGAGAACACAGTATGAGCAAGGCGAGCACAGCAGACAGCACAATGAGACGGCTACCACATGGCAGTTCAAATGAAGGAGAAAGGCAGCAGGAATCGAGAGGGTAGCGAGGAGAAAAGTGAATTCTCTTTTCGCCCCCAGCCCGCAGAACCTTTGTGGAAGAGAGCCCAAGTCTGCAAATAACAGCACACGTGTC
This sequence comes from Ambystoma mexicanum, assembly GCF_040938575.1. Lineage (NCBI taxonomy): Eukaryota > Metazoa > Chordata > Amphibia > Caudata > Ambystomatidae > Ambystoma > Ambystoma mexicanum. Next base: position 439,421,447 of record NC_090937.1, read on the forward strand.
CTGCAGCAGATGTCAACGGTACACCGGGGAAGCCTATGCGGATAAGCAGGCGTGAGGGATACTCCCGCGCCCATAGTACTGGCCTCGAGTCCACAGAAGCCAAGCGGTTCATCACAACCAGTGAGTCGAGGGGAGAACTGATAAGAACCGGGCTGTGTTGAGTGACAATCGTAGGAGTGGCAAGCTTCGAAACAAAGCTTTTGAACTTTGAATGAACTGTAAAAAGTGTGAAGGGGAGACCAGCTGCAGAGGGAAACTGGCACCGCGTGGGTGCTAACTCAAGAGACTCTGGTCAAGCCCCATATGAGAGAAACTACAAGTAACAGAAGGCCATAGTGAGGCCAGTGAAATAGGTCAAAGCGGTCATACGGAGGGTCAAGCAAAATCCCTGTACAATCAAAAGACGGCCTCATTATGAGTCTAGCGGTAGCTGTGCTGGAAAAACCGGCAGGCTGCTGCCGGACCCGGAGTTAATTACTGCCTCTGTGATTGCCAGAATCACCAGGGCATTACAACCCCGGTGACCCGGTAATTCCGGAGGCGTAATTCTGTTAATCCCCATTCCCATGGAGTCCCAAAGGACTCCATGAGGATGGGGACAATGGAAACATTGGCACTGTAAATAACGGTGCTGGTGTTTCCATTTCCATCTCCTGGCGGGAGTGACATCACCCGCCTACAGAACTCGTAGTCTGCCAGTCAGGAAACAACGGCGGCAGTGGTTTTACCGCCACCGTTGTTTCTGGACCGGCAGGCTTGTAATGAGGCTGATCTACAAGCACTGTGAATGAAAGGCAATTGAATACTGTTAAAGTCAAGAGGGATCCGAGGCGGCCAAAGGACATCCAGGGGTGAAGCCATCTCCAAAGTTGTTTGATAAAAAGAAACTGCGGTAAGCAGAAGAAACGGCAAGGTAGAACCCGAAGGAGGGATGCCAGAGATGAAGCTATCGCCCAAGTACTAGCAGTCAAGAGGGATCAGAGCCCAGCGGAGTGAGATCCAGGAGTGAAGCCATCACCAGAGTACTGACAGTCAAGAGAGGTCTGAGCCCGTTAGAAGGAGATCCAGGGGTGAAGCTATCATCCTACCTGAATTTTGTAATACAATTGAGACGGATCAACACCCAAAAGAGGGGGACCCAGGGGTGAATTGTCACCAAGTGAACATTGGAAAATAACTTTTGTTTAACTTGTTGCAGACCTTGCCGGCTTTTGCTTCCTATTTCGGCGATTTCTGAGTGCAAAAATTAACTATTACTTTACCTGGATGCTGCACCCTTAAGTGTAGATTGCGGCTGCTGCAATATTTTATTCAATTTTCCTTTTTAGAAGACACTTATATGGAATGCGCTTCGGATAAAAACAATATACGTCACATCAACAGGATTACTTCTTTAGTGATATTTTATTTTTTACATGTAATTTCCCTTTTCATTCATTAATTCACATACTGATTTGATTTCCTCTCAACACGTGTTTACCCACATTTTGTGCACGTGGTTCATCAGGAGAGATACTAGATTCTTCATTAGGCACTTCTATCTCTAGTTTATTTATTCCATTTTCATCTCTCTCATTTGAGAAGATATTGTTTAGTAAGTTTTCTTCAGTTCAACTCGGTACAATTGCCTCCAGTAAGCACGGATCCTGGCAGACTGGAGGCAATCGTAAGGCAGGGCTCTTCCAGGACAGCAGCAGAAGTTGGTCACCAGGCCTCTTTCAGACGGGTTATCGGTCTCCTCAAGGGTCGCACAGCTTGACAGATGTCTTAGCTTTTTCAGGTTTCTCCAGGATCTCTCTAGGCTGGATGCAGGGGTCCTCTTATAACACACTTAAACCAGTTCGTGGATTGGGAGCAGACAGTCCCAGCCCACATCCTGCCAGCAAACACACATACCCCCTGCAGTAGCCTGCCAACATCCTCCGCTTTCCCGGGCACTGGAAGTCCATAGAAGGATTTTTTTCCTGGCCTCACAAGCCAGGAAGAAGGCTAAAAGGCAAGATGGCCAAAGGACAAGCAAAAAACCTTGTTGCATTGCTATGTTTGGTCATTAGCCACAATTAGTAGCCAAATGCAGTAAGGCTAAAACGAAAAGATCCAAAATATAGTTTAAAAAGTCACTGCTGCCACCAGGTTGTCCGTTTAGAATACCTAGAGTAACCAAAAATCATCTGAGTTTTAGGGCAAAAACCAAAGTGTAGCACACTGTACTGCATTGTAAACTGCGTTGTACAATGATAAAAGGTTACCACAAGTGATAACAAGTTACTAAAAGTAGTAACAAAGTAACTAGACTAAGGGAAATAGTGTTTTCCAGTACTGACAGCATGAAGGACATGTCAGTGTCCCCATAACAGAGGAGCAAAAGACAGTGTAGTGAAGCTTAAGGCTTCACTGCACTCGAAAATGTACAGGTCAGGATCAAAAATAAAAGCAAACATGTTTGGTGGTCCCTAGAAATGGAAGAAAAGGTGCAGTAAAGAGAATCCTTTCCTAACACTCCCCCACCCCTAAACTAGGGACGGGGGAACTAATCCATCGTTGGATGAGTACTCTGTTCTAGTCGGTTATCCCAGTTGGTATCTGGCCCAAACCCAGATTTAAAAAAAGATACAAGTGTCATGCATCCACATTTTAAAATAACATCAATCTGAACAAGTAGAGGCATGCTCCTCTATGTATAATAGGAAAACGTTCCTAAAGCAAGGGTGAAGTCTTTGTCCTGTGCAGACAGCATATAGAATATGCTGGTCAGCACTGGACACAACTAAACCTCTTTATAGCAAGTATCAGATATTCATATTTTAGATATGATAATCCAAATAGGGCTTGAAATCCAAGGTGGTCATAAATGCTCTGAGACTGGAAGTTTCTCTGGCTTGACCCAGCACTGCAAAAGCCTGCTTGGCCTTAATTGTCTTTTATATATCTGCTTTTTCCTTGCTATCAATATTATGGGCCTCATCACGACCCAGGCGGTAACCATGGTGCTACTTGCCCCATGGTTGCCTCCAAAACCTTACCGATTCCGCCATGGTGAATGGAGCAATTACCGCCCCATTCCAAGGTTGGCGGGGGCGGCAATTCCCCATTCACCATGGCCCTTCCCCATTTGAGCCCCCCATAGGGCTCAATGGGAATGGGGAAAGCGCTAATAACGGTACCACTAATTGCGGTACCGTTATTAGCTCCAAAGTCCCTTTGCGGGTCCTGTCCTTAACACCTTGTAAAACCAGGCGTTATGAGAGGACCCGTAAAGGGACCTCGGAATAGGGTGGTAAGGGATTACCGGCACCGGTGCCCTTACCGGTACCGGTATTCCCTTACCGCCCGGGTCGTAATGAGGCCTTATGTCTCTTCCCATAGATGTGTGAATACCAACTCATCCAACACCATCACAATATTAACTAACCTCAGGATCTGCGAGCCCACCTTCCTGACAAATATATCATCAATGATACTTTGAGTCAAGCGGCCATCAGATTGGAACAAATTGATGCCCAGAAACAAGCCAGGCCTACCCTCAAAGTCAATGTCATTTGAGACTAAAACAGTCCAACAAATGATTGTTCATTAGTAGTAGAACTGGAAAGCATTAGGATATATATATATATATATATATATATATATATATATATATATATATATATATATATATATATATATATATATATATATATATATATATATTTTTTTTTTTTTAACAAAAGGTACACTCCTATAATTCTAAAGGTGGGCACCATTCTCAACCTCATATGCTACTCCCTTAATTGCTCAGCCAAAGAGTCCTTACTTTATACACCTCCAAAGCTACCCTTTGATAAAACTCCCTAGAGCTTCGATTGTACCATCTGGCTGAAAAGACAAAATGACCACTTTTTTATGTGGGGTTTCTAGTCACCTTTTGAGAGAAACTCAATCCCAAATTATCAAACACCTCTACATTTGCAAGTTTGGTTCCCTTTGACCAAATATTCCTTGTTGAAAAGTTCTCATCACCAATCCACATTGAACTATGTGTTTGTTTGCCCCAATCTTAGCAAGCAAGTTATTTCATTTAGAGCCGATATGAAAACATGTAGCGACCAGTCTTTACTTAAACTACTGGTACAGCAAATTGAGCCCCCGACACGAAAGAAGCTCTGGAACTTCACTCTGGTGGTCTCAAATGGAGGTAGCAGGGTGAGATTAAGGAGAGAGGATATCAGAACCCTGCAATCTTAGAAAAGCTAGGGGGTGGAAAGGAGAGAGTCAATTACGTTCATCTGTTAGATTAATTTAGAACAGCCAACTACCCCTGAAATAGTAGGGGCAAGCAGCACATTCATATCTATGATGCTGCAACGCTAAGAAAGAAGAACATGATAAAAAGAGACCTAGGAGCCCGGAAACAACTGATGGGGGAAGCAACACAGAGCAATAGCAATGAGAAAACCAAAATGCAGGAACTGGCCAGCTGCCCATAAACCGAAATTGCTACAAGCTGATTCAGAGACCATGCTCGCTACAATAGTGAAAAGATACGCACGTGCTACATGGGACTTGCTCATCGAATTGGGAACTAAGAAAAATGGCTTGGCCATTATGAGAACATATTAGGTAAAAAGAAAGGAGTACCTTCTTTTGATCACAAAAAAGGGAGAGGGGTGGCACCTGAACTTTGATGAGGGCGATTTATTTATACTCCATAATAAGGCAAGTAGATCCAGAACTCCCGGCCCTGATTGCCTTACCAATATGATGTTAAAAGAAGTACCCGGTCCTCTTATACCCCCTATTTAAAAGAATGATGAGGCTAGAGACCATCCCAGAATCATGGAAGTCAGCTTTGATGGTTCCGATTCATAAGGGAGGACAGAGCGGTCCCCGAAAATGACCGCCATACTGGATGCAATGGGAAAAATCTTTGGAGGGTTTTGCTATCGCACTTACAGAATCGGATAGCAATCACGCGTAGAGCCGACACTTGGCAGATTGGTTTTATAAAGGGTGTGGGGACAGATCTAAATGTATTCCTTCTAAACATCTTGAAGGGCAGCGTTAAGGAAAAAGGGACAAGACTATATATGGCCTTTATTGACATAAAAAAAGGCATTTGATAGTATCGACAGGGAGCGGCTCTGGGGGAAAATGGAGGAGGGGAGCTGCCCTGTGAATTTACTAGCAGCTATCGGAGAACTGTATTTAGACACCAAGGTTAACATCAGGCTTAATGCCGAAGGGCTTCTATCAGACCCTATTGCCACATAAAGAGGGCTGAAGCAGGGATGCCCACTGGCCCGACCCTTTTTAGCCTCTTCTTGTCAGATTTGCCTATTGCGTTAGAGTGAATGCATTTCCCCCAAAACTAGGCAATAACAAGATTGGTAGGCTACTTTTTGCTGATGATCTGGTCATTCTTGACCAGACCCCAGTTGGAGTTCAGCGATCTTAAAACACATTACATGAACATACGAGAGAGAACAGCCTCCAAATCAACCCAGTGAAAACTAACATCTTGACATTTGGGAGTGGTAGTAAGGGGGGCTTCTCTGGGTGTAAATGGTTTCTAGGAGGTGCTCCTCTATTTGAAACTCAAGTCACTGACCTATTTGGGTGCTCAAGTAAATAATAGGAAGGATGATGAACCTAGGCGTTTGGCCTTAAAAAAAAGAATGCCATGATGATATCACAAGCTAGGTTGCTCCATAAGAGATTTGGTAAATTCCCTTTGGAACCGGTTGTCACTTTCTTCGAGGCTAAGGTTTCCCCTTCTCTGATCTTTGGAGCTGAAGGCTTTCTTTTTACGTCCTATAAGGTGTGGGTGGCTCTGGAACGAAACTTCTGGAGGAAACTCTTAAAAATACCAAACTTGGTAGCAACCTCTGTAATAAGGTATGAACTAGACCTTATATCATTTTACGCGAAAACTGCTTGGAAGGCGCCTTCATATTCTGAAAATGCCGATTGGCACCCCCAGCACTTCCCTTTGAAATGCTAGCCCAGTTGTCGGGTGGGATGGAGCCACGCATACTAGCTCAGTGGAAAGACCATTGCAGAGCCCTATTAGACTCACTGGGCTCGAGCATAGAACTACTACTCTCTTACCCCAATAAAGTTAAAGGAAAAAACTTGGCCCAGGATTGGATACAAACCCTGAGAACAAAAACACCCGTAGGTGGAATTGGGCTTTGAGTAATAAAACCAAGGCATTTGGCAAAATGGCCCAATATCTTAAGCTCTTCCCATCCCCGTGGTACAGAACTCAATTTATGAGATTGAGATTTAACCTGCTTCCCACTAATGAGGTCCACAAGCAGTATGGAAGGTCTAATGCAGACTTAAGTAGATTTTGCCAAGTGGAAGGACAGGTGGAGAAGTTGTGGCATATTCTAGTGGATTGCAGGGGTCTGACTGAGCTCAGAACCATGTTCTTGGGTGGGTGCTTAAAATGAAAACACTGCGAAGAAGCGAAACGCTTCTGGTCAAATATCTTGGGGGTGGGGAAGGAGACGATATTGGCCTAATCTTTGCATCAATACAGTTTTTGAAGGAAGTACTCCAGATGTAAAAAGGGACGGACCTACTGTTAAGTGCGTGTGTGATGAATTGTCTTGGTCCTTTTATTTTTGATGTTATGAAGATATGATGATGAGTTTTAAAAGAATTGATAAAAGTTTGTAAGAAACTGTGCAATCAATAAAACAAAACCACATTAAAACAGATGTATTCACTGCTCCATATGTGAACACCAGACACTACAGAGCTTCTGGAGTACACAATATCAAGACAGTGTCATCCGCATTTGAAAGAAGCTGGATGGGGTGATATCCTATAATTGGGACATCTTTAGCAACATTATGGAAAGGTTTTTGCAAACCCCTTGTTGAAGGGTGAACAAGAGGAGAAATGACATCCTTGTCTGACACCTCTGGACACGGAAAAATAACATCTTAAATATCTGCCTACTCCATATCTGATTGTTGCGACGATCCTTTAGATGGCCCCACTTCTCCCCAGAGGGGAGTGACTTTCCATCAAGCTAGGGAGGTGGGGCTGCTATCTGATAGTCCCCCTAGGGGTGGTAACATGCAGAAGGATCTTATGGAGAGGAGCTCGCTGCTGGGGATAAGGTCGTGGATCTGGAAAACGGTCCCTATAAATCCCCAAACCATAGGGTAATGGCAACTCCCAAACCTCCTTTATGTATCATAAACTCCAAATCCATGTGATATAATAAATACAGGGATGAAGATGAGCTTGCAAATGCTACAATTGAGCGTGAGGAATTTGACTGTTATGCTGGAGCTGTACTGTTTATATCAAACAATATTTATATCAAACAGCAAAGAAGGATGAGAAGCTCACTATCCAGAGAAGGGAGAAAGATCTCAATATCTAAAGACAAATCAAATATGGAGCGAAGACGACTGTAGTACAAAGTCTTATCAGCGATGGCTCTGAGAGTTGGAGATGTATCAGAGAGAAAACAGTAGAGGAAAACTGAACTAGTCACAGAAGACAAAATGGCAAAAAGGAGGTTGGTGGACCGATTGAGGAAAGGAACAATCGATCAAATGCCAGACCAGTCTGGAAACCCGAAATCAGGAAGTGCGAGGCTGCAACGAGGCAGTTTGAGAGAAGGCGAAAGAGAAAATGAGAGGCATGAGGAAAGCATCTCACAGGTTTAGGTCTACTTGATCAAAAATATTTGACCTTTTCCAATTTTACCTAATTTCCTTTGGTCCTTTTTTTGGTCAAAAATTCACGGGGAGACCCCGGCAATCCCCTTCCCCCCACCTTAACCTATTCCCTTACCCTTACCCATATATATTTATTTTATTTAATTTGCCCAGAAAAACGATCAAAAGAATTTGGCCAAATTGAAAAGGTCAAATGTTTGTCAATCAATTATGCTAATAGCATCTCACATAATGGCCAGAGGTCAACATAGAGAAAGAGTGGAACCGATGTGGTAGTTGCGTGACCTGTAATGGGTGGACCATGCTGTCCAACAACTACGCAGTGACCGCCAAATAGAGCCGGCCATGGAGCCGCATAGGAAAATTAGCAGAAGGTGGATCAGACAGTGGTAGTGGCACGACCTCTGGCAGGTGGATCATGTGGTCCAAAACTTGTGCCAACACAAGCGGCTGCAAGAACAACCAGGTCCAACTGGAGAACAACATTAAAGTCGATAAAGAAGTGAACCTGTGGCCCCAAAAATAACTTAATATACAATCCTGCAACCCAGGAAACTCGCTCTGTGTCAAGCCTGAGAGGGTCCGGGAAGCTTCAAAAGACATTTATAAAAGTTAATGAGTTACCAGGAGGGATCTCACTGCAGGAGTGCTCAAGCCAAAACCGTTGAGAATCCTGGCATATAGGCAAGTTGGTCCTCGAGGGACACTTAAGCCCACACCAATAAAGTGGGATAACCTGACAGCGAATAATCCAGACGAATTGGATAAAGGACCTTGCTTAAGCAGAGACCAGTGCTTTTCGCCGATACAAAAAGGGAGAGTCTTTTCAAAGCCACAAAGGGACACACCCTTCAAGAGAAGTTCCTGTGTTACCATGGGGAACCCAACAAGACAGCACACCTGGGGATTAGTCCTTTTGTCTTCAGGTGATACTATAGGTGAAAGCAGCAGCTGAAACAGAGAGAGTGAAACCGTGACTCATGCCAAAGCCAGTGAAGAGTTCCTTGGGGAAGATAACAGGAACAAGTACAAGTCCGGGAGGGGGCCAGGAAGACATGGGATCGATAGTTTAAATCATGAAGCAGTATATGATGTAGTGAATCACTTTGTAAACCAATTCCCTGGGAAGTTCCACAATAGCGTGGTACTGGAGAGTCGGGAGGGGCTCAGTGAGTATCTTCGGCGTCCCAGTGGGAACAGGATAAAAAGCAAAGAAACCGAAGTGTGTTGAAATCTCCTTGAAGCAATTACAAGTTTTGTTGAAGTCTATCAAGGACATTATGGTACCAGCTAGGAGAAGGGAGTCATTATCCTAGCCACACAAGGATCCTGTAGAACCTTTTCATTGTCGCAATAAGCTTGGAAATTTTACTTTTCAGAAGAAGACTTGGTGTGATGCTGGAAATGCCTTATGGAGGGACAGAACCTTCTGTCCTTGTCCTACCACTTCTCTGTGTTTTTTCTCTATGTTTTCTGCCACCGAGGTCCAGCTGAACCTCTGGCAGTGCAGCTCTTCAGGTTTATCTTTTGGTGAACAACACCCATGGGATACCCTTATGGCACCCTGGGGAATTGGTACACCCTTGCACTCCTTATGTGTGTTTTGGGCACTTGTGTCTTGGCCACAGAGCAGGGTATGGGCTGATGGCAGCTACATGCTGACTTGATAGTGGCTCAGTGTCCTCCATTTTTGGGACACCCAGACCCTGCTATAGGAATACATGGATTCCTGACATAAGGCAAGATGGCCCCTGTGGCCTCTTGATTTCTAATGCCTTTTATCTTGTCCCCCGAAGTTCTGTGAAGCCCGGACTCTGTTCCCTTCCTCATGAGTGGTTGTTGAGTGGAAACACCATGATGTCCCTGTTCCCTTTCCTCCTGACTGGCTGTTGGGAGGAAATACCATATATGGCTCTGGGGCTGCCTCCTGTCAGACTGACTGGAGCCTTCCCAGGCGCTATGTGTTTTGGGTACACCTTAGGGGTGGGACCGGTTTGATTAGAGTTGGGAGCCAACTCACATTCCCTGTTGTGGGTGTCCGATTTCTGTGTGTGTGACACAACGAATGAGACAGCCCCGACTGAAACTTACATGAATGCAGTGTAGTGTGCTGAAAGTTTGGGTACTTACCCTAAGCCACATGGTTTGTTATGGTTGTCTGGGTGGAGTGAATGGCCTGAATGCCTGTAAGCCTGATTGGCTGCCTGCCTGCATGAATGCCCTTCTGCGTGATTGGCAGACTGAGCGTGGCTCAGCCAAAGTGAATGGGGACAGATGTGTATATCTGGGGACCTCTCACTTACCAATTTGTTCCGAAGCTGAATTCGAAGCTTAGCAAGAAGAAGCTGTTCCTTAAAGCACACCTGGAAGAGAAGTCTGCTGCTGCAATTTCTTCACTGTAGTCTGAAAGCTGTAGTGTTCTTCCAAGGACTGATCCAGAGAGAACCTGCAAAGGAGACCTCTCCCGAGCTATGAGGGACCATCGTGCAAACTGCTGTTCTTCATCCAAAGTAACCTGGAAGCCAGTCCCGTGTGCCCGATGTCCAGAGAAGGGGACTTTGTGGGTCCGGAAGAGACGTGCCCGGACATCTCAAGTCAAAGAAGTCCATTTGTGTCCTCCAGGCTCTAGAGGTTCATTTTGTGACTGCTGGAAGCCGTTGCTGTCTACCGCCCATTAGAGGGGTTACCCTGGCATAGTGCTGCTGGACACCCGCAGCTGAGAAAGTTCCAAACTGCCTAAGAACATTTCAAGGGACATCCTTGCCATCATCGCGGACCACTTTTTCCCGCCAGTGAGAGTCCAGAGCCGCTGAGTGCAGAGGAAGATCTGTCAGTGGATTTCCTGCCACTAGAAGCTAGCAAAGCAACCCCGAGGGTCCAGACCTGGTGAGGTTCCGTGGTCCACTGCAGTGGTTGAGTCCAGGTCACCAGAATCTGTCCAGACGTCTGTGCTGCGGCTACAGCACCAAAGAACTGAAAGTCGAAAACCTCAATATTCCGAAACGCAACACCAAAAGTGACCTATACACCTGTCACCGCCAGAAGTCATCGAAGGGTCCCAGGGATCATACTCTCACAAGTAGCCCACAGCAAGTTTCATCTTCACAGGACTTCTACAGTCAGAGAAATCATCGACCACAGGAGAGCACCGCAAAGAGTAAAACTGCTGCACTTCAGAAAGACTTTGGTTCAATATTTCTTCTTGGACTCAGCATCCCAGGTGAAGCCAAGTCTCCTGTGACATCTAAGATACTTTGGGGTGGTAGAACCTTTTAAAGAAAGCAGAAGGTTATTGAACATTATTGGACTGGGCTGTAAAAGAAAAGACACTCCCTAACTTTTCCATTACAGGTTGCCCAGGTGGGGAGTTCCTCGCACAGAATTGTAAATCTAGCCTAAAGAAAGCATTCTGCCACTGTTCATAACTAACTTGCATTTCTTCCCTATTCTATGCTGGTATGCCTCCCTTAAGAATTCTCTGCAGTTAGTGCATCTATTACTGAATGTAAGTGTTGTGTGGTACCACAGAGTGTATATATTTGCCATTCTTTGAGTAAGTATTCCAAGTACAAAGTGTTATTATTTAAGTGTATATATTCCTGAATCTTATTTTATATAAAGAAGTTGTGTTATCACCTAACAGTGTGTGGACATTCCGTTTTGGGGGATTTGGGGAAACACTGTACTCAAGAACTGCCTGCACCACTTCCTCAAAGCTTTCGCAAGGCTGCTCATACATTGCTACCAAATTGAGAGCCTTGATGGGGTGTTCTGTGGCTTTACCCTACCATATAGAGGGCAAAAGTACAGATACCCCCTCTGGTCTTTACAGTGGTTTTACAGCAGTAGGATCACTGGTTTTAAGACTCAGGGGTTCATTACGACCCAGGCGTTAACCATGGCGCTATTAGCGCCATGGTTGACGCCGGTATTTTAATAATTGCGCCATGGTGGATGGCAGAATTACCGCCCCATTCCAAGGTTGGCGGGTGGTAATTCCCCATTCACCATTGGCCCTTCCCCATTCCCATTTTTGCCCCATAGGGCTCAATGGGAATGGGGAAGGCGGTGATTGCGGTACTGCAATTACCTCCAAAGTCCCTTTGCGGGTCCAATCCTCAACGGCTGGTCAAGACCAGCCGTTAAGGTAGGGACCCGCAAAGGGACCTCGTAATTAGGCGGTAAGGGGTTAACGGCGCTGCAACCTTTTACGGTGCCGTTAACCCCTTACCGCCTGGGTCATAATGAGGCTCTCAGTGTTAAACCTAGCTACTACAAAATATAAACACTTCTTTATTGGTTTAGATACCGAACTACACTACAAACAATGGAAACTATTGTAAATGGTAAATTGACCAGGATTCGCTTAGAGGCTCTCCAGAGTGTTTGTGAAGTGAGATAACTAGATGGTGAAGAAAAGTCTAGGGCAGAGCTGGTAGCTGCCCTTGTGGATCACCAGGCAGATTGTGATACTCATGATGAAAATGGGGGCTAGGGGGAATCTGATGGGGTCCTTACCCCTGGTGGAGTCACAGATGTTGCCACTGGGATTGCCACCTCTCCTATCACTTCTATTCCAAAACCCAGCATTGTTTCTTTAGGGAATGACCTAGAACTTGAGTTATTAAGAAGTTAGCCTTTGAATGTAAAAAGGTAGAAACTGAAGCAGAGTTGAAGAAGGAGGAGTTGGTAATACTCAAGGCAGACACACTGAATGTCAGAAAATCCAGCTAGAGAAAGCCAGGGGGGGGAACTTCAGCCAAAACAGTTGAGAGTGTTAGGTCTCCAGCAAACAGGTTTATGAAAGATTTTGTTGGTGTGTATGTGGAGGATTCTGATATCCTTCAATTGATAGAAATATTTGAAATGGCTTGTGGTATCCATGATGTTGACCATAGAGATTGGGCTAAGTATTTGTTAAGTAGAGTACCTCAGACTGGTTATGACTGTTTTTTAAACTGAGTGTGAAAGAAAGAAGCCAGTAGGAGTGCATGAAAGCTGCTTTTGTTGCCAAATCTGGCAAGACACCTGTCTTGGCTTGATTGGGCGAGTGCTGCACATATGGATATGATGGGATGGACTGCTGGTTACAAAGTGAAGTCTTTTGTTGAACTGTCTCACCTCCTGTTTTATGAACATTTTTCTGAGGCTTGTTCACCAGAGCTACATCAGTACACTACTGACCAGAATATCTTATATCCTTTTAAATTGGCCAGGTTGGCTGAGAGGTGGGTCTCCCACAGGGTGTCCCCTCAGGATCCCAGTGGAAAGGACAAGGACAAAGGGACAGACCCCTCAGAAGGCTGAGGAGTCCAAGAATCAGCCACAGCCAAATAAATCTAAACATTCTCCCTCTAAGGTCCAAACGTCTAGTGGGGATATGTCTCATGAGGGTGGGAGTAAGAGAAGTGGTGTTCCTGCTGCAAAGCAGGCTCCCAGTGGATCCAGTTCAGTCCCTCACATTCCTGGCACCTATTGGGACTGTGGAGCCTTGGACTATAGAAAGGGTGACCTCAAGTGTAAAGGTAAGACACTTGGTGTCCAGGCTGTCAGCCTGACCTACCCTTTCTCTATGCCGGAGGTGGAGGCCACTGTCCTCCCCTCCTCTCCATGAATCACCTTTGGTGCCCCTGCAGAGATATCCCTAGTGTCCCTTGGGGCATGGGACCAGTACTCGGAAGTACTGGCTATTGTCCCACAGAACACTAGAGGATTTTTGAGAAGTGTCCTCATAAATGGCCAGCCTTCCACTGGTTTGGGAGAAACTGGGTCTAGCATTACAGTGCTGGACAGGACCCTGGCAAGGCCATAGGACTATGTAGGTGCACCTCTGAGAACCACTAGGTTAGCTGGTGGGCCTCCCAAATTATCTCCTGGAGCCCTAGTCACCATTCAGGTTGATGACAGGACCGCACAGCTTCCTGTCCTGGTTCAGGACAATGTACCTGCCAACATTTTGTTGGGTAATGATCTAGTAGAGATGGGATTAATTTCAGATGGGTTACCCCTGACTGCTGCTGCAGTCACTAGATCACAGCTCATACAGGGTCTGACTGACAGACAGTTACCCAAGCCAAAGGGGAAACCCAAGGCTAGGAGTAAGTGTAAGAAGGCCACCCCTGTTCTGTGAAGGGGGCTCCTTCTCTTCCTGCTGTTTCTACAGCACCCACTGTGGTCCCTGTCCTGAGGGACTAGGCCCAGTGGTGACCCTTGACTTAACTCCTGAGGGAGAAGAGCCTGAGAACTCTCTTCAGGGAGAGGTACTCAACCCAGAGGATCACCCTGACCTTCACTGCATGCTAGCTGAAGGTGGGCCCTCTAGGGGGGATTTTTGTAAGGGTCAAATAGAGTGCCACTCTCTTAAGGGTCTAATAAAACGGGCCTAGGCCCAGGCAAAAGGTGAAGTGCCTATGTCATTTAAGATTTTTGGGGAGTGAGCCCACTCAGCCTGAACCTGGTGCAGTCATGAGGTTGGTTGTACCCCAGGTATACAGGCCCTTCCTGTTGCAGTTGGTGCATGAGTTGCCCTTAACTGGTCATCTTGGCACTAAGAAGACCAAGCAAAGGCTCTCGGCCAACCTTTATTGGCCCAGGGTGGAAGTAGAAGTGGAAGTTCACTGCAAGACCTGTCCCACTTGTCAGTTGTCTGGCAAGACTGGAGGCAGTGCCATTGTCCCACTGCAGCTTTTGCCATTGGTTGGCACACCATTTGAGAGTGGGGGAACTTACATTGTTGGTCCCCTTGACCCTCCCACATCAAGTGGACACAGGTTCAATCTGGCACTGGTAGATCATTCCACCAAGTACACTGAGGATATACCCCTTCGGACCATAAGTCAAGGTGGTTGCCAGGGTTCTCCTGCACATCTTTACCAGAGTTCAATTTCCTAATGAGGTGATCTCTGACAGAGGAACCATTTCATGTCTAGTTACATGCAAGCTATGTGGAAGGAATGTGGTTTATGTTATAAGTTCTCCATCTCTTACGATCCTCAGACCAATGGTCTGGTTGAGAGATTTAACAAGATTCTCAAGGGCATTTTGGATGCTTTTGAAGAGCCCCTAGGGAGGAAATGGGATCTACTCCTACCGTGCCTGCTGTTTGCTTACAGAGATGTGCCGCATGAGGGTGTTGGTTTCAGCCCCTTTGAGCTCCTCTTTGGACATCCAGTGAGGGGCCCCCTTGCCTTAGTACAAGAAGATTTGAAAGCCACCCCTTCAGGTCCCGCCAAGCAAGTGGGGGACTATGTGTTAGCCTCAGAAGGTGGATGGCAAAGATTATGGGCCAGGCAACAGCAAATCCTAAGGCAAGCCAAGAATTGAACAAGTACTGCCATGACCTAAAGGCCTCACAAGTGGATTGGACTACTGGCCAGGAGATCATTGTGATCATGCCTACCAAGCCTCAAGCTTTGGCAGGTGAGTGGACTGGACCCTTCAGGATAATCTCCAAGATGGGTGAAGTCCAAGATGGGTGAAGTCAACTATCTGGTTGACATGGGTGTTCCTGGTGTAGTTCTCAAGTCTGCAATGTCAACAGGCTCAAGCCTTTCCACAGGAGAGGAGAAGTCTCATGTCTCTTGCTAGCAACACTCGGAATGGCTCAGTGGAGGGAGTGAAACGATCTCCAGATCTGACACCAGAGCAGCAGAGGACCTGCAGGACTTTGTTCCAGCAGTATGCCCCTCTGTTCTCACTGACATCAGGCCCCTTGGTGCAGGCATGACATTGACACTGGTGACAGTGTACCTGTCAAAGGCAGATGCTACAGGACATTAGACACTGTTAAGAAACACATCCAGGCAAAGGTCACCAAGATGTTGGACTTGGGTGTTAATGAACCCTCAACCAGCCCATTGTCCAGCCCAGTGGTCCTTGTCCCCAAGGCAAGTTCCCAGGCAGATACCAAGGATTGGAGGTTCTGTGGGGACTTCAGAGGATTCAATGCAGTTGTCAAGACTGATGCACACTCATTGCCAGGGCTGATGAGCCTGTGGACAAGATAGGTGCTGCCAGATTTGTGAGCACCTTTGACCACACATCAGGCTATTGGCAAATAGCTCCGACTCATCATGCCAGGGAGATAACAGCTTTCTCAACACCAGAAGGGCTCTACCAGTTTAGGGCTATGACGTTTGGGTTGAATAAAGCCCCTGCCACCTTCTAAAGGTTAGTCAATCATACTCTTGGTGGGCTGGAGGCCTTCTGTGTGGCGTACCTGGATGACATTGCTGTCTGCAGTGCCACCTGGGAAGAGAATTTTACACACTTGGATAGGGTGTTGCAGTCGAGGAAAAGGGCCAACCTCACTATCAAGGCAACAAAATGCAAGATCGCACAGGGGAAGGTTACATACCTTGGCCATGAGGTAGGAGGGGTGAATTCCAACCTCTCCCTACTAAAGTACAAGCTGTACATGTCTGGGAGGCCCCCCTTCTACTTAAACCCAGATGGGACCTTTTCTGGGCCTCACTGGGCACTACTGAAACTTCATGGCAGACTATGGCACCCTAGCTGCACCTCTGACATCACCCAAGCAGCCTAAGAGGGTTCATTGGAGTGAAGACTGTCAAAGGGCCTTTGATGGCTTGAAGGGAAGTATGTGCAGGGCGCCTGTGTTGTGTGCCCCTGAGAACTTCAAACTTTTTGTTGTGCAAACTGATGCCTGTGACACTGGTATTGTAGCGGTCTCGTCTCAGACGAAAAAGGGAGAGAGCAACCCATCATTTCCCTGAGTAGGCAACTCAAGGGTAGAGCACCTAGGTAGGCCACTGTTGAAAAGGAGTGTTTAAGCATAATTTGGGCACTTGGGCATTTTAGACCTTATCTTACACGGTCTGCCTTTAAAGTCCAAACTGACCATAAACCCTTAAAGTGGCTTATGCAGATGAAGGGTGAAAACCCCACACTGCTCAGGTGGTCCATTATCCTGCAAGGCTAGACTTCACCATTGAGCATAGGCCAGGGAAGAGTCAAGACAATGCAGATGGCCTTTCTAGAAGGTATGTTGACCGTCTAGATGAGGGAAACAATCCCGTGGGAGATCAGTTGCCCTATCCTCAGTCTGGGGATTGTATGTGATGCTGGAAATACCTTATGGAGGGACAGAGCATCCCGTCCTTGTCCTACCACTTCTCTTTGTGTGTTAACAGGATGTTTTTACGCCCGGGGTTAACTCAGGAGTGTGTAATCATTTTATGTGAGGTACAGCCTCAGTGCCCCAAATGAAGCCATCCATTTCCAAGTGCAGCCTACCATAATTTGACAGATCTAGTAATTATGTCAAAGGTGTCTCACATGCTGAGGGGCAGTAATCATATGTCATGTGCAGCCGCAAAGTCCCAAGTGCTGTACTGTACTGTAATTTCAGGCCAAGTAAAGGATCATAAGTCAGGTATTGCTTTATGATAGAACACCTACGCCAGAGTGCACTAAATGTTGATGTCAAATGTCAATGTTCATTTATCAATTTTGAAATCCTCTCTTAAGTGCATTGCACCAAACAAATAATACAAGTGATAAGCTGTTGAATTATTAGTTAGATATTCTGTAACAAAAATATACATTGCTCGTTGCGTGCTACTATGTTTATTAAAAACATTCTTGAAGGATAGACAAATGGTAGCTTACTACAAACGTATAATTTATATGGAGCTACTTTTTCATGATGAGCCCCAGGAATCAACAAGCAACATAGTGCAAGCATTAAGCATATACATAGGAGGTCCTCACATTTTCACAAAATCCTAATCCAACATCAGATGTCAAATTGTTATTTGTTTCGTAATCACATATGGACATCCATGTGCTTGGCGCCTAGAAACCCTTGTGTACAGGCTCCCTATAAATGCCAAATGACATGATTCAAGGGACACAGACACATGCAATATTGAACGCCTGAATGCTATCCACCCAACATGTTTCACATCCATGTCAGATGAGCAAAAAGCACAAGGAAGAATACATACATGTATATTTTGATTGCAGCCAACAGGCAGGAAAAATACACAAGGGTACATTAACAGTGAAAGCACCCAATACCATTGCACCGTGCTAAATTCCAATTCAACCACACACGAAATGTTTCACAACTTACAATGCAGCGAATGTCAGCAATTAGTGGTGGATGTAGATTGTGCTTTCATAGGGATGAGCAGCATCTTAAGGGGCAGTTGGCAATACCTACCATTTGACATGGTTTCAAAACTGAGGGTATTTGACTAATTTGCAAAATTGAGGATATACAATAGAAATCGTTATACAGTCTTTATAACAGAATTTTTATATCAAATGAATACATAACGAAAATTATATAACGAAAAAACCATGCTAGTACTGTGGTGTATGCTTTTTGCGGATTATGAATGTTGGTGCACAGATATGTGCAGTTCCAACCTCACACCATCTTTCTTCTCCTTCTTGATCATTTTCTCTGATGCAATCTTTCTTTATCTGCTCTTTGCACCTCCCCCAGGCGCCCCTCCGTCCCACTACACCTCTCTCTAACCATTCACATCTTTGTTTGATTACTGTGCCTTACTTGTTTTTCTCCCTCGCGCATCTTTGTGAGTCTTTTAAAACACACTGGCTCGCTCTTTCTCTACAATCCCTCCTTCCTTCACCGCTCCCATCCATCTCTCCCTTCCCCCGTTTCCCTTGCACTACCATTTCTCTCAGCAGCTGTCTTGCTTGCACTCTGCTGCCTGGGTTGCTGGCTCTCATCTGCTAAATTCCATGTATCCCTTCAATCCACTCTCACCTGCACCATTTTCTCTCACAGCCCATCACGCACAGCACAATTCCCCAACTTCCCTCTTTGACCTTGTATTTCCTTTACACCACTCGCTCTACACCCTGTACTCCTCTCATTCTGCACCTCACTGTTATGTGCACCACTATCATTAACTCATTTTTATCTCCAACTACCCCTCTCTCTAAGGCTGATCCTTTCTTTCCTGATAGCCCACTCTCCCTGTTCCCTGCTGTCAACCGCAAAACTATTTCGCCTTCAACCTTTCTCTCCACCGGGAGTACATCCATCTCTCGCTGCACATTTCTCTCAAGCACTGTTCACCACCCTTTCCCAATAGCCCTCCCCCACTACCTGCCTTTCCCACTGCACAACTCCCTTTCCCTAGATAAGGCCCGTCTTTCGGTCAACCCACTCTCGTAGGCACAGATGCCACTCTCTTTCCAACATCTCACTCATGATCCCAGTGACCCCTGAGTCTCATCTCCAGCCCCTCGCCATCTACCCTAGGATTACCTAAACCTCTGTACCCATTCACATCTTTCTCACTAAGCCTCTCTGCTAGAATCCACGTGTGCATGTACAGTGCACCAATCTCTCCCCATGCTCCTCCACAACCTCATTATCCCCTGCACCTCTATTTCCTCGCTCCCTCCCTGTACCTCAATATTACCATATTATCGAACCACTCTCTTCCCATCCGACTTTCTCTATACCCATTTCTCTCATTGCAAGGGCTTTGATCTCCCTGTGGCAGCATCAGTATCCTCCTGCTCTCCACTCTAATGTAAACTGTCAACCGCCATCTTTCCCAAGCAGCCCTTTCACTCACTACTCCCTTTCACTCACTACTCCCTCTCACCAACTCCCCTTGCATCATTCACTTTCTCTCCCTTGCATAATGCAGATAGCAACCGCTGGCACACATGAGTTCTAACATGCCCCGTATCATTTGGAAGATATTTAATTCAGCATTTCCCAAACGACATTGGGCACTTTGGTATATATGTGCAAAACACAACCCAGACCGCAATCAACATTTCGTATGCCTGCCCCTGTCCCAAATGCAAAAGCTATGATGGCCAGTCCTCTCATTCCTAACTACTTCTGCTCCTCACTATCAGCCAGTGTGCAGGCCATACCAAAGAGTACCAGAATGACCCTCGGGGAGGGATAGGTGAATAATTATGGTGGCTAATAATTATGTGTGGTCCATATCACAAAACTGATGGTACAAAATCCTTCCATGTGCCAATGTCTTACTGTCCTCCCTGAAGCAAGGCTGTGGCCAAGCCCTAGCCTCCAAGAGCCTAGTCCTAGTACACACCCACTGCAAGGCAATAGGGGCATGCATGGGAACATGTGGCCACAGAGCTTTCCGGACTACAGGTATGTATGGGTACACTAACAGACCCAAACAAGACAACATTCTCACACCTACTTCCAACCAGTGCCAACACTGTTAGGGAACAAGACAACATTCTCACACCTACTTCCAACCAGTGCCAACACTGTTAGGTCAAGGGCCGTAGCCATGCACACAAGGCAGTAGAGGCTTTGCAGTCACAACACAACATAGTACACCAACATCAAATATCCTCATATCTCCAATGCAGTCACACTGCACTGACCAAAATATGATAGTCCCCTGTGCACCTAACCACCAATGCAGTATATGTAAGTAGCTGCGTGAATGGTACATGTGGCAAAAGTGTGCTGGTAAAAAACCCTTCCATGTCTCAATGTCGTAATGGCCTTCCTTGAAGCAAGGGTGTGAGCAAGCCCTAGCCTCTTGCCTACGCCGATGTCCCCAAAAGCCTAGTCCTTGCACATCCACTAGAAGGCAATAGTGCGCACACTAACAGACCCACACATGACAACTTCCTCACACCAACTTCCAACCGCTGCCCGCACTGTTGGGTGCAAGACCCCCCAACCATGCACACAAGCCAGTAGGGACTTTGCAGGCACAACACACCATACTACACCGATTTGAAATATCCTTATAGTACATCCAATGCAAACCCCATCCCCACTGCAGCCTGCCTGCACTGACCAAAATATAAGTCACCTCTGCAGCTACCCGCCAATAAAGTATATGCGAGTAGCTGCGTGCACGGAAGCATTGCGGGGTTGGTGCCCAAGCCCTATGCTCTTGGGTACAAGGGGAAGCCTGCCGCCTCTGCCCATGTACTGAAAAGCCTACGCCTTACCCACAACCACTACAAGACAAAGCAGCCAAGCATGGGAACATTTCACCACAAACCCACTGCCATAAAACAATGCACACACAAAGTCAACATAACCACCGGCAGTCCTAGGCTACAGCACAACACATGGGCAATTTCTTCGCTTTGCCCTCTTTCACCCACCCGAGCCTGCAAACCATGTTTTGCAACCTATTCCGGTGCGGCACTATCCTCCGATATACCATGGCGGCGTTTCCCAAAGCCTTTGATGCACAGCACGGTTCCCTCCAGCCAACCACAGGCTGCGTCCAATGGTCGCCGACAGCACGGCGTACCGCAGGCCAATGAGACTTCAGCATTACACATGTAAAGTATGGATAATGTACAGACCAACCCACATACATTTGCAGCCGACAAGATTATCAATGCCGTTAAGTGCAGCCAAATACAGGACGGCAAGCCATCTGACTGTTCGCTTTGTTTTGCGTACTTGTTGAGATGGCCAACGAGCGTGGTTGGCACTTCTACTGTGTGAAATTGGAGGGGAGGGTACTCTACATCAAAGTTTTTGGGAAATGCGGCCATTGTGTATCGGAGGACAGTGCGGCGGAAGGGTGTGGAAAATGGACCGTACGGAACGTGTGGGGGAGTGAAAAGTGGGTTATGTGAAATATGTGTGTACGTGGAAGAAGACGGAGGAGTGCCTGTACTGTGAGCAAAAGACAAAAGAAGAAGAAAAGAAAATGTATGAATGCACGTAAATAATAAAAACACGGCAAAAAGGGAAAAAAAATATAAGTTTGTGGGGACGACTCCTTGCAGGATCTAGCGAGAATGAACAAGTGCGAACAGAACAGAGCGCAAGAACTCGACGGGAGGATGACCAAGGCGGTCAGACCCGGCCCTCCTCCTGAGAAGGAGCTTAATAAGTGACAGGGCCCAGCCAGCAGAGCGCAATACCAAGGCTGAGGACAGCTTCCTGGGTGCTCTTGCTGGCTAAGTGCGTTTCATTCCATGACACCTTGGATGCAGTGAAGTTACCTGCATCATTAGACAGCACAACAGTGAGTGCGGATCCCAGCCCTGCTCTGGACCCCCCCCACATTGTTATTGTGCTGGTGTCTAAATAAACACCCACTGAAACCAGACAGCGTCCTTCTAGGCTACCACAGTGGTTTTACACACCATGCTAAAGACACAATCCCCACACCTTTATTTTGTTCCCTCATCACCCCCAACACCCTCTCATCACCCTCTCAACCACCCCAACACCTCCTAGTGTATAGTACGGTATGGCGCGCAATCCGCAGTACTGTGAGGATTCCACGTGGCACATCCGGTTGTTTTTAGGATGGCAGCTATAGCATTGCTACTGAGGATGCAAAGCAATTGGGCAATGTGCTTACTGGTTGTGGTGTGTACACAAAGACTGTGAGAGAATGTTTGTTTGTACACATAAATGTAGGAGGCTATGGTGAAAGTGTGCAAGGTAAGGGGCATGCATCCTGTTTGTATGCATGGACTGAATGCATTTGCATAACGTTGCTACTATACATTCCCTGTTGCTTTTGTGGGATCACTTTTCCGACATTTGTAGTACATGCATTACAATGAAAGACCATATTGTGAAGTGTATTAAGTATGTGGCAGCCATGATGTTGTTATGCATTCAGTGTGTGCATTATATCATATGCTGTGCTATGGTACTTTCTTCCGTTTGTATTGTGCATACATACAAGTGTGTGAAGGAGCGCCGAGGAAAGGGACGCAGAACGGAGGCCATACAGAGATATTGATTCCTCTAGGCCAGCTGACATTGACCGTGCGGAAGTGAATGGGAAGGGGTAGGGCAAAGTGCAGTATATGGGAACAATAAAACAGAAATACATGCAACTACGGCCAGTGCTGGCAAATGGAAGGATAGCTGTGACAAAGTGATGTGTGCACTGTTCGGGTTCTAGAAAGCAGTCTGCAAGTGCAGGGGTTGGCTGATACTTTTTATCCAGGAAGTCAGCAGGGGACATGAGGGGGGGAAAAAGAAGTACATGGAAAGGTTTGTAGGTGCTTTGAGAGCCTACCATTATTCTCCTCAATGTGCAGGGAGACCAAGAGCATGTTGCACAGAGAGGATGCAGCAGAAGAAAGACATGTACCATCATCTGATTGCGTGTACAAGCAACCGACCCAAACGGCATAGGAGGCTGATGAGGGAAAAGGTGGAGCAAGCACATATGTAGGAATTGACAGTGCAAGGTATTGAGGTCTCAGGGACCCGCTGTCATTCTGCATAATGCACAGGGCTTTTATTTTATTGTTCGCAGTTAGTGGGAGGTGGTGCACACATTTTACTAAAGCAGAAATAGGATACCTGCCGTGCAGGCGAAGGACAAGCTGCGCACTCTTTTATGCAGGAGTTGGTGAGGACAGAAAGTGGAGGTGGGCAAATTTAAAATGAGCCCGTGGCAACAGTGCAGCGTACAAAGCACCACACCCATGCAGACACTGACCTTTTGGAAAGTGCCTGTAGGTTGCTAACATACATTCAGTGGTGCATTTAGTGCCTTATTTTTACTAGTTATGTATTACGTGGGTTACTGGGGAACACATTTGGTATCAATGTGGGAAGGCAAGAACAGAGTTACTGATTAGCTAATATAGTGTATGTTATGGGTAAATAAAAACGTTGGAAGCATATACCAACAAATTGCCACTTCATGGTGGCGAGGAACATTAGTATGCTTTTTTAAGACGTAGTGGACGCTTATAAGCACATATCGTGCACCCAGGTACTTCTAACAGAGTTGTCCACACACTGCTAAAAATATGTCCATCAGTTTATTTTTGTGGTGATGGGTGCTTATGTGCATGAATGTGCATGTATAATTACTGCAATGTTTCACTGAAGTTTTAACTGGAAGTGCTTCCCAATAACAGCACACGTACAGCCTAATGTAACGGTACATATGAACTGTCGTGGAGAAGTGGCATTGTAGGATGCTGAAATCTTGGAGGCCATTGGTGGATGCGTATGTAAATACTAACAAATACCTAATCAGGGCATTGTGGGAAGGGGATAGTGGAAAGGGAAGGACTGTTAATGAACTGTTGGGGTGCGGCTCTAACAGTACCTTGCAAAGAGCATGTGCTATATTCTGTGCCTTTGAACATGCTGGCCAATTGAAGTGTGATTTTTGCAACTGTCCAATGAGGTGCTTAGATTGTGTGTCACAGGAGAAGGCGGACATATTTTGTTTAATTCCTGTGTTTACCGAGGCGGGCAGGGATGGCAAAATGCAAAGTTTTCATAGTGGGTGATCGCTTTGTGCTCGATCTGCTCCAGTATGCTGTTGAAATAGGCCTTAATAGCAATTTGAATTTGGACGAAGTGGAGGCTTTGTGGTGCGGTGTCCCCGTCCGTAGTTTCCACCATTTGGTTAAAGAATGTCGACGAGTGGCCACTTTAGGTACTGTACACATAGTGATAGCGCATTATGGAGCATTGCTTTTGGGTTCAATCGCTTGTGCAAGTGTGTACCGTCAACAGATAAAAAGGATGAAAGAAGTGAAGCACATTTTTGCCACTGCAAAGGTGATTTTCTCATGTATACCACCAATTCCAGTATATAACTATTCTAATGAATGTTGTCGGCAGCCAGAGGTGGGAAGGCGTCTTATCAACAGAAGTATGTGTAACTTTTTGCGTGCTGCTGGCATGTACTCCTGTAAGAATGAGAACATTGGTCATCGATATCTGCAATTTCTCAATGGAAATTGCATTTCATTGTCGCACAGTGGCAATGACATTTGGTTTTCAAATCTACAGGCTGCAGTGTAGACGCTATTGTAAGAACGTGTGGCACAGAGCAACAAATAAAAACCATTATAAAAGCCCAAAAAAAGAGTTGTTACTGTGGAAGTCGTTTAAAAAAAAAACAGCTTTTTTAAAAAGCCACTACTTCAAAGGACATTCCCTACATTGGTTGACATTTATTCCCCTACTCCTGTGCGTGCACACCAGCCCAAAAAATATATAAATTAAAAAAAAAAAAAAAAAAATCGCAGACATCGCCACAGTTGCAGGGTTGTAAGTGTAACATATGCCGATTTTGCAAATGCACATATTCTGTTTGGAATTGTGGAGGACACAGGATTGCGCAATAAGCGCTCTGGGGAATGCACGCCCAGAATGTGCTATACAAGATATTTGTTCAACTTAATGCAGAGGGTGATCTTATGGCTGTGTGTTGTACGCGCCACAGCGTATGCTCTGTGGGCGATTTGCACATACATTACTTGACAGTGAATTAAAAAGTGTGTCCGATGGAAGTTGTGTGCAGTGTATCATGTGGGTTTGTATGCGTATGGAGCACCTACACTGAAGTGATTGCTTTTGGTTTCTTTGTGTGAGACTTTGGTGACGGTAGATCCAGACGACATTATTGTTGATTGTGTAGGGAGAAATGCACATGTAACACAATGTTTAGTGGCGTTTGAGCTGAGGGAGGTAGTAGGGCAGGCAATGATTCAGTTTCCAGTCTCCTGCATAGTTTTGTTTCCCAATATGCAGCCACCCATGTAGGGACGTTATTTTTCATTTGGTGTGGAAATGGAGAAAGCACTGTATATTGTGAAGAAGTGTATTTGTGTCTTTTATACAATTTGTGCCATTGTCCTACTATACAAATGGGAATCTATCTTTTGCCAGCACAAGCATTTCCCCCCCCACAAATAGCGTTCTTTTTCCTATTACTGCATTTTCCTTTTGTGCCCGCTGTACACTCATTGCTTTGGTGCCCTTTTTGGAAGTACATGAAAAATGTTTCCCATTGCTGTTGCGCACTTGCACCCTTGAAAACGCACTGCAACACACACACAAATATCTTTCATCAGGTACCTATTTTTACCTGTTTCCATTGCAGTGTTTTCCACACTACCACTGTTCCTTCCATTTAGCAAACAATTGTGTGGCGGGTATATGATGCGCGTCGCACTTAGTCCCTTCATTGCCACTTTGTGACACACTAAAAAGGAGCTTTCTGTGATAATCACATACACAAACCATTCCTAAAGGGTCGTTAACATACAGGTGCTCTATTACAAACATAGCATAATTTCTAAATACAGTATGCTAAAGCAAAGTTATGTTTACAGTGCCGTAATAAAAACCTATGAAATTCACTAAGAAAAAATGTTGTTAAAAGGGACGTTATGGTTAAGTTGGACTACTACAAACCTGTTGTCTTTCCTGAAAAAAAACTACCCTAAAGAAATGTTCTGCTTACAGTGCCCTACTAAAAACCTATGAAATTCACTAACAAAAAAAGGACATTATGGTTAAGTTGCTCTACTAAACACCTTTTGCCTTTACTGCAAAAAACGACCCTAAAGCAACGTTATGGTTAAAGTGTGTTAGGGAGAATTCTCAAAATGTGCTAATTCCTCTCTACCTTAGAGACCCAGCTCTTTTGCTGAACTATGCGACTCTGTACGCGCGTTGAACGGAAGTGCGTTGGGCTAACTGTGTTGGCTGTCTTGCTGGTCGTAGCCCGCTCTCCCGACATTGGATCTTTGTTGGCTGCCGCGACTACAACATGCGTATTGGTGCCATCTCTGTTATTGGCTGTGCTGGATTGTGCTCCGCCCTCAAGCCCGCCTTCCCCATTACAAAAATGCTGCGCGTGCGCTTTGAGCGGAAGTGCGTTGGGCTAAGTGTGTTGGCTGTCTTGCTGGATAGCAGGGGAGAACTGACCTAGTGTGGTAATTTTAATTTCTTTATCTTGTTCATTTTCCTTGTTGCTGTTGTTTTTACATATATACCTATTTTTTTAATTTTTGGGTGCTTCACCTTCTCACAACTGGCTATGTCAAGTCAGTTATACACGTTAAAATCAGGCATGCCAAAAATCGGGCCAGAGATATATAATCTCACGGCCTTCCAGAGTAAAAAGGCATTTATTTCTAAAAAGCTCAAGGAGAAAAAACAAACAGTCTCTCTTAATGTGGATATCCGAGCATTTTATAAATTGGATGGCTTAAAAAACAAACTTTAGCCACTTATTAGCCATTGATGATTAAATCAGGCAACCGACACACCCTATACCAGTTGACATAATAGCACGGTGTCGGCAGACTCTGTAATTGCTCAGAACTTGGACCAAATTGGGAAAGAAATAAACAGACAACAATAGTCCTGGCATGCAATACAGGGGAAATATGCTCAACACAAGCTCATGATATAGAAGGCAACCTGCTTCCAGCCCAGTGTAAATCACCGTTAAAAAATCCACCGTTGTGCTCAGTCCAGGCGCAGCAATTGTTTAGAGAGAAGCATGGTAAACTAACGTTAGCTGGTGAGATTGATCAAGAAATGTTAGATTTCATGAACACATCAAGTCACCATGAAGCAGATACTCCAGAGGTGCAATATATAGGTTACAACACAGGTGATTTGATGCAATTTGATGAGGGTTCAGACAATCAAGAATCTTTTAAAGATGTGGGCATTAAGGAAGCAGAAAGTAAACCATCAGTGAAAAAAGATGAGCAGGATCTATACAAATCACTGATAATGTTTGAAAAATCATCCCCTTGTGAATCAAACAGATCTTTATCCTTAGTAGCACCCACTGCAAAGCGAACAAGATTTAACAAGCCTGTTGAAAATCACCCATTTTTCATACGTGATAGCCAAGCTGGCTTTATGGCCAATCGCTTTTCATTCCCAGAAGCGGCGGC
Source organism: Ambystoma mexicanum (assembly GCF_040938575.1). Lineage (NCBI taxonomy): Eukaryota > Metazoa > Chordata > Amphibia > Caudata > Ambystomatidae > Ambystoma > Ambystoma mexicanum. The sequence goes on from NC_090937.1 coordinate 439,448,803, forward strand.
CTTCAACAACACTCTAAATGCCATGAATACGGCGCTTCTATCTATGGCAAAGTTATACGAGACGCTCAATGACAAACTGAAAAACTAAACAGCTTTACTCCTCCAATTACATTTAGATGTTAACAGCTGGCAGAAAAATCATGGTCAAGGGGGAGAGTGAAGTCCATGCATAATTTTATGAATCAGTGTACTCAGACAAACTTGGAAGATGGTTGTAATCCATCTCAGGGTGTTTCTTCCAGGGTCTTAGAAGACATAACTGCAGAAGTAATAATTGTAGAAGCTTCACAAGATCCTAATATAGGGAATTTTGGGCCTACATCTCTTCCATCTATAAGTTCAATTGTGAAGCCACAGGGTATTGCAATTGCGTCTATGTTCACTAACACAAAACCCCAATTTAAAACGTCATTGAATATAAATGATAGAGACAAGCAAATACTTCCAACTAACAGATCTGACTCAGGGAAATCTATAAATAAAGTCAGCAAAGCGGCAAAGCTTGTTACCACAGCCAGGAAAAGAAGAAGGGCGAGTTACAAGTCAGAAACACATCAGATGAAAAAGGTTTCCCTAAAATACAAACTTCTAGATGATTTAATCGCAATTGTATCACCACCAGCGCAAGCTGTCGCGATAAAGCAAACTGAAGAATCCCATCAAACATTTGCGGCCTCAAAATTGCCTGTAAAACCGCAACCAGAGGCCTCGGCAAATTTACAAACTATGAAATCTAAAAGCAATATATCCTCTGACCTACAGGGTGAATGTACCCCCAAAATCAAACCACTCCAGGGGGAGGATGCCAGAGTGTCCCATTCCACCATACAGGAATTGCGAGATGAAATTCGTGCATCTTTTGAAAAATACAATCTAGAAAACGAAACAATAAAACAAATTGTGATGGGGAGCACACAGGAGCAGCTGGCAAACAATAGTCGACCACTCCATTTTGCAGCTCCTAATATGGAACTTCTCTTGAAAGGCCCGGGATTGTCGCATCCTGCGAGACCAGAGCAGGATCTGACAATCCCGCTCTTGGGAGCCAAGAGTTGTTATTTCATGGGCATATAAGTGGTAGACCTGTTGCAATGATTCAAAAGGATAAAAGGTTTATAACACCAAGGCCTAATGGAGGGAATCAATATAAAAATCATCGTTTATTAATCAAATGTTGGAGCCATCCCTTCCAAAAATATGACCTAAATCGTGCTAGTATTCTGAATATCTGCTTGGAAATCTCTGCATTAGAAGATTTGATGTCAGCAAATATTAGTCTAGTTGAATTTGTGAATCAAACTGATTTGACGGAAGCACGATTGTATATTCAGTCGGGTGTTGTACTAAAAACTTTATGGTTAGCTCGAACTGCTTTTTACAATCTAGGCTTTGTTCTATACATACATCTGTACATGAGGAAATGAGGAAAAATGTTGATCCTCCTTCCCCCCATCCCAAGAGCATGAATATATGATAACAAGATTACTTAACATCCAAGTACCTTGTCGGTTGCCCAAAATTCATGGCAGAACCGAAATTATGAGATGAAGTCATAACAACCCCAGTCATTTGAGTTACTTAGCCTAATCTCATGGAATACCAGAGGATAAACATTTTATTAACACCAAAAGTGAAGATCTTCTCCAATACGATATAGTATTCCAGGAGACTTGGCTTCGAACAACGCCCATATGGGATCTCTAATATTTATGTGGTTCCTGCGACTGAGCCTCTTCAAGGATGTCTAATGGTGGGTTTGTTGATGGCTTTTCAAAAAGATAAAAACTTGCAAATGAAAGGGCATCAATCATCATCACCATGTTTTCAAGTTGTAAAAATTCTTAGAGGTGAGAGCCATTGCGCAATTGTTAATATTTATTGGGTTAAGAAACTTGTCTTCTGAGGAGTTCTTTGAACATTTCACTAATATTCTTGACCAGTTGCTTTTGGATGACTATCACCAATACAGTCATTATGGGTGACTTAAATCTCCATCTTTCGTCAAAGGAATCCACTGTTACAACAATGGATGAACATCGTTGGTCCACAATAATGGCCGATAGAAATAATGTCATGTTGAATGGTTCAAAGCCAGGGGATACTCCCCCCGCCCCCTCCAAGCTACATGTCATAATGACGATCATCAAGCGATTCTGGATTATGTTTACGTTAATCATCAATTTCTGACTAAAATAACATCATTCAGTGTAAAACCATCAAATATGAGTGATCATAGTCAATTATGTATAATGTGCGAATGCCTCATGGCACAAGCAAAGAACATCAATCGTAATATGACTGAACTAATGGTCAATAATGCTGGTAATCACAAAAAAAAAAAAATCATAAAATGGTCAGGACCAAAACTAGTCCTATACAGACAAATATCGAATGATAAATATTGCAACTCTAGTGACCCCGATAGATCGGTTTGTAACAATTTTCCCGCATCAAAAGGTTTGCATGAACCTTTTGCTCTAAAAATGCTACCACCAAAGGTTTGAACACCAAAAGTACGAACCTTTGGTGGTAGCATTATAAAAAATAAAAAAACAACAAACATAAACAGGGCTGCGGGGGTGTCCCCCCAAATCGCCCCGCTCACTATACTTTATGGTATGTACTTAGGGGGACACCCCCGCAGCCTTCCGTTTCCAAAAAAAAAAAAAAAAAAAAAGGACCCTGCAGCGCTGCTTCCCGATCACGGAAGTGAAAGGGAACTGGCGCTGCAGGAACCCAGCGTGAAGACAAGGTAAGTGTGGTTTGTTTATGTTGGGGGTATGGGTAGGGGTTTTATGGGTGTGTTGTGGGTGTGAGTTTGCATGTGTGTTTGCATGAGAAAGGTGTGAACTTTTGGTAGTTTGCACCTTTCTCATGCCAACGATTTTCCCACAGTAATTTCAGCCGCAGGCAAATCACTCAGATTCGATAGATCATGCTATGTTAAGGCTATGCAATTATTTACATCAGGAGGGTCGCGCAATCAACGGAACCACCAAGGCCATCTCCACACCTTTGACCTTGAGGTAAAATTTAAAAAGAGTGAACTAAGGAAGAATATAAGGAAGCTGTCCAATGCTTCACATGCCTCCTGAATGGTTAATCTGGCTCGAATAAAGCAATTGAGAAATGCTTATAAAAGATGGCAACGAAGTAGACGTGCCATGCAATATCAGCATGATGGAGAATCCATGATGAAACAGTATATTATTGCCACAAACACCAAACTATAGTGCAAATTAATCCCATCTCAGAGCAATGATGGTGTACCTATTTTGTAAACGTTTATCGCACAACTTTTCCTGATGTACGTTTTGACCTGAACAGCATATTTGCCGATCATGATGTGAAATTTGATTTGGAGGATATTTACCATTGCATCTCCAAGTTGAGTAACTCCCGGGCATCAGGCCCAGATGGGCTTTATAATCGAATGTTTAAAGAGAACACAGAACTGTGGGTGGGCATATTGTACCTAATATTTAAGAACATAATAATGACTGGAAATATTCCCCCATCCTGGAAAACATCTATAATTCTTCCCATATTTAAAAAAGGAGATCGTGCTGATCCGGTCTCTTATAGACCTATTGCACTCATTGCCCGGGAAAGATCTTTGCCCATATGATCTTGGGAGAATTTAATAAATGGCTAGACAACTTGCATTACAGGGATCCATTTCAAACTGGGTTCCTACCAGGTTTAGGTACTGCCGTTAACCTCATAAGCCTGAATGCTATTATCCAACAAGGAAAACAGCATAACCAGCCCATATATGCAGCATTTGTCGACTTTTGGTCAGCTTTTGATCTTGTTCCAAGGGAATTACTGTATAAAAAGAAGCTTATAGATCTAGCCTGTCCTTGGTACATCTTCAAATGGATCATACAGCTTCACACCAATACATCTATCCAAATACGTCTTAGCAATGACGGGTTGCCATCAGATCCAATAGCAACAACCCGGGGATTGAAGCAGGGATGCTTGTTGGCCTCTGCCCTATTACATTTTTTTATACTGAACATAGGGAACAGCTGCAGGGTTAGGATTACTGATGCGCTAAAATTGTATGGGACCGCAATTAATTGGCTTCTCTATGCTGATGATATGGTGCTCATATCAAAAAAACCTGTCGGACTACGTACACTGTTAAATGCATTAGATAATTATGCTATAAAAAATGCATTAGTATTAACATCAGGGAGACGCAAGTCATGCAGTTTGGCATAAAAAAGGGACAAAAATCTTATCAATGGCAGTTGCAGAACATTAATTTGCAGTCTGTACATTTGTATATATATCTGGGCATCTGTGTGAATAACAACTTGTCTGATAAGCCATATGAGGATCATTTACAAATAAATGAACACAGCTCTATCCCAAATGAGAATTATAAGAGCACAATATTGTAAATTTACAATAGATCCTCTGATGATTATAATCAAAACTGTATACCAACCATAATGTACGGCTCTGAGAGAAAAATATGTCAATCTTATGCCTATTGGTCAAAATACCAAAGCGCGTACTGGGAAAAAATCATTAATGTTACCCATGCCTGAATCCTTGCCTGTCATTAGACATGAATTGGGGCCAACTTCATGTTATGCGGTATACAAATGAAAATATGCCAACTTTGCAGGAAATGTGTCATGAGGGAAAATAGCAATGGTCTACTCAGGATCATATCTAAACATTTACTGTTAGCCGAGGACAACTTTGCTAGAACTTGGAGTAATTAAGCTAAAAAATGTATGTCTGGAGCAGATATAACAGAAACATTGCTGATTGAAAACCCAAATAAAGCCAAGTCTAATTTATGGAAATCCGATTGGATTAAAACGAGAGATGCCTGCATGAATATCCAAAAATTCAACTAGAATCCATTTGCCTTAAATCTTCAAGGAGTGTTTGAAAAATATCTACAAATCCTACTCATCGTGCAGATTTCATGAGGTTTAGATTAAACATGGCCAAAAATTGAAATATTGTGTAAATGGAAGAGGATATCTGTACATGAAATAACGATTTTGTAAAAGATGGAAACAATGAAACACTTCTTTGTTGAGTGTGTTGCTCTGCTACCACTCAGGGTTATTTATTTTAAATGCCTTTTTGTTGCAGATGTAGTGCTAACCTATCACCTATGGTTGGAATTACACAGTGGAATCAGAAAATGTGTAAGATATGCTGTTAATTTTTTTAAAATTCTTTAAATATCAAAAAGGACGACAGTGACGTTGGCACATGAACTAAGTTCGATTGTCTGTTGATGATTTTTTACATGATAACCAGTTTGTACACACAGATGTATATGCATATTTTAAATAGTTCTTCATAATTTTCTTTTATGCATGTAAAAAATAAATTTGTTGAAAGGTCGGTCTTTTCTGATCAAAACAATTTAAAAAAATGTTTTTTTTTTTTAAAACTGTACTTTTTAATTCTCTTTGTTTTCTGTGTTTATTTCTTTTGGTAATGGAGTTTTAAGATAACTCCATAGGCATCTTTGCATGTGTGTTTCACAGCACCTTCAGTGCAGTGACACAGGGATGCCTTTTTAGACTTCCCAAAGGTTTGAATACATTCTCTGGGATAAACTACTGTTTCCCAGAGAATGTAGAGTGAAACTGACTTTACTAGTCTTTCCAAATGTATAGACCCAGAACACACCATCTTACAATGGAGTGCTGGAGAGGTTACCTAGTAACCCGTGTCTAAATACTCATGTAGCAGTAAAATGCTACCCTTTCCTATTGAAAAGGCTGGTGGCAGTGGTTTTACAACAAACTACCATGATTTTTCCCCGACCGCGAATACAGGGTAGCCAAAAATCACAGGAGCCATGTTTTTCAAGATGGCGCCTTAAACCCCTTTGTTTAAACAGGTCCCGGTCTTCTTTTTTCCCAGTTTCTTTTTGGAAAGGTCCTTCTAGTGTTTGTCTCTGCGTACCAAGCCAAGTTTGGTCCCTTTGTTCGTATGCCTTTGGCGGGCTTCAGGACTGAAGACCACCTCTGGCTTCGGAGTGTCTGGGGTGAGCAGAAAGTGAGGGAAGTGCCCGAAACTCCCTGTGCTTATTCTACTAGGAGACCCAAATGCACGCTGGTGTGATTGGCTGGCTGACTGTCCAGCAAGGACAGCCAACCTGCTGGGTGAGTGACTGCTAGACTGGAATGAAGGGAGAAAACTGTTTAAAAGGAGAGTCTCCAGGACTGGAAGGCAAAGTTGACCACTGGAAAGAACCAAAGACGAGCTCAAAGAGGACAGCTGCTGCAACTCCTGGACTGTTGGTTTGCCCGGTGAAGCCCTGCTGCAGGTCTGCATTGCCAAACTCGATTCAACAGAGAAGCTCCTTCAAGGACGGCTTCTTCTTTGAGTTGGTTCAACCAATCAACTCATAAGACACCTGCATACCATTCTCAAGGCTGGTTAGGATTAACCATGGAGAGGGACACCAGTTTGTGTTCTTGAATCTACAGCTACTGGAACTGAAGTGACTCCATCTTGCTTGCTTGCTTGCTTGCTTTCTTCAATGATCCCGTGCAGTGCAGGTGTCCCCCGACATCCTCCCTCTTGTCCTCACGACTGAGGCTCAGGAACAGCGAGATCTGCAGGACCTGCCAGGAACACTACTTCAGCAGCATTTGTTTCTTCATAGAAAAGGTACTGTGCCAACCCGATTGAGAGAACGCCACTCTCACTGTGAAAGTTCATGAAACTTTCCCAACTTGCAGGCCTAATCAGCTTGTGATTCTTTTTTGCCTAAACTACTTCCAGCTTGTGATCCGACATACAATTCTTTTTCACCTAAACTACTTTGAAGAACTTTCGCAAAGACTTTACCATTTGATAACATAACTGCTCTTTCCTATCCAGAACACTAGCCCATTGACTTTGGCCTGGTCTATTGACTTGAATTAAACTCTTCTGGTGAACTGAAACTATTTGCACTGTCTAAAATGTATATATGATCCATTTTACTTACCTTGTGCCTTTTGCTCCTTTCTAACTCAACTGCCATTTGGCTCCTATTTCAGGGGAGCTCAAACTGTCTAAAAATCTTGTATTGAAGTATATTGGGTTATAATATTAAGTTACTTTCTGCTAGTGAAATGTTGTATAAATGATTATGTAATGAATTACTAAGTGTTTTTACCAAGAATCTTGAGTAGAAGTGTTTACTTTAACTACTGTGATTGAAAGTCCTCTGTGTAACTACTTGTACTGCTCACATTCACTCTTGAGATAAGCCTGGTTGCTCAGCTCGCTACCAAAAACTGTGGTACAGACTTATACCAAAGGTTGGTTTGGCTAACACCTGTAGTCCTAATTGTGTGTGTTGGTCCCAAAGGATACAGCCTGCAATTCTGCCTAACAAGTGCCCTACTAAAAACCGATTAAATTCAATGGAAAAACGTTGCTACAGGGACGTTATGGTTAAAGGTAAAGCCTAAAAAACCCAAAAATTGGCAAGTTATGGTATGGTACGCAACCATAACTCGCGCTACCACTGTGCACTGTAAGGACTAACACCCATGACATCAAAGATGACATCTCAAATGTCATTGATGACATCACATGTGTATTTCGTTGCAATGAAAAGTATCCAGAAGGGATTGTCGATGTTATGTTGCCATAAAACCATCAGATCATGGGGACAACTATCATTACCCAAGTAGGTAATCAGACAAGGCGTTGCTATAAACAGTATTACATTACACATTTCTTACCATTACAAGACCGAACTCATGAACAAACGTAAGGAGTGCGTGCAGCATGCATCATACATGATCAATATCCAATTTCTTCCCATGTTGCATAGTGGAATGATGCATGCTTTCCTCTTAGACATTTATGAACTGTTAAACATGTCATAAGTAGCTACCAATCCCTCAGTTACTACATATATGTACTACTGCACACAAAACAAAGTCAGCACAACGCATACCAATTGCAGCATATACAAAGAAAGTAAAATCAGCAAAAATATATCAGTAATACCACAAAGTGTTCATAACCTAACTGATTATATAAATGCACAGAAATAATTGCTGTATTTGAAGGCTCCTTCTTCCCGTATATATATGTAGCATATGTTGTCACTGAACCCCAAGGAAAGCAGCGTAAAAACATACAGTAAGGTGTACAAATGTAGTACATTCTCACTTTGTCGTCATTCCTCACTGCTAGTGAAGAAAAGCATGCAGTGTACATATCACACTAAACTAAAAAAGGAGGGAGACACTTTATGTCATCAATGCACAGTGGTAGCGCGAGTTATGGTTGCGTACCGTACCATAACCTGCCAAATTTCTGGGGTTTTTAGGTTTTACCTCTAACCATAACGTCCCTATAGCAACGTTTTTCCATTGAATTTCATAGGTTTTTAGAAGGGCACTTTTTTTTGCAGTAATGGCAAAAGGTGTATAGTAGAGCAACTTAACCCGAAAGTCCTTTTAACAACTTTTTTGTATACAATATATGTTAAAAAACGTACTGAGACTACCCAATGCTACAACAATGGTGGAGCTTATGTTATGTTATTTGGCATGTATATATAGTGTTCTATATATCATTGGTATGACCTCAATGCTGTGGGATGTTTTAACCCACTAGTCCAGGCCCTGCAACATTCCTGTGTGCTGCTTGCATCAGGAACATCAGAATGGCCACTGGAAAGCATTATGCACGCTAAAATTACCCAGAAGTGCACAGGAAAAATAGGCCACCATCCACTTTTGCCTATGTCAGTGGTAACACAGGAGACCACTGCCAAAACCCACCATTGGGCTATCCACAGAGCAGCCTGAAACTACTTGAAAAAGCAATGTTGATTGCAAAAGAAACACAGATCTGTTTGGAAATCCGTTTTTCTTGGTTGGCAAATTTGCAGAAATCATGGTTCACAAACCACACAAAAGATCCAACCTCCTTGATGGATGTTAAACATAATTTTGCTTCAAGAATCCACATAACTATGTCAGCAGAAGTACATTTATCAGAAGAAAAGCCACATGTAAAAGATGCTTGCTTGAGAAAATATGTTGAAAATAGGCGCAATACCACTACTCACCTCTGTCAGAAGCTGGCGATCTCTAAATCTATCAGGTTAAACTTGTGTCTCAAAATCTAAATGTGGGGAAAGAAGGGACTTCCATCAAATGCAATATAGGGTGCCACACAATGATTTTCATGTTGAAAAAGACTGGAATTGAAGATATGTTGCTTCTTTTAAATTTGTAACTAATTTTTCACAAGGAACAATGTCACAATTCACCATAAGGTAACCTGATTCAGCTAAAACTTCAAAGAGGTGTTTTGCCACTGGGAACACACCACCCTGTTCCTTCCCACCAAAAGGAGAGGATATCGCATTAGAATGCTAATGAGAAGAGGATGAGACTTCCTCTGCTGCCCTGGGAAAGAGGCAATGGGTTTCTTGAACTGAAAGAAAATGCTAATTCGGGTGTGACAGAAACCAGCCCAGACAGGAACAAGCTCTGGCTCAGCCAAGCCTTGGAGGTGGGCCAGAATAAGAATATGGATTTGAAACCGAAGTAACTGTATTTTTCAGAAAAATACTTATAGCAAATTGTGCTGAACTGGTAAAAATATGGAATTTATAGGTTATTAAAATCAAAAGTTCGCTCAGTTTAAAACTAATCTGGAATATGTGCGATATTCAGAGACTGAACCACGAAATTGTTCATATTCTAGCTATTGTGATTATGTTAGGAATAATTACAGGAATATGCCCAGAGGGTATGTGCATGTATGAGTAAAAATTGGTACAGAACTGACACCGAGTAACCAGCCAAAAGCATGAAAAACGGTCATTTGTGAACCATAACTCGTAGGAAGATAAGATTTTAGAAACGTACCTTAGTTAATCTGTCATGTGAATATGTATTATTAACAAGTTGTGGATATTGGAAATATTTTGGGAAAAATAGATTTTCTGGGTAAGAACAAAGGGGAGGGATTTTCTCTGGACCCTAAACACAGTGTCACTCTGACACATGATGACACATCATGACACACTGTTCCTTTTTCAAATCAGGAGAGGGGGAATTCTCTGGCCTATCAGATTCTTAGAGGGTTGGGCGTAGTATAATCAGCCTCGCTACCCCTTTGGAAGATGGATAAATAGGGACTTTTGAGGACTCAAAAGGGACACACTTTCACTCATCACTGATCTACCGGCGAAGCGCTCTGCAGGAAGAACCCATCTCTATATTCCAGACTCCAGAACCAGACTGCAGAACCCTGAAGCAGAGGCCAAACCCAAAAAGCTGAACCCTTCTCAGTGGGCCTTTAAAAATCTTGCAACCTGATTTTAACCCCTAAACTTCCACGGAGCCTAACCAATCCAACAGCCTGGCTGTGCTGTGTTGGCCGCTTCTGGCCAAGAACCCTTGCTAGGATCCAAGATCCAGATCAGTCCAGCAGAGCTGTAACCCAGAACCCATCAGATCCAGTCCAAGAGGCCGTGCAGAGCAGAGTGCCTTGCTGAGAGCAGAGTCCAGGTGCCCTCAATCCTGTCCAGTGGCGAGCGAAGTCAGTCCAAACCTTTGACCGGCCCATTCCAAACAATAGTTGTGAGTATTTAGCGTAGAACTGTCCATAACCAACCTCTTAATTCAAGTAATCCCATCCTACCCATTCCCACAATCCATAACTGCAATATATAATCTCTTTTGTCTATCCTAAATTCTTCTCTTATCCACATAATCCTGTGATAATCGTAGAGATAATCATCTGTGCGCTAAATATATTTTCTGAAGAAAGTCAAGTCTCCTGGCGGACAAAAGTCGGAGCGGAGGTGCCGCTTCTCTGGTGGCTGGCTGTTGGGTATCTTGTAGCTTCATAGCCCCTTAGTATAAGCCCATTCTTGTTGGTAAAACTTCAAACGCGCAATCCCATTGGTAAAATCTTGACTCTTGAGAAAAATCGACCTTGACTAAAACCTCTAACTTTTCAACCGTACGTTTTGCTGTAATCGCGTTTTTCGTGCGCTGAAAAGTTTGCCGCAATTTCGCATTTGGCTAAATTTCACCACATGTAAAAACAGCTAATTCTTGCATTCAATTTCTGAATTTCGTTTTCCATCTGCTAATCATTCTACAATCATTGCTAGTGTTTACCTGAACCAATCCAAAGCAACTCTCCCTAGTTCTGAATCCTATTTAGCAAATTAAAATAATTTTTAGCATTTTCTCATTCATTTCAAACCACAATTAAAATCAATTGACCTGTTTAAAATCATTACTGTTCTCTCTAAGCTTGCTGGGGGGAATCGGGATTGAAACTGCAATTGTTGATTGATATTCCTGAAACCTGCGTGCCCTCATTCCATATCTTCATATTGCATATTGGCGGAGTGAGTAGTAACAGGGGGAAAGAGTGATCGCCTTGTCTGACTGAATTCATATCAAGTTTTATTTCTGTGTTGCATTCTTTCCTATCATTGCATTTCCTTGAACCCATACAAAGTTATTCTCGGTTACATTGTTCTTCCTATTCCTTATTGATTAAAGAGATTGTTGATATTGGATTATTACCCATTGCTGATCGTTGCATAAATATTCATAAGTGTGATATTCAGATATTGTTCATAAACATTTGATATATATTGTGCAACTCATGAAATAAATCTTTTGACTTTGAAAAACAAACCTTCTTGGTTCAGTGAGACCGGGGGGGATTCAAAGAGAGGGGCGTTATATAAGGGTAGATCATCCAGAAATAAAAACTTGACATAAAAATATATAAATAAGTTTTCCATTGGGCATTCCATACTAGGCATTGACTTAGGTGGAGTGCTGGGTTGAACCCACTTACAAAGCAAGGTTAGGTTGAACACCCTCGTGGACTGTAGTTCTGGTCAGTAGAGAGATAGTGTCGTAGGGTGCATGGGTGCACCAGACAAGTGAACAGCTGGTGTAATTGCCGGGTGGCAGCTGTGTGCTTGCGTTTAGGTGTGGTGCTGGAGAAGTCCGTTGGATGTATGCAGTCTGGTGGGTGGATATCCAGACTGGGCTTTGGCTGCGTTAGGCCTGAAGGACGCGTATGTGAGCAACTATGCCGGAATGTGCTCAGCTAGCTGCATTTTATTAGGGCGAGGAGGTGTTGATGAGGTTGTATTCGTATGTAGGAAGCTAGGCTGAATTACTCAGGGGTATAGCTGTGTACCATTTGAGTGATGGTGTATAATAAGAGAAAGAGTGGTGATGTGAAATGGTGGTTATCATTAGGACGCCCCAAGACCAGGCACATGAGGAGGATGGTGGGAACATAACGACAGACAATTAGAGGCAGGGGGATATGGGTATATAGGGGGATACAGCTATATATCAACAGCATGGGGAAAAGGGGGCAGGGTGCACAGCGATACACGTGTGGCCGAATTCCATTGAATTGTATTCATTCCATCTGCTCCATTCGTTCCATCCGCACCGTCCATTCCATCTACTTCATATACTTATCTATTCCATCCACTATGTTCATACCATCTGTTCTACCTATTCCATCCACTCTATCCATTCTACCCATTACATCCACTCTATCCATTCCACTATTCCATCTACTCTATCCAATCCATCTATTCCCTCTACTCTATCCAGTAAATCTGTTCCACCTACTCTATCCCTTCCATCCATTCCATTCACTCTATCCATTCCATCAATGTCATCCGCCCTATACGCACGTCCGCTCTAGCCATTCCGTCCGCTCTAGCCATTCCATCCGCTCTAGCCATTCCATCCGCTCTAGCCCATCCACTCTACCCATTCGGGCTATCACATTCACCCCATCCATTCAGTTTATTCCACCCATTGTATTAATTCCATCCACTCTATCCATTGTATCAATTCTACCCACTCTATGCAATCATCCACTCCGTCCATTCCATCCACTCATCTGTTCCATTCACTCCATCCGTTCCATCCCCTTTCAGTTCCATCCCTTATCTGTTCCATCCACACCATCTGTTCCATCCACACCATCTGTTCCATCCACACCATCTGTTCCATCCACACCATCTGTTCCATCCACACTATCCATTGTTTATTCTACCCATTCTATTCTGTCTATCCATTGTATCAATTCTACCCACTCTATGCATTCATCCACTCCATCTGTTCCATCCGCTCATCCGTTACAGCCACACTATCCGCCCCATCCACACTATCTGTCCAATGTCCACTCTGTCCATTCCATCCACTACATCCAAATTCCATTTGCTCCATTCAAATTAATTAATTCCATCTAGTTGCATCCATGTTATCTGCCCCATCCGCTTGATCCGTCCCATCCACTCTGTCCATTGCTATCCACTCTGTCCACTACATCCAAATTCCATTTGCTCCATTCAAATTCATTCATGCCATCTAGTTGCATCCATGTTATCCGCCCCATCCGCTTGATCCGTTCCATCCGCTCCGATTGATCCGCTAGATCCATTCATTCCATCCACTCATTCCCTCTCAATTCCAACCATTTCCATTCACTCCATCCAATTCAGTCTAGTTATGTCAAATTCCATCTACTCCACCCAATTCCACTCCATCCATTGTATCCCATCCGGTGGGTAGGATCGGAGGTTTTGCACACCAGGTAGACAGTCTCATTGTATGCTTCGTCATTTGGTCGATGAGGTTCAGACATATCTTTGGGTGGTTGTAAATTCATAGTAAGAGCCATGTTTTTAGTAATTTGCAGAATGACAAATAGTCTTGGGTGTGTCGGATGTCAGGTGGAAGCGAGTTCCACAGGGTAGGGGCCATAGCTAGGGAGGAGGAGGAGGATCCTCTGATCCTGATGGAGTTGGTAATTGGGATTACTAAAAGGAGGGCAGAGCTTGGTTTTAGGGTGCGAGGTATGGGTTTAGCTGGTCTTGAAGGTATAGAGGGCAGGTCTTGTGCACTGCACGGTGAGTGATGCACAGGGTCTTGAAAGTAGCCCTTCGTCCAACCGGCAGCCAGGGAGGGTTCCGAGAGCTGGAGACGTGTGGTCTCTTGGGCCTAGTGCTTGTAACATTTTGGCAGCAGTGTTTGTTACAGAGAATTCTCCCTATAGGCTAATTTCCCAAACCCAGGGAGTCCCCCCAGCAGCTTTGCTGGATTTCTGGGGTTTAATTTTTTTCTCCTGCTCTTAGGCATGATTTGAGAATGTCCTTTGACTATGTAATGTGTTTTATGGGCTATGGCGTCTTTTACTCCATAGGGCTTCATGTGTTTTTGGTATGTGTGTTACACAGCACCCTCAGTGCAGTAACACCGGGGTGTCATAGTGACCCCCAAACATAGACTCCATACCCTGGGACTGACTACTGTCTCCCAGGGCATGTAAAGTCACCATTGGCTTTACTAGTCTCAAATTGTGAACAGAACCAGTACAAACCATCATATTGTGGAAGTACTGGTAGGGGTAATTAGATTGCCCCTGGGTCTGTTTTCCAAGGGGGCACTGTCCAGTCCCCCCCTTGTCGAGTTTCTGGCTGGTGGCAGTGGTTACCACGCAAAATATTCCACCGGAATATTTCCTATGGGATTTTCCCCATTCATTTTAAACGCACCGCTTTTTTGGTGCAATGTTAAAGATACCTCCGGTTTATTTATTTAATATTTATTCCCCGGTTGGGTCTTTTTGCCAAGACTCAGTTTCAAAATGGTGTTTATGTTCGCCTCTGTAACTCCAACCCAAGTCGAGCCCTTTGTTCCACTTTTGGCGGGCTTCTGCACAGAAGCCTCCAAAAAGTGGTGCCACTCTGTCTGGGTCTACAGGATGTGTGGGAGGGGTGGAAATAGGCACCCTGGACCAAGTTGCCTTGGCAACTCAAGTCACACTCTTGTGTGATTGGCCCAGTGGTGAGCCGCCCGACTCACCACTTAGCATGTTTGATTGACAGCTGGGCTGATGAATGGGGGTTTTCTGCATAAAAGCAGGGCTTTGGGGACTGGAACTTCAGAAGTCGCCACAGGACCTAAAGAATCCGAAGAGGGAGAAGCTGAGCCGACCTGCAACGACGACACCACCGGTGGAGCCCTGCTGAACCGACTCACCACTTCCCAACGACAGAGAAGATCTTCTTCCAGGAGAGTCTTCTTCCTTTGAGCTGGTGGGGTTAACCAGTTTGCCCTTTTTTCCACCTTCCTGGATCGTCTCGTGGTCGAATCGCCTGTGCCAAGCACCCCGGCAGCCGGATAGCCACGCTTCACCACTACCGCGAATAAAAGGGTAGTACCTTTTAACCGGGAAAATCCGCGGCTGGTTTCTTCCCTGGCAGTGCAAAGACCTTCAGCTTTCCTTCACGTCGAGATCCTCTCTTCCCCTGGACGAAGCACTGACTTGCACCCGCTGCCAGGAACAACTGCCCCCGCTGGAGCTTTCTCACCATTTCAGGTACTGTGTCCCGCCTGGTCTCTCTTGCAACAGACTGTTCAAGGTGTCCCGTAAATCATTGACTCTCTATGCTGGGGTGACCTCGGACCTGTTAACTAACTTTTCTGAACTGATCTAACTCCTTTTTGAACTATCTGCAAAGACTTTTAAAGTGTACTTCAACTGTGTGATCTTGGGCACATTCCGCCTTGCTCTCTCCAAAAGTGGGCCTGGCCTATGAACTTTTTGCTCTACAGTAGACCCTGCCTTTCTTGACTTGCTGTGGTTCTTTAAAAGTGTTGGTATTGTGTGTTTTCCTATTTCTGCCTTTTCTCTCCCTTTTTAAATAATTATTGGAGTGCCATCTTTTTTAAGCGCTCACCTCTGTGTTGATAATAAGTGGTGTTCTTTTCCTAAAACTTGTCGAATAATTAATCAGGGAGGTGTATATATTTCTAGTGACTGTGTTTGAACTTGCTTGACATATTAGTGCCAGTGTATTTTTACAAGTGTGTTTTTAAATAAATTATATACTTTTATACCAAAGCTCTGGTCAGTGTTTGCTTGTGCTACTGTATTTTTGTACCTAATGTGTATACTCTATATACTGCCTAACTCTTCTTGAGAGAAGTCTGACTGCTCAGCCACAGCTACCAGGTAAATCTGGGTGGTGCAGACTGCTACCAATTGGGTTTACTGCCAAACCATGTAGTCTTAAACTTTTTGCAGTGGTCCCTAAGGGAACTGCACAGGTTTCTGCCTAACAGTGGTGTGCGCTCTTTGGAGTTTTTTTTAAGGTGGTATGCCGGGACTCCAAGGTAAAGGAAGTTGGCATAATCCAGTCTCGACATTACAATAGACATAACAGCGGCAAGTCTGTTCGGAAAGGAGAGGCAGGGAAAAATGCGTCTGATAATTGAGATGGTAATGACAAGATTTGGAAGCGCTGTTGATTTGTCGGGCACCGGTTAGGTCAGAGTCCATAGTGCATCCAAGGTTTTTTACTGTGGCCGAGGGGGTGGGTGGTTGGGCCATGGCAGTGAACGGGGGAGAAGTTCAGTGTTGCCGCACACCATGATTTTGGTTTTAGTGGGGTTTAGGAGAAGGTGGTTTGTGGTCATCCAGTGGTAGATATCAAGGAGGCAGGCTGCGAGGTCGGGTTGAGAGCTGGGGTCCAAGTTGAGGAGTTTAAAGGATGATTTGTGTATCTTCGGCATAGTAGTAGCATAGGGTATTGTGCGGGTGGAGGATTCCACGGAGGGTGGAGAAATAGAAGTTGAATAGGAGGGCTGATAGACATGCGCCTTGCATTACTTCAGTGTTAACTGGGCGAGCTGCCGAAGCAAAAGGGGAGAGGAGGGTTATTGGTTTCTGGTTTTTGAGGAAGGAGGTGATCCATTTGAGAGCGGTTCCATGGATTCCTAGGGAGTGGAGGCGGTCTAGAAGGATTGAGTGAGTGGTTAATTGTGTCGAAAGTGGTGGAGAGGTCTATGAGAATTAGTGCAGCACATACTGCAGAGTCTGCGGTTATCTTAAGATCGTCCCAGATTGAAGACAGAGTGGTTTTGGTCCCATGTCGCGGCCTGAAGCCGGACTGGGCATGGTCAAGAAGGTTGTTGGATTCGACAAAGGAGTTCACTTGCTAGTCTGCAGTTCGGTCGATGAGTTTTGCAAGGAATCTGGTATTCGAGATGGGGCAGTAACTTTTGGGTTAAAGGGGATCGAGGTATTTCTTTTTTTTTTTTTTAAGAAGAGGCTTGACGTTTGCAATTTTGAAGACATCAGGGAAGATTCCAGAGCTGAGGGAGTTATTTAGGATGGTTCTTGCGTACTCACCTGCACAGGTGGATAAGAATATTTCTTTGGGGACTGAGGCGGGGCAGAGGTCGAGGGGGGAGCCAGATGGTTTGCGAGCAGAAAGGAGGGTCGAGAAATGAGTCTCTGGAGATTGGTTTGAATGAGTCAAAAGGTGGGTATGGTTGGTATTGCAGCAGCGGGTGGGTTTCATAGGATGCTCGGATTTTGGGGCACAGAGAGGAGGGCCAGTTTGGTGTTAAGGGAAGTCGTTCTGTCGAGAGCGGTGGTGTAGAAGTGGCACGAGAGAGGGTCGCATAGTGATTGTGATGGGGTCGATTGGGCAGAGGTACAGGTGGGTTTGACAAATTCGGATATGATTCTGTGGAGTTCCTTGCTGCGGTTTCCACAGTTGAGAATCCGATTGCTGCAGTGGGCCTTTTTGGATTTTCAGATTTCAGCTTTGTAGTTGCGATGGTGCAAGGCGAAGATGGATCTATTTTTTTTTTTGCCATTTGCGTTCAAGGATTTATTTCGTTGTTTGGCATTCCTCAGCTCAGGAGTAAACCATTTGTGAAATGGTCCAGGGTGTGAGGAAGAGCGGCATGAGGGGGTAAGTGGAGTTAGTGCATCATTGAGCCATGCATCAATGGAGTCGGTGGTTAGGGATTCATCGGGGGGGTATGTGAAGCAGGGCTTTGGCTAGGTCAGGGAGGATCTTATAGTTTGTTCCAGTATTTGTGGCAGAGCAGGGCAGCGGGTACAGGCAGGGGAAAGGATGGAGAAAGGGATGACAAAGTGGTCTGACCAGATGAGCGGTAAGGGGGTGTGGGGTAGATGTATCAGGTCATGGTAGCTGAAGACAGCATCAAGGGTGTGCCCTTTAGAATGAGTTCATGTGAAGGGAGAGGTTAAGCACATCAAGGCTGTCGACCAGTGAATGGGTCATGGGGTTGGTGGGGATGTCTAACCAGATATTGAAATCCCCAAGTAGAGTCAGGGCGGGGTGGTTTACTTGGATGGTGGCTATAGAGTCACAGAGGTTGGATGTGAAATGTCTGTCGTAACCGAGAGGTCTGTAGATGATTAGGAAACCATGGGAGAGTGTCGGAGGCAGTGAAAGTTTAACCAGAAGGGATTTGCATGATGGACTGCATGTCTGGGAGTCGACGAGTGAGATTTGAAAAGGACTGCCACGCCGCCTACTCTCGGCGGTCTGTTAAGTGGGATAAGGGAGTAGTCGGGGGATTTCGGGGGGGGAGGGGGCGGCCCTGTGAGCAACAGGTGCAAAGTCGTCATAGAACCAGGTTTCTGTGATAAAGACTAGGTCAGGATTGTCTGAGGAGAGGAGATCAAAGATGCTAGGTCTGTTTTTTTCTACAGAGCGGGCATTAAAAAGGATGCATCTGATTTTGAGTGGGGAGTTGTCCTGGAGGCTGTATGGGGGGGGGTCGCAGAGGTCGGGGCATTCAGGGTGGGTGGTACAGGGAGAGGATGTGAAGGGTCGATAGAGGTTGGGAAGAGTAGGCAGGCGGAGGTGGATGTGAGGGGAGGGAAGGTAGAGTTGGGAAGGGGGGTGCGGGAGGGCAGTTGGGCAGAGGGCATGGGCTACATTGACCCACTGAACAGAATTCCTCCCATCCATAACAAAGCTGCATTTCAGCAGAAACAGCAAAATGGCTGCGCTGGCTCCTGTGCGCACCAGGGCCTCAAAACTATGTTTTTGTTACGCTCACCTGACTCCCACGGAGGCGCTGGCCTGGTTCGCGCTGCTGTGACCTCTTCTAAGGTGATGCGCAGGGTTCGGAAGACGGACTGGACCGGGCCCCCAAATCTGGCTTGTCTGGCTCGCAGAAGTATCCTTCTGTAGGCGAAAATAGGGGATTAACTGTCTGCGGGGTAATGCAATCGGCCTCCCACTTTCCCCTCTCACCCTCCTTGAAACCCTTCTGTGATTTCTCATAGCATCTCACCTTAGGGTCTGGAAGGACGAGCTCTCCATCCTGCTTCTGATGCAGGGGCGCGTTGGTATCCAGTTACTTCACTGGATTTTCGGATTGGTGAGAACCAAACTTGCTTGGCTTCCAGGTAAGTTTTTTGATAAGAGGTTCCCCGTGTGTCCATGCATTAATGTACTGATGCTAGTGTCTTTTTCCCCATAGGGGCCGGGGTACGGAGTGCCGGGGAACAGGCACCGACCCGAGATGAGAGGTGAAATCCTTGTAGAAATCAGGTAAGTCTTTAATGAGTGTTTTTTGTTAATGTCTTTTCATTCGCTCATTAACGCTGATGTCTCTTTTTCCCCTTAAGGGCCGGGGTCCGGAAATGCCAGGATGCGGCGCGGACCCGAAATGAAGAGGGAATGAATCAACAGGTAAGTCTTAACATGGAGATTTAGATTTCCTTATTCCCTTCTCTCTCTCTCACCTTTTGTTCTGGTCTTTTTCTCCCTAGGCGCTGGGGCGTGACTGTGAATCCGGATGATCGCTGCTGAACATGGAGGCGCCCTGTAAAGGTGAGTGGAATGCTGCGCTGCAGCGATCGACGCGATGAGCTTTTAAATTAAAGTCTTCCTTTTCAGGATTGTCGGCGAGATGTCTCCGGGATGCGGATTTAGCAGGTAAGGACTTTTCCTTCTTCTGTTCTCTTCTTCTCTTCCTTTGCAGGTGATCCAGGATGCTGGCAGGCGTGGCAGAAGTCAGGATGCAGGAGCAGACACGGTGAGCGTCCAGCTGCTAGATGCAGAACAATGCGAAGCACGTGTGGCTGTTTGGGTGTGGTTTAAATAGCCTTGGAAGAAGTTCCAGGTATGTATCCCTCCTCCAATCAGGTATGTATCCTTCCCCGACCACGCCCGGATGGTAAATTAGTCCCACAGGTAAAGTAGTTCCTTTCAGGCCTCAAGGAGGCCGGGATCCTGCAGCATGGTCTGCATCAGGTAAGTACACCCAAGCATTCCCATAATGAGCCTGGCGCCTATGCCGCCAGGACTGATGTCTTTTATGAGCCTGGCGCCATAGGTGCCAGGACACTGTCAAAATGGCCCCTATATGGGGTTGCTGGGTCCTTCCTTGGGGACTGGATGTCCGCTTTCGGGGACGCCGGGCTTGAACCGGCTCCCCGGGAGCGGGCATCATGACAGTTTTGTAGCAACAAAAAGACAGCTGCACCGTCTTGCCAAGCATACATTGGGCAGGGTGGAACAAGGGGGCACACTGAGGGAGCGTGCCAGTGTGTTCATACATGTACAAAAGAAATAGAGTGACAAAGCAGCACTGCTTTGCTGAAAGCCCAAAATTCCCCATTGAAAAAGGGAATATGTCACCTCTAATATGATGCCTCTCTGATGCTATTTTTCCCTGTTTTCACCAAAATGCTTTTATCAAAAAGACCCCGTCACGCCCAGCCATATTCACATTGTGCTCCATCCGAAAAGAGCATTATTCCTGAATGCCAGGCTGCGCCAGCCAAACCTGCGAAAAACAAAAGCTTTCCTTCAGTTAAACGAGAAACTCTTAAATTGTGCTACAAAATGTCAAAAATCACTGCTTGAAAAGAAAATCAGAGCTTTCTGTGCACTTGTGAATTCCAGGAGACCTTTGCCTTCTATGTTGTGTACAAGAAACTAACATGGCTGCAAAACAATGTCGGAATCTAGATAGAAAAACCAGACTTGCAAGAATAATGCAACTGTCGGTCAAAACATGTAAAATGTACTTTTGCAAAATGAAGGAAAATATCTATTTTAAAAGGGCATGTTGGATAAGGCCCTGCCCTTATCTAGCAATGTGAAGGGGATTGTGATGAAATACAGGTATGAGATGGTTCTATCCAGCAGGTTTTCTTCCCATTCAGAGCAAAAATAAATACAATTGAATCAAATTGCAATGGCTGCCTGGGAGGGGGTGGGGGGCGGTCAGCCCAAAAATAGGTTTCTGCAGTGGCTACATGGGGGGAGAACCAGCCAAACTGGTCTGCTGAGAGGATGATAGCAACATAAGGCCACCCACAGTAAACTCCTTGAACACCCAAGTGATAGTTGCTAGGTTGGACAGACTGTTGTCTGTGCTCCAGCATCTTACAATGGAACTGCTAGGACCCAGATGTGCGAAGTGAAAAATCACACCTCCCTGTGACTTCTATAAGAAGCTTTAAAGAAAAACTTCATGACAAACCTTGGACTTGGGGGGTGGGGGGGGGGGGGTGGCCTGGAAGCTGTGCCCATATATGGGAAACAATACTGACATTTGTTTCGAAAGACTAATTTATGAATAAAACTTGTAAGACTTTTAGCTTTGCCACAGGACTTTGGAAAAATGTAAAACGTTAAGTTTAAATATGATTTTATGGGCTTTCATTTAAGACGTCATATACTCCCCTGACACATGAGAAATTGAGAGAATTGGGCATTATAAGGAAAGTATCCATGATGCCATTGCAAATTTTATTATTTACATGCGTAATGATAATCCACACCCATGTATAAAGTTATAGAATTTTAAGTAATATAATTCTCACTGGAAAGCGCGAAAAACTGGGAGAAGGGCAAAACAAGGTCCCACAATCGTGAGTATTGGACTACTATGCTCTACATACAATGTGAAATCTGCCCATATGATTTGTTAAAATGCCACAAATGTATTAATGTGTAAATTAGGTTATGACTGATTTTGGACAAAAAGGACCGTGGGATGGCTTTTTACTGTTATGCTCACCTGGTATCCACAGGAGCACCACACGACACTGGATGAGAGGCTGTGCACTATCCTGGACATCATCTGCTCGCTTATGTGTTGGCTGGTGGACTGATCCTATGACAGAAGAATGGAGGTTAGGTACCAAGTCTGTGATAGAGACCCCCACCTCCCACTGATCAAACCCCTTCCCTTGGAGATTCTGCCTCACCTTGATTCCTTGTATGTTGAGCTCTCCGTCCTGCGTCTCTGCGCAGGGGCGCGTGGTAGTTGAGGGCTTTCAGAGGGCTTAGTTGCTTCACTGGTCCTGTGCCCTTTGTGTCAGGTCCAGTCCGGCTGTGACACCGACTCAGTTTATCTGCTTATAAAGTTCAGGTTTCTTTTTAGTTCTGTTCCTTCACCTGTCTTTTCGATGTTGAATTAAGTCTCTTTTGGTCTTCCACGGGTGTAATTGATGGCGGAGCTGCTGCGCCGGGTGATAATGCTGAGGTAAGTGGTTTAGCGCGAAGAGCAGCGCCGCTTAATGTGACTTAGTTGCTAACCTGCCTTTTCTTTCTTTCTTTCCTCAGGATGCAGTGCGCTGATAAACCGGAGTGAAGAACCCAACGACCGGTTATTCAGGTGAGTGAATTTGGGTGTCTTTAGCTTGTTACCTCTGCAGGAAGTGTTACGCGATGTAGAACCCGTTGCTTGCTGAGTGTGGGTTATTAATCTGCTGTCCTTTTGTTTTGCAGGTCACGGAGCACTCCGGAGATGAAGAAACCGTCAGGCGCTGATGGAAGTGCGGATGAACCGCTACTCACGGCCAAGCTTCCTTCAGTAATGCTGTTCTTGTTCTTGCAGGCTGCGAAGCACTCCGGGGATGGCGAGACCGTCACTGGAAGTGTGGATGGATCACAGGTAAACTTCCTTTAATGCTGTTCTTGTAGGTTCCCGATGGGATCAAGGTCAAAGACTCCAGAGGTAAGCCTCTGGAAGAAGCTGAGGAGCTGGACACAGTGCGCGTTACACGGCAGGAGTGCAGAATAACGCGAAGCGTGAATCCCAGTTCGGGCATGGCTTATATAGCCAGCAGATCGACCGCACACAAAACACTAGACTGCCAACTTCAGTTCTTGGGGCTGAGTTGACATAAGGACCTCCATGTTGGATCAAGGTCCCAAGTGTGGTGCTTGCTTCAATCTGAAGAACGAGTCTGGCACCAAAAGCACCAGGACTGACTCCATATCCTGTGCTGATGGGTCTTTAAGGCCCTTGGAGTCTTTTGGGGGGGGGGGTGTTACCTCACTTCTGTCAGGGGGCTGTTGCCTCCGAGGTGGTCATGGGTAGGGATCGTGACATTTACCTCATAAAATGCAACCTCAAACTGGGACTCCTCCTCGAGGAGGTAACCAACATGGATTGTCCTATCCGCTTCTTGGAGGTAGGCCTAGCTCTGTTCTATCCACCAATAATTCTGTGATGTCACCATGCTCTATAAATAAAGTGTGGTTGACAGAGTTCCAGACACACTCTTCCTGAAGTTCCTGCGCTGCGTTCCTGATCTGCTCCAGCCATCTTGCTGATCCCAACTACAAGGCCTTAGCATTGCTGATCCGATCCCAGCAAGGCCTCAATTCTGAAATCCCACTAAAATCCCAAATAACCAAAAGGGGAAAGCGGTGGTATTTTTTTGGGACGCATCCTGAACCAGCCTGGCTTGCTGTCCACTAACTGCGTGCCCACTAACTGCATCCAGCAGTACCTTTACCATCCAGTGACCCAAATTGCCCAGCTGTTCGCTACCCGGTGACCAGACCTTGCCCAGCAGTCTTTTGCCAGGCGCGCCAGCCGTGTGGTGACCCGACCCAGTTGACTGTCCAAAAATACCAAAACTAGAAAGTGGACTGTAAGTATAATCCCTACCCCTTAGAAATACATAAACCTATCTTGCCTTGCCCCTTATCCCACTCTCTAAGCAATCCTATCTTACCCCGATAACTTGTTGAAACTGTTAGAATTATCCATGCATCTTGTCCTTAATTTTTTAGCAGCGCTCTCTCTTTTCAATTTTGTCTTGTGTAATCCTAAGCCATTAATCATATTTTGAGTGATCGGACTGGTTCCGCCAAGGTTGGGCGATGGGGTGATAGGGTTGAACTTGCGATGGATCTTACTGTGTCCATCTTTGGTGGTCTAGTCTGAATACTCTAGTTTAAAGTTAAAACTGTTCTTGTCACAACTGATTTCCTTTCCTATTTCATGGCTTCATTTTGCTCAAAGCGCACATTTTTTTAATATCTTGCATAACTCATCCAGTTTTATAGCTAGAGACCTATTTCCACTTCTATAATATCCCTGTGGTATACCTCTATCCCCCAGCAAAATAACCGCACTCCAAATCAGAGTATTTCACCCATTTTTATTAAAAACCGTTTGTTTAATTTAAAGCGGGAATTGAGAACATTGCAAATTTTGCCCCACATGTCATTTGGCTGCAGCATGCTCTAAACTTTCCACTCATTTTCAAATTGTATGCCTTTTGCTGATCCATTGCCTTGTGATTGCCAGTGATATAACATATATTCTATTGTAATAAAATATATGTATATTATAATTTAACCACACATTAATTATTTGGAAAATTCAAGTGTTATTTTAGGCCTTTGCTGAGGGAACATTGCCAGGGGAAATCCTAACTGGGTGCTATCTTTCCTAAATCAAAAAGTGCTCCTACTCAATTGTTCTGTATATATGTTCTAGGGGAAGGTTAACCAAGTGCATTGCTTTCATTTGCATTGTAATTATCACCCCATTGGCGATTGCTGCCCCAAATTAAAAATTGCATGATTTCTTTTCAATTTTAAAATAAATAAATATTGCATTTCACCAACCAGCCTGGTTCATGGTCCATGGTGACCCGGGGTTTTTGAAAAAGGGGGTGTGATACGAGTTGTGTACCATCGCAAATTGAATCTTCACAAAATAAGGAGAAAGGCATCTCAGTCGTGCGCTGCATACTAGTGATAGATCAGGTGGGTGTCGCCAGATTGAAATCCCCAACAAATTTGGGGGCTCGTCGCTGGGATGGAGTTTGGTTTCCACCCGTGGCAGTCTAACACAACAGACTAACCGGCAAGGTAGTGATACTTTGAGTGGTTGGAATACTGGGTTACACTGTACAAGCGCCTCCCCAAAAACAAATTCAGGCATGCGTCTAAAAATTAAAGCTAAATCAACCCCAAAACAGACAAAGCAATAGAATACAGGTTACCCTCACATAAATAACTAAATAAAGAACATGTCCAAAATGACCGTAGTAGAGATCAATATGGCTAGGGAGCACCTCTGCACAAGCTCTTTGTCAGAGGTGAATGGCCAGAACAAGATGAAAGTCTGGTTAGAAGAAACACCACAACAGATCACCACCATTGACAGTGGCCTATTACACCAAGCTTTGAGTGAGTTATATATGACCCCAAAAATTAAAGAGGAGCAAATTAAAATTGCTAGAATAACGGCATACATGTACCTCCACATGGGAGGGATGCAGGAAAAGCATGAGGAAAATACAACTCTGGCTGATCTAAATTTAGCAGAACAAAAATTACAAAAGAGCCAAGAGTTGGAGGTAGAATTTGGAAATGACATCATAAAATTAAGAGGACTTGGCTCTCCAACAGAAGAATAATGCTGATCAAGAGACCCAATTAGAGGCATTGAAAGGAGTGTAGGGAAAAGGTTGAAGAAGTTAAATCAACAAATAAATTATAATGGAGCCTGCGCAGAGCAGATAGTTACCCTACAAGACAGATATATAAATTGAAATAGGAAAATAATAAATTAATCATAAGACCTACATTCTCAGGCAGAATTTGATCAAGAGCGCCAGAAATTAAATACCATCAAGAAACAAAGGGATGACCTAGCTGAACAGAGACGCCCTAGGCCAGGAAGTAAGCTATTTAAAAATAGAATTACAGGGAAGTGAGTTAGCCCTCCAGAAACTAAATTAATTCAAAACAAAATATGGTAATCTACTGGAGCACGCCAGACGGATAGAAGGTGCTCTGGAAGAGAATACCCAAACCAAAGATGCAAACTCAGGAGGCGAGTCTCCTGCAACAAAAATTGGCTAAGGGTGCTCAAACTATATAGGACAAAGAGATAAAAAAGGCCCTCTGTGAGGAGAATGATGGGCTCCACAAACAAGTGGCATCGCAAGAGCGGGTTATAGAGGCCAGTAAAACCCTGATAGCCGAACAAAAGGCTCAGATCTTTGCCCATCATCAAGAGATAGGGGCTGAGAAAGCAAAACTAGCAAGGTTGTAGAAGGAGTATCCCAGATCTAATACAAACTGGAGGGACCCCGAACAGGTAGAGAGGGACAGCGCAATCCCTGATCATAGTATAATGACCTCTGTACTAAGGGACTCAAACCCATTTAACACTTTGTGCACTGCTGACTTCATGGCTGCCGGTTCATATGAGCCAGAAATCATGAGGCCTTCAGAATTTAATATACCAAGCATAAGGGAGCTGACAGGTCAGCGCTTCCATAAAATTGATAGAAGGGCGTCCCTAGGCAGATAAAAAATATAAAGGCTTAGGTCTCTGACCGGGAAACCACCTATGAGGAGAGAGTCAGGGAATCAGACCTGCAGGAGCACTACTTCCAAAAGGGACCATTTGGTTCAATTTCCTCAGGAACAACAGGAAAAGAGGCCCCCTAAGAGCACCCTGAAGACCACCACCCAATCTGGGCAATGGGGGTGGGGAATACTGTGCCAACCCTGGGAGCAGGGAGGAGTCAGAAGACTAATGTCCAGTGCACCACAGGAGTGAATAAACTAGGCCCCACCATTCTGCGGGCGCCTCAAACCCACAGAATCAAGGAGCGCCTAGATGATCAGGAGGGGATTCAAGTAGCAGCGCCTCCTAGTCTGAGGGCTAGTGGACTCTGGTGACTAAGCCTAAGAAGGCAAATAAACTCAAGACAGTTATGACAAAAGACCCCATTAGGCATATTAAGGCCATTAGGAGTGTTATAACCCCATACCACAAAAACGTAAAATATTCTGTCTGGGAACACTTGGAACTCTACGGTCAGATGATGGACACTTTCCACCTGAAAGACAACCAGAACTGTATAGAGTATGTTAAATGGACTTTCTCTCCAGAATAGTCCAGCTTCTTTGCTGGACTGGAGGACCAGAACCATTCAAGATGGTCCACATACAGGGCGGCCATCTTGAAACACTTTCCGCCCACAGAAACCCTCAAGAAGCTCGCAAAGCGGCCTACAATCTGCAGTGCGGGGAAGATCAGGCCCCATGAGAATTTGTGCAGCAGCTCAAATGTGCCTTTGCAAGCCACTAAGAGGGTGCGCACAGATAGCAGGGAGTTTATAACTACCTTCTTTCATGCACTCCCAAAGTATATTATGACCCAGCTGGGGAGGGACTTCCATGATAAAACATCTCTGTACTGGGTCATAGAGCAGGCGACCCGCATTTGTGAAGTCCAAAAACCTGCTGAAAATAAAAAATCTGTCCAAAAACCCCAAAGCAGCCAACACACCTGCTGCTGCTAAGGTGGAAGAGGTGAAGGTTGCCCCCATTCTGGACCTAGAAATGGAGGAGCCTAAAAATGTACCTACACAAAGTCAGCAAAATCAGAGACCCAGAAGGCTTTCTGGCCAATCACAAACAGGTGGTAGTCAGGGAGGTAATCGGGCAACCGACCAATCTTGGGGTATGTATGGACTCCTCCCGCCCAAGGGGGTGGGGGGATCCAATCATGTAAGTACTGTCCCGGGAAACTTCCCTCCTAACTTCCCCCAGGAGGGCAATAATCCCCCCAAATGCTGGGTTAAGTTTCTTCCCACAGTACTCCCAAAACCCCAACCTGCAGGACAACCCTCCTTTCTTTTCCCGCTTTCAGGAAACCAGAAAAACCCAATCTGGGAGAGGGGAGGGTTACCAACAATATCTAGGGTACTACAGGAGAAGGGATAGTTACGCTTCCGGTGATCCACCTAGAGTTGAACAGAGACCCCCATACCAGGCGGAATGGGGGTCCCAACTGGAGAGCCTAGTCCAAAACCTTACTCAGGATCTGGGTTGCATGTTGAGGGCTCAACAGAACATGGTGGCTCAGAACCCCACAAACCCAGGGTCTGGCACCCCAGAACAATGACTGGGAGAGAACCCAGACAAGACACGGTTCCAGAGGAGGAGGCACGGGGGCAAGGTGGGTGTAAAGCCCTAGAGGATTCCCAAATTTTCCAAATCAATTCTGGTGATGCCTCCAAGAAGGGGGAGCAGCCCAGAATCAGAAAAAAGGGGGGCCCGAAACTCCCCAAATATCAGAATGTCACATTTTGCTTTCAGATTCCCAAACTCCAACGAAGAATTATGCTCAAACTACCCCTGTGTCGGAGTCCAGAATAAAAGAATTGACCACCCAGCTTGCCCAATACCTTTGCCCATTGGAGGAAAAGAAGGTACATTCTACACATCCGTGTAAGGGCAAAGTGCAATTCCAGCACTGGTGGA
The DNA here is from genome assembly GCF_040938575.1 of Ambystoma mexicanum. Classification (NCBI taxonomy): domain Eukaryota; kingdom Metazoa; phylum Chordata; class Amphibia; order Caudata; family Ambystomatidae; genus Ambystoma; species Ambystoma mexicanum. The sequence goes on from NC_090937.1 coordinate 439,477,208, forward strand.
CACTGAATTCCAAGCCACTCGAGTCAAAAAAAGGTCTTTGAACAGCTAAATTCAGGAAGGGGGGGGGGGGAGATACCAGATCCCCCTCACCCCTCTTCCTGGACAACTCCAGAACTTCAACGGGAATAAATTCCTGTCAAGGGGACTGCAGAGCTGGAAATTAAAATAGGGCGACACAAGATGAAGCACCCCGTTATAGTCATGGCTCCAGAGGGAACCCCCCTGTCCATTAGGGAATCACATCCTTCGTAGGTGGTCTCCCCTAATAGACTGTGAACAAGGTACTCTGGACCCAGACTCACAGGCCAATAAAATTAAAACAGTGTCAACCATGTTAGCCTCACATGGTCGAACAAAAATCAGACCAAATTAAGTTTCATCTTCAAAACAATGAAATACCCAACGTCACAATAATTGCTGTAGGACAACAAACTGGGGATGGAAACTCCTCTCCATTCCAATCAACCTTCCTTCCAGTTTTAAGTGGCATTCCACACTGGAAGGAAATACTTTGAAATTCTATACCAATTCACAATCTGAAAATCCCAGTTCTATAGCCAAAATTGATAACATACCAGCACAAAGTGTAGCTGGCATTCAGAAGGGCGAACAGAAAGAGTCTGTCCTTGCCCGAGTTGACTTGATAGCGAAGAAAGCTTAATCAACAAAGTATTACTCAGCAAACTCCCAAAAGACCAGACCCTGCCCGCTGTGGAGTCAGTATATAAGTGGGTATGGGGCCTGGAAATTCCCCGCTCCAAACATCTTCTGCTTAGCAGTTGTATGGTAAGAATTTCTATGGTTGACAAAAGCATAGAACATATTGTTGGGTCGTGCAAGGTGTTCCTTCCGCCTTTTACATGGGGAGTCATATCCTCAACTGACTCGAAATTAATTTGGATCAGAGTTATTGCCAAGCCCGGTCCCAGCTAGAGAGCAAATCTCAGGGCCCTGGCAGGCCTAAAGAAAGCCTTCCGGTCAGCCCCATTGCTCCCGTAGGCAATTGAAGTTAAAAAACGGAGAAGAGGTCACCATCCCAGGACTAGCCTACAGAGTCTGCATCCCCAAAGGCGAACTGACAGAAGAGAAATGGCTCCATAGTTAAAAAGTTGTCACCCTAGGCACACCGCAACAAATTGAGGAGCCCAGAGAAAATCAAATAGGAGACATCTGAAGCATGAGAATAAGAAAAGGAAGAAACAGAAGGGAATGCTGGATTGATAAGTATAATTAGGGAAGGGAGTATTTTTCTTCACTATCAATTGTCATTATTGAATGCATATGTGTCCCACTGCTGTTAACCCTATTGGAAGGCAGTTATTAGGAAAATGAAGTAACCAGTTCTTATTTATTTCATAGATTGGTACTGGTTGCGCCTATTCAACGACCAAGGAGGACCTCCCCAGTGACCTGGAAAGGATAAATCAAAAGAAAATCTTGGGGTGTCACTCAACACCATAAAGGAAGATTCAAGAGAAAGCTGCAAGTGTCGTTCCATGCTCCAACGAGATACAGTGAGAGGATTGTGGTGTTCAGCTCTCTGATGGAAGAAGGACTCCTAATTGACGAAGCCCACTTTCCCCTACTCTCCCTCGACAAGGGTCTGAGAAGTGTCGGGGTCGGGGGGGGGGAATCTGTGGGCTACATTTACCCAATGAACAGAATTCCTCCCATCCATAACAAAGCGGCATTTCAGCAGAAACAGCAAAATGGCTGTGCTGGCTCCTGTGCTCACCATGGCCTCAAAACTGCATTTTGCAGCAACAAAACGATGGCTGCACTGTCTTGCCAAGCACACATTGGGTGGGGGGGGCACACTGAGGGAGCGTGCCAGTGTGTTCTTACATGTACAAAAGAAATAGAGTGACAATAGAGGCACTGCTTATGTCACCTCTAAAATGATGCCGCTCTGATGCTATCTTTCCCTGTTTTCACCAAACTGCTTTTTTAAAAAGGACTGTCACGCCCAGCCATATTCACATTGTGCTCCATCAGAAAAGAGCATTATTCCCGATTGACAGGCTGTGCCAGCCAAACCTGAGAAAAACAAAAGCTTTTTTTCAGTTACCCAGGAAACGCTTAAATTGTGCTACAAAATGTCACTTGTCAATTCTAGGAGACCTTTGCCTTGTACAGACTGTTGTGTACAAGAAACTAACCATGGCTGCAAAAACAATGTGGGAATCTAGATAGAAAAAACAAATTTGCAAGAAAAATGCAACTCAGTCACCACATGTTAAATGTACTTTTGCAAGTTTTAAAAGGGCATGTTGGAGAAGGCCCTGCCCTGATCTAGCAACGTGAAGTGGATTGGGATGTGAAAATACAGGTATGAGATGGTTCTATTCAACAGGTCTGCTGGGAGGATGCTAGCAACATAAGGACCCCCACAGTAAACTCCTTGAACACACAAGTGATAATTGCTAGTTTGGACAGACTGTTGTCTGTGCTCCAGCATCTTACAATGGAACTGCTAGGACACAGATGTGTGAAGTGAAAAATCACATCTCGCTGCGACTTCTACAAGAAGCTTTAAAGAAAAACTCCATGACAAACCCTGGACTTAGGGGGATGGCCTGGAAGCTGTACCCATATATAGGAAACAATACTGACATTTGTTTCCAAAGACTATTATATATAAATAAAACTTGTAAGACTTTTAGCTTTGCCACAAGACTGGAAAAATGTAAAACGTTAATAGTTTAAATGTGATTTTATGGGTTTTCATTTAAGACGTCATAGACTTACCCGACACATGAGGAATGGAAATGGCAGAGAATTGGGTATTATAAGGAAAGTATCCATGATGCCATTGCAAATTTTAACACTTACATGCCTAATGATAATCCACACCCATGTATAAAGTTATAGAATTTTAAGTAACATCATTCTTACTGGAAAGCGTGAAAAACTGGTTTAAGGGCAAAACAAGGTCCCACAATCATGAGGATTGGACTGCTATGCTCTACATACAATCTGTAATCTGCCCATGTGATTTGTTAAAATGCTATAAATGTATAAATGTGTAAATTAGGTTATGACTGATTTTGGGCAAAAAGGACTGTGGGATGGCTTTTTACCTCATAAAGCAAATTTTAACACTTACATGCCTAATGATAATCCACACCCATGTATAAAGTTATAGAATTTTAAGTAACATCATTCTTACTGGAAAGCGTGAAAAACTGGTTTAAGGGCAAAACAAGGTCCCACAATCATGAGGATTGGACTGCTATGCTCTACATACAATCTGTAATCTGCCCATGTGATTTGTTAAAATGCTATAAATGTATAAATGTGTAAATTAGGTTATGACTGATTTTGGGCAAAAAGGACTGTGGGATGGCTTTTTACCTCATAAAAAGCAATCTCATAAACTGGGACTCGAGGAGGCAACCAACATTGATTGTCCTATCCGCTTCTTGGAGGTAGGCCTAGCTCTGTTCTGCCCACCAATAATTCTGTGATGTCACCATGCTCTATAAATAAGAGTGGTTGACAGAGCTCCAGACACACTCTTCCTGAAGTTCCAGCGCTGGGTTCCCGATATTCTACATCCATCTTGCTGATCCCAACTACAAGGCCTGAGCATTGCTGATCCGATCCCAGCAAGGCCTCAATTCCGAAATCCCCCTAAAATCCCAAATAACCAAAGGGGAAAGCTGCGGTATTCTTTTGGGAAGCACCCTGAACCAGCCTGGCTTGCTGCCCACTAACTGCATCCAGTGGTACCTGTGCCATCTAGTGACCCGAATTGCCCAGCTGTTCACTACCCGGTGACCAGACCTTGCCCAGCTGTCTTTTGCCAGACACGCCAGCTGTGTGGTGACCCGACCCTGTTGACTGTCCAAAAGCCATTAATCATATTTCGAGTGATCAGACTGGTTCTGCCAAGGTTGGGCGCTGGGGTGATAGGGTTGAACTTGCGAATCAACCTTGGATCTTACTGTGTCCATCTTTGGTGGTCTAGTCTGAATACTCTAGTTTAAAGTAAAACTTTTCTTGTCACAACTGATTTCCTTTCCTATTTCATGGCTTCATTTTGCTCAAAGCGCACATTTTTTTAATATCTTGCATAACTCATCCAGTTTTATAGCTAGAGACCTATTTTCACTTTTATAATATCCCTGTGATACACCTCTATCCCCCAGCCCAAAAAGTATTTCACCCATTTTTATTAAAACTGCTTGGGTATTTTAAAGCGGGAATTGAGAACATTGCAAATTTTCCCACATGTCATTTGTCTGCAGCATGCTCTATACTTTCCACTCATTTTCGAATTGTATGCCTTTTGCTGATCCACTGCCTTGTGATTGCCAGTGATAGAACCTACATGCTATTGTGATAAAACATATGTATATTATAATTTAACCATACAATTATTGGTCCCTTTGCTAAGGGTTTAAAGTCTGTTTTTGCTCTTATTCTGTGAGGGAAGGTCAGATTTGTATTCTGTCTTCTGCCTCTTATTCCTGACTACCTGCTGCTTCTTTCTATCCACTCAAAATTTTATTATTTGCGGGTTAAGGGAACATTGCCAGGTGAAATCCTAACCTGGGTGCCATCTTTCCTAAATCAAAAGGTGCGCCTATTCAAATTGCTGTATATGTTCTAGGGGAAGGTTAACCAAGTGCATTGCTTTAATTTTCATTGTAATTATCACCCCATTGGTGATTGCTGCCCCAAATTAAAAATTGCAGGATTTCTTTTGAATTTTAAAATAAATAAACATTGCATTTCACCAAACCAGCCTGGTTCATGGTCCATTGTGACCCGTGGTATTTGAAAACGGGTGTGTGATACGAGTTGTGTAACATCTCAAATTGAATCTGCATAAAATAAGGAGAAAAGGCATCTCAGTTGTGCGCTACATACTAGGCCGAGACCAAGGTGTGTGTTGCTAGATTGAAATCCTTAAGAAAGGGCAGGGGGTAGGGGGGATTTGGGACCAGAGATTCTTGCAAATGCAAGTTCTTGCTAATGTGAATATTCAACATTAGAGATAAGGTTGGCATTGTATACAATATTGTATATGAACAATAGTCTGCTGAAATGGGCAACAGAGAATGTGAACGAATGGTTAACCTATTCGCCTAAGTCTCTTGAAATCTGTAATAAATGAGTTCGAGAAAGACATTTATTTATTCACATTTATAAAGTGCACAGCAGCCCTGAGGCATCGTGGCACTGTTATAAGACAATGAGCTTAGTTACATGGTGCAGTCTTCCTAGTGCACAGGAAGTACATTAAAAGGTTACAGCATACAATGTAGAGGGCTGACATGGTGTGAGGGGGTGATGGAGCAGACTTAGTTGAATAGAGTAGTTTTAGGGCTTTCCTGAATGCTGAGAGGGAGGGCTCTGCTCTAAGTGAATTGGGTAGTGCGTTCCATAGTTTTGGTGCTAAATGAGCAAAACTAATAGTCCCAGCTTTGACCCTTTTGATGGAGGGAATGCATAGTTTGTTGGCATGGCAGGTTCTTTTAGGATATGTGGAGGTATCTTTAACAATGGTATGTGATAGGTATGGTGGGGCGTCAAGTGTAAGACACTTGTGTGTAAGGGTGAGGGTCTTAAATGTAATCTGCTCCTTCACAGGGAGCCAGTGTGTGTCTCACCTAGCTCGAGTGATGTGGTCCCTTTTGGGTATATCAAGGGCTGCTCTAAGGGGATTATTTTGGATGACCTGAAGTCTGCTTATATATTATGCAGAGGTCCCTACTAGAAGGATGTTACAGTAATCTAATTTGGCTCTGATGGTGGCTCTAGCGATAGAAAAGCGGTTTTGTTTAGAAAGGAAAGGTTCGTTGATGAGTTTAGTGGTATGGGCAGAAGCAGAGACAATAGCGTTGACCTGACGCATAATGGATAGAGTGGAACCTAAGTGGACACCCAGTGTCTTAACTGATGAGGAGACCAAGATGAGAGAGTTGTCTATGGTGAAATTGCAGTATTTTTGATCCAGTTTAGCTAGAGTATCTTTGGGACAGATAATGATGATCTCGGTTTTCTCTCCATTTAAACATAGTCCATGCGTCACCATCCAGGCTTGTATGGTGTTATAGATTAGATGGAGAGCTCAAAGGCAGCCGAGAGGTCGAGAAGTAGGAGGGCAGGCATGCCTTTGTCTATGATAGTGGTTATTTGAATTTTGAGACCAAGTCGGTGCCATGACCTTTGTGGAACCCCGATTGCCTCTTACCAAAGACGGTATTGGTTTCAAGAAATAGTTGAATTTGATTGTGGGTCACTTTGTCCAAAATGTTTAGGAGGAACGGGACGGTGGTGATGGGTTGATAGTTACTAGGCGATGATGGGTCTAGGGAAGGGTTTTTTTTTTTTTTTAGTAGAGGGCGTACCCATGCTTCTTTAAGGCTTGCGGGGACAGTCATACAGGTAAACGAGGCATCGATTAATGCCATGAGGAGAGGAGCAAGGGAGTCGGCGCATAATATTAGGCGGGCAGATGTCGCCTTTGCACATGGAAGGTTTAAGGTATTTGAGGAGGTCAAGGACATCTTGTTCTGTGACATCATGGAAGGAGAAGAGCTGGTTAGTGGAGTCGTGTGGTATGTGGTGAGGCAGGAGGATCTTGTCATATTTAGGCAGGTCTTTAGATTGTGCTTGAATTTTGTTTTGGAGCAATTCTATTTTATTGAGCACGGCCGCTTGTATACTGGAGCACCAAGCTTCGTCTTTAACAATCTCATCAGGGCTGGTAGAAGGGGCGAGTTCTCTAAAGATGGAAATCAGTTCCTTTGGTTGAGAGTTGGCTTTGGAGATGCGCGAGTTGAAGGAGAGAGACTAAGTGTGAGTGACTGCTTTTTTATATTGTGTGGATTTCCTTTTGAAGCCATCTTTGGTAGCATCACTCGGGTTTGTTTGCCAGGTAGAGTGTTGCATTTGGTGGTGCGTAGGGCCTTCAATTATTTTGTTCTTTTTTTTCTAAAGGTGCTATGGCCTCAATTGCATTGGTCATCATGTGGGCATAAATGTTAGCAAGTGTGACTGGATCACTAGAGAAGGGGGGCTTGAAATCAGGGATAGCCAGGAACGGAAGGAGGTTGTCCTTAGTTTTTTGGAGCTTCTCACTTGGGCTAGTGGGGCATAGGTGAGAGCTTTAGTAGGTTGGGCTGAAGGGATGGTGAAATGAATGCAGTTGTGGTCCGTCCAAGGGAGGGCAGAGAGTGAACTGATAGAAGTGTGGCAGTTGTAGTCTGCCACCCAGTCGAGGATGCAACCTTTGCAGTGCATTGGGCTAGTGACAATTTGGTGGAATCCCAGATTGTTGAACTCTTTGCTTAGGGATGCTGTTGTTTTCTCTTTAGGATCATTGTGGCCTAAGTTGAGGTCTCCAAGTAGAATTGATTTGGTTGATTTTTTTAAGTTGTTTCCTAATAGATGGAGGTGTACTTAGAAATCAGGGGCAGGACTTGTAGATAGTGTGTATGTTTATAGTACAGCTAGGCAATAGGGAGCTTAACAGAGATCAGGTCAGCATTACTTTCCCATGGGAGGATGCATTGTCCGATGGGGAGCTAGTCTTTAGTTATGAGGGCTACTCCTCCTCTCAGCAGCTGTCTGTCTTGGAGGAGGATTGAATAACCTGGAGGGTGGGCTACGGACATGGCAGGACCGGAGGCTTCGTGGAGCCATGTAATGGCGAGTGATTCAATTAGCAACAAAAGCAAACAGTGCAATGTTCATACAATATTGGATGACTCGTACTGAAACACCAAGATAATTTTTTTGCATTTCCTAATAGCAGAAACATCGGAAATCTGTAATTTAAATTGAATGCTGTAGACACCTTGGAAATGTTGGGAGCTAAATGCGGTATCATGCGAATTAACCGATGGTGTAGATTGTGAAGAGTCCCTGTGATTGTAACAGCCGAACATTTAATACGTCATTGTGAGAGTCTTTTAATTCTAAGAATGAAATACATAAAAGCTTAGAGCACATGACGTAAATCTGAATGTAATGTGGGAAAATCTTTTAAAGGGTAATGATGCTAATTTATTATTTCATACGATGTCCTTTTATGCAGTCTGTCTGAATGTTGTTCGAAATTTATCTGATGGAATGTTATACTGATTTTTATACCAAACGTTTTACTTTGAGTTTTATGAAATATTAAGAACTGGGTTTTTAACTAAGTTTTGTGTTGAAAGTTTTCTGTGATTAGATGTGGTGTCATTTTAACCTGGAAGTTGTCTTATGACGTATTTGCATATATGTTAAGTCTTGGTTGACAATATGCATATTAATATACAAACAAAAAATTATATATATATTATGCTTAATTATAACAAACATATGTCATGTTGTCGTTTTTTAAGTGCCAAACTGAAAGGTGTGGAAATGAAAATTCAAGGGTTTGGACTGATCCCGCCCCGAATTTGGGCTTGTAACTGAAGGGACCAATCGAAAGAAAAGGGGCCAGGCCTGGGTTAAGGAGACAGAGAATCGTGGCCCAATCCCAAATAAGAGCCAATAAGCAGGCCCATCCTAATAATAATTGGGTGTCTAAATATGGGTTCATAAGAAGTCACACAATGGGAGTCAGGGAGAGGACTGCCCGAGTTCATCTGAGTTGGAGCTGCTGACCAGAATTGCTGGAGGAGGCCTGGGAAGGACTAAAAGACGCTGGGATCTACGACCAAGGATAGGCAAAAGAGAGGAATTGAGCCTGGAGAATATCCATGATGGATGTTCAATTCTTATGGTCCCTGTCCTGTACCTGAAAGATGACCTGAGCTTTGATGTCATTTTTCCTGAGCTCATACTCAGAGATTTTTATGCAAGTAAACTTGTCCAAACAAATCCAGTCTGGTGGTTTCCGTTTGATTGAATTATTTCCCCCCCCCCCCCATTATTGATTGGGCAGTCATACAAAGTATATCCTTATTATTTTTACTAAACAATAATTTAATTAATACAGACATAGCAAAATTAAACAAGATGATTTTGATTAAATTTGAAATTAACAATATCGCTACCAGTGTGGATATAAATATAGTCTGAAGTAATTGGATAATCCTATTTTTGCCAACCCCAAAATTCCCTCAAGGAAAGGGTGCTTTAAAAACAAAAATGCTCTACTGCTTCACATTCCCCTGAACTATGCCTTAAGGGGGTAGTTCAGTCAGAAATGTTATTGGCCCAATGGGTCAGGCATGTATTTCAGAGCATACATCGATCATTAATAAAAAAAAAAAAATTAAAAAATCTAATGCAACTTACCCAAGTTTTTCTCATCTTCACACATGCAAAAACAACGGCCCGGGTACTGCCATGTTGTGCTATTCTTATCCATTGATCCGTCGCCCTAAGTTCAAGTGCCCTCGAGGCACTGATTCAGTTTGCCCACTTCTAACGCTGACATTACTAGATGCTTACGTCCCCATTTCACAACACCAATGACGTTTCATGTCGACATCCTCTGTGCACAAACTATTGACTTGTCTCCATGGAAATGCCAAGACACCTCATTTCCCAAAGTGTAAACAAACCCTTTCTGATCACAGAACGTTGGAGTGTCTTTCCTTCTTGTCAGTGTATTTCATTTCGAGCTTCCCTGACTTGTTTCTGATCGGTTCGGCTCTCTGCCTAGGACGACACCTAGTACGACACTGAGAACAGGTACTTATACAGCCTAAAATCAATGAACCCAGTAGTCGCTTTTAATTTCTTACATTATGTACAGAGTTCTTTACCAAACCATATTTAAAACATGTGTCAATGGGAATTTTTACAGTTTGAGACTATTAATCCTGCCTTTTACCATGTGCTGTTGTGACATTGAATGTTAAAGAAAGGCAAACAAATAACAGCCAAATGTTATTGGGAGACCTCTTTTGTTTGCTTTACGCAAACAAAGGGTTTTATTTGCCTCTATGTTGATTCTGTGCTTCTTCTCTATTCAAGAACTATGGCAACAATTCAGCCCTACATGTAAGAGCCCAAACACTCAGAAGAGGAGATCCTTGAAAGAGAAAAAAGTCGAGATGATGTGTAATCAGATGAAAGTCATAAGGATCAATCGCCGGAGCCTGAACCCAGTTGCATGGAAAACATTTCCAGCTGGTGTACTTGCTATCGTGAGTTTTTGACTACTCTGGTGGAGAACTGCTGTTGCAGAGACAACTCTGGCTGCTTGGCCTACATTGCCAAAGGAGACACACTGCCGCTATGCATTACCAAGCTGCATTACTTTAGGGCGGACTGCCTTACAAGATCTGTGCTGCGAATGTAGGTCCTTATACATGAACTGTGAGCTACAGTTCGCCCTTGTAATCCAAGTAACGAGTAAGTTCACTCTATATATGTTATTTGTTTGACAATAGAGACGGGTAATATAATATGTTGTTCACACAAATCAATATAGGTTTAATGGATCACTGACGCGAGAACGTTTCTGTAAATTGAATAATGTATTAATTGTAAACTGAAGCCAAAGTGTACCACTTTAGATTCATCATCCGAACAATTCGTTTTTTTCCACTTTGAAGTAGCTCCCACTTTTCTTTCTTTAATGTGCATTCACATTTGTAACTGATCCATACTTGAAACCACAAGTACTGTCAATACGTTGTATGAAAAGGTACTCTGTAAATCAAAGCAATGCTGTACATTTTACAAGGTAGTGCAAATTAAAAATGCAATTATTGGGTTCATTCCAGTAAACTAGGTCTATATCTCTTACACAGGTAGTACAGGCTTGTGGCATATAGCACGTTTACATGGTGGGTTCATTATTTCGCATCCGAACAGTAATACCTGCCTGTGTGGTTCAAGCCATTCGTGATGAATTCCTCAGCGACAGCAGACAGTACTGTGGATTTATGTAGCCAGTACCTTGACCGCAGCAGTATAATTTGTTGAGACATTGACATCCACCTTACCAAACTAAATACAAAATAATTCAAGCTGAACAGTTATCAGACTTTTTTGTAAGTCCACCACACGTCCAAACATAAGAGTATGGTAAGATATTGTGTGCAAGAACACATGCATTGGCCCATCGCGCTCCCCTCAACCGCCCCCCCTCCAATATCAATGGTGGTTTGCACCTGTGACCGTGCACTTGCAAGGGGGCTCAGTGGATGGGAAGGCTCAAGGTGCCAAACACCATTGTCCACATGGTCACCGCAGACCCAGTTTCTCCAGACTCCCCTTTGAAGTCCCTGTCCCTGTAATCAACATATGTATGTGTCCCTTGAACATTGCTCTGGGCTGATCGCACTCGCCCCATCCTCATCGATCCCCTCTCCAGTATCAACGGCAGTTCGCACCTGTGACTGTGCGCTCACAAAGGGGCTGGGTGGATGGGAAGGCTCAAGGTGCCAAACACCACGTACACCTCAAAGGCATCTTCCGCAGTACAACCACTGTCCACATGGCCACTGCAGACCCGGTGTCTCCAGACTCCCCTTTGAAGCCCCATCCATGCATTCAACATATATACGTGTCCATTGAACATTGCTCTGGGCCTATCGTGCTCACCCCCATCCTCATCGACCCCCCACCCCTTCCAGTATCAATGGCAGGTCGCATCTGTGGGCGGGCGCTTGCAGGGGGCTGCACTGGCGGGATTGAGAAGGTCAAACATTGTGATAGAGGTCTGGTGGGTGCAAACACACACAGCAGACATTCACATACACACCCACTTAAGTAAGCCTTTATAAAGACTTTAGAAGTTACCAAGAGAACATCTTTGAAATCGACAGATAGACATCTCTTCACTTCTTAACTTGCTCGCTTAATCAGCTATCTGTTGTTCCATAACGGTTAGTCAACTTTTAGTGTAGTTTTCTGTAATGTCAACAATCTCCACTAGCACACTTTTTATTGCTTTATACATTGTTATATTTGGATACAAGCATGATTCTTTCAGTGGAAGAGCAAATTTCAAGATTTATACAATTTAAAAATGCTGCATTTCAACTTGGTCTGGAGGTCAGCAAATCCAATTTGACAGTTTCAAGGAAAACCGCAAAACAAGGGTACATAAAGGTTGTTTTTTTTTTAAAATAATTTGTTTAGGACTTACTCCACTGATATTACATTTTCAAGTTGTCATTGATCTATTCTGTATGTGTGCTATAAATTAAGAATATTTTTCTCTCTTAAATTAGAGACCTAGGACGAAGAAGAGTATAAAGACTCAGACAAATACACTAACCAATGATGTTGGTTGCCAAACAGACGTGACTTGGGAATAGCTACATGTTGCGGATGAGCATGGTTAACACAAGATTCAGTGTTGTGATGCAGCAGCCCAATGGTCAGAATTTGAATTAAACGTTAGCAGTGACCCATGGAAAGTATGCCTGGATCATTGTTACACCACACGTCACCCAGAAGAGACAGACAACAAGGCAGATGTTTCTGAATTGCTTGCAGAACCGCCCACACAATCAACACCCTATAAACAAATTCTTTCTAGGAACCTGAAAATGTCCCCGTTTCCCAAATACATGTGGACATATCAGAAGTGTCACACACAGAAATAACTGAAGCATCTTGGCCACTAATTGACGATTGTGCTTGTGATGAGGACTTCACTCTTCCTAGTTTTGAGGACTTATCCACCTCAATGGAATCGCAATCCACTGCACCTCTGGACGACTGGCTACTAAAGGAACCAACATACATTGTATTTGACTGCTGCCCGATCAAGATTATGAAAATGGTTAAATGTGATTATAAATTGCGTGGGAGGATTCTGGGGGAGCCATTGGTGGAGTTTACTCATGTAGTTAAAGGCACCAACGTGCAGATCAAGGGTAGCTGTGTACACCACCATAACTCATTATCATGGGCTGCTCAATCTATGCATGGAAAAGTGTCTGCTGGAAATGTACTTTGTTCATATGCATTGTTGTTTAGTGGATCAACCTTCAGTACACTTTCATGTTTTTCTAACTTTGTGGGACTCCAGTGCCTTTCAAAAACCTAATACTACAAATATCAGAAGGATTTCTTGTTCCCCGCTCTTAGCCAGGCAGAGACACTCGAAACGTTCTCAATGGATAATGCTCTCGCTGGCAAAAGGCTCTGGCTTGCTGGTGATGGACAGTCCGACAGTCCCGTTTTTGTCTGCTAAATACTGCACTTAACACTTTCAAGACAAGGAAACCAAAAAAATAGTGAGTTTGGTGGTTGTGCAAGTAACTCAATGTACATGTTCTGTTTCCATGGAAAAACAATGGTTTCATCAATTCCATTCAACTTCTGCAATCGAGAGGAATGCACATAGACCCGATGGCCACTGACAGGCACGTTTCAATTGCCAAGGCCATGCGAAAGCAATTCCCAGACACAGAGTATCAATATGATGTATGGCACGTCGCAAAATCCACTTCAAATAAAACTACAGCTGTTGGAAAAAAGGCCACAGAAAACATTTTAAATTGGGTCTGTAAGCAACCATTTTTGGTGGAGCTGAAACAGTACACTCTCGACAGGAAAATAAACATTTCCATGAATGAGCCCATGGAGCAAGCAGCATAAAAAAAAAAAAAAAAAAAAAAAAAAAAAAGAAATTATAAGTGGTTGGTTACAGGCTCCACTGCTCACAGGCTCCACTGCTCACACAGCACTGGAGGAGACATGAGGGGACTACCAAGTTCTACCACACCAGAAATGTGGAGGTGTTCCACAATATGTGCTTAAAGTACAGGCCTAAAAGGTTACATTTTCACATAGACGGTAAGAAGACCAGAACAAGACTGGCTGTACTTGCACAAAACGAGAACATTGGAAGGGAACAAGCAAAAACTGCAGGAAATTTTTGGATACCTCGTTACAACAAGGAGTTTACCAAAAGAAGGGTGGCAAAGTCAATCTGCCAGCAGAAGGATTTTGAATTTGTGAAACATCTGACATTGAATGTGCTGGCCATTAAATCATGAATTGATCCATATTTGGTTTCTAGGGCCCAGACTGTGCCGCGTAACATTGCAAAAGAGGTTTTCCCTCCCAAACTTGAACTTGTGGAAAGGTTGACTGAGATTTAAATGTGTGGCTCTCTTTACAATGTTTAACAAAGGCAGTTTCAATCTTTCGCACAGTGCCTGCAAGCTGTTTCCATTGTACAAAAAATGAAATAGTATTAACTTGAGATATAATGGATACAAAATTAGCTTTTTAATGAATTACGGTCTGTGAAGTAATGTCCACTGGATAAGCATAACAATGTCTACTTTTCGTTGCTTTTTCTATTTTTAACCCATCAAAATAAATTTTGAATAAATGCCGGTCTGATTATTTCAAGTATTTCACTCGAATGATCTCTGTCTCAATGCCAGCAAGATTGAGATCCTTTCTATTAGGACTGCTGTTCGTTCTTTCCTCAATTCACTCTGGCCACCCTCCCTGGGCTCTCCTCCCTCCCAAGCCAGAAACCTTGGAGTCATCTTTGACTCCTCTCTCCCTTTCCTCATCACATCCTGGACCTTGCCAAGAAGGCCATTTTCAAACTTCACCTCCTTAGAGGTATCGTCCCTTTCCTCACTTTTACCCAGAAGCTCAATGTTTCTAGAGCTCTGGTACTCTCTAGGCTGTACTATTGCAACAGCCTCTTCCTTAATCTACCCGCTTCCTCCCTCGGCCCCCTCCAGCTAATCCGAAATAGGGATAGGAGACTTCTCCTTGGCTTAAAGACCAGGGACTGCATATCACACCCTAGCTCTTCAACCTTTACTTGGCAGCTCTGGCCCACCTAATCTCTACATTCTCTCCAAACTTTCAGTGTTATGCAGATGACACTCAGCTATCCTTCAAGCTCTGTGCTGCCTCCTCTCTGGTTTATTCCCGTCTATCCACGATTCAGGAATGGTATGCCTCCAACTATCTCTGCCTTAATGCCAGTAAGACCAAGATCCTTCTCAATGGCACCCCGATCCCACTTTCCCCCTTTCGCTCTGGACACCCTCCTTGGGCACTCTACCTGCGGCTTCCGGTGAGGCAAAAAAACATTGGTGTGATCTTTGATTCCGCCCCCTCCTTCTCTCCTCACATCAGGGAAGTCTCTAAGAAGTCCCACTACCAGCTGCAACTCCTCAGAGGTATTCTTCCTTTTCTCACTTCCCCCCCAGAAGCTCAGTGTCTCAAGAGCCCTAGCACTCTTTAAACTGGAATATTGCAACAGCCTCTTTCGAAATCTTCCTGTCTCTACTCTTCGCCCCCTGCAACTTATCTAGAACAAGACTGCAAGACTTTTCCCTGACCTCAAGCCAAAGGATCATATCTCTCCAGCCATTAAATCTCGCCACTGGCTCCCAGTGGCTGCAAGGCCGAGGTTCAAGACCCTCTCCATTGTCCACAAAGCTTTCTGGGCCGGGGACCACACTACATCCAACTCTCCCTTCCTAAGCACTTTCCTTCTCAAGCCCTCTGCTCATCCACCTCCAACTCTCAGAGGGTCAGATGCTTCTGCAGGCAGAGAGTGGGGGGGATTGACTCCGTCTGAAACAGCCTCCCTGTCTCTTTCAAACTTGAACAGGGACACCTTAGGTTCCGGAAGCACCTGAAGACCTTCCTTTACGCTTCTGCTTTCTCTCTCCGCTGCTGATGTTCTCATTCTGCTGCGCTAACCGGCCACCCTCTGAACCTTATAGTGACCAGGCTCCCTCATGACCAGTAGCCCCATGCACTGCCTACGGGCCCACCACGCACCATGGACTTTATCTGCAACCCTACAGTTCCATGCCTATTCACACTTACTTAGAGCCGGCCACCTGCTTATTGCACTCTCCCCATGGCACTTCTCTCCGTTTCCCTTGCATGAACTGAACACAAGGCCTAGTAAGATCGTTTGTTCCGTTCCCCTTTGTCTTCCCCTTCCTTGTCTTTTCGTACCTAGAAACACCTGTGTACATAGCATCATAAATGCTCTCTCATATCGTTGTTTTCTTCCCTGGCTACCCAACCTTTTGTTGGCCTTGTGGCCACTTGAAACAGCAGGTTTTGGTGTAGGCACTTCACAAATAATAAAGTAAATGAAGTCTGAACACACTATGATAAGTGGCTGCAGAATGCAATAGAACTAAGGTTTATGTGCCACAGTGTTAGCAAACACTGAAATATCGGACGAGGGAATATGTATTGACAATGTGCATCATGAACATGCGCATGTGGCCTTTGCACATTTACATCTTACTGTGGTGGCCCACATGTGGAGGACAACCAGGCATGCCTGTATCAATGCAGAAATGTATGCAATTGTGGTAATAGATCAACACAGAAGCTAGTAAGCCTCTACTGACATCTGCCTCCTTCTTGAAGACTTTGATCTTAAAGTCCTCGCTCTCACCGAGACATGGTTCAATGCCAGCTTGGTCACTGCTGTGGACTCCCTCGTCAATGAGGTCTACAAAAGCCTTTCCAAGCCTCTGCCAAACCAATCTGGTGGTGGAGTAGCCCTGATCTCCCAGGTTGGTCTCTACCTCTCATACACCTCCAGCACTATTCCTCCATTGAAGGTCTTGTCTGCAAGCTGGGTGTCTGACAATCTCTCACCCATGCCACTATGTGCAGATCCTCTGCCCCCGTGGCTGTCTTCCTTTCTGAACGGGATGACTTCACTCCCTCTCCTGTGACTTCTGACTCCAAACTACTCCTTGTTGACTTCAACATACACCTTGACTCCACTGATGCAGTCTAATTAAAATAATATGAAACATCTTTTCATGGCCAAAACAATTTTAATCTCCCTGCGCACTTGGAAATGTTAGTAGTTTTTTATAACTTAATTACAGGTAAAATGTATCTTGATTGGCGCTGTGCTCTTAGCAATGCTGGCAGTCTCATAGCACAGCAACCTTTCAGAACAACCACTTTTCATTAATGTTTGAACCCCTTTTTCTTTCACCACTATGCAAAGCAAAATTCCCCCTTCTCTCAGGAGGCACTGTCTGTCTTTCAGTAGAAGGTATATTTTTTTTAATCCATGATTCCACTCTGTTTAACTTTGGGAAGACACTGTTCTGGCCCAGCACACACAGCCCCATGTATTCAATTGATCATTTGGAACCCCTCTGCTTTAAAGGGGGTAGTTCAGTCAGAAATGTTATTGGGCCAATGGTTCTGGTATGTATTTCAGAGCATACACCTATCATTCTTAAAAAAAAAAAATATATATTCCAATGCAATTTACCAGAGTTTTCTCACTTTAACACATGTGAAAATGACGTCTCGGGTACTGCCATCTTGTGCTATTCTTATCCATTGATCAATGACATTAGTGGGCAGTGCAGTCAAACGTGCCCTGTCATCACCAACATCATAACATTATCTAACGCAGAACTAGGAACTTAACACACACAGCACCAATAAATGCGAAACCTTTGTTTCTTTTTACAAAAATGATAAATGTTTCTAATTTTGAAGAAAACAGCAATAGTTGAAACCGTAACATGTAGTTTTTCATATTTACACAACAATGGAAATTGTTAAGGCCACGAAAACATGGTTAACTTTTTCAAACACAGTTCATAACTAGCAAACTTTGCATCATTCTCATTTTTGGTGTAAATGCAACACTTTCATATCTGCATGTTTCTAGAACCTATAGGCTGCCATGTTGCTCCTTGTTACTGAAACTGCGAAAGGACAGATTGTTGTCTGGCGATCATCCCAGATGATTATCACAGATGTGGCGTTTATGATTGTTGTTGAAATACTGTTGAAGAAGCGGATGGCTGGTAGACTGTACCCATGACTGGTGCACATCGGGATCATATAACTATGTAGAATCGAGATTGCACAAACTAATTTCAGTACCCAATTTATAATTGAATATACACAGTACATTCTTATGTTGGCTGTACATTTAAGTTACAATTAACATGTGTGATGTATATTTTTTGCGTCAAATTGAACATCCGTCACAACGTTCAACATGTGGCACACAGCACATTTTCCATCCACACTTAAATAAATATTAGTTAAAATCTTGCTTATGTTGTGTTTTGAGAATCCAGTCTTCCGATGGGGCTGACGACCTACCGCTTTGAAAGTTTGACAGTTTTCTGAAAAATAAACTTTACTTTCTGGCGTAAGCTTTCAAATAGTGAATCTTATTTCTTTGTGGATGTTCAACACATTTGGTCCTTCAAATTCTTAGTGCGGTGTATTCAAGGACACATAGCAATGGGACCCTTCATTTAGTATTCACAGCGTGCAAGAGTCAGTTTTTGTTTTTGGTAACACAAGCCACAAAATTGGACAATGTTAGTGGCGATCAGTGTACTGCAAAACAATGAAATATTTAAAGTAAACCACATATGACAATATTTTCTTCCATTTAAACGGTATCAGTGGCCGGTTCCCACTACATTTACATTTTCTTTCAAAGATGGCCTGAGGCGTGGTGCACACAGGCATGGAATTCCCCATACGCCAATAGTATTCTGCCCCCAGCTCTCTGCTTAGAGAAGCGTTTGCCCAGCACAGAGTTGGAGCGAGAGATTTGATGGTATCATGAAGGAGAGTAGTTTGTGAGAGAGAGCTACAGGTAGTGTTTACATGCCCAAGACAGCCTTGTAGGTGATGCAAAGGGTCTTGCATTTGATCCTTGGAGCATCCACAAAGTTATCGGAGTTTGTCTGGCAGAATGGCTGAGGCCTGAAGGGATAATAGTGAGGGGAAGAGAGGTACAGGAATCACGGAAGAGTGTATGGGCACGAGCATATCAAGTAGTGTCTAGCTTATGATCTTGTCATGTTTCAAGGTACTACATGCTAAGTGAACCCCAAGCAAAATGTTGACTGTACAGGCTGTGGGGCTAAATAGTTTGCAATCTGTGTTAGCCTGAACCAACTAGTTTTTCGTTATGTAAAAGAAATTAGGAAAGAAAGCATTTAGGCTACGGAGTGAAGTGGCGTGTTCTGTGATAATGTTCCTGTTCTGTAATAAATATATATTCTTACTATGCACCGACCAGCCTGCTTCTTGGCTTATCTGAGGTACAGGCGTGAGGGAGCTACATGGTTCCATATGATTCACAGCCAGGGATAGATTGAACTAAAAGGAATATTGGTGTAGCGCATTCGATGAGGAGGGAAAGCATCCCCTGCATCGATGGTTGCCACATAAATATCTCCTAACAGTTTTAACTTTACATTCTCTGGCTTATAGTCCTGGGTTTATAACTGGGAAGCTCAGGACTGATTACAAGTCCCAGAATGCAAACATAAACCCATGACTGGTCCTAGTATCTCCTGAATGGAATGGGGAATGTTGGTATATAAGAACTCTCCTTATAGGAAGTTCTCATGTGATTTTGTAACCTGTGTGATTTTCTGGGCGGCTTTGCAAAGAGCACTGCATGCAATCATTGATGTTATCTCGCCATGAAGTCCTCCAGCATGGATTTACATGCTCATGAATATTCTCTGTCATCAGGCCTGGAATCCATGGTAAAAGAAAAACTTCACTTTCACTTAAAACGGTATTTCTCCTCTAAACCAATCACTGTCCTCTGGGTCATACTACCCCCGTCCAATCACAGCCCTCTCCTTAAGCTCCTCCTCTGGCAGCCATATTCAGATTTGTACCTTACGCTTCTGTTTTTGGGAGTCCATGCCATTTGTACATTTTTTCGCATTTGACGGAAAAAGTTATATTTTTGGTTTAAAAAAGCTTGTGTGTTATTTTCTTCATCTGCCGTCAGCAGGGACCCATTGTCGGTGACGTTCCGCACCCCTCAAGGGCGAAGATCATCGAGATTAAACTAGGCCTTTTGCACCTACTTCGCCCCCTCCGACCATGACTGAGAAGGAGGGAAGGTCCCTCTTCAGACCCTACACCAAATGCGGGCTACAGAATGGGTTTGTGGAGGACAAGTACCTGCAATGCTTTTACTGCCTGCACCAGGACCACAAGGAGGTAGAATGCAAGATATGCTTCGGGTTCTCCAGGAAAACAGCGAAGGACAGGCGTAGTAGGCTGCTGGCATGGCTTAACACCAAGGCCTCTGACCTGTGCTCTGAGCAGGGTCATGCCTTAACCAGGACTGGCCGGTCCGAGGAGCAGTCTTCCAAGTACTTTGTGGGTGCCGCATCTGTGGGGGCCCAAGGTAAGGCCAAGAGCTGTAAGTCTGAGTCCACCGGGCTCCCAGCGGAAGTAGGTCCCAAAGTGGATAGGGCACAATCAGCACCACCTTCCGCCTCCATTGCCAGCCTACCATCAAGCTCCTCTACAAAGAGGAAGTATCTACCCCGGTTAAACGATGTGAGAAAACCGAGAAGCCACAGACGGAGGAGGAGGAGGCGGCCGAGCAGCCCAAGAAGGCTCAAATGGCACAGGCTAAGACCTCATCTGCGAATACTACAGCCACCACAGCTACAGGCGCGGATCCTGCAATGGTAGCTCCACAGCTCAGAAAGCATCCCTACCCCCAAGGCGCAACACTGCCGCAGTGACTTTGGCAAAGTATGCAGGGAAGCCAGAAGGGGTGAAAGTGGGCTAGGCCCCAGACCCTCAGGGGAGACACATGGGTCGGGGGATTGGCAGGGGTGCCAGGTGGCCCGAAAACAGCCCTCCCACGCCATCACCCAAACCATGGCACATCTTATCCACAGACGACAAAGATCCAAAGTCCTTACATATGGTCCACAAGGACGTTGAAGAGGACGACGATAGCGCAGGCCCTAGTTTTCCTGTTCAGCCTTCTGTTAGGCAAGAATTGATGTAGTAACCCTGCGGAGACTACACAACACTTTGTCCTCTTGGTATTAGGTAACCAACCATTATAGGCCTGTACTACAGAAGTTGGTAGTGAGACTGAGCAGCCAGGCTCATCTCAAGAAGGGTAAATGTGAGCTGTAGAGCTGTAGCAATGAAATTTGCAAACACAAGTAACACACTCAAGGTTTGTAGTTATAAATAATTATTTAAGAGCAGTTTTTTTTAAATAAGCATTCTTTAAAAAGGGCAATGTATGTAACAATCAAATATACTTTAAAATACCTTTCCATAATCAACACAACACTAGTAGATATGCTTCTTACACACTGCCTACACCCTGAAGTGACTTCACTATCTAGGAGGAAATGGCATTTGTATATCACTAATACACTTTGTAGATTCTGAGGTTTGTAGAAAGGAAAGGTTAAGGGAAGGAAAATGGTTAAACAGGTTCTCAGAGCATGTGAGCGCTTAAATCTTCCAATGAAGTCTAGATAAAAACCTTTCCCAGCAATAATAGTTAATAAAACAAGTGATCACCTATGAGGGACACCAAGTATCAAAGTCAAATGGACTAGAAGAGTCTGAAGGGAGACAGGACAGCCAAAGTCAATTGGAGCAGTCTATGTAGCTGAGGCACTTCTTAGATCACAAAGACTTGCACAAAGTTAGAGAGTTTGTTGAAGAAAGATCACTGTAGGGTCACAAGCTGTTACACTTGTGAAGGGTAGACCTGACATCAACTCTAGCAAAGTAGCTACTGCAAGTCTAAACTGAGAAGAGCAAAGATAAAGACACTGAGGAACAGTACCTTTGGTTAGAAGAGTGGTCCAGCTGGCTTCTGGCAGGTTGCAGCGATGCAGATCCTGGGTTCCTGGGCCTCAATCATGGAGACAAGAAGGAGAATGTCTGGGGACTCCTGCGGCAGCAATTCGGAGGCAGCTACAGACCCTTCTCAGATGATCAGCCCCGCAGTTTCAGCACTCGGTAAACAGCACCACCGCAGATCTTGGATACCGGTTGGGTTTCCTTCACTCCTCGAGTCCTGCACTCTGGTAGGGGGGGGGGGGACTCAAGCTCTGGTCGTCCTGCTTCTGGAGGGTCCTGGAGCTTCTGGCCGGATAACAGACGTTGCACTAGACTACAGATTTCTCAGTCCCTCCCCCCCCCCCCCCGACACTCGGTTCCTACAGCAGTAGGGAAGTACAGCCAGTCAGGGAAGATGGTCTTGTGGAGTTCGTCTCAAGGTTGGTTGGTCCCACTAACCCAAGGGAAGTCGTCATCCCTTCCGGATCTTCTCCTGTCGATTAGAAAAAAAAAGTTTCAGCACAGCAGCAGGGCTTCACCGGGCAGTTCAACAGGCCAACAGTCCAGGAGGATGCAGCAAACTCCTCCTCAAATTCACGCTTTATCGGGTTTTTCTTCCAAGTGGTCGACTGTCTTCAGTCCAAAACCCTTGCCTTTTAAGCAGGTTTCTCCCATTCATGCACAGCCTAGCTGTCCCTCAAACAGCAGGACTGGGTTAATTCAGGCATTCCTAAAGATAAAGGTCAGGGGAGTTTCGAGAACCTCCCTCACTTTCTGCCCTTCCAGACACACTGGAGCCAGAGACGCGTTTCAGTACTGAGGCCAGCTAAAGGCAAAACAAACAAAGGGCTCAAACCTAGCTTGGCGCACATAGTAAAACCCAAGAAAGACCTCACAAACAGAAAATGACGAAATAAGACTGGGCCATTTGGTCACCCATGGGTTCTATACTGCAGCGGAGGATTCAGCCTGGGGTAGAAAAGCACAATGGTATGAAAATTAAGCCACTGCCACCAGCCATTTAAAGTAGTGTGGGTAACAAACAATGTTACATGAGTAGGTAGGATAAGGGGCTACCAAGTAAACCCCCCCCCACCCCTCTGCCTTCCCCATCACTCGACATAAGATAAATTGTGTGCTGGACCTACAAAAGAGAAAAAGGAAAGTAAAGTCAATTTCACTTTACTATTCTTGGGAACATGAGTTCACACAAGAAAGGGTATTTAAACCTTATGAGAAACCTAAAGGATTTCTCTGTGACACTGAACTGAAAGTGCTGTGTGTCACCATACAAAATGTAGATCCCTATGGAGTTTGTCAGACTACAAAATCAAAAGGAAACAAATAATCCAAATCAGGTCAAACCAAGAGAGAGTGAGAAAAAGGGCTCACTCACTACAGGGTTAAAATTAAAAAGTCCTTAAGTCCAGCAAAAGAGCTGGGGGTCTCTACGGTTGAAGGGAATTTGCACAGAAATGAGAATTTTTCCTTAAACCTTCCCAGCTGGGGGACATTTCCCTTGGATATGTTGTCGACTCTACACACCTTGGTATCAGCAATCCAGGTGAGGATGCCTCCGGAACCTGTGGTCCCCAAGGTCCGCGATCAGCCTCAAGCAAAGAAAAGGAAGCGTCATCCGACGCCCCATTTCAACCCCACCATATTGCACCCATTCTCCCCCAGCAGACCCAGACACGGGAACAGATACGGCCACGACGACGGATGATGACAAAGACATCGTCGCAGCGACCGTTAACCGCCACAGCATCCGAGCTATTCCAGCTGGTGCCCGAGGATACCAAGATTGAGGACTTCTTCTATCAAAGATGCAAGGCCAAGAGGAAGACTATCATGACAGTGCATTCACTGGATGATATTTGGGAGGAGGGCCTGGCCCTCATGAAGAAACCTTGCATGGCGCCAGCCAAACGGGATAGGCTGGAGAAGAAATATAGGGTGCCAGTCTCCACACCCAATTGCCTGAGGTCACAGCCATCGCCCGATTTGGTGGTATCGGTGGCCATGAGGAAACAGTCGACCAACCAATCCTCATCGTTTTCGGTCCCTCCGGACAGCGAAGGGAAAAGGATAGACGCCATGGGAAAGAAAGTGATTTACACCACAGCGTCCATCATCATGGAAGCCAATGCACTGGCAATCCTGGCCAGGTACCACAGGGAATTGTGGTACAAGCTGGGGCCAATTCTGGAGTTCCACTCAGACAATAAGATGAAGCAATTGCTCTCTTCTAGGAACGGGTACTGGCGTCGCATCGCACCATCACAGTAGCAGTGGACGTCACTGACACGAGGTTCCAGAAAATGGGGAACAGTGTCTGCCTTTGTTGCCAATGTTGGATGAAAGCCACAAATTTACGTCAGGAGGTCCAAGCAAAGGTGCTGGACAAGCTCTTTGATGGAGAGAATCTGTTTGGGAAGGTTGTCCACGAGTCCCTCCAGGCCAGAAAGACGGATACGGAGACAGTCGATTCCCTGGTCACTCTCCAGCTGCACTGCTAGTTTTTTTGCTTCTCCAGGGGAAACACGAGCAGGTCTTCAAAAAGGGCTCTTCATGTATCAACAGCCTTCCAGATCCTCAATGCAGGAAGCCTAAAGTGGCCATTCCCAGGCCTACAGTAACGGAGGACAGTGGCGCTGTCGCCCGCAGGGCAGGACACCGACACCAAAGCAAGCCTGAACCCTACCGGGACATCAGGCCCCCACTCGTGGAACCTGGTGGCAGGCCGGCTGACGAGGTTAGCCACCGAGTGGAGAAAAATCACCACTGACAGATGGGTGCTGGACGTTCTCGCCCAAGGACACACCCTGGAGTTTACACACAGGTGTCCGTAGATCTCTCTGGTTACCAGTCAGGAGTAGCACATCCATCAGCTCCTGGTAGAGGTACAGGCCATGCTGCGAGAAGGGGAGATAGAACTAGTTCCCCAGCGGCTACGGAGTCCATTACAGATACTTTCTGGTTAGAAAGGAGACGGGGAGCTGGAGGCCCATCCTAGACCTACAATGTCTGAACAAATACCTTAAGTCCCAAATGTTCAGGATGGCCACGTTGCAACACGTGCTCAGCCAACTGGAAAAAGGAGACAGACGACGCTGGACCTGGAGGACGCCTACTTCCACGTCCCCATTCACTTCACAAGAAACATCTGAAGTTTCTACGTTTCGGTGTGCAGGGACAGCACTACCAGTTCAAGGCCCTACCTTTCGGCTTGAAGTCGGCCCCCAGAGTGTTCACGAAAAGCCTGGCACCAGTGGCGGCCCATCTGCGTCTGCAAGGCATACACATACACCTTTACCTGGACAAGTGGCTGATTTGCGGGAGCTGGCCCGATGGACAAACGGAGATGACCGTCCAGCTACTGACAGATCTGGGATTCTCCGTCAACTATCCGAAATCCTGCTTAACGCCATTTCAGAATGGGCTGTTCCTAGGCGCCAGACTTAATACAGTGTCTTGCCTGGCTTTGCCCTCAGCGGAGAGGCTAGCAGCCATTCAAGGAAAGGTGCAGCGGCTGTTGTTGATGAAGATGGCCATGGTGCGGGCCCTCAAGTCATTACTGGGCATGAGGTCCTCCTGCATCAACCCAGGAACTCCTGGACGCCCGCTGGATACAGGTGTCCAGAAGCTTCACGGACAAGATCTCTCTCAATTACTAGTTCCGTCGGTTGATAGGATGTTGGGGTATCCGCTCCAACATCGCCCAAGGCACAAGGATTTCAAAATCCCCCATACCAGGAGATGGTCACCACGGACACCTACCTGCAAAGATGGGGAGCGCACACCGGATGTCTGCATGCCAGAGGCATGTGGCTGCCGGAGGAGAAAGATCTTCATATCAACATCCTGGAGCTACAGGCAGTGTTCTGGGCCCTCAAGTCGTTCCTACCATCTCTGAAAGGAAAGGTGGTGAGGATCTTCACAGACAACACCAGCACCATGTTCTGCATCAGGAAGCAGCGGGACACTCGATCCCCAGCACCCTCCAAAGAAACGCAGGACTTGTGGTGCTGGGCCGTCGAACAGGGGATGTCCCTCATCCCTCTCCACCTGGCAGGAGTTAGCAGACTCCCTCATCACTGCCCTCCGGCTAAGAGTGGGAACTTCGTCAGGATCAGGGCAGAGATCGATCTATTTAAGACGGCAGCGATTTCCAAGTACCAGACGTGTGCCTGCAGATTCCACCAACCAAGGAGCCTGGGGAATGCCTTCTCACTCCCTTGTAAAGGGCTGTTTCTGTGCACGTTTCCTCCGTTCCCTCTCCGAGTCATCAACACTCTCAGACAGTGCCCAGGCAAAATGATACTCAACGGCCTTGAATGGCCGAGGCATATCTGGTATCCCGCACATCTTAGCCCGTCTGCATCTACTCCGGTCAAGTGGCCAGTGGCTCTGGATCTTATCAACAGAGAAGGAGACGCAATCCTTCATCAGGACCAAGGATCGCTGAACCTGGGGGCTTGGCTCCTGCAGCCCTAGAGTCTGGAGGATAGGAGTTGCCTGCAGGGAGGTCCTCGACAAGGCCAGGGCGTCATCGACCTTGAAGTGCTAAGTCACAAGTGGAAGCTTTTCTCTATGTGGCGCCAGTCGCAGAAGTTTACAGCGATGAGGGTCACGGCCCGCAGATCCTTCCATACTTGCTATCTTTTGCCAAGGCCGGACTGGCACATGCCTCTATCAAGGTACATCAGGCGGTTATCTCCCGCTACACCAGGTCTCCCGGGAGATCCCACCGACTCGTCAAGGAATTTCTCAAAGGACTTTTTCGATCTTGCCAGGGAAGGCTCCTGCCTCGGCGTGGGAACCAAACATGGTTCTGACAAGGCTCATGGGTGGCCCCTTCAAGCCTCTGCATCAGACCCCACTCAAGTTACCCTCGTGGAAAACGGTTTTCTCTGTGGCCATCACCTCTGCCAGAAGAGTAAGTGAGATCCAGGCCCTATCCTGCAAGCAACCATACCAGACTTTCCACGAATCGGTGTTGGTGCTGGGTAGGCACCCCGCTTTCATGCTGAAGGTTCAGTCGGAATTCTTCCCCAACAAGCCTTTAGTGTTACCCGTTTTTTCCCCCAAAACCCTTGTCGCCAGCGGAAAGGGCCTTGCACTCCTACGTGTTGCACAAGGAGCTTTCGTGGTCCTGTGAACCATGGGAAGGCCTTGTCCAAAGCTTCCGTTTCAAGGTGGCTCTCTGGCTGCATCACGCACTGTCATCGGTTGGCTAACCGACTGCTGCCCGGCCATTCGAGAGCCCACTCAACCAGAGCAATCGCTGCAATGCTAGCATTCCGGTCTGGTGTGGCCCTGTTGGACATCTGCAGGGATGCTACTTGGAGGTCCACGCACATCTTCACGAAATTCTACTGCATCAACAGGGGTTGCAGGAAGGAGTCCAGAGTCAGCCAAGCAGAACTATGCAACCTGTTCGCTTGAGGTGAGACTGTTCCGAGGTAGGAATTCATTGCTTCTGTTGAACCTTGCCACCTCCCATGGTTGCATAATGTTGTACTGCTATGTAGTCGTTAATCATGAGCATGTGATCCATGCTAGACCCCATGCTGGAGAAGGTTTAAGTTACTTGCCTGTAATTATTGTTCTCCAGCATAGGTCTGGCATAGATTCATATGCGACCCCTACCGCCGTAACTCTGCGGATCTTCTTGTTCACACTGCCACTTTACGTGCTTACCAAATCTAAAGAATGCTGCCAGAAGAGGGAGTTAGGGAGAGGACTGTCATTGGATGGGGGCGGTATGACCCAGAAGACAACAATTGATTTAAAGGAGAAATACAGTTTTTAAGTGAAACAGTTTCTTTTACTGAGGATTCCCAGCCTGATGACGGGGAATATCCATGAGCATGTGAATCCATGCCAGACCAATGCTGGGGAACAATAGTTATAGGTAAGTAACTTAAACCTTTCACAGCAATAGCAAATCACAGATTGCATGCAGTGTGTTCCGATGATACAAAACTAAGGAGAGACACCAGGGAGGCAGAGTGGGTAAACCTAGAATATTTAAACCAAAATAAGCAGAGACCCAAACTACTCTGCACACTGTATGTGGTTTAAGACTCATAACTAACACATGAAGGAATTAGCATATATCCACATTCACGTATGATGCAGTAATTATTAGAGCTAAGTTTAACAGAAATATTTTGTTAATGTACTCTACTAAAAACACAAGATATAATGTATTAAAATGCAGCTCTCTTCTATGCCATAAAGTGACATGTGCACCCCATCAAAGTGACATGTGCAATAAATTGTATAGCTAAAATTTGAGAAAAACTGCTAAAAAATATCTATCGCACACACAATAACCAAATTAAAGACACGTCTTATGGAGAAATCGTGTCAAGCTGGTGAGGTTTTCAATATACCGTAACAACAAATGTCTAATTACTACGTCTGCTCTATAGGTACAGTCCGAATGTGCCCAACAGGTTTCATTCTACTGTAAAAAGAATTGCTTTCTATCGCATCAGGAACGATTCTAGAATTGTTCCTGACACGGAAGAAATCAAAGGCTGTTGATGCTGTTGAGCAAGCCACTGTTCTCGTAAAGAGGCAGCATATAAACCGAGTATACCCGAGTGACTGGGAATATTTGTCCTGCCTCCACTACGCTCAAAGACACAGAATACAGAGTGCAGGACAAAGAACTAATCCTACCTTTTACATTTGGATTTTACAATGATTAGTCGATGATAAAACTATTAAACCCATTTCGAATAGTATTTGTCTAATAATCCATTTCAAATTCTAGCATTCGTCTAATAATCAGACGCTTGAACCACCACTACTGAAAAAGCAACCCTCAAGTGGTGGCTATTTTGACCGGAAGCAAAAGGACTCCATCTCAACAGCGTGTTAGTAAGAACATACTGATCCATGAAAGAGCCTTTTACGAAAACTATCCCAATACCAAGAAATGTGTCCCCTTAAGAAATTCTACCAATAGTATAATTTTTTATGGAATAACGAAACATGTTGGCCACATTCGGACCGTACCTATAGGACAGATGTAGTTGTTTCTAGAGAGAACTACATTTTAGTAGTTTTATGGTGCTATATTGAAAACCTCAAAAATCTGACACTTTCTCCATCAAGAAGGGTCTTTAATTCATTTGGTTATTGCATGTTGGATAGTAGATATTTTTTAGCAGTTGCTCTTGTTGGATTTTCGTTACATTTTTAGCTATAGTTTTGCAAGTCACTTTATGACATAGAAAGCGGCTGCATTCTGCAGTTTGATATTTTGTGTTTTTAATAGAATACATTAATAAAATATTTCTATTAAACTTAGCTCTCTCCTGATTGTCATAATTACTGCAACACATGTGAATATGGATATATATGCCAATTCCTTCATGTGTTAGTTATGAGCCTTAAGCCACATACATAGTGCAGAGTAGTTTGGGTCTCTTATTCGTTAAGTGTGTTCTGACAAACCACCCGATGAAGAGGTGGGGAAATCACATGATAAAAGAGCTTCACATAGCTCACAGCCAGGAGATATAATATGTCATAACGGAGTGAGATTAAAGTATTTGCTCAGGATCATGCTCTTTGGCTAAACAGTGAAGCAGGGATTTGAACTCACTGTGCAATTTAAGCACGTAGCCACACACATTTCAGGCCTTATTTGCTACAAATATATACGGTTTTGGATTTCAAAGCCCAAACCAATTCTTATTGGGTTTACTCGCAAAATCCACAAATTATAGAGACCTGAAAACATGCAAATCCTTATAGAAACGTGTTAAGCTACAATGACACAAGGCCTAGTAAGATTGTGTGCCGTGTCCTTCCTCTGTATTCCTTCCCTTGTCTTGTCATGCCTAGAAACACTTGGGTACAGGTGCATTATAAATGAAACAGGTGCATTATAAATGAAACATCATCGCTTTATTTTTCACATTCTGAAAAAACCATTTGGCCATTGACATAAAGCAAACATTCCCTTCTCCACACATCAAGCTAGTAGACAACATGAGTATAAACAAATCTTTAACATGCATTGGCATAGCCAACTGTTCTGGCTTGTGTTCAAGTACTAGGCATTTATTTATTTAATTGTTAATTTATAGCACACCTAATACCGTGCCAGAGTTTGGTTCCTAAGCGCGGATCCCCTCTGCTGCTCTGCCTGGTCTTGCTTCCCAGACCAGCGCCTTGCCCCTGTGCCATTCACTATTTGCCAGGAATTGCTGTTAAAACGCCCAAGTACTCGCACCATTTAGCATCTGCTTCCATCAATGGCAAGCTCTAGGGATGTGCCTGGCCAGTACCTTTCCCATGCATACAGAAAAGCTCAAACTGTTGGCATCGCCAATGCTTCTTAAACACTTGGGGTTTCACCCAAAATGAGATATTTAATCCAATTGTACACCCCTTGCTCTCTGCGACTACAGACGGGACCTGCACCTCACCGAATATGCCAAATGAGGCACACATGCGAGTGTCTGGGGCTGTTACTCTTGCTCACAGATCAGTCTGTTATTTCAGGCTGGACTACCTTGATGGGCGGGGGCATATTGATATGCAAATAGATATCACACATAGCACTAAAACACGACTAATGTTCTCCTGGGTAGATTACGACCAGAGTACAATGTTATTTCAGCTTTCCGTCTCAGTAAAGGCCATCTCACACTGTGGGCTATAAATGCAGCTGCCATGTTCAGTACTTCTCATGTCATCTTGAACCATGTCATGTCTGCATTTGCGGTATTTGGATTATAACATGTGCTATGAGCATCCAAAGTGTGTGCCTCCGACGCTAGTGCGTGATGACTTAATAATCGGATTATCCTTTGCAGTTTTGCCTACAATGATGCTAAGTGCACACATGCATAACTTCTATGGTCTTTTCAAGAGGGACTGGTCAGAACATAGCATGGCAGCTCCAATGTGCAATTCCTGATGTGCCTCTCCCTGTATATGCTCCACTGCCCGTCATTACACTTTTCGCTATTGTGACAATATGGGTTAATAATAATCTCATCCCTCAGGCCTAGAGGCATAACCCATTGCCTATATATTTTAGTTGTGTCCGACATGTCAGGCATTCCCCTCATAGGATCATTTATAATG
Source organism: Ambystoma mexicanum (assembly GCF_040938575.1). NCBI lineage: Eukaryota > Metazoa > Chordata > Amphibia > Caudata > Ambystomatidae > Ambystoma > Ambystoma mexicanum. The sequence continues at coordinate 439,507,829 of NC_090937.1, forward strand.
GCTTGATTTCTTTTCAAGTAGCACATACTGTCACTGGCTCTGCTGTTAAACCACAGAGAAAATAACAAATACTACCCCTCATAGCGTGAATAATGAAAGGCTGATTAAGCCCAACCAGGATTCAAACATGTGACCGGTAGGTTCAAAGTCGATTTGAAATGTGGGAGCATAACTTGTTGAGCATCCAGAATGCAGCCACTTACTGCCATGGGATTTGTTATGCTATGGATGATGTGTGCATGATTCACAAAACTTAATTTGTAAAGTAGTGTATGCATTTTCACATTTAACTTTCGCATTTTTTGTGCTTTGTCAGACCTAATAAACTAGCATTGTGGTTATTTGTGGCCTGTCTTTCTGCATCTAGCTGAATGCCTGGAAGGCTAGGAACACTGCCAACGTGTACAAAGAGACAGCGTTACATTACCTGGGTTTCGGGTTATTTCATTTTGCATGCCTTTCTTCAGCTCCTGTACAAACAGGCGAGTGTGAAATATTACCCAGTTCCTTGATGTGGGATACATTTACCCACTCAGCAGTACTTCTCCACATCATCAAGCTGCATTTCAGCAGAAACAACAAAATGGCTGCGCTGGCTCCTTTGAGCACCACTGCCCCACACCAAAACTGTTTTTTAGCAACAAAAAGACAGCTGCACCACCTTGCCAAGCACATATTGGGCAGGAGCGAACAAGGGCGCACACTGAAAAAGCCTGCCATTGTGAAAAAGCAGCACTGCTTTGTTGCAAGGCCAAAGTTCCCATTGAAAAGGAGGCTGCTCTGACACTATTTACATCTGTGTTTCATCAAACTACTTTTATCAACAAGACCCAGTCATGCCCAGCCATATTCACATTGTGCTCCATCAGAAAAGAGCATTATTTCTGAAGGGCAGGCTGTGCCAGCCAAATCTGAGAAAAACAAAAGCTTTACTTCAGCTGCACGGAAAAATGCTTAAACTTTTGCTACAAAATGTCAAAAATCACTGCTTGAAAAGAAATTCTGTGCACATGTCAATTTCATGGAGACCTTTGCCTTGTACAGACTGCTGCCTACAAGAAACTAACTAGGGCTGCAAAACAATATTGGGAAGTCAGATGGAAAAACCTGAAATTTGAAAGGTAAATGCTAGGAGCTCTCACCACATGTGTCAAAAATGGGCTTTTGCAAACCAAAGAAGAAAATGCCAGTTTTAAGAGTATTATGTTGGACAAAAACGTATCCTTGCCTAGCAACGTGAAAGGGGATTGTGCAGTGAAATACATGTACAAGATGGTTTTATTCAGCAGGTTTTCTTCTAATTCAGAGCCAAAATAAATAAATGAAGACAGCATTAGCAACCTGGGAGAAATCAGCCCAAGACAGGTTTCTGCTTGGAGGAGGAAGCGGGGGGTTCTAGTAACAGAAGGCCATTCACAGTAGATCCTAACACACAAGTGATGATTGCTACCTTTACAGATTTTGGTCTGTGCTCCAGTATCTTACAAACTTCTGGCACACCAACCTGTGAAGTCAAACCTTCAATCAAACTGGGAAACCCCCCCCCCCTCTGCAATGTATGCATGTATGTATACTTCTATAGTGCCGCCAGCCCAGCCCACAGGCATCAGGGGCTGAACTGACAGTTGGGGAGTAGCTGAAGAGAAAAAAAATGTTTCCAGTGAAGGACAAAGGATGCCCATTTGTCTCCAAAGACAATTTTATAAATAAACGTTTAAGACGTTTATCTTTGCAACAGGACCGTACAAAAATGTAAGGTATGATTTTCGTGGTAACATATCTTGGCTGACAATAGCATGTATGGAACACGAACGCCAGAAGAATGTGAATCATGGGGGGCAGGGGGGTGGACATATGATGGAATGTTAAAAATTAACAGAAACAGGCCCCATGATAGTATGTACACACACACCTAAAGTTAGAGAATTTTAGGCTGAATGTTTCACATTAAAAATGACTAAAGATTATTAGAAGGGCAAAACAATGTTTAACAGACGGCAGTGTTGGACTGGCATGTTCTGCATAAAATATGTAAACTGCTTGTGTAATTTGTTAAGATGCCCCAACTATAAAAATGTGCCATTTATGGCAAAACTGGATTTTGGCAAAAAGGACTGTGGGATGGCTTTTTATCTCATAAAATGCAAGCTCAAACTGGGACTCGGGGAGGCGATTAACTTAGGCTGTCCTATCCGCTTCTTGGGGGTAGGCCTAGCTCACTTCTGCCCACGAATAATTCGGTGATATCACCAGGCTCTATATAAAGGGGTGGTTGAAGGAACTCAAAAAAAAAAGTACCCTCTCCTGAATTTCTTGCGCCGAGTTCCTGATCTTACATTTATCCTACCAGACTCCAGAGCCCACTGCAAAGCCAAAGCGTAGCCGATTTCAGATTTCACTGCCAGGCCAAAGCATAGCTGAATCTACTCCAGCAAAGGCCTATATTCAGAAAACCCCACTTTTTTTTTTTTTTTTTTTTTTGTTTTCCGATACAAATATCTTTACAACATTTTCTTAAAATTAATGGATTGATTACAAAACTTAAAATAATCAATTTAAGAATACATTCCAATGCATTATACCTAACAGTTACAGATTATTAAAACTCTAATACATTGTCATAACTTTAATATTTAAAATGGACATAACATAGCAGCACATATTAGCAAACAAAGCACATAAGATATCATTGTATTAACTCTATACCACCAGGTCTTAAATCATATTAGATGCCTGAGTTGTACACAGTCATTTACATCTTTACGCACTTCTCCTTTTGTAATACTTAGACATCTATTATGTGTCCTAATCATAATTTAGCTGGAAAATCACTTGACTTATACCCTACACCAGTTTCACATGTGTTTTTGGACAATGAACTTTTCTCGATTATAAACAACAACTGTGTTAAGTCAATAATCATTGGCATACGATAGCCCCACATACATTGGGACCACAACATTTCATTTTGGTATTCAGATGTTATGCTTTGATTTTTTAACATACTATTTTGACGTGTTTTTTCAAAATATAAACACTGCAAGACAAGATGCTTCAGCGTTTCTTTTTGCGAATTATCGCAAAATCTACAACCCCTATTTACCATGGCAGAACAATTTAGCCAATTCTTAGTACGCTCTAATGTTGAAATTAGATTAAATTTAAATCTCATATACATAGTGCGCATCTTATGGCTAGGACACAATTTCAGATATATTGGTAAACATGACTGTTTGTGCCGATATTTTGCATACTCCTTATATAAAAAATATTCTCCAATTTTATCTGAATTAATTGCCCAATCAAATTGCATGAGCTTAGACTTTACAATCTGAGGACGATTTATAAGGTCATCCCTTACCATTCCAATTTTTTCAAGCTCTTTGTCGCACCTTTTACCTTCAATCACCACTGACACAGGCTTACCCTTTTTTATCATGTGTAGAAGATCTTCATACAGTGCATTTGGTAAGGGCTCCAGGATTTTAGCATAAGACGCAAGCTTTCTCCATAGGTGTTTGGTAGCCAAGGAAGATAGACCTAATTCATGAATAATAATAGAGTTCGGAAGGGACATAGGCAACTGTAAAACCTTCTTCCAAATTTGCCCTTGTATTTTGTTTAATGTTGGGCCGATTTTAACATAACACAAATCTAAACCATATAGAATAATAGCTTCAACTTTAAGCTTATAAAATTCTAATAATGGAATTATGGAGAACTTGCAAATTCTTAGGTAGATTAATTTCATTTGTGCAATCAAGGGCATTGCTTTAATAGAAATTTCTCTATTCCATTTATCACATGAATCTGAGTTATTCAAGTTATAGCCCAGGTAAATCATACCTAAGGAACGTGGAATCAGATGGCCATTTATGTTCCACTGATATCTTACCAATTTTCTTTTGTTTGAAAATACCAGGATGTGAGATTTATTCGGGTTTAATTGTAAATTGCGCTTTTCACAGAAATCGACAAGACATGCTATTTTATGTTGAAGCCCAAAGGGGGTAGCGTCAAACATTACCAAGTCATCAGCAAATGCTAACCAATCCAGGCAAAGGTCCCCTATTTTAAGCGCAAATGAGTTACACGTCAACCATATTGAATCTATTTCAGACAGATATAGGTTAAAGAGTGTTGCTGCAAGGTTACAACCCTGCTTCACCCCTATATATGTACTGATTGATTGAGTCAAGGATCCTTCTTTATCCAGCTTAATCCTATAGCATGTGTTACTGTGAAGCATGATGATCATTGCTATCAGGTGCAGCGGAATTTGCATATCCTGCATCCTTTTCCACAACAATTGTCTAATCACAGAGTCAAAGGCTCCTGATATATCTACAAACGCCATATATACTGGACCATGATCCTTCACTCTAGAGATTTTCAATATGTGAGCTAACAACGTTGCATTTAGCTGTGTACCCATACCTTTACGAAAACCAGTCTGATACCTTGAAAGAATTTCATGTTTCGAGATAAACTCATTTAGGTCCTTCAAAATTAATGCTGAGAACATTTTTGCAAAAGTGTCAATAAGTGCTATTGGTCTAAAATTAGCGGGGTCATTCAAAGGCCCTTTTTTATGTAATGGAATAACGATCGCAGATACCCAAGACTCGGGGATTTTCTTTATTTTAAATACACAATCCAGCCTCCTTAGAATTATTTTTGCCCATAAGTTAGGGTCATCCTTGATAACACATGGAGGTATACCATCAGGCCCAGCAGCTTTAGAATAATTTAACTTTGCAATTATGTCAATGATGTTGCTCAATCCCCAGGGACAAGTAGAAGGGAGGTTACCAGCCAAATCGGGAGATGTTAGGCCACAGAATTTCATAGGTAATGCATATTTTGCTTCATAAAATTTGCACCAATCTTCTCCACTTACAGCGGAACACAGTTCTAATTTGCCTTGCAGTAAGGGATCCTTCAATGTCGCCCAAATTTCCCTCGAATTCTTGCCCACAAGGTTCTGGATCATCCTTTGATTAGTTACGATGGAATTATGAATTTTAATGTATTTAACATCATTTCTATAATTAGCAAGAATTTTCTTTTTCTTACTTGCATAACCTAAAGAATTAACAGATTCTTTCAGTAATTTGCGAAGTTCGCTATTCTTTTGTGTTTTCCTTAAAGCAATTACAACATTAGATTTCTTTGTGTGCTCATATTTACTAGCTACTATGCAATTTTTTGCTAAAGTATTAAGATGACCACATATCATTCTGACATTTTTCCTTTCCCAAATCACCAATTCATCGTTAGACAATAATTCCACATTGGTCTTTATCAAATCTCTGTTAACTAGAAAATTTAGCTTCCTATATAAGTTAGCGTTCCACCTGATAGAGAGTGCCTTACGATCAGTCTCCAATAATACCAATGCTGGGATGGTTTCATACATTGGGGTGCTAATTACTAACATACACTCCAAGATACAATGATCACTTAGATATGTTTCAATGATCTTACATCTTAAGGGCAATTCAGCCAGGGAATTTGATATTACTATGTAATGTATAGCGGTACGTTTTGTGCCACGTGCCCAGGTATTTGCTTCAGTTTTTTGTTCAAAGGGAACGACCTGCAGCTCCCATTCGGATAAATATTTACGCCAATTTATCCCTCTTTCAAGAGCCAGTATTTCATAAGATGAAACTATACCAGATTTGATCATTGTTTCGTTGAGATTTGAATTAAAGTCCCCACCCAGAATGATTTGTGCGTGTGGAGCGTCTATTGCCACTAATAGCAGAACACGATTGACTTTTTCAATAATTTCATCCAAAGATGATGACGCAGGGTTCCAATACAACGCGACTATTAACATTTGAATTGGCTCTCTAGAAGGTACAATCACTTCAACCGCTAGAATATCCGAGGAGGAATAAATTTGGCGCAGTTTCAATTGATATCTATGTCTCACCAAGATCGCGAGTCCACCAGATGGACGGCCTTGGTTCCCCTTTATCGCATGCGAACAGAATGCTACGTATCCCTCCAAATAAATATCATTAGTTGCCATAGTTTCCTGCAAGATAATAATTGCTGGTAATTCAACTCCCAGTTTTTTTGAAAACCAGTTCCTAAAATTGTTAAAGCCGCAACAATACCAAGAGTTAATGACCATAATGTCATTCTATTGTTTTTCTATGCCGGGGATACTGCTTATTAGATTTTGCATCAATGGTTCAAGCCGTGATAGACTAGACGCAATCTTGGCAACAGAATCCGATTGCATTCTCATTTTTTCATGTAATATAGCGAGCTGGTTATCATGTCCTTCCATATGGGTATTGTTCTCGTGTATAGGTGATTGGTATTCTACAAATAATGTGGCATTTTCCATTGACTTGAACATAGACAACTCATAACCTAGCAATTGAAAGTCCTGTAAATGTTTCCAGATTAGTGCAGCAATAATTGTATTCTGGAATTTACATAACATTCTGCCATTAGAGTTGTGTGGTAAACGGACCCAATCTATATCATAAGAAACTAAGTTCCTCAAGGCAGGAATTTGATGAAATACTTTCATGAGGGCGGTACGATTTAAATTTGGGTTATCAACCTTAGCGGGATCCAGAGTCCATCCCATTACCAATTTCATTTCGGACCCTAAAGAGTGGTAGAACAACCATTTATCACCACACTCTCCCTCAGACATAGAAAGGGAGGATATGGGCTGATGGTTTAACTGCATGTCAGCGATTTCATTCGTAGGCGGTGGCCTCAAAATATCCAAATCTTGAGTGTCACCAGCATCAATAGCAACCTGGACATTTACATTATGAGCACTGCTATCGAGAATAGAGCCCGCAACTTGACTTTCTGGGTTAGTCTCAACAGTATTTAGAGGCTTTTGAACCAAATCAGAGATTTGTCAATTTTTTCAAAAAATCGTTGTGACTGAGTCTGTATCAAAATGGGTGATAGTGGCATATTTTCGTCGCTTTTATTAACAGCGCTAAGTTTAGGGTTCAATTTAGTTTCAACTGGTGTATTCACGGTGGTATCGACCACAATACTCATGGACTCTGATTTAAGAGTCCCATGCTCAGATGAACCCAAAACAGCCTGACTTTCACTACTTAATTGTGTGACATCGATATTATTAGCATCCATACTCACGCAATTATTGTGCCTTTGTTGCTGTTTGAGCTTTTTATTGCTCTGTTCTCCCAATATTACAACATTTTTGTTTTTTGTTTTGTCATTTTGCTTAAAATTCAGACCAACTTGAGATTTGGGATCTTGAAATTTTACATTTTTTTGTTTTTTTAAAGCTTTATTATATAATTTTTTTGCTTTTCTAGACATAAAAAATGTACTCTGATTACCATTTGCTTCTTCATCCAGTTCACCAATGCATTCATGACCACACTGCGTGGTCTCCGAATTTAAGTCAATCAGGTCTGTCAACGCAGTGGGACTATCGGGAGTAACTATACTTTTGGATGATAAGAGTTCATCCTTTTCGTTCAATACCGCTAGCAACCTTTCTGGCGCTATTAAGTTTGCCTCAAGGACAATCTTTTCTAACGCCAGTATCCTCTCATGCTGTACTTTTGCTATTTCCACATATGGCGGAAGCAAATTTTCTGGCACAGTTTTTATCACGGTTACTGGATTTGTATTCAATGCGTTGTTCCAGTCTACAAACTCAGTTTGAGTAGCCCTGGAAATACTGTTGGGTGTTTTCCCAGCACTAATCTCATCTGCTATGATTTCCATTTTTTGAGTTTGCAGACGTTTTTCACTCTTATGTTGCTCAGCCCAGAACACATGACATTTTTCCTGAGCAAACAGATAGCCTTCAATTTTACTCATTTTTGCGTTGATTTCTGCAGTTGCTAGACTCAGGGCACCAATGGCTCCATGCGTATACTCGTGTCCCTTGTCCAGCAAGTTCAGTATTCTAGTTAAGACTGGAAAGTTCTGTAATTCCTGTGAGTTTAGGTCTACCAAAGTCTCCTCTAGTGGAAAAAGCGGAAGAGAGGAATTTGGCAAACGCGATTTCTCTAAGTCAATTTCCAATGACCTGTGCTCACAGCTCAATACTGGAGATTGAGGATCTTTAGTATCCGAAAGAATATATTGGTTCTCATGAGAGGGTGAACTAGTAGAGTGTAACAAGTCCCGGGCCCCCCAACCACCTTTATATTTATGCGTTTCTTTCAATTGATTTAAATTTTTTACTATAGCCGCATGAAAATGAACTTGTTCCCTAAGGCCCTTTGACTCGGCAGCAGGGGTAGACGGCCCATTCGAAAGACGTGTTCGACTATGCAATTCAGCTAAAACAGCTGGCGCAACCAGCGAGACATCAATGGTAGGCATACTTTCCTCATCATTTACGGCCCCCAATAATGAGCTATCAGTGATAGGGACATTATGAATTAACTTAATGTTTTGAATATCATTACCATATACATCGCTATGAAGTTGGGCCACTACATTTGTCTCCTTAATCTCCATATTAGAGGATTGTGCGAGATTTGACAATGATTGACTCGCCATATTGAGGTCTGATGGTATCTTTACATGCTGATTAAGGCACAGTTTATCATTTAGTCCCTTTCCCTTTTTCTTGATTTGGTTAACTATGTCTTGATTGGGCTCTTCCTCTGACATATTACCGTCGGAACCAATTGGAGGAGAGCCATTTAGGCATCTCTTTCCATTACGTAGTTTCTTGACCATCTTTGAGCAGGAAGCCGCTGGTTTCAACCTAACAATTCGAAACCTACCTCAAAATCTGACGCTGCAACTCCCTAATCCCGGAAGCAGAGAAGCAACTCGACCCGCGACGCGCACCGCGAACAGCAAACAGTACTTGTCCGGTACTTGCGGCGCAGGTGCGCGAGTCCAGCAGTACTTCAGGTCACAGGGGCGCATAACACGTCAGCGGGAGGTGTGGCGGGAGGTGTGGCTACCCAAACAGGAAGGACCTAAACAGAGAAGGTGAGTTGGTAAGCAAAATGCGTATGAGTGCTAAACCTCTTTCCAAGCACTTACATACGTAAGCTTAAAGCAACACACACAAGCCGGAAGGCGGCAGTGTGTGCAACACACAAGCCGTACAATACGCAAAACACAGCTCAAAGCGCAATCACCTCAGGCACACTGGTGCACCCGAGAAGTACGTCCTCCAGCAGAAATTCAGTAGTCCCGACAAACAACAAGTCCAGAACAAAAGGGATGAAAATCCAAACGGACCAAAAGCGCCAGCCAACAGGGCAGCCCAACGTTGCAGCAACAGCAAACAGTACTTGTCCGGTACTTGGTGCGCGGCGCAGGTCCGGCAGTACTTTAGGTCACAGGGGCGCATAACACGTCAGCGGGAGGTGTGGCTACCCAAACAGGAAGGACCTCAGGGTCAGGCACACTGGTGCACCCGAGAAGTACGTCCTCCAGCAGAAATTCAGTAGTCCCGACAAACAACAAGTCCAGAACAAAAGGGATGAAAATCCAAACGGACCAAAAGCGCCAGCCAACAGGGCAGCCCAACGTTGCAGCAACAGCAAACAGTACTTGTCCGGTACTTGGTGCGCGGCGCAGGTGCGCGAGTCCGGCAGTACTTCAGGTCACAGGGGCGCAAAACCCCACTAAAATCCCATTAAAAAGGGGAAACGCTGTAGTACCCTTTTTTGGGGAAGCACCCTGAAACCAGACCAGCTTCTTGCCACTACCTGCATGCCCGCTGACCTTTAGTATACGGTGACCAGACCTTGCCCAGCTGTCTTTTGCCAGGAGAGTCCGCTAACCGGTGACCAGAATCTTTCGTGACCAGAACCTGTTGACTGTCCAAAATCCCAGACTCAAAAGTGGACCGAGTATAATCCCCATCCCAGAGAAACACATAGTCTCCCCATCTTGATCATTTTGTCTTTATTCCACTTCCCTGGTAACTTGTTAAAACTCTTAGAAGTCTCTGTGCATCTTGTCATCTATCTCCAAGCGTTAGCGCTACTTTCCTATTCCTTTTTGTCCTGCATAGATCATAAGCCCTCAGTCATATTTGGAATAATTAAAGTAATTTCTGCATAAAGTTGAACGCTGGGGTGACAGGGTTGAAGTCACGAATCAACCTTGGATCTTACTGTGTTCCTCTTAGTCTTGATAATTTAGTTTAAGTCAAACCTGTACTTTTCTCAGCTAATTTTCTTTTCTCTTTCACAGCTTCATTTTACCCAAAAATCTAACCTTTTTCTATCTTGCAGATCTCAGCCAGTTTTATAACTAGAGACATCATTTCACCTCCATCTCATCCCTGTGATATATATCTGTCTCCCAACCGAAAAACAGCATTGAAAATCCAAGTATTTCATCCGTTTTTCCTCAAATTCAGTTGTGTCATTTTAAATGGGAATTGAGAAAATTGCAACTTTCCAACGTGTCATTCGGCTGCAGCATGTTCCATCTTTCCAATTGTTTTAGAATTGTATGACTTTTGTTGAACCATTGCCTTGTGCTTGCTAGTGTTTATGCCTTCCTGCCTTTTTTGAGAAATCATATTTGCCTCAAAGATTTAAACGCGCATTGTCAATTTCCGAGTGTCATTTTATGCCATTGCAAGGGTTTTTTTCCCTATTATTTTGTGAGGGAAGGTTGGATTTTGATTCCGTTTGCTGCCTCTTATCCCTACTACCTGCTGCTTCTTTCCATCTACTCAGAATTTGATTATTTGTGGGTTGAGGGAACATTGCAGGGGGAAACCTTAACTTGGGTGCCATCTATCCCAATTCAAAAAGTGCTCCCATTCAATTGCGCTTTGGATGTTCTACTAGAAGGTTAACCAAGTGCATTGCTTCCATTTTAATTGTAATTATCACCCCCATTGGGGATTGCAGTCCAATGTTAAAATGTGTGATTTTTGTGAATTCTAAAAATAAATATTGTATTTTCACCAACCGGCCTGGTTCATGGTCCATTGTGACCCAGGATATTTGTCAAATGGGGTACGAGGCGGGTCCCATATCAGCTCAATTTGAATTCATTGAAATGAAAGAAAAAAAGATTCCTATTGAGCGCTACATCACAGGATAAGACCAAGTGTCCTGGTCCGGTGCGTGACGCCCAATTGGTATCCTTAACATGGAGCACATGGGACATTAGGTCATTCTCACACAGCACTGTCCACGTGTTTTATGACCTCAGTCCTCACCTACATTTAGATACGCAACACATCTGGCAATGTGTGTTAACACACATGAAGATTAACTCCCATGAGCCATTGCCGAATCTCATAGCGACTAAAACAAATGAGAATGTAGGCCACACGCAAACAATATATTTGTTTAACATGCTATAGATTAAAAGCGGGATATTTGAGAACTTTGAATCGCGCTGCCATTTTGCTTAAAAAATTAAATGATAATCTTTAGCACCTCAGGGCCATGTTAACAGAGCTTCTTAATAGATTTGGTCTGATCTATAGAGCCGCGACTTATCAGTGAGACATAGTAATTGCTCCGAGTGATTGACCTCAGTCCTTCGGCTCCAGGTCAGGGATGTTTCATAGAGCAGGGAAGAAGGAAGGCAAGCTTAACACGCTTTTCTCTTTGATCTTGCAAAAACAGCACAATTAAGGCAAGTGAACAACAGGAACATTCATGTTAGATAAAATGGTGCGACTCCAACTTTGCACTGCTTTGACATTCCTCACTCGGGAGCCAGCGCTCCTAGAAGGTTCCAGATTTAATATGCTGCCAAACAGTGCGAAAAACCCATGCTGGGCTGCGCGTTTTAAAATCCTATATGAAGTCCGGGCTTAGATTCCAAATGCTGTTCAGGGTCATTATATATTAAAATGTATACACATTGCTGTGACACAACAGAATGAAAACAATTATGCACTCATCAAAGATCGGGATGACATGCTCACTTTACAGCCCTGCTCGGATTCAGTGAAAGAAAATAACTGCCATCGGGGGAGGGGGAGCCAATCACATACTAGTGACATCATTAAAACTAAAAATCAGCTACTGCTTATATCTGAAAGCACTAGAGCAACCCCCACAAATCAGTAAATGAGTATTTTCAGAGACATTTTAGATCAAAACATAACTAGGAGCAGTAACTTGGTTAATTTAAATACAAAATACATTAAAAAATGTAACAAAATTTGTAGTAAATTATTTTTAAAGCATCAATCAGGTCAAATAGCTTTAATATAACAATAGATGGCGCCGGCCATTTTGGAAGTGAAAACGGCAGACAAATTCACCACACAGTAGAAATTCCAACAAAGAGTGCAAATAGAGGTGTGGTTGGAGGGAAAATGGGTAGGAATGGGAAACCTATAGATGTCCCTTAGTGATGGGCGTTAAATAGGTGGGACACATAGCCATGACAACCTGCATTGAAAAGCATTACAAACCTACCTTCAAAGCACCCATTTCAAGCTCTCATGTTAAAGCTTTCATTTAAATGACATCCTTAGGAAGCGCAACATTACACAGAGACATCTACCGATTTACTGCTGTCTCTTTCAATTGTCTAGGTGAAGTTAACAGAGGTGGGTTTTGCGGCAGGAGTGTAGGAGGAATGATAAACACTAGCCATCCCTGCCAAAAGACTAGGGTTTCCAGCTTGTGTGACCACAACTGTGCACAGCCATTACTAATTTTGGGAATAGCGATTTCCACCCATCAGTTTTTACAATATAATTCTCTTTGTTTCTTTCACTGCACCTTCTTTTTGTAGTTCACGCAACAAGTTTTCCAGCACTTTACAGATTCCTCCAGTTGCTCCTTTTCCTCCTCTGCCTTTCTTTTTAAAGCCTGAATTAGACCCTCTGCATCAAAATATGTTTTCATTATTTCAGATGTTTTCTGTGTCATAATACACTTTCTTGGCTGCGGGTATGAAAAAAGCAAGTTAAAAACCTCAAAAATGTGACTACCAATACAACAGACTTTTCACTTGAGCTGTACAATGGCGTGACTCCCCTTAGGCACAATCCTATCCAGCCCCTTAAGTCTAATTTTTGCTTATTCCTGGTGCTTTCCATCCCTCTACATCCAGCTACCCAAAACTCAGTCTAACTGCACACATACTCTGACCTGGACTATGGTCCCATGGGCATTCAACCCATAGCGCTTTGAGATCATACCAGTGGTAACAGGCGCTCTACAAAGGCCCAACAATTTAAGAGAAATCATGTAGACCATGTATACTTTAGAGGTACTATAGAGGCAAGAGAAGCTGTAAAAGAGTGGTGGGCATTGTGCAGCTCTCATCTGGATGTGTGAAAAAAGGGAATGCCTCAACGTAGGGATATCAGATGTTCCCACCTCCCCCAAACTTCAAATAGATGGACAGAACAAAATTGCTTACCTGCTAACTGGAAAAGCACAACTGATTTGAAAACAATGTCTTCACGTATTCTCTTCTACTTTCATGAAGACCCTCTATCAGCCATTTACAATTAACCTCACCAGGAATTGCCAAAGGCTCAAATTCCCCTTCCTTTCAAATACACTGAGAATTGTTGGAATCAAAGAAAAGCACATTAAAGAATGCAATGATTTGAATTATTACCTAAAAGAAGAAAAAAGTAAAACAAATTTAGTATGCTCAAGTATTTGTGAAACTGGTCTGTACCCAAAACCATTAATTTATAGTGGGCTTGTTATGTATTTTGCTGCCTGATGTGTCCGTTTGATATGATACAAGTCATATAAACACACCTGTACACAGTGTTTCTAGGCGCGACAAGGAACAAAGAAGGGAAGAAACAAAGAGGACAAAACAACTATCTTACTAGGCCTTGTGTCATTCAGATAGCATAAGTGTGGGGATGGGGGGGGGGGGGTAGAAGTAGTGCTGGTACATCAATAAGTGCAAAGGGGAACGGGGGAAGGGTGTAGTGGAACGTGCAAGTGCTGCCAGGTGGCTCATAAGTGCAGGGAGGCAGGGGACTGTAGGGTTGCAGATACAGTCCCCAAGTGGTTGGGCGGCCTGTAGGCAGTGCAAGGGCAACTTTGTCGTGCAGGAGCCTGGTCCCGCAGGTTCAGTGGTTGGCCAGGTAACCAGTTTGTGCAGCAGACCAGTGCATGGGAGAGAGAAAGCGGAAGCGAAAAGGAGGGTCTTGAGTTGCTTCCGCAACCTTGGGTGGTCCTTCTCAAGTTTGATGGAGGCTGTTCCAGAGGGAGGCCCCAACCGAGGACAGATCTGCACACCCCCTGCCCCCCCCAACTCTCTGCCTGGAGAAGCATCTGACCCTCAGAGTTGGAGGTAGATGAGCAGAAGGCTCGAGAAGGAAGCGAAAGTTGGATGTAGTGTGGTCCCCGGTCCCAGAAAACCTTGTGGGCGATGCAGAGGGTGTTGCACTTGATCCTTACCGCCGCAAGGAGCCAGTGGAGAGATTATAAGGCTGGAGAGATAGGGTCGCTGGGCTAAATGCCAAAGACAAGTCTTGCAGTCCTGTTCTGGATTAGATGTAAAGGGCGAAGAGTAGAGGAAGGTAGATTGAGAACGAGTCTGTTGCAGTAGTACAGCCGAGATAACCAGGGCTCTGGAGACAGTAAGCTTCTGTGGGGGGGAGGGAGGGGGGAGTCAGAAAAAGAAGAATACCACTGAGGAGGTGCAGCTGATAGTGTGACTTCTTAGAGACAGATGTGAGGAGAGAAGGAGAGGGTGGAGTCAAAGATGACACCAAGATTCTTAGCCTCACAAGAAGGTGTAAGTAGCAGGCCCAGGGTGGGCGGCCAGAGGGAGGGAAAGTGGGAGCAGATGTCCTAATGAGGAAGAGCTCGGTCCTACAAGCATCAAGGCAGAGATCATTGGAGGCACAGCATTCCTGAATTGCGGCAGTCAAGTATGAGAAAAGGAGCAGAAGAGGCAGTGCAGAGCTTGAAGGAAAGTTGTGTCATCCGCGTAACACTGAAAGTTAAAAACAGAAGGTAGATATGCAGTGGGCCAGAGTTGCCATGTAATGGTGAAAGAGCAAGGGAGAGCGGTTAGACGCCTGGGGAACACCACATGTAGAGAAAGAGACAGAAGAGAGTAAGGATCCAACTTGGACCTGGGAGCCTCAATCAGAGAGAAACAAGGTCAACCAGGCTAGGGACTAACAGTGATACCCAGGTTGTCACAGAGACTATCAAGTAGGATGGCATGATTGACCGCGTCGAAGGCAGAAGATAGATCAAGGAGAATGAGGACAAAAGGAATGTTAGAGTGAAGATTAGAGAGCAAGTCTTCACAGGTGTTCGGCAGAGTAGTTTCTGTGCTTCTGGCTGCTCTGAAGCCAGACTAGTGATCATGGAGACAACCAACAGATTCAGTATGTAGATTAAGCTGGGAGATGCCCAGGAAAGGAGTGATGGAGATCGGGGGGTAGTTTGCCAGGAAGGATCAGCAGAGGGCTTCTTAAAGAGGGGGTGGGAGTGCTTAAGGGGGAGGGGAAGGTTCCAGTGGCAAAAGAGTGCAGTGGAGGAGCAGAAAGCACCTGCTTTGACAGAACTTCATAGATCAGCAACATCGTTTGGAGTGAACAGGAGAACAGATACGGCCAGAGAGGGACCTGGACCGGTAGTGGGAGAGGAGAGAGTGGGCAGGATGTCCAGAATTTTAGTGAAATGAGGTGAGCCGTGCTAAGGGCTTGGGAGGGACCAGGAGAGGTGGAGACTACAGCAGGTTTGGCCAGTCCCTTGCAGAATTTTGAAAAGTTTGGCTGAGTTGTTTGTGTGCGAGTGAAGCATCTCCTGGTGCTTGGTAACTTCCTCCAAGACTTCACCCATTGTGGCTTCACTATTTCCATCTGCTGGCTAACAATTTTAGAGGTCAGTGTTCGAGAGATGATATATTCTTAACTGCAGAGCTCTTGAACCTAAAATGCTGCAGTCGTTTGTGTGTTCTTCAAAAGACAGGCACCCGTTTCAGTTTCTTTAAGAGTCCCAGCTTGCAGACAGCAATGTGTACAGGAAATTAGAAGGATCGGAAATGCGAGGGTAAGCATGGACAGAACACATGACCAAAGTGATCTTTACTGGGGGAAGAAAAAGTAAATATTACACCTTTACAGGCAGGCTTTTGCTAATATGAGCCAGGCGCCATCCTCCATAAGGGTCAGAAGCACCCTCTTACCACCCCCGAGTCCCCAAGCACCTCTACTTTGTCATAAATTATGCACTACAGCAGAAACAGTGCAGCGCAAAAATCCTGCAAAAAAGTAAAAAAAGCCATGGGTACATTTCGTAGAGGCATGGTTTCTCACACATGTACACGGCTTGATACAAGTTAGGGAGAATTTTCATTTCTGTGCCAATTCCCTTTAACCTTAGAGACCCCTAGCTCTTTTTCTGGACTCAATGCCTTCATTTGTATTCCTGAGTGGGTAGGACTTTTTCCTAACGCTCTCACGTGTTTTTCTGACTAGGATTTTTTGGTTTCTAGTCTGGTAAACTCCATAGGCATCTGCTTTTTGCATGGCGACAGCACATTTTGTGCAGTGCCACTGGGAAATCCCTTGGACTTCTCTTACTATTTAAATACATTTTCTTGGGTGAACTACAGTTCCCAAGAATAGTAAGATGACTTGCGTCTTACTCATGTTATCTTTTGTGGGTCCAGCACACACCACCCTATGTGGAGTGCTGGGGGGGTTATAACTCCTTATCCCACTTCTCATATTATATGGCATTTATAACATGCCTGTACACAAGTGTTTCTAGGCACGACAAGGAGGGTGAAACAAAGAAGACAAAACAACAATCTTAATAGGCCTTGTGTTATTTAGAATGTGCAAGTGTGGGGAAGAGGAAAGGGAAGGAGAAGGTAAATCAATAAGTGCAGCCAGCAGGTGGCTCAAAGGTGCAGAGGGAAGGGTCTGCAGGGTTGCTGTGCTGTGGGAAGCTGGAGGCAGTGCAAGGGCAACTGGACATGCAGGAGCCTGGACCTGAGTTCAGAGGGTATCCAGGTGACCAGTGCGAGGCCCCAGCTGAGGAACGAGATTTGTCCCCAACTCTCTGCTTGAAGAAGCATCTGACCCTCAGAGTTGAAGTGGATGAGAGGAGAGCTTGATAACGAAGATGTTTTGGAAGAGAAAGTTGGAGGTAGAGCGGTCCCAGGCCACAGCAAGCCTTGTGAACGATTCAGAGGGTCTTCAACTTGATCCTTGCAGCCACAGGGAGCCAGTTCAGTTGTGGAAAGATACAGTCCTTGGGCATGAGGCCAACGACAAAGGTCGAAGAGTAGAGGCAGGCATATTTAGAAAGAGGCTGTAGCAGTAGTCCAGCAAACTTTTTGTTACACTAACTCAAATGGTTGGTGGCTGCGGTTTCTTTTTCACTACCTTCGTGCTATGTATCTGCAGGCTGATTTCTCAGCTGCAGTACAGCACCCAAGGGTGACCATTTTCGAAAAATGGCATTTGTCAGTTCTTTCTGGACTTTTACACTGTTTTAGTCCTTTGTGCATTTTGCCTCTGGCGGGCTTCAGCCCTGAAGCCCGCCCAGGCTACAGTGTGTCCGGAAAGACAGGAAGTGAGGGAGGGTCCCGAAACCTCTGTCCTTTGTCTCTATGCTTGAGTGAAACCAGTTCCGACTGTCCTTGCGGACAGCCAGCCGGCCAGCCCCAATGTTTTTGGAATTAGAGGCAGAGTCGACCACTGGAGGCCAACACCTGACGAAGACGACATGAAGAGATGCCAGCAACACACTCCTGGTCCGTAAAGTGCCTAGTGAAGCCCTGCAGCTGTCCTGACCCGTTTTCATCGACTGGGAAGACCCGCACAGAACGACTTCCACCCTTGGGCTGGTGGGACCAACTAGCCTTGAGACAAGCTTCATTTTGGCACAATCCCTGACTTGCTGTGATTTTCAAAGGTTGCAGATTCCCAATGCCAGGGGCCCTTGACCATCAAGTGCATTCTCTTCGGAAGTACGAATCCGGACAAAACTTTGTGGGCATTCAGAGAACCCTAAAGAATCAGGAAATCTTGATCTAGAGTCCAGGAGCAATGGTTAAAGTAAATTCCAACTGGAGCCGTTTGGTTTTGGCACTGAGAAAAAAGGTGCCAAAACCACAAAATAATGCTGAATCAGGGAGAATCCATTGCTGCAGAGTCCCTCTCTCAAGTGGTGCCGCAGTAGCCCGCCAGGCGTTCTCCCTTTCGTCCCTCGACCAAGGGCCAGGAACAAGGGTCTGCTACACTGCAACAGGAAGGCATCGAGCTGGAACCAATTCTTCAATTTGCAGGTACGGTGAGGATTGGGGTACAACGACCTTTTGCCATTTGTGGTGCTTCCTAGCTTGGAGGGTACTATTTTAAACCCTTTTGAGTTTACCTCAAACTCACCTGCACTGGCTTCTCTTGAGCTTCTGTGATTTTCTAACTACTGATTATTTTAAAACATTGTTCAAAGAAGAGTACACTTTGAACTGGCCCATTGACTTAAGCTGTCCTTGCTTCCAAATGCTCCACTTCTGAACCTATTTGCTTTGGCAGTGCTTTTTCTCTTACAGGTTTAATTTTGTTTAACACTATTACTGCTGGGATAAAAGACTGCCTAAATCCCTCTGGGAGAATATAACTGTTTTATTACGTCAGTCAGTGTGCTGGAATAGGTTTAGCATAAGAAAAGTTAACTTGCCTTCTTTATTGCTCTTGTTGAACTGAATCCTAACTTTTGGATTAATGTTACCAATAGTTGCTGCTTTTTAAAAAAGATTAGCCTGGTGTATACATAAATAAACATGTATACTATAAGCGTGTAAGAGTTTGAGTGCGATTTTCAGTCAGTGCCAATTCCCATGTGCTGTTGTGTCGTCTTATGTGTTGTTCGTGTGTTGCCATGTGGTGAAGTACGTGCTTGCTGTGCAGAAAAGTGGTCATGTAAGTTTCTGTATGAGAGGTGTATCCGTGTATGCTAAAAGTTGGGCAAGTTCTATCTAGGTGTGACCCATGCCAAAAACCTCACAATTCTGACTAGAAGTGAGAAATGCTAACTTCACAATTATAGTTAGACGTCTTATAAGGCTAAACTCACAATTCTATTACAATCCTGTCTTGGAGTGAGACATGGTAATCCGGGAAAGTTTTGTAGAAAACCCGTGATTACAGCAAAAAGCCACTGCCATTTGGATGTGGGAAACATGCAAGTACGCTTATGCAAACAATAAATCCGACTTGCTGCCACCGAATTTGCAAAAAAACATTTGCCCTGAAATTCCCACGGGGAACGGAGTGCGCGGCACGACCATGAATCACTTATGTTTGGAGGCGGCTGAGGGAGCGGGGGATAACACTTAAAAGCAAAGAAGACACATAAAGATCCGCTGTTGCTGCAACCAAAATCAATATAGGAAAAACAAACACACATGCACCAAATATACATGTGGTTCAAAACACTTCCGAGAAGTATAAGCGCCTTATGAAGACACAAAAACAAATAAATACCTGCCCAGGCACAGGGCAGAGTCCGCCTTCCTCCATGATTTCTACGTGAAAACGTCACTACGACTTAACGGCATTTCAGATATACGCGAAATACGTAATGACGCCTTAAAGGCATTTCATAAAATGTCCGCAAACTTTTAAACGAACACAATCTATCGGGTCTTACAGGGACTTTAAATTTGTGTTTCAATTCATCATGAAAACAACACACGACCTCCCTATACCAAACGCCCCTTTTCAGTTTTCAGGCAGCATCAGGTGAGTGAATGTGATCCAGATCTTGTAATGAATTGTATTTGCATTTCTTTTAGCATTCATTACTACTTAGATCGTTCTCCCCTCTTTGTTGTTATATTGGTAAGAGGAGCCCCTTTGCAACCTCTGGAAATGGACGTTGAAGTAAGAGACTGAAGCTGTAATTCGTTGTATTGTACTCACATGATGAAATAAAAAATTGTAAATACTGACTTTATCAACATCTGGTTTTGAAAGTGCACAGGGCAACCTGTGGTTGTTGATATTGTAGACACAAAAGCTGCTCCGAAGCTCATTTACGGTACAGTTCAAGCTCTGGAATGCTCGCAGACGCAGTAACTGCTGTGCGGCTACTACACAGACAGTGGTCTGGTGAGTGACTATATATATATACGTCTGCAATCATTAGCCGGCGCAGGTATATATATAGATATATATACCTGCGCCGGCTAATGATTGCAGACGTGTACTGTCTCCAATTCAGTGCCTACTCAGAAAGTAAGGAGTCCCCAGGGCTAATGGCTGCAGATCTGGTACTTTCTCTGGGTCTAGACTCTTCTGTGGATAATAACTGCAGGCACAGAAGCAACACGCCAATATTGGCAGACACTACCTTCTCTGCCGCTAATGGTAAAGTCCCATCACATCCTCTGGCTGGAGCGAATGAGTGCAGACACAATGCCTGTTCTGAAGCGAATGACTTCCGATACAGTATGTACCTGCTCATCAGCTACATCTGACAATACCTGCCCTGGGGCAAAAAATGTGCAGACACTGTACTTTCCCTGGAACTAATGGCGTTTGATACAGTACCTGCTAATCCGTTATATATGACCTATAATACCTGAATGATGGCATGCACATTACCTCCACTTCCACTCTTCCGCGTCCCAGTACTTACCTCATGATGTTATGTTATGTTAAAGGTACGTGCATAGCGCACCGTCACCAACGGAATTGGTCCCCAGGCACTCTGGCAGATCTGCAAATAGGAAGGCAGGTATGGTTAGTCAGGAGGAGGGGAGTAGGAGAGAGGGAGAGGTGGTGTGCTGCTGGCAGCTTCAGTTCGGTATACACCGAGTGCTGGGCTTTGGTGCAAGTATCGGGCCAGGCCTGGTGTGCTGTAGGTGCTGTCTATGTGTTGTTGATGCAGTGTGGTAAAGTGCGTGCGGATTGCTGAGGGAGAAATGGGTTGTGTGAGTTGTGTGGGTTAAGTATGCAGAAAATTGAGGGTTGGGTTAGTGGGGTCTGTATCCTGGTTCGTGTACTTCTGGTTCTGTTTGAGCTGTATCCCTCTGGGTGGAGTTGTTGCTGGTTCCTCATGGGCCGTCTCGCTGTGGTGGTGGTGCTGCGCGTATCCAGCTGTATCATAGTGAGTCTTGTATGGGGTGGTAGGTGTGTCTGAGCCATTTCTTTGGGTGTGGAACTAGGTTGGTGCTATCTATTCTCTTGTTATCTAATGTGACACTGGTCAATTGAAGCTTTGAATGGTTCAGGGTCAGAATCTGTTGAGGCATCGTAGTACGTCCGTCTTGGTCGGGCAGTGTATTCCGTCATCAGTTTCCTCCTATCATGACTACCTTTCAGTTAGTTCTTTGGTTTCCGTGGGGTGACTTCCTTAGGGCTATTGTTTAGTTGTAGTTTGTGTGTGATGGCGCATTGTGCTTCCCGCTGTGTCTTGATGAGCCTGGTGTATAGTGGGTGCTTATTCTGTTTCTTACCCTCTGGGTTGGAGCTAATGGTACACAGGTTCCTATTAGCTAGCTGTCTGCTGTGATTAGGTCTGTTGGGAATGGCTGTAGTTTGGGTCAGGGTCCTATTGATGAGTCGTCGTGGTGTTTGTGTCTTCGTCTTGCTATGTATTCCGTCTTTGGTCCTATTACAGCTGTCTCTATGTTAGTCGTTTGGTATGTCTTAGATTTCTCTGTCTCTTCATTCATCGCTGTTTTAGTTGTGAGAGTGGTGAAGGGTTCAGTTAAGCACACACAAAGCACTTAATGTAAGGTATGCAGAATGCCTCTGACACAGGACCTTCTTTTATTTTTACTATCCCCTATAACCCGATTGCTGGTCACCTGGTGGGGCTGTGTGCCGGGGCCTTCAGCTCCTTCAGGTGCATCATTGCTCCCGGCCCCCCTGTGGGGCTCTGGGTCCCGGATGAGCGGGAATGCCTCGCCCGGTTTTATGCAGGGCGATAGGCCAGCGTGAGGACATCACGGCCCGAGTCCTGAAGCGCCTGAGATGCGGTAAGGAGTTGGGGGCTTTTAGAATGTTTGTGCCCTGAGTCTCCTTCCGGCCGTGCATGACATGCTGACTCCTTTTTGATGGTATTCTCCCGACGTTGCTCCGGAGGCGGATGGGCTCCGCCTCCGGTGGGGAGGTGCGGCCTTGCCAAGGGAATTGTTTGTTTGGTTTTCTCTCTTGGTTGATGGCTTCTGGCTATATGGGTGGCGAGTTAGTGTTCTGTTGGGCCTGTACTAGCCATATGTATATGTTCTGCTACTCGCAGGCACCCTGTCCTGTCCTCTTCCTCTGAGCTGTGCGGGGGACGGATGAGGGGGGGCTAATATGATTTTCCTTCTCCGGAATGGGATTGGGGAGACTGCTAGAGCGTCATGGAAGTCACAGCCATGAAGGGGGTTCCCAGTAGCTCAGCATGTGGTGCATGGCTCCTCCAGTACCGATGTGTAGCATTCAAGCCACCTCTCAGTCATGTGAAAGTGAATTGGCAGATTGAGGCACAAGTCTATGCTTAATGGGGTTCTCAGAGCCCCTGGTGCCAATGGGGGGGTCTGTTCCATCTATAGATCTCCGGTATGGGCATAACCCAAGGATGGGGTTGCCGTTGGTGTGTTCCGATCTGATATACGGGAAATATTGCATTGCCCCACTTTGTGACCAGACTCTACCCATTGCGGGGGAACAATTTGTTTTGCTATCAGGTCCTGTTGATGATGGTCTCGCCAGCCTGGTGGGTGGCTCCTCTATGTTGGCTGAGGGGGCCATGGTCATGGGGCTTGGTGTGTCTGCCCGGAGGCATGTACAGACAGGGTACGAGCTGTCCTTAATTTTCCTTTTGATGGGTCCTTTCTTTTTGGGGGCTGACGAGCAGGCCTGCTTGAGGCGCAGGCCTGGTTCAACATCCGAGGATTATTCCTCTCATGCAAGTGCAGTGCCTGGCAGGTTTTTCCCTGGTTCCTCGTCTGTCTTTCGGGGATCAGGACTGGGACGGGGGTCCTCCACACTCCTCTCGTCCTGGGACGGTGCAGTAGTCCTGACAGTTTGGACAGGCATGTGTCGGGCGGATCTGTCTGTTTTTCCGGTATGGGACCAGTGGTGTTCGGCTTCCTGGGTGCTGGACTCCTTTCGGTGGCGTTATCGAGTGTCTTTCCTGTCTCCACCTGTCTGGGTTTACATGGTTAGGACTTTGGTACCCAGCTCACGGACCAAGAGGTTGGCCATGGTTACCATTCTCTTCGAATTGTTGTTGTAGGTGGCTATCATGCCCGTTCCTCTCCCTGTTCGAGGTCGAGTTTTCTACTCACGGGTGTTCCTGGTTCCCATACCTTCAAGGAAGTATCGCCTGATTTTGGGTCTCGGGGCCCTGTACTGCTTCATCCGTACGGTACACTTAAATGTGAAGACTTTGCGGAATGTTCTCCGCAATTTTTACTGGGAGATTGGGTGACGTCTCTGGATCTCCAGGGTGAATGATGCCACGTGGCTCTCCATCCCTGTCACATGTGGGTTTTCTGTTTTGCAGTGGGATCCTGGCATTTCAGTTCCAAGTGCTCCCGTCCGGGTTGCGATCACCTCCCACAGTGTTCTCCATGCTGGTGGCTCCCCTGGTGGCTCATTTGCTCCTGAAGGGAGTTCAGTTCTTTCTCTGCCTGGAGGATTGGTTGCCCAAAGCATCCTGCCGGCAGACTTCCATGACTCATCTCTGATTGGTCTGCCTGGCTTTGCAGGACTGGGGATTCCTGGTGAACTGGCATAAGGCTCAGCTGGAGCCTTCTCAGGATCTAGTTTTCGATGGGGCACAGATTTGCACCAGGATGGGGAGGGTGTTCCTGTCCCTGGAGAAGGTCAGTCGCTTGCTGGTGGTTCTGGGCAGGGTTCTTAGGAGGCTTTATATCTCGGATCACCTATTTCTCGAGTTGCAGGGACGCATGGCGTCTTGCATGTTTTCTGGTTCCTTGGGCCTGTCTTCATTTACATCCTCTGGTGTCTTAGCTTCTCTCCCGCTGGCTCACAAAGTCTCAAGTTGTCGAGGCTTTGATTCCGGTGTCCCCAGTGTTGCAGGACTCCCTGCTGTGGTGGTTGGGGGTTCCGAATCTACGGGCTGGGGTGTCCCTAGTCCTTCCTCCTGTGACCACTCTTACTACCGATGCCAGCGCAAGGGGTCCTCTCAGCTCAAGGGTTGTGGGATCCGGACGAGAGCCGTCAATCATCCAATTGTTGACAGTTGTGTGCCATTCTCCGTGCTCTGGGGTACTTCAAGAGGTTTCTGGAGGGCTGGGCGGTGTTGGTCCGGGCGGACAATACAACGTCCTTGACATATGTCAACCTCCAATAGGGTTCCGGCCGCTACTTGAATTCTCTGGCAGCTCGGATTGGCTCCTGGGGGGAATCGCATCTGGTGTCCCTAATGGCCTCAAGTATCAGGGGGGTGGACAATGATCGGGTGGATCATCTCGGCTGCCGGTTTCCCTCCTCTGCGGAACTGGTCCTGTTGGCCCAGGTCTTTGCAGAGATCTGTGTCAGGTTCGGCCCCCTGTTCTAAATCTGTTTGCGTCTCCGGCCTCGGCGAAGGTTCCCCTCTTCTGCTTTCGGTTTCAGGTTGAGGGGGTTTGGGGGTGGACGCCCTCTCAGTACGGTGGCCTCGGGGTCTCCTTTATGCTTTTCGACCTCTTCCCCTTCTGCCCCGGGTCGTTCAGAGCATCAGAGTGCCCAGGGTGACTGTGTTGTTGATAGCTCCGTTCTGTCCCCACCGAGGTTGGTTTCCCTTCTCTTTTAGAGCTTCGGTCCTGGGACCCTTGGCTAGTTCCGAAGTGGCTGTGTACCCTTCAGGGGAATCTGAGATTGGGAGTCCGACAGATTCAATGGGCATTGTGGCTATTGCCTGTGGTCGGGTCTATCAGGATTGCTCTTCGACCATCTACTCTGAGGATTTATGGCAGGCATTGGGACAGTTTCCGGGACTGGTGTGGGCGGTCTGGGATCCCTCCCCTGCGTTCTAGCCTCCCTGGTGTCCTTCATTTCCTCCAGGAGGGGTTTGCCGCGTGCCTGGCGGTTTCTACGCTTCGCTCTTAGTGGGCCTCCATTAAATTCCTTTTGAGGAACTCTGATGGTCACTTGGATGGGGAGGTGTTGGTGGGGAAGTTGCTTCGGGTTCTTTCTTCTTCCTGTCCTTGTGCTTATAAGGGATTTCCTCCTTGCGATATCCCTCTTGTCTTACGGTTCCTTCAAGGGCCTCCTTTGAGCCCATTTCTGAGGTTGATATCAAACATCTGACGCTGACGACTGCCTTTCTTATCACCATCACTTCTGCCCATAGGCTTGGGGAGATTGGGGCTCTCTTGTGTCACCCCCCTTTCCTGAGGGTGCTGCCGGGCTCGGTGGTGTTGAGGTATTTCGCAAAGTTTCTCCCTGTAGTTGTTTCTTGGTTTCACACCTCTCGGGATGTGGTTCTCCCTGCCCTTTTTCAGGATCTCCAAACGCCAGAGGAGGTGGCTTGGCATTATATTGATGTGCGGCGGGCAGTGTTGGAGTATTGGCTAGGACTACCCCTTTCCTCCAATCTGATAGTCTTCTGATTACTTTTGGTCCGGCTGGTGCTGGGCGTGAGGCCTCAGTGGTTTGCATTAGCCGATGGATCCATGTTGTGGTCTCCACGGCATCTTTGGCTTCTGACCTGCCTGTCCCTGCGCACGTTCAAGGGCGGTCCATCAGGGGTTTCTGGCGGTTTCCTGGGCCGATGCAAGGGGGGTTTCTCTGCAGGCAATTTGTAGGGCTGCCACCTGGGCTGATCTAAGCACTTTCATCAACCACTATAGGTTGGATGTCTCCCACTTGGGGGTTGGTTCCTTCGGGGTTGGAGTTTTGTCTGTGGGGATGTGGATTCAGTGTTTTGAAAGGTTTTTTTACACTGTTTTGGCTCTATGTCTCATTGGGACCTTTTCCCTGTTGCTGCTTTGGTATACCTCATGAGGTAAGTACTGGGACGAGGAAGAGTGGACATGGAGGTAATGCTGATTATTTACCGGTACACTTCATTACTCCTAGTCCTACTCTTCCTTGTCACAGTACTGACGACCCTCTTCTCCCTCCCTGCGGGGAAGGTCCCATGCTCCGGCTTGGTTATATGAAACTGAGTGATGTGGGTGTGGGGGAGGAGTTATAGGGGAAGTAAAAATAAAAGAAGGTCCTGTGTCGGGGGCAGGGGCCTCATGAGGTAAGTACTGTGACGAGGAATAGTAGGACTCGGAGTAATGAAGATTACCGGTAAGTAATCAGAGCATTACGTACTCTGGGGCTAACGATTCCAGTTACAGTATCTGCTCTGGAGCTAATGTTATTTAACACAATACCTGCTCATGAGCAAATCTGGGGTTAATGACGGCAGAACCAGTAAAAACCCCACGCACCCTTTCCTTCTCGTGTGTCCTTTATCAGTCCCAATTCCCCTCTGACACCTTAAACCAGACTCTCTGAAATGAAGGTACAGCATTAAGAAGTGATCAGTAGGGATAAACCATTGTGCCACGATTTTCAAAACGTGTTTGGTGCAATTGATGGGATGCTCATTCACTTTACTTGCACGAAAAAGGTGGTGAACCATGCACAAACGACTTGTAAATGCGTGCATCATAGTTGTGCACATTGAGGTGCTCTTTTCCCACCAAATGCGCAATTGTACAAGGCAGAGGGAAGAAAGGGGCTTCTGGGCATTTTCAAGTAAATCCTGATTTTCGAAAGAGGTGCACTTTTCAAAGCAGGGGGGAAACAAAAATTTCCCTGTGACTATTTGGAACGGGTACAGGGGGATATAAAATGTATGGGAAGGCCAGTTCTGATCCTCTCATGCAATGAGTGAGTGAATGCTGTGTTTGAATAACCGAGTGAATGTTGAGTCAAAGAATGTGTGGGTGTGTTTGTGCTGGGCCATGGAGCTGATAATTGGCTGGTGAGAGCAGCACAGTAACAATGCACTTTTTGTTTTAATTTAAAAATAAATTATATTGCCAATTTCAACAGTAAAAACACATGTAACCCCCATCCCCATCTCTTCTCGACCCCCCCACCTTCTCATTTCCCCCCTCGATCCCAACACATGTAACCAACAATGCACCCAGTCCTGTTCACCCTGCACCCCTAAGTCATTCCCTCCTGCCCCCTCCCCCGAGTTCATAAACTCTGTAGATGGCTCCCGGTCTCTGTGAGTGCCCAGCTCTCTTACCAGTCGTTGTACGTGCCCTTGCACCGTTTGAGAACCCCCCCACCCCGTAGTCCTAGCCTCCCCAAGAAACTACAGCCATATCTCCTCCCAGCTTCCTGTGAAAGTGCTCCCTCACACCAGCCCCAGCAATCTAATTTTCCTCGGGCACCATGCGGCCTGCGAGTCCCGCTGTAGGTGATGCCGGACAATATCCCAGTCTGAAAGAATCCTTTGGTGATGTCCTTGGATCAAATAGGTCACCCACTCCAGTGCCACAAAGTTCCAGATTTTACTAACCCATTCGTGTTCTGTGGGGGCAGCTTTTTTCTTCCATGTGTGTGCCACCACAAGCGTTGCTGCCACTATCAGGATGACATATGTCTTTCTTTGAGCTTTCGAGGATAGATTTTTCAGTACCCGCCCATTCCCAGGATGCCATCCCTATGTTGTCCGTCGTTTGACTCCCAAACATAGTATTCATTGCTGCACGCATCATGTCCCAATAATGCTGTATGACTGGGCATTCCCACCAGATATGCTTCCACAATCCCAGTTGCTCACATCCCCTCCAGCAGAGTGCTGACGCAGGTGGGTAGAATGTCGTTTTTCTGGGGTGAGATGCCATTGGAACATTTTCTTAACCTACATCTCCTGAATTTGGATGGCTTGCTTGAGCATTGGGATATCTGCCCATAACTGAGTACAAACTGCCCCCTCCAGAAGCTTCCCCACTGCTACATATAGTGCCATGCCTGGCTCCTTGCCCCTTCTGCTATAATCCCATATAACACTCCTACCAAATGCCTGTCCCTGTGTCCATCATTACGAACCGTTCAAAGGGCAAGAGATCCCTGGTGGCCGCTGACCTGACCATTGGGTTCGTAAGCCAGTGCCTCAGTTCAGAGTAGCAATACCTCTCCCCCTCATCTAGCCCAAAGTCCTGCTTGCACTGTGCGAAGGATTTAATGTTCTGACCCGAGAACATGCCACGTAGTTTGCAGCACCCTGCTGCCTCCCACACATTGAAGGCACTCCTTTCTATACAGAGTGTGAACTGGGTATTCCTAAAAGCGACATCATCGGGGAGGGCAAGGTGGTCAAGTTCACCCTCTGCACCAGCTCATTCAATGAATCCTCCACTTGGGCCCTATCCTGCTATTGTACATGTTTGCAGGTCCATCTCCATTGGTTCACCACAACACCTCGTCCAGTGGTGAGCCTACCACAGCTTTGTTCATTCGACACCAGACCATCCCACACTCACCCCTGAACCAATCCTGGATCACTCTATCAGCCGCAAGAAAATGGAGGCAGAAGTTTGGCGCTCGCAGCCCTCCCTTGCTTCTGGGAGACAGCATCTACATAGCTACCCTGGGTCTCTCGTGGTTCCAAATAAATGACCCCACAATTTTTTGAAGGGTTCTTAAAGTTTGATGAACCCCGACTGGCAGGGCCATAAAATAGTACAGGACTTATGGCAAAATCACAATTTTAAGGGCATTTATGCTCCCCATCCAGGATATTGATAAGTCAGCAGCCGGTGCAGTTTTTCCGCTAAAGGCGGGTAGTTAGCATGGTAAGGAGCACCCAGACCACCAGTAATCTGGACCCCCAAATATCAGGGGCCGGTTTCCGCCCATCTATATGTACTATACCCTGCAATTCCTGAACCTTTTATGAGGGAGCGGTCATTTTTAATAACTCTGACTTGTGGGGATTTATTTTTAACCCTGCCACCTCCCCAAAGAGAAGAGGTTCCTGCGACATCCCTGGGAATGAGGTTTCTGGTTCTGTGATCAAGAGGAGCATATGATGCAAGTGTATGCTCCTCACCTCCCAAAGGGAATCCCCCTAATATCCGGGGAGGCCCTAATGTTGACCAAAAGCAGCTCCAGGTAGATGGGAGCATAAGAGCGTGGAGAGCGGGCAACCCTGCTTTGTGCCTCGTGAGACTGAGATCCTATGGGAAAGTTGCCCATTGATTGCCAGGCGCAAGGAGGGAGTTCGGTAGTTGGCTCTTACCATTGAAAGGAATTTAGAACCAAATCCCATAACCTCCATAGTATGGAAGAGGAATGACCATTCGACCCAGTCAAATGCCTTCTCGGAATCCAACGCTAGTAAAAGTGCAGAAGTTCTAGATTTATTAACTTTTTCAATCAGATGACAGACCTGCCGAATGTTATCCAAGGTCTGCCTGTGCCTAATAAATCCCAAACGGGATCAATCCGTTTGGGGAGGAGCTTATCCCGGCGTGACACCAGAACTTTGGTTTAGATCTTTGTGCCTAGATTAATAAGGGCATTCGGCTGCTACGAACAGCATAGAGTGACATCCTTACCCGGCTTTGGGAGCAGCACAACCTTTGCTTCTTCCATTGATGGGGCGATACACCCAGCTGTCCCCAAACCCCCCAGAAAATTGAAGAGCTGAACTAAGCGCAGTTTCAGTGCCTCTCTAAACGTTTTGTAGAAACACACTGAAAAGCCGTCCAGACCCACAGCCTTTGCTGATGGCCATGAAGCTATATCCACCCTTATTTCTTCGGGAGTAATCTCAAGTTCTTCCTGTTCTCGAGGAGTGATCTTGAGGAGAGGGCACCGGGACAGGTATTCCCTTTGGGCTCCCTCCTCAGGGGAATCTGATGTGTACAGGGATGAATAATATTCAGTGAAGACCGAAATTGTCTTGCCCCTGCCTTTATTTTAAGGATTGTCCTCAACGCTTCTGTTTTCCTAATCAACCTCGCTAACAGGCGATAGGCCTCATTGGCTTTGACATAATACCTCTGTTGGAGGTATAGCACCATTATTTGTTTAAGTTTAGCTTCCAATTCTTCTTGTAAGAGACCTAGTTGTTTGTCCCTCTGGCACTTAATTGTGATGCGCTCCCCCCTCAATGTAGCATTAAACGCCTCCCACACCACCTGGTCGCCTACACCCTCTGTTGTATTAAGTCCAAAGTAATCCAAGATTTTATTCTTTATGTTCTCACATAGGACTCCATCCTTAAGGATGTGGTTAGGGAACTTCCACTGCCATAGTCCTGGTTCGTTCTGCCCCATATTTATGGTAATTGTTATGGGCGCATGGTCTGACAGGTCGATCACTCCTAGCTATATCCCTGCGTCCCTACCCAATAGTGACCTCGAAATCCAGGAGTAATTAACCTTGAGAAGGATCTATGAACATAGGAATAAAATGTGTAGCCCCCCACCCCTCAGTTCCCTCCAGCCATCTACCAATGCCAATCATTCCGTGTGTTTGTTAAAGCAGGCAGATGATGCCACTTGTTTGTGGAACACCATCTTGCGCTCCTGTTTTCTCTTGGGTCCCACGCCAGATTAAAGTTTCCTACCAATATTTTCTGCCCTTTGGCAAAAGTCCCCATTGTTGCCCACAAGAACCCATCATGCCACGTATTGGGGGCATAGATTGCTGCCACTGTATATGCCCCTCTCTCCCATTGGAAAGAGGCCGCCAGATACCTACCGTCTGTGTCCCCCTCTCTAGCTATGATTGGAAGCCTGGGATGTTCTGAATAGCGATTATCACCCCTCCCCCCCCCGTCTTCCTTGGGGCGTTGGATTGGAACAGATGGCGGTACCCCTTGATTTTCACCTTATGCCTGTCTCGCTTCCGAACATGCGTCTCTTGGAGGGCTACAATTCCCGACTTCCCCCACACCAAGAACTGTTCCACCTTCCTTCGCTTAACCAGGGAATTAAGCCCCTGGCGTTTAGGGAGGTCATCCGAAGCACTTCCCTCTTTCCCATGGGCGTCTTACCGTGCCGCTCGCACTAATGAGTGGCTGCTGTTGGGATCTCCCATCCCTCTGACCCATCATCTCTGGAATTGAGCCCTTGTAACAACCCAGAGTAAACCTGTGTACGCCCCCCCCCAGACCCATGTAGATAAACCAAGACATTCTGTACCACCCACCTCCCCCCAGTACCTTTCCCCTAACTACCTCTCCCAGGCGGGCTACAACATTACTTCCTGTACCCCCCCTTTTCCCTCAGTATGGCGCTCATGTGTCGATGGGAGTGTGGGCACCTTCCACTTTTACCTCCTCGTTGGGGGGGGGGGTTGTTTAACCGGGCCCTTTAGGCCCCGTTTATTTTAGCCCCTTGTCAGAAAGTTCATCCACTCCCACATTTACCTATTGAGCAGTTCTCTCGTCAGTCTTTCTTCTTGCCTTGGTGACCCTTCATCCTCAATCTTCAGTACCTTCCTCACAGGTGGTGATCCAATGCTGTTTACCGTCCCAATTCGAACAGTAGTCCAAAGGGAAAGGTCCATTTATAGCATATGTCCTCTCGCGTTGGGGCAAGCCCCACCGGGCACATCCTCATACGCTTCACCAGGGTGGTCTGGGATAGCTCCTGAAGTTTCGAGCCCTTGTAGATGATTGATCTGGCCCTCCTGGCAGCCGCCAGCACCTTCTCTTTCTGCCTGTACTCGTGTAAGGCCACCACTACATCTCTGGGTCTGGCCCCTGGCCCTCCCCTCTTTGGCCCCACTCTGTGTATGCAGTGCTGCTCTATCCCCGACCAGTATTCCACCCCCAGCAGGGCCGCAAACACTTGCTGCGCCATCGTGCGTAGATCCTTGTCCATCACCGCCTCAGCAAGGCCCTTTATTTTGAAGTAAGATCTTCTCAAGCGGTTTTCAAGTCTTCGCTCTGTGTCTCGTGTATGGCGCTCTCCGCTGCATCGGTTCTCTCCTCTTGTTTCATTATGACCCCTTTACCTCTTGCAACGATTGGGACAGTTCCACTCGCATCATGCTCAACTGCGATTGAATGGTATTGGCTATCTTGTCCCCAAAATCCTGAAAACACTGGCGAAGAACCTCCCGAATGACCACTTAATCTTTTGCAGTGCCTGCCATCACCCCCAAATCCTCTCCTGCCCCGGGCCCCTCATCTCCCCCAGCCGGTACCTCGCTGTCTCTGCGCTAGAGTATCTACAGATTGCCCTCTGGTGGTTTCTTCACCGACTTGGGGGCAGCTTGCATGTCCTCCCCCTTGTTTTTGGTCATAGTGTGTGGGCATGTCTGATATTGTGTTGCACCCTTTGGACCTTTTCTGGCCACTTTTTCAGGGCTTAGGACCCTCCGTCGTTTTGTGGGTCCGCCCTTGACTGTGCAGGGGGGTTGGAACTACCCTCTAACTGTGCGCAGGTGAGCCACTGTTTGCCCTCCGCCTCTGGTTTCAAATGACCCTCCTCCTGGCCTTGGTGCCAGGATCACTCTGCCCTGAGCCCGACCAAATGGCCTCTCTTACTCTTCCTTGCCCACCACATATGTAGATGGGTTCTTTAACCCTCTATTCGGCCTCAGGATTGGCCCGAGAGGCCAGGGCCCCACCAGTCACTGTCTCCTATGCGTGGTGCGCCTCTTGCTTCCTTGTCTCCCTTGCTGTGCTTCCGGATTGGGGTGCATTGGCTGAGGCACTATATGCAGCTCCAAAATTTACCTCAAATGGGCCTCCAGCCGCCCAGGCTATAACACCACAGGGACTTCCCTGGTCTTCTCTGCAAAGTGCTGGCTTCAATGCTTGGGCAGCGCTCCCCCACTCCTCACTGTCACTATGCTCAAAGCTGGTGATCACTGCCTACTCATCACTGCCTGCACTGGCCAGCTTCTGCCTGCTTGCATCCTTTCCTTGGGCCAGGGCGCACGCTGATCTGTGATGATTCTTCCCCCAAGGGGAGGGAGTCGAGCCCCTCAGGGTTGCCATCTTCCTGCCTCTTGACATTCACACTGCTGCCCCTCCCAGGCCTCTCTGGGTGCTCTTCTCCGCTGCACAACTCTCAGCAGTTGTCTCGTGTTGAGAGTCGTGAAGATATAGGAGACCTCCGTCCCCAAATGCCGCACAGGGAGAACCACTATTTCACTCCCTGTGCAACCTTTGAGGCCACAGGTGGAGATAATCCATGCCGGAACCGAAGTACTAGGAACCCCAAGGCAGCTGTGAAAAAAAGGCAATGATTATATACCAAGCAGACAGGATACTACATATATTAATCAGAAGACAATCAGAGTCTTACCGGGGATCTGATGAAAGGGATGGTGAACCTGAACGGGAGGATGGTTCCGGGACTCACGTAGGCAAAGGACCCACCCTGCGGGATAGGTCTGGATGTTCTTCGCCAGTCTCCACCTGGAGAGTGTAGGTATTGTAGAGGGGCCCCAGGTAATCAGATGGCAGCCACCAACTGGAAAGTGAGATTACCCGTGCAGAGGTGCAATCAGGGAGGCCCAAGAGAGGTCCGTTGCAGAAAAAGGTCTGAAGCCAGGAAGAGCCGTCCGAACCAAAGGGAAGAACAAAAACGTGATCCAAAGGAAGTCCGTAGTTCAGTCCGAGGTCAGGAGCCGTGATGAACAGAAGAGCCGATGTAGCAATAGCCAAGCGCGATCCACAAGAAGTCCAGAAAACAAAAGCCAGGTCCAAGGAAGCCAGGTAAGCAACATGGGTAAGTAAGCCAAACAGTGTTTCCAGGTAAACCAGCTGTGAAGCGTAGTGTACCGGCACTGCACTGCTTAAATATCGTCTACTTCCTGGTCACATGACACTAAACGGAGTCACGTGACCGCGAACCTGGGGCACGTGACCGTCTCCTCTGGTCACGTGATCGGGCCACAACGGTACGAGCGAGTGTGTTACTGTTCGAGCGGTGGCCTAATCTCCATGGCAACTGCCAATGGAGAAACGGCCGCAACCGCGACTGTAGGGTGTATGGTGTTTGTCTTGCTAGCGCGTGAGCCAAACTGGGTTGCCTGCGTGAGCCCCGGGAGACAGGTGAATGGGAGGGACGGGCTACCAGACTGGGTGTCGGGACATGGCCGGAGGAACGACCCGAAGGCATGACAGAGCCCCCCCCCAAAGGCCCACGACCCCGTGGGCAGGAAGGATGTTCCCGATGAAACCGAGAAACCAACCGAGGGGCATGGACATCAGAGGCGGAGACCCAGGTGCGCTCTTCCGGACCAAAACCCAACCAATCGACCAGGTACTGCAGGCGACCCCGAAGGAAACGGGACCCCAGAATGCCCGAGACCTCGAAAACATCAGGCGCATCCAGGGAAATGGGGGCAGGAGAAGGGCGAAGACGCGTCGAGGACGGGCAAGGCTTGAGGAGGGAGGTATGGAATACAGGATGTACCCGCCAAGAGGAGGGGAGAACTAGGCGATAGGCCGCCGGGTTGATGACACGGGAAACAACATAAGGACCCACAAAACGGGGCAATAGTTTGCGACAGCCCTTCAAGTGGAGATGACTGGAGGACAGCCAAACCTGGGAACCAACGGGATACAACGGGGCCATGGTACGCCTAGCGTCTGCGGAGGCCTTCATGGATGCCTGTGCCTCCTGCAGATGAACGAGGACCTGGGCATGGAGGGCTGACATATCCCGAACGCAGGCTGCTGCGGCAGGGTTCTCGGTGGGTGAAATGTCGGGGATAGGGAGGACCCTGGGATGTTGGCCATACATGGCGTAAAACGGAGAAAGACCAGTGGAGGAGTGTGTAGCGTTGTTGTAGGCGAACTCAGCGTAACGTATGTTCTGCAACCAGGTCGATTGTTGTTGTAGCATCAAACAACGCAGATACTGTTCCATGGACTGATTTGTTCTCTCGGTCTGGCCATCGGTTTCCGGGTGGTACGCGGAGGAGAACCGTGCATCGATACCTAGCAGAGCGGTCAATGCACGCCAGAAACGGGATGTGAACTGAGAGCCTCGATCGGACACAAGGACAGAGGGAAGGCTGTAGAGACAGAAAACAGTATCAAAGAAAAGCTTGGCCAAGGCAGGGGCAGACGGGATACCATGACAAGGGATGAAATGAGCCATTTTAGTGAAGACATCGACCACTACCCATACGGTGTCGTAGCCCTGGATCCTGGGTAAATCGGTTACGAAATCCATGCTCAGGGTGTGCCAGGGTTTTGGTGGCACGGGTAAGGGTCGCAGTAGCCCCAATGGACGACCCCTACGATGTTTGCCCTGAGCACAGACTGAGCATGAGTTTACGTAACAGCCCACGTCGTGTCTCATGGAAGGCCACCAACACCAGCGTTTCAAGAGGTCCAAGGTGCGGGCTTGGCCCGGGTGACCATTGATCGGGGCGTCATGGGACCACTCCAGGGCTAGGTTTCTGGTGTCAGTGGAAGGGAGAACTAGGCGATCCTGTACATATGGCAGACCGTTGTGATAAATGGGATCCCATTCTGACAGCTGATCGGGGTGCTTTTGAACCCAAGAACGAATCTCTTCTAGTAGTGCCAGAGGGGGTGTACATGTGCAGACAACATGCCCCCGGGGTAAGAGCGTGTCAGGAAACACCGGTAACGAAACCCCACCAGGGGAGCGAGACAAAGCGTCAGCCTTGCTATGCTCTGTACCAGAGCGATGTTTAATCTGGAAGTCGAAAGCGGCAAAGAACAGATGCCACCTGACCTGTCTACTGTTTACGCATTTTAGGGCTGCCAGGTCTTGCAGGTTCCTGTGATCTGTGTATACCGTAACCTTATGTTTGGCCCCCAACAGGTGATGACGCCAGGTTCGGAAGGCGTCCATCACCGCCAGTAGCTCTTTTTCGGTTACGGTATAGTGGGATTCTGCGGGGCTGAACTTACGCGAATGGAAGGCTACAGGATGCAACCGCCCTGTAGCGGGACAGGCCTGTGACAGGATCGCCCCCAATGCAAAAGAAGAGGCGTCAGCCTCAACGACGTAAGGCTGGTCGGGGTCGGGGTGTTGGAGCACAGGGGCAGTGGTAAAGGCGTTCTTCAACGCCTCGAAGGCCTGCTGGTGTATCTCCTGCCACTTGAATGGAACAAGAGGACTGGTAAGGGATGTGAGAGCTGACACAAGAGAAGAGAACCCAGAGATAAAGCGCCGATAGAAATTAGCGAAACCCAAGAAGGATTGCAAAGTCTTTAGGGTCTTTGGTGTTGGCCATTCGAGGATCGCCCGAACTTTGGCGTGATTCATGGCCAGACCACCAGGTGTGATGTTAAACCCTAGGAATTCCACGTTAGACACATGGAACAAACATTTTTCGGGTTTGACAAACAACGAGTGTTTTTGCAGCCGGGACAACACTTCTCGTACGTGTTGTATGTGTTCTTTCAGAGTGTGAGAGAAGACGAGTATATCATCGAGATACACCACCACAAACGTGTCTAATATGTCCGAGAAGATGTCGTTCATGAAATGCTGAAAAGTGGCAGGGGCGTTGCACAGGCCGAAGGGCATGACCGTATACTCAAAAAGGCCATACCGTGTACAGAAGGCGGTCTTCCATTCGTCACCCTTTCGGATGCGGACGAGGTTATAGGCCCCCCGCAAATCCAAATAGGTATATATGGAGGCGTGGGTTAACCGGTCCAAGAGGGGAGAGATGAGTGGAATCGGGTAGCGGTTCTTCACCGTGACGGCATTAAGCCGACGATAATCCACACAAGGACGAAGGTCGCCCTCTTTTTTAGGCACGAAGAATATGGGACTAGCTGCAGCTGACTTAGACGGACGTATGTGACCCAGACGCAGCGCTCTATCGATGTACTCCTTAAGAGTCAGGTCCTCCGATAGAGACAAAGAATAGATGCGGCCTGAAGGCACCAAGGCCCCGGGAACTAGGTCACTCGGACAGTCATAGGAGCGGTGAGGAGGGAGTACTTCAGAGGAGCCCGGATCGAATAGCATTGTGTAATCCTGATAAACCACAGGGATGTGAGCGGTGACTAAACCCACTATATGCGAGGCAGGGGGAATGTCGTCGCCCAGTATCGTGAGTTGGGCAACAGCACCAAGTGCTAATGCTGGGGTGTCTGCTTCTCTGTCCACGGGGAGGCAGAAGTTCTGACAGAGTTCAGATTCGAAATGGACGTGTCCCGTTCCCCAATCGATATGCGGGTTGTGTTCTCGTAACCAAGGTATTCCTACTATGACGCCGAACTGAGGCGTGGATATCGGATCAAAGTGGAGGGTTTCCCTATGGACTGATAGGATGGTTAGGACGAGGGGGGTGGTCTGTTGCTTAATGGGACCAGAAGCGAGTTCTGTCCCATCGACTGCTTGAACCGGTTCGGGTCGAGGTTTATTGATCAGGGGTAGGTTCAGTGTCTGAGCTAGAGCGATACCAAAATATAGTTCCCGGAGGCCCCGGAATCAATAATGATCCGCACGGGGTGGATGATACCAGGGGCAGGCTGTATGGTGGCTTCTACCTGAATGGGCCTGATTTGACCAAACGATGGAATGATTCTCGGGGAAGGGCATGGAGAACTCGATCCTACCCCCGTATCTAGGATCGAGCTGGATGAAAAACCTGTTTCTTGGGTCTGGGTCTCCGGGGACACTCCTTCACAAAATGCCCCCCTAAGCCGCAATAAAAACAGGCGTTCTCAGCCCTTCTGCGCTCCGTCTCTCTCGAGGTGATGGGACTCCTAACACCCCCTATTTGCATAGGCTCACCAGTGGATTCAGAGGACGACGACGAGATGGCAGAGCTGGCCGTCTGGGAAAAGCCGGCCTCAGCCCTGCGTTCAGAGCGTCGTGCGTCCACTTGGAGAGCCAAGTCCACCAGGGCCGGGAACTGGACTGGTAGAGACGGTACCATAGCCAAGGCGTCTTTCATAGGGCTGCACAGCCCTCTATAGAATACAACCGATCTCTTACTTTCGGGCCATGAGGTCTCTGCTGCCAGTTGGTTAAATCGTGTAATGTACTCAATAAGGGAGCCCTTACCCTGGGACAGGTCCAGCAGTTCTACATCGTGGGATTGTGCTTTATACCTGGTGTCGAACACTCGGGACATCTCTGATACTAACTGGTCGAAATCATAGAGGGCAGGATGATCGGTTTCTAACAGCGGGTTTGCCCAAGCAGCAGCCGTGCCAGCTAGGTGAGAGAGAGTGAATGCCGCCTTGGTGGTAGGATCTGGAAAAACAAGGGGTCGACACAAAAAGTGCAGCTTACACTGGTTGAGAAAGGTCCTAAACTTTCTCGGGTCCCCATGGAACTTTTCTGGGGCAGCCAAAGGAAAGGGAGAAGGCAGGACCACCGGAACGGGAGCCGAGGGAATCGGGATTGGGTGTGCAAGGGGTATTGGTGCTGGAGGGGCGTCTCCGAGCTCCGGGTCCACGGGTAAGGGATGTTGGGCGCTCTGTAACAGGTCAAGACGCTGATGGACCGCTGTATTAGCAGCCACCATGTCGGCCCGTAGTACCGTGATCGCTTGGATGACAGTGGCCAGGGGGTCTTCAGCGGCACCCTCCATATCTTACACGACAGGCTTCACAGTCTGTCTCGTGTTGAGAGTCGTGAAGATATAGGAGACCTCCGTCCCCAAATGGCGCACAGGGAGAACCACTATTTCACACCCTGTGCAACCTTTGAGGCCACAGGTGGAGATAATCCGGAGCCGGAACCGAAGTACTAGGAACCCCAAGGCAGCTGTGAAAAAAGGCAATGATTATATACCAAGCAGACAGGATACTACATATATTAATCAGAAGACAATCAGAGTCTTACCGGGGATCTGATGAAAGGGATGGTGAACCTGAACGGGAGGATGGTTCCGGGACTCACGTAGGCAAAGGACCCACCCTGCGGGATAGGTCTGGATGTTCTTCGCCAGTCTCCACCTGGAGAGTGTAGGTATTGTAGAGGGGCCCCAGGTAATCAGATGGCAGCCACCAACTGGAAAGTGAGATTACCCGTGCAGAGGTGCAATCAGGGAGGCCCAAGAGAGGTCCGTTGCAGAAAAAGGTCTGAAGCCAGGAAGAGCCGTCCGAACCAAAGGGAAGAACAAAAACGTGATCCAAAGGAAGTCCGTAGTTCAGTCCGAGGTCAGGAGCCGTGATGAACAGAAGAGCCGATGTAGCAATAGCCAAGCGCGATCCACAAGAAGTCCAGAAAACAAAAGCCAGGTCCAAGGAAGCCAGGTAAGCAACATGGGTAAGTAAGCCAAACAGTGTTTCCAGGTAAACCAGCTGTGAAGCGTAGTGTACCGGCACTGCACTGCTTAAATATCGTCTACTTCCTGGTCACATGACACTAAACGGAGTCACGTGACCGCGAACCTGGGGCACGTGACCGTCTCCTCGGGTCACGTGATCGGGCCACAACGGTACAAGCGAGTGTGTTACTGTTCGAGCGGTGGCCTAAT
This sequence comes from Ambystoma mexicanum, assembly GCF_040938575.1. Classification (NCBI taxonomy): domain Eukaryota; kingdom Metazoa; phylum Chordata; class Amphibia; order Caudata; family Ambystomatidae; genus Ambystoma; species Ambystoma mexicanum. Next base: position 439,547,127 of record NC_090937.1, read on the forward strand.
CTCCATGGCAACTGCCAATGGAGAAACGGCCGCAACCGCGACTGTAGGGTGTATGGTGTTTGTCTTGCTAGCGCGCGAGCCAAACTGGGTTGCCTGCGTGAGCCCCGGGAGACAGGTGAATGGGAGGGACGGGCTACCAGACTGGGTGTCGGGACATGGCCGGAGGAACGACCCGAAGGCATGACAGCAGTGGGCTATGGGTATGACCCCTTTGGATCCTGTGGATCTCTCAGATGAGATGCTGCTTCTCTGGCGCGGGGGCGCCATGATCCCACCTCGATCTTACCGCTGGTGCTCGCCAGCAGGGGAGCCACCGCTCCACGAATCCAGCCCCAGTGGGCCTCTAATATCGCAGGCAGCTTCTTCCTGGCGGGCTCCACAGCCGTCCGCCGTCTGACAGCGGCTGCTTTCCGCCACCCTGCCTCGCAGCCGCACTGGGTCCTTGGCCGCCCCAGGTCTCCCTGAGTGTTTCTTCTTGCTAGCGGCCTGCAATTGTGTCTCTCAGCTCGGCCTGCACCGGCTGGGAGCGCAGTGCCTCTGCCCCTAAGGCACTGCAGAGGCGAAGGCCGCACACCCACCTGTGCCGAAGCGATCCGGGTTGCTGCACTGCCCCACTGCAGCCTACATCGATAAATCCCAACCAGGGGAAGGCTCTTTTAATCTATCTTTGTCTTTGTCCCCAGTGGGGTGAGAGCTACACGATCACGCTGCTCTCCCCTCGGCGGCCATCTTGGAATCCCAATCACAATGCACTTTTTTTAATGGGTATTCATCATAGATGCCAGTAGAAAATGCTGTTTCTTTTTTTTTTTAGAAAGGATGATATGTGCTTTTATGTGGCTGCACTGGCATTTTGGGGCACCCAGTCTAACCATTCTTTGCTGTAGCATGACATTTTCTACTGGGATTCTATGCCAAAGCAAGCATGATGAGTGTTTTTATGTGTGTGGGCTACCAGTCAAGCCATTCTTACTGTGGGGTGACTTTTGTTCACTGGGCATCAAGGGTAAAGCAAACATGATAAGCATTATTATGCATCTAGACTCGCCTGCATTGTGCAGCCGTTTTGGACATGTTTTCTTTTCTTGGGATGTTTTCTTGTTGTGACCAGACCAGCCAGAGCCATGGTGGGTATGTTTTCCCATGGTATAATTACTGGCATTATGTTATGTTAAGTTGATTTGTACCGTGCACCGCTACTACCCAGGGGCAGTCTCCAGGCACTTGCGTGGCTCTGCAAAAAAGCGGGGATGAAGGGGCTAGTGGGGAAAAGGGAGAGAGGATAGGTTCGGAACCGGGAGGAACTAGCCTCTGTGAGTGTTGTTTTGAATGGGGTCGTTTGTAAGCAGCCTTGTGCATTGTAACTGTATAGGTAAGATTCCATGCCATGACTCGGGTGTGTGGTCGTGTTTTGTGTTGGTGTTAGTGTTGTGTGGTTACGATGGGTTGGTCGTGTGCACTTTTTAGATAGTGTCCTTAAGGGATACTGAATCACAGGTGGTTTTGGCTGTAAGGTAGTCCGGCATCTTGGTGTATTGTTGCATTTTAGATGATATTGGGCTATGTGTGTGGTTTTCACTGGATGTCAGCATATTAATGATTTTCTGTATGTTTAGGAGTGTGGCTAGTCCAAGATCTAGTGTAGAGGTATCGGTTATGTAATAAGAGCAGGAAGGGAAGAGGGTTAGTAAAGTCAGTAAGTTTGTTGTGGTCTCTCTCTGGGGCTATGTATGATTGGGTACTTCCCTATTTTTTTGTTTTCAGGGGATCAGTCCCAATGTGGGAAGGATACAGAGTATATAGAATGAAGAAAGAGACTGATTAACCCTCTCTTTGTCTGTTTTAGTGAACCACTGTTTAACCCTTCAAACCTTTTCGTTACATCCCTTTTTTTAACAAAAATTATGTATTCAATGTTTGGAGACACAAGTTAAAACAATGTATACTGATTATAAGAAAGATTTTGCAAGGTGGGGTTAGTACTGACTCTGTGTCAGAATGCACCAAAGTATCAACCGAAAAGGATACAATATTCAAAAGGATACAGGAGGTAGGGTCATCCGGATCCCTGTTCACCCGACTTGATAGTCGTGAAGTCAACAAAGACCTTCCAAATGATACAACCCTCTGGCTGATAAAACAGGCAGAGCGATGGATCACTGGAAAGGGCGTGGGTAAGGTATAGTAATCCAGCCTAGGACAAATTAAAGTATCATGAATAACTGCTCCAACCTGAGTATGATGAGTTAGAAAACGACAGGAATGATCACACTGACCTGTATCTCTGGGTAGAACAATCCAGAAGTCTCTTGATGGATTTGAAATGAAGAACAAAACGACAGGGAAGGGAAAATTAGTAAGGGAGACTTATCCCGGACGGAACGAGGCTCACGCTAGATACGGGTTGAATTCACCACAGGATAGCGTCCCAAGTTCAGTTCAAAGTCACTTCCAATAATCCTTGAAAGGCTTCCTTCCCACTTAGGGATCAATCCTTCTGTTAATTCCACAGATGCAGGAGTTAGAAGAAAATAGTGTTTGAAGACAACGTGAGCGTGTGGATTTACACGCGGGCAGGAATCGCGCAGCCTGGGCCAGCCGCGTGTGAAGACAACGTGCGCGTGTGGATTTACACGCGGGCAGGGTTCGCGCAGCCTTGGCCAGCCGCACTTGAAGACGAAGAGCGCGTATGGAATTTACACGCGGGCAGGATTCACGCAGCCTGGGCCAGCCGCACTTGAAGACGAAGAGCGCGTGTGGATGTTACACGCGGGCAGGATTTACGCAGCCTTGGCCAGCCGCGTATGAAGACAAAGAGCGCGTGTGGACTTTACACGCGGGCAGGATTCACGCAGCCTGGGCCAGCCGCACTTGAAGACGAAGAGCACGTGTGGATGTTACACGCGGGCAGGATTTACGCAGCCTTGGCCAGCCGCGTATGAAGACAAAGAGCGCGTGTGGACTTTACACGCGGGCAGGATTCACGCAGCCTGGGCCGGCCGCACTTGAAGATGAAGAGCGCGTGTGGATGTTACACGCGGGCAGGTTTTACGCAGCCTTGGCCAGCCGCGTATGAAGACAAAGAGCGCGTGTGGATTTTACACGCGGGCAGGATTTACGCAGCCTGGGCCGGCCGCACTTGAAGATGAAGAGCGCGTGTGGAATAGCACGCGAAGGGATAGCTCCAGGGATCAGCGTGTGGCGGAACACACGCTATCGAAGGCCCAAAAGTAGCTGTAGGAATATACCAGGATGTAGATCAGAGGTTCAGCTACACGACGCCAATAGAGACGATCAGAAGCAGCGAGTGAAGTTTCTACGCTGCTTAAATACGTGATACCGTAGTTCACGTGACGAAGCAAAAGTCACGTGAAGTTAGCGACGTGAAAAGTGTAAACGTCGTTTTCCCGGTAACGTATCGAATAGCCTCCATTTGGAGTAGAACGGTCTAGCTGTTCTACGAGCGTAGCGTCCAGCATGCATGACACTCTGGTCCTTATGCAACACTTACAACACTTCTTAGAGATGGTAATATAGGGCAACATATGTCCAACAAAAAACAGTTGTGTTATTGTAACATACTTTTTTGTGGTTTGTATTTAGAAATCAAAATATCATATGTAAGTCACAGACAATTTCTATATGGAAGACCTTCAATACAGTCTCTCTGGGCTGGCCCTTTGGATGCCGCTTGACGGTTTCTAGCCAGGTTCTTGTTTGCAGTTCTTTGGTCCCTCTCGTCTCCTTTGTAGTTGTTTGTCTGCTGTGTTGTTGCATGCGTCCCTTCTAGGTTGTCATTGCCTCCTGAATAGACAGGTTTTGAGCAGTTTCCTGAAGGTGACGTGGTCTTCTGTGGTTATTTTTTTTTGTTGATAAAACATTTTTTATTATCAATTGGTTATAACATAGACAAAACAACCAAAACCAAAGGGGAGGAACAAGAGAGAGACGAGGCAGCTACATCCAATGGGGCCGACACGGCCCGTCTTACAGTAGTAGTATGTCTTGCATCACCATTCTCATGGAGTACGATTACAGTTCACAGTGTAAGTGTTCAGAGTAACATCCCCCGAGTCCATATACATCAGGGCCCTCCCTCCTCCCATGCCGCCCATATTTTAGAGGCTTTGTTGGGACAGCCTCTTGTGTTATAGATCCTTCTTTCGATCATAGCACATGTGTCCATGTCCAGTGCCCATTGCTCCAGTGTCGGAGAGTCTGGGGCTCCCCATTTTTGTGCAATATTGCGCTTGATTAGGGCAGCCGCATTATGCAGTAGCAGTTCTTCCCATTTATTCAATTCGTGCTCCCCCGGTACTCCCAGGATTAGGAACTTCGGGACCATTTCTATTGTTTTGGAGAGTATCCGGGCCAGTTCCCGACAACAAGCCTCCCAGAAAATTCAGATGCGGGGACAGGACCACAGAATGTGAAAGAAGGTCCCCTCCTCATCCCCACATCTGAGACAGTTCGGGTTTGTTGCTTTTTTCCACCCAAACAGTGCAGTTCTAGGATAGTACACTCTATGCAGTATTGTAAGTTGCACCAGTCTGAGTCTCGAGGAGATGGCGGCTTCTCGTGGGTGCATTAGTACCCAGATCCAGTCCTCAGGGTCGATATCCTCTACATCTATTTCCCACTTGGCCTTTAGACTGTTCAGCTCAGGAGTCGCGAAGGATGTGATGGCATTATAAAGAATGGATGTGCATTTGGAGGGGATATATTCAGGCAAAATGTTGCGTTCAATAGGTGAGCATTCCGGGATATTGTCCTCTGTCGATATGTGGACTCTTAGGGCGTGGGACATTTGCATGTGATGGTATCTCTCAGTGTCTGGGAGCTGGAATCTGCGTTGTAGGTCCGCAAACGGGGCAAGATCCCCATCTTTCAAGACATCCCCCACTTTCTGAATCCCAGCCCTCACCCAGCACGGCCAAGGCTTGAGTTTCGCAATTTCCCTCAGATTGGCGTTTCGCCATAGGGGTTGCGCCGCTGATATTTTGTTCCTCCACCCCACAAACTTGTGTACGTTCCTCCAAGTGGTAATAATCTGTGCCTTCATTGTTAGTGGGGAGGATCTAGGGGGGGTTTGGTACAATAGCTGCAATGGATCCGTGTCGTGCATAGCTCCCACACCGGCTTTGATATGGGGTAGTTCCCGGTCTCCGTGCAGTAGGTCATTGACTACCACCAGTTGGGAGGCCCAATAGTAGGTCTGAAGGCGGGGCACTCCGATCCCACCCTCCCAGACCACCCTCTGAAGTGTGGCCAGGGCTATACGTGCTTGTCCTCCGCCCCATAGGAGCTCCCTAAGGAGGGTTTCCACCCAGCCAAATTCAGCCCCCAGGATCTGCAACGGGGCGTTTTGAAGGACATAAAGCAATCGCGGGAGAGCTAACATTTTAAAAAGGGCGGCTGTACCCATGAGAGTCAGGGGGAGAAGCTTCCAATGTTGTACATCATTAGAGAATCGGTCCATGATCGGTTTAAGATTGTGCATGCTATTACTGGTAAGATCTGTTGTTATCCAGATCCCAAGGTATCGGAAGCCAAACTGTTCTATGTGGTATGGGCAGTAAGATGGGTCGGGCAGACCCCCTCCTTTCACCGGGAAGAAAACAGATTTCTTCCAATTGATCTTTAGACCGCTAAATTCCCCGTATTGGACAAGCATCTGGGTCACTATGGGGCAGGTTCGGACAGGCTCTCCCAGGTATATCAGGAGGTTGTCCGCGCATAGGGATATCCGGTCTTCGTGTCCCTCTGGCCACCTGAATCCCATCTAGGATGAGCTCTGGCAAAGCCATATGGGCAATGGCTCTATCGCGAGAGCGAATAGAAGGGGGGAGAGGGGGCACCCCTGCCGTGTACCCCTGCCCAATCGGAAAGAGCGAGAGGTCCACCCATTCACCTTGACCTCCGCCCGGATATTTGTGTACAGCAGCTTCACCCATCCCAGGAACCCCTCCCCGAAGCCCATGCGTTCCATGATCTCCCAGAGGCCATCCCATCAGACCGAATCAAAAGCCTTCTCAAAGTCGATTGCTAGAAGAGCAAGCGGGTTGTTAATGGTGGGAGCCCTCTCTAGCGCCAAGTGAAGTTGACGCAGATTCATTCGGGTCGATTTGTGTGGCATAAAGCCACATTGATCCGGGTGTATTAGGGCATCAGCTACCGGTTGTAACCTGTTGGCTACGAGTTTGCCGAGGACCTTAGCCTCGCCATTGATTAGTGAGATTGGCCTATAGGAGGCACACTGCTCCTGGGGCTTATCGGATTTAGGGATGAACACGATGGTGGCTTTACAGAGGTCCTGCGGGAGGGCTTCTGTGGTTCTTATTACCATGGGCATGTTGTTCCAGGTGTTAGCAATTAGGCATGAGAATTCTGTTCCACCGAATTTCCTTTTATTTTTTCCGTAGTTTTATTCCTCTATTTGTAGGTCGTTGCTGGATCTTAGTTCCCTTCCTGGGCGATACCGGCTAATCTTGTCTTGGAGGAATTCTGCTCCTTGTCTGTGCCAGGCTTTGTGGGCGATGCAGAGTGCTTTGAATTTGATGCACTTTTTTACTGGTAACCAGTGGAGGCTTTTCAGTGCTGGAGTGATGTGGTCTCTTCTGTTTAGTCTTAGTAGGATCCTGGCTGCTGTATTGTGCACCCTTTGGGGTTTCTTAGTGAGTCTTTCTGGCATTCCTAGGTAGAGGCTGTTTGAGTAAACAATTCTTGTGAGTATCAGGGATATGATTGTGAGGGTTCTCTGGGGGAAGGAGAAGTAGTGAGTAATTCTCTGAGTCGTTGTTGGAGGATGAAGCATTTTTGGCGATTTTGTTGACTTGCTGTTCCAGTGATAGTCCGTTGTCCATGAATATTCCTAGGTTGTTTACTACATCGGTAGTCTCTGGTTGCGTTCACATTCTGATTGGCTAGTGCAGTTGTGGGTTCCCTCTGTTGAATCCTGCGGTTGAGAGCATTATTTCCATTTTTGCTTGGTTCAGTTTGAGGTTGTTCATTGTCATCCAGTTGTATATGTCTGTGAGACAGTTGTTGAGGTTGTTATTTTGTTCCTGTGTTCTGTTAGTTTTCACAATCAGTTGTGTCATCTGCGTAGTTGTAGGCGGTAAGTCAGTGCGATCGAATTATTTTTATCAGTGGACACATGTTGATATTGAAAAGTAGGGGGGGAGAGGCTGGAAGCTTGTGGGTCTCCACAGGATATATTTGTGATGTTTGAGGTGAACAGTGGTAGGTAGGTTCTTTCAGTGTGGTTTGTTAGGAATGAGGTAAGCCACTTTAGTGCGGATTTCTTTATGCCACATTCCATCATTCTTTTTATTATTGTTGTGTGGCTGATTGTGTCAAAAGCCCCTGATATGTACAATAAAAGGTGGGTCAATAGGGTGTCGTCATCTGTGTATATTTTCATATCGATGGAAGTGCTGATTCTGTTGCTCTCATGGGACTGAAGCCAACTTGTGATTGGCCGAGTATTCTGTTTGTTTCGACGTGTTAGAGTTTTGAGACATAGTTCTCGAGAATCTTCGCTGGGTAGGGCAGGTTGGATATCGGTCTATAGTTGCTTGGGTATTCTGCTCTTTCTGACTTTTTTTATCAGTGGTTTGATGTATGCTGATTTGAAGGAGGACGGTACTATTCCTCTTTTGCGTGATGGATTCATTAGGTTCCAGAAGCGTATCACTGGGTTTCTGTGGTTGAGGATTCCTTTGAAGATGTCGGCGAGGCAGGGGTCCCTTGAAGATCCTGCGAGGGTGATGTCCGTGATCAGAGTGGCCAAGGTTTCCTCTGTGATTGGTTCTGCGGCAGGGGTCCCTTGGAGATCCTGCGAGGTTGGTATCCTTGATCAGAGTGGCAAAGGTTTCCTCTGTGCTTGGTTCTAGGCAGATGAGTTTTGCTGTAATCTGTATTTCGTCTGGTGTCTGTGATCCAGTGGTCGCGGTTGCATTTGCCCCAGCTAGGTTGCTGGTCTCCTGATTTTTCTATTTTTGCTCTCAGATGGTTGATGCTGTCACAAAGTGTTTGTGTAGGGATGATGGAATTTTTGCAGGAAGAGGTTTTTTTTTATCTCTTTGATGCTTTTGAAGAGTTCTTTCGGTGGATTGTTTGCCGATTCTACTCTTCTGGCATAGTAGCATTTTTTGCTTTGAGGACTTGCTCTGTACAGTTTGAATTGTCATTGGTATTTTCATCTTGTCTGGTGTATTCGGTCCATTTTGTTTCAATTTTGCGGGTTTCGTTTGTGGAGTTTTTTCAGTTCTTCTTTGAACCATTATGCTGCCAGTATTTTTTGGTGTTGCTTTGAATGTTTTAGCTGGTGCTAATTGGCCAAGTGGTTTGGGTCTTCTTATTATTTCTGTCGTTTGTTATGGCTTCTTTGTCTTTCTTGTGGCGAGGCATGATGTGTGTGTGGGCTGTGTTCCTTTGAGTCAGCATCCTCTTTCGATTAGTATTTTTCCTGGTCCTTTGGGTTTAGTCTTTGCTGTTTGTGGTTTGTTGTTGCTTGGATTTGGTAGATTGTGGGTAGTTGAGTCCTCGGTTGATGGGACTTTGTGGTTCCGCTTTTGTAGTAAAAAGTGTATTTGCTCACCCCGTGTTCAGCCCTGATTGCCCTATGACCCTCTACCACCCCTCACAAGTTCGAAACTATGCGAAGCACAATGTACAGAGTCTGGAAGAAACCCACTCACAAGAAGATTTTACACTTGCATTTATTTACTAATAAATCAACTAAATTCAAGCAGCAATTTTCTATAAAATGGGAATTAAAATGCAAATTAAATACAAGTGAGATGCAAATATATATATTCTTATGCTCCTAGATATCGCTGATCATGATGCGATATAGTCATACCTAGCACCCATGCCGCCCTTGTGCCTGGCACCGCTCCGGGACTGGCCTAGCCCCGGCAGCCTACACAAAGACGGAATGTGACAGCAAGAGCCTCTGCCTTTCAGTGCTGGCTGGTATTCCAGGAGCTGCTTTGTGCGTGCACGGTCCGAACAGCCCAGGAAGAGTCCCCCCTCCTTGCTCAGGTGAAGGCTTCTTATTATGGCCTGCTTGTCTGTCAATGTGACTTATTAGATTTTCGAGAATCTTCTCGACAGAACCCTCGGTGCACAAAAACATGTTTTTGATAGGACATTTCTAAACTCCTTGGCTCTTAGGCTCTTTTCACTTTGTTTTGGGAAGCTTCTCTGCATTCCAGTCTTATCAGTGCACCTAGCGAAAACGGTGAAAGGCAGTGCCGGGCTGCTACTGTCTGTGCAGAGCCTCTAGCAGGATATAGATGTTTATGCGTTGAGGTGCTTTTGCAGTTAATCCCTCACAAGCACAGGCGGGCTCACTCTGGCCATGTGCTGAACAGCATTTTTCTACACCCTTTGAATAAGCTGAATATATGCACAAGCCTTGGGCCTAAAGGCACAGTTAGCTCAGTAGGTTAATGACAGCGTCTATTTGCTTTCCACTACAGTTTTTTTGTTTTTTTATCCTGGAGGTCCTTTTGGTTATGGCTGTTGATTGTTGAATTGATTGTTGGATTATGTGCAAAGCAAACATGAATACTTTGTGAATTAATACATTTGAAAACTGGCATATATTGGTGCAGTCAGCATGGAGATGCATTGATTGTGAGGGTGCTGGGGTTCTGCATTTGACTGGGATGGCAAAGTATTCTCACCCATGGGGTGTATGTTATGTTTAGGCTCTGGCTTCCTCTTTGTCCCAATATAGTCTCAAGGGTAAACATTGGGGGTCATCCAGCACAAGTGCAGCTAAGCAAAAGCAGACTGACAATCTGTATTAGTCTGCATATCATCCTACAAACTCTGATGTTCAGAAGTAATCAGTAAGTCATCCCAAAATCATCAAGAACAAACATGTTTCATGGCAATGCTCTTGAAGTAATCAGCAGGTCATCCCAGAATCGTCCCCAAATTATCAGGGACAACCGTGCAATCTCTTGAAGTGATCAGCACGTCATCCTAAAAGCATCAGGAACAAAGAGTTTTCTAATATAGGGATGATTTTAGCATATTCATTAAGTCATCCTAAACTCATCACCCACCATTCTGAGACGTTTGCTGATGACTTTAACAGCGTGATGACGTCTGATGATGTGGGAATGATGTCTAGTGTAGTTCGATGATCATCAGCTGACCCCAGGATGGCCTCTAAATTCATCCTTTTAGACCAGGGCTACCAGTTCATTGTGTACGTTTCACTGGATTGTTGTCATGATTGGAGTGACTTTGATGTGTCAGAAGGGAGGCACCAGGCAACTAACTACACATTCTGGGCCCTGATGTTTTGTGTTATGGTATAGTTTAACATGACACAGCATGACTGAGCATGACATCACATGATATAGCATATTATTTTTATATGATGGTGATTAATTGGACTGATGTTGGTGTTCAGGTTTATTTTGAACTGATTGTACACAGAAATTATAAATAAAAAAAATATAATAGCATAACCAGGCATAAAGGCTGGAGAAATAATGTTTTGCATGGACATTAACAAATAAATGTGACCAACTGGCATATTTCCAAAATGAAAAAGGTTGTCCCCAGTTATTGTTGGGAGGTCTTCTGGTCGAAGTATAGTAACAGCCACCTCCAAAATCATTATACTGCCCACCCTAACTGACAACATATCTTGACACACAACTCCATTGGTGCAACATAGGTTAGCAACGTACACGGCCCTACTCTGTTTACCTAAACACCACACCAACCCACAACACAACTGCCCCCATTCTCTTTACCCACTACTCTTCCAGACCCAACAGACAATCAAACAATTCACATTGCTAAGACCTTAGCCCATTTGCCTGTGAGGCAGAGCTCTGGCTGGCCCAAGCAACTCTTGATGGTTGGTAGCAACTGGGGAGGAAGTTATTTGTCCTGCTGCCATCAGTCCACTTCACTAGAATTCCTGGTTCACAGACAGGCTAGTGAGAATGTATTTCTGAAGGGCAAAACAAGTAATTTGAGATTGAGGGAAGGCTAGTGCTACAGTAAGACGATTCTGGACAACAACCTCGAGGGAACCAGCAGAGGAGCACAAGGGGACACCATTTTATCCTTAAAATCATTCACTTGGCCCCACTGTAAGTAGGGGCCAAGGGTAACTGTGTTGTTTTTAACATAGTGAGTCACTTCTGAGAACTCAACATTTTGCAGTTAAGGCCCAGTGAGATTAATGTACTTGCTCAGGAACACTTTGGTGAAGCAGGGATTTTAACCTACACTGCAATTTAGGAACATAACTACATACCTTCCATGCTCTAGTTAGTAAAAATAGTCACTTTGGCTTTCAAGAACTATAATAATACAGTCTTATAAGAGTTTACTTGAAAAGTACACGCCACCTAAAGCTACCTAACAATTTGTAAATCCTTACATAAACAAGGTCTGTAGCCAATCTATCCAATAATGGCTCCATAATATAATAAGATCAGCCAGAAGAATATGTTGCACCGGGAGGATCTAGTGCCTATCCTGGAACGCCTGAGCATTGGCGTATGAAGAAGAGTCCATCAAATCCAATAATTGGTGACCCTCATAAGGAGCTCAACAACTCCTTTAGCCTACAGAGTCCACCAGTGGTTGAACTCCAAAGTCAGGAAAGGGGATCGAAAGCTATGTCTAAAGACAAGGAGTCCACAAGAGGACTAACTGATATATCAAGAACCTTGCTGGACTTCCAAATTGATAACTGTAGACCTAGAGGCTCTCATGATATGAGCGTTAATGATGAGAGGGATGTGTTGTTGGAAGGTCTTTTGGAGAATGTGCTGAAAGCTTTGGCCATGCCCCCCTCTTTGGTCATAATAAGTTATGCTGCGCCACCACTACCCAAGTGGCTCGGGAATCAATAATAGACCCAGGCCTGACGGGGCAACTGGAACACCGAGTGGATGGTGTGGTGATGAAAGGTGGGTGCAACCTGGGAGGGGTCATGGAGGCACAGGAAGAAAGCCAATTGGATCTACACCTACTTGAGGGTGCCTGTAAAAGAGCCACCACGTGGAGGGAAGAACAGAGTAGTAATTTCCCTACATCTGACTCGCTGCATGGCAGCCTTAGCAGTTAAGTTAACTTGCAGCTCCTCAGGTTGGAAGTTGCACTTAAGTAACTAATCAGTGAAGCTATATTTTTGAGAGAAGAAACAATTTGGGACCAGATTTTATTGGAAAAGTGCCTGGACCTGAATGTTAATTTCTTTAAGAATCCTATAGTGTCAATGTCTCTCCCTACTGCAAAGAATGGTACAAATAATAAATAGCAAGTGGCAGCAGAATCGAGCATGGAGGAAGTTGGGCACAAAGCTAAGATGAACCTGGAGAACAAAACTGCAGGAAAAAGACAAAGCTGAGTGGTGCTTGTTGATGTCAATAGAGCAAATCAGTCAATCGTACCAAAGAGAAGAGGGAGCCTGTCAATGCCAGAGCTCCTATGGAAGACTGATGCACAAAAAATGACCAGTATCTTGGCTGAGGATGTGTCTGGTTCTCACAAGTGCAGGGCCATGCGTGCAGATGACCCAAGAGTGGGGCAACAGCCCAAACTTGGTGAAGATCTGAAAGCGGTAGTAGCAACTATAAGTAACCTGGGCAACTCATGTGCTGTGACTAGATCCAATTCCTCTGCCCTAAAAAACTGCATAGAGAGCGAGCAGTCCACTTTGAAAGACCTCCTAGGATGGCGGAAAACTAACCTTAGCACACTTGCCCCCCTGCAAGCTATACACAATGCAGCAGCCAGACTCATTCTCCACCTACCCAAATATTCACCCATCACCCCAGCTATCGCCCAGCTCCACTGGCTTCCTCTACCTAAGAGAATTGCCTTCAAAGGACTATCCATTGAATTCAAAGGCATCCATCTCAAAATCCCATTTTACCTCATTGACAAACTCAAACCCGTCACCCGCACAAACAAGCCAGCCAGCATCTTCTACACAGTGAACTCTGCAAAGTAAAATTTACACAAAAACAAGCATTTACCCAGTGGGCACCCTGAGCATGGAACACTCTACCTCTTCACATCTGCACCGTATCCTCCATCACCACTTTCCAAAAGAGCATCAAAATGTGTTTTTCCCCACACATAACCCTGCCCTCCTCACCTCTTACCACATGTCTATCCTAATCTTACTATCCTAGCATGAAAATATTTTGTAGCATTTGTTTCTCCTCCCGCCGTTTCAACCTTTGAACCATATACATTGTTTCAAACCCCTCTGGGTAGTGCTAGCGCTGAACAGAAATCCAAATGAAATAAAAGTAAAATAAGCGGTTGTTTCACTGCCAAAAGAATTCATATAAAAGAACTTTGGTTAAAAGATTGTCTGGGGTTACAAGATGTTTCAATACAAGCTTTTTCAAATCTAAGGCTTTTGTTGCACTGTATGCATGGCGGAGGATGTGGGGTAAGAGGGATGTACTATCAAGTGAAATTGCAGAGGTATATCTGGACAGAAAAGCCAAGCATCTGCATGATGAATGCTATACACAGGTTATGACTCTGTCTTTACAGGGGCAATGGTGCCCCACATGGTATTAAATTGTCTTATCCTTCATACGTGTGAATCTCAATACAAAAGACTAGAATTGACTCAGATGAAAATAGCACAAGTGCTATTGTCTTGAAGAGCCACATAGAATGTTACTGTTTACAATATGTTCTGTCTTCTAACATCAAATCACATCTAGTTCCAATACAAAGATATATTTTGACTTGTGCTCACTGGATACCTTGCCAAGTAAAATGCAGTTTTATACAAAATGTGTCCATCCCAAAATCAATATCGGTGATGAAGTTTCCAATATGCTCCTGGATCTTTGCTGTTCTGATCTTAAATGATAATGGGGTATCCTGCATTAGCTGGATTATATCTGTTCTCCAGCGAAGGATGGATGATTTAGAGTGGTGGGAATGAATCACCAATTTGAACATGGTAACTTTGCAGGAAACATGGCACACCTCTCTGTTTGTGCTGAACGACTTTGCCATTTATGAGCAATTAGCATTAAAAAAACCTGAAGGGTATTCCCACTGGTGGATTGGCTGTGTGGTTATAAGACCAATTCTCCTGGGTATGGGCCAGGGTATCTCATGACTTGTCTAATATTTTGTGTATGAAGGAGAAAGAAAGAAGGGCCTGTGTGATTTGTTGATTATCAATTTTTAAAATGCCCTGAAAAGGGAAGACAGGCCACCCTTGAGGGATAATGTGTCTGACTTGGAGATCCTTACGCCGTTTGTGAGGATATGTTTGATCACAATTTGGCTATTCCTCCATGTATGGTTTTTACGGGTATTTTAATGCCAAATTAATGAGTCCTTCTCTACAGTATATTTAGGGGTGGCAATTAATGCAGGGAGTTCACCCCCACCCCCAGTCAAGAGCGCTACACAAATTGATCAATGAATTGGATTCTAGCTAACTCTGCCTTTGAAACATATAACTTACCCCTTCACCCCTTTTTGCAGTAGAAATGCAACACAAACCAGTCCCAGTTTCACTGCGCCAAGTATAGCAAAATATCAATCGGGAGTCCAAGTGATTTGCATGAAAGAACAACCTTTAAAGTCCAAGGTTTAGTACAAGCAACAGCCTAACACGTGTTTTGAGCCTTCCACGGCTCTTCATCTGAGGCTTAATAGGGATAGAGCCTGAAATTTAAGCTGAAGCGACAATGCCCAAAAAGTACTCTGAAGGCTTCGCAATTGCGGTTAAAGCTGGTCGGCTGTTTAGACAGAAAGAACATAATGTATTTTTCTTTAATTAATAGACAATATCCATTATGACACAATGTTTATCAAGAAGTATGCCACCTTACTCAGTGCACTAAACCTTTCCTTTCTGACAAAACATCTAAATACAAACAAATTGACAACACTGTTCATTTTTTTACGTACATTTTTATTGGCATTTTCATAAACCATAAACATTTTGTAACACCCCTCCCCGGCCACATTCTGCCCTTCCTCTAACTCTCTTTTGACCCGACTCGGAGCCAGTGTTAAAACTCGATTTCACTTGCCTTTCCCTCGCCCGTCCCACCCTTCCACCTCCCTTGTACCCTAATATGACCTCCCTTTACTTAGCACTTCAACTCCCCTCTATTAAGTCTTCCTCCATTCCAGAATTTCTGTTCACAAGTCGTTCGAAAAGACATGCACTGCTGGTGTTATACCAGTCCCAAAAGTCTCATTGTCCTTGAGCACCAGGTTCCTCTGTAGTCCTTCTGGAGAAACTTCATTACCAAGTCCCAGTCTGCTACGAAACCCTGATAGTCCCCTTGTATCGTGTTACCCACTCTAGCGCTACAAAATTCCACACCTTTCCCACCCATGCATGTTCCGTGGGGGGCTATTTCGTTTTTCCTCTTTTGCACCACCACCAGTGCTCCTTCCATCATAAAACCTTGTGTTGGGCTTTCGAAAGTAACTCCTCCAGAACCCCTCCAAGACCCAAGATGGAGAGGCCTGTATTTCCCTTTACCTTTACCCCCAGAATCTCGCTCACTGCTTTTTGGACCTGGGAACAAAAGGGACGGACCAACAGACAGTCCCACCAAATGTGACTCCATGTGCCTTCTGCTCCACATTCCTGCCAGCACGTGATAGGGACGTTATCAAACATCTTATGACGCTTCATCAGTGTGAGGTGCCACTTGACCATATTAACCCATATCTCCTGAATCTGTATAGATTTGGTAAGTTTGGGTATATTCACCAACAATTGTGCCCAGTGCCCCTCATCAATCAGCTGACCCATCAAGTCTTCCCGTTTCAACATATATCGCTTGACCCTGGCTTCTCACCCTCTATAATGAATCCGTAAATTGCCCTCACCAGATGTTTATCCCCTGCATTTTCTGGTGAGGAATTTCTCCAAGGGTGTTAAAACTCTCGTGGCAGCCTTCCTAATTTTGGGATTTACTAGCCAATGTCTTAATTGTGTATAGCGGATTCATTCCCCTTTGCCCACTCCAAGTCAATTTTACATTGAGAGAAGGATTTGATCTTGTTCCCATCAAAGTTGGAAACATTAAATATTGCTATCCTCTAGTGAAACTGAATACTCATTGAGATTGCGACATTGCTGCCATACTCCGTATTATTTTACTACCAATTCTTGAATACATGCGAGTGACACCCTGTGCATGCCAAATTGGTACAGTACATCAAAATATCATCAACGGTTGAAATAAATAATGTTGCAACATGCATATCTGCCCTACAGGAATGACGCCATTTTAGTATCAAGGTTCAGGCCTAACACAGCTGTGTTAAAGAAACAAATCAGTCTAGCCTCCGCTTGACGTAGAGCTTTCACTCTGTCTCCACCTCTTTTGTTCAGTGTAACATGCTGTATGCCAACAAATTAATTGCTGTTTTGTCATTCATCTGGTGATTCTTTTGCCAATGTGTGGATAATGGTAGGGTCACATAGAAAACATGATAGCCCTGATTTGAAAAAGGCCCAGAGGGCCGAAACACGTGTTATCAACTAAGGGGCAATTTAGTAATAAACACACATTCACCTAATTGGGCGCAAAGTCCTGGATCTTTTTTCTACTTTTGCATTACTACAATGCATATTCTGTGATCTATCCCTCCTCCAATTGATCCCCAACCACAGCTTTATCCATATCCCTCCAGACTTTATTGCGATCATCCTTTAACAAGTCCCTTATTACTTTGACTTGTGCAGCGAGATAATACGTCCTGTAATCAGGGTGTCTCAGTCCCCCCGCCCCCTCTGTTTTGGTGTCATCATCAGACGCCTTAATATTCTAGGTTTTTTATAGTTCCAAATAAACATCCCTGTATAGCTATAGAGTGAGCGAAAAAAAGATTTGGGCACTGTAGTTTGGAGCGTCATAAAGTAGCACAAAAGCTTTGAGAGAATGACCATCTTTAAAACATTTCTACGTCTCTGCCAAGATATTCTCAACAGGCCCCAGTCGCTTAAGATCTTCTGAATGTTCTCTAAAGGGGGGGGGGTGTAGTTAGCCACAATGCGGCTATGTCATTAGTGATTTTGACTCCTAAATATTGTATAGAGTTATCTGCCCATCTATACGGAAGGGCACCACTAAGTTCCTGTTCCTTTTCTATTGGAATAGTCAAATGTAATACCTCAGATTTATGCATATTAATTTTTAATCCTGCCAGTGCCCCCAAATTACCTTAGCACCCTGAAGTATGTTAAGGGACTGTTCTGGGTTTGTGAGTGTTAACAGCATGTCGTCTGCAAAAGCAGCCACCTTATGCTTCCTTCCCCCGAAAGGGATTCCTGATATTTCCCCGTTTGCCCTCACTGTGGCCAGCAGTGGTTCCAGGTGGATCGCATATAATAATGGGGATAATGGTCAACCCTGTTTTGTCCCTCTAGTCACCATAATTGGCCCATATAATTGCCCATTAATCATTAATCAGAGTGATGGATTAGCATAGTTCGCCTTTATCATCGAGATACATTTATTCCCAAAACCCATTTTTACCAAAATGTAAAATAAAAATTGCCATCCTACCCTATCAAAAGCTTTTTCAGCATCCAAGGTGATAAGTAAAGATGGGATATTCTTCTTATTCACTTTTTTGATCAGATGCGCAAGCCTTCTAGTGTTATCGCCCGTTTGTCTGTTAACGATAAAACCCGATTGATCCGTACTAACAAGCTTTGGGAGGAGGTGATCCAGCCGAGTCGCTAGAATCTTTGCATCTGTATTGATTAATGCGATCGGTATGTAAGAGCCGCAGGTGGTCTGATCCTTACTGGGCTTTGGTAGGAGTACTACCTTTGCCTCCTCCATAGTTGGAGTTACCCTCCCCACCCCTCCAAACCCATTAAGGAGATGTACCAAGTGCGGGATTAAGCTGTCGCTGAAGGTTTTAGATGTAAAGCCGTCTGGTCCGTGGGGTTTTGTTTGCTGGTAATGCCCGTATAACCTTTCAAACCTCATCAGCTGCTATATCTAATTCTCTGTCCTCTTTCTTCTGCTCAGCTATTATGGGTAAAGTGCATTTATCTAAGTATTCTGCTTGCAACTGTTCCAGAGGAACTTACAATCTGTATAGAGTAATAATTGGAGAATCCCTGTGTCATGTCAGTTAAGTCTGAGATTTCCCTTCCCCCTCCCTTTTTAATTTTTAATATTGTTTCGGCCTTTTCTTCCTTTCGCAGTAGCCTTGCCAAAAGACGGTGCGCCTTGTTTGCTTTTCTATAGTATCTCTGTTTGAGAAATAACAATGAGCGTTCTGCCGCTTTCGTCTGCAGTATTTCTAGTTGACCTCTGATCATCCTGTATTCCCTCCTTATCTCCCCACCAGCTCCAATCCCCATCCGAGACATCACTTGTTTTAATTTTTCCTCAAGTTCTTAATCTAAAAGTCTTTTCTCCCGATCTCTTCGGGCCTTTATGGCTATTATTCTTCCCCTAATCGTAGCTTTAAAAGCGTCCCACATCACCATTTGGTTCATGTTCCCCTGCTGATTATCGTTAAGGAACTCTTATATAGCCACTCAAGTCTCCTCCTTAGCGTATGGTCTTTGAATATATGTGGAGTGTATCTCCATTTCCATTACCCTGGTGTGCCTCCCTTTC
Organism: Ambystoma mexicanum; assembly: GCF_040938575.1. Classification (NCBI taxonomy): domain Eukaryota; kingdom Metazoa; phylum Chordata; class Amphibia; order Caudata; family Ambystomatidae; genus Ambystoma; species Ambystoma mexicanum. Next base: position 439,565,771 of record NC_090937.1, read on the forward strand.
TTCGTAAACTCAAAGTTACTGGTGCGTGGTCGAATAGTGCAATTGCTCCCACTTCTATCTCCGCTACCAAACCCAATAAAGATTGCGAGAGCCATATATAATCGATTCTGGAGGAGGTCTATGGACGTGCAAAAAAAAATGTCTACCCCTTGGCGGTTCCCCTCTTTTCCCTCCATGTATCCACCAAGGAAAGCATTGCGATCGTCTCAGTCAGTTCTCTAGTGGGTTTTCCCTGGATGGATGCATTCCACCCCGGGGTCCCGTGCCATATTAATGTCCCCCGACAGCACTATTTGACCTTTAGAGAAACCCTCCAATTTAGTCAGCTTTGATTGTATAAACCTATCCTGCCCAAAATTGGGAGCGTAGATAGTGCCTATCATGTATAGTAATAATAATAATAATAATAATTTGGCATTTATATAGCGCTACGAACCCTCAGGTATCTGAGCGCTGCTTATTATTACCCACGGTGAGTGGTGCTCATTTATCAACCTCGGAAGGATGAAAGGCTGAGTTTGGCTTCGCCGAGATTCGAACCTGCGTTAGCAGGCTCTGAACGGATGTCAAAGCGAGCGCTCTACTCGCTGTGCCACTTGATCGGCTAGTACCCCTCTCCCCTGGATTATTAGGGCCTAGAATATTCCCTTGGAATCCCTCTCTGAGGCAGCAACCGAAAAGGTCAAGATTATTCTGAATTGCTTATTCCGAATTGCTATCGGAACCCCTCCCTACTTGGACGTGTCATTAGATTGAGTTTGTATGTGTGTTTCTTGAAAGGTTAGGAGATCTGGTTTCTCCCTAAGGAGATATCTCTCAAGTTTCTTTCTTTCTAAGGGGACTTGTAATCCGTTAATGTTTAGCGAGGTAATAGTTGGCTTATTGGACTTAGCCATGGTCTTGGAAGAGCATGAAGAAATTGCGCTTCCCACTGCATTTCTGGCTGGCCTCCCTCCTACTGCCCCCCCCTCTCTCCCTTTCCCCTGTACAACTGTACAACCCCCTCACCTCCATCCTCTCACTGGGTGTGCTCAACCAGCCTCTAGCCCCTCCAGACTTGTCTTCTCAGGGGTTGAACCCAAACTGTGCCTAGTAGTAACTAGTGCGGGTCCTCCCAAAACCATTTCTTGATGCCAAGTTCCTCCACCCCATCCCCACGGTACCATATGCAACCTCAAGAAAACATCCACCCTCCCCAGGCTAGTCTCTTATCTCCATATCTGGATCCACGATGCTCCCTTTCAGGTGGCCGTGGCATCGATTGGGTGAATCGCCTGCTGATCTGGTACCTCTTCTCCAGGCCTCTTTGGGTTGGGCCAGCCTTTTTTTTTCTTGAAGATTTTGGCTTGACCGTGCTCCACTCCGAAAGCCTCCTTGTATTGGGAAGGTTCAACGTAGCTTTGTTTATTCCTTGTACTTCGTCTTCCATTTCCAAGATTCTCGCTCCTTCGCTAGAGGAGATGCAATGTTGCCTTCCTTCCAATTCAAAAACCATGCCGAGGGAAAAGTCCATCGGTATCGAATGTCCTTTGACCGCAGAACATTTATGACCTGGCTCATTTTGTTTTCTCTTAATTAAGGTGGTTTGAGACAAATCTTGAAAAATCTTTATCTCTGAAGCATTGTACGTGATATGTTTCGCTTTCCTGGAAGCCAACAATATTCTTTCTTTCTGGTTGTACTCGTGGAGAGCTGCTAGTACATCCCTTGGCCTTGCCCCTGGTTGTTTTCTCTGAGGCCCCACCCTATGTACTCTATCAAACTTGAGATCCGTACTGTTGTCCATTCCAATCAGATCTTTGTGGGGGGGGGGTGCTGTTGTGCTCATACGGAATGTCCTCCTGAGTGTGAAGCTCCGTGCTGGGGGAAATCCTTATTGCTGATTCTTCCTTAATGGTGCTGATTCTTCCTTAATGGTGCTGCGTATCTACTTGAGCATTTATGGATTGCTGCCCGACAGTCTGCTGAGAGTGCTGCCGAGCTGGCGTACCCCTGATGGGGACCGTTAAAGAGCAATCTGTTCTTTAAATGGACGCCTGGCCTCCTCATGGCACCCCGCACTGCACTTCCACAGAGCAGACTTCAAAACACGCAGCCAACCGGGCTTCCGAGCCCGGCTGGAGGAGGGCTGGAGGAGGGCTGGCCGCCTCATTGAGCTGTGCGACCTTGCTTGAGATCAACCCGTGCTGCGGCAGCTCAGCTCGTGGTCCCCCTGGCCCTCTGCAAGTTGTGCTTGTGTGTGGACATGCTGGGGTGCCCCTTCCCGACTTCCACCTTTGCTGGGGTCCAACAGGCAACACGCCACTTTGGGGCTGAGCTCCCGGCTCCCGCCGACGGAGCGTACCGCACTTCCCAAGCCCCTCCAACTCTGTAGCGACGACCATTGGAGGCCCCACAACCAGAGTGGTGGCCCCCTTTGATTGACTCAGCGGATAACCTGTGTAAGAACGATGGCTCCATGCAAGACTTTGTCGAGCGCACACTGCTTTCTCTCCTGGATTCCCCAAAACTCTGTCTGCAGTTCGCAATTGAAAGGGCCCACTGATCCCTGGCGGCAAAGCCCAGGCTGGGTGCTCCTCTCCGCCCCATTATATCAAGAGTCCTGAATTATCGCGATAGAGACTCCCTTCTTCGGGCGGTGAGATCCAAAGCCGACCTCTTCCTCGGCTCCTCCAGAGTTCACCTTTACCCAGACTTCTCGGTGGCTGTTCAACAAGAGCGGAAGACCTTCCAGGCCACCAAGAAAAGGCTGCGAGATCTGGGTGTCAAATATTCAATGCTTGACCCTGCTAAACTCAGGATTGAACACTCGAATCATGTCTTCTTTTTCAACATACCTGAGGAGGCTTCCAAATTCATTGACAAGCATTTTCCTGGGTAACCACATTTGACTTCACCTATGTGTTCATTCCAGTCTGTCCTTGACAGAGGTTCAATAGTGCCAAGTGCTGATCTGGTGCTGGGTGCTGGCTCACCTATACATCACTTAGACCCATCAGATCGGCTGCCATCCACTTCTGGCTCACCACAAGTGTTTTCCTTCAGCCTGGTATGTTGTTCATGTTTAATGGTACCAAGTATAGATCTAGACCTGGATTACTGTTGCAATAGCATATTACTAAACGCTTCAGATAGACTGTCATCCAGCTCTGACTCACAAGTGTTGTTCCTTATCTCTTATGTATTGCTTTAACATTGTGCACCACATAATGCCTAGTTAACACCCCACCTCGGAGGTATAGCTGCTCATGGCCAACGCACTGCATGCCGCCGCTGCTTGTGGTTCAGTTGAGTTTATTTTTGGGATATCACCTCTCTGGTTGGGGGAAGGGTGGATTGGGTGAGGTTTAAAGTTGATAAAATGCTTGACACGTGACTGAGAGCCTGAGCACTTAGATGTACCCAGTTTAGTATTACCAGATTGAAGACCGTGCGCGTTAGGTCCAGACCCTGTAGATCATTTCCCAGTATGGGCGACTGCCTAATATTGCTGTTTTCCCGGTTTAATGGCTGATGATTGTATTGTATGCACGAGTTGGAATGTCAGGGGGCTGGGTAATCACACCAAAATGCGTAAAATGCAGTTATACATCGAGCGACACAAGGTTAAACTTCTGTTTCTGCAAGAAACGCATCCCCTGTCCAGCAGTTGCAAAAGGTTTGCAAGAACATGAGGCCCCCCAACGCTATTACACCGATTACTCATCCCAGAACCGGGGGGTCATGATCTTAATCCATAAAACCCTCAAATTCCAGCATAAGGCAACTCGGATAGACGTCCTGGGACACTATGTTCTACTATTTGGGGACCTGCTGGGCAGAGAGGTCGCACTACTTAACATATATGATCCCAACATCGATGACCATGACTTCTATGCACACTTATCCTCCCTGCTGGCTGGATTTCCAATGGTTCCTATCCTCTGGGGGTGACGATTTTAACACCATCTAAGACGTAGACCTCTATAAATTGGGCTACAGACCCCGTCCACTCCCCAGAGCAGCCAGGACTATCTTGGCAGTACAGACCCAGTTAGAAGTGACTGATGCTTGGAGGCAGATTCATCCCAACTCCTGAAATTACTCCTTTTATTCATCGGTGCACAATTCACACCTGCGCATTGACAGATGGCTAATCTCGGATATACTTATCAGGATCATTACCCATATGTCCATCCTTCCCAGAACATTCTCAGACCACTCCCAGGTGACGGTATCCCTTAGGTGGACTGCAGACAACCCGGGGACTCGCTCATGGAGGTTGAAACCACACTCTTTACTTGATATTGCTTTTGAAACAGAAATGGGGTCCTCCATTGATGACTTTTTCGCGCTAAACACTAGGTCTGTCAAAACACAAGCCACCGTCTGGGAGACATTCAAAATTTACATCAGGGGTATTGCAATTTCCAAAGAGGCAGGGATTCTGAAAGTGATCCGGAGGACTATTGCTGAGAGTGAAACCCGTCTCGCCACTCTTGAAGCCAAATACGCTTCTTCTCAGTCACCTGTCATTCTCACTGATATAGGCACAGAACTCGACGCGTTCCGCGCCCACGCGGAGCATGAACGAAAGTTCCTTGACGATCCCCGGTCCACTCGCAGATACAGAGAGGGTGAGCACTCGGGGCGTGTCCTGGCTAGATTGATTTGTCAAAAAAATGGAGCACCCCACATCCCGGCTATCGAAAGGGTCGATGGCACTCTAGCCCTGTCATCGCACAAATAAATACCGAATTTCGCTCTTTCTATGAAACGCTCTACTCCAACATGGACAATGTCCCCTCAGCCAACATTGGAGCATTCTTGGACAGCCTCCACTTTCCATCCTCTCCTCTGAGACCAGAGAGGCCATAGACACCCCCATAACACCAGAGGAAATATCCAAGGCTATTGACGCCCTAGCCTCGGGAAAGGCCCTTGGATCCAACGGACTCCCTGTCGAGGTCTATAAGCGCTATAAGACCCGCCTGGCTCCCCAATTGGCATCCTTATGGGAGGAGGCCTGCGAAACCGGCACCCTCTCCGCCTCCCTGCGGGAGGCAATAATCTCAGTGCTGCTTAAACCAGGCAAACCTCCCACAAAATGTGGCTCTTACCGCCCCCTCTCCTTTATCAACTGCGACGTCAAAATCTAAGCTAAGGTGTTAGCCTTGAAATTAGCCCCGTATATGTCATTCATTATCCACCCAGATCAATCTGGCTTTATACCGGGGCGCTCCACTTCTATTAATCTGCGCGGTTTATTCATCATACTTGCTCGTGTCGACCCTGGTACACAGGTGGTCACAGCCACTCTTGATATGCAGAAAGCATTTGACTCTGTTTCCTGGAGTTATCTATGGCAAGTACTTGAAAAATGTAACTTTGTTCCCCATTTTCGGTCTTGGGTTAAACTATTGTAGCCCATCCCCGTTGCCAGGGTTCGTACCGAGGACCGGTGCTCGGCCCAATTTAAAATATTCAGAGGCGCGAGACAGGGCTTCCCCTTCTCACTGCTGATATTTGCCATAGCCATCGAGCCCTTGGCCGACAGGATACATCAACAACATGCACATAGAGGCATAAGACTCTCTGGCTCCCCCGAGATCATTTCCCTCTACGCGGATGATGCGATCCTGTTAATCCGTTCCCCTGACCTTAATCTAGCCCCATTACTTGAAGATGTTATGCTCTTCGGTGAGCTTTCGGGCCTCAAGGTCAACTGCTATAAATCTGTATTATTTCCATTAACCGAAGCCACCCCCACCTCCAAGACTCTCTAGGATTCGCGTGGTCACAATCCGAGATAACCTACCTTGACCTAGTGGTTATGCGTCAACAAACTTCTGTGTATGAGGCCAACTTCGGGAAATACTTGACCACTCTCATTCGAAAATGCTCAGGTGGGGCCAAACTGCCAATCACCCTGGTGGGTGGGATCGCCATCCTTAAAATGATAGTGCTACCCCAACTCTTATACAGATTACTAAATGTTCCCCTATGCCCAGGCCACAAATTCTTTAAGGCACTGACTGGGATCGTTAATATCTTCTTATGGTGTTCCGGTGCGGTCCGCCTGAAACTTGAACCACTGGCTATCCCAATGGCAAGAGGCGGTTTTGGCGCACCCGACTTTGAGAGGTATTGGGTGACTGTTCAGGCCCACTATGCGTCACAGTGGTTCATAGCCACCGACCCCCCCCAACCTCTCCATGTTAAACTCGAATGCCTGGCCGTAGATGGCTGCGATATTCGCTCATTAGTCGCTTCCCCACCCCCCACGACCAGGCTATCTTTCTTGAATGGTCAGACCTACCAGAACCCCTGTGAGGTAGGCCTTCCAACTGGCTGCACTATGCAGGTCTGCACCGCTCTCTCAAGCGCAGGTGCCCGGACACCACGCCCGCCCCCGATGATTCAATACTGTCGGAAATCCAGAATACCACGACCTTCAGGGGGAAAGTCTCCAGATTGTACACCCTCCTTCAGAGTAGGGCCACTCCCCCTCCCTCCCATTCACCATACTCGGAGACTCCTGGGGTAGGGACCAAGGTATTGAGCTGATGGACCAACGCCAGGATCGTATGTGTGCCCGTATTCACGACATCTCATTCAACTTCAATTTAAGATACTCCATAGATTCCACTACACACCAATCAGACTGCACTACATGTTGAAGGATCATCCCCCCATTTGCCCAAGATGTGGTTCGGACGAGGCGAATTACATACACATGATGTCATATTAGAGTGCACCATTACCCCATCTCTGTTAACTTGTCTCTTTCATGAATTTTCCCGGCTTGGGCGAGACTCCAGGAAACTGGCCAGCCTATGTATGATACTAGCATCCCGTTGTATTCCACTGCTATGGCTCTGCCCTGGGGTAACTGCCTGGTCAGGTTCAGGGCCTCTTGGGTTCCCTAATATTCTATTTTGTCGGAACTCTGGTCATCTTTCGGTGGAGTTCCAGTGTCCCTCCTCCCCCATTTTTGTATGTTGCTTTCCTGGGGGTTCTTTCCCCCTTTTGCCGAGCTTAGGGCTTCCTTGCCTCTGTTTTATTAAATTCTATTGTCTTCACGCCCCCCAAGGGCCGGTCTTTCACCCAATCAGGAGGTAAGTTCTTTGACAAAGGGAAATGGCCTCGTGATACGGTAACAGCAGAGCCCTGAGTCCTTGTGTCTCTTGGTGGTCCTTGACCCCTGAAACCCCTTAACTTCTCCTCTTCTGCGCAAAGCCTGACAGATTAGTCTCTTTACAAACCGTTTTCTTCAGTGGTCCCACAAGACCCAGTCTGCCCCTCTTTCTTTCCTTCCCCAAGGCCTCAAAGTGCCTAGCTGTGCACAAGGAGAGTCTCCACTTCACTCAGGGCACTTTGCTTCTTAATAGGTAATGAATGGCTATGCGCAATCCTCAATACTGGCACCTCAACTTTCCCAGGGCCTCTTCGGGTCCACGTATTATAGTTCCTTTTAACTCAAGCCCGGGTTCACCCCCATGCTGCGGGCCCCCAACTGGCTTCCCATTGCGTTGGTTGCCCCTCTGCTTCCTAGCCCAAACTGCAGGGATCCAGTCACTTTAATACTGCATTGCACGCGGCCCCCTCTTACCCCGACACAACAAGTACCAGACCCTTAAAGAGCCTTACCTCACCACACTAGAACGCCTGCGTGGGGTTATTCCAGCCTCCAATTTTTCTTGCGATTTGCTTGTTGATCCCAGCAAGTCCCCTGCACTCGAAGATGCACCTTGGTGTTGCTGCTTATCAACAGGGGCTCCCGGGCGGCTTCTCCGCTCACGTTTGAAGGGGCCGTCCTCTCTTTCACCGGCTCTCCGGCATCGATTTGTGGGGGAGCTCCTCATCACGATCTGCCCCATCAACTTGTGCTGCTGTCTACGGAAGTCGCTTATGATCCCTGGAGCCCTGGAAACAATGCCTCCAGGCTTTCCCTTGACCCACGGGACCAGCTTGCAGAGAAGGGCTCTTCGCTTGCGAACCTTTACCTGCTTTAATACTGCTCTTTTCAAGCCATAATGCTCGAATTTCGGCTGCATCTGATGTTCCTGGATCTTGGAGACCCGAGTTCTTGAATTTTCCCATGCCCCGGGAGGGTTAAAAGTCGCGTATTATGCCATGGGGTCGGGGGAATGTTGATCACAGGTCTCTCCTCCCGGTGGCCATTTTGGAATCTCACACGGTTAATGTTTTGGTAATAAAAGATCACAGAATCTCTAAGACACAACAACATGTACAGTTTTCAGTTCTGCCCTCTAGGACCCCCCCCCCCTTCACCCTGGTCACATCTAAAGAGAAACACAGGTCTTGAAAATCAGATAATTGGGTCACTCACAAGAATAACCCACCCCTAAGGTAAACGTAATCTATGCAGCACCCTGTAACATGACATGAACATTTTATTCAACAGTGTAATTGGTGGGTTGTCTAACTTGAATCCTTGTAGCGCTGGGCAAAAGAATAGACATGTGCAGCGCTCTTTTTCTGACATTCCAGAGCACTTTCCATCTCTAACAACATTCTAAAATAACAAGCATTTAATGAAATACTCTTCTCATATAATAAAAACCTTTGCTTGGCCACTATGTAGTGAGAATGTCAACATTCAATTTGGAGTTCCTTGTTCCCTCTATATCTAGAGTGTGCTTTTAAACCAGCTATGTTCACTTTGCTTAACCATGAAGGCACTTTTTTGCTCAGTACAGACCCAGAGATTCAGTTTACCATTTTGACCACCTCCACTTTAATGTAGGGTACGGGTAGTGTTGACCAGTTGGGAATTTCTTTTTTAAATGCACAGCTCTCCTTTAGGGGATTTTTGGGGTTGGCAAAAATGATATAGGTGATACAAATGTATGTTACAATACAAGACTATACTATTATTAGGACTTGGAGAGATGTTGGAGATTTTGAATTTCCCCAAGATCACCCTAGTGTCTGTTGACTATGTGGGAGTTAATTAAATTATTAATTGATCAGGAAATGCTAGGGATCTACTTCTGGATGCCAACCCCATTAATAGGAAGATATTAATTAAAACAGATCCACACCAATGCTTTGTTCAGATGGAATGATGTACTTACTCTGAATCTCTCTAGATTCTGCACATGAGCGGTCAGGGAGTCATCCCAGGTCATATCATGGGAAGCAATAGGGCTTGAGTGGACTGCCTTCGAGTGTGTCCTCAGTTAGGGAGGGCACTCCAGACTCAATCCTGCTGACTGCCTCTCCTGGTCTCTTTTATGGAGCCACTCTAGCCTCACTCCATTTCCAGATCTCCAGCCCCTAACTCTGCTGCTTCTCTCCAGATTTGAGTTACTCCTTTCTTCCTGGAAATCTTAGTTCCTTTATTGTCTGATCTCCCTTTTCCCACTCTGCATCTAGTTTTAAAACCTCCTAGCCACCCACCCAAAATATCTAAATTCGAGTTTTCAGTCTCATTGGTTAATTGTTCTGATTGGGCCTCTATATTGTTATTCCCCCTAAACAAGGCTCCCCTCTGATTGGTTCTCAGGTCTCCATGCCCCATTTCTGGCAGTTCTTGCTCTACCCATATCTATTCATCTGAAACTGCATTTCTGAACAACTTAAATATGAAGTTAAATCGTCAACATGACACTTTTCTCCAATTTTCGTCACACCCCACATATTTCTAAATTGGTCTAATCATGCCGATTGCAATGAACCGTGTCCGATGTCGACTGGTCATTGCCTACTCTAATGAGACATTTTTGTGATTTACCCAAAAAGAATTACAGTTCGGCTCACGATAAGATTACAGATAGGTATCTGATTCCATTAACCACAAGATGCCTGTCTCTCTTATCTGTAATTCATTCTGGAGAGCGGCGATCATATTTTGTCTTATAACTTTGGTTTCCACAGTCGAATTTTTAGGCCATTCCTGTCAACATATAGGGCATTTTCTGTGCTTTCCGGAATGGTATGAACCATCTCTGTATCTATTACAGTGGCCCAGTTTATAAGCAAAATATGACTTTCCATAGAATCAAATGGAACTCTTTTAATTACATGCATATTTTTTCAAACCATTTCTGTACCCAAACATAGATGTAGGCTTGTTATCTGCCGTCTGTGATAAACCCACTTTATTCTTTCAAGGCTAATGACCTGAACATGTGTTTCCTTATCTCCTTGAGCAGAAGGGTATAACTCTGCCTCCCTGAATCATATGACGCTCTCCTGTTGCATGTCAGCTGTCGGCCAGCCCAGGACTCCACCATAAACTGAATTCAATTTTGAGTATTTTAGAAAGTTCAGGGTCCATAGGCTGCATTTTTGCTTACTCAGTGGTGGTCATTCCTGTCTCAGGCACAAGCTCTGCCTCCTTCCTGCTCTGCTGAGCTTCGAAGGGGTTTGACCAAAAAGAGAGTTGAAGGAGGGTTTGACCCTTGTATGCTGATGGCAGAAAGTCTTCATGTGTGTCCCAGCACAGCCTTAAGTCAGTTCTTTTGAACAGAAAAACAATATGGTGCTTTACATCTCACATTAAATACAGTACATTTGTGGTGCAAAGTTTTTGGCTATGTTGGTACACTTGGACCCTGTACCTTTAACTGCATTTCCCAGCGTGCTTACAAAAGGCTTCTATCCCGCAAATTGGTGCAAAGCGGTTGGTAGAGTTTGCCAGTGTTTGGTAGGGGTTCGCCGGGACTCATGCAGTCTGCTGCAGAGTTTGCATTCGGGGACCTGCTGCCTCGCAGAGTTGTGGCTGGTCCTGCCCACACACCAGTTCATCCTCCTGTTTCCTTTGGAAAGCTTGCTCCAGTATGATGCTGTACTTACTCTCTAAAAACCATCTGCAACGCTATTCTAGTTGCTTATCTGTGTTGTACTGGCAGCATTCCTGGCTAATTCTACTTTTAAAGCAGATATATCCACTGTTTACAGCACATAAATAAGTATTGGCACACAGTTGCTTATTTTATTAAATCATCCGTGGAGGACTGCTCGTGCATCATCCCTTAAGTTTGTGTGATATGATGTCCGCCCCGACCTACATGTCCTAGTATTATAACTATTGGCCGGGGCAAAGTCCTACCAAACTGGCCTCAGAAGCCGCCTTCTGCTGTTCAGTAAGGGATTGTCACATCACTTTCTATTGGGGACTTTATCCTTCTTCCTGGTATTGACCAAGCTGTAATGCCATCGTCCATATATGTTTTGAAGAGCAGCAGTGGAAATGGAAGAGGGGAACCGGGGAGCCAACAATCTATGGGCGTTGAGAGACACCGACTGCTAGCGTCTAAAGTGATGGAATCTTGGATCACTCACAATCTACCCACAAAGAGCCTTCCACCTCTTGATTTAAAGTCTGCGGTGGAGTGTTTGGGGGAGACAGACTCCTGGCAGGTGAGTATGTCAGCTCCTCCTATTATGCTCTCAAGGAAAGTTGTGAGATTCCATGCATCGACTCCGCAGCAATCTTTTCCACATTTCCTGAAAAACTTCCAACTAGCCAACAAAAATACAAACTATGGGAGCCAGAACAGTTCTACTGATCTGGGTAATCTGGATCAACAACTCCGTCCTCAGACTATCGTGAATCTTGCTGTGTTAGTATTTGACAATTCCAACACAGAGCCTTTGGCTGCACCTGTCGGCCCCTTGATGCTGGTGCAGAGATCACTCTCGGTCACATTTTCTGTCCCCAGTGGGTTTGATCCCCGGCTCAGGCCATGCCCCTCAGGTCGGGGAGAACCGTGATGATTTCTTTCCAATTCTGCTGTCAGCAAGTAAGGGCCTGCTTCGGGATCTTACAGACCTGGAGATGTTATCCATACACAAGGACTTGGTTTCTCTAACAGAGAAGGGGAAAGCCAGAGTTCTTATGGACTTGACTAGGGAGGATGGGCAAAGAACTTTGTCAGGCTCCTCTCCTTCGGTTGCGCATTCACACAGGGGTGCCAGGTCTGATGCATCATCTTGTGACTTTAGTAACCCGACCTTGGTCGCAAATCATCCCATATGCACAAACTGTACACTTGCCTCTACAGGTTTGAGTGCACCAGATAACATGGGCCTTGAGCCCACACACATTTTTTTGTGGGAGGGTTGTTGACACTAATGGGGGACATCGGCTCAACATGCAACCTTTCAACATCTCCCCCTTAGGGGTGTTCTGTGCTTTCGGTAAGGCGAGCTGCAAATAACGACAAGCATGCTAGCCCATTTTCTCCCACTTCTCAATCATTTGAGAAAGATTTGTCTACTTCACCTCCAACAAAGCGCACCCCCTTTCTAAAGGACCCAACATGCCTCCTTCACAGGATTCTGTAGTACCTCTTCTCCTCTCCAATTTGCACATTAGTTTAAACCTTGATTTAAAGACTTTTACGGACGCCCAAGCAAATTTGGGTGGGGTGCTAACGGGTCAACAAACAGCTTTTCAACAATTTGAGCCAGCACATTTCGTATTTAGCAGGTTGTTCAATGGGCGCAGCTCCTTAAAACAACTATCTCAGGAAAATTAAATATTCAGTATCGGGGAATGCTCAAAAACCTTCCGGGCTGGAGGAAATTGTGTGTGAAGTACACAACTTGTTAACCAGAAAGGTTGTGGTCCGAATGGCCGCCTTGAGTCAAGAGGCTTGTCTACTGGAGGGAATAATATGGTTGACCCCAAAAAAGAGGCTGAATTGGATTCCGAGGAGATTGTGGTGTGCTCAGTGCATGAGGAGTCCAGCTCGCCTTGGGTTTGGGTGTTCTGTGGTTACAAATCCGAATGACCTCTCTTTAACTCCTAATAGCCTGTCCACTTTACTGGAGGCTGTAGCTCTCGAGAACTTGTCGGGGTTTCCCGATGCATCCCATCTATTGCGAGGCCATCCTTTGGAAACTGAAGCGCCTGCGGCAACTATAGTACTCAATAGCAACAGTACATCATTCAAGTGGAAGAAATCCACCAGGAAATCTAATAAGAAAAAAGACTAAAAACATGCCAGCCGCAAGGGGCGTAATTCCTCTTTAAAAGTGATATCACACTTATTAACGGTGGATGAATTGATTAATCTGGATCCACAGTGTAGAACGAAAGATGCAGTTACTTGCGAATCCAGGCAGTTCGACAAACACATGTCCAGGGAGTTAGGGGAGTGAACATCGAGATTACGCTGGTATCGACTGAATCACTAATATCTGAGGTGCAGCTGACCAACACTGTTCCCAGCACTGGTTCCAGGAGTGACGGGGGCATGGACCCAGGTTCTGAATACACGATGGTAGGGCCAGAGACACGGCCAATCTAACCTTTTTTGCCTGCTCCCCCACGACTGCCGTCGGGGCCTAATGTAATGACCAGTGGATGCCCTCACACTACACAAACAAAAATAACCTTTTTTTGTTCGGCTCATAAGCAAAAATAGCCCTCCCTCGATGAATCACAGTTGGAATGTACAGACGACAGATGGTGTTAACTCTGGGCAGGGAACAGCCGTTTCTCGGCTGCTACTCCAACGGAGGTCACATCGGAGGGTTACTGATACCATGAAGAGTTTCGGCCAGCTTGGTACAGAGGTGGGTCCCTCGACATTAAATGAGCCGGGGCGGGTCATCTTTGAGCGGTGCACCTCAAAGATCCTGGGGTGGGAGTCCAGTGGACAAGTCAATGGTGCAATGCGGCTTAACAAGTCCAGGGTGTTGGACATTTTTCAAAAGATTCCCTTTTTTAGAAGGATCACATCAGACGACATTCACTGGATAACACTAACTCTTGTAAACAACCAACGTTAGAGATAGTGTCCAATATGGTATGAGAGCAACGGGCCAATCTTTTCACAATGGGCTATGAATTGAACGCTTTAAAATCATCGGACGAGGCCAAGGCATTTTTGGACATTAAGCAACAGGGGGCTTCTGCAGAAGAAACACAGTATTTCCCATCTAAAACCATTACCTCCCTTCCTGACTGTGTTTCTTTGGTTTCCAATCTTTCACAAGCTGGGCAAGATTGGTCTGCCCTAAAAAACTGATCAGACATGGTTTGGGTCATTCCTAGCCTTACCAATGTAAATATTGTATCCTAGGATGTGTGTGGCATGGTAAAGTTATACACATTTTTGGAAAATTCTGATGTCGGTCAGTGGTTTTAAAATGTTCATATTTCAAGAAACCATGTCAACTGCACATTTTGATTTGGAAGGCTACGACATCTTCACTAGTTTTGCAACAAGAGCCGACATGGGTCGACCAAAAAGGGGGTTTGGCAGTGGACGTCAACTTAAGTGTGACGTGTGAAGCTACATCTGTCTGAGTGGCTATTGGCGGTCAAGCTTACTTCGTGTTTGACGTTTGACACATACTTTATTGGTGAACATGTATTGGAATCCTGCAAGGGTCACGTTGGAAGGGTCATTTGAGTTTATCAGCTCGCTTCGAGAATTGGTTCGCTAAGGGCAATGACCACTCCATAATTTCTGGGGGGTCATATTAATTCCACTTGTGCAGAGAGTTCGGTATGGAATGTTTCCAATGCATCCCCTCATATTTCTCGGCGTGATGTTCGCAGAGGAATATCCTGGGACCTTTTCCTTGGGGAATGGGAAATTAACTACTTGGAGGGGTATCATTCTAGGGATTCTCTGGCCTATACGTGGCATAGGGGTGAGTCAGTCTCCAGGATTGACTATTTTTACATTTCCTCGATTTTGAGGGGGAAAAGGGTCCCCTGTATCGTTACGATCCTGGCTTGGGGGACCATTTACTACTGTACATTTCCTTGGACCTTCCCCTCTGCGTATATGAGTTGAGACCCACTCTCTCTTGTCTTACATTGGACAGGGGAGGGCTCACACTCAGATGGAATAATAGACTAGTGGTCAGGTTTACCCAATTTATGATGGACATGTATCAAAAATGTGGTCTATGGGAAAATAGCCAGTGGTCCCCTAGGGAACGGGCGGAAGAATCCTACCCAACTATTATGGTTTGCCTTAAAACGATTGTGCACCACAAGCCCATTCAGAATTTTAAATTGCCAGTGCACACTTTTGACTCTGGAAGAAGAATAGCGCTTTATTGCAGAAGCAGGGGTTGGAACCTTTAGAGTACAAACATGCTAGGAAAAAGGTGTGTCAATAACACAAGAATTTGGTTAAATCTTTAAGGATGGATGTTTACATGAGGGACAGCCAGTTTATGATGCACCGGTTTTGCCCTGGTAGAGAAGGCAAATTCTGGGCCACTGTAAATCAAACTCTGGGGTCCGGAGGGCCGTCTATGGATTCACCCATTTCAGAACACGTATGGGTGGATTTCTATGAGCAGAAATACTTGCTCTCTGAGCCCTTTTGTGACTTGAACGACCCCATATTCGGCCCTGTAATTCTGGTTAGGTGTCCCTGGGTGGAGGAGGACATTGTTTTGGGCAATTGACCAATTAAAGCCATCTCGGGCCCCTGGCCCGGACAGTATTCCTCCTTTTTGTCTTGAAAAATTCTCCCTCTCTGTGGTCATCCCTACTAAAACCACTTTTTGACCAAATCTTTAGGACCAATGTAATTCCATCTACATGGGCTCAATAGGTCATTATCCCAATTTTTTAAAAAGATACCCCCTCCAATCCCAAAAATTATAAGCCCTGATTGATGCCACTAGCAAGGTTTTCTCAATGCTGCTTCTAAGAGACTTGAATTCCACTATTAACCATTTTCATGTCTTGTCTATATTTCAAGTAGGGGGTAGGAAAAACATGGGGGACATCTCTAAATGCTACCCTACTTGCCCATATGATGCACAACGTAAAGCACAATCGAGCAGGATCTATTTACATGGCATCTTTGGACATAAGTGCGTTTGATTGTGTTATTCGATCAGTCTTCCTGTCTAAATGATTACATCTGAACATCCCTTCCAAGTTGGTTCAGCTCCTTGCTCTTTTGCACACAAACACTTCCTTGAGCATTTGTGTAACACGTGAAGGTCCCCTTTATAGTACGATCAACTCATAACTGGGATTAAAACAGGGTTGTACACTTGCACTGGTTCTCTTTAACCTCTATTCTTTGTTGAATGTGCCATCTACATCATCAGCAAGGCTAGGTAATTTAGGACTAGACTGGCGTGCTTTTGCCGATGATTTCATACTTTTCGACAGAACGGCTCTGGGTCTACAGCACAAGTTGAATTTGTTCTTTCAGTACTCCTCCATTAATAATCTTTCACTGAATGGCGCAAAGTCAAAGGTTATTTTCTAGAGCTGCACCAAACCGGGTACTGGGCTTTGAGAGACTTGACCTGGTACCAACATTAAGATACTTGGGCTATAATCTGATCAACATGGCTTCCCTACAAATGTGGAAGTATACTTTACCCACTAAAATGTTACCGCTCACTTCTCAAGTGAAATGTCTTTTCTCCAAAGCGTGGAAATTCTTGATTCTACTAATTGTACGATTTTACCTGATGAAGATCGAGCCAGTTCTGCTGTTAAGGCCTCGATATGTGTTTAATTGATTTGGGGAACTTTTTTTTAAACGTAATTCAGTGGAAAATGTGGAAAGTAGTGTTGGGTTTATCACTCTCCATCCCTAACTCTATTATGCAGCATGGGCTCTGCTTAATTTATTTGAAGGCATGCTTCTCTTGGAGACAGTTGTCGACCTATTCTAAAATTCTGCACCCTCCAGAGAACTCATTGTACGGTGATCTGAATATTATTGTGAGTGATGCATCTATTCATTCGATTAACTGTTTCAAAGGCAAGATGCAGGATCTTCTAAAGGAGATCGGCACATCCTAAGAAGAGCTACTTCATCGTCCTGGGGTGGTTAAGCATAAACTCTTCATGTTCGACTGGATGGTGACGATCGACTCTATTCATACCTTTTCAACGTACTCTGAATAAGCTCAATTCCAACATAAGGGAGAATGTGTACCTTTGTACTTGTAATGTTGTCTGTGCAGCAGAGTTTGTGCCCTATATATGTGCTTTAGGCTGAATCTATTGCACTCTAGAGAAAGGACTAAACACTGGAAGGTTTGCCACGCACCTAGCACTTTGACAAGCTGTAGATTTTGCACTACCACTGTTTCACTGTAAAACGTTGGGTTACTCTCTCTCCATTTTATTATTTTAGTAGACTGAGGTTTTTTATAGAATCGGTATGTACTGACAGTGATTTTTCAATAAACTTGTTTTGGTCTAGGTTGTTGTGGGGGAGAAATGGGTCACTAATTGTAGCATTGTATCAGTAAAAGTTGTTCTATATCAATTGATATGAATTATTATGCTTTATACTTGTGATTTGGTAAGGTTTTGTTGATATGAATTGCTTTTCATTTTTGTAATTTGTGTAAGATTTGTGTAAGGTTTTTGTAAGGTTTGTTGGAAACCATATCCCAATAAAAAAAAATACAATACCTTTCTCTTCCTTTTCCCTCGTGCTGCTTAGGTCCAGATTTTTCTGCAGGTTAACAATCACTCCTTCTTTCCAGTGTGCCTTTTGAATTACCCTGGCAAGGAGTTTGGTACTTAATCAGGGTTGCACAATGCACAGGTTTCCTCATGGCAGCTCTCTGTTTTAGCAAAGCTGCATTCTAGTGCGTCTGTCACATGTAGTGGGAAGTGGGCCTCAGGCTTCCGGGCT
Organism: Ambystoma mexicanum; assembly: GCF_040938575.1. Taxonomy (NCBI): domain Eukaryota; kingdom Metazoa; phylum Chordata; class Amphibia; order Caudata; family Ambystomatidae; genus Ambystoma; species Ambystoma mexicanum. The sequence goes on from NC_090937.1 coordinate 439,583,374, forward strand.
TATCACTTGAACACAAGGCCCAGTTAGTTGTTTTCTTTCCTTTTTCTGAAGACAATATTTAGATGTTTGTTTATTTATTTATTGGGCATTTGTATGGCGCCTATACACAGGTGTTTCCATGCACCACAGATCAAGATCGGGGTATGCGGGATGGGCGGGGCATAGGAAATCCTAAGAACAAAACAAAAAGAAAACAGTTATGTTGGCCTTGTGACAATCCTACCGTGCAAGTGCATGACAAGGTGATAAGTGCAAGGAGGTGGAGGGGTAGAGGGAGAAGTGCAGGAGTGGGTTACCTCCACGGTTGGGGGCAGGCAAGTGCTGGTCAGGTCAAGGCGGCGAGTGCCAGGGGAAAGAGGGGGGGGGGTGCAGTGGACTAAGTTGGGATAGTCCGGGAAAGGGAGCCCAAGGGCAAGTGCTGATAAAGGATGCTGGGAGAGACTGGTGGGGGGTGGTCTGGTCCCTGTCTGACTCTGAAGGGACCAGGCCCCAGTCGCAGCAGCAGGTGGAGAGTTTAGCACGGGTGGGGGAGAGGGAAGGAAGAGGAGAAGAGGAAGGTCTTGAGAAGTTTCCAGAATTTAGGAAGATCCAATCCGGCTCAAGTCTGAGGGGGGAGGGGTTGTTCCAGAGGGGGGCGCCAGCCGAAGAAAGGGATCTATCTCTCACTCCGCTGCTTGGAGAATCATTTGACCTGCAGAGAGTTGGAGCCAGAAGACCGAATGATTCTGGAGAGAGGTATTTCGGAATAGAAAGCTGGGTGTAGAGGGGTCCCAGTCCCAGGCTCCAGACAGCCTGGGGACTGGGATGATGCAAAGGGTTTTCAATTTGATCCTTGCAGTCACTGGAAGCCAGTGGAGAGATTTTAGGGCTGAAGAGTTGCAGTCCCTGGTCTTGAGGCACAGTTCTATTCTGGATTAGTTGGAGGTGGCAAAGGGAGGAAAGGGGAAGGTTGAAGAAGAGGCTATTGCAGTGGTTAAGCCTAGAGAGAACCAGGGCTCTGGACACATTGAGCTTCTGGGGGAAGGTGAGGAAAGGTAGATTGCCCCTGAGGAGATGAAGCTGAAAATTGGACTTCTGGGCAAGGTCCATGATGTGTGGAGAGGAGACGGAGGAATCAAAGATGATCCCATGGTTTTGTGCCTCACAAGTGGGTGAGTGGAGGGAACCCAAGGGGTCTGGCCAGAGAGTGAGGGTGGAACTAGGAGCCGGCGTAGCAATGAGAAGGATGAAGACAGAGCTGTCTTGCTGGCGTTGAGGCAGAGATCCTTGGCAGAGCACCATGCCGGAATAGCAGTCAGGCAGTCTGGTATAAGAGAGGAGGAGGTAGGGGAGGGCAGTCGGAACGAGAGCTGTGTGTCATATGTGTAATGCTGGAAATGTGGAGATCAGGTGGACCAGAGGGGCCAGTTAGATGTTGAAGAACCATGGCGATAGGGTAGATCACTCTCTACCTGTGGCGTCCCTCAGGGAAGTGGAGGAGAGAAAGGGACCCATTTGCACTTGCGAGGGTCTGTTAGAGAGGAAAGAGGTAAGCAACGCCAGTGCCCTGTCTGTGATGCCTAGTGTATCACAGAGATGGTTTATGAGGATTGATTAGTAGACCGTGTCAAAAGCCGAGGAGGGTCAGAACAGAAGGAGTGTTAGAGTCCATATTAGAGTGTAGGTCTTCTCGGGGGGGTTCAGGAGAGCAGTTTTAGTGCCTCTGGCTGCCCTGAAACTGGACTGGTGGTCATAGAGTCAGCCAGCCATTTTGGTGTGGAGGGTCAGTTGGGGGATGACCAGCTTCTCCATGAGTTTACTCAAGAAAGGGGAGATAGGACGATAGTTAGCTGGGCAACAGGGGTCAGCAGATGGCTTTTTTAGGAGAGGGTGCACAAGAGAGTGCTTGAGGGAAAGAGCCTGTGGCAAGAGTGGTTGCAGTGGTCAGCCAAGGCAGGGGCGAGAGTGTCAATGTTGTCCTTGATAGTTCTTGAGGAGCAGAGTAGCACCTGTTTAGAGGAGACTTTCATAGAGCGGACAACTTTAGAGATCTCATCTGGTGCAATGGAAGAGATGGAGGAGAGTATGAGGAGGGTTCAGAAGAGGTGAAAGAAGGAGGAAGGAGGGAGCAGATGACGGAGAGGACAGGTCATAGTCATACCAAGAGTTGCATTTGGAGGCAGGCTTCATGTGGATCCTCATGACGGGGGCAAGGATGTCCGTTAAGTTAGGGCAGTTGAGAGTTAAACACTGGCCTTTTGTCTGACAGCCAACAGTTCGCTTTCCATATTCCTGCACCTTTGGGCCTAACTTAGTCAGATGCAGTTCACTTGTATCCTGGGACTGACAATACCCCATACTTCCTGGATAGAGGAATATATGATGCTAGAAGGTTTGGGTATAGTTGCGATGACAACTACATGCCCAAAGGGGAACAAAGTTGGGGAACGGTTGTGGTGCATTCTCTTTAGCTGAGGCATGAGAACACTTTGGGAGGTCATTCCGAGACTTGAACACTATCCATACTTTTGCCACATTGGTATGTCAGCCATTGATTGTTTATACTTTTATCTATTTAGTGTCCTGGCATAGAGCTAAAGACCTCAGTATTTTAGTGTGTGTCGAGTGATCATGATCTTTTAGTAACACTGTTGAACTTTAGAAAGCCGCTACACACACATGGGGATGGAGAAAGAAGGAAAAGGGGGATGCCTTGCAGTTAGTTGGAGTACGGAGAAACATCAGTTTCTGAGCTGACCGTGCTTGCTCTTTGTCAGCAAGATCAATTACTTCAAGTTTGCCTTGTATTGAAATAATTTTGAATAGTTGTGCATGAAATGTGGTCTTTCGGGAGGCGTGTCATGAATTAGTATAAATTGTGGGCAACTTTCTGTTTAGTCCTCTTAATCGGGTAGGCAAAACCTGGGATGAAGGGAAATAAAAGGCCAGGTAATGGTATACTACATTCTGTAGGAAACCCAAATGTGCCCTGCTAACTGCAATTAAAGAATGTTGTGATCAGACTATTCTTAGAGGCTACAGGACTCCATACAAACAGCAAATTAAATACTAAAAAAGATTATTCTAATGCCATTTGGTCTGACCTTTTTGTAGTGGCATTCTCTAAGGACCAGTCAGAATATTGTGCAGTTCTCACCAGAGCCACGTGTTCTACTAAGTGCAGGGAGAATGGGTTGAGCTCTACTAGTTGGTATAAAAAAAAGTCCCCTTGGACCATAGACTTGATTCTTGAGTTGTGGCAGTTTTTTGATAGGAAAAAGTGCAACGTTGGCTTTATTCTTTGTTGAAGAAGTCAACAGTGCAATTGCTGGATGTACCTCGCATGAAGGGATGTCCCACTGCTATATGCCGATGACCTACCTAGTCATTCTGGCCAAAACAGAGACTGCATCTAAACTACTTACGTATTTTCTTATTTTTGCAATGATTATGGGTTATTTATTTACTCTGTCAAATCCATAATAATGTGCCTGGGACAAAGAAACACCCTGTTGATGGTTCACCTTTGGAAATGATGTCCTCTTTCTATCTGGGGTCTGGGTTTTGGAAGGTTCTCATAGGGTACTCGTATAACCAACACTCAAATCAAAATGAGACAATCAGCTGGGGCATTAATGTCCTTTTATAGGGCCCTATGTTACAGTCAACCCTACAGATAAGGGGTGTATTAGACACTTTGACTCCTTAGAAATTGGCAAATAAATCCCCAAAAATAAAAGTGGGGAGTAAAAATACTCCCAAAAGGAAATTGAAAAAAGGCATGTTCTTGTGCCGCATGTTTCACCCTCACAGCTCCATGGATATGTTTGGACCAGTAGTGTTTGTAGAACCACAGGAAGAAACTACTATTTTAACTGCCTGATTAGAAGAAGTAAACCTGTGAATAACTAGGTGCAAAGCAATAATTATTAAAACATTTCCTTTTTTCAGATAACATATTTGTACTTGCTTATAAAATACTCTCATTGGGAAGTGGACTCGCATTTTTACTCGCTAAAAAATAATTTTACTCCCAACTTTAAAAAAATAGGGAGTAAAATACTCATACTTCCAAATCCTATCTGGAGCACTGGTTACAGTTCTTTTGAAATGGTGGGGGATGTAGATACTGCTGAGAGATTAAGCCAAGTGGAAAATATTTGGAGCTAATCAAAAACAAAACTCTTTGGGAGTCCCAAGTTCCACCACTAACAATAGTGCACCAATGAAGCTCACATTGATTTTATCTCGGATAGGAAATGTTTGAGGGGTGCCTTGGCATGGGTAAAAGTATATGCTTTGACGGGACAGTCCTTATGTCGAGGTATTGTTAATGAATTGTTTGCACTCTCAAATCGTGAGCTTATACCATGGTTTCATAATATGAAAACGTCACCCAAAGAACTCCCAGAAGACCGGTGGACAGGAGAAGTGTACATGACCACAATAGCCAGTTTATAGTGATTTTGTGCCAATGGGAAGAATTCGTCCCTAACTGAACCTGATACCAAACAAAAATACACAGGAACTTAATCACTCAATTCTGCCCAAGCTAATGGGATATTGATGGGAAGGACACGATTGTCAGTTGGCAAAGTGCTCCTGTACATTTGGGATGGTACAATCTGCTTTCCTTTCTTTTCTTCCTGGTATGCTGACATACAGGGTGCAGCATTTTCACACGCAACTAGCTAGTGATGATTGACTCTTGATGAGTAAGAAATGGGATGCTGTCTGTTTGTACAGAATTGAGGCAGTGAGTGATTCTTTTTTATGGCTGGCTATTAGCTTGAAACTTTATTTGTCTCCCTGAAAGATGTCAAGTATTAGTTAAGTCATCACAGTGTCTGCACTTGTATGGAAGGAGTGAGATTGGAAAGGCAGGAGGAAACAAGATGATTTCTTTTCACAGCAGTCCTTGAGTGCCTGGTTTCAGATATAAAGGGGAGAGTTGTGACAGCTTTTTGAACGTAGAATCTTCAGCCGCAAAGTCTCACTGTTATATATTTGGGGCGTCTAGGCCTCTATATTATTGGATTGGGCAAGAGACGGGTCGTTCAAATTCTGGTTGTTTGACTCATTTTAAGTTTAGATCTCCTCACAAAACCAGCTGCAGCAAAAAAAGAAAATATTTGATACAGACTGGAGCGAAACCTATCACAAGAGGGGCTCCTATAAAATGTTTGGTGACCTGTGTCTTGAAAATAAATGGAAGGTAACCCTCCTACAATACATGGTCGTGTCTGGATGGCCGTGTCATGAGGACCTTCCTGATAGTGCAAATAAATTCTTAATCGCACACAGGATGTCCTTTTTGTTTATTTTTCTATTTTTTAGGAGCCAATTATTAGATAATAAGTGCAGGTTTTGTCCGCACTCTGTGGAATCCTTAATGCACCTTTTTATACATTGCCCTTTACTCCAAGGAAGGGGATTGTGCTTTTTGTAATCTTGTACATGTAGATTATTTGCATGAAATATCTTTTTGGTTTAGGATTTTGGGCAGTTACTCATCCTTTTTTAATTTTGGCTGTCTTTTTCTTTTAGTTTCTTTGAATTTAATGGATGAACTTTACATTTTCTTTGTAAGAATCATTAAATCATTTATTCGGGGAATATTCTATATTGCTAATTGATATGTTTTAAATGTTTCAATGTATAAGGTTTTATGAAACCAGTGCAATAAACAAAATTGGATGCCTTAACACCAGTTTGGGTCAAGAATGCCCACAGAAAGAAAGTGAGTCACAAAATAAAGCTAGTTTTTTAAAACTTAGTTTATATGCACGAAGTCTACTGCAGAAAATGGGGGGTTGCATTCAGGGACTTGCAATCTTCCATTCAGAATGTGGACAGAATGTGGAAAATACAACTACAGTGAAACCTTAACACATTTATCGTCCTCATAATTTCATGCTTATTTTGGATAATTCTTCCATAAAAACATTCAAGTTCATTAAAAAAAAAGTATAAAAGCAATACAAACATTAAAGCATAATCACATGTTGATGTGTTAAAGAAAATTCCACCCATCCATAATCTCAGAAATCCTTTCATCATCCTATGTCTGCAGCCAACCACTTTTGTCAGATAAACCGCAAAGTGATATAGATGGGACCGCTTTATAGACCGATTGAAGAAAGAGAGGAGAGAATAATAGAGTCATTGGCAGTGTCAAAAGCCACAGAGACGTAGAGGAGAATAAGAATTGAAGGTTGTTTATTATGTCTAGCAGAGAGTATGGAGTCTGAGACATGTAATAGTGCAGATTCAGTGGAGTGGGTGGGGCGATACCCAGATTGGAGAGGGGGAAGAAGAGAATGGAGTAGAAGAAAAGTGGAGATTTTAGAGAATACAATTCACCCAAGAGGTTTAGATAAGAAGGGCAGGTGGGAAGATTGGTTAAAGGTTAGATGGTAGAGAAGAGTCCAGGGAAGGTTTTTTGCAAATGGGAATAATGATTGCATGCCTAAATGCAGACGGGAAGATAGGAGAGGTAAGAGAAAAATGTAAATGTGCTAAAGAAGTAAGGCAAGGGACCAAGAGCGGGTAGAAAGAAGAGAGCAAAGGTGAATGATTAGGATCAAGAGGGGAAGCAGTAGGGTGATCCTGTGCCAGATGAGAAGGAGAAAGAGACGAAGAGGAAGAGGTCATAGGAAGAGAAGCTGAAGGAGAAGACAGCAAAGGAGAAAGAGAGAGGAGATGGAGCGAATAGCAGTGACTTTAGAAGTGAAAAAGTCATAGCTTTTCCATAGCAGATAGAGGAGACAAAAGCGAGCGACCAGGAGGATGGGAGGAAAGAATGGTACAAAGTAGCTGGAAAAGACGACGAGGGTGGTGGGAGAGAGAAAGAATAGGAGATGATGCTCTTTTCCAGAAAGGAGGAGGGAGCCATAGGAAGAGTGAAGAGAAGTGAGAAGGTCGTCTATTGTATTAGACTTCATCCAATGTAGAGAGTGGCAAAGAGATAGACGGGAGGGAGTGAACCAGGGTTGGGATGGTTTCTTAAATAGAGAGAAGGTGCGCGAGAGGTAGAAGAGATAGTGTGGACATTAAGGCCAAGTTGAGATGAATGGAATCCGTTTTTTGCTGCTAGAGAGGCAAAGTTGTTAATGGGGACAAGAGTGGAAGAGAGAGACGTAAGGAAGGAAGAGGGGTTGAAGGAGCAGAGGTCCCAATGGCAAAAGGAGACAGTGAGCCCTCTATGACTGCCTCAAAGACTTCTGCTTCGGCAGAAGTTGGGCAGAGCACAAATTAGTGAGAGCTGAGTACAGGCGGGGGGCATTTGCCTACCCTTGGCTCCCACTAGGGGGATGCCTGTGGTCCTGGTCATTGCAAATGTTCGTCTCTCCATAGGCACTCCATAAAAGCATTTGTTCCCATTATGACGCAGGGGGATACTCCTCCTCTTCCAAATCCCTTACCACAAGGGAGGAAGTTACTCCACCTCCTACCTGTCTGTCTTTATTTACACAGCTCAGAATTTTTTCTGAAAACTTTGGTAGCACATATGATTTAGAACTTTGCCTTCCGGGGTTCTGGGAGTGTAGCAAGGTTTCCTGGAGCCCTCCTGATCTTAAGCAGGACCAGGTAGGACAGGCCACTGCAACCTGTGTCAGGGTTCCCCTCCTCTAGATACATGGCTGTGGCAAGGTCAGTCAATTGACCTTGTCACAAGTGGATAGAAGCCCCTGTCAGCCTGAGGTGGGATTGTGTATTCAAGCCATGCAGCAGATTGAGCATTATCTGAAGCTGTGTAGTCGCTTTGCACCATAGCATTTAAGTAGTAAAATACATTGATATGTAATCATGCATTGAGCACAGATCAACAATTATGAAACGTCTTTACTCTCTACTGTGCAAGTCTGGGCTTCAAGGCAGGCTAATCAGTTGTTTTAGGGTATCTAATTACATAGCTTCTGTCAGTGGTCTGGGATGTGCTCCAATAGCTACTTCTGTTTATGCAAATAGTACCCAATGTTCTAGTAAACAATAGCTAAGCCCTAAAGACTACAATGGACTATACCAGTGGCTTCTGGGCTAGGCCGGAGGTGAGGGAGATTGTTGACTGGTGGGCTTGGAGAAAAAATCCCCTGACATTTGGAGATGGAAAAATCCTCTGGACCCTGCAAGATAAAAAAGCCTATGTGAATGTAGAAAAACACATTGTTTTCTAATCCTAAGGATTCTGGTAAACAAACTAGCTAAAAGCTATAAAAAGCCAGTTTATCATAGTGGTACTCGGTGCAGTTCAAGAAATCCTGGAGAAACGCTGTCGGGCTGGAGAGCAGAGTGAGAGAACCAGAAGCAGGCTGGAAATACTCTTCCCCTATGGAGAGAGAGGAGGGGTTGATTCCTGCTCCTTTTTTCTGGTTGGATTTTGAAGCCTTGAAATTTCATTTTGAGCTTCAGTAGCTCAGAAAGCTTTTCGGGACAACTAGTCTTTTTTTGATTGAGCTGCATATACAAGCAATCCTACCTATGGCAATCAGCTGGCTACCTATGGAGACATTTTATTCAGATTTGGTGTATGTTGGCATCATGGTCAATTCCAATTGACACTAAATCTTTTGATGGCTTTTTCACCTTTTTGCTGCTTTTTGCCAAGAGACCATGATGGTTTTGATAGGTGACTTTTCTAATTGGATTTGATATTTTTGAATTTTCCTTGATTGTTCAGACAACAAGCCTTGCTCCATGCTGCAGGTGTCCAACCTTCACCTCTCTTCTTGCTATCAGAGGACTTCAATGAATATGAGAAACAGTTTTACCCATTTCTAATATCACATTGGGAAAGAGGATAGGGATTGTGAAGGCGGTTCATTTCATGAGCCTTTTCAGTGAGAATTGATGAGGTATGTTTTGTGCGAATTGATGAGGTATTGAAAAGGCAGTTTATTTCATGGGGATGTTTAGTGGGAATGGATGAGCATGCATTTGCTTGTAAGGAGCTAATGTTTTTGACATGTTGATGGATGATCTTGAGTAGACATTTAGGCTATGAATTTGATGGCGGTATTTTCCTTTAAAACGTTTTCATATTGAGTGCGTTTTGTGTAGTTACTTTGTAAGAGAGTGTGAGAGCATTCAATGAGTGTTCATTGGTTAGAATGAAGTTATAAGCATTTGTGCATGTATATTAAGTGTGGGGCATCTATTTAAAGTAATGTTAATTGTCTTGCTGTATATGGCGCATGTTTTGATAAGGAATGGTTTGGTTGGTGTTTGAACAGTCAACCCTCAATAAATTACATGATATTAGTAACTCAGTCTTGTGTGGATAACCCACTGCAGGGGTTTATTGCCTACTCTCTTTTGATGAATAGTGACAGCTATATGCTTTTCTTAACCTTTATTCCTGCCATAGCCCCTGCTGGTGGCATATGGAGGTGGTCCAGCACACTCCCTTTGGGGTGGAGGTAGTGGCGTATTAAGGTTTCTGCTGCCCTAGGCCCAAGTAAGTGAATGTCCCCCCACAACTTTACTCCACCTTTGCCAGATTCCTCACCTTCACCAGATACCACCATTCCAAAAGACCTGCCTTGGCCAAACTTCACCCCTACAGCACCTTCTTGTCCCATTTTCACTCCATAAAAACGTTTTTAGGGGTGACCAGATTAGAATGTTATTGCTTCCACTCTAATGATCTACGTTATGTTAGTTGAAAGAGTGTTTTCAGGTCTCTGCTGCCCAGGATTTGGAGAATGCAGCGTGTTCTAAAGTTGAGACCACTGGAGGTACTTGTTGAGGCCAACTGCCTACTTTTGATTACATCAGAGAGCAATCCTTTAGAGGAAGTAAGTTACATAAGCTGTCTGCCAACTGTGGGAAGGTTGGAACGAGGAATTTTGTTTTCAATGCTAATAGTTGGTTTCCACCGATTTGCCTGCGTCATCCCTTGAGAACTAGACTGGTGTGTAATATGAATGTTTCAGGCAACATAATTACATTTCTACATGCAGACTTGTGAATTCGTATAGTTTACATATGAAATATATGCAGTTGGTCCAGGTGCCTAACATTTTTTGATAAAAAGAACCAATTCTTGGTGTGCTTTAGTTCTGGCGACTCTACAAAGAAGGTCCTTTTAAACCTATTGAAGGTACAAAGGGAGCGCAAATGCACTATCAACTACAGGCTACACAGTGATTACCCTCCATTTTTCAGAGGACAGCAGGGGGGTACAGGTTATATGCCGCTATACATAATCATGAGTGGCGCTCCCTTAAGATCAATTTGCCTTTCCTACTGATGGATCTAATTAAGCTTCCCATGTTCCTTAATGACAAGACGGAAGTCCTCTTCTTTCCTTCTAACTCACTTTCCCCTACCCCTGCTCCTTCCATCTACTTTCCCCCTTCCAATCTCCCCATCTCTACCTATGCTTGCAATCTTGGTCTCCACTTCGACTCCTCCCTTTCATTCTATCACCACATTTCTGTCACCTCTCGATCCTGTCGGCACCATCTCTACAACATCCGCAAGATCCGATCCACCCTCACATTCCACGCTTCTAAACTCTTAATCTCCTCCCTCATCTTCTCCCGTCTCTTCTACTGCTCTTCTCTCCTCTTTGGATTCCCTGCCTCTCATCTGACCCCCCCCTCAAATCAATCTACCACTCCTCTTTCCATACTCTTTGTCTCCTCGGCCCTCACGATTCTATTTCCTCCTCACTCTCTCAACTTGGCTGGCTTCCCTTCCCCTCCCAACTTAAATTTCAATTCCTCTGTCTGGTCTTCAAATCTCCTCAATTATAATGAGCTACAATAGTCCTCTTTTTAGGGGCTGTGTGGGTGAGGACAATGAAATACAAAATCTAAAGAATCCCACAGACCAGCTTCCTTCCCTTGCTGTTCAGAGTGAGTTACCCTAGATGCATATAAACTTGCTCATGTACGCCCCTTAACCAAAAAACTTGCGAATAACCGTGTAATTATCAAAAATATACATATTTTAATGTTTATCAAAAACACATCACATTTACAATAGATTTTTCTTAAAAACAACACAACAGAGTAATCCGAACACATTCTGAACCACGTATCTCTGTGTATACATATTCCACAACTTCTACAAATGGCATAGAAGCTGACACTTCAAAAACCTTTCCTATTCCTAACTATGGGGTATTTTTATATTCTGACCACCACTGTTATTGATGCCCTCCCTGCTTTCTACGGGCAAAAGGCTGTGCCAACACTTCAAGAATGTGTTTCTAGAACCAACATAGAGCTTTATCATGAGAATATACACAGAAATTCATCCACATTGTATATCCTGTTGGTGCTGTCTTCAGGACATTTAGTCTTTGTACATGTTCTGGTTTTCACGTATATCATCACGTGTCAGTTTGCCAAAATTTCAATATTTAGTGAATTCAGAGAAGACTCCCTTGGATGGTGGAAAATAGAACCCCAATGTTTCAAAATCAGCGGTCAAAAGGATGCTTGTCCCCAGTAGTATGCAGGATCTGTAGCACGCTGCAATGCAAAACGAGATCACAATTCACAAATCAAATTATTGTGAATGTGATGTGTTTTTGATAAACATTAAAATATGTATATTTTTGATAATTACATGGTTATTCGCCCGTTTTTTGGTTAAGGAGCGTACATGAGCAAGTTTAAATGCATCTAGGGTAACTCACTCTGAACAGCAAGGGAAGGAAGCTGGTCTGTGGGATTCTTTAGATTTGGTCTTCAAATCTCTCCATGACCTTGCTCCCCCCTGTTTTTCTTCTCTCCTCTCATTTTACACTCCCTCTCGTTCTCTCCGCTCTGCTGACCTCTTCTTACTCACTGTACCCCCGTGACCATGTGCCGCTTCTCGCTTCGTTCCTATCAGCTCTTGGCCCCCCTACACTGGAACTCCTTACCTCTCTCTATCCGCTCCATCCCCACCTACACCTCCTTCCGCACCTCCTTGAAAGCCCTTCTTCACTTCCCCCTCCCCCCTTGACCTTCTACCGTCTCTCCTCCCCATCTCCCTGGCCCCTCAAACCTTCCCTTCCCTTCCCCTTCCTTCTCACATCCACTTAACCGTATATCACATAATTGAATTATTGTTCCTCTTCAATCTACTACCTCCTCTCCCTTCCTTCTCCCTTTCCCTCACCTCCACTATCCAAGGAAACGGTTCTACATATTGATTTGCTGTTTTGTCTCATGATTGTTAACTTGCTTCTTCCATTATTGTACCTTGTTGTTACATTGTAAAGCCCTTTGGATTAAAGCGGTATATAAACCCAATAAACATAAACATGACACACAGAATCTCAAGAACACCTTCTCTACAAATGCAGTATCATTAAATGTAGCTAATTATGAAGCCAACACTGAATGACACACAACGCCATAAATGTGAATGTTTGTACACCAGAATTTGGTACTATATTAATTGAGTTTCTCCCTGAGGAATGTCCCCGGTGATATTAAAGAAGGAAACATGTTGGAGTGGAATGATGCATGTGATCTAAAATATGTATAGAAATTGGAGCTGTTAATCAGGGTAAAAAATGATCACGCAAGAACTCTGAGTATTTAGAATTGTTTTTTCTTGATTTTGTGACTAATTTCATACCACATTTTACATTCAGTATAACATTGATGGTTCATGTTCTATTGAAATTTCAAATGATAGAGCGATTTGAGATTTTAAAACTCATACTGTTGGTGTTAGTACCAATTATATTTGTGATTGTTGAGGTGGCAAGTCACCGGAATATATGTATTTATGTAGAATTGTTTCTATCTTTGTACATTGTAACTATATGGATTAAATATTGAATGGTCGGAGAAGGAAGGCTGTTCATTTTAATCTTAACACACCACTGTACATGCATTTATAAAACAGTATCTACAAGAGGACTATTAGTTTTGACCCTATAGAGAGTACAAACAATAAAAAGGACTAAACCTCCTTCTCATGGCTACAACTCTCGTGGTAGCAAGGGGCATAACGGAGATAAGACACAACCTGCTGTAGCCGATGTCCCTCCAATCCCTTGTGCCGTAACACCATTAAACAATGGTAAAATCACACGTGAAATTTCTAAACTTTCTAAACTTTTGGGCATAAATACTTCAGTAGAGTAAAAACGGAGAAGGTTTGTGAAACCTTTGGCTGATTATTCACACAGTGCAGTAATGGATACAGGCGACCCTGAACGTTCATGGGTGAGAAACATCATTCCTCGTAGCTGTGCAGCGCAGGCAGCTTTTATAGCTAATTAATTTGTACAACATTGCCATTTGTGCCATTGTCCAACACACACCACGCCCCAAGAGTGAGTAATGGAACAGGCTTTTCAGCACAAGATTACCTTTGTGGGTGTGGTTTTAGGCCATGGGTCTTTTCCAGCTTACGTTTGTGGTAATTCATAATGTTTGTAAAATTCTTAGAGATATGTGGTTTATAGATCTAGATTTCTTGCTGTCGTTTGACGTACTGCTTTACAGTATATGTCAGACCTTGTATCTAAAATCTAATTATTCTTAAGGTTCCTTATAAACGTAACTGGTATGCATTGTGTGTCATACTTTGCAGGTGTATTCCTGGTAGTCCTGAGCGTGCAGCTGAATGTCATCAAATACACATGATTAAACCCAGCAGGGGTGCCATTTTCCTGCTTAGCACCGGGCACCTTCTGTAAAGTTGGCAAAATGGATATAGTGTGCACCTTTGGCACACAGTTATTTTCTTTCACCCTTCTAAGGCTTTGGCTATTATTTCAGTCTTCTTGATGCACTTGCGCATTTAGATTTACTCTTCGCCATTTAACATGATGTACAAACATTTTCATGCTTGCACCTTTTGGGCAGCCACAGACCTCCGTAATTTGGGACGGGGAGGAGAAGTAGTGTTTGCTTCATTCTGAACATCATCTTAGTGCCTACCTGTGGGATCTCTGTGCTTGACTTAAGCATAGGCATGTGTTGAATATTGTAAAACGATGCACCATTTTCAACCTTTAATTTTCTGGAGGGAAGACCCTCATATTTGCAATGGTTTTAAAAATGCTGTACATGTGTATTTGAACATAAAAGTGATTGCTTAACACAGTGTATGTGTTGATTAGAACGAACTCCAATGAAATGGTTGGTGGCGGCGTGGCAACTATAAAACCAATGAGGCTCTGGCTATTTTGCATACTAAGGAGAATTCTGGGAATATAAGAACGACCAAAGAGGTTTATATCTGTCATTTATAGCCTTGAGAGTTCTAGGGCTGAATCACTAAATACCTTATGCACGTTAGGTTTGGTATGCATTGTTGTGCATCAATCAGACTAAAAAAAACAAAGCTAGATTTAATTTTAAAAAGAGCAGCTAGTAAATTGAAATATAATGCTATAAAAATGTTTTTCTGGTGGCAATCTGCCGCCCTAGGCCTAGGCCTAGTTGGCCTTATTGTAAATGCATCACTGGGTGGAAGAAAGGCTGTGTGAGGTAGAGGTGATAAGAATCAAGTCAGTGTGAGGTGTTTCAGGGTGGAAGTCAGGACCATTCCTACCCCAGCGGGGGTAGGTGGAAGTTGACATTGATGTGGGGATGCAGGGGGTCTGAGAAAATAGTCCTACAACACAAAGGGTGTCGGGTGCTCACCTGTGGTGGTTGTTGTTCCTTGGTGCTCCATGGTTACCGCTTCTGTGATTCTCTTTAAATGTTCTTTATCTGTCCAGCAAAGACTTATGGGCTCCAGCAATATTCATCGCATAATGGCTAGCTGGGTTGACACCAGTTCCCACTAGAGAAACATATCTTTTGGATCCACTGGCCCTCCATATCCATATGTGTGAATTGATGAAGAGAACCTACAACCCCCAAATATGATCTTTTTCCTGCTCTTGTCAACTTGATCTGGTACCCAGTATACATTTGCTGGCCCTGCTTCCCAGGGAAATACCTACTTTAAATGCCAGTGTGTGTGTGTGTGTGTGTTCGCCACCCCTCAAACACCATGGTCTCTTCTGCTACTGCATGCTCTCTCTTGAATATGACGTAGATAGATCGCAAGTTAGTGCAGGACATACATGGCAGAAATAATAATCTGTGAGTCCTATGATGAAGCTGCGTTGCTAGTTCTCTCGCTCTAATTTCAACTACACTTTCAGTTCTTTGACAAGCCTCCTATGCAGTAGGGGAGTGTCCGTTTCAATCCCCTAACAGTATTAGAGGATGCTCGTTCTGTTGGAGCATATACAGAAGATAGCCGCTGTACCAGAGATTCTCGACTGTTGGGGGGCGATTGATGCACAGAGCACTTTTAATGTTAACAGCTAGTTTAATGTCTGGACCAAGGGATGTGGGAGACTGCTGTGTAAGTTGCCAACACATCCTCCGTAAAACACACTCCAAGCTATCTGGGAAAGCATGGTAAAAGTATAAGACACTGCTAAACTAGCAGATGCTATGCATTATTGGCACAAGGCTAAAGGAAAGGGGGCAGTGCTATTAACCACTGCACAGGAGGGTGGGTGGGTGCCATCGTGTCACCACTGTGCTATGGTGGAAGTCAAAGATAAGTTGAGATCTTGCCAGAAAACATATAAGCCTTAAATAGTTGGTTTAAATTGGACATAATGCTACTGCAGGGTGCCATTTTAACTCCCCCCCCAATGTGGGAGAAAGTTGGATTTAGCTGTTCAGCTTTATTCTTAGCAGTGATCATTTTGCTTTTTGCCTGGAGTAGAGTAACTACTTTGGTAGTGCAGGGGATGGTGACGAATAGTCCAGGAGTGGATGGTATTTATTATGGGTTAAGAGCAAGGCCTGGATGATGGAGCAAAGTTAGTTGAAAGGTTGGTTTTTATGCTATTAGGTATTGTGATGAATTGCCGTCTGCCCTGCAGGAGGACAAGGATGAGTAGAGGCTAGTGCCCACTCAGCCCTCACACTTCTACAAACCAAGAGCCAACACAATCATAAAGGTAAAGCGGGCACAGTTAACAGACATATATGCATCCTTTGCCTTTTCTGGTAATGTGGACCATGGGAAGGCTATACTCGAGGGGTGTGCATGTGGTTCAGTAGCAACCCAAACAGCAAAGTATAACGGTCCAAAATAAAGCAATGTCCAATCAATGTTCTTCATTTATTTCATTTAAACCGGCTTTGTATATACAGTCGACAGTCGCATCAAATTTTATAGTAAAACAATTAAACAATAGTCTAATATATAATAAAATCTAACACAGTACATGGTTGCATGCTCTTGAATGAAAATGGACCTCGCGAAAACTGATCTAAAATCTCTGTACATTTCAAATAGAATGTAACCATATGATATATGCAATTAATGTTGTTAGCCTCCATTAGGATATATACAATATAATTGTCTTGTCATCACAATTTATCTTATCAGAGTACTTTAAATATTTATTTTGCAATCCTTTTAGGCTCTCGCAGTAGATTAGGTTATGTTTTATAGATTCGGTTTCTAGGCAACCACATAGACATAATCTCGCATCTCTACAAAGACCGATTTTGGACCCCTTAATCTCTAACAAAGTGGTAACATTGAATTTTAGCAGCGGGTATTGCCGCACTACAAAACTGTCAGGATAGGCCGTTGTGTAACTGGGAACCTGCTCACGGTCCATCAGATACTGAATAAAAGTACCACTCTGGAGGGGGGCGCTGCTGAGCAGCTACAAGATGGCATCTTGTGTTGAGAGCTCCAGCACCATAGGATCCTGTAATATTATAAATCCTGTTTCAGACCATCAAACCGTTCTTGGAAGATCCCGTTATGCAGTGGATGGATCCGGGTACCAGTGGCTCAATAATTGTGCAAAACCGCACTGTGAAGGGCTGAGCTCTGCGCCGTTGAAAAACGAGGAGTGGAGAAGAGGAGGAATGACCGATCGGCAGCTCCAAGCGCACTGGCGTGGCCGACTATGCGTCTTGCCCGGGATTACAAGCCGTGAACATCCAACCGACAGGGCGGTAAAATGGGGGGTGCAGGGGGTGATGCCTGTAACACCTTATTACCAGCAAAATACCAGCATCTAAGCACAGCAAGACAAGCCCGCAAAGCTTAACGCCTACGCCTGCCTGTGCAGCGTGGGCGCATGGCAGGACACGCAAGGCCGGCACTGCATGATACGGAGCACCCGGGAAAACTCATCAGGCTACACCTGACAGCAGTGACACTACCACGATTGGATGGAGGGACCCGATGCCCGCAGTGAATGAGCGCATGGCATGCTGTTGGACACCACCTGGCAGTCCTACAGGAGAATGTCTCACTGATGACAGTAAGCCGGGCAGAGGGCCGGAATCCGCACCGACATACTGACGGCAACACATTGGGCACGTTATAATAAATGTTCACTGGTGTTAGGGAGAATTCTCAAGAATGTGCTAATTTCCCTTACCTTTTGAGACCCCCAGCAACTTTGCTGGATTTCTAGGATTTGATTTTTTTGACTGGTAAGAGTGTGAGCCTTTTCTCCCACTCTTCCATGTATTTTGATGTGTTTTACTTTCGTGTTCTTTGGTTATGGAGTTTTAAAACAACTCCACAGGCATCACTGCATGGAGGCATGCAGTGGCACAGGGATGTCTTTCAGACTTCCCAAGTTTTAAATACCGTCTCTGGGACTGACTATCGTCTCCCTGAGCATGTAGAGTTAAATTGACTTTACTAGTCTCTTTAAATTTACTGACCCAGCACACACTATCTTCCTATAGAGTGCTGGAGGGGTTGCCTAGCATCCCCTGAGTCAAAACACTCATGTAACAGTAAAATGTTACCCTTTCCTACTTTAAATGGCTGGTGGCAGTGATTTAGATCAAACTACCATGATTTCTCTCGACACTGAACAACGGTAGCTAAAAATCGGGTCAGCCATGTTTTTCAATCTGGCGCCCAAGAACGATCTGTAAAAACAGACTCCAGATGACTTTTTTCGCCATTTCTTTTAGGAAAGGTCCTTCTTGTGTTTATCTCTGCGCGCCAAACCAGGTTTGGTCCCTTTGTTCGTTGGCCTTTGGCCGGCTTCAGTGCTGAAGCCCTCCTCTGGTGCCTGAGTGTCTGGGATGGACAGGATGTGAGGGAGGTGCCTGAAACTCCCTGTGCTTAGTCTCGTAGGAGACCTGAATGCACTCTGGCGTGATTGGCCGGCTGGCTTTCCGCCAAGGACAGCCACCCTGCTGTGTGAGTAACAGCCAGGCTGGAATGAATGGGGGAAAACTGTTTAAAAGCAGGTCTCTGGGACTTGGAAAGCAGAGTCGACCACTGGAACGAAAGAACCAAAGACGAGCTGAAGGAAGAGGACTGCTACAATTCCTGGACGACCGGTGAAGCCCTGCTGCAGGTCCGAATTGCCTGAAACTCCATTGACAGAGAAGCCCTTCAAGGTTAATTTCCTCCTTTGAGTTTGGTGGGAACATCCAGCTCGCAAGCCACCTGGACACCGTCCCCATCCTGGTCGAATTATCTTCCGAGTGCTATTGAAAACCGGATAGCCAGGGGGAAGGAAACCAGCTTGTGGACTTTTAAGGCACTCTCACATTAAACCAATGTTTTGCCAAGCTTGTGGCCTCATCCCTGGACAGTGCAGGAACCTCCCGATGTCCTCCTTCTTGTCCCCACGACTGAAGCTTAGGAACAGGGAGATCTGCTCGAACTGCCAGGAACAACTACCTCAGCTACAGCTCTTCTTCACTTTAAACGTACTGTGCAAACGCGGTCCGGAAATCTTTTTGGCCACTGGAACTTTCCCAACTTCAAAGGCTTGTCCTTCCCTAAACATTCGTCTAACCTTTCACCTAGCCAAATTCTTCTAAACTCTGTGGCAAAGACTTAACCGTTTACTACCAGAACTGTGCTATCCTATACAAAGACTCTGAACCATTGACTTTGGCCCAGGCCTATGAACTGAATTGCTGGTTGTAGTTCACTGAAACCCTTTGCCCTGCCTATGAAAGTATTTGTGCTACTGATTCGTATAACCTTGTCTTTTTACCCCTTTTAAAAGTATCTGAAGTGCCATTTTGCTCCCACTTCAGGGGAGCTGAACTTGTAACTTATTGGTCGTGTATTTGTGGTGTATTAAGTATATGATATTGAGCTGCTCTTGCTAGTGTAATGTTTTCAAACTGACTGTGTAAATAAATGTATATTCTTTTACCAAGAAACCTTGAGTAAAGTGTTTGTTTGAATCACTGTATTTGTTAGCCCTATGTGTAACTTGTTCTACTGCTCACTCAACTCTTGAGATAGGTCTGGCTGCTCAGCCACTGCTACCACATAACTGTGTAGTACAGCCTTGTACCAAAGGTGAAATTGTACTGACACTTGTAGTCTTAATTGCATGTAGTGTTCCCAAAGGGTACTGCATGTGATTCTGCCTAACAACTGGTAGCGCCCCTAAGCGCCTCCTGAAATCGCGGGCATTAGCCACACTCTATACATAGGCTATCAACCCGAAACTGGACCAACTACAGAAGGGCGGCCCAATGCCTATACCCGACCGAAGACTCAAAAGTGCCTGATGCACACGCAGCTCCGGTTTGCCTGGTGATCGAATCTGGGAGCTCACAATGTTGATATATATAGTATGCTGCTCGTAGTTAGGCAGATCCATGGAGGAAGAGCAGCGAACATCGTGGACAGCAACACTGGCCTCTGAGGCTGCTGGGGAGCACAGATTTGTCCCACACTGCTGCCACTACCCCGGTTCACCCATTGGAGACAATTACCCTTAGGCCTACTGTGTCATATATGCTAACGTTGATAGACCAGGTTAGCTTCATCAGGAAAGATGGGTCATCTCTTGTGCTCGTCTGGCTCCTGGACGCTGCATTACTGCATGAACACAGACTGATGGGCCTGCACACAACTTCAAACTGGGCTGACCTGGGTTCCATGATAAACACCATTTTATGCCCTTGCCTGCCTTCAGGGAATGAGATCACGACTTGGACATCCTTCAACAACAGTCAGCATTTTACAATAAGGTCAACAATCTGAATCTAAGGCTCCAGCCCACAGCACAGACGCCACAACCGCACCTAATCCTTTCTGATTACGTTGACGATTGTCCCTACTCCTTGACTACCGAACACACAGTGGTTGGTTTTAGGGTACAGCATTACTGGTACACTGGGCAATCGACCCAACCGCAGACCCACGGTGCTGTTATCTGCCCATTTCGGACAACACTGAAGACCGGATACTTGATCTACTTGGCAGTGAATATGAAACTGAACAACATCCTTTGCACCATCGGCTCACTAAAATCCAAACTGGAGAAAGAAAGCGGCCGCATAAACGACGCAGAAACCAGGATTGCCGAAACAGAAGACAAGATGGACAGACATGACCGCGACATAACACAACTGAAACTGGAGGTCAACAAAATCCGTAATAAATACGATGACCTGGAATCGAGCTTGAGGCAAAATAATGTTTCTATAAATGGAATACCCGAGGCGGCACGCACGGGCTCCATGGAATCATTTACTGAGCACCTACTAAAAGCATTATATGATCCTGCAAAGTTCTCCCCGAAATTCTTGGTGGAACAGGCCCATTGAGTGTTGCCTCCTATCCCTAAGCCAGGGCCCCCGCACCATCATAGCAAGACTACCTAATTACCGGGGCAGGGATCTCATATTGCGAATGTCCAGGGAACAAGGCATGCTCCGCTACGAGGCTCATGACATTCATAGCTACATGGACTTTGCAGCCAATGTGCAAGCTCTAGGAAAATCATAGGACTCAGTCAAGAAGCTATTCCGAATCAGACGAGTTCTTCATGCCCTGATGTTCCTGGCCAAGCTAAGAATCCAACATGGGGGCAGGGCACATTTCTTTGACAACCCTCTGAGGCTAATATTTGGGGCTGGATGCTCACATTGCAACTAGCTGTACAATTACAACCACTGTTGACAGCGCACTCCAGGAAGCTTCCACAGTTTCTTTT
The DNA here is from genome assembly GCF_040938575.1 of Ambystoma mexicanum. Taxonomy (NCBI): domain Eukaryota; kingdom Metazoa; phylum Chordata; class Amphibia; order Caudata; family Ambystomatidae; genus Ambystoma; species Ambystoma mexicanum. The sequence goes on from NC_090937.1 coordinate 439,604,288, forward strand.
GGGCTGCATCGTCAAGTTGAGGGAGATGATGTTTGTCAATTTGGGGTCAATGATGGATGTGGTTACCAAATGTTTGGAATGTTTAATGGGTATAAAGTTGTGTTCATATGTTTTAAAAAAGTGCAGATGTGTTGCCTAGTAAGCACAGGAATGGAACTCCTGCCAGTTATACAAGTGAGACATATTCATTATATGAAGCAAATCCGATACTATAGGTGACGAGATCCCCTTTTTATCAGGGAATGTCTGTGGTCTGAACAACCCTGTTAAGGCAAGAAAAGTACTAGCATATATAAAACGCCATGGCCCTAAGGTAGTAATGCTACAGGAAACCCATGCCCAAGGGGACCTTAATAAGGAATTTGCATCCCGGTGGGGGAACCAGCGGGGCTGTACTGGCTACTCAACTCAGGCCAGAGGGGTGATGACTCTGAAAACACTGTTCATTGTGCTTTCAGGAAGATAGGCGAAGTATAGACCCGCTAGGGAGATATGTGATTCTATGGGTGAAGATCTCAGGCGTAGATATACTATTGGTTCACACATATGACCCCAATCTCGATGACCCCGAATTCTATGGCCAGATAATGGAGATCCTGCTTAGGGGATGTCACTACCCGATTATGTGGAGAGGTGACTTTAATACCATCCTTGACTGTGTTCTGGACCAATCAAGACATACCCAACATGAACTAACAAATACAAGTCACATGGTAAGACAAATTATGTTGCAAATGGAATTGGTAGGTGTATGGAGAGCTTGTAACCCTAACATGCATGAATATACTTATTACTCGTCGGTCCCTGATGCACACTCTAGGAGTGATTACTTGTTGGTTTCCACAAGTCTGATGCTGCAAGTCCGAAAATGCATGATACAACCTAGAACTATTTCTGATAACTCACCAGTGTCGTTATTGATAAAATGGGAAGGTCCCAGTGTTCCCCGCCTGTCGTGGAGAATGCCAACCTCATGTTTACTTGATGCAAATTTCCTTGAGGTACTACGAGATAGGTTTGTGGATTTCTTCCAGAGAAATGAGGGGGTGTACCTCATGTCTGGGGAACATTGAAGGCATGGCTTCGGGGAGGAATTATTTCAATGACTGCCGGTGGTCTGAAAGCAACGGGAAAAAAACTGGGAGTGGTGGCAATAGATTTGGAAACGAATATGGCACTACACAGAAACAAAGCACTGCTAGGACTTATCAAAGGGAACCTATTGAAGTTCAGATACCTAGCTGTTAGAGCGGTCCAACTGATGAATCAACCCACCCAGGCATGGCGATACGGGGAAGGAGATAGACCGGGTTGCTTTCTGGCAGGCGTGATTTAGGGGGGGGGATGGACACAATACATCACTGGGATTAGATGGTACTTGCGCAACATACTAACTAAGCATGAAGAAATTAATGGCAAATTTCACCAATACTATGAAACACTATACACCAATGTGGATGAATGTACTGACAGTGATCTATCATGCTATTTAGAAGAGATTTCGCTACCATGCCTCCCCCTGAGACACAATCAATACTTAACCAACTGTTCACGCTTGATGAAATTACAGAAGCAATAATTACCCTTGCGCGTGGGAAAGCCCCAGGCCCGGATGGGATAGGAATCTTACTATATAAGGAACTCCGACTAATAGTAGTACCTAAATTGCTCATGGTCTGGGAAGAGTCCCTGCAGGTTGGTCGACTACCATCCACACTCTCTGAGGCCGTAATTATGGTTCTAGTAAAACCTAACAGACCAACGTCTAAAATGCCTCGTACAGAGCATTATCATTGATCAACACTGACACAAAAATCTTTACCAAAATCTTATCCACCCTCCTCTTACCATACATGTCCACGTTGGTGCATCAGGATCAGTCCGGATTCCTCCTTGGGCGTTCAACAGCGATTAACCTGCGTAAACTGTTTGGTATTATGTCCCAAATAAACCCCAAGGCAGTAGCGGCCTCACTAAACGCAGAAAAAGCATTTGACTCAGTCTCTTGGCAGTTTCTTTTCACAGTCCTGCACGGGATGCAGCTGGGGGATCATTTTATAGAATATATACAGCTATTATACATCAAACCATCTCCAAGAGTCCACACCAATGGCACGCTTTGGTCCGCCTTATTTCTGAGACGCGGCACAAGGCAGGGCTGCCTATTGTCCCCACTGCTTTTTGCACTGACAGTCGAACCTCTCGCCCGATGAATGCGAGATAAACACGGGCACAGGTGCCTCCATATAGCAGGTCCGGCATAGATGATATCCCTATATGCGGATGATACGCTCTTATATATACGCAACCCGGAACAAAATAATGCCCCAGTGATGGAGGAAGTCTGTATATTTACAACATATTCCAGATACCAAATCAATGAAGCAACATCAGAACTATTCCCACTGACCGACGCCACACAGATTCTGACAGACCTGCTGGGATTCCGTTGGGTCCCACATAAACTTAAATACCTGGGCATACTGATTTCCCGTTCACACCACTCTCTACTCGCCGACAATCATGAAATATATTTAGGCACACTGGCAACCAAGTTAAAATTATGGGTAAAGTTCCCAATGTCGTTACACGGCAGGCTCTCATTACTTAAAATGATGATGGTCCACAAATTGCTATATCATTTCTGCAATATTCCGGTGAAGCCGGGACGAGCATTCTTTAATAAACTCTGATTGCTAGCAATTCAATATATATGGGGTACGGGAGCTTCACGAATTAAATGGGAGGGGATGTCCAAACCGTTCGAACAAGGAGGCCTAGTTGTGCCAGACTTTGAGTTACATTAATTAGTATCGCAAGTACAATTTGCAGGCCATTGGAACTCCACCAATGATACCCAATACACGAAGCCCTAGAGTCATACAGTGCTTCATCTACGAATTTAAAATCTATTATTCTAGCTCGTTCGACCCGATCTGCACAACAGTAAACGCCTGGTCAAGGCTGTTTAAGAGACTAGGCGTGGCGTCACCATACTGCAGATCAGTTCCATTATGGAACTCCCTAGGGCTCCCCACGACGTACAACGAGGACATTAAAAATATGTGGGATGTTGAGGAAGAGATGACTCTACGGGACCCGTTCCCTGTCGGGACTTTCGTCACACTCGAGGAATTCGTGGCTAAGCTGGACGACAACCCAATCAGATTGTTCCAAAATTTCAGAATGAGGTCGGTGGTCATTCGCCGGTGGCCCTTGTTCCCCCAGGAACCAGATATCTGCGAGCCAATGGAAATGTTGGTCCACAGCGGAGATCCTAGGACACTTGTGTTCAGACTATATAAAGCATGCCACGGTAGTCAAAGGTCTACTAGGGGAGCTAAAGGCAAATGGGGAGGGGAGGTCTGGACACAACAATACAAGATGAGCAGTGGCAACGCTGGTGTCGCCTGACAAAAGAAGTTTCCCTGAACACAAGTTCAAACTCATACCATTTAAAATACGTAATCATCTACACTACACCCCTGCACATGTCTCGAGATTTGCACCAAATGTCGGCAGCGAGTGCATGAAATGCTGCTCGACTGCTGCGGATTCCCTTCATATGTATTGGAATTGGCCATAGATCACCCGATTCTGGTAAAAAGTGGCAGATGTCCTATTCGACATTACTGAAGCACCACCTACACTCTCACCCCCCAAAAAACAGCTGGGAGACATTGGGAAAGTAACAATAAAAATCTGTAGACTCTTTAATCTGGGTTGGTTGATTGCCAAAAAATGTAAGGACATTGGACAGCTCCCATATCGAGCAAGTGAGCTCATTTAAGTACCTGGGGATTTGGCTCAGTGATTCGGTAACAGAGGATCCAATGGTTTCCCGTTTAGAAGCTGCAACCAAGGGTCTGGCCAGTCAAGCTTGCGCCTTGGATCGAAAATACAGGCGTTTTTCCATCTTACCGGCACTAACTTTCTATAGATCCAAAGTAGTAGCAATACTCAGTTATGGGTCGCAAGCAATGCCCAACATACCAGACACAACCTGGCCTCTGCTGGAAGGACTTTTTTGGAAGAAAGTCCTAAGACTCCCGCAATCCACGCCAATTCAAACCATTTGGCGTGAGTTAGGCCTATCTTCATTAAAATCAGTCGTTCTCTGGAAGAGTCTTAGCCTTTTCAGATAATGTTTTACATCGTCACAGCCAGACATTTTGGAGATGCTACATAAAGAAATCATGGCATCCCAAAATGTACTGCTGCAGATCTGGAGAAAAAAAATGTGTGCCACATTGAAAGAAAGCAGAGGCTCATTCAAGATCTTGATCACCAATCCCATGCGGATAAAGACCAAATTGAGAGAGCTCCATTTGATCAACACCATGGACTCTCCGAGCAGATACCATCAGTTGCCCATATTTCACATGAATCACGAAAACTGGACACCACCTGTGAATATTTAAAACAACTTAACGACAAAAAAACTTGGAGACCAATTCCTGTGGATCCATTTGAATCTTCTGCTCACAAACTAAATCAGAGTTAACCGAGGCCTCTCAGAAAGCAACAGCTGTCCGTTCTGTAAGAATGCCACGGAAGTGGAAACTTTAAAGCACTGGATCATGTCCTGCACAGCTCTCATAATAAGGCGTACCACATACTTTGACCATCTATTTTCTGACTTCCAAAAGCAAGAGATGACGAGTGCTGGTCACTTTTGATAGCTGGGAACAAAACGAGCCACGTGATCGTAATAGTCAAATTTGTAGTGCCCTTGCTGGACATTGAAGACTCATAAGCACTTTTTTCTCTTCACCTTAGTCTTTACATCCTCCTCATCTGATCTGGTCCTTATGGAACATTCAAGAAACGCCAAATGAAGATTTTAAGTCACAGATTTCTTCCTTTTTTATTTTTTTTCTATTGCTAAAAATTGTTTCAATTATATGCAAATAAAAAATGTATTCTGAAATATTGGAAATCCAGCACGACCCCCAAAGTTGCTGAATGGCTTAAAGAATTAGCTTATGCTAATGAGGGGGAGGAAGGCTATATTTCAATGATTGTGCCAAGATGCAGACCAAAGGACATTTGGGGCACGTTTCGAGATTATTTGTTGAGAATAAACGAAGTACAGTAAGATATGTGACAATGTAAACTAATCTATACTGTGTAATCTGCCTCCTGACACTACTGCAGAAAAGTGATACTTATTTGATGCAATGTTGTAATTTACTAATCTATGAGAAATGTGTTGAAGGTAACATGTCTGCCACTATGTTAAATAAAGTTGTTTAAGTACCACTGTTAACATTCGTTGCTAACCGGATAATGTCAGCCTCACGACTATATATATACAGAGTCTTTGTTTCACCCATTTTTTAGGTACTAATGGCTGATTTCCATGGGCCTGATGGTCAAAGCTCAATAACCATGTTACATTCACCCGCAGCAGCTTACTTAAAGTACCAAAACGATCAAAGTTATCTAGCCTCTTAAATGCATTGAAGACTTCTACCTTAATGGTCGCCTTGTTGAGACTTTTAATTTTCATCCTGCAATTATAGTCTACAACAATACCGTTCTGCACAAACTCTAGTCTTAAATATTCTATAGGCAAATTACGCAGCATTCTAAACAGGCTTAGGATTTTTGATTCAAGTTTACTACAGCATGTCGGGAAGTTCTCCCGCCACGCTTCTACACCATATAACATGCATGGGATAATTTTTGTCATATACAACCGTAATATCGTTTGGATTGACCAACCAACCTACCTACCAATAATGCACTTATAGCATAAGCTATTCTCATACAGTTAAGCAGATTTGCATCCCAGTGGTAATTCTAGGTAAGCTTGTCATCTATGTACACACCTAGGTATGTATAGTTCCTTACAGTTTCAATCTGCTCTTGATTAATTTTCCATGCAAATCGGGGTGACCCATTCTTAGGTTTTCAAAATACCATTATTTCACCCTATTTATCCGTCGCCCATTTTCATTGGCGTATCTTCCTAATGCATCAAGCACACATTGGAGCCCCTTTGGTGTATAATCTAATAGTAGCAGTTCATCTGCGTATTCCAGCCAATGTATTGAAAGAAACCCATTTTTTACAGGACGAGCATCTGGGGGGTGAAATGTATGGATCAAGTCTGCCAAGTAGAAGTTAAAAACCGTGGCAGCAAGTATACAACCTTCCTTGACCCCCCGGTAGGTATTAATTGGATTGGACAAGCAACCCTGTCCGTTTAGGCAGACTCTAACACTTGTGTCCTGGTGCAGCAGCTTTATCATATTTAACAGGCCGACGGGGATATGCCAATCTATCAATTTCTGCCATAGGCGAATCCGCAGTATGGTGTCGAACGTCACACTAAGTCTATATATGCTGCATATACTGGAAGTTGGCGCCTTTGCCAGGCATACTTCACCACTGACACCAGGGTTATGATATTATGTAAAGTCCTTGATGTTTTTCCTGAAACCATTTTGGTTAGGAGGTAGTATGTTTTTTGTTGTAATCCATTCATTGAGTTCATCTGGTAACACCCTTGCAAATATTTTTGCCAGAATATCAAGCATTGCTAACATGGGATAATTTCCAGGATTTTTCCAGAAGCCCTTTTTGTGGACGGATAGGATATTACTTCCATTCCAATTAGCTGGTAGTTTACCATATTTTCCTATATTCGCAAAGAGAACATACAGTATAGCTAGGGAGGATAGCTCAGCGGCAATGTGCTCGCCTTGGAAGCAAGATGACACGGGGCAACACAGGTTCCATCCCCGGGTCCGCGTTTAGAAACCTCTTGGTCAGCCTTTGATCTTGTTGACAGGCCTACACTATGGAAAACCTTGTCAATATTAGGCATAGATAAAGCCTTGTTAGATGTAATTATTCATCTGTATACAGAAACATCAATTAGAGTCAGGCTGAATAATAAAGGAAGTCTGACTGATATTATTCCTACTGTGAATGGGCTTAAACAAGGCTGCAGATGAGCTGCAACACTCTTCAATCTGTATGTGTCTAATGCAGGCAGGTCCCTGGATTTTAGCGGTCTGATTGGACCTAAAATTGGAGGCTCAATTGTTAGGTGGGTGTCATATGCTGACGATTTTTTATTAATGGACTGCACAAAAATCGGCCTGCAAAAGTTCATAAATTATTTTGGTTTGTTTATTGATGAAAGAAACTGAAAATTAACCTGAACAAAACCATAATTTTTCATGTGGGCTGCAAAAGTCCTACACCGTTTTTTTCATATTGGACCTGTAATGGTGCTATAATTAAAAGCCAAACGGTCCTAACCTGGTTGGGGTATGTTTTTTCCAGTAACTCTAGTAAAGTGATAAAAACCAGCCTGATACAAAAAAACAAAAGTGGCTCTTAATCAAATAAGAGCCATTGAAAGAACATATGGTAAATGTACTCTTGAACCCTGCGTTTTGTTCTATAGGCTGAAGGTGTTGCCAAGACAGTCCTATTGGTGTGATTTTTTTTTTTCTAAAACTATGTGGCCCTTTTTACGTCAACTAGAGTCTGATATGGCGAAAAATATTATACTATGTTCCAAAATGTATTCCTCTAGAGCTAATAAGATATGAACTTGGTTTACACTCACTCAATAGCATCATGTTCAATAGAAAACTGGCTCTATCAAGAAAATGTCTGGTTGCTGAAAATGGTACAGTTTACGCTCATCTGAAACATGCGACAAATGGAAACTTTATGTATAATTTAAAAGAGGACTGTGAGAAGAAACTGTTTGGTTTGGGTTTATCAGTAAATACACTTATTAAGTTTCCAGATAAAGTGAAGGAGGTTGTTAATGCATTTGATTGGTTGGAGAACAATGTAGTTTTGCTAAATTCGAAGCTATATTCTGAAAGTGTGTAATATTGGAAATTCTGTCCTTACCCTGAAGCATATCTGAAAAAATATCCTTCAAGAGAGTTTCGAAACTCTTACATGCGCTTCAGGTTTAACGTCCTAAGTACAAATGAGATCCTCTTCATTCGGGGATTGAGCTCTTGTGGGACAGAAGTTTGTCGGTTCTGTAAATTAAAAGGCGTAGGTGAATCCCTTAAACATTTATTACTGGAATGTCCAAATCTTCGAGAGAAGAGATTGAAAAGCTTCGCACAATTTGTATTTAATACAGCCTGGGTGGATATAAATAAACTCTGGTGTGAAATGCTTCATGGCTCCTCTATCACCTTGAAAATAAAAGTCAACGAATTCCTGAAAAACACTTGTATGTTGACATAAAAAAAAAAAAAATTGTGAAGATACTCCTGGTCCCTAAAAGGATAATATAGAATGTGTTATTGTTTAAAAAGGTTTTAAAAGTCTGTTGAGTTTGTAAGGTGGTTATATCCTGGGTTGTGGTATGTAATTTCCTCATTTGTTCATGTGTGTTTCTTTGTATTTTAGATCTTAATAAAATTGCAAATGTATAAGTAATTTATTGTGAAATCATTGTTTTAATGAAATCTGTTCTCTGTATATACCTCTTTGTAAAGGTTTGAATAAACCAAAACAAATAAAGGAAAAAAAAAAAAAGAAAGAAACCTCTTGGTATTAAGCGCATTATAAATAACCTGTCATAGTGCGCTTTAGCCCAGGTGACTGGTGAAGCTTTCAATAATGCATTACAAGTACCTTCGGGGCCAGCAGCTCTTGACTTATTCAGTTTCTTGATTATGGTCACAATGTTATTAAATGACACTTTACATTTCCACATATAATACCTACATTTACAATTACAGGTTCCGGGACTCCCAGCGTGTTTGCAATATGAGTGTGCAAGTTTTCTTCAGGCACACTCATTATTGGGAGATCAGTCTTACGACTGCTCCTCACCACCCTCCATATCCCTGTATTTTTCCCAGACCTGGCATGGGACACAAGTTCCTGACATTTTATTGTCTCACTTTTTATCTCATGGTCCTGCAGCCATTGACGGTAGTTCGATTTTGCAGCCTTAATCTGAAACGTTACTTCATTAGTGGTTTGGGCACCATGTATACCTAGCAGCATATCAGTAATAGTTTTCCGTAGACCTCTTTTTTTCAACTTGAATTTTAGGATCATACTCACTACGTTTAATGCCAGTAAAATTCCAGTGTTCTGCCACACTCTTGTATGTCCGTTTCTTGTGAATTATTTCTTTAATACATCGGGTAATCACTAAAATTGCATCAATAGATTGCAAGCCCTCGTTCCCAGTAGAGTTAGTGTAGGGTGCACTATATGTGGCTACTTCAGATTCTGCAAGGACATTTGCATTAGCTAGATTAGTAGGGTTCCATCGAATAGGATTTGCCTCTTCATTTACAAAACTTTCCATTTAGATCATGAGCACAACTAATAGTACTGGTGTTCAGTAGCACGCAAAGTGGTAGGTGGTCACTTTCCTCTCGAATTAGTATTGAAATATCTACAAGTTTAAGTGCGGCTTGATTAACAAACACAAAATCTATAGTGGAAGCACAGGTGTACGCTTTGTCCTCATCACCAGCACAATAGCCATTCAACATGAAAAAGTGGTGTTGGTATAACATTTCTCCCCATGCCTTTCCTTGGGTGTTGTGTAGGTGGGGGTCGGCCGGCCCAGACTCGTGAAATGGGACTATAGGTAATACATGTTCCAATCTTGGTGTTAAAATCGCCTACAATCCAAGCTGGAATGTTTGGATCAAGTACGTCAGTGGCCTTTGCAACTATTACAATATTTTGTTTATGTGACCATTGGTTCAGAGGGTTGTATATATTTATAATGGCTATGCCTTTGCTTCCAGGTGTGTCTTTGGTTATCCTGGCCGCATGAACCTTAGGGGTGGCTGTTAGGATTTCTTTGACACACCATGGATGCCGAACTGATATTAATACCCCCTCCCCCCCTTAGGACGACCAATTGATGCCTTTTACTGCCAGTATTTGGGTATTTCTTCTACTGTCAATTTCACATATTTCACACATCCAACTTTCTTGCTAGGCAACCACATCATATTGATCTATGTGTCTTAAGAGTCCATTGAATGCAGTCAGGTTGCTAAAACCTCTAATGTTCCAGGACAATAGCATGTGATTTCAGCGTGAGGGATTCACAAAATATGCTTTAAAGGCTTTGGGAAGCCATTGCCAGTAGCCATTGTTACTGGAGGCCTGTACATTCACACCATCGGATACATTTTTTATTTCATAACCATGTGGTGGTCGGACTCTCCCTGAGTGCTATTCATAGTTTCAACGCAAGCCCTTACACCTTAACCCTCACAATTATTTAAAATTGTCTTTGAATTCAGGACTGGGGAACGATTTTTAGTCTGCATCATATTCAAAATTGTACAGCTATAACCCAGTCAATATAAAATGTAATCAAGTTTAGAATCTACATGAAACCAGACATTTGAGGACACTATGAAGATGTGTTCTTCCTGATCAAACATCCTTAGTTAATCCCCTAATGGGGGCTTACAACATGGAATAAACATAGAACGACTGGGTGAACAGTAACAACAAATGTAGGTCGCAGCTGCAATACACCATTTCCGATCATACTTGTTACGCTCAGAATACTACGCCTTTTTACGCTTGGAATACTAAGCTGTGTATCTTGTGTAGTTGTATGTTTTGGAGGGTTGGTTCAATATAGTGGATTGACGTTCAGTACTGCTTGAGTTTCTGCCTGTTCACCATTTATTCTTCCATTCACAGGATAGTTTATCGATGTGGATTCACTCACAAATAAGTACTAAACATGAACTGACGACAGTCTTCCATTCCTTTGGCAGCTCGAATGTTCACGTTTCGTTCCCCCTATGTAATTTAGCATTACACCAGCTATATCACTTATAACATTCTCTATTTGTGTATTTACAGTACCATCTCCCATGCAACTACGAGTGTCCTGGACAACTCGAGGATTCTTTACACGTGAGGCACCAACTGTATTTGCCATCATCTTAGCTTCTACGTACAGGGACTGGTCTGTGTCTTCTCTCTGTACACTCATTAAGGTTTTATCTTTTGGCTTTATAATTTTTTTTCCACCCTTTTCCGCTGGTGTGGGTTGGTTCTGGGCATTTTCTACTACATCTAATTGATTAGAGTAATCTCTTAATACACAGGCATTCTTAGTGCGCCTGTTGGTCGATCTTGCATACATCATTGCCGTTGGTATTTTCTTGCATTTCATCTTAGAAGCGTTTCCTAATTCTGGTATGTGCTTATGTTGGCCGGCAGTTGCAGGAACAATAACTCTATAGGGAAAGTTTTCCAAATTTAAAGCAAAATTTGAGGCAGAATTTAAAGCGCATCATGTTTTTTCCATTCTTATATTTTTAGATTTATTTTTAGTTAACTCACTGCTATTTGTTGGTTCATTTCCATTCTTTGTAATATCCTCAGTTTCATACATAGGGGTACCAAATACCTTTTCCGTATTTGTACTTTGGTCATTTAATTGATTTCTATGGCGATTAATGCTTTTATGGAGAAGGAGAGAGTGTATATCTAATTTGTTCTCTATACGCTGACATCTTTCAACAACTGATGTAAGTAGAGCTTCAAAGACTTCAAACATCACGTTAGAACTTAGGCTTGCACAGCTTACATTACTAGTATTCGTCAGTTGTTCATGAACGGGGATATCTATGATTATATTCTTGTCTGTCGGTCGTGGTATCAAACAAACTGTCTAAGTTATCCGTGCTGTTATTCACGCATGTTACTATGGCTCGATCATCTACCGCATGATTTGTATTATTATTATTATTCATCCCTCCCAACACAGAGGGAGGGTCAATATGAGATTCTAACTGCAAGACGTTTTGTTTCTGAGCCGGAACCGTAATGTATACAGAATCAAACGCACTATCATGCTCCTTCTCACGCTCCAGATTATGGTTTTCATGAATTTGATACTGGGTCTTTTGCTGCACACTGAGCACTAACAGTGTCACAACCGGCAGCAACTATCTCCATAGACTCCTTAGTGGACTCGCAAGCACAGTAGGAGACATGGGCGAGGAAACTGCAAGACGCATTTCCAGAGGTAACTTGTTGTGATGTATATCCACTGACACTACATTATTGCTGTTGCTTTCTCTTAAATCAGCATTAACCTTAGCATTAGTCCAATCGTCAATCTACTAGTCGGTGTTGCGCATTCAATGGGAGAGGTAGAGGAAACAGTAGCAGGGGCAGAGGAACACATAACTCGTTCAATTAACTTAGAGCCCACACCTGTTAGCGTTTGAGTTAAATCTAACAAAATAGTTTGTGTGGCCTCATCCATATTCTCTTCCATGTGTTCGTTTAGGTCTGCTTTTTTTGGGCAGTATATGGTTATTGTAGGTGTCTGCTTGCCAATTGCTAGCTTTCCAGTTGGTACATTACATATTATCTCAATGGATAGGCACAGCTTGTAACGTTTGACAACATTGGCGACTGTATGTAGTCTCTGGTATTTCCTTGAGTAAACATGGTAACCCAGGCCAGCTAAAACGTCCTTCAATATCCTTGAACGTCCTTGAGCAGAGTGTAAGGCATAGTAAGCTATATGATAATACGTGCTACTAACAACTGTAGCTCAATATTCCTTCAGATTTTCTACTCTTTCTCACCCGCAAACAGCAAATCTCACTCAGCTGAAGCACTTAGTTTGATGCGCACGCGTGCTGATGCGTGCACTCTCTTTTAATATGCTGCTTCTGGGTAGTGAGGACGTGGCTTATCACGAGTTCTAAAGTAAGGAGAAAAACTGGGATTTAGTACTAGTTCTAACACTCGTAGAGTCTATAGTGTCGGTGGCACGTGTCTATATTGGTTAAGTTCGTAGGTGCATACCCTCAGCACAACAAAGTCCAAAGCAGGAATAGATCCAATAGTATCACCGGTCCTCTGGGTCAGAAGCACTCTGCTCGATGCGCGCATGCTGATGCACGCACTCGCTGTTATATGCTACTTCCGGGAAGTGGGGGGCGTGGCTTATCACAAGCACCTCAGCACAACGAAGTCCAAAGCAGGCATAGATCCAATAGTTTCACGGGTCCTCTGGGGTCAGCAAACAGCACTCGACTGAACCACTCGAGCAATCAAACACACCATGTACAATAATAACTAACTAGAACACACTTTAAAAACCCACCCTGGTAGAAAGAATGCACACTATGCAAAGATACAATAGATGCAGAACTCTGGGTAATGAGACCGAGGGATTAACAGCAATTTCTTGAGGTTGCAGGTTGCAAAAGGGATTAGTACCCAGCGAGGGTCAGTGGTCTCGCCTGGGCCTTACCTGCCCAAGAAGACTCCGTCCTCTGAGGTAGCTGCAGTTCTTTCCATGACTGGCCGCCATGGAAAGGGCGAAGGGACTACGTGTAGTCCATTCACCCTTTCCATGGTGGTCATTTTTTTGTTTAATTTTTTCACATTGATTTTAATGACTGCCATGGAAAGTGAGAAGGGACTACGTGTAGTCCCTTCCCCCTGATCCCTGGTGGCCATTTTTTTTTTTTTTTTATCACGAGTCGGGAAATTGTTGCAGAACCGTTTCTCTGCTTGAGGACAATTGCAATTAGTACCCTGGTACGACGTGCCAGGGTACTATTGGCAATATGACCCTTGGAGTGGGGCCATTACCGGTCAGGTATTGCCCCTGGGGCTCCATTAACTATGGCCACAGGGGCATTACCTGACCTGTAATAGCGCCCTCCTCGGGTCATATTGCCTAATTAAAATGACCTAACCAGTCTTTAGGGCCCAAAGATGGAACAGTGGGGCAGATGTCATCTAATACCTTTGCAAATGTCTTGGTAGTTTGACAGCGTCGTACCAGGCTTCTCTGCGTGGGTCACAGGATCATTTTGGTTCATGGATGAGGCAGTTGCGGTGGTCCAGTAGCAAGCATGCTGTCATCGATTTAAGGTCGAAGGGAGGGTAGCTGCGGTCTCTAAGCATCTACTCGAGCTGTGCAGATCAGGCAGCAACCAGATACAGTTGTCGAGGTTCGACTGCAGTGATCTGGTACCAGGATGCAGAGGCGGTTCAATGCGAAGTCTCAGCGGTCGCTATTCTGGGGACACCAGGATCAGGTTGACCGACTGGCAAGAGCAACGATGAAGAAGCTGCATTTCCAAACAGGTCTCTGAGCAATGCAATGCAGCGGTACTTCTCTGGTTCGAGCAGAGGTAATGACACGCTTCATCTGGTGCGGTGCACCGGCCAATGGAGTTGAACAGACAAACGGCAGTTCTAAGAACAGCGAACCCCAATGGCAACGTCGAAGGGTCCTGCTGGTTCACTCGGCCCAAACACGCTCGGCATGCAACGGTTCGACATCAGATATTCAGAGATCTTGGCAACAGTGTGGCTAGCAGAGATGCAGGGTCTGGTCCAGCAGCAGAGAACCCCTGTCCCCCAATCCAGTGGTCCCTGCAGATGGTTGGGGGACAGAGCTCGCTTTTGCCTTGGAACACCTGCCTTCGCCTCACAACTGGAGGAATTTAGAAAGGACTGCTCTCTCAGCAGGGTCCACTGAAATCTTCTCCCAGGGTTGGATCCAGAGATGATACAAAGAAGTGGTACGTGATCCCCTTATTTGTTTATTTTTTATTAATTTTTTATTTTTTTATTAGCATTCCCAAATTGTACACATCAAACACAAAACAAAGGGAAAGAAAAGAAAACAATCCCTGTGCCCACCCATTAACCCCGCCACCCCCGTAGACTTGCAGGTATATCCTTCAATTGCGTGATATTGCCCACTTGGTTGAGGAACGTCCCGTCCTCTACATTATGTCCGATATTCTCAGGTTCTGAGGTGTAAGGAACTCATGGTGGCAACAGTAAAGATGGCCATAAGTGGTCACACTTCAAGGGTGTTTATTAAACGTATAAATGGGTGAGAAAAACACCTAATCTAAAACGTAATCTAAGATGGGAGCAAGCTACGACCAAATAATAATAAGGCAGTCCTAGTGGCGTCTTGTCAAATAAAAAGGGCCTATATTAAAAAGCCTATTGCCAATCCTAATGTTCATCAGAAAAGAAAGAAGTTTTCTCAAAATGATAAATCAGGATGGTATGGCTGGGGTCTTCCTTCCCCACATTTTTACTGCAGGACTCCTGAGCACAGCACACTCCGGGGCCTCGCCAGGACAAGGTTACCATTTGTTTCCAAAATATCAGGGCCTTCTGTTGCCAAGTCTTTCACACAAAGTCTCTTGCCTCAGAGGACCTGATGTCTTACAATCAACAAAAACAAAAGTTCCTTCAATAAATCTTCATGCAGCGATTACTCTTCGCCTTAGGATCCCCCTCTGCCCGCTTCAATCCCTCCTACAACGTGGGCCTCCCTCCGTCGGGTTCCCTACGGCCTTTCATTCACAATGTAACATTCAAGAGTCTCAATGTCTTTTTAAACAATCATTCACTGAGGAAAAGCCTCAGCCAGGTTCACTCTTGTCGACACAATGTTCACGGATTTATTACTGTTCACCCCAATTCACAGGCATCCCTCAGCCGGGTTCACATTTGGCAAATAAACAGTTCACTTTGCTTTCTCACAATGCGGGATTCACTTCCCTTTGCTCTCCTTCTTGTCAACCTGTCAGAGACTTTCGATTATACAAGGGGTTTGACTCGACCCTTGTATGACCCTTCTGACTCTTCACGCCGGCCTCTGCTAGGGCCTACTAGTACTTGTAGTTTCAGCAAAGGGGATGAGCCAGCGTCCGTCGAATGAGTGCCCACGTGGCGGCTGACCACTTTGCAGCTGGTCCTTCACTGGACTTTCTTTCAAGCTTTCGCACACAAGTTAAGTTCAAAAGTTCATACAATGTTGCTGTTTGCAACCTTGGGCTCAACACAGTCTGGTTTTCTATCAGCTCTCTCTCCGACTCACAGGCTCTGCTGAACCCATTGGCGTTTCTTGCCTCTGGAGTCAAGGACAATACCACGGTAGCAAGCGGGTCGCCCCGCCTTGGTTATCAGTGCAGGAGGGCTCTGGGCACCGTTGACATCTGATACCCCACACAACAGCTGGACTCCTCGTTCCTAGGATTTCCCTTTTGGTGGCTTTGCGGGTCTGAGTTGGAAAGGGCAAGGGCAATTCCCTCCTCCTCCTCGTCCTTTCAGGTCTCACTGCCTTTCTCCTCCGTTTGAACTGCCGGTCTGGAATAGCTGCTTCCTCATGCGTTCGGCCTTGCTCGTAGAGTGCTCTCATGCTCTGCCTTTTATCCCTGTGGGGGAAGAGGAAGGGCCGTCTGGTGTGTAATTATTGTCAATTGCCTGACCCTTGCATTGGGACATGTCAGGTAAACGGCTCTGGTGTTAGTCCGTTGTCTTTCATGGTGTAAGAAAGGGTTTGTGTTGGAAAAGGGGGGAGGAGGGGTCAAGCTTCTACATATCCTACAGGGTAAGATGGGGAACAGGTGTTAATGGGAAGGGGGTACCGCGTCCCAACCTTCGGTGTCCCACTTCCACTCCCTGGAAAACCCCCCATCCAGGTGATCCTGCCCCACTGGTCCACCCCCAGGAACTGGAACCAATAGTGATGACCGTGTCCTGGCCACCTGGACCACAGATCTCCAGGGACTAGCGGTTGAGACGCCTTCAGGTTTCTCTTAGAGGGGCACCATTGTTGCATATAGTATTCTCTGAGATACTTAATTACCATTCTCCAATCTGTCTGAAATTGACTGGCTTCCCCTTGTATTCTATATGTAACCCACTCCATTGCTAATATTCCCCACAATTTATGTAACCCTTCTATGTTAGCGGTTGGCGATTTCTGTTTCCATTTCTTTGCTATTACTAGCCAGGCTGCTATTAACAATATCATAAAGGCTTTACGTTGTGGTTTCAGAGTGATATGTGTCTCTGGATCGAAGATCCCATACATCCATTCCCGGGGCACATACGTTGTGGAACCATCCACCATCAGTTCTATCCGTCTAGTATCCTCAGCCCAGAATTTCTCTAATATTGGACAATCCCACCAGATGTGTCTCGAACCTCCCCTTCCCGAACATCCCCTTCAACATTCTTGTGTAGTTGTGGGAAACCTGTTAGGTAATTTTTCTGTTGTGTAGTGCTGGTGGACCATTATTTTATACCGGGCTTCCCTCGTCTGAATTTATTTACTCGACTTTGGTATATTTGCGCAGAGGTTTCCCCTGTTTGATTCCAGGATTTCCTCCCCCAGGGCGCTCTCCCATTTCTGGATGTAACACCACTTACAATACGTTTGTAGCTCCACTAAGATTGAGTAAAGTTTGGATACCAAATGTTTTCCCCCTTATGCGTCGTGATAAAATATTCAAAGGGTGTCGGGGCCCTCTATGATGCTTTTTTAATAACTGGTTGTTTCAGCGAGTGATGTAGCTGATAGTATTTCATTCCGTCTCTTTCTGTCAAGCTCGTGTAGGTTTTGCAATCTTCAAACAATCTTACCTCCCCTTCTGATAACCCACTTTCATACATTACACTTCTCTCCATTTCTTGATGGAACCCTGTGCCATCCCTGATGTAAACTGAGGGTTTCTAAATAACGGGTTGAATGGGGACGGACGTGTAGTGAGGTGTCCTTGCCTCAATACACGGTCCCAGGTATCACACGCCACTGAGAGCACTCTACTCATATTGGCACTCCGGGGTCTATCCAGTTTATTTAGCCACAGCAAACCCTCCAGAAGGGTCCCTGCTACTGCCCTATCCATCTTGGCCCAAGGTTTAGTCAGGTCGCCAGACAGCCATTCCCTTATCACCCGTAGTTGGGCAACCTCATAATATTTGGAGATGCTAAGGAGTCCCAACCCCCCCTAATTCTATTTATTAATGTTGGGTAATTTGCATCGTACAGGTTCAAAATCGAGTCAGTTAACTGTACCCCCAGATACCCAATGGTCTCCTTAGCCATTTGAAAAGGTGACACCAGCGACAAATTCGCCCTCCGTCAGACTATGCTCAATAACTCTGATTTGGACATGTTTATCCTCCACCCCGCTACGTTTTCCATCTTTAATAGTTCCATACTTAATGCCGGGATAGACTTCTCTGGGATGGCCAAGGTCATCATCATGTCATCCGCAAATGCTGTTGTTTTATACTCTTCTATCCCAAACCGTATACCCCTTATACACTGATCTTGTCTAGTTGTAGTTAACAGGGGTTCTAGGTAAATGGCATAAAGAAGCGTGGATAACGGACACCCCTATCACGTCCCTCTTGTAATCTGGATTTCTTCTGATGAGTGAGAGTTAATAAATAAACAACCAAATCGAGGTATTTGCATAGTTGGCCTGAACCATTCGAATGAACCTGGGGCCAAAACCAAAATGCTCCATGGCTCTGAATAAAAACCACCACTCGACGCGGTCAAAAGCTTTTTCTGTGTCAAGCGAAACCAGTCTCGCAGGGACCTGTCGAATGGCGTTTTTTTCTATTAAGTGTGCTAGCTTCCTAGTATTATCCGGTTTGCCTCCCTAAAGTCTGACTGATCTGTGCCTACAATGTCCGGGAGAAGGGGGTAGCCCTGGACGTCAGGATTCCTGTATAGATTTATGCATCCAAGTTCAAGAGAGCAATAGGTCGATACGACCCGCAGACTGTTGGGTCTTTGTTGGGCTTGTTAAAGACCACTACTTTCACCTCAGCCATCATGTGGGTCACTTTCCCATTCCTCCCTATGGAGATGAAGAGGCACGTAAGCTTAGGACTCCTATGCCTTTGGTATTTCTGATAGAAGCTTGCTGGCAAACCATCTGGTCCCAGAGCTTTATTTTTTGGTCATTTTTTATTATCGCCTCTACTTCCTGCACGGTCATATCTTCCTCTAAGCAATCCCTCTCCTGGCCTGTAATTTTCTGAAGCGAAAGACCACTAAAATATTGATTGACTTCCTGTCATTCTGGCTCACCTGACCTATAAAGAGTCCTATAAAATCCTTCAAATGAGCTTACTATCAATTCTGAGTCTGTCGCTATTGTACCATCTCATTACTTAATACCCAATATTACTGGTTTCGCATTGGCCATTCTAATTGGTTTGGCCAAAATCCTATAAGCTTTGTTGGCACATACATAATATCGCTGTCTTGTACTCAGCAGTGCCCTCTCTGCATTTTGCGTGCGCAACAGTTCCAGTTGACTTCTTAGCTCTTGTTTTTTATATGAGTCATTATTTTTCCCTCAGCTAGATCTTGCTGAGATCCAGGTTGATTAGATCCAGGCTGTGGTATAAAATGCTTTCTCTGGGCATTCCCCGTAAAATGGTCCAGTTGATTGCGCTATTGCACTCCAAAACATCCATCTATGTTTGATTATCTGAAGATGGTGTTCTCTCTTCTGAGATATCCACCTTTACAGGGGTTAAACAAGGATGCACTCTGGCCCCTACACTCTTCAACCTCTATACGTGCGATGATGAGGGACTGTGGCAGGGCCCCTCCATTGCACTGGCGAGGTTGGGGAGTGTTAGGCTAGAGAGGATGGCCTATGCAGACGATTTTCATACTGTTCGATAGAACTCCGCCTGGTCTTAGAGTTAAGATGCAGCTTTTCTACAAATATGCAGTGGAAAACCATTTGTTCCTGAATGCCTCAAAATCTAAAGTCCTGGTTCTATCAAAAAGAAATAAGGATATACAATATGCAAACACGACAGAACACACGATGAAAAGCAGTAAAGGACAAGGATGCAGAGACCCTGTCCCTCCGATGCATTTCCAGCATCACAGCTTGGACTATGGGTACTGACACTGTGGAGCAGGTCAAGACCGTAGTTTACCTGGGATATTATTTGGGTCAGTATTGAAAATTGGAAATCTATTCTGAATGACAAACCCAAGAAACGTACTGCACACATGAAATTATTAAAGCAGAATGTATGTAGATTTTCCTTCATTCCCCTGAGACGATGCTATTTGGCCAAATTTGTGGCTATTATCCTCTACGGACTTGACCTCTGCTCTCAAAACATGGGTGACCTTTTGAATACTATTCAAGGAGTATTGTGGACGAATGTACTTGGTCTCTCTATGGCCATTCCAAATGCCATCATTAGACACAAGTTGTGTCTGGTGTCATTAAAGGCTAGGTATGTCTGGAGACAGTTGTCTCTATTTAGAAGAATAATTGCTCCGCCTAAAAACTCCCTTTATGAAAATCTTAAGGTTGTCATGCTAGCAGGATCTGTACCATCATTGAGGGAGTTCAATGAACGAATGTGCTCCGTGTTGGTCGATATTTGTGCATCTGAAGAGGACTTGATTCTCAGACCGGGGCATATCAAAAAGACTCTGTACAGGTCCGATTTGGCTGAGACGGTTGACTGCATCGACTCGTATACAGGTTTTGTGGAGTATTCTAGGTTTATACATGCTAGGGAATGTCTTCCTCTATACATTCAAAAGTTTCCCTGTCCCATAATACGCATTCATTGTATGCGTTTTAGGTTAAACCAACTACCTGTTTTTGAGAAAGTTAAAAGCTGGAACAGTATGAATATGCAGGAGGGGTTAAATGTATTGGACAAGGAATGTAGGTTTTGTGGGGCAAGTAATACCCACGAGACTTTGAAACACTTGGTAGTACAGTGTACGTTCTTTGTTAAAGAACGAATTAGGTTTTTCAAGGATAACACAATTGACTGTTCAGAGGTATCTAGAAACTTGTTTTGGTGTCGTTGTATGTGGGGCTCTGCTATTTCCTTGGTTTTATCTTTGAATCGTTTTCTTATATTTCTTATTTCTGAGTTGAATAAGAAAAAAATGTAGCCTTGTTAAGGAAAATATTATGTAAAAGGAAGTGTTTGTGCTGTATTTAAATGTTTTTTGACTTTTTTTGCTTCTGATTTTAGAATATGTAATTTGATGAATTGTTTTATTCTTGTTTGTGTGTATTTTGTTGTGTATTGTTTTTTGTAAACTGTAAATACAACAATGAAAAAAAAGCATTAGCTTGACAAAGGTGTGTAAATTATTGAAAATGGGGGTCTGCCTTCTTTATGTAGGTTTCTTGCAAAATTATCATGTCAGCCTGGAAACGCCTTATTTGCGCCTCCACTTTTCTGTGTTAATTCCCCTAACATTATGTGAATAGATAGTTAAATACACCACTTGTCACATGTACACTTGCCATTTAATTATCATCATTTCTAGGTGGTAAATTACTCCTATCTCCTGAACACCAGCACAGTCTGTCCCCCTCACACGTCCCCCACACCCCTCTTGCAATCCTCTGCTCCCACCACTCTGAACTCGTTCCATGCCTACATCATTCACCCAACCTATCCCTTCCCTCCCCACCATCCACATCCCCACCCCTACCGGTCGGAACCAGAGATCTTACAAAAACACCCAGATACCTTCCTGAGGCTCTGATCCCGATACAACCCCGTGTACTTGCCTAGAGAGGACGAACTACACCCCCATCCCCCAAGTGATTCCATGTTCATGATGCTGTCTCCTCCACCCTACCTTCTGGCAGGCTAGAAATCCTGCTGCATCCCTCCGCTCATGTTGTGTCAAATTCCCCCTTCACTGACATTTCTTTCCAGTAGTTGCAAATGATTGAGTAGACCATATGTGAGGAAAATCTGATCTGCACTCAAATCTCCCCTGCCGGCCCTGGTCTGCCTGTTTTTCCTGAGGCTCCTCTTAGCTTTGTGGCCTTGGTGCGTCGTCTTTTCTTGCCCTGAGTTTCTGACCAGTGCCAAGGACGATTATTATTCAGAGGGGTAGAATCTTGTGGTTGCGCCCTGGGCCATCCTGCCTCGGTTAAGTTCATGATGGATTATCCCTACTCGCACGTCGTGGCCCTCTGCTCTCTGCCATCCCAAGTAAATAGTCAGAACGGAAATGTCCACTTATGGGGGATGTGCTTTGCCATTCATTCCTTGGTCACCGGGCTCATAGCCTTCCTTTTTTGCAATGTTGATAGTGCCAGGTCTTCAAAGAGATGCATTTGAGGTAGGCTGTGACCTTGCCGTCCAGAGTATGTCCTTTTTCATTACATATGACGAGAGGGCCACCAGCACATCCCTTGGTCTTGTACCTGGGCCTGATCTCTTTCTTGGTACCCACCATATGCACCTGATCAAACTTGCATCCTCTGGTGACATTTCCGCGAGAATGCTCCCAAAACATTGCTAGATTGTGCTCTTCAAATCTGTATCCCTTATGTCCTCCGTAAGGCCTTTCACCCACATGTTAGATCTCTGGGATCGGTTTTCAAGATCTTCCGTCTGTACTTCCAGATTGTGTGTGACCCTGGCTAATTGTTCCAGGAGCCCGCTCAACCTTCTTCCTCACCTCGGTCAAGGAGCTCTGTATGTCTTCTTTCATCTTTTCAAGCTTTCACCATCCTCTCTTCCATACCTTTAAGGCATTCCTGGAGGTCTTCATTATTCAGGGCCATTTTGATTGTCTCAATTTCCTTTTCTCCTGTTGCTTGCTGTGCCGCTTCATCCCCCATGGAGGTTTCTCCAGTGCGAAGCCGCCAACAGTGTTCCAACTGGACCCCCTGCATGTTGGTGGCTGTTTAAGATTTTGTGGGGGCAGTTTTCCTTTTAGCACCTGTCATCTGGAAATGCACACTTTCAGCCAATGTGGAGATCCACCGTTAGGCCATGAAACCAGTTCTAATCACTGCCCAGTTCCCGTTACCTAGGAACTTGTGTAGTTTGTGGCCCCTTCCCGCAATTATTAGTATATGATGCCCTCTCCCGTCTCGCCGCCCTTCCACCTTTTAATGTTCTATTGAGGATGAATGTTCAAGAAGTGGCCCGAGTGCGGGCCCTAGTTCCCCTTTTAAAGTTCACTTCCTCCGGACACCGACCGTGCCCCTTCTTCGTGTCCCCAACCTTCTTTGCCTTCCCTTGTGCACAAGCAAAGTCACTCCACTAGCCGAGAATTGAACAAATTCCTAGTGCCTCATCGATGCTTTTTGGGATTAGGGAAAGGCACTTAATTTTCCCCCACCCAGATCAGTAGACTTGATCAGTTCAGCTTCCCTGTAACGTTGGTTGAGTGGAGGCGGCTTCACTAACTTGGTCTGGGTCTCCTCAGCATGTTATTTGTCCCACCACGGGCACCCTTTCAGTCCGAAGGATCTCTGCCGCTTAATGTATTTAGCCTCCGGCCGCCACACCTTCTTGTTGCGTGGAGGCATCTTCCTGAACTATTCCGGTTATTATCCAACACATAGGGTGCCGGCTCTATCCTTTCGTGCTTTTTTCCCCGATCTCCAGTGCACTTCGGATGACGCCCACTTGCTGTCCTCCTCTGACCTCTCACTCCTTACAGGACGCCACTCTGCACGCTTCACTACTCCCCCCGCCGCACCTTCAGCAGTTCCTGCCTCGATGGGAGTCCTGTCTTGTCCCTCGATCTTCGCTGCCTGATCTTACCCCTCTGGATCGAGAGCCTCTCTCCCCAGCGTCACACCCTACCGTATGCTGGCTTAGTCTACTTCACACTGTGTTCAGTGTTGGGGGGGCCAATCAGTAGTGACTACTTCTCCACCCATACTATTTCGGAGCTTGCGGGTGGAATTTATCTCTGCTTTCTTGTCGGCCCACAGACGTGCTTCTTGTCGGCCTCACTGCAGCACGGGAAACACAACCTTACACCTCGGCGGCCATTTTGGAATCCTCAAGACCTCTTCTTTTAAAGGTAAAAGCCCACAAGTGATTGGACTGAAGCTAACCTGCTTTTGGAATGAGTGGACTTTGCCCTTCTGACATCACGCCCAAGTGCTTTGAGTTACAGGAAGTGGAAGGGAAAAGGAAGGATAGAGAGAGGGACAGAGAAAAATAAGATGGCAGAATCGTCCCCCAAACTGTGCAGGTCTCTCCCTGGCAGCATTAACCCTGCCCTCTCCCCTTTCAGTAGAATCAAAGGCCTTTAGAAATGCAGCACCCTGGTGTGAGGCCTCACACTTTGTGTTACCTGCCCTTACAAAGTAACAAGGAGAGGCAATCGCCCGAGGCTACAGTCCTGCCAGTGGGCAGGGGGAGCATTGTCTGGAACAAATACACATCACCACAGCTGAACTGGGCTCGCAGGAGCTGACACATGTGATCACAGATTGGATGTGGTTGTAATGATCATAATTAGTGCCATGCACCATGCCTTAACCAAGGCATATCTTTATTTTTAGTTTGTGCCACCTGACTCACTATACGGCACCCGCCCCTCCCCGCCACCCGGTCCAGCTGTGCTCCTCTGTATCCCACCCCCTCCATATATCTTTTCTGTTGTTACCTCGGAAAAGCACTCCGTCATGCATCTTTACTGTTGTATACCTTTGTAAAGCGCTCCGTTGCATCTGGAAGCTAGGTCTGCGCTCAATAAATACCATAATAATAATAATAAGCCTACAACCATCATGGGCTATTTATGATCATCATAGTGTTGGTGCAGGGGTGCATATCGTAAATGCATCCCTTGCGCTGCAGAGACTTTGCTGCACCTGTCTAATGGGCATTTGTGACCTCTGAGCCTGCTATGTGCCACTGGTGTAGAGCAGGGGCTACAAATCGGGATATTGATGTGGCAGGACACAGATGCGTGTTGCGTCTGAAAAGGGAATCTGATCATCAAAGTACCCTTTCGGAGATGAAATTACCTGCATCTTTATAACAATTATAATTTTAATAACATTAAAAAACCCAAGGATTTCACACCCTTGCCAGATGGCAATTGATCACAGGCATTGTGCAAAGTTCTGCCCTCATGGTCTTTAAGGCAGAGCTAGGTGTAAAAAAATGGAACCTGTGAGACTTGGTGCATTGAGGGAGAGATGAGCTGAAGTCATCCAGCGTCATGTCTGTGAGCCAAGCTTCGTCTTGCAATTCTAATTTCACCACTGTGAAGGAGTAGGGTCTACTTTCATATAGTTTCAGATGCACTGTGAATAAGTCGGAGGTATTAGCATAATTGACCTAAAAACATTTGACCTAAAAACATTTGATCAAATTTTTCTGACCTTTTTTTCGGTCTCTACCCCGCCCCCTGCATTTTAGACCAAAAAAAAGGTCAAATTAGATCAAATGTGATTAGATAAATGTTTTAAGTCAAATAGTCACAAACCTAAGTCAAAACTAATGTCACTAGTTAACACAATCCTTTCAGCTGTCAAAAAACATTCCGAGCAAGTGGGTTTATTTCCACTGCATGATGCACAGTGTATTATTTATTGGTCACCTTAATCTCATGAAATGTCCATCTTTCTCTTTCTCATGTTCTTATTTTCTCTCCTTTTTTCTCTTTCTTTGATCGATCTTCGGATAACAGCAACAGGATCTAAATAATGTGAAGAGGGATGGAGAAAATGTCAGCGCTCTGCCCACCACCATCTCCTGCTGTGCCAAAAACTTTCATTCCAATTGATGGCCATTCACCCTTGTTAGCAGCTACCTTTGCTTACTGGGACAACATCCTTGGCCCCAGGGTGCAGCACATCTGGGCCCCAAAGACTGAGCAGATTCTTCTCAGTGATGGCGAGATCACGTTCCTTGCTAACCACACCCTTAATGGAGAAATCCTGCGGAATGCTGAAAGTGGGGCTATTGACGTAAAGTTTTTTGTGCTGGCAGAAAAGGGCGTGATCATTGTGTCATTAATATTTGATGGGAACTGGAATGGAGATAGAAGCACATACGGCTTGTCAATCATATTGCCCCAAACTGAACTGAGCTTCTACCTCCCCCTTCACCGTTTGTGTGTAGACAGGCTGACGCACATTATCAGAAAAGGACGGATAGCAATGAATAAGGTAGGTGTGTGCGTGAGAGAAAAGTCGGGGTCAGAACTGTACACATATTTTTCCTAAAGCATTTAGTTTGATGGGTCATCCTTGTGTACCATGAAGTGGAACATGGTGGAAGATCTTACCTGCACGCCGAGCAGCTAAGTCTTAGTGGGCCTCTAACCATATGGTCGTTCTAACCCACAGAACTTCAACATGGTGTCCGTCCAGTCATTTTTTCAAATACAAAAGTTTCGAAAGGCAAACTTTCGATTTTTTTTCTTCTAGAAATGCCATTCTTTCGAATGACAATTTCTTTTTTTTAAAATGCGAACGTTTGCCTTTTGAAACTTGGGTTAGGGTTAGGGTTGGGGCTTGGGTTAGGGTTGGGGGATGGGAGGGTGACGGGGGAACCCCCCCCCCCCAATATACACTAAAACCTTGAAACGTTACATGGAGCTGTCCAGTGCTGAAATTACAGCACTGGACAGCTCCATGTACCGTTTCAAGGTTAGAAAAAAGCATTTAAATGCTAATATGCATAAAAACTTTGAAACGTTGCATGGAGCTGTCCAGTGCTGAAATTACAGCACTGGGCAGCTCCATCTAACGTTTCAACGTTACCAGAAAAAGAAAAGCATTGAAATGCTACTTTTAACATGTAAAAGTGAATTTCAATTGAAACCAATCCATGACTATTGTCGACGGATTGGTTTGGAAAGAAATGCACTTTGCATGTTAAACATAGCATGTCACAGCTTTTGTTTTCCAAACTTTGTTTTTCGAATCTTTTGATTCGAAACTATGACTATGAACCCTTCAACATCGTGTACAAGTAGAATTACAACTTGCAGTGAAGATTTGGAGCCTAGTGTTTTTCATGCAAAGATGATATTTCTAAATTGTGCTTTGGAGTTGAGCATCATCCTCCGTGGTGATATGGTGGAGTTTGCCAAATCCTAGCGCTTTGCTTGAACAGAAAGCCTGGCATTGCTAAATTTGTAAAGCGCACTTAAGACAAAAGATGTCATACATTGACAATTATTTCACCCATACGTGCTTTCCGGAAAGTTTGCTAGCAGGATGCACAGTTTTTTGCAATATGGGTAACCAGTTAACTTTGGTCTATTTTGGCAGGAGGACAAAAGGCTGAATTTGCCTTGTTACGACAGAATCCTTCATTAGTTAACATAGTTGGTTGAAATATGCATGACCAGTTTGATGGTTTGAGCATCAGCGGGCAGTGTAGCCCAGGCGAAGGAACATGATAACAGGAGCACATACCCAGATTTCGTGCCTCCTGTTCACTTGTATGTAATGATGTAAGCAAGTACGTTCCTTAGACACTTCATGTAGGTTCCATCGCTCAGCTATTTTCCTGTTACAGTAGGTTTCTATAAAATGACCGAGTATGAACCACTGGCTCCCATCACCGAGGCAGGAGCTCTCCAACTGACTCTGTGGAACCTTCACTATACGCATTCCTTCACTCGCACCTAAACATTCTCTCAGCACACCAACATTGTCTCATGCATTACCTGGCACCTGCATTCACACCAAGCACAATACAACACATCTCCCTTCTTCACACATATCCACAAAAGGAAGACATACAGGGGAACACTCACACGGGGCACCCTTTTAGTGGGAGGTCCAATTCAAGGGTAAGTCGCAGGGCGTTCCCCCTGACTACTATGGCTGTGTCTGTACATCAGGCACTCACACCTGGCAGAAGGCTCCCCCCCCCACTATCTACCCATGCTCTGCTCACACACACACACACACACACACACACATCCTCCGCTCCGTCGCATGAATAGGAAGGCGTCCCCACTTCTTCACCCAACTGCATCTCTTCCATTCCTCACATCCATTGAACTCTTCCTGTCCAAAAGTACCAGTGACCACACCTTACACCGGAGGAAATGTCCCAATCCATACCATACCCTCAATATGTGTTGGTGCGGTGTCGCCACAAACTAATAACCCCCCTCACATGTGGGAAGTCCTACACCGTAGCATACATACCTCACTCAAACTATACTCAGGGGTGCGCACCACCCACTCCTGTCCCACTCACTCACCTGTAAATCCTCAAAATGCATTAGTCGCTTGCATTTTCCCTATACCACCTTGTTTTATCCTCATGCACCCTCCTTACAATAATACTTTCCTCCTGCAAAGAACTTAAACCTTAAAAGACCCAGTTACCTAAATACATATAACACCAACATTTCCACATAAAACACATGCATCAAAAAGGATATGGATTGTGTGTTGGCAAGTGTTTGTGTATCTGCACACTGCTTGTCCTCCTTCCTCTGAATCACTGGCATGTGCTTTGCCAACAAAGCAGGACATAAAGATAATCTCCATGTTCGCCATACCAGAGACTCCAACATCATGTGGTGACTCGATTATTACATCATATTTCAAAACTTCTGAAGTATCGAGGACTCGACAGTAAGTAACTTTCTTTATTTACATTTATTTATGTACCGGCGCCCCGCACTACGTCTCCTCTCATACACTCAACATCTCGAACTAACGGTATTTCTTCGAACGCTCACATCCACTCCCTGCATTCTTACAAACGTTCCACTCACGCGCAGGTGGGGAGCCGGGATAAATACATATAACACTTTATCATCACAGATGATAATACTAAATGATAATACTACATCATCCCCCCCTTTCACAATATTGAGCAGGAAAAAGATAAACATTTCCAAAACTTAACATATATGTGAAAGGTACATGCAGTAAAAACATTTCACATAACACATTTGTACAAAATGCACTAATAACTAATAATCTTAAAGTTCTATACACATACCTCCTCTAAGCAAGGAAAATTATTTAACTCTGCATGACATAATCTCTGGACCAAAACGGTAACCTCCTTTCTCTAGAACTACGCACGCTCCTATTTTCAAAAACTACCTCACCTTGCTGAGTTCTTACATTCTCAACTTGTCTCATCACATCACCATTCATATTCGCATTTTCAACTCCATATTGAATATGATCATCTCCAAATAAATCAATCGCTCTTCTTCTCTCAATTTTGATTTGTTTGTCTCTTTCATTCCTACCTCTCCACATCCATTTACTAACCCTGTCCATATTCCATACTGATCCTTCCGCAACTCTTACAGCTCTCCTGAACACTTGTATGACCTTGACGGGACTGCTATATTTAGAGTCACCCTTCTTCACATTGTGTCCAAATTTGATTCGCACTAAATCTCCTGGTAATATTCTCAACGTACTCTTTTCTGGAGACCTGAACTTTTCTTTATACATACTGTACCTATCTAGAATTTCATCCAAATTTGTAACCCAGTACTAACACTTCTCCTACAATTAACCCATTAAGGATTTAGCAAAGTATTAGGAGCTCTTCCCCTCATTAATTCAAAAGGAGAAACCTCCATTCCTCTTTTAACGGACATCCTAGTGCTCCATATTCTCTCCTTAAGAACTTAGTTTACTGGCATATTGTTACTCAAGGCCAACTCTACTGCCTCAACAATTACACGGTTATATCTCTCCACTAACCCATTGGTTTGTGGGTGATACAACGACGAAAATCTCCACTCAATTCCTGTTCTTTTAGCAAATTCTCTCATTTCTCTACTTCTGAATTGAACTCCATTATCACTCATTATTATTTTAGGAAAGCCTTCCCTTCTGCAGATTTGCATTATGAACTTTATTACCTCATTAGTATCAATCCTACTCACCGCCTTGACTTCCACCCACCCTGAGTAGTAATCCACTAGAACTATCAGGAACTTCTTCTCCCCAACCAACCTCTCATATGGTCCAATGATATCAATTCCTACCATTTCCCATGGTGCATTACCTTTGTCTATGTTAATAGGCTTCGACTTGACAATCCTGCAGCTCTTGTCACTGTTCTGACACGGCCAACAATTCCTAATAAACCTCTCAATCATAAGATCCATACCTGGCCACCAGTATTTCAAACGCACATTGTTCTTCGTGCCAGTGATAACCGGATGAACCTGGTGCGCTTTCTCAATTAACTCACTCCAAAACTTGTGCGGGGGAATCAATTTATCTCCCCTCACCAAAAATCCATCCTCCATGGACAATTCATCTTTGACTTCCAATATTTCCTACAACCTTCACTGATTGTCCTTTTCTCAGGCCAACCTGATTCAGTGTACCTCCTTATCTCTTGTAACTCATCATCTTTACTCAATTCTTCAATCCACACATCCTTGGACGTAACCTCAAATATGACCGCCACCATTTCTTCATCCAAATCTACACTTGTTTCATCACTCTATAATGGTAATCTAGATAAATAATCAGCAACAACATTTCTTTTCCCTGGTACATATTTTACCGAAAAATTGTAGTCCTGTAATTTTAGACTAAGTCTGGCTAATCTCGGCGAAGCTTTACACATTCCTTTCACCGTAAGAACTTCAATTAAAGGTTTGTGGTCTATTTGAATTATGAATTTGTTTCCCCACACATATTTCCTGAAGTAATTCACCGCCCATGCACAAGCCAACAATTCTTTTTCAATCACAGAATATCTGCTCTCTGTTTCTCAAATAGCTCTAGAGGCATGACTGATTATCTTCTCATTAGGATCCTCATTTATCTGTGATAAAACTGCTCCTAAACCATTCCCACTAGCATCCACTGTGATCTTAGTCAACCTACCAAACTCAAATCCTCCCAATTCTAAAGATTTACAAATTCCTCTTTTTATGCATTCAACAGCCTCACTACATTCATCATTCCATGTAAATGTTGCATCCTTTTTTAGCAATTTCCTCAATGGTTCTGTTACACTCGCATAATTCTTTACAAACTTGTTGTAATATTCGCATAATCCCAAAAATGATCTCAGTTCATCTTTGTTGTTTGGATTAGGTGACTCCTTGATTGCTCTCATGGCGTCCTCTTAGGCTTATAACCTTTACCATTCACGGTGTGCCCTAAATATTCCACTTCCTGTACTCCAAATTTACATTTGCTTTTTTCAATTTTCAACCCAACCTCTTCCAATCTCCTCAACACTTCTTTCAATCTCCCATCATGTTCTTCAGATCCTTTGCCAAATACAATTATATCATCTTGATATACCAGTGTTCCACTTAAACCCTTCAACACATGCATCATAACCCTCTGAAATACTGCTGCCGCAGATGCTAGTCCAAACGGCATGCCTTTATATCTATACAACCCATGCGGTGTAGTAAACGCCGTAATATCTCTACAATCCTCTGTCAAAGAAATCTGATGATAAGCGCTTGAAAGATCTAAAGTAGAAAATACATCAGCATTATCAATACGATTCAACATCTCGAATATAATGGGAAGCGGGAAAATGTCTGTTATGATGTTTTTGTTGACTTCTCCTAGATCCACGCAAATTCTGAGTTTGCCATTTTTCTTCAATGCAACCACGATGGGGCTCACCCATTCAGATGATTAAATTTTCTCTATAACTCTTTCCGACTCCAAATTTGCAAGTTCTTGCTCAACTTTGTCAGCAATGGCAAAGGGAATTGGTCTGGATTTCGTGTGTTTAACAGGCATTGCTCCCTTCTTGAGACGAATCCTGTGCGCAAAATGTTTAAGCAAGCCCAATTTCAATTTGCCTTCTTCCTCTTCTTTAGCATTCTTGCTTTCACGCTCTTGATTACTCCCGTTTACAACCAGAATTTGTTCTTCATCACATGGATCCAATCTGATTCTCAGACCAGCTTGATCTCTCCAACCCAGTACATTCACACCTTTTTCTGCTACGTACACCTTCACCTGAGACCGTCTGTCTTTAAATTGAACAATACACGAAAACCATCCAAGCATCTTGATCCTAGATCCTTCAAATCTACCAGGGTTTGGTATATCTGACGCTTCCATCTTGCTCTTGAGACCACATGCTACTAAATTCTTCCATGTTCTCCTAGTGATAATTGTCCACGGTGAACAACTGTCCACCTTCACCTTCAATTTCCAATTATCCAGGAATACTTCGCAGCTCAGGCATTTAAATTCTCCATCTGGTGGCTCACGTATCAGAAAAACCCTTTCTTCCTCCGAGTCTTCCTCTTCTTCTATAATGGCAAAAACTTTCTTCCTTCTTCTACACGTGACAGCGAAGTGACCTCTTATGCCACAATTTCCGCATTTTTGCCCCAATGCTGGGCACTGTTTTGCATAGGCATAATGACCAACTCTGCCACAATTATAGCATCTGTCTCCTTCTCTCTGTTGAGTATTCTGAAATCTCTGATCATATTGAATTCTTGGTTCATTCTTCACCCAATTCTTTCCTCTGTATGAACCCCCTCTTTGTTCAAAACTCTTCATTTTGTTACCTCTTCCAGCATTGACTTCACTCTTGTCTTTGTTCCTAACATCTGTTCCACCTCTTTCTTTAGGTTGTAGTACATTAACCTGACCTTGTTCTTCGGTTTCTTTCTCCTGTATCTCCTTTTTACTATGTTTCTGCATACTTTGTACAACCTCTTCTTTCTTGTTCTTCATTTCCTTCGAGCATAATTGACTGTGTTCTACACGTTTAACGATCGCTATTGTTTCCAGCAGGGATGGATTGCCAACCATCCACAATCTGTCTTGTACTACATTATCTTTCGAATGAATAATGATTTGATCTCTGATCAACTCATCAAGGGTGATGCCATTGCCAAATTGGCAAGTTCGTGATAACACTCTTAATGCAGAAACATATTCCTCAATGCTTTCATGTTCCTTTTGCACACGCGTATGGAATTTATATCTATTAATGGCTACGTTAGTTTCTGGAGCATAATACTTATCCAATTGTCTTATGGCCTTATCATGCTCATCAGCATCACCAGCTTCGTCTACAGTCAATTCTGGCAGTTCCCTGAATTTTCTTTGCCTTTCCAATCCCAAAGCATGTAACAATAATAACTTATTCTTCCAAGATGTGAGTTCTTCATGTTCAACTGCTTGAATATAGTTCATCCAGAACTCTTTCCATTCTGACCATAACACCACAGGTTGGCCTGGCGCTGGAAGGAAACTAGCCGGTGGTTGAATGTTAATGTTTTGCATGGCCCTGTGGGTTTAATGATCTGTAGTCAGCAACTGTTCAATAAGTACTTGTGCAAAACACTTTCTGTGCTATATCAACAAATAAATCTCTTGCTGGATATCCCCAAATTCACAATGTCAAAACTCCATATGAAAGTACTGTGACGAATATGAAGGGATCATTGTCTCCTCCTCATTTCGTCTAGGTCAGGTTAGGCGTGCCACGTGACTTGTAAGCTTCCTGGCGGGTCCTTTTCTCTAACCCCCAGTACTACGATGCTCGGATCGTATTTCCCAGAGCATTAATGAGTAATGACACGGACTTCTGCACGAACCAACGCGATGTTACGCGCCGGTTCGGAGCATCTGCTCTCCCCTGCAGTTCAGTCACGGTACCGGACACCTGCACAAGCCAACACGAAAACACACGCACTGGCTCGGAGCTCCCGCTCTCCCTTTCTCCGCCTTTTCGCTGGGCCACGGTCAGCACGAACCTACGCAACGCTGCGTATTGGCTCGGAGCAACTGCTCTCAATCCCTCTTCTCTTCGTGGGTCCTCAGGGCGCCGGCATCCTCGTCGCCATTTGAAGTATCGAGGACTCAACAGTAAGTAACTTTCTTTATTTACATTTATTTATGTACCGGCGCCCCGCCCTACGTCTCCTCTCATACACTCAACATCTCGAACTCACAGTATTTCTTCGAACGCTCACATCCACTCCCTGCATTCTTACAAACGTTCCACTCACGCGCAGGCGGGGAGCCGGGATAAATACATATAACACTTTATCATAACAGATGATAATACTAAATGATAATACTACATCTACTTCCTTTGTTGTGAGCCGTGCAGAGCTCACTAAGCAATTGTCCCTCATTTGAATTGTATTACCTTACAACCTTATGTCGGTATCACGGACACCAAACTGTCTCTAGACCATAGCCCCGCTGGTTTTTAGCAACACTCGGCCCTTCTAAAATCGCTGTGCAAACATAAACGTCACCGCTCCTTGACAGTCCTCCACTCTCCTGACAACGCCGGACGGTCACAGAGGGCACTCCTCTACCTTCTCCAATAAGCACATCTCCGTGTCACCTTCACATCATGGCGACACCTTCATACTCTCGGCTCCTGGCTCTCCAACGCACACATCACATTACATCACCACGCACCTTCACGCTAGAAGGTGCTTTCTTCAATGCAATGCTGAGCTTCCCTCCGTATTCCGGAGATGCAATGAAGCGTTCGATGACTGCACGTTATGTTCTACTGGGAATTCCATACTATTGCCACCCCCCTCAGCACAGCCATGACGTCATCATTTTCCTAACAGCCACGGTGCGCAGCACAGCTCCGCTGCTCCTTCTTCCTCTCAGCACTGTCCTGACAACATCATTTTCCCAACGACCCAGGTGCGCAGAACAGCTCAGTTGCTCCAGCAGCCATCTGGACAGATGACAGGACATACAGAAGCAGCAAGGAAGGTCGGACGTTTCTCTCTCTCTTTGACCCAATCATGTTACTCTCGGTCTCTGCAGATGACTCTAATGAAACACCAGCTCTCTGCCTTAATTGTCCCTTGCTGTGGGCACTTTCTCCTTGTGCAAACTGGTCTCATCCCTGGTCAGGACAGTCTTTTATTGCCCCTTCTTCCCTAGGATCACCAAAACAGGGTAAAGCTATTAAGCACAGTACACTGTTGTACTCCCACTGGCCCTGGACCTTCCCCTTCTGTTCGCCCTGGGTCATAGGCTAGCTGCACTCCTTTTTGCATGACCCAGGAAAGTTCCTGTTGGGCACTGGTTCTGGGATGGCTTCTCTCTTCTCCTCCTCTTCTCCTCTCTCTTCTCTTCTCTTTCCTTTTCTCCTCTTTCTACCAGTGCCAACTAATAGGCCAGCTCCCCCTATTCCTTGCTCATGTGTTGCTAAATGCAGCTCCCCCTCTTTCTTCTCCCTGGGGTATCATATAGGCTGCAACTCACCCTTTTCTTGGCCCTGGGTGATGGGACTTACTTGTGTGGGGGCAGTGGTTCCCCTCCTTCTCTGCACCCCCGCAGCAGAGTGGTCACATTAATCTTCACTCTTCTGCCACGCAGGTCCGTTTCTTGTCTTATAGAAGACAAACTCGTTGCCAGTGTAGAAACGTAAGTTCCTTAGATATCTGTCAAGTTCCATGAATTAGCTTTATTCCTGTTACAGTAGGTTGCTATAAGATGACAGAGTATGAACCACTGGCTCCCATCACCCAGGCAGGAGCTCTCCAGCTGACTCCGTGGAACCTTCACTACACACATTCCTGAACTCACACCTAAACATTCTCTCAGACACAGCAACATTCTCTCATGCATTATCTGGCACCTGCATTTACACCAAGCACAATACAACACTGTCAAAGATGTACACACAGCAGTACTGCAAATGTTACTGCATTTGCCCTGTACTTGTGGGCAGAATGCAGAAAAACGTTTGGTAGTACCGTGTACTCCCTTTTTTGGGAGTTTGGGGGGTGTTTCATTTTCTTTTTCAGCTTATGACGAGCTCTAAATGAGGCATCTGGCTTTAAAGTCGAATTATACTGTCCAAAAGAAACCCCAAACTTGAATGCATGTACCAGACTACTGTAGAGACTGGGTCGGATGTACCACTGCATTGTCAAACTCTGATGTAAAGAATGTTGAAATCTTTTCTTACATCAGTGCCTTTTTCCAAAGCGAACTACTTTCTATTTAATCTCGTGCGAGTTTGACACACTGTACATTTAAATAAAAACACGAAAAAATGTGTAGTTCTAAGAATGTCATTAAACTGTGTCCACTGGGTTTATGAGGCGCCAGTAGATGAGGAGATGCATTAGAATGCACAGGTGCCATACTGTTTGGCAAAAATAAAGGTGTACGCTTTGCAAAAAGAATGTGTCCATTTGCATTTCGATTACTGAATGTTGGCTTTTTGCCAACTGGTACGTTTGATACTTAAAATTCTGGGACTGATGATTTGATTCCGTTACAAATATGGAACTTCAAGTTCTGTTGCGATGAGTGTTGCTGGACGATCTAAAAATCAGGACTGGCTGAAGGTGGGGTAAAGCATATGCCACAACTTCTCTTGTGCAGGTCTGCTTTTGCTAGAACATACAATAGTGAAACAAAGTATTGTTATGGAGTCCCATGCCTCACCTTGTCAGTGGATGGTGGGGTAGCCACGGGGCTGGGGCTGGCATGAGGAAGATGCCCAGGCTTCCTCTACCATAGCACATGCATGGAACAGGGAAGGGAGTCGAGGAATGGCACTCTGTAGAACTGACTCTGCTCCTCTGGCGTTGGTGCAGGAATCCTATATAAGTCTATGGATGAAAAGAGAGGGCCTGATTTATGGTGTGAAGCCCAGCAGGTAAAGAAGCGGCAAATGTATAAGTTATCCACTCGACTACAGTAAAGAATAGATCCACTAAGTGAGCACCCCCTACCCCTGTCTTTGTCCCTGTCTTGGGCAAAGTATGATAACCAGAAACAGGACCACCCTGGGGGAGGGACTTGTCAACCCAACGTTCCACATTAGCATTGGAAGCCATCCTGCGGGTGGGGCTCACCAACCAATACCTACACGATCTGCCTTTAGCAACACAACTAGGTCCCCTTTCATAAAAGAGAAACTGGAAGGAAGGGCTAGGCTAGTGGTCTTTAAACTGGGGGGTTGGCACCACTGGGGGGGGGGGGTGGTGTCCAGGGTGGTAGTGGGCCCTAGACTCTTTAAACAAGGATTAAGATGACTGTTTTTTTAACACTATTTTTTCATTTTACAAAAACAACCCAACACGGAGAACCAGCATGGAGTCCAATCCCAACAGTGACCCACTATAAGCATGGCAAAACATTAATCGACAACACACGTTACACAGTCCATACAACATTACCACTCGCCGTTGTGAACAGGTATTGAACATACAGCGCCCAGACCCTGGCGGGCGGACGTACACTGGTAGAGTCCGAATGAATGATGTCTCCATACCAGGACAATACGCAGTGTCCTGCAGCCACACTTGCTTGCTGGGCAGGTGGCCCCTCCGCCAGGAAATAACCATCCTGCGAGCCACCACCAAGAGCACGCCTGTTAAGCACCTAACCCGCCGCAGCAAACTCCTTGTGCACCCCAAGAGTGCCGCCATGGGATTGGAATCTAGCCGCTACCCCAATAATTGGTGAGATCTTAGCTAGGATGTCCACCGAATCCTGGGAAAATCTGCGAGCACTTGAAAGCCAATTGAAGAAACCCTGCTGGACCATCACCACACCTAGCACACGAGTCCGAAGTAGAAGCAAAATGACTGTAGCGCTTGGCCGGAGTTTGGTAAACCTGCCAAAGAAAAATGGATTAGCTTACTTTTCGAGTTCAAAGACACTTTTTGGGTTTGACACAGTACTCCCCACCAATAGTCATCCGGGATGACCCTGCCAAGGTCCCTTTCTCAGCGCTGCCTTGGCGCACCCCCATCCCACGGGATGTCCGCCATAAAGCTGCTTTATAGCCTTGAAACCAGACAACCTTCACCCAGCGATTGAATCATCCTATGCAGTATTGCCCACGTGGGGTTCTGTCGAGGAAACGAGGGGAATGCAGGCCTGAAAACATTCTGCACCCTAAAATATAGAAAAATGCCCAAAGCAGTGCTCCCACCACTATCTTTGGCCTGTTTCAATGAAAGAAACTCATATTTGACAAACAAATTCCCAAAGGTGGTGACACCTCACCCCCCAGCTTTTCCACCCACTTAAAGTAAGCCCTCTCCACCATGATGGCCATACCCGCTACATCCATGCACACCACTTTCTTCCAGATCGCACAGACAACCCATACTATGATCAAAGATCCAGACGCCACCTCGAGGCCCCATGGACCACAGACCGTAGCAGATATGGGGCAGCCGTTGCCTTTTCCACTTGCACACGAGGCCGGATAAACTGGGTGGAGTACCAACGCGCCAGATATTGTGCCTGCACCACCAAGTAGTAGCGTTGCAGATCCGGCAGGGCCAAGCCCCCCCCCCCTGTCATAGGACTGTATCAGCGTGGCATAAACCACCCTGGCTGGCTTCCCAGCCCAGATCAAGTCGAGCATAAGCCCCTGTAGCCGAAGAAAGAAACCAGTGGATAGAAACAGTGGAACACTGAGAAAGCAGTAGAGGAGTTTAGGAAGAATAATCCTTTTAGCAATCAAGATATGGCCCAACAGCATGAGAGGAAGAGCCTGCCACCTTGCCACCATGTCCTGGAGGGACCCAATCGTCCTACCACAGTTATCCGAAAACAGCTCTTCGCGGTCAAGCTATATCTCCACTCCCAGGTACCTAACCCCAGTGGACTTCCAGTTAAAGCCAAACTAGTATTCGAACACCGCTGTCCCGTTCGTAAGGGGGGGGGAGACCACTGA
Organism: Ambystoma mexicanum; assembly: GCF_040938575.1. Classification (NCBI taxonomy): domain Eukaryota; kingdom Metazoa; phylum Chordata; class Amphibia; order Caudata; family Ambystomatidae; genus Ambystoma; species Ambystoma mexicanum. Next base: position 439,642,514 of record NC_090937.1, read on the forward strand.
TTTGCTATGATTAATCCTGAAACGTGACAATTCCCTGAACTTGACCACCTCGTGCATTACCAGGCCCAAATTATTTACCTGGTCGCTTAGGAAAAGGTCCACATGATCTGCCTATAAGGAGATGATGATGAACGTATGCGGCCCCCGCTGAATGTGCCTCTCCCTCAGGATGGCTGCCAATGGCTCCATAACAAGAGCAAATGGGAGCAGAGACAATGTACAGCCCTGCCGCGTCCCCCTCCTCATGTCCAATCTCTCAGACAGCCGACGCCCCACCACGATCCTCGCCATCAAATTGACATATAGGAAGGGCACCAAAGATATAAATCTGTCCGAAAGCTCAAGTTTTTTAAGAACTGCAATAGAAAGGGCCATTCGACAGAGTCGAATGCCTTTTCGGCATCCAAAAACGCTGCGGCTGCCTACAACTCCAGCTCCAGCAGTGCGAGGACACCAAACAAACAACGCAAACTGTATGTTGTATTCCTCCCGGGCATGAACCCGGCCTGGTCCGCCAACAGCAGTCCTGGCATCAAGGGGAGAAGTCGGTTAGCCAACAGTTTGGCAATGATCTTATTATCCACATTCATTAAGGAAATCAGCCTATACGATGCGCACTCCTCGGCAGGCTTCCCTTTCGTATGTAATAGGATATTGGCATTACGTAGTAAAGGGGGAAGACTCCCCCAAGGCAAGGGACTCTGTGTATACCTGCAACAGTATAGGGGCCAGGATATAGAACCCCCGCGAGAAGCCATCGGGGCTGGACCCGGGAAGCTCCTTAATTACTGCCAGGACTTCGTCCAAGGAGAGCTCACTATTTAGCAGCTCACCGAGTAGGGAGTCCACCCAATACAATTCTATGCCCTCCAAGTAGTGCTGTTGTGCCAATATCCTCAGCACACAGAGGATTACCTTGGGAGTCCTTCATGCACTCCACATGCAGAGGTTTCTTGTCTGCCGCCAGTAACCTGTCACCCCCCACCCATCATGAACTCCAGAACCACTGGCGAGTGGTCCAAAAGGGTCAGAGGAAGAACCTGGCAGTCACCCCAAGTGAACACCATCACTTGACACTAGCGGGTAGTCCAGCCTAGAACTCTTCCCATGAACCCAGGAGTGGAAGGTATAATCCAGAGAGTCCCTGTGCTGCCTCCTCCAGTCATCCACCAAGTTGTAAGTCGCACATATTTCCTGCACCTGCTTTCTCACCTTCGATGAGGAGCCCAGGCCAGCCACGGATCTATCTAACACTGGGTCCAACACCAAGTTCAGGACCCCACCTCACACTATAGTGGCATCCCGACACCACACTAGCTGGACAATCACCCGGTAAAGGAGTTGGTGCTATGAACGTTTCGGCCCACATATGAGTTAACCAATGCTATTTCACCCCTTCCAGGACCCCACATACCAGTAGGGCCCTCCCTTCATCATCCCTTGCCACCAAAACCAGCCAAAACGTAGTACCCTTAGTAATCAGTATAGCCACCCCTCTCACATAAACCGAATACAAAGAGAAGTGCCTGTGGCATGCCCACTGCAAGCCCCAACTGACTTCCGAGGAGGAGTGAGGGGAGTCTCCTGACCAATGGCCACTTCTACCCAGTGCCTGCAGAGATATTGGGCATCCCTCCTGACCTTAGATGGCCGATTTTCCCCCCCCACACACCTGATATTCCAGGTGGCTACCCTAAGGGTCATCCCCACTTGCCATTGTCATCCAGGGGCCATGCCTCCCCCACCTATGCAGAAAATGCAGCCGTCGCTTAGCATTGTAGGCCAGTAGATCGCCCAGTAGGGGCTCAGACTCTGAACAACCACAGCCCCCCCCGCCATGCTCCCTGTCCCCCTCCCCACCCCTAACCCCACGGGCAACCCCAATCTGCCCAAGAAGCTCTCGCCCCCCCACCCAAACAAAGGTAAAAAACACAGCAAAACTCCTGTATCCCACCATTGGTACCCCCGCCTACCCACCCAACCGACAACCCTAATCCGCCAGATGCACCCCCGCCCAGCTCTCCCAGAACACAAACAGTAACCATTGCTGCACTTGGGGCACTAATGCCAGCCCAGGGTAAGCCGGCTCCACTACCACAGGATGCACAGAAGCCAGAGCGTAGCCCCGGCGGCCCAGACATAAAGAGTGCAAAGCAATTACCCCGCAGAAGCTAGGGACATGCACATCAGGCCGCCCCCACGGCCCATCAGCGTTCAGCAGTCCTCCTGGCCCTCTCGACCATGATTCCTGGCACCATTACAGGGGCGCAGGTGGTTTGGCAGATGTACCTGGCCAATCCCATCCAGGAAAGAGCTTGCAAACTCCGGGACATAAAGAATTGGGTCTTCCCTTCGTACTGAATCCGTAGCTTTGTCGGGAACAGCATAGAGTAGTGTATTTGATTGTCCCGGAGTCTGTGCTTGACCCCCATGAAGGACCTTGTGGACGCCTGCACTGCTGCAGAGAATTCTGGAAATACATGGAATGTGTCACCATCAACTTATAATCCCCATTTCTGTCGTGGCAGGGTGAAGGATGATGTCCCAGTCGTTTAATTAATGCGCTATGATGGGGCACAGGGGGCCCCCCCGACACCGGTCGAGAGTTTGGTATGTGGTGCAATTCCAGCTTGAAGTCCAGTCCACCGATTCCATCTTTGACATCTAGATCGCCCTGATGTCCACTTCTGGTTACCGGACCACCACCTCGAGAGCAGCCTCCATCAGGCCCGGATCACCCAGCTGAGGCATGGCTAAGGCATGCTGGAGGAGCCCAGCCCCCCCAAAGGTAAGTTTCTTCTGGAGCGTGTCGGTCTTCAGCATCAGCCAATAATAGTTCAGCGAATGGACTCAGGCAGACAGAGGACCTCAACAGATCAGGTCGATTTGCACAAGCATCAACTAGCAGGGCGATACTATGTTTTTGAAGGCCCCATCAGGCGCCCCAACAGCCCGAGGGCAGGGGGGGGGGCCCAGCCACTACGACCACTATGGCCTGGTGTCTCAGTAGCAGCAGGCAGGCTCCAGACTGCCTCCGCCCACCACCTTCAGTCCCTGCTGTGTCTCTGTAGGCCCCGACAGACCCTCATCTGTCCAGAGGTCCACTAATCGCTATAACCGGATCTGGAAGCGGCAGGCGGGCCCCAAATTGCCTCTGGCCACCAGCTGTGCCTCGCTGTGTCTCTGTCGGCCGAGGCCGACACTCTCACCAGTCTAGAAGGGGTCACCCACCGCTGAATGCACTGTGGCCTAATGGGTAAGTGGCAGAGTGGCTGCAAACTGCCTCCGCCCACCACCTGCAGTGCCCTGCTGCACCCTACGGGCCACTTCCAGACCCTCTGATCACTCCAGGGGAGGGGGCTCCAGTCACTGTGCCCGTACTTGCCTGCTGTGTTAGTGGAAGACGGGCTCCAGACTGCCGAAGTCTGCAGTGCCCCACCGCGCCGCCCCCACTGTCGGGATCTGCCTCTGGGTCCCGCCGTCCAGAGAAAGACAATCACAACTCATCCAATCTCAACCCCCCCACAAGTACCACTGTGGGGTGGGGGGCATGCCTCTGTGGGCTGCCGACCAACCACCAATTCACCAATATTGACTCCCAGGCTTGCCCAGGCCCAGAAACTGTCCACCCGCTCTGGGTCCTCTTCGCGGACGCCCAACAAGGTTCCTAGTGAAGCCTTGACATCCAAAGCATCGAATGCAAAAGCCTTGAATAAAAATGCATTGAAAAAATGCATGTAAAAAAAAATGTAATGGGGGGGTCACCCCCAACCCCTGTTTTTTTTACCCCTTAAAACCCATTTTCATTAAAAAAAAACTACCTACAAAAAAATGCTTTTTTTCGATGAATTTATTTCCGAGGCTTTTGCATTCAATGCTATGTATTCGAGGGAATCGCTGGATACCGCCCAACAACACTCGCACAGCTCTGCTGACAGCCCGGTCTGGCCCAGGCAGCCTCCTCCTCTTCAGTTGATTGACGGTGCGGCTGGGGCAACCTCCACTGCGCCAACGACTGTGGTGTCCCTCCTGTCAGCCGCTGCAGTGTCAGCATGGCCCCATCTCAGCTGCTGCTCCCCACACCTATAAGACTCTGCATGCACTTTTCAAACACACAGGCCACCCCGAAACACCAGCTAAACCAGATTTATTGGAGCAGGCGCGCAGAGCTCATAGGGAGCCCATCATTCCTGTTTGGCTCGAAGATTACTCTTTTTAATAAAAGCAACAATTGAGAGGACTGCTTTTAATAGAAAATATAAGCAGTACAAAAGCGTGACCCTCCCTCCAGGCATCTTTTTGGCCCCCTAGGTGGGGGGCCCAGGAAGAATACTTGTACTCGAGGCAAGGATATTGGAGGGTCGGTATGAAAAGTTTGAAGACCACTGGGCTAGGGTGTGGCATGCAAAGAGAGGACTGCCCAATGGAAGAAATGAGAGCACCCCAAATCCAAACAAAGTATTATAGCAGGCTAGCTGTAATGATGTGTGCTCACAGCTGGTCAATGCTCAAGGTGTAGTACATAATGTATTGAGTTACATTTGTGATCAGATGACGTCATATTGTAAAGAAATTACATGAACAGCCACTTTGATGTGTAGTCCATGTCAAACACGAATGATAAAAACAGAGCAAGACAGATCAAAACGGCCAATGCATTTTGGGTACTCGGTTGTCCTTCATTAAGGCCTCTTTGCTTTCAAACAACAACTTGCTGCTGTCATTTATAGTGTTAGAAACCTCTGATCATGGCATGTGTTGCACCAGAGGACACAGCGAAGATCGGAGTCGGGTGGCTCATGGACTGTGCACAAGATGTCAACTGGAGATCCAAACATCTGGGCTATAGACCATCATCAGGGGCAGAGCCCAAGAGCCAATTCCCATCGCAGTTTACACACCTGAGTCTTCCTTCAGCAGAGAGAGACTGGAAGTCTGGGCCACACCCCTTTAAAAGCCCACAGGCTCAGTCTGACAGTGTGGAGCTTTGGAGAATGAGCTGGAGAAAGGCATTTGGAGCAGTTTGGCAAACACTGAGAGTACAAATAGGAGGTTAGAAGAGAGTTCCCGGAGACGTTTTGAGACCAGGGAAGGGAGAACAGGGAGAGGAGAAAGTCCAAGGTGGCTGCAGTCAAGGAGACTGGGTGAGGCCAAACTAGGGGAGCTGGGCCTGGATAAAGACCCACGAGTCTAGAGGAGAGACTTTGCAAGCTGTGCCAGGCCCAAGCCAGGAGGAACCAGACTTGGATGAAGATGCATGAGGGGAGATGTAGAGCTGAAAAACAATACGGAGGTGGTGGGTGATGGTAGAAAGGAAGGTGATGAGGCTGTTGGCAGTAAGGTGGGGGGTTTCTGGGGAAGATCTGGAAGTGAAATGAAAATCAGAACCTACAGATATTACAGATGAGGTGGTTGAAGGCCATTGGGTGCTTAGTGAAAACTCGGAGGAGGTTAATGAAGACAGAAAGGAGGTGTTTTGAGCATATCGAGTTGAGGTTGGTTGAGAGAATCCAGAGGAGGTTGAAGATTATCAGGAGAGTAAGGAATTGAAGAACCTTCCAGAGGTTGGCGATGAGAGTTTGGCTTGGGTTGGTGGCCAGAGTGAAAGCCTTAAGTGGTGGAGACTGCAAGGAGAAGATAAAGGTACATCAGGAGGAGGTGGAGGAAGGAATTCTTCTAGATAGACTAGGAAGATTCTGGTGAGTCTGGTCAGTTGTAGGCAGGTTTTAGAGGCAGGAGGGGCATTTCGTTCACCGGCAGGGATCTCATGTAATGCTCTGATGAAGGCCCTGTAAGTAAGAGACTCCCTCCCCCGAGATGAAAGGACCCTCCTCCAAGGCTCTGCCATAAACCATGGATCCAGTTGCCTCAAGAGGCCACAACACTGGTATTGTATAATCGGCCAGATGCTGTGGCACGGGAGGGATTCCAGAATGGAGGAACGCAGAATGTGAAAGGACCGTTGGAAGGGAGGATGGAGAGGTCAGTGCTCGTTACCGGCATCCCAATAAATGATATTGTTAATACTCTCCCCGTATCCGCATACTAGTGTACAGCGGTACACTACAAACCCCTAAGGAAAAGCGGAAAGCTCTGCTGGAGGAAAAGACCCAACTCTACCTTGCGCTCTTTGGGAAGTCCCACAGAACTGCAGATACCCAAAAGAAATATTTAGCAGTGCTTTCTGCAAAATGGTGCATGTCACGATAAGTACACTTCAGATTTGGTGCAATTCTGCTACCTAATGTCCTGTCATGCACAGTGAAACCTTTTTCCATTTACCACAAACAAGCTTTGTTTGCAGTAAGTGTCAAATAAAAGTTTCAAACATCACCATACTCTCCAGCAAGTTAGAGTACCATGCAAATGGTACTTGCCTTTCATAAAATCTATTCGCCAATGCGAATTTGTTAGTAGATTTTGCAAGCCCTGGTAAGAAATGCTGCATGCACTGTCTGTATGTATATAATTGAGGTGGCGAGTTACTTTTTTACGGCTGGCTAGTAGCTTGCAACTTGAATTTCTGCCCCCTGCTCAAATGTTGTAGTAAATATCTTATTTTATATAAAAAAGTAATAAATAATATAGCATATACAAAAAAAAAGCTCTAACACATACACACAATTGATAACAAATCAAAATACCTTATTCACAACAATAATAACCTAGAACAGTATAAAAAGTTATGAAAATGATATGGAATGCATTTCATCCTTACTAGTCTTTCAATACCAAGAAGTCCACAAGCTTCGATCAGGGTTTCATTGTTCTCTAGCCTCATATCCATCTGGGCAACATTTAAAAGAAATGCTTCATTAAAAAATGACACAAACCTATAATGTATCACTTGTTAATTAGTGCTGAGAATATACTTTTAGCAAAAACACGGATATTGAATATGAATTCATCTTACAGTGCCTTATTGTGTCTTCAAACATTTCCCTGAGATAAGGAAATGCATCACTTAAGCTTTGCTGAAATATATAAGAATGAATATACAAACATTTAATCAAAAGTGTGACACTTTATTGCCTGTATTGTAGGAAAGCACATTGTTACTGGACTGATTACCCAAGAATGAATGCTAGCAACATCAATTATGGTCAACTGGTTAAAAAGATGGAATGTGGACTCTCTTCCCCGAACCTTTAGTCAAAATCTGGGATAACATCAACATATACAAATGTAATTGCCAGACATTACTACACTAATGCTACAGCAAATGTATTTTGCAGCTTAGCATGCAACACTGGATGTTCTTTATCATAGATGCATGCTCCATGACACAATGAGTACATCTACGTATGAACTGCGTTCGGTTTAAAAAGAGAATCGCACACCGGCAAAAAGCAGAAATTCTGGTACTGGCAGGGAACAGGGGAAATATTCAAGCAGTAGCAAGGGACCTCCAATTGAAAATAGCGAACACAGGGGTTAAATACCTGGGAATCACACTCCGGGGAGAATAGAAGAGTTGTACGCCCATAACTACCCTAAGCTCCTAGATAAAATCAAAAAGAATCTTTTGAATTGGAACCCATTATCAACATCATGATGGGGTAGAATAATGGTGGTGACAATGTCCTTACTTCCACAACTTTGTATTTGTTTCAGGCCCTCCCGATTAGAATTCCCCCCGCTTTCTTTAAGTCCCTCATGAAGATGGTGTCAGCGTACATATGGCAGAATAAAACCCCTAGGGTGTCGAGTGCGGAGCTGACCGCTCATAGAAAAAAGGGGTGGTGTGCCCTCCCACACGTCAGGAAATATTACAAAGCCGCACAGCTTTGGGTGCTGAAAGAATGGATCCCGGAAAATGCAGAGAAAATCTGGGAAGCACAGGATAGGGCGGTGGCGATAACACCCACCCGACACCTTTTATGGATCAGCAAACAACACAGAGACCCCAATGTCCATATAAGGGAAATAATGAAGTCGACCATGAGTGTATGGGACAACGACACACAGAATGAGACCCTAACAAAGGAACCAGCCCCCTTTATGCCACTATTTAAAAACCCGGAATTCCCGCCAGGAATGGAAAAGGGGGCGTTTCAGAAATGGAAAGAGGCAAGGTGTAAAATGGTAGGAGATATGCTCCAAGAGCAGCAGATTAAAACATTTGTGGAATGCGCGACGCAGCTGAATCTGACCCCCAGAGACAGGTTCAAATACGAACAAATAAACCATTGGCTGAATAAACAGCGCGTAAAAAGCGCAGCAACAAGGGATCCGACCCCGTTTGAAACGTACATAATGACACACACTGGTACACGCAAGTTTGTCTCCAACACATACAAATATCTAAACGCACAAGCTGAAATAGTCAAGTGGCAATACATAAAAAGGTGGGAGAAAACCCTCAAAAATTCACTCCCCGTGGACAGATGGCAATACATATGGGACACAATTCCGAAGCTGACAAAAGCCATTCAAACCAGGGAAATGTGGATGAAAATTATGTTGCAATGGCATTATACGCCAGAACGACTACATAGAATGTATAGTACTTCCCCAGATAGATGCTGGAGGGAATGTGGAGGTTGAGGGGACTGGCGACACATCTGGTGGGACTGCCTGAGCCTAAATAAATTCTGGGGAGAGGTGAAAACCCAAATGCAGAGAATGTTCCCAGAGGCGGAGAGCTTAGGGGAGGAAGTGTGGCTAGGGGGCCTATGGGACCCCAGGGACAAACAGTGGAAAGTGACTCAGAAAAGGAACTTTACGGGTCTATTGATAGGGGCGTGAATGGAAATGGCTTACAAATGGAAACAAAAACGCCCCCCACTCGCAGTGGATTGGACGAGAAGAGTATGGACATACCTAGCCATGGAGCAAAAAACTTACACGATTCAGGGGGAACATTAAAAGTTTGGAACAGACTGGGGCATGGCTCTAGAGTATCTCCAAACGGACTACAAAGAACAATGTTGCTCACACAAAATAAGGATACTGGACCTCTTCAACTGAAGTAGCTGAAGTTGAATGAGCAACTTCCAGAAAGGACTATGGACGAAATCTTCCAGAGGGGAGGGGATAGGGGGAGGTGAGGAGTTAAACGTTCTATACAATGATCAATGAATGGTTATGATGTTGAAAACTAATAAAAACACGTTATATTTATTTTTTTAAAAAAAAGAGAATTACACAAGCCTGATTGTTCACTGGTAGATTTTGGATAAGACCCATCCCAACAAATACATGGCTCTCAACTCCTTGCTGAGTGTACTGGATGCTATTTGTGGAAGATGGCCTTCCTATGTTTATGTACAAGATGTAGAAATAGCTAGACCTCTACAATGTAAGCTTCTCCGCCACTGCTCTGCCACCTTGAAAGTAACGTTATGCCCACTATACTTACTAACGTTTTTTTTATTAAACTACCAAACAAAATGGCCAGCAACAGGAATCAAAAAGAAAAATAATACCTTTACTATTTCTGTTGCATGTCGGGGGATGCCAGAGGAGTGGAGCTGATGATTGGTAAGTAGCAGGTGGCGAGTATGGAATTCCGCTGGGGGAAGACGGAGGAGGCAGCAGGGCTAGGGTGACCAGCATGGTGACCAGATTTTCAAGACAAAAAACGGAGACGGCCAACAGCATAAAAGAAAGATTGCTCCACTCACGCCCCCCCATTATTTTCCCACACTAACCACCCTCCCTCCCCTTGACCCAACCAACCTCAACAATTCTCCGTCCCCATGCCACAGTATCTGCATATAAAGGGCGCGGTTTTGACTGTGGGTGTAAGCAAGCGCTGTTAATAACAATGGAGCTATGGCTCTCTTTGACATTACGTGCCCTGCTACTTTCTCTTTTTTCCACCTGTGTCTGTGGTGCAAGTTGTGAATGCAATTGGCTGGTAACTGGAATTTTGCGGTTTTAGCCAATCCTCGATGGCGAAATTCTCAAAATATTATAATGTCTGTTTACTTTATAGTTGTTGGCGATTAAGTTGTCTCTCTCCCTCACTGTAACCTTTCATTTTCCCAAAACTGGACAGGGTTTTCAAATCAATTTTCTCTGGTAACGGGAGAATATAGGGTCCAATTCCTGCACAAAGCCTGGCAAATCTGGGATGTCTGGTCATTGTAAAGGTGGCCTGGGTAGCTGGCACAAAGGAATAGAGTGGCGGTGTGAGAGGCTGGCAAACTGGCAAGGAATGCAGGCGTTCACTGTTGAGGCGCATATGATTTCACAAGTGGCAGCCCGCAGAAACACGATTACATTAACATTCATGCCCATAGTCTTTGCAGTGCTATCTGAGATCCACCAATCGTGTTGGTAAAGGGAGTTATTGGACTCCCAATCACCATAACCACGTTTCGTTTTGAAAATGTTTAAACAGGAAAGATTTTCAAGAAGTTGGGAAATTGCGACAAAGGCTAGCAGAATCTCAAAAGAAGCTCTTTTGGATATGTGTAAATGGTTTCCTAATAACGCAGACTTAGTTGGCCACTTCATTTAAGCTATTGTGCATATTTCAGAAAATTGCTTTTACATCTCCAGATTTTCCAGTAAATGCAATGCTTGCCATTCAGTTGTGGAGGGTGCAGATTCTGCTGGACGCCTTTTTTGTACAGATAAACTCTGTTGTAGTGCAGCAAGGAAGTGAAGATGGCATTCAGTCTTCCAAATTGAAATTCATTCAAATGAATTAATATTTTTGCAGTTTACAGCTTGAATAGGTGTAATTGGTTACAGGGGTAATGAGCTGGTCACACAGGGGTTTTGAGGTCAGCAGCATAGGTGCAAAGCAGGTTTTATTTATTTGTTTTGTATTTACTACATTTATACAGCGCTTTTATCCAAAGAGCTTCACAACATTAAGAACGGCACAACAAGACTAATATGTATCCAAGTCTAATATGAATCACAGAGAAAGTTCCAAGACATAATTCAGAAAAGGAAAGCTGAAGCAAATGCATTTTAAGACCCTTTTTAAATTGTGAAAGATTAGAGCAGGATATCCAATGGTGAAGAGTTTCACAGTTTGGGAGCAAGCAGTTGAAAAGAATGAAAACAGGATGCAAGACGGTGAGGCTGAGGACCAGAGAGAATAAACGTAGAAGCATAGTGAAGATTGCGCGTAGAATGATGAAGTGAATTCAAGTCAGGCTGAGCAAGAGTGTGAATACATTTAAAAACAAGCCAAAGAAACTGTCATTTGCTACGCTGCTGAACCGTTAGCCACTTAAGATGAGCTAAAAATGGAGAGAGACGAAGGCAAAAAGAATCCGAACCGCAAAATGTACAAGCGAACGTAACGGAAAAAGTCAAATTTAGGAAGACCAAAGTAGAGCGAACAACAGTAATACACTAGACCAAAGATTGAAGCAGCGTTGTTGCCCGAAAAATTAAGCAAAGGGTGAATCTTCTTAATATTAAATCGAAATGACACAAACGAACCACTGAGGAGATTTGAGTCTGAAAGGAAAAGGAGGGATCAAATACGATTTCAAAGTTATGTGCCTGAGACGATAGGGTTTTGGTGAGCTCTGCAGACAACCTGAAATTGTATCCACTGCAGTCTTTTAATTTTGCTTAGGGCAATCTTACTTGAACAAGAATCGACAAAGCCAATGGCTTGGGGTTTTCTACCATAGCTCCTCTCAAGAACTGAAAGATCATCCGACATATGATGTGCCTTTTACCCAGATGTGAGACCCTCCTGTCTCGTTGAGTGACCTCTGCTTGATTTCTTTTTTCCCCACCGCCAATATGCCTAAAGAGAAACTAACTGCACCTCACCACATAGTGGCACCAGGTGGAAACTGTGCTGCCCATGGGCAGGTTTTTTGCCAGATCCTAGTGCGTGGTGCCAATAACCGGTGCAACTATTAGGGATGACTTTTTATTAAAAGTCAAGTGCTCAAGCTTCCCACCTCTCTCTCATCTCCCCTCCCCCAGTTACTTTGTCCCATATGAAAAGGTGCAAGGTGCCAACAGGGGTAGTATTAAGCAAACATTAGTGCACATTTCAATAATATCACAGTAACGAAATACCACTGAGATTATTATTTTAACCATAATCCAAAAAGGATTGTTGCCAATCAAACCTATGCTATTTGATGATGCTTGGCGGGATCATTTGTAAACCGTCCCTGGGCATTTTAATGCATGGAGAGAGACATCACCAGCTAGCAAGTAGGTGCGCACAACCCCTTGGCCAAACAAGCTGCGACGGTACATGCTGCTCACAGTGTTTATAAGCGTACATAAAGTACTGTAGCCTGCAACTAGAATTTATATTCTGTGGCTTTTTTTTCTTGTATTTTATCTGCTTCAAGACAGCAAAACGAAAGGACAAAATAAGTATAAAAGATGTCCAATTTAGAAAGGCGTTGGTGGGGATGAGAGTCGAACACTGCTCCTCTGGCCGCCTTCCATGGCAGGCAAACGCTCTCACTACTTCTCCACCAATGTCCTGAAGATGAATCCTGGAGAGGCTTAAAGCATCAACCCATTCCCAACGTAAAATGTGCTCTGCTATAAAGTGACCATTGCATTGAGCTCTACCTCAGCATGCAATGCTCATTGCCACTTCGAGCGTGTCTGGTTCGATTGACTTTTAATGTTATGTTGTAAATGCCTGAAAATGAAGTGCTGCAGCCACTCAGAAAAATGCTGTACGGTAGTATATCATTGATCAACCTTTTAAAATCTGTAGTCTTGGCTGCCCCAGCTCTCCATCCCTAATCCTACACCATGCATGACAACAGATGCTACTGTATGTAGCTGAGAACTACTTCCAAATGGCCAATAGTGAGTTGATTGGAAACTATGGCAACTGCTTTATCTTTACATTACACAAGGAGGCGCAGATTAAAGTAGGTCAGGTGCAAATGTGCTGCTTTGCTGTAAGGGCAATTAGGGTTCCTAGTTGGGAGTTTTCACGCATTAGGGAGTGGATTGTTGTTAGGGAGATTTTTCTACAGAACTCTGGTGCGGGATGTAAATCCATCCAACCTAATTACATGACAGGGTGTCCAACCAAAAGATAGAACACACTCTCTAAGGGGTAGTTGAGGCACAGCAGCCAGGCTTCACTCAAGGGAGGAATTAGGATGTCAGTGAGGTACAACTAGTTTCCCTCAGAGAATGCACTACACTTAATTGAGTAACTGTGTTCAAATAAGTGCTTTGAGTTCAACATAACGCATCGTAAAACACAGTTTGTTTTATTTGCTTATATAGCTCGCTGAACCCAATGGTATCTGGGCACTTTACTTGAGAACAGCATGGTTACAGAGTGCATACAGTGTGAATTACGCTTACTAAGCAAGGTAATGTACAAGTAGCATACAAGGATAGACATCATAGGTAATATACAAAAATTTACACAGTGGATAATATACAAGAGTGTGCAGCAATAACAATGACAAGTAATATGCAGGAATTTACAAGAGAGCTGCGGAAAGGTAGGAATGTCACGAGAAAATTAGTTGGTTTGTGAAAATAGCCAGGATTTTACTTTGTGTCACAAGGAGAGGAACATAGTATCTAGTCTGAGAGCCAGTGGTAGCTTGTTTCAGGCCTTGGCAGCGAGCAAAGGGAAGCTAGATCCTCCTGCTTTGGATAACCTGTATTTTGGAATGTTAAGGCAGTGAGTGTAAGAGGCAATGGTCGGTCTGGCGGATTCGTTCCTAGAGAATTTGTCGGTCGGGTACTTGGGGGCAGAGTTGTTTAGGCACATAAGGGTTCTGTCCTGGATAGGGAGCCAGTTCATGTTGCGTCGATTTGTGAGATGTGATGGGTGCGTGGAATGTTTGCGGCAGAATGGAGGGCATTATTTTGCAATACTTGAAGTTTGTGCAGGTTTCTTTGACTGGTGCCTAGATAAAGGGTGTTGCAATAGTACAGTTTGGACAATATCAGGGCTCTAGCAAGGGTAGTGCAACTGCTTGTGGACAGAAAGGGTCTGCAGGCATTTATAAGTTTTGAGGTGTATGCAGATGTGCAAGTGGTGGCGTTGACTTGTCTTTGTAGGGTTTAAATCTGAGTCAAGATAAAAGCCTAAGGTTTTGGCTTTGTTATCCACTTTGATGAGATTGCCATCATTGTTGAGGGCGGAGTAATTGGGGCCAAGTTTGGTAAGTCTCAATTTTGATCCAATGAGTAATAACTCAGTTTTGTCGTCGTTGAGACATAGTCCATGCATGGCCACCCAGGATTGAATTTTGCTGTAGATATTGTTTAGAAGAGCAGAATCTATTTGATAGTCGTCTGAGAGTGTGATCAGAATTTGATTATCAGCGTAGTTAGACGACCTTGGTGCATCATATACTAAGAGGTCAAATAGGAGCTTTATAAAGATATTATATAGGGTAGGAGAGACACAGGAGCCTCGTGGGGCTCCGCAGGAGATGGGGGCTGGGTCGGCTGAGGCCGAGGAGGAGAAGACCCTCAGATCTGTCCGAGAGGAAGGAGTTGACCCAGGCTGCGGCTTTGTTGGAAAAGGCGGCTGCTGTGGTTAGATGGTTGGTTAGGATCCCCATGAGATCGAAAACTACCGACAGATCCAATAGGAGGAGTAAGGCAGATTTTCCGTTGTCTCTTGCCTCGTCCATTTGGATTTTCAAATCCAGAAAGGCCGTTTCTGTCCCATGTCTGGCACGAAACCCGGATTGTCTGAGGCCTAAAAGGTTGTTGGTCTCGAGGTGGTTCTGGATTTGGATGTAGGCGGCCTTGTCCAAGATTTTTAGAAGGAAAGGCACAGTGGTTATTGGATGGTAATTAGTAGGCATGTTGGGATCGAGGTTAGGCTTTTTGAGCAGGGGCATGACCCAGGTGTTCTTGAGGTTATTTGGAACGGAGCAGGAGGCGTAGGAGGCATTTATGAAGGAGGTGATGAAGGGGTCAAAATCTTTGGCTCCTTCTTTTATGATTGAAGCTGGGAAATGTCTCCTTGGCATTTGGAAGGCTTGAGGCTTTTAATTATGGAGTGCATGTATGAAAGCAGTAAAAGGGCCACAGGCAGACCCTTCCAACTCCAAAGCTAAATGCATGCCCAATACCTAGTGGTAAGCACAGTACATATAAAGCTAAGCAGTGGGAGGGAAAAAGCAGACCCAATTCAATGATATTGTACATTATACAATCATGATTGGGACCCACACATGCCAATAAATGGAGTCACAGTAATCCTCTAGCACACAAAAAGATCATCAATACACATGGGGACTATATATTACAGAGAGGAAGGAAAATGTGGTTTACACTTTCCCAACAATGCGCAGAGGGCCACCAAAGAAGTCGGATTAGACTCAGATTTGGAGTACCAGACCAGTATAATCTCATCACAATCAAAGAAAAGGCTTGCTAAAATGTAAGACTGCTAAAAACTGTAACTTTTATGGCAGAAGTGCAGTGCAGTGATGTAATATGATTCTATCGGTAGTAAATCCTAGGTAAATATGCACATTCTAGTCCTTTGTAGAAAACGGAGGCCCAAGGAGAACCCAAGAGAAATGCCATTGTTCAGGTACGTACCTTCCAAGTCACTTTTAGGTAGGAGTTTTTTAGTTGTAGAAAGTTTTTCATTGGATTAAACTGGACAAATCCAACAGGCGAACTGCAGTTATAGGATAAAGTCGGGTAAGTACTTGTCTTACCCATCAGGCGTATAAAAGGCAGGCACCTAGCCCAGCGGTCTCCAGAGAAGACCAACCCCCCGAATAGCTGCAGGCCCAGATGACCGGAGCAGGAGAACAAAAACATTCAAATGGGTTCTTATATCGTGCTTCATGCCCAACGAGTCCAGCCTCGACGTTGTCTTGCTTTCAAGACGGGCGCATTGCCCCTGAACGATCCTTTCAGAAGGAAGCGGAACAGGATTTGCTCCAGTAGAAGTCGATGGCAAATCACGCAGCGGAAGCCAGCAACACAGCACCACTGAAGGACCCATGGGAACTCTGAGGAGAAATACGTCAAATAACCAAGGTACCAAAGACCCAAGAGCATTTACTTAGGGCGCCAGATTCTGAGGACTTGGAAACAACCCGGTGGGCATACAAGGCTTCTGTTACGGGGCAAGTTACAGGATCTGGTACCCAGGGATTTGCACCTTGGACCGGCAACAACCAAGGTGACCCACAATAATAAGACTAGGCCTCTCCCGAAGGGCGTACCACCAGCCAGAAGCAATGATGGAGGTACCACAAAGGCCTAGGAGCCTGACCAAGTGGATCAGGAAGGGCACAAAAATTATCCCATGGCAAAGGCAACCCAAGATGGCCCAAACGAAGAGCTGAGGTGGGATAGTGGTGTCCCACCACTGTTATGGGTGATGGAGGCTTCCTAAATCAAGGAGCTAGGTGCACAAGGGTAACGCAGGGAGGCTGCAGTAAATGGCTTGGTAACAGTCCCATCAAGGAAGGGAAATCCAGTCTAGCTAGTGAGGAGGACCAGAAGGAGGATGAGGAACAGCCCAGGAAGGATGTCCAGCAGCCAAAAGATCAAATCGCAGCAAAAGACAAAGGACCCAAGGTTCAGCCAATCTGGCCAAACCTGCTCGTAATATTCGGCAGCCTTGGCTTCATGTCAAAATCCTGCAGTAATTCAGGTAAGAATCATCTGTAAACTAGAGGTTGTTATGGACAAAAGGAGATCAGACCATATCTCCCTGTCTAGAAGGGAGCTTCATTGGCTTCCTATTAAGGAACGTATTCTCTTTCGCCTCTTGTCCATTTCCTTCAACTGTCTGAAAAACTCTGGTGCTACTTACCTTAATGACAAATTTAGACTTAAAGCCAGCAATTATAGCCTCAGATCCAATGATCTCCTTCAGCTAATTGTCCCAAACTGCAGATTATCTCAGACAAAGGTTGGAGCCTTTTATTCTGCGGCTCCCATTGCTTGGAACAACCTTCCATTGAAACTCAGAAATGAAAGTTCTAACAGAGTGTTCAGGAAAGGACTTAAAACCTATCTGTTTAATTAATTTATATGTTGTTTAGCGCCCTTAAGCCTTGGGCCTTGGGGTCAGTGGATTTGCGCTATATAAATTACAAATAACAAATAATATTAATAATGCACGGGGGTTCCCTTAGGTATATACATTCACTCATGGGCTGGCCTAAGCCAGTCCTCTAATCACATAGCAGGCAGACATAAAAAGGATTTGCCTGCCAGCCATTCAGGCTGGCATTAAAAACTGTCAAACACTCTGGTGTATCCATTCAGTTTGTTTATTGGGCTTTCAGGGCCAGTCTAAACCAGTCCAAACCACTGCAGAGGGTGCAGGGTTGGGCTCAGAGCGAGCACATGTGTGCCCATTGGCCATTTTAAGCCTGCCTTGTGGCTCCCACAATAGAAGGGGTGGCAGAGACCAAAATGGCTTAGAGTAGGACTTAACAATATCTATCAGTACCCCAATGGCTACCATCCTGTTACATTGGGCTACTAATGCAGTAAAATATGCTGCCCACCTGGTTAAGCCAAAGGTATATCCAGCTGTCACCAGCCTACTCCACAAATCAAAAATCACCCTGTCCTAGATGCCGTATTGGCTACCACACAGGACTGCCTGGAAAACCAAAGGGGATGGGCTGTAAACGTTTAGGGGTCTCATAAAATGTAACAGTAGAACCCCAAAAATATAATTCTGCCCTAACAATTGCAATCCACAGCAACTTCAATGTCTTTTTGGGCATAGCAATGGTAGCAATTTTAACAATTGCTTTTGTGGCACAATGAAGTGAGGTTGCCAATGGGGAGTGCCAAAGCCTGTGGTATCTGGTAGAGGAGCATCCTAATCACATGTGAATGCACACCTCTGCTGTAAGACCAGTCAGAAACTGGAAGGCAAGAGAACGAAGTGTGAGGCTGGGGAGGAATAACGAGAGATCAAAGTGATGCCGCTCCTCCGCCATGTTGTAATTGAGCATAATGCTCAAGACCTGTGCTTAATGTGTTGCTGACAGAGGCGTGGAGCGTGTACACTACTGTACCATAACATGGAGCGCTGGAAAGCGAGTGTCACTTTGTAGCCGAGTGCACTATTAATATCAGTGCTGCAAGTTGGGCCGGGAGGGTAGCTCCAGGGCAATGCGTTTGTCTTGGAAGCAAGACAAGGCATAGGAACACAGGTTCGAATCCCGGTCTCGTGCTTAGAAACTTGCTTCTAGTATTAAGCACATTTATAAAAGAACAATTCTATCAATGACTGGGGTAAGGCAGGTTAGTGAGGGGAAAGCAGCTTACGCTACACCTTTTGAGCAAGGCACTGTAGTGCTGGTTCATCAACAAGTCTACTGCACAGTCGATTGTTTCTGTTTGCAAATGAGAAACAAAAATCATAAATCCATACCTGATACATGTCAAAGATGTAAATTGCACAATTAAATGAGTGCCTTTTTTCAAAATGTATTTTAGTGCTTTTGTTTTGATGTCAT
Source organism: Ambystoma mexicanum (assembly GCF_040938575.1). Lineage (NCBI taxonomy): Eukaryota > Metazoa > Chordata > Amphibia > Caudata > Ambystomatidae > Ambystoma > Ambystoma mexicanum. The sequence goes on from NC_090937.1 coordinate 439,660,909, forward strand.
TGAGGTATTACAATACAAAACGCAATAATACAAATAATCTATATTGTACAAAACAATTGAAAAAACAGGGTCAATCAAAACCAGAAGGCATAATGCAATACACAAGCAATACATTTTGCAGGTGTAAAATGTGTGAATTTGTGAAATAATGAAATGTAGCAGCAGTGTTTGCAGATAAAGTCCTAGGACCCAGTTAATTGTGGGGTTACCCAATTATTGATGTATTTGCCCAGGTGATGAGGCTCACCCTGGTTTGAACCCTGGTCCCTATGATTTTTCTTTTTTTTCTTTTATTGTGCATTTGTAAGGCGCTTATACATCAAATTGTGTTTCAAAACGCCCACAGGGCAACAGGGTGGGAACATGGGAATGAAAAACAATTACAACAATGAAAGATAGGCGGACCTACTAGGCCTTGTGAGAATTCAGAACGTGCAAGTGCAGAGAGAGAAGAGATGAGGGAGTATGGGGGTAATTGCTAGGGGTGTCACGGTATTAGTTTTATGACGGTACAATAACCTTCTTGCCAAATGACGGTATATCATGGTTATCGCGGTATAGCAGGTGGAGGTAACTAATCTTAACAAATATTTTCTAAAAGGTCATAAATTGTCAGATTTATCATCACAAACAAAACCAGGCACCCAGGGCCAGAATTGGGCTTTTCAACATACTTTCCACTGAAATGCCACCCCTTGCTTCCACCAAACACAAACACACATGTGGAGAGGAGGAGGGGCGGGGGGGAGCCCTGCTGCGCCTGGCAAAGCAAACTGAATAGCTTTTCTTAAGTGGTCATTTCAGCTTTTAGCCCCCCCACTGGCTACTGGTGAAGATGAACATGTTGCCATCTTGATAACCTGCATGCCACAGATCAATGGAGTCTGATGGTAGTATACGCTTGTGCGCATACACACACACACGCACACACGCACACACGCACTCTCTCTTTACGTTACAGCCTTTAGTTTACTTGAGGGCCAAAAGGTGTTCAGTAATCACGGACATGTTACACTTTGGTATGGCAGTAGGGAATACCCACAGAGATGAGTAAATTTCGCACTGTGACTTATTATATGTAAATTCAATGATGGAACCAGGGAAATCCCCCATTGTCATATGTTTAGAAAACATTATCCATTATAAATATATAAACCCCAAACCGCCAACCCAAAGTAAACCCTTTTCCTTCTTGGCACTGTATTTATTCTTCCTATTGCTAACATATTGATTTTGTGTCAGGCATGTGTGGTTTATGGAATGGCATTAAAAACTGCTCCAACTGAAACTACTTGGCAGACGGCACATCCAACAGTGCAAGACCAAGACTGCGCAGCACTTGCCTACTACAGCCTTTCCAAATCAGATTGAAAAGCACACTTAACGGTATGAACGGTATACCGGTATAAACAATGTGACGGTTATTATTGTTCAATTAAGTGGTTCACGGTATCTTTAACGGTATACCGTAATACCGTTACATCCCTAATAATTGCTAGGTGTCTCAAGAGGGAAAGTGCTAGGGGGTGAGCAGCTGTAAGTGCCTAGGTGGAGTGGTTCAGCCGCCAATAAATTAGTAAGTGCAGGCCTGTGATGACATAGGCCAGTGGGTGCCAAGGCAAAGCGCTGGGAGGGGTGGAGGCTGTAGGCGATTGGGTGTGGGAAGCCAGGACCTTGAAGGACACACAAGGGCCCTGGTCACCATCTCAGCAACTGTGGGATTTAGCGGAGGAGGGAGGAAGGGAAGGAGGAGGTGAAAAGGAAAGTCTTGAGGAGCTTCTGGAATTTGGGGAGATCCGACTCAAGGGGAAGGCTGTTGCACAGGAGGGAGCCTGCTGAGGAAAGAGATCGGCCACCAGCTCGCTGTTTAGCGAAACGCTTAACACACAGATTTGGTGCCGGAGGAACTTAAAGATTTGGAGGGAGAGTATTTAGTCGGAACAAGTTCTAGATGGCGTGGTCCCTGGCCCCAGACAGCCTTGTTGATGATGCAGAGGGATTTGAATTTTATCCTTGCAGCAACCGGAGCCAGTGGAGAGTTTTTAGGCCTGGAGAGATGCAGTCCCTGGGCTTGAGGCCAAGGATTTCTCTTGCCGCCCTATTCTGGATTAGCTGGAGGGGTCGCATAGAAGAAGAGGGTAGATTAAGCAAAAGGCTATTGCAGTAGCCTAGCCTAGAGAGAACCAGAGCTCTCGAGACATTGAGCTTCTGGGGGAAAGTTAGGAAAGGAAGAATTCCTTTGAGGAGGTGGAGTTGAAAGTGGAACTTCTTGGCAAGGTCCCGAATGTGAGGGACGAAGGGAAGAGAGTCATCGAAGATGAAGGTTTCTGGCTTCAGATGATGGAGACTGGGGGGAGCCCATAGAAGATGGGTTGTCAGAATTCCTCTTCACAAGTTTGACCCGTAGTGTAGAAGAAGAATTCTTCCCACCAATGTACCCCTTTGTATGTAAGAAATACACAGTGCAAAGGAATCAATTAGTTGAAAGAATGGATATCCCACCGAGACCACGTGGCTGTAGGAGAAAATAACACAATTAGTACCAAAAGACTGATGATTGAAAATCACGATTCTAATCGAAAACTCAATACCCTAACCTGAGAGAACTGAACAATAGGTAAGTACTACCACGGTCATGTTAAGAGAAAAGGCCCAGAAAAGTTCTGCAAACAAACAATATTCACTATATACTGAACTAGGTGAGCTTTAGCACAAGAATTTCCTTACCAGGGAATATCCATGGGAGAGTCCGTAGAATGAATGGATGACAGGAGCCAACTTCAGCAATCCGCGACAACAAACAGTACTGCCACGGTGTGGGGAAGAGTTCTACCAAGGGTTGGAATACCCACGGTGCAGCAGTGGCTGTCCCTCGAAGCAGCGGAGGCTGTCCCGCGGAGCAGCAGAGGCTGTCCCGCGGAGCAGCGGAGGCTGTCCCATGGAGCAGCAGTGGCTCTCCCACGATGCAACGGAGGCAGTCCCAAATACCAGAGCACGCTAGACGTGAATTCACAATCCAAAAGAGAAATCCTTAACCGGTCCGAGTCCAAATATACCTATCGGGTGCCGCAAAACAGTCAAGGAGAAGGCAAAAACGAAATCAGGTCACAGAAGCCAGGAATCCAAGAACCATGAATAACTATGAGGAAAGTTCGCCAAAACAGAAGGGTAATCCAAAGCCAAAAACAAGTACAATCCGGGTCAAAAACAAAAGCAGAATATCGTAGAACTAATAGACAAGGAACAGAATGCCAAAAATGCTCAATCAGAAGTGCTGAGCAACTAAGGAGGAGGGGCTAAATACCCAAGATCACCTGATCAACGTTGTGATCGTGCACAAACGTTACCCCTCCTTAGCAACGTGTCACTAAGCTTCCATGGCAACCTCCAGGATCTGCCGCGGATTGCGTTTCTGGCAACCCAATGCCGCTGTCCCAGCGCTTTCTTTTGTTTACTTTGTCCAGCTGTTGAAGATGCACGAAAACTCGTACGCAAATTCCCATGCCTGACATGGGTACAGTGAGGGACAGAAAGAGGGAGGAGGAGTCCCAGTACGAAGGATCTCCGTCTTGCTGGCGTTGAGGAAGAGATCATTGAAAGTACACCAGGATTGGATGGCAGATAGACAGTCAGGAATGATGGAGGAAGTAAGAAGAGGATCAGAGTGAAGATTGAAGAAGAGCTGTGCGTCATCTGCATAACACTGGAATTTTGGGGAGAAGGTGGAAATGAGGTGTGCAAGCGGAGCAAGGTTGTTGTTAAAGAGCAAGGGAGAAAGGTTGGATCCCTGGGGGACACCGCAGGTGGAGATGGAGATGGAGATGGAGGTAGGGAGGAGAAAGAGCCCAGGATAACCTGGGATGGACGGTCACTGAGGAAGGATGACAGCCAGTCCAGTGCCTGCTCCGAGATACCTAGAGTATTGTGGAGTTGTTTAATGAGGATGGAGTGGTTGACCGTATCAAATGCAGAGGAAAGATCAAGTAGGATGAGAACAGCTGGAGATCTGTAATCCAGAGATGCAAGCAGTTCCTCACCGGTGTTCAGAAGAGAAGTTTCCATGCCTCTGGATGTTCAGAATCCAGATTTATGGTCATGGAGGCAACCAACAAGTTCAGTGTGCTGGGTCAGTTCGGGAAGACAAGCTTCTCCAAGAGTTTCCCAAAGAAGGGGTTGATGGAGATGAGGCAGTAGTTTGCTGGACAAGACAGGTCTTCAAAAGGTTTTTTCAGGAGGGGTCGTACAAAGGAGTGCTTGAGGGAGGAGGGAAACGATCAGATAGTGAAAGAGTGGTTGCAGAAATCAGCGAGTGCACTGGATAGGGAGCCAATATTGTCCTTAATGGTTCAGGAGGAGCAGGGGGAAACCTGTTTCAAGGAGACCTTTCGTGGAGCGGACATCTCTGGTTTCCACATCAGGTATGATAGGCAAGGAGGAGGACAGAAAGGCAGAGGAAGGTTGGGAGTCCATAGGAGGCAAGGAGGTGGGGAAAGGAGTGAGGGGAGGGACTGAGTTTTTGCAGTGAAGTGTGTGGCCAGTGGGTTGCAGAGGGCCTGGGAGGGAAGATGTGAGGAGGAGACTGCAGAGGGGTTGGCTAATTCCCTGCAGGTTTTAAAAAACGTTTTGCCCTGTTGTTGGATGCACCAGAGATGCAGGCCTGGATGTGGGCCCTTTTCTTGGTGCGGAAAGAGAGTCTGTATTGCCTTTGAAGCAGGTGACAGGCCAGTTTGACAGAGGGTGAGCCTGAGGTCTGCCGGTTGCATACTAATTGACCTTTTCACAATTGACCTCAGGAGAATTGACCTAATTTAGAAGGTCAATTAGTACAAATATGCGGGGGGAAACCCCCCGCACCCGTACCCCAATCCAAAAACCCCTGCAACCCTCCACCCAATCCCCTTATATTATTTATAATCCAAAACCAACCCAATACATATATAAAATAACTAAAATAATATAAAGGTCAATTAGGACCACTATAATTAGGTCAACTGTGCAAAAGGTCAATTGTAAAAGGTCAGTTTGGGTAACCGGTCTGCCACTTCCGTTCCACAGCTCTGCACTTGAATTTCAGGGCTGCAAGTTCAGAGCTGTACCAGGCGTTACGCTTGGAGGCATGTTTCAGGCAGATCCTCATAACTGGGTAAGAATGTCAAGGGTAATAGTAATAGCAAGATGGAGGTAGCCAAGAGTAGAGTCAAAGATAGAGTCTGTAGTGGGGACGGGAGGTGAAGGTAAATGCGAAGGAAGCAGCTGACACTCGTCTCATCGGACGGATGCTCGTGAATGAGGTCGTGAATGAGGTTGGCAAGGCTGGGGATTCGCGGTCAGAGGAGAGGATGGTCTGGCCAGGAGAGTGGGGTGATCAGTGGGGAGCAGAGGGGAAGATCAGTGTGGATGAGGGCATCAAGAGTGTGTCCAGCCGAGTGGGTAGCACCAGAGGGTAGGATGGAGAGAAAGAGTGAGGTGCTGGTAGGTGTTGAAACCCAGGGCCACTCATGGTACTCGGAGCAATGTTCGTCTGAACACCCATCTGCTTGAGTGACCATGTTGCCCTCTCCACCCATGTGCAGCGGGTCTGTGGCAAGGGCCAGTGCATGAAGAATAGGGTGCTTTCATCCCCTTGGAATGCCAAGGAGCCACCCAATGTTGACATGAAAAGCATAACCTCGAAAGGCTGTGCTTTACCAACATTGTATATAGATTCAGGCGCAGCGCTTTCGTCGCCGGCTGTTTTCAGAATGGCATCTTGGGCACAGGTACCTTTTAGGCACACCCTGTTGTTTGTAGGCAATGCCCAGTGAGATTAAATTATGTGCCAATGAGCACACACTTTGGTAAAGCAGTGTATCTTAGATCCTTTCACACAAACTTCCATTCTGTTATGCATTGTGTTAAGAAAGTTTGAAAATCTATATTAAATGACTTTCTTTTTTGCCTATCAAACTAGCAGAGATCATAGCTGTAAACTAAGCTTTAAAAGGGGTGTTTAAAATGTTCCATCACAACTCATGTACATATTATAATAGGCACTGCTAATAACAAAGAAACCGCTTCAAAGTAATTTCCCAGGCTTTCCAAATCAATTCCTGCTCCATCGTAACCGGTAAAGCCCATTTAGCAAAGTGTTCAGTGCCTAGTGTGCGGAGAGCACAGTAGATGCATGTTTTTCTCTCCTTTAGTTCTGCAGGGTGGGTCCTGAAGGAGACATTATGGGCACGGCGGGTGTTGGAGAGAGGAAGAGGGAGCTGCTTTCCCCGGCAAAGGCTAGTCCTTCAAGTTGCGAAAAAGTGATAAAGCTTTCATTTTCACCTTGCAACATAGTGGAGTACCGGTACTCTCTTTCAGGTGTTGAAAAGTGTAGGTATTCAAATGCTCAAAAAAAAGGAGTGCAGGTAGTGAGGGCCGGGTAGGACTGGCCCATTTAAACCATTGTCTCTTCCTCACCTAACCTTTTTTAGCATCCTTCTCACTCGTTTTCATACCCTCCCACCATTTACCAGAAACTCTCTTACCCTTCCCTTTTCACATCCTCCATGTCCTGCTTTGTTTTTCCACTAGCGGGCGCACTATAAATGTAGCACTTAGATACATGCGCAGCGTTCATTGTACATGTTCTGTACTGTGAATAAGTGACTGTTATTGTTCCATAGTTATGTACATGTGAGTTAATATGGCTTTCGTGCCCTGCCAGGAGGGGGGACATGGCCGTTGACAGCCCACCAGCCTGAGCTAAGGCAGGCCAGAGCGAAGGCTGTGGGCCGTTAAAGGCCATGTCCGCCCTCCTCACAGGGCATGTGTTGGGATGCAAATGAGTCTGTCCCACCCCTCTAGGCGCTTAAGAGTGAGGTGATTCCCATAGGCAGCCGTGCAATATACCAGGGGGTAGAAGGCTGTGCTAAGCCACCCAGCACGGATATAATATTGGGGAAATAACAGATGAATAATCGTAGGGTGTATATATATATACTGAGATGCCATTTTGTAGTCATGGAAGACACAGGCAGATCTACATTCCACGATAGCGAGTGACCCCAGCCCACCAGTGATAAAACCAATGGTCATAAAAGATCTGAACATGCTCAACCATTTCACCCCTTGCCATAAATACACCCTTTGTAGTACATTGTACAGGAGGGATTAATTATAGATCAAAACGAAGGTGGAAGCCTTGGGTGCGAGTGGTGCGATATAGACCGAGCACAGAATGTGTGGGCCAGCATGATTGTGTTTCTCGCCTACTCCGGTGCCAGTCCCAAGTCTCCCAGGTGCATGCCATAATGATGTAGTAGTAGCAATAGTACACTGGGAACAGCAACATTTGAAGACCCTGACCTTCAGTCCCTGCAGAGATGAGCTCAGCGGACCCACGTGGGAAAAGACAGACGGCGGAGATTGGAACCAATCATAGCCTGACATCCCCTATAGATCACGACCATGTATACAGTCTAACCAATCAACTGTGTGGATTTAGACCCTATGTAATGATGCCATTAGTGACGCTGTGGACTCTTATATGTATTGTTCTTGATAATTCAGACAGAAGGTTCTCGAGCAGCAGAGTCCTCTGCTGACACCCTTGCCTTTTGTACAATTAAACATTGTTATCCTTGCAAGCAATCTCTTGGCCTCTTTCCCTAGAGGGTTGTATTATTTCTGGCGTGAGCGTAAAATGGACTTCAATTGAAAGCCATTTGCACCCCAGGGTTCGTCCAGGGTGCGAATAGCTTTCGTCATTTTTCAATGGACGATCTGCACTGCTTACACAGCCGATCTCCCGATGAAAAAGGAAAAAAAAAAAGATGCCTGCTGCCATATTTCCATGTCTACGGCAGCTGTCAGACGGGAGGAGTGCTGGGACCGGAGCACAATGCTCCGCTCCCGCACGCAAGTAGAGGGGGTTGCAGGGGGAATCGGGTCATTTTGGGGGTGGGGAGGCAACAGGGAGGGTTCCCTGGAAAAAAAAGGCCACCTGGGGAAGGGCCTTGGGTGGCTGGACAGCAGGCGGGGATTGTCTAGTCTCGCTCGCTGTTCCAGCTACCTGATTGGCTAGCTCTTCCCCGGGTGCAAATCCTCCATCTAGCACTGCACTTGACACAGACTGCTCCGAACCCCATAATAGAGGAAAAGCCTCGCCAGAGATCGTAGCAGAATGGGAAACCACTACGTTAGGGCGGGTTGCGGTCACCTGTCTGAGATTACTACCTCCATTGAACCTTTCTGTTTGAAGCGCCGAACATATTGCCCGCAATCCTTTCTAAACGTAGCCTTGTTTGCGCCGTTAGAATGCAACGGTTGGCTGGGTTTTGTTTTCACGACCCTTTGTTTATTGCACAGGCCCAGAGCATCATTCCGATGCTGAAGGAAGAAGTCAAGCCCATAATGGAACTCCTTTCATCTATGAAATCACACTGTGTGCCAGAAGAAATAGATGTAAGTCTCTTTTATGTCTGCTGCATTTTGAAAAGGGAGCATCCACAGCACCTCTCTTGCATTAAATCCGAGGTGCACAGCACTCTAATTCAGTGCCATTTTTACTAATCCATCAAAGCAAGACTTAACACAAGGCACAACTGTTCCTGGTTATGTTTGTTAAGATCCTGTGTAATATATGGAATAAGCAATCCCTACTGTTCGTTAAAAGGACATTGCCAGTCACCAAGGAGTTCCGTTATCGGATGACCCCAAAGTGATTTGCGATAATCCTTTTACGCACAATAGGGTGTACGGTATACGTTAGAATCCATAACTAGGGTTTGAAATTCCTGGTAGCTGTTTAGCTCCTGCTTCTTGCCTAGGAGAGTCTGCTTAGCTTAAAACCAACAATTATTAGGAGCTACTTTTAGTTCTCCAGGTCACCTGGTCAATTACACACATGCATATGCGACATTATCTTTCAATGTTTCAGAATGTAAATAAAGAAGAATTGGGACACCTCTAGGGCCCATTTCAATATAATGGGGTACACAGTATGGGCAAAAAGTTAGTGTGCTTCTAATGTGGAAGTTAAGTTTGCGGTTTGGTGTGACTCACCCCTGGTTCCCCAGCAGTAACTCCTGTCTACTGGGTGATGCCTAATTTCGAGCCCTGCACAACTGCACCCCCATACCCCTCAATACATTATCTCTTGCTTACAGTAAGCACGAGATCATCCAGTTGCTGATGCATTTAATCAATGTAGAACATATTCAGAGAAAAAACCCACTAATATGCAGCCTGTCGTATGCTGCAATAAGTATTTTGAGCAGTTTATTGAAATGCATTTAAATGCGTCTTTAAAATAAGTGATAATATGCAGATATATTATTGCTGTCCTTCTTAAGCTCCAGTAGTGCACACTACAAACCAACTACTGTAAGCCGCTCTTTATTCATCAATGGCTGTAAATTGTCATAGAAAGGTATTTTAAAAGGGGCAGTCTGAAAAAAGCTAGTTGTGGTTTTAAGTCCACCAGTAGCACCTGGATTTCTGATAAAGGCTGGCTCAAGCAACAACCATTAGGCAGTGACAACCCAACTGTAATAATTTGTTCTTATAATACCTGCCAGCCTGCAATATCTGTATAAAAGTCTGGAAATAATGTTCTTTTTACTAGATAGTTGCGTCATCACAACTGACATGTAAAAATAAAAAGACATCATAGCTGCTCTGTAAACAGTCATTACGCTTCAGTTGTGACATCTCAATGCCTCCTGCTTGTGCCAGCAGAGAGAATTCCAGCTGTCACTGCAGCACTCCGTGAAAGTGTGAAAAGCTTTTCAAATTCCTTGCTTGCAGAATAGTTTTCTATGTCACTCACAGCCAGTAAATGACCGATAACAATGTATGGTAGAATGTTTAATTTGTGCACTGCTGGAGTTAACTCATGTGAGCAAGAATCTTCCTGTCATTACTTATTTTAAAGCGCATAATACAAACTTTTTGTTACTTTTTTTTAAAGTGCTTGAACTATTTTTCAGCACACATTAGGAGCTGTATTTTTTAAATCCAAACAGATTCTATATTGATTATATGGATCAGCAAATGGAAGATGTCTTACATTATATTAAGCAAGAGACGAAGTATTAAAGGGACTGACAATGTTTGCTTGGTGACTTGCAATATCCTTCTTATGTATGGTAGCGGGTACTTTATCCCATATATTACAATCAATTAGTGCTGTTGCGCCTTCACTGTAATAAGGACATTACAGTGTTTTAAATAGCGTTTGCAGCTGCTGTGTAGTATATAAACATTACTCATATTTTCAGTTGGAGACCTAGGTAAGTTATTTGTCCAGAATCACTTGTTTTGTTTGGTCCCAAGTTGAAGGGGCGACTAGAACCCTTGGCCCCACCATCAAAATCAACTAAGCTAACAGACTTCTCTGAAACTGAATGCAGATTATTTTCTGATCCCTGAATCCCAGCAAGTGTTTGGAATCTGTCTGACTAGTTAAAGCTCTGCAGAAAGTCTAATTTTTTCAATAATGTGTTTGCTTCAGATCAGTCACACAGTGTTGAACGATGATGACATTGGGGACAGCTGCCCTGAGGACTTCCTTCACAAGTATGTTGGTTGATGCTTTTGCACTGCATCATTATATTTATATATATAAATGTTTAATTGTTACATGTGGATGTTTTTTCAATGTTCTATCATTCTGGGAGATGGTTGCCGGAGGAAAGGCTGCCTCTTGCCATCCTCATCAACACACACGCATTGGAGAGGAGGACGTGGAAGGGTTTGCCCAGGTCAGTGACACCCCCACAGGCGCTGTGGTGCCTACCTGGGCTGTTAACGGTTCCTTTCCACTAGCAGCATCGAGCAGGATATCACATAAAATTGGGGGTGATTTATTTGAGGAAATTCTGAGTGGTGGTAACATGGCTGCTCCACCATTCATTTGCATCTAATTTCTTTGGCAATTATCTACTTCCCTGGACACAAAATCATTGAAATAAATTCTCCAGTGAGTGAGGGCAAAGAGCAAATATTTACATTTCTGGAGCATAGTCAATTACATTACCTCCACCCTACTCTGTGGGGGGTCAAAGAGTTGGTTGTTTTGCATGCTCATAAAATGGAGGTTTTTCTTTTCTGAGTTTGGCAACGCAGATGCCAGTTGTGATATTGGTCTTTAATGGCATAATTAGCAACTGATTACACCAGTCGCTGATCATTGTATTTGGAGGTCTGCCAGGCAGAGGCGGACATGAACGTGGGACTTGCATTAGTATTGTATTGTCTTTTATATAACGTCTTTTCCCATTTGTATGGCCTCAACGCTCTTTGTGTTAGGAACGTCCTTGTGGACCGAAGTTCAGGTATGGGAAATTTCTCAGTAAAAGGCTTAAGTAAGAGAGTGTGTGTGTTTTGTGTGTGTGTGCATTTAGCCAAGATTAGGAATTGGGTGGTCTGTCTAGGCTTCAGTAAGCAACCCAAGTGGTCAGGCATGTGGACGGGTGCCAAGGGATGTCACGACAGAGTGCTAATACAAGATAACCGAAAATTGTCATAAATTGTAGCTGTATTCTATTGGCAGAGGTGTTGGGGCAAGTCTGGTGTAAGAGCAAAGCCATTATGTGTCCAGCTAGACCAAATTTGTCAGATTCATAGCTGCATTCTAAATTGTGTGGATAGATAGCCGTGCCTGCAGCAGATGTCCACCACAGTGGTGCGTTTATTCATACCTTAAGCTCCGGTGGAGCCTATCTGATCTCACTGTCTGATCTGGTCGTCTGTGTGAAGACAAGCTACCCTCGTATGCTAATTCTAGGCCCTATAGACAGGCTAACCTGAGTGAAAATATGCCGGCTATCTTATGCCATCTTCCAAGCGTGGAAGCCATGCTGCCTTAGGATCTAGCGTCATAGGATTTTCTAGCGCGATAGACCGGCTACCCTTATATCTTACTCTATACCCTCTAATTTCCGTAATTGGCTAACATTGGACCTCTTCTAGTGCAGTATCAAGGATAACTGCATATGGCATGAGTTACAGTGGCTGACTTATAGATCTTCTAATTGCAAGGGATACATTACCATCATATATGTTCTAGTGCAATGGACTGGATTAACATTATAAGGTGCCATCAAAGTGTCCACTCCCAGATCTATCAGGTGCAGCATCTAGCTTACCTCTCGATCCGTCTAACCTTCAGATCTTCTAAGTGAAACACTTGTGCTAACCACCCCAATCTCTTCTAGAGCTATAACTGTGCAGATCTTCACATTTCCTAATGTGCCATTGACCATGAAGTATTTGGTGCTAAGGTCATCTGTACAGTGGCATAGCACAAAATATGGTATTACCCAAATTGTTTGTTTACAATTGTTCGAATGAACAATTGACCGAATTTAAAGGGTCACAATTGACCTTTTCACAATTGACCGTGTACATATATATATGCATATATATATAAATATGGGAAAACATATGTCTGCCCCTAGACTGCGCTCTGCCTCATTATTGAGCTGGTGCTATTGGGCTAGAGCGGACAGGGCTCTAAAATTTGCAGAAGAATGTCAGCAAAAAGATACAGGTAGGCAGATAAACAGCACCTCCAACTTAATACCAAACTTGCCCAAGAACTCACGACCATTTACTAAGTTTAAAAATTGTTCTTTAATTAATCAAAAGTTGTGCTATTAACTTTTGATTAATTAAAGAACAATTTTTTAAACTTAGTAAATGGTCGTGAGTGTTGGGCAAGTTTGGTATTAAGTTGGAGGTGCTGATTATCTGCCTACCTGTATCTTTTTGCTGACATTCTTATATATGGGTTTTGGGAGGTTTGGCATTGGGTGGGGGGTTGTGGGGGGTTTCCCCCCACATATATGCATATATGTTACAATTGACCTTCACAATTCGGTCAATTGTGTATGGGGGCCCCCCTGTGAGCCATGCTGAGGGGGCCTCCCCAGCTCAGCTCGGCAACAAATCACGGGTTGCGCCTGACTACACTTGCGCAATACGCACAATCATACTGCTGCAGGGACACAGCATACACTGCACTAGGAGAAATATATAAATATGTTTTTTAATACAGAGAAGAATTGGCTAAAAGGCCAGAGCATTTGTAATTGTTTTGTAGGTTAGCACCAATCAAACAATCCATACATGCAAGTCAGTAACCGTGCACAGGAACATTAATACTTTAATGCAATGATTTGCTATTAAAAATGCCATGCCACAATGAAAACATGTCCAACTGGCTGCCCAATGGCATTACCTCCATGTCCCTCTAACGCGTCCCAGTACTTGTGTATGAGACAAAGTACCTCATACACAAGTACTGGGGCGAGGAAGAGTAGGGCTAGGAGTAATGAATATAACCAATAAGTAATCCAAGTATTAAACATAAGCACACATACAATTCACCATACACTCGCACACACCCAGCAACCTGTACGTTTACATGTGAACCCTTTCACCATATACTCCAACACGCACACCCAGGCAGCCACCCATACATCATGAATTCGCACACATTACATTATTTATATATATATATATATATACACATACACACACACTCTCTCACTCTCTCTCTCTTTCTCTCTCTCTTAAATTAAATACTCTCTCTTTCTCTCTCTCTTTCTCTCTCTCTCTCTCTTAAATTAAATACATTTTCTTACCTTTTTGAATCCGTTGGTCCAGGGAACCAGCAGCAGCCATGAACATGTGTCCCGTCATTTACTGAGGATCTGGTGGCGTCCCTGTCATGGGGTGGGGAGGAGCCCCAGGACTTCAAAAAGAAATAGTTTCTTTTTGAAGTCACTCTGTTTTCATAAAGACATATTCTTCCATTATGGTTCCGGAATGGAAATAATTTCTTTATGAAGGCAGTGACTTCAAAAAGAAACAATTTCTTTTTGAAGTCCAAGGGCTTCCCTCCCAGAACATGTGGCAGCAGGGCCCGACCTGTGGGCGGGGGGGCGGGAGGGACCTGCTACACCAGTGCATGTGTAAGGCTGTGTTATCTCTAGATGGGAACAGGACATGCTGGCTTAATACATCTTGTAGTTGTAATAGACATTTTGTTGTCCATGAGCATGTTATTCCCAGTTTTGAGAACATTCTGAGCGCTTGTCGGCAATTCCCTTAGATCTTTGACACAAGAAGAGCTACCAGTATGGGTCCTCTAGGTGTGCAGCTGAGGTGAGGTGTAAGGGAACCCAGTGCATATTTCGTGCCTTTAGCAGTTATCCTGATACTTTTCTTTGATAACATACCAGCTATCATCATACTTTCAAGGTGGGCCGCCGCTAGCGGCCGTCTTCTGCCTGTGGGTTTATGTATAAGAGGGTTGTCTGTGTTTTGATGTGTGTAGGGAGGTCATAGGGTGTGTGGCCAGGGGAAAGGTCGGGAAAACGGAGCAGATTCGCCGCATAGTAGGTTTTTCATTTTGCCAGGGTCCTGGAGGCGGCGTGTGATCGTCAACCAGTGGTAGATATCAGAACGGTAGGAGTAGAGGTCAGGGCAGGCAAAGGCTGATGATTTTTGGAATCTTGAGGATGAACTCTGTGTCCTTTGTGTAGTTTAGCAGATGAGGTTATGAGATCGGATGAGTGCAAGGAGAAGGCTAACCCGGGACGAGAGATGGAGGAGAAGGGGGGAGGCAAAATTTGCAAGTGGTTTGAGGCAAAAGAGGCAATACATGTTAGAGCAGAGTCTTTGATTCCTAATGGTAGCCTGTCTGTGAGTATGGTGTGGTCAGCGGTATTGAAGGTGACAGATAGGTCTAGAAGGATGAGCGCTGCACATCCTTCCACATCTGCTGTTCTTTTTAAGTCATCACAAACCAACACAAGAGAGGAGTCCGTCCCTCAGAGGGTCGGAAGCCTGTTTGGGCTGGGTCAAGAAGGTTGTTGGATTCTATGAAGAGGCAGAGCTGTTTATATGCCATGCGGTCCAGGAGTTTAGCAATTAAGCAGGTGTTGATAGGCCGGTAGTTCGGGGGGAGGAGTGGGTCGAGCAATTTATTGAAGGCTTTCTGGAAGATTCCAGAGGAGAGGGACTGATTGAGGAGGGACCATGCAATTCTGCCTGCATATGTTGTTGTGAGGATGTTCCTGAGAAGAGCAGGGGGACAGGGTGTCTCAATGGGAGCCTGATGGACGGCTTTGCATTAGAAGCATGAGGAACTCTGTGTGAGGGATGGGCGAGTAGGAGGAGAAGACTGGCATAGAGAGGGTGGTGGGTCTGGGGTTGGGTGGAGAACAGGAAGGTGGAGGGGGATCAGTGCTATTTTTGAATGGATGGGACAGTGTCTATCAATAGCAATATTGTGAAAGTGTTCGGACAGGGCGTCACCGGGGGAATGGGAGTTCGGGATGTGGGGGGTTGAGCAACCTGGCATCTTGAATTCAGTGATGATTCTGTGCAGTTCCTGGCTTGGTTTACAAGAGTTTTTTTGGCCTCCCTAATTTCGCCATACCGGTAGGCCCTTGTCAGTCTAGCAAGAGAGGATTTATTTAGAGGAATGGGGTTGGTTTTCCAGGTCTGCTCCAGTCGGTGCTTTAGAAATTTGATAGAATTTGAGATGGGTTGTGTACCACTTGGAGTTGGACCTGGTCTCTAGGGTGAGGGTGCTGGAGAGTCACTGATCGAAGAGTTCAATGGGGGGAGGACTTTCCTGGAGTGAGAGTGCTGGGAGTGAGTTTATGAGGGAATTGGCTAGATCTGGGTTAATAGTGACTTGATTCCAGAGAGGAGTGTGGGAGGGAGAGGGCAGGCTGGTGAGATGGCAGAGGGGGAAGGGAAGGTCAGTAGGGAGAAGAAGTTTGCAGCATGATCTGTCCAGATTAGATTAGAGTATGGCGGAAGGGTGGATATAAGGTTTGTGGTGCTGAATACCGCATTGAGGGTGTGGCCTGTGGTGTGAGTTGATCTGAGTCAATTTGAGGTCTTCTAGGTTTTCAGTGAGGGAGCGGGTCATGGGGTTTGAGGGATTGTCAAATCAGATGGTGAAATCTCCTAGTTTGGTGAGAGAAGGATGCTGAATTAAGGTGGTCGATAGTGCTTCACTGAGTGATTCTGCAAAATTCCTGTTGTGGCCAAGGGGTCTGTATCAGAGTAGAAAGCTGTGGTTGATGGCAGGGGAGAGACAGAGTTTTAGAAGCGGGGGATTTACAATCGGTGCTGCAAGCTAAGTTGTCTTTAAGTAGAACTGGGATCTGGTTATTGTGTAGGATGGCCAGCCCTCCTCTATTGGATCTGTTCTGAGTTATCAGGTTGTACCCGGGGGGGGGGGGGGAGATTTGGTTGTAGTAGGCAGTGGGCAGGGATTGGGATCTCGGGTGGAGCAGCGAAGAGTGGGGGTGGGGGATCCTGAGGTTGACAAGACCAAAGCCCTTTAAGGGTATTCGGGCGGCCAGAGGAGTGAGAGCAGGGGGTTGAGATTCTTGTGTTGGCGTGGTCGTCCCTTGCTGCACTTAGCGATGGGAAGTATGTGTCGCTTTGAGGAGGCAGAGGTTGTAATGGTAATGTGGGCAGAGTAAGCAGTAGAGAAATGGTTGGGAGGGGTGGGAGCAGGGTGGTGAGGGGAGGGAGAGGGAAGGAGCGAGGAGGCGGACTGCAGGGGCTGAGGAGTGCGCCTACTTTGGTAAGATAACAGTGCAAAGCTATAAAGGGGGTGCCAGAGGCCTCACCTGTTCACGTCAGCACCCGAAAGGGAGAACGGTGCTCTTGACCCAGTGACTAATTGGTTACCTTACCTATCCTGGTTTCTTTTCTTTACAATTAAATGAGTGAGACCTGAAATCAAGCACTACCTTTCTGTTAAAAGCACGTTTGAAATGTTCTACCAATCATGCTTTGACAGTGGTATGTATGGGAGTTTAATTACAAAGAATATTCTGATTTGATACCCTTTGGATTTCCACTTTGTTATTATTGAAAGTTGCATGTTTTCATATCGTCCTCGCCCCATATACTAACAACCCCCCTCTGCAGATTGGCTTTTTGGTTATTTGTGTTCTTTGAATATACACTGGTTCCAGCCAACTGCTAATATTCCATTAACGTTCAATTTGCCAGTGACCAGGTGGGAGCAGATCTAGTTAATAGCATCTTCTGAGAATCCAGTGCACTCCAAGGCGAAAAGGTATGCTCGTTTTTTTGTTAATGTTTGTCGATTAATGCTTTCGAAGGACTACTGCTTTAATTTAAACGCCGACGACGATGCACCTGCGCTCCCCGCTGTCCTTTGAAATCATATCGCAGCATTTGACAGACGGGATGCCTGCTCTGCAGAAGTTGCACTCATTGGCCCGTGGCAAGCATTGGACGTTGTTCTACTCGCAGTCTGATAGTCAGTGATTCTTAATGGAAGTGCATGGGTCTGGCAGCTGAACCTACTGGACTGCTGATTCCCATTAATGCAAGGCTGGTGCGCTTGTAGCGGTGCAGATTAGGCAGGGGCTTTAAGTGTGCACTTACTTATTGAAGATGTACTTCTCAAAGCTCCCACTGCTCCATTTGAGGAATGATTTGCCATTGGCACCTCTCTAGTATACATACTGAATGTTCTGTCTTCAGTAGTGCATCATTAGTTACTCAAGGTAAACGTTCGTTTTTATAAACCACTATGTCGCTGTATGAGATAACTGGAGCAGTGTACTTGAGTGTCAAGTGGACACCTCATCTTCCATCTTGGCCAGTACCTCTTGCTGTAGACACACGTACGTACCCTGTCATTGCGCTAGAATCTTTAGAACGTTTTGGAAAGCCAGTGGCCAGCTGGCAGAGGTGCCAGAATGTGGTGTTTAATGCTGATTACATATGTGCTGCAGTAAAAATGTCAATCCCTATCCGGTCATGTTGCTCAGCAAGTTAACTGCTCTCGATGGAGATGTACGTGCGGCCTAGAGATGTGTGCAGCTGTGAGTCCTGGCAAGGTCCACTTTGCCCTTTGCCCCTCTGAGTTTGATAAACATTTGTTTGGTAATTATGACACCTATTACAAGCCGGCGAACTGTGGCATAATAAACTACATGAAAACATGATATTAGTTGATTTTACAATATAATGCTTGGGAAGCCTCCTATTGTTTGAAAAGTGCAACTGTCTTGATCGGTAATTTGTCACGTGTGTAAATTCAGATTGCTCGATTTGTCTGGTTCTGCTTGCAGTGTTACAGTATGTTAAACTACTTGACAAAGCGCATGTGAGTGCTGCCTTCTGTTGCATTAATTAATCTCTTCGGGTTTAGAGTGCCATAACAGCCTCACCTAACAAAACAAGCATTGGCAATGCCAGCAGTTTGGGCTTTTGTGTAGGCATGGGAAAGGCACTTGCCAGGCACTGCTATAGTAGTATTAAGTGGTAATTGATGGTAGTAGGTACAAAATGGTGCGAGTACCTGGGCACCTAATGGCATTGCCTGGCAAATGCCTGATGCTTATTAACCAGCCAAAAGCCAATGCTTATTTTTAAGTACAATGAAGTACATGCACAGTCCTTATAAATCGAGTGGCTAAAGACAGGCCTGGTTAAGAACTTTTTATTACACCAGTAGCGGGTTTACAGGTCCATTTAAGGGCCTCATCACGATTTGTGCGGTAGCCCTTAAATGTGGCGGTAACGCTAATACTGATGCATTTAAGGGTCCGCCCAATATCGAGTTGGGCGGAAAGTTGCAGTTTGACCTCCTAGCTTTTTGCTGGAGATGACAATCCAGCTTTCCGCCTGTCTTCGGCGCGGTTACTGCCAGCGCTATTATGGGGAATTACAGCCTTTCGGACTCCTGATCCGACACAAATTGCGCCGGACCGAGTAGAGGTAACACTATTTCCGTTGGCAGTTCTGTTAGAGCCCTAAGTCATTAACTCTCAAAAGACTGCTTTGAAAAAACACTGGCAGGGAGGCACACAGTGCAGAGTTTAATGGTAAGGCTTTATTAAAGCAAGCTCAACGAGTTCCCATTAGGATGTATTTTGGGCGGCGAGGGGCAGGATCTGGATGAGAATGGCCTCAAGGATTACCATGGTAATGGCCATTCAATGTGTGGGTTAATAACTAAACAACACCTACAAGCTTTGTGCCCCTCCTCGTATGCATTTTCTCCATTTCTCCCTATCTGTACTCTAATGCAATCGTTTCAGGTTTTAGGTGGTGCAAGTGCCACCTATTAGCCCAAACTAAAAACAGTCTACCATTCTGCTGTTAATGAAACAATGCTATTTGGATTGTCCGAGAACTGAGAGAACAAAACCGGCGACTTCAAGCATACCTGATCAGTGAAGTGCCCCAAAACATGGATCCTTTTAAATAAAATGGGTTATGAGCAACAGCATGTCTTGAAGCAGGCCCTTCTGTCTGCTGGCAACAAGTAACTGGAGGGTGTGTATAAAGACACTGCATTCATTGTTCAGTAACCATTTCATAGGACATGAGGCTGCTTCAAGAAATAATAGATGCTAAGGGAGGAGGGTTCAGCAACCTCACTACCACGTGACTGTTGGCTAGAGGGCAGTGCAATCAGCGAAACCAAGTTCTCATCCCATGCTCCTAGCAAACTTTGCCTCTTGGAAGAAAAGCATGTTACGCACCCTAGTGAGTACTTTAGTGAGGACAAGAACATGCAACCTACGAAGGTAGCAGAGGTTTATGGGGTGAGCTTTGAAGTCTGTTTCTAGTTTGAAGAGGAAGTGGAACTGCAAAGAATGGCCAATTATGCAGTAGCCCGGGTCTTGGAACCGCAGCCTTTTCATTCCACATATTTTTTGTCAATTGCACCTATAAAGGTGAAATAAAATTCTTGCACTCCAATCAGCTCCTTCCTGCACGTGCAGGAAGACTTTCCTTCCCGGATGTTATCTGATAAATATGTGGTTTACGTCAGTTATCCCAATTCCAGATTTTTATGTCCCTCTGAAAATTATTTTTTTTTTTTCTTCATGGGGGATGTTTCTCTCCCTATACTCACTTTTCAATCACACATACGGCTACTTTCCACATTCCGCCAATATGCCGCAGACATCTCTTTACCTACACACCTAAACCTATAAACTCCACTTGTTACACCTGTAAAATAATGGCAGGCAGGATTCCTTTCATTCTAGTTTTCCCACAGTCTACTCCAGAGATGGTCCTTTAACTTGAATGAAATCCTTGGTCGCTCTTGAAGCCATTCATTTCTGCTCCTGAGTAGTACTATACTGTAGAATAGCTGTGAAGCTATGGCACATACAGCGCATTGGTTACATCCCTTTGGCCGCAGCCACTACTTTTATTGCATAACTCCACTCCATTTATTCTGCTGAAGAGTAGGACTCTAGCAGAGTCTTGGTCCGTTTTTGTGGACAGCATTGGAGGTAAGTTAAATAAGAATGCATTTTAGCATGTGATATTTTTTTCTGCGCATCACCCTTTAGTCCTACATTTCGACCACCCTTTCTCCATACTTCTGGAGTGCCTGTCTTGTTGGGGCTGTTTTGCATAGCGAAGCCTAGATTTTGAACTATTGACCACCGCATATACTCGCAAGAATCCATGGCACGCCCTTGCAACTGGCCAACAGTGCTTTTATCACATCCATTGTGGTTAGAAACGTGTGTTGGAGGGTGGATTATGATTTAGTTATTTCACAACACGTTGGCCTTCTGGGAGCTAGTTCATTCAGTTTGCTCCTTCAGTTTACCCTGCATTTGTTTGCCACACCAATGGCATATGCAGTGACTTGGTCCTATTCTCACAAGGCTCCTTTTCAGCAATGTGTCAGGGGCTTGAGGGCAGAGACATGCCCACAAAGCAAAGGGGAGAATAGTGCACAAGAGACAGGAGTGTAAGGAGTCCTGCAGACAAGGAAGGCTATGCAATAACTACAGACAGGCAAAGAAAGGCAGTGACCTGAAAGAGGCACAGAGTACAAGTACGCCACACACGTTAGGTTCCCACTTGGGGTGTATGCAGAATGGGGGAAACAGTTTTCCACAGGATCAGGGGAAACTCTAGCCTTCTGAACTGGTTGCTTTTAAAGGGCCCCACTCTGAATGCTCATGGAAAGGAGCAGCAGGAGTGGTTCTCTGTGTATGGACCCTAAGGCACGAAAAAGGAAAAAGTAACAGGATTGAAGCCTGCATGGGTCCAGCAGGGACTGATCAGTGACTGACTACTGAAACAGAAACCAGCACACGGTCAACAATACGGTACAAGATCCAATGCTGAAACGCGACAAAGGAGAGGGACAGAGATTTCCTGCTGGGAATCCGTGCAGCCAAACTCTGTAAAAAGGAATTGCACAAGCCCAAGTGAAGACAAGAACCGTAGCAGAAACATCCAGGGAAAGAACAGGAAGTCCAAGGGAGCCAGGTTCAAGAAACAAGAATGTAAGCACAAGGGTTCAGGAGACCTTAACTGCAGACTGAAAACTAAGGACCGGAATAGGGAACAGTGGACTGAACTATAGACCAGGAACAAGAAAACTCAGGACCCAAACTCTGGACTATGATAACCAGGACTGAACTGCGGACTGGAATGACAAGGGCAGGACTGCTGACTGATAACAAGGAAACTCAGTACTGTAATCTAGGAAGCTAAAGCCAGGTAACGCAGATTATGGGCACAGAACACGAAACTGCAGGGAGGTAACAAGATTTTTTTATTTTTTTATTTTTTTTATTTTATTCAAACCAAACAACAATACAACACAACATAATTAAACACATTTAACAATGTAAACACTGCACTCCCTGCCCCCCCCCTTATGAGCCTGTTTGTTCTTGTTCTTCACGTTCAATATCTGTTCCGTGTGTCAGGGCGTCGCTGCCCTCAGATTCGGCAGGGGCCGATACTGCTCCAAACATTTCAACTATCAACAGTTTCCATGCCATGAGGGAGCCCATTTCTTCATCCCCCCCGTGTTACTAGCCTCTTGCCACACCGCTGTTTCAGCCTCTGCCCAGTTTTGTAAGTCCCTCCACCAGACCTCCACTCGCGGCTTGTGACACTCCTTCCATCCCATGGCAATCCTTCCTTTCGCGAGCACATATGCCAAATCTTTCAATTTCCCAACATGTTTGAGTTTCCGCGCCCTGGGATACCCTCCCATCAAGCAGGCCCAGGCCGAGTCTATTATGAGCGTGACTCCCTTCCCCCGCTAGTTTCTGTGCCACTTCACCCCAGTAACATCTATTACCGGGTACGCCCAGAACATGTGTATCATGTCTACATTCTCCTCGTTACACTTAGGGCACGCCTGGCGCCCAACATTCCTGAACTTAGATATTCTCCGAGGGGTCATGTATGCCCTGTGCATTATGTATAGCTGTAGTTGTTTGAGCCTGGCATTTCTCGACACCTTCTTATGATATCCCAAAGCCCGTTCCCACATCCCATCTTCCATCGGGGCTCCCATCTCTGTTTCCCATTCTAATCTCAAATGCACCAGGTCCTTCCCAATCTTAGTCATCAACATCTCATACAATCTAGAAACCTCATTCCCACCCTCCGATATATCATATATCCCCCCCAACAGTAGCATCCGGCTCCTCTGCCAAACTAGTTTCGGGCCACCTACTCCGAATCTCCTATACTACCCTATGATAAGTGACATATTGGCCTACGTGCAATCCCGACGCTTCCCTAAATTCCCCCAACTCCATAACAGCCCCGTCTTGCCAAATGTCTCCCAGAATGACTAGTCCCACTGATTCCCAATAGGTCCTAATGATCACCCTCAGTTGCCTGTCCCCCTTTGCCAGTGCGACCAACGGTATCTTCGGAACACAGAGGAAGGGGTCCCCCATCATCCGGCAGGCTCGGCGCCACATGTTCCTCCCCAACAACAGCATTCTAAGGTGCTCCCTCATATCCGAGCTAGCCACCCAGATCATTTACCGCAAGTAAAAAGGAGAACAGTTCCTCCCGAACAACCTGTGTTCAGGGGTCTCCTCATCAGAGAGCCACTTAGCCTCATATTCCAGTTGCGCCGCTACATAGTAAGCCTCAAAATTAGGCAGTTTAATACCGCCTTTCTCATAGAAGTTCTGCAGCTTCCATAATGCAACTCTGTTCCGGGTGCCATGCCACAAAAATTCCCTGCACATACTGTGCAGCTTAACAAAAAACTTCTTGGGTATCATGTAAGGGATATTGTTAAAATAATGTAAAAGCCTAGGTAAGACCACCATTTTAAGCATAGCACTTCGGCCCATCATCGCTAAGGGCAACCTCTCCCAAAACCTCGTGCATTTCCCGATTTTTCCAATGGCTATTTCGGTATTGCGCCTATGTTCTTCCTCAGTCGCGTGATACACATCTATTCCCAGGTAGCGGAAGGAACTCGCTGCCCACGGAATCTGCAACACCGGCAACCTCTCTACAGGCATTCCCACATAGCTACGCAGCGGGAATAGGCAAGATTTCTGGGGGTTCACCGCTCTACCGGACAGCTTGGCATACCACCCCATCACCTCCAAAATATACCGAAGGTTCTCCTCCGGGTATTTTAGATATAATAACAAATCATCTGCATACAAGGATATGAGATGGCTCTCCCCTCCACCTCGATACCGATCGGGTCATATAGTTGCCTAAGGTATATTGCTAAGGGCTCCAGGGCCAAAATGTACAGCATCGGGGACCAGGGGCATCCCTGCCGAGTGCCTCTGCCCAGCTGCCATCTTTCCAACACCACTGCACCCATTACGAACCCTAGCCTGCGGTTCGCTATATAGCATCTCGGCCCATTTAATATAACCTGGCCCCACCCCATACCCTCCCAGGGCCGCCAGCAACCACGGCCACTTAACAGAATCGAACGCTTTAACTGCGTCCAATGCCACAATCGCCATTTCGCCACCATTACTGCACCCCCATTCAACCACTCGGTGGAGTCGTCTATGATTGTGAGTGATGTTCCTACTCGGGACATAGCCCGTTTGGTCTGGGTGAATTAACTTGCCGATCACTCTCCGCATTCTGCTAGCCAGGACAGCTGTCAGGATCTTACTGTCCTGATTCAGCATCGACAGGGGCCTGTAGGAGCCACAACTGTGTCCTGGTTTATTGGGCTTGGGGAGCGGTATTATGATCGCCTCCCTGAGTGACTCCGGCAACTGTCCCACCTCAAACGCCTCGTTGAGCATTTCTAGCATGGGTGGGAGCACCTCCTCCTCATACGCTTTATAAAATTCACTAGGGAATCCGTCTGCACCTGGGGCCTTGCTGGTGTGTAACTGCCTCACAATCTCTTTCAGTTCCTCCAGAGTGATCGGTGGATCCAGCTCCTCCCTCTCCTCATCACTAACCT
This sequence comes from Ambystoma mexicanum, assembly GCF_040938575.1. Classification (NCBI taxonomy): domain Eukaryota; kingdom Metazoa; phylum Chordata; class Amphibia; order Caudata; family Ambystomatidae; genus Ambystoma; species Ambystoma mexicanum. Next base: position 439,685,147 of record NC_090937.1, read on the forward strand.
TGGGCAGGCCTATATCCTCCAGTACCTCATCTATCTCCTCCTGGCTGCCCCCCCCCCATCCTCATATAATGCCTTATAGTATTCCGCAAATGCCCTATTTACTCTTTCTTGTGTGTCCACCGTCTCGCCTCTTCACTGGTTACAGTTCAAATCGGGGATCTAGGGGTTTCGCTCTTATACAACCATGCTAGAAGTCGGCCCATTTTATCTCCTCCCTCATGTTGCCTCTCTATATATTTTTTGTAATTCAAGTTACAGAGCCTATCCCAGTATTCGGCGCACTTCTGCTGTAATTTGAATACCACCTCCGTGTCCGCCCCATCCCCTTCCAGCTCTCTTTCCAGTTCGATCTCAGCCTTTTGTAGATCAGCCAGAACTTCCCCCAACAACCCCTTCGACTTTGCAATGGCGATCCCCCGCATCACAACCTTAAAGGCCTCCCATAAAGTGCCCGCCGACTGCACACTGCCAGTATTCACCTCGAAGTAAGCAATAATCTCATCCCTTATGTCCTCTCTGAAAACTGGATCTTTGAACGCCTCTGCCCGGAGGCGCCACGTCGGTATTCACGCTCTTGGGGGGGCAATACTGCCACCCGAGGACCAGGGGCGAGTGATCCGACACGTCCGGAGTGGCAAAAATATAATCAAGCCTCGTGTGTAGTTGATGTGGGGCCGAATAGTGCGAGTACTGTCTCCCATCAGGGTGTTTCGCTCTCCACACATCTACCAAGCCAAAGTCCGCCAGCAGCGTCTGCAACACTTTGGCCGCTGGGTTGGGCCTGCTCGTCTTTTCATCTGACCTGTCTACTCTTGGATTCAAGACACAATTAAAATCCCCGCCCCAGATCATCGCAGCCCCCACACACGCACCCAACTTGGTACACAGCGTCCTAAAGTATGCCGCCGTGTTTTGGTTAGGAGCGTATGTGTTCACTATGCATACTTCTTTGTTCTCTATCAGCCCCCTAACTATAACCAACCTCCCATCCGCTTCCACAACTTCTTCAGTCAACTTAAATGGGACATGTGGCGCCACCCAAACAAGCACTCCCCTTGCATAGGCAGAGTACGATGAACCCACCGCTATCCCTTTCCATTTCCTCCCCACCAACTCCATTTTCTCACCCATCAGATGCGTCTCCTGCAGCAAGGCGACGTCTATCTTCTGTCGCTTCAAATACAGCATAACCTCATTCCGCTTCAAGTAACTGTTGAGCCCTCTAACATTCCACGTTAATATCTTAAGGTCCCCCATGGGTCATTGATGGTTCCGCCCCCTCTTCCACACGCCCCCCCACACCAAACAGATTCCTGATGCTAGTTCTTCCACAAAGGCTCATATTTAAACTTAAACACCCCCAACCCAACTAACTGCCCAGCTCCATCCCTGGATCTCAGGCATCCCCGCGTTTGGCTCTCCCTTGGCAGCCCAAATTGAGAACCCAGCAGGGTGTCACCTCACTAACAGTGACCAAACTAAACTCTAAATGGGGGTATAAAGATCGGCCAACCAAAGCGTACCTGCCGTCCAGCAGCATCAATGACTATAATCAAGTCCCACAGTCCGCATTCCCACCAGTTCCGCAGCTTTACTTATCTCGTCCTGCTCCATCTTCCTTCTGAACATCTGGCTCTTGGGGGCAGCTCTGCATATCTAGCCACCCCATGGCGTCTTCTGGAGTATCAAAGAACGGCATCTTGTTTTTATAAAAAACCTTTAGCTTGGCCGGGTAGAACAGCATGTATTTGTGACCCGCGTCACGCAATCTCCTCTTAACCGATCCAAAGTTCATGCGGCTTCGCTGTACCTGCAGGGTATAATCCGGGTAGGCAGTTATGCTCGCTGCTCCTCGTCATATTGTTCCCCCTTTGCGGAAGTGTTCGAGGATTCTTTCTCGATCCCGATAATTGAGGATCTTGGCGATCATTGGCCTGGGCGGATTTCCCGGCGGTGGTTTCCGTGTCGGGGCCCTGTGCGCTCTTTCCACAGCAAATCCCTGGGAGAGGGTTCCCCCGGTGATTTCCTGCAACAGCATATTTTCCACGAACTCCGTCGGGTTGTGGCCCTCGGCACCTTCTGGCAGTCCAACGATGCGAATGTTATTACTCCGAGCGCGCCCTTCCGCCTCCTCCGCCCTACTCTCCAGATTGCCCACACGTTGCACCAGGGCATGCAGCTCCCGTTTGTGCGCAGCGCAGTCCGCTGCGGTTGGACCCATCTCTTTCTCCAGGGTCTCCGTGCGTTCTGCCAGAGTCCTAACATCCTGCCTGAGGAGGTTCACATCTTCCTGTACCGCCCCCACTTGGAGTTCCATCGCCGTCTTCAATTCTGTCACAGCCAATTGGAGTTTGGACTCCCAGGCCGCCTTCAAATCCGCGATTGCCTCAAGGACCTCCTGATTTGTGCTCACAGTGGCCATTCCCCCTGCTGAGGTCTTATCTTTACTCCTGGCTCCTTCGGGGCCAGTTGGTGTTCTGGTATATTCGTCTAGCGTGGGCTGTTTGGCCTTCGCTCTCAGGGGCTTACTGGACATTCCTCCGGTTAGGGACAGCCTCCTATCCACACTTGAATGCCAAGGGGGGGATCTGCCGCACTGGTGGCTCCAACCTATTGCAAAGTACAGGCTGGGTATGCCCTGCGCCGTGTGACCTCCGGGGCCTTGTCACTTTCCAATTCCGCACCAGGTGTGTACCTCGCTCTCACTAGTGTACCATCATACAGTGCACTGTGCCCGAAGTCTCTTGTGTGGTGCAACGACTGCGCACCCTAGTTCACGGCTGTAATGGCAACCGGGCTTCAGGGCCCCAGTGCAGCTCCAACTCCACCATGCAATTGGCTGCCTCCAATAGAGGCCTCCGACGCCGATCGTGTGCGCTCCTCGTGGGCACAGCTAGCCCCAAGCTTCATGCCTCCGTTAGTCCATATGCGTGTGCCCTTCTGTTGCTTCTCCACTCTCTGCCAGGTCGGACCGCCAGCCTCCGCTCCCTGCCCCTCTCCGGGTCTAGCCACCAGCTTCGAGCAATCCTGCCCAGTTTCGCTTTCGTCGGATCATGCAGTGATCAGAAGCGCCGTTGCTGCGCCTGTATATAAACTGTCGAGGCCGCGGTCTCTAATCCGGGCGGCCCTTTCGCGGTCCCACTCCTCCGCCGCTCCGACCACTCATAACCTTCAGTGACCGCCAATATAGGGGGTCCGCGCGACGTGCGCCCGGCACCGCACGCGCCTGCCTCTGCAGTCTTGCAAACCAACCGGCCCGCCTATGCCGTATTGTTGTAACACAGTGTCCCTGTGTGCCTTCTAAAGCCGCGGTCCGTCCTCCGGGCGGCTCCCTCTCGATCCTTTCACTTTGTTGCTCCGATCGCCTGCAAACAATAGCCACCGCCAGTCCAGGGGTCCCTGTGACATGCGCCAGGCACCGCACACGCCTTACTGTGCCGGTCTACAGATCTTCAGGCCCGCCTGCACTCATATCTTGCCGCAATGTATCCCGGTGCGCCTCGCAGCACGGCTCACTCCCTCTCTGCAACTGTAGCAAGTTCTTCACGGGGTGGACGGGCTCCTTTGTTCTCTTGCCCCGCCGGCCATTTTGTATCTTCTTCCCCCTTCGCCTCACGCAATCCAGTGGTGGGTAGAACTTTGTTTCTGTTTATTTCCAAAGTACCAAAAGTTCAGAAGGCGCTCCCGGCACCTTCATAAGCGTCCATATGTATTTTCAGCAGCCGCAGGCATCTCCAACAGCACTAATGCAGCAGGATCATGAATGGATCGCAGGAGCTCCCCATGAGCACGTCTCTCTACATGGCTCTCGTAGCCACGCCCCCGCAGGGAGGTAACAAGATAATTGATGGTAGAGAGCAAGAGGATGCAGACGGGCAACAGATGCTGCAAGCAGGGCTGCAGGGCTCCAAGGCAGAAAGAGACGTGCAGAGCAGGAGACAGGAGAGTGCAGGCAGAGTAGCAGGGCTGCAGGGCAGGGAGCACAGGTCACTGGGACAGGTTCTGGAAACAGCAGCAACAGGACAGAGCAGAAATCCAAGGATCAAAGCCCGAGAGGCTGACAGCAAACTCAATGCAGGAGCCTTGTCCTCCTGCACACAGCTACTAACATACTTGACTGCCCTTTGTGGAAGCAGGCTCATTGGCAATATCTGTAGCACCATACTTGAAGGTATCTCTGCCCATCCACAAACCCCCTCCCCACCCCCCCAACACCCCTCCGCTCTCTGGGCCAGGGAAAGAGAAAGCTGCTCTTCTCTAGTGCTTCTGGAGATTGAAGTTCGAAGACTGCTGCATGGAAATAGCCAGTTAATAAAAACTGCCAAAGGGTGCATTATGGGAGATGTAGTTTGAAAATAAATAGGAAATTATCAAAGTCTTTCAAACGGAAAGTAAAGCCAAAAATATGAATAGGTATTTTCTGTGGAGGATTATGGTGATGATGGGTCTCAAATAGTCCCCAATCGGTGCAAATTTGTGTTCCAGTGGTGCAGCCATAACACAATGGCAGACTACTTCTTCATCCTCCACTTCTAATAAGTAGTAAAGTGCCGAGAGAGAGAGAGAGAGAGAGAGAGAGTGTGAGAGTGTGAGAGTGTGTGTGTGTGTGTGTGAGTGAGTGAGTGAGTGAGTGAGTGAGTGAGTGAGTGAGTGAGTGAGTGAGTGAGTAAGTGAGTAAGTAAGTGAGTAAGTAAGTAAGTAAGTAAGTAAGTAAGTAAGTAAGTAAGTAAGTAAGTAAGTAAGTAAGTAAGTAAGTAAGTAAGTAAGTAAGTAAGTAAGTAAGTAAATATTATTTGGAAAAGTTTGTCCCTCAGGATTCTTTACCATCGAACAACACAACCAGGTGTCCTGGGGGTTGACTGATCGCCAGTATTGTTTATACACCTGTAAAACTATGCCCACTAGTCAAACTGGCAACTCCCACAAACCCTTTTCATTATTTTCTTTATTTTACACACTTGGCCTGCTCCTGCACGCTGCTACTTCATTAAGAGCTCGTGCACAGACATGCTATTGCAGGGATCGAAATTAAGATGGGGGTAAGCCGGTGCTAAAAGCAGCTCCTGCATTAGCCAGGTACCCGGAGATACTACTGGACAAAAGGGAACTAGTACCTAACATTCCGGCAATCAGATGCAAGCATATCATCGTGTTGAATGTGTAACGAACTAAATGCATCCATAGTATTGGGAGCACTGCAACAAAACAAAAAAAACGTAAAGAACTGTATAGATACAGTGTAGCAAGAGAACAATTGCTTCCATGCCTGGGATGGAGGGAAGGAAGCCTTTCATCGTCTACCGTCTGCAGCACTGTCTGGCTGACCTGTGCATCTTCATGTGTTCTCCAATCAAAGGAATAATGCGGTCTGAACGGCTGCACACTAATGCAGATCTCCTGAATGGACATCTTGGCAAGAAGGAGCAAGAGGCTGGCTTTCCTCTTCGCCATCACTTTGCCTGTCCACAAGCCTGCTGGCTTTTTTCTAGCAAAATCTAATACAGTCAACAATCCCAACACGCAATGCCCTGTTCAGATATGGCACAATCCTTGTTCTGATCCGAGTAGGAAAACAATAGTTGCTATGACTGCCCAAAAGGCTTTGTTCTGTCCTGGTAAAACGTCAGAGACCTCTTTACGTCCAACATTTGGCATGCCCTGTCCACTGCACTTATCAGATTCTTAAAGGACAATGAAGAAGAGATTTCTTGGCTCATGTAAAAGCTTGACAGCATTTTAGTGACAAAGCTTGGAGTTGTGCTCAACACCACCTTGTTCTTAAACAATTTCACAAAAGGCTTTTCCGCAGCCAAGGCTTGCAGGTCCAACACTCTCAGATGTTCTAAGCAGGATGAATGCCACCTTCCAAGACAGGAACTTCAGATCCACTGAATGCATGGGTTTGAATGGTGATCCCATCAGCACTGCGTTCAATTCCCATGCTGCCACCAGAGCACAGAAGGAAATTTGCGAATTATACCCCTCGGACAGCTGAGGGTTCTAATTCTCAAAGTTCCTCTCATCCTCTGGTGCAGCGTGGGAACGGACTGCAGTGCTGACCAAGCTGATGGGATCACCATTGAAACGATGCTCTCCTCTGATGCACGAGTTGGAAGAAAGGTGGACCGTTTAATATTTATTTTTAATGCTGCAGCGCACCCTGAGCCAAGCTCAGTAATGCAGGAGGATCTTGTGATGCTGACACAGAATTGAATGCAGGTCTGACACACGCACCATCAAAATAACCTCATCCATTTCTTCGCATAGGCCTCCTTAGTAGAAACCGTTCTAGACTGTGCCAGAATGTCCAAGCAGTCCTGCCGTAATTCTAAATGACCAAGTTCTAGGACCACAGGATCTACGCTGCCAGATTGAACAGTACCAGATCGTGAAGGCAATCATTCCCCTGCGGCTTGGCTCTTCAGGCCTTCAGGCTTTGGGACGATCTGCCCTCTCATTTACGCCATTATGAAATCTACCCTTTTTTTCAGAAGGAACGCTCAAAGCAACATATGTTATGTTATCTTGCATTAGTGAAGCTCCTCCTGCCATAGGGTGGGTATGGGGTTGAAGCACTTTGCCTGTTATTTATGTCTTGCAAGAGAACAATACAAGCTACCAAGAAATAATAAATAAGATGCGCTTGTGGCACCAACCACCATCCACCCTCATCCACTACTATGGCACCCTCTTCCTCCCCCTCGGCTAACTTGCCCTCTCCTGCTACCTTCTCTGCCCTCCATCGGGCTCCTTCTACACCTCTGCAGGGAGTACCTCTGATTTGTACCCCTTCCCGGTAAATCTTTCAATGATGGCAACCTTCTCCACCTCGCCACTTTTAATTCTTGCTTAGCCGTCAAACACTGCTCTGACATCTGCTGTCTCCTGGAAGAACTAGACCTTGATGTCCTTGGTCTCACCGAGACATGGTTCACAGCCAGCTCTGTCACAAGCTTTGACATTCTTCTTCCTGATGGCAACAGATCCTCTCTGCGCCCAGACCCAACTGGTCCAGTGGGGGTGTAGCCTTGATCTTCCTGCAGTGACTTCCTGCCTCTATCATTCCTGTGCAGACCTACTCCTCCTTTGAATGCCTGGTCTGTATGCTTTCTCTCTCTCCTGAATACTATCTTACTGTGGCTACTATCTACCGGCCACCTGGTCAGATCTCCCCCTTCCTCTCTGAGTAGGCAGACCTCTCTTCCTCCCTCCTGGACTCTACCACTCAACTACTCCTCCTTGGAGACTTCAATATCCACCTGGATGCGCCCTGTCCCATCACAGGACGCTTTCCCGACCTCTGCAATTCTCTCCATTCTTCCCTCTGGCCCAACTCACTCCACAGGGCACACTCTTGATTTTCTGATCCCCTCAGACCTCCACCTCTCTAAACCTCTCACCACTCCTCTCTCCTGGAGTGACCACTTTCTCCTCTCATCTCTCTCTCTCTCTCTCTCTCTACCACTCACGCCAAACCTACCCCCACACTGCCACCCACTTTTTCAGTCATTCGACCCATGAAGCGTGTGTCAGTTGAGGCTTTCGCCGCATCATTCACCCCCCTCCTACACCTCTGGCTGACTCACACCCTGACGCAGCCCTTTCCATGCTCCACTCTGCTATCTCTGATACTCTCGATGTACTTGCCCCTGTCATGAGGACCCGCATGAAGCCCAAAATCAAGTCTAACTCCTGGTACGACTCAGACCTCGTCACCCTTAAACACAAGTGTAGGTTGTCTGAGAGGAAATGGTTGGCATCTTGTTCATCCTCTAACAAACTGGCCTGCCTCCTGCTCCAAAGGAAATACTGACTCTGTCCTCACTAAGAAGAGCCACACATCCAAGCCTGTGTTTCTGCGGCAGCTAACAATTCAGCTAAACTCTCAAATCTGCAAGGAACTGGCAAATCCTGCCACAGTGTCTACCTCTCCTGTTCCTTCCCAGGCCCTCTGTTCGGCACTGGCTTGTCACTTCATCTCTAAAACCCAGGACATCCTTTCCACCCTCTCAGATTTCTCTGCTTCTGACACCAGTCTCTCCTCTTCGTCTGGCCGCCCTATGGCCACCACCTCCCTTATCTGCCTTCTCTCTCTTCTCTCCTGACAAAGTTTCTAGACAAGTTCGATCTATGAAAACCTCTTCAAAACAGGTTCTTCCCTGTTCTTCCAAAATCATCAAGGACCACATTGACACCCTTGCCCCAGACCTGGCTGACTTCTGCAACCACTCTTTCGCCTCTGTGACCTTCCCCTCTCCACCTGAAGCACTCTTGTGCACCCTCTTCTCAAGAAACCCTCAGTCAACCCTTCCCTTCTGGCTAAGTATCGCCGGATCTCTATCACTCTTTTCCTGGGCAAACTTCTGGAAAAGCTGGCCATCTCCCAGCTTAATCTTCACACTGAATCTGTTGGTTGTCTCCATGACCATCAGTCTGGCTTCAGAGCAGCCAGAAGCATGGAACCTGCTCTCCTAGGACATCCTTGATGACCTGCTCTCTAACCTTGATTCTAATCCCCCCTCTGTCCTCATCCTAATTGATCTCTCTTCTGCCTTTGACATGGTCAACCATGCCATCCTGCTCAACCGGCTCTGTAATAACCTGGGTATCACTGATCAGTCTGTGGCCTGGCTGACTTCTTGCCTCTCTGACCGACCCTCTCAGGTCCATTTTGGGTCCTTCCTGTCCTCTATTTCTCTCTCCACCTGCAGTGTTCCCCAGGGGTCTAACCTTTCTCCTTGGTTGTTTAACCAATACCTGGCACCTCTCACCCGCCACATTGCCGCTCTCTGCTCCAACTTCCAGTTCTATGCAGATAACACCCAGCTTGCTTTCAGGCTCCCCTTGGCCACCTCTTCTCCTTCTCTGATCCCTGATTGTCTGACTGCAATCCAGGAGTGGGGCACAGCCAGTGATCTCTGCCTGAATGCAAGCAAGACAGAGATCCTCCTCATCGGTACGCCTGCACCCCTCTTTCCCGCCACTCTCTGGCCGGCCTCCCTTGACCCTTCACCTGCTCCCACCTATGAGGCTAAGAAACTTGGGGTTATCTTTGACTCCCCACGCTCCTTCTCTCCCCATATTTCCGACGTCTCTAAGAAGTCAAACTACCAACTGCACCTCCTCCGAGGTATTCTTCCTTTCCTCTCCTTCCCCCAGAAGCTCACTTATATCTAGAGCTCTGGTTAACTCTAGGTTTGACTACTGTAACAGCCTCTTTTTATATCTGCCTGCCTCTACTCTCCGTCCTCTGCAACTCATCCAGAACAGGACTGCAAGACTTGTCCTTGGCCTCCAGCCCAGGGATCGTATCCCTCCAACATTGAAATCTCTCCATTGGCTCCCAGTGACTGCAAGGATCAAGTTCAAGACCCTATGCATTGTCCACAAGGCCTTCTGGGGCCTGAGACCAAAATATCTCCAGCTTTCTCTTCAGAAGTATCTTCCTACTCGAGCACTTCACTCCTCTACCTCCAACTCCTTGAGGGTCAGTCGCTTTTCCAAGCAACGATTTGGGGCAGATCTCTCTCTTCAGCTAACCTGCCTCCCTGCCTCTCTGAAACTTGAGCAGAACCATCTCCGGTTCCGGAAGCAGCTCAAGACTTTCCTCATTGATCTGCCTTATCTCTTCTGCTACTTTGCTGATCTCCTGTCTGATACTGTACTGGTTTACCTGGCTACCCTCTGAATCACGGGCCCAAGTTCCTGCCCTCCAAGTTGCCCACTTGCACTGCCCCATGGCAACCCTGCACTTGGGGCTGTATCTGCAACCCTACAAACCCCCCCACCCCACACCACCCGAGACCCACTTGCACTTATCTATCAATTGTTTTTCAGCACTTAACCCAGCACTGTCACCTGTGGGCAGCCCTTCGTGTTTTCAATGTTTGCTCCTATGTCTTGCACTTGATCCTCCTCCCTTTCCCCTAGCACTTCTCCCCTTCCCTCTCCCCTGTGCTTGCGCAATCTCAATGTGACTGGGCCTATGATCGTTGTCTTGTTTCCCTCCCTACCTCGTCGCGCCTTGAAACACTTGTGTTAGGCACGCTATAAATAAAATATATCATAACCTGGATATTGTGTTAAGAAAGCAGCAACTTGTGCTTTTGGAAACAGTCTTCTTTTATGGACTTATGGCAATCCGTGTGTTTTGATGGAACTGAATGTTAATGGGGGAAGAGTTTCAAAGTTTTGCAGCAAAACCTTAGACTGGCTTCATTTGCATGCATACCTTCTTAAAGTTCAGGATAGTAATTAAAGATTGAACAGCAGATTTAAGTTACCTTAGAGTTGTGTAGTTTAAATATTTGGTTCTGGATGCATTTAGTGGAAGTATAGATGCATATAACTTGTGAAGTATCTTTTTATAAGGCTTCCACTCGAACTCTGGCTACCACCATCAGCCATTGCAATGTACTACAGTTATGGAGCTGAATTAATGTTTTCTTTAAGAATGTAACGCAGCGTACTCTGGAATCTGATGCTACCTGTTCAGTATATATGTTGTCAGTGCTCCAGATAAGGTTTTGAGGTGGGACTATTTTACTCACTATTTTTTCAAGTTTAGAGTAAAATGATTTTTCAGGATGCAAAACATTAAGTCACATTTCGAATTGGTGTATTTTATTAGCCAATAAACAATCAATTTTAACCCTAACATAGAATTAAAAAAGATATATATATATATATATATATATATATATGAGGCTTGTGGAATCTGCTTGGATCACCAGCTGTGCGTAGGACGACATCTAGTGGAAGCTGCGGAGTATTACAGTTTGTTTTTCGAAACGCGAAAATGGGCGTCGACACAGGGCGTGCCAGTAATACTATCCCTAGTGTGACGTGCACTGTACCCAAGATCCCTCACGCGTCTAGGATCCTCAGATTGTATTTTTTCCGCCATACTGGTCAGAAGCATCTTGCGGAGTCCCCTGGCCTTAGCCATACTTTTGCTAAAATTATAAATTAATAATAATCTATTGACATCCTTCCCCACCCCAACGTCGAACTTCGACACTCGACGCGGCTGGAGAAGAAATAGACCGTCGGCTGCTGCACGACGGATTTGGGCCTTGGAAGGCCGCTGGCCTCGGCCCGGGCCTGGTAGGCCGCTGGCCTCGGCCCTGCAAGTAGGGAGAGTGGGGGGTGGTACATACTCTACACTCTTGGTATATAGGTACACCATATATATTTCCTACACTTATCAGCCCGCTGCCTCAAGGTGCGTATGGAGGATACCCCTTTTCAATTCTGCCCCAAGTGCAACCGCAAATACCCTTGGGTCGACAGGCACGCCACGTGCAATCTCTGCTTGCCGAGGGACCACCCCGAAGCGAACTGCAGAGCGTGTAGTAGGTTTAAACCTAAGACACTTAAGGACCGTTCGACGAAGCGTTGGGCCCACCACGCCAGGCAGGCGGCCATGGCAGTGGAGGGCGCCTTCAGCGATGGCAGCGACGCGGTACTTTCGGACGGCGAGGGCATTACGGCGTCGAAAGACAGCCGAGCGCAGGTCCCCGACCTCGGAAGGTCGTCCGGCAGGGCGGCTATGGGGAAGACCCCCGGCGACGCAAGCGCTTCACATACTACACACACTAAACACACTAAGTCCAACCGAGACTCGACGACGTCGAGTTCTCGGAAAGAGGCACAGACAGAACGGTCTGACTCGGTGTCCTCTGGGCGCTCTCGATCGAGATCGCCGCATGACGCCAGGCAATCATCCACTCTTGCCAAGATTGCCTCGCTCCCTAGGCTAACAGAAGTTCCATCGTCGGAAGACGAAGACGACTTCCACCCCCAGGCTGCGCTCCAGGAGGCCGAGCCCGCAATTAAAACCAGCAAGGCCCCACGCTCGAAGGACAGGCGTCAAAGAGCCACTAAGGGACAAGGAAAACATTTTTCTACGCACGGGGAGGGGGGAAAACAGCAGAAGAAAATACTTGTACATTCTTCCACACCTGTGAGACAACCCAACCCCCCTAAACAGACAGACAAGTCCAGGTCTGCTGATAGGTCCACAACCAGCAAGGCTACTCAGGATAGATCCCATAGACTTGCTGAGAAAGTCATTCCCAGTTCCAAAAAATGGTCCAGTGAAGACATAGATAGGGTCATGTCAAGAATGTCTTCCTTGGCTGATTTTAAAAATCCTGAACATTTCCTCTCGTATGATCCACAAGGGGCCACTCCCTCAGGCTCTACCGATCCTATCCCCCTGAGTAAAAAGGCCCGGTTTGAAACCCTGATGAGGTCTGAACCCTTCGAGGTACAACCTTACGTAACACCATACTCTCGGTATCAAGGAGAGGCTTCCTTCGGTGGAGACCAAGAGCTTGATGTGATAGAAGAGCAAACCGGGACAGGATACTATGGGCATGATGAGGACCAGGAAGAAGAAGAGGATGACCCGGAAACATACAGAGTAGATTCCCCGGTAGAGAACGAAGCCCCGTTTACCGACTCCCCGGTCGATAACCAGCCCCTCCTAAATGAGGTTCTCGCTCGCGCAGCAGAACATTTTCACATTGACACCCACGGTGTACAGGAGGAAAGGGACTTCGCAGAAGAGTTAGTGGGAGAAAGGAGGCCGGTTGCCCAGACCATCCCTATCCTTAAATCCATTCAGCGGAGAATAGATCCGTCCCTGGTGAACCCAAACCTCACCAGAGCAGTCAATCCCAGGGTTGAAAAACTTTTCAGGGCAGCTCAGTCTGACCCTCTCTATATAAGAGGACATCTGAAGCCAGACTCCCTAGTTACCAACACTCGTAAGAGGGCTGGAACACCCTTGTCTTCGTCAGAAGCTCCTCCCGACAAGGAGAGCAAAAAACTATACGGTTTCGGCAGGAAGGTAGCCTCAGCGTCCGCCTATCAAGCAAGGATTGCTAACTCCACCACCCTGTTGACCAGCTACAACTGCCATCAGTGGGGAAAAAAGTCGCGGCTCTCATAGCCTCTGCTCCTGAACCGTTAAAGGGCCAATTAGCTCGGATTTCCGCAGAGGGTAGAGCCGTGTCTGGTTGCATTTTGAAAGCAACCTTCAACGCCGCGGACAACGCAGGCAGATTGATAGCAGAAGGTACTGTTATCAAGAGACACGCGTGGTTACGGCAGTCTGGTTTTAAGACAGAAACTCAGGCATCATTGTTGGACAAACCGGTGGAAGCCGATCTGTTGTTTGGGAAGGCGGTCGAGGACGCACTGAAAAATGCCAAGGACGAATACGAGACACTCAAATCCCTTGGCCAGTTAACCAATAAACCCCCCAACCAGAGAAGGAATAGTAATTTTCGTCGCCCACGTGGCCAAAATTCCCAGAGAGGAACTAACTATTCCCAGGGGCAGGGTACACGGTGGAACAACAACCAACAGTCTACCCAGGGTTACGGCAGAGGTAATAGGAGAGGTTGTGGTAAAGGCAGAGGCAGCCCCAGCAGGGGAGGCGGCACGCCTCCACCAAAGCAGTGACGCTCAGTTCAGGGTCCCTTCTCACGCAACCCCAGTAGGGGGACGCATTTCAAACTTCACCCAGGCTTGGGAAGGGATCACATCAGACAGATCGGTGCTGTCAACAGTATCCACAGGGTACTGTATAGAACTACTGCAGCGTCCCCGGAACCATCCTCCACGACAAAAAGTACACTCCCTAGAACATCAGAAGATTCTCCTCGAGGAGATCGCCATTCTTCTACAAAAGGACGCGATAGAACTTGTCCCGGGACACCAGGTAAACAAGGGTATTTATTCAACTTACTTCCTTGTGCCAAAGAAAGACTTGACAATGCGCCCAGTATTGGACTTACGGCCTGCCAACAAGTATGTCAAGCCCCAAAAATTTCGTATGACCACGCTACAAGAGGTAATCCCCCTCTTAAAAAATGGGGATTACATGGCAACCTTGGATATGAAAGATGCTTATTTTCATATTTCCATGTTCCCAGCGCCCAGAAAATACTTGCGCTTCAAGGTGGACAGTCGCCACTACCAATTCAAGGTATTACCCTTTGGGATAGCTTCAGCACCAAGGGTATTCACCAAGGTACTGGCGGTGGCAGCTGCACACTTACGCAGGGAGGCAATCCCAGTGTACCCTTATCTGGACGACTGGCACATAACGGGGGAAACCCCAGGAATTTGCAGGACAAACATTCAAAGGACTATCGACCTCCTCCACGAATTAGGCTTCTCAATCAACGAGAAGAAGTCAAGACTGGTGCCAAGCACCTCAAAACAATTCCTAGGAGCAATCCTGGATACCCAGGAGGGGTTGACCTTTCCTTCAGAAGAAAGAATTTGGAATATACTACTGCAAATTCCACATTATCAGTCCGGTCAACAAATAACGGTACGCAAAGCAATGCGGTTACTGGGCATGATGGCGTCATGCATTTACCTGGCCCCCCACGCGAGCCTGCCCATGCGTCCCATGCAGGAATGGTTGGCGAAACAGTGGTCTCAGGCAAGTGGTCAGTGGGACGATCTAGTGGTCGTTTCGCCAACACTGGTACAAAGCCTCCACTGGTGGACAAGAGAGAATCTCGCTAAGAGGAAACCCTTTTACGATCACGAAGTGCAGGCAGTAGTCACTACAGATGCATGCCTGACGGGGTGGGGAGCTCACCATCTCCACCACACAGCACAGGGTCTCTGGTCTCACTCAGTGGCCAAGAACCACATCAACCTGCTAGAGCTCCTGGCAGTATTCAGAGCGCTTCAGGCGTTCGAGCCCCATCTACTAAACCTGTGAGTGCAAATCCAGACGGACAGCACTACAGCCATGTTCTACCTGAACAAGCAAGGAGAGACTCGCTCGCCAAATCTGTCCAAGCTCGCCCAGAAAATCTGGATATGGGCACTCAGACGGAACATCTTCCTGTCATCACAACATGTTCCAGGGGAGCTCAATTCCCTAGCGGATGCTCTGAGCAGAGACTCCCTCCCAGAGGAACACGAATGGGTTCTTCACAGAGAGGTCTTAGAAGATCTCTTCTCCCAGTGGGGTTTCCCCACTATAGACTTATTCGCCACAAGCGAAAACAAACAATGCCCCAAACAATGCCCAGGATTTGCATCCAGGTTCCCCCAACCAGACTCCCAGGGGAATGCCCTGTGGATGAACTGGTCAGGGATGTTTGCGTACGCTTTTCCACCAACTCCTCTCATCAGGAAAGTGGTGAACAAGATGAACAAGGAATCGATGACGCTCGTCCTAGTTGCTCCAATGTGGGCAAGTCAACCGTGGTTCCCACACCTACGCAGGATGGCGGTGTGCGAGCCCATCAAACTTCCAGCCTGGTACAACCTACTGTCCCAGCACCAAGGTCAAACAGTGCACCAGCAACCCAACTCAATGAACCTGGCAGCATGGCTCCTGAGGTCATAGAGTTTGGACATCTCAATTTGCCACAGAGGTGTATGGACATCCTAAAGGAATCTAGGAAACCAAACACAAGGCACTGTTACTTTGACAAGTGGAAGAGGTTTGGTGTCTGGTGCCAGAGTAGACAGATCAACCCGGTTGATTGCACTCCTTCCAACATTGTTACATACATGCTCCACCTGCTAGATGCAGGATTGGTTTTTAACTCACTGAAAGAACACCTGGCAGCCCTCTCGGCTTACACCACTTCCCATAGCAAGGTGTCGTGGTGGAAAGTACCAGTAGTTAAAGCCTTCATGGAAGGAGTAAAGAGACTTCACCCTCCTATTTCAAACCCACCACCAGGTTGGGACCTTAATGTGGTGTTAGCCAAGCTCATGGGCCCCCCTTTCGAACCCATGCATAAAAGCAGTCTCAAACACCTGACTTATAAAACGGCCTTCTTAGTAGCTATTACTTCTATAAGAAGGGTCAGTGAAATTCAGGCTCTGTCGGTGCAGGATCCCTTCTTTACTGTCCATAAAGACAAACTGGTTTTACGTACACACCCTAGGTTCTCACCTAAATGTATATCAAAATTCCATGTAAACCAGTCCATAGAGCTTCTGGCTTTCTTCCAGAACCCGCAAAGCTCTGCTGAGGTGAAACTACACACCCTAGATGTGCGTAGGGCGGTCCTCTACTATGTAAATAAAACAAGACCGCTAAGGAAAACAGATCAACTGTTTGTCTCCGTAGCTACAGGCAGAGAGGGGGATCGCGTCTCTAAAGGTGCCATCTCGAAGTGGATTATTAACTGTATCCAGCTGTGTTACTCACTCTCTGAAAAGACTCTGCCTTTTACGCCAGGAGCCCACTCTACTAGAGGCATTGGGGCCACTCTGGCTTTCATTGCAAATGTTCCCCTTGACACCATTTGCAAAGCAGCTACTTGGAGCTCTATTCACACTTTTACTCAGCATTACTGCATTGACACTCATTCCAAGGCAGATACACAAGTGGGACAAGCAGTTCTAAGACACTTATTTGCTCATGACCCTTCTCACATCCCACCTCCTTCTTCTGGTACTGCTCGCTAATCAATGCACAGCATGTGAGCTAAGCAGATTCCACAAGCCTCAGAAGGGATACATTACTCACCGTAATCGTATTTCTGATGCTTGTATCTGCTTAGATTCACATGCGATCCACCCTTCCTCCCCTCCGAGAGAAGGCGCATGATTGCTTGTAGTGTTACCTTTCTGTCTATCTGCTTGGATTATCTGTACTCACGCTATTCCTCATGCTACCTCACGTCAGAAAAAATACAATCTGAGGATCCTAGACGCGTGAGGGATCTTGGGTACAGTGGACGTCACACTAGGGATAGTATTACTGGCACGCCCTGTGTCGACGCCCATTTTCGAGTTTCGAAAAACAAACTGTAATACTCTGCAGCTTCCACTAGATGTCGGCCTATGCACAGCATGTGAATCTAAGCAGATACAAGCTTCAGAAATACGATTACAGTGAGTAATGTATCCCATATATCTATATCTCTTTGCACCTTCACAATGTGACTTCATGCACATTACAAGACGCATCATTACTTCTTTAGATCAGGCAGTAATAATGATAGAGCTTCTCCCCGTGGCACTGCTGTTCTAAACCGATCAATAGAGCATTTGTGCTCCCTATTTTTCTTTGTTGGCCGTATCTGTCCACTTTGAGAGAGTAAAAGTGGACGATACTCCTCTTATCTGTAGGGCTGTATCCCTAGTTATACTGCATTTTTCTTGTCTAGCATTGGTTTAAATTTGGATGTAGCAACCCTAAAACCTGATCCTTTGCGGTAGTGGGATACACTTGTAAGCTCTTTTTCATTGATCAAATTAACTTGCAGCTTATTTGACTTCTGCTTGCAGCGTGGGAGATGGTTAGCCTTTACACAGAATACTACCTTGAGCTATTTCTGACACCAAGAAACCCATACCATGCTAATATATGCTTGAGGCAATATACAATGAGATTCCCATAAAAATGCATGTGAATCACATTTCAAACTGTTTAACCTATGGCAAATTATACAAATTAAGGCATATGTTGATTATAGGCATAATGCACTTTTACTGTGCTTAATTTATATCATGGCCCTGACCTAGCAAGCCGAGGTTTGCTGTTCATCTAAAGTAAATACAAGGTTCCTAACAATGTGAAATGTAGGGACAGGAAGGAACCCATGAATAGCAGAGAATATTTGTCAACTCCCAAAGTAATCCCCCCCCTCATTTAACTTAAGATGTCCGCCAGCCGTACACTCGATGCTGTTTGACAAAATGTACGTTTGTTGGCATACCTACACTGGCACTGTCAGCAAATTAATATTTGTGAATCTACTGCTAATTTCAGACCATGAGCATCGATAGGAGTGCTAAGTGGATAATCATATGCATCGAAAACGTTGGGGGGAATTAAGAAATATTGTACTGTGGGTAGGGGTGTTGCCACGTCTCACTGCCTTTCTTCAGAAATTCGATGCGTATTTTGGACACTTCACTTAAAGCTAGGTGGCACAAGGTATTCAAGGACAAGATTCGTGGTGGAATGGATCAAAGTCAGCCAATGGATCCGCTAATTGGCACCATTCGCGGGTTGCTAGCCAATTGGGGAATCTAAACACTGGCTGTAGTCACTGGTATAAGCCGGAGTTCTGAGCTTCCTAAGTGCTGTGTGTCCCTCGCCATGTGCCCGCTTGCTCCCCCCTCTGCCCTCCAAACCATGTTTAGCACCTTTCGAAGAAGCACACTCTGGTGCTAAAGCACATGTTTAGAAAAAATGAAAAACTTACTTCTTTCCACTCGGGACACTATTTCAATACTCTGGTCTAAAACCAGATCAAAAGTTATCCAGAAGGTGATAGTCTGTAAAAAGAAATACCCCTTTCTCTTGGCCCACTCAGTATGTTGTCTACATAAGGCAAATTGAGTCTCAAAGTAGGAGCACATTCATCATTTTCGTATCTACTCCGAGATGGCCAAATTGAACAGGATAGTTTATTATTGCTATCGCAGTTGACATTTAGGATGCTTGCATAAAATAAACTCCCAGGGAAACGCTGCAACCTAGAGTGTCCAGTAGGAAAGTGGATGAAAATTGGACAATTAAGAATTTCTGGGAAAGACAAACGTGTTATCTAAAGCAATGTTTTTCATGCCGTCTTTAAATATCAGAATGTATTGCCTGATGCTTGCACTTTAAATGAGGAAAAGAAAGCTACACTTTCCCAGCGGAAAAGGTATTACATTACTCCACAAGTACAGGAGAAATACTGTCAAAATCTGAATTACAATAGATGATTACACTCCATCTGCTCAAATTATAAACCAATCGAATGTTTCAACCATTTGAATGCGTTCTAGTGTAAAAAGCGTCGCAAAAGGTTCTAAAAGATTGAATGCATACAATTCTCTTATTTTATAACCTGAAGAGTAAAACAAGGATGGGTAAACGCAGCCCTGAATGACAAATGCTGCAGGTGACTCTACAGCAACACGAATAGAACTTTGTGTGTCATATTAGTTGAATGATCATTAACTTGTGTCCCATTTCCTCTGCAAGGACTTTCTAGAATGCCACTTTTCCCCTTCCTGAGAAGTATTGAATCCTGCCCTTGTGTGATATATGATATGATATGACATTTATAGCGCGCCTATACACAAGTGTTTCAAGGTGCGACGAGGCAAGGGAGGGGAACAGCGGGAGGACTGTAGCAAGTAAGTAGCGGCCAGCAAGTGGCAAGTGCATGGGTAAGTGCAGACATCCAAAGGCTGGGAGGGGGACTGTAGAGATACAGAGACAGTCCCCAAGTGCAGGGGTTGCCAGATGGGCAGTGCAGGTGTGAACGCTGGCAGGGAAGGGACCTGGTCCTGAGATCAGAGGGTGGCCAGGTAGCTAGTGCAGTTCCAGTTACATCTAGGAGGTCAGCAGAGGAGAGGAGGAGAAAAAGCAAAGAGAAAGGTTTTGAGGAGCTTCCGGAACCGGAGATGGCCCCCTATGTCACTTTCAATATTCCAGGGCCTTTTCACCATGATCAATTTTGGATGAAAATTCCAAACCACTTCTTAGCTGTCACTTTAGTTAGAGAAATTCTTTGTGCCAACATCTTACAACTTATTGTGGCTTTGTAGGGTCTTCATTGCTTATGGTAATTTTGATATGTTTTTGGAGGCAATGTTTTACCCAGTGGTCCTTTCCAGATGCTGTGTGGTTCCCTTTATTGAATACAGCCCTATGTAAACTATGAGCATTTTGGGGGTGGTTGTGAAGTTTATCGCGGCCCCCCAAATTCACCTAATTGGGGCCTGGCTGGTTTTTTTGGCCACAGAGAAGGATTCCTTGGTTGTCACACACACAGAATAGATTATCATACCCTAGATAAGATGCAAGTGTGGCTACTGGGGTTGAATTTTAAAGATCCACTGTATGGGTGCATGGTATGATCAAATTAGCTGTACTGATTCAGGAGGTTGAATATCTGCAGTTCAGGAATAATTTCCTTAAGCATGTAACGTAAGGACAAGGGTTAAGCCAAGTCAAAGTTACCTTCCAAAGGTAGTCGTCTAAATGCATCTCCCATTGTGTTGAGTTTCATTTTCATTTGTGTAGCTGTTTACATGTGTTTGTTTGATAACTGATGTACATATAGTGGACTGGTGTTAAGATTGATTTCCAAAATTTGGCCTGATGGACGGATTTCAGGAGGCCAACCTAGTTCTAGTGAACAGGGGAACTCTGAGAGGTTAGCCAAACTCAATGAATGTAAGCATGGAGCGTGGTCAAGGCTTAGTCTCAGGTGTGAGTGAGTGTGGTCAGGGGTCCACAATACGTCCATACAGTGAAGCACACAATCATTCTGCTTAGACAGGCAAGTACAAAAATACTCTATTTATTATAGGCCCAAAACACACTAGAAAAATGAAACAAGTAGGTAATATAATCCCACAACACTCCATTATCAAACATATATACAGTCACCTTTGGTTTGTAGAAATGCATAGAATTCACTTAAACACCTGAAAAGTAAGTAAGTAAGGATATAGTGAGGAAAACCAGTCCCCAGGAATAATACCCTAAATATATAAGTCCATTCCCTATGTTGAATGGTGCCGTGTACCCAAAAGTCAGAAAAGCCTCTTCCCAGAACAAAGGTAGGAAAGGTTCTGGTGGTGAAAATTTGGGAAGACTTCTCAAGAATATAAGAGGTAAGTAAGATGCTTTTCCTATTTTTTTATCTCGTGGCACGGCCATTTTAGGGCACTGGCCACATTTAGTAGCTAGACCCGGTAAACGTGAATGTGCACACTAAAAGTACTGAACTAATGGTAGAAAATGTAACTGCTGCCTTCAGCTTGTCTTTAGTCACATATAAACGTAACCAAAAATCCCAAGTGTAAAAGACTGGGGTGAAACTTACAATATCATCATGCACTGCATTGTAAGATGCTATGTGCACTGTTAGAAAAGTTACCAAAATAGATAAGCGATAAAAAGACAAAAGGGAAACCTTGTAAAAAGTCAGTACCAGTCCAAAAGCAAAATGTTTATAGAATATGGAGGGGAAATTGCCTAAAAGAGAAATCTTCCTTTGCAGGGCACCGGACTCTCCGATTTTGCTAGCCACTTTTTATATAATGGCATTGAAGGTGCATTTTTCGTGGTTCTTCGCTCTAATGCAACTGTTCCTCTTTCATTTCCAACTAGTTCTCTCAATATGATTTTACTACCCACTTTGGTCCTTATCCTCCTACCTTCATGTGGCCCTGCCTTTAGCCCCCTTCTTACTTTTTTCCTATTTGCTTAAATTGTTCCATTCCCTTTTTGATTAACATCCCAGCGTTGACCCTGTTTGACTGACCTTGCTACAAAATCTACCTCTCAATTTCCCCATTGGAGCTACCCATACTGCCCATCCAAAGGAAATGATTAAGGCTTTCAAGAAGCCCTAGAAAAAGCACCAACCTTCACAGGCATTCCTCCTTCGAAATCCCTTTTACTGGTTTCATTTCGGCCTCTTTCCTGTCCTTGTGCACACAGAAGTTCAAGAGGGAGCAGTCTACTACTCAAGTTAACGTGTCATCTGGGCACCAACTGTTAAAGTCCTACTTTGAATCCAGTAAGCAACACAGTCAGCTAAGTTAGAGTCGGGTTTGTCTGCATAAAGCTGTGCAGAAATGGGAAGGCAGTCCTGCAGAGTATCCCCGTCCTGGAAACGAGGTTCCTATTTACATAATCCTCAGGGGTCTTGTCGGTTTTTATACAAAGGGGTTCATACAGTAAACCGGTAAGATGCATTTGGGCGCTTACATTAACAATTGGCTTCCTAACAAAACATTCTCTGGTCTTGTGAAGCATGGCTTTTAAGCACCATGCTAGACTGTGCAATTCCGTTTGGCCTACCCAAGTGACACAATTTCCACCTGCAGCAGATCTCCCCATCATACGTAACAGGACCCAATCTTTGACTAGAACCCATGTGACCCTGCTTCTGGTTCTTAGGCAAGGGCGCCTTGCCTTCAGCGATGAACTCTCATACATCACTGGGTCTCTCACTGACCCAAGCAGACACTAAAATGAAATCCACACAGCATTATGGGATTCTTACTGCATTCTTAATGCATGCCAGCTAGGCATAATCTTTCATAATTTCCATTGCATCATTATGCCGGTTATGGCTGCGGTGCAGCTCTTCCTGTGGCTCATATAAGTGGTGGGACGATGAGAAGATATAATATATTGTTGGGCTCCTCATTACAAATATTGCATGGTTTTTTCATCTCATCTGGTCACTAGATCTCTTTTAAAACAGAGCTTGGGAATTGGGGAGAGGTCCTGGGGATCCTCCATATACTGCCTCCAGGGTTAACATCAAGGAGGGGTTGGTCTCCCCGTGTCCCCAGGGTGCCTCTCACCCCATTTGCCGGACTCGAGCATGGGAATTCATCACAGTCCTTCAATTTCAACACAGAATAGTCAAGGTAAGTGGTTTACAAAAGACGCATTTGTTAGAAAAATGAATATAGATTAAAAAACATAGTTTTAACATGTGGTCCCACAACAGCTTGCCAGAGATTCAGATGAGAAACATTGAAATTGTGTAGGGAACATTGCTGGCTCGGTTGCGGAGTCCATACAAGATGCAAAATATTTGGAAGAGCTGGTGCAGTCTGACAAGCAGTCTGAAGTGTGAATTTAGACTCCTGGAATGGACTCTGAGGAATCTCAAAAGCCAGCCAAAATGTAATGGATGTGAAGACCGCCATTGCTAGGCTTGGTCATTCTAACTCCTCTTGAGAGCAGTATTTCTAAGGTGAATATTAAACAAAAGATAAAGGTTAAAAGAAAATCCTTTTAAACAATGACATGTGACTGCTTGTGAGTTTAAAAATAAAGTGTCCTATTTCCGATTGGCAGCCCCCAAGAAAGAACTGTGGCATGTTTTGAACCACAAATAACCAAAGAGATAAGTATTGACGCAGAAAGGAGTCGGATCAAGGCAAATAAAAGTCAATTTTGAATAGGATAATTTAGTCTGTTCACATTTATTAAAAAGCCAGTATGCTAATGTGGTGCATCAGGTGGAAAGTGCTTCCCTGCAAGATTCCAAATGTGGACACAAGGTTTCACAAGACTCCCCAGTTCCCTATATAATTCTTAGAAAAAAATTGGGATCAGACTAAAAAACATTTGAAGCCTATCCATCCTCCAAAGAGATATTTGGAGGATTCCACACAGGGAGGAAAAATGTCAAGCTACTAGCTACTAACCAGGTATAAAAAGTCACTCATCTGTGTAATCTCTGGAGGCCAACATTTCACCCGAAGCCACAGCATTCCCAGACTGCAAACAAAGAACTTCAAGAGGGTAAAGAAAATAGGAAACCGTCCTTTTACTTTTTTTAAAATTCACATATTTATTCAATTTTACAGAAAAACAGGCAAGAACTTCCCCACCCCAGTCCCTTCCAGCAGAATCAAAGTTAGTACAATTGCACAAATTTTCCCCAGATATTCTCGAACATTTTGTTTTTCTTGACTGCAAATTTAGACATTTCATCCTTCCACATGCATTCCGCAGAACTAATCCTGGACTTCCAATGTCGCAAGATCAATTTCTTAGCCATTAAAGAGCCCCTAAACAACCATCAACAAGCTCATCATCACCAGTAGTAACGTGTTGGACGTTATAATCAAGGGACAACCCCAGCACTCTATTGAAAATCAGTCAACTTTCGCCCAGAAACACCTGTTGTAATGTCCCCGCTCTGTGAGAACACCCCCAGCATTCATCCTTATCAGACATACCACACTTATACTAGCGCTACAGCGTCCAATAGAGCCTATTGAGGATCTTAACTGGCGTCAACCTTTCTCCCAGGCTTATAGACTAAAGAGCCACGTTCCTGCAGTCATTAGCCCAGCGCACCTCAGTCATTTCACCAGACAACCTTGCTGACCACTCTTGCAGCAAAGCTGTATTGCTACTGGCTGAGCACAAAATCAATCTGTAATACTTGCTCGCCTGATGCCCCTCAATTTCAGCCCGAGCAATCAGCCACCCAAAATAAAATCAATCTCGTCTTTCTGCGAAACATCCTATATGACCTTCTTCAAAGTGCGTAACTCTTGAATTGTTCCGTGCAGAATATGCCAAGCAACCCTCAGTTGGCCAAAGGTAAAGCATTTTCCATCCAGAACAACATCTTCTTCCCATTCCTGATGTCCAGGTTATACCAAATCGAAGAGTCAATACGTCTAAATGTTCCCCCCCCCAGAAAATTCTGTAAGTGATGTGGGGAGAAAGGGGTGCACCGGCTTCGTTGTAAGAACATCTTTAGGTGTTAACAGCCCGTTTACAGCTCGGCTCTGCTCTGGCCCAATAGTCTGACTCTGAGCTCAGAAGTGGCACCAAGTGCCTCGCAGAAAAGGCTAAATGATGAGCCTGGAAATTTGGAACTCCCAAGACCCCCCTATCCACAGGTAGTTGCGGTTTCCAGAGCTTCATCCGAGGAGGCTTGTCGCCGCATAGGAAGCCTTGCAGTAAGACATCAAATTCCGACCACACCTTCTTTCCAATGGACAAAGGAAACATATTAAGGACATAAGTAATCTTTGGTGCAGAATAATTTTTTTGCGCGTAACTATCCCCCACAGGGAAGGTTTCAACAGCCTCCATCTCTCCAAATCCGAATTTCACACCCGACTGCAGTCTCCTCATTTTCTCTGACATAATCCTGTCCATCCTGCTGGTCAGTTAGACACCCAAGTATTTAATCCTTTCCAGGCATCATCTAAAACCTGAATCCACAATAGTTTTCTTTCCACAATGCAACAAAACGAGCAGCGCCTCCGACTTGGACCAATTAATCCTGTACCCAGACTGTACATTGAACTCAGTTATCAGTTCCATCAATGCCAGCAATGAGCTTTACAGGTCTCTCAACACCAAGAGTAAATCTGCATACAACCAGTGTTCTTGGGTGACCCCACCATAATTAACACCCCTTATCCTGACATCCTGCTTGATATCTGAGGCAAGGGGTTCAATCGCAATCACAAATAACAAAGGTGACAGAGGGCAACCCTGCCGCATACCACGTTCCAGAGCGAAGGGTTCTCAGCAAACCCCATTAGTTGACACATCTGCAGTGGGGCCTGCATACAAGATCTTATCTCAGCTCATAAAGGACTCCCCAAAGGCCATCTTCCACAACACAGTGAATGGGTGACTCCAGCTAACCCTGTAGAACGTCTTCTCTCCATCCATGGAGAAGACCACAGCATCCTGATTCATGTCATTCCCCTATGTGATTGTTTGAAGCAGCCTCCGCATGTTGGTCGCGGCTTCTCTTCCTTTTACAAAGCCCGATTGGTCTGAATGTATCAACTGCAGCAAGACTGCTTCCAGTCTCCTCACCAAAGACTTAGCCAGAATCCTATTATCAGTATTAATGAGATTAACAGGACGATAGTTTGTCAGAGATGTTGGAACCTTATCCTTCTTCAAAATCAATTCAATGGACGCGTCGCTTGTCCAGATACACACCCTGTCGCTGGAACAAGTTATGAAGGCTGATAAAATTGGTCCTGTCCATCCTCCCACTTCCGGAAGGACCGAAAACCATACTCTTCAAAGAGCATTTTCCCAATTGCTGATCGCTCTACTTAAACCTAGTTCTCACACTCTGGAACTCACCCTTTCTCCTGCTCATCTACTCATCCAAGCTACATCTGCTACCTTCACACCATACCTGTAAAACCCCAAGTGTGTCCCCTATGGACATCATTAATTTCCTTCCTTGGCAGGTTTATGCTTTATAAATCCAATGCATGTATATATATATATATTTCTGAGGCTTGTGGAATCTGCTTAGATCACATGCTATGCATAGGCCGACATCTAGTGGAAGCTGCGCAGTATTACAGTTGTTTTAGAAACTCAAAAAAGGACGTCGACAGGGCGTGCCAGTAATACTATTCCTACAGTGACGTCTACTGTACACATGGTCCTTCACGCGTCGAGGTCCCTCAGATGGTTTATTTCCGCCATTGTGAGCAGTCGCATTAAGCGCAGTTCAACTTCGGCTAATGCCATTTGCTTTTGCAAAGTTTAAAAGATAGTTTCTCTTTCTGTCCTTTTACACCCGACGCTGTGCTCTGAACGCAGTGAAGATCAAGGAAAAGGACAAGCCTCTGTCGGACGAAGTGAACTTTCAACGGATCCCTTTCGGCCTTGGAAGGCCCATTAGGGAGAGTGGAGGGCGGTCATTATACAATGTATTTTTCCTCCCCTTCCCCTTATCGCCCGGCTGCCTTCTGCAGACATGGATAAAACACCCTTTAAATTCTGCCCAAATTTTAATAAAAAATATCTGTGGATCGACAAACACAGGGTCGGTAATCTCTGTTTAAACCGCGACCACGATGAAGGGCACTGTTGAGCTTGTAAGCTATTTCGACCCAAGACCCTTAAGGATCACAGAACCAAGCGCTGGGCCCATCACGCCATGCAGGCCGAGGCTGCTATGGATGGGGAGGGAGCCTCCAGTGACGGCAGCAACGCCACCTTTTCGGACGGCGACGATGACTGGGAACAGTCACGTTCTCAAGTGCTAGCCTCCGACCCTGGGAGACAGGCCGGCGGCTCTGTTGTGGGGACTACACCCGCCGGTAAGAGCACTACATCTTCCCATCACACTAAACACAAGACCTGCGGCGATGTGTCGGCTCTACCTGACAAACAGCGAGATTCGGCGTCTAGCAGCAGATCACTGGATTCCCTGTCCTCTGGGCACTCCAAGTCACGGTCGCCTCATGACGGGCCCCATAAGACTAAAGACGCCACCCACAAAAATCCTACAACCGAACGTCAGATGAGGCGGCGAAGGTCCTTCCCAGTGCCGAAACTCAACGTGTTTCATCGAAACCGATAGAGAAGCCCAAAGATTCAGGGTTATCTCACGAAAAACATGTCCCAGAAACCCTTATTAGAGGTTCTAATTTTTATCTAAAAGCCCAGATCATAAGGACAAGTCCCAGAAGACCAAGATCCATAAAGAAAAGTCTCAGAGGGTGGAGGACACTGTAACTACGCCACAAGATGAATAGTATGTCCCACAAGATGAGGGGGAGGACCCATTAAGTGAGGCCCAACATAATAAAGATCTCACCCAAACACCTACTGTATCTTACTCTGGGGTCAGCTAACTGGTCATCAGAAGACATAGATAGAGTTATTTCTAGAATGTCTTTCTTTGCTGATTTCTTTGAAAAAAATCCTAATGCTTTAGAAAGTTTGCTAAATACACCTCCAACTGATCACGCCTCAAGCTCTCAGCCCAGGTCTTCCACTATTCAACCTCTGTCTTCATCCCAAGCTCCAACTAAGAGGTCTCGCACTGCAGAGCTTAATGACATGAATGCAGACACAGAGGAATATCAGGAGGAGGATGAATACTATGATGGGGATAATGGTGATGATGATAATAATGATGATGAGTCAGAAGTTTACACTATAGACTCTTCTATTCCACAAGACTACCTGATTCCCCAGTGGATAATCAGCCAGTCTTTAATGATCTCTTAATCAAAGCAGCTGAGCACTTCGGAATTGAGACCCACGAAACTCAGCAAGACAAAGATTTTGCAGAGGATATCCTGGGAGATAAAAAAGCGGCCACCCAGTTTATACCCATCTTAAAGTCAGTTCAAAGGAGGATCCAACCCTCTCTTGAAACGCCCCATCAAACCAGGGCAGTCAATCCACGAATAGAGAAACTATTACAGCCAGCATCATCTGATCCCTTATATATCAGAGGACAGCTTAAGCCAGATTCACTAGTAGTCACAACTACCCGGAAGAGGGCGGGTACACCTTTAGCCTTTTCAGAAGCTCCCTCAGACAAGTAGAGCAAGAAGCTCTACACCATGGGTAGAAAGGTGGCAACTTCGACAATGTACCAAGCAAGGATCGCCAACAATTCCACACTGTTGTCGAGCTATGACTGCAACAAATGGGATGAAATTATGGCTCTTGGTGATTCTGCTCCAGAGCCTCTAAGAAGTAAACTTGCCATTGTAGCAGCTGAAGGCAAAGCTACTGCCAGCAGTCTGTTAAAGAATAACCTCGATGCTGCAGCTAATGCCAGACGCATGATCGCAGAAGGAACCATTCTCCAGCACCATGCTTGGCTTCGCCAATCTGGTTTTAAACTGGTGACACAGACAACGTTGCTCAACATGCCGGTGGAACCAAATGTGCTATTCGGAAAAGCGGTGGAGGATGCTCTGTAGTCGGCCAAGGAGGAGTATGAGACTCTCAAATCTCTTGTCCAACTTACCAACAAACAAACTGGGCAAAGGGGCGGAAACAATTTTTGTCATTTACACAGACGAAACTCCCAAAGAGGCTCAAGCTATGGACAAAACAAGAATTCCTCATGGAACAACAACCAGGATCAAGCGTCTCAGGGCTATCCTAGAGGCCAGCGCAGAGGACGCGGCAGAGGGAGAGCCTCCACTTCCAGAAGTGGAGGAACGCCTCCCAAACAATGACAACCCGCTACTGGTCCCCTCCCATGCCTCCCCAGTAGGGAGACAAATTTCAAACTTCACCCACGCATGGGAGGGAATAACCACGGACAAGTGGGTGTTATCAACAGTAGCAGTAGGTTATTGCGTGGAGCTCATAGGAACACCTTCAAACCTCCCTCCGCGCCAAAGGAAAACATCAGAAGAACAACGCATCTTAATCGAAGAGGTCAATGCGCTGCTCCTCAAGGATGCAATCGAGATTGTGCCATACAACGAGGTAAACAAGGGTATTTATTCAACATACTTCCTTCTACCAAAGAAAGATCTGACAATGCGCCCAGTATTAGACTTGCGCCCGGCGAACACTAATGTAAAGCCACAAAGGTTCTGCATGACAACGCTACAAGAAGTAATTCCCCTGCTAAAACGGGGGCATTAGATGGCAACATTGGATATGAAAGATGCCTATTTTCATATTTCAATGCTCCCAGCACACAGAAAACTCAATTCAAAGTAGCAGACCAGCACAACCAATTCAAAGTGCTGCCCTTTGCAATAGCTTCAGCTCCAAGGATATTCCACAAAAGTACTGGCAGTGGTGGTGGCGCACTTACGCAGGGAAGCAATCCCAGTGTACCCCTGTCTGGACGACTGGCTGATCACAGGAGAGACTCCCCATCTTAAAGAACTAAACGCGCAAAGAACCATACATCTTCTCTTGCAATTGGGTTTCTCGATAAACGAGAAAAAATCAATTGTTGTACCAAACACATCAAAACAGTTCCTAGGAGCTGTATTAGATACAAGAACAGGCTTTGCCTTCCCTTCCCAGGAAAGAGTGCAGAACATGCTTCGGCAAATACCCCAGTATGAAACCAGTCTCCAGTTAAGCGTACGCAAAGCTTTGCATTTGCTAGGCATAATGGCATTGTGCATATATCTAGTCCCACACGCACGTCTGCGCATGCGACCAATGCAGGAGTGGTTGGCGAAACAATGGTCTCAGGCAAGTGGTCAGTGGGACGATCTAGTGGTTGTTTTGCCAACACTAGTACAGAGCCTACGCTGGTGGTCGAGAGAAAATCTGTTGAAGGGAAAACCCTTCCACGATCCGGAAGGGCAAACGATTGTCACAACAGACGCGTCACTCTCCGGGTGGGGGGCTCATTATCTTCAGCACACAGCACATGGTCTGTGGACCCAAGTCACTGCACAGAACCACATCAACCTGCTGGAACTACTAGCAGTAGTCAAAGCACTCCAAGCATTCGAAGTACAACTGACCAACCAGTCGGTTCAGATCCTTACGGACAGTACAATTGCGATGTTCTACATCAACAAACAGGGAGGCACACACTCTCCAAATCTATCCAAGTTGGCCCAGAAAATATGGAAATGGGCACTCAGACGAGGAATATCCCTATCCTCACAACACGTTCCACGGGTACTCAACACTCTAGCAGACTCCCTGAGCAAAGATCCCCTACCAGAGGAACACGAGTGGCAACTAGACTCAGGCGTCGTAGACCACAACTTCTCTCAATGGGGTTACCCCACAATAGACTTGTTTGCTACAGGAGAAAACAAGCAATGCCCAGACTTTGCGTCCAGGTTCCCCCAGCCAGACTCCAAGGGGAACGCCCTATGGATGAACTGGTCAGGGACATTTTCTTACGCTCCCCCCCCTCCCCGACTCCATTAATGAGCAGGAAAGTGAACAAGATGCACAGAAAACAGATGACGCTTATCCTAGTTGCTCCTATGTGGGTGAGACAGCCATGGTATCCACATCTGCACAAACTGGCGATGTGCGATCCCATCATACTCCCATACCTAACCAACCTGTTAACTCAACATGGGGGAACAGTACACCCTCTACTGCACTCAATGAACTTGGCAGCATGGCTCCTGAAGTCATAGAGTTCGGACACCTTAATTTACCACAGCAGTTTATGGATATCCTCAAGGAGGCAAGAAAACCGAACACTAGATACTGTTATTTCGACAAGTGGAGGAGATTCGTAATTTGGTGCCAGTCCAAACAAATAATCCCCATAGAATGTACTCCTTCACACATTCTCAACTATATGCTCCACTTGTTAGACTAGGGGTTAGTATTCAACTCTATAAAGGTCCACCTGGTGGCTTTATCACCTTTTACCACCTCTCTGAGCAAGGTATTGTGGTGGAAAATTCCAGTCATTAAGGCATTCATGGAGGAGTCAAGAGACTCCACCCTCCTATTTCAAACCCACCTCCAGAATGGGATCTCAATGTAGTACTAGCAAAGCTCATGGGGCCCCCATTCGAGCCTATGCATAAGTCAAGCTTTAAACACCTGACATACAAGACTGCCTTCTTAGTGGCTATTACTTCTATGAGAAGAGTTAGTGAATTGCAAGCATTGTCAGTGCAGGATCCTTTCTTACTCTTACGTCCCGTCCCTTTCCTCCATACTGTATGGGCGTCCCTTGCAAGGGACGGGAGCCGGAACCTTTTTCACCAGAAAAAACATTCTTCCCCTTTAAATTTAGAGGCACACCGGGGCGTGGCCCAGGGAGCATGCGCTGCCCTGACTCCGCCCTCCGGCGCCACACCTCAGTCCCCTTTTCCACATCGACGGGAACGGGCCGAATTTACCAGCGCTCCTGGGTTTGGCTTCGGCCATGTAAATCGACGCACGGACAATACTACTTCTTTGTCTTTTTTTGTTGTTTTATCTATCATTCAGGTACTCAGTCCTCAGCCGTCACGCTCCTCCCCGGCACATGTCGACTTCTACAGGGTTCAGCAGGTGTCCCTTCCAACTTCAGACCCCCACGCCCTCTACCTACCTTGCCTTGGCCTAGACCACGGTTGGCAATCATGTTCGGCGTGTGACTAGCTGTCCTCGAAAGCGCTGAAGAACAGACTAGCCAGGGGAGGGAGCT
Source organism: Ambystoma mexicanum (assembly GCF_040938575.1). Lineage (NCBI taxonomy): Eukaryota > Metazoa > Chordata > Amphibia > Caudata > Ambystomatidae > Ambystoma > Ambystoma mexicanum. The sequence continues at coordinate 439,716,529 of NC_090937.1, forward strand.
CTTCCAGAGGTCACCTCCAGAGGATCTTAAGAACTTCGTGAAGCATTGAACCAGGCCCAAGGTAGGGCCAATATTTTCCAGGGACTCTCCCGTGCGGGAGGGACTAGCCAGGTCCTTCTACCGGCCCATGCCCAGAGGCTGCTACAGCTACCGGCCTTCAGGTGGAGGGGTCCTCGGATCCTCCTGGGCGCAGTGTCGAAGGACTGCAAGGTTCTTTTACCGGGTCTACACCCGAGGGGCTATGTCCTCTTACCGGCACAATGGCCGAGGGGCTATGCCCTAACACTGGTAATACGTCTGAGGGGCTATGCCCTAATATCGGCAATACATCTGAGGGGGCGCCTAAGCGCAGCTCTACCGACCCCCGGGTCGAGGGTTTTACACCTACCGGGCCGAAGCCCTAGAAGCAGGGTAGGCCTCGTGATCCACACGCAAGAGTCTTGGACGAGTTCGGGCCCAGCGGGCTGAGCAACACGTCCCGGGCATGTGGCAGGCAGCTCGACAGAATGGCCGCGCCAGTAAGGGGCACCCGTCCGCCGCCATTGGCACCCATCCGCCACCATTCCACGAATTCGACGAAGAACAAGTGTCAAGGTTGGACTGGCCTCAACCAGGTACGTGGCCTACAGTCCACCCTTCATTTACGCAGGGCAACTTGCCTTTGCGTCCATATGTACAGGGTACACAGCGGCTCCAGCAGCCCCCCGCTACCCTGTCAGTACCCCCTGCCACCTCTTTGGCCAGTGAAGAGGTGCTCTTCGAGAAGTTTCTCAGCCTCATGAGAGCTCCTCAGATGGGGGTTATCATCAAAGACGCAGTCAGGGAAGTCCTCCCCGCCATGCTAGAGACACCACAGACGCCTTCATCGGGCTCCCAGGCCCCAGTGCAGCAGCCGCCTCCTCCGGCTCTTCAGTCAACTCTGCTACCTCCGCCGCCTCCTCAGCCTCTGGCTGCGGTCCCTGTACCGCAGCCTCCGGCACCATCTATCCCTACTCCTCCACAAGATCCTCCAGATCCACAGGATACAGACGAGGAGGAGGATCTAGACAAGCCATCCTCAGCCAGGGCCTTCCATGAACGTCTTGCTGGCTTGGCGGAGTAACTGGGCCTCCCCCAACCTGAGGTCGAATAGCCGGCAAAGGGGGGTTCTGGCTGAAGTCTCACAAGACGCCCCTCTGCCAACACGGGGATTCCACTGCAAACCGATGTAGTCTCCCTGGCCAAGAAGGGTTGGCTCAAGCCCCACTCAGTCCAGCCGGTCAACCGACGCCTGGACGCCAGCTACAGGCAGATTGAGGGGGGATACACTCTTGCTCTCGACCCATCCTCAGCCACACTCCTCGGTGATCGCTGCGGCATCACTATACTCCAAGCCTCAGTAGTCCTCAGCCTCCTCCTCTGCGACGCTGCTAGGCAAGGAGGAGAAGATCTTGGAGGCGTATGGCAAGAAGATCTACTCCAACGCCTCCTTGCACCTGCATCAGGCCAACGCAGATGCCATGCTGGCTGCCGCCAACCAGCGGTTATGGCGGGAAATTGCGGACTTTCTCCCGGAACTCCCCACCCAATGCCATCACGCTTTAAGGCGCGGCTAATGGAAGCCAAGCTCGTGGCGCATGACCTCATGGAATCCACAGTGGCTCATATCGATACCTCAGGCCGTGCCATCTGCATTGCCACAGACATGAGGAGAACAGCCTATTCAACCCTGATGTCCAGGAGCGCATTCTAGATCTACCGTTCGAGGGTGGGGGTGTAGAGGGACCTTTTCCACTCCTCTACAGACAAAGAGCTGGACAAAAAGAAGAGCAGCTCACAAACGGCAAAGTCTTTATCCATTTTTACAAAGACCACGCCCAAATCGTACATCCAATCTCAGCAGTGCTCGGAAAAGGGTCATACATATGGAGGGTTCCGCGGCTTCCAGGAACGCAGATCCAGGCAGCCGGCCCGCTCAACGCAGATCCAGGCAGCCGGCCCTCTCGCCATCTCAGAACCGGCGCAAACAACAAAAGGGGGGGGGGTGTAAGGGCTTTTTCCAGTCCCCCTCCTCAGCCTCAGAGGGAAAGAAGGCATGACACGCCCCTTCGGGTCCACGTGTCTCCGGTGGGGGGCAGGCTTGCTCTCCATGCACAATTCTGGGGCCAGAATTTCGCTGACCCCTGGATACTCTCTGTAGTATCCACGGGGTACCACCTTCCTATCCCAGCCTCTCCTCTCCCCTCCCCTCCACTCCCACAGGTTGGGACAGCAACTCTTTTGGCGGAGATCCGGTCACTCGTAGAGAGCCAGGCAGTGGAAGAAGTCCCAGCCTCCCAGTGAGGTTTTGTCTTCTACTCCAGGATTTTCGCCATTCAGAAGAAGAACTAGGCGGGCCTGAGAGTTGTGCTGGACCCTTCCACCCTCAACCTCTCCTTACCCCTGCAAAAATTCAAGATGGTTACGCCAGCTTTTATAGCAGAGACATTGGACAAGGGAGACTGGATGTGCTCCCTGGACCTGAAGAACGCGTACCTACCCATCCCAAAATGGCAGCCCCATCGTTCTTTCATATGGTTCAGGATCATGGGCTACTATTTCCAATACAAAGTCCAAAGTCCTTCCATTTGGCCTCAACTCAGCCCCCAGGGTCTTTACCAGACTCATGAACGCTGTAGCGGCCCTCTTCAGAGCGCAGGGCCTCTACATCTATTGATACCTCGACGACTGGCTTTGTCAGGGCTACACCTCCAGAAGCGGTTCACCACTCTTCCAATGCCCTTATGAACACACTGCACGACCTGAGCTCCTCGCTCAACCTCAAGAAGTCACAGCTGCTCCCTACGCTGACTCTTCCAATACATGCGTGGCAGCCCAGACCGGCTGTGGCTGATCCACTTCAAAGGTAAGTGTTTCTTAACAATGATTATTGTCCGTATCCTTTTGCAATGTCTTTTTTCCGTGATTATTGTCCGTAACCCTTGTAATGTCTTTCCTTCGCCCCAATAGGTGTGATGAAGGGCCCAGCGGAGTCGCAGTGTTGGGAGCGAGTCCAAATGGGTGCCAGAGTAGTTTACAAGGTCCCCAGTAGAAGGTAAGTTGTTTTTTTTTTTTAAGGTCAAGCACAATGATTGTGTAGCGCGCGACCTAGCGTAAAGTCTTTATGTAGTTTCTAACCTTGTTTGTCCTTTTCTCCTGCAGGGATGGCCTAGCGACGTCTGACGAGAGGTAGCTATCCGAAGACCTGCCGTCGGTTACTGGATGGATGGATCCGTGGGAATGCTGGGCGAGATGAGCTCCCACGTAGCTAGACGCCCGGAACAGGTGAGGATGCGCCTCGGCTACGATGACTGTTGGAATCAGGTAAGATGCGCTGCAGGCGATGGTATGGCTGGAATCGGGTAAGATGCGCTTCCGGCTATGGTGTTGCTGGAGTCAGGTAAGCTGCGCTTCAAGCAATGGTATCAGGTAAGGTGCGCGCTGAAGATGATGTGCTGGAGTCAGGTAAGCTGCACTTCAAGTGATGGTATTGCTGGAATCAGTTAAGAGCGCTTCAGGTGGCTGTGAGCGTTACGCTGCAAGAAGCAAAGTAACGCAAAGCGCTTGCATGGGGGCGGGGCAGGCTTATATCGCCTGGTCCCAGTCACGCCCCTTTGGCTCCGCCTTGTGACTCCACTTTGCCACTCCCAGAGGATGCTGCACATGCAGCCCAATGTTTCCCTATCGCCACGCCCGGCCTGGAGGCACGTGGTGAACCTGCTGGGGAGGAAATAACACGTGCACCAGAAATAAAGTGTGCAGAGCACACTTTCTCATGAGTCTGGCGCCAGAGGCGCCAGGACTGGGTCCACCTGGACCCTTTAGATGATGGGGCTAGTGGTCCTTGCGCAGTGGCCATGACCGCCACGTGCTCCGAGAGGGTTTTTCCGTCGAGAGACAAAATCTCGGCCATCAAGAGGGCTACTGCCCACTTCCTCAGCAGAGGGGACCTCGGCATGGTGGTAGCAACATCTCCTGGGTCTACTGGCGGCGGACCTGTTAGCCGTGCCACACACAAGACTAAGGATGAGAAGGATTCAGCTGCACTTTGCGGCCTCATGGAATTAGGAGCAGAGCTCGCAATCCGAGATGATCAACATTCCTTCATCTCTCCACCCGGACCCAACTTGGTGGTCCATGGACTGCAACCTACGGATGGGCAAGCCCTTTCGGCCGCCCTCACCGCAGGCCACCATCCCCACAGACTCCTCCCTCGAGGACTGGGGTGCCACCCTTGACGATTACATTTATAGATGTTGCTCTTCTCACATGTTCTTACACTACTTTCCTTAGATTGTAATCTCATCTTATGATGTACATATATAGGGGAAGAAGCAGGCCTGAAACACAGCAATCATTTTTGTCTGTGAATACAATCATGTAGGTTATAAACAGTTGGTAATGATACTGCCTCTTGTTTGCTTACTTTACTCTCCATATATAAGCCCCATATTTGTATGCATTGTAGTCTATTTATGTTTTGTGTGTAGAAGTCGAAATATGTAGTAAGTGATGCATTATTACCTAGTATATGTTTCACAGAACGGAAAAGTCTGATACAGAAGCATTCACCATTTTATTATATAACTTTGGAAAATTACAAATATTTCACCTCTATGGTGTATGCTGCAGCCAAAACCTACAGTTTTGTATGAGTAGGTTCCTGTACTAGAAAGAACACTGCCATGGAATGTTCTTTAGAACACTACATTGCATAATGAAGTATGTAGTTTATTACGCATCTCCCGATATTCCCGTATACGTTTTTGCCAACATTACATTCACAACCCCTTGTATGAAAAAAGTAAATGCCATGTGATGTCATGTCATCTTTGATGTCCTGGGTGTTAGTCTTAGCAGTGTACGGTGGTGGCGCGAGTTATGGTTGCTTATCTTACCATAACTGGCGAATTTCAGCGGTTTTTCGATTTTACTTATAACCATAACGTCCTTTTAACAACGTTTTTTACTAAATTACATATGTTTTTAGTAGCGCAACTTAACCATAATGGTCCTGTAACAACGTTTTTTCACTGAATCTACATATATAGATAATGTAAATTTGATAAATGTTTACTAGGATGCCCTTAGTTTATATACATAGAACATACTGAACACCCTACCTGCGCTGGTGCGTCTGATATCCGTGGACCATGCGCCTGTTCGCGGATGGACTCGGGCAACATCAACACTATCCAAAAACTCAGGGGTATCTTACATTGTTATATCATCCAAAAAAAACACTAAACATGTTCAAAAAGCAGCACATAAATAAATTACATTCAATAATAAATAAGAAGTGAAACTGCGTATGTAAGACATTAACAGTCCAATTACATAGCATAAACAACATAGTGGTATATACCAAAACACAATAAATATGCCTCCAACAGAATTACCTCACAGAAATTGCACAGCAAAAATCAACAGGACACCTATGCAGCAGTAACAACAAAACCTAGCAAGAAACTAGTGAGTACACTACATTTATTGTATATATTTATAAACTTTCTACATTAGGTACTCTAAAACGAATATTATTTTTTTTTGCACAGAAATGTCTAGTACTTTAGAACGGCTGGAAGAACATTGTCCTTGGGATGAAATGAGTGAAGACAGTGATACTAATGGTAGACACTACACTTCCCTATATAAGCCAATTAATAACCATTACTTTATGTATACTTAACACATTTTTATTTAACAGACCATACAGACATTAAAAATAATATACCAAGAGAGACGTTAGAAAATCCTCTACAGTGAAGCGAATGGAGCTAAAAATTGATTTGTTAATGAAAAATGTCATTCTTATAAAAAACTTTGTGGAGGAACATATAAAAGAAAAAATTAAATATCACTGTCCCACATGTACCCCCTCTCCATGCCCCAACCAACCATCCCCCAAAACTCCCCAGCAAGAAAAAGGTTACGATGAGACTTCAATCCCTTCCTCCCCTACCACCAATCATGTCCAAACCCTTAATTCCCCTGTTTTTGTATCAGTTTCTGCTTCGCCCTCTCTTTCATAATTTTTATACTTTATACAATAATAAAATATTAAGTGTGTTGTTAGTATATTCCTCTGTGTCTTATTTGTTTTAAAAAGGTAGTTAGGGTGTCCGCGGACAGTGCGGCTGTCTGGGATGTCCTCAATTAACCAAAATGGGGGTGTTTTAAGTACACTATACCTGTTTGTATATTTGGCAATCAAAATGGAGGTGTCCTTAGGACACAGAAGATGTCCGCCTGTCCGTAATTAACCAAAATTGGGTGTCCTAAGGACACTATACCTGTTCGTATTGTTGGCAATCAAAATGGAGGTGTCCTTAGGACACCATACCTGTTTGAATTGGCCGTAGTCAAAATGGGGGTGTCTGCAGAACACTAAAGACGTCTGCATGTTCATAGCTATGCAAAATAAAGTGTCCTAAGAACATTTCCGCTGTTTGCACTGTCCGTAACCAGAATGAATATGTCCGCAGAACACATAGCCCGTCTCCCTGTCCGCAAAGTTGTGACTAGGGGTGTACCGAACTTCGGCTTCAAGTAAGTATTCGGCCGAATTCCTGCTTAAAAAAAGCTATTCGGCTCCGGCCGAATAGTTTCTTGCTAATCGGCTCTTGCCGAATACGTTGATATTCCCATTTGAATACAGTACAACATGAAACTCAATTCGCAAAACTGAATAGAATTAGACCAGACCAATTGCTATCACAGCTGAAAAATATCTTCTATTGTAATCTGCTCTTTAGGACATGTTTTGTTACAGATTATTAGACATAAAAGGTGCTAATCTTTTATACTTAGCCTGCAACAATACAGGAAAATCTTTTCTTTTGGCGAATGTTTATATTCAATGTGCACGTTTTTCATTTGGAAAAGACAAACTGAAAGAAATGTGCATAGATACTTTCAGTTCCTGTCATGTCACTTCCCATTGCGTACTTCATTTACCTCCCCTTTTCTTTTTAAAGGACTTGAGTCCTGAGTTTAACATTGTCTGATATTTTCTCAGGAATTATAAGTTGCATACGTTTGTGTATTGGCTAGAAGGAGTGGCTAGGATAAGTGAAAAGCGAGCAGCATTTGTTTGGGTGTGGTGAATAGTTGTGAGATGGAGTTCACGCATTGCAGATTTCCTCTTGACTTGTGTCCTGCATGAGTCGACATGAACCATTTTATACATTTCTATGTGAGCTGCAAAGATGTTTCGAAACTAGACCGCATCGACTTTGCAACTGGATAGAGAATGCAATGCATCTGATTCACAAAGGCAGTCCTTTTGCATTTGTAAAGCCTCCTACTTTAACTGGCACTGAATATGCAACAATCTTCTGTACATTTGGTTCCTTCATTTTGGTCAAATCTGCTTTTTTCTGGCTTTTATACTTTAAATAAAGATGCTACATTAATTACAATGAAGAGAAATATAAAAGTATAGAATGCATTTAAATTGGTGCTTTATTTGTTTTTTTAATTAGTGTGTATTTTGAAGTTTGGAACATGATTTATTAAATAAAGCAACTATTAAGCTTCATATTCGGCTTCGGACGAATAGTTAACCACCTATTCGGTATTCGGCCGAATACTAAATATGCTATTCGGTGCAGCCCTAGTTGTGACGCACATTTGTTTTGTTCGGGGACCTGAACACTGTCCGTAGAACACCCGCGCTCCCTTGCCCCTACGAACATCGTGCCTGGCCACAACTGTCCACCGCACGTGTGTCGCACTTTTAATTAGTTCAGTACAGGAACACTGTCCGTAGAACACCCGCATGCATGCATGCATAAACCAGACCCCGCGCATTTTGTGTCCTACGGACAGCCGTCCCATTCACCTACGTCATCATGTAACCGCACCCGCGCTAAGCGTAATGAACACTGTCCGGGCCCCCGGACACCTAAAAAGTATTTTTCTCAGCAATCCAAGGTATCTTCCTGGGAAAGTTCACCCTTGCACATGTCCCACACTAAGTCCCTGGCGATCTGCATACTTTTTGGATTTTTTTTTTAGCCTTTTCTTGGTGTTCGAAATGTTCGAGGACAGTGCGGGTGTCCGCAAAGCGCGCCCCAGCACCCTTATAAAAGACCACACCCAAGAGCTGCTCCTTAATCTGTTTTGAGGCTTCCAGGACAGAGACTGCTCCTTGTTGCATTGGATTGCTCTTGCTCTTTGAAACAGCTGTCCTGATGGCATCCATGGCTGGTGCTGGTGCTACTGCTGTCTCAGCAGCAACCCCAACCCCCTCCGCCACCAACACCTCCCGAGGGCTTGCAGTGGGGAACAGGCGTCAGGATACAGAGGAGAGTGATGAAGAGGATGAGGTAGTGGAAGTCCCTACTACTAGTTTTTCACTGTGAATCTTGGGTGTGGAGGTTATTTACCACAGTTGATGGAGTACCAAAAACAAGTGCACACAAGGTGACCTGCTAACAGTGCAAGATGATTCTGAGTCGTGGGAAACCGGGTTTGTACAACTATGGTACTGCCTCAATGAAACGACACCTAAAATCGTTCCGCGGTGGGGCTATTCGTAAGGTTGTACCTTGCGATAAACGTTGGTTGAGTTCCCCTGCAGCATCCTCCACTTCCTCTCCTGCCACCACAACAGACACTCCTGTGGGGCAGCGCATCCATCCAGCTGCCTCGCAGGCCATACGTGATGCTGTTGATCCTTACCTTTCGAGGGTTACAGTATTGTGCATGTACTGCGATGCAGTACTCTGAAGGGGGGAGAACCTTCGAAGTGCTTTCGAGACTGTGGTCAAGGAGCATAAGAAGAACTGCTACCTACCTGATTAAGGCCCACCCTACATCTTCCTCTCTCCACCTGCCCTTTCTTATGCCCGTGGTTGGTGTCCCATCCTTACCCTCTTTTTCCTTCCTTTCCTTGGGCCTCATTATGACCCAGGCGCTAAGTGTTTAACGGCGCCGTGAAAGGCTGCGGCGCCGTTAAACACCTAGCGTCTAATTACGAGGTCCCTTTGCGGGACCCGAACTTAACGGCTGGTTTTACCAGCTGTTAAAGTAGGGACCCGCAAAGGGACCTTGGTGCTAATTACGGTACCGCAATTTGCGGTACCGTAATTAGCGCCTTCCCCATTCCCATTGAGCCCTATGGGGCAAAAAATGGGAATGGGGAAGGGCCAGGGCGGCATGGGGAATTACCGCCCCACCAACCTCGGAATGGGGTGGTAATTCCCCATTCTGCCATGGCGGACTCCGGCATGGACCATGGTGCTAATAGCACCATGGTTTAGCGCCGGAGTCCTAATGAGGCCCCTGTGTGTTGTGTTTAAAAAAAAAATATATATATATATATATATATAACAACAAAAACCAAAAAAAAGGCTCTTTTCAGAGCCGCCTTTCAGAGTTCAAAAAGAGAAGTGTCAATGAAATGCGCAGGGCCCTGTGCATTCTTAGAAGTCCGCGGACCTCTAAATTCTTTGCGGTACTGCCCTGTTACAACCATTGCACTTTTTGCTGGGGGAAAGTGGTGACTCTGAAAAGAGCCTTTTTGTGGAGTTTTTTTTGTGTTTCGAAAACTTCAAATGGTCAACATCTACTGCAAAATGGATTGCTGTAATTCCAAAAAAAGTTGCAATGCATTTTGTATATTTCACAGAAAAATCTGATTGCCGGCATAAGTAAGATGTACTCCATCTCTGCGAAAAATGTGTGTACTACGAAACATATTGTTTTCATTTTGAAAAGAGGACATACCAACATCTTTCAAAAAGGCACAGACAGCCTTGTCAACATTGCACCTTGCTTTCTCAATTTGTGGACCAATTGAAGAAGAACCCAGCCACATTTGTCTCTGCGCAATACGGGAAAAAATTACTCTGGAGTTTCGATACATGTCCATGACTTTCCCAAGTCCTTCTTTCATTGCAAATTGCAAAGAGATTCCAGACACATGTCATAAACTGTTCCCTCCACAATGAATAATAATGTCTGGATGACACTGTGTCACCAAATTAGCACAAAGAGGTACCAAATCTAGCCACTTCATTCCACGCACTCCATGCCAGTGCACTTCCACATGAGGGAATCCAAGATGTACAGCCACTCCGCAGCGATCTGCTTGCAACTCCAACCAATTTATCCACGAATCTCCCAAAATCCAGACAATCTGCTTTCTGAAACACACAGCCATAGCGATCTCCTCTCCTCTCCTCTCAGGAAAAAGACTTTCTAACAAACTCTCTGTTAGGCAGAATCCTGTGCAGTGCCCTTAGGGACCACTACACACAATTAAGACTACAGGTGGCAATACAAGTTTTTACCTTTGGTATAAGCCTGTACTACTTTGTCAGAGTGGTAGCAGTGGCGGAGCAGCCAGGCTTATCTCAAGAGTATATGAGCAGTAGCAGAGATTACACAAAGGGACCACAATTAGTGTGACGCAAGGAAACACTGACTCAAGGTTTCAGGTAGAAAAATATAAGTACATTTATTTTTAAACCATTTTTTATAAACACAACACTTGTATTAAACTTAAACACAAATCACACGTTAAATATACTACAACTAACCAATTCACTTTGTACAGTATGTCTCAAGGTAAGTACCGTGTGTTTGAATGAACCGGTGTTATGAACAAAACACGTTACCGTGAATACGATAGCGATCACTTTTTGACAGTTCGGTCTACTAAATAAACACGTATCCGTGACATGAAACGCTACCGGGCAAAAACACACTTAGCACCTGAGATACCCAGAGGCAGTTGGAGGCAAAAATCACAGGCAATATTTTGGTTAGGCAGACAGAATCGAGAAACACTCAGAGACAAGGGTTCAAAAGTCAAAGGGCCGGAGCCAGGGTCAAGTGACACCGGGGGCCTGTTGCCGAAGATCACAAAGCCAGATAGTTCACGATTCAACGTAGCCAAGAGTACTTTGATATTGTCAATGTTCGGAAGCAAAAGTTATTAGAAGGAGGGAAGACAAGGGCAAGCCTTGGAAATGAAGAAAAGGGGTTCACCCAGTTTCCTCAAGCAGAACACAGTACCTTATTCCAATGGTGCAGCTTGTACCCTGGCAGTTGTTTCCCGCAGACCCATGATTCCTGGAGCTTTGTTGTGAAGGAGGACGTCTGAAGGAGGTCTGCATCGCACAGGGATGAAGCCGGCAGCAGCGACAACGAATAAAATGTGCGCTCCTTAAAAACAGGAGAGGCTCTTCAAATGGCTATCCGGACCACTACAGCCGTGTGCAGCGATTTTGACCAAGGAAGAGGATCCTCGGGCTGTGGAAGATGAGTTGGTTATCCCCACCAGGCTCAAGGGAAGTAGACTCCGGACTGGATCTTCTCTTAGGCGTTGAAGGGTAGATAGCTCAGGGCTGCAGCAGGGCTTCACCGGGACGGGATAGTTGCAGCAGCCATCGGTCTCTCCGCTTCTCATCAGTTCCTTGTAGTTCCAGTGGCGACTCTCTGACTTCTAGCCCAAGAGACCTGCCTTTTATGCGCAAAACCCCCATTCACACAGCCTGGCTGTCAATCACCCAGCAGGGGGGTTGTCCAGCCTGGACAACCACCTCAGCCAATCATGGCAAAGTGTGACTTGGGTTTCCTAGGAAACCCTGTGCAGGGGGTGACTACACCCCTCCCTCACATTCAGCCCACCTAGACCCCCAGGCGCCTGGTGGAGGGCTTCTGAGCAGAAGCCAGCCAAAAGACAGTGAACAAAGAAGGCGAACCTAGTTTGCCGCGCAAAGTAAAACACAAGAAGGACAAAAAGAAATGGCGAATAAACCCAACCGGAGCCAAAAGAAAGACGATTTGGTCCAGCGGGTTTATTTTCGAGGCTAATATAATAGCCCAGAACAATACCACGTTTATCTAATATAATCACGGTAGGAAAGTTACGATAGATACCACTGCCACCAGCCAAGTCTAAATCGTAAAAGAGCGAAACATTGCTCTAGGAGGTACAGATAAAAAGGGATACGAATTAACCCTTTCCAGTACTCCATGGAAGATGGGGTGTACTGGATCTGTGGTAGATTGACTAAGTAAAGTTAATGGCAACTTTACCCTTTTCTGGGGGACTGTAGTCAGCCTCAGAAATGGAGTCGGGGGAAGTCTCAAAGACAACCCTGTGCCACGGCACTGAAGGTGCTGGGTGACACACAAAAGAAGGGGGCTACTGAAGTGGTGTACTTCAGAGTCCACAATCATAAAAACAGAGAAAGACACATGGCAACACATAGGTAAGAGTGGGGGAAAAGCTCACACTCTTACCAAGTGGAACAAAATAAATTCCAGAAGTCCAGCAAAGCTGCTGGGGGACTCACTAGGTGAGGGAAATTAGCCATAAATGAGAATCCTCCCTAACACTCTCTGCTCACACATCACACCCAGTAAACCCTATTGACCAATCCCGTGCTGTGCTATATCTCCTTTGCATCCCTCTCAACCTCAAAAATCCTGTATGGAATACGCGCTATCCATGGACAACCGCGGTGTCCGCGGACATATCGTAACATCTGAGCATGGGGAATTCAAATTTAAATAGTGTGCCCCATTTCCCCTTGGAGGTTGGCTCTGAAAAAAAACTTTTTTTTGTTTTTTTTTTTTGCAGATGCTTCAGAAACACCTTTATTTTGTATTTTTCTCCTTATTTTCTCCAAAGCAACCCTTATGTTCCAAAACGGCATGGCATTTCCCATAAAAGATAAAGACATGCCATCTTCTTTAAACTAATCAACATTACCAGAGTCAATATTGTCATTGTTGCAAAAGAACATGCCAGCTCTAAGCATAAAAGCAAACATGCCTCGGTTGATTAAACACCTACCAATATATTGCTGAGGACAAAAAACAGAACTATTGTCCCATATTGCCCTAGGTACTAAACCAGAAAAAATGACCTTGGCATTTGGAAGTAGTTTCATTACTGCCTGAACCAAATTTTCGAGATCTTTTAACAAAGTAGGTGAACTGACATAGCCCAAATGCAAAGCACCACAGTGCAGGACAACCACATGTGGACTGTTAACCCTAGCCATACCTTGGCAAACTTCTATCCTTGCCTGCAAATTGAAACCAGGCACAATGCTCCACACCACCTCCACTCCTTTTACATCAAAATTGTTTCCCACATTCCTACATTTTGCATACTGCTCAAACCATTCACAAATATATCTCCAAGCACCACCACCCTGACTTTATCCACCTCCGCCATCTTCACAACACACAGCCTCTCTCAATACGAAGCAGAACCTCAACACCTGATTGACTAATCCTCAAAATACACTCCCATTTCATGCTCGGACGCCCCAGAAGTGGCATGTCCTATGTGGGAACAGCCGTGCTGTCCACGGAGCGCGCAAGTAACCCTGGGGCAGCCCTTCTACCCTTTCCACTTCACTCTCTGCACCATTCCCTCATTGGCTACTGTTAAGCAGTCACACAACCATCCACCAATCGCATGCAAGACCTCTACATCTAAGTTCATCATCACAATTCAGCACTTACGATGTACTGTTGATCACTCCGAGTACAATTGCGGTGTAACTGCAAAGCACCTACAGCAACTTCTAGTAAACTCCAACATTTCTACTTGTAGATTCATGCACATCCACATGCATTAACACAAAGTACAGGTATGATTATTTGTTTGCACAGTACATCATACATGCCAACATTCCGACCCATGTGGGAGGGACATTTCCTCAGAAAAATCTGGAGACAACACTTGTGTCATAAGAATGCGTTGGGCAAAGATGTATTTCCGGCAGGAGAACGTGAAGAGAATAACAATTTTTTTTTTTTTTAAATATTTTTTATTTTCAAAATAAAACAATACAAACCAAACTTGCAGCATTATACATTACAAACTGTAAACATCAATTAATGCCATGTTACTGCACTTCAAACCTCCCCCCCCCCCAAGAGCTTATCAACCTTACAGTTCTGTGTACACTTGGTGGGGCCGGGCGTCGCCCCTCTCGGAAGCAGCAGGGTCCATCTCCGTGCCAAACAGTCCCGTAATTAACATTCTCCAAGCCGCCAGGTTGCCCACTTCTTCCTCCCCACAATTACCACACGCTTCCTGCCATACCACCGTTTCAGCCTCCGCCCACTTCTGCAGGTCCTGCCACCATATCTCTATTCTTGGCCCATGGCATTGCTTCCAACTCATAGCTATCCTTCTCTTAGCAAGTACATACGCCAGGTCTCTCAGTTTCCCGAGATGTTTGGTGTTCCGTGGTCTGGGGAACCCTTCCAGGAGGCAGGCCCAGGCCGTGTCAATGCGTAGCAGAACCCCCTTATCTGCTAATTTCTGTGCCACTTCCCCCTCAAAAGCCTTCAATCACTGGGCAGGACCAGAACATATGTGTCATGCCTGCGTCTTCTTCATCGCATTTCGGGCATGCTTGTCTACCTGCGCTCGCAAACTTGGCTATTTTCTTCGGGGTCATATATGCTCTGTGCGTGATGTACAGCTGTATTTGCTGCAATCTAGCATTCCTGGACACTTTCTTATGGTATCCCATGGCCCGTTCCCACATCCCATCAGTCATCTGTGCCCCCACTTCCGTTTCCCAATCGAGCCTCAAATCCATCAAGTCCTTCCCCACCCGGGTCATCACCACCTCATATAATCTAGAGATCTCATGCCCGCCCTCTGATATATCATATATCGTTCCGATCAGTGCGTCCGGATCTTCCGCTAGCACCGTCTCCGGCCAAGTCTTGCGGATGATCTGTACCAGCCTTAGATATGTAACATATTGGCCCCCGTGCAGCCCCGTTTCTTCACCCAGGTCTACAAATTCTCTAATGGCCCCATCCTGCCATATGTCTCCCAATGTGGCCAGCCCAACCGTTTCCCAATATGTCCTGATAATTTTCCTGAGCTGGCTGTCCCCCATAGTTAGGGCGACCAGTGGCACATGCGGGGAACACGGGCACGGGCTCTCAATCAACTGGCACATTCTGCGCCAAATTCTCCACCCCAACAGCAACATACATGGGCGTCCTTGCAAGTCCAACCTAGGGACCCAGACAACCTCCTTTAGATAAAACGGGGCGCAGTCCCTCCCAAACAGCCTAGACTCAGGAGTTTCCTCATCAGAGAGCCATTTGGTCACGTATTGCAGCTGGCCGGCCACATAATAGGCCTCAAAGTTCGGCAGCTTGATGCCTCCCCTATCGTAGAAATTTTGGAGTTTCCACAAGGCTACCCTGTTGCGGATGCCGTGCCACAGGAAGTCCCTGCATACACTATCAAGTTTGACAAAGAACTTCCTGGGTATCAAGTATGGTATATTGCTGAAAAAGTGCAAAAGCCTGGGCAGGACCACCATTTTAAGCATCGCCCCCCGGCCCACCATTGCCAGCGGCAGCTTCTCCCAAAACCGCATACTACCGTGGATTTTCTTTACCGCCGCCTCGGTATTGTGCAAGTGTTCTTCCTTCACAGCATGATATACATCAATTCCGAGGTAGCGGAAAGACTCAGTTGCCCAGGGCACGGGCAACACCGGCAACCGTTCCAGAGGGACCCCAATGAAGCTCCCCAGCGGGAACATGCTCGATTTACTGGGATTAACCGCTATGCCGGACAGCTCCGCATACTTTTCCATGACCTCTAAAATGTACTGGAGGTTTTCCTCCGGATACCTCAGGTACAACAACAGGTCGTCAGCATATAGGGATATCAAATGGTTCTCTCCTCCCACCTCGATGCCAACCAGGTCATATTGTTGTCTGAGGTACACCGCCAGGGGCTCCAGGGCCAATATGTACAGCATCGGGGACCAGGGGCATCCCTGTCTGGTGCCTCTGCTAAGTCACCACCTTTTGGATATCACAGATCCCGTGCGCACCCTGGCCAGTGGCTCGCTGTACAGCATTTTCGCCCACCTCACGTAGCCAGGCCCAAACCCGTACCCCTCCAAGGCCGCCAGCAACCACGGCCACCTCACTGAATCAAATGCCTTAACTGCATCTAGGGACACCACCACCATCTCTTCATCACTTCTGTTCCCCTCTTCAATCACCCGGTGAAGTCGCCTGTGATTGTGAGTTATGTTTCTGTTGGGGACATAGCCCGTCTGATCCGGGTGTATCAGTTTACTGATGACCCGTCGTAGCCTGTTGGCCAGGACCGCCGTCAGGATCTTGCTGTCCTGGTTCAACATCGACAGCGGCCTATACGATCCACAGCTTTGTCGGGGTTTATTAGGCTTGGGGAGCGGCACTATCAGCGCTTCTCTGAGCGTTTCCGGTAACCGACCCTTCTCGAAAGATTCATTGAACATTTCTAACATCGGGGGAGTATCTCTGCCCCATACACTTTATAAAATTCACTCGGGAGTCCGTCCGTGCCCGGAGTCTTACAAGTGGGCAATCCCTTCACTACCTCCTCCAGTTCCTCTAGTGTAATAGGTGCGTCCAGCTCCTCTCTTTCTTCATCACTAATCCTGGGCAGCTCTATGTCTTCCAATGTAGTTCTGATCTCTGCCTGATATTCTCCCCCTTTGTCCTCATACAGTGCTCTATAATAATCAAGGAAGGCTGCATTAACTCCTTCCTGGGTGTCTACCTCCTCTCCGTCCTCTCTAACTATCATCCTGATCCGGGGCCTAGGGGTTTCTCTCTTATATAGCCATGCCAGTAGGCGGCCAGTTTTGTCTCCACCCGCATGCTGCCTCTCAACATATTTCCTATAGTTAAGGTTACAGACCCTTTCCCAAAGCTCCGAACACCGCTGCTGCAGCTCAAGTACTAGGTCTGCGTCCCCTCCTGCTTCGCTACATTCGCGCTCCAATTGTCTCTCCGCCTTCTCTAGCTCCATCAGAACCCCACCCTGCAGGCCCTTTGACTTAGAAATAGCGTCCCCTCGTAACACAACCTTGAATGCCTCCCAAAGTGTACCAGCCGAATCTACACTGCCCGTGTTAACCTCAAAGTACCGCTGGATCGCCTCCCTGATGTCCTCCCTAAAAACCGTGTCCCTAAGCGCCTCCGCACGGAGGCGCCATGTAGGTATCCGTGCACGAGGGCGGCCATATTGCCAGGTCAACACTAAGGGCGAGTGGTCCGACAGGACCCTCGCTTTATATTCAATTTGAGTGGTCGCCATCACCACTTCTGACGTGGCAAAGAAATAATCCAATCTCGTGTGTAGGCGCTGTGGAGCAGAGTAGTGAGAATACTGCGAGGTATCAGGGTATTTCAGTCGCCAAACGTCCGCCAGCCCAAAGTCGCCCAGCAACGTCTGTAACACTCTGGCCGCCGGGGTGGGCCGATCAATCCTATCATCGGACCTATCTGCCCTTGGGTCGAGAACACAGTTAAAGTCCCCTCCCCAAATGATCGCTCCCCCCACACATGTGCCCAGACGGGTGCATAGGGTCCTGAAGTATGCAGCAGCATTCTGATTGGGGGCGTATGTGTTAATAATGCAAACCTCTCTATCCTCTACCAGGGCTCTGAGCATAACTAGCCTGCCCTCCGTGTCCACCTCCTGCCACGTGACTCTGAACGGAACATGCGGTGCTACCCAGATTAGCACTCCCCTGGCATAGGCAGAGTACGGGGAGCCCACCACCATGCCACTCCACTTTTTCTCAACCAGTTCTAACTTGTGCCGGTTCAGGTGTGTTTCTTGCAATAGTGCAATGTCAATCCTCTGCCTTTTGAGGTACAACATAACTTTATTCCTTTTTAAATAACTATTAAGTCCCCTGACATTCCAGGTGACAATCTTAAGGTCTCCCATGGCAAGCACGTTCCTCCCTGCCTCCCATGTAGCGACCCCCAACCGCCCACATGACACAGATAGCGTTTCGATCCAGTAACTCCTCATGTAAGCTCAAACTCCCTTCAACTATATACACAACTAAACCCCAACTTCCCTCCCCTCCCCCCACCCGTGCCTTCCCCAACATCACACACCCCAACTGCTGCCCAGCTCCAGCATCAGAGCTCAGGCACCCCCACATCTAGCTCCGCAAGCACCGGTCGGCGAACGGAGCCCAGTAGGGTGAGGTCACCCTAACGGCCACCCAACTAAAACTATTGTGGGGTAAAGAGTATCGCCCCGTAGGGCTCCCGATCAAATAAACATTCACAGTGTCTTGACAAAATAGTGCAATCATCTGACCTTCTTTACCGAAGGTGTCACACCGACTATATTTAAGTCCCACGAGCCACGCCATCTTGCGACGCCATTTTACGATTCCCGTATCTCTTCCGAGCCCTTTCTGGGCCGAACTTCTGATTCCTGGGGGCATCCTTGCGCATCGAGCCATCCCATAGCATCCTCCGGGGTTTCAAAAAACAAGGTTTTATGTGCATGGAAGACCTTCAATTTTGCAGGATAGAGTAACATATATTTGTGGCCCGCTTCTCTCAGCCTCCGCTTTACAGACCCAAAGTTCATGCGACTACGCTGTACAGTCAGAGTATAATCTGGATAAGCCGTGATGTTTACCGCTCCTCTCGTGATCGTCCCTCCTTTACGGAAGTATTCCAGTATCCTCTCCCGGTCGCGGTAGTTAAGGATTTTGGCGATCACAGGCCTAGGCGGGTTCCCCGGAGGTGGCCTCCTAGTTAGGGCTCTATGTGCTCTTTCTGCTGCAAATCCTTGAGATAGGGCCCCTCCAGGTATCTCCTGTAAGAACATGGATTCGATGAAATCCGTAGGGTCACGGCCCTCCATCCCCTCCGGTAGGCCCACGATGCGGATGTTGTTGCGACGGGCTCGTCCCTCAGCCTCCTCCGCTCTGCTCTCCAGGTTGCCCATCCTTTGTGTCAGGGCATGCAAATCGGCTTTATGAGTGGTGTAATCTGCTGTATTCGGGCCAACTTCTTTTTCGAGGGACTCCGTGCGCTCCGCCAGGGCCCTGACATCTTGTCGTAGCAGATTAACGTCCTCTTGGACCTCTCCAACCTTGCGGTCCAGTGCAGTCTTTAGTTCAGTAACGGCCAGTTCCAGCTTTGATTCCCAGGCCGCCCTCAGTTCCACAATCGCCGCCAGGATTTCTTGGTTGGTGCACGAAGACGACGTGCCACTCCCAGCCAGCGCATCCTTACTTTTGGTAGTGTCCTGGCTCGGGGGAGTTTTAGTGAAATCGTCTAAGGTAGGCTGTTTCACCTTCGGCCGCACCGGCCTGCTCGACATGACTCAGGAAATCGATCGGTTGCTAAAGTAGCAAGTTTGTGTACAGTGCACCTACACAGCTAGGCCACCGTTCAACTCGCTCCTATTCCAGTCCCGGGCCCTGGTCGGCCATTTTGAGTCGCCCTTTGTTCGCGGAATCTTTTAACTCGTAGCCACCGATCTCCGTCGCCGTTGATCCTATTCTCTCCAGAAGTTCACAATGCGTGGCCAATACCTTCACACACCATCGTGTGTATCGTCGGTGGTCAGCGATCCATCGTACTGCATATATTTGCCCGGATCGTTGCAGGATCTCGGGAGCTCCTCCAGAACGCGTCCTCCTACATGGCTCTCGTAGCCACACCCCCGTGAAGAAAATAACAATATTTTTCACAGAAAAATCAGGAGTCTCCTGCCGAAATCAAATCGGGAGGATTGGCATGTATGGTACATGTACATCTCTTGTATAAATGTATATAAACAGAGTATCTGCCACTTACCCTGTGCAGCCTGTAAAACAAGCTTACTGTCATTTCTCCCATTGCTATGATCAAGTGTGACTTGCAAAGTTGTCTGCTCTCCAAATTTCTATTTACCCATATTATTAACTGCAATGTGCAAACTGTTATTTTCTTCATTCATTCTATCATTTCTGTAACCACTGCCACGCATTCAACCATGATAGCATTTAGTGCATTATAGTGCATAAGATGTACATACAATTTCCTTTCTATACATTCTGCATATTTCACATACATTCTATCATTTCAACTTCCTTTACAAATGACTATATTAGTAATAAGACACAACACACACAGCTATCTAACAAAGTGTCATTTCATGTAAAAGATGGGAGAAATAACAGTATAATTATGGAAAAGGCTTTCTAGTGTGTTATAAAATTGCACACAGCCAGGATGAGTACATGCATCTTTTTATGCACACAGATAGCCAATATCATTTCAAAGGCTCCCAGCTGAAACACCACTGCCTCTAGCACTGTTCTTCCAATCTAGACAGCTCTCTCATTCCAGCTGGTTGCCCATTCCGTTCTAGATTTCACAACATCATTCAACTATGCACGGGTGCAGTCATATCCATCACATCATCTACAACTATGTACAGTGTTGTAATGTAAGACATACAACATCTCCCCCCTTCCCTTCAGTCTGCAACACAAGCACCAGGTCCTTCCTTGCAACCCTTACTTTATTTCAGACTCTCTCCAACCACCACAGAAATCTGTACTCACATTTTTGAAAACATATCCCCCAAGCAGCCCACAAACCACAATCAAAATATTTGGTAGCAATGTAGAGTTATGCTGCAGTGGTTGTGGCCAGGGCCTAGAGTATTACGGCCTTCGGCCATGCACCCAAGACTCTAGGCCCTGGCCACAACCACCGCAGCATAACACACCCATAGAAACACACATCTACCAAATGACCAAAAACATAATACATCCACCTCAAAACTATCCACTTCAATTAACATTCTAAAAAATAGTTACAACCAACGTACAAACTCTTCAATACATACCCTCTTCACCCAATGCTCTTTAAACGACCCAAAACCAACATCATACTAAAGTAAAATAGCCAGTAGTGCTCCAAGTGTTAGTATGTCCGAGTGTTAGTATGTCTGCGGAACCGCAAACACTGTAAACCAATCACAGCCTTCTCCCACCTAAACAAATACAGCATTTGATCCATCTCTTACCCCCCCACCCTCTCCTTACACACCAACACACTCCCTAAAATTGGATTCATGCTCACTTCCAGCGCATGTCCGCGCATCCAATATGGCGGGCGCGTCGAAACAATTTGAAGCACCTCACGCCTCATCCCAGCCAATCAGACAACATGTTGCGTGTCGTGGACATGACGCAAGCCGATTATCCAATCGGTGTCCTGTCCACGAAGCGAACAGGGAAGTGTGTCCGCGGTGCGGACATAGATATCACAAATTTTTTTGCCTTACGTGTTGGTCGTTAAAAAAACTACTGGACAGATTTACACCAAATTAACAAAAGCACGCTTTCAGGACCAAGCCCCCGCTCCTGTTGCAAATTTGGTGAAAATCTGTCCAGCGGTTTGGGCTCTAAGCGCGACAGAAATGTTTTCCCATTATGTCTATGGGAAAAAAAGAAATGTTAGGACCCCCCCCCCCCATTTGACGTTGCCCCCCATTGACCAAACCTCACCAAACTGCAAGAAAATTCAGAGTGGGCCATATACGTTTTTTGCAAAGTTTGGTGAGGATTCCTCCAGGGGGAAGGAAGTTATAAACCGCCGAAAAAGTGGTCTTCCTATGGGTTTAGCAACTTGAACATAACTACACAGCCACTACCGTGGGCCGTATAAAATATATATATATATATATATATATATATATGTGTATATATATATATCAGTAAATTATCTAAAGCTGAACTTGGGATTTTTTTCAATGATTTCTTTGTACCTTGCAAACCTGCAAATCGAGCTATATTGAGCATTGTGCAATTCTAACAAACATTTCTTTAGAATACATGTTTATTTAGGGCAACTGCCTAAATCTACATCTTAAACGAACATATGAATAGCAAAATTCAATAAGAATAATTTAAAACCATGATAAAATTTATTAGAACCCGACATATATACATTACTTTGACATAAATTAGAGGGGACGTCATAAAAATAGAACACAAACATTCATATTTTCTAGGTAGGTTTTGCCTCACAAAGAACTATATATATATAGATATAGATACTGCTGAAGGAACAACGTGTGATGAGTGGCACTCTTCGAAGTCACGATGATACTTAAACAGGAATCAGAGTCCAAAAAGGTAGCAAAATGCTTTTATACGTGCATCCAAGACAATTTAAAATCCATCAGCATATGGCGTTTCCACAAGCAGTGGAACCCGAAAGTTCAGCAGCATAGTGCATTTCGCGACTTACATGTCGCTTGATCACATTGGCTGCCCATAAAACCAGTGTACATATTTTGGAGGAGTAACATTTAAGAGGAATGATAAACGTGATGAAAGGACTACTTCCATCTAGATTTTACTGTCCGCCATGTTACATTACATCAACTGCGATGAGCCATGTGACTCAGCCTTAGAGGCGCATGTATAGTGTTAGTCTTATAATACCTAGTGGGTGGTCCCCCAACGAAGCATGTATGGGGAGGGTTTGCAAGGATAATGTGATCTGAAATATATCGCCTCCCAAGTGACGTGCACGGGTACGTCGGAATGGCCTTAGATGTCGAATCCTGAGATTGCCAGTGTTACGCTGAGGCATAGTGTCCCATTAAAGGATGTGATGTATAATGCACTCTCATAATAGACTTGCTATAGATCTGATAGTGCAGAAGCAAACAAGACCAAAACACCAGTAAAGAAAGTATACCACAGTGGGTCAAGGTGCCAACGGTGTGGCATAGTGGAGGGCTGTAAACCATCCGACATGCATAATGGACGCGGCACGGTACGAGGGCCATTGACTGGCTAAAGCAATTCATTGCATTGCCAGTGTCCCAACGTGGCTGCTTCATTCATTGCATCCTGTTGTGCACCTGGTCACATGCAGGCAAAATGCCTAAGTATAGTAATCTTTAACCTAGTAGCACCAATGGCTCGCTGGAAAATTGAGCTACAGAGCCTGCTCCCCCAGTGGAAACTGCTCCTAGAAGCTTAGTGCTGTATGAAGCATATTTGGGAGGCAGATGAATACGTCACACATGGCTTCTGCCCCTACCCCGCATCAATACCACAAAGGTGAGGGACGTTACTCACTGAGACAGCAATTTCACCCTTATCCATGGCAGGTACAGGTAGGTTTGGGAACAATGTGAGCTGAAAATGGCAAAACAATTCAAACAAACGTAACAGTAGACAAGGATGCACTAGACACAAAGCAATAGGTGATATATGCATTTAGACATGAAGAGAATTAACGTAGCATCCACGGACATGAAGAACACGAACATGACCAATGTTTAAGGTGAATGCAACATGAACGGCAAGCAAATATAGCTCGCTAACATAGAAGCAAGATTGTAGTGATGCAGCCATCTTATTAAAAATGGAAGCCGCAGCATGTCTCTAAATGAGCACAGGCCTCAAAGCCTCGAGAAAGCTCAAAAGGCTGAATCCACAGAAATACTTTGCAAAGGGATTTTGTCCTCCGACGTATTCCACATATATGACATGTAATGTCCACGCCTGTGCACTTTGGAAACTTTTCAGCAGAGGGCGTCTTGCGTCGATGGCGTCGAGCCGATGTCCCTCGAGGGCCTCCGTTGAGGGTTGACGTCCCCGGATGTTATATATAGGACGCATGGCGCCCGTTGCCTCAGTTCGTTTTTTTCCGACAGCGAATGTGTATAGGTTTGTGAAACTCAGCGCGCCTCGTGGGTTCATTGATCTTTATGATGTCTGTTTCTCCAACTCCAAGGTCCAGGTTCAGGACTTGCCAGGACTGCAAGTCCAAGATGTCGTTGACCGACCCGCAACGTATTAGTTTATGGTGTCTGGGTGAGTCGCATGACACAGACGACTGCTCCAAATGCCAGTCTCTAACAGTCAAGACCTTGCGTGAAAGGAAGGGGAAGCTCCGTGTAGGTAAGCCCTCGAAGTCCCGTAAGTCCGGATCGAAGTCTAGGGTTTCTACTGACGATTCGAGGGGCGACTCTCCATGTCGGGAGGAGGCTTGAGGTCCTTGGTCCCGGAGAGGTTCCCGCCATTCCTCATCCTCGTGGCACTCTCGGAAGCGCTGGCACCGGTGGCCTTCGGTAGCCTGTCCCACAAAGTCCTCGACTCCGGAAGAGAGGGCGGCTTTTAAAGAGCAAATGATGGTGATTTTCCAGTCGCAATACACGGTTCCTGTCGCGCCTTCTCACGAAGCCGGCAGAGAACGCTCTCAATCCGCAGCTCGCACGCCTTCAGGCTCGGCTCGCGCCACGACTCGCACCAGGAGCCCTCGAGGTCCCGTGCGGACAAGAGCAGTCGCAAGAGACGTGCGTCCAGGTCACTGCCCTCGTCCCCAGCGAAACCGTTGCAGCCTGTGGAGTTATTGATGGCGGCTTCCGACTCGTTCGGCGCCGGGCCAGTCGGACTCGGATGATGCTTTACCGTCCTATCAGCCTACGCCTGTAGCAGCGTCGACGCCGATGGTCTTGGCGTCGACACCTACGGCGCGGATTCAGGCACCGAAGCCCTCGGCTGTCTCGACATCGATGTTCTCGATGCCCTCAGCGTCAAGACCTTCGGCGCCCTCAGCGCTTTTTGGGCGGCAGTTGTCTGAGGAGTTTCCTGAGGAGGGGGTTATGCCTAGGAAGTTTTCCTCTAAGTTCTGTCACTTTGGCTGGGTTTTCTGAACCTTTGCGTGACATTTTTGAAGAGGAGGAAAGGTCGGAGATTGAAGACCCTGCTTCTCAGGATGAGGCTCTGGGATTTTTGGATGACAGTCCCTTGGAGGATTTGAGGCAGACCCTCCATGATGCCAGTGGCTTGGATACTTCTCCGGAAGTTTAGTTTGGTAAGCCTGAGCCGGGGGCTCATGCAGACTCTTCCTACAGGCGGCTCATGTCTAGGGTTGCCGAATACCTGGGGTGGTCCAGTCCTCCTGAGGATTTTATTCAGGATGACCTTACTGACATCTTGGACCATGATCCCCCCTCTGACCCGGTATTGCCCTTTCATTTTACGTTGCAAAAAAAGGGTATCATCGGCTTGGCAGGCCCTGCAATCGCTTCCGGCAGTCAATATGAATTTGTCGAAAAACTACCACCCATCTGTTAGCGACGCCAGCTATTTGTCTACGCACCCCACTCCTGAGAGTTTGGTGGTTCAGGCGGCTACGGCCACCTCGAGGCAGCAGGCATACCCTACCATCCCTCTGGATAGGGACGACAAGCGCTTTGATGGATGGGCTCAAAAGGTCTTTTCTTCAGGGAGCATGGCACTGAAAGCTGTCAACTCCACATATGCCTTGGCAAGATTTACACACACTCTGTGGAACTGTGCTTCCCTAGCGGCTGAACATATTCCCGAGGGGGAGGAAGGGGATGGCTTCCTAGCCCTCATGCGTGACGGCAAGGATGCAATGTGTGAATCCCTTCAGTCGGGTTCAGACACGGCAGACTGTGTCAGCCGGTCCATAGCTGTGAGCAACCTCCTACGCAGGTTTGCATGGTTGCGGAAGTCCGGGTTTGCTCCTGATGTGCAAGCCTGTCTTCTGAACATGCCCTTTGATGGTGTTCATTTATTTGGCAGCAAAGGTGACGAGAGCCTTGAGAGGTTGCAGACTTCCAAATTTGCAGCAAAGTCTTTGAGCGCTGCAGTACGTCAACCTCCACCTTTTCGGGGGACAGCAATGGAGGGGAGGTTCCTTTCATTTCTCCTCCTCTTTTGGTAGATGGAGAGGAGCTGCCAGTCAAAGGTGCCAATGTAAGGGTACCCGTGGTGGATGGGGTACTCGGGGTGCCTATGCCACTCGGGCAGTTGCCTCTTTGCCCTTAGGCACTGCTGCAGCCGCTCCAGCTCAGTCATGAGGCCATGTCCCATGGTTTGCCGGATGGGGGCAGACTTGTGCAGCATCTTGGAGAATGGTGTTCCATTACTTCAGATGCGTGGGTTCTGGCTATCATAGCCCACGGCTACTACCTTCCCTTCCTACAGCGGCCTCACGACAATCCACTGGGGAAGCTCTCTTTGAAGCGTCTGGATGCGCTCCTTGAGCAGGAAATCCTATCCCTGCTGGAGAAAGGTGCCATAGAACTGGTATTCCCCTTATTTTTTTATCCCAAATAAAGACGGGGGATTGAGACACATCATGGACTTGCGTTGGTTAAACAAGCTTCTAAGGAAGGACAAGTTCAATATGGTCACTCTCTCAAGTCCTCCAGACCCTTCAACATCAGGATTGGTTGGTGTCTCAGGACCTCAAGGATGCTTAATTTCATGTGCCAATTCATACCAAGCACAGGCAGTACCTGAGGTTCGCGGCTGGCGACTCGCACTTTCAGTTTTGGGTCCTGCCTTTCGGATTGGCCTCCGCCCTGAGGGTCTTCACCAAGCTGATGGTGGTTGTGGCAACGTACCTCAGGAGAGGGGGGAATGATTCAAGTATACCCCTACCTGGCCGATTGGCTGATCAGGGCACGTTCTCCCGAGCAAGCCCTGGATCATCTATCCGTCACCTGCCATTCCCTTTACAAGCTCCCTAAATTTAAAGAAGTCACATTTGACACCTTCCCAGCGGCTCCAATACATGAGAGCAGTGCTCGACATGTCCCTGGGGCGGTGTTTGCCTCCCCAGGTGAGGGCTCATCACGTTCTGCAGATGATGGACAAGTTTCAACGTGCCCAGAATCTCCCGGCTTTCAAATTCTTAAGGTTGCTCGGCCTCATGGCGTCCTGCATTTTTCTGGTGCCACAGGCCAGACTGCGGATGAGATCCCTGCAGTGGGCTCTCAAGATGCAGTGATCGCAGTTCTCCGGCAGGATGTCGTATCCCGTTCAGATTCCGCTCTCGGTCGCCCAGGATCTTCTATGGTGGGCCGACGAAGGAAATCTGATGAAGGGGACACCGTTTTGGCAACCATGGCCAGAGGTGACGTTCGAAACGGATGCATCCTTCACAGGATGGGGCACTCATGCCAACGAGTTGACATCCAGCGACCGTTGGTCTCCATCGGAGTCCAGACTCCACATCAATCTGTTAGAGCTGAGAGCCATCAGGCTGGCCCTGAAGGCTTTTCTGCCATCTGTGCATGGGAAGACTGTCCTGATTATGACGGACAACACAGTGGTCATGCATTACCTCAACAAAAAGGGGTTGGCAGGGTCACTCCCGTTGTGCAGGGAGGCGATTCAGCTCTGGTTCTGGGCCATCCAACAGGAAATCTCGATCTCGGCAGTTCATCTGGCCGGAGACGAAAACGCAGCGGTGGATGCTCTGAGCAGGCAGAGCATGGTCTCTCACAAGTGGGAGTTGGCTCAGGAAATCCTTTTGGAGATCTTCGCCCTTTGGGGAACCCCACAAGTTGATCTCTTTGCCACCAGTGTCAACCTGAAGTGCAAGAGGTTCTGCTCGTGGGGATTTCCCCCAAGAGGAGCCTTAAGGGGCGCGTTCGTAGTGGAGTGGTCTTTCCCACTGCTGTACGCGTTTCCTCCAGTCCCCGTCATTCCTCGGGTATTGTGGAGGTTACGGAGGTTTGGTTCCGGAATGATCCTCATTGCTCCAGATTGGGCCAGGAGAGCGTGGTACCCGGACCTTCTCGACATGTCCATCTGCCCTCCATGCCGTCTTCCCTACCGAGACGATCTGCTCTCACGGGAGGGGGGCGGGTCAGGTTCTCCAACCAGAGGTCAGGTCTCTCAACGTTCATGCTTGGTATCTGAAAGGTTGAGATACAAGGATTGGGACCTCTCGGATGACGTGATGGAGGTGTTGCTTTCGGCCAGGCGGCCTGCAACAAAATCCCTGCACTGTTGCTGTTGGTGGAAGTTCTGCGACTGGTGCAGGGGTCCGAATGTGGATCCTTTCCAGTGTTCCATTCCTATGGTGTTGTCTTTTCTGCTTTCTTTATCCCACAAAGGCCTTCAGGTGGGTACCATTAAGGTTACCTGGCGGCGCTGTCTATATTTAAGCGCTCGTCTGAAGTTTTCTTACTTTAAGATTCCTTTGATTTCACAGTTTCTGAAAGGACTGTCTAATGTGTTTGCACCGTCCCCTTTCCAGATGCCGGGTTGGGATTTGAATTTGGTTTTAAAGTTTCTGATGGGTGCTCCGTTTGAGCCCTTACACTCTTGTCAGCTGAGACTGTTGTCTTTTAAAACTGTATTTTTAGTTGCGGTTATTTCCGCACGCAGAGTGAGTGAATTGCAGGCACTTTCTGCCAAGCCACCCTTTACTGTTTTACATAAGGACAGGGTTGTCCTGCGGGTGCAACCTTCTTTTCTTCCGAAGGTTGTGTCGGGATTTCATTTGAGCCAGAAGGTGATTCTTCCGGCTTTTTATCCTCCTCCTCATCCTGGTAAGGAAGAGGAGAGGCTCCATAGGTTGGATCCTAGGAGAGTTTTGAGCTTTTATCTTTCATGGATGTCCCGGGTCACAGTGGACGATCAGCTCTTTGTGTAGGTTATGCTGGACACCGCTTGGGTCAGGCTGTTTCCAAACTGACCTTGTCCAGATGGATTGTTTTGACCATCACGGAGTGCTACCGTTTGGCCTCCGGTAGGCTTACGGGCTCTCTCTACTAGGGGTGTGGCTGTCTCCACTGCTCTACAAAGGAGTGTTCCTATTCGGAATATTTGTGAAGCAGCCACATGGGCTTCTGTCCATACTTTTGTTAAACATTATTCCCTGGATTCCATCCATGGGCAGGATTTGGCCTTTTGTAAGGCGGTCCTCTATTCAGCCATTTGAGTATTCTAAATTTCACATTCTAAATTCTTTCCCTTCTCCATAGTGTGGTACTGCATTGGGAGTCTGTCGTAGATGTGGAATACATCGGAGGACACAATCCCTTCGAAGAACAAGTTACTTACCAAACTGGTAACGTTCTTTCGATGGAATGTTCCTCCGACGTATTCCACATCGCCCTTCCAGCCTGCCCCTCTGGAGAATTTCCCCTGTGATTACAGCTTCCATTTCTGCAAGGCTGTAGGCAGTTATATTGGCAGGAGACTAGTGTCACAAGTTCTGGGGGAAAAACTAAACTGAGGCAACGGGTGCCATGCGTCCTATATATAACATCTGGTGATGTTGACCCTCGACAGACTCCCTCGAGGGACATCGGCTCAACGCAAAACGCCCTCTGCTGAAAAGTTTCCGAAGTTCCCAGCTGTGGACATTACATGTCATAGATGTGGAATACGTCAGAGGAACATCCCATCAAAAGAATGTTACCAGTTTGGTGAGTAACTTGTTCATCTGTGCAGAGCTCAGACAGTAGCTGACATCTAGTGCCAAGGTTAGAGTGAAATTAGGGTGGATCGAAATGACAGAGCGAAGGCACTAGATAGCAATTCCCAAGATGCAAACAGTATACTCCTAGATTAATTCACATTTTATAAGAGCACAACCAGCCTTTGTTAGCCAGGCGCAACAAAACGGTAAGGCTCAAGACTCCTTGAAGACTAACTCAAGAGTTTCCTCAGTGGTAATAGAAAACACAAAATGCACATTAATATTAGCTGCAATCTCAATAAATAATAGGTAAAACATTGTCCCATCACACGTGATCCATAATTGGAAAACACTGCCCATTCATTAGAAGCAACACAGATAGGACACATGCTGTAAGCCCCAAACGCACATGAAGATGTGAGGCGCCACAAAAGGTTAAGTACAAAGGGATTGTCCGGTCTAATGGCCTGAGAGGATGAGGGGTGGTAACTTTTAAAAAGAGGATGAATGTTCCATGGGCCTCTCTCCCCCTACTCTGTCTGGCTCATATCCTGATGACCTGCCAAGTGTCCAAGGTTGGTTAGCAATTTGCCAACCTATCACAATCCTTAGAGACATGCCGCCCATGAAGTAGTATGCCAACCAACCCCTTGTCATGAAGATGATGCAGTTTAACCTTTATCAATAAGGAGTGGTTCCAGGAGGAGCCATCAGATATGTGTAACCCAATGAAAATGTTTAACACTTATGGAATCCATATGTAGTCAAACCCCCTAACCTATCCCTGTTCTCCGTAGACTTTGTAAATTGATATTATGTTATGATGTCATTGATGACACATTCTTAGTATTAAAGAAACTGTTTCTGATAAGTATGTTGAGAGTGGCAAGATGTCAATGTTTGTGTGCTGTTATGCTGTCCTGGCTTTGTTTCGATGTGAATAAAGTTGGGTCTTGCTGTGCACTTTTCTGCTCCATCATTGAGTGTGGTTTGGATTGACTACTGCAGAGTATTTGTATCCATGCCACTGCACCCCTTTGCCAATGGGGAAAGGAAATTGCCAAGAATGGAGGCAATAACCCTGGTGCGCAGTAAGTCTGCAAAATTGTGCAGAGTTCATAACCCACCAAAAGATCTGCACGCCCTGCCACATATACCTGCAAAGTGATGTAAAAGCAGGAATCACTGCTGGCATCTGTCATCTGTCACTGGAAACAAGCCCACAGAATGGCTAAAATCCGAAAATGCCCCTAAATACAGTTTCCTAATCAGTGCTGTTTTGGCGCTAAATTCAGTTATTTTCCCCAGTGAATTATTGAAAGGAAAGTGTGCTGGAATCATGGATCCTCCAGGCAGTCAGAGGAATCCAGGCATCCCAGCCTGACAGCCGCCTAAATAAATTGGCTGTAAAACTCAGCTTAAGTGTATTTTCTTTGTCCTGAAAAATTGCAAATTCCACTATTTCAAGCATGTTGGTGAAGGGCTAATTCTTTTAAAATGTGTAAATCCTTCATACATTGTGCTTATATTTTATATTTGAAATGAAAATTGTATGAACTTGTATTAATATATTGCAATGGACTTTGAGCAATTTTCTTTTAAGAAGTATGTGTAAAAAACCCAAATGCGGTTATATGACAATAAAAAAATGAAAATACTTTAATGTCCACGAGCCCAGTCTGGGGCCAATCCACATGTGAATTCTGATCTGACAGTGCCTGGCCTGGGAAAACTGACATCTCCGTTTGACACTCCCTTGAGAACAGGAAGGCTAATGGTTGTTAGTGGTTCACGCATAATCCCAGCAAGCCACTCAGTGGGGCTGCATTAGACATTCATCTGCTGGCTGACCAAAGAACAAAGGACATGCTGGGAATTGGCCTCTGCAAGGAGGAGCAGGATGTGGGAGAGGTTTCTCAGTGAACTTCAAAGGACTGGCCATCTGCTCACTTTGAAAGTAAGAAAAAAAAACTGGACTGCATTTTGAATGGAAATTACTTGTTTTGGCCTCAGAACCTTGACATTTAACATGACGGCCAAAATAAGAAGACAAATGAAAAATACAAACTTATAAATCTGAACTCATGCTATACAGTTGAAGATGTGGTAGGAGTTCTTACTACATAAGGAACCAAAGATACACTAAAACATTGATTGTGGCAAAACTATTAATGTTGCAAGCTTGAAATTGTATGTACACGATCCACTGATCAGCGCCCAGAGGTGTATCGAATTAGAAATGATTAATCCAAAATGTTATGGGTAAAATTGATAAAAATTTATAGTATTACCAATACAGCTCTCACAACAATGGAAATTGAATGTAAATGTAGACAATCAAATGTGAAAAATATGTGTCTAATTTTATGAGGATACATAATGGTAGAAATGTGCATTTGTGCAAAAGTATGTTTTGGGTAAAAATCCAGGTGTGAGTTCCTAAATCCTGTCGTAAGATGACAGCTCTGTTTAGGCTGCCAACCAAAACAAAGCGCACGCCTGTAGCCACTCACAGACCTGGCCAACCAAAACAAAGCCCACGCCATACAATTTGTAATGGATAAATATAGGAAGGACAGACTGCTTCCAGAACACACTGCTTCCAGAAACCATCCAGATGTCCGCACAGTACCTTATTGCAGAACTTTTCAACATGTAGCTGACTCCAGAATTCTTTGAAAGATCCAGATTTCTTTGCAGAATCTAGATTCTAGCATTGCAAAATTATTGCTAGCCTGACCCCATTGCAAAAATCCCAAACTTGAAGGGACTTAATTTTACGCTTGCTTTTGTTTGCTTGCATCTGTTCAAAGTGGCTCCCGTAGAAATTTATAATAATTTAAGCATTTTTGACCACATTTGGTGTTTTTGCTCAGCCAATTTCAAAGCCACCTGACAGTTTAAAAGTCAATTCCGTTTTTCTCTTGTGTTTAAAGGGGAAGGTCGGAGTGATATTCTGTTGGATCTGTGTTATTCCTGAGTACCTGCTCTCTCCTCACATCTATTTAAATTGCCTGTTGGT
Organism: Ambystoma mexicanum; assembly: GCF_040938575.1. NCBI lineage: Eukaryota > Metazoa > Chordata > Amphibia > Caudata > Ambystomatidae > Ambystoma > Ambystoma mexicanum. Next base: position 439,748,612 of record NC_090937.1, read on the forward strand.
GGGTTGAGTGGTGTTGCAGGGGGAACCCCTAACCATAGTGCTATCTGTTCCAAACCAACCCCAAAAGTATTCCTTTCTTTGCTGCATTTGTTTTTGTACTCATTACTTGATTCCTAGTGCATTAAAGATATTATTCAGAGTTCTGTCACCCCATCGGTGATTGTTGTTACCTATTAAAATATATTGTGATTTAAATTCTAAATACATAAATATTTACCTTTGCAAACTAGCCTAATTCCTGGTTCAGTGTGACTGGGGTGGGGGGGGAGGTCTTAGGAGAAGGGTGTGATGTTAGTCGTATATCATTCAGAATATTGAACTTATAGATACAAATAAATAAGCGTTTCATTTGTGCACTGCATGCCGGGTGAGACTTGGGTGTGTGCCACATTGAAATCACTTACCCTACTTTTCCTCTGGGCTTACCTGGGACTTTTGAGCCACCTTAACAATATATATATATATATATATATATATATATATATATATATATATATATATATATATATATATATATATATATCCTATTAATAATGTACAGGAGTATCAAGGGAAAGCAATCTTTATTGTGGAATCCTGATTTCCAGTAGCATCTAAGGTGTGCAAAAGAGGTAATAGCCATTTTTTCCTAAGTGCGCTATACCAGGGGCAAAAGAAAACAAAAGCAGGTTCACTCAGTTCCCTTTAAAACCCATACTGCACAAACCTAGCCCTCCATTTTCAGGTGATTCAGATGACTTCCTCACTATAACATTCTGCAACGGTAACAACTGAAGGCCTAATCCTGTCAACAACACTTTGTCATGTGTTAGCGGGATAAGGTAAAGTACACAATGATTGATAGTGTATTTAATCATACTGAGGTACCCGATGATGGAATGCCTTTCAAAATCCCTCACCCATCTATTGTGCTATCTGGTGTGTCAAACTAATCTGCTTTGCCAGTTCCTGCCAAACCTGCTTTCATACTTCTCAACCAAGAAATACGTTGTGTAGAATGGTGCATCCAAAGTTCTTTGATCAAAGCATTTAGTAAAGATGTGCCTTCATCTGACCATATTCTGACCCAGAGTTGTGCCACTTTGAAAAAAGAAAATGTGTCCACAATATGTACGTCTGAAGTTAAACAAATGAGCCGTATATTCCTTCTTTTTTTTTGTATTTAAAATTGTTTTGGTCATTCACTTTTTATTGAGAATCAAAGCAAAAGAAGACGTAGAGACAGGTCAGCAACAATAAAAAATAGTGAATCCAAAAATAAAAAGAACGCAAAAGGAATGATGATTTCTCATGAAAGAACATCAGTGGTTAGTGAACGCTTGCATAACATCAGGCAAACATATCTTTGTTTCACAGCTCAGTGGAATGTAATTAAACAAACTCAAGGACAGAAAAGAACTAATGCGAACAATTACAGCAGTGAACATACTTTAACTTTCACAACAGTGTAAAGAAGGACATGTCTTGGGGTTTATGGTGTACAGTTGGGAAATTATTCCGGTTAACAAAAGAAATGGAGTTCCATTCAACCAGAAATGTGGACATCTCGCCTCGAACAGCAGCCTCAATTTAACTCATGACTGCCACAAACCATATGTTAGCCAACCATTCTTTTATATAAGGGGTATGCAAGACTTTACAGTTTCGGGCTAACACCAGCCAGCTGAGACCAGAATATGACTAATCAATTTGTAGGATGTTCTCTCCAGCTCATATAGTCCCCTCAGGTCCTCATTTCCTAATACCTCTACTTGTGGGTCAGTAGGCAACTCCACTCCTGTGATCTCCTTAATCTGAGTGAGTACCTCTTTCCAATAAATCTGAATAGGATCACGTGTCCACCATATGTGATAGACCATGTCAGGGGCCTGGTAACATCGCCAGCAGAGGGGTGATAATGTGGGATTCATCCTGTGTAGCCGCTCTGGGATGAAATACCATCTATACAGTAATTTGTAGCTGTTCTCTTTTAGTTGGACACACCCAGAGGATTTCACAGCCCTACACCACGTAGTGAACCATGCTATCTATCGGGAATCTGAAATCTGCTTCCCACCGAGCCATATAGGGATGTCAAGGTTTGAAGCGGTTTGCATTTAGAATCTTATACAACGAAGACGCTTTCCGGGCTGGGCAATCTCCTAGAAACAAATCTTCAAATTGGATAGTGACTCTCTTAGCCTGCTTTGCCACTTTTGCATTCGCGACCCAGTTCTGTAGCTGAATTAAGCCATACCTGTCCGTGTCTCTCAACATAAACATCTGTATACGTTGCTCAATGTCATACCAGTGTTTCGGAGTGAGAGCTGGACCGTGGCTATCCAGGAGACGGGCAATCTGTGCCGCATATAAATAACTTTCTAAATCAGTTACACTTAAGCCTCCTCTTTCCCAAGTTGCTAACTAAGGTGTGTCTGGGCACCCTGGGACGTCACTTGGCCCAAATGAATTGGCAGACCCAGGATTGGAAGTCCTGTATCACCGACTTGGGGATGTAAAGAGGGAGTGCCATAAAAATATACAAGAATTTACGTAACATGGTCATTTTGAATGCCGATATCCTCCCAAGCCAAGAGATGTCAGCTTTCCCCCATCTTTCTGAGTCTAATTTAAGAGAGGACAACTCTGCAACATTGGCAGCATACGGCTAATTATAGCTCGGTGTGAGGTGAATGCCTAGGTATTTCAGCTTTTCAGAGTTCCTTTGAAAGACATGAGCGTTCTTTAACCCAGGGGACTGTTTAATCTTAAACCCAGGGGACTGTTAGAATGTGTCTAATAAGGAGACAATGTGTGGGAGGTTGGATTGCGAATAGGCATACAATGCGACTTTATGCGAAGTACTCGTTATGTCAATTCCCCAAATGGACTCGGGGGCCCTAATCCTGCATACCAATGGCTCTATGGACAGAGCAAACGGAAGTAGAGACAGTGGGTACCCCTGGTGGGTTCCACAAGATAGCGAAAGAGGTTCGCAAAGTGCATCATTCATCTTAGTTTTGATGGTCAGATGGGCAAAATTGGCAAGTACCCCCAAAATAAAAATCGGACCAAAATGAAATCCCTTCAGTTCCTCTAAGATATAGGTCCAATCCATTCTATTCAATGCTTCTTCAGCATCAACGTACAAACCAACAGTTTCTGGTCCAGCCGTCTTGCTCATTCAATCACGTCTATAGTTCTGCAGATATTAGTATTTCACGCCTTGAAACACTTGTGTATAGGCGCGTTATAAATGCCATATCATATTATCCACAGCCTGCTGCCCTGGAATGAACCCCGCCTGATCATTTAGAATAATCCCAGGGAGAATTCCTGCAAGCCGAAGGGCTAAAATCTTGGAATAAATGCAGGCATCATAGTTACTATGGGTCTATACGAGGAACAATATGAAATCCTGCATCGTGGAAGTACCTAATCCAGTGGCAGCAAAGCTGTTAAATAATTCAATCAAGTGTGGGATCAGGACCCAAGAGAATTTCTTACAAAAGAGGGGCGAGAAGCCATTCATGCCCCAGAGCTTGATAAATAGGAAGAGAACGGGTAATCTGAGAATCCTCTTCTGCTGTAATCTGGCCCTCCAGTTTGTCTAACCTCTTTGAGAACTCTGTGGAGGAATCCCTCTGCGTGGTTCCGTCTAGATCGTCTGACCTAAACAGATCATTATAGAAGCGGGATAGGATATTTAATTTAACTTGATCATCTGCCTGCAAGCAGCCACTTGCGTCTTTCAATTGCACCATGGTATTATGAGCGGCTTGGCCCACAGTTTGTAGGCTAATATTAGAGTGTCCTTATTAGAAGTGTCAAAGTAAAACTGTTTGGTTTGGTTCTGCTGCCCAAAGTGCCTTCAATTCAGCCCTCGCAACTTGTAACCGCCTGTATGTACGTCAGAGCCATCCCTCTTGTATTGCGCATCTAGGGCCTTCACCTCACCTTCTTTCTCAAGCCGTGACGCAATAAAAAATGTGTTTTCTGGTCATGGCTAAGCGAATGAGTTCCCCTCGAAGGGTAGGCTTAAGGCTTCCCAAACTGTCGCAATTGAGACATTTTCCATCTTATTTTCTTGAAATTATAGAGAAATTCCCTTGGAGATTGAAATGCAATAAGTCACATCCATTAAGAGGGAATCATTTTACTTCCCACTAGGCGAATTGTTTGAGTGTGAGGAACATGCAACTAATCGAATTGTAATGGGAGCATGATCCGATACTACCACCAATTCAATGGTGGAGGTTGCAATAGCTAGATGGGGTGGGGGGGGGGTTCCTAGAGACGAGAAATAAGTAAATCTGGGGGAAACCACGATGCACATGAGAATAGTGTGTGTAATCCCTAGCCTGAAGGTGTTGGTGTATCCAAGCATTGATTAAGTGCAAATCAGCCATTGCTGCAGTAAGTGAGGCAATTCTAGACAAATCGGGCTCTGCCGAGATCGGAGATCTATCCATCCCATTGTTCAAAACCATATTAACTCCCCCCCACCCGCCCAAAGAAAGAAATCTCTCTTCTGGAATTGAACATTACAGGGAAGTAGACGGGCATAAAATGGATTATGGTGTTGATTTGGGCCTTATTCTGATAACCAGGTCAGCCCTCTGTCTCCCAGTTTAATATGTATAACCTAGGAACCAGGTTATACCTCATTTCCTCCACCTTTTGTAAAGGCAACTGTGTGACTGTATAGAATCACAACTCCTACCTTCTTCTGTGAAGGTGATGTAAAATACTGTTGTGGGAACCATTTAGAGCGCACCCGCAGCCAATCCTCATGGGAGAAGGTGTGTCTCTTAGAGGAGCACTATGTCCGCCTTTAGCTCCATGAGCTTTGCCAAAATCCTTTTCATTTTCCTGGGGGAATTGAGGCCGTGCACATTCAGAGACACAATATTAAGATTGCTCATTTGAGAATACCATAGCTATTCTTCCCCAGGCTGCCAGCCAGAGACGCCTGAGCAATCATGGCCCATGAGAATGTGTGTCCCCTTCGTCCTTTCCGGCCTATACCAGCCCCAATTTGTGCCAGCATCCAGGTTCCTGGCCCCAGTGAGACCTACCAGAACACAAATGTCCAGGAGCAGAGACATGCCATCTGCTGAAATACTCCGTGTGTCTGTACCTTGAAAATGCTGTAAAAACCAAAGAATGCAAAAAAGTACAACCCCCATCATGGGGAAACATTAGGGTGATGAGAAACATCATGCATGGGTGGGTACTCCTGATGCTTTGCCTATCGATCAGTGCCCAATAACAGTGCAATTTAGTGGCACTTTACCTGTGTAGTACAAAAAACATACTAAACGGAGACAATGATGAGCAAACTGTGAAGCCCCTCATTCAGCCCAAACAACATCATAGAATAAACAATTGAACCAACAGTTCAAGTGGGACCCTCTGTACCTCTGCTTCTTTCTCAACGATCTTGCAAGGACCTCTCTACGGCAGTCTCTCCTGGTTTGAGTCCAGTCCGTTTGGGAGGTGTCCTGTTCAGACCCTAGAGCATGATCCAGTTGAGTAGCCAGAATATAAAGAACATTGATGGCTGCTTGAGGCAATATGAATTGGTTCTGCATCCCGTCATATTTAAACATAATGTGGAACGCATAGCCCCACCTATATGGAATCTCCTTATTCATGAGCCATTCTGTCAGCGGTCTCATCTGACAAGGCTTTTGAATAGTGCCCTGCACCAGATCCTGAAAAATAGTAAGCGTGGAGCCTCTAAATAAGATCCCACGTTGTGACCTTATCTTCTGGAAAAACAGTTACTTAACTTTGAAAAAGTGCGCACGCGTGAGAACATCCGGGAGCAGGTTCTGGCGTTGATGGAAGTTAGAATAGACCCTATGTGTGCAGCCTAATATAAGATCCGATTCCATTGCGTCTCCTAGGATCTCGGTGAAAAGATCACGGACGTCAGCTTCTAGGTTCTGATCTGGCACATCCGGGGATACCTCTGATTTTAACATTATTCCAGCTACAGCGATTTTCACTGTCTTCCATTTTCTCTTTTATGGAAGTCTGATGAACCTCCAACGCTGAGACTCGCATTCCAATAGATCTAAATTATTCTCGAGATCCCCCAATCTGTGCTCTGCCTGTTGTACATCATGGGCCACGTCAGAGAAGGAACTTTTCAGTTCTCTGTGAGGGGTCAGAAATGTGAGGTGGAAAACGTTTAGATGATTTCTCAAAATATGCTATTTTATTAAATTGTACATTTGACTAAACTCCTCACTATCCCTACCCTGACGTGGGTTTCCCCGCCTATACTAAAGTAAAGGAAAAACACTAACAAAAGGATATCTGGTCCTCACACTTATATATAAAATACACAAGAAAATATATGGCAATTCACAACAACATCAAAAATTGCATTTATGATGTTTTTACAGTGTCTTTTCATAACCTGGGTGCACTCCCCTTCTCCAGGTTTCAAGTTAGATTCAGTTCCAATTTTCAAAAAAAAGAAACCAGGAAAACTGGGTTTAAAACAAGTTTCAACACAGTTTTTGAGTCTTCAATTTGTCAAAAGAAAGTTCTGGTAAACCAATGTTCAGCCAAAAGAAAGTTTTCTCTTCCTCTTTGAATAATAATTTCCACTTCATCAAATAGCATCAATAATATTCCTGATCAAGATGCTTTGCTTTGAATGTCAAAGAAAACACAACTTCTTGTCAGATTCAATTCAAAGAAACACAGCTTCTTGTAAGATTCAAAGAAATACAGTTAAGATCTTTATCAGAATGACTTCACAGCACCTCTGCTTCTCCCTGGTTGACTATCATAGATATCAGGTCCACTTCTGCAAAGATTCACCATGCGAATCTACTCGCCTGCCCGAGTAGGCAAGGCACCCCCCCTTCTGAACATTCACCTCCCAGAAGAGCAGCCTCTTTGCCACTCATGACTCTCTGCAACATCAACAACCAAAAATGCCCTTAAGGATGTAATTCTACCTTTCTTCCTTTTGGCTTTGGCAATGTGAGTTTTATACCAGCTTTTAGGAAACAATCGCAATCAATTGGCTACACCCATTTACAACTTTGCATTCACCCCTTCTCTTCCTGCCAACCAGAGCAGCATAATTGTGTGCATTGTTGTTAGTCTCTTTTAGCTTTAGAGAATGTTCATACAACTCTTTAGGCTTTAGCAATACTTATAACAATGTTGGCTTTGGGCAATGCTTGCACCACTCTTGGATTTGGGTAGTGCTTGTACCACTCTCGGTTTTGAGCAATGCTTACATCCCTTTTGACTTTGAGCAATGCTTGTTCCCTGGATCTCACAATTATTGAAGTTCAGTCACTTAGTTTTAATGTTGTTTTAAACTGCTTCATAAATGACTCCAGTTAACATCCCCTTCAGAGTCACTTTTAAGTACATTACTCATATGCGAGTGCTATTAGAAAGGTTTCACCCATATGCAAGTGCTACTTTTGTGGCATTCCAATGTCCAACAATTAATGGTCTGGCTAATAATGATTTTACTCACATGCAAGTGATTCTCCTTGGCTACAATTGCCTGCCTTTGTCTGTGCAAGAGATCAGAAATATGCTACCTTTGCATGTTGCAGGACTTTAACTGCTTCTGGCTCCTTTTGAACAGACACCCTTCCTCAGTGAAGCTGTCTTCGTTCCCGCCATGCATTTTCAGAGCTCGTCTCGCTCCTGAGTCCCTTGGCTGCACACCAACTTCCAGCCACCACACTGAGCCTTGTCTCCTCAGGCGATCCTCCTGCAGAGCTTTGAGGGGGGAGGGAGGGATCTTTCTAACCTCCCAGGGACTATGTTCCGTTGGCAAAATAAAAGAGACGCCTCAACCATCACCCAAAAAAAGGGGCACACGCCCAGAGTCACTCGATGGTACTCATAGTGAAGCGGTAACGCACACCTGGCCGTGGAATCATTGCAGGAGCGGCCTGTTATCCGTGTCAGAGAGGAGGGCTGCACTTAGCAGGGAGATCCCCATTGGTCGCCCCCACCTCCTGTGGCCAATATATCACACACACCATGAAATAACAGACAACATTGTAAGGTTATTTGGAATATACAAGGTCACAGTTTATTTGGAGCAAACAAAAAACTTGGGACGGTCCCAGCCACACATTACATTACACTCAGGTAAGGGTGAACCGTGTCACCCTACCTGCCAAAGGCACAAGCTGAAATGCTTCAAGAACGGCGGGAGCTGCAGGATAAATAGACTGACTGCCTGCAGCTCCCGCCTTATATGTGTCCCCCGGGAACCCGACCGGAAGTCAGGCCCCGGGGGACGCCTCTTCCGCCTCACTGGGGGAGGAAGAGTAGAGGCTGGCCACCCCCCGGAAGGTGGCGGCCAGAGGGGACAGCCCGCTATGTAGGCTGGTCCGCCTCTGAACTCCAGTCCGGGCTACACGCCCAGCGCCCCTCCAGTCACTCGCAGTACAGAGCTGAAACAATGACGAAGGCTGCCAGAGCAGAGGAACCCAGAGCAGTGGTGAGTGAACCCAGCCGCTCCCCCCACCCAGAGCCTGCAGATGGAATTCAACACCACAGCCAGTTGTTGCCACGGGGCAAGCCGTTGTGTCGCCACTGGTAGTTGACAGGAAGACAGGGGGTAGGGCGTCAGCTCGAAACTCACCATCCAATGCAGCGCAGTCCCAGCTGCAGGGTCAAGGCGTTGGGGTCCGCTCAACGGAGACCTGGGAAGTCAGTGACCATTTTAAAGCTGTCCGAGGGCGCTTTGCAGAGGCCCACTAGTCCACTCCCCCACTCCCTGACAAAACAAAAGGGATTGCGTTGAAATTACAGTGGGGCCAGCAGCAAGTGAAGCAGAGTCAATGCCAACAGCCACGGAGCACCATTTCCTCCAGAGTCCCACAAAGTTGTGTGCTAGCTGGCAGGGCTGCTGAGCTCGTGAATCTTACGACTCCATGACACTCCTGCCAGGCCACAGTCCCCGAGCTGTATATTTCTAAGAATCCAACCTAGCAAAGCTTTTACCAATACAGTATTTGTAGTTTATTGGATCAATACAATGATGTATTGTTTCTCTTTCAGGGTGAATGTTGAACCTTTGTGGCCCGAGAACTGTTTCTCACTTTGTTGAAATTGTATAAAAAAAAAAAAGAGCTATGCTTAGGAACATGTTAAGATGCCCGCCCTGTCTTCTTTTATGAAGCATTGACTACAAAAATGACTTTTCATTGGTCAGTCCATCTTAAACTTCTATAATGAGAAAGCGTCTACACACTCTTTGTGATCAGTTTGGTTTACCTTTTTAGTTTTCTTTAAATGATTTAAATGTACATGCTTGCAAAGGTTTGTATAATTAATACTGTATAAATCCATTTAACTGTGAGCTCCCTGTGAACTGCCATCATTTAGCCACATCATATTATCATGTGGACTAGTGACTTCTATATTAATAACTATATTGGGCACCTATCTAAACACAGTCTGGCATCCACACTGAACATATGGATAGGTACACAATCCTGATTATTTTACATTGCGAACAACAAAGGCCTGGTCCTAAGGACAAACTATACCCTGAGAGTGTTCCTAAATGATATACCAATAGGTTTTTCATAACTGTGATCATAATCTAACTTCATGTATCGTCTTGCATCTTTTGCCTAATATACTGATACGTTGCTAGTGGAAATATTGCATTCTTAAGTCATAAAGATAAGCTAGTGTTTGTATATATGATCACAGGTTGTCCTTCAAGTCAGGGAGGACTCTGGCATCTCCCCTGCTGGTGTGGGGTTGCAGCATGTTTTAATGGTTAATGATCCTTTATTTTATGTTACTAGGCTCACTAGGATGTAATTGCATCCTAAGTGACAATGTCATTTTGAATGAGAAGTGTGGCAGTAAAGATTGCAAAAATAACCAAAAAGATGAAATGCAGTAATAGGCAAATCTTTCATTGATGATCTTTGTAGATTGTTTGCTTGCATGTAGTACACCTGGTCTCTAGTCATTCCATCGAATGTAATTTCTTCTAGCACCAAACCATCGAAGTATATGCAACGAAAAGCCTTACCATCGAAGTACCCTTTTGTTGACTATAATTCGATGGTAGTATCGAAATGAATAATATTTGTTTTTTTGCAGTAGGGTTACATTAGTGTTAGGGATAGGGCTAGGGTTGGGGCTAGGGTTAGATTAAGGGTTACATTAGAGTTAGGGTTGGGGCTAGGGTTAGAGGCAAGCATAGTACACCTGAAGTAGCGACACCAAATCCTTGCTGCACTAAGTGAGTTGGCAGGCTTGCAGAAACATCCAGATAAAATGTGCAGTCTACACCTGACATCATTAGATTAGGGATCAGAAAGGCAGAAACTGCCAGGAGGGGTGGGTAGGCACAGATTAGAACGATCACAACCGAAGGGGACAGACTAGCCGAGTGGCGTAACCCCCAAAAAGTCTTAGTGTGCAAGATGGAGGACTGGTAGGCAAACAGGAGCTCTGCAGAGAATGTGGCAGTCCCACCCTGCTCCAATAGAGCAAGTCTGTGAGACAGAAGCAAAGAGGCTGGGCCATGTGCAAGGGCTTGCCCATAATAGCAAGAGGACTGCTACATTCATGGTAGAGTCCACTGTAATGGTTTGCTGCACAGCCACATAGCCAGTGGGGACAGGTGGGGTGCCCAAAGCATTGTCATTGTCAGGCATTGTCTCTCCTGCACTGGTGATTTGCTCCTCATAGGCTTGCACTGATTTAATCTGTCTCATAAAGAGCTCTTCCCACTAACCAAATGGTGTTCACATGCACAGTCTACAATTGCTTTCCCTCCTGCCACTCTAATGGACACAAATCTGCCCATACTGGTATGTTCAGGTTAGTTCCATCATCCAGTCACTTGCAGAGTCCCACTATACTCAAACCCCTGCCCAGAGATCTTCATTCTCTATATGGAGCCCTGGGGTATATTGTCCCGACTCCAGTATTCCACTTCACCAGTATGCAGAGCTCTACCTCAAAGTGTGCTGTGTACAAGACATCTCATGCCTCAGAGAAAGAGCTCTTTGCTTTCATCCAAGCATGAAGGACGAGCACCTACCTGAAGCTCAATCCTACAAACCGAGAATGTGTCCTGCTAGACCATCCAGCTAAACATGAGACTAGCCAAGGACGGCTAAATGACATGCCCTTTGAGGGATTCACTCCTCAACTGGCCCCAACCACCAAATCGCTCTGCTACACTATCGACATCAATCTCTCTTTCTGAAAAGACAACACATTACCAAAAAAAAACAGATTTTGAAAATTGCACCTCAACTAGAAATCTGCAGGAATTTTGGCAAACTGTTGCAGGGGGAAAGAGGTCCAAAGTTGCTATCACCTTCTATAGCAGAAGCCAAATGGTTTGACCATTTTGAAATAATATACCAGGAAAATGCCAAAATCTCTTTAAAGAAATCCCATCTTTTCCCAATTTTTCAATTTTCATTGGCCAGTCTTATCTTGATTATCATCTTCAGATCCTATGCAACACATTCTTCTTCTTGGGATTCATCAGTTGTAGGCCATTTCGTCAGTACATGGTTAAATATTGGTATTGAAATCATAATTCATTGCTAGCAATAACTGGCCTAAAGTCTTTAATTTTAAGTGTGATTGCACATGGTCCGCTTAAGTATTTTAGCAAATAGAGGAAGGTCTGCATAAACGGGATCTTCTTTGAACTATTGATTGCAATCTCAATTCCTCAAACTCTTGGTGCCTCCTAAAAGAACTTCTAATCTATGCTGCAACATACAGCCGCTGATCACCTGGAAAGGAAAAACACTTAACCGCTGCATACCCTGGCCTCGGGCCTCATGTTTATCACTGCCAAACAAATTACTAACCCCCCTCTAAAGATTTTAATACAAAGCGTTAGATACCATGTGTTCCCTTGCAGTACTGTAAACCTTGTCCTCTTTGTACGATGACCTTCTTACTAGGGAACTCTTTCTTCTTTCCGTCAAGAATGTCCCTGCTACTTAAAATTCATGTGCAGCAGCCAACTGTGGAGCAAAGCACCCCATTGTGTGGATTGTGTTCGTGTTGCATTTGCAGTTTTAATATTGTATCTTTCTACATGCGTGAAGATCTGATCTGATATGAATCATTCTAAATGATTGTAACACTAAAAGTAACATATCCCATCCATAATTAACTCTGATTCATATGGATTTGAAACCCTGCCCCAGTACGCTGCCATCCCCTGTCATCAATATGGTGTGCGCAACATGAAGCCCTCGTAATAATGGGGACCCTCCTTGACACCCCTGACACGATAGTTGATTGCCCATACATCAATTAATGTACAATATCATACTACTAGTGTTTGGACCTATGTTGCGCTTGCTCCAATGGTGTTTAGGATTAGCGAGATTAGGACTGCTTTAAACCTACAGAAACTTAATAAAGCTACGGGATTGGATTCTTTATTCATTTGTATGTTTAAGGATAAGATGAATATATGTGCAAAAAAAGGAAAGCAGAATGATCCCCATAATTATTGCCCTATATCATTGCTAGACTCCTTGTCAACGCTGTGTACAAGGACAGTACTCCTAAAACTAGAAGAATGGTGTGACATAAATGATACAGCTGGCTTTAGGAAGTCTATCTCAATGATTGATCAGACATTTAGGTTAACACTGATGATTATGAAATCCCCTGTTTGTATCCTTTGTAAATTTACAAATGGCATTTGATTCTGTTCAAAGAAAACAAACTAGGCAAAGCTTGCTATCCCAGTCTGTAAAATTGATGCAAAACGCCTATTGTACTCTGGTAACTTTGCTATGGTTCAGTGTGGTGCCCTCAGTGAATGTACCAAACCATTTGAGATCCACAGAGGAGTCAGACCGAGATGTGTGCTGGCTCCTCTGCTGTTTCCTTTGTATATTAACAATATTGCAGGCACACTGAGCAATAGCAATGGTGATGCCCAAAACATAGGGAGCAAAACATGGCTATTACTTCTGTACACAGATGATGTGATTTTAAATATCTAAACCCCCTCTGGGTTCAACAGTTACTGAACTCTTTTACAACAAGATGTGAGGAAAAAGGATGTTTGGTTAATATTTCAAAAACAAATTGTAAGTCTTGAAAAGCATGGGTTTATTTAGGTCTATACACCTGATTGATGTGTTATTTGTTCCTGTCAGGACTCAGTGTTATGTTTGTACAAAAATGCAATTAAGTGTTAATATACATTTCAAAAACAATTTCCATATCTGAAAAACCTCTCCCCAGACAACCACCGAACTTACGCCATTAACGACAGTAGTTGAGAAGAGGTAGACAGTTTTGACTATCTGGGCCTATGTCTTCGATAAACAGGAAAAACGATAGATCAAATTGGTAAAAGCTTGGCTAGGCTAGCTCAAAGTTGCATTTTTGTGACCAAGTTCATGAGGCAATATGGCGGGCAAAGTATTTTCCATGCCATGGAGGTATATAAGATGCAGGCCACCACTGGGGCGACCTATGGATGTGACCTTTGGAGCCATTGTAATGTAGCAGTGCTAGAAATATTGGTGGAGAATAAATTCATGAAAAGAATTCATGACGTGCCTCGAAAAGCCCCTTCTGCCCTACAAAAGTGGAATTGGGACCATACAGCATTCTATATATAGTGAAGTTGAAACCTGTTCTTTACTGGCTAAACTTATGGAATGTACCAGGACTAAAGTTATGTTTGGAAGGACTTTGCTACACAAAGCCGCAAAAATCCCATTGTTCCTGTATGTAAAATAAGTGTTGGGCAAGATGGGTCTATCCCGTTTGTGAGATAACACCCATTTTTATGGATTGCAATATTAATCTGTGGTCAGTGGGGCATTTGAAGTCTGGTTTCTCAAAGTTTGATTGCATAAGATCTTAAGATCTAACCTTTAATCCAATTCCAAATTCTTCAAGGTATTTGGATATCGCCTGCCAAAAGACGACAATATTAATGACTAATCCACTCTTCGGTATTCAGCCACTAAATGATTGTATCGCCAAAAGGAATAAAGAGGAGACGGAAAGTTGTGATTTTTGTGGTGCATGGAAAGAAGATTTGGCCCACTTCTTGCTCATATGTCCACAGCATACAAAGCTTATTTTTACCCTGCATCAAATGAAAACTGCAAATGAGGCACTTTATCTGCTCAAAATGGTGACCGATGATATTGTACTTGGTGCAATCTTACAATTGCTTGAGAAAGCACGCTGTATGAAATTCTTGCACCAACTACTACCTTACTAAAATAGCACAATCATGGAGTAACTTGAAACAATAACAATATGAGATCGGATGATGAAGCTGTTTTAATTATGTATAACCTCGGGTTTCTATCGTCTTAACTATGTATTATATGTATGTATGCATCTCTGGATTATTTGTGCAAAATTATTTTATATTTGATTTGTATGGTCCATGTTATTCTGGTTTAGGTGTAGATCATTGTTATAAATGTATTATTTCTGGGTTTTTAACATGCTTTTATATGAAATAAAGCGTATACTAATAAAAGAAGCTACCTGGTATCAACTAGTATTCCTCCAGAGTATAAAACCCTTGCTTCCACCAGATGATGTCAGAATCACGTTGTAAACCCTAGTAATTGCATATTTATTAGTAAGCATGTGCTTGTTTGCGGAGAATCTGTCACTGTCGCCAGCGTTTTTCAACAGTTGAGAAGTACAGTACCTTACTTGAGCGCTTTCTAAGTTATCCTTTTGAATACTGGTGGTACTCTTTAAACAATAAAAAAAATCCCTTGCTAGCGTTAACACATTTCATTGGTCATTCACTTTGATTTAGCTGGTAGATTTGTTATTTCTTTTTTTAATTGGACTCCATATCTTGCTGTGGCTATTGCCTTCCTTGAGGGACAGGTGCAGGCGAGCATGATAGCAAATAGACATTCTGTTTCTGAGTTTCTATCTCGAGGGAGCCGTTTTAAAGCTGCCTTGCATTATATCTCTTCTTGCAGCTATTCCGAGGATGCTGGAACCATAATTGAATCAGACTTAATTTGCTTTTGAAGATGCCGTGCTCTGAGAAGTGCAGGCTGGAGCTACAAGAGAGGGCTGAGATTCACTGGTTTGGTTCACATATCCGGTCTAATGTAGCTTTTCACGTTAAGCACACATCATGGTGCCCTGCCTGAGCTAATCACGACGAAACTATTGTGAGGACCTTAACTTCTAACATTAATCTGCCAAGATGAGATGTTATGCCTCACATTTGAGTTGTGTGCCTGTTGTCTAATCATCTGCTATAGCCACCTGCATCAAACACCAAATTGTCATATTTTCTTTTCAATTCATTAGTGGTGAAACATAATTGTAGATTCCTACTCATTTTGACAAGGTGTCTGTTATAACTCTTCGCTTCAGAGCAGGGATGGACTAGCTGATATGTATTTATTTACTTTAATGTGTTTCAGTTAAACACTTTACACATACATTTCAGCTTCAAATTCAAAATACATATATTTATGCATAATCATAAACAATACTCAAATAGTGATACAATTAACATCTAGATAAAATACATTTTCATTTCATTAGATTTAAAATTATTCGCATTCAATTTCGTAATCGCAATCTGCCAAATCCTATAAAGTGCTAAATGCAGGCTCTTGGTTTTAGTGTTCATCAGTTCCTTAGCTGATATTCATTACCTTTACATTGTTTGTCTGTGTTTACGTTCAGCAATCTATTTGTTTATTCATTTTGTTTTACTATGCTGATTTGTTCTTCATCAAGAACTGCAGTGCCCAATTATTACCCGGTTCGAATCGGGGATGTGATTGTGTACGGCGTTGGCGAGCAGTGTATCACACATAATAAAGTAGAACTTTTCAGAAGGAACATGCCTATGTTCCCCAGCAAATGTATTGTATGTGAATGTTTGCCATATAGATCTGTGATGGAGACTGGATGGTACATTGCATGTGTTAAGGAAATTCCCACTTTTTGCCACTTTCCCTCCATTGATTTCAATGGGGGCCACAAGCCATTCTGTTATGTAGTTGGACTTTGGCTAGTTTTTGGGGCAAGTGAGGTATTTTTAGCCTCACTCAACGGCTGTAGTAATTTCTTTTGGGATGTACTTGGCAGTCCTTGGGGCTCCCAGTGCAGGGAGAGGTTCCCCCTTTTCTTTTTACCTTTGTTTTAATTTAGCACAGCCCCCCTTATAATGTGTGTGTGTGTGGGGGGGGACCGGGGGGGCTGGAATAGTTAAACAATATGGGATGGGGATTTGGGGGGAAATCACCTAAAAATAAAATCAATTTCGATTAGTTTTTTCGGTAAAAAATACTTGTCAAAAAACATCTAAATTCCGACCGTCGATGAATTGACATAGAACCGTCTGGCCTGTAGATCTGACAATCCGCAGAGCCATCTGCTCTGGGACACAAACCAGGTCACCTGCTGCTGCTCCCCACCATGGAGAGGGGTCTCCCTGTAGCCCTTGTTTTAATGCCCTGCAAACTGGACCCTGCCTGTCCCATTCCTTGATCACCCAAGCAACTCGCCACACCTCGGGTTCCCTGGGAATCCTTCAATGTTCTGTGATTTGAGGCAGTCATTGTTCAGTCATCAGTCCACTCAAGCTGCTAAGTCACTGGAACCGTTTGTCTTGCAAGTGACCGTTACCACTGCTAGCTGGATCCAAACCCAACATCGAAAACAACCACTGCACGTGTGACTCCTGGACCGCCTGCAACCAGACCAAAAGCGTGAGTAGTTCTCTCCAGCATCCCCAACTTACCCGGGGGGTTATTTTTCTTCAATTCAAAGTTCGTGACTCGGATTGCATAACCGGTTTGATGCATTTCTGGTCCCATCGAGATTCAATTGGTGCAAACCCTATCCCTGCCTCTGCCCATAACTCACCATGGGCAATGCAAATTATGGTATAGGAATCCTTCCTGGGGGAGGCTAAGGAATTGGAAGTTGCACTGTCCTTTAACTGAAACTTGAGTTACTATTGCGACTAGCCAGAAATCTGTCCCTGTCACGTGGTGCCAGGGATCCGTGTCAGCCTTTGGTTGTAGGGGACCAAGGTTAATGACAGCCAGTCCTTCCCCAGAGGTGGGTGTGTGAGAGTTGAGGGCCCCTGTTCCTGCCCCTTTGCCTTGTGCCTGGTTGCATGACTGCAGTACCACTGTCTATCACCCCATGCCTGCACAACACCATTCTGGCCAGTATCGTACTCTTTGTCTTGCAGGGCTGGTCAACTCAACAGTAGCATTGAACCAGTCAGTCAGTGTTTGGAGAGAAACCTAGATTAACAGACCAGAGGCAGAACGAACCGTGCAAAGTAGCCAGCTACATGGCCTACTCCTGGGGAAACATAGAGGGCGCGGAGCACCGCTGCAAATTTAACCCACCAGAGGGGCAACCTGTGCCGGCCAAATACTAGCACAAGCAGGTCACAGAACGCTGTGCGAGACTTATGACAATATGCTTGCCTACATGGGGACCACGGGGCAGCACCCACACCAATCCCACATGCTGGAGCTGCAACAGAATCCTCACACAAATTGGGACATTAATTGTTTTTGACTGCTATTGCTGAAGACCGACAGTCCCACGAATGGAAGGTGGTGGGGCTTACGATCCCTGTTGAATCTTTACGTGTTTGTAACACCTTCCCGGGGAAAAAAAACAGCGCTGCGAGGGATCCAATGGAGGGGGGTATGCAGTGGCAAAAGGGGAAGATGGGAAGCAGGAAGGTGTGGGTTATTCGGGTGTCAAGGGAGTATAAGGAGGACCAAGAGACCAGCTGGAGGAAGGACTGAGCAGAGAAGTGGAGAGGAGATTTATTGAAACAAGATGAGGTATTGGTTGGTAGGAGAGAGTGATACTAAAGTTGGAGTTTGCGTGAAAGGGGTGTCAGTGGTATATTAAGAAGGAAAGAAGAGAGTGAGAGGAGATTGACTGAGGAGGGTGGTGTGGGTGGAGTGAAAAGTAGTGTGACGTGGGGCATAGTAGTGTGGAGACTGGAGTAGTGTGTAGAGGGGGAACAGTGTGGATGAGGGAGGAAAGCAGTGGTCTAGATAGGGAGAGAAGTTGTGATTACAATCTCTTTGTGGCAGTACATCCAATTCAAATTCATCCAGACCTTTTAAATCTTGATCTTCATTAAAGTTGAACTGAAATGACCACCATGCAAGTGGCTTCATCAAGCACCATTTAACTGCTAGTGTCGCTGCAAGCATGTTCATTTGTTGAGTTGATTTTGTGTTTATTTTTAAATGTATTCTTTTTTATTTTTGTATTTATTTCTATGAGGAACAAGGTTCTTTGCATGACACTTTAAACCTTTTTTCTGGTTTGCATTTCACAAGAACTGCAATTGGTGGGCAGTTTTTATTTTTGTCAGGCAAATGATAAAAGTACCAGTCACTGGGGTTGGTGTTAAATGGTAACTGTTAGAAATGACATAACTGATAGAACTGAGTGCTCAGAAAGTAGGCCAATGTTAGAAATCCCCAGACTGAGTGTTCTTGTTTTCAGTTGTGGGGCCAAGGCACATAGCTGGTGTAAATAACTCAAAGAACATCTTTTCTACACATAATCCCTTCTAGTGCTGTATATCAGTTAAGATTTTCTGCTTTATGGGGTGTAAATGTTCAATGCAAGTGCTATATACATTTCTTCACTCCAGGTAGGTCCAGATAAAGGATTTTGTAGCATTTCTCTACCACACCTAATGGCCTGATTCTTTACACAGTAAAAGATCTAAATGCATGTAACAAATCAAAACCAACATACATTGCCCTGATTAATCTTACAAAAGCCTTTGACTTAATGAACAGGGCCAAATTGCGGGCCAAACTTGGAAATGGGGCATCCCAGAAGGCTTACTTGCTATCATTAAAGCTCTCCACCAATACACCACCCTTGAGGTTAGATTAAACCTAAAAGGAGAACTCCCCTGATATATCTACTACCAGTGGAGTCAGACAGGGTTGTATCCTAGCTGCTTTTCTTTTCAATCTTTATCTAGCAGATTTGGCTGATTTCTTGCTTGCACACTCACTTGTATGTCCTAATATAGGGAAAAGTTCTATCCACTTCTTGCATACGCTGATGACATAGCCTTGATTGACCATACTCCAGTTGGACTTCAACATCTGATCAAGGCCATGGAACAGTATGCGTGTGTGACTGAGCTAATTATCAACCACATCTTACCGGTTGTTAAACAAATAAAATACCTGGGCTTTTCCCTTCGAACAACCCAGTTGCTTAAAGATCTGATGGATGAACTAGAGTCAAAAGCCTCACAATACATAAGCCAATAAAAAAAAATACTGACCCCCCCTATGTAGATTCTCGTTGTTACCTTTGTTAAAGTTCTACAAAGGGAAAGTGATTCCAGCAATATTGTATGGGATGGAAATTAATCCCAGCAACCGGAAATTTAATTGGGCCCTTTTGGAAAGTCGAATATGGAAACAAACCCTTTCACTTCCTATGTCCCTCCCCATAGTACGTCTCAGAAACAAACTCGGTTGGCACTCGCTTTAATCACAGTTTGATTGGAAAGTACTTCTCATCTATAGATCTAACTTAGACCCATGCAAAGACTCTTTGTATGAGAGTATAGAAGACCATATGATCTCTGACAAAAGTGAATTGTTGTCTAAATTACACAGCGATGCTGACCAAATCCTTTTAAACTGTGAAGTATCAAGTGAAATCTAGATCCCAAATCCAGATAAAGCAAAGCGAGCCTTACTGAAAACGTATTGGATCACAACTAGACTGTCTTTTTGCAATTGCAAACAAAAGCGCAAAGAAATTCAGCGTGTGTGAGAAGCCAAGTAAATATGTATTGCCATACTTAAGAAGATTTCCAAATCCCCAATGGCGTGCCGAACTACAGCACTTTCGCCTAAATCTGTTGAACACGAATGAAACTATGAGAATATGGCAAAATCCAGAATACAAATAAGGGGAATGCGATCTATGCGGCGAAGTGTATATCAAGATATAAGACACCTTCTAATGACTTGTACAACCACATTCCCAGTAAGAGCAAAATACTTTGCTAGATTTGTCCATTACACTGAGTGGCTAAACGCCCAGGAATTCTGGCATAGGCTGTCATCATGTAAGGAAATCTTCTTAGCTATAGAGCTTCTGAAATTGTTAAATGAAATGCACCTTATAAGATTCTCCTTGTAAGAGAAAATGAGCCTCATTACGACCCTGGCGCTAATGGGTTAACGGCGCCGTTAACCCATTAGCGCCTAATTACGAGGTCCCTTTGTGGGACCCAACCTTTTACCAGCCGTTAAAGTAGGGACCCGCAAAGGGACCTTGGTGCAAAGTACGGTGCCGCAATTTGCGGCACCGTACTTACTGCCTTCCCCATTCCCATTGAGCCCTATGGGGCAAAAATGGGAATGGGGAAGGGCCATGGAGGAAGGGGGAATTACTGCCCCGCCAACCTTGTAATGGGGTGCTAATTCCCCCTTTCTCCATGGCGGAGTCGGTAATTTACCGGCATGGACCATGGTGCTTATAGCACCATGGTCTTCCGCCAGGGTCGTAATGAGGCCCAATGACTACCTCCTTTCAGCTGTTCTCCTTATTTTTCACTGTTTCACTTCTTTCTTTCTTTCTTTCTTTTTCTCTTTTAATTCTAAAGGAACTGTGTAAAAAAGTCTATGTATGACTAAAGGCACAATAAATAAATGTTTTTTAAAAAGTTGCATTTGTTGTGCAACTATGAAAAGCTGATTATACTCTGTATCAGACAACATGTTCCTTGAGTCTTTTTCTATGTCACTTAAGTATAGTCCTTATTGTTTTCTTAACTTTCAGTGCCATCAGTTCTCACCTGCAAACATGTGGCTGCTCTATCGTTGTGGGGAGCAACGCAGAAAAAGTTAACAAGGTGATGTATTTTGTCAATCATTGTGTGCGCTCTCGTTAGTATGCATACTTCAATGAAACACTGCCCTTAGTTTATAGGTAACAATTAAGAGGTCACATTTCAGTTTTACATGCTATGCCCTGTAATGTCATTAACATATAGTCTGAGTATGCATCATATACTGCCTGTTCTATTATTCTTTCAGGTAAAATTGTCTGATAATCTTGTTTTTCTAACTGAAGGTTCTTTATTCTCTCTAACTTCCCTTTGAATTCCTGAGTAGATTTTCCGTGTCACAAAATGCAGATGACATAACTTTTGGCCCTCATTCTCTTATTGACAGGTTTCTTGGCACCATTCGTATTATAGTAGCTCTTGGCATTTTAGCCTAAGGTAACATACAATAACACATTCTTTTAAGCATTTTTACCCATCAAATGCAATACATAGTGGCCAGAGCTGTTCAGACGTGAGGTTGGCTTTCCCAAAAGATGGTGTGGAAGGGGAAGAATATATACCTACGTAGAGTGCCCCATCCCATGTGAGAAGTCCCTCTTTCTACAACATAATAAAATCATGTCTGAGGAATACAATTTTAATTTCTTGGGCACAACCCATCCTGGGTATGCCAGCACAATTCCCCTATTGTATGTGGGCTTTTACAGTTGGATGACATTTTGTGTCACCAAATCATCATCTGTGTCCTATATCCGTTAATGGCTTCATCCTATGTCTTTCCTGTTGCCACTTATCAGGAATATTATCATATTGTGTTGAAAAAGGAGCTGCTCTAAAAGCTGCTTCCAGATCTAGACCTGCAGATCACAAATGGATGACTCTTCGGCATGGGGGCCTGGTTGCACCCTCCCTTGCCTCACTTATAGTTCTTCTTGGCCATAAGCCGAGCTCCGAAACATGCTTTGCTGTCTTACATTTAACATCATCACTTTCCAGTTTGACATCTAGCTTGTTTCCATCTTATTTCCACTCACTGTTTTGCTTCCATCCACGTGATGGTTTTCTCCTTTCTCCCTTCCTAGTTTTGTGCGACTTTATATTTTGCAGCCTGAAGGGAGTATATGGGGTGACAGCTACTCCCTGCCTCTGTGCTCTGAAGTGAGTTTTCTTTTTTTTGTTTTCTTTTTTTGTTTGTTTGTTTATTGTGCACCTGGTTAGTTTTTACAAACCTTAAGCACAAAAATAATTACAAAACATTTAGGGGCCAATTCATAGAATTCGGCGCACAAGTGGCGCACGCGGCTGGCGCACAGTGTGCGCGTGCGGTAGTCTGCGCCAGCCGCGTGCGCCGAAACACCTTCAGGCGCACAGCGTATTCATGGATTCCAACATCCACAACCAGCCGTGGCGCAGAGTGGCGCAGCGACCCTGCAGCAGCGTCAGTTACGCCCCCAAGAACGCCCCTTGCGCAGGGAAAAGCCATCAAAATCCCCAATCCAGCGCAAAGGGCAGCAGCAAACGCAGAGCGGGGAGCGTGTATTTCAGGGGTGTGCGAGTGTCCCCACACGCGATAGGCCTGGGTACGTGTATTACAGGGGTGCGCGAGAAAATCTACACGCGATTGGCCTGGGTACGTGGATTTCAGGGGTGCGCGAGAAATTCTACACGCGATTGGCCTGGGTACGTGTATTACAGGGGTGCCCGAGAAAATCTACACGCGATTGGGCTGGGTACGTGGATTTCAGGGGTGCGCGAGAAATTCTACACGCGATTGGCCTGGGTACGTGTATTACAGGGGTGCGCGAGAAATTCTACACGCGATTGGGCTGGGTACGTGGATTTCAGGGGTGCGCGAGAAATTCTACACGCGATTGGGCTGGGTACGTGGATTTCAGGGGTGCGCGAGAAATTCTACACGCGATTGGCCTGGGTACGTGGATTTCAGGGGTGCGCGAGAAAATCTACACGCGATTGGCCTGGGTACGTGGATTTCAGGGGTGCGCGAGAAATTCTACACGCGATTGGGCTGGGTACGTGGATTTCAGGGGTGCGCGAGAAATTCTACACGCGATTGGCCTGGGTACGTGGATTTCAGGGGTGCGCGAGAAAATCTACACGCGATTGGGCTGGGTACGTGGATTTCAGGGGTGCGCGAGAAAATCTACACGCGATTGGGCTGGGTACGTGGATTTCAGGGGTGCGCGAGAAATTCTACACGCGATTGGCCTGGGTACGTGGATTTCAGGGGTGCGCGAGAAATTCTACACGCGATTGGCCTGGGCACGTGGATTTCAGGGGTGGGCGAGAAATTCTACACGCGATTGGGCTGGGTACGTGGATTTCAGGGGTGCGCGAGAAATTCTACACGCGATTGGCCTGGGTACGTGGATTTCAGGGGTGCGCGAGAAAATCTACACGCGATTGGCCTGGGTACGTGGATTTCAGGGGTGCGCGAGAAATCCTACACGCGATTTCTAACTGTGCGAGTGGGGCAGTGTATTACGTAGGTGTGCGGGAAGTTGAAGAGGTGAATTGCCAGTGTGGGTCCTCCCAGGTCTCCCCTCTACCCCCTCCACGACCTCTGCAGGCAGCCCACACCACAGGGGACTACCCTGCACCCCTGGTCATGTCCCGCAGGCAGCCCATCCACCATGGGCATGCCCCCCAGCCAAGCCACATGTCCCCTTGCACCCCCACCCCCCAGCAGGCCCCCACCCATGTCTCCCAGCACCCCCACCCCCCAGCAGTGAAGGGGCAGCCTCCACCAGGCCCCCACCCATGTCTCCCACCACCCCCACCCCCCAGTCACCAGGGGCAGCCTCCACAAGGCCCCCACCCATGTCTCCCACCACCCCCACCCCTCCAGTCACCAGGGGCAGCCTCCACAAGGCCCCCACCCATGTCTCCCACCACCCCCACCCTCCCAGTCACCAGGGGCAGCCTCCACCAGGCCCCCACCCATGTCTCCCAGCACCCCCACCCCCCAGCAGTGCAGGGGCAGCCTCCACCAGGCCCCCACCCATGTCCAACCCATGTCTCCCAGCACCCCCACCCCCCAGCAGTGCAGGGGCAGCCTCCACCAGGCCCCCACCCATGTCTCCCACCACCCCCACCCCTCCAGTCACCAGGGGCAGCCTCCACAAGGCCCCCACCCATGTCTCCCACCACCCCCACCCCTCCAGTCACCAGGGGCAGCCTCCACCAGGCCCCCACCCATGTCTCCCACCACCCCCACCCCCCCAGTCACCAGGGGCAGCCTCCACCAGGCCCCCACCCATGTCTCCCACCACCCCCACCCCTCCAGTCACCAGGGGCAGCCTCCACCAGGCCCCCACCCATGTCTCACACCACCCCCACCCCTCCAGTCACCAGGGGCAGCCTCCACAAGGCCCCCACCCATGTCTCATACCACCCCCACCCCTCCAGTCACCAGGGGCAGCCTCCACCAGGCCCCCACCCATGTCTCCCACCACCCCCACCCCTCCAGTCACCAGGGGCAGCCTCCACCAGGCCCCCACCCATGTCTCCCACCACCCCCACCCCCCAGCAGGCCCCCACCCATGTCTCCCAGCACCCCCACCCCCCAGCAGTGAAGGGGCAGCCTCCACCAGGCCCCCACCCATGTCTCCCACCACCCCCACCCCCCAGTCACCAGGGGCAGCCTCCACCAGGCCCCCACTCATGTCCCCTTGCACCCCCACCCCCCAGCAGGCCCCCACTCATGTCCCCCTGCACCCCCAACCCCCAGCACTGTGGGGCACCTGCCAGCAGGCTCCCAACCATGTCCCCTTGCACCCCCACCCCCCCCAGCAGGCCCCCACTCATGTCCCCCTGCACCCCCACCCCCCCAGCACTGTGGGGCACCTGCCAGCAGGCCCCCAACCATGTCCCACTCATGTCCCCTTGCACCCCCACCCCCCAGCAGGCCCCCACTCATGTCCCCTTGCACCCCCACCCCCCAGCACTGTGGGGCACCTGCCACCAGGCCCCCAACCATGTCCCACTCATGTCCCCTTGCACCCCCACCCCCCAGCACTGTGGGGCACCTGCCAGCAGGCCCCCAACCATGTCCCCTTGCACCCCCACCCCCCAGCAGGCCCCCACTCATGTCCCCTTGCACCCCCACCCCCCAGCACTGTGGGGCACCTGCCAGCAGGCCCCCAACCATGTCCCACTCATGTCCCCTTGCACCCCCACCCCCCAGCAGGCCCCCACTCATGTCCCCCTGCACCCCCACCCCCCAGCACTGTGGGGCACCTGCCAGCAGGCCCCCAACCATGTCCCCTTGCACCCCCACCCCCCAGCAGGCCCCCACTCATGTCCCCCTGCATCCCCACCCCCCAGCACTGTGGGGCACCTGCCAGCAGGCCCCCAACCATGTCCCACTCATGTCCCCTTGCACCCCCACCCCCCAGCAGGCCCCCACTCATGTCCCCTTGCACCCCCACCCCCCAGCACTGTGGGGCACCTGCCACCAGGCCCCCAACCATGTCCCACTCATGTCCCCTTGCACCCCCACCCCCCAGCACTGTGGGGCACCTGCCAGCAGGCCCCCAACCATGTCCCCTTGCACCCCCACCCCCCAGCAGGCCCCCACTCATGTCCCCTTGCACCCCCACCCCCCAGCACTGTGGGGCACCTGCCAGCAGGCCCCCAACCATGTCCCACTCATGTCCCCTTGCACCCCCACCCCCCAGCAGGCCCCCACTCATGTCCCCCTGCACCCCCACCCCCCAGCACTGTGGGGCACCTGCCAGCAGGCCCCCAACCATGTCCCCTTGCACCCCCACCCCCCAGCAGGCCCCCACTCATGTCCCCCTGCACCCCCACCCCCCAGCTCTGTGGGGCACCTGCCAGCAGGCCCCCAACCATGTCCCACTCATGTCCCCTTGCACCCCCACCCCCCAGCAGGCCCCCACTCATGTCCCCCTGCACCCCCACCCCCCAGCACTGTGGGGCACCTGCCAGCAGGCCCCCAACCATGTCCCCTTGCACCCCCACCCCCCAGCAGGCCCCCACTCATGTCCCCCTGCACCCCCACCCCCCAGCACTGTGGGGCACCTGCCAGCAGGCCCCCAACCATGTCCCACTCATGTCCCCTTGCACCCCCACCCCCCAGCAGTGCAGGGGCAGCCTCCACCAGGCCCCCACCCATGTCCAACTCATGTTCCCCACCCAACATGTCATCACAATCCAGAACCCTGGTCTCTATGGTCAGCCCCCAAATGCAAAACACCCACCCGAGTATTGCATCCACCCACTCATAATTTGCAATCACATCACAGAACACCAATTGGAAGTTCCGAAACAAACACATGTCCCTCACATACACCCAATGGGTGTCAGTGAATCTCAAAACACATAACATGAAATGCATGAAAACAATGAGATACCACACATTGAAGTTCAACAAAAAAATAATGTATTAAAGGAAACATGAATAGAATCAAAAATGAAGAAACAGAAATGTGAATGTAAAAAAATGAAAAGAAGCATGTCCGTTCAAAATAAAAAAAATAAAAATATATTGAAATCCAAAGTAATGTTGTACAAAGTCAATGTCCACAAAACAAAATCCAATGGGAAATAAAAATAAAAGCCATTGATCCATGGAGAATGTTAAAAAAGAAAGTATGTACAAGTCTACAACTATGTACAATGCAAGAAGCCAGGGTCCATTATCCCAACAAAATAAAGGAAACCTATCTAACTACACTAACTAATAAAAAAAATATATACAAAAATGTGGCCAATGTCCAAAAGGTCCAAATGAAACAAAAACAAAAATGAAACCTAACACTACCTACATAACTATGTACAAGGGCAGCGGGCTAGTTCCACGGCTCACTTCTGGATGTGCCGGGCCAGGGCATCATCGAACTCCTCCTCAATGTCCCGGAGGCGGTCCTCCTCCATGGCCCCGAGGGTCCGCAGGGCCGTCGACGTGTCCACCTCCAAACCCCTGCGGATTGCCTCGAGGCACTCGGCCCGCCTCAGGGCCCTCTGCATGGAGTTCTCCGCCCTGACCATTGAGAGCCGTGCCTCTTCCGCCCGCTGCCGCTCCGCATCTATGGCGTGGCCCAACCGCTGCCACACGGAAGACACTTTTTGTCCTGGGTCCTCCTGCCCTCCGGCCGATGCCTGCCCCTCCGATGTCGAAGGCCCCGAGCCTTCATGGCTCCCACCATGGTGCTGCTGCTGCTGTGCCTCTGCCCCTGCACTGCCTCCTGCTGCCTGCACATCCTCCGCCGGCTGGGGTGCAGTCGTTGACGTGGCCACCCCTGCTGGACGTCCGACTCCCGACTGTGGCAGGGATGCCTCCTCCACCAGCCTGGCCGCACCGTCAGAGGCAGCTCCACAGGGCACCCAGGTGACTGATGGGTGGGAAGATGGCACAGAGGACGACTGGCGCGTAGGGGGTCCAGCTGAGGAGGGGGTCGTGGCAAGCCCCATCAGACGGAGGAATCCGGCCTGGGTGACCTGTCCCAGCAGGCTGACGTGGTCAATGAGCCATTCGAGATGACGTGCAGTCTCTTCATGAAAAGACTGCAGGTCACCTCGCATGGCCCGTTGACGCAACGCCACACCAGCCAGGACAGGCTCAACCCGGGCCTGGATAGCCACGTCCGCAGGCAGAGGAAGGCCAGTTGACGTCAGCTCATCCCCTGCCTGAAAACTGGTCTGGACATAGGCATCCCTGCTGGTGCAAGATGATGCAGGGACAGGATTGCACACAGGCACCTCCGCGGCGGCCTGTGCTGCCTCCTGTCCCTGGTCCTGCACTGCACCACTAGCACCAGTGGGATCCCCACCCCCAGACCCCGTCTCTGGTGCTTGCACGGCCTCCTCCTCCACCAAACCCCCCACCAACCTGGATGACTCTGTGCCATCTTCCCCCGTTGGGCCCTGTGGGGTCCCAGCTGCCCCTTCTGCTGCCGAGGAGTCCAACTGCAACCTCCGCCTCTTGGACCTCCCCCCGGCAGCTGTGGCCTGGGACGCGGCACCGGACTCCTCACTCCCCGACGAGATGACAACATGGGAGGGGAGCCGGGCCTTGCGTCTCCGGCTGGCGGTGGGATCCCCGCTGCTGTGCTCCACAGCACCTTCTCCGCCCTCTTCATCAGTTGACGCTGCAGACAGGGAGAAACAAAACACACGCATCAGGGCAATGTACAATGGACACATACACACATGACAGTTGTACATGAGTGGCATTGGCAAACCTCAGACATGTCATCACGATCCCCAACACACATGTCATTACAACTCGCACACACGAGCCATACCACAGCCATATCGCAACTGCCAACACCATCCATACACATACAACAGCATGAGCAGCCAAAGGTGAGCCAGACATCACATGCAACACAGGAAGTGCACCACACATGTACACACACCACCACACTTGCATGCATGTGTACACCTCTGCCAAGTGTCGCAGTGTTCAGACGGGCATCCATGTCACATCTGCCCATCAGGCTTCCACATACCGCTGTCACATGCATCCATGTTGCATCACTGTTGCACCCTTGTCAAATACACACACATGCACATGTACACAGCGCTGATACATGCAGCTGAAAACAACATACATGCGTGACATCACGGACATGTCTACTCACATACACATTCATACAAACTTGTGTGCCCACACAACTGCATTTGGCATGCAAGCCCACACACACAGGCACCATCCATGTCTCACACATTACAGCCCTCGCATGTGTCAGCCCCACGGACCTGTACACCCGCACCCATACTCGACCCCATACAAACAGATGTGCAACCTGCACACTACTGAACAATCACCACACGCACTGCTCACAATCAGGATGCATGTACACTCACCGCTCGACTCCAGACGGGTCTGCCTCTCAAGGACCTGGACGTGGAGCGCTGGGGATATGTGTTCCAGGAGCCCCATCTGTTCTTCCGACAAGTGGCCCCGGCGCCCCTTGGCATCCGCTGCCTTCAAGAGGCGCCGGGCCTTGTTCAGGGTCCTGGACCTGAAGTCCTCCCAGCGCTTCTTGACATGTTGGAAGTCGCGGACTGCCACCCCCTCCGCGTTGATGGCAGTCACGATGTCAGTCCAGATCCGAGTCCGTCCTTCCTTGTCGGCGCGGGAACTTCCGAAGAGGGCATCATACTGCCCCAGGACTTGCTCCACCAGGACACCAACTTCGGTGGCACTGAAGCTGGTGCCCCTCTGCCTCTCTGGCCGGGGGTTGTCAGTGGTCACAGATGGAGTTTGCCCCGACATGACAACCCCAGAGGCAGGAGTGGGTGGGCAACTGGGTCCTGGGGCTGGGCTGTGGAGCGATGGAATCCCAGTCGGGAGTCTTTGGTTCCAGCAGGGGTGGTCACACCAACAGCACCCCTGGCTGATGTGCAGGCAGCAAATGGCAGGGCACGTGGGCAGCAAGCAGTCAGGCAGCAGCAGATGGCAGGTGGGAGCGTGCTCGGGGCTCTGGGGGGCAGTAGTTCGGCCTTCTGGGCAGGAGCGTGGTCTTCCGTGTGCTTACGCGTGGCCAGCTTGATACGGAGTGATTTGGCACGTGAAAATTCTGCACGTCAGCGTGTAATTCGAGGAAAGGCCCTTAGCGCGTAAGCGCGTCTGCACGCATACGCATTTTCATTGGACCAAAGGCCCTCAGCGCGTGAGCGCGTCTGTGACGTGACGTGCGAGGGAGTATCCCTCATTGCACGTGATGACAGAACACACGTGGATTTCAGCCAATCGCGTGTGAAAGTTCACGGCACCCCGGAACACACGTACCCAGGCCAATGGCGTCACGTACCCAGGCCAATGGCGTGTGGAACTACCCGCGCACCCCGAAACACACGTACCCAGGCCAATGGCGTGTGGAACTACCCGCGCACCCCGAAACACACGTACCCAGGCCAATGGCGTGTGGAACTACCCGCGCACCCCGAAACACACGTACCCAGGCCAATCGCGTGTACGCTCGCTCCCCTCCGATCACACGCGATGACACCCGAATACGGGAAACCAACGAGTCCGCCCACACGGAGGCGTCCCGCGCCCGCGCACAGCATAAAAGTGCGCGCAAACAACAAACGCGTATATACAGCGACGATGAATGCCCCATTTGTTGCTGCACTGATTGTGGGACACCGCAGGAGGAGGAGAATAGCCAGGGCACGCATTTTTGCACCACGGACAAGCCTTTTTGGGATGCCTGACGACCAGGTCTACGGCAGGTATAGGTTTCCACCCCATATCATCCTAGACCTGGTCAGGGAGTGGGAAGATGACCTCACATCCCCCACCCTTTGCTCCCAAGCATTGAGCCCCTTGGAGAAGCTGCTCAATGTCTTGCATTTTTTGGCCACTGGGTCGTTTCAGCGGACCACTGCCATAGTGGGGGGGGTCTCACAGGCCACGCAGTCACGCTGCCTACACCAGGTACTGGCAATCATGACAGCGCGCCCCTCAGTCCGCAGGCACATATACATGCCCAGAACACCCGCAGAAAGGCAGGCCGTTGTCCTGGATTTTTTCAGGGTGGCACACTTCCCCAAAGTGCTCGGTGCCATAGATTGCACCCATGTGGCCCTACGTCCACCTAGGGCCACTGAGCACATCTACCGAAACCGCAAGCACTGGCATTCCATCAATGTACAGGTGGTATGCGATGCAAAGGGAATCATCACCTCTGTCTATGCAAACTACCCTGGCTCCACCCATGACAGTTTCATATACAGAATGTCCGCCCTGAGACGGGCCCTGGAAGCTGGGCAGCATGGCGACACATGGCTCCTAGGTCAGTACAAATGCCCTTGCACATGCATGCAAGTCACACACAGACAAATATCCCAACCCTAATAATCTCAATTATTATCACCTCCCCAGGGGACAGTGCCTACCCTCTGAGCAACCACATGATGACGCCAATCCGGAACCCCACCACACCACCCCAGGTAAGATACAACGCCGCCCATATTGCAACCAGGGGCATAGTGGAGCGCACATTCGGAGTGCTCAAGTCACGTTTCCGCTCCCTTGACTGCTCTGGTGGGCAACTACTCTATGCACCACCAGTAGTGTGCAGGATCATTGTGGCAGCATGTGTCCTGCACAATGTTGCAACGGCAGGGCGTCCCGGTGGACATGGTGGTGCCCCCACATCCCCAACCACAGGCACAGGCGCTGCCCATGGGAGGGGACAGGGCACGTGGCGAGGAAGCCCGGACCCAGCTTGTGGCCACATTTTTCACCTAAACTCCCACCCCTGCGGAGTGCACACAGGCCTGGCACATACCAGGTGACAATCGATGATGACAAAGTGACAGTCAACTGTCACAACCCTACCACCCTGAGATAGTTGCCATGGAAGTGCCACATCGTCTGCATCCCTAGCTACTTAAACACAAGCTATCCTGTGCAACCAAAATGCACACATATGACATGTGACATGACATGGGCCATACACAAGTATTCCAAGGCCCAATGAGGCAGGGGGGGGGGAACAAGGGAACACAGAGAACGGTACTACTAGGCCAGGTGTCATTGAGATTGTGCAAGTGCAGGGGTAGGGGGAAGGGAAAAGTGCAAGGGGAAGGGTGGGGGGGAGTCCAGTACAGGGGAAGTAGGCCAAAAGAATAATACATAGGTCGCCTGGTGGCAACTGCAAAGATAAGTGCAGACAAGTGCTGGGAAGGGAGGGCTGTAGGGATAGAGAGACAGTACTGCAGTGCAGGGGTTGCCAGGGTGGCAGTGCAAGTGGACAGTGGCTGGGCCAGGGACCGAGGTTGGTGAGAGTGTCCCAGTAGCAGCTCCTGTGCAGTTCCAGTGAAGAATTCTGCAAGGGAGAGGCAGAGAGTAAGCAGAAGCAAAGAGGAAGGTCTTGAGGTGCTTCCAGAACTGGAGATGGTTCCCCTCAAGTTCAAGTCAGCCAGGAAGTCTGTTCCAGGGGGAGGGCCCTGCTGCGGAGAGAAACATACCCCCAGCTAGTTGCTCTGAGAAGCGGATGACCTGGACATGCAAGGTGTGCATCACACACACCTGCAAAACAGGCCATGGCCATCACTGTCATGTCACTCAAACCCTCCCAAACATCAACATGACATGGCAAGCAATACCCATACACTGACGCAGTAACAATAAGGTACACATTGCCATGTCCTAAATGTACAGTGACATCGGACAATGATGCCTGACCCGGAATCAGATGAAATGACAGACCAACAAAATGTCCCACCCAAAATAAGTCGTTTCCAAATGCATTGCAACAGTCGTAGACGTAACATCACAATGAATGCCTGTCTATATGCACATTATGCATTGCAAAATCAACACTGCAGCTCATGTGTGCAGTGTCCCACTCCTGCATCACACTGCTCAGCGCACAGCACAGTGAACAGCCATTGCGTGTGATGCACACCCTGAGCATCACATCTAAGTGACAGACTACATCAAACATCAAATTTTTGGCATGTACTGGAACCATAATCGGTCACAGAACATGTGCTGCCGGGACACAGTGGGCACCAGAAGGCAAACAGTGTACACGTGGATATGCAAGGGTGGGAGTACATGGAGTGCATCCGAGTGCAAGTGTGTGGTTCTGCAGGGACATGCACTCCACATATGCATGTGCACTCAAGTGACCATCAGTGTTCCCTACACATCACATGTGAACATCCACCATGTGTACACCCCAGCATGTCAAACCACAACTATCCCCTCGCACCTGAAAGGAAAACACAACACATGAACAGGCATTGATCAGCAGAACACAACATGTACATAGGACAACAACATTACAATGTCAGAGTTCCCATCACACTGCAGGGCAATGCAACTATCAACAACAACCCCCCCCTCCCGCGCAAATGACCATGACCCGCTGAACAACTGCACCTGGGTCATGGAGCCTCCAACCCTCATTTCCACCTGGCCACAGGATCACCTTTACCCTTCGTGTCCATCTCCCACCTTGTGTGTAAAAAGATGCCTGAACCCTCAGAATCCACACTCATTTACAAAATCACAAAATCCAAGGCATGAAAACGAACCCAAACACCCTCCAGTAGATGACTTGACGTAGCAGTACCTCACAAACGCCAAGTACTACCACAATGATGCAACAACCAAGGTAGCACAGCAGAACAATGTCACGACAGGATGTGAGACATGTGTGGTACATGACATAGGATGATGCACAATGAATGGATGTGTACTGTCACAGGTCCCCTGTACAGGCGCGGGAGTCTCATGAAACAACCACCCACACCATGTCCCGGGTGCCTGCAAGGTCAAACTCACACAGGCCCCTGAGATCATGGTGGGGAATGAGGTTCAGGGATATGCAGTCGGGACAGGTGTAGACACACTGGATGACTGGAATGAGTGGCAGGTGAGGGGAGGAGGAATGACACATGAAACTAGGGAATGCACAAAAATGTACAACCTGCATGAACACATACACAATCCAAACAAACTTGGACATCATTGTCATGACATTCTATAGTCCAGGCTCAGGAGTGGTACGAACCAACCACCCCCTCTAGGGTTTTGGCGCCTGCAAGTTCGGGGCTTACACAGGCATCCGCAACCCCAGTGGGGAAAGAGGGTCAGGGAACGTTGCTTGGATAGGCACGGGAAGCAGGAACACCGGGTAGAGGGTACAGGTTTCATAATTGCATAGGATCACGGGTGATTAGGGAAAAAAACATACCAAATAGGACCACACATACATCCGTGCATCAGTACACTCCCCAGCAAGCCTATGCAGGGCAGTTTGTAAGGAAAACAACAAGACACTTAGCTCTGGTTTTGAGTGCTGGCCTCCTGCCTGCGCACTCTCAGGGCCGGTTACAGGAGCACTCCAATGCTGCAAAGAGAGACACAGTCAACAACCTGTATGTGCCAATTACACGAAAACACAACACAAAAAACATGCCCCATAGCAACAAACTACTCTACAAACAGACAATCAGTGCTCGATGCTTCGTACCCATATATAACATCACCCCTGTGACGGGTCATACACAGTCAATGCAGTGAGTCAGGCGCTGGTGGGTGCGTGGCAAATGGAACACCAATGTGTCACAATTCACACAACATGCAATGTTCCCTGGGTAAGCAGACAGACCCATATGGCAAGCCATGACTACAGAGCAAGTTGCGTACCACCATGACCAAAACAAAGTTGGCAGTGCATTTATCATGAAGTACGTGGAATAGACATGCACTGCACCCAAGTATGTCCCTTGCTTTATGTCCCTGTGAGCTGCCCCTTTCCATGTCTCTGAAGGCTACATGGTTGATACAAGTGCCTCAATGAACCTTGGTGTACCGCAGGGTATGTGCCACTGCCCCTGCATGTGTCCCAGACAACCCTACTATCAACAGCCATCAGTCCACAAACACATCTGAGCTGCATTGTGTGCTTCAACACCAATATTCGTCTAAGCTCACCCTCAGTGCTGTGACTAAGCCTGCATGTGCAACTCGCCTGGTGCAAGCTTTGCTGTGTCGTGGCCCCCCTGTGATGCTCACCTTGCCTGGAGTTCCTTGGAACATGTCAGCAGTTCTAGGATGTGGGTCTGCAATCACTGTGGCTCTGCTCGTGCACACATGTGCATGTGGGCACCAACAAACGGGTCAGGAATTCCGTCGTCCAATGGGCCATGTCTGCTGCCAAAGGTGCTCTGGTGCCTCATCCCCCTGCAGAAAGTGCATGGAACAAATGATTAATGCATCAAAGTGATCTGTGTGTGTCTCATCAGGCATCTCATTACTTGACCATGTCAGAGAGTCACATCACAAATCACACCATCAGTCCGTCTTTGACTTCCAAAGTGTGGAACACTATCTACAGCATGAATTGCAACAGGCACGTGTACAGGAAAGAAATGAGACATAATACACAATGCATAGCAATCAATGTCCACATTAATCATGACACACCCCATCTAGCAAAAGCTGAACAGTGGACAATTACACCTAAATCATCCCCACTAGGGGTGTCAACACAAGTCACAAAGCACCAGACATGCCACAGATATGACAGTCCAAAGCCCTTGTGTAAAATTCTGTAACACCGAACCATCCTTGCGAGCCCATGGATAAGGGAGGCAGGAGTGGCATATGTGAGTCAAGGAACCCAAGCAGCAAACACATACACAAGACAACCATGAAGGGCCCAGCTGGAACAGACAGTGGATGCCTTCAAAAACCACAAGGCACCGCACTGTCACATGAAAGCACAATAGACTACAAATTTTAAACTAACTCAACTATTAACTAATTACACTAACTATGGAAAACCTACATTACCTATTTAAACTAACTATCAAACAGAAACTTAACTAAACTAAACAAAAAATCAAAAATGGCCACATACGACCCGGGGGGGAGGGGAGGCACCCAGGAGGGGGGAGGTACAGGGTGCTGCTCAACATCCACATGCGATGATGCTGAGCCAAAAAAAAATACCTCCATGGGCTCAACGCCTGCACAGCACGACCTATGTGGGAGATAGATGGTCGTCCGAGTCTGGCTCATCCTGGAAAGGAGGACGTGGCACAGTAGCCTGGCCACGCCTAGCCGCAGCTTGCCCCTCGTCGGCAGCAAGTCTGCCGGACAGGTGAGCCTGGTTCTGTGTGGCGATGTTACATAGGTCTGCATGCAGAACCTCACGTGATACACGTGCTTCCTCTTGCAAGGTAGCACGTGTAACACGGAGTTCCTCCTGCAAGGCCTGGCTGGACAACCGCTGCACCTCCCGGCAAGCCTGTAGCTCAGCCGAGATGGTGCGCTCAAGCTGTGCAAACCTCTCCTCTGCCTGCTGCCTCTGGGACATCATAAGGACACCCAGAGTGGATCTGAGGGAGGCATACTCCTCCCTCAGGGCATCCATGTGCGCCTCTGCGTGAGCAGCAATTGCTTGACGCAGAGACGACATTTCAGCCTGGCGTGCCCTGTCTGAGGCCGCCATGCCCAGCCTGAGCGAGCGGGCCGTGGACCGTGCCGCCTGCTGCTGGAGAAGCACCTGCCTAGCAGGGGGGAGCACAGATCGGGCCACACGCTCCATGCTGTCAGCGATGTTCTCCATTGCTGCCCCCTGCCGTTCGGTATTGGCAGTCATGTCTTGCTCCCACTCAGTATACAGCGGTTGCGCGCGGCGACCGCGTTGCCGGGCTTGACCCCTGCGGGACCCAAGGACCGGAGGTCCTCGCTGTGTTGGCACCGCCTGCGGCTGCACGACTACATGCCCCCGTCGACGTGATGTCCCAGGCACATCAGTGACTGGTGTGGAGGGTGACCCTGCGTCCCGATCCACCACGGGCGGAGGAACCAAGACTGTCTGATCCCTCAGTGCAGGTGTCGCAGACAGAGGTGTGTCCACATCAGAATCACTCACCCCTGACACATGGACTTGATGGTCATCCAACTCAACATGGACGTCAGAGTCGTCATCAAGGCTGGACTCATAGGCAGCCAGAGACAGGATGGACTGCAGCACTTGGGGGGTTTCGTGGCCTACCACCCCACGACCCCCACTAGTGCCGGGTTGATGTGGTCTTACCAACCCTGTGTCTGGCGTGACAACACCATCCTCTGCATCCATTGCGTCATCACCTGAAAAATAGAGAGGAAAAGGTAACTACACATGTCAGAAGCACACAACACACACACACACCGACAGCAAAGGCATCCGGCAGACATGTGACACACAACATATGACCTGGCATGCATGCTGGGTCTACTTAGAATAGCCACTGTGATCAGACCTGTTGAAAGGTGGCAGTTTGATATGATATGATATGATATGGTATTTGTAACGCGCCTATACACGAGTGTTTCAAGGCGCGACGAGGCAGGGAGGGGGGGAAACAAGGGGAAGACAGACAAACGATCCTACTAGGCCAGGTGTCATTCAGATCGCGCAAGTGCAGAGGTAATGGGAAAAGGAGAAGTGCAGGGGGAGGAGGTGGGGGGGAAAGTGCAATACAGGGTAAGTAGCGTAATAAAATAATAAATAATAAATAAAAGGGCCAGCTGGTGGCAAGTGCGAGGTAAGTGCAGAGCAAGTGCTGGGAAGGCGGCTGTAGGGATGCAGTGACAGTCCCGAAGTGCAGGGGGAGCCAGGGAGGCAGTGCAAGTGGAGAGTGGCTGGGCCCTGGGCCGAGGTCACAGAGTGGCCCAGATGCAGGTTAAGTGCAGACTTCGAAGGGGAGTTAAGGAGGTTTAGCAGGGGAGAGGGAGAGAGAAGGCAGAAGCGAAGAGGAAGGTTTTGAGGTGCTTCCGGAACCGGAGATGGTTCTCCTCAAGTTTCAGGGAGGCAGGAAGGCTGTTCCAGAGGGAGGCCCCTGCTGCGGAGAGAGATCTGCCCCCAGCTCGTTGCTTCGAGAAGCGGCTGACCATGAGAGAGTTGGAGACGGATGAGCGAAGGGCTCGTGAAGGCAGATATTTAGGAAGAGAGAGTTGAAGGTATTTTGGCCCCAGGCCCCAGAAGGCCTTGTGGACAATGCAGAGGGTTTTGAACTTAATCCTCGCAGCCACTGGGAGCCAGTGAAGAGATTTCAGTCCTGGAGAGATACGGTCCCTGGGCTTGAGGCCAAGGACAAGTCTCGCAGTTCTGTTCTGGATAAGTTGCAGAGGGCGGAGAGTGGAGGCAGGCAGATTAAGATAGAGGCTATTACAGTAGTCCAGCCTTGAGAGAACCAGGGCTCGGGAGACAGTGAGCTTCTGGGGGAAGGAGAGGAAGGGAAGAATACCTCTGAGGAGGTGCAGCTGGTAATGTGACTTCTTAGAGACGTCGGAAATATGAGGAGAGAAGGAGAGTGTGGAGTCGAAGATGACCCCGAGGTTTTTAGCTTTGCAGGTAGTGGCAGGAAGGGCGCCAAGGGAGGCCGGCCAGAGAGCTGCAGGAAAGGAGGGAGTGGGTGTGCCGATGAGTAGAATCTCAGTCTTACTGGCGTTAAGGCAGAGGTCATTGGCGGCACACCATTCCTGGATAGAAGACAGACAGTCGGAGATGAGGGGAGGAGAGGAGGAGGCCGAGGGTAGCCTGAAAATGAGCTGGGTATCGTCCGCATAGCACTGAAAGTGGGGGCAGAGAGCGGCGATGCGGTGGGCAAGGAGTGCCAGATACTGATTGAAGAGCCAGGGAGAGAGGTTGGATCCCTGGGGGACACCACAGGTGGAGAAAAAGATGTCAGAGAGGAAGGAGCCCATTTGGACCTGGGAGGGTCGACCAGAAAGGAAAGAGGTCAGCCATGCCAGAGCCTGACCAGTGATACCCAGGTTATCACGGAGACGGTTGAGCAGGATGGCATGGTTGACAGTGTCAAAGGCAGAGGAGAGATCGAGCAGAATGAGAACACAGGGAGTGTTGGAATCGAGGTTCAGGAGCAGGTCCTCACGGATGTTCAGGAGAGCAGTTTCCGTGCTTCTGGCCGCTCTGAAGCCGGATTGATGGTCATGAAGATTACCAACGTATTCAGCATGGAGGTTAAGCTGGGAGATGGCCAATTTCTACAGGAGCTTGCCCAGGAAGGGAGTGATGGAGATTGGGCGATAGTTGGCCGGGCAGGAGGGGTCAGAAGAGGGTTTCTTGAGGAGGGGGTGCACAAGGGAGTGCTTGAGGGGGGATGGGAAGACTCCAGAGGCGAATGAGTGGTTGCAAAAGTCAGCTAGGGCAGGAGCCAGGGAGTCGATGTGGTCCTTGATGGTTTTGGAGGAACAGGGGTGAACCTGTTTAGACGAGGTTTTCATAGATCGGACTTGTCTGGAAACCTCATCAGCAGAAAAAGGTGGAAAAGCAGAGAAGGAGGGCGGAGGGGCGGCTGCAAGAGAGCAAGAGGAAGAGCAGGGAAGAGAGGGAGGGAGGAGAGAGGAGGAGAGCGAGGACAGGATGTCCTGAGTTTTTGAGATGAAGTGCGAGGCCAGTGCAGTGCAGAGGGCCTGGGAGGGGACAGGAGAGGTAGAGACTGCAGCAGGGTTGGCCAGCTCCTTGCAGATTTTAAAGAGTTCGGCCGAGTTGTTAGATGCCTCAGAGATGCGGGCTTGGATAAGGGCTCTCTTCTTGGTGAGAACGGAGAGCCGGTATTGCCTTTGGAGCAGGCGGCAGGCCAGTTTGTCAGAGGATGAACATGAAGCACGCCATTTCCTCTCTGCCACCCTGCACTTGCGTTTTAGGGTGACAAGATCCGAGTCATACCAGGAGTTGCATTTGGCTTTGGGCTTCAGGCGGATTCTCATGACGGGGGCAAGGATATCGAGAGTATCAGATATAGAGGAGTAGAGCATGGAGAGGGCTGCGTCAGGGTGGGAGTCAGCCGAGGGGGGAGAAGGGGCTGAGAAGGTAGCAGCGAAGGCCTCAGCTGACACGCGCTTCATGGGTCGGATGACCGAGAAGGTGGGTGGCAGTGAGGAGGGTGGCTTTGCCTGTGGGGTAGGGAGGGAGAGGTGGGAGGATAGGAGAAAGTGATCGCTCCAAGAGAGAGGAGTGGAGAGAGGGAGGGAGAGGGGAAGGTCAGAAGAGATCAGAGCATCAAGAGTGTGCCCTGCAGAGTGAGTAGGCCCAGACGGGAGAATAGAGAGTGAGAGAGAGTTGCAGAGTTCGCGGAAGAGACCTGAGGGGGGACAGGAGGCATCGAGGTGGATGTTGAAGTCACCGAGAAAGAGGAGTTGGGTGGTTGAGGACAGGAGTGAGGAGGAGAGGTCAGCCCACTCAGAGAGGAAGGAGGAAATTTGGCCAGGTGGCCGATAGATAGTAGCCACGGTAAGGGAATAGCTAGGAGAGAGAGAAAGTCGGCAGACAAGACATTCAAAAGAGGAGTAGGTCTGCGTAGGAGTGACAGTGGCAGGAATCCACTCAGGGAAGATAAGGGCAACACCACCCCCTGAACGGTTGGGCCTGGGCACGGAGAGGATCTTGTAGCCGTCAGGTAGGAGTGTGTCAAAGCAGGTGGCAGAGCTGGCAGTGAACCAAGTCTCAGTGAGACCGAGGACGTCGAGGTCCAGTTCCTCAAGAAGGCGACAGATATCAGAGGAGTGCTTGATGGCAGAGCGAGAGTTTAGAGTGGCAATGTGGAGAGGGTTGCCATCCTTGAAAGACTTCCGGGGAGGGGTACAGATCAGAGGTACGCCCTGCGGAGGTGTTAGAGAAGGAGTTGAAGAGGGAGCAAGAGAAGGGGCAGGGAGGGAGGGGAGAGGCAAGGTAGCCGAGGACAGAGGAGGGGGGACAGCGGGAGCGGAGAGGAAGTTGATAAGGCATGGGAAGCGTCTATCAAAGAGGTGAAGGTTGGCCTGAGGGCCTTGGACCAAGACGGTCCCGTTAGCATAGACATTAATGATGGCTTTAGAGGAGTGGAAAGGGGCCAAGAGGACATCCCAGCGGGTGCCACCATTAATGGGAGAGGTAGAGAAAGGAGAGAGCACAGCGACCATGTGAAGGGTCCATAGGTCAGGTGAAGGCACGAAAAAGAGGATGTCAGTGAGAGTTTCCTTGGAGCAGGCGCTCGTGTAGGTGTCAGCGATAGGGAGGCCTGGGTTGGAGACCAGGATGTCCTTTTTAAACTTTTTCCTACCGGATTTAGTGAGGAGAGCAGGATAGTCAATAGAGAAGCAGTTAGAGTAGATAGGCGAGATAGAGAGATAGAGAGATAGAGTTTGCATGGAAGTGGGTCTATGCAGTGCTGAAAATGTGTACGCCACTCACTACCTACATGTACAAGCACTTCATGGTGTGTGCCAGGAAATGTGAAGGCAGTGCAATGTCAAATTCAGACATCACGTGCATTGTGTATTCAATGTGTACCATGTCTAGCAGCCAAGCACCCCTCCACACCAGTACCAAAGCAGGGATGCCTAGCATGGTATCAAAAGGCTGCCCATACACCTGTGTATTGACAAGCAGTGTTGACTGGCATCAACAGCTTAATGTGAATCAAATTACAACACTGCTAATGATGCTGGGACAGTGGGCAGGACACATGATGGAAGATCCGGAGGCCAGCCACGTGTGAAGAAGACACGACAAGAGTTGGACAGAGTCATTGGCCATTGAACAGGCTGAGGCCTGTGAGCCACACAGATTGTCATTGCCTAAACATGTGTGCAACGCAGGACTGAGCCACAGTTGACATGGGGAGGCCGATAATATGGCAGGCAATGTATGTAACCAAGGACTCATATTACAGTGCTCATCCAGTCAAGGACACATAGTGGCATGCGTGCAATGCACATGGAGCATGAATGGGCACTCATGTCCCTGCGGGACATCTGACCCATGCACAGTACAAGTGGGATACCCTGCATCGAGTACTAAGGCTGTACCACACGGCATATGTCTGGCAGTTTCTAAGCTGGAAGTTAGCATCTACACAGGACACATGAACAAGAAACTACACATTGGCAAGAATGTAGCAGACCAGTGCAAAGGTGGAACTGGGGTGCAGAGTGGCGGAGGAGGGGCAAGGGAGCATGCCCACATGGAGTCCCGCATGCAGGCAGAGGAGACATGCATGACGGTAGCATTGCATTACTTACACCTCAGAACCATGTACACGTCACATGTAGCAGCAATCATGCACAACACATCCCACAAGTGAAACACACACGTCCTCAACAACTACGCTTCAACACTCACTGGACTGGGCATCAAAGTCCAGCATCTCTCCCACACCTTCGACCAATTCTGGTGGTATGAACTCCGCAACGAGAGCCTCATGCGGAGTGAGTTCTTCCTCCTCTGGTGCAGGCCCACCGCCAGTCACCAGAGTCAAGTTGTAATTTGAGGCACGCTTAGCCTTAGTGCTGCGCTTGATGTCATTCCAGCGCTTTTTGCACTCCTGCGCTGTGCGCACCTCATGGCCGAATGAACTGACATGTTCCGCAACATGCTTCCAGTGGGTGTCACGTTGGGCAGCCGTAGTCTGACTATTGGCACCCACTAGCATGTCACGGCTGTGTCCCCGCACGTAGTCCACGAGGAAGTCCAGTTCCTGCTTACAGAAAGGCTTCTTCCTCGACGTGCAGGAGGTCGTGGCTGTGTGTGGGGTCCCAGCCTGTGCTGCAGGTGCAACCTTCCTCCTCTTGGACTGTGGCGCAGACCCTGGCTGGCTAATGCCGCCCTGACCAGTATGGCCAGTGGGTTCGGTGGATTGAGCCGAGGGAGTGGCAGGTGGAGGGATGACCAAAGGCCTGACTTGTGTCAGTGGCAGCTGGGTGCCCACTAATGGACCCTGCGCAGCAACATCAGCTGTGGCAGGGTCATTGACCGCAACGGTCCTGGTTGGCAGACTCACAACCGGGGTGCTGTTGGGTGCATCTGCCCCTGCACTTGCCAACACCCGGCTGTTCGGGGCAGCAGATGACATGACTGCCCCAGGGACACGTGTCTTGGTCTGAGCAGCCCGGCGTGCCCCTATGGTTTCCCCCCTGGCCTGTTGGAGATCTACCAAGGGCTCTTCAAGTGCCAACGCAGCCTGCGCTGGCAGACCCTGAGCCTGGGTGGCGGTGTCCACAGCTGCACCTGCAGCTACCGCTACCCTTGGGCCCGTGGCAGTCGATGGAACGGACTGCTGGGTCATACGGGTGCCAGTGCCAGATGCAGGAGCTGCATCCCCCGGAACCACAGGGGGTGGTGGCATGGCTGCACCGACACATGGCACAACATTGTGCTCAAGTGGCGCACTCCTGCCTCTTCCCCCTCTGTGGCTGCCCTGGACACCCTGGAGTCCCCCTACTCCCTGGTCACCACGGCCACGTCCCCGACCACGCCCGCCACGAGGAGTACGCCCAGCTGAGGCGCCCCTCACCTTTGGTGGCCTCCCAACCATGGCACAGATGTAATAGTGCTGGCACAGATGGAGTGGTGCCAATGGGAGGTGTACACCACAATTGTCCTGGGCAATTGGGGTGAAGGGGGTGGGAAGCAAGATGTTAACAGCCCCCCTGCACCTGCAAGGCTGTATGTGACCCCGGTGATGTGGTGACGGGTCACGCAACGCTCAGGCACCCCAAAACTGCAGTAAAACCGTGCACGCAACCCTGCAGCCTACGTGCGTGGATTTGACCTCCCGCAGTACGCGGTGGCACCCAGTAACACGAATAACGCGTACGCGTGAGACACGCAGGCTACGATGACATCGAAAATGGGTGCAATACACAGGGGCACCCGCAGTGGGAAAAGGAGCGTTTGCGACTCACCGTCTGACTAGCGCGATGCAGAAAAACACGCGTAGCCAATACCCCCGCCAAAAGAAGAGATACGTCCTTGAGAGCTGTGAAGTAGATGGCGCGCGAAACAACTGGAAGCAGCAACACACGTCGGTCTCCACGGAAGGCACGTACAGCGAACTGCTGGGCCCGCTCACCTTTAACCCGTGCTGAGGGAAACGCACGCGTGCGTCACGTCACATGCGGACGTGCAGTTTTTCATGCGCGATTACGCGCATTACACGCGGACGTGCAGTTTTTCATGCGCGATTACGCGCATTACAC
This sequence comes from Ambystoma mexicanum, assembly GCF_040938575.1. Taxonomy (NCBI): domain Eukaryota; kingdom Metazoa; phylum Chordata; class Amphibia; order Caudata; family Ambystomatidae; genus Ambystoma; species Ambystoma mexicanum. The sequence goes on from NC_090937.1 coordinate 439,791,937, forward strand.
GCGGACGTGCAGTTTTCCACACGCGATTAGCCTGGGTACGTGTGTTCCGGGGTGGCGTGAACTTTCACACGCGATTGATTGTAATCCACGTGTGTTCTGTCATCACGTGCAATGAGGGATACACCCTCGCACGACACGTCACAGACGCGCTCACGCGCTGAGGGCCTTTGGTCCAATGAAAATGCGTATGCGTGCAGACGCGCTTACGCGCTACGGGCCTTTCCTCGAATTACACGCTGACATGCAGATTTTTCACGTGCCAAATCACTCCGTATCAAGCTGGCCACGAATACACACGGAAGACCACGCTCCTGCCCAGAAGGCCGAATCACTGCCCCCCAGTGCCCCGAGCAGCCTCCCACGTGCCATCTGCTGCTGCCTGCCTGCCTGCTGCCACCGTGCCCTGCCATTTGGTGCCTGCACATCAGCCATCTGCAGGGGTCCAGTTGCTGTGTCGACCCCTGCTGGAACAGTAGACTCCCGACTGGGATACCATCGCTCCACAGCCCAGCCCCAGGACCCAGTTGCCCACCCACGCCTGCCTCGGGGGTCGCCATGTCGGGGCAAGCACCATCTGAGACCAGTGGCGACCCCCAGCCAGAGAGGCAGAGGGCCACCAGCTTCAGTGAGAAGGAAGTTGGTGTCCTGGTGGAGCATGTCCTGGGGCATTATGATGCCCTCTTCGGAAGACCACGCGCCAACAAGGAAGGACGGGAGAGGATCTGGGACGATGTAGTGGTTGCCATCAACGCGGAGGGGGTGGCAACCCGCGACATCAAGCACATCAAGAAGCGCTGGGAGGACTTGAGGTCCAGGACCCTCAATAAGGCCCGGCGCCTCGCGGAGGGGGCCGGGCACGCCTGAGTGACATCGAGATGAGGGTCCTGGAACGCGTAGACCCAGCGCTCCACGCCCAGATCCTTCGGAGGCAGACCCATCTGGAGTTGGCCGGTAAGTGGCCAAGCATTACTGTGTGAGACAGGGCATGTTGCAGTGTGCTGGTTGTCTGATACCTGCCTGTATGTGTGACATAGGCCATGTACGTATGTGTGTGTGCAGGGACATCATGGTCAGGCATGTGAGTACAGTGATGTGTGAACCACATGGTTGGTGCATGTGTTCTATTGCAACATGGGGGGCTCTGTGCGGAATGGACACATGGAAGCATGGCAGTCTCTGTTCCTGGACATGGGTGGGGGTGAGGGATGGGTGCTGGTCCCATGTACACGTATGGTGCCCATGTGTGTGTGTCTGAACTGCGTGTCTGTGACTTGTAACTGCCATGGATGCATGACACATGTCTGTGACAATGTTCAGATTCACTGATGCAGCCTAGTCATCCTTGTATCCACTGCGTCTGTGGTGTACGAGGCCAGATGGATGGAACTACGGTGAGGTGTGTGCATGTGATGGCAAGACCCATGATGCATGTGAGTTTAAAACCAACATTGTATGAATCATGAGTCCCTTGGTCATGGAAGCCAATGTCCATGGCATGCGCCATGCCTGTTACTGTATGTGTTTTGCCTGCACTGACCCATGTGTTGTGGCGGGACATGATGGAAGTGATGTATGACAGTGCCACTCATCTGCTGTTGCTTCCTGTCTAGGGGACCATTGTACAGTACCCTGATGCTTGTGTTCTATGTCTCCCTCTACACAGTGGCAAGTGAAGAAGAGGGCGGAGAAGGCGCTGTGGAGCAGAGCGGCGGGGATGCCACCACGGCTGCAGCGGAAGGGGTGGGTGAGCCCCCACAGGGGCTTGCACCGGCGGAAGATGGCGTGGAGACATCCAGGTTGGTGGTTTCCACAGAGGGGGAGGAGGCCGCTACTGAGCCACACATGGGGCCTGGTGGGGGCATCCCCGCTGGTGCAAGTGGTGCAGTCCAGGGCCAGGGGCAGGAGGCAGCACAGGTCGCCGTGGAGGTGCCTGTGCATGTCACTGTCCCTGACACTGTGACTGCACCACCATGCACCAGCAGGGATGCCCCATCCCAGGCCCGTCCGCAGGTAGGGGAGATGGCCATGTCATCTGACACTCCTCTACCTGCGGACGAGGGGACCCCTGGCCGTGTGGAGAGGGTCCTGATTGGTGTCGCGTTGCGCACGGCTGGCATTCGTGATGAGGTGCATGCTTCCCGGGAGGAGCATGCACATCATCACGAAGAGCACCTTGCGTACGTGAACCATTTGGGAGCCGCCATGGTCGGGGGTTTCCTACATGTGTGTGGCCTTCTGGCGACCCTCTCCTCCTCTGTGGAGGCTATGCGCCAGTCGTGCTCCATGCCGTCTTCCGGCCCAGATGCCACCAGGGCCCCCTGTGGACCTGCCCCGACCAACGCAGCCAGCTCGGTGGGGACCCCATCCCTGCCACAGTCGGGAGTCGAAGGTCCAGCAGGGGTGGACACACCAGCAACTGTCCCCCTGCAGATGGAGGATGTGCCGGCATCATCTGGCAGGGCACGTGCACGACGGCATCGATGGATTCCATCAGCCTGGATGCCGTCGTGCTGGCAGAGGCAGTGGCGTCGGAGGCAGCAGCAGGCTCGACGTGGGAGGCATCATGGCTCGGGGCCATCAAGATCAGAGGGGCAGGCATCGGCCGGAGGGCAGGAGAACCCTGGGATGGCAGTGTCTTCCGTGTGGGAACAGTTGGTCCAGCGGATAGGTGCGGAGCGGCAGCGAGCGGAAGAGGAGCGGCTCACCATGGTCAGGGCGGAGTTCTCCATGCGTCGGGCTTTGAGGCGGGCTGAGTGCCTCGAGGAAGCTCGCAGGGAGTTTGAGGTGGACACGGGGTTGTCCCTGCGAGACCTCGGGGCCAGGACAGAGTCCCGCCTCCGGGACATCGACATGGAGTTCGAGGATGCCCTGGCCGGCAACATCACAGAGTGAGCCGCAGGACTTGCCCGCTGCCATTGTATATAGTTCTTTAGTTAGTTAGTGTTAGGTTTCCTTTATTTTTTAAGTTTTTTTTGGACCGCTCGGACAATGGCCACTTTTCTGTGTATATTTTTATTATTAGTTAGTAGTAGTAGGTTTAATTTATGGTGTTGGGCTCATGGACCCTGGGATATTCTTGTACATAGTTTGATGTTTGGAAAACATTTGTTGGATTTATATTTGTGTTCACCATGAGGCAATGGTTTTTCCTTATTTTTCCCCCCATTATTTTGCTTTGGACTACATTAGTTTTTGGATTCCTTTGTTTTTTGATTTTTTCTATTTGTTCTCGGACATGGACCATTTGTTTTGTCATCCCCATTGTTGTGTGTTTTATTTCTTTACTTCATTTTCATCTTTAATACATATATTTATTACTTACATTTGTGGTATTTTCTCATTGGTTTCATGCATGTCATGATATGGGTTTTGACATTCACTTGCACCCATTGTGTATGTGTGTGTGAGGGACATGTGTTCATTTACATACTTGCCATTGGGGTTGTATCATGTAATTGCATCTACTATGTGGGTGGATGCAATCCTTGCCTGGGTGTTTGTGCTGGGTATGCTGCCCATTACTGCCATGATTGCGTTTCGTCAGGACCTGGGGGCAGGGGGACATGAGTGGGGGCCTGCTGGGGGGTGGGGGTGCAAGGGGACATGAGTGGGACATGGTTGGGGGCCTGCTGGCAGGTGCCCCACAGTGCTGGGGGGTGGGGGTGCAAGGGGACATGAGTGGGACATGGTTGGGGGCCTGCTGGCAGGTGCCCCACAGTGCTGGGGGGTGGGGGTGCAAGGGGACATGAGTGGGACATGGTTGGGGCCTGCTGGCAGGTGCCCCACAGTGCTGGGGGGTGGGGGTGCAAGGGGGACATGAGTGGGGGCCTGCTGGGGGGTGGGGGTGGTGTGAGACATGGGTGGGGGCCTTGTGGAGGCTGCCCCTGGTGACTGGGGGGTGGGGGTGGTGGGAGACATGGGTGGGGGCCTGGTGGAGGCTGCCCCTGGTGACTGGAGGGGTGGGGGTGGTGGGAGACATGGGTGGGGGCCTGGTGGAGGCTGCCCCTGGTGACTGGAGGGGTGGGGGTGGTGGGAGACATGGTTGGGGGCCTGCTGGGGGGTGGGGGTGGTGGGAGACATGGGTGGGGGCCTGGTGGAGGCTGCCCCTGGTGACTGGAGGGGTGGGGGTGGTGGGAGACATGGGTGGGGGCCTGGTGGAGGCTGACCCTGGTGACTGGAGGGGTGGGGGTGGTGTGAGACATGGGTGGGGGCCTTGTGGAGGCTGCCCCTGGTGACTGGCTGGTGGGGGTGGTGGGAGACATGGGTGGGGGCCTTGTGGAGGCTGCCCCTGGTGACTGGAGGGGTGGGGGTGGTGGGAGACATGGGTGGGGGCCTGGTGGAGGCTGCCCCTGGTGACTGGAGGGGTGGGGGTGGTGGGAGACATGGGTGGGGGCCTGGTGGAGGCTGCCCCTGGTGACTGGAGGGGTGGGGGTGGTGGGAGACATGGGTGGGGGCCTGGTGGAGGCTGCCCCTGGTGACTGGAGGGGTAGGGGTGGTGTGAGACATGGGTGGGGGCCTTGTGGAGGCTGCCCCTGGTGACTGGCTGGTGGGGGTGGTGGGAGACATGGGTGGGGGCCTTGTGGAGGCTGCCCCTGGTGACTGGAGGGGTGGGGGTGGTGGGAGACATGGGTGGGGGCCTGGTGGAGGCTGCCCCTGGTGACTGGAGGGGTGGGGGTGGTGTGAGACATGGGTGGGGGCCTTGTGGAGGCTGCCCCTGGTGACTGGGGGGTGGGGGTGGTGGGAGACATGGGTGGGGGCCTTGTGGAGGCTGCCCCTGGTGACTGGAGGGGTGGGGGTGGTGGGAGACATGGGTGGGGGCCTGGTGGAGGCTGCCCCTGGTGACTGGAGGGGTGGGGGTGGTGGGAGACATGGGTGGGGGCCTGGTGGAGGCTGACCCTGGTGACTGGAGGGGTGGGGGTGGTGTGAGACATGGGTGGGGGCCTTGTGGAGGCTGCCCCTGGTGACTGGGGGGTGGGGGTGGTGGGAGACATGGGTGGGGGCCTTGTGGAGGCTGCCCCTGGTGACTGGAGGGGTGGGGGTGGTGGGAGACATGGGTGGGGGCCTGGTGGAGGCTGCCCCTGATGACTGGAGGGGTGGGGGTGTGGGAGACATGGTTGGGGGCCTGCTGGGGGGTGGGGGTGGTGGGAGACATGGGTGGGGGCCTGGTGGAGGCTGCCCCTGGTGACTGGAGGGGTGGGGGTGGTGGGAGACATGGGTGGGGGCCTGGTGGAGGCTGCCCCTGGTGACTGGAGGGGTGGGGGTGGTGGGAGACATGGGTGGGGGCCTGGTGGAGGCTGCCCCTGGTGACTGGAGGGGTGGGGGTGGTGTGAGACATGGGTGGGGGCCTTGTGGAGGCTGCCCCTGGTGACTGGCTGGTGGGGGTGGTGGGAGACATGGGTGGGGGCCTTGTGGAGGCTGCCCCTGGTGACTGGACGGGTGGGGGTGGTGGGAGACATGGGTGGGGGCCTGGTGGAGGCTGCCCCTGGTGACTGGAGGGGTGGGGGTGGTGTGAGACATGGGTGGGGGCCTTGTGGAGGCTGCCCCTGGTGACTGGGGGGTGGGGGTGGTGGGAGACATGGGTGGGGGCCTTGTGGAGGCTGCCCCTGGTGACTGGAGGGGTGGGGGTGGTGGGAGACATGGGTGGGGGCCTGGTGGAGGCTGCCCCTGGTGACTGGAGGGGTGGGGGTGGTGGGAGACATGGGTGGGGGCCTGGTGGAGGCTGACCCTGGTGACTGGAGGGGTGGGGGTGGTGTGAGACATGGGTGGGGGCCTTGTGGAGGCTGCCCCTGGTGACTGGGGGGTGGGGGTGGTGGGAGACATGGGTGGGGGCCTTGTGGAGGCTGCCCCTGGTGACTGGAGGGGTGGGGGTGGTGGGAGACATGGGTGGGGGCCTGGTGGAGGCTGCCCCTGGTGACTGGAGGGGTGGGGGTGGTGGGAGACATGGTTGGGGGCCTGCTGGGGGGTGGGGGTGGTGGGAGACATGGGTGGGAGCCTGGTGGAGGCTGCCCCTGGTGACTGGAGGGGTGGGGGTGGTGGGAGACATGGGTGGGGGCCTGGTGGAGGCTGACCCTGGTGACTGGAGGGGTGGGGGTGGTGTGAGACATGGGTGGGGGCCTTGTGGAGGCTGCCCCTGGTGACTGGGTGGTGGGGGTGGTGGGAGACATGGGTGGGGGCCTGCTGGGGGGTGGGGGTGCAAGGGGACATGGTTGGGGGCCTGCTGGGGGGGTGGGGGTGCAAGGGGACATGGTTGTGGGCCTGCTGGCAGGTGCCCCACAGTGGCCTGCTGGGGGGTGGGGGTGCAAGGGGACATGGTTGGGGGCCTGCTGGCAGGTGCCCCACAGTGCCGGGGGGTGGGGGTGCAAGGGGACATGAGTGGGGGCCTGCTGGGGGGTGGGGGTGCAAGGGGACATGAGTGGGACATGGTTGGGGGCCTGCTGGCAGGTGCCCCACAGTGCTGGGGGGTGGGGGTGCAAGGGGACATGAGTGGGGGCCTTGTGGAGGCTGCCCCTGGTGACTGGAGGGGTGGGGGTGGTGGGAGACATGGGTGGGGGCCTTGTGGAGGCTGCCCCTGGTGACTGGAGGGGTGGGGTGGTGTGAGACATGGGTGGGGGCCTTGTGGAGGCTGCCCCTGGTGACTGGGGGGTAGGGGTGGTGTGAGACATGGGTGGGGGCCTGGTGGAGGCTGCCCCTGGTGACTGGGTGGTGGGGGTGGTGGGAGACATGGGTGGGGGCCTGCTGGGGGGTGGGGGTGCAAGGGGACATGGTTGGGGGCCTGCTGGCAGGTGCCCCACAGTGCTGGGGGGTGGGGGCGCAGGGGGACATGAGTGGGGGCCTGGTGGAGGCTGCCCCTGGTGACTGGAGGGGTGGGGGTGGTGGGAGACATGGGTGGGGGCCTGCTGGCAGGTGCCCCACGGTGCTGGGGGGTGGGGGTGCAAGGGGACATGTGGCTTGGCTGGGGGGCATGCCCATGGTGGATGGGCTGCCTGCGGGACATGACCAGGGGTGCAGGGTAGTCCCCTGTGGTGTGGGCTGCCTGCAGAGGTCGTGGAGGGGGTAGAGGGGAGACCTGGGAGGACCCACACTGGCAATTCACCTCTTCAACTTCCCGCACACCCACGTAATACACTGCCCCACTCGCACAGGCCCAATCGCGTGTAGATTTTCTCGCGCACCCCTGAAATCCACGTACCCAGGCCAATCGCGTGTAGATTTTCTCGCGCACCCCTGTAATACACGTACCCAGGCCAATCGCGTGTAGCATTTCTCGCGCACCCCTGAAATCCACGTACCCAGGCCAATCGCGTGTAGATTTTCTCGCGCACCCCTGTAATACACGTACCCAGGCCAATCGCGTGTAGCATTTCTCGTGCACCCCTGAAATCCACGTACCCAGGCCAATCGCGTGTAGATTTTCTCGCGCACCCCTGAAATCCACGTACCCAGGCCAATCGCGTGTAGATTTTCTCGCGCACCCCTGTAATACACGTACCCAGGCCAATCGCGTGTAGCATTTCTCGCGCACCCCTGAAATCCACGTACCTAGGCCAATCGCGTGTAGATTTTCTCGCGCACCCCTGTAATGCACGTACCCAGGCCAATCGCGTGTAGCATTTCTCGTGCACCCCTGAAATCCACGTACCCAGGCCAATCGCGTGTAGATTTTCTAGCGCACCCCTGAAATCCACGTACCCAGGCCAATCGCGTGTAGATTTTCTCGCGCACCCCTGTAATACACGTACCCAGGCCAATCGCGTGTAGAATTTCTCGCGCACCCCTGAAATCCACGTACCCGCTCAATCGCGTATTTAACTTCCCGCGCGCCACTTTTTGGATGCGCTGGGACTCTACCGCCTGCCTTCGTGTGGCGGCCGTGTTTCAGCTTGTGCGTGTCTTTGGCTGTGCGTGGCTTTGCCCTATTCGATTCCATGAATACGTGTGGTTCGAGTGCGTGTGGGCGTTCCGTCTGCTTCCCTGCAGTACATCCCCAGTTACGCCCTTATTTTCGCGTGTTGTTCCCCATTCCGCGCGTTACGCCCCATGTCCCGCCCACTTTCTGGTGTGTGCGCTGCGGTTGTGCGCTTTCACTGTGCGCGTCGCGCACGCCTTTCGCGATGTTGCAGTGATGTGTGCGCCATGCACGGGTTTGGCGCACATCCCGAGGAAGACACGCGCAGGGACTTCCATGAATCGCACGCGTGCGCCTCTTTTTTTCCGCTTGCGCCTGCTTGCGCCTGCTTGCGCCTGCTTGCGCGTAGATTTTCGGCGCACGTTTGTTCCATGAATCGGCCCCTTAGAAGAGTTTAAAAAGAAGAAAAGAAAACTTTATGTATTAAAATTCACCATAGCATGTAGACAACAATAATAATGTAATCAGTTAAAAATATAAAACACAATCTATTGATCGTTCTGTTGCCTCTATTCCAGTAATTTAATGCCACCTTCCAAACATTGTGTGCTACAGCAGTTATGACCACAGAGTTTGCTCCAAATAAGGTTGCCCAAAATTGTTCCAATTAAATGTTCTCAAGCCTGTTTACCAGTGAGCAATAACCTCTTGTGTATTGTGGTTTTAAGGCCGGGCATCCAGTCAGCACATGCCAGCAAGTCTCAATTTCAGACTGACGCAATGTACATAGTCGATCTGCTAGTGGAATGCCTTGCCAGGAACCATGATATTCTCTGTTTGGCAAGATATGTAACCTGAGATACAGTATGAAGCACCTCAGATTTTCTGGGCATGGCTTATTGAGATACACGCTTGGGCAGTTAGAGTTGAATGCTTGGTGTGAATACTCCTTGTATCTTCGTTTCCTGGCAAGATAGTCAATACCCTGGATCCTGTCCCATATCTTGATCTTTTTCTTAAGTGTATTTGGGAGTGTCAGGGAAGTAGGATAACGGTATATTCAGATAGTTAGCGCTAGCTACCCTGGATTGCCTCAATTCATCTATGAACTTATTATTTTTTCCCTTTGTCACTACATAATGTTTTCCTAGCAGTTGCATTACAGGATTGGCGTTTACATAAGGTGATGTTAATTTTCAGTACAATAGCAACCTTTGCAAAAGCCGTGTAGCCATCAGAGAGGTAAGCCATATTCCAATCTCAGGGCTGCGAATGGGACAGATGATGGTACATTGATGATACTGCACAGTATTCTGCCCTCGGTCTTGTCACGCCATAGGACAGATTTTGAGGGGAGAACTTCCAGACAATATAATAGACTAGGGTCCATGCTTGCTCGCTACATCTCTTGTAAGCCTTCAATGTTCAAGCCCCCTTGCCTGGCTATGTAATGTTTAACTGCCAGCCATTTATTCCAGATTTCTAGAGTGGAAATATACCGTAAAAGTGGGCTGGCGGTTTATATTTAATGGGAAAGCCCAAGTAGCTATATTGATCTACTATCTCCAGTGACTCTCCATTTAGATGCCACTGAAAGGAAGGTTTTTGGGGAAGTTTGCCGGCTAGACACATCATCTTTGTCTTTGAGATGTTTATCTCCATGCCGTTAGCCTTTGCATATACAGCCAAATGCATCTATTGATCTCTGCAGGCCCACTGGAGTCCTGTCAAAGATCAGTGTAGTCAGCGTAGGTCATGCATAGCAAAGGCTTGCCGGTAATTGTTGAGGGGGACATTTCTTACTGATCTAAGAGCCTCTGCCATATCGGCTACAAACAGGTTATAAAGCTTGGGTGCAAGAACGCACCGCTGCTATAAAACTTGGTTGGTGTCGAAAGGTTTATTTAAAATGCCGGAATATCTTCGATATTGAGACTGTAGTGTTGGAATGGAGCAGCTCAATGTGGTACAGAAGGTCAGGCTCTATACCCCAACGCCTTAGCTTTTCCCAAAGAAGATCTCGCTTGACCAGATCAAAGGCCTTGCTGAAGTCTACAAAGCAACAATACAAATTTTCTTTTGTCAAGTGAGGTATCTGGATGGTCCTCCTAGGGGTCGCCATCAACAGGTGGGGAAATGTCAGGTTCCACAGGATAATATGTACAGAGTCCCACAAACAGCCTCCTTCCTTTCCGTCCTGTGTTAGTACTGGAATACCCCCTGACAATCTTAACTCCACCTCTTTAACCTTAATATTTCAAAACATCAAAAGAAATGGAAGCAGATAAAGGGAAAACGAACCAATGTTGGTTTTTCGTTTATCTGAAAAGCAAGCTACTAAATAGCTTAACTCGTTCCCTATCCAGTAACACCTCCTTGGTTCAGGAGGAAAAACAATTTGTTTTCCGTTTATCTGTTTCCATTTCTTTTGATGTTTTGAAAGATTAAGGTTCAAAAGAATGAATTGTGAACATGTTGTTGCTTTTTAAGCAGATGTACTGCATTTTTAATTGTTTTCTATAAAAAATAAAAAGATGTATATTTTTGAGAATCCATGGTCCTCTGCCTAAAGTTATGTTAAAGAGGTGGAGTTAAGATTGTCAGGGGGTATTCCAGTACTAACACAGGACGGAAAGGAAGGAAGCTGTTTTGTGGGACTCTGTTCATATTATATTGATTTGTCCTCACCCACACAGCCCCTAAAAAGAGGACACCAGAGCTCTAGTTAGCTGAGGTTCCACAGGAGACAGCAACGTTTGTGCTCAACTACCAGAAAACTTAAAGTGCAGAACCAGGCACTCTGGGTATGACATTCGACGGCAATGGACACTTGCCACAAGGACAGGGTTTAGATCCCTTAAAGCAGGCTTGCTTTTCTCCAAACCAATGTTGTATTTTGCCTATAATAGTGGAGCTTTGCCACACCTTCTTTTATTCACTTTTTGGACCACTTGGGACTTAAGGAAGAATTAATTTGGACCTCTTTTGGGAGAGTTGATTTTACCAAAGCCCTCAGTTAATGATGCCAACGAACTACAGGCCCATAACACTAGTTCTGTTCCTCCTTAAAATCTTCGATAAAGCTGTCTATCTACAGTTTCAATCCTACTTGGTGATTAATAACTTACTGGGCACAAGACAGTCTGGATTCAGACCGAGACACGGAACCGAGATGGCTCTCCTTGATCTCAAAAACCAACAAGACTCCTCCATTCTTCTACTCCTAGATCTATCAGCCCCATTTGACTTGGTAGATCACAAAGTACTATGTAACCATCTCAAATTGGCTGCCAACTTCTCTACTAAGGCCACTGCATGGTTAAATTCTTTCTTGAATAACAGAACCATAAGAGTCTTCTCGCCTACCTCAGCTGCTGACCCAATTCCTATCACCTGCAGTGTTCCTCAAGGGTCATGTGTCTCCCCCACTTTGTACAATATTTTTACAAAGCCACTCTTCAATATCTTGGACAAACTGGGTGTCTCATATACTAATTATGCTGACGACACCCAGATCCTCATCTAAATCCAATGAGACTACAACAAAGACACTAACCTCATAAACAAAATCTAGCAAATCATTCAAACCTGGATGGCCACACATGCTTATGTCTTAATGACGATAAAATCGAGCTTTTAATCATTGGATCCACTAGTAAACTAAACAAGCTATCCCACATGTACTAATCCATCACTATTGACGGTATCTCAATCAATGTAGCCAAGGAAGTCAAAACCTTAGGATTCTACTTAGGCTCGACTCTTAACCTCGACAAGCAAGTAAATGCCACAGCGTCAGCAACCAGTTACACCTGCAAACTAATTCATGCATGTAAACATTTTCTCTGTACGGATAGTTGCATCACCATTGCACGAGCCCTTATCCTATCGAAACTAGACTACTGCAACGCACTGTATTTAGGCACTAGTAAACACAACACCAATAAACTCCAAACCTTGCAAAACAACGCCCTTAGAACAGCACTAGGCATTCCTAAAGGACAACACATATCTGGCCAAAGAAGAGCCGCCAACTGTTTGGCAATCAATGACCGAATCAAACTTAAAACACTGAACATTACACACAACTGTCTCCATAACAAAGCACCCGCTTACCTCACTGAGAAATTCACTAAGCATACATCTGAACGCCCCATCAGAAAAGCCCAAACTAATAGTGTCAGAATCCCTAACTTCATTCTGAAGAGAACTAGAGGCTCAAGTTTCCCAGTACTGGCAGCTCAACTATGGAACTCTATCCAGGATTCTCTAAGAGCCACTCCCTCCTTTCACATGTCCAAAACCAACGTTAAACTCTGGCTATTCTCCAACAACTGCTTACACTTTACCCATGAATGACCGGTCTCCACCGCTAAATGCTGCCTTTAGATGTTTCTCCTTGTTAATACAAACAGAACATCAATTGTAACTGATAACTTGTATGTAAATGTAAGATAATTATGTAACTGTAACCTAAGATTTCCACAAGCGCCCAGTTGCCTAACGGCCCGGTGCGCTCTACAAATAAATAAACAATACGATACAATACCCACACCTAGGGCATATTGAGGGTGACTTTGCGGAGGACCAAGGCCTGCCTCTCTGCTTGCAAACCTCCCTAGGATGGGAGCACAGAGATGGAAAGCAGTCACCTGGCCCTAGATCCCCAGCAATGGGTCTCACAGCCCTGTCAGAACCAGAACAGCCAGCATCCCTGTTTTCATTGCATCAAATCAATAGAACCATGTTCACTTCACTCTAACCAGGCTCGGACTGGCCTTTAGGGCAATAGGGCAATGCCCGAACCAAAAACGCAAAATGCTAGTGTGGGCCAGTTCTTTGGGTTGGCCAATGTAGGCCAGTTTGAGTTCCTTCCATTCTAGGCAAAAAGATCTTTTTTTTCTAAAGATCTCTTTACAAAAAAATTGATTTAGAAAGACCTCTCCGTGACCGGGGGCTCGGGCGAGGTAATAACGCAGGAAAGTGGAAGGTGGGGAGGAGCAAAGGGGGGCTCTGTGTGAAAAGATCTCATTATTAAGGTCTTGTGATGTATGATCAAAGAAGAAGGCCCAATAAAAATCTGTCTTTTTCTCATGATACCTTAATAATGAGGTATTTTCCCATAGAACCATTACTTCTTTAAATTTCACAATTTGAATGACATTTTATCAAAAAACGTCCCCCTTGGGTACTATTCAGTCTGTCGCAAAAGGAATTAATTGCCTCTTTGAACATTGCTCTGGACCATCAGGATTACAGCTTCGAACCACCAGACCACGATTTGCTCCAGTGGTTAATTGCATCACTCATCAACCTGAACCAGTGGTTACCAAACATCTCAAACCAATTTGACCTTTGACCTGACCCTGGTGAGAAATACGATCCACATCCCTCGAACGCAGCACCCGAACAGCACAGAGCAACCACTTTGACTAGACGCCAGCACGCTGCTTGAGCTTGTACGCCTCACTGCGACCGAACCTAGTTCTGCCCGCACCCACAGCACCTCAAAGGCTTGTTAACACTGTCAACCCCTCTAACCTTGGAATCTGGTACTTTCAAGGAACCCTGCCCCCAGGTCTATCGTTTGGGGCCCTAGAGGTTAAGTCAGTTTTGCACATTCTTGCAAGATATATACTTTTGAGCACATTGTTGAATCCCTTGCCTGCTTTCCTCCTTGACAGAGGTCCTCATTACAAGTTTGGCGGTATTCTGGTGGTAAATCTGGCAGAATACAGTCAAATGGAATTGCCATTACCTCCACTTGGTCCAGCGGAATTACCTCCAGATTACAAGTGGTGGTATGTTGGTGTTAGTTCCCATTTATGGAGCCCATAGGACTCTATGAAGATTTGTAATAGTTACCACTGCATTACCGTTTTCCCCCACACTGGTAATGAGGCCCAATGTATCCATAGTGCTTATACATTTCTGTTCTACATCTTCTTTCTTCTTTTAAGAGGGTGTTTTTATAGCTTTTTTGATTTTTGTCTGATAAAGTATATCTATTTTTTATAGAACCTTGATTGGACTTTCTTTTATTTTGGAACTGCTGTAATATTGCTGTATGGGTTGCTACTGTTAGGGAGAATTCTCCAGAATGGCTAATTTCCCTTACCTACTGAGTCCCTCAGCAGCTTTGCTGGATTTCTAGGATTTCTTTTTTTTTCACCCGGTAAGAGTGGAGCCTTTTTTCCACTCTTAGATGTGTTTTGCTGTGTGTGTTTAACATTTTCTTGTGTTCATAGACTGTGGAGCCTCACCTACTCCATAGTCATCATCTGTTTACTGTGTGTTACACAGCACCTTCAGTGCAGTGACACAGGGTTGTCTTTTTAGACTTCCCAACTCAGACTCCATTTTCTGGGACTGACTACTATCTCCCAGAACATGTAAAGTTGCCATTGACTTTTAGTCTTTTAAAACTCACAGACCCAGTACAAACTATCTTACATAGAGTTCTGGAAAGGGTTAATACTTATCCCTTTTGTCTGTTTCTCTTGGAACATTGTTTCGTTCCCTTTTCATTAAGACTTGGCTGGTGGCGGTGGAAACTACCCTATTTTTCCTACCGTGGTTATCTTAAATAGCCCTGGTATTGTTTTAGGCTATCTTGGTAGCCTCAAACTTAAACCCGCTAGACCATATACGTTTTTATACGATTCCGGCTGGCTTTATTTCTTTTTGTAAAAGTCTTTCTCGTGTTTTACTCTGCGCGCCAAACCAGCTTTGGTTCCTTTGTTTGTCATCATTTCGCGGGCTTCTGCACAGAAGCCCTCCTTAGGCGCCTGAATGTCTGAGGGAGACAGGATGTGAGGGAGGGGTTTAGGACTCCCTGCACAGGGTCTCCTTGGAGACCCATGTCGCACTCTGATATGATTGGCTGTGGTGACTGTCCTGGCGGGACAGCCACCCTGCTGTGTGTTTGACAGCTAGGCTGTGTGAATGGGGGAAAAATGCATAAAAAGCAGGTCTCTGGGACTGAGAAGGCAGAGTCACCACTGGATCGAGAGAGCCGATGAGAAGCTGACAGAAGAGGACCTCTACCACGACTGAACCTGCCGGTGAAGCCCTGCTGCGGGTCCGAATCTTCAAACTTCGACGACAGGGAAGATCTGCAAGGAATCTTCTCCCCTTGAGCTGGTGGGAACACCAGTTTGCCAAACTGCTAGCCAGGCCTCCCTTCTCTGGTCAACTTTGCTGTACAGAGCTACAGTGAACCGGATAGCCAGGAGGAACGGACCCTTCTTGAGTTTTAAGGAGCGCACCTTTTATTCGTCGCTTTGCTCTGTTGCTGGTTTCTTCCCTGGGCAGTGCAGTACCCTCGAGTCTTCCTCCTTCTTGTCAGTCAGACAGTCGCTTCAGGAACCGTGAGCCTGCAGGACCTGCTAGGAACGTCTGCCGCAGCTACAGCATTCTTCTGCTTTAAAGGTACTGTGCTAACCCGGTTGTTCGTTTCGTTCAGCCGCGGTGTGTGAAATCCTTCGCCAATCCGAGGGCTTGTCCTTCTCTCTTCTTTAAAGTAACTTTTCGTCTGACCAACTTCGTTCTGAACTCTTGGCAAAGACGTAACCGCGAACTACCCTGAACTGTGTGATCCTCTGCAAAGACTTTGGTCCATTGACTTTGGCCCTTGCCTCTTGATTTCATTTCCTCACTGTAGTTCCTTTTTCTAGATTGCCCTGCTTGCTTACTTGTTGGTGCTGCTCAGCGTTTGTCTAACTTTGTCTTTCCCTCCCTTTTTATTAATGGAGTGCCATTTTGCTCACACTTCATTTTGAGCCCAACTTGTCCAGAATCTATTGGGTGTGGTGTAGTGTATTAGAATCGTGATTTTTCAACTGCTTGACGATAGTGAAATGTTTTATAACTGATGTAAATGTATATTCTTTTACTCAGAAACCTTGAGTCAGTGTTTGTTTGAATCATAGTAATTGCTGTCCTTTGTGTAACTATTGATACTGCTCACTTTACTCTTGAGATAAGTCTGGCTGCTCAGCCATCGCTACCACTTTACTGTGTAGTACAGGCTTGTACCAAAGGTGCATTTGTACAGTCACTTGTAGTCATAATTGTGTGTGGTGTTCCCAAAGGGTACTGCATATAGTTCTGCCTAACAGCTACTGGCTCACATTCACCTATCTGTCATGTGTGGTCACCATTCTGCCCTAACTGGGTAGGAAAGCAGAATATGAGATACAATGACATTCCAGAATTCCCCTCATTATAAGTAACTAGCATAGGCTAGACAAGACATGTTTGTCGAAGGTAGTGTTCGTAGAATGTGCTTAGAGACTAGTGAAGTGTTATACACTTGAAGAGCAATCTACATGAAATACCAATAAAGTGATTTGAAGAGCAAGACGTACTCAAGCGCTAAAGGCCTGTATTGGCCTATATAAGCCTCATTTTGTAGAGGCAGCCTTGTAGTGTGTGTGTTTTTTAATTCATTGCTACATGTAACCATTCAGTTTTGTAGAGTGCTTAGTAATCTTTATACACACATGCATGCAGACATGCGTATATATTTAGTTCTGCATAGTCTATATATGCTTACATATTGTGCCCGCAAGCCATGCAAGCAGATTCTTTTCTATTCCCTGCATGAACAAAAGGTAAAACAGCAGTTAACTGATGAAGCCAGGGCACCGTGTAAAGGGCCTTGACTTCATACTAATTAACACAATGCCGTTCGGCACGTTTTGTTTTGTCGTGATAAGGAAGCTAGACGTTCAGAGCATCGAGCTAATGTTGATAAGGCGATGAGACAATCACTCAGAGCACCTTGCCGAAAATGATATGACGAGACGCTTTCGAGTATCTTGCGGCAGAACAGCAGAAATGTCATCTAAGAATTGTTATTTTAGCACTGTGCTAAAAGAGACGTGCTTATGTAGAATGTTTATGTACATCACACACTAAGGGCAGGGTTTAACCTCCATGTAAAAACACAAAAAATGTCCTGGACTACTAGGGCAGGCGCTTCAATAAGACGATACTATTATCAAAAGTAAATCTCTTAACAGTTTATATATACATATGTTATAAATATTTTTATCACCACCTCATTCTACTGAAAGTACTGTAGTGACTAAAAACATCTTCACATATGACATATATTTACAATCAATAAAAAAATCCAAGCTATGGCTAGGACTCCAAGTGCCAAGTGCAACAGTAAAGTGTTCCTGTGCAAGTGCACACCTCCAGTGCTGAACCTATTCTTTCTAAATGTGCAAAACAGCAAGCTTGAGATCTCTACAAGATCTGGCGTGATTTCATGTACCCAACATGTTTTGTACCTTAACATGAGATTGAATCAGTGGAACTTCAGGGGTTTTAAAATCCTTTCAGTTGTCTCCGGTGGGTCAGCCGGCAAACATAAATATTTGTCAGATATATGTAGCTCTATGCTTCTAAGAACCTTACAGTCTACAACCCTCGTTACTAGTATCGACAATCTTTGCCTGCACCCAGGTTGGGTTTCACACTCTTCACCCCAACATTTCTTGTTTATACTCGGTCATTCTCTTTTTATGCTTCTTGACTTGGGCTGGCCCTTTTGTATCGGCCCTGCACTGTGGAACGGGAATCAGTTCCCTCCTGTGGATATAAGGTTGAAGGAAATATATTAGATATGCATTAAAACATAAAGTTATTATAGTGTGTCTCGTTTTCTTCTCACTACTTACAGTGTCCTCTTCTTGGGTTATGGAGACCTCTATTCTTAGGCAGTCCAAGTCTGTAACACACAGAAATGGACGGGCCATTAGTTACTACTCTTTGTAGAATATGACTGACGTTGTACTGTCTAGCATGTGCCCTCTAACTGACATTCTACTATGAACTATTAGAATAATATTATTAGAATAATACTGGTTGTCACTAATTATCCATTTATATGCATAATCAATTATGTGTTTTCAGGAGTCTCCGTTAGATGTATATACCATGCTGTCTACTCGGAACACTTACTTGGTGTAATGACAGCATGGGGCATGCTGTGGAGTGTAAATTTAGGAGGCACTGCATTGCATCATTGCTGCGTTATAAGCCTCTGTTGCCTGAAAAACAGTGACTGTGGGTCAGCTAACCAGCCTTACTACTCGGTGTAGTTGTCGCATACATGATGTGTCTAAGGTCTTACTTCTAATCCTCGAGCGGGTATGTCAATATCTTCTATCTCGCCGTCGGTACCCGGGTGCTGCGTTTGAGAACGACTGCTTTCGGTGCAATGCCAGTTATGTGTTTACTATCTGCATGTTGCCACGGGTAGCCTGATAATTTAACCTCCATGTAACATAGATTTACATTAGAAGTGAAGAAACTGCCCACTCAGTGACATGTAAGTTTAATCATTAGGGGGTTTTCATTTAGACCTTTATATAATGCATGAATGCCCAGGTACTGGGCTGGCAGATTAGATGGGACAAGCTGAGACAAGGGTTTGCTGTCCGACAGACCTGTCTGACAAATCAAAAGGGATGCTATTCTTCTATCAGAAGTCTTCATTGGGATTTGCTTGAATTAATATGATGCTAAAATACTGGTCTTTTTCTTGATGGATTATTGATGCATTGGATAATGTGTTTTCATTTTTGCATTTCATTTTAACTATGTTTTTCTGATAAATCCTTATGGTTTAGTTCAGGTTGGGAATTGGAGTTGAACAAGTTTCTTTGAACTTTGTTGGTGCTGGAACATGGATTAGGATTTGGGCCTTTCTTAAAGAGAATTGCGAGTATGCTCCATGTGGGGATGAACAGTGCCTTTTGGCTTTTTAAGAGATTATAAATGTTGATTAGTGAGAGAACATTGAGGGCTTTTATACTTGTGAAATTTATTCTTGTATACGTTAGTCATTTTTGACTCGGGCACGTAAAGATACTAATGTGAAAGTGATGTAAACCAATATGCCTCTTTAAATGATGGCATTCTGTTTTGTTGTGTTCTCTCCTCTATCTTTTATAAATATGTGCTATTGTGAAAGTGTTGCAGATCCAGTGTGTACATTGTGAGTTAATATCTTACCTGGTGAGGTGTAAGGGTTGTTTTTGTATGTGCCTGTGCACTGGAAGCGAAGCATGCTTTGAACCCCCACAAGGTGAACAAACAAACCCAATACATTGTAGCAGAGCAAAACTGAAGTTGTAATCAGGCAAGAAGCGACGTCTTCAGGGCTCTGAACCAGCATCTGATTGCTACCCTGTTGCCTTAAAGTGTTAGAACCTTACTGCCTCCAGCTAAACTGGAAGCATGGGGCCTTCCTCCTACCCATAAAGGCCAGCGCCCTTTGTCCAGCCTTGGGGCCCTTTTATAGAACCTGTGACACCTCGGTCCACGTTACCACAAAAGGCGAAGGAGGGATATCTCTTGGCTGTGCCTGTGTTAGCTTCATGGGTGGGGTCACTGTTGGTTTGTGGACGTTTGCGATGTTAGTAGGCAGTTTTGCCACCACTCACACTTGTACTCCTGCAGAGCAGAAGTCATTTTGTCACAAAGACCCAAAGAGGAGAGAGGAGAGAAACAATGGCAAACTGGTCAGCTTTGAAGCACCAGAGAAATGCTAATGCCGGCTCTTATCGAAGGTGGTCAACAGTCAGCTGCTTCATGGTGACGCAGCGTCCCATGACAGAATGTATGTATAAACGTACAACGGAACCTGGTGCACAATGCTCTAGGGCAGCTGGGTGTTGTGGTTTTCTGCTTGCCTGTCTTTGTTGCAGTATATGCCATGGCAAATGTCAATCGCGGCACACAGCATTTGTTGCAACAGACCGCCTCCCCAAGGCCTGCGGTCCCCGCGGTGCTAAAGAGCGTGTACGATGAAAACGAGCCACAAGGACCGCGGCATGACTCCCATGATCTTTCCCTAGGACCATAACCCTTCCAATCAATGAGGTACTGTAAGCGACCCCTGCTTACTCGAGAGGCTAGAATTTCCTTATACCTCATATTCCTCATCCGAACCCTATCTGGATTGGTACTTGACTGGGCTGAAGGCGGGTGGAAGGCCTATAGGATTTCAGAAGGGAGACATGAAAAACATTATGTATGCGCCAGGTTGGAGGAATGGCGAGACCAAAGGTGACTGAATTAATTACTTACATGATTTTATATGATCCGATAAAGCAGAGAACCAGTTTCTGGGTTACGTGGACTCGTAGATACTGAGTAGCTAACCAGACCTGGTCGCTGACTGTATAGACAGCGGACTCTCGTCTATGCCGATTTGTACAAGTACCCATCCTTTCCTGTGCAGCAAGTAAATGTAGTTTAGTAAGGGAGTGTATTTGTTGAATGTGGTAAAAAACAGGTGTTTGTGGCAGATTTGTCGGAAAGAAAGAGGATCCATGATGGGCAATATATGTGGATGCTGACCATGTAAGACGTAAAAAGGTGAGTAACCTGTTGCTGAATGGATTGTGTTATTGTATGCAAATTCAGAGTTATGGAGCAGATCGAACCAAGTGTCTTGATGGTGTAGACCGAGACATCTGAGATACTGCTCCAGAGTTTAAAGAGCTTGCCAGAAACGGGAGGTGAATTGGGGTCCTCCATCAAAGACAATCACTGAGGGCAGACCAAAAAAAAAAAAAAACATGACAGAAGTATAGGTTGGCTAATACCGGAGCCAAACGGAGTCCTTTACAAGGAACAAAACCGCCATTTTAGAAAAGTAATCAACAACCCATATAGTGTCGTAATGGTGTTCAGGTGGTCGTTCGGTGATAAAATCCATGGACACCATATTCCATGGTTTGTGTGTTATGGGTAATGGTAGTATTTTACCCACAGGAGCTTTGTATGCCTTGCTTTAAATTGAGATATCACAGGTGGAAACATAATTCGTTACGTCCCTGGCCATTTCCGTACGCTGTAACAGAGACACATTTTTTTTGCATTTTTTTGGATGTGCAACAATTTTAGCATCATCGGACCATTGTAGCGCTTGATGTCGAAGTGGGACCGTAGGAATATACAAGAGTCCATGTATATATGGTAATCCCTCCTGTATTTCCGCATTCCATTTGGCAAGATCTTTCTTGTGTGAGGACCCAGGAGCGGATGTTAGAGACTAGGGTGTTTGGGGTGGTACAGATACAGACAAAGTGTTCCTTTTGTAACATGTACTCAGGGGTGGCAGGTAACAGCTCCCCCCTAGGCTTCTAGACAGGGCATCAGCCTTTCCATTTTCCTTAGCAGGGCAATATGTAATGACAAAGTCAAAGGCGGAAAAGAAGAGATGCCACTGTACTTATCTACTGTTTGTACATTTCAAAGAGGTTAAATCAAGTACATTAAAATGATCTGTGTAAACAGTGACCAGGAATTCTCCACCTAACAAATGTATGCGTCTTTTATAGCCAAACGTTCCTTTTCAGTAACTGTGTAATGTTGTTCAGCAGTCCTAAGCTTCTACGAGTGGAAGGCTACTGGATGCAATTGTGATAGCACACCTCCCACAGTAAAGGAAGAAGCATATGCTTCCACGAAGAAAAGCATGTCCGGATTCAGCTGTTGCAACACTGGTGCGGAAACAAAGGCTTCCTTTAGTGTATCAAATGTTGTTTGTGCTTCGGAAGACCAAACGTAATACACTGATGGACTATTGAGCCGTGTTAAGGGAGCCACCATAGAAGAGAAACCTCTAATGAACCGTCTGTAGAAATTGGAGAAACCAAGAAAGGCTTGCAGTTTCTTTAGATTAGAGTCCAACATGGCTTTTACCTTGATGGTACTCCTATGGGTGCCTTGTGCTGGAAGAAGGAATCCCAAAAACTCAACCTCCTGGGTGTGGAATATGCACTTCTCTAGTTTGGCATAGGAGTGTTGAGGGAGTGTTGTCGCAAACGATCTAGACCTTCCTGAACATGTTTCACATTTTCTTGGTAGGAAGAAGAAAATATGAGTATATTGTCTTTATATACAACCACATATATGTCTAGAATGTTATGTTATTTGGCATTTATATATCGCTCTGTATATCATTGGTATGACCTCAAAGCGCTTGTGGACCGTAGTCCAGGTCAGTCGAGAGAGTATGGTATCATAGGGTGCTTGGGTGCACTCAATATGTGTGCAGCTAATGCGATTGGCTGATGGTAGCTGCATCCTAACATTAGGTGTGGTGGTATTGAGATTAATCGAATGTGTGCAGTCTGGAGGTTGGTCTCCGAGACTGGATTCTGGCTGTGTTAGGCCTGAGTAGGATGCTTATGTGAGCAGCTAGGCCGATTTTTGTGGGGGTATAGCTGCGTTCTAGCAGGATGTTGAAGTGTTTATGGAGTATTGTTTGCATGTGAGCAGCTAGGCCGAAATTGATCGAGTGGTGTAGCTGCGCTCTATTGTGTGTTGGTGTGGAGTAGAGAGTGAGCATAGTGATAAGAGAGGCGAGTGTCTGGAGCTGAGGTTTTATTCTTACCAGCCCACTGTACCAGAGTCATTTGTGGGTTTTGAGATTACTGTATTCACAATTCTA
Organism: Ambystoma mexicanum; assembly: GCF_040938575.1. Taxonomy (NCBI): domain Eukaryota; kingdom Metazoa; phylum Chordata; class Amphibia; order Caudata; family Ambystomatidae; genus Ambystoma; species Ambystoma mexicanum. The sequence goes on from NC_090937.1 coordinate 439,814,265, forward strand.
TCTAAGTGCGGGACTGGCTAACATTGACAATCATGTACAGATGTGATGCAAGCTGATATTCACAGTTTAAACTAGATGATGCACTGGCTAACATGTACAATCCTGTCTAGGTGTGACGCAAGCTAATATTCAGTTTAAATTAGATGAGGCACTAGCTAACATTCACAATCCTATCTGGGTGTGACACAAGCTAATATTCACAGTTAAACTAAATGTGGCACTGGCTAACATTCACAATCCTGTCTGCGTGTGACGCAAGGTAATATTCACAATTAAACTAAATGTGGCACTGGCTAACATTCGCAATCCTGTCTAGGTGTGACGTGAGTTAACAATCACACAATATATCTAAATGTGGCACTGCCCAACATTCACTACCCTGTCTGGGTATGATGCAAGCTAATATTCACAGTTAAACTAAATGTGGCACTGGCTAACATTCAAAATCCTGTCTGGGTGTGGTGTAATGCAAGGTAATATTCACAGTTTAAACTATATGAGGCACTGACTAACAGTCACAATCCTGTCTAGGTGTGACGTGAGTTAACAATCACAAAATATTTCTAAATGTGGCACTGGCTAACATTCACAATCCTATCTAGGTGTGACGCAAGCAGCACTGGCTAACATTCACAATCCTGTCTAGGTGTGACGCGAGCTAACAATCACAAATTGTATCTAAATGTGGCACTGGCTAACATTCACAATCCTGTGTAGGCGTGACGCAAGCTAACAATCACAAAATATATGTAAATGTGCCACTGGCTAACATTCACAATCCGGGCTAGGTCTGACGCAAGCTAATATTCACAGTTAAACAAAATGTGGCACTGGCTAACATTCACAATCCCGTCTAGATGTGACACAAGCTGATATTCACAGTTTAAATTAGATGAGGCACTGGCTAACTGTCACAATCCTATCTGGGTGTGACACAAGCTAATATTCACAGTCAAACTAAATGTGGCACTGGCTAACATTCACAATCCCATCTAGATGTGACACAAGCTAATATTCACAGTCAAACTAAATGTGGCACTGGCTAACATTCACAATCCCGTCTAGATGTGACACAAACTAATAGTCACAGTTAAAGTAAATGTGGCACTGCCCCACATTCACTACACTGTCTAGGTATGACGCAAACTAATATTCACAGTTAAACTAAATGTGGCTCTGGCTAACATTCACAATCCTGTCTGGGTGTGGTGTAACGCAAGATATTATTCACAGTTTAAACTATATGAGGCACTGGTTAACATTCACAGTCCTGTCTATTTGCTAAGCTGGTTAGTATTAACATGCTGGCATGCTATGTACTCGAAGGTAGGTGGAGTGGTAGGGCTTCTGGAGTAGAGTGATTGCTCTACTCCCCACCCAGACAAATACAAAGAATTCCAAAGAGCTGCATAAATGCGATTTTTAAAAACGACTCCCCACCCAGGCCACACCTACCTTGATGGTTGCTGCTGGTGGAGGTCTGGCCGGTGGCCTCCCCTGCTGACAGCTGCAGACACGATCTGGAGCCGCTACTGTTGGAGCCACCCTTTGACTCAGGGCCCTTAGCCGCAAGGGCTGCCCTGGGAAGGTCAGTTAAGGCCATTGATTGAACCAATCATGGGAGGGGGCCGGCTGGGAGCCAGGAGGGGGGAGCGAAGGGGAAATGGAAGCAGGGACATGGTCAGAGAAGCGAGGGCCGGGTGCACCAACACAAATAGGTATGCACTAAAACAAGGCCCAGGAGGGCCTCACGTCCGTTGCACTGGACTGGGCGGCCAATTAGGGGTGGAGGGCGCTGGTAGGAGGGAGGGAACCAGGAAACGAGAACGGAGCTCAAAACAGGGTTCAAAACCCTGAAATCGAGGCTCAGGAGAGTGCAGTGATTCTAAAGATGGCAAATTACATTTTTAAAGCAACTAGAGGCCTGGAAAAACACTAAACTCACCTTTGAGGCACAGGTGTAAAGTGCGCTTGCCGAAGATGCTGCAGGGCTGGAACCCTGCCATACAATACTGGACTGAGAGGCCAATCAGGAGTGGTGGGGGGCTGGGAGGATTTAGAGAACCAGGAAACAGCAACAGAGCCCAAAACAGGGTTCAAAACCCTGAAACCAAGGCGCAGGAGAGCACAGTGAATTCTAAAAATGGCAAATTACATTACATTTTTAAAGCAATTAGAGGCCTGGAAAAGCACTGGACTCGCCTCCGAGGCACAGTATCCTGAAATATCTTTTTCATGAAATGTTGGAAAGTATCTGGTGCATTACATAACCGAAAGGCATTACGAGGTATTCGTAGAGGCTGTAACGAGAGCAGAAGGCCGTCTTCCACTCATCCCTGTGTCTCATGCAAACCAGATTGTAGGCCCCTTGTAGATCTAACTTTGGTAAATAACATAGCATCATAGAGTTGGTCTAAGAGAATGGAGATAAGAGGAATGGGATATTGATTTCTTCTTGTTATGGTGATTTGATTGATTTTCCGATAATCAATACATGCTCTAAGGTCACCTTCTCGTTTCGGAACAAAAAATAGGGGACTGGCAGCAGGAGACGATGACGCATGGATGAAACCATTCCAAAGGGCAATATCGATGTAGTCTTTCAATATCAGGTCCTCATCAGGTCCTCTTGTTTGGTTAGAGAATACACTCTACTCGTTGGTATTTCAGCATTTTCAACAAAATCAATGGGACAATCGTATGAGCGATGAGGAGGTAGGTTATCTGCTTTTTTCTTATCAAATACATTCTGGTAGTCCTCATATTCTGTGGGTAAGCAAGGTGATACGCCACCTAAAGAATGTCTTGCAGACAAAAGACTCTGACAAGGAGAAGGGGGAGTAGATGATAAGAGACACTGATTGAGACAGTAAGGGAAATTTGAATTCTAAAGTTCTTGTAACCCAATCTAAATGGGGGTTGTGGAGTTGGGAATGCTAAATATAATGCCAAAATGTGGGGCAGCAATGAGTTTAAATGCAATCTCCTCCTGGTGATCCTGATGCAATGACATAGATAGAAGCACAGTTTGTTGGAGGACTGGACCTGAAGACCGGTCTCTCCCATGAACAGCTCTTATGGTTTCTGGTTTGGCTTTTCTTAGTTTGGGTACCCCTAATTTATCAGCTGTTTCGATGTCCATATAGTTGCCAGTTGCCCCGGAATCTAACATTACTGATGTCGGTACTGGAGATGAACCAGGAATGGTTAAATGGGCACTGAGAAAGTGATGCATAGGAGCAGAATCGGTGTTCTGGTCAATGGTACGGCCTGCCTGTAAACCCCTCACTAAGTCGAGTAAATCAGAGGAATAGCTAAAACTACAGATGGGGCGTCATTACGTTGTTCGCTCAGACACCTGTAGAAACTGCAGCTTTCTTTTCTCCGGGCCATGCCGTTTCAGCCACTAATTGATTCAAATGTATGACATACTCCAGTAGAGTAAACTTGCCCTGTCTTAACTCCAGTCATTCAATATCCTGGGCCTGTGCCTTGAAACATGTATCAAAGACCTTGTTCGTTTCTTGAAGTAAAAGGTGTCATACAATACAGGACTATTGGTCTCCATTAATGGATTAGCCCAGATTGCAGCCTTACCCCCTAAGTGAGAAAGCATAAATGCAACTTTAGTGGTGGCATCAGGAAAGGCAGTTGGGCGACAGAGGAAGTGCAACTTACATTGGTTTACAAAGGTGCAGTATTTCTGGGGATTCCCAAAAAATCTCTCAGGGGGTCCTAATGGAAACGACTTGGGAACGAATAGTGGGGTTGCTGCTTGAGGGACTGAGACAGCTGAGGGCTTAGAAGTAGGCTGGTCATCCTCATCGGGTAATTGATATTGTGCGGCTTGTAGATTATTATGCCTTTCATGCAAAAGATTATTAGCTGCAACCATGTCAGCCCTTAGGGCAGTAATAGCCTGGACTAAATTTTGCAGTGGGCTAGGGACTTGCTCTTTGTTGTCAACCTGGATGAGAATAAGGCTTCACAGTCTGTTAAGCTTACCGACGAATGGGCGGTTTGACAAAATTGATTCAACTCAGTAGCCCCATCAAGACTTTAAATATAAGCCCTGAAGGGATGATTGAGCAAAAGGCCAAAAAAGATGCAAGGCACCTTCTTGCAGGAGCTGATAAGATAGAGAAAGGTACAATTAGTACAGGATAGGAATATGAATCCAATACCCCAATTTATTCCGATATACCTGGTTATTTTCCTGTTGGGGTCTTGAAGGTGACGACTGGAACTCCAGAAGGGGGCAGGCCAGATCCCCAGGCAGGAGCCGGGAAGCAGGAAAGGAACTATCCTGAACGAAACGAGGGACGCCTTAAGGATTGGAAAGTGTCCAGAAAAGCTAGCTTAGTTTACCAGAGTAACGGCAAGGAAGTCTTGGTATTTTGTATCCACAAAAAGAGGAGCTGAAACAATCCAAGCGGACAGAATCCAAGATCGAGAGCAGCAAGGCAGTCTTGATCTCACGTACCCCAAATCAAACCGGAACAAAAAAAATAATCCAAGCGAACAATATCCAAATCGCATTCCAAGGGCAGTCCAAACGGTTCAAACGAATCCAAAACGCCAATCCAGAAGAAGGTCATGGAGGTCCAGGGTCAAGTACACAGAGTAACAGCAGAGAACAACAAGATGTGTGAAAAAGAATGGCAAACCGGTCAGCTGTGAAGCACTGGAGAAATGCTAATGCCGGCTCTTATCGAAAGCGAAATCGGTGAACAGTCAGCTACTTCCTGGAGACGCTGCGTCCCATGACAGAATATACGTATGAACGTACAACGGGATGTGTTGCACCACGCTCTAGGGCAACTGTGTGTTGTGGTTTTCTGCTTTCCGGTCTTCATTGCAGTATACACCACGGCACATACCATTTGCGGTGCCCAGCATTTGTTGTAACACAGGGCTTGCAGAAACAAAAAATGATTACTCCAACGTTTCCATCTCCTTTCTCTCATGCTTATGTGACATCTATACATGGGGACAGAACCAGAGCCTTTTATGGTCAGCACAAAACACCCTAATTTGAACAGAAGCTGGTGACTTAAATGCATTTACTTGCAAAAAAGGCTGCATAATGTTAAGAGATAGAAACACTTTTGAATGGATTGTGTCCTCCCACGTATTCCTCATCTTATGATAACTATCCTTCCAGAATTTAGCTGATTCAGGAATTTTTTTTCGACAGGGGGCACTTTGTGCCATCTCGCTGATGTCCCTCGAGGGCCTCCGTTAGACCGTCGAGCTCATGTCTTGGTACTGGTCACCGTACGTTTAACTGTAATCCCTGTCAGGCGATGACCAAAAAGGCTCTTTGGGAGCATAAAGGTAAATTGGCGGTGGGGAGGTTGCCTTCGAAGTCTCCTTCGAAGATCTCAAAAAGAAAGACTGATGAGTCGAGAGATTCTCCTTGATGGAAAAGATCTAAAAGATATCGATCGAGAAGTCGATCGCGCCATTTTTCGTCTTCGAAGAAGGCCAAGAAACGGAGTCACAGGTCACCTTTGACATCTATTGATTCCTCGGCCGAGGTAATCAAATGTCCAACTAAGTCGAACTCCCCAGCAAAATGGGATGCGTTTCGTAAATAAATGCTTAAAACCTTGCAGCCCGACCCCCTCGACGGACAGCAGAAAGCCCATGCCCCTGTCGATCTGCATCAAGACGACATAGGGAAGTCGGAGATGAAATCTTCGAAACCGAGCCATAAGCCAGTGCAGCATCGAAAAAGATCTCGATCCGACGAGAAATCGTTGAGGGCTGCGACAAGTCAGGAATCCAGTCCATCGAAGGTTCCTTTGAAAAAGCATAAAAAGTCGACAACGGTGCCACCTTCGCTAACATCGTCGACGTCGGAGCCAATGACGCCAATGTCGAAGTCGATGCCAACAAAATCGACTCTGACTTTGAAGTCGTTGCTGACAATTACTTCGAAGTTGTCAAAGCCAACAGTAACACAGGAAAAGGTTTTCAAACCCTTGCCAAAGAAAGACTTATTTGTTTAACCTGTGTCTATGAAGACAATGACAATGAACCTTCAGATGATACACCCCACCATTTGGGTTACAATATGGCACCCCTAATGTGCCAAAGGAATTAATCTCAGTCTACGTTAAAAGACTTGTATGATACCCTGCAATCAGCCAGTGGTTTAGATACCTTTTCCGAACTGGATTTTGGTAAACCAGATCCTACTGACCACGCTGACTCCTCATATCGGAAGCTGATGAGCAATGTGATCAAGTTTTTAGGTTGGAGCAGGCCTACTCCTTCTTTCGAGCAGGATGACCTGACAGATATTTTGGATCAGGGTCCCCAAAAAGATCTCATTTTGCCTTTTCACATTGCACTACAAAAAAGGTCTCAGCAGATTGAGAGACACCAGAGACTGCGGCTGCAGTGAATACAATTTTTGCTAAGAAATATAGGCCATCCAGCAGCGACCCAGATTACTTAACAAAACATCCAACACCAGAAAGTTTGGTGGTTCAAGCTGCTACATCTACTAAGCAATTATCATACCCCTCTGAGTATGGTACTCCCCATACTTTCTAATTCCCAAAAAGGACGGAGGATTGAGGCCCATCTAGGACTTAAGAAACATGAACAATTTCCTCCAAAAGGACAAGTTCAAGATGGTTACTCTTTCCAAATCCTCCATGCTCTCCAACTCCAAGACTGGATGGTGTCATTGGACCTTCAGTCGGATGCTTATTTTCATGTCCCTATCCATCACTAGCACAGAAAGTACCTGAGGTTGGCGGTTCTCATGATCAGTTTCGAGTTCTGCCATTCAGGCTGACCTCCGCCCAGAGGGTTTTCACCAAGTTAATGGCGGTGGTAGCAGCGAGTCTCAGGAGAGGGAGGATTTGCGTCTATCTGAACGTTCACCCGAACAAGCACAGGAACATCTCAGCATAACCTGCCATTCTCTCCACAAACTGGGCTTCTCCCTCCATTACAAGAAGTCCGACATGATACCATCTCAAAGACTCCAATGTATTGGGGCAGTCCTGTATGCTTCCTCAGGGCAAGCCTTGCCACCTGAAGTGAGAGCTCAACATGTTCTGCAGATGGTCACCAAATTCCAAGTGTCCAGCATCTTCCGAACTTCGATTCTTTGAGGTTGCTCCTGCATTTTCCTGGTGCCAGAGGCTCACCTCAGAATGAGATCACTCCGATGGGCTCGCAGGACTCAATGGTCCCAATTCTCAGGCAGAATGTCAGACCACCTGAAAGTTCGGAGCAGAGGCTCTCGGGAGCGTCTGTGGTGGCCTTCCAAGGACAGCATTCCCCAGGGAGAATCTTTTTGGCAGCCATGGCCGGAGATAATGGTAGTGACGGACATCTCACTCACAGGTTGGGGAGCCCACGCCAACGAGCTGACAATCAGCAGTCCTTGGTCTCCATCGGAGTCCAAACTATACATCAACCTTTTGGAGCTGAGGGCAATAAGACTAGAGCTGAAAGCCTTTCTGCCCTCTGTACGGGGAAAGAATGTCCTGATAATGACAGACAACACAGTGGCTATGTACTACCTCAACACGAAAGGAGGTGAAGGGTCACTACCACTGTGCAGAGAAGCAATGCAGATCTGGTTCTGGGCAATTCAAGAAGGAATCTCTGTCAGAAGTTCACCTAGCCAGAGAGAAAAACATTGCAGCGGACACTATGACCAGGCAGAGCACAGTCTCCCACAAGTGGGATCTAGCTCAGGAAGTCCTTCTAGAGATCTTCACCCTTTGGGGACCCCCGCAATTGGATCTGTTCGTGACCAGTGTCAACCGGAAATGCAAACTGTTTTGCTTCAGGGAATTTCCTCCAAGAGGAGCTCTAGGAGATTCTTTTGTAGTGGACTGGTAGTTTCCACTCCTGTACATGTTTCCTCCATTCCCCGTCATGCCTCATGTGATCAGGAGGTTGAGAAAGTTTGGGAAATCCATGATCCTAATTGCTCATGATTAGGCCAGGAGGACATGGTACCCAGACCTTCTGGACATGTCCATCTGCCCTCCAATACGTCTTCCACAAAGGGAGGACCTTCTCTCGTAAGAGTAGGGTCGGATTCTCCATCCTGAGGTCAAGACTCTCAACCTTCACACATGGTTTCTCAGAGGTTGAGATACAAGGATCGGGATCTCCCAGATGATGTAATGGAGATCTTGCTTTCAGCCAGAAAGCCAGCAAACAAATCTGTGTACTGCTGCTGTAGGACCAAGTTCAGCAGTTGGTGCAGGGATAAGAATGTGAATCAATTTCTATGTGACAAACCTATGGCGCTTTCTTTTTTGTTACATTTGGCGAATCTGGGGCTCCAGATTGCAACAATTAAAGGTTACCTGGTGGCGCTTTCTATTTTCAAGTGTTCTTCAGAGGAAGATTCCTATTTTAAAATCCCTCTGATTATTCAATTTCCAAAGGGTATTTCCACCAGTTCCATTTAAAGTTCCTGTATGGGATCTTAACATGGTGTTAACATTTCTAACATGCATTCCTTTTGAGCTTATACACTCATGCCCATTAAGACTGTTAACCCTGAAAACTGTTTTGCTAATAGCAATAACGTCAGCCCGCAGTCTAAGCGAGTTGCAGGCAATTTCCTGTAAACCCCCACATACGGTTTTCTATAAAGACAAGGTTGTTCTCAGGGTGAAACCTTTTTTTCTACCTAAAGTAGTCTCCGACTTCCACTTGTCGCGAAAGATCATTTTGCCAACTTTATATCCACTTCCTCATCCTGGAAAGAAGGAGGAAAGATTACATAGGCTGGACCCAAAAAGGGCAATCAGTTTTTACATATCAAGAATGGCTAAATTTCATCCAAATGGCCAATTATTAATCGTCTATACAGGCCCTAAATTCTGTTTAGCTGTAACAAAACAGACTCTATCCAGATGGATCATCCTGGCCATTGGAGAATGTTACAGGTTAGTGGGCAAAGACCCATCGGAAGGCTTGAGAGCGCAATCCACAAGGGGCATGGCAACCTCTGCAGCTCTTCACAGAGATGTTCCGGTCAGACATTTGTTCAGCGGCCACTTGGTCATCTATTCACATGTTTGTGAAACAATGCTGCCTGGATTCATCTTCCAGTCAGGAAGGACAATTTGGAAAAGCGGTCCTTCATTCGGTCCATGACAACAATTAAAGCAAAATATAATTCGTACTCCACAACCAAATTATTTCTGCTTTGGGAGTCTATCATAAAATGAGAAATACATGAGAGGACACAATCCATTTCGAATAACTAGTAACTTACCCCTGGTAATGTTCTTTCGATTGGCTGTTCCCCCCACATATTTCTCATCGCCCCTCCCGGCCTACCCCACCATAGAATTTACGTGTTCTTACACTTTACGCTTTCTTGGAGCCTGCGGTCTATGGTACGCCTGGTAATTCATCTGCAGGAGGGGAAGAACCGAACTGAAGACCACTGGTGCTTCGTGCGCTATTTATACTGATGATGATGTCGACAGTCGAACAGAGGCCCTCGAGGGACATCGACTCGATGAGACAGCACACAGCGCCCCCTGTCGAAAAAGAATTCCGAAGCACTAAAGCTGGAAGGATAATTATAATAAGATGACGAATACATGGGAGGAACATCCAATCAGGGGTAAGTAACTTGTTCTTCTCACCAAATAAAGTTCCAGGTTACAGTCTTGCCAACAAGATGATGTTTACGTGTACAAGAACATGGGGCAGGCAGTGACAGTAGAGCATATTCAGAAGAGCCCAACCGTTGTTAATTGGGATAGCTGTCCGTGTTGAGTTTTGTGCAAGTCACATGCAATTGTAATGGATTTACATGCTCTTGTGATGCGAAGGTGAGTGAAGGAAGGTTGGTCAAGGGAGGCTAGTGAACGTGTTCCTGGTTCCTTGTATGAACGTGGCCTATGGGATCTATACCAGGAGCGAGTGAAGCTGGGAGATTGGGGGGTTTGCGGACTACCTGCCTTATCTGTGGTTGAATGTCAGACTTTGTTCTTGGCCAAGGTCCTGCCTGGGCCGAGGGTACAATTACATTTGATGTGAGACATCCATGGTCTCTGGTACTTCCTTGATTGTCGAGTGATTGTTCAAGAGCAGGGTGAGTGCCAGAAAATGAAGCAAACTTCTAAATTTCAGATTTTGTGGAGATGAATGTGGAGCCTCTATGGATGGCTATCCTACAACAGATGGATGGACTGTGGCAAAAATGCAGAGCACACAAAGCATTAGGTAAAAACAGGATGTCCGCTTCAAGAAAATGTTAAATCATGTTGCATCATTATTCTTGGAGCAGGCACACTGACATGCTTTGTACTCGGAACACTTTGGAACATTTGGAAATATTTCAGAGAGAATTCAAATTTGTGTAAACTGTTCTTGTAATTAAAAATATATCCCATAGAAAACAAATATCTATTAAATGTATCAATAAATTAATTTGAAGTTTGGGGGGAAAAGAAGACCTATACAGTAGTGACTGTTGTGATTTTCAAATAGCAATAATCGGAGCACTGGCATAGCTAGACAGACCTGGAAGAATTGTAGAATTCCCCCCTCTTTTTCATATTGTTGCAGTCCACTTCATCTTGTCTGTTAAACAAAGAGCTTGGGTTAAAGATTAATGCAGGCAGGAGTGGCGGTGTAGGGAGGGATGGGAGTGAGTTTTCAGAGTATGTGTCAGATCTTGTGGGTAGGGAAGAAAGTGGGGGTGGGGCATATGACCGAACGGTCGGCATTTGTAATGTCCCCGGCAACTGCTCAGCTCATCACTATTAATGCAAACAGTGCTTGTTAGAGTGAAACCATGTGTCAAGGGTGCTAGTCTCCCTGAGAATTACCTGGTGACTACAAGAAGATCCAGTGCCCTCTCACCTGATGTGATTTGCAACAGCAGTAGGTTTAAGTTGTAGGTAGCATTCTGTGTCGTGTAGCTTTTTTCATCGTAAAAAGATTCAGATAGCCCAGAAAGCATTGATAAAACCCTAGTGCCATTAAACACACATGCCAATACGTTCTACACCACAGTGTATGGTTGAATTTTGTTTAATTAGTTCAAAGTGCAGTAAGGTCTGTCTGCCTCATTAAAATAAACATGTTGTGCGCAAAGGGGCCATATGATGACAGGAGGTTTGGAATCGTTTAATACTTGGCTCTTAAAAGAAAAACATCTGTGTTAAATGTATGTAAAGCAACGAGGTAACTGCGAAAGTTCTGCTTTGTGATAAACGGTGTTTGATCTCTGCTCTTCCAACTTGCATCTTTGTGGTTTATATACACTTAGCAGCAGATCAAAACCACCTTAAAAACGAATGTTCGAAGCAATACTTTTCTGTCTTTTGAGGAGCAGAAAAAAAATTCTCCAGAGGTCAGCCATTTAAAGAGTATAGTTAACCTTTCTTGCAGCAGCATTATGCTCTGTCTTTCAGTGTATCCCTGCTTCCAGCACAGTTTCTGCTGTCAAGCTGTTCAGCATCGCACAAATACTCTTTTAGGTTAACTGTGTCTAACTCTTCGTCCCCATTCTATCCTCCTCTTCCATTCTCCAACTGAACTGTAAGAGCTTTAGGAGCGCAAAAGGAAAATGCCAGAAAATGAATATTCCATTTCATATATTTCCGTGCAGATGGGTAGGGCTCTGAGGGCTGCCATGGAGTTAATAGGAAAGGATAGCAATGCCCAGCGGGGCTTCACATGATAGGTTTGGAATTATGATTAATAGCTCCTCAGTGCTGATATAAAATGGATGCAGATAGTAGGCTCCTCTGAGAGCAGCTCTGACAGAGCGTTAAAGGGTCAGACTTTGTAGAAATGCTCAAAGTGCTGTGGATGTGTGTACATGCACTGTTTTGCAATGGGGTAGCAGAGTGACCGTAGAAGAGGATAAAATTCCATGACCAATGTGTGCCATCACAGCTGAATTCTACAATGCACTCCAGATGCTCTTTGACATAAATTGAATGTGCAGTGCCTGCATTTGACCTAGATATATTCCTCATGCTCCTTTTAAGAATGCTTCCAAACTCCCCTTGACAATGTTTACTCTCAGAAGTATCCATTTCTACTTAAATTATAAACCAACCTGTTTTCTTTCAAATGCTCTCATTTCTAAAAAATGAAATTGGGCTCATTTGATCCAGCCACATAATACCAAGCCAAAAATAAATGTATAGTGTTGCCCCCAGATCGATGGACCAGCAGCAACGACTTTATTGGGTAACACATAGACTACTGGACGTTCGAGGGCAAGATCAACGCTGAAGAATGGGCAATGTATCTTTAGAGAAAATTACCTTCGGACTCAGGGGCACTCTTCCAGAGTTTAGACTATGGCATTCTTACAGGACCCAAAACATGTCATTCTACTCCTGCAGTGGTTGAAGTTTGCAGCAGGATAACTTGTCTCCCTCCTCCACCCTACCCTTTATCCCTATTTAAGAAGAAGGGGTCTCTTTTATGGCACTGTGATGCTTCTTGTTCACACACCTATCTATCTATCTACGTTCTTGTATTGCGCCACTAACCCAAAAGCCTCAGAGCGCACACAGAAGAAAGAGAGAAGACAGACAACAGATAACAAAGACAAACAGGAAAAACAAAGAGACAGAAAGCCGTGAGAAACCAGTACTCACAGAGGCCAACATGATGGAAAGATATGGCAGGAATACAGGATTCCGTACCAAAGTGCTGTACCAGAGCAGATATGTCCTAACCTTTATCAAACAGGAAGGTATTTAGTTGCTTCTTAAAGATAAGCAAGGAATCACTTTTAGCAAGATATTTGGGAAGTAAATTCCTTAGAGCCGGTGCCCATGAGTCAAAGCTTACACCCCCAAATCTTTTCAGGGTAAATGGAGATTGAACCAAGGCAATATTACTGCTTGAGCGCAGAGGACAGGTAACTAGTTTCTTTTTTAGCCTAGTAGTGAGGTAGGATGGAGCTTGACCATATAGGCATTTAAACACAATGGTTAAACCTTTATGATGTAATCGCTGTTGCACTGGCAGCCAGTGTAGGCTGCGCCTGGCATCGGAAATGTGCATATTGCGCATGAGGTCCATTACAACACGCACTGAACTATTCTGTATGACCTGCAATGTTTTATGGTTGGCCTGCGAGGTACCAATCATCAGACTATTACAGTAGTCCAGCTTGCAGTTTACAATTGCAGCTGCGATCAAAGCAAGATTTTCTTTGGACAGATATGGACGAATCTGCCATAAAAGCTGGGTATAATAATGGCAGGAGGATTTAAGGTAGCTGACCTGACGGGTGAAGGATAACTGAGGTTCAAAAAAGCCCCCCCGAGTTTCTACAGATTTAGATAGAGAAATAACATGTTGACAATCAGGAAGTTGTCATATTTTGTATCAGGTTTCTTTCATCTCTGATGGGTACCTAAGATCAACAGCTCAGATTTGGCATTGTTGAGGGCTAAAGAATCTAACGCCATCCACTTCTGAATTTCAGCAAAGATGGAACTGATGTGCTCTGCATCTTTTAAATACCAGTAAGTTTGATGACAATCTGCGTGTCGTCAGCATAGTTGGCGAAATAAATGCCCATAGCTGACAAGAGAGCGCAGAGAAGACGTGAGTAAATAAAGAGTAAAGGCGAAAGACATGAGGCCTGTGGAACACCACATAATAGTAGGGATGCCATGGAATGAGCGTTCTGCAGATCCTGATTGTTCTGAAACCAACATTTCTCCACTGTCTTTTCTCATTCATTTTCTCTCAAGGACTGATTATTTTGCAATTATTTAATGCTTATGGAACTCATCCTCTTCTTTCTCTGTTGCACCCTTTTGCCACTTTGGGAAGAGTTTTCCCAAAGATAGGATCTCTGTGAGGTCACTTTGATGGTTTGGGGCCACTACTTAGACACCTAGAATCTCGCTTCTCCTCCCATAAGCAAGGCATACATGTGAACACACCTTCTCTGTAATCAAATATTCAGAAAGGCTCCTAGACGCCCACTCCAACACCCCTCTACTCTCTCTTCCTCCTTTAGCATAATAAGGTGCACTCTGAGCATTCTGAAGTGCTACATCAGCACACTAATGTGATGCTGCTTGCTTTTCTGCTCCTCTTACACACTCTTCCAATCAACCCATCCCTTTCCTTGCCTCTCTTCACCCCTCACAGTCCTTTGGTGCAAATAATTTGTTATAAAGCTTCAAGTATGTTTTTCATGACTCTTATTAACAAATAGATGCATTGTTTTAGGTTATTGTGAATACATTTTAATCCCCATATACTGACAAATGTGCTTTGCAGTGCACCACTTGGGCCCAGTATTTTCCAAATTTTTGTTGGAACCTCCCAAACCCAGCTTAGCGGGGTTGGGCTTCCTATGTTTGCTTGCATGGTGTAATATGCAGCCAGCTCTTGCTTCTCCACCTCCTATTCCCCCCAATCCCTTAAGCAGTCTCTTGTATGCCCCCTTCCAAAGAAGCCCTTGACTGATCCTTCCTCTCCGGCTAACTATCGCCCAATCTCCATCATGCCTTTCCTGGGCTAACTTTTGGAAAAGCTGCCCATCTCCCAGCTTAATCTACATACTGAATCTGTTGGTTGCCTCCATGACCACCAGTGTGGCTTCAGATCTGCCAGAAGCACAGAAACTTCTCTCCTGAACACCCGTGAAGACTTGCTCTCCAATCTTGACTCAAATCTCCCTTCTGTCCTCATTCTCCTTGATCTATCCTCTGCTTTTGACACCGTCAACCATGCCATCCTGCTCAATCGCTCTGGGACAACCTTGGTATTGCTGATCAGGCCCTGGCCTGGTTGTCCTCCTTTCTCACCGACTGGCCCTATAAAGGGCCCAACTGGGGTCTTTCCTCTCGTCTATCTCTTCCTCTACATGCAGTGTTCCCCATCGCTCTAAAGTCTCTCCCTGGCTCTTCAACCACTACCTGGCACCCAGTGGTTGAAGTGGATGGGAGCGGTCGGGATCAGTGCTCCTCTACTTCTTTTAATTAAGTTTTACTGTTGCTATACTTTTATTTTAAACGGTAACCATTCCGGAATGGTTTCATTTTAAAATAAAAGTCTAGGAAGAAGTTGAAACTTGCACTCACTGCATAGAATGTTCCCCTAAAAAGCAGGCGTGTGTGTTTTGGGGTTTGACTCTCTCTTTCTCTCTCGCTCGCTCTCTCTTTCTCTCTCTCTCTCTCTCTCTTTCTCTCTCTCTCTCTCTCTCTCTCTCTCGCGCTCTCTCTCTCTTTCTGTCTGTCTGTCTCTCTCTCTCCCTTTCTCTCTGTCTCTTCCCCTCCCCTGTGGTCTGGGCCCTCTTCCTTCTCCTTCCTGTGAGGCTAAAAACCTCACATCTCTGACATCTCTAAGAAGTCAAACTATCAGCTGCACTTCTTCCTTTTCTCACTTTACACCAGAAGCTCACTGTCTCCAGAGCTCTTGTCCTCTGTAGGCCGGCGTATTGCAACAGCCTCTTTCTAAATCTTCCTGCCTCTACTCTTCGACCTTTACAACGTATCCAGAACAGGACGGCAAGACTTGTCCTTGGCCTCAAGCCCAGGGATCGTATCTCTTCAGCTCTGAAATCTCTTGACAATGCACGGCAGTCAGATTACATCTGGACCTGGACCTGTAACATCCTATTCTCACAGGTCTTGTTATGCCCATAGAACCTCAAAGCCTTTCTATTCTGGATGGAGGCTGTTTGATACATAGCCCAGCAAACAGGGTTTGCATTATACACGTCGTTAGTATCACGTGATTTGAGATGGTCACATGTTTTCTGCTCTGTTTATTAGCAGCGTGTGGAAGTCGCTCACTGCTTCTGATTGAAAAACATGAGTCTTGTAGCTGAAGCTTTGATCTGCATCCTCACAACTCTTCAGCAACTTCTTTGGGAATTCCTTGCTGCGTCTAAATACTCCAACTCCACATGCTGTTTCCTTGAACTCTTTTCAGTCTCAGAAGACCAACGTGTGGCGCTCCTTGCTGCGTGTAATATTTCACACGCAAACTCTTGCAACCACGATCTCCTTGCCACATGTAAATTCCACACACGGTTTCCTGGAACTATTGCAGCCGCGTGTAAGAAGACAAACGTGCGGCTCTCCTGGCTACGTGAGCTATTGCCGTGTGTAAAATCCACACACGATTTCCTGGAACTATTGCAGCCGTGTGTAAGAAGACGAACGTGCGGCTCTTCTGGCTGCGTGTACTATTGATGCGTGTAAAATCCACATGCGGTTTAACTGGAATTCAAATGTGCTACGCTCTGATTGAATCCTGTCGCCTGCGATGAAACAACAGGCGGATTTCTAATTTATCCTTCTTCATTTCGTGATTGAGTGTTTTGCTACACACCATCTCCTGTTCTACAAGGGAAAGGAAGTACTGCCGACAACTGTTAATTAAGAAGGTGATTGTGCACATTGCTTTGGACGCCATCCTGTGGTGCACCAACCCAGTATCTAGCGTGACCATCGTGCTGTTCGGGATAAGTTTCCCTTACTAACCTTCCCTTGGTTCTATTTTGGATTTCTTCAGAGACTTGTTGTCGGAGTCTCCCGTTATCAGCATTCAGGTAAGTGTTGTCCAATTAGTTGAACTATTGGTGAGAATGTATGTTGGGACACATCTTCATTACACTTTATTTTATCCTAGGCTGACTTCCAATTGTTTTCCCACGCCCTTTCCAGTGATTCCTCCCTCTGACTGGTTAGCTTAGTCATAGAGTGGCATCATTTGGAAGGTCTATTTTGACTTCACTGCCTCCGAGCCGTTTCCATCCTCAAGGATCCGGAATAACCCTACCAATTGTATCCTTTATGGTTATACATGTATCCTTTACTGGTCAGATATGCGGTTGATTTATGACAGAATCAGAAGCCATGGAGGGTACGGATCCTTTGGCGGTCTTAACCCAGTTAATCGCTGATTTAGAAACAAAAATATTACGGCACAAGATACATTGCGTCATCGCATGGATGTTATGCAAGATGCCATGCGTTCCTGTCCTCAAGGAATGGAGACTCCAGTAGCGACTGTGTCTCGATCTGGGATATTCACATCCCAACCGGAAGCCGTTCAAGTGGTCATGCCAACACAGTTTCCGCTGGCTCCCCCTGAAAGGTTCACAGGTGATCCTAAAGCCTATATAACCTTTGTCAACCAGTGTTGTCTCCATTTTCTTTGCCGGCCTAATTCGTTTCCTGATTTAACAACGAAGGCAGCCTTTGTGCTTTCCCATTTGGGGGTACTGGTGCTGCTTGGGCGAATCCTTTATTGGAGACAAATAGCCCATTGCTTTACGATTGTGATGCTCTTTTGGCAGCCATGTGTAAGGTCTTTGACATGCGCTATGCCACTCAAGCCACAGACTTGGAGTTGCTTAATCTACAACAGGGTAATCAGACTTTACTGGCATACATAGCCAGATTCAATCAATTGTCAGCCGGGACCCAATGGCCTGAAGATAAGAAAGCAGCTGTTTTCTATAAAGGTCTGTCGGAAGAACTGAAAGATGCCTTATCAACTGTTCCTGTGGTCCCTGCTAGGTTCACAGAACTGCTCGACCTTATCTTGCTAATCGACGCCCGACGAAATGCCCAAAAATGGGAGAAAAACCCTTTCTACAAGCATCTGTTCGTACTGAGGTACCAGCAGCTCCATCTAATGAGCCTGAACCAATGCAGATTGGAGCTGTGATGGGTTGGTTATCCAGTGCAGAAAGAGAGAATCGAAGAAAAAACAACTTATGTATGTATTGTGGTTCCTCTGAGCACTTGCTGGTTACGTGTCCTAAGAAACCAGTCAAGCGTTCGGGAAAAGCCAAAACACGACATTAGCAGGAGTCCCTGTGTTGAGTGCTACATCTATACCCATGACAACCAAGGACAAACCTGAAACAGTGAGCAATGTGAATGGGTCGGTATTGACCTCGGGAATGGTAACCAAAGAGACCGTACCTATTCGGTTGGTTTTACCGAACAGTCATTCTGAGGAGAGGTTTTTTGATGTAATCGCAGCTCCTCATTACCAACTGTTACTTGGGCTTGCCTGGCTTACTCTACATAATCCAACAATTGACTGGGACACTGGACAGATTCAATATCCGTCTGCATATTGTAATGAGCATTGTTTTACGAATCAGGCGGTGTCAACTAAATCCCAAATTTTGGCCTCCATAGAAGGTTCTGCTATCATTAGTACAGTACATCAAGGTGGTACACCCATACCATGTGAGTATACTGAATATGCAGATGTGTTTGACAAAGGCAAGGCAGAACAACTGCCTCCACATAGGCAGTATGACTGTCCGATTGAACTGATACCTGGGGCCAAAATCCCTACTGGCCGAGTGTATTCTTTAACTCAACAAGAAGACATTGTCCTGAAAGAGTACATAGACAAAGCTCTCGATATGGGATTCATACGGCCATCTCAGTCGCCTGCTGCCTCACCTTTGTTTTTTGTCCCGAAAAAAGGAGACCTAAAACCCTGCATAGATAATAGGGCTCTTAATGACATCACCATAAAGAACCAGTATCCATTACCACTGATAAATGTGTTGCTAGATCAGCGAGGTACTTCTACCTACTTTACGAAACTAGATTTACGGGCTGCATACAATCTGGTCTGCATTCGCGAAGGCGATGAGTGGAAAAACGCTTTTAAGACGCGGTACAGCCTTTTTGAATATCTGGTGATGCCGTTTGGCCTCTGTAATGCCCCTGCTACTTTTCAGTTCTTCATGAATGACATTTTCAGAGATATGATGGACCAGTTTGTAGTGATCTATCTGGATGATATATTGATATAATCATCGTCGTTCTCAGAACACGTGGGTCATGTGTCAGCAGTCCTTCAAAGACTATCAGAGAACAGACTCTTTGTCAAAGTTGAGAAATGCTTTATTCACACACAGGAGGTAGAATTCTTGGGTTTCGATATAACCAACAATGGAGTCCGAATGAGCCGTTCTAAAGTTAAGGCTATATTGAACTGGCCTATTCCTCATAATGTTAAATCGTTACAATCCTTCTTAGGTTTTGCGAATTTCGATCGCAGATTTATCCATTCAATCTCTAAGACAGTGGCCCCATTGACAGCCCTAGCTAGTTCAAAGGTACTATTCTGTTGGAACCAGAACGCACAAGCATCGTTTGACATGTTGAAAGAGGCATTTACCACAGCACCTGTACTACAACATCCTAATCCCGATTGCCAGTTTATGGTAGAAACAGATGCTTCCAGTCTCGCTATCGGAACTGTACTCTCGCAAGTTTGTACAGAAACCAAAGAAGAGCATCCCGTGGCGTTCTATTCCCATAAGTTAACCCCATATGAACGGAACTACACAGTTACTGAGAGGGAACGGCTTTCAATCAAAGATGCATTCCGGGAATGACGACATCATCTTCTTGGGGCAAAACATCAGGTGGTGGTGTACTCTGATCATCGTAATCCTCAAGCTTTCAAAACCATGAAATGCCTTACAGCCCAGCAGGCTAAATGGCATGTGTTTTTTGCTCAATTCGATTTTCAAATCACATATCGCCCTTCCAGACAACATGTCAAATCGGATGCTTTATCCCGCATCAGTGAGGACTTTAAGGAAGAACCACCGGTTCAAAGTACGTTGTTGGCTGATCATGTGATGTGTAGCTGTTCTGCGCAGCCATCCTTAAAACAAGCATTACAGGAATGGGTGGTACAAAACCCACGATTGGTACAAGAATACAATCTGGATATACAGACTGGCTTGCCTTTCACACAAGGCATGCTTTATCTACCAACCAACACCTCTCGGAACAAGGCTCTCAGTTGGGGGCATGATTCAATTATAGCAGCCCATCCGGGACAAAAGAAAACTCTAGAGCTGTTAAGAAGATGGTGTTGGTGGCCTTCAATTACATGAGATGTGATTGACTACGCTTCTACATGTTCAGTATGCATCCACAAACCATGGCATATGATATCAATGGATTTCGTGGTGGAATTGCCATGAAACAATGGGTGTAATACCATATGGATTGTGGTGGACTATTTTACTAAACTTGCTCTCTTTGGAGAGCGCTGAGCACTGCTTTGCTCATAGATGACCGGATGTCCAGCACATACCATCCACAAACGGATGAACAGACTGAGAGGGTCAACAGTACCATGTAACAATACCTGCGTTGTTTGTGTCTCCAGTTTCAATCAGACTGAATAACGGTTCTACCAGCCGCAGAATTCGCATACAATAATTCCTAACATACTGCCATGGGTACTTCACCTTTATATGCTTTGTATGGGCAGCATCCCAGATCTATTCCTCTGGATTCTAGTCTTTCTATGGATACACCAGCAGCAGCTAGTAATGTCAGAAACCTCATCAGTTTGCATTCTAAAGTAAAACAGCAATTGGAGCGGGCACAAAAACAAACTAAGACATATGCTGACGCTCGCAGGTATGAAGGCATGGTTATCTACAAAAAACTTACGAATACCTAGCAAAAAGAAGTTGCTGCCTAGGTACATTGGTTCATATGAGGTACTCCAAGTGATTAATCCGGCCACTGTTCATTTGGCATTACCACAGCGATGGCGGCTGCATCCCGTATTTCACGTGCCCCTCATCAAACCATGCTCTGATACTACTAGATTGCCTATACAGTCTGTAGTCGTTTCAGTAAAGGTCTGAGACGAATATGCGGTACAGGAAATTCTGGATATGCGACTTCATTCTGGTCAACCATTTTATCTGGTGGACTGGAAGGGATATGGTCCCACAGATAGATCCTGGGAGCCACTCTCCAATATCCATGCACCTGCTTTGTTATGTAAATTCCATTCTAAAAGGGGTGTGGCTGCCCCTTTAGGGGGGTGGCACTGTCATGCACGGCAGTCAGATTACATCTGGACCTGGACTTGTAACACCCTATTCTCACTGGTCTTGTTATGCCCATAGAACCTCAAAGCCTTTCTATTCTAGATGGAGGCTGTTTGATACATTGCCTGAAAAACGGGGTTTTCATTATACACGTCGTTAGTATCACGTGATTTGAGATGGTCACGTGTTTTCTGCTCTACGTTTATTAGCAGCGTGTGGAAGTCGCTCGTTGCTTCTGATCGAAAAACATCTAGTCTTGTAGCTGAAGCTTTGATCTGCGTCCTTGCAACTCTTCAGTAACTTCTTTGGTAATTCCTTGCTGCGTGTAAATATTCCACACGCGGTTTCCTGGAACTATTGCAGCCGCGTGTAAGAAGACAAACGTGCGGCTCTCCTGGCTGCGTGTACTATTGCCACGTGTAAAATCCCCACACGGTTTCCTGGAATCTTGCTATGCGGCTTTTCTGGCTGCTTATATTATTGGCATGTGTAAATTCCAAACGCGGTTTTCCTGGAATTCAAATGTGCTACACTCTGATTGAATCCTGTCGGCCTGTGATGAAGCAGGCGGATTTCTAACTTATCCTTCTTTATTTCGTGATTGAGTGTTTTGCTAAACACTATACACTACAAGGGAAAGGAAATACTGCCGATAACTGTTAATTACATTACTTTGGACGCTAGCCTCTGGTGCACCAACCCGGTATCTAGCATGAGCCTCATGCCGTTCGGGATACGTTTCCCTTACTAACCTTCCCTCCTTTTTCGTTGGTTCTGTTTTGGATTTCTTCAGAGACTTGTTGTCGGAGCCTCCCGTTATCAGCATTCAGGTTAGTGTTGTCCAATTAGTTGAACTATTTGTGAGAATTTATGTTGGGACACATCTTCATTACACTTTATTTTATCCTAGGCTGACTTCCAATTGTTTTCCCACGCCCTTTCCAGTTATTCCTCCCTCTAACGGGTTAGCTTAGTCATAGAGTGGCATCATTTGAAAGGTCTATTTTGACTTCACTACCTTCAAGCCGTTTTTCATCCTCAAGGATCCGGAAGAACCCTAGCAATTGTATCCTTTATGGTTATACCTGTATCCTTTACTGGTCAGATACGTGGTTGATTTATGACACTCTTCACTGATTCCCTGTGGCTGCAAGGATCAAGTTCAAGGCCCTCTGCATCGCCAACAAGGCTTTCTGAGGCCTGGGACCATTCTACTTCCAACTTTCGCTTCCAAAACATCTTCCTCCTCGAGCTCTACGCTCATCCACCTCCAACTCTCTGAGGGTCAGACGCTTCTCCAAGCAGAGAGTTGGGAGCAGATTAATCTCCTCGGCTGGGACCTCCCTCTGGAACAGGCTCCCTGCCTCTCTCAAACTTGGGCAGGCCCACCTCTGGTTCCGGAAGCAGCGCAATACCTTCCTTTTCGCTTCCGCTTTCTCTCTTCCTCGCCCCAGCTGATGCACCTGACTGCTCTGTGCACTTGTCACCCTCTGAACTCGGGCCCAGGCTCCTGCATGTCCAGTTGCCTTTGCACTGCCCTGGGTTCCCCAGCATTTAAGGGTCTGTATCTGCAACCCCACTGTCCCCTCTCTCTGCACTTATGAGCCTCCCGCTGGCTGCACTTTGCGAGTTAACTGCACTTCCACCTTCCCCTCACCTTCACTTGCGCGATCTGAATGATACAAGGCCTAGTAAGATTGTTATTTTGGTCCTCCATTTTCCCCTCCTTGTCTTGTCGCGCCTAGAAACACTAGTGTACAGGTGCATTATGAATGCCACATCATATCATATCATTACTCTTGCTCCTTCTCCTCTGGATCTCCCCTCTTCTCCAATCTCTCCCTCTTTCCTTGTTGCACTCCTCTCCTGTTTCTCCACCGCCTCCTCCAATCTCTCTCTGGCTCTTCTCCGGCTCTTCTCTTGTTCTCTTTAATACTAGCCCTCAGGAGCGCCATCTTCTCCCCACAATGCTAGTTGAGATCTGGCCCCCTGTGTGTTATGGTGTGAATAATAAGGTGAGTGGAGCAAGAAGTGTTCTGATAAGTAAGGTTGTTCCTTCCTGGCTCTCCCGGGCCCTGATTGACTGTGTTCTAGTTTGCCCACCTCCTCCCCTTGTGCATATACTATCCCCCTCAACTCCAGACAAGGACAGCATCCTAATGGTTTAGCTCTTGTCCTGCCTAGCCTTAGTGGTAGCACACAGTGTTAAAATGGGTGTGCAAGGAGGTAGCTGGCATAGGTAGGTGTACGAGGTGGAGTCAGAAAAGTGTTGCGGTAAAGGTGTGGTCCGGGGGCTAAGGTAGCAGGAGTTCTGCCATGTTGGATTTTAGGGCATGTTACAACATGCGTTTTTGAAAATATGAGGAACAGGCTGAACATGGAGCTGCAGGTCTGTCCAGTTAATCCAGAGACAAGTCCCCAATTGGCCCTCCCCTCCCAGCCCCTGCCAGAGAGAAGTTATGAGGTCCATGTCACAGGCAGCCGATAACAGTTAATTTGGTCCAGCTGTAGAGCTCGGAGGAGCTGGGAAAGGAATATTGGGTCCAGGGAGGAAGGGTAGGCATGCGCCTTTTAAAGGTTAAATTCATGTGAGCAGGGCATGGGGTTCTTTGATGCCAAGAGGCATGGTGAGGATTTAGAGCACTACTGTCCTCACCCAAACAGTGGTCACCCTATTGAACTGCAGGCGCTGTACTCTAGGGATGAAATAAATAATCGAAATTCAGACATGAGGGTTGCCCTGATCATGTCCGTCATTGGCACCTGGGTTCCCAGAGAGATAAGAGGGGAGACTTGCTATATGGCTGTACCATGATTTGGGATGGGAGGAGCAGGGGCAATGCCAATAAATGTATCTACAAGGTCTGGTAGCCGTTTGTGCGAGCCACAGGGTCTGGTATAATGGGGAGAACCATTGTATTATCGAAGCAGAGTTGACCTTGTTATTCATACTTTGATCAGGATCCGACAGAGGGGTGCACATTCGTGATGGTCTAGAATATTTTACTCGTTAAAGAAATGTATTATGGTAACAATGTACCTGGTAGTTAATCAGCTCCTAAATTTCATAGTGACTATGTTAATAGGTCACGTGTTTAGGGGAATGTGTTTAGACAATGTGGAACTAGTAAGGTAATGAACTATAGGGGATCATTAGAATTGTATATAGTTGTTAGCCAATGGGGAGTACAGGATCATCTTGTAATCTTTTTTATGCATAGTTCTGTTAATTTGCATTTTTCCGCTATAAAGATATAACTTCTTTGGGTGGGGAAAGCTCTGTGTTAGTTCGGTTCTACGGGACCGTCTGAAACATTTGCGTGTAATAAAACTTTGTTTTCCTTGCCACCGGTGTATCCAATTTTGGGATTGTTTTTTAATGATCAGGTTTTGGGTCATTCACCCTACAGACAATAAATGGGAGCCATAGTCCAAAACATGTAGTGGAATGTCGGCCTCAAACCCCGGCACTAAACTGTTTACAACTTCTGTCCATCCAGTACATTAGCTACTCTGGTACTGACTATTTATCCTCACAAACATGAAGGTGTTTTTTAACATTGTTGACTCTTGCAGGCCACCTGCTCTAGCCTTTAATATTTTAAATTTTCAAAGGTCTACCATTAGATTTGTTATAATGTCAGTAAGTTGTTTGCCATATGTAGATAAGTTGACTTCGGAAACTGCCCCTTATTATATATGTTGTATCCTTTGGTGGGCAGGTGTAAAGTCGTAATTGGAGTACTCCAATGTCTTCTTTGCATAGAGGACTGTTTAGAAAAGGGTGATAAAAGTACTAGACTACCTTAACATGGCGAATGCTGAATCAATACAGAGTAACTTGAATGTGTAAGAATACCATGGTTGTGAATAGACAGTATTTCTAAATGCAAACTCCCATTAAGCTTTGCACATGAAACTACCCTTATATGCACAAACATGCTTTTTAAATGTTTCATCTTTCTTGCACGCGTGATCTGCAGTACCAGTGATGTCACTCATGACGCCATAAGCAATGTCATAAGTGATGTCATTTGTGATGTCATGTGGGTGCTTACGGGATGCGCAATGTGGGCATCATAATTAAGTTGGCATAGCTTCCATCACCTGCCGATTTTCATTGGTTTTCTGGCATTAAATCAGCAACTTAACATCACTTCAAATAACGTCTTTTTCACAGAATTTTAAGGGTATTGTTGCACTGAACTTATTCACCTTAACTACATTTTATTCACTGAATATCAAGATTTGTTGGTATACTCTACCATCCACCATGTTTAATTCTCTTTTTTTCTGATGACAAATGATATGACATCAGGAATGTTATCAATCTGTTCATGAGCTACGCAACGTCGGGTTTATCAAGTATTTCATCTTTTTTTTGTGTTCACTAGATAGTAAGGGATTATTAATGGGGTACTGTGATGAGGAAGAGTGAGGGTGGAGTTAGTGGCATACTGTGATGAGGATGAGTTGGGTGGAGTTAGTGGGTTACTGCAATGAGGAAGAGTGAGTAGGAGTTAGTGGGGTTCTTTGTGATGGAGTTAGTGGGGTACTACAATGAGGAAGAGTGAGGTGTAGTTAGTGGGTTACTGTGACGAGGAAGAACGAGGTGGATTTAGTGGGGTACTGCGACGAAGAGTGAGGTGTGTGAATTAGGTACATGCGACAAGGAAGAGTGAGGATGGGCAGTGGGGGGATTGCGATGAGGAAGAGGGAGGTGGGAGACGGGGACCAGGAAAAGTGAGGTGGAGTTAATGGGGACTGCAACGAGTAGGAGTGAGGTGAAGTTAGTGGGGTACTGAGATGAGGAACAGTGAGGTGGTTAGTGGGGGATAGAGTTAGTGGGGTATTTCAATGAGAGAGTGAGGTGTAGAGCTAGTTGGGCTACTGCGGCGAGGTAGAGTGAGGTGGAGTTAGCGGTGTAATGCGAGGAGGAAGAGGGAGTCACGGTAGTGGAGGACTGCAACAAGGAAGAGGGAGGCGGAGTTAGTGGGGTACTGCAACAAAGAGGAGTGATGTGGTGAGGTAATGAGGTACTGTGAGAAAACATTGGCTTTCTCCGGTGTTTCATTGTGCACATTGTATTTAACTACTCAAGCAAATATAAGCTTAATTAGTACAGTTAACACCCCAAAACACATTTAGCTCCCTAATACCTCCTCCCACACATATTAAGTTCATTTAGGAAGCAATCCCTTTAAAAAAAGTTTATATTAAGATACTGGTTGCTTCCTAAATTAACTTAAAATATTCCTTTAAACCTAACTAGCAATCACAGTGATTGGCACATCTCAATATATTATAGTTTTGAAGTATTTACGCTTTTATTCATTTTTTGCCGCTCGTGGCGATTCCCGATCTTGATTCTCGAATCAGGTAATGGCTGACTTTCAGATCTGAAAAATCTTGGCAACAGCACATCATGGGAGATATGACTAACTTTTTGGGTACTGGGGCATTCCGCTCTGCACCAAATAATTACCCCAAAAAAACATACTTTACGGATTTGCACCAAACCAACAAAGGATCATCTTCGAGCGCCTCGTATCCATCTTGTTTCTTATTTGTCTGTAAACTGTCCAGCAGTTTGGGCTGTGCGTGTGAGCAAAAACCTGACATTATCCCCATGGGAAAATGTATACAAAAGTGAAAAATGTAGCCTTTTTTGACCATTTAGATCTTTTGAACCGTAACATGAAATTGCACAAAACTTTCCAGTCTTGGTGGCCCTGGGCCCCAATATTGGAGTGGGAAAAACTGTGCAGATTTGTCCTACTGCTCAAAAGTTATTTACCATAGAATCTTCGCTTTTTCTATGGATGATAGGTTTTATGCTAACTGCATGGTCACTTCTAGAATTATAGTGCAGTGGTCGCTGCACTGTAGTTGAGTTGCATTCCATAGGGAACCCGAAAAACCTTTGACACATTTCACGGATTTTAAATTTTAGGAAAGATTCATTAAAAATGAAAAAAGTAATTAAGAAAACAAACAAAAAAACACTTTCGGCCTTGTCGTTTCTCAAAGCCAAAAGAGGTAAATTTGTTGCCAGACCGCACAGCAAAAACCACAGATGGAATTGGACCAGATCCGAAACTACTTGGCTACAAAGCGTTGGGGTATGGATGGCATCCAGTATTTTGTTTTTATATTCGACATACAAGAAATATCTCCCAGGATGCTTTGCAGGATAGAAGCTTTTCAGAAATGGCCATATCTGTGACTATCGCAAAAGAGAAAACTGAAATAGACCATTTGGTGCAGGAAACATGACTAAATGGCATCAGGTTGGCGGTGGGGAGGTGTAGGTGTGTCGAGGACACCATGTGAAATTTGGGAGTTGTAGGGGGTCCAGGGACCAAGTTAAGTGCATGAACGATTTCCAGTTGCTACAATTACACAGCGGGATAACCGAGTCTACAGAAGAAAAAGACTAGGGGGAATTAAAGTGTGTCACACAGAAACACAGAGTGTTGGTGGGGGCCTTGAGGGATGTGGGGCAAGCGGGCACAGATGAGGGGGCACTTGGTAAGTGCCTGGGAGCGCACAGAAGCATTGTTTTCATTGTTTTTCTCGATAACCGGGAGTATCTATCGACTGCAGAAAACCGCGGCTATCTGTAGTACATAGTTATTATAGCCATGCTTATGGGGAAAAAGTTAAACAAATATATATCTTTCTACAGCTACAGTGAGGTAGGGGCTGAAAACTGGCCTGGTAGTCTTTTAAACAATGGAGTGGCCACGGGCAAAGGCTGGTAGTGTTGTAAAATATACAGTGGTAAACAAGAGTCAAGTCAGCGGAAACCAAAATATTAATTCACTAATTCACCGTTAAAGAGATAGAAACAGCACTGCTGGTCATAAGTCAGATCACCATACGTCAATCAACACATGATAAAAGATAACATGTTTATTACATTTCTCATAAATTTATTTCAAAAAGTTTAAAAAGGGATTAAATAGTCTACAATACTTGTGCAATACATGAAATTGTATCGTACAATTAAAGAGATAAAGAAATAAAGTGCATACTGCGGTAAAGTGCTAGTGCCAATTGTGAACCTCGAGGTGATATCAACGGGAAATAAATCGATCGTAATAAATCCCGATGATAAACATAAGGATGACTCGAGGGTATCCTTAGATGAGTGAATGGGATCACTCGACCGGGGAAACCCACAGTGACCCCGAAATAATTGGAATGTGTAAATAGCAAATGTCTATTAATAACACATTCCACACAATGTAAAGAGTCAAAATCGAATCGATTATAATAATCAGCAAACAAGAGGACCAATAGCTAGAAAAAACTCAATACCAGAGTAAAAACACATCTAAAACATATACACATAGTAATACAAGTTAGGGATGCTATGTGTCAACTACTACAATGTCATGCAAAAGGTGGTTAAAAATAAAGAAAGCATGGCATTATTCAAAGTTTCTAGTTTCGATGGAAGAAATACATCTTGCGGAACAAAGCAGATGAAATCCATCTTCATCAGGACAAAGCATTCCCATAAATTGGATCTTTTCAGGGTCATTCATCATCATCTTAATGAATGTACTCAGATTAAGGTGAAAACATTCACATATGTAACAGGACACGACGAGAGGTTGGTCCCTGTAGAAAAAAATATATGTTAGAAAAAGAAAACAATACCTTAAAGAACAAAGGTTAAAATAGTTAAAAATATGGTGATCCGAACAAATAAACAGACAGGGCTGTAACCATAGACCGTAGGTTAAGACATGTCGAGTGATATGAGGGGAGAGAAAGTAATAACCATAATCTCTACCCAGGAGGAGGCTGGTCCCAAAAGCCTGTCAATAAGTCCAGGAAATAACGGCTCAGCCACACCAAAGGAAGATCTCAAGAAAAATCAGATCTGTAAGGCAAGGTGTCAAAACAAAACTTAAGTAGTGGATTGCCATATATCTAAATGGTCAAAACATGATTCCAGAGTTAACAAAAAATCCAATACTCTAAGAAGAGTCAATTTAACCAAAGAACAAAAAATTAGAGTTAAGGATAAACCTGTGCGTACACATGAATATTAAAGGCTATAGACAAAAGTAAATAAGTAAATGAATGAATAGTAAATAAACGAATTAAACGCTCCTGCTTCAGTGAGTAAAGGAAGGAAATAAGTTGTTTAAAATGAAATCCCAATGGATAGGAGAGCACACAACTCACCTCTGAATATGGCCAATCATACACATGATGGCGATTAACGCTTATAGATATAGCGTTCAATAGCTTACAATGACAGAAGTCTCTGTCAGGAGTAGGGCTGCAATAGAGGTTCTAATTAAGTCAATCCGTGTCGAATAGATGGACAACATATCTGGAGTTCCCAAACATCTGCAGTACGACCTAATGCACACAAATAGATGGGACAAACAACAGCCCATAATGTATACACATGCAATGAATGATGCAAGTGTAACCGGACGATTCTAGCAAGGAAACGGCATACAGATAATGAATTAAAAAATAATAAGGAAAACTATGTCAGAGCCGCTGGCACGCCAGATGCTGTAAATGGGCAAATCAGTATAAAGTTAACAATAATGTGATGCACATGCGAACTAAACGCATGCATTAAGTACATGCTAATAGTGGCCAGGGATCATGGTCCCAAAGCAAACCAACGAAAACCGATGGTGGACAGCATAAATCCCAGGATCGAGAAACTCCATTCGCGCCAAAATGCGCAACGGACAAAGGATAGAGTTCTGATAAGAATTGTCCCTGGCTTACCTGGACATGCAGGAACGAGCGCCGACTCGACTCGCGCACGAGAAAACCGGAAGTGCCGTACTCGCGTCTGCGCGGTGATTCTCACTCTAAATGTACGTTATAGACGTATAGCATGTAACCTAACTCCAACCAACCATCGAGCAGGGGAGGGACGGTGAAGGGTCGCGCCGCGCTGTTCGATGGCTGTCTACCAGAGATGAATGCCCAAAACAGGCTAGAAAAGGTAAATGAAAAAGAAGCTGTTCATTAAATACAGATTGCCATTCTTTTTGGACGTTCAAACCCAAGGTGTGGCTTTGGGTATTGTATATCCACCAATGCTCCCGTGCAGCTAGTCTATTGGCTATGGCATATTGATCTGGGCCCACTACGCGTTCCAGGCACCAACATCGTAAATCCTCACAATTATGGGAATGCTCTATAAAATGAGCAACCAATGGAGAGGAGAGATTTCGGGTTCTAATTCTAGACTTATGTTCTGTAATTCTAAGTTTAATGGGTCTAGATGTCTTGCCTATGTACGTTTTTCCACATGGGCAAGTAGCAGCATAAATTACGTTTTTAGAATTGCACGTCGTGTGGTGTTTAAGTTTCCAAGCCCTGTGATTAATGGTAACCGTATTGGTAGCAGAAGTAGAGCCGCAATTGCAACATTGCCCGCACGGAAAATGGCCCGTGATCTTTTCCATACCCCACGTCTCAGTTATAGTCTTAGCAGGTTGGGGAGCCTGTGATCTGTCTGCACGGGAGAGCCAACTCTTAAGGTTCCTACCCTTTTTGAATGCATACATGGGATGTTCCAGATCTGGCATATTCATTTGCAATAGGTGCCAGTGTTTGCCAATAGCTTTCTTAATTTTAGCATGGTGTGTGTTATAAGTCATAGCACACACTATGCGTGATTGATTCGAATCATTGCGAGTGTTTTTGGCCAGTAGTATATCTCAGTGTTGGTATCTTGCCCTTTTACGCGACTGCCTTAATATGTGAGACGGATAGCCTCTCTGAGATAGTCTTTCTTCTAGGGTATTGGCCTGCGAAATGAAGTCTTTCTTGTCTGTACAATTTCATCCGGCTCGTAAAAACTGTCCATAGGGAATACTTTCTCTTAAAGATTGGGGATGGAAGCTATCGTAAAAATAGTGTTACGATCCGTAGTTTTACGGTAAAGGTCAACCTCGATGGCTCCATCCTTAGTCTTTAGCTGGAGATCCAAAAATGAAATAGATGTGTTGCTCGAGGACATGGTGAACCGGAGATGGTCATTCTGAGAGTTAATCCATGTCAGGAATTCATCATGGTCCCGGTCTCCCTTAGTTTTGTCCCAAATCGTAATGATATCATCTATGTATCTCTTGTAAAAAATAATAGATGGCAAAAATGGGTTGGAGTCATCGAAAATTGAGACCTTTTCAAAAGCCCACATAAATAAGGTTGCATAATTAGGGGCAAATGCAGCACCCATCGCAGTTCCCTTAACTTGCAAATAAAAATTCTCCTTGAACCTGAAGTAGTTCTTGTTCAGAGCTATTTCGAGTTAGTCAACAGTGAATTCACTCAGAACCAACTGGGGATCACTTCTAAGGTCCAAGAAGAATTTGATGATCGGTAGTGACTCAGCTTGGGGGATGTTAGAGTATAAAGACTCCACGTCCAAGGTGATGAACAGATTGTTAACAGGATCGAAGTGTAGACCTTCTAGATGTATAATGGCATCTGTGGTATCTGCCAAGAAGGTGGGAGTATCAGCGGCCAAAGGTTTAAGAAAATGGTCAATGTACTTGCCCAAGGGTTCAAGAATAGAACCGCAAAGGGACACTATGGGCCTGCCAGGGGGATTCAACATATTCTTGTGGATTTTCAAAAGAATATAAAACAGCGGTGCTCGGGTACCTATGTCCGTGAGAAATAGAAATTCTTTTGTACTTAAAATCTCTGCATCTTTCGCCCGTGTAGCTAGGGCTAAGATTTCTTTTCTAATGCCCTCTGTCGGGTCCCCTCCGAGTTTCAGATAAAAGTCAGTGTTGTTTAGTTCGCTAGATACTTCAGTATCATAGAAACAAGCATCACAGACCACTATCCCACCGCCTTTGTCGGCCTGTTTGATAATAATGGTAGTGTCTCCCTTAAGCTCTTGTAAACAGGCCCATTCTTTTTTAGAAAAATTGTAACAATGGTTGGATCTCGAGGCAATGGGGTCAGTGAAAATCGCGTAAAACTGCACGTTCAAAAGTGATGGTTTCGTTAGAGACCATTTGGGATGTCGGCGTAAAGGTGGACTTAGGTTTCAACGGAGTGTTGTTGTTATCAAAATAATCACTCTTCCCTCCAAAGTGATCTCTTAGCCGGAGTTTGCTAAAGAAGCCCCGGAGCTCTATTTCAAGATCCATTTGGCTAGGATTACACATCGGGATAAAAGAGAAACCCTTCTCGAGAACCAAAATTTCATTTTGGGAAAGTACCCGTTTAGAGATGTTATAAACTGCTGACATATTGGCTAGCGTTGGTATGACCGCCTCCTGGTCTGGAACATGTTTTCTAAAGGCGGTGGTCCTACCGCGGTGGGAGGAAAAGGGAGGTTGGGGGGAGGGAAAGCCGGGTAAGGGCCCTGGGGTGCATACATAGGCATCTGCATGTGCTGTTGATAGTGCCAATTTTGGCGCCCTCTTCTGCCTCTTCGTGAGCCTCTGTTCCATTGACGTCCTCTTTGACCTCGATTATTTTGGCTGGGGAAGGACCCACTGCCATCTGAGGAACTGTCAGAAAAAGTGACTCGTTTTCTATAATATTGGGGGCCTTGGTTAGGATTGGCTGGATCAATCCATAACCAAGGGCCCGCATATTCTGGACTCAGATATGGATAGGCAGTCTCTTTGGAAAAAGTGGAAATGTCTTTCTTTAATTTTTCCATTTTTTTTGTAGTGGTAAGTTTCATAAACTCCTTGGTGTGTTTATCAATGAGATCAAGTTTTTCTTTGATGTTCAGGATAGTCGTGTCAAGTGCAAAGGCCGCCTCTGCTTCGTCAATTTCATTGCCGATGAGGACGCTTTTCTTGAGAGCTGTATTAATGGTCAAAAGCATCCAGTCTCGGCTGCATTTTGTACCTATCCCCGAGAAAGCGGTCTTATATTCTAAGTCATCGACAAAAAGGCAAGGTTCATTCCTGACAAGGAGACCTTGCGGTATGATGTTTTTTTAAAGATATTCTGTGAGAAGGTGCCTGTGCATTTCAGTCCTGAATTTCTTTTTCCTTAATTTGAGAATACCTTCACTGGTAATGCCCGTGGTAGATTCCTCCCCGGTAGTCTGTGCCAAGGAGTCAAAGAAAGAGGGTACGCGAATAGCTTCGGCCAGCTGTTCTTCACTAAAGGAATAAATGTCTGAAGCAGCCATATTCAAAAACAATAATAAAGGTCCACGACGGGCTAAGGAATAATGAATATACAGTGGGCATGGCCGAAAGCCGAGTCATGGATAGTGGCTTGGTAATGTAAAATATAAGGCCTTGGCTCGTGGCCTGCTAATGTTGTAAAATGTACCACTGGGATTTGTAGTGTTTTAAAATATACAGTGGACACGGCCGAAGGCCATGGCTAGTGGCTTAGTGTTGTAAAATATATAGTGGGCATGGCTAAAAGGCCATGGCCGGTGGTGCCTAAAAAAAACTATGGCATACCAAAACCTTTGAAATTCACTGAAAATATTTTGTTAAGTTGCCCATGTTTATCACAACAAAACCCTGAAATTCAGCACATTTGGGAAGTCATGACCGGCTTAACGCGGTGCGTTCCCGTGGCAAAGTAGATAAACACATACATACTATAAGAGAAGGAATTCACAATGACCTACAAAATGGCAATATAGGGAACATAGCAATATGGGAGGCATCAACGGGAACGTGCCAAAGTTAGCCGGTCGTGACTTCCCATAGGTGGTGAATTTCAGGGGTTTTGGTGCGATACATTTGGTCAATTTTACTAAACGTTAACGTTTTTTCAGTGAATATATAAATAACATATACACACACGCTTTTCTGTTAACCACCATATGCCAATGTACTTGCTGATGAAAATGTATGCAGGAGGAAATGCACTTAGAATATGTTAAAGGTGCCTCTAATCAGGCTTTTTCTAAACAATATGCATGTAGTTAAGCTGGCTAAAAATGAGACTATAGCAATTTGACAAAACAATGTATATTTTTCTATTTGTGGAAATAGAAACAGGATACATTTAAAATGCATCTATTGGCTGACTGTATAGATACATTGCTGGTTGCCTTAAAAATCACAATGTTTCTTATTTTCTTAAGCAATCAAATCATGACTCCCAGTGTCGAACAGTTTTTGCTTCACTTAATTAAAATAGTGGATGATAAAAAAGAACTTTTACATTATTCAGTTTTTGAACGGGTCCTGAATCCAAGAAAAATGTAGGCTTTTTCTGAGCACACACATCTTTCTTTTATAGTCACTTGGGAGAGCGAAGTGCTGCCCTTATCTCCCACAGTTCTCCTGGCAAGAACGATAACAAGGAGACTTCATTGCCTTCCCCCACAGCTTCTCCGCTGCGGTTTGATCTACATATATTCTTTTCCCATGTCTCCCCTATTTTTTCCTAATATCAACAAAACATGTTGCTTCTTTATATCCTTGTTCTGGCCTCAAATAGTAATATGACCCTATGAACCAATCACTAAAAGGCAGATGGAAACTTAATTAAATGTAAATAGCCCATGTATGTGCTTCAGGGGGAAAGATGCTGCTCACTTCAATTGTTTGGTGTGATGATGTCAAATGCTGAATCTTAGCTACCCATGTTAAAGCAGTGAACAGCAGCCATTTGCTTCAGTAGATTTATTGATAATATAAAGCATTTAAAGGACGGGCAGTATTTTTTTTCCACTTTTAAATGTAGCTTCTGGCTGCACTCCCGTCCACCTTGTTAAAGTTGGATAATGATTTAATTTCCGGCGCGTCCTGGTGACAGCGCGCATGCTCTGTCATCCATTGCAATTCTACTGTCATATTTGGACGTACCTCTGAGCCATCTTGTATTTTGCTTTCCCTCATTGCCACGCAAGATAAAACCTATCCTATTATGACGTTTATTATATTATATAGACATCATCAATGATCATAATAACTATGATGAAGCTCACTTTTCATGCAACTTGCTGTAATGTCTACTTAATTATTCTTAACTTTCAATAAAAATCAATTAACTTTAAAAAAATGACCTTCAAGACGACTTCCTTAAACAATATTCCACTGGAATGGTTTTAACTAATGAGTTCTTGTCTGAAGCGTTTACCACACAGTACTGCATTATTATGAATCGAACCAAAGCAGCTTTTAAAAGTTAAAGCACGTTTTCATAACTCATTCAAGCAAAGCATCCGTCTGTCGTCTGTCATACCGCTGCCTTTTAAATCACT
The DNA here is from genome assembly GCF_040938575.1 of Ambystoma mexicanum. Lineage (NCBI taxonomy): Eukaryota > Metazoa > Chordata > Amphibia > Caudata > Ambystomatidae > Ambystoma > Ambystoma mexicanum. The sequence continues at coordinate 439,849,322 of NC_090937.1, forward strand.
GCCTTACAGGAATAGGTTAGTTGTGTAGTGATGTTTGAATGCGGGTATTTGCTGACGTTTTCCCTATGGCAGCCACCACACAGCAGCCCTTACTGTACTTATGCTGGTTTACGACATTCTATTGACTCCAGATGAAGCAACCTTACGAATGTGAATAATATTTGAAAACCTGATAATGGTGAAGGTCACAAACACATTCGTAAATTGGAGAAAAAAAGCTTCTTTGGATCATATGATGCTGTTCATGAATAATATACATACCTGAAAAAGAATTCTAGCCAGCCACACAAGACAAAATGTTGTGTGTGTGTGTGGACCTTTGCATAAAACATGTGTCGGTCTGCATATGTGCAGTTCATGTATATACTAAAAGAATGTAGCGTCTCTGTCTATGTATATGTTTTAGAAGTTGGACTCTTTTCTCTCAGAATCTCAGAAATATAGTAAAATAGTATTAAGTGTATGAAAGGAGTATGGTTGGAACACTAGAAGCATTGGACTTGGATTGATTTGATGGTTTTGGTTCTACCCTGCTGCATGTTTAGGATTCAGTTAGGACAGTGCCCCACTGTCCTAGAATAGGAAGTTGCACTTGGGGTTTGAACCCTTTGAACTTGTGCCAGGTATCAAGAATGAGGATGAGAGTGAAATCTCTCAGATTAATGAAGCGGAAATCATTGGTTGAGGTGTGCAACAAGTGTTTAATTGTGTAGCCGGCGCGTGTTTCGTCATTTTCAAGGCTAAACATTGACAATTCCAGGCATTTTGTATTACAGTAACACCCAAAAGTGAGTTTTTGCCCATTAGTGATTATGATGTAAAGAATATATCAATGCAGATTGGTCATTTTCAGCAAACCGCATGCAGTACATACATTTCAAGTAGGAATGGGGAAAAAGTCAATTGTTTAATAACAGTATATATTAAAAACGTGGTTGTTCATAGTATTGCATTGATAAGCAGTAACATGGACCATTGTATGAAGGGGAGAGAATGGAGGTAAGAATGAGGAGAACGTTAGATGTGTGCATTTCTTGTAAAATATGGCCCCCAGGGTGAAGGCAACCAATTGGTCTTAAGTTAAAACATGGAGGGAGGTGCTAACCAATTTAGTCTGTCGCTGGACAGCTAATCCTGTACTGGGCTTGGGGATGGCCCCAAATGTTAGAGAAGTGGTGGCTCCACAGCGTTGATTGATGCTGGATAGCATGTAGAAGTAGGTGGAAGCGGGTGTTAGGGGATGCCCAAGTGTGATGCTGGATGCATGTGTGCAGCACCTTTGAATAGCCAGGTGTTGTGTGCCCTTAAGTTTAGGAGTGGACAAGATGAGTGGGCAGAGTGTCCTGTGTACAGTACCAGGCTCATGTGATATGGAAGGGACTGTGCGACATCTGTTGGCTGAATGGTTATGCCGCTCTGCTGAGTGGGAATATGCTGCTGCCTGTGAGATGTGGCTGACCCGGAACTGTATGATGGGGAACCTCTGTCAATAAAGAGGCTTGAATGGGAGCGTTGAGTGGTGACCCAGATTGCTGTTAGCACGTTATTGCCACAGGCATTTGCTTGATAACACTGACCCGTGAAGGAGAGGACTGGTCCGAGTGGGGGCGTGGATTGGGCTTGCTGCCCAATGCGGCGGGCCGTGCAGCAGATATTCCGCATGTGCGGTGCAGGCATGGGCCTCAAACCAGGTGTTTCCAGTGTTCCTGATTGGTGCAGCGGGGGCTGATGTGGCCCTCACGGTCAGGCGCGCCGGAGGAGGGCTTCTAAAGGCTATCCAGCATCAATTAACTCTGTGGGACCACTACTTCTCCAATATTTGGGGCCAACCGCAAGCCCAGTACAGGATTATCTGGCCAATGACAGATTACATTGGTAAGCACCTCCCTCCATGTTTTAACTTAAGACCAATTGGTTGCTTCCACCCAGGGGGCCATATTTAACAAGAAACACACCCAATTTATGGCCTCCTTCTTCTTCCCTCAATTCTCTCTTCTTCATGCAATGGTCCATGGTACTGCTTATCAATGCAATGCTATGAACAACAATATTTTAATAAGTACTGTTATTATACAATTGTCCTTTTACCCATTCCTACTTGAAATGTATGTACTACACGCAATTTGCTGAAAATGACCAATCTGCATTGATCTATTCTTCACACCATAATCAATAATGGGCAACAACTTACTTTTGGGAGATTCACTGTAATACAAAATGCCTGTAATTGTCAATGTTTAGCCTTGAAAATGACCCCTGACGGTCAAAACACGTGCTAGCTACACAAACACTTGATGCATACCTCAACCAAGTATTAAGTGTATGCTTTTGGAAAATAACCGTTGTTTGATTAATATAATTATTTTTCGGTGCTTTCTAATTTGGAGCACATCTCTGCCATAATATATTTTGATATGTTAGTGTTGGGAAAGATTTCTCTTTAGTCATGTTCCCTCGATATTCTATGGACCCCCAAACGTTTTGCTTTTCTTTTTGAATCTGTCCTGACTTTACAGGTAAGTGAAGCCTTCAGTTTTACTCCCGTGACCTTTTGCTAATTTTGTCACGGGGAAACTGATCAGTCCTTCAGACTGTCAGTACTGGGAAAATCTTTACCTTTTGTCTTTTTACCTCTTTTGTGTAACTTTTTAACAGTGCACACAGTATTTTACAATGCTGTGCAGTGGGGATACTTTTGTAACCCCCTAGTCTTTTACCCTTGGGAGTTTTGGTTACTTTTATATGTTCCGAATATGAGCTAGTAACAGGAGATACATTTTTATCATTTTTTGCATTATTTTTAGTGTGCACATTTTTGTTTACCGTTTATGGCTAATAAACATGCTAGTGCCTTAAAATGGCCCTCCCACAAGAGTTTTCGCTTGTCCTTTGGCCATATTCTTGTTTACCATCTTCCTTTTCAGGTTAGGAAATCTCTTCTATCATGCAATCACCTGGGAAAGCTGCTGCTTTCGCCTGCTACTGCTGGCCTGGTGTGTGTGGACCCAGGATGTGGATGGGGACTGCCTGCTCCCACTCCACATCTGGGATGCCTGAAAGGCTAGGTGTGGAGCATAAGTGAAACCCACAGTGGTCCCTCATTGGACCACTGCTGGCTGTTTGAATGGTGCAAATCCTTATAATTGGTGGGCTTGGACTTGCTTCCACGATTTAGGATAAGAGGAATCCTGTAGCCATTTCTTCAGATCAGCCTTGGAGCCAAGTATCCTGTGTAGAAGAGCAGCCGACTTAAGATCCATGGGTGACCCCAAAGAGGCCTGGCATCCCTTACTGCGTTTGGCGCGGTGAACTACTGCTGGACTACCTGATCTGCGAAGGCCCTGAACACTTCTTCAACCCTTGGAATGGTTGGACCAACCAGTCTTGACTCATTCTCGGGGATCCAGCCGTTCTGAGCCTTCGAATGTGTCCCTGGGCTGACCAGCTCTCCAGTGGGCTACCGCGGTACAATTGTTGCAGTTCCGTGTTCTATGTCGGAACTTCAGTGGTCGCCCGCTCGTGCCACAAGTCCGCCTTCCTGCCAGGTTTCAGCTTCCCAGCATCAAGGGATCCTGCTCTGGAAGGTCTTCCTTCAACCGCGACTGAGAAGACACCTGCTGTCACACGTGTGTGGGAGCCATCGCTGGAACTCTCCTTCCCCCCGTCTGGTGAAGTGTCCTGAAGAGGTCTGCATCGGAGTCTCTTGCATTTCTTTTTTGCAAAGTGTTGCACTCTGCTCCTGGAACCGACCAGAAGAATCCTTGAAACCGCAGCTCCTGGACAACTTCTACTAGATCCAAAGGCGGGAAAACCTACCTCCAAGAACCCCCTGTCAACCTACTTGGTCATCGGGGGAAATCAGAGCCAGGCAGGTAAGAAATTGTAACGCATTCACCTCCCCTGTTTCTCCTTAGAATAAACTTTGCTTATTCCATTCCATCGCTTTTGATTGTTGGATCTATAAGCTTGGAACTGAAAGATAAGAATAATATTTTACATACCTGTAACTTGTTGAATATTTTTGGGAAAAGGTTTACCACCACCTTAGGAACTCTACCTATATCTATCCCCTCTCCTAAGAAGAATCATTGTGACCTTTAGGCACAATGCAGAAAAATGAGGAGAGGTCTGGGCACCACAGATTTACTGGAGAGTTATTGAATTATCCCCAAAATAAATTATTGACAAAATAAAATGAATCAGAGCGTATCAATAAAGCCTTGGCACAAGGATGTAAAGAATCTGTCAAAGAAGCTAAGATTGATTTTCTAGCAAATAATATGCTCACGCTATGCCCTTTAAAAAGTTGCAACTATTCATTCAGTGTTAAAGTAATGGTCACGGAGTTTCAAAATTATAGTCCATCAATATTCATGTAAAAATTATGTTATTATTTCATAAAAGGCAATGTGTGTCCAAAATAGTTGCCAATGCATTTTGGATCTCAGTCCGTCATCAGGGCTGGACACTAGAAGTGTAATATTTCACCAAAATAAATACATAATAATTTGTTCAAATACCTACTACACAATTGTAGATATCAGCATCAAAATTACATGTAGAGAAAAGAAGGGAATACACAGTCAAAACGAATACGCAATTGTCATCCAAAAAAGAATATAACCGTATGCACTGTAGAAATTACTAAAAAGTTTATCTGGCTGTGTTAAAGCATTAAAGCATATAAAGAAAAACAAACACAGAATTACAAATACATAGAACGTATAGGAAATATAGTAAGGGTCTGTGTTCAACTTTTGTTCAATCTATCAATAATGTGTAAACTAATTTTACAGTAGGACATGAAGTCATCAATGGGACAAGCTGGAATAATCTATATCTACCTGTTGCTGTACAAAAACAAAGAATAAAGAACAATGTCGGATAAAGTAACCCGCTATTACAGAGAAGTCTATCTAGTGGTCCATTTAATGACCGTTTGTGATCTTACCCGTGAAGTTTGTGTCTGGGTTGTAAGCAGCAGGTAGAGGAGAGCTTGTGGTGCGAGCGCCCTCTTTTGTTTACTTTTGCTGGCCACTGTTGCTAAGCGACGCGATGTCACACATACGTGGTGACCTCACGTGCTGCATGCTCTGGGATCAGAGCGAACGGGATGAAGCAACCAGAAAATAGCAAGTATTAGCATGTGTTCGAACTTCATAAATATTGTGAATGGTCCTGTGCAAACAGATAGAAAGTATAGGCATCTGTCCAAACTCCATAAACAATATGAATGAGCCCACTGAAAGCGAACCCATGCTCTAACAGGGCTTCTCCGGTGCAAGAGAGCATGACAAGTATAATCCTAAAGTAAAAATAAAGCATATTAAACAAACATGGCCATAATGTGGCGGTATATTATAATAAGGGTAAGTATTATGTGTAGTATGTATAGCAAAGCAGCCAGAACTCCACACTAACTAGCTCTGGGTTAACACAGACATACAAAGCAAAATTAGCATGCTGGCGTTGGCATACAGAGATGCGGCTGCAATCAATTAAGTGCAAAACAAAATCAAGGCAACAGAATTCAATCTCTGAACTATATATAGCACATAAAGTTGCTCTCTTCATTCATGCCACCAGGGGCCATGGCATCAAGTCGCTCAATTCAAAAGGTCTCCCTTTCATCTAGCCTTACGGCCAGATTGTTGTGTGCGTCCTGCTTTGTGACTGTTTCTACTATTTGGAAACGGATCTGTGAGATGTTATGCTTCTTCTCCAACCAATGGCGTGCCACCGCTGAATTCACATTACTGTCCCTAATGCAGGATATGTGTTCCTTCCATCTAAGTTTTCTTTGTCGTTTGGTTTGTCCAACATAATAAATCCTGCATGGGCATTTAATAGTTTAGATAATGTTTGCAATGTCTTGTGAACTGGTTTCATTCTACTGCATTACTACTTACCTTCTTTTAGTTTTCTAAATTACTGTATGCATTCCTAAAAACCCAAGGGTGACTTTATATATGTTTGATAATTGAGTATTGTGTTATATTACATATCTGTTTGTTTCATTTTCTAGTGCGTGTGTTTGGGCCTATAATAAATTTAGAATGTGTGTACTTACCTGTCTAAATTGAATTTCTGTGTGCTAAACTGGGTGGATTAATTGCAGACCCCTGAACCCGCTCACTTTCTCCTGAAACTAAGCCTTGACTGCTCTCCGTGTTTATATTGATTGGGTTTGGCTAACGTCCGAGTTCCCCTGTTCACTACAACTAGGGTGGCCTCCTAAAATCTTTCCACCAGGCCAGATTCTACAAATCCATTTTAACAGCAGTGCATAATGTCTAGATTTCACTGGTGGTGGGTGTTGTGTTTATACTGCTGCATAATGCTTTGGAGGCACAATCGTGTAGGAACTCTGTTCGCCTGGTTTTAAAACTGCACAGTGCTCTGGGGTTAAAACACAACTATAGTGATTAGAAATCTGTCATACAGGAGGTATGCATTATGTGGATATACTAATGCTTAGGAGTCAATACACATTGTTATGATTCTTTTACTGGAAATGGCGTTTAACTATTCAATCAGCCTCATCTTGGCGATATAAAAATAACCCTTAGGACTAAAATCATTGGCTGTAGTTTGCTAGAATGCTAAATTGCCACTGATATAGGACCCTGTCTCCAACTGCTCCCAATACTATCACACACTAGAAATGAGCCCACATGCTAAAATCATTCACTGTGCCCCAAGTACAGGGACCAGCGGGGCAGCCTTTGACAATAGTCCAAACTGTCGGATTTCCTGGAGTTTACTACATCCTCCCATGTCCTCTGCAATAAAAATATTGATTACTCTTTATAGTTTACTCAGTAATCAGAAATTATTTTAGGCACTTATGTTATTAACACTTCTTTCATCAGCCTTGGCAAAATAAATGGGCAACGTTAGCCCTGTTGGGCTGCAAACTTGTGTTCGGAAAGTCTTAGGGTGTTTGTGCAGCATAGCCAACTGAGCGATCTCACTGATCGTACACAACAACCTCACACCAACACATTCATAGAGTTTGCGACTATGTTCAGATTCACACTTCGCAACCCATTTCGCTTCAACTTTTCTTTTTTCACTAACAATTTCCTTTGACCTGCAGTCCTCTTCACCCTCCCCCTTAAACCACATGCTTCACATTCCACAACCTCCACTCATTCTGATATCTTGCAGTATCTAAAGGTAGGTAGTTGTAGATGTAAGAGTAGCATTATAGATTTCTCCATGCACTTTTTGTACATATTCCTAAGGCTTTAGCCCGTTGGTGGCATGAAATATGAGCATATGAGGATAGTTCTGCTCCAAACAGCCGTAGGTGGTAATAATTTAGCTGCACACTCCCTGTAGCAGACCCTGTAAAAGTACATATGGCTGCAGCACAGTTTTGAAATCTCTGCTAATGGGATTAGCAAGATTTTGTATAGGCAGTAACAACAAACTTTGCCCCAAACTGAATATTTGTCAGAAATTAAAAAGCAAAAGTAGCACTACCCGAGTGCGAGTATCTTGTGGCCCACCGCGGAATACACAAAGAGGCATGAGACTCCTATTTGAGAATGTGCATGCTGTAGCAACCCCAACAACCATACGTCCTGCAAGGTGAGGGCAGGAGGCATCTCTGGGAAGAGAGACACACAACTCACAAAATGCCATACAATAGTCAAGCCCCATTCCTGTAACTCAAACATAACAATCAGCCAGGCCGATTTGTGCAATGCCGCTTTGTGTATTCCGCGGTGGGCCACAAGATACTCGCACTCGGGTAATGCTACTTTTGCTTTTTAATTTCTGACACATATTCAGTTTGGGGCTAAGTTTGTTGTTACTGCCTATTCGCAGTGAGTCCAGATTGGCTACGGTAATACCATGTGTGTCCAGAAGGCAAGGGCACATAGACAGCGCAGCGGGGACGTGCTTGTCGCGCCGAAGTTGCGCCAAAATTAAGTCTGTCTGGGCCTGTCCGTGTAACAAGCAGGTCCACCGGTCCTGGACAGTCAGTGAGCCTAACGTTGGAAGCCATACTGGATCTCTCTCCTCCAGGTACAGTTACCCTTACATTTTGTGAACATTTATTTTCTTAGTGCTAACAGTGCACCTGTCAGCAAATGCCTTCTTAATGCTTTATTAATTAACTCCCATTCAATGTTGACCCATGCTGCATGCATCTACGATTTCTTGGCTGAATACTTGCCTGATGTGGTCTGTATTACTGAGACATGGCTTGCAGACACCTCTACACCCATGCTTTCACAGGCCCTTCCTGATGAGAACAGCAATATCCACCTGGATTTGGGAGCACTCCACCCTGGTAGTAGCCATTATTTTTAAAATGGATCACCAATGTTCTATGGTATCTTTGCCTCACACCTTAAAGATGGAGTCTCTTTTAGTTCATTACACAGTATCTGCATCGCTTCCGTGGTACTTTTTAATTATATATCACCCTCCTGGTTCTAACTCAATGTTTTTTAATCCATTCTTGGACCTGGTAGTATCTCTTCAAATTAAGTTCACCAACCTAGTGATGCTCAGGGACTTTAACATCAGGTTTAACTCTCTGGGGGTCCCTAGTTTTAGCTCAGTTCTTTGACTCGTTGACCGACTTGGGCCTGTATCAGTTTGTGCGTCAGTAGACACACGTGCTGGGTGGTATTTTAGACCTCATCTTTGCATCAGAGTCTAGTATCTGCATCGCCCCAGTAAAACCGATTCTGTGTTCGGATCACTGTATTGTTTCTTTTTCTCTGCAGGCAGCAGCACCTGCCAAGCCCTCCTCTGTAGTTACCCTGAAGCGCATTTGGCACCCATTGGATCACAGCCTGATATTGTCTTTGATCAATGATAAATGTAGGAATGCTCCGATGGTTGACCTGGCCTCCCTTTCCCAGATATTATCTTTGGTGGCTGACCAGGTTGCCCCACTTAAACCGGCTAAGTGTCAGAGACGCCCCTCTGAGCCCTGGGTTGCAGAGGAGCTCAGAGTGTACACCTAGAACTTAGACAGGCAGACCACAAGTGGCGTAGCTCGTATAGTCCAGTCGAAAAGAGTGCGTTCCGGCAGCTTACCAGAAACGATCATCTGAATATTCGCATGGCCAAACGGAGCCTTTTCACCTGTAAAGTTGAGCAAGCCCTGAATCAGTCCAGAGAGCTTTTTTCGGTGGTGTGAGGGAATCTGAGGGCGTCCTAACTTCTTTCCCCAAAATATCCTCCACCCCTGGTGGCCAGGGAAAGGCTGTCGCTTTCGGATACTGACCCTGGGGGTGGATATGCAAGGGAGGATCACCTGGGAGGAAAAGACTTGGGGAGTGGGGGTGAGTCACCCTTGGGTGAGACACGATAGTCCACTTTTCCCTTTCATCAGGAATCAAATGTCCCCCAGGCTTTTATGGGATATTTCCAATCCCTTCTCTATTGTGTTAGAAAACCATCTCCCAATGCATACCACTCTGGTACCGGGATGAAGAAGAGGGATGCTGAGTACCAAGACCGTTGAGAATTCAATGTGAATGGCCTGCACCTGAAGCCAAAGGGGCGTTATAAATGGCCTGCGCAGTTGAGGCTAATGAGGAGATCGCCTGTGGAATACTTGCAGATGGAGAACCTTGAGTTGAAGACAGGGAGACGTGTGTCAGAAGGACTGAGGTGCTGCAGAGTCGTTGCAGCGGAAGCAGATTGTGGCGGGTGTTGTCGGAAGGTCTTTGGTGGCAGGGTCAGGCTGACCTCTTGGAGTCAAGAGGACTCCCTCTCCAGTAGCCCGAAATGTCTGAGACCCAGGAAGAGGGTCTTGCTGACCTGGGATCAGCAGCAGCCACGAAGAACCAACCGAACCGGAGAAGGGCACACAAGGACAGCATTCCTGCAGAGTCAAGTAAGGCTGCATGACTCTGGGATGCTGTGGTGCGAGCTGCGTTGTGAGTGGAGGACAGTGGAGGCAATGGGATTGCCGGTCCAAATGTAAAACACAGATGTTTGATGAAGACGATAATGTGAAGGTTGATGAACGGAAAAGTTTGTGAATACTGAACTGTAGTGGAATTGGGAAGGCTGCGAAAGGGCCAGAAAAGCATTACACTTTAAATTGAGTGAGGAGCACGTTAGCAGGGTGCACATTCCCAGCAGGAGAGTGAACTTAGAATTTGCAGTTACTTTGTTTTGTTTTGATATGAAAGAGCTGAAGTTTTGAATGCTGAACCAAAGGAAAGTAATAATGAGTGAATGCCCCAGGAGTGGAAAGCAGAGACAGGTGTTCCCTGATGCAAAGAAACAATGAATCTTGGAAACTAAAGAAAGCAAGCATTGGTACTGAATATAAAGAACTGTGAATTGTACAAGCTGAGAAAAAAAACAAGTATTGGCAAGAGCCAGAAAGAAAAGAGGAACTGCATACATTGAAAGTTGAAACTGTGGCAATACTATGAGAAGGTTTAATAATCCAACAAGTGAATAGTGGCAAAACAAGTGTTAACAAGAACTGCAAGAATATATGTCCAATACCGCTGTTGAGCTGAAGCAGTGGTGCTGTAACTGTGGAAAGGAAGCCAATTGGGTGTGTCTGTTGCATGGCCTGTAATGGGTGGGCTGTGTGGTCCGACAACTGCACCTAGTCCGAATGCACCCCACTAAAGAGAAGCCATTTCACTCATCTATACGTTAATGGTTGATTATCCAGAGAAGCTGGTACATTGTGAAATTCAAGAGTTGAACTTTATGATATTGATGAAAGAGCCAAAAAAGCTTGAAAGCTGTGAAGACTCCAGAGGAATTGTGGTGTTGTGAAAACAGTGAGAGACTTGAAAGCTTGGGGGAAGGGAGCCCCTTGTGATTGAAAGTGAACTATTTGAAATGCTGGGGAAGGGAGAGCCTCTTTACGACCAAGAGCTGGAAGAAGCGCTGAGCGTTTGTTTGAACACTTTGTCATTTGATGCTGACAACTCTACATATTATGAACAATTGGATTTACAGGGCAAGTGTAGGTTTTGGACACAGACAGACATTTATTTTGGACTTCCTGACACAGATTATCATTACTTTCAGTTAGGTAGGGAAATCCCACCTTAGCATAGTAGGGTAAGATCGGCCTTATCCCATCCCCTTTTGTGTTTTCTTTTTTATTTTAACTTATTTTTATTGGCATTTAAGAACATCTTTAAAGTCCCCACCCCACCCCAGCCCCCTCCTCCAAAACCTTGCCCCTGCATCCCCCTGCAGAAGCAATAGTCTTGTTAAATTGTACTACTCTGGAAGATTACAGGATACATTCTATTACATAATGTCCAATATTTCCAAATTGTGTGGGCACCTTTGATGTACATATTCTCCTCTGAGGAAGTACAGAACCATTGACCAATCTTGCTGAAATGTACTTATTTCCCCTTGTAAATTATACGTCATCCATTCCATTGCCATCAATAGCCACAATTTAAACAACCAGTCCCTTGTCGTTGGCGGCCTCAATTACCAACCATGCCGCTATAATCATTAACATTAAAACTTTACTATGCGCCCTAGAAGGCAGGCGGACCCCCGGAACGAATAAGCCACACATCCATTCCCTTGGAGTCAAAACTGCATCAAAAGCTATCATGGGGCCTCATTACGAGTTTGGAGATGGCCATGGAGCTATTAGCACCATGGCTGCCTCCAAACCGGGCTCCATTACCGGGTTCCTGCAATGGGGACTTACCGGGTCATTCCGACATAGGAGGACCCGCTAAATCCTCCTTGCAGGAACCATTCCCCATTCCCATTTGAGCCCCCATAGGGCTCAATGGGAATGGGAAGGGAGGTAACAACGGGCACATTACAAGTGTCCCGTTGTTACCTCCCTCTTCCCCTCGCGGGACCCGGAAAAGACGTCTGGTTTCACCAGTCGTCTGATCCGGGTCCCCCAAAGGGAACCTCGTAATCCGCCCTGACGGAATGAAGGGTGACGGTCCCGTACCGGCCCCTTTCATTCCGTCAGCGCAAGCCTCGTAATGAGGCACAATGTCTGTATGTATTGTATATTAAGAGGGCCTCATTACGAGAATGGAGGTAGCCATGGAGCTATTAGCTCCAAGGCTGCCTCTGTTCCGGGATCCATTACCGGGTTCCTGCAATGGGGACTTACCGGGTTACTCCGACATAGGAGGACCCGGTAATTCCTCCTTGCAGGATCCCATCCCCATTCCCATTTGAGCCCCCGTAGGGCTCAATGGGAATGGGGAGGGAGGTAATAACGGGCAGATTACATCTGGCCCGTTATTGCCTCCCTCTTCCCCTCGCGGTACCCGGAAATCACGCCTGGTAAAACCAGGCGTGCGATCCGGGTCCCACGATGGAAAGCTCGTAATCGGTGCTCCCGGAATGAAGGGGGCCGGTCCCGTACCGGCCCCCTTCATTACGGGAGCACCAGCCTTAAAATGAGGCCCATTGTCTTTATCTGGGTGGTGACCTACTCCCAAAATTCCCCAATTTCCGGGCACTCCCACCAGGTGTGTTTCCAATCCCTTCTCATGCTTCGTTCCCTACAACACTTCTCTGTACTTGCCGGGTATATTTTATGTAACTTCTACAGAGTATAGTGCCATTGAACCATGATTTTATACCAAGCTTCTCTGACCTGGATCGACCTAGTCAGTTTAGGGATATTTTCCCAAACATGTACCCAATGTTGCCTTGGTATAGCAATCCCCAGTGTCCTTTCCCATCTATGCATATATCCCCAAGTTTGATCCAGGTCCCATTTTATTAAAATCTAGTACGGCTTTGACACTAGCTGTTTGTTACCAGTGTGTGTAGTGATGAACTTTTCAAAAGCCGTAAGTTCTCTCCCTGCTACTGCCCTCCCCCCAGAGCTGGCTATCCAGTGTCGCAATTGGTAGTATTCCATTCTATCAGTTTCCGATAATCCCATGTCCTGTTTACATCCCATAAAAGTGCGAATGTCGGTTCTCTGCATCATATCCCACAACTTTGTACACCCCACCTTCCGCCATTGTCTAAACGCTCCCTGTATGGACCCTAGTTGGAATTGTGGGTTCCCAAATAGAGGAGTTAAGGGGGATTGACGCGTAGCTATGCATCCCTTTTCAATTAGGTGGTCCCATATATATCTCACACCACCATATATCGCTTTTCTACCTCCAACTCCCTCAGGGTCAGTCGCTTCTCCAAGCAACAAGTTGGTGGTAGATCTTTTTTCTGCTGGGGCCTCGCTCTGGAACAGCCTCCCTGCCTCTATGAAACTTGAGGAGAACCATCTATGGTTCCGGAAGCACCTCAAGACCTTCCTCCTTTCTCTCCTCCTCTCCCATGCTGATCTCCTGGCTGAAACTGAAACTGCACTGGTTACCTGGCTACCCTCTGATCTCAGGCCCAGGTCCCTTCCCCGCCAGTTGCACACCTGCACTGCCCCCCCCTGGCAACCCTTGCACTCAAGCACTGGTTCTGTATCCCTACAGCCCTCTACCAGCAGTTGACACCTGATGTCTGCACTTACCCTTGCACTTGCCACCAGGTGGCCGCACTTTTCATTGATTGTCTTATTTATTGTCTTTATTTATTTTAATGTTTATCCTATGTACTGCACTGCGCCCTCCCCTCTTCCACTGCACATGCGCAATCTCAATGCCACCTGTTCTAGTAAGATTGTTGTCTCTGTAATCCCTCTGTTCTGCCTCCCGCGCCTCGTTGCGCCTTGAAACACTTGTGTATAGGCGTGTTATGGGTGCCATATCATATCACTGCCAGTACCTGACTAATCCGTGTGTTCTGGGGTCTGTCTCGCCTATATAGCCAGAGGATTTCATCCAGGGGGCACCCCAATACCGCCCTATCCATCATAGCCCAAGGTTTCGAAAAGTCCCCCGTAAGCCATTTCCTCAGCACTCTCAGGTGTGCGGCCTCGTATTATTTTATGAAATTCAGGAGTCTCAACCCCCCATTGTCCCTAGAAGCCATTAAGGTGCGCATTGCTACCCTCTGAGTTTTATTATGCCATAAAAATCTCGAGACCGTTTTGTTCAATGTTGCGAAAAATGGACGCAGGATTGGTATTGGGAGAGCCTGGAAATAATAAAGCACCCTTGGGAGTATCACCATTTTTATGGTGACCACCCTACCCAAACATGAAATACAAAGTGGGGCCATTTCCCCAGATCTTCCTTCACTTGTTGGAGGAGTCTTGAGTAATTGTTTTCATACATCTGTGGGATCGCTTTAGCTATATTAACCCCTAAAGATCTTATACTTTTTTTGGCCAATGCAAACGGAGTGTATAGAGGCAAAGCCTCCCTCTGTGTTTGCAAAGTCCCAATGCCAACGGCTCCGACTTCCCCATATTCACATTGAGACTCACCACCATTTCAATTTCTGTCAATTCTGACACCAACGCCCGGTATTGATGTCTCAGGGTGCATCAAAGTCAGTCAAGGTGCATCAAAGTCAACAACATGTCATCCGTAAAGGCGGCTAATTTATGCCCCCCTCCCCCTGCTGGAAGGGGCTGCCACTTATTACTGCCTTCTGCCAGAGTTTGACCAGTAAGAGCTCAAAGTATATAGCATAAAGCTATGGTGACAATGGTCATTCCTGCCTTGTACCTCGTCCTATTTCTATTTTACCGGATATTTTCTTGTTAATCGACAAGCGCATCATGGAAGCCTTGTAATTTGTCTCTACCATCTGTATGAACTTGACCCCCATCCCCATACGCTCCATAGTAGTAAACAAAAAAAGCCTGGTGAAATGCCTTTTCAGCGTCTAACGACACCACTACCCGTGAGATCTGCCTTGTATTAAGCTTCTCTATCAAGTGAATGACTCTTTGCATTATCCCTTGTGTGTCTCCCCCTAATGAATCCAGGTTGGTCCGTATCCATTAAATTTGGAAGAGGCGGTGCCAATCTCGCCGTCAACACCCCCGTGTACACTTTCGCATCTATATTCATCAACGCAATAGGTCGATTACCCGTTTCCCGAATACCACCACTTTCGCCTGTCATAGTTGCTCTTACTCCCCCTTTAGCAGCAATTGGATTAAATAGCCCTACCAACCTTGGGGTCGACTTACTTGCATACTTTTTGTAAAATGCTGCCGGGAATCCATCCAGCCCAGGCGCTTTGTTCATGGGTAATGCCCTAATAGCTGCCTTCACTTTGTCCTCCCTTAAGTCCCCTTCAAGGTCATCTCTATCTATAAGCGTTATTTTCAGCATTGATATATCTGAAAAGTATTGCTCTACAGCCCGAGGAGCCGGCCACCCCGAGACATACAATGCTTCATACAATTCGGCAAATGCCTCTAAAATTGCCCTGAATCCATGGCGGTCGACCCATCTGGCTGTGTAATTTGCTGGACCATCCTAGCCACTTCTGATACCTTCAACTGCCGAGCCAGCAACTTATCTGCTTTGTTAGCACGTGTATAATACTTCTGCTTAGTTGCTAATAATGATCTCTCTGACCCTCGGGTACGCAATAGCTCCAATTGACTCCAGAGTTCCTTTAGCCGTTTTTGCAGTAACTTCGTTCGACGCTTAACTATAGCATATTGTGTATCCCTTAATTGGGACTCTAAGCCTCCTCCTGCTGAGCAATTAACGCAATGAGTTCCCCTCGCATCACTGCCTTAAAGGCATCCTAAATCCCCTCTGGCGAGACATCAATGCTAACATTAGCATGAAAGTACTTGTCTATCTTGTCCCCAATCACCTCTGCCACCCCTTCATCGTTCAGCAATTCCCCTGGGAATGCCCACAGCCCACCACGCTGCCTTTGATCCCTAATCAACACCAACAGTGGGGCATGATCCGACAGTGATATTGACCCAAGTTCGACTTCCTTCACCTCTCCCATCAGCCTAGTTGTTACCCACACGTAATCTATTCTTGACAGAGATTGATAAATATGCGAGAAACGCATGTAACCCTGCTCATCCCACCTCCTAGTCCACCATACATCTTGTAAGGTCAGGTTATTAAAACTTTCCTTCAATGCCCGTGATGGGAGTGGTGATCCCCTCCCCACCCCCGCACTCCTTTCTTTCTTGGGATCCCATGTCGTTAAAATCTCCTGAGAGCAGAATCTCACCCACTGAAAGGCACTCAAATTCCACTGTCACCTCCCGAAATAAGCTATCCTGTCCTGAATTAGGTGCATACACAGTTGCCATGGTAACTTGTTCATGCTCCAATTGCACTATTGCGAAGAGATGCCTGCCCTCCATGTCTGCCTGGACCCTCACAACCTTAGCCCTAAGCGTATCTCTGAACCCCATCAAGACCCCTGAGGTCTTCCCTACTGCATTGGATTGAAAAATCTGAGAAAATTGCTGCCATCTAATAACAGATTTGTCAGCCTCCTTTATATGTGTTTTTTGTAGCATGATAACCTCCGCCCCTCCCTTCTCATTAATGCTCCCACTTATTTACGCTTCACTGGGGAGTTTAACCCCGTGACATTAAGCGATAAGACTTTAAAAATAAGACCTATTGAAAGGATCTATAGCCTCCTTTGTTATTCCCAAATCTCCAGATATTTCCACCTTCAATCGGTTTATGCCCATTTGTCCCATCCCCACCTCCCCCAAATAAACCCCTCTCCCCCCCTAACAACAAACCATCTCAGGCCCAGACCATAGATCCTATGATAACCTCGGGGAACACCCCCAAAGCCTTGGTCCATGAGAATACCTGAGGTAACCCCCATCAGGAAGTATCCTAACACCTCCCACAGATTCCATAATAGTACACGCCAGCACTCTGCACCAGGTTAAATAACCAATATCAACCACCTCTTATTCCTGTGCCTCCCTCCCTCCCATTGGCTGTACCCCCTTCCTTCTGCGAGAATCTATCCACGTCCTTGCTCTGCTCCTCCCCTCTGATCTCCTCCCACAAGCCTTTCAATCTTGCCCCTCTACCACCCAACCTTCCCTGCACCATGGACCAGTCCCATTGTCTCTTTCGTCGCTGGGAGGGAGGGCCTTGGTCGTCTTTCCTTGACCATCCTCTTCCTCCAAATTCAACAATGTTAGGCCTTCTGCACACATTGTGATGCGATGTTGCACTCCTTCCAGGCTGAACAACAGTTTAAATAGAAAGGTCCACTTATATGGGATATGCTATGCAATGAGAGCCCCCGTCACTTGGCCCAAGGCTCTACGCTTTTGTAGTGTTACCAAAGCCAGATCCTGGAACAGCTGAACATGTACCCCATTCCCTGTAAAATTCTCTGCAATTCTTGCTCCTCGCAGAATGTTCTCTTTCATACCATATCAAGTAAAGGTAACCAGTGCATCTCTAGGTCTTGCTCCCACTCCCACTCCCTTCTCCTGCACCCCACTCTATGTACTCGATCAATCCCAACCTCTTCTGGCTGCACATACTGAAGCATTGTTGAATCGTGCTTTTCAAGTCTGTGTCTAGAATTGTTTCACTTAAGCGTTTCATGCGAATATTGGACCGACGCGACATGTTCTCCAGGTCTTCTGCTTGCAGTTAGATTGTGGCAGACCCTAGCCAGTTGATCCAACAGGTCACTTTTCTGACGTACCTCCTCTGATGTCTCCACCAGACCCTGTTCAGTCACATCCATTCTTTCTCCTAGTGTCTTCACTTGACCCTTGACTTTGGTCAGAGAGGTTCTCATTTCGTCTTGCAACGATGCAAACTGATCTTGAAATGTGTTCCCTCCATATCATTGAGGCATTCCTTGAGATGATCTTTACTAAGAGTCATCTCTACAGACTCTTGGGCGTCACCAGTCTTCTCCTCTGTGTCTCCTTCCTTTGCTTCTAATTTGCCCTGTCACGCTGCCTCCAACAGCGCTCCAATTGTCCTTCTTGAGCCCCTGGGAGGGTTCCATGTGATAATATCACCGCAAAAATATCACCATACAAAAATGTCGCCATATTTTTGCGGCGATGTCACCCCA
The DNA here is from genome assembly GCF_040938575.1 of Ambystoma mexicanum. NCBI lineage: Eukaryota > Metazoa > Chordata > Amphibia > Caudata > Ambystomatidae > Ambystoma > Ambystoma mexicanum. The sequence continues at coordinate 439,867,238 of NC_090937.1, forward strand.
TGGAACCTGCGGGGGACACCCCCGCATCCCCCATATATTTTTAAAGGGAGCGGGGGACACCCCCGGAACCCCCCCCCCACCCATCTACCCCATAAATTATCCCCACCAAAAATATTGCCTATGGCCGTTCCCGACGACCATATGTACGGCGATATTTTTGGTGGCGATAATATTACCTGATACCCTTGGGAGTTGCCTCCTTCTGGCCTGAGGGTCCATCCCTTTCGATCCTGGCATCCAAGTGTCTCCTTACCAGCAATATATATGGCACTACCACTCGTTTTGGGGGATCACAACTGTGCAAATTGCAAATGTCAGGCCTCACTCTTTCCCCTCTGCTTCTCATATGCACATGCCACTAAAATAGTGTTTACTTCTTTCCCTCTGTGTACACTTTCCAACTTCCACTTTGCCACAGCTGATCTGTTGTTTCCCCCTTTATTCTACCTCCAAGCACACCAGTGACATTCCTCTGGGTGCTGCCTTCTTGGGGTGCCTTGGCGTTCAGTTGCACGCTTGCCTCCTTGGTCCCCACTCCCTTACTTCCTCACACGCCTGCCGCCAAACCTGCTGCCCACTCCGCACCTTTTCTTCCTTCCAACTCAAAAGCCTCCACTCTAATGTCCTCCTTCACCCTCTGTAGCTCACTTAAATAGCTCCCTCTGGGAACACACGATCCACCCCAGGGGTCCATTATGTCCTTATTAGGCAGCCTTTCCTGCACAGAGATATTCCTCCTGCTTCAATCACTCCCCCTCACTGAGCACTCTATTCCTCTGCTCCGGCTCCTTTACTCTGGCCAGGGTATTCCTTCTGCGCTGCCTTCCTCACCTCTGTTTTCCGCATCCCTTCACATTGGACACTGCAGCGCTGCAGCGGTCATCTCCCCAAGCCGGCTCCTCAGTTAACAGCCTTCTGTGCCTCCGCTTCTACGAGGGCCGCTCCTCTTCGAGGGTGCGGGGGTGGTCCAGCCTGGGTCACCGCTTCATTCTACCTCTTCTGGGTGCTTCACTGCCCGGCCCGCATCTGTATCACGGATGCCCGGCCTGCTTCTTTTTCCTCTGTAGCGGAGCTGAGGACAACACGCCCTCATTCAACGGCAGTCAATTTATAACCCAGACTTTCCTCAGTTGTCTGTGTCTACGTCCTGATGCCTTTACAGTGGTTAAGTTGTTTTCTTCTACCACACGTTTTTCTCCTAAAGTCCCAGCCACTCAATCTCTGTGACTCACTCTCTGTCTTCTTTGTCACTAAAATTGCTGACATAAGGAATATTATCTAGCTTAGTGGTACACAAATCTATCCCCTGTGCAAACTGTGGATACCATCACTCAGTCCCAGTTCCCTGAATTTTCTGCAGAGGGGGTTATAGGGGCAGTCAGCCATCTTAAGACTGCTGCTCCCTCTGACCCGATTCTGCTGACCACCCTTAAGGCCATTCTGCCTGATATGATTCTGAGGGCCACTGAAGCAGTTAACCTTGCCTGTCGGGTAGGCTCTTTCCCTACAGAGCCCAAACGTGCTATTTTAATTCCTCTTCTAAAAAAAAACCTCACTGGATGCTTCAGTTCTGGTTAATGTTCACCCTATCTCTCCATCATGTATTATGAAGATCTTGTAATCCCTAGTCTACCCTCCACTGTCTTCTTTTCTTGAAACTTCGGTTTCTTTGACTCCTTTCAGTCTGGTTTCCGGCTGGGGGGGGAACAGAGAGGGTCCTGGTGTCCGTAGTGGGCAACCTGGCCATGCTGATGGACAGAGGTGGGGTGGGTACCCTAATATTCTTAGATCTATCTGCGTCATTCAACACTGTCGACCACCCTATCCTGTTGGCCCGCCTGGTCTCGGCAGGCCTTTCTGGCCCCGTTTTGCCCTAGTTCACCTCTTTTTTGGCTGATAGGAGCCAACTGCTCTCCCTTCCCCCTTTTCTTTCCTTACCCCAAGCACTTTCCCCTGGTGTTCTCAGGGCTTTGCCCAATCCCCCATGTTATTCAACATGTATGTCCAGTCGCTAATTCACCTCACCCGCTTCCGCGGCTTCCGTTGTTACTCATATGCCGGCGACACACATATTTTGGTTCGACTAGATCTTGACCAGGCTGAGGTGTCGTTGCAGCTGCATGAGTGCTGTGCCGCCGTGGGCGAGTGGGTGGATGTGAACTGGCTTGAGCTCAATGGGGACAAGACAGAGGTCCTGGTGGTGGGCTCTCCTCCTAATCCTGCGCTATCGTCACCCTCTTTTTGACCTTCTACACTGGGTGATCTTCCATTTCCTGTGACGACAGTGAAGAATGTGGAGGTGGTTCTTTCCTCCTATCTTTCAAAGGCCCCTCAAGTCAGTGCGGTCTGCAAAACGGGTCACTTTCTTATTAAAGTGCTCCTTAAAGTTCTTCCATTTCTTCCCAATCATCTGAGACCTCTGGTGGTTGCTGCCTCCTACTCGTATCAACTATTGAACATGTTATTTCTGGCTCAGCCGTCTGCCTTGAAACACTGTTTGCAACTGTTACAAAATGTTGCTCCCCGAGTGGCTACCAATTCCCCTTACAGTGCCCATATTAGCCCGGTGCCCCATTCAATCCATTGGCTTCCTGTGAGTCAGAGGATAACATCAACATCCTTGTGTCTGATTCACCAGGTGCTCTATGGCCTGAGGGATGATTACTTGCAAGAGAAATTCCCTCCCTATGTTCCGGGACGGGCTCTTTGCTCTGGTAGTGCCCACCTGTTTGCCACTCCAAAAATCCGATTATCTACAAGTGGAGGTCATGCATTCACCTACGCCGCTGGCAAACTGTGGATTGGTTTCTGCCGGCGCTCGGTTACATCGAGAAGCATCTCCAATTGAGGCGACCCTTAAAAACCCTGTTATTTTAGACACCAGGTCGGTTAGCCCAGCAGTGAAATCCTCGCGCCAAGATGTTGTCGGGTGAATGCGCGCGTTGCAAATGTGGCTAACATAACAAAATACATCTGGAGTTTTCGTGGGGCATCTGCATCATCCAAGACAGTCTTGAAACTTCTTCCTTTAGCTTACTAAGTGACGGCCATCAGGGAAGCCGACAGATTCCTGTGGTATGGGCTTGCAGTGGACAGGCAAATAGCCTAAGGACACATGAAGACCTTCTAGAAGTCTGTACCAAATAGTAGGCGACTCTAAAGGGATGAGCTGAAACTAAAAGACCAGGAAGGTACTTAAATTGCCCTGTGCAATTATTGCAATTCACTGTACCAAGACATGTTTACCTCTGCTCTATGATCTGCATTTATTCCAACGCTAAAGCAAGGCTGCAGTGCTTGGGCCACTTGACAGTTTAACTGTGTGGATTATCCATCTGTCAAATGCATGTCACATAAATGTGCCGTTCAAATAGCCAGCCACATAAATGCAATGTTGCCAATAAAATTGTTTCACTTGCTGAAAAACGCCTGGCTAGAACCACCATCTCAATGCTCCTTATCCCACCTGGAACGCTCTTCAATCACACATCAAAGCACAACGGACCTACCAAAAAACAGAAACAAGTTAAAAATTCGCCTTTTTTGGGTCTACAATTCTCTTGGGACCATATGCTCAAGTAATAGACTGTAATGACAAATTGCATGTGTTGATGCCATAGTGACTGTGTACTCATGCAGGCTGTCTCTGAAAATAGTTTAATGGCGTAGCTGTTCGGATGGTTGTCATAGTTTTAACCATCAGTTAATGTTGCCTATACTAAACATTGTAATTGTTACATTTGGTGCACTTCTAAATAAAATTTAAAATAACTAGATGAGAAGCTATTGAATACAGCGATTCGCATGCATTTCGTGAGAGGCTGATATTTGAACTTTTTTATTGTGTGCTCAATTTTCTTATTTACAGATGGTCAAGACTTTGTGCCTGTTTCTTACCCCTTCAGAACGAAAGTGTTCCAGGCTCTGTAGGAGTGAATCTTCCTTTAAATACGAGTCTGGGCTTTTTGTGCAAGGTCTCCTGAAGGTAAAGAACATTTTAAAAGCCTAAACTGGCTATATGCAAATAATTATAAAAAGCACAGTTCATTCTTCTAGTAACTGATTTTGAATGTGTAGCCCTGAATGCCTCTTTATTTCTCAGTTCTACAAGTTGGCCATCCCTATGTTTTCCGCATTGATGTTTAGTTGCATGCATCCCATGTTTCTTCCTCAGATGGATCTTTAAAAGCATTGCTATTTCACTGAGCGATTAATAGGTTACCCAGAATCAGCACTGGTGTGGAGTTCTGGAAAGCCAACTTAGTGGACCTGCAGGGTTTTTTTTCTACACTTGGTCTAACCAAACCCTCACTTAGTAACCAAGCTGAGCAGCAAGGAAATCCAGGGTTTGGTGGCAGGTACAGTTATCAATAAAGATTGGCAAGGGTTAGAATGTCCACACCTGTTTTGTTAATAACATTTGCATTAAAGGGAAACAGCCTACAGACCAAGCAAAAAACAAATGGGCACACATACTAACAGTTTGGTAACACAAAATGAACTACACACCACTTTAATGTAACACAGTTTATTCGGCATATTCACTGTAACGGCTCCTAAAGTGGGGCAGGTATTGTAACAGGCCTTCTATCTTTATAAAGCACTTACAACACTTGCTTAAGAAGTCCAGCGCTATCCTTTCATGATTTCAGGTGTGTCATAGGTAGTTAGACCTAATTGCACAGGTTTAGGTAAGGTAATCCGAATGCACAACTATGGTGGACGGGCTCGGCCAGCAAACACCATAGACTCAAAGTGGTTCGAAAAAAGGTTTTGAAAATCAAAGCCTTTAGTGTCAGCAAAATTCCTGTTATGAATTAAGTATTAGAAAGTAGAGGTTCATGTAAAGAAAGAAGCAGACTACCAGTCCTAGCTGACAAAGGGGACCTCAAAGAAGACTCCTATGCTCAGCCTCCATGACCTACGGCAAGACAAGTATAGCTGCATGTGGACTTCGCACCCTAGTGCTTTTCTTTGGGGATGGGGGTGGTTTATTGCTCGCCAAGAGTGCACGGACAGTCATTTATCACCAGTGCAGTTGCAGAGCCAATACTTTGAACGCAGGTAGACGACACAATGACTTACAACCACACGCTCACTTAGAGAGTAAGTAGCACTTATACGGCTATTTATTCATAATTAGACATACATAAGCAGTAAGTGATAACACAGGAATAAATCACAGATAAATCACAGAAAAGATAGTAGGTTAGCAGGAATACATCACCATGGGCGTAACTGAATCCCTCATCTTGCCAGAAGCGGCTGGAAGACCCTGGTAACAGCCAGGCCGAGAGCACAACAGCCCACAGGTATGTCGGAACAAGGCGTTCCCCCTCCGACTGAGGTCTTTGTGCTTATCCCGTCTGACCGTTGAGGGGTTCCGCATATATGCACTCCTCAAAAAGGGGTGGCAATTTCTCAAACCTTCTGACAATACCGCTTGCGCATTGATGAGTGACCGTTGGTTGCCAGCTGGGTCAACCGACAGTAACCTCAAGGAGCAAAGCGCTTCCCTCTTCTAAAAAAAAACGCCTTGGAAAACATTTCTATAACTCATCTCGAAACCTTGGCGCGGGCATAGCAAACCACCACAAACCCTGTATCAGGTACCAGCCGGCACCTGCGGATCTTAGCTTTCCCAGCGCCGTGTCCTTGGCTGAGAAGGCCTGCATTCCAGGCCCAACAGCGAATAACGTTGAAAACATGTTTTTTCGCAAAGCAAGTGCAGCTTTCCACTGAGGCATGGATAAATATCCATTATGGTTCTGAGTGCCCCCAGCATGCACTGCGCACTAGCGCCATGTTTTAGCTCGAGCATCACAATCCACCCTTGGATATTTACTTTCCATAGCCAGTGGCAGAGGAGCCTGTCTTTGAAACCGACAAAATGTTAAAAGTAGATTAGGAATGCATTGAATACAACAACAACAAGCTACTATGATAGCTAATATAATACAAATGCAAGCAAAAGTGTAACGCAGTGTACCCCCAATATCCCACCAATTCCCAGTAGGATCTTGGGACATTTGAGAAATGAGATCCCTCAAACCTCGAATATGACTTTCAATGGATCGTGAATGGTCACTTAGATTGAAACAACACATACCTTCCACTGCGTTACAACCTAAATTATGCTTCAGCAATAGATAATCAACGGCAGCCCTGTTTTGCAAAGTTGCTTTTCTAATAACTTTGCTATCAAGGAGTAATTCTTCTAACGCTTGAGAAGTATGATTGAGTCCTTTTAATACTAGACATGCTAATTTGATCAAAGATTTGTAACCCCCAGCAGCTAAACCCCAAACTCCCACTTATGAAAGGGTTAACGCTAGAACATCAGCCTCTGATAGCAAATGCACATGTGAATCACAATCGGGGGATAGACCCACAGACTCGAAAGTTGACCTTTTGCTTCGAGATATTGCTGACTGTAAAAGGAACATCATTAGTCCTAATCGAGTTAAGGCACATGGACCTCCGGAAATGTTAGCTGGAATGTAAGTGTATGTGACGTTGCCACACGAAAAGAGCCATCCTGTTGGAAGTTTCACATGTTTCAGATGACTGGCAGCTATCACTGTATGATTGCAAGACAAAGTATTATTCACACTGGTACATGTGCTTGGAACTCGTGAACACAATCGTTTCTCGAACACAGTTTGATTTTTTCTGTTTGGTTAAATTAAGCTGTTGGCATTTGCCAATTTCTTTTGCATTGCAGGTCATAAGGTAACACACATCGCCTTGAGTTACATTGTAGGTTATAATACGTGTCAAGTTTCTCCATTTGCAATCGGTTTCCCGGCAAAACCTGCAGTACTCATAGACGGAAAAAGATTGCCTGATATCGGAATCTTGAACCAAAGAATCATTGTGCATGATGCCAAAAATGTGCTTTAGAATCGGAACTGGCGTTCGCACTGCTATTAAGCACGTAGTCAGTAAAGCTTCAGCATTGGGCACGTCAGTGAGGCAAAAGTGCGTAATGTTGAGCACCTGTTGTGCCAGGTATGTCCACATAGTCTCCGTTTGGGTGATCATTGGAGAATATTTTCGCCGTCCTCAAGGCGCCTCTTGCATAGCTGGCATCAATGTTGTTTTCACTTGCACCTGACGTGTTTGCCGCATTCCGCAAATCCATGTCTTCGGTCTGGCTGACTTTTCGGCATCGGCATAGGGCTGCTTTTGGACATCATTACTCATCATCATCGGTTTCCCATGGATCGCTGGCACAGATGTGACATTTTTCATTGGTAGCAGCATGCCGTTTGACTCTCCCGAACGGAGTCCATTTAGTCCCACAATTACACCAGCCAGACAGAGGATCTACAAGGCAAACCCAGAAAAAGAGATATCAGTGTTGAAGATCACTCTCTTAGGTAACATTTGTCTGCGGGCACATACTGGCATTTCTTTCTACCGGGCTCCATCACTAAGACTACTTGGTCTTTGCCTGATGCAATAACATCTGCGGGCACCGGTGGGCTACTTGGCCTTTCAACCCACACCTTTGCACCCGGTACCATACTGTCTGAAGAGCAAAAATCACGATCCCCACGGGTAGTTAACACTGTGGGAGGCTCCCCCTTTTTAATCATGGATAACTTAACAGGAATGATAATTAGTTGGGCCACCCGATCGCCCTTGTGGATCAGTAACAATTGGTCCCCACTATTCATCAAGATGACTTTGATCTCGCCTTGGTAATCGGCATCAATGACCCCTCCCAACACTTGAACTTCCTTCAATGCTAGGCCAGATGTAGGGGCAATCCATCCCATATGCTCTGGAGGAATGTGTACCCCAATCCCTGTTTCAATTACAACAATCCCTCTTGGCTCTAATCTGATTTCCTCATGGGAATGCAAGTCTACGCCTGCTGACTCTGGAGTCGCCCGATAGGGAGCTAAAGAACCTGGGGTGATTTCCCAGTACAATAGGGTTTCTATGACTGAGTTGGGTTAAATCTGTAAAGCAGGAGTCATTAGCCGCATCAAAGGAGTTTCATGATCATTCACAGGCCTATTGTTTAGCACTTGCACCGCATCAAACACACAATCACGGCAGCCTGCCAAACTGCCATCTCCAGATTTGCGCAGCTGTTCTTTCAACAAACCATTCATCCGTTCAATTAATCCTGAAGCTGCAGGGTAATAAGGCACGTGGTAGAGCCATTCAATACTTTTCTCCTGACAGTACTCCTGAATCAATTTGCCTTTGAAGTGTGACCCATTGTCACTTTGAATCTGCAAAGGCACCCCGTAATGCAATATGATCTGATCTAACAACTTAATGGTGTTCAGTTGTGTGGAACGCATGCACGGCAAAACCATCATGTATCCCGAGTATGTATCCACAATAGTGCATGCATACTGACAACCTTTACTGATTGGCAGGGGACCGATATAATCAATCTGCCAAATTTGACCTGGTAACTTTCCTCTTCGCAACGTACCCCGGACAATCTGAGGGATAGGCCTGTGCTGTTGGTGTTGGCACACTGGACATTGCAAAATGATTGTTTCACTACCTTTAAAGGAATACTGATTCCTCGAGCTTGTGCCCACCTGATAGTAGCCTTTTCTCCAAGGTGCCCACATTTCTGGTGAGCCGACTTGGCCAAACCCTCCAAATCGTCTTCCTGAGCCTCCGCATCCACAGATGAAATCTTGGTGTGTTCATCTGCAACAGAATTAAAACAACGTTCTAATGAGTCTGTAACACAATGCGCATCCACATGATACACAGTGACTTCACTTTGTGATACATTTCCGCAATATCTTGCCACAGTTCTTTTCCCCACAACTCTTTTGAATGAATCTTCCACCCATTCTTTTTCCAGGTTGGCAGCCACACCGCCAACCCATTCGCCACTGACCATGAGTCCATGTACAAATGACATCGACCAGGGGTCTCTTGTTTCAATGCTTGGTAAACTGCGTGAAGCTCTGCAAACTGGCTGCTCTTCCCTTTCCCTGACGTTGTCAAAATCTTTTTTGTCTTGGGATTGTACGACACCGCTTTCCAGTATCACTCGGTTCCCACATATCGGGCCGAGCCATCTGTGAACCAGGCATGCTCTGTCTGCTCCACGGTCAAATCGCCATAAGGTACTCCCCATTTCACGGGAGACTGGTATGTTGGCTACTTGCTCATGTAATTTTGCGACTCCACCCTTCCCTGATTTGGCTCTGTCTTGAATGTGCCATTTCCATTTAATTATGCTGGCTTCTTGAGCATGTTCTATTCTATGGGCCTCATTACACGGCAGGTGGTAAGGGTTTACCAGTACCGGTAAACCCTTACCGCCTTACTACGAGGTCCCTTTGCGTGTCCTCCCTTAACGGCTGGTTTTTCCAGGCGTTAAGGACGGGACCCGCAAAGGGACCTTGGTGCTAATTACGGTACCGCAATTTGCGGTACTGTAATTAGCTCCTTCCCCATTCCCATTATGCCCTATGGGGGCAAAAATGGGAATGGGGAAGTGCCTTGGTGAATGGGGAATTACCGCCCCCGCTCACCTTGGAGTAGGGCGGTAATTCCGCCATCCACCAAGGCGGACACGGTAAAATACCAGCGGCAACCATGGCGCTAATAGCGCCATGTTTACCGCCTACCGTGTAATGAGGCCCTATGTGTTTTAGGAGAGCTCAGCACCCATTGCATAATCAGTATTTCTGGCCTCATCAATACATCATGGCCCACCGTCATTTGCTTGGTATCAACAAGGGCCCAGTAATATGCCAGCAACTGCTTCTTGAACGGAATGTATGAGTTACCAGCATCGTGCAACGTACGACTTCAGAACCCCAATGGCACACGTTTCCTGTCTTGTTTCTGCCACACACTCCAGTTAGCATAATTGTCTTGTACAGACACATTCAATTCCACTTCGTCGCCCTTCAATGGCCATAGATCAAGCACCTGCTGCACGGTGTCTTTCGCCAAATCAAATGCTTTCTGCTGCTCTCCCCCCCCCCCCACTGAAACTTATATTTTTTTCGTGTCACTAGTATCTACCCTAAATGGGGAATGTGCTGCCTCCAAAACCCAAACAGCCCTATGAACTGTTGAGCTTGCTTTTTGTTCATTGGAGTGGTGAACTCAAGTATTTTCTGTCAGGCCTTCGGCACCATTTCTCAATGCCCATTATGCCACTGAATCCCTAGGAATATCACTGTTTCAGCTGGGCCTTGAATTTTGTTCGGGTTAATCTCCCACCCTTCCTTCTTCAATCCTTCCATAATGACTTCTAACTGGTTCTGCACACTGCGCTCATCCTTGCCCTGAATCAAGATATCATCAATGTAGTGAGAGATTTGTATGTCAGGTTTACACGGTATCTTGTCTAAGTGCGCTGCCACCAGCCGGTGATAGTCGGGCTATGTATGTACCCCATAGGTAACCTTGTAAAGGTATACTGACGCCCGCTCCAAGAAAATGCAAACTGCTCTTGGCACTCTTCAGCAATTGGCACAGAGAAAAATGCATTGGCTAAATCTACCACTGCATACCAAGTCCCTTCAAACTTTTGGACATTCTCAATCAAGGTAATGGCATCTGGGACCGCGGGCACTAAGGGAGGAGTGTGTTTATTCAACTCGCGGTAATCCACTGTGATCCTCCAAGACCCATCCCCTTTTTTGACAGGCCAGAGAGGGTTGTTCCACGTGGTACTAATAGGGCGTAACACACCCGCCTCTACATACCCTTTGATGGTGTCTGAAATTTCCTTGTGCCCTCCAGGAATGCGGTATTGCTTCATTGCTACCCGCTTGATTGCCACAGGCACTTGTACTGGAGGCATCTTCAATTTGCCTTCGATAATGGGTGTGCAGGTCAATGAACTCACCCCAAACTGGTACGTTTTACCTCTGAGTCCCAAAGTCAACCCTTCTAGAATGTCAAAGCCAATTATGTACTGAGGTATCAGGACAATCAACACTTTGTGAGGTGGATGCTGTGTATGTCTGTGCACTTGATCTGTTAACCTCACGCTGCTTTGCTGGTTACTGTGTGGCTGCTTCATATACATACCGGTTGATTGTACCAAGGATATCTTTGCAGGGTTGTTGTTCACCAGCTGAACTCCCCTATCGCTGGTCATTACGAAATTGGCACGGGTTAGCGGGGAGGTGTCTGCCCTTCCGTGGCAAGGCTTTCTGGGTATCATATTTTTTACCAGAGTCGCCGAGTAAACAGGATAAGCGCATGAAGGGCCCCCTGGGAAAGGACTGATGGTTGGTAAAGAATCGGAGGCCCCCTCACAGAGTAGCAGACTGCAGCAATAGCGTTTTCGATTCTGGACATGTTCTACATGCCCCACGTGTCACGATAGCCAGACTTTGTTCCCAAGCATGTCCTTTGCCCTGGAGAAGAATATCAGCAAGGTGAAGAGAACTTTGCAGTGCAGGTAAAGTGCTCACAAGGTTTCCAGCCATAAATCTAGAAGGCATCCAATGCGCTTAAGAGACCGGGCGACCCTAGGATGGTTCTTGTACACAGGATACTTTGTTCCAGCAGTTTACATCCATGTTTGGATCTGGACCCTCTCCATATATCCAAAATGTGTGTGTGTGCTGACCCTAGACCTCCAATGGCAACAGCCTGCAACATTTGTGCTGGTTGTGGCTATCCATTAGTGGACATCCAGCAAGCTCACATCTGCCAAGCAGCATAGCGGTTGCTTGTGCTGCCATGGAAAAACGGAGATGAAAAAATGAGAGATGCTCTTCCTGCACTGGCAGCCTAAAGGACTACTTGGTACAACCCAAACAAAAGTTGTTGAGCAGGTGAGTGTGTCTAAAAAGGCCTCACTCGCCCCAAAAAATAGTCAGAGTGCAAATCCATAGCATATATGCTGGGATCCCTCGTAAATTAATGGAAAAAGTTGCAACACGAGAAATCTTTCCCAACTCATGCCCCCCACCCCAGGACATGTACAATGAGGTGTAATCCTTCAGTGGATGGATTTTCTCTTCCAGTTGGTTATACTTCCTGGACAGACTCTCAGCATTGCAATGTTGGGCAACATGCCTCTGCTCAATTGTGAATTGAAGACATATGAACCATTGAGCAGTTTATGGCTCTTGCCCTTCATGTTCCTCAGTCATTTCAGGGGCTTGAGGTCACTCTGTATTTTGAAGGTAGACCCTTCCAATTAGGCTGTTATTCTGCGCATGAGCCACACAGTGGCTTGGCACTCCTCCTTAACAGTGGTCCACCTCTATTCCCTATCTTTCAACTGTCTGCTGATGAAACACCCATCTGTCCCTGCCCTTCTCATCATTTTGGTATATTACTGCACCAGCAACTGCTCCTGGAGCATAACTTTGAGCAATAAAAGGTCTCATGTATTTAGGTGCCTTTTAAACTGGGACTTGACAACCAGTATCCTTGGGTCCCAGAATGGCCTTCTCGCATTGCTCAGTGCAAGTCACTTTCTTAGGGTGCTTGGTAGAGGTAATGGCACTAAGGGGGACTTCTATTCTCCCATATTTAGCAATTAGTTTTCTGTAATAGCCAGAATGCCTAAAAAAATGTCTTATACCTGGGTCTGAGCAGTGGAGTCCAGAAATGCCCATTTTCCCCCAGGGCTATTTTGACAGGCTGCTTATCAGGCATTTGTGGGGAGAGGCTGACCCGTAAGAGCCAAGGAGGGGACAGGGTGGGAGGAGGCGATGCTTAGTATGTGGGAGGGCATGGGCATGGCGGAAGGTGGTGTGGATTCATGAGATAGGCAGGAACAGGGACTAGAGGGAGATTGGAGGCTGCCCGGATGTCCCCTGCACAGGAGAAGGGTGGACAGGGGAGGAGGGACCGGTGGGTGGGGGCAGTAAAGATGTTCTGCTCACAAGAGGAGTGATGGGAATGCAGGGGGACGAATTGTAGTTTCACATCAGGTTAAAGCAGGGCCCCAGACATCGAGTTTCTGCAAAAGTAGCCTGCATAGAATTTCCATGGTACCAGGATCCAGATTACAGGGTTCCGCCAAATAGGGAACGGTGTCTGCCTCCGTCGTCATGGCAGGTTGAAAGCCACCAACCTTTGGCAAGAAGTTCAGATGAGGGTCTTTGGACATGCCGTTCGACAGGGACAATCTCTTTGGGAAGGCTGTCGATGACTCGTTGCAAGCCATCAAGACCGACACAGACAGCCTAGGCCCTAGGCACACTTCAGCAACACCGCCCTTCCTTTTGTGCTTCAGGAAGCAAACCCGGAATATCGTCAAAGGGTTTCAGCAGCAGATCGTCCTCTTACCGTCAAACCCCAGCCACCCCCGCCTTTCCACGACCCAGAGGGCCTACAGGGGTCGTTCCAAGGCTTTCGGAGGTGGCCTCCATTGCCGTCGCTCCCAAGGCGGCACGCAGACCCCGAAGTAGGACTGAACCGGCCGGCTTGTCGGGCCCCCACCCATGCACCCCAGTGGGAGGCCAGCTGGTGGGCTTCGTCAGCGAGTGGGAGAAGATCTCCACCGACCGATGAGTGCTGGACGTTCTCGCCCATGGACACACTCTAGAGTTCCAGCAGAAGTGTCCGCAGATACCACCGGTGGCCCGGCAGGAGCAGCACATCCCTCAGCTCCTGCAGGAGGTACGGGCCTTGCTAAGAAAAGGGGTGATAGAGCACGTTCCAAAGCGACTCTGGGGCACCAGTTTACTCCAGATACTTCTAGACCTGGGGCTGGAGGCCCATTCTCGACCAGCGACGACTAAACAAGTTCCTCAAGTCCCAGAAATTCAGGATGGTCACGTTGCAACACGTGCCCAGCCAACTGGAGGAAGGGGACGTCCTAACGTCGCTGGATCTGGAGGATGCTTACTTCCACGCCCCCATGCATGAGAAGCATCAGCAGTTCCTGCGCTTTGTCGTACAGGGAAAGCACTACCATTACAATGCCCTTCCCTTTGGACTGAAGTCAGCGCCCAGGTTGTTTACGAAATGCCTTTCACCAGTGGCGGCCCATCTACGCAAGGGATTCATGTCTAACCATACCTCGACGAATGGCTCATCCGGGCCAAGTCAAGGGAAATCGCTGTCGACCACACGGACAGGACCATCCGGCTGCTGACGGGTCTGGGATTCTCCGTGAATTATCCAAAGTCCTGCTTGATTCCATCGCAGGACGTTCTGTTCCTGGGGGCCAGGCTCAACACAGTCGTCTGCCTGGGGGCCCCCTCAGAAGAAAGGATCGCGGCCATTTTGGGCAAGGTACAACAGCTATTGTCACTGAAGATCGCCACAGTACGGGTCATCAAGTCATTGCTCGGCATGATGTTGTTGTTTATCTACCTGATCAGGCTCTGCAGGTTGCAGATGCAACCCCTCCAGGAATTCCTGGACATCTGGAAGCGTCAAGGACAGGATTGTTCTCCACAAGGCGTTCCATCGAGCAATAAGGTGGCGGGGTGTGCGCTCCAACATCGCATGGGGCACAGACTTGCCGAGCCCCCCGTACCAAGAGACAGTCACCACAGACTTTCACTGGAGGGCTGCAGAGCCCACACCAGACGTCTCCACGCCAGAGGCCTGTGGCTACCGGAGGTGAGGGATCTACACATCATTGTCCTGGAACTGCGGGCAGTGTTCTGGGCCCTCAAGTCATTTCTTCCGTCCCTCAAGGGCAAAGTGGTGAGGGTTCTCATGGACAATACCACCACAATGTTCTACATCAGCAAGCAGGGGGGCACCAGATCCCTAGCACTCTCCAGAGAGGCGCAGGGCTTGTGGCACTGGCCCATCGTCCAGGGGATGTTTCTCATTCCGTTTCACCTGGCGGGAGTCAAGTACACTGTCACCGTCTCTCTCAACGGGGCGATGTGCTCTTGCCATGAGTGGGAACTTTGGTAGGATCAAGTGGACGACCTCTTCTTTGGGTGTGGCAGACCCCAGATTGACCTATTTGCAACGGCGGCGAACACCAAGTCCCAGAGGTTCGCCAGTAGATTCTGCCAGCTATAGTGCATGGGGGACGCGTTCTCCTTCCTGTGGGAAGCTCTGTTCCTGTACATGTTCCAGCCGTTGCCTCTGCTACTACAAGTTATCAGTCAACTCAAACGGTGCTGGTGCAGGATGATTCTCGACGCCCCGGCGTGGCCGAGGCAGATTTGGTACCCAGACCTTCTCGGCCTGTCGACATCACCTCCAGTCAATCTACCAGTGGTCTCGGATCTGCTCACCAGAAAAGGAGATGCAATCCTGCACCACGACCCAGGATCGCTGAAGCTGCAAGCCTGGCTCCTGCAGCCTTAGAGTTCGGTGGATAAGAGCGACCAGCAGACTGCAGGGAGGTCCTTGCCAGGGCCAGAGCATCGTCAACCCTTAAGTGCTACGGGCATAATTGGACGCGATTCGCGACTTGGTGCTGGTCGCAGAAGATCCACTCTCTGAGGGCCAAGGCCCCTCTGATCCTTCCTTATTTGTTGTCTTTGGCTAAAACAGGGCTGGCGCACGCCTCCATCAAAGAGCATCTGACGGCTATCTCCCGCTATACCAGGTCTCCGGGACGGTCTTCTCTTTGGTCACACTGTCTAGTCAAAGAGTTCCTTAAAGGACTATTTTGATCATTCCCGCCAGTGAAGACATCTGCCCCGGCGTGGGGACCCAATGTGGTGCTGACGAGGCTCATGGGGGCCCCTTTCGAGCCTATGCATCAAGCTCCTCTCAAGTTCCTTTCGTGGCCATCACATCTGCCATCAGGGTGGGAGAGATCAAGGCCCTGTCTTGCAAGCGGCCTTATTTGACTTTCCACAAGATAAGGTTGGTGCTGTGGACGCACCCCTCCTTCATGCCTATGATTCAGTCGGAATCCTATCTCAACGGACCTTTAGTGTTGCCTGTGTTTTTTCCCACGCCTTCGTTGCCAGGTGAAAGGACTCTGCACTCGCTGGATGTGGCTTGAGCACTGAAGTTCTATGTGGCATGCACGAAGAGTTTTCGGAAGACGTCACAACTTTTCGTGAACTTTGATCCTGTGAACCATGGGAAAGCTTTGTCCAAGACTTCCATTTCCAGGTGGCTCTCCGGCTGTATCACTCAATGTCACCGGTTGGCAAACCGACCGCTGCCCAGCCATCCAAGAGCCCATCCCACAAGAGAAATCGCTGTGATGACGTCATTCCTCTCTTGTGTGCCCCTGCTGGACATCTGCAGGGCTGCTCCATGGAGGTCTATGCACACCTTCACAAGATTCTACTGCGTCGACAGGGATTCCAGAGAAAGTCCAGGGTCGGCCAAGCAGTGCTACCCAACCTGTTTGCTTGAACGTGAGCCTGGTGAGGAGGTAAGAGTAATTGCTTCTGTTGAGCCTTGCGCCCTCCCGTGGTTGTGTATGTACTGCTATGTATTTTTTGTTCATGAGCATGTGAATCCAGGCCAAACCCCATGCTGGAGAAGGAACTAGTTACTTACCTGTAACTGTAGTTCTCCAGCATGGGTCTGGCATGGATTCACATGCGAACCCTCCCTCCTGCCCCTCTGCGGCTTTTCCTGGTAATACTGCCACTTTACGTGCTACCAAATCAGATGATGGCTTGGGGAGAGGGCAGTAATTGGCTGGTGGCAGTATGACCCAGAGCTAAGTGATTGGTTTATAGGAGGAAGACAGTTTGTAAGTGAAAGTGAAAATGTTTTTTCTTTTACTGAGGATTTCCAGCCTGACAACGGGGAATATTAGTGAGCATGTTAATCATGCCAGACCCATGCTGGAGAACAACAGTTATAGGTAAGTAACTTGTTCCTTTCTTGTCTTTGGGGCTCATGTGCGTTGAGCAAGGCATTTCAGCGTTGAATTGGGAGTCTGGGTGCTTTTAGTGCTGTGCCAGTGTTTAGTTGAGGAATGATGCTCCAGGTCCAACAATTCTTGCGGCCAACCAGCAATGACAAATTGTAAATCAAAGATGCTGGGGATGGCAGGCAATGTTGGTTTGGTTGCGCTGGAAGATTCTATGGCCTTGGGTGAGGAGAAGTGCAGACTGGCCTTTAGTAGCGTGCAGGCTCGACTAGCTTAACAAGGTATCGGTTTACTTCAGCAATGGTGAGGGCTTGAAGCTCAAAGAAACTGGAGACCAGGCAGCAGTGTCGAGTTGGGGACTGTACGCGACTCAGTGACCCTCTGAAGTGGAGACGGCAGTGCTTCCGCTTGCACATTGAGCAAAACTCATAGATGCGGAGATGGAGATAGTTGGGTCTCAGTCGAGAGGACTCTGCCAGTTCACATGCAGCAGCTTGGATGACGTCCAAGTTGCACAAACTGGCGTCCATGTAGTTCTGAGAGGCAGAGAGAACCAGGGGTCGCTTCCTTGGTTCTGTGGTTGCTGGGAGTCCCAATCAAGGGATTTCAAGATAAATCCTTCTGCACTTGCACTCCTGGAAGATTGGCTCCTACAGGGGATCCTTGACCTCCAGTGAACAAAATCCTGGTCCCAGTGCATCCAGTATAGAAGTGT
This sequence comes from Ambystoma mexicanum, assembly GCF_040938575.1. Lineage (NCBI taxonomy): Eukaryota > Metazoa > Chordata > Amphibia > Caudata > Ambystomatidae > Ambystoma > Ambystoma mexicanum. Next base: position 439,884,688 of record NC_090937.1, read on the forward strand.
AGGACAACCAGCAGTCACTCCCACTGTTCCCAAGGGACATCTTGTGGACAGAGCACTGCTCTGCTTTGGTTGCCTTTTGTCTTCACCTCTCCGGCACAGGACGCTGGGATAGACTGTACACCTGTGATCGATTTCACATGTGATGGGGTGGATTTTGGGAGGTCACCCTATTATGGTGAATAGGAAAGACACGAAAGTCTAGCCAAACACAATCAAGGTCGGTAGCAGAGCGTGCCAGGCTTAAACTTAGCAGGGGGTGTGAGTGTGGCCCTGGGCTGCAATGAGTCTACACAGAACAACAACAGTAATACCAGGTAGATCGATAATGACGGAAATGTACAATTTAAAAATACACACTAAGCAAAATAAAACTCTATGTAAATATTGTCACACACTTACTATAAAACAGATATATACATTCACCCGTAGGAAATGAAAGAAAGCATTTGATTCAATAACCAGTGTAAGACCGGTAAGTACTCAGTGCATAAAGTTCATTAGTACCCGGCGTGGCACAAAAACAAAGAAAGCCACTTACCTATCGGACCATTTGCGAGCCTTACCGTCTGCTAATCCCGCTCACGTCGCACTGCATCCCTTGCGCCGGTCCTCGCCTTTCTTCCGAGTTCCTTCAGGCTGCCATGGAAGGGGAGAAGGTATTACATGTCCCTTCTACTTCTCCCCTTCCATGGCGGCCATGTTCTTTGATTAATATGGCCACCACGGAAAGCGAAAACTGACTGCGTTTTCCTGCCCGTTGCGGCCAATTTAAAAAATGTTTACCTTTTTCATTTATTGTTTGGCTGCAAAATGCAACACGTCTCGCAGCCGGGAAATAAAAGATCATTAGTAACCTGGTCTAACGGGCCGGGTACTAATGGCAATAAGCCCCTCGACTGTGGGCCATTACCACGCACGGTAATGCCTCTGGGGCCTTCGTTAAGGTCCTTGATACGCTTGGGCCTGTAACTATGAGCCCCGGAGGCATTACCTTATGCGTTAATGGACCGCAGTCACTGGGCTTATTGCCTAAGTAGAAACACTTCAAAGAAAACATGAAACAAAGGCCTCTCTGACCCTGCTCTAAGAGGAATTTCCCTACCTAAAACCAAAAAGGATCTAGCCATGTCAGGATGTCAAAATCAAAACTATCCTTGTGTCGAAACATTCTATCCTAGCCATCACACTACAAACCAAATTATAAGGTGAAAAGGGAAATGTCTTTAACCTGGTAATTGCAAGAGTTCATAAAGGCAAAATAGTACAGCTCCAAAATAAAGGTTCTCCAAGGTAAAAATAACCTTGGTTCCAAAGGGTGATTCCCTTCCTTTGGGTTCTTTCTCAATTCAAATGTTCTTCTCATACAAAAGTATTCCAAGGTAAAAAAATAAACAAAATCTTAGTTCAAGGGGGATTCCCTTCTACTGGATTGTCTCAGTTTAGTTAATCCTTTCAACACAAAAATTCACCAAGAGTAGCAAGCCTTGCTTCCAGAGGTTTATTCCCTTCCCCTGGATTATTCCTTTATGCCAATGATTCTTGGTCTAACAGTTCTTTGTCTGAGGTATGAAGGGGCTTTAAATGTGTATTGGCTTCAGTATGATTCTGAGCTGTTTCTATGGTCAATATTAAACTATGTCTGATTGACTCAAGAACTGATTTTTGTAGATATGGGAGTAATGCATTTACCAACTGTTCTATGCTAAGTTTACAGCACCTCTGGTAATGATTTTTTTTCCCAGTCATAGTTGGTGTTTTGTACTCAGGCCCCTATTTCCACTGGGTTTTCATCCGGGATCAGTTTACTATTTCTACATTTTTGTTTATAGAAATTGTTTATTCGACTCTCTTTAACAATCCTTGTTTTATTTCATTAAAAGTGGCTGTCCCCACTGGATTTAACAGTCGATAGGAGTTTTGTAACTCTCCTTTTAATAAGGGGGCCAAGTAACAGGTTTTCAGCTCGTCTTCCAAATGAAACTGATGTGGCAATCTTTCAAAGTTGAAAAAAAAAATCCCCAGATCTTCCTATTCCTTATATGGCTGTAATATTGTATACCGCAATATAGGTCTCTGATGAGAGGCAACAATTCTGTCCAGTTCAGCTTGAAACCTCACTTCAGCCTGAATTTGGTGGGCGGTCAGCTGAGTGAACAGATTTTCTGTAGTAGGCATCTCAATGTTTCTTTTGGGATTTTCCTTCTCAACAAATCCATCGTACTCTTCAAAATTATACAAATCAGGATCTTGAACTAGATCTTTTACTGGTTTGTCGTCAAAGGAAAATACCTCTTCCTGTATCTCTGGCGGTTGGTCTACTTTTGTTGGCTCGCTAGTGTCCAACAGGGAAATTGGTTCTGCTGGTCCTTCCCTCTCGATGGGGACTCTGGTGGGTCGCTTAAGGCTATGTATGAAACCGAGATTGAATATCAGAGGTAGATCTATTTCGGTCTTGATTATCAGATTCAATTTACTATTTGGTCTTGTATCATAGTCTGCTATTTTGAAAGTGTCTAATAAAGTACGACTGTGAAAAGGGAATTTCTGGTGGCTAATGGGGAAAGCAAACCTATTTATCATCTTTGGCTTAATACTAAAAATGCTCTCATGTGAGTTTATTTAATCTATGCAGGGTATAAGGGATAAAATTCAAGAATTTGGTGGGTTCCTAGTTTGTGTCAGCTGGCTTAGAATCCCACACCTTACACCATATGTGAGGAGTCAGAAATGAAAGTCGGACACAAAGTTGCAATGTTTTTGGTTAAAGACTTTTATTAACATATAAAAAAATGGAAAAATGTCTCTTTGACCCTGCTCTGACCCTGCTCTAAGAGTAATTTCCGTACCTAAAACCAAAAACGAAGGATCTGTCCGTGTCAGGATGTCAAAGTCAAAACCGTCCTTGTGTCCAAACGTTCTATCCTGACCCTCAAATTACAAACCAAATTATAATGTGAAAAGGGAAATGTCTTTAACCTGGTGATTCATATAGAAAAAAATAGAACAGCTCCAACATAAAAGTTCTCCAATGTAAAAGAACTTTGGTTCCAGAGGGTGATTCCATTCCTTTGGGTTCTTTCTAAATTCAAATGTTTCTCTAATACATAATTTAAAAAAAGATCTTATTTCCAGGGGGATTCCCTTCTCCTGGATTTTGTCTCAGTTTAATTAATCATTTCAACACAAAAATTCACCAAGAGTAGCAAGCCTTGATTCCAGAGGTTTATTCCCTTCCCCTGGATTCTTCCTTAATGCCAATGATTCTTGGTCTAACAGTTTCTGTGTGTCTCTATTTGCTCACAATAATACTATTGGTCACAAAGCTACTTAGTCTTGTAGTTCCTTCTTTCAAAAGTTCCTTCTTGTTAAGAACAAGTATATAATTGGGCTGGGAGAATAGCTCAAGGGCAACGCGTTTGTCTTGGAAGTAAGACAGTGCATAGCAACACAGGTTTGAATCCCAGTCTTGTGCTTAGAAACTGGTCTCCGGTATTAAGCATGTTATAAGAGAACAATTATAATTACAGTACTTTCTTGGGACTTCCTGTCGATTTACAACTACCTGGTTTACTTCCCTGCCAGGACTTTTTATGCACTTGTAGCTGCCTGGTTTACTCATCTGCCGGGACTTCTTATATTCACAGGTTCCTCTTTTACTTCCAAAATTGCATATATCTTCTTTGAGTTTGTATATCTGGTTGTTTCAATATTCACTCTAGGTTTCCCCCATATCTGCATTACATACCCTCACATATGGCTGGGGTTCCTATTTTCAGTATGCTTTTTGGGTTTGCAAACAATCTCCTTAATGTCTGTTTCTGTGGCTTTAAAGTTTACAAATTGTGTTAGGGGTGGTAGCCGAAAGGGCCCGGGGTCCCCACTTTGCTTGGGTTGACTCACCAGCTCTGTTTGGCGTCTTCTGTCGCATTCGCGCTTACACGTCAAAGCTTTGCCACCTCCTTTCCACTCTGGACTGCTTTCATGTCATTCCGGTTTCTCTCACGGCTTTGCTTCAGGTCCCGGTAGGTGGAACATTGCTTTCTCTGGTTGCCGAATGCCCATAAATCTTCCCTCGGTTCCTGGCATGTCTGCGGTACGTCCTGCACACGCAACTTTCCTCCGTCTCCTTGCTGGCGAGCTCCTTGGCTCCGCCGCACTAGTTTGTGCTTCCAGGCACCACACGCATCGCAGAGAGGTGCAACAACTTCTCCCAAACAGCATCCTCCTACAGTTTATTTTTTATCTTGCATTCTGAAAACAACAACTATCATGCTCATTGAGCTTGAGGCTCCTTTTGCCTCCTCGTCCCAGTACTTTGGTGTTTGTGGAAAATGGAGTCCTGATGCAAATTACTTGGGGAATCACTTTCAATGGTTCCATATGATAAGCCAGTTCTATATGGAGGGAAATCGGAACTGAAAAAGGTATTCTTGGAACTTTCACTTTTTATATCAGTGATGGAAGTTTAACGTAAGGGTTTTGGGAAAAGGTTTCTCTATTTTCCCTTAAGGTGGGTATAGATGCATGGCAGTAGACTATTAAGGTATTGGGTAGCAAGGGGTTTTCTTCATGGGCCATTGCAGGTGGTATCATGTGTTAGGACTGAATTTATATACTCTGGCCTGGGGTACAGATGTATAGAAGGCCAACCTATATTGTGACAAGGACAACTCTTGGAGCTATAGCCAAACCAGTTCAAGGTAGCAGTGACAAGAGGTCTAGGCTAAGTCTCAAGAGCTGGTGAGCTTTTAAAGGGTCTACAATGAGTACACACAATGCGAATCACAAATTACACTTAAACAGTGTGTATGAAAATAGTTCTTTATTTATGGCCAAATATCATTATGAAAAATGACTACTAACAGGTAGAAGTATCACACAGCACTAATAAAAGAATACATATTTCTGATGTTTGTTAATCTGCTTAGAATCACATGCTGTGCATAGGTCCGACATCCAGTGGTCACTGCAGAGTATTGCATTTTGTTTTTCGTAGTCGAAAAGGGGACGTCGACAAGGCGTGTCTGAAACACTATCCCTATAGTGACGTGCGTTGTACCCACAATCCCTCACGCGTCGAGGTCCCTCAGATTGTTTTTTTCCGCCCAGCTACTGGTCGCCTTTACGCGGAGCTCCTCGAGAGACATTGCAGATTTCATCTCCTCGACCTTTGGTCGTTTTCCTATTAATATATAACACATAGATCCCTCCCTCGACGCAGTTCTGAAGCTGTTTCTCCGCCGAGCAAGATCTTCGACGGAGGGGACGAGCGGAGGAGATCCTTCGGCGTTGCCGAACACGTGGCCTGGCCTCGCAGGCCAAATACAGTAGGGAGAGTGGGGTCGTGGGACATCTCTGTTTCCTTTCTGAGAATGCCTTTCCCTTTCCCCTTCTTTTCCCTTGGGGTCGTTATCACGATTTACTGCCTCGGCTATGGAGAGGACACCCTTTAGGTTTTGCCTGCGTTGCAAGGGCAAGTTCACTTGGAAGGACAAGCATTCACGGTGTAACCGCTGCTTGCCCCTCGATCACAAAGAGGAGGGTTGCACGGCTTGTCGGCTTCTTAAGCCAAAGACTCTAAAAGACCGTAGGGTCAAGAGGTGGGCGGCCTACGCTATGTCGAAGGCCGATTCCTCACCCGCCGCTGCTACCACCGACAGTGACGAGGAACGTGATAACACGACCTCCGCTACAGAAGTCGTAGACCCCTCTAAAGAGCGCTCGCGCTCTTCGTCGTCTGTCCCCGGCCCCGACGGGCTCGGCTCACGCCCTGCTTATGGGGATGAACACCCCGGCGACACTGACGCACACGATACCACACATAAGCACACAACCCACGGCTCTTCTTCGTCAAAGACGAAGAAAGCATCAGCGCCCAAGGAGACGCAGGTTCCACCGGCGGCCTCCTCGGACCGTACAGGTTCGAAGCCCCTCTCGCAACCGCAGCCGCGACCAGCGACTGGGCTTTCGGCAAATAAGGGCGCCGCCCCCAAACCATCGGCCGGCGCGCACCAGCAGAGAGCGCACGCCGCCGTAGAACGATCGACACCCGTAACGTCGAAACCACAGCCCTCCTCTGACAAACGAGTCGCAGAGAGCTTGGCGAGGATCGTTGTAGCCGACGCCCAGAAGCGTACGCCGAAAGACACGTCGAGCGATACGCAAAGGTCGAAAGACACGCCGAAAAAGCCCGGAGAAAGACAGGGACTACCCCCTTCAGTCGGGGGGACCCCCAGCACACCGGAAGGCTTTTCGGAAGGCGACGGGACACTTTCCTCGACGTTATGGGAGAGGTCGAGCCGTTTTCAGCTAGAAGACACTAATTTTCCCCCGCTAGACCGCTCAGGGGTACCCCATGAGACCATGGAAAGGCTCCATCTCTGCATGGAGAGAATGGAGAGGTTTATGAAGACCCAGAACCCTCCCACTCCCAAGAGAACAAGAGAAGGGCCTCAGGAGGACCCCAGGGCTAAATATCCGAGACTATTCAATCCCCAGCAGGACACAGCCTCAGATTTCCATAATGTGTATGACCTCACTGGTGAGGAACAATACTTGGAGGAGGAGGATGAATTTATGGACGATGAAGAGGGACAGAACCAGGAGGAAGGTCTGGAAGACAGCCCAGACATGGTAGGGGAAGGCTTTGGAGAAAATCCAGAAGAAGGGCCTTCACATCCCTGGCAATCCCCATCAGTAAATTCGGACACTGATGTCCTGAACCTAAATCCTCCTGACAATTCACCTGTTAGGAACACGTCTCCCATAGACGATCAGCCCACATTCAATGCCCTGTTGCGCAGAGCAGCAGCACATTTCGAACTGGACACTGGGGAGATCTCTCCTGAAATAGACTTTGTGGAAAGAGTAATTAAGGAGAAACCCCCAGTCAGCCAGACCATTCCCCTCCTCGCTTCAGTGAAGAGGAGAATCATCCCTTCGCTATCCACGCCCGCACTAATCAGAGGAGTTAATCCAAGAATTGAAAAACTTTTCACTCCTTCACCCTCAGACCCGCTGTACATCAGGGGACATTCTATTCCTGACTCCCTTGTAGTAACTAATACAAGGAAGAGGGCAGGGGTGCCGCTGTCCACCAGCGAGGCACCACCTGACAAGGAGGGCAAGAGATTATATGCCCTTGGAAAGAGAGTCACATCCTCGGCTGCCTTTTCTGCAAGAATTGCGAACAACAATTCTTTGCTAGCTAGCTACGCAGACGCGCAGTGGGCCAAACTGCGCAAAGACGCCGAAGAAGCGCCGGAACCACTACGGACACGCCTGCTATCAACTATTGGCGAAGGAACCCAGGTCAACCAGAGCATTGTGAAGAACTCTCTGGATGCTGCAGAGACAGCGGGACGTTCCCTGGTTCAGGGAATACTCCTTAAACGCCATGTATGGCTGCGTAACTCAGGGTTCAAACCGGAGACACAGGCGTCTTTAATAAATAAACCTATTGAAGACTCAAACCTCTTCGGGAAAGCGGTGGATGAGGCTCTGGAGATGGCTAAAAAAGTGTTCGATACTATCAAAACTCTTGACCAGATCTCTAAGCCCACTACCAGACGCGGCTATGGCAACAAACGCTTTTTTCGTGGCCAACGCCAACAGCAGAATCAGCAGCAACAGTACCCTGCCACCAATTACCAGACCAATAGTGGGCAGTACAGCCAAAGAGGCCAGCGCCGTGGCAAAGGGAGAGGTCGGGGGTCCACCCCCAGAGGCTCCCAAGCCCACAACAACACCAAGTGACGCGAAGATTCGCCTCCCCTCCCATGCAACACCGGTCGGGGGCTGGCTAACATCCTTTCTTCCAGCATGGGAGGGAATAACGTCAGACCGCTGGGTACTTTCCACCGTAGCCCACGGATACTGCATCGAATTCAACAGTTCCCCATCATACAGACCCCTGAAGGGACGACGCATGACACCAGAACACCTTGCCATCCTTCTCCAAGAAGTAGAACAACTGCTGGAAAAAGGAGCCATAGAGGTCGTGCCTCTATCTCAGGTAACGGAAGGTATTTATTCAGTGTACTTCCTTGTACCCAAAAAGGATCTAACCATGCGCCCTGTATTAGATCTGCGCCCAGCGAACAAGTTTGTCAGACCACAGAAGTTTCGTATGGTGACCTTACAGGAAGTGATCAACCTCCTATCACAAGAAGATTACATGACAACACTAGACATGAAAGATGCATACTTTCATATTTTAATGTTGCCAGCGCACAGAAAATACCTCAGGTTCATGATAGAGGGCAAACACTACCAGTTCAGAGTGCTACCCTTCGGCATAGCATCTGCACCAAGGGTATTCACGAAGGTACTGGCAGTGGCAGCGGCCCACCTGCGCAGGTTGTCCATCCCAGTTTACCCTTACCTCGACGACTGGCTCATAACAGGGGATTCTTACGAAACATGCTTCTCCAATACCCAAAAGACTGTAGACCTTTTGTTCCAGCTGGGCTTCTCCATCAACGAAAAGAAGTCCAGCCTAGACCCCAGCCAGATCAAACAATTCCTAGGGGCTCTAATTCAAACAAAGGACGGCCTTGTCTTCCCCTCCAATGAGAGGGTCCAAAACATGCTGTTTCAGATCCCTCAATATGTGGCCGGTCTAGAGGTGACGGTACGCAAAGCAATGCGCTTGCTAGGCATGATGTGTATTTATTTGGTACCTCACGCGCGCCTGCGCATGTGCCCAATGCAAGAGTGGCTCAACAGCCAGTGGTGTCAGGCCAGCGGACTATGGGACGATCTAGTGGTGGTCTCGCAGGCCTTGGTTCTCTCGCTACGGTGGTGGACAAAGGGAAACCTGGCAAGAGGGAAACCTTTTGCCACACCCGCGGCGGAAGCCACTCTAACCACAGACGCATCCCTCACAGGATGGGGGACTCACCTATCCCATCAGACTGCTCACGGAGTGTGGACTCCGAACGTAGCATCCAAACACATAAATCTACTGGAGCTACTAGCTGTGTTGAAGGCGCTAAAAACCTTCCAGGAACACCTACAAGGCAAAACAGTGATGGTCCTTACAGACAGCACCACAGCCATGTACTACATCAACAAGCAGGGGGGCACCCACTCTCCAGGACTGGCCAAACCTGCCCAAAATATATGGAAGTGGGCTCTCAAACAAAACATGTTCCTACTGTCACAACATGTACCAGGGGAACTCAATCTGCTGGCAGACAAACTCAGCAGAGATTTCCCCCTGCCCGAAGAGTACGAATGGCGACTGCACGAAGACATCGTCTTCGACGTCTTCACACAATGGGGATTCCCAGAAATAGACCTGTTTGCAACCCTGGAGAACTCACAATGCCAAAGTTACGCCTCCAGGTACCCCCAGAACCAATCCAAGGGGAACGGTCTGTCGATGCAATGGTCAGGGAAATTTGTTTACGCTTTTCCCCCGACTCCCCTTCTCAACAAGGTGGTGCACAAGATGCACCAGGAACAAGTGACCATGATACTGGTGGCCCCAATGTGGGCCCGACAGCCATGGTTCGCTCACTTGATGGAGATGTCTCTATCTCCCCCAGTGAAACTCCCCTGCCCGTACAACATGCTGTCACAAGACAAGGGCAGGACTCTGCATCCATGCACCCAGAACATGAACTTAGCAGCCTGGCTCCTGAGATCATAGAATTTGGACATCTACAGCTCCCGCAGAGATGCATGGACATCCTCAGGGAAGCCAGAAAACCTAACACTCGACACTGCTATTCTAGCAAGTGGAAGAGATTTGTCATCTGTTGCAGAGGAAAGAGCATCAACCCGATTGACTGCTCTCCCACACATATTGTTCTATACCTGACCCATTTATTGGACTCAGGTCTAGTGTTCAATTCCATTAAAGTCCACCTAGCGGCACTTTCTGCATACACCACTTCCCAACTCAAAGTGTCGTGGTGGAAGATCCCTGTTATAAAGGCCTTCATGGAGGGAGTAAAGAGAATACACCCCCCGATAGCTGACCCAGCTCCCGGATGGGACCTTAACGTGGTACTTACCAGACTCATGGGCTCACCATTTGAACCCATGCACAAAGCATCTCTTAAAGACCTCACTCTTAAGACTGCTTTTCTAATAGCTATCATCTCCATCAGGAGAGTAAGTGAACTACAGGCTCTTTCTGTTCTAGACCCCTTCGTTACAGTTCACAGAGATAAGGTGGTTCTACGCACACACCCAAGGTTTGCTCCGAAATTCATCTCGAAATTCCACGTAAACCAGTCTATAGAACTAGCAACGTTCTTTCAAAATCCTTCCAACTTGGGAGAAAAAAGTCTGCACACACTAGATGTGCGCAGAGCGGTCATGTTCTACATGGAAAGAACCAGACCACTGAGGAAGACTAATCAGTTCTTCGTCTCGGTGGCAGCAGGAAGAGAAGGGGATGCAGTTTCAAAGTCCACTATTTCTAGATGGATTGTTCAATGCATCACTCTCTGCTATACTCTTGCTAAGAGAGAACTGCCCTTTAAGCCAAGAGCACACTCTACTCGAGGCACGGGGGCGTCCATAGCATTCATTGCAAATGTTCCCCTTGAGTCCATCTGCAAAGCGGCTACCTGGAGTTCTGTGCACACCTTTACAAAACACTACTGTCTAGATGCACACTCGAGATCTGACTCCCAGGTGGGACAGGCAGTATTAAGACATCTTTTCTCTACTGTTCCTTCTCATAACCCACCGCCAACTCCGGGTACTGCTCGCTAGTCTATGCACAGCATGTGATTCTAAGCAGATTAACAAACATCAGAAGACAATGCATTACTTACCGTAAAAGCATTTCTGATGGTTGTATCTGCTTAAATTCACATGCGCCCACCTTTCCTCCCCGCTCGGATGGAAGGAACATAGACTTCCTTTTATATCTCTCTTTTCTGTACTCACTCACGTCTAGAAGGCTCCCTCAGGGCAGAAAAATGCAAACAGAGGGACCTCGACGCGTGAAGGATTGTGGGTACAACGCACGTCACTATAGGGATAGTGTTTCAGACACGCCTTGTCGACGTCCCCTTTTCGACTACGAAAAACAAAATGCAATACTCCGCAGTGACCACTGGATGTCGGACCTATGCACAGCATGTGAATCTAAGCAGATACAACCATCAGAAATGCTTTTACGGTAAGTAATGCATTGTCATACAGTCGCTTCAGTAGGGCATAATACATATCAAACCCCTGCAAAGGAAAGTACAGATTAGATTATGCACTACAGGTCCACAAAGAATTAACCCTAGCTTCAAAAGTCCTTCCGTAGGTTGCCTGGGGCCTTATGCCCAAAGGTTCAGAAAAAGTTCAGACACAGTTTGTAATGCTGGACAAAAATGAAGGTAGGGTCTCTGGGGTCCAGTGGACGATTCCAAGGGTTAGAGGACAAGTTATAATAACCAACAGAAGTGTCCCCAACTTCTGGAAGGCTTGCGCGAGCAGGCAATGGCAAAGCCAAAGTATTGTAAACGTTTTAGAAAAGTTAGCAAAACTTTCAAAGGGTGTTTAAGGGCAGGTAAGAACAACTGTAACTCACCCCCCCATACACTGATTCTCCACAGGACTTGACAGGTCAATGGAGGAAGGTCCAAGGTCAATTTTCCCGCTATCAGCCTCAGTCCTTGATTCGCAGGGGTTGCAGGTTCTTTGCAGGATACCGAGCAGACATCAGGAATGGATGTTCCCTCCACTCCACCGGTCACGGCTCCCTCACAACACTCCTGAAGATAGACAGCAAGACAGAGCTCCTCCAGGACAGCAGCAGAAGTTCGCTGCCAGGCCTCCGTCAGATGGGTCTCCACTCTCCTTACGGGTCTCACAGCTGGACAGGAATCTTGGCTCCTTCAAGTTTCTTCAGGATCTCTCCAAAGTGAGTGCAAGGGTCCTCTTCGTATTCCAAAAGTCCAGGTAAGAGCAGAAACTCCCAATAGCAGACTAGCCCCACATACACCCCAGCAGTGGTCCAATAAGGACCATTGGCGGGAAAACACATGCATAACACTCAGACACCCTGAAACCAGTTTGTGGATTAGGACCAGACAGTCCCAGCCCACGTCTTGCCAGCAAACACGTAGCCCTCCAGTAGCCCGCCAAAAGCTTCTGCTTTCCCGAGCACTGGAATTCCATATATGAATTTTCCTGGCCTCACAGGCCAGGAAGAAGGCTAAAAAACAAGCCAAAGGACAAGTGAAAACCCTTGTGGCATGGCCAAGTTTGGTCACTAGCCACATTTAGTAGCCAAACGCGGTAAACGTGGTATGACTAAAACGAAAAGCACCAAGAAATGGTAAAAAGTCACTGCTGCCACCAGCTTGTCCATTTAGCACACCTAGAGTAACCAAAACTCCTGAGTGTTAGTCCAGGGTAAAAACAAAAGTGTACCCCATTGTACTGCCTTGTAAGATGCATTGTACAATGATAAAACTTACTAAAAGTAGTAACCAGGTAACAAGACTAAGGGAAACAGTGTTTCCCAGTACTGATGGCCCGAAGGGCATGTCAGTTTCCCCATAACAGATGAACAAAAAACAGTGTAGCTAAGGCTTCACTGCACTGTAAAAAGTACAGGTCAGGATCAAAAATAAACACAAAAAGTTTGGGGGTCCATTAAAAATGGATTGAAAGGTGACGTAATAGAAATCTTTCCTAACACCATGTCTCATCCAATGAAGCCATAGCATTTCCCCAGAAGTTGATTCCTTCCATGTGATCCTCCCTCATATAGCCACCCCCAGGGTCAGGATCAGGTAGCAGCTGCCATGCCCTGGCCACACGGGAGGAGGTTACAGCCGGGGAATCCGTGATGACTCCATTGGATTAATCAGTTACCATCAACCCAAGTCAGGAAAAAGAGAGATAGAGACAGGACCTATCTAACCCTATGGAGAACTGGGGGAAAAGAAAATGGCATTTAACTAACCCATCCGACTCAGATTTCGCAAGAGACCAATGGTGAGGTTCCGGAATCTGTTGGGGACACAATCTTCCATGCTGGGTTCAGTCGAAAGGGGCCCAGGGTTTGCAGGTGCAGAGATCACTCTCCGATGACGGATTTCGTTTCAGTCGGTCATGGTGCTTGAATCTCAGTTCCAGGCACCTTTCAGCTGAACATCCTTATCAAGAAAAGATGAAGAATTCTGTGGAGCAGGCAACCTCAGGACATCTTCAAGGAGCGAAAGAGACTGATTTAAACTGCAGTACCACAATCGGGCAGCGACGGGTGATTTTCAATTGATGAACAAAGAGGCAGGACCTGCGCAGCTTCCATTGATGCAAGAAGCCTGAAAATGCAGGAGCAGGCGTCATGTAGTATACGTTGAAGATCCTCCAAGTTCCAAGGATTCAGTCGGAAAGGTGATGGCTGCATCTAGGTAGCTCTGGAGAGAGCTCAGCAGAGAGCTGGTCAGTCCACTGGTTGCTGCACAGACACTGCGAAGGCATGGATCCCTGACGCTAATATTTATCACTGTTCCAGGAATCAAAGCACCGACAAGGATCATCTTTTGCACAGGCAGAGGAGTAGGGATTTACCAGTACTTCACTGGAATTGGTGTTGGTCAGCTGCAGGAAGTGTTCTCTGGTCATCAGTGGGCTATACTTCTTCGTAGGGGTCTTGGCTTAAACAATGATATGTGGAATAGCTGCAGGAGTCCTCCTTTTAGCCAGGATTTGAACTACAAGCTCGCCCAGGCCCACCAATGTTAAGGATCTGCATCACTCAAACTGGCTTTGCCTAACTAATCATGGATAGCCACTGGCCACACAATCTGCCTAGCAAGAGACATTCAGTTACCAGGATGTGGACTGGGACCAGATGGTCCCAGCCCCCCCATTCGGCCACTCACAGACCAACCCTTAGCCCGCAAAAGCAGCAACTTGCCCCAGGACAGGTTATTCCATATAAAGCAATTCGGCCCTGAGAGGGCATGAAGAAGGCCAAAGAATAACATGTCCAAAGGACGAATCATATAATGATGGATACGAGGATAATGTTGTAGTTTATCGCTCTGTACCTATAGATACAATTAGTGTTTCAGTGTTGCTGCATCTACTCACAGTGAGGATCTCCCCCATGTCTCGGGAGGATAGCTCAGGGGCAACGTGCTTGCCTTGGAAGCAAGACGACACGGAGCACCACAGGTTCGATCCCCGGTTCCGCGCTTAGAAACCTCTGGGTATTAAGCGCGTTATAAATAACCTATCATATCATATCATAAAGTGCTCAAAAACAAAACATGTATCATGTGCAAATAATGTGACAAATGATTCTGAGTCCTGACCTACATATATATTTTTATCAATGTGCCTTAATAAAGAGATGCAGTCCTGTGCGACAAATATCTAATATTAATATAGTGCAAACATATGTTTTATATGTCACTGGGCAAACAAAATACTCCATGTGCCCATGTGCCAACAAGTGCTTTGAGTAATCTGCTCTTGATCAGGGCATTTTTAGTGATGTTAGTATAAGTGATTAACATAGCAATCATAATACATGAACTGATTTTCAAAATCAAATTCCTAGCAAATTTTAACTAACAATATGACTTAATGTGCCAAAGGACAGGCTAACATTGTGTAGCACAGCAGTCTTCGAGTGCTAGCCACTCTTAATAAACGTTTGCAGTAATTGCAAAAGTGAGCAAGTTAAAACTTCAAAACACAGTAGAAAAATATCCGCTGCCACCAGCCCAACCTGGACACACTTTATTGGTAACCCAAAAGTTACAAAAGAAAAAGATATGAGGTTACAAAATATTCTTACCGCACTGCACTTTAGGGTGATGTGTGCAGTCGTAAAAATACAAGAAATCTATAAAGAGAGACATAGGGGCTCATTACGACTTAGCCAGTAAAAGGGCGGTAATACCAGTAAAATGTTACTGTGACCAGCGGGGTGTCACGCACCACCCGCCGGTAACGGTAATACCGCCTTACCAGCAGGACGCCAAGATTGTCAGTAACACCACCATAGAAGCAGTGGTATCACTGATATTGGCAAAAGATAAATTGTAGGGAGGGCACAACTTGTTTTTGGATCATTCGGTTCTGTTTTGTTTTTTCGTTTTAGCTTTTGCTTGATTGTAATTAGTAGGGTGCAGCCCACTATGTAGTGCCACTGTGCTGTGCACATAGATATGACTGAAAAGGAAGGAAGACCTAAACTTATAGGCCTTCGGTGTGGGCCACACACCTGTAATGCCCACTAGGGGTTAGTTATTTTCTGGCTTACTCTTCGAAAACAGTATAAGCAAACTCTACAATGCTTCGAATAAATGCATTTTTATTCTTTAAATTCTTCAAATCAATTGGTTAAACATCACCAATTTGGCTGTAAATTAATATTTAGGAAACAATGACTGGCTAATGCATTTTGGATATAATCCTTCATCAGAGCCCAGTCTTAACACAAAGTAATTCTGTATAGAGTATACCAAATTTATAAATATCATAATATCATACAAAATTTCAAAACAGGGTACCCACATGTGAGAACAAACACATAACATGTAAGAGAGAAAGAAAAAACATATTCAACCTGATCAACATCAGTTGTAAAAGCTTAAACCTTCAAAAGCGTCTTTCTGTGCATTCACATGCACTGTGTGTTTCTTTATTAAAAACTACATGTTTTTTTAGCCTTTACCCCATTGCACTCAATGTTTGGCATGCTATCTGCATATCGTGTCATCAGTACCTTGTACAATGCACCCATGTGAATTGCGCCATTTCACCCCCCTGCACCGTGTCAGTCTCACTGGCCTGTCAGAAGGAAGCTGCCCTGCTCAAGAGTCGCGCGTATTATGCCTCGTGCGTTTACAGTCCTGTAATTAAATATTGCCGATCACTTTCCTGTCATAACATTGTCCTGCGGGGACAAGTACAGTCTGTATAGCCATACCGCTTATATAATGGTGATTGTGAATCTGCTTACCGTGTGTTGAGGATCGCTACCTTCTACTAATGCCGTGTGCAGAGCTGCCGCGGCAGCCGTCTAAAACTAAATGTTGTGCATTGTCATGGCAATGTTTGTTCAACAACATGGCCGCTCACTGTTTGTTGTGACGGCCATATTGGTGTGAGGATCTATTTGGGTGCAGACAGCGAAAGACCTCTACACATAGGACGACCGCCACATGGGGCGAGATCATAGCAAGGGTGTTGGCAGTGGGCACCGTACACCGCACGGCCAGGGACTGCCACAACGATTTAAAGGCGAGGGTGCACAGCCTAATAGCCAGACACAGGAGGGAGAGTGCTCCAACAGGTGGAACAGTGGAACTCCTCAAACTAATGCCATGGGAGGAGATGAACCTGGGCGAAATGAGATCAGAACATCTGTACACATTTAAACAATACCAAGTCTTGTCAAAAAATATATATTTATTTATAAGCAATTTACACAAATATTTATTGTTCTCAACATCCACATTTAAACACCACCATTCATTCCATCATTCATTCACAATCTCACTATACATGTCAATATTCCACACTTGTGGTACTAAGACCACCCAGAACCAATATATTAACATAAATTTCAACACCTCTTGGTGATTACAGTAAGTGTTAATACAAAAACAAATAGCATATTGCTTATTTGCTGTAACTCAACATATGTTTCGGTCGTCACAATAGGCCCCTAATTAAAGCCGGCAAATATAAGCAACCTTCTTCAGGAGACGGATGGTTCTGTTGCAACCACTCCGAAATGTCAAAAGGTGGAGGATGTCATTAAACCTCAATCTACAACCAAACAATATACATAACATCAGAATTCTGATCTCTTATTTGTTTAGACACAGATATATCTTGTGTGTATATCTCAGTTTATGTGTATACAGATTGGCACTCACCTCCACGTGAATTAATGGAGACGCGTGTCAACGATGGACTAAATCTTGCAGTGGTGCTAGATAACTCTGCGCCTATACTGCAAAGTAAGAGGAGGACAAAGCATCTTAGTAAGCCTGCCCTATAAACAATACACCATTATATATATGGTATGGACACACTATCTTACCTGATCAAAAATTCAGGTATGGGGGTGTCTTGCGTCTTTAGTCAATAAATCCAAAGAGGAAAAATCCCTGTTCTCGCCTGAAATGCAACACAGAGACTCAAGACTCAAATATTTTCATCTTGACAACACTGGAGATAATCAAAACCTCCTATCAATTCGCCTCACCTCATGTGGCCGAGTCCGGATATGTTCTTATTCTGGTACCCCAGTTTTTTCTCACTGCACGGTGGTTCCAGTTCAATGTTCCTGAAGGGATACATGGAACTAAACATCATGCTCATATATCTAACTAACTCAGAACATTGTCAATGTTTTGTTAATGCTGCTGTCTCACTCCCCTGCCCCTCCCTACATAAAGTTTTGTGGAGGAAACAGATAAAAATTTCCTTCATGAACCTTGTACAATCATGCTGGAGGTCTACCCAAGAAAAGGGGCATTTTATGTACTTCCAAAAGTGCATAAAAATGCAGAGCACCCACCAGGGAGACCGATAGTCTCTGCAATTGACTCATTGTTAGAGCCCCTATCTATATATACAGAGTTCTTTTTGAAATCATTTGTTGAATTAATGCCTGCATATATAAAGGATACGACCCATATGCTCCTCATTCTGAAAAGTATCATCATGGAAACAGATGACATTTTAGTGACGATGGACGTCGAATCATTGTATACGTCCAGCCCTCAGATGCAGAGTTTGGAGGTGTTAAGAAAGATCCTCGATACAAGAGAAACACCATTAAATCCACTAACGGGATTCATACTTGAATGTGCGCATTTGGCCATGTGTGAAAACTTTTTTCCTTTTAAGAAAAGTTTATACAAACAACTCAGAGGGGTAAGTATGGGTGCCACCTTTGCACCTGACGTGGCAGATTCATACATGGCTGATTTTGAACATAATTTTGTACTAGGACCCTCATGTGCTTTGAAACAACAGCCGTTTGGGAGATACTTGAGAGTGTGGAAACGGTTCATAGACAATGTGTTCTTTGTGTGGAGAGGTTCTATCGAATCTCTGGTGGCCTTCCATATGTGGGTTAATGCATGTGATCCCCACATCAAGCTCACAATGGAGTGGAACAAAGCGAGTGTAAGTTTTCTGGATCTAGTGATCCAAATGAAAGGAGATCACTTGGAAACAACATTACACAGGAAAAGCACTGACAAAAACACACTCCTACATTACTCGAGTTTTCACCCGGGAGGCCTTAAACAAAATCTACCATATGGGCAATTTCTCCGTATTAGGAGAAATTGCACACAAAAAACCGAGTTTGTGAACCATTCCGTGAAATTGAAGGACAGACTAATGGATAGAGGGTATCCAAAGAAGCTGGTGAAACAACACTATAAACGAGCCATCAACACACATCAGGAGATCTGTTTATTAAGGAAGGCCAAAGAAAAGAATAACAGATTGATCTGTGTGTCTACATTTTCCCCAATAAGCAATCTGATCAAGAGGAGTGTTAATAGGAATTGGCATCTGGTGAAATGCCCAGGGAGTCTGGCACAGAAACTAATGTTCGCGTTTAAACGCAACATGAATCTCAGACAAAAACTGGTCCACACATACAAAGAACAAGAAGATAACAAAACAGTGATGAACAAATGGGGTTTGAAACCCATTATGGGACATCACAAATGTGGCCATTGTGTGGCGTGTCAATTTACCTCTACGAAAAAATAATTTGAATATGGCAACAAGAAGGAGTGGTTCTTTAAAAATCACACCAATTGCTTGAGCAAAAATGTCATATACATTATCCAATGTCCATGTGATCTTGTATATGTAGGAAAAACTATGAGAGAGGTACGCCAGAGAATATCGGAACATCGTTCCTGCATAAGGAACAAAGTGCAAGACAGACCTTTAGTTGAACATTTCTCTAAATTGGGGCACACAGACAAAGACATTAGGTGGTTTGTACTTCAAACCATCAAGACCCCCATGAGAGGAGGTGACATGTCCACTATGTTACACAGACTGGAACAAAGATGGATTCACTCTTTGGACTCAGTTAAAAATGGTTTGAATATTTCCATAGAGTGAAACAATGGAACAAACTGGTAACTGGATAAGAGACATGGTCTCTGCTCTTATTGGTTGAGCTCCGTTTTATATCAGTTATCTGGTGAACTTTGGATATACATGCCATCTGATAAATATATATGAAGGGCATGGCATGTCAGCACATACATCTAGATTCTGGATTACCCATATATGAATTTTACAATATTGGTTTTGGTGAATGCGCCTCCTGCCACTATGAGGGGGAAGGGCGTTCGTGTCTCATAGTGAGTCATGGAAGTAACCTGCACATTAGATTACACAATGATCCAGGATGAACTGAGGGCGAGTGGCCATGACCCAGAATAGCTAGCTATACCCAAGGATCACCTCGGATGTTGTAATGAGCCGCATACACCAACAGTAACAATTATGCAGCATAAGCACCCATTGGTCTATGCACGAAAGAGGGTGAGGTAATGCATTTTTGTAACATCCCTCATACTGCACTGGTATTACATTCCAAAATGTTAGTTTATGTAAAAAACTTTTGTCTATGAAGCGCCTACAATGCCTAAAGTCAATGGGAGCTGGGGCTTAACAGTCCTGTCCACCAACAGAAACAATCCGGGTTTAGCAGCATTTATTGTTTTCATGCACGTAATAGGGTTAGGTAATTCATCCTTCACGCTGCATTGTTTCCCCAGATTTGGCAACAAGAAGGAGTGGTTCTTTAAAAAAGTTCCCATTAATTCACAGCCATAGGCTGTCAATCACACAGCTGGTGGCTGTCCTTAAGGACAACCAGCCGACCAATTGGAATTGGTTTCACTCACGCACACCTAGAGACAAAGGACAGTATTGTTTCGGGGCCCTCCCTCACTTCCTGCCTTTCCAGACACAGTGGAGCCTGGGCGGGCTTCAGGGCTGAAGCCCACCAAAGGCCAATCACACAAAGGACTCAAACCTGATGCAAACAGAGTAAAAGCCCAGAAGAAACAAACTTGCAAGAAATGGGTGAAAAAAGAAGACACAGGCTATTTTGAGAAAATGGTCACCCTTGGGTGCAGCATTGCAGCTGAGTTATCAGCCACATATACATGTCATTAGGTATTAAAAAAGAAACTACTGCCACCAGCCATTCAAGTGGGTTAGTATAACAAACATTTTTACATGAGGAATGGGTTAAAGGAGTTACTATGTAACCCCCAGCACTCTACATAGGGTGGTGTGTGCTGGACCTGTAAAGTAAAGAACAGTAGTTCACCCAAGAAAATGAAGTTAAACATTAAGAGAAGTCCAAGGGATTTTTCAGTGGCACTGTACAAAAGGTGCTGTGTGTCACAATGCAGATGCAAAATTTGCAGATACAAATAAGCAGATGCCTATGGAGTTTATTAAACTCCATAAAACCGTAAGGAACTTAGAAAATCATAGTTAGGAAAACACACTGTGAGTGAGAAAAAAGTCCCACTCACTCAGGAGTAAAAATGAAAAAGCCCGGAGTACAGCAAAAGAGCTGAGTGTCTCTAAGGTTAAAGGGAATTGGCACAGAAATGAAAATTCTCTGCATCAGTCCCAGACCTTCTTTTGGGTGCGTTTCCCATACCTGCACAGTGGCGTTACCCCCCATTAGTTTACTCTCCTGCCAAGTGAGTAACCTCTCTTAAGCTTTCCTGGAACCATAACAACTTCTGTTAAACGAAAAAAGGGACAGTAGCCTCAGATTTGTCACAATGAGCAGAGAAAAGAGTTTGGAGTGGTGAGAATCAGAGAGAGAATCCGAGCGAAAGTTGGATACATGCATGGTTGTAGTCTCAGTGGGATGTTTGCTATAGACGCCAGATGGGACTCCAAGGCCATTATCCTAAAGCTACTTAGTCATCTGGTTAAAGACCACAACCTGTTAGGGAGATGTATCATTTTTATGCATCACCCCCTCTCCTAGTGAGACCCCCATCCCTTTTTACTGGACGTCTGGACCTTTTTCTGAAATCTTGAATGAGTGGAGCCTTTTTCCACTCATTCACTCATATTGGCTCTGTCTTTTGGAATTCTGTTCTTTGTATTTTACCTGCCCTATGGAGTCTATTCTCCTCCATAACTCTTAAAGGTGTCTGTATGTTACTATTGCAGCACATAGCTCCTTATGGGCAGTGTTGCTGGGGAACCTTGGGGTCCTCATTTGAGATGGAGAGATGGAGAGAGATGGAGAGAGATGGAGAGAGATGGAGAGAGATGGAGAGAGAGAGAGAGAGAGAGAGAGAGAGAGAGAGAGAGAGAGAGAGAGAGAGAGAGAGAGAAAGAAAGAAAGACCTTTCTGTAAACTGCAAAGGAGTGAGTGCTAGAACTGTATTACAAGGTGAGAATCCTGGAGTGGAAAACAAGTCAACCACTGGAAGCTGAAGTAACCAAAGAAGACAACCACCAGAGGCGCTTGCGTTCACTGCTGTCCTGACCCTGTTTTCTGTTTGACAGAGCAACTCTGAAGAGGATGACCCCTTCCCTTTCACTGATGGGAACAACCAGTCCCAAGACAAACTTTTATTTGAGCCATCTCCCGAGGTCCGTGAGTTTCTAGAGCTGCAGAACCACAAAACCAGGAGACCTGCTGCCCATTTTGAGCGCATTGTTGTGGAAAGACCGAATCTGTTCAAATCTTTGCTGAGCCCTCAAGGATACTCCAGAGATCCAATCCAACTCGGCCAGACCCCCTCATCAGAGCGTGGGACTGCAGGAACTGAAAAAGATTGACTGGGCGAATCCCGTCCTTTGTTGGTGCTGCCGTAAATGTGCCAAAACTGCAGAGTGACCAGTTAACTTGATAAAAACTGTGCCAGAGGTCTGCCCTTGAGACCGCTTCTGAGAGATCCCGTCCATTGTCCTGCCTTTCGTCATCGGACCAAGGAATCCAGAGGTCAGGTCCAGTACTGCAACTTCACGGAACATCCAGCACAAATGTTTTCTTCAAACCTAAGATAATGTGGGGGAAAAGGTATTACGTATTTTATTCCAGAAAGTCGCTCCAGAGCATTGGAGTGCACATAACGTTGGTTAAGTCTTCTTGTATCTTCTTTAGTAGAATTCTTAACTTTAGCCTCGGTCGCATTTAGATAGGATTATGAATGTTGGCATGCACCAAACTTAGATGGAATTCTTAACTCTAGCCTGTGTCACATCTAGGTAGGGTTATGAATGTTAGCATGCGCCACACTTAGATGGAATAGTGATCACTAGCCTGCCTCACATCTAGATAGGATATTGAATATTAGCATGTGCCACACTCAGATGGAATAGTGAATGATAGCAAGCATCACACCTAGACATAATTGCAAGGACAGCAATGCCAATTAACCGATCCACTAAAATTTCACCCCTCGGCATACACTTCTCAAACTCTAACCAAACACAACCACAAGCCTACAACGCACAATCCGCACAAACTTCACTACACTGCAACAACAAAACAAACCACACATAGACTCGCACAACAGCACACAACGACTACCGACCATAAAACACCCCAAGCCCAGCCAACGGACCCACCGGGCTGGGGCTGCCAACAGCACATCACTGCTGTCCTGCACTTTTTCCGCTTATTCCCCACTAACTCACCCCCACCCCCTTCCATTTTTCAGAGCCGCCGGAGCGCCAGGGGACCACTCCGGTGGTGATAGTGCGTGGTACAAATATCCTTTAACATTAACATTAATAGAGACTAGAAAGTATCCACAGGAAACTTTGACTTCTGCTGCTTTCCAAGACTTGAAGCCTCTCGTAACTGCCTTTTTGCTAGGGTTGCGGTGTGGACTTTGAAGACTTGCTGTGCAGGGAAACTGCCTCTGGAACCTGAAGCTCTGCTAGGATAACACTAACAAACAGTTTTCCTTCCCCAAAATAACTATCTTGTATGTGTATGCTGACTGAATGCAATTACTGTATTACTTTGTGGGTGCACGTTATTACTGATAGTATGTTAGACCTGTCAAACTCCTGTAACAATTGTGTGTGTTCAGCAACTACCAACTAAGAAGTGGCCTTTTAAAAGTATTGTAAAGTATACGTGTTGGTTTATTGTGCTAAGTATTTAACTGTGACTCTTGTGCAAATATAATCTATATTTTGATATAAATGTATGTGTGTTTCTTTGATATTCATTACTAACTAGGCTCAGTGTACTTACCTAGAGCTCACATCTTCCTCTTAAAATAAGCCTGACGGCTCTGCTACTCTACCAAGGTCTCTGAGTAGTACAGACTGATACGAGTTGAGGATCTACAAACCACTGGGATAGCTTACAAAAGTCTTACCTCCAAGTGGGACTTTAGGAAAACTCCCCTAACACACCCTCAAGGACCTTTGATGATGGGGAATGAGGTAACACCAGGACATTTGGGTCAGCAGAGGGTTTCTCCAAAAAGGAGTAACACCGTTACATATTTGATGGAAGCAGGGAAGCTTTCAGCAGAGAGAGCAAGGTTAAAGAGGTCAGAGATCAGGGCTGGTGACTGAGACTAGGCATTTTACTGTTTGGGGAGCAAACCAGCTGATAAGAGTGCAAGATCGGTTTGCACTGCGAAGGATGGTTGCTAATTCAGTAGGAGAGGTAGGGGAGAAGTAGTAGTTCAGATTAGAAGAGTTAGGGTGGGAGAGGTGTTGAACAGAAGGAGGGAATGGGAGGCTGGGAGAGGAGGTCTAGAAATGTCATAGATCTTAGAGGAAAAGTAGTGGGCAAAGTTATTAGCAGAGAGGGAGGAGGCAATGGCTGTTGGCTTGGGAGGCAAGAGCAAAACCTGAAGAGCATGCGTGATTGCAAAGGAAGGAGATTAGGTTTGTGGCATTGGAGTATTTGGTCCAGTGCAGAGGTGAGGGCATCAAGGAAATGGATGTAGGCTAGGAGGGGCTCTATAATTAGCACCAGTGTTCTTCGTCCTGACGCATGTTTGTTTTTAAGGCTCTGCATCTCAGAGGTGATCAGGGCTGATGATGGGGGCACGAATGTGTGAATGTGCTTGCAGGATAGTGTTCATCAAAGCAGCCGTAAATGTATAGTCAAAGTCCAAAAAAAACATAGTCAATGGAAGAGGCATGAATAGGGAGAGGAAGGACACGTCATCAAAATAAAGGTCAAGAGAGTCCTGCTTGAATTTCCTCTTGGTCATTGAAGATGGGAGAGGAGGAGTAGAGGCTGGAGGAACCGAGGTGTTAAAATGAATAATAAGTCAGAAGGAGAGGTCAGAGGAGGGGATGGAAGTTGAGAGAAAGTAGTAGTATTAAAACTATTTATTAAGCAGAGTCTTATCACCTGGGAGTCAATTTCAGATACTAGCAGACCAATGGTTACATACAATTACAGTCGGGTCACAATAATAAAGGCAACATAATTATGCAAAACACTTCTAAACCCCATAGGATTCCTCAACCAGACATGGCCAAGAGAGTTCCCATATAAGTGGGTATTCTGCTTGTGGATGGAGTAGTGGTCAAATAGGAGGTAGTTAAGTTCAAGGTGGCTGTCTGCAGAGGATCTTTGGAAGGTGTGGACTTGCACGTAAATACCACTTGGAATGAGTCATGAAGACTAACATGGGCAGATGTGACCTTTCGCCAGGATCATAGCAGCTGACAAGACACCAATGACGAATGATGTTGTGAGGTGAAGGGCATGGGCACCGAGCCAGCTTCTACAGACATTACTTTAAAAAGTTGGACTACGTCTTCTGATGAGAGCTGAGAATGAGCAAAGAGACTTCAGACCAGGTTAACTCTCTGGGTGCCTCTTATGAGCACGGAGGCATTTGGAGTCTTTGTTTTTAGCGGGAACATGAGCTGATTCCTGTAATTTGGGTCTCAACACAGAATAGGCCTTGTCCCCTACCGGGTAGGGATTGCAAGAAAAGTAGTCAAACCAAAGCTATTAATTACAACCCCAAAGTGATTCTCTCTTCTCTACTTCGAGCCACCCATCTAAATCGGTGGTTCATGGTGAGAGAGACTTTCCTGGTTGTCTAATGGCCAGAACCCTGTCAGGTGATCTCGCTGAGCATGTGTTACATTCTCAGAAACTTCATTTTTATTTCCATCTTTATTTCTAAATTCAACTTCATTTTAAATTCAACTTTTTTGTAAATTCGACTTTACTCCTAAATTCAACTTTTCATTGTGATTCTTGTCCTTTGTGCGCATTACGCGCTCTGTGCCTTTTTACTGCTTGCCTTGATCTTCAGTGCTGAGAGAAATGCACTCTCCTGGAAACCTGCGTTCTTGTAGATGTCCGCATTCCCAGAAACTACATTACCCAGCATTCCAATACTTTATTTTGAAACGACAGGCGCTTCAGCGTCAAGCTGGTCTTCGCCAGTTCACGCCGTGTAAACCTACCATCGTTTCTCACTACACCAAGTAAGTTTGTGTGTATATTTTGTTATACCTTTCTATTTTCATTGTGTCCCTTCGCTGCGTGCATTTCACACTCCCTGACAAATGCTCTGCTTTTGCGGCTTGCACTAGGCAGCTTCCGCAAGCAGGAGTCTTACTCTTTCTCATCAACCTTCGCTCGTCTCTGTTGCTTGAAAATAGTGAGCCTCTGCCACACTCCAGTTTAGTTGAGTACCCCCTCAGACTGTGCCCTTTTACTCTCAGCATCATGGGTTACGCAGATAAATTAAACCTTCTGCTGTCCGCCCAAAAGGCTAACCGCTAGGCAATAATAAATACATATCTTTAGTCAAAGTTAAGTGACCCGCCATTATTTACTCCTGAGTCATGCAGTACCAGCCAAGTTCAGGTGGCCCTCGAACAACCTGAGCAGCTTGCTTCTTGCATCGCGCCGATGAGGCAGGCATGGCCTTTTTGGCTACAGGAAACGGAGATGCCCAAGACATAGGTGTGCAACCTGCAACTGTGCCCATTATGACCAATTCTGCACACAATAATGGTTACGCTCCCTCCAAAACCCATGACAGTACGGGACATTGTACTCAAATGTTGAACCCTCTGCTTCCTGGCCTTAGAACACTCTTGAGGAACTGAAGCCAAGACAAAGGGATATCTACCACACCCCAAAAGCCCAAAAATAAATTGGATGTGGTACCTCTACCTCAAACCCTGGTAAATGGGACCCACCTACAAATGGCACTTCTGAACACCAGATCCCTTAACAAACATGCCTTGGATAGCCATGATTATATTGTTGATATGGATTTGGATATTCTGTGTTTGACAGAGACCTGGGTTACAGAGGCCAGTTGCCAATTTATTGACTTTGTCACCCCAGAGGGATACACCATCATCTGTAAAAACCGGGAACAGGGACATGGGGGAGGTGTAGCGGTTATCGCAAAAAACAATTTAAAATTTTTTATAACCCCAAGCCAATGTCACGATTGCGAAATCCTTCACTTGAAAATGACACCAACACACTGCAGCTGTGTAAATTTCATATATATCAACCTCCCACTGAGATGCCTAATTTCAATGAGGAAATGATACAGTGCCTAGGTACCTCAAATCGTCCAAACTGCTCCACCTTATTTTTAGGAGATCTAAACCGATGACACAGCTACTTTACTGATAAAGAGGCTTCTTCATTAGAATTGGCCCTTAATGACATTGATTACAGGTATATAACGGTGATCCCACCACAGCCAACGGTAATGTTCTTGACTGTGTTGTTGCAAGAAACCTTGCCGTACATGTTATAAATACAACCCCTTGTAAATTGGCAGACCATTATGTCGTAGATTTCCACATTCAACTCCAAGTCCCTCCCATGAAAGTTACTAATGCCTCAAAAAAAAGATCATCAGCTGCAATTTCAAAAAGGTGCAGACTTCTGACATCTCTGGCTGCCTTCATGATATTATGTCCACCACATCCATACTGGATTCAGCAGAGTTTCTGTTGGTGTCATACAACTCTGCCCTTAGATGTATGTTAGACAGATTGACCCCTCTTAGAAGGAAATAAGTCAGGGATAACATTGGAAACCAAAGGTGGTTTTTACCCTGCAGTTAGTCGTCAGAAAAAAGACGAGCAGAATCACGTTGGTTAAAATCCCCACCAGTTCTCTGGCAAAAACTGGAATAATCGTATAAATCTGTCCTTGCGTAAACCAAAAAGAATTTCTACAATGAACAGGTTGATGGGGCTAGCAATAGTTCCCAAAAACTGTTTGAGATTCTGAAGCGTCTAGAAAAACCTAAAGCCCAATCTGTATAATTCTTGCCTAAGGCGCATGATTGAACCTAATCTCAGCTGGCCTTTGCCGCTAAAGTGTTAAAGGCTCGGAATAAGGTTAAAACGGATCTGGCTGACACTAAAATTCACGCACCGGACATGCTGATAGACCTGCCTTTCAACAATGGCAGTAAACCATTACGGGATAAAGATCAGCCAGAGTTCCAGCTTGCACCCATCTCCATTTCGGATATGTATAAAACTCTGGCCACAATGAACCCTACGTCTTGTCCAGAAAATATTTTACCACCCAAAATAATTCTGGACAATAAAGGGGTATTTGCTAAATTTTTCACCAGATTTGTTAATTCTTCCTTTCGCTAAAACCATGTTCTGGACATCATCAAGTTTGTTAGTATCACTCTCATTGTATAGAAAGCCGGGCTAGACCCGTGTTAGGCAGACACCTGTGCAGTTCCCTTAGGGACCACTGCAAAAGGCTTAAGACTACAGGTGTTGGCAGTAAACCCAATTGGTAGCAGTCTATACCACCCATATTTACCTGATAGCTGTGGCTGAGCAGCCAGACTTCTCTCAAGAAGAGTTAGACAGTATATAGAGTATACAAGATAGGTACCAAAATACAGTAGCACAAGCAAACACTGACCAGAGCTTTTGGTATCAAGTATATCATTATTTATTTAAAGACACACTTAGAAACACTGTAGCACTATTATTATAAGTAAGTTAAAAAAAAAGATGCACTATTAATATATATACATCCCTTATTCCTTATTAGACAAGTCTTAGTTAACACCACTTATTTCCAGACAGAGGTGAGCGCTTAACTAAAGATGGCACTTCAATAAGTTAAGAAAAAGGGAGGGAAAAGGCAGAAATTAGAAACAGCACACAACACAATACTTTAGAAGCACTCAGCAAGGCAGGAAAGCCAAAGTCTACTTGTGAGCAAAAAGTTCAGAGGCCAGGCTCCCTCTTGGAGAGAGTAGAACACCAATGCGCCCAAGATCACACAGTTTAAAAGACTTGGAAAGTCTTGCAGAGAGTTTAAAAAGGAATCAGTTCAGCTCAGAAAAGTTCAGTTAGCCAGCCTAGGGCCAACCCAAGTGGTAAGTTGAGGATTTACGAGACACCCCACACAGACCGTTGCGAGGGAGGCCAGGCGGACACAGTACCTTGAAAGTGGAGAGAATCCTCCAGCGGGGGCAGTTGTTCCTGGCAGCGGGTGCAAGTTGCGGCGTCGTCCAGAGGAAGAGAAGATCTCGACGTGGAGGAAAGCTGAAGGTCGTTGCACTGCCAGGGAAGAAACTAGCCGCGGAGTTAAAAAGGTACTACCCTTTTATTCACGGTAGTGGTAAAACGTGGTATCCCGGTTGCCGGGGTGCTTGGCACAGGCAAGGCGGCCACGAGAAGATCCGGGAAGGCGAAAAGGCAGGCACACTGATTATCCCCACCAGTCAAAGGAAGAAGACTCTTCGGGATGAAGATCTCCTCTGTCGTTGGAAGAAGTGGTGAGTTGGTTCAGTTCAACAGGGCTCCACCGGTGGTGTCGTCGTTGCAGGTCGGCTCAGCTTCTCCCTCTTCGGATTCTTTGGTCCTGTGGTGACGTCTGAAGTCCCAGTCCCCAAAGCCCTGCTTTTATGCAGAAAACCCCCATTCATCAGCCTAGCTGTCACTCAAACATGCTAAGTGGTGAGCCGGGCGGCTCACCACTGGGCCAATCACACAAGAGTGCGACTTGAGTTGCAGAGGCAACTCAGTCCAGGGTGCCTAAACCCCCTCCCGCACCCCCTGTGGTACCCAGACAGAGTGGCACCACTTTTGGAGGCTTCTCTGGAGAAGCCTGCCAAAAAGTGGAACAAAGGGCTCGACTTGGGTTGGAGTCACAGAAACGAACACAAATGCCATTTTGGAACCGAGTTCTGGCAAAAAATACCAACCGGTGAATTAATATTAAATAAATAAATCGGCGGTATGTTTGAGGCTATGTTAAAAAGTATTAGCCTCGAACAATGGGAAAATCCCATAGGAATATATTTGCGGTTGAATATAAAAAGTAGTATCCACTGCCACCAGCCAAAACTCGCTTAGGGGGGACTGGACAGTGCCCCCTCGAACAACAGACCCAGGGGCAATCGAATTGCCCCTACCAGTACCCCCACAATATGATGGTTTGTACTGGTTCTGTTCACAATTTAGGACTAGTAAAGCCAATGGTGACTTTACATGCCCTGGGAGACAGTAGTCAGTTCCAGGGTACGAAGTCTATGTTTGGGGGTCACTATGACACCCCTGTGTTACGGCACGGAGGGTGCTGTGTAACACACATACCAAAAGCACATGAAGCCCTATGGAGTAAAAGACCCCATAGCCCATCAAACACATTCAAAGTCAAAGGATATCTCAAATCATGTCTAAGAGTGGGAGAAAACAGAGTCTCACTCTTAGCAGGAGAAAAAAATAAACCCCAAAAATCCAGCAAAGCTGCTGGGGGACTCGCTGGGTTTGGGAAATTAGCCTTAACAGAATTCTCCCTAACACTCACCCCCACCCACCCCCCAGACTAAGGGACAGGAGGATTTAATCCACTCCTGGATGAATCTCATACCTCTAGTCAATGACATACATCCCAGAGAGACCATCAGCATTTTGGTGGTGTCACCCTGACCTGTGCTCAATGGTGAAATCAAACCCTTGCAGGCAGATTGACCATCTCAGTAGTTTTGGGTTTTCCCCCTTCATTTGCATCAACCATCTCAAGGGTTGGTGGGCAGTCTGAATGACAAAAGTAGAACCATACAAGTATGGCCTAAACTTCTTCAGTGCCCACACAATAGCAAAACATTCTCTTTCAATTGTTGCCCACCTTGTCTCAGGATCCTTCAGCTTTCTGCTGATGAAGCAAAAGGGGTGCTCCCTACCTTTCTCATCCAGTTGGCTAAGGACTGCACCTATACCTACATTAGAAGCATCTGTCTGCACAATTAAAGTTTGGTGATAGTCAGGAGCTCTCAATACTGGTGCTTGGCATAGAGCTTTCTTCAGATTTTCAAAGGCCTGATTGCACTCCTCATTCCATTTGACCTTCTTAGGGAATTTTGGAGAGGAGAGTACATTCAGTGGAGAAGCTATGGTCCCATAGTTCTCTATGAAATTCCTGTAATACCCAGTGAGGCATAGGAAGGCTCTCACCTGGGTTTGAGTAGTAGGTGTTGTCCAATTTTGCACAGCTTGAATCTTACTGAGCAAAGGCCTTATTTCACCACCTCCTACCTCATGCCCAAGGTAGACCACCTTACTCTGACCAATCTGGCATTTACTTGCCTTTATGGTCAGATTGGCCTGTCCAAGAGCCTGCAAAACATGTCCTAGGTGGTTAACATGCTCTTCCCAGGATTGGCTGAATACTGCAATGTCATCCAAGTATGCCATGCAGAAGTCCTCCATCCCAGCCAGAACCTGATTTACCATCCTTTGGAATGTTGCATGTGCATTTTCCAATCCAAAAGGCATAACCTTAAATTGGTATAAGCCAACTGGGGTAGAAAATGCAGTTTTCTCCTTGGCATGGTCTGTCAGGGCTGTTTGCCAGTAGCCTGACGTAAGGTCAAATGTGCTGAGGAACTTGGCGGAACCAAGTCTATCCACCAACTCATCTGTCCTTGGCAAAGGGTGGGCATCAGTCTTGGTGACTGCATTAAGAGCTCTATAATCCACACAGAATCTCAATTCTTTGGATCGTGCCTTTGGTACTAACACAACTGGGCTAGACCATGGACTAGTAGAGGGCTCTATTACCGCGAGATCAAGCATCTTCTTGACCTCCCCTTTGATGTGGGTCCTTACATTTTCTGACATTCTATATCCTCTGCTTTTGACTGGCAGACAGTCACCAGTGAGTATATCATGCTGTCCCCAAGGGGTCAAGCCTGGTGAAAGTGACAACAGAGAGGCAAACTGATTTAACATAGAGTTGCACTCTTCTTGTTGCTCAGGTGTCAGATTTGAAGAGAGATTTACTCCTTCAATCTTTTCATCCAAGGGTAAGCCTCCGAGGAGATCAGGGAGAGCTTCACTCTCTTCTTCCTCTTTTGTTGAAGCTAGAAGCAAGGCGCTCCTACTTCAGGCCTGGAGACATACGCCTTTAGTCTGTTGGTGTGGAAGACTCTGGGAGCCTCCTTGGGATTGCCCAAGTCCACCAGATAGTTCACCTCTCCAAGTTTACCCACAACCTTGAAGGGTCCCATCCATTTATCTTGCAAGGCCCTCTGCCTTGTTGGGATCATAACTAGAACTAGCTGGTCTTGAGTGAACTCAACCATGTTAGCCTTTTGGTCATGCCAATGCTTGCCCAGCTTTCAGGTTATCACTAGCTTCTGCCATCATTTGTGACATTCTCCTCCAGAGACCTATCACATAGACAGTCACTCTGACTGGCTTGGGGGAAGGAGCACTCTCCAACCCCTCCTTAATCAGGGCCAATGGACCTCTGACTGGATGGCCATAAAGAAGTTCAAAGGGATAATAACCTACTCCCTCCTGAGGGACTTCTCTATAAGCAAAGAGAAGGCATGGCAATAGAAGGTCCCACTTTCTTTTAAGGGGATCTTCTAAAACACCTGTCATGGTCTTCATGGTGCTGTTGAACCTTTCTACCAACTCGTTTGTCTGAGGGTGGTAGGCGGTAGAGAACTTGTAAGTAACTCCACAGGTTTTCCACATGGCTTTCATGTAGTGGGACATAAAATTTGACCCCCTGTCAGAGATTACTTCCTTAGGAAACCCAACCCTGGTAAAAATACCAAGGAGGGCCTTAGCCACAGCGTGAGCTGTAACAGTCCTCATAGGAATTGCCTCATGGTACCTAGTAGCATGGTCTACTACAAGAAGGATAAACATGTTGCCTGAGGAGGTTGGGGGATCAAGGGGACCAGCAATGTCAATCCCTACCCTCTCAAATGGGACTCCCACAACTGGGAAAGGCACTAAAGGTGCCACATTCTTGGAACCAACCTTAGCAGAAGTTTGGTAGGTGTGGCAGCTCTTGCAAAACCTATCTACCTCAGCCCCCATTTTGGCCAATAAAAGTAGAGTGAGAGCCTTTCCTGGGTCTTCTTGAAACTCAAGTAACCAGCCAAAGGAATCTCATGGCCCAGTTGCAAGAACTGTTTGTCTGTTTTCTTGAGGTACTACAAGCCGCTTGTAGTCTCCAGGTGCAGACTCAGTCGGTTCACTGTAGAAGAGGCCATCTTCCCAGTGCAACCTATACTTCCCAGGCTCTTGCCCATCAGCCTGAGAAGCTGCCTGTTGACGAAGACCTTCCAGAGTTGGACATTCTCTCTGTCCCTTACTGAAGTCTGCCCTGTTGGGTCCACCTTCTGCCAGTAAAGACTGCAGCTCAGGATGGTCAACAGGATCCAGATCTCCAATGAGTTCTTGACCTTCCACTAGCTCCTCTTCAGAGTCTAGCTCAAGCACACAGGGTTGTACCTCCCTCTCAGCCTCAGCTGGAGGTGGAGTTACAGGTGTAACTTTGGACAACCATGGGGAAGTCCTTGTTGGAAGCACTGGAGTGCTTGCTGCTGGCTGTTTCCTAAAAGTCTTGGGTTTCCCCTTTGCTTCTTGTTGTTCAGAGATAGCAAGTTCGAACTCCAGTGGAGTAGGAGTGATGTCCTTCTTCATCATCTCCTTGGGAGTACCTCTCATGGTTCTCTCCCTTGCAGGTATGGTGAGCTCCTGTAACCTTTTACTAGGAGGTATGGGGGTATGTGACACTACTCTAAGAGTCGTCAGGTCAATACCCAACAGAACCCTTCCTGGTACCTCACTTTGTATGCTGACAGGTATCTTCACAGTCATGTCATTACACTGGATGAGAACTGGTAATTGGGGAAGCATCTGCACAGGCCCTCCAGCTAACTTGGTAAGGCGTTTGGGTGCCTTAGCAACATCCTCTGCCTGAAAAAATGATTTATCCATCACAGTTATGCTGGCCCCAGTGTCCCTAATGGCAGGTGTCTCCTGACCATTCACCTGGACACTGTCCTTATAATACTCTTTAGTATTATCTGGGATAGAATTATATACATCTAAATTCTGTTGTTCCCACAACCCCAGAGACACTAAAGAAACACTAGCTGAGACTCCAATGGGTTCATCAGCCAGTAACAGAAAGTTTCCACTTGCCATTTGTGCTTCCTCCTCTGGAGCGAAGGCTAAGGAGACAAGCTGGACCCCTGAAGGTTTACCCTTACATCTGGGATCTCCTTTTACATGGTCAGGCGAGCTACAGACATAGCATTTACCAAATGCTTTCTGGAATGGTGGCTTGCTCTGACCTCCTTCTGGTTTACCACCAGAAGGTACACTACTCTGATTTGGTTTCCCTTGTGGCTTACCCTTATTGTTTGGTTTGGGGCCCTCTTTGGGATTGGAATTATTAGAATTCTCTTTGGAGTCCTTTTTTGGCTGTTTCTCCTCATCCTTTTTCTGAGTTACCCCAGAGTCCTTGTGAGTAGCCCGGTTGGCAACCCATAGGTCAGCAGCCTTAGCTAGTTTTGTGGAATCTAATTCCTTTGAATCAGCCAAGTGCTGTCTGAGCTCAGGAGAGCAGGCATCATGAATTGACTCCAACATCACAAGATTCTTCATTCCCTCATAAGTGTTCACCTTGTAACCCCTAATCCATCCCTCTAAGTTCTTCAAACTTTCACTCACCCAGGTAGCCCAAGGGGTACCATCATGCTTTTTGAGGGTCCTAAACCTCTTAAGGTACTGGGAAGGGGTCTTCCCAAATCTAGCTATCAAAGCTAGCTTCACACATTCATAATCCTTCCTATCCTCCTCCCCCAACTCCATTAAAACATCAGATGCAACAGGGGGAGCCTAGAGAACAACCAGGTAAGCAACACAATTCCTGTTATGTCCTGGAGCCCATGATTATACTCAAACAAACTCAACCAATCCAACACATCCAACTTAGGCTCATATATACCCACAAGCTCTTTAGGCATCCGGGGTCTTTTGGGACTGGAACTCCTAGAGGATCCGGAGAGAGAAGCATTTTCCACAGACTATTTTTTCATCTCTAACTCATGTTTGAGCTCCATTTACCTGAGCCTTAGTTCTTGATTCAGTTCTTGGTGTCTTTGTTCTGCTTGAGTATTAAGTCTCTTAAACTCCAATTCAAGTTTCATTTTCTCTAGTTCCAGATATTGAGGACTAAGTGTGGGACCTGGTAAGGGTCCAGTAGGTACAGCTGGCAGGGCAGGTAGAGGCCCAGGGGAGACAACTATATCATCTTCACCCTCCTCTTCTGCTTCTGACTCAAAGTTATCAATACTAGCATAAACATCAATATCATTGCTGTTATCTACATTTGCTGGAGTGGTAGGTTCCTCTGAACCACCATCCAGACTTTGGTTTGCTAACAACCTTTCTATTAGCTCCATTTTCTTGCCTTTAGTCGGGAGATTCTTATGCTTACAGAGAACTCTTAAACAATCAGCAGTTTTTGTAGCAAGGGACTCTTGACTAGAACTTTCCATAGTTGACAGGTTTAGAAAATAACTTTTTTAGTGCTAAGCTTTGTGGTTAGTTGCACTAAGGTATCTATAAGCACACTAAAATGTATACTCAATACAATCCCTCCGCTGCCACCAGTGTTAGGCAGAAACCTGTGCAGTTCACTTAGGGACCACTGCAAAAGGTTTAAGACTACAGGTGTTGGCATTAAACCCAATTGTTAGCAGTGTGTACCACCCATATTTACCTGGTAGCTGTGGCTGAGCAGCCAGACTTCTCTCAAGAAGAGTTAGACAGTATATAGAGTATACAAGATAGGTACCAAAACACAGTAGCACAAGCAAACACTGACCAGAGCTTTTGGTATCAAGTATATAATTATTTATTTAAAGACACACTTAGAAACACTCTAGCACTATTATTATAAGTAAGTTCAAAAACACAGTCACTATTAATATATATACATCCCTTATTCCTTATTAGACAAGTCTTAGTTAACACCACTTATTTCCAGACAGAGGTGAGCGCTTAACTAAAGATGGCACTCCAATAAGTTAAGAAAAAGGGAGAGAAAAGGCAGAAATTCTAAACAGCACACAATACTTTAGGAGCACTCAGCAAGGCAGGAAAGTCAAAGTCTACTTGTGAGCAAAAAGTTCAGAGGCCAGGCTCCCTCTTGGAGAGAGTAGAACACCAATGTGCCCAAGATCACACAGTTTAAAAGACTTGGAAAGTCTTGCAGGGGGTTTAAAAAGGAATCAGTTCAGCTCAGAAAAGTTAAGTTAGCCAGCCTAGGGCCAACCCAAGTGGTAAATTGAGGATTTACGAGACACCCCACACAGACCGTTGCGAGGGAGGCCAGGCGGACACAGTACCTTGAAAGTGGAGAGAATCCTCCAGTGGGGGCTGTTGTTCCTGGCAGCGGGTGCAAGTCACGGCGTCGTCCAGAGGAAGAGAAGATCTCGACTTGGAGGAAAGCTGAAGGTCGTTGCACTGCCAGGGAAGAAACCAGCCGCGGAGTTCTCCGGTAAAAAGGTACTACCCTTTTATTTGCGGTAGTGGTAAAATGTGGTATCCCGGTTGCCGGGGTGCTTGGGACAGGCAAGGCAGCCACGAGATGATCCAGGAGGGCGAAAAGGCGGGCAAACTGGTTATCCCCACCAGTCAAAGGAAGAAGACTCTTCGGGATGAAGATCTCCTCTGTCGTTGGAAGAAGTGGTGAGTCGGTGCAACAGGGCTCCACCGGTGGTGTCGTCGTTGCAGGTCGGCGCAGCTTCTCCCTCTTCGGATTCTTTGGTCCTGTGGTGACGTCTGAAGTCCCAGTCGCCAAAGCCCTGCTTTTATGCAGAAAACCCCCATTCATCAGTCCTAGCTGTCACTCAAACATGCTAAGTGGTGAGCCGGGCGGCTCACCACTGGGCCAATCACACAAGAGTGCGACTTGAGTTGCCGAGGCAACTCAGTGCAGGGTGCCTAAACCCCCTCCA
Organism: Ambystoma mexicanum; assembly: GCF_040938575.1. Classification (NCBI taxonomy): domain Eukaryota; kingdom Metazoa; phylum Chordata; class Amphibia; order Caudata; family Ambystomatidae; genus Ambystoma; species Ambystoma mexicanum. The sequence continues at coordinate 439,920,948 of NC_090937.1, forward strand.
ACACCCCCTGTGGTACCCAGACAAAGTAGCACCACTTTTGGAGGCTTCTGTGGAGAAGCCCGCCAAAAAGTGGAACAAAGGGCTCGACTTGGGTTGGAGTCACAGAAGCGAACACAAATGCCATTTTGGAACCGAGTTCTGGCAAAAAATACCAACCGGTGAATTCATATTAAATAAATAAACCGGCGGTATGTTTGAGGCTATGTTAAAAAGTATTAGCCTCGAACAATGGGAAAATCCCATAGGAATATATTCGCGGTTGAATATAAAAAGTAGTATCCACTGCCACCAGCCAAAACTCGCTCAGGGGGGACTGGACAGTGCCCCCTCGAACAACAGACCCAGGGGCAATCGAATTGCCCCTACCAGTACGCCCACAATATGATGGTTTGTACTGGTTCCGTTCACAATTTAGAACTAGTAAAGCCAATGGTGACTTTACATGACCTGGGAGACAGTAGTCAGTCCCAGGGTTGGAGTCTATGTTTGGGGGTCACTATGACACCCTTGTGTTACGTCACGGAGGGTGCTGTGTAACACACATACCAAAAACACATGAAGCCCTATGGAGTAAAAGACCCCATAGCCCATCAAACAAATTCAAAGTCAAAGGATATCTCAAATCATGTCTAAGAGTGGGAGAAAACAGAGTCTCACTCTTAGCAGGAGAAAAAAATAAACCCCAAAAATCCAGCAAAGCTGCTGGGGGACTCGCTAGGTTTGAGAAATTAGCCTTAACAGAGAATTCTCCCTAACAACCCGAATGACACTAACACTTCAAGACCAATTACCAACTCTAACTTTGTCTTGAAGATCTTAGAGAAAGTGGCAACGTCACAGCTTCAAGCCTTTGTGGAAGCGTCTTGTATTATTCTACATAACAGGCAGTCTGGGTTTCGATCAGATCACAGAACAGAAACCACCCTCCTTGACCTCCAGACACAATTGTTGGAGATCATGGATAAAGAGAAGACCGGATTATTAGTCTTATTAGACTTGTCGGCAGCGTTCAACCTCCTCCATCACGAGCGCCTATTCTATACCGTGGGAGATCTAGGAAACTGCCCACAGGAAGCGATTGAGTGGGTCCAGTCCTTTCAGGACATCAGATGTCCTGAGTCTGGTGGGGCGATGTGTCATCTAAATTGGCCCCCATCAATTGTGGTGTGCCGCACGGAGCCTGTATGTTCCCTACCCTTTATAATCTGTACATTAGACCTCTCTGTAGCTTCCTCAAGGAAATGGGGGTCTTTTTTTTTACCAACTATGCTGATGACACTCAGCTGATCCTGGAGATCATTGGAGACTATGACCTTGACGCAGCCAACCTCCAATGCACATACAGCATGATCGAATCATGGAAGACCAACAACTGGATGTGCCTAAATGGATGAAAGACAGAACTGCTGAGTTTTTGGGTCCCCTCAGGCTAGGGCAAAATGTAACTCCTATTATCTGAGTTTCAAAATCCAGCACTGCAGTATTCCAGTCCTAGGAAAAGTTAAGACCTTAGGTACTTACCTTGAATCTTTCCTGCGCGCTGAAGCCCACGTTAACCCGGTCACCAGAAATGGCCAATATTACCTTTGCCTATTAAAAAATATAAGACCTTTCATCTCAGAGACCAATTGCATAACCATAGCAAGAGCAATCGTATTGTTTAGGCTGGGTTACTGCAATGCCCTACTGATTGATGCAAATAATAAAATGCCTCCGAAAACCTCAAATCGTCCAGAATGATACTATTCGTATCATAGAAGGGATATCTGGGAGAGAACACTTTTGCACCAGCAGACACGCGCTGCATTGTCTCCTTGTGCTAGCCGGCATACAATTCAAGGCAGCTATCATTGTTCATAGATATCTACATGGGAAAACCAAAGCATACCTAAAAACCCTAGTGTCCTTTTATGAGCCAAAAAGAACCTTACGCTCATCAAGCCTGGCATTGGTCAGCTGCCCCAACTTTAAACACACTAATGGTCTGGGCAGGTCCTTCTTCTGCCCAACAAAGGTGTTTTTGTCGGTCTCTAAAAACCTTACTTTTTAGGTGTTTCTTTACCTATAGGATCTGATGTGGTCTTTTTCCCCTGCCCCCCACCCGCTGTCCCGTCCTATTTGTTCATACAATCGTGTAAATTTGCACCCTGGTGCCCACAGGTTTTCGGCTCTATATAGATACATAAATTAATAAACTACCTGGGCTACTTCCTAGGGCAAAGATAAACTACAGTAACCAGGACTTTAAATTTCCCCTGCACACTGTCTTTACCCTTGCCTTTGCCTCCGTGTTTGTCTTGATTTTGCCCTTCTGTAAGATGTAATAGATAATACACACACCTGTGTATGGGGTTGGTGACCTTGTTGCTGGCTCAACACATTTTGTGTAGAACATACAGTTGACTTCTGCCTGGTAGTTCTTCTCAAGGACTGACTCCTGCCAGCCTTTGGGTACAGGCTTCAAGCAGTCTTTTCAATCTGGTTCTGTCCCCCCGTCGTTCGGGCTGGACTCTTTAGCTCGGCCAATACAGGTTCTGACTCACTGCTAATTTCTCCTTCACACTCAAACAAAACTTGCACTCTGGCAAGCACCCTCCGCATCACATTTCTCCCACTTTGTATACTGGTGCTGTAGACTAATTGTCCCACTAATTGCTTAGTGGGTCATTGTGATAGCTTTGCCCATAATGGTTCCAGCTCCTCCTCATGTATTGCAGCGATGATGATCGGTTTCATGTGACACCAACTCCCTTCTCAGTTTTGGTCAGTGTTAGAAGAGTAAAAAAAAAAGCAGTGGAACTATTTATTTATTTCATTTGTATAGCGCAGATACAAACCTGAGGCATTGAGGCACTGTTATAGGTACAAGTCAAGTAGTTAAATGATGCCTTACAACAAGTAAAGTCGTGTAGCAGGCAGGGGGTGGCATAGGTACATTTACAAAGGGTACCACAGTTACTTTCATAGAGGACATTGTCATACATGTTAACATACAATACAGAGGTGTTGAAGGATTTTTAACTGGTGAGTCAGTGAGTTACTGGTTAGGAGAAGAGCTGAGTTTTAAGAGCTTTAGGGAAGATCTTCTCAGCCCTCAAAGTGGGGGTGGGGCGTCGTTCCAGAGTTTCACAGCAAGGTAAGGGAAACTTGAGCCTCCGGCTTTACATCTCTTTACTTTGGGGATGATTAGTCAATCAGTGTAAGGGGCCCTAGTGGGTCTTGTGGAGTGAATGTTGGTGATTTTGTGGGAGAGGTAAGGGGATGCTGTATTGGAGAGGCACTTGTAGAGAAGGGAGAGTGTTTTAAAGGTGATACGCTCCTGGATGGGTAGCCAGTGCGCTTCTCTCCTGGCTTTGGAGATGTACTCTCTTTTCGGGATATTGAGGGCTGCTCTCAGGGTGTTGTTTTGTATGATCTAAAGTTTGTGGATGTTTGCAGAGGAGCTGCCTGTGAATAGGGCATTACAGTAATCAGTCTTGCAGCCAATGATTGCACGGGCAATGGTAAGGCAATTACTTTTTGAGAGGAAGGGTCTGGCGGCATTGAGGACCTTGTTGGCATAAGCTGCTGAAGAGGCAATGGCATTTACTTGTCTGGTTATAGCGAGAGAGGAGTCGAGGTAGACTCCTAGAGTCCTGACTGTAGTTGAGACCGGGATTGAGCAGTTGTCAATCCGGAAGGCTGGGTATTGATAAGAGATTTGAGGGCATTTGGTGGGCCAACAATTAAGATTTCTGTTTTGTCACTGTTGAGATAGATGGTTAGCTGCCATCCAGGCCTGCATTGTAGAATAGATCTTGTTGAGGGTGTCGGAATCATCTGTGTAGTTGCATAGTATGTTTCTACTGCCCGCTCCCTTCTACTCACCCCCTGCCCCGTCCCCTTTTACTACAGCCCTACACCCCATAAATCACCCCCCAATTCAAACCCCATACCTCTGTCCTTTCTTTCCTCCACTCCACCGTATTGTCAAGACTGATGAAAACACAGTGAAAGAAAATGAAATGGATTAAAATGACCATCATTAGTTTGTCGTCATCCCCCAGAGCATGCAGCTTTAAGCAGCCTACTCCTTCCAATCATTCACCATTCCCACCTCTTATGGGACATGCGCAGGACTATAGCCGCATACCGCTCCGCCCCCCCTGCCCATTACCTGTACAGACACTTTGTCTGCAGCAATCCATGCTTAATTGCAGAAGACAACACAGATCTCCCTGCCAAGTGGCGCTTAACAGTGGCTCGGCAGGGAGTGTTGGGTTCCAAGCCGTCTTTACAAATAAATAAAAGCAGTCCAGCTCCAGCAGGAGTATGCACAGTATGATGTGACACTGGGGTGTTACCTGCAGGGCCCAGTTTCGTAACCCCAATAGGGCTTTTTCCATGTGAATATACACTAGATTTTGAATACGCTTCATATGCTCTCGCAATCAGGTAGCTGTTTGTGAGAGGGGAATAGGTGCCTCTTCTTTCTTCCCAGGCCTCCCCCAGCATGTCTAGGACATCTCTTGGTTCTCTACCATAAATTAGTTCGAAAGAGAATCTGGTGCACGCCTGAGGGGTCTTTCTTACTGCAAATAGGGTCCAGGGAATCGTACGATCCCAGTCTTTCCCGTCCTTGTCTACCAACTTTCATAGGATCATCTTAAATGTTTTGTTAAATTCTTCTACAAATCAGTCCGGGGCCAGTAAACTGAGGTTCTTAAGGTGGAAATATGGAGCAAATCCTTGACTTCATCCATGAGTTTGCTCATAAAATTGGATCCCTGATCCGTTAGAATTTCCATGGGGAAACCAACCCTCGAAGAATATTGCAATATATGTTTAAGATTTGTTGAGTTGTGTTGTTCCGCATGTTTAATGCCTCTGGTTATTTGGGTAGCATAATCATCGATTACAAGGGAATATTTGTTACCCAGCCTAGAGGTTTCCAACGGTCCAATGATATCCAGTCCAATTCGGGAGAAATTGACTTCTATTATTGGTAAAGGGTTCAGAGGGGCAGGCAAGGGAAAATGTGTACTGATTTCTTGACAGATTTCACAGGTCTGAATGAAGTTCTTTATGTCAACATGGATACCTGGCCAGTAAAACCTCCCACTGATGTGTGTCTGGGTCTTAGACTGTCCTAAATGTCCCCCTGTCAAATGAGAATGTGCAATCTCTAGCACAATCTTCTGATGGATTTTGGGAATTACCAACTGAGTTTTAGTTAGGCCTTCTTTAGAGGTTTCCCTTTTTATACAGTAATAGGAAGAAAAAGGGACTTCTCTAACCCTTCCCCTTCAGGAATCACCTGTAAGAAAGCCTCTACGAGTGCTGGATAATTTTTCTGGATGAAGGCTAGATCGGGAATGATGGTAGGTTCTTCTTCCCTCTTTGCCTCGGTGGTAGATGGTTCATCAGCTTCTCCAAAGCCTAAGGTACCTCTTTCCGTTTTGTCTGGTTCACGCTCTATAAAACCGGGAAATAGAGCCCTTTCAAGAATTCCCTGTTCAATTTTGTCCCCATCATGTACTTCAAATGGAATTTCACCATGGTTCTGTAGGAGAACCTTTATGTCTTCTTGGAGTCAGGATCTATGACGCCCCGGTAGGGCATCTAGACCAAACGTCCAGGCCAGCACAGATTGTGGAGCCAATCTTGTATAACACCGTGCAGGGGGTACCGGGACTAAGTCTATGGGAATCATTCCTCTTTTCTCTGGAGGGCTAGTAGCTCCTCTGCTGCTACAGATATCAAAGCCTATGGAGTCTTTTGTGGCGATAGAGGCATCTGAGGCTCTATGACTAAGCTTCTGGAATTTTAGGGTTCCCCAATTTGTTGAGTCGCATCCCCACCCCTGACACCATACTTAAGGAAGGTATCAAGCAGTAAGACAGTTCAAGGGTGTTTATTGAACTTCAATTGGGTTTGAAAAACGCCCATATAATCCTAAATGTAAAGATTAGAGCAAGCTAGGACAATCAAATAATAATAACGCAGTCCTAGTTCAGTCTTTCAAAATGAAAGGGCCTTAACTAATACACCTATTGCCAATCCTTGCTTCTACATACAAATATAGTGTGGTGGGAAACAATGTTATACAAGAAAAGTGTTCAAGAAATGTCAGGATGTTCCAGATGTTGGCTTCCCTTCCCCATGTTTTCAGCAGGGGACAAGGCGGCATACTCAGGCTTAACACACTCTAACATTTGTTATGTAATAGGAAGACACACCAGTATATTTATGGGGTGTAGCATAATTACTGAACAAGTAGAAAGAGGCCATGTATGCCACAAGGCCGACATAGAAAATCTACAGTGAATGAATATTGCAAATGCATGCATGTATGTATGAGTACGCCTGAGGGAATAGACTGAAATGGAAGGAGAACCATTACAGATGAATTGGAAATTTGGTTTTTAATGTATTGGTTTGTTTACCACCATTGAACATGGACATTGTATGAGAATAAATGTCTTTTTGAATTTGCTAAATTGCTGTTTGCTACCCTTCTGATCTCGGTCCATTGTTGTGCCTATAAATCTGAAATAAGGGACTTTGAATTCAAAGAGACTTTGGAACAGAAGGCCCTGATGCTAAGGTTTTGCAATGCATCATCGTGCTAAAGAAGCCAGAGAGTGTGCTAAGCTCGAGTGTGCCGCCTAGTCCAACAGTGTCTGTAGATATCTAGGTTTCTTTGCCAGGAGAACAGCGTCTTGAGCATAGCTGAGCACTGGCAGTCTCCTGCCACCACACCGGGGGACATCAATATTGGTAAAGGACCCTAAATGGGAAGCAAGACTTGACATAGACATACAAATTAAAAAGAATTGGGGCAAGGACACAGCCCTGGCGGACCCCCTTCTCTACAGCCAGGCATTCTGAGAGCTTCCCAACCTGACCAAAATGTACATGCACCGTAATATTCTCGTGTAGTGACTCCAACAACCGGATTAAGGGGCCAGTAACTCCAATATCACTCGAATTACCACAGTAGTTTCCTGTCCACATGGTCAAAGGCCGAACTAAGGTTCATAGAGGCCAGGTAGACAGAGTACAAGACCCATATGCGTTTCGGTGAAGCATTGGTGAAGGAGGTGCTTCTTTAAAACCCCCAGGAGTACGCAGAGCAGAGTAGTGGGGAGTGCAAGCAGTCACGTCAGTCAACGCAGGCGGAATGGCATGTGGCTGCTTTTGTGCTGTTTGGCTACACCCGGTGACGCCTCCCTATAAGCAACTGCGGTGATAGATCTACAGCCATCATTTTTGAAGTCCCTGGGTTAATCATACAAAAACCGAAGTACACCTGACGCTTTGTTAGGGAGAATTTTCATGTCTGTGCCAATTCCCTTTAACCTTAGAAACCCCCAGCTCTTTTGCTGGACTCAGGGCTTTTTAAATTTAACTCCTGAGAGAGTGGGGCTTTGTCCTCACTCTCTCATGTGTTTTTCTGCTAGGAGTTTGTGTTTCTCACTGTTTAATGGAATCTGGTCAACTCCATAGGCATCTGCTTTCTGAATTGTGACACACAGCACCTTTTGTGCAGTGCCACTGGGAAGACGATTTAGCTTCTCTTAATGTTTAACTACATTTTCTTGGGTGAACTACTGTTCCCAAGAATAGAAAGATGACTCCTGTCTTACTTAGCTTTTACTTTGTGGGTCCAGCACACACCACCCTATATGGAGTGCTGGGAGGTTACATAGTAACCCCTTATCCCACTTCTCATGTAACATTCTGTTACACTAACTAACTTGAATGGCTGATGGCAGTGGTTTCTTGTATACTACCTTGTGCCATGTATCTGCAGGCTGATTTCTCAGCTGTAGTACAGCACCCAATGGTGACCATTTTCCCACAATGGGCCCTGCCTTCTTTTTTTCGCCATTTCTCGTCAGTTAGTTCATTCTGGGCTTTTACTCTGTTGTTTGAATCGGGTTGGAGTCCTTTTTGCATTTAGCCTTTGGCAGGCTTCAGCCCTCAAGCCCACCCAGGCTCCCGTGTGTCTGGAAAGGCAGGAAGTGAGGGACATCCAAAAACCTCCCTGTCCTTTGTCTCTAGGTGTGCCTGAGTGAAACCAGTTCTGATTGGCTGGATGGCTGGCTGGCTGTCCGGTAGGACAGCCATTGTGCTGGGTGATTGACAGCATAGGGCTGTGAATGAATGGGAACGTGCTTAAAAGGCGGGGTTTGTGGGACTAGAGGCAGAGTTGACCACTGGAGGACAACATCCGACAAAAAAAACGTGAAGACACCAGCAGCACCCTCCTGGACCGCAAAGTAACAGGTGAAGCCCTGCAGCTGTGCTGACCCTGTTTTCGTTTCAACTGGTAAGACCTGCAATGGACGACTTCCTCCCTTGCGCTGGTTGGACCAACTGGCCTGGAGACGAGCTTCATTTTGGCGCAAACCCCGACTTGCTATGACTTTCCAAGGCTGCAGAATTCCAATGCCCTGGCACCCCTGACCATCATCGAGTGGATTGTCTTCGGAAGTGCGAATCTGACTAAACCTTGTGGGCGTCCAGAGGACCCTACAGAAGCAGGATACCTTCATCCCGAGTCCCTTTACTAGAGTCCTGGGCCGTCGGATCAAGTAACTTCCAACCAGAGCTATTCATTCTTTGGCGCTGAGAAATAGCGCCAAAACCACAAAAGGCTGCTGACTCAAGGAGAATCCATTGCTGCAGAGCTCCTCTCTCGAGTGCTGCCGCAGGAGCCCACCAGACGTCTTCCCTTTCATCACCACGACCAAGGACCAGGAACAAGGGTCTGCTACACTGCAACAGGAAGGCATCCAGCTGGAACCAATTCTTCAATTCACGGGTACTGTGGTGCTTGGAGTACATCAACCTTTTGCCAATTGTTGTGCTTCCTAGCTCGGGGAGTACTATTTTAAACCTGTTTGAATTGACCTCAACTCACTTGCACTGGCCTCCCAGCTTGTGCTTCTTCAAAGTGGCTCCTCTTGAGCTTCTGTGAGTTTCTACTGAACTACTGACTATTTTAAAAACATTTTCTAGAGACAAGCATCAGAACTTTGAACTAGCCCATTGGTTTTGGCTGTCCTGGCTCCCTAAAGGCCCCTTTCTGAACCTATTGGCTTTGACAGTGTGTGTTCCCTTACAGGTTTTAATTGTTGAACACTATTATTGCTGGGATAAAAGACTGCCTACATCCCTCTGGGAGAATCTAAACTGTTTTTCTATGTTCTGATCTAACTTCAGCTTTTCCCTCCTTGAAACTCAATATTGTAATGGTGATCACAAATAAGTGTTATTACTGACCTCCAATGACGTCACTCAGTGTGCTGGAATATGTATAGAATAAGAAATGTTTACCCACCTACTTTATTGCTCTTGTTGACCTGAATCCTAACTTTCGGATTATTGTTACTCTTAATTGCTGCTTTTTAAAGATTGTCTACATATCCTTGTGTTTATATATATAAATAAATATGTATACTACAACTTTGTGTGTAAGTGTTTACTTGGATACCTGTATTTACTAATTTTATTGTACAGCTCTACAGCTCACATTACCCCTCTTAAGATAAACCTGGCTGCTCAGTCACACTACCAGCTTGTGCAGTAGAGGCCTAGATTAAAAGGTGGGTTATCTAATACCAAGATATAAATCTTGTAAAGTCCCACACCAGTTGGACTCTACAACTTCCCAGTGATCCTTGATCCTCGTTTGGGGGTAGGGGAGGCCTTCCAGTTGGTTCCTTGTTGAGGCAAGGACCGGATGAGCTACACACATTAACCGCAGGACCAAAGGCGAGTAAAGAACTGGTGGTAGATAATTCTGAAGCACCGTGGCAGCGTTCCTCAAAAACTTGGTGGAATAAGGGGAGCAGTGAGGGGGGAACAGGGACCAAGGGGCCATAGGGGTCCTGGTGGCCCAAGGAACCACATGAGGAACCCCTGTAATGAGGCAAAACAAGTGGAACCCCTGCTATAGTGTTTGAAAATGCACCTTCTCCAGCATGGGGTCTGGCATGGATTCACATGCTCATGAATATTCCCCGTCGTTAGGCTGGGAATCCTGAGTAAAGAAAAAATCAGTTTAGTTTCTGAACTGTCTTTCCACTAGTAACCAGTCACTGGTCTCTGGGACATACTGCCCTCTACCTAAGCCCCTCCTTTGGCAGCCATCTTCAGATTTTTACCGCACATTCAAGTGTTTGGAGTCCCCGTGCTATAGCTCTCGAGCTTTTACTGCGTTTTGCGATTTTTCAAAGAGTTTACTCTTATTTTTTCAGTCAATCGAGCCTCAAGCTCCACCAATCCAACTTCTGATCAACAGGGACCCGTTTTGGAATTTCTGTTGAGTTTTCACTTCTTGGAGGATTCCGGAAGATCTTAGAGGCCTATCCCGCGTGGACATGGCACAGGACAAAGGAAACGCGACGCCTGGATCCAAGCTGTTCAGGAACTGCCCTGGATGTGGATTACAGAATGTCTTCAAGGAAGATGAGCACTCTTGGTGCCTCTACTGCCTTCACAACGACAAATCGCACGTGGAGAAGGACTGTGTGTTTTGTAAGAACATGTCTGAGTGGACAATGAGGGATCGTCGTACTCGACTCATCAACTGTATGGAAGGGAAAAGCCCAGTAGCAGTTGAGAAGAAAAGGAAGTCTGAGCGGGCTTCTTAGACCTTTGAGGGCGCTCCGGAGATAGAGGCCCAACAAAAGGCAAAGCATTGCGAGTCCATGGGCACGGGGAGCGCCGATGGTTCGGGCTCCTTGGCTGCCAGGCAGGGCACGATGTCACCAACGCCATCAACCACGAGCCAACGCTCTGGCTCGGTGAAGAGGAAGTCGGAGAACCCGGGTAAGCTTCGGGAGAAGCCCCGGTCGATCCCGACTGCAGCAGCCGAGGGGGAGCGAGGCAGCAACCCTCCCCCCAAGGTGAAGGCCTCCGGCGCGCCCAAAGTCGCGAAGGCCCTGATTCACCCAGCTAAGGCCTCGATCGAAGGAGTCGTGGCGGCCCTGGAGAAGGCTGTGGAGGCTACCCCAGTGGAGACTACTTCCGGGCCTAGAGTTTCCCTGCCACCCCAGAGGAGTTTCCTTTTTTAAGCCCATCGATAAGACCCCCGTGAAACCCCCCAGTGGAGAAAGAGGGGGGGGGCACACACAGTAGCAATACCGGACACAGATACCACCTCAGAGGATGAGCTGGCTGGCGTGGCAAAGATCCTGGACAACAAGTTCGAGGAAGTCCGTTCCTACGGGAGGGATCCCAACGAGGCGGACGTAGAAAGCGACGGTGGAGCTGACGAGGAGCCGTGGATCGTGGAGGAGACGGAGGACCCTACTCCCCAGCCGTCGCAACCGGTGCCTATGCCACAGGACAACTCGGGAGCAATCCTGATGGCTATCCAGGCCCAGACAAGGTTGCCCTTAACCCCAACAGACGATCCAGTAGTGCCTGGACCGTCTGGAAGCCCACCGAACAAGCGGAGGTGAATCCATCCTCCCCCTCCTTTCCAGCGTTCATCTCCTTCGCCTCCACCGAGGGATGAGACGGGAACGGATGACGATGGTGGTGACGACGGGACGGATCTCCCATCACCTCCTGCCCGGGCCTCCCCTCCCAACGGAATTGGCTCTTTCCACGCCATGATCGCCAGGGCTTCGGAGCTCTTCCAACTTTGTCCCGAAGAACAGGAGGGTTTCCTCTACCAGCAACGGGAGGCCAAGAGGAAGACCGTCCTCTCAGTATCGTTACTAGATGACATCTGGGACGAAGGACTGTCGCTACTCAAGAACCCATCCTGCGAAGAAGGACCGGTATGAGAAGAAGTACCGGGTCCCAGATTCCGCCCCGATGTGCCTCAGAGCTCAGCCGTCACGGGATTCGGTGGTCTCCACAGCGGCCAAGAAGAAATCGGCAGGGGCGACGGGATCAACTTCCACTTCCCCACCGGACGGCGAGGGGAAGGAGCTGGACACCATGTGGCGATGAGTCATCTCGTCGGCGGCGATGACCATCAAAGCGGCCAACGCCCTCGCGATCGTGGCGCGCTACGACAGGGAGCTGTGGTTCAAGATCGCTCCCATCCTGGACTTCCAGCCAGACGACAAGAGGGCGGAAGCCCTTGAAATCCTACAGTAAGGCGAGGTGGCTTCGGACCACACCATCACGGTGGCCACGGACATCGCCGACACTGGCTTTCGCCAGATGGGCATCAACGTTTGCCTGCGCCAGCGTTGTTGGCTTAAGGCCACCGATTTCCGTCAGGATGTGCATACCAGGGTACTGGACATGCCCTTCGACGGGAACAACCTGTTCGGCAAGGCAGTGGATGAGTCAATGCAGGCCATCAAGGCGGACACCGAGACAGCCCGGGCCTTGGGTTCTCTCCATCAACGACGGCCGTCCTTTCGGACCTCCACAGGCAAGTTTCAAGGTGCCTCCAAAGGATTTGATGGCAGTTCCTCGTCGTACCGCCAAGCGGCCCGCTCATCGTCGCAAGAGGCCTACAGAGGCTGCAGCAAGGCCAGAGGACGTCGTAGTCACCAAGGTGCCAAGGCCTCGGCGAAGCAGCATTGAACCAGCCGCAGCGTCGGGCCCCCACTGAAGCATCCCGGTGGGAGGCCGGCTGGCGAAATTTGTCAGCATGTGGGCGTCCATCTCCACAGATCCTTGGGTGCTGGGCGCGTTGGCCCACGGGCACCCTCTGGAATTCCAAAGAAAGTGTCCCCGTCTACCACCTGTGGCGAGGAAGGAAAACCACGTCCCACAGCTACTTCTGGAGGTACGAGCAATGCTGAAAAAGGGCGCAATAGAACTCGTCCCGAAGAGGCTCCAGGGCTCCGGCGTGTACTCGCGGTACTTCCTGTCCAAAAGAAGGCTGGTGGTTGGCGACCCATTCTGGACCTTTGTCATCTAAACAAATACATCAAGTCCCAAAAATTCCGGATGGTCACCCTCCAGCACGTGCTGGGACAGCTGGAGGAAGGCGACTTCCTATCGTCGCTGGACTTGGAGGATGCCTGCCTCCACATCTCCATTCTCAAAGGACATCGAAAGTTCCTACGATTCGTGGTCCAAAGGTGACACTATCAGTTCAAGGCCCTTCCCTTTGGATTGAAATCGGCGCCCAGGGTCTTCACCAAGTGCCTGGCACCAGTGGCGGCGCGGCTGCACCTACAGGGGATCCACGTTTACCCCTACCTGGACGATTGGCTCATCCGAGCAAAGTCAATGGAACTTGCCGTTGATCACACAGCGAAGACTGTCCAACTGCTCACGGATCTGGGATTCTTGATCAACTTCACGAAATCCCACTTGGTACCGTCGCAAGACGCCCTGTTCCTGTGAGCCAGACTCAACACAGTGGCGCGATTGGCTTTGCCGTCGGAGGAAAGGACGAAGGCCATCCTGGGCAAGGTACAACGGCTGTTGACTATGGACGTGGCGAGGGTGAGGTCCATCAAGTCACTACTCGGCATGATGTCCTTGTGCATCTATCTCGTACGCCTATGCAGGTTGCGGATGCGACCACTGCAGGAGTTCCTCGATGCCCGTTGGATGCAAGCGGCGGACAGCTTCGAAGACGATCTCACTCAACGAGACTTTCCGCCAAGTGATCCGGTGGTGGGGCACCCGCACGCATCTAGCGGCGGGCATGGACTTCCAGACCCCGGCACATCAGGAAACGGTGACGACGGATGCCTCCCTGGAAGGATGGGGAGCACACACCGGAGATCTCCATGCAAGAGGCCTTTGGCTCCCAGAGGAGAGGTCACTACAAATCAACGTCCTGGAGCTCTGAGCCGTGTTCTGGGCCCTCAGGTTGTTCCTTCCATCCCTCAAGGGCAAGGTGGTAAGGGTCTTCACCGACAACACCACCACGATGTTCTACATCAGGAAGCAGGGGAGCACCAGATCCCCAGCCCTATCCAAGGAAGCGCAGGAACTGTGGCACTGGGGATGTTCCTGGTACCCTTCCTTCTGGCAGGAACACCATTGCCGACTCACTCAGCAGGGAGCTGCGCTCGTGCCATGGGTGGGAACTTCGGCAGGATCAAGTGGACCTCCTATTCCGATGATGGGGCAATCCCCAGATCGACCTATTCGCGACAGCAACGAACGCCAAGTGCCGGAGGTTCACCAGCAGGTTCGCCCAGCTGGGGAGCATGGGCGATGCCTTCTCATTCCCCTGGGACGGCCTGTTCCTGTATGCGCTTCCCCCGTTGCCATTACTGCTACGACTCATCAGTCAACTCAGACGGTCCCGGTGCATGAAGATCCTCATCGCACCGGCGTGGCCGAGGCAGATCTGGTTCCCAGACCTTCTGGACATGTCAGCGGCCCCTCCGGTCAAACTACCGACAGACGCGGATCTTCTCGCCAGGGAGGGAGGCGCCATCCTCCATCACGACCCAGGATCACTGAACCTGCAGGCCTGGCTCCTGCAGCACTAGAGTTTGGAGGGTACAATATCCCGGCGGACTGCAAGGAGGTGCTTGCAAAGACCAGGGCGTCCTCGACTCTTAAGTGCTATGGACACAAATGGAAGAGGTTCTCTGTCTGGTGCTGTGCACAGAAGATTAACCCTCTGACGATTACGGTCCCTCAAGTGCTGCCGTACTTGCTATCTCTGGCCAAAGTGGGGCTGGCACACGCCTCCATCAAGATCCATCTGGCGGCTATCTCCCACTACACCAGAACTCCGGGGCGGTCATCTCTGTGGTCTCATTGCCTGGTGAAGGGGTTCATGAAAGGACTGTTCCGATCGTTCCCGCCGGTGAAGGCTACGGCCCTGGCATGGGAGCTCAACATGGTGCTGACCAGGCTCATGGGGCCGCCATTCGAGCCTCTGCACTCGGCACAGTTGAAGTTCCTGTCGTGAAAGACAGCATGTCTTGTGGCCATCACCTCCGCACGACGAGTGGGAAAGATCCAGGCCCCCTCCTGTAAACCTCCATACCTGACATTTCACAAGACAAAAGGGTAGTGCTGAGGACGCACCCCTCCTTCATGCCCAAGGTGCCGTTGGACTTCCATCTCAACGAGCCCTTGGTGTTACCTGTTTTCTTCCCGTCGCCTTTGTCTCCGGCTGAGAGGACGTTGCACTCGCCGGATGTAGCTAGAGCACTGAAGTTCTACGTGGACCGCACGAAGAGTCTTCGGAAGACATCACAGCTGTTAGTAAACTTTGGACCTGTGAACCAAGGGAAGGCTCTCTCAAAGGCTTCCATTTCCAGATGGCTCTCCGGCTGCAACATGCACTGTCACCGGTTGGCAAACCGACCATGGCCCGGCCGTCCGAGAGCCCATTCAACCAGACCGATCGCTGCTACCACGGCGTTCTTGTCTGGTGTGCCCCTGCTGGACATCTGCAGAGCTGCTACGTGGAGGTCGACGCACATCTTCACAAGATTCTACTGCGTCGACCGGGATTCCAGGGAGGAGTCCAGAGTCGGCGAGACAGTGCTGCGCAACCTGTTCACTTGAAGGTGAGCCTGGTGAGGAGGTAAGAGATGCTTAATGTTGAGTTGTTGAATTCCTATGCTGGAGAAGGAACAAGTTACTTACCTGCAACTGTTGTTCTCCAGCATGGGTCTGGCATGGATTCACCTGCGAACCCTCCCTCCAACCTTTCTGCAGCTCTTCTCTTGGTCCTACTGCCACTTTATTTGCTACCAAATCTGAAGATGGCTGCCAGAGGCGGGGCTTAGGTAGAGGGCAGTCATTGGCTGGGGGCAGTATGACCCAGAGACCAGTGATTGGTTACTAGTGGAAAGACAGTTCAGAAACAAAACTGAAACTGATTTTTCTTTACCAAGGATTCCCAGCCTGACGACGGGGAATATTCATGAGCATGTGAATCTATGCCAGACCCATGCTGGAGAACAACAGTTACAGGTAAGTAACGTGTTCCTTAATCGCACATAAATCCTCCACCTTTTGTCGGAAGCTCCTAATCTGGTGGGTATTTCTACAGAAGATTTGAGTAGAGTGCACTTTCCAGATATCCAAAGGTTGGTTCGTTCAGTGGTCTACTTTGAGTCAAAACTCGTCACTGACGCATTGTTGCAAGAGGGGGACTCCTTAGAAGTTTTTGGTTTTGACTTGTCAAAATACGTTGTTAGTACATCGACGGAAATGCCAAGCAACTCAACGGCAGCCCATCAGCAGTAAAACACTGATATCTCGGCCCTGAGAATTAAAACGATGATCTCGGAAGAAACCAGGGACTGGTCGTGGTTAATGAAGACCGCTAAATGCTAAAACTGTTTTGTTGTAAGTGGTTTGCATACGGAAGAAATTCCGCTTGTAATCATGTCATGGAACATGAGGGGCCATTCCCACCTATTTATCAATACACTGATAGGTTGGGAAGGATAGGTCTTAAGATTGTTTGGCTGCAAGAGACCTGGCAGCAGACCTGCCCCATGCTTGATGGCCTTATGGTTTTTTTTAAAGCTGTTAGGCGTGGCTTGGCAGGTTGGCTTAGTAACCTTGGTTAAATTGGATAGTAATCTGCGGGTCCTGAACTTGGATGCCTCTTTCTTTGGAGTTTTATTGACTCATCTGTTAGCAATTGGGGTTAAGGCAGTCCCTTTGCTAGTATTTAATGTGTATTGGCATGAAAAGATCTTAAATCTGGTGATTCTCTTATATCACTTGACATGCTTTGCCAATAGGTGGTGTGTGTTGGGGGACAAATCTTATTGGCAGGGGATCTTAATTCTGAATGTTGGGACCCTAATCTGTATTGGAATAAGTGAGGAGCTCTAATAGCGTTGAAAAAGCAGCGCAGTGGTTATCGATGGCTGAGCAGTTTGGGACGGTTGGGTTTACACCCCTTAAAAGGTTCTGTGGAGGGGGACATTCCGCAATGTCCATCTTGGACTAACGGAAGTCAGTACTCCACTATTGATTATATTTTTGTGGGGGATTGGTTATTGGGGAAATGTCTCACTAACTGTTTTTCTGGCTGCACTTGGTGATCATGCCAAATTGATTGCCGTATTCGCGTTCAGGAGTTCCGACCTCAGCTGACGTGTTGGTTAATTCGACAGGTAAATCGCCTCTACTGGAACCAAGCATTGGCAGCTAGGGTGAGCTGCTCCTTGATGGAGGTTTTTGGAGTATTCCTCCACAGAGTGGAAGTGCTGTGTGTTTTCTGCCCCCAATTTTGAATACTTTGTAAGGGATTTAGTCGATTATAATCTGCGTTCGAATCCCAAAGTTTGGCAGAAAAAACATCTGCATGTGTATAGTGAAGAAGTTGTGGCCAGAAAGCATCAACAAAGGAAGGAAGTGAGGGCTGTAAATCAAAGATTTGACATCTCGTTGGATGTAAAAAGTAATCTGATCAGACAAAAACATCAAACGTACAGCAATTGGTTTAGACAGTCCCGTTGTAGGAGACTCCAGGGAGATACAAAGGCCTTATGTGTTGTCTTTACAAATAAAAATACCTAGACCTTTTGGCGACTCTTGAACAATGCCGATCCTCAGCACCTAGGGATACATACAAATGCAGTCCCAGAGAAAGATTGGGTCTGGCATTTTATATAATTATACGCTCTACCTCGAAGCGAGGTGGAGGACGTTGTACCTGACTAGGGCCCCAGAGACAGGATTGTAGTAAAGCAATGTCCATACTTGGGTTAGGTTGCTTATAAGTAAGTTCACTTCCAGTTCTTCAGTTACATGTTACAGGACATAAAGACATAAGATAGATACTAAGATAGATACTAAGATAGATCACCGGCACCCATCACCCAGGGAGGGAAGGACCAACTGACCCATAAACAGAACACTCGGCACAGCCTTCTCTCACTCATACATCAACATTCTACTTGGTACTGTGATGTCATGCAAGTACCAAGTGGCTAGCTCAGCTGGCTCAGGCAGTGCCTGAAGAGTGTGACATAACACATCTCCCTCCTTACCGAAACGTCTACACAAACAGTAAGCACTTTACATATGGGCAAGTCACCATCCACCATACAGCTTCACAAGAAATCCCACAGTTATGCAATTCCTTACTTCACCTACATATCCAGGTCACCCTCGATACCAACACAAATCACCTTCTGTCTATCCCTGCCACGGACAAACTCTAGACTCTCACCCTAGACACATGCCAGCCTATACACCAGGCTAAAGCTACCCTACAAACCAAACACTCGCTAACATAACATATATCCTTCCGCCCGCCCCTGCCACAGGCGAGCCTCCAGGCTGCCACCCTGAAGCATGGCTTGTGATCCTGGCGCAATACTAGACATCCAGGAAAACAACAGAATCACCATACCTATTGAGAGAATTCATAAAACCGCTAACCACTGCTGAAATATCACCACTATGCCTACATCACGAATATACAAACAAATACAACAAAATGACTAGGCCAGAAGTGCCCAACTCAACCACACCAAGATAAAGAGATCCTACAACAACTCAAAGATACTGGCCAGGCATCTCCAAGACCACCAACAAAACAGTGGGTTGGACAAAAACGCTCAACTCAATGGCAGCACTACCGAGTCCCATAATCCTGACCTTGGGGTACCTTGGCCTGGATTTACATATAACACAAAAAGAAAACAACTACAAGGCAACTCTTCATCTTGGACAACATATTTCCGTTTAGCCAATGTTACCACCAGAGGGCGTCCCCAACCAGTACAACAGCTAATTCTAAGATAACTACTACCACATCTTCATCCAACAAAACCACCTGTCCATTTCAGATAAGAGTTGACTTCTTCTAACAGTGCACTACTACCATTCCTAAGATCTTCCTAAAATCACCCGACCACAACTCCCACTCACCTTAGTGCACTTCTCCACTTACTCACTCCTGCACCTGAAAGGGTGCTACCCCCAGGATTTACCTCACACGTCCCCATAACCAAAAGAGGACTTTACTCACCATGCTTAAGTAAACAAAGGCGCTACCTCCATATACAATGTACCAAAATCCACAACTACTATGGATCCTACCTCCCAGCAACACTTAGTCATCTTAAAACAAGTGTCCCTTGCCAACCAATTGACACCTAAATGAGGCGCTACCTCAATACCGTCAATTTAAATAAAAACGCTTCCTCCATCTCATGGGGCGCTACCTAATACACATATTTAAGCAAAAGCGCTACCCCATCTCAACACAGATGGACGGTAATCCTAACTGTCCTAACTCCTAACCTACCAAACAGATTAATGACCCAAAGTCATTTGAACATGAACTAAGCTCACATCATTCATAACCAGATACATATCCATCAAGTTTACTTATTCACAGTCAACCTTATGTACAATGTATGAACCACAAATGACATTTCTTTAGGCTTGGTGATTTAACATAAACATTTCCTACATAGTTCTTTTGCTTATCCATGTTTTGCATTAATCCTAAATGCAAAATATTTCCTACATAGTTCTTCTGCTCGTCCACGTCCCGCATTAATTCTAAATGTCTAAAAGTCCAAAAGTCTATAAAACTCTTTGAACCTAAAAATCCTCAAAAAGTTACACTAGCTCATTCACACACAAAGAGCTCCACACGGTATAACATTGCATTTAATTATGCACCTTTCAGTAAACTGTGTAAAATGTCCATAAACCTGCAAATATTAAAGAAATGGTTAAATTCTAACTGCAGTGACTTAACCCATTCCATACACAATCTCACCAGACCAGCATTTCTCATACAACAGTTTTCACCAAAGCTCACGATAATACTCAGTACAACAACAACCAACATTGCATTAATTAAGTTCTTAACTTAACTCGCCCAAAAACCAGTGTTTCACATACAGCGGTTTCCACTAAAGCTCACGATAATGCTCACAGTTGTAACACCAATGAAGCATTAACCAGCAATGCATTAGTTAAATTCTTGTCCTAAATGCAAAACGAAATGAACTCCATCTCAACATGCATTTAAGCATTATACAGTCTCATACCGGTAGCATTGTACAACAATTTTACCAACATGTTGGCCGCTGCATAGCGCCTCAGTAGTGAGGCGGAGCGGCGTTACCTGCACCCGACCTCCTGAGCGAAGGATGCCTTCCACAGAGCTTTGCCACGTCGCCCGCTACATCGAACCCCTCACGGGCAGAGGATGTTTGCCGCATACCGAGCAGTACAGCGTTCCTCCCCACACAGTAAAATTAGAGCGCGTTCCCGAAACGCGGGATCACTTCTCCCTTCCTAGTCTCCGTTCCATCCAAATTCAATTTAAACTCCTGTGCTCCTCCTGTGCTCTCTAGTAGACCCACATTCCGTTGAGCTCCTGTGCTTTCTGCTCTACGCGCTGTTTCTTCACGCACCACTGAAAAGAGATCCGCTCAAACTCCCCAAGCACTGATCATCTGTGCACTGAACAGTCTCAGGAAACATACTTGGCACATATATATTACGTCCATTGTCCTTCCATTATGAAGCACATAAAGAAGCATTTATCCTTCCTTTACTTCATTTCTGTTTATGGGACCCTTCACTGCGTGCACACAAAGGAAAGGCTGCACTTCAAATTAAAAGGGACCCTTCCATTTTATTGGCGAGCCTTTCATCACTTCTGCAGTCCCTTTAAGTTCCTTATGGCTCCAGACACAGCACTCCCTTAGATAGCGGGCTGCTGGTCCGTCCAAATTAGTCCAGGAGCACTTTTACTAAAGCGGATCAACGAATCTTATTATTATTATATCCCAAAATCCAGCACTCTAGGAGCACCCTTCTTGTATAGACCCCTTTCACTTCTTATGCCCCAGGACCCAGCACTCCCACGACTATGGGCTGCTGGTCCAATCTGCTATGGTCCTCCTCCTCCCTTATCCACCCTGGGTGATGGGTATGCTTACTTGGGGGCGGTGATGTCTTCTTCTTTCCTGGGTCCTGATAGTTCCTGCACCCCCTGCAGCAGGTCTCTGCAGTCACCTTCCTTTTCAGCTTTCCTTTCACCAGGGTTCCTCTTCTAGAGATCCCATCGTCGTCGCCATTGTAGTAAAGCAATGTCCATACTTGGGTTAGGTTGCTTATAAGTAAGTTTACTTCCAGTTCTTCAGTTACATGTTACAGGACATAAAGACATAAGATAGATACTAAGATAGATACTAAGATAGATACTAAGATAGATCACCAGCACCCATCACCCAGGGAGGGAGGGACCAACTGACCCATAAACAGAACACTCAGCACAGCCTTCTCTCACTCATACATCAACATTCCACTTGGTACTGTATTGTCATGCAAGTACCAAGTGGCTAGCTCAGCTGGCTCAGGCAGTGCCTGAAGAGTGTGACATAACAAGGATGGATCTAGATCTATTTAATTCCGGAAACCTTGTGGAAATAATAAAAATAGATCAGTACCTCCAGGGCCCCAGTGCCTAGTAAATTATTGAACCTGCTGCTCAAGAGCAATCCAGTGGCCTGGGCAGTCTCTCTTGAAATTATGTTTCATAGTATTGTATCTTTCGATCAGTTTTCTCCCTTGTGGTCAAAAACCCATATTGTTGCAATCTACAAGAGGGGTCCTAGAACTAGTCCCCTAAACTGTAGACCCATTCCACTCCTAGACGTGGACAGCAAGGTGTTCGCATCAATCTTGCTGTCCCACCCAGAGGCATGGGCTGTGGTGGCCAGTCGACTATCAAAATGGCAAATTGGCTTCAGTAGAAATGTAGGAACATCCTTAAATGGGTTTATTGTAAAAACCATTCAGCACTTGGCATGGGAAGGGAAATACGATTCTGTCTTTTAGGGTTTAGATTGATTTAAGAGCTGCATTCGATACCATAGACATGAGCATTTGTGGTCCAAGCTTCCCAAGTGGGGAGGTCGCCCCAGGACTTTTAAAACTGATCGTTGGATTGTATTCTCGTTCAGAAATACAAGTCTGCTTAAATCACCAGAGTGGGCTCTCAGTTGACTCCAATGTTTCGGGGTGCCAGGCAGGGTTGCGTTCTGGCTGTTCAACCTCTATTTTTCGAACATTGGTGATTATCTGGCGCCATCGGCCATTATAACATCTGTGACGCACAAATTAAGTCTCCTTTGGTTGTCCTATGCAGGGGGATTTTGTCATGTTTGACTGTACAGTGGTAGGTCTCTTCGCATCCTACATGGTTAATCATGCATTACAGATTAATGAAAGCAAGACTAGGGTATTGCACGTTTCAAAGATCCATAAGAAAATTACCTTTGGTTGGCAAATAAGTTCAGAAACTGGGTTAATTTGTTGACTTACTTAGAATTCTTTGCCGGTATGGAACTTATTCCTTCAACATTTTACGAGGGGAAAATTGTCCCTAATATTCTGTACTGGATGGACGTGTATCCTCTACTACTATTGGAAACGCTGCCACTGCTTGAAGCCTTGCCTTTGCGTAGTGTTTTTCTATATCCTTACATCAGTCCCCAACCATTCAATTTGCTACAAACTTGGCATAATTTCACTTCAAGCTCGAGCACAGTGGAAAATATTGTCACTGTCCAGGAAAATCATATGCCCAGAACCTGAATCCTTGTTTGGGGATTTGAAAGGTATTCTTGAAAATGCAGATGGTTAAACGAGATGCTCGATTATTGTAAACTTCTTTAATCTAAAGCTACTATAAATTCGGTAAATTGGCTTAAAGAGAATCCCTGCAGAGTGAAGAAGCTCCCATTCAGAAATTATTGGGTGAACACAATTGATAAAATGCAAATATCCCTCTTTGAGCCATCTTATTGGTTATCTTAAAAATCAAGGTAAACTAGCCCCTTTCTTGGCAATATGTCCAGCCAAATCGATCAGGCTTACGTTTTTACGCTTTCACTGGAACTTGTATCCAACAAAGCAGATTTTGATTTGATTTTGTCATCTGGAAGCTGATCGGCTAAATTGCTGTTTTTGAAGGTGTGGCGAGTGCGAAACCCTTGAGCACCTTTTGATCGACTGTCCAGCGATACTGTCCAGCGATACAGGGGCTGAGATTCAATCATTTGAAAACATTTCAGCCAGGTTTGGAAGAGGGGTTGGGAGATAGTCTGGGCGGAATGCTTGTCGGGACGTATCTCCTCTACTGTCATTGCAGTAACGACTTTTTTAAATGTCTCAAATTGGAAGAATATCCAGTGATGGGTTCTATTGGAAGATAGTTTTGCATATTTTTGTATTTCTTTTAATATCGATATTCTTTTTTTGTGTTTCATGCTTTGTTCTGGTTTGTATATATTATGTTTATTTATGATCTAGGTTAATTTCTTTTTTAACCATTAAACACTATAAAAATATGTGTTTTTCGCCAAGATTAGATCAAACTGAAGGCACTGTTGTATCGTCCCAGTACCTAGGTGGAAAGCTGATTGGTCTGCCAAGATGTTATTTGCTGTGAGCCAGTCCTGTAGTCGCACCAGAATAATGCTGTGAGAACAACTTGGATGTCCCATCCAGCAGAATGACTGGTTTATATGAAGAGGGAAAGACTTGTGTCAATCTTTTTGAATATCAGGACAATAATTCCTATTTTGTTACTATCAGGGATTAGGTTGATCCTAATAATCACGTTGAACACCTGGGTCAAGAAGGGCCCCACACATCCGGCAAGGAGCAAAATAAGTCACATTAATCAACATCTAAAGTTGTTTTATAAAGTCTCTAGAGCGTCGTGCCAAGTCAACACCAAAACATATTTTGTTGCACAATTAAAATCCACAATGCTGGAAATAATTCTTTAAAGTTCCAGAAGTGGAGATAATTTAAAAAGGCTAAAACGTATGTGATAAATATTGGATGGTTCCTTCCTTATATGCTACTGGGTGAGGTACATAAACACTGACTAAAAGGTTTTTTAATTATGAATGCCTGAACATCAATGATGGCTGAATTCTCTGAAGAACAAATCTGCTGTCTTTAGTGGGAGGAGTCACAATGGAGCATGATCTTAGTCTGCTCGGTCGGCTGTTTCATTGTCTAGAGTCGCGGCAGAACTAGCTGCTGCTTCCTTCTCACTGATGGAAGGGTGAGTTTTTGGAGAGTGATACTAGTATTTTGCAGTTTAAAATTGTGAGTAAAATTCAGAGTACACAAGATGCTGAAATTGGACTAGGGGCTGTTAGGAAAGATTTTCTTTTTGAAACGTTCCCTCTTTAGTTGTTTCATATAGAAGAACCCCATTGTTTTTGCTCTTTTGTTGATCCTGTCCTGACTTTATGAAGGGAAGTAAAGCCTTCAGCTTCACTTCCCTTGCCTTTTGCTCATTTGTTATGGGGGACCTGATCAGTCCTTCAGACTATCAGCACTAAGAAACTTTGTTTCCATTTTGAATTTGTGTTTTTTTACATTGCACACAGTCGAGTGCAATTTGGATACTTTTGTATCACCCTAACTTTTTAGTTAGCTTCATATGTGCCTAAAGACAAGCTTGTGGCAGCAGTTGCATGTTTACCGTTTCTGCATTATTTCTGGTGTGCACAATCATGTTTACCACGTATGACTACTAAACATGGCTAGTGTCCTAAAATGGCTGTGCCATAAGAATTTTGCTTGTTCTTTGGCCATATTGTAGTTTGTACTTGTTTGTACCTTTTCAGATCAGGAAAGTCCTTATACGGTCATGCACTTGCCCAGGAAAGCTGCTGCTTTCGCCAGAGTGTGTGTGTGTGTGTGTGTGTTTGTCTGTCTAACAAGTCCATACCACTGGTGCCAGAATGTCTGCTGCTGGGGTTGATGGGAGCCCAGTAGTTGTCCCTGATTGGACACCTACTGGCTGTTTGAATGGTTGAGATTCTTATCCATTGGTGGGCTTGGACTTGCTTCCAGCTCAAATTTCCAATAAGAGGAGGACTCCTGCAGCCATTCTTCAGATCTGCGTTGGAGCCAAGTATCCTTTGAAGAAGAGCATCCCGAGGACTACCTCTGCAGTTGACCAGCAACCCCTCCAGTGACTGACTCATCTGCCTGATCCCTCAAGACCCTCAATGGCTTCTCGAGAATCCAGCCCCTGAAGCCTTCAGAAGAGTCTCTGGATGCCCGGTGGGCTGACCAGCTCACTCATCGGCGACCTCACTAGAACCATTGTTGTTCCGCGTTCAAGCCCAGCTTCTGCAACAAGTCACCTTCTACCTATATTACAGCTTAAAATCTTCAAGGGAACCTGTCCTAGAGCGCCTTCTGTAACGTGACTGCAAGGACGCCTATTATCGGCTGTAAATCATGATCATTGCTTCCATCCTGTGAAGTGTACTGAAGAGTTCTGCATTGCTGGAATCTGAATTTCTTCATTGACAGGGATTGCATTTTGCAGTTGCACCCACCGAAATAATCCAGAAGCCTACAACCCCTGGGTACCTTTCACTGGAACAAAGGACGGAAGACCATACTCTCAGCGACCATCAGTCGACCCATAGTGATCCCTGGGAAAATCAGAGTCAGAAGGGTAAGTAAGCATATCTGTGCCTGCATCCCCTCCCCCTCCCTGTCCTTCATAGGATAACATTGGGAGCAAATCCCTTTGTCTCCTATCTCCCTCTTACGTACCTTTGGTCGTCGAACCTGGGTCAAGTATCTTGCCCCTGGGGTAGCCTTGGGTCTGGAAGAGAGAGAAGAAACCTACCTGCCGTCTGGTAATTTGTAGATGAAAGTTTAAATAGTTTGAAAATCACCACCACAAGTCCATTGCATGCTTTTAGAGAACTCATGCCCATGAGAAACATGCATTGGGACTTGTGTCTTTTGGGCACTAGGCCCCATAAATCTTCTGGATGGACTTCTAAAGAAAGGGATGTTGTACTTGTGGCTGGTTCCCATCATTTTACTGCATCTGCATTACTTACCTATATCTCCTGGTTAAGTTATTTGATGATGTATATTATGAACCTAATGTGCCCTGGGCTAAGCTCTGATCCTGGTGTTTGGCTTCTGGATGTCCTTTAGGGGGCTGTTCCGTCCTGCATCTAGTCCTGCTCGTCTGCTTGAGCCAGGCGTTCCATCCTGGGACTTTTGACCTGGACGTTTTACTGCTGCTTACTGGCAAGGAAGGTGCTAAAAGCTGTTGTCGCCTTGAATGGTGTTGGGACCCCAACAACCCACTTAATCTACTCCTCTGAGCTGTTCTGGGTCAACTCCGTCGTATCCATGCTGGGAGCGTTTCTAATGTGATGCTGCTTTCATTTTTCACACCAGGCTGCAGGGATTCTTCCGTTCTGCTATAGTCGCCTCTATTGCTGCATTTACTGCTAAATGGTGGGCCCCACTCTCATGGAAGGACCTTTGCTCTTCTTTTGGTCAACACAAGTCATCAGTGCCTCCGCGTTCAAGGCCCTGGGTGACCGAATACTTCAAATTGCCCTGTAAAAGCAGAGTTGTCTCTTACTGGAACTGTATTTCTGGAAACAAAGACATTGGGCCTCATTACACGGATGGCGGTAAGGATTTACCGGTACCGGTAAAATACTGGTACCGGTAAATCCTTACCGCCTTACTACGAGGTCCCTTTGCGGGTTGGGGGATTTAACGCCTGCTTTTTGCAGGCGTTAAAAGCCAACCCGCAAAGGGACCCAGGGAGCTAATTACGGTACCGCAATTTGCGGTAGTGTAATTAGCGCCTTCCCCATTCCCATAGAGCCCTATGAGGCAAAAATGGGAATGGGGAAGGGCAATGGTGGAAGGGGGAATTACCGCCCCGCCAACCTTGTAATAGGGCGGTAATTCCCCTTTCCACCAAGGCGGTGCCGGTATTTTACCGGCATGAACCATGGCGCTAATTACGCCATGGTTCTCCGCCATCCGTGTAATGAGGCCCATTGAGTACTTACCTGTGGGCTGTTGCTTGGTAGATTATTCCTGATACTTTCGCTCGCAGGTCCTCGTGGCATAACTTTTTTGCAGGTATTCCCAATTGACTTGCATTGGGGGTTGAAAGTGCATCTTGTCCTGGAGCTGCTGGGTCTCTCATCTGGCCCTGGATCTCTTCAGGAGTGCCTTCTCTGGCCTCCCATGGTGGTGTTTACCACCATTTTTTGCACCCGTGGAAAGACCTTTGCTGGCTTTTTTACCACAACTGCTGAACTGCCTACTGGATTTATCTGATATTCCTTGGGTAACTTAAACACGTACCATAAAACTCTTTTGGAAGTTACTTTACCAGCTATTTACCAGAACAGTGATTTTCTTTTTTCTTGAATTCCCTCTAGGACCCTGGTGTTTAGATCAATTTAGACTAGATTTTTAGCTGGTGCTCCTGATTCTCGCTGTATTTCTAAAGCCCTAAATCGAAATCTTGTATTAAGAAATACCTTTTCGTAGTCTTTCTCTTGTGATTACTAACATATCATTGTCTGCCCTAAGAATGTGATGAATCCTCGTGTGTAGCACTATTTGTTTTATTCTGACTTTGTGTAGTGCCCCTGATTTTAACCTCATTGAGTGAAGTCCCACCTTACACTGCTGGTATTGAAATGTCTTCCTATTGCTTTTGTACCTCTGACTTTTCTAGGAGTGCAAAGAGTCCTTATGTCTAGTACTGTAAGCCTACGCGTATCTTGTCTCTTTTGGTTTGGTTGTTTTAAAGTGTAAACCCTTTTTATTTGATGTATAGTGCACATTTGTATCATGCATGGTTCTGTGTGCTAGGGGTTTAGGGATACTACAATCATTGTTAGTGTGGCAACTGGGGTCCAGTTAATGACTTGGATGCAAGGCTCTACTTTGTTGTTCACTAGTCTCACCTCCCCTACCGTAGAATATACTGCAGTTCCTGTCACTGGGTATTAGGATTAGATGTTAGTGTGGGGCTGGAATGGGTCTTCGTTGATCATTAGTGTTCTTTATACATACACCTTTTTTACCTTGTGTTATGTGTGCCTGAAGCACTTATTATTACCCTGATAGATACTTTCTGTTACTTTAATGAAGTATACATTTCGCAGTATACTAGCGTTGGATGTTTTCTTTGGTTAACTGTGTAGACTAATTGATGATCCCTAGCAGCCCTCCTTCCCTACCTGAAGTAAAACCTGACTGCACTGCATCTCTACTTATCTTTAAAAGGTTTGGTGTCCCTTTTGGTTGGATGTGTTTTTCTGCAAATATGCTAGGTGGGTGTACAGCCCTCCCCAAGGGCCGGTATAAACACCTCTCTAACAACTAAGATGTGTGTCTTGGAATTTATTGGGTTTATGAAGATTGCATGCATTACTGGTGGTCCTGTTGTACTGTTTGGGGAGCACATCTGAAAAACTAGCCAGTATGCTTTTGCTGAACTCTTCAGTTGCGTCAGTCCTTCAATGCCTGGTGGCCTTTGAAACACTGGCGATATAAAGACCTTGATCTCTTGCCAGCATATGTTCTTATAGTAGAACCATGTTATCTCCTGCATCCTTTTAATGTCG
Organism: Ambystoma mexicanum; assembly: GCF_040938575.1. Taxonomy (NCBI): domain Eukaryota; kingdom Metazoa; phylum Chordata; class Amphibia; order Caudata; family Ambystomatidae; genus Ambystoma; species Ambystoma mexicanum. The sequence continues at coordinate 439,949,285 of NC_090937.1, forward strand.
GACACTTTTGTTGAGCGAGCAGACTTCTGGAACTTCTGCTCGTATTGGCACACCTATGTGTCTGGCGCTTTTCTGTTCTCAAAGATTTGTTGGAGACTTGCTACAATGCACTTCTCTTTACCTACCCTTGCGCATGTTGCCCTTTTTACCCTTCCCTCAGACTTAATGTCCCTGAATGCTCCACGACTTTTAAGATATAGACCCTCCCTTTCCCCATCTTGCCACTTCGGGTAGTACAAATTGACTGTGTTGTAGCTGTCACCTTACAAAACAACAATAAGTAAATGGACATATAAATTGAGTTTTTGGTCCCCTCATCCAACCGTGTCAGCTACCTTTGTGGGTGGTCCACGCCCCAATCACTCTGACTGTCTGGGGTTGTCCAAGTCCAGAAATTAAGGGACAACTCAAAATGTAAACCTTTTTTAAAAATCATTTTGAAGAAAAGCCTTATTATAGTTATAGGGTGTACATGTAGGCCATCAAATCACGCAGACGGCAAGATAAGTGCATAAAGACGAGCTGCATGCATTTATAGTCATCCAGTCTGCACCAATACCGTTACTTTTTAGAAAAAATATTTGCATATATAACTTTCTATATATTCAGTAAACATTCAGTAATGGAATGTTTTTGCTTCACCACGAAACAATAACAACCCGAACATTTGACAGTTATGGTCCCTAATTCATCCCTAGGTCTTCGAGCGTCATGACTAAAAACTGCTAATGACCTCTCTGTGCTCATTGAAATGGAACATCAGCTCTTGAAAATAATCTGTCCACTCAGGTTTTTTTCCTGTTGGGCCTCAAATAAATTCATAGCAAGTGTAACAAGTGTGGGGAACTACTATTTTTTTCTTATGTCTTTTTGTTCATCGTGTCCCGTAGGAACTGTGGCTACCTGCATGTCAGTTTGTCATGGGCAGTGCAGGGGGGTGGCTGAGTTATGGTTACTCTAGGAACCATATGAGTTATGGTTACTCTAGGAACCATAACCTGGACATGTTTTGGCTTTTGTTGTTTGCCCTGCAACCATGACCTCCTTTAACCAATGCTTTTCTCGCTTATTGTAACCAGTGCCCCATTAGGAGTGGCAATCCTTTCAGCTTCTACAGCATCTATATTTCACTTTGGCAACTTAACGACTTTAAATTAAAATTGGCCTGCCTAAGCCACTTTGCCACTTAACTAGCTTAACTACAAGTTGTTCGACAAGACGTTTCTCCATCCACAAGGCCACATTCCTTGGAGCTCCATACCCATTAACCTTAGACTTGAAAAAGACTTCCTGGTTTTCAGCAGATCATTCAAAACTACCTGTTCACTGCTGCTTGCAGGCTACTCCTACTATTGATATTCAGCAGAGGGTTTAAAACCACTTGTTAACTGCTGCATGCAGGATACTGCTACTTGTAGATCTGAATAATAGCAACAGACCCTACTTTTACCAGAGCACTTAAAAAAAGCCATGTAAAAGCTAGAGCGCTATACACACAAAAACAAGTACGTGGGTCTAGGGGGACTTGTTGGGGAAGTGTTGGAGGGGTTGATTTGGGGAGTGCATTTCTTCTCTGTTGAATCTGTTTAACTAAAAAAGTGAAATGAACCATACTAGAACAAGTTCTTTGTCAAAATATAAATTATTTCTTGCTGTTGGCACTTGCACACTTCCTGCATGGACAGAGATTGGAAATCAAAATATAATTATCTGCATGTTCTAGGCAAAGGGTTAGTGTAGTGAAAAAGGTGACTATAACTTTAAGGCTGTAAATAACTTTTGTGGAGTGCCCTTTTCCATGCATTTTGAATTCAACATCAAACTGCTAGGTTGAATGATTTATCATCAGATATGTTGCACAAACTATTTTTCTTATTTTGCTACAGGATGCAAATCGCAGTTTTATGCTGCATTTTCGACAAGTTATATATGCTCCCTACCCGGCCACTCATATCGACGTGGATGTCAACACTGTGAACCAGATGCCGCCTTGCCATGAGCACACGTATAACCGCCGCCGGTATATGAGGTCAGAGCTGACTGCGCTTTGGAGAGCTACCTCAGATGATGAGAAGCTTCAGGACTCTGTTATCCACACTGATGAAAGCTTCACACCAGATTTGTAAGTACCAGTTAGTCATGTTGCTAAGGCTGGTGGCAGCTTTCCTTAGTGCAAAATGACCTCCACCATGTCGAACCATTTTGTTTAGCTGAGGTCCACTTTGATCTCACTCCTCCAGGCACCTAAAACGGAAGCTGTCTTTTAATTTATTTTTTATTTTTTTCCAAACTGTATTTCTTATTTTCAACAAGAAAGAAACATATCAAGTACAAAACAAATGTTACTAGGCCAACAGGCTATCATTCAGGTAACAACATAAACCTGAATCAAAGAAAACAATAACCTCGAAATGCATATTAACCGCAACACATTTAAAAACGTAGCCATGAGCGGTGGCCTGACATTCCCAAACATAACAGACAACACAAAACAAGAGAACATAACACCCTGTAACGCTCACCTGATTCCCGCAGAGGCGCCGGTCTTGACTGGGTGAATGCCGTATCTTCAAAGGTGATGTGTAACACACGGTTGGCTCTTTGGGCTGGACCTCTGTGCACTGTATGTCTGACTCGAAGAGTAAGATGTCTGCAGATAGAAAATATGGGATTAATGAACTGGGGTTATTGGGTGCCTCTCTCCTCTTCCCTTTCTCTTCTCCTGTAGAACCCCAAAGGTTAACGCCCTCACCTTAGGTAAGTGAACGCCGAGCTCTCCATCTGCCTCGGGGCAGGGTGCCGTAACCAGTTTCTTCACTGGATAAGGGTGCAGGCCTCTTGACCTCAGAGGACTTCTGTCCGTCGTTAACTGCACGAACGGTAAGTTCTGGGCACTTCAAATGTCTTAAAAGTCTTTTGTAATGATATCTCTTGTTTTGCAGGTTCCGGCGATGGCGGATGGCGAGCTGATGAGAGTTGACGATCGAACCCGCGTGAGGAATAGAAGCGCCTGGAAGCACGTAAGTAAGCGCTTGTAGCCTGCTTCACGATGCGCACTAACTGTCCCTTTTATCTTGCAGGTACAAGTTCGGAGCTTTAGAGAAGCTGAAGGGTGCTGGAATACCCACTGGATTCGGCGTGGGAAGGAGTAATGGCACGTAAATAATAAAGTTGCCCAATGACTTTAAACGCACCTTCTTTTGTCTTTCAGATGCGGGATGCAGCGCCGAAGGCCTCCGGAGCGTGCGCAGAGCTGGTAAGCTTTTGTCTTTCAGATGCCGGAATGCAGTGCGAAGACCTCCGGAGCATGCGAAGAGTAGGTAAGCCTTTGTCTTTCAGATGCCGGAATGCAGCGCGAGGCGTTGGTGACAGCCGATGGACCAGGTAAGAGATGCGCTGCCACTGAAGACCATAGTGCTAACCTGTTCTTTCTTTGTCTTTACAGGTGCTGCTGAAGACTGGATTCCAGGATGGTAAGCCTTTGTTCCCTTAGGCCCAGGATCAGAAGCAGAAGACACGATGAGCGTTCTGCTGCAGAGAATGCAGAATAACGCAAAGCAAGATTCATCCATCGGGTGTGGTTTAAATAGCCCCCTGTAGTGCTTAGGTATCTCCTTCCACAGCCACGCCTAGGTGAGAAAAGAGTTCCTGCTTTCCAGAAGAGTTCCAGTGTTCTGAACCTAGGGAGTGGCTCCTGCCCCACCCAACAGGAAAAGTAGTCCCAAACAGAAGAGGGTCAGGGGCTCAACTGGCAGGTAAGTAAGCAGCATGGTCTGCTGCAGGTAAGTCCACCCAAGCATTATGAGCCCGGCGCTTCCAGCGCTGGGACTGGGCATCTTTATGAGCCTGGTGCCACTGGCGCCAGGACAGGGTCCAAAAGGTCCCAATTGGGACTGGCTGGCACTCGGAACCGGGGTTATGGGTCTGCTTCCAAGGGAGTCGGGCAAGTCCTGATCTTTTGGAAGCAGAGATCATGACAGCACCCCCCCTCAAGGCCCCTCCCAAACCGGGCTTCCCCGGGGGTTTGGGCTTGTTAGGAAATGTTCGTTGAAATCTTTTGATTAGACGAGGGGCGTGGACATATTCTGCAGGTTCCCAGGATCTTTCTTGGGGACCGTAGCCTTTCCAGTCAATCAGGTAAAATAGTTTAGATTTGGAGATCTTGGAATCCAGGATGCTTTTGACTTCAAACTCGAGTTCTCCATCAACTGGAATAGGTTTTGGAGATTTAGTTAGTCGGGTTTGAGGTTGCACGGGTTTTAATAGAGAGACGTGGAAGACCGGATGTATCTTCATGTGAGGGGGCAAGTCCAACTTGACCGCTACTGGATTTACTATGGTAGTGATGGAATAGGGACCAAGGTATCTTGGGTTGAATGTGCGTGGTCCTTTTAGAGGTAGATATTTGGTGGATAACCAGACTTGATCTCCTACTTGATATTGGGGGGCTTCCTTCCGATGTTGGTCTGCTCCTTTCTTGTATTGTTCTTTAGCCCTTTGAAGGTGAGAAACGGCTTCCTTAAAGGCTTGGGTGATTGTAGAATGCAGGTGGTCTACTGCTGGTGTTCCAAGATCTTGGAGTGGATCCAACTCCGAGGTTCGAGGGTGACTACCGTATAAAAGAAAAAACGGGGTCTTCCCAGTTCCCGAGTGGACAGAGTTATTGTAGGCATATTCGGCTATCCAAAGGATATCTTTCCAAGTTTTTTCAGTTTGTTGTAGCATGCAGCGCAAATACTGTTCCAGAGTTTGATTGGTCCTCTCGGTTTGTCCGTCGGTTTGAGGGTGGTGGCTGGTCGAAAGTCTCACATCAATTTGAGCCGACCGACAGCAACTTCGCCAAAAATGAGAAATAAATTGACTACCTCGATCCGAAATGAGAACTGGAGGAAAACCGTGCAGTCGGACGATGTTTTCGAGAAATTCTCGGGCCAGAGTTGCTGCTGTTGGTAAGCCTTTGAGTGGAATGAAATGCGCCATCTTGGAGAATAGGTCCACGATTACTAGGATCGTATTGTATCCGGAGCATGGAGGTAGATCGGTGATGAAGTCCATAGAAAGCGTATGCCAAGGGCGAGGTGGGATGTCAATAGGGCGTAAGAGGCCGGCTGGTTTTTCCTTTTGACTCTTGTTTTGGGCGCATACTCCACAGGACATTATAAAGTCTCTGATATCTTTTTTCCAAGACGGCCACCAGAAGTAGCGCTTGATCTTTTCCGAGGTCTTGGTCATACCGGGATGTCCTTCCATTAAAGAATCGTGATAACAAGAGATTACCTTTTTCTGTAAATCTGTGCTGGGCAGGTATAACCGTTCTTGGAAATATAATAGGTTGTCCTTCACCGTAAAGTCCTTTCCCTGCAGATGCCAATTCTGTATGTCTGCTGGAGTTACCAGTAGCCTGGCTTTATTCTTAACTTCCTCTATGGATTGTGTGGCGATTACACCTAGAATTCTTTGTTCGGGAATGATAGGTACAGGTTTAGGATTGATCAAATGTTCTTCCACTCCCATCCGAGAAAGGGCATCAGCTTTACCGTTTTTTGTACCAGGTCGATAGGTAATTATGAAGTCAAACTCGGCAAAGAATAGTGCCCAACGGAGTTGCCTAGAGGATTGCGCTTTTGCAGTTTTCAAATATTGCAGGTTTCGGTGATCTGTAATCACAATAACGGTGTGTCGGGCCCCCAGAAGATAATGCCGCCAAGCCTTAAAGGCGGACTTGATAGCTAGAAGTTCCTTATCAGTAATAGTGTAATTGATTTCAGGAGGCGAGAATTTGCAGGACCAAAATGCCATGGGATGCAACTGATTGGTTACTGGGTCCTTTTGTGATAGAACTGCCCCCATGGCAAGGCTCGAAGCATCAGTTTCAACGATGTAGGGGAGTTCTGGGCGAGGATGTTTTAAGATCGGTGCAGAGATAAATCTAGTCTTCAAATTCTGGAAAGCTTGTTCCGCCTCGGTAGACCATTCAAAACGTTTGTTTTTCTTTAACAAGGCGGTGATGGGCTGGACTATTCGAGAGAATTCGGGGATAAACCTGCGGTAAAAGTTAGCGAAGCCTAACATGCTTTGAACACCTTTTACGGAGGATGGCGATGGCCATTTCAGAATTGCATCGACCTTCTTTGAATCCATACGCACTCCGCTAGGTGATAATATGAATCCCAAGAATTCAACTTCAGTCACGTTGAAAACACATTTTTCCAACTTAGCGAAAAGTTTGTGTTGCCGCAATCTCTCGAGGACCATTTTCACGTGTTTCCGATGTTCAGTTTCCGATGAAGAATAAACGAGGATGTCGTCAATGTAAACAACAACACACACATCTATGAGCTCTCTGAGGACATCGTTCATAAAATATTGAAAGGCGGCCGGGGCATTGCAAAGTCCGAAGGGCATGACCTGATATTCAAATAGCCCATACTTGGTGCGGAAGGCCGTCTTCCATTCATCGCCCTCTTTTACTCGTACCAAGTGGTAGGCTCCTCTAAGATCCAGCTTTGTATATATGCATGCTTTTCTGACTTGGTCCAGGAGTTCAGGGATCAAAGGTAACGGATATCTATTCTTAACGGTGATCTGGTTCAGGGCGCGATAATCTATACAAGTTCTAAGGTCCCCTTCTTTTTTTGGAACGAAGAACAAAGCTGAGGAAGCAGGGGACTTGGAAGGACGAATAAACCCATTCGCTAGGTATTGATCCAGGTATTGTCGGAGGTGAAGATTCTCAGGCTCGGTGAGGGCATAAATTCTACTACAAGGAGGAGTAGATCCAGGTATCAGGTCTATCTGGCAGTCATAAGACCTATGAGGAGGTAGAGAGTTAGCCTGATCCTTCCGGAAAACATCTTGGAATTCTAGGTATTCAGGAGGTAACTGGGGAGCCTCCGAGGAAATTGCTGCCAGTGCAACACCAGGTCGAGGGTGACAAGTAGAGACACATTCTGGAAACTGAACCGTTCTTGCTCGCCAATCGATCTGAGGATTGTGCTTCTCTAACCAAGGAATTCCTAGAATAATCTGGAACTGAGGGGCCTTGATCACATCGAACATGATCTTCTCATGGTGTCCATCTTGACTTACTAGCGTCACTTCTTGGGTGGTATGCGTTACTGGTCCGGAGGCTATCTCCGTACCATCCACCGTAGTAATGACGTCTTTTACAGCCTTTGGACAAAGAGTCAGATTCATCCTCAAAACCATTTCATGATCCACATAATTGCCGATGGCACCGCTGTCGACGTAAGCTTCAATCGCATGTAATCGATCCGGATGTTCAGGGCTAATGAGGACCATAGCTATCACGAAATGCGAGGTCACGGAACTGGTTTTAACGCTCGGCAAGAGGACCTCTATTCTTGTCGGGCGAGGTCGTTTCCCTGCTCAGAGTTTGTGACCCTGGTAACTGCAGCTCCTACTGCCTTCTTGGCTGGTTTCACCGGACAGTCTCGAAGAAAGTGCCCCGAGTTTCCGCAATAGAGGCATAATTGCAGCTGTTTTCTCCTTTCCCGCTCCTTTTGTGTTAGTGGTCCTTTCAGGCCCCCTATTTGCATGGGTTCCCCGGAGTCTACTCCTTTGGTAGGAGTTGGTGGTTTGGAAAATACTCGAGCATCAAACTTGGAACGATCGGCCTTCCTGTTCTGCAGTCTGTGGTCAATTTGAACGACTAAGTCAATATAGTCCGAACAGTCTTGCGGGGGATTCACTACTTGGGCTAACACATCTTTGAGCTCTCCACGTAGACCTCTATAAAACAGCGTAATCCTTTTGTCCTCAGGCCATCGAGTTTCCACTATCAGTCTGTTGAAAGACGCAATATAAGCCAAAAGGTCGTGATTACCCTGTCGCAATGAAAGGAGCTCATTGTCCAAGGCCTGCCCCAGTGAATGTCTTGCAAACAGTTTTTCCATACTGAGCTGAAACGCTTGAAAATCATGGAGAACCGGATCATCCTGATTAACTAGAGGGATCGACCAGTCTGCCGCATTGCCACTAAGGTACGAAAGCACGAAAGCTACCTTAGCTTGATCAGTTGGAAAGGCTGCTGGCCGGCATAAGAAGTGCAACCGGCACTGATTAATAAATACTGCAAACCTCTTTGGGTCACCAGAAAATCGTTCGGGCGGAGCCAGAGGTACATTCCCAGGTAGGTTGATCTGCACTGGGTTCGTAGAGGATGTTGAAGGAAGATTTGCCCCTGATGCGGGTAACGGAGTTTGTCCGGCTTGTGACTGTAGCAATTGTCTAGCGAGATCGTCTGTTCGCTCCTTGGAAATAATCAGTTCCCTTCTTAGAGCATTCGTTTCCTGACGGGCTGCATGCACTTCTGCTCTTAGTTCCCCAAGTAACTGGGCTAGCTGGTCGGTATCCGAGGTTTCCATAGCGCCTGGGTGGGAGTTTTGCGGTAGGCTTTGCGTTCTGTAACGCTCACCTGATTCCCGCAGAGGCGCCGGTCTTGACTGGGTGAATGCCGTATCTTCAAAGGTGATGTGTAACACACGGTTGGCTCTTTGGGCTGGACCTCTGTGCACTGTATGTCTGACTCGAAGAGCAAGATGTCTGCAGATAGAAAATATGGGATTAATGAACTGAGGTTATTGGGTGCCTCTCTCCTCTTCCCTTTCTCTTCTCCTGTAGAACCCCAAAGGTTAACGCCCTCACCTTAGGTAAGTGAACGCCGAGCTCTCCATCTGCCTCGGGGCAGGGTGCCGTAACCAGTTTCTTCACTGGATAAGGGTGCAGGCCTCTTGACCTCAGAGGACTGCTGTCCGTCGTTAACTGCACGAACGGTAAGTTCTGGGCACTTCAAATGTCTTAAAAGTCTTTTGTAATGATATCTCTTGTTTTGCAGGGTTCCGGCGATGGCGGATGGCGAGCTGATGAGAGTTGAGGATCGAACCCGCGTGAGGAATAGAAGCGCCTGGAAGCACGTAAGTAAGCGCTTGTAGCCTGCTTCACGATGCGCACTAACTGTCCCTTTTATCTTGCAGGTACAAGTTCGGAGCTTTAGAGAAGCTGAAGGGTGCTGGAATACCCACTGGATTCGGCGTGGGAAGGAGTAATGGCACGTGAGTAATAAAGTTGCCCAATGTCTTTAAACGCACCTTCTTTTGTCTTTCAGATGCGGGATGCAGCGCCGAAGGCCTCCGGAGCGTGCGAAGAGCTGGTAAGCTTTTGTCTTTCAGATGCCGGAATGCAGTGCGAAGACCTCCGGAGCATGCGAAGAGTAGGTAAGCCTTTGTCTTTCAGATGCCGGAATGCAGCGCGAGGCGTTGGTGACAGCCGATGGACCAGGTAAGAGATGCGCTGCCACTGAAGACCGTAGTTCTAACCTGTTCTTTCTTTGTCTTTACAGGTGCTGCTGAAGACTGGATTCCAGGATGGTAAGCCTTTGTTCCCTTAGGCCCAGGATCAGAAGCAGAAGACACGATGAGCGTTCTGCTGCAGAGAATGCAGAATAACGCAAAGCAAGATTCATCCATCGGGTGTGGTTTAAATAGCCTCCTGTAGTGCTTAGGTGTCTCCTTCCACAGCCACGCCTAGGTGAGAAAAGAGTTCCTGCTTTCCAGAAGAGTTCCAGTGTTCTGAACCTAGGGAGTGGCTCCTGCCCCACCCAACAGGAAAAGTAGTCCCAAACAGAAGAGGGTCAGGGGCTCAACTGGCAGGTAAGTAAGCAGCATGGTCTGCTGCAGGTAAGTCCACCCAAGCATTATGAGCCCGGCGCTTCCAGCGCTGGGACTGGGCATCTTTATGAGCCTGGTGCCACTGGCGCCAGGACAGGGTCCAAAAGGTCCCAATTGGGACTGGCTGGCACTCGGAACCGGGGTTATGGGTCTGCTTCCAAGGGAGTCGGGCAAGTCCTGATCTTTTGGAAGCAGAGATCATGACACAACCGCCCTCCCAACGTATCCATTAGACGTGATGCAAACCCATTCGATTACACAAAACGGAAGCTGTCTTTGTTCTCTTAGATTGTGTATTTGGCTTCATTTGCATTGTCAAGACAAACAGACTGCAATTTCAGGCAGAGGTAGCAGAGCTAGTTTATAATTTATTGTAGTGTACGAAGATACACCAACAGAGTATTCCTGTCTGACCATTTTTTATCTTTCTGAGGGACTTGCTAACAAAAAATATTTCATTACCTCACTCCTGTTGCCCTTCCTTACAGAACTTGTAGCGCAAGAACTAACTACTCTTTTTACTTCTCTGCCTAGCACAGTCACATCCCTCTCTTCTCGCATGGGCATCGCTACCTGAAGTCCAAATACCCCTGTCTCCATCTAATGCACTTGCTTGTGTCAGTTCATAAAGTACATGGTGGCAGCTCATAAGGTTCATGCTATTATCTGCCAACACAATTTAAAAAGCACTTCCTGAGTGCCTTGGGGATGCCTGAGTTAGCGACCAGCCATTGGCTAGTTGCTCAATCTTTGAATGTAGATTGTTGTGTGATAGGAGACTGGGGACACGCCCAGCCTCCTTTGTGTGGATAAAAGATCTCTTGCCCACTCACCCCGTTTTCTTGCTAGAGCACACACCTACATACCTAGTAGGTCTGCTGCTTGAGGAAGGGGACTGAAGATCTGCACAAGCTCTGCCTCTCCAGCGACCAAGAAGGGAAAAGACGTAGCTCTCCTTCCCTTTGATTCACTCGAGACAGCTGGGTCATCCCACATGCCCAAAGACCCTTCTCCCTGAAGCTCCTATCCATGCTTTCATTACCTAAGCCATAACCAGGATCCCCTTTTGCTGCAGACAACCTGGTTCTCCTCTGCGACTGCTGGACCTGAAATTTGATGACATCTAATAAGCTCCCAAGTTCCAAACCTGCCCTATCTAGGGGGCTTCAGGGACCTGTGAAGTTTTGTTGCCTTACTGAACCTTCAGAGGTAGCTGGCTCCTCTCTAGTGTTGTCCGGGGGATACATTGTGAATGATTCTTATTACTGTGAGGTCTTTTTGTCACCAACCCCCATGGCTGTATCTCCACTTCTGTACACCGTAGAAACTCGGCATCTCCCATGAGCAAAAACCATGGAACCGAAAACATGGCTCCTGCTTCACACACTTAAAGCTCAGAAACCTCAGCTAAGTTGACAGGGAGTCTTGAGTAAGCTACCATCCCCGAGGTCAACTGATTCCACTTGCATACGTGCACCATTGCTGTCTCTAGGCATCTCTTGGGAACCATGTCTCTTGAACCACCGCTGTATCTGCTCTTCAATTCTGGAATCCATCTTCCATCCCTCTGGCATTGCTGGTGGGATTCTTCATCTGGATCCTCATCGTTGGGTCCCCCCTCTTCAGATCCAGGGCTCTGTCATCCTTTAGCTCTAAGTGGAACATTGGTACTGTCACTGTTAGGACTTTTCACTTAGCACAACCTTTCTTGCCTGCCGTTGTCCCCTTGCTTTCTCTGGAACTGAATTTTCCTCCCTTTGTGAAAAACTAGGGAGACTTTTTTACTTATCTTTTTAAAAGTTTCATCTATTTCCTGAAGAATACTTCACAGAACTGCTAGAAACTTTAAGAAACTATTGTTGCTTATTATGTAACCGTAATGATGGTTCCCTTTGCCTTATCTATATTTCAAAGGGATTGTGTCCTCCGACGTATTCCTTATCTTTGATAATACGTTTCCAGCTTGCTGGCCTCGGAAATTTTTTCTGTAGAGGGCGCTGCGCATCGACGTCCGCCGAGTCGATGTCCCTCGACGGCCACCATATCGGTGCCGACGTCACCATGCCCATAAATAGCCACGCGCTGCGTCCGTTGCTCAGTTCCGTTTTTCCGCGCTTCGTGGGGCCTCGGACCGTCGTTGCTCAGTTCAGTCAGGATAGTTATCTATTTCTACTCGAATATTCCTTATAGTTCTCGATGGCTTCTTCATCAGAACCGACGACGCCGCGATCCGGCTTCAAGAAATGTCGAGACTGCGGTAAAAAAATGTCGATAACGGATCCACACAGGATCTGCCTATGGTGCTTGGGATCCGAGCACCATTGTTCGGAGTGTGAGGACTGCATGTCCATGACGGCGAAAGCCTTGAAGGAGCGCAAGGGGAAGCTCGAGAGAGGTAAGTCAGCCAAAACCTCCTCGAAAGTTTCGTCAGCTGAGTCGAGGCATTCATCTCCTCGCCGTCAAAAACATTCCCATTCTAGATCTCGAAGCAGCTCCCACCATTCGTCGAGATCAAGACACTCAAAAAAGAGACGTTGAAGGTCCCATTCCTCGTCGTCTTCTGTGTCCCCAGAAAGAGTCTCCTGTCCCACCAAACACAGTTCTCAAGCTGAGTGGGAGGAATTCAGAAAGAAAATGTTGAGCGTCTTCGAGAACGCGGCCTCGACCCCCTCGAAGACAGCCGAGGGTGATACCCTGGATGAAAAACCCAAAAAATCAAAACGCCGCGAGTTGCAGCACCCGGCGAAACATTCCACCCGAGAGCGCCATGAGCCATCGGGTAAGAAGGCACCGTCTTCGACGCCGTCGTCGAGGATTCCTTCGACGCCGTTGTCGAAGATTCATTCGACGCCGTTGTCGATGGGTTCCTCGACGCATTGGTCGATCGACTTGACGCCATCGTCGACGCTGATGAAAGAGAGGACCAAGGCCACCCCACAGCCAACGGTGATTTCAAGGGCCTCCGGCACGACGCCGAAACCGTTGTCGATGCCCTCGAGTAGGATCCCTATCCTCTCGAGTTCTTCGAGACCCCTTCCAGTATTTTTAAATGCCGTTTTCGGCGCCGTCGTCGAGGATTCCTTCGACGCCGTTGTCGAAGATTCATTCGACGCCGTTGTCGATGGGTTCCTCGACGCATTGGTCGATCGACTTGACGCCATCGTCGACGCTGATGAAAGAGAGGACCAAGGCCACCCCACAGCCAACGGTGATTTCAAGGGCCTCCGGCACGACGCCGAAACCGTCGTCGATGCCCTCGAGTAGGATCCCGATCCTCTCGAGTTCTTCGAGACCCCTTCCAGTTTTTTCAATGCCGTTTTCGGCACCTTCGAAGCCTGTTACATCGGCGTCGACGACATCGATGTTTTCTCGTCCAATAACGACGAGTTTGGCTCCTTCTGCCTTAGAAATGGGTTTTACTCCATTTCAGAGGTCAGAATACCCTGGACTTTCTTCAATTTATGAAGAAGGGGAAGATTCTGACCAGGAAACATTCGGGTTACAGAGGACCACACTGCCTACTGTAGAGGATTTCACCTCTGAGGAAAGAAGGCTGAAGGAACTACAGGAGTCACTACATGAGGCAAGTGGGCTGGACACTTCCCCAGAAGTGGAATTTGTTAAGCCAGACCCAGGGGAACATGCCGAAACACCATATAGAACCCTGATGGCAAGAATAATTGAGTTTATGGGTTGGTCTCCGCCTTCACCTGTTTTCCAACAGGATGACCTAACAGATATATTGGACAAAGGCCCACAGGAGGACCCGGTGGTCCCCTTCCATGCAGCCTTACAGAGAAAAATTGCATCTAATTGGGAAACTCCCGAAGTTATCCCTGCTGTCAACAAAAGATTGTCAACCAAGTATAGGGTAGAGGCTGCTGACCCTGAATACCTGTCAAAACACCCGACCCCAGAGAAGCCGGGTGATTCAAGCGGCAACTTCATCTAGCAGTAGGACCGCTTACCCTACTGTCCCACAGGATAGAGATGACAAGAGGTACGACTCTATGGCAAAGAAAGTCTTCTCTGCCTGTAGTATGGCGTTGAAGTCCATCAACGCCACCTGTACGCTCTCCAGGTTCAGTCACACACTATGGGAGTGTGCTTCATCAGCGGCTGACTGCATACCCGAAGGAGAGGAAAAGGAAGCCTTCCTTAACATTATTAAAGATGGCAAAGATGCCATGTGCGAATCACTTCAAACTGGCATCGATTCCGCTGACAGTATCAGCAGGGCCATGGTGGCAAGTACAACAATCCGCAGGCATGCGTGGTTGCGAAAGTCGGGCTTTGCCCGTGATGTACAGGCCAGACTTTTGAATATGCCCTTTGACGGCTCTTCATTATTCGGGAAAAAGGTCTGGAAAAGTTACAGACTTCTAAAGCAGCAGCAAAATCTTTAGGAGCTGATATCCGCCAAACTCCTTTTCGCCCCTCAGGAACCTCTGGGAGAGGAAAGTCCTTTCGCTATTATTCCGCATTCGTGGAAGGCAGAGGACAGCCGGCTCAAAGAGGCCAAAGGAGATCCACCCGAGGTGGACGGGTCAAAAGTACTAAGACCGCAGCAGCAGCAGGTGCCTCTTTACCCTCGGCATCTGCATCAGCCGCCCCCAAACCACTCTGAGGCCTTCCCACACAATACACCTGTAGAGGGCAGATTAACTCACCATCTGACGGAATGGCAGGCTATAACATCAGATGCTTGGGCATTGGAGACAGATGCCCAAGGTTACTGCCTACCCTTTCTACACATTCCTCAGAGTCATCCACCGGGGAACAGCTCTCTAAAAGTTCCAGATCAGCTCCTCTTGCAGGAAATTATAGACCTGCTAGAGAAAGGTGCCATAGAACCGGTACCTGTAGCGGACAGGAACAAGGGCATGTACTCCCCCTACTTTCTCATACCAAAGAAGGACGGAGGACTGAGATCCATCCTGGACTTACGAGAATTGAACAAGTTCCTCAGGAAGGACAAGTTCAAGATGGTAACTCTCTCTCAGATCCTTCAGGCCCTCCAGCTCCAGGATTGGCTGGTATCTCTGGACCTTCAGGATGCTTATTTCCATGTGCCAATCCATCTCAAACACAGGAAATACCTGAGGTTCGCAATTGGCGACTCTCATTATCAATTTCGAGTTCTGCCATTTGGGCTGACCTCCGCCCCGAGGGTCTTCACCAAGCTGATGTCGGTAGTGGCGGTGAGTCTACGGAGGGAAGGGATCCACGTCTACCCCTACCTGGACGATTGGCTGATCAGGGCCATATCTTCGGAACAGGCCCAGGCCCAGCTAGATTATGTCTGCCACTTCCTTCACAGACTGGGCTTCTCCCTCAATTTAAAGAAGTCACAGATGATACCATCACTGAGACTCCAGTTCATTGGAGCGGTCCTGGACACTTCCCTGGGAAAAGCCTTGCCTCCCAGCCTTCGACTTTTTGAGGTTGCTAGGCCTCATGGCATCCTGCATCTTCCTTGTGCCAGAGGCTCGCCTGAGAATGAGATCTCTTCAGTGGACACTGAGAAGTCAGTGGTCGCAATTCTCAGGGAGAATGACAGATCTCCTCCGGATTCCGGACAAGGTAGCCCGCGACCTGCAATGGTGGGCCTATCCAGAGAACATCTTGAAAGGAGAACTGTTTTGGCAACCATGGCCGGAGATAACAGTAGTCACAGACGCCTCACTCACGGGGTGGGGAGCCCATGCAAACGACTTGACCATCAGCGGTCGTTGGTCTCCATCGGAGTCCAGACTACATATCAACCTATTAGAGCTGAGAGCGATCAGACTAGCGCTGAAAGCTTTCCTGCCATCAGTACAGGGGAGAAATGTCCTGATAATGACGGACAACACGGTGGCCATGCACTACCTCAACAAAAGAGGAGGCGTAGGGTCACTGCCACTGTGCAGAGAGGCGATGCAGCTCTGGTTTTGGGCAATCCAAGAAGGAATCTCTCTATCGGCAGTCCACCTTGCTGGAGAGAAGAACTTGACGGCGGATGCTCTGAGCAGGCAGAGCACAGTCTCCCACGAGTGGGAGCTAGCTCAGGAAGTCCTTCAAGAGATCTTCGCCCTTTGGGGAACCCCTCAGGTGGATCTGTTCGCCACATGCACCAACAGGAAGTGCGATCTGTTCTGTTCAAGGGAATGTCCCCCGAGAGGAGCTCTAGGAGATGCGTTCGTAGTGGACTGGGAGTTTCCACTTCTTTACGCGTTCCCACCAGTCCCTGTTATTCCTCAAATGATCAGGAGGTTGAGAAGATTCCGGAAAACCATGATCCTAATTGCCCCGGATTGGGCCAGGAGAACGTGGTACCCGGACCTTCTAGATATGTCCATCTGTCCTCCAATCCGTCTTCCACTCAAAGAGAATCTTCTCTTGCAGAAGGGAGGTCAGGTTCTCCATCCAGACACCAGAACCCTCAACCTTCACGCTTGGCTTCTGAAAGGTTGAGGTACAAGGACTGGGATCTCCCTGATGACGTCATGGAGGTGTTGCTTTCGGCCAGAAGACCAGCAACAAAGTCTTTATACCGCTGCCGTTGGAGCAAATTTTGCAGCTGGTGTAGGGAACAGAATATCAACCCTTTTTCATGTGGTACACCAACGGTGTTATCGTTTCTACTCTATTTGGCAAACTCAGGCCTTCAAGTGGGCACTGTAAAAGGCTATCTGGCAGCGCTCTCTATCTTCAAGCACACTGCGGAGGAACCATCGTATTTCAAAATTCCTCTATTGGTACAATTTCTCAAGGGACTAACTAATGTTTACCCTCCAAAACCATTCCAGGTTCCCTTATGGGACTTAAATTTAGTCTTAAACTTCTTAATGGGCACTCCATTTGAACCACTTCACTCTTGCGCGCTGAGATTTCTCATGCTTAAAACTGTCCTATTGGTAGCACTAACATCTGCTAGGAGGGTGAGTGAGCTACAAGCTCTCTCTTGTAAACCCCCACATACAATCTTCCACAAGGACAAAGTTGTCCTACAGGTGAAGCCTAATTTCCTCCCAAAGGTGGTTTCTGAATTTCATATTACTCAGAAAATTGCCTTGCCTTCATTCTACCCTCCTCCCCATCCGGGGAAAGAGGAGGAAAGGCTACATAGGCTGGACCCCAGGCGAGCTCTCAGCTTTTACATCAGCAGAATGGCTAGGATAAGGCAAGCAGACCAACTGTTTGTGGGATACTCAGGTCACAAGTTGGGACTACCCATAACAAAACAAACCATCTCCAGGTGGATTATTTTGGCCATCCTGGAATGTTATAAACTAGCAGGGAAAGAGCCACCCCAAAATCTCAGGGCTCATTCAACCAGGGGTATCGCAGCCTCTTCGGCTCTCCAAAGAGGGGTACCAGTCCAGGACATATGTGTGGCTGCCACATGGTCATCCGCACATACATTCACAAAATTTTACAATCTGGATTCCTCCACTGCTCAAGAGACCAGATTTGGCAAGGCCGTATTACATTCGGTCCATCCCTAAAGGGATACATAACACTATCACTCCCACCTCCAATTACATGCCACTACTATGGGAGTCTATCAAAGATAAGGAATACATCGGAGGACACAATCCCTTCGAAGAACAAGTTACTTCTTACCTGGTAACGTTCTTTCGACGGGATGTTCCTCCGACGTATTCCTTATCGCCCCTCCCAACCATCCCTGCAGTGATAACTTCCCTTGTGGTTGCAGCTTACGCTCCTTCAAGGTCACTAACCAATTCAGGCATGACTTTTCTTATGCTACAAAACGGAACTGAGCAACGGACGCAGCGCGTGGCTATTTATGGGCATGGTGACGTCGGCACCGATATGATGGCCGTCGAGGGACATCGACTCGGCAGACGTCGCGCCCTCTATAGAAAAAATTTCCGAGGCCAGCAAGCTGGAAACGTATTATCAAAGATAAGGAATACGTCGGAGGAACATCCCGTCGAAAGAACGTTACCAGGTAAGAAGTAACTTGTTCATCTATTCAATATATGAATTTCAAGGGTTTTGTTGCCATGTATTGCTCACCTTAATGTCCCTGCAACTAAAGTTTTTTCTTTGAATTTCAAGGATTTTGTTATTCCATACATAAAAAATTAATACAGACAATTCGGCTAATCAAAACAATATATTATATCTAGAAAGTAAAATAAAAAGCAATTGTGCAACCACGTTCCCCCCAAATAAACCTGTTACAAAAAAATGTTTGCATATGTACTTAACTTTTTAAAGTATTTACATGTATATGTAATGGTCATGAATATTTATTAAAGTGTTACAGTAACTGTGTAGAAAGACTACACTCAATATACTTTAAAATAAATATGTACAAGACTTCTGCCCGTATATATGTAGATATATTTCTGAAGCTTGTGGAACCTCTTAGATCAGAAGCTGTGCATAGGCCGACATCTAGTGGAAGCTGTGGAGTTTTACAGTTGTTGTTTTCAAAACTCGAAAAGGGACTTCGACAGGGCGTGTCAATAATGCTATCCCTAGTGTGACGTCCACTGTACCCATGATCCCTCACGCGTCGAGGTCCCTCAGATTGTTTTTGTCCACCATTCTAAATGGACGCTTATAGCGCAGTTCCTCTTTCGGCTTGTAGCCATTTACTATTATTCAGTTACAGATAGTTCATTATTGCTATCCTTTATATCACTGACTATCGAAACATCAGACGCCGGTGAAGACAAGAAAAACGGCGGTTGAAAGACTCCCGTGACGGATCTGTTTCGGCCTTGGAAGGCCCCTCTGGGCTTCGGCCCTCACAGTAGGGATAGAGGGGGGAGGTCATGTTAGAATGTATATGCCCCTTTTCTTACACTACATTTGCCTAGCTGCTGTATCATTCCGTTATGGACAAGACCCCTTTTAAATTTTGCCCCAAGTGCAATAGAACCTTTCTGTGGATCGATAAACACCTAGCCTGTAACCTGTGTCTCCAGAGAGACCACGTCGAGGGTTCTTGTCGAGCGTGTAGGCTCTTCAAGCCAAAGACTTTGAAGGACCGATCTACTAAATGCTGGGCCCACTACACCAGGCAGCTCGAGGCCATGGAAGTAGAAGGTGCTTTCAGCGACGGCACAAACGACCCAGACTCCGACCATCAAGACCTCTCTATTCAATAGGCAGCAGACTCTTATTACGGGGAATTTGCAGCAGACACTTATTACGGGGATGATGAAGACCCTGAGGTTGATCCCAAGGCAAATATGTATCCCATGGACTCGCCTGTTATTCGGGACTCCCCCGGTCATGGACTCACCCATTGACAACCAACCCTTACTAAATGAAGTGCTAGTCAAGGCGGCAGAGCATTTTCAGATAGAAACTCTGGAAGTACAACAAGATAAGGATTTTGTAGAAGAAATCCTAGGTGATAAGAAGGCTGTTATGCAGTTTAATCCTCTTCTCAAGTCAATTTAACGAAAAATACAGCCATCGCCGGAGACCCATAATCTTACGTGGACGGTGAACCCCTGCATAGAGAAACTGTTTAGACCTGCCCCTTCTAACCTGCTGTATATCAGAGGGCAACTGAAGCCCGATTCATTAGTTGTCACTACAACAAGGAAGAGTGCTGGTACTCCCCTAGCTTCCTCTGAGGCCCCACCAGACAAGGAAAGCAAGAGACGTTACACGATGGGCAGAAAGGTGCCCTCCTCTGCGGCATTCCAGACTAGGATTGCTAACAATTATACCCTGTTGGCCAGTTACAACTGCCACAAATGGGATGAGGTCTCAGTCTTACTATCCTCGCCCTCAGAACCACTTAAGTCTCAGCTTGCCCAGGTGGCCGCAAAGGCAGGGCAGTGTCAAGCTGCTTATTAAAAACCAATCTTGACGCTGCGGACAACACAGGCAGGATAATAGCAGAAGAGACTATTATCAAGCGTCACGCTTGGTTGCGCCAATTGGGTTTTAAACCAGAGACGCAAGCTATCCTTATCAACATTCCCGTTGAGCCCAATGTGTTCATTGGCAAGGCTGTTGAGGATGACTTAAAAACGGCCAAAGAAGAATACGATACTCTGAAGTCATTAGGCCAACTGACCGATAAACATACTGGCCAGAGGGGAAGCAGGAATTTTCATCGCTCACGCTGCCAAAATTCACAAAGTGGTTCCACTTATACCCAAAGCCAAGGTACTGCCTGGGGAAACAATCCGGGTCAGTCCTCCCAGAATTACCCAAGAGGAGCGTGCAGATCCCACAGACTCGGTAGAGGCAACTCCTCCCGAGGCGGCACTCCACCTCAAAAGCAGTGACTATCCGCTCCATGTGCCCTCCCATGCCTCTCCAGTAGGAGGGCGCATATCCACCTTCACTCTCCCATGGGAGCCAATCACCACAGACAGATGGGCGCTGTCCACTGTAACAGGCGGATATTGTATAGAGCTCCTCGAGCAACCCCAAACCCCCCCCCCCCCCATGACAAAAGACCCATTCCAGGGAACAGCAGCGTGTCCTCCGCAAGGAAGTTGCCACACTTCTACTAAAGGACGCTATCGAAGTCGCCCCGGCCAACCAGGTAAACAAGGGTATTTATTCAACTTACTTCCTTGTGCCAAAGAAAGATCTAATAATGCGCCCAGTATTAGATTTGAGCCCTGCAAACAAATATGTCAAGCCACAAAGGTTCCACATGACTACGCTACAAGAGGTAATCCCCTCTACTAAAAAAAGGGGCATTACATGGCAACACTGGATAGGAAAGATGCCTATTTTCATATTTCAATGTTCCCAGCACACAGAAGATGCTTGCATTTCTAGATAGTGAACCAGCACTACCAATTCAAAGTGCTACCCTTTGGAATAACATCTGCTCCAAGGGTATTCACAAAGGTACTGGCGGTGCTGGCAGCACACCTGCGCAGGGAGGCAATCCCAGTGTACCCTTACCTCGACGACTGGCTGATTACAGGGGAGTACCCCATAGTTTGCAGTCAAAACATCAAGCCTAGTGCCAAGCACAACCAAACAGTTCCTAGGAGCTGTCATAGACACACAAGAGGGGTTGGTTTTTCCATCATAGAAAAGAGTCTTGAAAATATGTTGATGCAAAGACCACATTAGCCGGCCGCCAGATAAGGGTGCGCAAAGCGACGTGTTTGCTAGGCATGATGGCATCTTGCATTTACCTGGTTCCTCACGTGCGAGTGCGCATGTAACCCATTCAGGAGTGGTTGGCGAAACAATGGTCTCAGGCGAGTGGTCAGTGGGACGGTTTAGTGGTCGTTTCGCCAACAATAGTACAAAATCTTCGCTGGTGGCCAAGAGAAAATCTGTTGAAGGGGAAACCCTTCTACGATCTGGAAGTACAAGCGATTGTTCCAACTGACGCCTCACTCGCTGGGTGGGGGGGCTCACTACCTTCACCACACAAGTCAGGGTCTGTGATCTCACGCGGCAGCACAGAACCACATCAATCTGCTAGAACTACTGGCAGTATTCAAACCCCTTCAGACGTTTGAATCTCACCTAGCGAACAAATCTGTGCAAATCCTGACTCAGACAGCACTACAGCGATGTTTTACATCAACCAACAGGGGGGGCACACATTCTCCAAATCTGTCCAGGCTTAAGCCACAAATTTGGAAATGGGCACTCAAACGGTAAATATTCCTATTGTCACAGCACGTTCCAGGGGAACTCATCTCTTTCGAAGACTCATTGAGCAGAGATCCCCTACCAGAAGAACACGAGTGGCAAATACACGCAGGGGTCGTAGAACACATCTTCTCTCAGTGGGGTTTCCCCACAATAGACTTGTTTACTACAAGCGAAAACAGGCAATGCCCAGACTTCGCGTCCAAGTTCCCCCAGCCAGGCTCCATGGGGAACGACCTATGGATGAACCGGTCAGGGAAATTTGCTTACGCTTTTCCCCCAATACCTCTAATGCGGAAAGTAGTTAACAAGATCCACGAGGAACAGGTGACGCTCATCCTGGTTGCTCCTATGTGGGTAAAACAACCCTGGTAGCCACATCTGGGCAAACTGGCGAAGTGCGATCCCATCAAACCTCTGTTCCCGTACAATCTGCTCACTCAGCACGAGGGACTAACAGTGCACCCTCAACCTCCCTCAATTAACTTGGCAGCATGGCTCCTGAGGTCATAGAGTTTGGACAACTTAATCTGCCACAGAGATGTATGGATTTCTTAAAAGAATCAAGAAAGCCTGACACTAGCGCTGTTATTTTGACAAGTGGAGAAGATTTGTAATTTGGTGCCAGTCAAAACAAATTAACCTTCCCACATTCTAATTTATATGCTCCACTTGCTAGATGCAGGGTTAGTGTTCAAATCCTTAAAGGTCCACCTGGCGGCTTTGTCAGCCTATACCACTTCCCACAATAAAGTCTCATGATGGAAGGTACCTGTCATCAAAGCATTCATCTAGAGAGTAAAGAGACTCCACCCTCCAATTTCTAACACGCCACAAGGATGGGATGTCAATGTTGTACTCACTAAGCTCATGGGACCCCCTTTCAAGCCAATGCATAAGTCTAGTCTCAAACATCTGACTTACAAAATTGCCGTCTTAGTGGCCATCACTTCCATAAGAAAAGTTAGTGAAATACAAGCATCGTCAGTGCAGGATCATTTCTTTGTTGTCCACAAAGCTGGTTTTACATACTCACCATAGGCTCTTCCCCTAAATTAATCTCTAAAGTTCACGTAAACCAGTCTGTTGAGCTACCGGCTTTCTTCCAGGATCCCAACAGCTCAGCTGAGGTAAAACTCCACACACTAGATGAGAGGAGGGCAGTCCTCTACTATGTAGACAAGATCAGACCGCTTCTCTTCCAGAAAGAAAAACAGATCAACTGTTTGTCTCCATAGCGCCAGGCAGAGAAGATGTAACGCTCACCTGGTATCCACAGGGACGTCACTCAGCCTGTCTGACCTCTTACGACCTTGAACCCTTCCCTGGATGCTACTCGACTGGAGACTGGGCCTGAAACACAGGATTGGTAGAGTTTAACTCCCTATTGTCTCTGTGTGCTTGAACCCCTTCTTCCCCGGGGTCCAACCCTTCCCTTTGATCCACAGCTCACCTTGTTTTCTTGGAGAGTGTGCTCTCCGTCCTGCTTTCAGCGCAGGGGCGCGTTGATTGATGCGGGCTTGTTGCTGCCACTGGCAAGAGTCTGACAGGTAAGTATAATGAGTCTTTTGAACAGTTCTCTAACTTTGTTCCTTTCCTTTCTTAGATGATGGCCGGCGTCCAGGGATGGCGGCGTGCTACTGAGATGAGTAGCGCTGAAGGTGAGTGAGAGCGCGATGTGCGATGCACCCCTTTAGTATTTGTATTGAACTGAGTTCTTTTTCTGTCTCTTTTAGGTGCCGCGACGTTTTCAGCGTGAATGCCGGTTATGAAGAACAAATGCGGTGAGTAAGCGCAGTATGCAGCGCCTCCAGATGTTTCCACACTAACCTGGAGTGTCTTTTCCCTCTTGCAGATGGATGAGAAGTTCCGGAGACAGGGTTCCCCCAGAGCGGCTGGGATTCAGGCGTTTGAAGCTCGTACAGTCTTTAAAAATAAGTGAAGATTTGCTGAATGCTTACTAATGCCTTTTTTCTGTTCTTTTCCCTTTTCCTTAGGAAGCGGCGTGCCGGGATGAGAATGACACCGCCGAAGATGCCTGCAGAACAGAAGGGGCGATGAATGATGGGCAGAAGCGCTGCAAGGTAAAGCTGTTCCTAACGGTGTTCTTGCAGGAGCTGAGCGCAGAAGAAAGATGCAGGCCTACTGGAGACCGATCCGAACACGGTGAGTGTCACGCTGCAGGTGCAGAAAATGCAAAGCATGTTTCTCAGCCTGGGGGTGGCTTAAATAGTCTCTGGGTATCCCAGGTGTCTCTGGGCTGAACCACACCCAAAAGACAATACTGCACATGCAGTTCTGGGAACCAAAATATGTGGGGGCATCCATCTTGTCCCCATCAATGCACTACAAGTCCAATCCCCAATGTTATCCTATGGGAGTGAGTCTGGTGCCACAAGCGCCAAGTCTGACTCCGAGTGGGTCTTTGGAGGGATGCAGAGGCCCTTGAGGGCCATGTAGGTGATTGTGGCCTGGCTCCAGCCTGACATCTTGGAGGGCTGGGGACATGAGGGGCAGGAATCATGACGGCACTCCCCCCCCAAGGCCCCTCTCAAGGTGGCTCTTCTGTCTGGTCCTGGTTTGTTTGGATGGTTTTGATGAAATCGTCTAAGCAAGCGAGGTGCATGGATGTACTCACAAGACTCCCATGTCCTGTCTTGTGGACCATACCCCTTCCAGTCTACTAAGTAGTATAATTTGGATCTGACGTACTTTGAATCTAGGATGTCCTTGACTTCGAATTCTGGCTCTCCGGCGACTACTACTGGCTGCGGTGGCGTTGCTACCTGGGTCCCAGGTTGAACAGGTTTAAGGAGAGACACGTGGAACACAAGATGAATCTGCATGTTTGACGGCAGAGCTAGTCTTACCGCCACAGGATTTATCTCAGAGGTGACGGTGAATGGACCCCAGGTATCTTGGACGGAAAGTTCGGGTTCCTTTAATGGACACATGTTTAGACGCCAGCTAGACTTTGTCTCCCACTTGATAGTTGGGGGCCTTTGCTCGGTGTTGATCAGCAAACTTCTTTTGGCGATTCTTAGCTTGAAGTTGGTGTTCAGCTTCCCTTTTAAAGGTTTGAGAAATGGTTGTGTGCAAGGTTTTGACTGCTGGCATTTCCAGAGTTGTAGGAACGTCCAACTCAGAAGTAATGGGTGCCTGCCATACATGGTATAAAAGGGTATCTGCCCAGTGCTGGTGTGTAGGGAATTATTCTAAGCATATTCAGCTATCCATAATAGGTCAAACCAGCTTCCTTCAGCTTGGTGTAACTTGCAACGCAGATACTGCTCGAGCGTCTGATTTGTCCTCTCAGTTTGACCATCCGTTTGGGGATGGTGACTGGTGGATAGCCGGATGTCGATCTGGGCCACAGAGCAGCATTTTCTCCAGAAGTTAGATACAAATTGAGTACCTCGGTCTGAGAGTAAAACTGAAGGAAACCCAAGAAATACCTTTGCCAGAGTGGAAGTATTTGGGAGCCCCTTAAGAGGAATGAAATGTGCCATTTTTGGAAATAGGTCCACGACCACAAGAATAGTGTTAAACCCTTGACTGGGTGGTAAGTCAGTAATAAAATCGAGGGACAACATGTGCCAGGGTGCTGGTGGGATTTCCAATGGTTGTAATAGCCCAGCCGGTTTCTGCTTGGATGACTTGTTTTGAGCACACACTCCACAAGATACGATGAATTGGATAATGTCTTCACGCCACGTGGGCCACCAATAATTTCTTTTTACCTTGGCTAGGGTTTTAGCGATTCCGGGGTAGCCCTCGATCAAGGAATCATGATAACCGGACATGACTTGTTCTCGTAGTTCTTGGTTTGGTAAGAATAAACGATTCCTGAAGTAGGGCAACTGATCTTTTATCATGTAATGTTCTCCTTGTGCACTCCACGCTTGTAATTGCTCCGGACTCATCAGGTTTTGGATTTCTTCATTTAATTCTTTCTGAGTTATGGTTGCTGTGATTCCTAGGAGCTTGTCACTCGGATGATTGCTATTGGGTCAGGGGTCTGATACCCTTGCTCTTCCACCCCCATATGGGAAAGGGCATCGGCCTTCCCGTTTTTCACCACTGGTCGAAATGCAATCACATAGTCATATTCAGCAAAAAAAGGAGCCCGGTAGTTGTCGTGAGGATTGGGCCTTTGCCGTTTTTAGGTACTGGAGGTTCCAGTTGTCCGTTATTAAGGTGATTGTGTGTCTGGCGCACAAGAGGTAGTGCTGCCATGCCTTAAAGGCTGACTTAATGGCCAGGAGTTCTTTGTCTGTGGTAGCGTAATTGAGTTCAGGGGGTGTGAATTTACGTGACCAGAAGGCAACAGGGTGTAACTGGCCCATTTCGGGGTCCTTTTGTGAGAGGACGGCTCCCATAGCCATGCTTGAGGCGTCAGTTTCCACCAGGTATGGGAGATCAGGGCGAAGGTGGCGTAAGATTGGGGCAGATGTGAATCTTGCTTTGAGTTCCTGGAAAGCCTACTCGGCTTCTGTTGTCCACTGGAACCTTTTGTTGCTTTTCCTTAGTAATGACGTGATGGGATGCACGATTTGTGAAAATCCTGGGATGAACCGGTGGTAGAAGTTTGCAAAACCCAGCATACTTTGAACCCCCTTGAATGAATTTGGGGATGGCCAGTTCAGGATAGCATCTACCTTGTGTACATCCATTCGGATTCCATTCGGGCTGAGAATAAAGGCCAGGAATTCCACCACGGAGATGTGGAATGAGCACTTTTCGAGCTTGGCGTAGAGTTGGTGTTGACGGAGTTTCTCCAATACAGATCGGACGTGTTTAACGTGGTCCTGCTTTGATGCGGAATATACTAGGATATCGTCGATGTACACTAGAGCACAGACATCAATCAATTCCCGTAGGACATCGTTCATGAAGTATTAAAATGCAGCAGGCGCGTTGCAAAGGCCAAAGGGCATTACTTGATATTCGTACAAGCCGTATTTGGTGCGAAAGGCGGTTTTCCATTCGTCCCCCTGTTTTACGCAAACAAGGTGATCTGCCCCCCTCAGGTCTAGTTTTGTGTAGATTTGGGCATCTTTGACTTGATCAGTGGCAGGGGTTAGCGTTTTTATACGGTAATCTGGTTCAGTGCGCGATAGTCGATGCACGTTCTCAAGTCCGCCCTCCTTTTTTGGTACGAAGAATAGAGGACTGGCTGCTGGAGACTTGGAGGGACGGATGAACCCGTTGGCCAGGTATTGGTCAAGATAGGCCTTGAGGTGCTGGTTTGCTGGTTCCGTGAGTGCGTAAATTCGCCCACAAGGGATTTGTGCGCCGGGTATCAGGTCGATTTGGCAATTATATGGTCTATGCGGTGGCAGGGTATTAGCCTGTTCTTTCTGAAAGACATCTTGAAAGTCCTGGTATTCACTTGGTAGGGTGCCGATTGCCACAGTCGCAAGCGTGGAGGTTCTGGTGTCTATTGGTTGTTTCTCTTGGCGATACCATGTGTGGGTGCAAGTCTCGGGAAAGGCCAATTCTTTTGCTCGCCAATCGATTCGAGGATTGTGAGCTACCAACCATGGCATTCCCAAAATCAACCGGAACTGTGGTGCCTTAATGAGGTTGAAAACGATAGATTCTTGGTATCCATCCTGGCACAGAAGGGTTAAAGCTGCAGTTCATTGGGATACTGGACCAGAAGCTATTTCCATGCCGTCGACAGTGGTAACAGTGTCGGTGGTTGATTTAGGGCGTAACGGAAGCCCCATCTTTGCCGCAAGATAAAAGATGGTTGTTGATGATTGATCAAGACCACAGATGATGCAAAATGGGAGGTCTGTAGTTCACTTACTTCGCTCGACAAGTGGACCCCTACACTTCCCGGGCTGGGGAGTTTTCCGATTCCTTGATGGTATCTTCCTTGTACCGTCCTCCTCGGTGGCTTCACAGGGCACTCTTTAAGGAAATGACCTGACCTTCCACAGTACAGACATAACTGCTGCTGTCTCCTTTTATCCCTTTCCGCTTTAGTCAAGGGGGATCTGACCCCCCCCGATTTGCATTGGTTCTCCTGTACCTTCCATTGTTCGGCAGTATTGTCCTTTAAACGCACATACATAGGGCAAGGGTCCGGTCTGGTTCGATCTGCTCTTCGGTCCTACAACCTATGATCCAGTTGAACAACAAGGTCAATGAATTCTGAGCAGTCTTTCAGGGGGTTCACTACTTGTGCGAGGACATCCTTGAGCTCCCCCCGCAGCCCCCGATGAAATAACGTGGTTCTCTTCTCCACTGGCCATTCCGCTTCAACTACAAGTCTATTGAACGTGGCTATGTATGTTAATAGGTCTTGATTCCCTTGGCGTAGGGACAGAAGTTTGTTGTCTAATGCATGCCCATGAGTACGACGGGCGAACAGCTTTTCCATCTCCTGCTGAAAGCCCCTGAAGTCATGCAGCAAAGAATCGTCTTGGGCCACAAAGGGTACAGACTAGTCCGCGACACCACCACTCAGGTAGGATAGCACAAAAGCGACCCGTGATTGGTCATTCAGAAAGGCCCCTGGGCCTACAAAGGAAGTGCAGGTGGAACTGGTTCATGAACGTTGCAAACCTCTTGGGATCCCCCGTAAATCGTTCTGGCGGGGCCAAGGGAACTGCCCCAGGAAGAGTTATCTGAACAGGATTGGCTGATGGTGCTGGCATTGAGGGAACGCTTCCCGGCAATGGTGCATGCGCTGCTTGTGACTGGAGAAGTTGCCGGCTTAAATCATCAGTGCGTTCTTTGGCTACTATCAGCTCTCTCCTCAGGGTGTTGGTCTCCTGCCTGGCTGCATGTACTTCGGAACGTAGCTGCTCAAACATGTGGGCTAACTGGTCGGTTTCTGACGTTTCCATGACGCCCAGGTGGATTTTGATGTGAGGGTTTGTGTTCTGTAACGCTCACCTGGTATCCACGGGGACGTCACTCAGCCTTTTCTGACCTCTTACGACCTCGAACTCTTCCCTGGAGGCTACTCGACTGGAGACTGGGCCTGAAACACAGGATTGGTAGAGTTTAACTCCCTATTGTCTCTGTGTGCTTGAACCCCTTCTTCCACCGGGTCCAACCCTTCCCTTTGATCCACAGCTCACCTTGTTTTCTTGGATAGTGTGCTCGCTGTCCTGCTTTCAGTGCAGGGGCGCGTTGATTGATGCGGGCTCGTTGCTGCCTAGTTACTTCACTGGCAAGAGTCCGACAGGTAAGTATAAAGAGTCTTTTGAACAGTTTTCTAACTTCGTTCCTTTCCTTCCTTAGATGATGGCCGGCGTCCGGCGATGGCGGCGTGCTGCTGAGATTATTAGAGCTGAAGGTGAGTGAGAGCGCGATGTGCGATGCAACCCTTTAGTATTTGTATTGAACTGAGTTATTTTTCTGTGTCTTTTTGGTGCCGCGACGTTTTCAGCGTTGATGCCGGTTATGAAGAACAAATGCGGTGAGTAAGCGCAGTATGCGGTGCCTCTAGATATTTCCACACTAACCTGGAGTGTATTTTCCCTCTTGCAGATGGATGAGAAGTTCCGGAGACAGAGTTCCCCCAGAGCGGCTGGGATTCAGGTAAGTGTTTGAAGCTCGTACAGTCTTTAAAAATAAGCAAAGATTTGCTGAATGCTTACTAATGCCTTTTTTCTGTTCTTTTCCCTTTTCCTTAGGAAGCGTCGTGCCGGGATGGGAATGACACCCCGAAGATGCCCGCAGAACAGAAGGAGCGATGAATGATGGGCAGAAGCGCTGCAAGGTAAAGCTGTTCCTAACAGTGTTCTTGTTCTTGCAGGAGCTGAGCGCAGAAGAAAGATGCAGGCCTACTGGAGACCGATCCGAACATGGTGAGTGTCACGCTGCAGGTGCAGAAAATGCAAAGCATGTTTCTCAGCCTGGGCGTGGCTTAAATAGTCTCTGGGTATCCCAGGTGTCTCTGGGCCGAACCACATCCAAAAGACTAGACTGCACATGCAGTTCTGGGAACCGAAATATGTGGGGGCATCCATCTTGTCCCCATCAATGCACTACAAGTCCAATCCCCAATGCTATACTATGGGAGTGAGTGAGTCTGGTGCCACAAGCGCCAAGTCTGACTCCAAGTGGGTCTTTAGAGGGATGCATAGGCCCTTGAGGGCCATGTAGGTGATCGTGGCCTGGCTCCAGCCTGACATCTTGGAGGGCTGGCGACATGAGGGGCAGGAATCATGACAGAAGGTGACCTCATTTCAAAGAATGCCATCTCTAGGTGGATAGTCAGATGTATACAATTATGCTATTCCCTATCAGACAAGACACTGCCTTTTACGCCCAGAGCTCACTCCACAAGGAGAGCGGGAGCCACTATGGCTTTCATTGCAAATGTCCCTCTAGACAGCATTTGCAAAGCAGCTACATGGTGCTCAATGCACACTTTCACTCAGCACTACTGCATTGACACTCATTCCAAGACAGATACACAAGTGGGACAAGCGGTTCTAAGACATCTGTTCACACATGAACCTTTTCACATCCCAGCACCCTCCTCTAAAACTGCTCGCTAATCTATTCACAGCATGTGATCTAAGCAGATTCCACAAGCCTCAGAAGAAATACATTACTCACCGTAATCTATTTCTGATGCTTGTATCTGCTTGGATTCACATGCGCCCACCCTTCCTCCCCTCGGAGAGAAGGCGCATGGATGCTTATGAGCTTGTCTGATACGTATCTGCTTGGATACAACTGTACTCATGCTACACGTCATGCTACCTCATGCCAGAAAAATGACAATCTGAGGGACCTCGACGCGTGAGGGATCATGGGTACAGTGGACGTCACACTAGGGATAGTATTACTGGCAATCCCTGTGGACGGCCCTTTTCGAGTTTCGAAAACAACTGTAACACTCGCAGCTTCCACTAGATGTCTTATTTAATGGTTTTATAGCCGCATCTACTAAGCACGGCTACATGCAGCGACTGGTGGGTTATCAGCTTGTGTGAAATGAGCCAATAGACGTCAACATCCTTCAACACGGCTAAGTATCTTCGAGCCTAATATGCCAAAATACTATCACGCGCTGTGGCTTCGCGCCTACACATGACTTTTATGCGCATCAACGAACGATCCAATAAAACGTTGGGATGTATTCACGTGAATACGTCCATGCCGCCTGACGTAACCAGCTTGTGAAGTCGAACTCCTTTAACGCATCTACCAATCTTCGCGCATGATCCACCAACCAGTGAAATCCTGTGCTGGGGGCTCCACGCCTACACATGACTTATACATGTCAATGAACAATCCAATCAAACGTTGGGATGTATTCACGCGAATACACCCATGCCGTCTGACTTGACGCGCATGTGCAAAATGAGCCAATAGGCCATCGAATTCCTACCAATCTTGACGCATGATCCACCAACCAATGAAATTGCGCGCTGCAGCTCCACATCTGCACGTGACTTTTATGCGCATGGATGAACGAGCCAATCAAATATTGCAATATATTGACATGGATGCGCCCACGCCGTTTGACGACATCCACGTGTACGAGACTGAGAAGTAGAGGGAACCCAGAAGTCATACTAATTCATTGGGGAGGCAATGATGTGGGGAATGTACGAGGGGTGTCCCTTACTTTAATGATAAAACAAGACATGGGAAAACTAATGGAACAATTTCCTCACACCATCTTTATCTTTTCAAATCTCACTCAAAGGCAAAAATGGAGATGAACCACCAGATTTAATGGTAAAATTAAAAAATCCCGGGAGAAATGTTAATAAAGCAGTTTCAGCATTCATGATAGACCACAACCAATTATGGATTTCGAACAACAACATACATCGACAGGAGTACACCTAACCGATGAAGGAAATGCAGTGTTCCTTCATAAGATCAAAACAGTACTCCTGATGTGCTTAAGTTCTATACTCTGTGTACCCCAAAGCAGGCCTTTTAAGGACTACTCATCATACTTAAATACACAAATAGAATCAGTGAGTAAACTGTA
The DNA here is from genome assembly GCF_040938575.1 of Ambystoma mexicanum. Taxonomy (NCBI): domain Eukaryota; kingdom Metazoa; phylum Chordata; class Amphibia; order Caudata; family Ambystomatidae; genus Ambystoma; species Ambystoma mexicanum. The sequence goes on from NC_090937.1 coordinate 439,980,566, forward strand.
TTGATTGGATTTTCCCATTAACATAGTGTTAAACACATAATAGCAAAAACAAAACTTTATACAAAATTTTAAATCAGTTAAAAACACAATGTTAAGAGATTTCTCCCCACTTCAGTTTCAATCTAAAACTTTCTTCGAACGTGTTATCCGGGCCTTGCTCACATAGGTACCCAAGTTAAAAATAAAGTCAAGGTCCGGACAGTTCCAAATAAAATACAGTGCCGCTTTACAGTCCCTTATCTGATTTTCCAAGAAGAAGGGCCTTAAGAAATCTATTTGCAAATCCAGGTGCCACCTACATATTAGCAAAAAATGCTTAAGATCCTGCCCTACGTTTAGCCCACACGTGCAATTTTTCGATGGGTTTCCCAGTCCCCTATTGGTGCAGGCTTTTAGTGGTAACATGTTTAAACGCACTAACAAAAGAGAGCGCCCACAGTTGGGCTAGGGAATACAACACACACTGCCCCGAGCTTGGCATTAAATCTGATAGCCGAAAACAGATTCAGAGAGCCTAAGGCCTGAACCACGTTCCATTCTTCAATCGGGTCCCTTCTAAGTATCCCCTTTCTAACCCTTGATTTTAACTCCGTCAGGCTAAGGTCACTTGCTGAGGTCAGGGACTCAATTCCTACTGTAAACAGTGTTAAAAAAAATAATAACAAAAAACATTTTTATTATAGCCGCAGCTACAGTTCATTGACTTTTACCATAACCGCGGTTACAAAAAGTCAGCTAAGAGGGGGAATGACTTCAAGTTTTATACTGCAAACCAACTTAAATGATCAATACAGTAGAACACTACTCATGTACTTATGTAAAATAACAGAAAACTTAGAAAGCATAGAAAATATATAACAATAAACTAGATGGGCAAACATTTCACAGCCACACAATATAATACCATAAATGAGAATACACAACCTAAAATACGTTGCATGGCGCATTTAAAACTAGACTACAATTGCTCCTCTTTATATTAATTTTGGTAAACTATTTTCTTCTATTTTTCTCCAAATCTGCTCAAAAGTCTGAAAACACACAGCCAAAATCTCTAATACCTACCAGGTCTCTGACCATGGCCTGGCCATGGCCAGTGATTTTTCACCTCCGACGTCACTATATACAAATAACCTTTGAAAATAAATGAAACACAGACACCCCCAAAAATGTAGCCGCGAATACAGAACTACTCTTACCCGTGGGCATCTGTAGTCCTTCGTAGCCTCGGATATAGCCTGAATATCAGCAAAACGACCAGACAAAAAAAGGCTTCCCTGCCCCCCCAGGCCATCACCAAGTTCCCCCCTCTTCTGTGCCAGATGCCCCCACTCCACAGACATCCTCCTCTCCTCCCCTGCCCTCTCCCTATCACCCCAGAGCACACGCTGCTTCTGTGACAGTTTGCTTTCAGATGACTAATATTCACAGCTATACCCAAGGCTACAGAAAGCTTTGTGTTGCACACTCGGTCCCTGGACCCCATCCGACTCCCAAATTTCACTCCCAAATGTCACACAAATGCCATCCACCCACCTCTACCCTGATGGCATTTGTATGTTTTTTGACCTGCAAATAGCTTTTTACTGCATTTCATTTTCCCATAACCTCGGCTATAGCAGCAAATATTTCTTGCATCGAGAGAAAAACAAGATGGCGGTCGTTACATTTCTGAAAACAAGGGTCCTGCAATGCACCACGGGAGATATAACTATAATTTTTGGGGAAGAGGGCACCCCCTTCTCCGTCACATTTTAAAATAACTACGGCACGGAATAACCCCAAACCGTGCATGGATCGCGAGTCAGCGCTTCATGCCCAAGTTGTTTCAGGCCATGTCCAAATCCGTCCAGAAGTTTAGGCTGTTTGCTATGGCAACAATTAACCTTTTTTGTCTGTGGGAAAATGCACCTTTGGAGGAAAAAAAAATATTTTGACGCTTACGTTTTTTAATTTTTTCCTGAATCTTTATGAAACTTTGCAGTCTGGAGGGACCTTTAATCACTTTCGGAATTTCTGCCAAATCTGTTACCCGAATCAAAAGTTATTAACAATAGAACTTTGAGGGTTTCCCTTGTGTCTCCGACACACCATAACTATAGGGCGGTAACCACCGCCCTATAATAAGTAAATAAGTATCTAGATCTATATAAGTATTCTATTTTCTAAAGCTATATCGTGAGGAACAATTTCTATTGTGTGTTTGCTTTACCTTTTAACCATCTACTCACTTCCTGGGAGTTAGGCCTGTGCTGCTCTGGACAGCCTGGTGCACTCAAGGTACCCTGTACCCCAAGTGAGTTGGATGTGCATTAGAGAACACTCCACACCCGGAAATAAGTAAGATGGAGGCACACTCATGGGGGCGGGGTGTGTGAAACCAGAGGATAAATGCCAGATTCCGAGCCCTTATTATACCAATTAACTCATCAGCACATCAATAAAAGGATACAGAAACACTCTCACATAGGTGTTTGGATAACGTTGTACAAACGGAGAGGCATTCCAGATGGGATAGCAAGATTAGATTCAGAACTATAGAACCTGTGTTGGGCAACATAAAATGGCAAGATACTGAGACCAGCTGGAGAAGCAGCAACGTGCAACCCAAATTGGCCAAGCCAAAAAGGACCAGATAGTGAAAGACAAGTTGCAGAAGTAGAAAGATAGAACCTAAACTGGCAAGGCCAAAAGGGTTAGCTAGTGAGAAAAAGACCAGCCGGAGTAGAATCAGTAAAGCAAAAACGCTATGGTTATCATGATACAAGGAGTAAAAAGGGCAATGGGCTACAACCGTGCAGCTGAAGCTAGGTAGAAGCAATGGGCTGTACATAAAGGTCTGCTGACCAGGCCCAGAAACTCGCAAGGGCTGCCTTCTGAAATCCCTAGCGAACTGTAAGCTCTAGCCCAGAATCTAGTGAGAGTAGCGAGGCCACCACCTGTAAGGAACTCATGGTAGCAACAGTAAAGACAGACACAAGTGATTACAGTTCAAGGGTGTTTATTGAACTATAAATGCAGGGTGGAAAAACGCCTAACCTAAATCTAAGTTTTGAGCAACCGGTCGACAATCAATTAAAAAATAAGACAGTCCTAGTGGCGTTGTCAAAATAAAAAGGCCTATACCAAAAAAAAAAACTGTTGGCAATTCTTTGCCACTAATTACAGAAAGCGTGTAGGATAGGATATCAAATTAAAGTAAACCGTGTTCAAATAAGAAGTCAGGGTGTGATTGCCTCGAGGTCTCCCTTCCCCACGTTTTTAGCACGGTACAAGGTGGAACTTTGGAGCACAGCACACACTCGGGCCTTATCAGCACGAGTTGACAAACCATTCCAGCTATCAGGCTCTTCAAGGGTAAAGTCTCTTTACAATAAAAGTCTCTTTCCTTCGAGGCCTGATGTATTCAACAAACAAACACAAAGTTCTGCTTCACATAGACTTTGGGTGATGACTTCACCCCTGGATCGCCCTCTGCAGGCACAGACCCTTCACAATATTGCTTTTAACGATCTCACAAAAACTATTCCTTTCTTATTGAACTTAGGGTGCTATCATTTCCCCCCTGGATCTCCCTCGACCGGGCTCGGATCCCAATTGACAAGGGGGACACTTCCTTTCCCCTTGTCTTGCAGTACTTCATGCTTCTTAGTGCTTGAGGTGGGGATTAGTCACCCCTGGTTCCCCCTCTTCTGGGTTCACTATGGCTTTGCACAAAGACAGTTCTCGTTTTGACTTTCAGCAGTCTAAATGTCTTTCAAAACAATTCTCATGGACATCCCTTTGCCGGGTTCACTCTTGTCAACTCTCTGTTTCTCGGGACTTCAGACGTCGTCCCCTCTCGTCAGCATCCCTCTACCGTGTTCACTTTTGCCAATCTTTATGGAACACTTGTTTATAGGCGCGTTATAAATGCCATATCATATCATGTATTAATGTTCACCATGCGGGATTCACTTCCTTTAGCTTTTTCAATAATTTGACGCTCAAAGACTTTCGATTCTACAGGGATTTTGTTCAACCTCCTGTATGACCACTTTGACCTATCCTGGCGGCTCTCCTATGGCCTTTTGGTATCTGTAGTCGTATTCGACATGGGATCGACCAGGGTTTCTCGAGTCAGCAACCAAGTGGTGTCGGTTCCCTCTGCAGCTGGTCTACCCTTAACACTTATACAGTTGTTTGAACTCTTCTTCATATGCCACTTTGCGACTTTCATTCAACACACCCCGGTTCTTATCGGTTCTCCCTTTTGACTCACTGACTGTGATGAACCGCTGGGCTTTCCTTGGATCTGGAGTCAAGGCCGGTACCACGGTAGCAGGAGTTTCCCTCTCTCCGGCATATCAGCGTACGCACGCTCCGTGTACCGTTGACATCTGTTCCAAGACACTTGTGCGATTGTCCACTGCCTTACGATTCCCTCTGAGGAGGTTTTACGGGTCTGATTCGAAAAGGGAAAGGCTGCATCTTTCCTTGTCAGCTTCTCAATATTTGCCGCCTTTCTCCTCCTTTTGAACTGTCTGGTCTGGATAGCTGTCTCGTTGTGCTGTCTGCCTCTCCCCTCATGTGCTCTAGTCCTTCACCTTTTATCCCTGTGGGGAGGGGAAAGAGCCATCAGGTCAATTGCCTGACTTTGCCTGACCCTTGGGTTGGGACATGTCAGGTAAACAATTCTAGGGTTAGTCCGTTGTTTTCTACATCGGGCGAAAATGTTGGTGTCGGAATATCCTACATGGTAGGAGGGGGAAGAGGTGTTATAGGGAATTGTAACCCTCGTACTGGGAGGGGTGGTAATGATTTCGGAAGGGTGGTTTTTGTAGGGTGTATGGAGTGAACGGCAATAGCCAGGATCATGAAATGAACAAGAGGGATTGTGGGAACGGTAGTTGTCTGTCCTAATAGATTGGGTGTTGGGAAAAGAATAACCAGAGTGGCGTGTAGACGAAGGATGGGGAGTATTTTGGTGAAAACCGTGGAAACAGGGATTCTGGGAGTTGTGGTTTTTGAGGATGATGGGGTTCCTGATTGGGTTATCAGCATTGTAAACGTGGTAGGATTTTAAGGGAGCTTCTTTGGGTGGAAGGGAGGTCGATGTAGAATAACCAAGGCAAACCTCAAGGACTTCGTCGCTTTTGCCTTCCTCCTCGGTATAATACTGCGTCTCCCTTTGGGCATTCCCATGAGCATAACCCCAGGCTCTCCTGGCCAGGTGATCCTCCCTCGCTCGTCCACCCCCAGGGTTGAGATGTCAGAGCGCCAGCCCTCCCCTTGCCACCTGAATAAGAGTTTCCTGAGGTCTACTTGGGAGATTACCCTCAGGTTTCTCACACACCCCAAATAAAAACACCTTGCTAAACCCAGGTGCAAGCAGTTTGAAGTCCATCTCAACATGCTGGAAAAAGCACAAGTCCAAGATACAAAGACCATGATGGAAATGTAGGAAAGCAATAATGGAGACGAAGTGTACTTGTACACTAAACTACCCTGAGACTGTGAGTGAGTTGAAGGTCCTGCTCTTTGATGCAGAAGCCAGAGAGTTAGGGTCTTCGATCAGGGATTTGGATTTTGGACTTGGGACACTACATCCACTAGGAACGGTTAACTGGATTTCGCTTCACTTTATCCTCGCATGTTGACATTAAAGTTTTCCCTGTTTTGGTTGTATGTCCCCCTATTTCTAGAAGGAGTTCACCTGAGCCTCAAGGATGGGGACTCAATCGTCCAGCTAATGTGAGGAGTCAGGAATGAGAAACGGACACAGAGAAGTGATATTTGTGGTTATAGAGTTTTATTAAATAAGGGTTTTGTAAAATGCCTCACTGTCCCTACTTCTAAGAGGTATTTCCCTACCTCAAACAAAACTAAGGGACTGTCCAATGTCAAGATGTCCAAAGCAAAACTCTCCTATGGGCAAAACCCTACCCTTTCCCTCACATTCTAAAGTAACTATAATGTGTAAAGGAATAATGTCATTATTCTTGAAAGGTGCACAACTGTTTAAGTTCAAAGCAAATATAAAGGTACTCCAATATAAAAGTTCTCAATGGATAAAGTTCCCAGTTCCAAAGGATGGCTCCCTTCCTCAGGTTGCTGTTCAGGGCTTCTCACAACTCAAATATGCCCAAAACATCTTTGGAGGTTTCTTAGTAAATAACAAAAACACTATGTTCCAATACAGTTTTAGATATCAATTCCAGCTATACATACATTGGTGTATTTCCCCACCAGGTTCTGTTCCCTATCAATCTCTCTTTGCTTTCTATTTCAAGTTTTACCTGACGTACTCCTGTGCTGTGCCAGGAATACTTTGGATGGTTGGTTTTCTATAATTTGCAAACTTGAACCTTGGCCTGGTATATTCCACTGCTAGGGCCTTTAACCATCACTTGTAGACTTTTGCTTTGCCTGCAATACTCTCCTGCCAGGGCTTTTAACTTGTTTCACTTTATAAACACGATTCACTTTTATAAATATACCAATACTGTGTAAGTCAATGTATTTATGTAAGTTTGAACCAACAACATATAGACACAGTACTGCAATGAGGTGGTCCCTTGAGGATGCAAGAAGGATGCAGGAAGGAGACACAAGAACCGTTATGAACGCTCTAGCTTTTTTGCAGAGTGAAACAGCAGCATAGAATAAAAACTGCAGAAGGACGAGAACCCGAGAGAAGTAGTTGGAGCAGTAGTGGAAGCCAGAGGAGTTGAAGTACCGAAAGAAGGAGAAACCAAAGCAACCCGGACGAGGAAGCTTAAAGCTGGTTGAACGGCCCTTGGTTCCTGAAGGGAGTGGAGGACCAGCGAGGGAGCACCGCTTGCAACAAACAGAAACCGCTCGAGTGGTGGTATTCCCAGGTTGAAGCGAGACATCAAAGCCTCACGGTTACCACAAACTGAAACCCTGTGGCAGCAGAAGCAGCATTTCGGCCACGAGGGACATTCCCCAATAGAAGCTGCTTCATGGGATCTACGGCGAACTGGAGGTAAGGCATCCAATCCGTGTTAATGTAACAACGCTGAAGCCGCTTTTAAAACCACAAAGCGGACCACCCCACAAAGCCAGCAGTCCCTGTGAGGATGGTAGACACCCTGCGAAGAAGCAGGGAAATTGTTCTCAAGGAACGTGATACCAATTGAAGACACCACGTTAGTACGCCACTAGTGAGGACGGTGGGTACCCTGCAAAATAGCAGGGAAAGCATTGCCGGTGGAGGTGCCACCGGTACGGGACAGAACTCCGGAGCCTTGCAGCTCCCGAAACTGCAAACTTTCAGCTAATTAGTGCACTTAACTGCATGAAGTCGGAAAAAGGACACAGGCAGGGGGAGAAGATCTACAGAGAGCAGAGGGCGTAGCAGCCAACCTGGTGAGCAGAAAAGACCCAAAGAAAGTGGTCTGTAAACACGTTCAAAATCCCCAAGATCAAATATAAAACCTCATATGCTAGAGAGGAGAAGAAGAAAACCGATAATGAGGAAACTGCTTGTAAACCACAGAGTTAATTCTTATGTCTTCATCAGTTTCTTTTCGGGAAGCAGGAACAACACAAAGAAATATTTGGCAGGCTAGTGAACCAAGTATATTGGGCAAGTGAAAAGACAGACAGACCTTGGCAGGAGAGTACACCAAGGCTGTAAGTGAGACTAAAGCTGAACAAAGAGGGAATATATTCCCAAAAGCTCCAGAGACTGTCAAAAGGAAGAGGAGCAACCCCTTTGAACTGCATAAAACATTAATTTTGGAGCACATTGTTTGGTCTTGGGACTTGTAATTTTGGAAACCAAAGGCGTAAGTCGCAGGGCACAAGCCAAGAGACATGTTTCCCCTTTTGCACATTTCGTTAAGTTTAGAGTGTGAGGGGTCAGATTAGGTTTTGGACACAGGGCGGAGAAAACTTTATTTTGGACACTCTGACAGAGACACTACTTAGATGTGTTGAGGCAGGGAAACCCCTCTTAGAATTAGGGAAAGTTGGGAATTTCACCAATCCCCCTTTACTTTTACTTCCAATAAAAGTGTGTACAAAGAAAGTTACCAATCCTGTGTCTGTCTCCTACCTCTACACCCTCAGACTAGTTAACAGAAAGCAAATCTTATCTAGACCAACCAAGGTTGGGGGTGTGGAGGGATGATACCTGCCCAGGTTCAAGAGACCCCTAGGGCAGGAAACTGGAACTACTCACCTGCCCATTCCAGATCTTTTGAGGATGCGAGGAGCCCAACACCTGTCTGAGGCCATCCCATCATCCCAGGATGCAGTACAGCCCAGGCAAGATCCCAAGCCATGACTCTGGTCTTGGAGGACCATACTCCCGAGAAGTGCTAGGGGACACTGAAACAACCTAAAACTGAGTGACTGTGATGGACGTGATCCCAAGTTAGACCGCTCAGGATTCTTGCTTTCTAGACCAAGGTCTATGCCTTTGCACTCGGGGCTAGTGGCCATTCTACATCAGGAGTTGCCCCTTATTGTTTGACCAATCCTGAGCCTTTATCCTGATCAGAGAAAGCTTATTTCTGTTGGCTTGGTAAGTATTAGATCACTCCGCAGTTCTCCGAAGCCATACATGAAATCCATATTGTCTAGGTATTTGGACTGGTAGATGGTTAGTAGATGGAACCTTGGCAGGGAGATTGTGGGCGGCGGGAGCTTTCACAATGTGTTATTATGCAGTTGCACAGAAGGATATAGCTGCTTCCATATTCCCAGAAAGAGCAACCACCTTGTCTGTGTAAATAAATATGGTGCGAGAACGGGTCTCTTGGTGTTCTTCCTATTTGTGACAGGTGCTTGATCTGTATGCAGTTGGTGCTGTCTCCATTTAGTTCAATCTAAATACATTTTTGTTTATCCAGTTATCCTCACTGTTTCTTTATGAAAGTAATTGGGAGATGAGGCGTGGACTCCATTTTGTCAATGTACAAGTTAGGGGAGCAAGTGTGTGTTAAGGTAGTTTGAAGGTTCTGAGACTCACCAAGTTCTTGATTCCTTTTCACAGGAATATTTTCCAAGCTGTTCTACATCGAGACACACTAGTGAAGTCCTTCCTGGATCAGGTACCATATTATATTTTTCATTGGTTAGCTCTATTTCAGTTTTAGAGATTTTATATTATTATGGGCATATGCAACCTAAAATATGGTGACATTGTCTAATAGCTCATAAAATACTTACTTTTCCGTGTATAGCTGCTAATAGCTAAACTCTACAAAAAATGTCACCCCTCAACTGCAGAGAATGTACACGTAACTTTCTTGGCACTATGTTACATTACTACATTTAACATTTGTGCAAACATGTCTGCATGCTGTGTTAAGATGTTGTGTGTTCCCTAATAGTCTGGAATCTCTGATAGCTTGATTCAGAATGTGTGCCTGTAGGGTGGAAATGCAGTGTCTGTCATCTTGGGACGAGGAAGGTCCAGCGCATGTCAATCATGCAATCCCGCAGCCCGCTGTGTTGCAGTCACTATTTCCTCTCACTGAAGTCTTCTGTGCACTGCATGCATATGCCCCGCTTATGCACTTGCTAATTTTCATGAGCGCCCGTTTCACAATAAACTCCAGTCCACGCTCTATGTTGGGACTTCACAGACCTTGGGGTGAACGCTGCAAGACTCCTCATTCTAGAAGCGGATTCACAGACCATGCTCAGGGTGAACGGTCATGTCGTGATATGCATAGTACCGTCTACAAACACACCACTCTGAGATAACGTGAGTTCTGCACAACTGCAATCTACCAACCCTGGCTATGCCCTCTGGGGTACCCCCGCACCCCTCCCCCCATATAGCATTCTTCCTACAAGGGTAGATCTTCTCTGACAGGGTCGCAGGTCACAAAACGAGGGAAAAGCTGGTTTGACTCAGGGGGTCCACTCTATACCAGGGTCGCATCAGGGAGCGGCTCTTCCACTGGTCCCCAAGTCACATTTTTCTTGTATCCTGGAAAGTCGATCTAGCGGCTAGTTTGTGCCCATGTCATTCATGTAAAGTCGGCCCCACTTGCATTTTGGAGGCTGGCTCATCCATGCCGGTAACCAGTAAGACGTCTCAGTGGATTAAGCGCTCCCTGCTTTGATCTGTGTGTGATCTGTAGGTTACAGGTTCGAATCTCAGAACGGTCATTTCAGCCTTTCTTCCTTCCGAGGTCGACAAATGAAAGCACACTTCAGTTGAGTGATAATAATTGTATGTAAATGTTCTATGTACAGCGGGGTTGGTGAACGTGCTATATATATAAACATTATTAATATGTCCTCTGAATAGCAACTAGCATTCTGTGAATAATGTGCTTTGGATGATACTTCCTGGGATAATGCCATATTTGTTAAAACCACAAAGAAAATAATTTTTGAGTAAGATCATATACTGGTCTTTGTGATTGCACCACCTCTCTGTAAAGACTGCTCGGTAATCGGACAATTAAAAGGTGTAAGCACCTATTTCTGGACATTCTTTATTGGTGACTAAGAGAACACGAGTTATTAGAGTGGGGAAGTGGTTTACCATGCTTCATCTAGCCACAGCACCACAAAGCGATTTGATGTCTGGAGTGTATTTTGGTTACAATTGCTTGGCATGTGAGCGTGTTGCTCAAAGAGCAGAAATGTCCTACTTTCTAGTCCATTTAAGTCTTGCGATGAAGTCACAAGCAGAGTACCTGTAGTGATCTCCCAGAGAGCACTGGAGAGAGGGCAAAATAGCAGATGTACCTACCTGGGTGGCGTATTTGTCTCTGGGGCACCAACTGGGGCAGAGAGTGGACCTGGGGTAGCTCCAGGCACAGAGGCTGGCATGGGATGTTAGGTCAGGAGGCAGGCCAACCGCAGATTCCAAGTAGAGGCGCTTAGTCTGGGGACGTTCTGGTGACGTTCTGGTGATGATGATGGATGAGCAGGCTACTGTGGTGTGCAGTCCTGTGGTAGAATGGGGGAGGAAGTGGAGAGGTCATACTTAAGCAGGTCAGACAAAGTCTCTATTCCGACCACCTGTGTCCAAGGTGGCCGACTTCTAGGTCAGGAGTCTGGGCCATAGGCCACCATGGGTTATCTGTTTCGGCAGGATTGCACCTTCCTATAGAGCCAGTCACAGCCCCAGTAATTGGGGCCAGTTGCATCCAATTAGTGGGGATGTGTCCCGGCATGCCAGTTAGGAGGAGGATAAAATCAGTCCACCATCAGACTTGGGGGAGACCATTGGGTAACCGAAGTAACCAAGCCATGTGAAGCCCAGAGAATAGATAAAACACTGGGTAGGAGAGAATGATGAAAGCTAAGAAGGAACCCATAAGGGAAACGGAGAGAAGAGAAGGAGAGATGGACAGCCACAGAATGAAGACAGAGGCGCATGTAAAGGTTTTAGGGGAGGGGCTGGAAAAAAGACAGAGAAGAAAAAAACCCTAAAGAGAGGGACAAGGGTTGGGAGGGAGATTGGAAACACCCCAGCACAAAAGCACACTGAGAGAACAAGTCCCACAGCTTGAAAAATTGATAGCCTGGGGCAAAAAGAAGAAAGGTACGAGGTCCTTTCATCAACGCCAATTTTTACGACGGGTGTTTTTCTGCAGAATTTCTGCTGAAGAAAAAAGCTTTTTGACATTTTCTGGGGGGTGGGAAAGGGCATATAAAAGGTTTGGGGAAGCCGGGAATAAAAACAAATAGATAAATGACGGGGAGCGTTGTAGGGAGACCCCCCCAAAAAATAATGTAAAACCAAATTTGAAAAGGTTTTTTGGCCAAAATTTGACAGAAAAACACCCTTTGTGAATACGGGCGTTGTTGAAATGACATAGAACCATAAGAAATTCCAGTGAAGGGAGGGGCGGAGGGGAAAGTGGAGCCACAAGTGTGTCAGAGCAAGGGGCAGAAAGGAATGAGTGCCAGCGAGTGAAAGAAGCAGAGGAAAGGTGGGTGGAGGGGAGGCAAAGGAAGAAAGGAGATGAGGTGGAAAACCCAAAGAAGATGTAGAAGGGGCAAAATCAATAAGAGCCGGGAGTGAAGGGGAGATGGTGGCAATAAAGGGAGGCACAACACCTGAGACCTGAAGGCGGAAGGGGGAAAGGAGGGGACAGTTAGAGGGCAGTAGCAGGTGACTCAGAAACAGTAACCAAGACAATAACAATGAGAATAAAAAAGCAAGACCTGAATCACATCTGGTTGAGTTTTGTTTGTGCGACCATCTGTAGCAGTCGATTGGTATTTGAGTTTCATGGCACTGCTAGTTGTTGTACCCTGCACTTTGGTTTATATGATGCATCTGGTCTGCTGTGTTATGTCCCATTGTTCTCCTATTTAAATGATCCTCTTTGTTTTCTTGTTTGATAGATCTTTCAATTAAAGCCTGGTTTATCTCTGAGGCATGTGTTCCTTGCACAGTTTCTCTTGGTACTTCACCGGAAAGCCTTGACGCTGCTCAAATATATTGAAGATGACACGTAAGTCCAAAAGTGTGTGACACATTAGACGTTCTGTTAAATGTTGTATGCAATCATTTTGATGATGATGTTTTCCTATCCCCAGGCAAAAAGGGAAGAAACCTTTCAAGTCCCTTCGAAGTTTAAAAGTAGACCTCGACCTAACCGCAGAGGGCGACCTAAACATCATTTTGGCACTAGCCGAGAAGATCAAACCTGGCCTCCATTCATTCATCTTTGGGAGACCCTTCTACACCAGCGTGCAAGAACGGGATGTACTGATGACCTTTTAACCAGTTGACTTTCAAATGTGTGTGTCTTTGTCTTGACTCATGACGAGCCAATATGCTGCTTGCTTGTAAAAAAAAAAAAAAAAAAAGAAAGAAAAAAGCACCGTCAATGGAACAAACCAAGTGGCCACAGTTTTAAGAAATGAAACGCTTTTGCAGGCCATGCCTCTATTGGTACAACTGTTAGGAATGACCGAGAATAATAGTCTAAGTGGATGCATATGTCCCTATACTGTGAGAGTTTTAAACACAGAACAGTGATTCAGATCCCATGCCCTGTCCTCTGCCATCATCTACAAGGAGAGAGAAGCTTGCTGGAACATGTTGTATGCGCGAATGGATACAAAGTCTTCAGGTAACCCGTTAATGAATTATATTGTTTACCGCGGAATCGCTTAACCTAATAGTGAAGCAGGAATAAAAGGTTGTCCATCGGCGAAGATATGAACCGGATACCTTGCACAACATGTCCAAATGCTGAAAAGGGAATGCTTTAATAGGGGCAGTATACTCTTTCATTCCCTTTTTTCTTTCTTACATACGTCCACGCAAACAAACACCTATTTCTGTTTGCCTATAATGTATCTGGTGTACCGTCGTGCAAAGTGAACTGGTTGTAGTCTGGTCTTCAACCTTTTGCAATGTCTAGAAAACTCAGCAAGCGCTTGCTGGGGTCCAATATTCTTCCCATCCTAGAACAACCAGTTATTTCCTTTAGATTCTTCGACGTTTTAGCCAGTGCCTGTTGGGTATATGCAATGTTCATCAGGAACTTTATTCCCCTAAATATTAATGGTGATCTCTGTTTAATCTGCTTGTGACGGTTTAGAATCATTGCTGGTCCAATTATGCACTTTCATTCCTTCGAGCATGGTGAACGGGATGCTATCAAGTTGGGTAATAGCGACATGCACAGCAGCACTTTATAAAAACAAATAGGCTCACCCTTTCTGTTACCTAAGCCATACAACCTGTTTTAAGATCATTCTCAATGGTTTTTGACTTTTCTTGGCTGAGATCATATAGTAATGCCCCGTTGTTTTTGCAAGTTGTTCTACATTACTCTTTCAGCATGTAGGACTTGCCTGCAATTTGAGGATGCCAAAATCCCCACTGATTGTTTGAGGTTAGCCAAAAGAAGTCGATCACCTAAAACGCCAACTCAGCACTATCTTGCTTCTGTGCTTTCATTTGTGGAATTCATTTTCTTCTCGCATGGAGTGCTGAACCAAAACAACCGAAATAGTCCAGTTCAGTTATTATATTCACTGCCAAATGATATTAATGAAAATTAACTGAGTAGACAGGCATGTCTATTTGAAGAAACAGCTACTGATTACATATGATTTGTTTGTCATGTATTGTAATATTTTAATTGTTTTATTATCCTTCCCGGTGCCATATGCAAAATTTAGTTTTCTGTGCAACTGTGCAAAAGAGTATGTATTAGTGTACCAAAACCTTATTTTATTATTCTAACAAATATGTTGCTTTTATTAACAAAGTCGAATTAAAAATGAAGAATGGTGCCATTATTTTTTCTGTTTTCCTTATTTTGTGTTGTTGTTCTGTATTTATTTAGCACCAACATACCACACAGCAGTCTAAAATATACGTTGTCTCGGGTGTAGAATTTATTTAAAAAGCTTCAAATGTACACACAGAACTTTATAATGGCCCACACCAGGACCAAGGCCTCCTGTTCGATGACCAAACCACTGTACATTTTGGGTTCATTGAAGCCCTAGTTAAGGCATGGTAAAAATTCCAGATCATGCCTTATTTTTGCCCCAGGGTTATGATCAGGTGGAAGGACTGGAACCATTGCTTTCAACATGGAGGTCAGGAAGTGTTGGAGGCATCCTGCACCTACACCTGAGGATGGTGTGGCCTTGAAGGTATTCGAAACCAGGATACCCAAACTCGGGTGAAGGAGAATAAATTCTTGCCTGCTACCGATTTGCCACTAGGAACCAATAACCTGTGTCCTCTGCACACAAACTACCGTGCCAGGCTCTCAGGGACGTTGAATGTCAGTATTCAGCTATCGAACAGGAGGCCTTGGCCATTGTGTGGGCCATTATGAAGTTCTGTGTGTACTTGTATGGTAGGCCGTTTGTGGTTCATACCAACCATAAGCCTTTGGTGTCGTTTTTCAACCAGAAGGGCTTGGACAGTGTTTCCAGGCATATCTGTAAGTGAATCACCAAACTACAAGGTTTGGATTTTACTGTAGAACATGTTCATAGCAGGGAGAACATAGTAGCCAATGCTCTTTCCATGGATGAGTCAGATAGACTGGTGGAGGATGATGTCAGGGACATATTCTCCGTGGAGGATAGCCTTCAGGAGAGTGAATGGTTGGTGGATTGTCTGGAGGATGATGTTTACCTGGAAGTCGGGGACAAGTAAGCGATCAGATGCAGAGGTTTGGAGCATGGCCCCTTGGAGTAATATTCAATCAAGCTTGATAATTAGGCTACCTCCGCCTTATTCTTGGGCTATGTCTTTTCAGCAAAAGCTTTGACCCTACTGAGCTTGGGCCGTACTCCTTGACCAGATACATTGTAGCCCAAATAGTCCATTGAGGATTTGCCAGATCTGCACTTCTCCAAGGTCAACATAAGACCGACTTTACCCAACCTCTCTAAAAGCAATTCTCAACCTGGCATCATGTTCTTCTCTGTCAGAGCCGCACACAAGGATGTCGTCTTGATAAAACCTTACTCCAACCACACCACTGAGAACATTATGCATCACCTTCTGGAACACACTGGCCACAGAGACAAACCCGAACGGCACCCTTAAACACCTGAACATTCCCACATGGGTGATAAAAGTGAGAATGTCGTACGAATCAGGGTGAATTCAAATTTGATTGTATTAATATGATATGATAGGTTATTTATAACACAGAGGTTGGTTTCTAAGCATGGACTCGGGGATCGAACCTGTGTTGGTCCGTGTCGTCTTGCATCCAAGGCGAGCACGTTGCCCCTGAGCTATCCTCCCGAGACCTAAGATGCAAAACGGAATATACCTTTGAGCTGGCTAAATGAGCGATCAACTCATCAACCTTGGGTAGGGGGAAATCTCACCCTAACAACATGCTTATTGTGACCTCCCTTAGATCAATACAAGGTCTGATTGCTCCACACAATGGGGCTGACGCACTCTGAGGCATTAGTGTGTTCAACCACCCCTATTCTCACCATCCTGTCCATCTCTGATTCAACCTCTTTCCTAAACAACATTGGCACAGACCGATGCTTGGTAACCAAGGGGACTGCTTGCTTCCTTAAGCTTGATCCTATGAATAAAACCTTTGTGACAGCCCACCTTGTCCTTGAAGACAACAGGGACCCACTTTGCTACATCACGCTCTTCCAAGTCCTTGACTTCTGAGACCTTGTTACTTCCACTGGTGTATATACTTGGTCTAGGGCATTGGGAACAAGATTAATACCCAACGCAGCCTGGCAACTCCAGGACAACAGGTTACCACCAACATTGGTCACAAACAAACAACTTTATGTGCTCCTCCCTTTAAACACCAATTCGGCTTGTAGCTCACAACTGATCACTGTGTGATTTTCACCATATGCACTGGCCTTGACCCTGGCATCCTTCAAGACACAGCAGGACAGCTCATTCTCCCAAGACTTCCTGCTAATTAGAGTATATCCGGCCCCACTAACTATCAGCATTTCAACTCCAACCCCACTAACTTCAACCATTGCCTTGGGTTTCTTGATTTTCACTTCACATATGTCATTGACCACTTGCACTACTTCCATTCCATCATAAACATCCACCTCACCATCATCAGCAACATTTTCACTCACACTGCCTAAGCGAGATCCTGCCAGCCTGCAACATTTTGCCAAATGTCCCTTCCTGCCACGCAATCTGCACTCATCAAAGGTGTCATTGCACTCCCTGTCCATGGCCAAGTGTTGAGTGCTGCCACATCTGTAACAACGTCTAATTGACGATTAGGTTGATAGTTGTCAGGTCCTTCCCTGTGAGTGGGCACCACCCCATTCACTATGTCTCACCCCTTCCACTCAGATTCTCTCTCTGAGAACATCTTTCCTGCTGGCACGCTTAGGAGCGACCTTGTCCTTGCACACCAGGTTGGCTTCGACAGACTACTCATCGACCATGGGCGTCTCCTTACACAGTTCCAGAATACATGAAGCAGTGTGTTCCACCTGCTTTGCGATCTCTATGTCCATGTCGAGGTTGGGGGCTTTCTCCCTGCAAAGTTCTTCTTGGACCTTATCATCGGCACACTTAATCATCAATTGATCCCTTAGGTGTTCCTCCTGCCAGCAAGGACCAAATTGACATTTGAAAGCCAATCCCCTAAGAGCCGTCACAAACTCCTCCATGCTTTCACCCTTCTTCTGCACTCTTGTGGCAAATCGGTAGCGGGCAAGAATTTTATTCTCTCCAGCATGGGCTCTGGCATTGATTCACATGCTCGTGAATATTCCCCGTCATCAGCCCCGCCTCTGGCAACATCTTCAGATTTTTACTGTACGCTTTAGTGTTGATAGTCCTCGAGTTGCTTTCTGGGCTATTTGTAGTTTTCTTTTGAGTTTTTCAGCGAGAAAAAATCTATTTATGTTCCAAACAGCCTGTGTGCTCTTTTCCTCATCTGCCGGCAATGGGGATCCGTTGTCGGTGAAGTTCTGCGCCCCTCAACGGCAAAGATTCATTGAAGATTCTAGACGGCCCTCATGGGCCTACTTCGCTCCCTCTGACCATGACAGAGGAGGAGAGAAGTTCCCTGTTCAGGCCCTGCACTAAATGCTGGCAACGGAATGTGTTTGTGGAAGACAAGCACCTACAATGCCTCCACTGCACACACCCGGACCATAAGGAGGTAGTGTGCTAGATATGTCTAGGTTTCTCTAAGAAGACGACGAAAGACAGGCATAGAAGCCTGGTGGCATGGCTCAACTTGAACAAGGCCTTTGACCTGTGCTCCGAGCAGGGTCATGCCTTGTACAAGACCGGCCGGTCCGAGCAGCGGTCTTCTAGTTCCTTTGTGGTCACCCCATCGGTGGGGGTCCAAGACAAGGCCAAGAGCCGCAAGTCAGAGTCCATTGAGTTCGCCATTGATGCAGGTCCCAAGTTGGATGTGGCGTGATCCGCATCACCTCCCGCCTCCATAGCCAGCCTACTGTCGAGCTCCTCTTCATAAAGGAAGTCGTTCACCCTGGCTAAGCTACGGGAGAAATCCAATCAGCCAAAGACAGAGGAGAAGAAGGTCGCGCAGCCCAAGCAGGCTCAACCGGCACAAACAAAGTCCTACGACTTCGTTGATGGCTACTACTACCACGGCAGCTAAGGGTGCTGATCCTACGAGGGTGGCTCCCACAGCTCAGGTGTCCCTGCCCCCACGGTGTGACACCACAGCAGAGGCCTTGGCAAAGACTGCAGGCTCTCCAGACGGGTTAATAATAATAATTAATAATAATTTAGCATTTATATAGCGCTACAAACCCTCATGTATCTGAGCGCTGCTTATTATTACCCACGGTGTGTGGTATTCATTTATCGACCTCGGAAGGATGAAAGGCTGAATTGGCCCTGCTGGGATTCGAACCTGTGTCAGCGGGGTCGGCACAGATATCAAACGAGTGCTCTACTCACTGTGCTATTGGACCGCCGGTAAAGGTACCGGCCCAGATCCCGGTTCAGGACCCTCAGGGAGGAAAAAGGGAGGGGAACTAGGAGGCCCCGAAACAGTCCTCCCAGGTCGCCGCTCAAACTATGGAGGTGTTGTACATGGACGATGAAGATCAAGAGTCCATGCATATGGTCCACGAGGACAATGTGGACGACAGCAATGGCGGCTCAGGGCCGAGTGTTCCTTCTTTGCCTTCTCAGCCAAGGGACATTTCTTTGGACATCTTATCAACTCTCCACACCTTGGTGTCAGAGATCCAGCTGAGAATGCCACCAGCACCGGTACCTGTACCTCACCCTCTTCCAAGCCCTTGGCCTCTGAGACCTCGTTACTTCCAATGGTGTATATACTTGCTCTAGGGCATTGGGATCAAGCTCAATACCCAACGCCGCTTGGCAACTCCAGGACAAGTTCCCACCAACATTGATCACAAACAATTACTTTATGTGCTCCTCCCTTTAAAGACCAACTCGGCTTGTAGCTCACCACTGATCACTGTGTGATTCTCACCATACGCACTGGCCTTGACCCTGGCATCCTTCAAGACAAAGCAGGACAGCTCATTCTCCCAAGATTTCCTGCTAATTAGAGTATAGCAGGCCCTAATATCAATCAGCATTTCAACTCCAACCCCATTAATTTCATTTGAAAGCCAATCCCCTAAGAGCCGTCACAAACTCCTCAATGCTTTCACCCTTCTTCTGCACGCTTGTGGCAAATTGGTAGCGGGCAAGAATTTAATTTTCTCCAGCATGGGATCTGGCATGGATTCACATGCTCGTGAATATTCCCTGTCGTCGGGCTCGGAATCCTCGGTAAAAGAAAAAAACAGTTTCTCTTTCACTTTAGACACTATTTCCCCTCTAAACCAATCCCTGTCCTCTGGGTCATACTGCCCACATCCATAGACAGTCCTCTCCCTAAGCCCCGCCTCTGGCAAAATCTTCAGATTTTTACTGTACGCTTTAGTGTTGGGAGTCCTCGAGTTACTCTCTGGGCTATTTGTACTTTTTTTTTTTTTGTTTTAGTTTTTCAGCGAGAAAAGATCCATTTATGTTCCAAAGGGCCTGTGTGCTCTTTTCCTCATCGGCTCGCAATGGGGATCCGTTGTCGGTGAAGTTCTGCACCCATCAAAGCCCAAGCAAGCCTGAACCGGCCAAGATGTCGGGCCCCCACTCATGCCCCAGGCCCCCGATCAGCCTCTGTCTAAAATGAGGAAGCGTCACCTGATGCCCCCATGTCAACCTCCTCCACCGCGTCAGCCCCCTACGCCCTGGTGGACCCAGAGACACGGACGGGGATGGTTACGGCCAAGAGCACAGATGAAGACGAAGGGAGTCATTCCGACCCTGGCGGTAGGGGGTTAACGGCACCGGTAAGGATGCCAGTACCGTTAAACCCCTACCGTCCTATTACGAGGTTCCCTTAGCAGGAGCCGCTAAAGGGACCAGGGAGCAAATAACGGTAAGTTTCCATTCAAGGAACCCAGACCGATGTTGGAGGCTAATAGCACCATGGCCACCTCCAAACTCTGAATGAACCCCGAAGACATTGTCCCAGCAGACAATGAATCGCCATATTTGGATGCTCCTCACAGGGTTTCCCCACCAGATGAGGTGGGATTGTTCCACTCCATGATCACGAGGGCATCCAAGCTATTTCAGCTGGTGCCCGAGGAAACCAAGAACGAGGGCTTCTTGTACCAAAGGGAAGAGGCCAAAGGAAGCCAATCATGGCTGTGCCTTTTCTGGATGACATTTGGGAGGAGAGCCTAGCCCTCATGAAAAACCCTTGCACGGCTCCAGCTAAACAGGATATGCTGGAGAAGAAGTATAGGGTGCCTGACTCTGCGCCCAAGGGCCTGAGGTCACAACCATAGTCAGACTCGGTAGTATCGGCGGCTGCAAGAAAATGGTCGGCTAACACGTCCTCATCGTAGTCAGTCCCTTCGGACAGTGAGGGAAAAAGGATGGACACCATGGGGAAGAATGTGATTTACACGTCGGTGTCCACAATCAAGGCAGCCAACGCCCTGGCGAGCCTAGCCAGGTACCACAGGGAATTGTGGTACAAGATAGGACCGATCCTGTAGTTCCTCCTCGGCGATAAGAAGGAAGCTCTCACCCTCTTCCAGTAGGGGGAAATGGCATCGGACCATGCCATCACGGTGGACGTGGATGTCGCCGACACAGGGTTCTAGCAGAATGGGAACAGTGTCTGCCTTCGTCGGCAGCAAATGGATGAAGGCCACTAACTTCCATCAGGAGGTCCAAGTGAAGGCACTCGACATGCCCTTCGATGGGGGAAATCCATTTGGGAAGGCCGTCGACGAGTTCCTCTCGATGAAACGGCCCTTTCCCTCAGCACTGTCCAGCAGCACTGCTCATCTTCTTTTGCTCCTCCAGGGGAAAATCGAGCAGGTAATCAAAAGGTTTCTCCACGTATTACAGACAGCTTTCCCGGTCCTCAACGCAAGAAGCCTACAGAGGACACTCCCAGGCCTACAGTAGCAGAGGACAGCGCTGCTGCCGCCAGGGCAGGCCGCTGGCGCACAAGCAAGCCTGAACCGGCCAAGATGTCAGGCCCTCACTCATGCACCCCAGTGGGAGGCTGGCTGATGGGGTTCGTCAGCGAGTGGAGGAAGATAAATACCGACAGATGGGTGCTGGATGCTCTCACCCAGGGGCACACCTTGGAGTTCCAATGCAGGTGTCCTCGTATTCCGCTGGTTGCCTGTCAGGAGCAGCACATCCCTCAACTTTAGGAAGAGGTACGAGCCATACTACGAAAAAGGGGCGCTAGAGCTAGATCCTCAGCGGCTCCAGGGCTCCAGAGTCTATTCCAGATACTTTCTAGTCAGAAAGAAGACGAGGGCTGGAGACCCATGCTGGACCTACGACGTCTCAACAAATACTTAAGTCCCAAAAATTCAGGATGGTCATGCTGCAGCACGTGCTCGGCCAACTGGAAAAAAAGGATTTCTTGTCGTCGTTGGACCTGGAGGATGCCTATTTCCATGTCCCCATTCACAAGAAACATTAGAAATGTCTCTGTTTTGTGGTGTAGGGGCGGCACTACCAGTTGAAGGCCCTACTGTTCAGCTTGAAGTCGGCCCAAAGAGTGTTCACAAAAGGCCTGGCACCAGTGGCGGCCCTTCTAGGTCTGCAGGGCATACACGTATGCCCGTACCTGGACGATTGGCTGATACACGCCTGCTCGAAGGAGCTGGCCGACGATCACACCAAAGCAACCCTCTGACTATTGACGGATCTGGGATTCTCTGTCTACTTTCCGAAGTCCTTCTTAAAGCCATTGCAAAATGAGCTGGTCCTCACGCCAGACTCAACACAATGTCTTGCCTGGCGTCTCCCTCGGAGGAGAGGCTATCAGCCATTCACGCGAAGACAGCGATGGTGCGGGCCATAAAGTCGTTACTGGGCATGATGTTGTCCTGCATCTACCTTGTCCATCTCCTCAGGTTGCAGATGCAACCCCCTACAAGAATTCCTGGATGCCTGTTGGATGCAAGAATGCCGAAGTTCCGAAGAGCGATAGAGCGGTGGGGGGTCCACTCCGACATCGCCCAAGGCACTGGATTTCAAAACCCCTCAAACCAGGAGACGTTAACCACGTACACCTCCCTGGAAGGTTGGGGAGTGCACATCGGATGTCTGCATGCCAGGGACCTGTGGCTGCTGGAGAAAAAGGATCTGCATATCAACATCATGGAGCTACGGGCAGTGTTCTGGGCCATCAAGTCATTCCTACCGTCTCTGAAGGGCATGGTGCTGAGGATCTTCATGGACAATACCACCACCATGTTCTATACCAGAAAGCAGGGGGGCACTCGATCCCCGGCGCTCTCCAAGGAAGCTCAGGATGTGTGGCACTGGTCTGTCGGACAGGGGATGTCCCTCGCCACCCGGCAGGGAGCCAAGAACACCATTGCAGACAACCCTCATCAGGGAACTGCGCTCCTGCCACGAGTGGGAGCTTCATCAGGATCAGGTGGACCGCCTGTTTGTTGAATGGGGCAGACCTCAGATCAATCTGTTTGCTATAGCGGCAAACTCCAAATGCCAGAAGTTTGCCAGCAGATTCCACCAGCTGAGGAGCTAGGGGTACGCATTCTCCTTCCTGCAGGGAGGGCTGTTTCTGTATGCGTTCCCCCCCATTTCCTCTCCTGCTACGAGTCATCAACACACTCAGTGTCAATGCAAGATGATAATCATCGCCCCAGCGTGGCTGACGCATATTTCGTATCCGGACCTTCTCAGCCTATCAGCGTTGCCTCCAGTCAAGTTGCTGGTGGTTCCGGATCAACTCACCAGAGAGGGAGAGGTGCAATCCTTTATCATGACCCAGCATCGCTGAACCTGAAGGCTTGGCTCCTGCAGCCTTAGAGTTTGGAGATTATGAGCTGCCAGCAGAGGAGGTCCTTGCCAAGACCATGGCGTCGTCGACTTTGAAGTGCTACGGCCATAAGTTGAAGCATTTTACTACTTTGTGCCGGTTGCAGAAGATTACCCCTCTGAGGGTCACAGCTTGTCATATCCTTCCATGCTTGTTCCTGGCAAAAGCTGGACTGGCTCACGCATCCCTCAAGGTACATCTGGCGGCCATCTCCTGCTAAGCCAGGTCCACGGGGAGAGATTTGCAGTGGTCCCACAGACTCGTCAAGGAGTTTCTCAAAGGCCATTTCCGATCTTTCCCGCCGGTGAAGGCTCCTGCCCCGGCGTGGGAACTCAACGTGGTTCTGACAAGGCTCATTGGGGCCACCTTCGAGCCTATGCATCAGGCCCCACTCAGGTTTCTCTCATGGAAGAGTGGTTTACCTGTGGCCAGCACCTCTGCCAGAAGTGTAGGTGAGATCCTGGCCCTATCCTGCAAGCAACCGTACCTGACTTTCCACGAATCAAGGGTGGTACTGTGTACGCACCCCTCTTTCATGCCGAAGGTTCCGTCTGGAATTCCACCTCAACGAGCCTCTGGGGTTGCGTGTCTTCTTCCCAAAACCTTAGTCACTGGCAGAGATGGCCTTCCACTCGTTGTACGTTGCTCGTGCCTTGAAGTTCAACATTACGCCCACCAAGAGTCTTCGGATGACGTCTCAATTGTTTGTGAACTTTGGTCCTGTGAACCATGAGAAGACCTTGTCCAAGGCTGCCATTTCAAGATGGCTCTCCAGCTGCATCAAAAAACCAGCAAAGTTTGTCCCCACAGGTAATGGTCTATGGGTGATGCGGTATATGAATTACCTACACCCCCATTTTGTCCGAACAGAAAAAGCACAAAAATGTGAAATAAAGGATCACTCCTATCTGGATGTTCTAACCAGTGTTCCCAGATAGTGTCCTAATGTTCTCTGTATGTTCAAGATAACATCACATATATATAAGTTTAAAGTTTATACATTTATCTGAGCCATTTCACTCAATTTATTTGCTTCATTGAGCATGAAATCTAAAAATAAACTCAGAAGTGCTTTTCACAATTTATTGCAAAACATATATCAATTCTTTGTACAAAATCTCACAATATTTTTACAAAACATATAGCAATATTGTTTAAAACAAACTCAACTTTAAACATATTTCAATAAACGAGAAAATGAACTATCGAGGTTAAACAAAATCATCAATAATAATTAAATATCGACAAGCAAAGCAGAAAAGAGAAAAGAAGCTTCCAGATGTACATGAAATGTCACTAAAATTCACAAAAATGTGATTGGTATCCTACAAAAAAGAATACTGAAAAATAACTATAACAGATTCATTTCTTTCCAAAACAGTCATCCAATTCCATGACGTTGGTAACAAATAGATTTGAGAACAAAATCTCAATAGTATTCCAACTCAACTTCAATTTGAGAGTCAGAATTGTCCCACAGTGACAAAAAATGTTCAATTATTTTTGTTGTAGAATTTAGGATTACATCTGGTAGAAATTGGTTCATGTGTGAACAATATCCCACTATTCCTTACAGCTCTGCTAAAGGTCTACGTATATGGCCGGTCTGTCCATGCACAGGCACATCACTCACACCTGCTAGAAAAGTCAAAATGGCGTGGTGAAATACATTTCGGCGTATTGATCAGAAAAAGGCTGCCTTCCTCAGGACCTAAGGTCAGATTTGTAAGAGCAACACCCCTTCACTGGCGCTGAGCGTTGTGGAGGCAACTGTGTGTCACATGGAGTCCATCAATATATGCACGCAGATGCAAGCGTGCTGGAAAGCATAGAAGTAAACTGCAATTTGTGCAAGCAACCCGTCCGACAGCAGTTTATAATGCCGCTGACATCCGTGCCATGTTATTGTCACGGCCGCCAGGCTGCATCATGCACTGCCATTGGTAGGCGGGCCGATGGCCCATTCGACTAGAGCAATGGCTGCGATAACGGCGTACCTTTCTGGTGTGCCCTTCCTAGACATCTGCACGGTTGCTACGTGGAGGTCCATGCATGCCATCACAAAGTTCTACTACATCGACGGGGATTCCAGGGAGGAGTCCAGACTCAGCCAAGCAGTACTACGCAACCTGTTCGCTTGAGGTGAGTCTGTTCCAGAGGTAAGAGTTAATTGCTTCTGTTGAGCTTTGCCACCTCCCGTAGTTGTATAAGGTTGTACTGCTATATATGCATTATTCATGAGCATGTAAATCCATGCCATACACCATGCTGGAGAAGGTTTAAGTTACTTACCTGGAACTATTGTTCTCCAGCATGGGTCTGGCATGTGAACCCTCCCTCCTACCCCTCTGAGGCTCTTCTTGGTTATACTACTAAATCTGAAGATGGCTGCCACAGGCGAGGCTTAGGGAGACAACTGTCATTGAATGGGGGCATTATGACCCGGGGGACAGCGATTGGTTATTGGAGAAATACAGTTTTAAAGTGAAATTGAAACCGTTTTTTTGTTTACCGAGGATTCCCAGCCTGACGATGGGAAATATTCATTAGCATGTGAATTCATTCCTGACCCATGCTGGAGAACAATAGTTACAGGTAAGTAACTTTTCACTTCGAAGTGTTTATCCAGTTTGGCTAAGCTGGTTTTGAATACGTTCAATGCCACACCATCCTCCGGTGTAGACGCAGGAAGCCTCTTCAACACTTCCTGACCTCCACTCTACAGAATAGTTTGGGCCATAAACAGCTAGATATTCTTAAGGAAATCCTCCTTCCACCTTGTCACAGACACACCACCCTGGAACAAAAAAAGGCAGGACCTGGAATGTTTGCTATGCCTTAACTAGGGCTCCAATGAACCCCAAATGTACAGTGCTGGGAAAACTCCACAGTGCAAAGTAAGGAAAAACACAAAACAACTTGCCTTTGGACTTGTTTATGATCATCGTCAAGAGATACGTGCTGCATAAGTGCAAGAGAGCCCCTGGCTGCCTCAAATGGACTCCCAACATGTCATGCTGGGCAGTTCCAAAGTATAAGAAGGAAGAAGAACCAACGACAAACAACTTGCCTGTGGGATCGCTGCTGATCCGCTCCCACCACACAAGCCAAACTCAGTGGCCCTGCTCCAAACCTCTGCAACTCAGATCACAGCGCCAATTCTTAATGCAGTGTTCCAATTTGCATGAAAATCAAGACGCGGCATGCAGGCAGCATCTTAGGTTACCATGCCTGAGGGAGTGCAGAGACTTCAGCAACAAGTCACTAGCGCGCGTATCCATTTAAGTCACATATCCTAGCAAAGCCCTATGTGTAAGCCTCGCACCACCTCCTGTGCCGAACACTCGGCCCACGGGCACCTTCACGCTCCAGCCACAACTGCCAAGAGCAAGTCCTGGACTCTAACACAGAGACTGTTCACCACACCATCTATTGAGGGGCCTCAACGCCAAAAAGCACTCCGGGCTCCTCTGCTCCACGGTTCATCCCACTCCACGACCTTCGGGCCACACATCACGGTCCTCTGCGTATCTGGGTCCGTCCTCGACGTGCCTCTCACCCCTCACCAGAGTCAGCACTCCAGGTAGCTCATCGCCACTGAAATAAAGACGAGGTCCTCAGGTAGGTGAAGGGTTTGTTTATCATTTAAACAGCTTTACAGGTAACTACTGAGGTAATGTCCTTCTCCTTTAGCTGTGGAGCTTCAACTGAACTCTCCCCTATTCTAGATCTCTCCCACCACATTCTCAGGTTCAACCAGAAGCATTCCAGTTGAGTCTTCACCTACAAGCTGTGATAACATTCCAGGATGATATTACATTATATAACAACGGTCAGATCTGAATTTACATAAATTGTGCCTTAGAGCTCCTAAGAAGCAAATAAGCACTATACACCAGAGTGTAGCTCGAGCGAAGGGCATTAACGGTATCATCACCTTTCTATATTTTCATTTAAAAATCAACTGTGAAGCTCAAGCCAAGGCCTCCATATCAGAGGTATTCCCGTGGAAAGGAGACCTCCGAAGTTAAATTCCGACTCCCATGCATATTACAAGGAGCTTCTTGGCATCATGTCTGCAACCCCTTCCTCTGGTTTTGCTGTGTCTGTTTGCTGGTTGGCACCAGACACTTAACCTCAGGAGGATAGCTCAGGGGCAACGTGCTCACCTTGGACACTGAGCAACACAGGTTCGATCCCCGGGTCCGCGCTTAGAAACCTCTGGGTATTAAGCGTGTTATAA
Source organism: Ambystoma mexicanum (assembly GCF_040938575.1). Lineage (NCBI taxonomy): Eukaryota > Metazoa > Chordata > Amphibia > Caudata > Ambystomatidae > Ambystoma > Ambystoma mexicanum. The sequence goes on from NC_090937.1 coordinate 440,007,632, forward strand.
ATAACCTATCATATCATATCATGGGTGGTGAAGCTCCCTCTCTGCCATTATAGGTGTACGCTAGGCTATTAAAAGAGCATGTTTGCAATTTCCATTGTACCCCTCTCTCCTCTGCGTTTCCAGAGAGCTTACCTACCTGCTGCATGAATACCATGCTACCTGAATGACCAGTGTACACTTGGCTTCATCAGTGGTAGAAGTGTGCTAAAAATGTAATGGAACTGTGACTCCTGTGGAAAAGAGGAAGGTGCAACATTTGTTTCAAGGGGTTTCGGATGGGCCAATTTGACTGCCAAGTGGGTGGAGCAGGTTATAGAATGCGGTTTTTCGTATTGTTTTTCATTAATTTCTCTCAGTTGGTTGGAACATTTATATATGGCCTTTGTGAAATCAACCAATGGGCTCTACTCACTGATCTTAAATCTGCTGTAACCCATACTTATAACCTACTTGAACAGCAGCTGCTTCAACAGGCGTCTTCCACTAGAAAAAATGTGTGTGCTCATGAGTAGAATTGGTAATTTATTACCAATCTTGGATTCCAAGACTAAAAATCCCTTATCTCGTCTGGTCTGACAGTCTTTCCTGTCCTGAAGTGTCCCACAGGAGTGCATTAGAGTAGCCCAAGTGCCTAGTCACTAAGGCTCTGACTACAACACTTGTCCAGTGGCATGAAGGAGCAGATCCCATGGAGCCACCTAATGTTGAAATAAAATCCTGTTGAAATGGCCGGTTCCTTTAACAGCCATAACATCTAAGCATTAAATCTGAGCTAGTAACCTGACAAGTTTTCAAAAAATCAGGGGAAGATAGGGTGTTGCTAGAGATAATGGGCCTCATTATGACTCTGGCGGTAGCCATGCCGGTAAACGGCTGCCACCGGAGGCATTTTATTCCGGCGCCCGGGAATGGCCAATTTCCGGGGCATTACAGCCCCGGCAGACCCGGTAATTGCCCATTCCTGGGCACTGAAAAAAAATGCTCCGCATTCCCATTGAGCTCTACAGGGCTCAATGGGAATGGGGAGGCCGGATGCACTGGCACCATTTGTGAATAGTGCCGGTGCATCCGACATGGTCTGCTCACGGGTGTCGGTCCACCCGCCAGGTCAGACCTGGTGTGCAAAAAGGTACCTGTGAGCAGACCTCGTAATTTGCCGGACCGGTAACAACAGTACCTGCAAGCTTAACGGTACCGTTGTTACTGGACTGGCAACCTTATAATGAGGCCCTATGTCTTGGTATCGGCAGAACCTCCTCCGGCTGCCGGTAGTTAAGATGAAGCCAGATAGAGTTCATCTAGGCTTACATGTCATTCAGGCCTTGTGAACGTATGGTGAAACCGATTTCAATTTACCTGTAACTATTGTAGGATGGTAAAATGAAGAGGTATGTTTTAACTTAAAAAAAGAACAGTTCCATAATGGTGAAAATGGTTGGAAAAAGTAGTGGAACTGTTAACAGTAAAAAAATAAAAGTAGTGCTACTCCACTGCCGATAGCTCCCCTTCACTTCGACATATGCCTCATCCACAATCTCCTGTCTCACTGCTTTCTGCCAGGCCAAAGCTGTGTGGGATTCCTGCTGCTCCATCCTGGATTTGGCCTGCAAGCGACCTACCCTGCAGTCCCTCTGCTCTTACCTTGTGACTGTTCCCTTCCTGCTTCGAGATCTCCACTCTCTGAGTTTCCCTGTTCTAGCTTCTCTATCTTTTAATCCTGCCAGCTCCAGTAATTTAATGTAGAACAATAATGCATCTGGGAAACCTGTTGACCTGCTATTTCACAACATTAAATGTGGATTTAGCCAAGGCCGTTGAGCAACTCTTTTTGTGCACCTGTCCAATCCCGCAGTTCCTGAATAGAGGTTGTTCAAAGCACAATTTTAAACAAAATATTTATTCTCTTTATAATGGAGAATTTTATTTTAAATAATTTGCTTTCTAAAGGGCCCTTGGAGCCAAACCCCAGATCATGGGACAATGTTGTAGCTTGTCTGAAATTGTATGACTTTGCTTTACTGGTGTGCTTTTTCTAGTCTGTGTATGCAATGTGTCACAGGGAGCCCGGTTTATAAAGTAATTTAATGTGGCAATAAGACCCAAGGTGGCAGGCCAATACCGCCCCAGGTAATGCCCGGGGCCGTAGTTAACGAAGTCCCTGGGCATTACCTGCGGCGGTATTGGCCCGCCGCCGAGGGTCTTATTGCCATTAGTACCCCGCCCCGTTGGTGCTATTGGCATTTTTTTCTGTTCCGAAACACGTTTCGGAACAGAAAAAAAAAAAAAGAAAAAAAAAATGGCTGCCGCCATGGAAAGGGAAAATGTAGTCCGTTTTCCCTTTCCATGGCGGCCATAGGGAGAGGACGCGCTGGGAACAGAACTGTTCCCAGCGCGTTCGCTTCCAAGACCAGAAGAAATAAGAAGGTAAGTGGGGTCGGGAGGGCAGAAGGGAGGGCATGGGGAGGAAGAAAAAAAACGTACCGCGGTCTCCGGCGGGGGACGATAGAAGCCTCCAGCCGTGTGGAGGCTTGGAGCGGGAATGGCCCCGCTCCGAGTCTCCACACGGCTGGAGGTTTCCATCGTCCCCCGCCAGAGACCGCGGGATAGAAGGTAAGTGGGGTGGGGAAGGGAGGAGGGAGGTAAGGCTTGGGGGAAAAAATATCTTACCTGAGTCCCCGGCGGGGGACGAAGGAAGCCTCCAGCCACGGGAAGGCTCAGAGCGGGGATTGCCCCGTTTCGAGCCTCCTCATTTTCTGAGGGGCTGCCACGCCCCTCGCCGGGAACAGAGTAGCCGGCACGCATGGCGTGGACGGGAATACCGTGTGGTATGGCTCGCAAATGAGCCAATCACCACACAGTATTCCTGTTCAGCCGCGCGTGCCGGGTACTAATGCATGATAGACATTTAAACTGGTGATTTCTTCAATATTGTTGGTTCACACCGCCCCTGAATCACAGGGGCCTTTAGTGATTACTTGGATCATTTTGGCACAGAGAGCCACAGAATCAAAGGGTGTGTTCCATGCAAGCGCCATAAAAAATATGTTAAATATCATCTAAGTGCTTAATCTGTTTACCTATATTTACAGGTAGGTCAGTGCCATTGTTGGGTTTTCATTCTCAAACACTGATCTGGATTGAATCAAGTTGCATTTCATTTACACTACTACTAATACGAATTACGAAATCCTTTCAAAGAATGTATTTCTAATGTTCCACGCCTTGACAATTGTCACAGATGGCACAGAAAACACTTGCCTGAGGACAATTAACAGGTTTTTATTTTCATTTTAGGGATCTAGGGCCGTCCCTCCCTTTATCGTCTGCCCACTAACCTCCTCCCTAACCCAGGTATCCGTAATCCTTGATTTGTTCTAATGAATGGTAACCCCTAATGTCCTCAATCTTCTCTTCTCCTATATGTGGCTTCCCTGTAAACAAGCTGTCTAGACTCCCTCAGGGACGTCCAAACTGCCCCTACTGTAGCAATAGGTTTGTGCTCTAATGGGAGTTGGGTTAGTGACTTGCACTTGCCTTGTTATTCGGGCAGGCTTGGTCATGACTTCTCCACTACTCTTTCTACCACTCGCCTCGATTTACTGCTGCCATTAAGGCTTTGTCCCTCCAGTGCTTCACTCCACCTACTCATCGCCTCCACCCTTTAATTTAACTACTTGTGCTCCACTCGACTTCTTCCCCTTCATCCTACTACAATTCTCCCATTACTACAGTCCTCCTTCCACACCACTACTTAGTCACCCTCCTTTCACTCTGTACTAGCCTTCTCACACAGGATGGAACCACTACAACTCCTAAACCAATACTGAACCTTCCCCAACACTCTCCACCCCAAACCGTGGCTCCTTCCTTCCTCTTACTGGGCTCTTGGTCGTCTCCACGACTGATATCACACCGTATACCCACTTTCTCCTTCCTGTTCCTGTCTTTTAATGCTCCACCTCTTTAGAGATTGGTCTCCTTTGCCTTGCCAATGGTCTTTGTCTTTTCTCGTAGGGTGGTGAATGTGCGAGGGAAAGTCATAAAATGGGCATTGAGCCCTATCCATTTCTTCTGCACGTTCCTGCTGTGAAGCGTCTCTGGCATCTGGGCAGGCCAGTGTCAACGTTTGTAGGTGAATCCTAGTCCCTGTGCCTTTGAAGATAAGTCTTAGGGGTGGGAGTGCCCCAGTTCCCTTAACATGTCCCTGGTGGTATGGTGAATCCAAAGAAATAATGCTGGCACAGCCACTGGTGCGTTGCAGTGATATCTATCTCTCTCTCTCTGTCTCTCTCTCTCTGGATTGCTGTGCCATGGGACTTCGGCTACATGGCTTGCTTGAGGGTTGTTGGTGTTGCGCTCTCCAGTTCTTGCGTGGGGCGAATGTGTGATCTTAGTTGGTCTCTCCCCCTGATTGCGTCATCTTCCTCTGGTGTTCTAGGAATAATTTAAAAAAGATTGGCAAGCAACATGTAATAGAGGCATGGTTGGAGATAAGGGTACCGTAATTGGGGCCCTCACTGCTGCCACCATCCACCTCCGGTAGTTCTGGCTCTAGGTGACTCCCTGGTAGGCCTCTCACCCCTGGTTTAGAGGAGTTCACATCCCATGTGGACAAGGCCTGATGACACCTACTTCTGGCCTTGCATTGGAACTGCATGATTCATATTATGAACTATTTAACAGCTTTGGCATTACACAGTGATTTTTTGTGAAATGCCACATGCATTAATTCATGAAAGTGGAGTTACTCTGTGTTAAACCACTTGTTCCAGAATATTTCACTTTAAGGACATCAGTATGTCAATGTAGTTAGGCCTGAGAGGCCAATGTATGTGTGGAGACCCATGGGCCCCTTTGTACATGTGCCCAGCTGGGTATAGATGATAATAATGGTATGTAGTACATTTGTGCACAGCTCATCGCCTTGGAAGAGGCATTGAAGTACTAACCACATCAAACAACACAAGTTGACAGACTGCCATAAGCCTAATAAACAGGCCCCTATCATGGGAACCACAGAGTCTTCAGCATACGACAAAACAAATTGTGACCCAAAATCACCCAAAGGAATGGCAAAAGATGGTTTCCAAAATTTAGGAGCTAGAAAGCCAAAAGATATGCTGCCCAATCACTGTTATTTGATGTTTGGCGTTACCAGCAGATTAGCTGAAGATGATGATCTGAGCTCTCTGTCTGGAATTTAGCATGTTAAGCAATCGTGGGAAAAGGCTAGTCCATTGTGATGGAGGGCTTTATGGACTATACACAGTGTCTTGAATTCGATCCTACTGTCCACTGGTAACAAGTGCAAATCCTTAAGGATTATGGGCGTATTTATTTAGATGGAAAAGAAGGCGTGCAGCCGTGTTCTGAATAGGCTATATTTTAAAGATCTTTTTCTTTGAAAGACACAAATACAGAATTACAATAATCCAGGCAGTTTGAGACTGAAGCATTCATCAGCTGAATCCGGGCAGGAAGTCTAAAATAATTGAGACTCCTCCTCAGGGATTTTAACTGAAAAAATCAACTGCTAGTGACTTTGTTAATGTTGGTTGAGAAAGAAAGATCAGCGTCAAACCATACCCAAAGGTTTTGGACAAATTAAACTGGAGGATGACAACTGCCAAATACGGGGGACAACAAATAAATCCATCCAGTACTCCCAAAGTTATAGGGATAGATGTCACCATAGACCGTGAAGGCTTAGGTTTACAAAGCAGAATCTCCTTAAAGAAAGAATCCTCCATGGTTAGTATCACAAACGTATTGCGCGTGAAATGACATTCTTGGATGATGCAAATTCATCATGGGAACCACAGAGTCTTCAGCCTACGACAAAACAAATTGTGACCCAAAATCACCCAAAGGAATGGCAAAAGATGGTTTCCAAAATTTAGGAGCTAGAAAGCCAAAAGATATGCTGCCCAATCACTGTTATTTGATGTTTGGCGTTACCAGCAGATTAGCTGAAGATGATGATCTGAGCTCTCTGTCTGGAATTTAGCATGTTAAGCAATCGTGGGAAAAGGCTAGTCCATTGTGATGGAGGGCTTTATGGACTATACACGGTGTCTTGAATTCGATCCTACTGTCCACTGGTAACAAGTGCAAATTCTTAAGGATTATGGGCGTATTTATTTAGATGGAAAAGAAGGCGTGCAGCCGTGTTCTGAATAGGCTATATTTTAAAGATCTTTTTCTTTGAAAGACACAAATACAGAATTACAATAATCCAGGCAGTTTGAGACTGAAGCATTCATCAGCTGAATCCGGGCAGGAAGTCTAAAATAATTGAGACTCCTCCTCAGGGATTTTAACTGAAAAAATCAACTGCTAGTGACTTTGTTAATGTTGGTTGAGAAAGAAAGATCAGCGTCAAACCATACCCAAAGGTTTTGGACAAATTAAACTGGAGGATGACAACTGCCAAATACGGGGGACAACAAATAAATCCATCCAGTACTCCCAAAGTTATAGGGATAGATGTCACCATAGACCGTGAAGGCTTAGGTTTACAAAGCAGAATCTCCTTAAAGAAAGAATCCTCCATGGTTAGTATCACAAACGTATTGCGCGTGAAATGACATTCTTGGATGATGCAAATTCATCTGGGATATTCAGTCTTAATCTTGGACTCATCAACTCTGCAACATACATGGTTTTAAAGTCACTTTCATTTTTAACCACTTTCAGTCCTCCCATTTCTCCCATGAATTCATTAATCTATCTTAAATGCATGAATGGAATGCAGACCATGGAATTCATCCTTCTGTGGTTGATAACATTAGTGCTGTTTGGGGGTAATAACCCTGATGATTTAAGCACAGAGTTACAGTTTGTTAAGTCCACAAGAAGCCAGGCAGGTAAGTGGTCCAACACTCTATTAAAGTTAGACGTAACATGAGGCCCTCCTGCAGGTAGCGATCTTGGCAACTGTCTGATGCTCAATGGGTCCATTCCTTTATCTCCTTACATAGAACTTTGGGCCTGGATGCCATCACCCAAGCAACCACAATAGCATTCCAGGCTGCCTGGGCAACTGGAAACACATCACACCATGACCTGGAGAATGCAGCCTGTTCAAGATGCTGTACTTAAAAGATGCTGTACTTAACTTAATACAGAAGTTGAAGCCTCTGTACAATTTACACAAAAGTTAAAACACACCTACCTTCTTCAATAAAATGCTGCTGTTTAACAGAAAATGTTCTGTGCTACTCCCCTCCACATCTGACAATCCTTCTGCCAATCATGCTCTTATTCCACACATTGCCATCTTCCATCTGAACAGCATCCCTGAATACTCTCCTCACTTCCAAGGACCCCTTACATTTACTCTCTCCTTTCAACACGCCACAGGGCCTATGAATGCATTTTCATGATCATACCTCTGCGCTATTTTCTCTTTTGTACAAACCACCCGCTCTCTCAAAACCTGTTTATCCCATGTAACAAATGTCATCCGTCCTAGCCGTGGGGTACACACAGAGGTAGCTGCCTTTCTCCTTCTCAACACTTCAAAGGGTATTTATAACACACCTAACAGAATTTCTTGTGGGATGGCTATCTAGTTGGGACTGAATTGTCTTCTCAAATGATGGAATTCCACGCCTCTGCTGATGTTTTTTTTCTCAAATGGAACCATTAAAGGTGAATTGTATGAAAGAGCATGGGAAGTCATTGGGTCGCATGACTGCATGTGCAGCCTGGATGGACTTAGCCACTGCCTTAAAATAAAATCCTACAATTGATCAATTATAAAGAGCACACGTGAACAAAACAAAATATGTGGATGAATGCTCTGCCCAAGTATGTGGACTGTGTGTTGTGCCTTGCAAGACAGAATCTTTTTGAAGAATTTGTGATTATGTCTATCATGACAACACTAGCAATTTCCTTCCGCAGTGTAAATGGCTTGCAAAGTATCACTCTGTCAAAACAAGGAGCAGATGAGAGTCCAGATGATATTCTGCATAGTGTTGCTGGGTAGCTGAAATTGTGTTTATTGTACAGAAATGCATATTTGTCTGTTCTTCTGCAGGGCACACCTGATAGTTCGCATACACAGCTTATTTTAAGATTTATTATGGTGGGTGTGAAATAGAGCAGCCATTCTGGGGTTCATCACCACTGAAGCAGTGGCCGAAATACTGTGAGAGATGCTAAAACATTTTGGATTGCCCGATGAAAATTTCAGATGTCAGTGCTACAATAATACTGCCAATTTGTGAGGACATCACATAGATGTTAAGAGAATTATAAACGACCCTAACACAAGATGTGTTTCTGTGACCTCTGCTGTCCTTGCACTTTTAACCTCAGTAGCGGTTATCTAGCAGAGACCTCACTAGAAGCAGTGGGTCTTTTCAGGGTTCTGCAAAAATGATATGTGCTCTCTGCATCCACTAAAGAATAGGAAGCATTCCAAGGTGTTCTGTTGTCACACTCTCGGAAACAAGATTGTTTTAGTGCAGTTAATCGACAATATTCAGATTTTTCGGTATCTGTTGTTCATCTCTGTGGCATTGATAATGCTTCACTCAACAAGTTCAAACAAAAGTGAACGGCTGTTACATCTAGATACCTTGCCTCATCACATGGGAAACATTTAATTTGGGTTCCAGCTAACGGTCTCCCATGACACTCGTGAACAGAATCCTAACAGAAGAAAAAGCCGCATCTACAGGGGCAGCTTAATTTGGTGCATAGCAGTGCAGTTGAACTTCACAATGATTAGGCAAATAGATTTATTAAAACTCTACAGGATGTAAGCGATATTGCAGGAGGAACGGACATTGAGCAATCCTTTATGATAAAGATAAATGGAAAAGGGAAAAGAAAGGTGATTGAACTTTGTGATGATAAGCCTCCTTGCGCTGCAGATGAAAATTTAATTAGAATTATGTTTAACCCTCTTTTAGAATCCAATAAGTCTTGAGGGAATTTTTGCCTTGTGCTGAGTTAATACAATGACCGTTATCATTTGTATAAATTACTGGTCTTCTTTCTGTTTATTTGCTACTTTGTTTCATAAACAGCATATGTATAGAATACATTTCAGCTCCATCTACAGTTACCTTTCCATGGGTTTTGTTTGGTGAACGGATTAAACAGAAAAAGCTAATGTCAATCGTACTTGTAAAAAAGAAAAGGTCAGGCGCACACTCTAGTTCCCAGTCATTTAATTCTTAAACTAGTAATAACAGGGTTTGATCCCAGCAATGTTAAAAAATAACAGGGTTAAATCCCAAATGTGAATGGTAACAGGGTTAAATCCCACAAAATGTTCAAAAAATATACCAGGGTTAAACCCCAACTGCCAGTTCAAATGCACAGTAGTTCTGCTCCTCCAAGTACTTTCGAGTCTCCAACTCTCTTCAGGGAGGCTGTGTTTCTTTTCAGCTTTTGCCAATTACTTTTTTAATTACAGTCTCAAAGAATTCTGGTCTTTGTAGTGATGGCACAATGTTTTGTTCAGGAGACCAGGAACTAACTCCCCTCCAAACACACACATCTTACCCAAAATTGGGGTAGGGGACAAAACCATGATTATGGCTCTCCAAAGTGAGGGCATGACAACCCCCGGTTCTGCTGCCTTCAGGACCCGGGCTTCCTGCAACATTAAGTAAAAAAGAAGAGGTCAGGTGTGCACTCTAGTTCCCAGTCATGTAATTCTTAAACTAGTAATAACAGGATTTGATCCCAGCAATGTTAAAAAATAACAGGGTTAAATCCCAAATGTGAATGGTAACAGGGTTAAATCACACAAAATGTTCAAAAAATATACCAGGGTTAAATCCCAACTGCCAGTTCAAATGCACAATAGTTCTGCTTCTCCCAAAATGTTCAGAAAATATACCAGGGTTAAATCCCAACTGCCAGTACAAATGCACAGTAGTTCTGCTCCTCCAAGTACTTTCGAGTCTCCAACTCTCTTCAGGAAGGCTGTGTTTCTTTTCAGCTCTTGCCAATTACTTTTTTTATTACAGTCTCAAGGAATTCTGGTCTTTGTAGTGATGGCACAATATTTTGTTCAGGAGACCAGGAACTAACTCCTCCAAACACACACATCTTACCCAAAATTGGGGGAGGGGGAAAACCATGATTAATGCTCTCCAAAGTGTCGGAAGTCCGGTGGGTCTCCTTCCAGGAGTCGGTCTCGTCACTCCTCCGTCTCTTTGAGGCATTCCAGGAAGCGCCGGCATAGGTCGCCTTCCCCGTCCTCTTCCGAGGACACCGCCCGTCGGCGGTTCGCTTATCCCTCCATGCAAGCGACACCAGAGGAATGGGCTTCCTTCGGGAAGCAGATGCTAGTGATTCTGGAATCACTGGGCACCGGTCCGTCCGTGCCTCCGAGTGGGGTCGGTCGGCACCGGTCGAGAGACACCGCTCGTACGCCTTCGGACTCGAGTGGTCGGCACGGCTCGCGGAAGAAGTCCCGCTCGGACAAGGGTAGCCGTTCTCGCCATGCCCGTGCCAGGTCCCGGTCCTCGACGCGCTCGAGACCGTGTGATCCTGTGCCGTCTTCAAAGAAGACGTCGACGCCTGTGGCGGAAAGGTCATCGACGATTTCTCTCGAGGCTCTGTCTCCGAGGGGGTCATCAACGCCATCGGCGCCTAGGTTGTCGAGAGACATGCTCGGAGCTCCGGCTTCGAGGACTTTGTCGACGCCGCCGATGCTGGCGGCACTGCAGCTGACGTAGATGCCGATTCGCTCGACGTCGACGCCTTTTCTGTCGATGCCGGCACTGACTCGTTCGGCGCCCTCAACGCCTTTTCTGTCGGCGCCGACTCGTTCGGCGTCCTCGACGCCTTTCGAGGCGGTGGTGTCGGAGGGGCCCGTGGCACAGGGTTTGCCCCTAGAAAGGCTATGGCTAAGGTCCGGCACTGCTTTGGTCCACAGAGGTCTCCCTCTCCCCGCCTGGAGTACATTTCAGAGGGGGATGAAGGCTCTGATGGCGGCCTGGTTCCGGTTACGGTTCCAGATGACCTTATCTCGGGCCATAGTCAGTTTGATGACCTGAGGCAGTCGCTGCATGATGCCAGTGGACTGGACACCTCTCCGGAGGTGGAGTTTTGTCGGCCGGAGCCTGGCACTCATGCCGATTCTTCATATCGGTGCCTTATGTCTCAGGTTACCGAGTACTTGGGTTGGTCAGCTCCCCCAGGGGAGTTCGTTCAGGATGATCTCACGGACATCCTTGATCTCGGTCCACCCACTGACCCGGTTTTGCCTTTTCATATGGCTCTGCAGAGAAGGGTGGCGGTGGCTTGGACTGCTCCAGAGAGTCTCCCGGCAGTGGGCAAGTCTTTGTCGCGTAAATACCGTCCAGCCAGTAGCAACCCCTGCTACTTGTCTAGGCACCCCACCCCAGAGAGTTTGGTGGTGCAGGCGGCTACGACCCCGACAAAGCAGGCGTCGTATCCTACCATCCCTCCGGATAGGGACGACAAACATTTTGACGGCTGGGCGAAGAAAGTGTTTTCTTCGGGGGGTATGGCGCTTCAGGCGGCCAACTCCATATGTGCCTTGTCTCGTTTCACACACACTCTGTGGAACTGTGTTGCATTAGTGGCTGAACATATTCCCGAAGGGGACGAACGGGATGGTTTCCTTGCTATGGTTCAGGATGGCAAGGATGCTATGTGTGAGGCCGTTCAGTCGGGTTTGGACTTGGCGGATTGTGTCAGCCAGTCCATGGCGGCAAGTACCGTAATGCGCAGGTTTGCGTGGTTGCGGAAGTCTGGGTTCGCTCCTGATGTGCAGTCCCGGCTCCTCAACATGCCTTTTGACGGTGAACACCTTTTTGGCAGCAAGGCTGACGAGAGCCTTGAGAGGTTGCAGACCTCCAAAGCTGCAGCGAAGTCGTTGGGCGCTGCAGTTCGCCAACCTCTGCCTTTTCGTCCTAGGGGACAGCAATGGAGCGGAGGTTCCTTTCGCTATTACTCATCCTTCAGTAAGGCGAGGTGAGCTAGCAGTCAAAGAGGCCATCGTAAGAGTGCCAGAGGTGGAAACAAAGGTACTCGAGGTGCCAAGGCCGCTCGGGCAGTTGCCTCTTTGCCCTCAGGCAACGCTGCAGCCGCTACCACTCAGTCATGAGGCCAGGTCCCATGGTTCACTGGTTGGGGGAAGGCTGGCGCAGCATCTTGTAGTGTGGCAAGCCATTACTTCGGATATGTGGGTTCTGGAGATCATAACCCACGGCTACTGTCTTCCTTTTTGGCAGAGGCCTCACAACAATCCACCAGGGAACCACTCTTTGAAGTGTCTGGATCCGCTCCTTGCGCAGGAAATTCAAGCCCTGCTGGAGAAAGGCGCCATAGAACTGGTGCCTGTAGCGGAGAGGAACAAGGGATGGTATTCCCCTTATTTTTTGATTTCGAAGAAAGACGGGGGATTGAGACCCATCATGGACTTGCGCGGTTTGAACAAACTCCTCAGGAAGGACAAGTTCAAGATGGTGACTCTTTCTCAAGTCCTCCAGGCCCTTCAACTTCAGGACTGGTTGGTGTCTCTCGACCTCAAGGATGCTTACTTCCATGTGCTGATCCATCCCAAGCACAAGAAGTACCTGAGGTTCGCGGTTGGCGACTCGCACTTTCAGTTTCGAGTCCTGCCGTTCGGATTGACCTCCGCCCCGAGGGTTTTCACCAAGCTCATGGTGGTGGTGCAAGCGCATCTCAGGAAAGGGGGGATTTACGTCTACCCCTACCTGGACGATTGGTTGATCAGGGGAGCTCTCCCGAGCAAGTCCTGGATCATCTGTCCGTCACCTGCCACTCCCTTCACAGGCTGGGCTTCTCCCTCAATTTAAAGAAGTCCCATTTGACACCAACGCAGCGGCTCCAGTACATCGGAGCAGTGCTCGACACGTCCCTGGGGCAGTGTTTTCCTCCTCAGGTGAGGGCTCTTCACATTCAGCAGATGGTGCACAAGTTTCAGCTTGCCCAGAATCTCCCAGCGCCCGACTTCTTGAGACTGCTCGGCCTCATGGCATCCTGCATTCTTCTGGTGTCAGAGGCTCGTCTGCGGATGAGATCTTTGCAGTAGGAGCTCAAGCTCCAGTGGTCTCAGTCCTCCGGCAGGCTGTCAGACCCTGTTCAGGTGCCGCCCTCAGTAGCCCAGGACCTTCTGTGGTGGGCCGTCGAGGGCAATCTGATGAAGGGGGCCCCATTTAGGCTGCCCTAGCCAGAGGTGACGATCGTGACGGACGCATCCTTCATGGGATGGGGAGCTCATGCCAACGAGTTGACAGTCAGCGGTCGTTGGTCTCCATCGGAATCCAGACTCCATATCAATCTGTTGGAGCTGAGGGCCATCAGGCTAGCCCTGAAGGCTTTTCTGCCGACTGTGCGCGGAAAGAGTGTCCTGATTCTAACGGACAACACGGTGGCCATGCACTACCTCAATAAAAAGGGGGGGCAGGGTCACTTACGCTGTGCAGGGAGGCGATGCAACTCGAATTCTGGGCCATCCAGCAGGAAGTTTCAATCTCGGCTGTTCATCTGGCCGGAGACGACAACGAGATGGCGGACGCTCTGAGCAGGCAGAGCTCGATCTCTCACGAGTGGGAGCTGGCTCAGGAGATTCTCCTGGAGATCTTTGCCCTTTGGGGGACCCCTCAAGTGGATCTCTTCGCCTCCAGTGTCAACCGGAAGTGCGAAAGGTTTTGCTTGTGGGAATTTCCTCCAAAAGGAGCCTTAGGAGACGCGTTTGTGGTTGAGTGGTCATTCCCACTGCTGTGCGCGTTTCCTCCAGTCCCCGTCATCCCGCAAGTGCTGCGGAGGTTACGGAGGTTCGGTTCCCGGATGATCCTCATTGCTCCGGCGTGGGCCCGGAGGACGTGGTACCTGGACCTTCTAGACTTGTCCATCTGCCCTCCACGTCATCTTCCCTGCCGAGACGATCTGCTCTCACGGGAGGGGGGTCAGGTTCTCCTTCCAGAGGTCAGATCCCTCAAACTTTACGCTTGGCTTCTGAAAGGTTGAGGTATAAGGATTGGGACCTCCCTGAAGACGTGATGGAGGTGTTGCTCTCGGCCAGGCGGTCGGCAACAAAGTCTCTGTACCGTTGCCGTTGGAGAAAGTTCTGCGACTGGTGCAGAGTTCAGAATGTGGATCCTTTTGAATGTGATATTCCCATGGTTCTGTCTTCTTTGCTTTCTTTGGCCCACAGGGGCTTGCAAGTGGGGACCATTAAAGGTTACCTGGCGGCGCTGTCCATCTTTAAGCGCTCGTCTGAAGAGTGTTCCTTTTTTAAGATTCCTTTAATTTCGCAGTTTTTGAAAAGGCTCACTAATGTGTTCCCTCCGTCACCTTTTTTGGTGCCAGGTTGGGATTTGAACCTTGTTCTTAAGTTTCTTATGGGTGCTCCGTTTGAGCCTTTACATTCTTGCCCTTTGAGGCTGTTAACTCTGAAAACTGTGTTTTTGGTTGCGGTTACTTCCGCTCGCAGAGTGAGTGAGTTACAGGCACTTTCAGTTAAGCCACCCTTCACTGTGTTTCAGAAGGACATGGTTGTCCTTAGAGTTCGTCCTTCTTCTCCAGCATGGGGTCTGCCATGGATTCACATGCTCATGAATATTCCCCGTCGTCAGGCTGGGAATCCTTGGTAAAGAAAAAATCAGTATCAGTTTCGTTTCTGATCTGTCTTTCGTAGTAGTAACCAATCACTGATCTCTGCGTCATACTGACCACAGCCAATGACTGCCCTCTACCTAAGCCCCGCCTCTGGCAGCCATCTTCAGATTTTTACCGCACGTTCAAGTGTTGGGATCCTCGTGCTATTGCTCTCGAGCGTTAGTGCTTTTTATTTCACGTTTTTTCTCAGAAAAATTTCTCTTTTTTCGGTCAAAAGAGCCTCAAGCTCCACTGTTTCTTCATCCGATTATCGGGGACCCGTGTCGGATTAGTCTACGCCCCTCAAGGGTGAAGATTTCGTCGAGCCACGCTTTTGGAGGACTCCAGAAGTTTCTCAGGCCCATCTCGGACATGGCCCAGGAGAAGGGAAGCTCGACGCCCGGAAAGCTGTTCAGGGTCTGCCCTGGATGCCAGCTTCAGAATGTCTTTAAGGAGGACGAACACTCCCTTTGCCTTTACTGCCTACATGAGGACAAGACGCACGTGGAGAAGGACTGTGCGTTTTGCGGCAATATGTCGGAGCGGACCATGAAGAACCGCCATCAACGTATCGCCAACTGGCTGGAAGGAAAGAGCCCGTCAGGCGAGAAGAAGAAGAAGAAATCCGAGCAGTCTTCTAAGACCTTTGAGGGCGCCCCGGCGACGGGGGTCCAACAGAAGGCGAAGCACCGCGAGTCCGCTGGCACCGGGAGCACCGAACGGTCGGGCTCTAGGGGCGCCAGGCAGGGCGCATCCTCCCCGGCGCCATCAACCACGAGCCAACGCTCTGGCTCGGGTAAGAGGAAGGCCGAGCACCCGGCGAAGCTCCTGGAGAGACCCCGGTCGAGCTCGAAGACCCCATCGGGGGGGAGCGAGGCGGTGACCCTCCCCCCAAGGAGAAGGCGGTGAGCGCACCTAAGGTGGTGAAAGCCTTAATCCACCCGGCCAAGGCCTCTATCGAGACAGTCGCGGCGGCCCTGGCTCAGCCTGTGGAGGCTACACCAGTGGTGGCGACCTCGGGGCCCAGAGTCACCCTGCCACCGCGGAGGGAGTCCTCTTTCTTCCCCATCGACAGGACCCCCGTGAAACCTCCGACGGAGAAGAAAAAGGGGGGGCAGGAGGTCGTCGTGGATTCGGCCTCAACCTCTGAGGAGGAGCTGATCGAAGTCTTAAGCCACGGCGTTGGCGTGGAAGACCAGCCCGTCGGGAGGGACCCCGACGTAGGAGATGACGAGAAAGTCGAGGGTGCCGACGGGGCTCATGACCGCCCGTCGGACTCCCCTCAACCAGTGCCGCAAGACAACTCGGCGGCCATTTTGTTGGCTATACAGTCCTTATGCTCGGAGATAAGGACGAGACTGCCGTTACCACAAACGGAGGAACCGCTCCCAACGGGGGACCCGGAGCCAGGCCCTTCTGGGAGCCCTCCCCCTAAGAGAAGAAGGATTCATCCTCCACCTCCTTTTCAGCCATCGCGCCCTGTTCAGCCCTCCTCCCCGTCCATGACACGTGGGGATGATACGGGGACTGACACGGCCGCGACGGGTACAGACAACGAGGTTTACGACGAGGATCTCCCGTCATCACCTCCCACCTGGGCTTCCCCGCCCGACGAGATTGGATCGTTTCACTCCATGATCGCCAGGGCATCCGAGCTTTTCCAGCTCTGCCCGGAAGAGAAGAAGGAAGGTTTCCTTTATCAACGACGCGAGGCCAAGAGAAAGACGGTCCTCGCTGTACCTCTACTAGACGATATTTGGGATGAGGGCCTCGCCCTCCTCAAGAACCCATCCACGACGCCGGCTAGAAGGGATCGGTACGAGAAGAAGTACCGGGTCCCGGACTCGGCCCCCTTGTGCCTTCAGGCACAGCTGACCCTGGACTCGGTCGTCTCCGCGGCGGCCAGGAAGAAAGCGGGGTGGCGCGGCCTCTACATTGACCACCCCGCCAGACGGCGAGGGTAAGAAATTAGACACGATGGGACGCAGAGTCATCTCGTCGGCAGCAACGACGATTAAGGCGGCCAACGCCTTGGCTATCGTAGCCCGCTACGACAGGGAGTTGTGGTACAAACTGGCCCCCCTGCTGGACTTCCTACCAGACGACAAGAGGGCGGAAGCCCTAGAGATCTTGCTGGAAGGAGAGGTGGCGTCGGACCACGCCATTACGATTGCGACGGACATCGCTGACACTGGATTTCGCCAGTTGGGCAACGGCGTGTGCCTTAGTCGGCGTGGATGGCTCAAGGCTACTGACTTACGTCAGGACGTGCAGACCAGAGTCTTGGACATGCCGTTCGACGGAGACTGCCTGTTTGGGAAAACAGTGGACGATTCCCTTCAAGCCATCAAGGTGGACACAGAGACAGCCCGGGCTCTTGGGGTTCTCCAGCAACGGCGGCCGCCCTTTCAGAGCGGCGGAGGCAAACAGGGTGCCTCCAAAGGTTTCAGCAGCGGATTTTCCACCTACCGTCAAGCGGCCCGTTCGTCGTCACAGGAAGCTTACAGGGGACGAGGCAGGTCAGACGGACCCCGCCGTCGTCGCCAGGGAGGACAAGGCGGCAAAGCCTCGTCGAAGCAGGACTGAACCGGCCGCGGGGTCGGGCCCCCACCGAAGCACCCCGGCGGGAGGCCGGCTGGCGAGCTTCGTCAGCGTGTGGGAGTCCATCTCCACCGACCGTTGGGTGCTGGACGCCCTAGCTCAGGGTCACGCGCTCGAGTTTCTAAAGAGGTGCCCGCGCATTCCCCTTGTGGCCAGGAAAGAACATCACGTCCCTCAACTTCTCTTGGAGGTAAAGGCGATGCTCAAGAAGGGCGCCATCGAGCTCGTCCCAAAGAGGCTTTGGGGCTCCGGAGTTTACTCAAGATACTTCCTCATGAAGAAGAAGACGGGTGGATGGCGTCCCATCCTGGACCTACGATGACTGAACAAATTCATCAAGGCACAGAAGTTCCGGATGGTCAACCTCCAACACGTCCTGGGTCAACTGGAGGAGGGCGATTTCCTGTCGTTGTTGGATTTGGAGGATGCCTACTTCCATATTCCCATCCTAAAGGGACACCGAAAGTTTCTCAGGTTCGTGGTCCAAGGGCGTCACTACCAGTTCAAAGCCCTTCCCTTCGGATTGAGGTCGGCACCCAGGGTGTTCACCAAGTGCCTCGCACCGGTGGCGGCGCAGCTGCGCCGAGAGGGGATCCACGTCTACCCCTACCTGGACGACTGGCTCATCCGAGCAAAGACGAAGGAGCTCGCCGTGGAGCACACGGCAAGGACCGTCCAACTACTCACGGACCTGGGATTTTCCATAAACTACGCCAAGTCCCACCTGGTGCCCGCGCAAGACGCACTGTTTCTGGGAGCGAAGCTCGACACAGTGTCGCTTCTGGCCTCTCCGTCGGAGGAAAGGACGAGGGCCATCTTGGGCAAGGTGCAGCGGATGTTGGCTGCGGACGCGGCCAGGGTGAGGTCCATCAAGTCCCTCCTCGGAATGATGTCTTCTTGCATTTATCTCATCCGCCTGTGCAGGCTCCGGATGCGCCCGTTGCAGGAGTTCCTGGACACGCGTTGGATCCAGACGACGGGCATCTTCGAGGAGAGGATCACACTCGACGAGAGTTTCCAAAGAGCGATCCGGTGGTGGGGCACCCGCGTGCATCTGACGGCGGGCATGGACTTCCAGACCCCCGGCCACCAGGAGACAGTGACCACGGATGCCTCCCTGGAAGGGTGGGGAGCACACACCGAAAATCTGCACGCGAGAGGCCTTTGGCTTCCGACGGAGAAGTCCCTCCATATCAACGTCCTGGAGCTCCGTGCAGTGATTTGGGCCCTCAGGTCTTTTCTTCCGTCCCTCAAGGGCAAGGTGGGGAGGATCTTCACTGACACCACCACCACCATGTTCTACATCTCTGGTGCCGTTTCATCTGGCAGGGATAAAAAACACCATCGCTGACTCGCTCAGCAGAGAGCTGCGCTCGTGCCACGAGTGGGAACTACGACAGGATCTAGTGGACCGCCTCTTCCGACGGTGGGGCACACCCCAGATCGATCTGTTCGCGACGGCGACGAACTCCAAGTGCCGGAGGTTCGCCAGCAGGTTTCCACAGCCGAGGAGCATGGGCGATGCTTTCTCGTTCCCCTGGGAGGGCCTGTTTCTATACGCGTTCCCTCCATTGACATTGCTGATCCAGCTCATCAACCGGCTCAAGAGGTCACGGTGCAGGATGATCCTCGTCGCACCTGCGTGGCCGAGGCAGATATGGTTCCCGGACCTTCTGGACTTGTCAGCGTCCCCGTCAATCAAGCTGCCAGTGGACGCAGATCTTCTCTCCAGGGAAGGAGGCGCCATTCTCCATCATGACCCGAAGTCACTGAACTTGCAGGCCTGGCTCCTGCAGCGTTAGAGTTTGGAGGATACGACATACCGGCCGACTGCAGAGAGGTTCTTGCAAAGGCCAGGGCGTCCTCAACTCTTAAATGCTATGGACAGAAATGGAAGAGGTTCTCTGTCTGGTGCCACGCACAGAAGATCAACCCTCTACGGATTACAGCTCCCCAGGTACTGCCGTACCTTCTGACGCTGGCCAAGGCTGGACTGGCGCACGTGTCCATCAAGATTCATCTTGCTGCTATCTCCCGATACACCAGAACCACGGGGCGGACGTCTTTGTGGTCTCATCGTCTGGTGAAAGAATTCATGAAGGGACTGTTCAGATCGTTCCCGCCGGTGAAGGCTCCGGCCCCGGCGTGGGAGCTCAACGTGGTGCTGACCAAGCTCATGGCACCTCCGTTCGAGCCTCTGCACTCGGCTCCGTTGAAGTTCTTGTCATGGAAAACAGCGTTTCTTGTGGCCATCACCTCCGCACGAAGAGTGGGAGAGATCCAGGCCCTTTCCTGCAAGCCCCCGTACTTGACTTTTCACGACACGAGGGTAGTGCTCAGGACGCACCCCTCCTCCATGCCCAAGGTGCCGTCGGACTTCCACCTCAACGAACCCTTGGTGTTGCCTGTTTTCTTCCCGTCGCCTTCGTCGCCGGCCGAAAGGACTTTGCACTTGCTGGATGTGGCTAGAGCGCTGAAGTTTTACGTGGACCGCACAAAGTGTTTTCGGAAGACGTCACAACTTTTTGTGAACTTTGGACCTGTCAATCAGGGGAAGGCTCTCTCAAAGGCCTCCGTTTCCAGATGGCTCTCCGGCTGTATCATGTACTGTCATCGGTTGGCAAACCGACCACTGCCTGGCCGTCCGAGAGCCCATTCCACCAGAGCGATCGCAGCTACCACAGCGTTCCTATCTGGTGTGCCCTTGCTGGACATCTGCAGGGCTGCTACGTGGAGGTCGACGCACACCTTCACAAAATTCTACTGCGTCGATCGGGATTCCAGGGAGGAGTCCAGGGTCGGCCAAGCAGTGCTGCGCAATCTGTTCGCCTAAGGTGAGCCAGGTGAGGAGGTAAGAATTGCTTAATGTTGAGTTTGATGTAATGCTTAATGTTGAGCCTTTGCCACCTCCCGTGGTTGTGCATGTGTGTACTGCTATGTATTCTTTATTCATGAGCATGTGAATCCATGCCAGACCCCATGCTGGAGAAGGAACAAGTTACTTACCTGTAACTGTTGTTCTCCAGCATGGGTCTGGCATGGATTCACATGCGAACCCTCCCGCCTACCCCTCTGCGGCTCTTCACTTGGTCATACTGCCACTTCACGTGCTACCAAATCTGAAGATGGCTGCCAGAGGCGGGGCTTAGGTAGAGGGCAGTCATTGGCTGTGGTCAGTATGACGCAGAGATCAGTGATTGGTTACTACTACGAAAGACAGATCAGACACGAAACTGATACTGATTTTTTCTTTACCGAGGATTCCCAGCCTGACGACGGGGAATATTCATGAGCATGTGAATCCATGCCAGACCCATGCTGGAGAACAACAGTTACAGGTAAGTAACTTGTTCCTTTTCTTCCGAAGGTGGTTTCGGACTTTCATTTGAGCCAGAAGGTTGTTCTTCCGGCGTTCTATCCTCCTCCACATCCTGGTAAGGAAGAGAAGAGGCTCCATAGGCTTGATCCTCGGAGAGCGTTGAGCTTTTATATCTCGCGCATGTCCCGGGTCAGAGTGGACGATCAACTTTTCATTGGTTACGCTGGAAAGTGTTTGGGACAAGCTGTGACGAAACAGACTTTGTCTCGTTGGATTATTTTAGCTATCTCCGAGTGTTACCGCTTGGCGGGTAAGGACCCTCCGGCTGGCTTGCGGGCCCATTCTACCAGAGGAGTGGCTGTGTCTACTGCCCTGCAGAGGGGAGTTCCTATTCGTCACATCTGTGATGCAGCCACCTGGGCTTCAGTACATACTTTTGTACGTTACTATTCCCTCTATTCCATCAGAGGGCAAGATCTGGCCTTTGGCAAGGCAGTTCTCTATTCCACAATTTGATTGGGCATGCTAAATTTGTATTCTAAATTCTTTCCCACCTCCTTGCTTGGTACTGCTTTGGGAGTCTGTCATAGATATGGAATACGTCGGAGGACCCAATCCCCTCGAAGACAAGTTACTTTCTTACCCGGTAACGTTCTTTCGATGGGATGGTCCGACGACGTATTCCATATCGCTCCCTCCCTGCCTTCCCCGCTGCAGAATTTCTTTTGCGATTGCAGCTTGCGTTCCGCAAGGCCTTGTGTGTCTGACTGGCAGAAAACTGGTGGCACACGTTCTGGGAAAAAACTATAACTGAGGCTATGGGCGTCGTGCATCCTACTTATCACATCGGGTGACGTCGGCTGCCGGAGGAGGTCCTCGGGGACGGCGCATCGACGTCATTGACGCAGGACGCAGACGCCAAAGATTTTCCGAAGCAGCACAGCTGTGGACATTACCTGTCATAGATATGGAATACATCGTCGGACCATCCCATCGAAAGAACGTTACCAGGTAAGAAAGTAACTTGTTCTTTGTTATCAAAAGAAAATTGAAAAATAACTACATTTGTAATCAAAACTTAAGATTGTGAATTAGGAAGCAGAATCCCATGGTTAATGTATATTAAGATATTGATTTCAGTAGGCAGTTCTATGTGATCTATTAGTCCAATTAATATACCGAAGGATCAGGAGGGGTCATGTTTTCCAATTATGCGGATGACACTCAACGTGGCATCCGGATGACTGGCATACATACTGAAGATGAACTAAGCAGAGTCTGCTCTCTGATAGAGAAGTGGATGGTCTGTAACAACCTTGCCCTTAATAGAGGGAAAACGGAGTTGATGATCGTGGGTAGCTCATAGATGATGGCAAAGTTGGATCCCGCTTATTGGATCCCCCGGCACTGGGGGATGTTAATCTAACCCCACAGGTGAAAGTAAAAATCTTAGGGTTAGTTCTTTATCAACTACTGAACATGAAGGCCCATCTGGGCAGTCTTGTTTCGGCAGCTGTTTACTACTGAAGCTGCTTGCGCATCTTAGACCCTTCATTTCCCAGAAAAATGCTGCTGAAACTGTAGCAAGAGCCATTATTTGCGCTAAAATAGATTACTGCAGCCAAATCCTGGTGGGCATCTGTAAAGCAGACGTCCATAGACTCCAGTTTGTCCAGAATGGAGTGGTTTCAGTGGTTGTTGAACTCTCCCGCCGTGCCTATGTTTCAGCAGCTAGTAGCTCTCTGCACTGGCTCCCTGTGGAAGCACAACTTTGTTTCCCACTCTGGGTCATTACATTTAAATGTAGATTGGGCCTCATGCCTGTGTACTTGCAAGCCATTACCCTTAACAAGGTTAATAGCAGAACCCTTAGGTCAAACGATCAGAATGTTTTGGTTTTTCCTAGATGTAGAACAAATAAGGTTGAACATTGAGCTTTCTTCTCTGCAGCCCCGAAGGCTTGGAACTTGCTCCCTCTGGAGTTGCATGGTTTGTTTTCGCTGAACCTTTTAAATAAAACCTTTTTCTGATGCCGCTCTAACCTCCAATCACTGATCAAGTCTGCTTGTCTGACACCGCTCTTTTTCTGTTGTTGTTTTATGTGTTCCTTGTCTGCGCCCTAATGCCTAAGGCTCCATGGTTGCACCATATACAGTTTTTTTTAAAAAGGATGGAAAACTTTTTTTTTAAAATGTAGTCTTGCATATAAATGGAGAAAAGAGAACATTGACAATTAAATACCTCCCTATTAGTCTGCACAGTGAAGGAGCACACTATTTGCCATTTGTAACCAATGGGAGGCACTGGCGTGTCTTAAGCCGTGTGAGAGTCCATGCTCTCACTGTTAATTGCAATAGTTGGTAGGTTGACTGCAATGAAGCATGCAGAAATGTGATCCCCGTGTGGCTCTGGGGACTTGGGAACACTTGCATTTCTTATTGGTTTTTCCATGGTATAGGATATTAAACCATTTTTATTTACAAGATTTATTAAATGACCATGGTTTTAGATTATGTAGACCTCACTGTTTTATTTGCACTAACTGTAGAGTCATAGGACATGTTATTGTGTGGCCACTTACCTGACACTTGTATTACGGTTACATCTCATTATATCAAGTCGTCATTCATGGAGAATGAGCGATTTACATATTTTGTGCTTGTCTGCTGATATTTGTATGTTAGTAAATGTTGATGTATGGAATCCAGTTTATGAAAAATGACATGGCATCGAGTTATTTATTGTATATTTTAATGTTATTTGATGTCTTTTATGTAACTTTATTCCAAAATGATTATAAGGAATATATTATGTTTCCTAAATATATGTTAATGAATTAATGATTACTTAGTAAAATATTTTTAATTGGTCACACACATAACGAAATCGGGTACAAATATTTAGAATAACAGCAGCATATATGGATATGAAAGAAGGGGCGTGGCCTGATGCTCATGAAGTGAGGACGCGGAACTCTTGAGCTCCGGCCAAGCCCTGTAGTCCGATCCTGATTGTGGTACTTTAAGACTGCTGCGTCGTCCATCTGACAACCCAACCGTGGCTGGGGCGAAGACCTGTGCTCCGCTCCTGATCCTGACGAAAATCGGAGCCCGGGTACCCTGCCTGGCGCTCCGGCCCGGCTCCCCCCTTCCCTGAGCTGCCCTCGCAAAATGGCGGCCTTGAAGCCTCGGAGAGCCTGAACCGCGTAGGGGGGCCGGCGAGGTGTCGACTCCTGGGACTATCTGAGCATCCATGCTCATCGCCGACCGGGAGAATCCAGTGGGGCAGGGGGACCCCCAGAACCAGACTCTTCAGCCCGATGCAACGGACCAACTGAATCGCGCCCCGCGGCCCGACGTGACATAGCTGTGTGGCCGGGACTCGTCCGGCGAGACTCCCTGCCTCGCAACCCGAGCGCTTGAGAGGAAGGCGTGCTGAGCTGCTCCCCCCCCGCAATCAGCGACCCCTGACAGCTGACTGCCACCGCGGATCTCCGGTGGTACCCCCCCCCGAAATAGAAGTGGTGGGAGGCTGCGGGGGATCTGGGAGACCCGCGGCTCCCCCTGGACTTGCCTGACACTGCGACAACACGCCAGAGGCGAAGAGCCGTGCTCCGCAACTGCTCCCATTGATAATCGGAACCCGGGTGCCTTGTCCGGTGCTCCGGCCTGGCTCTCCTCCTCCCTGGGCTGCGCTCCCACAACGGCGGCCCTGGGGTCTTGGAGAACCTGAGCTACGCGGGAGGGCCGGCGAGGTGTCACCTCCTGGGATCAGCGGACCATCTCCGCTCACCGCAGACAGGGAGAACCAGCGAGGTGGGGGGACTGGCGGAGCTAGACAGAGGCCTGCCACAACATCACTGAGAGGCCCGGGACTCACAACCCGAGCGCCCGCAAGGTAGGCGCATAGACCCGCTCCCCTGAATCCAGCAACCTCCGATAACAGGCTGCCACTACATGTGCCCAGGGATCATCCACTGGGACTTGCGTCCTTCTCTGGCTGTGGCATTCCATCCCGACAACGAACCAACTGAAGCGGGCCCTGGAGAGGGGGCGGTACCCCTCCGCGGCAAAAGCAGAGAGAGGCTTCGGGGGACCTGGGAGGCTCGCGGCTCCCTCTGAACTGTGACACCAAGCAACGAGCGCTTCCTGGCACCCGTGGCCCACTGCGACAACATCCAAGGGGTCGCGCTCCGGAATCAGCACCAGAGACACTGAGGGAGCCCTCAATTAGCCCTGAAACCTCTGGTGAACACAGCTAGGGCCCCCCCACTCCTCACGAGTAGGCCCTCGCCTGCGCACAACACTGCAAGATCGACCCGACAGGCGGATCAAATAACTGCGGCACCCCCCTAGCACAGTCCTGACCGTCTGCACCAAAACAACATTGGGGTGCCCCTGCCAGCCAAACAGGAGAGCGGACCGGGGAGAATCATTCCACTGTGTACCCTGACCAAGCGGCTCAGGTGTCCACGTCATACTAAGGGGACCGGAGATCCCGCAATGTCCACTTTAAGGGGTAGGGCCAAGAATGCCACCATGGATCCTTTTATCACCCCAAAACCCCACCTGATCGCCCAACCTACATCGAAAGGCGCAGCCTCGCAGACCAGCCCAGGAGAACGCGCCAGGGACGACCAAGTACTCGAGGCTATAGCTGCCCTGAGAACGTTCATTGACACAAAAATCGGCGAAGTGAAGGCTGACATTCAACTTATAAGACAGGATGCTCGTAACCTGACGGAATGTGTCACCAACATAGAAACCATCCAGAAGGATATTGCCGAGGACACACAAGATCTCAAGGCAGAGGTGGCGGACCTTCGAAGAAAGGTGAGCCACTTGGAGGCCAGATCGGAGGAGGCAGAGGGCCGCGCCAGGCGCAACAACATTAGAATCCTGGGCATTCCTGAGGGAGCCGAAACCACAGACCCTACGGCCTATATAGAATCCCTAATACAGCAGGAAATTGGGGCGGAGAAACTCTCGCAGGGCTTTGCCATAGAAAGGGCCCACAGATCGCTCCAGAAGAAACCCCCTCCAGGCTCCTTTCCTCGCCCCATCATAGCGAAGGTCCTCAACTTCCGGGACCGCGAAGTGATCATAAAGTTCTCGAGAGAGAGGGCGGAGAGATAGAGCGGGACAATTCGAAAATCACCATCTACCCTGATTACACACAGTCAGTGCAGAGAGCAAGGAACTCTTTCGTCCCAATTAAAGCTAGATTGAGAAAACTAAATCTAAAATACATGCTGCTGTATCCCTCCAGACTAAAAGTGATCCACAAGGGGCGAGCGATATTTTTGGAAACTCCAGCCGCAGCCACCATGTGGTTGGAACACAATAACCTGGCCGAGGTCCCCTCCGAACCCACCCATGAGAACTGAACCGAATGCACAAGGGGTGACGGACCGACACCTGGACACCACCACCCTTGAACCCGTACTGGACACAATCACAAGAGAGTATATCACCACCATGGAAACTACACTGAGAACATCAAGTGACTACGGGGCCCACCCGGCCTCCCGCTCATGAGCACACAGCACGCACCCACGAACGACCAGTGCTGGCGAGTTGCCGGCACGAACTTACTCGTGCCAGAAACCCGGATTGGTTCAGACAGCACGAGAGCCCCCGAGCACTGCCCCCCTGAGGCAGTAGCTGGGTGCACCAGTTATGGTTATTTTCGTTCAGTTTTTGTTATGACTGCACTCCTCATGAAGACTGTCCTCCAATTCACGGAGGATCAAAGGCCGGAAGCTGAAGCCCATCACCTCATGCAAGCGAATCGAAGCACGACACCTAGCAGTGGATGCCCATCCCAGGAAATGGACGTGAAGCCTCCCATATCCACGATCGAAGTCAAGCAATGGCAACACGCTTCAGAATAATCACATGGAACGTCAGAGGGATGGGATCCTACCTGCAGAGAAATCTAATACACTCCTACTTGAAAAGGAAGAAGGTATCGTTCGCCCTCCTGCAGGAAACGCACCTCACATCCGACATCACGAACAAACTGGCAGACTATTGGGGGGGCCAGGGCAGTGGCTCCTCTTACTCGAGGTATGCATGTGGCGTATACACATGGGTGAGTCCTGACACACCCTTTCACCAGATGGGGATGGAGACGGATGAAGAAGGCAGGTACGTGATAGTTTGGGGCATGCTGGAAAATTCCCGACTATGCATAGTCAACTCGTACTTCCCACAACATGGCATACCCTCCCACCTTAAGCAGCTATGCGCCAAAATTGCACACCACAGGGAGGACGCCTTCTTGTAGGGGGAGACTTCAACTGCGTGATGAATGAAGACACAGATAGATCTTTAACGCCGCGCATCCCCAATAGCCCTGCTTCCCGTGCCCTCCGCAATGTGGTCGAGGACTTGCACCTAGTTGACGTCTGGCGAGATTTGCATCCCATCGACAGGGCTTACTCATTCTACTCAGCCCCCCACGGTTTACACACCAGGATAGACCATCTTTTCGTCGACAACGCATTGATCCCGCAGGTTGAGTCAGCGAACTACCTGGGAAGATCGATTTCGGATCATTCTCCTCTTCTGATACAGCTCCACCTAAGAGGCCCGTGGCCCCCTATCCCGATGTGGTGTATGCCAACTGAAACCTTAATGGACCCTGCATTCAAGGAAACCCTAAGAGAGAAACTAGAAGAGTACGTAGAGATCAACAAGGGATCGGTCCAGAAGTGGAGCACATTATGGGAAGCCATGAAGGTGGTAACAAGGGGTGAGATAATAGCTGAAGCCGGCGGGATCAGGAGGCAACTGAGGAAGGAGCTGGAGGACAAGGAGGATGAGATCAGGCAACTGGAAGATGCTTCGCCTCTGACCACTGCCAGGGAGGCCAAACTGAAGGAAATGAGGGAGGACTGGAGGATAGCCTGGGAGAGGCTATCCAAGTTCGACTTCTCCACACGGACCCTGAGAGCACACAAAGAAGCAGATAAGCCAGGCAGGATACTTGCTTGGCTATGCAAGAAGGAGAATCCGAGGCAGGCCCTCAAAGAGATCAAAGATAAGGGAGGCACAACACAAAGGACACAACAAGCAATAAATGAAGTCTTTTCAAGCTTTTACACCAGGCTCTACACCCACAACGAGCGAATCCCTGAAGAAGACATTAGAGACACCCTGGACGAGATCGAACTACCCAAGCTGAGTCAAGAACATCGAGCTGGGCTGGAGGAGGCCATCACACTAGAAGACATATCGGAAGCGATCAGGTCCCTCTCCACTAGCAAGACTCCCGGGACGGACGGCCTCACCCCAGAATTCTATAAGGCCTACGAGGAGATCCTAACCCCGATATTACATGAAGTTTATTTGGAGGCATATGAAACTGGAACCTTGACGAGTAGCATGAGAGAGACTCTCATAATACCAATGCTCAAACCAGGCAAACCACCCGATGAGTGCGACTCGTATCGCCCCTTGGCGATGCTGAATTACGATGGCAAAATCCTCACGACTATATTAGCCAAGAGGCTCTCGAGGGTGATAGGGTCCCTAATACATGAAGATCAGAACGCTTCGTCCCGGGACGTAACACCACCGCCAATCTGAGGAGGCTCCAACATGTTATGGCACAAACAGAGGAGAGCAATGAGGACCTGGCGGTACTCTCACTTGATGCCGTAAAAGCTTTCGACTCGATATTTTGGGAGTGGCTGATCTTGACCCTGAGAGAGTTTGGTCTAGGGGAACACTTCATCCGATGGGTCGAGGTGCTCTACAACAACCCGGAGGCGCGGGTGAAGACTGGTATTGTGGTGTCAGGAGCATGGCCCATCCAAAGAGGAACCAGGCAAGGGTGCCCACTATCGCCAATGCTGTACATCCTAGGCCTAGAACCAGTGGCAATTTATTTCAGGAAGCAACTGTTCGACTCTGGCATCAGCATTGGTGGAACATATAACATCATCTCCCTATATGCCGACGATGTCCTTCTATACCTCCGGAACCCCCGGGAAACCGCACCTACAGCATTGGATGTCCTCGATAATTTTGCTAAATACTCGGGGATAAAATTTAGTAGACAGAAATCATGCTCCTTCCCCCTTGCGGGACTCAGAGGAAGAGACATAGAGGAACTACCCGAAATAGGGATCCAGTGGCAGCCGGAGGCCTTCCGCTACCTAGGTCTAACCATTACGCACACGCGAGTCTCCACCTATGAGCGCAACACCGAAGCAGCAATGTGCGGGGTTCGAAGGTCCATTAAATTCTGGTCAAAGCTCCCCCTCTCAATGATGGGTAGAGCTGCAATCTCCAAAATGATTATACTTCCAAGATTCCTCTACTACTTCACCAACATCACACACTATATCCCCCCGCCCTTCTTCAGGAAACTGGAATCTCTGATCAGGGACTTTCTTTGGGGTCAGGCCAGACATAAGCTTGCCCTGAATATCCTCACGCTCCCCCACGCCGAGGGCGGCATCCAACTGCCCGACTTTCAGAGATACTATCTCGCAGCACAACTAACACATGTCACAAAGTGGCTCTCGGATGAACCCTCTGCTGAGACTGGCCTCCTTTGCCAGTTGTCCGGGCCTACGCATCCTAAGGATATAATATGGGGCTCGCAGGTGGGCCCCCCTGACCCACCCATGATAGTAAAACTGGGGAGGCGGGTCTGGAATAGGGTCAGAACACTACTAGGCCTCCATCACCCGTACATGCCTGAAATCCCCATGCTGACAGATGTATGCAGGACCCCCATCGACCTCCCAGTAATGAGGAACTGGGAGACCTGTGGCCTCTATACATGGGGAGACATGTTCGACGAAGGAGCCTTTAGAGACTTTGATTCGCTACAACTGAAGGACGGACTCTCTTCGGGCCAATCCCTATTTTACCAGAGGGTGAGACACGTAGCCAAGACCAAATGGAACACATGGCCTGAGGAGCCAGAGACCCACCCCCTTGTACAGGAGATGTATAATTTGAGCGACGGCTTGGAAGCCGACATCGAGGCTATACGCCCAGATGAACGACCGAGTTAACCCCAGAGGAGCGCGCCTGAAAGAGAGGTGGGAGACTGACATTGGGACAGAAATCACGGAGGAAGAATGGGCAAGAGCCCTGCTATATCCGAAGGAGGTGTCACGGAGCGCCAGGTTCAGGATGATCCAGTTGAATGTCCTCTATAGGACCTACATGACCCCGCACAGGATAGCCACCTTCAATGACAAAATCCTTTCGACATGCCCATGGTGCTCCTCCGAACAAGCCGACTTGATCCACATGTTCTGGGCTTGCCCCAGATCCCAGAAGCTCTGGCTTGCTGCCGAGCAAACCTGCAGGAGAGCTGGACTGGAAAGGTACGAATGGACACCTAAGGAGTGTCTCCTGGGCACCCATCCGAGACTTAGTAAAATCAAGCACCTAGTGAAGCTTATGGACATGGCATCCATTCTTGTGAAGAGAACAATAGCGATGGCCTGGAAGTCGCCCGCAGGCCCCAGATATGGACCCTGGATCAGGGAAATGGAAAGATGGACCACGGCCGAAACCAGGGCCTGGGAGGAGGGAAACAACAGAGGTGGGGACGATGTGAGCACAACACTAGAGTCCTGGAAAGCCCTCATGAGGGACATGATCTTCTCGACAGACTTCAAACCCCCCTGAGCAGCCCAACAGGACACAAATCCTAAGCGAATCGTTACGATCAGACCAACGAGCCCGAGCACGTTCCAAGCGCTGTGACCCGAAATGGCCACAAAGAGGGATGGCCCCGGTTCCGAGCCAACATGCAGAATAAGGACCGCATTATGATACCATGGGAGTGGACAGTCAAAGTTGTTATTATTGTTATTTTTGTTAGTTTGTTGTTATCCGTTGTCCTTCTGGCAGACATGACACATGATTGATAATATAAAGCACAACCCGTGCTCAACTGCTATGTGTATGATTACAAATGCCAATAAAAACATTTAAAAATAAATGGATATGAAAGAAAATGACATTAAGGCATTATTTGCTCTGATAGGGAATATGCAACATGCTTCTGGTAGCAGGAGCACAGAAAATGAAACACTAAGGGACAAGTTCTATACATTTGAAAAATCATCAATGTAGGGTGTTACTACATTTTGGCGTAGTCACCATATTAAACCACTATTTGGAATATACACAGATTCTAAGAGGTGTAAGAATATATGTATTTCCAAACTTTAATGAGGACAATGATTCCGAACTGGCAGAGAGGTTAGTGGAAACTCTAACCCCGGCAATTGTGGATGTGATCTAATTTATTATTACACATTCAAGGAATTTTCTTGAGCAAACAGGACTTTAAACTTGAGGAAGATATTAGTGGTAATTATTCACTCACTTAAATTAAAAAGATTTATGGAAACCTAGATTGCATCATCAAGAAATTTGAGGATGAAATCCAATTAAGGAAATCGAGAACATTTTGTTAGAGGCGAGAAGGATTATAGTGGTGATCAGGTACATACTTATAAACCAAAATATAATGGAACACCCCTTAAAACAATGTCAAGGGATAGCACACTAGGTGCAGCGCAAGTGGGGTTGTACTCTGAGAGTATAGGTAGTGAAGAATTTGGTGATAATGAGAGATCTAAGTCAGGGGACAGAACCAAAAGAGGTGACAAACTGAATTTTGTAAGCAAAATAAAATGATACAGGAAAGCCAATCAAATACAAATGTCCACATAAAAGGTCACATTTAAGAACATAAGAGAACAAATATGAAGACAGGAGGTATAAGGCAGGAGGTGACAGAGGAACGTAAAAGGAATAGAAGATGAAAGAGCAACAGAAGTAACTTTAAGAACTTGTTGCAGACAGAACAGGCCCCAAAGGTGAAGAAAGGTTGAATAGGGAATGTATCTAGACATGAACTACCATAAGATGAGAGTACAGTCTTTAGCAAGGGCTTATTCTTATTTAAATAAGAAGAGATGAGATTTATGTAGATCTTTACACATTTTCTAGAAAATTGAAATTGAATTTGTTCACCACAAGGAATTGTTTCAGCATAAGGAACTCTTATTCTTAGCATATCAGCACACATGGTGCAAGATTTGGAAAACTTGAAACATCTTGTGGATGTACAAGAAATGGATAAACCAAGATTATAGAATTAATTGAATATTCAACAGACAAGTAGAA
This sequence comes from Ambystoma mexicanum, assembly GCF_040938575.1. Taxonomy (NCBI): domain Eukaryota; kingdom Metazoa; phylum Chordata; class Amphibia; order Caudata; family Ambystomatidae; genus Ambystoma; species Ambystoma mexicanum. The sequence continues at coordinate 440,039,345 of NC_090937.1, forward strand.
TAGACATATAATTAAATAATCAATCTACATGTGTACCACAGTTACCAGCAGATAATGGTATAAGCCTGTTTTTGGATTGGTATCAAATGATACATATGAATTTAAAGATAAAAGTAGAATTTAAAACAACCTAAATCAATCAAAATGTGTCCTCACAAGAAAGAAACAACTTAACTAATTTACAGAATACCGAATAATTAATCATTAAACAGGCAGACCATGGAGAGCCTAGTGCTGATAGTCTGTGGGGGATTAAATGACACAAGCTATGTGGCAATTTGAATTCCCTGACTGTTACACTAAACTACAGGCCAATTTGATACCAACACTGCAAAAGTAATTATTTTGTCAACTAAACGAATGGGTGTGACAGAATGCCTTCTATGCATTGTGAAGGCATCATGAAGTAAGACACAGACAACAGACATAAAGTTCAAAGTAAAATATTTTATTCAATCAAATGTCAGGATGTTAGAAGGCCTAACTTGCCCTATTCTAAGGTGGGATTTCCCTACCTAAATGAAACTAAGGGAAGTCTGAGTCAAATAGTTCAACTTAAAAGTCTCTGTGTCCAAAACCTATACTTGCCCTCACAACTAAAGCTAACCAATGTGTAGGGATGTCAAAATCAAGAGAAATAGTGTTCAACTCAAAGTTCTGAGCTTCTCCCACTTCACATCTTCCTTTTAGCTCCTCTTGCCCAAGTATAAAAAAGTTACATGAAAAAGTCTCAAGATTACCTTTCTCCTGTTCATGGTAATACAGTTCAAAACCAATCCTCTGGGCTCCCTTCCCCAAGTTGCAAGCAACAAAGTTCACAGAAAACAAAAGGTCTTGAGGCTTTATTCTCAAGCCCACACTCTCAAGTTCCTCAAGTCCCGGGGTTCCCTTCCCCAAAACTTTAACTTCAGCGTCACAATGTCTTTGGGTTTTCAACATTTAGGTTTCACTGGTCTAGGTGCAGTTGTCAGACCAAACGATCCACCCATTCCAAGTCGCGCAACCAGGATCCCTGACTCTCATCCTCTTGGCTTTGATGTGTATGTTTTGCAATCTTCTAGATTTTCTGTGTCAGCCTCTTGGCTCTGCCATCAGTTGTTAGACATGTTTGCAGTCTTTGGGCTTGTCACACTGCATTCACTCATAAAAGTACTCTTGGGGTGTGAGGTTTGTTATACCCCACCTTTTTATGGCGCTCTATCATAATTGTGCCCTTTTCTGTAATTCGTATAAACACATGAGCATTTGGGTTATTCACTTGATTTGCTTGGCCCATGATGGTGTTTACTCCATTCAACACTTAGAATGCTTAATTTCAGGGTTTCATTCAATTAAGTATTTGATAAGCATTCAGACCGCTTAATTGTAAAGTTCCATTCAATTCGGTATTCAATAAACATTGGTTTGCTTACTTTTTAAGTTCCTTTTAATTCAGTATTCAATAAGCATTGTTTTCGCTTAATTTTAAAGTTCCATTCATTCAGTGTTCAGTGGGCCTCATTCCAAGTGTGGCGGTCCGGAAACAAAGGTGCTGGTAAGCTTACTGAAACCCTTGTTTCAGCACCGGCACGCTACGGTGTACGCCCCCTGCAGGCAGACTTTTCACAGAAGCACAGGCACCGTTAGAAACGGTGTTGGTGCTTCTGTCTCCCCACTCCCAGGAAAGAGGAGTTACCAAATCTACCGCCTGACTTCCCATGCCACCGGGACTTGCAATGTCCCGATGGCACTGGGAGTACAGGCAGCAGATTCAGTGTTTCCGGGTTGACCTCGGAATGTGGCCCAATATGTATTTGTAGGAGTGGCCCGGTGTTTGAGCATGTTCCCCGACAATCACTGGCTTGTGGCTTCTCCTTCCGGCCGTTCCCTCTCCTTCTCCTTCACTGCTGAAGCCGGGAAGTTCACCCTCTTGTGCTCCGCTCACCTGCTGCGTGTCTTTCTCTGCCCGCCAGCACTCGGAATGCTGCTTTCTGGACACGAACGGCATCCTATCTTCTTGGTGCTCTCTCGCAGCTCCTGCTGCAGATCCTCTGTCACAGAGGCTCACAGACTTGCAAAACTTACATGGCCCACTGGCTATGGGGTGTGAAAGTCTTCTGAGGAATTTGCTTCCTGGCTCTTTGTTCGGTTCCACCACGGCTGCCTCCTCTGTTCTGCTCCACTGGTCTCTTTATACACCTGCAGCCCCTTCACAGGCTGCAGGTGTTGGTCTCTAATGAGACTTGCCTGACCATAATTAAAGGCACGTGCCTGGCCCTCACAGCTCCTTGTTGGCATCTTCCTCGTTCCAGTAACAAATTGGTGAAAGGATATACTCTTCATTACTCTTAGTTGCATCTTCTTCATCCCAGTACTGTCAAGTGTCATATATGAGGAAATGAGGGGAACAACTTTATAATCACCTACAAAGGTAGGGGAATGATTTGGTTGATTTTCAACAAGATAACGGGGATAACATGTCTCTCCTAAGGGTACCCCTCTCCCAGTTCCGAAGGACCTCCACCCAGGTGATCCTCCATTGCTTCACCACACCCAGGGTTGGGATCCAAGTAAGATGGCCTTTCCCTACCCACCAGAGAAGAGAATCCAGAGATCTAGGAGTGAGAATACCCTCAGGTTTATCACAGAGGGTTGGCAATTCTGAGCTTTTATGATTTCTTTTTTAACACAAAACGATGCTGATAATTCTCTCTCAGAAACTGAGCTCTGATAATCAGGCCTCATTTTCCTAATGGCCCATGCTGTACAAGTATTGTGCATGTGTTCTCATGAGTGGGCCCTGTTCACTGACACACCAGAAGCTGCCATGTGGTTTGGCAACATAGCAGCAACAGTGTATCATGTACTTTGAAACAAATAGCTTGCTGGAATCTAAATTAATTCCAACCATTGGCCACCCTTAACAGTGGGCTCCCATGATCCAAATTATATATAACTTTACATCCAAAAGGCCTAGTGTGAGATTATTTGGTTAAATATAAAGCTATATCTTGCTTGATTTAGTGATCTTTGAAAAGATAGTTATATTTGTATTTATTGAATTTATAGAGCGCTTTACTCCAAAGCGCTTTACATTACAACAACTGAATACATTGAATAAATGGAAGCATAAATGCAAAACATGAGACAAACCATATAAAGAACAATTTACCTAGTGCAGTGAAAGAAAGAAAAACGGGAGAGAGGGAGAATGAGAGAAAAGTGAGGAGGTTAAAAGGACAGGAAATTAAGGAAATAGAATTTCAAGGAGGAACGAAAGAAGGGGTATGAACGGAAATGAAAAGGGGCACAAGGAGGAGGGGAAACAGTGAGTAGAAAGAGATCAGCAGATTGGAGGGGGCAAGAAGGGGAGTAGAATGAGAGAAGAGAGGAAAGGTAGGGAGGAGCGAGAGCATGAAGACAGCAAAGGACCCACGTCTGCATTAGCCTGGGTAAATTGAGGTGAAACTCGAAGCCCCTAAACATTTATGCAATGGTCTGGGAGCCCCTCTACTGAGAAGGAACACATCCAAATAACCTGTTCTATGGGTAGGCTCCCACTCATGAGGGTTTACATCCATGTTTTAGCTTACTGTACCTTTCACAGAGGAGAAATATCCATTTGGGTATCTGTCTGGTCCCACCCAGTGGGGCATTCCAGCACCAAAATACTAGGCAAGCCTCTTCTGTACAAGACTATCAACAGCAACCCCAGACACATGTTTCGACTTTGTTGTGCCTCATCAAGGAAGTGAAGCTGTGCCTCCCAAAGCACAGTGCGAAACTGGTCCATGTCTAGATTACGCTGGAGAATTTATGGTAAAACCTGAAGTCCCTAAACATTGATGCAAGGTCGGAGAGCCCCTCTACTGAGAACAAACACCACCAAATAACCTGTTCTATGGGTAGGTTCCCACATACAGAAAACAATAGGGGAACAATAAACAAGAGAGCAAAGGCATTTAAAGACATATTATCCCTGAGGTACTTCAAAGTAGACTGAACAGAAAAGATAGAGGAAACACAGCTGGAAAAACCACCAGTAGATTGTTTTTAATGTGAAATGTGCAGTCTGTGTAAATTTGCTCCCAACAACATTCGTGATCACAGAGATGAATTTGGTAAAACTATTAAGAGTTTCACAATTCATTAACTGTAAGCGCACGTTTGAGGTGTATGCAATCGTTTTTATTTGCAAACCGAATGTAGCAGCATTGGACCATTAAAGGCAAGAACGTATGAACATTTGAGAGCCATATGAATCCAGGACCAAAGGTATCCACTTGTGTCCCATTGGGCAGTGAAACATACAGGAAGAAGGCTTGATGAATTGTGTTTCTTCAGAATTGACAAAATAAAACCCATGGAATGTGGTGGGTGCAGAGAAACAGTATAGAGACAGCAGCAAGCCAAACAATTCTCCAGCTGTGAACTACTGTATGGGGTTTCACCAAAGACCACGAATGAAATATTTTTTGGGGTTTAAAAAATGTATTGCCATATGATAATGTTAAAATGCAAGTATATTTCGTAAAATTGTTGTTTATCTCCACCATCTATATTGATTGGATAGCTATGTTAATGCATAGAAAGATTAGACATCACATATGGGATAAAGTAGCCTCTGTCATATGTTATAAGGATATTCCAAGTCACAGAGGAGATCTGTGACCAAATAGAGAAAAACCGCCTAAAACCGAGGTGGTTCATAAGCTCATGGAACTCAGAGGAGACTTGCAATATCCTTTTCACATATTGTATGGGATGTGTTATTCCTTATATGACATGGCCTTACATTGTCGTCCCATTTACTATCCGGCCTCTTGCTTAATGTACTGAAAATCAAAACACACTGTCATGGACAAGGGTCTAGGAGCAGCAACTTATGCCTAATGTCTCGCAGTTTTTTTTATCACAGTATAGGTAGAAGTTATTTGAGATTTTTAGTCGTTTCTTCTATATCTAAAGTGGCCTGTCGCTCACTAAATTTCCCTCTCGGAAAGTCTAAGGGGGTAATTCATAGAATTCAGCGCGCAAGTGGCGCACGCGGCTGGCGCACAGTGTGCGCGTGCGCTTGCTTTCTCACGCTTGCGCCACCTTTCTCACGCTCACGCATGCTTGCGCTGGGATTTTCGGCGCACGTTTCTTCCATGAATCGGCCCTTAAATATCCCTCCATGTTGATAACTCTCAGTTGGCGCTGAAGTGCCGCCTATCTAGGAAAGGGGATAGAGAAGAGAAAATGCCTGGCCTGGCTCACTACTTTCCTACATCTAAAAAAACCCTTCCGGAATTGCGTACTTTTATTACTTCCTTCTCGTGAAACATAATCACATATTTCCAGCTAGTCAAATAAAACGTATCAAGCAGAACAAATCTACTACTTAAACGGATTTTTCTTCACCCTAGCTCTCAATGCGTCTGAGTGTCTTGGGGGTTCAGCGCCTCACCCTGAACCCCTAATCTAGTCAAGCGGCTTCAGCGGGAATTGCTTCCGTCTAATCGCTTCCTTCAGGACTGTGCCCCAACCCTTTGGTTGGGATCACTTTTTACAGGTGTATCATCATTCCTCTTATAGCCGGGGACTCCCGCGTTTTCTTTAAGGAGGCTTTTTATTTCTTATTTCTCTTTTTTCCTGTGTTGCAACCCTATAATAAGTGGAACACAAAACATGGAGCCATCCCTGTAACTAATACCAATGCCCTTTTCATGCATATATTCATACAGAGCCTTTATTCCTCCATATCTGTCGTCTTACCCTCTTTTATAATCTTAAGTGGTTCTTTGCCGACAATCCGCTCTTCTTAGTGTATTTGCAATTAGAAGAACCCATGCGGGTAATTTACACTATTCTTTGGATTACGCATATCGCGACCCTCATGGCGCGCATTGTTTTTACATCCATTACACACGTTTTCCTTAATTGCGCTTACCGAGATGTATCCAACTGTTCGCTCATTCCTCTCTGTTGTTGTGCTTTATTCCGCTCCAATGAGTATCCATATCCTATGACGCAGGGATCAATCATTGCTCTCATGAGGTTGTATCTAACACTGAGGCAGCATTTTGCTTACCCGTGTTTATTATTGTTGATTGCTAATTCGGGATAAGTAACCCGTTAGGCCTCCCATCGAAGGGACTGAAACGCTATCCTTCAGTTCCCTCTCATTTTAAGCGATTTGCTTACAAGACCTCTGACTGCTTCCTGGTTCTTCTCTACAGGGTGCACAGGAGCTGGAGGTCCTTTATGGGGGGAAAGCATTTCCATGTGTCTGTTTGTATGCTATGCGTCTATGCGAGAGTTAGTGTAATGTGCCTGGGAGTTAGACAAGTGCAGTTTGTTATGCTGAATAGGTGTGGGAGTGTGTGTGAATGGGAGTGCAGTTCGGTTGTTGTAGTGTATGGCTGTGCATGCGAGTGAATGAAAGTGTAGAGCGTACATTCGCGTGTGCGCCTGTTGTGCAGGCCGGGGAAGAGAGCCTGATACCACTAATGCTATTCAATTATTCAACATAAAGCATCAAATTCATTAATCGTAAACCTCAAATCACATTGAACATCAAATTCATTATTTATTGTTTTGCTTCCCCTGCAGTACCTATCCCTGGAGTTCTTGTCGATTTGTATTGCTTCCCTTGACGATCTAAACCCGAAGTTCTTGTCTAACGTAGATGAGGCGATTTATCTTATTGAAGAATTTGAGGCGGGGCTCGGTCACGAAATGAGATACAAACTATGCGTTCAGGTTGCTAGCAATACACCCGGATGATTTTCAGCTGCTGGCTATATGTGTTATCCTGTAATACAATAAATTGAAATAAAACATCGAGGGTGACTCAATATGTGTTTTAAATGCACTATCAACACTTTCTCCAAATATTCTAGGACTGGAGTTCGCTTATACAATTGCTCCAGTCCTAAAATATGTTGGGAAGGGGGCTGAGTGCGGTTGGGAAGGGGGCTGAGTGCGGTTGGGAAGGGGGCGGAAGGGGGCTGAGTGCGGTTGGGAAGGGGGCTGAGTGCGGTTGGGAAGGGGGCTGAGTGCGATTGGGAAGGGTGCTGAGTGCGGTTGGGAAGGGGGCTGAGTGCGGTTGGGAAGGGGGCTGAGTGCGGTTGGGAAGGGGGCGGAAGGGGGCTGAGTGCGGTTGGGAAGGGGCTGAGTGCGGTTGGGAAGGGGGCTGAGTGCGGTTGGGAAGGGGGCTGAGCGCGGTTGGGAAGGGGGCTGAGCGCGGTTGGGAAGGGGGCTGAGTGCGGTTGGGAAGGGGGCTGAGTGCGGTTGGGAAGGAGGCGGAAGGGGGCTGAGTGCGGTTAGGAAGGGTGCTGAGTGCGGTTGGGAAGGGGGCTGAGTGCGATTGGGAAGGGTGCTGAGTGCGGTTGGGAAGGGGGCTGAGTGCGGTTGGGAAGGGGGCTGAGTGCGGTTTTTCAAAGATACATGTTGATAAGGTGTTGCCAATGTGATGTTCTGCATCTGACTATGTCAGCACATTTGTGGAAGGGGCTTTCACCCAGCACATTGGTTCACATCGAATACTTCACTCTCTGGGCCGTTTGTTTGAAGGTGGGCAAGAATGGCATGAAATGGGAATGCGCTCACCTAGTGACAGAGTTTCAGAAGCTGACAGAGGACCAGTGGTGTAACACAAAATGTGCCCCCCCCTTGTGAGCCATGCTGAGCCCCCCCCCCCCAACTCGGCAACAAATCACAGGTCGCACCACCCTCTGGGCCGGCCTAGTTTACCACGCTTGCGCAAGACGTACGAACCTGCTGCTGCAGGGGTACACCGCACGCTGCACTAGGAGAAAGATATAAATCTGTGTTTTAATGAATTATACAGCACACTTTCTGAGAAAAATTGGCTAAAAGGCCAGAACGTTTGCAATTGTTTTGTAGGGTAACACCAATCCAAAAATCCAATGCATGCAACTCACCAACAGTGCACAGGAACATTAATGCTTTCATTAATATACTGATTTGCTATTAAAAATGCAAATCCACGATGAAAACATGTCCACCTGGCTGCACAATGTAGACCAGTGTAGGCACGTAGTAACATTACAGTAAAGCATGCCAGGCCACATTTGGACATACCTAGACTGGTTACACCAAAATGCCAGTTGAAGCAATAACACTTATCATGGTTATTGTATGACAGATGCCCAGAAAAATATACAATGCTGCAGTTAGAAACGGCTAGACTGGCAGCACCCAAATGCCAGTCCAGTCAGGTAATTACACTTAGCAGGACTGCTTTATCAGAGATGCCCAATTAAAAAAAGTCAAGCCAAACTAAGAAATGACTAGACTGGCTGCACCAAAAGGCCTCCCAAACCACCAATCCCACATATCATGCCTGCTAAACCTGGACATGGATTGCCATTACGATTTATTGTACCACCCCCATATACAGATTCCCCTCTCCCTCTCGCCCCCTGCCCCACCCCCCAAAATCAGCTTGTCAGCCCAGAATTACCTCCATGTTCCTTTTCCTTGTCCCAGTGCCTCATAGGCAAGTACTGGGCTGAGGAACAGTGGGACTAGGAGCATTGAAGACTACAGGTAACTAAACCAGGCATTACCTCCATGTCCCTCTACCTCATCCCAGTACTTGTGTATGAGTCAAAGTGCCTCATACACAAGTACTGGGACAAGGAAGAATAGGGCTCTAAGTAATGATGATTACCAATAAGTAACCACCGGATTAAACACAAGTAGTGGTGCAACACCATTGAGCTGACTGGGCTTTAGCCCTGCCCACACCCACCCCTTGAAATGTTGGGCTATGTTGACTCGACCTGGCTGCCCTACAGAGTGAAAGGCCCAGCAATTACTAACGTAAAGCATTTCACTGTTAGTACCAGCAATCAAATGCATAATTCTTTAGGCAATTGAAATGTTGATGTGGGTTTAGTACTTGCATGCCAGGGAAGTGATTGGAAGGGTGGAGAGGGGACAGGAGACTGCTTATTCTCACAGCAGTCCATAAGTGGGTGTTTTCAGACTTAAAGGAGAGAGTTAATTGCTTGTAACATTGACACTGCACCAGAATAGTCTCATTGTCACGGTGCTTGCCCCCAGACATCAGGAGCAGACCAGCCTGCCCAGGGTACTGGCACCCATGGGGACCTTTAAGGCCCCAAAGGATTGCCAAAGGGCTTCCTGGATTTGCTCCTGGCACCGTTGGCGCCAGGCTCATACTGCCCTTTTAGGCAAGGTAGGTTACAAAATAAGAGAACCACGTGCCGACCAGTCTGAGGCAGGCTGAAGGGACTATTTTACCTAGGAACTATTTGATAGGGTGTGGTTGGAGGGACTACATTACCTGGGGACTACTTCTGGAAGGCTATTTAAACCACGCCCTCAGAACAGAACACGCTTCGCATTATTCTGCACTCCTGCAGCGTAACGCTCACCGTGTCTGCTTACTTCAGACCAGTCTTCAGCCACGCCCATTCAGGTTTTCACGAGCTACCTGCAAGGAAAGAAGAGAGGGGAGAAACTGAACAAGACTCTTACCTGATGCTCCATCTCGATCGCTCTCGAGTCTCTGCTTCTGCTGAGCTGAAAGCAAGACACCAGGTTAGCCGCGCACACCACATTAAAGACATTACAACGCTGCGCAACGCTAATACTTACCAGAAGGCAGCTCCCCCTTGTGATCCATCGAAGCACCATCACTCGATCGCTACTCCGGAGCTGCCGCACCTGTCGAACACAAAGAAGGCATAAGGTTAGCTGCACAACGGGGAAGGGCCTCATTAAAGACATTAAATCTTACGCAGCGCTACAACTCACCTGAAGGCTGCATTTCCTTGTGGTCCCTCAAGACATCATCACGCAATCTCCGCCCCAGAGGTACCGCACCTGCAGAATAGAAAAAGAACAGCAGGTTAGTTGCGCAGAAGAACAATACCGTATGTTAAGACATTATCGCATAACGCTGGTGTGGAAACTTACCTTGGAATTCAACTCAACATTTCTGGGGAGGAGTCTGCTTCATTTTATGCACCAAGGAGAAACCTGCAAAGAAGAGGCACAAGAGTGAACTTTTACAATTTGAACTCTAAAGCAAGCCATACCATTGGTATAAAGACTTACCCCATTGAGTCATAGTTGTCTGGAACTCTTCAGGATCAGTGAAGTAACTAAATCCTTGAACTGCTACGCACCCCTGCATACAGTCGCAGGATGGAGAGTCCGCCATTCATAACATTAAGGTGAGACATAGCAGAGGGGTGCACAAGGAAGCCACGGGAGGTGGGAGTCGGTCCTCCTCCTTACGGGTAGGTAATATTTTGTTTTAACATTTTAGGCAAATCTGCTTTTCGTGACGGAAGGGGCAAACAGAGGGGGCATGTGGAGCCATTCAGCATCGGACCGTCCACTTCCGTTCGGCTCCACTGTGGAGACAAGGTGAGCGTAAAACTCATGAGAATGCATAAAGAAGTTACATGCACCACACAAATAAGTTTGCTCTTTCCCCACCGCCCGTGAAGTTAGCATCTCTCCCAACATTTGAAGGGTTAGCACTCCCCCGAAATGTAGCTTTTGTTGCACCCCCGAACACAAGCACACATACCATTCACCATACACATACATGGAAACACCCAGCTACCCATACATTTAACGGTGTACCCGTTCACCATACACTCACACAGGCACCCACCCATACATTTAAGTGTGCACCCTTTCCCCATACACTCACACAGGCAGCCACCTAGTGTGCACCCTTTCCCCATACACTCACACAGGCAGCCACCTAGTGTGCACCCTTTCCCCATACACTCACACAGGCAGCCACCTAGTGTGCACCCTTTCACCATACACTCACACAGGCACCCACCTATACATTTAAGTGTTCACCCTTTCAGATCCACTCAAACATACACACGTCATAGGGTTGAGGGGAGCCCTATTACTTCAAAAAGAAATGGTTTGTTTTTGAAGTAATTCCAACTTCAAAAAGAAATTATTTCCGTTAAGGACCGAACCATAATGGAAATATTTTGTTCATGAAGGCAGAATGACTTCAAAAAGAAACTATTTCTTTTTGAAGTCATAGAGCTCCCCCACCCCAAGACATGGAGGTCTCCAGCCTAGAGGCTTCGATGTCATGGGGTGGGGGCAGCCGTCAGGCTTCAAAACGAAATGGTTTTTTTCTTTTACTCCAAGGGGACCCCAGGACATGTGGTGGTGGAGCCTCCGGCACCGCGTTTGCTGGGGTGGGGCCTCCGTTATGCCAGTGCAGAAGACCCAGATGTCACCCCGGCTCGCGATAAGTCAGAAGGGCCTGCTACGGTGGAAATCCTCTTTGGCATTGCTTTGGGCTCAGTCTAGATGCAGTCAAGGTTACCCACGAACAAACTTCAGAAGTTGAAAGACTTGATACAGACATGTTCTCATGTGGCAAGTGCCATGTGAGACAAATTCTGAAGCTGCTGGGCAATTTGAATTTTGCTTGCAGCGTGTTGGCATGTTTGGTAACCAACTGGCATTGGTCTCGGCGATTGCAAAACGACCATATCAGAGGATCAGGGTAACAGCAAGAATAAAAGGGTACCTGGAAGTGTGGCAGTATTTTTTGGCTTTATATAATGGTATTTCAATATGGCTTTCAAACAAGTGTGTGCAGTGAACTGTATAGATGATTTCAGATGCAGCAAGGGCACACAGCTTTGGAATATACCGTAATGATGGCAACCCTCTCATCCTTGGAGGGGTGGGACCATGGGTGAGGAGTGGTTGGGGCTTGGGGGCGTGTTCACAGGCAGGTCCCGTGATACAGTATCTCTTCATAGAACCCAATCCTGGCAATTTGCATAAAAGCAAAAGCAATTATGGGAACATAAGTATGCGAGAATTTTTCATTTGAAACCTCGTATTGTGATTCAGTAAGAACCTCTTTTGAGAGAATAATGGAAGTTGGGGTCTGCAATTTTATTTGGTCCCACTACTCGCCCTAAGGAAAAAATGCCTCTACGTTGCAGGACATATATACCAGTCTGGGCAGCTACAAGTATGCGAGGCTTTGGATGTTTCTGTATTCAGTGGCCCATGCCGTGTCTACTGAAAGTGTCTGTTTGTTGAAACGCGGGTTGCTCGCACATGTGATAACTCGGCTTCAGAACAGGTCTCGCTGGGAGTATCTTGTTCTCAAGCAGAGTTGTGACACGCGCACAAGCAACCCACACTTCATCTAGCAGACTGCTTACAGTAGACTCCGCAGTGCCTGCTCGTTAAAGCGTGAGTGTTGTGGGCAAGCAATCCCCTGAGTCTGGGGACAGGCAGGCAAAACATGTCTTGCTGGAGGGGCGCTCTGTCATGTTGCGGCCTTTTCCCTGCCCTGATGGTGGGTTGTGTGCAGCAGGATGGCCTCTGGAGTGGTTGGCAATGCAGCATAGCATTGCGTTTTTGAGATTTTTATGTGTGTTGGTGGCATCTCAGATTTAGGGAGTGGGACGTTACCAGAGCAAGAATATGCTATTCAGGATTGCTAAGAAAAGCGCTGTCTATGATTAACAGGCAGTCAGTTTGTGGAAGGTTGGTGGTACTGGTGCTCGGGAGATTGGCGCTGATATTTCGGAAACATTGTGTTCAGGGCTACCCGTATCCCGGGTGCAGAGCATTGCTGATGCACAGTAGTCAAGGTAGACTTTTTGCTGACATCAGTATGGGTGGACCTGTGGCAACGGGAGTAAAGAAGTGTTGCTACTCGTGGAAAACCTGTTGGCTGAATCTGCAAGGGCGTTGCACAGGACTGCATGGGAAGAATGTAAGGAAAGTGGGAGTAGATGCGGTGGGCTCACCTGTGCAGAAATAGAGTGCAGGGACAAAGTGCTCGGTTTCACGTTGGGGCAGGATAAAAAAGGGCTGTCGCCGGTGTAACGTCATTTTTTGCTACCCGTCAGAAAATCCTCCCGAGAGCAGGCATTGGGCAACCCACCCAGAGGTAGGAAAAACTGATGGGGTAGGAAAATCTGACAGCCTGACCTGTCATTTTTTCCAACCCGTCAGAAAATCCTACCGAGAGCAGGCATTGGGCAACCCACCCAGAGTTAGGAAAATGTGACGGGTAGGAAAATATGACACCCTGTCATGTCATTTTTTGCTACCCGTCAGAAAATCCTACCGACAGCAGGCATTGGGCAACCCACCCAGAGGTAGGAAAAAGTGACAGGGTAGGAAAATCTGACAACCTGACCTGTCATTTTTTCCTACCCGTCAGAAAGTCCTACCGACAGCAGGCATTGGGCAACCGACCCAGAGGTAGGAAAAAGTGACTGGGTAGGAAAATCTGACAGCCTGACCTGTCATTTTTTCCTACCCGTCAGAAAATCCTACAGAGAACAGGCATTGGGCAACCCACCCAGGGGTAGGAAAAAGTGACAGGGTAGGAAAATCTGACACCCTGTCATGTCACTTTTTGCTACCCATCAGAAAATCCCTTGTCTGTTCAGGGTTTGCCGCAGTGGGCTTTGGTGCCTGGTCTTTATGCAATTGTTCATGGAACTTAGTGTACATTGCATCTGCGTGGCGGACAAGTAGGCCGGATGGACAGTCGGCCAGCGTCTTGCGCACCTGCATCCTACAGCATGCTCCCGTTGCCTGCGCGGGCTTCACCGCAGTGGGCTTCGGTGCCTGGTCTTTATGCGATCATCCCCAGAACTTAGCATACGTTGCGTCTTTGTGGTGGAAGTGTAGGCCCGACAGACGGGCGGCCAGCATCTTGCGCACCTGCGGCGCACAACACTGCACCCTTTGCCTGAGTGGGCTTCACCACAATGGGCTTTGGTGCCTGGTCTTTCTGCGATCGTCGCTGGAACTCAGCATACGTTGCATCTGCGTGGCGCAAGTGTAGGCCTGACAGATGGTCGGCCAGTGTCTTGCACACCTGCAGGGCACAGCAATGTGCCCTTTGCCTGCGTGTCCTTCGCCGCAGTGGGTTCAGTGCCTGGAGTACATTGCGTCTGTGTGGCAGAAGTGTAGGATCAATGGACGGTCGGCTAGAGTCTTGCACACCTGTGGTGCACAACACTGCGCCTTTTGCCAGTGCGTTCTTCGCTGCAGTGGGCTTCAGTGCCTTGTCGTTATGCGATCATCGCCGGAACTTAGCATACGCTGTGTCTGTGTAGCGGAAGTGTAGGCCTAACGGCAGGTCGACCAGCGTCTTGTGCACCCGCGGTGCACAACACTGCGTCCTTTGTCATTTGTGGTTTAACTGGTTTTGGTGTTGCTGCCTGTATTCATTCTGTGCGTGCTCATATATTGCACACCAAAGGGTCATTTGTTTCTTGGCTCACTCAGGGCAACAGCACTTGAAAACCAAGGCCCTCTTCGAGTCCTGGTCTACATTTGGCTATATGCACCTTCCTGGTATCTTAACCTGTGTCTGCTACCCATGCAACCATGTGTACCTTCCTCACTGTTCCAGTCTGCCTCCTGTATCCGTGCTTGAGCTCTTGTATATTCTTTGATGCTGCTAATCTGAGTTCCGTATCTATGCTGGGATATGTGCATCTTCCTAGTATCTTCTAACTTGTGTGCACTACCCATGTGCACCTTCCTCGTTACTTCCACTCTGCCTCTTATACGCATGCTTGAGCTCTTGTACATTCTGTGAGGCTGCTAATCTGAGTTCTGCATCTATGCTGGGATATGTGCACCTTCGAGGCATCTTCTAACCTGTGTCCACTACGGATGCGACCATGTGCACCTTCCTCGCTGCTTCCACTCTGCCTCCTATGCCCATGCTTGAGAGTGGGGCAAACTTCAGAGACTGGGTGACGGGGGGGGAACTTACCTGTGTGGAGGCTTCCAACTACTTCACACACTAATGAGACTATTCTGGTGTAACCTCAATGTTGCAAGCAGTGAACTCTATCTTTGTCTGAAATCGCACTCTAAAGGAGTGCTGTGAGAACGAGTGGTCTCCTGTCCCCCACGCCCCGCCAATCCAATCACTCCCCTGACATGTAAGTCCTAACACCCCTATCACAATTTCAATTGCCTAGACATGTATGCATTCAAGCGCAGGTTCCAGCATGAAATGCTTAAAGTTAGGAATTGCCGGGCCTTTGTTAACAGTTCAGCCACCGTTTAACCACAGCATCGAAGGGCAGATGCTGTCGTAGGTACGACTGGCTACTGTGTGCGCTTCCAATGCTGTGTCTAGCGTGCTTCCCTGCGGGTGCTGCCCTGTCCACCTCTGATATCCTCAGCCCACATGTGGGGGCCTAGTGCCGTGTTCTGCTCTGCTTACCTACTTTAGTGACTGCTCAGTGGGTAAAGAGCAACTTCTTTAAGACCAATGTCAGTAGTTTCCCCCAACAACCTCCATTCCCACCCCCCCAAATCGGGTCACTATCGTGCTGGTAAGGTGGAGCCTCAGCCTTTACAGCTCACACTCAAAGCAAAGAATGCACAGTCACTGAAACGAGAGACTGAAATAATGCACACTCACTGAAACGAGAGACTGAAATAATGTACACTCGAGCAAAGAAAGACACCACAGGTTGTTTCAGCTCTCAGAGAGACAGTGCTGTTCTGAAAAGGAATATCAGGAGAACCAGAAGCTGCACACAGGGTGGTCTCAAGGCACTATATTTAGAACGTGCCATGCGTGGGGCTGCTCCCGGGTTGCTTGATGGGAAGCCTAGGCCAGTCAGAGCTGGAAAGACTGCTACTGCTCTCTACACACTCTGTTGGCTAGGAGGCCTAGGCCAGTCAGAGCTGGAAAGACTGCTGCTGCTCTCTACACACTCTTGGCTAGGAGACCTAGGCCAGTCAGAACTGGAAAGACTGATACTGCTCTCTACACACTCTGTTGGCTAGGAGGCCTAGGCCAGCCAGAGCTGGAAAGACTGCTGCTGCTCTCTACTGCTGGAGGCACTGATGCCAGTGACTGATAGGGTGTTTTATTCCTTTTAGGAAAGCACTTTATATAAGGCCATGTTCTCTGTCTTATTTTTTGGGGCGTTTATGGTTCTGAGTTGGTTGAAGGTAGTAGTTGGCACTAAGGGGGCTTGTGGGAGTGTATGGAAGATGGACACTAGGGGAGGGGGTTGCTTCCACCAGTGGATAAAGCAAAGTAAAATGGACTAAAAGTGCAAAGGGTTGGCAGTGGATTTGCGTGTCTGGTGTAGGGTTCGGCCATTTTCCTAGGATGGGTGACAGGGAACTATGGAAAGAGGAAAATAGAGCAGGTCAGGGAGATGCTATTTCTTCACGAAGATAGTGGCGAGGTGGATAGGAGGCAGGTGTGGGCAATCTTGAGGAAAGGGGTTATATGGTTTGTGTTGGAACCAGCGCAGGGACGTCATTTCACCAAAATGCCTTGGGTAGCAGAAGTGACATCACATGACCCTTGATCTCTGATCACATCACAGGAAGTGATATCATTTGACCTCACCCCGAAATGATATCATGGGAAGCAATGGAACAAGACCGTGTACCCCTTGGCAAAACAGGAAGTGGCATCACATAGCATTGTTTCAAAGTACACTATGAAAAATATGGTTGCAATATAACTGTAACGTGATAAACATTTCATACAAGAACGGATCACCATATGTATCGGCAGAAAAAACATGCTATTACTGCAACTTGTGAAAAGCAAAATACACAGTCCGAAATGGATGCTTATTCTACTCTAAATGTTTTTTGGAGGATTTTGTCTGCATTGTGAGTTTGAGGTGTTTAAGAACAGACAAAATCAGTGACTCACCCCCTGAAGTGTGCCTGAAATAAACCTTTAATGAGTCTAGCAATTATTGTATGAATTCCAGAAAGACAAATCGCTTAAATAGCTACATGGCATAGCCACAGCCCAGGAGCTTCAATTTCCATTTTTTTTAGAGCTAGCAGGGGAGACCACAGGGGTAGCAAGGGAGACCCCTGGTGGCCCCTAAATGACGTCCCTCAACCAGCGCATTTTGGTACCCACTCGTTTCATATTTGGGCGGCCTTGGAAGAGGTATGGGGGAGAGGGGAGAGGGAAATAAAAATATTGCGTTGATGGAAATCTTGCAGGTTTAGGGACCCGGTAAAGAAGTGTGAACCATGTGTGTTTATTTTATCCATTTAAGTGCTGAAGGCCCCAAAAGAAATGAGGATTTGTGGACAGTCGGACATCAGGCAGAGAAAAAGCAACTGTGAGAGCATACAGAAATGTGGTATTGGTATGTTCCGGGCTAGGGGGAATGCACTGTAGTCAATGGCTACCAATGACGTTTGAGTTTGGGGCCAAGAAAAAGAACAGCATACGTGGTGATCATTCACCAAGGAGAGAAAAACTTGATATTTTGGGCTGGGCTTCAGATCATAAAGATTTGGACGAAAGGGTTAGGGGTTATAGGAAGGTTGTGGACCGACACAGTAAGATCAGTACCAGATGAGACCGCATCTCTTGGGAGTTTTGCGATCTGAGGTTCTTGTTTAGCATACCCTGTTTGCTGAAACACAGCTGTGCTGAGGCTAGGGAGGCAGGCACGGTTAGAAACATATGAGATGAAGCACTGAGGTTTAGGAATACTGGGGGAAGTCCATTCTCCACTAAATACTACTGTACAGGCGGAGTGTGTTGCCTGTGCTAATTGGTCTTTCTGCTACCTACTACCTGTGCTGCAGTCTTTCCTTGTGCTCAACTGAGAAGCAGGAGGGGCCACAATACAAATGCACCAACACAACGGGGAGCGTCGCAGAGTGTCCAGAGTGTGTTGCCTGTGCCATTTGGTCTTTCTGCTACCTGAGTTCAGTCTTTCCTTGTGCTCAACTGAGAAGGAGGAGTAGCCACTATACATATATACTGACACAATGCTGAGCGTTGTGGAGTGTCCAGAGTGTGTTGCCTGTGCCATTTGGTCTTTCTGCTACCTGTGCTACAGTCTTTCCTTTTGCTCAACTGAGAAAGAGGAGGAGCCACAATACAAATACACTGACACAACTTGGAGCGGCGTGGAGTGTCCAGAGTGTGTTATCTATGTTTCCTGGGGCCTCCAGGAGACCTACACATATTCAAACAAAAGCCTTGCTTTGCCGACCCGCTGCATAGGAGTCGCCCCAGCCAACTTGCATGGAATTGGCTCACACCAGAAGCCAAACACGTTTACTGCTCTTGGCCGAAGCCTACCTGTGGGAGACTGATCACAACGAGATGGCCAACGGAGCTCGAAAGAGGATTTCTAAAAAACTACAAGGTACGTGCCCCTCTGATTGCATGCAACACATCCCCACAGCTGAATTGCCCTTGAATCCTACCACGCCAATATCTGTGCCTGGTAGGGCAGGGGGGCTTGCATGGATTTACAAGGGGCTGCCCTGCTGTGAAGAGGGTGCAAAGTGGATTCCCTCACCAAGTCACCCATAGATTCAGACATAGATGGCGCTGAAGGCATTGACTCCATGGCCCCTAACGGAGACAAGGAAGAATGTGACTCGGCCCAGGGGATTGCTCTGATTTTCAAACCAGCCAGTCAAACGTGTAAACAAATAACTGCCCATACATTAACATTTGCTGGAAGTAACTTTTTCCTACTAAGTCATTATCCGCTGCCTCACCTTGGAGGAAAACCCTTTCCCTAACTAAGGGCTGTGCCAGCACGATTGGAGGAGACCTCTCTAATGCTGACATATTGTCAGGGGCTTGCGCCGACATTGATACAGTACCTATCACACAGAGCGCACCCCCCCCTAATGGTGCTGGTGATCTCGCTACAAATAATGGAGCGGGATCAATCAATTCACAGGACAGTAGAGAACGAAGTGCCTCATCTGACAGAGCCAAAGAGGGAGGCGAGGGGTGCGGATTGAATAATGATGGGCGACAAAGTGAGTCTAGTCTTGCTTGCTGTGACTTAACTGGGTTCATCCCCATCCATCTCGCTCTCCTCCTCTCTTACCTCCCTCTCCAGCCACCACGTCAATGCCTACTTCAGTGTTCTTTCAATGGCCTGGCCTCTCAGATTTCACATTGGTGCGGGATGATAAGGTAATGGTCGACAAGGAGGCGTCACCGCCTCAGGCGGTACTATCTCCTGCATCCTTGAATGTAAATAAGATCCAGTCTGCTGGTCACAGGGTCACAGCAGGAATAATGCCAGACTTTCTTTGGAAAAGTAGGGAAACAGAGAGGTCCCAGGCTGTTCCCCTGGGGTGGGAAGAAGAGCTTCTATTGCCTCACACAGGAAGTCGCAGGTGTTCCTCCCCTAAGCTCAATATAACCTCCATTCTGATAAGAGCCAACAAAATCCCAAACCCAACGGGAAAGGGAGGACACAGCAATCATTGGCCTCTTGTGAAGTTCAGTCTTTTTCTGACTCAGAGCTCAGCTCTACTGAGGGTGGGGATGATGGTAGGCCATGGAAACAAAACAGGGGTGTAAGAGATCCACAAGCGTCAAGGGTGGCTGATCAGTCAATCATGACCCCTCAACCTCCTAAACTATCCTTATGTCAACCATCACTGTTTCCTTAGCCCCGTTCATGAAACTTTATGAAACAATAAAAATAAAGAACAATCTCAGGGACCAATCCACATTAACGGCAATGATGAACTCCAAATTAATCTACATAGAAGCTTTCATGAATACAATCAAGGCAAGCTGGGAAAATAACATAGGAGCCGACATTCACACCCAAAATGACCTTTTGGCCTTTTTAAAAGAGGTGAGAGAGGGAAAAAAAGTTCTATCAAACCTCTCAAAGGATATTCTTAAAACCACAATCTAAATAAAAGATGGCCCAGCGGTTCTCAGAACTCAACTCAGGGAACTGGAAATTCTCAAAAGAACCACTTTTAATCCGAGGAGGTTCAATACTCAAACAAGGAGACTATATTGGTTGACCTGACCAGGGATAATGCAAATCTTCTGCTAGGAAATCATCCCGAGGTCTATGTCTTCAGAAATATAGCCAATGACCTCCAGTGTCCAAGAAGGTAGAATTGCTGTAACCTTGGTCCACAGCCAAAAAGGGCCCAAGTGCCTACAGAGGAGACCCAAACGGCCTCCCATGAGGAGTCGTCTGACATGGGAAATGATAACACTGAGGCAATACACCCAGAAATAGAAGAAAATCCACAGCCCACCCCATTGGCCGCCCACTCAAACTTTCTCAATTTTTGGGGTAAAGCCTAAACAAAACGGCCCTGCAAAGGCAAAACCACCTCAAAGAAAAAAACTAAGAATGTAAAACTGTCCAGATGTGTAAAATGAAATTGTTCTAAGGGCTTTTTGAGAAACCTAAGACTGGAGGAAAGAGAACCACCCAAAAAGGCATCAATTAAAAACAACCATTCAACGATCTAATAGACATGGAATCTGAAATCGCCCAAGATCGGAGATGGTGTGAGGTAGCGACAGAGGAGTTGGACGTATCTGGACAAATCTCTATCTCTGATCCCGACCTGATGGAGCTCTCTGTGTATAATGACAAAGAGAGTGATTAAAACATTAGTGGGAGACAGTAGCTGAGAGGAGTAAATTCCGGCCATCTATGCTGTTATGCCTCCAAAAACACAAATGCAGGTTTTGGACCTGGAGTTCAGCCCCAAATTTATATCACTGGAAGAAAGGAGAGCGAAGGTGGAAATAAAATACCAAAATGACTCTAAAAAATATTGGGAGCAAACTACAGACAAGTAGGATTTAGAGGTGGCGAGTCGGAAGAAGAGTTCGAAACAGATTCAAACACTGAACCAAAGCGACGTAAGCAAACTCTTCCTGGACAAAGAGGTACCGACTCAAATACAAATACCCAAGTGAAACACAAAAAAAGAAGTGCAGAGGAAACCAGTTGCCGAATTTTGCAGCTAGAACGTATTCTAACCATAGATGATGGATTTATTCTCAATAATATCCTCAGGCTCTTCCATCATGTCCCAAATCTGATGTCTATCACCTCTTGGGACATCACAGTAGTCGAATTCCACATTGAAGAACAACTGGATTGCGTTAACATACATATCCCCTCAAATATGGTGTGCAATCAAATCCTATCCGCCGCCGATGATTTAAGCTTGTTTTGTTTTGGAATTCGAGAACTAAAAAAGTCGAATTCAACTTCTAAGAGAGGAGAAGCCCGCTCCATAATGAGAGAGAACGAACAGCTCCACTCTGGAAAGACAAAACCCCAAATTCAAACAAGTCAGACAACAACGCTCGGAGGTGTAGTGGGTTGGAGAAGCAGGCGACTTCTGCCGAGCCAAGAAACCCCTAAAAAAAAATGGGTGTTAACATAGCGAGTAGGGAAAGACATACCTTCTGTGAAACCATTAAAAAAAAGAGAGGAAGGAAGAAAAACAGAAGATTACTCCTGGGATTGTCTAGCGAAAAGTCTCACCTCTAGATCTGAGAAATAGCACCCTGGGAAGAAACATAAAGAAAATATCATAATAACATCCTGGAACTCGAGAGGATTCAAACATCTTTTTAATAACTCAGCTTGGGACTGAGAAAGATCAGACATTATCTATCAGCAAGAGACCTGGCTGAGGGAAAATCCATTAATTGGTGGTTTCTCTGTATTCCTCAAACCGGCCTTAAAAGGAACAAAAGGTCGCCTGAAATCAGGTCTGTTAACCATCATAAGAAACAATCTTGATTGGAAGGTAGTTGGAAACCGGGATCCCAGTTCAAACATTTAAGATCTGTTGATAGCATTGGGAAACGGGGCATCTGTCCCTTCCAAATGGTTACTACCAATAAACATCTACTGGAAGACGGCTGACATAGAAAACTCAAAGTTAATCGATCAGTTGACCGAGTTGATAGACAGTGCAAAAAGTCTTACAACGTGAAGATCATAATTTGCGCAGACCTGAATATTGACTGAATACGCGACCAATGAGTCAACATATGCGACCCCTTACCAACGTGATTCACACAGAAGGTAGACGGATGGGACAGTTAGCTGGATGCAGGCACTGGAAGAAAATGACCTACACATGTTGAACAGGAACACCCCGGGAGATATAACCGGTGCTGGAACATGACGAAGAGGAACACATTCAGCCACCGTAGACTACGGTTTTGTCTCATTGAACATCTTAGATGAAATCACCTTATTCAGAATAGTGAAGACTGAGAAAAGTGACCATGACATCTTAGAGATAATTTGGAACCAAACTGTACAAATAAAACCTGGAATGAAAATCCCATTCTAGTGGCACAAAGGAAAGGACCTAGGAAAGATCTAAAAGCCATGAGAGATCTTCCAAAGCTGACACAAGTGGAACTGATGAGAAAACGAAGACAAAGATACTGCAACTGGTTGAACGTTTATACCCTTACCCACAACGATGGAGAACTAATGCTGCAATTGGTCCTAAGGAAGGAAGAACTCTAGAAACCTCTGGGATATAATAAATAACCTAGGTTCTCAGGAGAAAGCACTCCAATGCAACCCCATTTCGGAGGAAGTCTGAGTAGAACACTACACTCAAATTTACAGCCCATCATGTACCCACAACATAAGGGAAGAAGTAGTCAGCGGTACAACATGGAATCTACGAATAGATAGAGATGAGCTGCTCGGAAAACGCAAGTGCCTCACAAGCATCTGGTCCAGATGGCCTTTCAAACTACATTCCGAAAGCAAACTTGGAACATTGGGCATACTTCTGTCTTACCTTATTTAAACACATTTTGAAGATGGCCAAGATCTACCCACCCCCGTCCTGGAAGTGTGTAATTTTGGTTCCAATCTTTAAGAAGGGGGAGCATCTGGATCCCACTAACTACCGGCCCATTGCCTTATTGGATGTTTTGGGGAAACATTTTGCGGCAACGTTACTGAAACATCTGAATAACTGGGCACTTAAATCTGTCAATTTCGATAAAAGACAGACAGGACTCGTTAAAGGAGTAGGATGCAATGTTAATCTGTTACTACTCAATGCCTTAAAAATCTGAGCGCTGAAAACAGGATGCCCAATATATATTGCCTTTACTGATTTAAAACAGGCCTTTGACAGTGTGAATCAGAACTTTCTATGGAAAAAACGGAGAGCCTGGAAGTGCCCAGAAGAGCTTTGGTCACCGATAATAGCTCTACATAGGGACACAATGATCCAAATAAGGCTAGATAACACCGGTCACATATCCCCAAAGATTGCAACACAAAGGGCTGAAGCAGGGTTGTCCGTTGGCTCCAGCCCTCTTCGGTCTTTATGTCTCAGACTTGAAACGTTTTAAATACATCACTAACCTGCCCTCCGAGAATGAATGGTGATCCCTTGGGCTGGATGATCTAAGTGGACGGTCCAGTCCTCCTGGCCCAAGCACTGGTAGGCCTACAAAGAAATTGGAAACCCTGCAGAAGAACACAGACCAAAATGACCTAAAAGCAATGTGGGGAAATCTGAAATTGTAGTGCTGCAAAACCTTAAAGGAAAGAAAAAGAAGCTGTTCCACTGGTGCTTGGGAAAGGAGCTGATGCGATTAGTGGAGGTTACGAAATACCTTGGTATGCTTATCAACTCTAATAGAGACGATAATCCTTGGACCATGGAATTAAGGAGAAAAACAAAGAGTCTAAGGGCGCAGGCCCTAACAATCAACAGGAAGTACCGGAAATTCTCTTTACTGCCAACCATATTATTCTATAAGCAGAAGGTCATTCCGTTTCTGACCTATGGTGCAGAGATGGCCCTCACTACATCTTGGAAGACATGGGACCTATTAGAAGGTCTCTTCTGGAAAAAGATCCTGAGCTTACCCAACTCGTTACCCATCACAGCGATCTGATGGGAGTTGGGCCTTGTCTCCATGTATGGGAGGGTCATGTGGAATTCCCTCAGCCTGTACAGGAAAATAATTATGGAAGATAGTCCGGCACAATTTGAGATCCTCAAAGAAAAGCCAGGATTTACCCAGCATGAGGTAATGAGATCCTGGTTTTCAAATTGCAAACAAATATTAACCACCATTGACTCATGCGATCAACAGCTTAAGATCAATCTGGGAAAAGTGAAGCAAAAACTGTGATGTGCAGATTGTACCGTACAGAAAGTTTAATAGGAACCACCAAACTTGGTTCATTGACTAAAACCAACAGCAGATCTCTGAACATAGTGCCCAGATATTTGACAAAATTCCCCAGCACAGCTTACAGAAACGCATTCCTCAGATTCAGGATAAACATTTTACACACCAAAGAAGTACTCTTCGCAAGGGGCCAACTTTTTGTAGATTCTGTATGGAGCATGCAGAAAATCTACATCACCTGCTTCTGGATTGTACATTGCTCAGAACATTGAGATCAAGATACTTGGGAGGACTACGTACAAACGCCGGAGTGGTGGGAACGTTTCTACTCTGGCAATGATTTTAAGCTAATCTTTACATTATCAAACTTTTTAAGGGAAATGTTACCGGATTTGAACTATTCTTTTTTTTAAAAAGAGGAGTAAGCAAGGACAGACGCATAAAACAGGGGAGGACTGGGGGACAGAGAAGGAATTGAAAGAGAAGGACTACACGATAGAAAGATGCATTCAATTGTTCCTCTTTTTCTTTTTGTGTAGCAAACATTTTTGTGGGTTTTCGTCCTACCTATCGCCTGTACTCCGCCCCCCTGTTCTTCCTCTAAGCTTTTGTTTTTTTTAACTTAATATTTCCTTTTTTCCTCTTTTTCTGCTTTGTTTTTCTCTTTGTGTCATGTGGGAAATCTTAGGTAAATGTTTTTAATAAACTGTGTACCAATAACAATTTTAAAAAATTAAAATGCAGGCAATGGTGTCTGAGGTGGAATTGACCATTCCACTGACAACGTCAGGTTTACTGACCTGGAAGCAATCAATGTCTTGTGACAGGGTCCCAAGACAGTCACGTAAATGGGCCAAAGGAGTTTCTGGGGATGTGGGACACCACCTACTACTTGATGTCAACTCACAGGTGACAGTTTAGGAAACTGGAGAATGAAATCATATTAATAATTAAGGATTTCCTAATGATTAAAAAGGACTATGTCCAAAATGTATTAAGCGTTTACCCAAATAAGGAAATGGTTTATCCAGTTAGGGCTGACCCCTCGGTCGGGGCACTCACACATTTTTATGGTACGCATCCCCGTCCCGGTAAACGAGGAAAAGTGGTGCTTTTTTCACTTGCAATCGAGGAGATGTACTTCTTTGATTTGCAAGAAGAAGGGTGCCGTTTTTTGTTACTCTGAGTTTTTTTTTATATTTGGGGGGTGGGGCACCTGGAGGGTTGAAATTGCTTCCTGAACTCTTTGCTGCTCTCCCCCTTCAAGCTGCCCCGACCTGTGATTGGCCAGGTGAATGAACATCTCTACAGAGGTCTCTGCTGAACAGGCTGGTGAGGCGCAGAGTTGCCAAGTCCGCTTAGTATAAACGACCTTGGACTTGTTTTTGCCCAAAGTTGCTTATAGTATTTGGAGGAGCTTGGCATGGTTGTTTCCCCTTATTTAACCATATGTAAGCATGTAGGTGGGCCTGTTTATATTGGAGCTAAACCTGTCACACGTTGCACTGGGCTGCTGGCAGCCCTTTATGACCTTCAATTACTCCTGGGTGCTCCCTCCTTTTGCATATACTTAGGCATTTGGCACTGATGGTACATTTGCATCTGAAAGGCCCCTCAAAGATCGTTACCTAGCCAATAGGTGCCCAATCAATGCCGAATGCCTAAACATATGCAGAGGAGAAAGCCCCCTTTGAAAGGTTAGCCATGAAGTCAGCTACACTGACATGCAAAGCAGGGATTGTGCTGTGTTGCAAGAGAGCAAGCCAGAAATGTGTGATAACCCTTATTTATCCAAGTTACGTTGTACACAACTTTTATTAGCTTTTCTCAAAGTGAATAAAATACAGTAGTGTAAAAATAAAAATATATTTCGGGCCTGCATTATTTTGCATTCTGGGACTTTTCGTTTTCCATTCAGTAAGTGAAAAATAAAGCTAAACCAATAATCTTTTGGCTGAGCAGGTTTCTCTGGGAACTGACATATTGCAATGTCGCTTTAATATGAGATATGTATTTTGCAAATAAAATATAGGAGAGCGCTCAAGTTACCATGCCATGCGTGAGAAGACCATCCAGTCCTATTTTTTACCTTTTGCATAGTGGGATTTGAAGTTTTTTCCCCACTTGGAATTTAGGAAAACTACAAGTCACAGAATTCCAAACAAAAACAGGACTGGATGGCTTTCTCACACATGGCCATGGGAAACCTTAGAGCTCTGCTATGTAGGCAGTGTTAACATGGCCCTTGAAATAAAACATGTAAATATTTGTGCCTAGTGCAGCATGAAAGGTATGTGTTCAAGTGCCGAAACTGTACAATGGGTTAAAATTCCAGCTTCATTGTTTAACCAAAGTGTGTGATCCTGGGAAAATGATGTAATCTCTTCTAGTAAAGAGTACTGGCCTCAGCAGAGGCAATGTTAATCCCCCCCCCTTTTTCTGCCAGTTACCAAAGTACATGATGTGTCCAGAGCACTGCCCCGCAGGAGAATGAGTGAACTTCTTTGCTATGTCCTGTTCTGCTATTTCTTGTATAGCACAGCGTCTACCATATTCATTGTTTCTTGGAATTTCAGGATCTACGGAAGGTGGGATATGGGGCTAACTTAGGAGCAGGACAAGGTTGCTTTGTAGCAATGTTGATGTGTGCAGACATGAGAAGATAGTCCTTCTGTGGTGTATATGTTTTATTTATTTTGTGAGTTGTCTGGAGCAGTAGATAGTGTGTGCTCCAGTCTGGTAAAGTAAATGGTTTATGTGACTGTGGTGTCTGTTGGAGTTGTGTTTGAGGAGTGTGGAAGAATGAATTTGTGCATCTGTGGTTGAGGTAGTGTACTATTTAGGGAAATTGATTATGGCCACATGCCTTCTGTTGGTCTGCATTCCATTGTGCAACCTGTGTTGTTTCTGTGGAGGTCTTTTGTTTTGAGATGTATTGGTGGTTAAGGTGGTATATAGAATGACATTCAGGTGTTTACCGTTACCATATCCTGAACAACAGACCACCTAATAACTGTGGACAACCTTTTTCACTTTGGGAACATTACAGTTGGTCACATTTATTTGCTTACTTCAATGACTTGTTTTGCCATATGTAATTTTAGTCTACCTCTCGCTAAATCAGGCAACACTAAAACATGGCAAAAAAATGTAGGGCTCATGGTTCATAGTCAGTTTACCAGGAGTTCCCTTATATCTGTACACTGACTCCTCAGACACACCGATTCTAGCACTGCATCCATGCAAACATGCCTCACTTCAGCAACTGATCCAGTCCTGGTTTTAACTTTGTATTATGGTACTTTTAGTCCTGGATTTATAATATGGAAATCTGGGACTGCAAGTCCCATGATGCAAAGTTAAAACCAGGACTGAACTAGCATATCCCAAATGGAATGAGACATGTTGGCACGTATGGCAGCGTTCAGTCTTACATGGAATAATGGTATAATGTAGATGGATTTGGAGCATCAACTAGCAACTGACAATGCCATCCAGGCACTACATGCTAAGCACCAGAGAAGCAATGGAACAGAGGAAAATCTCACAGGGGGCCAATGACCAGAGGTCTGATGGACCAGATGAGCCAAGAACCAGAGAACAGCAACCTGCCAAGGACCAGAAGGGTGACTAACCAGAGGAGAATAACTCACCAGGCAGTGAAAGACGAGAGGTGTGACAGATCATAACAGTAACTCACAAAGGCATAGCTGCCCAGTGGGGCTGTCTCGTGCATGATATACCATGATCCAATCCCAGATATTTACTTGCATGCTGGTACTTGTAGGCCCATACCTATCACAGAAAGGACAAAAACGGCAATCCAGCATCCAATCGGAAATGCCCAGACTGGCCCACATTGCCACACATGATGTAGGGGCTATCTGGCAACTATGCATGGGAGCCAAGGACCGGAGGGGTCATCGACCCAAGAAGCCAAGGACCAAAGGAGAGCAACTCCCCAAGGGCCAGCTGGGAGGCCAGATTGAGATCTTGGGCGTACAGAAACCACCTCATTCTGCACCTGCATGAAGGAGGTCCCCTGTATTTCCGCCAGGGGACCTGCCCCCGTGTTAGGCTCTACCCCCACCCTGGTGACAATAAGGAAGGCTTGGAAAGCTCTGTGGGATCCTCCCTCTAGCGCCTCTGGAGCTTGGGTCACAGGGTGGGTAGCTCCTCGTGCCCCACAGAGTTTTCAGACCTTCTCTCAGGGCAATGGACATGTGAACTCATCCCACATCACATCATTTTGTTGTTTACCTTGACAGTTGTTTCTATGAGCACAAGCAGGGGTGTGCTTGAGAGCACAGCTTAATTAGACCAGAAAAGTGACCTATGAGTTGAGGCGTGCTATTCTTTGGGTCCTGCGGTAGAGGGTTTCCAAGGGATTTGTTCAGAAATGCTGTACAGCAAGTTTGATGTGAGCCTCAAAGGTCGCCGTGAAAACGTAAACACAATATAAGCAAGTGCGCGAGGAGCATGCATAGGCTGTGGTAGGGATATGATGAATTGCGTGAGCGGGTGATCCTCTTTTCTTGTCCTTGCACAAGATTTGAAATCATGAATCAGCGTTTCAAAAGCAAGCGAAAGATTTTGAGCACCAACTTTTGGGCTTCAAGATCCCCATCTGGGATGTTTGTGCGTTGACATACAGCATCCAGGGTCCTGCGGGCGACTGGTCGTGGTCCCAATAGTCCCTGGCCACGCCAGCTCAGGGGTGTCTCTCATGGTTTCTCCCAAGCTGCCGTGGCGGGAGAATGCCTACTGAAATTAAATGCACCCCACCCTCGGGAGCGCAGCACATTTAATAACAAAAGGGCGCTGCAGCGCTAATTGAAAAATTGGGCAGCCCATGACCAGGGGTGTGCGTGGCAGGGGTTAGGAGGGGGGCAGCCACATTTTTGTTTAGCTGCCCTGGGCCGCATTAAAAAAGACATCGAGGATATTATGCTTTTGGGTCACTCATATTGGGTTTCAAATATGTGCTTGGGAATTCCATTCATACTAAAACCGTCTTTCTATTTGTATACACAAGATGGCAGTACAGGGCAACTCTTTGAAATCTAACTCTATGAATTGATTTTCTTTTGTTATGTGCCGTGAACTAGCGCAATTCTTCCACATTCAACCATATTCAATCATTGGAAACGTGTTTCAACCTAAACTTCACATTTGTCTGTGCTTTAAAAGCAGTTGATGTATGATGGCTGGTGAGCAAATACATTTGTTTTGGCTTCTGTACTAAAATTACTGAGTTTTCAGACATTCCCAAGTCTCTTCGTAAAATTTTAGGTGGGCCAGTAGTATTTCCCCAAACAGGGAACACCGGCAGGCGAAAGCCGGCCCCCAACAAAGGCAAACAACTAAGGCTCCTATCCGAGCCTCACCAACAGAAGCGGATTGACCAGGAGCAGGAGCTCATCATCCGTCAGGCGCTGCAGGAGCAGTGCCCTCACCAGATCCAGATACAGATCTGGCAATGAGGTAAGCCCATGGGCTTCATAATGCACCCAGCTGCATTAGCTGAATTCTTTTGAAATTTGCTCAGAGCCTGCAACTCCTCTTTATAATTTATTGCATACGTTAATCTACAATGCTACTGAACCACAATGTATTAATGTTAAGTACTACTGCTCATGTTTGTGTTCTAACATCATCGCGCCCCTGCCTTAGGACTATTGCTGCTTACTACCCTAGCCACACCCAACCACCAGTTCCAAGACTTATTTTGACTACACCTAACACCCCCAGCTCTCATAATGCAAATTGTACCCAGCGCACCCAGCACATGGTAGAGCTTCCTCAAAATGGACCCTACTCTGCTCCCCATTACTAGCTCTACTACAGCTTCTTTTACACAGACTAACTCAGCCATACTAGCATAGTACCCCTCCCACATTAATCAACCCAAACTATGTTGCAGTTAGTCGATTTTAATTAGCATACATACTGCTCATTAGACTCTGAGGGACATTGGTACCGCATGCAAGGGCCAAGATCTTAATTATAACAGCTAGTCCTTAACCACAGCCCTGCAGCAAATCTACTTAGTAACTGACCGCCATCAAAATGATCACCGATCTTAATGTGCACAACCTCCCACCATGCACAGCAGGCAGCTATGCCCAGCTAAATAATGGCCTTGCTAAACTCCCGCTACCTTACCCTACACCATTCCTACTCAAGGTACCTCCTTTCCCACCTCCTGCAACTCAGAAACTCACCTCTATATCTAGTCAACTTAGACCCATATTTGATACCAAACCCACTAACACACCCTGTAGGCTCTCCACGGCCTCCAGTCCTTCAACTGCACCAAAGCTCACCACTCCCTGTACTGGAGTTTTGCGCCTAAAACGTCTCAAGTCTAAGTTGCCAAAAACCTCAATGATCACTTTACTCACCATCTCAGGAAATACAAGACTATATAGACTGGCCACATGAACCAGTCCCTACCTCCCTCTTGGGCACTCCAATAGGCCAAAACACCACACCCTAGAACAGACGCCCCAAAAAAGCACTCAACGCATGAAACCAAACACTGTCAATACCACTAGGATGCATGACTTCGCCATCATGCAACCCAAGTTGCACACCCTCCACATCGCCATCGCCTTGGCTCTCTCTTCTCGCCAGCCAGGGCCCACTAACAGTCTCAAAGGTGCCCTTCTCAATGTACGATCTCTTGGAGCTCACGCCATTGACACACACAGCCTTATTATAGACCAGCAGCTAGACTTCCTAGTGATTACGGATACTTGGCTTCACCTAGCATCAAGCCCCCTGCTATCTATGGCCATCCCCTCCGAATATAATATACTCAGGGCCGACCACCAAGACACAACAGGAGGTGCAGTAGTTATTAAAGCAAAAACCTCTCTACAATTTAGAGCTTGCACACTAGACCCTGTAGATGGTTACAAACATTTCCTTCTCAAACTCACCACTGTCCCTAAATCCACCACTAACTTCCTTATCATTTATAGAGCTCCTAACAAGGCCAACCACCCAGAATTAGATATCCCACTCCTCATCACCCCTCACCTAAAGCCTAACACCAAATTCATCATACTAGGGGACATTAACTTGGGTTTCAATGACAAATTGGATCACAAAGCTAGTGCTTTCTTTTCGGCCCTCCACCAAATGCACTTTACCCAACACAACGATTCACCCACTCACTCTAAGGCAGTGGTATTCAAACTGTGGGTCGCGACCCCCTAGGGGTCCGCGGGTGCATCCCAGGGGGGCCCTGAGAGCTCAGAATGAAAAAAGATTTTTTTTTTATTTTTTTTAGATTGGAAGAAATGGGCAGGGGTGGCCCACATGGGCGGGCTGAAGCATGAAACTGTCTCAGGCAACAATGAAAAAGTGGCCCACAGTTGTAAATGGATATTCATTCCTTTAGTCACAGACTGGGCCTCATTACTACTATGGCGGACCAGTAACAACGGTGCTGGTAAGCTACCGGCACCGTTGCTACCGTTCCGCCATAGTAAGAGTTGTGCTCGTGGGTGCTTGACAGCCCTCGCCAGGTATGACCTCAGCTCGTCGGATGCACCGGCACCGTTATTAACGGTGCCGGTGCATCCGAGCTCCCCATTCCCATTTGAGCCATATGGGGCTCAAATGGGAATGGGGATCTACCGGCACCTTCGAAAGGGCAATTATCATGTCTGCCTAACTCGGCATGACCTAGTAATTGCCCATTCGCGGGTGCCAGACCCGGATGCAACTCCAGTGGCAGCCGTGCCGGTTTTACCGCCAGAGTAGTTATGAAGCCCACTGTTTCAATAGTACCCAAAGGGGTGCTTTGTGTTAAAATGTAAGTAAATTGTGATATATTCAGCAACAATGGTCAACATTACTAACTGCATAGTTAAGTAACTCATCAAAATGGTCCACATTGGTCAAAATGGTGGCCCATTTTGATTGGCCCAAACTAGCATTTTACATTTTTGTTACAGGCATTGCCCTATAGGCCTGTCCGAGCCTGGCGGCTCATCCATAATGGCAAGAGGCGCCCACCCAGTGGCCCCTCACCCATTATGGAGGAGCTAAGGAGCCAGCCCAGTGAAACAGTGAGCACTCCCTCAGCTGCTTTATCCAGCTAATGGAGTGCTCCTGGGCTGGCTGAACTGTCAAAGGGAAACACTGTTTCCCTTTGACAGTTCAGTTTAGTTTAGTTCCCCAGCCGCACATGCTCACTGAGCCATGCAAGTGCTGGGGCGTATTGCTTCGCCAGCATTGCATAGCTCATTGGAAATGCTGGCTGGGGCACTGCATGTCTGTATGTCCGAGGGGGAGCTCCTGCGCCTCCTCGCACATACGGACAGAGCAGCTGGAGCAGGCCGTTTCAGCACCCACACACAGGCCAATGCAGAAGGTACGTTTATGTTCATTGTTTTTATGTAAACATGTGTATGGATGCGTTATGAGTGAGTGCATGGTGATGGATGCTCATGTGAATGATAGAGTGATTGCTGTATGAATGTGCAGCGCCTTGCATATACACATAATCATGTTCATTGTGTTAGGACCAGTGGGGCCCAGGGGACAGGGATGGTATCTTTTTACCGGACATCTATCATTCAAAACCCTCTGCCTTGTCCACAAGGCTTTCTGGGGCCTGGGTCCAAAATACCTTCAGCTATTCCTCCGCAAATACCTCCCCTCTCGAGCTCTTCACTCCTCTACCTCCAACTCCCTCAGGGTCAGTCGTTTATCAAAGAAACGAGCTGGGGGTAGATCTCCGTCTTCGGCTGGGGCCTCCCTCTGGAACAGCGCCCTGCCACTCTAAAACTTGAGGAGAACCATCTTTCTTCCTGCACTTATCAGACCTACCCTGTCTGCTGCCTTAAACGTAGCACTTGCAAATTGCTGGCTGCACTACCACTGTTTGTTGCCTTTATTATTTATTTATTGTTATTTATCTGTTTCTCCTCTGCTTCGCACTTTCCACTTCTCCCCCCTTCCATGCACTTTTCCCCTCACACTTGCGCGTTCTCAATGTCACTGGGCCTAGTAAGATCGCTGTTTTATTCTCCTCTGTTCCCCTCCCTTGCCTTGTCACGCTCTGAAACACTTGTGTACGAGCGCGATAGAAATAAAATATCAATGCCTGCCCCCTGGACTCCCAGCAACAATTGCAAACTGTTTGGCTATTTACCCATTTTTTGTTAAAAGTATGCTCTACAATGCAACATTTTAACCTATTATTTAAAAAAAAATTCACAGGGGGAAACCCCCCCGAACCTCCCCTTAATGCCCCTCCACTTAAAAAAGATTCACCAGCCGCCACTGGCCCTCAGACTGTGATGGGAACGGGATGGGGGAACCGAGGGACTATGGTGGGAGCACAATGGGCGGGAACCATGGGATAGTGATGGGAGCAGAGTGGGGAGAGCCCTGGGTGTGTGATGGGGTGGGGAGAGACCAGCGACTGGGTAGGAGTGGGATGAGGGAGCCCAGCGACTTTGATGGGAGCAGGTGACGGCGCGCAATATATACTGTCCATTTGGCATTTCTGGGGGGTCCCGACCTGCCCAAATTTTGCTCAGGGGGGCCCTGGCCAAAAAAGTTTGAAGACCACTGCTCTAAGGGAAGAATACTGGACTGGATTTTCACATTAAAAATCAGACTATTGATCAAATCGATCTCAGAAATCAATTGGTCGGACCACTATCTAATGAACTTCATTTTAAAGACACAAAGTTTTCAAGGTGCCCCGCCACCCACTCCCTGCCCCATTGCAATGAGAAATACCCACAATCTCACTGCAGACAGCCTCATCCCCACTATTACAGAATCCCTGAAAACGTATCCACTATCAGTCACCAACCCCGCTAACATTGACTTCATGTACCACAAATGCCTTCAGTCCACCATTGAGGCAGTA
Source organism: Ambystoma mexicanum (assembly GCF_040938575.1). Taxonomy (NCBI): domain Eukaryota; kingdom Metazoa; phylum Chordata; class Amphibia; order Caudata; family Ambystomatidae; genus Ambystoma; species Ambystoma mexicanum. The sequence continues at coordinate 440,073,199 of NC_090937.1, forward strand.
GCCCCTCTCAAGACCAAAATTCCCTGTTCTGCCAAGTGAACCAACTTCTGGTTTAACGGCGGTCTTATGGTACTCCGGCACAATAAAAGAGCACTGGAACACCTACATATAAAGGCCCCGTCCACCACCCCGGCCAATGCATTTCTAGCAGCTAACAAAACCAACAAAACTGCTGTTATATCCCACAGTCAACTCGCTCAACACCTGCATTAATAACGCCTCCTCTAATTCCAAATAATTATTCTCCATTCTCAGAGAATTGGAATCTCCTATCCCCTCCACCATCCCCATCAACTCTAGTAAAGCCTGGTGCACAACCATCCAGAACACACTAGTCTCCAAAATTCTCACACTCCAAAACAAAATACTTGTCAAAAGGAATCTCTTGGCCAGCAAAAGCTTACCACCCTTAGCACCAGACACCAAATCAGACAAAATAGCTACTTGGTTCAAATTCTATGCAGCCTTGCAAGACCAGGTCGTTAACACCATCTCCACCTTAAAACCATACGATTGCAAAGGCGATAGCTTCCCGGCGCATCTAGTCAAACTGTGTGTGCCCACGCTAACACCCATTATCACCAACTTTATTAATGCTTCCTTCAACACCAACTCTGTCCCCGCCAGTATAAAAGAAGCATGGGCCACCCCACTCCTCAAAGAAACATCTCTTGATGCCACCATACCTACCAGCTACCTCCCCATAACCACTGTGCCCTTTCTGCTAAAATTAGTCGATAAAATAGCTTACTCACAAGTCCAAAATGACCTAGAAAGTAACAATCTGCTAGGAGCCAGACAATCTGGTTTCGGGCCCAATCATAGTACAGATACGGCTCTATTAGACCTAAAAATCCAGATGGATGCCCTAAGAGATTCGGGTAATCTGTGCATCCTACTCCTACTTGCCCTCTCTGCCGCTTTTGACTTGGTGGACCATGACAAACTATGTGAAGCGTTAGCAGCAAATTTCAATTTCTCCACCGAAGGTACCCTTTGGGTCAAATCTTTTGTAGTGGAATGCACCTCAACAGTTTCTATTGGAAACTGGGCCGCTGATCCAATTCCAGTACCCCTAGGGGTCCCCCAAAGCTCCTGCTTGTCACCTACTCTGTATAATGCATATACAAAACTCCTTTTGCAGGCCTGGATGCCATGGGTGTCATATACACAAACTTTGCTGACGACACCCATATCCTCATACCCATTACTGGAAATTATGAGCGTAATACAACCTCCATTAACAAGGTGTACTCCATTATCCAAGACTGGATGGCCATCAACAGTCTGTGCCTCAACAATGAAAAAACAGAGATCCTCATCGTAGGCTCCCCTGCCAGAATATAATCTCTAAATGCTGACTGTGCCACGATTACCATTGATGGAACAACCATCCCAGTTCTTAAGCAAGTCAAAAAACTGGGTGCTCACTTAGACTCCAACCTTACGCTGACCAAACATATCAGTGCCATCTCATCTTCTACGGCCTACACAGCGAAACCTATTGCACTCAGACACAATTCCTGACCCACAAAACTGCCTAGCACGAGCCCTCATACTTTCCAAATTAGATTACTGTAACATCCTCCTTTTAGGAACCACAAGTACAAACTTATCCAAACCTCAACTGCTGCAAAACAAAGCCTTACGAGCAGCTTTCAGATTAAAAAGAAACAAACATATATCCCATATCCGGAGGGAAGTTCACTGGTTACCCATACAAGCCAGAATCCTTTTCAAAACGCTTTGTGTCACCCTTAAATGCATTACTAAAGTAGCCCCCCACCTACCTCAACAACTCTATCTCGCAAGACATGCCCACCAGAACCCTTAGATCTGACTCTAACACTCATTTATTCGTCTCAAGGTCCAAGACTTCTAGGGCTGGGGGGTGGGGAGGAGTGTCTGCTTCCCAGTAGCAGCAACCAAGATCTGGAACTCCCTCCCCTCCCACTTTAGAAACGTGCCCTCACACCAGTATTTTAAGAGTCTCATTAAAACGTGGCTCTTTAACAAATTCTAACTTGTTGCTTGAAATCTGTGTTGAACATAGCACTGCGCATACAGTGACCTTGAACTGTTTTTCTACTTATCTGCACAACCCACCTATAACCCAAATGCAAACATGTGCTCTGTATCTTTCCTCATGTTAATTCTGCTTATCATGTAATGCTTCTACCCTGTAAGCAGACAAGTATGCACTCTGTAACCTACGCTGTGATACCTCTGGGTTCGGGCGCATAACACATGCTATAAATACATCAAAAGAATTAAAAAGAAGGTAATGTGTTATGCCTATTTTTCTTTTTGTTAGGTTAACCTCTTGAGCGTTTTGGGGATAGTGCACTTTGGCATGCATTTTCCAGGGGCAGACTAATCTTATACAAGGGTGCAGAGTTGAGAAGTAATGCCAATGGCAGATGTGCGCTATTCAGACATGGGTGGCTTTGGGACACATAGTTGTATCTCAGACATAGTAAAGCACACAGTACTCCCACCCTACCCAATGCACAGCAACTGTTCATGATAATGTTAGTTATTCCTCTGGGCTTAAACAATTGTTATTTTACTGTAATGTGATGTAAACGTTATCATGGTTTTTGCCTGCAAAGCAACATATAGTTCAACATGTAATTGCATAGCCCCCAATTGAAAGCATTTGCTTTGGGTTTGAAAGGTGCATCCAAACTCTTTGCTCACTACATCTTTTTAGTATAGCCCGCCCATATAAGATGGCAGAGTCCTAAATCACAAATCCGTTTCACAGGCCAACAATAACCAATTCACTGACTGCTCAAAACCACAGTACCCCTCCCCTCAACCCAACACATCATAACTATTCAATATAAATGTTACGGTACTAGTTATCTCTGCCAAAACCATTGCTAATTTCCATAGTGTATTGACTACACAGACAATTCTGCAGCGATTCGAGGTCATAACCATTGCAGTTAGGTAATATACTAATCTCACACTGCATAACATACAAAACACGTTTGCCACTGCCACACACTACTTTCTGTTCCCATATTCCCACGATTCGTGTTGCTTCTCTGGGACTGCCTAAGAAAAATTCACGCCCAACACAAGTAACCAGTATAGCTGTGTGTAGTGTGTTCCTCGTAACTAGATATGATATTTATTTATTTTTCCATTTATAAAGCACACTAAACCTAACAGGTTACACACAAGATATATAAAGTTTGTCAGTTCTCAAGGGAGGACCCAGGTCCAAGTTTACGTGAAACATCCAGATTTTTAAGGCTCTCCGGAAAGCCCAGTAAGATTGTTTAGCTCACAGGGCGGGCAGTAGCGAGTTCCATTTTTTAGCTGCCATAGTGGGGAAACTCCAGCTTTAGTCTGTTTAAATTTTGGTTGCACGAGTCACTGTGCATAGGCCAATCTGGTAGGCCAGGATGGCTGGACTTCATTGATTTTCTGTGATAGGTAAGAGGGAGCAACCTTGGTGAGACATCTGTGCGTGATTGACAATGTTTTTACCATGATCCGTTCACGTATCGGGAGCCAGTGAACGTTTCCTCTTGCAGCGAAGATGCGTTATAGTTTGGGGATCTTGAGTGCTGCTCTGAAAGCGTTATTTTGGAAAACCTGTATCTTCTGGATGTTGTGCCTCGAAGTGCCTGCAAAAAGTGCATTACAATAATCGAGCCTGGATCCGCTGGCTGCTCGGGCGATAGTGAGGCAACTGTCAGGGGATAAGTAAGGTCTGGATGCATTGATCTATTTTGTGGTGTAGGCAGCAGAGCCGGCAATGGCATTCACTTGGCGAGTAAGGGAGAACGTAACTTCAAGATAGACTCCCAATGTCTTGACTGAAAGGGAGACTGGGATCAGGATGCCATCAATATTGAAGGAGGCATATTCGGGATTAAGCTTCTTGATCACCGCAGAGGGCCCGACCAGGAGGATCTGTCTTTTCCTCATTTGAATGTAGGCCACCCTGTTCAGGATTTTCAATAAGAAAGGGGCTGTTGTGATCAGTCGGTAATTATTCAGGACAGTAGGGTCTAATGAAGGGAATGTTTTTTTAATAATTGGGAGAGACCAAGCTTCCTTGAGGCTGGTAGGGACTAGGCCGGTGGTGAAGGAGGCGTTGATGAAAGTTGTAATGAAGGGTGCCAGGACCACAGAGGTCCATGATAATAGTGGCTGGGTATATGTCGCCTTTGCAGCTCAATGGATTCAGGCCCTTTAGGATAATTATGGCTTCAGCCTATATGACATCCCTTTTAACCCCTTTCCCCCAGCCCCTGTTCTTGCTCCAGATCACTGTACCCCCCTTTCCTGCCCCTTAAGCACCATTTCTCTCCCTAGTCCTTTTAGCCCCTTTTCCTGCCCCCTTTAGCCCATTTTGTTGACCCAACCCCTTTAGCCAATTGGGATGCCTCTCAGTCCCATTTAACCGCTTTTCTTGCCCCAGCCTCTATTCTTGCCCTACTTGCCCCAGCCCCCTTTCACTCCTGTTCTTGTCGTCCCCTTTAGCCGCTGTTGTTGCCCACACTCCTTTAGCCTATTGTGTTGCACCCCTGGCCTGTTTAGCCCCGTTCTTGCCCCACCCCCATTTAGCCACATTTCTCACCCTTAATCCATTTAGCCCCTTTGATTGTCCCAACCCCTTTTCTTGCCCCAGACCCTCCAGTCCATTTCTTGCCCACCAGACTCTGACACAGACCTCTCCCCCGTGTTGTGCAGCCATTCCCCGGGGTCGGCTCATGTTTGGCCATAAGAGCCCGACCAGACCCCTAGACTCTGCCCTGGCTCGGCCATGGCAGTTAAGCACTTGACAAATACCCTGTAACATAACCCAACCCCTCACCTCCTGTTGTAGGTGCCTCAGTTGGGAGTCCATCTTGAAACCGATTCATTTGTGTTTTCACAGTTTTACATGCACTTTCACTTTTGCTTTTAAAGGGTTTGTCAAGGTTTTCCATTCGTAACCTCTGCCAGAACCCCAATTTCTCCTGCTACTCACAAAATGTCTAGTATTGGAATCCATTTTGAAACAAATTCATTTCTTTCAATCCCACTGTCTTCACTTTGGGCCTGATCCTTCTTCTGCTCCTATGTCCAGCCCCCTAGAAGCAGCCTGCCCTCATGGATTTGCAATTGTATTGGTTCGGTTCAGTTCAGTGCCTTGAAACCCTTGTGTATAGGCGCTTTATAAATGCCATATCATGTCAAAGAGCAGGTCGAGCTGTTTCCCAAAGTTATTTGGGTTCAACCTCCTGCAACCCTATAACGTAACTAGGCAACTTCAGAACCTCGGGGAAGTGGTTGTAAAGGGTTGGTATACATGTAGATTACCCTTAGAGGAACTAAGCAGCTGCATAAGAAGGCTCCAGTGCCCATGGTTTGCTGGCAGAGCCCAATTATTATTCAGACAGAAGGGGTCTGGTATTAGCAGGGAACCTGCATGCTAAATATTTTCATGGTCGCTCAGTCAACTCTACTAGTAATCTGGCCCTTTGTGGGTGGGGGACCCTGCAGCGCACACCTGTTGGTTCACCGGTGCTAACATTGTGTGTGTTCAGTCTCAAAGTCTTCCTCCCTGGTTCTCCTCTGCGATGCTGTGAGCTGGCCTCCCTCTGGCGTAACGCACTTTAAACCAAATAATCATATAATTACTATTTGTGGTGACAGTCATGTAACACAGGTCTCTCTATAGGAACCTTACATTGTGCAATGATGCACTTTAACACAAGTGTGCAGGACTGTGATGTCATACCAATATCAGCAGGGTCCAAGTCGAGGGCACACAAGGGTGGACCGAGTCCCCCCACTTTTTTCTGAGGGCACCTTGATATGCTTATTTCTGGTGCTGCCACATTCAATTGGTATGTCAATGAGCCCCCCTCCCCCACTTTTTCTTTTAGGTCTTGACCCCTGAATATCACCCTTGACCCTTGAATATTGTTTTTAATTTGAATATGTAATGTTTTATTTTACATTAATGTTTGGCACTTGAATTACTACATTTGCTTATTCTTCTTGATTAGTCTTTCTGGTCAATATCTGTTTTCAATATTGTATTTTTCATTAAGGATTGCATATTGTTGTAATAATCGTGATCATTATTATTTTGACCAGTATTATTTGCATCACTATAGTATTGTTCTTAAATTACTACCATTTCATCCTGTTTATTTCTGATCATCCTTCATTTGTTTCATGTTTTCATAAATGACTATAGTTTGTTTTAATATTAATCAAGATTATTATTTCTGATCAATGCTTTGCCACTTTTTATTCCTCGTGTTTATCTTTACTGACCCGTATTTATTTTTTGTCGTATTTGTCATGGGGTCTTTTAAATGAATGGGTACATTTGTGGACTGGAGTAGGCATTGTCAAAGGCACCTCACGCTACAATGGCAGAGGCAAAAGACAAACTATGCAATGATTCCTACATCTAAAGTGACCCAGAAAAGAAGACCACCTGAAAACATATCCATTTTGTAAAATGCAAAGGAGTGCACACTGACCAGATTGGCACATCCAGTAAATTGTCCTTTTTGGCTTTCACACAGCCTTTGCTCCATCCAGGCCAAGCACCTCCCATCAGATTCACAGGCATATGTAAAACCTTTATAAACAAGTTACTGGGAATATATGTTCCTTAACATTCATTTTCTTCCTAACACACAGATACTACGGCAACTGCAAGACAGTTCATGCATTGCATGCATGCTGCTAAATGCTTGCCCTCCCATGCACTTCCACCAAACGCTCCATAAAGGTTCCATTTCCTGAGAAATCAAACCACAAAATGGTTCCCAAGAAGGAAACAAGCTGGGGTAAGCAAGAAAGTGCTTCCCTCTAAGGAAACAGGGGCGTGGCTCCGTCTGTGAACAAACCATCCCAGTTTTTCGGAGGAAATCTACTGCAGCTCCCACTTTGTGGTGTATTTGGTGCAACCTCTAGTACCAGACATAGTTGTGAAAGTGCTGCTGTGTCCAAGTCATTATCTGATTTATATCATGTGGTAAAGAAGGTGATTGGCTCTGTAGTGATGGATATAACTTCCGTGATGTGCTACAATCAGTCACACGAGGAGGGGCAAGCACTAGAAACAAAGCAAGAAGGTGCAGGCTCCATTGCAGACAAGTCAATTCCCTCAGAAGAAGATTGCAAAGGTGATGACAGTGAGGAAATGGCCAATGTCTCGGGAGGATAGCTCAGGGGCAATGCGCTCGCCTTGGAAGCAAGACGACCTGGAGCAACACAGGTTCGATGCCTGGGCCTGCGCTTAGAACACTCTGGGTAGAACGCACGTTATAAATAACAAATTACAATGACAAATTACAACGGCAGCCATTCCTCTCCATTGACCCTTTCAAGTGATGGAGGTGCCAGGAACCCAATATTGGCGCCTGCAGTCCCTGCTCAAGGGAAGATGCAAGAGTCACCAATGCAATCTAGGGATGACAGCAATAACAGTGCTGCTGTTAGCCCTGGCCATGCAAGTGAAAGAGCGACAGAGGAGCAACGGAATCACTGAATAAAGGAAACTCTAACTGTGGAGCACATCAGTGCCATTTGTTGCCCAAGAAACAAAAATGAAGCCAGAGCGGGCCAAATACTCAAAGCATGACTGGAAGCAGAGTGGCGGCAACAGAGAGTAGACAAAACCCCTTCCTGGGGATCCGGTAATGAATCTGCCAACACCACCACCACAATAGGACGCGCTGTCACTGACTTTGACAGTGTGGAAAAGCCCACATCACTAGCCCGTTTTTTTTCCACTATTGACAAGAACAATGACCACAATGCAATCTGCACAGTCCCGGCTTCTGACAACATACACTACACAAAGCATGTGTTGTCAGAAGCGGGGTACACATTATGGAACTGGAGGACTGTGTACTCACGTGGGATCACAATCATTCAGGAAAATTGCATGCATGCTCCTCAGGGAAAGAGCAAATGCCTGCTGTATCTTCTTCTGAAGGGAGAGTGCTTGTGGCTGGGGAACAAGATGATGAATGTGAGGGAGCTGTCAGACCACACCTGCAAGGTGTGGGCAGTGCATCAAACCCCATGCCCTTGGGACCCTCCTCCTGGCGGCACAGGGATGCCAGCCTGGCTGTTTGTGCTCATCACTTAGTGGGATGGGGCACGCTAACGGCCCTCTTTACAGCCCACTCTTAAACAATCCAGTATCAAAACCGTTTTCTACAAAGTAACGCACAAACCATCCCTTTTTGCATTAGGAAGATGTCAAAAATATTGTCAGTTAAACTCCTGCTCTTTTCCTTGGTGAAACCTGAAGAATTCCAGGAGTTTGTCAAAGATGTTTGCCCAAAATATCCGGCACCTGGCAGCACATATCTTTCCACAGTTGCAGTACCTGCTCGTCACCGAATTATTTCAGCAGCACGTGAAAAAGCACTGAAGCCTGATGTGCACACAATTCATGAGCACGTGGACCAGTGCACAGGCCACACACCATCTATGCGTCGATGCACATTGGGCTTCTTTTAAGGAACTGCATCCTGGCCACTCCACCACCAATTCCCAGCTGCCATTCAGAAAATCGTTGCCTGCTAACACATCATTCAGTATTTGCCATGGAGAATACACCCCCGGCAGCAAACAACCTGGCAGTAGCATTCAATTCCAAGGTTTTGGGATAGCTTAGACCAAAAGGATTGACTGTGTTTTTGTTATTAGTGACAATGGTGGCAGTATTGTGTATGCAATGGGGGATGGGAATTCATACCACGTGCCATGCTTAGCATACCGCTTGAATCTTGTAGTACAAGACTTTGTGAAAATATACACACAGTTTGCCAATGTAATGGACACACATTCTGGCCACTTTAGACGTTCTAAGCAAAACAAAAGAGCTGATGGCTGGAAGGTTTAGACATTGCTCTGGGCAACACTCCAGACCATCGCCTGCCAAGCCATTACAAAAGGGGAAAGACCATATGCAAATCAGGCTTGGTCCCACCCCAAAAGGGGCAGTCCTGTCCAAACTGCTTGGTCATATCCCTTCTGCATGAGACCACAATCATACCAGACATGTTTCGGCCTTGTTGGGCCTCATCAGTGAGGAGTAGCCTAGGTCTGTAGGCACAGCAGGCACGGGGCCCACGTCTGGGCATACCTGTTCCCACTCGGGGTGACTAAGCAAAAGAGGTGATGGCTGGAAGGTTTACAATTAATCTTAACCTCTGGCCTTGCTCTGGGTAACCCTCCGGACCATCACTCTTCGCTTGCAGAGCCATTACAGAAAGTGAAAGACTTTAGCCATTCTGTCAAAGCCTGAAAGAGGCCAAGAAGATTGCAAACCACAAACGCCTTTTCCCCAGCTCACCCCCATATAGGTGGTTTCCACTCCATGGAATTAAACCCTATGGGTATTCAACACCTCTTTAAACAGCTATCAACAAGTACATGATTAAACGCAAAAGTGAAGCAGGGCAATCAGGGTTCATGAAAAGGCTCAACCAGCTTCTAGAAGCTTTCAAATATTCTACACAGGCTGTCAGCAATGGTAACACTACCATCAGTGATGTGATGCCTCATCATTGTGTGCTTAAAAGCCAGACTATGACCATGGGGCAGGAAAGCAGGGAAGAAGATGATTTTGAAGTTCTGAGTCTGGCCAACAGCATACACCGATACTTAGAAACAAATGTCAGGATAAACATAGACAGAATTGGCTCTGAGGCACTTATCTGTGCCACAATTTTAAACCCATGCAACAGGTCTGATTTGTCTGTTTTTTTGTTTCTGCGGCTGATATGGCAAAATACAAAACATGGTTCCTGGAACAAACTGTGAGAGGAAGAAGTCTCTCTTGCAACTTCCAAAACCAGTGTCACTACCACCATCCAACCACTGCCACCATAATCAAAGGACAGTGGAAGTCAATCCTCTTCCAGCCTGTCTTCCGCTTGTTAAAGGTGAGCACAGCAGCAGAAGTTCAAGTCTGTCTTCTTTTATAGTAGCTCCTCATGATCAAAGGAACAGTAACCTATTTGGATTGGCTTAGCCAAACCTGGTCTCAAGACCCAGCCAACAGAGCAGCTGTCCATGCGGAGGAAATGCCCAAACAGTACCTTGCAGATAACGAGCTGCTGACCACACATGCAAACCTCTGCATTTTTGGCATAGCAAGATGGACCAGTGGCCAACCCCAAGCAGGCCGGCAATCAGTTATCTATTTTGCCGTGCTGCAAGCACCAATGTGGGACATGTTTTAAAGGAATGGTTCGGTCAAAAAATATTATTGTCCCTATGGGTCGGCCATGTGCTTTTAATCATAATTCGATTGATCGTACAAACATTTCCTATGCACCTTACCCGAGTTTTCGTCTGTTGAACACAAGCAAAATCAGGCAGCAGGGTGCCGCCATTTTGTGATAATCTTATCACTTGCCGCATCGCCCTGGGTGACCTACGTTTGCGGCACTAAATCATATCCCCCGCCCCTGAGCCTGACATCACTAGACGCGTACCGCCCATTTCACAACGCCAAAGCACGTCTCGTGTCAACATTTGCTGCGCCTCAGCTAATGATGTGTCGCCTTGGAAACTGCAGGAAGCCTCTTTCCTCGACAAGTATAAACAGAGCGTTTCACAACAAACAACAGCAGATTTTCTTTTCCATTCCTCTCACTGTATTTCTTTGAGTATTCTGTGACTCGTTTCTGTGCTCTGGTCAGCTAGCTTCGTTGGTTGTAGCCCGTGTGAACAGATACCAGTACGACCGCTATAAATTATTTTCATTTCTTTACCACACAATGGCAACAATAATGCTCTACCTGTACGAGCCCAAATATTCCGAGGAGGAATTACTGGAAAGAGCAAGCTCTGTAGACGATGGGGATTTGGACAACAGTTGGGCGGACGTTTCATCAGATGAAGAGCCTGGGCCTAGTCACATGGATGGCGTTTCCACCTGGTGTACCTGCAATCGATGCGCGCTAATGCCAACCGAGGTCGAGAACTGCTGCTGCTGAGAAATCTCTGGATGCTTGTCCTACATATCGCAAGGCGATCCACAGCCGCAATGCATTACCAAGCTGCCAGACTTCATGGCAGTCTGTCTCACACGGTCCGTGTTGAGGATTTTGATGGTGCTTATGCACGAACTTCGCGCAACAGTTTGCCCTCGTAATCCAAGTAACGAGTAAGTGTAGTCTGGTTGTGATGTCAGTTAGGCCACTACTTTTTCACATATGTCCCCTATATTCTCGTAACTTCAAGATATCATTGTCATATCCATTTAGTCTTGCAATTCTTTAGTAATAGTCGCATAAAAGTCGTTCAACATTGTGCAGTGTCTAGTTAGCATTTGTCCTGGCAAAAATGCCATTGCATACAAGAAATGTCATTGACAACCAAGGTTTAATACACTTATCTTGGTCATTTAAAAACAGATTGTCTCTTTCTCTTTCTCTTTCATAGGTGGTACCGGCTGGTGGCCTATCGTTCGTACACATGATGGCTACATGGGAGGCTTGGACACCACGTTCGACGAGTAATACCCGCCTGTGTCGTTGGCGCCATTAGACAAACTTTCCCCAGCGACAGTGGTCAGTACAGGATATTTTCCCTCGCCGAGCTGCAACCAGACCTCTACAATGTGTAGTATTTTTGTGCCATCAAAATAAGAAACCAAATAAAACACAACATATTTTTTATCAATGGTTGTTTCAGTTTTTAAGTGAATCAAGTGTGCTTCCATTCAGCAGTGTTCCAGTGCCTTGTCTGCACGCCTCCCGGCCCATCCATCCCACCCCCACTATCAAAGGCAGTTCGCACCAGTGGATGTGCGCTGCCATGGGGGGCTGTCAGGGGCGCAAACAGCCAAGGTGCCAAACAACATGTACACTTCAAAAGGTATCCCACGCCCAGGGGCCATTGCTCACATGGCCTCCTCAGACCCCGTGTCTCCAGGCAGGCCTCCCCTGAAGCAGACCGTGTCGCGCCCCTGCAATGTACATAATGCCACGACATATACACGTCATTCATTCACAAACACACCCCTTTTTGTTATTCTTTATAAACCACTGGATATTTACCATGAGAACATCCTTAAGCACTGCAAGTCAACTCGTGAACGTGCTACTCTGTGACCGCTTCGAGTGAACTCGTCAGTGTGCTACCTGTGAACATCTCCCTGTTCTCCTGCCACTAATTAATCTGCTTGCTGAATCCAACTGTGTGTTGGTCAAGATAAGGACATGTATCCTAATCATATCTCCTTCATTTGTAAATTTATATCTATTCCGATGTATCTAACTCCGTGGTGCTATGTTAATTTGTATCATTGCTATTGACTTGAGTTTCTTTTGTTGTTATCGGTATATCAATTTTTATCATTGTCAATTGGCATCGTATTGCATCCTTCGTGGACCGTGCCTATAGTATAAGCATGTTTCATTTTCGTGCATGATAGAACATTCAAGGGACGAGTAACATGTTCTGATTTTCAACACATCAATGAATCGTTTGTGAAATTTATCCTATAATAAAGCCGCACACGCTGCACTGGTTTTGCTGTGGTGCCCAAAAGAAAGCGTGCATCGAACAATGTATGGTCCAATTCATTCTTTCGCACATGCTTATGCAAAATAATTTTCTAATAATGTTGACCTTTATTTTGCAGAATTTACAACAATGCCTGCATGTTCTATTTTCGGTTGCCCTTTGAAGACCCATGACAAATCCGAAGGCATTACAATGCATGTATTCCCTAAGACTGTTGATCGAATAAGAGAATGGGTCGGACGTTGCGGATATCGACTAGAAGACCTTGAAAGTAGAGTCAACCAAGTCTTGGAGGACAAGAGGGGTCATCGATACCGCATCTGCAGCCTGCACTTCTCACCGGATATGTACGACACGGTTCATAGTGATAATACCGAATACCAAAATCTCGAAAACCAAAATCTCGAAAACAAAAGGCCGAAAAAAAAAATATCGAATTTTTTTTTTATGACGTTTTTTTTCGAAATGGGGGGGTTCCCCCCAACCCATCTTTTTTTTGTTTTTTTTTTATTTTAACCATTTTTTTTACTTACCTGTCCCCAAAAACACATAAATAAATTAATAAATAATTCGATATTTTTTTTTTCGAGATTTTTGACATTCGGTATTATGTATTCGGCCTTTTGACTGACCACCGTACGACACATCCTTGTACACAAAGAGGAATCAACCGAGAACAACTCGGAAATTGCCCCCAAACGCTATTCCAACTTTACTTGTGAAAATGCCGCCACAGGTGAGTCACGATTCCGGATTTTGCTTTACGCCTGTATTTTTGGTGTAAATGCCACTTATAGTACTTTCCATATTTATGTGATTGAATAGCTGTTGAAATAATAACTTTTTTGCTAAACATCAGTCCTTGTTTTGTAGAACCCACTTAGAAAAATGATTTATGGAGACGGATAACTATGCTATATTATGCGTTTCAATAAGTGTCATGGGGGGTCATTCCGAGGTTGGAGGTAAGGGATTACCGGCGCCTGTAAGGGCACCGATGGCGGTAATCCCTTACCTCCGTATTCCGAGTTCTCTTTGCGGGTCCCTCTTTACCTCCTGCTTTTAAGTAGGAGTAAATTACGGGACCCGCAAAGTGACCTTGGAGTAAATTACGGCACCGTAATTTACGGTGCCGTAATGACCTCTTTCCCCATTCCCATTGAGCCCTATGGGGGCAGAAATGGGGATGGGGAAGGGCTATGGTGAATGGGGAATTACCGGTCCATCCAACCTTGGAATGGACCGGAAATTACTCCATTCACCATGCCGGTATTCCATGGAGTAAATAGCTCCATGGTTGCCAACCATGGAGATATTTACTCCATGGTGTAGTCCTAACTCGGAATGAGGGCCATTATCTCTTATTCAGTCTCCTTACATGCCAGTTTGTAATGTTGGAATTTCTAAATTGAATAATACTTTCCCTTTACCACTCCATGACTATCCACCAAATATGAAGGAACAAGATTCAAGATGCATGTCTTGCCTGGAGTCATCAACCACTTCGAGCGCGTATCAGGTAATCTTACCTAGCTATTCTGTTCCAGACTGGTTTTATGTACGGAATTCTAGATAATGTGATCATATTTTTGCAACATATCATTGCATTACACAATGTTTGTTTAGCACTTTACTGTTAATAAGTACCTTTGTCGTCTTTCAAAATTGTGTCTCCCGTTTCCAATCTTTTCGACATCACTAATGAAAGTACTGTGTTTCAGGCAGATGCTCAAGCATCCACTACAATCCGAACACCCCTCGTAGTAGATCCGGTGTCAGAGGTATGGGTCTTCATAGCTCAATAGGACGAGATAATCTTATGATATTTTCGCAACGTATCATTGCATTGCACAATGTTTCTTTGCCACTTTACTGTTGATATGGACCTTTGTCGTCTTTGTCCCGTTTCCAATCTTTTCGACCTTACTAATGCAAGTACTGTGTTTCAGGGAGATGCTGCAGTGTCCTCTACAATTACATTATCCATTGTGGGTGTTCCAGAACCAGACCATGCAGTTGCTCCGGAGCCAGAGGTATGTGCACTGACAGTACCATCGAATAAAAGAAAGTCGTTCTAATTAGATGTGTAATGCAAATGACTTATTTTAAATGGAAAATATTTTTTGTAGGGATGTATACAAGATCTGTATATTGAACAGGAGGAACGTGTATCAGAGTCGGTCCGCCAGTTTGCTGATGTTAGAGTAAAGAAGGTTTCAAAGAAAAGAAGGTTAGTTATAAACACTTTCTATTGTTGGCAATGGTTTTGTGCCAAGGCCTTCATTATATGCTTTTTTTAATGTCATTTGTACAACACTGTATGTTGGATTTACACTGAACATCCCTTTTCCTATCTGTCCTGTGGTTGCCCAATCGAGTACGGACTATGCAGACACAGACAGCGATACAAATGACAGATGCTGCTTGCCAAACTGTTTTCACCATGGAGGAACTATTCATTGAGGCGCGTCGTGTTCACACTCGAGATGCCTATATCCAATGGCCAGAAAATGAATTTAATAAGACCGGCGATTCCAGCAAAGTGTTCTTGGACCATTGCTACAATGCGCCCGCTCTGCCAGAGGAAGGTGAAATTGAATTTATAGGTGATAGTTTAACATTATTAGATGAGCACTTCACACAATCTACACCCACCAAAAAAATGCCCCCCAAAAAACAGTCCACATTGATTTTTTTCTCCTATCCATCGTCAAGTAACAGATGTTGAAATGACAGAAACTGAAGCATCAACACTATTGACCGACGAAACAGACAAAGATATCGACTATAGTATGTCCGGTTTGGCTGATATGTCCACAACGGTTCACTTCGAAACCACAGTGTTACCAGATGACAGTATAATAAAAGAGGCCAAATACATAGTATTCGACAGCAGCGTGATGGAGATTACACAGATGCTGAAATGTGTGCATTCAGTGGGAGGGGAAGTATGTGGAAAGCCATTGGTGAGTGTGACTCATCTAACATAAGGCAGTAACCTCAAAATATATGCCACCTGTGAAAAGTCACATAAAGCATTTTCATGGTCCGCTCAACCAATGCTGGGGAAACTGCCAGCTGGCAATCTACTTTGTGCAGCAGCTTTACTTTTCAGTGGGTCCAGTTTCATGAAGTTATCCAGTTTCTTTCAGTTTGTGGGACTCCATTTCATTTCTTTTTTTTTTAATTTGGTTTTATTAGGTTTTACATAGAAGAAAAAGAAACAATTTTCTCGCATTCGAGAGTAAGCAAACAATGAGTGTTCATACATACATATTTGTACGTCAAAATATTGTCAGAAAAGCAAAGAGGAAGTGAACAACAAAGGAACATAAAAATATTGTGCCTCTTGGTACCCTAGCATAGTATCGCACATTCACAGGTCGTTCCGGCGACTAATTTTGACAGAGCACAACGAGTTACTTCTCTCATTCTCGTTTCATCAATTCCCCCCTCATCCCCCCACCTCCCGGGCTGGGTCTATAACTCCTAAATTAATGTATGTCCGTGCGTATATTCTAATTTTAATGTGTCTACGGGTTCTGTACTTGATATTTGACCAAAGAACGAGAGTAACAGGGGATACCAGGAATATCCAACTACTGTGACCTGACCTGGATAGAACATGCACAAAAATAACATCAAAGGTCAGAGTAATAAAGTGTTCAGGTGGCTGTTGTTGGTGTAGTAACAAAACCTACATACTCATGCTAAATATGGAATGCTCCCAACAGCCATACAGCATCTACATCTCTCATCATATGAGCATTCTATGAGGAGAAACAATTAAATTGAGCCCTCTAGACACTCAAATAATTTAGTATTTATTATTTATTAACATTTATTAAATGAATCTCTAGAAAAAGTCATATTTTAATAAAAAACATACAATAACATTGGTATCAATAATAATATCAACAATAATTCATGTGGATCAATCCCTCCAATTCATTGTCGGATTGATCTGATACATCATTCTTATCCATAAAACACATCCAACCACACTACAACCATACCACATACATACACAAGCCCATCAAAAAATCATTCATAATACAAACAATGGTAAAACAATTTTTCTTCAATAAAACATCCAACAATCTAAAACATCATAATACAATATCTGGTCCATCATTAATGAGGACCGTCAATATAACACCTAAGAGCCTGTTCTATGTAATTATGAACTTTCCTGGCTCGGGTAGACTTGACTTCTAATTTTGTTCATGAATAACAAAACATCCCCAACCCGACATGTTTCTTTCTGTATCACATCTAGTAAACAGAAATTCTTCAGGGGTGTTATGGTCCAGCAGAGTCAGATGGATTGTATATGGACAAGAAAGAGATATGTAGAATACACCAACAACGCACACCTAGATGTAAACAAAAGAACACTGAATCAATCAAGCTGAAAATGCTCTTATTATATGATTGATCAATACTGCCAACGTGTTATTATTAAACGTGGCGTAGACAGGTTATTAATACCTTATAACTATCCTCTACTGAGAAGACAGAAAGCGGACCCTAATCCACAAACATGTCAGAGATACCATAATGAATTGGTGCCTCTAAAATCTATCCACCATCACCAACACCTCGTGAAACCTCTTAGACATTCCAAATCAACCGAGTAATACCTCGCCAAGGAGTGAGACCACGAGTGACCCAGTGAACGGCATCACTAAGATCCCACGGGAAAGAAAGGATCCCATAGTGAAAGTGATTATTTAAAAAAAACACTTACATTACGTATCCTGTAATTATGTGGTGTACGAGCCGGACCAGAAGTAACCCACAAGATCACGGTAGTTTGGGCATCGTATCACCAAAAAAAGGGTCGCCTGGAATCCGAACTCTGATATTCAGAGTGAAAAACTCTCAACCTGTGTTCAATACAGGATAGATGACGACTTGATACCTGTCTTGAAACCCAGGGGTGAAAAAGCAAAAAAATGAGAACACAACTAAATGGGAAACCAAACACTATCGGAATCATAAAGAACAACATAGAACGCCTTCCATACAAGCGTGGCAACAGGAAGGCAGGTGAAAGAGTGGTACCCGACAGGAATGTCTGTACACTCCACACGTCCTCTAGGTGTGCCTGTATCCTAACTGTTAACCAACTCACCTCTATAGAGTAATCAGGTTCTATTCAGTCTCTGCATAAGTCTCGACCACATCAAGGCAGAATGTTTCTAATCCATTGATATGGACCGCGGCAACGAAGTTAGTTGTGATCGTAACAATATCGACATCTGGGACAGAAGAGAAGGAACCGTAAACAGAAATGCATCAGGATCCTGTACTTAATCTATTAAGTGTCCCAAGACTTAACTAGGACCAACCTCCTGCAACTGCAAAAAAACAATCTAATACACAGAATGTGTCATCCTTGTGTATACACATAAGTACAACTTACCTCCCGTCAACACTAAATAGTCTGAACTAAGAAACGAATAACACGTAAGGAGGCTGTAAGAGTATACTACAAGTTCCTTATATACAATCTGAACAGTCATAAAGTCAAAACGAATGTGGCATGATAACCGTGCTTCGGTAGAAATATGATGCACATGCAACAAAGTTGTATGGGGGCTCTTCCTAAAACCGTTGTGCCTCAGTGACTCACTTCCGATAATAGACTAATATAATAACCACGTGTGAGTGGGAAAAGCTTACACGTGAAGTATAGCTTCAAAGGGAACTATCCCTAAACACCTTTCTTACCTCAGTGGTTATTATCCAACTAACGGGGTAGACGTGTAGATCCAAAGTGACGGTGTATCCAACATTCCGGCTCAAAGACCCTGGTTAAAAAACGTACCCGTGTTATCACGTGACTATCACGTGACTCGCACGCAACGTCAGCTGAATCAACGGGACACACCCCCGACAGGAACATTAGGAGAGCGGCCAGTTTATTAACCAATAGGGTCCCGCTGGTCCATGTAAACAGATACCTCGAAAATAGAATGGGCGGTCCATGAATGTAAACAGAAACCGCGCGCAGGACAAAAACAGGTGTCGGTAAACCGGGAAATAACCGAAGAAACACACCAAAAATGGGATGCCAATGTGTGCAAAAGAGGGAAACGAACCCTCCCCAAACACACAACGGGACACAAACACAATCAATCCTCGCAAACCAGGGGAACAGAAATGCGATTCAAAAAATCACAATCAAGCCATGCAACAAGAAGAAGCACAAACCCCAACACAAAAATACCCTTAAAAAACCTTGAAAAAGCCTTAAAAAGGGGGGTGGGGCCAAGGAAGGCCATTAATCTGAGCGCCAGACTGGAATTCCTTAGGTGAAAACACTCTGAACTAGAAATTCCAATCAATCGCCTCATTCAGGCCAATCATATGGCTTTTACTCAGAAAGATGAGTCTAGTCTCCTCCTTTGATAAAGTGTATTTAACCGCAGAGGCATTGTTGGTAATCATAATTTTTTTTAGTATGGTCCATCTCAAATCCTCACAATTGTGATTCCGCATTATGAAATGTCCCACCATCGGAGCTGTTAAATTCCTCAGTCTGATACAGCTCTTATGTTCGCTGATACGAACTTTGATTCTTCGTTCGGTTTTACCAATATAGATTTTTTTACAAGGACACCAGATAGCGTATATTACAAAACTTGAATTACAATTAGTGAAACCTCTTTGTTCCCAAAGTCTGGGAAGTTGATATTTGACTCCATTTTATTTGGGATCTCCTTTGTTGGGGGGCGCTCTTGCGTCTTCAGTTCAGTTTCTTTGGTCTTTCTCTGTGACGTCTAATCGTGTATTTCTGGGATTGAAGAGGGTGTCACTACTCTACCATGGGGGCGCATAATTCAAACTAAGCTTGGACGGTGTCTGCCCCATTCACTACCTCCGGGGCGTATTTATCCAGAAAGTCTGCCCATAGGGTATCGCATTGAGACGATTTACCATGCAAGGATGCCGTTATTTTCTCCATAGTGCACATATTCATTGCCACATTAACCCATTCTTTTTCGGAAGGGGCCGTGGGGGATTTCCATTTTATTGTTAGGAGCGCTCGAGCGGCAAGCAAGAGATGCGGGGCCAGGCCCTGTACTTTTCTCCATTCATCCTCATCTTTTTCAAACCCAAAGAAAACTAGGTAAGGGTCTGCAAGTCTCTGGATACCATCTATGGCCCTGATCCATCCAAGAACTTTGTCCCAGTAAACCCTAATTCGTGGACATTCCCACCACATGTGCCAATAATCGGCAATCATTCCACATTCACGCCAGCACAAGGGGCTAGTTGTTTGATACATTCTGGATAGCCTGCTTGGATCATATTGCCACCTGTGTAAGAGCTTAACAGCATGCATTTTATATTGAGAGGATATTGAGGTTTTGAATGTTGCGCGGCACATCTTATCCCATGTATCCCCATCTGTGGGCCTCATTACACGGAAGGCGGTAAGGGTTCGCGGTCACCGGTAATGCTACCGGTGACCATTAACCCTTACCGCCTTAATACGAGTTCCCTTTGCGGGACCCGACTTTAACGGCTGGTTTTACCAGCCGTTAAAGTAGGGTGCCGCAAAGGGACCTTGGTGCTAATTACTGTACCGCAATTTGCGGTACCGTAATTAGCGCCTTCCCCAGTCCCATTATGCCCTATGGGGGGCAAGAATGGGAATGGGGAAGGGCCTTGGTGAATGGGGAATTACCGCCCCCGCTCACCTTGGAGTAGGGCGGTAATTCCGCCATCCACCAAGGCAGACACAGTAAAATACTGGTGGCAACCACGGCGCTAATAGCGCCATGGTTACCGCTTACCGTGTAATGAGGCCCTAAGTCTATCCTCAGGTCCCTCTCCCATTTTACCCTGAGATGTTCTGTATTTCCTTTTCCCGCCTCTATTAATGTCTTATACATGATGGAAATAAGGCCCTTCATGGTTGTTCTGGAGTCGAGTAGTTTCTCAAAGGGGGTGAGTTCTCTACTCAGTTTCTCCTTCCATTCCTGTTTGGTCAATACTCCTTTAATCTGTAAATAGTGGAATGTGGACAATACTCCTATTCCTAGCGCTTCTGTTAGCTCCGGGAGTGTTATGAAGGATTCACTCCGCACCAGCTGACCCACCCTCTCCAATCCCGCCTCGTACCAGGTCTGGAATCTCTCAACGTTGGGGATATGATTATTTATGCCCGGGGACCATAAGTGGTTTAGGGGTGACGGCCATGTGGTGATCTTTTTCGTCTCTGCGCCCTCTTCCCATATGTCCCAGATAGTTGCCAATATCGGATGCGCCTTTGATCTAGCCCATATTCTCTTTCTTGGGGCCCACAACCACTCTGAGACCGTTGCCGGGTGGAAGTAATGATTATCCATTGCAATCCATTGTGGTTCACTCTGGTTTCGCAAATGGGGGATTAGCACTCATAACTGGGCTGCCTTATAATATTGTTTGAGGTCCGGGAGGCCTACCCCACCCTTTTCCTTGGGTAGTGTCTAAATGTTATATGCTATCCTTGCCTTCTTCCCTTGCCACAGGAATTGTAGGATTGCCCTCTTAACCTCTAGAAAGTAGCTCTCTGGAATGTGGATGGGTAGCATTTGAAAGGGGTATAGGAATCTGGGGAGACAGACCATTTTTATTGCGTTATGGCGCCCCAACCAGGATATTGTTATTTTGTTCCATCTAACGAGGTCCGCATGGAAGTTTTTAAGGAGTTTAAGGAAGTTGGCTTCGTATAGGGTTTCTATGCTCTTTGTAATTTGTATCCCTAGATATTTCAACTCATTGTGCTCGATGCATAAGCCAAGAGGGGAATATTTGGTTTCATTTTCCTCCACGGACCCTTTCAGAGGGAACAGAATTGATTTAGCGCGATTGATCTTAAAACCAGAAATGCGCCCATATTCTTCGAGGAGGAACATGGCTCTGGGGACGGACGTCTCCGGGTTGGTCAGATGCAGGAGTATGTCATCAGCATAAAGTGCCACTTTGTACTCTGCCTGTCCTAAGTGGATTCCCTCTATCTGTGTGTCACCTCTCATCTTTTGTGCGAGTGGTCCAAGTGAGAGGGCAAACAGAATAGCTGACAGTGGGCATCCCTGCCTGGTACCTCGCTTTAGTTCAAACCGCCTGGAATATTCTCCGTTGACGGATACCGACGCTCTAGGTGATGTATATACTGCCTGGATTCCGCTTCTAAACCTGGGTCCTATACCATTCTTCCACAGGAGGCACATTAGAAAGTCCCAGTTGACCCTGTCAAAAGCTTTTTCTGCATTGATGGAGAGCAAGGTTGGGTCTCCCACCATGTTTGCAGAGGCATGTATTAGGTGTAATGTCTTGCGCATAGTGTCGGCTCCTTGCCGGCCTAGTATGAAGCATACTTGATCGGGGTGGACAAGGTGGGACATATGTGATTCAATTCTTGTGTAGATTTTTGCGTCTACATTTAACAAAGATATGGGGCGATACGATCCACATTTTTTGGGGTCCTTTCCCTCCTTCGGGATCACCGAGATAAGGGCCCTAGCAAAGGAGTCAGGTGGTTTGCCTGTTTCCAGGATTTCGTTAAATAGCTCGACCAAGAAAGGGGTAAGTTGGGCACTAAATGACTTGTAAAAACCAGCAGTATATCCATCCTCTCCTGTGGATTTACCTAGGGTCAATCTTTTTATCGCATTATGTATTTCTTCCCCCGTTATGGGGGTTTCCAGGAAGGCTGACTCTGCTGAGGTTATTTTGGGCATTGCTATGTTGTTTAAATATGACTCAATGTCGTGCGGGTTCGGGACTGTCTCCGGGGTGTACAGCGCTTCATAGAAGTCTGCGAATGCTTCAGAGATAGTAGTTTTGCTAACATCCGTGTCGGGCCCCCCATCCACGATCTCTTGGACCCTCTGTTCTGCCTGTTGTTCCCTCAATCTGGCCGCTAATAATGCGTCCGCTTTATCCCCTTTCTCATAGAACCTTTGTTTTAATAGCAGGAGTTTGCGGGTGATTTGATCATGTTCTAGAAGGCGGAGCTCCTCTCTTTTCTTCCTTGCCTCATCTATCCTGCTTTGGACTGGGGGGTCCCCCTCTTTCGCCTCTTTATCAAGCTGGTGTATTTCCTCTCTAATTCTGTTTTCAATCAATGCTCTCTCTCTTTTTTTCCAAGCGCCCTCTCTTATAAGGATACCTCTCCAAGTTGCTTTCCCCGCATCCCAAACACCTTGCTTGGAGACCTCACCTGTGTTATTAATTCTAAAATATTCGGTAATTTCAGTTTCCACCTCCGTCTGAAAGACAGGGTCTTTCCACAGGGTTTCATTACACTTCAATTTTCCATTCCTACGCGGTAGATGCTCCCATTGGAAATCAATGGTGACCATATCATGGTCAGACCATGTGATTGGGGTAATCTCTGAGTGTGTAGAGTGATTGTGGACTTCTTTGGTGAGGTAAATGTAATCAATGCAAGTAAAGGTATTGTGTGGGGGTGAAAAGAACGTATAGGCTTTCTCATTGGGGTGCATTTGCCTCCATACATCAACCATACATACAGATTCATCATTTCGGTAAAACTAGTGTTTGGCTGTCTGGTAGTGTCTTGTGGTGTGGGGTTTGTAGTTTTGCGGTCTAGTGTGGGGTCGGCCCATATGTTGAAATCCCCTCCCAAAATGACATGTCCAGAGGATTCTAACATGATTTTGGGGATTGTTTTGGCGAGAAATCTCATCTGGTTCACATTGGGGGCGTAAATTGTGGCAATTGTGATAGGCACGATTCCAATGGTTCCCGTCACTAGTAAAGCGCGACCCTCCATGTCTGACCAGGTTTTGGCAATATTGAAATTGATTCCTTTCCTAATCAGAATTCCCACACCTCCCTTCCTCAATGGGCCTGAGCCCCAGAATTCTATTCCACTTTGTGTTCCCAGTACGGGCCTCTCATCACCTTTCACGAACTTGGTCTCCTGCAAATGGAGGATGTCAATTTTGGTGTGACGAAATTCTCTATAGACCAGTGATCTCTTGGTCGGTGAGTTAAGACCCTTGACATTGAGCGTTCCCACCCTTATGGAGCCCCTGCTTGGGGATTCAGCGGCGGCCATCTTTATATAGTCCAAGATTATGCACATCATTCATTTGTGTCCGCCGACTTGTTCTAATTTCAAGTAGCCACATGACATTTTTGTGCATTCGGTATTCTGCACTAGTGCATTCTTCAGTTTTCCCCTTAGCCCGTGTTTCCCCCCCCTCCTCCCTCCATGTGGTGGCGTTCGACCGGTTTCATTTGGCAAAACTGTCCCGGCACCGAACCACAAGTGGGGACCGTTAGCTCACGATCCCTGTACAAAAAATAATACAACAAATTACTAATTGAGCCCCCATCTTTCCCTCTTTGGTATCTTTTTGGAGTCCCAGCTCCAGCATCAGTCATTGAAATCTTACATCAGACAATGTACATGCTCATCATTATCAAGCGAAATATATGTCAAACATTCCATGATTATTGAAATTCAGTCGCCGCCATCTGTTGATAAGTTGCCTCTGCGATATTTCCTCAAACCTTTCACCCTTTTACGCCTTGGGCCTTGGGTATGCCATGCCCTCCCCTCTCTTGCAGATTCCTGTCGATCTTCTCCATGGTCTTGTGTTCCAAGCAAATCCAATGTGCATGTTTTAATATCTTTTTCTGAGTTCAGTCTGATCCTTGTGCCTTCGTGTTCAAAGGAGAGGGAGAAGGGGTATCCCCATCTGTATCAGGTATCTCGTTCTTTCAGCCACTTTGTGAGGGGTCTACACATTTTCCTGAGAGCTAAGGTCAGGGAGGAGAGAGCCTGATAGATTGTTATTTGCGCTCCCCCTAGGGTGATGGTGCCTCCAATCCTTGCTTTCTCCAGGACTCTGGTCTTATCTTGGTAGCAGTGGAACCGCGCAAGTACTGACCTTGGGCCCCCAGGCGGGCCACCTGCTCTATGGATGCGTTCTGTTTTGGGCTCATCAATGTCGTCATCTGTTACGAGAAGCTTGATAATATTGTGAAGCGTTGTTTTAAGGTCTGCCTCCGTCTCCCCCTCCTGCTCTGGGATTCCGAAAATGCGAAGGTTATTCCTTCTCTCCCGATTTTCCAAATCGTCCATCTTAAGCTTGATCTCCTCTTCTCTCTCCTCCTGACTCGTTATTCTGTGAGCAAGTTGGGTTTCTAAAGTGTCTATTGAGCCTTGGTTGTTTTCCACTCCTTCAACCCTGTCTTCTATTTTATCCAGCCGTTGCGTGAGCTTGTCAATTTTGCCGCCAATACTGGCACTCAGATTTTTTATTTCAGTCAGTAGCACCGCTATGTCCCCTTTGGTGGCGGCAGTTTTGGCACCCAGAGTCGGTGTGGAAGCCATCCTGGGGTCGGTGGAGTGGGAAGCAGTCGGGTTGTAAGCATAGGTGGCTAGCTTCTGTTTCACATTCATACAACTGCTTCAAGACGCCCGATGCCGCTTCTCAAGTTTGGGGTTGAGGTGCTACGACCACCAGGAGAGTATGTGAGGAGGCACACGCCCCGGGTTTGGGGGCCCAATCCTCAGTCCTGGTGAAGTTGTTTGCCCGTGTCCTGGGCTGTTCCCCTCTTGTCGTCCGCCCTGAGATATGTGTCACTGGGTGAAGAGCGCTAATTACTGGGTCACAGGGAGCGTTCGCACTCTTGGTTTCTCCAAATTTGGTCTCTATCTGTCCACGCGTATATGAGTGTATTACGGTCTTTACTTTTGTTCAATGCATCACCTCTTTCACTTCCAATTAATACGCACGGTTCACAGAGTGCCTACGGCTTATCTTATGTCACCTGCCGTATATATTCCATGCGTTTTCGCTTGCGAGGCCTCCGTTATAGTATGATATCATTTAGGTTGGTTGAGGGTGCTTGTGAAATCCCCCCTTCCGGGTCCGCTCACCCCGCGAGAGAGGGGTCTCCCTTGCTCCGTGTAAGCGGGCGCGGGGGCGCGGTCACTCGGCCCTCGCAACCGCTCTGATAGTATTGTTCTCGCCTGGGGTCTAATGGTGATTCTCACGATGGGCCCGGTTAGGCGTGGTTGACTCTCCGCGCAGAGCGCCGGGTGCGTTTAAGCAGCGCCACTATGGGCTGCGATGAGGCTGAGAGGGCCGGGGCCGCGTAGTGTTGCAGTCCGGGGGTGGATTCAACTCACCGCGTAGAGGCGCCGGGTTGTGTTTGATCTTGGTTGCTTGCCTTTTCAAACCGGTCATGATGGTTCCGATCGATGTTCCCTCTCCACGACGTTTTCCAGCTTCCCTCCAGGCCGTTCCTATCACCGTACAAGTTTCCAGTCGCCTCCGTAATTTTCTGGAGTTCACGTGTATTGCGCAGTTAAGCCGGCGATCGGGACCTTCGACATTTCTCCACGAATACTTGCACGATTTTCGCCGGATTTTTTTCATGTCATGGTAGACATCCTCTCCCACACCATTCCGTCGAGCGTACTTAAGGGAGGGGGGTCTCAAGTGGGGGCTCAATCCACTTTTCTGGGACCTCGGGACGGAGCTCACATGAAGGAGTTGTTCATCCGTGCGCCCCCTGGTGGTCAACCCTCCATTTCATTTCTAAAACGCAATACTACAAATACCAACGTGATTATCTATTCCCTGCCATTAGTGATGCTTGGAGAATTGAACAATTGCCTATTCAAAGTACATTCCCCGACAAACGGTTCAGGCTAGCCAGCGATGGACAGTGTGACAGCCCCGGATTTTCTGCTAAGTACTGTACCTACCATCTTCAGGACATGGAAAGTAAGAAAATTGTGAGTTTGGTGGTCGTGCAGGTGTCCCAATGTAAATCCTCGGTGGCCATGAAGAAACTTGGTTTTATAAAATCACTGGAAGATCTACAATCAGGGGAATGCAAATCGACCTCATAGCCACGGACAGACACGTTTCAATAGCCAAGACAATGAGAGAGCAGTATCCAAATATTAAACATCAATTTGATGTATGGCATGTTGCCAATTCAATCAATAAAACAATCTCGACTGCAGAGGAAAAAAAAAGGTTTGGAAGGTATTTCGCAATGGTCCCAGTCTTTCAGCAACCATCTTTGGTGGAGCTCAAAAACATGTGATGGGTCTGTGGAAATTCTGCTGGAAAAATGGCGTTCACTAATGCACCACTGTTCCAACGTTCACCACTGGACAGAAAACCAACATTTCCACCAATGTGAACATGGCCCTTTGTCCCCAGAGCAGGCACGGAAGAAGAAGTGGTTGATAACATCTTCAGCTCCACACAAAGCCCTTGAGAAGATTGTGTTTGATAAAACTCTATCAAGAGATCTGGAGGGACTCACCGAATTCTATCACACAGAAGATTTGGAGGTGTTCCACAATATGTGCCTAAAGTACAGGCCAAAGAGATTGCATTTTGGCATACAGGGGATGAAATGTAGGACTTTACTAGCGGTATTAGTGCATAACGAGAATGTGGGCAGTGAACAATCTAGGACAGCTGGAAACTTAGTGATGCTTTGCTACAATATGGCCTTTACAAAAAGAAGCAAAAAATGGGTGGTCAAGCCAGCATTGATGAAATGGAATTCGATTTTGTGAAAGATCTCATTGTTAATGTCGTCGAGATGCATAGTCATGGAATCGCGCACAAATCTGTTCAGAGCACATATACATTGCCAAAAAACATTGCCAGCATGCCATGTCCACCCAAAGCAGAGCTTGTTAAATCGTTCAAATCCCGCTTGAAATGATGACCGTCTGTTTTTATTTTTGCAAAAAGTGTTTCTATAATCTGTATAAATAAAGTATGCTTTTTGTCTTTTGACATCTATCCTCTAAGTCCTTTTCTTAAAAATATATTACAATTATTACGATTCCTTTCACATTTCACAGTTTAGTTGAGATACTGTGGGACCTTCATTTTTCGTGTTAATGAACAATGGGCAACAGTGTGTAAGAATATTTGGGTTTTGGCAGTTGACTTGCATTAAAGTTCTGCAAAAAGCTGAATAACTGCTGTACCTACAAAAGGGATTAGACCTAGGCCTCAAAACATTCTAGGCACGCAAGAAGTACTGACTGTGAAAACATGCCATGGCGTAGGATGCCATGAGATAAGCAGAGGTGGCCCTATTGGCAAATTTCACCTACAGCTGAGCAGCGCCACGAACAACGAGCGGCCCCCTATTTCCTGAGGCCGTGTTTCAAAATTAATTTTCTCATGGATGCGTTGACACGGGATGTTGCAAAGCTAGAATGTACGTTCATTTTGAATGAAGGTCACCAGCTTTGAATTTCGGCTTGGGAGCTGTGAGGCCCCAAGCGTCCCTCGCACAGTATAAGGTTCTATTGTTTTTTGACCTTGAGAGGCAGGGACCATCCAGAAAGGGATTGAATTGAAGGGGGTGTGATAAAGTATGATATGATAAGGTTGCCCATTCCGAAACTGCACCTAGTTACATATAAGGTCAGCTTTTGAGAAAACGTTGACACGAACGGAGGATTCTGCATCACGGTCTGCATTACGCCTAGAGAATGGAAATTGCGAATATAATGTAAGTTTCTCTTTAGACGATTTCATACCAGAACTAATCGAAATACGAATAGCTGACCGTTACTGATGGGTGACATTGTACTTGTTCGTTCTGTTTGGCATATTGCAATGAAGTGCTAGTACTTCTATCTACCGGGCAACAGGCAGAGGCGTAGACAGGGTAGGGCCTGAGGGGCAAGGCCAACCCAAAATTTGTAGGCGTTCACTCAGCAGCACTGTGTATGAATGTACAGATGTTAATGTCACTGTGGTGGGCCCAACTACATTAGCTTCAGGCTACACTTGTTAGACAATCCTGGCCATGCCTCTGGCAACAGGGGCAGGCCAGCATCGAGACGCATGTAGACCACCACTCGTTTCTCCCTGGCTCTACGCTAATAAATCATTACATTGTTTTTGCACCTCGAATTCTTGCCCCAGTTTACGCATTACGTTTAGAGCTCAACATTCTCATTCGCACTATCCACGGAAGCAAATAGCACTAGTACTTTGATATTCCACGTTGTATTCTCTCGGTTCACATTGTGTCACCTCTGCGCTAATAAAGGAAATTAATAATTGTAATAAAAATCGGCTACTGAGACACTTTTCGATTTTTATCTTTTGCAAACAGGTACATCGTGCCGTTCTGCGATTGTCATCTATTCCAGACCCCGACCGATGGCTTCTTCAACCGCCAGCTGCAGCTACATGTCAATCGCTGGATCTACTTGACCGTATTTTGGGATGACAGACAAGATCCAATCTGTCCGTTCGCGGTACCGGTGGCTAGGAGCAACATAACAACCTTTACGTTGCTCTAGTGCCAAATTGAAGCACCAGTCTTGCAATTCACCGTGCGACCGAAGTGCTTCGATTCCCCAAAACGAACACCCTGTGTACCCAAAAGGAACAGCCCGTGACTCACAATAAACATTTGCAGATTTATTAAACTAGAGCAAAGAAAAAAAGTGCTATTTTAATTGATTAGGTCACACGCCGATTGTTATCTAAACATTTAATGTGAAATAAATGTACTTCACCAATTGTACAGTCTTGTTGTTTCCTCTTAAAGTACAGTTTCATATTCCTAATTGTGACGCGCCGCGCTGTGAGCTGATGTGTGTTGTTTTCCGGGTTCCGCGTCTAGTCGCGTAGGTGACAACTGGGCGCGTTTGGCCACGCTGCCCAGCAACGTCACAGAGAGAAGCGGGGAATATAAATGATTTGGTGATGTCAGGCTCAGGGGCGGGGGATATGATTTAGGTCACCCAGGGCAATGCGGCAAGTGATAGGATTATCACAAAATGCACCACCCTGCTGCCTGATTGTTCAACAGCCGAAAACTCGGGTAAGGTGCATAGGAAATGTTTGTACGATCGATCGAATTATGGTTAAAACCACATGGCCGAACCATAGGCACAATAATATTTCTGACCGAACCATTCCTTTAAGTGCAGCAGCAGCCATCATCAGAGACAGGACAAGTCTGTGAGCCTCCAAAAATATAGCAATCCTAACAGTGCTGAGGATGAACAAAGCACTTCCTACCCCACACATAGCTTGTCCCAGGTCATGGGGATTTTGAGCAAGCACACAGGGAAAACTTTGAACATGTTCCTGCTGCTGCCTCGGGTGATGATGTTGATGCCTGCTCCGGTGCACTGCATCCGAGGGACCATGGTACGTGAAACACTGGAGACATTTTTAACACTGATATTTATTCAACCAACATGTCCTTCCCCCGAAAATTATACTACAAACAGTGCATTTACTGTTTGGGAAATGTGTGATTTGTTCAGGGAAGCACTCTAAGAAATGAATGACCATGATCAGACACATCGCAGCACAACACAACAACAAAAGATCAACTACCTCAGGTTGAGTTCACGTCTCTCCTCACCAGAAATATTTTCATGACTCTATTTCCCTTCGAACAACTCTGTTCTATACTTAAACTATTTGATTCTATATTTGTTTACATAGTGTATTCTTTGAGTGCACACTGCACTGTTTCCAAAGGTAAGTATTTCGCATCATGTACTCCTTTACATTGTGCTGAAATGGAAAGGTAACTCGCGTGTACTGCGTGTTGTACAACGCACACCTAGCTGTGAAGCATCGGAGCACTGTACACAAATGAGATAAAACGACAGGGGACAATAATATGAATACAATTAGGAAGACAGACTTTTAAGGGCACAGGCTCAACAGTTGTGTTTTATGAAACAGCTGCAGCTGAGAAATATTGAAAACACAACTGGGATTGTCACTGCGGACAAGCATCACAACACGGGTTACAGTCCTGCTAATGATGCCGATGGTAAATCTGACACATTCTAGAGGCAGACTATTTTCTTGGCTGGGGGCCCTAGAATCGAATACCTTACCACTGGAGCCTCCACGCAATCTATTTCTACACTCTACCTCCACCCTCTGATGTTACCCTTTACTACGATCCCTTCAACTACTACTCTCCCTTCTCCCCTCCAAGACTATTCTCCCCGCTCCACTCCACTACTACTCCACACCACTTTCTACTCAGTCACACCTATTTCACTCTCTTTCGCCTTCCACTCACCCTCTACACTTTCACTAACACTCTCACTCATCCGCCTTAGCCACGCACTCACAACACAGTACCACTTGCTCTCATCAACCAATACATCACCTTCTCTGTCAAACGCCTCTACACTCTAGTCCACCATCCTTCATCCATCTGGTCTCTTGGTCTGCCACCTCCTCTTCCTCTGACCTTACCTGAACAACCCACACCTTCCTGTTTCCTGTTCCCCTTCTTATCCTCCTCCACCTTTGCCCATTGGTCTTCTGCCGCTATCCAATCTCGCTCTGTCTTCCCCACCCGGGAGGTATTGATATTGATATTTTATTTCTATTGCGCTTGTACACAAGTGTTTCAGAGCGCGACAAGGCAAGGGAGGGGAACAGGGGAGAACAAAACAGCGATCTTACTAGGCCCAGTGACATTGAGAATGTGCAAGTGCATGGGAGATGGGGAGGGGAAAAGTGCATGGAAGGGGGGAGAAGTGGAAAGTGCGAAGCAGAGGAGAAACAGATAAATAACAATAAATAAATAATAAAGGCAACAAACAGTGGTAGTGCAGTCAGCAATTTGCAAGTGCTAGGTTTAAGGCAGCAGACAGGGTAGGTCCGATAAGTGCATGAAGAAAAAGGGGGAGCTGTATCGGTACAGATACAGACCCCAGTGCAAGGGGTGGCCCGGAGACAGTGCGGGAATGTGGCAGGGTGAGCAGGTACCTGGGCCCGGAGGACAGAGGGTGGCCAAGTGCACGGTGCCAAGAGAGAACAGACCCGCAGGGGAGAGGGGGAGCGAAGGCAGAAGAAAAGAGGAAGGTCTTGAGGTGCTTCCGGAACCAGAGATGGTTCTCCTCAAGTTTTAGAGTGGCAGGGAGGCTGTTCCAGAAGGAGGCCCCAGCCAAAGACAGAGATCTACCCCCAGCTCGTTTCTTTGAAAAATGACTGACCCTGAGGGAGGTGTTACAAATGCCAGGAGGTATACAAAAAGAAGGGGACTAAGCCCCACGCCTTTTGCCATGTGGATCCGCTGTGCTGGGACAACGGCAACACAGGCTGGAAAGTGTTCCAGCTCATGCTTCAAGAGCACATTGAAAAAAAAACCTGCTCAGTAACCATCAGTCTGGTTTTCATACTATGCACGGCACTGAAACAGCCATGTAGGACCTATGTGCCAACATGGCTGAAATCCTCAACAGCGGCAGGGTCCCACTTCTCATGTTATTAGACCTTTTTTTACCACGTTCGACTTGGTCCACCAACTCTTACTGCTACAGAGACTGGGTAAACGTATTCACTGCTCAGAGTCTACCATTGCATGGTTTGCCTAATTTCTAGGTCCCAGAAGGGCCAGAGTTGCCATGCATGGATTCAAAGCTGAACCTGAGTTATTATCATGCAGTGTTCCACCAGATGCCTGTCTGTCTCTCCCCGAAATTGTTTAATATATACATGCGCCCTCTGTTCGACCAGTTGGACAGCATCGGCGTTATAGATACTAATTACGCCAACGACACCCAGCTGGTCTTGAGCTCTCTGGAGACTTTGATCTGGACTCAACCCTTATTAATAATGTCTATAATGGGATTCAAGAGTGAATGTCAGTCGATTCCTTGGCGTTGAATAAGGAAAACACATGGCTATTGCTTGCTGGCTCTAGCCTGCGAATACAAAAGTTAGACTATAGAAATAGCAATTTTTCCATCTCTAACTATGTCATTGCAGTCAGCTCCACTGTTAAAATTTTAGGAGTCATCCTTGACACTGGGTTGACCTTGAAACATCATGTTCATCATGTTAAATCATCTTGTGCCTATGTTAACAAGTTGTCTCTCCCAGGGGTTATTCACCCAAGAACAGGTCATTGGGCTGTGTTCGTGCTGGTAGAGAGATTCCCAGACCCCCCTTTGTTTGCATACATTAACTTTGGGTTTCACCCTAAGTTAACAGGGCGATCCAGACGTGGACCCCTTGCTCACTGTTCTTAGAGAGGCAACAGTTTCACCTCACTGATGATGCTCACCAAGGCTGAAACACGTGTATGAGGTTACTGATGGTACTCTTGTTCAGAGGAGAATTGCCTAGCATTTCGGTGCTAGACTGCCCCTGGGCAGGACAAAGGCTGATATGCGGGGAAATTTCTTCTCTGTGAAAAGGACAGTGAGCTAAAGACTTGGTAGAGTCTCTCCCAGGGGTTATTCACCCAAGAACAGGTCATTGGGCTGTGTTCGTGCTGGTAGAGAGATTCCCAGACCCCCCTTTGTTTGCATACATTAACTTTGGGTTTCACCCTAAGTTAACAGGGCAATCCAGACGTGGACCCCTTGCTCACTGTTCTTAGAGGGGCAACAGTTTCACCTCACTGATGATGCCCAACAAGACTGAAACACGTGTATGGGGTTACTGATGGTACTCTTGTTCAGAGGAGAATTGCCTAGCATTTCGGCGCTGGACTGCCCCTGGGCAGGACAAAGGCTGATATGCGGGGAAATTTCTTCTCTGTGAAAAGGACAGTGAGCTAAAGACTTGGTAGAGTCTCTCCCAGGGGTTATTCACCCAAGAACAGGTCATTGGGCTGTGTTCGTGCTGGTAGAGAGATTCCCAGACCCCCCTTTTTTTGCATATGTTAACGTTGCTTAGACTAATTAAACCATACCTATCGTCCCAACATATTTCTTCCCTGGCTACTGCACTTGTTAACTCACGGCTGGATTACTGTAACAGTCTTCCTGCAGGTACATCCAAACAAAATCTAAAAAGCCTTCAAACAGCCCAGAATGGCGCAGTTAGAGCTGTTTGTAAGCTGGGCCCACAGGAACATGTCTCCAATTCAAGAAGATCAATACATTGGCTTCCCGTATGCCATCGCATTTCTCATAAAATACTTACTCTGGCTCATAAATGCATGGCTGACAGAGCTCCACGGTACCTTGTTAACCGGCTGTCCAAACCTCCTACTAGCGTATCCTTCATTCAAGTGGAGCAAATAAACTTTTTGTTCCCAGACGTGATTTGAAAACTTTTGGTGGCACTTGTTTCCAGGTATGCGCCCCAGTTTTGTGGAACTCCTTTCCCTCCCATATTGGGAACCTTCCAAGCATTACATGTTTTAAGAAAGCATTTAAAACATACCTGTTTAATTCCAATGATTAATTTCGCTCCCTTTATGTTTGATTCCTGGTTTTGACCTTTGTTCTACCGTTTGACCTGGCTTACCCTTTTCGCGCATTTAGGCCTGTGTGTGTGTGTTGCGAATTAAAAAAATAAAATAAAAATAAAATAACAATAATAATGTGAGGTGGCCACTCCAATGGAAAATATTAGAATGTCTCTGGTTTTGTTAGGTAGCCGCTCTGCAGCAAGCTTGTAATAATCCATGTCGGGGAGCTCCGTTACTGTTGGTAGGGTGCGGCGTGCACTGGTATCAGCTGGCACGATGCAGCATTCCTTGCGGCTGCGCAGGCTCCCTGCTGCTCTGCTTAGTAGTTCTCTCTCTTCTCACTAGTTGGAGCGGTGTGAGGCTCTGGTGGCCTTTTACATTGCGGGAGGTTCCCCCAGACCTTTGCTGTATGTTGCTGTCACTGTATGTTGCCTGAAATTAATAGAAACTGCCAGCGTTTTGTTGAAGAGGTGTAGAGTGACCCACATTTGATATGATATGATATGATATGATTAGTTATTTATTACGTGCTTAATACCCAGAGGTTTCTAAGTGCGGACCCGGGATCGAACCGGTGTTGCTCCGTGTGGTCTTGCTTCCAAGGCGAGCATGTTACTCCTGAGCTATCCTCCCGAGACTTGGTGGTTTTGGACTGCCAAAACAAATGCATGCACTTAGAGAAGGGAAAGGAACTGGTGCCCTCTCAACTACTTCCTTCCCCCTTTGGGCAAAGGAACGGCTGTGGCTTCCACGCTAGTAGCACTCCCATCCCAGGCTGAGAGGGGTCCCCATTGCCCCTGGACAAGGTCAGTGTACTGTCCTTGTCACACTCCCAAATAGGAAATGTTAACCTTTTGAGTGCTATAGACGAAGAGGCCAACACACACCACAACTGCAGCCCTGTAGCCCAAGTGACTTAGGGCCTATGTCACCCCATACATCCTGCCATCACTCACATACATGGTATGACCCTGGTATACTCACTCCAATGAGCCCAACAACATACCATGGCAAATGTCTCATGGGCTACAAAAAGGTTTTAATTACAAACATGACATCTATCGCCTCACTGCAACACAAAGGTTAAAGCCAAGGAAAAGAAGTGCGCCCAACTGTCCTTCCACAAATAAATAACCAAAAAATACATGAAAATAGGAAACTGAAACAGGGGAAAGAAGAATTTAAATGCCATGCCCCTCGGAAGGCCATGTCTAGCCTTTCCTAGAAACGCCTAGACATGGCCATCGTATTTATGTTATAAATACTACTAAATTGTTTTTGTGTCCTTTTGTACAACCGGCGTCTCCCTGATGAATTGTCTTTATATATATGTTTATATGGGTACACTGTTCATTCAGATCTGGCCTGAGAGAGTACACGGGTCTAAACATTTGGCTCGATTTTTTTTTCTCGCTGCAGATATTGCGGTGAGTGGTGTCAGAGGGCTGTGATTGACTTAAACTCTGTTTTGCTCCACGTTTTGCGCAGCTCGGGTGTGCATAGCATCTCCCCGAGCTTTAAGTGCATGTGGGCAGGTGCATTGTGTTAGTTTTGGGCACCCATGTTCATGAGGGTGGCCTGAGGACATTCCACAAATTGTTTTTCGAACGGTCTCTTGGGTTCCGCTGCCTCAGTTTGTTTATCTGTACACCCTATGCTGATAGAGGGAACATTGGGTGTTTACGTGGAAATAGATGACCGGTTCACTGAAAGAAGCGCAAGTTGCACAGGGTACCTCTTGGTGGGGTTAGATAGCACACATTTGAAACTTCCCTTGTTTATCTTTCTAATGCCGAGGTCGTTTTATAGCAAACATTTAAAGTTGGATTATGGTGGTGTCCTGTCCGTATGTGGAGTTGTCTGGTGTTAATGTCAGATATGGGTTGTTTGACCTAAAAAACCTGACCTACTGCCCATTTGACCTAATTTGTTTTGACCTACTGCAGAGGGAGACCCCCACGCAACCCCCCTAACGTGCAGGAGACCCCCCCCCCACTTCCCCCATCTCAACCTATTCCCTTACTCCACCCTACAACCATTTTTCTATTGAAGTGTACCATTTGCCCTACCAAATTGGGTCAAAAAGATGTGGTCAAATGGGTGTAGATCAAGTTGCCATTAGGTCAACTATGCCAATACCGTAATGTCAGTGGCCTGATTGGTAGACTGCAGCTAACATTTGTTTAGGGTCCCATTTATTGTACTATTTAACTAACTTATAAGGTGAGAACAAGGAATGTAAGGCCTGGAACTTGATACCCACATTTTACTGTGATGCTAGAACATTTTAAAGCTGGAAGGGCCTCATCACGTGTTGGGAAGTATCCTGGCAGTATAACCCGAGCTGATAGCGTTACCACCACCCAATCCGGCGCTAATAAAGGGTTCGGTGATAACGGGTATTCCCCATTCCCCATTGGTGATCCACTGGGGCCTTTTCAGCACAATTAGCGATCGCTAATTGTGCCCGAAAATGGACATTAAGTTGCCGCGCTGGAGGTAAATGCTGCCAGACTCGTGATTGCGCGGACCCTTAAATGTGGCCCTAATAGTGTTACCGCCGCGTTTAATGGCTAACGCCCAACTCGTGATGAGGCCCTAAATCTGGTGTTTGTGCTTTGAACCTTTTAACTTATAAGGTGATCACAAGGTATTTAAGGCCTGGAACCTGAATCTATCCAGGATACGGTCTACCACAATTTTAATGTAATGCCAGCATATTTTAAAACTGTATATTTGGGGTTTGCGCTTTGTACTACTTAATCAACTTATAATGGGGACCCATGGTATGTAAGCCTGGAAACCCAGTGCTATCCACTATTATGGTCAATCTATGTTTTATGTGAAGGCAGGAGAATGGGAGTGTGACACTTACAGCACTGGGGTTATTCCCCTTTATGTAATTAGGATTATCTACGTAGTTTAAGAATGTGTGTATGCTGTACGTTATTCCAGCAGGTATTATTTATTATATAAAGATTACTCTTTTTTTAGGGTCAAACTGTTATTTGCGTACCTGTTTTTTTTTTGTTACCAGCTTTGAAACCACATACCCTTACTTGCAACAGAGAGCAAATTCAAAGGAAAACGAGAGAAAAAAGTATGTTAGGGTTTTTCTTTTAGGCAGGAGGGTCTCTGGGAGCTAGTCCTACCCCTCCCAGTGGCGGACCCAACTTTCACTTGAATGCTAAGGTCTGGTGCATAACATACTTTCCCGGATTTCCCATGACATGCGCATGAGTGCGGTAAGGTGAGTGTTCAAGAGTGATTACATACAGGACTCATTCCACTTTTCTGTACACTTTCGCATCTCTTCACTAGTAAAGGGCACTACACCGTACACATGTATCACCGCTGTTAATTTGTCCATAGTGAGTACACGCCACACATTGGTCATCCATAGTTGTTCCTTAGGTATTATGATTGAATTCCATAGTGCACAAATCATGAGCTCAGCTGCAGCAGTAGCTAGGTAATGAGATAGGTGCTGTCGGGACCAGCAGAGATAGGTGGACCATCTGTTGCCCCTAGGATGGTGTCCAGCAGGTCATTAGGTACTTTGGGCCTCATTACACGGATGACGGTAAGGATTTACCGGTACCGGTAAAATACTGGTACCGGTAAATCCTTACCGCCTTACTACGAGGTCCCTTTGCGGGTTGGGGGATTTAACGCCTGCTTTTTGCAGGCGTTAAAAACCAACCTGCAAAGGGACCCAGGGAGCTAATTACGGTACTGCAATTTGCGGTACCGTAATTAGCGCCTTCCCCATTCCCATTATGCCCTATGGGGCAAAAAGGGGAATGGGGAAGGGCAATGGTGGAAGGGGGAATTACCGCCCCGCCAACCTTGGAATGGGGCGGTAATTCCCCTTTCCGCCAAGGCGGTGCCGGTATTTTACCGGCATGAACCATGGCGCTAATAGCGCCATGGTTCTCCGCCATCCGTGTAATGAGGCCCTTTGACATTTGTAAGTTCCCTTATTTTTAGATCGTACCTAATCTTAGTGCGTGCCATATGGACTCAAGATACCCTTTGCTCCATATCCTATCCAGCAACGGTCTGCTTTCTTTGGGTCCTTCCCACGTAATCTGTGTGGTTTACAGTAACACCTATACATTGTTTATTTATGAGTTTCAGCATAACTGGCACATATCCGTGTTTTCCATCGCCTGCCCCCCTTTGTTGTCCCTAGTTTCTCTGATAATGTCTTTCCTGGGTCTTCATGTCAGTTTTTGGGCTGCAACAGGAAGTGCCTCAGCTGCCATTATTGAAAACATTTTTCCCCCAACTTTACATTCTGTCTTCCACGTCTTGGTTGTTCCCTGAATAAAAAGGTTCCTGCTTTTGAGTATTGAGCCTTCTCCCATTCTTTAAAACTTTTTATATCAGACCACAGTGAAGAATTCAGGTTTACCCAGTCGGGTTATCGGAAACGATTGGTGTCCCTGATATTTTTCGAATGGCATCCCAGGCCTCGAGTGTTGCCCTCCTCACAGGATTAACATAGAGACAGCTGCATGCCCATATTGTTTCGAAAGCCAAGGTTGTGTTTAACTGCAATTGGTTGTTCCATAAAAAACAATGTTTTTCTGACCTCTGTTACATCCATTCACTAATTACCCTGACCTGTGCAGATATGTATTACTCATAAATAGCCAGGCCCCCCAATCCTCTCTTTTCTCTGCTCGCTAATAAAAGTGTCCTGTTAACCTACGGTTTCTTCCTGACCCATATCATATCCATATTTTTTTGTCTTTTCTTCAGTTACAATTCCTGAACCCATGCCAAGTTGCTTTGCCGCAGTGACTTCCCTGCGCTGCTGGAAAATAGTGGCTGTTACTCCTGCCGATTTCCATCTGAGAAAAGAAAAGGGGTATATAGCATTTAGTATGAAACTTTACAGTTAGTTTATCATATAGAGGTTAGAGAGTTTAATGTTTAGAGTTACAGTTTAGATTTTACATGTAAAAGTTAAATGAACCACAGATCAGATTTCACAATTCATTTGCTCCAATTTACCGCCACCTTCTGCTGTTGTTGAAGGCCTGGGTTTCACTACCTCCCATACCTGCATGCCCAAGGTCACAACTGGTCTGGTTCCCAGCACAACACATTGTCCCACTAATGATGGGCTTGTTTGGGGGTCCCTCTGGGGGGTCAACAATATGAGGCAGACCACCTTGTAAAGAGTTTTTAACTTCTGCCATTTTATCAAATAAAACAGGTTAAATAAATGCCCCACTATCCCTACCCTAACATGGATTTACCTGCCTATAATAAACTAAAAGGGAAACACTCTAACCAAGGTCTTTCTAACCCTCACACTAATACAACAATCAAAACAAAAAGTTATAGTATGGCAACTCAATTCAACAAATGTAAACATATAACCTGGTTCACAGTATAACCAATGTTTCTTATCATGGACTGGGTGAACTCCCCTTCCCCAGATCCAAACAAGGATTTTCTTTACAGTTCCAAGGAAAAAACAAGATAATCCAACTAACACAAGGTTCTGTTGTTTCAATGAAGTAACTTGTCAAAGTCAAAAGCTCTCCCTCCTCCTGGAATAAGAGCTCTCCCAAAGTATATGGAAAGGAAAAGTCGTAGGCTCTAACACCTGGAATAAGAACTCCTTCGCATCTTTGGCAACAACAAATTATTTGGCCAGAATGGTCTGCTTCAAGCTTGACAACAACAATTGGTTTGGTCTGAATGGTCTGCTTAAAAAATGACTGCAGGAAGAATTGTAACTTGTCCTTAATCATCTTTCACAATTCTTCCCCCAAATGTCACAACTTAATATGTTGCTTTCCAATACTACCACTCTTCAGCATGTGTTCCTTCTACTACCTGGCATAACATTTTACTAGGTTTCTTCAGGGAAATCACCTCAGGCCCTACGGGTCTACTCGCCTGCCCATCTACCAAAACAAATCAATACTTCAATGGTAACTTCCACAGTAGAATAACAACTTCAATCGACTTCTTTATCATAAGCAGATTAACAGCTTTCAGGGAACAGAACATTCACATTGATCCTTATCAGGACCTCTCCACAAACGATTCTCATCTCCCTCTGGATAACCACCTCCAGAATGGCAGCCTGTTTGCCACCTTTCTTTCCTTTCTGCATTAATACCAAATATAGTGTTCAGGATGAAGTCTTTTCCTGCTTCTATTTTGGCTGTGAATCTACATCAGCCACAATGATAGGTATCCCCGAAACTGAATGGCAACCTTGGCAACCTTTGCAACATTGGGGCTTCATATTATTCCCCTCTTGTGTTTGGCAACCTTTATTGGACTAATATTGCCAGTTTCTCAATGACTATTTGCTTGGGTATTGGTGGTATGCCTCGTTTTCGAATACGACCTCCCCACCAGCTTGTTGGTGTTTGTCCAAACTCACACTTTCATTCATGGATGTTGTTTGGTTTACTATCAGCTGCTTTTTCAAGTCTGAAGCAGTTCAGTATTCATAAAATGTATTAGCTTGCTTTGGAAAGGTGTAATGGTTCGTTTTTCGCAAGATTTATTGACTTGAATTCATAGGTTTGCAACAGTTTGGTATTTGTGATGCTTATTAGCTAGTTTATGTACGTTAACAACAGTTAAACATTTGTAGCGTTGCTTATACTGCCTTTCACCTGCTCACGAGCGATCCTGCCCGCGCAGAACATGCAGCCTGCCCCGGAGCGCTTCAGAGTCACTCGCGTGGCTTAGAGTCACCAGGTAAGATGCTTCCAGATGCTCCTCTCTGCTTTTGCAGGACTGCTGCTACCGTGGATTCTCCCTACCAGGTGCACACTCTCGTTGGTCGCTGCGTTCTCCGGCACATTGATATGGAGTCGCTCTGACTCCCGAGAGTCATGGATGCAACCCTGCCACCTGAGACCGCTCGACTGCTCACACTATGCCTGCTGCACAATGCAGTCTTCCTGGGTAAGCATTTCTTCCACACACTTCCCACTGCGCAACCTCTGCGGTTTAGGATAATAGAGGCACAGACGCTGTCAGGCCTTACAACGGTCCCAGTGTCTTGCAGCACCTCTACTCCTGTCTCCCGCAGCATACACGGCCAACGCTTCTTCTGCTTCTCAAACTGCTTCTACTTCTTCTCCTTCCCTTTCTCCTTCTCTCGTACTTAACTGCACCTGAGGGGGCCTTTTATGACTCCCTGTCTCCCTCAGGTGTAGGTCATTCCTGTTAATTAGCACACCACTTCTACATCTTTGTTCCTCTGTATCCCTCTTCCTCGTCTCAGTACTGAGGGAATTATGGAACTTGAAGTCCTGAATGAAATAGTTTGTTTTCTTTACTCTTTCCACATTGTGAGTTTGATTTCCAATTTCTACAACATTTAACAAAGGGATATTACAAGAGCCAGTCATAAGGCAGGTTTGAGAAGATGAGTATGGTTCTTGGCTCTTAGGAGTTTTATTGTTATACAACTTCCTCTTATTAGGCTTTTGGGAACCAGGGGAATTTATAACCACATGCATTTCTTGGGTTATAACACGATCTTTGTTACTCGTACCACCACAATGTTTATGGCTGAATTAATTCTCACTCAGACGGTCACCTTCTGGAATAAAAGAATTATGATGGCAACAAATCCATTAAATAATGTGGTATTGGTGGAAGTTCCTCTTGAAATGAGGGCAAATACGGTGTCCCTTCCCACAGGTAAATACAAACAATGATACAATCACATTGCGCATATGTCCGGGATCGTTTTTTAATGCTTTTCGCACAAGGTGAGTCTGGTTTGAACCAGCTGACACGTGTTTCGGCTCTGCTCTTCTTCGAGGGCTGGGGTATTATGTCACATGATAGATCATTGATTGATAATTATTGGAAACATCAACATACAATATCAACATAAAAGAAAAAATAAATATAAAAAGGCCAGAACAACAAAGCCAGGTGGCATCGGGAACAGTGCCAAACAACATCGAATCAAAATCAAGTATGTCCCAAATTTGATTGCAAGGTAAAGGATACATTTGATATCATCTGTTTCATGTCCAACAAGGGAAGTATCAAAAATAAAAAAATAAAAACATGTATCTCGGTTAGTCTACAAAAATCCATACAATAGTATAACGTGTAATTTATCACATCAAACCACAATTGTGCTAAGATATGTGTACCTTATGATCCTTTGCATGGAGGATCCAAACTAGAAAAGAGAGCAAATGGGGCTTGTTTGGTGTCAATTTACAGATTCTGTAACGTAGATAATGCAAACTCGAGATGATACTACCCCGACATCATGTAAATTATCATAGCGGGCTAATCATCCGTTATGTGAAATCACTCACCTAAATAATTGCAATTGAGGTACAATCACCCGTCTCCTGTCTGAAAGACAATATATATACAATCGCAAAGGCAAGAAGTCCATGAATGCCAAACATTTCTACTTAAAACCATTAATTGCTGGCCATTACTAAAATAGATTAGCCATGAAAGGAGAATTGTTAGTCATTACTTATATATCCTCGCAAATTCAGAGCTTCTGTTTTTCTATGGTCCAACCAATAAATCATCACGATGTACTCCAAAAGGTCCCATCGTTCCAGTCAGGTCAGCGGGAGAGCAGAAATAAATAGAATAAATAAACAAACCCCATAAGCGTTGCGGATGAGGTCCCTAATCCCCTGTTTATCGCCCCATGCATGGTGCACCATCTCATACAACTAACGTGGATCCTACCTGTACGAAGCCTTTCGGCAGCCATGTCAGTGCTTGTAAACTGCTTCTGCCGTTTCCAAGGAAATATAAAGCTTACAGTCTCTTGCACGTTCATTCAAAAGCAAATTAATGTCCCAGCCCATCCTCCATCTTGGTTGGGCTTGGTGCAGCATTGCTACATTCAGCGTAATAAGATGGTGCTAAGGTTGTGTGTAAATGTTAATAGGTCGCCTTTCTACAGTATCGCAAAAGCATATTCAAGCACGGGAGCTGTAAAAATGTATTTACAGTGCAACATTGTGCACCTCCAATATCTCGCGTACACCATTATATCCATATAAAAGGATATACGGTATCCCAGATGTGACTGTGACCAACTATATTATACCATGTGGTGCCCTT
The DNA here is from genome assembly GCF_040938575.1 of Ambystoma mexicanum. Taxonomy (NCBI): domain Eukaryota; kingdom Metazoa; phylum Chordata; class Amphibia; order Caudata; family Ambystomatidae; genus Ambystoma; species Ambystoma mexicanum. Next base: position 440,116,060 of record NC_090937.1, read on the forward strand.
AGTAGCTAATGTAAACTACAAAATATGTTATGGCGTTCACGTATCTAAGTAGTTGAAAATCAGCCAGTCCCTTGTAGCTTGTTTTAAAAAAACATTTATTAAGTTTTCAATAAACAACAATAACTTCATACAAAGTAAACAATGTCTCATATTAATCAGTAATAATCAAAATTGCAGTACATTTTAAATATCATACATTGCACATTCCAACACAATAACTATATCCTATGAAACTTAATGAACATACTGACATATATACACAAAACAACACAAAAGACAACATAAACGGGAAGAGAGAACATTTTTTTTTAAATAAATAAAAAAAAGGGAAAAGGGGACCCTCACTCACCTCACCCTAGGTATTCTCATAAATGCCACAGCTATTTCTATCACCATTGCAATCATAAAGAGCCATAAACGGTCCCCATAACATCATGTAATCTTCTTCTTTATCTTTATTTTTCAATGAAACCTTATCATATTGTGATAAAACCTGCAATTCTGTTAACCACTCTTCAATATTAGGCTTTTTCCTCATTTTCCAAATCCTGAGGATTAGCTTAATTGCACCATAATGCCCCTGTCAATTCAGCAAGAATGTTTTCTAGTACGCACACATCTTTCTTTATGTGAGAGTAAAATTATGTTAGCTGCGGATCTTTGCAAGTGTATACCAAAAATCAAATCAATCCTATCAATTACCTCTCTCCAAAACAATTGCACTCTCGGGCATTCCCACAGTAAATGCAAAAGAGTAACTCTACTATTGCTACAACACCAGCATAATTAATTTGATTGCAGCCCCAATGTAAACATCTTAAATGGTGTCCAATACAGCCTTCCAATGGCTTTCTGTCGAATCAAGCGCAAACCCATGTCTACTCCAAAGTACAAATTCACCTTCAGAACACCTCTCCAATCCATGTCAGAAAGGACCCTATTAACATCATGCGACCAGGCTTCCTTCAATCTAGTCCATGCCAATTGATGTTTTTTTTGTATAGGCATGAATTGCATGTAGGTTCGTACATTGTATTCTTGTCCTTCTAATGATTTGCTAATCTCTGGTTTCTTCCCAACTGAGCCACCAGCCATATCCTTCCTCAGATTAATCATGGAAGCTAAAGCCAAATACCTATTCGTTTCTCTCCGTCCCAAGTCATATTTACGCTGTAATTCCTCAAAACACAACAATCTGTCACCACCTATCACATCCACTAGCCTCAGAATTCCCCTTTTTATCCAACTCAACCAGTTCAGACATTTATTATCAATTTGCAACGCTTCATTATGCCATATAGAAGCATCATGACTAAAGCCATAACCTTGTTCATTTTCTTTAAACCACAACCCTATCACCTGTCTGGTTGCCGCCACTGGGATCAGTTTTAACCTTGTATGTGGTAATTTACCCATGCTATAAATGTTTCCTAAATCATATGGAGCACAAATTTCTCTTTCAATGCGCAACCAAATAGGTTCTTTAGTGTTCTTTTCTCTAAAGTAATATGAACTGTTTTTAAGCAAAAAAGGCTCTGTAGTATTTCATTAAATCTGGATACCCAAATCCCCCTTCTTCAAAACTTTGCATTAGTATGTACTTTGGAACTCAAGGTTTTTCCCAGGTCCCCACAAAAAGGATTGAAAGAGTTTATCAATTTTTATTAATTGTTTTCTAAATAACAATAAAGGGATGTATTGAATAACATACAAGAGCTTAGGCAAGAGAACCATTTTAATCGCATTAATTTTCGCCCACAAATTCAATGTCAACCCCTCCCATCTCCTTATCAGTAACTATATCTCTAAGGTTACTTGATCCAGATTATATTGTGATATTTTATTCAATTCTCCAATAATATGTATTCCCAAATAAGTGACACCCCCTGGTGACCACTTACAGTTCCATGAGTGAAAAATGTTACTATCAGACATTCTAGACAATGGAGAAATTTCAGTTTTATCCCAATTTACCTTATGTCCCGACAACTAACCTACCTCCTTAAACATTTCCTTTATTACATCCCCAGATATTTCAGGATTCTACAACAAAAGTAGCATATCATCAGCATATGATAACATTTTTACTTTAACCTTCCCAACCATAATTCCTTTTATCATTTCACATTGTCTAATGTACGCAGCAAGGGGTTCTAGTGCCAAATTAAACAAAAATGGTGATAATGGGCAGCCTTGTCATGTGACCTTCGACAACGGAAAGGATTTCGAAATTACTTCATTAACCAATACTTGAGCCCTAACATCATGATGTATACATTCTACCATCTTCATAAATACTGGCCCAAATCCCATTTTACTAACGTGTATTCCATAAATTTCCAATTAACCCTGTCAAAGGCTTTTTCAGCATCGAAAAAACCAATAACATTATTTGAGTCTTTCCCATAATGTTCTCCAGTTACATTTAGCACAGTTCTTATATTATCGTATCCAAACCGCCCCGGAATGAAACCTACCTGAGACTCATCAATCAGGTCCCCCATACAAGACATTAATCTATTAGCCCATATTTTAGTAAAATAAATTTGATTTACATTTAGCAAAGAAATAGGCCTATAATTCACACATTTCTTATGATCTTTATTAGGTTTGGGGATCACGATAATCAGCGCCTCTTTCATCGAATCACACATTACACCTGATGCTATAAATTCATTATAAAGCTCACATAAAATTGGCACCAATTGAGTATCATACTTCTTATAGAATTCCTAAACCATACCATCTGGCCCTGGTGATTTCCCATCTTTCAATTGTGATATGGCAGTACATACTTCAGTAACCAGCAAGGTTTGTTTTTCTAGAGTCAATTTAGAAAGAGAAATCTTTTCAAAGAATGTTCCTAAGCTATTTGCAGTAGGCTTTAGCTCTTCCCTATATAGCTTTTCATAAAAACTCCAGAAATATGTGCAGATTTCTCCACTCCTATGCAAAGTTTTACCCTCGTCCGTTTGAATAGAAGAAACACATGTATCAGTTATTAACCCTCTAAGCTTATTAGCCAAAAATGTGCCATTCCTATCACCAAATTCCCAAAACCACTGTTTCGAATAAAACATGCCTTTACCAGCCACATTCTGTACATGATTCTTCAACTCTGCTTCTAGTTTTTTCAATTTCAACTTAATTTGGTCTAAATCATCACCTGCACAAACCTTTTGCAATTTTTTAACTTCCACTTCTAAACTTCTAATCTCTTCCTGATTTTTCTTCTTTGCATGAGTGGTCCTACATATCAGTTCCCCCCTCAATACCACCTTAAAACAATCCCAAACAGTCTTAATTCCGGCTGAATCTTTATTTTCTTCAAAATAATGTTTAATAAGTTCATTCAAACCTACTGTAATCAAATTATCCTTAGGTAGGCTAGCTTGCATTCTCCATCTTTTAGATTTTTCACCCGTATTCTGCAAAAGCAACTGCATATCTAATAGAGCATGATCAGAAATACCCCTTTCCAGTATATTTGATGTCCCTACTTGGCTACTTAGTGTATTACTAATACAAAAGTAATCAATTCTTAAGTATGAATTATGTACAGGTGAATAAAATGAGTATTCCCCTTCACCATGATGAAGTTCTCTCCATGCATCTATAAGTCTATATTTGAATACAAATGCCCTCAGTTCTTCACTAACCTTTTCGCTATAATATATGCAGTCTGATTTCCGATCCATCATACTATCTATCGCTATATTAAAGTCACCTCCTAAAATTAATGACTCACCTAGTAATACGCCTAGTTGACCAAAAAAAGACATGTTCAGTGTGCATGGTGCATATACAGTTCCAATTGTTAATTTCCTGCCATCATATAATATGTCAAGTAACAAAATGACCTTCCCCATCTGAAACCGTCTTCTCAGTCTTAATCGGTACACCTTTTTAAATAATATACTCAGACCTCTAGACCTAGAATCATAACAATTTGAAATTACCTGGGAGTATTTTGAGTTGGACAAATATCTTTCACTTTGGTCATTCAAATGAGTTTCCTGAAGGAGAATCACATCAGCTTTACTCCTCCACAACCTTGCCAAGACCTTATGTCTTTTCATAGCATTACCAATTGCCTTAACATTCCATTAAATGAAAGTCAATGGAGCCATATCTCTATACCCTGTTTAAATAGAGCCATATAGCAACCTTTATACTCAGGAGGGAGGGCCCAGAAAAGCAGCGAGAGAAAAAATAACTGACCAGTAAGAAAAGGTCACACGTGACAACAAAAGACATATATAAAGACAAACAAACATAAAGCTTGAGTATTGTATAACTTTTCCAGTCTGATAAACATCAGACTTAAAATAAGCATAAATATGTACATCAAATACAGTATTCAGAACTATATTCCCCAGAAACCCCATGCTCTTACAAACATGAATATAATGATCAATACAAACCCTATTCTATCCATAACCATGTGAACTCCCCCCATTACTCCCAACCCACTATCCGCCGATCACACACCCCCACATATGGTAATGCACTAGTGGCAAGTGTTTCCTGTGTGGAGAGTCTTGGCATTTCACTTTTTGCCTTATTTTTTTTTTTTTTTGCCATGTTGAGGAAGAGGAGGAGCCTTTAAAACCGCCACCTACGCGAAGCGGAGCGTAGCGGAGCGTGGCGAGTGTTTCCTGTGTGGAGAGTCTTGGCATTTCACTTTTTGCCTTATTTTTGTTTTTGTTTTTTTTGCCGTGTTGAGGAAGAGGAGGAGCCTTTAAAACCACCACCTACGCGAAGCGGAGCGTAGCGAAGCATGGCGAGTGTTTTCTGTGTTCCCTGGGGGTCCGTGGGGGGCCTGTGAGGGCCAGAGTGCTGTCCGACAGACGCTGACTGAAGCTGGCAAGACGAAGTAAAGCACAAGAGGACCTGGTTAGAGCTGCCGTGTACGCTTTCACCTCCCCCCTCCCTTTATCAGTTGTCAGTTCCAGCTGGCCAGCCGCCGTGAGTTGTGCGATAGACATTGTGAGGAAAAAACGCGGCTTACGTTCTATTGAACTGTGGAGAGTCTGTGGAGGACTCGAGGCCCCTTAGAAAGCCACAAAGATGAGGTCCAGCGCTCCGCCTAATACGCGAGCGTACGCCAAGCGGGGGCTAGCAGCTCCAAACACCCGAACATTTAATTCAAACATCCCCGCCCAGTACGAGAAGGAATGCCACCAGTGGGGGTGGGGGGGGAAATGATGGGATAACAGTGCCCCAATGTGGGATGACCGCGGCCACGCCGCCCCAATGCGGGACCCATAACAACCCAAAACAAGCGTGGAATGACCGTGTGGCGCCAAACCAAGGCGCAGACAACACTAATGCAGCCAGCGATGAGCTGGACACAGATAGTGAATATGTGAGGTCAAGCGATTCAGAGCTTGAGGATGAGGAAGATGAAGATGAATTGCATGTAAGGGACACTGAAAAGTCAGCGGAGTGGGTGTCGCAGAGAGTGAGAAGTGAGAGTGAGAGTGGATCAAAACGAAATAACAGTCCCTCGCCCACCCCGGCAAGAATCATGGAAACTATAGACTTTGTAAGGGCAGAAAAAGATGACCCGCACGCAATAAGGGGGGGCGAAGTGGGTTGTGAGTCGAGGCTGGAAGTATGCACCGTCATGGTACATTGTGCCCATGCCCATGCCGAGTCAACAACAAATGGCAAATACCCACCACTGCATGCTAGGAGTAAAGAGTGCAAACATGTCTCTGGTAGGAGGAGGTCGGCAAGTGGGAATTCAAATTGTGACCCTCCAGAAGTCCTGGGGAGCCCAGAAATCATTCTGATGTCACACGAGAGGAGGAGGCCACACCCAATGATGAAAGGAACGACAAAAAATCAAGGAAACAACCGAATAATAAATGCGGTGTGCCAAATGAGGAGACCGCCTTAACGACGCCAGTCACCCCAGTTGAGACATCTCCTAGCCATGAGAGACGTTTAAGTAGGCTATCAGTAGATCACGTAGATGAGTCGCCTAAACCACCCCACAAGGGTTCATCACTAAAGATCCTAGCATGGACAAGAGTGACCTCAGTGCATAAGGGGAACGGAAAAAACTTAAAGTACCAGGCCCAAAAGACGAAAAAAGATGACTTAGTGGCAAACAAAACAAGATCTTCAGTTATAAAACCCCCTGATGTAGAGTCAATCGGGAAAGTGAACATCGTGGTGACTGAAGAGGCCCCCACCGAGGAGTGGGTGTGTGCTGCGCGATGGAAGGAAGGAACACCTAAAGTCGGAACGGCAGAGCCGCCTCGTAGAAGAGACTCAGTAGGACTCGCAGATCAACTCCTGAGAGACCTAGTGGAATTGAATTCCAACTTGTCAAAACAACGAAAAAGCTCATCAACAACTTGCTGTGGAAAGTCATCCCCACAAATTGAAAGCCAAATGACCAAGGAAAAGAGTCTACCTGACATGATGACTCTAGAAGAAAATACACCATCCTTTGAGGCCAGAAATGATGAGATCATGGTCTCACAAAAAAGGAGCCGGAGAAAGTTAAGCTCGAATTCAGACCACGAAGGTGCAAACAAAAGATTTAAAAGAAACTCAAAACAGAGTTTGACGCCTAAACCGGGGTCCCCGAGCAAGCATGTGACAAAACCAGGTCCAGCTGTGTTGGATGACGTAGAAAATATGCCGTCTCCTAAAAAGAGAAGTTCGCAGCCTGGTCAACTTTCGGATTTGGTGACTCTTGAAACAGCAATGGACGAAAAGAAGTTAGTGGAGACCATAGTCGGAAAGTTGAGCCCGACACTGATGTCAGCTACAACAATAGCAGTAGCACCATTGCTGAAACTTTACGAAAATCTAAATGAAAGCCTCCGGGACCAAACAACCTTGGTCGCCCTGTTAAACTCAAAAATTGTAAAACTCGAGTTAGATCTGAGAGACATGACGGCTCAGGTTGTGACAACCAGAAGAGGCAATGACATTTCATTAACGGCACTAAGAGAATCTTTAAAAACGACAACGGAAGACAAAAGACTCTTCACAGAAGTGACGAAACAAGCTTTAATGCTCTTCCAAAAAGATCGAGAACACAGAACAGATGAAGTAGGGACATGTGTCCCCCAAAAAACCCAGCCGAATGCAGAAACAGGATGCATGGTGAACTCAATAGGCAACAAAAATGAACCTGTACCAGAGGACAGAACGTCAAAACCAAACTCTCTGCTCACAAAACCAAAAAGTATTCAGAACTGTTGTTCTGAAATAGAATCTGAGATAACCATTGTGTTGAGTGACAGTCCAAAAGACACAAATAAAAAAAAGGTTCCTAGTGCAGAAGACAAAGTGAAAATCAATGAGGTAAAAAGAAAGAACAACAAAGCCACCACGAAAGAGATCAAAGAGAGTGATAGAGTCTTGATGACCACATCCTATGATTTATCATCAAAAGAAGGGAGGGTGGAAGAAATTGACCTTACGGAGACAATACAAAAGGGAAAGGAAGACAAAGGAAGTGAGAATGAAGCTGTGGAGGAGCCGAGAGTAGGTGGTAACGACAATGAGGCGAGGACTACTCCAGTAAACTCCAAAGCTGACGACACGACCGAAAAAAAGAATGAAACTGAGTGGTTTGACATCTTTGATTCCAAGAAATTAAAAGAGAGCACCGGCCTAAACATGCAAGGCCGAGTCACTGCTCCAAAACAGAATAAATGTAAAAAGAAATCCAAAAACCAGCAAGTACAGAAGAACAAAAATCCTCGAAGCTCGGCGAACTTCTTTCGGAACATAAAAGCGCTAACCATCACAGTAAATAATACTGAACCTACAGGCCCAAACAGCAAAAAATGCACTAGAGAGTCCCGTAAGGCTGATGGAACAACGGTCGCTGAATTGCCTTCAACGAGGAAGATTCAGCCCTTAGAGACAACGGAAAAAGAAGTTAAACAAAAAGCCCCAGTGAAGATTGAAAATGATGATGAGGAGGACAAAGAACTATTGAATATGTCAATTTATAATTCTTCGGTGGCCGATGATGTGGGCGCTGAAGGCGTCAGTGAGATTGACGTGGAAGGCAATGTAAAAAACCAATGCGATAAAAAGAAGGGAGAACCGATCGTGACAGGCAAGATCCCGTCGGAAACTGAGCCAGAGAGAGAAATGGGGCAACCAGGCAAGAGAGCCTTCTCATGGCCTCAAACTCCAAAAGAAGAAGATTCTCCTCTAAAGAATAAGTGTCCTAATGAGGGACCTGTTAAACACTTCTTTACGTTAGAAGAGAGAGGTATAAGAAGCATGCAATGTCAACAAAAATCAATTGTGTGTAACACACCGGGACCAGCAACCAAGTCAATTAAGAAAGGTTCGACAGGCAAACTGATAGAGGAGGCCCAAGCGGCAGCAACCTCAATTCCAGAAAGTGGGAGGGAAACCTCTAATCCTATTGATCATACAAGCAAATCTACCAACAATGATAAAGTGACTGGATATAGAATTTTGGTGGAAAAAATCAACTGTAACAAAAGTGATCCGTCGCTAAACAGATACACAGTACTACAGATATTTCAAAAGATCCCGGCACTGAGATCTGTAAAGAGTCCTCAAATTGAAAGGGTCGAAATAATAGCAGACTCGAATCAAAAATTTGTCTTGCTACACATTGTGGGAAAAAAGGTTGTGGAACAGATTATGACAAACGAGAGACAACTGTTGAACGCAGGCTACCAAGTATACGAGGTTGACAGTGCATTGGGAGGAGAAGACGGTGGTATTTCGGCTGACAATGGCCCGCAGAGAAACAAAAAAGATTCACAGCTGTCCACTCGACTGGACAACAGTGCAAAAATGGAAGTTCACGACATAGCCAAAAGAAAATCAGTGGACGAGGATGTTGGTGAACAGCTCTCACTGGAAGAGATAAAACTGAAGAAATTTAAAATAACAGTGGAGAACAGCGAGAACACAAAGAGAGTGATGTGTAAGGACAACTCGTCTACAGAGGAGGAGTCACACGCATGGGGATGGATAGCAAAATCCCTAAATGGAACATCGATGAGTTAATGCCTAAAGGAAAAGTTGGTGATAACCTCTTGGAACACGAGAGGGTTCACCCATCTGCTGAGCTCTGCACCCGTATACCTGAGGAATGCCAACATTATATGCACACAAGAAACATGGTTAACAAGTACACCATGTGTAGAAGGCTTCGATGTAGCTTTCAATCCTGCAATCTGCAAAGAGAAAGGCCGCCCAATGTCGGGTCAGTTAACCCTGATAAACAGAAAAAGCGGTCTGAGAATTAAGAATGCTTGGAACATTTCACCCCATCTCCAAATGACTTGTATTGATCCAGTGAACATGGTAACATCAGATAATCAGACCATTTACATCCTAAATGTCTACTGGAACACAACCATGAAATTGCACTTAAAATTTGAAGATGACATCTTAGATGCAATTGACAGCATACTAGTGAGAGAACCACAAGCTTTAATAATTATATGTGGAGATTTTAATATGAAATTGATCGAGAACCCACAATCAAAGCAACACGTGAATAGTAGAGAAAAAATAAACTATGAGCGATGGCTTGATGAGATGTCGTTTAGAAATCTAGTAATGCTAAATGGAGGAACAAAGGGTGATACTCCAGCTAGACCGTCCTGGACACGAGGAACCCAAAATTCAATACTGGATTATATGTTTGTCTCAGGCAACATATTCCAGGAAATTGATTCATTCAAAGTGATCAATACCAAATACAGTGACCAAAACTTGGTGGTAGCGGAATGGAATAACATCGACAAAATAGAGCGTAAACAATGGAGACAAGATCTATCCTTGGTCCCAGGTCGCAACAGACTGCGTATAAATCAGTGCGACATTGTGACAATTACCGAACTGCTACTGGAAGCGCAAGACCAGAATCCCTCAAGGTCAACGGAATATCAACAGTTCTTTGAGATCTATAAAGTCAAGAAAAAAACGTCCCAGACGAGACCTGTGATACAAAAACACAAATATGACCCTGAGGTAGCTGCCAGAAAAAGAGAGGTAAGAAAAATTATAAGGAAAATACGCGCCGTAAACCCAGAGGACCTAATGGTGCAGATAAAAAAGGAAAAAAACAAGTATAACAACTGGTGCAAAAATCGCAAGGCAACCATGGAACAACGGGATGCGGAAGCAATGCTGAAGGCTCTAAATCGAAAGAACACAAGAGGCTTTTGGGACATTATTAATGATACAAAGAACTCTGATAAAGCACTACTATCAAGTACAGTTCTGGAAAAGGACTGGGAAAACTACTTCATAGCACTATTTAAAAGAAGAAAAACCTTGAGCCCGACAAAAGTGGAGACAAGCCAGCAGTGGGAAATCAAAATGGAGAGAGACGATATACGAACTACCATCAGGAAATGTAACGCCTCTCGCGCTGCGGGTCCAGACGGTTTGTCAAACGCAGATCTTAAGGCAAACAGCGAAGAATGGTCAGACTTTTGTCATACACTCTTCACCGCCATAAAAAAGGAAGGGAAAATACCTGAGACTTGGAAATCTGGGATAATTGTCCCGATTTACAAGAAAGGTATTCGCTCAGACCCGGCAAACTATCGTCCAATTGCCTTATTGGATGTAGTGGGGAAAGTGTTTGCCTCAATGCTACTAGCCCAATTGACCACGTGGATCCAGGAAGAGAAAACATACGACGAACGCCAGTCGGGCTTTGTTAAAGGTGCAGGTTGTGGTGTAAACCTACTCATTCTGAACCTATTAAAAATCGACGTCATTAGAACGGGACAAAAAATATATCTGGCGTTTATTGACATGGCGAACGCCTTTGATGGCTTGGATAGAGAAACCCTGTGGAAAAAACTTAAAGAAAGGGGGTGCAATGAGAGTCTCATCCACGCTATCCGCGAGCTGTATTCCGACACCTATATTCAGGTGAGACTAGATCGTGAGGGAAACCTAACCAACCCCATACCAACGGAGAGAGGTGTGAAACAAGGATGCCCGTTAGGGGCCATCTTGTTCAACTTCTATACATCCGAAGTAGGAATAGCTCTGGCAGATGTCGTGTCATTTCCACCACAGATAAATGGAGTGCCAATAAACCATATTTTGTATGCAGACGATATGGTGATCCTAGATCAGACTCCTATTGGCCTCCAAAGAAAACTTTCAGCTCTCAAAATCTTCACAGAGGATTTAGGCCTTGACATCAATGTGGCCAAATCGGAGATCCTAATATTAGGAAACCAAAGAGGTAGATCTGCAAGTAAAAAAAAAAACAACGTGGTCCACAGGTGCAAATAAATTAAACCAGGTACCCCATACAAGATATCTAGGGATCACAATCAACTCTAGTATTAACGACACCCCAATGGTAAAAAAAACTCCTGAATAGCTGTAAATTATTGATAGCTCAAGGTACCATTTTACAGCAAAGATACGGCAAATTTTCCTATGAGCCGATAAGGAGATTTTATCAAGGTAAAGTGACTCCAATTCTCGTCTACGGCGCCGAGAACATGTTCGGGTGTGATTATAAAGTATGGGCCTGATGTGAAAGTCTCTTTTGGAAAAATATTCTCCAGATCCCCTTAAGTACACCTACAGCCTGTGTATTGTATGAAGTTGGAGTCTCTACCCTTAATTCAAGAATCACCTGGAATAAGCTGGCGTTATTCAGGAAGACACACGTGGAGGCAAACCTCCCATCTGTAAAATTCTTGTCGGAGGAAAAAGGACATGAAAAATCGGCTTTGCATATTTGGAAACATCAGTGCAGAGAGATACTAGCACAATTGGGCACAGACGAAAAAACTTTGTGGTGGAATCCAGACCTGGTTAAGAGGAAACTGCTCGACTGGGACTGGATTGAAATCAATGACAAAAGGTCATCACAAAAAGCTATGAAGAATACTCCTCCAGAAGCGAAAAGACGCAAATTGCTTCCGTCCTATTTAACATTGTCACCCTGTAAACGCCTAAGAAGGCTATACCTGAAATTTCGTTTGAACATCTACGAAACCAAGGAAATCTTAATTCATCGCAGGAAGATTCCTATGGACAATTCGAAATGCAGGTTTTGTGCAATTGAAACAGAAGATCTAAAACATCTGGTCTTGCGGTGCACCGAATTTAAAGTCCAACGCGAAAAATGCCTCGGAAAGGAGAGATGCAGAGTTCAAACATATGATCTAGAGGAATGGTGGAAGCACCTTCACATTGGTGAGAGCCGTTCACTGTTGATTGCAACAATGAGATTCCTTGACCAAATGCAAACATGACTAGAGGCAACAACACTGTATGGGGAGAATGAGTGACCCCAATGGATGCCACATCCAGTAAGCCAGAGAAGACACACTCAGCAAACAAATAAGACTGCAATTAAGGAAAGTGTGCAAATGAACTTTCTCAATGGCCATAAGATAGGAACTAAAGGAGATGAGTCAAGTGCAAGTTCACTACCAATCAGTCGCTTTTTAGTTATTTGAGTGTTTTTCTTTGTTCTTTTTCTGTCATTGCGGAAATTAGGAATTAAGAATGGTAAAAGTAAAAGTTTTCAAAATGTTTGTAAAAACTAAATGAAATAAAAAAATTTAAAAAAATGCACTATATATACATTACATTACCCACATACCTATTGCATCTTATCTACCACATTCTCTGCTCTCTCATCATTAACTATTTTATATTCTCTATCACCTATTCTAAATACCCAGAAACCATCTTCTTACCTATCATCGACACAATTGACATACCCCTTTATTACATCTATGCCCAAATTCATCATCTACTACAAATGCCATTAGTTCACATACCCTTCAACTGATGATCTCATACTCCCAATAATGCAGTGAGCATCTAGAATTAAACCACAAACATGTGTTTACAATTCAGCCTCTTACACAATGAATTGCAACAGTTGAATTAGTATGGCAACTATAAATAATTCAACACTATACTCAATAAAAAACAATAAACTGGAAAACAAAAATGAACTTGACTCAATCCTCCATATCATTTTCCTCCTCCTCATGTATCATATACATCACTGCCTACACATACATACAAGTTAAGTAGCAGTCAATCAGCATTTTTCGCAGTTACAGTATGCCATTAGTGTTCCGTTACATTTCCAGGTCAATATCATAATATGCTTCCAAACTCCTGTAAGCCTAGTGATACATAGCTACCAGCCACGTGTCCATATGGATTACTAATATATCAGCCAAAACAGTTATGCACTGTTATAATCAAATATTTTCTCTGACATGAAAGCAGCACTCATGACACGTTACCCAGTTAGTCCAATTTGAGAGTTTCACACGTTGTAGGGAGTTCAAATCAACATGTGACCTGATCCTTGAGCTTCAGTTAAAGCACTCTCCAGAAGTCTGTTATGCATAGATTCAAACACTACAATCAGAAGCGTCTATCTCACTACATAGATCGCCAAGGCGGAAAGCACGTGTCTCGTCACCACATCCGTTACAGCAATTCTCTTTTCAAGAAGCTGGAATAGCAGGCGAACAACACTGGCCCACTCCGGACCCATTAGATAGAACACCAACTGGATTAACAGTCTCACCATTGTTCACTTGACATACGGCCCTCCGGCACTCTCCACATCCCACGATTACAACTGCACCAGTACGCGGCCCCCTCTCGAGGCGCAGAGCATCGCCGAGGGAAAGCAAACCGCATCAATAATAGAAGCAGTGGTCGCTGGAGAAAGCAGTGGCTTCATCACAGAGAGTTGGCCCCAAAGTCTCACGGGGTGTTTAAGGGCTTACTGAGACTCAGCGTAAGCGACAACAGCCGCGGAAAGAGGGGGTGTGGTGATGTTCATCCGCTCTGTATAACAGCACATCTGTTACGTTCCTTACGCAATGTGGCTCCGTATCAAGGTGCTTTTCTCTGTGCTTTACATTGTCGCATATCCAAGTCGATTTCCGTATTCTTTTAAGGTCAAAAAGCATTCTAATTCCGTTATTATAACGGTGTTCAGGCGGCAGCCATCTTCTCTATAATAAAAACACATGTATAAATGGCAAACAATTTTAAAAACCATTAAGATAAAAAATAAATATATACATCAAACATCTACAAGTCCAATCTGCCATTAAATGCAATTCAGATCTTCCTTTTTTCTTCCTCAGTCTACCATTAGATTCCAAACCAGACGATGTTCACTTCATTGGGTCCAGATCCAGGTCTGTCAGAAAAGCTTCTGCCATTTTGCTTTCAGTGAAGGAATGTAGGTGACCCTCCAACACTACCCTAAAAATTGCAGGGTATATTATGTAGTACTTTAGATTTTTTTCACGGCTTTTATATTTGCCCCGATAAAAGTCTTCCTCTTGTCCATTACATCTTTGCTTAGGTCCACAAACACCATTATTTTGTTGCCTCCCCGGGCAAGGTCTTTTAGCTCCCGAGCTTTCCTCAGCACCAGCTCCTTCACGGGGAATCTCAGGAACTTGACAATAATGTGCCTTGGCCTTTCGCCCAGGGATGGCTTGGGTACAAGTGACCGATGAGCTCTCTCTATTTCCAAGGAAATTTTTGGCAAGATCTTATGCAGAAAATTAATGGCATTTCCTTTTTCTGCATTTTCTGGAAAACCAGCAAAGTGTAGATTGTTCCTCCGTGAGAAATGTTCCTTTTCAGACAGCTTCAAGGTGATCTTCTCATTAGTCATTCTCAGCTCCCTGATCTGGTCCATCAGTTTCAGGGTCCTCTCATCTACCACATTTAAATGTTCCTCAGCAGAGTCCACTCTTTTTAACATGTTTGAATTATATAATCTCCAACGCATTATGGTTGATGTGACACAGTTCAGTGGTTATTTATTTTTTATTTATTTGTATTTTTAAAGCGCTCACACAGCCCGAGGGCATTGAGGCGCTGTTACAGGAATATGTCTCTTAGTCTGAGTATTTATAACATGCTCGGAGGTTTCTAAGCGCAGACCCGAGGATCGAACCTGTATTGCTAAAACCTGACGCCAATAAAAACATTATTGGAACAATGTTAGCTGATCTATTATGGTTACATGGGCAAACATATTGCTTAAACAGACACTTGGACCTGAAATACGATGCAGAATCAAAGTCAATATTGACAGTGCACACATTACTAGACCAGAATTAAGTAATCATCTACGGTTACATGAATAGACATATTATTGAAACAAACATTTAGCAACAAATCCAATGTATTAATGGCCCATTATATTTGCGCTCCACTTGAATAATCACACATGGACCCCCTATTTCAAAATTGTGTCCAATATAGACAGTGTACACATTACTAAACCGAAATTGGGTAATGCTCTATGTGTGAACAAACTTACAAAAGTAGCTATGCATCTTTTGTTTTTCCACTTAATGTTCTCTAGACAATATTAAAGTTCACAAATGTAGCTATAGTCCTTCTTTTATGTTGTGCTGGTCAAGCCTCATGTACAAAACACATAACTACCACATGGGATCAATTGAAATGCATTATACACATGGAATCAATCCATCCTATTTCATGAGAGTGGAAATAACCCAGTTATCTGTTTCAACCAACAGTAACTATGCAACAAAATAAATCAGAAAAAAATCAATTTAATGTTCTAATATATATGTAGTATAATATTTGCATCATAATTATACAAAATGTTGCATAAATATCGTAATACTTTTCATATAGTGTTTTCAAAAATCATCGTACTTCATTCAAACAACCAACCACAGCCACACCATTCTCACATAATGGTAAATTATTGTGCTATATTCATAATCTTAAACCACCACACATCCACGAATACAACAATACAACAATGCATTGAGTGTCTATGCCAACCGCGCTATTGCCATTGCATAGGGTACAATCCCCTTAGTAAACAATATTGCTCATCACAGTATTGCTGGCGCTCCACTGTAAACAATTCTACCTTATACTGTTAAACATTCTTTTGTAGCACATTCTTTTAGTTGCCTCTTTTTCAATGCATTCTTTTTATTGCCTTCTAAGTACGACTACGGCCATAGAATGTATTGGCCACGTCTGGAGTTTAACAAACTAGTTTTGACGATGTCCTCTTTACATAGCATATTGTGTACGCCTTCTTGAGGTCAAAGCAACTGCAAAAAAACAAAACAGCATGCAGTATTTCACACTCCCAAATATCATATGTGAATAAATCACACCATAATTAGCCTTTAAAAAGAGACACATTGGGCCTTATCACGAGGTCGGCAGTAACTCGACGGTGCGGCGGGTTGACATCGACCCCGAAACACTGTTTCTGGCACCTGACTTCCCTCTGCCACCAGGATATTACAATTCCTGGTGGCGCGGGAAGTCAGGTGTCGGATTTGTTAAGTTCCCATTTCCGTGGGGTCCAATATGACTCCACGGGAAGGGGGACTCAGAAGCACCGGCACCGTTGCTAACAGTGACGGTGCTTCTGTGACAACTCTGCTTACCGGGGGCCGTTGTGCCTGGCAGGTCCAGACCGGCCCAGAAATAGAGGGGCTGATAAGCGTACCAGCACCCTTTTTTCCAGGGTGCCACACTCGTAATCAGGCCCATAGTGTCCTTTTCTAATGAGCGTACATAGGGCTGAAAAATCCTCAGTTTTGAGAAAAATGGTCTCTTGAGAACAGTCCACCTACACCGCACGTATCAATCCACCCATGCAGCCACCACGCTCATTGCTGTGATCTGTGTTTGATCTGCAGGTCGCAGGTTCAAATCCCGGCAACGCCAGCTAAGCCTTTCATCCTTCCGAAGTCGATAAATGAGTACCAATTTCAATTGGGTAAGAATAGTAATGTATGTAAATATGTCCTATGTAAAGTGCTTTAGATTAAAGCGCTATATAAAAAAATTAAAATTATTCTAATACACCGTATCGGTTTGTGTTACATACCTCATTTACTTTCTGACACAACTTTGCATTATCAAGCCGAGATTCAATAAGTCTGCAATATTAAAACTTCACCTCTAAATTGCCACTTGCTAAGCCCCCACTCACATGCTTACCATCATACAGCTTCATATGGCACATAGCCATCCTGTGCAAGCTACATACTAGCAAGCTGAAGTGCTGTGATCATATGCCAATGCAGCCTCAATCGCCCAAGTGCTGTCTCCCTGTGTCAGGTAAATCCTGATATGCTAGATACATGTTGCAGCTTGTTTTTTTTATAATGCAAACTGAACTTAATCTCTTCAACGTGATCTCGTGTGGAGAAGTTAAAGAAAATTAGGCACTTTGAGGTTATTTGCCCAAGGTCACATATGCCAGTCAAGTGGAGAAGCTGGGATTGCGCCCAGGCGGCCTGTTTCTTTGCCCCCAATTACCCAGGTAAACCAGAAGTCTGCAGCCTTTTGCTCTGCAGGTGTTCTGGACTATAGCTCCATCATGTCTAGTCAGCATAGCCAATGGTGAGGGATCAGGGGAGTCGTAGTCTAAAACATCTGGAGAGCCATAGGTTGCAGAATTCTTCAGAACACAAAATAAAATTCATAAACTGGAGCACAGCTCTTATATAGGAGCAGAGCTCTTATATGGGAGAGTTAATTGGAACTCCTAATAGAATTAACTGTTATTTGAACTTCCTTCTAAGATGGCCTCCTGCCCCGGACATCATCAGCCACATCTATGGCAGAATTTCCAGGACGCTCATTTGGTGGATGGGCCAGTGAAATTCACACCAATCACTGCAAGCCATCAGGCTTTGCCGGCGTCCCACCCCAAGGCCCACCTTTAAGGCTCAATGCCTGTCTGGGCCTGTCCGGATGCTGCCGGTACTGTGGTGCCACCCCGCTGTGCTGCATGGTCATCCAGTACGTCTGTCTCTCCTTGCATACTCATGTCCTGCTTGATGTTCCTGTTGCTAACTGTCTGACTTCCATACTCATGTCATAAGATAAGGAGGCCCCGCTCTCCTTATCCTGTGTTCCACCTCCTTATCCTCACCCTCCTTCACCTCCTCTTTACTACCCTCACCTATCTCTCCGGTGTTTCTGCTAGTTGCTCTTCTCCCTGGGTTGGGATCTGTGGCTCCTTTCTCGCCCCTCTCCCCTCTCCCACCCTTTGCCTCTCTCCTTATCTTGCTGCCCCTCCCCCTCTCTTTTACTCCACCCCACCTATCTCTCTGGTGTGTTTGCCAGTTGCTCTTCTCCCTGGGTTGGGGTCTGTGGCTCCTTTCTAGCCTCTCTCCCCTCTCCCGCCCTTTGCCTCTCTCCTTTGTCTTGCTGCCCTCTAGCCCCCTCTTTTACTCCCCTTCAGCTTGCTCACTGTTTCTGCTGATACCTATGTCCATGTGCCCCCTGCACATCTAGTTTGGCCCTCCTCCGGTCCTGCCCCCTCTTCGCTTCACTCGGCCTCTTGTGGCGCCTGCCTGTTTGCCTCGCCTCATCATGACTTCTTCTACCTTCCTTTACCCTCCTTGTCTTGCCTCTCCCCTTTCTACCCCTATGAGTATTCACCCTACGCTTGTCTCCTTACTACCTCTTAGCCCCTTTGCTTCTACCCTTAGATCTCTCCCACTTAGCCCCTTGCTTCTCCTTCACTCTCTATCCCTCCTCCAGGCAGCCTGAGTTTCTTCTTGCTCCCACCCTACACTCCTCCCTCCTTTTTTCTATTCATGTCCCTTTACCTTGTTATGGTTTTCCTACCTCACCCTTGTTCTTTATCAGTTCTTTTGTGCCCTGGACTCCTGTATCCCTGCTCTGTTTTGTACTTCACTTACCCGCGACCAATGATTGTCTCTGGATCCATGTGGTATGTGTTGCACCTGATGTACCTGCAAATACTGATTTGATTTTGGAACCTTTCTGTGTCTTGCACTTCACCTACTTGCAACCACTGATTGACTTTCGCACTTTGCAGTGCTTTGCTTATCCGCAACCATTGATGGGCTTGAATACCCATGATGTGTTCCTGACTGCATACCTGATGCAGCCCCTCATGCCATGAGGCAAGGCTTTTCCAGTCTGAAGTCGCTATCTACCTGTCATAATTGCATGTCTGGTCCCCCTTACTGCAGTTTGCCCACTTTTTTTGCACTTATAATTGTTTTTGCATGTTTTACCTCTCTCCCTCTTGTGGGATGTATTGACCCACTCTGCTATACTATGTGGCCTCACTCTGCTATTTGTGATGCGAGAAACAGCAAAATGGCGGCAAAACTCTTGTGCGCGGCAAAACCTCCAAAACCGCGTTTGCAACACATAAAAAGATGGCTGCCCAACCTGCCACCCATGGTGCATGTGTGGTGGAACAGAGCACACGCTGCAGAAAAAGTACCAGTGGGCTCCATGACAAGTAAACCTAGAGTGCAGAGGGAGCAGCAGTGCTTTGCAAGTGAAACTCCAACATTTGCCTGTAAATGACATTTACTTTGTGGATGAAACTTCAAAATGTTAAGAGCAAAACATTTTCTCAGCAAAACTGGATTGCCTATGAATGGCAATTCCTGTCAAAAATCTGTGTGAAGCCACACTGGGCTACCTGTGAGTGACAGCTCCTGTCAAATGGGCTCTCCTGATTAAACTTTAAAGGTATCTAAAACTAAAGATCTGCTGGATTAGCAAATATTAAAGGATTGTTGCTGAAAGGAACACGGATCTCAGTTGTTTTGATCCCACAGTTTTAAATCTAAGAATGTAATTTATGTATGTCATCTGATGCAACAAGTTTGTTTTATGCTGGATTTCAAGTAAAGAAATTAAGAATTAACTTAGGCTGGCTGGGCCTGCATGAGGTTGAAAAACAGATTTCCACCCAAGGGGAGGGCACTCCTCTCAGCAGATGCTCACTGACACATGATAATTGTGGGTTAGGCCAGACTTTTGTCTGCTCCCAAGGACTGAACAATGGCAGATTCTCCAGGCCAGGAAACAGACATGTGAAAAGGTCGTAAACTAGGCTTGCAGAAGGAAATCCCAAAGGTGGGGGCTGCTCCTTGCCTCCAGAGACAGACAAAGACTGACCATTTGCTGCAAAGAATATGTAATGAACATTTTTAGAGACTTATAACTCGCTATCAGAAGTGGTGAAAAATATGAAAAGGAAAGATTTGTTAATTTAATTTTGGGCACTGCATTTCAAAACGGTAGAACTGTGTAACATATTCTGAACAGGAATGGCAGTATATGTGGTTTTATGGGAACTGTATTTATGCTAGAATTGTTAGACTTTGCACACACAGTCCTATGGTAAACACGCATATTTGTGGAAATGTGGAGAAAGATTGGAAAATGTTTTCATGGCGAAATGGACAAAATGCTGCAAAAAGGCGAAACAAGGTCTCACAGCTGTGGGATTTTTATGAACAGATACTTCATGAAATATGTAATCCTTGTATGTGATTGTCATAGAGGTTACAAATGTATAAATAGGTATTTAGGGCAAAATTCAATTTTGATACTAGTGGCTAGGGGAGGTTTCTAGGATTGTAAAAACCAAACCATAAACTTGACATCATCTGTCTTTGATCCAATCACTCTGATGCAAGGCGGAGATGAGGCTCTGATCCAATGATGTCATTGGAAAGGATAAATAGAGACAGCTGACAACAAATAGAGACACTCTCTCTTCTGATTCCAGCGAAGCACTCTGATCCAGCATTCAACATCCAGCCTTTAACATCCTTCCAGATCCAGATGCCAATCACCAGGCCAAGCAGTAGCTGAACCATTTTCAGCTACGCCTCAATCCTCCCTTAATCCTCAACTAATCCTTACAGCCTAGTGGAGCGCTGTGGTGTGGGGAAGCATCCTGAAACTATCTGGCTTGCTACCATAATGCTTGCCTGAGGAACTCGCTATCCCGCTGATCTGAAATATCCAGAAACAAGAAGGGCAGATCCTGTGCAGTTCCGGTGACCGGCCTAGCTGATCCTGTCCTGAGCCTGGTGTGCTGTCCTTCCCTGAGAGACCGATCAATTGACCAGAACTTTGACGTTTCTAAAAATCTTAAATCCCAGTGGATTGTGAGTATTAACAGGACGCTAGAGAACTATTGTATACCTTGCCTTATCTTGTCCTACCCTAAATCTCTGAACTATCCTTACTTTCATAACCAGTAACAGTGTCAAAATCTTAGTGCTATCTTATTCTGTCTGTTTGCTAAAGCGTCATTTTCATAGTCATTTTATTTGTGTAACTCTCATCCAAAAATCTCACTTCGAGTGTTTGGACTGGTTCCGCCGGGGAAGGCGCTGGGGATCTGTTACTGAAGTCATGAATCAGTCTCAGAGCTTACTTCGTCCCAACCTGGTTGTCTAGCCTGCATGCTCTAGTCCTGAGTAAAAGCATAACCCATATTTTTTTTATTTTAAACTGAAGTTTTTGTCCAAATTCGTGTCTTCATTTCCGAGAAACACCTCTCACTAAACCTCCATAACTCCCTCAGTTTTAAAGATCGAAACGCAATTCCCACTGATACCTAACATCCTTAGCTATCTCCACAACTAAAAACCGCATCGCGGAACAGTGTATTTGACCCGTTTTGATCAAAAATCGCATAGTAAAAGTTTGCTGCGAAGTTACATTTTGCAAAAGTTTTACGCGTGTGAATTGTCTTTAAATTATATCCCACTTTGCCTTTGAGATTACAATTGTTTTCTTTTGATTGAAACCATTGCTTTTGGTTGCTTGCATCTATTCAAAGCGGCTCCCGTAGAAATGTATAATAATTTAAGCATTTTTGACCAGATTCAGTGTTTTTGCTCAGCCAGTTTCAAAGCCATGCTGACAGTTGAAAAGTCAAAACCTCACATCTATTTAAATTGCCTATTGGTGGGTTGAGGGGTGTTGCAGGGGGAACGTCTAACCACAGTGCTATCTGTTCCAAACCAACCACAAAGTATTATTTTCTTTGCTGCATTCTTTTTGTTTCCATTACCTGATTCCCAGTGCAGTAAATATATCATTCATTGTTCTTGTCACCCCTTGGTGATTGTTGTTACCTATTAAAAATATATTGTGATTTTAAATTCTAAATAAATAAACAAATATTTACCATTCCAAGGGTTTCCTTTGCGCACTACATGCTGGGCGAGACTTGAGTGTGTGCCTGATTGAAATCCCTTTACACTCTCCTCCTGCGCTCCCTCCATTTTTCATGTCTCAGCACTTGCATGTTCTAAATCGTCTCACAACCTAGCCATAGCCTTTAGTCTGTCTTGGGTTTGTTTCCTCTCCTTTTTCCCCCTCCATGCACCTCCCTTCCTCCCCCTCTCCCCCTTCTCATAATATAGCACATGCACTGAGCTATTGTACATGGATTCATGCAGTAACAGTGAAGGTGAAAGAGTTGTGATGTGTCTGTTTTCAATATTACTTTATGGGGAAAGATTTGCATTTCACTGGTGACACAAGGGTCAGACTGAGGCATACAATTGTCTCGGGCACCAATGAAAAAGTGGCCCACAGTTGGAAAAGGCAGTTCATTCCTTTTGTGACAAAGTGAATAGAACCCAATTTATTCAGCAACACTGATCAAAACTACTAGCCGCATAGTGAAGAAACTAATCAAACTGGCCCATATTGGCCAAAAAAGTGACCCGCACTAGCATTTTTCATTTTTGGTTCAGGCATTTCCCTGTAGGCCAGTCCAAGCCTGGGCGACAGGCCACCTTGGTTTCATTGCATGAGCCACAATTGGTAGGGAGCCGTCCCTAATACATTGTTGCTGTTGCCTCAATGTTTTTACTCATGAGGCACTTGTTCCGGTACACTTTATAATGCATTCGGGGGCCTGCACAAGGACACTAAAAACATCCTCTGAGTGTCAGCCATGATGGGATGGGGAGCATATGAATTGGCACCATCGTTAGTGAGCATGCTCTAACAATAGCGATTGATTCGAGAGCTCGTGTCTTGTCGCAGTTTACCCCTTGGTGCACTCGTTCTGCATCAAGGAGCAGCTGATTGAAACCAACCCCTGTATATGCTGCTGCAAGAGCTCTGTCAGAGAGCTAAAGCTCTCTGCAGCCAAAACTAATGAAGTGCTCCTGGAACTTTACTTTATCAGATTTTCAACTCAGAAGGAAATACTTCAAACACGGACATCGCATCTGTGTCGCAGTTGTTTGTTGCCTGAGTGCCTGCACTAATAATGCTGCCGGCGAAAGTACGTGTGTGCAGAACGTGAAGTACCGGAAACACTGCTTGGACGCCGAATATCTGGAAAAGACAAGGTGGCTGGAGGAACAGGCCCGAGGCACAAGAAAGTGTGTTCGTGGGGCGGAGGCACTGGCAGATTTAACAGTCGAACAAGGGGTAACTGCCCACATACCTCCCCCCCTGCCACTCTCACCTTAAACAGAAAACAGCCAGGGCTTCAAATTGCCTCGGTTTTTATCTGTTCAACGCATCTCAATAGCAGACTTTTTACAACGGGAAGTGATTAGTGATGGGAACAGCAAGTATTGCTGTGGAACTTTATTTTCTTCAGTGGTGCAAGGTTTTAATTAGCTGTTTAAATGCGATTGTTGGGTGAGTCCAGATTACGGTAGGGCAGAACTGAAATCTAAAAACTAAAATGTGTTTTATTTTTCACATTATTGTGTCTGTAGGAGATGTTTGTATTTTCTTTTTCATGTGCATGACCATGTTCGAACTTGTAAACCTATTTTTGATGGTGAAAATAAAGCTCAATCAAAGGGGAGGGGGGGGTCTTTCAAGTTCCATGGAGTGGAAAAAGTGGTGGTAAAAGAGTGTAGCCCCACTTTTTATAACCTATGGGATTTTGTACGATTTGGCAGGTGTAGTTGTGGTTTTGCACCAGCATGTATTTTTATGCTGGCGGAAAACAAATGGATTCATACGGATTCTGCCTGACTGTTACACCTGGTAAAAGCATGCAGATTCCATGCGGATCCATTTTAGGTGCCTCCCACAATCAATAATTGCAGGAGGCCTTTAAACTTTTCCAGGTGGTGTAGTGTGAAAGTGAAGAGTACAGAAGATTTTGCCTGTGTTTTACTATTTACTTTTACTCTACATGATGGAAATGATAAATATTACTCAATGGGGACCTCTTGCACAAAAGTGCAAACTGAAGTGGTCCTTGCCATGCAATTTAGGATTCTACACAAAATTACCTGCATACTCTTTTTGATCAATACGTTTCTACAATAATGCATATACACTGTTGGTTTATCGTTTGTTATCGTTTGCCTTGTGCAGTGTCAAAGGGCATCGTGTTGGTTTTCCGACATGATTTTTTTAAAAGTCATTTTTGCAGACAAAATGATTATGAAAATACTCATCGAAATATATAGGGGGTTGGGTGGCTAAGGAGTTAAATGGGGTGGTAAGGTGGCAGGGGTAGGGGTAATAGCATAGGCAAAGGGAGGGCTTGGAGGGAGGCCCAAAATGTAAACAAAATGAGATTCGTTTTTTTGTAGCAATTTTGTTGATAAAAACTATTCCGAAATAAATCATGTTGGCAAAGGGACATAGAACAATTTCAAAGTCATCTGTTTAAAACTGAGTATTATTTTAGTTCTTCAAACCCAAACATTAACAGATATTTGTACAACTTGAGCTGTGAAGATATATAGTCAAGTACCTACATTTCAGACAGCGCAAATTACAGCTTCACCACTCAACCAAAGTGTGTGATCCTCTGCACATCATTTAATCTTACTGTCCCTTATCTACCCAACTTATGTAACCATAGCAGTGAATCAGGTCACATGTTTCTCTATTCCAAAAAAGCGGCACTTATTGTTTAATACACTAGTGGTGTTCAATATATATAATAGTGACCCCTCATATGCACCATAGAAAGTAGCAGATGTTTCCAAATGCGTATGTCACCCTGAGGATATTGGTTACATTTCCAATTGCTGTCGTTCTTCAAATCTGTCTCTTTCCTGCATTATATCACTCCCTTGTACCCACAACTCAGTTAAAAATGTATGCACAAATGCTGCAGAAGATAAACTTTTTGTGCTTCAAAATGCTATTTTTGAAGCCACAAAATGCCCCATACTCTGCGGCAGTATTCCCGGAGAGGAGGGCTTGTTTGTCTTTCACAAGATGATGCTGGGACCTCAACCCCTTCCCCTGCTGCCTGCTGGGGGAACCAGAGTTCAGGGGGGCATTGTCAGAGCACTGAAGCCGAGATGGAATAAGGGCTGGGGGCCTCATTGCTCACCTCTCGCAGAGGAGAGACAGTCCCATCCTCGGTCTCCCCATTCAGGCCAGAGATGCATGGTGGGAGTGCATGGCAGTGGTGGGAAATGTGTAGGGTGGAAGGTGTCTGGGGGTGAAAGGTGAAGAGAGAGTGGATGCAATAGAAAGAGGAGAGGAGGTAGGAAGGGGAGAGCCGTACAGTAATGTTTCCACACTTTTTCTTGCTTTGCTTTTGCTCTGCATTTGCACTTTTCTTTATATCTCATTTAATGCATATTTGTTGAAAAAAAGGTACATACCTTTTAATCTTAGAGCACGATTAATCGGGTCTCACCTTTCAGACTTTTCTTCAGGGACCTGCAGATCTGCAGGGTACAGTTTTCATTTTTCATGCTGGTCAAATGCAGTTTTCCTTAGAAGGTGAAGAAAGTAGTGGATGGAAAGTGAGCGGGACGGGAGATCGATGGGAGAGGAACTGAGGAGCGAATAGAAGGTGAAAGGAGTGGCGGCCGTTATGGAAGGAGAAGAAGGAGTCGAGGAAGCGGAGAGCAGAAAATTTTGGCAGGGGTACGAGAGCCTGAGATTTTGGAAGAGAGGTTGGAAAGGAAGAGCAGATTTCCCACTTTAGCAAATTTAGTGATCGTGGGCCACTCACTTTGTCAGCAAAGCCTGGTGAGGTGACTGGCTGTTTACAGCCTGAGTCACATCGCTAAACACACAACTCAAAACAAAAAAGAAACGTTTGCCCCTAACGTTCATCATTTTGGAACTTGTGGCAGCCATTACCACCCCCCTCCCTTGGCTTCGCCACCATGTCCTACCTCAGCGGGGCCCTCTGTCCAGAGGTGTTGCTAGGAGGAGGCTATAGCCCCAAGTATTTTGGTTGTAGCCCCGGATAGGAAGTCAGGGGCTACAACCAAAAGGCTAGCTAGTCCTGAGTCCCGACAGTCCCGGTATTAGCTCAGCCCAGGATCTCTTCCAGACCTAGCAACACCCCTGCCTCTGTCAATCTTTCCAACGGCCCCATTGCCTTAAATCTGCCATTGGGTGGAGTGTATCTGTGCATTGCTGGGAGAGAGTGATGAGAGCCTCAAGGGTAAAAAAAGGGTTGGTGGGGGAGCCCCTGAAAAAAAGCAAAGCTGCATTGGAGCACAGGCGGCAGAGAGACCAGGTGACAATTTGCCATGCAGCAAAGGAGAGCTCAAACTGGACTGCTGGTGGATTGACGATCACAGGCAGAGATGGAACGAGGCCAAACCTGAACATCTCAACCATGTGAGCTTGCTGGTGTCATAGAAAGTGAAATGCATTTCCACAGACAGTGGCTGAAATATGCGGAAGAAAAGAGCGCCTCTTTGGAAAATCCACTTGCAAAATAAATAACTTCACACAGCTTGAAGATGAACTTTCCTGGGAGAACCCCCGGAAGTGTTTGAGAAAGCACAAATGTATGCTTGCCAGTGCTTGACCGCAGCAGAGGCTTGCATTCGAAATACCTATGGATCGTAAAACCTTTGTGACACTTGTAAACACATAAGTATTGCCAGTGAGGTGCCATTCATTGGGGGCTGGTGGGAGGGGGGGGCAGGAGGGATGCGTGTCTGTGCGTTGCGTGTTTTCTCACTTGCATAGTACACCATTGATGAAGAGAATCGCGCTGGGTGCCCTGTGACCCTGTCACACTAGTTTTGTTTGAGCAACGAGTCAGGTGTTCCGGCATTCCCAGCCTGATTGCCTGCTCTCCGTTATTGGCTGATAAGCAGGTCACCTTCTTTGGTGACTCATGCTGACTTCATCCCGGGGTTGTGCGGATGGGATCAGCTAAATGCAACGAGCAGAGGACGGATGCAGATAAGCCGAGCTACTCATTAACAAAGCACGAGGCGCCGCGGGGTGTGAGCAAGGGGACCTCGCGCATGCTCTGTAGCTCAGCATTTCTTCATAAGAATGCACTCACCACGCAGAAAGATGTGAGTGACCCACGTCCATGGATTTATAACATGGGCTCTCACTATAACTCCGGATTGGATTAGCCTAACGAGGAAAAATAGATAACCTGCTCAGGCTCGGACTGGCCTGTAGGGCAATATGCCCTTGGCCGAACTAAAAATGCAACATGCTGCTGTGGGCTCGTTTTTTGGCCAATGTGGGCCAGTTTGATGAGTTACTTCACTATGCAGTTAATAGTTTGGACCAGTGTTGCTGAATACATATTCTTTCAAATGCGCAATTTGCATCACATTCTATCAAACAACTCCCCCCTGGGGTGCTATTCAAACAGTGTCACAAAATCAATGAATCGCCATTTGCAACTATGGGCATCTTATTCATTGGTGCCCGAGACCATTTTATGGCCCAGTCCTATCCTGAACCTGCTTCACAAACCACTCTTGATTGTGTGCATTGTAGAGGACCCCATTCAAGTGATGTTTTGCAGCCCTTGTGCGCAATTGTGCAAAGTGGACAGTGCAAGGGGCTTTTTGACTTACTGCACAAAAACCCAGACTCGTAAGAGTGGAAAAGGTCGCTTTAATGTGACAGGTCAAAGCTTACAAATAACCGCTTACCTGGCGCCCTGGCCTTACAAACTAACAAACTATTTTAACAACCAAATAACAATTAAAACTTTCATTTTCCCAACAATTAAATAATTAAATAAATAAATAAATAAACCTCCTCCCTAAACATCCCTTGGTCCCACCAGTCTCCTTACCACTTCTCAAGGCATCCCGTTTTTCCCCTGGGGCCATGCCCCTTCAGGTTTAATACCTGCTCTCCCGGGGTAGCCGTTTGTGCAAACAACACCACCCCCATCCTTTCCTGCGCCATTCCCCCATTGTGCTTCCCTCCCCCCACATCTAAAGGGGCCATGCCCCCGCCAACCACAAAAATTTCCAAGACCCATCCAAACTCCCCTCTACACCAAACTCCTATTTCCTATGACCTGCAGCCAGTCTGACCTGCCACATCAGCAACGGATAATATACATCACACAAATCTAATTCCCCAACCTGTCACATAAAACTACCGAAACAATACCACCTGAAAACGGTACCCAAAAGCCCCTAGAAAATTTAAAAGAAAATTGAACCCAAAGAACACAAAAATTAAGGAGTGGAACCTCCCCCCTCCCAGAAAACTAAAGCCCAATACCTGGACCCTACAACAAAAGGGGTGTGCGGGCGGGTCAAACCAAAGTCCCCAACCGTCGCCTGCTTCCCAAACCTTCCCTGACCCTTAAATACCCCAGATGACGCTCTGCACACGGCCACCTCACTGGCCTGTGCAGCGTCAAAATAACCTCGGTGGGAAACGCTTCGCGTTCCCCCCCGGGGCCGCCTTTTTGACTTACTGCACAAAAACCCAGACTCGTTAGAGTGGAAACTCTCCTAGGCAACAACGTGGTCCAAACTCAGATGCTTGTGGCCACATTTATCGTACCCATAACAAATCCCTTTTCATTTTTCTAAAAAGAGCCACACCAGTATCCCTTACCAGGTCATTTTCCCCAGCATGAATAATCGGTCCATCTGGAGTCCCGTGACGTTCCCTCAACCCAGCCAACATTGGGAGTAACTGATCCCAGCGGAGCCCCCCTAAATCTGACCATCTTACCGAAACATCTTTATAGCTGCAACCCAATTGCCTGCCAAAAACTCTTTTCTCAGCCTCTTTCCCAGCCCACTTAACAATGGAATGACCCACTATCCATATTTGTGACATCTGCCCCGGCCTCCAAGCAGCATCTGAAAAAGAAATTACAAATTACTTACAAATCACCAACATTATGTTCAATACAACACTCCTAAAACTTCTGAAAATATTCTTTCAAACATCCTGTTTACCCAATTCCCTGACATACCAATTGTATCTTCCTGACTTCTGACGCCCCAAACTTTTCACCTTTTCTTCAGAATAGCCCAACCTGCTACCTTCAGATGCTGCCCCATCCTAAAAGAATGAGTACCAAATCCTCTGCCTTTTTGCCCACAGCTACCAAAGCTTTCCTTAAAACCCCCAGAACTTGTTGCACTGATAGTGGCTCCCCCTTCTCATGCTGGAAAACCAAACCTGACCTACCCCCACAACGCTCCTTCCAAGCCAAACCTGTCCGAACCGGGCATAAATCCTTACTCCCTCGCCCCAGCACAACCCAAGAGCCCTTTCCTTTCTGATCTGTTTTAGACCTCCTGATCTTGATGTCCAAACCTACCTCAGTAACCTGAACATCTTCCCATTGCAGCCCACCAACTCCTCTTCCCCCCCCACCAACTCAGAAACCCTAAAAGACCCAAAGAATAGCCAAGTAAAACAAGTTGCAAACAATTCACCTTCCCAGGCCGACCAACAAATTCCCCCCACAGCCTGACACAGCCTGACTAGCAATTCGGCCGATATCAGTCACCTGTTATCTTTTTCCTTCTTGCTTTCCCTTTCGCATCCTTCCAACATCCTGTTTGCCATTTCTCCCCCGCTCGGCTGAAAACCCCAAAACCACTTCCCATAGAAAGCAATCCCTGCCAGTTTCCCTGTCATAGTTGCCCTAGACCAGCCCCTATCCATGCAACTCAAGATGAAATCAATGACATCGTCCCTTCTCCGTTCTTCTGCGTCCCCCCAACCTTTCCAACTACAAGCTCCCCCTCCTATAGAATCCTCCCAATCCCTCCTGTAGGCCTCTCTAGATGCCGGAGCAAGAGAACCTTCACCAATGCAAGCACTCTCAGCTTCCTATTTTCCACAGCTCCTCTGGAATCCTCTGCCCCTCCTGATCCGCGTCTGGAGCCAATCGACGGAATCTCTGCCATTGAAAACGAGACAATGCATCAGCGATGCCATTATCCTTCCCTGGCACATGTGTTGCTTTGAACACCACATTCCAGTCCATGCAACGCAGAACAAACTCTCTCATCAACCTCGCCACCCTCTGATTCTTAGCTGACTGCCGGTTCACTACATGAACCACACATTTGTTGTCAATGTTGAAATTCACTTTCTTGTTTTGCAACTTCTTCCCCCACAACTCCAGTGCTACCAACAACGGAAAGAATTCCAGGAATGCAATTCTCCTACCCTCCCTCAGCCAAAGCAATGGCCACTTCTCCGCGCACCATTTTCCTCCCCAAAACACTCCAAAACCTCCTGCACCTGCTGCATCTGAAAAAATCTGTACTTCCCAAGACACCGGTTCTCCCTGCAACCACATGGACAATCCGTTAAAGCTCTCCAAAAAACGGAGCCAAATTCTACAATCCTCCCGCACTGCACCTGTTACTCTTATCCGATGAAGTGGGCACTTTGCTCCTGCCATAGACGCGCCATGTTTCTGCAAAAAGTCCGTCCTGGGGCCACCACCTTGCATGCAAAATTCAAATGCCCACCAAACTCTGCATTTCAACTAGCATCAACTTCTTGGCCCCCACTGCTTTCTCCAGCAATCCTACCAGTCTGCTCACCTTGTCGTGCGGCAAGCGTGAGGTCATAGCCACTGAATCTAGTTCAATCCCTAGAAATGTCAACACTACTGCCGGGCCTTCTGTTTTGTCCTCCGCTAAAGGCACGCCCAGCTCTCCCATCAAAATTTGGAACAACTTTAGCATCTCTTCGCACTCTCCTTCTCCATCCGCCCCGCTAATAAACAGGAAATCATCAAGGTAATGCAGAACACTTTTACAACCGGAACTGTATGATAAAAAAACCACTGTAAGAAGGAACTGAAATGCTCAAACAAGCCGCAGGAAATTGCACACCCCATTGGCAAAGCTTTGTCGATGTATATCCTGTCCTCAAATTGCAGCCCCAACAGCCAAAAATCCTCTGGGTTTACGCTGCGGCTTACCCCCAACAACCTCCCCCTCCCCTGTGACTTCATCACCGGCCCTTCCAGTTGGACCTTAGATGCCCTACTAATAATTTCTAGGGCCGCCCTCAGAGCCCTGGCATCCACTATCCCCTTCTTGCTCACCCCTTGACCTACCATGCGCACCCACTAAAATGGCTGAAAAATATGCCCGAGAAACTAATAACTGTGCTAAAATACTAGCTCCCGAGCCAGAACCTAACCTAAGAAAAATTGAACAGCTGAGATCTGGAAAGAAAACAAAACAAAACAAATGTTAACAACAGAGGAAATAAAACTCCTTTTATAATAGGAGAAATTAATACTAAATAAAAGTATCTGATCTAAGAAATTCAAAATTATACACTAAAAGGGGCCCACTTAAATAACAAGAGCCAATAACCCTGAAAAAACGAAATGGGAACAAAATAAAATAAAAAAGATGCAGGCTTAATAATGTAGACATTTAAAAGTATAAATAGAAGGAAAAACAGTACGGCCCCTTTAAGAGGACCGCACTGCCTGCCAATGACAGCGAGAAGCTGACTCAAAAGGGGGCCGCGTAACGCTACACGGCCCTGCTGAATATAATTCAAAATACGCCGGCGAATGAATGCGCAGGCACTAAAACAGCTCTGCTCCCTGCGCGGTGGACCGCTTATAAAATAAGCAGAAAAGACTAATAAAGAAAAAACCCTGGACCCACCTGAGAGGAAACACGTTAAGACCACGAAGGCCCCTCCCCCACTCGAAACAAAAATACAAAAAGAAATAAAAACGCTTCACAGCAACAGAGATGAACTAGAAGCAAATGAAAGCTCAGGTAAGAGGGGGTACCTTATCTACGGTACCCCCTGGCTATTTCAACCTTAATCCACAAATGCCCACGAAACTTTTATTTTTTATTTTTTAATATAACGCCACCCTTAACAAATAATAAACCCTAACTCACTTCCACCATCCCCCAAACACCAGTACCAGCAGTACCAGCTATTCAGGGAAGGCTCTGGAGCAGGCGACAGGACTTCTCAAACCAAAGTCCCCAACTGTCACCTGCTTCCCGAACCTTCCCTGACCCTTAAATACCCCAGATGACGCTCTGCACACGGCCACCTCGCTGGCCTGTGCAGCGCCAAAATAACCCCAGAAGGAAACGCTTCGCGTTCCCCCCGGTACTCCCTTTTGAATGCAGTTCAGAAGAGCATCCGACTGGCAAATGGGTGAAAAACATAAGCATCCTCCCGCCCAGTGAATGGAAGGGCTCTTCTGCATCTTCTTTAAACTGGGACAGCACCGTTACAAACAACTGCTGTCCAGCTTGCATTTCTGCTCCAAGTGAATTTGAATTGTTTTCAACATTCAGGTTGACAGACGCTTTACGGTTCTGTCATACTGAAGTGTGGGTGCTGGGAGCAGGGTTTGAAATTGAAATTCGATGAGCAGGAGCTAAAGCCAGCTCCTGGCTGTAGGGTATCACCCTGTAGGTAGGAGCCATCGCAGAGGAATCAGGAGCTACCAGAGATGCGCCTTTCCCTTTGTAGCCATTTTGTATGAACCGTTGTGTTTAAATGTATATTAGATGTGGTCTAATTCGTCTTCATTAACATTCTCAAATACTCAAAGTTAATTTCACCTTTAGATGTTTGGGAAGCAACAGATGGCCCTGGGAGCCAAAAGTAGCTGTTGGTTTCTACTATGCTAGAAGCAGGAGCTAAATAGCTCCCAGCTCCCCGCAATTTCGAACCCTGTAGCACAGAGGTTTTTATGGGGGGGGGGGCAAAGGGGCACTTGCCCAGGGCCCCCAGCTTGGAGGGGGCCCCCACAAGTCTGCCTGATCTAAAGTAAGATGCATTGTTCACCAGACTTAAATAGCACATGCCAGGAGATTTTATGGCATGCTGTTGAGGCACTAAACCTATTGCCCTCTGTTTTGACAAGTACATTCTGCCTTGATCAATCAATCATGTAATGCTTTCTGTGTTCACTGTGGAATACATAGTTTGTGTGTTCCTTATGGCACAACTCCTGCAGCATTCTTTCCTTCCTGTGAATTATGTTGATCATGTGCAATAGCCAAAGTTGAAATCCATATTGATAAATTGAGTGTGACAATGGTTCAGAAGTTAGCTCAGTTTGTTAAGCACTCATTGCAGAGATATGTGTTCATATGAAAGATTAGAAGAGCACATTTCAGCAAGGCTGGCTGAAAATTTCCTATGTCTGAAGTGTATAAACCTACCTGCTTATGTACTTGGTTTTGCAGCATAAGAGGTGCTATTATCAGCAGTGTTCCTGCACCAGATAGGGGTTGCTATAAAAACTAACATGTCATTCGTATGGTGAAGGTCTAGAAATTGGTTTGTTCAAATGGGGCGTTCTAAAACCTAGGCAATACCCTCCAAAAATGAGGTCCAAATTCAAGACTGTGGAACCAAAGTACTCCTGCTTCTGTCCTGCCTTTGCCAGCAGACAATACAGTGATCCTGGTCAAATCATATAATATCTCTTGCATTACTGTGCTGTCTTCTTGCATGCTGGTGGCACTGTTTACCTCATTACTTGTGTTTACCTCATTACTTGATATTTCTTCTTATGTAGGCCATTTGAGTGGAAGGGGTACTAGACAGGAGAGAGCTGACCAGATGTCGTAGGCCTTAGGCAACCATATTTTAAGGTCTGCTTGTTTGACACAAAAAAGTCAAAGGTTTTTCTGCACGTTTATGAATGACAATTTCACAAGCCATTATTTAAAGCTTAAAAGTACAAAAGACATACATAGATTAGATCTGTTAAATCACATTGATTGGTATGCTGATACTTATATACTTCCCTTGATGATGGAGGGAATGAAGCTAGAATGATTCCCATTTTGCATAAACACCCTTCAATAATATTTTGGTTTAAAAATTGTCAGGTTTGGAAATGTGATTTGTGTACTTTGCAAGTCAGTTTTATAAAATGAGATTGTTTTAGTACATGGTAAGAGCTGGAAAGGAAAGTGTTCAAATGCAGAAATTGCATAGTTGGCACATATCCCAGCTTTACCCATTAAGCAATGTGTGATCCTGGGCCTCTCATTTAATCTTTTATTGCCTAACCTCTCAGAATTGCCAGTGCTTAAACCTTGCAAAGTCGTCAGCCCTTCAGAGTGATTTCCATCTCAGGGTATGATCTTCATAAAAGCCTCACTCCTGGTTTCACTGGCTATAGGGTTGCTTCCACTATAATAGTGAACATTGATATACTGCACACCACAGGCACTTGTTCCCTCGATTTCTAATGGCAACACTATTTGAAAACCATGTACACTTCTAATATCAGTCTGTCTGGATAGACAGGTAGCTTCTAATCTGCATTCATTATCCATGCTATACGATGTGTAGCTTTTTCCTTCCTTACAATTGGCCTCCTCTATCCATGCTTGAGCATGTTTGTGTTCTGTGAGGCAGCGAATGTGAGTTCTCTGACTATTCTGGGTTACATGTACCTTTTACATACAGTCCCGCATTAAAACTACAGGCTGCATACCTTCCCGGATGCTATTGATAAAAAGTATCCTGTTTCTATACTAGAAGAGAAGTAACCTCTTCGTTGATTCCTAATGTTGGCCTTCAAATGCTACTTGTTTATCATTCTGATTAGAGCAAGTATGGAGAGGGTGAGGGTACTTAAAGGGAGTAAACATGCTTATTATGAATGCAGCGAGGCAGCATATCAACCTATAGGTTATAATCACGGTGGGGGCGGAAGGCACCAGATATTCTGGATCACTTAATTCCTTTGGTTTGGTGGAGGGAGCCCCCAAAGATGTCAATGCCCAGGTCCCCAAAAATGCTTAAATACCCTGTGGGAGCCTATAATACATTATTGTTGGATTATTTTCAAGGGAGCAAGCCAGCACATCATGCCCCAAGAAATGCTTCGATCAGATTTCTCAATATGGTGACCGGCTCATTTTTAGAATCATGCAAGTCTAAAAATCACATCCTCTCTTCTTTTTTGAAAGGCACGTTTTTTTTGTGTGAATCAGGCCTGGCGTGCCTTTGATTCGTAACCACTTGTGATAGGTTAATCTCTCGGTGCGCACCTCAGATATGGAAGGGCTTGGTTTGCTAACTTTCGTCAGGCAGCCAGTCTTGTTCCAGACAAGCCTTCCACTGAAAGGTAGGAAAACGAGATTAGATGATGTGCTGAAGGGATCACAGACAGACCCGCACACTCATGCAAAAACAGACTCCAATCCACCCAGCCTCAGAGGAGGATGACACCCAACTTCCTGTAATCGGAGCAGGACAGGAAAAGATGTGAAAAGGACACCCTTGCATCAGACAAGAAAGGATTTATCCATGCAGAGAATAGTTTTGTATGTCTGCAGATTCTATGTTAAAATGCATACTTTAGATGGTACAAAGAGCATTCAGATGTTGCAAAGAGCATTCAGACAATGGCGGAAAGTGGGATGTGTAAAGATGCAAGATATGATGCAAGGAAGAAATATTCGTTCATTTGAGGAATGTTAACAGTCGATAGGTTCTTGGAGAAAGATAGGTACCATCAGCTAAGACATTGGATAGTGGGGTCAGGGGGAAAAACAGCAGGAGGAAGAGAACTCACAGGGTTTGGAAAATGTATAACCACACTCACAGGAAATAGACATATGGTGTCTAAGCTGTATGGGATTCTGATGGAAGGGGAAAGGGAACAGACCTGGGGATATATACATAAATGGGAAAAGACTTTAGGTGTGGACTTACCCAGAGATCATTGGGAATATTTATGGGCAAACGTTCCCAAATTGAGAAGGTCGATTCAGGTCGGAGAAATGTGGTATAAGATCATGGTCCAATGGCACTATACCCCGGAAAAGCTGCATATAATGTTCCTGGCAACAACGGAACAATGTTGGAGGGGTTGCGGTAAGAAGGGGGACTGGAGACACATGTGGTGGGAGTGCCCACATTTGAGGAATTATTGGGAGGATGTTACGAATCATATAAAGATGATGATATCCCCAAATGTGAATCTGACACCCAGGGAATGGAAGTGTGGATTGTGTGCCCCGGAGATACACCTATCTACTAAAATGCACAGCAAAGCTTTTATGTTAATGTTGATAACAGCATGGCTGGTGATAGTGAGTGCGTGGAAACAGAAGAGACCACCAACAGTAAGGGATTGGCTGTTTAAATTGTGGGGGTTTATGGCAATGGAATGGATGACGTACATTTTGCAGGGACAATACGTACAATTTCAACAAGAATAGGCATTGATCTTGGACTTTTTAAAAAGGAGACTTTGCACAACAATGGTGTCCTCATAATCTGAGAATATTGAACATTATGTAAATAAGAACAAAAGGAGCTTAATTTTGTAGGGGGAAGAATGGTATCACAACTCTGCCTGGGTGGAGGGGGGTAATGTTATAATTGAAAATGCTAATAAAAAAATAATGTAATAAAATACATACTTTAATGTCAGTATGGCTGTAAGCTGTCTGTCCATTATCCAGAGACGGGACATACCAGTTGTGGCAGGATTCCATCTACAAGGGTGTGCAAGCTTTTTTGTTTTGATTTTTAAAGTTAAAGTTGTGGGAACTGAAAGGGAGGTCTGCATAGCATACCCCTGTTCATAAATGCTCCATGTCAAAATGTTAATGTGCACATATGCTTTTCTGAACCAGTCTCCTGACATCTACAGCACCAGCTTTGCAGTGGCACAGGGTAGGTGCAAAGATCCCTTGTGAATCCTTGAAATCTGCTGGGACACAAAGTTCCTGCAGGCAAAGGCAGCATTTTAACTGTATGTACCTCTGATCCAAATGCAAACGATTGTGCAATCTAGACAGTCTGGTGGCATGTAAATTTGTAAATATAAGCAAGGACTGGTTTAGCATTGTGACTGCTAAAATCGTACAACTATACAGCCACAGCATTTTCATATCACACCACTGTCAGCTCTGTGAGCAGGGCCCAATTATTGAAGGAATGGTGTACATTAGTGTCTGGGCTGATTCTCTCCACAGCTATGTGGAAAAATAGACAGTATCCTGTCCTTTGATTCTCCTGCAGGAAGGGCAACACCCTCCTCTTAGGGCACAGGAACGTTCCCCAGGGGTCCCATGGGAAATGTGCTTCAAAGGCAGCACTGACATAGCAAAAGCCTCCCTCACACCAGGGTGCTGACCACTGGAGTCTGCAGCCTTGGGAAGGAGATGGGGTTACAGTAGCCACAGAACAGATGAGGGAGCCCAGCATTTTGGTTTCGGCTAGTGCTTCCTTTTCCTGTCCCCTCCATTTCCTGTAGTAAGGTAAACTGTAAAACCAAAGGAGGTGCTAAAAAAAAGGGAGAGAAGCAGAGGCTGTGGAAAGGAGAAACAAGGTTTGGAAGAGGTAAAGTACAGAAATTGGTGTCTGTCGAAGGTAGAGGATGGACTGGGAGATATGGGCAAGGTGGAAGCATGAAGGAGAAAGGAGGATGGCATGAGGAGAAGAGAGTTTGGAGGAGACAAAGAAAGAGGTGTACAAGAAGAAGAAAGGGAGAAGAAAGATTCAAAAGGGAGGATAGGAGTGAGAGATTGAATGTAGAAGGAGAAAGAGAGGGGGTGGTGCAGATAGAGTCGAGAACCTCTAAGAAGAAGGAAAGGAATGAGAGCGTGTTGTTTGGCAGCAAGGCAGCAACAGAAGCCCTGTTCCTCAGGTGCCATCCCTCCTTCCTCCCTAATGTGGTGTCTTAATGTCACGTGTCTAAGGAGATCATCCTTCCTTCCTACTTCCCCACCCACTCTTCCCAGGAGGAGGAGTGCTGAGCGAATCTGGATCCTAGAAGGACTGTACTTGCGTATCTGGAAAGAAGCAGGGTCTTCTGTTCCTCCTCAAGCCTGTTAGTCACCTTTGGGGGCCCGTCTCCGGAGATGAGGACGACTGTGCCCAAGAGACGCAATCTCCCTGGCCTACTCGTCGAAGGGTTCCTCCACCCTGGTGGTATACAAGGGAATGGCTTCCTCCTGGGCAGAGGCACCAGGTGCTATCTAGGATATTTGCAGGGTTGCCACCTGCGCTGACCCAAACACATTCATTAGACACTAACATCTTACCCGCCAATGTTAGTACGCTGGAGCTTTTGGTATAGGAGCTTTGAGTGTTGCTCTTCTGTGACCCATGAAATGAGGACACTGGACTTTGGGCTGCCTGCTTGAATGAATGTGGTGTTGCTAGGTGTGCATGCTTCTGCCTGGTCTGTGTTTTTGTTCTAGGCCCATTCTCTCTCCAGCGTTGGCCTACCTCATGTAAAAGTGTTGAGAAGAGGGATGTTGAGATTATGCTTTGAATACTTACCACAATCTTCATTACTCCTACTCCTGCTCTTCCTCGTGCCAGTATGGCTTTCCCTCCTCGCCATTCCTTCCCCAATGTCCAATGGGCCTACAAGGTCAGTTGGTAGTAATTGGAGAGTTTGGGGTAGGAGGGCTGTTATGCCCGGAGAGCGGGAGGCGGGACCAAAAAGAATGGAGAGAGTAAAGAGGCTTCCTGTGGGAGGTGGTGTACCTCACATATAAGTAATGGAACGAGGAAGAGCACGACCAGGAGCAATGAAGATTACCGGTAAGTAATAAGATCATTCTCATTCACAATCAACCCACTGCCTTATTAGGAACAAATGTTAGCGGCCATTTTACAGTAGGATGGTTCTACATAGGGGCTGACCTTGTGTAGCCTTAAAGAAACTGCTTAAGCTGAACTTTGTAAAATCACAAATACGGTTTTGTGATTACATTAAATTGTTCAAAAAAGTTGCATATTTCGTGTTATTAAAGAATGGTCCAAATGGGCATCTGTGAATCTAAGCCTGTTTGGCAAGTGGAGGCGGCAGTTGCAAGCCCCGCCTGCTGGTGTCAGAACGCATTGCTTCTGGATGACCACACCCATTATGGTGGGCATTTGCATGGAACAAATGGTTCATTCATTTCAATTATGTACACGATCCACCTCAGTGAAATGGTGAGAAAAGTTGAGAGAAATACCTTGCTGTAAAGCGCAAAGTGATGCTGTAGCACCAAACAACTCCACTCGCATCTTTATCAAGGGATTTCACACGAAAGTCAAGGTACATGCATACTGACGCTTGCATTTTTGTTTTTAATGGAATATGTTAATGAAAGTGGAATTCATTTTAAATTTTACTTTGCTAGCCTATGACAGACATCCCTCAAAGACCTTGAACAATCACAGACACATGTTTTCATTGTCTATTAGTGTGATGCAGCTGACATTTTACGAGGGTAACACAGTGGGTGCAGTGGTGTGAGAGAATCCATCAGCCTGTGCGTGTTGCCTCAGTGTTTTCATAGTTTTATTGTTTCAGCTGGACTATGCACCTATTTTGGAGTTCGCTGGGAGCACTGAGATCTACAAACTGCTGAGCTCAGCTTCCTTTGTTTCTATGAACAATCCCCGCTTTGGCACTCTACCTAACCTGGGCATTTGTCAATTTTTTATGCCAACTTTCATCACCATGCTTATTCTTTTGCCCCTTCCTTCCCCTTCCAGTAAGGTGCAGAATGAAACATGTTTTCTTTTTTGGCATAAAAAGGCTGCAGATTTATTTTCACACAACATAACACAATAAACAAATAGTGAAAATAGCTCCGAAGGTGCAGCGACTGCTCCGTATCCAAAAACTTGCTTCCGCCTTTTCTTCCAAAGTCCATAACAGGGCACAACACCCCCAAACACTTTGTGCCTGAGACCCGCCTGCCCCTGCAGGTGTTCCTGGGCTGGGAGAGCACGGTTTGTTGGGGGGAAGCTGAGCCCTCATTGCTACCACCAGATGCCCCCGCGGTTTAGGCTCCCAGGAGGCGCTGGTCCGAAAGAGCGAAGACCCTTCCGGCTTAGCAATGGCTGATTCAGAGCCTGTCTCTCCTCACCGGTCGCCAAAACACTGCCACGCCAAAGGTGGGTTAACGCCCACCGTGTCTCCCCCCTTTTCTCCTTCATAGTTCCAGTATCTTTGTGCACACATTCCAGAAAAATAGCTCCATTCCCAATAGCGACAAATGCACTCCATCATTCAAATAGTATTCCGGTGCTTTAAGGTTGATCAATCCATGTCTGATGAGAGGGAAACCTCTGCCCTTGCAGAATTTCTCCCTTTTGCAATTCAACTTCCTCCTCGAATTTTCCACAGCTGAGTGACTCTCAGCACCGCTCCATTCCTGTCTTGGAATGATTTCCGACCATACAATCTCGGTATCTCCCAGCTGTGCTGATAACTCCTGTAATGAACACATCATCTCGCTCATCAGGCTCCCTCTCCCCAGACACGTTAAATCGTTGCCCCCAAGATGTACAACCAGAACGTCCGGTTTCCGCTGCTTACCCAGCAATTTCCGTACGTGCCACTGCAGTTATGCCCATCTCATGCCCATATCCGGTACTCGCCAGCGGTCATCTCTTCCTGTTCCGCTGTCCAGCTCGCCCCAGCCCTTGACACAAAGGAATGGCCCACCACCCAGATGGACCGCCTCCTTCTTTGCGCTGCAGCTACTATGGAGGAGATGAGAGAGCAGCTGTTAGCACTATATTTTGTGCGGCCTGATGTACCTTTTAAAACATCCCGATTTCCATCTCCCTATTTGCTTGATCGCCTCAGTGCTTAGACCCATTCCTGCTGCTGAGGTGGCGGCCCCTATCCTAAAGGAGTGAGTCCCAAACACCCCCTCTGTTACCCCTGCCTTTGCTAGTGCCATGCCCATGACCCTCCTGAATTGAAAGTGGCTCAACGGCGCCCCATCGCTGTGCACTAGGAACGGGGACCCTTCGCTTGTAGTTATTCTCAGCTGTAGATATGCTGCTACACACCCTACCGGGCAGACCATGCTGCCTTGCTTGCTACCGAGTGTAATCAACCTCCCCTCCCCTTTCTGGTCAGTCTTGGATTTTTTAAGGTAGATACTCAACCGCCCCCCTTTTAGGCATACATCGCCCATCTTAAGGAACCCAGGGCCCCTGCCCTCCTTATTCTCTGGTACTAACTCGCTCACCCTAAATGCCCTAAAGAAAGCCAATGTGAAGGCTGCTGTGAACAAGACCTTCTCATACTCATTCCGGCACAGTCCTGCCAGGCATCTGACAATACTGTGCAATTTCCCCACGTCAATGGGGCGCCTGTCATCATGCTTCCTCACAGCCTGCTTGGCCCATCCTTTCATAGCCATGACAATGTAACGTTCTTTAGTGGGATCCCTCTTCCCCCCCAACTTATAGTAATGCGCTATTTCCGCCAGATTGTATGCCACCTAAGATCTGACCTTCCCATTTTGCCAACACCATCCCACTAAGGCTCGTACTGGCAAGTCCCTCTGTGTTTCAGACAGCATGTCTCTTTGAAAGGCCAAAAACCACTCCCAAACATACTCTCAGTGTAATTAGTGGCTAAATACACAATTCAAGTCACGCATTTCCCAAAACTTTATGGGGCAAGTTATTTCAGTTTATGTAGTGGCTAAATACACAATTCGAGTTACGCATTTCCCAAAACTTTATGGGGCAAGTTATTTCAGTTTATGCCATTCAATAGAGTCATTGAGACCCACACAGTCGCTCCGGGTTTTGAAAATAAGATTTTGTTCTTTATGGATCATGATTTTGTTTTTCACCCATGGATTATCGCCTGTAATTACTAGAAGCACCGTCCATACAAAACTCTCCACACCATGATTTTTCTCCATAAAGTGCTTGACCATAGGTGCCTGCAGAATCTTATTCCTAAGGCAACTCTTATGTTCCGTGATACGGATTTTGATCTTCCGGTTTGTTTTTCCAATGTAGTGTAGACCACAAGGACAGGTGATCATATACACTACATATTCCGCATCGCAGTTTGAAAAAGATTTCTGCGTCCATGGAACGCTCAAACCTATATCCACTTCTTTACTTTTTTTGGTTAACTTACAGGTGGATCAATTCCCACACGGGTAGTGTCCTACAACCGGGGGTAAGCCCCATTGGCTTGTAATATTCCTCACTGGTACAGTGGGCACTCAATACCGACTGGAGCTCACACAGTTCCCTATTGACGTTGATTTAGTGTAGGCAATAAGTGGCCATTCGGGATTTGCTTTCGTAGTACTGAGCAGTTTCCAGTGTTTGGAAATGATATTTCGAATGGCTAAACTATGCTGGATAAAGGTATTCACGCACCCCATTTTGTCCGCTATCTGTTTTTTAGGTTTAGCTTCTAACAGGGTTTCTCTGTTGTTATTAAAGACGCATTTTCCTGCCTTTTTTGTTCGTTTTTTAGGATACCCCCTCTTTTTGAGTTTGGATTTGAGATGGTGTGCTTCCTCCTCGTAAGCTTCTTTTGTGGAGCTGTTTCGTTTCAATCTGAGGAATTGTCCATAGGGCAAATTATCCCTCAGATGGTTTATATGGTGGGACTGGTAATGTAAAAGAGAATTCTTCTCTGTGCACTTGTGAAAGGGCTTCACCAGAATAATGCATTAGAATGATACAACGTCAATCCAGGAAATTCATCCTGTCTTGTTCTATTGTCATGGTGAACTGTAAATGTCTATTCAGACTGTTCAACCACGTTAGAAACACTTGTGCTGTTTCTCGAGAGCCTTGCCAGATTACCAGAACGTCGTCGATATAGCGTAACCACGTTTTGATGTTCTGGGCAAATGGGTTCGTTGTATTCAAAAACTGCTTTTCTAAAAATTCGACATATAAGTTAGCCAAATTGGTCCTGATCAATGACACAGGGGAGGTGGATCTGTGCACTGTGTGCGACGGCGCAAAAGCGACGGTTAAAGGCTGGTTACAAGGCAAGGTGCAAGCAAAAGAGGGCGAGAACTCTCTTGGAAGACAGGTTGCTGAAGTAGATCAGGACACTGGAAGGGAGAATACATGACTCAATGACTGGAGTGGGGGACCCGATAGAGGAGGAAGAGTTGCAATTGTTGGAGGAGGGGAAGATTGTTAGGAAACTCCAGTACCTACGGCAAAGGTATTATGAGAAAGGAGACAAGACGGATGCGTTATTGGTGGCCCACCTGTGCGGACACAGGGCGGATAGGTGGATCGATACAGTAGGGGATTGGGCGGGCTAGTGAAAACAAACTAGGAGGAGATTGTGGGTAGGTTTACTGCCTTCTTCGAGGCTATATGCAGAGGAAACGGACGGCGGTACAGAGGCATTGGAGGCCTATTTGGAATGGGTCTCACTTCTGAGATTGTCACTGGTGGATTCAGTGTACATTGATGCCCCTATAACAGTCGAGGAGGTAGTGAACGCAGTGCGTCATTTGCAGTTGGGGAAGGCCCCACGGGAGGACGGATATACAGCAGGGTTTTATAAAACTATTTCAGTGGTGCTTGTCCCCCACATGGGGAAGTTGCTTAACCACATCCTGATGACGGGGCATGCCCCAGGTTCCTTCGTGAGGGCCCTTATCTCAGTGATACCAAAGGAAGGGAAGGACCCCGCTTCACATCGATCCTATAGACCTATTTCCTTCCTCAATGTGGATGCAAAGATATTCACGCAGGTTCTTGCAGGTTCTTGCTTATCGGCTGGACAGGTATATGCTGAGTCTGGTGCACTCGGACCAGGTGAGTTTCATAAGTTCCTCAGGAGTATGTGTCCCCTCCTCAACTTTTCCGAATGCAGCTGTTATATCAACAATGCTGGATTCTCATCTTGCACAATCCTCCCATACAAAAAGATGTCAAAGAGGAACAAATGAGGACTGTTGTTGAAAATTGTGGGCATGTGGTCTTAGTGAATTAAATGAACTGCATGGAAAACCCATTTGGGCACACTTTCGGCCTGGCTCAAATGATTAAAGGGTCCTAAATGAAAAGATCTTTTTTAAAAGATCGTTTTACTTAAAGACCGATTTCGAAAGTGCGCTCCGTGACCGGACAGAGCAGTCTTTCTAAATCCAACTGTCATGCCCCTGCCGTGCAAAAGTACACGCAGGAGCTGACAGAAAGGTCGGGACCCAGAAGAGCATGTCCAGGAGAACGGGTAAGTGTGTGGGCGTATGTGTTTTGGAATGTGTGTTGTGTGTATGTATGTATTTGTTTCGGTTTGGGAGAGTGGGGGTGGTGGAGAGAGGGAGGGGATGGGGCTGAGAGATGGGGGTTTGTGGGTGTGTGCTGGTGAGTGTGTGTTGTGTGTATGTATGTGTTTTGGTTTGGAGGAGTAGAGGGCGGGGAGGAAGAATGGAGGGATCAGGGGTTCGGGGGGTGAAACCCCCTGAATATGTTTAAAAAAAAGGGAAAGCGCATTTTAAAGGTTTCTAGAAAAAAGGCCTTTACAATGCTGGTTTTCAGATCAAAGGAAAATCGGTCAAAGTAAAATGTTTTTTCTCTTGAGACCTTTAAAACAAGGTATTGACCTTGGGTTCCAAGTGACTTGTCTGTAGGAAGCAGTTAGGCAGGAGACAGAAACCTCAAGAGCCTGATGTACCACATAATCTTCAGGACTCTTATGATATTCTTCAGCTAGAAAGTAAACAAATCAAAGACACTATTTGTACTCTTGAGATGGTCCCCACATTGGACTTCAGGCAAAGGGAAGAAGAGCAGGAACAGCTGGAAG
Organism: Ambystoma mexicanum; assembly: GCF_040938575.1. Taxonomy (NCBI): domain Eukaryota; kingdom Metazoa; phylum Chordata; class Amphibia; order Caudata; family Ambystomatidae; genus Ambystoma; species Ambystoma mexicanum. The sequence goes on from NC_090937.1 coordinate 440,160,641, forward strand.
TGCTAAAAGAGCTGGAAGATGACAGTGGGCAGGCGAAACTACCCGAAGAGCTGCGAGTTAGACAGTCTAGAGTGGTCCATACATCACCTAGCCCTAGAGGCCTGGCAGCAGGCTCTTGGGAAGCTGCGCGCTTACAATCTCCGAGGTTGGAAGTGGCACTAAAGCCGCTAACTAGAATGGTGACATACCTCAGGGAAGGGAGTATTCAAGACTAAACTTTATTTGTTTTTATTTTAACCCTGGTTGTTATTAACTCACTGACAAGTTGGCTATTGGCTGAAAAGGACCAAGCGAGGGAAAAACGCTATCCAACGTTTCCCGTCCAAACTGTAGGTAAGACTCTGAATACCGTTTTGCACACATGCCAAGAAAATGTGCTGCAATCTCAGAGCATTGATGCCAAAAGGTGTGGGTGCGCAGAGTACCGCTCTATGAATATGCCTGGCAGGAATGTGAGATTGCCCCTTAAAGTGGATACAATGGTTCCTTCAGCTCTAGAGGTTTAGAATAGAGAATCCACAACTCCTCAGTCCTTTCTCTGCCTCAGTGAAGCAAGAACATAGACTCTTAGAAAATACTCCCAATGCAAGAAGATGAGCTTGGCTTCACAGCAGAGTTCAGAAGGTACATCAAAGAGTTCCCCCTGGAATAATGAGAATAGCATAAACATCTGTGAAGAAACAGCCATGGACAATGATTTAAGGTAAAGGTGTCAGTTTATCCAATATAAGCAGGATGATGCTTAGACGGATGGAGGAAAACTATCCTGATGTGCACACAAAAGAAAAAGTGTATAGTTGTATACATCCTGACAGATGGGCTCGGTCATCAATGAGTCCCGCAAAGAAAGTACTAACCACGCACAGAAAGGACTCCTGTAGACAGCAGGATAGGACCTGTGCCCCGGCAATGAAACAAGAAATCAGCTATGATTTACAGGTACGTATCGCACTCCATCTCGTTGGAAGATAGCCGTATCCCTCCAAAGGCACTGCCATCCACCTGCACACATTTGCATTCATCCGCTACTTGAAGACACATTGCACAACACCTTTGCCACTAGAATGCAGCTAAGTGCCACAGTAAAATTCAGTGTAGCTGGATACATAATCAGTCTCCTTGACTCACATACTCTCCCGACAACTTTCACAGCACCCATCCACAAGCCAGCTCTACACGAATCACTAGCAGGGATTTAGCCACACCTACCCACCTTTGTATGGGCAAAAATGCACACGCATCCTATATTCCTCTGACCAATCTCTCATATTTCGGTATTCCAAGGGCGTTCAACCAACAGAGCTTTAAGACCATACCAATGGGAATGGACGCTATACAAATGCCACATAACATTAACATGCTTTCTAACCTCTAAATCAAGCCTTCTTAAGTGCCGGGAGGAGATGAAACGGTATTGTGGAATGTATCAGGCGTCAGGGAAAAGCTAAATGATCTATATTGGGTATCATTTATCCTATAGTTTGATATTATTTGCCTACAATACATCTGGGTGAATGTTCTGTGGTCGCCAATAGGTTTTCTGACCTATGACTGAAGTGTACTGCAGAGTATAGAAAGGCGATTGAGGGGGTTGATGACTCCATTTAGCAGTAACAGGCAGGTTAATGCAACATTACTGAATAACTTTTGCCAAGCTTTCTTGGTGGTGCAAATAGATAAAGGACAACTAGATACTACTCAATATGTATTTAGTGCCTTCCCCCTGGCCGATGATGCACTTGGGATAAAACGTCCCTCATGAGGTGTATCTGAATGGTAAGATCTCAGGGAGTTATTTGACAAGTTGAATTATGTTTTTGCTGTTCTGGCTTTGACCACTTAACTGTTACAATGCACACACATGGCACCTTACTGATAAAATTAATGGAGACGTAGCCCGTACAAAAATTCAATGATCAGCAAATGGATGAAGGTCCACCTCACTCGACATATAATAATACAATTATTTGTACAATAATAGATTTTAATTTTTCTGACAATTAGCATCTGTATAGGGTGGCTGACTTTGTAAGGCACCTGGAAAGTAATCAAAACCTGCTTCGCCTTTACTTTGTTTATCAGAACAGGTGGGATTCAGTGAAAAATAGTACTAAAGAATTAAAAGGAGTATTCCTGGGTGTTCTCTAAACATATGTTAACTAAACAGTGGATTGGAGTAGCTATAGATTCATGCAGGCCTACGGAATGCGAAATCAAATAAGGTAAACCATCCCTGTAAGATCAGGGTATTCTAAAGAAGGTTGACCAACTAATTAAGAGCCTTGCTGCCAGTGGTTCTATTGACGAAATTAAACCAGATAATGTTGTTGGAAAACAACACAGGGTCGTGTTAAACAAAAAATGTACAAGAGTAAAATATAATCGCTAATCCACCTTCCAAAATCAGAAAGCAATAAAAAAAGGAATATAAAATGTTTCTAAAAGAGTGAAAAAATGAATATACCGGAAACAGTAGGATTTACTTTTAAAAGTGGTAATGGAGAAAGATCTGTAGATATTTTGGAAATGAGTGGCACAGGGCACCCAGGAAAAACCTTGGAAGGGATCAAATGATTTCTTTGGAGAAATTGACTACTCAATTGGCGGCTCTTCTATTTGATCACCAATGTACTATGAATTTTCAGCCTTAAGAGGCATTAGAAATAGTGTCTGTCATATTTTGAAATTCAGAACCGTCTTTCAGAGAAAAAAAGGGTAGAGTTAGGGGGTCCAGAGGACATGAAATATGACACATTAGTCCTGTTGACTGAGTGATGGATAGGGATTCAGGCCCAGGTTATTAAGACCATTATTCGGAAGAAACCTGTACCTGTAACATGGGCCCACAGTATTATTCTACAAGTGTGCAAAAAGGAGAACCAACAGATGCCTGTTGTTATAGGCCAATCACACTTTCAGATAAATTAGTTAATGTTTTCACAGGTTGGCTGGCAGTTAGGCAGGAGGAGCTATGGAGAACATCAAAATGAGTCGCAATAATCATGTTTGTTTCAATGCCAGGTTCTTGACCATCAACCACTGATTGGCCCTCGCCATCATGCAAGGTAAATCCACTAGTATCAAAGCCGCAAACCTGAATGTGACTTTTTTAGATCTGCACAAGGCTTTTGATTACGTTGATTGGGAATTCTATATGAAAATCTAAGCAGGTTTGGGGTTCCAAACAGATTACTTCAATTTATCCTATTGACTTCTAGCAGCACATCTGCACTGATAATCGCTGAACAAGGGGGAGCAGGGCAGGCAGCGATGTTCTCTGGCTCCACTATCATTTATTTTGTTTTCTGCTATTGATAAAGTACTAGATAGTGTTAAATTAGACCATTCATCTTTGATAAACTCATTGTATCGTAGCAAAAAAACTCCCCATAAAATGGAGTATCCCCATCCTGCATTAGATTAGTTTCTAGTAACAATATTATGTTGGCATTGTGAAGCTTTAAATATGCAACGAATTTGCAGACTTTACTGCTCAGTGAGACACTGTACATTCCACAAGAACCATCCAAATACAGCCATATTTTTCATTGCACATTGTTCCAGATTTTATCCTTCTGGGTTTGTCTTACACAATCCAGCAGCTCATTTAGAGAATCATACAGACTGTAAAATTACCTTTGTGTTGCAATATGAATCCTGGTCTATTCCCTACTTTACATGGCTTTGGGAATCCCTTCCCTAAGTCCTTCTCCATCGACTCTGTCAACCCCCAACTTCGTCAGTGGTCCTCCCCGGCCCGGAATTTGGCCTAAAGGACAAACTAGCCATTTATTCTAACCATGAAATGTACAAATGGGGGTGGAACCAACACCATCAAGCTCAGCCCTTACTCATCAACTACTTATGTAACAGATAGTGATGGAATATTGGCCTCATATAATAAAGTAACTATAGGCAACATTTAACACATCAAGTGCAGTTTATGACAATATCAGACACTTTTGAGGCACCGTCTTGTTCAGGGGGATCGTCTTCTCTGAGGTTTTAGGCTGTGATCTTTCGCACTTTTCGAGGAGGTTCTCATGCCTCAAGTATTCCTGGGTATAAAATATTCTGCGTCTTCCGGTGCCGTGAAGAAGTGTGGCATGTCTCGATAGAGGATCCTGAGCATTGCGTAACAAAGCATTGCATGCGTGTCACCACAAAGTGACTTTTTAACAGAATGAGTTGTTCTTCTGGCAGCCTGTACACTGGTGATAATGTCAGGGGAAAATATTGTTTTTAGATCCAGGGTAATGAAGAGCTTCGTTGATGCATGAGGTATAGTGTCCATGTCTCCATAGCGGAGTTGCCCAGGCCATGATCAGCCTCGGGAGGCACCCTGCGGCCAGTGACCTGTGAGCTCTTTAAATGATGAACAGTGATAACAGCTGTGCATCATCAATCACTTCTTTGATCGGCCCTCCCACATATTGCTCCATAGGTCCTGTGCAGGCCGATTCAAGCATGCCTTTGATCCGTGCAGTATTCCTTCTAGACCTCACCGCTAAGGTGTCATTCTCGACTACGGTCTCCTTGAGAGTTTTCTCCATCTTGTTAATCATTAATTGCACCGCATTTCTGGCATCTTCCGCCTCAGAGCTTCCTTGCTAGGCCAATACAGTTATCACATTTATCAAGCCGGATCTGTGAGAAGTATTCTTTTTTGCTGGTAGACGCATCAGGATTGTTGTTAAACCCATTAATGCGGGCCTGCTGTAATTCACAAAACACAGCTTTGACGCACAAATGTGTGCTGCCTGTTTTCTTTGCCATTTAGGCTGTGCCTCCAGGGCTGTTCTTCACGTATCTATAGTTTTGGATGTTTTAGAAGTTCAATTCCAGCTTTGAGTGATTCATGTATGTTTCCTCCAAGTTCTAGTAAGAAAACCATGTCAAAATGATGTACAGATCTGCCTCACTGAACAAGGATCCTGTCCCCTTGAGAGGTGGGGGATAGTGTGTATGCCTATCTCTGCAGCTCAGTTAGCCCTCTTCCTCAATTTCTTTAGGCTGCCATTGTCAAAGCTGGCAGTATTTTATTTCTATATGAACCATGGATGTACATGAGCCATTGGCACAGCAAAACCACAGCCATATTTCGGTGATGGAGAGGCAACTGCTGCCATGTTTTGGAGGAGGCGTGGTTTGAGCTCTGATTGTTTGGCACACACATGATGGCCTATAAGGTGATTCAGGCATGACCAGGGCTCTCTCCAGGGCACAGGTACAACCGGTTCCCAGCTCTACATCATGCGCACTACACTGCCCGAGAATGAGGACAACAATCTCGTGGACACTACGGATCAGGCATTATTAAGTTTAATGGAAAGATCACCCAGAAGTGCTGTTCTGTATCATGTGGGTAGATCGAGAGGACTTCTACTGGTTTTAAATGGTGCTGTGTACCATGCCATCCAAAGTCAAAGGATACCCTTTGAAAGTTCACTAAGGGCCCGATTCATGGAATTATTGCACTGTTCAAAACGACTTTGCACTGCTGAAAAGTGACTTTGCACTGCCGACACAAACCCTGATTCATGGAACTGCCAGGTCAGTGCAAAGTTCATTTTGTACTTCAAAAATGACTTTGCACTGACTTTGCACTGCAAAAATACACTTTGCACAGTTCCATGAATCAGGGTTTGTGTAGGCATTGCAAAGTCACTTTGAACCGTGCAAAAAAATCCATGAATCGGGCCCTAAATGTTTCTAACTGAATTTCTGATAAGGCTCGTTGTTTCAAACCCTTTAATCCCCCCAATGCGTGTGTGTTCGAGGGCCACATTTTCAGACCTGGATGCTCTGCCAGCTACTCATCCATTCCTGCACAGCTGTGTGGAAATAAACCTTGACCCTGGATACTCCAGGCACCCACCACCCCTCTACCATCCTCTCCCCCACCACTCTTGCTCCCAGCCACTATCAGCCATCAGGTCCCAAAAGCCCCCACTACAGAAATCAATTTCTGGCAGACACAGAGCTAAAGATGGGTGCACCCCCACTACACATTTTCCTCTTCAGCCAGGAGCCAAAGTGCTAATCACCCAATGTTCACTGTGGGGCTCAGCCCGATCTCCTGTAAGGGACCCTCAATCCTGTCTCAGCTTATTGCAGGGCCAGGTGCACAGCAGTAGTAACCAACATGAGCTGCGGTATAACAGGGACTTCTCTCCTCTCTGTCCTTGCATCACAGGAGCTAAATAGTCTCTTCCGTCAAGCCCTTCAACCAGGTTCCATCAGCACACCATCTCCTTGCATCCAAGTCTGTGATACTCAATCAAGCATTGGAACCTGCACCAGAGGTTCTATTGTGCAGTATGTGACCACTGCCCAAATAAGTGGTCCTGAGCCAAAAGCGAGCATCTCTAACAATGGTGAATGCCATCTATTACACAGAAGAACCCGATGGTAAGGCACTAGCAATTGTTCAGGCCAAAAAGTACAACCTCACCTGTAGCTTCCAATGGTACAGTGTGTCCATGTCTCCTTGACCACTGCCCAGAAAGGGAAGCTTGGAATCCAGCCTTTATCCAGGACCTGGTACAGACTTGTGTCCGCCACTCTCCACGTGAATAGGGAAGTGTTGTGAAGAAACCTAACTAACTAGCGAAAATATCGTCTGTCTCCTCTATTCAATTCCCACTAACATGAGGAGAACATCAAACACCCACATACACACAGACAAATGGGAGCAAACACAGGAAACACTGTGCACATTCAACATACAAACAATCTCAATATGCTGGCCAGGCACCATTGAAATCCACCAAAAGTACTAAAACGTTTACCAACCCATGCTCCCAAAAAGGCAGTTGAAAAAAAAATCTATAAATCGTCACAAAAAAACCATTGTCCAGTGTCCATAAAACAAAATGCTTGTCCGACTGTTGCATAGCTGTTGTAGAATTCCTGAAATTCCTCAAAACGGTTCCACATTAGGAAAACAGTTATGCAACATGCCAAATCTATACACATACTTCCTTGTCCCAATCACCCAGCTGACTACAAACTTCTACTTATTGTGGGTTATTTAAAAAAAAAAAGCACTAACGTACTGTTTTACACCTATAAAGAGCAAAAATAAATTCACTCTTGTTGCACCATGATGTACAATGCACTCATCATACGAGAATGTCTACACCATAAGACAGAAAACGTTACCCAGCCTGACTCATGACTCTCACTATTCTTATCTCTTAAGACTTTTACTGAGTCGCTCGGAACCACATAAGTCTCCGTGCAGTTTAGAAGAAAAAACATGAACAGTATTTAGACCGCATATTAATGGCACTGCAGTCTCCATACAACACATCTAACCAACCATAAGCACATTTAAGTCGATAGACCTCGAGGTGGAGTGAACTCATTGTATTGTCACGACTTGCTGGCACCGGCGTTCCCTGTGGCAACGCTGGAGATTGCGAGCACTCTCTGTTTCCCCCTCTTCCAAGATGGCTCCTCATCCTCTGTGTTACGGTGCAGTGTTTTCACATTCGCATGGCAGACGTCCTCTGACGTCATCTCGTTCTCTCATGGATTCCGGATATGGCCCAGCAGAGCCGAAGCTCAGTGCGTCGCTACTCTCTACTGATGCTACGTGAGTTCGCAACTAGGGAGTTTATTATTCTATACCTTATTCCTATGCTTACCTTTCCTTCCTGCTCTTTCCTACAGCCTTGCCTTTCTGCCCAGCCTTCCCGTTCCGCTGCCCACGAGTCTACAGGAAACTCCGGTAGCCTCCCCTTCCAGACACGTTAGGTACATCACCAACCATTACATTGATTCCTCTCGTACCTAGTTCCTTCACTCATCTCTTGTTTACTTATCTAGAATCCGGACTTCGCCGTGATTCTGTGACCAGATCCAGTGAATCCTGTAATCTTGAGAAGCTGCAGTCAGCGGATAAAGCAACCGATTCAGCTCCACATCCGTTCCAGCAGGGTTTTTTCCCCCAGGAGGGTTTCCCTGGGATCCCTTGCACAACCCTTCGTTTCCCTCTTAGGGAGGAGGGAGGTGTTAGGGGCCTCAGGGGACTCTCCATTTGCCTCGTTGATTGCTGCACGAGACAGGTTAGTGTTGAATCATTACATGTATCCACATTCCCCTTGAGTTCATGTACACTTAGGGCTTCATTACACGGACGGCGGTGGACCAAGGTGCTATTAGCACCTTGGTCCATGCTGGTAAAATACCGGCACCGCCTTGGTGGAAAGGGGAATTACTGCCCTATTCCAAGGTTGGTGGGGCGGTAATTCCCCCTTCCCCCATTGCCCTTCCCCATTCCCATTTTTGCCCCATAGGGCATAATGGGAATGGGGAAGGTGCTAATTACGGCAGCGCAAATTGCGGTACCGTAATTAGCTCCCTGGTCCCTTTGCGGGTTGGTTTTTAACGCCTGCAAAAAGCAAGCGTTAAATTCTCCAATCCGCAAAGGGACCTCGTAGTAAGGCGGTAAGGATTTACCGGTACCGGTAAAATACCGGTACCGGTAAACCCTTACCGCCTACCGTGTAATGAGGCCCTTAGAAAAGACAAAAAATATGGTATCCTTTCAATTATAGTCACTTCACTTTCCGGGCCGGTTGATGACATCTGCCATCACAACAAGCAACGTGAAGCAACACAAGAGCTAAACCTGGTTCACAAGTCTCACCAACTTCATTCAGCGGTCTGTACTCCTTTGGTCTGTGTAACCACAAATGCATTTCCCTCCCTCTTCGCAGCATCGCAACGTAATACAGTCACTTGTATTTCTAATCACAAACGTGGATGCAGTCAGATGGTCCAACACGGAATGTATCCGCTCCTTCCCAACTTCAACGGCACACTGGCGCGCCCCGGAGAACCAAGCAAGCACTTCCAGGAGAACCAAGCAAGCACTTCCAGGGTATCACAGCTCCTCGGGCCCAGCACAACATAGCGCAGGGGTGAGCGCTCTAAACTTAATTTAACATTTCCCTGGGTGGTGGGACCATACTGATAGGGGCAGTGGTTGTCCTTGTTCCTTACTTCTGCAATCAGCTTCATAACTGCACCCCCTCTGTATCTCTGCTTCTTTGCTTCTCTGTGATTAGTTTCTCCATAGATCCCTTTCTGAGACCAGTCCTCGCCGCCAGTGTTGTGAGGCAGCTTCCACAATAGCAAGCTAGCTCAGTGGTATAGTTCATCAGTTTATTGCTTCAGGTTATATCAAGGTAATCAGGTAACATCAAGAGAGATCTTGTGGAGAGCCCACTGGCTCCCACCACCCAGGCTACATCTTCATCAACGGCCTAGGTTAGAACCCCCAACCACACAACACTCTACTCAGGCACACAGGGTTCCAAACTAACATTCCACATAGACATCACCACTCACCAGACATGCATACAGGGTCAGGCCTCAGATATAACAGGAAGGAAGGACAACGTGGTGGGTGTTGGTGACCCAGCAGGCAAGCTCCAAGATCCAGCTTGTATCTGCTGCTGGGAGTGGTGCTTGTGGCATGCCTGGCCAATACCAGACTCCAAAGGCCATCAAGAAGTAGTAGACTGTTGGGGCCTCTGTCAACCAGCCCCCCGTGAATTGAAGCAATGTGTGGAAATCCAAGCAATCGGAAGGCATGATGGGCAAAGGGGCTGAGTTTGTCCAAAGCCTTCAGCATGGTTCTCACACTGGACCAAGTTGATGTAGAGAGCACCCACTCTATGATCAAAAATTCAGAAGCATAGTATATTGGCAAAACATGCTGATCCAGGTTAGAAGAACAAACTTCAAAGGATACCAACTGCTAAAAAACCCAGCGTAAATGACAGAATGAGTAGCCCTGTCAACAATTCACTAGTTCTGCTCTGCCACTAGACGAGGGGGAATTCCGCTGGGAAAATGACTGAGCTTTTCCCCCCCACAACCCGTCAACCCGTCACTCCTTTCGAGCTCCTAAATGGTAGAGAACCTACAGATGTCCTGAAGATTTGAAAGATATAATTATCTCATTCCCAAATGTATTCTTGGAGAAACCAGGAAGAGTGGAAGGCACCTATCGCTGCATTAGAACACCTAAGGGAAACGTGGTTAATCTTAAACCATATAGACTCCCGGAAGCCTGCAAACAGTGGTTGAGGAAGTGAATAAAATGTTAAGAGCAAACATTATGGAACCCTCTTCAAGCCCATGGCCCTCCCCTATCGTATTGGTCACCAAACCTGACCATTCCTGGAGGTTTTGAATAGATTTCCTCCAAGTCAATGCCATTTCTGACTTCAATGCTTATCACATGCCATGCATCGATGACCTAATCGATAAACTCTGAAACACCACCTTTCTATCAACCTCAGACTTGACAAAAGGGTACTGGCAGGTCCCAGTGTATGTACCTGATAAGCAAAAGACAGCTTTCTCGACATCCCTAGGATTGTTTCAGTTCAAGGTCCTCCCTTTTGGCTTACACAGGGCTCCAGCCACTTTCCAACGGACAAAATATTACAGCCCTACTCTGATTTCTGTGCAGCTTATATTGACAATATTGTCTTTTATAGTAAAACTTGGGAAGAGCACCTTTTCCATCTCTTTACCATTATGAGGGCTCTCAGAGAAGCTGGCCTAACTGACAAGCCATCCAAATGCAGACTTGCCCAATCAGCAGTGAAATACCTTGGCTTCTTTGTAGGCAATGGTAGTGTGCAACCTCAACGCGAGAAAGTGAAAGCTGTGCTAGATACCCCTACACCTAAAACTAAAGAACGCTGAACCTCCGAAATATGATTGGCCTGATGAAGATGATATATGTCACAACAACCTAAAACAAACCCTGTGCCAGAACCTGATCCTAAAGGTAGTAGATTTCTCAAAAGAATTTCTATTGCAGACAGACGTCTCCCTTATAGGGCTAAGAGCAGTCTTATCACAAATTGGCGACGGATTGGAACATCCCATCTTGTTTACGAGTCGCAAACGTTTCCCACGTGAACAAAATGACTCTGTACTGGAATTAGAGGCCCTTGCCATCAAGTGGCCACACACAATGTGGATCTCAAGAATATTGAGAAAACTCCATGCCCCTGGTCAGATTATTTTTTTATACACTTCTCCCTGCCTTGCATTGTTCAGCATACAAAAAATCGAGGGACCAGAAGCTTGGTTAAATATAGGATCCTGCATAGGCTTACGCCAGCAGCTCTTGAACCATTTATTTCACCTACACTTAATAGTATACCTGATCTCAATGGCACCAGCGAACTGGCCGAAGCATACCAGACTATGATAACTACAGCGGTTAACCAACTGGCACCAGAGAAATCACACCTTATCAAGGCCATGTCGTCCAAGGACTGGTTTTCCTCCAACATCCAAAAACTCAGGACCCTTAGGAAAAGGGCTTTTCAAAGGTGTAAAAATAACCCATCCGTGGAAAACAAAATTGATTACTTATGTGCTGCTAAACATTCGTTTTTCAGGCACTGCCTTCAATGCTAAGTGCTAAGTGTTAAGTGCCCCGCAGCTGGCCCCTACATGTTGCAACTACATTAGCTGAGCCTGATGCCCAAACACACTTGTGTGATCCGCTTCTTTCTTACAAAGCGGGGCCTTACTTGACGCTTCGCTGAACGTTTTGTCCGCTTGCGCAGCCCGCTACACCCGACTCTTCTACATACTTTCAACAGGATCACAGCCAGGCCCCTCACAGCTGATGCCCACGTGATCCACGCCCGTGTCACCGGCACCATAGCAACGGGGACTTTGCGTCAGTACACACGCGGGGGCATGAGACACTACATCTCTGCACATGCGCGTTACTTATGTGTACACAGCTCCAGTCCCCTCACGCAGAAAGACGCGCGGCAGACCCCTCCACAGCTCCATTTGTGAGCCGCCCACAACTCTCCAGGTCAGTACGATTCCACACATGAATCCGGACCCGCAGGCAAATAAGCTGCCTATGAGCCACTCCCTTATATGACCCAGCTTTTAACTGCGTGTTTCCCTTTCACCCTCTATTGTTGTTCTAGACCTACCGGAAATGATTTAAAACAAACATTTCTAACCGGCAGGATCCTCTCAGCAAGGGGATACAGTACCCAGAGACGCATGCTCTAGACAGCAAGATAATCATTTTTGCCTTGCCACACTTCTCTTTACAGTCAGCTTTATCTGCCACTCTACACCTTTCCGGTTTGGTTCACCTTGAGAATTTCTTCCTCTCTGCAGGCTACCACAGCAAGCCTTTCCTGCAAAACTTAGACATGTTCCGGCAAGCATATTGAAACCACAACCAGCCAGAGCCCAGACCTCATTCAAGCTCTCGCTAAGGTCAGTCCACTAGAGCCCCAAAACCCCTTTCATGTATTTTCACCCACTCTAAATGGGTTTTTAACCTTCTCATTACATACCAGGTATGTTATATTCATTACGTTCTGTTCATTACATTCCAGGTATGATCTATTCTCTGGTCTGACACTCAATATATCTGTATATTGTTTTTATCCTTAGGGAGACCTGCTTGGTCATCCCTCCAATGCCAGGCTATAGCGGACCTCACATAAAAGTGGATCATCCCATTAGATTCCTGCATATAGATCTGTCACCCGGCCACCAAAGTAGCGAACCCCATTAAAAAAAAAACAGTCCAATTCGTGGCAAGTTGGTGACACTCTTTAATATCAGGGATCCTATGTGTATTTGAAAAATCAGTTGCATTTGTGATGCTCACTGCACTCATTGTATTTGTAATGCTTGCACAATTTATGGACTAATATGAAGTAATATTTAGCCAAACTGTGCCCATGTGTGAACGTGCTTTGCACCTGTCCATATGTTTTGATGTGTATTCACACAATACATCCGAATTCTGTTATCTGTACTATTTGCATGTAATTGCTTTCTTTCTTTTATCTGAAATCTATATGTTTAGCCAAATTAAAAAAGGCAACAGTAGCCAAACCCCAGTGGTTGGATCATTCCTTTCCCATTGACACAAATTTGTCTATTGTTTTGCTGGATGTTTCTGTAGGTTTAAATAAATAGTGCAAGAAATTATTGCAGCTCTAAATGTTTTTGAAGACAGGATGACCCCCTCGTATACAGTATTACTTCAGCCATTCATGTCCTGCCTGACCTCAGGCTGTCCCTCATGTTACTAGTATTGATGATCTAGCTTCGCTATAATAGGGACAATTTCATAGATTAGTCCTGCAACTTGTGAGATTTATTTCTACATAGTGAAAGACCTTCTCTATCTATCTTTTGGGCCCTTTTTCCTCTGGACTGACCTCTCACAGATTTTGACAATATGGAACACACACTTAGCTTCTCTGAAAAACAAATTAGTAACATCATTCAAGGCCCCACGCTATTCAATATGGAAGGTGCACAAGCTCATCTTGACTCAACTGCTACAGGAGAGGACCTCCTGAACATGAAAAAGAGATGTTTTAGAACAGAGGTGCATGGACATTTTTTACGTGAATACCTCAGTGTGAACATGGTACCTTTAGGATTGATAATACGTAATTAACCCGCCCTATTCCTGGAGGATAAGGAATATATGGAAGACTTTAGTAAGATCGCTACCAAATGCAGCAGGGATCTAATGGCATTAACAATAATAGCCAAAAGAATACACACTAAGATTCTGCTTATTTAAAAAATGAAGAAACTAAATTCCTCAATGATGACACCATAGCCAACGTGAGGGATAAACATAAGGAAATTGACATGACACTCAAGACTTTCATATCATCAACCTTGGAGAAAAAACATAAAAAGCTTGCCAAGGATATTAAAAATTTGAAATTGGAGAATGTCTATCCTTATCTCTCGGCTGACTATAAAGACAACAAAGACAAAGAGAGAACAGCAAGACAAGGAAGAATTAACAGGAATAGACGCAAGGGAGTTTCCTTCTCCGACACCTCCAGTTCTGACTCTTCAACAGGTGACCAATCCAATTAAGAGAGAGCAACCCCAATCTGGGCCAATTTCAACTGCCACCCATGATGCCTTTTTTTAGGCCAAGGGGGCCCCAGAGGAGGATACTGGGCCCCCCCTCCACAATTACAAATGCCCTTCTACAATTTCCCCCAATGGAGTCAGCCCAGCAATAGACGCAGTGGCAAGAGGAGACGCCAGACATAATTCCAATATTCAACCTTTCGGGCTTCACCGTCTCCAGAGAAGAGACCTCACTGTTTGCCAAAGGCCTGTCCTTTGTCCCTACCAACAGCACTGATTGGTTTAAACTAGATGGAGAAGTCTACATTCTTTCGAACTATCAGGAGCAAAATGTACTTTAAAGACAAAGATTGCCTATTGGAACCAGATGACACAGGTCTAAGACCTAAATCTGAATTTAACCCAAGAGACAGCGAGATTCCAGCATCCGTCCTTACTTTCGAGAAATGCATGAGGCAAGAAATCAAGAAACTGCAATCCTCCCAGGAACACCAGAGACATAACTTGACAGTAGGGGAACGCAAAGCCCTGAAAAGACTTGCTGACAACACCAGCATCGTCATCAAAACGGCCGACACCGGGGGAGGAATTGTCATACAAAACACAGATCAATACAACCTGATGGTGATGACACTATGAAATGAATAAAATAACTATAAAAAAATTTAAAAAAGATCCCACTTCAGTTATCAAATCCAAAATACAGGAAATTACTAAATACGCACTGGACCGAGACTGGATCTCGGAAACAGAAGAGGCATTCCTTAACACCGCAGAGGGCAGGATCCCAGCATTCGATGCATTGCCCAAAATTCGTAAGAACAGCATCACGCCTCCAGGTAGACCTATTGTCTCGGTTTGTAGTTGAATAATGGAACCAATATGCAAATTCATTGATCACTTCCTTAAACCTCTATGTCAGATTACACCATCCTACCTGAAGGACACCATGGCAACCATTGCCATCTTTGAAAACCAGCCCTTCGACGCCACCAACAACCAATTAGTTACCATGGACATTAAAAGCCTTTATTCTAGCATACCTCAGGACAATGTTGAATGCATAAGGAACCAACTTACCCTGCATATGACCCAAAGTAGAGTCCAGGCGAACTTCATAGTAGAATTTTTGGAATTCGCCCTCACCAACAACTACTTCTCCTTTAATGACACGATCTATTTACAGACATGCGGAACCGCCATGGGTGAAGCATTCGCACCAAGCCTGGCGTTAATTTACATGGCAGAGTATGAGAAAAGTTACATACTCAACACTGATGACCCATTCCACGAAAACATCAGTTTGTGGTACAGTTATATTGACGATATTATCTTCATTTGGCAACGCAACAGACAAGAGTTGCAAAATTTCCTCAACTGGATTAATGTTCAATCCCAGGAAATCCAATTCACCATCAACAATAGTAATATCAACATCAACGTTTTGCATCTCAACATCATAAATTAGAATGCTCAATCTATAAAAAAGATACTGACAGGAACACGATACTGCATTACAACAGCAATATCCCGAAGAGCTTACGCGACAACCTGCCCTATGGGCAGTTCCTCAGAATCCGGAGGAACTGTACTGAAACTAAAGATTTTAAGATCCATGCCACCAAGCTGCAGCAAAAACTAGAGAGCAGGGGGTATCCCAAAAAGCTGTTAAAGAACACCAAGAAAAGAGCTCTCTGTACCCCAAGAGAGACACTGCTCAGCCCGAAACAACGTGACCCGCCCACCAAAAACATCATGGCATATGTTTCCACCTTCAATACCAACACATCCCAACACAAGGGTATGATTAAAAGGTTCTGGCCCATAGTACAGCTCAGTTTACCGGAGGAACCACTTCCCAGGATGGCACTCAGGAGATCCAAAAACCTAAAAGACCTCCTTACCCAAGCAATATCTAAACAGAAATGTGCCAGATCCACACTATGGAATATGCGCGAGATTCGTGGCCATCACCCCTGCGGAAGCTGTGCAGTTTGTAACCAAACTCAAAAAATGAAATCTTTCCCTATAGAAGGCAAAGAATGGGAACTGCGCCAATTCTCCAATTGCAAAACACTGAATGTTATCTACCTCACCGAATGTCCATGCAAACTTTGGTAGGACAAACCGCCAGATCCGTTCACAAGAGAATTGGAGAACACAGGTACAGGATCAGATGCAAAACACACACAGCACCCCTAGTCTCCCACTTCTCAGAATTTCAACACGGCCATGACTCATTTAAATGGTGGGTGATTGATAAAATACTGGAGTCCTCCAACAGTGCCAATGCCCTAAACTTTAAAGAAGCATGGTGGATTTTTAAGCTGAAAACCGCCACCAAAGGGCTCAACGAGGTAGCACCTTTTGAGTATCAATAGCTCCTGGCACCTCCATCTGCAGCCTACCAACACCACCTATTAGCTACCTGTATGAGATCTTTGAGTCATCTCTGACTTTTGATTGCCATATGGATGTATCCTTCTACATCACCCCATAGACAGCCAGCACTCTGCGTACTCTACTTATGACTGAAACCACTCCCTCACCCCCCCTTTTTCTCACTCCACCGTGGGCCATTTCCGGCTACTTGCCAGCACTATGCGAGATAGTACTACTAATGCCCTACTCACTATTGATGATTACTATCCACAGGGCCACCCAGGGTCCCCTCTGTACCTGTAATGGCGCAGGCATACCTCTACTCTAACGGGTACATGCCCATCCATTTGTTTTTCAGGCTCTGCCTTCAATGCATGGACCAGTTATGGCACGCTCCGCTAAGTGCCCCGCAGCTAGCCCCTATATGTTTTAACTACATTAGCTGAGCCTGATGTCCAGACACATTTGTGTGATCCGCTTCTTTCTTACAAAGCAGGGCCTTACTTGATGCTTTGCTGAACGTTTTGTCCACTTGTGTAGCCTGCTACACCCGACTCTTCTACATACTTTCAACAGGATCACAGCCAGGCCCCTCACAGTTGATGCCCACGTGATCCACACTCGTGTCACGGGCAGCATAGCAACAGGGACTTTCCATCAGTACACATGCGGGGGCATGAGACACTACATCTCTGCACATGCGCGTTACGTATGTGTACACAGCTCCAGTCCCCTCACACAGAAAGACGCGCGGCAGACCCCTCCACAGCTCCATTTGTGAGCCGCCCGCAACTCTCCAGGTCAGTACGATTCCACACATGAATCCGGACCCGCAGGCAAATAAGCTGCCTATGAGGGGACTGGAGCTGTGTACACATACGTAACGCGCATGTGCAGAGATGTAGTGTCTCATGCCCCCGCGTGTGTACTGACGCAAAGTCCCCGTTGCTATGGTGCCCGTGACACGGGCGTGGATCACGTGGGCATCAGCTGTGAGGGGCCTGGCTGTGATCCTGTTGAAAGTATGTAGAAGAGTCGGGTGTAGCGGGCTGCGCACTCCCTTATATGACCCAGCTTTTAACTGCGTGTTTCCCTTTCCCCCTCTATTTTTGTTCTAGACCTACCGGCAATGATTTAAAGAAACCATTTCTAACCGGCAGGATCCTCTCAGCGAGGGGATACAGTACCCAGAGATGCATGCTCTAGACAGATAGGTAATCCTTTTTGCCTTGCTACACTTCTCTTTACAGTCAGCTTTATCCGTCACTCTACACCTTTCTGGTGTGGTTCACCTTGAGCATTTCTTCCTCTCTGCAGGCTACCACAGCAAGCCTTTCCTGCAAAACTTTGAAATGTTCCGGCAAGCATATTGAAGCCACAACCACCCAGAGCCCAGACCTCATTCAAGCTCTCGCTAAGGTCAGTCCACTGTGCCACAGGGCCCCAAAACCCCTTTCACATATTTGCACCCACTCTAAATGGGTTTTTCATTACATACCGTTCCAGGTATGATCTATTCTCTGGTCTGACACTCAATATATCTATATATTGTTTTTATCCTTATGGAGACCTGCTTACACTTGGCCCCAGAAGAAGGCTTTCACACAACCTAGCCGAAACGTTAATGGTCACCATGTCCCCGCCAGGACTACCATGAACCATGACCATATGAACTGTTACTACCTTCCTCCTGACATCGACCAGTTTCTTGATCATCCCTCCAATGCAGGGCTATAGCGGACCCTATTTTTAAGGTCTTAACCTCACATAAAAGTGGATCATCCCATTAGATTCCTGCATATAGATCTGTCAGTCAGTCCAATTCGTGGCAAGTTGGTGACACTCTTTAATATCAGGGATCCATTGTGTTTTTGCAAAAATCAGTTGCATTTATGATGCTCACTGCACTCATTGTATTTGTAATGCTTGCACAATTTATGGACTAATATGAAGTGATATTTAGCCAAACTGTGCCCATGTGTGAACATGCTTTGCAACTGTCCATATATTTTGATGTGTTTTCACACAGTACATCGGAATTCTGTTATCTGTACTATTTGCATGTAATTGCTTTCTTTCTTTCATCTGAAATATATATGTTTAGCCAAATTAAAAAAGGCAACAGTAGCCAAACCCCAGTGGTTGGATCATTCCTTTCCCAGTGACACAAATGTGTCTATTGTTTTGCTGGATTTAGGTTTAAATAAATAGTGAAAGAAATAATTGCAGTTCTAAATGTTTTTGAGGACAGGACGACCCCCTCGTATACAGCAGTACAAATTGGCCATTTATGAGGCTTAAAGACAGATGTATGACAAAGACAGTTGTATGACAATAGAATCACCAAAGTATCATGTGGAACTAAAGAGCTGTTTAGAATTTTAATAGAACTTGAATCCCCTTGCCAGTTTCAACGGACAATGTAAAGGATGCCACTTGGTGTACCAGTATACAGGACCCCTGAGAGGTAAAATTAATAGATTCAAAGAAAAGACTACGATAAACCACACCACCCGAGACTCTTTGCAAGTTTCTGCAAGTGAAGATCTTCTCCCTCATATCTCTTTACCTTTTTCCTTTAAGGAGCTACCCGAAACAGAAATGTCGGTAATATTGTCCAGCCTTAAACCTACCGCCTGCAAGGGGGATATTTGTCCGGCAGTGACTGTTAAGGCATGTGCAGTGCAACTCCTGCTATTAATAACAACATTTGTCAACTGTTCCTTTTAAGAGTGACATCAAACAGGAGTGGATCTCTCCACTGCTAAAGAAACCATTTCTCGATTGGGCCATACCAGATAACTATCGACCTATCACAAATATTCCTTTTCAGGGCAAAACCCCCGAATAAGGTCCCATATACCCAGATCCAGGGATTCCTGGAGACCCACAATCTTCTCGGGTATAAACAGTATGTTTTCAGAACATCCCCATTGCAAAAAGTCCACGGGTACGTGGCCAGGGCTCATGCAGTGAGGTTGTGCTGGCATTGAGCTCCTGCCGAGATCCTGTTTAGATCCTGCCGACGGACATACATATTGCTTAATTCTTCAGTTGGAATCCATTTGTATGCAGGGAAAGCAGCAACTACCCACTTAACCTGATCAGGAGGGAAATCGGAGCCGTACATTGCCCGCAATTTAACTTTGAAGCCGGCACTCCGGCGAATAAAGATGGCCACCACGTGGAGCCAGCGGGATGTCCCGATACTTCTGAGATGCTGCTGAGCCTTGTTGTCGGCGTCACACTGGCTCCAGCGACACTGCAACACCCCGGGCTGCACAGATGCTATGAACCAGGCTCCACGGGGTGCACCGGTCAAGGGACCGCCTTCTTTGTTGCTCTACACCGCCGCATGGCTCGCCGCGGCACGATCAGCTACTGCTGTGCTTGCCATAACGTATTGAGGGGAATCAGAGCTGCACATTGCTTGTGCACAGCCTGGGAGCCGGCGTTGTGGTAAATAAAGACATCCATCATGCAAAGTTTGCTGGATGTCCTGATACCCTTGAGATGCAGTTGAGATTTGTCACTGGCATTAGACAGGCTCCAGTGACACTGCAACACTCTGGATCACACTGCTGCTACGACCCAGGTTTCACAGGGAGCACCCGTCAAGGGATCACCTGCTTTGCATATCCACACTGCCACAAGGCTCACTGGGGCACGATCAGCCACTCCTGTGCTTGCCAACACGCATTGAGGCACGCCATGCCAGAGTTGTCAGGAGGACCTGGAACTATCTCTGGCCACACCACGCATGCAGTGGGGGAAGCCATCAGACATCCACGGGCGACGACAGCACAACAGGTACACAATTGCACACGCTTGGGGTACGGCACACTATAATATATGTCCTTATGCATTGATAAACCCCAAATATTCCAATCCTTGGGCTGAGGCTCGGGCGAGCACCACAGGCGAGTCAGAGTGGACCTGACTACTACTGCTCTCCTGCTGTTGTCCTCCTTCACCCATTGACTTGCTGGATCAGTGCAAACACTGCACTGGTGACTTTCTCAACCTAGACACCCTCCCATACACAGCCTGGACACCTAGGAAGCACTATCTACACCTAAAAAAGCGCCAATCACTCACACTACATGTAGGCTGTGATAACCCTCACTGGCAAAACCAGGCACTCCAAACTTCAGCGGGGCACTTCCTGAACTAAAACTCAGCTTAAGCCACGCATACCAGATCCCCCAGTGGGAAGGTTGCCTCCGAAACTAACACACGCTCCCCTCTACACCATGTCACCCACAAAGAATAAAGGGAAACCCACCCTCATGGACTCCTATGTGAGCCAAGGAAAATATAGTAACACCCCACAGGAGGGGAGTGGAGACCAATTGTTAGCGCAAAAAACAACCCATGACTCACATGAAAACCAGATTTTTGGGGCAATAGCTGCCCTTTCTGACCTCTCTCGAAACGTAGATAGGTGAAATTGGGGTGGATGTCCAGCTCCTCCTCTGATAGGACGTTCGACAACTTGCCGAACGGGTCACAAATGCAGATGTGCTATTAAAAGAGACTGCTGATAGTTCAAGAGACCTGGAGATCAGGGTCAAGGATCTCGAAAAATGCAGTGCCACACTAGAAATGCGTGCAGAGGGCAGATAACAGAGAAACAATGTATGGGTGCTTGGGCTACCGGAGGGGACCGAAGGGTCAGACCCGACCTCCTATATAGAAAACTTGCTACTCCATAAAATCAACTTGAGCAAACTAACGCAAGGATTCTCTGTTGAAAGGGTGCATTAATCCCTCCCAAAAAGACCACCACCAAGTCCCACCCTAGACCAATGATCGACCAAAATCCTCAACTTCCGAGACAGGGAGGTAATCCTATAATATTCCAGAGAGGGAGGAGAGATATTAAGAGATAATTCGAGAATTGGCATTTACCCAGACTATATGCCCACGATCCAAAGAGCAAAGAACATGTTTGTGCCTATAAAAGCTTCTGTACCCAGCAAGACTGAAGATCCTGTATGAAGGTAAAGCGCAATTCATGGACACTCCCGTGGCTCCTACACTCTGGATGGAACACAGCAATTTATCATGCAAAGACGACGCAACACCATAATACGGAGGCACTAGACACTCTCTGTTAAAGACAGCTAATCATTTGGCTGGAAACACGAACACTCTTAATGGCCTCGTTGATTGACGGTGAAACCTGCACATTACCTCTGGACAACTAGTGACACGAGGCCGGCAACAAATAGTTCCTCTTTCCCCACCCACACTAAGAAGAACAAATACGGTCTCCGTCAACATGAAGGTCCTTACAAATCTGGTAGGGGCCAGCCCAGTTACCCACTGTAGAACTCATGTACCAACCTCCAGTTGACACTGGGCACCAGCCTATTGCTGGGTCCCCTTGTTACGCTCACCTGGCTCCCACAGAGGTGTCGGTCTGGACTGGACTGCTGCGGTCTCCAACAATGTGACGCGTAGGGCCGAGATGACGGACTGGACTGGCCCACCTAGCTTCGTTTGCTTGGCCCGTAGGAATATTCTTCTGCAAATGAAGAAAGGGAATTAACCACCCGTGGAGTTGAGCGTAAATCCCCCCACCCCGCTGTTGTCCCCACTGATCACCTTGGATGTCCTATCTTATAGTCTCACCTGATGATTTGAAAAGATGAGCTCTCCATCCTGCATTGAGCGAAGGGCGCGTAGATAATCAGTTGCTTCACTGGCTCGAAGGAATTGGTGAGTTCCAGGACAATATTGACTCTGATATTCCCGGCAAGACGCCGTAAGTATGTAGTTCATAAGAGTTCAAATGCCTGACTTTCACTCTTGTCCGATTCCTTGCAGATTGCAGCTTGACCCTACTGAAGAGTTCCTCGTGGCATAATGTCCATATGTAACCTGTTGCTTTCTCCCTTATTCAGGCGCTGAGAGAAAGTATGAAGTCTCTGGGAATAATGCCTCCGGCGGTAAAATCAGGTAAGTCTTTTGTGGTGAGGAGGTTCCCCTTGTTAGTCCCTTGTTTCACCTTGCAGTCCTTTTGTTTCCCCTTAGGGGCCAGGGTTCGGCTTGCATGCAGCGGAAGCTGCGCCGACCCGTGAAGAAGAATAGTACCACCGGTGGTAAAATCAGTTATGTCTATGGGGGGTATTCCTCTGTGTATTCCCTTGGCTCACCTTGCTGTTCTTGTCTTCTCCTTAGGTGCCGGAGTGCGGCGGGAACATGCAGGAGGATGCGGTGAAATGTGAAGATGCTGCGAAGGCCACTGAGTTCAGCACGGCGCTGCAGCAGGCGAGACGACGCGCATAAAAAAACTTCTTTCTTCCGGCTCGAAGGCGCGATGGATCGGGAATTCAGGTAAGGATCAAAGGTATTGTGGCAGAAGACTGGATGCAGACTTGCAGGCACGGTGAGCGTTACGCTGCTGGAAGCAGAATAACGCGAAGCGTGTGCTGCTCTTCGGGCATGGTTTAAATAGCCTCCAAAGTAGTCCTAGATAAGTATTACTCCCCAGCCCCACCTGAGTAAAAAAATAGTCCCTAGGTAAAATAGTCCCTTCCAAGCCTCGTTTGGCTTGGGGCTCTTGCAGCATGGTCTGCATCAGGTAAGTTTGCAGCATGGTCTGCATCAGGTGAGTTTTAATCTATGAGCCTGGTGCCTATGGCGCCAGGACTGACTCTCCATATGAGCCTGGCGCCATAGGCGCCAGGACTGGACCCAAATAGCCCCTAGCAGGGGTTGTTGGGCTTGCTTGGGGTAACTTGATGCCTGCTTCCAGGGTTGCTGGACTTGGTCTGGGTCCCCGGGTGTAGGCATCATGACACCCCTGCCCGGTATGCAATGGCCACTTCTGCCATTGGATCCACCGGCCTGCCCGAACGACTTAATGTTGTTAGGCAATATGTTCATGTCTTGCTGTGCACTTTTGTTCGACACTGTTTGCACCCTATGTTTAGGGGATTGTTGTTTGTTTTCTGTTCAATATACCCTGCCATTACAATGATACTTGATTTGTGCTCTGAAATTTAAATGGAGACTGGGACCAGATGGAGACCCTTACTGCACCATAGATTACACAACTTTGTGCCTTGAACATGAAATCGATGTGGCCATGCATGTTTTTGACCCAAATGAGGGCATGCCCACAATCTCTATTTTATGGCTGCACTGGGATATATTTAACAAGCTATGACACAAATTAGTCTTTTGACATGGAATGTGAGGGGTCTTGGCACATACATCTGCAGAAACAGAGTAAAATCATACTTGCACCGCAAAAAGATATGAATAGCCCTCCTCCAGGAAATACATTTAACAGCTGAGGGATAGGATGCAGTGGTGAATTGTTTGGGTGGGACTATATATTCACAGGGCCTCATATTCTAAATTCGCTAGAGGAGTACTCGTATGGATCGCTGAATCCCTCCCATTTCGGTTATTGAACCTAGAAAAAGATGCGGGGGGTGGTGGGTAGTGGGGGGGTTGACATATATTTCTACAGGGCCACCTTCCTTGGCAACAAAGAAATGACCATTGTGAACTCTTACTTTCCCAACCACACCATACCACCAATACCCCCACACATTCAGATGCTGTGTTCACACATAGCCCCACAACAAGATGCTTTTTACATATAGGGGGGTGATTTTAACTGTGTTCAAGATATGACACTGAATAGGTCTACACCCCCAAGAGGTGGCCAGCCTCAGGCAACTGTGGCACTGAATGCAGCAATAGCTGACTTAGATTTAGTAGACGTCTGGAGGGAACTCAACCCCGGGGTCAGTGAATATTCTTTTTACTCATCGCCACACAATTATACACCAGGATAGACTATGTTTTTGTTGGGTCGGGTCAGCTAACCGACTTT
This sequence comes from Ambystoma mexicanum, assembly GCF_040938575.1. NCBI lineage: Eukaryota > Metazoa > Chordata > Amphibia > Caudata > Ambystomatidae > Ambystoma > Ambystoma mexicanum. Next base: position 440,184,810 of record NC_090937.1, read on the forward strand.
GTCGGTGCCGAATATATGGGTTGTACGATCTCCGATCATTCCCCTCTGATGGTCTCATGGAATACTGGGACATCCCGAACCCCCACCCCAGCTTGGCGCATTCCCACAAATGCCTTCAGAGAACAACTTAGTGCTGTGTTGAGCTCTTTCCTGGAAAACAATGTTGGCAGTGTGAGTAGCTGGGGAGCCATATGGGAAACTCTGAAAGTGGTCACTAGGAGTGAGATAATTGCTGGAGCTGGAGGCATCTGCAAAAAACTGAGAGGGGAACTAGAGATCCTGGAAGCCAAGGTTACGGAAATGGAGAGGCTGCACACAGATAAGCTGCCTCACGAGGGGCTACTCAAGGAGACCAGGTCTCAGTGTCAAACTGCATGGGAGGGATTGGCCAGGTTTGACTATACCACACACATGGCCCAAGCACATGATGAGGGAGACAGGTCTGGGAAATTGTTAGCCTGGCTATGTAAACGGGAACACCCTAAATCACCAACCACGCTACTATATGATGAATGTGGGGCTCTGTGGAGAGCACAGATGGCTATTAACGAGATATGTGCTAATTACTATGCCAAATTATATAGCCACCACATACAAATATCCGCCGAAGAAATCTCTGAGGTCCACGCCACAATCCAATTTCCGCAGCTCACTGCCAGCCAGAGGGTGACTTGGCTCAGGCTTTCACACTACAAGAACTGAGCAAAGCAATATCCTCCCTTGCCTCTGGCAAGAGGCTGGGAAGCGACTGCCTCCTGGCTGAATTCTATAAAACCTACCAGTCTACCCTAGCTCCAATGCTCTTAAAGGTTTTCAAGGAAGCTTTTGATACTGGCATACTTCCGAGCACAATGCGGGAAACATTGATGGTTCCCAGCCTTAAACCCGGAAATCCCTCTGAGAGCCTAAGGAGAGCCTTATTGATGGCTTTCCTCCCTCCCCCCACCGTGGGATTTATATTGTGCTATTGGAGGGGACTTGGTTCCTGGCTACCAGCATTAACTACAGCTATCAGAATTCACTGAGGCCAAAATTGGCACTTATCAGCAACACCTGAACAGACTGCCTCCCTGAAGATTGCAAGAGGAATGAAAGTTCTTGGAGGAGAAGAGCAACTGAACTGCAGAAGGTACACAAAGCTGGGAACTAGAGTGTGTGCCTCAGTCCCTCTTTTTTTTAACTACAACGTAAAGCTGCTCACTACCATGCTGGCCTCATGACTTTGTCGGTACATTACTAATTTGATCCACACTGACCAAAATGGGTTTGTGCCCGGTTGCAACACCGCCTTAAATCTTCACAGACTACAACACATCATCGACCAAACCAGTACTAGCACTGAACATTATTTGAATGCGTCACTAGATGCTATCAAGGCATTTGACTCTGTATATTGGGAGTGGATAGACACAGCACTACAGGGCTTTGGATTCTGAGCTACCTTCACTCACTGGATTAAATTGTTGTACACTTCTCCCACAGCCAGAGTACACTCTGGCCGGCAAATATCGAGACAGTGGACCGTCCAGAGGGGAACGCGACAGGGATGCCCACTCTTGCCTATGCTCTACATATTAGCCCTGGAACCAATAGCTGCATACCTAATGCAGGAGTACTTGGTAGCCGGGATAAGTATAGATGGCACCACACACTTGGTCTCCCTATACGTGGATGACGTGTTACTATACTTGTGTCAACCGCAACATAACCTCCCTATAATACCAGAGGTGTTAGACAACTTTGCCAGACTATCAGGAATCTCATTTAACAAACAAAAGTCATGCCTTTTTCCCTCTGGCTGGAATGTGTGGGAGGGGCGTGGCTCTGTTGCCACAGATGGGATTGAAGTGGGACCTACATAACGTCAGATACCGGGGCATACAAATTACACATCTCCCAGAGGAAATGCATGTGCTCAATACACGGAGGGTGGTGGAGAGCATCAAGAAATCAATCGCATGTTGGTTCAGACTGTCTCTCTCCCTCATGAATAGTGTCACTATAACCAAAATGATTATCCTTCCGAGATTTCTAGATAGCTTCACCAATGTTGTTTCAAATATAGAGGCCTCCTTCTTTAGAGACCTGGAAAGCATACTGCACACCTTCCTATGGGTTCCCAAAAGACCCAGGCTGGTGATTGACACCTTGTCTCTCCCCTACGAAGCGGAGGAGTACAACTCCTGTGCTTGCAATATTATTACTTGGCTGTTCAGTTAAGCTTTATCACAAAATGGCTAGCAGATGGTTTCACGTCCGAACACAAGCTGCTTAGTACACTTATTAGACCTGCCTGGCTCAGTAGATGGAACAAAGTCCGACCCCTGGTGCTGCGTGTTGGAAGGCAGATTTGGACTAGAACACTTAAACTACTCCTGCTCCAACATCCTTACTCTCCCAACATCCCACTCCTAGCGGGCACATGCACCAACTTAGATGACCTAAAAGCTTTCCGATAACTGCCTGGGGCGATATATATGAAAGTGGAACATTTAGAGAGCTGGCTAGCCTTACGCAACAGGAGGGATCACCGGAAGGACAATTCCTGAGGTACAAGAGGATTGCAAGAACTGCTAGACGTAATTGGTGCGAGTGGCCTACTGAGCCACAGCCTAATGCTTTCCTGACACTCATGTATGAATTAGAAGACGGATGGAGACCTTTGTCTAGGTTGTGCAAATGCTTACTAAATGGTGCCAGCGCCAACATTTCTAAATTAAAAGCTTATTGGGAGGCTGACCTGGACCTAGACATTACGGATAGGTAATGGGCTCTGACGTTGGGCTTTGTTAAGAATGTATCACGAAATATCAGATTCAAGCTGATACAGGTCAATGTGCTCCACCGTACATATGTGACCACTGCCAGAGTGGCCAAATGTAAAAAAGATGCACCCACTAACTGCCCGTGGTGTGGCCAAGAGGATACTCACTAATGCATATGTTTTGGGAGTGTGTGGTGATACAGCACTTCTGGTCCCGAATCAAACAGATTTGTGAGAGAGCTGGGATTAAAAGATATCACTGGAACCCTACTGAATGTCTCCTGCGTATATATCCCAGACTCAGTAAGTATAAACATGTCAATAAATTAATGGACCTAGCATGCATACTGGCCAAGAGATGCAAAGCAATGACATGGAAATCACACAAGGGTCCACAGTTTGAGGGGTGGTACAGGGAATTTATGGGTTGGTGTGATGCTGAGACCACTGCATGGAGCAGGGCGATGAACATCCATTGGGGGTAGTGGGGCGGCTGGCACTCAACTTTGATGCTTGGAAAGTACTTGTTAACTCTGTCTCTTACCTCTCAGACGATAAACCACTGTGAACTCTTCTTCCGGACACTGTTGGGTTTACCATTGACACCCTAACCTCTGTTATAAAGCATATATTAGACTTGACCTCTTCTTTTGAACTGAACAACCACATAAGTGGCATAGATGAGCACTGGGTGTATGTTTGTATTGTATTGTTATGTTATGCATATTATTTGAATCGCACGTAGATTAATGTACCCTGAATAATGTGTACTGCTTTAACAAAATTCAACAATAAACAAATACAAATAAAAAAATTGCACCAATCCACTTTGTTGGACCTTAAATCAAACAGTTTACATCATTTTGAGGTGGGCAGCACAGTTATGCTCATGCTCTCCTGTACTGGATTTATCCTCAGCATTTGATGTGGTGGACCATGGAATATTGGTGCAAAGACTCCGTGATACAGCTTCCTTCTCTCCTAAAGCAGCCAACTGGGTCAAATCGCTCCTCTCTGGCCGATCGGCCAAGGTTTTTCGTAATGATGCTATGGCTGAAAGATATCTGGTGACATGCGGGGTGCCCCAGGGAGCGTTTATTTCACCTACGCTCTTTAACATCTATACCATCCCCCTTTTTAAGATGTTGGATGAAGAAGGCACCCTGTATGCAAACTATGCCGATGACACTCAGTGCCTGATCAGCCTCTCTGGGAATTATGCCATTGATACCGTCTCAGTTAACCATGTGTTTAACCGCATCGAATCCTGGATCAGGGATAATGACCTAGCACTGAATGCCAAAAAAACAGAATTGATGATGGCCGGAACTGCTGCCCAGACTAGGAAACTAGGGACTTAATATTTTAGGTTGTGACATTAAAACACTTAACAAAGTTAAAACCCAGGGAGTTGTGCTGGATCTAGAGCTATCCATTAAAGCACACGTTAGTAGCCTTGTTTCTGGCTCAGGCTATTATTTAAAATTGCTGGCCCAAATTAGGCCTTTTCTTAACAGATCTAATTGTGACACGATCGCTAGAGCGATCATCGGAGCCTGTATAGATTATTGTGCAAGCTTTCTCCAAGTTGCCTACAAAAACGAGCTGGCCCGATGTTAGGGAGGATTCTCATTTATGGCTAATTTCCTCCACCTATTGAGTCCCTCAGCAGCTTTGCTGGATTTCTGGGGTTTATTTTTTCCACCTGGTAAGAGTGTGAGCCTTTTTCCCACTCTTACATGCGTTTTGCCATGTGTATTTCTACTGTTTGTGTGATTTCTGGGCTCTGGAGCACACCACTCCATGAGCCCCACTTTTTGTGTGTGTTACACAGCACCTTCAGTGCAGTGACACAGGGTTGTCTCACTGACTCCATTTTTCTGGGGCTGACTACTGTCGCCCAGAAACATGTAAAGTTGCCATTAACTTTATGTAGTCATTTTAAAACTACAGACCCAGTACACCACATCTTACATGGAGTATTGGAAAGGGTTAATTCCTACCCTTTTTGTCTGTGCCTCTCTGAGCTTTGTTTTGCTCTTTTAACATTTAGACTTCGCTGGTGGCAGTGGTATCTACCCTAACTTTTCTACCGCGATTATACTATATAAACGTGGTACTCTTCCAGGCTATTGTGGTAGCCTCGAACTTAAACCTGCTTGCCCAAATACTTTTTATTTCGGCTCCGGTCGGGTTTAGTCGCCATTTCATTTTGTTAAAGTCCTTCTTGTGTCTTATTTTGCGCGGCAAACCAGGTTTACCTTCTTTGTTCACCGTCTTTTGGCGGGCTACTACAGAGAAGCCCTCCTCTTGGCACCTGGGTGTCTAGGTGGGCCGAATGTGAGGGAGGGGTGTAGTCACCCCCTGATCAGGGTCTCCATGGAGACCGAAGCGCACTTTGTGTTGATTGGCTGAGGTGGTTTTCCTGGCCAGACAATCTCCCCTGCTGAGTGATTGGCAGCCAGCCTGTGTGAATGGGGGATTTTTGCATAAAAGGCAGGACTCTTGGGCTGGAAGTCAGAGTCGCCACTGGAACTGCAAGGAACCGAAGAGAAGCTGAGAAGAAGACGGCTGCTGCAACCCCGAGTCCCGGTGAAGCCCTGCTTCAGTCCTGAGCTATCTACCCTTCAACGACCAGAGAAGATCCAGTCCAGAGTCTTCTTCCTTTGAGCCTGGTGGGGTCAACCAGCTCATCCTCCACAGCCAGAGGACCCTCTTCGTGGTTGAAATCGATTCACCCTGCTGTAGTGGCCCGGATAGCCATCTCAAGAACCTCTCCTGTATTAAAGGAGCGCACCTTTTATTCACCGTTGCTGCTGCTCGCCTCATCCCTGGGTAGTGCAGATTGCTCCAGACGTCCTCCTTCTTGTCTCCATGACTGAAGATACAGGTAACGTGAGTCTGCGGGAAACTACCAGGAACAACTGCCGTGGCCGTGGCACCAGCTTAAGGTACTGTGTCCGACTTGGAGGAACTAGGGTGAACCCTTTTCTCCTCACTAAAGGCTTGTCCTTTTCTTCCTTCCCTCTTATAACTTTTGCCTCCTCTTTCGACAATATCAAAGTACTCCTGGCAACCTTGAATCGTGAACTATCAGACTGTGTGATCCTCGACAACAGGAACCCTGTTCCACTTAAGATTGGCGCAGGCCTATTGACTTTTATCTTCTTGTTAAAAAGTGTTCTCGGATTCTGTCTGCCTTGACAAGAATATTGCCTACGATTTTTGTCCCCAACTCTCTTGTGTTAACTCAGGTGCTAAGTGTGTTTGAACTCTGGTAACATTTCTTCCTGCGGGTATGCGTATCTTTAGTAAGACCGAACTGTCATTACAGTCAAAAAGTGATCGCATATGTAATCCCGGTAACGCCTTTTGTTTCACTACACAGGTCTGTCAAATCCTAAGGTACTTACCTTGAGTTGTTCTGCACAAGGGGAATTGGTTGTGTATAGTGTATTTAACGTGTGGTTTTTATTTTACTAGAAGTGAAGTGTTTGGTGAACAGATGGTTTAAAAATAAATGTACTTATATTTTTTTAACCAGAAACCTTGAGTCAGTGTTTGCTTGAGTCACGGTAATTGTAGTCCTTTGTGTAATCTCTACTACTGCTCATTTGCTCTTCAGATAAGTCTGGCTGCTCAGTCACTGCTACCACTCTCTATGTGTAGTACAGGCTTGTACCAAAGGTGAACATGTATTACCACTTGTAGTCTTAACTCTGTGCAGTGGTCCCTAAGGGCACTGCATAGGAATCTGCCTAATACCAGACTTCAGGTGCTCAAAACTATGCAGTGAGAGTGGTTGAAGTCCTGAAAAGATCTGACCATGTCTCCAGTGCAAGACAAGCTCTCCACCGGCTTCCAGTGGAGAAAAGAGTGATATTTCAGACCCTTTGTATCACATATCAATGCATGCATGTAGAAGGTCTGAGATATCTTGCAAAGAAACTGGCATGGCTGCCGGCAAGGAGAGCTCTCCGATCCAACAACTCCAATCTTCTGCTTATTCCCAAGGTAAGTTTGGTTGTTGTAGCACTGAACTCTTTTGCCGATACAGCACCTAGGCTGTGGAATGATCTTCCACCCGACCTGACAGCTTGCACTAGCTTTGAGAAATTCAAACATGACCTTAAAACCATTATTTTCAGTTAATTCCCTCATCTCCTCCCTTCACTCTGTCTTGTGACTCTCTTTTTTGTTGTCCCTGCGCTATCATGCCCACCAGCCTCGTTTATGAGCATTATAAATTAAATAAGTAAATAAATAAATAAAGTTGGCCATTATCCATCTCAGATACTACCTCCTAGGAAGAAATTTCACACTCGTCACGGACCATTCTCCACTAGTTTAGATTAGCCAATGAAAAGATTCTAACCCTTGAGTCGTGCGTTGGTTCTTAGACCTGCAACCCTACTGTTTCACTGTGGAGCACTGAAAAGGTAAAGACCAAGGGAACGTGGATTTCATCTCTCGCTTCCCCATTGAAACAGATGCGGCTACATCGCATAGGGCAAGGGTATGTGAGAAACCTGAAGGTGTCTCACCCGCTAGTCCGTGGGGATCTGTCATCCAGTTGACCAGGACACAGCCATTGCTTTTGAATCCAGTTCCTGGGGGTGGACCAGTGCAGCAGAATCACCTGGATGAGTGGACTTCAGGGAGTGGAAGAGGGACACCGGACGGTGAGACACATTATCCCCTTCCTTGTAACACCTTTTCCCCATCCAACCAAGTTAGATACCTAGGAACTCAACCCCCCGCCTCCTTTCCCAAAATAAACACTTTCTCATGGATAGTTCACTGTGAGCAACAACGGACTAACCCCAGAGCTGTATACCTGACATGTTCCACCACTACGATCAGGCATGGTCAGGCTATTACGGATCATTAAACACACCTGACTTCCATCACACTTTCCCACATGGTTAAAACGCGGAGCAGGCAAAACACATGAGGAAACAGCAGTTCCAAGATGGCAGTTTAATACACAGAGAAAGATGGTGAGACCAGAGAGGGTTACATGGAGGGAAATACCCTTGACCTGTGAAGATCATTACTTTCATGAGTCTTGGAAAGTAAGAAACCGAAGAGCTGGAACTATGTCTGAACAAACCTGCACAGTGTGTCGGAGGTACGCGGGGCTCTCCCGCATTGATAACGAAGGTGGGGAGGAGCGATTGCCGCCATGGTACTATCCTTGGCTCCTACAATAAAGCTGCGTCAGAAAAGACAGCACAGCCAGTGAGTCAGAGAGACTGATACCAAACCAACTGGTGTTTTGAACCAAGGTTGCAAACTGCAAAATGGTATAAAGAGAACAGTGTGTGAAGCTTTTGTCATGAGCAACACAAATACAATTCAAAGCCAAAGGAAGTAGTTGAACTTTATAATTGAACTTTGGGAGGCCAAGAAAAGATACCATACACAGAGTGGTCTGCCGCCACGTGGGTGCTCATTCGAAAGTCAATGTTAGGTATCCAACTGATGCTGAGTGTTAGAGAAAGTAATTTTGGGATCGAAGTGGTCATGCAACGGGTCATGCTAAACCCTGTGCACATTCAAAAGTCTTCGATAGTTTAATGTACATTGCAATTGGAGCAAGCCCGGCTGAGGGAGACTAATTGAATGAAAGGAAGGGATCTGAGCCTGGCAGAGGGGATTCCGGGGTAAATAGTGAGTCACCTGAAACATTATTCTCTTAACCTTGTTTTGAAAGGGATCTGAGCCCAGAAGAGGGGGCTCCAACATTGAACTTTTGTTTTGAAAAGAATCTGAGCTCGGCAGGGGCGAGCTAAAGCTCAATATGCCCCCTGGTTTTGCACCATTGCTCACAGATAGCTTCCTATCTGTCATGTTGGTGTGAGGAGTAGGCCCACCACATACCACATAAGAAGCAAGGGCATATTTGTACGTCAAGCAAGTTTATTGTACAATCGGCTGGGAGGGGCTAGTTTATTCAATAGAGTCAAACTAACCCAAGTCTCCCTGAACCACACAAACACTTCACATTATATACATTTTGCAACAGTTAAAACACTCCTACATATTTCATTACAAAGCATCCCCGCACACATGATTGGTCAAACCTATACAAAAGAAATCCAATCTTCTCTAATTCTCACATTCTCATTGGTCACATTCATGTGTCTACCATCATCAGCTCATATTTGTAGCACAACCCTTTCCTGGGGTCTTCTGTGGTGGGTTGTGACATCATCACATAGTTACACATTTAAACATAAACATAATTCATTACAAGTTCATGCTGGCCTGGCCTTCTAACCCCAGACGTGCTTGCACATTGTTTGCAAAGACACTTCAAACAATATGGGGAGAGAAAATATGTTTCCTTTGAACTGGTCATAACTATCTCACCTCCCCACACTTGCTGGTGTCCCTGTTTCATTTAATCTAAACGATTACCAATTCAACACGCATGACCCCCGGACACAACCCAAGAAAATAATTGAAATCCATAAAGTATTGGTCAACACTGCCCTTAGGTTTTTCTTCACCCCGGGTTTATTGCTCAGCCACTTACAGATGGCCAGACCGATCTGAACAATCAAAAAAACCCTGTGGCTGAACATCTGATAATGTTGCAGCTAGTCATTGCCTTTCTCTCGGCCTCCAAACCCTGCAAAACCATTTTTCCCCAGTTACACAGAGTTTACCTTGCAAAGCCCTGGAGGGAGGTGTCAGGCCAAACTATGAAAAAAACACACGGCATATAGATTTGTATATTCCCACCATGTACCCCAACCTATCTCCCTTGAGACCCATATATGTATGTATGTTGGTGCATGCATGTTTTTAAAACTACTGTGTCCTCTTTACGGTGGTTTCTTCATGACAAATCCCTTTCATAGAATGTGTATTATAAAGCTCCCTATTGCCCCGCTTCTAGGTGCTTCATGGCACACCATACACAGATTGTATTTATATTTCATTGGCGGTTTTGATATTTTATCTTGCTGCGCTTGTGCAAACCTAAATGTATCAACGTAAACACAAAGTAACACTAAAGTAACACATATCCCATTCTCATTAACTAGGCCAGATACATATAAATTTCCAACATCGCGCCAACTTTGCCGCTCTCCCAGTCACCAATATGGTGTGCGCAATGTGAACCCCTCTTTCTCTTTGGGACCTTTCCTGACCACCCCAACATTCCCCCCTTTAGTTAATACTTTAACTAATAACCCAAGTTCTTGTTCTATAAAACCATCCCCTCAGGGAAAAACCCTACAATCATCCCTCACATCGGTCCCAATATGGGTATACTCTTCCGCTGAACAAACCAACTCAACCACCCACCATTTATGCAATCTACACGCTGCTTCGCACAATCATCCAAACTTGGTGGAGGATACAAGACAGCTTCAGTCTGAGTATGAAATTGTAGTGGTTCTAGCTCATCATAGCAGCTGCTTTCGGTGCCTGAGCAGAACAACATTGTAAGAGCATTTGGCAAGAGCAAAATATAACAAGAAAAAATACAAATATTGCCATCAAAATCTTGACAGCTAAGCTCATCCAAGATGGCACCCAAGAAAAAAGAGAGCCCAACCAACAGTCATTTGTGATTTCTCCATGACCACCCTAAGCTTGTGCAAGGTGGTGCTTGTTTGTGTCAGGGTCCATTTTCCGAATCATCAGGAGGCACAAATGTACAGCAGGTACTCCCTATCTTCTGACAGACCCCTCCTTCTGTAGCTGTTAGGAGGTCAAGGATGTACCTATTCTGCAAGGGAGTGAGCCTCAGGGCCTGTAGTTCTTCCTTGATGGCACTGAAAGCTGATTCAGAAGAATTCCCAAATAATAGGAGTTAACCTATATATAGGCATGTTATACATGCCATATCATGTCATATCACTTTGCATTTGCAGCAGCTTGGACATCAGGTACCAGGAGGGAAGAGAACATTTTTTCTATCCGACTAATTAAGCAATATTGCCCAGGAATGTCCATCAGAGCTTGGGAAGATGCTGCCGAGAGGTAGTTCGTCCGCTTGGTCCATCAAGATAGTCCCTCCTTTCCACGATCAGTCAAAGTCCTTGGAGTGTCCATATGTCATGCCTCAGCATTGGCGCCTCTGGAATGGATGGAAGCTTCAACACCGAGCTGTCCACCAGATACAGAGCTGCAATCAATCCGAGAGAACTGCTGTCCATGGTCTAGTCCTCAACCAGTAGAGCTGCCACAAGATGGAGGACGTAACTATAACGATGTGCCGTGACAAACACCCGGTGCCTTGTATCTGTCTCTGGGGCCCGATTCAGTGACTGTAGCTTTCCGGACTGTGTTGCCTGAGTTCTTCTTCCCTACCGCCTTGTGCTCTTCTAGCCCTTTCCTCTTTAGCTTGCCCATTCTTTCTGTAGTTATCCTCCTCTTACCTTTAGCTCTGGTTTCTACTGATTCTGGCATGCTTGCACCACCTTATGCAGCCCTTTTGCGGGTTGGTTAATCTACTGTTTTTCACCGGCCTCGACCGCTGATCTTCTTTTGTTTTTCCCCCTCACGGCTCAGTTAGGCTCCGCCTTTTGTGACTGTCCGTTCCTTTCAGATTCCTACTATCCTCTGCTCTTGGTTTCACTCTGTATTTCTATCTGTGTCTGTTAGGGTTTTCTCGTTTCTTACCTGTTTGCCTTCTTTCCAGATCTTCCTCTGCTCCTGTGTATGCAACCGTGCGCTGACTCCTGTGCTGACTATTATATTCTTGAAGCGGCAGGAAGGAGCATTTGAATATTGGAGCAGCCACACCGAACATAAGTGGACAAACCATCTAGAACAGTGATCAGGGTTTTTTGTGCCTTCGGCTTTTTCCCTGAATTGGGGTTGGCTCCCTGCGGTTCCCTTTGGCGTGGGTTCTCGTCCCTTCCAAGGTGGCCTCCGGGGGAGCTAGACCCTACGTACACGAAAAGAAACCTAGAAAACCCAAGGAAAAGAAGGCAAAGGAGAAATGAGAAACACCACAAAAGAAATCCTCTGGGATCCGGAACTGCTCATCCGACAAAGAAGGTGAGGAGTGGTCTCAGGAAGGTACACCGGATCCACTGAGTCAGGACACCATGTATGATGATACAGGGCATGAAAGCTGGCACAGATGTGGCTTTGACCATCGGGCGGGCAAGGATTAAATGTACCTCAGTAATAACAAGGGCAGGCACATGTAACGTGGTGAAACTGCACACACATCGCCAATTGTCTATAGGCATACTGTCCACAAGTACAAAATACATCAAGAGGCGCAGCTGGACCTCCAGCCAGATCAGCGATGCGAAGCAGGAGACTGCAGTTCTCATTTGTGCCAAGGTGCCATCGCCCTTAAACCAGTGAGAAAAAGGTATACGTGTCTGTATTTTAACAGGTTTTTCTGGCTCTTTGAGCCATGTCAGATATCTTAAGTACTTTTGCCACACATATCCACATTATTGGTTTACATGTGCCACCCCTTCTTCTGCGAATCCACTCATTCCTCCAGCTCTGCAACTCTTCACCCCTTGCGCTGTTAGGTTTCGCATAGGGCTTACGAAAACAAACAAAAGGCAAATCCCTTCTTGTGGGTGTACTGCGCGCCCAGGCGGATAAAAGACAGGAGTCCTAGCAACGCTTGAATGCAATGATGCAGGGACTATGTCATCCCCGCGGCAAAACAATCACGGAGCACGGCGCACAGAGTCTGACCGCGCAGGAGGGTCCTTTCTTCTAACCCATGTGGTCTCTCTCTGACGTCTTACATTATAAAAGCTCATGGGAGACCGGCAGTGAGTGTTCTTTCAACATTAAAACCTCTGGATTCTGTCTACACGTTTTTCTTCGTCAGAGAATCAGGCCATTTCAGGGAACCAGGTATTTAGGCAAGATAGTATTAGGAATTACCTGCATGCCTTCTGAATAGCTGTAAAGGAGGGCAGAAACATCATTCTAGGTAAGAGTGGGATTGGGATCATTGTATTAAACACCGTTTCTTTCCAACCTTGTGGATACACCCATGTACTAAAAGGTTTCTGTGGGCCTCATTACGACCCAGGCGGTAAGCGGTTTACGGCGGCGTAAACAGCGCTGACCCTTACCGCCTGATTCCGAAGTCCCTTAGCGCCATGGAGGATTTAACACCTGCTTTTAGCAGGTGTTAAAATCCATGGCGCTAAGGGACCTTGTTGTTAATTACGCCACCGTAATTTACGGTGGCGTTATTAACGCCTTCCCCACTCCCATTATTCCCTATGGGGCAAAAATGGGAATGGGGAAGGGTAAATGGGTTAATGGGGACTTACCGCCCCGCCAACCTCGGAATGGGGCGGTAAGTCCGCCAACCACCATGGCGTAAACGTAGTTTACGCCATGGTGGTAAAGGTACGACCCAGGCGGTAACTTACCGCCTGGGTCGTAATGAGGCCCTGTTTGTACCTTTACTGCAGCTCCTGCCCTGATCTCAGGGAACAAGGGGGGGGAGGGTGTCACGTAGCACTCTCACCTGGAGGGCCCCACTTCCAGTACAGTCCATATAGAGTATCTGGAGAGGGGCTCCTTCAGGGTGGGTGGTGTATTGTCTTCCTGACTCATGAGAACTTGAAGCAGAAAAACTCTAGATCTTGTCAAGTTCTGACATGCTCCCATTGGTTGTTCATAATAGTGGCCCCTTCTAAACTTTACTGGACTCTTTGCGTACACCAAACATTCTTCTGCTCTTTCTGATCTGTAGCTGAACATTCTTTGTCAACGGGTAAAATAGATGCTGTGACTGATTTCCCTTGAAACTCCCCTCGGGCCCTGTACAAAGCTAGGTGCACTAGACATAGTGCCTCTGCTAACTCTATTTAATCCAGTATAAACACCCTAAGGACACCAGAAGCATTGGGGATGAGCAAGCATATGCAACAAAATCCAACAGATGTCTCTCTCCCCACTCTCCTCATATGGCTACGCCATACATTATCTGCTGCAAAACCATGTGCATCTACTATCAGGTCTAAATTTACATTGTACTCATTGCCCAGGAAATCAGCGTCAACATTCCTTTGTGACCTCAATAGTATGTCATCAAATTCTATAATACTAGATACATTTAAACCATTCACATCCATACTGTTTGCCATCTTTGAACATGATGATAAGAGAAAAGAGAAAGACATATAAACAATCATTCTAATATACCTTGTAAATCCCAGGTTTCTTATTATTCCTGAAAAGTAACAATTAACTGATTTTCGTCCCCCCCCCATTTTCTACTGTAATGAACGGAGAATCCTTAGGGCATACTTAACTTTGAGCCTGCTCCTGTGCCAGTGGAGGATTGCCGGTATCCCTTTGTTTGTTTGTTTGTTTGTTTATTAATTTGTAATGCGCACCAGACCCGGGGTATAAGCGCACAGCAGTTATGCAGAAACATTAATACTTTCAGCTTAGGTTACACAAATTGCAGGTTACCATGATATATACATAACAGAGAAAAAAAGGGCACTACATAGTTACATAGGTTTACACAGTTGCAATACAAAAGATTCAAAAGATTTACAGTGGCTCTGAAGCTTATGTACAGAGAGCAGAGCAGTACATGAATATACATAATTTACAATTTTAACGTACCGCAAAACAGGGATTTGCATGGGATCTGGGACTAAATTAAGATCAGATCTGAAGTAGACATTGTGATGCATACAGACACAGTTAAAGGTCATTTTCTCTGATCCACGTAATGGTGTTATATCTGAACTTAAGAAAGGTTTGGTCAGCCCTCAATGATGGTGGGAGGGAGTTCCATAGTTGCGCTGCTTTAAGCGGGGAAACTACTCCCTCCAGACTTAGTTAGTTTAAATCTGGGTACGACTAAACAATCAGAATTAGCAGTCCTAGTAGGACGGCTATTGGTTTTTCTGTTGAGTCTTTCCACAAGGTAGCAAGGGGCAGCGTTATTGAGGCATTTGTGGGTAAGCAACAAAGTTTTAAGCCGGATTTCATCGCTGATGGTCATCCACTTAGTCTGTCTTCTTGCTTCTACGATGTGTTCTCTACTAGCAATACCCTGTGCTGATCTCAGAGCATTGTTCTGTAAGATTTGTATCTTGTTGATAATTTGCTTACTAGTGCTCAAGTATAGGGAGTTACAATAGTCTTATTTGGACAAAATTAATGCTCGGGCCAGTATGGTACAACTATTCTTTGATAAAAAAAGGTTTACCAGCTCTAATCATCTTGCAGGTATATGCAGAAGCCGATGCCATGGTATTTACCTCTTTAGTAAAGGTGAGGGTAGAATCCATGTAGAAACCTAGCGTTTTCACCTCCTTAGCAACCTTGATAGGGTTGCTGTCGATGTTAATGGGAGAGTAGTTCGGACCGAGTTTATTGAGGTTGACTGTGGTCCCAAGAATGAGGAGCTCGATTTTGTCATCATTCAAGTATAGACCGTGGCTGGTCATCCATGCTTGAATGTTGAGATAGATTTTATTTACTAAGGCCACATCCTTATCATAATCCCTGGTAAGCGGTATAAGGATCTGGGTATCATCTGCATAATTAGTGTAGGTGACACCCAGACAGTCCAGATTATCGAATAGAGGCTTAGTAAATATATTATACAAAGTGGGTGAGACACAAGAGCCCTGTAGCGCACTGCAAGTAATGGGGAGTAAAGTCTGCCGCTGCGAAAGGTGAGAAGACTCTCATGGTCCTTTTACTCAAGAAATGATCGGATCCAAACTATAGCATCTTTTGCGAAATAGGCAGCTGATGCAAGGTGGTTGCAGAGTACCCTGTGGTCCACCAAATCAAATGCAGCTGAAAGATCAAGGAGGAGTAGCAAGGCTGTCTTTCCCCTGTCCCTAAGCTCATCAATTTGGGTGATGAGATCGATCAATGCCATTTCAGTACTGTGTTGAGGCCTGAATCCACATTGGCGAAGTCCCAGGAGTTGATTAGACTCTAGGTACTCCTGAAACTGAAGATAAGCAACCCGGTCTAATATTTTAAGAAGGAATGGTACTCTCATTATAGGCCTGTAGTTTGTTGGTATAACTGGGTCTAGTGATTGTTTTTTGAGTAGGGGAAGGACCCAGATTACTGGGGATGGTACCCGATGCGAAGGAGGCATTGATTAGTTTCATTATGAACGGTGAGAGGTCTCTAGCGGCGTCCTTGATCATTTGGGCAGGGCATTTGTCTTCTTAGCAATTAGAGGGTTTTAGCGAGAGGATACTTTTTTCAACCTCAAGGATGGAAACTTTAAAAAAGCTAAAGTGCAGAGATGGTTTAGTTGAGGGTGTGTGGATACTGGTGTATTGGGTTTTTTTGGGTTTATTTGGTGTATTTGGTTTAGGTAAGTGAGCTTTTTTCTCAGCAATCTTGTTCTGGAGAAGAGAGATTTTGTTGGATAAGGCATTCTGAATGTTGGAACACCACAATTTGTCCTTCAGGCTGGTGTCTGTTGGAAGAATGGGTGCTTCCAACTCTTTTAAGATAACTAAGAGTTCCTTTGTACTCGAGTTTGCTAGAAGAATCCTATTATTGTACGTTTCCTGTTTGGTATGCATAATTTCTTTCTTATAAATGCAGAGATATTAGTGAGGTTGGTTTTATTTTCATCGTTAGGATGATGTCTCCACATGACTTCACATTTCCTTTTTTCAGCTCTCAGCATTTTAAGGTATGGGGTGAACCAAGAATTCAAGTGGGCTTTAAGTTTGCTTTTCCTCATTTTAAGGGGGGCGATCATGTTTAAAGGTTTAGACAAAGTATTGTTTTATTTGTCTACCAGGGTAGCAGGATCATTGGTCTCAGGCAGTGCGTTAAGACTGGGTAATATAAGTGGTATGAATTTGTCTGCTGTACTATTCCTTTTATTCCTGGTAAGGTTGGGGGTGGGCTATTGGGTTATTCTTAGGAATAGTGAATTTAGCTGCAAGGTTGACGGATAGGAGGTGGTGGTCTGTCCAGATTTGGGGAGTTATAGAGTTGATAGAGGGCTTGCAGTTAAATTCTGCCACCCAATCTAGGGTCCTGCCTTTATTACGTGTAGGTGCAGTGACCCTTTGGGTAAGGCCAAATTCAGTAAGCACATTGGATATAGCTGTGGCGCGCTGGTCACTCGGGTCATTGAAGCCTAAATTGAGGTCACCTAATAGGAGTATTTGAGAGGTGGTTTTCAAATTGTCCAATAGGATCAAAGAAAAGTCCTCCTGAAATGTGCCAATGTGGCATGGAGGCCTATAGATGAGGTGGATGGTGAGCGTTTGGGAGTCAGAGATGGGAAGTTTGGCGATAAGTGATTTGCATGATTGGATATCAGGTGAAGGGGCTAGTCTCATATCTAGGATGGATTTCACTATGAGAGCTATTCCTCCCCCTCTCAAGTGAATCCTGTCCACTCTGAGTATCACATAATTGTCTGGGACAGTGAGCAGGAGTGCAGGACCTGCTTCCGGGTGCGGCCAGGACTCTTTTATGGCTAGGAAGTCATAGTCTTCAGCACAAATGAAATCAGCTATCTCAATAGCGTGGGCCACCAGAGATCTGGCATTAATTAAGGTGCCCTTAATGTCTGGGGCATTATTATCAGGCAAGGGGTTAATTGGTTTACCCCGGCTAGTTGCTTTAGCAGATGGCATATTATGGAGTTTGTTTACAAGTAGTTTTTTGTGAATGTGTCAATCCGTCTTTAGTGTCGGTACATTTGTTATGTCCACATTTTTATTCTCAGCAAGGTGATTAACAGTATGGCCTTCTGCTGAAGGGTACATTTTGGTCGAGGTTCTAAAGGGTGGCCCATAGAGTCTGGACCATCTCGAGCGAAGTCTGACATTTCTTATTTGCAATTGGCAAGGTTGGTTAGTTCTGATTCAACCAAAGTTAGATGAGTTATAGTTCAGTCGTTGGTCAATTTTAACAGAATAGTGTTGGTTAGGTTGGGGTTTGACAGCTACAGTTGTCTCCCTGGGATAACTAATAGGTGTACTAGGTTGGGGGTTGAGTTTAGGCTGTGGTGATAAGGAGGTGGATATGATGTCCATTGATGGGGCGCTCAAGCTTCCCAGCACTAAATTCGAAGGAGTTGTGTAATTAAAACCCACAGTAAAAGAGAGTAGTCCTAGTGCAAGTAATGCCCACAGCGAGTATACATACATGAGAGTTGGTAGTGGAGTACATAGTGTACTGTGTATATTTCTATTAGATGTTAACTGGTCAAATTTAGTATCATCTTGCTACGATGGTTAGGTACATAAAGCAGTTTGAGAGCACCATAAGGAGGGAACCTAGTGTGGTTAGAGCCCAAAGTTTGGTTAGGCACATAATACAATTAATCACTCAATTCAAATTCAGGTCAGGTTGCGCCATTAGAATGCACCATTAAGGAGTGTACATAAAACAATTAGGGCTAGTGTTTACATAGGCAGGTAGCACCAATAGTCACTGAGTACTAGTACAAGTCACAGATAGTCTCTCAAAGCAGATGCAAGGCAAGGCTACGCCGTGAAAGTGCACCATTAAGGAGTGTACATAATACTGTTGGAATCGACATAAAGTGGGTGCGTAGTACAAATATTTACACAGTGCGAGTACAAATCACAGATAGTCACTTAGACAGATGCAAGGCAAGGCTGCGCCGTAAAAGTGCACCATTAAGGAGTGTACATAATACAGTTGGAATCAGCGTAAAGTGGGTGCGTAATACAAATATTTACTCAGTGCGAGTACAAATCACAGATAGTCGCTCAGAACAGATACGAGGCAAGGCTGCGCCGTAAAAATTCACCATTAAGGAGTGTACATAATACAATTGGGACCAGCGTTAACATGGTCACATAGTAAGTGAAAGTGAATGTTCAAATCGCGTAGAGTAGTGATAAGATTTAGAGTAACAAGATAGCGTGGGATGTGTAGTGCAGTAACAGCACATCAACCTGATAGAGGCACCCCGCGGTCTCAGTTATAACAAAGTCAGGAATGCATGGGACATAAATCTGCCATTGGTGCAGGTGTTGAAAACAGAACCAGTGCCGGGATGAGAATAACATTAGCGTTTGGTGAGGGGTATGAGACAGCGGTGAGGTGGGGCAAGCGCTTTGTAAATTTAAGCCATGAGCTGGAGGCAGGGGTGCAGTTGTAGTACTCGCTGTGCTTGTTGGGCAGCAGTATGATGGGCTCTAACAACCCGTCATGGATAGAGCTGTAACTGCTCTAACGGCCCATTGTACGTCGCTGATGTGGACTCAGCTCTTGCTGCCCTCCACCTTCACAGCAGTCTTAGTTGCAAAAATCATGTGGTGCGGCCCATGGAAACGCCACTCATTCCAGCGTTGCACACAGCAGCAGATGAAAATCAGGTTTCCGGTAATAGTTGCTTGTGCAGATCGTCTGATTCTTTGGTGCTTCCTTCTGTAGGCTGTTGGTGAGATGACACAACCTGTGAAGATGTAATTCTGATACTTTTGGTTAAGGCCCTAAGGCACTCCCTAAACTCCTCACCCAGGACCTCTGCTGCTTTATATGCATCTGATGCTGTGCATGCAGGTGAGTGCAGTGTTTGCAGCCTACGCCCAGTCACAATCTCATGGGGGCTAATGTGGTGCTCGTTCCCTAGTTGATTCCTCAAATGAAACAAAACCAGTGACAAACAATACAACTAATAATGACATAAATCGCTACACATTTTGGATAACTGAACCTTAAGAACTCCATTGAGTCGCTCTAGCAATCCGTTGGCCTGTAGGTAGTACACTGAACACAACCTGTGCTTGAGCCCCAAGAGCAAAAAGATTTTTGAGAACAAGGCATTAAAGAAATGGGTTCCATTGTCAGACGTCAGGACCTCACACATTTCCCACTGTGGAAAGACCTCCCTTACCAGAAATGTTGCTGCATACTTAGCCTCCGGGTGTATGCAGGCTCCAACCTCAAGCCATTGGGAAAATGGGCAAACAACAACTATGAAGTAACGATAATTATTACATTTTACAATCATGTCAACAAAATCAAAATGGTGTTCCCGAAATGGCCCAGAGGGCCTCAGAAAAACTCCCCTCACTGACCTCATGGTATTTGCAGGATTGCGTTCCATACAAACTATGCAGTGCCTACAAATCTACTTGCCTGTTCCTAGAGGTTTCGTATGAACCATTCCTCCTGGAGATCTGCTGCAATTTGTCACTACAAAGTGTGCAATGGGCAATGTAGCTGCTCTAGAGACACAAGAAGCAGTTCTACAGGCATTACTACCTTCCCCGTAAGCACCTGTGTCCACAGCAAATCCGTGGGTGAGGCAGCACATCGTCTATTTGCCCAAAGCTCCTGTTCATCCTTCAGTACTTTCCCCTGCATTTCTATAATTTGAAGCAAAGGAACTGCAATGTACGGAGCTGGCCACTGTACCTGCTGAGACAGGCTTTCCATTTTCTGGGGATCTGGGAATGGTAAATATGTAGCTTCTTTTGTGCCCTGTCTGCAGCATCATTTCAAAGTGCTATTGAGTTAGTACGATTAGTATGCACAGCGCACTTAACAACCCCTACCACTGTGGCCAATCTTAGCGCTTTGATTAATCTGGACAGCAGTGCAGCATGCTGGACAGATCTCCTAAACCCTCTTTGCTGCCACCTTGACAAGCCTGATTGCACAGTGGATGTTACATACGGAGAGTAAGAATAAATAGTGACTGCCTTCCCCTCACTAATTTCTAGAACCTCTATAAGTGCCTCTAGTTCTGCCATGTGCACAGAGTAATGCAAAGGCAACCACTTCTTCAGTCTGACCTGGTATTCCCCATCCACAAGGCCCACAACAGCTGCACCCTTATGCCTCTCACCAGTGTCCTTATTGATTGTTGAGAACCCAACAACAAAAGGTACCTCACCTCCCTCCAAGGCTTCCTCCTTAACACTTGTCCCCTCTTTCTCTTCTCTGTCATACGTTGCACAATCAGGGACAATATCATCAGGTTTTACTGGCTCAGTTACAAATGTCGGGGATTGACTAGGTGACACTGTATGGATATATGTATGCATTTGCTAGAATAACCTCATACCCCAAGACTCTTTGGGTCATCAAAGTCGATTTGGATTTTCTCACAATTGCAAAGACTGCATGCTCCATGTACAATGCCACCGGGCAAGCTACAGTAATGGTTGAAGACTTTTGAATTGCAAAAGCTGCTACCACTAAAGGTTGCTCACAAGGGAACTGTCCCTGCATCATTCGGTCTAGGAGTCCGCTGTAGTATGCTAAAGCTTTATGGCCTAGCGATGTTCCCTCGGCCAGGACCGCTGTCATTACTTGTCCGATTCAGTGAGAAAACAGATAAAAAGTTTTTTGTAATTTCGGGAACACCAAGACCGGAGCATTGCTGATCACAGCCTTCAGTTCCCGGAAGCAAGTCACCCTCTCTTCAGACCATTCCTTCTGACCTTTTGCACACGTGTAAGCCCCTGCATTAAGGGCCTCATGTAACTAGAGCAGTCAAAAATCCATGATTTACAATAGCTGCAGAGTCCCAAAAACGGCTGCATTTATTTCACTGTGTCTGGCTGCGACATATTCTGAACTGTGATGGCTCTCACTGGCATTACTTTCCTTCCTGCGGACGATATCATTTGCCCCAAATATACTACCTCTGTCTGGCAGTATTGCAATATTTCTTTGTCCACTTTGTACCACTTCTCCACAAACAGGGTGAGGAATTGTATTGAATCTTCTCTACACTGCCTCAACAATTTTACTGGGAGGATACGGAAATCCTGTGCCATCTTCCAACTGGACCCATCGCTTTCTTCACAGCCTAGATGGTCGTGTTACATGGGGACACAGAAGGTTGGGTACTGCTTAACCTGTGGTAATATTGCCCCAGGATTCAACTTGATCCGCACTGCTCCAACACTGTTTAACAGCCCCACATCATGAGGATTGCTACTCCATAAATGATCTGGTACTTTCTCCAAATCCTCCTTCCAGTATGGTGAAGTGGTGCCTGGTGTTACCTCGGGGGCACAGTGGGTGTAAAAAAAAAATTCAGTTGGTACCCACCATGTCTGATTTTGGATTCAAAGGACCCAACTCAACAAAACCATTACCCCATAAAGAAACAAGTCAAATGTACATGTGGCACCCTTAACGCACTGTCACTACAGTATGCATGCAAACATGCCATTTCTGTTATCGGATACAGACCTGGAGTCGAGCATACTATGCCTTCCTGCGTAAAAGCAATCGACATGTGGAGTTGACTAAGAAGATCTCTGCCCAACAGATTCACCGGGGTATCTGTTCAATACAGCAAAGGAGCAAAAACATTTTGTGTACCTACCTTGATACGTAGATTTTCAGTGTAAGGAGCCAAAGGATAGCCCCAGAGAATCACTGCTGATCCATTGTTTTGCCTGACAAGGGGAAATCATCTTCCTTGATGCAATATTTTGTAGCCCCTGTATGGACCATGAATGAAAATGTTTGGTCACCTACCTGCACACCTATCCGGGGTTCCTCCTCTGTATCAGTGGTAACGGACAGAACTGGACACATCAGAGATCCCTGTGCTCCAGTGTAATGAGTGACTGTTCTTTGGGGTAAAGGATTTTTCTCCCATGTCTGTACCGGTGCCTGTGCTTGAATCACATAGGTCTGTGCAGCCCCAGTCGCTGGGTTTTGTTCAACCTGTACCTGCTGCGATTGCACAGCCTGGGGCATATGGCATGGTCGGGATTGCGTCTGCTGAGCTCCTGCGTTAAAATACTGTGTCTGGGTCTGGCAATCTTGTGCCTTATGTCCCATCCTTCTGCATGACCAACACTGTACCCCATACAATCCTCCATAGTTATTTCCCATTGGTCCATTAAATGGGGGCCTCATTCTTCCAAACGTGCCAAAAAATACCCATTTCCTCATGCGAATCCTCCCCTACCCTTCGGAAACCCTTTCATTTACCTTGGACCAGAAACATACCCGTCTATCCAACCTTGTGTCATACCTGATTCACTATATCCCTGCTGTCCCAATTGTCCCTGCTGTCCCTGAGTGAAGCTGGTAATCACTGCTCCTTCTACTTTCCCTTTCCTTCTCTTGCCTCCTTTTACAAAAATGCACAATATGTGCCTGCATTTCTGGCCAACTCTTGGTCTTCATACCTACTACTTTGTCTAGGTCATTGTCTACTACTTTGTGCAGGTCTTACTTAGGAATTCCCTTTTTTAACATGTGGTAAAAAATCATCACATTCTTGTCCCATGGTTCTTCCGTCTCTGTACCTCCACATCTCCTGAATTACCTGCATGTGTGTGGCAGGATCGCCCCCTAACTTCATTGTTTTGAATTTATATTGGGTGTATCAGGATACATAAGCCACAGAGCCCCCCCCCCCATACATGTGCCCTATCATTATTAAATGCTGCTCCATCATGGGTGTTTGTATCCAACTGAACTTCTGGATGCCCTGCTCGCCTCCAAAGCACGTGTGACCATTCTCCCATTAAGGCCATGAATACGCTTTTCATGTCCCATATGATCAACAGGACACTGGCAGTATATTTCTCTAATGCATAAAGCCACTTCCCCACCCCTGCAGTGAGTGAAGGAAGTATCATCCTCAAAATGTTTCAGTCAATGTGTGACCACGGGACATAGTATGCCCTTCCCTGACCCTTCTGGAGTAAAGGAAATTGAGTCACCCCCGCCTTTAGTGGGAGCTTCCCCCATCTCTCTCCTACTTCTCATTACTGTCATGCAAGTACCATGGCGTGTTCTAAAACCCCATGGTGTACTCTCTGTCGTTGCTACTGGAGAGGGAGATAGGGCTGCTACACCCTGTTCTGCCTGCTCAACATTTGACTCCTGTTCACCTGTGTCTCCTACTCCTGTTATCATATCTCCTGATACCCTCATAGGTATGGAAGCATACTCAGCACTATCGTAGGGTGCTGGTTCTCATTCTCCCTGCTTCATTCCTGTACCCATAGCAATACTTCCATCCTCCAGGTCCACACTGACCTCCTTATTCAATCTAACAAGAACTTGTCCATGCCTCCACCTTCCTTCTTCTACGTCCTGTGCCTGTCTATTCACTTCTTCGTGCTCTTTACTTCACTTTTGTCATAACAGCACTACCTCTTCTTCCGCTAGCCACAATGCTTCTTCCAATGTTTGCCGCTACTGCTTTTCTACTGCCATCCATAGCTGATCTTCTATACTTTTGGAAAAAGACCCAGTCTCCCTTTTGTCGCCCACCCCAGCCCCTCATCTAGTCTTCCAGTTGCCGGTTTCACTCTCTCTCGCTCCTCCACTGTGTGAGAAACCTGAGGGTATTCTCCCAGGTAGGCCCTGAGGTTCCTCTATTCAGGTGACCAGGGAAGGAACATCGCTTTTGAATCCCAACCCTCGGAGTGGACAAGCGAGGGAGGATCCTCTGGGTAGGGGAGTCTGGGGTAATAAAGCCGGGAGACACTCAGGCGAGACGCTGTATCCGATTAGGATAACAGGGGGTGAGGAAGACATCACTGCCGGCTTTATAGGATAGTCAGGTCTATCTCTCTCGAATAAGGTAGAGATGTCCAATCATAATAGAATGACAAGGATGGAGAAATATGGAAACCAGGGGGACCAGAATCTGATTGGCTATAACATCAACAGGTCCTTCCCCAACTCAAGTCAAAGAACTTCTTATCCATATAAATCCATCTATTATAAATTACCAGTAAAGAAAGATGCAATGGGGAAAAGGAAATGGCCCTAGATATATAGAAATCAAGCAGGGTGTTTCACCCCATTCGCAACCATCTTATTAGCCTTCTCCCTGCAAGAACCTGCATTGGTCTGGTCCCATCTCCTCTTCCCCATTTCCAGCAAACACTGAGAAGCGGAAAATGCAACTAAGATCAATGAGGATTACCATAGGAAAAGCACTGGGAATGAAGACAGGGCCTAATACTACAACCTACCCGTCGGCTGTTCCACTAATAGAGTCAGGCAAGATCAGGCACTTTATCTCAACTGTGCACACCTGACTCCACTTGACTCTTCCCTACACTATAAAAGGTGGGGTTCTGCCAGAAGCAGTGAGCGAGCTGGTGATGCTGTCTGGACCAGAGAAGCCAATGAACAGCGAGGGGCAGGAACTGAAGGCGCGGGAGCCATGTCTCCAAGGAGCCGGAGTGAGGCAGCCTGCATCCTGCTGCCAGTGTTCAGTGGAGTGCTCATTCCCTTGGGTCCTGAGCCGGCCCCAAGGGTGCCTGAGGGGCAGGTGGTGAGATCCTGACCTCAACCCCACATATCCTGAATAGACCGCCTGTCAGCGCAACACTGCCCGGTGAGTTTTATGAAAGTTAACAAGAGAGAAACTCAGGAGCTTTCGTGTGACTGCAGTGGAGCGGGCAGAAGGTACCAAAGTAAAATGGCACAGAGCGAAAGGCAAGTGACAGAATGCGAAAAGGCATAAAGCAAGAAAGCAAGCAGAAAATGTGTAAAGTGGCACGAAAGAAAAAAAGCCGAAAGCGAGAGAGAGAAACCAAGCATTAAGTCAGAAAGAAAGCTTGAAGGCAAATGTGCTAGGGGCGCTGAAATAAGAGGAAAGTGAACTTTAAGAAATATAATAAAGCAAGAAAGCAAGTAGAAACAATGTAAAGCGGCCCGAAAGAAAGAAAGCCGAAAGCAGGAGAGAGAGAAAACAAGCAGAAAGTCAGAAAGAAAGCCTGAAGGAAAATGCGCTAGAGGCGCTGAAATAAGAGAAAAGTGAACTGTAAGAAAATATAAGAGAAAGGAGGGTGCAAGTGACCCAAAGCAGGAAAGAGGGTGCGAGTGACCCGACAGATTTGAAAAGGGAAAGTAAAAGTGAGAGGAAGTGAAAAGACAGTACGAGCGACCCGAAGGTGAAAACAAGAAAGTGCGAGCAGCATGAGCAGCACGAGGAAGTGACAAGAAGGTGCAAGATGTGAGAAACTAGTAGGTGTCTCACACACTAGTCCCCGGGGATCTGTCATTCAGGTGGCCAGGACACAGCCATCGCTTTTGGATCCAGTTCCTGGGGGTGGACCACTGTCGGAGGATAACCTGGGTGAGGGGTCCTGATGGGATACTTAGAAGCTCAACCTCCCCCCCCTTTTTCCTGTATGAACACTTTTTACACGTACAGCCCGTTCTGGGAGAAAACAGACTCACCCCTGAGCCGTGAACCTGACATGTGCCCATACTATGGTCAGGCGAGGTCAGGCAATTATCGACAATCACTCACACCAGACTTCCATTACACTTCCCCACATGGATAAAAGGTAGAGCACGAGAGCACACTCTGAGCGTGGCAAAACACACAAAGGTACAGCATTTCCGAGTTGGCAGCTGAGCAAAAGGAGAATGATGCCAAGACACAAGAGGTTCGGGAGAGGGGCAACACCCTTGACATTTTTGGCAGGAACCCATTATTTTCAAGAATCCTTCAAGGCAAAAAGACCAGGAAACCAGGCTGAAGAATCCTGCATTGTGTGTCAGAGATACTGAGGGTCCTCCTGCACAGCTAACCAAGAAGGGGAGGAGCAACAGACACTGTGGTATCGTCCTTGGCTCCAAGAACAAAAAGGTGACAGAGAACAACACAGCCAGTAAGTTGGGGAGACCGATGCCAGACCGGTCTTTGTAGAAGTCAAGGTTGCAAGCAGCAACATTGTAAAATGAATACTTGAACGAACAATGTTAAACGTGTGTGATGAAAGACATGAGTGAAACTAAATTGCTGGTGAGTATTTGAACATTAGAAGGAAAGATACAATACCGTTGACAGAGTGGTCCAGCACTGTGAATGCACTCAGTCGAAGGTCTCTGTATGGTATCCTGACAAGAGAAACGAAAGTAGAAGATTGATGTGAAGTGTAAATTGTGTGAAGTGAATCGAAGTGGTCTTGCGACAGTTTCAGCAAAACACATTGCACATCCGAAAGTCTTTGATTCTGATCAAAAGGGATTTGAGCCCGGACGAGGGCGATCCAAGGTCCGAGGCCGAACAAGGGAGACCAATTTATGAACATTGTAAAAAAGGAGTCTGAGCCCGGACGAGGGGGATCCGTTGTCTGAGCCCGAAGAAGGGAGACAAGTCTTGAAGTTGTGAAAAGAAAAACCCTGACAAAGAAAAGGAACTTTTATGTTTTGTTTGTTACATCAGGCCCTCTGCAATAAGAGACTGTCATTGTGAGGGAGACTTTGGTGAAAGGCCCTGATGCCTATGTGTTCAACTGTTACCTCGTGGCCAAGAAGCCAGAGTGTGTGCGAAGCCCGCACGTGCCACCTTGCTCCATGCTGAAAACGTGCAGAAGTGAAACCAACTGCTCAACTATCCTGACATATCATTTCTTGAACACTTTCCTTTTGCATAGATTGTTATCCCACACCATTTTGAATTTAGAAGTAAGGATTGGCAATAGGATTATTAGTGTAGGCCCTTTTATTTTGACAGACTCCACTAGGACTGTGTTATTATTATTTGATGGTCGTAGCTTGCTCCCATCTTTAGATTTAGATTTAGATAGGCGTTCTACCAACCCATTGAAGTTCAATAAACACCCTTGAACTGTGATCACTTGTGTCTATCTTCACTGTTTGATAACATGCCTTCCTTACATGTGATGTCAAGAGAGGGATGTGATTCAACTGACAAACATTGAAAACCCATGCTGATAATAGTCATACCACCAGAAGGAGAAAATAATATTATTGAACTCCTTGAGTCTGATGCAATACACACAATAAAAGAGACTTGTTTTCCCAGCTTCAAGTCCCAATCGGCCAACAGGATTTGTTTTTCAAAACCCAGGTATTGTTAGATGTCCTTTCTCGCTACCACTATAAAATCCAACAATGGGATTGAATAGTCTTAAAAACAAGACCCGCGCATATCTTTATTAGACCTAGCACTCTGAATCCGCCTTTCCCGAAACCTTTCCTTTTTGATACCAGACTAGTCTTAGTTCCTAGCCCATCGGGTGTAGAGATCAACCCACCCAGATCTTTACCTCCATCGGGATGAAGTTCAGAGAAGTCAGACAACTTCAGAACCCTTTGGGAGGTTGAGACCCTTTTTTCTGATTCAGAAAGTGTCACAGAGGGAACCCTTACTCCCGCAGAAGATATGGGTGACTTTGACGATGTCATGACCCAGCTGGCTGCTCATCAGATACAGGCAGAAATCTGTCTTCAAAAGAATTTAACAAAATGAGTCGAATTACGGACTAGACCCATACTACCTCAAGCTATACTACAACCTTATCAGGACGGTGAAGATCTAGGGAACTTATTTTTGAATTTTGAATGGTTAGCCGAGCAATTGGAGTGGGAAACAAATCTAAAAATAATTTCTTTGCACACCTATTGAATGGTGAGCTACAAACTGCCTACCAGCTACTTAACATAGCCTAGGGAACTTTGTTTACATCTATAAACGAGGGACTTCTTAAACGAACTTCTATCAACAGAAACTAAGGGCTATTGAATTAATCCCTGGGAAAAACCCTCTCTGACTAGGGAAACGAATTAAGAACACGATAGCCCTCTGGATTAACAACAAGACCATGGAAGAATTGGTCGAAATGATCATTTTAGAGCAATTCACCAATTCTCTACTTACTTTTTTACAAAAATCAGTGTTACAACTAAACCAACTTATCCTAGTTATGGCTATTGACACTGCCCAAAATCACTCAAACGCAGCAAAAAATTTCCACTCTATAAACCGAGGTGAAGAATGGACGGATCACAACCCCACATTCCATTCCCAAACCCAGGTACTAGATAGAGGGCTCCTTAAACCCAAACAATGGACCCAGAAAGAAATAATAGAAATCAGAAAACCAGACCCGAAGGGTAGAGAGGAAAGCAGGATAGAAGAATTCAAAGGGATTAAACCAACTGTCATGCGCCATCGTTATCAGCGCGTCTGGGATAGCTGGTGCTTTAGACGCCCTTTAGGTTTCCACCACGTTTTCATCTACGTTGTGGGCAGCAGTCTAGTTCATTTCCAAAATGGCCGCCGGCGAGAAATATCTTTTGTCAGTCACCGATCGGCGGCACATTGCAACCTTGCTGCTTCCTGCGTCTTTGGGTTGGTACGCTCTACGTTTTCCCCGCTATTGGTGCATACCGCACTACTTTTCTGTCTCTCTCCCTTCTGCCGTGCCTTGTCAGCTGTCGCTCGGGTTCCTCCTTCTTTCCTTCCTGCTCTGTTCGTATCCGGCGTACCTTCTAGGTGTCTTGCTGGGGTCCGCCTCCTCATAGCCTCTCTCTTGTGGCGGCAGGCCGCTATCTTTCCCCCCCTATTTTTTCCTGCCTCTCTTTCTGTCTTATTCTCTTTAGGAATACTGCAGTTCGCTTTCTGGCGTTCAATTACTTTCCTTGTTCCTCTATTCGGCTGGCTACTTCATCCGAATTCTCTGACCTCCTATTACCCTTCTACTTACCTTTAAGGCCTTTTCTTCTCAGTTGGACCTGCTCTCACTACTACCCCTTGTTCTCCTCATTTTATACCTGTACTCCTGAATTCAACATCGATTGGCTTTGCTACACCGTTGCATCCAAGCTATCTGAGACTTACCAGTATTCTGACTTTGGACCATCTAAGGTTTTTTTTAATGCCATTTGGCTTTTTCCCCTTCCTAGGCTTGTCCCGGGAACGGAGCCATCGGATTACGGACTTCTAAAACATATCCACGGTGGCTTCCTCTCGAGACTGGCCATATCTACACAAAAAAAGAAGGACAACCTTTGGATCAAGAAGAAGAAGGGAAAAAGGAAGAGATCTACACAGGTGAGGAGGAGGGTGTTTCTTTAACTTCGGAAGACGAAGACGACCCTTGTGATAGTTTGCAATGCCAAACAGAAACCATGGCTACGGCAGAGCAAGTGCAGGAATTGGTGGCTGCCATCCAGGGCTTAACCATGGAAGTCTAGACTCTAAAGGCGGAAAACACGTTTTTTCATCAGTTGGTCTCAACAAGGGAACCTCCCCCGACAGATCTTCCTCCCATGGCCTTGTCCTCCGGCAAATATGACGGAGCTCCCAAGAGACTGAAAGAATTCATCGAAGCCTGCATGATCCATTTTGCCTTTTGACCTCATGCCTATGCCGCGGAACAATCGCGGGTGGGGTTTATGGTCTCCAACATGACCGGAAATGCCCTGGCTTGGGCTATACCGTTTGTTACCCGGAACAATCCTATCCTTCGGGACTTTGATGGGTTTCTTGCTCAATTAAAACAGGCATTCGAACGTCCAGAGACTACCTATGGAGCGTGTGAAGATCTGTTGGATATACACCAGGGATCTACTGATCTTCTCACCTATATTACTACATTTAAACGACTGGCAAAGGAGGCTGGATGGCCTGAACAGACTCAGTACGTTATATTCCGAAGGGGCTTGAAAGACGAAATCAAGGATGAGTTGGCCCAAACCTCGCGCCCTGCATCTTTTTCAGACCTCCTTTCTACAGTGTTACAGATCGAGTTCCGACTGGGAGGAAAGAAAAAAGACCAGGAGTACAGTCATACCTCCTGCATCTTCATATACCCCTCCTCCCACTGTGGTTCATCCTTCCAGAGAAGAATGCATGTAAATAGGGACCGCCAGAGCTCCATTGACCCCGGAAAAGAGGAACCGCAGACAGGAATCCTGGCTATGCACGTACTGTGGTTCTGACAGACACCTACTCCGAAATTGTCCTGAAGTCCCACCTAGGAAATCAGGAAACAGCCAACCTCGGTCCTAGAAGGGACGGGTGTCCGAGGTTTGCCCTGCAGCCCCTACGTTACCCTCACAGTGACTCCTCCATCTGTCTCGGAGGATACCCGTCTTATGGTGGTCAGCGTACAGATACTCATGCAATACAGCCGATTGAAACCTTCACCCTCATAGACTGCGGAGCCGCAGGAAACTTTATTGACACCCTATGGGCCGATAAAGTGGGATTATTACACCTCAGTTGGAAAGAAGACCAGAAGGTGGAAGGGGTGGATGGTTCCCCCCTCACATCAGGTCTCATTACTCACTCCACGTAGAGGCCCTCCAGGTCAGAATTGTACAGCATACTGAAAAGTTGGTATTTGACATCATCCGGGCAGCTCACTTCCCAATGATTCTGGGAATCTCTTGGCTCAGAAAGCATAACCTCTCGATAGACGGGAGCAAGAACACCTTGGCCTTTCACTCCACCCTTTGCCAACAAAATTGTCTTCCTACTTCTGGTGAGGAGTATGTCCAGGTTATACCAGTGAACGAGGTGGAAGCCAAGGGTATCTGCTGTATACCTCCAGAACTTAAGGAGTTCAAGGAAGTGTTCATCAACAACCCATTTATGGAATTACCTCCACACAGACCAGAGGACTGTGCCATTGATCTCGTGCCTAACGCCTTAGTACCCTTTGGTCGGATGTTCGCTTTGTTTTTGGTGGAGAAAGCGGTACTCAGAACATATTTGGATGCCCACCTGCAGAATGGGCTTATTCAGCCATCTAGGTCTCCGGCTGGGGCTTCCTTGTTCTTTATACCCAAACTGGAGTCCACCAATTTAAGGCTGCTTTTAGGACTCTGTATGGATTGCATGAGTATAAGGTTATGACATTTGGCCTGGTTAACGCTCCAGCGATTTTTCAGCGGTTCATGGACAGGCTCTTTTCTGATGTCCTCTTCCTTAATACCATCATCTACCTGGATGACATCTTGGTGTTCTCCCGCACTCCCCAAGAACACGATCAACATCTTCGAGTGGTGCTCCAAAGACTTCCGAGTAATCAATTACTGGTCAAACCAGAAAAATGCATCTTTAGTGTTCGATCTGTACCTTATCTTGGGTTCATTCTTACACCACAGGGAGTCCAGATAGATCCCAGAAAAGTAGCCGCCATTCTCGAATGGCCCACCATCATCAGCGAAGGAGGTCCAACGATTCTTGGGTCTGGTGAACTTTTATCGCAAATTTATTGGTGAATTTTCTAAGGTGGTTCTTCCCATCACTAGTCTACTTAAGAAGGGTACGCAGACCTTCTTATGGACAGAAGAGGCCAATCAAGCCTTAAATCTCCTAAAAAACTGGTTCTGCTCTGCTCCCATACTTAGTCAACCAGATCAGACCAAAGCATTCATAGTTCAAACTGATGCTTCGGCAGCAGCAGTAGGAGCGGTACTACTACAGGAGAAAGATGGTGTAGAACACCCCATAGTGTATCTTTCGAAGACCTTAACCTCCAGCCAACTGAACTATTCCGTGATTGAGAAAGAGCTTCTCGCTATAAAGATAGCTTGCGAAGAATGGAGGCATCTGTTACAAGGGGATACACACCAGTTTACCGTTTGCGTCGACCACAATAATTTGAAGGTCTTGCAGAATATGGAATGTGTCAACTCGAGGCAGCTCCGGTGGGCACACTTTTTCAAACAGTACGATTTTTCTGTGACTTACATTCCAGGAAGATACAACGTCCTGGCAGATGCCCTGTCTCGCAGAGATTCCCTTGATACCCCCTTGGAAGGTATTTCCAGTCCTATGTTTCCACGGAATAAGATTGTATGTCTCATCTCCTCATTCATTCAAGATCTCAAGACTGTCACCCACCGTTCACGGAACTCCTGGCCAAGTTTCCCCCAGCAGCAGATGGAACTGAGGGACGGCCTATTGTTTGTCAACCAAAGGGTGTATGTTCCCACTCCGCTTTTACGGCAAAAGGCCCTGAGGTAGTGTAATGACAATGTCACAGCGGGTCATCAGGAGGTTAAGGGCACAGTGGAACTGTTGACTCACACTTTTTTTTGGCCCTCTCTGACCTCCGATGCCAAGGAGTACTGTAGGAACTGTACGGTATGTGTTCAGAATAAATACTGCACTCAACGGCCCTGTGGGCTCCTTAAAAAAAAAACACTGACCACAAGGGCTTGGTCTCTGATTTCTACCAACTTCATTGTAGACCTTCCGGAGTCTCGGGCACATACATGTATAATGGTCACGGTAGATTCATTTTCTAAACTGGCCCATTTTTCTCCATTACCCGGGGTTCCCTCTGCATCGAGAATGGCTGACATGTTTATTCATGACATATTTCGCCTCCACGGCCTGCCTGATAAGATCATCAGCGACAGAGGGACCCAGTATACTTCTAGATTTTGGAAAGCTCTCTGTGTTTGCCTAGGGATAGAAAGAGCCTTGTCATCTGGGTTCCATCCAGAAACCAATGGGCAGACAGAGTGATTAAATGCAACATTGGAACAATACCTCCGCTGCTAAGTCAACCGGTATAAGGACAATTGTGTTTCCCTACAAGTCCCAGGCTGATTCCCATCGCAGACATTGTCCCAAATGGGAGGTGGGGTCAAAGGTTTGGCTGTCCACCCAATACATACCTCGAAGGGTACATCCCTCCAACTTTCCCCTCGTTTCTTGGGACCCTTTGAGATCTTGTCCAAAGTCAATCCTGAAGCCTTTCGTCTCAATCTACCCCCAAGTCTCGCACGCATACACCCGGTCTTTCATGCCTCGCTCCTCAAATCCGCAAATTCCAACACCAGACCCTCTTCCTGTAGCCTCTCACCTGGTTCTAAACCCCTAGAGTGAGAGGAGTACGAGGTCTCCCGCATACTTGATGCCCGTTATAGGAAAGGACGCCTGGAGTATCTCGTCCATTGGAAGGGTTATCCCTCCTCAGAGGATTTGTGGGAACCCCACTCTTATGTACACGCTCCGAGGTTGGTCAGGCTTTTTCATTGGATGCATCTGGGCAAGCCAGGGGGCCTGGACACTAGATGGGGGCATACTGTCATGCGCCATCGTTATCAGCGTGTCTGGAATAGTTGGCGCTTTAGACGCCATTAAGGTTTCCACCACGTTTTCATCTACGTTGCGGGCAGCAGTCTAGTCCATTTCCAAAATGGCCACTGCCAGGAAGAATATCTTCTGTCTATCCCCGATCGGCGGCGCATTGCAACCTCGCTGCTTCCTGCGTCTTTGGGTTGGTTCGCTCTACGTTTCCCCCGCTATTGGTGCATATCGCACTGCTTTTCTTTCTCTCTCCCTTCCGTCGTGCCTTGTCGGCTGTCGCTCGGGTCCCTCCTTCTTTCCTTCCTGCTATGTTCGTATCCGGTGTGCCTTCTAGGTGTCTTGCTGGGGTCCGCCTCTTCCTAGTCTCTCTCTTGTGGCGGCAGGCCGCTATCTCCCCCCCCTTCCTGGGTATTTTTTCCTGCCTCTCTTTCTGTCTTACACTCTTTAGGGATACTGCAGTTCTCTTTCTGGCATTCTATTACTTTCCTTGTTCCTCTCTTCGGCTGGCTACTCCATCCGAATTCTCTGACCTCCTATTACCCTTCTACTTACCTTTAAGGCCTTTTCTTCTCAGTTGGTCCTGCTCTCACTACTAACCCGGTCTCCTCATTTTATACCTGTACTCATGAATTCAACATTGATTGGCTTTGCTACACTGCTGCCTCCAGGCTATCTGAGACTTACCAGTATTCCTGACTTTGGACCACCTAAGGTTTTTTTTTTTGCCATTTGGCTTTTTCCCCTTCCTAGGCTTGTCCCGGGAATGGAGCCATCGGATTACGGACTTCTAAAACGTATCACGGTGGCTTCCTCTTGGAACCGGCTATATCTACACAAAAAAAAGAAGGACAACCTTTGGATCAAGAAGAAGAAGGGAAAAGAGGAAGAGATCTACACAGGTGAGGAGGAGGGGGTTTCTTTAACTTCGGAAGACAAAGCCGACCCTTGTGATACCATCACCCCCTATTTGTTTCTCATGCAAAGAAACTGGCCATTTGGCTCGTCATTATCCTAAAAATCTAAAAGAAGAACCATTCGAAATAGGGTGCCTCAAAGGGGAAGAGTGGGAAGAAACAGGGCCTCATTACAACCCAGGCTTTAAGATTTTAACGGCGCCGTCGGCGCCGTCAACCCTTAACGCCTGATTACCATTTTAACGCCTGCTTTTAGCAGGCGTTAAAATGCAAGGCGCTAACCCGCCTTGGTGCTAATTACGGCACCGTAATTTACAGTGCCGTAATTAGCGCCTTCCCCACTCCCATTATGCCCTATGGGGCAAAAATGGGAATGGGGAAGGGTAAATGGGGAATGGGGATTTACCGCCCCACTCACCTTGGAATGGGGCGGTAAATCCGCCATCCACCATGGTGTAAACAGAGTTTACACCATGGTGGTAAAGTAGGGTATTTACCGCCTGGGTTGTAATGAGGCCCACAGACACTGATCTAGAAACCTTCACCATATGTCTATGGCAGTCTTCAACTGACTTTACCTATGAAAACGCCCTAGTAAATGGAAGGCTAATAAAGGCACTAATTGATTCAGGCAGCAAACAGACCACCATAAGGGCAGATTTGGTAACAATGGCAGACCTACAAAATGCAAGCCTAGTCAGATTCACCTGTGTACATAGAGATAATGGGCCTCATTCCAAGTATGGAGGTAGTCATGGCGCTATTTGCGCCATGACTACCTCCCATACCGGTACCGAGTCTGACCTGATTCAATGGGGACTTACCGGTCCATTCTGACCTTGGAGGGACCGGTAAGTCCCCATTGAAAAAACCATTCCCCATTCCCATTTCAGCCCCCATAGGGCTCAATGGGAATGGGGAAGTAGCTAATAACGGTACCGCAATTTGCAGTACTGTTATTAGCTCTAAAGTCGCATAACGGGTCCCGTCCTTAACACTTGGTCAGACCAGTCGTTAAGGAAGGGACCCACTAAAGGAATTCTGAATAGGGCGCAAAGGGATTACCGGCACTGGTGTCCTTACCGGTGCCGGTAATCCCTTTGCGCCCAACTCGTAATGAGGCCCAATGAGATCTACCCCAAGGTACCTTTGTACATTAACATCAGGGGGGAATCAAGGTGTGTGTCATCTGCCATTATTCCTGGACTTTCCGAAGAAGTCATTGTGGGAAGAGACTTTCCTGAATTTTCTACTCTCTTACAAGATATCCCAAATTTCCCTAGGGAGTTTGTACCTTAGGATTGTGTGCAACCTGACTGTTCTCCCAAACCTCTCCGGTGTGGGAGTGGACAGTGTAAGGAACTCATGGTGGCAACAAGTAAGACAGCCATAAGTGATCGCAGTTCAAGGGTGTTTATTGAACAATGACTGCTGTATGCCGGTTGGAAAACAGCCTAATCTAAACCTAAATCTAAGATGGGAGCAAGAGTCAACCATCAAATGAAAATTGTGTCAAATAAAAGGGCCTATACTAAGAAACCTATTGCCAAACCTTACACCTAATGCAAAAACAAGGGTGTGGGATAGTTCTCAAGAAAAGAAAGAAGTGTTCTTAAATAATATGTCAGGATGCAGTAGCCTGGGTCTCCCTTTCCCACATTTTGAAAACGGGGTAAGATGGGAGCTTGGAGTACAGTACACTCTCGGGTCTCTCTAGCACGAGATGACAGTTCCAATTGCAGCTCTCAAGACCATCGATGGCCACGTTTTGTTTACCTTGAAACTCTCTTGCCTTCGAGGGCCTGACATGTTCAATTAACAAAACAAAAGTTCCTTTAACCAGGTTAGTTAGTGTGATAATGGTTCACCCATGGGTCCCCCTCTTCTGGGCGCTGACCCCTCACTTCTCGTGTTCCTCAATTTACATATCAGTTCTCTTCTCAAAGAATTTTGGATGATAGCTTCACCCTCGATCTCCCTCGGTCGGGCTCGGACCCCACTTCTCTTCTCTCCTCTTCACTTCTCAATATCTTTTCAAAGATTTCATAGTGAACATCCCTCGGTCGGGTTCACATCAGTCAACATATTGTTTCTCAGGACTTTAGACTTCGCCCCTCTCATCAGCATCCCTCGATCGGGTTCACTCTTGCCAACTTCAGATTCACAATTATTTGTGGGATTCACTTCCCTTACTTTCTCACCTGGTGGGATTCATGTCCCTTGCTTTCACACAGTTTGTAGATCAAAGCCTTTTGATTGTACAGGGATTTAGCTTGACCCTCAGTATGACCTCTTTGACCTATTTCGGTGGCCCTCCTACGGCCTCCTGGTCTCTGTAGTTTCGCTCAGATGCGGATCAACCAGAATCTTTGTAGTTAGCACCCACGTGGTGCTGGTTTCCCTCTGCAGCTGGTCTCCCTTTTAACACTTTTTCCAGTTCTTTCACAGTTCATTGAACTTGGTTCAAACTTGTCACTTTGCGATTCTCACTCAACACAGGCCGGTTCTTATCGGTTCGCCCCTCGACTCACCAGCTGTGATGAACCACTTGGTTCTCAGCTTCCCTGGAGTCAAGGACGGTACCATGGTCGCGGGAGCTTCCCTTGCTCCTGCAGTTGGTGTAGGCTTGCCCCGTGTACCGTTGACATCTGCTGCAAGACACTTGTGATATTGTTCTTGGTCTTAGGCTTTCTTCCTCAAAGGTTACGCGGGTCTGGTATGAAAAGGGCCAGATCACTTCTCTCCCCATAACCTTCTTGATTCCTGCCACTTTTCGCCTTCTCTTGAACTGCCATGCCAGTTTAGCTATCTCGTTGTGCTGTCTGCCATGCCCGCCTTTCTCGTATTGTGCTCTTTTGTGTCATGATCCCAGTCAGTGAGCATAGTCCTCATTAAGGCAGTTAGGCTAGGCAGGGAACATTATATCAATCAGCAGGTCAAAGGTGGGTGTTAGCCTGGCACATATGACATTTACACCATCCACAGCTTATACTTCCATAGACTCCCGTGATGTTCAACAGTAATTTCATACACTTAACATGGCCGCCGCAAAACCCATTTACAAGTAGCAGCGCGGTTCTATTCACATTTCCAGAGGACCTACTTAAGCCCCGCCTCCGCTGGAATGCGCGATTCGCATCTGCTCTGCTGACAGCAGGTAAAGCTACCGGCGTTTCTCCTCACAGAACCTGTGAAGAAAAGGAGATAATAGAGACATTAGTTTTACGAAAAGCTACAGAGTACCATAGTTCGCAGAAGAGACTTACCCGACAGAAGTTATCTCCAATGCTGTTATCTTCAGTTATGAACTTTTACTCGCTCACAGTCGCAGCATCTTCAGTCAGAAGTTTAATTCACAGCCGCAGCATCTTCAGTCAGAAGTTTCTTCCGCAGCCACTGCATCTTCCAAAGGTTTTTTCCTCAGCTTTCGGAAAATCTGCAGACAACACAAGAGGTATTTAATTAAAAAAACAAACTTAACAATTTAACAGAGAAGAAGTTTTTAGAAGCGTTTACGTACCTGACGGTTCTTCAAGTTTTCACCTCACAGTTGTTACCACGCTCCACCTTGAAGGCTGCAGTTACTCCGTATTGGCAAACTTACGTTTTAAAAACGTTTTCTCATCCTGAGTAACTCTGCAGCCATCCGCAGCCATAATTCTTTCCCCGAATTCCTAGAACCTACGAAAAGGAGAAAAAGAACAAGAGTAATTAGAAAGAGAAATCTCTCCAACGTAGGAATCAATTTAAGCCCTTAAAGATTACAGTATCTTCACCTGCTTGCTTACCCAAAGACTCATTCTAAAAAGAATAGACATTTCAAGGCAAGAAGTTATAGAGTTCATCAGCAACTCAAGTTACCATTGTTTCTCCATCTCAACGTGCCCCTGTAGAAAAGCAGGATGGAGAGCTTGACAATAATTAAACACAGGTGAGAAGGGAATTCAGCCCTAGAGTTAGAAGGGAATGATTTAAGGGAATACACATCTCATGTAGTATTATTTCAGTTAATAGATGTTATAGCTTTTCAATGGTTATCATTTTTTTGTATAAACAGAAAAAGAATCCTAAAGGCTCCAAGGTATCAAGTCCACAGGCTGGGAAGTTATTACGCTCCCGAGGAGTCCAGGTAAGCATTACAGAATGCAAAAATACTCCACATGAGCGTAATGGAAAACACAGAAATAGACAATTTATCCCAGATTTTGTGGGGGTTAAGGGCAGAAGTCCATGCAGCTAAGTCAGAAACCAATTCTCTCAGAAGAGAGTTGGTGGTTAACAGAGAACGCACTGATGAATTGGGTTGCCAACTATTGCAGTCCCAAGCAGGACAAGCACCACTTCCAGGTGGTGTCCCACAGGGTCAGGTTTCTGCTCCCAGTCCTGCGCTACAGTTGGTTTTACCACAGAACATTCCACTAGCAGCCCCAGAAAGGTTTATGGGGGATCCGAAGCGTTTTGCAGTCTTCATGAACCAATGTAATTTACACTTCCTGTGTAGACCCGGGGTCTTTCCTTCAGATCAGGCTAAGGTGGCGTTTGTGTTAACATATTTGGGTGGACATGCTGCTGACTGGTCCATTCCCTTAGTCAATCGATATGACCCATTATTAAGAAAAGTCCCTGGTTTTCGGCAGGAGTTGCTCAGGGACAGGCCTTAGATAATGAGCTGCTCTCTTTACGCCAAGGTAACCAAGAATTGTTAACCTACATAGCTTCCTTTAATCGACTAATAGCAGAGACTAATTGGCCTGAGGAGAAGAGAACAACACTCTTTTATCATGGATTACCAGGAGAACTCAAGGACATATTGGCGCGAGTACTGAACCCTCCTACAGGTTGTGCCACATTCATTGACCTAACTATACAACTGGATAACCTGTTGCAGGACCGGCTCACTGATCGGGCCAGACCAGAGACTAGATCACTCTATGTTTGTTCAAGAGGCACTGGAACTTATCAAGTGACTAAAAGGCACTCTGAGCCAATGCAGTTAGGAGGTGTTTGGGCTCCAATTTCTAAAGAAGAAAGAGACAAAAGAAGACAGTAGAATGTATGCCTCTATTGTGATTCAGCCGGTCATCACCTTCGTAATTGTCCAGTGAAACCGCTGTGGAAACCAGTGGGAGCCGTAGACAAGGCAGACATGAATATAATAAAAATGAACTAACGGAAAGCTCCAACGCCCGACAAGTGTAGAGGTCGACTTGTCAAGCCAGAAGAAGGAAATTCAGATCTCTCATTTCGTTGTTCCCCCTATCTTAGTAGTGACCGTCAACCTCCCAAGATATATGCTCTGGAAGCATATGTGGACAGTGGTGCAATTGGGAACTACATGGATTACGAACTAGCAGGCAAGATAGATATTGGTATACACCCAAAGGCTGTGGTGGAAAATGTCACCGCAGTGGATGGTACTCAATTGATATCCAGAGCAGTGACAAAGTTTACTGAAGTTTGCACCTTGCTTTGCCAGGAGGGACATCGAGAAAATATCTTGTTTGACCTAATCAGTGCTCCACAGTTTCAAGTAATCTTAGGTATTCCACGGTTAGAGAAACATAATCCACAGATTGAATGGCGTGCCAGAACCTTAGTATTGACTGGGGAATGCAAACATTCCTGCTATGTTCAAAGCTGAACCTTTGGCAAGGAAGTTCAAGCGATTTCAACAGAAGAACCCACCTTAGGATTAATAGGAACCCATCCACCAGAGTATCAAGATTTTCAAGAAGTTTTTGAAGAAGAACAGGCCAATGTGTTGCCTCCACACCAGCCATATGATTGCCAAATTGATTTAATCCCTGGTTCCAAAACCCCATGTAGTAAAAGAATCCTAAAGGCTCCAATGTATCAGGTCTACAGGCTGGGAAGGTATTACGCTCCTGAGGACTCCAGGAAAGCGTTACTTTTTGCTCCACCTTTTATCGCTATGGGGTAAAAGGAAGGGCTGTCAGGTGTATGTGATTAGGGTTCAATGCCTGACTTTGTCTGGCCCTCGTGTCGGGACATGTCAGGTAAACAGTCTTATTACAAGTCCATTGTTTTCTACATGGGTGAAAAGTGTTGGTATTGGAAAAGGGGAGCGGTAGAGTTTCTCCATGTTCTGCGTGGTAGAATGGGGATAAGGTGTTATCTGGAATTATAGTCTTCATATTTGAAATGGGAGGGGTTGTAACGTCAGAGTATCCTACAGACGGGATAGGGAAGGTTTGTGAAATGGATGAGAATGACTGGGATGGAGAACAGAACATAGAGGACTGTTGGAATAGTAGTGTTATGTCCGAGTAGATTGGGTGTTCGGGTCAAAATAGCTAGAGGAATGTGGAAAGGAATGTCCAGGGTTGTTTGGATAAGATGCAAGCGGCTTAGGGATCTTAGAAGATGGCTTTTGTACAGAAGGTTTATTGGATCTGAGTGGGAGAGATTTAATGGGAGGGGGGAGGCAGATGTTTTGTAACCTACAAAGGCCTCAGGGATCTCATCCTCTTTTCCCTCCTCAGTACAATACCACGCCTCACCTTGAATATCCTCCCAAGCATAACCCCGATCTCCCTCACCCAGGTGATCCTCAACCACTGGTCCACCCCCAGGAACTGGATCCAAAAGCGATGGCCATGTCCTGGCCACCTGGATAAGGGATTCTTGGGCTCTACCTGGGAGAATACCTTCAGGTTTCGCAAAACGGAAACTGAATCTCAGAAGCCTGCCATTCGCTAAGAGATAACTTTCAGACTGCAAGAATACCTGATAACACAATCAACACCTCGATCACAGTTTGTATGATACATTCAGGAGACCAACACAAACACTCCACCCCTTCCTAAATGGAGAAAAAGAAACATATGGAACATGCAAAAATCCCTGGATACCTTTTCCCCTTGTTCTCTCCAAGACCCAAAAAAGGAGGACCTTGGAAGAGGACAAGTGTATTCACATTGCATAGGTGAAGGGTATGTGAGAAACTGGAAGGTGTCTAACCCGCTAGTCCCCGGGGATCTGTCATTGCAGGTGGCCGGGACATGACGATCACTTTTGGATCCAGTTCCTGGGGGTGGACCAGTGCGGGAGGATCGCCTGGGTGAGGGGTCCTCGGGGAGTGGGAGTGGGACACTGGATGGTGAGACACGGTATCCCTCTTTTTCCTGTAACTCTTTTAACCCATCCTACCCGATGGGATATTTAGAAGCTCATCCCCTCTGCCAGACATTAGTCCCGGTTATGAGAGCCTTACCCAGAGTCTTTAGTGAATAGTGAATACGTTTTGGATATTTCTCCTCTGTGAAAGATAGTGAGCTAAAGACGCTGGGTAAGGCTCTCATAACCGAGACTAATATCCGGCAGAGGGACTCCCAGGACCCCTCCCTTGTTTTTTGCATAATTCAAATAACTTTGGGTCTCACCTTAAGTTATTAGGGGAATCCAAATGTGGAACCCTTGCTCACTATTCTTAGAGAGGCAGAGCTGCACCTTACTGATGAGGTCCAACCAGACCGAAACATATCTCTGGGGTTGCTGTTGTTACTCTTGTTCAGAGGAGAATTGCCTAGCATTTCGGTGTTGCACTGCCCCAGGGCATGACAAGACTGATATGTCTTGGATATTTATTCTCTGTGAAAGATAGTGAGCTAAAGACTCTGGGTAAGGCTCTTGTAACCGGGACTAATGTTCACAGGGGGACTCCCAGGACCCCCCTCGTTTTTTGCATAATTTAAATAATTTTGGGCCTCACCTTAAGTTACATGGGGAATCCAGACGTGGACCCCTTGCTCACTTTTCTTAGAGAGGCACAGCTCCACCCTACTCATGAGGTAAAACCAGACCAAAACATGTGTCTGGGGTTGCTGCTGGTACTCTTGTTCAGAGGAGAATTCCCCAGAATTCTGGTGCTGGACTGCCCCAAGGCAGGACAAAGACTGATATGTTTTGGATATTTCTCCTCTGTGAAAGATAATGAGCTAAAGACTCTGGCTAAGTGTCTCATAACCGGGAATAATGTCCGGCAGAGGGACTCCGAGGACCCCCCTTGTTTCTTGCATAATTTAAGTGGGGGGATTACATGGGGAATCCAGACGTGACGTGGACCCTTTGCTCACTATTCCTAGAGAGGCACAGCTCCACCCTACTGATGAGGTCTAATCAGACCAAAAGACGCATCTGGGGTTACTGTTGGTACTCTTGTTCAGAGGAGATAACCTAGCATTTCGGTGCGGGACTGCCCCAGGGAAGGACAAAAGACTAATATGTGTTAGATAGTTCTCCTCTGTGAAAGATAGTGAGCTAA
This sequence comes from Ambystoma mexicanum, assembly GCF_040938575.1. NCBI lineage: Eukaryota > Metazoa > Chordata > Amphibia > Caudata > Ambystomatidae > Ambystoma > Ambystoma mexicanum. The sequence goes on from NC_090937.1 coordinate 440,227,538, forward strand.
AGACTCTGGGTAAGGCTCTCGTTTCTGGGACTAATGTCTGGCAGAGGGACTCCCAGGACCCCCCCTGTTTTTTACATTAATGTATCTACCATTATCAACTCATATTTGTAGCACACCCCTTTCCTGGAGACTTCCGTGCTAGGTCATGACATCATCACATAGTTACATATTTAAACATAAACATAATTAATTACAAGTTCCAACTGGCCGGGGAACTTCTAACCCCAGAAATGATTGCACATGATTTGCAAGGCCACTTCAAACAATATGGGGAGGGGGAATATAAATACATTTCCTTGGAACTGGTGATAACTCTCTCACCCACCCAGACTTGCTGGCGTCCTAGTTTCAGAATAATCTAAACGACCACCAATTCAACACGTATGACCTCACCCCATGTTTATTGCTCAGCCATGAACAGATGGCCAGACCAATCTGAACAATGAATAACAGGCTCTCATCTACTTCAGAAGATTGCATCTCCTTCCTGCAAAAATGCCAAGTCATAAAAACCCCAAGCCTACCTGTGGCTGACCATCTGATAATGTCACAGCTACTCATTGGGCCTCATTATGAGTGTGGTGGAAAGGCAACAACGGCGCCGGCAGTGCTACCGGTGCCGTTGTTGCCTCTTCACCACACTACGAGTTCTGCTCGCTGGTGCCGGACTGCACGCCTGGTCTGACCAGGCGTGCACACCGGCACCCGCGAGCAGAACTCATGATTGCACCAGTACTGTTATAAACGGTGCCGGTGCAACCATGCTCCCGACCCCCATTCTGCCCTATGGGGCCGAATGGGGATCAGGAAGCCGGCCATAACAGCACCCACGAATGGGCAATTACCAGGTCTGGCAAACTCGGCATGACCCGGTTACTGCCCATTCGCGGGTGCCAGAAAAAGAACAACTCCGGCGGCAGCCCTGCCCTTCCTCTGCCTCCAAACCCTGCAAAACCAGTTTTCCCAGTCACACAGAGTTCACCTTGCAAAGTCCTGGCTGCAGGGCCAGGCCAAACTATGAAAACAAACACAGAAAATACAGATTTGTACATTCCCACCATTTACTCCAAACATATGTGTCCCTTGAGGTCCATGTATGTATGTCGGTGCATGCATGTTTTTAAAACTATCATGTCATCTTCACAGTGGTTTCTTCATGACATATCCCCTTTCTCGCATGCACGTAATGAAGCTCCTTGTTGCCCTGCTTCTAGGTGCTTCATGGCACACAATACCCAGATTTTATTTATATTTCATTGGCAATTTTGACATTTTATCTTGTTGCGCACATGCAAATCTAAATGTATCAACTTAAACACAAAGTAATACTAAAGTAACACATATCCCATTCTCATTAACTACGCTAGATACATGTAGAATCACACATCGAGCCAACTTCGCCTTTACCCCAGTCACCAATATGGTGTGCGCAACATGAACCCCTCTTTCTCATTGAGACCTTTCCTGACCACCCCAGCATTGGCAATTAGCTTTGTTGTGTTGGAGGCGGAGATCGGGTCGGGTGAGGAAAAAGGGAAGTGTCGTAGGAGGACGGGAAGTCCTCAGTTAGAATATAAATAAGTTGAACCAAGACGCATCAGTGTGGCCTCTGTTCTTTGGTGTGGATGCTCTTGGCCCACCGTATCTGATGTTCATAGAACATCACAATGAGTACACAGGACGGGCCCTGTGTGGCGGCTGCATGCCACGGATAGAGCCCTGTGTGTCACGCGGGCCTTATGCAAAGAAGAGAGAAGCAGCTACAAGGGCAGTGGCAGTGATCTGCAGAGTGAGGCCAGCGACCCTGAGATAAAGGATGCGTGTGCCACTGGAGCGCACAGGCATGATGCGAGGCAGGCAGCCAGCAAAGAATCCAAGCAGGTGTAGCGCAACCCTATGCTTCTGGGTGCCATTTGACCAGCAACAGAGGCACGGCAGAACAGCACGTTGGCCCTGCCAGCAGGCAAGACATCTGCATATAACCCTAAACTGGGTATGAGGCAGTCCAGGGGCTAGAGTGAGCAGAATTTGGCTGTCAGATCTGCAGCAGAGGAAAGGGTAAAAATGTAAGATGTCGGGCAGGACATTCCAACCGCAGTGGCAGCGCGATCCTCTGGGATGTTTCAACTGGCAGAAGGGGAGACTGTGCCATAGCAATTGCTCACTGCCTTCGACCTTACAGACACTAGCAACCTGGGTCCACGATGGATCAGCTGGATTAAAGACTTCAAGGTATATATCAGCACCATAGGCCTCAAAGATGAGAGAAACAAAAACATGTTAACAATGGATGCCGGCGCAGCTCTGCAAGACATATTATACGAGCTGGTAGATGAAGAAAAGGCAACATTTCAGGAACTAAAGGAAGCGCTATCAACATATTTTGCAGCACACACCAACATGGATTATGAAAGACGTGTTTTTATACGACCACGCAATTTGACACTGGGCAATTTTGTAGTATGACTCTGTATATGCATAAAACACTGTGCATTCCACCGATATTCCAATGAGGAAGCATTACATTCCCAGGTAATAGCAGGCTGCGAGTCTCCTGACTTTAGGAAGAAGCTCATGCAGAAACAAAGATCACTAGACGAGATTCTGGCAATGGTGAGAACGGAGTCGGCCATTACACAACAAGTACTCAACATGAGCAAAGTAAATCTACTCCCAGCTGCCAAGGTACAAGAAACTATCAAGAAACTGAGGCCAGCTCAAGGTGAGGGTGCCAATAAGACAGACAAATCATGCTTCAGCTGTGGGTATGAATTCCCTCATGATGGCACATCCCCAGTACTTGGTCAAAAATGTACAGCATGTGGAGGGGACGATCATTTCAGAGCAGTTTGTAGGAATGCCTCTGCAACAACATCACAAGGCGCATCGCCAAGAAGCGGAAAAAGACACCTGAAATTCGATCTGATGACCACAAACCGAGCTGTGAACACAGAAAATGCTGACAACCAGAAGGTGAAGGTGACAAGTACCAGTCGAGGAAGACTTATAGAACTCCAGAAAGAAGGAGTTTGCACCAGACAAGAAGGAATGTAAGATACTTAGAAGCTAGATTTCAGTCAGGGATCGATCCGTCCTTCTCCCCAGATGATCAGCAGAAAAGAGGCTATGGACCTCATTACGACCCTGGCAGTAAGTGGGCCCGATTACGATCTGAGTAAGTGCAATTAGCGGCACCGTAGTTAACGGTGCCGCTAACAGCACCAAGGGCGCGGGCACGCGACCCCATGCCGGAAATAGCGGCAAATTGGGGAACATCACAAGTCAAGCAGACATGCTCTTAACGCCCTTGCGAAGGCCGTAAAGTACCCTACCGCCATGGTGCAATACCGCCATCGCGGACCAACCGTAAATGGCCATGTGCAGTGTTCCCAACTGCCACAGGTGCACACAATCAGCACAGGTGGAGGCAATACAGACTCACCAAGTACAAAAAGAGCACACCCCACCCCTTCCCACACCCAGTCACACTCCACAATGATTCCAGTAGGACTAGCAATGTTGGGACTGGAGGACCTGATTGCAATGCAAGTGCTACAACAACCACAACAGGCAGCACAGAGGAGATGCAGGAGGAGAAGGAGGGCAAGGCAGGGCCAGCAAGCCCCACCAGCACAGCCAATGCCACCACGCAGGCAGCCCCCAATCCCACGCATCAGAGCCAGTCCATTCAACCTGACCGCTGAGCAGATCCACACCTTGTACCGTTTGGACCGGGACACCATCACCACCATCGTGGACATGATACACAACGACATCGTCAGCATGTTCGAAACACCCACCGCCATCCCCCCCTACTGAAGGTAGTGCCCGTGCTCCACTTCCTGGCCACAGGCACCTACCAGCACACAGTGGGGCACTTGCATGGCATTTCACAACCATTATTCTCACGTACGCTGATCCAAGTGCTCGATGCCCTCCTCAAGCACACAGACGACCACATTTCCTTACCACGGTCTGCCCAAGAGATTGCAAACACCAAAGTGGGTTTCCATGCACTAGCCGGCATACCTGGTTGCATTGGTGCCATCGATTGCACCCATGTGGAATTGGTGGTCCCACATGCCAATGAGGTAGCGTACCGCAACCGTAAACTATTCCACTCAATCAACGTGCAAATGATATGTGACTCCAACAGGATCGTCACACATTGTTGTGCCCGATTCCCCGGATCAACCCATGATTCAATGGTCCTGCGTAACTCCACAATACCACGCTACATGGAGCGACATGCAGGGCCAAGATCCTGGCTACTCGGTGAGTCTCATGTCATGGCCATGGAAATGTGAAGTGGGTAGGGGGTAGGTGATTGACGTATCAATGCATACTTTACATGACTGAAAGGGGGGGGGGAGATGCATACTTTACCTGGCTGAAAGGGGAGGGGGAGAGATGCATACTTTACCTGGCTGAATGGGGGGGGGAGAGATGCATACTTTACCTGGCTGAACTGAGGGGGGTGATGCATACCTTACCTGGCTGCGAGTACCAGAGGCAATGGAGCCAGCTCATACCCTAAAGCAGCCCAAACGTCAACTGACACCTGAACACATAATGCCCGATGTAAGCAGCCCTACCATGTGAATGAAGGTGTGTCCCAACCATGACACAACCATCTGCAAGTGCACTGTACCGAATCGGACCACATCGACCTCAACGAAATGCACCTACATGCAATGACTTCAGCCAATACACGGCACCAAACACCATCAACTGAAAGGCCAGTCCCCCAATAACTGCGCACAAAGGAGGCACATGACGGACAAAAACATCAATACACCACTACACAGACACCGAGGCCCCAAAAAATTGCCTAGCAACATTAGTAGTGCTCAGTGGGGTCATCATGAGGCTGACAGCAATGTTGCCATGATGAGAGCATTGATATCACTGGACACCTGCCAGGTCAACAAAACAAACGCAATGGACTAACACAGTGGATGGGCACTCACAAGGCACTGGACCCCCCTGCATACACTGGTTGATGGCATGCAAAACAGTTCATGAGAGGAATACACATATACCAGTCACATAGTGTGACTCCATTTGTGCATGTAAATGTGGTACAAAGTAAGAGATGAATGCATGCCATGGTGGCACGTCATGGTTTGAGATTTGATGTCATGACTAACACATACATTGTTGCCCACATACACGCGTTGCAGGCTATCCCCTGAAGAGGTGGCTCCTTACCCCAGTCCGGAACCCACAGACCCAGCACAAGGAGGACTTCAATCGTGCACATACACGAACCCGTGTGGTGATTGAGCAGACATTTGGCCTATTGAAGGCACGGTTTCGCTGCCTCATCAGGTCTGGTGGGGCACTCCTGTACCGCCATGAGAAGGTGGCAAAGATTGTCATGGCATGTGTCATGCTACACAATATGTGCATCAGACGGAATGTGCCCCTGCCCCCTGACGCTGAACTGCAACCACCTGACGATGATGATGAGGAGGGTGGGGAAGGGGCAGCACCTCAGGGAGGCAGCGATGCACAGGAGAGACGTGACATGCGTCGGACTCTGATCAACCAATGTTTCTAGCACACACGGATGGGGGGTGTCACATGGAGATGGCAATTGGGGCACTGTGTGTGTCTGGGATATGCACACTGTGGACTGTTCACCAATAAAGCACACATACGCAATGAGCAATGTCCACACATGTGATTTGTGCTCAAGCAAAAATTGTATTGTAAATGTGAATTCAATTAACACACCCACTCCCCCCTCCCCCCTCAACTCCCCAACACACCCACTCCCCCCTCCCCCCTGAACCTCCCAACACACCCACTCCCCCCTCAACCCCCCAACACACCCACTCCCCCCTCCCCCCTCAACCCCCCAACATACCCACTCCCCCCTCCCCCCTCAACCCCCCAACGCACCCGCTCCCCCCTCCCCCCTCAACTCCCCACAAAAGTGTGTGGATGCCTGTGATGAAGTGCCTAATGTGGGATTGTTCCACTGGGTGGCCTCTATTGGCAGCCCCCTCTGCCGGCCCCCGTGGCACCCCTGCCTGTACTCCGCAGGTTCCTGGCTGACCTGCAGACGGGGCTGCTTGGGGCAGAAATGGCAGTGGAGGAGGTACTCGGCTGCTCACTAGGACGCATGTCCCTCATTGTCTGTACAAGCTCCGAGAGCACGTGCCGCACCGCGGCAAGTTCGGCACAGATATCCTTGGTGGAGGATTGTATGGCTGCCTTCACAGTCTCGGCACATTTTAGCATTTCCGCACTTGCACCTCCACATTCGGCCACATGCTGAGTCAGGAGTGAGGACAGTTGGTGTTGGCATGTTAAGATTTGGTCCAGTGACTCTTGGTTTTTTTGGGCATTGGATAAGGCCAGTGGCGTGTTCATTGGGCTGCTCCCCTCCTCCACACCTTCCACTGGGCATGGAGTGGCTGGCCAGGAGTCATCAGGGGATTGCCCCTGTGTGCCATCATCATGCAGGCTACATGGGGACAGGTAGGGGGAATGAAGGTGGGCAGTGGGGGGACATTCTACAACATCATCATCATTCCCCACATCACTATCCGAGCAAGCTGCAATGGCAGCAGTCTCCCCAATCGTGCTGCTTCCTGCAGACACAGTCCCTTCAGTGGCCACCAGTTGTTGGATGTCTGTTGCTGGTGGTACCGTGTGGCCGTCGATTTTGGCTGCTGTGGGGGTTTGTTTGGTCCAGCAGAGGTGGAGGGTTGGTGTGGTGTCACTTCGGGCCTGGCCTTCTTGGCAGGTGTGGTGCCAGTGTCTTCCTCGCCAAGGTCCGAATGGGAGCCTGTGGTGGAGCAAAGGAGGGAAAGTGTTATTGATGGGTCTGCGGACAAGCAGGCATTGTGATGACTGCCATCATTTTTTTAACTAGATGGTGCACATTGGAGGCAGTGACATACAGGTTGTCTTCCTTTTGGGTGGGAGAAGCATGCAGGAATGTGGGTGCCTACAGTGAGAGTGTGCATACTGCATGTGTACAGGGTGTCGGTCAATAATGCCTGTAGGCAGTCTTCTGCTGATGTGTCGCGTTAACCCTATTAGGCAACATTGTGCTTCCCATGAAACTGGACTTCAGAGAGTTTTACATGGCTTGATTTGAGGCACCTACCTGCGTCACCTGATGTGGGGGCTCCTCTCTCCATTTCTCCGACCCACTCGATGCTCTCGATGCCAATGGTTGTGGCACATATCTCCTCCCACGGCTGCAATTTTATCGGTGAGTCTGCTCCTCCACCAGTTGCCATGCCCAGGTTTCTGTTGGCAGACAGTATACTCCTTACACGGAGCCGGAGGTCGTCCCACCTTTTCCGGCACTGTCTTGTGGTGCGGGGTGTTGTTCCAACTGCACTGACCCGCTGTGCGACTAGGTCCCATATGGCCTTCTTCCGTGCTATTCCCGGTCTGGTCATTTCAGTTGAGGATACAACGTCCGCATTTTCCTGTAGGGTTTCCGCCAACATGGTGAGCTCTTCCCTAGTGAAGCGCTCCTGCCGCAGCCGATCGCAACTTTTTTGAACAACTTTCGGCATTCTGACGATGGGTGGATGTGGGTGAAGGTTTGTGGTGGGTCTCGGGGTCAGATGTGCAATGGTTGTGGAGGATGGCAATGGATTGTGTTTTTAAAGATGGCCGCCGTGCTCTTTCCCGTTCCGGTGCAATGGCGCAACTTCCGGATCCGCTTCTTTACGGTCACCGCTAATAGCGGTCACCGCTATTTGCAGTGATCGCTAATATCGGTGGGTAGGGTGGCGGTAGTGCACCTTGCACGGCATACGATACCGGTAGGTGCCGTTTTTGTGACATTAACGGCATGGCGCAGATTACATTACCGGCATGGCGCAATGCTCGTGCCCGAGAGGTCGTAATGTACCGCTTTTAACGGTTTCTGGCCAGCACGGACAAGTTAGTTGCGCCATGCCGGTAATGTCCATTAATTACCGCCTGGGTCGTAATGAGGCCCTATGTCTGGGCACTGGGCAATGACGTTGCCAAAGAACACAGTCCTACGCTAACACTACAGGTCAATGACACACAGCCAGAATTCCTGATTAACACCGTTGCAACGGTAAATGTAATGAGCAAAAAGACAAATCGAAATTTTTCCTAGCCACCGAAACTAAAACCTTCATCCGTGGACGTTCTTCCGTATGGATCAAACACTCCATTACCTAGCAAAGGCATGTTCTCAGCAAGTATGCGCACACAAATCACACACTAGGCACGCATACAGCTGCATGTGCTCACCACCGAAACCAACAGCGGGTGCAGGCTGAGTTTTAAGACAGGAATAGAAATGGGATTGGTGCACCTTCTATAGCATTTCATGGCGCACAAATACATAGCTCAAGATGGCGATGTGGTGAAGGCATTCCCTTTGTTATTCAAATATTCAGGTGCCATTTTGCCACAATATGACAAGGAGAAGCCACACATTAAGCTGATTGTGTCGTATGCAAGTCACAGTTTATAGGCCACTGAACAAGCATACTCACAGGCAGGGAAGGAGAGCCTGGCAGTGGTTTGGTCATGCAAGTATTTTCACCTTTTTCTTTATGGGAAAGCTTTCACAATCAGCACAGACCATCAGGCCCGCCTCACTATAAATGGCAACCCAAAAGCCAGGATGCCACAGAGAATAGGAAGGTGGGGGCTCAGGCTCCAAGATTATAAATTTACAATTTGCCACAGAACAGGGAAAGACAAAAATCCAGCAGACTACCTGTCCCGCCACCCCACAGGACCCACACGACCAGAATATTCGATCGCAGATGCATACTTGAACTACGTTATTCATTAAATGAAGTCATTCCCCATTGCCTGGGTGACGCTCCAACAAGAATCTGAAGCAGATCCGGCATTAGCCAGCATCGCAAGATGCATTACTACAGGGAAGAAATCGACACTCTTAAGGACATGTCGAAACACCACAGCCAAGTCATCCAAGAGGACGTCAGGAGTATGATCTTAGTGCATGTGGAACTCACGGTCACAGAGGACCACATTATTATAAAAGGGCGCAAAATCGTGTTACCCATCTCACTGCGCCAACAGGTCATCGACTTGGCACATGAAGGACATTATCGATCCCGAAGTTGGATAGCAGAGTAGAGGAGACACTTAAGAACTGCACCACTTGTTGTTTGGTAGCCCCGGCCCCCCTGCGCTGTCCTCTCCAGATGATGCAGCTACCTGAAGTTATATGGGAAGAGCTAGCCGTTGACTTCATTGGCCCAGTCAGAGATGGATCATATGTCTTTGTTTTACTAGATGCGTATTCAAGATTCCCAGAAGTGCAACTTATATCATCCACAGTTGCTACTTCTGTCATTTCGGCACTGAACAGCATCCTTACAGCATACAGCATCCCAAAGATCATTAAATCGGATACTGACCCACTCTTCACGAGTCAGAAATGTGCACATTTTGCCAAGTACATGGGGTTCAAACACTGTAACATTGCATCTCTCGCTTCCATGTGTTTAAAATGACACAATAAATAATGAAAAACACATTTAGTGACACTTAAATAATGAAAACATTTCGAACTTTATTTTGTTTGGGGGGAGTCCCTCCCAAGCCCCCTGCTTCCCATGCTTTACTAACCCCCTAATTCCCTCCAACCTTTTTTATCCATTACCCAACCCCCACACATGCTTTTATTAGAAATGTTGACATTATTTACGTTATTTGGTTTTCACTGAAAATGTTTGTCATTATCTATTTTTCGTTTTTAACACTGTATACCGTGTCTCTCTGGCCCCATGGTTGAACGGTTTGTGGGAAATATCAAAAGGGCACTGCAAGTGGCATAGATTGAAGGCAAGCCCTTTTAACAGGTGCTATACCATCTCCTGAGGTACTACCGACAAACGCCCCATAGCACCACAGGTATGTGCCCGGCAGATCTCATGTTTGGCAGGAGGAACTAGCATCCCACAAGATCAATGGCCAGGTGAGAGAAAAGAAACTGACCAGCGGGTCCGCGAGAAGGAAACAGCTGGAAAGATGAAGATGAAATCTATTGGTGACTCCAGAAGGGGTACCCGGGAAGAATCCTTTTACCATTGGTGATAGGGTGGTAGTAAGATAATCGAAACAATGAAAGGAAGACCCAACGTTTGCTCCAGGAGTCCTGACAGTCACCCACAAGAAAGGCACAATGGTCACTGCAGAATACAACGAAGGGAGGACAATCACGAGAAACATATCTCACGACAAAGAGTGCCTGGGGGAAACAACTCAGAGAGAACGCCCAAAAGAGACAGGAGTGCATGACACTCTAAAGATTCATATCAAGGAAGCAGTAAGGCCAGAGGTGTAGACAGGCTAGGGCATGAGTGGACAAGGCCCACCCAAAATCTGTAAAAGCCCACTCATCAGCACTCTGTGGGCATTTACAGATGTTAATGTAATTGTGGTGGGCCCAACTAGATTAGCTTCAGGTCCCACATGTTCGACAATTCTGGCTACGCCTCTGAGTAAGGCATCAGCTGAGGGGTGGGAGGTGTCAGAACAAAACACGTATAGAGTACGCCCAGAACGTCAGAGAGCGGAGCGGCCAGTCAGGTCTAAAATAAAACCTGTAAAACAAATTGAAGAAATTGGTTGATTAGTAACTCTGTGTTTAAGCAAGGGGGAGGTGTCATGTTGGCAATTCGCCTTGTTGAGTTGGAGGCAGAGATAGGGTCGGGCAGGGAACAAGAGAAGTGACGTAGGAGGACAGGAAGTCCTCAGTTAGAAAATAAATATGATGAACCAAGACGCATCGGTGTGTCCTCTCGTCTTTGGTGTACATTGCCTGAGTGAATGCTGTTGGCCCGCCGTACCCAATGTTCGGAGAACATCGCACTATCTAGCAAGGCATACACTGATATTCAAGAAACCAGTTTGCGCATTAATAAAGCCTTAAGCATGCGCATAAGTGATCTACGGGTGTGTGACGAGGGGCAGGGGCGGGAAGCTGGTTTTGGTAAGCACCTGTGGCGCTGCCCCTTAAAGGCGCGCACATGCGATGGAGTGACATGTCACTCCATCGCATGCCATATAAATAAACGGGGCGTTCCCGATGGCTGCAGAGCGACCGGGGTGCCCGCACCAGCAACATTGTGTCCGTGTGTGTCTGTAAAGAGTGAGGGGCTCACGGGCCGCATGGAGAGCGGCAACAGTGGCGACAAGTTGGGATTGTAACCCAGGCACAGCGGTGACTTTCGGCTGTGATTTCTGTGATGTGCTTTTGATGGGCTTACATGAATCTCACCGTTCCAAACATGCCGCAGAGAGGGATACAAACCATGCGGTCAGCGGCCATCTTACAATCCCGGCCTAGGAAGGTCGTGGCTTCTTTTTGAAGACACGGTGAGCCATCCAGGCCCAATTTTTGGAACTTATTGTTTCAGGCAGCCATAAATTGCACATGATGTGCTTTTTAAAGTGAATTTTGTACATTTTCACTCATTTTTGTCGAGTGTTGGGTGTGGAGCCAGGGCAGGCCTGCTGTTGTGTGTGTACCCTGGGCCCACCCTGCTCAATTTTTGGGGCCTTTGGCCTGAACTGTGTCTGCAGTATCTACCTCCTATGGACTTGAAGCATTGTGCCTGTTTGGGACTTCTACTTCCATGGGTGCCTCTTGAAGAGTGTGCAACTGGAAAACATCTGTGGCCTACCAGCATCCAGTGGAAGAGGAAAAAAAGGTGGTCCACGCTGCAAGGTGAGGTGGTGTGTGTTACGGCCCCATTCAATCCATCTGGGGTGCCTGTGCGCTCGCCACCATGAACGCTGACCAAGCTGCAGACCAGCAACAAGCCCCTCCACCGGCAGTCCAACAGGCTCCACCAGCACTGCCACCAAGACCACTCTTGAGACCACCAGGGCCCTGCAGCCAATGTCTGAGTTTGATATCTCAAGTGCACCTTCCAGTCTAGGGCCTAGGTGGAAAATGTCGATGGACAGGTTGGAAATGTATTTCAGGGCCACCATGGAAACCAACGACGACAGCAAGGTGGCCACCCTTTTGTACTGCGCTAGGCCTGCAGTACATGAGGTGTTTCTATCCCTCCAACCTCAGGATGGCTCATATGCTGCGGCAAAGGACACCCTCCACAATTATTTGCTTCCCATGGCAAATGCTGAGTACAAATGTTTTCTCATGGGAGCAGCCCGTCAGAAAGGCAATGAGACGCTGGACACATTCTATGGGAGGCTGCGCAGGCTTGCAGTGCCCTGTGCCTGGAATGACCCGAAATGATGATAAGGAACCAGCTAATTCAGGGGTGTGTCTCTGGTAAGCTGCGCCAACAGATCTTGAGGGAACCCGGCATCACCCTCCCTTGCATCCTAGAGCTGTGGAGGTGTCATGAGGTGTCTGAGCTACGGGCATCCAGCATGGAGGCTGGAGTGTGCCCCAACAAGGTGGAGGACATTTGTGCTGTGGGCAGAGGTAGAGGAGTTAGACGCCCGGTGGGCAGTCAACGTGACAGGGGACAGGCACCGGTCAACTCGTGCATGAAGTGCGGGTTTGACATTCCACATCCTGCGGAATGCCCAGCCATCAGAAAGTCATGTGGCCGCTGCAGTGTCGCTGATCATTATGCCCGCATGTGCAATGCCCCAACACAGACGGTTATTCCAAGAGGTCCAGTCTGGGCGGGATTCTTCTGCCAGCAGCGTTCATCGAATGTCGCCCAGGTGGACCAAGGGGACGACGGCAATGGCCCGGAAGGTGAGGAAGAGGAGGAAGAAGAAGAAAATGTGTTCTTTGTGTCGAGTGTGGGTGTCTTGCACTCAAAGTCCTGGCGGCAGCCCTGATGCAACGTATTGGTCAAGGAGGACTCTGTTCCGATGCTTGTGGACATTGGCGCCTCTGTAAACGTAATGGCCAGAGAACATTATGATGCCATGCAATCCCTGCCCGGCCTTTCCACGCCCAAGGCTCATATTTTCATCTTCTGGGGGGCACAACTGATCCCGCTTGATGGTGCATTCATCGCAGATGTGAGGAATGGTGGGGCAAAGATTTGTGCAAGGTTTTATGTCACGCCAGTGAGCAGCAACACTCTACTGAGCTGCGCAGCAGCAGAGGCCCTGGGCATCGTGACCTTCGCATACTCGGTGTACATAGAGGACATCCAGATGCTGCTGGTCAAACATTCATCTCTGTTCGAAGGAATCGGTCAAATGACGGGAGACCCTGTCCGGCTACACATCGATGACTCCACCATCCAACCTGTGGCATTGAAATATCAGCGGGTGCTGTTCCACCAAAGAGATCTGGTGGATCAGAAGTTAGACAACTTGGTCAGACTGGACATAATCAAGAAGGTGGAGGGCCCCACTCCTTGGGTCTCCCCGATCGTGATCGCCCAGAAGCCGAAGCAGACTGACTCAGTCAGGATATGCGTGGACATGCGCCTGCCCAACAAGGTGATAAAGTGGGAAAGGCACCTGACGCCCACCATCAATGACATTATAACCGAGTTACAGGGTGCACGGTTCTTCTCCAAGTTAGACCTGCAAGCTGGGTACCATCAGGAGGTGCTCCATCCAGATTCCAGATACATCACCACCTTTACCACTCATTGGCGGGCTATACAGGTACAAGAGGCTCAGCTTTGGGGTGTCTTCAGCTGACAAGGTTTTCCAAAACATCATCAGAGGGGCCCTCGCAGACCTGGAAGGGGAGCTTAACATCAATGACGATATTCTGGTGTTTGCCAGGTCCGAGGCGGAGCACCTATCCCTGCTAGCGAAGACATTTGAATGCCTACGGACCCTGGGTCTCACCCTGCATCATGACAAGTGCGAATTTCTCAAGACTGCCACTGAGTTCTTCGGCTTTGTTTTCAAGGAGAGTGGGGTGTCGCAGGACCCGTGGAAAGTGAGGGACATCCAGGAAGCCAGACGGCCGGAGAAGGTGGCTGAAGTAAGGAGCTTCCTACGCATGGTCAAATACTGTGGCCATTTCATCAGAAACCTGGCCTCACAATCTGAGCCACTGCAGACACTCACAAGAAAAGACATCACCTGGCAGCGGGGGCCTTTGGAACAAGCAGCCTTTGATGACATCAAGGGTGCCCTCACTGCCGAATACACCAGGGCCTTCTTTGACCCAGCCCTACAGATGGCGATTGAGGTCGATGCAAGCCCCTATGGTCTCGGGGCGGTACTCACCCAGGTGGGGGCCAACCAGGAAGTCCGGCTGATAGCGTATGCCAGCAAGGCACTGTCAGACACTCTAAAATTGGTACTCTCAAATTGAGCGAGAGGCACTGGCGGTCTTGTGGGGCTGCAGGCACTTGAGACTGTATGTGCTGGGAAGGCCGGTGACAGTGGTCACGGACCACAAGCCTCTGCTTCCCATTCTAGTGGGCTTGTCCTCTAAACCACCTGTGAGGATAGAACGCTAGATGCTGGCACTCCTGGTGTACGGCGTGTCACTGGTATACCGACCACGCCGCAATAATGCCGCGGACTACCTCTCCAGGCACCTGAGGGGGGACGACCCACAGTGCAGGTGTGCGGAGGAAGCGGACAAACATATCCGACTGGTAGTCGAAGCAGCAACGCCCAACTCAGTGCAGGTGGAAGCACTGTAGCAGGCTTTGCAGGCTGATGAGTGCTTTGGCATTCTGAAGGCAGCCATGGAGCACGTAGCATGGAAGACTGTGATGTCAGGTATGGCAAAGGGTTATGAGCCTTCATCACCTGAAACACAGTTACAACCCGGACATACCGCTCTTAGCCGACCTATGTCAGAACTCGGTGGACCTCGCCTCCATCCGACACTGGGAAAGGCTGGGAGTATACACTTGGGGGGATCTATACAATGAGGGCACCTTCCGGGATTTCCCCTCCTTGCAATCTGACGTTGGCATCCCGGCTGGTCAATTCCTTTGGTACATAAAGATCCGCAAATTGGCTAGGACTAAATGGGACACATGGCCTGAGGAGCCCGAAACCGACTCCTTCATAACACACCTATACAGCTTGGCGGATGGATGGAGGCCTGTGTCCCGCATATATAGTCACCTAATAGACAGGCCCAACCCCCGCAGTCAGGACCTCAAAACCAAATGGGAGAGGGACCTGGGTCACGAACTGTCTGAAGCCGAATGGGGTAGAGCACTAGCGTTCCCTAATGCGGTATCCAGAAATTCTAGATTTAAACTGATACAACTCAACATGTTATACCGATCTTACTTGACACCACTCAGAATAGCCAAAATATATAAGCTACCCCACCATAACTGCCCATGGTGTGGCAGAGACGAAGCAAATCTCTTACACATGTTCTGGGGATGTGTCCAGGTCCGGCGACTATGGGCGAGAGTGGAACTCTTATGTAGCGAGGCAGGCATGACCAGATATGAATGGACCCCGAAGGAGTGCCTTCTTGGAACATACCCCAGACTGGCCAAGTTCAAACACTCAGTCAAGCTCATGGACCTGGCATGCATTCTGGTCAAAAGGACCATTGCTATGGCTTGGAAGCGACCTGGAGGCCCACAGTATCAGGTATGGCACAACGAACTGGAGCGCTGGATAGGGGCAGAAACCTCAGCTTGGGAGAACGGCCTCACCACATCCCCTGAAAACACGAGCTTGGGACTTGCTGCCTGGAAAACTCTTACTTGGGCCTTACTCAACCCCTCCAACGATGATAAACCCCCTTGAGCTACTGACCCCTGTTGACACACGATATCTGGAACGGAACACTGGCACAGTACCTAACCTGTGCTCGCTTGCTGCTTGACCCCCCCTTGTTGCTTAGATCATCGACCATATGGAGACTTGTTCATGTTGTTAACATTGTTATTGTTTTGTTATTTCTGTTTAATCGTTAATTCACAAATGGCCTATTTTGTGTAGTCCTGACTATTACTACTGTGACTGTGCGATCCAGTGAGGCACTGTTTTATTACACAAATCCCAATAAAGAAATTTGAAAATAAAAAATGGAAGACTGTGATGGAGTCCCTGCCTGAAGAACGCAAGAGGCCAAAGTGACCCTGGAGCAGCTGTGGAGGGTGCACGAGGAGCTGGCGTTCTCGGAATCTGGCCTGCTTCTGCGAGGGGACCGCATAGTGGTTCCACAAGCTAAGGTGCAACAAATCATCGAGCTGGCACACCAGGGGCACCAAGGGGCACCAAAGACCAAGGCCTGCCTCCGACAGAAAGTTTGGTTCCCTGAGCTGGAAAGGAGAGTGGAGGAGTTTGTGGCCTCATATGTGTGGTGCCAGGCGGCATCACCTGCGCTACGGAGCCGACCATCGAAACCATGCCCCGAGAGACAAGACCGTGGGAGGTGGTACACGCGGACTTCGGATCCACGACCAAGGGCACACACTTGGTGGTAATCGATGAGTGGTCCCGTTATCCGGAAGTGAAATTTGTAGAGTCCTTTGCATTTGAAAAGGTGGTGGTAGCGCTGGAGAAGATCTTTGCCACCCACGGACTGCCCAAAGTGTTGTGCTTAGACAACGGAGCACCCTTTCAGGGTGGGAGTTTTGTAAACCTGATGAAAGGGTATGGAATACACCACAGGAAGTTCACCCCACTGTGGCCCGTGCAAATGAAGAAGGAGAGCGAGTGATGCGAAAGCTGAACAAGGTGTTCCGCATTGCTCAGGGCAAAGGCGAGTGTCTGCAGAGGGCTCTGTATGTGTTCCTGCGAGGATACCGCACCCCCCCGCACACATCCACGGGGGTGGCGCCGGCGGAGGCCATGTTTCAGCGCTGTCCGAGGGACGTTCTGCCAGAGGTGGGGGAGCGTGAGCCTGCGGTCATTGATAATGAGCAGGTGGAAGAGGAGAGAAGGGCACAGACAAATCTGGAGAATGCACGGAGGGGTCTAAGACCCCCAAGACTTGTCCCAGGGGATGAAGTCCTGGTGATAAATCAACACCCTCAAGGAAAGCTCTCCCTTACCTACGAGCCGGCACTGCTAGACGTGGTGGCAGTAAAGGGGTCAATGGTCACAGCATCCGATGGAACGGCAACTGTCACCCGCAATGCCAGCTTCTTTAAAAAACTCAGCGAGTCCAGGGCAGAGACAATGGCAGACATGGACATAGAGGAGGTGCCTGATGAGGGTGGTGGGCCCTCGTTTCTATCAGGGTCTCTGACCCGCGAGGAGCAGGGTGACGGAACACCGACCAAAGAGACTGACAGGAGGTACCCCCTGAGGACAGGGCGAGGGAAACCTGCCCGTCTTATGGACTATGTCATGGACTAGATGTTTGAAGTTTAGTTTATTTGTAAAGCGCAGCCAGGCCCCTGGGCAACTGGGCGAATATTCTTAGAAACAGGTTACGATATATATACAATATAAACAAATTACATACATACAATAAAGCAGATTACAATTTACAGGTTATAATACAAGTACATTAAAGCGTATATACACAGGTGAGAAATATTACCAGTCGGTAGCAAATCTAAGTGAAAGGAGCTTCATAGGTTCTGCGTGAATAGCCAAGATTTGGTATTATTCTTGAAAGTTAGGAACGAAGGCTCAGTTCTGATGGAGGTGGGCAGTGAGTTCCAGAGTTTTGAAGCTAGGACAGGGAAGCTCACACCACCCGCTTTTTGGAGTTTAAATCTAGGCAGGATTAGGCTGTGAGTTTGAGCTGATCTAGTGGGTCGAGAGGAGGTGTGGAGTGTAAGGCGAGAGGAGAGGTAAGGAGGGGCATTGTTGTCCAAGCATGTATGAGTCAAGGCTAGTGTTTTCAGGGCAATTCTTTGTTTTATCAGGAGCCATCGTAAATCAGATCTGACGTTAGAAATATGAGACCGTCTGGGGATATTGAGAGCTGCCCTTATGGCATTATTTTGGATAGTTTGCAGTTTATTGAGGTTAGACTGGCTAGTCCCCAAGTAGAGGGCACCGCAGTAGTCGATTTTGGACATAACGAGTGTTCTTGCAAGGGTAATGCAGTGTTCAGAAAAGGTCTGCAGGCGGTGATAAGTTTGTAAGTATAGGCCGATGCTGACCTTACTGCATTTGTTTGTCTGTTCAGGGAGAGGGTACAGTCCAGATAGACGCCTAGAGTTTTAGTGTCTTTAGAGACCATGATGTCATTACCATCAATGATGAAAGACTTGTAGGCTTGGTCTAATTTGTTAAGACGTTGAGTTGATCATAGTAGTAGGAGCTCTGTCTTGTCGTCGTTAAGGCATAGTTCATGTTGCGCCATCCAGGCTTGAATGACCAGATAGACATTGTTCAAGGAATTGGTGTCGGCTGTGTAATCACCAGTGATGGGAATGAGTATATGGGTGTCATCCGCGTAGTTGGTATAGGAGACACCCAGATAATCGAGCACATCAAAAAGGGGTTTGGTGAACATGTTGTAAAGCGTGGGCGATACACATGAGCCTTGAGGGATGACGCAGTGAATAGGAGAAGGGTCTGCCGAAGCAGTGGGTGAAAAGACCCACATGGACCTGTTGCTGAGGAAGGAGTGGATCCAGGCATTGGCAGAGTCTGAGAAGTGGGCCGCTGATTTAAGATGTTGGCAAAGTATTTGGTGGTTAACCAAGTCGAATGCCGCAGAGAGGTCCAGGAGAAGGAGTAACGCTAATTTCCCGTTGTCCTTTAGTGTCTCCATCTGAGTTTTTAGATCAATCAGGGCTGGTTCAGTGCCATATTTAGGGCGGAAGCCAGATTGTCATAGCCCCAGGAGATTGTTGGATTCAAGGTAGTCTTGGATGTGCAGGTATGCTGCACGATCAAGGATCTTGAGCAGGAACGGGACTGTAGTGATCGGTCTGAAGTTGGTCAGTATGTTGGGGTCAAGGGATGGTTTATTAAGTAGTGGGATCACCCAGGCATCCTTGAGGTTGTCAGGGACTATACCTATTTTGAAGGAGGCGTTTATGAAGGCTATGATGAAAGGGGTTAGGTCGTGAGAGGCTTCCTTGATGATGGGCGCCGGGCAAGGGTCACCTTGGCAGTTGGAAGGCTTGAGGTTGTTTATAATTCCTTCTACTTCAAGGGTAGTGAGAGGGGAGAAGGTGAACAGTTTGTAGGTCGGGTCAGCTTGGCGGGTATTAGATGTGGGGGCAGTCATTCCCCATTGCCTGGGTGACGCTCCAACAAGAATCTGAAGCAGATCCGGCATTAGCCAGCATCGCAAGATGCATTACTACAGGGAAGAAATCGACACTCTTAAGGACATGTCGAAACACCACAGCCAAGTCATCCAAGAGGACGTCAGGAGTATGATCTTAGTGCATGTGGAACTCACGGTCACAGAGGACCACATTATTATAAAAGGGCGCAAAATCGTGCTACCCATCTCACTGTGCCAACAGGTCATCGACTTGGCACATGAAGGACATTATCGATCCCGAAGTTGGATAGCAGAGTAGAGGAGACACTTAAGAACTGCACCACATCTAGTCAGATGTTGGTCTGGACATAGGGACTTTTGTTTGTCTCTGATTTTGGTTTGGAGGATGGCAATTTTGCCCAAGAGTGCTGTCTTTATATTAGTGCACCAATTACTGTCTTTAATGCAGGAGTCAGGGGGGGCTGCAGGTGTCTCAAGTTCCGTGAGGATTTTGAATAATTCCTTGGTATTTGATTGTGCAGACACGATGCGGTTATTGTATGATTCTTTTTTAGCCTGGAGTATAGCTTCTATATAATTGAGAGTGGCTAAGAAGAGGCTGTCCTTGTGGGCATCAGAAGGGCAACTTTTCCAGCGTGACTCAGCGCTGCGTTTCTCTTTCGTAGTACTCTGAGCTGTGGTGTGAAGCACGAGTTGAGGTGTACATGTTGTTTGGGTTAATAGCTGAAAGCACTGTCTGGTTATAGGTGTCGGCTAAGATAGTGGGGTCCGAGCAAGAGTCAGTGGCGTTACTGAGGGTAGGAAGGATGAGGGGGAGTAACTTTTCAGGGGTTATGTTCTTTTTATTTCTAGTAGGGATGGCTGGAGCGATGGGAGGTGTCGGAAGAAGAGCAGCTTTAATGTTGAAGGTGATGATATGGTGATCAGACCAGGCGCAAGGGGTGTTTGAGAGCAGGCTGATGTTGCAGTTAGTGTCGCTTAGCCAATCTAAAGACCGCCCTTTGATGTGGGTGGGTTCTTGTATATGATGTGAGAAACCTAGATCCGTTAAGGTGTTGGCAAGGTCGAGAGCCGCACGGTCATTAGGGTCATGGTGGCCTAGATTAAGGTCTCCAAGGATAATGGTTTGAGAGTTGGTTTTTGCTTTGTCAAGTAATAAGGAGGTGATGTCATCCACAAAGGATGTGGGAGGACCAGGGGGTCTGTATATTCAGTGGATGGTGGTCGTTTAGATGGCCGAAAGTGGAAGTTTGACAGAGAGTAGTTCAGCTGATTCCAGATTGGTGCATGGTAGGGTTCTAAGTCCTAGTGAGTTTTTGTGGATGAAAGCAATTCCGCCGCCTCTAGAGGTGCGGTCACATCTGGTAATGGAGTAATCCGGGGGGATGGCCAAGGAGAGTGCCGGGCCCGAGGCAGAGTGCAGCCAGGTCTCAGAGATGGCGAAGAGGTCAAGCTTCTGTGTCTTGATGAGATCAGCAATGCCCAGTGCGTGGGCTGCTAGGGACCTTGCGTTGACCAGAGCAGCCTTGATCGCTCCGACATTACTTGGTGAGGCAAGGTTAGTCTGGGGCCCTGAGGACAGGGGTGGACTGGCCTATAGGGAACTCTGGAGATTTCCTGGTGGGCCTCTGCACCCTGGGCCTCTTTTGTGAGGTATTTCCAAATTTTCTCATAGGAAAAGCATTGGTCTTGCTGAAAATGTGTCATATGGGGCCACTTTGAACATTATTTCCAGGGCCTATTTTGGTCCCCAGTCATTTTTTCCAGGACCTCTTTTAGTTCCCAGTCCACCCCTGCCTGAGGAGTTGGTGAGAAGAGGGTCTGGGGGGACAGACTGGCCGTCAGGGGTTTCTGGTATGCGCTAGTGTACATAGGGTGTCCCTTCATACCCATGAATCTGGAGCCTAATCTTTTGTTTCTTAGGAAGGTAGAACAGGGTTGGTTAGGTGTAGGTTTTTTAGTGAAATGGTCAAGCCATAAGGCAGGTGCATTAAGGTACATGTTGGGATGTTGAGGCTCAGTGCTCAGATAGGTGTCCGAAGGTCTGTAGGTGGGGGCCATTGTTCCCGTTCCCGTGCTCAGGGTGCTAGGTGTAGCTAAACTGGCTGATGATAAGTGGAGCGCACAGGTAGATGCCCACAGTAAGAAGGGTACTCTCAATAAAGAGAGCGAAGGCCTTTGGGAAGGGGGGCGTGGTAACACGAAACCAGTGTTGCGATAATGGTGAGGCACCAAGCAGGTATAATGGTCGCTAACTAGTGTTGCAATCAGTCATAGGAGTCAGAGAGGTGGTTAGGCAAAGGCAAATTGGCGAGCAGACACAATGCAAAGTATGGATAGGCTAACGTCAATTGAGCACATCTAGACTGGATAAAGCTAACACGATGTAGAGCACACAGGGGTTAGATTTGATTGTGAGGCCGGGGCATATCTAGGCTAGACAATTCAGAACACGCAAGGCAAATTCAATTGTAGCTGCAAGGTCCAAAGGGCTAAATGATGTAGCGCACAAGAATGCTAAGTTCAATTGTAGGGCCAGGGCACAAATAGGCTAGTGAATGTAAGGCACACAAAGGCAAAACATGGTTATAGGTGCAGGGCACATCAAGGCTAAGCAATGCAAGGCACACAGGCTCAATTCAAATGTGGGTGCAGGGCATATCTAGGCGAAACAATGCAAGGCACACAGGCTAAATTCAAATGTAGGTGCAGGGCATATCTAGGCTAAACAATGCAAGGCACACAGGCTAAATTCAAATGTAGGTGAAGGGCATATCTAGGCTAAACAATGCAAGGCACACAGGCTAAATTCAAATGTAGGTGAAGGGCATATCTAGGCGAAATAATGCAGAGGCACACAGGAGGTGAATGCAATAGCAGGTGCCAGGCACATTGAGGCCATTGTGCGGTATGCGGATAGTGCGGTGGGGGTAATGCTGTGCATTGCTAGACTGGTGAAGTAAGTCCTTGAGTCTTTGAGGGAGGCGGATAGTGGACTGGTATACAATAGAAACAGCAGCGGTGATGAACCAAGGTACCAAACAAGTGACAAACAAGAGCAGGGATCATAATGGTAGTAATGTTACTTGAGGCTCGGAGCAAGATAGTGAAGGTTACCTTGCGCAGGGAAGCTTACGCAGGAAGGTACTCTTTGAGAGTCTTACCGGAGGTGTGGCGTGGGAGGAGCCATCATCATCAACTCATAGGCTGGGCCCTTTTAACGGTAAGGCGAAAAGAGAAGGGTGTCCTGCCCCGTAGCGAACAGGGGCAAACAGGGCCTTAGGTGGCCTTTGGTGAAGCCGGCGCTTCCGCCTGCCGGCGGATCCTCGACAATTAAATAAGCGGTTGCTTAGCAACCTGCGCGACACTGAGCCTCGCTCTGGCTCTGCAACGCGCCCGACATTTTGTTTTTCAAAAATGAATGTCGGCGCGCTTGCGACATGAGAGTGGGCTGCCTGGGTGAAACGAGGGGTCATGGAAAACCGATCTTAGAGGCTGGAGGGTGTTTCAAGCCCTGTGCAGCAGCTAGCCTCACTGTAAGGAAGTGGGGTGCATACTAGCCATCAGCTGCGATAAGGAATTGCTGTGAGGGACATCGGGTGCAACAGGGCATACGGTGGCTTGGCTCCTTCAATGCTGGGGGTAGGTGGGGGCTCCTGCCCTCGCCACCAGGCTGCTGCTAATGATTGAGGTGGGGCAAACAGGGACTTAGGTGGCCTTTGTTGAAGCTGGCGCTTCGCCTGCCGGCGGATCCTCGACAATTAAATAAGCGGTTGCTTAGCAACCTGCACGACGCTGAGCCTCGCTCTGGCTCCGCAACGCACCCGACATTTTGTTTTTCAAAAATGAATGTCGGCGCACTTGCAACATGAGACTGGGCTGCCTGGGTGAAACGAGGGGTCGTGGAAAACCGATTTTAGAGGCTGGAGGGTGTTTCAAGCCTGTGCAGCAGTTAGCCTCACTGTAAGGAAGTGGGGTGCATACTGGCCATCAGCTGCGATAAGGAATTGCTGCGAGGGACATCGGGTGCAGCAGGGCATACGGCGGCTTGGCTCCTTCAATACTGGGGGTAGGTGGAGCTCCTGCCCTCGCCACCAGGCTGCTGCTGTTGTTACTGTTGCTGTTGTAACTGTTGTTATATCCCGGATGCCACGGGGCCGACGCCAACCTGGGAACCAGGGTGGGTGTCATTAAAGGGGTCTCCGGGGACATGTTGGTATAGTGTGCTGTGATGTGTGGTAGCTAGTGCTTCCTTTTCATGTTTGTTGTTATGGAAAAGGAGGAGTGTGGCACTTCCTCTTAAGGGTGCACGCACACAACGGAGTGACTTGTCACTCCATTGCATGCCATATAAACACACGGGGCCTTCCCGACGGCCGCAGAGCGACCGGGGAGCACGCACCAGCAACACCGTGTCAGTGTGTGTCTGGGAAGGGTGGGGGGCTCACGGCCCGCATGGAGAGTGGCAACAGCACCCATCAAACAAACACACAGTTGAGAGGGAAGGTCTACTGCCAGCGGCAGATAAGATACAAAAGATTTGACATTAGGGGAAAAGAGAGTTGGTCTTCCTCTGGCTATGCAACCTAAGAAGAATGAGCAGAAGCCCCTTTCAGAAGATGTGTAGCAGGCCGCATTTCACCTCCAGCGCCAGGTGTTTCTGTGATGGAAGTCCTCCCCCCACCCCGCAACCCTCCGAAGCTTGAGAAGGGCCAGGAGTTTGCATGCAGTTTGTTAAAGTGTATAACGGTATTCCAAAAGAGGTGCATTCGTATATGTGGGGATGTCTCTGTCTTTGCGAGTTAAACACTTCCTGATAGAAACGACTGGACAGAAAAACGAGGAAAATCCACGGCCTCCTTCCGCAATGAAGTCATGTCTACTGCTGAGAAGAGGCCTCATTCAGGGATGTGATCAGCGAGGCCAGTTCAGCAGCGCACACCTTATTTTGCCCAGCTGTGCAAAGTTTCACTTTAGATTGGATATTTGCGCACACGCCGTTGCTCAGTGCACAGTCTGTCTTTTTGCACCCTCTGTGAATCCTTGCAGGGTTCTAAGTTCAGATCACACGCAACCGTGCACCTTGCTGCATACAGTGTCTGTTGGGAGTACAGGGCAGACTCTGCCGTCACCTTTTATTTAATCTATGAACAGATGATGAAATTACACATCTGTCAGCTACACAAGCCCGCTGTGGCCAAGCAGAGACATGGAAGGCCTTGTTCACCCCTGTGGCTGACTTCAGAGAGGAAAATTGATATTCCAATTGCCTCCGTCCTTGCAATAGTGGCAAACGCCAGGGGGCCTGTCTTTGCCTTCTGAACATCATACTGAAGCAGAGGTCGAAGTGAGCAGGAACTAATGGGAACAGAGTCTCAGTACTTTTCTTCCTATTAATAGTTACACTACGTTTTACAGTCCTGTTTTCTTTGCAGTTAATGCATGGGTATAATTGTTTTTGATGGGTTTTTTTTTAAAGCTAATCACTTCACTTAGGTACCTGCAAAGAAGTAGGTTAGATCTTGTTATGTGCCATTATATTAGCTCTGATGTGGACCAAAACAAAGTGCAGTTTAAAGAGACACTTTTTGGGAAGTATTCCCTCCAAGTGGACATCATCACATGATGCATATCATGTGATGTTTTTAAAATCCTTGGCAGAACCTTGATGCCAAAAGCATACAGCTTATCTCTTGGATCGTATGTCTTGGCACTCTTGAAGGGGTCAT
Organism: Ambystoma mexicanum; assembly: GCF_040938575.1. Taxonomy (NCBI): domain Eukaryota; kingdom Metazoa; phylum Chordata; class Amphibia; order Caudata; family Ambystomatidae; genus Ambystoma; species Ambystoma mexicanum. Next base: position 440,252,351 of record NC_090937.1, read on the forward strand.
AGTTCCCCTCTTTTTTTAGTTAGGGCTAATAGGTGACACTGACAGCACTGCTTAGAAGCCAACACTATTGCCATAGGCCGTGAAGATAGAAGAGAGATGAGATGTGAGGGGGGACACACAGCCTTTGGGTGTTGTTTTGTTTATTTACCCACCCATTAAGCGCCCAAAGCCATGTAATTCCCACCCACTATCTGTCCCTCTCCACCTAAAATACATCCCATAGGATCTCTTTGAGTCTAGCGTTGTGCTTTCTGAGAATCCTTCTGAAAGGCAATGGCTTAATCGCAGCTATAAATCAGCTAAACCAGCTTGTGATGTGATAAAACGGTCTTAACCAAGTATGCCTTCACCCATTTGAGTTGTAAGCATTACATGAATCCTTGCATCTGTTCCATGAACTGAACTTTCATTAAAAACAAGCATTTTCAAAGCCAACAGCTTTGTCTCTTGTATAGTCGTGAAATACCATGCACTGACCGCACCTGCGTGGTTCCTTGGCGCTCTGGCGAATCTGTAAAGGAAGAGCTTAAGGGGCTGTAAGTTAGTAGGAATGAGTGGGAGAAAAGAACAAGGGAGCTATGATGTGCTTTTGGCAGCTTCAGTTCAGTTTACACCGTTCGCTGAGCATAGGTGTGATTTTCGTTGGTAGCTGCCATGTGCTGTTGTGCAAGGCTATGTGTGGTTGGTTGTGTTGTTGTGGTGTAGTGAAGTGTGTGCTGTTTTTTGTGCTGTAGATGTATGGTTATGTTTAGTTCAGAGTTTGAGAGGTGTATGCAGAAGGGCGATTTTATTTTTTAGAAGGGTTGTTTAGTCGCGGTACCCTATCCTTCCCTCACTGTTTTGATTGGCTGTGGCCCGTGGCCCCTCCCCTGTCATATAATCTGGAGTGCTATACTTACCACTCCTACGTTGTGTGCAGAAGAGTGGGCCCCCAATGGAATTTTCAGTGGTGGCACCTTTCCACCCACAGCGTGCAGACCAAGTGCTGTCCATATCCCTTCCCCATTAGCACACTCTGGTGTGCATCAACCACCACCCCCACGGGCTCCTCCAAGAGCGGATGCCCTCCCTGTGCCCAATGGTCCATCAGTTCCTAGATCGAATACCTCTCTGTCCCCATTTTCCTCTAAGCCACTATGTCAGTGGTCAAATTTAGTCAGATCCATCTTTCTCCCCTGTTTCCTGTAGGGAAGGATAAACCTAAATATCCCTCCCATTTGGACAGCTCTCTTCCTCTCAGCAGTCCACTCCGGTCTGGCTTATTCTCCAGTCCTTCTCATGGGCGAACATCTACATTTGGGACTGGACAGTAAAGACAGTGACACCTAGATTTGAAACACAGCAGCCAATGATAAAATGCTCAAATTTCGGGCACCTGGATAAATGGAGAAATGCATAAAATTGGGACTCAACAGTAAATGCAGTGACACCTAGATTTGAGACAAAGCAGCAAATGAACAAGCAGCTTGATTTGAGACAGTTGGATAGCTGGAGAGGACACCTACATTTGAGAGTCAACAGTCAACTAAAGTGGCAAATCTGTTCTTCACTTGTACATTATTTTTACATTACATCTCCCATCAATTTATGAAAAGAATACCACTCCAATCCTTTAGCATTTTGTAACTTGCCAAACAATGCAAAGCATGCCCTTCCTTGTTTACTTTGCCCTGGGTACATTTCCCTGGTGACTCCGACCGGATGCGGAGCTCATGCATTGGCAGCTCCTTACCCTCAAATTGACCTCTGTAATGAAGAGTGATTCAAAACCTCTCTGGTATGTCACACCAATACTCCTTCTTTGATACAATCATTATGCCTATCAAAAATACATCCAGGCCAAGGGAAATGCAACTAACTTACTGCATCCCCCCTATTATTATATTTCCCTAGAAAATACATAGAGAAAACTTTCCTCACAATAAGACCAACTGGTCGCATCCATAGCACCTATTTCTCAACCTGGGTCACCGGGAAGCCTGTAAATACTGGTGAGATATGCAGGGCCTGTAATTCTTATGTTGGGAACTTTTGTAATCAGGTTACAGCCATTTAATGTAAAGCCGTTTTCTTCCTCCCCTTCTACCCGCTATAATTCTAATAGGGTTCCCTGTCCTGAGGAAGGCGGTATAGCCAGGTCTGCCGAAACACAGTGTTGTTCCCTGCGTCAACCACTCCACAACTTATTGTGTTTGTTTTTTACCTTCCAAAAACACAGTGTAGTTAGTCCAACTATTGCATTAGATTTAATTTTTGTGTCACCTTGTCCTGTGTCTCTTCACAAATTATGTTATGTCCTTTGATTTGCACGTTTTTCATAAAATTCACATTATAAATAATGAGGTAATGATGTGATGATAGTTGTGCTTCTAAGTTAAGCCTTTTAGCTTTTTAAAAACTGTCAAAATTAAAATTGTGTTTGATTAAGTCAAAACTGCAAGAGTATTATTAAATTCTGCTTGTGCTGAATGTACCTGAAAACCAGATTGGGCTTCATGTCCAACTCCTTTTGAAAAAACAGACCCACACAAACATTTAAAACTATTGGGGTCTGTTTACTGGTACGAACCTCTTTTGTATCCTCTGTATCTGTCCCCAATTACTACCATTGTATGGGGCATTTTCCCTCTTGTAAAGAAATAGTCAATGGACACAAATCTTACTTTGCCATACAGCAGTGATTTAAAACTAATATATTGGGTGACTAAAATGGGTGTGATTAAGGTAATAAGAGTGGTAGGGCTTTGCTGGAATACAGTGATTGCTGTAATCCTTACCCAGACCACACTTACCTTGTCAGTCGCTGCTCATTGACGGCAGCTGGCTTCACAGGTGAACACGGCGAACACGGACTGGAGCTGCTTCTTTGGGAGATCCCCTTTGCCTTGGGGCCCTTTGCCAAGGGTTGCCCAGGCAGGAGGCTACCCTGGAACAGAGTCTTAAAGGGATCCCAGGTCCAATCACAGGGTGCTGGGTGGGATTGAAGGCAGGAGGTGGAAAGCACAAGGAAATGGACAGAAAAGCAGCAGAAGAGGTGCAGAGAGCACCAAAATAAACCAAACAAAATGAAACGGAGATGAAGAATCAGGGCTACTCACCACAAGCTCACGGATAGACCCTCACTATTGAATACCACTGAGAGCTAGGGCCCAATCACAGTGCGGGAGGCGGGTTTGAAGGCGGGAGGTGGGGATGACAAGGAAATGGATGGAAAGGGGACCCGGAGCAGTGGAGAAGGTGCAGAGAATGCCAAAATAAAATAAATAAAAAGTTCTCTGGACCAAAACACTAGATGGCAGAATTGTGCACAAGTGAAGTCTCTGTACCCAAACACTAGATGGCCGAATTGTGCACATTTAAATGTACATTAATGTACTAAACCTGACTCTAATGCCCCAGTGTGATGAGACTGTGGCTCTCCAAAACGACCCCTCGATGGGTGGCTGGATAGTAGATGGCGCATAAAGCCTTGACCGAAAGCAGAGTACATGGATACTCTGTTTTTTAACATGTAATGTGATGGGAAATTGTATAGCGCCTTTCACCATTGGTATGGTCTCAACGCGCTGTAGGCTGAAGGGCCTTGGGGACCGAAGTCCAAGTATGGGAAATTTGTCAGTGAGTCATAGAATGCGTGATGTAACAAAGACTAAACCTGTAGAGGTCTTATACTGTGACTTCCTGCTCTGGTTACTACTGGATCGTTCTTAATATTTCCTACTGCTATCCCTGCCCCAGTGACCCAGATTTGACCCTGCCCAGTCCTTAAAAGGCTACAAGGAAGATCATTAGATAGGCATTTGCAGGCATTGCCATAATATGCCCAGGTACTAGCGTCATTTGCCAGATGTTACCATTTTATGGCCAGTTAATACCAGTATGGCAGTGGAAAATGTGTATTCCAACCCACTCAAAAGCCAAAACTGTTGGTTTTGCCAATGTTTGTTTCCTAACACTTCTACAACTGCAGTGAAGCAGAAAAAGAATATCAGCCCAAATCAACTGAACAGAAAAAAACTCTATATCCAGGAAACTATTTCAGAACAATGCTAATTGGATGCTTCCTTGTTCAAATGAATGATTCATGAGAACTGTTACACTATTTTAAATTATGAACTCTATAGAAAAATGGCATTCACAAACTGCTGGTAAACTATTTTGGGGGAAATTGAACCTTGGGGAAATTAACGTGACATGTTAAGGACGTCTGGATCAGTGTTATGTGGCGTTCTGCTTGTTTTACAATATTTGAACTGTGCTTGTTGGTTAATTATTGAAGATTAGTTACCAAGGAGCTTCTCCACTGGGACAGGCATCACAGAGCGGGCGGAATACTCTGCACCTCTCACCGGATATCCTGGCCTCACTACTGGGACTTTATTACAGAGCGTGTTTGCTCCATTTTCATCTTGGGCAGCCAATAATCTAAGGTCAGCACTGCCTACCATTCCTATGCTGAGGTTAATCAGACACAGGCCAAAGTGGACAGGAGGAGTTATCAGAGTTAGGCGTTTTCTCTTTGCCTGGGAGTAATTAAACACTGTATACTTGCCAGCCGGCTCCAACTTAAAAAGCATAACACAGAAGTGCTTTCTTTAACTGCTGCCAGAACATCTCTTCCAATATTCTTTCCCCCTTAAATATCCGTTGCAGAGAAAATGAAAAATCTCGGTGATTGGTTGGACTCCAATCTTTCATTGCGGTGGAGCCAGTTTGAAAGTTGCATCTTTGCTGCTCCAGAAATGTTGGCCTATTGTCCCTATGCAGCCCAAAGCTGACCAGTCCTAGGTATTAGGGCATGGCTGTGATGAAGTGGCCATATACTTTTTCTTTCATAATTCCATCTCTCTCCGAGGTCTATTAAGATGCACATGGCAGAGCTGGGCTGAGTTTGAAAGGAAGAAGAATGGACCACAAGAGCTGTTCTTCATAAGAGATCTGCCGAGGTTCATGGAAGCAGGTCTGCGTTCCTGTATTAGGCTTGGGGCTTCAGGGACTGCCACACTGCAGCCTCGCGGCTGCAACATATTTTTACCCCAAGGACTGCTGCATTTTATCCTCTTTGACCACAAAAAGGCACATCCCATTAGTGAAGAAAAAACCATAAATGGACACCACCGTGGGATGATTGTGAGGTCTGCAATGTTTGCCACATGATAATTGCATTTTGTGAGGGGTGACGATATATGGGATCTCGTCACTTCTCCCCAGAGGGGAGCCCTTCCCTGTGAGACTAGGGAAGTGAGCCCACCACGCAAAGTTCTCCCTGATAGGGGTGGCGGAAAGCAGGACCTCACAGGGAGAGACTCCCTTCTTGGGGATAAAGAATCCCGTTTCATCCAGGAACTTCTTATAAACCCTTATGAGGAGTTGACAAGAATATCTAAAGACCACTCATGTCACTCCCAACCAGTCTCTGTTACTGCAATATCTCCAAGAATCCACATTCTCTTGTCAAATGTACTGTGAAGAAGAAAAATGTAAGAAGGAACCATGCAGAGTACTCAGTGGTTGGCTGTCAACCGCACTGGGATGAAGAAGATGAGCCAAGGAGCCTTGAGTCCTCAAATGAAAGAAACAAAAGTTTGTGCATCTAAGCTGAGGATGACCCAGTGTTGTGTTATAAAATCAAAAGAAGAACAAGTGAGTTTGTTCATTGGAGCCCGGGAAGGTTAACCCTGGGCTGGGATGGTGGTCAGGAGCCACTGCGAGGTCCATTTTCAAGAAGACACTGTGGATCAGGGAGAAGAGGAAGCACCAAGAAGTTGAGGGGCCAAGCTGCATGCTTGAAGAGTACTTGGATGCAGTGGTGTTACCCAGGGAGGGTGGACTGTGCGGTCCTCGAACTGCACCAAAACCGTACAATGAAGGGCTCTTCAGAGCAAAATGAAGAAGAGGGAACCGACTGAACCGGGTGTACCAGAGACAGGCACCTGACCCCACAGGAAGAACTGGTGATGCCTACCTGATTAACAAGTGGTAACAGGATTGGTGGGATACCTGGCTGGGGGACAGGTCGGGAGGCAAATGAAGATTACCAAGGGACCAATCATACTTGTCCCACTATATGTACATATTGGAAAGAGTGTGACTATTACCAAGGGACCAATCATACTCATCCCAGTATATGTGCATATTGGAAAGAGATTGGAGATTAGCAAGGTACCTATCATACTCGTCCAAGTACATGTCTAAATTGGAAAGAGTGGAGATTACCAAGGGACCAATCATAATCATCCCAGTATAGGTCAATATTGGAAGGAGAATAGAGACTGTCAAGGGGCCAATTAGACTCATCCTAGTTAGGAAGAATGTGATAAAGCAAGTAGAGAACCCCAAAAGAACCATCCCATGCATTTCCAAGAAAGTACAGACACGCTGTAAGATTCAAAGAAGGATCACGGAAAAGACCTTTCTTTGTGGAATCAAGGAACTGTGTATGTAGAGAACAAGGGGAATCCCAGGAGGAGTAAAATCACCCTTGAAGAATTAAAATAACTCATAAAGAACATTGTCAGAAGCCATCCTCAGACCGAACTGTTAAGGCCACAGATGCCTGTCCAGGAAAAGGGAGTCATTCTCCTGCACCACTCTTTTTTCTTTGAGTTTTCCTTATCAGTGGTAGGGACATAATAGGATGAGCTATTGATATGGACTATTTTAATGACAACAAGCACCCTAGTTAGCTTTTTGTTAGGTAGGGCAAACACCTTATTGCTAGGGCTAGATAGGCCTTTTTCTTATTATTTGAATAAACAAACTTGTAGAAATGCCCCCTATTGGTCCGTCTCCTTCTTCTGGCCTTCCACATATGGTCTCAGAAGTGGGTTTGTGCCCAACTGACAAAAGTTTGGGGACCCTGAAATTTAGCAAACGTACTCCTAGAGCATCGGCCCCTACCATAGCTACCAAAGAGTCTATTGGCTTTGACCTCCATAGCAGTGCTGAGGTCACAATTGAAGTAGGAGAATGCCAGTTAGTTTCCACAGGGCCCATTCAGTCACCTCCCCAAGGAACGTATGTAAGACCTGCTTCTAAATCAGGGTTGGCATGGAAATACAGTCTTGATGTCATGGCCGGTGTCATAGACCCCGATTATAGAGGGGATGTAAAAATCCTGATGCATAATCATGGGAAACAGACCTACCATGTAAAAATAGTGGAAAAGATTGCCATGAGGTTACTTGAGAATGCCATCTGTCCCATTCCCAAAGAAGTCCCAGAACAAGAATTTACGGAAAGCGGTACCGTACAATTTGGGGAAGAAGACCAACCTACCCAGGAAGCACAAACCCCACAGGTGGAAGAAGCTGAGCTTATTCCTGACTTAGGTGGTGCCCAGCATAATGGCCCAGTCCTATCGGAAGCTTTCTCTAAATTCATTCCGAACCCAAGGGCATGACTCAAGGTGGTCCCTTATTTTTTGTAAAAAGGGGACTTTTATATAGGGGTCGATACCACTACTGATGGCCTGTCAAGAACCCAGTTAGTAACACTTTGCAGCCACCGAAGAGTAGTCCTAGAACTGGCACACTCACATTTAGCGTCTGGTCACCAGGGTGTTGCCGGAACTCAGGGTCAAGTAGTGCCATTGTTTTACTAGCCGGGAGTTAATGCCAATGTGAAGAACTTTGTGAATACTTGTTCTATATGTCAAAAAACAGCCACCCCAATGATTTCACCAGCTCCTCTCAAACCCCTCCTGATTATTGAGATACCTTTTTCCAGAATTGGAATGGACATCGTTGGTCCACTTGAGCCTTCCAAACATGGGAACGAATATATATTGGTCATAGCCGACTATGCAAGCTGGTACCCAGAAGCCTTTGTGCTTAGAAATAATACCACACAGCACATTGTTAAGCATCTCATACCTTTTTTATCTCGGGTGGGATTTCCCAAGGAGATCTAAACAGATCAGGGAAGTACGTTTATGTCTAATAGCAGATGTGAAGGAAATGCTGAAAATAAAGATGCTCAGGACATCGGTTTATCATCCCTAAACTGGTGGGCTAGTAGAACGCTTCAACCAGACCTTAAAGAACATTTTGAAAAAAAACAGGTTGAAGTTGAGGCAAAGAAACGGGACACAAAGATTCCCTGGGTGCTTTTTGCAGTAAGAAAATCACCTCAGGCCTCCTTGGGATTCTTAGCCTTTTAACTTTTATAGGGTCGTGAGCTGAGAGATGTCCTTGACATGCTCTGAGAGGCCTGGGAAAAGAGGGAAGAGGCAGTTGTCCCCATCTCTTCAACTGCTCAACGCCTCAAACAACATATGGTCATAGTCTGAGAGGTGATGGCTAAACATCTAGAGAAGGCCCAGGAAAAGCAAAAGACCCAATACGATCAGAAGGCGGTTCACAGCTTCTTCTCTAGAAGTCAAAAAGTATTGGAGGTACTACATACTTCTCAGCAAAAGATTCTCTCCAAATGGTTCGGACCATACGAAATAATAGACCAGAAAGGCCCTTATAACTATGTGCCCAGCCAGACTATAGACACAAAACCCAAATCTATTATATTGATCTGTTAAAGGAATGATGGGTGGACCCAACAGAAAACACCTGTGTAACTATGGCCACTCTGTTAACTGAAGAAGGTGAGGTAGGGAGTCTCATCTCTTTCAAATTTACACCTGAGCAGCAAAAAGACGTTCAAGACTTGTTACATAAGTTCCTGGATGTCTTTAGTGACAAACCCAGAAGGGTCCAACACTTTATGCGCAACATCAGAACTCCCAATGGGAAGGTGGTAAACCTGAAGCCTTATCAGATCCCAGAAGCTCAAAAATAAACAAGGCTACGGGAGGTGGAAAGCATGTTGTAGGCTGATATAATCAAGCCCTCAGAAAGTCTGTGGTCCTCGCCAATAGCCCTTGTTGCAAAACCAGATAAATCGTGGAGATTCTGTATTGACTGTTGGAAATTTTATTTCATCTACTAATTTGACAATTGGCCCATGCCGAGGATGGATAATTTAATTGACAAACTAGGAACAGCCAAATACATCTCCATGATTGATCTCACAAAGGGCTATTAGCAGGTTCCGCTCAACCCTTCAAATTGAGAATAAAATGCTTTTTCCACTCCCCGGGGGTTGTTTTAATTTAAGGTACTATCTTTCGGACTACACAGGGCCCCCGCCACCTACCAACACTTAATGGACAAGGTATTGCAACCCTTTGCTCATCATATTTGGCATTTATAGGAGATAATAAGATCCCTGAGGAAGGGCGACTTGACTGCCAATCCTAACACATGTCACCTGGCACAGTCAGCCGTTAAGTACCTAGGAATTTTCAGAGGTAATGGTTTGGGGCAACCTCAGGTATGGGTGGAAGAAAGTTGTACCTCATAGGAAGAGACTCCCGTTCTGTCCAGGAACTCCCTAGAAACCTTTATGAGGAGTTCACAAGAATATCTAAAGACCACCCAAGTCACTCCCAACCAGTCTCTATCTGCAATATCTTCAAGAATCCACCTTCTCCTGTAAAATGTACTGTGAAGAAGAAGAATGTAAGTACTGAGTGGTTGGCAACCAACAGCACAAAGAAGATGGGCCAAGGAGCCATGAGTCCTCAAATAAAAGAAACAAAGGACTGTGCATCTACATTGGGAAGGACCCAATGCTCCATAATAAAAACAGAAGAAGAACCAGTGAGTTTGTTTGTTGGAGCCCGGGAAGTTTATACCGGGGCTGAGAAGGTGGTCAGGAGACTCTGCGAGGTCTGTTGTCAAGAAGACGCTGTGGACCGGGGAGAGAAGGAAGCACCAAGAATTCAAGAGGCTGGGCTTTGTGCTTGGAGAGTACCTGGATGGTGTGACCCATAGAGGGTGGACTGCACCAAAACCGTACCAGTAAGGGCCCCATAGAACCGCGTGAAGAAGGAAAAAGCAGGAAGTGACTGAACAGGTTGTACCAGAGAAAGGCACCTAACCCCGCGGGAAGAACCAGTGTTGTCTATCCAATTAACAAGAGGTAAAGGGAACGGCAGGAGACCCGGGTGGAGGACATGTCAGAAAGCGAATGAAGATAACCAAGGGACCAATCATACTGGACCCAGTACATGTAAATACTGGAAAGAGAGTGGAGATTACCAAGGGACCAATCATAATCATCCCAGTGCATATAAATATTAGAAGGAGAATAGAGACTGTCAAGGGACCAATCAGACTCGTCCCAGTAAGGAAGAATATGATAAAGCAAGTAAAGAACCCTGCAAGAACCATCCCAGGTATTTCCAAGAAAGTATAGAGACACTGCAAGATTCAAAGAAGGATCGATGCAAAAAACCTTTCAAGGGGAATCCCAGAAGGAGTAAAAGCCCCCTTGAGGAATTAAAAGGACACAAAGTACATTGTCGGAAGCCATCGTGAGAACAAACTTTTAAGGCCATAGAAGCCTGTCCAGGAGAAGGGAGTCAATCTCCTAAACCCCTTTTTTTCTTGAGTTTTCCTTATTAGTGGTAGGGACAGAATAGGATAGTTTTGGAAGATGAATGGACTATGAATTCAGACAACCTCAGTGACAACGAGCAGACTAGTTAGTTTTGTGTTAGGTAGGGTAAACTCCTAATTGCTAGGGCTAGATAGGCCTTTTTCTTATTATTTGAATAACCACGCCTTTAGAAATGCCACCTATTGGTCCGTCTCCTTCTTCCGGCATACCACAGAGGAGTGCTGAGTACACGGAAGATGGAGGAAATAGTTCTTAACGAGCGGCAATGAGTGGAGGAAATAGCCTTTGGTGAGTGGCACTGTGTACTCGAAGATATGATGTGATATGATATGATATGGCATTTATAACGTGCCTATACACAAGTGTTTCAAGGAACGACGAGGCAAGGGAGGGGAACAAAGGGAGGACGGACAAGGATCCTACTAAGCCAGGTGTCATTTAGATCACACAAGTGCATGGGAAGGGGGCAGGGACAGTGCAGTACATGGCAAAGATGATAACAAAAGTAAGTAGCAGCCAGCATGTGGCAAGTGCATGGGTAAGTGCAGACATCAGGTGTCAAGGGCTGGGAGGGGGACTCTAGGGATACAGAGACAGTCCCCAAGTGCGAGGGTAGCCAGAAGAGCAGTGCAGGTGTGAAATGCTGGCGGGGGAGGGACCTGGTCCCGAGATTGGAGGGTGTTCAGGTAGCCAGTGCGTTCCAGATACAGCTAGGAGGTCAGCAGAGAAGAGGAGGAGGAAAAAGCAGAAGCAAAGAGAAAGGTTTTCAGGAGCTTCCGGAACCAGATATGGTTCTCCTCAAGTTTAAGGGAGGCAGGGAGGCTGTTCCAGCGGGAGGCACCAGCCGAGGAAAGAGATCTACCACCAACTCGTTGCTTGGAGAAGCAACTCACCCTGAGGGAGTTGGAGGTGGATGAGCGAAGAACTCGAGAAGGAAGATATTTAGGAAGAGAGAGTTGAAGGTATTGAGGCCCCAAGCCCCAGAAGGCCTTGTGGATGATGCAGAGGGTTTTTAACTGGGAGCCAGTGCAGAGATTTCAGTCCTGGAGAGATACGGTCCCTGGGCTTGAGGCCAAGGACAAGTCTTGCAGTCCTGTTCTAGATAAGTTGCAGAAGGCGGAGAGTAGAAGCAGGCAGATTTAGAAAGAGGCTGTTGCAATAGTCCAGCCTAGAGTGAGCCAGAGCTCTGGAGACAGTGAGCTTCTGGGGGAAGGAGAGGAAAGGAAGAATACCTCTGAGGAGGTGCAGCTGGTAGTGTGACTTTTTAGAGACGTCAGAGATGTGAGGAGAGAAGGAAAGTGTGGAGTCGAAGATTACCCCAAGGTTTTTTGCCTTGCAGGTGGGAGCAGGAAGAGGGCCAAGAGAGGCCGGCCAGAGAGCGGCTGGTAAGGAGGGAGTGGGTGTGCCGATGAGGAGGATCTCAGTCTTACTGGCATTAAGGCAGAGGTCATTGGCGGCGCACTACTCCTGGATAGCAGACAGACAGTCAGAGATGAGGCAAGGAGAGGAGGAGGCCGAGGGTAGCCTGAAAATGAGCTGGGTGTTATCCACATAGCACTGAAAGTTGGGGCAGAGAGCTGCGATGCGGTGGGCAAGGAGTGCCAGGTATTGGTTGAAAAGCCAGGGAGAGAGGTTAGACCCCTGGCGGACACCACAGGTAGAGAAAACGATAGCGGAGAGGAAGGACCCAAGTTGGAGCTGGGAGGGTCGGTCAGAGAGGAAAGAAGTCAGCCAAGCCAAAGCCTGACCAGTGATACCGAAGTTATCCCGGAAAAGGTTGAGCAGGATGGCATGGTTGCCAGTGTCAAAGACAGAAGAGAGATCAAGCAAGAAGAGGACACAGGGGGTGTTAGAGTCAAGGTTGGAGAGCAGGTCTTCACAAATGTTCAGGAGAGCAGTTTCCATGCTTCTGGCAACGCTGGAGCCACACTGATGACCATGAAGACAACCAACAGATTCAGTGTGGAGATTAAGCTGGGAGATAGCCAGTTTCTCCAGGAGCTTGCCCAGGAATGGAGTGATGGGGATTAGGTGATAGTTAGCCGGGCAGGAGGGGGTAGAGGGTTTCTTAAGAAGAGGGTGCACAAGGGAGTGCTTCAGGGGGGATGGGAAGACTCCAGTGGCAAAGGAGTAATTGCAGAAATCAGCCAGGGCAGGAGCCAGGGAGTCAATGTGGTCCTTGATAGTTTTGGAAGAACAGGGGTGAACCTGTTGCGACGAGACTTTGATAGATCGGAATAGTCTAGAAACCTCATCTGCAGAGAAAAGGGGAAAGGCAGAGAAGGAGGGAGGGAAGGTGGCTGCAGAAGGGCCAGATGAAGAGCAGGGAGTAGGGGGAGGGAGGAGATAGGAGGAGAGTGAGGACAGGATGTTCTGAGTTTTAGAGATGAAGTGAGAAGCCAGTGCTGTGCAGAGGGCCTGGGAAGGGACAGGAGAGGTGGAGACTGCGGCAGGATTGGCCAGTTCCTTGCAGATTTTAAAGAGTTCAGCCGAGTTGTTAGATGTCGCAGAGACGCAGGCTTGGATATGAGCTCTCTTCTTGGTGAGGACAGAGAGCCGGTATTGCTTTTGCAGCAGACGGCAGGCCAGTTTGTCAGAGGATGTACATGAAGCACGCCATTTCCTCTCGGCCAACCTGCACTTGAGTTTTAGGGTGATGAGGTCTGAATCATACCAGGAGTTACGATTGGCTTTGGGCTTCAGGCGGATTATCATGACAGGGGCAAGGATATCAACAGTATCAGATATAGCAGAGTGAAGCATGGAGAGGGGTGTGTCAGGGTGAGAGTCAGCCAAAGGGGGAGGAGGGGGTGAGAACGTGGCGACGAAAGCCTCAGCTGGCACATGCTTCATGGCTCGAGTGACCGAGAAGGTGGGTGGCAGTGATGGAGGTGGCTTGGCCGGAGGAGTAGAGAGGGTGAGATGGGAGGAAAGGAGAAAGTGATCACTCCAGGAGAGCGGAGTGGTGAGAGGGACAGAAAGAGGGAGGTCTGAGGAGATCAGAACATCCAAAGTGTGCCCTGCAGAGTGAGTCGGGTCAGAGGGGAAAATAGTGAGTGAGAGAGAGTTGCAGAGGTCACAGAAGAGTCCAGAGGGAGGACCGGAGGCATCCAGGTGGATGTTGAAGTCTCCAAGAAGGAGGAGTTGAGTGGTTGAGGCCAGGAGTGAGGAGGAGAGGTCAGCCCACTCGGAGAGGAAAGAGGAGATCTGACCAGGTGGTCAATAGATAGTAGCCACAGTAAGGGAATGGCTAGGGAAGAGAGAGAGAGCCTGCAGACGAGGCATTCAAAAGAGGAGTAGGCCTGCGCAGGAGTGACAGAGCCAGAAATCCACTCGGGGAATAACAGGGCTCCACCCCCACCAGAGCGATAGGACCTGGGCGCGGAGAGGATCTTGTAGCCGTCAGGTAGGAGCGTGTAAAAGCTAGTGATAGAGCTGCCCGTGAACCATGTCTTGGTGAGACCGAGGACATCAATGTCACGTTCATCCAGAAGGCGGCAGATATCAGAGGAGTGTTTCACAGCAGAGCGAGAGTTAAGAGTGGCAATGTGGAGAACGTTGCCATCCTTGAAGGACTTCCGGGGAGGGGTACAGATCAGAGGTACGCCCTGCGGAGGTGTAGAAGGAGCCCGAGAGGGGGCTGAGAGGGAGGGGGAGGGCAAGGTAGCTAAGGAAAGGGGACAGGGGACAGCCGGAGAAGAAAGGAAGTTGATGAGGTGCAGGAAGCGTCTATCAAAGAGGTGAAGGTTGGCCTGAGGGCCTTGGACCAAGACGGTCCCATTAGAGTAAACATTAATGATGACCTTAGACGAATGGAAGGAGGCCAGGAGGGCGTCCCAATGGGTGCCACCATTAATGGGAGAAGGGGAGAAAGGAGAGAGAACAGATACCATATGAAGGGTCCATAAGTCAGGTAAAGGCACAACAAAGAGGATGTCGTGAGAGTTTCCTTGGAGGAGGCACTGGTGTAGGTGTCAGCAATACGGAGGCCTGGGTTGGAGACCAGGATGTCCTTTTTAAACTTCTTCCTACCAGATTTAGTGAGGAGAGCAGGATAGTCAATAGAGAAGCAGTTAGAAAAGATAGGAGAGACAGAGAGCACCATAGAGTTGGTGGGAGAGGAGGGTGTGGAAGAAGAGGGGGAGTCACTAGCAAAGGACACTAGAGTAGGCAGACAAGACAGCGAGAGGCAAGCAAGTTGAGCAATAGGACAGGACGACGACACTCAGGGTTAAGAGCTCACAAAATGCACATTTTTAAGACAGGTGAGAAGACACACCTAAGATTGGGAATCCTAAAAAGGGGAGATAAGGCCTAGTTTTCATTCAACAATGCAATTTTTAAATACTGATACAGTGCATATTATAACAACACGGGGAGAAACCACCTAAGTTTGAGAATCCTGAAAGGGGGAGAAAAGGCCTAGTTTTCACAATGCAATTTTTAAATACTGATTCAGTGCATATTAGAACAACATGGGGTAAAGCACAGCCGTGTATAGGAGTCTGAAGGTGGAAGGGGCGGTAGGCAGGGAAGCTAGTGGGACAATCCTGGAGGCTGACTGGCAACTGGCGTCCCCTGCGGACACCCGCAGACACAACAGGAGCTGCTACCATGGGAGCAGCCCTTTGCCTTAGGTGCCCTTAGCCATGGGGCTGCCGGGCAGGAGCTGTAATGAGGAGGTTGAGGACGTGCCAATCCGGGTGGGGTGGGAGGGTTGGTAGGCGGGCGGGAGGGAAGGAAACAGCAGTGAGGATCACAGAAGGGGGAGAGGGAGCAGGGGAGCACACATGGGGGTGAAGTAAGGAAACCAATACATTTTACAAGAAACACGTCCCACAGAGGGTCCAAATTCCTTTTGAAGCAGCCTGCATTTGTATTTGTATTTTGTATTTTGTATTTGGATTTTATTTATTTATATAGCACACCAGGCCCAAAGGCATCCGGGCGCATCACTTAGGTTACAACACAGTATAAGCAAACAAAAGCATTTACAAAATTATATACATACGCATATAGTACAGAACAGTTAATTACATATTTACACAAGAGTGAGCTGTAGGCTGTCGCATAAGAGGTAGCTAACGAGTGATCTGGGAAAGGGGCAGGTCTAGGTTTTGGCCATGTTTTTGAAGGCCTGGAAAGATGGTTCATCTCTTAGTGGGTTGGGAAGCGAGTTCCAGAGTTTCGCAGCCATGACTGGAAAACTGATCCTGCCAGATCTCGGGAGGTTGAAGCAGGATATGGATAGGCAATTGGTCTGGGCGCTTCTGAGGGGTCTGTTGGAGGTGTGGATACAAAATCTATTGGCCAGGTAGCTTGGCGCTTGGTCAGTGAGGCATTTGTGAGTAAGAGCAAGTGTTTTCAGAGAGATTTTTTGTGTTACTGAGAGCCATCGGATGCTTCATCTGGTGTCAGATATGTGTTGGTTCCTAGGGATATTTAGTGCAGCTCTAATCGCATTATTTTGGATGATCTGTAACTTATTGATATTGCAAAGGTTGGTGCCAAGATAAAGGGCGTTGCAATAGTCGAATTTTGACATCACCAGAGTACTAGCTAGAGTAGTACAGTTGTCTGGGGATAAAAAAGGACGGCAGGCTGTGATGAGCTTACATGTGTAAGCTGCAGCAGAGGAGACTGTGTTAGTTTGTCTGGCCAGAGATAGGGTAGAGTCAATATAGATGCCTAGCGTGTTAGTGTCCTTTGAGACCTTAATGGTGTTGCCATCAATAATGAAGGATTTAAACACAGGGTCTAATTTGTTGAGTCTTTGGTGAGAGCCTAGGATGAGAAGCTCTGTCTTTTCGTCAGTCAGACAAAGTTCATGTTGCTCCATCCAGGCTTGGATGACTTGGTAGATAGAGTTAACAGCAAGGGAGTCAGTTGTATGATCGCCTGTGATGGGGATGAGTATCTGGGTGTCGTCTGCATAATTAGTGTAGGTGACACCCAGATAGTCCAAAATATCGAATAGTAGCTTCGTAAACACGTTGTACAAAGTAGGGCAAACACACAATCCTTGTGGTACCCCACAGGTGACTGGTGAAGGTGTTGCGGCCGCAGAGGGAGAGAAAACCCTCATGGATCTGTTATCCAGAAATGAACTGATCCAGGCCGTTGCTTTATCAGAGAAGTGGGCAGCTAGTTTGAGGTGTTGACACAGAGTATTTGGTGATTTACAAGGTCAAACACCGCAGATAGATCTATTAAAAGTCGTAGGGCGAGTTTGCCCTTATCTTTTAGGTCTTCAATTTGGGTTTTAAGATCAATAAGGGCAGTTTCAGTACTGTGCCACGGACGGAACCCAGATTGCCTCAGTCCCAGGAGTTTGTTGGATTCCAGGTAATCTTGGATCTGCAAGTAAGCAGCTCGATCAAGAATTTTTAGCAACAATGGCACTGTAGTGATGGGCCTGTAGTTGGTTGGTATATTAGCATCCAGTGATGGTTCTTTGAGGAGCGGGATGACCCAGGCGTCCTTCAGGTTGACAGGGACAATCCCGGAGCTAAATGAGGAGTTTATGAGAGTAGTAATGAAAGGAGCTAGATCATGAGAGGCCTCCTTAATAGTAGGAGCAGGGCATAGGTCACCCTGGCAGTTAGAGGGTTTGAGGCTGTTAATAATATTTTCAACTTCAGTAATGGATAGGGGTGAGAAGCTGAATGGTTTCAGCGAGTCGAGATTGGAGTTGTTTTTGACTGTAGGTGTGTTAGGTTGCGGGTTAATCTGCAGACTCATTTTTTTGTCATTGATTTTGGTTTAGAGAGAGGCTATTTTCCCAAGGAGTGCATTTTGAATATTGGCGCAACTTGTGCTATCTTTGGTGTAGATGTCAGGTGGGGCGACAGGGGATTCCAACTCTTTTAGTATTCTGAACAGCTCTTTAGTATTGGATTTAGCTTGTTCAATGCGCTTGTTATAGGTGTCTTTTTTCGCCTGAAGTATGGCTTCTTTGTAGTTCAGAGTGGCTAGAATAATGCCAGCTTTATTTATTTCAGTGGGATTACTTTTGCAGCGTGCTTCAAGGTTCTGTTTTTCTTTGCGTAGGGTTCCCAACTGTGGTGTAAACCAGGAGTTAAGGTGAGCTTGAGGTTTAGGCTTTCTTGATTTAGTGGGAGCAATGTGGTCGAGGGCTTTCAGCATAGTCCGATTGAACGTGTCGACCAGGACAGTTGGATCAGTGCATGAGGATGCGTGTTTGTTGACAACCGGAAGAATTAGTGGGAGTAGTTTTTCACAAGTTATGTCACGCTTATTTCTTGTGGAGATCGCGGATGCGACATCTCGGGTGGTACTGATCATTCTAGCAGGGATATTAAAGGTGATTAAGTGGTGGTCTGTCCAAGCACATGGTTAAAGTCCACGTTAATTTTGCAATTTAGATTAGCTATCCAATCAAGGATTCTGCCCTTGGAATGTGTAGGCTTGTTGATATGTTGCGTAAAGCCTGAATTAGAGAGCAGATTATTGATATCCTGGGGAGCGGTATCATTAGTGTCTAGGAGACCCAAATTAAAGTCACCTAATACGATGATTTGAGATTTGGTTTTAGTGTTGTCGGCAAGAATGTAGGGTAGGTCTTCAGCGAAGGTGGATAAGGGCCCAGGGGGCCTGTAGATAAGATGAAATGTAATAGTCTAATTTGGGGTTAGAGCTAGTTCAGCTGTCATTACTTCTGCTGATGAGATTTCATGCGCTGGGGAAATGCAGAGGTTTGTAGAATTTGTATGTATGATGGCATTTCCACCTCCTTTGGATTGACTGGTATTACGATTGCATCTGATGATAGTGTAGCCTGATAGAATAGCTAATGAGAGTAGTGGCCCTGAGGCAGCGTGGAGCCAGGTTTCTGTGATGGCAATGAAGTCAAGGTCATGTGTTATAATAAGATCAGCCATATCTAGTGCATGAGCCATGAGGGATCTGGCATTAATTAATGCCCCCTTGATTATGTTTTTGGGAGCAGGTGGGGTGCTCTCATCGAGGTTCTTGACCGTGGTAGGTGTAAGTGGAGTGGTGGTGTCAGTCGTTACAATTGGCAGTAAGTGGTTATTGTGTCGAATAGAATTCAAGTGGTGGTGGGAGGCGTGAGTGAGTCTAGAGCCCAGTCTGGAATTCCTCACTGAAACGGTGCATGGTTGGTTAGGTGTAGGTCTAGTGGCAAAGTGTTGGAGCCAGAGGGAAGGGGTGTTAAGGTATGGGTTGGTAGAATGAGTAAGGGCGCCTGAGAGGTAGTGTGATAATGTAGGTTGGTCAGTGGAGCAAAGCCAAGGTTGTGAGCATGTGAGGTGGGGGGTGTGGTAGGCGTTAGTTGAAGGATGTGATGGGGCAGTGGAGGTGTGAGCGTCCAGGTATGTGATAGGGCTGCAGGTATGAAATAGAGATATAGCAAAGATACCTCAGTTAATACAAATAACTTGAAGAGGAGTGGCAGAGCGGAGTGATTGGCCACTGAGGAAGGGCTTTGCCTCTACATAATGGCTATGCCCTTAGATGAGTCCGCAGATGGGTTGGGACGAAGTACAGAGTGCTAGGGTCTAAAGGAAGCACTGTTATCAATAATTAGCCTAGATTATTAATGTGCCTGGGGAACTACGTGGCAAAAATATCAAAGATTACAAGGTAAAGGCAAGTTAGCTGGTACTTCTGTGACACGGGGAGTGGTACATCAAGGAAGTGTGACATTTGAGTAGGCAGTAATATGCTTATTGAGTAGGTTGATAAAAATGCAATTTTAAGCTAGGTGAGTAGGCAGTAATACGCTTATTGGGTAGGTTGATAAAATGCAATTTTAAGCTAGGTGGCAGTATTCAGATAAAATACAATTTCAAGCTAGGTGGCAGTATTCAGATAAAATGCAATTTCAAGCTAGGTAGTAGGCAGGTAGTGTATACAGGCAGTTGGCAATTTGTCAGTACATTCGGAATACGCTGTAGAACAGGGTAGGGCTATCTGTCAGGTTGTACTCGAAGGCTCAGTATTGCAGAGATGTTTACCAAGAGGGGATAGGGGCATGAGGCCGTTGTGGGGATGACTATCGCAAGCTGGTACTAATGATCAGTCAGTTGAGTGATCAGGCATGTATGAAACAAACATTTAGAAAATGGAATCATGGACAAGTTTAGCGCGTAACATGGACAATTTGTAATAATGACATAAGTGTGAAACAATAGGGAGTGCGCAGGAGGCGACTTGATAGCGTCTCATATCAAGAGGTGATGTACACAGTACAGTGGTACATGGCGGACATGTTGTTGTATAGGTGCATCAAAGTCTCACTGTGTATGCCTTGGAGGGCTAAAGGTCCGGACTGACAGGCTTGCAGGCTGGAAGGAGTACATGTGGAAGAACAAGAAGGCAGGGCTTAGGGACCTGGAGCAGCACGCAGCACGGCACGCTCGGTCAGATCAGTCAGAAGCCTTTTTCCTAGGCCTTCTTCCGTGGGCCGGCACTCGCCTGCCTGCGAGTTGTGATTGGCTATAAATGTGCAGCCAATCCAGATGGTCCTATGCTTGTTGGCTCAGGGTCGGGGAGGTCGCATACAGCAGGGCGGCCATCTTAGAGTGCACCTCGTGTGGTGAAATGGCGAGTGCGCTCAGATAGCGCAAATGGGCACAACACTTCAATATATAGCAGAAGTAGATGATCCTGATGCTTTTCGACAGTAGAGCGTAATAAAGGGTAAAGAGGCAGTGGGATGCCGGGCGATCATGAAGGGCCCTGGGGGCTGCTGGAAAATATGCCCAAAGGCTTACCTAGCCACCCAGCAAGGTGAAGGTTGGGAAGGTGCTGCTCCTGCAACACGGGAGGGCTCAGCCAGAGCTCCTGCTCTGATGAAGATGGACTGGGGCTGTGAGGCTCAGTCAGAAGCCTTATTCCTAGGCCTTCTTCCGTGGGCCGACGCTCGCCTGCCGGCGAGTAGTGATTGGCTATAAAGGTGCAGCCAATCCAGATGCAGTCACCCGCTCAGCCCAGGATGGAAGTGGCGAGCGCGGTGAACTGCTAGGCTACCTAGCTCGGCCCGGGTGGCACACCAGCCAATCAGGGTGGGGTGAGAGGGTTGGGAGGCGGGCGGGAGGTAGGGAAACAGCAGCAAGGATCACGGAAGGGGGAGAGGGGGCAGGGGAGCACACACGGGGTGAAGTAAGGAAACTAACACATTTTACAAGAAACACGACCCACGGAGGGTCAAAATACCAGCCTGCAGTCACCCACTCACCCCAGGATGGAAGGAATAGCACTTGATGAAAGGCACTGAGTACCCTGAGGGTCGAGGAAATAGCATTTGATGAGAATCACTGAATTGTTGGTAGACCGGGAAGCACTTGATGAGACCCTCAGTACTTTTAGTTGTAAGAGCATGTGGTGCTTAATGGGAGACGCACTGTACTCTGAAATGTTGGATGAAGAAGTAGTGCACACACTGCTAGAGAAGGGAATAGCGGCTGGCGAGAGTTGCTGAGTAATCTGATGTAGTCCTAATGAATAGAGGCAAATGAACATAGCATCTACCCCCTTACCACAATTGTGTCGCTGCTGCAGACAACCTTACAGACCCTAACCAGATGATGTCATTGAAGCAATAAATCTACAGGGGATGGAACCACTGGATGAGCTGTAATCATGAAAGAGACAAATTACGTCATGTCGAAGCACGAAGATACATGAACGCTAGGTCAATTTGCACTTAGACACGAAAAACACGCTTGCGGCCACTAGGTTAGAAAAAATATACTCTCTTTTCTATCCTGAAACGCAAATCATATGAGAATACATAGAAACGCTTACTTAACTCCAAATGCAACTGAAATGAGTGGCCATGTAAACCAAGACTGAGGAAGCAGCCACATTAGGTTAATGGGAAACATTGAGAAGCCAAGCGACAACAGAGAGACCCTGTCTTGCTGAGCCAGAAAAGGAGCCACGCTGAACGGTGCAGATACAGAGACTGCCAAGGTTAGCAGAGAATGACATGTTCGAACTAGCATGGCACAAGTACAGGCAATAAGCAGATCCCAGACAACAGACGTAACTCTATCAGAAGAAACAAATGTTGCAGGAAGTTCAGGTTCTCTCTAGCTCACACCTGACACCAAGGAGAAAGTAGCTCAAACAGGTCTTCAGAGGCCAAGATGTTAATGACACATATGGTAAAAAAGCAGTTAAAATCCTCTTAAATTATTGAGCAGGATAATTCGAAATATGGTCCCCATACACGTGACTTGCAGCTGGCAGAGAATGCCTATTCATTGGAGCCAGACATGGGCAGACAGGGACCTTCATTCCCATCCATCTCTTTGGGACGAAAGATACAATACAGTGTACAGTTGAAAGCCAAATGTCCTTGCTCGAGGCCAAGGGAATCAAGTAATGGTAACCTTAGTGGTACATGTGGCACCGTGCGTCCATTCTCATCACCTTCAATTGTTGCTCATGTGCTAGTAACAGTCCAGACACCCAAGGCTGAGAAAGCTTTCCCTGACCAATCAGTGCCCACCTTCCACGTTCACCGCGAACAGTGTTGCAGCCTCCACTCACAACTCACCCTGATGACATGTTCCCATGTATCTTTTTGTAGATGGTCCTAAGCGTAGTTACATGATATTGCCGGACCAATTAGAGTACTAACCCCATATAGGATCCATACTCTATCATGATACTCACCCAATCATATCCCCCCTAGGTTTGATCAATGTATTATTTGTTTGTGATGTTATATTGAAGTAAAACTCTGTGGAAAGCCTGTATCTGGACAAGAGTGAACTGGAGATCACCCGATGTCCATGCCCATCCCTGTTTTATTTGGAGACCGTTAACAAAACAGTATTTTTGCCACATAATTGGTCTCTTCCGTTTTTAGGGCGTGGCATGCTCCCTGCCTGGCCGCTGCTTACCCGAGAGAGGGGGCTTCTTGCCCAAACTCTACAAATGGTTGCAGAGGATACCCTATTTTTCCAACCTCGAACTTGAAGGACTGCATCGCACTCCTTGAGGACCGGATTGCCAATCACGCGTGAAAACTCAGACGGTCGCCAGGAGTCCCCTTGGAGAAATTCCTACCCGCTCCCAGCAGGACGCTTAGCTGACTGGCGAGCGGAATGGCAGATTGTGGGAGGAGGCGGTTCCGAAGGTGTCAGCTGACCAACGGATGTAAGTATGAGAATGGTAATCTGCCATATATAGGGGGGGGATAGCTTACATATTGTGGAGAGAAAAGAGACAGTTTCCCTGTGACTAGAGCATTGCTTAGTTGTGTAAGGATGCACCTTATGATATAGTACAGAAAAAAATAAAAAGTATAAAAAAACAGAAGAGAGGATTCCCTGTGACTGATTGAGGCATCGAAGAAGGGCCATGCCTGGCCTAACAGGGCTGTTAAAAGTGATGATTCTTTGTCATGAGTAGAGAAGAAGCCGGCCTTGGGTTTTTTGTGTTTTATAAGTGCATTCATATGTTGTATGTATATAGGGGTTGTTGTTATAGCGTTGTAACTGCACTTTGAAGGATTGGCAGGAAGAAGTTGTTGGCCCATGATGAGGGACACTCAAATTGTCATAAGATGATGGAAAAGAGCTTGGTTCTTTGGGGCGAAAGGTAGTACCCAAAGAGCGGGTAGCTGGCTCGAGGGTTGTCCAGGTTGTTGAGGTTGTGAACTCAAGGTTGTGGGTTTGAAGCCGTGAAGAAAGGTTGTTTTTGACATTAGCAGGGGCTCCAGGAGCACGTGGAGGTTTGGATTGGCCTTAAAAAGCAGAGTTTCATGAAGCGGCGGCAACTGTGGTGCGTGCTCTAAATTGGTGTTGGTGGAGCTAGAGAGGCTCCTGGGAAGACTTGAGAAGTGTTGAAATTTGGAAAAGATATATTGATGGTTGATGAAGGATTGTGAAAATAAAGTGAGAATATTTCAGGTACAAAACAGGGTCATGTAAGTATCGGCAGTCAAAAGAGTGACATGCCATCATAGGAGACACTCCCCTAATGCACACATGCAAGTTCCTCCCACAGTATAAGGTTAAAATGCGCAAGTATATTGTGCAATTAACTTGCAAGACAGTGGGCAAGATGAGAAAACCTTAACCCCATGAGGGCAGTTTTTCGAATCCTCTTCTGCAACAAATGACCACATATTTACGAACCGTATATAAGGGCAAAAAGTTACAAAGCAGGACAGCGGTTCTAGAACTATGGAAGATGTTCGGGGACGAGGTGAAGGACCCACCTGGGAGAGAGTGCATACTTAACCAGCATGACGTGAGGGCCAAAGTGCCCATGATATGATATGATAGGTTATTTATAACACACTTAATACCCAGAGCATTCTAAGCACGGACTTGGGGATCAAACCTGTGGTGCTCCGTATCGTCTTCCTTCCAAGGCAAGCACATTGCCCATGAGCTATCCTCCCATGGCTCCTCCTTCTCTGCAGAGCACCGACCCGCCAAGCAAAGGACAGGTATTTTCCTCATTGAAATAATTAAAGGCAGCTGGAGGATACACCACCCCCGTGTACGCACCTCCCACATATAGCAGTGAAGACACAATAATCGGAGCCAAGTTAATTAATTCCAAGCCACTATCTATGCGCGGGTATAAGGAGCGAATTACAGGCAAAGCTGGAAGAGAATGACAAGGGAGGGCCGACCGCTGACATGGGCTAATGGGAGGGAGGACAGATTTTGCTTAAGCTAGATAATGTAAAACTGACTCTTAAGATAAGGAAAGGGAAGCTAAGGATAGGCGGGATAGAGAGGAAGAAGTGCAACAGAAGGAGAAGTTAGAGGAGGAGGAAAGAGAATGGGAAATGGTGATAGAAGAAGTAGAGGAAAGGAAGTGTGAGAAACCAGAAGGTGTCTCACCCACTAGTCCCCGTGGATCTGTCATCCAAGTGGCCAGGACACAGCCATCACTTTTGGATCCAGTTCCTGGAGTGGACCAGTGAGGGCGGTTCACCTGGGTGAGGGGTCTTCGGGGAGTGGGACACCGGATGGTGAGATGCAGTATCCCCTTCCCTGTAACATCTTTTCCCCATCCTATCCGGTAGGATATTTAGGAATTCTACCCCCCTCCCCCTTTACAACACAAACACTTTCTCACGGACAGCCCACTATAAGGGAAAACCGACTAACAATCAAGCTATGTACCTGATATGTCCCAATACTGTGGTCAGGCGAGGTCAGGCAATTATTGACAATCACTCACACCTGACTTCCAATATATTTCCCCACACGGTTAAAAGGCAGAGCACGAGAGCACAATCTGAGCGAGGCAAAGCACACAAGGAAACAGCAGTTTTGTCAGGGCAGTTGAGTAAGAGGGAAAGGACGGGAAAACTGATGGGATCACAAAGAGGAATTTCCCTTGACCTCTTCAACAAAAAACACTACTTTCCGGAGACCTTGAGAATAGAAAGTGTACTATCAGGCTGAAAAATCCTGCATTGTGTGTCGGGGATAGCCAGGGCCATCCCGCATCAGTAATCAAGATGGGGAGAATCACCAGCCATTGTGGTACCATCCTTGGCTCCAAGAAAAAAGCAGATTCAGTGAAGTCAACACAGCTGGTGAGTTGGGGAGACCGATACAATACCGGTCTGTGTTGAAGCCAAGGTTGCAAGCAGCAACATTCTATGGCGAGCGCTGGAACAAACATTGGTAAAACGAGTGTGATAAGAGATGCGAATGAGGTTAAACCGCTGATGAATGATTGAACTTTAAAGCAAACTACAATACCTTTGACGGAGTGGTCCGGCACCACGTGTGTGCTCAATTGAAGGTCTCCGTAAACTATCTAGCTGAGAAGTAATAACAGTAGAGATATTTGTTCCGGACCCAGCGGAGGGAGACCAATTGAAAGAGAATGAATAAATGTAAATCAAAGTGGTCCTGCAAGAGGTCTAGCTAAATCCTGCGCACAATCAATAGTGTTTGATTTTTGATAAAATAGAGAAAGTTTGGAAAGTATGGGAATTTGGTTCGAGCCCGACACAGGGAGATCAATTTAAGGTTTTGTGATAAAGTGGGTCTGAGCCCGGCGGAGGGGCACCCGGGGTGAACAGAAACTCACCCAAGAATTTGTACATGTGAAATCCGACAAAGAAAGGAACTTTGATGTTTGTCGTGTTGCATCAGGCCCTCCGAAATAAGAGACTTTGAATGGCAAAAAGACTTTGTTCTTTTATATTTAGGAGGCAGTTCATCAGACTGGTCGATACCATTAGTTAACCAGAATGATCCTCTACTCCGGAACTTCGGAGAATTCAAACAGGAAATGGAAACGTTGTTTGCTAGGCACACCAAAGGACAAGAACTGGATAATGAACTCTTGTCCCTCAGACAGGCAAACCAAGATCTGCTGACTTATATCGCTACCTTTAATTGTCTTGTAGCACAGACAAACTGGCCAGAAGAGAAGAGGACCACACTCTTCTATCGGGGATTGCGTGGGGAACTAAAGGATGTGCTAGCCCAAATGGTCAACCCTCCTGAAGGGTGTGCGGAGTACATCAATCTGACGGTACAGCTTGATCACAGGTTGCAGAATCGAAAAATGAATCGCACAAGAACTGAAGGGAGGTCGGTCTATATGCGACCTCGGGACAATCCAATCAAAACCCACGAACCAACCGAACCAATGCAGATCGGGGGATTACGGACTCCTATCTCCAAGGTGGAGAGAGAAAAGAGGAGACAACAACAACTCTGTTTATACTGCGGAAGAGCAGGACATTTCCTCTGGGAATGCCTGGTAAATCCCCCCAAAAGGATAGTAGGTGCAAAGGACAATGGCAACGAAGAAAAAGAACAAAA
This sequence comes from Ambystoma mexicanum, assembly GCF_040938575.1. Classification (NCBI taxonomy): domain Eukaryota; kingdom Metazoa; phylum Chordata; class Amphibia; order Caudata; family Ambystomatidae; genus Ambystoma; species Ambystoma mexicanum. The sequence continues at coordinate 440,278,615 of NC_090937.1, forward strand.
CACGGAAAACTCCAACGCCCGACAAGCTTAGGGGTCCACTTGTCGAGCAAAAAGATGGAATTTGTACAGACCTCACACCTAGTCATCCCGATACTTTTGGTCAACCATCAACAACCGACAAAGGTACATGCCTTGGAGGCATATATTGATAGCGGAGCGGTTGGAAATTATATTGATCAAGATCTGGCTGTGCGAATATGCCTTCCTCTCCAGCAAAAGCTCAAATCAGAAAACGTCACAGCGGTGGATGGTTCTCAGTTGTCATCTGCCCCAATGACGCAACATACCAACAAAGTCATGCTGATGTGTCAGGATTGTCATCGGGAAGACATTTTGTTCGATCTTATTGGGGCTCCTCATTTCCAGATGATCTTAGGAATGCCATGGCTGGAAACCCACAACCCTAGGATCGACTGGCGAACATGAGTGCTGACCTTTCCTCAAGAATGCGCTAGCATCTGCTACCACAAAGGTGTGAAGAGCAAGGAACTCAAGATGAAATCTATTCTGGGGCTCTCTGGTTCCCTATCTGGATTACCAGGATGTGTTCCAGAAGGAGCAAGCAAACACCCTGCTTCCACACAGACCTTACCACTGCCAGATCGATCTGGTGTCCGGAGCACAAATCCCCTGCAGTAGCATATATGCTCTAACTGAGCAGGAAAACCAACATCTGAAGTCTTACCTGGATCAGTACTTAGCTAACGGTTTCACCGCCCGTCTAAGTCCCCTGCTTCCTCGGCTCTTTTTTCATACCAAAGAAAGAGAGCGACTTAAGAATTTGCATAGATCATAGAGCACTGAACCAAATCACAGTAAATAACAGATACCACCTGCCACTCATCCCGGAACTGCTAGATAAAGTGAAGAATGCTCAAATCTACACAAAACTGGACCTACAAGGAGCCTAACATCTTGTGAGAGTTAAAAATGGAGACTAGTGAAAGACGGCATTCCAAACCAAATATGCGCTTTTCGCATATCAGGTCATGCCCTTGAGATTATGCAATGGTCCGGCGGCGTTGCAATTCTTCATGAACGATGTGCTTCACGAATTATTGGACGTTTGCATACTCGTTTACATTGAAGACATTCTTATTTACTCTACGTTCAAGGAGGATCACGTTGGCCATTTAAGAGCAGTTCTGGAAAAGCTTTGTCAGCACCGGCTGTTTGCCCAATTGGAAAAATGCTTCTTCCATGTCACGGAAGTTGAATTTTTGGGCTTCATGCTTACCCCACGAGAAGTTCAAATGGACACACGCAAGGTGGATGCTATCCTTCAGTGGCCGTCACCACCATCCATAAAAGGAGTGCAAAGTGTGCTCGGATTTGCCAACTTTTATCAAAGGTTTATTCCCAGGTTTTCACAAATAGTTCATCCAATCACCTCCCTACTGAGAAAAAATAAGAAATTTCTCTGGTCCACCAAGGCAGAAAACGCCTTCCAGGTGCTGAAACATGCCTTCACCTCAGCACCAGTTCTTCGGCACCCCTAACCTGACCTGCCATATGTGGTCAAAACAGACGCCTCCAGCATAGCCATTGGAGCAGTATTGTCACAAAGAGACCCGGACACGGGACAATTACATCCCATAGCGCTTTGATCTTGTATGTTTTCTGCACTGGAATTAAACCATGCAATCACTGACAAGGAACTGTTAGCAATCAAAGGAGCCTTCGAAACATGGAGACACTATCTTCTGGGAGCAAGACACACGGTGACGGTTATCACAGATCACCGTAATCCGCAATACTTGAAGAAAGCCAGGGCCCAATCTTCACGACAGCTTCGATGGGCTCTTTTCTTTGCAGAATACGATTTTGTCATTACTTACAGACCTGGAGTGTGCAATGGGAAAGCGGACGCCCTATCACGCATGGGTGAGGACAAGGAAGCTTTTGCAACATCTGAGCCTGTGGCCATTATTCCCAAAGAAAGGATCCAGAACCAAGTCGCCGCAACCGCCTGTTGGGAGGACTTAAACAACAATCTGTTCTAACTTGATGGGTCCGACTTGATGGTCGTGCAGTTATAAAATGCCTCCGTCCCCAAGTACCGCTCGAGCAGAATATAAACACTGCCCGAGCAATCTTTGAGGCCACAGGAAGGAGTGTTGTCGTCAGCCTGGTATTGAGAACGCCGGAAGGACCCCTGAGCGCTGTAAGGCAAAAGGTTATAATCAGGAATATACTCTATAATGGCAATGGGCAATTGATAGAAAGAGAAAAACAAGATGCAGTGACACCAGCTTACCTAATAGAGATGGAATGTAGGTAGAAAACCTACGCAGGGAAATCCACGGCAAGCTGGAATGGTGTAATAGGCACTCCTTCCCAGTACCTCGTGGAGTGTGGCAAGATCTGTAGCAAGGCTTGAAGCAATCCGAAGGTTGCAAAACAGAAGGGCAATCCAAGAGCAAGTCCAGAGTATAACAGGGGTCGGATGTCCAGAAAATCAGAGAGCACGCCAAAATCCAAGGGTAATCCAATAGCAAATCCGAAAAGAGTTCCAAGGTCGAAGCAAACAAGAGCAAGGGTAATGCGTGACAGTCCTCCGTAGAAGTTGAAGTAGCTGTGAAGCAAAGAGTCTTGTTTGCCGGCTTCTTTTGAAGGGGCGAGTGGTATCACGCGACGTATCACGTGACTGCTCGCGTACGTTGCATGGAGCGCAACGTGGCCAGCGATTGGAGCTGCCGGCACTTCCTGGTATTCTGACGTTGCCGGCTGTGCAAGAGGCGCCATGGCAGACGCCAACGCGGAAAAGGGCGAAACGAGGCAGATCCGCCCAACATGGTATTCCGCCTGCCGTGTTTTCCCTGCTGGTGGTGTGAATGGGGAATACTACGGCGAGAGGCGCCTGAGGAGGAGAGGTGTGAAGAGGGAAAGGTCGGGTGAGAGGGCGTGACACAATCTCTGATCTCGGATGAACCAAACTGCACAACAGGAGTGGTTAGCTAGGAGAGACCAATACTCCATCAAGGATGATCTACCCTATTTTCAAGGAAGACTATATATTCAGGACAAGAAATTGCAAGATCAGATAATAGCAAATTACCATGAATCATTAGTGGAAGGGCATCCTGGGATTGCCAAGACTCGGCCAAAATTCAAAAGGGCTATTGGTGGCCAACCTGGAGAAAATGAGAAACAATGGGGGCAAACCCTCTTTTTTTGTGTGGGGGGCCTGACTCTAGAGGGTTAGACTGATGGGGCCCCTAGGGAACCCTCACATATGGAGACAAGGCACAATCACCACACACAAACTGATACGCCAGACACGAGGTTCAGTTCCCAAAATCTAGGGTTCATTGCAAAGCAAATAGTCTCAGTCGGCCGATGGGGTCTCACGTCCCGCAACGTGTGTCTCCCAGACCTCATGGGATGCAAGAGAGCGAGCATTTTACATCAGCTACATATATACAAAATGATCATCTTATTATCAGTAGTGACACATTCAAAACCGCCCATAATGTATCTTTCTTTGCAATGGTTCGATGATTGACAATTATGACGATTATGACACCCTTCAGACATTTATTCAGCAACAGTTGCAATTTGTAAAGATGCAGACACCATCTGCATTCAGGGGAGAGACACATTCCAGGCCTCACTATCTTCAAGTTTTAATTCGTGGGCTAGAGGTCAGCTCGATCTACAGGGGCTCAGTGAAGGGGGCAACAGAAGAGAGCATAATTCAAGCCATTAACTGTTCCTTTCTACAGTTTCTGCTGCTCCAACGAGACTAGCTGGCACCTGCGTAGTGATTAAATGCCTACTGCTTACTTCCAAGGACTTTTGAGGGAGGGAACCGGGGCATTGCTGTCTGGGCTGTCTGGGCTAGTTTTTCAACATGCAACTTGTGGCCTTGCTCTGTGCATGAGCAAAACGAAATAGAATTCACTTACAGCAAAACAGTTTGAACAGAAAAGCAAGAAAAGCAAAAATTACCAAAATGGCAAATTCTATTCCATACAAAATGGACGCTCTATGGTAATGCTGATGATTCTGTACTGACAATGCTAGATATATGATGTGGTTTGTTTTAGGCCAACATAATATACTGTCTATGCTATGGAAGGGCATTTTCTAGACTCACAAACCCTCCTCCTGGCCGTAAACCAAACGCATCAACCAAACATTGCGTCTTCCTCTGACCATGTATCTGATTATGAATTCTGCATTCTGCTATAATCGTAATCACTATCCTCAACATTAATTGACATGAATTTTCTGTGTCACCATGTGTATGCATTAATCACTTACTTCAGTGCAAATTATTGGTAGACAGTCTAGGCAACAACAACATATTAAGAAAACTCCGAGCACTGCTGCTAAAATTGCAACCAATTTTCATCCCCATGAGCGTAGTAATTCCCAAAACCAGGAGCTAATGTCTAATTCCCAACTACCTTCTGGAGGATGGAGTTCAGTGCTAAGGACGTGTAATTTTTTTATCGCTTCAAAAATTGTAGGGGAGGAGTCACTTAGAAATACGCAACACGATGACCCCACGATTTTACAAACTCCTCCACGATCAGACAAAATTATGTCAAGAGCCATCCTATTTTGAAGTGTCATTAGTCTGATTGCTTTCTCCTTTAGAGTGATATTATACAATATATCCGTTGTTCCGTTTATTGTTTTCTCTAGAATTCTAGACAGTTGTCTTATGTTATATGAATTTATTGCTTGACTCCAAAATGGTATGAATGATTTTGCTATATCTTCTGTGATTAATCCTCCTTCCTCATCTCGCTGTGGCCTTGATTTAGATAATTTTGCTATATCTGACGTTTTTGAAAGAAATACCCCCGGAAATAGAATCCCTAAGTAACGAGAACCTCCCCAATTTCTCGGCAATGAGGGATAAGCTTTTTCCCCACATATGAAATAGACAGGATCACCTACATATACTGATTCTTCCTCTCTCTCTCTCTCTCTCTCTCTCTCTCTCTCTCTCTCTCTCTCTCTCTCTCTCTCTCTCTCTCTCTCTCTCTCTCTCTCTCTCATACACCTGGTGAATGTCCCTACTGAATAGGAGCCTTTCTTTTTCAAGCAAAATGGAACAGTGCGAGGACTGTAATTTATTGTATATGAGGGGGGTACTGTATCTTTATTTCCTTCTTGGTTCATATGAAACGTGATTACAGATGACTTATATGGCACATATAATCTGTCTTGTGGCATTACTACTGGTGTTATCCGTCTTGCTTTGCAAAATATAGAGCAACCTACAGGTTTCATTACTACTTCTTCAAATTCGTCCATGTTTTTCCCATCTAATCGACCTGTTTCACTCTCATTCATTTCCCATAATATAGTGCACTTAGGGACGCGTAACATGCAGAACTTAACGGCAATGGCTGCACATACCAACCTATTCCCTTTCCCCCATGTTGCGGTATATGGGTACACACCCAACAATTGTTTTTTCTCAGAATTGCATGTGTCATATTCATTATCAGAAGTAACGTGCTATTCCTGTAACCTTCCCTGTGTCTTTCCTCCATCGGGGACAAAGTATAGGAAATGACATGGACCGGACTTTTAGTGACAGAAATATTTCTAATAGGTAAAAACACTCACAGGGGATGTATCTCTTCTAAATACCATAATACCAGGACTATTGTTATCAGTGCTAGGATACTCATAACGCACATGATTATTGTGATGATTAGCATACATCTTTTGCTACAATTCTTTTTCGGCAAATTTACAGTCTCTATATTCACTACCTTATCAGCATTGGTGCAGGAGGGGGCAGAAGCTGGTACAGGCATTTTCTTGATTCTTCTTCTCCAACAATGTTTGTCGTGACTACCTCTCACTGCTCTACTCGTTGAAATACCAGTAAGTTCGAAAAGGTTAACGAAGTGTTTAGGCCAGTTCTCGGCAGCCTGGATTGCTAAACGTTGGGCAAGATTATCATGCTTCTGCACATTGCTCAAAGGACTCCAGAGCAATCACCAATTGCCTTTGTACCATATGAGCCCCGCTTGTCCGTACAGGGTGATCAACACATGGATTTTTGTTTTGTTTTCAAAGATAGCACCGGGGAGCCGCATTCCAGAGCTGTCAGATTTGCACAACGCCCACGCCTCTCTCCCCTAGGCCTCCGGTTCCCACTTCATCCATGATGGGAAATAGAGGCAACAAAGGAAAAATGAAACGAAGATCTGATCACTTCCGATTTCGGAAACGTAGGTTGTACCGCATTCCTCCAGGTACTGAGTGATCATCAAATAGTGCTTGTGCACTTCTGGATTCAGGCTCAAAGACAGCCTGCAGCGCAGCCAGAGATGGTGGGCGCCACAGTGATGATGCAGTTTTCGTGTAAACCTGCAACGATGCAGGTTGTGCTGGGTGAGGTTGGGGCACTCTTAGCCCTTCCTCCTTTGTAGCAATCTTTCCAGGCTTTGTCTCAGGTTCAGGCAGATTTTGTGGCAGAGAACTGGCAACGATGTCCTTCGATTCGGAGGCAGCTGTCTCTTCCTTGTCGTCTGGATCAGGCAGCTCTTTCAATGGCGATGGAATTCTTTTAGTATGTGTGGCATGTATCCACGCTTTCCTACCGTCCACACGGACCGCTGTCTGTGTTGCCAAAAGAACTCGATAGGGCCCACGCCATCTTGGTGCAAGCGATGACTTTCTTTCGAAGTTGTTTATCAGCATCCGGTCGCCTGGTTGCAGAGAATGCCCTGGACCAGTATATCTGACAGGAAGAGCCACCTGCACCTGCTGATGAATCAAACGAAGCTTCTGTATTAAGATGTACCAATATGAACTAAGCACAGGATATTCTACTTGATTTAACTGCCTGGGCTGCGGCGCACACCAAACATTAGCGGGCCTCCCCATCACAATTTCATAGGGGGAGAGTCCAGTCCTCGCTTGCACAGATGTGCACATGCACAACAAAGCTAAAGGCAAAGCGTCTGTCCATTTCAACTTGTTCCCTGCGCAAATTTAACTGATTTTACTTTTCAATATGCCGTTCTGGCGTTCAATAAGACTCGCACTCATCGGATGTCTGGCGCAATGGAATCTTTTATAAATCTGAAGACCTGCGCAAATCTGTAATATTACCGCGGCAACAAAATGCGGGCCGTTGTCTGACCATATGACCCGGGGCAGGCCAAATCGGGAAAAATACTCTTTTAGCATCACTTTAGCAGTGCTCATAGCTGTACAATCTTTCAGTGGTTATGCTTCCACCCATTTACTGAACGCACACACTACCACCAGAATGTATTTTAAATTCTGACACCTTTCCATTTCTATGAAATCAAAATGGATCACCTCAAAAGGCATAGAGGGGGGGGGCAAAACTACCTGTTGGTGTAGCTGTTCCTTTCACAACATTGTATTGCAAACACGTTATGCAATTCTGCACTAGTCTTTCTGCATGTTTTCTTATGTGCATATTCTGTCATACTGTAGCCAAATGTTGAATCATTTTCTTTGCATAAATGTGCGTGGGACTGTGGGCCATAGTGACCATTGCAGTTACATAGGAGTTGGGCAACATCCAATTTCTACTCTTTTTGTCCACCCAGCAACCTTCCAAGTCTAATTCTGCAGAGCCCTCAACCCACCCTTGTATTTCATCAGCAGTTGCGTCAGCCTGCATCTCTTTGACTTTAGCAATCACATTTTCTATCATGCAGGGCACTTCCTCTGACTGTACTGTCAACATTTTGGTGCTTAAATCAGTCGCAGTTTGTTTTGCAATTTTGTCTGCAAATGCGTTTCCTTCACCTGCTTTGCATGTTACTTTTTTATGCGCCTCGCATTTCATTATTGCCAGTCGCTTTGCACACCTAAGTGCAGACAGCAATCGCACTATCAAAGGGCCATGTTGAATCCTAGTTCCATGTGATGTTAGGAAACCCCTCTCAGCCCAGACTTGACCAAAATTATGTATCACCCCAAAGGCATACTGACTGTCAGTATATATGTTTACATTCAGATTTTCAGAAATTTTACATGCTCTGGTTAACGCTGTTATCTCCACGGCTTGTGTGGAGTTTTAGGGGATTCTTTTGCTTTCGACAATACTTTTTTGTGTCGTAATGGCATAGGCAGCAGTTGATGTGCCATCAGGTAATTTAAAACAGGAGCCGTCACAAAACAGTTCTCCATCTGGCTCTTTCTGTGGGGTGTCTGTTAAATCAACTCTTCCTTTAGTTTCTTCTTCAGTAACCATTAAACAATCATGGGGCGGTGATTCATTCTCACCTATTTCTCCCCTGGGCAGTGGCATTCATTCTGCAGGTTTCAAAGCGCAACACCTCAAAATTTGAATGTTTGGTGGGAACAGGACAATTTCATATCTAGTTAATCTAGCAGATGTGAGGAGTTGCGTCTGCGTTCTGTTTAAGAGAACGTCTATTGCATGCGGCACCATCAAAATTAAGGTGTGCCCCAGCACCGTTTCTTCAGTTTGTTTCACTGACGCAGCAGCCGCTGCAACAGCTTGCAAACAACGCGGCAAAGCGCATGCTAAAGGGTCCGGCGCGGAAGAAAAATAACAGCATGGTCTATTTCTTCCTTCTTGTTCTGTGTTAAAACAGCCAGCGCGCAGCCTTCATTCTCATGCACAAATAATCTAAAAACTTTTTCATAATTTGATGTGCCCAGAACTGGGCAGAGCACAACGCAGTTTTGAGCAGATCAAATGTGTTCTGGCATTCTTCACTCCATGACAAAGGCAATACAACATCCTTTTTTGTCAATGCCACCATCGGCTTCACAATCATTGCAAAATTCGCTATCCGTTGGCGGCAATAGGAAGCCATGCCTATTATGGCTCTAACTCCTTTCGGCGTTTTTGGAATAGGCATACCAGAGATACTCTCTATCCTTTCTGGTGTCAGTCTTCTCCTCTCTTTCGAAAGTAGGTAGCCCAAATAAGCCACCTCTTTTCAACAATATTGGAATTTTTTCAAACTTATTTTATGGCTATGTTCTGCTAAATGTGACAACAACAAAACAGTACTCTTTTTACAAATCTCCTCTGTATCAGCAACAATTAACAAGTCATCTATGTATTGCAATAATACACAACCCGCCGGTAGTTCTAGCATGTCTAACTGTTCTTTTAATGCTCTGCTATAAATACTTGGACTCTCAGTGTAACCTTGTGGAATTTGTGTGAAAATAAATGACCGCCTTCCTAACATGAAAGCAAATAAATATCTGCTATCCTGGTGTACTGGAATGCAAAAGAATGCATTTTTAAGGTCTATTACACTAAAATATGCAGCCAAAGCAGGTATCATTGTCTAAATTGTAGTGACGTCTGGGACCAACGGGAACTGAGGATCAACCACTTTATTCAATGTGCGTAAATCAATTATGAAACGGAACGGTATTTCATTACCTCCTTTCTTATACACCAAGAGAATGGGGCTATTACAAGTGCTACCTGTAATCTCGTCAATCACATTTCTTTTTACCAAATCTGAGACAATGCTTTTCAATGCTTTCTCGCCTTCAACCGAAATCTTATACCGCTGAATACGTGGCAGTGTTACTCCTTCTTTCAAAACAATTTTCACTGGCTCTATCTTCAAACATCCCACATCATTGTCATTCATTGCCCATATACAAGTTGGTACTTCACTTAACTCTCCCGGCAGAGGTTTGGACAGGAATTCGGACATTGGTATATTCTGTGGTGATATTGTCAAAAACAAAACAAAGGGGGGTCTGGGAATCTCTCTACCAGCACGAACACAGCCCAATGACCTGTTCTTGGTGAATAACCCCTGGGAGAGACTCTACCAAGTCTTTAGCTCACTGTCATTTTCACAGAGAAGATATTTCGCTGCATATCAGCCTTTGTCTTGCCCTGGGGCAGTCCAGCGCCGAAATGCTAGGCAATTCTCCTCTGAACAAGAGTACCAACAGTAACCCCATACACGTGTTTCAGCCTTGTTGGGCATCATCAGTGAGGTGAAACTGTGCCTCTCTAAGAACAGTGAGCAAGGGGTCCACGTCTGGATCGCCCTGGTAATTTAGGGCGAGACCCAAAGTTAATTTATGCAAAACATAGGGGGATCTGGGAATCTCTCTACCAGCACGAACACAGCCCAATGACCTGTTCTTGGGTGAATAACCCCTGGGAGAGACTCTACCAAGTCTGTAGCTCACTGTCCCTTTAACAGAGAAGAAATGTCCCCGCATATCAGCCTTTGTCCTGCCCAGGGGCAGTCCAGCACCAAAATGCTAGGCAATTCTCCTCTGAACAAGAGTACCAACAGTAACCCCAGACATGTGTTTCAGCCTTGTTGGGCATCATCAGTGAGGTGAAACTGTGCCTCTCTAAGAACAGTGAGCAAGGGGTCCATGTCTGGATCGCCCTGGTAATTTAGGGCGAGACCCAAAGTTAATTTATGCAAAACAAAGGGGGGTCTGGGTGTTAAACGGGATATCATATTGTACCTCCTTTATTGTATATATTGGCTTAAACCCAGTCGCTCTGCGAAGAAATCCGCGTCACAAGTTTCCGACCTTAGATCGACATAGCCGCCATTTTGGGTACACCCGCCATTTTGATTTCTGTTTCAAAGTCACTCTGTGTTCTAAAATGGTTTTCCCGCTTGTAACGTAGCCGTCCTGACCTTTGCGCAGGGTTAATGTCCAAACTCCCCATAGGCCAAATGTTAGGACCGTGTAATGAGACCTTGTCCTACGTTTGACTTGTAGGTCGAGGATTACCTACGGCAACAAGCCCGATCCGTGGACATACATGAAACACAATGTTGTTTAAATACGAAATGTGAACACTAGTTGAAATACATTGTATAGGACGTGTACTAAGACTTAAATGTTAAATTCAAAAATACACTGTTGCCATTGTGATTTGTTGTTGTACGAACTGGACATAATCCACACGCATATAGTTGGATAAATTAGAGGTGAACTCGGCACAAACCCTAGACTGAAAATTATTAACTCACAGAGGGGTTGGACATTACGATTGGAAACTGAATAAAAGATGCAAATGTCTAGACGTCCAGTACCTCTCACTTCTCACACCGAAAGGGCTGGTATTCGCTGTGATGTACTGAGGGCCAGATAGCTATCTGATACTTCGTTTCTTTGTAAACTGTACAGTTGTTTGAATAAAGATCTGAGAATCTTTATAAACCTGTGTTTGGTGTATTTCCTTTTGGGGTACTCAGCCTCGATATTTTCTTTTGCTTTTACAGATGGCGCCCGAATAGGGCCCCTCAAGATTGATGCCAGCTCGTTGAAGGTTGACGCGGCTCATACCAGGATCGGACAGTGTATAAGGGGGCCTCTTTATTGGATGAGACGCAACACCTCAGCAGCGCTGCATGGCCCGATCCCTGAACGGTGAGCCCGCGGTCCGAGTCGGCATCTTGACGGGGGTCCATATATCGAGGCGGGCAGATTTGCCGAAATCACCAACCACGTGGAACCTTGGTTAGAACATTTGCAATCCGATCGGACCTCCTTAGGATTTGATCAGGTGAGTCGTGACCCGATTCTTAAGTATCCTGATAATTTGTTTTGGTGTATTGCACTCGCGAGTACAATTATTGACCAGGTAACACCAGTATTCTGATATGCCTGGGAAATTGTCTGCCTGCTTCAGGGCGTTATTCCGCAGTGACAGACAATCTTTGGAATTTGGCCGACCGGCGCCAATGGAGGGGTCACCGGCGTGTACTATGTGCTGTAAGCACGGCATTGGTAGTATAGTATTTAATGATATTTGTCACTGACAAACTAGACATGCTTCCGAACTTCAGTGACCAATCAATGGTAGTTTTGAAATTCGTCGTATTGAATACTTAGAATCCATATTATTGAAGAAAAAGGCTAGCCCTGCAGCATTCGATGTATTACAGAATTGGAAGAAAGAAGCTATGCAGCAGCTTAAGAGTGGAGAAAAGCATGCGCGCCGTCATATGACAAACGCCGAAAAAGCGGTGTTATATGACCAGAATAAACAGTCTGAGTCAGTTAGGAATATGGATAGGGCTTTCTCGTTTGGTATTCAGAAAATGTATCCTTCCAAAGACTTTCATGTATCTGATTAATTTATTGACAAACTTCTGAATGAACGAAGGCCTGGTGCCACTGCGACACCTACATATGTTCCTCTTCCTGCTGTTATTTCTCCTCTCGTGGCCCCTCCTGCTCCTCCTATTTCTCCTCTTAATGTTCCTCTTCTTCCTCCCGTTGTTTCCCCTCTTGTCATCATTCCTCCACCTGCTCCTCCACCTTTGCCTACTGTTACGGGTCTGGTGGGCTTACCTGCCGCGCCAGTGATGGTACCTTTGTTTCCAGATGTTCAAAAATTGCCTACTCTCCCTCTTCCAAGTGGTTCAACACCGCTTGTAGTAGATCGGGGAGCGGGATCGAGGGTTGTAACTCGTAATACTGTGTCTTCAGATAAAAAGCGTGAATTAATTGCGTGGGCTAAACATTACGTGGAGGGGGACGAACAAGATGATGCTCTTGCCACACTCTGTAATTTGGACAATTTTCCTGAGAAAAATGTTTTTTATTGAAGGATTAGGAATTCATTTGTGTGTTATGTGGAATAGGCTAAATGCTATAGATCTCCCACAAGGGTTAAGGGATCTGAATACTTTAGCATTTTCTTGAGATACTGCAGAGAAAGTACAAGAGCATATACAAAGGGTTTTTGAGTATAGAAAGGAGTTGGAAAGGGTGAAGAATGAAAATGAAGATGATGATAGTTCGAACGTTATGTTCGTACAGAAACAGTTTTTTCCTTGTCGAAAATCGATGAATGAGGAAACACAAATTTGTACGAAAGATGCGATTAGGTGGATCTCAGATATGTCGATAACTCCTGTTGAAGTATATGACACGTATAGTCAGTATACGCCAGAAATGCAGAGGAAAGTGATACAGGTGATGGTGGAGTACCTGCAGGATGAGTGTGTAAAAAGAAAGATTTGTTGTCCCACGTAGTTATTGGGTATTTATAAGAGGGCTTTTTCATTTGACACTTCTTCGACTGCCTTAGCGCTCGATTTAGCTCTGTTGCTTAGTAAGCGTTCGGTGTTGCCTATTTCTCAGTTGCCAATGAGAGAGGTTCCTCCGACATTTGTCCCAAAAGAAGAGATTCCAGCACATTATGTGTCGCAGTTCGTTCACATCCCGTTCTCGAGACACAAAGTGAACACCATTAAACAATCTATTCCTGATATTAGGAAGAATCCGACAGGGTTCTATAAAGAAATAGAGTCTGTCTTGCAGTCATCAGTATTCACCTTAAGTGATATTGATTTGATTTCCTGTACTCCTGCCTGTTGACTTATGGAAGCAGATTAGGACTGTAGATGATGTACCAGGGTTAGGAGATTCATGAGATACTATGGCCAGAATCGATAGAGAAAGGCCAGCTGGTGAGTGAACTTCACAGGTAATACTAACTTTGCCTGATAGAATAGTTACAAAGTTGAAAACTATAATTCCTGAAAGAAGGATTATTTGTGACAAGCTTACGGCCTGTGTCCAAGGAAAATCCGAGGGTGCTACCAAGTTCTTTCACCGGTTCAAACAAGTATTTTCAGATTACAGTGGGCAAGACTTAAGCACAGAGTCTGGAAAACGACTATTTGTGGATACATTTGTGCGTGGATTTCTGCCTGACATCGAGTCACAAATTATGTCTTCCGAGAGCGCTTGGCAAGCAAAGTCTCAGTCAGAAGTACCACACATGGCTCAGTCTTATGAGAATCGTGTCAATAATGAAAAAAAAAGAGTCGAAAAGAGAAAAGGTGACTTAAAGACAAAAGTACTATTGCAACAAATTGTTAGAGGCCCTACAGGGGGTACTTCGTAATTTAGCGGTCAGTACGTTCCACAGGGAAAAGCGCCATTGGGTCTTGTAAACATAAACCAGTGTGCTTATTGCAGACAAGAGGGTCATTGGCGTGCACAATGCCCGATCCTCCAGCAGAGGTCGAATAACGCATTTGGGAATATGGGTAGACGATCCAGAGGTCGCCCAGGGTCAGGGGGTCCTGGTAGAAGTCAGTTTTCACAGGATTCACAGCAACCTTTTTCGTAGGACAATCAGACACCAAGTGTGGACAATAGAAACATTTTTGATCATCCTTCTGCCGCTTACCTCTCTGAAGAACTTCCTTTCAATGACATTCTGTTTCGCTAGGATTGCCCGAAGCAAGGTTTGGAACCAACGCCTATTCCCATTAATCAGAAAGGTCCCTACGTTGAAATGATAGTGGGAAATAGGAAACATCTATTCTTGATAGATACAGGGGCACAGAAGTGTTCCATTGATCATTCACGGGTTCCAAACATTTCTCTGTCAGTGCAAACCAATGTTTCTGTAGGGTTTTCTGGTACACCAGTCGTTTGTCCGGTTTCTTCGCCGGTACCTATTACTTTGGGTCCATTCACAGACCACTGTCCATTCCTTTTGACCACGAATTGTGGAGAGAATTTGTTGGGGTTGAATCTGTTGAAAGAATTAAATGCAGTAATTCATTGTTCTTCTGATGGAGTGCGTTTGATGATTTCACCACAGCAACTTTCTGTCTCCCAGACCTTTGCCGCCGGAATTTAATAATGTTCCGGAGTGTTTGTGGGCAATAGATGACAATGATGTCGGTGTTTTGCAAATTGAGCCCGTTAAGATTATTCTGAAACATGGAGTAAAGTTGCCACGTATTCCCCAGTATAAGATCTCAGTCGACGGTGAGCAAGCTTTGAAATGCATCGTCTCTGATTTTGTGCGTCGAGGGGTGATTGAGGAAATTGCAGGTAGTTTGTGCAATAGTCCGATTTTGCCAGTGTAAAAAAAGGCGATAATGCACTTCCCTTCCGTTTTATTATTGATCTACGTGCCATTAATAAGATCGTTGCTCCACAATTTCCCATTGTGCCGGATGTGACAACAATATTGACCATGACTCCGGCTTCAGCTGCTCACTTTAGTGTTGTGGATCTAAAGAACGCTTTCTTTAGTATCCCTATACATAAGGATAGTAGATACTTGTTCGCGTTCACCTTAGGGGGACGCTCGTTTACCTTTACACGTGCACCGCAAGGTTACACGGAAAGTCCTAGGATCTATAATAGGGCTTTGAAAGAGCAGTTCGACACACTTGAGTTGCCCTCTACTTGTACACTGCTCCAGTATGTAGACAATCTTCTCTTAGCTGCTGACTCAGAGAGCGCTTGTAAGGAGGGCACCGTGTTGTTACTTATTCATTTAACACAACATGGACATAAAGCTTCGCTTAAAAAATGTCAATATTGTCGACAGGAGGTCGCCTATTTAGGCTATCTCCTGTCAAAGGAGGGAAGAAGGTTGCCGCCTGAACGGATAAAAATCATTTCTAGCATGTCTGTCCCAAATACACAGAAGGAAGTTAGAGCCTTTATAGGAATGGCTTCTTACTGTATGCAGTGGATCCCGAATTTCTCCTTAGTGATTAAATCAATGTTGGCTCTGACGAAGAGGGACATTTCTTCGCCATTACCGTGGAACTTGGAACACCAGCAATCATTTGATCTGCTCAAGACTGCATTGTGCTCGGCACCAGTTTTGGGCACACCAAACCATGAAAAGGCCTTTGTTTTGTATGTGCATGAATGTGATGGATGTGCTTTGGCTGTATTAACGCAGGAACATGGAGGGAAGAGTAGGTTGTGCGGCTACTTTTCTTCCGCCCTTGATCCTGTTGCATGCGCTTTGCCAAGATGTTTGAGAGCTGTCGCTGCTGCTGCTGCATCTATAAAACAGAGCAAGGGAATGGTCCTAGGCAATGCTTTAACCCTGATGGTACCTCACTCTGTAGATGTTCTATTAAACAGAACACAAACGCAACACCTTACCTCTGTACGATTACTGAGATACGAATTAATCTTGTTTGCACCGTACATCCAAATCAAGAGGTGTTGTGTTCTTAATCCGACTGAACTTTTACCTTTTTCGCAAGGTACTGCTTGCAGCGACGAAGAGTCACATGACTGCCTTTATACTACAGAACAAGAGACCAAAGGCAGAATCGACCTAAGAGACATTCCTTTGAACAAACCGCAAGGTGAGCTGTTTTGTGATGGCTCCTGTTTCAAACTCCCGATGGTACATCAACAGCTGCTTATGCAATCACCACATTCAGCACGGTCGTGGAGACCAAAAGAATCACGCATAACTCCGCACAGGTCTGTTATGCTTGATTTATGCTTGATCCAAAATGGCGCGGGTGCGCAATGCATTCTGGGAGAACTCGGAGCCATGTTGGATATTTACTTCATAACGCAGTGAAACGCTGCACACATTTTGCTGAGTGTTAGATTCACAGTGCTGAGACAAACATGCTTTTCCAAACCTGTTATGCGATCAAGGCCATTACTGCTGGGAAAGCTAACGTTGTTATGACTTGCTACTGTTCTCTGTAGAGCGTGTTTTTAGAGAAGGAAGGCACTGCGCTTCTTGGGGGGAGCTCTCGATTGACCCAGCTGGCAACCGACGGCTGTTCCTCAACTGCACAAGTGCAATTTCCAGAATGTTCGAGAATTAACTCCCCTTTGTGGAGTGTGTATATATGCGGAAGCCCGGAGGTGGTCAGGTGAGACTTCAGCCGGAGAAGGACGCTTACGTCCAGCCTTCCTGTGAGCTCTGGTGCTCTCGGCCTGGCTGTTCCCGTGGTCTTCCAGCCGCTTCTGGACCAGATGAGGAATTCTGTTACTCTCACGGTGATGCATTTCTTTTTCACTTCTTCACTTCTTCTGTGATCTATGTCCATATTATTTTTATGAGTTATTTCTATGTACTTGTAAGCTTTGAATAAATAGCCGTAAAGAGCTGATTATCTTCTAAGAGTGCGTGGCTGCGAGTTATTGTGTCTGTCTGTTTATGGTTCAAAGTATTTGCTCTATACTTGATTGATGATTTATGGTTATTTCGTGCACTTTTCGGGGGAGAGCAATTCAAGGTCGCAGAAATTATAGTATTGACCCGAGCTTGTGAACTTTCCGAAGGGCTTGTCCCAAACATATATACGGACAGTCAGTATGCCTTTGGGGTGGTTCACGACTTTGGGCAGAAAGAGGTTTCTTGACCTCACATGGCACAAAAATTTAACTTGGCTCCTTGATAGTATGGTTACTTTCAGCACTTGCACTCCCTACTCAGCTAGCGATTATAAAATGCGCAGCACATCAGAGGATTGTAGATAATGTAGGAAAGGGGAACACTTTCGCTGACCAGATAGCCAAACAGACTGCCACTGATCTCTCTTCAGAAATGTATACTTCAAGGGAAGCCACAAATGCCTGTACTTTGGATGAGGGTATCAAATCCATATCTTTATAGCTACCATATCTCGATGTTCTTACATTCAAGCCGATGCCACGTTACAGGAATCTAAGTAGTGGGCTGAGGGTTTGGCAAAATTAGATGATGACAGGTGCTGGGTGGACAAAGTTGAAGGGAAATGGTTATTGTCCGAAGCGTATATTATGATGATGGTTGTTATGTGTTAGGATTAAGGGCTGGAGCAAGAAAGGTATGTGTAAAAACACGTAGAAATGGAAATCTGGAGTAAAACTACAACTCCCAGCAGCACTTGAGAAGAGTGTAGTTCTAGCCGTACGCCCGTTGGAACAGCTGTGAACAATTAGCAAAAGCAATAAATGGGCAAGCGGCATACGGCAGGTGTGGCTTATTTTGTATTGGCAGCAGGAGACGGGCGTGTCAGGACTTCGGAATGCGGCGGCTGCAGCATGTTCTATGAAGGAACTCAGACGATTGGCAGCGGCCGCGAGTGGACAGCAAACGCAGTGATTGTTGCGTCCGGGACGGCTCACAGGCCTCCCGGACATGAGATAAGTACTGGGGAAGACTGTGTGAATATATTGGACGGCGGCAGGCGGAGATTTCTGGCTTCCAGTTACAGGTAGATTACTGTGGTGTCCGGGACGACCTGCGGGTCTCCCGCACTTCAGATAAGTATTGCACAAGTTCGTTAGGAACTCGTTCCTACTTTTCAATTGTAGATAATGTTGGATTTATTGCACAGCATTTCTTGTGTTCAGGTCTAAGTGCGGGTCGGAGTTTAACCCATTTAGAACAAGGAAGGACTCTGCTGGGGGTGTAGGGAACTCTCGGGATTTCCAAATGGGATATGGTGCCTTCAGTTATGTTATCAAGTCCACGTTGCACGTCATGTTTTATGTTTATTGCTTATATGTGCCTGATGGCCATGTGTTCTTGTCTATCATTGTATTCAATGTCATTGTGATCAATGTGAGTACGACCAGTTTGGTAGATGCCAATCTACTTACATGTTGATATGAGACTAGTGCTGTCAGCCTGGCATCCTAGACCCAGATATACTGAAATAAGGTGTATGTAAGCTTATGTTACTAGTACCCTGTGGTTTCGACACGTATTAAGAGTTGTCAAGCCTTAGGGAGAAAAATGTATGGTTTGGTATGAACGCTATGAGTACAGAGTATTACAAGTAGAGACAGGTAGGGTGTTTTCCCTGTGGTTTCCCCTCGTCCTATCCACATTAGGTGTTCTCAACCTTTTTCCGGTGTTCCTATACTCCCCTACCTATCCACAACCTCTCCCTAACTCCTCTTCCACCCACTGGCTGCCACGTGGTGTCCTGTTTATACTATCAGGCGCCTGTGCCAACCACGGGTGGAGGGTCGACTTTCATTCGGCTTCTGTGGTTCGGGAGAGAGTGTCGAATACTCTCCCCTCGCATTGACATAATAAGCCACCCTTATATTGGGATACTTATAACCACCCAAGCCAAATGGAAGTGACACCTCCGCCTTTAGCCGATGTGCTAAAGGCATTACAGGATATTCAGGTAGAGTTGGCACATGCTCGACAAGAGTCGGATAATTTAAAGACACAAGTTCAGAGTTTGGTAGCCCAGAGAACACCATTGGAGCGTAATCAGGCAACAGGAGCTTCTACCAGTCAAAATCCCACGGTAATTGTTCAACCTCCGAATAGTGTTCCGCTGGCAGCGCCCAAGCGTTTTGCGGGAGATCCCCGAACATATGTGATGTTTGTCACTCAATGTAGACTGCATTTTTTATGTAAACCTACAGCTTTTGAGACAATACAGGCAAGAACCGTGTTTGTAATCTCCTATTTAACTGGGGACGCCGCTGCTTGGGCTATGCCATTGGTACAAAAGGACGATCCGTTGTTATATAACTGGGATGGTTTTTTAGCGGAATTTGGCAGACTATTTGACAGACGGGAGGTGTCGTTAGTTCAGGAAAAGGAACTGTTGGGATTAAAACAAGGAACTAGGGACTTGGTCACCTATGTAACACAGTTTAAACGGCTGGTAATTGAAACAGAGTGGCCAGTGGCCAAGCAGACTGTGTTGTTTTATCAGGGTTACGTGAGGAGCTTAAAGATGCCATTGCTCAAGTTGAGCCGCAACCCGGTACGTGTACGGCAATGATCGACTTGGCTTTACGTTTGGATCATAGGATGAATGAGAGAAAAGGGGACAAGAAAAGGCCAGAGTTAGTCCCCTTTGCACGTTTGGATCATGGGCGGTGAGGCAGGATGAGTGAAGCAGAGCCCATGCAGATTGGAAGTATAAGAGGACCATTCTCAGCAAGTGAAAAGGACCAACGTAAAATGAACAAGTTATGTCTTTATTGTGGGCAGGCGGGACATTTTATACAGACTTGTCCCAACACTCCGCAGACGAAGGTGGGAGGTGAAAAGAGTACCAAGGAAGCGAGAAAAGAGATGGGCCAACCTTAGGGAGAACACAGGTGTCAGGCCCGAAAGATGTTTGGTTCCCCAGATGGGTGGCAAATACAGTGGGGGGTAAAACCTCTCATTTTTACATTTTGGTAACATTATGTTTTGCGTGCACTAAACAAGAGGTGATGGCCATGCTTGATTCAGGGGCTACAGGTAATTTTGTAGATATTTCTTTTGCTAAACAGTTAGGATTGCCAGTAGTGGAGAATCTAAAGATGGAAGGTGTGCAATCGGTGGATGGGTCACCGTTAGTATCTGGGCCCATAAAGAAACAGACTCAAAGTTTGGAGATGATATGTGAATCAATTCATAGGGAGGAAATCATATTTGATTTGATTGCAGCCCCGCAGTTCAGATTGATTTTGGGCATGCCAAGGTTGGTATTGCATAATCCTAGAATTGATTGGAGAAGACAACTATTGTGGTTTAAGGAGGAACATTATCAGGGACATACAGTATCAGAAGCAGGACCAGTCAAAGTGTTGACGGAGAGGGGATTGGACAACCAGATGGTGGGGGCTATAAATGGAGAAATTCCTCCACAGTATCAAGAGTTTGGTAAGGTGTTGACAAAAGGGTGGCAGAACAATTACCTCCCCATAGATCTTATGATTGCCTTATCGAATTGGAAGAAGGAGCAAAACTGCCTTGCAGTAGGATTTACGCTCTTACAGAAAAAGAAAACCAGTATTTACTTGACTATTTGGATGAGATGTTGGCTAAGGGGTTTATACGGCATTCCACGTCCCCAGTCTCCTCACCATTGTTTTTTGTTCCTAAGAAGGAAGGAACTTTACAAACATGCATAGATTATCGTGCCCTAAATAAAGTAACAATTAAGAACAGATTTCCCTTGCCATTGATTGCGGTCCTCTTGGATCAAGTGAGGACAGCCAAGATGTATACTAAGTTGGATTTGAGAGGAGCATATCACCTGATACGAATTAAAGAGGCCGATGAGTGGAAAACCGCTTTCAGGACAAAGTTTGGGTAGTTTGAATACTTGGTTATGCCTTTTGGTTTATGTAATGCTGCAGCGGCTTTTCAGTTCTTTATGCAAGAGGTATTGCATGATTTCATTGATGTTTTTGTTATTGTTTATATTGACGATATTTTAATGTATTCAGACTCTCCAGAGCAACATGTACAACATGTACAAAAGGTATTGCAATGGTTGCAAGAGCATCAATTATGTGTTAAATTGGAGAAATGTGCCTTCCATGTGACTCTAGTAGAGTTTTTGGGTTTTATTCTGACTGCAACAGGAATTGTGATGGTTCCCAAGACAGTGCAGGCAGTAAGGGATTGGCCATCACCACAATGAATAAAAGACATTCAGTCGTTTTTTGGGGTTTGCCAACTTTTACAGAATATTTATTGGCAATTTCTCGGAAATTGTGACACCCATTACACAATTGCTTAAGAAAGCAGTGAGTTTTACTTGGAGTGCTGAGGCAGAAAGAGCTTTTCAGGAGTTGAAGGTAGCGTTTACTACTGCACCTGTCTTAAGACATCCAAACACTGAAAGGGTTTTTCAGGTGGGGACAGATGCCAGTAATATGGCCATAGGAGCTATTCTGTCTCAAAAGGATGAGACAGGAGCATGGCACCCGGAGGCATTCTATTCTAGGAAATTGTCGGGGTGTGAACAAAATTATTCCATCACTGATAAAGAACAATTGGCTATCCGATCAGCATTCCTTGAGTGGAGACATTACTTACTGGGAGCACGGCATCAGGTGGTGGTGGTAACCGATCACAAACATTTGCAGTACTTTAAGACAGCTCAAACCTTAAGTCCAAGACAATTAAGGTGGTCTCAATATTTCAATGAATTTGATTTTGTGGTGACATTCAGACCAGGAAATAAGAATGGGAAGGCGGATGCCTTAACTCGGCAACAGAACTTAGACAATATTGTCAGTGAAAAGAAAGCAATAATTACGCCCGATAAAATCATTGGGTCTATTACTAAGCAATTCATTGAGCAAGTGAAGAAAGCATTACCAGCTAGACAATTGCAGGTGTGGCGGAATAGTCATCCCACAAGAACAGTACGGGAAGGATTACCATACCATCAGGGTAGATTGTATTTACCAACCAAAATGCTACAAGACAAGGTGTTATTCTGGTGTCATAACTCCCCCTTGGCGGGACATGCAGGTCAGAGAAAAATGAAAATGATGTTGGAAAAATATTTTTGGTGGCCCACATTAAAGCAAGATATAATGACTTACTTGGTACAATGTGAAAATTGTTTACAAAATAAGGCAGATCATGTGAAGAAAAGGGGATTGTTACAGCCATTACCCACTCCTGAGAAATCATGGACTCACATTTCCATGGATTTCATCACGGATTTGCCTTCTGACAATCAATTTGACACCATTTTGGTAGTGGTGGATTTTTTGTCTAAACAGGCTCATTTTGTGCCTTGTGTTGGTATACCAGGGGCAGGCCAGTTGGCAGAGTTATTTCTGAAACATATAGTGAGATTACATGGCCTCCCAAAGAGTATTGTTTCAGACAGGGGTTCTCAGTTCACTTCCAGGTTTTGGCGTGATTTTTGTCGACTTTTGGGAATCAACTGTGCTCTATCCACCAGCTATCACCCTGAAACAGATGGTCAGACAGAAAGGGTGAATCAAACACGTGAGCAGTATTTGCGAGGGTATTTGGGAGATGGAAGAGAATCCTGGGTTCAAGCCTTATGGTTGGCAGAATTCACATATAACAACACTTTTCATAGTTCACTGGGAATGGCTCCTAATAAGTGTTTGTATGGTCATGAGCAGAATATGATACCTGAACATTTGCCAGAGGTAAACAGCATGCCAGTGTTACAAGAGCGAAAACAGTTGCTTCTGGAAGTCAGACAAAGAGCCCGGGCCAATTTGGAGTATGCCAAAAGACAATATAAAATACAAGCTGATAAGCATAGGCAGGACAGCCCTAAATATCAAGTGGGGAATAGAGTGTGGTTGTCGACTTGAAATGTATGATCACGTAAATTCATGCCTAGATTCATTGGGCCATATACCATTATTCAATGTGTTTCTGAAACTGCTATGAAATTACGTTTGCCTAAAAATTTGGCCATACACCCGGTGTTCCATGTATCTTTACTTAAACCCGCAGATCCCGGGATGACGACTAAATGGCCGCCAGCAATACTGAAAGAAGGTCAAGAGGAATATGAAGTAGAACGAATCTTGGGCATCAAGAAACGAGGGCAAAAGGTTTGGTATTGGATTAAATGGAAAGGCTATGGACCTGAGGATTGTTCTCTGGAGCCAGCAGGAGCTGTTCATGCTCCTCAGTTGATCACACAATTTCATAAGAAACATTTGTTCAAGGCCGGCCGTGAGGAAGGGCCATGGGAGAGGAGGTAATGTTAGGATTAAGGGCTGGAGCAAGAAGGATGTGTGGAAAAACACGTAGAAATGGAAATCTGGAGTAAAACTACAACTCCCAGCAGCACTTGGGAAGAGTGTAGTCCTAGCCGTACGCCCGTTGGAACAGCTATGAACAATTAGCAAAAGCAATAAATGGGCAAGCAGCATACGGCAGGTGTGGCTTATTTTGTATCGGCAGCAGGAGACGGGCGTGTCAGGACTTCGGAATGCGGCGGCTGCAGCACGTTCTATGAAGGAACTCAGACGATTGGCAGCGGCCGCGAGTGTACAGCAAACGCAGTGATTGTTGCATCCGGGACGGCTCACAGGCCTCCCGGACAAGAGATAAGTACTGGGGAAGACTGTGTGAATATATTGGGCGGCGGCGGCGGAGATTCCTAGCTGCCAGTTACGGGCGGATTACTGTGGTGTCCGGGACGACCTGAGGATCTCACGGACTTCAGATAAGTGTTACACGAGTTTGTTAGGAACTTGTTCCTACTTTTCAATTGTAGATAATGTTGGATTTATTGCACAGCATTTCTTGTGTTCAGGTCTAAGTGCGGGTCAGAGTTTAGCCCGTTTAGAACAAGGAAGGACTCTGCTGGGGGTGTAGGGAACTCTCGCCATTTCCAAATGGGATATGGTGCCTTCAGTTATGTTATCAAGTCCACGTTGCACGTCATGTTTTATGTTTATTGCTTATACATGCCTGATGGCCTTGTGTTCTTGTCTACCATTGTATTCAATGTCATTGTGATCAATGTGAGTACGACCAGTTTGGTAGATGGCAATCTACTTACATGTTGATATGAGACTAGTGCTGTCAGCCTGGAATCCTAGACCCAGATATACTGAAATAAAGTGGATGTAAGCTTATGTTACTAGTACCCTGTGGTTTCGACACGTATTAAGAGTTGTCAAGCCTTAGGGAGAAACATTTATGGTTTGGTATGAACGCTATGAGTACAGAGTGTTACAAGTAGAGACAAGTAGGGTGTTTTCCCTGTGGTTTCCCCTCGTCTTATCCACATTAGGTGTTCCTCAACCTTTTTCCGGTGTTCCTATACTCCCCTACCTATCCACAACCTCTCCCTAACTCCTCTTCCCCCCCACTGGCTGTCACGTGGTGTCCTGTTTATACTATCAGGCACCTGTGCCAACCACGGGTGGAGGGTCGACTTTCATTCGGCTTTTGTGGTTCGGGAGAGAGTGTCGAATACTCTCCCCTCGCATTGACATTATGGCTCACGGTCCCACTCATATTTGTGTTCGTAAGGTCACCAAAATGTTGCAAAAAGTGTGGATAAATGACAAAATCCCTAAAGTAGCTGAACGCTTTGTTCAGAGGTGTATGATTTGTTTACAGCACAATGTGGCAAAGGGCACAACAACTTCTAGGGGTAGTTTTGATCCACCTTCTGTCCCCTTTGAAGTGATTAATTTTGACTTTATTGAAATGGAGCGTTGTCATAATTTTAAATATGTATTGGTCGTCATTTGTGCCTTTAATGGGTTGAAGCTTTTCCCGTCAAAGATGCCACCACTATGACCACGGCAAAGACCATGCTGAAGGAATAATTTCCAAGATTTGGTCTGCCAAGAGTCATCTGGTCAGGCAATGGTCCACATGTTATCGCTGCTGTAATTCTGCAGATATATGCGGGATTACAGATCGATAAACGGTTCCATTTGGCCAGACATGCACAGAGTGCTGGACTAATAGAGAGACACAATGGAATCATTAAGAACAATCTCGCTAAGACGTGTGCTGGCACCAAAATAAAATGGCCGGACGCCTTACCGATTGTATTATTGTCCATGAGGACGACCCCTCAAACTAAGACTTGGCTCTCTCCCTTTGAGGTGGTCATGGGTAGGCCAGCTAACATTTGGAATCTCCCAAAGCCCTGTTCTTTACGAGATGTTGAAAATGTACTTCTTTCTGACTACTGTGGCCAGTTAACTAAAAATCTGTATTTGATTTATCACCAGGTGCAAGAGGCTTTACCTGTTAGGTACGAGGGCCCCGGTCACAGCATATGTCCGGGAGACTGGGTTCTCACAAAAGTATTTGAGCAATCTTCCTGCCTCGTACCTCGTTGGAGGGGCCCCCACCAGGTCCTCCTGGTCACACAAAGGGCAGTGCGGGTAGCAGGCAAGAAGAACTGGATCCACGCGTCCCACATCAAGTGAATTCCGTGCCCAGGCCACTTACTACAGAAGATACAGAACCCCTTATCAATACTGTAACCTGCGATCACGAAGCAGTAAACAGCATCGAGAGTGCGACAGAGACTCTCCCTGAGCCAGTGGGGACTGGGGAAACAGCCATTTCACCTCCACACTCTCCAACAATTCCATCTTTTGAATCTGTTTCGGATCTTGCATCAGATCCTGCTTTGGATTCATCGCTTCCAACGGGAAGTGACGACACATTGTTCACAGATCACTCAGTACCAGGAGTCTTAAGGTACGATCTGCGTCCGAGGAAATAGACCTACTGCGCGGTTCGGTTGTGCCATCGAGAAAATCGTGAAAGGGCTTGCCTTTTTGGCCCTATCATTTGTATATAAGGGGATTCTGTTGGCTAGGGTTTGTGAAAGGACTAAGAAGACGCTCGGCCTGGAGGTCGTCAGCAAATAAACTCTGGTGCACATTGTTTGAAGAATACAATGCCTGCAACCGTCCCTGCTCGTACAGAACCGATGAGAGACAGTGTGACCAGCCACGGATAAGAACGATCAAATGTGTGGGCCCCGAAAACACATTGTTGTTTAGTGATAATGTTAACTGGTTTTACAATAGTCATTGCCTTAGGATTTTGGTATCTGGAAGAAGTACACCCGCTTGAAAATGTGTTACCCACTGAAAATGTACCCACTGTTTCTACTCCATTCGTGCATCTGCACACTCTATCTCCTAGGGACTCTCATCACAGACGGAGTTACCAGAACAACACTCTGCTACTCATTATGAATGCTACACATGCCCTTTTTAATAGGTCCAACTGTTGGGTTTGTTCACATTTACCGCAACTTGGGGATAAGGGGCTGTGTTGGTATATTCATCCTTTACCTTTGACAACTGCTTGTTATACTTCTCTAAGAGCACTATTCCTTGGCTGATGGAATGATAACATCTCAGGGAATTTTGATGGAACTAACTTAAATGATTTTGAGAAACGCATTCTAACCCCCCTGGGATGCTCACTCTTTGCGAATAGGAGCAAGCCAAATGTTGCTTCAATTACGCCTTCTGACAGACTGTCCCGTCCTTTTCAATCCTTGATCTCTTTTAAGATGGCTCCTATAGGCAACAGGGATGCCACACCTCCTTCTTATACTGTTAACCACAGCCCTGATTCAGTTTCTTTCTGCATACAGAGGAATGGTACTCAGTCAATGGGTGATTTTAAGGGTTGCGCCAACGTTGTGAATTTGACTAGTGAGGACAGACCTTTGTATGTAGGCGAACCTGTCTACTTTGTTTGCGGTAATGTAGCATTTCCATGGTTACACAGGGATTGGTAGGGAACTTGTTATTTAGGGATTCTGTTACCCGGGATATTTATTGCTAGCACTATAGACATTTCAAAGGCTCGTGCACGGCGGGACGAGAATGGGGATACCTCAGCACAAATTCTGGGTGACGTAGCTAAATCCATTGTGCCATTATAAGGACAAATACTGAACTCAGACGATATCAGGAGACTAGCGAGAGTACTGGAGAGGACCATCAACCATGGACCATTATATACTCTATAATATGACGTTAGAACAGAAAGCAATAAGATTAGTGGCACTTCAGAACCGGATGGCATTGGATGTCATTCTGGCTGAACGTGGAGGAGTATGCAAATTAGTGGGGTCCGCTTGCTGCGTTTTCGTGCCAGATTCCTCCCCAACGATTTTCAGAGCAATTCAAAATCTGCACGTCCTTAGTTCAGAAGTGCATGTTCCCGAGGGAAATTGGGATCTTAGCGCTTGGTTCTGGGACTTCTTGCGATCTTGGGTTTGGAAGCTGCTCTCGGTCATGCTGATTATTTTAGGTATTTTGCTGTTTCTTTGCTGTTGTATACAATGGGCCACATTACACGGATGGCGGTAAGGGATTACCAGCACCGGTAAGGGCACCGGTGCCGGTAATCCCTTACCGCCCTACTACGAGGTCCCTCAGTGGGTCCCGTCCTTAATGTGTGGTCAGACCACACGTTAAGGACAAGACCCGCTAAGGGACTTCAGAGCAAATAACGGTACCACTAATTGGGGTACCGTTATTTGCTCCTTCCCCATTCCCATTGAGCCCTATGGGGGCTCAAATGGGAATGGGGAAGGGCCATGGTGAATGGGGAATTACCGCCCCCGCCAACTTTGGAATGGGGCAGTAATTCCGCCATTCACCAAGCCAGACTCCGGCGGCAACCATGGCGCTACTAGAGCCATGGTTACCGCCATCCGTGCAATGAGGTCCAATGTCTTCCAGGTATGTGTTCGATGGTAGGAGGATGTTGTGCACAAGCATTAGGGCACAAGGTATACGCCCCAGAGAGAATATCTAACGAATTTGTGCTGAAGGAAATTGATATCTCCAATAGTGATTCAGAATGCATGGACATTGAGACGTGGAGTTACTCGTAAAGTTGCTAGAAGTAGTTTAGTGCTTGGCTTAGGCCAAAAGGAGGGTTTGTTAAACGGGATATCATATTGTACCTCCTTTATTGTATATTTTGGCCTAAGCCCAGTCACTCTGCGAAGAAATCCGCATCGCAAGGTTCCGACCTTAGATCGACCTAGCCGCCATTTTGGGTACACCCGCCATTTTCATTTCTGTTTCAAAGTCACTCTATGTTCTAAAATGGTGGACAGTGTTTTCCCACTTGTAACCTAGCCGTCCTGACCTTCGCGCAGAGTTAATGTCCAAACTGCCCATAGGCCAAATGTTAGGACCGTGCAATGAGACCTTGTCCTATGTTTGACCTGTAGGTCGAGGATTACCTACGGCAACAAGCCCGATCCGCGGGCATACATAAAACACAATGGGCCTCGTTACGACCCTGGCGGTCCGGAAATAACGGTGGCGGTAAACCCGCCGCCACCGTTGTTTCCGGACCGCCTGATCCCGACCCCTGCAGGTGGGAGGTGATGTTCCAGCCAGGTCTGACCTGGCGGGTTTAACACCGCCCGCCAGCAGGCGGATGAGGAAACACCGGCAGCATTACAAGATGCTGCCGGTGTTTCCATGATCCCGATTCCCATTGAGTCCCATAGGACTCAATGGGAATGGGGATTTACACCATTCCGCCTCCGTGATTCCCGGAAAACCGGGGTTGTGATGCCCCGGTAATTCCGGGAATCACGGAGGCGGAATGGTAATACGAGTCCGGCGTTAACCAGGCGGTTTTACCGCCTCGGTTAACGCCGGACTCGTAATGAGGCCCAATGTTGTTTAAATGCGAAATGTGAACACTTGTTGAAATACATTGTATAGGACGTGTACTAAGACTTAAATGTTAAATTCGAAGATACACTGTTGCCATTGTGATTTGTTGTTGTACAAACTGGACATAATCCACACGCATATAGTTGGAAATATTGGAGGTGAACTCAGCACAAACCCTAGACTGAAAACTATTAACTCGCAGAGGGGTTGAACATTACGATTGGAAACTGTATAAAAGATGCAAATGTCTAGACCTCCAACCCCTTGCTCACCTCACTGCTCTTAGAGGGACACAGCTTCACCTCACTGATGATGCCCAACAAGGTTGAAACACGTGTATGGGGTTGGTGTGGTACTCTTGTTCAGAGGAGAATTGCCTAGCATTTCGGTGCTGGACTGCCCCTGGCCAGGACAAAGACTGATATGTGGGGACATTTCTTCTCTGTGAAAAGAACAGTGAGCTAAAGACTTGGTTGAGACTCTCCCAGGGGCCATCCACCCAAGAACAAGTAAATGGACTGTGTTCGTGCTGGTAGAGAGTTTCCCAGACTCCCCCCTGTTTTGCATACTAAGTAACTTTGGATCTTACCCTAAGTTACCAGGGGACTCCAGACGTGGACCCCTTGCTCACTGCTCTTAGAGGGACACAGCTTCACCTCACTGATGAGGCCCAACAAGACTGAAACACGTGTATGGGGTTGCTGTTGGTACTCTTGTTCAGAGAGGAATTGCCATAGCATTTCGGTGCTGGACTGCCCATGTGGGCAGGGACAAAGACTGATATGCAAATTGGTATTTCCCATCTGTGAAAGGTACAGTGAGCAGAAAGCCTGTGCTGCAAACTCTCATCTCAGAACAGGTTATCATGCCATGTTCTTTCTGGAGAGGAGCGCCTGGTACCTTTTTTGAAACATTTGCAAGGAACTTGGGGTTGGTCACCCTGAGTTACCTGGGGGCAACCAGACGTGGACTCCCTGTGCTCAGAGAGGCACAGCTTCACCTCACTGATGAGCCCCAACAAGGCTGAAACACGTGTATGGGGTTGCTGTTGGTACTCTTGTTCAGACAGGAATTGCCATAGCATGTCCGTGCTGGACTGCCCATGTGGGCGGGACAAAGACTGATATGTAAATGGGTATTTCCCATCTGTGAAAGGTACAGTGAGCAGAAAGCGTGTGCTGCAAACTCTCATCTCAGAACAGGTTATCATGCCATGTTCATTCTGGAGAGGAGCGCCTGCTACCTTTTTTGAAACATGAGCTAAGGACTTGGTTGAGACTCTCCCAGGGGCCATCCACCCAAGAACAAGTCAATGGGCTGTGTTTGTGCTGGTAGAGAGTTCCCCAGACCCCCTCCCCTGTTTTGCATATCAAGTAACTTTGGGTCTTACCCTAAGTTACCAGGGGACTCCAGACGTGGACCCCTTGCTCACTGCTCTTAGAGGGACACAGCTTCACCTCACTGATGAGGCCCAACAAGGCTGAAACACCGGTATGGGTTGCTGGTGGTACTCTTGTTCAGAGAGGAATTGCCATAGCATTTCGGTGCTGGACTGCCCCTGGGCAGGACAAAGACTGATATGTAGGGACATTTCTTCTCTGTGAAAAGAGACTTGGTTGAGACTCTCCCAGGGGCTATCCACCCAAGAACAAGTCAATGGGCTGTGTTCATGCTGGTAGAGAGTTTCCCAGACCCCCCCCTCTGTATTGTCAAAAACACTCCATCAGGAGTACAATGAATAATCGCATTTAGTTTCTTCAATAAGTTTAAGCCTAATAGATTTTCTCCACAATTCTGTGTCTGCAGAAGCGGACAATATTCTGTGAATGGCCCTAGTGTTACTGGTACTGATTGGGACACGGGATTAATTACTGGGGTCCCTGCGAACCCTAATGAAACATTCTTTTTCCCTGACAGTGGTATTTCTGGAACCAAATGGTGGTCGATTGAGCACTTTTATGCACCTGTGTCTACAAGAAAACTGTGCTCTCTATTCCCAACTTTCATTTCTACGTAGGGTCCTTTCTGGTCAACGGGAATAGACACTGGTTCCAACCTCTGTCTTGGGCTGCCCTAACGGGGAAACAATACGTCATCTGATGTGTAGTCACCAGAATAGTATGTATTTGGTTGAGTATCAAAAATATTCCCATACCCACCTCCATTGTGCTGATTCCGATTCCTGTTTTCGTTCTGATTCTGGTGGCTATTCCCTTGATTATTCTGGTTTTGCTGCATACTATTATTCCTATCCTGCCCATATGTTCCCTGGCGTCCTCTGTTCTGTCTTCTCGGACCATTCCCATATCTATTTTACAAGTGCGGACATTGTGCTCGCCAATGACCCTCTCCCCTACAATATGCACACTGATTTAATCCTAGAGGACCTCCATGCATGTTTGAATTACTTCCTCTCCCTTGTGAATTTCCTCTTCCTCTATTATGACCCGCTACTTGCTGTAGTAACACCCTTGTTTTTAGGTTAACTCTATCTGTTACTTCTTTTTCTTTCTCTGTATTCACTCTGTTCTCATAATATTGGGCCAAGTCTAATACTTCACTCAGTGATTTTGCTTGCCATGCACTTTCAGATGTCATTATCAAATTTTGGATTGGAGGTATATAGCCCCTCACATATTTATCTACAAATAGTCTTTTTCCCGCCTCAGTGCTTAAATCTTGCCCACTAAAATCTGTAAATACTTCCTCGAATTTATTGAAGTAGTCTGTAGCCAACTCATCTTTGCCTTGTACACAAGCAGTTAGTTTGTCCCATACAATTCTCTTTTCTGGAACTATAACTTTCAATTTCTGTATTATCCGTGCTGGTAATGCTGCCATATTTGATGATGGTTTCTCGCTTGCTTTCCTGTCCGCATCCTCTTTCGCTAAAGCCTCCAACGTGTCACCGAAACTATCCTGATCATCTACTTTTCTTATTTGTTTCCATATGTCTGCTGGTAAAATTACTGGGAATATTAGGTCAATATCGTTCATAGTAAAAATTGACTATTTCAAATAGGACTCTATTTATTTATAGAATCCCGTCAGATTCTTTCTTAAATCAGGGATCGTTTGTTTTATGTTATTTACCTCTTGTCTGGAAAAAGGGACATGTACTTATTGTGCTTTATAATGCTCTTCTGTTACCTGAACTGGTTGATCACCTACTGCAGGAATTTCTACTTTTGGCACAAAAGTAGGTGGAACTTCCCTCATAGGAAATATCGCACTTGCTTTTTCTTCTCCCTCCCTCATATGCAGCAATATTGCCAAATAAAGGGATAATGTAGTTTCTCCTGTATCTCGTGTCAATGCTCTCTTATACACTGCCATTAATTCAGATGGACAAATTTGCTTATTATCTATATATTTATCCTGTAAATATTCAACCATTACCTGCAGTGCCTTTCCTTGCATTGCTAATGTGTACTGATCAAATATTTCATGCACTTCCATTGTAGGAATGCTAGCATCTGTGATCCATCTAAGCGCCTCTCATGTGCATATTTTAATTTCCTCACTAGCCTGTTTTGACGGCGGAAGAAATCGCCGTTGTACATATGGTACCGCCTCTTGCCTCCCTCTCCTTATGTCCTTGTCCCTAAACCCAGGCATAGAAAACATTTCAGCATACAATTCATCAAGTTCATTTTTAAACTCAAAAAGCCTATCCACATGTTCCTTCATTTCTGTATCTCTTTCTCTCAAACGTGCAAAAGCATTCAAGTCTCACAACTTCTGTGGCGGCACCATTCCAATTAATTGCTTCCATCTCTCCATTAAATATTCTCCTGTGCATTCCAACAATACCTCTTTTTCACTCAGCTTCCTATAATCATACATCGAATCCAACGTTGATGTCTCATCGCCTATGTCTATATAAATTTCTGCCTGTTCTTTCAACTCCTTCTTTCTTTCCTTGCTGACTGCACTACGGGTTATTGTAGCACACTCACTTTGTGCTGTCTCCGCTCTTCCCATACTCTCTTCTCTGGTTGCAATGGGTTCAAGTTCAGTAGGTGGAGGGGGGAGTGAAATTGCATGCAGAGGAGGGGCTGGTGCAGATGGAACGACTGGAAGGGGGAGTGGTGGCTGCAGCGGTAATGGAGGCTAGACAACAGGGATGGGCTGTGCAATGGGCACTAACGCATTTGTGTCAGTCTTATTTTTGGGACGTTCTTGTCTCTTTTTGTTTAATATCTTATTGATTAATTCGTCTGATGAATGAAATTCTTGTTGGGGAAATATTCTGTCTATACCTAACTTGACACATCTATCTGTCTGTTTTATTTGCTCATCCCATTCTTTTTCGTCCTGTTCTTGCGCTCTTTCTTCTCTAGATTTATGTCTGCGCGCATGTTTCTCCCTGTTTCTCAATCGGATCATAGCTTCCTTCCTCCTGTCTCTAATGACGTCAAATGTCGCTGGGCGTGCTTTTTTTCGCAGCAATATTGATTCCAAATAATCTATATGCGCCATCTCATAACTCCCATTTTTAGGCCATTGCATATCTTCTTCATCTCTGGTTTGCCTATGCCAAATTTCACAAAACCTGATTGCCCCTATTCTATATTTAACATACATCCCATACGTTGGTGACCCTACGGGTGGCACAGCCTGGCCAGTTTCCAAAGATTGTCTACCGCAGCGGAAAAATCTCACTAAACAGGAAGACAAATTCCCAGGCATGTTTTAAACTTTTTTGTACCTTACCCTGGGCATTTGATCTTGCAAGAGCAACACTCAACCAATATCAGGGCTATTTGAATCGGTGCACGACTCACCTGATCAACCAAGTCGTCTTTCAAGACGCAATTCGTCTGTATACTGACGCAACCAAGGATCGTCGTGTCTGCGTATCTTGGCTCACTCTGCCTCATTTCAGGACCCTCGCCTTCTTGCTCTCTGGCCGGACATGTCGATCAGGGATCAGTTGTGTACAGATCTGCAAAGAAGTCTCTCATATGTTTCAGAGGGGCGCCCTGAACACCTCTCGATCCCGGCTCGACCGTCTCGACCTCGCTTCGTTTTTTCTCTCTCGCCTTCCTTAAATTACAATGTACACGCTGGAGCAAGTGGGGGAGGGTCCCTATTTGGGCGCCATCTTGATGGGGCCCCTAGGGGACCCTCGCGTATGGAAACAAGGCACAGTCACCACACACGAACTGATACGCCAGACACGAGGTTCAATTCCCAAAATCTAGGGTTTATTGCAAAGCAAATAGTCTCAGTCGGCCGACTGGGTCTCACGTCCCGCAACGTGCGTCTCCCAGACCTCGTGGGACGCAAGAGAGTGAGCATTTTACATCAGTTACATATATACAAAATGATCATCTTATTATCAGTAGTGACACATTCAAAACCGCCCATAATGTATCTTTCTTTGCAATGGTTCGATGATTGACAATTATGACGATTATGACACCCTTCAGACATTTATTCAGCAACAGTTGCAATTTGCAAAGATGCAGACACCATCCTTTGTTTTAGGGAACATAATGCTCTTGTTCTTACTAGCAAGCTGCGTTCAGGGGAGAGACACATTCCAGGCCTCACTATCTTAAAGTTTCTATTCGTGGGCTAGAGGTCAGCTCGATCTACAGGGGCTCAGTGAAGGGGGGCCACAGTAGAGAGCACAATTCAAGCCATTAACTGTTCATTTCTACAGTTTCTGCCGCTCCACCGAGACTAACTGGCACCTGCGTAGTGATTAAATGCCTTCTGCTTACTTCCAAGGACTTGTGAGGGAGGGAACCGGGCATTGCTGTCTGGGCTGTCTGGGCTGTCTGGGCTGTCTGGGCTAGTTTTTCAACATGCAACTTGTGGCCTTGCTCTGTGCATGAGCAAAACGAAATAGAATTCACTTACAGCAAAGCAGTTTGAACAGAAAAGCAAGTAAGCGAAAATGACCAAAATGGCAAATTCTATTCCATACAAAATGGACGCTCTATGGTTATGCTGATGATTCTATACTGGCAATGCTAGATATATGATGCGGTTGGTTTTAGGGCAACATAATATACTGTCTATGCTATGGAAGGGCATTTTCTAGACTTACAGACAAACGTAGCAAAAGAAGGGTAAGAGTCAAAGGCTACCCTAGTCAGGGGCGTTATGGGGAGGTCACCCAACTGCTGGCCGTGGAGCTAGATATTAGCTGGCTGAGAGCAATGGTAAAAGGTCACCAAACGTTAAAAGAAATCTGATTCAATTTATCAACAGAAAAATTGTTTTAATTCAACATAACATGAAAGACATAAATTCATAAATAGGCAAGTGCCTTTAGGTAGCACGTTTCTTATGCATATTGAAATACATTTTGATATGCGTAAGGGCGGGTTAGTAGCATAAGTGACAATTATTTCTTGTATTGCTGGACATCAATCATGTAGCAATACGCTAACATTGTCGACACATTGGTTAATGGTGTTTCTAGTTCGGTGCTTGATAGAAAGGAGCAGTGGCTGTTGAGATGGAGCAGCGCTGCTGATGGGCACCAAACTGTCTTCAGGACAGAGATTTATGGTCAAGACGCTGTTGCAGAGGAAGTACGTGTGCCTAAGGGTTAGAAATCTGGAATTAAAAGACTTGGTGACCTACAAAGTACCAGCGAATTAAGAAATGTAAAAGGAAGGAGGGTGACCTACCAGGGTTATTTAATAAACGCCATGGCAAAGAATTTAGTAAAGGGCCAGCTGCTGGTAAGTAAGTGCGTCTGGAAGGCGGTCTGCGACGTCAGACAGCCAAATCTAAAAGAAAAATGCCCATTAATTGCTGTTAGGTGCGTGACATTTTTGATAGATATGGTGGTGGTGCCTAGTTATTTCGACTGGTGGACTTAGAGTCCAAAGGTGGTAGCAGATGAGTGACCATTAAAGGATGTCTGAGGTCATTGCTCATGAGGTAAATGTTCAAAGTTCCTCAAAAAGTGGTTAATAAATTGTGGTGAATCTTAGTGACATCCGTAATGGATGGAGAGAAATTAGCATAGCATTTAAAAACAAAGGTGTTGTCCATTTTTCGCGGTAGATGTTTCACGCATCCAAAATGGATGGAAACAAGTGCGCTGTCAAAATGAGAAGGAAGCAGATTTTGTGAGCCGTGTGCTGTGCCTAGTAAAATGGAAGCTAGAAAGGTGACTGTTGGAGACGTGCACACGTGTGTGCATCGTGACCGGCAACAAGAAGAAAAGCTTGTCTTGATCGCGGTTAGTGGTGCCGTAGTGTGCATCAGGGGATCCTGACTGAAGTTTCTATGGAAATGCGTGGAGCCGGCGAAACATTTACCTCTTGCTGCGTGCTGTAGCAGACGAGTGCTTGTGTGGATCAGATGTGTGCATGCGTGTTAGAGAAGCGCTTATTTATTCTAAAGAAGCATCCAATACGCATGTGCCAACGTGTAGTGTTTCTACTATATGGGCTGGATTGCGTGACTCCTTTAAGCCTGAGAAACCCAGATTTGCATTTAAACGCAGGCGAAATTTGAAAGACCGTTTGGTGCACACATA
This sequence comes from Ambystoma mexicanum, assembly GCF_040938575.1. Taxonomy (NCBI): domain Eukaryota; kingdom Metazoa; phylum Chordata; class Amphibia; order Caudata; family Ambystomatidae; genus Ambystoma; species Ambystoma mexicanum. Next base: position 440,314,760 of record NC_090937.1, read on the forward strand.
TGTGGAAATTGACTTGCAGAAAAACCATCAAACCACACTATGGCACCTCCCTCCGGTCAAAGGCCATTTTAAATGTGGTAATTGCTCTGTTTGCTCACTAACTGAAAATATAAAAACAATTGATCTAAAAGGCATACCTTGGACGTTGAATTCCTTCACGAACTGCAAGACCAAATGGTCCGTCTACATTATAAGATGCCCTTGCAATCTTATATATGTGGGAAAATGCAAAAGAGAGATAAGGCAACGCATCTGCGAACATCGATCATGCGTAAAGAACCAGAGAGACGACAAACCCCGAGTGGCCCATTTCAAGGCGAAAAACCACACTCATAACGACATCTTCTGGGCAGTAATACAATCAGCAAGAACCCCATTTCGAGGGGGGAATCAAGACTTGGCTCTACGTAAACTAGAGCAGAGGTGGATTTACCGCCTCGATTCCGTCAACCACGGCCTAAACATTTCCATCAAGTGGAATCTGTTTTTCACCCAGTAAGGATCATGCAACATTCCCCCGAACATTGACCTCGCTGTACACCCCCGGCGTGTGTGTTTTTTGCACTCTATGCCCATTTGTCCAGTCTTTTCCAACAATGGCATAGCATTGAATGCAATACCAATTTCACCATTGAAAATGTATTAATTGTTGGTTTTCTTACTGTGCCCTTGGCTCCATTTTCGGAAACAATGTTAAAAATGACACATCAGTAGTTACAAAATTGAATGCCTACATGGGTCGCATTTATGTCATCAGATAACACCGAGCCACAACAAAATGGGTGAATTCTTGTGACCAATCACAATGTATCACTTGTTAGATCATTTACTGTGCCCCCATTGAACTTTATGTTAATGTTAATGTTAAAGGACATTTGTACCGTGCACTATCACCACCGGAGTGTTCCCCTGGCGCTCTGGCGGCTCTGAAAGAGGAGGGGAGGTTGAGTTAGTGGGAGGAAGCAGGAAAAGTGCAAGAGAGCAGTGATGTGCTGTTGGCGGCCTCAGCCCGGTGGGTTCGTTGGCTGGGCCTGGGGTGTTTGCGGCCAGTAGTCGTCTTGTACTGTTGTGCAAGACTATGGGCCTCATTACACGGTAGGCACTAAGGGATTACCGGAACTGGTAAGGTCACCGGTGCCGGTAATCCCTTAGCGCCCTACTACGAGGTCCCTCAGCGGGTCCCGCCCTTAACGTCTGGTCTGACCAGGCGTTAAGGACGGGACCAACTGAGTGACTTCAGAGCTAATAACGGTACCGCAAATTGCGGTACCGTTATTAGCTCCTTCCCCATTCCCATTGCGCCCTATGAGGGCTCAAATGGGAATGGGGAATGGTATTTGGAATGGGGACTTACCGGGTCCTCTAGGGTTGGAATGACCCGGTAAGTCCCTGTACCGCCTACCCGGACCCGGAATGCAGTAAAGGGGTAGCCATGTCGCTAATAGCGACATGGTTTCCTCCTACCATGTAATGAGGCCCTATGTGTGTTTTTGTTTTGTTGTTGCAATGTAGTGAAGTTTGTGCGGTTTGTTGTGCTGTAGGTTTTGGTTGTGTTTGGTTTGGAGTTTGAGAGGTGTATGCAGAAAGGGAAATTGTTAGTAGGGTTGGTTAGTTTGCATCTCTATCCTGAATTGAGGCGCTCGGCTTGCCTAGTCTCCCCTGATGCGGCTCTGTCCTGATCTGTGTACGACTGGTATACAAGGTTCCTTACTCCTCTGGCCCCCACCTCTAACATGCTCTCTCGTAGCTCCCCTTATCCTCCCTTCATACTCCTGTGGCCAGTGTACATGCCAATGTCAACCTCTCAGGTAGTGTGGTGATTGGCAATATCTCGACAATTCCGCACTACTGTGGTACGTGGCGGTAACTAAGGGGTGGGCGAAAGTGTTGGTGGGATTGTCTGGGGTAGTTGACTCAGTCTGCGTGCGTGCCACCTGTGTTCCAGTCTATCCGGTGTCACCCGTCCAGGTTACGTGGGAGCTACCCTCTCGGGTCAGGGATGTCGTGTCCTTTCCGGTTTAGTCATCCTTTTTCCGGTTTTGGTTTCCAGATTTAGTCTGTGGTGTTGAAGAGCCAGGTTTTTAGTGATTTCCTGAATTTTAGGTGATCTTCAGTGTTTCTTATTTCTTTTGGGATGTTGTTCCAGGTTTTTGCGGCTAAGTGGTAGAAGGAGGTGCCTCCAAGTTTTTTCTTAAGGTATGGTTTGAGTTCCAGGCAGATTTCGTTGCTTGATTGGAGGGGTCTCGTTGGTTTGTAGACTGTTATTTTCTTTTGTAGGAAGTCTGCTCCTTGTCCACTGATTGCCCTGTGCGTTATGCACATTGTTTTGAAGGTGATGCAATGTTTGGGAGTCAGTGAAGTGTTTTTAGAGCTGGAGTGATGTGGTCTCTTCTGGATAGTTTGAGGAGTAGTCTTGCTGCTGCATTTTGGATCCGTTGCAGTTTCTTCAAGAGGTATTCTGGTATTCCGAGGTAGAGGCTGTTTGCATAGTCGATTTTTGGCATGATTAGGGTGACGATAGTAAGTGTTTTGTGCGTGAAGGAGAGGAAAGGTAGAATTCTTCTTGCTGTGTGGAGGAGAAAAAAAGCATTTCCTCACTGTTGCATTTATTTGTGGTTCCAGGGTTAAGGTGTTGTCCACTAGGACTCCCAGATTTTTTACTACATTCGATGGTGTTGGTGTGTTTCCCGTTTCCGTAGGCCATGGGATGGTGGTTTCGGTCTCTTGGTCTTTGGATACGATCATGATTTCTGTCTTTCCCAGGTTGATTTTCAGGTTGTTGGCATCCATCCAGTTTAAGACTTCTTTTAGACAGTCGATTAGGGTTGAATGGTCGTCATCGGTGTCTTTGATTTTGTAGATGATCTGAGTGTCGTCTGCGTAGTTGTAACATGTAATGTTGTATTTTTTTAAGATTCTGATGACCGGAGTCTGATAGATGTTGAAATATAGTGGAGATAGTGAGGATCCTTGTGGCACTCCACAGTCGTTAACTCGTGGAGTGGATTTGAAAGGTTTGATCCATACGGTTTCTGTTATTTCTGCTAGGAATGATTAGGTCCAGCGTAGTGCTGTGTCTGTTATGCCTATGTCTTCCAGTCTTTTGGTCAGGGTGTCGTGGCTAAATGTGTCAAAGGTTGCGGAGAGGTCGAGCAGAATAAGGGCTGAGGTAGTGTTTGAGTCTGCGTTAGTTTTGAGGTCATCCCAGATGGATACTAGTGCTGTTTCCATTCCTCTCGCTGGTTTGAAACCTATTTGAGCTTGGTCCTGCAGGTGGTGTTTTTCTACATGTTCTTGGGTTAGTTTATATACGTAGGTTTCTAGAAGTTCTGCTGGGTAGGGGATGTTAGAAATCGGCCTGTTGTTGCAAAGGTCATCTACGTCACCACTTGTGTTTTTCAAGAGTGGCTTGATGTATGCTGATTTGAAGATCTTCGGTACAGTCCCTGTTGATAGTGATAGATTTAGAAGGTTTCTGTAGTGTTCTGCTGGTGGTCCTTGCGCGAGGATTAATTTGTAATGTCTGGGGGACAGGGGTCCATGGGTGATCCCGCTTTCTTGCTTCGTTTTACCAGCGTGATCTATAGCTACCATTGACAATGCATTACCTGTTTGATCGTGCACTGTGCCCTTACAAAAATGTTTTTCAAAAATGATACTTCAGAGCTTTCAAAACTGAAAGTCCATGTCATCAGACAGCCATATCACAATTCTGACTGTACACTCTGTATATATAAGCACGTCCACTCATGTCCTAATCGTTATCAAGCATTCACCAGTGCTGTAAGGGCACTACTTTTTATGGCTGTTTTTGAATACTTGGACTTTCACTTGTTGCCTGGTGTCCACATTCCCGGAGGCTCTGGCGTCCGACATAGTGAAGTGGCTTCTATGCCGCAATCCAGCACGTATAGTAGAAACACTACACGTTGGCACATGCGCATTGGATGCTTCTTTAGAATAAATAAGCGCTTCTCTAACACGCATGCGCACATCTGATCCGCATGAGCACTCGTCTGCTGCAGCTCGCAGCAAGAGGTAAGCGTTTCGCTGGCTCCACACATTTCCATAGTAATTTCAGTCAGGATCCCGTGATGTGCACTACAGCACCACTAAACGCGATCAAGACAAGCTTTTCTTTTTGTTGCCCGGTTACGATGCACACACGCGTGCACGTCTCCAACAGTCACCTTTCTAGCTTCAATTTTACTAGGCACAGCACACGGCTCACAAAATCTGCTTCCTTCTCATTTTGACCGCGCACTTATTTCCATCCATTTTGGAAGCGTGAATCATCTACCGCGAAAAATGGACAACACCTTTGTTTTTAAATGCTATGCTAATTTCTCTCCATCCATTAAGGATGTCACTAAGATTCACCACAATTTTATAACCACTTTTTGAGGAACTTTGAACATTTACCTCATGAGCAATGACCTCAGAAATCCTTTAATGGTCACTCATCTGCTACCACCTTAGGACTCTAAGTCCAACAGTCGAAATAACTAGGCACCATCACCATATCTATCAAAAATGTCACGCACCTAAAAAGCAATTAATGGGCATTTTTCTTTTAGATTTGACTGTCTGACGTCGCAGACCGCCTTCCAGCCGCACTTACTTACCAGCAGCTGCTCATTTACTAAATTCTTTGCCATGGCGTTTATTAAATAACCCTGGTAGGTCACACTCCTCCCTTTTACGTTTCTTAATTCGCTGGTACTTTTTAGATCACCAAGGCCCTCATTACAACCCCGGCGCTAAACCATGGCGCTATTAGCACCATGGTTGGTGCCGGTGTTGTAACAAGTCCGCCATGGTGGAATGGGGAAATACCGCCCCATTCCAAGGTTGGCGGGGCGGTATTTCCCCATTTCACCATGGCCCTTCCCCATTCCCATTTTTGCCCCCTAGGGCTCAATGGGACTGGGGAAGGCACTAAGTACGGTACCGCAAATTGCGGTACCGTAATTAGCACCGGAGGTCCCTTTGCGGCATCCTACTTTAACGGCTGGTAAAATCAGCCGTTAAGGTCGGGTCACGCAAAGGGACCTCGTAATCAGGCGTTAAGGGATTAATGGCGCCGACACCTTTTACGGTGCCGTTAAACCCTTAACGCCAGGGTCATAATGACCCCCCAAATCTTTTCATTTCAGCTTTTTAACCCTTAGGCACACGTGCTTCCTCTGCAACAGCGTCTTGACCATACATCTCTGTCCTGAAGACAGTTCGGTGCCCATCAACAGCGCTGCTCCATCTCAACAGCCACTGCTCCTTTATATCAAGCACCGAACTAGAAACACTATTAACCAATGTGTCGACAATGTTAGCGTATTGCTACATGATTGATGTCTAGCAATACAAGAAATAATTGTCACTTATGCTACTAACCCACCCTTACGCATATCAAAATGTATTTCTGTATGCATACGAAATGTGCTAACTAAAAGCACTTGCCTATTTATGAATTTATGTCTTTCATGTTATGTTGAATTAAAATCCTTTTTCTGTTGATAAATTGAATCAGACTTCTTTTAACATTTGGTGACCTTTTACCATTGCTCTCAGCCAGCTAATATCTAGCTCCATGGCCAACAGTTGGGTGACCTCCCCATAACGCCCATGACTAGGGTAGCCTTTGACTCTAACCCTTCTTTTGCTACAACCTGGAGAAAAGACATTGCCCAATTCATTGCAAGCTGTGGTGTCTGCGCACAACACAAATCTCAGAAGTTGAGTACTGCCAGGTTACTACGCCTCTTGACTGTACCACCAGCATCATGGCATATGCTGTCTATGGACCGATCTTCCTCCCTTCAACGGATTTAACACGATTCTGGTTATTTTAGACTTATTCTCCAAAATGGCCCATTTTATTCCATTGAAGGGGCTTCCCACTGCTTCCGCCCTTGCCACTGTGTTTTTGGAGAAAATTGTCAAGTTACATGGTTTCCCATCGTTATTAATTTCAGAACACAACAACCCCTTGATGCCAGAACACAATTCGTCTAAGCTCTCTGAAGGAGATGCTGTAAAATAGCCAAAATTGAGCTCCGGTTATCCACAAGTCATCATCCCCAAACAAATGGCCAAACTGAAAGGACCAACCAGACCTTGAAGTAATACCTGAGATGTATGTTACAACAAACTCAGGAGTCCTAAACAAAATTTCCTCTGGTTGACCGAATTTGCCTACAATAACTCCGTCCACACTAGCAACGGACAGACCCATTCTACACTGTGCAAGGTCGGCATCCTCGAACGTCCACTTTTGATTCACTTGATGAATCGGAAATGCCAGCAGTTACAACATTGCACAAGACTGTAACTCGAACCCTTAAAGAAGCAGCAGAAAATGTGACCAGAGCCAAGGAACAACAGAAAAAATGTGCACACCGACATTGAAGGGAGGCTCCGCATTATCAAGTCGGAGATAAGGTTTGGTTGGTGTCCAAGAACATTCCCTTGAAAGGACCCTGATCCTTCCGTCCTAGGTACCTAGGACCTTATCGCATCAAGGCCATCATTAACCCTGCTGCCATGAAATTGGATTTACCAGCTAACATTCGGATCCATCCGGTGTTCCATGTCTCTCTTTTGAAACCAATGAAGCCAGATACTCGGATTGAAGCACCACCCGAGCCCAACATCATAGGAGGGGAACCGGAATACGAAGTCAAAACCATTCTGGATTCCAAGATAGTACGATCTAAACTGTATTACCTTATAGACTGGAAAGGTTATGGACCTCAAGACCGTACATGGGAGCCTTGTGAATTCGTCCATGCCACACGACTAATCAGACAATTCAATTGTAACAACCCCATCAAACCAGCACCAGGAGGAAGAGCGCCCGTGAGAGGGGCCTTGAGGGGGAGTGCTGTCATGGCCACAGAGCAAGGACCACGAGCTCCATCACATAAAGGGTCCAGCTGGACCAAGTCCTGGTGCCTTTGGCGCGGCTCATGAGAAAGTGTGCTCTGCACACTTTATTTCTAGTGCACATGTTATTTCATCCCCTGCAGGGCCCCCATGTGCATCCAGGTCGGCCGTGGCCATAGGAATTCATTGGGCTGCACATGCAGCATCTTCTGGGAGTGGCAGGGTGGAGCCACAAGGCAGAGCAAAGGGGTGTGGTTGGGACCAGGCTATTTAAGCCTGCCCCGCCCGCATGCCAGTGATTCGCGTTAGTCTGCTCATAGCAGCGTAACGCTCACTGCCGCCACTGCCGCCAGAAGCGCTTTTTACCTAATTCCAGTGATACCATCGCCTGAAACGCATCTTACCTGATTCCGCTATAAGGGCCAATTTGATTACAACAACAGACCTCGAAAATGCAACCCTAATCAGAGTTACATGTGTACACGGGCATAACGAAATATACCCCAAAATACCTGTGCACATTAGCATCAGGGGAGAGTCATATTTGGCATCATCAACCATCATTCATGGACTCCCTGAAGAAGTAATTGTGGGAGGGGACTTCCCTGCCTTCTCCACTCTCGTCCAGGAGCTTCCGATTCCCCATAGGGAATTTGTACCCCAAGACCCTTGGCACTCCAACTGTTAATCCCATACCCCTCCCGTATGGGAGTGGACGGAGACAGAACCCCTTGAGTCTATCATTTACCAAAAACCTTCCACGAAATATGGAGAGCACCTTATTCCAGAGTCAACCCCTTGATGCCAGTTAATGGGATGCTTTCATGAGATAAATGGGAACATCTCACCTCTACCAGAGCGAAAGAAAAGAAACCTATGGACTACGGAAGACTCCTTAGATATATTTCCCTATTGTTCCATCCAGGATCTTCAAATCAAAGATCCTAGGAAGACCAAGTATATCCACATTGCATAGTGGAAGGGTGTGTGAGAAACCAGAAGGTGCCTCACCCACTTGTCCCCGGGGATCTGTCATCCAGGTGGCCAGGACACAGCTATCGCTTTGGATCCAGTAACTGGGGGTTGACCAGTGTGGGGGGATCACCTGGGTGAGGGGTCTTCGGGGAGTGGAGTGGGGGACTGGATGGTGAGATGCGGTATCCCCTTTGCTCTAACACCTTTACCCGATCCTACCCAGTAGGATATTTAGGAACTCTACACCCCACCCCCATTTTACAACACAAACACTTTCTGATAGAAAGTCCGCTATAAGGGAAAACACACTAACACCCGAGCCGTATACCTGACACGTCCCAATACTATGGTCAGGCGAGGTCAGGCAATTATTGACAATCACTCACACCTGACTTCCATTATACTTCCCCACACGGATAAAAGGCAGAGCATGAAAGCATATAAGGATACAGCAGTTTCGAGATGGCAACTGAGCAAGAGGGGAAAGACAGCAAAACCGAAGGGGATCGCAAAGAGGGAAATTCCCTTGACCTTTTGACAAAGAATCACTACTTTCCAGAGACCTCGAGAATAGAAAGCATAAGACCAGGAAACCAGGCTGAAAAATCCTGCATTGTGTATCGGAGATACCCGGGCCCTCCCGCTTCAGTAATCAAGACGGGGAGAATCACTATCCACCGTGGTACCATCCTTGGCTCCACGAGCAAAGCAGCATCAGTGAAGTCAACACAGCCTTTGAGTTGGGGAGACCAATACAAGACCAGTCTGTGTTGAAGGCAAGGTTGCAAGCAGCAACATTGTATGGCGAGCGCTGGAACGAACATTGTTGAAACGCGTGTGATAAGAGATGTGAGTGAAGTTGAACTGCTGATGAATGATTGAACTTTAAACCAAGCTACAATACCTGTGGTGGAGTGGTCTGGCACCATGTGGGTGCTCAATCAAAGGTCTCTGTAAGGTATCCAGCTGAGAAGTTAACACGTCCAAGCAGGCCAGAGGGAGACCAATTGAAAGAGAATGAATACATGTGAATTGAAGTGGTCCTGCGACGGGTCAAGCAAAATCCTGCGCACAATCGAAAGTCTTCAGTTTGGATACAATAGAGAAAGCTTGGAAAAGTATGTGAATTTGGTCCAAGTCTGACAGAGGGAGATCAATTGAAGGTTTTGTGTTAAAGTGGGTCTGGGCCCGGTGGAGGGGGACCCGGGGTGAACAGAACATCACTTGAGAATTTGTAGATGTGAAATCCTACGAAGAAGGGAGCTTTGATGTTTGTCGTTTTGCATCAGGCCCTCTGAAATAAGAGACTTTGAAGGGCAAAGAGACTTTGGCACAGAAGGTCCTGATGTTGAAGTTTTGAACTGCAACCTTGTACTACAGAAGAAAGAGAGTGGGCTAAGCTCGAGTGTGCCACCTTGTCCCATGCTGAAAACGTGGGGAGGAAAAGCCAACAGATTGAATATTCTGATATTCGATTTCTTGAACATTTTTCTTTTGCATAAACATTGTCTCCCACACTATTTGTATTTAGAAGTAAGGATTGGCAATAGGTTTATTAGTATAGGCCCTTTTATTTTGACAAGACACCACTAGGACTGCGTTATTATTATTTTATGGTCGTAGCTTTAGATTTAGGATTAGATAGGCGTTTTTCAAACCCAGCTGAAGTTCAATAAACACCCTTGAACTGTGGTCACTTGTGTCTGTCTTAGTGTTTGATACCATGCCTTCCTTACAGAAGAGAAGAGAAAGAAGACGACAGGTAGATGAGGGTAAGGGAATTAGAAGAGGGAGAGAGGGAGAAGGAAAGCGAAGTGATGAGAAGGGAGAAAGAATAATGGGAGAAGCAGAAAGAGGAAGCAGAGAGGGCAACAAGAGAAGCAGAGGAGGAAAGGAAGAGACAGGTGAAAGTGAGTGAAGAAAGGAAGAGACAGGAAGTTTAGAGACTCGCTCAGATGGACGAAAGCGAGCATGACTGCAGCATTTACAGTAACGAAGTGTCCGGACGCACCAAAATATAACATGGATATAACTCAATATACGCTCTTAGAGAAAGGGGGGGATGACCACAATATATACCATGGCCCAGGTGGATAAAGACAAATTGAGATGTAAATTGCCATCATTGACAGCAGGGATTACTTTAGCAGTGGGCGACATTAAAAGCTTGCTCTCCGCCATCGTTGGGGAGAGAGCGGATGACATTTGAAAGCAAGCAGGGTATCCTGGGGTGAACGCACACAACACATCACATGACAGAGAAAAGTTTAGTAAATGTAGGACAGACGTATGGCACATACTTAGAGTGCAGTATCCCGACACGTCAGACATAAGCTTAATTATGGCACGCAAAATGCATGAGGACAAAGACCCCTTGCATATATTCAAGAGAGCCAGGAGCATTGACTTCTCGAAATGCGTGAATCATGGGACAAGACAGTGGGCATATTTGATCACATATTATGTCTGTGACTACCCAATCAGTTGAAGAATTTAGTGGGGATGGAAGCGAGACCATGGCCAGAAATTCAGTTAACCATAGTACACTATTGTTGGTTAATACAAGAGAATGCCAGAAACAAATGCGAAGAAAGAAAACAAGATGAAGCAAAATTAGTTCAGAAAAAGTTGTCAAAATATTCAATGGAAGGGGCGGTGCTGACAATCAGAGAGGGATTGGTTATGCAGGATCTAGTGCACTGTGAGCAAATGGCAGAAGGGAGTTTTGCAGGAAAGGGAGAGTACAACAACTGGCCCTGGGGGGAAGAGGGTTTGTGTCCAGGAGGAGAGGGAGTCAAATGCTGCATGGAGGAGGGGGATTTAACAGGAGACAGCCCTAACCTATTGGACCACCACAGTGTTGGGCAAGTGAGAAGATTGGCCATATGTTCCAAGTGTGTAGAAGCAGGGGAAGGATGCAACAGAATTCGCAAGATCTAAGAGGGGGCATGGTACATCCACCGGCCTATACAGTAGAGAAACCTGACTATTATGCCCAAGATCACACGCAGCACCAGACACATGCGCGGTAAATGCAACAAGCCCCTCAAGTGCCGGCTCAGCCACAGCGAATGCACACGCAGACACCGCTACAGCAGGCATACATGCAGGCACCACCACAGCAAGTGCACATGCAAACACAGCAGCTGCAAGCAAAACCCCAAACACTGATGTAGCAGAATGCCATGACTGTATGGCATCTAACCACTATGGTACAGACTCCCGCACCCAAATTAGGGAATGTGCCAGTAGTGGGAGGGAATGTGTTCCATTCTATCCGTCACACCATGAGCGACAACGAACTAACACTAGAGCCGTATACCTGACATGTCCCAACACCCTAGTCAGGCAAGGTCATGCAATTACAGATCATTACACATACCTGACTTCCATCACACTTCCCCACACAGATAAAAGGTAGAGCACAAAAGCACACTCTGAGTGAGGCAAAACAAATGAGGAAACAGCAGTTCTAAGAGGGCAGTTTAACACAAGGAGAAAGACGGCGAGACCAGAGAGGGTTGCATGGAGGGAAGTACCCTTGACCTCTAAGGACAGTTACTTTCGTGAGCCTCAGAAAGTAAGAAACCGAAGACTGGGAACTAAGGCTGATCAAACCAGCACAGTGTGTCGGAGGTACCCAGGGATCTCCTGCATTGATAACTCAGGCGGGGAGGAGCGATTGCCGCTGTGGTACTGTACTTGGCTCCTACAACAAAGCAGTGTCAGAAAAGACAGCACAGCTGGTGAGTCGGAGAGACTGATACCAAACCAGCTTGTGTTTTGAACCAAGGTTGCAAGTGGCAAGAGAACAGTGTGTGAGGTGTTTGCAATGAGCAACGTGAATATAATTGAAAACCTAAAGTTGTAGTTGAACTTTATAATTGAACTGTGGAAGGCCAAGAAAATATACCATACACAGAGTGGACCGGCGCCACGTGGGCGATCATTCAAAAGTCTATGTTAGTTTAATGTACATCACAATTAGTCTGAGGGCAGCTGAGGGAGACTAATTGAGCAAATTAAAGGGATCTGAGCCCGGCTGAGGGGGATCTGGGGTGAACCTTGAGTCAACCAAGAAAGAATTCTCTGAACATTACTGTGAGAGGGATCTGAGCCCGGAAGAGGGGGATCCAGGTTGAACTCCCAACTTGAATACAAGTGAAAGGAAAAGAACGTTTGCGTGTCGTTTTTGCACAGCAGGCCCTCTGAGTCAAGAGACTTGCAAGAAATAGAAAGGCTCGGACACAGAAGATCCTGAATTGTGGAAATTGAACTGTATCCTCATGCCGCAGAAGCCAGAGTGTGTGCTTTGCTCGAGTGAACTGCCTTGCCACGTGCTGAAAACATGGAGAAGGGTAACCCACGGCCCAATCATCCTGCCTTATCAACTTGTGAACACTTTTCTTTTTCATGAACTTCATCCCACACTATTTGTAAATTAGTAGTAAGTATTGGCAATAGGTGTTTTAGTATAGGCCCTTTTATGTTGACAGGACTCCACTACGACTGCCTTCTTTATTATTTGATGGTCATAGTTTGCTCCCATCTTTAGATTTAGGTTTAGATAGGCATTTATCAAACCTTTGCAAAGGTTCAATAAACACCCTTGAAATGTCGTCACTTGTGTCTGTCTTAGAGAGACAATAGTGAGATAGCCTGGACGAGTGAGAGAACAGAAGTCTTTGACAAACTAAAAAGGGCAATATGCACAGCACTAGTCTAAGGGATTCCTGACTACACTGAAGAATTTTACCTATTTTCCCACTCCAATGGGGTTGTAATGACAGCAGTACTCACACAAAAGTCTACCCTGGGACACAAACCATTGGCCTACTACAGTGGGCATTTAGATCCAGTGATGACGAGTCATTGCCCTTGTGAGCAAGCTTTGGCTGCAGCAGCCTTCACAATGGAGAAGTCAGCAAGTATTACCATGGGCTGCAAGACAACACTGTATGTGGAGCTTACCCTTTTCACTATCCTTCAGAAACCCAAGAGCACATTGATGATGCAAAGAGTGGCCGGGTACTAAGTGATCATTTCAAACCTGGCAGTGATGGTAGTAAGGTGCAGACTAGTGAACCCAGCAGCATTCATAGCAGAGCCAGTTGAGGAAGGAGACTATGTATGTACATGACTGTGCCAAATACACTGAATACCATGTTGACATATCCCATGTGACAGAAAAAGCCCAACGAGGAGTGTGGGGGGAAAGCTCTTTATCAAAGTGGACTTCAACAATTGACCAGACTTTGGCTGAAAGACACAATGGGCGTAGTGAAGACGAGACAGAGTGGGATTTCTGAGGTAGTGGCAAGCGCGAGATTGCCCTCACATTTTTCAGCGCAAGCAGTTAGTAGCAGTTATTGTAGCCCTCGAATCACATGACGATGAGGAAATCACAGTGTATTCCAAACCCGCCTATGTGACATCAACAGTACACGCAGGACTGTCACAGTGGAAAAGGCAGGGCTTTCTATGTGCTGACGGCACACCAGACAACAGACAGAACTCTATCTGAAGGAGCAAAGAAACAAATGTTGCAGGAAGGTCAAGTTCTCAACAGCTCACACATGTGTTACTCACTGGTGAGGGGAGCACGAACCAACAGACCAGGACTGCGAACTGGGTATTTGCTTAAAGAGCTCGGGTTAGAGCCTCCACCCGAGCCTCCTCTCTGTGAGGGTAAATAATTCTTTAAAATTATATGACCCTCTGCTGTAAGAAGTACCAGACAAGGGGACCGATCACTCAAAAGAGCGGGGAGAACGCACCGCCGCGGACCCAGCTGTAAAGAAAAGAAAAGATAAGAGATGAGTTTTCAGATAGAACAGATCCCTTCCTCCCCAAGTCCCTAACCTCTAATGGAATACCTGAGCAATGATCAAGACTGGAAACAACCTACAAAGCAGAAGAAATATTGGGTACTTGCCTAAATGAGGACAACCACTAAAGCGGGTAAACTTGAAACAAGGCCTTACCACTGGTGGAGGTAATAGTGATTGGATGAGTCCAGGACACAACGGAAGTATAAAACAAAAAAGGGTGGATAGTTAGGTAGCTATACCCGGGCGGCACGAGGTTCGCACTAGTTTCGGGGTGGTGCACAACAGCAAGGCATCCTTACATGCACTTAAATGGGAGGAGACTCAATCCAAATGCAGAGTTCACAGATTGTAACACAGGAATCAGAGTGTAAATAGATTGGGCTTACCAGCGTTGCTAGATGTAATGCAGGCGTTGTAACAGTCTCAGGAGAAGAACTGCCTTCAGGAGATGCAGGCGGGAGAAATTACAGTGCATGAACTGATATGTGCAACTGAAACACAAACAGGCCATAGACAGAAGCAGAATCAATGAGCAAGGAGTCAGTTTTCAGGCAAATGGTCTGGTTCACAAGCTGGCCATGGAAAAAGGCAGAATCAATGAGCAACGAGTCTGTTTTCAGGCAAATGGTCTGGTACACGAGCGGGCCGTAGACAAAGGCAAAATCAATGAGGAAGGAGTCCGTTATCAGGCAAATGGTCTGGTACACGAGGAAAGATGAGAGAACAAAAGAATACAGAAGTATGTACTTCAAAGAATGCCGGCTTGTAACTGTAAACAGAAGGAGCGTTTCCGAGAGCAGCCGCAGGTTAAATAAACAAAGAGGCCGAACCATAGTGAAACGAGGCTCCACGTTAACGCCTCTGGACTACAGAGGAGGCAGGTTTTCCGGGTATTGTAGTTTTATACCGCTAATTTCCAAGGTAACCGTCAATGCGAATAGAAAGGTGCAAAAAAGCTCTGCACACCCTTGTGAAGCACTATAACTCTTTTGCGCTTTTTGTTTGGTGTGTTTACGGAATCCCAACAATTCCTTTTAGAAAGCGAGTCCAGGGGAGCATGAGGCAAATGCCGGGGCCGACGAAGAGGTAAGTGTTGAGGTGTAACAATCTGACACTGAGGAGAAAGTAGCTTGTACAAGTCTCCAGAGGCCAAGAAGTTAATGACATCCATGGTAAAAACAGCTAAAATCCTCATAAATTACTAAGCATGATAATTCGAAATACAGTCCCCACACATGTGGCTTGCAGCTCACAGAGGATGCCTATTCATTAGAGCCAGACATGGGCAGACAGGGACCTTCGTTTCCATCCATCTCTTTGGGACCAAAGATACAATACAGTATAGAGTTCAAAGCCAAATGTCCTGGATCAAGGCCTGGGGAATCAGGGAATGTTAACTTTAGTGTGCCACGCAGCACCTTGGGGACATTCTCATCACCTTCAATTGTTGCTCATGTGCTGGTGACAGTCTAGAGCGCCAAGGCTGGGAAAGCTTTCCCTGACCAATCAGTGCCCACCTTCCACGTTCACCTTAACAGTGTTGCAGCCGCCACTTATAACTCGCCCTGATGACATTTTCCCCATGTATCTTTTTGTAGGTGGTCCTAGGCACAGTGTGTGAAACCTGAGGGTATCCTCACACCTATTCCCCTTGGATCCTCTTCTCAGGTGGCCAGGGAAAGGCCATTGAATTTGGATTGTGGGGTGGAGAAGCGAGGGAGGATCACCTGGGTGGAGGGTCCTTAGGGATTGGAAAGAGCATATCCACAGGTATGACATGGTATCCCTCTTTCCCTTGTGAAAACCAAACTAGCCCCCCCTGGCTTTTATGGGCTGTTGTAAAACATCTCCCCTCATTTAACCCACTAAAGTACTCGAACAAGGAAGAGGCAACTAGGAATAGTGAACACTAGTATGTCATTTCACCACTCTAGTAGTGAGACGAGGAAGAGGCCTGCAGAGTGTTGTGAAGGTCAGACATGTCCTAAGTGCCCCACTTATTGTGAACAGGCAATTACAATTTGGAACTCACACCTGCAACCTGTCAAGTGGTTGCAGGTGTATGAAAAGGGAGGAGACCAGCAGGGAATCCTGATTGCGAGGAGGCAGCCACGGTGGATCCTACAGAAGAGCCAGGACACCGGCAGATGACTCCAAGGAACTGTGGGTCTCAGGACCAGGTGGGCCAGCAGAAGGCCACAGGTGTGGGAGCCTCAATGGTCAGAGGTTCGCAGCCAGAGCAGCGAACACAGAGGAAGGAAGCAAGGTGACTGACAGCGTCTGCGGCAAGACAACAGAGCTGCCGGCGGGAGATAGAGAGAAACCAAAGTGCGAGCAGGGCTTGCGGTTGAAGGAAAAACATGCAGGCGAAGCTGAAATGGAAAGCACAGCTGCCTGGAGAGACGCCAGGGACCGGTGAGTGAAGAGGGAAAGTCACTCGAACCGGGGCGCTCCTGGGGCTGTGGAGAAACTGAAATCAATGCTGAATGAATGAAAAAGCATATGCATGATGAAACAAATCTGAAGCCGTGGGTTGAGAGAAAGTTAAGGACAATATAATCTGCAAGCGGCAGCGTGAAAGATCACAGACATTGAATCCTTAACTAAATTAAAGCTTTTGGCACAGTTATGACCTGATGACAAGTGTACGTGAAACTCTGATACGCCCTATTGGAAAGCAAAGCACAAGTAATTTAAAACACAGAGGAATGCAAGTATGGAAGATTACAAGAGAGCATAAAAGCAAATGGTGAAGCCAAAAAAACCACTGCGATGCAAACTTTGGATAAATATAGTATGGCCAGGCCAAAGACTGACAAAGGATATGTGACACATTGTGACAAAGCCAAGAGGGTGACAAGGGCAAGCCAAGTGAATGTGAATCTGCACACAAAGCCAAGAGGCTGACAAGGAGAAACCAAATGTGTGTGAACCTGTACAGATACAGAAGAACCGGGGTGGGCTAGAGAGCCTAGGGTTCCTGGTTGCATGACTGTAGTGGGTGGACTGTGCGGTATGGCAACTGTGCATAAACCAGGGAACCCCAATTGTGAAAACTAAAGTAGTTGCTGAAGTGAAATGTTTTTATTTTTTTATTACTTGATTCAATTGTTGTACAATTTTTACAAGTCCCTTTCATCAAGTTCAATGAAGACAATAAAGCAATAAGGGAGGGCTAATTATACATGTACAGAGCGTCCAAAATGTTACTTCCAGAAATAGTACAAAATAAAAATGTCAATAGTGCTGGATCCTTGAGCCGAGAGATGGATTTTCACAAAAACAACGGAGACACAAATAGACAACGAAATATGAAGTAGCACTAAAAAATAAGATACAGGTGTTTCTCTGGCTGTCTGACAACCCACCCCCTTCTCATACCATCTGTTTTGTTCCTTCTGCATCATGTTTATGAAGCTCCATGTTTATGAAGCTCCATGTTTTGCAAGAACTGTGCCACTGCTATTACAAACAAAGTTTTTCACCCTCCCATTAAACAGTGCCACCAGTCTTCCTCGTTACAGATTCGATGATCCTTAAAGAGGTGACCCATATGGCTGTTCCTTGTTTCATTCAGACCTGTGCAAGATAATAGCAAATGTCTAACTGTTTCCACTTGTTCCGCTCTTTTGCAGAATCAACACTTATTCATGAGTGAAAGACCTCTAATGGCTCTGATTTTGTTGGTCAGAAGGAGGTCCAAACGTACCCTCATAAAGGTGTTTTGTAAGAATTCATTGTGGCATTTCATCAAGTATCCTGGAAGTTCATGTATTCTCTTTGCTATTGGTGGTAAATGGGACGTCACTTTATTTCTAGATGCTCTAGATATAGTCTGTATCCAGTCCCATTCCTCCATTCTTTTCTTTACCTTAGTTGGATTTTGCTTCAGGTCTTCTTCCGTGCAGTTTATCTCGTCTAATTTGGTTTGGTTTCTCTGTGCCCAGTCGGTCAATGTTTTGGTCTTTCTTCCTTCAATTTCAGTGTTGATAATGTCGAAAATGTTGATACGGTTGAGGAGAATTGTTTTTCTATATAGCATCAAGCTGTTGCTGTTTACCGTTGTTTGCAGTGACAGTAAACTCAGCTCTCTGTGTATCGAAGCCTTTGGAGTCGACATTGGAAGTCCTAATACTCGATACCAGAAGAACCCTTCCAGTCTCAACCACGTTGCTTCTGGGATCTTTGGAATTGCTTCTGACCTATATGTCAAGGTAAGAACAACCTTTGCCTTATAAAATGGAATGATCGGTGTCCTAGAGAATCAATCAAATTTATTATCAATTGCTCTTGCTTGAACTGACAGTTTCTTGACTTTTTCCCAAAGGCAGGCATGCATTGGAGACTCCCGTAGGCTATTGCTCAAAATCACCCCCATATATATAAATTATTTTACATGCTCGATTTTTTAACCTTCCAAATACCACTGGAGTTTTTCAGTTTTCCTTATTGATTTTTCAAACGTCATGACTTTTGTGTTCTTTTTATTGATTTCTAAATTGTTTCTTGTGATATATTCCACCAATTTGTTTAGCTGGCGTTGGAGACCAATCGCAGTTTGATCTAATAAGATCAAATCGTCCGCATAGAGAAGGTGTGTGATTTTGGCCCCTCCGATCATGGGGGAAAGAAATCCAACATTAGCTTCAGAATCCTGTAAATCCCATAGGTATGAGTTAAAGAGGGTAGGGGCAAGTGGACACCCCTGTTTTACTCCTCTTGCTGTTTGTATTAGCTCAGACAGAGTGCCCGCTTGATTCAACCGAACTCTCATTGATGTATTTCTATGTAGCAATTTTATTGGCTCCAATATCTCCCCAGGGCATTTCCTGTCCGAGAGTTTTTCCCACAGAATTTTTTTACGGTTGACCTGCTCAAATGCTTGGACCAGGTCAACAAATGTCACAAAGATCCGAGGGCTGCCGTTGTGATGCTGGAAATGCAAAAGAGGGACAGGGCCTCTATATCCTTGTCCTTTATTGCTTTTTCATGTATGTTCTGTCTTGTTTTCTGCGCAGGAGTTCATGTGGGACTCCTGGCGGTTCATCTCTTCCTGTATTTGGTTTGGTAAACAGACCCTTGGGATCCCCTTATGGCACCCATGTGTGGGAGTACGAACCTGTACTCCTAGTGTATGTTTTTGGGCACCTGTGTGTGGCCCACAGAGCAGGGTATGGGCTGGTGGCAGTTCCGTGCTGAATTGACAGGTGCCCTGTGCATCCTCCATTTTGGGATGCCGAGGCCCTGACATTGGAATCAGTGGATTCCTAATAGGAAACAAGATGGCCCCTGTGACCTCTTGCTTTCTATCGCCTGGTACCTTACTTTTCCCGAAGTCCCGGGAACCCCTGACTCTGTCCCTTCCCCCAGACTGGCTGTTGGGTGGAAGTTCATATAGAGAAGCCTCGCTGAAGATAACCCTGCAAAGAGGCCAAAGTTGTATCAGGCTGGAACAGGCTAGCAATGCCTACAGTTAAAAGAGAAGAATAACAGAGTGTCCTGTTCAGCAAGGACGAGATAAGCTGCAGATGGTATTCGACTGACAGGACTAAATCAAATACACAAAATTGCATGAAGAAGAGGCCGATTTCACGGTGTCCTAGTAACGTGGCAAGGCGGCAGAAAGAGATGAGACTTTCACACCTATGCATGGAGCCTTGTCGTTCCAATACTCCTTAAACCCTTAAACTTTCTCAGACCAAGAGGCAGACTAAAGACCCAACTACAAAGAAGTAATTGGCACATGGTCACTGAGGTGATGGATGGGTGTACCATGAATTGAGGGGAAGCTGGGGTGCAGGCTTACTCCCTGCACCTGGCTAATTATTCTGCATGCTACTAAGCGCAAGTGGAAAATAATGTGTGGGATCAATGTCAACCCAATCATAGTGGACCATGTAATCTAGGGTCCTATAGGGAGTAGAACCAATAGGACGTTGTACTTATTGTGACGTTTACAGTAGCCAATCCAAGGAAGGGCTTGGTTGCCCCACCTGATATTATTATCCAATGCCCTCTCCCCGTTACCATATACAGATATAGTACCTATGTTAAAGTTACATCCCTATAACCAATCAAGTTGAATGTTAGGTTTTTTTGGGATTACACGTCAATGATGATGAGTTTTTGGTATAAATGTTGTCCTTTTTCTGAAATTAATCAGAGTTTAAGCGAGAAGGAAGATCGAGCGGTTGCTGATGTTCATTGAACTCCCCGTTTTCTGTACTTGTCATTAAACGGACTCCCTTTGCCAAACTATTGAGTTGCCATTATTAATTGATGCGAGAATACGAATCTGCATCCCCATATATCTCGGGGGTGCTGCGCCTCATCTTAAAGGGCTGTTTGGAGACCCCCAGTCTTATGGGCCGGCTGGGGTCCATCCTGTTAATCTCCGTTGTGGCTTTCAGCATCATCCGCACCACCAATGAGGGGATGTGAAGATATAAAGTATCCAGTCCCTCCCACCCGCTTGATCCGAACTCTTTTCTTTTATATCTTCAGAGCAAATCTGCCGCAGATTAGGGATGCAATGAAAAAGAGTCATGATTATCTCTTCTTGTTTGTTCCCTATTTGCTCTAACTTAAAGTTATGGTTGCTCTTGATCTTTTGGCTGTAAGGGACACGACGTCCCTTTTGCTGCTCTTCCCTTTTGTTTAGTCTCGAGACTCGCTCCAATATTCTAGGTCTATCAGTTCGAAGCGTAAACTTCTCTCTCTTATTTTGTTTCATAGTTGAGACATTTCCAGTAGGCCCGTCACACCTTCTTCTCACAGGACCCGTACTCATGCATGGTCTGGTCTGACTTCTTCCTGAATACTCTGTGGACTTTGCAGGATAGGCTTCATTCATTCTTTCCCCTGTCGATGCTTTGTCACTCATCCCCAACTCATTGGTTCTTCTTTCCTTTGCCAGTTTTTTTACACCTGTCGCCCTAGGTCAGAAAGACTGGTGAATTCATTTTATTTAAAGAGTGATTGATAGTTGGGTTCTGAGTGTTTACTGTAGTTAATTTCCCACCAGATGCTAGGGCGGTCAATTCATATTCTGACTCTTCCACTGTGTATTGAGTTAAATCCATTAAAGTGCACCAGGAAGTGCACGAAAGTGTACTGTTACTGTGCAGATTCCAGGTCGGATCGTTCTATACTATTGGATTGCCGGGCCGTGGCATTGAAAGAAGGAGGAAGTCATTTGCAGCAACACGGACTCTACCTGACTCCAAGTAATTAACTTTCTGCTATGTCCTCTGATATTTTCCCATGACTCTGCCACCTGGTCCAGCCCCCTGACTCAGCCCCTGGTTCAGCCTGCAGTCTGGGAGAGCCCCCTCGTGATGTCAGAGGATTACGTGCTTGTACTGATACTAGTTTCTCCTTTTGTTCTTTAGCACGCAGTGATTGGCTAAGCGCTAGAGGTCCCTCCCCTCCATTAACTTTGTGAAGCCTGAAATACCCAGAATACAGAGCACCCGCGTGCGCCCCAGGAAGTGCATGAAAGTGTACTGCACTGTTCGCGGTGTGCTGTATGGGGTAAGGCACTGTGATTTCTTTAATGTGTAGATTGTATTCTTCTTTTTAAATGTATGCTAAATATCTTGATTATTTTAAACTAAGTGTGTAGAAGTGTTGGTAAGTAAGAGGAATACTGGGGGTATAAGAGACACTAATTTAACTAATGCAATTACGCTCTCTAAAAAACCCTCAAAGGAAAATGGGTGACAATGTACCACATAAGCTAAAGCAAGATGACACAAGTGGTATTAAAATCATGCACAATTGTAGGATGAACCGTTCATGTAAAAGGAAGATAATTTCACAACCCGGGTTATTAACAGAGTGTAAGCTAGTGAAAATGACGAAATTCTTTAGTAAAATAGAGCGCACTGAAACCAAAATGAGCGAATCAGGTGATTTAATAATGACCCCTAAAGAGGTTGAATGTAGTACATCAGAAATCATGGATGAATTATCGGCGGCATTACCCTGTATTGGCAGTAAACTGTTGTCCCAAATGTTAAAACCTACAGTATCTTCCCAATGGAAGGACTGCAATGCACTACTTAGCAATAGCACACCATTGAGTCCGATAACTGAAATGCTGACTGAATCTTTTGCTGAGGAAAAAGCAGGTGAAAATGAAGAACTGCTAAACCCAGGAGCGAGGTTTAACTCTTGATAGTCATAAGGCAAGCTCGCCTGGCAATTGACAATAATATTCCCGATAAATTGATTGAAAGGGCGCCTGAATGTAAACCTAATTTTTCCAAGATAGAGTTATTGGATGAAACAAGCTTAATGATTAGGAACTCAGAGGAGCTATTTCAAGCTTTGGAAAATGCTTTAGTTATGATTGTGGAAAAATGTGAGTACATAGAAGATAAGCTAGCTATACACTCATTGCTACTATGTGTTATTAGCAAAAGAAGCAAGAAAAAGGTGTGGTTATAAAAGTATGAATACTCACACAGAAATGGAGGGTGGAAATGGGAGTGACCACTCAAATACAAATGATCTGAGCCTCTAGAAGAAAAAAATGAATATACAGTGTCAGAATAAACTTCATCCAAGAAGAAGGGTAGGTGTAGTAAAGTGAATTTTGAAAATATGAACTAAGACAACAAGACAAAAAAAATCTAAGAAGAAAATAAGATATGGACAAGCAGCCATGTATAATACAAAGAAGATAAAAAGTTCTAATAATGGCTGTATCATTGATGTAGAAGGCACCATAGAGATGAATAAGACAGACAGATTTGAATCCGAACCTAATAAGAAGGGAAATAATACTGAATCTAAAGCATCGTTGATATACAAAGAACCTAACTATGTGAGTGAACATAAGGTTGCGATACATGAGCCTCTGGTGAATGATAGCAGTAAAAAGAATATAAAAAGCCAAAAGAAGGTTAATGACACTGATATAAGAGAATTTTTTATAAATCCATCTAAACTGAACTCATGTAAATCTAGTGGTGGGTGGCAGGGTTCCCCAAGAAGGTGGTAATACGAAAAAAGAAAAAGCAAAAAAACTTGGAACTTACTGAGGATATACTGATTGATGTACATAAGCTATATGTACATTTCATTGATGAAGGTGTAAGGAAGGAATGCATGAAAAACACTAAAACACTGAGGGCTAAGGGGAATATTGAGGGTACCTCGCAGAACATTGAAAAGGTTAGTGAAACGAACCTTAAAACAAATAACATGGAGATGGTTGACATGAGCCATATGATATTGGCCCTACAAATTGAAAAAGTAGATGCTGCTGAGATGATGGTACTCAATAGTCATAACATCCTCTCTGTAACGCTCACCTGATTCCCGTAGAGGCGCCGGTCTTGACTGGGCGTATACCGTATCTTCAAAGGTGATGTGTAACACACGGCTGGCTCTTTGGGCTGGACCTCTGTGCACTGTATGTCTGGCTCGAAGGGTAAGATGTCTGCAGATAGAAAATGTGGGATTAATGAACTGGGTTATTGAATGTCTCACTCTTCTTCCCTTTCTCTTCTCCTGTAGAACCCCAAAGGTTAACGCTCTCACCTTAGGTAAGTGAACGCCGTGCTCTCCATCTGCCTCGAGGCAGGGTGCTGTAACCAGTTTCTTCACTGGATAAGGGGAGCAGGCCTCTTGACTTCAGAGGACTGCTGTCCGTCGTTTACTGCACGAACGGTAAGTTTCGAGTAATTCTAATGTCTTTAAAGTCTTTAGTAATGATGTCTCTTGTTTTGCAGGGTTCCGGCGATGGCGGATGGCGGGCTGAAGTGAGTTGAAGATGGAGCCCGTGTGATGAATAGAAGCGCCTGGAAGCACGTAAGTAAGCACTTGTTGCCTGCTTCACGATGCATTCTAACTGTCTTTTTATTTTGCAGGTACAAGTTCGGGGCGGCTGCAGGGTGCCGGAATACCCACTGGGTTAGATGTGGAAAGGAGTAATGGCACGTGAGTATTAAAGTTCCCCAATGTCTTTAAACGCACCTTGTTTTGTCTTTCAGATGCGGGATGCAGCGCCGAAGGCCTCCGGAGCGTGCGAAGAGTTGGTAAGCTTTTGTCTTTCAGATGCCAGAATGCAGTGTGAAGACCTCCGGAGCGCACGAAGAGTAGGTAAGCCTTTGTCTTTCAGATGCCGGAATGCAGCGCGAGGCGTTGGTGACAGCCGATGGACCAGGTAAGTGAAGAGCTGTCACTGAAGACCGTAATGCTAACCTGTTCTTTCTTGTCTTTATAGGTGTTGCTGAAGACTGGATTCAGGATGGTAAGCCTTTTTCCTTAGGCCCAGGATCAGATGCAGAAAACACGATGAGCGTTCTGCTGCTGAGGACGCAGAATAACGCAAAGCAAGATTCATCCATCGGGTGTGGTTTAAATAGCCTCCTGTAGTGCTTGGGTGTCTCCTTCCACAGCCACGCCTAAGAAAAGAGTTCCTGCTTTCCAGAAGAGTTCCAGTGTTCTGAATCTAGGGAGTGGCTCCTGCCCCACCCAACAGGAAAGGTAGTTCCAAACAGAAGAGGATCAGAGACTCAACTGGCAGGCAAGTAAGCAGCATGGTCTGCTGCAGGTAAGTCCACCCAAGCATTATGAGCCCGGCGCTTCCAGCGCTGGGACTGGGCATATTTATGAGCCTGGTGCCACTGGCGCCAGGACTGGGTCCAAAAGGTCCCAATTGGGACTGGTTGGCACTCGGAACCTGGGTTATGGATCTGCTTCCAAGGGAGTTGGGAAAACCCTGACCTTTTGGAAGCAGAGATCATGACAGTACCGCCCCTCAAGGCCCCTCCCAAACCGGGCTTCTCCGGGGGTTTTGGCTTGTCAGGAAATGTTCGGTGAAATCTTTTGATTAGGCGAGGAGCGTGGACATATTCAGCAGGTTCCCAGGATCTCTCTTGGGGGCCGTAGCCTTTCCAGTCAATTAGGTAGAATAGTTTAGATTTGGAGATCTTGGAGTCCAGAATGCTTTTGACTTCAAACTCGAGTTCTCCATCAACTAGGATAGGTTTTGGAGATTTGGTTAGTCGGGTTTGAGGTTGCACGGGTTTTAGTAGAGAGACGTGGAAGACCGGATGTATCTTCATGTGCGGGGGCAAGTCCAACTTGACCGCTACTGGGTTTACTATGGTAGTGATGGAATAGGGACCAAGGTATCTTGGGTTGAATGTGCGTGGCCCTTTTAGAGGTAGATATTTGGTGGATAACCAGACTTGATCCCCTACTTGATATTGAGGGGCTTCCTTCCGATGTTGATCTGCTCCTTTCTTGTATTGTTCTTTAGCCCTTTGAAGGTGAGAAACAGCTTCCTTAAAGGCTTGGGTGATTGTAGAATGCAGGTAGTCTACTGCTGGTGTTTCAAGATCTTGGAGGGGATCCAACTCCGAGGTTCGAGGGTGACTGCCGTACAAAAAAAAAAACGGGGTTTTCCCAGTTCCCGAATGGACAGAGTTATTGTAGGCATATTCGGCTATCCAAAGGATGTCTTTCCAAGTTTTTTCAGTTTGTTGCAGCATGCAGCGTAAATACTGTTCCAGAGTTTGAT
The DNA here is from genome assembly GCF_040938575.1 of Ambystoma mexicanum. Taxonomy (NCBI): domain Eukaryota; kingdom Metazoa; phylum Chordata; class Amphibia; order Caudata; family Ambystomatidae; genus Ambystoma; species Ambystoma mexicanum. The sequence goes on from NC_090937.1 coordinate 440,339,984, forward strand.
TGGTCCTCTCGGTTTGTCCGTCGGTCTGAGGGTGGTGACTGGTCGATAGTCTCACATCAATTTGAGCCGACCGACAGCAACTTCGCCAAAAATGAGAAATAAATTGACTACATCGATCCGAAATTAGAACCGAAGGAAAACCGTGCAGTCGGACGATGTTTTCGAGAAATTCTCGGGCCAGAGTTGCTGTTGTTGACAAGCCTTTGAGCGGAATGAAATGCGCCATCTTGGAGAATAAGACCACGATTACTAGAATCGTATTGTATCCGGAGCATGGAGGTAGATCGGTGATGAAGTCCATAGAAAGCGTATGCCAAGGGCGAGGTGGGATGTCAATAGGGCGTAAGAGGCCTGCTGGTCTTTCCTTTTGACTCTTGTTTTGGGCGCATACTCCACAGGACATTATAAAGTCTCTGATATCTTTTTTCCAAGACGGCCACCAGAAGTAGCGCTTGATCTTTTCTGAGGTCTTGGCTATACCGGGATGTCCTTCCATTAAAGAATCGTGATAACAAGAGATTACTTTTTTCTGTAAATCTGTGCTGGGTAGGTATAATCGTTCTTGGAAATACAATAAGTTGTCCTTTACTGCAAAGTCCTTTCCCTGCAGATGCCAATTCTGTATGTCTGCTGGAGTTACAAGTTGCCTGGCTTTATCCTTAACTTCCTCTATGGATTCTGTGGCGATTACACCCAGAATTCTTTGTTCGGGAATGATTGGTACAGGTTTAGGGTTGATCAAGTGTTCTTCCACTCCCATCCGAGAAAGGGCATCAGCTTTACCGTTTTTTGTACCAGGTCGATAGGTAATTATGAAGTCAAACTCGGCAAAGAATAATGCCCAACGGAGTTGTCTAGAGGATTGGGCTTTTGCGGTTTTCAAATATTGCAGGTTTCGGTGATCCGTAATCACAGTAACGGTGTGTCGGGCCCCCAGCAGATAATGCCGCCAAGCCTTAAAGGCAGACTTGATAGCCAGAAGTTCCTTGTCAGTAATCGTGTAATTGTTTTCAGGAGGCGAGAATTTGCGAGACCAAAATGCCACGGGATGCAACTGATTGGTTACCGGGTCCTTTTGTGATAGAACTGCCCCCATGGCAAGGCTTGAAGCATCAGTTTCCACGATGTAGGGGAGTTCAGGGCGAGGGTGTTTTAAGATTGGTGCAGAGATAAATTTAGTCTTCAAATCCTGGAAAGCTTTTTCCGCCTCGGTAGACCATTCAAAACGTTTGTTTTTCTTTAACAAGGCAGTGATGGGCTGGACTATTCGAGAGAATTCGGGGATAAACCTGCGGTGAAAGTTAGCGAAGCCTAACATGCTTTGCACACCTTTTACGGAGGATAGTGATGGCCATTTGAGAACTGCATCGACATCTTTGAATCCATACGCACTCCGCCAGGTGATAATATGAATCCCAAGAATTCAACTTCAGTCACGTTGAAAACACATTTTTCCAATTTAGCGAAAAGTTTGTGTTGACGCAATCTTTCGAGGACCATTTTCACGTGTTTCCGATGTTCAGATTCCGATGAAGAATAAACGAGGATGTCGTCAATGTAAACAACAACACACACATCTATGAGCTCTCTGAGGACATCGTTCATAAAATATTGAAAGGCGGCCGGGGCATTACAAAGTCCGAAGGGCATGACCTGATATTCAAATAGCCCATACTTGGTGAGGAAGGCCGTCTTCCATTCATCGCCCTCTTTTACTCGTACCAAGTGGTAAGCTCCTCTAAGATCCAGCTTTGTATATATGCATGCTTTTCTGACTTGGTCCAGGAGTTCAGGGATCAAAGGTAACGGATATCTATTCTTAACGGTGATCTGGTTCAGGGAGCGATAATCTATACAAGTTCTAAGGTCTCCTTCCTTTTTTGGAACGAAGAACAAAGCTGTAGAAGCAGGGGACTTGGAAGGACGAATAAACCCATTTGCCAGGTATTGATCCAGGTATTGTCGAAGGTGAAGGTTCTCAGGCTCGGTGAGGGCATAAATTCTACTACAAGGAGGAGTAGATCCAGGTATCAGGTCGATCTGGCAGTTATAAGACCTATGAGGAGGTAGAGAGTTAGCCTGATCCTTCCGGAAAACATCTTGGTATTCTAGGTATTCGGGAGGTAACTGGGGAGTCTCTGAAGAAATTGCTGCCAGTGCAACACCAGGTGGAGGGTGACAAGTAGAGACACATTCTGGAAACTGGACCGTTCTTGCTCGCCAATCGATCAGAGGATTGTGTTTCTCTAACCAAGGTATTCCTAGAATAATCTGAAACTGAGGGGCCTTGATCACATCGAACACGATCTTCTCATGGTGTCCATCTTGACTTACTAGCGTCACTTCTTGAGTGGTATGCGTTACTGGCCCGGAGGCTATCTCCGTACCATCCACCGTAGTAATGATGTCCTTTACAGCCTTGGGACAAAGAGTTAGATTCATCCTCAAAACCATTTCATGATCCACATAATTGCCGATGGCACCGCTGTCGACGTAAGCTTCAATTGCATGTAATCGATCCGGATTATCAGGGCTAATGAGGACCATAGGTATCACGAAATGCGAGGTCACGGAACTGGTTTTCACGCTCGGCAAGAGGACCTCTATTCTTGTCGGGCGAGGTCGTTTCCCTGCTCAGAGTTTGTAACTTTGGTAACTGCAGTGCCCTGAGTTTCCGCAATAGAGGCATAATTGCAACTGTTTTCTCCTTTCCCGCTCCTTTTGTGTCTACTCCTTTGGAAGGAGTTGGCGGTTTGGAAAATACTCGCGCATCAAACTTGGAACGATCGGCCTTCCTGTTCTGCAGTCTGTGATCTATTTGAACGACTAAGTCTATATAGTCCGAACAATCTTGTGGGGGATTCACTACTTGGGCTAACACATCTTTGAGCTCTCCGCGTAGACCTCTATAAAACAGCGTAATCCTTTTGTCCTCAGGCCAGTGAGTTTCCACTATCAGTCTGTTGGAAGACGCAATATAAGCCAAAAGGTCTTGATTACCTTGTCGCAACGAAAGAAGCTCATTGTCCAAGGCCTGCCCCTGTGAATGTCTTGCGAACAGTTTTTCCATACTGAGCTGAAAAGCTTGAAAATCATGGAGGACCGGATCATCTTGATTTACTAGAGGGATCGACCAGTGTGCCGCATTGCCACTAAGGTACGAAAGCACGAAAGCTACTTTAGCTTGATCAGTTGGAAAGGCTGCTGGCCGGCATAAGAAATGCAACCGGCACTGATTGATAAATACTGCAAACCTCTTTGGGTCACCAGAAAATCGTTCGGGCGGAGCCAGAGGTACATTCCCAGGTAGGTTGATCTGCACTGGATTCATAGAGGATGTAGAAGGAAGATTTCCCCCAGATGCGGGTAACGGGGTCTGTCCGGCTTGTGACTGTAGCAATTGTCTAGCGAAATCATCTGTTCGCTCCTTGGAAATAATCAGTTCCCTTCTTAGAGCGTTCGTTTCCTGACGGGCTGCATGCACTTCTGCCCTTAGTTCCCCAAGTAACTGGGCTAGCTGGTCGGTATCCGAGGTTTCCATAGCGCCTGGACGGGAGTTTTGTGGTGGGCTTTGCGTTCTGTAACGCTCACCTGATTCCCGTAGAGGCGCCGGTCTTGACTGGGCGTATACCGTATCTTAAAAGGTGATGTGTAACACACGGCTGGCTCTTTGGGCTGGACCTCTGTGCACTGTATGTCTGGCTCGAAGGGTAAGATGTCTGCAGATAGAAAATGTGGGATTAATGAACTGGGTTATTGAATGTCTCTCTCTTCTTCCCTTTCTCTTCTCCTGTAGAACCCCAAAGGTTAACGCTCTCACCTTAGGTAAGTGAACGCCGTGCTCTCCATCTGCCTCGAGGCAGGGTGCTGTAACCAGTTTCTTCACTGGATAAGGGGAGCAGGCCTCTTGACTTCAGAGGACTGCTGTCCGTCGTTTACTGCATGAACGGTAAGTTTCGAGTAATTCTAATGTCTTTAAAGTCTTTAGTAATGATGTCTCTTGTTTTGCAGGGTTCCGGCGATGGTGGATGGCGGGCTGAAGTGAGTTGAAGATGGAGCCCGTGTGATGAATAGAAGCGCCTGGAAGCACGTAAGTAAGCACTTGTTGCCTGCTTCACGATGCACTCTAACTGTCTTTTTATTTTGCAGGTACAAGTTCGGGGCAGCTGCAGGGTGCCGGAATACCCACTGGGTTAGATGTGGAAAGGAGTAATGGCACGTGAGTATTAAAGTTCCCCAATGTCTTTAAACGCACCTTGTTTTGTCTTTCAGATGCGGGATGCAGCGCCGAAGGCCTCCGGAGCGTGCGAAGAGTTGGTAAGCTTTTGTCTTTCAGATGCCGGAATGCAGTGTGAAGACCTCCGGAGCGCACGAAGAGTAGGTAAGCCTTTGTCTTTCAGATGCCGGAATGCAGCGCGAGGCGTTGGTGACAGCCGATGGACCAGGTAAGTGAAGAGCTGTCACTGAAGACTGTAATGCTAACCTGTTCTTTCTTGTCTTTATAGGTGTTGCTGAAGACTGGATTCAGAATGGTAAGCCTTTTTCCTTAGGCCCAGGATCAGATGCAGAAGACACAATGAGCGTTCTGCTGCTGAGGATGCAGAATAACGCAAAGCAAGATTCATCCATCGGGTGTGGTTTAAATAGCCTCCTGTAGTGCTTAGGTGTCTCCTTCCACAGCCACGCCTAAGAAAAGAATTCCTGCTTTCCAGAAGAGTTCCAGTGTTCTGAATCTAGGGAGTGGCTCCTGCCCCACCCAACAGGAAAAGTAGTTCCAAACAGAAGAGGATCAGAGACTCAACTGGCAGGCAAGTAAGCAGCATGGTCTGCTGCAGGTAAGTCCACCCAAGCATTATATGAGCCCGGCGCTTCCAGCGCTGGGACTGGGCATATTTATGAGCCTGGTGCCACTGGCGCCAGGACTGGGTCCAAAAGGTCCCAATTGGGACTGGTTGGCACTCGGAACCTGGGTTATGGATCTGCTTCCAAGGGACTTGGGAAAACCCTGACCTTTTGGAAGCAGAGATCATGACACTCTCAATATGCGCAGCAATTATACCCCTGCGGATGATTATCTCTGATGATTTTAAAATAGTAGACCAAGAAGTAAGCTCTACTAGACTTATTACTAATGTTTGGTGTTACGAACAGTCAATACATGAATTTATATTGAGTGAGAGAAAACTTTTTGAGAAGCTAGGTTATACATGTAATGGAAAATACATGCCGAAAGTAAAATATGAGGTAGAAACATCTAAACAAGAGGTGAGCAAGCACACACAAGAGAGTAAAGAAAAAAGGTTGACCAAAATGAATTCAAAGGTAGTAGATGCTGAAAAACCTAGTAGACCTATTGATAAAGAAATCCCTGATGGGTACTGGCAGTGGCTTCCCACTGCATTTAAATCTCATTTTGAAGATTGTTACTGATGATGTGGAGATAATTCTATCTTGGAACACTTGAGGAAATGCCCATTATACAAGCGAAGATGGTCTTCTTGATAATATTGCTAGGTTTAGAATTATCGCCTTGCAGGAAACATGGTTCGTTAACGAATGTGAAATTGATGGACGCAGTAATCATGTAAGTAATGCAACTCAAGGATCTAGAGGACGGCCAAAAGGTGGATTCATGACTTCTATTAAACAGCCATGGAGTGGGATAAAACATAAGGAATCCACTAACATGGTATTAGTAGTCTTTGTAACATGTATGCATCGACTATAGATAAATAATCCTCTTGGTGCAAGGCATAATAAAGAGAATATATCAACTTTAACCAAAATACTGGTGGAATATGGAAGTAAGATGCCGCTAATTATTGTTGGAGATCTAAATGTAAAACTTAACTTTGTGTCAGAGTGTACAATAGAAGAATATAAGTCTGAACCGTTTATTGATTGTCACTATAATAAGGAAGGTAAACCATGGATCTCTCTTTCTAATAAATTCAAATTAACCATCTTGAATGGTAATACACCTGGGGATTCTGAGAATCATGTGACTCGAATATGTGGCCGTAGTATGAGTATGCTTGATTACATGATTGTGAATAAAAGTGCACGAATGCTGGTGCGAGATATGGCTGTAGGTTGTAGAGAGGAAAGCGATCATCTTCCCCTATAACTCTGATTAATTGATAAAAATACAACTAGCAATGAATATCAAAAGAATGGGGATATTGAGGTAAATAATGAAGGCAGTCGAATAAAATGGAACCCTAGAAATATTGAGAAAGGGAATGAGACGGCTATACTTCTGTTGGGAAATTTTATTGAAGAGTTTGAATGTAGTCCACTGTACACTATCAGTAATATACTTAGCGAATTTGAACATGTGACTGAAAAAATTAAAACAGCTGTAATGATAAAAAGAAGCTATAGGTCGTTGGGTGAAAAATGGAATCTGGAACATCAAAAGAGATTCGATAAAGACATACATAAGGGAAAAAAATGCTTAGAATGAATATCCATAAATGCATAAAGAAAAATGATATAAATGTTATAGATAAGATAAACTCAAAAGGCAGCATAAAACATGGCTAAAATACAATTTAAAAAAGAAAAAAGAAGAAATATGGCTTACTTTGGCACAAGCGTCAAAAAATAGAAACGGCCATGCCATGTGAGATATCATAAATAGCAAAAAAGAAAAGACACTCCAGATTAATTGTGTACCTGAGAATGGATGGATTACTTATGTCAAAAATATGCTAGGTACTTTGGCCAGTGAAGAGCATGATCTACAGAATGATGCTACAGTGTGGAAGGGAACATTCACTGTAGTCCCACTGACAAACTTGATAAAGAAATTGCCCAAGTCAAGAGCGGCGGGCCCAGATAGTACTTGCAATGCTTTGTTGCAGCAGGCTTCGGAAAGATGTGCTAAGGTGTTGTCTATCATATTCCAGTGGATTGGAAGACATGGGAACATACCTGATACATGGAAGAAGAGTATTATTCTTCCGATCTACAAAAAAGGTGCCCATAAAGAACCAGCCAACTATAGGATGCTGGCTATGCTAGATATTCCAGCAAAAATGTTTGCTAAAATCCTGCTAGGTGACCTGAATCAATGGATTATCAGTTGTGGAGTACTGCCTGATAACCAATCTGGATTTAGAGCTGGGTCTTCAACATCCCATAATATTGCCAACTTAGTTATTGCTGTGGAATACTCGTGGAAGTCTCATGGGCTGTCTGTATATGTTGCATATATCGACTTTTTGGCAGCCTTCGATACTGTCTCACGAAGTAAGCTATGGGCTAAGCTAAAACAATGGGGAATACCCCATGGACTGCTGTATATGGTACAACTGCTTTACAAAGATACGTCAGTCAGAGTTCACCTCGATATAGAGGGGAGACTAGCAAAGCCATCCCTACACTCCGCGGAGTAAAGCAAGGCTGTACATTAGCGGCCATATTATTTAATTTGTATTTGGCAGACTTTTTAAGAGGGGTGAGGAATACCCAGATGTATGACATTAAGATGGGAATACTGAAACTTGGTTGGCTAGGGTATGCTGATCATCTCCTCTAATTGGATTATACATCCAAGGAACTTCAAGCTAAATTGGATGAACTGGTAAAATTTGCCTCAGCGAATGATGTGGTGGTCAATATAGACAAAACTAAAATAATGAAGTTCGAATATAAAAGCTTGAATAAGAACAAAAATCTAAAATTGGTGATAGACATGAGACAGATTGAAGTTGTTAATGAATATAAATATTTGGGTGTAATACTAGACAACAAGCTTAACTGGAAAAAACATTGGAGCGAAACAAAGTGAAAATGTATGATAGCGACCATGGCATAAAGTAAATTTATTGGAAGCCAAGGGAATTTTTCAGTGAGTACGGTGTTGAAATTATATTCTGCTAAAATTGTATCTTGTATGTTATATGGAGCAGAAATCGGGGGGAGTCATTTTAAGAAAGAGTTGAAAGAATTTGAAGCAAAACTGCTGAAGATACTAATGAGAATGCCCAAAAATCTCTCAGATTAATACATTCTATTAGAATGTGAGTTGCCAAGTGTAAATAGCCGTATTGAACTGATGGTGGCCGTGCTGTATGTCAAGCTGACTAGACTAACTAATGGTACCTTTGTGGTAAAGTTAATGGAACAATATGGAAGTGCACATAACAAGGTTGATTTTGTAACCTTAAATAGATGGAGAGGGGTTTATTATAAGTGGATCAAGAATGATAGTGCTCGATGGCTGTTGTATTCTATCAAACAGACCAAGCAGAAACTAAAAAGTCTGATATATGATCTGGACTATGAACAAATGTTAGTAAATCTTGGGTCAAAAGTAAATAGTGGGTTATTTCTTAGCCATCTAGCTATGAGAGAAAGCAAACCAATTTATCAATGTGCATATCCAGATTGTATCACGATCTGCTGGTACCTGATGTTTAAATTCAACATATGTAATGTCCTTGAAATCTTGGGAGCTAAACTCAGCATTCAAAAAGAACTCAGATACTGTAGATTATGTGGAGTAAATACTCTTGAGACAGCATACCATATAATATGCGAGTGTGATAGCTTAGCTGAGCTACGAAGTAAATACCTGATGAAGGATAATAATAATATGCACAAGTGTATTATGCTTGATATTTGGCGAAGTTTGCTTGATGGAAATGACATGAATTAAAAAAAATTTTTATACGATGAAATTTTATGTGATGACATTAGATATTTTAAAAGAGCTATCAAATGCTATATTGATGTTTTAATGGTGATGTATTGATTTTTAAAAGTTGATGAACAGTATTATTTATGTGACTCCATGAGATTTTATAAGCAAAACTTGAATTGTTATAAGCATATTATTATTAAATAAATAAATAGATAATCCATTAAATCTATACTCTCTTCCGATTCTTCTATAGTTATCGGGAGTGCATCCTGACATTTGGATGAAACATCCGATGCTGTCGGACGAGTCATTACTGCCATTTTCCTCTGGCTGGAGTAGGCTTTGTAACTTTAGCCTTTTCATTCTCTTGTAAAAACGAAAGAGCCCCTTGTGTTCCATTGATTATGGTTTCGAATCTTGTGTCTGTCTGTTTGTTGCACCTTGCTTGGGAGAACATTGGATAGGTATCTATCTCTCTTTGAATACTGTTTACATCTTGCTTAGTTAAGTGAGAAGAAGGATTTGTACTCGCTGCTTGTTCCTTAATTTCCAAGACGATGCAACCGTTATGCATTTTCTTACCCTGTGTGATGAGAGGTTCGCACCCTCCCATAGTGTACTTGTAGATTTTCCGAGTTGGTTCTCTGTTGGAGTTTCCTTGTTTATTTTACATCCAGACATGAATTCACAGTTAACATTGCAAGCATTATCAAGTAGTGAAGTATTAACTATGTGGAGTCTAAGGTCTTTATCTGACTCAGGCATTGTCTGAGTACCGTTTGTCGAAATACCCACTCCTCTTGGTGCTTTTGCTCCTTTTAAAATTTCAAGATCCGGTGCTTCTAGTATAACTTGTTGTTTACCGATATCCTGTGCAATCCCCTTTTTAGCATTTAGTGCTGTAATGTACCCTTCCATGTATATCAACTTGGTATGCATCATGGCAGCCAGCGTAGTATGGTCCCGTTTAAGGCCTCGTAAAGTTTGCTAAACGGGGCCAGTGCACTCGTTACTGCTGACATGATGGCAAAGAGATCCAGTTTTTTGGTTGGAGTCTCCTTGCTACTAGGTTGAGGTGTTGCTATAGATCTTCTGTTTAAATTTGGGGATAATACTGGTAGTTGTTAATTTAGAGGAGGGTGGTAGTTGTTAATATTGGAGACCACATGCTGTTCTGGGGCACTCATTTGTTCATCATTTTGTGATATTGACTGATTGATTATTGCGTCCTGTGTTGCCATGGCTTGATCTCTACTATTCCTTTATTTGGTGGGCAGTTCCTTGCTTACCGGCTTCGTTTCACAAACTGGTGCTCCCATCTTCATCGGGGAGAACCCCTCAGTAGGAATAGTGAGATCTTCCTGGATAGCCTGAGCACAGTTAAGGAGAGACAAAGTACCCCTCCTCAGCTTAGAACTAAGTTGAAGATTGGTCGTCGATTTATGGTGAATATCTCCTGTGATATTTTCCACTGCTTGTAGCAGGGGGACAAAGTTCTTTTTCTGCATTTCAAGATGGTTTACCCAAAACTTAGTTAATACCGGTCCTCTGGTTTTGGTTTTTCTTTGGTTGTTTAGTCTATCCAAGCTCCTAGGTTCTGTAGACATCTTTAATACCGGACAAATACCAGACCAGGTCAAACCCTGTGTTTCAGATCTCCCTTGTTTAGGTTTAATATGAGCTCCCTCTAGGATCTCTACATCCGAAAAGGTCGGCTAGGTTCACCCGGGCGAGCGTATCATTTCTTTGGAAAAAGTTTGGTAGTGAGCCTGCACTATGAGAGCTAGTTGTTTTCTGCAAGATGATCTTTCTGTATATCCTTGTTTTTTCATGCGCTGTTGCTACTTTGGGCGCTTGTTTCACCAATATGCTTATCTTTTGGATGGTTTTTGATTTCGGTGCACCCTTACAATTCCTGTGTTTTTGCAATACCTTTGCATTGCCCGTCCATTTTCCATGAAATTGCTTCAAAGTGGTTGCCTTCTGCCCCCCCCCCCCACCCCTTTGGATATTCACTTCCCAGATCTGTTGAATTCATGGGATTGCACGAGTCATGAAGGGAATCACTTAAACCCTCAATATCAACGCTACAATTCATTATTGATACTTGGATGTCCCTAGTGACAGCTCCTGTTCGTGATGAGTCTGGGGAATTCAAAGAAAGGGATGGGCTTGTTAAGTCCTTTCCGTGAGGTGTTGCATGGATTTCAATTTGGACCTGTATCGATGGTGACATTACTATCAGTGGTAACTATTTTTTCCATCCATTTGCCCCACATTACTTTCTATTTGCTTTGCCATTTTTTCAGATGTATTTTTCACTTCCTTGTCCATGTGCATGTATTTCCGGTCTTCTATAACTATTTGGAAGTCCTCCTTCCCTGCGCTATTGTCAGCATTTTGTGTGGAGGAATCATGCTCGAGATTCATCCCGCACTGCGGCAGGAGTAATTCCTCCCTTTCGTCTCCAGCACTCCCCGTCGTCTCCTTGGTTTCTGCAGGGTTGGATTTGCTGCCGGAGGGGGGAGGCGGGGCCCACACGTCACATGGCGTGCCGGCTCTGCGGCTCTTCACATCATCATGGACGGCCTCTCTTTGGTCTCCCCGGACCGCCCGCTCTACCCGCTCGCCATCCTCAGCGACATAGCTTTCCAGACCACCCTGCCCTCCGGGGACTTTACAGAAATCTGGTAAGATTTTACTAATATTACTTTTTGCCGAAAGCTCGGTCTGGGTAACGTGTGGAGCGCATGGGCAGAGAGGCTGATGCATGTAAGGGGGTGAGCGGTGTTGGTTGAGGGACTGTTTCACCAGGGTTCATTTCTTTCCTACCTGGATCGGAATCTTCCCTCATCTCGGAAGACGATGACGCAATCTTTTTAGTCGAGGGTAGAGTTTTCAGCGGGCTCCTGTGTTCCAGCCCGTGATCATCACAACAGGAACACTGGCTCCGCAATCAATGTCCTTCCTCCTCCAAACTCTGCATTCGCGCCATTGCTGCCATAGACTACCGCAGACTGATATAATCTCGTGCAGCCCTGCCTCATGAATATGCTTCTTGTTTTTTTGTTATCTTTGTCCTGTAGTGCCCTCACGCCTTCGGATTCATGGTCGCGCTATACAAATGTATTAAAGTAAAGTAAAGACTGCAACTCAGCAGCCAACTCTGCGGCCGATGCGCGCCCGCTCCGCAGCAGAAAGGGGTTTTTAAGGTGTCTGATCCCTTGCAATATAGAAATGGTGAAAAGACTTCAAACACACCAGGAATCACCAGGAAACAGTGTAGCAGGGTTGAAGGGACTGCCGCAGACTGCAACTCAGCAGCCAACTCTGCAGCCACTTTGCGGCAGAAATTAGTTTTATTAAGGTGTCTCCTCACTTGCAATGTAGAAATGGGGAAAAGACTTTAAACACACCAGGAAACAGTGTAGCAGGGTTGAAGGGACTGCCGCAGACTGCAACTCAGAAGCTAACTCTGCTGCAGCGCTGCAGCAGAAAGGAGTTTGTAAGACATCTGCTCCCTTGCAATGTAGAAATGGTGAAAAGACTTCAAACACACCAGGAATCACCAGGAAACAGTGTAGCAGGGTTGAAGGGACTACCGCAGACTGCAACTCAGCAGCCAACTCTGAAGTGAAATAAGAAACAGCAATCGGATTGAACTGTTAAAGAAACCAAGAAGGAGTGTAAAGTTGATTTGAAGCTGTTTTTCTGAAAATTGCAAGATTGATAATAAGTATAAATTGACTGCCTGAACTGGAGGAAGGGAGCCCTGGGGTTTTGTGAACTGTTGCAAAGTTGGGGAAGGGAACACTGAGGATGTGTGGAACTAGCCTGAACTTGGGAAGGGCAATACCAAGACTTTTGCTGAACTTTCTTGAACTTGGGGAAGGGGAGCTGAAAAGTATACTAGGAGCTGGAAGAAGCTCAGACTTTTATTTCGAATACTATTTCTTTTATTGCTGACATCCTGCACATTGTTTAACTTTAGTTGTGAGGGCAAGTATAGGTTTTGGACACAGACAAACTTTAAGTTGAACGTTTCGGCTCAGACTTTCCTTAGTTTCTTTAAGTAGAGAAATCCCACCTTAGAATAGGGCAAGTTAGGCCTTCATCCATCCTAACATTTCAGTTAATAAAACAATTCTGTTTGAACTTTGAATCTGTTGTCTGTGTCTTGCTTCATGATGCCCTCACAGGAGTTATTGAAGTAAAACTCTGTGGCAAGCCTGTATCCAGATGAGAGCGAACTGGAGATCACCTGATGTCCATGACCATCCCTATTTTATTTGGAGATTGTTAATAAAACAGTATTTCTGCCACATTATTGGTCTCTTAAATTTTTTGGCCATGGGACGCTCGTTGCCAGTCCACTGCTTACCCGAGAGAGGGGGCGTCGTCCCCAAACTCGGCACTGGATAACTTGTGCAGAGAATTCTGGAGGATGAGGAAATGGTCCTTAGGGGGAGGTGCTGAGTACCCTTGAAGTAGTGCTTGAAAACAGCCACAGAATCTTGTAAGAGCACTTAGACACCTGAATTGGCGGTAAAAGACTCTGGGAACTGTAGTTAAAGTACCAAAGTGTCCAATGGAGGCTATGACAGAAGAAAATAACACACTTTGAATCTTGGGAATTGTAGGCAAAGTACCAAAATGCCTAACTCAGCCTATATGTGAAGGAAAGAACAGACACTAGCTTTTAGGAACTTCAGCCAAAGTACCAAAGTATCTAAGGAAGCATGAGAGAAAAGGAACGCACATGCACTGAATTCTGGGAGCTGTGGTTAAAGTACCTGTGTGCCGAATGAAGATTGTGTGAGAAGAAGGACAAAGTCCAGAGATGATTTGGCAACGAGTAAACTAAATGAAAGGGAGAATCACTACAGATAGACCTTGAGAAGAGTTTGTTCATGAGAAAAAAAGAACCTGCACTCTCCAGAAAGGTTTGAATTCCACTGTTTGCAAAGGGGAAAAAAGTAGTGTGCCTGGCTGAGATGATTATGAAGATAAAAGAAAATGTGTTTTAGTAGTAAATTTAAGCTATTAATAAAAGTCACATAAACTACTCCGAGCCTTTCAAATGTTATTGTAATACTAAGGTCCTCCTGACCACACATGGCTCATGTGACTTGCCCATCCGCCAATCCCAGGAACAGACAGGGGGCTTTATCACCCTCTTTATAGGGAATAGGACCCCAATATTGAGCTAAACCAATTCAGTGTTGCCATTTCAACCTATTGATGCTCTATCAGAAAAGGCAAAGAAAGTCTGAATGAGCCTACAAATGTTAAGAAAGTGTTGATTATTCCCTGTAAACTACTGGTTGGGCCATCTTTGTTTTTCATGCCCAAGAAAAAGCCGGAATTGCTGCCAGACATGGATTGTCATCGGTTAAATACTAGTAAGGTAATTGCTAGCACAAATAAAGATCATTGAGAATGCTTCTTGTATCGTCCCATTTGCCTACTTATTATGGATTATAAAATGTATTCCAAAGTTATCACCACCCGTTTAGAAGGACTTTTGTCCTCCTTGATTAATCCAGATCAGACAGCATTTCTAAAAAGGTGACATGCTTTTGAAGATACCAGGGGGGTAATAAAAGTCATTGAATGTGTTCATAAAACACATCTAATCTTGATAACCTAGTTTAAGATATAAAAAGACATTCAATAGATGGCATTTGACCAATTTCAAAATGGAGAAATGTGGATTAAGCTTCACCATTAATCATTGCAAATGATAACCCCTGGATGCTGTGAGACCCCAAATATTCACTACTCATAAACATCCCAGAGCATTAGCCGCTTGGCGCCATATCTAGTTTCAAATAACTAGCCACAATCCATAACTATCAAGTAGCTGAATCCAAAATTATTAATTCCGATCTTAAGACAGGTTTCCTGTTCTATGGAGAAACCAGATGAGTATTACGTCTGTGGTTTCATATCACTAGACTCTTTGAAACTTATACAAAGATAATTGCTCACCTCAACTACAAGAAATGTGACAGGCTGGAACTACCCTGATTTGTTAAATACTAGCATACAGTGAACTTGCTACCCAAGCAAATGTATACACTCTAGGGGCCTGATTCGCAAAGCTTTTTTGAATGGGGCATTCCCATTGAATCCGGTCCTAGACGTGTAATTAAACTTCTATCCGGTTTAGTGATGCAAGACCTCAATAGACTCTTTCCATTTTATTTGGGTGCATAATATTCCTAGAATTTTAGAAGAGTTCCCACCAACGATATGAATAAGCGAGGCCTGGCTACAAGAGGGTTTTTTTCAATGGTTACACGAGGCCCCGATTTAAAGCTTTGGACCAATCTAGATCACGACACGAGTCAGGGAAATACTTTTTTTGTATATTTATCTCACCCGGTAATGTAGGGGTATACCGATACCGATTTCAGTTCCTACAGAAGTAGATCATAATTCAGCGAGGGGGGCACGTCCGTTCCTCTAATGGGAACTAGTCCCTAGCCTGCCTGCCAGGGAGGCGGCAGACGGAGTGCGGGCCCCCAGGGGTTTGGGGTTTGAATGTTGGAGTGCGGTCGGCGTGTTTCGGGTCGGTGGTCGGGCTGTTGAGAGGTGTTGCGCGGGTGGCGGATGCGATTAGTAGTGGCGGGAGTAGCAGAGCTGGGGTCGGGGAGTGAGTTGGTGGGGGGCGTTTGTTTGTGGTAGGGTGGCTGTTGGTGTGGATTGGCTGGGTGTGGTTTGTGGTAGGGTGGCTGGTGGTGTTGGATTGGGGGTGGTGGTTGTTTGTGGTTTGGTGGCTGGAGGTGGTAGTGTGGGTGTCGCTCGGGTTGGTCGCGGTGGGTTGGCGGCAGCGCGCGGTGCCTCGCCTGAAGCGCATGTGTAGGCGTACGGGCTGGGGTCTCGCGGGTCTGCGCGCTGGTCTCCGGGCTCGCTGGATGGTGAGAGTTTGGGGTGTAGTGTCTGTTGGTGTGGATTGGTGGGGTGTGGTTGTTTGCGGTGGGATTGCGGGTGGCTGGTGTTGGATTGGTGGGGTGTGGTAGTTTGCGGTGGGGTTGCAGGTGGCTGGTGTTGTTTTGGGGTAGTAGTTGTTTGTGGCTGGAGGTTCGTGTGTGGGTGTCGCTTGGGTTAGTCGCGGTGGGTTGGCGGCAGCGCGCGGTGCCTCGCCTGAAGCGCATGTGTAGGCGTACGGGCTGGGGTCTCGCGGGTCTGCGCGCCGGTCTCCGGGCTCACTGGGCGGGGTGAGTTTGGGGTGTAGTGTCTGTTGGTGTGGATTGGTGGGGTGTGGTTGTTTGCGGTGGGATTGCGGGTGGCTGGTGTTGGATTGGTGGGGTGTGGTTGTTTGCGGTGGGGTTGCAGGTGGCTGGTGTTGTTCTGGGGTAGTAGTTTGTGGCTGGAGGTTCGTGTGTGGGTGTCACTCAGGTTGGTCGCGGTGGGTTGGTGGCAGCGCGCGGTGCCCCGCCTGAAGCGCATGTGTAGGCGTACGGGCTGGGGTCTCGCGGGTCTGCGCGCCGGTCTCCGGGCTCACTGGGTGGTGTGAGTTTGGGGTGTAGTGTCTGTTGGTGTGGATTGGTGGGGTGCGGTTGTTTGCGGTGGGGTTGCGGGTGGTTTGTGTGGAAGTGTGGCCTGTGTGTTGTTTGGTGTAGGTGGTGCACATCATCCTTTAGGATGGGGAAGCGCCTGCGTGGGTCCGCCCGCGCGTTCGTTAATTAAGAAGAAGAAGAAGAAGAATTCAGCGAGGGGCACTATTAAGTCCTTAGTCCTGCAGACACGGTGACAAACATCCCAGAAGGGCAATGCACGTCCCTATCCCGGCGTTTTGGGCGCTGATTGTGATGTTCTGTCAGTCCCTGGCGCTCGGCGTTGCAGTACCGCTTTCGGCCGCCGGGCGTCTCCTGTCGCCCGGTGGCTTGGCTCTGCACTCTCCGTTGAAGTTGGTGCCTCCCTCGCCTCTGGAGAGCAGCTTTTCCCGCATGTGCCTGTCCGGGGAGCGGTGATAGCCTTGGGCGAGGCCTTTCCGACGTGACCCTCTCCCTGTTCCGGAACCAGCGCGGGAGGAGTGGCGGATCCGGGCAGCTTCATTCCCCGGGACACAAAGAGGAACTCCGCCGCCTCGCCCGGACAAGAGCAGCCGCTGCCCAGCAGGGACCAGCAGCACCCAGGTAACGCGCCCTGGGGGAGCCTCCTGCTCACAGTTGCACCCCGTGCCGGCCACGGGAGCCTGTGGACGGGTGCGAGGAGCGAGTGCAGCCGCTCCACATGTGCAACAGTTCTGGAGCACCCCTGAGGCTGCGCACGGCATCCACACATCGGCGGCGAGGCTGCCAGCTGCAGGGCGCTCGCCCTGTTTACAGCCACTGTCTGTCACCCCATTGTTCATCTGCCCGCCCACCCCCGACTTCTTAACCTGTAATTACACCCCGGAACCCGTGTATGTCAACGGGGAGACGTGCTCCCTGTTTTCAACTTTGCCACTCTTGGCAGCGGGCGTGCCAGAGCTGCGCGTGTTCATGCCCGTGCGCTCCACGGGAGCCGTGCCCGGAGCCCCTTCTCGGGCGGGGAAGGAGCAGCTGGGGTTGCTGTGTCCGGCCGGCCCGTGGCTGGTCCTAGGATAGCGGCCATCACGTCCCACCGGTCCCGTGCTTGCCCCCACAGAGGCACCCCGGATTCCGCAATATTCATGCCTGTGTTCCCGGGCCTCTGTGTTGGGGTGCAAGTGGACATATCCCCGCCCCCCAGCTTCCCTGTGCGTGTAGGACAGGGAAGCTGGCAGGGTTTTCTTTTCTTCGCAGCTGCCCCGGAGTGTCGGTTTTACACAGAGTTGAAATCGGCACCTGCACAATGCTGAAATGCGTGACCTCTGCCTGCCGTTAATCATTCCCATATCTTTGAAAGAGGGGGATGGGGGGGCTCTACAAATCAAGCAACTATGTACATTGACATTTTAGACAAGGTTAGACTATCCTAACCACATGCCTGTCATGGTCTGAGTGGGTGATAATATTGTGATTTTTTTTTTTATCTGCAAACGTTCATGTTCGATGCTGCGGCTCTTACGAGCAGGCATAACTTTGGTTTGGGGTGGGGGTCGTTTAGGTAGTGGGAGCGCTCCCAAGCATTCCAAACCCCTCCCGTAATTGTATTGTCGTCTAGTTGCAGCCTGACGTTTTTTGCCCATTAACCTCATGTAGCATTGGGTGGGGTGTGCTTCTGGGAACGCCTCTCCTAAAATATGATTTGTTGCCGGATGTTATCCTCCCGGAAGGATCGGGATATTGTTCTCAAAATCTATGGACTTTCCAATGTTTGTGATACACAATTGGTGAGAGATGTCAAACCTCTCGCCTAGCACTGCTGCAGTCTCTCTTGCTATTGCAGCGGGTAGGTCTCTAGCGAGTGCTGCACGGGGCAAATCAAACGTTGATCCCCACGGGTAGAGCGCCAGACTTTCCCAACCTCTGCTTATGCGATCTCCTGCCCCGGCTGCCAGGCAAAGGCAGCGAATGGGAGGCAGCGTGGCCAAGTGGCGTTGTGTACATTTTAAATTTCCCTCCCCAAACGTGCCCATTCTTTTGCGCGAAGCAGCTGAGCTGTGTAAAAGTGAACGCTTTCCCGGGAAAGGGCTTGGTTATTGAAACTCGAACAGACGTTCCCATTGAAGCATGTTGCCTGGACTCTCAGTCGTGCCCTGGCCCTCCTCGCAAGACCCTACAGCTGCTTCCCCTCCCCCCTAAGCCCCATTGGCGAACGGACACCAAATGCTGAGCTACTACTGTCAAAGCTTCTGCATTCATCATCCATTCTAATATGACACAACTATGTGTCAAATTTTGAATCTAGAATCTCAGACAGCAGTCACCTATCCGGCCACCTCCCCATGTCTTCGTTTGGAAGAGTCCTAGTTTTAAGTGTACCTTTCTATGGAAAGCCCATACTTGAAGACATGTCATTTACTTTCGATACAATATACCCCGTTCGTTTCCTCGACAATGTGACATTTCTTATAGCAACGAAACAGTGTGCTTATATGACCTACATTTTTTATGTGCCAAATTTTTAAAAAAATGCATTTGAGTGGCCGCATTCATCATTCGGATAGCACAACAAGTCTTGCTTGTAGAGAACACATTTAAATCATTAAAAAAAATACCCAACACTGATCAACAGTTCAGTGACGACAAACTAGCAGATGGGAGAGAACCCTAACTAGCGGTATTAAAGCACTGAGATCCGTAATGCTACTTGCACATGAAGTGCCAGTGCCGGACTGGGACAAGAAATAGGCCCGAACACCCCCAAAAAAGTGGCCCACCCCTCGCTTCACGACCCTTGACCTCTGATGACATCACCGCAAGTGATGTCATTTGACCCCACCCCAAAGTGACATCCCGGGAAGTGTTGAAACATGACCTTTCACCCCTTGACCAAACAGGAAGGTGGCATCAAATAGCATTGTTCCTAAATACACTACGAAAAATATGGTTATGATTTCACTAATGTGATATACATTTCATACAAGAATGGATCACTATATGTATCATTAATATCTGTGTGTATAGATCCATATTGTCAAATTACTGTGACTGCAAGTGGACGTCCAAGGCCAAATGATAATATGTTATTGTATAGTACTTACTCTTAAGCTCTTTTTTATAGAACAAATATGCATACAATATCACCCAGCCTGTGTTGGTACTCATTTATCGACTTAAGAAGGATGAAAGGCTGAGATGGCCTTGCTGGGATTCTAACCTGCAGATCAAACACACATCACAGCAGGGAGCGCTCAGCCCATTGAGCTATCATAATGGCTGTAGTAAAATGAGCAATTATTCTGTAGTGGATACCATTAAACTGGTAACTGAGATTTAACAGCAGTTCATCTGCAGGTCTGGTGCACAGCTGGCCGCATGTCAAGCCTGCATGCATCTACTTTCAGGCTTCAGAGGTTGTCAAAATAGGGAAAGCAGCACACTCACAGGTCATCCCATACCCTCCGCACACATGACCTTATACATGCAACCAAACATCTTGAACAGCATGCTAGGGAGATGGGAACGATAGACACATTGGGCCTCATTACAATTTCAGCGGTAGCCTTGCTGGTAAAACCGGCTGGCTGCCGCCAAACTTGCAAATTTTTCCGCTGCCCGGGAATGGGCAATTACCGGGCTAGTACAACCCTGGTGGACCCGGTAATTGCCCATTCCCGGGTGCCGGAAAATATTCTTCCCCAATCCCATTTGAGCCCCATAGGGCTCAATGAGAATGGGGAGGCAGGATGTACTGGCACCATTCGTGAATGGTGATGGTGCATACGACATGCTCTGCTCGCAGGTGCCGGTCCATCCGTCAGGTCAGCCCTGGCGGGCAAAAAGGCACTCGCGAGCAGAACTTGTAGTTTGCCGGTACAGTAACAACGGTACCGGTAAGCTTAATGGTACCATTGTTATTGTACAGGCAAACTTGTAATGAGGCCCATTACAACAAAGCATTGATTGTGGCACAATGAAGTCAATGGCCACTTGATGTGCTATGGTCAAATATTTGTACACTGTACAGAAGCTTTTAGGCACACGAATTTTGTGAAGTGACCGAGGACACCGAGATGGAATGTCTTGTGTTGATCGTAACAGAGACAACGGCAGAAAAAAAACATGTGATTACTGCAACTTGCGAAAGGCAAAATACATAGTCCGAAATGGATGCTCATTATACTCTAAAATTGGTAGTTTACCCTAATATCACTAATACATATTTATCACTAATACAACAGCACAGCAACTCCACGGGGCACTGTGCCGCATGTGAATGATGCATGCATCATAATTTATCATGCACTCATCATGCATGCAAATAAATCATCAAAGCAAGGTAACATGTGTTACCTTGCTTTGTTGAATTATGCTGTTACAAGTGTTAATTTTTTGTAATAAAAAAAATATATATATTTTAAAAAAAAATCTTTTCAAAACTGGCCCCCACTCCCGAGGGACGATTTCGGCCTGACACGGGCCGAAAGGCCGAGGGTCCAATCCGACCCTGGCCAGTGCTGTTTCCTTTGCGCCAGTCACCTCTCTGCCCACTGATGAGCTGTGTTCCAAGGGAGGCTCACAAGCATTCCAATAGCAATACACATTGTCAAATCCTATTATTACACCGAGACACCTGTTATGCTATGTTATGGATCTAAGAGCAGAACTAAGAGCAGAGAACTCAAACTGGGCCTTCTGAAAAACCTTGACAACCTGGCTCTTTGCCTAAACTACTGTCGACCTGGATATTACCCTGCATGCAATCTATGTCTTCAATGTCCTGAACTTCTTTTTCCTAATTGAATGTCTTTTCCCAATTGATTACAGATATGCCCTCTGTTATGAATCAAGCTTGTGTATAAATGTAACGTTCGCAACAGCGCCCTGCTGCCGGAGGTTTTAGCTGCCCTACAAATGAAATAAATAAATATATTATGTTGCTGTACTATTTTGCTCCTCAGAATATCCACATTAGTTATTTCAAAGCACTAATCCTTGTCCATGGTGTATTATGCCTCCTCCTGGGGCAGCTGGACTATAGCCTGCTGTGAAGGAGAGCAAGATCCAAGTAAGCGTGAGGGGAAGCAGGGAAGGAGGTTGCAGACGCAGGGAGGGAGTCGGGCAGCGGTGAAATGCTTGCATTAGAGTGGGTGGGTGTTAATCCACTGTATATTTACTATCCTCTAAAGCGATAAGACACAAAGAGTATGTGTTTGGTTAATATACGTATTGAGATTGCAAGGAAGGTTTGCAAGAATTGTAGGTTAGAGATCAAGTAGTGTTTGGTGTGTAAGGGGCACGAGGGCTATTCATATTCTAAGTGTGTTATACAATTGGGCCCTGTGCGTTAAGTGTCATTTTGTCACCTCTTCCATACAGTGGGGCCGATCATTTGTTGTGAAGGACCAAATGGGACACCCTCTGTTGGTGGTGCCCTAAGAAGCTGCCTACATTTGCCTTGTTATATCACCTTCCCCTTGTCTATTAGGAGGCGAATGACTGGACGTCATGATTTCCAGGTGATAGCTGGAGTCTCTGGATTTCTCCTGATAATGTGTCTGGGGGAAATGATCTTGGTACACACAGAAGGCTACATTTTTTACTTTCCTTCCAAAATTAAGATGTCTGTCATCTATGGTACTGAAATGTGAACAGCAGTGAGCTTGTGCTATTTTTTTATTTTATTTATTGTTTGTTTGTTTTAATATTTGTAGTGCGCGCCAGACCCAAGGGTATCAGGGTCCAAAAGACATCAAGAGGGTTGTTCAGCTTAGGTTACATTGCTGTGCGGCGTCAAACATGAGGTACAACATAGCAAGATTTACATAAAAATGTACAGATGTAGGATGCAGGTTACACAACAGTGAGGCACCATAGAAAATAGGAGTAATATACATATGTACAGTGCATGCATGAATGCTAATCAGGGCATGGTTGGGTGCCTGTCAATGGTCGTTTTCCTTGAGCCATTGGATAAGATTGGACCTGAAGCGTGAGTAGGGTAAGTCTTCCCTCAATAGCAGAGGAAGGGAGTTCCAGTGTTGGGCGGCTTTAAACGGGAAGCTACTGCCTCCAGACTTGGTGCGTTTGAATATGGGCACCATTAGGAGATTTGCGTTGACAGATCTCGTGATGCGGTTGGATTGTTGTCTGGTGATTCTACCTGTAAGGTATTGTGGGGCCGTAGAATGGAGACATTTATGAGTCAAGGAGGCAGTTTTAAGGAATATTTTGTCTTTAGTGGAGAGCCCGTTGTTGGATCTTCTGAGGTCGGAGATATGGTCTTTCTTAGGGAGGCTTAAGGCTGCTCTCAGAGCATTGTTTTGTAGGATCTGAATTTTATTGGTTATATATTTATTGCTGCCCAGGTATAAGGCGTTGCAATAGTCCAATTTGGACAAGACAAGGGCTCTTGCTAGGGTAATGCAGTTGTTAGATGATAGGAAGGGTTTGGCTGCTCAGATTAGCTTGAAGTGTAGGCGATAGATGAGGCCAATGAATTGACCTGTTGGGCGAAAGTGAGTGTGGATTCCAGGTAGAAGCCTAAGGTTTTGACCACTTTGGCTACTTTGATATTGTTGTTGTCTTTTATGAAGTTGGAGTAATTTTGACCTAGTTTGATGAGGTGGGCAGGTGAGCCGAGGATGAGGAGTTCTGTTTTGTCATCATTCAGGCATAGACTGTGGGAGGCCATCCATTCCTGGATGATGAGGTCTACTCTATCCACAAAGGCCAAATCCTTGTTATAATCGCCCGTCAATGGGATGAGGATCTGTGTATCATCGGCATAGTTAGTGTAGGTGATACCCAGGCCATCTAGATCATCAAAAAGGGGCTTTGTGAATATGTTGTACAAAGTAGGTGATACACAGGAACCCTGTGGCACACCACAGGTGATGGGTATGGGGTCTGTCGCAGCTAGCGGCGAGAAGACACACATAGTCCTATTGTCTAGGAATGATTTAATCCATCCTATTGCCTCCTGTGAGAAGTGTGCTGCGGAGTCTAAGTGATTACAAAGGGTCTTGTGGTCGACTAGATCAAACGCCGCAGAGAGATCAAGCAACAGCAGTAGGGCCGCCCTGCCATCGTCTCTCAGTGCGTTTATTTGCGCCTTGAGGTCTACAAGCGCAGTCTCAGTTCCATGTTGTGGTCTGAAACCCGATTGTCGTACCCCAAGGAGGTGGTTACTTTCCGAGTATTGTTGGATTTGAGTGTACGCCATTCTATCTAAAATTTTGAGCAAGAATGCGACTGTGGTAATTGGGCAATAGTTAGTAGGGATGGATGGGTCGAGGGTTTGTCTTTTGAGTAGGGGAAGGACCCAGAACTGTTTCAGGTTGTTGGGGACAGTACCTGTGGAGAAGGAAGCGTTTATGAGTTTGGAGATGAATGGTGATAGGTCGCGAGCAGCGTCTTTGATGGTTTGGGCTGGGAAAGGGTCTCCGTGGCAGTTGGATGGTTTAATGGTGAGGATAGTTTTTTCAACTTCTAAGATGGATACTTTCTTGAAGTTCAAGGGAGCGTATGAGGTGTGGGGTGGGTTGGTTGTCTGCTGCGGCTTAGATGTTGTGTTAAGGTTGGTCGACAGCAGGAGGGTTTCTTTTTTGTTGTTAATCTTAGCTTGGAGGGTTGTTATCTTATTAGATAGAGGAGTTTGGATACTGGTGCACCAGTCTTTGTTCTTTAGATAGGTGTCTGGAGGTTGGATGGGTGATTCTAACTCTGAGTATGGTGAACAACTCTTTAGTGTTCGATTTGCCTTGGGTACTGCGCAGATTGTATGAGGTATGTTTAGCTATAGTAATATCTCTTTTATAAAGTGCAGATATTTTGCTAAGGTTATTTTGGTTGCTGATGGAGGGGTCTAGTCTCCATATTTGCTCATGCTTCCACTTGTCAAGTCTAATAGCTTTCAAGTGGGGGGTGAACCAGGTGTTCACATGCTTTTTAGGTTTGCTTTTTCTAAGTTTGAATGGCGCTATGGTATCTATGGGGGATAGCATTATTTTGTTGTACTCTTCCACCAAAGTTTGCAGGTCTGAGTGGTCAGGAAGGGAGTTTAGCGTGGGAAGAATCATGGGAATTAGATTTTCAGCTGTAATGTTGCTTTTCTTTCTAGTGTGGATGGCTGGGGCTATGCTGGTGACAAGGGGTGGGGGGTGTGGTCGCTATGTCAAAGGCAATCAAGTAGTGATCGGACCAAGGCTGAGGTGTAGTAGTAGTGATGGATATCTGGCAGTTGAGTTCTGCAATCCAATCAAGTGTCCTACCTTTAATGTGGGTAGGGGCTGTGACTTTTTGGGTGAACCCTAATTCCTCGAGGGAATTATTAATGTGCATGGCATTTTGGTCAGTAGGGTCGTTGTGCCCTATGTTGAGGTCTCCTAGTAGGAGGCACTGAGATGAGTTTGTAAGATTGTCAGAAAGGATGTTAGTGAGGTCTTCTTCGAAGGTGCCAAGTGGGCCGGGGTGTCTGTATATGAGAAAAATGGTTATGGACTTGGTATCTGAGATCGTCAATTTTGCAGTAAGGGACTCGCAGGAGTCCATTACCGTTTGTGACGAGGTGAGTCTTAGGGCTAGGCTTGTTTTAGCTGTTATGGCCAGGCCTCCGCCTCGGGATTTGGTGCGATCAATTCTGAGTAGGGTATAATTTTGGGGTATAGCTAGCATGATCGCTGGGCCTGCTGCTGGGTCTAGCCAGGATTCAGTGATAGCCAGGAAGTCCATTTTGTCAGATTGGAGAAGGTCAGCTATTTCTGTGGCAATCGCCACCATTGAACCAGCATTTATTAGTGCCCCTTTAATACTGGTCGGGTTAGGTTCCGATGGAGGGGGTTGGGTGTGAGGATGGTTGTAGATGGAATCACGCGAAATGCGACTGTTGAGCTGGAGGTGGTGCCGGATAGTGGCATTGTTACTAGCAGGGAGGTGAGGTCATTTAGCTGAGGGTTCGTAAAGTTTCGGGAGTCTCGCTCGTAGTCTCAGGTTTCTATGGAGAGGGTTACAGGGTAGGGTGCCCCAAGTCGTCTGGTTTAGGTGTTGATTGGGAGGGGGCGCAAAGTTAGCTAGGTGCAGTGTGTGTGCCATGATGGGGTGGATAGTGCTGATTAAATTTAGTATCGTCTTGAGTAGAATGGTGTAAATAGTGGGAAGATACATGATCAAAAGGTAGAGTGATAAAGGGCAAAGGGCAGTGGTGTGCAGCGTATGGGACGATGTCTAGGGTGGGGGTCAGCACGGCAGGGCAAACAGGGCAAACATATAGGCCGATAGTGTGGTTAGCTAATCAGGCAGGTACAGAGGGGCACGGCACGCAGGGCAGGTGCTTAGACCAAGTATTGGAATTTGTGTTCACTGCTGGCCCTACCCAGAGGGTCTGAGAGCAAGTTACAAGTTTCAAAGGTGGGAAGTTAAACTGAAGTTACAAAATATTTCAGGATTGGATAGACAAGTTGTAGGAGAGGAGTTCAAGGTTCAGGGTTAGGTATGAGGCTCTTTCTGAAAGTAGTGATGGTGGGTGCAGTGCGGAGGTGAAGATGTAGGGATATTGTGTCAAGGTTGTGGAGGCTCCCACAACAGGAAGCTATTCTTGGTAATACTGCTGAATCAAGGGTAAAAAGGCATAACAAAATACATTGACCTCGTACTGAGGGACCTGGCCCGCTGTGCTTCTATGTGCTAATGCAGGTCTTTCTTGTCTTGTGTCACTTCATTATGAAGATGAAAGACTGAGCTTCTGTGCATCTCTAAGCATGCTTCGGGGTTTTACCCCTCAGCTGTGGAACATTGGTTTTCATGTATGTAATTCTTTCTTGCAATATCATTTGTCTGACCTTGTTTACTTGATTGCGATCTTTGTGGGCTGTCTTTGAATCTCAAAAAAATTCAAGGGTACGATAATGCATTTAGCACACATGGACTGCGATACCCCAACACATGTCACATGATGTGGCTATGGTACTTCCTCAAAGAAGTCATGTTTGACAGTAATGTTGAGAGAGAAAAACATTAATCATTAATCTAGGGACAATTATCATATTAGAACGAGAAATCATTACATTAGACTACCCACCCAGCAAGACCACAGTACAATAATATTTTATCGGAGCAGACACTGCATGGAAACAGCTTCCACCCAGGTCTCCATCTTCCTCACTATTGCTCATCACTGTCAGCTCTTGACTATCCTCATTCTAGCGGCTCTCTCTGCTGCATTGGGCTCTGTTGTCCATCTCCTGATGCAAATCTACTTCTTCCCTCCACTTATTTCTTTCCTCCTTTTCTAAACCCACCCATCAGGACTTGCGCCCCCCCACCCACGGGTCCTCCTTGACATCAATCATGAATGCCACCAGTTCCTTAGCTGTACTTATGTACTGCTAAACTCAGCCTTCTTAGCAGCAGAAACATTTCCCCACTTCACTTTCCACTCAACTAAGTCTTTGATCTCCACTCTCACCTTCTGCAAACTTTAGTTCTGTTCCAGTCTCCTCCTCAGTCTCTCACTCTGTTCCTTGGCACATCTTAGCAAAGTTCTCAACTTTTCCATCCATACACTTCCACTTCCCTTTAAACTCACTCAAGCCTCTGCTCACGGCCTCCAAGCTGGTTGGCTCTCCATGCAAAACGACCCTGTTTCAAATACTTTCTACTGGTCTTTAAATCTATCAACGGACTTGCCCCTACACCTCAGAGTCTCATAGGTCCCTGACACCCCTACCAGCCCTCTCTCGCACTTCCCTCAGGGCCCTGCACCCAACCCATCCTCACTGCACTTGAGAAAAAACCCGTTAGAGTGGCTCCCTACGTCACTCCCTGTGACCGTCTGTGCACTTGCACGATCCAAATGCACCTTGCCTGAAGATCGTCTGTCCGCTTCACCCCCTTGTCCTCACCCCTTAATTGCACTTGGTAAAACTGCAGAATGGTTGTTAGGCTTATTTGCTGTGCCCCAACTGTTAATGTACTGTATGCACTTACTTTGCCTGTGCAGACCTTTATCGTCTCAGAATTTCAAGGGCTCTGAGTGACTGTTGTTTTTCCCCATGCTCCCCACCCTCCTTAAGTGCTTTGAAACACTTTCCTGTGTATAGGGGCTTTATAACTAAACATTACCATACCATACGATACCTTTCTGACTCTATCGCTTGCTAATCTCCCTCTTGAACTGTCAAATCTCACGCACTGCTGAATCGTGCTGTCCCCCGGCCCATCCTTTTGCTGCGTCCCACTTCCGCTCATTCTTCCACACAGCCACCCACCACGGGAACTCCCTTTCCCCAGAGATTAAGAACATTCCTGCATTGGTAGACTTCAAAATCACTTTCTTAAGAGACATCTCCTCCCACTTGAAGCACCCCTCACGTCCACAACCTTTAGATATTTTAAGAAAGCCCCCTTAGACGCTCAGACCAGAAAAAATACAACCTGCTAGGGGAAAAAGTCCCAATATACTTCTACCAAGGATAACAAGTTTATTTTCACACAAAAATGGAAAGCGCCAACAAAGAACTCTGCGACTGTGACAAATCAACTTCCAGGGCACCAGTGGTCCAGGGATGAATATCAGTTTCTAAACCATCAATCGGCCCCACACATCTAATACACCAGAAGGGATCCAAACAGATTGGAAATGCAAGTAAATTATAAACCCCCTTATCCAAATTTGATAACTTGGACGGAACGGCAGGCTTATCTCCGTAAGGTCGTGGATTGTTGGTTAGTTGCAACACAGCAAAAATACAATTATTATCCAATGATAAACGGAACTGTCCAGTCAAGATTGTATAAAAATATCTACTTTATTATTACAACAGACAGTTCAAGCACACTACAAAATACAGCCCACCCTGTAAAGGAACACAGAGGACAGACAGTTTCACGAAGGAAAGGGATGCACTCTGGGTACTGACAGGAGGATAGTCGGTAAAGCAATCAGTCTTAACTGTTCAAGGTGATTTGGTTTTAGCACCAAGGGAGCAAGGGGTCATAAATGTCACTATGGGCCTTTGCAGAAGGACCAGGGGACAGAACCACAATGTACCTGGTGCTTGAGATGATCTTGATGCTCGACAGCGTATAGTCGGTTCCAGAATGCTTTGCAGCTCTTGCGTCAGAGTTCAAGACGGGAGACGGCTGCAGGTATCAGGCGGCAGGCAGTTCAGCAAGCGAGGGTGGACGGACGGCTGCAGGCTGGCCTACACAGTGGCTCCGGGTCAAGAATCATTGTCTCTGTGCTGGTTGGTGGATCTGGAATGCTGGTCGAGGCATCTTGGATGGCTTTAATGACTGCAGCATGACACCAATCAGTGTTGCAGCCGGTCGCAGTTCGAGGGTTGGACTGCCTCGAATATGTCCTTAAAAGATGGATGCTGATTGATGCTTGTTGTGGCACTCCTCCTAGCCCAAGGCTGAGGAGAGTGTTTGCAGGCAAAGGCCTTGTCCTTTGTTCAGAGACTCTCTGGCCCTTCTCACCTAGGAAGCTTGCTGGCAGAACCTAGCAGAGCACGCTGTGTGCTGGCTGTGTACCAGTTCTGGAGCTGCTGGACAGGTCCTGAATCCGGTATCTATCCCTGTTCCCTGGGAGATGTTTAGGGGAGGGATCTTGCTTCCCTCTTGGAAATCCTGGCCTTCCTTAACTGGCGGAAGATGCAAGGCAAACTGTAACTTCAGCCAGAGGCCAAATTAGTCTTTCTTCTTACGCCTTTCGAAGTCATCGGATGATCTGCTAAAAGAGGGGCTCAACCCTCTTTTAAAGCCAAATGAGCCCCAGTGATTGGTGCATGCTAAGCCTTCCTTAATGAACCGGTCCTGGGTCCCCATCAACAATCTTCTGTTATGCGTGAAGTCATAACCAGAGTGCTTTGAAACCGGAAAGGTAAGGGGTGACATGTACTACTAAGTCCCACCCATCTTCCTGTCTGTTTTGGATCAAAGTGTCTCTCAGGTGAATTGAGCTCTCTGTGACTCCTGATCAAAGCATAGGTCTTCCTTGAAGTGTGTGGTGAGAACAGACTTTCTGTCTCCATCAAATCATATACCTCTTCCCTCTGAAAGGGTGTTCCCTGCAGGTGTTGCCTACTTTAAACAGTTGTCCCAGCCATGGCATTCACTGTTCGTTATACAGAGGGGTGGGAGCTAGCTTAAAGTTCAAGCTACGACCATCAAATAATAAGGCAGCCCCAGTTGCGTCCTCTCAGAAAAAAAGGGCCCATACAACAACAAAAAATGATTGGCAATCCTTACAGCTAAATTATGAAAAGAGTGGGATAATGTTCACCAGAAAAGAAAGAAGTGTTCCCAAAATGAAAAGTCAGGATGGTATGGCTGGTTTTCCCTTCCCCACATTATAAGCATGGGATAAGGTGGGACTTGGGCCTCATCAGCACGAGGGTCACAGTTCCATTTCAATGATATCAAAAACTTCAGAGGCTAAGTCTCTTTCCTGACAAAGTCTGTTGCCTTTGAAGGCCTACTTATTTACAGCGACAAAAAACAAAGGTTGTCTCGGTGATCCTGCACCTTTGAGTGATTGCTATCTTCCCCAGAATCTCCATCCTCCGGGCACAGATCCTTCTTGTAGTTAGGGCCTTCCTCAGTTGGGTTCACTTGGGTCTTTCTTTCGAACAGTTAATCTATTTCAGTAGCCAGCTTGCCTCTGTGTTATCAAATCGGGAGACCCCGTGTACCTTTGCCGTCTGCTGTTCCGCACGCGAGCTGCAACTCCTAGTCTTATGCTTTCCCTTTCGGAGGCCTCGCGGGTCTGAGTTAAAAAGGGCAAGGGTATTTCCCCCTTCGTTGTCCTTCGAGGTCTCACCGCCTTTCTTCTCCTTATAAACTGCTGGTTTTATGTAGCTGTCTCCTGATGCTTTCGGCCTTGCCCGACGTGTGCTTTCGTGATCTGCCTTTTATCCCTGTGGGGAAAGTAAAGGGCCAGCAGGTGTGCGTGATTATTGTTAATTGCCTGACTCTGCCTGACCCGTGTGTTGGGGCATGTCAGGTAAACCGCTCTGGTGTTAGTCCGTTGTCTGTTACCGTGTAAGAAAGTGTGTGGGAAAAGGAGCGGCCGAGCTTCTAAATCTCCTACAGGGTAGGATGGGGAAAATGTGTTAGAGGGAAGGGGATACCGCGTCTCAACGCTCAGTGTCCCACTTCCACTCCCTGAAGACCCCACGGCCAGGTGATTCTTAACCACTGGTCCACCCCCAGGAACCGGATCCAATAGCGATGGCTGTGTCCTGGCCACCAGTACGACAGATCTCGGGGGGACTATCGGGTGAGACCCCTTCAGGTTTCTCACAATGCGCTGCCACTACACAGAACTTTGACAATATAACTGGGCGGACAACATGGAGCCTTTGATATTTAATTAGGCTGGCCATGGCAGTAGGAAGGTATTGCCTTCCCCCTTCCTGAGATGCTTTGATGTATCCGTGGCTGTCACATTCCAGCTAAAGGTAACAGGGAGGACTGCGCCTGTAGGCTGTGTCCCCCCGGAGTACACTTAACTATGTGTTTGTTGTGCGGTGAGCATAGGAAAATGTGTGCGGATTAGCCCCACACATTTTCTGAGGTTGATCTCCCATCATTCTATTTCTTACAAAAAAATGTAAAAGGCCAGGTGAGTGCGCACTACCCGTGTGGATGGTCTAATTACTTACAGTGGCTGCAGGACTTTATTGCAAAATCTGCATGAGCGGGATGTTGTGTTCTGCATCTGATGCAAGTGACGCTATGTGCCCATATAATGTACCGTGTTGGGTTCTGTCCCTGGCCACAAATGACTCTGACACTCCAGGTGAACAGTTAACTCATTTACTTCTTACAGTTCTTAAGACAAACAAGTAGTAGGGGACATAGGACACCCACCGGCATCCTCACTCAGGGCTTACATCCTTCCAACTGACAAACATTGAACACTCTCATAGGTAAACATTCTAAGCCCTGCATTCCATCTCAAGATTGTACTTATGTGCACCAGATGCAGAACACAACACATCTTCCCCCTATATGGACAACCATAACAGCAATAATATGTGGGTGAGTGATAACGTAGTTTGGAATGCAGGGGTGATGGCGATGAGCTGGTGTAGTGAAGTCATCACTACTATAAACATTTGGTACTTTAGTGCTTTGAAGGAGTGGAAAGGTTTTGAAAAGAGAACCTCAAGACGTCCCAACGCTTTCAATGGTGTGCTGCGTTCTTGGAACGTCATGGGTTCCTATGGCGAGAGAGCAGCAGGAGCGTGTCGTGAAGCAGTGCGGCATGAAGGGATAGGCGCAGCAAGCAGTGCGAATATTGTGCAGCTATGATGATGATGCAGTTAACAGTCAATGCGGCCGGCAGAGGATGGCATGCCGGTGAATGCCAGCGTTACGGCTGGCAAGAAAGAAATGTTGGGAACCTGTCTTTCGTTTCGTTCACCAGAGGGAAACTGGGGCGTGTTTCCCCAAAGGTACTTGTGTGTGCTCGGTGCTGGCAGGAGGAGGAGCACAGCGAGAGCGGCGTGCACAATGATGAAGTGCAAAGATGTTTTATTTTGTGCAATGTTAACGTATTCGCTTTAAGGGCCTTTTTTCCAATGTGGGATTGAGGGATGCTGCACAAAGCTGATGTTATGTACGCAACTGATCTTATGGTGCATAGTTGAGAGTATACTTCTTGCTGGTAGCAATGTTTTTGAAATGTGACTGATGCGCTATTGGTAGTGACGGTACGTATGAACAGGATGGCTGGGGATTCTGTATGTGGGTGCTCTGGTGAGGGAGGTTTAGCTTGAGTTAAAGGAGTGACTTGAGGGACATATTAGAAGTGATATCAGTGGATTAGGGTTGATATACTAGAGCTGATATATATTAGTTGATTAGAGTGATATGGTGTAGGTACATATCTCCCTTTTTAGTTGTGATATGTAGTTTAACATGTTTCTCTTCACAGGAGGACTTTTGGAATATTGATGCATGTATGGACTTTTGATGTTAACAGATTTTGGTCAATTTTTTTTCTGAGATGTCCTGTTGTGTTGTGAATTGTTTGACTTTATTGAACAAATCTTTGACTAATTGTTGATCTTGTCACCCACATATTATTGCTGTTCTGGTTGTCCTTATAGAGGGAAGATGTGTTGTGTTCTGCTTATGGTGCAAGTGACTGGAATCTTGAGATGGAATGCAGGGCTTAAAATGTTTACCTATTAGAGTGAACCAGGTTTGTCAGTTGGAAGGATGTAAGCCCTGAGAGAGGTGTCCTAGGTCCCCTACTACTTGTTTGTCTCAAGAACTGTATTTGATGAACCCTGAACTAAGTAAATGAGTTAACTGTTCACCTGGAGTGTCAGAGTCATTTGGGGCCAGGGACAGAACCCAACACGGTACGTTATATAATGATAATGATAATGATGTGTTATTTATATAGCGCCTTAACCCAAAGCGCTTATATGGGCACATAGCGGCATCAGTGACAACATTACATACATTGAAAACCTGCGGCTGGTTGGTGAGACACTACACATGGGCCACCTGCTCCATAAGGGATGCCAGGCCATTGGTCCCACCCCCGTCCATCTTCTTCCACATGGGTGATGCTGCATTCATCATCGGTCACAGGCGAAATAATTGGCAATTTACTTGCGAGCTGCACAAAATATATTTGTCTATGTAGCAGACGGGGCCCTGCGGGGGGAAAGCAGAGGCCATACTAACGTGCACTCACTTCACTCGCTCCCAGACAGGCCGGTACGTCTCCAAGGTCTTCACCCTCGTTCTGGGCTGTAATTTAATCCCCCCCCATGCACCTTCCAGCACAAATCACGTGACCCAGAAGTGAAGGCAAGAGAAGCCTGCTTTCTGATCTTTCTTGATCGATCGGGGGTCTATCAGCTTTATGATCAGTGGTCTGGGGCTGGCTGGTATCCTGGAATTCAGGGGTAGCATGGCTAAGAAATTTGGGTACTATAACTTAGAATTGGGACAGGTGGCGGTTGGAGGCCCATGCCCCCCTTCTCCTGGGATTGCTATTTTCACAGACACGCAGACCACCTCCCATGGCCCTGCATGGCACATTCCTCTCAGGCCGCAAAGTTTGGCCACATTTGTAGGACTATAAAGGCTTTATGGATCTGTGTAGCTCTGGCCTTTCTCCTCAGTGCTTGGGATGCAACCTATTCCTTTGCTTGTGTTCGTGGCCTAGACCCGGGGTGTTGAATGGCCCACTACGTTTAAGCTTTGTGCCACAATATGGCTGCTAGTCTTGCATGTGTGCTGTGACTATAAAGCATGCAAGAATGTAATCATAAAGAAGCCTTCAGGGCGTCCCTCTCCCCCTTGGTCTTTTACAGTGCCTGCAGCAGCCTTTGCCTTATCCTAAAGCGCTTGGGGGTGCGAGAAGATAGTGGCCCTCTCCCCTTCCCAACATTATGTTAATATGGGGCTAAGCTATACTTTCTGTTAGCCTCACATCCTATCCTGTATCGGCCAGTCTCTAGAGTCCCCATTCAGTCTTCCATGCCCCCTCCTACTCGACCAAGTGGGTAATGTGTCATCCATTATACTTTTCTACCACGTTTGTAAGCACACACGAATGGGCTTTATACTTTACAAAATATGTATGGTTTCCTCTGCAGCCTTGATGCACAACATAGGGACGGCTCTGGCAGGCACAATACGAGTACAATCAGTGTAATGCATGCATCTTACTGTTGCATTAGCCTAAGTTAAGAAAGCTTAGCGAGTAAAGCTCTTGCTTCAGATATCATGTACTAGGTTCGGTTCAGCCTTTCATCCTGCTTCGGTTGTCGAGAAAACAAATAACATTACAGTGGGAATTAATAACACTCATTTTTCTAGTGTTTAGAAATTAATGGAGTCAACTATCCGTCTCTTTACAAAAACATGATATTATTGTTGTGCGTGCATGTGTACAACATCTTTCTGAAAAGGCTGTAACTGCAGCTTGAGACCGGCGCCTCCCTTTCACATGGTCACTCCTTTAAATAAGTCTAATATTTCCATCAAGAAAATGAGAGTAAGCGAGAAACATGTTTTTCACCTTCAGCCCTTGGTTGATGTGTTCAAACCAATGACATCAGCGAGACATGCCATGCTCTACTAATATGTTGCCTGTTCTGAAGTGACAATTTTGGGACAGTACATGCATTAATGTTGTGGGATGTTTTGACCCACTTTTGCTTTGCTATGCTGCATCACTGTGTTATGGTGGTGCCAGAAACTTCAAAATGGCTGCAAAACCCTTGTGCATGCCAAAACACCTGAAAATCGCGCTTTACAATGCACAAAAAGATGAAACCAATCTGCCACACCTGTTGTCAGTGGTGTACCAGAGCTCTCACTACTGAAATGTGTCACTGGGCTCCACAACAATTGAAAGTGGATTGCAGAAGGAAAAAGCAGTGCTTTGCTAAATGAAACTCCAATATGGTTTTAAATCACCTTTTCTTTGCTGCTGAAACTTCAGAATGCTGGTACAGAACACCTTTCAAATATTCAAAATTCTCGCTGGGTGCTACAATTCACTTAGTTTAAGGAATCACTGTGACCTTACAATGTCCTGAAAGGCTAAGAGCATAAAGAGATTTTCACAGCAAAAGTGGCATGTCTGTGGATCTGTAAAAAAAAATATCTGTGCAGCAAAGGGCTACTTGTGATGACAGCTGTCAGGGGCCTTCCTAATTAAACTTTAACATATTATAAACTGAAAGTCAAATGCTTGCAATATAAGAGGCCTGTTACTGATGGTAACCCATATTATAGTTGTTTTTGACTCCACAGGTTTAGAATCTTGAAGGAGAATTCTATGTGTTATTTGATACAACAAGTTTGTGTTGTGCTAAGGAAAAGCCAAAAGAATTTAACAATTAAATTAAACCTGGCTGAAGCTGCAAAACTGGAGTAGCATGTTTTTCACACAGAAGCAAAGGCCTTCCCTCAGCAGCAACTCACAGGGAAGTGTTATTTGCTAGGTTGAGACACAATTTGGTCTACAGAGGCAGAAGGAACAATGACAAGCTGCAGAGCAGGAAATTCGAAGTGTAATGAGGGTCATAAATGGCCTCTGCCAGGAACAAACAAGGAGGAGACTGCTCCTGGACTGCAGGGAGACAAAAAGAGGCGGACCCAAACAACCATCCGTGGCTGAACATTGACAAAGAACACTTTTTTAAAATACTTATAACTTGCTAGTCAAAATTGTGAAAAATATAAAAATGACAGAATTGTTAAGTTCATTTCTGCCGGCACGTTTTAAGAGGCGGCAAAACCGTGTGACATGTTCTGGAAAGGAATGGCAGGAAATGTGATTTTACGCAAAATACATGACTGTTAGAATTGTGAAAATTTACACGCATGTCCCCTTGTTAAACATGCATATTTGTGGAAAGTTGCAGAAAAATCAGAAAGTGTGTCATAGCGGAAAGGGGAGACCTGATCCCACAGCTACAGGGTTTCGAGGAATAGCTGCTATGTAAAATATGGCATCTTTGTGTGTAATTTGTAGAAAAGTGACTAATGTAGAAATGTGTGTTTTAAGGCAAAATCCAATTTTGAAACAAGTGGCTAAAGGGAGGTATCTGGGGATTGTAATAGAAAATCATAAACCTGACATCACCCAGTCTTGAGCCAATCACTCAAATTGCAAGGCGGAGATGAAGTATTGACCCTATCCCAGCACAAAGGGGCAAGCTTAGAGAAGCCGGCCCACACACCCCCTGTATGATGTAATTTCATAGCATAAATAGAGACAGCTCACCAGACATAGAGACACACAGATCCACTCACTCTCCTGATGCTGGTGGAGCACCTTGCTGCTGAAATCTACATCTTTCTTGTTCCAGACTACAGAAACTTGGCAAAGCAAGGGCCAATTGCATAGCTGAACCATTCTCAGCTATGTCTCAAATGCTAGAAAAGAACCCCAAAAGCCTAGGGGAAGGATCATAATACAGCCGGGCTGTGCTGTTACTGCTTGCCTGCAGAATTGAAAAATCCTCAGAACCAAGAAGGGCATATCCCGTCCAGTCCTGTGCCGTGCGGTGACCAGAGCGCCTTGCTGACCCTGTCCAGTCCTGTGCCGTGCGGTGACCAAAACGCCTTGCTGACCCCGTCCAGTCCGATGTGCCCAGCCCATTTAAAAACGTATCCATTGAGTATAAATAGGAAGAACTGTGTCATCTAGAATATGTATTTTGCATAGTCTTGTCCCTAGCTTATATCCATCCTATGCTTCATTTAGAACCAGCATTGTTAGAACTATCTGTGCACGACTCTTCTCTCACATGTGTTCCTAACCCTAACTTCCCATTGATTGATTGATTAAGAAGGGTAATTCCCAAACCAAACAGAAAGCAGAGTATCACACCTGAACTGTTATAATCGGCCATAAATTACCTTCCGCTGTGACATTCTACTTTTTGCTAGTCTTTAATTTAGTGTAAGCAAACCCAATTGTCGTTCTTAAAAGGGCATATTTGTCTTCAATTCTCCCGCATAGCTCGCAAAAACGACCTCCACTTAAACCTCTGTAACTCCCTCAGTTATTGTGATCGGAACGAAATTTCAACTCCTACTTGTAGCTAACATCTGTACCTATCCATAGAACCCAACTCAGTGTGATTTCCCCCTTTTATCGCGAATATCGCGCACGGAAAAGTCTGCAGCAAATTTTCCTTTTGAGAAATTTGTACACGTGTAAAACAGCTCTAAACTTGGATTTTAAGATTTCAAATGTTTCTTTGTATTGAATCATTGCTTGTGTTTGTGTGCAACTATTCAAAGTATCTCCCATATGAATTTGGAGCAATTTGAGTATTTTAGACCATATTTGGTGTTTTTGCCCAGTCTATTCTAAAGATTTGAAAAGTCAGTCTGACAGTTGAAAGGCCCACTTCGTTTTTCTCTTTCTGTGTAAAGGGGGAAGGGGGAAGTGAGATACTGTTTGACCTGTACCTTCCTGAATACCTGCTCTCTCCTCCTGTCTCTTTGCCTTGCCTATTGGGGGGGGGGGGTTGAGAAGTGTTGCAGGGGGAACTGTTAACCACAGCGCTATCTGATTTGAAACCAACACAAAGTATTATTTTCGGTGCTGCATTTGTTTTGCTTATTCCGAGTGTACTAAAGATGTTATTCTGTGTTCTGTCACCCCATTGGTGATTGTTGTTTCCCTATTAAAATATATATTGTGATTTTGATCTTAACTAATTAAATAAATAATCCCTTTTACAAACTAGCCTGATTTCTGGTCCAGCGTGACCCGGGGTATTCTTAAATAAGGGGTGTGATACGAGTGGTACCTCTTTCAAATAATTTAATCTATATCTTAAATAAGTTTTTCCATTGTGTTGTACATTAGGCCGGGAGCACAGTGTATCGCCTGATTGAAATCCTTAACAATGTATAGGAATGTTTCTATGTGATTTGGTCGATTTAATTTTATTTATTTATTTATTTATTTATTTATTATATTTTTTTTGGTTTTTTTAAATTTCTTTTTATTTTTTTTTATTTTGATTTTAAATGTTAATAAATAAAAAATAACATTTGACTGCAAATATATGCAGTGGAGTCCCCTGCAGCTACCCCAAACTCCCCTTTCTTTATTATCACGATTACCCCCCCCACATATTTACAGCCAAATTCGTCTAAATAAATTTGACGAATTCTGCTGCAATGTAACCTCCTTATCCTATATGAATAACTAGCTACAAAGAAGATGGGGATTTTAAAATGCATTTTGTTTTCAGATTACAATATGTTTTTATGTGTGTACAAATACTTCAGTCAAGAGTGAGAAATAAGTATGTTTACTTCTGTAAAATACTTCTGCCTCAGAGTCGTATATGGGGACCATGGCATACATCTATATATTTCAGGGTTCGAAATTAAGATCCGATGAGCAGGAGCTAAATCCAGCTCTTGGGTGTCTGGCATCACCCAGTAGACAGGAGCTACCGCTGGGTAACCAGGAGTGATTACCCAGCGCACCGCAAACCTAACTTTTACTTGTTGTCCATGATGTATGATTCATTATGTTTAAATGTTTACTAGATATGTCCTAATTCTTCTTTATTAGTATTCTGAAATTCTCAAAGTTAATATCGCATATGCAGTTTTGTACAGCATCAATTGGCCTGAGAAGCCAGAAGTAGCTCCTGGTAACCGTTCTTTCAATCTAACCAGGCTCTCCTTAGCTAGTTGTAGGAGCTAAATAGCACCCAGCTCCTCTCATTTTCAAACCCTGTATTTGCACAGTTGTGCACAGTCACCTCAGAATCAAATCTGTATGGAAAGGCATGGGACCACTTACACCCAGGAGCATGGCGTGGCCTTGTAGTACCCCAAAAGGGTGCATCGTATCTGGGAAGGTGAATTATCTGACTTGCACCCACCCAGCCTGTGGTCAGGGAGCTATTAAACGGACTGGTTGTTTTTGCTTCAGGCTGTGGTGACAGGGCCCTGTTGATTTCTGAGGCATTGGAGGGGAGTCCAATGACACAGTTGTAAAGTTGGGGATGCAATTGGTGTTTACTGTATGTTTGATCAACGAAGGGGAGTGGGGATGCCTGTACGTTTATTTGGTCTAGTGACAGGCTTGAAAGGATCACACAGGTATTTTCTTGGGTGTAGTGATGTCCCTCATTACGAGCTTGGCTGTTTTTCCTCCA
This sequence comes from Ambystoma mexicanum, assembly GCF_040938575.1. Lineage (NCBI taxonomy): Eukaryota > Metazoa > Chordata > Amphibia > Caudata > Ambystomatidae > Ambystoma > Ambystoma mexicanum. The sequence goes on from NC_090937.1 coordinate 440,378,830, forward strand.
GAAATGCCACCAAACACAAATACCATTGCTGCCACTCGTAAAATCCTGCTGATCATGAGTGGTGGCGGGTTGATGGTTTTAATCCTCATTCATCCTCTGTAATTCAGTCTACGGTAAATCCCTGTTTTTGGGAGGGAACGTAGAGGTTATACCTCCAGCCAGGTGCTGGAACTTTTCCCCCCAATTCTACCTCCAAACTCGTAGTATGGCAGGGTGTTAAAAGTTGCGGTAATTCGATCACCCCCACTTTTTTATTGCACCACCATACTTGTACTGATGCCTGGCATTCTTCAGTGATATCTTGGCTTTGTTTGGGAAACCGTGCAATGCTTTCCGATTATGGTTGGTGTGCTCTCTTGCTGTATCCAGAAGGTAATCTTGACACTTGCACTCTGCAAAATTTACAGGAGATTGATGGCTGATCACTCCATAGCTTACATGAGAATCAATAACATCCTTACCTCTCTGCACACTGGGTAACATTTTTACTACCCCATTAGTACAATCAATACATTGGTTTTTGCCATTGAAGTCAGTGAGCTGCAGTTAATATTTTACGTGCCTGATTAACACTTTCCAGGCCGTGGGCTAGCGTGTGATTGGAGTTTTCCAAACATGCAAATAGTACAGTTGCGTTGAAACTGATGAGTATGAAGCATGAAGACCAGTGGGCCTGCCTGGTGCAGTGGGATATTTCATGAGATAGAAGTCAAAATGGCCGACAGCATTGCTCTGTGCGACCATGCAATGGTGTTCTTACTTTTGTATAGAAGCTGCTCGGGTTTCCTACTGGATACTGCACTGCACCAGATTGCCAGCTAACAAACCTAACAGTGTCTTTGGAAAAAAGACATATACCCCAGCTCATGACCAGAACACATCTCATCTACACAAACATATAGCTCAGTGTGTGTCATTGTAGGACTCTAGATGGAAATAAATTACAACACCTCAGAAAGCCTACAGTTTCACTGCTTCTGGCCAGATGGTGGACTACCTCCAAAGTGGCGACGCGCACACTACGAAAGATTTATGGGGCAGATTATGTAAAGTTTGCACTGGTGATTAAAATTGAGGAAGTGCCTGGAGAGCCAGTTTTGCTGCAATTCCTATTGCATAAAAATGTTTGCACCGGAGCAAAAAATGAAGCACGTATTTTTTAACCATGTTCTGCTTGTCTGATAGAGAAAAGAGCAACATTTAACTGCAACCATCTTTCATACGTTTGTAAAACATTTTTTGTGTTTATATGATAAGGTAGAAAGAAAGTAAGTATTGATCCACTTTTTGAGAGATGGCACTGTGTTTGCACGTAGAACAAAGAGCAACATGGACCAATAGAATAAGGATGACAGGATTCTGTTTTGGTTTACAAAATCTTAACGCAATGTACTAATTTATTTACACAACATATGCAGCTACTACTTGCTGATGAATACTTTACATACTAAAAAAAGACTCTTCTAAACAAATTCATCATCCATACCTAGCTCATACAAACCATCTTCATACCAACATATTTTCACAAACGGGGATATTCATGAACCCCAATATATATAATATCTTTTTTTAAATCAGATTCAACACTCTTGTGTGTTTCAGATGTGACCCTCTGTGTTATTACAGAAAGTTCTGTCGTGTCGACACGTGTTTCGGTTGTAGTGCACTGTGGGCGGATGCCACCTTGCCCCAATATTCTAAACAACCTTCCTCAGGACGGAGTGCAACTAGCCAATCTGTGTTGCCTCGAGATAGGGTGGGTGAGCCTCTGAATCTAAAAAAGTAATGAAACATAAACTAATTACCCTGTCATCTTGTGTGGTTTTTTTAACATTTCATGTGCGGAAAAGCAACCATAATCTGTATGTTGCTCATATCAGGACTCACCTCCATTGTGTGTTCAGCGGGTGGTGGCTTGATAGTGGGATCAATCCCTCTTGCTGATTTTTCTGTGTAGAAGTGTAACCCTGCACTGCATTTGTACACCTACAGAGAAAAACACAGAAAAACAAACATACATGTAATTATCTCTAGACGCTATCCCAATTACATGTAAAAAATCTAAACAAAAAAGGGAGGATTACTCACTTTATTCTGCACGGTGTAATTAAGACACTGTAGAAGTCATCTGCATGTTGATAAAATGCTGTAACTGCCATGCATATTAATTGGGGGTGCCATAGAAAGGAGCACCCACCTGCAGAGGAGGAAGCAAAACACAAGAACCTTGTGTAACACTAGCTATCTGGTCATATTAATCTATATTCAGTTACAGAAGAAGTACTTACAAATCTAATGCTGGCCCACACGGATAGGAAAACAGCAAAGACAGATGCCGCAGAAATGGATTCAATGCGGTTATGTCAGTGTCCCAACCTGTGGAGACATAATGTGACCGCATGATGTAACCAGCAGGTTATTCGAGCATAGAATTTTATAAAACGCCACAGCGGCTCAAAAATTGCCAGTGTGTGTGCCAGCTCATTCGTGGGTAAAACGCCAAAAGGCTCACCTCTGTCTTGGACTTCCAGCAGCGTTCGCGTGGCACTGCGGCAATGGCTTATTACTTGGTTACACTGCCGTTGCCATAGACAACTAGTGTCATGGAGATGGAAATAGGACTATTCTTGTCATATATATTGTCTTAGTTTCTACAAAGACAGGCACTCGAGTATAGTGGAGTGCTTATCAAATGTCAGGCGTGACTACCATACACGTGTAGAAACATAACCAAGGGGATTGGCCCTAGTGCAGTAGTCTCGGAAATGAGAATACGTGTAAGCCGGGCCCCACAGGATTGTGGAGCTCATAGTTCAGCAGTACGACAATGTGAGAGATGTGACCCAAAAAACAGTATTGGGTATTTTCCGCAAAACCAGAGGTATTTGTACATATCCATCTTGCAGAAAGATTTTTAGATTAATTAATTATTAGATGCTTTTAATGGAAGACCTGTGTTAGGTAATTGGACCCGGGAAGTGAAACGGCGGTAACTCTTGTAGGTAAATGAAACCCGGGTACCCGGCAGGCTCAAATAGGACCCTGCTGATGGTATATAGTGGGGCACATATTGGTTGAACAAACATGTGGATATATGAACCGACTATGTGAACACGGAAAAGGTGGATATAAACATCCTAAAGTGAGTGTCCTATGGGCACTTAGTTCATGTTTAAAACATTCCACTCTACGGATACATTCAATCCGTGATGTATTGTGTCCAAATGGAAGAGCCAACGCTGCTACATCCTATGTAGAGTGGTGGCCATATTACCACCTCGAGTCCCTGGTTTGATAGCTTGTAGAACAAACCACTTCATGTCAGTATCTTTGTGGTTCTTTTTGATAAAATGATCAACAAGTGGCTTATCGGGCACTTGATTGCGAATGCAGGACCGATGTTCACATATCCTTGTTCTGACTTCTCTAGTGGTTTTCCCCACATAGAGCAGTGCCCAAGGACAAGAAATTATGTAAATGCCATTTTTCGTGTGACAGTTTGTGTGATTTTTCATGGTCCACGTGATGTTTTTGTATTTAAAGACATGTTTGGTTTCTGTCATTGGACACGCCACGCAGTTGCCACATTTGTGGTGCCCAGTAATGGGTGGTAGTCCCAATTGATTAAGCAGTGTCAGTTCTTTAGGACCTTCTCTGTAAGTGTGGACTAGCCTTTGGCACAGATTGCTGTTGCGTTTAAAGGCAAACATAGGCTTCTTGTAGAGAGAACCAGGGTTTTTAACAAGATCCCAGTTGCGATTGATAATTCGTTTAATGTCATTACTGATAGGATTAAAAGTTATAGCACAGACCAACCTATCGTTCTGTTGTTTTTTCCTGCTCGTTAGGCATGTTTCTCTGTCTGTGTTTGCAACTCTTTTTTGATTGTTTTTTATCATTTTCTTGAGATATCCCTGCGATCGCAGCCGTGCGTTCAGTTGTGTGGCATGTTCGTTATTATCATCTCTTGATGTGTTTGCAGTAACATTTGAAATCTCATATTACGTTTTGCATCCAACACAGTACAAAATTAGTTTGCTTCATTTTGTATTTCTTTTTGCCTTAGTGTAAGCATATGTACCTATTATGAAGCGGAGAAAACCCTGTTTGCTCTATTTCCTATTATGTAAGCTGCAAACCCAGTGGAACAACAAATCCACTCCTTTTTTGCTCCAGTTGCAAGTTTATGTGATAAGACTCATGGGGCCTAATTTACAAAAGCAGTGGAAACATGCCATTGAAAATCACTTTGTAAATCAGGCCCAATGTGTCCTGTCCACAAAAACATGTTTCGATTACTGTATGAAGCAATGTGGACTGTGAAAAGTGAGGCACAATGTTATGAATACTTGTTCACACTTCTTCCAGATGTTGTGTGCTCTGGCCCTGTCGCTATCAATGTGTGTGATGTGGGGAGTGTGAGTGAGATGCCATGAGCTGAGGGAAATCAAAAGTAGTTGTACGTAACTGTGACTCATTGCATCCACAATCATTACTCAGAGACAGATTGTAGTGGTGTGGGATAGGCCTTTAATCACCTTAACCAAAACCAGGCTGTTGGGTGTCCTGACCCACGTTTAAGCTACCCTGCTACAACATTTGGTGCTGTGGGCTTAGAAAATTCAAGATGGCAGAAAACCCACATGTGCGCCGAAATCCAGGAAAGCTGCGCAGTTTGTGCGCCCACCAAAATGGTTGCCTCACTTGCCACCCACCAGTGCGAGAATGAAAGGCCGGGTTGCCATGAGGGAAATGGGTTGCCAAAGGAAAAACAGTAGCGCCGGTTAGCTTCAAAGCGCTTTAAAACCACCATTGGACTACCCGCACAGTAGTCTGAAACCATTGGGAATGGCAATGCTGATTGCCAAATGCAACCTAGAAGTGTGGGGAATTCATTTCTTAAATCCCAAAAATGAGTGCAGTACCAGTACTCACCACTATCCAAAAGCCGGCGTTTTAAAACCACTCTGTGTGTTTTTCTGAAGGCAAGCAAAATGCCTATTTCAAACCTTGCAACATGTGCAAAATATTCACTGAACACCAGCAGACATTTGGCAGAATGGAGTTTTGTGTGCCTACAAAATCTGGGAAATGAAGAGCCCAAAAACAATGCTTATAACAAAAATGCTATGGAGTCAGCAGCTTAAGCCTAACTACAACTGGATTTAAAACCACCAAAATCGAAAATGTTAAATTAAATGAGTGACCTATGTTTGGTGTCACATGCCTTTGTAACTGTTGAAATGTCATAGTTTTGCGCTTAGAATCAGCATTCTAGCTGCATGTGTAAAATTACAAGTTATTTTAAAAGCAACAAAAAGTTAGCTGAAGGTCTGGCTTAAGGAACTTGATTTTGCCTAGCAACGGATCCCATCAGCAGTGAAACTTGAGTCACCACTGTGTTCCCAGGCCAACCTTCCTTTTGCTGCCCAGGCTAAGGATATGCCATCTATCTGATAATTGAATTATCTGTGCTCTGCAAGAGAGTGAACAAAGCCCTCTTCACTCAGGCAAAGGTTTTTATTACCGCAGTCGTAAATTGTAGCTTCCTCTTGGCAGGAGCTGGGAGGAGCACTGCCTGTGAGAGCAAGCTGGCTTGGCAGAACTGGAAAGAACCAGAAATTCAACCTTGTGCTGAGGGTAAACCACACCCCTTTGGAGCCAGAACATAACTTTAAAAAGATGAATAACTCATAGAGCGGACATGTGAAAATTTTATAAATGATACCATAATTCTTGTGATTTTTCTGCCCACAGTTTAAGACGTGGTAGGAACCGGTGGTATGTTCAGGGGGGTTTTAGCGGAAAAGTGGATATTACTCTAAATGTGTGCATGTTAAAAATCTGAAACTTCATCAGTTAATGTCCCTACCCCCTGCACACACGTATGTAAAGTTGGGTCCATGTCGGAAATTGGAAAAGCAGTTAAAAAGTCAATTATGTACACTCTTTGAATGCAAGCTCCGAGAATGAGCAGATTTGGACATAGACATGGCTAAATTCAGCCACACCATGTATATGTAATTTTAAACAAATGTGTACCTGTGCAAATATGTTTTTAGGTCAGATATAGATTGTGTGTAAAGTTGACAGGGGTGGGTTCTCTGTATCATAAACAGACCTCATCATGATGACACTTCATTTCATTCCCCCAATCAAGGGGACGAATGAAAGCTGACCAATTAGAAGCTGAGAGAGAGGTAGGGTCAGTGATGCTAGAACACACCCACATTCTAAACACATAAAAGCAGACAGACAGGACAGATAGAGACATTCATTTTTCATCTGCCGCTGAAAGCTCTGCCGGAAAAATCCATACTTACCTCCATCAAACTCCAGAAAGCCAAACTAGAGACTTCAATCTATCCAGAGCAGAGAGACCCAAAGAACCGGTGCCTAGCAGAGACCAGACCCCTGTGAGCAGTTCCAGAGGCCAGGCGCTGTGAGCAGAACCCGGAAAGACCTGACCAGACTGAAGTCCGTGACCAAGTCGCTTTCCTGTTCAAAATCTCTTGTGAGTACTTAGCAAAACTCAGAACACATCTCTTAGTTTAAATTCATCTAGTTCAATCTATTTAACCTAAGTAGAACTGCCTCCTAGCTGTCACCTGTCATTCTAGCTGCAAAAATTTGTCACTTGTCATTTTGAAAAAGTGTGCGTTTAAAATTTACAAAACCAAAAACGACCTTTACTAAATTGCTCATATCTCCGCAACCGTTTGGGTTAGAGACTTGCAATAACTTTTATTTGGAAGCTGAGATCCCAGGCTTTCCTAGGAACCTAGAACCGCATTCCTACCTCTTATAGTTTTACCGCAATCGCGGAACACGCATCCGCGAATTTTACCGCGATTTGCAATTTCTTCACATGTAAAAACTGCTGCTGTTTGCTTTCCATTGGCCAGAAATTCGTTTAACCTGCTAACTATCCCTGCATCATTGCTAGTGTGAGCCTGGACTAATATTAACTAGATACCACTCACCCTGAACCTCTATAAGGGAATTAAAAGCAAATTTAGCATATTTCTCATTCATTGCCAGCACATATCCAAGCATTGCCTGTGTTTTCAAAACTCCTATCTGTTTTCTGTAAGCTTGCTGGGATTGAACTGAATTACAGTTGATTGCATTTCTGAGGACTGTGTGTTTTCCTTCCATTTCCTTGCATTGCATAAAGAGGGGGGGAGGGAATAGCCCGAGAAAAGTGATTACATTGTCTGGTTGAATCATATTGCGTATTTTCTGTACTGCATTCATTGAATATTGCATCCACCTGAGCTACATAAAGCATCCTCTACCACATTATACTTTTGTTCCTATTTACCAGTGTGCTACCTTATCCATTTCAGGTCAACTCATTAGTCATTATAAAGAAGTGTGCTAGTGCCAGATTCTCCGTTGTTAATATTTACCATATCAGATTAAGTGTGATATTCAATTATTAATTTATTATAAAGTGTGATATATATATTTTAATTTATCAAATAAACCTTTTAAACTTGCAAAACAGAACTACTTCTTGGCTCAGTGGGGTCAGGGGGATTCCAAGAGAGGGGTGTTATACAAGGGTAGTCATCCAGGACGCATGAACTGGACCTAAAGATATATCAATAAGGGTTTTCATTCAGTATTCTAGACTAGGCGTTAACTTGGCTGTAGTGCTGAATTGAATCCTCTTACAAAGTGGGGGCTCGTATCCGGGATTCTGGGTTAGATTTACCATTTGTGCAGATTAATACAGTGTGCTAACTGACGGGATACATACATCCAGTCGGATCACCACGCTGCATTACGCTGTGAAGCATTCCTCAAAAGGGACACTCCAAGAAAAGTTCTGTTCTGCAAAAATAAAATACAAACTTCTGTAAGTCAGGACAGAGACCAATCTCTAGAATGACGACCTTGGTAGATATGAAAATAGCCAGAGAGCACTTCTTACACAAACTATTTGTGAGAGGTGAATGGACTCACCAGGACCAAACAGTCTGGTTGCAGGCCATCACGCAACAGGTCACTGAAACAGGGTCAGATATATATAGAGATCAGGGTCCATTACATGTGGCCCTGAGTGAACTATATATGGCTCCTAAGGCCAAAGATGAGCACGACAAGATTGTTAGGATAGCAGCATACCTGTACCTATATATGGGAGACATGCAGGATAGATGTGCTGAAAGCCAAAATCTGGCAAATAGGCAACAGATGGTGTTAGAGAAGGTCCAATCTGACCTGGTCTCTTCTGAGCAGAGGCTGCAGAGGAGCCAGGAGTCAGAAAATGACAGCACACTGTACATCACTAAAATGAAGGAGGATATGGATGTGCTGCAAAAGGAAAAGTCAGAACAGGATACCAGATTTCTGGCCCTGCAGAAGGAGCACCAAGACAGTTTGGACTCCTTACTGCAGAGCCAGAAAAAGCTGGAGCAACAATTAGACTTTAACAGGGCATGCACGGAGCAGGTAGCCACCCTGCAAAGTCATCTAGATAGAGTGAAGGTAGAGAGCAACAAACTAATTCTGAAAGACCTGGATACCCAGGCAGAGTTTGATCAGGAGCGCCAGAAAGCTGGTGCCTTCCAAAGGCAAAGGGACGACCTGGCGGCACAAATGCAGGCTCTTAGTCAGGAAAGAGACGCCTTAGGCCAGGAAGTCTGCCATTTAAAAAGAAAAATGGAAGAAAATCACCTGGCCCTCCAGGGGCTGGGTGATCTCCAAAAAGAACACCAGAACTTGTTAGAACACACCAGAAGGGTGGAAGATGCTCTAGCAAGAAAGGAGCAGGCCAATAGGGACATTGCCCAGGAGGTAAACCTCCTGCAGCAAAGACTGGCCCAGTTCTCCAGGACCAACCAGGAAGCACAGAGGGAGAATGAGGCCCTCTGTCAACACAATGATAGGCTCCAGCAACAGGTAGCGATGCAGGAGAAACTGATAGAGTCGAGTAAGGCCTTAACAGAGGAACTGAAGGCACAAATGCAGGCTCTTGCATTGCAACAGGGAGCAGGGGCGGATAGAGATGAGGTTCGCTGGGAAATGGAAACTCCGGAGCATACCCTCAGGAGCCCTAGTACCAGAGGCCCTCATACCTCTCAGTCCCTGGACTCTGCCACCCCCATGTTCCCTGGCGCACATGAGCACAGGGCCACAGGGATGGCAGATTACTATCCAGCTAAGAGTATGGGGCTCATAGGCCAGAACCACTCAGGAATGGAGGGGTGGGCATCCGGGTATGGGCACCCAAGTACAATACAGTTCAGTGGGGAACCCCAGGAGAGTAGGCCCATTAAGGGCATCCTGAAAACCTCTGCCCAGTTAGGTCAGTGGAGGGGGTACCCATCAAATCCTGACAGCAAGGAGGAATCTGAAGACACCTCTGAACTGCGCAGGACACAGGAGACCAGGTCCCCACATTCTGCCAGCCATTCCCAGGCTCGCAGAATCCGGGAAAACCTGGAAGAACAGACGGGAACCTCTGGGAGCAGTGCCTCTGAGTCCGACGAAGAATGGACAAGGGTTACCCGAACCAAAAAGGCCAATAAGGCAAAAAGGGCCTTGCTCAAGGACCCCTTAAAGCAGATTAAGGCGATCAGGAGCGTCATCACGCCTTACCATAAGAACGCTAAGTATTCTGTTTGGGAGCACTTAGAGTTGTTTGAACAAATGATGGAGACTTTCCATTTGAAGGACAGCCAAAGCTGCATTCAATATGTAAAGTGGACCTTCTCCCCGGAATACTCCAGTTTCTTTGCGGGGCTGGAGGACCAAAATCATTTAAGATGGTCCACCTATAAGGCGGCCATCCTGAAACATTTTTCTGTTCACAGAAATCCTCAAGAGGCTCGCAAGGCAGCCTACAATTTGCAATGTGGGGAGGATCAGGCCCCACAAGAATTTGTGCAGGAGTTAAAGCGGGCTTTTGCACAGACCACAAGAAGGGTGCGCACAGACAGTCGAGAATTCGTTAATACATTTTTTCATGCCTTGCCCAAATATATCATGACCCAGCTCGTGAGGGATTTTCACGAGAAAAGATCTTTAGACTGGGTCATTGAACAGGCTACCCGGATCTATGAGGTGCAGAAACCGATAGATAGCAAAAGTAATGCCCAGAAAAACCCCAAAGCCAACACCACCCCTGCTGCTGCCAAGGTGGCAGAGGTAAAGGTCACCCCCGTTTTAGATTTGGAGATGGGGGGGCCTAAAAACCTACCTGCACCTAATAATGCTAGGCCCAGAAGGTCCTCGGGTCAGTCACAATCAGGGAGCCAAGGAGGCAGCCCCACAAATGGGGTCCCTCGCTCTCCTGATTATGTAAGTCCTCGCTACAAAGGTAATCGACCCATCCTGGGTTATGTGTGGACTCCTCCAGCCCAAGGGGGGGGATCCAGACAAGCACCTAACCCAGGGAACTTCCCTCCAAACTTCCCACAGGAGGGCAGAAATTTACCAAACCCTGGGCAGAACTTTTTCCCCAGATATCCACCCGACTTCCAACCCCAAAATCATCCATCCTTCTTTCCTCAATTCCCTGAGCCCAGACCACTGAATCCGGGAGAGGGGAGGCCAAGGGTGGAGGGGTACCAAAATCTTCCCAACCAGGGGTACTACCAGAGGAGGGACAGCTACCCTTCCCGGGATCAGCCCAGGGGAGAAAACAGGGCCCCGTATCAGCCTGAGCGGGTTTCCCAGTTAGAGCGCCAGGTTCAAAACATGGCGCGGGATATGGGTCATATACTGAGGGCGCAGCAGAACCCTCAGATCAGCATGCCGGCGCAGAACGCACCTAACTCTGGACCTGGTGCTCCAGAACAATGACGGGGGCAGCACCCCGATAACGCACCGGTTCCCAGGGAGGAGGCACAAAGGGAAGGGGGGTGTAAAGCCTTGGAGGAAGCTTCCTTCCTCACTTGTAAACAGCCCCTGGAAACCCAGGAACCGGAAACAAAATCTCTTGCCCCTGAAAGTCTGCCTCCTAAGGAGCAGAGGGGGGGTAGGAGAAACAAAAGACCCAAACAGACTCAGTTTGAGGAGGAGGTACAGATCTTCCAATTTGAGGGAGAGGGATCCTCAGAGGATCCTGGGAAAAGGATCTTCTCCTTCAGAGAGGGGGGAACTCCTCCCAAAGAAAAATGGGTCCCTAGGGATGCAAATCCAGACTGGGGAGATGTGGAGACTGAGCTACCGCCGCCCACCATCTCATCCCAGAACCAACCGCAAGAAAATCCCCTGGTTCAAACCCATCCTGGCGACTGCCTCCAAAAAAGGGGGGGCGGCCCAGAAACGGAGCCAGGGGAACCCACAATGGCTCTGATCTCCAGTTGCAAATTTTTTCTTTCAGATTCCCAAGACTCTCCACAGAATTCTGCCCAAATCTCCTCGCTAGCGATGTCCAAAACCAGAAAATTAGCCCACCAGTTGTCCAAAAATGTACATTATCTGTGCCCCCTTGAGGAGAAGGAGGGAAGATATTATGCCCCGGTACAAGTACAGGGGCAGGGTACAATCTCAGCACTGGTGGACACTGGATCTCAAGCTACCCTTCTGTCCAGAAGGGCCTTTGATGAACTGAATGCAGGAAGGGGAGAGAATTACCAAATTCCTCTCACCTCTCTTCCTGGACAACTGCAGAACTTTGACGGGAAGGAAATTCCCGTCGAGGGGACGGCAGACTTGGACATTAAAATTGGGCGACATAAGTTGAAACACCCGGTCATAGTTGTGACCCCAGAGGGCACCCCTTGTTTACTAGGGAATGACCTCCTGAGAAGGTTGTCACCCCTAATAGATTGTGTAAACAAGGTCCTCTGGACCCAGACTAGCCGACCAATAAAATTAAAACAGAGTGCCAACCATGTTAGTTTAAACGGCACATGCCACATGGTTGAACAAAAATCTGACCAAGTAGAATTTCACTTCCAGAATAGCCAAATTCCAGACGTGACAGTAATAGCAGTAGGACAACAGACTGGTGATGGGGGGTCCTCTCTATTTCTGAAAATCAACCTTCCTTCCAGTCTAAAGTGGTACTCCACGCTGGAAGGAAACACTCTGAAATTCTATACCAATCCACAATCTGAAACTCCCACTCCTATAGTCCAGAAAGATGTGAAATCAGCTCAGAGCCTGGCTGATATTCAGCAAATTGGAGAGCAGTTGTTCATCCCTGTTCAGTTAAATGATGGGAAGGACTCTGTTATCGCTCGAGTGTGTGTGAACAACGGTAAGAGCTTCATCAGCGAAGCCATGTTTCGCCCACTCCCAAAAGATCCAGCCATTCCCACCTTCAAACTGATAGACAAATGGGAAATGGACCTGGAAGCACCCAATTCAAAACATCTCCTGCCAAGCAGGTGTATGCTCAAAATCTCCATTGGCAACAAGAGCATAGTCCATAATTGTTGGGTCGTGCGAGACGTCACTGCCGCCTTTTACTTAGGCAGTGACATTCTCAATCGCTTTGCCATTAGTTTGGACCTAATAAACTTCAAAGCTTGGTCCCGATTAGCGGATAATCCCATGGGCTTTGATGATCCAGAAAAAGCATTTAGGTCAGCTCAATTGCTACCTTATGCAGTTGAAATTCAGGTTAAAGAGGAAGTCACCATCCCAGAAAGGACCCGACAATTCTCCCTGGAAGTGAAAGTTAAAAGGGGACAAGAGTTGAAAAACCCTGATGCTTACATACATCTAAATGCTTCTCTCCAACAGCAAGGGTTGGGGGTAAACCCGACTCCATTAGTCAACATAGAACATGACCCCATTCTAATAGAGGTGGATAACAGCGACTTAAAGAGTATTACTCTAGCCGCAGGCACCATTATTGGAATGGCGGTTGATGACCGACATTTCTCCATTGATCTTGTAAATGAACTGTTAGGACCCATCCCCAAGGACTGTTTTGACAGTGACAGTGATGACAACGCAACACCAGACAGGATTTTTACCCGGCATGGGGGGAACTTCCTGGTGTACACTTCCTGCCCCTATGGTAAGGAAGATGTGACCTGTGACTTCAGGAGGGATGAGGTGATTTTCCAGGTCCATGAGGGCTGCCTTTCCCACCTGAAGCCTCCGGTCCAAATCAGCACTCTAACCAGGGACTTCTCCACCCAGCTGGAGGAGGCCGCTGAAATAGCCAAACCAGAAGTCTTTCCAGGCTTCAGGCAGATGGTGGAAGAGAGAGTCAACCTAGCGGATGCTTGTGTGACTCTGGAACAAAAGCAAAAGTTGAAACAAGTTTTCTTGGATTTCCAAGATCTCTTTGCGGTAGACTCATATGACTGTGGTCGCACCGACATCCACACCACAACAATCCCCACGGACCCTGGCATGACTCCAGTGTTTGTGAAGCAATATCGCTTGCCTCTCGCATCAATGGAGTCCCTTACTGAAATAATTAAGAACCTTGAGTCCCGGGGAATAATCCGTCCAGTCCACAGCACCTTCAATAATCCGGTGCTGGGAATATTGAAGCCAAACGGCCAGTGGAGACTCTGCGCTGACCTCAGGGAGCTCAACAAACGGGTCCACACTTCCCGATGGCCTCTTCCCTACATTGACCAAGGGCTGGCCCAGATTCAGGGGTCACAGGTATTCACTGCAATAGACCTGACCAATGGATACTGGACCGTGCCTGTCAGTAGGGAGGACCAATACAAGCTGGCTTTTACCTTTGGGGGCCAGCAGTACACATGGACCCGGACTCCCTTCGGATACCTCAACTCCGGCAATGAATTCAACATTTTTCTACACAAGGCCATGCCTGACTTGGGTGCAAGGGGTAACTTGGCTTATGTAGATGATGTCCTCATCAAAAGTTCATCTGTGGAGGAACACATAGCGGAGATCCGTTATGTTCTGACACAGTTGAGGGCCGCCGGAGCAAAACTTTCCTTTCAGAAAGCACAGTGGTGTAGAACCCGTGTTAATTTCTTGGGGCATGAGATTACTCCTCAGGGTCTCTGTCCCCAGGAAAAGAAAGTGGAAGCACTTCAGAAACTGAAAGACCCCACAACTCTGCGGGAACTAAGGAGCCTCCTTGGACTGACTAATTACAGCAGAAAGTTCATTGAGGGCTATGCAGAGATCACCAGACCCCTGATTCATCTCCTGAAGGGGGGGGTCAAGTGGGAATGGGGTCCAGAACAAGCCGAGGCGGTAAAACAACTCAAAAGAAGCCTCTCACAAGCGCCTTGCCTAGCTTACCCTGTCAGAAACAAGGAGTTCTTCCTGGAGACGGGGTTCTCTGATACGTGCTTGACGGCAGTATTATACCAAAAGCATGACAAGGTCAATAAAGTAATCTCCTATGCGAGCAAAACTTTATCCTCTGTGGAGGAAAAATTCAACGATTGTGAGAAGGCACTCCTGGCAACGGTGTGGGCATTGAAGAATTACCACCCGTTTATCCAGGGGGAACACATCATAGTGGAGACTCCACACCAGCCTCTGCAATATCTCCAAAGTGACAGAATCCGGGCCGGAAATGTGAGTAATTCCCGAATTACTTCCTGGATTCTGTCAATGCAAGGCTTTCCTGTGGAGGTCAGATATGGCCAAAACAAGAAGAGTCCCCTCGCGCAAGGTCTGGCTGACTTGCATGATTGTGCCAGAGAAAACTGTCTCGAGGACGAAAGTCTAAAAATAAAGGACAACATGGAGGCATACCTTAATTCCCCACACAAAGTCTTTGAAGAAGACAAGTGTGAGGGAATGCCCACTGTCTATGTGGATGGATGCTCTTACCATGTTGACTACAACGGGGAGAAAGAACTAGTGGCCGGCGTAGGGAATGCATGGGTGAATGAGTCCCCAGAACCCTCCGCCGGATTCAAAATTGGTCCCCGAAGTAGTCAGGTGGCAGAATTGATGGCTGTGCATCAGGCCATCCTCACTGCTGTCCAACATCAACTCCACGAACTGGTCATAATCACAGATTCGGATTATGTACGGAACGGGTTCGTGGAGCACCTGGTTAATTGGAAAACCAGAGGCATGTTATGTGCTAACAACAAACCCTTGAAACATGGGAAGTTGATCCAAAACATTGATGATCTGGTCACCTCGAATGGGATGACCATCTATTGGAAGAAGATCAAGGGTCATTCCAAAGTAGAGGGACCAGACAAAACTGGAAATGACTTAGCTGATCAGCTGGCCAAAACCGGGGCCATCCAAGGGGATCTAATTGAGATTGAGTCCCTGTTGGGGGAAATCCAGGTCACTGCTATCACTAGGTCCCAGACAAATGCTCACAACGACCTTTCAATTGCACAATGGAGCAAGGAGACCCCTGATGCTGATTTGATTACCGCTCAGAAGGGGGATCCAATAATTGGTAAATTTTACCAGCACCTTGAGGACCCTGAGAACTTTCCCCTGACGGATACCGATTACATTGGGAAAGAGGACCTAAGAGTGTTAATGAAATGTCCAAAAATGTTCCGAATCCAAGACGGTTTGTTGGTAAGGAAATCCAAAGCTGGCCACGATCAGTGGGTGGTTCCTACCTCATTCCGAAGCCTGATGTTAAGTCACGCCCATGATGCGGCCACCGCCGGTCATAGGGGGTTTCACACAACATTGGAAATCTTAAGAGAGGTTGCATACTGGCCACACATGGGGCAGGACCTCGACCAGTACCTGAAGGGTTGCCTTGTGTGTGCACAATTTCAGCCATCATCCCTCACACACCGGGCGCCTTTACAAAAGAGGGGAATGACACTGCCATGGTCAGATTTACAAATCGACTTTGTAGGCCCTGTGATTCGCTCGGCTAGGGGGAATAAGTACATGTTGACGGTGACATGCTTGTTTACCAAGTGGGTGGAATGTCTCCCAGCCCCAAATTGCAAGGCAGAAACTGCAGCTGCCTTGATGATTAACCACATCTTTTCCCGTTTTGGTCTACCTCAAAGGATTGAGTCAGACAGAGGTAGCCACTTCACCAGTGAAGTAATGACAAAGATGTGGGAGATACTGGGGGTCAAGAGAAAGCTGCATATTGCTTACCGGCCAGCTTCTTCTGGGGCAGTAGAGAGATATAACCGGACAATTGTGAGCATATTAAAGAAGTTTGTGGCAGATTCTGGGCCAAGTTGGGATATCCGATTACCTCTGGTCCTAATGGCCATCAGATCTACCCCTTCATCTGCAACCAAAATGTCACCATTTGAATTGATGACTGGGCGCAAGATGGTGCTTCCGCAGCATTTGCTCTATAGGACCCAAGAGCAGACACTGATAAATGCCTCCACTACTCATGAGTATGTAGAGAATTTAAGGAAACACCTCCAACATGCTTTTGCTTATGCTCAGCGGAATCTAGAAAGATCAGCTGATAGCATGAAGACCCATTATGACCTGAAAACTTCCAGGAAGGAATATCAGGTGGGAGACCGGGTCTATCTATACAACTTCCAAAGAAACCAGGCCAAGCAGCGCAAATTTTTGCCTACATGGAAGGGACCCTTTGAGATCGTCGACAAGATCTCCCCTGTGGCCTACAAGATCCGCATCCCCAAAGGCGGTTCGGCAGAGGGGGAAGACAAGTGGGTCCACATAAACCAGTTGAAATGTTGCCATCCCAGGCACACTCTGCAACAACTGGAGGAATCCTCTGGAATCCTAGCAGGCACTGTCTCAGACTAATTCAGTTCCAACCATAAAACATACCACATCTAGTCTCTAAAATATTGTGATTTACATGAAACTGTCTCTAGTGATACTGTTGTTTTTTCAAAATAAGAATGTAATGTGTCGTGATGATGAGATGCATATGCTGCCCCACTATCTCAACAGTGGTGGAAAAAAAATCGTCTATGAGTAGATATTGCCGCTCTTCCTTTATCATCCTAGGAGAGATGAAACCATGAAGGATGACCAAGAAGGACGATCCGGAGACCGGGAGCAAAGACACAACGGGCCCGGGGTACCGCCCAATCTTCCCATCAGGACCGGCGAGGAGAACTGATCGATCTGACCGGATGGAGAAGAAGATGCTGAACTGTGCCATCTACAGAAGAGGAAGAAGATTATGCGGACAGACCGGTGCATGGGTCAAAACCCTTGTGCACGCGACTCCCCATCGACTCAAATTCAAAGTGCAGTCGCGTGGGGGGGACTTGTTGGGTGTCCTGACCCACGTTTAAGCTACCCTGCTACAACATTTGGTGCTGTGGGCTTAGAAAATTCAAGATGGCAGAAAACCCACATGTGCGCCGAAATCCAGGAAAGCTGCGCAGTTTGTGCGCCCACCAAAATGGTTGCCTCACTTGCCACCCACCAGTGCGAGAATGAAAGGCCGGGTTGCCATGAGGGAAATGGGTTGCCAAAGGAAAAACAGTAGCGCCGGTTAGCTTCAAAGCGCTTTAAAACCACCATTGGACTACCCGCACAGTAGTCTGAAACCATTGGGAATGGCAATGCTGATTGCCAAATGCAACCTAGAAGTGTGGGGAATTCATTTCTTAAATCCCAAAAATGAGTGCAGTACCAGTACTCACCACTATCCAAAAGCCGGCGTTTTAAAACCACTCTGTGTGTTTTTCTGAAGGCAAGCAAAATGCCTATTTCAAACCTTGCAACATGTGCAAAATATTCACTGAACACCAGCAGACATTTGGCAGAATGGAGTTTTGTGTGCCTACAAAATCTGGGAAATGAAGAGCCCAAAAACAATGCTTATAACAAAAATGCTATGGAGTCAGCAGCTTAAGCCTAACTACAACTGGATTTAAAACCACCAAAATCGAAAATGTTAAATTAAATGAGTGACCTATGTTTGGTGTCACATGCCTTTGTAACTGTTGAAATGTCATAGTTTTGCGCTTAGAATCAGCATTCTAGCTGCATGTGTAAAATTACAAGTTATTTTAAAAGCAACAAAAAGTTAGCTGAAGGTCTGGCTTAAGGAACTTGATTTTGCCTAGCAACGGATCCCATCAGCAGTGAAACTTGAGTCACCACTGTGTTCCCAGGCCAACCTTCCTTTTGCTGCCCAGGCTAAGGATATGCCATCTATCTGATAATTGAATTATCTGTGCTCTGCAAGAGAGTGAACAAAGCCCTCTTCACTCAGGCAAAGGTTTTTATTACCGCAGTCGTAAATTGTAGCTTCCTCTTGGCAGGAGCTGGGAGGAGCACTGCCTGTGAGAGCAAGCTGGCTTGGCAGAACTGGAAAGAACCAGAAATTCAACCTTGTGCTGAGGGTAAACCACACCCCTTTGGAGCCAGAACATAACTTTAAAAAGATGAATAACTCATAGAGCGGACATGTGAAAATTTTATAAATGATACCATAATTCTTGTGATTTTTCTGCCCACAGTTTAAGACGTGGTAGGAACCGGTGGTATGTTCAGGGGGGTTTTAGCGGAAAAGTGGATATTACTCTAAATGTGTGCATGTTAAAAATCTGAAACTTCATCAGTTAATGTCCCTACCCCCTGCACACATGTATGTAAAGTTGGGTCCATGTCGGAAATTGGAAAAGCAGTTAAAAAGTCAATTATGTACACTCTTTGAATGCAAGCTCCGAGAATGAGCAGATTTGGACATAGACATGGCTAAATTCAGCCACACCATGTATATGTAATTTTAAACAAATGTGTACCTGTGCAAATATGTTTTTAGGTCAGATATAGATTGTGTGTAAAGTTGACAGGGGTGGGTTCTCTGTATCATAAACAGACCTCATCATGATGACACTTCATTTCATTCCCCCAATCAAGGGGACGAATGAAAGCTGACCAATTAGAAGCTGAGAGAGAGGTAGGGTCATTGATGCTAGAACACACCCACATTCTAAACACATAAAAGCAGACAGACAGGACAGATAGAGACATTCATTTTTCATCTGCCGCTGAAAGCTCTGCCGGAAAAATCCATACTTACCTCCATCAAACTCCAGAAAGCCAAACTAGAGACTTCAATCTATCCAGAGCAGAGAGACCCAAAGAACCGGTGCCTAGCAGAGACCAGACCCCTGTGAGCAGTTCCAGAGGCCAGGCGCTGTGAGCAGAACCCGGAAAGACCTGACCAGACTGAAGTCCGTGACCAAGTCGCTTTCCTGTTCAAAATCTCTTGTGAGTACTTAGCAAAACTCAGAACACATCTCTTAGTTTAAATTCATCTAGTTCAATCTATTTAACCTAAGTAGAACTGCCTCCTAGCTGTCACCTGTCATTCTAGCTGCAAAAATTTGTCACTTGTCATTTTGAAAAAGTGTGCGTTTAAAATTTACAAAACCAAAAACGACCTTTACTAAATTGCTCATATCTCCGCAACCGTTTGGGTTAGAGACTTGCAATAACTTTTATTTGGAAGCTGAGATCCCAGGCTTTCCTAGGAACCTAGAACCGCATTCCTACCTCTTATAGTTTTACCGCAATCGCGGAACACGCATCCGCGAATTTTACCGCGATTTGCAATTTCTTCACATGTAAAAACTGCTGCTGTTTGCTTTCCATTGGCCAGAAATTCGTTTAACCTGCTAACTATCCCTGCATCATTGCTAGTGTGAGCCTGGACTAATATTAACTAGATACCACTCACCCTGAACCTCTATAAGGGAATTAAAAGCAAATTTAGCATATTTCTCATTCATTGCCAGCACATATCCAAGCATTGCCTGTGTTTTCAAAACTCCTATCTGTTTTCTGTAAGCTTGCTGGGATTGAACTGAATTACAGTTGATTGCATTTCTGAGGACTGTGTGTTTTCCTTCCATTTCCTTGCATTGCATAAAGAGGGGGGGAGGGAATAGCCCGAGAAAAGTGATTACATTGTCTGGTTGAATCATATTGCGTATTTTCTGTACTGCATTCATTGAATATTGCATCCACCTGAGCTACATAAAGCATCCTCTACCACATTATACTTTTGTTCCTATTTACCAGTGTGCTACCTTATCCATTTCAGGTCAACTCATTAGTCATTATAAAGAAGTGTGCTAGTGCCAGATTCTCCGTTGTTAATATTTACCATATCAGATTAAGTGTGATATTCAATTATTAATTTATTATAAAGTGTGATATATATATTTTAATTTATCAAATAAACCTTTTAAACTTGCAAAACAGAACTACTTCTTGGCTCAGTGGGGTCAGGGGGATTCCAAGAGAGGGGTGTTATACAAGGGTAGTCATCCAGGACGCATGAACTGGACCTAAAGATATATCAATAAGGGTTTTCATTCAGTATTCTAGACTAGGCGTTAACTTGGCTGTAGTGCTGAATTGAATCCTCTTACAAGGCCCACCACTTAAGAAGTGAGTACACAGTTGTACATAAAGCAGGTTTATTGTACAAAAGCTCTGGGGAGCGGTTAGATGGTGTTGCAGGACCAAACTAACCCAAGTGTCAACAATACAGCGTCAGTGGGCAGTTAATATAACTTTTGCAACAATTTAAAACACTCCCAGATACTCGTATTACCATCCACCCCCAAGTATGACTTGGCAAAACCTCTTCAAAGGAATCCCATCTTTTCCCAGTTCTTCCATTTTCATTGTCAGGCTTATCTTCATTATTATCCTCGGATCATATTCAAAACACACCTCTTCTTGGGATTTGTCCGTAGTAGGTCATGACGATGGTGCATGGTTAAACATTAGTAATGAAAACCTAATTCATTGCTAGCAATAACTGGCATAAGGCCTTTAACTTTAAGTATGATTGCACATGGTCCTGCTGACGTATTTTGGCAAATAGAGAGAGGTCTGCATAAACAGGATTTTCTTTGAACTATTGATTGCAATCTCAATTCCACAGACTCCTGGTGCCTTAATCTAATTTATGCAGCCACATGAAACCTCTGATGACCTGGAAAAATACTTAACGGTCGTACCCTGGCCTCGGGCCGCATGTTTATTATTGCTAAACAAATGACTAATCCCCTCTAAAGATGTTAATATAAAGTGCTGGATAACATATGTTCCCTTGCAAGGACTGTGAGCCTTGCCCTGTTTGTACGACCTTATCACTACCTTACTAATTCTTCTCTTTTCCATCAAGAACGTCCCTGCTACTTTAGAATGCATGTATAACAACTAACCGTGGAAAAAAGCACCCAATTGTATGGATTTGTTTGTGTTGCATTTGCTGTTTTAGCAGTTTTAATATTGTATCTTTCTACGTGATTCATATGTATTTGCAACACTGTCCCCGTTTGCTGCCATCCCCCCATCATCAATATGGTGTACGCAACATGGATCCCTCGTAATAAAGTTGGCCCTCCTTGACCACCCCAACAGTAGCAATAAAAAAGGCTGTAGGCTTTATTGGGCATAATGCAGAAAACATTTTGTGTATTATGAAACTCCCAATAGCAGGTGTGCTTTATTGTCTTGTTCTGTACTTTTGGGCACTTGTGCCAGAAAAGGAAGCTTGTCCTTAGCCAACAGTGTGCCACCAGCATGACGATAGTCCTGTAGATCCTTTTCCAGGTCTGTGCCATTAGGGCCTATTGTGTGATCTGGCTGATGCTGCACTCCTGTGCCTGATGGCAGTTTCCTTTCTGACCCATGCCGCCACACCTGAGTAGGTTGACTACTATGAAACCAGCAAAGTATTTTACGACGTTAGATCTGTCGTTGGCATACCACCAAGTTGTGCTGGAAGAAGAATCTAGGCATTTGACATCTTTTATAACACCGTTGGGAGCTTTCAGATACAAGAGAATGCCTTTTGGATTGGCTTCGGCAGCCGCTGTTTTCCAAAGGTTGATGAATCATTTGTTTGAAGGATTACCAGGAGTACATTATTTCCAAGATGATATTTTGGTGTCAGGGATGTCTGAAGAAGAACATGATGCAAAGTTGTTAGGTGTAGTACAAGTTCTACAACAAAAAGGAATGACACTTAAAATTGAAAAATGCAAGATCAAGAAAGAAGAAGTTACATACTTGGGTCATCGAATAAACGCTGATGGAATAAAGCCAAAAGAGTTGTTGGTGGACACCATTCTGAAAATTCCTGAGCCCAAAAACAAAGACCAACTTCGGAGTTTCATGGGGTTGACAGAATACTACTCCAAATTCATTGATCATTATTCGGATAGAGCTGAGAGAATGAGGAATTTAATGTGTAAATGAATGAAATTCGATTGGTCTGATGAATGCAGGAGAGAATTTGAACAAATCAAAATTTTAATCAACAAGGCACCAGCGTTGAAGATGTTTGACTCGAGTGCAAAGACAAGAATATCAGTTGATGCAAGTAATATAGGACTAGGAGGTGTACTGGAACAAATACAAGGGGGTGAAATTGTTCCCATTGCTTTTGCCTTATGAACATTAAGAGGTGCTGAGAGAAACTATTCGACAATAGAGAAGGAAGCCCTTGGTGTCAAGTGGATATTAGAACATTTCAAAAGTCTCATTTGGGGCATTCCAGTGGACATTAGAACAGACCATAAACCACTTGTTCATGTTTTGAACTCAAAAAACCCTCACATGACGTCTCCACGCATAAGAAGATGGACACTGATTATCATGCAATTTAATGTGACCATAAAATACACTCCAGGAAGGAACAATGTGGTAGCGGATTGTTTTTCTCGCCTACCATGTGAGGGTGTCATGGCCGATTGTGAGGAGAGAGGAGATTTAACGGAAGAACAAAACATGGATTGCATCATAGCTCAAGTACATCCTAGTTTCTCAAAAGAGGAATGGATTGAAGCCAGGGAATGTGACCCTGAACAAGAAATGTTAAGAAAAGCCATCGGAAATGGTTGGAAAGATACTGATGACACTCTGAAGTCCTGGGAAAGATGTAAAGATTAATTGTCAAGTGATAAGATATGTGTCTATCGAGGAGAACGCATAATACCTCCGGCAAACTTGAGAAAAAGGATTATGGACATTGCCCATGAAGGCCACGTGGGTAGAATGTTGACAAAAAGAAGAGTAAGGGAAGCCTATTGGTGGCCTAAAATGTGGGGTGAAATGGAGACTCTAGTCAGAGATTGTACCGCATGTGCAGTAAGTGACAAGAGCAAAATGACACGTGTCACTCCATTACAGCCAGTAAATATTCCCAGTACAGTATGGACAAAACTAGCCATTGATATAGCTGGACCGTATGAAACATTGGGATCACAAAACGTTTATTTAATAGTTCTGGTGGATTATACATCCAAATGGGTGGAATGTGGTGTTGTTGAGGACTCGGTATCCGCTATCAAAGTTGTGAAGTTTTTGGAGGAAATTTTTAACAGAGAAGGAGAACCGCAAGAGCTTGTGTCGGATAATGGAGCTCAATTCATGTCCCGGGAAATTCAAAAGTTTTTGAAGGATAGGGCCATTAAACATAGCACTACAGCCTTGTACCATCCAATGGGGAACGGTTTAGTGGAGAGGATGAATCGTTTCATAAAGGGAATTATTCAGTTGGCTGTTGTGAATGGTCTACCATGGAAAGAGACACTCAAGGAGGCTCTCAACACATACAAAGTTACACCACATTCGGTGTCTGAGGAAGTTCTGTTCACATTGATGAGAGGAAGGATATCTGCAAATAGGCTTAGGCCTGCTCGGATGATGAACAAAAGAAACAAAGAGATAAACCTGGAAGAGATTGTCAAGAAGGTTAAAAAAAAAAACAAGAGTATAAAAGTTATTATGACAAGCAAAAACATGTTCGGGAGAGTCGATTTGTGAAAGGTGATTGGGTGAGAGTGAGAGAACCAAAACGCATGCTGAAAGGAGAGTCAAGATTTCGTTCCCCCCAAAGGGTGATAGAATGTTCACAGAAATCGGTGATTTTGGAGGATGGCAAAAAATGGTCATGTGATGACATAGTCTTGTCAAAGGAGGAGGAAGTAATGAGAGACGGAAGAGAAGGAGACATTTTTGGAGAGACATTTAAAGATAAGGCAATCAAAGATAGGTTTGATGAGTCAAGCATGATGTGCAAAGAAAGAACACAGGGAAAAGAAACACAAGAAAATCCACATGAAAAAAAATTGTACAATGATCAGCCAATATCAAGACACAGGAAAAGAGTGTGGAATTATAAACAAGACTATGTGTACTATTAAAAACTGGAGTACTGATGACATGGTTCCAGGATTATGTTACACATCATTGTAACATGAAGATCCCCTGTATCCTTTAATGTGATAAAATTGAAAGTTAAACAATTTATATACCATATAAGCATTGCAGAAATGTTACGTTAGAATTTTTCTATATTTTAAATTTATTATAAATTGAATTTTATTTAGGAAGGGAGATGTGAGGATATTGTTAGAATTAAATGTACAGTTTGTATTGTCATAAGCACATGTACATGGTTCTGTTGTCACACGCACGTGAAATGTAAC
This sequence comes from Ambystoma mexicanum, assembly GCF_040938575.1. Classification (NCBI taxonomy): domain Eukaryota; kingdom Metazoa; phylum Chordata; class Amphibia; order Caudata; family Ambystomatidae; genus Ambystoma; species Ambystoma mexicanum. The sequence continues at coordinate 440,403,156 of NC_090937.1, forward strand.
TATGACAACATCTTCGTGTATGGCTCCAGAATGTTGATGAGGTCATACACGAAGATGTCGCTGTAAAGGAAGTTGGCCTCCTGGGGGCTCCTCCAATAAAACCAACATATATATATATTTACACGTGTAATGTGTTTTACAACCGCATATAAAACACAACAGGACCTTTCTTCTGTTTTTTTTTTTTTTTTTAAAAAAGGAAGAAAAGAAAAGAGACTGCCTCCACCAGTATGTTGTTTAACGATGGATTTCATGTATGATGTTACAGAAAATGTCCAGGATCTTCTTGGAGTGGCGGAGAAAGTACTAGAAAGTACAAGAGGTGAAACGCATGCTGTCTCTTGAAAGCATATCTGGTTCGGGAAAGTGTCGTAAAAGGGGTTGCCGATGCCGCCGGCCAGAACGGGGTACACAACACAAGCAACTTTTAAAAACGAGCCTTTGCCAACCGAATATATGTCTAGCTGATCAGTAACAATATGAAGATTGCCCTTCTAAACAAACAGAAGCGTAATTGTCAAAACTCCGTTTTTGTTTTTTGGTTAAATGCATCAGGTGGTGTGACCTATTGAAATGTTCTGTAATCTGTTACTCTCATTCCATGCAGCATAAACCGTTCTTGATACGTTACTGATGCTCACGCCCAACACACGTCAGAACTGAAATTGCTAACATTGGAATCGTTCATCTTTCAGAGCGCAGGTCCCTCCATAATTCTTCCCCGTTGGGGGGGCAAGACTGATGACGACAGGCTCGAAACCAGCATAAAGAATTCTCTAGGCCTCATATTTGTGATGGCCCGCCTCTGGTCACCGCAGCGGGCCACATTAAGCGCCAGGGTCATCTGGCCGAGCAGTTCTGCTGCGGGAACGCAGCACCCCAGGGGCAGGGATCACCCTGCTGGATCCGGGGCACCGGATCCGAACACACAAGCTGGGGGCACCTACCACTCAGCAGCCTCGGCTCTGGGATCACCCAGGCCAGGCGGTCAGACAAGGCCGTAATCACACGGCAAACCCCACACTCAAGAAGGACACAGACATGAGTTGCCGCTACCTGGGGCTCTGCTGCAGAGCCCCTTTTATTGGAGGAGCGTCATGACAAAGTCATGACGCTTTCTCTTAAAGGGTCACCAAACCCACACATAACTGGGCCACCCATAACATCCCTCCTTTATTATAACAAAAAAAAAATGCAACACACTGCCAACAGTGACCCTGTACTGGGGTCTAAACCTGGTGCATTCCAGTCCGTGCACCGATCCTATGCTACACAATCACTTAAAACAGGGGTGCATTCCAGTCCGAGCACCGACTAACAAACTGATCAACACTGCAAACAGATAGTTGTGTTCCCGTCCTCACGCCCCATGTGGGCCCAATGGCTGGTGCTAGGAATCGGAAGATGCCCAGATCAAACTGGCCGCTTGCGCTGCTGCAGGACAAGAAGAAAACGTTCTCCTCATCTTCTTCCTCAGTAAAGTCATACAGTCCCCTCCTTTAGTTTTCAGCCACCTGGACCACTGCCACTCTGGGGGTTTCTTCCCCTGCTATCCTTTGACCCACTCCCTGCCGGGGGCCCCACCATGCTGGCCAGCGTTGGGGCAAGGCACACCCGTGCGAAGTGATCCACCTTTCCGCACCTCCCACAGATGTGTCCTTTGGCCGGCCATTCCTGCGCATGCCGGAGATCCCACCTGCACCGATGGCATATGGTGGCACCAGAGTCCCTCTGTGGCCAATCCCCTCTCCTTGTTTCTCTGTGGCCAATCCCCTCTCCTTGTTTACTTACCTTCTTGCCACTTGCCGACTGCTGACACTTCCTCCGACTTGACCCGTTGCATGGGGGTTTCTAGCTTGAGTTGTTGCCTGGATAGGTCCATGGCCGAGGCACGCACCTCTGCCACCAACTCTTGGGCGCGACCGAGTTCTAGAATAGGTTCTTAGAGTTAGCGCTGGATCCCTCAGGACTTGTTTGCGCAGCTTCGATGAGCTGCAGCCATAGATGATCTGCGCCCTGATCTTGTCCTCAAAGTTCCCCATTGCACAGGATAACGTAATGCCACAAAGCTTTCCATGAAATGCATTGAGGCTCTCCCCTTCCTCTTGCCTCGTGCACCTCATCCTGTACCGCTCATAGTCTGTGTTGACCATGGGCCTGAAGTACTCGTTCAGTGCTGCAATGGCTGTGCCATATGACTGGTCTCTGGGCAGCAGGGTCCTAAACAGCCTCTGGACATGACTTCCACCGCCTCAAAATACAGCTCCAGGTTTTCATTCCATGATGTCCACCAGGGCCCTAGACTGGCAGGTGCACCCACAACATCGAAGGGATACAGAGGCACCAGCTGACCACCCTGTCAACACACCACCTCATTTTCTTTGTCCCCAATGATGGTTACAGAATGTGGCACAGTTTGCGCTCACTGTTGATGGGCCCCAAGGCTGGCTGACCAGAGTGGAAGTTCTTGAGGGCACATGAGCACTCCTTCCGGAGCTGCTACCCTCTCTGGGCCTTGTTGGTGGCAGTGACTGGACGAGGTTTAATGACTCCGCCGAGCTCTGGTCACTGGGGGCGCACAAGCACTCCTTGAGGAGCCGCTACCCCTGTTGGTGGTAAAACAGGCACGAGGAGTCGATGTGCCTTTTTTTTCTGCTTGCCATCGCCTTGCCAAGGTTCCGAGCGCCTCAGCCCCTCTGAATCAGTACGCTGACCCACCTGGGGGCTACAGCAACCTCGAGGTGTTGCCCGACTGTCTATGGGCCCCCCTTCCTCGTTCTGGGTCATTACAGGCCCTTTACTGTTGCTCATGGGCCACCGTTTTTTTATTTATTTTTTACGGCTTGTTTGCTGGGCCACGCCCCCTCCTTTATTCAGTCACTGGAGGAGCCACGTGGCCTTGATTACCTGGAGGCCACGTCCATTTTCTTGGTTACATATATATTTTTTCCTCTCTTCACCGCCACGGCCCAGTGTGCCTGGGCCACGGCTACTTTCCAGCATTGCTGAATTCCCCTTTTGTTTTCTGTTTTTTTTCCTCTTTTTTTTTTTTCTTCACTGCCACGGGCCTGGGTGACTCTGGGCCCTCCTCCTCAGCGGACCCTCACCGGGATCCCTTGATAATGCTGGAGGCACGCGAGGTCCAGCTGCAGTCCTCCGTGCCTTCACCGCTGCAGGCCTTGGCCCAACCAGGCTCTGCCCACTCCCTTTGTTCAGCAGCGGCGGTGGCGGCTCCTACACCATGCGGCCAGCGGCACAGCTTTCACCGTTGTGGCTCGGGCCTCACCAGCTGGTACACACTCCCACGGCGATCCCGCGCCACCTCCCCACTCACGGCTGGTGCCGCCGCCAATACTCGCCATGGCCACAGCTGCCGCAGATGTTCCATCTGTCCATGGCCACGGGGTCACCAGGCAGCCCGTGCCAGTTTGCAGCACAGGCCCTGGGCCACCTGCAACAGCCGACACCGCACATACACTCAGCTCGATCCTCGTTGCCAATGTGGTGGCCCGCCTCCGGTCACCGGGGCAGGCCACACGAAGCGCCAGGGTCACCTGGCAGAGCAGTTTTGCTGCGGGCGCGCAGCACCCCAGAGGCAGGGATCACCCTGCTGGATCCAAGGCACCGGATCTGAACACGCAAGCTGGGGGCACTCAGCAGCCTCGGATCTGGGATCACCCAGGCCAGGCGGTCAGACAAGGCCGTGATGACACGGCAAACCCAACACTCAAGAAGGACACAGACACGAGTTGCCGCTACCTGGGGCTCTGCTGCAGAGCCCCTTTTATTGGAGGAGCGTCATGACGTCATGTTTTCTCTTAAAGGAGCCCCAAACCCACACATAACATGGGCCACCCATAACAATATTCACAGCTCGCCGTAATCACCATTCAACCCTTTCTGGCAATTCATTTGCTGGCTAAACTATATGGGCTACTCACCAACTTCCTCTAGGAACTTAACAGTAAAACTGATTTGGCCCACCAAGGAATTCGGTTTGCAAACTGCATTGTAAGCATACTGCTCACCAGCCGCACTGAACACAACAAGCTCGCTGGCAGTCTGCTCCCTATCCTTTTCTCTGATCTCGTTTTACTGCTTGGGGGGCATGTGGAGGCAGGAGGCGCTTCGCTACCCTTCATGTTCTCAGCTGCCGGAATCAGATGTTTATGACCACAGGGAACTTCCCCGCCGTATCTGCTGGCCGATCAGGGAACCAGTGTAGCGCTTCCGAGCAGCACACTGGATCCCTGAGGGGAGGGGGCAGGAGCTGGCCACGTTTCTCAGTAGTTTCAAGTAGTCACATTTGTGTTGCTGTGCGATAGCCCTGCCTGGCACGCCTGGGAAAAGATGATATCCCAGATAGCGTGTGGAAAAGCATGCAGCTGCCTGGCGCCGCATTGCTCACTGAGGGCGAGTTCCAAAGTTTGGCAGGGCCGGTCCCAGTAACCTCCGCAAAGGCCGCCAGTGCTTCATAGAGGTCAACACACGCTTTGCTGGAGGTTACCTACTTAGCGAAGATTTGAAGTCACATAAGACTCGAATGTACAGTATTTATGTTTGTCCATTTGTCAACAAATTCCTGCCTTTCGTGTTTCTGTGTACTGCGCCTGCATCACTCGACTCGCCAATACCCACGTTATCAAATATATCCACGAAGACACGCGTGGCTGCTTCTGACTGTTGTGTGTGATATCTGTACAAGTGTCAGCCTTGTCTGTCAAATAAATACAGATATTCTGATGTTGCATGTGGGCGTGGAGGGTGTCTGACTTTCCTCCCCAGGGTTAATACCACGGCCCAGAGTCGGGATACTGGGCTGGATTTCCCCTCCCGCCATGCCTAGTGCTACAGCGTCTCCACTGATTGCAAGTAAGCAGCCTTAAGGCGCCCCAGAACCCTTCCCAGTCAGTCATAGCATCCTTTCGTGTACTTGTTTTCAGTGCACATCGCCAAACCTAGGATTTAGTTGGGGATTAGCAGTATTCTTGGTCCAGAGGCTACCAATCCCTTGAGCTCCCATTGCTACCTGTGCCTGCTCCCATGGCAGTTCCCATTTCACCTGACGCGCCCTGCTTGATGATTGCTGGTTGCCTGTTGCGCCCCAGCCTGTCTCTGCGCTGAGGCTCGGCCTTCACCAAGCTGAAACTTCCAGAACCTCCTCTAGCAGTTCATAATCTCCACACAAAGGGAAACTGAAAGGATTCATGTCCGTACACAAAATGTCAAACTATTGACGCACACACAATGTGGCAAACTACTACACAACTACTTGAGAAAAAGGTCTTTTAGGCCTGCAACACCGTAGAAGGTCGGACTGGGCCGTGAAATTGTCTCGGGCACCAATGAATAAGAGGCCCATAGTTGCATGTGGCGATTCATTCCTTTTGTGACACTGTTTGAATAGTAACCAAGGGTGAGTTTTTTGATAAAGTGTGATGCAGATTGTGCATTTTAAACAATATTTCTTCAGCAACACTGGTCAAAACTACTAGCTGCAGAGTAAATTAACTCATCAAACTGGCCCACTTTGGCCCAAAAAACAGGCCCACACCAGCATTTTGTGTTTTTGGTTCGGCCGTGGTCCTATTGCCCTATAGGCCAGTCCAAGCCTGCTACCGTATGGGGAATAAGGCTACAGGTAGTGAGCATGAGTGCTCAATCAATGGCTGCCTGGCGCCACAACTGCTTGTGCAATGCGGGTAGTTGGCTGACAGTGGATTAGGGCATCTTTATTAATTTAATTACCAGTGGTGCTAAGGTGCTCTTTGATTGGAGTACTTTTTCAGTGTGCCTATCTTCTCTGAAAGGACAAATAGGCCCCGACTTGTACTAACAAGTGTCTTGGCCACCAAAAGAAGCATTGCCAAAGGCAACAGTTTTGGCTTTTGTGTCAGCATGGGGTAAGCATTTGCCACGCATTTTCGCACTGGTACAGCCTGGTCACAAAGCGGCAACAGCTAGCAGTTGATAGCAGTGCCTGGTGAATACCTAAGTCACACCTATCAACAGGCCGACACCGTTGACTTTGCCAATGCTTGCTTTTAACAGGACTTCTGATGCAAGGTTCCACATGCCCATAATGTTTCAATTGGCTGAAGGTTAAGGCATTTCTTTTTTACTCCAGTAGTGAATTTAATGCTGCAATTTTAGCCATTAACTCTCACAAATGACTGCTATGAAATAACACTGGTGTGCCCTTTGTAGAGCACATTTTGATGTTTCTGCTTGATAGAACTGTTCAAAGAGATCCCTGGGAATGCGATTTGGGTGCAGAGGCACATGCAGTGGTTGGCAATGGCCTTAGGGTGTATCATTACCAGAGGCAGTCAATGGGTGGCAAAATAACCAAACAACATCCACAGTTTGTGTGTGCGCCTCCTGACATCTTCTCTTTCTCCCATCTTCCCTTCGCATCAGGGGTGTTGCTAGGTCTGAAAAAAAGATCAGGGGCTACGCTAATGTCGGGGCTGTCGGGACTCAGGGCGGGCTAGCTAGCCTTTTGGTTGTAGCCCCTGAGCTTCTATCCGGGGCTACATCCAAAAGACCCGGGGCTATAGCCCTCTTAGCGCCCCCCACCCCCTCCCCTAGCTCCCATGAAATTCGTTTTTTCTTACCAGAGCTAAAACTAGCCGGTCACATTCACTTTTGTATTGGTATTTGTATTTGTATTGTTTTGAACAGTACCTCGAGTTGCATTTCTTTAACAAATTGACAGCATATTTGGCCAGTCATGTTGGACATATCCGCAAGTTGCTAATACAAACAGGCTCACTCTGGCCTATTGGGCCAGTCATTTGAGCTTAAAGGCTGGTCCTATCCTGTACAAAACAAGAAAAAAAGAAATGGCCGGGGAAATCATAAAGAAAAGGACAAAATCCCAGTTTAAAATATTCTCTTTGATGCCACACTGTAGTAAACGTATGGAAAAGGATTATAATGGCAGATTTTAACGCTGGCTATTAGATTGTGCTAAAAACACCACCTATACACAAAAACGATTGCCATAGTAAGTGTAGATATGAGAAATGCGGCAGCAAAGGGGGGCACATAGCCTGTAGATATTCCCCCTTGCATGTCCATGGCCTATAGGTATTCTCTCCAACTCCCCACCCCACCTAAACAGTGCCCATTTCCAGAGCAGCTGCATGTCCCACAGGCTCACCAGAAAGCCTGCACGAGGTGCACCTGATTGATACCACAGGTAACAGGAAACTGAATCATGGGCTACATCATGACCTTTCCTCCCTGTGAGCTCACTTTGGCCACAGCCCTGGCAGCTCATTACTTCAGTTTCCTCCCTATTTCTTTGGTACAGCCAGCTTCTTCCCTTTATGCCCGTGTTGCTCTCCATCCGTGTTGATCCCCATTCCTTTCTTTGACCCCAGTGTTGTTCCGTATTTCTTTGGTACAGAATCCCTCCCTGTGTCGGCTCCCCGTCCATGTTGTGTTACATTTCTCTGCACGCCTGTTTCTAAAGTGCGCTGAAGAAGACAGCATTACAGACTCTGAGAAGGAGGAAAAAGCTGCTGCTGTCTTCACAAGTCCTACCTGAACTGCGTGTGGCACCAGTGCTTGACCCCCAGGGGGCTACTGAAAAGCAGCAGTGCCCAGTCTGGACAAAGCTATAGAGGAAGTGCTTACTCCAAGCATCCTCAGTCTGAGCCTCCACAAGCTGTACAATTTCCCCGAAAGGTCGCTACGACTTGACCGAAACTTTGCGTGCAGGTGTGCCCCGTGGGCAGGGGTGTACATCAGTGTTGGAGGGGGTCGGCAGAGGTAACTGAGAGACGGTTTCTCGTCCTACTTGGGTGGCGGATGGAGGGTGCATGTACACCATGAGTGCAAAGATATCCTAGGAGGTGGGGTATGGGGTGGCATTTTCTATTGCTTATTGGGGGTAAATTGAAAGGGTCATCCACGCACTGATGGACTGCAAGGTATCCTCACTTTGATGGTAGTGGGGGGTTGGGGAGCAGGTATGCATCCTTGCACTGATATGGGAGTAGAACCTTCCCCAAAGTGGTTGGCATGGGGGTTCCATTTTAAAGGCACAAACATTGCAAATCCTGTCTGAGGGAAAGTCCAATAGTCCGTAGTCACATCAGTCCACCGGCCTCCTGCTACAGCTTTAGATAGACATCGCTCTGTACAGAATCTCACCAGCCATCATGCTGCATGTTGCTTTACATTAGTGCATAGCTTTTTGGTCTCCCTGGTGATTGGATACCCCTGATTTCAGATTATGGAACTTGATCGCCTCTGTGCAATGGATGTCCTTATTTGTTTAATGAGTGTGGTGAACCACTGGTTCCTCTTGTTTGCTCTGTGAGCAGATGTTTAACTGGTCCCTATGAGTCATTTCAGGCAGGATAGGTCAGCCTGGAGCATACTGTGAATTCCAGGAGTCATCCCTTAGGAAACCAAGATTCACCTGTTCCTATGTGTTAGCTGCTAGTCCTTTGGATGTTCTAGGTGCTCCTGCCGTTTGGACCTTCATCTACTTACTACTCATGTGTCCTCTCCCTTTCTCTTACTGCTTGATTCCTACTGTCTTCTCGTCCTTTGCATACTTCTGGCTCCTCTTTGGATCTACTCATTTCATCTCTTCCTCCTATCTCTACTGTCTCTGCTACTCCATTTATTTCCTCTGATCGTCTTCTATTATCTTTTTTCTTCTGCAGTTCCTATTTACATGGACTCGTCTATCTTCTCACCTTCTTTGAACCACCGTAATCTAACGTCCATTGACACTTCTACTTTTACCTCTTCTCTTCTCTTCTGCCCCCCTTCTCTTCTGGATTGTTCTCTTCTCTCAGCTGACTCTGCTCTTTCTTTTCTTAACTATGCTCTTGTTTCTACTCTTAACTGGTGACACCTTACCTATCTCTTTTATCCCTCCCATAAATTCCCCAGCCTTGGTTTTAGTCTGACCTCCACTCTCTCCGATCCTCGCTGGAAAAAATCTCTCTCCTGCTGACCTCGCTCCACTTTCCTCCCTACACACATCCTATGATTCTTTTTTGTTCTTTGCAAAAAACCTTTACTTTTCTAACCTCATTATTTCTTAATCTCCCCATCCTCAAAGTGTATTTCAGCTGGTAACCACATTCCATCCCCACCTTCTCCTGATCCTTCTTTCCTCTCCCCTATGGATTTTTGTTATTTCTCTAACAAAGGTTCTCAATTAAGCTCTTCTCTCTCTTTATAAAATATCCTCTTGTGTCTGCCACTATCTCTATTGCTTCTTCTCTGTCTTCATTCATACTTCTCTCTGAATCTGAGACAGCTTCTCGAGCACAACCTTGAACCCCTTCCTTTTTCTCTCATTCCTAAAACGTATCCTCTCCTACTTTTTCAATTCTGACCTCCTTATTAATGTGTTTCTTACCACAGCTGTTTTTCCCTTCAACTTAAAGCATGTTGTTATTCTCCAAATCTTTCCCTTCTGGCTTACTTTTGCCCTATTTCACTTCTTCCTAGTTTATCCAAAATTCTAGGAGATTTGTATATTCTTAAGTTTCATCCTATCTTGACCATCACTCGCTTCTTCCACAGCACCAATCAGGCTTTTGTCCTTTTTGCTCAACCAAAAATGCTCCCCTAAGTGTATCTAATTCACTTCTAAATGCTTGCCATTCTTACATGTCTTTGATTCTTATTCTTGATCTTTCTGTTGCATTCAAAAATAGTAATTCACACTACTCTCTACTGTTTCATCGCTGGGATAGTCTGGTTCTGTTGTGCAATCGTTTCAGTCTGATCGTTCTTTCTCAATTTCTTGGGCTAGTAAATGTTCTTCTGTGTTTCCTTTACAACATGGTCTCACGCAAGCATCAGTCTTGGGCCCTCTTTGCTTCTCTATGTATACTTCTACTCTCTCATCCATTGTTGTTCATTTGAGCTATCTTCTCATTTCAACCTTGACGATTATCAGTTTTTTGTTTTCTTTTCCTCCTTTTCTGGTTCCCTCTAGGCTGCAACTTTTGCTTGTTTACTTGCAATCCAGTCTTGAATACATGCTGACTTTCTACACCTCAAGACCTCACTGAGATCCTCTTCTTCCCAGCCTCAGCAGATCCCCTCCCACCTCCTCCACTTTCAGTTCTTTTCCTCCCTCAAACCTCCCTCTTTCCTCCTCTGCACAGATACTAGGCATATTTCTTGACTTTTCTCTCCCTCTCTTTCTCGAGACACATTTTCAGTATCTCCTATTATTACCGATATCAATTATACAAAATTCGGAAGGCTCATCCCTTTCTCTCTTTACAAGCCACTGAGCCGCAAGTGTCCACTCTTGTCTTTTCTCAACTTAACTCCTGCTCCAAATTATTCATCGGTCTTGTCCCGCTACACTCTATCTTTAATTCTTCTATTCGTACTCTCCTCTGTCTTTCTACCTGTACTTCTATTTTTCGTTCACTCTGCTCCTGTTCCAGGCTCTTGTTTGAATTTTGATTACTCTTTCACTTTTTGTGTATTGTTTTTAAATGTATACATGGTCTTGTTACCTCATTATCTTTCCTCATTCATGAGTTTTTAAGTTCTTCCCCTTTCTCTTTGCTCCCAAGCTATTAGTCCCTAAACCACCAGGCGCCCAATCTTGTTTCCAATCCTTCTCTCTTTTAGCCCCTTAACATTTGAATTCCTTCCTGCTCTATACAGGATCCTCTGATAGACTCTCTTTTTCACTAGGTATCTCAAAAACTGTTTCCTTTCTTCTTCCGTCTAAAATCCTGATGTATTTATACATTTGCTTATTCATACATTTTGTACTGCTTGTTAATCTTCAGCACTTTGGTCAAAGTGCTTAATAAATCAATGAATACAAATTATCTGACGTGTCTGACAACTAGACATTATTCTTGAAGGTTCTTGTATAGTAATTCCCTTTTGGTACCTTAGCAGAAATCCTAAACACAAACTGGATTACTCCAGCTAACCAATAAACCTGCAAATCAATCACTTCAAGCTATTGATGTAGTCACAGGAAAGCTATATCGGTTCCTGGCCGCCCATTTCCACACCAACTAGAATATATGAACCCCTTTCGGCAGTGCGAAGAGAACACCTCCTCATCTTTACTGTAAAACTGGACCGCAGCCTGCTAGAAAGAATCAGAAGCTCAACATCACTCACTGTAAAGCAACCAACAGTGATGTTATGCACTTGCCCACGATAAGGGAAACATGCAGGACCAACGACTGACCTTATCGACTAACCCTCAATTTCTCCACCTTACTCACTGCACGCCCAGCCGCACATGTCTTTTTAAACGACCCTCTCCCTAGACTACAAACAACGCAGCTCTGCACGTCTAAAACTGACTGCCCACTCTGCAAGCATGAGGTACCCTCTCTGGACAAAAAGGGCTCAATGCTCCTAACACATCACATTTAGAAAGCTATCACACACGCAGATGTCGGGGTACCTCCATTCTGCGTATCAATACAAAGTACTGCCATCTTAGTTTTCCCCCTCCTCCCAACTAATGAAAACCATGCACTCTCTTCCAGAGCGCCTGGAGATCATGCAGTGCCCAGTACATATCCCAGTAGCATGACAGGTGTTTGTCCCCAAGCTCAATTACATCTAACTTAAACAAAATAACACGTTTGCAGGCGGAAATAAACTATGTATTTATTGTCACATTACACAGTCTAGCAGTGCCTTAAGTGGCACTACAAATCGAGCCGGGGCTCATCGAGGGGGCGTGGCCTAACAGCGGGGGTCTTGATGGCCCGTTGGGCCACGCCCCCTTGACGAGCCCCAGCTCAATGGGCTACTGCCACCCCTGCCAGGCAGCTTTTTGTAGAGATTAGCACCCTCTCCCCTATGGGGGAGAGGGTGCTGATCTCTGCATTTATTTTGTGTAGGCTTGCCTGTCAGGGGACAGCGCCTGCCTATTCAGCCTTAATGGTGGTGCTGCCCCTTGCCAGCTGGGCAGGGGCAGCACCACCATTAAGGCTGAAAGGGTGAGGCCACTGGAAGCAGAGGCCTTTTTCCTAAATACTGAAACTCCCGCGAATGCGCGGCAGCTCCAGTATTTAGAAAGCAATGCCGCTGCTTTCAGCGGCCTCACGTTTTTTCCATAATGGTGGCGCCGGCCGACGGGAATCTCTTGATTAAAGGGATGCCTCGCAGGTGCGGCGCCACCATTATGGCAGAAAGTCATTTTTTTCTGTAGCCTGAAGCTCTCGCAAACGAGCGAGCGCTTCAGGCTGTAGAAAAAAATGCCTTTTCGTGTAGTGGCCGGGGCTGCCAGGGGAGATTACTGGGCCCCGGCAGGGCCCCGCCTCAAAACGAAATTTCGGAGCCTGACGGGGTCAGCCCCGGCCCACTTAAAGCCCTGCAGTCTAGTAACCGCCGCCCCTCGCCAGTTTGTGGAGTATTTCCATAGATATACAGTGATTTCTAGCAGTGTCAGTGGAGAGCGCCAAGAGACTGAATACATGAATATTAATAGGTTTTGTAATCACTGTGGCGTTTTTATAGCTCTGCACATATTTCGCTAGGCATGACAATTCTTTGTGGATTCTCTGGTACCCTTGCTTTCCACGCAGGGTTACCGTGTGTGTATTCTGTGTACAGTTTTTGCAGCGAATTTGGTGACCTCAATATTTCCCCTCAGTTCCTACTATGCGCTGGGGTCATGTTTAAAAAGTAGACATAACGTGGGTAATAGGTTTCCAAAATGCTCTCCAACCAGCCGACATGCACAATTTAGGACTATATTTCCCAGAACTGGGATTCTATTTGCCTATACTGGTTAGGTGCGATACCCCAAAGCAACAATAACGCGTGTCTATCAAGCTCTGTACATCTTTATTGCCGACTTACTGCTACACACTGATGGGAAAGTATGCCTTGACTGTGGGTACAATTGTTCCTCTCTAATACTAATGCATTTAAGAGGGATACAAATCACAGCACTGCTGATGTTTATTTCTTTTACCCATTTTATTAATGTGTGTTACTTAATCCCCCTCCCTTCCCCTTGATGTGTCATTTTCTGGGACCGCACAGCCGCTCATGTTAATCCATTTACTTCCCCAATGAGGCTCTCAAATTTTCAGGCCTGCAAAGTTTTGAGACCCTCGAATATTTGCAGGACAAAGCAAAACAATCATATGCCCGCCTGCGACCCCACCCACTGCCATACATGGTCTCTCCCCGAGCTCCCCACCACACTAAGGGCCTTGTCACGAGTTGGGCAGTATCCCGGCTGGAATACTGCCCAACTGCAATTGCGTTGGCACCAACCGATCCGGCACTATTAGCGCCGGATCATGGGTTGAGCGTTAATGGCAAATCCCCCCCCATCTGCGCAAATACCGTGCGCTAGTACAGCCGACAGTAATTGTGCCGAAAACAGTGCGCTAAATGGGATTTTCACCTCCAGAAAAAAGCTGGAGGTAAAACAGCCCATTTAGCTCCCAACTCGTGATAGCGCCAGCCCTTAAATGTGGCAGTAATACAGTTACCGTCTCATTTAAGGGCTGCCGCCCAACTTGTGATGAGGCCCTAAGAATAGTTTAAAAGTTTCTTCCATTTCCAATGCAATAACACCGGCTATAGAAAGAAGGTTTGACATGCCCCCACTGCCTTGCGGGGCTGCAGGTGCCAGTGGGGCATGCTGTAGAGCCCTGCGGATGATAGCAGCTGCCTGCACTCCCTCTCAGAGCCAACTTTTTTACTGCCCAGTGCAGTGGTGGAAGTGGAAAAAAAGAACGAGTGTTACTCTGGCTGCATCCAAAAAGGATGTAGTGAGATGGTGGAAGGATTGGGGATGAGGTGTGCGAGGGGCAGAGCGGGGCAGGACGGGCCAGGTTAAGGCTTGACTGACCTTCCCCGTCCCGTTTGCAGTCTCTTTTTGCATTGTGTACCAGATTAGATATTTCCGGGAATAATAATCTAATCGCATTAAATTAGTCCCAGACAGAATTTAAAAATAAAATATTCCAAAATAGAAATAATTTGTACAACTGTGCATGCCAATTAAACCAGATACTATTTGATATACATCTCTTCAGAACCTTTCTGTAGTGTTATTTGTGAATCATTCACACTAAAACACACACTTGCAGACATTGTTTAAACATATTTTGTTTGGCAATACATTTGGAACTATATAAGGCTCTAAACAGTGTCACTACGTAAAAAGAAAAGTAATTTTCCTGCAAGAATAGTACAAGACGTTATTCCATCTATGACAGGTGACACTAATGTTCATTTTAAATTACGGTATCATATTCTCTTTATGAATAGTTTTATTTGTCACGTCATAGGGACTTGTGGTCCATAAGACACTGGGGACCTTGGTCAAGTCCTCTTCAAAAAATGACGGCGGTGCTTGCAGCATCATCGCCATTCTCTGTGACACCTCTCTGTAGTGAATCTTCACCCAATATGTAATACTGATGTCGAACACTAACTCGGGATCTGAGCGGTTGTCTTTGAATAACTCTTCATCAGTTAATGTAGTCAACCTGGGCCCTTCTGCCACTGCAATCACTGTTCTCCAAGCTTGTCCAGTGGCGTCTGTCCTGTGTAATGTTATTCAGTCTTTCCCCACTATTACTGCCTCTAGCTCTAGCTCTAGTGAAATCGCTGCCCCTTCTTTCTCGTCTAATGGTAGTTCTGGTCTGAATATGTATTAGTTCGAAAAGTGCCATAGCTTTCCTTGGCTCCCTGGGAGCCATGCTGTTCTTACTTCAGCTCCATATCGGAACAACTCTTCATCTGCTGGCACCCACCTCTGTCCCGTGTGTCCACAGTAAGCTTGAATAATTTCCCTCATGTTTAGGAGGTGAATCCATGGTGTGGAACACACTATCCCCTGGTCAGTGAATGAGATGGTCATGTTGAGTTTGCTCATAATGTTCCTGTCCATTATGTTTACTAGTGTATGTTGGGAATACAATAAAGGTAAAGCTAAGTCATGCTCCCCAATAGAAAGTGTAAGATTGTCTGTAAAAGGAACCAAATCCATTGCCCCAGAAAATCCCTGCACATTATTGGTGTTGCCTGACATTGGATACCTTCCCTCCATGATACAGGACCTAGTTGACCCTTTGCCTATGAGAAAGGAAAAAGTCTTGTCACCCCTATACGTGGTTCCTCTACCGGTTTGGGTGTAATTGATGGGATGAAATACATTAGGTCTGGCTGACCTATTGTGGGTATAATTACATTCTGTTCCCTGTAAATGGGTTGCCCCCCACCACAGTTGCCCGTCCTAATTTTCTAATGGGAGTCATTCCCATAGAGTCTGTGCATGGCGGTGTCCTGCCGTGCTTCTGTACAGTGTACTGTGACTGAGGGTTATACTGCATCTGCGATGAAGGTGAGGTCTGCGAGTACCGTTGTATCAGTGCCTGCATCTAGGGTGTCTGTGTCATGGGTTGGTATGCCTGCAGGAATGTGTTTCGATGTCTGCACTTGTCGTTGTGTTTGGTCCTGAACATAGTAGGCGGTCTGTCCCCCCTGATATGTGGGCTGATATTGCATCCCCTCATTCTGTTGCATCCCCCAGGCTTCTACACACCCTGAAAATGTGTCCTATTTATCCACACACCAAACACTGTGGTGGTTCCCTCATTGGCTTTGGATACCCTCCTGAAAATCCCTCCGGATCTTGTATTGGGTGCCCATACTCTCAACCCCTCGGTGGCCTCCCTCTTCCTCTAAACCCGTGATGAGCATCGCCTCGCGAAACCTCCCCCTGTGGGCGGCGGTCCGTAATGTGCATGCAGTGTGCTGTCCTTCTGTGCTTGTCAGCATTGGCCCTTCCATGGTATACTTGGACACTTTCTTCTTTACTCACTTTACCTCCTCTTGCTTCCTTTCCTCTGCCTTTTATTTTGCCTCCTCTTGCATTAGCCTACAATAGTGTACTATAGTAAGTTGAATCTCTGACCAGGGTTTTGCCTCCATCACCACTAACTTGTTGAGCTGCTTTTGCACCTGCTCCGGCAACCCTTGACATAGTACATGGTAAAATAATGCCACTGTCTTTTCCCGTGGTTTTCACGTTTCAAGTGTCGATTTCTCTTGGATGGCTTGAATATACTGCAAGGGGTCTCGCATGCACTATAAAAACCCCAAAACACATGTGCCTGCTCTTTAAGGAAACGTCCTGTGCACTGTACTGAAAGGGCAAGTTCCAACCTCTTCCTACACTTTTATTTTAAAACGAAACCATTCCGGAACGGTTTCTTTTTAAAATAAAAGTATAGGAACGGTAAAACTTAATTAAAAGAAGTAGAGGAGCACTGCTCCCGACTGCTCCCGCCCACTTCGACCACTGATTGAGGTTGCCCTTCTCCAGTAAGGGGAACTGTTTCAGTCCGGTCTCCCCATCCAGTCTCCTGGTGTCTTTGTTGGTGGTGAACGCCCTCACCAATGCTCCCTTCCTCCGCACTGGAAGGTCTCTGAGCCTCTGCATACATGGGTTAATGCTATCTACGCTGCACGATACGGCCCTAGAACGATATGCCCTCTCAACTTTGACGTCCCGTAATCCACCTGTGTCCTTGTCGGCTCCCCATACAGTGTCTCAGTCTGTGCTCTTCCCTATAATCCCTTGGGCAGGTCGCTTCACTCCCTCCTAAGCCGTCGTCTGACTCGGTATCTCCGCCATCACTGTCGATCTTGTCTTGGAAGCATCGTCTTCTCAACACTGCGCCTTCCTGCTGCCCTTCTCCTAGGTCTAACATGCTGCCGCAGTCCCCCCTTATAGGCCCAGTGTTGTCTCGTTCCGTCAGTGTAGCTGCCCTACCAGATCTCCTGATTCGGTCTTGTTCTACTTGCTTTTCCCTCTCCACGTTATCATCAAAGCGTGCTAAACCCAACTTTACTCACACTTCTCTCATAGCATGCTCTTCCTCTTCCCTGCGCTTTCGCTCCCTTGCAATCAGCTCTACTTCTAACTTCCTCTTCTCCTTCTTTATCTGTACTTGCTTTTCCCTTTCTTCTTCTGTCCTTTTCCTTGCCATCTCCTCAAGCTCTCGCTGTCCCTGCATCTCTCGCTGTTTGCGCACTTCTGCCTTCTGTTTGTCCCTTCACACTTTCTTGCGTCCTTCCTTTTCCTCCTTCTCTCGTCTCTACCTATTACATTATATCTGCCCATTCCCTTGCTTTACTTGTGTCCTTTGAACCCATTGCTTCCTTAGTCGGTGCTCCCGCTTCTCCCGCTGTCTTCCATCTAATTTAAGCAATATTTGTCCCCCTCCCCACTCGTTTGATACTATATTCTCCAGTCCTTCCCTTCTCCCCTCTGTTCCCAGGTCACTCTCCTTTACGCGCGTTTGGATCTCAACACGCTCTCTTTTTTCGCCTCCCGCACTACCTACTCCCTCTTGCCTGTTCGGTCTCCCTCTGCCCCTCCCTTCTGCTGTATGCTGGAGGTGCAAATATTGGATTTGGGTACCCTACCGCTGCTCTCAATTCCCTCACTGGGTATAACCCCTGGACCTTCAATGTTACGCCTTCTTTTTCATGTTCAGGAGGAGAAGGGTGTGGCCGAGGGGTTTTCACCTGCGGCCTCTTGTTGGTTCAGCATCCAGTGATGCCGCGCCACATTCCCCTCCATCGTCCTGGAACATTTTCCACAGTTCTAATATAGCCATTTACTTATTCAATTACTTCCTTGTGTATATGTGCGTGTAATGGTTGCTGCACACATTCGGAGAAACTCCCACCTTTTGTCCATTGTTTAGGCAATTTACACTCTGTGCTTTGTGTCCATTCTGTGCTACATTTACAAATGTTTTCCTTATGTCGTGGAAGGGACCTGCACATATGCTGTAGGGGTGTGTCTCGCATTGCTTCCACGCTACATTGCTTTAATACTTACTTGACCTCAAGTCAGGGCTTTCGACACCTCTGCTGTTTTATACAAATTCACTTTACTTTATTTCAATCTCAAATTTCCAAATAACAGTTCAATCCAAGCATCTCCGGCTCTCAATCAGTGTTCTGGGAGTGCTGTGCGCACCACCCTTCTGCAACCCTCTGCCTTCTTAGGCACAACCACCAATCTTGTGCAATCTCTCTCCTGGAAAAACGCCACAACCTTTTCAATCCTTGATCGTCAAAAGGCTCTGTACCTCCTCGTGCTCTCCTAGTCATATACACAAAACCCTCCCTGGTGATGTCGCCTCTATAATGTGTAAGTGAAGAACATAAAAATCGCCAATACCCGCCCACTCACAGCACTTCCCAAAACATTTCCCAATGACACTGGTACTTCGACAAATACAAAAAACTGATATTCACGGCCGTCTTCTGCCTAACAGGGGATACCAATATTTCACATGCTCACTCTGTATCTACAGCGTCGCCTTGTAGATAAAACTCCTCTGCAAGACTTAACCAGAAGAACACCTTCCCGCATTTCAAGCTAGCTTCAGTTGCTGAGCCCTATACACAGAGATACCATCATCTATGACCCGAGCTACAGCGCCCAACTCGCAGGAAATCCAATATATACATAACTTCTGTCATTTGTACTCTTAAATCGATTGTCTAGGCCAACTGCCACAACAAATCACCTCTAGATTGAATGCTCCCTAACCACAAATAACTAACGTCCACCTCTTCTCCAATACTTCAACACTACTCAACAATACTCCACACCACCCCACACCCGTGATTTATTCCCCACTTACCTTATTTGCTGTATGGCTGAGTCAATACTTACATTCCAGGATTCACTGAGGCCGCTCGGCCACCGGCTCTTCCCAAATCTGTCACTCCACCCTTCTGGTCTGCTGGGTGCCGCACGAACCGTGGGCAGGATTTTCTCCAAGGCAACTCCTGACGGCCTCTTCACAGGGTGCACTCTGCGTGTGGTCCTTGTTTTCTTTGGGTCTCCTCACAGTTCTCCAGATGTTGCGACGGAAGAGGCGGGTTTGTGCCTCTCAAACGTAGCGACCCTCCTCGGCTACTAATTTGTAAAGTAGTGCAGAGGATTGAGGGTTTGCATCATAAATCACTGCTTAGCAGAATACCAAGGTCCCATCAACTCCTCCCCTTGAAATGACAGAGGACTCAGCCATGGGGCAAAGCAGAACTGTCTTTTATTTTTCAAAAAGACAGGGATCATACAGGAAATGACAAAATTTCCAGCAGTGACCGCTCCTGAGCCTGTGCCATGAGCTTGTATCCCGTTATGACATCACAATCCCCAACCCTTCCCCAGAAACCTAAGCGCACGTTCTATTGGGTAGCTCAGGTACTATCACCTATAGGTTTCCCCTATATTAGCGGTCTAACTGGTCCTTCCATGTCAGTTGGGTTTGCCTGAGACTTCCCCAAAAACGTTCTATTACATTGTTGTATGGTTGCAAGATGGCCATTGGTCCTTGCCCCATTACACACCACCCCAGGATTTGTGCTACCTGATTGGATGTAGCAGGTCCCCACAGGCCTGGGACCTTGCTCTATTCACAGTGCTCAGTGTACAATTTCAAGGTAATGGGAAATACTGTGTGCCCCTATTGCTACCACTGGTATAGCCACCTAGCCTGGGAGAGTGCCTGCAGGTCGCAATGTTCATCAGGCAACACATGTAACAATTCTGTCCGTCTTTGCTGGGAACCGCTTCTCTTCCCACCATAGGTAAATGGCTATTGTTCAGCTAGGCTGAGTCACGTTGGTGAGGACTGCAAAACAGAGATTTTGGGTCTGCAATTAGTGAGGATTTATTCTGTTATTTTGCAGGTGGCTCCCTGCCCCGGGTGCCAGGAATGTTCCACCCGCCCTTGTCCTTGGCTGTGAGGGCTGGCCATGTGCTTTGTGCGGCAGAATCTGCATCTCTTCATTCTTTATTCTGAGGCCTGTGGCTTCATGTGATTTCACTGCATCCATTCTATGGTTTTCTGACGTGTGTGTGTGTGTGTGTGTATATTAAGACTGTGTGTATATTAATACTAAGACTAACACCCAGGACATCAAAGATGACATCGCAAATAGCATTGTTGACATCACTGATGACATCACATATCTGAGCCACTTGTTTTTATTTATTGACATAAATAGGTCAGGTGGGTTTATTTACTGACAGTCAGGAACTTAACTTTCAAAAGGTATTACATTTATAGATATTGCTATTCTCACATTTTCTTGCACTAATTTCCTTATAATTTAATCGCATCTTATGATGTACATATATAGGGGAAGAAGCAGGCCTGAAACACAGCAATCATTTTTGTACGTGAATACAATCATGTAGATTATACACTGTTGCTAATGATACTGCCTCTTGTTTGCTTACTTTACTCTCCATATAGAAGCCCCATATGTGTATGCATTGTAGTCTATTTATGTTTTGTGTGTATTAGTAGAAATATGTAGTAAGTGATGCATTATTAGCTACATAGTACATGTTTCACAGTACGGAAAAGTCTTATAAAGAAGCATTCAATGTTTTTTTTATATAACTTTGGAAAATTACATATATAGCACCTCTGTGGTGTATGCTGCAGCCAATACCTACATTTCTGTATGAGTAGGTTCCTGTACTAGAAAGAACACTGCAATGGAATATTCTTTAGAACACTACATTGCGTGATGAAGTATGTAGTTTATTACACATCTCCCGATAATCCCTGATACTTTTTTGCCAACCTTACATTCACAACCCCTTGTATAAAAGTTAAATGCACATGTGATGTCATCACTGATGTCATCAATGATATTTGTGATGTCATCTTTGATGTCCTGGGTGTTAGTCTTAGCAGTGCACAGTGGTGGCGCAAGTTATGGTTGCTTAGCTGGTGTTTGTGTTAGCAGTGCACAGTGGTGCAGCCAGTTATGCTTGCTTAGCCTACCGTAACTAGTGAATTTCAGGGGTTTTTCGGTTTTACCGCGAACCATAATGTCATGGTTATAAAGTTTTTTTTAGTGAATTTCACAGGTTTTTAGTAGTGCAACTTAACCATAACGTCCCCTTAACAAAGTTTTCTTTTTTTGTGTGTGAATTTTACGGGTTTTTTGAAGGGCAATTTAACCATAACGTCCCTTTAACAAGGTTCTTTTGCTAAACAGTATACATCTTGTGGAGAATGCCACATGACAATATGCTGGCGTACAGCACAGTGACGTATCCGAGAATCAGTACACACTTAACAGTAAGATCTATGCCTCGTGGACAGTGTGGAAATAGATTTTATATTGAGGTAGGAACGTCCACCTTCAACATTTCCCTTACACAGCGCCAACACGTATTGGTAGGCAGCCATTAGCAATGCACTACACATTATATACTTTTAGCAAAAGTTCTGCTTATCTGAAAATGAAATCAGCTAAGGCCATCCCTCCTCCCCAAGAAACAGTGCCGCTACCTTACAAATAACAAATGCACAACATTTTTTGCCATCCATCTACCGGCCCATATTACAGTTTGTTGCCTCTTTGCTCATTGCCGTTCGCAAATTGCATTATTAGCTGTCCTACCAAAAAAGAAAGCCACCCGTAAACAAAGTAAATTTTCCGTTAAGAGCAACCTTTCACAGTGTAAATATATATATTTTTAAAATTGCATACACTCCATGTACTTTATATTTCTCAGTAAAGGACATAGACGCAATAATATTTGCCAGTAATAGTCTAGATTTGCAAAGCAGTAATGTATGATACTAAAAAATAGGATTACTGGTTATAATCCGGCGCGTCTTTGGCAGGTCAGATTACAAAACAAAATCCCTTTTCAAGATGGCCACCATAGAAAGGGAAGACGGTTGTTTCATACATAGCCCCTCTTCCCTTTCCATGGTAGCCTGCAAAAAGCACAAGTACGTGACGTGACGCAGAACCTGTAAATAAAAATACAACGATGTACAACGTAGTACCTTACATTTTGAAATGATAGACTGGATTGTAAAAGAAAACGTTTACATTTTAGAGTTCGTAAAGTAGGTTTATTTAACAAGAAACTGTCCGAGATCATCGGAGTAATCCCATTTTCAATGAAATAGTAACGATGGTTATAAGGACGTCATTGCAAATGTTAAAGATGAGGCACACATTGTTCTTTTCCCAAACATAAATTATGCGTTCTTGGTTAAAGCAGCCGCTTTGTTTGCACAGTGATTTCCAAGAAGACGCCATGACCTTCGGCCTACAGCACCATAAATAATGTGATGTTGCTCCTAATAGCGAGTTCAGCGTATGGGCAAAGGGGGCCTGGGCTGTCATCCCACATAATTGTGATGGACAGGCAACCTGTCACAAGCAGTTGTATTTGGCGTCCAAAAACGCCGTCACTCAGCATCTGGAAACCATGGCACGGACAGTATGGCAAGATGTACCTGGGTGGAAAACGTAACAGAAAATACGTGTCAATACCCAACCTTTAGCAAAAAATTGCAAATAAGACACAAAAAATGTGGAAAGTAATACACAAATGTAAGTGGTCAAACATGACATTTTAGTGAAATGTTAGTGTTGCCCATGTGTAAATATAGTAACAGGCTACAAACGCCGAGATTCTGCATGCCCCGTAAGGTTAAAAAAAAATGGGAACTACACAGGAAAATGATAATTCAGTGATGAAGGCAAAATGAATGGACAAGTAAAAAAAAATTACATCTCGTGATTTCAAACAAGACGAAAAGAACGTGCAAAGTGATACACAAAGCTATGTGGGCAAACATAACATTTCAAACAAGAGATATTCACGCTAAAAAATGGTGAGTGTAGTCATACCCTGCAAACGCGGAAACTCTGCACTCTCCATTATTGGAGGAATAATATAACCGCGCAGAAAGATAATACTTCATTTATATTGTCACAATTAGTGTTTCGGTAATTCAAAATTAAAATGCGGGTCAGTGTAGAGTGGTCAAAAGTAAACTTACATAATATTTACTGCCTCCATTCTTTTTGGCCAAGTCAGAAACCAATGTATTCGCACCGAAGAATCTTTGAGGACTGATATTTCATGTGCCTTACAAACGTTTTTAAAACATAACCTTATCAATTGCTATTTTTTCGAACCTTTCATTCCTTGAATTGCTTCTAAAGTTTCCCTTTCGCTCAAGGTCAAAAAACAATTGCCCCTTATACATTCAGTCGGATGCGTGGGCCTATTGAGCGTGCAACCAAAAAAGCAACTCATGTGACCTTCACTCAGAAGGCAAATACATTCTTACTTTGCAACAACATATTGAAATCCAATTATGGGAACCGCTACTCCCATACACCTCCAGAATCGCTGTTTCCAGCAAACAGTTCAGATGGCGGGCTTAGTTTTGAAAACTTAGGACACCAGTCTGACGGCAATATTATTCCAAAAACATTGTAACCCAGACGCACTAATTGGTAGTGGTACAGTGAGCACCAACTTCCATTTAACCGTATGACTTTGGTGACAAGAAAACTCCACTTTTTCAGTTTGTGCTGCCACATCCCATCACAGCCTCCTTAAAGGTCACCTTCTGAAATAGTATTTCATAAGTGTGACAAGTGCAATGGTGTCTTGTTTTGTATGTGTTACTGGGGATGTCCGCGTACACCAAAACATAAATAAAAGATGGCGGGGCACCGAAGAAAGCTGACGTACTTCACGCTGTTCCACAACCAATCGGGCAAAGCGCCACATGTCCGCGGACACAAACTTTTTCCCCCATTCAGTCTAAGGGGAAAAGAGACGTTTTGGGCCCCCCTCCCCTTATAACTCCCCCCCCCCCAGACCAAACATCACCAAACTTTCCAAAGAAATTCAGAGTGGCCGATATACTTTTTTTGCAGAGTTTGGTGAGGATTCGTCCAGGGGGAGCAGAGTTATAAGGCACCCAAAAAGTGTTCTTCCTATGGAAACAGCAACTTCACCATAACTACACAGCCACTAACGTGGCTGTGTAATATGCTGCAGTGGTTGTGGGCAGGGCCTAGAGGTTTGGATGTATGTCCATAGATATTTGAATGTATGGGTGTACAGTGGCTTATAACTCCACTGCTTATAAGGTAGTTCTTGGGTGCATGGCCTGCAGCCATGCACCCAAAACTCTACATGCTGCCTACAACCACTGCACTATATAAAATCCATGTTGCCTTATAACTTCAGTGCTTACACCTTTGTTCTTGGGTGCATGGCCTTCGGCCATCCACCCAAGACTCTACGTCCTGGTCAGAGCCACCACAGCATATCGCACCCATTGTGGCTTGTAACTTCACTACGTATAAATTTGGTCTTGGGTGCATGGCCTTCGGGCCCTCCCCACAACCACCTGATTGATGTTTAATACTACGGGTGTATCTATAGCTGTGATATGCTACAGTGGTGGTTGTGCCCAGAGCTTAGAGTCTTGGGTGTAAGGCCATAGAACTTTCCAAGGAAATTCAGAGTGGACCACATACTTTTTTTGCAAAGTGGCGGGGGCAGCGAAGAAAGCTGACCTATTCACGCTGTTCCACAACCAATCAGTGAAAGCGCCACATGTCCGCGGACACAAAGTTTTTCCCCCATTCAGTCTATGGGGAAAAGAGACGTTTTTGGACACCTCCCTATAACTCCCCCCCTCCCCTCCCCCCTCCTGGGCCAAACATCACCAAACTTGCCTTCGGCCATGCACCCAAGACTCTAGGCCCTCCCCACAACCACCTGATTGATGTTTGATACTACGGGTGTATCTATAGTTGTGATATGCTGCAGTGGTTGTGGCCAGAGGCTAGAGTCTTGGGTGTAAGGCCATATATATGTGAATGTATGGGTGCCCAGTATATGAAACCCACAGTGGCTTATAACTCCAGTGCGTACAACTGTGTTTTCGGGTGCATGGCCTTCAGCCATGCAGCCAAGACTTTACGTACTGGACACAACTACCACAGCATATCGCACCCATAGTGCATTATAAATTCTCTACGTAAAAATGTGATTTTGTGTACAAGGCCTTTGGCCATGCATCCAAGACTGTAGGCCCTCCCCACAAACACCTGATCGATATGCGAGACTAAGAGTGTAGGTATAGCTGTGATATGCTGCGGTGGTTGTGGCCAGGGCCTAGCGTCTTGGGAGTATGGCCTACAGCCATGCACCCAAGACTCTAGGCCCTGGCTACAACCACTGCAGCATATCGCACCACCCATGGCGGCGTATAAATTAGTAGCACACCCATACAAACAAAAATAGTAACTACAGCATGTACTCAATTGTAATGTGTTTGCTAACACCACGCGTGTCCTTAGAACAGTTTGAAGTTGCCTACGCACAGCACAGACTGAAGTACTATCCTTATGAGACCCCTCATTTTCAGTACTTACAAACATCCCGGACAAGGCGATCATGGCGAATACATCATTAACACGTGCCACCTAAACAAGTACAGTATTTCACCCCTCTCTTACTCTCTGAACCTCCCCAAGCACTGTAGCAGACCAAAACAGTTTCCGAAACAGCATTTTGCCTCTGGTCGCGACCGCGCTGTCGTCGGATCCAAGATGTCGGGCGCATCCACACATTCTGATGAACATCACGGCTCGCTGCAGCCAATCGGCGAAGACGTCGCGTGTCTGCGGTCATGACGCCACCCCCTATCTTGTCCACGGAGCGAACAGGGAAGTGTGACCGCGGAGCGGACATAGATATCACTAATTTTTGGAGACATATTTTTTGGTTGTTTTAAAGGAAACTACTGGACGGATTGTCACAAAATTTACAAAAGCACGCTTTCGGGACCAAGCCCCTGCTGCAAATTTGGTGAAAATCCATCCAGCGGTTTGACCTGTAGGCGTGCGCAAAGTTTTTCCCCCTTTCAGTCTATGGGGAAAAAAAGATGCTTTGGGACCCCCCTATAACTTTTGCCCCCCTGGACCAAACTTTGCAAAACAATTCAGAGTGACCCATATAATTATTTTGCAAAGTTTGGTGATGAATCGTCCAGGGGGAGCGGAGTTATAAGCCGCCCAAAAAGTGCTCTTCCTATGGAAACAGCAACTTAACTATAACTACACAACCACTACCATGGCTGTGTAATTGTAGTGTTCTCCTTAAGGGTTAGTAGTATTCGGCTTTTCGAGGGTCCTTATATGTCCCCAAAGTTCCATTTGGTTAGTTACAGTGAAAGGGTTACAAGCATGCTCTGTGTGACTTTTTGTTTTCTTGTGTTTCTGCGTTTGGCTAGTAAAAAGAAAAGGGCTTTTAACATTATGTACATGTATCTGTGATCTATCTACGGAACTGTGTATGTATGTTCTTCGTGTGTGCACGTGCGTGTTTGTGTAACTTCATGCAGGGATGCAAGTTTACTTTGTGACTAACGTTCCTATGTTGTGGTGTCACTAATGACGTCAGCACGGCTGGATGTTTATCATTAGTCAACCTGGTCCAGTAATGGGGCACCTGTATCCGCAAAGACATCCGCTAGATAGGGGTAGATCGGTTGGCTAAGAGAGAGAAAATGGCAAATGGTGTACTATAAAAGAAGTAATAACCTAGCATAAGTGGACAGAGCGAAGAGTTTCACTCATTCTCCTGTGGGCCAGTACTCTCTATGGCCCAGGAAACCTCTGTGTTTGGCAGCAACAGGAAAGAAAACGAATGTTGGCTCTGCTGTAGTTACCAAAGGTTATTGTTATAGCGGGCTGACTGGCTGATGAGACAGTGGGACTCATTACGAATTTAGCAGTATCTGGGCAGTAAATCCACCCAGATACTACCAAACTGTACTATCATTGCTGGCACGTGGTCCGGCGGTATTACTGCTAGATTACAAGTGGCGGTAAGTGGTGTTAGTCCCCATTTATTTTAGTCCACTTGACTGGATGGGGGATTTCAGTGGGCCGCTGTAATTGGGCGGAAAGTTGGCAGATTTACCTCCAGCTCATAGAATGAGGCCCAATATGTTTGCCTGTCGACTCAAGTGATATAGGGCTGAGGGAGGGCCTTTGCAGCAATTATGAAATTCTAGGTGATGGCTTTGGGGACCACTTGAAGAGGAGCATGAGGGTACACCATTTTTGCTACTCATTAAATATGCCCCATTGCAATGGTGTCTTTTTTTTCAAATAGTGTGAACTTAATCACATTTAAAGTGTAGAGGAGGAGCCAAGTACCTCTACTGGAAGTTCCGCCCTATTCTGCCTATATGTTGGCAACCGGAAATTATGACATGCGCAAAGCCAATAATGGTGGCTATATCGCGAAAAAAGTCCTTGAAACAAGGTATCCATTGAGAAAACCCTATATGTATTCGCGGAGAAATGACGTTCTCCTGAAGGAAGTTCCAGAAGAAGTGTGAAAATGAATGAAAGAGAGAACTGGTGACATCACATAAAACAGATGTGATTCACCCAGAAGAGATGCCAATGAAGAAAGAATATAGACCTTATACAATCTGATAACAAAATAGTGAATGAAGTAACGTTTCTGCAGCGAAATAAAGATTGCACGTGCGGAAAAGCACTGAAGAAAATGAAAACCATTTTACAAATGTACAGATGCAGTAACGCAAGTAGACTAAGTAATCATAGGGCTGGCTACGTAGTGAATAGATTGCAGGGTGGTCAGTCAAAATGTCGAAAATAAAATGTAGAATGACAATAATGTCGAAAAAAAAATGTCGAAAAAAAATGTCGAATTCCCTTTTTCTTAATTATATATTTATTTTGGGGTCCGGGAATTAAAAAAAATAGGTAAAACAAAAGAAAAAAAGGGGGGTTGGGGGGAGGAACCCCCCCATTTCGAATAAAAAACATCATAAAATAAAATTCGACATTTTATTTTTCTACATTTTTTTTCGACATTTTGACTTTCGACATTTTGTCTTTCTACATTTTCACTATAAACCAGATTGCAGGCGATGTGCCAATGTATAATTATATATAGGATGTACAGAATCTGGATGTTCCACAACGCATTTTGGCAAACTTGGACCCCGTGAATGAAGGGGCTGGAAGTGTGGCGCAGCAGAATAAGAATAGTTAACGTGGAAGGAAGATTTGAGAAAGGCTTGTCTGGCCCCTGGCCCAGTGTCAAGAGTTGGGGCCGCTGAGAGCTTTGCCATGTACTCGAGAAGATACAATAACGTGAGAAGCAAGCTGAGCTCCTGTTTGAGGTGTAATGAAAACCACTGAGGGTGCCAGGATTTCTTCATTTAATAGTATTAAATACAACGAAAGAGCTAAAAAACGTGGTCTCCAGTCACATGGTCAGGTGAAATAGACTTTGGGCGAGCTACATCGAGAGCAGAAGATAAGGCCATGCTCACACTCCCTTTTCTTCCCAGGCGTAGTGAGCCTCTGCAAGGCCAAGTTCAAACAGATTTAATTGAATGGCAGACCTCAGGCGTGATGATGGATGTTGGGCTAATTGTGTGGGGAGACATGACCAGGCCAACCCCCCAGCACCTGGGGTACCAGCTTGCGTGCTGCTAGTGAGTGGAATATTCCAGAAGGGTACAAGTGTGCCAACCAATTATAGAGGGCCACACATTAAGGAGCCCTATAGTTTGAGAAACCTATAGTACGTTGTGTATTAGTCTGACACGGACGATGACTTGCACTTGGGGTGGGCTTAGTTGTCCACCTGATCTTAGAGGCCCAATCACGTCCCTGTATCCCATAGAAAGTATATGTAGATGTTCCCCACAAACCAACCAGAACCCCTAGTAGGTTTTCTTATGTGCCACATAATATGACGTCACTTATGATGAGTTTTTGCTATATAAATGATGTTTTTTATGAAATGCGTTGAGATCGTGCTGTGCGACGTCCGTTGATGTTAGTTGTACTCCCTGTTTTAAAGACTTGTTATTAAAACATCCTTGATTTTGCCAACTTCCCGAGTCGGGCAGATTACTGATGTACGAGTAAGATCTGCATCCCCATCCATCTCAGATACTCTTACCTCGTCTTAAAGGACCTGTTCCTCAGGTTCAAAAGATTTTAGTTTTTGCAGTTAAGCCAGCCAGAGTGAGATTACATTATTTGACCAGGATCACACATTTTGACTAAACAGTGAAGCTGGATTTGAACCCACTCTGCAAATTTGACAATATATATATATTCCAGGCTTTGCTGGGTACATTTAAGACCCGCAGTAATACTGTCTTGTAGAGTTTACTTACAAAATACAAACATTGCACAGTAAAGCAACATGACAACATGTAGCTCTGTAAAGCAACATCCTAAACCCAAAAAAATATCATTGTAGCTTTATTTTCCGAATTCTGAATGGTGAACTATTATTTCCAGAATGCAAGTTAATGCAAACCTGAAAGTATATTGAACCCCAGCGTACTTTCAGTGCTTTAAGACACGGAATAAAAGAAGTTGTGTAATAAAGTAAGATATGGAGATTCGTTGCCACAAACCTCCTGCTCATTGCTATCCATGATGTTGAGAACATTTGGCTAGTGACATACAAGCAAACATTATGTGTGTTGCATGTCAAGCTAGTGAACTTCATTGATATAAAGAACCCTTTCAAATGGTGCCTTGTCTTTCTCTCTTAACTATCGCAGATGTGCAAGGTAGCTGGTGCTTTGTGAAGTCTTTCTGTTGGAAATGTCCCTTCATGCATATGGAAGGCTCTTCTGCTGATAAAAGAATGGTTTCTGCAAGGTCATTTAGGGTCTGTCTGCGGGTCCACGGATGCTGTGTGTCTCTCTATGCCCGGCCGTGACTAAGGAAACGTGCGGTGCTTGATGGCCTGTGGCGAGCTGATTCTATGTTTGGCTGAGAAAGAAAATTCATCCAGTACGCGTTCAATGAGCCTTT
Organism: Ambystoma mexicanum; assembly: GCF_040938575.1. Taxonomy (NCBI): domain Eukaryota; kingdom Metazoa; phylum Chordata; class Amphibia; order Caudata; family Ambystomatidae; genus Ambystoma; species Ambystoma mexicanum. Next base: position 440,432,877 of record NC_090937.1, read on the forward strand.
CAACTAAAGGTGCGCCCTTTAAAAATCAAACGAACGAGTGGTACTCGTACCAGTGATTTCCACCTCTGGCCCAGTGACCTCAAACTTTTCCAGACGAATCTCCAGAAAAGTTAAAACAATTTGCACAATCTCAAACCTCCCAAAAAGCAGTTGGTTCAAATTTGTTCACTTAGCCTAACGGTACATATGCTAGTCGGGCATCCCGCACCACCCCCATCAACTTTTGCCACAAAAGGCCACAAACATTCTAGGACTGGCCCTGCCCATGGGCATAGGTAGGTGAATGTCAGCTAGCAGTTCACCCTTAGGGAAGCACATACTTGTGATGCACCGAGGGCATGCCACCACCGAGGGCATGCTATCCTCCTATCACCCTCTTCGACCATTGCATATTTCATTCGCTGCGCACACACAACCTGATGCATTAAATAAAAAGGCACAGAGTCCGAAAATACAGACCACTTTAGCTTGGCTTTACAAAGGCCTGCAACTATCGCTTAATTTGCAAAATTAGGAGGAACACTAATTAGGTGGAGAAAAGCACCTGATTACCACTTCCAATAGTGGCAACCCACCTTAGCAGCATGCCCGGATATTCCCCATGAAAGTGAAAAATGTACCGTAAACCCTTTCTGTGAGTAATTAAATCCACACTGAGGCAGTAGATTGGGCCTCATTACAAGTTTGGGGGTAGCCTTCCCGTTTTAACGCCATGGCTACCCCCAAACTCGGGTCCAGGACCCGCAAAATGGGGATTACATGGACATTCCGACCTTTGCGGGACCGGTAATTCCCATTCGCGGGACCCGGTACGTCCCCATTCCCATTGAGCCTCAATACGGCTCAACTTAAATGGGGAGGATGCTAACAACGGACCCGTTAATGACGGGTCCGTTGTTAGCATCCTGTTCTGCTAGCGGGTGCCGCTCTGCACGTCTGGTCTGACCAAGCGTACAGAGCGGGACCCGCTGCAGAACTCGTAATGTGGCGGCCCGGTATGAACAGTGCCGGTCCCTTACCAGCACCGTTCATACCGTGGCCGCTAGGGTCGTAATGACGCCCACTGTGCCAGGTTTCTTTCTGGCCCCCTTATGCTTGCATCCAGACGCCCTGGTGCTCTTCTGTAATGCACAGAAGCACCTGTCGACTCCTGATGCCATTGAAATGGGTTACATGGTCAGTGTTTTATAAACATTGTCAAGATACAGTTATTTCGGATTACCCATAAAACCAATCATCAAATATTTAAAAATCAATACTCATTACATAGCCAAACATACAATAAAAAGCATGCAAGAAATATGCAGCAGAATTCTTCAAATTCACATACGAGTATATCAAAATACATTGTGCAAAATCCACATTGTGCAAAGTAATTTAATTATTAAAACATCTAAAACCTTTATATATTTATTTATTTATTTGAATTTTTATGTTTCGCGCTGGCCCCATCCAGAGTGTCTGGGAGTGTCTTAGATTCAAATTTGAAAAAATTAAGTTACAAAATGTTTTCAGGAAAGGATGGGAAGACTAGGATAGGCAAGTGATTGGAGTGGAAGAGGGCAGGGTTATGTGTGGTGAAACAGGTATGTTTTGGGTGTCTTTCTGAAAGTGGTGATGGAGGGTGCAGTGCGTATGTTAAGAGGTGGGGTTTTCTATGCCCTGGGTGCCCAGTGGGTGAATTCTTATTTTTGTGTGCATGTGAGTTTGCAGAGTGGAATGTGTTGAAAGTGGTGGCTGGCTTGTCTGGTGTCTGGCTGGGTGATGGGTTTGAGTTTGTCATAAAGGTAAGATAGAGTTTTGTGGTGGATGGTTTTGAATACAATGCAGGCAACCCTTTGAAGGCAATTAACCAGGGTATGGGGGGGACATTGGAGCTGTTCAAGAGAGGGGGTGATGTGTGAATGTTTGGGTAGGTGGAGGATGAGTCTTTAGTTCTCTACAACTGATTAGGGTATTTATTCCTTCTTTGATCGAGTTTTCCATGCTTTTCATGTATAATTGGCTACACCAAATGCCATTTTTTGATCATCTAACTGTGACACAGCTGTAGTGCGGATTCACTCGTTCACATATTATGCTTCCTAAACAAGGGTAACAACCGTTTAACATTGGTACTGGCATCTCCCAGTGATTGGGTTGTATATGGTCCTTGCTTATGGATGAGAGCCAGTAGATGGCGTGAATGTGGATTTTAAGTACAATGTTAAACACAGCCTGGGCTGTGCCCATGTTTGGGAGACATGCTGTTGTGTTAGTCACAATCTGTAATTTGCTCATGTATTCTGCACATCTACCCGCTATAAGGAGTTTTTATTTATAGCTTTTTTCCCAAATGTAAGCCACACCAGTTGTTAAGACTCGGTGCACGGTCAGCTCTGTCATAAGCTTTGACACTCTCCTTCCTGATGGCTACAAGACCCTCTCCGAACCCAGAACCAACCGTCCCGGTGGGGGTGTAGCCCTGATCTTCCCTGAGTAGATCCCTGCTTCTATCATTCCTATGCAGGACTACTTCTCCTTTGAATGCCTGGCCTGCAGGCTCTCTATCTTCCCTGTCCTCTCTCTCAATGTGGCCACTATCAACAGCCCACTTGGCCAGGTCGCCTTCTTCCTCTCTGAGTGGGCTGACCTCTCCTCCTCCCTCCTCGCCTCTACCTCTCAACTTCTCCTCCTCGAACACCAGAACATCCACCTGGATGCTGCTTGCCCTTCTTCGGACCTCTTTCGCAACCTCTGCAATTTTCTCTCTCTCTCTCTCTCTCTCTCTCTCTCTCTCTCTCTCTCTCTCTTTCCCTCTCTTTCTTTCCCTCTCTTTCCCCCTCTCTCTTTCCCTCTCTCTTTCCCTCTCTTTCCCTCTCTTTCCCTCTCTCTCTTTCCCTCTTCCCTCTGGCCTGACTCACTCTGCAGGGCGCACCCTGGATGTTCTGATCTCCTCAGACCTCTCTCTCTCTCTCTCTCTCTCTCTCTCTCTCTCTCTCTCTCTCTCTCTCTCTCTCTCTCTCTCTCTCTCTTTCTCTCTCTTTCCCTCTCTCTCTCTCTTTCCCTCTCTCTTTCCCTGTCTCTCTCTTTCCCTGTCTCTCTCCCTTTCCCTGTCTCTCTCCCTTTCCCTCTCTTCCCTCTCTCTCTTTCCCTCTCTTCCCTCTCTCTCTTTCCCTCTATTCCCTCTGGCCTGACTCACTCTGCAGGGCACACCCTGGATGTTCTAATCTCCTCCAGACCCCCCCTTCTCTAACCCTATCTCCTGGAGTGATCACTTTCTCCTTTCCTCCCACCTCTCTTTCTACCCCACATGCCAAGCTGACTACAGCATTGCCGGCTACCTTCTCGATCATCCGACCCTTGAAACGTGTGTCAGTTGAGGTTTTAGCTCCTCCTTCTGTACCGTTGCCTGACGCACACCCTGACACAGCCCTATCTAACATCATCCAACTATCTCTAACACTCGTCATGTCCTTGCCCCTGTCATAAGGATCCTTTTGAAGCCCAAATACAAGTGCAACTCTTTGTACGATTCCGACCTCATCGCCCTTAAACGCAGGGTGGCTGAGAGAAAGTGGAGGGCATCAGGTGCACCGCCTGACAAATTGGCCTGCCGCCTGCTCCAAAGGCAATACAGACTCTGTCCTCACATCCAAGTCAGCGTCTCTGCAGCATCTAACAACTTGGCCGAACTCTTCAAAATCTGCAAGGAGCTGGCCAATCCTGCTGCAGTCTCTACCTCTCCGGTTCCCTCCCAGGCTCTCTGCACGGCCTTTGCTTCTCATTTCATCACTAAAACTCTGGACATCCTGTCCACCCTCTCTTCCTCTACTGCCTCCTCCTCCACTCCTGGCCCACCTGCGGCCGTCTCTCCTCCTCCTTTCGCAGATGATGTTTCTAGACAAGTCCGATGTATAAAAGCCTCGTCAAAGCAGGTTCTCCCCTTCTCATCCAGAACTATCAAGGACCACATTGACACCCTTGCTCCAGACTTGGCCGATTTCTGCAATCACTCCTTTGCCACTGGAACCTTCCCCTCACCCCTTAAAAGCACTCCCTTGTGCACACCCTTCTAAAGAAGCCCTCTGCCGATCCTTCCTCTCTGGCTAACTATCACCTGATCTCCATCACCCCTTTCCTGGGCAAACTCTTGGAAAAGCGGGCCATCTCCCAGCTTAATCTGCACACTGAATCTGTTGGTTGTCTCCACGACCACCAGTCTGGCTTCAGGGCTGCCAGAAGCACAGAAACTGCTCTCTTGAACACCTGTGAAGACCTTCTCTCTAACCTTGACTCTAAGCTTCCTTCTGTCCTCATTCGCCTCAATCTTTCTTCTGCTTTTGATACAGGTAACATGCCATCCTGCTCAATCTCCTCTGTGATAACCTGGGTATCACTGACCAGGTCCCTGGCCTGGTTGACCTCCTTTCTCACTGACCGACCCTCTCGGGTCCAACTGAGGTCTTTCCTCTCTTCTATGCATCTCTCTACTTGTGGTATTGCCCAGGACTCTTACCTTTCGACCTGGCTTTTCAACCACTACCTGGCACCTCTTGCCCACTGCATTGCTACTTTCTGCTCCAACTTTCAGTGTTATGTGGATGACACCCAGCTCTCTTTCAGGCTCCCCTCAGCGACCTCCTCCCCATCTCTCATACCAGACTGGCCGCAATTCAGGAATGGTGTGCCGCTAATAATCTCTGCCTTTAATGCCAGTAAGACTGAGATCCTCCTCATTGGAACACCAGCTCCCTCCTTTCCTCTATCTCTCTCTCTCTCTCTGGCCGCCCACTCTGGGCCCTCTTCCTGCTCCTACCTGTGTGGCTAAGAACCTTGGTGTCCTCTTCGACTCCACCCTCTCCTCTCCTTACATCTCTGATGTCTCTAAGAAGTCAAACTATCAGCTGCACCTCCTCAAAGGTATTCTTCCTTTCCTCTCTTTCCACCAGAAGCTCAATGTCTCCAGAGCTTTGGTCCTCTCTAGGCTGGACTACTGCAACAGCCTCTTTCTTAATCTGGCTGCCTCTACTCTCTGACCTCTACAATTTATCCAGAACAGGACTGCGAGACTTGTCCTTGGCCTCAAACCCAGGGATTGGATCTCTCCAACTCTGAAATCTCTCCACTGGCTCCCTGTGGCGGCAATGATCAAGTTCACGACCCTTTGCAGGGTCCACAAGGCGTTCTGGGGCCTGGGACCGCACTACCTTCCACTCTCTCTCTTCCTAAACATCTCCCTTCCTAAACATCTCCCTTCTCAAGCTCTCCGCTCATCCACTTCCAAATCTCTGAGGGTCAGAAGCTTTTCCAAGCAGAGTGTTTGGGGCAGATCTCTCTCTTTGGCTGGGGCCTCCCTCTGGAACAGCTTCCTTGCTCTCTCAAGCTTGAGCAGAACCACCTACAGTTCCGAAGCAACCTAAAACCTTCCTTTTCACTTCAGCTTTCTCTCTTCCTGTCCCCTGCTGATGTCCTGTCTGCTCCAGGCACAAAACTATAGTTCCTTCTCTCTGCACTTATGAGCCACTCACTGACTGCACTTATTGAGTTGCCTGCACCCCCCACCCTCTTCGGCACTTTTCCCCTTTCACTTCCCTGCACTTGCACAATCTGAATGACACAAGGCCTAGGAAGATCGTTGTTTTGTCTCTGTTTGCCCTCCTTGTCTTGGCGCACCTAGAAACACTTGTGTACAGGCACGTTATAAATGCCATATCATATCATATGTTATATCATTAGAAAAACTAACTTCGAAATATTGATTTGGATGTTATTGTACAAGCTGACAAAGAGTTTTTGTCGATTGAATGAAAAGGACGAAGCTTGACAACCAATGGAGGTTTTCACTTATTACATTTCACACGTTAAGTGCTTGCCTCTGAAATGGAGCTTTCTTGCTCGTCGTAAGTCGCAATCCTCGAAGGTTCGATTCAGCCTTTACTCCTTCTGAAGTCAGTAAAGTGAGTACCTTTTGAAATGGGTAATAATACCAGGTAATATTAAGCTGCTTCGAAGGAATCCCTTAGCAGGAGCTCTGCAGCCACCTTGAGCTGGGGTGTTCCTTAAAAGCTTACTCTAAACAAGCTGTTGCCCACCTCTATTTGGCACCAGCAGCATTTGTTCTGTGCCAGCTGGGAAACTAACGCAGGAAAAGGACAATGTGTTTTCTACAGCAGCAGAGTAGCTCAAACATCACATCTATAGTTGTATACGACTCATCGTTTGTAGGAATTTTACTATTAGGGTGAGTACTGTGAAAAGTGAGATGAGCACCAAGCCCAGTGTGAATTGTGTGCTCACAATAGTTGCATGATTGCATCACTAACACAGACGTTTGTATTTAATATAAAAAGCCGTGCCCATTTCCCAAAATTATTTTTGATTTTATGGCAAGCAGCCAGGAACCATATTTGTACCCATATGCTTTTATGCTTTCTTATAGTTCATGTATTTACAGAATGTGGGATATGTTCTCACTGAGTGAATCATTTGTATACTGAGTGAGATACTATTTTATTGATGAACAGCAATTTATTTACAAACTTAGCCATGCACGTTTATTTACAACATGCAGACTGAAGGTAAACAAGACTGCCCAAGAACATACTGAGTGACCCAAGATACAGGTTTGCAGTGTCTCGTGATTTATTGTGCGAGTGATGTGTGGGAAGGGGGCCGGGCAGGGTGTGCGTGTTCTCAATGTATGTATGTATGTATGTATTTGGTGGAAGGTGGCTGCATCATGAAAGTTCTTGATGGCAACAATGATGCCTTATTTTGCTTGTGCAACATTATTCAATGTGTTTAATTGGGAATTCCGGTATGGATTGTGGCTGCACCTTCATGAATGCAATTTACATTGATCATACTGGCATAGATTGTGACCGCAGCTTCATGAAAGTACTTCATGACCATACTGCATTGATTGTGGCGGCAACTTCATGAAAGTGATTTACAGTAATCAGCATGTCATAGATTGTGGGCGCAGCTTCATCAAAGCCATTTGAAGTGACCACACTAGCATACCCCTGCCCCGCTCCTCTTACCTATGCCAGCTCTGCTACCCCTGCATCCTACTTGTAACCCTTGGGGTAGTCTCCTTTGTACAGAGCTCTGTTTCTTCCCGCTAGGTTTGTGCTTTACAAATCACATACATACATACATACAAGATCTGATTAAAAAAAACATACTTATTTCACCTACTGGAACACAAGGAGCAAGTCATCACAATCAATATGCCTGCATGCATGCATGCCCTGGCCGGCCCAGGAGTCTGTAGCGCAGCATAGATTTATCTAAGTATAAATGCTCTAAAGCTGATATTATTATAATACATCGTGCAGCACAAACTAGATGCTGTCTTTTTGCAGGTGTATAGAAAAGGGAAAGAAACTGCCCTAAACGTCTTGGTGGAGGAACCTTGTTCTTTTGTCATGGTTAATGGGGCGAGAAAAGACACTAGAGTTTATAGTAGATATAACGCACTTCAAGCAAATTGAGTAAAACAAAGTTAGTAACATTTTGTGAGCATGAGCTCACTGTGTGTACTGGGTAGATTCCTATTTGCCAGGAAGCATAGATAGTGCTATTTAGGGAAAGCTAAGATTATCTGGTCAGACTATTCATGAACTCGCTCCAAGTACCGAAAGCTTGGTTCAAAAGGACTACACAGAAGCTTTTCCTGTGGGGTATGCACACATACAGACACACATATACACGCAGACATTTGCATGCAGACATTCGCGCACACATTCATACATGCCTTTCCTTACATCCATGAAAATTCTCTCCCACCCATGCACAGTGTCCTACAACCTCATGAACTCTAACATGTGTATAGATACGCACACACACAAATAGGTGTGTGCACATGCACTGACCACAAACCCATGTATAGTCTGACATATGTGCAGAGCCAAGAGGATGCCAGATCATTAAATGGTGAATTTGCTGCATCTGATAAACTATTCAGCAGCCTGGCATCCACATCGCCCTAGGGTTTGGGGTCTGGCGGCTCCCTCCATCTTGTAGGGTTGTGTGCTGGGAATGACTGGTGGCGGCGTGGTGAGTGTATTGTGTAAAATTAGATGCGAGAATGGTAAGCATGATGGATGGAATGCTGGTGTGTAAATGCTCTGTACACACAGTTTTGGCAGTGGGCATTGAGTTATGACTCAGTGTTGATGTGTCTTTGTGAGTCTGGTCCTGTATAGAAGAAAAAAATATTTCCCTAATCAGCATCTCTAATTATTACTTCACTTGGTACGAGGATCGGGAGAAGATGTTGCCAAACTGGGAGCCTGGAAAACACAGGCCCTAAAGGCATTGTACACCTTTCACTTAACCTTTTCAGCCCGAAACTCAACAAGAGGTCAATAAGGAAGTCATGCTTTCTGGTGAACAGAGCAAAGAGTCAATTGCTGTTTTGCTGAATCCCTGTCTTTGAGATCTTGGCAATCACAGGATGGAACTGAGGAGGAAAGTGCAAGAGCGGAGGGATGCCCTGATGAGCATATACATTGCTTCCGGGTTGATGGTCTTGTCCCAACTACCTTGGCTGGCCCCACCTTTTAGCCTTGCATCCCCTCAATAGCTGGCAAATGGTCACAATCCAAAGTTAGTTCTCATGCCTGAAAATCACTAATTCACTGACCTATTCAAACACATAGCACTCCTCACCCAGTGCATAACAAGTGTTAACGTTTATGCCACCTCACTAGAGATTTCTGCAAAAGCAATACATATTTTCCTGCAATGTCATATACAGTCTATTATATAATGCTCTGACTCTGGTCTACCAAATTCCCAGACAACCCACAGCGATTCTGCTAACGTAACAGTGAAAAGCAATCATCCAAATAGTGCGGACCCCAGCAAAGCAATGCAGAGAAGGGCCCTGGCCGCCTGATGCTTGTGATTTGAGGATGATGTTGCAGCACCAAAAAGCAAGGACCCAAGTGAGGCCTGTGAATGAAAGGACCAATCGGAAGCAATTCCTGCTTTTCTCAGCAGCTGAGTGACATCTCATCGCCGCTAAGATTGGTATGCAATTGCTCTGTGATACTCTTTAGTTCTGCCTACAAATCAGGAAGTGTGCTTTCACAAAATGTTGGTTGGGGTTGTCGACGTGTGCTCAACTTTCACCTTCACTTGACCAGTCCTATGTTTATTTAAAATACTATTGGGGCGTGTTTATTCCTTGCTTCCGCCTGCATGTTTGCGCACTATGCCATTCCTTGACAGATGGCTTCAGATAATTGGCTCTTCTAACCCGTTGGACTATTTGTGGGAGGATTGAGGGCACGGTGCTGCTAATCCATTTGCAGGATTAGCTGCTTAGCTGCAGTCTTGCAAAGTGCCACAGTGCACATCGTGTGAGCGGCAAATTAGGAGGATTATTCCTGAGGGATGGACTCTGATGGGCCCATTAGGAGGAGGTCAGTCGTGTATATTGCAGGCAGTGGTGCCACGAGGCCATATGCAGTTCCCGGCAGCCTTTAGGGTTTGACCGTGGGTCATTGCAGTCCAACTTCAGAATCCCGGGGACAGAGACTATTGCGTCAGGATCATCCACAAAGGGACGTCATTTCACCAAAATGCTAGGGGTAGCGGAAGTGACATCATACAACCCTTGACCTCTGACATCAGAGGAAGTGATGTCATTTGACCACACAATGATGTGATATCACGGGAAGCGATAGAACACGACCCTTCACCCCTTGACAAAACAGGAAGTGGCATCACGCAGCATTGTTTCTAAGTACAATACGAAAAATATGGTTATGATATCACTATAATGGAATGCCCGTTTCATACAATAATGGATCGACATATGCATCATTAAGATCAGTGTGTATAGGCCCATATTACCAAATGACTGTGAATGTAAGCAGACATGCATGGCCAAATGATAATGATGTGTTATTATATAGCGCTTGAGTGCTTTATATAGAACAAATATGCATACAGTTTCACCCAACCTGTGTTGGAACTCATTTTCGGCCTTAGAAGGATGAAAGGCTGAGTTGAGGTGTTCAGGAACAGACTAAATCAGTGACTCACCTTGAAGTGTACCTGAAATAAACCTTTAATGAGTCTAGCAATTATTGTATAGAATTCCAGAAAGACACATTATTTGGTATTCCTAATCTTTCTTATTTAGGGTCAGTGCTGAAAGTGTTAGACTTGTGGAACCTCTGTTCTTCTTATTTTTTTTTTTTTTTTTTTAAAGAGGCCTGAACAAGAAGGTCGTCCAATCCCGAAGCAAAGACCCACATGGTGTTGCATTAAAAAAAAAAAAAGAAAAGAAGAAAAAAGGTTTTGTAACCATTTTTTTAGGGGTAGCAATGGAGACCTCTGGGATCGCAGTTGCGACCTAAATGACGTCTCTGCATCCACATTTCCTTCCAATATATCAAGAAAAGTTTAGCAGTTTGATTACTGTTGGTTGCTTTGAAAACCCACCAGTCCTTGTTCAGAGGGGCTGCAAATATGAAAAGGAGATAGAAATTGTTATATATTCTGCACATTTTGTGCTGTAGTGTACCATTTTTCAGCGCTCAATCATATCGATGGAATCCCTCACTCAGATACATATTTCATGGTTAGGCAAAACAAAAGGTTCCCAGGTATATGTTTACAAATATACTACCAATAATGGAAGAAGTCCCCTGACGGACAATAAATAAAGGCCAAGTAGCTTGTTGTATGGGCCATACCAAACCACCAGGACTTCCAGCAGGTTTTAGCTCTCTGTGCCATGCGAGAGTAAAAAGTCGATTTGCATATCGTTCCAGCCGAAATGCTAGTCAAATCTCCTCTGAGCCAGAGTCACAACAGTAATGTTATTCACCAGTTAGTGCCCCCTTGACATCAACGGGATCTTCATGGCATGTTCTGTCACCCTGAAAACAATGCATTTCCTAGCAGATGGCACTGCCCCAGGTAAAATAATGCACCGCAGGGTCTGCAGCCGGGGGGTTACAACGTGGCCACCTGATGGAGAGCAAACACGATCGGACCTCCTTAAATCAAGGACGACCTTGAGGAGAAGGAGGAAGAGGAGTGGCTGCAAGGGCCTGGGGTTAAGAGATGTAGAGGGCAATAAAGGAGGTTGCATTGTAAGCTGGCTCTCACGTATCTTTGCACACCAGGCCCCCCTCAGGTCCCGCAGGCGCCAGTAGGCCTGCTGACACCCTACCGTGGTCCAGATGAAGGCCACAACAACTAGCGATGAAGGGAAACGGACGATGCATCCAACGAAGCCAGTCCTGGAGGGAACGGCAATCCTCCACACTGATAGCTGCGAGGAGGAGGCAATCCACCCCATTGTGCTACCGCCAGCAGCCACAAAGCGGGAAGACGGTGGTCCGCTGCATCTACAGGAGAAGGGCACTCGATCTGCACATCTGTACAGCCGATCCAGGCCTCATTGGAATATTTAGGGCATTCTGCACGCAGGAGGAGCTGGCCGATTGCAGCCAAATTGACAGAGAACAGACAGGCGGCCCAATAACATGCCGATCCTGGCTATGTTGAAAAAGTGGTAGGACGAGAGGCAGTCCGCCCCATAACATGGCGAGCCTGGCCTCATTGGAATAAGGAGGGCATTTTGCCCGCAGGAGGGGCTGGCCGATCCCGGCTGCATTGAAGGAGGAGGGTCAGTCCGCCCAGTAATGTGCCGATCCCGGCTACATTGACAAGGAAGGGCTATTTGCCCACAGGAGGAGAGCTGTCTGCCCAATAATTCTGCCAGTCCCGGCAACACAAATAAATAAAAATAAAGGGGGAATAAGGAGTGATGGAATCCTGCGCAACGGTTGTCAAGGGGGACATTGTGGCACTGACCCTGGGGGACATGATGGAAACCAAGGTTGCCGCGGGCGCAACAAGGAAGGCGAGCATGGATGCAGGCGAAAGGCGCCCCGTCCTGAGAGGGAAGAGACTGGAACCTGTGGAGAGAATTTCCATTTAGAGAGGGACAAGGGCAACTCCCCCAGTGCCAAGGAGGAAGGGCATTCCGCCCTGCAGCAAGGCTGATCCCAGCCTGAATTCAGTCAGTCTGATCCCAGCCCCAGGCCTTGGGCAATCCGCCCACTGGAGTGGAGGAAGAGCACTTCACCCCCACAGAGAGGCTCACCCCGACGCAAAAAGAGGGCAATCCACCTGTGATTAGAGAACCAAGGGTGAGTGGCCCACAAGTGGAGGAAGGGAAGCACACCCAGAGGACAGGAATGAAGGGGATACACAAATCCACCGGCGGTGCAAGCGTACACTTTCAAAGTGACAGGAGGGAGTAGACCCAAAGGAAGCGCCAGGGGGACTGTGGAAAGAAGAAGTAACAGAGGGAAGCAACAAAAGGACGACACAGGGCAAACTGGACGTCGGCTGACACCACTTAATGGGGGAAGAACAGAGAATACCAAGGATGGACAGTGGGGCGAGGACGGCAAGAGCAGCATTCCTCAGACGACTGCAGCCATTTCAACTGCAGCCGCAACAGGACCAAGGAACGAGATGGGAAGAGTGGCTAGACGACTTTAAGGACTACATGAAAGCTCTAGGCGAAGATGATTTCACAACGCTTCTGGGGGTCTTCACAAACATCGCGGGGAACAAGATTTGAGGAAGAATCCTCAAGACAATCCCACCAGAAGAGAGAGTGACATACAGGACGGCCAATATTGCTCTCAACAAGAAGCTACTCGTCAAACTGAACTAAGACTTTGAAAGATACGTGTTCAATAAATTCCAACAGCTTCCACAGGAATCCATACACCGTTTCATCATCAGGCTGCGAAAGTTGAGCTTACACTGTGACAGGGCCATACGTCTACGGATAATCGAGGGGTGGACCTAACCCATATTCGGGAAGCATCTCCGGAGGGAGCCCCTCCTGCTTGCAGCCATCCTAGAGCTAGCCCGAGTATGTGAAAGGGTCGAAAACCAAGCCACGGAGATAGAAAAGCTGAATAGAAGTGACCAGGTAGCAGCCATGTCCACTCAGGCTGCAATATGGCCGGGTGGACAAGACTGCTGCGATAGAATACTGCAGGACAGCATGGCGCAGGTGGGTGTGATGGAGAGGATCTGCTACAGATGCGGGCTGAAATTCCCCCACAGCGGACCGTGCCTGGGGATAGGGCATCAGTGCACCAGATGTGGGCGAAGTGATCACTTTGAACACGTGTGCAGAGAAGGGATCCATCAAACGAGAGAACGGGCAGCCTGAGGAGTGTAAGAGCGAGAGGAGACTTTCATCTCTGTGTGGACAGAAGAAAGCATGATCTGCCAGACGACAGGTACTGCGAAAACCCGTGGCCACCGAACGGACGAGAGAGGGATGCGAACGCTTGGCACTAAAGAGAGGCACCACAAGCCAGCAGGAAAACACCATCACCTCAAGACATCAATGGAACGTAGGAAAAGCCTCCGACCCACCAGGATGATAAGCAGGAGGTGATGTTGGAGAGCAAACAAGTTCGGGATTCCTTATATCAAGGAGGACCTTGAGGAGAAGGAAGGAGGATGGTTGAGGGAGGAAGAGGAGGGGCTGGAAGGGCCCGGGGTTAAGAGATGTAGAGGGCAATAAAGGAGGTTGCACTGTAAGCTGGCTTCCGCGTATCTTTGCACACCATGCCCCCCTTGGGGCCCGCAGGCACCGGTAGGCCTGCTGACACCCTACTGTGGTCCAGATGAAGGCCACAATACCACCTAGGATGGTGTCATTTTGACTCTTTGGGGGCCCTCGTGCACATTTTTGTCCCCAAAGTTGAGGGGATGTGCTAGCTCACGGGTCGCTTAAGGGACAACACGTCTTTAGAGCTTTCATGTTTTTGCCAACAGCTTTTGGATGTTGGAACATTTTCAGGAATCCTATGCTCTCATTTGGAACAATGTTGCATGAGGTAACTGCCTTATGACCTAGAATCCATCGGAAGAAACGGGCAGTCATTGAAATGCCACCTATTTTTACTGTTGCTGCATGGCGGTAATGATGGCCTCAGGTAGGGCCCTGCGACCACCCCAGATGTTTTGGACCCCTGCCCTCCTGTGATCTCATACCATTGACTATGCTGGCTAGGGATCATGGGAACTGTGGTCTAAAACATATGAGGGCGTGGTGGGGTGGGTTGCAGACAGCTTGCAGGGTGTTTGTTAGGTGTATGTGTTGTTTTTTAAACAAACAATAGCTATTCAGATTAGCACTTTTTATTTCGAACTACTTCTTCAAATGTGAAGTGTAAATGCAATACTCTACTTTTCCGCAGTAATCCTTTTCCTATCCTACATGAATAATGTAACATTTTCACAATATGATACAAGTTCATCAGCCACATCACTTCAGTTTCATGCAGGAAAAAAAGCTGAACTATGTAAAAGAATGCAATCTTCAAATGAATGCCTATTAAATGTGGGCACAGAAAACGCATTTCAAGATGTGTGCGTTTATCATAGCTCTAAAGATTGGCCTCTTTGGAGACACCTCTGTTGGCAGGAAATCTTGTAGCGCTTTATGGCAATACAGGGCTTAGGCTTGTGCACATGTAGAGTCCAGGGGAGGTGCTGTCGGGTGAAGTCCGCCCTGCAGCTTTATGGAAATGCAGGGCTTAGGCTTGTGCACATGTAGAGTCCAGGGGAGGTGCTGTCAGTCCGCCCTGCAGCTTTATGGAAATGCAGGGCTTAGGCGTGTGCACATGTAGAGTCCAGGGGAGGTGCTGTCGGGTGAAGTCCGCCCTGCAGCTTTATGGAAATGCAGGGCTTAGGCTTGTGCACATGTAGAGTCCAGGGGAGGTGCTGTCGGGTGAAGTCCGCCCTGCAGCTTTATGGAAATGCAGGGCTTAGGCGTGTGCACATGTAGAAACGAACAATAGCTATTCAGATTAGCACTTTTTATTTCGAACTAATTCTTCAAATGTGAAGTGTAAATGCAATACTCTACTTTTCCGCAGTAATACTTTTCCTATCCTACATGAATAATGTAACATTTTCACAATATGATACAAGTTCATCAGCCACATCACTTCAGTTTCATGCAGGAAAAAAAGCTGAACTATGTAAAAGAATGCAATCTTCAAATGAATGCCTGTTAAATGTGGGCACAGAAAACGCATTTCAAGATGTGTGCGTTTATCATAGCTCTAAAGATTGGCCTCTTTGGAGACACCTCTGTTGGCAGGAAATCTTGTAGCGCTTTATGGCAATGCAGGGCTTAGGCTTGTGCACATGTAGAGTCCAGGGGAGGTGCTGTCGGGTGAAGTCCGCCCTGCAGCTTTATGGAAATGCAGGGCTTAGGCGTGTGCACATGTAGAGTCCAGGGGAGGTGCTGTCGGGTGAAGTCCGCCCTGCAGCTTTATGGAAATGCAGAGCTTAGGCTTGTGCACATGTAGAGTCCAGGGGAGGTGCTGTCGGGTGAAGTCCGCCCTGCAGCTTTATGGAAATGCAGGGCTTAGGCGTGTGCACATGTAGAGTCCAGGGGAGGTGCTGTCGGGTGAAGTCCGCCCTGCAGCTTTATGGAAATGCAGGGCTTAGGCTTGTGCACATGTAGAGTCCAGGGGAGGTGCTGTCGGGTGAAGTCCCCCTGCATCTTTAAGAGGGTGGCCCGACATGCACCCTCAGGTAACCTAATCCACGTTTCTATTGCTCAAGACCATACTGGAAGCCACAGAGATCCATTATTAGCCCCGAATTTGGTTATCTGGGGTTAGGGCTTTGGCGGGTGAGACACACGCAGGGCTCTGAACAGCCTGCACGTATGTGGCCTGACTTTTTTGATGTCGCACCTCTAGGTCTGGTGAAGCTTGTTTTATAGTAATGCATTGATGGAATAATCCGGGTCCAAGAATTGCACCCTATCCCCCACCAGCTTCTTCTGTCTCCCTTCTATGTCCTTCAAGGCTTGGATGCCATACCATGCGATATAGAAATGTGCATATAAGGTAGCATTGGGCCTCATTATGAGTATGGAGGTAGCCATGCCACTTTTAGTGGCATGGCTACCCCCATACCGGGTACCGGGTCTGGGTCCCGCAAAAGGGGACTTACCGGGCCATTCTGACCTTGGAGGGCCTAGTAAATCCCTTTCGCAGGACACGAACCCGGTACATCCCCATTCGAGCACCCATAGGGCTCAATGGGAATGGGGAGGATGCTAACAACGGGCCCGTTAATGATGGGCCCGTTAATGACGGGCCCGTTGTTAGCATCCTGGTCTGCTAGAGGGTCCCGCTAAGGACACCTGGTCTGACCAGGCGTTCCAGAGCGGGACCCGCTGCAGACCTAGTAATAAGGCGGCCAGGAATGAACAGTGCCAGTCCCTTACCGGCACCGTTCATTCCATGGCCACCTAGGTAGTAATGAGGCCAATTGAGACAAAAAGTGAAAGGGGACAGTCAGGGATGCCTCCTAGACTTTGAGAGTGGGATATTGTTTTGCTATTGCGACATAACCGCAGTAGAAAGGCAAGCTTCCTTTTCCTGACATCTGATCGAAAGACTGATATCCTTTCTTGAGTCATCCGAGGATACTGAGGAGGAACTGTCAACCTGTCTTCGGGACACCCCCACATCTGGTGGCAGAGAGTCCATTTGTAGAGGAGTAAGCAAATGCCATGGAATTGACCTCTCAGCCACACTCTCTCGGGATGGAGTAACATAGATTCCAACCGAATCTTTCAACCGTATGTCAATTAGATCATCCTCATTTCTGAATAACCTTTTCCCAGATACTATTATAGTCTGGGCCTGTTCTCCGAGCCCCTCACTGTGTCTTGCCAGGCTCAGTCTTTTCTGCTTTGCAATTTTGGTAGTTAGTTCCAAAATATCTCTTGAAAGGCGAGCCGCTAGTAGAGTTGGTTTGATTTCCAAATTTACCCGAGACCCCGGAAGATAAACTGCCAAACCGAGTTGATGGGGGAGAGGTCACTGTTCCCATTTGAAGGGGAGATGAAGTAAACAATCCTTCCAAAGAGTTGCATTCATCCATTGCACGTAGCGGCTTGGATTTATTACCATCAGCCCAGCCCCTAAAGCAACCTCTAACAGTTGGATGTCCTTATGTACACCTAGAGTGTCTTGACCCATGTTTAGATCATCCTGCATATCAGGATATACATAAGTGAGGGGCTCAGGCTCTGTTGTCCCCTCCAATTGCCCAGGTCGCGGCCGAGGTATTTGATGAGGAGATTAATGAGTTTGAGGGAATGTTACGGGGAACAACGCCACCCCCCCAACCCCCTGTGAGCATCAGTGCTTAGTATAGCGTCTTGTTGTTCTCGAATGGGCATTTTAACGTGAATCGCCCTGTAAAATGATTATTTACCACTTCAGCTGGATTCTTATCCGTGTCCGAAGCCATAACAACAGCCGTCATATCCGACACTTGGCTAGGGTTTAGATGAGACATTTCCAATAGTCTCACCTGCTGGCGCGTACAAGCACCCACCGTTGGCATTTCAGTCAGGGTGATCCTGATCTTTTAATTCTTCAACAAAGTCTTTCTCAGTGGATCAATATCAAAAATGCAGTGAGAGTCCTCACCAGAGTCGCCAGAACACCGGAACACAGGAACACTCTTTAACTCTCCGTGTCTGGAGAGGGTGTTTTATGGGAACTGCATCAAACGGTGATAGAGAGTGTAGACAGACTCTCAACCTCGGGTCTCTCAGCCTCAGCCACAGGAACACTCTTCCACTCTCTGCATTGATATTGCCTTAAAATGTTGTCGTTAACCACCATTCTCCTTCTACTGGACAGCTTATAGTTGGAACACAAGGCTGTTTGAAAGAACAACTTACAATTTGTACACTTTGAGGTGTTTTTTTAATGTAGGCCAGCTTTGTGCAAAAGTCAATGCGAAGAGGAAATCCTGGAGTCCCGTCCAACATTCACCTCGCCATTCATACATGGATGGCTAAAGGTCATCTCTTCACATTCGCCCCTCTGGCGAAAGGATAAATAATAGATCGGCCATTTGGTTGTATGAAAGGAACGCAAAACACGTTGCACAGCATTTGACAACCGCATCTAAAAACCAGGGCTCAAGTCGGGGGTACACGCGGGTGGACGGAGTCCACCCATTTTATTCATTGTGTGGACTCAGTACCCCCAGCTAAAATGAGAAACCTTGAATGTCCTCTTTGAATTTATGAATTTAAGCCGATCTCCGGGATCGAAGTGCAGTCGTCAGGGTTGCTGGCTGGACACTTCACCATTGCACTATATGACCCGATGAAAAATAACAAACAACTAAAGGTGAAATGTCACATTTCGGTACTGCAAGATCCAGGGAACACATTTCTATTGGTTCTTGGATTTTAAAACATGGACACCTTTTAACGTTTTCAAAAACAGTATCCGAAGAAAATATCCTCTCTTAGTTTTGTGTGTGTGTTGATTTTATGAAAGGCAAATGACATTCATCCTGTGCAATGTGGGTGGTTCTGCAAAGCCAGTTTAATGAAATGTGCATAATTCACCTTGATATGGTAATTTCTGGTGACATCACATCCCAGTCCATTTGTTGATGAGTCCCCCCACTTTAATTTTTAGGCCTTGATCCCTGCTAAAATAAACCCTGATGGAGATGCAGTCTGCTGCTGTTGTCAAATGTTCACTGCAGCAAAATGGAAACAATGTTGAAAGAAAACACAGAGGCATTCATTGTTTTCGTTAATGAGAGCATTGCTTAGTATTAATGCACAACATGGAAAGCAGGGTGAATTCATTCCTTGGCAGTGAATGTAATATTATAAGAGGATTTAATAGCAGAGTTTTCATACATTCCCAGAAGTGTTTGAAGTACTGCAAAGCCAGTACTGAATCTGTGACTTCTCTGTCGAAGTCAGACCCCTGACTCGGTCCCTAGTCCTGAAGGGAATTATGTAGCCCTGGAACGCCAGCCTACCAGGGGAGTACCACCAGAGCTATGCGCTACGTGGAGGCGGTATAGGATGGCATCTGCAGAGCTCCTTTCTGTGTCCCTGGCCTTGCCTGAGTGATGCAGTTTTAGAGGTAGAAGTGCCAGAGGGCCCCATTGAGAGGTGATCCAAACCACTGTGCGACCACATGCATAAGTAATACTTGTGGCCCCAGGGTTCATTTTCTCCAGGGTCCTTTGGTCATGCGAGACCGGAACCTGGTGCTGACACCAAAATAAAGAACCGGGAAAGGAACGGTGTGCCGGATTAGGGCCCCACCCATGAACCTGGATGCATATGAAATCCATACCAGATATGAGCGTTGTTGTACATGCAGTGGTGCGGGCAGAGAGATCTTGGAGGAGGTGAGGAGTCTAGGGATAGCAGCACGATGCCAAGATAAGGTGGTGAGACACAAGCTTGGATTAAGATGGCTGACGGGCCTTATACAGGCTCAGGAAGCCACAGAACCACAACAGCCGCGGCATATAACACCATTAGGCAATTGGACCAATCCACAAGCCTAATACAATGCAAGAGAGATAAGAGCCATTCAGAAAAAGGTTTTGCATAGAGAACGGGAAGGCAAGGCCCGTAACAGTTGAGAGCAAGGCAAAGGCAACACAAAAGCAGGCCTCCAGAGTCCAGAAAACAAGAGAGGACGTGAGAACCACACTCTGGGACCATAGCAGGGGTGCCTGAAATGGGACTATAGACTGGCGAAGCCTGAAACTTTGAAAGACATGGTCCTTAATGGCAGGATACCCAAGCTACTGATGCTGAGAAATACGAAAGGTTCTAGGAGCTGAAACTCCAGAACATCCAAAAGGGACTAATACTGTTGGCCAGTGAGGGAAGGGCATTGCATCCCTTAGTGAGAAGTGCACTATAGCTCTTGAGAGTAAGAAAGGCACGCGTTCGCACAAGTGAGGGGCATTATATACCTAGGGAGTAAACAATATATCTCTGGAATAAGAATCGGGCCAAGCACTATCATCCTGGCTGACTTGCAAATATCAAGATGTGAGCTATATCCCTGTGAAGGTGAATTGTAGTGAAGAAGCATCTGGGGGTTATATCCGCATGCTTTAGCTCCATCCTCACCAGGTCCGGGTCTCCCATCCTGTCTCACCTACTCGCATTACCACATTAATAGTGGGTTGCCTTCCAAACGGCACGCCAGTTCCTCGGAAACTATGAACTCCTTGCTGGGTTATCTGGTGACCCTCTCCGAAGGTTCTGCAAATCCTCACTGGTTGCTTGTTCCATCTTGCAACATCCTTCATACGCTGGTCTTCCTGTAAACCTCCTGCTGATTCATGCCCAGTGGTCTCACCCACCGGATCATTCATATAGCTAGGCCTTCTTCCTTGATGGATGTCTGAGATAAGAGCGGGACTCCCAAAATAACTAATTGGCTTTATTGTCTCAATCCCATTCAGCTCCACAGTGTTCCCTCCTGCCTTAAAGCACCACCCTCAACATCTCCTTCCTGTCTAAAGCTGTTCTTCTGCACCAGCCCTCCTGCATTACATCCAGCGTAGCTCCGGTGGCGTGAGTCAGTGCCGTACGTTGGTTCTTGTGTGATCCCAGTTGAGCCCCACTCAGCCTGAAATTTAAAATGATCTTGTTTTTGGCAATGTTGTGCTGTATGTGTTAATATCTCCCCAGTGTTGCATTCTCTCTACTGTTGAAATATCTTTCAATATTCCCAATGTCCGTTCTTCTTTTTATTTACATTAGAAACTGAACACAATTGAAAAGTAGAGGCCTGGTTTTTAATAGCACAAACAGCATTTAGATTGTTAGGAGCTACTCATTTTATCATTGACAAAGGAATTGGGGCCTAAGGAGGCAAAGTGCCTTTCCCTGGATCAAACACTGTACTCCAGTGGTAAAGCTGGGACTAAGATCTGAGAATGTGCTGCGCAGAAGTATGATGCTTAATATGAGGAAACCACAATTAACATTGGTTGCAGTCCTACTCCAAACGTTTTACACAATGAAGCATCTCTAATGATTGACGTTTCTCGCTTCCTTTCCGACATTGCCATCTAGCCTATTTCAAACAGCTCTGTTTTTGCAGGGATCTAAAGTGGTTTGACAAGGATCACACCCTGTGGGCAAGCCCTGGATAGGACTCCAGTCACCTGAGAGCAAATTCACCAGCTTTGTCACTATACCATGTCTTCTCCCAAAACGTACAACCTTGCTGGCTTCTATATAAAACAGGTTTATGCCTCAGAAAAGTCAGCAGGGCGTGGGCAGAGCCAGACTGTCTTGTACCTGATGGTGCCACCTCTACCGGTGTCACTGCTATCCACCAGACTGTCTCTGCTGTGAAGGCATCATGAAGCAAGACGTAGAAAACAGATTTAAAGTTCAAATACAAATGATTTATTACCTTAAATGTCAGGATGTTAGAAGCCTTACTTGCCCTATGCTGAGGTGGGATTTCCCTACCTAAAGAAACTAAGGATAGTCTGAGTCAACTTAAATGGCTGTCTGTGTCCAACACCTATACTTGCCCTCACAGCTGAAGCTAAACAATGTGTAGGGATGTCAACATCAAAAGAAATAGTGTTCCAAATAAAGTTCTGAGCTTCTTACATCTCTGAGCTTACTTTCCAGCTCCCTTTCCCCTAGTTCCGGACAATTCCACAAAGAATCAAAAAGGAAACTCGGGGTTCCCTTCCCCAAGAAAACAACACAGTTCAAAATGAGTCTCAGGATTTCTCTTCCCCAAGACACCAGCTTGCTCAGCTTGCCCAGGTTGCCAACTTGTCTCTCAATAATCAAAACCATTTTCAGGTCAACTTTTGACTTCTTCCAGTTATTGATTGTTCATACAGCTTGCTTTCTTCCACCTCACTTCCGCAATCTCTTTCAGGCACTTGTAATTACTTTCTATATATTTGTTTGACTTTCACAGATAGGGTATACCCGGTCTAGGTGCAGTTGTCAGACCACACAGTCCACCCATCACAGGTCACGCAACCGGCCCCCCTAAGATTGCTTGCCCACACAGGTTCTTCTTTGGCTGCACCTGTGTTCTTATTCACACTCACTTGGCTCTCTCTTTGCCAGCCTTTTGGCTTTGCCACAACGTGTTTGACTCTGTGCCAGTCTCCGGGCTTTGCCACCAGGAGCTTAGTTATACAGTTCACTTTGTGGTGCCCTTTTTAATTTAACACGTTGTGCTCACGCTCCTCAGCAATGTTCCATACTTGTGTTATATTGCATTTAATCAGATTTGCTCTTAACCTGCAATATATGGTTTTCGCTCTTCACACCAACTTGTCGTTTGCACATTGGTTTATTAAAAGCTTTCTTATGCTCATCCAAAGCTTTTGTTCGGTCTGGTGTTCAATAGTTTCCAGTTCTTATTTGCTCACACTTTGCAGTAATCAAACACCATTTACTTTGGTTCCCCGTATATTGCACTTGACTTCTCGTTCATTCGGCATTCCCTTTTTGCCATGTAACAGCACCAGGAGCATCCTGGTTTGAGTGATCCCTTTTCCTCACTCACCGGTCTTTGGTGTCTCCTCCGGGCGGCTGTCACCTCCTGCTCTGCTCCGCGTACATGTCCTCGGTGGATAGCAAGCCCTGCTTGCAGTTCGCTCTTCTCTCTCTCTGGGTTGCTGGCAGCTCTGCTCACATCCCGCGGACAATGCCAGTGACTTACAATAATTGGATTTCTTCTCCGGGCCGCAGCTCCTGCTGCAGGCACCAACCAATGAGGCTCCCATACTGTGGCCTTCGCACTACCCTTCCTGACCCCGGCACCACAGTTTCTTCCAGTTCTCGCCAGTGTCCTGGTTTGCCAACAGGACCACCATCGGCTGTCTCGCACTCTACAGGATTTCTCCCTCCGCAGATCTCCCTGCTAGTCTCTCCCTGTTCTCTCCGACTCCACCAGGTTGCAGGTGTGAGCCTTCATGCCCAATTGCCTGACCACAATTAGTAAAGCATTCTGGACATACCTGACCTTTTACACCAGGCCTCTTCCTTGTCTCAGTACTGGAATGGTGAAAGGATCTGTTAGTGTGCCTTACTCTTAGTCGCCTCTTCTTCGTCCCAGTGCGATAGTGGAATCAATGAGAGGAAATGAGGGGAGAGGTTTTTACAGCAGCCTATAGAGGCGGGGGGGGGTGATGTTGGTTCTCATTTGGAAAAGGGGATACCATGTCTCGCCTGTGGATATCCTCTCCCCAATCCCTAAGGACCCTCCAGCCAAGTAGGGTCAGGATCCAAAAGTGATGGCCTTTCCCTGGCCACCTGAAAACAGGATCCAAGGGGGGTATGTGTGAAGATACCCTCAGGTTTCTCACGCTGCCCAAAAAAGGGAAGGCCAGTGGGGTATTATAAACCAGTGTCTCTATTTCTCTTACTTTTTCTATTTCTCTCGCTCCCTCTTTCTTTCTCTCTCTCTCTCCCTCTTTCTCTTCTTACTCTCTGCTCTTTCCTCACTTCTCTCTCTCCTCACGCTCTTCTCTCTCCTCACGCTCTCCTCAGTCTCTTCTCTATCCTCATTCTCTACTCCCCTCACTCCCACACTCTCCCGTCTCACTTCTTTTCTCTGTGTGGACTAAAATGGGGGGGGCACGAGGGCTGTGTTTTTTGGCAAATGAATGTGTGTTCTATAAAACAAAAAGGGGGGTGACTTAAGTGTGCTAACGTTGTGAACTGACTCTTTTTTTTAAAACATTTTACAATTGTTCATTTCTAATAATCACTTCGGTATATATTTCAGTCATAATAAGAGCCATACACTTGTCTTGCTGAGCAAAACATGTTGACAAAACCTACAATACGCATATCAATTATTTTCTAATAGAACATTATTATTCCAGGATGGTGTCTGGTGTATTAATATTATCCTCTCTCGAAATACCCTTATGAGACCGGGGAACGGGTCAAAGAACACCATACTGACCACATGTCAGTATATCTGTCAAATATGTCTATGATAAAAAGGTTGCCTGCTTGGATCGGTATACGTAATGCAAACTGGGCTTGGTGTGCATTTCATCTCTCACAACACTCACACTAACAATAAAAAGCTTGTAACATTGAACCAGGCATCATTCGGACAGCTTAAGGTCTGAGATTCACGCAATATACATTTTTCCATCAATAAGAAAGTTATTGATCATGTTTTTGCATTCATTCATGAGGACTCCTCGTGTACAGGTAATGTAAAAATAAAAGCAAATCTAATCAACTTCTCAAAATGATGCACAGTAATGTTCTTTAATTCCGGTTTCAAAAATTTGAACCAATTCTTGGTTCAGCTACTAAAGGTTTGAATTGTTCAAGCGGATTCGAACTCCGTTATGCAGAAAGGCTTAAATCTGATTTGAGAAGGTTCTCCCACCTCCCAATTTATACATCGCAAAAAGGCGTTTTTAGTTATCCACAAGGCGTACATATCCTAAATTGGGTTTGGTGTGGCCAGGGCCAGTAAGCCCTATGCTACCCTACTGACTGCCCAACTCCCCAGGACCACCTGGGAAAACCTTTGTGTTTGTTTCCGCATCCTGGGATGCTAGGAGATGAGGGGGCAGGCACTGAAAAGATTCACCACAATTCTAATAGTGATCTTCCTTTTTTAAAATATGCAAAATTATGCAATGTGATGAACAATTCCAGTTGTGTGTGTTTTGGAGTTTACAATACCTCAACGTCTGGTGTTGCTCATAGGATTCCTTCTGAAATAGATTTGAGTATTTGATGGTTTTACTCGGCTCAAATAGAACTCTAAGGTAATACTGAATTCTTGTAAACTGGTGGAGAAGGGAGTGATGCAAAAGGGCTGTCATTTCCTGGCTGGAGACATTCTCTTGCATAGAGAGAAGAATACCAGACTTCTTGGCCTCGTGTGCTGCATCTAAAGCCACCCTTTCCCAAACTCCCCGTCCAGTTTATAACTGTAGTTACATTCTTTTCTTTCAGGAACACTGTGTCTTTTGCTTTAAATGATTTGAATTGAAACTATTTTGATTTCCGCAGGAAGTGTCTGTCTGCATTTTATTTTCCATTAGGTTAGAAATTGGGCTGAAGCAATGGCTGAAAGCAGAGGGGGCGATTATGAGGGTGGATGATGGCAAAAGCTGTAATATTCATGAGTTTGTAAAAGTGGCCCGAAGGAGACTCTCCATTTTAGCGCTTGTTGATTGGGTGCTTCTATTTTTATTTTTATTTTATTTATATTCCTGCTAATTGTTTGGTCTATGTTTATCTATTATGTATTTGTATGACATTATTGGGCAAATCCAAATGAAGTATGTAACTAACTAGCTTAAAAGAAAAAAAACAAGATCAAGATTTCAAGGAAGTGTTTTATTTTATGTACTTTTAACCATAATCTTTGTTTCTTTCTTTCTCCTTTCTTATAATGTTTATATATTGTGTGTAAATGTACTTTTTGTACTGAAAAACAAAATAAAAAACAAAAAAAGAATCAAGAACGGGCTCATTTAGGTTTTTTGCAAGTTTACTGGTGTTGGCGGTGGAAATACTGCCAAACCCATTTAGCGTTGCAACACTCGGGCCTCATCACGAGTCTGGCGGTAATCCTTAAATGCGGCCATAGCGCAATTAACGCCGCATTTAAGGGTCCGCCAGATCATGGCATTGGCGGATTTGCCGATTTTCGGCGCTATTACCGCTGGCGGGAAATCCTCCGGCGGTAATAGCACGGATTTTCCCCATTGGGCCCAATGGGGAATGAGGGATTCCCGAATGGGCCCAATGGGGAATGGGAAATAACCGCTCCGCCAAACCCGTGATCCGGCACTAATAGCGCTGGGAGGTTTGGCGGTAGCGCTAATAGCGCCGGGACTACCGCCCAACTCGTGATGAGGCCTCAGCCTGGTGGAATTACTGCAAGTTTACAAAACGGTATTGGCGCTGTTTGTCCCCATTTTCTGACCTATTGGCTTTAATTGGATCGATCCCCTTAGGAGTTTAATCGGACATTTACTGACTCGGCTCATTTCCACTTGTGAGCCATCTCTACGGAGGCTCAAATAGCTCGAGACGAATAAAACGCTTTTGTTTACTTTTTGAATCAACATTCGAGGCAAGCACTTTAAGGATCATCCATCCCTAATATAAATGGTGTCTAGGGACCCTGGAAGAGTTAACATGCATATTTATATGTATGGAATATGACCGCACTGTTGTTATCATACATGCCAACGTGTCCCCTATTCCATTCATTCTGGGTCTTGCAGTCCTGGGATTATAATGGGGAAGTCCCAGAATGGAAAGTTAAAACCAGGACTAGTCTAGATGGAATGTCACATGCAGCCCTACAGACGGGTGTATCGTCCACTTTTACTCCCTAAAATCAGGCAAATACTCCCATAAAATAAAAATGGGGAGTAAAAATACTACCAGCAAAAAAATAGGAAAAAGACTTTTAGAGAATCTTGTGCCCCTACTATTGCCCTCACATTTCCATGGATACGTTTGGACGAGTAGTGCTTGTAGTACTACAGGAAAAAACTACTATAAATCCCTGATCAGAAGAAGTAAATGTGTATCTTTTAATGTGCATAAATAACTAAGTGCAAGGAAATGCTTATTACAAATAAATTCTGTTTTTCAGTTAAAACATATTTACTCGCTTATAAAATAATCTTATTGGGAACTGGACTTCCATTTGTACTCCCTGAAAAATCATTTCACTCTCAACTTTATAAAATAGGGAGTAAAACACTCCCAAATCTTATCTGGAGCACTGGTCACATGAATGTATGTGTATGACACCACTTGTTGTGAAGGGAAAAGTAGCTCCAGGTCTGTGTTAATCTAACGACGCTCTACTAAACTACAAGCAGGAGCCAAATAGCTCACAACTTCCTATGATTTCGATCCCTAGAATGCATTGAGAACGGAAATAAGTTTGCCAACACAACTATTGGTGATTGACAAGATGCATGGTAGGGTCATGGGTTAACTCTAACAGCCAATCTCATCCTTGTGCATCATAGCTGCTGGAATCAGGAGCAGCGCGTTAGCTTGACCCTCGCTATCGATTGATCTGCTGGCGTTGTAAGTTATGAACTCTGTAGGTATTGACCGGATGGATAGATTTTATTTCCCTTGCTAGAGACAGGTTTTTGATCAAAGTGCTCATACATTGTTCTCTGGAGACGGTTTTGTCTCTATGCAGAGCTATTTTCCTTACTGCGACCGTTTCAGGGCAGTGAGGTAATCGCTTTTTCTTGGGTGTGTTCTGCGCTACTCCAATGACGTCAAGATAGCTTTTGGGGATTTCAGCATTTTGGTGATAAGATATGTGCAGTGAGTATGTTTGCATGTATTAGGCAATGCATCTTTCAAATCACTGGCAGGCTTACCCTTCCTTCACAGTTTTTGCCTTAGGCTTTTTTTTCCACAGTTAATTATTAAAGTTTCTTAATTCAGGATACATGAGTCCCTTTTGTTGGAGCTGTTTGTATTTGTTTAAGTGACTCATGTGCATATTTTAGCGATGCCTGTGTCTGCTCTTGTATGGGAGATACTTTTTTTTAAATCAGTGACGCCTTTAGTAGCGTGCCTAAACTAGTTTCTACATTTTATTTGATAGGAGTATACTTGTGGGCTGGTGGATACATTGAAGGCACGGTTGGCATCTGTAGAGTGTACTTTGTAGCTTTTAGGTCCTGTAGAAACTCCTGAGTGGTGGCACAGTTCACTTTGTCAGCAGTACCAAGGAAGGGCATTTTGAAGGACTCCTTCACGTGTTCCCTCCTGTCGGGTAACTAAATCCTCTTGTGGGATTCAGCCATTCTTTTTGCAATTTTGTTTCCTTATTAGCAGCCCTCACTTGAACAAGTCTGTGATCTCCAGGCTCAGCCCCTTTTCGAATGCAGATTTCTCACGTGACTCTTACACACAAAGTGCGACGTCACAGGAAGTGAAGATGTCCTTAAGTGAAAAATGCAAGTTCCATTCACCTTCCCTTTCACGGTTGAAGAAAGGCCACAGGACAAAATAAGCATTTGCCAGATTTTACGGTTACTTTGCTGGCTAACTATAAAAGGTACACACCTCCTTCAGATCTAGGAATCGCTGACAAAACATGTCCTGTATAGCGAGATGTCAATGTAAGACATTTTACGACTCCATGATAAGCGATGTTTGTGTTTTCCCCCCAACTGCACAACCTGGGTTTGAATCCTCGCCATGGCACCACATTTTGTAAAAACGCAGGTGTCCAGATGCCGTCCACCCCACCCGTGTGGTCCCTGGACTTGTGCCTTGCTTTTATTCATTCATTAGTCCGGCATTCAAACTCTGCAGTTTTCCTTTTGAGCCAGTATCAGATTGGATACCCTGAATGTGAGAAGCGCTCTTTAGGGTTCCCAAAAAGGAAATGGTAGAATTAGACTTTCACCACAGTTTGCGTCACAGGAGCACTCCTGGTAAACCAGCTGGGATCCCTAAACGGCATCTTCTCTGCTGGCAGGTGAAATAAATGGCCGTCCATGCAGGTGTCCATGCAGGTGTCCGTGCAGGTGTCCGTGCAGGTGTGCGTGCAGGTGTGCGTGCAGGTGTGCGTGCAGGTGTGCGTGCAGGTGTCAGTGCAGGTGTCAGTGCAGGTGTCCATGCAGGAGTGCCAGAGCTTATGTAGCATCTTTGGTGATGTAGAAAAATTACCCAAAAAGCGAGATTTGTAAGGCGGTCATGTGTGCTTGCCCCCAGGCATGTTTTGAGCGTTACTCCGAGCAGGTCTCTTCAATAGCCGGTGCTAGGTTTGGGGTAATGGTTCTTTGTAACTTGTCACTACGCACCTATTGCACCTCTCTTTAGTCCGCACTCCTCCCGGCATTTTCTGCCTAGTAAATAAGTATGATTGGTTGAAAATGGGAGAAAGGCTCATGGAAGGCAGTAACAGAAAGGGGTATTCATTGAGTGAGTAGGGTGGCCAACTTCCTCATATTTTGCTGGATTGTCCCAAATTGATAGGTTGTTGCCCGCATCCCACACACACCCTCTCCAGGACAGGGGAAAAGTCCAGACTTTGCTTTGTGCCTGATGAAAGCCTTTCCAGGGGTCTGTGGACCATGCAGAGCACTCTAGTGGGAGCAATTGGGCATTGATGAAAGGGAGGGGGACTATAAGCAATGTGAATGGTGGCTGATCAGAAGCGTAAAGGGGGCATAATACGGCATGCTGTGTGAAATTATGACCATGGTTTTAAAGCACAAGGGACATTTGTTTAAGCTAACCTTACTTTGCCTGGTACCACTGTGACCTTTCATGCAGGATAGAGAAAGTAAAGCGAAAGCCATACTCTCTTTACTCAACATGTTTCTATGACTATTTGCATAGTGTAAGCTTAGTGTATTGGGAAAGTCTAGTTTATGATGTCATGCCTGGTCTTTTCAAGGCATTGATATAAGCAAAGTATTATTTAAGCACAGGGAAGTCAAACAAAAACATCAATAAATATTTATATTGACTAAATCTGGGACTTCAATTGCCCACATCTCAATTTCGCCACTGAACCAAAGTGTGTGATCATGGGCAAGTCATTTAATCTGACTCTCCTATATGGTGCTAAGTGGTCCAGTTCACAGCTTATACTACTATGGCACTGTAAAAAAAAAAAGCCTAACTCGTGGTTTACTTGACTATCGAGTTGCTCCATATATAATAATAAAAGGTAACATTCATGTATTTCACACCAAAAAAGTTATTTGTTCTCAGCTTTCTCATGGCAACTTTTTATGATGTAGGGTGAGCAGATTTAAAAAGTAAAAAATGGGTCACAGCAACTAACATAAAAGTAGGACTTAAACTTGAAAGTGGCTGCCAGGGACATACACTTCAGTAGCGTTTGGAGGAGAATGTGGTTTAAGTGTTATTGTTCAAAGAAACACATATCATTAATTTATCACAAACTAACCCAATATTAAGTTGTAAAATGCAGCATTTTTTCTTTGAGATTGTGCATTCCTGCCTGCCGGCTATGAAGACCTACTGCCAAAACCCAGGACCACTGCAGTTTCCAATGGAAACATACTCTTGTGGAACCGGGACAGGGCACCAGATACTGGGACAGTCCTGGCGAAATCGGGACGTCTGGTGACCCTATTATGATGTCACTTCCCGTGGTGCCACTAAGCATAAAAAAATCGATGATGCTCCTTGCAGGGACTTTTTCTGTGAAGTCATCACTTTTCTGTTGTTGTGAATACATTTGTAAATAAGGTTTGCTGGTCATTTAACTCACAGGGCCAGTACAGATTTATGAAGGGCTCATGAAGGTGTTAAAATGCCATCTGCCATTAATGTTAACAAAAGGCTTATAGCGGAAATCTGCACCCGAAGGACAGTGAATGGAACTGCGCGCACTGCAGGCCGCTTCTGATGCGCTACTGCTGCTGGCGAGTCTGGGAGTCAGGGCTTTACACTCTGGATGGAGGATTATTGCCAGTGCACAGTGGTCATTGACCAGGCCAGACACGTGGCTCAAGAAGGGCCTACCCCCTTCGTACTTTAACGTTTTGCCAGATTTGCCACAAGTTGGGAGCAGAGGAAGCCAGAGATCGCAAAGTGCGTCACCCTAACTTTTCCTGTATTGGGATTCATGGGCTCTCGCTATAACTTTTCCACCATGAGGCCGCCTCTGGGAGGCATTGATCAATACTGCAGCCATGAACATTGCTGGGAGTAGGGGCTCCTCAGCTCCTGCTTGTAGCCGAGAGCAGCCCCTCTCGGTCCCCGGTAGATGAGGTCGATCTGATACCCAAGACCTGCCTTCAGCTCCTGCTCATCAGATCATGCTCTTCTGCTGGCACTGCTTTTATATTTTGGCACTGGCTGTTTCACGCATACACTAAACAGTTAAAGCACAAATATAGAATTTGGAGCAGGGGAGAGGTTCTCAAAGGGGTGTGGCCTTTTTTTAAACCAGCTGGATTGTCTCATGCGGTCTTTTTTTTTTTTAAACCATAATTACACATTTGAATTGGAATCTGTCGTACTTAAACAATATGTTTTCTTTGGCTACTTTAAAAATAAAATTAGACATGGCGCAAAGTCAGGGAATGTGCAATGGGTGGAACACGGGAGAGTTTAGATAGTGTGCGCTTAGTGGTAATGCCAGAGTGCAGTATGTGAAGGGCGTGCGCACGTGCCCTACTCCTACTCTCAGATCTTAGTGAAAACAAAAAGCAAGTTTGATGGCTTGTTGCGCAAGCGGAAACGGCTCTAAAGTTCCAACTTGGAAAGGTAAGTTGAGCATAAGCGATACAATGTCAAGTCTAGGACCAGTTTCTAGGCTACATTGGCCATTTTGTATATTTATGGGTGGCAAATAATTTACTGATCATCTGTCACGATAGAGTGGTGTGATCACTCGCTTCTATCAAACAAAAGGAACCCTGTATCGACCCCCCTCTCTGTAAACTCTTGCATGGTATATCGCAGCTGTAATGTCTGGATCTGGCAGCTAGGGGCGCAGTTCTCACACAGAAATCATCTCCTGCTTGGGCAGAAGGTGGTGTCCAATGAGCACGCTCAGTGACTTCACACCCAGTGCAGGACATCTTTTCAGAAAGCTGGCCATTCTGCAAACATTGACCTTAAGGAAATAAGACATGTCAATAGTTAGGAGAGACCATGGCCCATAAGACCGAGAGGAGTGGACACGAGAGGTGCAGGAGGCGGACGGGTACATGTAATGGGAGGGAAAAGGGCATTGGTTAGGGGTGTGAAGGAGTGTCAAGTGTCCGGCCACCATTTGCCATCTCCTTACATGGCTATAGAGTAGTAGGACTTGGAAGGGAGCATGCTCGACTAAATGCATGCACGCAAGATGGCGGGGAAGCAATCCACAGAAGGCAAGGGTAGACCAGGAGGCAACATTGATTGTGTAAGGAGAGGCGTTGCTCTTTAAAGAGAGGTTTAGGATGGCAGTATGGGTGCGTAGATACAGACAGGTCAATCCCTGTTTCTGTCAAAGTTTACAAGTAGTAGGGGTTCAAAGGCACACCCGATGTTGTATTCTTGGGTGATCAAGTGTAAGAGTGTGTGTGGTTGCAGAGTTGGCAATGTAGGTTATTTTGGAGGTTGTGCCGAGTTCTAGCCCTGCATCATTGTTCTAGCACGCTCTGCAGTCAGTCCTCTTCAGGTGTTGATTAAAGGTTTTGTTGTTATACATCCCAATGGTGCTTTTTATGAACCTGAGAGGGTGAGGGGCTGAGCGAATCCTCTAGGGTTGGAGCCAATGACTTTGACATTCTACGGGCATCATTTGCTTATTTATTTATTTAATGTCAGTTTATAATGCACCTGCCCCAATGCAGTCGCTGCATAGCACCCACCTACAGTGCATGCTTTACCCCTCTAAGCTGCCTGTTTCAACATGACCTATATGTGATTCTGAGGCCACCTTCAAGTCTTGCTGCATCATCAATAAGGCAGTCGCCCTCATGTCATCCAGCTACCTCGCGGAGAAACTCTGCCTCTCCGGCAGACAATGCACCACCAGAACACGTGCAGATGTGAAAGCCGCTGCTGCAAAAAGGAAAGGACCAGAAAACAAGCCTTCTCTGCCTTCACCCCAACAGTATGGAACCTCCTCCCTGTCAGCATCAAACTTGCACCCCACGCTCCTGCAATTAGGAAAAGAACTCAAGACCCACTTCTTCAAGGAATCTCTCCTCCTCAACACCAAGGCCATCACGTCACCTCCTGTGCTACCTGACTCAGTAGACGCCATCCCACCCCTCTCATCTCCACCAATCTGTACTGCTTTACCCCTCCGCTTTGCCCCTCTGTATCCTACCTGCTGCTGTATATCTGTTCTGTTATTTCCTCTGAAAAGCACTCCATTATGCATCTTTAGTGTTGTATACCTCTGTAAAGTGCTCGTTGTGTATCTGTTTTTTTGTATACCTCTTTAAAGCGCACAGTTGCTTCTCGAAGCTAGGCCCGCTCTATAAATACCATTAAAAATAATAATGTTAGGTCATGTTATGGTATGTTAAAGTTAATTGTCGAGCGTGAATGTTCATCCAATGCAGACATCTTGGTGCTAGAAATCCTTAAATCAGCTAAGTGGGCCAGTGGTTATAAACGGGTCAGCGATTAGGTAGTCTTGAGATGTTTCCTGTTGTAACTGTGGAAAGAGATGCAGGTTAGAGTGGCAGGGCACACATTCCTGTTGCGGGATCCCAAGTAAAGTGCGAGTACCAGCAGCACCTTCTCTTTTGATGGAAGGTGTGGACAGTCGCTGATTCATATTTGTGTTAGGGCTTTTGCAGCAATGTGGCACTGAAATATGTATCAAAATGCAATGGCGGCAATCCCCTTGAACAGCTCGAGGAACACAGCAATGGGCCGTGAATGGAATTCTCTGGGCAGGCGCAAATCATTTGAATGAATGTAGAACACCACCATGGCTACTGGAGTACTGTCCAAGTAGCTGCTAATTGAACTCTAGAACCTATCAATCACATATTTGGTGAGGCTCCGATAGACCGGATTGTTGTGGTATTTGGCTTTTAAACTTCACAAGTTAACACCATAGTGGTCTTAAAGTGCGAAATCCTTGTCGGTGGGTGAGCCAAATTGCGTCCCCGCCCAGGGTTTTAAACCGGACTGTAGTCTGTCGGAGGAGACGAAAGTTGGGGGAGAGTGAGTGAACAAAAGGTAACATTTGGGTAAAATAACACCGCATAGAATGAGCGTGTAAACAGGGATGAATGTAAGAGATATGTAGCCGGTTGTTAGGAAAGTTAGGGTAAATCGGGAGAAAGAAAGGCGACCTCAAGGTCAACCTCATCTAATTGGTTCATCACATCATAACATCTTAAGTGTGTCTAGGAAATTTATTAATACGGATTATGGATGCATAATGGCTTTGAGGTGTACTCAAGAGTTCCAGATAGTTTTGGTGGGTACGTATCCCAAATGGTATTGTCAAAACTCTCCCCGGAGATGAGTTTCTGTGAGCTGGAAAAGGCAAGTCCAATTGATAAGGGTCTCGGAGGGAAAAGTTGGCTCTGAATTGAATGTATGCAGGGGATACAATGGGAAAGTGAGACAAAAAGGCATTCCCATCCCGATCCAAAAATCAAAGGTGCTCCGGTCTGAGAATGAAAGATCGTTAGTCTTAAAGGACAGCATCCTTAGTTTTGTTAATTTTCCTTCAGAGACTGGGTGTTGTCTAAGCGGTATTACTTAGGTGTGCACGGTTGGGTGTGATTGCAATGGAAGTCAGTTACTTAAAAGTCACTTACTTAAGCAATCAAGAGACAATGCAGACATGGAGTCCAAGTAGTCAACTGTGTTTAGTGAAAGGGGAGAGGCTGCGTACGCATTCCTTTTTGATAAAAATCAACCCTGAACACAGGTTAGCATTCATCCTGGTCATTCAGTTTCTTTGCTTCGTCAAGAATCTCCTTCAAATGGCCATCATATTGTCTTGGATGTAGGTATGGTTTCCTCAATGGGTACTTCACCTCCCATATTCTCTGAAGTATAGGTATTTGTATGGGTACTGCACAGAGCCCTCTCTCTTCTCATTGCTGGTTTAACTGTTCAGTATACGTCACATATTGTGGTTCATACGTTTCAGGTAATGTAGGCGGGCCGTTGGAGTGGGGGTACTTGGCTCCTGCTCTAAATATGCACCTACACACTGAATGTGAAAAAATAACAGATTAATGAAAAGTATCATAAAACAGACATGAGAAGGAAAGCTATGAGGGCGAATGTAGAGTCAAAGTAAACATATTAATATTTGCGGTTACTAAAGGCAAAATGCAAGGTGAATACAAGGCGAGAGTTCCCTGTGGATAGTTGGTCGACTGTCAAGTAGATGATGCTTGATGATAAACTAATGATATATCTCCCAAATTACATTGCAGGAAGCCATATTGAACCACTGCAAGCGTTTTTAAATCCCAGCCTTCACGTGTTAAGCTTCCAGAAAACAGTCCAATGGACTAGAGTGCTCTGTCTCGTCATACTCCAGTGAGGGGTGAGGCTAAGAAAGAGGAGGAGTCAAGAGAAGCATTGCTCTTTATGTAGAGGCCTGAAGGTCATTATTTCTGACCCTAGGTTTCTTTGTGGCTAGAATGAGCTGCTTACTCTCACTTCCTCCTATCGTTTCCCCTCTCCCTGCCCTGGTGCAGATCAGATACCCTTCCCTTTTCAGAGAGATCAAAAAACTCCTTCTGGTGAAGACTATAGAATTGATGGGATCAAAGTTAAGCTGCCCTTGGTGCTTTGTGGCCCATCTAGACATTTAAATTGGAGCCTGCAGGGCCTCAGGTAGAGCAGTAGTGCTGCACAACGTGTTCTATCTAAGCATAAAAAGAAAGGTTT
Organism: Ambystoma mexicanum; assembly: GCF_040938575.1. Classification (NCBI taxonomy): domain Eukaryota; kingdom Metazoa; phylum Chordata; class Amphibia; order Caudata; family Ambystomatidae; genus Ambystoma; species Ambystoma mexicanum. The sequence continues at coordinate 440,468,131 of NC_090937.1, forward strand.
TTTTTTCTTGAATGGTACCCAGATTTTTCACTGTGATGGAGGCTGCCCAAGATGCTGATGCCAAAGGTCTGGGGTCCAGAGGTAGATGGTGTGTTCAAGCAGAACGCCCTTGTTTGTACTGCAGGGCAGAGCGGTGAAGAAAATGTCCTGGGCTGGTCCGTTGGTCAGCCCAGGTGAAGAAAGTAAAGAAACCAGGCACGTACCGGGCTGCTTTTGGCGGGTAGCCAGGATGAAGAAAAGTCCCGGGCTGCCATGCTGGCCAGAGTTCCCCCGAAGATCAGCGATCCACTCCCTGCCACCCTCTGATTGACAGAATAGAGGGAGCGGGGCCGTGGGTGCGCCTCAGGTGTGGCAGGGAATGACATCAGCATCCCCATGGTAACGGGGACGCAGCCTGAAGTAAACATGCTGCCTAGACTGCAGCAGTGATCGTGGGCAGCCCCCTAGGGCACGGGACCACCCAAGAAGAAATTAAGGCTTGGGGGCTACGGTGGGGACTTTGGGCACCCCCTTTTGAGGGCACAGGGGCCAACACAGAGCACAAGTGTGCCGAGGGTTGCAGCAGTGATCGTAGCAGGCCTCGATCTGGACGTGGGGGGGGCTGCCTATGGACTGATTGATGGCGCAGTGAGATATGGTGGACAGGGTCACCAAGAAAAAGAAACTTGGACGGGGGAGGCTCCTAATTTCATCAGCAGGCAGATCCACCTTTCTCCACAAGGACAGCACCAGTAAAGGTACTGAAAAAGGGGGTGGCTGACTGCAGCAGTTTCCCCTGTAGCAAATAGTATATTTTATATGGTTGTTTGTGTATAGGTAAGTGCATATCTATAGTTGTATGTTATGATATGATGGGTTATTTATAACGCGCTTAATACCCAGAGGTTTCTAAGTGCAGACCCGGGGATCGAACCTGTGGTGCTCCGTGTCGTCTTGCTTCCTAAGCGAGCACGTTGCCCCTTCCTAAGCGAGCACGTTGCCCCTGAGCTATCCTCCCAAGACCGAAATGTTTAGTGCATGGTTCTAGTTAAGTGGGGGAATGTTAATAGACAAGCAGGGGTTTTCATTAGGGAAATGTTTATAGAGGTATGCAGATAAGGGGATGGAAGGGATAGAGGTAGTTTGTCCCCTGGATTGAGGCAGGTAGGGAAAATACCAACCTGCCAGAGGCTGCCTAGAGGGTGGGACCACCCACGGAGGCCATCCTCTAGCCTCCCTCTATAGTGGGTGGTACCAGGTGTAGGGAAGGGCTCTGTTCCACCAGTCTCCCTGTGACCCCTCGAAGCACATGTGGGCTGATGGAGCAGACTCTTTTAGCAAGAATTCGCTCATGGGGAGAGGAACTTAGAAGGGGATTTGTAAGTAGAAAGGTAGGAATGGTTAATAATACAAGTTTTGGTGTTTTTATAAGTAGATGGGCCCCTACAAAATCCACCTCGGTGTCTGTGTCTCATGAAGGAGTAAGGTAAGGACTCTCTTTTTAGCAGTGATTTTATTTTGAAGTTGCAGCGCCCCTCCCTTTCCAGCTGGTTTGAGGGTTTAGGGGTTGTTTGTGTCCACAGAAACCATTTCTGGCCTGGGTGAGGGAGGTGGTCACCCTTGCCCCGGACAAGGGCTGGAAAACGAGGCCTACACTATCAAGTGGGAAAGCCAGTTTGAGGTTTCAACAACATTGATTCAAAAGGAACAACGCAGCCACTTGGCCAGAGCTCCTCAAATGATCTGTCATTTTATTCCTGTTAGATGAGAGCACACGAGACAGAAAACGGCTCATACATTTTTTTTTAGAGCATGTCAATTGCATTTTTCACATCAAAGAGGATCAAACAGGGTGAAACACCTGTGTGATTGTTGATGTTTCTCTTTCACTAGCAACGCTTTATGAATAGGATTGCCTGGATTGTGGCATAATTGTGAGCTTCTGTCTGCTAGCCCAACGTGGGTGTTCCTCATTGCAAATGTGCATACAGACTCCTACCGTTCCATGAGTCGGACAGGAACAGCCCTACATGAATGTGCTTCACACCGACTCCCCGTTGTGTCATTGCCCTTTGGGAAAGGCTTTTTGCAAAGGATGGGGTGAGAACTATGGCTTCTGTGTTTAGCTTTACCATAATATATGTCCCATCTATATACGAGAAACATGCATAATCGTGGGGCGCGTTCCATAGGTAGCAAGTTATGTTCTTTTTTCGCTATATGATTCTGCATGTGTGGGCTGGCGAAAACCTTGTAAAATGGGCCCACTTTCATATGAGCACATGATCACAGTGATAGAGGGTGAGATTAAGGATATCAAGCCGAGATCTGCCACGTAACTTGATGAGACACTGAGGGCGGATGCCCCTTGCAGCGACTCGCGCCATTAGTGCTCTCTGTACACAAGTAAGCCATTGCTTTATCAGCATCCTTTGTCAGTTGCGACGGTGGGCCTGACTCACAACGATTTGCACTGCAGCAAATCAGGAGATGCATGTGAACAACTCCGGTTTGCATCTGCTGGCTTATACCTGATGGCTGATTCGCAAAGCCTTGGAGCGAATCGGCTCTGCAAATGTATGCCGCAGTCGGTTTGATTTACCCAGGTTCTGCCTTGCATCCCTACCTACCTACCTGCCTACCTACCTACACATTGTCATTGTATGCCAGGAAAAGTTTGAAAGCCCAGGTTTCGGCTTTCATGCCCAGTTAGCACAGCTATTTACCAGGAACAGCTTTACAAGCTAGGTGCAATCTAAAAAGGCCATGCACAGCCATAATATCCATATGCAAACCATACCTTTTTATATGCCCAGGTTCAATCAACATGTCTATGCCTCAGTACCACCACTAGAGCAATTGTGTAGCTACGTATCCACCGCTCCCTCAGTAGCTCCCCCAACAGATGGCGCGTACTACCATCACATACCCAGGTACCATATCCAAAGACTTCTAGGGCTATCATGCTCTGAAAATATACAATAATAATTCGACATTTGTATATAGTGTGTCATGCCAGAAATGTCCAACATCTAGGTGCTGTTATTACTGTACAATTTAATAGTACTCAGTTTACCCACCTAAGAAGGGTGAGCGTTGAATTGGCCTTCCTAGGATTCAGGCCTTTGTCCTGCTGGCTAAACAAAGATTTCTGATGGACGTTCTTAATTTGGTGAGCTATCTTACTGACATTTGCTCAGATAACACCTCCATATGCCAGGAAGTGCCATTATATCCCCAGACACCTTGATCACATACCCAGGAACACCATAGCACATGCATGGTTAAGCCATCAGACTCCCATGTACCCCATCCTACCAAGAAATTCCAACAAATGCTTAGATACCCTAACCACCCAACGATATGCTCATATGCCCAGGTACGCTTGCAAGCACTAGATATTGGTGCCATATGCCCATCTACCTCCCCTATATGCCAGATCTATCCGTGCCTCAATTAGTGGCATCCGGCTATACTGCATTATTTGTTATGCTAAGCAGTAGCATGTTTTTGATATGTGGCTGCGATGGCTGTCTTTGCTTTGTTCTCCCCTGCTTTGGTATGCTACACTCTTATGGTATGCTATGCTATGCTATGCCATGTTAAAGCTGCAGGGACATGTTGTGCAACTGTCCCTGACTCAACCCTTTTCTTTTCCCAAATCTTAATACATGTCGGCTCTAATCTATGTTTTAAATCTACACCTCCCTTTTGCTTTTATGTGGGTGCGGCCCTCAACACACACCCCTGTTTGAACTTCCTCTTTCCCCCTCACTGCATCCACGCCTACCCCTTCTCCACCCTTGTGTTTTTCTTTTTTAAATCCTCCCTTCCCGATTGCAATCTTGTAACCAAATTAGAATTACTTATTTTTAAGGAAGTTTGCTTGTTTTCTATGTTTATTTTTTATATATTCCCCCTTTCTTTTTTGGGACTGTGATGCCAGTGTTGTTATACTTGGTGCTTACGTCATGGTATGTTGAGGTTGAATTATATTATACTTCACATGAATATATCTGTGACACACTTTAAAGGAGCCATGAGGTGGCAGGTAGCACTCCCCAAAACACCCAACTATATAATACACAGGAGGGACCCTGAATTTATGCAAAGGGCCCTAACGCCCGAAGAAGACCTTCAAATGTAAGCTGGTAAGCAGATTCTACACCCCAGTTTGGACCTAATATTCACATGCTGCCCTCTAGTAACAGGACAAGGTAACTGCAGCCCTGGCTGAGAAGGATAAACAAGGCTGGATTATTCAGAAAACCTCAGCATCCGCCCAAGCGGAGTCCTGCCTCACACACCACAATACACTATAACCCTCCAAATAAAGTTCCTGGCAACCCCCAAGATCTTGCAGGAAGATCCGGTCAGGGCTTTGTACCCACCTTCATTTCCCCATAGCCCCGCCCACCTTTCCTGTCTATAGAACCTGGCCACTCCGAGCCTTTTGGGGCCTAGGGGAATAAGTAGAAGTGTTTGCTCGCCTATTTCATTTTGCATACTTTATACCCTGGAACTGTGGAAGGTGCCAAAGTTGACAACTTCTGGTCTACAGACCTGTTTATGTCCTTAAGCATTTAATACAAAACAACCACCCTCGGTGCTCTGAGACTACTACATTGGTGTATTGGAAAAAGGTAAATATTTTGTAACATGACATAAAGAAAAGTAAACTGAACATTATACCAAAATGAAAAATAGCAAATTCCCATTCCTGACAAACAACCACTTCCGACTGTTATTGAAAGGGGTTCCAGGTGTACAAGCCGCCCAGATGTTCCTTCCTCTTTCCTGTGAGTGCATTTCGCAACACATTCGCTTCCATTTCACACCCATTCTCTCCACTTTGGCTGGCTGACAGTCTGTCTTTCAGTGCTGATGTTTGGGTGCGCTGGTGTTCATTGTCGGCTTGCAGCATGAAAGATTCGCACCTGGCTCCTGTGAGGTTAGATTACTGTGGCATAAAGTGCTGTAAATGCAACAAAGCGAGGCTTAGTCTTATGCTAACTGCGGTCAAAGTATGGTCGCATAACAATACATGACAGAAAGGTGCCAGCTTAGCCATACATTCACCTCCGCCTTTCTCACTGTCTAATGAACACAGCCTGGAAATGGAGATCAGGGTATGTTTTCTCTCCATAGTTGGCTGGATGTTACTATACTTTGATGCTGTATTCCCAGGATAAACCCTGGGCCTCATTATGAGTTCAGCGGCAACCCGCCGGTGCTACCGACGGGTTGCTGCCGAACTCGTAGCATCGCTTGCCACCTGATATCCCGGTGCCACCGGGACATTACAAGCCCCAGCGGCCCGGGATGTCAGGCGGCAGAAAGTGTAAGTCCCCATTCCTATGGAGTCCTGTGGGAATGGTTACACGGAAGCACGGGCACCGTCGCTTCTGTGAAAAGCATGCATGCAGGGGCCGGTGCCCCGGGCAGGTCAGACACCCCACAGCGCACAAACACGGCACACCAACCCCATCTCTTTTCTTGTAGATCCACATGTAACAATGGGGCTCTATCAGCCCCTCATCTTTCCAGGGTCGATGCATTGCAAGCCATTAAAATGTGGCTAATAATAACAATTGTTGTTAGTTACAATATTGAGAAGCGGGAGGAGTCCTGCATGAAGCACTACAGACAAGAAAATAAATTGTTATTGCATCCTTTCAGTCTCATTTTGCTGAACTAAGAGAAATGTTGACAGCTGGGTAAGAAGATCTTCATTTAGACTGAAGACATGTATGCAGGAAAGCCCGCAGACAAGCTTTCCCTTATATGCCCCAAATCGTTTTTTTTTTTTTAAATCAAATTGTGAAATGTCAGTTATTTTCTCCGGTAGACATGAGATGGGAAGGATCAGTGCATCAGGGCGTATTTTCCATAGCTCGGGGACATAAATGGTATGCACAGTTCTAACCATGGGCTCCCCTGTTGTTTTTCTGCAACTCCAAAACCCTGGCTGTGTCATTATTTGTTCATGCAGATGCTGCCATTGTATAGCTTGACATGTAAACCATAATCAACAAGTGGCTAAGTATCATGCCGCATGGTGTGACATGGGTGCAATTGCCAGGGTGGTTTATGGATTGTTTTACCTCTGCCACCTCACGTAGCAGGGATGGGGTGGCATCCGAGTATGCTTCCCTCTCGGTGTACCAATTAGTCTAAAGCCGACTCTGCCCATCCAGACAATGGGGGTCATTACGACCCTGGCGGTAGGGGTTTAACGGGGCCGGTAGAGCTGCAGGCCCCGTTAAACCCCTACCACCTCATTACGATGTCCGCTCGCGGGACCCGGTCAGGACGCCTGGTAAAACCAGGCGTCCTGACCGGGTCCCGCGAGCGGCCCAGCATGCTAACAACGGGCCATCATTAACGGGCCTGTTGTTAACTTGCTCCCCATTCCCATTGAGCCCTATGGGGGCCCGAATGGGGATGTACAGGAGTCGGCTTCCCTGAATGGGGAAATACCGGGCCCTCCAAGGTCGGAATGGCCCGGTAATTCCCCATTCGGGGAACCCGGACCTGGTACCCGGAATGGGGGTAGCCATGTCGCAAGTAGCGGCATGGCTACATCCAGGGTCATAATGACCCCCAATATATGTCAGCATTGCCCATAAAACATGTCTTCATGATGCTTGTGCCGACAATATAAGAAAGGGTTGCCCCATATAACACTTGTTCGTGATGCCTGTGCACAAAGCATATGATACCTTGGATGTGTCTTTAGGCCTCGAATAAGCAAACAAAATGCTGGCCTTTAACATCTGAGCCCCCAAATAACTCCCTTGCTCTTTAGATTAGGAGTTGAATGGGGGAAGTTCTCCTTTCTCATTTCCATACCTTTTTAGGTAGGGGGTAATCCAGATATTAATTGAAAGTGCAATTGATTTTTATGTATGAAATTAATGTGGAAAATGTGTTCTCCCCTTTTTTCTTTCATATATTAATATTATTCTGTATCATGTTGCACACAAGAAACTAAGCACCTTGTACATTTCTCTTATTAATTTTGTATTTGTTCTATGTAGGTTGTGTATGAGTTATTAAATACTCCTACTGTATGGACGATTCATTTGTCTAACATATAATATAAAATATCATACTTTGTTTATTAAATATTCACTGTATGTCACATTAATTTGTTTTGGCCTAGCCCACAATTGCTTGTAGCTTCATTCATTGTATGGTCAAATATCTTTAACCAATATTAGGTTTTTGAATGGTTCAGTGGGGAATTAACCTTCTTGTTTTGACTTAAGATATGGTACCATATCCCTGTAAAACTCAATTTAATGAGGCATGTGCCAACAGTGGTTGTCAGCATTGTCCTATAAACCATGTTTTGTAGCTGAAAGTAACAACACTAATCTAGCCTTGCCCCGGGCACAGGGACGTGCGTACATTCCACATGCGCCCATACACACACCCGCCCATACACACACCCGGACAGTCACCCTTAGGCACACATCTTTACTTACCTGCCTAAGCCGGTTGCTCTGCATTGGGAGCCTTGCGCTACCGATCTCCATGCATGCAAATGTTGCATATGTCAGGTGCTCAGAAAATGTAATGCATCCAATGCTTCTAGAGGCCTTGCTGCACCCAGATGGCACAGGAGCACCCACTTCCTGTGCAGGGGCCAAGGAGTCATGCTTAGATGGGGAGCTATGCACTGCAGCCCAGGGTTCCTTCAGGGAGTCAGGGCACTTCTTCCAACCTGCTTTTGTGTTATTGGTCCTTAATGGGTGGAATGGGGAGACAGGGCACCAAACATCTACCCATTATGGATGAGCCACCGTAACCAGTGTGGCCCTGGTCTGATGCCTTTTAGGCTGTGCCACTGCTTCACCTATGCGTAATTCCTTAAATAATGCTAACTCAAAGAATTCCTTATAGAGCACCTACCCTGAAAGGCAGAACGCCCAGAGTTTGGTTATCATATTTAAGGTCTCTAAACATATTGGAGCTCCTTTGTCTTCCATTTGTCCTGGAAACCTTTCCCATTCTTTTGTGGTGGTGCTCACATTTCATGGGCTCTTGTTGGTTATTGTGAGCCAATTCTTCTAAGCATGCCTTGTTCTGTCTCAGCGTTCTCCTCTGTCTTGTTGCCCAAACTATGAGGCAGCTCCACTCTGCCCTTCATTATTAAGTCCGGTTCTTCTTTCCACATATCGGTGTTGCCATGAATGTCTTGTAGTTCTTTCTGTACTTTATTCATGTATATGTCACCACTTAGACCTCTGCTAGTTCTTTCAGCTCCTTCAGTTCATTAATTTCCACTGTTCCATATCGGATGGTGTCGTCTCTTTGTGTGCCTGCGGTCATGGATGTCAGAAAATTTGATCTGAATGCTCCCGGAACAACACTGACAACCTTCAGTGGTGGAGTCATTCTGCAGGTTTCTTGCCTCCCAGCCCTCCTGATGCCTCACACAAAGACAGATGGGTGTCATTGGGCTGCACTTCTACCTTCTGGAGGGTCTCAACTCAAGCTGCCCCCCCTTCTGGAGGGTCCCAACTCTGGCTGCCCCCCGCCAACACATGCCACCATCTTTTCTGCTCCCCCAGACCTCGCCCTCCCGAGGCCTTGCTCTGTACGGAAACAGCCCAAGCCTCACAACCCACGGTCGCGCTACCCATATGGGTATATATGTCTTGCAATTTACAGATATTTTTCTGTTAGGGTGAGTATTGAGACTAATGAAAAGATCAGAGTCCCCACGTTGCATTACTTTATCTCAAGGGTTTCATGCTGATTCACTATTACAGACATTTTTCAAATGTAAAATGTGGTCATTCATATGTTCCCCAAATGCTCTGAGCTTACATGCAAATAGCCAGAATTGGGTTCCTTGAAGAAAAAGGTGCTGCTCAACTTGGACTGTCGCTAAGCCCCAGAGCCTTCCCACCTCTGCAGGACGGGAGGAGGATTTCTGCAGTACATTTGTTTACATTTCCAGCCCCAGACCAGAAATGTCCTTGGCTGGTGGTGGTGCTCCAAATTCGCACCTTTTCCACAGCTGATAACCCAATGCCCTGAAAGGAGGTTTTGGGGTTGCGTGTCGCTTTCTTCCCACCTATCCTTTCATTTTTGGTGGATTCTGGGATAGAAGTTCAGTTATGCCAGTTCTGCTGCCCTCTAGCACCCCTTCAGGGACGCTGTCCCTATCTGCTGCCAGCTCAGGAATGAAAGAAACAGTTTCACATGCCTTTGGAGAAAGGCATGGTATTATTTTAGATGTGATGAGGGAATAAACATTGAACTGCCATGGGTGCCAAATCAAAACAAAGGGATGTTGGCTGAAAGGCAGGAGGTCAAAACATATCTGGGGTTGCTTGCGATCTCGTGCAGAAGGGATGTGATCTAGCAGTTTGGGTTGAACTGACCCTTTTGTGGTGGAACCAAGCCTAATTTGCACATAGTCTTTCCCCTTCTGTAATGGCTTGGCAGGCGAAAACAATGGTCTGGGGGGGTTGGCCAGAGCAATGCCATAGGTTAGGATTAATTCTAAACCTTCCAGCCATCACCTCTGGTGTTTTGCCTGGGTGCCAAATCGTTCAGGGGTAAAAGGCAATGATATGGCCGACATTGCAGCAAGAGAGGGGATGAAGCACGAGCAGGTAGATATACTAATATCTCTAAGCGAAGGGGAAATAAAAATCATAATTAAGAGAGAAGTCCTAAGAATGGTGGGATAACAGCAGCAAAGGATGAAGCCACACTAACCAGACTCCCTTTGGGTCATAAACTAAATTGCCAGTTATTCAAGGTAGACAGGCAAGTGTGAAGCAGATATGATCCAGAACTATCTTCTAGAATGTCCAGCGTGTGATACTGAAGTAAAGAATATGAAAGAAGGCCTAAAGAAATTGGGAACAGAGGTTGGCTCTATTAGAGATATCTTGAGGGAAGGTGGGGATGAAATGCAGAATAGAAAGACTCAGATGATACTACGCTATGTGACTGAGGCAGCAGGGAAGTGGGGGAAGCTGTAATAGACGGACATGGTAAAGGACAGTGGGGACAAATCTTCAATATAAAGACGTCAGTCGCCCAGGCAACCCCTAAGAAGACACAAAGAAGAAGAAAAGTTTCCTCACACTCAAAAGTTGCAAACAACATCCCCGCTGGTGGTTCATTGGAAGGTGGCAAGAAGTCTATTAAAAGAAATCTCAAAACGCTCATCGTCTCGGGAGACTCGGGAGACTAGCTTAGGGGCAATGTGCTTGCCTTGGAAGCAAGACGACACAGAACAACACAGGTTCGTTCCCCGGGTCCACGCTTAGAAACCTCTGGGTATTAAACGCGTTATAGATACCCAGTCGTATCATATCACATCATATCCGAACAAATGGAAGGAAACCTTTAAATCAGTGTGCAGCTGCCAACTGCATAGATGTTGATTTGATTTATATAATGAAGGCCCCATGTCAGTACGCTATGAATGTGTTTTCTCACTTCACAATGCTTTATTCTGGTCGATGGAGAAAAATCTACCAATTTCTGTCAGCGCTTTACAAGCCGAGGGCGCTACAACCCCTTTCGGCTCATACCTACCTGTGAGTGCCATCTGACAGAGTTGCCCTTGTGAACTAGCTCAGCCGTTGATAATTGCAGATGGGGCAAAGAACGCTCCTGTTTTTTTCGCCCACAGAAACCCTCCCTTCTGAATGGAACTGGTAGGCGGACCTGTTTTGAATGTAACACTTGGTACTGTACTTTCAGCTTCTGTACTCCCTCCACAAACGGTGGAGTTACCAATTCCCCCTCAAGCAAGTATGTGCATTGTCTGGTCTAGTGCCTCTCCCCTGAACTCTTCACACTTTCTTGACACAAGGCCAGCATTGCATCTGATGATGATGTCAGTGACATCTCTGGTTGGCAGAGGACAGAGCAACCGCCGATGATCATGTGACAGCCTGAATAGGCTGCAGTTTCTTGCGTGCGTTTGAGTTTTTCTTTGCAATTCAAGACGAAAACAAAACAAACGGCGGCTCCGTTAGGACACAGACGCACTCAGAAACCCCCTTTTGGACACTGCACATGCTTGGAGAAGGAAGTAGTGTCACATGTCAAAACAGTGGTGGGGTAGCTACTCCTGACACCAGCACTCTTAGTAACATTGTGCTAGGACTGTGTGTGGTACAGGTCCCTCGGGTATAATTTTGTGTTCTGTGGCAGTGCCCACCGAGGCCCATTCTACTAAAGAGTTTGTTTGCGCGACGCCCCGGAGCGTAGGATAGAAAATAGGTTGGCGTGCAGAACAGCCTTGCAGAAAGCAGCTTCTACAACTGCCACTACGCATTCTAATGTTATGTGTGTTTCGTATAGTGCAATGACTCTCCGTTTCATGGTTTCTTAGCGCTGTCGCCAGTCTCTGAGGCAAGACATAGTTCTTTCACAGTGTTAGCTTCACAGAGCGTGCACCTTCTTTAGATTGAATCGCACCTCTCGGTGGTTGGTACGGCTTCGTCACACTTTACGGTCTGTGTCACTGTCGGTGCTTGTTTGTTCATTTGCGCGTTTCCGTGAGTGGGTTCAATGGCTTAGGTGTATTGCGGTTTGGTCTTCTTTGGTTCTTACGTGCTGGAGTGAAAAAATCAGATTTTTGGCATTTGCAACTTCGGGTCAGGGCATGTGTGACAGGATTATTGTCCTAGTTTTATGTTTAAAGGTCTCCTGGTTTGGTAAATGGGCGCGGGGTGCGGGGGTGCTCATTCATAATAGATGACAGTGTGCTGGGCCACTTCACTTTATGGAGGCCCAAAGCCAGCCCATTGGAAACATTGAGCATGTTCTCAGCTGCAGTAAGCAGGTGAGGGCATGCTCCTGGACTGACTTTCACCATGTACGGAACATGGTTTCTCTTTTACAACCAGTACCCCAGTTGTGCCAGCCCAATGGGCCATGCAAGGTCTGGAACATACAAGTATAAGTCTGGGACATTTTGCTTCTGTATACGTGCAAATGTTTGTGTGTGTAAACGTATGTGGCATATCAATTAGTGCAGTCAGTGTGTATCTTGTACTGTATGTGTGAGCGTGGGAAGGAGGTAGCAGTGTGCATGTTATTTGAATATGCCTGTGAATGAGAGAGCAGTGTATTGTGTGTGTATGAAATTGTATGTTGTGTGGGTGCGTCCATTTTCTGACAGTGGGCACAGCATTTTTATGACATTATAGCCAACGCCAACATGAGTTTTCTTATGTGGAGGGAGGTACATTGGTGCACTGAATATAGACGTGCTTTCTCACAGTAGCATGACATTGTCTGCTGGCATTCTGGGCAAAGCCAACGTGATAAGTAGTCTTATGTGGCTATGCAGGTCAACATTGGTGTAGGCAGTATGGACATGTTTTCTTTGGGTAGCATTGCATTTTTACTGGCTTTATGGGCAAAGCCAACAATAGTCTGTTCTTACATGGGGATACTAGCATATATTGAATATGTCAGAATACTGGCGTATATTGATGCAGCCAGTATTGACATTTATGGTTACAGCCAGCATGAACATGCCTGTTACACTGGCATATTAGTGGCATATATTGTAGGCAAAAGCAACATGAAAATGCACTGGAAAATGCTCCCTTACACTGTTGATTATGTGGTATGTACTGGATATTTGCATGTGTTACACTACAAAACTGGCTTTTTGCCAAATTGTTGTCAGAAATTGTGCTGTAAAATGCACATTATTAACCCATTGTTTGTGGGGTGCATTCAAAGGCCCCAAACTGAAGTACCTTTCACATAAAAAGCAGGATTTTTCAATACTGACACAAAAACGGCTTTGCGCTTGTGATTACAAATGAAAACTGAAGGGCCATGTGAAAAGGAACCAAGGAAAATCAGCATTTTAATTCACAAAACAAGAAGAAAAATCAAAGGTTACTTTCACATGAAAAACAGAATTTTTAAACACTGTCACAAAAAAGGCTAGGCATGTGTATTTGCAGTTTAAATGTGAAAATGTACCACTGCTAACATGAAAAATGTAAGGGAAAAAGACACGGTGAGCGTTGACAAAAAGTAATGTATATTATGTTTCACATACAAAATACCAGTGAAATATGAAATGCCACTTTCAAAGTTCTGTAGGCCAGAGGCAAACCCTTTTGCTGGCTGTTGGACACATATCACAAGGAACTTCAACACTGGAAGACTGGCATTGTAGTGTTTACAACTACAATAAAATGTGGCTTGCTCTGGAAGGTGTGGAAAGCCAGGTGTTCTTTAGACTGGTGGTCCCTGCAGGACCATTTTGCCTGGCTGATACATGACCACAATGTAGACAGTAGGTGTGAAGAGCGGAGCTGTGAAGGTGATTCAATTAAGCCAGCCTGAAACTCCCAACTTCAAACAGGCAATCCACTTCAAAGAGACTGATAAAGAAACCACTCTGGTCACAGGCTAGCCCAGTGAGACTGTATGGCCTGAAGGCAGGAGAATTGCCATTTGTCCCACATGAAGATTTACTATTAATTAATTTAAAAGGACTATTATCATATAGGTCTTTTCCCCTGCAACCATAAGTCGGATTTTCATTTATGTACCATTTGTTAGGTAATTCCAGGCAATTTTGGAGATAGAAAATGCATGCACCTACGAGTTAGGGAACTGTAATTACAGTTAAACTATGTTCCTGGCTGGTCTGAAAATGTCCCGAATGTAAGAGTTATTGAACTGCTGAAGAGTAAAAAGAGCAATATGGGTAGGAAATTACATGTCCATAAATGTTATGGTTTCTGTGAAAACGGGAGAAAATTGCCAAACGGCTGTAAAAAAGGGTGCAGACCTGGCTGTCGTATTATTTAATTCCCTGTGATTAACTGAAAAGGAAAATATATATGTTATGGTAGTTGTTGGTAAAATCATGAAGTTTTGCCACATAACTAGATTTTTGCTAAAATTTGACATGAGAGCAAATGGGGCTTGTAAATTAAGCTGCCATATGTCTGCTCCAGACCCCTAAAACAATCCGGAAGAGGAGGCTGGGTTTGAGAGGAGAGAGAAGGGTAACTGTCCAATCTTAGTTGTGAGAACTCAGGCAGTTTACTTACCCAAGATTGTAAAATTGGTGGTGTCATCACTGCTATATAAGGGGGACTGCACTAGGAGGAAGGGGCAGAGCTGCTGATATTTACCATCAAAAAAGTGGTGTTGGACTTGTAATCAGAAAGCTGCAAGGAAACACCAGAGGAGATAGCTGAGAGTGCATCTGGGTGGAGCTCTGTTGCCAGGAAGGCCTAAACGCTGACTGGTCCTATGGTGGAGAGCGGGAGGCCATCCTTGAGAGTGGAGCGACCAGATCCCTGACCTATCTTTCCAGAGGGTCCTGACATGCAGCTTGCTGTCCTGAACTTTAAACATAGGCTTTTTATGTAAGTAGACTTGAGCCCTGGTAAACCAAAAGGTGGGGGAATCTGTTTGCCTTCAAACCTTTCCCTTTATAGTGTGTAGGGGGCAAAACTGATCCTTAGCCTATGTAACAAAAATATGAATTTAATTATTTTTGGCAGAACACTACGGGGTGATTTTGTTAAGATTTGAAATTAACAAAGCTGACTTCCCAGTGTGCGCTGAAATCTATAGCCTGTCATTTAATTGGGTAATCCTTTTTTTCCCGTTGACCGCGACTTCTTTAAGGAAGTGGGGTGTCTTTGTTCTTAAATCAGTTCAATCTTTTTGTCCAACTTTCCCCTATCATAGGCCTTTCAGTGGAGTGGTCGGGGGTCTGAAATCTAAACAAAATTCCCCAAATCATTCAAGTTTTTCTGTCCAACTTCCCCAACACAGACCAAAGTAATGGGGGTCTGAAAAACAAACTGCTAAATCACCCTCTGTTTATTTTAAATCAAAAGTGTGGGTGAAATCATAATTGCCATATGTATTTGTACCAATCTTGGAACCCTACTGCTAGCTTTTTAAGCTTGCAGTAAAATTGAAATTGTGCAGCACTACATCAATAACTGTGTTCACTGACCAGCGTTAATTATTTCTTGAAATTACATTTGTAGAAAGTAAAGAATTGTGATTTGTGTTCTTTTCAACTCACTTTTGGGAAATATTTGTTGAGAGAAGTTTAGCTCATTATTCACTTGGTGGCATTACTACACACAGATACCTACTTCAAAATTCGAATTAATCAGCAAGGAGACGTAACATACCATTCCATACCATTTCTTCAGGTCCAACCTCATCCACTGGTTTAAGGATAACAACCAATAACCTTCCTCTCACCCTCTGACTGTACATATGCTATATACTTTGTTTTTATTTATTTCTGCTTGCACCTGTCATACAGCAATGTAACCCAAGCTGAACTCCTGTGTATTAGTCTGTATAACTGCCCGTTTCCTGCGACCACACAGCATTTTAAGTTGTGTTTTTTTTCTTGATATTTGTATCACATGTTAAGTTGTATTTGTACTTGTATTTTTTTTCCTACGTGTTTTATGGTGTGAAAGGTTTCTTGTAAACTGAAACATACGGCATTAATAAACCATTTTTTTTCAAAGTTTAATGTGTCATGGATAAAGTGGTGTTTGACATTTTTCGTGCACATTTCTATTCTTTTTAATTTAAATAAATCCAAATATATTTCCTGTACACCGGCCTGGTTCTTGGCTCATTGTTAGCTCGGGGGACGGGAGGTGTAAGGGTGCAAGGGTCATGATATGTGTCTGAAGTAGGGCTGAATGAAGGAATCCGTTAAACAGTTTATTGCATCACAACTTGAATGGGGAGGGAAGGAACTCCCTGTGTTGAAGATGGCTTCTCAATAAACCGTTAAATTTCACAAATGTTCTCGGGGGGGGGGGGGGGGGACTCCCTCTCCCGAATACTCCTTTTTTTTTTTTTGTTTCGGCTTCATTGCTCTGTTTGGTTTCTCCCGTGTATTCATGGGAAACGCTTAACCCTCTCCACTTAAAGTCACCAGCCGCCACTGTGGTCAACTGAAGTGGACATATTGTAAATATTAAATATGTTGGCAGCGATGGTGAGGTGAGCAGGTAATGGTTAGGAGGGGCAAGTAGTGTTGCTTCTCTTGGACCATAGGCTTTCCAGACAGTGAAGTTGAGGAAAGTGTCGGATGAATGACTGTGAGTGACTGGGCAGCAGGAGAGAGGGTGATGGGGGGCGGGAGGGGCAGGGGGAAGAGGCTTGTGGTGGGTGGGGTAATGGTGGAGGAGATAGTGTAATGATCGTTCTAAGGATGATTTTAGAGTAATGGGATTGGTAGTAAAGTGCAGTTTGACGATCGGAAGAGATGAAGGTCTTACGAAGATGACCACAGTGTGGATAGTGTTTTTATGAGGTTGATGTTCATGGTTTTCAGAATGATGGTGGAGTGGAGATGGTGGGCCGTATGATATGAGGATGGTGAGCTGAGGTGCCATTTGGTATGCTGAGCAGTGGAGATAAGGTGTGCTGTTGTGGCCTGGATGAGGAGGTGTGTGTGGTTGGTTGGGTGCCCATAGCTGTGAGACGTGAATGTGAATCTGAAGGTAGGATGTGTGTCAATGGACTTGTGTAAGTTGATCCGAAGTGCTGTCTGGGGACATGCTGTATGTTGGACAGTGGAGAACCAGGTTCCTGTGCTGTGGGTGCTGTGAAGTGTTGCTATGGATCTGAATGTGGGCCATGTGTGTTAATAAGCTGTGGAAGATGATCTGAAGTGCAGCTCCGGGGGCATGTTGTATGCTGAGTTACCAGTATGTGGGCCGTGCAGTGATAAGGGGCTCAGAGTTGGGGAGATATATAGGCGGTGTGGTTAGTTGTGAATGTTGATCTGAGGGTGTATGCAGTGTGTTGGTGGAGCTGAGGATGAGCGGACCCGATGTGATCTTCGATGGATGTAATGGGGAGTGCAGAGGGTGGCATGAGGTGGTGTTGAGCCAGAATAGATTGTGCAGCATTGTCATTATTTTGGTCTCTGGCCTATCAATGCAGCATTTAAAAACTGGAGTAGAGGAATTCAGTAAGTGAATAAAAGTGCAAAGTAGTGCACACACCCCTCAGTAGCTGAAGGGCTTCACATGTAAGCCCAAACAAGAGAGATTCACATGACCATTTCACCACATTCCCATGTCATTTTTGTGAAAGTTCATTCAGACCCTGATAATTGCCTCATTTTAGAGACCATGCAGCCCCAGCCTGATTACGTTTTTAAATAATTGCAATGTTCTTCATCAGCCCAATTGAGAACAATTGCATCCGGTTTAAAGGAATTCATTTGAGATAACATCAGATTTTGTACGATCACCCATCGTGCCCATGTGTTGCTGGCTGTGTAAACATTGACGTGGTAGTTCCAGGCTACAGTTCCTTAATCACTAGAATACATCTCCTGCCAGGGCTTTAAGTGGGCTGGACAAGGCCAGGCCGGGCTGTAAATTCCACTTTAGTGCCATATCCCACAACCAAGGAAAGATTTCCCTTTGGTCTCCTGATGTGCTGCCTCTGTCACGGCAGGGATTAACCTTCAATTCTTTGAGAAATGAAACACAAATGAGGTCTGTGCCACTGTAACACCTCAGTCTGCAGTGATGAATAATGTATTTGATTTGCTATTTTCAGTTCATTGCCTCCAGCCTTTGATGGTCAAGCCCTTCACAGCCTCAGTAGTATCATATGTATTTATCGGAGTACGGGGGAATGGTTGGTGGACCAACATGGCCTCACTGTAAAACTCTGCTAGTGCATGGCACACTGGCCTTCACCCTTCGGTCCCAAGAGAGAACCGTTTCAATATGTTCTTCACCAGCACATTAGAAAGTATCTATTTCTCTTGTTTTGGAGGATTTTCTCCATTGCAGGTGTATTTCATAGTAGGTCAAAAAATGGAGTACCTCTGTTGGGATGCGCCACCTTCACATATACCACACCCCCTGTAGGTGTCGTATGCACTTTAGGTTCTTAAGCCACACCACACTCTTCTGAGGCTGAAGACCCACCCCCAAGTAGGGCATTGTGACGGTTATGCCGCCCCCTTGATTTCTCATCCCACCCCGATTCCCCCAGACATCAGAACCTCCGAGTAACCCCCCAAGAGGCCTATCTCATTTAAATACAGGCCTCGGATGCCCAAAGCGTGGTTTGTGCTCCTGCATCTTCACTCCTCCACTGCCTGACCACAAGGTGTTGGGGGCACTTTAGAATAGGAAAGCGAAACCCCTGACTTAGTCAAAGAAATACCTCGCATAAGGGCAGCCTCTGTTTTTCGCATTCACTTCTCTCCATGCTGACAGAGGGGAGAGCTCTGAGAGCTAGTTTTGCTGCCCACCCCTCTCAGAGATAGGGTTCTTGTGCCAGGGATTTTTCTTCCTCAAGCATCACTTTATTTCTTTTTTTTTTCTTTTTTTTTTTTTTTAATAAAAGGGTTATTTCCATTCCGCATTTTCCATCCCAAACATTTGGATGCTATTAGGCGCCTTTTTGTGTCATGCGAGGATTCGAGAGGCTGTGCTGGAACATGAGCGAGAAAGCACGGCGCACGGGTGTGTGTAATCTCCGATGGAAAGAGGGGCTTTTCCCGTGGCGGCAGTGTGGCTCTTTTTAATTGGAACCATGGTTTCATTGTTTCTACTCTCTGCCCCCACCCCTGCTTGTATGTCTTTGTTTATACATGGCTGCAACAGACCTGCCAACTGGCCTCGTGTTCGGGAGTGGTTTTAGCCAAGGGTGCTTTGCATGCTGGGCCTTGTGGATCCATACTTACAATGGAAAAGGCGAGCGCTGGAGTCCCGCCAACCAAAGTTCTGCAGGTTAATACATCAGGAGTGGATTAGTGTATTGGATGGATTGGGCCTGCAGGTAGCTCTCACCATGTGGGTCAGGGCCCAGTGCAATGAGGAGCCGTAGTAGCGACAATGCACACTTTGCCCTTGTAATTGGATGAACTTGGCCAGAACTTTACCGTCGTGATCTTCCCTTCACCCTCCACAAACCTTCCCGTGACCCTTAATCCAAAACAATTTGGAACAAGGGATACAGATAACATAGTGTTGGCAGAAGAAGTCTGCACATCTGTATTGGCCGGAGTTAACTTACAGGTGCTCAGTACAACACTACAGTCTGGCGTTTCTACGCTGAGCTGGGGTCCTTGTTGCGTCCCGGAAAGAATAGGTATTATTAGTGCCAGGGTCACTCAAGATCTCCCTCCCCCCCAGGATGTATTAGCATGAGCACCTCATCAAAGAAGATGAAGACTCGACCTGGGAGCCGCTGGCCTTTGCCCCTTGACCATTTCTAACCCTTTTCTCCTTGAACCTTATGTATTTGCTTTGTTTTTGTTCCCAAGCACAACGTCTTTATTCGCAAAAATACTTGGGGCATACTCCCTAGTCTCGTGACCACATTTCATCCATTACTCAGATTATTTCTTGAGCCACGTTTCCGGTCATGTGACCTATCTCTGTTCTTCTCCTCCCGACACTTCTGTCATCTGAAAACCTCGGCTACCTCCCCCCCCTCATTTGAACCAAGACATCCCAGAGGCCTTCTACCCCCGAGTGCTGTCAATGTGATCTCATGGCTGCCGCTTACTCTTGCGGTGCCTGGCAATTCTTTATGAAATGGATACTCCACGTTACACTTTCACGACTCGTCATTGGCTGCCGCCATTGCCATTGGTCAGTTTTCCCCACCAGCTTCCTAGATGTTTTGAGGCTGCGTCTCCATGGGCAGATTTTTCCACAGTGAACTTTTCGGAACGCATGTGCGCGCATCACACAATCTTTGCACCATGTGTAGTACCAGTGCTTTAAGTGGGGTAAGACATTGAGGGGGGGCCCTCGTTTGGGGGCGTGGCTTCCATTGTGGGCGTGGCCTAATACGTGCACAAATCATTTTAAGGTGCGCAAACAAATATATAAATGTATGCGAGCATTTATATATTTGTATGCACACTACTATGGTTTGTGTACCTTTCAAGCCTTATAAACATACCAATGTTACGTATTTCTAGGTTTATAAAAAGGTGGCTTGAAAAGTGCACAAACCATAGTAATTTACGCACACTTGTGTGCTTACCTTACTATGGTTTGTGCACTTTTCAAGCCACCTTTTATAAGCATAGACATTTATAACATATTTCTATGTTTATAAAAGACGGCTTGAAATGTAAACAATTCAAGGCATCTTTTATAAAGCGTTGAGGACGGACAAAACCCGAGGTGGCTTTGTCCATCGACAAAGCTTTATAAAAGATGCCTTGAATTGTGCACGTTTCAAGCGGTCTTTTATAAATATAGAAATATTTCTACGTTTATAAAAGATGGCTTGAAACGTATACAATTCAAGGCATCTTTTATAAAGATTTGCCGATGGAGAAAGGCGCCTCTGGCTCTGTGATCTATCTGCTCTGAGCAGAGATCACAGAGCCCAAGGCTTTCACCCTCTGGGGACCCGCGGGCTGCGTGATCTAATCTCAGTGCTTAAAGTGGGCCGGGGCCCGCCAGAGCCGGGCCCCGGCAGTCTCCAAAAAGTGGAACTGAGCCGGGGCCCTGCTGGGGCCCCCCGTCCCACACAACATTGGCGGGATGCATTATCCCGCCGCAGCCGCGACGGGAGATGCGTCCGCCAGTTTAATTTCAGGCGAGCTGACAGAAGTGCCAGCCAGGCACAGTGTCGCTGAGGCTGGCTGGCACTTCCGTCAGTCACTGTAACTTCCCTGATGACCCCTCATCTGAGGGGTCATCAGGGAAGTTACAGTTGCTTTGTTTGCCCTCGCCAGGTCACTGACCCTCAGCGAACCTGCGGGCTCCATGATCTAATATGTAGATTAGATCACGGAGCCCGCGGGTTCCCAGAGGGTGAAAGCCTTGGGCTCTGTGATCTCTGCTCAGAGCAGATAGATCACAGAGCCCTAGGCGCCTTTCTCCATCGGCAAATCTTTATAAAAGATGCCTTGAATTGTATACGTTTCAAGCCATCTTTTATAAACGTGGAAATATTTCTATGTTTATAAAAGACCGCTTGAAACGTGCACAATTCAAGGCATCTTTTATAAAGCTTTGTCGATGGACAAAGCCACCTCGGGTTTTGTCCGTCCTCAACGCTTTATAAAAGATGCCTTGAATTGTTTACATTTCAAGCCGTCTTTTATAAACATAGAAATATGTTATAAATGTCTATGCTTATAAAAGGTGGCTTGAAAAGTGCACAAACCATAGTAAGGTAAGCACACAAGTGTGCGTAAATTACTATGGTTTGTGCACTTTTCAAGCCACCTTTTTATAAACCTAGAAATACGTAACATTGTTATGTTTATAAGGCTTGAAAGGTACACAAACCATAGTAGTGCGCATACAAATATATAAATGCTCACTTACATTTATATATTTGTTTGCGCACCTTACAATGATTTGTGCATGTTTTAGGCCACGCGCACAATGGAAGCCACGCCCCCAAACGAGGACCCCCCCCTCAATGTCTTACCCCACTTAAAGCACTGTCTAATCTACATATTAGATCATGGAGCCCGCAGGTTCGCTGAGGGTCAGTGACCTGGCGAGGGCAAACAAAGGAACTGTAACTTCCCTGATGACCTCTCAGATGGGGGGTCATCAGGGAAGTTACAGTGACTGACGGAAGTGCCAGCCAGCCTCAGCGACGCTGTGCCTGGCTGGCACTTCTGTCAGTTCGCCTGAAATTAAACTGGCGGGCGCATCTCCCGTCGCGGCCGCGGCGGGATAATGCATCCCGCCAATGTTGTCTGGGATGGGGGGCCCCGGCAGGCCCCGGCTCAGTTCCACTTTTTGGAGACTGCCGGGGCCCGGCCCCAGCAGGCCCCGGCCCACTTTAAGCACTGTGTAATACTTAATGTAGTTATGAGCCCCGAGGCCTTCAGGCGAGCTGGCGCGTTATCAAAAATTAAAATAAATAAATAAGTCATGCCATGCTGTTTGCCATTGTACTTTCTGTGGTGTTTGATAGTCATCTCTGTTATTTATGTTGCGATTACCTTGAAGCTACGGTTACAATCCTCCTGGGGTACCGATTTGATTTTCTGACAGCCACACTCGTCGATCTAGCACCCCCGCGGGAGGCTTCCGGAATGGTTTTTAAATGGCCTCTAATATTCTGGTTGCACCTTGCTTTTACAAGCACGAGTCCCCAGTGTCGCTGCTTATGATTTGGTCCCTCCAGTTTCTTCTCAACTGCTCTTGAAAAAGAGTGCAGAGGCCCACCCCACCCGGTCTTAACCCCTTAACTGCTCGGCTATTATGCATGTCTATGCAAACAGGACGTTCTTACTCGTCTTCAGCACTTATTAAAATGGATTGCTTATGCCTTGGTCAATCTATGCCATTTGCCCTATGCTGAGGAGTTTGCTCTGTAAACCGAATGCAGCTCTTGGCAAGGAGAGCTGTTTTTCAAAATATGTGCTTGGCATTTAAGGTGTGTTACAGTTGCCTTAACATGTGCCGTGGCTGTGTGGCTTCAAGAGGTGCAGTACTTGCCTCACCCCATGTTTTTAGATGCAGAGCATCGTGGCTACCGCTACATTTGTGATGACTTAAAAGCAACCACAGCACTGAGAATGAAAAGCCTAATTATGTTGGGCCATCAGGAGTTCCAAAGAGTTATGTCTTGCCCCTGCGTAAATATGGGTCAAAGGTACCTTTTTATTCATATTTTTACCCTTCGGGCTGGAGGTTCATTCTATCGCAGAGCTAATCCCCTCCTTTTTCTCCTTTAGGGAGCAGAGTTGCACCCTATGACATGGGGTAACCTGGGAATTTTTAGTCTGGTTGACGGATGCAAAGGCCTATGAGTGAGCAGTGGCGTAACACAAAATTTGGGGGCCCCCCTGCGAGCCAAGCTGAGGGCCTGCCCCAAACTTGGCAACAAATCACGGGTCACGCCTGATTCTGGGACTGGCTAGATTACCACGCTTGCACAATACGCACGGACCTGTTGCTGAAGGGATATGCCACACACTGCACTAGGAGAAAGCTATACATATGTGCTTTAATGCAATATACAACACACTTTCTGAGAAAAATTGGCTAAAAGTCACAGTGTATGCAATTTGTTTTGTAGGTTAACACCAACCCAATACATGCAAGACACCAAAAGTGCACAGGAACATGAATGCTTTGCTATTAAAAATGCCATGCCACAATGAAAACATGTCCAACTGGCTGCACAATGTAGACCAGTGTAGACACGTAATAACATTACAGTAAAGCATGCCAGGCCACATTTAGACATACCTAGACTAATTGCGCCAAAATGCCAGTCGAAGCAATAACACTCATCAAGAAGAGAGCACACATTCAAGCCTGCATCTCTGTGGCCTCTAACAACACGGGCTAACTCTTTAAAATATGCAAGGAACTGCCCAATCATGTTGTAGTCTCTAGCGCTCCAGTTCCTTCAACAAGCCCTCTATACAGCTTTGGCCTCTCACTTCTCCGCTAAAACTCAGGACATCCTGTCCTCTATCTCCTCTTCCTCTTTCGGCCCCCTTTGGCCATCTCTCCCTCTCCTCCTCCTCCTCCTTTCTCCTCTTTCTCTTCTTTCTCTCTGATAACACCTGATGAGGTTTCTAGACAAGTCCCATCTATGAAGGTGTCATCAAAACAGGTGCTCATACGCTCCTCCAGAACCATCAAGGACCATATTAACACCCTTGCTCCAGCCTTGGCCGACTTCTGTAATGACTCTTTTGCCACTCGAACTTTCCCTTCTCCCAAACCCTTGGAAAAGCTGGCCATCACCCAGCTTACTCTCCACACTGAATCTGTTGGTTGTCTCCATGTCCATCAGTCTGGCTTCAGAGCTGCCAGAGGCATGGAACCTGCTCTCCTGAACACCTGTGAAGATCTGATCTCTAACCTTGATTCCAGCATTCCCTCTGTCCTCATCCTCCTGGAACATTCCTCTGCTTTTGACATAGTCAACCACACCATCCTGATCAATCGATTCCGTGAGAACCTGGAGTGGCTGACCTCCTTCCTCTTGGACTGCCCCTCCCAGGTCCAACTTGGTCCCTTTCCCTCTGCCACCTCTTTCTACCTGTGGCGTTCCCCAGGGCTCTATTCTCTCACCCTGGTTTTTCAACCTCTGCTTGGCCACTTTGGCCCACCTGATCTCTACCTTCTCCTCTAACTTTCACTGTTATGCGGATGACACTCAGGTTTCCGTCAGGCTCTCCTCTCTTGCTCGTTCCTGACTGTCTATCCATGATTCAGGATTGGTGCGCCTGCAACTATCTGTGCCTTATTGATATTAAGACAGAGATCCTTCTCATTGGGACCCATGCCTCTGCTCTCCCCTCTCTGTGGCCACCCCCCTCTGGCCCTCTTCCTTCCCCTTTCTGCAAGGCAAAAAATCTTGGTGTCACCTTTAACTCTACTCTCTTTCTCTGCTCACATCTCGGAGGTCGCCAAGAAGTCCCATTACCAGCTGCACCTCCTCTTCCCTTTCTCACTTTCCCCCAGAAGCTCACTGTCTCCAGAGCCCTAGTTCTCTCTAGGCTGCAACAGCCTCTTTCTCAATCTGCCTTCCTCTTCTCTCCGCCCTCTGCAACTAATCCAGAACAAGACTGCAAGACTTATCCTTGGCCTCAGGCCCAGAGACTGTATCTCTCCAGCCATGAAATCTCCCCATTGGCTGCCGGTGGCTGCAAGGATCAAGTTCAAGACCCTTTGCATTGTCCACAAGGATTTCTGGGGCCGGGTCCTGCACTACATCCAACGCTCTCTTCCAAGATGCCTTCCTTCTCGAGCCCTAAGGGTTAGATGCTTCTCCAGGCAGAGAGTGGGTGGTAGATCTCTCTCCTCTGCAGGTGCCTCCCTCTGGAATGGCCTCCCTGCCCTTCTCACTTGAGCCAGACCACCTGATGTTCCGGAAGCAGCTCAAAACTTTCCTCTTCTCCTCTCCCTCCCCCCTGCTGACATACCTGACCTACCTGTCTGCTCTACCAACTGGTTGCTTGGCTACCCTAATTCTCAATGAGTCCAGGCTCTTTCTTGATCAGCCACCCTTGCACTGCCTCCGGGTCTACCACGCACTTAGGCGATGTAACTGTAACCCTACAATGCTTTGTTCTCCTTACACTACCCAAAGCCACGCTGCCCTGGCTGCACATACTCTGAGCATTGCTGCCCTGTTTTCCCCTCCCCTCTCCCTTGCACTCCCCCCTCCTTTTCCCCTTGTACTTCTCGTTCTCTCACTTGCATGATCTGAATGACACGAGGCCTAGTAAGATCATTTGCCTTGTCCTCGCACTGTTTTCTCTCCCTTGTCTTGTCGCGCCTAGAAACAGGCGCCTTGTGTACAGGCGCGTTATATATGACATATCATATCATTTTATCACAGATGCCCAGAAAAATATACATTGCAGCAATAAGAAACGGTTAGACTGGCCAAACCTAAATGCCAGTCTAGCCAGTTAATTACACTTAGCAGGACTGCTTCATCAGAATGGCCAGTTAAAAAAAGATCTACCAAACTGAGGGCTGACTAGACTGGCTGCACCAAAATGCCTTTCTAGCCACTAATACCACATATCATGCCTGCTTAGCCTGGACATGGACGACCATTATGATTTATTGCACAATACCACCCCCACACATTCCCTTTCCCTCCCATTCTCTACCACAACCTCCAAAATCAGCTCCTTGGCCCAGAATTACCTCCATGTCCCTTTTCCTTGTCTTAGTGCTTACGTATGAGGTTCCTTGCCTCATAGGTAAGTGCTGGCATGAGGAAGGGTGGGAGTAGGAGTAATGAAGATTACAGGTAGCCAAGTCAGGCATTACCTCCATGTACCACTACCTCACCCCAGTACATGTGTATGAGGCATAGTGCCTCATACACAAGTACTGCCTCATGCATAAGTACTGGGACGAGGAAGAATAGGGCTAGGAGTAATGAAGATTACCAATAAGTAATCAAGGCATTGAACACAAGTAGTGGTGCAACTTCATTCAGGTGACTGGACTTCAGCACTCCCCCCACCTGAAATTGTGGGCTATGTTGACTTTACCTGGCTGACCTACAAAGCAGTTGCCAGACAGAAAAGGACACAGATGTTAAACGGCACCTGGGTTTCCCTGTTAACAAGGGCCCAGTCCAGAAATTATTAACGTACATCATTTCAATATTAGTACCTGCATTCAAATGCCAAAATGTTTAGGCAATTGAAATCGTGATGTGGGTTTAGTACTTGCATGCCAGGGGAGTGATTGGAAGGGTAGAAAGGGAACAGTAGACCGGTCATTCTCACAGCAGTCCATAAGTGGGTGTTACAGACTTAAAGGAGATAGTTAACTGCTTGCAACATTGACGCTGCACTAGAATAGTCTCATTAAAATGCTTAAAGAAGTTAGATGCCCCCACACAAATAAGTTTGCTCCCACCTACCGCACGTGAAGTTAGCACCTCTCCCAACATTTGAAGGGTTAGCCCCTCGAAATGTAGGTTTTGTTGCACCCCTGCACACACCATTCATCATATATACACATGCGCACCCACCCATCCATACATTTAAGTGTGCACCCTTTCACCATACGTGTGCACCCTTTCACCCATACGTGTGTGCACCCTTTCATCATACACTCACACAGGATACACAATAACATTTAAGTGTACACCCTTTCAGCACCCTTTCAGCACACGTCATGGGGTTGAGGTGAGCCATAATACTTAAAAAAGAAATCGTTTCTGTTTGAAGTCACTCTGACTTCATAAAGAAATTATTTCCGTTAAGGACCGAACCATAACGGACGTAATTTCTTAATGAAGTCAGAGTGACTTCAAAAATAAACTATTTTTGAAGTTGTAGTGCTCCCCCCACCCCATGGCATGGAGGCCTCCAGCCTAGGGTCTTCATGTCATGGGGTGGGCGGGCTTCAAAAAAGAAAGTTTCTTTTTGTATTCACTCTGCCTTCATAAAGAAATTATTTCTGTTACATGTGAATGCCTAGTGAATTTCGATTAAAAAAAAAGTAAAAACATGTTTTTTGCATTGTTTTTACTCCAAGTGGGGCCTTATCCCAGGACATGTGGTGGTGGGGCCCCCGCACTGCAGGGCCTGCAGGGGCCCCTGTTGCGCTGGTGTGAGTGAGAGAAATTTTGGCTGTTGCTCTGACAGGATTCTGTTCTGTGAGGAAATTACATTTAGAAAAGGATGAAGAAAGAGTTGCCCATACTTATGTACCTGGACTGGGAGTTTCACATTCTTCAACTCAGATGTCCTTATCCTCCAACATATGAGCAGGGAGCCCCAAATCATAGAACTGCAGATTGTTCAGTGCCTTTATTTGTATGGGACACCGAGTGAAAGTATTGTCCTACAAGTGTGAAAATGCTTTAGTATTAGACTGGACAAAGCCCCTTGTGAGTTCTGAACACTGATGGTGAGTGAGACCGACTCCTCCTCACTGACAGATTACCCTATATTTGCAAATTGAAAAATGACAGTGATTGTGGGGTGTTTCGGTGTGGCCATTGATGGCTGTACTAGATAAATCTTGTTTATGTAAGGTGGCTTGCTTTGGATGTCAGTAACGCTGGGTGTCTAGGGACTTTCCCATGTTTGTCTCTCTGTAGGTTGTCGTTTTTCTGCTTTATTACAAATGACAGATGTGGTGTTTGTGTTTCAAACTAAGTTACGCTTTCCTTTCTTTTTGACTCCTGCTATGACGTCTTGGTAAGCGTCCACAGGTGCTTTCAGTGGCAGGGTGCTGCTGAGGGGAGCGGGAGCTATAGACCTCTCAGGTGTGTCTCAACAGTGCTCCAAGAGAAGTAGTGAACATGTCCACTCTTCATTTTATTTGCAGGATACCACAGGTGTTCAGGTTAAACATTGTAGCATGGAGAGGTGCGGATCAGTATGCAATGGGAGCAACTTCACAGGGATTTTCAGGTTTCAGTTTGTTCTATGGAATGTAGCTCGTTGGAGGGATCTAAGGGCTAGCTCATCTCTGTGTTGAAGCCGGAGGTAAAAAGGCGCCATTGTCCCTTAGTCGATTGTAGCAGAAGTCAGGAGCAGAATTTGTTTTAGAAGCTAGGGCACCAGGCGAACAGGCAAGCTGGAGGCCCCATTTACCTCTGCCCTTTGCCGGCTGCCAGGGCAAGGCTACCCTGGGAGGTTCTGATTTGTTGGGGAAGTTCAGTCACATGACTCCAGGAACACCAATGGAGTCGGGCGTGTAGAAACAAGGAGGGGAAATGGGTGGCTTCCAGGGGAGAGGAGCTTGAGGTGAGCGCAGGGAGCAGTGCGCAGGGAGGGGGATCAATAGAAAAACAAAGCAACTGGGGAGGAAAGGTTCCAAGGGTGGCACTTACTGAGGATGCAGCAGGGTGGAGACGGGCAAGCAGGTGATGACTTACTCGCTGTGTGAAGTTCACATGTTTTACAATTTGATGTGTCAGTGAGATCTATTAGCTCATATGATACATTTGCCAAGAGAATCAGCAATCCACATGTCTCATACCATCCCATTGATAGATAATAATTAATTAATATCTGTATTGTAGCCATTTTAAATAATTAGTAATCATTCTATCTGCACACATATATATATATATATACATGCAAGTGTTCATATAAAACATTGTACCTATTTGTAAAAGGGGCCTAAAACGTCAAACATGTATGTAACTAACAGGATGATGCAGTGTTCTGTTCTGTATTTAAATGACAATGTTGTCTTTGAAGCTGCTTGTTGCAGGAACATTTTTGCAAATGGATAGAAAACATAAAAGATGGCAATGGTGAACTGGAGTGTACCGTGTGTAATGTCATGTTTGATCAGTTGACTTTGTTACCATTTTAAATATTAGGATGAACCTGACACATGGCGGATCAGACCCCTAATTACCTCATCCCAAACCGGGTCCACCACCTGAGGAACGAGTGCACTCTTTGTACATAAAGTTTTATTATACAATTATCCGGGGAGCAGTTAGATGGTGTTGTAGGACCAAACTAACCCAAGTCTCAGCAAACCACATCGGTTGACATCTTTTATACATTTTTGCCACAGTTGAAACACTCCCAGATACTTTATTACAATCCACCCCCATAGATGATTGTACAAAAACCTCCTCTTCAAAGAAACCCTCTTCTTTTTTTTTTTATTTTTTATTTTACAGCGTTGGTTTATTTCAAACCTTTGCCACAGAAAAAAATACATTACAGCACTATATACATTCAGCATTAATCATCTTTCAATAAATCCACAGAAAGTAAAAAGTAAAAAAAAAAGAGAAAAAACATGAGGGATAAAAGGCAACAAAAAAACAAACTATTTATCAGAATATAAATAACAGGGAGGGTGCTCTTATCTTCATAAACTACTTATAACCTAGACCCTCCATAGTAGGTTAAAAATGTCCTCTAAAAAATGTGTTGATGCAAGTATCAGCCTAAGATCCATTCCTCAACCTAGTGCAGACCACCATTCATCGGCGCTCCTGGCTGGGTACGCACTTACAAAGTCACTGAGGTAGGAAGTTTTGATGTCTCTCAACTTCGGGCATAATCTGCAAGCTGTCTCTCCCTCCACCACCTGGTTTCATTTGTTCAGGGCCTCTCTTGTGTGATACAAGATTAATTTAAACCTCATGAAGGCTTTTCTGTGACGCGCGCTGGGAAATCTGGTCAGGTATTTGGGTACAACATTTAGTGCTTTAATCTCGACCATGGCAAAACTGGTAGTCAGATTGTGATTTTTCCTTTACTTTCGTAATCCAGTCCTCAAGCCACATTTTCTTTTTCACTGCTTCAGGGTTGGATAACAGCAGATATTCTGTCACATTTATTTTTGCCAATATTCCTGTACAATGCTTGGACCAGGTCTCCACAGCTCAGTCCCAGCACACTGCCTTCTTTTTTTTCAAGACTTTAAATTGAGGAGGCAAACTCTCTGATAGTAGTTTGCGGTAGAGGAGGAGAGCTTTCCACGTAACCACCGCATAGATGGACACAAGCCGTAGCATATGTCTAATCCATGCTATGGGGATGCATCGTGGCAACCTGAGGCTCTTCCTCCTAAAAAGACCCCTCATTTTGGGCCAAGTTTCCCATTCCACACTTAGTGAGGCTTCCCCTACATACGTCAAAATAGGGGTTACCTTTTGTTTATAAAACTGAAGGGCTGGCATCAAGGAGAACTTTCCATATTTCCTTAGCCTGTGTAGCCAGGTTCCTGGTGTTTGATCTCAGTTTTATTACTCGCTTGGCGTCGCAAACACTAGGATTGATGTCAGTTCCCAGGTACTTTGCACTATCCACTATGGTTATTGGTTCATTCTCCAAGTGCCAGACACATTTTTCTCTTTTTTTTCCCTTTAAGTTTTGGCAGACCAAGATTGTAGAATTATACACGTTGATCTTAAGGCCATTGGTCAGTAGATATTGTTGTAACATGTTCAATTTGCGCTGCAGACCAATCTGTGCCTGGTCCAGAATAATCAGATCTGAATAAAATAGCCTGACAATTTGTTCGCCATTTAGTCTAGGTGGAAAAGAGTCACCCCCTGTTAATGCCTCTGTAATATCCAAAATAAGCAGGGTATAAAGTTCCAGGGCTTGGAGACCACCAGGAGGCGAACGGGTGGCAGTTGCATGAAAGCTGCTCCGTCACCCAGGCCGCCTTGAGTGAACTTGCCCCCCCCACTTATAGCCCCCCATGTGAGGAGCGGACCCCCCAAGGTGGATGCTTGAGCTGGCAGCCTCTGACGTGTGAAAACCCAGAAGAACTCGCACCCAGCAAGGGGGAGATTCAGCTCAGTCCCTCCCCTGCCTGCCGGCGCGAAAAGGAAAGCGAGAGGAGGAGCAGGGGAATGGCGCGAGAGCTTCAGCAGTATTGGTGGTACTTTGAAGGAGTGGTGGGCTGCCCAGTTCCCGCACCCCCTCTGGTCTTTGAGGTGAGGCAGTGGGTCGGGTTCTGCTGCCCTCCCCCGTTAAGCGGCCCATTAGCTGAACTTTGCCCCTCCCCAAATCCCATTAGAACTGTGTGAGAGGGCCTGGAACGGAGGCCCAGAAGGATACGGCAGGGGGCTCCCTAGAGTTCCCGCTGCACAGCGGCACTAGCGAACACCCGGCCTCTCAAGCTGGGAATGGCAGCCAGGCCCCCAGTGGCCAGAAGGGTTTTACGGCCTATGATTGAGGGATAACCCAGGCCGCACGGTGAACAGGGACTGCATAAAGAGGGACTGAGGACCAATTAAGGTCCAGAAGGAAAGCACCTAGGGCCGGTGCAGCGTGGCAGCATGGCACATCTGGGACCCGGGGCTGCAGGGGCCATTGTACTTTCCACCTTTTGGAGGTGGGTGGGAGCTTGAGTTGCCATTGACCAGGAGGGCTCACCAGTGGATGGGTGGCAGAATCCAAATGATGGCGCTGGTATTAGAGGGGAGAAGGGTGCCAGTTACACAGAACAAACACCCTGAGGGTATGGGCTCCCAAATAAAGGGGTGTGTGCCCGCCTTCAGGGGTGCATATTCAAGGGTTGGTGAGCTCCTCAGAGGGGCCTGGACGTTCTTGGAACAACAGTGGTGGCCTGCAGTAGGATCTCCCTGTGGCAACAGTCAGGCCTGGACTGACAGGTAGAGACGGAACACGATTTTTGAAGGAAGGAGGGTGGCACCGACCCACGGGGCCATGCAGTTGACCCCAAATTGGACCGAAAGAGGAGGTGCATCACAGGAGGTGTAGGCTCCCAGTTCTGGGGCGTGTGCCTGCCTCTCGGACGCATTGGGGGACGGAAGTGGATCCAGTGACAAATTGGCAGCTAGTTGTCAGTAGAAGAGGTGTGGGGTATTCTGGCGCTCTACTCCTCCCCCAGGGAATGTGTCGCTGTGAATGGGGGATACTCGTGATGGTTTAACTTGTAAAGAGGGACGAGGCAGGAGTGCCCGCTCTCCCCGACTTTATTTGTGCTACCATTGGAACCACTGGCCAACAGGTTGGGGTAGGATGGTAGAATTGAGGGGATTAAGGTGGGAGAGAAGCTGTATAAGGTAGGGCTATATGTGGATGACATGCTCCTACACCTGGTAAACCCACTAACATCGGTACCGGCAGCGGTGAAACTGCTTGAGGAATACGGGCACCTGGCAGGTGTTAAAAATTAATAAGATCAAGTCTGTACTGTTTCCCCTGGACAGAGGTAGGGACAATGATCTGGGACGCTTTAACTCACTGGGCATGGAGGTTAGCGTGGGGTCTCTGAGATATCTCGGTATCAATGTCACAAGAAAGCTTGAGGGTTTGTATGAAGTCAACTTCCCCCTCCTAATGACAGCCTTGGGAAAATGGAAGGGACTGACCATCTCCTGGATGGGACGGCTGAACGCGCTCAAGATGTTAGTCCTCCCAAAGATTCTGTATTTGTTCCAGATGCTCCCAATTCACATTCCCGACCACTATTTCAGAGTGACAAAGGGGACTCTTTGACTGTTCTTGTGGCAGGTAAAGAAACCCAGAGACTCTAGTGATGTCTTGAGTCTTCCTAAGATATATATTTATACTACAAGGCCACCCAGTTAAGAGTGCTGGTTCCACACCTCGGGGGAAAGGGATCAGGCAAATGTGGAAGGGGGGAGATTTGTTACAGTTGTGGAACTGGAGGAGAACCTGGGGGATAGGTACACTCTCCCCCTTTTCGTATTTGCAGCTTTAGGGGGTCTTGACTAAGGAGGCATGGAAAAATAAGATACAGAGGGAGCTCACTCCCTTTGAAAAACAACTGGAAATACTTTTCGAGTCCAAAGGAGTGATTGGGATGATATACGAGAATGGGGTCGGTGGATGGGTTAAAGATGAAATGGGAAAGGCTCATGGGGATGGAACGGGACCCGAAACTATGGCTAAGGATGTGTTGGGGGGCCTTCAAGACCTCTATTTCCTGCCAATATAAATTGCACGCTATCAAGCTGTTACATAGATGGCAATATGAAGCGGTTTGGCTGTCAAGAATGTACCAAGATGCGAGTCCACTGTGCTGGCATGAATGTGGATTGAGAGCCGATTACTGGCACATGTGGTAGGGATGCCGGGAGGTCCAGTCCTATTGGGATGAAGTTTTGAGTTGATCAGGATGGGGTTCATAGGGTGAAGGCTCCCATGCAGGTCCTTATTCGGGAAGGAAGAAAGGAAGGGAGAATATGTTCGGGTGCCCCGTATGGTGCACAGCCTTCTCCTGGCGGGAACGGCATGCTTGGCAACACATTGGAAGGGAGTTAAATTGACAGGGAACAGGGAATGGTTACCGTAGCCCGAAATATATGTTATGGAGTAGATAACAGCAGCCCTCCATGGGAATAATGGACCGATGGAGGCTGAATGGTCAGACTTCTGTTTGGCATACATACAAGAAGGCCTTAGAATGGAAGGTGATTAGGGATTGTTGGAGGGGAGGTTGACCCCCCCCCTCTCCCGAGGGATGGAAATGGGAAGAAACCATACCTGAATTGGAAATGATACATGACTATTTTATTTATAAATTTCTATATTGGCATTTTTGTGATCTTGCAGTACATTTTACAGCTTGATTGTGAACTTCAGTTCAACACAGTCATAACAATTTATGCCAATCGGTGAGATAAAGAGACAGAAAAGAGCAAAAGGGATGAAGAAAGCACAACAACAAACAGTAACTGTCTTCATTTCGCTTAACCAATCATTGTTTCCAGGTTTTCCTTGTGGGGATGAGGTATAGTCCGACCTTCAATAAACACAGATGGTGACGCCATAGGCAGGAAGATAATCTACTTGCGTCTTTCACATAAGCTATTGTTAATTATTTTTAGCGTCTCCAGTTTCTCCGGGAGGCATGTCATCTGACGGGAGGAACATATCCCTAGTTAGGGCTTTCCATGCCTCGTATGTTTGTTTTGACTGCCACCCACCTCTCCAATTCCTTCTTCCACCTTTCATATTGCAGGCCCTTCTTTGATTTCCAAGCCATTGCTATTGCTCTTTTTGCCAGTATACATACTATGTCCATGGCTCTCACCACATGTTTGACTTTGCTTATTCTGGGGTAAATGCCCAATAGACACTTTTTTGGAGTCCATTCGTCCCAGGTTATTCCAGCGTTTGTGCACAGCTGGTCGATTTTTGACCAGAACCTCTGTACCTTTGTGCACCCCCACAACATGTGTGTCAAGTCGGCCTTTTCCGAGCCACACCACGGGCACGCCGGGCTGGTGTGTTTGTTAAAGCTCGCTACTCTCATGGGGGTCATGTACGTCCTGTATAGGACGTTCATCTGTATCAGCCGGAACCTGGCGTTCCTGGACACATCGTTAGTGTGCATCAGTGCTCTTTCCCATTCCTTCTCTCTGATAACTACATCTAGGTTTTTCTCCCACTGTGCCTTCAACGTTGCCGTGCGTGGATTCGGTCTATCATTCAGTTGGGCATATAGTCTGGATACTGGTTGCCACCCATCACTTAGGTTGTACATTTCTGTTAATAACTGATTTGCTTCTGGCTCTTCCGGCCATTCCTCCCAGTTTGTTTTAGCCTTGTGCTTCAGCCTCTGATACCACAAGAATTGACCCATTGGCAAACACTCTTTTTCATGTAAAGATTAAAGCTCCCTGAATAACCTTTCTTCATATAGGTCTCCCCAAGTGTATAAGCCCAACCGTTCCCAACTTCTTATGGTGCTCATGTCAGTAGTTGTTGTTCCTCTCTCCGCCAGTTAGTGGCATTTCAGGTGAGTAAGGGTGCACCAAGTGTTTTATCGATTTCGCCCTTTCCCATATTTGTTTGCCTAGCATTACTAACATGGGGATATGTTTAATAGTGCTTTGGGAGGGCCATATTATTTCCTTCAGATGTACAGGCACTATTAGGTCCCGCAACAACACCATTTCTGCAGTAACCTCATCTGGTAGCCATTTGGTTATGTGACTGAGCTGCGCAGCCAGGTAATACTTTTCATAGTCAGGGAGTTGTATGCCCCCCTTCCTTGTGTGCAGTGGTCGAAGTGGGCGGGAGCGGCCGGGAGCGGTGCTCCTCTACTTTTTTAAATTAAGTTGTACTGCTCCTATACTTTTATTTTAAAAAGAAACCATTCCGGAACGGTTTAGTTTAAAAATAACAGTATAGAAACAAATTGAAACTTGTTCTTTCAGTGCACTAGACTGAACATTCCCTTAGACAGCAGGTACATGTATTTGAGGGTTTGTATTGTGTGTTGGAGGCGGTGTGGTGATGGGGTTTGTGGGGAGCAGGGGCAAGCCAGCAGGGAACATAGTTCCACTACTTCTTTTCGTACACTTGGACCACTGCTTGTGTGTTAGCGTTAATGTAATCAGTGCTATCTTGCGGCGTGTCTTCCCCCAGAGAAAGTCTCTCATCATTGCCTCCAGGGTTCTGAAAAAGGACGGCTTGATGTAGTAGCAAATGTTCTGAAAGTAATATAAGAACCTTGGCAAAATAATCATGTTAGCAATCGCTTCCCTCCCCATCATTGATAATGGTAGTTTAGACTAAAATTTAGTCGAATTGCAAAGCCCCTGCATCACCGCCATAGTGTTATGTTCATGTGTGAGTTCTGGTGTGTGCTATATTCGCACCCCCAAATATCTGAATGTGTCTAGGCACCACTGTATCCCTACCTCCGGTAGCTGATACATGACTATTTGCAAAAGAAATCTGAGAGCGGCATAGTATGGGACAAAAAGTGGAGGATTGGTCTGATCAAGTATAATAGTAAGGAGGGATAGGGAGGGGTTGGGATTGTGGGAGGGGTGAGGGGTGGAGCGAGGGATTTTTGATTGAAAGCAGTTAGTGGGATTGTTAAGGTGCTACTGTTGAGATGTTGGTATTGTGGTGATTTGCAATGTGGCTGTGTAGCCTTGTTTCTGGTATGTTTCTGGTATGTTTATGAAAATGTCAATAAAGCAGAATAAAAAGAAAACGTTCTGGGGCTGAAGGACAGCCTTGCTTTAGCCCTTTTGAGGTCTCAATTCTTTTAGAAAGAAGCCCATCTAGTGTTAGCTTCAGCTGCGTTGAAGTGGAGGTGTAAAGCGAGATGATAGGAGAGCAAATGTCTCTTGGCCATCCCCATGACTCCTTTTTTTTTTACCACAGCAGATACCAATCAATGCTATCGAAGGCTTGGTGCAAAGTCAGCAAAAGCGATAAAGATTTTCTTACCCTCCCGAAAAGCTCTAATTCTTTGAATGTTTAACAATAGAAGGTTCAAACTACATCCTACCTCTTTTACAAAGCCTAATTGTCTTGGGTCATAATGACCTGAGTCCTTTATTGATTTCTTCAGCCTTGTTAAAAGTAAAGAGGGAAAGATTTTCCCTAAAACATCCAGGAGCGCAATGGGGTGGTAATTTTTCAGGACAATTCTGCTGCCTTTTTTTAAGATCTGGATCACCACCGCTTGCTTCCAGGAGTTCGGTGTCTCGCCTCAAATCGACGTCTCGAAAAAAGGGTCGTACAAAATTCGTCCCATTCTTCTGGAGCTCTTTTAAGCATAAAATTGGAGAGACTGTCTGGGCCTGGTGCCCTGGAGTTGATAGCCTTCATAATTAAGTCCTTGATCTCTTACTTTGAGAAAGATGGGCACCATCCACTATTTTGGTTTTCCTGGTTGCTCGGGGCTGAAGCCCCTGATATTACTTACTTAAGGCCTCCAAAGAATCCTACCCAGTCCCGCTCATTAACTGGGTTGGACAGCAGGGCCCTCTGTGAGCCCCCTGCTTCGTTTAACAACAACCAAAGGCTTCTTGAGTACTTGGAGGATAATAATTTGAGCATTTGTTATGAGTCTCACTGAAGTGTAATAGCTTTATGTGACCAGCGCCCGTTTTTGTATTGCTGTTTCCTTTTCTTAATTTGAGTGCCTTTGTCTGGCTCCCTGATGAGGTTTAATCATCTGATGTCGCTTCTCAGTTTATGCCTTTCAGCTACCACATCCTGGTCAAACTGGTATTTTGGCTTGAATTGCGGTCTTTTCCCCGCTCCTTTAATCTACCAGTAGTCGCTCAATTATTAGAGGCTAATTCTGCCAGCAATTATATATTTAGAGAGGCCACCTATTCACGGTTTAGATGAAGGCGATTTCTGCCTGGCACCACTTGCACATTAACTTCCCATTGACTCCCCAGCTTACTGATCGGTCAGATTAACGTCAGCTGCACTAGGTCAAGATCGCTATGTGTCATAGGTATCACCAAAACACACTGTCAAAGACAAGGGTCTAAGTGCAGCAACTTCTACCTGATGCTCACAATATTTTATCACAACACAGGAAGAAGTTATTAGAGATTCTATTCGCTACTTCTAAGTCTGTAGTCGTCTACAGCTCACTACATTTCCCTATCACAAAGTCTAGCTGTCCCCCTGTGGTTTAATTTTCCCTAGTTGACGCTGATGTGCCGTCTATCTAAGGAAGGGAATAGAGAAGAGAATGTCCCTTGCCTAGCTCACTACTTTCCTATATCTAAAACAGCCACACTTCCGTAATCTTTATTTTTTATTACTTCCTTCTAGTGTGAAATTCTATCAAAATAAAACTCATCAGGCAGACCAGATTTTTTCTCTTCTATTCTTCTCTTTTCAATCCCCTTCCTTAGATAGGCGAACTTCAGCACTAACTAGGGAAAACTAAACCACCAAGGGACAGCTAGACTTTCTGATAGGGAACTGTAGTGAGCTCATAGGGATCACCTTCAGTGTTTTGACTGAGGGGGCAATTCCAGGGGAGACAAAGAAGTAATCTAAGGTAGAATTCTGGCTCCCACGACTCGGTTGCAACCTCTGGAATGTCCCCCATAGTATGGCCGTTCAGCATGTGGAAGTCTCTCTCTGAAATTTGCTGCATCCTGATCGTTGTCCTAGACCTTTTCTTTTTCTCTGCAGTAATTGCGGAAGTTAATTTCAGTCCCTTCTCCCCAGAGTTCAAACAGTTCATGTTGAATTCTCCACATATCTTTGTTTTAGGGTTTGCATAATTAATTATGAGGTCATCTATCACCTTCATTATCAAGTTCAAAAAGCCCACATCGTCCCCATGCAGTGGATTCCAATCGATGATAATAACCACCAAATGGGTAGAGGAACCTGAACTCCTCCCCTCCCATTCCATAAATATGGTTTGCATGTAAGGACTTTGGTTAATAGACTTAACAGACTTTAGGCCCAAGTCCTTAATGAATCCCAGAAGGCATGAACTCCGTCTTTCTCTTCCCTTTTTAATGGCAGGGTTTAAGAAAAGATGGTATCCCTCCGTTTCAGGTGCCGCCGATAGCCAATTCTCTTGGAGACACAAAATGTCAAAGACGTCAACAACCTGAGCTGTATAATTGAACAGGTGGCTGAAACCCCGAGTGTTCCATGAGGCCAGAGCCATCTGGTCGCAATCGGTGGCGCCCCGGCGTTAGCAGATCCTATTAGCGTTAAGGGTTCCTGCTACCCATTCCCAGCTTTCTTCCTCCAGACAGCTGCCGGAATTGCCAGAGTTCATTTCTATTATACTTTTCACCTTTGGTTGTTGATCGAAGGTGATTTTAATCGGGCTCAATAGCACTGTTGTTGTTTTAGGATCTGGTCCTGTTACCTCCCAGAGAGCGCCCACCTCTTGCTCTCTTTGGGGTCCCAAAGCCCAAAATCTTTCCTCGTTGGGTGGGACTGCTGGCTAGCATTTACCGTCCCATGTATGAGGTTTATTGACCAGGTGAATCCTTTTACTGCTTATATCAAACCCCAGGGGCCAGAAATGTTCTGCAGCCCTCAGAAGCATGTTGTAAACAATTTTTGAATTCAGATGTAACAGACATGATCACATCTTTGAGAAATAGGGAATTTGACTGCAGCAACATCTCCGGAGGCTAATGCCTTTAGAGCTGGAATGTGGTGTAAATGTCTTAGGATGTTTGTGTGGTTCATGCGCAACCCATCATTTGTTGATTGCAGTCTGTCCAAGTACAATTCTGGAATTTCTTTAGTATTGTCTCTCAAATTTGATTGTTTCATGGCTGGGGATGTAACTCGTTTTTGTATAGATGAGCCACTCCTTGATACCTTAATGAGGAATTTTTGGTCAGTGGCACGTCAAAGAGCCTTTGAGTTAGAGGTCTTACCTCCCTTTCCTCAACAAGGTTTAACACCCTTTGGGCCAGATTATTTGAAGGCTGGGCGCTCCCGTATACGGGAATTCCCACAGGTGGAATAGGCATCGAATCCCCATGTCATGTGTTTGCTACCACCTTTCTGTATCCCCCTCCAGCGTTAAAAAATGGACTATTGGGGACTCATGAGGTTGAGGATTGATGGGAGCTAGCACTTCGATGTTGGTTAATGGAAGTTGTACTTCGATCTCCTCTTGGCCTATACCCTGGGGAAAAGGGGCTGTCAACCTCTTCCATCTCATACACTGATAGATCCAAAAGGTGCTAATCGATCAAATTGACTGTTGTGTCTGCCACAATGTTGTCCACATCAGAGCAAACATTTTGGGTTTTCCTCTTTTTCAACAGAGTGACACTTTGTGGTCTCAGGGTCTCCAATTCTGCATCTGGGAGGTGAGTTTTAAATGTTCGAATAAAACCTCTGGAACCATTTGACTTAGCTGTTTTTTTAGACGGTTGATTCTTTCATTTGTTAATGTTGTTGGACCGAGCGGATGGAGGGATGGTTTTGCCCATCTTCTTTTTTTTTTTTCCTTCTTGTATAGAAGATTTCATAGGTGTTCCCCCTCCACCTCAACCATAGTGTTAGAAGAGGGGTCCTCTTCCTCCACACTGTAGACCGTGCTCCCATCTACATTTCCTAATTCTGAAGGGAGGCTCAGAGCGATTAAGCTCGTCGGATTATCAAATGAGCCACAGGAAGCTGGAATGGGCCCATCGACCTCTACCCACGTTGCTGATTTTGCGGGAGTAGGTGCAATCGTGTCTGTTGTTATTGTTAAGTCTTGGCTCTTCTTGGAGATTCCTGGGGCCAAGTTCTGATCACCTGGACGTGTTTGAGTATCTTTAGTCACACCCTTAGGATTTTTTTTAGGTGGGTCTCGCCCCCACTTCAAAATCCCTCTTGTCGCTTCTTGTTGGAGTTTTTTATTAGCTCCTACTTCCACCATGTGGTCACACAAAAGTTTTTGCAGGACACTTTCAGAGGCAAGTTCTTTATCAAGCCGTCTCTGTAGAGAATGGACAAATGCCTCAATATGGATCAGTTTGGAGTGTGTCATGGCCAGCATTGTGGCCTGGTCTTTATAGTTATCATTTATAGCCTCATATAATTTCAGAAAAGGTGCAAGTGAAATTGTCAGAGCGGACATCAGGCTGCATTGCATTTGTAGATTAGATGCAATATCTCTGCAGCTTGGTCCTCTCCTCTTCTTTTGTGCTAGCCTGCAAGCTGTATAAGAGCCTGGGCGTTGTAACTTCTCTGAAGAAGATGAAGAATCCGAATCGGACTCTGGTGTATTTCTAGATAAGCTGATATTTGCACCTGACTCTCTGCCAGGGGTATTAACGATACAGTTAACCTACTGACCTGGTTTTTCATGGGACCTACCTGGGTATCTATTAGTAGCAAGGCTGAATAAGGCTGTATTCTCAACTGATCTTTCCATCTGTTTTCAATTAATAGTGAAAGAGAGGCAATGTTTTTAAACAGGCTGGGATTTATTGTGCTGGTTTCTGTCTCTTGTGTCTCTTCAGCAGAGCAGGGAACAGCTGTGCCAGAGTCTGCAGCCAGCGCCGCTCTCCCGGCGTCACGAATATCTGCTGCACATCTTCTTTTCTGCACCAAGGTAGAGTTAGAAACAGGCGCTAGGCTTCCCATAAGCAGGATTTGTGTCCCAATAGGATGAGGTAGCATTGCAGGACTCACGGGAGGAGATGGAATGACCCCCCCCTTGCAAGGGAACTCTTGTCTGTTGAGCGCAGAATTCCAAAAGATGCTAATTTTCTAGCAGAGATTTATCTGAGGATTCATTCAGAGAGATTTCGAATGAGGGGTTCCTCTTACCATGCGCCCAGGGATTCGTTGGTGGAGTTTTCCAGGAAGGGATGGATTTGTTTCCCCTAACAAACAAAACAAAAAAATGCTGTGCTTGGGCCGAGAGCCAATAACCCCCTTCCCCGGGGACTGTTGGGGGCCACTTAGGGGAGTAGAACTTAAAGTGGCCTAAGGCACAGATGAAGAAGATGGCGTTGGATCTGTCGAAGGGAGTGAAGGTAGTTTTGTAGAGGAGGTATCCTCATGATAGCCCTTGTGGATTATTGCTGTTGTCAAAAAGCTCTTTCCGAGAATTGCTGATAAAGCTTTGGTTGTGGATTCTATCGCAATAGAAGGAGCGGATGAAGTTGGTTCCATGTGGGGGCTGACAGCAGCTTGGGGTAGGCACACCGAGCTCAGCACACTGGGCTCAGTAACCTCGCAAAGTTCATGAGCGGCAGGTACAGATGGGAACATAGAAGGTGGCAAGGGGGAGGAGCCCGCAACCACCGTTTCCCTACCATTAATAGGGTTCAAGGTTATAACACTCTCAGCAGCAGCAGTAAAAATATCAATATCAATCTCGATGCCATGAGGCATCCTCTAGGGCCACCCCCACGGGCGCGGAGGAAGTGTTATCTTTGCAAGACGCATTTGGCTTCGCCAACCCTGTAGCCATGCAAGGTTCCACCATAGGGCCAGCCCTTTTGAAGGCTGTTAAAGTGAACCCTTGGACAGCCTCAGACAGTCACTCAATCGCCACTCCGCTGTACTGCGGGAAAAGGGTGATTTTAAATTAAACTCTGCCTTCCAAAAGTACAAATGGTAGACGGACTCTCTGTTCAGCACAGGCACAAGTTTAGCAGCCTGAAAGCCTCAGACAGCCACTCAATCTCCACTCCATCTTTTCCCAATTCCTATGTTTTCATTGGACAGTTTTATTTTAATTGTCATCTTCAGATCATATGTAGAACACACCTCTCCTTAGGATTTGTTGTGGTAGGTCATGACATCAGTACATGGTTAAACATTGGTAGTGAAACATAACTCATTACTAGCAATAACCGGCCTGAGCTCTTTAGCCTTAACATTTTTTTTTTTGTTGAAAACTCTTTATTGAATTTTGCAACAAAATGAAAAAGAAAACATTCCGTCCCCTCCCCTGAGGCATCGGTCGTTCCCTTCACAAAACTCAGTCTTTCCAGGCCCACCCTGCCCATTTATTGTAATTCTAGCAGTCTCAGGCGCTGGGCGCACCACATCACCCTGAATTCATCCTTAAGAAAAGTCATTATTTCCCCCCACTCCAATGCAAAGGTCTGCACCTTATTGTCCATGGCGTATGATGCCCATTCCAAGGCCACAATTTCTCAAATCTTTCGTAGCCAGTCTTGGATCATGGGGATTTCTGGACATTTCCATGTTTGGCCTATTAACATCATAGCTGCCAACGTCAGTATCACTTTAGCTTTCTCCCAACCCGGTGGCGCACCTGATGCCTAGGAGGATCTGGGCCGGTGTTCTTCCATCACCTGGACCGAAGGTCTGTTCCTGTGCCTCCCGCACCCCTCTCGAGAATGGTTAAATTTTGGGGCAGCCCCACCAGACATGTTCTGTTGTGCCTATCATCACACAACCCCTCCAGCACTTCCTCGAAGTTCCCGGATACATTCTCTGGAGGCAGGCCGGCGTGTAATGCCACCCGACCAATATCTTGTACCATGTGTCTTGCAGTGAGGAAGGCTAGGTAAATAATTTCTATGAGTTAGCAATACTATATCATTACACAGGCCATTGAAACTTTCCAATCTACAAAACTGCCACTTTATCGCACATTTGAAACTCCAGGTTAACCTTGGGAATTGACTGATCCCACGCTTTACTGCTGAACAAAATACATAACAAAACGTCTTCTGTCACATTCTCAGGCATCAGGAGATTACATCTATACGTATCAGACCATGGAACCCATGGCGAATTCCTGCAGCTGTACTGACCGTGAAGGTTGTGAAGTTACTTATTCACCTATCATCCAACT
Organism: Ambystoma mexicanum; assembly: GCF_040938575.1. NCBI lineage: Eukaryota > Metazoa > Chordata > Amphibia > Caudata > Ambystomatidae > Ambystoma > Ambystoma mexicanum. The sequence goes on from NC_090937.1 coordinate 440,511,102, forward strand.
GCTTCTAAAACCTCACAGAACCAGTCCACTTTGCAAAACACCCCCAACTGCCATGTTTTTGATTCATTTATGAAAAGCCCACTATATTGAAATTCATGAATTCTCCATGTATTTGTATTAATGTGCATGTATGTTTTTACATTTGGTGGGTTTAACATTTTATCTTTCTGTGCGCATACAAGCTAATATGTATCAAATCTAAACAACAGCAACACTAAAGTAACATATCCCATCCATAACTAACTACACTTTGATACATATGAAATTGCAACATTGTGCCCAGTTTGCCACCACCCTAGTTATTAATATGGCACGTGCAACATTGAACCCCTTGTAATCATGGGGACCTGACCACCAAGCACACATTCATTTTAAACGAAAGCATTTATTTGTGTTCCAATCAGCATATGTTGTAAAAATCAGTTTGGTTCAACAACTGCATACATGTCGGGGGAAGTATATTAGTTTATTTAACTGCAAAAAAATGTTCACATCTTGTCATCTTTCCATATTCTAGAAAATGACTGACCATCCCAATAACATTGCATTAGATATATCAGGAGAAGAGCACTAAGTGACCTTGATAAAAATAAAAAAATAAATGGGTAAAATATCACTGGCGTGTGAAACTTTGCAAAAGCACTATATATTATTTATTGTGCCTATACCCAATATGGGCAAGTGCACCCTAAAATTGCAGGCCAAAGCACAGATTCTGCATATATTTAACATGGGCGTTGATATTAAGTACAAATACATTGGGGGTTTAATTGGTCCCTGTCGGATGAAATTGTTTATGTATGTATAGTATGAGCATATTTGGGAAGTTAATGCTCTTGTAACCAGACGCCCAGTTTGACAGAATCTCCAGAAATAAGATTTTGCAAAAGATGAATATATCCGGGTTTAACTGAAAGATTCATTCATTTAGATTAGTCATAAGTAGAAACTTATATGAAATTGATATGTCACACACTTTTGTTCCCCTAGGTTTTCGTTAAATATAATTATTAACACTGCCCCGCGAATGTGAGACTTGCCAGACCTCCATGATTTGGAAATAGGATTTAGGTCTCAGCATGTGAAACAGCATTCTAATGGGCATGGTTAGAGGAAAGTCCTAGCTGGGGTGCAGAACGATAAGCGTTTGCATGTACATGCCGTAGATCTAAAGATCCACAACTGAGCCAAAGTAAGAATTGGGAGATGAATCCACTAATCCAGATCCATAAGCAATATTTCAACAGAACAGAGGGATCTATCGTGCCCTGGCAGAAACTGTTCCAGCCCCCCGCGGGGAGAAGGTTCCAAGGCCCAGCTATGTCATAGCCCAACAGATCAAAGGACATGCAGAAGCCAGTCTTACGAGACAGGGGCGGAACCCAGCAGGATTGCAGGATAGAGGCAAGCAAGCCTACACAGAGTGATTGTGATAAACCCACCAGCCTAAACTGAGCCTAGCTATCCAGTTCTTGTCTATAGCCACGGATGTCATTTGGTGGTCGCCAAAGGTCGCAAGTGCGACCTCTAAAAAAAAAAAAAAAAAAAAATCTTTTTTTTTGTTTTGCAATGCAAGCTCCTGGGCTGTGGCCAGCACCATGTGGCCCTTTCATTCTGGAGTGGCTAGCTTTCTTGTTCAGGCCCCTTAAAAAAAGAAGAAAAATAAGAACATGAGGGCCACAAGTCTAACACTTTCAGAACTGAACCTAAATAAGAAAAAATAGGAATGCCAAAAAATGTGTCTTTCTGGAATTCTATACAATAATTGGTAGACTCATTAAAGGTTTATTTCAGGCACACTTCAGGGGGTGTGTCACTGATTTAGTCTGTTTTCAAACACCTCAACTCAGCCTTTCATCCTTCTGAGGTCGATATATCAGTACCAACACAGGTTGGGTGATATTGGGTGTATATTTCTTTTATGTAAAGTGCTTAAGCGTAAGTGCTATATATTAACACATCATTATCATTTGGTCATGGACGTCTGCTTGCAATCAGTCATTTAGTAATATGGGCCTATACACACTGATCTTAACGATACATATGGCGATCCATTCAGATATGAAATGTACATCACATCATAGTGATATCGTAACCATATTTTTCGTAGTGTACAATGCTATGTGATGCCACTTCCTGTTTTGTCAATGGGTGAAAGGTCGTGTTCCATCGCTTCCCACGATATCACTTTGGGGTGGGGTCAAATGACATCACTTCCTGTGATGTCATCAGGGGGTCAGGGGCCGTATGATATCACTTCCGCTACCCTTGGCATTTTGGTGAAATGACGTCCCTGTCTATAGCCCTTTTAAAAGTAAGTAAAATAATAGACTCCCAGTGTGATCAAATTGTAAAATACCTTTAGAACCGGATGGACCTTAGAGGGTGACTGTCTCTAATGGAATAATATTAATAACCTAATTTTGCAGGCTATTGCTGGAGCCAAGATTCTGTCTGCATCTGTGCTCGCAATGTGGCCAGCTGACACTACAGGTTAAACACGGTTCACATGAAATAATAATCATACAAATGGCAAGCTATGAATACCCAATCGGCTTCTCTTCATATCTTACAGAGGGGGTAAAGTGGAATTATTATTTTATTAAGAATAAAAATACCAAAATGTTCTTAATAAGGGGTCTACCAGATTTCCTCTATAAAATTAAACATAATTTTAAGTTTTCCAACCTCTTTGTTGTCCTAAAACTCTTGAAACGCAACCGAAATGAAGGTGTTTTTTCGAAACATAAATCCAACCCAGTTTGTTCCATATATTTTACTTGGGACCTTTTCTATTGCACATGCTATTGGTGATTTGCTGCGATTAAGTAGTCACGTTTGCAATTTTTGCACAAATGTATTAAATCGGAGCACATGATGAATTCCTTTGTTTATACAGCAACATGTCCTTTCCAATTCAGTAAATATATCAGACAACAGCAAACTTCAGAGTGGTTATTCACATTTATTTTAAATTGAACGCGCTCATGACAAGGTGTGGCATTTAATATAAATATGAATTGCACTATTTAGTGCTCATCCATTCTAGGAAGTGAGATTTAACAGTAGCAAGATTTAACTATATACCTCTCTAGGACATGGGCTTCCGTGTGCTGGTCAAGCCCTATCCATTGCTCTGGGTGTGGATACCAACATCCCCGTAGCATCCACTGTAATTGCAGGGGAGCAGTCATTTATTACTGTGTTAAACTGATGGACAGCATTGCATTTTATTGTTTCTGTGTTTGAAGCATGTGTTCATAAGCAGTGACATATATTATCTACCCCTTTGTTTTTAGATCTGTATATTCTATATTGTATAGGTTTTCAATTGTTTGGCCCTGCAAGATGGCCGATTTTCATTTCTACTGAATAATCTGCCTGGCCAGCCCTCACTCCCTTCTCCCATTGGGTGCCATTGGTCCTAAAGGCCAATCACTGCAACCGGGAGGCAGGAGCCGGCCCAAGCTACCAAGGCCCACGACGAAGGCCCCTGTCTGCTGCCTGCCTCTTGTATTTTGGTGCCCCCCGTTGCATGCATGTGATGCCTGTATGTCTGCCACTTGTATTTCGCTACCCCCCTGTTGTATGCATGTGATGCCTGTATGTCTGCCTTTTGTATTTTGTTGCTCCCCCTGTTGTTTGCATGTGATGGCTGTATGCCTGCCACTTGTATTTTGCTGCCCCCCCTGTTGTATGCATTTGATGCATGTATGCCTGCCTCTTGTATTTCGCTGCCCCCCCCGTTGTATGCATGTAATGGCTGTATGCCTGCCACTTGTATTTCACTGCCCCCCCCTTTGTTGTATGCATGTGATGCCTGCTGCATGCTTGAATCCTTCATCTTGCTGTCCACTCATCCCATGCTAGCCATCTCATGCTATCCCCCCTACATCAATCAATCAATCCCTCCCTCCCCATTGTGGGAGTTTGTACTGACACATTATGGTGACACCATCACCGCCTTGTTGCTGATGCTTGAACTTGACTTTTTGGACTCATGTGACTAATGTTGCTTCACCCATCTCGAATCTCATTGTTCTCATGCTGGACTTCCTTAGCATCACCTAACTATGTTGGCCTTGAATCATGCTATGCCCATGTATGACTTGAATCCTGGCTTGCACTTGCTGTTCTCCTGCAACATTTTGTGTTCAGTATTTACCTCTGCAACTTGATGTGTTCTCTCCACTTGCTTTTCCGCTCTAAATCACTGTATTTCGCCGGCTTTGCCTCTTCTTCTCTTTCACCGCACTCAACGCTTCTCAGTCTTCCTCTCGCTATCTTTTTCCCCCTCTCCTCTCCCACCTCCCCTTACTATATTCTATGCATTTACTCTATCAGAAATGTCGTCAGACCTAGTACGATAGTAGCTTGTTTGTCTCCTCCCCTCTCACACTTATTTTGTACTGCCCCCTCACCCTCCAGCACAATCTGAAATGTCGTCTGGCCTAGTACGATAGTCTCTTGTCTGTTCTCCTCTCTTCCCCTACTCCTCCTTATCATTGTCAAAGATCTTGCACAATCTGCAATGTCGTTCAGGTGTAATATGACAGTTAATTTCACATTCTTATTGTCTCAATGTCTTGTAAGAATGTCATTGTATTTTCTCTTGCTCCCTCCCTTACCTTGAGGCGCTTTGAAACACATGTGTGTATAGGCGTTATACAAATAAACTATCATTCATTCATTCAAAACATAGATACAAACCTGTATGATTCCTGTTCCAGAGTGTGAGGTTGGGTTGTTGTGTTGTGCAACCATTAAACTAGGGTTGTCCTTTTCCGTTCAAGAATCCTAAACGGGAAATTATTACATCATTTTTTCGGGGTGAGTTGTTAAATTAAACGTCCTATAATATTGTGTCCTCATTTAAGGAGAATTCAACTTTATCACTCAGTCTCGTACTGTTTGTCATAAACATTTAAAGAAGGAAAATGATTCCAAAGGTAGCCCTTGTTCAGCTCAGAATGGGTTAAAGTTTGCCTTCCCACAATTCCTCTATGTACGCCAATCAGTGAAAAAGGCTCTCAATGATTGCAGACTCTGCCATTATCCTATAGCAATCCTATAGCAAATCGAGCTCTCTGGTCTCCTTCAAGCTAGTGCGTCTGCTGTGCCTGAGACATAATGTGAAAATGTGAATCTTCTTGTAGAATGTGAAGACATAGCACCTTTTGACAGGTTACCCTCTACTAAACCAGTTAAGATAAGGTGTAAAAGAGTATCCGAATGGGACAAATGTCTGTACTCCTCTTTCTGTGTTGGATGTGCTCTTCTCCATCAGAATTATTTGCCCAAATCCACGGGAATAAGCATTGGAAAAAAGCCTACAGTTTTGGCTTTGTGTAGGCATGGGCTAGGTGTTTGCCCGGACCTAACATAACTGTACTACCTGGCCATAAAATGGCAAAAGCTGGAAATTGGTGTGTGAGTACCTAGGCATCTGGTGTGAGTGGCTGGCAAATGACGGTCTAATACGTATACTTAGCGCAAAACTGTTGCCTTTGTCAATTCTTGTTGACAGGACTTGGATGCAAGGAACAAATGTGAGGAGTCACTTATTGCTCATAAATCAAGTGACTGAAGGCACACTTGTTTAAGACATTTTATAAACCCAGTAGCTCATTTACAGCTGCAATCGGTGCTCCATATAAGATTTAGAAATGGGAGTATTTTACTCCCTAGGTTTTAAAGTTAGTACAGTTTTCTATGGTGTAAATAATTCCCACTCCCATTTGGAGCGGATGTTATAAGTGAGTGAAATTGTTTGCTTGATTTTTTAATAAATATTTATTTTTACCTTGTTATTCATGCAAATTAAAATATGTATTTTTACCTATTCAGATCAGGCAGTAGTAATAGTACTTTCCTCCTGTGGCACAATGTGTTCTGTTGGTCCAAACGTGTCCATGGAGCGGTTTTGAAAGCAGGAGGGCAGGCTATTCTTATGTGTCTGGTTCTCATTTTTTATTGGGAGTATTTGTACCCCCCATTTTATTTTTGAAGTGCCTTTGGCAATGTTTATGGAGCAAAAGTGGCTGATACACAGTTATCTGTAGGGGTGGCTACAATGAAGTCATTAACTCTTAAAAGATGTCTTAGAAATAGCATTGCAGCTCAAAGTTTGATGTTGCTGCGCTGTAGAACTGGCTCAGAGAGATCCCAGGAGGTGTGCTTTTGCCAGGGAGTGGAAGTTAGCGGGTGGCAATGGCTTTAGCGATTAGCATGGCTATGGATGGGGAAGGGGCAATCTGAAGTTAAAAAGTCAAAAAACGCCCACAAGCTAGATGCCCCTCCCCTTATCCCCTCTTCCTCTTATCTTTTTTCCAGTGCAGTACTTTCCGCTTGCATGTGCCACCTAATAGCTAAAGCAAAACGTAGGTCGCCACAGCTTACCTGTCTGGTATGTGTGGTTCCAAACTTCCAACAGATCACCTTGACGGCCCTCTCTTTCGAAAGTGTGCATGACTTGGGATTTGGCCAAAAGAGTAAAGGAAAAGTTGTGGTCCCGTGTAGCCGAAAGGCACTCCCTTCCAAGCCACCTCAATAAAGTTATGCTATGTTTACCATCCAACATGAGAAAATACAAAATATGAGACGCAAAGCTGTGGTGTCAATTCACAGCTGGCTGCTAAACCCCAGCCTGCTCTCCCCTCCCCCTGCAAACCACCAGAAAACCAGGCGATTGAAGCGGCGACGGGCACCTCTGTCCGGCCATGAGACGCTGCCCCCATCCAGTGACTCTCACGGAGACTAGTCGTGTGCCCAAAACCAGCAGAGCTGTCTGTTAGAGTAGCTGGCCGCGTGGTGTGAATAGGACAAGTGAGAACATGTATTTAGCGTATTTTCACCAACCTATCTCAGCTGTGAAAGGTTAGACTGAGTAGCATAATTACCAAACTATTGATTTAAATGTGGTTTTACCCATCGCCAACTAAGTGCAATACTTCAAAAGAGGTAACCGAGGATTTGTGAATCATGAATCCTTATTTTCTGGCTCTGAAATCAAATTGAACGCTGGGAAGTAGCAGGTTATATATATATATTTTTTTTTTTTTTATTATTTGATTTAATTGTATAATACAATTTTTACAAAATAGGAATGTAATCCTCCCATTAACTGTTCGAAGATCACTAACAGAACGGCGTGGGGTCTTAGTTTAACCTGTGTTGCAGTCACACGTAGTTCCCACTCCGATTCTACACCGGGATCATGCACAGGGACCGCGACCCCCACAAGAGTGGCGGGCTAAGGACACCCAATTGGCTATCCTGCCCATCCGTGACTGCGGTCAGGTAAGCAGGCCGATCTCTTGAAAGAACCCTACCACCACAATCACCCATGTAGTCTTTTCCCCACTTATGAGCCGGCACCACCATTCCTCTTCCTCATAGACGTATAGGTTTTTGAACAAATGTCCGAGGTGTCTCTGGCGGGGGCCCGTGACGCCTAAGCAGTTGAGCAGGAGGTGTCTTGTGGTTTCCGCCATCTCTGACTTCGTGCAGAATCTGCATGCTTCGTCCGGGGCCAGTTTTCTACGGAATAGGACTTCCCTTGTGTGAACGATATTAAGGCGGATTCTTAAAAAGTTCATCCTGAGTTTAGAGTTCGGTCCTCTTAATAAGTAAGGTTTAAGTTCATTCACTTTGGACAGCTGTGGAATAGGATCTGTAAACAGCTTTGAGGCGGCAGCTTTTTCCAAAGTGTCGATCCAGTCTTGATTTAATAGTCGAGATTTCGCCTTGGTCGGGTTATTAATTAGTTCGTCTTTAGAACTTCCAGCATTCTCTAAGATTGATTCGATCTTTACCATCCAACTTGTGAGCATTTTACATGATCCAGACCGGATTTCATACTGGATTTCTTGCATGATCCGTGAGGGGTTTGGAAGTAGGCACTTTCGAAATAACATTGCTTCATTACGGGAGACAATAGAGGTCAAAGATTGTAGGGAAAGTTCCCTTCTTATTATCACCATTGGTAGCGAATCAGGAAGATTAAGAACCTTTCTCCAGTAACAACCTTCCACTTTTAGCCAGAAAGATGTTGGCAGATTCGGTAGGGCTTCTGCTCCATATGTGAGTGTTGGAATCACTTTGGCCTTGTAGAAGGTTATCACAGGGGCCATGGTGAATTTTCCATATTTTTTCAATATTGCCCGAGATTGAGAGGCGAGAAGTCTCGCCTTAGTCATGATGTTCTCCTGCATTCGTTTTTCCTTGCGGTTCTTGCTGATAGTCACTCCCAGGTATTTAAAGCTGTCTACCAATTCAATTTTGATGTTATTTACCGCCCATGTGAATTTCTCTGACTTCCTTTCATTTCCTCCCAAAGTCATGATTTTGGTCTTTTCCAAATTCATCAGGAGGTTGTTCTCTTTGAGGTAAGAGTCAAGGTTATTTATTTGTCTTTGGAGGCCGATAGGAGTTACATCAAAGAGGATTATGTCATCCGCGTAAAGCAATCGTGAGATTTTGCTAGCTCCCAATGTCGGTGGGAATGTCCGGACTCTAGCTTCGTACTCTTTGAAGTCAGCCGTATATGCGTTATACAGGGCAGGAGCTAAAGGGCATCCCTGCTTTACCCCTCTTACTGTCTTCATCCAGGTGGACAGAAGACCTTGGTTGTTGAGCCGGACACATATTGTGGTATCTGTGTATAAGGCCTTTATGGGATCCAGTATCCTTGGGGGGCAGGCATGGTGCTGTAATTTATCCCATAATCGTTGCCTGTCTACCCGGTCAAACGCCTGGACCAGGTCGATGAATGCCATGTAGATCTTGGGGCTGCCCTCGAATACCTTGGCTTTTAGTGTGCTCACTGCCAGAACATTAGCCAAAGTGCCGACGTTTTTCACGAACCCCGCCTGGAAGGGATCTGACAGACCAGTCGCCGAGATCCAGTTCCTAAAGTTGTCCAGGATTAAGGCCCCAAAGAGCTTTCCTATGGAGTCTAGAAGAGCAGGTTATATTACTGTGCAGAAAAATGGGACTGGAGCCCCTTAAGACTTGAAGCTTAAGCGTGATGCCGCCCTGAAGGGTAATCTCTGTAAATTCTGACACACTGTCACATGCGTCCAGTTAGCATGATGGCTGCTGCCTGTCTTGGCGAGATCCTGTTCCTGGTGTGTACAAGTATTCCAGAGAACTAATCCAGCCCAGAATGATAACTGTAGATCAGACACTACCTTGCGCACAGTTCAGTTGTATTTTATCATTGAACTCTTAAACCACAATCATTGTCTTTATGTCTTATGTTTGCGGTCGCTTCAAAATAAATACAACGTTTTTAAAGCTGCAGTTTTATTTCTAAGTTTTCCGGGCTCCTCCAGCCCGGAAAACTTAGAAAAAAAAACGCAGCTAGTGCTTATTTTTTTAAAAAAAATAAATAGCACTTACCGAGATTCAGCTGCAGCTTTCCTGCTCTGGTCTCCGGTCCCCGTCCTCTGCCTACAGCACTAATGAAGGGAAAGCCACCCAGCGGTAGCCTTTGTTTACTACAGCTGGCTGGCTTTTCCTTCATTAGTGCCGCAAAAGCAAAATCCAGCACAGGCGTGGCATCCATTTCACAAAATGGATGCGCCCATGTGCTTGCTTTTGCGAATTTTGAGCTTGAATAGCTCAAAATTTTACATAGGAAGTTTTAAAACGGAGAATGCTAGTATTTTTTTTTTATGTTCCCTATCTATTTTTTAAATAAAATTTTTTACTAGACATCCCTTTAAGTAGGTTTCGCTTTCACACTGCTTAACTATTGTCATTGGAGATTACTTCATGGCACCGCCTACAGAACAAATGAACCATGCCAATTATACATAGCCAGTACAATTAAGGTTTTGTGGCTGAAGACTGCATTGTTGTTTACCCATCTCCTTACCTGTAAGTGTGGTCTGATACAGTGGTGGAAATGGAAAAAGGTGGTGGGGATCCCACAAGGGCTGTGGTGGGGGCGGAGTTTGGAGGAGGGGGTGGAGTCCGATGAAGCGGGGCTTAGAGGGGGGCAGAGCTGGCAGTTGACCTCCGATCAAAGGAAATGGCCAAAATAATAGTTTAAAACGGTGTAATTTCTTTCCTGCTGCTTCTTTTCCAATGCCATACTATATATCACTTCCACTTTAAACCACTTCCATGGCACTGGTGCACCCAAAATATGGGATAATATATAACTTATCTGATGTGCTGCATTTTTTAGAGGCCATATTTGAATGCGTGCTGGCTCCGTGTTTGTTCTTATTTGTATAGAATCAAATAAGAACAAACACCAGAGAGACAAAGGAAACCGGTGTAAAATAAAAATTAAAGCACCAGAGGGGAGAGAGTACAAAATAAATAAAATGCTCCGTGCACAGTCTGCTTGCACCGTGGGGCAGATAAGACTCCGAGCCCACCAAGGTGGGGGCTCAGAGATCTAATCTGCCCTGTGTGAGCACTGAGCACAAAGAGTAATCTGCTCTGTGTGCACAGTGTGGTCGCACAGGGCAGATTAGATCACCGAGCTGTCGAGCCCTGCATCAATGTAATCTGCATGGTGACCTGCTGTGTATATGTAGGGGCGGAGCCAGAAGAGTGCTCATGGCGCCAATGTGTTGCTCTGCCCCCCGACTCCATACCGTAGTGGGCAGGGTTTTTTCTTTTTTTAAAAAAAACTATCCAGCGCAGAGCGCTTATGGCATGGGTTGTTTGGGGCTGATTCTGGACAGATCCCGAGATCTGGCTACTCGTCTGGTGATGTGAGCCGGCCAATCACCAGCACTGGTCTGATGTTTATTTCAAATCGACTGCGGTATCCCACCTGTGAGGATACGCTGCCATTTTGAAATCTTTATTCATTAAAGAGACGTCATCTTAACGTTAACGTGATGACGTCACAGGTCCATGACGACCAGAGGCGTTGCTGGGGGGGAGGCTCAGTGGGCTATAGCCGTGGGTCTTTTGGTTTTAGCCCCGGATAGAAGCTTGGAGCTACAACCAAAAGGCTAGCTAGCACAAGTGATAGCCGGTGAGACGTACAGTGAGGTTTTAGTCACTCTGAGCTCCCATCCTTGTACAATACTACTGAGCAATTATGCAGGTGAAACATGCTTAGCCCATGATGCGAGAACTGGCTTTGCCCGGCAGATGTTTAGTTGCACCCACCTGGGGGCAGGCGGCCGGGTACACCTGAACAGGGGAGCGGCAGCGGTCCAATTACTTAATGCTTTGAATACACTGTTGTGCATCATTTTAATATGTGCCCTCTGTAGCAGTGCAGGAACAAAGCCCAGATGCTTCAAGGGAACGCCGAGGCTGGGCCTGCAAGATGTGCTAAGAGGAAGCACTGCCACTAGAAGGGGAGTATAGGGATCAGCATGGAGCTAGGGACCAGTGGCTAAAGAGTAGTGAGCGGCACCAGGAAAAGGCCAAAAGGCTTCCCTGGCTAATGGGAAACAGCATGGGGGCATGAAGAGGAGCCGAAGCAAGATAAAAACATTGGAGCACCTGTTCCCGACGGACTGACAGCAGAGTTCTATCAGGAGCATGTGGCCATTCTGGCCCCCAAACTACTTGAAGTTTGGAACGAGTCACTCCAGCTAGGCACCCTTCCGCCAACACTGCGTGAGGCCGTTATTACGGTCTTACTCAAACCTGTAAACCCACTGATGAGTGCGGATCATACAGGCCCCTCTCGCTAATGAATTTGGACACCAAAATCTTCCCCAAAGTAATTGCCAACCGCTTCCTCGAGGTCATGTCATACATGGTCCACGACGACCAGTCAGGCTTTGTACCTGGGAGATCAACGTCCCACAACATTAGGTTGCTAAATGTCATGTCCCGCATTGACCAAGGTGCGAGCACAGTCGCGGTCACACTAGATGCCCAGAAGGCGTTTGATATGGTGTCCTGGAAGTATTTGTGGTTGGTGTTGGAAACTATGGGTATTGGGCCTAATATGATCGCATATATAAAGTTGCTGTACACTTCCCCGGTGGCCAGGGTTGGAGTTAACTCCCAGACGTCCGGTCTGTTCCCTCTCTTTAGAGGCACCCGACAGCGATGCCCGTTTTCCCAGATCTTGTTCGCCCTGGCAATAGAGCCAATGGCTGACTACGTCAGGGGGCGGTACGCACGCAAGGGGATACGGTTGAAAGACTCCCCTGAGATTATCTTGCTCTATGCGGATGATGTGTTACTCTTCATAAGAGACCCGGCTGTTCATCTAGACCCAATCTTACGCGATATCACTCGTATAGGCACATACTCCGGGTTCAGCATAAACTATACTAAATCCGAGATCATCCCCCCCCTCACCAACTCCACGCTGCAACCTGCCACTGAGTACCCGCTCCGCTGGTCCTCGGATGGGATCAGATACCTGGGAGTCCAGGTGTCCCTGACCAAAGATACGCTACTAGCAAACAACTACCGGGCCGTGGCAGAGCAGGCCGAGGCCAAGATTGCGCGCTGCTGCACCCTTCCACTATCACTAGCCGGAAGACTCTCACTGGTAAAGATGATTTTACTCCCCAAGTTGTTATACATATTTAGTAATGTCCCTATGTGGCCGGGTAAGAGAGACTTCACGAACCTGCATAAGTTGTTCGCTCAATTCTTATGGCACTCCGGCGCGGTGCGTAAGAAGTGGTCAGACATGTCACTACCCTATGATAGAGGGGGCTTTACCGCCCCAGACATACTACGATATTGGACTGCATCACAGGCGCAGTTCGCATCGTACTGGTACCCCGGGCCCCCACCTCGTCGTCCTGTCAAGCTGGAGGCTCTGGCTGCGGCACGCACCAACGTGATGTCCTTAATTCTAAACCAGTAGTACGAACCAGATTCGCCCATTGACCCTGTCCAAACCACGGGGCAAGCCTGGCGTCTGATGTTCAAAACGTGTGCTGAACAATACCTGTACTACAAGTGGCTCCCTGCCTGGAACGTTCCCGGGTTGGAACCCACACATGATACCGCCCTGGCCCGACACTTTGAGGCCCTGGGATACCGCGCCCTCACTGATTTCTATCCAGAGGGGCAGTTTATAAAACCGCAGACGTAAAGGCCAGGTCACTCGGGTTCCGTTCTGGAACTTCTGCAGTTCTACAGACTCTGCGCTGCTTTCCAGAATGCATGGCCTGACTTCCCCGATGAACCCCAGGACTCCCCTGGGATTGCCTACATAGCCAACTCGGGTGGCGCTCGTGGGGTGATTTCTTCACTATACAAACTTTTACTGACCACTGCCTCTCCCCAGCCATCCAAGGCCCGGGACGACCGGGCATCCGAGTTTGAGTTGGAACTCACTGATCAACAGTGGGAGAGGATGTGATCTCATACCAACAGGGTTTCCCTAAACTTCCGCTACCGCACCATACAATATAAACTGCTAAACAGGCTGTATTACACTCCGCACAGAGTCTCCAGGTTTACGCGCTCGGACCCTCGGCTCTGCCCTCGCTGTGGCGCGGAGGATGCTGGTCATTTACACATGTTCTGGGATTGCCCGGAACTAGCCTCATTCTGGAGTAAGATCATAGAAACGTTGTCTGTAATCACTGATTCTGTTGTTGACCCCAACCCGATGGGGATTCTGTTTGGGGATGGCAGCCTGGGGGGAGCTAAAGATATTGTTAAGTTCCTGAATGTGAGTTGTGTAGTGGCTAAGAAATGTGTCTTACAGAACTGGAAGAGCCCCTCCCCATTCCAGAAATGGTTACATTTACTCACGTGGTCCCGAAATTTGCGAGGAAGAGTTCCTGGGTATGCTCCCAGTCCGCTCCCGCCCCCCAAAATATATGGTCCGCCTTTAGCAGCTACTTGAATAGCTTAAATGACACCTCCTCGGTGGACGAGTTCCCCCAGCCCTCTCCATTAACTGTTTGAGAACTTGATGCCACGTGATTATTTTTGTTACTCAACTACTGCTGTCCTACTGTTGTTTATATGCCCTTGCATTTATCTATAGATGTACCAAATTTGTTTTGACTGCTCTGATGTGTGTGTATGCTATATGCCTCTGTCAACAAAAATAAAAGTTTTAAAAAAATAAAAATAAACATTGGTGAAGCAGACGGTGAGGGACAGTGTGTTGTGGTCGCAAAGCCTGAGATGTGCTTAATGAAACTTATTAAGATCGGACAGCAGAACTAGCTCTGAACACCCCACACTAGTTAGATGCTGGTTAAAAATAACCGGAAATCAGGAGGCGCTGATGATATTTGCTAGTTGGGAGAGTCCTTGGAGACTGGTGAAGATGGGAAGTAGAAGACAGTAAGACCCAAACATATAACGCGCATCAGCCCTCCAAGCAGATTAGAAGGGTCAAGTCCACTCAACGGCATAGGGGGATTGTGACGCGATAAGACGTACTATGCTGACGTGGTTTTCCAATTACAGCGCTACTAAAGGGTAGAGGAATTGTTGGTTGTTAAGTAGCTGGTTTACCTAACTCCAGGGATAACGATGGCGTTCGTGAAAATTAAATAGCACGAGGTATTGGAGGTTTGTGGCAAGTTGTGGAACGGTTAAATAAGTGTGGTGAAGGCAGAGTAGAAAATGAAGATCTTTGGGAAATCTCAGATACTGACCGTGCCCTGCTTGCTACCATGGTAACTGTTATTACAAACTACTAGTGATCATGGCACCCAAAACACATTTTCACTTCTACCAACACCTGTGCCTGCTCTTTTATGAATACATCTGTTACTGGAAAATGTCCTTAGTTACTGTGGCCTTTGACACCAGCCTGAGAGTTGTCATAATTGGATTTAAAATAATATAAACTTGCATTCATATTTCACAAACCAATGCTGCATGTCGGGGTGATCAATGCTATGTAATAGGACCTTATTTAGTCACTTGTTTATTTGCTCTCGAATGCCAAACGGCCATTGGAGACTCGTGTGAAGCTGGGATAATTGCACGCAGTATAGGTTTCCTTCTTAAGAAATAACACTTGGATCTGTCTGTGCGAAAACGGAAGGAAGTCGAACAAATACTGGTTATCGGGCTGTAGCAGGAGCCATGAGGACACCAAACGTTATCGAATGCTGATAGAATCCATCGGTGCGATTGATTTCCCCTCAGAAATGGCTGTCCAAATACCTACCGTTCAGCTAATTCTCGTTCCCATGTGCTCCTTTCACCCTAAGAAGAAGGCGAACAATAGGTGGCCAGAGGCGGCGTTCTCGAGATGGAGGACGGGCATGAGTCAAGGGGTTCATCAATAATGGGGAGTAGTCATCATTCCCAGATCCCACAAAACTCCTCTTTAGCTCTGCTGCAGAATCGTACCTTTTCCTGGGAGGAAAGTTCTGACAGTTCATTTAGCCATAGTTCGATGGCGGAAACATCACCAAAAACGTAATTACCAATGCATAAGGGCAAATTCACTTGGCTCAAAATAAATTCTCATCGAATTGTCTGACATCACAGTTAATTTGGGGGCAGAATTAGCTAGGCTGCAATACGTATAATAGTTTGAGCATAGATTTTCATTAGATAAGTAGATTATGTTGGTGATTATGCATCTAACTAGGACTATTTGCAGACCAATAGGCTCCCAAGGTAGACAGAATGTAGTATTCTTTTTAACAATATGTTTGTCTTTCTCTTCCTCTTTTCTCATTCCCGGTTTAGTCTTTCATTGTACACAGTGGGCTTCATACGATTTTGGAGGTAGCCATGCCGTTAATACCGGCATGGCTACACCCAAATTCGGGTCTGGCCCCGGGTCCCGCGAAAGGGGAATTATTGGGCCTTTCGGACCTTGGCGGGCCTGGTAATTCCCCTTTTGCGGGACCCGGAGTCAGTACGTCCAAATTCCCATTTGAGCCCCCATAGGTAGCGTTAATAACGGTACCGTTGCTAACATCCAGTTCTGCTTGCGGTTTGCCGCTCTGCACGCCTGGTCTGACCAGGCGTGCAGAGCGGCACCTGCAAGCAGAACTCATAATGTGGCGGCATGGTAACAACGGCGCCGGTAACACTACCGGCACCGTTGTTGCCTTAGCGCCACTATTGTAATGAGGCCCAATGTATCTTCCCCATGCTCTTACTGTTCTCCCCCTTCACCGTCCTGAGGCCAGATAATCTAACAGATCCACCGGTGATCATAGCATCATCTTTACTGCTTAGGAAATGCAGATTGAAGCACGCAGTGTTTGTCCCAATTCATATAGGGCCTCATTACGTGTTGAGCGGTATCCCGGTACTAAATCCGTCAGAATACCACCCAACTGAATTACCGTTACCACCACTTGGTCCGCAAGAATCACCAGCAGATTACAAGTGGCGGTGTAAATACCCATTGATTTTGAGTCCATTGGACTCAATGGGGCTTTCCGCCTTGGTAATTCTGCTGATTTTTCGTCAGCGAGTGAAAGGATTTACCTCCAGCATAATGCTGGGGGTAGATCCTCCACTCCAGGCCCGTCCTCATAATTTGGTGTAGTGGTGAAGTTGGCAGTAACAGATGTACCCCTCATTTTACCACTTCACGCCATACTTGTAATGAGGCCCATAATATAAAGACCTTTGCACTAGGGCAAATATGAATCAGATTGTTTTTTGCACTAGGGTTTGCACTTCATACCATAAAAAGCAATGTGTTCACTGCATCTCTTCTTATGTTATGCAGCAAGCATAGTAACAAAAAATATCCTACTTAATTTTGCCATATTGAGAAAAGCTTTCCTATAATACACCTGTTTGGTCAATTCCCTACTACACAAGCAACAGAATTCCTTGGCTCCATCTCTCTGCACAAGGGCAACGTTTGGATACTTGAAACACTTGTGTACGAGCGTGATACAAATAAAATATCGTATCATATCATAATCTGGCCCTCCTCTTTCCCAAATCTTGCTCCGTTCTCCCTCTCCCCTCTGTGAGGAATTCGGCCATCCGCATGGTGGGTGTTCGCTCACCTGGGCTTTTTAAAAATGTTATATGAAATTGATTGATGGTTGATCAACCTCTGGAAAATACGTGGGGCAAATCTGCACACATTATCCAATTCTCACCCCACAAAACACGCATAGATCTGTGCACTCTGGGTGGACACAGCCTACAGGCGCAGTCCCCCATGTCATACTTAGTTGGGATCTGACAGGTGGAGTACACAATGTATCTCAGAAGGGGGAGGGCCAAACCTTCCTCCTACCATGGCCAGCCTAATTGACTAACAAAGGCTCCATGGCTCCACCCTGTCCTTTTGTGAGCCCTGCAGGTGGTGGCAGCAATTAACATACTACTAGAGTGTACTTCAAACCAGGCCACATGGGGCCTGGCTGGAGCGGCTAACGAAGGAGACAGAAAAACCCAACAACCTTTAATATGCACTGTGTCAACCTGAAGTCACCTCCTACCCTTGGTATCAATGGACATTGAAATGTCATGTCTGCGACTGCATGTATTACAGTAGTCATCCCTGCAGGGGGACCCCCCTCGGAAGGCACGAGGATGTGGATTGCCGGTGCCAGAAAGTTTGGTCCTGCCACAGCTTCAAGGGATACCTGCCGCTTTAATCAGGAACCACAGAGCTCCAATGACCAGGGAGACGCTATGATCCATAACAGACAGGAAGAAGGTTGGGACTTAGTATTACATGTTTTCCCCCCTTTACCTTTTCTGTTGCAAAGCACTCTGGTTATGACCTCATGTTAACAGGAGATTGTTGGTGGGGACCCAGGATATGTTCATTAAGGTAGGCTTGGCCTACACCAATCCCTGTGGTCCATTTGGCTTTAAAAGCGGGTCCAGCCCCTCTTTTGGGAAGATCATCCGAAGACTTTGCAAGGAGTAGCAAGAAGATCTCTGCATTAGACCCTGGCTGAAGGAACAGTCTGCCTAACATCTTCCGCCAGTGAAGGAAGGCCAGTACCTCCAAGATCTCTCTCCTAAACATTTCCCAAAGGAACAGAGGGAGATACATTGCTCCCTTGGTGTTAAAACCAAGTATCCTTGAATTATTGTGATACCAACTACCCTCCTGTCAGTATCCAGAGTTCCTCCCTTTTCCTCCCTTGAAACTGTCTGTCCTCTGCATTCCTTTACAGGGTGGGTTTTATTTTTTAGTGTTCTAGAATTGTCTGTTGTGATAATAATAAAGTAGATATTTTTTAAAAAAAACCTTGACTGGACAGTCCCTTTTTATCATTGGGTAATATCTGTATTTTTTCCCTACGTTGCAACTAACCAATGATCCACAACCTTTCGGAGATAAGTCTGCGGTTCCGTCCACAATAACATAATTGGACAAGGAGGTTTATAATAGACTCATGTTTCCAATCTGTTTGGATCCCCTCCAGTGTACTAGAGGTGTGGGACTGATTGATGGTTTAGAAACCGATATTCATCCCTGGACCACTGGTGCCCCGGAAGTTGATTCATCACACCCACTTTCCCACCCCTTCTCTTCACAAACAAGTGTGCCCTGTCCCCTCTCACTTTGTTCACCCACTGTAAAGAATTGCCATCTGGCAAGGGTGTAGAAGCCCTAGCTTTTTAGATTTTTTATTAATTAATAAATTGGTCCATCTCAGAAAGGATGATCTGTTAACCAGTTTTCCCTTTTCATAAGATGTAAGCATAGTGTACACCTGTGCGCTGCCGGATCAATATCCTGATTTGCAGCACCTGCTCTCCAGTGGCACAGAGCAGGTCCAAGTGTCAAAGGGGCCGCGATTTGGCAGCTGTTGTGACAGCTAAGTCACTTCAGCACAGAGGCTGTATTTAAAGTCTCCACCTCTATTCCAAAACCACAGTCATGAGGAATTACTATTCTGGTGGCAGTTTAATCTTAAAACATAAAGCCATACATGAGTTTAGGGTTGGTGTAATGGTGGATAGTAATTCACATAACTATAAGCAGCCACATCAGATTGATATCATGCATGTGTCAGACTGTGAGCCCAGGCCAGCTGGAGAAGGGTTGTGTGTTTTCTGGTTGGACAGACTGGCCCTGCCAGCTTGCAGGGCCAGTGACTGGATGGCTGAGGCTCTAATTTGATCCATGGTGTGGTCTGGTAACACCTCTCTCCGACAGGGCAGCTGCCAAGCAGGTGCTATCTTGAGCAACAGGAATCAAAGGGCACACCCTATTAGCCCACACCAGGGTGCTGCATACCCAAAGGGCCTTTGACAAGGAAATGGGCGGAGATAGTGTAGACCAAGGAAGCTCAGCATATTTGAAGGAAGACTCTGCCATCTTATTTCTCTCTATATCTCTCTTCCTTCCTGTCTCCTCCCTCCACTTCCTTTAGCACAAAGTACTTGGTGTGATGTCAGAAAACCACTTGTCTCAAGTACAGGTATTGGACCTCTTAAGGCAGACTTCCTTTAGTCCAATCACCTGTGGGCTTTAGCCTACAAAAGAGGACGTCTATCACTCTTTCTTTCTTTAATTCACTCTTGAACAAAAACCTGAAGTAGAATTCACTGGACCTGTTGGGAGGGTTGACTTTCCAGCCCCTCCCCCAGAGGTGAAGACTGAGTGTCCAAGGCAATTTCGGCTTCCTTACCATCCCAAGGGCATATTGAGGGTGACCTGCTGCTGAGGTAAGACATGCATCTCTGCCAGCCACACTGCTGCCCAGCATCTCGCCATGGTGAGGGACCCCTGAAAGTGTGTGCCAGCCTCTCTTGTGCTTGAGAGCCCGAGAACAAGGACTACGCTTGTCCCTGAGAGCCATGACAGCGAGTATTCCTGTGTTATTGCCATTGAACCACTGTGAGCCATGATTCAAGCCTGTTTAACCACATCAAACCAACAGGACCCTCTGGAGCTGCCTTTGACACATGACTGATCTTCAAGGTACTGAACTGCACGCTTGAACCAATACACTGCTGCACTGAGACACCTGAGCACGTCATTGCTTCGGCTCGAACTTGAAGCTCATTGCTACATTCACAGGGTTCGACCTGCATTTGGAACCACCAGCATCTTCGTTGCCGGTCTTCGACAGTCGAACCGACCCTGGTGGCTTCATCAAACCTCGACCATCGAACGCTGCATCGAACCACCTGACTTGAACTGCGCATCCAGTAACCAGCATCTTTGCCATGTAACCTACATCCAAACTGACCCTGGCAGCCTCAGAAGCAGCACTTCATCACACGTATCATCAAACCAACAGCCTAGAACAGTGCATTGTCACCAGCACCTTTGCTGTCAAACCGACTCTGGTGGCCCTCACGAACCACCTTTACTTAAGCATTGCTTCGAACCGCAATGACCTTCAGCTCGATCACGTCTAGATGCTGCTCCTAGTCTGGAAAATTGAGACACTACATTCAGAATGCGCAAACGGAACCAAAGCATGTGGTTCGACGCTGTTGAATTGCCCAAGAACAGCAAAAGTTATCATTGACTAGTAACTGTCCCATTGGTCCATCTTTGGACCCTAGATACTAGCTAGGTCCCCTTTATTCCCTTTTCGCACCAGAACATCTCCCCTTTAAGAACATTGTGATTTTTACTTGCCTTTCTCCCCCGTTTCACTGCCCAGAGTACTCCCTCTTTCGAGGGGATTGGGTCCTCCGACGTATTCCGTATCTATGACAGTATTCCGTATATATCAGCACAGCTGCAGTGATTACTGTCATAGATATGGAATACGTCATCGGACCATCCCATCGAAAGAACGTTACCAGGTAAGAGAGTAACTTGTTCTTCTATCTTCAAGTTGTCTGTGTTCATTCCACAGGGTTGAGGTTTGTGTAGTGTTTTTCTATTCAGTTATTGTTGCAGTGTGCATGATTAAAGTATATATATTTGTGTTGAACCTTGATTGGACATTCCCTTTATTTTGGACTGTTATACTTTGCTTTTTGTGTTGCTACTGAATCACATTCACACCCCTCTTGAGAGTATAGCCTTCTCTCAGCCCACATTACCAGAAAAGGTGAAGAGGATATATCTCTTAACTGTGCCTGTTTTACCTTTATGATTGGGATCAATCTGGTTTGGTAGAGGTGCGAGGACTGAGTAGGCAGCTTAGCCGCTTCTCATCCTTGTTACTCCTGTGGGGTAGAAATAATTTTGTCACACCCACTTACCTTTCTAGTCTTTTCTTTGACCCTGTTGTGGTTTCCTTCCTTCTCTCTGTCCCTCTCTCTCTCCTCAGCCTCTGCCTAACTCTCCTTTTCATTCTAAGGCAGACCCCCATAAACAAGTGCTCA
The DNA here is from genome assembly GCF_040938575.1 of Ambystoma mexicanum. Lineage (NCBI taxonomy): Eukaryota > Metazoa > Chordata > Amphibia > Caudata > Ambystomatidae > Ambystoma > Ambystoma mexicanum. The sequence goes on from NC_090937.1 coordinate 440,532,270, forward strand.
TATGTGATGAGACTTATTTAACTGACCAGCAGTTAGACATGTGGATTTCCTAATGAAGGCTGTAGCAAAGCGATTGTTAAGCTTTCCATTGAGAGGACATCTTGGTTGGCTGGGATACTATAGCACTGTGCAATTGTCTCTGCTGCCACCATTTCTACATTGGCATGACATAATGGACTGGTGTCGCCCACAAAGCAAATCAGAGCCCTATAACAGCTCTACCCCAAAGGGACCCAGGCCCGTGTAGCTGGGAAACCCTCAAATTCAGCACAATATAGACATTTATTAAAGCAACAAAGGATAATAGCAAATAGTGGCTTTGCTCTCATTGCTATTTTCAGTGTCAGAAAGTATTTTTCTCTCATGGTGCAAAATCGATGGCTCAAATGAACAGTCTGCATATTTTTGGCCTTTACGGGTTTACCGCAGAGTAAGTGGCCATGCCCTTGTAATTACAGAGAAACTGAACCCACTGGACTCTACCTTCTGCCAACAAAACAAACTGCTCCATGTGACCCTCCGCCTCAGTTCCCACCAATATAAAAACGAACAATGCTATTTCTGTACTTTTATGGAGGAAGCCTACACCTGCTTATCAGGACTTTGCCTGCCCACATGTTGGCCGGCCCACATTCCAAGGCCTTATGTGACCATGAACTCATGACTAGAAATCTCTATACTCGCTGAAACATGAGCTGTGGAGCCACATTACCCTTTCTACTTGGAAGAGAATTCTTTCCAGTTAAATATTCCCTTCATTTCTGTTTTTCTGCCGTTCAAAAAGGCTCACTAGCACCCACTGGAGAGTGTTTGACCATTCAGTTTGCTGGGAACAGGGCAGAATACCAGAATAATCGCCCACTTTTTCTCAGCCACCTAAGCAACTTCCGGAGGTGTCTGCCAGCTTGCTCCCTGCTTCAGCTGGCTCCCCGGACTGTTCCACCCTTCCCCTAAACCCCACCAATGTGCTGCAATCCTTCGAGCACCCACTGGAGTCACACTATCTCCCCCCCCTCACTTACCTTTCTCTATAGTCACCAACACATGCTCAATTTCCATGGGGTCCACAGAATTTGCCAAGTCTAAACACGAATCAGCACCCTGGAGGAGGGGGTCTGGGGGTTCAAATAGGGATACACATTGATATGTGGGGCAGACAGGGCTGGTAACGGCCCTGAGCCTTTGCAATGCCTTTTCTGTGCTCACCTCTACCTGGCTCGGGCTGACCCCGTCCGACCCACATGGTGGTGTTAAGCACTATAGTACTAAAGCAAAGAGTACAATCTTGAAATCACCCCCAGTGGCCCCTAATCTGTGAATTCTATGTAATCCCACGTCTGGGGTGAAATCCTTTTGGCAATCATGTGAACATATGCAGATGTGATGGGATTCAAAGGGAAAACGTTGATTGTTTATTTATTTATATCCAGGAAGGAACAATGCTCTTTTGATCACAAAAAAACGTACAATAGATAGGTATTCAGATTTAACGGGAAGCCGTGAACGTATTACAATGGGGTGAGTTTGATTGACATACGGACCAGGTTGTTAGGTGGGGGTAAATGGAAAAATCACAATACATGGGTGGACTTGCATAGATTACGGACAGTCAACATTAGGCATTTTTAGGTGCAGGTAGGCGGTAGGGCCAGCTATGTTAGGGATGTAAACGCGATGGATGAACTGCAAAAGTGGAGGCAGAGAAATTGAGGGACAGAGGCAAGGGGAAATGTTAGCTAGAAGACAGATGAGAGGTTTGTTAAGAGGGTAACTCTGAGGCAAGGACAGGCTTTTAGTTTGGTTTTGAACAATCAATGTGGACTGTTTTTCGGATGTCGGGGGAAAAGAATGTCATGCAATTGGAGCAAGAAGAGAACGAGCAGAAGTGAGAGGAAGCACAGGGGGACGGGGGGCGAGGTGCCACAAGGGTGGTTGAAGATGCAGGGCAGCGATAATGAGAAGGCTTTGTAGAGTTGGATAGATAACATTGAATTGCCATTGCATTTGGGAACTAAGTTTCTCAGTGGACCGTGACAATGGGCTTCCTAGCGTTTTATGTACTGCAGGCTGATATGAAGTGTTCCTAAATACGGTTTTGATGAGATCTCACCTAGATTAATACAGCAAAAAGAACTTGTTCCATGCGTTTGCTTAAAAGAGAACACTGCACTTTAAAATCACATCATTGGTGCTTAGCCTGACACTTGGTTTGTTTGTATTGATTTTCCTGTCAACTATCTCGGCAACCACCAACAGGAGTAAGGAGTAAAGCTCTTTTCACGTTAGACAAACATTGCCAAGCCCACTGCCCGACCCAGTAATATGTGGGTTAACAGAAAAATGAAGTGCTATTAACTTTTTCATCAACAAGATAGATAACATATGACAATAGCTTGTTTGGTAGCCCGTGCAAATGTCTCCAACAAAAATGTAGTAAGTGAAAAAGTTGTGGTGAAAATACTGCTGCAGTGTAAAAGTCGGCAGGCAAAAAGTAGTCAACAAAAGCAGCTGAAAAGTAGCCAAAAATGCAGTGAAGCTAGGGCTTAGTGGGCTTGCAATTGCCTGATTTATAGTTAGGATAGGGTTTAGGGTAAGGATAGAGGTTGAGGTAAGTGTTAGAGTAAAGAGTTTGGTCTGAATTAGGGTAAGAGTGGGGTCAGGGTGGCTTTGGGATTGCTGGTGATGTTGGTTATGGTAGATTACATATCAGGGTAGAGGTTATGGTAAGAGCTAGAGCTAACAGGGTAATGGTTTTGTGTAAATTGTTATGTTGTTTTGCATTTATATAGCGCCTTATATACCATTGGTATGGTCTGAAGGCGCTGGTAGGTTGAACGCCCTTGGGAACCGAAGTTCAGATCAGTAGAGAGAGTAGAGAGTCAAAAGGTGCGTGGGAGCACCGGCTATGTGTAGAGCTGTTGCGGTATTCGTGTAATAGCTCCTTCTTAGTGGTAGGTGTGGTGGTTGAGAGATCAGGAGTCTGTGTTCGTTCTGGCAGGATTTATCCAGACCGAGTGTGGCTGCGTTATGCCTGAGGAGAACGCCTGGCTGGGGGGGGCTGTAACCAGCAGTGTTTTACTTAGAGTGCTGTGGAGTATGCGGCGGACGTTAGTATGAGAACAGTTATACCGAATGGTGTCATAGTATCTCTGTGTTCTAGTTGAGTGGTGGTGTAGAGGGGAGAGTAAGCGTGGTGGTGTGATATGATGTGTTATATGCTCTTTCAAAATGTTCTCTGCATTCCAAACCATACTATATACGTCATGCAGTTCTATGCGCTCCAGTCCGTTCCATGCACTCCTATCCACTCCATGCATCCCAATCTGCTCCACACACTCCGGTTCGCTCGACGCACTCATGCGCTCCAGTCCGCCCCGCGCGCTCCAGTCTGCTCCGCGCATGCACTCTTGTCTGCCCCCACGCGCTCCATTTCACTCGTTCCATCCACTCTACGCATTCACCAGTAAGTGTTAAAGAAAGGGATCTGGAGGTTGGAGAGAAATGGAGATGTTGGGGTAGGATAGGGGTTAGGACAAAACTAGTTAGCATTGGTAAGGATAGACTATGCATTAGGGTAGTAATAATACATTGAAATTTACATAGCACTTTTATCCTAACAGCTTTATATGCAAGAACTATTACACCATCAAAATTGGTACTCATTTATTGACCTTGGAAAGGGGAAAGAGTGAGTCGACCTTGCTAGGATTTGAACCTGCGACCTACAGCTGACACAATAAGTGCTTAATCTGCTGAGCTATTTTACCAGCTAACAGATTAGATCATTGGTTTGGTTAGGGCAAGGGCTATAGCAGTTCAGGCGAGCTGGTGATGGGGTTGGAGTTAGATTCACTGTCATTTTCTGTTTATTTGATGTTTTGTATTGTGTGACATGCAAATAAAATGCTTTAGCGCACTGAAGGGCTAGTGTTAGAGAAGGGTTCAGATAGAATGAGAGTTGTATTAAGAGTTGGGGTATGGGTTAGGAGTAGAGTTAAGGTGATTATGGAGGTTTTATAAAAGATTTGGATAATTGTCATGGTTACAGCCATGTGCTTTCCTGCATTTAAAGATGGCTTTTTTTGGTGACCGTATTACTGGCAACCTTTTAACACTTTGCATTGCTTGTATTGAATGACTACATTTTTTTAAACTGCTTTTTGCTGACTACCTATTTTTTTGCATGACTGCATTTTCCTGGGGACAAAATCAGATAGAACCAATCATTTGATCGAAAAATCAATCCACCTGACAGCCCAATCTGGATCCCACAGCACATAACACAAACCTGGACTGCCTTCACTCCACTCATCCTCTAAGATCTTGCTGATACTCTCGCATCCCTTATACCAACTGTATACAAAGATGATTCTCTACCTGCTGACATCCTAAAGGAGTTTAAGGGGCCGCCCTTAACCCCGCCTTCAACTAGTAAATGGCTCAATTGTGCAAAGCATCTTACCATTGACACTGAACAAAAAGGGCTAATCCACCCTCTCCTCAAAAATCCCACCTTGGGCCCAGATAATCTCACAAACTACCAACCAATCATTAGCCTCCCATTCATTGGAGAAGTAATTGAGAAGGCAGTGGCCAAACAACTCCATGATCTGATTAACCAACACAGCCTATGCATGATTTCCAATATGGACTATGGGTTCAGATCAAAATGTATTACTGAATCAGCCACCATCCACATTGTAGGTGACTCATGCCTCTTTGTCGTCCTCTCGACTGCGTTCGACTTGATTGACCACTTCGCAATGACCAGCCTACCCATAAAACAGAATGGACTTCTTGGGCACAGTTCTCAACTGGTTCGCATCTTACATCTTAGACAGGCACCAAAAAGGTCAGACGACTATCTTGTCACCTGTACAGTGTCACAAAGCTCAATACTTTCCCAAGTGAACTTAAATCTATAATTGGAGCTACTAGGACCACTTCCCAATTACCCCAATAACGTCACTCCCCCATTACGCAGGCAATAATCAATTGTGCCTAAAAATCAGTTATCTCGCGCATCAGCAAGTACCATACCTCCATGCAAGTGTAGATGACAAGCACATACATGAAGCCCAAACACACAATGACAGACTGTGTTCTTCTCTGTCACCCATCTAAGAAGGATTCCACTTAAGGGAAGCTAAATGATGTGCACCTTGATGACTTCACACATCACCTGTTCCTGGCTGCTAAATAACTGGCTTCACTATAGGCAGCACTCTCTCCTGCCGACAACATACCAACAAAATGACCCAAAGCACCTGATACCAGTTAGCCCTCCTCTGGAAGATAAAACCTTTGCTTCCACTCAAGCCCCTGGTAATCTCCCACACAGATGGGGGGGGGGGAACACCCTCCTCACCAAAATTTGAATGCATTTAGGGCTGCCCAGCAGTCCGCGGCATGACTCATAACACGAAAAATAAAATTCAACAAAAAGTTTCCGATCCTAAGGGCGCCGTACTTGCTTCCCGTTCCAGTAAGAATATTATTTAAGACTGTGTCACCTATAAGGGATATAAGGTAATAATGTCCCCGTGAAAAAAGTCGTCAGGTTGGCGACTTTAAAAAAAATGCATTAACGATGCACCCTCCAGGCTATCAAACAATTTCCCAAAATATTCTAAGACTGGAGGTAATAATATATAACTATACCCCTTCTAGAATATTTGGGGAAAGAATTTTGATAGCCAGGAAAAAGTCACCAGAACCTGACAACTTTTTCACAGGGACTTCATTACATGGAACCCTATAAGGCTAACACAGCCCACACAACTGCTCACCTAGATGCAAAACTATGTAGCTCATGTAGGGTGTGCTCCTCCAGGAGCCAGGTCATCGCTAGGGTTGAGATCAAACTGGGACACAAAGAAAAATAAACACCACGCAATGCCCTTGCCTACTGGAACACCATCCTGGGGGCAATACAGACCATGCCATGCTCTTCCAGTTTAGAAAGGAACCCAAGACCTTACTCTTACGCAATACCTAGGTGCCAAATAGGCGCCTTTTATTCTCCCATCATATCACCACCTCTATGGCTGGAACCTTCTGTACCACATATTGTAGCCTCTCCTCCTCCCCTCATGTGAAGAGCACTCTGTTGCTTTCTAGCTAGGTTTGTTCTGTATAAAGCGCTAACACAAATACACTCACCAGAAACAATGTGACTTACACTCAGTCTACCACACCATCCAGGCCTGGATGGCCTCCCACCTTCTCTGTCTCCACAATGAAAAGATGGAAATCCTATTGGGTGGTTTGCATACATCACACAGGTAGCTGTACCAAGGATACCAATGTTTCATTGTTGATGGCATCACCATTCAGGTCTCCAGCAATGTTAAAACCTTGGGTGTCTTATCTGGACGCTACCCTGTCTCTCTCAAGGCAGGTCAATGTGATTACCTCATCTGCAGCCCACACCTCCAAATTGATTATCGTGTGCAGACCCTTACTAACCACTGAAACCTGCCTCACCATTGCTAGAGCCCTCATAGGCTCACGACTGGACTATTGTAATGCTCTATTTGCAGGAACGTCGGTCCGAAACATGAATAAACTTCAAGCTATTCAAAATAATGCACTCAGAGCAGCACTCGACATTCTGTAGCGGGTTCACATCTCAGATGCTCGAAGAAGTTCTCAAGGCTTCCCGTCTGGGAGCACATCACTTTAAAATCCTTAGCGATCACGCACAAATACGGCTTTCATTCGGCACTGAGAGCTCTCTAGCAAGAATTCTCCAAAGCTCAATCCAACAGACCCACCCCCTCTTCCTACTCTCACTGACTCACCATCCCTAGATTCAGATGAATGAGATCAGGTGGGGCCAACTTTCGTGTCATCGCCTCCAAGATCTGGAATGCCTTACCTTTTTTTTGTTAAGGTCTGAGCAATCTTACTGGGTATTTCTTCTCCTCGAACTTGCTGTCTTAAGCCAACCCTACGCCCCATGTTATATCTGTATATATTATGTACATTCTTGTATGTATTCTTCTGATATGACCACCTGTAACCAGCATCCTTATGCTGTACTAAGCCTAACTGAAAGCCTATGTAACTTATGAATCGTCTGCCATAACCGCTTGTAACCAGCACCTTCATGCCTACGGCTTTAGAGCGCTTAACAAATGCAAAATAAATAAAAGCAATAACATGCTTTGCATGTTCACCACGGCATAGTTTCATACAGGTGTTATGTTGTGTTCCTGGTATTTATACCACACTTTTCAGCCACGTGAATGGTCGTCAGGCACTCTGCTGGATCTGAAAGTGAGGGAGGTTGGTTAATGGTGAGACAGGCATAATGCAAGATAGTTGTGCTGTTGAGTTGATGTATGCTGACTGGAAGTACCCTGGGTTCTGCCTGCAGGTAGGTTTCTAGGTGTTCTCTGTTGACAGCATATAGGCATTTGTGTTTGATGGGGATCTTAGTGCGCCTGTGCAACTAAGCCGTGGTGGCAGGCGCAGTAGTATGTAAGTTGGTTGCAGAGGTGTAGTGTTCTGATGTTTGATGTCTGTTGGAGTGGGTGTTCCGTTGGCATGTGCGGGTGGCTTAGCTAGTATGCACATTGTGTGTTGTAATGAAGAATTTGGGCATGTTAGTGCAGGGAGGTGTCCGAGACCTTGCTGTGGAGGTTGGTGAGATGCAACAATTCATCATACCAATGCACAGCATGGCATGCAAAAGGCCTAACAAGTATGGGTAAAAGACCTGGTGTCCCCCCAAGCTCCTCCCACTGGCCTCTGCCCAAAGTTCCTATTTATCTTTCTCATTTTGCCACTGCCAAAACCAAAGGTTTGATCCCACCAACCCTAGAGATTGTTAATATGAAACAAGTGCATTTGAATAATAAGTGGCAAAGATGACAATAGCTGACTCCTGAAGGACCCCTCGGCACTGAGTCGGGTTGAGTTCTCTTTAGCATGGTTTTTAGTACTGGTAACTGCAAGCAGTAGCGTAGGAAATAACAGCATGGGACAGCCAGGAGCCTGCCTCTCCTTCCAATTGTTAGCATCTCTCTCTCTCTCTTTCTCTTTCTTTCTCCCTCTCTCTCCCTGACTACACGCATCCTACTGTATGTTCTCATTCCATCATGACATCATCACATGCCCATTACTGTACATCCTCTCCCTTACACTTCACCTACAACGCTTAACCTAGAACACAACATACACTTTACACATTCACAATGCGGCCACTCTTACACTCGAGCAGAGAACCGAATTAGCACTTTACCTATCACAATACATCATTTCTATACACGCCAGTAACAAGCACCAACCTTCATAACCTGTGCCATTGACACAATAGAGAATGCAACACCTAGCACCATAAACAGAAGGCTATCGGGGTCATTATGAGTTGGGCGGTAAGGGATTACCGGCACCGGTAAGGAGACCGGTGCCGGTAATCCCTTACCGCACAATTCTGAGGTCCCTTAGCGGGAACTATAAGGAACGTGTGGTCTGACCACACGTCCCTTACGGGTCCCGCTAAGGGACCAGGGCGCTAATAAGGGGCTTGCTAGTCGCGAGCCCGTTATTAGCGCCCTCCCCATTCCCATTGAGCCCTATGGGGGCTCAAATAGGAATGGGGAATGGTTTGTTCAATGGGGAGAATATTAGCATGCTAAATGGGCAGATCACAGGGGCCATTCCGGGGAATGCAACATGGCGAAGAGGGGTACAAAAGTCTACACTGCACTACTTCTTGGTGTCAGAAAACAAAGCAAAGAGTCATATCGCTCAAGGTAATCCCCATGAACATTAGCGCTAGAACGTATATGTCAATTACTAGAGAAATCAAAACAAAGTTACTGGAGAGATACAGTCTTGTTAGAGCCCAGAAGAAATAGGCTTACCGGTCCCTCCAGGGTCGGAATGCACCAGTAAGTCCCCATTGAACAAGACCGATGTCGGACCCGGTATTGGAGGCAGCCATGGCGCAAATAGCACCAAGGCTACCTCCAATCTCGGAATGAGGCCCTATGACTAAACACGAACTTCGACATAACCAAAAATAGAACGAGACGCCCTGAAATCCTTAGGAAACCCGTTCTGTATGCTTCCAATATCACACTCGAAGCAAACAACTATATGCTGCACGCATGCGTCCTTTCAACAAATCTCGCGGAACACACTCCACAGTACATGGAATTGACTAAGCTATTCACACGTTTAAAATCACTCATATCAAACAAGTAGCAAAATCGCATGAAACAACATTTCAGCACGGCCACAGTTTATTCTGCACTTCTCATTCAGCATATGACCACAGCAGGGAATGCATGGACATTAGGACCTGCCAGGGGCTGCAGAGGCAAACGTATGTCATGGGTTGCAGGCATTAACTGGAGTTTCTGTCCCGAAGTCTGTGCCCTCTCAGCTGCTGTCTGGACCTCCCTATGCCTCATTATACTTATCTCACTCTCTTCGTGGTGCTGCTGACTGCCTTTCCCCTCAGTGACTCGGCTCTCACCTCTATTCGCCTTCACCACTGCCTCCTCCCTCCATGCATGCCATCAGGAAAGTTGAAAGGGCGGAGGGGGGGGGCTTCTTCTTTTCTGATGGCGTTCCCATTTCACTTTTCCCTGGCTGCCATCTTTGAGTGTTTTCATTTCTCCTCTGTGCTCACCTTTATCGTGTGAACTGTTTGAGCGCAATTGAAGTCAGGGGCGTTGCTAGGGGGGGCTAAGAGGGCTATAACCCCTGATCTTTTGGTTGTAGCCCCGGATAGAATCTCAGGAGCTACAGCCAAAAGACTAGCTAGCCCCCAGTCCCAACAGTTCCGACCTCAGCTTAGCCCCGGGTCTTTTCCAGACCTAGCAACTCCCCTGATTTGAAGTTATGCTATACTTTTCCCTGGCTGCCATCTTTGAGTGTTTTCATTTCTCCTCTGTGCTCACCTCTATCGTGTGAACTGCTTGAGCGCAATTGAAGTTATGCTATGGTGAAACTTCCTTTGTTTGGGCAGTAGCATGGGCTTCCAGCCCAGGCCCTCAAAAACCTTTATAGCTTGCTGGTGGCACCGGCTATAAGGCTATAGTGTGTATCTCCTTTGCCTAGCAGACAGTAACATTTTGTCAGTCCTTCTTTGTATTCAGGGAATCCCTAAGGCTGTTTGCAGAACACGTTCCCACCGTGGAGATGTAGTTCGCTTGCACCCTACAGTACCTCTCCTAGCAGAATGTTTCTCCGTCCTCTGGATGTTTTCCTCCAGGAACATCCTCCTTTTTCAATTCCTGCAGTACTTATTCGACAGTCTGCTAGTCCTTTCTTTGTGTCCCGGTTATGAACGCCAAAAACCTGGAGACTTTCTTTAGTGTATCCCCACAGTACGCAAACCATATTTCCCTATGTGTTGCGCACAACAGGGTTGTGTCGCACATTGGATTGATCACCTCTCAAAACCCAGGACTGCTCTGTGACCCTTCAATCAGGCCTCTCCCATCAACAGCTCCTGCAGAACTAACCTGATGGCTGCGGTTGCCTGCAGAGACTGCTGTTCCTATGGCACTCCCATGGTGCTCTGACATGATGGCTGCTGCTCGGGTGGGGTGCATATTAACATGGATGCACATCTGTATACCGACAACTCTGTTTCGAGCGCCTGACAAGCAACTTGCTTATGCCACGACAAGCTCCGCTACTCTTCCTGAGCTCCCTCCCCTGCTTGCAATGCAGCTCACACTGCCGGTGCCCATTGCCCCATAAACTGCTCCAGGAACTCCCAATGTACTGAGCCCTGGATGTATGTGCCTGCATCTATATAACCCCATCAGCAAATTCTGAATTGGCTCCGTCACCCTCCTCTTCATCATGAGTGTGACAGGGTTGCACTGGATAGCTTATTGTGAAAGGGATCTGTGTTTTATTTTAGGAGATGTAGATGTGCACGTCTGGCCCCTCCACAGCTGGATTTCTCTGAGTGGATCCCGTTGCGAGTCGCCAGTGTACAGGTAACTGACCGAGAACAACTCAAAAATGTGAGCTTTATTCGGATTCTCGGTGGTGGTAACCGAAATCCTATAACTAGAGCAGATTACAGCAGATCACCAGGAGAACACCCTCTGCTTGCCAGGCTCTCCTCCCGCCGACATTGCTCTCTTTTGAACCATCGCACACAATCACATCATACACTACATTCTCATTCCATCATCCACACAGGCCCATCACTGTGGACCCTCTCTCTTGCACTTGAAATACATCACTACAGTGTTCACATGTACAGTGGACAAAACAATTTGTTTTATCCACACCTGAACCAAGACGTTACATGCTTAAGACCCAAAGTGAAACAAATATAGACAGATTGTGGATTTTAAAAGGCAATTTTGTTTAGTAGCTTAGTCAGCTAGACATGCTTTAGAAATATATATAATGCTTCCCCATTACTACCTGTGCCGTCAGATTTTGATATAAATCGGTGAATCTTTCTGCCAACCTTCTTCTTCAATTCATCTTCTGATGTGAGGAGAACCCCTCAGGTTTTTGGGTGTCTGAAGGGAACTCGGGGTCTAACATGATCTGTTAAAGTGTTACTTCTGCCACATTTGCTGACTTTAATTCTGCATAGCTTCCTTTGTTCCATGGACCGCATCCGTTATTCTTCTGTACAGGGTTTTCTCGCCTGGATATTTTTCACGCAATCAGAGCAGAGCAGCATCGGTAGGTTTTCAGTGGCGCCTGGCTCCGACTGTGATCGGAAAATCAGAAATGTGGGCCATGGCCCAAACCTTTTCGTACACGCTCTGCGTTAGCTGGCTTAAGGTCAATGCTTGGCTTAAGGTCAATGCTTGGTTTGGTCAGGGCGTGCTTAAGAGTATACACTCTGCATTAGTTGGCTTAAGGGTCAATGCTTGGTTTGGTCAGGGCGTGCTTCAGAGTACACACTCTGCATTAGTTGGCTTAAGGGTCAATGCTTGGTTTGGTCAGGGCGTGCTTCAGAGTACACACTCTGCATTAGTTGGCTTAAGGGTCAATGCTTGGTTTGGTCAGGGCGTGCTTCAGAGTACACACTCTGCGTTAGCTGGCTTAAGGGTCAATGCTTGTTTTGGTCAGGGCGGGCTTCAGAGTACACACTCTGCGTTAGCTGATTTAAGGGTCAATGCTTGGTTTGGTCAGGGTGTGCTTCAGAGTAGACACTCTGCGTTAGCTGGCTTAAGGGTCAATGCTTGGTTTGGTCAGGGCGTGCTTCAGAGTACACACTCTGCGTTAGCTGGCTTAAGGGTCAATGCTTGGTTTGGTCAGGGCGTGCTTCAGAGTACACACTCTGCGTTAGCTGGCTTAAGGGTCAATGCTTGGTTTGGTCAGGGCGTGCTTCAGAGTACACACTCTGCGTTAGCTTGCTTAAAGGTCAATGCTTGGTTTGGTCAGGGCGTGCTTGAGAGTAGACACTCTGCGTTAGCTGGTTTAAGGGTCAATGCTTGTTTTGGTCATGGCAGGCTTCAGAGTACACACTCTGCGTTAGCTGATTTAAGGGTCAATGCTTGGTTTGGTCAGGGTGTGCTTCAGATTATATTCGACTAGGCAGGGTTTTTCCTCTTTCTTCCTAGCCCTATTTTCGAATGCTAACTACAGATCGAAGTGTGGCTGCATTGCTGACGAGAAACTTTCTATTCAAGTCTCAGGGGGCAGTGGGGAGAGGGATTAGGTAGCATGTGATTTGTTTGGTTATTGCTAAAAATCTAAAATAAATGTTGAAGAAGAATATGTGACTAGGCAGTCCGGCTCTCTGTTGCATGCCGCCTCCCTGGGTGATTTATGGAATGTTTGAAAGTTTGGAGGAAGGGAGTTCTGATCGAGCAATATGCACACATTACTTCTAGACGTGCCACCCATTCCTACAGACAGCACCCCGACGATTCTTACACCCTTAATGTACACTTGCGAGTACAATATGGGCAAAGAAAGATTATCGAACATTCGGGAGAGCAGGTAGGCATGGGGGTGGGGTTGGCCAGACACAGGAGAGGGGTGCTGTGTGTGACCATGCTTGCAAATATTTACTTTGTTCTTTGATAAGTTCCCCAGTTAGCTCTTGTATCAGGAGGACGCCCAGTAATCCAAATGGTGAGGTACGCTAGGACAAGGAGTATGTAGGCTTTTAGCCTACATTATAACGTGTTATATTCTCTTACTTGTGTGTTTTATCAAACCCCATGCACGCCTGACAAAACTAAAAGATAAAATCCTAGGTGGAAGAATAAAGTGAGACTGCCAAGGACCTCATTATGAGTCTTACGACAACAGCATAAACATGCAGTATTTGAAATGCTGCCTGTTTTTCCGGCCCACCAGATTACCAGATGACTAACACATGCATATTATGTTACAGTAAGGTTGCTCTGATTAGCAGGCCTCCCTTTCTGAAACAGAATTAGCCCCATCATTTTATTGCAAAAAACAACAATGTTCTGGCGATCCCGGCTTCACCAGATTGTATTCCGTCACAGGGTATTGGACTCACTATTTGCTGATGTACGAGCACTGCTCGACTTGTCTGCAGCCTTCAGCACCATACATCACTCTATTCACCTGGGTCACGCAAATGGCTGCGTTATTTTCTTTCAAAATACTCTGAGACGGTAGTTGTTTCCCAATCAACTATGGTGTCCCAGAAATCTCACAATATCGCCACTTCTTTTAAAGGTACAGCTACATCCTTTAGCAACACTCTTGTGTTCACGTGAGATCACATTTTACAAGCCCGCTGCTATGACTAGATAAGAACACCCAATGGTCATCGCACAGATCTGCACTCGGCATGACCACAGTAAATGGCGGTATTAATGCTAACTGCCTCAAATTCAACACCTCCAAAACCGACGCCATGATATGTGGTCAAACAAATCAATCTGGTACGACCATCTGGCCATCAGTTTAAGCCCTTCACCTACAAAGGTATCTTCTGTCCAGAAATTGTGCTCGTTAATTGACCCCAATACCTCTGTTTCAAAACATTGCGCGATCCTGCTTTGCCCAGTTACACGTCTGAAGCATATAGCTTATTTATTGCATGTTCCCTCAGCAGATGACTATCATGAATGCCCACATGTCAGCCAGAATCGAGTTATTTTAACTCTGTTTACCTAGTACTCCCCAAGGATGAGCTGAAAACTATTCAAGCTATCCCAAATATGGATACTAGTGGTACCTGTAAAATCCCAGAAGATGCCATACCTTGCCCACGCCTGCACAACTCCTCTGGCCGCCTGTGAGAAGAAGGATTCCATTCAAAGCTATATGCCTCACCCGTAAAGCATACCACCATGTAGGCCATAAGTCAATTCATGCCGCATCACCCTCGTGCAACCGACTCTGCCACGCACACACATTTCTCATGTTACTAAAAATCAGGTTTTTAGGGTGTGCTCAGCATTGCTTCTCATTCCAGGCTGCCAGGCTTTGGAATACATTACCACAGTTACAGCTTCCATTCGACAAGCATCTGAAAGGCCACGTGATCGAACAGCAAATCAAATGTGCAGCTCAGCGCGGGCTTCTGCTATGCATTAGTGTCCACTCGTCTTTCGTGCCTTCGTGCCTTTTGCGGGTGGTGAGCCCTACTTTATTATGGCATAGATAATAAAAGATTTGCACACCTCGTAATCCATGAAAATTTAAATATGCATTTTTGCTTTAAAGTTTCTCTTCATATCAGACCTGAACAATAGTTAGTTGCTGGGTCAGGGGTGCTCTGCTGGCACCAATGATCGGAAAATATCCAGGGAGCTGTGTGGGTGGAAGGAGGTGGACAGGTTCTGTGCTATGTGTTAAGTTTCCCTTTTTTGTTGAGAGTATTTTCCTGTTGTTAGGGAGTAAAAGAGGTTGGTACACGGCTTATCCGCAAGGATGGTTGTGAATGTTCTTAGAGGGCTGAAATTGGTGTCGAAATGTAATGTTGTCAGGAAGCTGTTAAGTGCATTTTTCGTTTGTCAGTTGCTATAACGAAGGGTGTGGACATTGTACGTCTATGAGAAACTCGATTTGTAAATAACAAGCTCTTAAAGTTGCTGCAGTGAGAAGAGTTTGAATGGCCAGGGGAGTGCTGGAGAGGCGTTTGTGCTGCTGGGTGATCTCGGGTGCCTGTGCTTGGGTCTGTTAGTTTGTGCCTCAGTTGTGAGTTTTGGAGTCAAAACAGCTTTATATACAGCATTTGCAAAAAAGACAAAACATCAAATTGAACACGTTTTAAACAAAGGTTATCCTGTTTAGCAAAGAGATACCCAAAGGCCACTCCGATTGCTGACACAAGGCTCGCACAGAATACATTGCCAAGAAGGCCTTTGCAGATGGCTGCACACCCGCCATGAGTAACGGGGGCCTACCCCAGATAAACTGGAAAATAAGACTGTACTGTAGTTAGTTTAAAAGTGCAAAAGTTACTGCTACTGAAAAGCTTTGTATCCATTTTAGACTGAGCTTTTCCAGAGCCTCAAACCCCCAATTCTTGTACTAGTATTTATTATTTTTATTTTGTATTTAGTTTATTACAAACCTTTACAAACGTTTTAAAAACGGGTTAACATTCTAACTCTGTCCTTCAAATTAACTCGTATATGCATCTTGCCATTCTAGTGATAGAGATGTAATATTCAATTCTTACAGTTCACTTGCAAATTCATGACAAATGTCCTCTAAAAATGTAGGGTAAAGATACATGTTGTATTTTGTCCGCAACATGCATATTGCCACCAGTCTTCTCCATTTAACAGTGGTCTTTCTAATATAAAATCTCCTAGGTAGCGTGTCCTTGTATTTCTGAAGGTCGGGCAATAAAGAGTTAGATGTTGCAGGGTTTCCACTGCATTGCAAAATAATCAACAATTTTCTTTTTCAAAGGTTTTTATTGTTCTACTCTTTAGTATTTCCCTCGTATGAAATATGTTCATACAAAACCTCATGAATAATTTCCGATGGTGCGGGCTGGGGAATTTCTCCAAGTGCTCAGGAAAACTGTTCAGAGATTTTACTTCTTTGCTGATGTTTTCAAACAGCCTGTGCTTTTGTTTTTGTTCAGTTGTCTTGATCCAATCTCGATTCCACTGTTTTTTCTTGACTGCATCAGGATTTGATTTTAATGCTAGCATGGATGATCCAATGTCTTCTAGAATTGTATTGCACCGGTCCGCCCCCTCCTTTAGGATCATTTCTTAGATATAGTTGTTTTTCATTTGAAGTATTGCAAACTGCGTTGGAATCGGGTGCATGAGAAGTTTCCTGTACAAGGATAAAGATCTCCATGTCGCTCTTGCATTCATGGAGAGCAACGCTAGTTCATACCTGATAACTGTGGGCACAGATCATAGCAGATATAGGAGTTTTCTCCAAACCTTGCTTTCGAGCGGTGTCTGGAGTTCCCAAGAACAGCTCAATGCACACTTGGCTCCATAGAGTAAGATGGGAACTACTTTCTGTTTGTAGAATGTTATAATGGGGACCAACGAAAATGTACCAAATTGTTATTGAATTGCAATACCCTGGCCCATTAGGTTCTCTATCTTGGACTTCAAAACAGCAACCCACGGAGCAGCATTTGCTCTCGAGTTGATGCACATGCCAAGATATCTTGTGGTATATGCTCGATTCTGCAGTTCTTTTCCCACGCACCACCAAAATGCCTTTTTTTTCTTTCCTTTTAGATTCTGAAATATTAGTATCTCAGATTTTGCTGCGCTGATATTAAGTCCATTGTACTCGACGTAGGTTTGAAATGTGTTTAATTTCCTTTGTAGGCTGATCAGCGTTTGATCCAAAATTACTAAATCATCGGCGTACAGCATCCAAACTAGAGGGTTGCCATTGATTTTTGGTGGAACTTAATGTGACTTCTCCATTGCCTCTGTTAAGTCTGATATGAATAACAAGGATGCCAAGGTGCATCCCTTTTTAACACCTCTGTACATATTAATTGGCTTTGTCAAAAGGGCAGTTTGGTTTAGACGACTACACCTTCAGTGTGCAAGGCTTTGAGGACCAGAAGACGGCTCACTGGACATATCCATTTAGCTAGTTTTGTCCATAATAACTGTGTTGATGCTGTCAAAGGCCTGGGCCAAATATATGAATGCTAGATCGACTTTTCTCCCACCCTCGATTGTTTTAGTTTTGATCAAGTTAAGCAACAACAGATTGAGTTCACAGCCTCCTCCCTTGGTAAAGCCTGTCGGTCGACAGTCATAGTTTTCTGACTCCTGCACCCAGTCTCTCAGTCGCATCAATATCAGTGAAGCAAAAACATTTCCCAGTACATCAAGAAGGGATATAGGATGATATATAGGATGATCATGCTTCAGACATGTCCTTTTGCCATTCTTCTTTTCTTTTTCGTATCTGTGTAAGTAAAGTCACACAGAAATCAATCCAATCTTCTGGGGCTGCTTTCAGCATACAATTGCTCAAGCCTTCAGGTGCTCTTGAGCTACTGGTCATTTTAATCAACGAGAGGATATTGTCTCTGTCAAAGTCAATTGTCCAATGGCTCTGCTGAGGCAATTCTGGACCCATGGTTTTTCCCCTTTTTTTTCATATAGTTTGTTGTAGTATCACACCCACTACGCTTCTGCTACAATGTTGCTTTGTACGGCTTGTTGAGAATTGTTCGTATGATTCAGTATCTGCCAGAAATCTCTTGTGTTTTTGGTTGATAATGTCTGCATCATTGTTGTTGTTGCATGATGTGAGAAATAAGCCCATTTTTGTAATCTTGTCAGATTTTTTTCCGCTTCACAGTTCTTTCCAACATTGGTAGATTTGCAGTGAGTCTGATCGCTTTTCGCAACGCTTTCTTCTGTAATGATATCAATGCATCATAGCAGTGTTTTGGCCTGAAGGGCTTTGGGCCTGTGGTGTCCTTGTGGAACGTTTATATATTCAGAGAAGGAAGATATGTATTTGACTCCTACTGCTTGGGTTTTAATTGCCAGTTGGTATTTTTCCGTCAACATGCAAACGTCAGGGTTCAAGCAAAGCCTATTTCTTCTGGGCTCTAACAAGACCGTATCTCTCCAGTAACTTTGTTTTGATTTCTCTAGTAATTGACATATCCGTTCTAGCGCTAATGTTCATGGGGATTACTTTGAGCGATATGACTCTTTGATTTGTTTTCTGACACCAAGAAGTAGTGCAGTGTAGACTTTTGTACCCCTCTTCGCCATGTTGCATTCCCCGGAATGTCCCCTGTGATCTGCCCATTTAGCATGCTAATATTCCACTCTTCCATTTCCCAGAGCCACACATTTGCTATGTTGGCTTTTTCTGACGATGTACTGTTAGATGCTTTACCTACTTCGGGGGATAAATCTAGGCAATTATTATTCAAGTCTTCAGATACAATGAGGATTGGGTCTACCATTGCGGCATTGAAATCATTGATAAAAGATGTTATATGATTCACAAATGTAATTGAGCCAGTGGTTTTATGTTGCCAATATAGGTTCATTTTCACGATCAATTGAGCTGGTCCTCTTGCATTTTAGCAAGTTCTGAGACAAGTGTTTGCATGTATGGGTTTGGGTTTTGCATTTCTTTCACTTGCAAATCCATCTCATTTCATATGAACGTCAACAGACCTGCCATTGGCCGTCCTTTTTGTCCTTTTATTGCACGGTTCATGTAGGTGCTAAATCCACCTGCAGTTGGAGTTTTTTAGTTGCCCATGTCTCCTGTAGGCACATGATGTCAAAACGTTTCAATTTACACTTGTCCTTTGCAAAAAGATGGACAATGCCCCCAGTGTTCCACGATCCAATTAGGATTGTCAACTCTTGCTCGCGATCTATTATCTTTTATTTTCAGTGACTGGGGCCTCGGCCAGCCAACTCCATGAGTCTTGCTTGTTTAAACTTCTTCTTGCACATCTTCATTAATCGTCCTGGAGGTGTTTTAAGACAATTAAAAGTTGCCTTTAATGGATCGAGATTTTCATGACCATCTCTTACACTCAATAGGGATTTTTGCAGCCTGTTAAGAGATGTATAATGAGCCAATTCCAGTTTTTTGATCAATTGTGCTAGTACCATTGAAGAATCTAGGTGATTTGCATGTGAACTTGATGTAGAATTTAATTCTTTCAATGGGACAGACATCCGTCTCTTTCTGTTGCTGTTTTTGGTCGTCTTGTTATTTTCAGGTTCGGATTTGCATACAGTGATGTCAAAAAAGGTAGTAAGAAAGGTGAAGCGTTGAGTAGAAGATCAACGATCATTCTAGATTGAATTTGCAATAGCATGAGATGGCTTTGTTGCTCATCAAAGTGTGAAAACGTAAACATTTTACAGAGAATACTGTTGTATATTGAAACAATGTTTTATGGCTAGTTATGCAATTTTATTTATAGCACACATTTTTCCATTTTGGTACCTGCAGGAAAAAGATCTGGATTTGGTTAGTAGGGACAGGGCGAGCAGAGCAATACTGTTTGTTGTGTTGTTGCATACAGTTTGTAAGAAATGTGATCTGTGTTAGTGGTACGCTTCCAGTGTGCTTCATTGCCAGAAACAAAACCAGCACAATTAGAGCTCAAGGTGCAAATTAGCAGAATCAGAACTTCACACTGGGACTTTAGGGCATAGTTTCTAACATTCAACGCTGTTCAATGGTTGGCAAGTAGTTATGGGCACAGCACCATGAGGGGTAGCAAGGTAAGCTCTGATTAAGGATCAACAGAACAAAGGAGTCAGAAATTAAGTTCAAGACCTTTATTCTCAAAACAGCATTAGAGGGTTGGTTGAATGCCTGTAGGGTTTATAACTAAAAAAGAGGGGCAACTTTTAGCAAAGGTGTCAGGATGGATAAGTCAACGGTAGGAGCTTAACTAAAATCCAGTCTCTGCCCTCTGCTTCTAGGTCTTCAGGGACGTTTTACCCAGGAAACATAGTATACTATTTAAGCTGCTAGGATGGACAATTAAAAGGGATGGGATGTAAAGAGCTATCTGGGAATCACTGATCCTTCCAGAAATATAGTTTTTGCTCCGGGATATAGCACCAGCTCTCTCATCTTGGATCGACAACTCATTGTCAGTATTACAGCACCGGCTCCCGACTTGTCTTTGCAGTCTGAGGGTTACAACCTCCTACTCACTTCTTGGCATTCTACATTGATTAGTTACTTCACTATGCAGTGTTAGGGAGAATTTTCATTTATGTACCAATTTCCTTTAACCTTAGAGACTGCCAGCTCTTTTGCTGAACTCTGGGCTTTTTAATTTGTACTCTTGAGTGACTGTGACCTTTTTCTCACCCACTTATGTGTTTTCCGGACTAGGATTTTCTATGTTCCTTACTTTTTTATGGAGTCTGGTAAACTCCATATGCATCTGCTTTTGCATTGTGATGCACAGCACCTTTTGAGTCCATTGGACTTCTCTTAATGTTTAACTAAATTTTATTGGATGTACTATTGTTCCCAAGTAAGATGACTTTGGGCCTCATTATGAGGTTGGAGGTAGCCATGGCGCTAATAGCGCCATGGCTGCCTCCAAAGTCATTCCGACTCCGCCCTGGTGAATGGAGCCATTACCGGTCCATTCCAAGGTTGGCGGGACCGGTAATTCCCCATTCACCAGGGCCATTCCCCATTCCCATTTGAGCCCCCATAGGGCTCAATGGGAATGGGGAAGGCGCTAATAACGGTACCGCAAATTGTGGTACCGTTATTAGCTCTAGAGTCCCTTTGCGGGTCCCGTCCTTAACGCCTGAAGAAACAAGGCGTTAAGGAAGGACTCGTAGTAGGGCGGTAAGGGATTACCGGCACCGGTGCCCTTACCGGTGCCGGTAATCCCTTACCGCCCACCTCGTAATGAGGCCCTTTGTCTTACTTACTTTTACTTTATGGGTCCAGCCCACACCACCATATGTGGAGCGCTGGGGGGTTACCTGGTAATTGCTTTAATCCATTCCTCATGTAGCATGTTGTTACACTAACTTACTTGAATGGCTGGTGGCAGTGGTTTCTTTTTATCTACCTAGTGACATGTATCGGCAGGCTGATACCTTAACTGTAGTGCTGCATCAAAGGGTGACCATTTTCACAAAATGGCCCATGTCTTCTTTTTTTACCATTTCTTGTTAGCTAGTTTCTTCTTTTTTTTCTTCTCTGTTGTTTGCATCAGGTTTGAGCCCTTCGTGTGAATTGCCTTTGGCGGGCTTCAACAATGAATCCCGCCAAGGCTCCAATGTGTCTGGGAAGGCAGGAAGTGAGGGAGGGTCCTGAAAGTTCACCTGGCCTTTGTCTCTAGGTGTGCCAGGCTGAAGCCTAGGGCTGTTAATGAATTTGAGCTCCCTTAAAAAGCAAGGTTTTTGGGACTACGAGTAGAGTCGACCACTGGAGGACAAAATCCAAAGCAGAAGACGATAGAAGACGCCAGCAGCACCCTGCTGGACCACGAAGTTAGCTGTGAAGCCCTGCAGCTGTGCTGACCCTGTATTTGAATCGACAGGGAAGACCCGTAAAGGACGACTTCCTCCCTTAGGCTGGTGAGACCAACTAGCCTCAAGACAAACTCTATTTTACCGCAACCCCTGACTTGCTGCGACTTTCCAAGACTACAGAAGCCCAATACCTGGGGTACATCGACCACTTGTAAGTGCATTGTCTTCTGAAGTCTTAATCCAGTCAGATCTTTGTGGGCATCCAGAGAACCCTACAGATGCAATAAATCTGTGTCCAGTATACTCTCACCAGAGTCCAGGACCGATTTTTTATTTTTTTTGTTCTTCTTTGGCGCTGAGAAAAAGGCACCAAAACCACAAAAAGCCGCTGAATCAACAGAAATCCATTGCTGCTGAGACTCTCTCTCGTGTGCTGCTGCAGGAGCCCACCAGACGTCCTTTCGTTCATCACCACGACCAAGGACCAGGAACAAGGGTCTACTGCATTGCATCGTGAAGGTACCCAACTGTAACAACTTCTTCATTTCAAAGGATTTGTGGGGCTTGGGGTGCTTTATCCATTTGCCATTTGGGGCGCTTCCTATCTTTGGGAGTGCGATTTAACCCTACACTAAATTGCCCTCAACTTACCTGCCCGTGTCTTACAGCCTGTGCTTTCCAAAGGTGTGGACTGTATGGACGGACATATTTACTATACCAGAGATTGCCTACTGGAGTATGCTCCCACATGGCTGGAATCACACTGCCATTGTTGACAGGCCTGTCCCTCTGCCGCAAGAGTCCACTGGTCCTGTGAGAGGTCTCGATAATGACTCTCTTCCGCTGCTGCTACTTAATACCCGGTCATTACCGGCACATGCGGACGAAATCTACTGTCTGCTTTCTGATCGCCACCCTTTCCTGTTATGCCTCACAGAGACATAGCTACAGGCAGGCTCTGCTCCTGACCTGGTCTAGGCCATTCCTCCTGATTATTGCATCATTCAAGCGGACCGCCAGCCGCCCCATCATGGGGGAGGTATTGCGGCTATCTTGAAGTCTGAGTTTATTATCAATCAGCTCAATTGCCCTAAAAGCCTGGCCATGGAGGCTTTACTGTTCAGATGGGTTATTTCACCTGTGCTTACTTGCCATTTTTTACTTATCGTCAACCCCCACCCACCCGGTCCTTATGGAAATTTCTTGGACCTTTTTGCGAATTTCTTAGCTAATTTACTACTACAATGCTCGCATCTGGTAGTTTTTGGGGATTTTAATTTGAAATTGAACCTTCCCAGGCCCCCAGCTCTGAACTTCTTTTTCAATTGTTTGTCAGATCTGGAGTTACATCAACATGCATTAGGACGCACACATAAGCAGGGCAATACATTTGATCTGATTCTGGCCAGAATAAATCTACTAACCTTTCAGTCAGTGGAACCAGTATTATGGTCAGATCATTGCCTATTATCCTGCATGCTCAAAATAGTGAAGCCCCTGCCTAAAACCTTGGCAAGCAAAATCTGGCAACGCTCATGGCGTACTGCCGATATCCAAGGAATGGCGGCTTCGGTTACTGCTAAGTGTAACATGGCTTCCACTGCCTCTCTCTCTCGACTTGTCCATGCACTTCATGAGGAAGCAGACAGGGTGGCCCCTCTTCATCTTATCCAACCCTGTAGGCTGTTTTCTTAACTCTGGTTCACTGAGTCGTTGAGGGATGCACGGCTCAATTTGAGACAGGCAGAGCGCAAATGGCGCAAGGCCTATAACCCCATTCGTAAGGGCCAATATAAAATCTGCTCTGCAGAAAATTCGTCGGCCATCAAAGCCGCTAAAACATTGTACCTATCTAAGAGATTGAATCCTCTATTAGTCAATTTAAGGCAAATCCCTCTCTACTGCCAGTCTTACTCTGAATATTATACCTACCCAGGAACTGTGCGATGCGCTGTCTACCTATTTTGTCACCAAGATCGATACCATACAGGCGAACAGATCTAAGCTGCCTAATATCTCCTCTATTGGTGATAACAATGCACCCGAATCTTCTGACTTGTTCAGCATGAGCAGCTGGTAATCTTCCCCTAGCTTCTCCGAAAAGATGGCTCTTGCTGCAATTCATAGGATTAAGTCCTGCTCTCCGTCGGACTCTATCCCCTTTAGTATTATGAAAAACCTTTCCCCTGATCTCATCACAGTGATTACAGTAGCCATCAATGACTCCTGTCAATCCTGGCTGGTCCCACCGGAACAGAAAAGCTGCTAGGATAATCCCTTTATTCAAAAAGCCCTCACTAGATCCCTCTGTTTTATCTATCGCCCCATTTCTCTTCTTCTTTTTTCACCAAACTTCTTGAATCCTTGGTGTCCCCCTGCTTTCTTCATTTCTTAAATCCTCTCATCTCCTTGATCCTCCTCAATCTGATTTCAGGCCGGGCAGGGGGATGGAGAGTGTTCTGGTTTCCATCCAGGAGGACATGACCAGGCTAGTGGTCTCAGGTGGCGTGGTTGTCCTGGTTTTATTAGATCTGTCAGCGGCATTCGACAACTGTCCACCACCCCATTCTGTTGTCCCGTCTTGCCTAGATGGTTATATCTGGTCCTGTACTGGCCTGGTTCACATCGTTCCTGGCGGACCACACCCAAGCCCTTGCCATGCCGCCTTTTCTTTCCGCCATGTGTCACCTCAACTGTGGGGTGCTACATGGCTCTTCCTTGTCTCCGATTTTATTTAATATTTACATCTGGGCACTTGTGGTTCTCATCCGCTCCTTCGGCGTCGGGTGCTACTCCTATGCGGACAACACCCAGATCATGATTCATTTAGATCTTGATCGGACTAAGGTGTTGTCATGCTTACGGGGTGCCTGACTACCGTGGGGGTTTGGATGAACCACAACTGGCTAAAATTGAACAGAGAAAAGACAGAGGTTCTGGTGGTTGGTTATGCTCCTGACCCTTCACTCTGGTTGTCCTCTTTCTGGCCCGCTTCTCTGGGCCCCCTTCCAGGACCGCAGTGAATGTGAAAAATCTGGGTGTGGTTTTCTCTGCATCCCTTTCCATGGACAAATCAAGTGGTGGCTGTTTGCCAATCAGGGCATTTTCAACTGAAAGTGCTAAAGAAAGCGTTCCCATGATCCCTGCCTCTCTTCGCCTGCCAGTGGTGGCAGCTTTAGTGCTATCCCGGCTACATTATTAGAACTCCCTTTACTTGGCTGAGCCAAAGGGACTGATTCAGCGGCTCCAACGCCTACAAAACCTTGTAGCCTGTGTGGCTACGGGCATGCCCTATGGGGCTCATATTTCCCCAGTGCTCCGTTCCCTCCACTGGCTCCCTGTTGCGCAATGGGTCAGATTCAAAGCACTTTACATTGTTCATGGGGCGCTACATAACCAGGGGGCAGAATTTCTGAGAGTAAAGTTTATTTGTTACTGCCCTGCGCGTTGCTTACGTTCTGCCCCTACTGACCGATTATGTGTGCCCTCTTACTGCTGTGTGTGTATCGGAGGCCGGGCTTTCTCTATTGCTGCAGCCCTGCTCTGGAATGAACTCCTGGTAGCTATTAAAAATATCTTCAACCATTTGGCCATTAGGAAGGCCGTTAAGACCCATTTGTTTTAATTGGAGCTCTCGTTATTGCCTACCTCACCATCTAGTGCCACGATACCTTAGGGTGACTGCGCACTCTAGAAGTTTCTTTAACATAACATTTCTATTTTGAAGACTGAATATTCAAGAACAATTTTCTAAGAAGAAGAGCATCAGTACTTTGGCTTTGTCCATTGACCTTGGCTGTCCTGGCTCCCTAAAGTCCTCCTGAACCTATTGGTTTTGGCAGTGCTTGCTCACTTACAAGTTTTAAATGTTGAACACTTTAATGCTGGGATAATTGATTGCCTGCATCCCTTTGGGAGAATCTCACTGCCCTTATAATCTATCAGTCTGTTCTGATCTAACCTAAACCTTTCCTTCCTTGAACAGCTCAAAATTGCAATAGTATATACATGGTATACCGACCTCAAATGAATCAGTCACCTGCTTTATTGTTCACTTCTCGAATTGAATCCTACCTTGGGATTCATGTTACAGCTAATTACTGCTTTTTTAAAGAATGCTTTAAATATCTTTGCATATAAATAAATAAATAATGTGTTATAACTTTAAGTGTGTATGTGTTTACTTGTATTTACTGATTTCATTGTACAGCTCTACAGCTCACATTACCCCTCTTAAGATAAGCCTGGCTGCTCAGTCACACTACCAACTTGTGTAGTACAGTCCTATATTAAAAGGTGGGTTACCTAATACCAAGAGATAAGTCTTGTGTAGTCCCACACCAGTTGGACTGCACTAATTCTTACCTAGCATGTGGCTAGTAGTTTTGAGCAGTGTTGCGGAACATAGATCCTTTCAAATGCAGTATCTGCAACTCATTTGACCATAAAACTCCCCTTTTGGGTACTACAGAAACAATTTGTGGCAAAAAGGAATTAATTGCTATTTGCAAGTGAGGGCCAGTTTTTCATTGGTGCCCAGGCCAGTTGGATGCCCCAGCAGGAGTGGACTGACCCATAGGGAGCTCTGGAGATTTCCCGGTAGGCCTCTGCATCCTGGGCCTCTTTTGTGGGGTAACCTATTTTATTTCCACATTTTCTTCTGGGAAAGGGGTTGGCTTTGCTAAAAATGTGTAATGTGGGGCCATTTTGAACATTATTTCCAGGGCCTCCTCTAGTTGCCATCCACCCCTGTACCCCAGTCTGACCCTGGTTCGGGTAGCGGCTGCACTCCTTCTCCTACCCGGTGCGTGTTAGGTCGCTGGTCATGCGAGCAGGGATGAGGGACGGAGTGAGCTGTGCTTGTGCCAGAGGAATGCGCAGTGGCCGTGGGTGTGAGCACTCGCTTCTTGTTCCTCTCTCCCCTAGTCCCTACAGGACAGGACAGGCGTGAGTAAATGGAACGGAGCTTGGCCTATCAAATGTGTGGATTGTCACCGGGTGATTCCCGGGGGCAGATGCGTGTGATTGGGAGGGGTGTGGCCAAGTTGGGGGTGAATGAGTAAAGCTCGTCCTTCCAGGTCTGACCTGGCTTGCATGCATGCTGACTAAAGCACGCACAGCCCTTCCTTCTTCTCCTGCCTATGATCGTAAGATGAAGGGTGCATGGCATGTATGCGAAGGTTATAAAGCACAATAGTTTGGGAAGATTAGAAGGCCTCTGGAGGAGGCCTCGTATACCACCTACGGCTAGCACTTCACCTGGTAAGTGGGCTTTGCCGCCCCCCACAGAGTCCCTTGCATTCTCGCAGGGGGTCCATGCAAATGGGACTTTATCACAAAGGCGAATCCAAGCCGCTGAACAGGCAGACAGCTGCTGCCACCCATAGCCACTGCCCTTGGCTCGCTGCTCTTGGGTTTTGGGGGGCTAGATCAAATGACCCTCGGGAATCGAATCAACTGGGCAATATTCCAAAGTTCCATACATTCTGTGCGTGGAGCAGAGTAAGAAGCAAAGAGGTGCTTACCCTCGGGTGCTGGCTGTTACAACAGGTAAAAGGTACTTTATATGCCGGCTACCCTATGTGCCACTTGCTGACCTTTAGAGTCGGGTGACATTAAGGTGACGGCAGAGGCATAGACAGGGTAGGGCCTGAGCCTGCCAGGCCCACTACAAAGCCTCATCAGGAGTTTGGCCTTAGCCCTTAAATGCAGCAGTAATGCTATTACCACCGTAATTAAGGGTTGGCCCGATCATGAGTCAGGCAGTAAGTGAGAGTTTCTCCCCTTACTGCCTGTGTCCAGCACTTTTACCAGCAGCAGTAATGGCGCCCCAACCCCATTGGTCCTGGGGAATGGGAAGTTACTGCTACTTAAGATCCGGCACTAAAAGCGCCTGAGCGAGTAAGGCTAACGTTATTTCTCCAGCATGGGGTCTGGCATGGATTCACATGCTCATGAATATTCCCCGTCGTCAGGCTGGGAATCCTCGGTAAAGAAAAAACCAGTATCAGTTTCGTTTCTGATCTGTCTTTCGTAGTAATAACCAATCACTGGTCTCTGCGTCATACTGACCACAGCCAATGACTGCCCTCTACCTAAGCACCGCCTCTGGCAGCCATCTTCAGATTTTTACCGCACGTTCATGTGTTGGGATCCTCGTGCTATTGCTCTCGAGCGTTAGTGCTATTTTTTCGCGCTTTTTCACAAAAACTTCGATTCTTTCGGTCAAAAGAGCCTCAAGCTCCACCGATCCTACATCCGATCAACGGGGACCCGTGTCGGATTCATCTGTGCCCCTCAAGGGTGAAGATTTCGTCGAGCTACACTTCGGAGGACTCCAGAAGCTTCTCAGGCCCGGTCTCGGAGATGGCCCAGGAGAAGGGAAGCTCGACGCCCGGAAAGCTGTTCAGGGCCTGCCCTGGATGCCAGCTGCAGAACGTCTTCAAGGAGGACGAACACTCTTTCTGCCTTTACTGCCTTCATGGGGACAAGACGCACGTGGAGAAGGACTGTGCGTTTTGCGGCAACATGTCGGAACGGACCATGAAGGACCGCCATCAACGTCTCGCCAGCTGGCTGGAGGGTAAGAGCCCGTCTGGCGAGAAGAAGAAGAAATCTGAGCGGTCTTCTAAGACCTTTGAGGGCGCCCCGGCGACGGGGGCCCAACATAAGGCCAAGCACCGCGAGTCCGCTGGCACCGGGAGCGCCGAACGGTCGGGCTCTACGGGCGCCAGGCAGGGCGCACCCTCCCCGGCACCATCAACCACGAGCCAACGCTCTGGGTCGGGTAAGAGGAAGGCCGAGCACCCGGCGAAGCTCCTGGAGAGACCCCGGTCGAGCTCTAAGGCAGAGGAGGAGCGTGGCAGTGCCCCCTCCCTCAAGGATAAGGCGGTGAGCGCACCTAAGGTGGTGAAGGCCTTGATCCATTCGACCAAGCCCTCTATCGAAACGGTCGCGGCGGCCCTGGCCCAGCCTGTGGAGGCTGCACCAGTGGTGGCGGCCTCGGGGCCCAGAATCTCCCTGCCTCCTCGGAGGGAGTCTTCTTTCGTGCCCATCGATAGGACCCCCGTGAAACCCTCCGTGGGGAAGAAGGGGGGGCAGGGCGTCGTCGTAGATTCGGCCTCAACCTCAGAAGAGGAACTGATCGAGGTCTTAAGCCACGGCCTAGGCATGGAACAAGACCAGCCCGTCGGAATGGGCCCCGACGCAGGTGACGACGACGACATCGTCGAGGATACCGACGGGGCCCCTGCTCGCCCGTCGGATTCCCCTCTGCCAGCGCCGCAAGACAACTCAGCGGCCATTTTGTTGGCTATACAGTCCTTATGCTCCGAGATAAGGACGAGACTACCGTTACCGACGGAGGAACCTCTCCCGTCGGGGGATCCAGAACCGGGACCTTCTGGTGTTCCCCCTACCAAGAAAAGAAGGATCCATCCACCGCCTCCTTTTCAACCGTCGCGCCCCGTCCAGCCCTCCTCCCCGTCCACCCGAGGGGATGATACGGGGACTGACACGGCAGCGACGGGTACGGACGACGAGGCATACGACGAGGATTTTCCGTCGTCGCCTCCCACCAGGGCTTCTCCGCCCGACGAGATTGGATCGTTCCACTCAATGATCGCCAGGGCATCCGAGCTTTTCCAACTCTGCCCTGAGGAGAAGAAAAAGGAAGGCTTCCTTTACCAACGGCGCGAGACCAAGAGGAAGACGGTCCTCGCAGTGCCTCTGTTGGACGACATTTGGGATGAGGGCCTTTCCCTCCTCAAGAACCCTTCCACGACGCCAGCGAAAAGAGACCGGTACGAGAAAAAGTACCGGGTCCCGGACTCGGCCCCCCTATGCCTCCGGGCGCAGCCTACCCCGGACTCCGTCGTCTCCGCGGCAGCCAGGAAGAAAGCGGGGGGGGGTGCGGCCTCCACGTCGACTTCCCCGCCGGACGGCGAGGGAAAGAAATTGGATGCCATGGGACGCAGAGTCATCTCGTCGGCGGCGACGACGATTAAAGCGGCCAACGCCTTGGCTATCGTGGCCCGCTACGACAGGGAACTCTGGTACAAGATAGCTCCCCTGCTGGATTTTCTGCCGGACGACAAGAGGGCGGAGGCCCTTGAGATCCTGCAGGAAGGTGAGGTGGCCTCGGACCACGCCATCACCGTGGCGACGGACATCGCCGACACTGGGTTCCGCCAGATGGGCAACGGCGTTTGCCTTCGACGTCGCGGATGGCTCAAGGCTACGGACTTTCGGCAGGACGTCCAGACCAGGGTCCTGGACATGCCCTTCGACGGGAACAACCTGTTTGGGAAGACAGTGGACGATTCCCTTCAGGCCATCAAGGCGGATACTGAGACAGCCCGGGCCCTTGGAGTACTGCAGCAACGGCGGACGCCCTTTCGGAGCGGCGGAGGCAAGGGCGCCTCCAAAGGTTCCGGCGGCGGTTTCGCTTCCTACCGTCAAGCGGCCCGCTCGTCGTCGCAAGAGGCCTACAGAGGACGAGGCAAGTCTGGCGGACCCCGCCGTCGTCGCCAAGGAGGCCAAGGCGGCAAGGCCGCGTCCAAGCAGGATTGAACCGGCCGTGGGGTCGGGCCCCCACCGAAGCACCCCGGTGGGAGGCCGGCTGGCGGGCTTCGTCAGCGTGTGGGAGTCCATCTCCACCGACCGTTGGGTGCTGGACGCCCTGGCCCGGGGCCACGCGCTCGAGTTTCAAAGAAGGTGCCCGCGCGTCCCCCCCGTGGCCAGGAAAGAACTTCACGTCCCTCAACTTCTCCTGGAGGTAAAGGCGATGCTCAGAAAGGGCGCCATCGAACTCGTCCCAAAGAGGCTTCGGGGCTCCGGAGTCTACTCGCGTTACTTCCTCGTGAAGAAGAAGACGGGAGGATGGCGCCCCATCCTGGACCTGCGACGCCTGAACAAGTTCATCAAGGCGCAGAAGTTCCGGATGGTCACCCTCCAGCACGTCCTGGGTCAGCTGGAGGAAGGAGACTTCCTATCGTCGTTGGATTTGGAGGATGCCTACTTCCACATTCCCATCCTAAAGGGGCACCGAAAATTCCTCAGATTCGTGGTCCAAGGGCGTCATTACCAGTTCAAAGCCCTTCCCTTCGGACTGCGGTCGGCACCCAGGGTTTTCACCAAGTGCCTCGCACCGGTGGCGGCGCAGCTGCGCCGCGAGGGGATTCACGTCTACCCCTACCTGGACGACTGGCTCATCCGCGCCAAGACGAGGGAGCTCGCCGTGGTCCACACGGCAAGGACCGTCCAACTCCTCACGGACCTGGGATTCTCCGTGAACTACGCCAAATCCCACCTGGTGCCCGCGCAAGTCGCACTGTTTCTGGGAGCGAGGCTCGACACAGTGTCCCTTCTGGCCTCCCCGTCGGAGGAGAGGACCAGGACCATCTTGGGCAAGGTGCAACGGATGTTGGTGGCCGACGCGGCCAAGGTGAGGTCCATCAAGTCCCTCCTCGGGATGATGTCTTCCTGCATCTACCTCATTCCCATGTGCAGGCTCCGGATGCGCCCGTTGCAAGAGTTCCTGGATGCGCGCTGGATCCAGACGACGGGCAGCTTCGAGGAAAGGATCAAGCTCGACGAGAGTTTCCGACGAGCGATACGGTGGTGGGGCACCCGCGCGCATCTGACGGCGGGCATGGACTTCCAGACCCCAGCCCACCAGGTGACTGTGACCAGGGATGCCTCCCTAGAAGGGTGGGGAGCGCACACCGAAAGTCTGCACGCAAGGGGACTCTGGCTCCCGACGGAGAAGTCCCTGCATATCAACGTCCTGGAGCTCCGTGCAGTGTTTTGGGCCCTCAGGTCCTTCCTTCCGTCCCTCAAGGGCAAGGTGGTGAGGATCTTCACCGACAACACCACCACCATGTTTTATATCAGGAAACAGGGCGGAACCAGGTCCCCAGCGCTGTCCAAGGAGGCGCAGGACCTGTGGCATTGGGCCGTCGCCCAAGGGATTCTTCTGGTGCCGTTTCATCTGGCAGGGATAAAAAACACCATCGCCGACTCACTCAGCAGGGAGCTGCGCTCGTGCCACGAGTGGGAACTACGGCAGGATCTGGTGGATCGCCTCTTCCGACGGTGGGGCACACCCCAGATCGACCTGTTCGCGACGGCGACGAACACCAAGTGCCGGAGGTTCGCCAGCAGGTTTCCCCAGACGAGGAGCATGGGCGATGCTTTCTCGTTCCCCTGGGAGGGCCTGTTCCTCTACGCGTTCCCTCCCTTGCCTCTGCTAATCCGGCTCGTCAACCAGCTCAAGAGGTCACGGTGCAGGATGATCCTCGTCGCACCTGCGTGGCCGAGGCAGATATGGTTCCCGGACCTTCTGGACTTGTCGGCGTCCCCGCCAATCAAGCTGCCGGCGGACGCGGATCTACTCTCCAGGGAAGGAGGCGCCATCCTCCACCACGACCCGAAGTCGCTGAACTTGCAGGCCTGGCTCCTGCAGCGCTAGAGTTTGGAGGATACGACATACCGGCCGATTGCAGAGAGGTTCTTGCAAAGGCCAGGGCGTCCTCGACTCTTAAATGCTACGGACACAAATGGAAGAGGTTCTCTGTCTGGTGCCACGCACAGAAGATTAACCCTCTACGGATTACGGCTCCCCAAGTGCTGCCGTACCTGCTGACGCTGGCCAAAGCTGGTCTGGCACACGCGTCCATCAAGATTCATCTTGCTGCGATCTCCCGATACACCAGAACCACGGGCCGGACGTCCTTGTGGTCTCATCGTCTGGTGAAAGAGTTCATGAAGGGACTGTTCAGATCGTTCCCGCCGGTGAAGGCTCCGGCCCCGGCGTGGGAGCTCAACGTGGTGCTGACCAAACTCATGGGACCTCCGTTCGAGCCTCTGCACTCGGCCCCGTTGAAGTTTCTATCGTGGAAAACAGCTTTTCTCGTGGCCATCACCTCCGCACGACGAGTGGGAGAGATCCAGGCCCTTTCCTGCAAGGCCCCGTACTTGACTTTCCACGACGCGAGGGTAGTGCTCAGGACGCACCCCTCCTTCATGCCCAAGGTACCGTCGGACTTTCATCTCAACGAACCCTTGGTGTTACCTGTGTTCTTCCTGTCGCCTTCGTCGCCGGCTGAGAGGACTTTGCACTCGCTGGATGTAGCTAGAGCGCTGAAGTTCTACGTGGACCGCACGAAAGGTTTTCGGAAGACGTCACAACTCTTTGTGAACTTTGGACCTGTCAATCAGGGGAAGGCTCTCTCGAAGGCTTCCATCTCCAGATGGCTCTCCGGCTGTATCATGTACTGTCACCGGTTGGCAAACCGACCGCTGCCTGGCCGTCCGAGAGCCCATTCCACCAGAGCGATCGCAGCTACCACGGCGTTCCTATCTGGTGTGCCCCTGCTGGACATATGCAGGGCTGCTACGTGGAGGTCGACGCACACCTTCACGAAATTCTACTGCGTCGACCGGGATTCCAGGGAGGAGTCCAGGGTCGGCCAAGCAGTGCTGCGCAACCTGTTCGCCTGAGGTGAGCCTGGTGAGGAGGTAAGATGCTTAATGTTGAGTTGATGTGATGCTTAATGTTGAGCCTTTGCCACCTCCCGTGGTTGTGCATGTGTGTACTGCTATGTATTCTTTATTCATGAGCATGTGAATCCATGCCAGACCCCATGCTGGAGAAGGAACAAGTTACTTACCTGTAACTGTTGTTCTCCAGCATGGGTCTGGCATGGATTCACATGCGAACCCTCCCGCCTACCCCTCTGCGGCTCTTCACTTGGTCATACTGCCACTTCACGTGCTTCCAAATCTGAAGATGGCTGCCAGAGGCGGTGCTTAGGTAGAGGGCAGTCATTGGCTGTGGTCAGTATGACGCAGAGACCAGTGATTGGTTATTACTACGAAAGACAGATCAGAAACGAAACTGATACTGGTTTTTTCTTTACCGAGGATTCCCAGCCTGACGACGGGGAATATTCATGAGCATGTGAATCCATGCCAGACCCATGCTGGAGAACAACAGTTACAGGTAAGTAACTTGTTCCTTGTGCTAGCGGTATCGTGGCAGCATTACTGCCGGGATACCGCTAAGGCTCTGATAAAGCCCAAAATCTGTAAACGCCCACTCAGAAGCACTGTGTGGGCATTTACAGATGTTAATGTCACTGCAGTGAGCTCAACTACATGAGCATCAGTCCCTGCTTGTTAGACAATCCTGGTTCCTCTGCGCCAGTGGCAGTGTACCGCTGCCCCACTGCAAATCCTTATTTATGTCGGTATTTACAGAAGTAACAGAGTTAACAGGAAAGGTCAAGAGTCCCCTCGGCTTCTTCTGATCAGTTTTAGACTTGGCTCGTGAAGTGGCGACTGTTTTGTGACATGAGGCGTGTTTCTCAAATGAACCTCCTTGGAATTGAGCTGTTTTTGCTTCGGCCACTGCGATTAGATGACACGCTGCATGCAGAGTTGGCGCGTGATGCGTATGCATTTTGCCAAGATGGCTTCTATTCTATAAACTACCAATACAAACTGTTTCTCTGCTCCAGTGCAAAACTAAACAATGGCTTTTCTAAATTGTACCACGTTGCTTTAACATGTTGGAACAATCGACAGTCTGTTTGACGTGTGATGGGCAGATGCTGCTTATTGCCGACAAATAGTTATGCTTTCTTTGTCTGTGCGGGAAGTGGCGAAAACAAATGAAGACTTGTTTGGGCCGAATGGACGTCACACAATATAGCATGGCTTCTTCCTGTCACAGTCAGACCCATGCATTCCAGGCTTGCAGACATCTCCATCCCTTCGTGCGTAGGGCTAAGAATTCAAGGAATGCATTCCAGACCTCCAGAGTTGGATGTTGTGATGAAAGCGCTCTGTTTACTGCCTCTGAAGAAACAAGATTCAGATACAGGAAAACAAAAGACCCCCGACCAAGTTAGAGAGTGAAAGCGGCAGAGAGCTGGGCTCTGCCCCTCCCTCTACAGAAGGACTACGCAGAAGGACTATGCATAAGCTATCGAGTTTCCCTCCTGTTCCCACCTGTGCTGCTGCTTTAATGGCCTCCAGGGGTTCAGTCCCCAGCTATAAAATGCCGGCCACTCTCTCAGCTGATGTGCTGTAAAACTGCAAAGTGCAGTGTGATCGGGAAAGCTTCTGGGGGCGCCTCCCTCCATTAGAATGGGAGGGCACCAATCAGGGAAACCACGCCCGGCGCCCTCGGCTTGCGCCTGGCCTGTGATCATTTCATCTCATCAGCTGCCACGCTGCCAGTCTTATACCCAACCCTCTCTCAGCGCTGGCTCTTTCACTCGCATGGCCAGCGTCTGCTCTCCTCAAGCTCATCTAAGCTGTAACGACAACACAAAAAGAATACTATACTTTTACTTAGCTTTTTGTGTTTTTCAAATATATTAAATGCAATCCAGAAGTCATAATAAGTGATCGATAATCCATGTTTCATAAAAGGACATAAGGACATTAAATCCATTCATATTTTAATTTGTATGGAAACTCCGAAACATCAAGACGACCCAAAGCACCCTCTCCGCACAACTTCCCCTGGTTCTCCATATGTCCCACTTCTTGTGGCTTCCTCCTTCTCTGCCCTGTTACCTTTGGCCTTTCAGCAGGCGCCTAGAACACTTTTTTTCTGTTGCTATTTCATCCTTTTTGTACTTTGGTATGGCGTAGCGCCTGCCCCTATAAATAGTCTCATCTCTTAGGATTGTAGGACTGGCAACAGGCTGTGGATTCTCTCCAACAACAAATAACTCCTCGCATTGAGTGCTCCAGTGTCCCCCAAGGCATCCCTCATGCTTTCCTCTCTCCTTAATGAAATGTTCCCTTTACTCCTTTCCTTATAGACGTCTTGCCAAGGTATTAACATTCTTATCTCTAGGTTGTCTTGCTCCATTGGCACGCTGAAAACTAATCTTTAGCCCCTATTCATGTCTATGCAATGTACAATCATACAGTGGCTTTTGGCAAACCCCTTGGAGCTAGCAAGAGTTTTCTCCAAAGACCCTGCTCACATTTCTCTGCTCATCTTCAAAGCTTCTCAGTGAAGAACCATGATCCGCACTGTACCTGATTAGGCCAACTACTATTGCATGTAATGCTTTATGTCTCAATGTCCTGGCATACATTTTAATTGTGTTGGCAGCATTTAAGCCAACGCTAGACAGCGATGACTGCCGGGTTTTTCAATGAAACAGAGACCACTGTCTAATATCTGGGCAACCCTCAAGACCATTGTTTTTCAGACTGTCCTACCATTGCAAATCTGGGAAAACCATATGCAAACTAGACTCGTTCCCCCTGCAAAGGGGGCCATCCTGCCCCAACTGCTACTTCACATCCCTTCTGCACACAATGTATTTGTTTTTTTACATTAAGGAAATCAAAGGGTAAAGCCATTTGATATCTTTATTTGCAAAATACCATTTGTCTCTACTTTTTTGCAAATCGATTGCCTGACCATTGCGCGTCCCCAGTGGTTTGACTAGATTTTGGCCAACTTTCTTTATATGTCCTTCTTCCACATCCTCTTGGTCCAACAAAGTAAACCTGTCCTGTTGTCTAAGCACTTCAGGTGGTAGCAGCAATTATTATTATTATTTTTCGTGAATTGCGGTTTCCCATGCTCCAGTCTCAGCGGCTATCCACGTCGTGAGGTCTCCCCACCACTGAGCCTCGCTCGGGCTTCTGGGGCTCTTGCAACCCATGGCTATGCGTCTTTTCGCTGTTATGTATATTAGATCTTTGAGTCTGTTTAGAGGCTTGTTTTTGCTGTTGCGCTTGTATCTGCCCAAAATACAGGCCACTGGATTATGCACTTCCTCTTCAATGTCCGCGTTTGCCACTCTTTCCTTTACCTGTGTCCAGAAGCTACGTATCACTGGACAGCCCCAGAACATATGAGTCATTCCCACACTCGGCTCGTTGATTTGGGGCATACCTGGATTTCTGCACCCTTGAACCTCGATATAGCTTCTGGTGTGAGGGAAGCCCTGTTGGTGATGTACAGTTGGATAAGTTGTAAGCGGGCATTTCTGGAGATTTTTTTGTGCTAGTGGGTTATCTCCTCCCATTCTTTATCCTCGAATTCAAGGCCCAGTTCGTTTTCCCACTTCCCTCTGCTTTTGAGTTCGTTTCTGGTCATACCTTGCATCAAGGCTTCATAGAGTCGCGAAGTTTCGTGGCCGCCTTCAGCAGTGTCTAACATTGTTTCTATGACCTTGTTCTCCGTTGCTAGATTGGCAGCCCCAGGCCATCTGTCCTTCATAGCCGGTACCACTGCACTGGGGAGCAAAAACTGCCCTGTAGGTAGCCCTGTGGTCTCGTTGAGATCGGTGAATGTTAGGATCTCCTGGTCCTGAACCAGATCTCCTAGGATAGCCACACCACAGGGTTCCCACGGGGTATGCGCTTCCAATTGACCCCATTGATATTTGGCCATGATTGCCGCTATGGGGATTTGTGGGGAATACGGATCTGCTGACCCCACTGTTCTGCAGGCCCTTTTCCAAAGCTGGGTCCCAAGCCTGGCCAGGTATGGGCAGCGTCGTAGAGCACCCTCCTCGACCCAAAGTAGGTCCCTGAGTAAGAGTCGAGGTAGAGCTGGTTGGAGGGGTTGGGTGTCTGTAGTAATCTCGTCGGCCATCCATCGCATCACGTGTCTCAGTTGGTTTGCAAGGTAGTATATTTCGAAGTTGGGAACTTTTATTCCTCCCCTCTCATAGGGTCTTTGGAGTGTCTCCAAAGCCACCCTGTGCCTGCCCCCTGCCAGAGGAATCGTCTACATAGTTTATTTATATCTCTAAAGAATGAGGGGGGATGTTGAAGGGGACGTTAGTGAAATTGTGTAGTAGGCGGGGGAGTGCCACTATCTTGAGGAGACCCGCCCTTCCGGCCATCGAGAGCGGGAGCTTACCCCAATATTCCATGGATTTCTCCAGGGTGTCTTTAGCTCTAACCGTATTGAGGATGTGTTCTGTATATGGATTTCGATGTATAGTGATTCCCAGGTATCTAAAGGAAGTCACCTGCCATTGTAGATCTAAGGCGGGCAGGGATCTGAGACCATCACTGTATAGTTCAGCAAGAGGGTAGAGACAAGACTTGTCTTTGTTGATCTGGATACCCGT
Organism: Ambystoma mexicanum; assembly: GCF_040938575.1. Lineage (NCBI taxonomy): Eukaryota > Metazoa > Chordata > Amphibia > Caudata > Ambystomatidae > Ambystoma > Ambystoma mexicanum. The sequence goes on from NC_090937.1 coordinate 440,569,777, forward strand.
ATGTTTGTGGAATCCGTCTAGGCTCTCTAGGATGTAGGGCAGGAGATGTTTGGGATTGTGTAAGTACAATAGTGTATCATCGGCGTACATGGAGACGATGTGGGTCACCCCGTCAATCTCGATGCCCCCATCTCCGTATTCCTGTTTTAGGTAAGCAGCCACGGGTTTGGTGGCAATGATATATATCATGGGGGACAGTGGGCATCCCTGACGGGTGCCTCTATGGAGGGACCACTTGTCTTATTCGTGCGCACCCTGGCGGTTGGGTTGGTGTAAACCAATTGGGTCCATTTAAAAAAAGCTGGTCCTATCCCCATTTTTACCATGGTGGCGTATAGCCATTCCCACCGCACTGAATCAAAGGCCTTGGTGGCGTTTAGTGACGCGCCTGTGTATTTGAGGCCTTTGTTCCGTGCTGTATATGACGTGGTGCAACCTGCGCAGGTTCTCGGTAATAGAGCGCCCGGGCACGTAGTCCGTTTGGTCCTGATGGATCAGCTGGGGGATTACTCTACGCAGTCTATTCGCTAGCAGGGAGGTTAGGATCTTGCTATCAACGTTTAACATAGAGAGAGGCCTGTAGGAGCCGCAGTCCGTTCTGTCCCTTCCAGGCTTAAGAAGGGGGATGATTACTGCTTCTCTCATGGAGTCAGGGAGGTTGCCACGCTGGTAGGCTTCATTAAACACCTGAGCCAACAGTGGGGCCAGGGTCTCCTCATATGACTTGTAAAACTCTCCGGGGAGGCCACCCGTGCCTGGGGATTTTCCAGATGATAGGGATCTAATGATTACCATCACTTCATCGGAAGTGATGGGTTCATCTAGGGTTTCAGCCATCAGTGAGGTGGTAGCAGCAATTAACATAATTAACACACTAATAGAGTATAATTCAAACAGGTCCACATGGGACCTGGCTGCAGAGTTTAACAAAAGAGACAGGAAACCCTAACAACCTTTGATATGCACTGTGTCAACCTGAAGCCAGCTCCCGCCTCTCAGTATCAAGGGCAGTGACCTGTCATGTATGGATCTATGTGTTTACAGTAGGCAACCCCCGCAGAGAGACCCATTCAGAACGCACAGGTATGTTGATTGATGGAGACAGAAAGTCTGTTCTCGCCGCAGCTTCAGGAGAGACCTGCCGCTTTAATCAGGAACCACAGAGAGCTCCATTAACTAGAGGGACCCTTTGATCCACAACAGACAGGAAGATGGGTGGCACTTAGTATTACATGTGTTTACCCCTTTACCTTTTCTGTTGCAAAGCACTCAGGTTATGACCTCATGCATCCAGGAGATTGTTGGTGGGGGCCCAGGATTGGTTCTTTAACCCTTTTAACTGCTGGGCTATTATGCAAGTCTATGCAAATAGGACAAGCATAGTCTTCCTTAGCACTTAAAGGCATGGTCTAGTAAAAAATGTTATTGTCCCTACAGGTCAGCCATGTTTTTTTAAGCCTAAGTGGCTCGATTTTAGAAAACTTTCCCATGGACCTTACCCGAGTTTTCATCCATTAAACGCACGCGAAAACAAGCACCAGGGAGCCGCCATTTTCTGATAATCCTATCTTTTCCCCCATCGCCCTGGCTGACCTGCTTTTGCGGCACTAAATCAATTCCCCCGCCCCTGAGCCTGACATTATCAAAACATTCATATTCCCCGCCTCTCTCCGTGACGTTACTGTGCTGCGTAGGCAAACGCGCCCAGTCGTCTTCTGCGCGACTCCACACAGAACCCGGAAACCAACACAGATCAACTCACAACACAGCGCGCCACAATTTGGAATATGAAACTGTACTTTAAAATGAAACAGCAACACGGTACATTTGGTAAAGTACATTTATTTGACATTCAATGTTTAGAGAATATTCAGCAATTGCCATATGAACTCCGAAAGCCATTTATTTTCTTTTATCTGTATCCGCAATAACTGTTCAGTTTCATCTTGAGTCACGCGCTGTTCCTTTATGGTACACAGGGTGTTCATTTTTGTAAAAAGAATCACTTTGGAAGCACAGTGAACCGCAAGGCTGTTCCATCAACTAGGCACTAGTCCAGCCTAAAGGTTGATATGTTGCTTCTAGCCACTAGTACAGCGTAAGGGCATGTGGGCCCTTGGCGATCGTCCCATAATATGGTGATCGTGCTCCAGTTGTTGACACGAAGCTGCAGGTGTCTGCTGAAAAATCCATCCGCCAGTGTCTCAAACAGATGGCAGTGGCAGAATGGGATCAAATAGCTGTTATGAAAACAAAAAAATTATAATTAGTCTCGCTAGCCGAACTTCATTAATATTACTCATTTTATTTATTACGGTCGATCATAAACTATTTGCTTGCAAGGATAGTTCAATGGAGTATGTTCGTCTCTAAAATCAATGCGAAAAGTAACGAGATAAATCGAGGCAAACACACAATGATAAACAACAGTTAGTCTACATGCGTGAGGAATGATATCATATATGATATGGCATTTGTAACGCGCCTATACTCAAGTGTTTCTAGGCGTGACGAGGCAGGTGGGGAACAAGGGCAGACAGACAACGATCCTACTAGGCCAGGTGTCTTTCTGATCGCGCATGGGGAAGGGCTGTACATGGTTAGTTGAATACAAATTAAATAATAGGGCCAGCTGGTGGCAAGTGCAAGGTAAATGCCGGGAGAAGGGGCTGAAGGATACAGACAGTCCCGTAGTGCAGGTAGGCAGTGCAGGGAAAAGTGGCTGGGCCAAGGACCGCGATCGGTGAGACCAGTGGACCTGCATGCCCATGTGGCCACTACGAACACGTTTTACTTGCTTTTCCTAGCTCTTCATTCATTCATTTATTCATGCATCCATTCATTAAATCTTCATTCCGGTATAAAAGCGTGTAAAGATTTACTTACATTATATTTGAAATTTCCATTGTGTCTCTTCGTAATGCAGTCTGTAAAACGGACCGTGCTCTTGACAACGATTTTTCGTATACTGAACTAAAATGAAACTCTGTCTAGTTTCTGAATTTTCTGCCTTATCGTCTCTTACGTTATTGCGCACTCCCTTCAAATGTAGTTCTTTCGGCATGGTCCCTGTCTCAAGGTCAAAAAACAATAGACCCTTATACTTCCAGTGCGACTTGTGGGCCTCATCTGGGCGCTGTCCTTCGCATTCTTTATTTGCAACATCACGTAGTATAGGCATCTGTGAGAACTTGAAGTTTAGAATCCGTCTATGTAGTGCGCCTCAATGTGCAAATGCGAACTGGCTTCTCTCCCAAATGCCACGGCCCGCTTGGCTGGCGCGTTCTAAGTGCCCCAATTTTGTCCCCGTTGTCTGCGAGCTTTGCAGCCCAAATTGAGACATTTAATTTTTTGCGGAAGGTCAGGGAAAGTATAAAGTAACACAGGAGTTGAGTTAAAAGTGAGATTTATTGTTTGTTTGTTTGTTTTATTATTTGCAATACGTAAGCCTCCCCTCCGTTAACAGTGCGCAGCATTTACATTTACATGAGATGAGACAGGAGAAAAATATATACATACACATATGTGAGGTGAATAGAGAGAATTCAAACATTTACAAAAAGACAATCGTATTGCAAATATTTAAACCGGGATTTGTACTTCACAATCAGCTGTGCTTCGGGTGGGCATGGCACAGTCGCAATGTTCGGTGGCAATGGATCACTGCTCTGCACAGAAACGTCCAAAATTCCATATCTGTGCTTCTCTAACACAGCAACAATAAGGCCTTTCACAAAGTCGAACTGCATTTCATCATAGACTGGTTTGATCACCCATTGCTTACTTCGTTTTGAAAACACCTTAGTGTAGCGAGGCATCCTTAGTTTACCCCTAGTCCTAGATTGTTTACGTCCGACATTGCTGTTATGGGCCAAGACCGCTAGTAGAGTGCGATGTTTCATGCCCCGAAAGCTAAAATGCAAGCGCTTTGGCCTGTACTTTAGGCACATATTGTGGAACACCTCCAAATCTCCTGTGTGACAGAATTCTGTCAGTCCTCTCAAATCTCTTGATAGAGTTTTGTCGAAAACAATCTTCTCAATGGCTTTGTGTGTCAGTGAAGATGGAATCAACCACTTCTTCTTCCGTGCCTCCTCTGGGGACAAAGGGCCATGTTCACATTGGTGGAAATGTTCATTTGCTGTCCAGCGGTGAACTTTGGTACAGTGGTGCATCAGTGACCGCCATTTTTCAAGTAGTATTTCCACTGACCCCTCACAAGTTTTTGAGCTCCACCAAAGATGGTTGGTGATAGACTGTGACCACTGCAAAATACTTTCAAAACCTTTTTTTTTCCCTGCAGCCGAGATTTTCTTATTGATTGATTAGCAAGATGCCATACGTCAAATTGATGTTTAATGTGTGGGAACTGCTCTCTCATGGTCTTGGCAATTGAAACGTGTCTATCCGTGGCTATGAGGTCGATGTGCATTCCCCTTGATTGTAGATATTCCACTGATTTTATAAATCCTAGTTTTGCCATGGCCACTGACAATGTACATTTTGTTACCTGCACGACCACCGAACTCACAATTTTCTTACTATCCATGTCCTGAAAGTGGTAGGTGCAGTACTTGGCAGAAAATCCAGGGCTGTCGCACTGTCCATCGCCGGCTAGCCTGAATCGTTTGCCTTCGAATGTACTTGCTAGAGACAATTGTTCAATTTTCCAAGCATCACTAATGGCCGGAAACTGATAATCACGTTGGTATATGTAATACAGCGCTTTAGAAATGAAATGGAGTCCCACAAACTGAAAGAAAGCCTCTAACTTTCTAAAACTGGAGCCAATAAAAAGTGATGCAGCTGCACACAGTAGATTGCCTGCTGGCAGTTTCCCCAGCATCGGTTGTGCAGACCATGAGAACCTATGATTTAATCTACAGGCGGCATTAATTTTGACGTTACTGCCTTTTATTTGACGAGTCACATTAATCAATGGCTTCCCACATACTTTCCCTCTAATGGAATGCACACATTTCAGCATACTTATAATTTCCATCAAACAACTGTCGAATACAATGTATTTTCTCTCTTTCATTAGACTGTCATCCTGCGTCAACGTTGTTTCGGCCTGTGACGTTGTGGAGATTTCAACACATTGGAAAGTAATATCGCTGATATCAAGTTCTGATGCGTCTATGGATGCTGCGGCTGGTTAATTCTCTGTCATTTCGACATCTATTACTTCAACATTGATGGGAGAACACAACAATGTCGACAGGTTTTTTGGTGGCAAATTTTTGGCGGGTGTAGATTGTGTAAATTGATCTGCAACTACTTCAGAGCTATCTTCAATACATTCAATAACATCTTCTTGTGGTGGTGCGGTCGCACTGTAGCTATGGTCCAATGCAACTTTGCTGTAGTCTCCAAACACAGTTAATTCATGTTCTGGCCATTGGACATGAGCATCTCGAGCCTGAACACGCCTCGCCTCAATTAATAGTTCCTCCATAGTGTACACGGTCTGGAAAGCCACATCTCTCATTCGCTTCACTGTCTGTGTGTGTATAGTTCTGACACCCACGGGTAACTGGAGGAGAGATTGGAAAAGGGATGTTCAGTTTATACACAAGATGGAGTGTAGTAGAATTGACTGGAAAAAAACATAAAATAGTCCCCAGCACAAACATTTTTTTAAAGTTATGAAATGTTTGTAACTAACCTTTTTTGTTTTTTTTTCTTTGCAACTTTTTGACTCGACCTTCAACATCTGCACGCTGTAGCTCCGATTCGTTTCCGCATGTCCTCCCTTCCTCTTGCGCTGCAACGACTATATTTTCTGTATCCGCATAGACAGCACGGAATGAGGCTCCATCGTCTCCCTGAAACATAGTACTTTCATTACTATGTATCAAAATATTGTTAGCATAAAACACACGTGAGGACGAACACACAGGTACATCTCAATAGCCAAACACGATTTAAACATTGTGTGCAACAATCAAAGGACAAGTATTCGACCAGTGATGATCTATTTCGATGGAACTGTCAGTATCCATACCTCTGACTCTGCATGGACTGCCATGAATGGTTGTATTGGAGAGGAGGCATCCGCATCTCACTGAAACACAGTACTTGCATTAGTATGCTTTTCAATATTGGAAACACAACACACACTTGGGGTCGACGGCACAGGTACATATAAAGAGATAACCACAAATGATGCATTGTCCAAAAGAATCAAGGAAAATCCAAATATGATCACATTTCATCGACTTATTTCAACGATTCCTTTACATCTGCATCATCTAAATGAGATGTTGTGATTGTGGTGGAAGCTCCGTCGTCTCCCTGAAACACAGTACTTGCATTAGTATGCTTTTCAATATTGGAAACGCAACACACACTTGGGGTCGAACGCACAGGTACATATAAAGAGAAAACCGCAAATGATGCATTGTCCAAAAGAATCAAGGAAAATCTAAATATGATCACATTTCATCGACTTATTTCTCCGAATTTATTTACATCTGCATCATCTAAATTGGATGTTGTGATTGTAGTGGAAGCTTCGTTGTCTCCCTGAAACACAGCACTTGCGTTAATAGGGAAGAAAGTATAGCAAATGGAATCATGTTATATGATCACGCATGATGGAGCTGTCATTATCCATACCTCGTGCTGCTGAAGAATATCTATGGATGTTGCAAATGTAGTGCGCACTTCCGAAAGCTGTTGCGCCGATTCGTATACGCATGGTCCCGCTTCCACTTCCCCTGGAATTACTTGAATGTCAGGCTCTGCATCAAGTGCAGGGGTTGACGCTCCATCAACTGCCTGAAACATAGTACTTGCATTAGTGTGTATTACAATAGTGAAAACATAACACACACCTGGGGTCGACAGCACAGGTACATATCAACGGCTAACCACAAAGAAACATTGTGTAGAACAATCAAACAACAGGAATTCCAGCTCTGATGATGACGCTCGATGGAGCTGTCAGTATCCATACCTCCTGCTGTTGAAGAACATCTAGAAATGTTGTAGATGTGGCGGACGCTTCAGCATCTCCCTGAAAGACAGTACTTGCATTAGTATGGATAACACTAATTATAACCGAAAACAAACACCAGTGGACGATAACTAAGGTGTATATCAATTGGAAAGCACTAACCAAACCTTCGGTAAAATGATTACACGATAAAATAAAAATATTACTTGACATGCATAAAACAGGTCTGTAGCGGATTAGCCTAGTAAGATTACCTGATACGCGCTAGAAATGGTTGATAACTGCGACCACGTCAAGGATGCAGAATGTTCTTGCTTCAGATTCAAGGGATAGTCAAGAAGTTGTAAAGGTAAATTAATGTTTGATAATGAAATGCCAATATTAAAAATAGCCATGCAAGCCGACAGAATACTTGTAAAATGCTCAATACAGCACAGCACAGTTCCCTGTTCCCATATATATACATTGCGTTTGTGGGTTATGAAATCGAAAAAGAATATATTGGTAAATGTCATTATTCAAAAAACTATACAATCATATCAATATCGAAATTATTATAAGGGATAGAACACCTACAATATCAATTAATCCGTTCGGATACCTACACACTACCGCAAGGCCTTAAGCTAAATCCAGACACTTGACTCACCGGTGGCGGAATGTGGACGAATAGAGAGGGAATAGCGTTTTCGAGCAATTTCCGTGTCGTTCGCCGTTTATTCTTCTTTGTTACCCAAGATGTTGTGTACATGTCCAAGGAAAAGTGCCGGCTGCAGATGCGGTATCGATCACCCCTCTTGTCCTGTAAGACTTGTTGGACTCTACTTTCCAGCTCATCCAGTGGATATCCGCAATGTCTGACCCATTCTCTTATTCGATCAACAGTTTTCGGGAATACATGCATTGTAGTGCCTTCAGATTTCGCATGGGTCTTCGAAGGGCAACCGCTAATCGAACAGGCAGGCATTGTTGATAAATCTGAAAAGTAAATATCGACATTATTATACAATCTTCAAGAATAAAGATTTGATACAAAAGTAAATGAATCATACAATGATCAATGCAAGGTTTGTTTTGGTCGCAGGAACTATACCAGTTCATTATGTGCGGCTTAGTATTTGCATAAGTTGCAGAAATGTATAAATGATGTGACTAAAAACTGAACATGTGACTCATCCCTTGGATGTTCTGTATTGCACGAGAAGGAAACATGCTTACATCATAGACTGGACCCCCGAGGGATGCAATTCGATGACAATTGACACAGATGAAAATAAATAGATCTATTGATAGCATAGCAATGAAAATTCAAGTCAATAGCAATGAGACCAATGAACATAGCACTATTGGGTACTCTACTCGCAAATAGATAGAAATTTAAAAATCTGCGAAATATGACAAGGATACATGGCCTTACCTTGACCAACAAACAGTTGGATTCAGCAAGCAGAGCAGTATGTTGCGGGAGAATAGGTGGATGGCCACAGGTAGCGCACTGATGGGTATGCTCGAAGCGGTCACAGAAGTTCACGGATAGCACGATGACGAGCAGATTAGCATAGATCTCAGTGGTTCGCAGGTAGCACGTTCAGGAGTTGACTTGCAAAGCACAAAGATGTTCTCATGAGACATATCGAGTGGTTTTTAAAGTATTAGAAACTGGGGTGTGTTTGTGAATGAATGACGTATGTATGTCGTGGTATTAGGGGGGGCGGCCTGCTTCAAGGGGAGGCCTGGCTGGAGACACGGGGTCTGAGGAGGCCATGTGACCGATGGCCCCTTGGCGTGGGACACCTTTTGAAGTGTACATGTAGTTTGGTACCTTGGCCTTTCGCGCCCCTGACAGCCCCCCATGCCAGCGCGCATCCACCGGTGCGAACCGCCTTTGATACAGGGGGGTGGGATGGATGGGCCTGGGGCGTGCAGATAAGGCACAGGAAGACTGCTGAATGGAGACACACTTATGTGGATTGCAGGGGGGCGGCCTGCTTCAAGGGGAGGCCTGGCTGGAGACACAGGGTCTGAGGAGGCCATGTGACCGATGGCCCCTTGGCGTGGGACACCTTTTGAAGTGTACATGTAGTTTGGCACCTTGGCCGTTTGCGCCCGTCACAGCCCCCCATGCCAGCGCGCATCCACCGGCACGAACCGCCTTTGATACAGGGGGGTGGGATGGATGGCCCTGGTGGGTGCAGATAAGGCACAGGAAGACTGCTGAATGGAGACACACTTATGTGGATTGCAGGGGGGCGGCCTGCTTCAAGGGGAGGCCTGGCTGGAGACACAGGGTCTGAGGAGGCCATGTGACCGGTGGCCCCTTGGCGTGGGACACCTTTTGAAGTGTACATGTAGTTTGGCACCTTGGCCTTTCACGCCCCTGACAGCCCCCCATGCCAGCGCTCATCCACTGGCGCGAACCGCCTTTATATCAATATATAGTATATCGCCTTTATATCAATGATAGTATATCGTTGCTTATTATAGTGGTCAAGACCCTAAGGCCTGTATAATCCAATGGTAATTGTTAGTATAGATATATGTGTGACTTTTATAGAGACATAACCTACTGAAAGACTTTGAACAAGTGTTATTTAGTGCATGCATTATCGAGAATATCTTATGTTAGCTTAGATAGATAGTGACCACCCTGCTTCACAGCGACCAGACCTTCACCCATTCGAAGCACAGATGTCTGACGTCCATCCTTGAATGGAGACACACTTGATTCATTTAAAAAATCGAAACAAACGTTGTTAAAATAAATGTGGTGTTTTATTTTGTATCTTATTTTCATGACACAAAAATACAAGACTTTAAAGATTATACAGGTCAGGTTGCAGCACAGCGAGAGAAAATCCCCTGTACTGACCGCTGTCACTCGGGAACGTTTCTCTAATGGCACGAACGGCACAGGCGGGTATCACTCTTCGAGCGCGGTGTCCAAGCCTCCCGTGGAGCCACCATGTAAAGGAACGATAGGCCACCAGCCTGTACCACCTGTGAAAAGGAATGAAACAAACTGTTTTTAATGACCAAGATAAGTTTAATAAACGTTTGTTGTCAATGACAATTCTTGTAACTAATGGCATTCTGCACGGACAAATGCTATCTAGACAATGCACACTATTGAACGACTTACATGCGTTACAATGATATGTAGATGTAATTTTGCATACAGTAGAAGATCATGAAATAGGAGTGGCATGACAAGCAGAGTATACTTACCCGTTACTCGGATTACGAGGACGAACAGTTGCGCGAAGTTCGTGCATAAGCACCATCATTATTCTCAACACGGCCCGTGTGAGGCAGGCTGCCCTGAAGTCTGGCAGCTCGGTGATGCATTGCGGTCGTGGCTCGCCTTCCGAAATGTAGGCCAGGCATCCCGAGTTTTCTCTGCAGCAGCAGTTCTCGTCCTCAGTTGGCATTATCTCGCACCGATTGCATGTGCACCAGGTGGAGACGCCGTCCATTCGACTAGGCCCAGGCTCTTCATCTGTTGATTCGTCCTGCCAACTGCCGTCCGAATCCCCATCGTTTTCGCGTGCTTCCCTTTCCAGTAGTTCCTCCTCGGTATACTCAGGCTCGTACATGTAGGGCATTATTGTAGCCATTGTGTGGTAAACAGAGTAAAATAATTTACCGAGATGGTACAGGTGTTCACACGGGCTACAAGCGGCGAAGGTAGGTGACCAGAGCACTGAAACGAGTCACAGAATACTCAAAGTAACACAGAGAGAGGAATGGAATCGAAAATCTGCTGCTGTGTGTTGTGAAACGGTCTGTTTATACTTATTGAGGAAAGAGGCGTCCTGCCATTTCCATGGTGACACGTCATTAGCTGAAGCGCAGCAAATGTTGACACGAGACGTGCTTTGGCATTGGGAAATGGGCGGTATGAGTCTGCTGATGACAGGCTCAGGGGCGGGGGAATTGATTTAGTGCCGCAAAAGCCGGTCAGCCCGGGCGATGGGGGAAGAGATAGGATTATCAGAAAATGGCGGCTCCCTGGTGCTTGTTTTCACGTGCGTTTAATGGACGAAAACTCGGGTAAGGTCCATGGGAAAGTTTACTAAAATCGAGCCACTTAGGCTTAACAAAACATGGCCGACCCGTAGGGACAATAACATTTTTTACTAGACCATGCCTTTAAGGGGTGAAGGTAGGCCAGCACACAGTATGCCCTGCTAGGCTCTGCAAGCAAGTTTCCTAGGTGGGAAGTGCCAGATAGTCTCTGAACCAAACCAAGGACAAGGCTGTTGCCTGCAATACTCTCCTCAGCTTTGGGCCATCCGCCTTAAAAGACAACTCAAGCTTAGTGAAGAAGCTAGGAGGAGTGCATTGACAAGCATCAACCAGCATCTGCGGTAAAGGACATTTTCAAGTCAGTCGAGCCCCTCGAGCTGCAACCAACTCTACCACTGACTGTTGTCACGCTGCAGTTGGTAACCTCGTCCGAGATGCCTCTTCCAGTGCTTCAGACCCACCAACCAGCACTGAGGCAACGATTCCTGACCCCGAGCCGCCGTGTACAGACTCTACTCTGTCAAGAACCAAGAACTTGTACAAGCACAAGGTACATTGTGGTTTTGTCCCCCTGATCCTTCTCCAAATGCCCCTAGTGAAAATGTACGACCCATTTGTCCCTTTGTGCTGAAATCAAGTATACTGGAACTATTGCGATTAATTATTTTACTGACTACCCTCCTGTCAGTATCCACAGTGCATCCCTTTTCCTTCTTGAAACTGCCCGTCCTCTGGATTCCTTTCCAGGGTTTGTTGTATTTTGTAGTGTGCAAGAACCGTCTGTTGAATAATAATAAAGTAGATATTTTTATACAACCTTGACTGGACAGTCCCTTTTATCATTGGGGATTTTTTGTATTTTCGCTGTGTTGCAACTAACCAACGATCCACGACCTTGCGGAGATGAGCCTGCTGTTCCATCCACGTTACCAAAATTGAACAAAGAGGTTTATAATTTGCTTGTGTTTTTGTAATGATGACCCTTCAGTCTTCAGGTGCTTGCAATTCACTATTTATTTCCAAGTTACAAGTAAACATTAAAAAAAAAACAACCATCCTCAACAGGATCCTTCACCAACTGCCTCCCGCAACCCCCAGCATTCCATTGTAGAACATCTTCCCAAAGTTCCACCATACCATTCCACCCATCACCAATGAAGCATAATACACAACACATCTCCTCCCCTTACAAAACCCACAAACAAACACTCCTCTTCCCCCAAGAACTAAGCTGTGATGTAACATCAATAAAATAACAAGGTACTGAACAATATGTGCCTTTCTACTACAACTAGTGTTACAATAAAAAAAAAAATGAAAGAAAAAAAAACAAAAGTATACACACAATTTTAGGAACTAGAAAAACATATGTCATGGTAGACTAAACACATTGATATATTTTGTAATCATGACACAACATGATGAAACAATATTTATCTCTCTTCATTTAGGTCTTGATTATACCCTGATCTCACCTTCGCTATTCTGGACATATTCCATACTTGCCCACTGTGTACCCTCAGAGCACCCTTCAACACTTGCGACACTCGTAATGGCTCAGAATATATGGAGTCACCTTTCTTCTTTACAACTCTCTTCTTGATGCGTACCCAATCCCCGACTTCAATCTTAATCGCCCTTCTTAGCGTTTTCCGATTCACTCTTTCCACCCAATCATCTTTTCTCTCATCCACCCTCTTAACTTCTTCTACCACACAATCAGACTCTTTGAACCTTCCCAACTACGGTGGAGACACCATGGTATTTGGTCTCCTGCCTCTCATTAGCTCAAAAGCACTGACACCAGTCTCAGCATGAAGCGTCAGACACAACGCATATAATCGCTCCCTTATCACTGTTTTCTTGTCTTTCCGAGTTACACCACACATCCGCACTGCATCCATAGTACTCAGATTCACTGTTTCCACCATTCCATTCGTTTGGGGATGATATAAAGCTGTTTTTTATGCTTTATCCCACACAACCTTAAATAATCTTTAAATAATTCACCAACAAACTGCCTCCCATTGTCCGTCAAGGTAGATCTCTGAAATCCTTCTCTCTCAAATATACTCTGTAGAAATTCTATCATACCCTGAGATGAACATCCCTCACAATTTTAAATTCAGTCCATCCTGAAAATAAATCGACCACCACTACAATGAACCAAATCCATTGGACCCATAAAATCCATTGCTAAATCACACCATACACCCACAGGAGCATCAAACTTTACCATAGGTTGGCGTTTAGCTACAACATTTTTAGCTGACATCACACACTCAACACATGTTCCTACCACCCTCTCAATGTCACGGTCAAACCCCAGCCATCAGTAGTCTCCCCTAAGTACTCCTTTGGTTTCATAGATACCAATATGACCCTGATGCCCAATGTCAATTAACCTTCTCTGTAAATACCTGGTACAACCACATGGTCCCACTGGTATAAAATCACATTCCTCATGCTGAACTCTGACCTCACCTCCCATAATGTTCTCTCCTCACCGCTTAACAACCTCTTTTCGGGCCAACCCCGCTGCACAAACTCCATGATGCGACTCCACATTTTGTCACCATTTAACGCTTCTTCCCATTCTCCACGAGTAATTACCTCATCATGGGACACATACACCATATCAGAGGGATCATCTTCAACCAGATCCTCGTTGCTTTCTTCATTCTCCTCCCACAATCTAGATACATGGTCGGCTTTTACATTCTCTCTTCCTGAGATTACCTCTATATCAAACCTGTGACCCTGTAGCCTCGCCACCCAACATGCAACCCTTCTAGACACTTTATCCAAACCCTTCTTTTCGAAAGTCGATTTAAGTGGTTTATGATCTGTTCTCAATGTAAACGCTGTACCCCAAACAAAATTCCTAATTTTTTGAATTCCACAATGGCATGCTAAAGCCTCTTTTTTGAGAACTGAGTAGTTCTTTTCAGCTCCTTTTAACATCCTTGACACATGAGTTATCACCATATCTCTGCCATCCTCACCAATAGATAATACTGCCCCAATCCCAGACTCACTAGCGTCTACTGATATAGTGCATCTTTTCTTCATATCAAACATGGCTAATGCATTGGCCATACCCATTCTCTTTTTTTAAATATATTTTGAAATTCTTCCTAGCATCTATTATCCCACACAAATTCCACACCCTTCTTCAACAAATTTCTCATCTTGTCAACCTTATCAGCAAAATGTTCAACTAACCTATGGTAAAACTCTATCATACCGAGGTATGACCTAAGTTATGCCTTGTCCTTTGGTGATTTAATCTTCTTAATTTCATCAACCAAGTCCTTTTTGCTGGGCGCAGTCCCTCCTTCGAAATCGCATGCCCAAGATAATCCACTACATTCTTCCCAAAACTGCACTTTTGAGCTCTCAAGGTAATTCCCCTTTTACTCAACACTTCTACCACCCTTCTTACATTCTTCTCCAGGGTGTCCTCATCCTCTCCACACACCAAAATATAATCCTGGAAGCACCACACGTCCTCCATGTCACCCAACAATTTATCCATTATCTTCTGAAATACCGAAGATGCCGAAATTGGTTCCAACGACATTCTATAACATTGGTACACACCATCATGCGTGATAAACGCTGTAATGTTCTTGGACTCCTGATCAAGTTGAATTTGATGGTATGCACTAGCCATATCAAGTTTCGTAAAGAATTTAGCCCTTCCAATCATGCTCAGCATTTCCGACATATTTGATAACGGATGCCTTTCCGCTACCACGCATTTGTTCATCTCTCTCAAGTCAACACACTCTCAATTCACCATTGCTTTTTTTTATTATAACCAGAGGAGAGATCCATTTGACCCCTTTCTCTAGCTCTATAATACCTGCTTTTTTCAATCTCTCGAGTTCGTCATGTACCCCCTTCCTGAGTGCAAGTGGAATTGGACGCAATTTAGCACTTACGGGTTTACATCCCTCTCTCATAACAATCTTATGCACCATATCTTTAACACATCCCACCTCCTTTGAAAAGACTTCTGGGAAACTATCAACCACATGTGATTTTTCCGTTTTATTCAAAACCTGATCCTCATTATTGGGATCTAATCTTATCCGTAATCCCTTTTGCTCATTCCATCCCAAAAGGGTTTCCCCACTTCTGGTCACATACACCTTACCCTGTGTCTCCCTCCCTTTGAACTGAAATGTGGCAACAAAATACCCAATCTAATCAATCTTACCACAGTTGTATCCCCCAGGCCTTTTGTCGGATTGAGCGAATTCACTCACCTTTTCACCCACAACCTCCTCAAATACCTCACGTGACATAAGTGAGAGTTTCGCACCGGAGTCCGCCATCATGCATACCATCCTACCATTCACTAAAATATTCTCAAAAGGGCTCTCACACCCCTCCTCATCATTGCACATAACCATATTTACAGTGACCCTCTCCAATTTCTCATCCTCCTCTGCAGATGATTGTTGTACTTCTTCCCCTATGTACAGGACCTTCCTTGCATCACCAATGATCTCATTCTTACAACAATTCTCAAAATGTCCTCATCTTACATTTATTACATAGTACTTTCCTACCAGGACATACCAGTGAATTTGCAAAATGCTTAGAGCTCGCACACCGGAAACATAGCTTCTCTTCATTTTTGTTCCCCTTTATGCTAGCACCCCTTTCATGTCCCACTTCAGGCCCTTTGAGGTTTTCTCCCTTCCCTTCTTTTTCACTCCCTTATGATATTCTTTCTTATGGTCACTCACCTTCAACACCTCATTTGTTACCGGTATTACCTCTCTTCAAGATAACTTTGCTACACACTGCATTGTGTGCTCTACTCTTTTTGCTATACCAATCACCTCCTCTAACGCAGGTTCATCTTTCGACCATATTTCCGCTCTTATTTTGTCATTAGAACAATGCAACATGAATTGGTCACGGATATATTCATCCAGGCTGTCCCCGAATTTACAACTTAGGACAAGTTGGCGTAGTGCCGTGACATATTCTTGAATATTCTCCCCTTCCTGTTGTACCCTCTTACCAAAATGATACCTCTCAAGTACAGTACTTACTCTTACATCAAAATGACGGTCCAATTTCATTAAAGCAATATCAAATTCATTTGCATTACCCTCAATATCTAATTCTAGAACATCCGGTAATGTGTCAAAAATTCTTTGACCCTCATATCCAATAAAATGCAGAAGCATGGACACTTTTCGTTCTGCGGATATGCTGTTTCTACAAAACGCCTTGACATAATGCAAGAAACCCTTCTTCCATGCCGGCCACTTTATTTTATCTGGGCCTGGACTGACCAAAAACATTGGAGGTCCAGGTACCCCTGCCATAGCCATCGCCCCTGCACTGCGCAGCACAGCAAACTTTGTGCTTTTCCGTCTGTACTTGGTGTTAAATTAATCAAGTTCCAAGATATTGTATATATCAGTTTCACCGCACAGTTTGCTGCGTTGTTATTTACTTCTCACCTCAGTATCAATTTTGTGCTTCACTGTGTTGTGTTATCTGCTCCTCACCTCACTACTGCACATCCGGAACCAGTATCCACACCCTTCCCTGGCGGGCCCTGGGTGTATTTTGATCACAAAAAAAAAGCTGTCGAAACATGCGCGTAACATGCACAGCGTCAATTGAGCGTTTCAAACAGCTGTTCCGATCCTTCCTTGCACTGCAATGCTTTTCCTACGTACAGTATCAGTTGATCGTTCCAATCAGCTGACACGATCCTTCCTCCAATACGATCCTTTGTTACACTGTGACGCTATTCCTATGTACGCCCGTTGCTGCAGTTTCGTGGCGAGCGCTACTGTTCTCGCTCCGTGGCTGACCAACCAGTTCCTGGAACGTGAGTATGTACCCCTGGACTTGCTCACAATGTATGGATCATGCGCTTGTCGTATGACAATGCCATTCGTTCAAGCAATAACAACCTTCGCGCTGTGGAGGTTTCCAAAATGCACTTGCAATATGATCAACTTATCTCTCCTACGGGTGCACACAATGCTGCCATGGTTGCTCCAAAAGGAAAATTACAATACGTGCATCTCACACTGTTCCTGAGACTACGTTGCCTCCTCGCACTTCGGTGCATGATGACGGGCTTACTCCGTCGCTGCACTCAGGAGACACCTTCACTTGCAGTCACTGCCTCCCACTGAGCTGGGCTCCCTCCACTTGCGAACCCGCTCACCCTCTCTCTTCGCGATCAGATTACGTTGCAGTGATCCTCGTCCACACTGTGTGAGATACTTATTTCAACTGTTCTGGGGTTGGGGGTCTACCAGGGTCCTTTAGCTCCTTGTCGCCATTGCGCCATTGTAATGATGACCCCGATCTGTCTTCAGGTGCTTGCAATTCATGTTTATTTCCAAGTTGCAAGTAAACATAAAAACTCCCAACCATTCTCAACAGGATCCTTTGCCAACTGCCTCCCGCAACCCCCAGCATTCCATTGTAGAACATCTTCCCAAAGTTCCACCATACCATTCCACCCATCACTAATGAAGCATAATACACAACAGTTCCAATCTGTTCGGATCCCTTCTGGTGTACTAGAGGTGTGGGGATAATTGATGGTTTCGAAACCAATATTCATCCCTGGACCACTGGTGCCCCGGAAGTTGATTTATCACAGGCAACAGTGCAAGGTAACTGAGTCAAGGGCTGAACATCTTTAAACGGTGTGTGTAAGTGTCTGTCTGTGTGCATGTTATGTTGCATTATGTTACTGGAATTTATACCACACATTGCTGTCATTTGCCTGGCCACCAGGCGCTCTGGCAGATCTTAAAAAAGAGCGGGGAAGGGTGCTAGATTAGTGGGGAGAGAGAGAGCCTTTAAGATACGTTTCTTTTGTGTTGGTGCATGCAGATTGGAAGTGTGTGTGTGTGTGTGTGTGTGTGTGTGTGTGTGTGTGTGTGTGTGACAAACTTACAGAATGTGCGCATTCAATAAGCATGATTATGTCCGACAAATGTTGTGCCTTCTATAGTTTATAAGAGAGCATTGTTCTTGGATATCTTCGAATAAAGCATTGCATTCACATTCACACAGCCCACTTTATATTGAAAAATGTTATACTGAATGCATTTAGGGTGGGGTAAAGGCCTAAATAATTTTGGGAAATGGTCGGGATGGGTTTTTAGGTGTGGACGGGGGGTTGGGGGGACACCCCAAAAAAACAAAAAAAAAGTGCACTCACTATAACATTTTTCAGTATAAAGTATTCGATATATGGGCATTCTTTATAAATCACTTTCGGTATAAAGACATGTAACCCAGACTTTGTTTCTTTTCGAGTAAACACTTCCAGATATAAATGTCATTCAGCACGCCCCCCCAGAAACACTCATTCACTTTCCCTTTTATGATGTCAGTCATGAAGGAGCCGTTCTATATTCTGCGGCAAACGAGTGATCACTTGTGGGGTATTCAGGGCAATGTCTGCTTTTATCCAGTAATAATTCAGGTGTTTTCATGCCTTCGCTACTTACTGATGTTATCTGAGAGGACGTGGTTGCTAGTTTTTAATGTTGAATGACCCCTTGTGGTGGTTGTATGCCACTCTATAGAAAATCAGGGGAACACAAAGCAAACACTGACTTCTTAATTTCCTTTCCCAGGAACATGGCTTAACCCGAGGAATCCGAGAAGAGGAAGGACTGGTCTTCTGGTAGGAGTTGGCGCAGGTCTTTGTCACTGGATTGGCGCCACGCGCGTGCCTAGGAAGACGAACTGGGAAACCAGCCACATGTTAGTGGTGCCTCATTACAGGATCTGAGGTATAGAAACAGTAACATGTCCATTGGATTGAAGCAGGTTTTTAACAAGGACAGAACCTTTCGGCCCAAACGTAAATTTGAACCTGGGACACAGAGGTTTGAACTCCACAAGCGGGCACAAGCTTCCCTGACGGGCGGCGTGGATCTGAAGGCCTCGGTTCAGCTGCCCAATGGAGAAGACCTTAATGATTGGGTGGCTGTTCACGTGGTGGATTTTTTCAACAGGATCAACCTCATCTATGGAACCATCTGTGAGTTTTGCACAGAAAGGACATGCCCGGTGATGTCTGGGGGGCCAAAGTATGAGTATCGGTGGCAGGATGACTTGAAGTACAAGAAGCCCACGGCCTTGCCGGCGCCCCAGTATATGAGCCTCCTGATGGACTGGATTGAGGTGCAAATCAACAATGAAGACATATTCCCAACAAGTGTTGGTAAGTGCCCAGAAAGTCTTCGGTCGATATTGTGTTAATGTTTCGATGCCTGAATATTTCATTCAGTCGCTGGGCCTCATGCCACAATGATTTATGGAAGTGGGGTAAAGAGGTGCTGCAGACTAAACCTGTAGCCTCTACTTTGATATGGTATTCATAATTGCATTATTTTTAATTATGTAAGAATATTCATTTTAATATAATCTGTTTTAAAATGCAGGAAATAACAGATGGGCTGGTAAAGGGAGGTGCTGGGTTTCTTGCAAAAAAGTACAATGCGATTCTTGCCAATAGTTTTCCAGTGTTCCTCCAGGGTATATTTGTAAAGTTCTCCTCTTTAGTTTGAAGCACTTTCTCCCTCATTTAATGTTCCTTTGTTGATTACATTTTTTGTTCGTTTTTGGTTTGTCCCTGGACTGTTTCTCATTTTGTTCACACCCTCATGCACTGGCTAGATGCCTGTTCTCATATGTGTGCTATGGCACCCTTCCAGGGACTACCTCCATCATCTGTATATATGTTATAAGTCATTTCTGATCGAAATTGACTGCCTGTTCTTCAAATAAATACAAATGTGAATGCAAATAGATAGCAAGCACATTTTAGGCAACCTTGGGGTCATTTAACAACACACTTCACTCTGCTCACAGAAACCAGGCTAATCAAAGTATTGTTCTTATTAGCTCAGGACAAGACATTATTTGAGCAAGTTTATGAACGCAGTGAATTAAAACGCATTGACGCCGTAAAACATGGGTGTTCTTATCTGGAAGAGAGAAAGACAGCTTGTGGACGTATTAGAACGGTGGCGCGGGAAAATGAGGTCACTTTGCCGGGGTTATGTGTGACCCTCCCATGTGCATTGCCCCTTTAATGGGATGTGTCCCTCCCACGTGCATTGCCCCCCTCCCACGTGCATTGCCCCCCTCCCACGTGCATTGCCCCTTTAAGCTAATAAAAGGAGCCCCCTGCAGGCACGTGCAACAGAATGGCTGCAGATTCCAGAAGAGGAGCTCCTGAGTCGTGTCTCATTGCATGTAGGCTGCAGGCCTACACGTGGAGGCCCAGGTCTGCAGGCCCTGATGCCGTGGGACCCTCGTGCCAGGACGGTGGCAGAGGTCCGCATGGTCAGGAGCCGGGCAGGCTGTGCTCCCAGCCCCCCATTGGTGCTGATGACCCAAAGTACCATGGGGCCTGCCGGATGTCCAGGTCAGGCCCCAACCCCCACAGGCACTGGGCCCGTTGTGTGCATAAGTGAATAGCACCCGGGGTGCCTGCCGGATGTCCATGACAGGCAACCCCCAACATTGGCGACGAGAAAGTCACCTAATCAATGAAGAATGGAGAGGCGATGACGAGCCCGTGGTGTGCAATCCCTGCCTGCGGCCCTCATGTAAAGGAATATGTGCGCCCTGGGGGAGGAGATACGCTGCTCCTATGGCATCTGCCGTGCGGTGGAGAGGGGAGACAGCCCAACCCCTGCTGCACCCGCTGCCAGGAAAAGGAAATATCTTGTGCCTCGTCTGCAGCCCGGCCTGTCCGGAGGTGGAGAAAGAAGACCTTCTGCCCGAGTACGGCAGTGCTGGAGGCGCTGCCGCCAATCCAGAAAGAACTCTCCCACCCGGGGAGAGAAGATGTTGCGTGTCTGTTTGCAAGATGGAGGGGGTGAGTGCCCAGCCCGCCCAGGAAGAAGCACCCTTTACAGTGGATCCTCCCCAGCCACGCCCCTCTGTGAGGAGGGTGCTTGTGTGGCCTAGGGAGGATCCAATCTGCTGCCCCTACGGCATCCGCCGTGCTGGAAAGAAGTTGGGCGGCCGCGAAGCAATGCAGCGTCCGCAGCTGCTAGAAATGGTAAGCGGCACTTCCTGTCTGGGGAGAGGACTTTGATGCTCGCCTCCCTCTGGGGAAAGAAGGAGGAGGAGGTGGAATCCTGCTGGGATGTCCTCCCTGGCTGCAGCCCTCTGCAAGGAGATTGCTCGTGCGGCCAGGGAGGGAGCCTGCCCGCAAACCCCTGAGGCGAATGCCATGGGGGACAGGGAAGGAAGTGGTGCAGCCTCAACCGCGGCCTGAAGTGACCTCCTGCCGGAGGAAGGAGCTGCCGCTGACACGAAGGGATGCGCAGTGCTGCCCCCCACCCCAGAAGGAGGGGCGGCCGGCGAGGTGGATGTGCCCCCCTCCGGGTATGGAGATGGTTGCCCTGTGGTCTCGGCCGCGCAGTAACGGGCAGCGGCATCAGCCGCATGGATGACGTGGGCAGCGTCCGCAGCTGCTAGAAATGGTAAGCGGCACTTCCTGTCTGGGGAGAGGACTTTGATGCTCGCCTCCCTCTCGGGAAAGAAGGAGGAGGAGGTGGAATCCTGCTGGGATGTCCTCCCTGGCTGCAGCCCTCTGCAAGGAGATTGCTCGTGCGGCCAGGGAGGGAGCCTGCCCGCAAACCCCTGAGGCGAATGCCATGGGGGACAGGGAAGGAAGTGGTGCAGCCTCAACCGCGGCCTGAAGTGACCTCCTGCCGGAGGAAGGAGCTGCCGCTGACACGAAGGGATGCGCAGTGCTGCCCCCCACCCCAGAAGGAGGGGCGGCCGGCGAGGTGGATGTGCCCCCCTCCGGGTATGGAGATGGTTGCCCTGTGGTCTCGGCCGCGCAGTGACGGGCAGCGGCATCAGCCGCATGGATGACGTGGGCTGCCCCCCTGCCGTGAGGAGAAGTGTGCCCAGCGGCCTCCGCAGTGATAAGGAGGTAAGCGGGAGGCACGAGCCACAGCTGCGCTGCGGCCATCCTGCCCCGCAGCGGGAAGAATAAATGCTCTGGAATGGAGCAAAGGCCAGGTGCGGTTTCGTGTTGTGCTGTCGCCGGAGCCCCCACAATGATCCTGGGCGCGGCAGTGACATCAAGAGGAGTGCTCCGGCAGGAGCAGTAAGAAAAAAAGATGCATGCTCCCTGCCAGAACGGAAATGAAGAAAGTATGGTCCTCTGATGGGCCCGGGCCGCGTGGCGTTGATGGTTTGTAATGCTCCGGTGTCGGAGCTTCTGCAGGGAAAACACATGGCCCTCCAAAAGCCAGACCATGGGGTGGGCCACATAGGGACTTGCTCTGGTCTGGAGCAGTGAAAGAAGTGCTGCCACTGCGGGGGAAATCAGCTCTGTGGTCTGGTGGCCACGCAATCAAGGTGGAAGAGTGTCTGCTGCCTGAGCGAAGGACAGAGGTGTGCCCTCCCATGCCTGATTGGGGGGGGATGTCGGGAGGGCTGCATTGGTGGGTCAACAGTGCCCCACTACCACACACATCCTGGCGAACCCAATACCCGCCTCAGCACTTTGTCTTACAAGTGGCCCAACACAATGCCACGGAAGCCACCCTAACTGCCTGCCCTATTAGGTGGCCCCACCACCGAGCCACTGCAGTCACCCTGCCTGCCACTGGCCAGGAAAGTGATGACATGCTCCAATCGGGAGCAGTACAGCGAGAGCAAACGTAGCCCTGTACTCCAGGAAGGTGTGCAGAGGGGAAGGGGGCAACTATAAGGTGCGCAAGACCAGAGACGAAATGAGGAGGCAAGTTTGCTCCACATGCACCAACATGGAGGGCAGGTTTGGGATGAGTCCGATCCATCCAGGGGAATATGAGTAATCACATACTCCATGTCAACACATGACACAGTGCAGAGCTAATGCACCAGCACCACATCATAACTCCAAGCCCAGGGTACCTGAGCGCGCTGCACTCTGCACATTGTATACCTCACTACCAGTGCAATGCCCAAGATGCTGCACGCAATGGACAAATGACTCTGTGCACCAAAGACCGCCCTGTGCAATTGAAGTATGGCATTGACCCAGCATCAACAATGGTCTCACCGTGGCTGACGTGGGACCTTCACCCTAATGCCCCTCCGGGTTCACAACCATGAGCAACAGGGCATCCTGCGGTCTGTTCACCGCCCACCCCACCAGTATGAATGAGCAACTGATGCTGCCTGCGCAGGGCTGAACAAAGTGAGGGGCCCCAACTCTGAGCAGGAGGCGCTAGGAGCTGTCAGGTGATCCGTGAGGGTGGCTCCCACCACGCACCTGTCCAGCCAGACAAGGACTGGTGCACTGTAACACCAAGCAAATGGGAAGGCCAACCAACATAGAAGTGTTCATCTGCTGGCACAGCGCCAGCGAAACACAAGCCACCCTGCATGCCGTGCCATTGAAAGACCAGGCTAAACGGGGCTTAGGGGGAGGTACCTGCCGGACCCCCAGAGTTCAGCCGACAACTTGTGGCCGACCAGCGAACCAGGCAGCCCTGGGCCCCAACACCAAGAATCGGTGCATCGGGCAAGAAATGGGTTGCAGCTCATCATGAGTGCTTGTGCGCCCTCCTGCGCTCCTGGAGGAAAGAGACACTCCAGACTGGGGGAACATCGCCGAAGAGGTGGTGAGTGATGTTCTGTCACCCCGTGCCCTATCAACAGCACATGGAGCAGCATGGACGCCCTGTGATCTGCGTCTCTCTGCTCTGAACATAAAGGGACTATGCCGATGTGGCCCCTGGTACCCGCCAGGTGCGGCTTTGCCGGCCGTGAACTGTACCATCAATGGACCTGGACCCAGGAAGTGACTCCTGAACGGACACTGATGGAAGACGAACTGGTATCCTGCAGTCCTGCAATTGCTTAAAGAGGACTCAGTAATCTTGTGTGTTTTGTAGTAGTTACATGCTTAAAGTGGTCTCAGTAAATAGCGACCATGTGAAGCTGTGATACCGCAGTTGCGAGGTGTGCATATAGTGCCAGCCGCCAACCTTGGCGTCTTGTCAGTAGTTGCAGTTCCGAACCCCAGGTTAATAAAGGGTTTTGTAAATTGTGGTAGAACTGCCTACATTTCACCGGCAGCTCGCCGACCACGACTGTCACCCGCTGAGTATGTTTAGAATTGGTTAGTATGTGTCATGTCTGTAACTATTTGAGTTAGCTATGTATGTGTGAGTAGCATATCCTACTATCTGTATACCCCGCAAGTTCTAAAGTGATAAGTATTTTGTCGTTCTGTAACAGGTGGGATGCATGTATGTCTCAGCAGCGTTTGTTTGTTCTTTATGAAAAAGGAGGGGTGTTATGTGTGACCCTCCCATGTGTATTGCCCCTTTTAGGGGATGTGTCCCTCCCACGTGTATTGCCCCTTTTAGATGGGCCATGACTGAGTCATGGCCCAAGCTAAGAAAAGGATCCCCTGCAGGTACGTGCAACAGAATGGCTACAGCCTCCAGAAGAGGAACTCCTGAGTCGTGTCTCATTGCATGTAGGCTGCAGGCCTACACGTGGAGGCCCAGGCCTGCAGGCCCTGATGCCGTGGGACCCTCGTGTCAGGACGGTGGCAGAGGTCCGCATGGTCAGGGGCTGGGCAGGCTGTGCCCCCACCCCACATTGGTGCTCATAACCCGAAGTACCATGGGGCCTGCCGGATGTCCAGAGCAGGCCCTAACCCCCACAGGCACTGGACCTGTCGTGTGCTTAGGTGAATAGCACCTGGGGTGCCTGCCGAATGTCCATGGCAGGCAACCCACAACAGGGGTCACGCCATTGTCTGTTAAACTCTTCTCCCTTGTCCTGCTTTGCCCAGGGAGTCCACACAGCAGGAACGAGTGCCTGGAAGACGTTTATGTGTACACCGACTCTACGTGGGAAAGTACGAACCTTCACAAATCGTCTTCTGGCCTACTGCCACTAGCAAAGCATTCCTAGTGTCAGCCTCACTAGTTAATGAGCGACGGTTTTATATTGTCAATTTCCAGCCACCGTCCCGTGCCCTTCAACTACAGAAGTTAGAGAATGAAAGTAAAAACAAGGGGAATTCTTGATTTCGACATCGAGTATTGTGCAAACGCCTGCCAGTATGAGACTCGAAAAAGGCATAACGAGGTCAACTTCCAATTTCGATGGGATAGGTAAAATGGTCCACAATGTAAGGACAGAAAAGGTGAGTTGCACTTTCTTTTTTCATTAATATGAGAAATTACAAAGTGCTGAATCATGGTACATCTTGAGCGTAGGAGCAAGTATAATGACGTGTTATCGCTGAAGTCTCTAGGGTCAGAGCTTGGTCTAGTTCAGATAGCAGGCGAAACCTTTAACTGCGAGAAATCTGCTGTGGCTTCTCAGTCTGAGGTAGATACGTTTCAGCCTTGAAACAATACCGGGATACTACTGATATCAGGGCCACGCGAGAGTGTTGAGGGGCCTGTTTACACTTGATGCAGTCTCACTTTCACTTGTTGCTGTGTTACAAAGCAAAATGTACCACACTGCTCCTTCACACGAGTATCGCATTCAGAATGTAGCTTTGGCACCCCGAAGGGGTGGAATTCCAGGGCGTTGCGTGACCAGAATCCTGATGCAATGTCCTGAGCGACGCAAGGATGTTGAGCACGTTCTGTGGGCACTTAAAATGCCTGAGGATTCCACCTCCCACATGTGCTGAGGCTTTTAACACCCATGGGGGCTGAGAATGAAGCAGAAGAGGTGAAGGCGCTATTTCCCTGAGAGGTACATTGCTAGGGAATCGGGCACGGGCTGAGGGAACCGGCAGCTGAAAGACGCGACGACATGAAGCCTCCTGGTGTGAGAGGGCCTGTGCGTGGGGTGCAGGAGGAAAAGGGGCAAGTGGCCTTCACTGAAGGTGAGCAGGCGGCGGGGGGCCAAGTGGAGTGAGGGGCACAGGCACAGCCAGCACTGATGGACCTTCTGCTTGGCTCAGCATGTCTGGTACAAGGATTCAAACGCCCACCAGTTAAAAGTGCCTGTAATTGGCTCAGAATCCTTATTCCTGATTGGCAGAGAGAAAAGGAACGTACTGTTCATGGTGCTGAGGTTAGCGTGCAATTCGGTCCATTGAAGACCTAGATTGTAAACTTTCGATATTTTCCACAAGAAACTAACATTACTGATCCGTTGGAATATACCTGTATAATCCAAATGTTCAAAGTTCACACTAAATGCGCAAATATTGGAACTTAAAAAGAATGGATAATATAACGCAACCAAAAAAAAGGGTTATCTAATGCTTGAAAATAAAACCAAACTTTCAGAATAATTTTCTTTTTTCAAACCTGGATGGATTTGTCACAGTGGTTCTTTTCTATTGTTGTCTTGCTTTGCCGGATGGTGAAGGCCCAGAGGTACAATTGGTGTTTGTTGGCAAAATATGTGTCATGAGCCACTTTCTGAGGAAGAGGTACTTCTGTTCTCTCACCTCTGCTGGCAAGGCAGTCCGAAGATTGCCCACTGCGGATGCCAGGAAACGAGCTCTATTGTCAGATGAGCCTGGCTTTGTGTCACTATGTTGTTACGGGTAAGATCACTGAGCTCATGGGTGCCTGCAGTATTCAAACCTCAGGATTCGATACTTCCCCCGAGCATCCTTGGTGAAGAATACACATATTCATGCATGACATTTACAGTTACATTGTATTCTGGAGGCCCTTGATAGCCGATGAAGAGCTTTCGATACCAGGTTGTCACGTTGGCAGCACTATTTTTGTATTTTCTGCTTACTTGCATGATTCTGTAACATCATCAGAGTCCTTGCTATCCAAAACCGTGACGCTCCTAAATTCCTCAGAATGATTTTCAAAGCCATCAGCTTCCTTCCCTTCAGTGTCTCCTCATCTTGATGTACAAGGCAAATGTTCCTTTTTCTAGCAGTGACATTGGTACCTCACCACCTCAGAAGCACCTACAGAGCCATTGACCCCAGGCACGACTGCACAAGCACACCGGCTCATGTGAGCTGAGGTCTTCTGCCTCGCTCCCTGCAATCAAAAGGGCCCTGAAGAACCACCTTCTCTGGGAGGATGTGGCATCCCAAAGTCTATCATCCCACCTACTGTCCTCAGCACTGTGGCCTGTGCACCACTACATCTTTCATACAAATGCCAGAGACAACTGACAATGGTTACCCCTCTGCACATGCATCAGGTGTGTCCACTCAGAGCGTAATGTAAACAGAAAACAGTTGGAGAAACTAAAAGGCAAACTCAATGGATCTACTTTAGCCATTGGTTAATAGTACAACAAACGTTTGTTTGAAAGTCTGCACTATGTTCATGCACTTTTGCTCCACTTGATTCCGACCACAGTTTTTTGTTTTGTTATTGGGCATGGTGGGGGAGGGGGGCGGGGCGGTGGCAACCATCCCTTTCCCACCCCATAGCCCAGTGGTATTAAAACTTTTTCATACCGGGCCCCCCTTGCATGAAAATATTATTTCTGTGCCCCCCACCACCAAGTGCCTGGCTCTCCCCGGGGGTCCCAAAGATGTCCAGGAGGGGCCAGGCTCTTTAAAATAGAAGTAGATTGTTTACTGCTTATATTGTCTATTAGCAGCAGTAATCTTAATCAATTTTTTTTATATTAAAAACAGTCATTTTAATCCCTTTTTTGAAGAGTCTTGGCCCATCTGGACATCATTTGGGCCCCCCTAGGGGGGGGCAGAGCCCAGTTTGAAGTCCACTGCCATAACCCCCTTCCCCCAATAACCACTCCCTACTCCCACATACACATATAAGTATACATATATATGTGTATGTAATTGGTCGATTCGACTACAATTGCGCACACAAAATTAAGCCGTTAAAATAAAAGTCTTTAAAAACACATATTATGACAACAAACATAGCATTCTAACAGATTAATTAGTATAACAATTGCTAATTGATACATAAAGCCTTGTCAAATCATATACAATCTGGCAATTCAAAATATATTGTGGTTAAAAAAAAAAGATGGCCATATATTATGACATTATGTTGCTTTAAATAATGATGTGAAAAGCATAATTGAGAAAGTCCAGCATTGATACGAAACACTGTGTGTTGCAGGCAGATGCCCTTCTTCAGGAGGGGGCCTTGTAGTGTCCCCTGCTGAAGCTCGGAGTATAGGTGAAATGCCCTGTGCATAGATCACTAAGCCTAGGAAGACTTCATGACTCCATAAGGTGGCAACTCGTACTAGCTGCAGTGGACTGTATGTGTAGCTGAGACGTTAGGGGTTAACACTGCAAACCCGCCGGAAAGCAGCAACATCGAGCACAGTGCTACTTGTCAATATACCTCGAAGTTAAAGCTCACAAACGTAAATTACTCCTGGGTACAGGCTTCCCAATTCAAATGGTGCTACACCATCAAAACGCACAAAAACAGCTTTGGAAATACTGGGATAATTTAGGGTTTGTGAGGAGCGTTTTGTGGATGCTTTGTAATTGCTATTGTCATATATCATCCCACATGCTTGGCCTTGCATCACCCTGTTTCTGCACACGTCTCTTGGTATGTCTGCATGTACACACCCAGTCTTGTGTGATGCTTGAGCAGTCAATATCTGCATTGTGTTTGGAGCCAGGCACAGCAGCTGTGCCAGCAAATAGTATGGAAAATGCCATTGGCCTCAGGGGAGTCACATTCACAAACATATCTGTTTTTTAGCAAGAGAGGCCCCCTTTTTGGAAGAAGAAGCACATTTTAGGATAATGAAGAGAGATGTCAGAGCAGTTGGAGCAAAGGGAATAAGAGGGGACTGGATAAGCCGAGAGTCGGAAGGAGACCTTAAGGGCAGGACAACTAAAGACCCTCCGCTTAGCCCAGCCGAGCGGAAAGGGGAAAGCCTGAGCAACTACCAGATGTTATTAGTGTCCAGATTTTCCCAGAAATGCTTGTTCTTGATTAGCTGAGTCAATCGAAGCAACCTATAAAGGGTGCTCATATTGTATTAAAATGACTAGTGAAAAGAAAGAACTGCAGTTATATTTACCCATCCCTACCTCATCAACAGTCACCAGCAATAAGGACACCTGCATTTTCTTTCAGTTTGATGATTCTGTTTCAGTATTAAGACCTATTGGGATCTCATTCAGTGGATGGTACTTCTAGCTTTCGATGCGTGGTTGTCAGCCCAATCCTTCATTACACTCTTTTGCGATGTAAACCCCGAAAGGGACTCGCTTTAACCGTCACATGTCTCTAAACTGCCACACCAGTGAGCCCTGCTCTTGGTTAGCAATGTGGGGAGGATAAGTTTAGAAGACAGAATACATTAATAAAAACATGAATTTGGACATCCACAAGCTTGCCCTAGCAACAAAGAAATACGACATATCGTGACACGAGCACACCCTCTGTCCT
Source organism: Ambystoma mexicanum (assembly GCF_040938575.1). Lineage (NCBI taxonomy): Eukaryota > Metazoa > Chordata > Amphibia > Caudata > Ambystomatidae > Ambystoma > Ambystoma mexicanum. Next base: position 440,599,159 of record NC_090937.1, read on the forward strand.
TGTCATTCTCGATTAATGAAGTATTTCATTTGTTATTTTCTCACCAGAAACATTATCATCGAGAATATTGGTCAAGTAAATATGCCCCTAGCACTGAAAATAATGTGTAAAACCAAGGTCTGCTGGCATATCAAGGATGAAGCCCCATGGCCACACAATGCCAGTGTGTGAACTACCACTTCCAACCTGAGTGCTTATGGTAGGCCTAGGAAGGTGAAGGCCCCCATGACGCACATTTTCACTAGTTTGATAAAAGGTTTGCATGAACTGGAGGCTCCCAAAGGCTTATACATATCAACAGCGCCGGCTTTCTCGCTGTGCTCTCGAAATGCTTGCCTTGAATATCGGACTAGTAAATCAAACGGCCATTCCACCTACCTCCCTCTAGGAATATTATCATTCTGCCCACAATTCCATTGTCAAACACTCCACCAGACCTCTTAGTTTCCCTAAACATACCCCAACGTTGTCCACTGAACCAACCAAGCCTGAGCAGGACCACTTGGCCATTGGCATGCGCCGCTTGAAAGGGATGGTTATCGTGTTGTGGATAGTGGCTCCTTCCGAGTCTGTGCCATCTTGTCTCCTGTAGCTCCGGTTGATGAAACCAACCTTCTGGGCGCCTGCCACTTCTGCCCACTGTGTGAGCGAGTGGCAGTCGGTCTGTGTGGGCAACCTTTTCTGGTGATCTTGGAGTTTAATCCCTTTTCACAAGAACGATTTTCTGGGTCTCTGCTACACACGACCCTCGAAGATTGAGGAGAGATTTCAAACAAGCACTCAACTTTTATGTGTTTCCATCTGATGAATACTAATTTAACAATCAGCTGTTTCTCTGGTTTATGGAAACCCCCAGAAAAGGAAGCCCATTACCAAACAATCTGCCTCTTGCGGGATTGTCATGTGTATCAAGGTTTGCTACAAGGTATTCATTTAAGGTTCAGGCAGCTTGTCCTGGAGAGATGTAATACCTTGATAGACCTCCATCAGGCGGTCACTTTATCCTCTCTGCATTCATTTGTCAAGAATTACTGCCTACTTCCTTTGGCCAGGAGGGCGTCCATTTTGGATGGTTGGTATTACAGCAGCTGGGTTTCCCAAGCCATTACGGGCTACTTCCTTTGGGTGGGAGGGAGTCCATTTTGGATGGTTGGTATTACAGCAGCTGGGTTTCGCAAGCCATTACTGTCTACCTTCTTTGGTCTAGAGGGCGTCCATTTTGGATGGCTGGTATTACAGAAGCTGGGTTTCCCATCTTAGTTATGTTTGCCTTGAAATCGATCGCCCACCATCGTGAATGGTGTAGTACTGCTGTGGCAGTGTTTCAACGGCGAAGAATCTGTGGGCAGGAAGAATCCATGAGAGCTCTTTATTTACATGTGGTGATGCTTTGCTGAAGGATACGATCTTCCGACATGTTTAGTGGGAAGTCACAATCTTGACAATAACATTTTATATGCACTGCATAGACATATCGCCCAGGTACTGGCAGTGGCAACATGAACAGCAAAAAGGTTACATGCATAGCTCTACACAAAGTGTGCACCCTTTTGCGATCGGAATGCCTAAGAATTCAAATCATGTAATTAAATACCTAGAAATAATCTCTCATGGAAATTGCAACACATGGTGTGACATGTTTCCGGTTGCGCCCCTCTATATAGGAATGTAATGACAAAATATAAATAATTAAAGGCTCCAATCATTTCAATAATGACATATGTATTTTCAACACAGGAATATTTGATGAAAAAGCTCAGCAAAACAAAATCAGAATATCAAATCAAACCGGAATGGCTACAACTTTCAAAAGATCACACTGCACAGGTGACTTGCCTAATGACAACACATTGCATCGATTCAATATCGATTACTTTCAGGTTTCAAAACAATGACTGGCATGATGAACTTACCAAACGAAACATTTCAATGTACGCCTTGTTTGGAGTTACTTCATTTTATGCAATTGAACAAATCACGTTAGTGCTTTATGTAGCAATACCAAACGTCCAGATATGCAAGGGTTACTTTATAAGTATATATGCTGGTAGTGGGTGGAGTGCTTGCTGTTGCAATCTGCATGTTCCAGGTACAAATCCCGGTAAGGCCAGCTCATCTTTTCATCCTTCTAAGGTTGATAAATGATTACCGGCTTTGGTTGGGTGATATTTGTATCTACATGTTCTATATACAGTGCTTTCACGAAAGCTCGGTATAAATAACATATTATGAGAAATCAAGTCGTAAGTATGGTAATAAGTAAAGTCCAATCAATGGTTTGTATACTGTACCCCAGAGTTCACAGCTCAAACACTGAGGCAGCCGGCGGCTTTGTTTTTAGGTATTACATAACGTGGCAGGTTTCATACCCAAAATGGATGCGTCAAAGCACTTCTAGATGTATCACGTGCCCAGTCGCGCATACTTGGCTGCGGTTTGCAGCTTGTGTTGATCCCCGATTGCCGACTTTCTCCACCTGCCAAGTCTCTGTGTTCAGAATAAAATGAAGCCCTTTAATGCTGCTCTACAAGTCTATGTTGCCTGTTGCTCGGTGCAATTTAGATACCAGGGGGTCGATGTCTGCCCGGAGTGAGGCAGAGTGCATGGTGGGACATGTAGCTCATTTGGGTTGGCTCTGAACTCAGAAAGACTGTGTTTCGGAACATTGAGGCTCATTACAAGTTTGGCGGTGCAGGAAAAAGGTAATACCGTTTACCTCCATTTTTCCCACACCGCCAAACTACACGTTTGCCGGTATTGCCGGATGTTAATACTGGTGATTTTTGGAGGTAAGGTGGAGGAGTAACTGCTAACTCCTCCGCTTTACCTCCAAAAGTTGTACTACTGCCTGACCAATTGATGGTATTGGTAATTCCATTCGCCGGTATTCCGGCGGATTTACCGCCAGAATACCTTCAAGCTCATAATGCGCCCCATTGAGTGTTCTTATGGGGGCATCTGTGCTTGGTGATGCAGACTGGATTCTGAGGCATGTATTTCTCTGAGGCATTTGGACTGTGTAATGCAGAGTATCACAGATGCAAGTCTACAGGCTAATTACTAAAGCGTTCAGGAATCGTTATTAGAAACTGCTTGTATGCTGCCTAGAAGAGCATTTTATGTGCGCTATAAACAAACTTGTCTAGAAGATCGGTACTTGTGGTCCTTGCCTTGTCGAAGGAGTAGTGTATTACTTCCGGTTGGGAAATGCCCCTGCAAGAGAATATGCAAGAAGAATGGAAGGGACCTGAAGATAACGAATGGGGTGTTTTTACAGCTAAACGCCCATTTAATTTGTTACATAGGATGGGTGGCTTTTCCCTGTTTGCCGATAGCCGACAAGGGTGATGCAATTCAAATATGAAATAAATATAGAATTAGCACAGACAGGTGGTGTTAGTTTGCCTTATGCATCTGAATGAGTAGGACTGCACACATATCTGTGCAGGGTTTGGCAGTTTAAGAAGTTGCTGGCGAGATATCGGGCAAGTTGTGATTTTTTTGGTCATACAGTGGTAAATGGGAGTTTTTTTAGTTGAATCATGTAAATCTCAAAATAATCTGTGGTGAAATGTTTTATTGCTTCTGATTTAGTGGGCTGGTGTATTGATGATGTACTTTTGTATTATGAATTAGAATTTATTTGTCAAGCACATATTCTCCTCCAGCGAGGGGGGAGAAACTGGGCAGAGTAAACTGTGTTTGGGTGCCGATCTTTCCAAAAAAAGTAACATTCTGCAGAAATTGGAGTGAAAAGATTATTGGAAGAGATCGTTTTTTAGGTTTTTACAAAATAACCGATAAGCACCCTTTGTTATGAGATCAATGGGGATATAACCCAGGGCTCAAAACTGAAAAAAATGCCTGTTACCTCTATGAACGAAATGGAAGAAAGGTACTACTAAAGACCTTGATCGCAAGATCGTAGTGATCGTGCTTGGCAGTAGGGTCCGGAATCTCTTCCTTAAAAACGACATAGTCTACAAGGTTACACAAACCTTCTCACTGTTAACTGTGAGGGGTCAGTAATGCGAGGCAGACAACTGCTTGTACATTTCTCAAAATATGCCATTTTGTTGTGGAAATTATATAAAGAAAACACCTTGCTTGCCCTACTCTACAGAGGAATTACCTACCTACTCTAAAGGCACATTCTCTAGCATGGGTAAACTGACCCTCACACTAAACAACAAATACAGAAATGATATACTTACACAATAAAGTAAACAATATTAACACAATATCTGAATGGCCTTCTCCTGTCCTGGGTAAGGTCCCCTCCCCAGGATACAAAGTCAACTCAAAATGTTCAGCAAAGGAATAATAAAGGTTTTGAACCAGCTCTTGATAGTTCCAAGTCAAAGGAAAAAGTTCCATCAAATAAAAATCCACTGGTAACAAATCTTTGTCCCAGATGAAAGATCCACTTCCAACTTCCAGAAAAGAAATGGCACCAATGGTAATCCCGGTAATGATAAATTGTCTCTTCTTCCAGATAGTTTGCCGCAGTTCAAAAGAAGGAGTAACATCCCCTACTGTCAACAACACGCAGTTCTTAATCAACAGTTAGGACTTCGCTATTTACACATTTAAATTGGTATATTTGTCAGGATGATTTCTTTGTACTTCTGCTTCCACTTCAACAACCACACTTCCACTTCAACAACCACACTTCTACTGTTGGTACCATGAGAAGAGTCACCTTTGTCCCACAGTACGTTACTGCTTGAGATCACTTCAAGGTTGCATCTGCTTACAACCTATTATACCACCAGAGTTTAAGTACTACTACCACAGGTCAGTACTTTGAATTGCCAGGCAGGTTTTGATAAGACACTTCAACCTCTTCAGGTAGGCCAGGCACTCTTGCTTATATGACTTTCTCAAAAGGGTAGCCTCTTTGCCTCTCCTGTCTGTCTGCCACAATGACAACCTGGTCTGCCCACTAGACTCACTTCTCTCTGGCTTCTTCAGTCTTTGGTAACTCAGTCAAGCTTATGTCCCCTTTCCCCTTCTTTACTCCGACCTTTCTGTCAGTCGTTAGTCCCAAGTAATTACTCAAAGCTTTAGTGCCATTCTCTCAGCTTCAGGTAATACTGGTACACTTGTATTTTAAGCCACTTCAGTGTTAACAACTTCACAATACAGTTGGATGACTCTTTAACTCTTGAAAAGGGTGGTTCCACTATAAAAAGGGGTTGCCTCTTGGCTTGGGTAATGCTTGTTTTTCTCTTCAATAGTTTGAACTCTTTACTTTGTAGAAATAGTAAGAATGTCACTTCTGGATACAATATAGGATTCAGTCTTTTAGTTGAAAACACAATAGGGCACACGCAACCTCACTTTAAAGTAGATTTCAAGGTTTCAAAGTTGAGAAGAGAATTTTATTCCAGTGTAAAGGCAAAGGATACTTCTGACTTTCTTTGTGAATCACAATTAGGCACACGCAACCTCTTTCTGGTGTGGTTTTCAGTCTTGATGAACTGTAACTCGTCTCTTGTCATGGTTCACTGTTCAGAAATGGTTCCATCAGCGTTCCCTCTTCTTAATTCTCTAGGGACACGCAACCACTCCATTAGTCAGCAACAGTCTCTCAATATGGGAACAATGGATTTCAGCAATTACCGGCAAGGCTTGTGCAAAGTGTTAGAACACTGTGCTTCACTCACCAGCTTCTCAGACACTTGCTCTGTGGGGTTGCACTGCTTTCCCGACTTCCACTACCACTTCTATTGCTTCTGGCTTGCTGGGGACCCACACCCTTCTTCTGCACAGGTGTCTCTGGTCCGTCCACTTGAATTGGGAGTTCCTTTTCCTCCTGTGACCTTAGGCTTGCCTCTTGCCTCTGGCCTCAGTCTCCTGCACATTCACAACTCTGCAATCATGGCAATAAGGCTCACATGGGGAAATCTTAGCCTCCAGCATGTCTTCCGCTGTGTAGCCTCTGCACATGAGATTTTGGGAGATCAGGACCCTCTCATAACTTGCAGGTGAAATCTGCTGTCTCCGCGTTCCGGCATCCCTTCTGTGCTCCCACTAGTTCGTCATTTGCAGCCTTGTGCTTCTTCTCTACTTCTACTACTGCAGTCTTCCTTCCATCTCTCATTCCAGCTCCATCTACTTCCTTGCCTCTTTTCCTGAGCGGGCCTTTTAGGCCTCCCAGGTTCGTTAACAATTTTCAGGTGTGGGCTGTTAAGCTCAAGTGCCTGACTACTGCAGTGGCCAGTAGGCTTAATTGCCTGGCTACTACATATGCATGCCTCTTCCTCATCCCAGTACTTCTAGGATTCTGGGGCTTGTAGGGGCTTCTGACATTTGAGTTCTTTTTATGGGTAGATTTAATTTCCCTGAACTCATTAAGAGAAGGACTATTAGAATTAGTTGTTATGGAGGAAAGTATTTTATCAAAGACAACATTTTCAGATTCCAGTAGATTGTACTCTTCGGAGTAAGGAGGGTGTTTGATCTGGGATACCCGAATAGATCTTTCCTTTGGTAAGGCTTGTGCTGTTTTTAGGAAACTTGTGTCCGCATTTCTAGTTTTATTACAAGAGATAGGGATATTACAACGACAATAAGCCATTACCTCTTTAGTTGCATTGGGTAGTCTCTTACTATCAGAGGAAAAATACTGTGCCTTATCCCACAGAATCTCCTAACAACCCTGAGCCCTGTCTCCTCCCAGGTGATCCTCCCGCAGTACACTACCCCCAGGGTTGGGAGAACAGGAAGCGCCTGCCTTCCCCTGGCCACCTGGTAGGAGACTTTAGGATTTGTTTCAGTGAGGGATCCGTAGGATTCTTCAAATAACCCTAGTAAAACCTTCAATTTTCTACAAGCGCACCACTCAGCCACCAAATACTGCACAAACATATCTGGACCACAGGACCAACTTGAAGTCGTGCAACAAACTGCACATCCCTCTGACATCTGACTCAATCACTACTAACTAAACCTCCAGCACTACACCACAGACACACACAACAATCCTATATCCTATGCAGACTCGCTCCAAAACAACACCAAACCAATGGCATCTAGAAACAAGCCCAACACACAGTGAATGTTTTTTTTCCGAACTGAAACTGCCAACAGCAAAGCAAAATCTCTCTTGTGCTGTCCCTCTGAGACCCATTAATTCTCCGAACCCCCGCTTCCTTTTCAAATCCACCTGAGTCCATGAAAATGGCAGCGGGCACGGTATACATCTGAATAACATAACATAATGTAAGAGAAGCACTGACGGTGCCCTGCTGTCTCCAGCCCCTATCTGGTCAGAGAACTCTTTGGTGAGTCGTTCTAGCCTGATCGCGTATGCGTGGGATGCTTTTCCCAGCTCATAATGTACATTGCAGGAGCGAAATAACCGGGAGTCCGGAGCTATTGGGTTCATACTTTCAGCTCAGAAGAACCTTATTGGATTAACACAGACTGCAGCCGGGAGCTACCTTTGACTTTAATACAATCAGTGTCATACACCCATACACATTGTTACCTTACTTACCCCTGTGTTGGTCTTTTGGGATTCCGGTAAATAGGCCTCTTAATCTCTTTTTTACATATTTTTGTAACTATTGTAAATTATGGAATATGTTATGTTACTTGGCATTTATATAGCGCCTTATGTATCATTGGTTTGACCTCAAAGCGCTGGTAGGTTGAACGTCCTCGGGAACCGCAGTTCATGTCAGGAGAGAGAGAGTGTGTCATATGGTGCGTGGGCGCACCGGATATGTGTGCAGCTGGTGTGGTTGTTGCATGATAGCTGCTTCTTAGCGGTAGGTGTGGTGCTGAGGAAATCAGTTGGATGTGTTCAGTTTGGCGGGTGGACACCCAGACCATGGTGACCTTGTGTGATTTTTGTAGTTTACAATACGTCAAAGTTAGATGTGGATTTGTCACAATACTGAGCAGATACCCACTAGTTCTCTTTCTATTTACTGTACATAATTTTGAGAAATGTATTCGGTTTCCTCTTTATGTTTGCATGAGTTATACATTTGGAGTCCCTAGAGTGTACTTAAAAGCATGACGTGTCAACGTCTGTATTACTAAACTTGATGGGAACCGAGGCATTTTCGGAAGTTCATGGTGAAGTTTGATTGACTGCACTCTATATAGCTCGCTAGCCCATTATACTCCGGAAGTGGCCCCTGCCTCCTGAGGGACATCCTACACCCAGGAGCAACCTCTAGCTGCTGTTCATCATGCCCGCATTGTCTCACATTTATGCAGTCAGGAGATGTGTACACTCTGTACTTTTAAACTCTTCTGGAATGTTATTATGTTTTGCCATGTCATACATTTCTTCGGACGGTCCCTCACTAGTAAATGCCTTTTTTCCCCATTAAAACACGGCATGTTTACATTGCTTTTCTCCCGCAAGTGTCTGGCGTTCTCTCCCTATCCGAGATGGCCGCTGGCCGGAAGAAAGGGCTTTCTTCGGCTATTCCGGCTGCAGCCGCCTCTTTCCTGCCCCCAAGTGCGTTATTTAATGGTAAAAGGTTGGTCAAAATCCCTATCCCACCAGGCACCAGCCAATAAAGTGGTCACTGAAACACGAACAGGGAGCACACCGGCGATGGACATGCACGCAGCTACATCTAACGCGAATCTAGCTGTTCAGCCTGACCCCCGGAGGCTGCTCACCAGATGGAAGGAGATGTGAGTCTCTGGCGGTCACGTGCAACTCTCAATGTTTGTGGTTCAGCGTGGTCATGGCTCCGCGCCGGGCTGCACTTCCTCCACTTGGTTTGAGCACTGATAAGAAACTCGCGATGACCTTGCCTTTCTGCGTATGGTAAGGCAGGGCTGGCTTTATGAATTGCATGGAAGAGCTGCGGGTCCCCTGATTTGCATATGTATGGACATCGCTGGAAGTAACAATACAGACAAAATCCTACATTGAGTGAAATGAGTCCTTGATAGTTTACTGTCACATGGAAAATTACTTTAAAAGAATTTGACGTGAGTAACCCAAGACTCACATACATTTGTGATATGCATCGATATAAGCGACCACTAGTATTACATCTGCGCCAACACTATGTTAAACTAGGAGGCTTTTTCAAAAAGCGTGCACAGTAAACTCACAATTATTACAAATAATACACAGTAAGAGAAAATGTTTTGCCCTGAGCCCCCAACCCCCGGCTCCCTCCACGTTGCTGCTGTGTCCTTCTGCTCTCCTCCTCCCACCCACCTCCCCTGATTGGCTTCCCATTTCAGTGTTTTCCAACTAGGCCCCGGCACCTTGCCGTGCACGCCACTTTTGCTTCCGGGCAGTGCAGGTGAGTGGAAAGTGCCTTGATCCCTCTGGGCCTTTTTAAAAAATTGACTGGTGTATTCTGTGAACCCCTGGCTCCCTCCACGTTGCTGTCACGTTCTTCTAATCTTCTCCTCGCGCCCACCTCCCCTGATTGGCTTCCCATTTCCGTGTTTTCCAACTAGGCCTCGGCACCTCGGCGTGCATGCCACTTTTGCTTCCGGCCAGTGCAGGTGAGTGGAAAGTGCATTGATCCCTCTGGGCCCTTTAAAAAAAATTGCCTGGTGTATTCTGTGAGTGCCCAGCCCCCGGCTCCCTCCACGTTGCTGCCGCGTCCTTCTGCTCTCCTCCTCCCACCTGCCTCACCTCCCGCCCACGTCCCCTGATTGGCTTCCCATTTCCTTGTTTTCCAACTAGGCCTCGGCACCTCGTCGTGCACGCCACTTTTGCTTCCGTGAGTGGAAGGTGCCTTGATCACTCTGGGCCGGCCGTTTAAACAAATTGCCTGGTGTATTCTGTGGGCCCCCGGCTCCCTCTACGTTGCTGCTGGTCCTTCTGCTCTCCTCATCCCGCCCGCCTCCCCTGACTGGCTTTCCTCCAAGGTCTTAAGTGACTTCTCCAGGGCAGCCCTCTGCCCGGCAGCCCCTGCGGCTAAGGGCCCCAAGCCAAAGGGCGGCTCCTACAAAGGCGGCTCCAGATCGTGTCAGCAGGGGAAGCCAGTGGCCAGCCATCAACCAGCAACAACTAGGACCAGTTCTAGGTGGGGGAATAGAGCAATTACTCTAACCCGGAAGCCTTGCTGCTTACCAAACTTATCTAAACCACTATGAATATTTCCTGCTGCCTCCCTCTCCCCCCACACTGCTAAATCTAGTTGTGTTAGTATTGCAGTCAATTGTTCAACTGTGTCTCAAATCTCGCTGCGCTTAACACTTCACTCAACTATACTCAAATTTAGCTTTGTTTAGTACTTCACCCACTTACTCTGTTAGGCGTAGTCCTCTCTCCCACTATACATGTCTCTCAAATCTAGCTGTGTTTAGTATTGCAGTCAATTGTTCAACTGTGTCTCAAATCTAGCTGTGTTTAGTATTTAACTGTGTTTATTACTTCATCCACTTGCTCTGTTAGGTGTGGGCCTCTCTCCCACTATACAGGACTCTCAAAATCTACCTGTGTTTAGTATTGCAGTCAATTGTTCAATTGTGTCTCAAATCTAGCTGTGTTTAGTACTTCACCCATTTGCTCTATTAGGTGTAGGCTTCTCTCCCACGGTACAGGTATGACAAATCTAGCTGTGCCCTATTTCAAACTGCATTGTTGGCTGTGGGCCCTCCCCCACTATGCAGAACTCTCAAATCTAGCAGTGTCCATAATGTCAAACTACCCTTAGAGATTAGCACTCCTTGACCCAATTCACACCTAGAAACCTGCATTTCAGAATAGCACTGTGTTTACTAGCTTGTGCCCTCTAGAATAGTACTGTGAACTGCTAGATGGCACCCCCCTGGGTAGTACTTTGATTATTGCCTTCTCCCCCGGGATAATATTGTAATTGATCGTTAGACTGAGGTCTAGCCTTGGAGATTGGCACACACTGACCAGTTCACATCTAGAGAGCATCACGGTGGAGTGATACTGTGATTACTGCCTGATTATTGTGGAATGATACTGTGATTATTGGGTCGCGCCTCATGAGATGACACAGTGATTGTCAGCTCCGCCCATTAGGACATTTCTGTACTTACTAGCTATACCCTTCTTCACAACACATAGCTTGTTTACTGCAGTGAACCTCTTCCAGGAAGAACCACATCAGGGACAGCCATTGGAATAACCCAACAATATAACCTAGCAAACCTCCCCTACCTTCTCGAGACAGAGACAGAACAAACCAGCAATATCAGCTGACAAGACCACCAACAGACTGAGCCAAAACTTGCACCTGACAACCCCCTACACCCAGTAGAACACCACAAGACAGCCGGACCAAAGCATAAACCAACTCTGCATCAACGAACAGAAATAAAGACCAACAAAAAACACTCAAGCTCAAAAATGCCACGCAAATGAACTGGACCAAAGGAAAGACAAAGGGCAGAAAGAACAAACACAACGGAACACCACCGAAGACTCCCAACAACTGCAGAGCACACTCCCACAGACAGGAACGACAACAGAACCAACGCAGAGAGAAGAGAAAAATCCCTCTACCTAACTTCATACCTTGCAAAGAACCAGCCACCAGAACTAGCCAACCCAACGTATGAATCCCAACAGCATACTACCAAACACAACCACTCAGAAGAAGAACCGACAATGCTAGAAATAACAAGAACATAATCGACGCACTAACACCTTGAAACACCAAAACAAGAGGAACTTGCACCCGACAGCCACAAAATTTTGAAGAGGAACCTGATGAAAACAAAAACCCAAGACTGTACCTAGAAGAACTTTTCGATGACACAGACACAACGGTACCAACACCTCAACAAGAGACCGACCTGGAAGGAAATCGCAACACCACTCAGAAAACAAGTCCGACAATAAAACACAAACCAAATCACAGCTTTAAAATCCACTGCAACCTAATAAACGCAAGATCCAGGTCAAAACACTCAACAGAGATCTTTGACCTTCTCTGCGACAACGGCATTGATATCCTATTCATCACAGAAACATGGCTGGATGACAACTACAAAATCACACTCCAAAGCTGCCTCCCGACCAACTTCAAATGCCTTCAGATAAACAGGAAAAATAAAAAAGGAGGAGGCCTCGCAATAGCATTCAAAGGACACCTGATAATAAAAACAGACAAACCTCTGAACATCATCAACTGCGAAACCATGGTCATACACCTGGTATCCAGTCATTGCCTCGACAGCCAAACCATTGACAACCATACCATTTGGAAAAAAATGCATCGAAAAAAAAACCATTGAATGCATTTTTTTCAATGGTAAAGGGTTTAGTTTACCAAAAATGAGTTTTAAATGTTAAAAAGGGGTTGGTTGGGTATGGTTGTCGATGGTTTGACTGTCAAGGCAATCACTATAAACCCATACACGTATCAGCGAATCCAAAAACTAACATCACATTCATTCTGGTTTACAGACCACCGACATACGATGCAACCTTCGTCGACAACTTCATAGAAGCCATCACCAACATAGCCATCAAGCACGAACATCTAATAATCCTGGGAGGCTTCAACATCTGGTTTGAAGAAAAACACGCCAACTCCCAAAACTCACTAATTGGGCAGCTAACAACCATGAAACTACAACAGTTGATCAAAGGGCCAACACACTCAGCAGGACACACCCTTGACGCAATCTTTGCCAAGAAAAAACTTATCACCACAGCACCACCGATATAAATACTATGGAGCGACCATCTCATCATCCCATTCGTGATCACACTACCAATTCAAGTCCGCAACCATCACAAAAAGAAACTGGAAAACCGTCAAAGCAAGCAACCTAATGGAACAACTGGAGATGACCAAACCCTCAACTACAGAACTAGAGCTGGCTGACCGAAATGGGAAAGCAGAGCTACTCCGCAAATGGATTGCTGACACAATTGAAAACATCGCCCCGGAAAAACCATTTACCCCCTCAAAAAAAGGAACAATGGCAAAATGGTTCACCCCACTACTTTGCACCATGAAAAAGGACAACAAGTAGATGGAATTGGAATGGAGGAAAGAATACAACCAAGACAAGAAATTACTGTTCCAGAAACAAATCCGCACATATAAGAAGAAAATACAAAAGGCGAAGAGAAAGCACTATGATGACAGAATCACCAATGCCACCAACACACAAAAAGAAATGTTCAACATCATTAAAGAAATGAGAAACCCACCTAGTTGCGACAACACTCCAATCCAGAGAAACTCTGTACCGACTTGGCAGACCATTTCAAGAACAAAATCAACGACATCTGATAAATCATACAAAACGGACCAACCAATCATAACACTCAACCGACCGGACCTAACGAAGAGCCACAGCACAAACTCCAAAACCTTCCTAAAATATCTGCAGAGGAATTCGCCAAGCTGGTAAAACACAGCAAGAAAGCAGGATCACCCATGGATCCCTGCCCCCCCCCCCAGACATCTACAAATCAATCCTTGCACAAGTAACGCTATCAGAACACTACAGAAACCTCCTAAATCTCTCACTCACAACAGGAATTGTACAAAGATCCTTCAAATCAGCATGCATCAAACCACTTTTAAACAACACAAGTGGCGACGTGGAAGACCTCTCCAACTAGAGACCGATTTCAAACATTCCCTACCCGGCAAAACTCTTAGAAACTTACGCATACAAATTAACACAAGAATATGTAGAAAAACACCAGCTGCTAGACCAAGCACAAGTCAGTTTCAGACCCGTCGGCACTTCTATCCATCTGGGATGACCTAAAAACAAACGCAGACTCCAACACAACCTCAGCTCTGATTCTGCTCGACCTCTCCGCAGCCTTCCACCCAGTTAGCCATGACACCCTAACCAAAAATTGGAAGACATAGGTACAACGGACATGGCACTACTCTGGATTAAATCATTCCTAGCAGACAGAACAGAAACAGTATGGATAAAACCATTCAAATCTACTCCATGAGTTAACGACTGTGGAGTACCACAGGGATCCTCACTATCACCACTATACTTCAACATCTACCAGACTCCAGTAATCAGAATCTTCAAAAAATACAAAATAACATGCTGCAACTATGCAGACGACACTGAAATCATCTACAAAATCGAAGACACTCAAGCTGATCAGTCAACCCTAATTGAGTGTCTAAAAGAAGTCTTTAACTTGATGAACGACAACGTCCTGAAAATCAACTCAAGAAAGACAGAAATCATGATCATATCCAAAAACCAAGAGAACAGCACCTACATTCACAGGCCGACAGAAATGGGAACCGCGCCAACACCATCTAAGATAGTAAAAAACCTGGGAGTCCTGATGGACAACACCCTAACCTAAAAAACCACAAATAAATGCAATAATCAAGAAATGCTTCTTCCTCCTCCACACAACAACAAGAATCCTACCTTTCCTCTCCTTCGCCCATAAAACACTCACAATTGTTGCCCTCATCATGTCAAGAATCGACTACGCAAACAGCCTCTACCGCGGGATGCCAGAATACCTCCTGAAGAAACTACAACGCATCCTCATCCTCCTCAAACTATCCAAAAGAGACCACATCACTCTAGCACTAAAAATACTACATTGGCCCTCAATCAAACATTGCATCACCTTCAAAACAATGTGCATAACACACAGGGAGCTGAATTCCTACAAAAGAAAATAACAATCTACAAGCCAGCCAGACTCCTCAGATCAAGCAACGAAATCCGCCTGGAATCAAAACCATACCTCAAGAAAAACCTAGGCGGATCCTCCTTCTCCTACCTAGCTGCAAAAACCTGGAACAACATCCCGAAAGAAATAAGAAACACCAAAGACCACCCACAATTCAGAAAACTTCTAAAAACCTGGCTCTTCAACACTGCAGATTCAAATTGAAACAATGAAACAATCAAACAGGAAACACAAAGAACAAGATGACAGTATTCAGGATGACACTGACAAAACCCAGAACCGAATAAGGGAAACTCCTACATTAAGAAGAGAGACGACCCTAGGTAGAATAGGACACAAGCCACACCCCATAAGGACATCAATTAGCATCCCTGCCCAACTCCTTCCAACAACCTCACTCACTCCATGAACGCTACCTGTTACCATACTTAGATAGAGTTGTGTGAATGTTAGCAGTTGCCACAATTGAACTGAGTTATGGACATGGGCATGCACCGGGCCCGGATGGAGTTGTAAATGATGGCAGGAGCAGCGCCTGGTCATAGCTGCGAGTGGTGGCATGTGCCACGCTTCAGATGGTCTGTGAGCGATAGCCTACATGAGCAGCTGGATCAGACTGTGAATGTCGACCACTGCTACATCTGGAAGGAGTAGCGTTGGTTAACGATGCCTGGATTGAGACTGCTGTCAGGGCCAGATTTGGATGGACTCACGAACGCCTGCTTGCCCTGCATACAGACAGGCTTGACAGAGGTGGGCGGGGGCCGAACTTGCACACGGTTATGAATGTGGGTGGGCGTCATGTGTGGAAGGGACTGTGGATGTCGGCCTATGTCCCCACCCCAAGAGAATATGGAAGTTTAGCACCTCGCTTCCAGGCAGCAATGCCAATTAACCAATCCACTAACAATTTCACCCATCTGCATACACCTCTCAAACTCCAACCAAACACAACCACAACCCTACAGCACAACAATCCGCACAAACTTCACTACACTGCAAAAACAAAACAAACCACACATAGACTTGCACGACAGCACATGAAGGCTACCGAACGGAAACACCCCAAGCCCAGCGAACGGTGCTAACCGGGTTGAGGCTGCCAACGGCACATCACTGCTCTCTTGCACTTTTCCTGCATATTCCCACTAACTGGCCCCCTCCTCTCTTTTCAGAGCCGCCAGAGCACCAGGGGACCACTTTGTTGGTGATAGTGCACGGTACAAATATACTTTAACATTAACATGATCATACCATGTTAAGAAGTGATGCTGGGATTTGAGCCCAGTCTGTAATTTGAGCTCTTTACGCATATCTTCCCAGCTATCTTTTTGTAAAACTATATAATAAACCAACCTGTACAAATATATAAATCCTCAAGGTAAAGCCAGTGCTGGCCAATGGGCCCGATCCGGCATCAAATCTGTAACTGGATCTCTGGATCCCTATGCCACAGGCAGCAGGAGCCCTCAGCCAAGGCAGACTCTCAGCGAACCTCGGGGCTCGCCTCAGTGACCTGCCTGGTCTGTGCACAGTGTGCTCGCACAGAGCAAATTACATCACTGAGGCGAGGCACCGAGTTCGCCGAGGATCAAAGACCCTGTGACTGAGCATAAAGCAGAATCCATTTGGAAAACGCAATGAAAACTGAGCCCCCAGCTTCGCGGGCTCAGTGATCATTTCCTTCGCCAATTAAATTCTGGTATTTGTAGTATGGGATGTCAAAATACATTTTGACACAGACGGTTTATGCTGGGATGGCTTGAAAAGTACACAAACCATAGCGAGGTACGCTTACTATGTGTTGCGTACTTTTCAAGCAATAAAACAAATGTCACAATTTTCAAACTATTATTTTGAACATTAGCTTTCATCGGAGTTCAACGAGCAGCTCTGCCCCCTATGAACTCCGCCCACTCCTCCAAACTCCGCCCCCACACTGGCCCATGGGATGCCCCTCCACATTTTTTCCATTTCCACCACCGGGTAAAGCAAGAAGAATGATTGTGCTCAATGTAAAGAGAATGTGCAGTTCATAAGGACCGGACGTGGAGTCGCTAATCTTAGCATCAGGTGTTTGGGGATTGATGTCCGGGAGACAGGAGCCTGATGGGAGAAGCAAGTCCCCCAGGAGAATGTGGCCCTTTTGAAGCTGCACAAAAGTGCAGCCCCAGGCCTTCCGCCGGGCTTGGATAAGTGATTGCTCAGCATTTCTTATCCTTCGTGCACGATTTGACAGGGATCACCGCAAGGCCCTGTTGTATGGTTCGTGGTTGACGTCCTCCTCTCTGCATTGGAGTTCAGATAGGAGGAAACTGGCACCAGGAGGGACACAGAGCCTGTGGGTGTCATTTGGTTCTTTACCCACCCACTGACTGCCCGTGGCCATGCTAATCCCGATGCCCATTCCGACCCACTACCTGCTCCTCCCCGCCCAAAGGGCATCCTTGTGGGGTCCCTTTGAGCTTAATCTGTCGCGCAGAACATCAATCTTTGGCCCACCTGTGTTATTTCTACGCAATCTTCGGAGAGTTAATCACTTACATGAAATTGTAAAAATACGCTACCGGTGAAATGAAAATATCTCAACCAAGTGTGGCTCCAGCCACTTAATTTATATCTGTTCCTTACAGTAAATTCCTGTTCAAACCAGGCATTGACAAAGCCAACAGTTGTGGCTTGTGTATAGGTATTTGATAGGCATTTGCCATGGAATGCTATCGTATGCCACAGTAATCACACTTTCCCCCAGTTGTTGCCATTTTATGGCCAGGAAATATTATTATGAAAGTGCCTGGCAAATGCCTATCCCGTGCCTCAACAAAAGCCAAAACTGTTGGCTTTGCCAGTGCTCGTTTCCCTGCTGCAGATCCTTTACTACGTGTGACTGCACACTGGCCCTGCCTTAGCATAGCACCGTATATATACCTTACTGTAACTTGTGCAGTTTTAGCAATTTTTTCATAGACAAAAATGGTGTAATGCATTCACTATTCTAAACGCTTGTGTATAGGCGCGTTATAAATGGCACATGATATCATATTGCAAGACAATAACACACTTTCTGAGCAAATTCAGTGCAACGTTGCAACTTGAAGAGGGCGCAGGCCACTGAAGTGGCTCCTCCCCCTGGCAATGCAGCTAGTGAGCTCCATCTTGCTTGTCCCAAGCACCAAGGTGCATGTTTGTGGATCGCCCACTAGGCACCTTGGCGTTAACCACCTTCTGCCAGCCTCCATGCCTTATGCCAGATGCCATGTAAGCTTATTACAACCCTTGTGTCCACGCTGACTCAAGGGCTTAAACGCCTCTAGTTAATGAAGGTGTCATAAACAAGGCTCTTCTCCATTCATTTCCCCAGTATTCTTCCTGTTAAGGGAGCTTATTTCCTTGCATGTCCATTGTCTGTAGACCGCTGGTGGTAGATGAGCTACATAGACTCACTTGTCCCATAAACAGGCCACAGTTGCGTTCAGTCCCCAGCCACAAACTATTAATTGTGCCACTGTCACTAAACTAAGGGCATTCCAACATTCAACGAAGTAAACGGAATGGCTCCCTGGTCAAAACTCCAGTCTAACCCACGCATGAAATTAAGCAGTAATGCTTCCTTGGCAGGTCATACCAGGTGTTAGTGGTCTGAGTGTTCGGGAGCCGCAGGGCCATACAGGAAGCATGTGTAGTGGTGGTGGATACCCCAAGCTGGAGCTGTGGCATCGGGCAGGTAAAGAAAAACTAAAATCTTTGTGAGTGAATGTATATATGTGTGTGTGTGCGTGCATGCATGCAAGGTGTAGTGTATGTGTAAGTGCATGTGTAAATGTGTGTGCATGTGAATGAGAGGGCATTGTGTATTGTGGCGAGTCAGAAGAAGGACAGAGGCGGGTTTCTTCAATTTCTAGACTTTTATTCAAAATTAAAGAGAAGAAAACTCCTAATTATCCCTAAGCTATGGCTCCTCCCTACCTAATGCAAACAAACCAGAGTGCTTGTCAGTCGTCAGTGAGTCCAAAAGGAAGAACTGTCCTCTGTCCAAAGCTAAAGTATTCTGTTCATACCACTATCAAAACAACTTAAGCACAAGAGATGACTCCCTTCTCCTGTGATCTGCTTTTCAGCACAATCACTTTAGTAACTTAATCGTAAATAATTCCTGTCAACTATTTCATAATTGTTCTTTTATAATGAGCTAAATAGCGGGCACCAGTTTCTAAGCGTGAGCCCGGGATTCGAACCTGTGTTGCTTTCCCCGTTGCCTCTCTGACTTGGGGTTAGTGTCACCGGGCCTGAGATAAGGACGGGATGCGTCCTTCTGTTCGTCAGGTTGGCTTCTTGCCTCTTGGCTTCTCACTCTCTTTCTCTGCATCTGCTCCGTGTTGGTAACAGGTCTGTGGTGTCGGTGTTGTTCTTGGACTGAACAGTCCACCGACTATCGGTCAGCCACCACTTATGACTCAGTAGGCCATCTGAGGTTTCTTTCCCTCAGCTCTTCTGTCTTCACACTTTCCCTGCCTTGTCTTCACTCGTCAGCTTGTTTCCTTGTTTGCAAGCTGTGCGTTCCTGTCTGATTCAGCATTCCACACACAGCTGATTAGAATCTCCTGGGCTTCCTCATCTTAGAGGACTTATCCTCCTCCTTTTATTATGCTTAGCTGGGTCTTCCCGGGCGGAGCGTCCAAGTCCTTTCTTTCTGTTGCCGGAGTACTCTGCATTACTCAGACAATCTTCTTCTTCACCGTATTGTACTCCTTTCCTTTCTCACATACATTTTATATTTCTGCACCACAGTAACACACAATCGTTGGTTCTTCATGATATCTTTGGATGGAAGTTATTGGAGGTGGGGTGTGGGTGAGTAACTTAGGGTGTTCCTCTTTGAAAGGGGAGTACTTGTACCCAAGGGGGGGGGAGGAGTCTCTCCCCGTGAGGTCCTGCTTGCCTCTACCCCTAGGGAGGGTATCACGTAACGGGCTCACCTCCCTAGCTTCGCCGTGAAAGGCTCCCCCCTTGGGAAAAGTGACTGAATCCCATGATTCGCCACAGTATGTTGTAGAAAATGCGTGCATCTGCAGATGAGAGTATGAGAGTGCAGTGTTGCTGTCTTGTATGCATGTATGTATGTATGTATGTATGTATGTATGCATGCATGCATGCAGGCTGGGAAGGAGAGCTGGAGGGTAAATCCAACATGATGGATGTTCGTAACTAGGGATACTGCCCTATACTTTTTCAGCCAGTGTGCATATGTTTTGTGCCGTGGCAAAGCATTTTTACCGGCATTTTGGAAAAGCCAACATGATGGGTATTATTACAGGGGGAATAGAGGCCTACATTTGTGTAGCCCTATAGACATATTTTCTTACAATGACATTGGGCCTCATTATGACCCTGCCTATCCGGAAACAGGGGTAAGCTTACCGGCACCCTTGTTTCTGGACCGGCAAATTACAAGTTTGCCTGCTGGGGCTACTGCACCAAACAGGTCTGACCCTGCCGGGCTCAGCGGTCACTCGAAGCCAACTAATCACAGAAGCACTGGCACTGTTAGGAACAACATTTACCAGCACTTAGCTTGCTGGTCCGACTGGTCTTGTAATGTCCCGTTGGCACCGGCAAGCTAGGTGCCTGTAAAATGTCACGAGTCTGGCGGCAACCCACCGGAATCAACGGCAGGGTTACCGCCGGACTCGTAATGAGGCCCATTGTATTTGTACTTGCATTATGGGCAAATTCAAAATGATGAGTCTTCTTACGTGAGAATACTGACCTACATTGGTGCAGTTAGTATGGCATGTTTTCTTACAGAGGCGTGGCATTTTCTTCTGGCACAATAGGCAAAGCCAGCATGATGAGTGTTCTTATTCTTACCTGGGGATAGTGGCCTACAGTGATGCAGTCATTATGGACGTTTACTTGCAGTTGCATAGCATTTATTGACATTACGGGCAAAGCTAAAATGGGTGTTCATATATGGCGATACTGCCCATGTTGGTGCAACCAGCATGAACATATGTTTTATAGTATCACTACTGTGATTATGGGCAAGGCAAAGAGTACTTTCCTACATAGGGCACCTTTCTCTCATCTACCTCACTTTCGACCTGTGGCGTCCCTCAGGGCTCTGTCCTCTCGCTGTGACTTTTCAACATTTATCTTGCCCACTTGATCTCACCTTCTCTCCCCATTTCCAGTGTTATGCTGACGACACACAGCTTTCCTTTAAGCTTCCCTCCTCTTGCTCCTCTCTCATTCCCGACTGTCTGACTGCTATTCATGCATGGTGTGGTGCTAATGATCTCTGCCTTAACGCCAGTAAGACACAGATCCTTTTCATTGAGACCCCTACGCCCTCCTTCCCACCCACACTCTGGCAGCCCTCCTTGGGCCCTCTCCTCTCACCCCCATGTGAGGCTAAAAACGTGGGTCTCATTTTAGACTCCTCTCTCCTTCTCACCTCATATCACTGACCTTGTCAAGAACGCCGACTATTAGCTTCACCTCCTCAGAGGTATTCTCCCTTCCCCCAGAAACTCAATGTCTCCAGAGCTCTGGTTCCCTCAAGGCTTGATTATTGCAATAGCCTCTTCTTTAATCTGCCTCTCTCCTCACTCTGCCCTCTCTAGCTAATCCAGATAGGACTGCAAGACTTATCCTTGGCCTCAATCCCAGGGACCGCATCTCTCCAGCCCTATAATCTCTCCACTGTCTCCCGGTGACTGCAAGAATCAAATTCAAGACCCCCTGCATCATCCACAAGGCATTCTGGGGCCTGGGACCTCGCTACATTGAACTCTCTCTCCAACTACCTCCCTGACCGATTTCTTCGTCCTCTAGTTCCAACTCTCTGCAGATCAGATGTTTCTCCAAGCAGAGAGTGTGGGGTAGATCTTTCTCTTCCACAGGAGCCTTCTTCTGGAACAACCTCCCTGCCCCTCTCCATCTTGAGCCAGGTCTCCTTAAGTTGTGGAAGCTCCTCAAGACCTTCCTTTTTTCCTCCTCCTCTTCCTCCTCCTCCTCCTGCTAGTCTCCTCTACTGCTACGACTGGATGCCTGTATCCCTTATGAGTCTGCCGGGTCAGGCCATCCTTCTTCCAGTCTCCTCCTCTCACCCTTTCCCACCAGCATTGCCCTCGGGCTCCCTTTCATGACTAGGCTTCCGAGGCTGGTGCACCCCCCCCATTCGCACTATTACTCTACCCCAGGCTTCCCTGGCACTAGCCCACCTGGGCACCCCTTAGCACTTGCCCACTTCCCTGGGCCCCCTCCATTCAGTACTTCTCCCTTCCCCTATCACATCCCTTTCTCTAACCTGTCCCCTCCCCCTGCACTTCTTGATACTGCACTTGCACGATGCGAATGTCACAAGGTCTAGTAGGACCGTTAGTGTTGTTTTCTCCTATGCCCCCCCTCCTTTGCCTTGTGGCACCTGGAAAAACCTCTGCTGTATAGGCGTCATACAAATGTTCAATAAATATATTGGCACACCCAGTATAGTCATGTTGTTTTCTTACATTAGGGAAAATATTTTTACTGACTTCATGCACAAAGAACAGCATGCATGTTTTGATGTGGGGTTCCTGGCATGCTTAGGGGCAGCCAGTATGGACATGTTTTCTTACAGTGGTATACCACTGTAACCAACGTCATTGAAACAGCGAACATGCTGGGTGTTAACACTTGGGGATACTGACCTACATTGGTACAGCCAGCATATTATATTGAATTTTGCTTAAAAATGGAAGAGACTCATGGGGCAAACCTGTATTAAATGCAAAAGAAACCCAATGCATTTTGTCTTATGTATAAGGAGATCGAAATCTCACTGCTGAAGGTTGCTTCTATACAAACATTAGCAAAGTGGGATATGATGTTGTGAAAGTAACCTTATATAAAATGATGGGTCATCGGCTATTTGAAAATATGTGTTTAATAAACTGTATACTCCAGGATTATTATGGGATTCCAAAGTTAACATGTTGGACAAATGATGTACTTTAACCTAAAATGCATAAGAATAAGTATTCAAACTGATTCGGTGGCTGACATGTTGTACATCCGGGTAACATAAAATTCCTGTATATTGCACCCAAATAACTGAGAAGAGTGTTGTAGTTTCTTCTGATCATGGGTCCTAGATATATGGTGACCCACCATATATTTTTTAATATTCTACCTTATGTTTACTTTTTAATAATGTCACCCTTATATATGTCCTTCACTTGTGATGAGAAATCCCTGCTAACATCATTCTTTCTTGTCTTGCAGTAGCAAATCATAATCCCTCTTATGTGACTGCCCCGACATCACCAGGAGTTCAAGAGCCTATCCACGCAACACTAGTTTCAGTTTGTGAAGAAAATCGATCTTCTAGTGATAGTTTGGCCATACGGGCCCACCCTAAGGAGATATACTGGTTCAGATGCCAGTAATTCTCCCTCGCTCAAGCTACCGTTCCAGAATGCCACAGTCCTGATAGTTTTCTCCAGTTACATTGGTGTAAAATACTTCCAATCCTGTTGTCACAGTCCATTGCTGTAAGCCCTTTTAGTATTGCCAGCACTTGATAACTTGTAATGTCTCTGCTATTCAATTATCTGCTGGAAACTCCTGGTAGGCCCCAATCGTACACATTGCTGCATCCTCACATGCTCTTAAATTAATGCGCCGTCCTTTACTTCTTTGATAATCTTTTGATTTCTTTAGTCTTAATCACCATAATTCTTCCTGATTCATTGATTTATTCTGTCACCAACCCTTTTTTTTCTGACTTGCCAGTTATTTCTTCACAAAATAGTAAGTAAAAAATTGTAAAGGATTTCACTGACGGCTTTTGTTTTTCCAAACTCCTAAACCAAGCTTTCCATCTACATCTTGTAAGCTTTTCCCTCTGATAGAACTTGTCAGCACAGTTTTCTAAAAAAGAAAATGCCAGCACCACCATATTCTGATAAGGTGGATGAATCATGCCTCTCCTTATTAGCCTGACAGAGAAACGTACAAGATTGTGCTGCATCTTTTCACAACTTCATTCCTGCAGTACTCCTTCTCACCCACTACGCCAACATTCTCTCCAGGTCAACCTGTGGGCCTCCTTTGTGGCACTAGATAATGTTAATTCAACCACTTCACGGCATAAAATAAGCAGTGTCGCATAGCAATTTACTATACAATTCTGTAGGTTTGCTAATCAAATGAACACTTGCGAAGCAAAGTTAGCTATTTAAGTTGCCCTCTTCAATGAATGCACAGCTCGCCCTGCATTCCTCTTGCCCTCGGTGCACCAGTAATCATCTCCTCCACTCAAGTGCCAAAGGCATTTGTGTAGGAGTGCTAGGCAAGAATTTCTTTTTTTTTTTATTGCAAACCAGAAGTAAACGGGATGATACTTGTATGAAGCTTTCTATATCCTGTCTGGCAAAGACCAGTATATGTCAACTTTATATCTTTTTGAAAAGACAGTCATGCAATTTCATTCCCAAATGAAAGTTGTTACATGATGCATAATTACAGTATTGATACTGTATAACACTGCATCATCTCCATGCTTTACAGTAAACTTTAAGTTAGCGTATCTGAATGTCATAGTGTCAATTATATTTCATTTTGCTGGGTAAGATGTATCATGTTGACTAGTGAACTTTTGAAAATGTACATGATCAAATGCTTTTCATGGCAAACCTAGTTATGTAACCTGCAGGTTGCATACATCTTGCAACTGGTGCTAAACCCATGACCAAACCATTGACATTTTACAACATCACCCTGTTGATTTATACCAGGTACCCTGAAAGTGTGATGACCACAAAAACAGTTCTCTGCCTGCTATGCAATCCACTCTGCTTAGTCTTTCTTTCCTCTTACATAATGAATACACACAGCAAACTAAATGCTTATGCAAAGTAGTGATCAATAGTGCCATCCAGTCTGTACATCTACAGATCTACTGCAACACCAAACACTGTAGTTAGCCTCTAGTGCTTGCTTTGCTTTTTGATTGTATTATATATTTCCACCTGCAGGAGACAGCTGGCAAAATTGTTTTCAGAGCCTTTTTTATCATATCTATTTATTTGTATCCTTTCATGCAGCTAACCTTTAACATTTTACAGACACTCATCTATGGCTCGCAAAGTCTTTTCGCACAGTTGAGTAGATTTTATGAAGGGCAAGTAGCAATTACAAGAGATGTTTGAAACTTTTATTTAACATTTACTTTGTTTGCAGTAAATGTCAAATAAAAGTTTCACTGTGCATGGCAGGCCTGAGTGGCAACAGTATGGCAAACATAAAGCGTGTTTGTAGTGACATGCACCATTTTACAGAAATCCCATTTTGAATTTGTTGTCCTCTGTTGCTATGGGTCGAATAAATTTCTCTTAGGTTGAATATGTAAACTAAGTTACCCAACTTGCAGGTCTAGCTGAAGTTGAAAGAATTTGCAAGGCCTAAATCCTCTCACTAATGCCTTATTTCAGTGGTACGCAAAACCGCTCTATTGTTGCTAATTTCATGTCTTTGGTACAAATAACTTCTGGTGACATTAACAATATTAGTACAAAATTGCTAATGAAATGGGCCCGTTTGCCAATCAAAAAATGTTTAATTGGCAAACTCTGCTAATCAATTTTTGAAAACTAATTTATACCTTGCACTAATTTACCACTGGGGCTGTAATGTCCTGGTAATTCTGCCAAGTCCGGCGCCAGTAAATCTCCACGAGTCCGGCGGCAGCCTGGCGAACCGGCATGGCTACCGCCGGACTCGTAATGAGGGCCAATGTGCTCTAAATTTAGTAACACAGAGCTCTTGCTGCCAGGTTTCTGCCAGCCAACTGAATTGATCTGAGCATTGTCCCAGCAGCGGTTGGGCCATCTCTTATGTTTGTTATAAGGAGCTTTTTCCTGCATCAGGTCAACACTGTGGTAGTTTCAGAGCAGCTAGGCTTGCCGGGATGTTTGTGAATTGTGCCCCCATCACGGTTGTCCAAACAGTGAAACGCAAAGGAGTGGTTGGAGGCTAAAATGGGAAAGAGAATAATAGGTGTTAAGACGGATTTCTGAACTCTGTCCTGGTGGCGCAGAAGTTCAGAAGGCCAACCTAATTACTTGGAACAGGGTAACCTCTGGACAAGCCAGACCAATCAAGGTAGCGATCGCGGCGGTCAAGACTAGGTCTTAAGAGGGGTGAGGGTGACTGAAAGCCCGCAATGAGCACACAAAGCAAGAGCGCTAACAAACTACTCCAAACAGTTGTTATATCAAAAATAGATACACATTTATTTTAAGGCCTTTAAAATAATGACCGTAGCGAGAAAATCACAATATCACAATATTAAACCAACACATACCATATCAACACAATATATATACAAATACACAGTCGCAAGCGTTTAAAGCACGAAATATGTAGTCCACCTGCCAGGGAAGGAAAACAGGCAGTGCGATAATGCTTTCGACTCAGTTCGCCTTCATAGGCACCTAACTAGATGGAAGTCCGAGCCCTGCGAAGAGTGGAGCCTTGTGCTCAAAGTACCTGCCACGCCGGTGCCGACGGGCACAAGGGGAAGCTCCTCGGAGGAAGTCAGGCAGTTCACGTTAGTGCACAGCAGAAGAAGAACAGGTTCCGCAACTCAAGCGCAGCCTCCACAGTGGGCAGAAGCAGAGCGCGAGCGCGGCAAAAGGGTGCTGTTTTTACACAGCAGGGAAAAGCAATGGGATACTGCAGGAGGGCGACCAGATCCTAGATATACTACTCACCGGTCCCCGAAGCAAGCAGACCCAGGCTTCTCCACGATAGTTTCAGCAGCTGGCAGGTTCAGAAGAGCAGGAGACGCTTTGTAGTCGCGTAGAGCAAAAAGACGTCCCAATCGACGAAACCAGCACAGTTTTGTTGCCGCACAGGACAACGGAGCGGCCGTGTGTATTCGAGCCAAATGAACACTCCTCCCTTCAGACCTGGGGACGCCAAGCGTACGAAGCGTGGGAGAGTGACCAGGACTCGCAATACAACACAACCTGGCGGCGGTTGCAGAGCCAAACTCCTTTGTAAGCTGGTCAGTCAACTGGATGGCCCAGAGACGCTTCCGAAGGCTTACTTGGCAGGAGATGGTTGAAGATGCCGGGAATAGCTGTTCCTGCTATTCCAAAGGTCGAAGCACCAGTACAGGCCTTCTGGTTCGATCAAAGGAGGACAGGGGCTCTCCGGACGACAGCAGTGCAAAGGAGGATTCCTTCAGCGGGTCACCAGCGATTCCTCGGTCCAGCCTCGTAGTTGCAGGATACTTGGCTCCTGTATTCCTTCGTTCGTGAGAACTCAGGAGATCGACATGGTAGTGGTGTTTCCAGCCCCCTCTTATCCACGGTTCCCTTCGCGCCAAAACGGAGGGGAGCCAATGGGAGATCCGCTCATCAAAACACATACCATACGTGGACCAATCACGGACCACGGTGGTCCCAGGCATTCACACCACCCTAGACTCTCTGGCACCCAGGATGTGTATTGGGACCAGACATCCCAGCCCACACCCTGGAGGCACACAAACGACATGTAGAAGCCCGCGAAAGCAACCACGTTTCGCGGGAAAGTACATGCCCAAATAAGGAAGGCCCCGGGTCGCCGGACCTGGGGAAGGTGAAGGGAGCAAGACGGTCAGTGGACAAGACAAAGGAGCCTCGCGGCCTGGCCATTTTGGGAGCCAGGCCACCATTTTGGGTTCAGTGCAAAAACGTGCTCAGAACGCCAAAAGGAGCTCAAAATAAACAAAACGATCGCTGCCACCATTCGAGTCCCTGAATGACTTGCACCGATCAAATACCATCCTAAAAGAGTATCTAGGGCCTGTAGAAGGCTAGAGACCCAAGAGAGCTGTAACTTAGCTTACAGTGCCCTCTTGTGTCGTGTTGCACTAAAGCTGCGACACGATAAAAGAAACTACGGGAAACCACGTTCCCCGGTACTGACTGTCTTAAGGGCATGTCAGTTTCCCCGTAAGAAAGGAGCGAAAGCCCAGAGAAGTGCGGCAGAAGGCTGTACTTCTCTGGCAAAGTCAAGAACAAGGTTAAAAACAATAGCAAAAAGTTTAGGGGTTGCACATGGAAGGAAAATTCCCTACAATTACGAAATCTTTCCTAACAATAGGTGCCACAGACAAAAGGAGGGAGGGATGCAGGGGGAGAGGAATGTTTTGTGATCGCATGAGTGCATATCATTTCCTGTTAGGGGGACCATAGATTTATAATGTAGGAACAATGGGTATATCGTAAATATTATGGGTTTGACTGAAATGTGTTATTTGGAGAACAGGAGATTAGCACGCGATGTACTGAATGGATGCAGGAGGTGCTTCAGATGTGCTCGAGCATGAGGTTTTGGGTGCTTATTTGCACTGGTATACCTTTTACCTATACCACAGGTCATTAATTCGAGCACTGCCAAGCTCGAGGGCTGAGTGGGGCCTAGGGAAGAATCGATCATCTAAAATGGCGAATGCTTGTGGGGTCTAAAGGTTAGGCAGGTGTTGGTATGGCCCAAATGACCCAGTGAAAATGTACAGCCTGACACAACGAAAGAGGTCTTTCCTCATTGTTTCAAGTGATGCTTGTTTTAATTCCCAAGAATACATGGGAGGTCCAGGCCAGGGAAGAGATGCCTCAGTTCTATAACCTATGATGGCTTGCGGACTGGGCAGATAGCAAATAATTACCTGAATAATTACTAACGCCAGTAAAATCAAAAAATTGCATTTTTACTTTCTTTATTATTGCTTCGCCCCTAAAAATGGTGTCAATGAAAACAATTAAAGAAGGTCTGCGGCAGATAATAGTGGAGACGAGGGCAAAGGTAAGTATTAAGTGGAAATGGGCACCGGCTCCATTTACTCTCAGGTTACTTAATGACGCGAGCCCGCTTAATAGCTATCCTGAGACATACTCTCCTCAGGCCCAACTAACCTCCCCAGAACCCTCATGCCTCAACATTACCCCCAGCAGAAAGAACAGGCTTGACAGTTCTTAGGTAATCTGAAAACTTGGTGACCATTACACCAAACTAAAAGTATCCCAGGAAAAGCAAAAGGCAATGAAATGCATACAGCCGTAACAAAAGGAAATACCATGAGACCGTACAAGAGGGAGGGAGCATCTAAGAAAGCATGCGGAAATGCCCTGCAGTTACAGAACAAACCCCATACACTGGGCCGACCTGATCAGTTGTGCTGGTGCGAGTGGGACCCAGTCTAGGGCTGCACACTGGCAAACGGACGCATCTCTGCCACCCCGTCCCATTGTCAGAGCCGTCTTCATTTTCCACCCTACAATTCTGCTTCCATTAGCCTCATTCCCTCTGATCATTGGAGGATGGTACGGGGCTGAGCCTCTGACCTTCCCTACCAGTTGTAGGTCCGAACCCAGGCTCAAAGCCAGCCTGCTCCACGGTGCATGGGACAGTAAGCACAGTAGCCCCCACTGGGCCATGGCACCAGGATCAGCCAACAGTCAAATCTGTTGGCCGGGGATGGGGGTGCTCCTCCAACGATGGGAGTGAGGAAAAAGCCCTGGTGCTGATGTTAGATTTTGCTGTGGTTAAATTAGAATAGGCACAGAAGAGCACAATCGCATTTGGATACAAGTAGCAATGGAAGACCTGGGAGCGAAATCTCAGTGAGGCCCACATTCCCTTGCGACATTCCTGTGCAGAAAAAAACCCAGGTTTGGGGTGCAGATTAAATGAGGCAACCCCAGAGACTAAAT
The DNA here is from genome assembly GCF_040938575.1 of Ambystoma mexicanum. Taxonomy (NCBI): domain Eukaryota; kingdom Metazoa; phylum Chordata; class Amphibia; order Caudata; family Ambystomatidae; genus Ambystoma; species Ambystoma mexicanum. The sequence continues at coordinate 440,628,532 of NC_090937.1, forward strand.
GGCCCTCATTACAACTCAGGTGTTAAGGGTTTAACGGCGCGGTCGGCGCCGTTAACCCTTAACGCCTGATTACAAGTGTCCCTTTGCGGGTTGGTGTTTAACGGCTGCTTTTAGCAGGCGTTAAAAATCCAACCCGCAAAGGGACTTTGGAGCTAATTACGGCACCGTAATTAGCACCTTCCCCATTCCCATTATGCCCTATGGGAGCAAAAATGGGAATGGGGAAGGGCAAATGGTGAATGGGGAATTACCGTCCCACTCACCTTGGAATGGGGCGGTAATTCCGCCATCCACCATGGCGGAATCCTAACCTTAACGGCATGGACCATGGTGCTAATAGCACCATGGTCCTCCGCCAAGGTTGTAATGAGGGCCAATGACTTTGGTCACGAACCACGAATGGGACATCCAGAGCCAAATCGCAATAGGGTAAACGCCATTTTGGGACCCAGAGGTGAAAAGGCACACGTGGGCACGAATTACACTGGGGCACCAAGGAGCAGAAACATGGCAGTGCATGAATCACATGGCAACTCCCAGGCGCAAAATCAATAACAAATACAACTATGATATTAGGATTTAAGGGTATATCCAACAAGGGTCTTAAATTGAAACTAGAGTTACTAACCTCAAATTCCATAGATCAATCGCACATTATGTAAACGGTCTTAAATGGTCCAAACAAAGCTAACTCACTTTGTTTTTACCTCAATGATGACATATGACTCCCCAAACAAAATGGTTTTCCTACTCTCGCCTTGATAACTTTTTCCCCAACAAGCATTACCTGTTTTCTGCAATGTTCCTTTCAAACAATGTGCGACGTACACTGTTGTTAATGAATAGGAGACGACTGAAAAGTATAAGTGTTTGGAGATACGTTGAATAATTTGTATATACCACTCCTTCCCAAAACTCCTGCCAAACACTGCTGGTAGCTCCTTGGGTTGAGAGGGGGCAACAGGTTTATAACCTTAATTGTGTACATAAGAAACTAATGGCCTTATTACGATTGGCGATAGTAGTAAATCACCTTTTAAATGATATCGGGTAATATTATCCCCACCAAAAATATTGCTGTATATATGGTCGTCGGGAACGGCCATAGGCGATATTTTTAGTAGGGATAATAGGGTTTTTTTGGTTACAGGAGTGTCCCCACGCTCCTTTTAAAATAATCCATGGGTTGTGTGGGTGTCCCCCGCAGGTTCCATGCCTTAATATTGCCACAAAAATATGGCGATATTCTTGTATGGCAATATTTTTGCGGGGATATTAACACATGGAACCCTTTTAAATGACATCACCAGTTGTTTTACCTCTCAGACAAACTCAGAGTTTATTATCCCAAAAATCTTATTACCGGCTGCTGTTGTGTGGACTTAATGACTACCACACAAAAACAGTACTGCGTGTGGTAATTACGAGGTGTGGTAATTATCACTGGACCCCATGGAGTCCCAAGGGATTCCAAAATGAGGACTAACGGAAAGCTCTCCATGACTTGGAACCACGGAGACCTGTTCTGGCACGCGGTAATTACTGCATGTGGTAATGGTAACTGAGGGCCCGATTCTCATCAAGGTGTTAAGTACCGAAAAGGACGTTAAAAGGGTTAACGATCTTTTCGGTACTTATGACCTATTCTGAAGGTGGCGCATTCTTCCGAAGTCGGAAGAAATGCGCCACTTTCGCAATACATGTGGCAGTTGCTAGGATGGGTTGGAAACCAACCTAGCATCAGCCACATTTGTAAACTGGCTTTTTGGAAGCATATTCTTGTGGCACTCCAAGTTTAATATGTGTGATAAACTAGCGCACATATACGGAACCCTTTTGGTGCCGTTAAACTGAAGGAGTGCCACAAGAAGCCTTGTTTGGTGTAAATGGAAGTGTCCATATACACCCATGTTGTATATGGACATTTTCATGTACACCAAAGCAAGCAGCTTCAACGTTGTAGCTGCTTGCTTTGGTGTACATGAAAGTGTTCATATACAAAACACGGGTGTATATGAACACTTTTATTTAAACCAATGCGAGCAGCTTCAACGTTACATTCTGCTACGTTGAAGCTGCTGGCTTTGGTGTAAATGAAAGTGTTCATGTACACCGCACAGGTGTATAGGAACACTTTACTATACACCAAAGTAAGCAGCTTCAACATCCTGCAATGTTGAAGCTGCTCACTTTGGTGCATCGGCAGCATTTTCGTTAAATAACGATTCCTTCATTATTTTATTTTTTTTAAACTTCTTTTTATTGTTCAGCGTGGCAGCAAAACACAGGCGAACAGCAACAGGCAAATACAATATGAATACAATGTACACAATGTAGATACACAGAGGTTACTACACATAATAACACAATCAATAGGCACAATTACAGCATGGGGAGGGTGACAGAAGACTATGATAGGGGTGAGGACCTGAGCTGGTGGGGGGAAGTGGGTGGTGGGGAGGCAACCGGTGTCGTGTTGAGGTCGGACATATAAGAGCGGAACCTGAGCCAGATGTTCCTAGGCCTGGAATGGGTGGGTTGCATATGAGACGAGGCTTCCTCAGAGTCCGAGGCCCACGTGACCGCTCTTAGCCATTGGGCGTGTGTGGGAGGTGAGGGGCGAAGCCAGCAGAGCAGGATGGATCGCACCGCGAGAAGCAAGCAGAGACCAGCTAGTTTTTTGGAGTTCCGGGAGAGGCCTGGGAGGTCATGAAAGAGGCATAACACCGGGGAAGGAACAATGGGGTGGTCGAGCAAACTGCCTCCCAAAACTGTGAGAGGCGGGGGCAGGACCAAATCATGTGAATGTAGTCGGCATCATCCTGGCCGCATCTAGGGCAGCTAGAAGGGTGATCACTGGACATGCGATGTAATCTAATCGGGGTGTAATGAAACCTATGTAATACTTTGAACTGAATAAGTTTAAACCGGGAGTTGAAGGACACTCGATGTGTGCGCTCGCATAGGTGTGCCTAGCGCTCATCCGACATTTCAACACCAAGGTCTACCTCCCACGCACGCTTCAGTTTAGCAAAGTCTGGGACAGGTCTGGATTGTAACATATCCAGACCTGTGGGCCCGGGGGGGGGGGGTGAGCTCCTCGATGGCAGGGTCGTCCGGTGGCAACGCGGGGAACATTTGGTAATTACGCTTGAGGGTCTTGCGGAGGGATGTATATTGGAGCCATACACTCTGGCCGCTCCTCAAGGGCAATAGGAGATCGGGCCATTCAACATATATACTGTGGTCAAACACATCACGCAGCAACTCGTAGCCCGCGTCAGCCCAGCGACGGACCGCGCCTGTATTCCTTCAATATTTAACGAAAATGCTGCCGAGATTCTGCAATCCGCCTGTTTCCATTAGAAACAGGCGGATTACGCGAAAGCACTGTCGTGCTTTGCGATGACAACCAGGACCACTTCAGAATAGCAGTGGTGCCAGGGGCGTCAAGAAATGGCGCAGTGAATCGTGCTATTTAGCACGTTCACTGTGCCATGATGAGAATCGGGCCCTGAGTGTGGTGGTATTGCCGGCGAAAGTACAGCCAAACTCATAAGCAGCTACTGAAACAGAAGGGCCGAGTTCCAGGATCTGCTATGTCCATGAGCAGCTGGCTGTTTGAGAGAGTTCACATTCTTTTGGGAGGGGTGACTCAAGTAGACCTAAGAAAAGCAGCAGCTCCCAGTTGAAAAAGCAAAAAGCGTTAGCATGCAGGAGCTAGTGAATGCAAAATATGTGTGCTTGTGTGAGTTTTGCTGAGGAGGAAGGAATTACCTGCGCTTCTGGCAGCCCGCCTCCGAGGGTTATGACATCTAGACCAATAATGAATAATTGTAGCTATGAAAATACTTTCTGGAGCAGTTCAACAGTGTTGCCCACTGGAGGCATGAAATTGGAAGGGTCCAGTATGTATTACAATGCAGCTGTGGCATGAAGGTTCATGCACAATGGGCCTGCCTGTGGGATGTAGAAAAGTGTCTGTAGATTTGGATGAAGAAGGGCCATAGAATTGTATTGTTGGAATTCCTTTCCCCAACAGTACTCTGATATTGTGAAGGCACATGTGAGTTAATAAAACAATATTGTGGTAAACAAAGTAGTTACTAAGTTAATAAATAGGCAACCAGCCAAGGAGGGAGAGGGCGCATGCTCTTGAGAATATCCATACTGTTGCACTTGCACTGGACCGTGATGTTCAGGTGTGCCACATTGCTAGAGGAGAGGATGACATTGTTGAGGCAAGCATTTAGAGCGGAATATGTTTGGCGGATCGGGAAGTATAGATGCCTCAAGGTTCAGGACCCTAGGTGAATGAGGCGCAAAATCATGCGCGTGCTCTAGGAGTAGAGGAAAGGGTGATATAATATCACACTTACCCACCGTGGCATACTTTCCTCATCTTAACTGCGCTAAAATAACGACTCTCTCGGAGCGGGCGCTTCTGACGTGTATTGGTTTGCATAACATATGTTTGTGAGTGACGACAATAATAAAGAAGGTTGAATCCTTAAAGAACCACCCTCCCTCCCTGAACCAGATCTAACCCGATCCATCAGCAGAGCCACAGGCAGGTAATCCTCCCCTCGCAGCTGTTACACGAGCGTTTCCCCACTCCCCACTCCTCAATAAAAACACGCCCAGAGTCTTAAGTAATGGCAGACAAAGTGCCCTTCTTAAACAAGCCATGAATAACCCAGTGCCTCATCTGCGGGTAATGTCTCCTCTCAAATGATTCTATTTCATGGTTCGAAATTGAGGGGAGCTGGGGGCTATTTAGCTCCTGCTTTTAGCTTAGAAGCGCCTGTTTAATAGCTTGACAGCAATAGCTACCAGGAGCTACTTTTGGCTGCCCAGGCCAACGGATGCCGAACAAACACACCTATGTGAATTTAACTCTGTGCTTAAAAATAAACATTAGGATGCTTCCATACACCATTTAAAGGATCAGGGGTCCTAAATAAGGGAAAATATGGTATGTTTGCATCTTATTTTTCTGGAACGCTATGTACTAGCTTCTCGTTCCCCGGTGGTAGCTCCTGGTCCCTGGCTAAGGCTGGATATCCAGGAGCTGCTTTAAACGCCTCCTTATCCAGTCCTAATTTCGAGCCCTGCTACTTCAAATCGAATTTGCATTCAGTGACCTACAGTCCCCTATCCTCCATGCATCAAAGGGGCCCTGACCTTCTGCAGGGGGGCGTGAGGTTACAATGTTATCGGTGTGAGAGGTGCGGGGAGAGCAGCGCGTGCCTTCCTTTGCTGCCACTTTGTCCCCATGTGTCTAAAGCTAGTCTATTGGAAGTTAATACAGAGGGCATTTAGCACAACTTCTTTTCCCCAGCCAGGGACTGTCCCATAGGGGCCTTTTTGCGATGTCCTGCTTCACATGCACCCAGTATTTAATGGACTCCCTTTTGCCCACTCAAAAAAAGATGTCTGCTGACACGCATGCCAGTACGCAGGCCTAGCCCTCCCTCATTACACGCCTTGCTCAACTGACCGGCTTTCACCCTCCATTTCTTTCTTTAACAAGTATATCTCGAGAGTACCTTGAGAGGGAGCTATTGGTAGGGGCAGAATATTCATGCTCACTGCTGCCACCCTAACAAACCAAGAGATGAAGATACTGTGCAAGTCTGCAGCGATGTGCATTAGCTGCGCGCAGAGGCGTTGCTAGGGGGGGCTAAGGGGGCTATAGCCCCCGGTCTTTTGGTTGTAACCCCGGATAGAATCTCAGGAGCTACAACCAAAAGGCTAGCTAGCCCCCAGTCCCAACAGTTCCCACATTAGCATAGCCCCAGGTCTTTTCCAGACTACCAACACCCCTGGCCTGCGCGTGCAGACGAATTCCCAAGACTGTGTACTGCCGTTCCCCAAATCCCTTAGTAAATAATACTTTCAGTGGCCCCTTTTAGTGGGGCATGTTTTCCAGGGGACATGCTTTTTATCTGGGATCAGGGAGAGATTAAGCAGCTCTGATTAGATCATGTTTCTTGTGAAATATTGAGCCCCGAGTGCCTACCATATGATATGATATGATAGGTTATTTATAACGCGCTTGAGACCCAGAGGTTTCTAACCGCGGGCCCGGGGAATCAAACCTGTGTTGCGCCATGTCGTCTTGCTTCCAGGGCGAGCACGTTGCCCCTGAGCTATCCTCCCAAGACTAAATCATAGCCCACCATGTTCTTCCAACAGGTCCTACATCGGATTTAAAGGATACCCCAGGGTAATCAAAATGTTATTGCAAACAATGGTATTTATGCTCATACCTTTCTAGAAATAGGCAGCTTATGCTTCGATGGCACGTCTTTGTCTCCACAACAAATGCAAGGGTGAGAGCGAAGAGTAGTGGGGATGGGGCGGGCCTGCCATGTTGCCCTGTAGAGGTAGGCTTTATCTGATAAATAGCCGCTAAGACTGATCTTCGTTGAGAGCAAATATTTACCATCTAGAATGCAATTCATGTAACCTTTCCCAAAACCCATTTTGCCCATGGGTTTTGCCATGAAGGACCAACTAGCCCAGTTGAACACCTTTTTGGCGTTCAAGTCTAATATGTTCGCTTCGTCATGATCCGCTGTAGCACTTCTTTCAGGTTATTATGGGTTTGGCAACCCACAAAGAAATCCTAATTGCTCCAGATGCACCATCCGTCATCAATTCTGGAAACTAGTGCCTTTGTGAATAGTTCAGTGTTTAAATGAATTGGCTAGATGGAAACGGCACTTTTGCAGAGACTATTTCCCGTGTCCGGTTTTGGTGCAGCGGGCAATTATTTGTATCGCCTGCTCTTCTCCTGATTTGGGTGGGGGACATCCTGCAGCCCCCGTCCATTGGCCCATCCCCCACACTCTCCTCCCTTCCCTCCTCTTATTGCGGGGACACCCCTGCAATCCTTGATATTGCGCTAGACCCCCACCCCTTCCCCCACTTGAAACCCTCCAACACATACCCCTCCTTGCTGTCCCCGTGCCCTCCCCCAAAAGAAACCCCATCACCCAACAGTCCAGTCCCACTCCTAGCACGCTGCTCTTCCTTTCTCCCAGTTAGACATCTGGGAAAAGCGTTTGTGGCAATAACGACAGACCACAGGGAGATGAAACTGGCCTGTTGTGAAATTGCCCATGGGAAAACTGGGCACTCCCAATTCAATAGCACATTGGGGCAATAGGAGGTGCAGTAAGTGTGATCTTTGCCCGCTTTGGGGATCAGAGAGAGATCTACATCTGACATCAAGGGTGTAACCTTGCCAGCTACATGAAAGGAATTGGAGAGATTAGTTAATGGGCACCCCAGAATAGCTTTAAAAGCTGTATAACACATGCTGCTGAAGCCATAATATCCAGCTGCTTTATTCCCTTTAAGGACTCTAATCGCATGGGCAAACCCCTTTCATTGTTAGAGAAGCCCGGGTACATCTTCTGTACCTCCTTCAGTCCGGGTAAGGATACCTCGTTCAGATATCTATAATGCTCTGCCTCGTCCTCGCCTCCCGCCCATATTATCTTTCATTGGATTGAAATTCTCTCAATATTTTGCGTCCACGGCCATTTTTGCCGCCATTTTAACACATGAAACCTTGGTGGCTTGTTCATCCTCTATACCTCTGGTTGCTATGGGACTTGAGTCTGCGTGCTAAAGACCTGTCAGTAGTGCACCCCTTCTCACAGGTGAACCGTGTCGTCCTCTGCAAAGCCATCTCTGACTTATTTGACGCAATCATGTTAATTTGGTTTCAACTATTTTTAACTATTCAAAGTAATCACCTTGAGGGGCTTTCACTGTGAGTCTGTTCATCCTAGTTTAGTTCCAGGACAATTTATTTCTCTGACAAACTGCCTGTTTATGTATATTTTGGATGAGAAAGGCCGAATGTTTACAGTTGTGACTGCCTTGAATGTGTGGCAGTGCAACTCACCTGGGGCATCCGACACAATTTAGTGTTAAGTAATAGTCTTTTGCTTGGCATAGGTCCTCCTGTATATTTGATCATTAAGAAACGGGGAGAGGAATCGCCATTGTGTCAGCTCCTTCCCACAGTGGCTAATTTGGAGGGTAATGGGAGCCTAGTCCCTTATCCGGATGTGCCTCTCTTCACTCCCGTGAGGAGTGACTTGCTTATGAAGACATAATCGATTCTAGTATGTCAACATGTGACAAGAATGGGAACTCCCTATCACCTGGGTGTAAGTAGCTCCATCCATCTATCTCTCCGTCTCTTAGCTCTGAATGTTCCCTTTAAAGCCACAGAAGCTGATATGCTGCTACACCCTACAAGGCCTTGTCTCACCTTTTTAGCATTCCATAGCTGGATAAAATCCCCCGAGGAATCAATTCTGCCTGGATCCATAGAAAGTGTATTAGGAATTCTCCTGTTTGGGGTAAGAGCCATAAACCATAGATATAATTAGGGGCCTCTCATGGATGGTCCCTTAAGCATGACCTGTACCTCCTTTATCCACGGCAAGCCCACAGCCACTATGGGGAAGTCCCTGTGAATGAGTATGGCCACGTCCCCGGTCTTAGTGTGAACGAAGGCCATGGGCATCTGCGATAGTGTCCACGGTTGAAGCGTTTTTGATCCCCACATAGTGTGTCTCCGAGAGGCATATCCCATGCTGTCTCTCCTCCCCAAACAGGTAGTGAAAATGATCTCATTCACATTTGGGGATAGTAAATGAATCCTGTTCAGACAGTAAGGAGTATTTCCCAAGCTTCAATGGCTTGGTGATTACGTGTGGTAATTTGGAAACATGGACTCCAGGACATTATGGGTGGCTGCATCCTCTTCAACATACAACCAAAACGGAGAATATTGTTACATGTCAGAAGGAGATTGCTGTTATTTACCCTTCAGAGGATCACGACCATAGTAGGCTGGTCCAGCATCAGCAGATCCCAGGGGTAGCTGCTGGTTTCCCTGCCCTGGTCCGTGCAAGGGTGTACTCTTCTCTTCCCGGAGCAGAGACAGTTCCCATGAATACCACCCCCAGCCTGCTGGACAGGGAGGGGCGCTGCACCTGCTAAATAAAATTGCTGAAAACAGGCTACACCCTGAGTTCTTTGACTAACAGACACAGACACCAGAGTGAACTTTTATAGGGATCCCCACGGGGACCCCTCTTTGTTGAACATACCTTACCCCTTATCTACTACACTTATACCATACAAATCCCCTGGCATGGGCTCCACCTAAGCGGGGACCAGCTACATCAGCTAACCCTTCCTTGTAGAGACCTGAGGATGAGCTTGCCGCAACCAATCCCCTTCCTAACCTTAGATACCAACCACATGGAGAGTGAGGCCAGATGATGGCCTCTGTGAGTGGTCCTGTTTTGAAGGGCGTCCTTGGGCAGACTGCCAACCTATCCCACCACCTCATGCAAGGATGCCTCCCCTCTGCCCCCTAATTAAACTAATGGTCATCTATATAAAATCTTATCTATTCCTACTTAACAAGTACCCTACTTAACATTCTCAACACCCTAACTGCCCCTACTTAACATGTGCCTTACTTAACATAATTATACACATAACATACATATATATATATAGGACATACTACACAAACACAAAAACCCAATGTCAGAATGGGGTGACTGCTTCAGACAGCCACCCCTTTAACCCCTTCAGTGCCAGGCTATTATCCAAGTCTATGCAAAAAGGATGAGCATTCCCGTCCTTGGCACTTAACTTCAGGTCTGTCCAATGTGCAGGACTGCTCCTGATGACACTGGCTGATGATCTGGGCCCTGCCCCACAGATGACTGGTGAGGCCTGGCCCCCTCCTCTTCTTCCAGGGTGGCCGCGTCCACCATGTGGGGCCACTGCACAACCCTCATCCTTTATATTGTCCTGGGTGGCCCCTTTGCACCTACGGACCGCCCACACTCACCACCGCAACCCATAGTATATATATATATTATTTAAGGGTGTGCTCCATTGGCTGGGACATCACCGCTGCGACCCACTGCATCTTTTAAAGTCCATGGGTGGGCCCCGTTGCCTGGGGGGCCCACCCAAAGTCACTGCACAGCCTGGGTGCCATTTTCTATTTTGGCAGCATCCCTGTTGCTATGGGGACACTGCCACGCTCATGCCCCAACCTCTGCCTTGCCCGCCCCCTCAGCAATGCGTTGTAGCAATGCAAGGATGGATCCGTCTTCAACCGGGTTGCTCTGCTAGACAGCCCGGGGCTTTCTTCACCCTGGGCTGCTCAATGGAGTGACCCGGGACTTCCCCACCACCTGCTCAGCCCACCCAGCTTACCTCTGCACCGCTCCACCCTCCGGAGTGGAGCAGGCATCCACTGTGATCTCTGCATTACCTCCCGGGCTGCTCCTGACATACACAACCTGGGAGGAGTTTTCCAATGACAGTCCCGCCTCACTGGCCACAAGGCAGGCCTATGGGGGCACGGTCGGGCAGCCCAGTTGGGCACACCCTCGCAAACGCGGTCCTAGCCAGGCTGTTCTTGATGGGCCCTGATAGCCACTACCATGCTTTCGGGCCATACATGTCCCTGGGACTGTCTGGGTCGGCACCCGGGTGGGCTGACAGGCGCCACGTCTGAGCTGCCCCTTACATAACAGCTCGGTCCCCTTGCTCCTAGTCCCTGTGGGGAGCCCCATGCGTTGCCCGGCGCTCATCAGAAGATTAAGGCCCCAGGGAGCCGATCGAGGCAGCGACCCCCCCCCCCTAGGTAAGTCTCTCTTCTCCCTTTCTCTTGGCTGTCTCTCCTACTGTCTTTTTTTAAAAATCCCTTTGATTTTTTTCCCCTCCCCTGCCCAGACCATTCTAGGACAGGGGAGTTCTTCACTATTGTTCCTTTTTCTTGACAGTCCATCCAGCCCCATAGTGGGCAGGATGGATTTTTCCAAAACACATGCACATAAATAAAACACAGACACACTACACATTTAGTAAAACATTTAATACTACACTGGCGTCTTTGTCTTTGTTTCCTGTGTGTTCCCTCAGATGATCCAGCATGTAGCCCAACTAGCCGGCCCCCGTGGGGCCACGGACTACATAGGCCGGCAGTGGATCCTCTTGAATGCACCATATGATGTTTGTCCCCCTGTTACTTCCCACCCACTTTAGACAATTCCTTTCCTATCCTTCCACCCTGCAACAATCAATTTAAAAAAAGATAATTTCCCTGATAAAACTTTAAAAAGAAAATAGAACCCTCTATATATTGCACCTAATCCTGGACAGCAACTTTATAGAACAGCATAAGGATATTACCGCACAGCCTCGTGATTGTGGACGCTGGAAAATGCGTCTATAAAAATGGACATGTTCTACAATGAGGTACTCAGCTGGGAGGCTCCAAGCCAAGCCTTTCATCAATGTTGTCGGAGGCATTTGTATCAAGGACCCATTCTCTGTGCTTTTTTCAGTTGTGTTCATGTTATCATTTCCTTAGCCACCAGTAATACTGAACTGTAATTCTGAACTGAACTGACAGGTCTGTATCCTAAAATTCTGTGTTATCAAAGAGCTGTATGTGCGCAGAGTCAAACCATCAAATTCTCATATCTATATGAGTGGCTCAAATTCTGGCTTGAAAGGTTCAAATCTTTTCGAGCCGCGGTTCGAAATGGCTCAAGTCTTTCGAGGCTAGTCAAACCCCCCATTTTTAACATAATCTCGAATCTTTTCCGAGCCGGTTCGCCTATCCTCAATCCTGACGCATACATTGTCCCCTTGCAAAAGTTTCCCCTCTTGCGGTTTTGGATTCGTTGATAGTGGAAAGCCCATTTGCTTTTAGCAGTGCTACCATCTGCCAGGTGGCACCACCCATTCTAATGAAAAATCAATGTTCAATTCCAACCGAGCCATAGAAAGATCTCCTTCAACCTCCTTGAAGCAGAGCGCCTTGTCATAACCCCCAAAGTAAGCTGGGCCCCCTAATGACCCGTAGGTGTTTGAACAAGGAGACCCTGCTGCAGGGTTGCTTTTCACAGTTCATTCTCGTGTTGGTCAACAGGTCTAATGCTCAGCTGCCCTTGTTACCTGCACTCTTTGCCTACTCGCCAGCAGCTTCTCTTCTTCCTTGCACACGCCCATGGTCCATATGTCCCTCTGTGGCAGCTTCCAGAGCTTAAAAAAAGGTTGCCATCCACATGTCCTCCCCGTGCACAGTGTACGTCACCTTTGTACATCATGTCATCAGGTGTCTTTCCAAGGTGTTTGTAGCACCTACATATTGTAACTTTTTATCACAGCCTTCTCTTCCTTTACAATACGCTATCTTTCGCTTTCTAAATTTCGATTGTTAAATCCTTTTCATATCGTCTTTCATTTCTGTTCTAATCCTACGGTGGGCACTGGCGCCTAAAAAAAGCAAGCATCATGACATAACATAAAAAGACAAAGTCAACAAAGTGCTCGATTGCGTTCATTTGTGTTGAGGTACGCATCACACAAACTGTGTTCTGTATGGAGCTTTAAATCGTGTTGTTTCCATGGAGACAAGAGCTTACATGTGTGTAGCAGAAAACAAGCGGTCTCCATAGAAACGAATAACACCGCACGCGTGTCCTCGCCGCTGCTCCAGTAAATGGACCTGTTTTCACTTATTTTCCACGGATTCGTTTTCCGCCTCGTGTTCTTGCTTTACACATGTGGTGCTGTGCCTTTAGAGGGAGGAGGAAGTCAAGTAAAAGAGAAAGCCTTTAATATAAAAATAAATGCCAGCTGCTAGAGTTTTTTTTTTTCTGGGGCGTTCACAACAAAACAGGCCCCAAATGGTGGCGTGCTCCGAGTGAGGCGGCTCGCGGCAGCAGCAGATGTGTTCTGTGCTTTCAGCTACAGCCCAAGTTTAGGAGGGTGCAGGTATTCTGCGGGCCTAGTTGTATTTCTTTCAGCTGTTGAAGCCATTTCACTCTCTGGCAGGTGGTGTCACTGAAGTTAGAAATGTCCACAAGTGCACGCTGTGGTGAAGTGGACAACAGATGTTTCCCTGTAATGCATGCCAAGAACAGCCTAGATATAGCCCATATACTGAAAGTAAAGGTGCCATTGTACAGCACAACAAAGAACATCTCTTTGAAAGCAGAGGAAGCTACAATAGCTGGTATCAATTTTAAAATCCAAATAATTGTAACACTCTCCTTGTGCACTGAGCTATCGGAGAAAAGGGTGTCATGTCTTGACTTCGCATGCAATTACTGCGCCGTGGTTTCCTGCACAGTTATTTCATCAAATTAATTTCCTTAGCTACCTGGTCCTACCCAGTCCCTCTTTCTAGAAGGGTCGAGGGGGACCCCCTGCAATCCTTCCCAGCCCATGGCCCACACACCCACACAGAGGGTTCCACCACCCTTCTCCACCCCTTAACCCAATTCTCCTTGACCTAACTGGTTCACCCGACCCGGTACCGGTTTCACCACACCTGCTCCTGGATGTCGCTTCGGCACTGCGTCCCCTAAACGCCCCCTTACAGGCCCACTCCTTACCCACTCCCAAACACACATACTTCCCACACCTCACCCCCACTGCGCCGTTCTTTGCCGCATGGTAATGAGCCCTGTTGCACTTTCAGCGTAGCGATGGCATGCCACTAAGGTAAGACATCTTAGTTGGAAAACAAAATCATGTTTCCTTCCAGATTATAGATTTTGTTGTAGCGGGGGCCAGGGCTGTCACTTGTTCCCTTTCCATTCTGCAGGGTTTCCAGGAATGGGCACATTTAGGGCCTTTAACACTTGAAAGGTGAAAGTGAAAGTTGGGTTGTAACAGGCCTTGTCAGATGTGGGTCTCTAGGCTGGAGAGGGAAAAAGGGATAGGAGGTGGCACCAAACAGCATGACGGGGCCCAACATTTGGCGAGTGGTGATATGCGATGAGGGGAGGCCTGCTGGGACATCAAGATAGTCACAAAACATGAGGTCAACCCACACTCTAATTCAGGGCGTGGACTCAGTGGGAATCAAAGAAGAAAACAAAAATGTGAGTTCAAGCCATACATTTCAAATATATTCACAAAATACACAAATATACAAAATCTGCACAGAAAAACACATAAGTCATAGACACTTTATAAAATAGAAGGAACAAGTTACTTACCTGTAAATGTTGTTCTCCTGCATGGGTCTGGCATGGACTTACATGCTCATGAATATTCCCCGTCGTCAGGCTGGGAATCCTCAGTAAAGAAAAAATCAGTTTGTGGCCATCACCTCTGCACGACAAGTGGGAGAGATCCAGGCCCTCTCCTGTAAACCTCATTACCTGAGGAAACCTTCCTTCTTCTGTTCTTCGGGGCAGAGTTCGAAGAGCTTGGATGCCCTGGCAATCATGGCGTGAAAGGAGCCAATTTAGTCATGCGGGGAGGTCCGAGGTGGTGGTGATGGAAGGCCCATCCCGTCGTCACCACCGTCGTCATCCATCCCCGTCGTGGCCATCTCTGTACCCGTGTCCTCCCTAGGATCAGGGGAAGGAGATGATGGCTGTGAGGGCCGCGAAGGCTGGAAGGGCGGGGGGGGTGAACTCTCCTCCGCTTGCTTGGAGGGCTCCCCGATGGGCCAGGCTCCGCTGGATCGTCCGTTGGGGGTAAGGGCAACCTCGTCCTTATCTCCGTACATAAGGCCTGGATCACCCTTAAGATGGCTCCCGAGTTGTCCCGTGGCTCGGCTACCGGCTGCGACGGTTGGGGAGTGGAATCCTCCACCTCCACTGGAACCTCGTCGGGATCCCTCCCGTGGGACCGGACCTCCTCAAACTTCTTGTTGAGGATATTCACGACTCCAGGCAGCTCCTCTGTATCCGTGTCCATGATGGCCACCGCCCCCCCCCCCCTCTTTTTCCACCGGGGTTCTCACGGGGGTCTTATCGATGGGCTGAAAAGAAGATTCCCTCCGCAGTGTCAGGGAAACTCTGGGCCCCGAGGTCGCCTCCATTTGGGGAGCCTCCACAGGCTTCGCCAGGGCTGCCACGACTCCCTCGATAGAGGCCTTAGCCGGGTGAATCAAGGCCTTCACAACTTTAGGCACGCTTGAGGCCTTAACCTTGGGGGGAGGGTCACCGCCTCGCTCCCTCTCGCCTGTTTCCGTCGGGATCGACCAGGGCTTCTCCAGAAGATTACCCGGGTTCTCCGATTTTCTCTTCCCCGAGCCAGAGCGTTGGCTCATGGTTGATGGCGTTGGTGAAAGCGCGCCTTGCCTAGCAGCCGAGGAGCCCGACTGTTCGGCGCTCCCGATGCCCGTGGACTCGCAGTGCTTAGCCTTCTGTTGGGCCCCCGTCGCTGGAGCGCTCTCAAAGGACTTAGAAGACCGCTCGGACCTCTTCTTCTTCTCACTTACCGCTGGGCTCTTCCCTTCCAGCCAGTTGCTGAGGCGGATCTGCCGATCCTTCATGGTCCGCTCCAACATGTTCTTGCAAAACGCACAGTCCTTCTCCACGTGCATTTTGTCTTTGTGAAGGCAGTAGAGGCATCTAGAATGCTCGTCCTCCTTGAAGACAGTCTGCAATCCGCATCCAGGGCAGTTCCTGAACAGCTTGGATCCGGGCATCAAGCTTCCTTTGTCCTGGGACATGTCCATGGGGTAGGCCTCAAGGTCTTTTGGAATCCTCCAAGAAGCGTAACTCGATGAAAACTTCGCCCTTGAGGGGCGTAGAAAATTCCAAAACGGGTCCCCGTTGATCGGAAGTAGAAAAGGTGGAGGTTGAGGCTCGATTGACCGAAAAAATGAGATTAAACTCTTTGAAAAATCGCAAAACGCAGTAAAAGCTCAAGGACTCCCAACACTTGAACGTGCGGTAAAAATCTGGAGATGGCTGCCAGAGGAGGGGCTTAGGTAGAGGGCAGTCATTGGCTGGGGGCAGTATGACCCAGAGACCAGTGATTGGTTACTAGTAGAAAGACAGTTCAGAAACAAAACTGATTTTTTCTTTACCGAGGATTCCCAGCCTGACGACGGGGAATATTCATGAGCATGTGAATCCATGCCAGACCCCATGCTGGAAAAACAGAATTAATTAAACACAGAGACAGGCAGACACAGGCAGACACAGGCAGACACAGGCAGACACAGGCAGACACAGGCAGAGACAGGCAGACAGGCAGACAGACACAGACAGACAGACACAGACAGACACAGACAGACACACACAGACAGACACACACAGACAGACACACACAGACAGACACACACAGACAGACACACACAGACAGACAGACACACACAGACAGACAGACACAGACAGACAGACAGACAGACACACACACACAGACAGACAGACACACACAGACACACACGTTTACATACAAAATGGTGGAAAGCAAAATTACCGCCTGACACCAGCTTCTCTAATACCCTGTTCCACTACTCTGTAGCACGTGGCACAGAACACTATAACACCCACGTGAGATTAATTAATTTAAACAAGAATTCAGTACAGTTGTAGTTCTATGGCATTAAACATTTGCCAGCTCGAGTTTCGGCTCATTAGGTCAGTCGTTGATTTAAAAAAAGACCCAGCCTTCTTCAGTCCACAACACCATCAAGGTGATTTGGCATTTATAACGCGCCTGTACACAAGTATGTCTAGGCGTAACAAGTCAAGGAGGGGGAAACAAAGGGAGGACAAAAAAAACGATCTTACTAGGCCTTGTGTCATTCAGATCGCACATGTGCGGGGAAGAGGGAAGGGGATAAGTGCCAGCGGGGAGGGGAAGTGGGAAGTGCAGTTAACTCGCAAGTGCAGCCAGCGGGTGGCTCATAAGTGCAGAGAGAAGAGACTGTAGGGTTGCAGATACAGACCCTTAAGTGCTGGGGAGCCTGGAGGCAGTGCAAGGGCAAAAGGACATGCAGGAGCCTGAGCCCGACTTCAGAGGGTGACCAGTGTGCGGAGCAGTCGGGTGCATCTGCAGGGGAGAGTAAGAGAGAAGGGGGAAGCGAAAAGGAAGGAGGTGGTTCTGCTCAAGTTTGAGAGCGGCAGGGAGCTGTTGGGGCCCCAGCTGAGGAGATAGGTCTGCCCCAATTATTCTCTGCTTGGAGAAGTGTCTGACCTTCATAGAGTTGGAGGTGGATGAGCGGAGAGCTCGAGAAGGAAGAGGTGTCAAGTGTATCAATTATCTCCGTCCTGCAGTATAGCAAGCACAGGTGGAGGCTCCAATACTGTTGAGAAATATAACAGACCAGCTTAAGTATAGCTTGTCCCCTATCAGACTTTGTTGTTCCTAGTTAATGTTTAACTTTTCACATTTATCAATGCTCGAGATGCAAAACAGGAAGGGATAGGGATCACCAGCACCCATTCTGGTATTCCCCCAACCCTCTAGATTATTCCACATCAAAACACGGTTAATGTTAATGTCACCCCACCACAGCGCAACCATGTGCAGCATGCCATGTAACGGCATATTTGGCAGACCCCACCTGATGCAAGCAACTACCACCATGCAACCTGATGGTGATGATGAAGTTCCAAGTGGAAACTGGCGCATCCAACAAAACAGTTGAACTTTTTGAAATGTGCAGGGTCCTAGCCAGCCCTTCCACAGTCTCCTCCTATTCCTTCTCAGACCCTCTGCAATTCACTGGCCACAATACTTCACCACCAAAACTCAGGACATCCTGAACAGCATTGTTACTCACAGTCCCAACCAATCCCTCACTCCCTTGTCTGCTTTGCCCACTCCCCCTTCCTCCTTCGCCCCTTGTCACACCTGATGAAGTCACCAGAGTTGTCGCTCCATGAAGGTCTCTTCCAAACAGGTTTCCCCTTGCGCATCCAGAACCATCAAGGACAATAGTGGGTCTCTTGTCCCTGCACTCGCTGATCTCTGCAACCACAACTTTGACACTGGTTCTTTCCCCTTCTCCCTCAAGCACTCCCCTGTGTGCCCACTCCTTAAAAACCACCAGCAGATCCTACCTGTCCAGCCAACTACCGCCCCATCTCCATCACCCCCTTCCTGAGGAAACTGCTGGAGAAGTTGACCTTGCCCCAACTTAACTCTCACACTGAACTTGTTGGTGGTCACCACGACCATCAATCTGAATTGCAAGCATCCAGAAGCACGGAAACTGCTCTTCTGAACACCTGTGAAGAACTGCTCGCATCCCTGGTTTCCAACTCCCCAGCTGTCCTCATCCTTCTTGATCTCTCCTCTCCCTTTGACATGGTCAGCCACTAAATCCTCATACAATGGCTACACAACACCTGTGTCATCTCGGAGTGGGCACTAGACTGGCTAACCTCCTTTCTAACTGACACATTTTCCCAAGTCCTCCTCAACACCTTCTCCTCTCCTACTTCATTCTCAACCTGTGGTGTCCCCCAGGGCCTTATCCTCTCGCCTTGGCTCTTTAACATCTACCTTACTCAGCTGGCACGCCTCATCTCCTCCTTCTCTCCAACCTCCAGTGTTATGCAGATGGCACACAACTCTTCTTCAAACTTCCTGCTGACCCCCTTGCACCTTTTATCATCCCTGACTGCCTATCAACCATCCTGGCCTGGTGCACTTCCAGTGATCCCTGCCTCAATGCCAGTAAAACAGAGATCCTTCCCATTGGGACCCCTCCTCCAACTTCTTCCCTTCACTCTGGCCTTTCTCCATGGGCTCCCCCCCTGCCCCTTCTTCTGAAGCCAGAAACCTTGGAATCATCTTCAACTTCTCTCTCTCCTTCCTCCCTCACACTCAGGACATTGCCAAAAAGTCTAATTTTCAGCTCTTCCTTCTCAAAGGAATTCTTCCTTTTCTCACCTTCCCCCAGAAGCTCAATGTTAACCGAGCCCTGGTTCTCTGTAGGCTTGACTATTGCAATAGCCTCCTCCTGAATCTACCTTCTTCCACTCTGCGACCCAACCTGCTAATCCAGAATAGGGCAGCAATACTTATACTTGACCTCAATCCCAGTGACTGCATCTCTCCTGCCCTAAAAAGTCTCCACTGGCTCCCGGTTACTTCACGGATTAAATTTGAATCCTTCTGTATCATCCACAAGACCTGTCTGAGCCAGGGAACACACTATCTGCAACTCTCTCTCACTAAATATTCCCCCTCTGGACCTCTCCTCTCCTCTGGCACAAACTCTTTGTATGTAAAGCGTTTCACTAAACAGAGGGCAGGAGGTCGATCGCTTTCCTCAGCAGGCTCCCTTCTTTGGAACAGCCTCCCACTTCATCTTGAGCAGGACTTTCTTAAATTCCAGAAGCTCCTCAAGACTTTCTTCTTTACCTCCTCCTTCCCCCCTTCTCTCCTTTGCTAATCTCGTAGTTGCTTGTTTGGTGTCCAGGGCCCTTATGCATCCTTGTGGGCCCTGACCTCCCACACTGAATCGCCCCCAGCTTCTGTCTACCCTCAGCACTTGCCTAGTCACACCCTCCATTTTGGAGGCTCACACTTACCAGACATTACAGTTCACCTGTTGCTTACCCACGGGCACCCCAGCACCTACCCCATTTCCCCTCCCTTCTGCACTTGCACGTTCTGAACACTCATAGTAGGTGTCCCCCCTACTATATTTAACTTTTATGTATTTTAATGTTTCTCATCCCCATGTCCCCTCCCTGCTGCCCTGTGGGCGCTTTGAATCAAATGTACTTAACAAGCGAACAATAAATAAATAAACAATTAATACATTTGGGATAACTTGGACCTCACCCACGTGCTAAAAATTCTCATGCCCCTGTTGTAAAAAATGTGTTACTCTATCTTACCTGGTTATTGTTGTTTCAACCACACCGTCAGTCAGCTAATAACAAACTGGCCTCACAATGTCATTGGGCAACCAGACACCATATCCATGTCATCTGAAAGCGCAACCTTACCTTACGTTCTGACAGAACCTCATAAGGTGGATTAAAGATCAGGACTATTAAGGGCAGGCCCTATACCTACCTGATTGCCCCTCCTTGCTATCCTGTCTGGCCATACTGTATATTTGTATATTTGTACTTTCTTATTGACCCACAGGATCTTTGTGTAGCTATGACCACCTTGGCTTGCCACCCTGTCCCGCCACCTACATACATTTACTAACCCCTTGACCCATAAGGACTTGTAGGGTTTCCTCCTAGTGCCTACGCGTGCCTACCTTTGGCTCTACATGTATATATGATATTGAGTTGTTCTGCTTGTACAATTACTGTTCCATTCGTGTATTTAAATTGTTTTTGTAACTAAACTGCTTATGTAACTAAGCTGTAAGATGTCTTATGCAATGCGCCCTAATACCCCTGGGTCTGGTGCGCAATATAAGTAATAAAACAAACAAACAAACCTATAAATGAATACATCATTCTCCAGCCCTATATATTCACCAATGCACTTGGAACAGCGTGATACATCCCATTTTGCTACAGTTCCCGGCAAATTGACCTAGATTAATCATATGTACTCACCATTCTAAATATCGTCCCAAAACTCAGGAAACTCCAAGTGTCTGTATATTTCGTTTTTGTATGAATTCCCAGGTCACTGCTGTTGGTCTGCACTCTATGACCGGCACCCAGTGTTGGAAACATTTATTAACCAGAGCCTAAATTATCCACTGTCACTAACATTTATTGCGTGACTTCTACCATGTGCTTTGACTGTGGGCTGCATGCTTACGTATTGGACTCCCTCTCTTCATACACTGATATCTCTTACTCAAGCTGCCTCGCCAGTATCCCATGTACTGCATATATAAATATGCACACGCATGTGCAAGGAACAAAAGGGAAACAGGGAAAGGGAAAATGGCCTTCAAATTGTGAAACCCTCGAATGCCTATCGGCCATCTTGGCCTAGTGTTTAGTAAATGTATTGACAATTCTATGCCTGGGAAACGGAACATCCACCTCCACCCCAGACAAGGGTACTGCTTATTACCCATCTCAAGATATGCATGGTATACAAAAACCTGATGACCTGGGTCCATCAGAGTGTGGCTATTATCTGCTCACATACAAAACGGCCTTCAGGATGTAGCAGCCCTCGTATGTCTATCGGCCATCTTGGCCTGATGTTTCTTTGGCGTAGCGCCAATCCTATGTCTGGAAAAGAGGCATCCCCTTTAGGCACAATCAAATGGAACTGCTGGTAGTCCATTTCGGGCTCCGCATGATGTGAAAGTCTATTGGACTAGGCCCACCAGTGCGCACATTCAATAGAATATACACACACTGCTTGTCGACTCATGGAGGACGACACTGCAGAGGTTCAATCCAGACTAGAACATGAATAAAGAGAGGGGCATACCGACCACCCTCTGGAGGAGTGGTGACGGTCAGGCATCCACAGGCAGGGTGTACCAACCGAACACCATAGTGTGATCACACAGGTAACAGTCCTCGTCAACTAAGGTAGCGCAATGTAACTCTTCATTGAGTCCTACCCAATGTGAATCCAAGTTTTCTCCAGCCGATGTAATCTTGTGGCTGTTGAGTAGCCGAGTTGGTCCACACGTATGCTGTGCACCACAAACCATTTGATGTCATCTGGTGCGTGATTGTATTCCCCATAGTGTTGTACCAACAGTGCTGAGGTTGTACATGTCCTTAAACGACTATGGTGCTCCTCAATTCTTATGGAGACCGTCTTGAGTAGTAATTCCGACATACAATTCACACGGACATGCAATAATATATACAATTGCAAGTGGTAACATTCCGCAACTCCCACGAGAAGTTACCATGTGTGAATTATATGATCTTCTTTGTAAATTTACAGAATTCGCAATTCCCACTGGGATGGTGCCCTTTTTATGGGGCCAGCGATGTTTGTGGCGAGGTTAGATTGAAAGGTAGCTGGCCTAGAAGTGAAACAAAGTGAACCAGCTTGTCCCAAATGTTATATCCTCTTTTGAGGGCAAACAAGAGCATCTGTGTGTTACAACCGATGGCCGGAATAGTGCACCAGTGTTTCCCAATGATCTTCCTTATCGCATTAGTCAGGGGAGTTGCTAGGTCTGGAAAGGACCCGGGGCTACGCTGATGGCAGAACTGTTGGGACTGGGGGCTAGCTTGTCTTTTGGCTGTAGCTCCTGAGATTCTATCCGGGGCTACAACCAAAAGATCAGGGGCTATAGCCCCCTTAGCCCCCCCCCCTAGCAACGCCCCTGGCATTGGTCATAGGAGAGAAAGTACAACTCAATCAGTCGTATCAGCCCAGTCTCTTGTTGTCAAAAGTGTATCTCTATGTGTATATCTGTCCCTTTTTTCCCGCATGCTCGATGACATTGCATGGGTATCCCTGTTATCTTTCTCCCAGTTCCCGGGCTTTAACTTCATAGTCTGCTGCAGAGTTAATTCCCTCAGGAACTGGCTAAATGACAAGTTGTCACTGAGGGCACTGGGGTGCTGACTATCATAGGCCAAAAGAGTATTATGGTCAGTTGATTTGCGTAACAGACTGGTAAACAAGGTACCATCCCTATGACCGATGCATAAATCCAAAAAAGGGTAGTGAGTCTCTACTCACATTAGTTGTAAACACCAGTTCAGAGTGGCAGGCATTTTGCCACTTCACAAAATCCACCAAGAGCGACTCTGAGCCTGACCAAATGAAAACAATATCATCAATGTATCATGTATCATGACCATTGATGGATGTTGGCAATATAGGGGTTGTCAGTATATATGAATAGGTCTTCAAATTATAATTATAATTGGTTTTTCATAATGAGTTTAATTCCGAAGTTTTCTATGCACGGACCCGGGATTCAAACCTGTGTTGTTCTACGTCAACTTGCTTGCAGGACAAGCACATTGACACTGAGCTATACTACCCATGCCGAATTCTGCCATAAATAAATTTGCAAAACTTGGGGCAAACGCCACCCCCATGGAAGTCCCTTCCTTCATCTGAAAAAAATCATTATTGAATACTGAAAAGTTGTTGCATACGGCTAACTGTGGTAAAGCTATTCTAAAATTGGTACATTGTGTTGCCTGGGTCTGGAGTCTAATTGTTTGCAAATGAGTTAAAGAGGTACATCAAGCTAGAACACCACAGTCTATCAATTCATCACAGTTCTAAAAGGTGGGCTGGGTCCGACCCAGCCAGTTATGGAACACAATCGTTCTGAACTGATGCACTATCTGAGGCTGTAGCAGCAAGCCCATGGAGCGAAGCAGTAAGGAAACTAGGACACCGGGGCATGGCCTACTGTAAGTGGCAACGTTCACTGCCTGTCCTGGCCACTTCACGGAATTCCTATATCAGGGTCCAATTAACATAGGTGTATCCTTGGTGTAGCGAGTTGCCAACAATGTAGACCCAGTTGAATTCCCCCTCACTGCATTTCCCCCCGGGTTTTTTTTATAGGTGGAGGGTTTTCACCTCCAGCAAAGAACAATTTGAAAGGATGCTGGTGGCAGCTGAGATGAACAGAGACACGTAAGGGACATAAAAGCTTTAGAACTGAAAGGTGTTCCCCCTCTCACAGGGGTTTAGGAAACTGGGCAATAATATTGCCAACTTGTGGTGAGAGACAGGTAGTGAGAGAATGTTGTTGAGCTGAATGTATTAGATATGTGTGTGTATATGTGTGTATATTCATGAACATGACTCCTAAGGTTTAGGGGAGAGTTGTGAGAATGTCCTGCGTAGTTGGTGGGGGCTTCACTTAATCAGGTGGAGTTTACTGCTTGAGAGGGGGGTGCAGGTGCCAGTTGAAGCTCTTTGTGATACCAATTTATCTGGAGTACGTTCTTATTTACTCACCTACCAGGGTACTAGACAAGTCGAGCTACCGAAACCGAGAGGCCAAGTAATGCTATTACCCAGGGCCTAAATCCTCTTATTATGCCACTTGCATGTTCTGCTGATTGAGGGCAACATGGCTGATATAGGTAGGTAAGCTCTTATTTCGTCAGAAAAGGGCTGGTTGAGCAAACGGTTTTATGTGGAAAATATTGCCTGCAACATGTCATCAATGAGGAGATTTCTTTTTTTTTCTTCCTTGCGCCTAAAAAGGTTTCCCGCCATTTTCTACAAATGACATTTTATTTACTATTCTAAACTCCAGTCCTAGAATATTTGGGGAACGTACTGGATTGCAGCCAGTGGGCATATTTAAATAAACAGTGCTCCTTGACAACATTTGAACTGGCAATATTATGACTAGATCCCAAGCGAACTGACCTAATTCATAAATAATGAAAATTGAAGCTGAGGTAGTGCCAGGCAAGGACCCGGAAGCATGAAGGACACGGGGCCTGCTCCAATAATTAAATGAGCCCCTGGGCATTCCTTTACGAGGGCA
Source organism: Ambystoma mexicanum (assembly GCF_040938575.1). NCBI lineage: Eukaryota > Metazoa > Chordata > Amphibia > Caudata > Ambystomatidae > Ambystoma > Ambystoma mexicanum. The sequence goes on from NC_090937.1 coordinate 440,652,746, forward strand.
CCATCTGGGTGGCCGGTTGAAGCAGGTGCACACTTTCCTTCCTATTAATTTTACCCTCCAAGGTTAATAGTAACGGACTGGTTGTAGCCTATTTTAAATCCAAACCAAGTATTTGGAAATGGTGCAGACTGGATGGAACTTGTGGTCGGTTGTTATTAGGTATGTATGTTACATGTGGTCCGCAATGGGGTGTACCCCCGAAGGAAGATTCTGTAGAATTTGCTTGATACCATCAAATAATGAAACATTAAAAATACCGGTTTAATAAAGTCCTAAATTCGGCTCGTTTTATGAATCTCTTGGGTAAAATGACCCATAATTACAAGTCAATAAAATCTCCGGAATTCTGGTCTTACTGTCTAAATACGGAGTCAGTAGCAGCGCACATAAGGAAAGGTCTAGAGGTCTAAATGAAATGTACTAATGGGAAATGTCCACGACTAAGATTTTTATTCAATATGGTCTCTTCAGTTGTATGTAATGATCGTATGAATTTTGTTTGAAGATGTGTTTTAGAGTAGTATTTGTAAATTGTTTTATGAATTCATTGTAAATAAATTGTGAAAAGTTCCTGATAGAAGAAAAACACGATAAATAAATAAAAAAAGTATATATGGAACATAGCTATATTGCTTCTATGCTCGATGCGATTTGTTCCACAAAACATTCATGGGGGAATTGACTTCAGAACACCAGAGTCTAAGACGAATATCTCTTGAGAAAAGCCAGCTTTCCCAATAGTTTCTCAAAGATTTATCAGAGGTACATACCTCTCGTCTCACAAACTATACATCAAAATCCAATTTCCTTCCTGAAAGTGACATGTCCGGCTATGAAAGGTTTACACACAGATTGATCGTAGGATGTTAGTCTTGCAAAAAAAAACATTATAGCTTGAACATGGCAACAGCTGTGTGCATCTCCCTCCTCATGACACCTATAGCCGTGGCCTGTAATATGCTGGCTGGCTACATATCCAGAGTCCTGGTTTCGGTAGACACGTCTGCTTAAGTATATGTAGCTATTCTATCCTTTGCCTTACATTTATTTATTTATGTGCAGAGCACCATGAGGTAAGTTGGGGTGGGGGTGGGCGTGAAGGACATTACAAGTGGGCGAACCCTGTGGCTAACTTTCGTGGAAGTCTGATGTCCTGCAGCAAATAAAGCGGCTGCTTTTTGTAAAAACATGGACACTCTGGCCGATCCACGTCTTCTTGCTGAAGCATGCAGGGGGTGCAGTTCTGTGGCTAATTACAAATGAGGACGTCTTAGAGCTGTTTTACTGCGCATGTTAAGAGAGATGCCTAGTAGCCTGATCAGCCATAGATATGTGGGGAGTAAACAAACGAGGGAGCCTTCCATGCTCCAGGGAACATGGCGATCCGTGTGGCAGGAAGGTTCAGCCCTGTGCTGGCTTTGCCCATAAGTGTGCACCGGGGAAGAGTGTAACTGGCAGTCGGAACTAGACACCCCATTAAACACAATTAATTAAGCCAAAGGTTTTAACTCGTGGTGGGCAAAGTCTTCGAGAATAAATATTTTCTACGTTATCTTGAAGCGTCTCCAGCTCTCCTGTGATTGGCAACTGACTCCACAACTTGGGGCCAACTACCCCAATTTGGTTGCCTACTTTATATTACAGTCTTGCTTGAATCCTGGCACCTTAGGGGACCCACCTCGTTTTGATATGGGTTTCCTTTTGGGCATCAGCTCAGCTTTCTGAAGATGTAGGATGGGCCGTTAATCGAGATAGCACAGTCGACCAGGTGTAAGGTATTGAAAGGCACTCTGTGCTTTATGGTTCGTCAGTGGAGGCTCTTCAGATCCAGGCTGAGACCACCTCTGGCTTTCAGACCTATGATCAATAGTACGTCTCAGTTACGAACTAGCTGTAAATGTTTCATTGTGCCTTTTTTGGTGCTCCCGTGTACAATCTGTTAAAGTAGTCTGTCATGAGGGGGAAAGAGACTACAGAGGTAGACACAATTCCTGTTCACAACCCTGGTTCCACCATGCTAGTTTGCAGACCCTTATCGCGAGCCTTGCGTCCAAGTACAGATGCTTGCCAATGATTACTATCGGTTGCAGATACTGCCAAGTCAAAGGACAGGAGCGTGGAAGACAAAACCAGAACACCAGCTTGTCTGGCGTACCGACAGAATGAGACAGCAATGCCAACCAGAGTCCCGCGGAGATGCAATTGCAGCAACAGCTAGGCAAGAGAGGGAGACACAGGCTCCAGTCGCGCACTGCTACAATGCGCAAACCCATCACGCAGGACTGGCAGCATCCCCTAGACCACAAAGGCCTATTCCTCAAACATACTGAGGCGGTCCCGGTGAGCCGTCCATTAAATACAAACTTGGACATTGAATTTCCTACACCCCTATGGCCAATACATGGTAAGTACTCACGGAAAAAGGGAGCAGGGCTTCGCCCCCCTTTTGAAGGCTTTCTCATACACATTCTAGGAGGGGAAGACCAGTCCGTATTGGCCAGGGAAAGTTGTCCAATTAGTATAGAAGGGTGTAGGAGGGGCAGGGAATTAAGCAGAAGGCAGGGAACAAGAAGTGTCTTTTTTTTTGTGTGAGGCAAACAGTGTTTACAAAGTTACCTTTCGATAGTACCAACTGGGGTTACGGACATCTTGGTTAGGGAGGATCCCACGGGAGATGGCGGAGAGAGAGACAGACGCTATGGCCTACAAAAATAAAAACCCTTTAACTGTCTTTTGTGTGCCATCTGTGACTTTAGCCAATTTGAATAGGACCAGCGCCTGGATGGATTCTACTTTGTGGCAGAATTCCAGTAGTGGAAGTATTCTGCGAAGCCCATACAGGTGGTAGGGGGAACCTTTCACTGCGTTAAAAATGAATTTTAGTGACCGCTCTGGATTGAAGGGAACAACCAGATTCTGAACCATAGATGCTGGTCTGGACATGGTCCCTATAGATGCCAACCAGTTGAATGGGAGGCTGAGGACGTTGAGTGGACCAATTATCAGTATTTTACGTCTGCTCCCGTTTAGGATATGGATGCTATTTGTCATTAAGGATTGGAGCTGCAGAAGATTTTGGGAATGGCCCACATACAACAACCATAGTGAATTGAAGGATTCCAGTAGGGCATCAAGTGGTCTCATGTATACATTGAAGAGGCACAGTGATATGCCAGATTCGTGTGGTTTGATGTGTGTTTTTGATTTGTGTTCCCCAATTGAGGCTTGTAACCTTCTGTAAAGAAGGAAAGAGGCAATCAATTTCAGAGCTGTTCCACCTACTCCCATCAACCTGTCCAGCAGCTCTGCAACAGAGTCTCAAGGTCTACAGTATAAAAGGCTGCTGATCGGTGGTTCCTGTACCCCTGGAGGGCCTTAGGCCTTGCTCATGATCATGGAAGAAGGAGTTTTATTTGCTGTTTTTCTGCAGTTGGTCTTTAGCCCAGTTCGCCAAGATTTTGGCGTTGATTTGAAATAGGGTGGAAGTTGGCTAAGCTGTTCGTATCAGCACCAGTTTTTTTCAAAAGAGAGATCACTCTGGCTTTCTCGAGGGTGCTTAGTGTGGACCCAGTGCAAAAGGAAGAATTGTACATGGGTGTTTTGTCCTATGGCAGGGTGCTGGGAAGGTCCTTTGTGAATGGTGCCAAGCATGGGTAAGTCTCCTTAACTGAGGCTGTGATTCAGGAAGCCACCTTAGTACCTCCTCCACAACAATTGTCAAGAAAGAAAAGAAGCACAACAATATATCCTATGGGAGAATACAGGGAGTGTCAAGAGGGATTGTAGTTTGTTGATAATTCTCATGATGACAATGATTTTGCTTGTGAAGAAGTCTGTCCTTTGCCATCTCTGGATTTTGTAATTTGAATGACTTGCAACCCGGAATGGCAATTTTTCTTGAAGGATTTTGAACAGTAGTTCAGAAGTAGTGTTCTGCTCTTTTATCATTCTCTTCAGAAGGCTGCTTTTTTCCTTTGTTGAATTCAATGTTGGTACCCTCTAACGTGGATTTTACAGGATGTTTTATCTGTTGGATTATTAGTTTTATGTAAATGCTTCTCTACTCTTCTTGCCTTTCTTTTTATGCGAGCAAGTTCTTTATCACACCACTTTTTTCTGGCTTGGATTTATTGTGGGTTTTTTCTCATTTCAAGTACAGCGGACTATCTAATATCTTCTCAAGTTGATGAAAGGATGGTAGTCCTTTTTTCTGGGTCGTTAGAGTGTGGACATTAAATATCAGGATAGTTGAAAGCTCCTACAAAGTCTTCTTTTTTATCATAAGGGTGTGGGAGATGAGTTTGAAAGCAGGTGAGGGTCCCGGTTTATGTTTCATGGTGAAATTGCCTTGAGATGAAATTGTGGTACAACCACAAGTTGTTGGATGATATGATATCCGTGATCGTTGTATCTTGAGCCAGGGTGGCAGCCAAAGTGAGACAGCAATAGTTAGGAACTGCTCCTGAGGAGTTTCCTTTGTACTTTACCTAGTCACTTTAAGGTAAACGCACCAAACCATGCAAAGGTCTCTTCACCCATCTTTCCTTGTTCAATTTGATGGATAGGGGAAAGGAAAACCCTTCACCCGCATACTGCATATCCTCATTTGTCTAATGACAGTGCTTTGGTTACCTGTAGAAATGAAGCTAAATCCTGTTGGATATGGTTGCAGATCTAGAAATACAGTTAACATTGCCAAACTGCAATCAATTTCATTTATATTATCCACTTGTTTTCCACTGTGACCTCCAGCTGCAGAGTCATTTGTGTATTTGCATATGGCCTTGTGAGATTTACCCACAACAGATTTTTTATTTATTTATTTAGTATTTATATTTCGCCGGTAGCTCGCAAGCCTCAGGGCGTAGATACAAGGACACAGTGAACAGACAGACAGCGACTAGACATGAGGACGGGACGACCATGTAAGTTTACTCTGAACTAGGCATTGACGAAGAAGGTCGTTTATTTGAAAATGTGGGTTTTCACCTGTTTGCGGAAGCAGATGTAGTTAGTTTCCAATTTTATGTGGTCTGGGAGGTTGTTCCAGAGAGAGGCTGCGATAGTCGGGAAGGATCTGCCTAGGCCGCTTTTGATTTTGTATGGTGCCACTGTGATTTTACCAAATCTAAGTGTTCTACTAGGAACATATGGGTTAATCCTGGTTTTAAGGTAAGCAGGGGCTTTACCGTGGTATATCTGTGCACGATGGTTAGGGTCTTAAAATGTACCCTGTCCTCGATCTTCAGCCAGTGAAGCTCCCTTCTGGAATTGCTGATGTGCTCTGATCTGGTCTTGAGCTTAACAATTCTAACCGCATTGTTTTGGACAAGTTGGTAAGCTTGCAGACACTGCTTGGAGGCACCCAGAACTAGAGCGTTGCCATAGTCAAGGCGTGACATAATGGTCGCTCTTGCTATGGTTGCACAGTTTTCATCTGATATGAAGGGTCTGATGGCTTTTATTAGTCTAAGATGGTATGCACAGTTTTTTTTTAATATATTGCACTTGGGCATCATCCCCAAGTGATGCTTCCAGCATCATCCCGGGGGTTTTAACCTTGCATATAACTGGGATGGGTGTGTCTTTGATCTGGAAGGACTTATAGGAGGAAGGTAATTTAGCTCTAGCTGTAGATGAGCCAAATATCATGAGCTCAGTTTTTTTCCATTGAGGCACATCCAATTGGAGTCCATCCATTTCTCCACGCTTTTGTAGATCGTGGTAAATTGCTCACTATTTTTCTGATAGTTGCCACTTAACTCAAACACCAGCTGTGTGTTGTCAGCGTAGTTTGTAAAATAGGCGTTGATGTGATCGAGGACAAGGCATAGATACCTCAGGTAGAGGTTGAATAGCAGTGGTGACATGCTGGCCCCTTGCGGGACTCCACAGAGGATTTCCTTTTCTAAGGAGAACTTGTCCCCCCAACGGACCCTTGATATCCTAACTTTTAGGAAAGACATTATCCAGCCGATGGCTTCGTCAGAGGAGTTGGTGGTCTTTTTTAGTGCTTTCTGGAGTAGGTTATGGTCGAGGAGGTCAGACGCGGCGCTGAGGTCAAGAAGAATGAAGAGACCTGTCCTACCCTTGTCGATAATGCTAAGCATTTTGGTTTGTAGGTCTAGCATGGCAGTCTCAGTGCTGTGGGCGGGGCGGAAACCCGACTGTTGTTTGTGTAGGGAGTTTGAAGCCTCCACGTGTGCCTGGAGCTGCATGGTGGCTATCTTATCCATGATTTTAAGGACAAAGTTGCAATTAGTTATAGGTCTAAGGTTATTGGGATCTCGTTGGTTGAGATTGGGTTTCTTAACCAGTGGCGTAACTGTGTCCTTTTTGATGGCATTAGGGACGTTCTGATCTCTGAAGGAGGCATTGATAATCTTAGTTAATATAGGGGCGAATATGTCAGAGTTGTCCAGTATTTTTTTAGGCGGAATGATATTTTCTACACATGTCGTAGGTTTCTTGGATGCAAGTACCTTGGTAATTTCACTGCTGGTAATTTGTGTGAACTTGAAAGTTTCAATATGTGGTAGAACGGTCTCAACAGGCAACGTGATTGTCGTTTTTTTGTTTGTCATGGAGTTTATGATGGAGTCCCTAGCTTTGGATATTTTATTGAAGAAGGCGATCTGGGTTGCATTGCATTCTTCTTGAGAGGGTCGGAAGGGAGGGGTGATGGCTCTGGGTTTTTCTATGGATTTAAGAATGTTGAATAGTTTGCTGGTGGAGTTAGCGGTTGTAGAGATCTGTTCATTATAGATGTTTTTCTTAGCCTCCGTTATCATGTATTTATATTTTACTTCACTTTCCTTCCATTGGGATTTATTGGCAAGTGAGGGTTTTTTTTGCCAAACATTTTCTCTGATTCGTTTGACCCTTTTGTGTTCCGCCAGTTCTTTGGAGAACCATTGTTATTTTTTTTGGGAAGGTCTAGTAGACTTTGTTTGGAGGGGTGCTACTTGATTCGTCAGTTTTTCAAGATGGTCGGATAAATTGGATAGTAAGGTTTCACAAGAGTCATTCTCAGCTTGGTTATTTTCAACATTGGCCAAGCATTGTATGAGATGGTTCCTATCGATGTTTTTGTAGTTTCGATATGCTGATAGGATAGGGCAGTTGGGCGTTTTGGGTTTGGGAAAGGGCAAGGCGATTTGGAAAGAGATGCTGTGGTGATCTGACCACATACATGGTTCTGTCTTGAACTCACAGGTTTCAAGGTTATTAGAGACAACCCAGTCAAGGAGGTGACCGTTGTCCATTGTGGGCTCTTTGTTATTGATCTTAAAGTCAATATTGTTAAGGGATCTCTGTAGTTTGCCGGCTTCTTTATCTTTGGCATCACCGTACCAACGATTGAAGTCGCCCAAAACTAATGTGGCTGTGTTGGGTCCTTTAAGCATGTTTAGCTGGTGTGTTATTTCATCATTAAAGTCTGCGGTAGATGCGCGGGGCCTATAAAGAACGATCAAATTTAGGCTGCTGTTGGCTGTAGGGGTATGCTTAAGATGCATGATTTCACAGCCCGTACATGCAATGCTACTTGGGAACATGTGGATGGAATCTATTGCAATTTCTGCAACACCACCTCCCTGATCCTCTTCTCTGTTAGAATAGAAGATAGAGTAACCATTCGGAACAGCAGTGTCACAAGTGGGGCCAATGGGGTCTTTAAGCCTTGTTTCAGTTATACAGAATATGTCTATTTGTTCATCGACAATTCTGTCATGGACGCATTGTGCGTGTTTATTAAGGGAGCGTGTGTTTAGTAGGCATAGTTTTAAGTTGAGTTTCATTGTAGGGTGTTGCTCGGGAATATTTCGAGAAAGGGTAATCAGTTTCTCTTTGTTGGGGTGCCTTTTGGTAGCGAGTTTTTCCTTGATCAGGTACGAGTCCTGACTATTGCGGTCCAAGACTGTGTCTACAGCTTTTTGGACCATGTTAATGTGTGCATGCTTGCTGAGGTCTAACTTGAGCTTATCAATAGTGAGCAGACCCATGGTTACCTGCGAGGATGTTACTAGAGATCTGTAGAAATTCGAGCAGTAGTTTCTGCCCTGGACGCCGTGGACGGCGAGGACCGTCGCAGACCGGCTTGCCCCTGAAAGCGCCGGCGCTGAAAGCGCCTGACGTATCAGGAAATAGGCGGCAGGTGCTCCTGGGAACTGTAGTTCCTAATGACGCTGCAGATTAGTAAATGGAAATACGAGTGCTTGCTCGTTGCAGTAGAATGGAATACTTTTCCAACATACAAAGATTTTCACAATTTGCAAAGAAGATTCCTACAAAAGGATTTCACAATTATTGTAAATGTACCAAGATGAGTGTTATAAACAACGTTACCCCAGGTGATCAAAGGATGTAGGCAAATAGTTTTCAAAAGGCCAAGGAACGTGGTTTTACCCCTCCCACCACAATACAAAATACCTTTCTCCTAGGCAGTGTATGCCGAGGGTTGATAAGGGAGTCTGGCAGGACCGGCGCAGACCGGCTTGCCCCTGAAAGCGCCGGTGCTGAAAGCGCCTGACGTATCAGGAAATAGGCGGCAGGTGCTCCTGGGAACTGTAGTTCCTAATGACACTGCAGATTAGTAAATAGAAATACGAGTGCTTGCTCATTGCAGTAGAATGGAATACTTTTCCAACATACAAAGATTTTCACAATTTGCAAGGGCTGGCCCACAGATGGTGGGCTGGCCCAGGATTTCTTTTGTCCTCTGCTCGGAAGCCTTACATCTTTCCCTGGATAACGGGACATAATTCCCTGGGGGAGGAGCTGGGAGCATCAAAGGGGCCTCTGCACCATGGGAAGTCTCAAAAGCGAGATAATTACTGGTGTCCCTTTGATCTGATGCAGATGGGTGAGAAGGGAGAAGTAAAGTGTAGCCAGGTGAAGACCTACACACTGAAGAATAGGTCTACCATCTTGAATATGCTCATGCCTCACTTCCTTCCAGTGACCCTCCCACCCCCCCCACCACTCCCATAACTTCCTGTAGACAAGATACTATCCTTGTTACAGCAGGCAGGAATGCTCCCTCATAGAAAGCTAAATGGAATCATTTTTTTCGATCCTTTTGGGGAAACATCTTTAACAATAATCTTGGAACAGCTTGAGGAAGATTTCACTGGAACCTTGTTGGGGTAAAGGCTGCCCAAATGTGTATCTGTTGGGTGAGGACGGGGAGGGTGCAGACTCTCCCTAACCATTTCTGGGGAACAGTTGAAGTGACCTGCTGGAGGAGAGGCTGACTGCTCCTGGACTCTGGTACCTGCTTATGTGGCAGCCCTCCAAGTGACCCTATGAACTTTCCTGCCCTGGAAGGGAAAAAGATGGATTTACCTTTCCTTAGGGACATGAAGAAGAGCCCCATAGTACCCCAAGCACCAAAGGAAGCTGCCTTTGGCTCTGTCTGCAATTTTCAACTGCTTCAAGCCACTTCGAGGGCCCCAAAATCCTTTAAGCTGCTGCAAATACCCAACATAGCTGTCTTTGAAACTCTCCCAACTTCAAGCCACTTTGAGTTCCTAAAAGCTACGCTGGCCTGAACATTGCCTGCTTGTCCCAAGCTTCTTCAAGCCATAAGCCGTTGCCCAATGTCGAACCACACTATGTTGTTGGATTTGAGCCTGCTCGCTGCTGAAGCCAACTCTGCGTTATCCTCGCATCAAGACCCCATCAAGCCTTTGAGTTACACCATCTTGAAAATGCCAGCCTATCCCAAGCTTCTTCAAGCCAAAAACTAGTTCCACTTTTTTGGAACCACATAGCATTGTCGAATCACATAAAATCAGTTCTCAAGCTCGAAGGTGGCTCGATGCACCATAGAGCACCCAGAGACCCAGATTGACGCTGTTCAGAACCTGAAAGAAGAAGACATATATCAGTGGTTCTGTCTTCCTGGCCTTGTCACCTGGGCTTGTGTGACACTTAGGACGCCACATTATGCCTTAAAGACATATTCTTGAACTTTGCCTGACTTTATGTTATGTTATGTTATGTTATTTTGCATTTATATAGCGCCTTGTATACCATTGGTATGGTCTGAAGGCGCTGGTAGGTTGAACGCCCTTGGGAACCGAAGTTCAGGTCAGTAGAGAGAGTAGGGGGGAGTCAAAAAGTGCGTGTGCGCACCATGTATGTGTGCAGCTAGTGCGAAAACAAGTGGTAGCTGCTTCATAGCTGTAGGTGTGGTGGTTGAGAGATCAGGAGTATGTGTTCGTTCTGGTCGGCTTTATCCGGAACGAGTTTGGCTGCGTTAGGCCTGAGAAGAACGCCTGGCTGGGTGGTGAGAAACCAGCAATGTTTACTTAGAGTGATGTGGAGTAAGCGGGAGATGTAGATATGGGAACAGTTATACCGAATGGTGTCATAGTATCTCTGCGTTCTAGATGAGTGGTGGTGTAAGGGAGAGGGTAAGCGTGGGGTGTGGCGTGATGTATGTTTTCAAGAGTTTCCTTCATTCCAAGGCATGTTAAGTATCGTCCGTTGCACATAATCGTCCGTTCCTCATACTTGACCGCTCCACACATTCGTCTAGTCCGCACCCTACGTTTGGTTCGCACCCTCGTCCAGACCGCACCCTCGTCCAGGCCGCACACTTCGTCAGGTCTAGACATTTGTCCAGACTATATGCTCGTGTAGTTTATCCACTCGTCCAGTCTACATACTGGACGAGGTAGGACATTCGTTCAGTCCATAATCAGTCGTGCGCTCCCCACACTCATGCGCTGCCCAGACTCATGTGTTCCCCACGCTTATCCGCTCTCAAAGTCATCCGCTCTCAAAGTCATCCGCTCACAAAGTCACCTGCTCTCCACTCTCGTCCGCTCTCCATTCTCAAACCGCTCTCCGCACACTCACCCGATCTCCACAGTCCTCCGCTCTCCACAGACCTCCGCTCATTTCGGTTCCTCATACTAAGCCGCTCTATCCACTCAACCGTTTTCCGCGCTCAACCGCGCTCATCTGCTCCCCACAACTTGTCCGCTCACACACACTCATGCGCTCTCCACACTCATGCACTCTCCGCTCCCCACGCTCATCCGCTCCCCACGCTCATCCGCTCCCCACGCTCATCCGCTCTCCACGCTCACCCGCTCAGCCACAATCACCACATTCACCACACTCCCCCGCTCTCTACACTCACCCGATTTCCACACTCATCGGCATTACGCTCTCGCTCTCATCTGCACTACGCTCTCGCTCCCATCCGCTCCCCACACTCATCCGCTCCCCACACTCATCCGCTCCCTACACTCATCCGCTCCCACACTCAACCGCTCCCACACTCAACCGCTCCCACACTCAACCGCTCCCCACACTCAACCGCTCCCCACACTCAACCGCTCCTCACACTCGACCGCTTTCCACACTCGACCGCTTTCCACACTCGACCGCTTTCCACACTCGACCGCTTTCCACACTCGACCGCTTTCCACACTCGACCGCTTTCCACACTCAACCGCTTTCCACACTCAACCGCTTTCCACACTCAACCGCTTTCCACAACTCATCTGTTCTCCAGTCACATCCACATGCTTCCGTTTAGTGTAATTGTCTGTTCTGTACGCTTCATCCATTCTAACTGTTTCATTTATGTCATTCACTGTATTCCCTTCTCATTTATTATGTCGTTTTGATCGGTTCAGATTTCCTGAGTTTCTCAATGGTTTATTCGTATTCTCTGTTTCATTGTTTTGATCTACTTTACTCGTTTAAGCCTGCTTGTCTTTCTAGTTTACATTCGAGTTTATTTAGCTGTCATTCTCGCTTCAGGTAGTTTGATGGGTCGGTATTATTGTGGTGATGCTGGATTGGTTTTATGGGAAGAGCCAGGTTTTCAGTAGTTTGCGGAAGGACATTAAGTCTTCAGTTAAGCGGATGTGGGGTGGGAGTGAGTTCCACAGGGTTGGAGCCAGGGCAGAGAATGATGATCCGCCTAGCCTGACTGAGTTTGTCTTGGGAATTACTAGGAGGCCGGCTGAGCTTGATCTTAGGGTGCGAGTGGGATGATAAGGTATTAGTTTGTCTTGAAGATATTGCGGTCCAGTTTTATGCAGTGCTCGATGCGAGAGGCATAAGGTTTTGAAAGCTACCCTACGGGCTACAGGAAGCCAGTGCAGTGTTTTAAGGGCTGGGGATATGTGGTCTCTTGGACTGAGCGCAAGTAGTAATTTGGCCGCTGCGTTTTGTGCTCTTTGGAGTTTATTCAGTTGGTAGGTATGGATTCCGAGGTAAAGGGGGTTTCCGTAGTCCAGTCTGGATATAACGATTGCTTGGACAGCGGAGACTCTGTTGGGAAAAGAGAGGTATGGAAAGACGCGCCTTAGGTTTTTAAGGTGGTGGTGGCAGGACTTTGAGACATTGTTGACTTGGCGCGAGAGTGTTAGGTCGGAGTCTAGGGTGCAACCAAGATTTTTTACCGTTTTGGAGGGTGTAGGTGAGTTGCCCATGGCGGGTGGCCAGGGTAGCGGGTGCGGAAGAAGGTCGGAGTTGCCGCAAACCATGATTTCTGTTTTGGAGGGGTTTAACAAGAGGTGGCTTTGGGTCATCCAGCGCTCTATGTTTACGAGGCAGGATGCCAGGTCGGGTTGGGAGTTGGGTTTCGAGTTCTGGAATTTTAGAATAAGTTGAGTGTCGTCGGCGTAGTTGTAACATAGGATGTTGTGTGAACGAATTATTGGTGGGAGGGTGATCAGGTAGGGATTGAATAGGAGGGCGGATAGACATGCTCCTTGAGGGACTCCCGTGTTGACTGGTCGGGCTTGGGAGGTAAAGCTGGAGAGTGTCGTTATTTGGTGCCTGTCTTTGAGGAATGAAGCTATCCATTTAAGAGCGGTTCCACGAATTCCTAGTGAGTGGAGGCGGTCTAGGAGTATCGAGTGATTGATCGTGTCAAAGGCAGCGGATAGGTCAAGAAGGATTAGAGCGGCACATCCCGCGGAGTCTGCTGTCATTTTAAGGTCGTCCCAGATCGAGGTTAAGGTGGTTTCAGTTCCGTGGCGTGTTCTGAATCCCGATTGGGCGGGGTCAAGGAGATTGTTGGCTTCAACAAAGGCGTTTAGTTGGGAGTAGGCGGTTCGGTCAATGAGTTTGGCGAGGAATCTGGTGTTTGAGATTGGGCGGTAATTTTTGGGCTCGAGAGGGTCGAGCGAGGGTTTTTTAATTAGAGGTTTGACGTGAACCATTTTGAATGCTTCGGGAAAGATACCGGAGGAAAGGGAGGCATTTATGATAGATCTTGCGTGTTCTCCTGCGCAGGTGGAGGCAAAGATTTCTTTAAGGGTTGTGGCTGGGCAGTGGTCCAGAGGGGATCCAGATGGTTTGCGGGCAGATAGGAGTTTGAGAAATTGTTCTGGTGATATTGGACTAAAAGATTCGAATGTTGGTTGAGTTGAGGTTGTAGTTGACGGGCTGGCCGGTACGGGTGGAGGATTGTCAATTGGTTGTAAGAGAGCCAGTTTGGTGTTTAGAGTTTTTGTCCTTTCAATAGCTGTGGTGTAAAAGTGGAGGGAGAGTGAGTCGCACAGTGATTGTGACGGTTATACTACACTATTTACTTGCAGCCCCCAGTTTCTTCAATAGCCAGAGTGGCCGTTTCTACCAGTCTGCGTACTTGGTGTATCTCACCACATAGTTAAGGTCTTAGTGTTCATAATATTTTGTCTGCCCTTTTTAGTTTAATTAACAACTGATTTTCATAGAACCTTGATTGGACATTATATTTTATTTTAGCACTCATCATAGTATTATTGTGTAAAATGGTTATATTCAAGTGCACACCCTCCTAAAAAGTAGAAACTGGCTGGGCCCATGCGTCCTTAAGAGGAGAAGTAGGGATACCCTTCATTTGGTGCCTGTTTCACCTTTAGGATTGGGATCACTGCTATTCTAGTAGTAGTGGGGAGCAGAGTACGAGCTTAGACGCCCTACTCATCCCTCTGGAGCAGAAGTCCATTTTGTCACATGGACTAATATACGTTCAGCCTTCTGACCAGGATTTGGTACAGGGTGGGAGGATCAGGGATGCAGGGAATGGAATTAGGGCTAAGGATGTTCTTGGAAGCCTGGATGAGCTCCCTGAAGCCATATCTGGTGGTGAAGCTGAAAGGTGGGAAGAGCGTGGCAGCACTAGAGACTGTCAGACGGCGGGCGATCCAGGAGAAGAGGCGAAGTGGTGTTATCCTCTGCCAGTATTCCCTTGCTTGGTCGCGTCATGGCTACGCGCCTCACCCAACTTCCCGGGAGAGAGCGAAACAATTTCCCTGTGACTCACTTGTTGTTCAGTCTCCCTCTGTGGCATGGTGGACGGCTGTGGGGGAGAAGGGGGGGGGGGCAAGGATGAGAAGGGGACACCAGGGCAGCAGCATTCTTTGAGAAAATGGAGCTGGGGACAATGTTCCGACAACCCCATACCTGGCCACAGACGGAAGTGAGAGGGACCAAAGAGGCCAATACTTTATCGGGCACTGAGGCTGCAGAGCAGGGGTGAGGCATGGACGTGTTTGCGCTGCTGCTATGTTATTTGGCAGAACAGTGCAACTCTACTGTTTCCATAGTTCGTTTGGGCATCTTTCAAAACTTCCTCACTTCAGGCAGTGCCTTAACGTGGTTATGAAAGCCTTCAACGAGGTAGCTTTAATCCACACCCACCCACTCTCCTTGTTATTTTGAAAGGCTTGCAATCGTAGGATGAGCGAAAGCTGCACTGGTATTTCTGCGCGTCTCAACAAGCATTGCCTACCTCAGCCTGGGAGAGGAAGAGGCATCTCATCGCTCGATTCCTAAGAAAGAAAAGCCTCAACTTCGCTGTGACACTGCTCTAATAGAGCTGGCCCCGGCAACACCACAAATCGTACTATGTCGGGGAAACGAACGGAACTGTCCAGCATGTTACATAATAGATATGCACCAATGTGCGTAAAGATTTCCTGTAACGTGCATTTTGGAAATTTTGCTGCACCTAGTTAAGACCTGGGGCCATGTGGAATGACGCTTTGCTGCGCAAATGGGGAAAATGCATTGCGCAACATTTGTGCTACATTGATACCAAAAACTAGAGAGGGCATTTTTTCTTCACAATACATAGACTGGGCCAAAATCCATTCATGTTTCGCCCCATTCAAAAAATGGAGCACGCCGATGTTCTGCTGTTACTAACATAAGCACCGAAACATATCGATTGTGCCCCAATCGTTATTCTTCAAGCAGTGGAGCAAAATGTGTCCTTTTTCCTTCGGAGCAAAATTAGGGCCAAATAAACTTGTTTGAATGGGAAGCAGAATTGTTGCAGTGCGGTCAGTTCTACTTTGGGGCACATCCTCTTTTCTCCATGTATCGCTCTAAAAGCAGGAACAATAGTGAAAGAATGGTTGGTTACTCTTTTGCTCAGGAGCAGAATTTTACGGAACAATGTACTACAGGGGTCATTCACACCTGTTCCAAAAATAGTTCTGAGAGTGGACTCTTATACTCTGGTCAACTTCCCACCATCGTTTGAAGTCACTCCAAAAGTGATTGCTACACGAGTCACGTTAAGCTGAATGTTCCTAGTGCTCGCTGGAGATGAACACACGATGCGTGTGCACATTTCATACCGGTATTGGACGTGCCCAAAATACTTGCTTCTTGGCACAAATGGCTACGTAGAAAGTGCGCATTCTGGTAAATGCTCTCGAAAGAAAGCAACCAAGAAGCGGACTGGGCCAGGTCTATGCCAGTGGGACTTTAATAACTAGATTTCCTATTGAATATCTTCAATAGATTGTTAGGCCAATCTGCAACAGGTTCTGAGAAGAACACAACTTTTAAGACGTGCAGGAATATCATTCTGATGTGTGCGCTACTGGTTTGATACTTGATATTCCTGTAAATGCTGCACTGCAGCCCCTGGACATTCCTGCTCCCTTTCCCTCAATGAGATAAATAACCAGAGGGTGTGGTTGCTTGTGCGCTGTACAACCGTTGCTAGAAATATCATATTTCTAATATCATTGTGCAAGAAAAAAAGAATTGCTGACAACTGGTTCAAGGTTAAAACATTCGTTTTAATTAAATAAGGACAATATTACATAGAAACCTGATCCTATAGTTCAATTGGTAGACAGTCACAACAGTTTCATAACTTTGCCTGTTGTGACGGTTTATTCAAACAATGTATGCAAAGTCCCTCACCACCGACTATTGTAGAAAAAAACATCCGGAGAGCCATAGGTGGCAGACCTCCTCCTCTAAGGTTAAGGAGGCGGGGCATTCTATTTAGATGCACGGTCCTTAATTACAAAACATTTCACTAAGACACTTCTAACTTTTGCACTTCAAAATTGTATCAGTTCAAATTCTGAAGATAGCAACACTGTTTCTAGCTAGCAGAAAAAGCTTAGGCAGCGCACTTTCCCTCACCTGGAACCCTCTCTCTTGAATTATCTACCACTTGCTCCTTACCGGGGCTGCCAGCCAATCACAATGCTCGGAACACAGGCTGTATTCACAGGTATAGGCCCGCGTTCTGAGCAACCCGAGTCTAACTCTTCTACTCCCCTGCTCCCTCGCTTCCCTGCTGTCATGATTCAGAGTAGCACTCGTGAAGATCACTTGCGGGAGCTTAAGGCTCTTTTTAATTTAAAAAAAGAAACATCTTACACAGTAATTCCTTAAGCCACGACAGACCTCTAAAGTCCCTTTTCTGTGTAGATGACATCATGGTAATCAACAAGAAAAACAGACTATAGAGATGCAGCCCGGCTTGAGAGATCACCGGGTAATATTGGATTTTGTTTTCAAATTCAAAAGAGCCCAAGGCCCCAACGTGTGATCTTCACAGGTGCTAAGGTGAATTGTGGCAGCAAGCCATGGGGTGGGGAGGGCAAGGGACCAGAGAAGTAGACCGAGCTGCACTCAGGCTGCTCGGAGCCCTTAGCGCCCGCGTTTCTTCTTTGCAGTTCTTAAGAATTGTACGTTTCAGTTACAGGATTATGTGGATATGATGGACCTCCTTCAGTACGGCTTCCCACTGAGTTTCGGAACTGAGACGGCACTAATGGCATTGTGGGATGACCTCCTTGAAGTAGCAGATCAGGGAGAGTTATCCCTACTGGTCATGTTGGATCTCTTCGCGGCATTCGATACAGTGGATCACTGTATTCTACATGGACACCTCGAGGAGGTTGGAAACATTTCTGACCAGGCTCTGATTTGGTTGCAGTACTTTCTGTCAGACCGGGAACAACGGATCAGGCTAGGTAGGTTTCTTTCACACTCCCTCCCACAGGATTGTGGTGTCCCACAGGGATCCTCACTCTCCACCCCCCACCCTCCACCACCCATTCTCTTTAATGTATATCTTAGGCCATTGATGGACTTATAGAGGAAGCATAAAGTGCTTTCTTACACCGATGATACCCAAGTGTTCATCAAAATAGGAAAGGTGGAGGAGACATTTCAGATGGTCGAACGATGCCTGGAAGAAGTCAAAGGGTGGATGTCCTCCAATTGGCTCCTCCTGAATGCTGGAAAACAGAGGTAGCATTGTTCTGCCCAAAACACTTCTCAGAGGGTAGTAGGCACCCGGGGTCGCCTTGCTTTTTGGGCTCACGCCCATCATTTACCCCAAAAGTTGAAAATGTGGGATGTATTTGGTAGGAGGATTTGGGGAGCAAAGCTCAGGTAGACGCTAAAGTGCAGTCATTTTTTAGCACCTTGTACATCCTGAGACAGGCTCTCCTTTTTATCCCAGCCAAGGCTCACGCACTGGTGGTAGGAGCCCTGGGGAACGCAGGCTTGGATTTTTGTAATGGTTTTCTGGCAGGCACCCCATCTACACAAATCCAGAGACTGCAAAAAGCCCAAAATGCGGCTGTCGGACTGATTTTTCGAGTAACGAAATCCTCCCTGATTTCAAGCCTCCACTGATCTTGCAACTGGCTTACAGTGAAGGATCGTATAGATTTTTAAATTCTTTGTTTGGTTTTTAAATGTGTGAATATGCTGGCCCCCGCTATCTTTCAGAAAGAATACTCCATTGGCAACCAACTCGACAGTTGCAGTTCTGTGATAAACTGTTGTTGCAAATCCCACTCTCAAACTGTGTTTTCAGGGGTGATCGTAGGTTTGCAATATATGCCCCAAAGTTATGGAACAAGCTTACATTGGAAATCTGGGCCATTAAAACCCTCTGTTTTTTCGCAAATCGACCCATATGTTCACTTAACTGTGGTAGGATTATGCCAATGTAGGGAGCTCCCTTAGGATTAATGTTTGGAATCTGGTAGAAATGTTGTTTTTCGCATTGTTTCGCTTGAGTGTATTTAGATTTAATCTGCGCCCAGATATGATTTAGTTCGTCAGGTGCGCTATATAAATGACTGAAAATCAAAAAGTCTAATCTTGCATCTGGGACAGTATCTGCAATTGAGACAAAACACTGGTAGGTATATGTACTCACAAGGCTGGAGTCATGTATTTGTTATACTAGTCCTAGAGACAGAATACCCGAAAAAGACCACTTCATAGATCTGGGTGTTACATTTACCAAACATTTACGGGGCCTAGAATATTTATCTACAGCCCCCTGTAAAGATGAAACCAAGCATAGGGGCAATCAAAAAACTCTGTTCTCTCTGTAGATGGCATTGCCAGTTATAATGGACATCTACACTGCATGTCCTAGGGCAACCGGGTTGTTGGGTGCCGAAGTGTGGGGCTTTGAGGGACGGAATAAACTGCAGATGGCTGAAAACCACGTCTTTTCATAGGCTGCTAAATTTACCAGTATGCTTACCTGGATACAAACTTCATATAGAAATGGGAATTCGCACGAGTTGTGGGGGGTGGGGGGGGGGTCCCCTACTAAAGTTATGTTTATCAGCCTGTTCAAACAGTAAGGCAGTTCTTACTAATAATTTACTTGATCATATTACTGCCAGATCAAGTAGTAATAGGATATCTTGGTGTAACCATGTACTTCAAAGCTTAACTGATCTGAACATGCACAACCTGTGGGCCTCTAGTTTCAACATGACAGAAGCGCAAATAAAGAATGAATATGATTTGTGCCTTAACTGGAAGAGGCAGCCCTGTGGATAGGGCACTAACGGAGGCAAGGATATTGGCACACCAAGCCTTGTCTAGGATGCGGCTACAGCCATATTTACAAACACCTTTGCATTTGCACGCCCCTCGAGCTGTCACCAGATTCCGTTTTACAGGGTAATTCATAGAATTTCGCAGAAAAGTGTCGCAAGCGGCTGGCGCAGAGTGTCCGCGTGCGATTGTCTGCGCCAGGCACGTGCGCTAAAACCGATTTCCGCGCACAGCGTATTCATGGATTTTAGGCTCCCAAACCAGCCGTGGCGCAGAGTATCGCAGCGACCCTGCAGCAGCGCCAGTAACGCCCCCAAGAACGCCCTCGCGCAAGGAAAAGCCATCAAAATCGCTAAATCATCGCAAAGGGCTGCGCTAACCCTGGACCAGTTTACAGGGCTGCCAAACAAGGAACGCAAAGCGGGTAACGTACATATCAGGGGTACGCGGGAAGTTGTACAAGCGATTAGCCAGGGTACGTGTATTACAGGGGTACGCGGGAAGTTCAACACGCGATTGGCCAGGCTACGTGTATTAGAGGGGTACGCGTGAAGTTTTACACACGATTAGCCAGGGCACGTGTATTACAGGGGTACGCGGGAAGTTTAACACGCGATTGGCCAGGGTACGTGTATTACAGGGGTACGCGGGAAGTTCAACACGCGATTGGCCAGGCTACGTGTATTAGAGGGGTACGCGTGAAGTTTTACACGCGATTAGCCAGGGCACGTGTATCACAGGGGTACGCGGGAATGATCACACGCGATTTGGCTGGGTAGGTGTATTACAGGGGTACACGGGAAGTTTTACACGCGATTTGGCTGGGTACGTGTATTACAGGGGTGCGCGGGAATTATCACACGCGATTTGGCTGGGTACGTGTATTACAGGGGTGCGTGGGAAGTTACACACGCGATTAGGCTGGGTGGGTCCTCACAGGTGTTCCCTGTACACCCTCCACGGCCCCTGCAGGCAGCCCACAAAACAGGGGACTACCCTGCACACCTGCTCATGTCCCCCTGCACCCCCACCCCCCAGCCACCAGGGGAAGCCTCCACCAGGCCCCCACCCATGTCTACCACCACCCCCGCCCCCCAGCCACCAGGGGCAGCCTCCACCAGGCCCCCACCCATGTCTACCACCCCACCCCCCAGCCACCAGGGGAAGCCTCCACCAGGCCCCCACCCATGTCTACCACCTCCCCCGCCCCCCAGCCACCAGGGGCAGCCTCCACCAGGCCCCCACTCATGTCACCCACCACCCCCACACCCCAGCACTGTGGGGCACCTGCCAGCAGGCCCCCACCCATGTCCAACTCATGTCTCCCACCACCCCCACCCCCCAGCCACCAGGGGCACCCTCCACCAGGCCCCCACTCATGTCCCCCTGCACCCCCACCCCCAGGCCCCCACTCATGTCCCCCTGCAACCCCACCCCCCAGCCACCAGGGGCAGCCTCCACCAGGCCCCCACTCATGTCTCCCAGCGTGCTACGTGTATTACAGGGGTGCGCGGGAAGTCCCACTCGCGAATAGCCTGGGCGCGTGTATTTCAGGGGTGCGCGGGAAGTTCCACACGCGAATAGCCTGGGCGCATGCATTTCAGGGGTGCGAGGGAAGTTTTACACGCGACTTCAGCAGGGTACGTGTATTACAGGGGTGCGTGGGAAGTTACACACGCGATTAGGCTGGGTGGGTCCTCACAGGTGTTCCCTGTACACCCTCCACGGCCCCTGCAGGCAGCCCACAAAACAGGGGACTACCCTGCACACCTGCTCATGTCCCCCTGCACCCCCACCCCCCAGCCACCAGGGGCAGCCTCCACCAGGCCCCACCCATGTCTACCACCACCCCCACCCCCCAGCCACCAGGAGCAGCCTCCACCAGGCCCCCCACCCATGTCTACCACCACCCCCGCCCCCCAGCCACCAGGGGCAGCCTCCACCAGGCCCCCACCCATGTCTACCACCCCACCCCCACCCCCCAGCAGTGCAGGGGCACCCTCCACCAGGCCCCCACTCATGTCCCCCTGCACCCCCACCCCCCAGCCACCAGGGGCAGCCTCCACCAGGCCCCCACCCATGTCTACCACCCCACCCCCACCCCCCAGCCACCAGGGGAAGCCTCCACCAGGCCCCCACCCATGTCTACCACCTCCCCCGCCCCCCAGCCACCAGAGGCAGCCTCCACCAGGCCCCCACTCATGTCACCCACCACCCCCACACCCCAGCACTGTGGGGCACCTGCCAGCAGGCCCCCACCCATGTCCAACTCATGTCTCCCACCACCCCCACCCCCCAGCCACCAGGGGCACCCTCCACCAGGCCCCCACTCATGTCCCCCTGCACCCCCACCCCCCAGCCACCAAGGGGCACCCTCCACCAGGCCCCCACTCATGTCCCCCTGCACCCCCACCCCCCAGCCACCAGGGGCAGCCTCCACCAGGCCCCCACCCATGTCTACCACCCCACCCCCACCCCCCAGCCACCAGGGGAAGCCTCCACCAGGCCCCCACCCATGTCTACCACCACCCCCACCCCCCAGCCACCAGGGGCAGCCTCCACCAGGCCCCCACCCATGTCTACCACCACCCCCGCCCCCCAGCCACCAGGGGCACCCTCCACCAGGCCCCCACTCATGTCCCCCTGCACCCCCACCCCCCAGCCACCAGGGGCACCCTCCACCAGGCCCCCACTCATGTCCCCCTGCACCCCCACCCCCCAGCCACCAGGGGCAGCCTCCACCAGGCCCCCACTCATGTCTACCACCCCACCCCCACCCCCCAGCCACCAGGGGAAGCCTCCACCAGGCCCCCACTCATGTCTCCCACCACCCCACCCCCCAGCACTGTGGGGCACCTGCCAGCAGGCCCCCACCCATGTCCAACTCATGTCTCCCACCACCCCCACCCCCCAGCCACCAGGGGCACCCTCCACCAGGCCCCCACTCATGTCTCCCACCACCCCCACCCCCCAGCCACCAGGGGCACCCTCCACCAGGCCCCCACTCATGTCCCCTATCACCCCCACCCCCCAGCCACCAGGGGCAGCCTCCACCAGGCCCCCACTCATGTCTCCCACCACCCCACCCCCCAGCAGTGCAGGGGCACCCTCCACCAGGCCCCCACTCATGTCCCCTATCACCCCCAGCCACCAGGGGAAGCCTCCACCAGGCCCCCACCCATGTCTACCACCCCACCCCCACCCCCCAGCCACCAGGGGAAGCCTCCACCAGGCCCCCACCCATGTCTACCACCACCCCCGCCCCCCAGCCACCAGGGGCAGCCTCCACCAGGCCCCCACTCATGTCACCCCCACACCCCAGCACTGTGGGGCACCTGCCAGCAGGCCCCCACCCATGTCCAACTCATGTCTCCCACCACCCCCACCCCCCAGCCACCAGGGGCACCCTCCACCAGGCCCCCACTCATGTCCCCTATCACCCCCAACCCCCAGCCACCAGGGGCAGCCTCCACCAGGCCCCCACTCATGTCCCCTATCACCCCCACCCCCCAGCCACCAGGGGAAGCCTCCACCAGGCCCCCACTCATGTCTCCCAGCGTGCTACGTGTATTTCAGGGGTGCGCGGGAAGTCCCACTCGCGAATAGCCTGGGCGCGTGTATTTCAGGGGTGCGCGGGAAGTTCCACACGCGAATAGCCTGGGCGCATGCATTTCAGGGGTGCGCGGGAAGTTTTACACGCGACTTCAGCAGGGTACGTGTATTTCAGGTATGCGCGGGAATTCTCACACGCGATTTGGCTTGGTACGTGTATTACAGGGGTGCGTGGGAAGTTACACACGCGATTAGGCTGGGTGGGTCCTCACAGGTGTTCCCTGTACACCCTCCACGGCCCCTGCAGGCAGCCCACAAAACAGGGGACTACCCTGCACACCTGCTCATGTCCCCCTGCACCCCCACCCCCCAGCCACCAGGGGCATCCTCCACCAGGCCCCCACCCATGTCTACCACCCCACCCCCACCCCCCAGCAGTGCAGGGGCACCCTCCACCAGGCCCCCACTCATGTCCCCCTGCACCCCCACCCCCCAGCCACCAGGGGCAGCCTCCACCAGGCCCCCACCCATGTCTACCACCACCCCCGCCCCCCAGCCACCAGGGGCACCCTCCACCAGGCCCCCACTCATGTCTACCACCCCACCCCCACCCCCCAGCCACCAGGGGAAGCCTCCACCAGGCCCCCACCCATGTCTACCACCACCCCCGCCCCCCAGCCACCAGGGGCAGCCTCCACCAGGCGCCCACCCATGTCCCCCTGCACCCCCACCCCCCAGCCACCAGGGGAAGCCTCCACCAGGCCCCCACTCATGTCCCCTATCACCCCCAACCCCCAGCCACCAGGGGCAGCCTCCACCAGGCCCCCACTCATGTCCCCTATCACCCCCACCCCCCAGCAGTGCAGGGGCAGCAGGCAGTCAGGCAGCAGCAGGTGGGAGCGTGCTCGGGCTCTGGGGGGCAGTAGTTCGGCCTTCCGGGCAGGAGCGTGGTATTCCGTGTGCGTACGCGTGGCCAGCTTGGTACGGAGTGATTTTGCACGTGAAAATCCAGCACGTCAGCGTGAAAACTGAGGAAAGGCCCTCAGCGCGTAAGCGCGTCTGTGACGTGACCCGCACAGGTGTATCCCACACAGCACGTGATGACAGAGCACACGTGGAAAGACTGCACGTCAGAGTGTAATCGCGTGTGATTGGTGGAAATGGCCCTACACGCAGAAGTGACAAAGCGTGTGATTGGTGGAAATGGCCCTACACGCAGAAGTGACAAAGCGTGTGATTGGTGGAAATGGCCCTACACGCAGAAGTGACAAAGCGTGTAATTGGTGTAAATGGCCCTACACGCAGAAGTGACAAAGCATGCAATAGGTGGAAATGGCCCTAGCGCGTACACGCCGCGTAAGTGACGCTGGATGTGTGGGCCTGTATAAAAGGTACGTGTAGAACACGTTTTCCTTGTACGTGCTTTTCGTGGAGAGCGAGTGGGTGAATTCTGTACTTCTTGTCGTTTCACACGCGATTTACTTCACAGCGTTTCTAGTTCGTATTCCCTGTTACCTCTGACAGCTTTTTCTCTTTTCTCTCTTTTACTGGTTTACCTGGGCCTGTTCCCTCAAACAGTGTTCCCTTCTACTGTTGTCCTGTCTCCTCAGACAGCGTACAAATCTTCTTTTGGCGGGGGTGTTGCCAACCAAACGTGCTCCTTTTACACGCTCGTTTACCTGGCAGACGGTGAGTCACGCACGTATCTAACATCTGTGCTAGCCCCGTGTGTAGCCTACCCCTTCAGAGGTCATTCTAGGCTGCGTGTGACACGCATACGTTCATTCTTGTGTTTCTGGGTGCCACAGCGTAGTGCAGGTTTTTCTTTCTGCACACGTGGTCTAGGAGGGGTTGCGTGCACGTCGTCTCCCTTTTTTGGGCCTCCTGTGCGTAGCGTGACCCGTCATCTTTCCCCAGGGGTTACATTCAGCCTTGCTAGAGCACTAGGGTACAATTACCATCTGGTACCCAACCCCTTTGACCCCCAATTGCCCAGGACAATAGTCTACATCCACTCCCATACGCACATTAACATCAGGCCATGGCTGGGAGGCGAGGATTCCGTAAGGGTGGCAAAGGTGGAAGAGCCACAAGTGGTGGCCGTGGTGGATCCGGTAGGGGACGTGGTCGTAACTTGCAGGGTGAGCCTGCCCCCCCATGTGTGGAGGACCAGTCACGGGCACCCATAATCCCCCCCCCCTCCCATTGAGGCTGATGTGGCTGACACCATCCATGCTCAGCCTTTGTTGGACCAGCCCATTGTGGCACCAGACCTGGCTGACTCCATGGCTGACTTCCAGGTCAGCAGGGCTACGACACGTGCGCTGGTGCACGTTGATGCCATCATGCCACGTGGATCTGGGGCAGCAAGGTCATCTGCTGCACCAAGGAGGCAGGGCGGAGAGGCTGCAGGGGCAGCTGCGGCTCCATCCACCCCAGCCCTCACACACCCAGCCAGGACAGTGTCGGTCCTAGTCCATGCTGCTGACATTCCCCCTGACACCATCACACTAGAGCTAATGCCTGCACCAACTCCCATGCTGAGTGTGCAATCCCACACTCCTGATACAGAGTCCACCAGGGCTCCTGCCCCTAGTGTCCAGAGCGGCGCAGGACACTCAGGATCACCACCACCTTCCAAGCGGAAGAGGAAGAGTGCTCGTCCGGCACAGGCTGATGCCCCAGACACGGCTACACAGTCCGGCCCGTCCAGGAAGCCCAGCTTCACGGATGACGAACTGAATGCACTTGTCGAGTATGTGTCCGGACATGACAACGAGATGGTCATTGTTGCAGGATCCAAGACCACACCTGCACAACGCCAGGCACACTGGCAGACCGTTGCGGACATCGTAAGTGCCCTTGGAATTGTGAGGCGCACAGCCAATGATTGCTATAAGCGCTGGAATGACCTAAAGCGCAGGGCAAAGAGTAAGCTGGCCTCAAGTCATGCCGCAACTCTAGTGACTGGAGGTGGGTCTCCAGTAGTAGACATGGAACTCACTCCACATGAGTCAGTCGCTGGGACCTACGTCACGGAGGAACAGATCCAAGGCGTGGGAGATCTGGCTGATTACGAGGCATTGTCCGGTGAGTGCACATGCATGTGTGTGTCATCCATGTGCATGGTGTGTGTGTGAGGGCTTCTGTTCGGGTGCCAGGTGAGAGTGTGTGCGCCTGAGTCGTATGGGTCAGCCATGTGCTTCATGCAATCCTTCCTGCGCAGCTGCATTTGGCCATAGCAGTATCCCTTCTGCCAACAGTAGACATCTAGCCCAACTGCACGCCAGTTGCCCTTGAAGTGTCACCTTGCCACAACATATTTGCTTCTTTTTCACTGTTCATTCAGTCAGTTTGTTTGCATTCCACCACTTTCACTAGGCATGTTGCTGTCCACTAGTCACATGTCTGACATGGGTATGGTAAAGTGGAGTGACTTTGTTACCTGGATATCATTTGTACACACATGTCCCTGTGCAATTGGACCATTTCAGACTGGCAGCTCCAGGTGAAAAATCTGACCTGTTAGAATTAGAAAAGCAATTACATGCGGGAACTGGACTGAATGAATAGGTGCTGCCCTCCTCTCCATCTTCACTCAATAGCAATGGTACATGCCGTCTGTGTGATGGCATGTGTGTTTCACCTGCCAATCACAGGCCAATGTGTGATGCCACTGCCAGGCAGCATGCAGAAAATGTGTTCATCTTCCATCTTGGTGTCATCAGTGTGTGCCATTTGCCTGGACTTCATACGCAGTGAGGGTGCATGCATGGGAGGGTTTTAGTCATGTGGGACATGTGTCAATCAAGTACTGGTTCTCTTGCTTCTCAGCCCTCAATGTGTGCCATGGTGCTAATGCCTGTTTCCATTTCTTTGTTTTCATGTCTTTGCAGGGGAAGACGCACCTGATACTGCTGGGGTTGTGGAGATGGTGCAGACCCAGGAGGGGTCCGAGGGCCGACCAACCACCAGTGAGGGACGTGGTGTGGTGGTGGGGGAGAACCCACAAGTGCTGCAGGTCGTGCTCTCAAGGGGTGTCTCTGGCTGCACCTCCCCCGAGCTGTACTCAGGTGTTGATTCGGATGAGACCTACGTGCCGTCGCAGGTGAGTGTTCCAGGGAGGGATTCTGTTCTGTCTCACCCACCTGCACCAGGGTCAGAACCCTCCATGGGGATGTCAGTGTTGGCAGCTACGCCTTCGGTGGTTACGGATGCAGGGTCACACTCCGTGACATCTGATCCTGTTCCTGGGCCAGCAGATCAGAGGGGGAATGCAGTCCTGCAGCCTCAGGCAGTGCCGGCACAGCAAGGCGCAGTTCGCCTTGCCCCAGACAGGTGTGGTGCCCGCCGACGTGGTGGCCGTACGCCACCCGGCAATACCGCATGGGAGCAATCCATTTACGGTATGGCAACCCAACAGGCTGCATCATCCGAGATGATGGCTCAGGCCATGGATAGGGTGGCTACTTCCATTGTCCCCCCAGAAAGGCTGATGGAGCGACTAGAGCAGGCAACCGACTCCATCTGCCAGTCACACAGGGAGGACATGTTGGGGTCCAACAGGGACAGGCGGGCGGCACTGGCGACTCTGCAGGAGGCCATCTCCATTGAGTCCCAGGGCCACAGGGAAGCCCTGAGGCAGGAGCTCCTTCACCTCAGGACGACTCTTGTTGAGCTTGAGGCTTCAACACACCAAAGGACAGAACAGCAGCTGGAACGTCTCACCCGTACGCTCTCAGCTGAGATGCAGGCAACGAGGGCGGAGGTCCGGGCATCCCGTGAGTTGTTGCATGGGGACCTCCGCACACTCATCCTCCAGAACCAGACCTACCACACCCGCATGCTTGCAGCCATGGAGGAGCAGACTAGGGCCTTGCGTGGGGTGCCTCCCATAGTGCAACCACCTCCGGATGCAGCTGCACAGGGTGATAATAGCGACAGCAGTGATACTCCCACAATAGGGTAGCCGTGTGGGCCATGAGCCCATGGAGGTGTTTTATCTTCCCAGGATCCACGCAGGTGGGTTCTGGTGTGCATCCTGTCCTCGGACCTCCTGGGTGGCCTCCCCAACCCCCCCGGGCCCATCAATGGCCATTTTTGATTGTTTCTTATTTTTATTTTGATTTCTTTTATTCCCAATTTTTTTGGGACGATCTGTTGGCTTCCGTGGTTCCTGTGGGCATACGCTGCATTGTGGCTGGGCACATGCAGGCTTGTAATGTATTTGGTTCAGATGCTTGGGTTTGAGTCACACACACCCCTCCTGCTTCCCGTTTCCATGGGCTTGTAAAGGGTGTGCCCAAGTGACAGTGAATTACACAGTGACGTTGGACTCCCATGAGCTGTGTGGGCAGTCTGTAGTCAATACTGTGTATACATTCCTAGTGCATATTGCTGTTGTGTTGTACACTGCATGTTGCATTGATGTGTAACTCTTCTTCTGTGTCTACCTCCCAATTTGCAGGTCCCTTCCTCATGTCCACACAAGGACCTCTAGTCTGGAGATGGGGTCCATGTTGGCAGCAGTGCACCTACAACTCTACATGGCGACAACACTGCACAGTTGGTAGTGGTGGGAGTGCAGGCATTTCCAGGTGGTGAGACTACTAATATGTAACATTTGTGATGTCATGTTAATGGTACTACGTGCTCAAGTATGTTGTTGGTCCGGCATTGCTGTGAGCATTTCAGGTGTTGCAGGTTTCTAATAGTGCCACTGTACATAGTGAGACTGATGTCATGTTGTGGGGATTACTTTGTTTACCTGCAATTAGCATGACATGGCACGGTGTGTCGTGTGGCGGTGCTGGGGTTGGGTTGGCTGACATGGCACTGTCCTCTTGTTGCATTTTGCAAGTGGGTATTCATTTTAGCTGCTTCAATGTGTAACTTCACAAAACTGCATTGGTGGTGTCTGTGTGGGTAGGGATGCACACATTGTGACACTTCCAGGTGAACAATCTCAGGCTGACATGGTATTCCCGGTTCATTCTCCAGACATTCAGGATCAGTGTCAGGTTGAGTCATCATTGATTGTCAGATGGAATGTGCCAGGGCAGTGTGCACTCCACAGGGGTGTGATTTCTATGTGAAGTAATTAGCCACTAGCTGTGTACGGGCTGCCTCCCCCCGTGCCCTTTCCCCTCCCATGCGCAGCGGCTGTGCATGTGGTTGGGGATGTGGGGCCACCACCATGTCCACGGCCACGCCCCGGCGTGTTGCAACGTTGTGCAGGACACATGCTGCCACTATGATCCTGCACACTACTGGGGGAGCGTATAACAGCTGCCCGCCAGAACGGTCAAGGGAGCGAAAGCGTGACTTTAGCACTCCGAATGTGCGCTCCACTATGCCCCTGGTTGTAATGTGGGCTGTGTTATATCTTACCTGGGGTGGCGTGGTGGGGTTCCGAATTGGCGTCATCATGTGGGGGCTGAGAGGGTAGGCACTGTCCCCTGTGGAGGTGGTGATTGGTATCATTGGTGGGGTTGTGACCTTGCTCAGTATCCAACATGCATGCATGTGCAGTGGCATACATACTCACCAAGCAGCCATGTATCGCCATGCCGCCCAGCTTCTAGGTCCCGGCTTAGGGTGGACATTCGGTAAATGAAGCTGTCGTGGGTGGAGCCGGGATAGTTGGCATATACTGAGGTGATGATTCCCTTGGCATTACATGCTACCTGCACGTTGATGGAATGCCAGTGCTTGCGGTTCCTATAGATGTGCTCAGATGCCCTGGGGGGACGTAGAGCCACATGGGTGCAGTCGATGGCACCTAGCACTTTGGGGAATCGTGCCACAGCGTAAAAATCCAGGGCGGCAGCATGCCTTTCTGCAGGGGTTCTGGGCAGGTATATGTGCCTGCGGACTGATGGCCGTGCAGTGATGATGTTCAAGACCTGGTGTAGGCAGCGTGACTGGGTGGCCTGTGACACCCCACCCACTATGGCACTTGTCCGCTGAAATGATCCAGTGGCTAAGAAGTGCAGTACATTGAGGACCTTCTCCAGGGGGCTGAGTGCTTGGGAGCACAGGGTGGGTGATGTGAGGTCATCCTCCCACTCACTCACCAGGTCCAGTATAATGTGTGGTGGAAACCTGTACCTCCCATACACCTGGTCATCAGGCATCCCGAAAAGGCTGGTTCTGGGTGTGAATATTCTGGCCCTGACTATCCTCCTCCTCCTCCTTTGTTAGCCCACTGCCACTGCTGCTAGGAACGGTATGTTCATCCTGGCGTCTGAGCTTGTTATTGTTAAAGTCCGCAAAATTATGCTTTGCGCGTGTTCTAGGCGAGCGTGTGACCCACGCACCCCTGGAATCCAGTTCCCAGTCCAATAGCGTGTGGAAATTCACACGCACCACGGGATACAGCGTGTGACCCGCGCACCCCTGGAATCCAGTTCCCAGTCCAATAGCGTGTGGAAATTCACACGCACCACGGGATACAGGTTCGCTGACGTACTTGCGTGTGTAAGTGCCCGCGCACCCATTAAATACACGTACATGGGCCAATCGCGTGTACGCGCACTTTTGTCCAATCACACGCGATGACACTCTGACGTGCAGTATCTCCACGTGTGCCCCGTCATCACGTGCTGAGTGGGGAACACCCGTGCGGGTCACGTCACAGACGCGCTTACGCGCTGAGGGACTCTGGTCCAATAGAATCGCGTATGCGTGCTGACGCGCTTACGCGCTAAGGGCCTTTCCTCGGATTTCACGCTGACGTGCAGGATTTTCACGTGCCAAATCACTCCGTATCAAGCTGGCCACGCGAAAACACACGGAAGACCACGCTCCTGCCCAGAAGGCCGAGTTACTGCCCCCCCGTGCCCCGAGCAGCCTCCCACGTGCCATCTGCTGCCTGCCTGCCTGCCTGCTGCCACCGTGCCCTGCCATTTGGTGCCTGCACATCAGCCATCTGCAGGGGTCCAGTTGCTGTGTCCACCCCTGCTGGAACTGAAGACTCCCGACTGGGATTACATCGCTCCACAGCCCAGCCCCAGGACCCAGTTGCCCACCCACACCTGCCTCTGGGGTTGCCATGTCGGGCACTTCCACATCTGGCACCAGTGGCAACCCCAGGCCAGAGGGGCAGAGGGGCACCAGCTTCACTGTCACCGAAGTTGGTGTCCTGGTGGAGCATGTCCTGGGGCAGTATGATGCCCTCTTTGGATCGTCCCGCGCCAGCAAGGAAGGACGGCAGAGGATCTGGGCCGACTGTGTGGTTGCCATCAACGCGGAGGGGGTGGCAACCCGCGACGTCCTGAAGATCAAGAAGCGCTGGGAGGACTTGAGGTCCAGGACCCTTGTGAAGGCCCGGCGCCTCGTGGAGGGGGGCCGGGGCCGCATGAGTTCCATCCAGATGAGGGTCCTGGAACGCGTACGCCCAGCGCTCCACGCCCAGATCCTTGAGAGGGAGGCCCGTCTGGAGTTGAGCGGTAAGTGTCCATGCATTACTGTGTGAGACAGGGCATGTTGCGGTGTGCTGGTTCTATGATACTTGCCTGTATGTGTGCCATAGGCCATGTATGCATGTATGTGTGCAGGGACATCATGGTAATGCATGTGCGACCAGTGATGTGTGATGCACATGGTTGTTGCATGTGTTGAAATGCCGCATGGGGAGCCCTATGCAGATTTAGAACATGAGAGCATGCCAGTCTCTGTACCTGGACATGGGTGGGGGTGAGGGATGGGTGCTGATGCCAGGTACATATATGGTAGCCATGTCTGTGTGCCTGACCTGCGTGTCTGTGACTTGTGCATGCCATGGATGCATGACACATGTGTGTGACAATGCACAGATTCAGTAAAGCAGCCAAATTACCCTTGTATCCGCTGTGTTTGGTGTGTTTGGGGCCAGATGGATGTGACTGAGGTGAAGTGTGTGCATGTGATAGGCATGAGCCATGATGCATGTGAGTTACATATCATTGAATGTTTCAAGAGTCCATTGGACATGCATGGAAATGTCCATGGCATGCACCATGCCTGTTACTGTGTGTGTTTTGCCTGGACTGACCCATGTGTTGTGGAGGGACATGATGGAAGTGTACTTTGACAGTGGTGCTCATCTGCTATTGCTTCCTGTCTAGGGGACCATTGTACAGTGCCCTGATGCTTGTGTTCTTTGTCTCCCTCTACGCAGCGGCTAGTGAAGAAGAGGGCGGAGACGGCGCTGTGGAGCAAGGCGGCGGGGATGCCCCCACGGCTGCAGCGGAAGGGGTGGGTGAGCCCCCACAGGGGCCTGCTACGGTGGGAGACGGTGAGGAGCCATCCAGGTTGGTGGTTTGCACAGAGGAGGAGGAGGCCGCCACTGGGGCACACATGGGGCCTGGTGGGGGCATCCCTGCTGGTGCAAGTGGTGCAGTCCAGGCCCAGGGGCAGGAGGCAGCACAGGTCACCGTGGAGGGGCCTGTGCATGTCGCTGTCCCTGACCCTGTGAGTGCACCACCATGCACCAGCAGGGATGCCCCGTCCCAGGCCTGTCCGCAGGTAGAGGGGATGTCCATGTCACCTGACTCCCCTCCACCTGCGGACGTGGGAACCCCTGGCCGTGCGGAGAAGGTCCTGATTGGGGTCGCGATGCGCACGGCTGTGATTCGTGATGCCGTGCGTGCTTCCCGGGAGGAGCACGCACGTCATCACGAAGTGCACCGTGCCGACGTGGCCCAATTGGGATCGGCCATGTTCGGGGGTTTCCTGCATGTGTTGGCCAATGTGGCGGCCCTCTCCTCCTCTGTGCAGGCTATCCACCAGTCGTTCTCCTTGCCGTCTTCCAGCCCAGATGCCACCAGGGCCCCCTGTGGACCTGCCCCGACCAATGCAGCCAGCTCGGTGGGGATCCCATCCCTGCCACAGTCGGGAGTCAGAGATCCAGCAGGGGTGGACACCACAGCAACTGGACCCCAGCAGATGGAGGATGTGACGGCATCATCGGGCAGGGCACGTGCACGACGGCGTCGGTGGTTTCCATCAGCCTGGATGCCGTCGTGCTGGCACAGGCAGTTGCGTCGGAGGCAGCAGCAGGCTCAACGTGGGAGGCATCATGGCTCGGGGCCATCAACATCAGGGGTGCAGGCATCGGCCGGAGGGCAGGAGAACCCTGGAATGGGAGTGGCTTCCGTGTGGGAGCGGTTGTGCCAGCGGATAGGTGCGGAGCGGCAGCGGGCAGAGGAGGAACGGCTCACGATGGTCAGGGCGGAGGACTCCATGCGGAGGGCGCTGAGGCGGGCTGAGTGCCTCGAGGGTCTTCGCAGGGAGTTTGAGCTTGACACTGCGTTATCCCTGCGGGACCTCGGGGCCAGGGAACATGCCCGCCTCCAAGCCATTGACCAGGAGTTCGATGATGCCCTGGCCCATGACAACAACCAGTGAGCCGTCCGCATAGCCCGCTGCCTTTGTATATAGTTGTATAGTTAGGGTTAGGTTTCCTTTGTTTTTTTGATTTTTTTTGGGTAGCGATTGGACAATGCACCACTTTTTTGTATATAGTTCAGTTTTTAGTTAGTAGTCATAGTTAGGTTTAATTTGGTTGGGCTCATGGACCCAGGATGATCTTCTTCATGGTTCTTCATTGGCTTATTTTAATTTTTCAGATTATTTTCTTGGACATTCATCTTGTTTTGTTTGATTTGCTTTGTGTTTTTTCTTATTTCATTTCCATTCTACTTGCTGTTCAATACATTATTTTTTTTATTCTTCAATGTGTCGTATCATCTCATTGCTTTCAGGCATGTCATGTTGGGTGTTTTGTCATTCACTTGCAGCCATTGTGTGTGACAGACATGTGTTCAATTGCATTATTTAAATTGGGGGTGTAACATGTAATTGCCTTTGATATGTGGGTGGGTGTGATAGTTGTTTGGGCCTTTTGGCAGGGGAGGATGGGCATTACGGACATGATTGGGGAATGTTGGGACCCAGGTGCAGGGGGGCATGGATTGGACATGGGTGGGGGCCTGCTGGCAGGTGCCCCACAGTGCTGGGGGGGTGGGGGTGGTGTGAGACATGGGTGGGGGCCTGGTGGAGGGTGCCCCTGGTGGCTGGGGGGTGGGGGTGGTGGGAGACATGGGTGGGGGCCTGGTGGAGGGTGCCCCTGGTGGCTGGGGGGTGGGGGTGGTGGGAGACATGAGTGGGGGCCTAGTGGAGGGTGCCCCTGGTGGCTGGGGTGTGGGGGTGGTGGGAGACATGAGTGGGGGCCTGGTGGAGGGTGCCCCTGGTGGCTGGGGGGTGGGGGTGGTGGGAGACATGAGTTGGACATGGGTGGGGGCCTGCTGGCAGGTGCCCCACAGTGCTGGGGGGTGGGGGTGGTGGGAGACATGAGTGGGGGCCTGGTGGAGGGTGCCCCTGGTGGCTGGGGGGTGGGGGTGGTGGGAGACATGAGTTGGACATGGGTGGGGGCCTGCTGGCAGGTGCCCCACAGTGCTGGGGGGTGGGGGTGGTGGGAGACATGAGTGGGGGCCTGGTGGAGGCTGCCCCTGCACTGCTGGGGGGTGGGGGTGCAAGGGGACATGAGTTGGTGTTCATTAGTTCAAGGAGACATGTGCCTTTGCTGGGGGGCATGCCCATGGTGGGTGGGCTGCCTGCGGGACATGACCAGGGATGCAGGGTAGTCCCCTGTGGTGTGGGCTGCCTGCAGGGGCCGTGGAGGGTGTACAGGGTACACCTGGGAGGACCCACACTGTCAAATCACATGTGGAACTTCCCGCGCACCCCTGAAATACACGCGCCCAGGCTATTCGCGTGTGGAACTTCCCGCGCACCCCTGAAATACACGCGCCCAGGCTATTCGCGTGTGGAACTTCCCGCGCACCCCTGAAATACACGCGCCCAGGCTATTCGCGTGTGGAACTTCCCGCGCACCCCTGAAATACACACGCCCAGGCTATTCGCGTGTGGAACTTCACTCGCACCCCTGGAATACACGCGCCCCCAGGCTATTCGCGTGTGGAACTTCCCGCGCACCCCTGAAATACACGCGCCCAGGCTATTCGCGTGTGGAACTTCCCGCGCACCCCTGAAATACACGCGCCCAGGCTATTCGCGTGTGGAACTTCACTCGCACCCCTGGAATACACGCGCCCCCAGGCTATTCGCGTGTGGAACTTCCCGCGCACCCCTGAAATACACGCGCCCAGGCTATTCGTGTGTGGAACTTCACGCGCACCCCTGAAATACACGCGCCCAGGCTATTCGCGTGTGGAACTTCACTCGCACCCCTGGAATACACGCGCCCCCAGGCTATTCGCGTGTGGAACTTCCCGCGCACCCCTGAAATACACGCGCCCAGGCTATTCGCGTGTGGAACTTCACGCGCACCCCTGGAATACATGTAGCCCGCTCCCCCAGGCCCGATCGCGTGAGGAACTTCACGCGAACCCCTGTAATACACGTAGCCCGCTCCCCCAGACCCGATCGCGTGTG
The DNA here is from genome assembly GCF_040938575.1 of Ambystoma mexicanum. NCBI lineage: Eukaryota > Metazoa > Chordata > Amphibia > Caudata > Ambystomatidae > Ambystoma > Ambystoma mexicanum. The sequence goes on from NC_090937.1 coordinate 440,687,822, forward strand.
AAACTTCACGCGAACCCCTGAAATACACGTAGCCCGCTCCCCCAGGCCCGATCGCGTGAATAACTTCACGCGAACCCCTGTGATGCACGTACCCTGCTGAAATCGCGTGTTAGACTTCCCGCGCACCCCGGTATACACGCACACGTATTCTTTTGTCAGCGGGTGTCCGTGTTTGTGGGTACCGCTTTGCACGTCATTTTTCCTGGAGGGCCACAGTATGGGATATTCATCATGGCAGTATATAGGTGCTATTTGTTGGCGCACCTTTTGGCGCACATTTCTTACAGCCGCAGAGACGCTACCGCCTGCTTTCTTGTGGCGGTCGTGTTTGTGCCTGTGCGCTGGTTTGAGCGTGCGCTTTTTTGCCCTATTCTATTCCATGAATACGTGTTGTAGGCGAGCGTGTGGGCGTTCCGCGCACTTGTGCCCTGTACTTCCCCCGTGACGCCCACGTTTTGGCAAGTTGTTCCCCATTCCGAGTGTTACGCCCGTGTTCCGCCTACTTTTGTTGCGTGCGCCGCGCTATGTGCGAATTTCGCTGTGGCCTGTGCGATTTTCGCTGTGACCTGGCGCACGCTGTTAGATGGCCTGTGCGCCAACGTGCGCCGCGCACTTTTTTATCGCACATCCGCTGGTTTTCTCGCGCACGGCCTTCCATGAATCGACGTGCGCTGCTTTTCGTGCGATTTTCGCAATTGCACTGCGATTTTCGCTATTCCACTGCGATTCGCACGTTTTTGCCCACTTGCGCCGCGCTAATTATTCCATGAATCGGCCTGTTAATGTATTACCTCTAAACACTTGGTTGATCTCTTGGAAGACTAATGTAAAATTATGTAATACTTGTTGCCCCTTTTGTCCTGATAAAATAGAGACAAGCTTCCATTTTGTATTGTTGTGCTCAAGATATGGATATGTGCGCGCACACTGCTTAATTCCGTTTTTTTAGCGTTATTGATGTAAGACAGTGGGCTCCTGCTTTTAACTATTTGATTTGATGTAAAGGACCGTGGGCCTCTGCAGCATTTAATACTTCTTTGAGACAATCTATTTGTCTATGACAAATGTCTATTGATGCCTTGATTTAGATGTAAAGTCATTTTTAATCAGATTTTCTTGTAACTTTTTTTTTAAATGAGCTTTATTTCGGTTGGCATTGAACCATAAAAGATATGTACAGACAACAGTCTAAAGCAATCCATTTCCATTTTAGTAAAATTCCATTTACACATCAGTGGTAAAGAACACAACTAACCAGAGTAAGTTCACGTCAAAAAGATTCTTACCGTCACATCTTCTAAGTGTGAACTTTATACATAAACCATCGTGTTTCAGTCATCATAGCAGTACGGTAAATTCACTCTTACTAACAAAGGTAAATGTTAAAACGCACCCAAAAGTAATTATGAAAACCTAATGTTCAATCATTCTTTGTCTCTTACTCCAAGCTGTTGTTTGATAGCTCGAAACCTCATAAACCCTAGAGAGAGTAGATGGACTTTTGCAGAAATCCAGGGCCCCAAGCACCTTAGTTATATTGTTTAATTTAAAGAGTGGTAAACAGCCCTTTCACAGTAAGGATTTCAAATAAGGACAAAAGAACATGGCATGACATGCGTCCTCCCTTACATAAGCACAGAGTGGGCAGGCAGCATAGCCCTGCATTGTCCAGTTCTTCATGAAATCTGTTCTGCTTTCTATTTGTCCATTTGTTAAAATATAACATGTACTTTTATGAATTGTATTGAACAATTAGAATCAAGATTTTTTGATGATGCTGACATGATTATGTAACAAAAGAGGTGGGCACAGGAATTGGGGCCCTTTCTGCTGCCACCAACCACCTCCAGCATAGGACTAGCTCTGTATTCCTCCCTACTAGGCCTCTAAGCCCCCGCCCCCTCCCCTTTGACAAGACCATGTTTTTGGCCTTGTCACACATCCAGAAACACATTTTTATGCCCAGGGCTCAAGCTCGAATTGTGTAGGGTGAGTGTGTAACTCCCTATTTTTTTAAATCTGGGAGCACAATTATTTTTCAGGAAGTAAATAAATAATTCCCATCACAATGTTGGGTAAACATATCTCTTAAGCAGGTTTCATTTTGTAATCCGTACTTCATTTCATCTAAAAATTATGCAATTTAAAAGATGCATTTTAATCTAAATGACGCTTCCGTTCGGGCAGTAATATTAGCGCTCCTTCCAGCGGCGCTGGCCTGCTGGTTCTCTGAACCTATCCAGGGAGCTATGTGGGTGGAAGTAGGGGTGGGGGGGCGGGGGCTCCTATGTGCCAGTCTTTGTTTCACTCCCTGTTCTTTTTTTGTTATGGGTGTCCCTGATTTTAGGGAGTAAGTGGCTGGTGTGGTGTCACGTGCCCTTACGCAGAGGGTCACGTGACACGGAAGCATTAAAGGAATCACCGGAACTGGCGTGACAACGCCAGTCCGGGTTTAAGCATCGCACCAACGAGTCGTGTTTTATTGCGCTGCGGCTGTTCCCGCACAGCGCCACTGAACAGGCCCGCCCGCGCTCATCAGCCGAGGCCAGGCCGTAGAGCAAACATTCCACTGGCGACGAGGCTAATTACGAACCCGACGCGGACCCGCGCCTCCTCCTCACGCGGAGCCGCGCACCGGCGCAACACCTCTGACACAGCCACAGGCTGCGGACGTTACGCGGCTGAACATAACGCTGTGCACAAGTTGGTCGAAGCCCCGCAAATGCTCAAGACAGGGGCTCCCACATGCAGCAAGGATAAGGCCATTTAACGCTCCTCCTGCACCTCCTGGAGAAGTCTGGCGGATCAAAGCAGGTACTGCGCAGCTATATACATGCCGGCTGCACTGGCCCCTGCGATATTAAAGCGACACTCTTAGCACCGCCACCCAAGGCCTACGCCCCAACGCTAGGAAGAACACGCAGAAAACTGCCATGTCCAGCCCAAGCACCAGCCCCGGGAGGACCAGCATGAGTTCACCCTCCAGGAGGAGCCTCTCCAATGAACACCCCGACCCAACACAGACAACATTCATGCCGCCGTTTGACCCATTCACCACGGGTGCTGCCATTAGGTGGGAAATCTGGCTTCAACAATTTGAGATGCACCTCGAAGCCAGAGACATTACCATGCCGAAGAAGATGTGCACTTTCCTCCTACTCAACATCGGAGCAGCGGCCCTGCCCCTCTTCAATGCCACACCGAACCGCGGCAACGCAGACAACTATGACGCAGCGAGATCTGCACTCACTAACATGTTCAAACCCGATCTCAACCCAGACTACGAACGTTTCCACTTTTGCATGGCGAGGCAGCGGGAGAAAGAGACAGTAGACAAATTTCACGCTCGCCTTCGCGAAATGGAAGTAGGCTGTGAGTTCCCGGACGAAGAATTCGCCATCCGTCTCCAGATCATCAACGGAATATCCTCTGAAAAACTGAGAAGGGCCATACTATCGGAAAGAAACATACGCCTGTCACGCATCCTCGAAATGGCGCGCCTCCGCAAGGAGACGGAGGACCAGGTAGCGGTAATGGAAGCAGCAATCCAGAGACTACCATTAGACAACCCTGGACCCGCAGAGGACGTAGCAGCTATCTCCAGACGCCAGAACATTCGCACAAGGCAGGATTTGAGGCCCCACCCATCACAAGGGCGGGAAAAGAGCTGTAAATGGTGCGGAGGCCTGTGGCACAAAGGCGATTCCTGTCCCGCATGGGGATCCACGTGCAGGAAATGCAATCGCCTCAATCACTTTGCCGCGATCTGCCTGAACCCGCCTGACAAAGACTCTGCCCCGCGCCAGACACAAGAACGCCAGAAAAAGTTTGCGACCAGAGAGTCCTCCCACCAACAAGCATGCAAAGGAAAAGCCAGAGCCGTCGACGAATCCCAAAGGTCCCCAGACTCGAGCGACAGCGACGACAGCGACAGCAGCATGTCCCCTGAAAGGAGAGACAAAGGAAGACGGAAAAAGGGAAGCAGACAAGTACATCGTATACACCAAATATCTGCAGTAGAACCACATCGGTCACGACGGAGGAGAAGACCGTCGTGCACCGTCCTCTCCAATGGAGAACCACTAAAGGTGGTCATCGACACTGGCGCAACAGTGAACGTTATGCCAGTGGCAGCATTCAACAGACTTCACCCGAAACCCAACCTCCAACAGAAGAAAGTCAGGCTATATGCCTAAGGATGTAAGAAACCCCTCCCTGTGCGAGGGTCGTTCAAGTCAAACTTTGCCCACGAGAACACCAACTGCCGTGCCCGCATATATGTAGTAGATGTCGGATGCGAGACGCTACTGAGCTGCAAAACGGCAGAGAAGCTGAAGCTAATACATTTCGCTTTCAGCCTACAACACGACGAACTCAGCAACCTACTAAAACGACACAGAAAGCTATTCCAGGGCATCGGGTGCCTCAAGGGGAGAACCATCAAGCTTCATATAGACCCCACCATTGAACCGAAAGCAGTTCGACACAGACGGATCCCATTCCACCTGAGAGGCGCAGTAGAAAAGGAACTGGCCAAGCTCGAAGAAGAAGGGATCATTGAGAAAACATCCGGACCAACTCCGTGGGTCTCACCCATGGTTGTAGCACAAAAACCCAAACAGCCGAACGCAGTAAGAATATGCATAGATATGAGGCTTCCCAACGTAGCGATTGGGAGGGAACGCCATGTAACCCCCACGATCGACGAACTCATCGTAGACCTCACCGGAGCAGCAGTCTTCAGTAAACTTGACCTCAGATCAGGCTATCACCAGCTAAGACTATCCAAAGAGTCAAGATACATTACCACCTTTTCGTCTCACCTCGGCCTGATGAGGTACAAACGGCTCAATTTTGGAATATCTTCTGCCGCAGAAGTGTTCCAACATGAAATCCGCAAGGTCATCACGGGATTGGAAGGAACCACCAACATCAGCGATGACATCCTTGTATACGCCCCAAACAAAAGTGAGCACCATCGGCGTCTAGCGGCAGTCCTGAAAAGGCTCGAAGAAGCAGGCCTGACACTCAACGCAGAGAAGTGCGAATTCAGCAGGAGTGAACTATGCTGCTTTGGCTACATATTCAGCGCGGAAGGCGTATCCCCCGACCCGTCGAAAGTGCGAGACATAAAGGACTCCAAAACACCACAATCAGCCTCCGAAGTGAGAAGTTTCATGGGGATGGCAACCTACTGCGCACGCTTCATCCCCGACCTCGCAAGCATTGCGAGCCCGCTCAGGGAGCTAACAAAGAAAGACCAGAAGTGGGAGTGGACCGCAGCTCATCAACAAGCGTTTCAACAAATCAAGGACACTCTATCTGCCTCCACCACCATGGCCTTCTTCAACATAGAAAGGCAGACTGAACTCCTCGTTGATGCCAGCCCAGTTGGCCTAGGGGCGGTGTTAACCCAAACGGATAACGAAGGCAAAGTGTTCCCTATCGCATTTGCCAGCAGAGCACTCACAAAACCCGAACAGAACTACGCACACATAGAAAAGGAGGCCCTAGCCATCTTGTGGAGATGCCGCCATTTCAAAGTGTACCTGCTAGGCAAGCAGGCGAAAGTCTTCACAGATCATAAACCCTTGATCCCGATCTTCCGAGGCTCTGCCCCCCACCCACCTGCACGCATAGAAAAATGGATGCTGCAGCTACAACCGTACAACATCGAGGTGGAGTATCGCCCAGGATCGGACAACCCGGCAGACTACCTGTCCCGTCACCCGAGGCCAGCTACCGACAGTGAACAACACCACGCGAAGGAGACTGATGAGCATGTCTGTCACGTAGTTGCCTGCGCAAGACCGAGAGCCCTGACACTGCAGGAAGTGGTGCGCGAGACAGAGGAGGATACCGTCCTACAGCACACGGCCACAGCCATCCATTCCGGGAATTGGAAAAACTATCTCATGTCAATAGCCCAACGCACAACATCGGCACAGACCAAACTCAGAGCGCTGTTCGGGATCAGACACGAACTCTCAATAGCCCCGGAAGGGGTGCTGTTAAAGGGGCACCAAATCATACTACCAGAGTCCCTGGAGGAAAGAGCTCTCAAGTTAGCCCACAGTGGGCACCAAGGGATCGTAAAGTCAACAGCATACCTCAAGTCTAAGATGTGGATGCCGAACATGCAGCAAAGAGTAGTGGAGTTGGTAGAATCCTGCGCAGCCTGCCAAGCATCCAGGAGGCCCGAAAACCCTGAACCAATCAGCAGTGTCCCGAGGAGCTGCACACGCTGGGAAGCAGTCAGCATGGACCACTGCACCATTGCCAGCGAAGGCTACCTGCTCGTGATAATCGACGAGTTTAGCAGATATCCGGAAGTAGAGCACGTAGCCTCTACCAACGCCGAAACCACCATCCTCGCGCTGGAGAAGATATTCGCTACTCATGGAACTCCGAGGAAAGTAAAAAGCGACAACGGGCCTTCCTTCACCAGTCAGGAGCTACGCGAATACTTTAAAGAAGTGAACGTCAAACACCAGCGGATCACCCCGAGATGGCCCCAAGCAAATGGAGATGCGGAGCGATTCATGGGGTCGCTCAACAAAGTCATCAGAATTGCCAAAGAACAAGGGCACCCGTGGCTGAAGACAGTATATCGGTTTTTGAGAACACACAGACAAACCCCGCATTCAGCCACCGGGATCAGCCCCGCCGCCCTCATGTTCGGAGTACCCATACAAGCGGACCTCCCCTTACACCCTCACTGGACAGCCCCAGAACCTGACATCCCAGCAATAGACGCCAGACGGCTAAGGCGGAACGAACAAGAGAGCATCGCCAGGCGAGCCTGCCACCGAGAACTGACCCCAGGAGACACCGTCATCGTCAAGAACCGCGCACCGCCCAAGAAGATGTCCCTCAACTTCGAAGTGCGACCATGGACAGTCAGTACAACCAACCATAGTATGGTCACCGCCACCCGAGGGGGAGAAACCGTGACAAGAAATGTGTCACACTTCAGGAAAGTACCCCCGGAAATGTGGGAAGAACCGTCAACGCCCCCGAGAGGGGACGAAGGAGAAACGCTGCGTACACCTCAAGGACCGACACCACCGGGAGGTCTGGCCGCACCAGGAGATTCAGACAGATCACACCTGCCAGATGAGAGAACCGAAGCGGAAGCCACCAAGAAAGATATGCCCCAGGAAAGAAGCACCCGCTACCGTCTGAGAGAGAAACCCAAACCGTCGTGCCGCCTCCAGGGGTATGTAGTAGACGGAGTCTATTGTCAGACACCCACGCCAAGATGAACCCTGAAAGAAGTGAATGAAAGCAGGTGCATTATGATTGTGTATTACTTCGTAGGTCGTATCAGTTTACAATAGTTGTTGTTAATTACCGTGTATTTATATCTCCAAGTTGGGGAGGAATGTGGTGTCACGTGCCCTTACGCAGAGGGTCACGTGACACGGAAGCATTAAAGGAATCACCGGAACTGGCGTGACAACGCCAGTCCGGGTTTAAGCATCGCACCAACGAGTCGTGTTTTATTGCGCTGCGGCTGTTCCCGCGCAGCGCCACTGAACAGGCCCGCCCGCGCTCTCAGCCGAGGCCAGGCCGTAGAGCAAACATCACAGCTGGTACACCGCGTATCTGTAGGGCTGTTCATGCTGCTTCCTCCCAAAGCAAATCACGAGGTTTGTCTCAACAATGGAGCCGGTCATGGAGACGGGGGGTGCATTGGTCTCTGCGGCGCAAACCAGGCACAAAAAGTGACCCATTTCTGTCCTTTTCAACATTGCTAAACTCCCTCAAAACAAGGGCATCAACTCATTGCGTGTTGCCGTGTCCCTCCTAGATATGCTAAGTCGGGACGGGCAGTGGTGATTTTTGCGTGGAAAATGGTACGAAGAGGGCATGGAAACGCTGAGGAGAGTGTCTACGAAGGCCAGCATTGTAAGTGGAGTGGTATTCTCCCATAGAGTAATCCCGTGGAGTGATATTCTCCCATAGAGTAATCCCGTGGAGTGGTATTCTCCCATAGAGTAATCCCGTGGAGTGGTATTCTCCCATAGGGTAACCCCGTGTATTGGCTGCAGAGGACAGCTCAGGGTCTCATCAGCATAACGATGAGTTATGGCCATAAAGGCGGTGATGTCACATCAGACATGTGGAATTTCGGAGGTACTCCATGAGGTATTTCCAAAATGACATGACGTTTATTTCAAAACTTCGAATGCGTTTCCCTGCCTGTTTAGAATAAAATAGGGGGAAAGGGGCGAGGGTGTGGGCATCTGGCATGGGCACATTATCACTCCTTTTGGGAGTCGGTCCGCAAGTATTATTTTCTTAGATTGAAGGGATGCGGTTTTTAATCCTTTCACCTAAAGTGAAAAGCAATGTTTACCTTGCTGACGATGTGAGAACACTTTCACCATTGCCTTTTTGATGAAGTCACTTTTCCGGAAATGCAGTGCAGGATCATGCGGCGTGTACCTCGCGTGAAACTCCCCCAGTATACGGCTCATGGCTCCATACTTAGGCAGTCTCCAATAACGGGATAGTTCAACTACTGGCTGTTTGGTTTTACTGATACTGCACAGCTCATATTTACCCACTGAATGTCTCCTCTAAACCACATTCATGAATGCATCTCTTGTGGCACCGGCTGCTGTTTCACTCTCATTGCAAGTAGGCTGTTTTTGCTTTTCTATTGTATCCAGTTATTTTTATATTTTGAATGTGTGGTGTGCTAATTGTAACCTATGCACTCCATTTTGTACAATGCATTAATAAATAAGGCCGATGGTGATGATAATGGCCTGTTTCACAACCTTCAAGCTACAAGGAGTTGTTTTCCCCTGGAAAGAGGAAATGCAGTGTTGAACTTGCCTGTGTATGATCTCAGCTGTCACCCAAGCTCGGAACGCCTTCACGAAACGAGCCTCTCTCTCCCTCTCCCTCCCCACTCCTCGACCCCTCCCCCAACCCCTCTCCCTCTCTCCCTCTCTGTCTCTCTCCCCCTCTCTCTTTCTCTCTCTTCCTGTCTCTCTTCCCCCTCTCTGTATCTTCCTCTCTCTCTCTCTCTCTCTCTCTCTCTTCCGGTCGCTCTTTCTCTCTTCCCCTGTCTCTTCCCCTCACCATCTCTCCTCCCTCTTTCTCTTCCGTGGTGTCTCTTCCCCCTCTCGCCCCTCTCTCTCTTCCCCCTCTTTCTCTTCCGGGGTGTCTCTTCCCCCTCTCGCCCCTCTCTCTTCCCTCTCTTCCCCCTCTCTTTCCCCGCTCTCTCTCCCCCGCTCCATCTCCCCTGCTCTCTTCCCCTCTCTTCCCCTCTCTCCCCTCTCTCTCTCTTTTGTCTCTCTCTTCCCCCTCTCTCCCTCCCCCTCTCTCTCTTCTGTCTCTCTCTCTCCCCTGCTCTCTTCCCCTCTTTCTTTCCCTTTCTTGCTCTTCCCCTCTCTCTCTTCCCCCTCTCTCCCCTCTCTCTTCCCCCTCTCTCCCCTCTCTCTCTCCCCCGCTCTCTCTTCTGTCTCTCTTGCCCCTCTCTCCCCTCTCTCTCTTCCCCCTCTCTCTCATCTGTCTCTCTCTCCCCCGCTCTCTCTCTCCCCCGCTCTCTCTCCCCTGCTCTCTTCCCCTCTTTCTTTCCCTTTCTTGCTCTTCCCCTCTCTCTCTTCCCCCTCTCTCCCCTCTCTCTCTTCCCCCTCTCTCCCCGCTCTCTCTTCTGTCTTTCTCTTGCCCCTCTCTCCCCTCTCTCTCTTCCCCCTCTCTCTCATCTGTCTCTCTCTCTCCCCCGCTCTCTCCCCTGCTCTCTTCCCCTCTTTCTTTCCCTTTCTTGCTCTTCCCCTCTCTCTCTTCCCCCTCTCTCCCCTCTCTTCCCCCTCTCTCCCCTCTCGCTCTTCCCCCTCTCTCCCCTCTCTCTCTCCCCCGCTCTCTCTTCTGTCTCTCTTGCCCCTCTCTCCCCTCTCTCTCTTCCCCCTCTCTCTCATTTGTCTCTCTCTCCCCCACTCTCTCTCCCCTGCTCTCTTCCCCTCTTTCTTTCCCTTTCTTGCTCTTCCCCTCTCTCTCTTCCCCCTCTCTCCCCTCTCTCTCTTCCCCCTCTCTCCCCTCTCTCTCTCCCCCGCTCTCTTCTGTCTCTCTCTTGCCCCTCTCTCCCCTCTCTCTTCCCCCTCTCTCTCATCTGTCTCTCTCTCCCCCGCTCTCTCTCCCCTGCTATCTTCCCCTCTTTCTTTCCCTTTCTTGCTCTTCCCCTCTCTCTCTTCCCCCTCTCTCCCCTCTCTCTCTTCCCCCTCTCTCCCCTCTCTCTCTCCCCCGCTCTCTTCTCTCTCTCTCTTGCCCCTCTCTCCCCTCTCTCTCTTCCCCCTCTCTCTCATCTGTCTCTCTCTCCCCCGCTCTCTCTCCCCTGCTCTCTTCCCCTCTTTCTTTCCCTTTCTTGCTCTTCCCCTCTCTCTCTTCCCCCTCTCTCCCCTCTCTCTCTTCCCCCTCTCTCCTCTCTCTCTCCCCCGCTCTCTTCTGTCTCTCTCTTGCCCCTCTCTTCCCCCTCTCTCTCTTCCCCCTCTCTCTCTCCCCTGCTCTCTTCCCCTCTTTCTTTCCCTTTCTTGCTCTTCCCCTCTCTCTCTGCTAGTAGATGCTCTCTGCAGCTAGGGGTGTTGCTAGGTCTGGAAAAGATCTGGGGCTATGGTAAGGTCGGGATTCGGGGCTGGCTAGCCTTTTGGTTGAAGCCCCTGAGGTTCTATCCGGGGCTATAGCCAAAAGACCCGGGGCTGTATTCCCCCCCCCCCCCCCCCCCGACCCCCACCAGCAACGCCTCTGTCTGCAGCAGTGAACCAAGGAACAGGGATGGCCGTCGAAGATGACCAGTCTACTGCATTAAACATCTAGTGGTTAATTATTTTGGCATTAGGTTGGACGCTTTAAGTGGTGTCACTGCTACCAAAGACGGCTTTCCATTTCAATGGAATGTGGCAGATTTGTAAGACTCCTTTGCAAGGTGCTGGGTATCCTGAGAATAGTGAGTGTTGGTGGGGGAAGGGGAGGGGGGGAGGGGCAGTCAGTGTTGCCATCTTCCTGTTGGTGGGGGAGGGGGAGTCAGTGTTGACCTTTTCCCGCAGAGGTCAGTTTTCTTTCACAAAGCTGCATTGTGATCAAGAGAAAGAAAAGGCAGGCAGATGCGCTCATCCAAAGTGTACATAACTGCAATAGCAGCAGTGAATTTATTAGCCTAAGCAAATCCAAACCAACTCTGGGTAATTTTGAAGACTTCCTCCTTGTGATGTGTGACCCTCCCATGTGAATTGCCCTTTTAATATAATGTGTCCCTCCCACGTGTATTGCCCTTTTATGATGGGCCATAATTGTTTCATGGCCCAAGCTAATAAAAGGCGCCCCTGCAGGCACGTGCAGCAGAACATCTGCGGACTCCAACTATCTGTTGTCTCTGTCTCTCATTCTGGACCTGCTGTGTGATCACAGCCCTGCTGGTCCGGCCCCCCTAGACCAGCCCAGTGCCCTGGGTCCTGCCCAGGCACCCACCATCTTGGATGTTACCAGCATCCATGGTGCTTCGGCACCCAGGCTTTGCCCACAGCCTCACAGGGCCATGCCCTGCAATCATGGACGTCCGGGTGACCCCGGCACACCAGCATGCTGCTGAGCCCCCCAGCACCAGTGAGGCCAGCCGTGTTACCGCCGCTGGCCCCACAATAATGGTGACAAGGGAGTGGAACCACAGCGGAGTGCCCCGTTCCATTGCTCCCTACTGCTTTCGCGCCGTTTCCCCCCACCCCGCGCCTAAACTCCCAGGCCCTCCATCGTCCCGCATTTCATGCGGCCCGGGGCCTCGGGCAAAGGCGGTGACTGAGAAAATGCTCCTTGACCGGAGCAGGAATAAAGATGAGTGAATTGTGTGCGCTGTGAGCTCTGTGAAAGGAGCAAGGAATAAGAAAGGACTATATGCACTCGCACCGAAAGCAGGCATGTGGGTGGCATCAAAGCAGAGTGTTGCAGCAGCACCGACGATGGCCACACTGTTCCTAACGTGGACCTGCCACCCTTATGCTCATCAGGATTCCGAGCCAGGAGCACATGAGCCTCCTGCACTCTGTGCACTGCACATCTCACTAGCATCACCATGCCTGGGATACTGCATGCACAGGACTTGACAGGTTTAAGACCCTCATGCACTGGACAAGAGGCGCTCTGCACTGCCAGGTAACATGAGAGGCTGAATCCCACTGCGCCCCTGTAACACCAGGCAATTCCTGCACTGCCAGTCATACAAGAAGTGCTTCTGAAAATACATATTTCAGAAAAAATGGTTAGAAATGCAAAACAAATTTTTTAAAAAAAATCATTTGACAGCCACAGTACACCATAGAATTTGGTAATGCATATTCATGTAGGCTATGCCCACAAAATTAATGAGGCTCTTTCTCAACAATTTCTGCAAGTATTACCGCTGTAAAGCACATTTTCATGCTGTTTGTGCTCAAAGAAAAACCACGCGGTATGTTTCAACAGAACATGTCAGCATTGGCACCTACAGCAGATGGCACAGAAAAAACTCTGAGTCTCAAGGACAGTTCAAAAGTCTTTATTGAGATCTTTGTGGGGCCTACTGCCGCCCTTCTCTCTCTTGTCTTGCCACGACCCTCCACCCGAGCCCAGACGCCTGTAATCCCCAGTTAGTGCTACAGATTATTGACCCCTGCTGTCTAATTTCTGACTTAGACTAATAATGGCCCTCTAAATGCAGGCTCACTGACTTCAACCGGGAGTTCCTAACTTTCCCCACTCTCACCAAAAGTTAATATTCTAATAGGGATTGGGGACATGCCATGCAATTGCCCTGTAGGATACCACTGGTTTCACTTGCGCCGACGGTCAAATAAAGCTTCTATTCTACCTAATTCCCCTCTGTTAACTCCTCCACACCAGTCTTCTGTCCCTCCAGTGTTTTACTCTTCTTGTCTCCTGCTTCCACCCTTTGATAACTTTTTTTAATTTTATTTTTTGTGACCCAGTCAAAGATTGACTTTTTCCACAAACAACAAAACAAAAAAAAAACATTACTTTACATTACACAGAAACACACTCAATAGACAATGTTACAATAGATCAATCATCAAAATACATCACTAAAATCGATTTCATTCTCTTTATCAAAAGAAAAATGTCTAACTTAAAAAGTAATACTTAAGATATTTTAAGCATGTACAAATAATTTCTCAACACCCTACCTAATTCATTGAATCCGTATGGATTCGAATCTTGTTTAAATATATATTTCCTTAGGAAATCTCAGACTTTATTTGTAAGTGAAATTAACCAAAAAGCCTTCATATCTCAGTAGAAGATTCAATCTCTTTTAAGAACCTCAGCACTTCCAGCGATAAGAAAACCTTGTTCACTTCCTAAAGTCTTAACCAGAATTCCTCATATATCAACCAATGGAAGTTGTGAACAAATCGCGGAAAGTACTTAATTCTCAAATGGAGATTACCCAAACAGGCCATCAACAGATGTTTCACATTTTGCTTTAGCCCCAGATCGCATTGGACACATACACCATCACTTTCCGCAGCGTTATTTTTTAACCTGAGTGTCTCTGTTGTTACCACCAGATTCATTTTGAATCTCAGGAAGTTGGATCTCCAGTAATTAATTGGAAACTTTAACAAATACAAAAGTAAGTGACCCAGTGGTCTATCAAGAGGTAACATATCGTCAAAACTTTTCTTACCAACAAACAGAGATCTAGTAACAATCCAGTCATATTCTGCAATATTTTTCTTCACTTTTACTGGATTTACAATTAGTTCCCTTTCTGTTGAATTACACAGTGAAAGCTGGCGCATGACATCTTGTTTTAGTTCATTCAGAAAGAGGTTGCTATTTAATTCCAATAAGCGATTAATATCTTCATATTAAGATTTTTTCATTGGAACTATAATGAGCCTATATAGGGCCATCCTTTTCCATTCAGCATGAGAGGCTATGGATTGTATGCCCAACTCACACCGTAAGCGAGGCATCGGCAAGGAGGGTGGCAGGTTTAGAACTTTTTCCACAATCCACCCTCCAGTCTGGTCCAGTTAATTTTGGGCATTAGGGACTCTAATTCAATCCCATATATTGGAACTGGAACTACTTTTCCTTGAAAGAATTTCAACAAAGGAGCCAGAGTGAATTTGCAATATTTGTATAGGATTGATTTCATCTGGCTAGCCAGCTGTCTGATTTTACTACCAAGATAAGTCTTAATTGCTACAATTGAAGGATTTGATCTAATTTGATATCCTAGGTATTTGGTTTCTTTTACTATAGGCAGTTTGATGTTATCGAGACCACCTGAATTTTTTTCCAACACCTCCCTTGCCTGATTTTAATGCCATAACCACCGTTTTGGAGGGATTTATCAACAGATCATTTTCTTTAGCATAGTTAGCTAACGCCACATTCAGCCTTTGTAGGCCAGTCGCCGTAGAGTCAAGCAATATTACATCATCCGCATAGCCTAGGCAACAGATCTTTTGATCATCCATCAACGGTGGAACAAATGCTAGACCCATGTAATTCCACAGGTCTGGCATGAACATATTAAACAGACATGTTTGTGCACCCCTGTTTTACGCCCTTACATGTCACAATTATTGAAGACAAATCTCCCCCCAAGTTTAAACGGACCTGGATAGAGGTTGCTTCATGTAGATGGATAATTATGGCTAATGTTTACCCCACTTCTTTCATTTGCACCATAGTTTACCCCCATTGATGGTGTCAAATGCACAAGAGAGATCCATCCACGCCACATACAGAGCAGTTTGTCTTAAGTTATTTGAAGACAGGATTTTCTAAATTATGCTATTCAAGGAAGTGGAAAGACCCTTGCTGAAGCCCGTTTGATATTTTGATAATGTTAGCTTGGTCCGCCTAATCTTCCAGGTCTTTAAGGACTAGTCTGGTGAAAATGTTACTCGCCACATCCGTGATGCTATTGATCTGTAGTTAGCAGGATTGGATCTCACTCTTTTAAAAAATTGGGATAATTACTGCATTTTTCCAAGAAGGGGGAATTTTACCCAAACTCAAGATGTTATTGAACAGGGCGAATAGAATGGAAGACCATAAACCAGCTGACTTTCGTAGGATCTCATTTGTCAAACCATTTGGTCCTGATGCTCTTGATTGACTAAAGCTGCAAATGAGATCCTTAATCTGTTTTGATGTTAACTCGCCTCCCACTTCTACGCCTTCTCCACTACTACTACTACTCCCCCACTACTACTACACTACTACTTCTCCTCCCACACCACTCCTCCTCCTCCCACACTACTCCTCCCACACTGCTACTACTCGCCGCACACTACTGCTCCTCCTCCCACACTTCACCTCCTCCCTCACCACTCCTCCTCCCACACTGCTGCTCTTCCTCTTACACTCCTCCTTCTCCTTCCTCACTATTATACTACTCACTCGCCCACCCTCCTTTCACTCTATACCAGCCTTCTCATACTCACACTTTATACTACCCTCTCTACATACTTGTCTTTCAAGACACGAACACTCAAAATGTAGAACCACTATCACTACTAAGCCAATGCCTCGCCTGCACCAGCACTCTTCTCCAAAAGCCGCCGCGCCCTTTTTCCCCCCTGCTAGTCTCATGGTCACCTCCCACCTGCATCTCTGGCATCACTCAACACACCCAAACTTCCTGTTTTCTGTCCCCGGCTTAAGTAGCCCTCCACCCTTTGCCATTTGGCTATACATCCCTAAACAATCAGCTTCCCTGTTTTTCCTCCTCCCCCCACAGCGTTTATGAACAGAGGAAAGTTTTAAAATGCGGCTTATCCTGCCCTTTTTCTCTGCAGGAGCTTGCCACTCAGTAGACTTGGCGGCATTGGAAAATCCTTTGTACAGTTTGTGGTTTGGGCCCCGCTATCGGGGACTTTCTCAGTGAATTTGGGAAACGTTGCTCATTTTAGTGTGTGGAGCTATAGTGGATTGTCTCTTTCAAACGTGAGTTTTTGTGGTTGTGTGCGGCTACAGCCTGGATCTCGCTTCCCTTAGCAGTGCTGCAGTGGCAATTGGGTCTATGAGGCATGGAAATTGAGTCTGGTGATTCGTTTGTGCAGAGGTAACTGTTCTTGTGCTCACCAGCTTCTCTTCCCATCTCGCATCTGGGAAAGTATCTGCAATTGAGAGCAAACACTGCTGAGTATATTTACTCAGAGGCAAGGCTGGAGTCATGGTTCTTCAAAGATACAGGCTGGCACAAAAGTGTTGGGAACAGGAATTGGGGCCCTCTCTACTACCACCGTCCACCTCTGATATAGGACTGGCTCTGGATCCCTCCCTTACAGGCCTCTAAACCCTGGCTGAGAGGGGTTCCTGCCCCCTCCCCTCTCCCTTTGACAAGGCCATGTTATTGGTATGGGATCAAGCTCACATT
Organism: Ambystoma mexicanum; assembly: GCF_040938575.1. NCBI lineage: Eukaryota > Metazoa > Chordata > Amphibia > Caudata > Ambystomatidae > Ambystoma > Ambystoma mexicanum. Next base: position 440,704,221 of record NC_090937.1, read on the forward strand.
TTGGAGGGTTAGTATTTTACTCCCTATTTTGTTAATCTGAGAGCATTTTAGAGTAAATAAATAGGTAATTCCCGTCACAATTTGGGGTAAACATATGTTTGAACTCTTACGCAGATTTCATTTTGTAATCCATACTTCATTTTACCTAATAATTAATGCAATTTAAAAGATGCATTTTTATCTAAAATTACACTTCAGATCAGGCAGTAATATTAAAGGTCATTCCTGAGGTTTTCTTTTATTGGAACATATCTATGGAGCTGTGTGGGGGGAAGAAGGGGACAGGCAGCTGTTTCCTATTTTTTGTTGGGAGCATTTTTACCCCTTTTTCTTTTTTGTTATGAGTTTTTCCTGTTTTATGGAGTAGGTGGCTGATATATCACTTATCTGTAGGGCTGTTCGTGCTGCTTGCGCCAAAAGAAAATCTCGAGGCTTGTCTCAACGATATATGACAGGATTGCCTCTGTAAAATACATGTTCCTTCTACTTATGCCTAAAGAAATCATGAGGCCTGTCTCAAGGATATTTGCGGAGCTGCCCTACTCTATGCTGCCTGCACCAAAGAAAATCACAAGGCCTTTATCAACAATATATGCCATGCCTGCCCCATTTTCATGTCTGTGCCCAGCGACGAAGGCTATTCTCAACAATATAAGCCAGCATTTCCACTGTAAAATACATTTGTCCTTCCATGTTCCCAGGTTCTGCCCCACGTGTCCAATACTACCACATTTCTGCTCTAATGTAACTCGCAGTGTCCGGTTTCACTACAGTGTCCCTCTCTGTCCATGCTCTGCCCCTAATGTCACACCCAGTGCCCAGGTTTGGCCCCCATGTTAATCTTGGCATGCCGAAGTGCTTCCTCTTGTGGGTTACAATGTGCGGTTCTGCCCAATTATCACTCTTAAGTGAGCATAGTCTGCCCCATATAGCTCGTACGCCCACATATATGGCCCAATGTTCATTGCAGCGCCCGTGTTATGCCCCATATGCTTTAGTGCCCCGTTCTGGCCTAATCATACCCTTAGTGCACAGGTTCTACCCGATGTCGCATTCACTGTCACAGTTCTGCCCCAGTGTCTCTCTTTTTGAGCTCTTCACCATGCGGCTCTCGTTTCTTCCCCAATTTTGCTTTCAGTAACCAGGTCTGCCCAGTGTCACTCTGTTTGCAGTCCTGCTCCATGCCACACTCGGTGACCACGTTCTGCTTTAATGCCCTCCCTGAATAGTCCTTGCTTCATGTAGTTCTAGGTGTCCATTCTGCCCCACCCCCAGTGTTGTTCACTTCTGCCCCAAACGGTACTAGCAATGCTCCCAGAACTGCCCATTTGCCTGCGTACACACTCACATTCACACACCACATACACACTCACACACTCGCACACAAATGCACACAAACACTTTTTAACTCATTACTTTTTGTCTGACCAGTCCCTCTGACCCACTTCTCTTTGGCTAATGGCCTCTGTGCTTGAGAGTGCTACCCCGGGAGGGATGTGATTTAGAACTAGGCTGACCGAGTCGCACCTCCACACAGCAGGTGTCATGGAGGCCCCATGTGGACAGCGCCTCGCTTCACAGGCGGCCTGGGGATACTCTGCGTATGCAGGCAGAGGGAGACTTCGTCAAGGAAACCACTCCCCGCCCGGTGTACTCCTGTGGAGCCCTCTGCATAAAGGCATGGGCGTAGGACATGGGGAAGACAGAGGGGACAAATCCCCCCCACAATTTTAAGTGGGGGATATGATGCTATTTACCCCCCCCCCCCCACCCCCAGAATGTCTGTGTTGGGCCGGGCAAATGATGTTTGACTGAGTGAAGGCGAACGCCTAGTGTATGTGGGCTGTACCGATACAAAAGGAACCTGAGAAACTATCGAGGCTCTCAGTCCGAGTTTGTTAGAAGTGCTTTTATCCCAAGCATTAAACACTGCTTCATTAGGAGTTGGGATACTGCAAGGAAATCCCTGGTATTACGTCATCATTTTAAAAGTGGGTGTACACTTATTTTTTGCCACAAACTAGAGCTGTGCTCCCAAAAATCCTTTTATTCGGCACGTGAAGTGGCTAGCACATTACTTTCATGAAAACCTGTTGCACATTTGTGTGCAATTGCAAAAATCCAGGCAAGCAAGGGTGTTCTCAAAGCAGTGTACTAATACGCACACATTATTCACAAATGGGAGGCACGTTGTATCACCTGTGCCTTTTTGCATAAGCAAAGATGCAACGACTCTTCTGTCGATTTTCTTTTCAGGAGACAGAAGCTGGTGTGAAAATGCAATTCCATCCCCTTTAGATGGATGAAAGCCCTTTTTATACGTTTTGGAAAAGCAGACATAGGCTGATAAGAAACCCTGCATGCAGTACTATTTTCACTGAATACTGTCTTTTAAAAACACTGCATGGATGGGTGGGCGGTGCTTTCAACTCCCTAGTGCCGCTAAAAAAAAGCCAAGTCCCCAAGGTGTCCCCTGTCCCCCCCCCCCCGATTTTGTGTGTCTCCTACGCCCCTGCATAAAGGCAGTGGTAGCCTATTCACAATGGGAGAGCGCCACGCGTCACCCATGCGGGGCGGGCTGCCATTACCTACATGCGAATTCCAGTGCAGGGATTACCAGGTGTCTTTTACTTTGCAACGGCCCCACGTGGTTATACTGTAGGTCAGCGAATGTTGACCAGTGTCTCTAAAATGTGTATGTTATGGATATGTGGTCCAGAGAACACATTCATGAATAGCGCGAATCTTTGTGAGTGGGGCACAGGGAGTTAGAAACAGAACCATTAAAGAAACTGGCAGTGCTGCCACCAGCCTGTGTTGCTGCGGCCATTGGGGATTGCCACATAGCTGTTAGCAGTGCCTCCATCTTTTCTGATACACTCAGTGAGAGAACCTGATTTCCAGTCCTAGGGAGAGAGAGGGAGAGAGGGAGAATGAGAGCATTGGGGATTGCCACATGGCTGTTAGCAGTGCCTCCATCTTTTCTGATACACTCAGTGAGAGAACCTGATTTCCAGTCCTAGGGAGAGAGAGGGAGAGAGGGAGAATGAGAGCATTGGGGATTGCCACATGGCTGTTAGCAGTGCCTCCATCTTTTCTGATACACTCAGTGAGAGAACCTGATTTCCAGTCCTAGGGAGAGAGAGGGAGAGAGGGAGAATGAGAGCATTGGGGATTGCCACATGGCTGTTAGCAGTGCCTCCATCTTTTCTGATACACTCAGTGAGAGAACCTGATTTCCAGTCCTAGGGAGAGAGAGAGAGAGAGAGGGAGAGAGGGAGAATGAGAGCATTGGGGATTGCCACATGGCTGTTAGCAGTGCCTCCATCTTTTCTGATACACTCAGTGAGAGAACCTGATTTCCAGTCCTAGGGAGAGAAGGAGAGAGGGAGAGAAGGAGAGAGGGAGAGAAGGAGAGAGGGAGGGAGGGAGAAAGGGAGAGAGGGAGAGAGAGGGGGAGAATGAGAGCATTGGGGTTGCCACATGGCTGTTAGCAGTGCCTCCATCTTTTCTGATACACTCAGTGAGAGAACCTGATTTCCCGTCCTGGAGAGGGGCAGAGGGAGGGAGGGAGAGAGAGAGGGAAAGAGAGAGCGAGAGAGAGAGAGAGAGGGAAGGAGAGAGAGAGGGGGAAAGAGAGAGAGGGGGGAGAGAGAGAGAGGGGGAAAGAGCGAGAGAGAGGGGGAAAGAGCGAGAGAGAGAGGGGGAAAGAGCGAGAGAGAGAGGGGGAAAGAGCGAGAGAGAGGGGGAAAGAGAGAGAGAGACTGACTGTGAGGTGAACAGACACACCATTGCAATATGGTAGGGGGTCTACTCTTTTAGCCTCCCTTTTAGTTTGGGCTATTAAGTGTTGCTTTTGGGCTGACACCTGTCTCGGGAGGATAGCTCAGGGGCAACATGCTCGCCTGGGAAGCAAGATGACACAGAGCACCACAGGTTCGATCCCCGGTCCGTGCTTACAAACCTAAGCATGTTATAAATAACCTATCATATCATATCACATGGAATTATTGCATTCGAGTACGGATAGGGAGTAATGGCATATGAGGAGGGGACACACAGCTTGTAGGTGTTGTTTGGTAATTTACCCACCCATTAACTGCCCATAGCCATGGTAATCCCTATGGCCATTCCCACCCAGTTCTTGCCCCTCCCAGCACAAAACACCTGCTCATGGGAACTCTTTGAGCTCGCTTTAATCAAGCCTTCCCATCCAGCTTTGCACTCGAAGTGCTTCTAAAGTTTTTTCAAAGCAGTCGTCTGAAAGTTAATGACTTAATTGGAGTTATAAACCAATTGCTGATGTAATAAAAAATGTCTTAGGTCTGTCTTCAGCCACTGGATTTATAAGCACTATGCTTGTCCTTCACTGAAGTCCTGTTAAAAACGAGCATTGGCAAAGCCAACAGTTTTGGCTTGTGTATAATTGGGGCATTTGTCAGGCAGTGCTATTGGATGTCCAGGCACCTGCACCATTTTGCACCTGCTACCCTCAATGGCGGTTAATACCACTACGGCTGTGCCTGGGAAGTGCCTTTCCCATGCCTAAACAGAAGCATTGCCAATGCTTGTTTGTTTTTGTATTTGCAAAACACAGTACCATATAGTGAAATAAGCCTGAATATAACACACCTCCTTAATCCAATGAGCCACAGTTTTGCAGACAGCCACACCATAAACAATCATCACTTTCCCTACACAAGGGACAAAAGTGCTTTACAAAAGTGCCCCATTCATTTAGTCTTATCGGGGTACAATATTACCAGAACAAGATTTGAAATCGAGGCAGCTGACTCCCCTTTCTGTTGTGTATAGACATTTCCCCAACAGATCCACCGTTTCCCAGATACCACTTCCCCTTCTAAACTGTTGCAGCTGTAACGCCTACAAAGCAGCAAGACGGAACCACTGGCTGCCATAGTTTGGTAAAAAAATAAAACCTTATCCTTTCCTACGTCAGTGATTGGAGGAAAGTTCATAAGAAACTGCCTGACTTGTACACACCTAAGGAAACACTAATGCAGGAAGTCAAAGCAACTGACTGATAATTAGAACATAAGAATTAGCACCTGGGGTGGCGGGGTGTAGACAATCATGTTCCGCAGAACGCAGACTGAATTCTCTGATGTTAGCATGCTTTCCAGGGAACCGCAGGCTGCCTCCCCCGTCGCGGGCCGCCATCTTTCTGCGCCTCTTCCCTTTATTTATTTTTTACCAAATTGCAACCCCCCTAAACCCACACTTACCTTTGTGCGTCAGCCGCAGCTGGTGCCTCTGCTGCCCCGCTGTCCTCAGTGTGCCGGCTGGCCACCATGGAAAGCGAAGAGGGGCTCATTCATTGAATGGGACGCGTGCGACTTCCTGTTCAATTAATGAAAATTACTTTTTTTTGTTTAGCACCTCGGCCTACCGCTTTGGTAACCCAGGGTACTAATTGCGTTAACACCCCGTTCCAAGGGCTTGAAGGAGAGGGTAATGGCCCAGAGCCCTCATTGACTTGGGCTGCCGGGACGCTACCCCCCTGCACCCCCCGCCCCCGTTCCAGCCCTTGGAATTGGGCGTTAACGCCACATTAAACTGCCTGAGCCAACATAGATTCAAAGTGTTCTATCCCCTGAAGAAGCTGTCTCTGATATTGCTGGCACGTTAGGATTGTCCAAGAGATAGGTATAGTCATGTCATCTAGGCAATTTGTATTCCCCCCCCCCATATTTCGTACCAGGTAGGCATAAGTTACCCACACACATCTAAGAACGGTTTTGTAAAATGTGATTGTTCCAGTTAATATTCGGCTGCTGTGTGCCGCCTCATGTTCGTTTACATCCACTACCTAACAATAAAGCTCATTGAGATGAAGGACCTTCATGCAGTTGGTTGGAGAAGCCCAGTTGCATCACTGTAAATCCAAAAGGGAAAGACCTCCATTTTTCCCACCTTGGTACAGCCAGTTTTGGCTGTGCTGAGGGTTCTTCATATCCCAGAAAAAGAGCAGAAGCTGGAATTAATGCATCTCCGCTTATTAGGGGTGCAATACAACATTAAAGCACAAAGGAAATAGGGCAGAGGAGGGGAAGAGGAAACAGATGTGTTTGTCACCTGTAAAGAGATAATACGAGGACCCAAAGGGGGAGAGGACATGCAAAGGTTGACTGGTAGAGAGTAAATGAAGTGGTGGGGGGAATCCCTAACTGGTAGGATGTTCCACCATTCCAGGGGATAGGGCAGGAGTGACCAGCAAATGAGTAGGGGGTCCGGACAAGGGCAGTGTCCTGGGTGGCAAGATGGGACAGAGTCCCAAGAAGAGATGAGTGGCAGACTGTATCGCAGGCAGCAGAGAGAGCATGGAGGAGGCGTATGGAGGATAGGTGGGAGTGATGAGTACCCGTCAGGGTGTGGGGTGAAGTGGGAAAAGGAGACTGGGAAGTGTTTCCAAATGATGGGCACAGTGGTGGAAGATGTGACACTGCCAGCATAATGTGTACATGAAGTCATGTGACAAACGATTGAATTCTTGTTTGTTGGAAATAAACGTGGCCATGCTTTCTCCAGCTAATGCTTTCACTGTCATTATTCCCCTGGCATCTACCTATGCCTCTCCTCTGCCCTTCCATGGAAATCATGATAAACCTACATGTCAAAGCACATGTAGCTTGCAGGGCAAAGGCAAGGGGGCACATGTTCTCATTTATATCTCTAAATAAAAAATACTTAAGTACTCAAATTATTCGAATTGCAGAGAAAACAATTTCACAGTGCAGTCTTAGTACTACTGCTTCTTTCCTGAATGTAGCCTAACGTGCTCTTTTATATTAAGTTATAGTACTTAATGGCTTACCTGCCTGCCACCGACATGGGTCAAAGTATTGTGGGTCATCGGGGAATTGAGGGTAATCCACCATGGCCAGATTATCTTCTAACACATCATGGCAGCCGTCTGCATTAAAACACCATGATAATAACGGACTGGCCAGACATCCCATGCGTAGACTGAGACAAAAGCACCTTCATGTGTGTGGGATTTCACATACATGAAGGTAAAAGAGCCTGAATATTAGGCGAGGCAGAAAAAAACCAATGGCTCAGTCAGCATAAGTGACCATAGAAGCGACAGACCCTTACTGGAGCACCGACCAGTCCCCTCTCCGTGGACAAGAAAAGGCTCCCCTGGATATGCACTCCAGTGACGTCACCTGCAGGTGACCACCCCAGCACAAAGCTAGCACCTCATGGGCACGTGATGGACCTTGGGCCATGTAAGAATGAACTTGAAGCAGGAACCAGACTGACCCATGTACTGTTCTAAGAAAGGAAAGCTTCTTTATGCTTAGTTCCAGTCACAGGAGCAGAGGGTATAAGCTCCCTTCCAGGTTCCTTCTCCAGTTCCAAGTCCACAACGGACACTCCTGGAACCTAGCGCACAGCCCAGGATCCACCTACATCATCACATTCCACGTGGCCTTGCTACTCAGGCACACAGCACTCCTACATACCCAGTCACAACACATCTCCTTCCTTGAAGATTAACAAACCAAAAGATTGCCAGTACGCCACGCCTATGTATGCCAGCATCACAACCTTCTGAAAATAAGCAGTATCTCCTTGTACCCTGGCCTGCCACTCCAGGGTCTCAGGACTGCCACCCCTGTGCACTAGCTTGCCCCGTAACAAACAAAGGAAACTAATAACGCCTGCTAGGGTCTGCCACTCCCTAGCCTCGGGTCTGCCACCCCACACCCGAGACTTCCTCGTTCCAGAATTAGGAGCTTTCTCACTGGCCGAAACATAATCCTGTGGCACCCCCACAAAAACTAGAAAACAAAAGCCTCAGACCTTAGAGACCAATGTGTCAAAGCAACGACCATCCCTTCTCCTGAAAGAAAATGCATTAAAAAAAACGAACTCCGCCCAACCCGCTCCCTGCTGTGCCTTTCGCATCCGTCCCTTCCCACGTGATGAGGGTCATGACTCCGAGACACCACATGAGCCATCCCAAAATGTCGTTGTGCAGGGATCTGTGCCTTATAACCTCAGGGCAGGATGGTGATTGGCCCAAAAACGAGCTTGGGCATGTTCCTCGTGAACAATTGGAGTTTTTATAAGGGCGATTTTGATTTGAGAGAAAGAGCTCAAATGATGGATGACCTCATCTGTGGGCCGCCTGAGAGAGATGGCAGAAGTGACAGGCGGTTCAGCAGGTCAGGCGCAGGAAATACTAATAACAGTGGAAGTGGGGTGCCAGAAATTCCCCAGGGCAAAGGGAGAAGCCCACACTGCAGACCCTCAGGAAGAACAAATCTCTCTCCAACCTTTATGCGCAGTTGAGAACTTGTGAACTTTGGGGGCTGGCCAATGCTAAGTACCACTGACTGGAGAACATATCTGGCAGACCGATATCCTGGGAGTGGGCGTTTGACTGGCGAGGAATTCCCCGCAGCAAAGCTGTACCCAGCGGTAATTCCCAGAGGTGAAGTGTTATCTGGAATTGAAGGTTCCTTACTATTTTCGCGCTGGCTACCTTTTTCTTGACACAAGTTTGTATGTTCTTATTAATTGGTTTCAATTGAAGGTGTATGGGACGCCAGGCGGCTCCTACGGTGACTCTTCTAAAAGAAAGCAATACACAGGCAGGCAGGCAGGCTGAGGGAAAAAGAGTAGGCCCAGTTACCTTGCTTTAGTTAGCATGACAAGAAAATGGCAGCTTGAAACTACGCATTGGGCTTCATTATGGTAACCTGGAATTTTTATGAATTTTGAAGACGTCACAAAACCGACCCAGAAATCATCACACACTTCCTTTGAAGAAGTACAGCGGCTTGTCTTGAAACTCGAATCATCTCAAACAAAAGCTGAAGGGTACTTACACTGCAAGCAAGTGCTGGCATAACTCCAGCAATGTGAGGGTTGGGCTCCCTGCAAGCTGCAGCAGGAGACCCCGGGCTCTCTGCATGGATGTCAGGTTCCCGGCCGATCCTAACATGTCCCACCTGTCGGCATGATCCGCAGATTTCTTTTAAAGCCATCTTGCGCTGTTTCACTTGGCCCACGTCCACTTGCAGGTTGTCACTAGTCTGAAACATACTTTGCCCGTATATGTTACTGTGGCCTGGGGGAAAAAAGGCTCACGTACAACATTTTAGTCTAAGAACGCTTGACTACTTAGATGAATTTTGAAGAAGCCAGAAAATGACGCGTACACCTCAGATTTTAAATGTATGAAGAATCGTTCTGTATTCTATATGAAATTATATATGTGGTTTGAAAGTGAGTTTTTATAAATTGGAATAATTGTGTTGCAATTTCTTGTGTTAAGGATTATCATGGATACAAAAAAAACACATGACAGAATAAATAAATAAAAGCCAGAATACAAAAGTTGGTTATTACAAAACACTGAAAAAACATTTAAAAATAGCCATGAGCCACAACACTATTTTGACAGTAACATTTCTACTGGCGTAAACTCGTTCTTACACGGGTCGTTCCAGAAGCTACAACATGTCCGCCAACCACACTATGGCCTTGCCAGTGAGAGGGAATCCTAGGACATTACTTACTGCACTCCTTTCTGTAGAAAACCCTTACAGATCCTCAAGCCCCTACCAAAATTCCACCAGTCACCATGTGCTTTCTGAGATCACCCCTAGGTGGGCCTTTCTATAGGCCTATTTTATCGGTTGGATGTATTTATTTTTGGCACTTACATTCATTAGAGACAGGGGTAGAGTGTTTCTGACAGAAGCACTTCATAAAAGTAGCAGCACTGAACCAAGCAATCTCATCAAAGGCTGCTTTTCATTGGTCTGGTACAGAGTCCTGATTGCAAAGATGCTAGATTGGTGGGGGTGAGGGCTCCGGGTTACTGGAGCATACATTTACAGTTATGAACCATTGGTTATAGAGATATACAAAGGGGGGTTTAGCTGGGGTTCAGGGAACAGTGCAGATGCTCAGTGACTGTAGGAGGAAGAAGTCTCTTTACAGCTGCTTTAAAACCCTGCACAGTGGTGATGTTCCTGATTTCCAGAGAGTGGGAGTTCCAGTGGAAGGGCACCAGTAGTGTGAGGGAGTGGAAGCCAGCAGGAGACAGATCGGGTGAAATGGGGTTGGCATTCGCTTGGCTGCTAGTGTGAGGAGACATTGGCAAGCAATTGAGTCGGCCAAATAAGGGCAGGCGCATCCCATAGATCGATATAAAGACAAGCAGTAGCAACTTGAAGCGGGTTCACTAATACATAGACATCCAGCCTGCATGGATGGACATGAGGCAGAATATGTAATCTGGCACACACTACAGCTTTTTAGTCCCTGAGGGATGGCTATCCTGGGAGAGGTTGTAGAGTGAACATACCACCTTACGTGAGGGAGGACCTTAAGGGTGAGGAGGAAGGGCACGGACACAGGGAACAAAGGGAAAGAGGAGGAGCTACTAGAGTCCGGGGAAACAGAAACCTGGACGAAGAGAATCAAGGAGGTTCACTATTCCTGTGTCTCCTGCCGCCTAATTTATATGCGTGGGTTCCAGAGTGAATTATGATAGTGTCCCTTTTACTGTGCCAATAAGGGATAAAACATCTGGCGACAAAGGGAAACGAGCACCACAGACAATGGCACTCCGCTGCACCGATGAAGACTGAAGTCCACCTGAAGTCTCAGTTTAAGGCACGAGTGTAGCAAGGGCGTTTAACTGGATCTAAAGGACCATAACTCCTGGGACAGTCCTCCCTCAGTGACCATAGCGCTATTACTCCCGCCGGATGGAGCAGAGTGCGCCGTGGGCCAGAAGGTGGGCGTCAGTGGGAGCAGAACCAGAGCAGCACAGTGCATCAGTGGCGTGATGCAGATTGCCGGCAAAGGGAGTGACAGGAGGTGGGCGTCACGTCAAAGGAGCCGGAAAATGGCAGCTAGAGTGGCAGCGATGGGAGTCCCTGTTGAGGTTTGTGATGTGTTGGAAAAGGCAAAGCTGCATCAGCCGCTACAGTTCCAGGTTTGTCCAATCAGAGAATCCCATATCGCTACGCTGATAGTGATATGGGACCTGTATTGGTAGTGCACTCCTAAGCATACGTTCTACCCTGTGTTAATGAGCTCTAACCCTCATCAAATATCACCACCCACTAAGTATGTAAAGCATCCACTCTACGAGAAAGTGGAGAAACCTCTTTCAGTGGAGGCAACAATATGCCACGAGTCACGACACCTACGCCGTTGCAAAGGAGGATTATGCACCCATGTGTGCTGCCTGAGTTTTAAGGGACAGCACCACATATCTGGGAGAGAGAGGTCTATGGTGCTGTCAGTCTTTAATTAACTGCCATGGGATTTCCCCCCCATTGCCAAGGCCTTGTGTGGTGATTTTGGTATATCGCCATACAATGCCTCCTAACATTTTCTCTTTCATTAAACCCTTAAGTGCCAAGGACGAGGTATCTCGTCCTTGGCAACAGGGAGGTAATCCCAAGGTCCTTGGCACTTAAGGGGTTTAAGATTAGGCGTACCTAAATTCAAAAGGTCGAGTACTCTGAAGCGATCATTTTCTGGGGCAGCAGCATGGTACTGGAATGAACTTCAAAGTGAGTTAAGAATGACATCGGACTACGTAAAATTGGTATAAAAGTATTGCTATGGAAAAAAAGGGTTTGAATTGAATTCGAGGATAAATACTGTTTTTTAGGATTTTAACTTTTTAAAATGTTTTCTATGGCTGTTTTATTAAGAGATGATTAACTATGGTATTTTTAGTGTTCGAAATATTGTGCTAAAATAGTTTTATTGTTTTAGAAATTGATTATACTTTCAGGTTTTAAATTTGTGTACAGCACTCTGAAACCATTCGTTTTCCAAGCTCGCGCTATATAAAAACTACAAATAAACAAAACGTAAGTGAAATCAATGAGAAGAGTGTTGCTGAAGTCAGAGGAAGAGTGACAGCCAGACTTGGGGCCCTGAGCACACCAGAGAGCAGTGCACTGCTGTTGCTTGCATGTTTTGGAATTGCTGCTGAGATAACATGTGTCGATGATGAAACTAATAGAGAATGATGGTGCGGTCCAATTCTCAGAAAACCATACAGTAGACCCTTCCATTAGTGTTGCGTAAAACTATGCCCCTCCTAATCGTATCCACCAGCCCCCATGGCATCAAGTATGTAAAGGAATCCAAATCCAATACAGGAGTGCTCTGTTGGCGTGACTCACTGGTGCACAATTATTGACAAAACGTTGCAACTTTTCCAGTGCAATGATCTGATAGTTAACATGCGAGTTCTTGGCTTCCTGACAGTGTTACAGGGTGATATATCTCAAGGCTCTCTCCCAGCAGGATTGAGATGTTCTGGGCATCTTCAAGCTTTTAAAACCATTGCTCTTGCTGCTATTATCTTCCTGAAAGTGCTTTCTATGTTGTATGTACTTGGGCAGTCGAGGAGATAGTGGTCTTGCTTCCCAGCTAGCCTAAATCCGAATTTTGACAAATCCCACCTTGCACTGCCTTCCAGGTCTTTCTTTACTGTCCCGTTTCCATTCCTAGTTTCTGGTCAGTTACCATGTAGTTGGGCATTACCTGCATGTGTTTGATTTTCTTCCCTGAGATAAGGTAGGCTGCTTGGGTGAATCCTGTCTATCAGGCACCGCCATTTTATCTTACTGTGTGCCTCCCATTCTCTTCTGCAAACAGGTGTTAATGGTGTGTTTGCAACTTGGTACTGTTCTAACTTCCTTCTCTTTCTCTAGAAAGTTTGGGTGTGGGATTCTGGTATGTGTAGTTTTTCTTCACTGCTCGGGAGGGGGGTGGTTGTCTTTCTGTTGAAGTTTGGAGAGCTTTGATCTGGAAGGATTGCTTAGAAAATGCTCACCGACTTTATTTGGCTAATTTAAATTTTTCATGCCCTATACGTGCCTAGCTAGGGCTTAGTAAATGCTTAAAGGCAATATTTTTGTTTTTATTATTAGTGTGTCAGAGTTTACATAAAACATTTCAAACAATTGCTAAAAACAATACAATATAATTAAAATGATACAGCAGGATTAAGATGTAAAGTCTTAATCCTCCAAATGCTCCTCTGCAACTAAATTTCATGTATAATCTGCATAGACTTTTAAACCTTCTCTAATAAGCATTGCTGCCATACTTAGAATTTCGACGTTAATGAGACTTGTAAGCCTACATGACAATGAAAGTAATAATTAATTTACAGTCAATCTCAAATTACGTATTCCTAGATCACTCTCAGGGTTAACTTGTTGAATTCAACAGGAATACATATTAATTCGTTATTTAATAAAAACCTATTTTAAAATCACAAATCTTTTAATTTCTCTAGCAACACAAGACATTTTAAAATGTTTAAACCTGATACAAGATTTATAAGAACAAACGTTTTTAAAAATGTCATTACTGCCAAAGATAAACTCACGAGTTTCCCACTAAACATTATCGCCCACCCAGGGGATAGTTCTATACTGTTTACTAAATCTGTCAAACATCACACTTCATTGTTCCTGCAGATCTGTACACTCAGCCAAGATGTGTCTTAGTGTCTCTAACTCTGTGGGCAATGGCAGAATCTACAACCCACGTAGTTTCTTGTCAAGGTTTACACCCATACCTAGCACCTCTCTAGTAGGGAACAGTTTAAAACAGATTCTTAAAATTAATGTTCTAAAACCAGCATTTGGGACATCACCAAATAATTCGGTAATTGATTTAAGGCCTTTGGCTCCCTTTGAAAATTCACAAATAACTTGTATGAAGAACACTGGTCTTGAGTAGAAATCCAGTCCTGTAACCAAACATTTCCCTTGGCTGCCTCTGAATTCTAGCAGTTAATCCTTATTAATACCTGCTAACCTCATTAGCTCTAAACAATCCTTTCCCCATTAGTTGAGGATGTTATCCTTTTTTCACACCAAAGCATCTCTGAGCACTGGGAATAAAGTATTGTTAGCGGCTGTCTTCCATTTTGACACAGACCGTTTCTGTAGCTGCAGCAGTCATGCTCAAAAAACATTGTTGGGATCTGGTCGCTTCTTTGCGGAGCAGCAGGTGCAAAATTGTCTTCATCTGGAGATTTCCTAAGGGCCAAAGTGGGGTGGGGTGGGGTGGGGCGTGCCTTTATGACATAATAGCCACCAGTTGGCTTCCCTCTAAGGCTTCTAGGGCTTGGGGGGTAAAGTTATTATACCCAAGTAGATATTTTTGGAGATGCATTTGATGATCGCCTCCCAGCCAATGTTATCCTACCACTAGTTATACACTTCGACCGATGAATGTCAGCAATTACAAGGAATGATACCTAGTGAAAACGATTTGCCTGTGAATTAACTTGAGTTTTATGCCAATGAAGCTAGCAGGCTACACTTTTACAAAATAGGTTGTCTGCATTTTGGTGGTAAGAGTTGGGTGTTACTGATGATGAAGTTGGCCTTAGGGAGCTGTGCTGGGAGGTGCTGAGACGTCGGCTTTACAACCAGGGAAAGTCGCGCAGCTGTATCTGGCTGTACTGACCGTCCCGGGGATCACTGAGAAGGAATCTTTTTCTGCATGGAGTTGATGGGTAGAGGTTGATACTGTGCTGCACTCTCACTTCCTTCCTCCCAGGGAACTTTAGATCTGAAGGAAAGCCACGCCAATCCCTGGACCTTAAAGCGCCTGTGGCATGCTGCCAACCCCACAGTGGCCGGTCTACTTCCCAGATGGCTTCAAGCTGTGCTGCCCCGCGCTTTATCAAGCGGCTTGTTAGCTACATGCTTCAGCGCCTGAAAGGGCTATGTGTGGAGAGAGATCCCTACACACAGTGAGCCAGGCACATCGCTTCGGTGATGTAATGTGTACTGCATCCTCCATCCCGGGCAAACCAGGCCCACTACGCTAGTCCACATAACGCCTCTTCAGAAAATCATACTAAAAGTCAAAAAGGGGTGTTTCTTGCAAGGGGAACCGTCTTGCAAAGTCGAGGACAATTCCATGTCATACTTTGTTCAAAGGTTTTCACAGAAAGCGATAGAGGAGATTACAGCATTGTCCATACTTTATACTGGAATAATACTGGTCTCAAATTTCCTGGATAGTGCAGGACAGAGCAAGAGAGCATGCGTTATGTCCTAGACTAATAAGGCACACCTAGAGGGCAGATTCTTAAGAATCTGACTGTAGCGTGTTCTCCACCCGGTCATGGACTGGATCATAGATTTCATTACGTGCAATGCACACCGGCTCCTGGCACCAGCGTTTCACAGTGTAAGCGGCAGCGCAAGAGTGTGGCAGAATGAATGCACAAGCATAGTGTGGCAGGATGCTTACGGGTGCTCTGCTACATTATGCTGCTTGCAGTCTTGCCCTTCATATGTGGTTAATGGGTCCTTTGCTGTTCTTTAGAATAAATCTTATTCTCACATGTGCTTGCCTTCAATCTTCCTTGAGACATTATTGTGCATCCTTGCAGTGGCGACAAGTGACAGGATTCGCACACCACCTGCAAAGTGAACAGCAAAGGTCTTCAGCACAAAGAGTGTAGGCTTCACTGCCAGGCAACATGCAGGGAACCACAATGCTGCCATGGTTCTTGGTGAGTCCAGGTAGGGAACCAATGGCTTCCTCGTCTGTTTCACAAATACAGTGAAGCCGTGGGCTGCACAGACTGCCACCAGGGAGGATGTGCCTGCACCCAAATGTCAGTAAGATGATGCAAACTTTGAGGAAGCAGCGTGGAGTCTAAGCAAAAGATTTCTCAGGAGACATATGTCTCATGGTAAACTTGAATACGAGAATGCAAGGTGCAAATTAATTGGTGGGCCACAATGCAGTGAGCCTACGCGACAGGGCACGTGCAATTTCAAAGAGCTCCCTGATATCCTGATGTGCGACATTCTGCAAGGTCACACAAAAGACTCACCTGAGCGGATGTACTCACCATTGCCCATGGAAGTGAAAAGGCACTTGCGAGAAAGAAAGAAGTGGCAAGCATA
This sequence comes from Ambystoma mexicanum, assembly GCF_040938575.1. NCBI lineage: Eukaryota > Metazoa > Chordata > Amphibia > Caudata > Ambystomatidae > Ambystoma > Ambystoma mexicanum. The sequence continues at coordinate 440,720,183 of NC_090937.1, forward strand.
AAGCCCGCCGATCAACTCAACGCACCGTCCGCAACTGTGAATGCAGAAGGAAAGGGCAAAGTGTCCGATCAGTTGACAGACAAGGCTGCTTCTGCACGAAGAGCCAATTTCACATTGGCAATTCTCACTTGGGTCACATCAGAAATACCACCATATGCGACCGTGTGGGCCCATTCACCACAGCCCACCACCAGAAGCAGCATCAGAGTGTGACCCCGCTAGAAGAAAGATGAAGGAAGGGCCAACCGCAAAGAAGAGTACACCACTGCCACTAAAACTCAGTGTCGAAACTACATTACATGGTGAACATCGATGCAAACGAAGTTCAGCTGAAGCTGGACCCCAACTCTGACCAGGATGTGCTCCACATACAAGAAAATAGTGTGTGTGCCAAGATCAACTTCAAGTTAAATCTGGTACCTGTGTTGATATCTTAGGATACAGACACTGCAACATTGAGTTCAAAGGACCAACCACATTAGGGAAAGGGTACCCCTGGATGGTGCAGAGAAGCCTCAGAACAAAGTGTACTTCACAAAACTGTCAGAAAGGACATTTCCAGCTAATCCTGTGCAAAATCCTTCCTTATGTTCACGTCCAAATTCAGTGCCCCTGCGGTATCCCCTGTCCTCCTGTCAACCATGGACTACTGCAGCGCTCTACTCGTAGCACAGCCTACCTGTCTCCTGCAGCGTCTGTACGTTCTGCAGAATTCTGCAGTGAGAGTCGCCACCGCCACTCCTAGATATGCTCATATCCCGCCATTACACCATCATCTTCATTGGCTCCCCATGGCCAAACGTGTCCAAGTCACTCTACTTGGTCCACTGTTCATTTTATGGCGGTGGAGCTGAATGCCTACGGGGGAAATTCCGACCGTATGTTCTGGCCTGGGTGCTTCGCTCAGTTGACGCTCTGTTGATCTCTGTGCCTCGTTTTAAGTCCTCCCGGATTGGCAGATGCTGCGGCCCCAGCTCTGGAACATCATTTTACACTGAGCACTATCAAGGAGCACCTCACATTTCGTCGATCATTGAAAAACAATCTCTTTTAGCTTCTCTGTGCCCTACCGTTGCTTTTAACGCCATGATGCCTCAGTTGGCGACCGTGCGCTTTAACATAATATATCAAAACATGGGCCTGGCTATCCTTGGATCGCATGAGCATAGAAGGTTCTAGATAAAGTTAGATACCCGTAGCTGAGAACAAGTGATACACCTGTAATGGAGACAGGTGAAGTCGTTCTAGAACACAAGGTGTTCGCCAATGGAACAGGGTCGCTGAAAAAGGTTGTTTACGAAATACATCTGTGCCAAGGAGCCTTATCTATTAAACATAAAATTAGACCTGTTCCCACAACCTCCTGGCAAGTCCTCAACGACCTACTGCATGACCCACAGAGGGAAGGAACAACAAAACCACTGGAAGCCACCGAATGGCTGAGCCTAGCTGTAAAGAAAGCAAACTCCAAAAACGATGTATTATCACCATTTGGTATGTTACGTTATGTTAGGCCCATTTGTAAAGCGCGACCTACACCGACTAGGGCATCATGGTGCTCGAGGGTTAGGGGAGGCAGCGAAGGAGGCAGCGAAGAAGAAGAGGAGGCTGAGAAAGAGGGAGAGCGAAACCTAGAACAGGAAGGTTTTACGAGCGCGACGGAAGGACCGATGATTCCTAATATTACAAAGAGAAAGAGGCAGACCAAGTATCTCGGAATTGGTACTCATACTGAAAAATGCCAATGTAGTTGCCACATATATGGTTTCAGTGTTGCATGCAAGCTGCATGATGGATCCAAATCGCTTCTAGCTATGATCACCCCGTTTGGAACACATTGTTACATCCGCATGCCATTTGCCTTTCCACAGCAGAATCGGTGTTTCAGATCACAATGGACATGCTGTTAAGAGGTGTCGGGAATGCGTCCTGATTTGCGTAGATGGTGCGAGCAATAATATCAAGGCTCTGCAGTCAGAGTTGCCCAAGTTTCACGAGACTGGTTTAGACTACAGGAAGGACAATCTTAATATCACCATTGAATACCTGGCATACACTTTCACCATTGAAGTAATCCCAGGTTACACATCCTCAAAGCAACCACTTACGCCCCAGCCCCCATCAGCAAGCAAGAGCTCAAATCCTTCCGAAGCCTTCTTCAGCACAAAAGTGTGTTCTGAAATTCTTTGAAAATGCAGAATACTTGTGTCTGTTCTTAAAGGAAGGAGCTGATTTCAAGTGGGGCTATTAGCAAGAAATTGCCTTTGCAGAAGTGAAGTTGTGCATTTTGTGTGCACCCAGTTTAGGGCCTTAGATCTCAGATCATTACCAGTGCTACGGAACAGAGGTAAGGACAACATCATGGCGTCTGCATCCAAAAAACGGATGGCATCTTGACGGAACTATTCATAAATAGAGAGAGATTCTGGCCTTTCAATAGACAGTTACCAACTTCACAACATATTTGTAGGGTTGTCAATTCAGCCTCCTAACTTGTCACAAACCCCTCGTGCACATGCTTATTCCTGGTGGTACCAAGTCCTCCACACTAACATTAGAAAGACGAGCTGCAAAAGTGCACAAATAAATGCTCAAGGATGTACATTTCCATGGTTGGTAGAACAATCACGCTTACTGCAAGTCACATTGCCCCTGCTAGGACCCGCCAACATCTACAGTCTTAAAAGATTAATGTGCATCTCTCTGAGATATCATTGCTGAAGAAACCATTGAAAATAAAGAGCTGGAAGGGATGGACGCAGACAATGCACTACTAAGAGTCGGACAATTCTCATTTGACGACGCAGTAAAAGATCCCTGCCAAATATTCTACAACCACAAAGGGAACTTGCCTCTGAACTCTGTCACAGAGCAAGGATATTTCGTTGAGATAAGGCCATCCCTCCTTTCAGCATGGGATCCGCTGGCAATGCCAAATTGCCTGACGTTCATCTAGGACCCCTGCTTATTACTAAGTGCAAAGAGGGCCCTACTGGTGGCCAGTGCAATGATTGTCCTGCTAGTAATAAGGCACTTCACACCAGGCAGGCCCTTTGGCTCAGAGGAATCTGGTAGCAGTTGTGATATAGTAATGGTGGATTACCTCGCCAAATGGATTGAACTTCACTTTGTGCCTGGTATGACAACTGCAGCAGAGATTGGGATGCTAAGACATTTTCAGGAGAGAATGATTTCTCCAATTATTAGTAAACAACAATGGGGTCCAGTGTGAATTGTTGCCTCTTTGAAAGAATGCAATGCCTTCATCATCTACAAGACAGCAAAGAAGTTGAAAGGATGAGCACATGTGTCAAAGGTAGCCTTAAATTGGCCGTGCTGTCCCACAAGGACTCCAAAATTGCAGCCCTGAAAGTGGTCACATCCCACAGATTTGCACCCAACATCGGTCACAAAATTGGCTCGGTTCCAGCTGATAAGAGGGAGAAGGGCCTGCTCCAGTTTAAAACCCCACGGTTGCCTGATGCGAGAGGCGACACCAGTTTACCCAATCTGGAAGATCAGGAAAAGTCAACTTAAGCAGAAGCACTAAAACATGTCATAAAAGCTCCTGACCTACATCCTGGTGTTTGGGTCAACGTTTGCTTGAGTCATAAGGACAGGTAGCCCCCCTGCTGAGCACATTCAGCTACTACAAGTATTAAGAGTAGGAAGGAACTATGTCCTTAGGATGACAGAAGAGTATGGATGATGGGAAGAGTAGTCCTGTATGAAAGAAGTATATCATATCACACACTGATGTAAGTCAACTATTGGGCTATGGGCAATCTCTGAGCCATCCTGACCACAGTCAGAGAGGCACATCACACCTGAAAGAACGGAGAACCAGTGACAGCAAGCAAGTGGAACAGAACAGTGAACAGCAACACCACAAGGATTCTCACTATGGAAAGTCACCTTGGGACACTCAATTCTCAAAGTCATTTTGGATAAATTACACAATGCCCTGTGTTAGGAAAATTCACAGACTATGAACTTTGTGACCTAAACAGTCAAATGTATAACTGCCACGGAGCATGGGGGACAGGACATGAGTGCCTGTTCCGCTCTTTAATTATTCAGCCTGGCTGTTTATATGTGTAACTGAGTTATTTGCTGTTCTTTACAATACACTTTATTTTCGCATAGCCTCAATCTTCCTTGAATCAGCATAATCCATTTCTATAATTACATCATTTCCAAGGTTCCCTGCACGGTTCTCATTGGCAGTTGACCAAGTCAAGTTGTACGTTCAGAAGGAACCTTCTGTCTTCCGACCCATAGAAGTTGTGTCATTACCTTTGCATTCATCTTATTTTGGCTGCCTACACAATTCCTTCCAGCTCTAGATTTGGAAAAGGGATAGCAGGTTAACATGGATAAGGCCACACTGGCTGAGCTCTAGTTTACTTTGTCCCGCTTTTGTGAAGCTGTGGACAGGGAACTCTGCTTCTTGGGTAGGCACATTGCAGCTAAGTAATACTTGGTAGGGCAGAGACCAGTAAAACCCTTGCTTGCTTGATTAGAGGATAGGGCAAAGTGCGGATATATAAAATATTTGGGATGGAGATGGTGTGCTTTTTACATGGATGAGGCTATTAATCTCATTTTCCAACAATGTTACCATCAGGTACACACTTCAAACCTGGACAAGACTGTTGAGCATATCTGTTGTAAGGAAAAGGTGAAAGCAGTGAGTATTGTCAATGACTTTCTTCACGACATGTTGATTCTCTATAAACACCTTCACCCTTGTTACATGCCCAACTCATTCTCCCCTTTGCCTCTCAACTGCCTTCTTTAGAATCCCTGTGATGGGATGACATTCCATTCCAGATTACCCTCCACCTGTCAAAGCCGTCGCAGCAATATCAGGGCCTTTCTGGATTAGGTATGTCTCTTTTGGACATATTAGTGGCACAGGCAGTGCCTCAACAGTCCAATTACCACTGTGGAAAGTAGTAAGGCTGTTGATAGCATGGTAGGATGATAGCATAATCAGAGGGCGGAAGGTTGATCACTTTCCTCAGCTTGCTCCCTTCTTGGATCAGCCCCCCTTTCCCTCTTCGTCTTGAGCAGGACTTTCTTAAATTCCAGAAGCTCCTCAAGATGTTCCTCCTTACCTCCTCCTCCCCCCTCTCTCCTCTGCTAATCTCACAGTTGCTTTTATGGTGTGCAGGGCCCTTATGCATCCTCAGGGCCCTGACCTCCCACACTGAATCGCCCCCAGCTTCTGTCTATCCTCAGCACTTGCTTCAGCACACCCTCCGTCCTGGAGGCTCGCACTTACCATACATTACACTTCACCTTTTGCTCACCCTTGAGCACCCCAGCACCTATCCCATTCCCCCTCCCTTCTGCACTTGCACATTCTGAAACACTCAAAAGGCATAGTAGGTTCATCCTCCCCACCCCCACATTGTATTTAATATTTTTTATGTTTTTTTTATCTTTCTCATTCCCTTGTCCCCTCCCTGTTGCCGCTTTGAAACAGAATGTACTTGTTGTATAAGCGCCTACAAGCTAACAATAAATACATAAATAAATAAATACATAAGCAATATGTCTCCTGGGCCAGGTGGCTTTTCAGCTGATTTATGTCAAGTGTACTCCGTCTTGCTCATGCCACATTTCCTCATTAACTCAAGGATTGTGAGATGACGGCCCTTGCAAGTAGACAACCCTAATCAATGTCTTATTGAAGCCCAATAGAGACACTATGTTGTGTTCATGCTACTGCCCCATTTCTTTGCTTAATCGCAACAACAGGATTTTTGCATGAGTGTTAACTTTCGCAAGGCCATCAAAACCAGGCTCTTTGTATGACTTGGCACATATTTCCTGTATCTAACTCTGTATTTGTAACTAAGTAACCTGGCATGTATCTATTTCTGTATGTATAACCATGTACCCTGCACTAAGACTACTTATGAGGGGTGGCATTCTTGTAACCCTGAATCAAGCCTTCTTACGTTCCTCTTATAGCGCCTTGATGCCTGCGAGCTGCAGTGCGCTCTATAAATCCAAATAAATAAAAAATAAATGAACTACATGCTCCTCCCATTGATTCACTTCTGTGTTCTCTCGAGCCAATCATGATTTGTACATTGACGATCTATCTTTTATGATTTAAGGAAACCTTTCAGTCTTTTGCATCAGGTTGAATCTGAACCCCAGTTGGTATCAGCAATGTTGGGTGCCGAGAAAAGGCATTTGACTGCATTGAATGGACTTTTCCTGTGCAGTCCACATTCAAATGGGTTTATCCAGGGCCCAACCCATGTTTACTCTTCTAGAGCTAGGTTGTGTGTCAATGGGTGGATTTCAGACGGCCTTTCCGATCGGCTGAGAAGCTGTCAGTGTTGTCCCCAATATGTTCCTTTTTGCCCTAGCAGTAAAGCCGCTCTTGGCTCTTAATTGTGGACTACATCTTTCTCCCGTAAAATCATTATTTTATTTTATACAGAGGTTATGAGGCTTAGTTAAACAGCCACATAACAATCTAGCCCCCATAATGTTTTTGAGGGTGAATCACGAAATTCATCTTTTGTTTCTTACCTCGGCTGCAGAAAGGTTAGGAGGTCTCACTTTGGATAGCAACCAAACGCGGTGCATAACATGGTGACTGGAAACGCCATTAAGCTTTCCTGATCTAACTATGGAGTTGCCCTGGATAGGCTATCTGATCACATTGAAAGGCTGCATAGGTTTCCCCTCTCCTGAATTGCCAGAATCCCTTTAATTCAAATGTTTATATAAGTTACTAAATATTTTATTATGACTTCCCCAAAAACGTTTCGCTAGACTGCATGGTCTTCTCCTGCGACGGGCTGGGGAGGGAAGGCATCTTTTGGCTGTGGTCCTAGAACGTGTGTGCCTGTGCCCTATCTGGAAGACTGTTATTTGGTTGCAAAGGTTCTGCCAGACAGCTGGCATGTTAGCATAGAGGAGGAAGCTGTAGCTGTGCCTGCAGGACAGCTGAAGTAGTTCTGCATCGTGGGGCGAGATAACTTTAGTGTCATGCACTTTCAGGGTGCAGAATGGCCTGGCAGCTCGGCTGGGGGCAAAGTCAAATTCCCCTGTTATGCTGCTGGTGAGTGGTGCTTGGTTGGACATCACTTTTGAGGGCACATATTGCAGAAGGTGGAAAAACTCCATCTTCACACTTTTGGGTATCACTTTCCGGATGACCACTTAATTTCTTTGGAGCTAGGGGTGGGCCATCTATCTCAGAGGTCTTCCTTTGCTTTGACTTTGCATTCCCTTTAAGGGCCTTGTCACGGACGCCGCAAGGGATGCGCAAAGGACTGGACTCAGTAGATAGTATTTACACTATTTATTATAAGGCAAAAGATTACACACACATTTGTATTTGTATTTAGGGGTTTGTATAAGCACAAACCTAGCTAGGACTTTGGAGCGATATACATATTGTTGAGGGTAGCATATGAGAGACGCAATGCACGGCATGGGATGTTCCAGCCATGCGTGATGATGGAAGAGAAGGAGCCTGGGTGGCACCTACATATTGACAGAAGAATACGTTCTTGGGTTCCTTCCTGAGCTGCAAGAGCAGCAGTGATCACAAAGTAGACAAAATGTACAAACGGGAAAGTCTTGGCGTCCACAAAGCAAAGTCACCCTGGGGAATGCCAAGTCCTCCAATCTCAAGGTGGTGGGGAACTCCTGTAGGCTCACGAGTGTCCTGCACCCACTGCTATATAGCACTAACTGGTCCCTTGTACTGCTTCAGACCTGTGCGGAAGTAAACTGCAGCTCCAAAAGGTCCGCGTTACTAACCACAGAGCAGAGTTAGATTAATTCCAGGTACCTAATGGGACTTTTAAGCTTGTTTAAATTACAAAATCTTAAATAAATGTATAACTTTAATGTGTTCTTGATGTATTATATATAAACTATTCATTTAAACCGATAAATGCTAATTTAGGAGTGGGTGTGTGTGTCCAGTGCCCTTGGCAGTAGGGAAAGAAGGATTCCCTGCTTGGTCTCTTAAACAGTATATACCCCCCTAACCGAATTAGGGAGGATATTCCTACCCCCCCCCCCTTAAACCGTTATTGACTTGACTGGATCAAGCCTGGGAGTCTCGACTAAGGTGCTTACCAATGTCTGGAGTCCTTCATGTGGCTGGGCGAATCTGTCTATCTTGTTACCACTTCAAAATCTTTTGTTTTTATTTTTATTTTTTTACAATTATAGAGCGTGCTGCAGCCCGAAGGCATTAAGGCACTAAACATGAAAGCGTACGCAGGCAAGATAGTGGATACATAGAGACTATGAGGTACTTGGTTGCAGAATCAGAACATGATTACATGTGCCGTTGGTATGCAGGCCAAGGTCGAAGCAGGTGGATCAGACAAACATCCTGGTTTTGATTGCTTTGCCGAAGGCCAGGTGAGAGTCAATCGCCCTGAGATGCGTGGGTAGGGCATTCCAGTGTGAGGCTGCTAAAGCTGAGAAGCTGGTGCCACCTGCACAAACTCTGCAGGTCTTAGGGGTGGAGATCAGGTTGGTGAATGCAGTTCTGGGAGGGCTGGAGGAGGTCGGCTGGGATATTCTTTGCGCGAGGTAAGGGGGAGCAAGGTCGTGGGGACATTTATGGGTGAGGGAGAGGATTTAAAAAATGATTCTCTGCCTAATGGGCAGCGAGTGGGCCTTCCTTCTAAGATCCGAAATGTGGTCCTTCTTGGATAGACCTGTGGCGGCCCTAAGGTTGTTGTTTTGGGCTCGTTGGAGCTTGGCAATATTTTTACTAGAAGTCCCACCAAGGAGAGCATTGCAATAATCCAACCTGGATCCTATCAAGGCCCTGGCAATGGTGAGGCCATCCTGAGGTGATAGGAAGGGTCTTGCTGCATTGATCAGTTTTGAGTAGTATGCCGAGGACGAGGCTATGGCATTGACTTGCCTGTCCATGGTGAGATTAGAGTCGAGATAAACTCCTAGAGTCTTGACTGTTTGTGACACAGCAATGGGTATGTTGTAGATAGTGAAGGAGCAATATTTTTTGTCGAGGTTACCCAGACTGGTCGGTGATCCAATAAGAGCTTGGTCTTATCACTATTAAGACATAACCAGTTGTTTGCCATCCAGCCTTGGATGGTAGAATAGATTGAGTTGAGGGTGTTCTTGTCCAAGTCATAATCACCTGTGAGCGGGATGAGCACTTGGGTGTCATCGGCATAATTGGTGTATGAGATGCCCAAGGCGTCAAGGAGAGTGAAAAGAGGCCGGGTGAACAGGTTATAGAGGGTGGGCGCTATTCAAGAACCCTGGGGCACTCCGCATTTTATGTGACTGGGGGAGGCGCATGCTGAGTCAGAGAAGACTTTCATGGCCGTTTCCTGTAGGAAAGAGGTGATCCAGGGGCATGCCTTGGGGGAGAAGTTGGCTGCTATTGAGAGATTGTGGCAGAGTGTGTTATGATCCACAAGGTCAAATGCAGCCGATAGATCGAGGAGCAGCAGGAGCGCTGGTTTACCAGCGTCTCGGATGTCGTCCATTTGATTTTTCAGGTCGAGAAGAGCCGTTTCCGTTCTTAATGTGCAAAACTGAACCCAGATAATAGCCATTAGTTTTCAAAGCATTTAGTATAATGGTTTCCAGAACTCAAGAAATGATCAAATAAAATCGGGTGTACGCCAGTTTTTGGTGCATCTGGTATATGCCCATGGCATCTTGTCAGTAGCTCTTTCGCATGCAACCCGGCCCATCCCTTGGACTGGTTGAGCGCCGAGGCTTGTTTTGTTTCGATTCGTATATTGAGTTCTAGAAAGAAACCACTCAACAGAGAAGTGCATTGGATCCGACACTTGCTGCCAGTGCAAGAGCATGTGCCATGACACTAGCACAGTGTACTGGATTGAGTCACTGCGTTTTTTGATATCTAGCTATCAATCACAATAGATTATCCTTCTTCACCTGAAAGAATGCAGCTCCCACCCAGCTGCAAAAATCGCAGCTCGTTCACTGACCCTATAACTGTTCGTATTAAAACCTTAGCAAGTAGAATACATCTGTTCTGGGATGCATTAGATGCACTGAGGATAACTTAAGAATCCGCTTTAAGGTTTCTTATCCCTCTTTACCACTTCATCACATTTTGCTCATCATTTTCAGCTCATTCAGAGCACATCTAGTTATATTATCTGCCCAGTTCTCAAATACCAGCGCGTGGTGTTTTTCCCAAGAAATAGCACAGCTCCATCTTGGGAGAACCAGTGTCAGTGTAATATTGATTGTGTCCTTTCATTTTCTCTTCTGCAACAGGCTTATTCTGATCAGCCGGAAACGTCACGAGGAGGAGCTTGACCAATAGTGCGTCCACAGCTGTGTACTCCTCCCAGTGACTCTTGTCTGTTTCGGCATACAGTTAAGGAGGGTTAGTCTGTCACCCCATGCATCAGGACAGAGGCATGTGAACACAGCACCCGGCTGGATAGCCATGGCTTTCTCCACACTAATGCAGCAAGTGTCATGTGCTCCCCGCCACGGCACATGATGGCTACCACAACAAACCTGGATGACCTCATTGCCTATTGATTTCAACAGATTGTGCCTGTTTATTCTTGATGCAGGAAAGGCATGCACAAGCCACGAGAATCCTGATGCTACACAGGCCTTTTAATACTGATTCTGCACATGCTAGCATGAGGAGTTGCGTCCTGGTGCAGGAACTCTGTGTGTGGGAACTCTAATGTAGGGTTTCCATGCAGTGTCGCTGTATCGCATCGGAGCACCTCCGAGACCCCATCAGAATGCCTGTGGGGAAAAGTGCAGAAAGGTTTTTCCATACTTTTCCCCACTTTCCCCCCACTTGTGCCACTCAAATGAGGGCGTTAGTAGCGAGGTAGACTCGATTCCAAGTGTGTTTCGCCTCATTGTAATTTCTACAAAAACATCTGTAATGATATTTCAAAATGTTGCTCAAGCATAACGTGTTTGGCTTAAACAGGATGATGCCGTGCGCATTGGATGTGATAACCAAGTCAGGCTGACACAGGGCTTCACTACCTGATAAGTGTAATAGTGACATTGATTATTTTTATTTATAATGTTTTTATCGGATTTCTAATACAAGTAAAAACCTCTGTCCTTTCTTTCTAGCCTTTGTGCATAAGCTCCTATTTAATTAATTGATAAGGAGAAGTATCTCCCCATTATATTAATTTAGCTACCTTTGTTTTCCTTGGCTTTTGAAAAATATTGTGTATGGAAGAATTTAGATCTCAGCCTGCAAGCATAAATATTATTGAGTTGGTCTCCTGGAGGCATATCACATCGGCCTGGTAGTCTCATAAAAAGTGCAGACGGCGGGCTCTAACAGGTTGGGGAATTTAGACCTTTTACATTAAATGTCAACAACTTGAATTATAGTCCCACTCAAGGAAGTCAATACTGCCTGCAAAATGGAAAGTAGTCAGTGGGGAAGGCTTGCTTAATCCGGTTTCCCAACCTTAATCCTGTTCCCCAATGTGCTCTCCAATCTTTAAACCTCATACATATACAAAAGTAAAAAATGCAATCAACCGGAAGTTGTAGGAATCCTGCTTATAACAGGATACTAATATGGGCAAGAAAAACCACTGCAAATGCAGTGGGCCCTAAACCCATTCCTTGGTCACACCCCTGTGAGGTTATCATTCCCCAGCCTGACCCTTTTCATCCAACGCACCATTAGCAATATGTTTCTAAAGCTAAGGTCCCCTTAGGTATTGTGAGGCATGAGTAATGTGAGACTCGCAACTGTTTTTAGTTTTCTCAGGATTTGCCATTTTATTATACACAAAATCATAAAAGAAACCATAACTAGACCTACTGAACAAGGGGATTCCCTACCTATTCTAAGAGCTACGGGAAAAACCCCTAGCATTCACAAAACTAACCCTCACACTAAACAACATAAACATTCAAAGTAACATGAAAACAACATAAAGAAAAGGTTTCCAATCACCCAGTGTCTTGGATGACTTCTAGGGATCCTGGGCAAATTCTGCTCCCCCAGGAATGTCCCAAAGTCGCTTTCCTCCAAGGAACACAAGGTTTTAAACAAACGTCTTGCAAAAGTTCCAAAGAAATACAAGTTCACACAAATAAAAATCCACTGGCAAAAGTCTCTTCCTTCATGAAAAGATTTTATAGTTGCACAAAGAAAATAATAGCACCAATGGTGTTTCCCTGGATGACTTCCTTCCAGGAAAGAGCAGGTAAAGTTGAAGACAAAAGTACCACTTCTGCTTGCATCAACTTCTCTACTTCTGCAGCGTCTTTGATACGCAGTTTGTCAGGATGAATGTGCTTAAGGTTTGCTATCTCTTCAGCAGCTTACTTCCACTGTACAACTGTGAGAGCAGGCTCCATTGACCACAGTTGGCTTCAGCTTCTGTATATTGACTCCCACAGTTCTACTGCTGCTACTACAACTTCTAATTTAAATATGTTTGCTGCTACAACTGCAACTTCAATATTAGGCAACTTCAACAAGACCTCTTCTACCTATGCAGGTTGGCAAGGCACTCTTCTCTCTAGAATGGCAAGAAAGGGCATCCTCTTTGTCTTGGAGCAACCACAAAATATACTTCTAGCTTTTAGACCACTTCGTCTCCTTTCAAATAATCTCAGCTATGCATATTTAAAGACCATTTCATTTAACAAGTACCCACCTCCCTTCCCCAGCTTTATATACACCTTTCCTCCAGTGTTACCCTAAAAGCTGTTGCCCCTCTTCCAGCTTTGGATGATCTTGTATAATTTAATTTAGAGGACTCTTGTGTAACAACAACTTTAACAACTTCAGAACACTGGTGCATAGTTCTCAATTGAGCAGGATTCACTTTTATAGCATTCATTCCATGGGCTTGGTCTGGCTTCAGATTTAAACCCCTCTAAAACCTCTGCTTGTAATATGTTGTAAGATGTGTACTTCTTACTGAAAACGAAATTAGGCACACACTGTTTTGCTTCACTTATAAACGGCCACTTCAAAGGGGAGACGCGTTCCTACCTTTCGGTCCGCATTCAGCTTCCAAGGTATCGGGAAACATTGTCTCGCACGCCATCTCTTTAAGCAATGCTTGCAACACTTTAGAAAAGTCCATTCTACTTCAATTGAGCTACCAGCAACGCAACGTTCTCCATGTTAACAGGAGCCACGTGACCACTCAGCAACAAGGTAATTCTGATGTTGGGGAAAGAAAGGCTTTCACTGCATGCAAAGGTTTTAAATAAGCACATGTTACATTTCCCTCCTCATAAAGACTTCCCACTTCTGCAGTTAACCTCTACTCGCTTAGATGTGTGCACGAGAGTAATTGAAACTGATTATAGTTATTGACAAGGTATTTCTGTTGTTCAGGAATACAGAGCTTGTTTTCGGACTCCTGATTACAATGGTTGCGGGCTGCTGCTACTTCCTGGCTTGATTTCCTCTCCTCCTACTGCTACTGGCACACTTGGGATCCCCACGCCTCTGCTGCACGGGTGTCTCTGATCGGCCCCATCAAGGGAGACTCTCCAGTTTCCCTGGAGAATGCACGACTCCAGCTCTGCATTCACAGCAATGAGGCACTCCTGGAAAGACTGCCTGCTGCTTCCAGTCCCTTCCAGGGCTGCCACAGCCAAACGGGGTCCGTAAGCACAGGACCAACTCCAAGCCAGCAGGTGAAATCTGCCCTTCCTCTGCTCTGGTGTCCCTTCTGTGGTCACACTTCATTGTGATCTGCAAGCTCCGTGCTCTGCTTCTTCTGCTTCTGCTGCTGCCGACCTTCCAGCTCCTCCCCAGCTTTATTATGCTGCTCCTCCTTGCTGCAGCCTTTTATGCCCCTCAGGTGGACTAATTGATTTCAGGTATAGGCCCTTATGCCAAATTGCCTGACCTAGCCTGGAGCCATTAGGCTTGTCTGCCTTGCTTGGAGTCCTGTATGCATCTTCATCCCTCGTGTTCACAGTCCCGAGGGATTCTCGGCCTTGCAGTTTATTTTGGGGAACTGTGTTTTCTATAAGAGGTTTTAAGATTAATTTTTTTCCCATGATATTATTAAGAGAAGACTTATTAGATATTGGGTCTCATTATGAGTGTTGCGGTAAGGCAACAACGGCGCTGGTAGTGCTACCGGTGCCTTTGTTACCTCGCCACAACATGCCGACATCTGCTAGCGGGGCTGCTCTGTACGCCTGGTCAGACCAGACGTGCAGAGCGGCACCCGCGAGCAGAACAGGATGTTAGCAACGTTGTTACCATCCTCTCCATTCCCATTGAGCCCTCTAGGGGCTCAAATGGGAATGGGGACGTTACCGGGTCCGGGTCCCACGAATGGGAATTACTGGGCCCGCAAAGGTCAGGATGGCCTGGTAATTCCCATTTTTCGGGACCCGAGTTTGGGGGGCAGAAGGATTAGGAAAGGTTGCATGTTCACTGTTCGTTTGGCATACCTTTGATTTTGTGGAGGATATGGAGTTTTAGGGGTATATAAGAATGGTTCTGGAAAATTAACATCTTTTAGACATTTTTGTCCCAGATTTTACTTGTTTGGTTTTAAGCAAAAATGAAAATGGTTACCCTTTAGAGGTGCTACAGCGCCCATTGATAAGAAATCCTTCGAATGGAAAATAATCACATGACCACAGTTGGAAATTGATATTGCTCAGTTTATCTTGAGAACGTTGCCCTTTGGTGATAACACGTGTTTCGACGTATCCAACGTCTTTTTCAAATCAGGGCTATTGTTAACCATAAATGTGCATGTAGTGGTCAGCTTACTTGTGCGGTCATGGGATAATCCCTGCTCCCTAAGTTATTCTGTTGTTCCTTTCCGTCCGCGTTCCGTTTGGTTTTAACCCTAGATTGACAATAATCTGAATGACAAGATGCTATGATCTCTCTAGGAACAAACTTATTACCATTCAAAGAGCCATACCATGTCTCACCCTGTGAAATCTCCCCAGCCCCTGGGCCTGTCTCAATCCAAGTGATGCTCCCGCAGTACACCACCCCCTAGATTGGGATCACAAAGTGTCTGCCCTTTCCTGGCCACCTGAAAAGAGACTCTAGGTAGGGTTTCAGTGCGGGATTTGCAAGATTCTCAACAGTATACATTGAAACTTTTTTTTTATACTAACAGGTATTTGTTTCCCCTCAGTGTCTACCAATTAAGTGTTGTATTATAAACCAGATAGCTTCCTAGTCTATTATTTCACCATCAGGGTCGGATTGGGCCATAAAATTGTCTCTGGCACCAATGAAAACATGGCCCACAGTTGCACATGGCTATTCATTTCTTTTATGGCCCTGTTTGAATAGTACCCAATGGGGAGTTTTGTGCTTAAATGTGATGCAAATTGTGCATTTAGCAACAGTGGTCAACACTATCAGCCGCATAGTAAAGTATCTCACCAAACTGGCCCACTGTGGCCAAAAAAAGGGGAAATTAGGGGAAACATCACCCTCCACTTAAGGAAAATCACCAACCACCACTGACTGGCTGCTATGAGTTTCGTAGTATCCTTCAGAAGATGAATCACAATAAGGTTGAGGGCACGCCTTCTTTATGAGAAGGAACACTATAGAAATGTGATTCAGATCATAGTACCAGCAGGTTCAACTTGTAATAATAATTATTTAAGGTGTTTTTGTAATGCACTGTTAATTATGCCTTTCTACTGGAGTATGTTTGGCTTGCTTGGATCTATTGTGTGACATGTAGGTCCATGCGTAACTGCCATAAGAGACGCTGTATCCCTTATAATAATAGCAATTTGTTTTTTTCATATAGCGCTTTAATCTAACGCGCTTTACATAGGACATATTATCAAACATTACTATTATTACCCAATCGAAATTAGTACTCATTTATCAATCTTGGAAGGATGAAAGTCTGAGTTGGCCTTCCAGGGATTTAAACCTGTGGCCTGCAGATCAAACACTGATCACAGTAACAAGTGTTTAATCCACTGAGCCATTTTACCGGCTGAATCATGCGCCCAGTGCCCGGTGCTAATGGCTGTTATGGATAATCAGGAAAAACAACTTCCTTTTGGCGTGCACTCAGAAGATTGAGGAAAAAGTTGAAGTTAGTTCATGTGTCTTTGGCGAGTCACCTGCAGAAGAGTGGTTAGCTTGAAACGTTGTGGGTGTGCCCTAAGTTGACGATGTCTATTATATATCCCCATCAATACAGTTTAACCAATTTCCTGTTTTCAGCTTATTCCGTCGAAGAATTGTGTGGATATCCTATTTTGGTATATATGAACCAGTTATGGTGTTTAAAAAAAATATATTATGCTCATTGTCATCCACGATATCAGCCCGGCAGCCCCAGTGGGAGACTTAAATTGCCTTATGAACTTTGCAAGAAGCTGTCGCTTAGGTTTACTGGCTTCTATTTTGTTAGGTTTATTTTGTCTGAGTGGCGTAGGAAACGGGGACAGAGCCCTGATGAAACAGTTCTTTAAACCAGTTTCACTAGTACAGCTTCCCAATCCATTTCCCTCACAGATCAGATATGCAAGGAAATGTGTGCTGAATAGCAAGCTGTCCCCAAGTGTGGTGTGTGCCTACTTTCTGCCAGGAATTAATGTGGGGGGTCCGTTGCTGTTTTTCCACGTATTACACCCCTTCTATCCATCATGTGCCGTGGCGGGGAGCACATGACACTTGCTGCATTAGTGTGGAGAAAGCCATGGCTATCCAGCCGGGTGCTGTGTTCACATGCCTCTGTCCTGATGCATGGGGTGACAGACTAACCCTCCTTAACTGTATGCCGAAACAGACAAGAGTCACTGGGAGGAGTACACAGCTGTGGACGCACTATTGGTCAAGCTCCTCCTCGTGACGTTTCCGGCTGATCAGAATAAGCCTGTTGCAGAAGAGAAAATGAAAGGACACAATCAATATTACACTGACACTGGTTCTCCCAAGATGGAGC
This sequence comes from Ambystoma mexicanum, assembly GCF_040938575.1. Lineage (NCBI taxonomy): Eukaryota > Metazoa > Chordata > Amphibia > Caudata > Ambystomatidae > Ambystoma > Ambystoma mexicanum. The sequence goes on from NC_090937.1 coordinate 440,737,123, forward strand.
TGTGCTATTTCTTGGCAAAAACACCACGCGCTGGTATTTGAGAACTGGGCAGATAATATAACTAGATGTGCTCTAGAAGGATTTGCCAGCCCAGTTACTGTGGAGAAGTGCAATCTCTTAGATTTTACTCTTCCAGTCCTGGTAAAAATGGTGTCCTTTGTTAATTGTTTGGTTTATGTGAAATGGCCAAAGAAAATCACTTAGGATTCTCTCTGTGTTGCATACAATTTGGCCACCACTCTCCATGTCAACATGCTCTGTTCCATTTGGGAGATGTTAGTCCAGTCCTGGTTTTAACTCTGCATTCTGGGACTCGTAGTCCTGGATTGCTCCATCATAAACCCCAGGAATATAAGTCCCAGAATGCAAAGTAAAAACCAGCCTCTCCTAACTACAATGTGGCATGTTGGCATGTATGCACCACTGTTGTGAGATATTTTGCCAGATATCACATAGCAAGATGGGGTCACTTCCCGCCCAATTTGGCTGCCGCATTCCTGCAGAAAGCCGGACAAAACAGATCTAGAAAAACACTCAATATTTGGGTAGTTGAAAAAGGCAAGGTATCACTTCTAGAGAACTAATGGGCAGCAAATAAGTAATCCATTAAACATAATAAATGGCAGAGTTAAGTTTTAGTGCGGTGCATTAAGAACACTCCTGCTAATTAAAATTGTAACCTGAAGTGTCAGTAACTGAGGGAACTAACGCCAAACATATATATACTTAATATGTTAATGTGATGTTAAAAACACAAAAGACCCCAATTGTAATATTGAATGTTGCTCAGTTCCTACGAAGTTACATTGCATGTCTATGGTAAAGAAACCCTAATTGTAAAGTTGCAAGGTATCCTTAAACTTTAAAAGTATCCCAAACCCTGGGCTAAGGTCTCCGATAAGCAGAAATGTTACCCTTGACCCCTAAAAAGTTTGGGATCAACTGTGAGCCTTTGACTAGCTCAGGATACACAATGGGAAACTTAATGGAATGCGGGTCCATGCCTACAGTTTGTGCCTTTAGATTTCGTTTTTGGTTTGAAAGTGGTGGCTGAGTGTGCAGACTGTCCCATTTCACCTGGACATCCCCCGATGTGAAAGGGGAGCGGCGACTCTGGAGGAAGCCTCTTCTCCCGGTCTCATTGATGACAAGCTGGAGCTGTCCTTTGTGGAACATTTGAGTTTCTGCCTCTAGGTCTTCAAGTTTAGGGATTTGCAGGAGCAAATCACAGTTCTTGGTGCTAGAGAAGGCAAACCTGCGTATCATAGAGGTCCGATTGTGTGACTTCTCGTTGACTCCCACTTTTTGTCCACCTCGTTTCTACCCTCACTCAACAGTAAGGAGCAGAAAGCGCTCGTGGTATGTGGGCAGCAATGCTGGTAGTGATTCCGGCATGCTGATCGGAGTTATCGACGATTTGGTATTGTGGTCTGAGTTATCGAGGGGGTTGTTCACCCCAGCAGTGCAGCTTCCTCCCCCAGAAGAAGTTATTTGATCAGGTTCTGGGAGGCACTTTCCAAATTGACAAATTACAAACATGAGGAGAAGGCCTTCTGGAGGAGAAAAGATTCAATGGACCCAGCGTAAACTTGTACATTTGATAAGTAAGGCCTTTGAGTCTAACAGGTTGGGGCTACCTGGGATTTCAAGGCACCCACCAATCGGGTATCACTCATGAGCCCCTTTAAGTGTCTTGCAGTTACCCCAGCCCATCTATTTGCCTGTCACCCCCTCTAATCTAAAATTAAATAACACAGTTTGAGTTACGCTCTTGCATGGGACACAAAGGAGGGGTGACGCTCAGAAAAAAGGTCACTGGTACCTCAGCGTCCAGTCCCTCTTCTCACAAGTAGGTTCAGTGCCATAACCACCGTAATGCCATTAAGTTAAGCATGTAAGCAGCAAGGGTATAATGCTTCCTGTTGGGGTGAGGAAATAGATCAGGGTGCTGGAATAAGAAAAATAAAGGGCTGGGATATGTTACTTTGGGTCATTGTAGTGCCTGTGCATCAATATAAAGTGGAGCACTTGGCAGCATGGCCTAACAAACATGTAGATGGGAAACTGAGGACTGTGTGCTCAGTGACAACCACACAGTGACACCATTTGAGTTTCTGCTAACATTCTTTCATCCAAACAGGACACACAACTTCCGCCACAAGCCAAAGCCCCCCTACAAGCGCAAATCGGCCTTGTAGCTTTAGGAATCATGAGGCCAAAATCTGTCACGATGGATCGCAGCCAAGGCTTGAGGGAGGGCAAATGGGTTTGGACAGTGTATGCCTGTAATGCCTTCTGGCCCCACCCTCTGCTGCCTGGCTAGAAAGGCTACTCCAAGCTGTGCACAGCTCTGAGTCATCACGATTTATTCCAGTACTCTTCAGAGACCACACCCAAAAAATCGGGCCTGCTCACCACATCCCCCACACTCAACCACTCCCACCATCCGGTTTCTCGCTCTGGTATCAGAAACCAGACATAAGAGAGGTAGCCAACCAGGGTCTGATGTAGGCCATCACCCAACATGACCTTCAAGCAGAGTAAAACCCAAAAGTGGGGTGGGGTGGGGCTTCAGCGAGAAGTGAAGGAGGTTGCTCTACTGAGCTAGTTATGAGGGTATCCTGTGATTTGATTGAAAAATGTTTTAACAAGGTAAGTTTAACTGAGACCAAAATACCGAAAAAAATTTCAGGTGAAAGTTTTTTTCCAAAGCTTTTTAAACCCACCATAACTTTCTTGGCGATATATATGTATATATGTATATATGTATATATATATATATATATATATATATATAATATATATAATATATATTGGAGGCAAGGGCTTAAAAGAGGTGGGAAGGGGGTTGGGATGGGTTAAACAAATGGAGAAACGGGTCTTGTGGGGGCAAGCCCCCTATTAAAAACAATTGGGTATTGTTTTGGTATTTTGGTTACGGTAAAAATGACCTCGATAAAACACATACAACCATTATGAGGCCTCCCTCAAGTAGGGGCCACCAGCAATACTCATAAACTGCAACTCTCTCTCACCAACCTTCTCCTTACTTCCTTAGCAAGGAATGAAAGTGAGTCTCTTATAGATCAACTTCACTGGATGGACCTAGCGTCTACAAAGGATGTAGGCATCAGGAGACCATAATGTCCTGTTCTGTGCCTCGTCTCCTTTGCGTCACATCAACTCATTTGCTGATGTGATGCGCAGAGGGGTGGAGAGGAGCACAAGACAACCTACAGTTTGGGCATGGCCAGTTCGTTCCCATTTAATGTTTGCCCAGAAAGGCTTTACCAGGAGTTACTCAATAAAAGCAAAGCTTTAAGTTCTGCCTCATCTTGTCATGCCAGCAGAACTCAACATTGTCAGTGAGACGTCCCCAATGCATGTCTTCCCAGACACTGCTGTTTCTCCAAGTGCCCGCAGAGCGCGCTGGTGTTCATCGCTGTCTCGTTGGCGCATCCTTCGTGCACCAGCTCTCGGAACCTCTGAAAAGATTGGTGCATGTTCTTGCACACCCGGGTTGCCCTGCATCTTGCCGGTGAGGAGCAGAAACTCATGACACTGCGTGTCTGATGCGATGAGAAGTTTCCTACACATCTGCTGCGTTGTGCAGACAGCACCCCAAGACACATTACGCTTCCACTTACCTCTGCATGCTTGATGGCATATTTGCAGCTCATTACATTCTTACATTTATCATTATCTGGACATAGCTCCCTGCTCCTTATGCTTTGTTCTGTTTCAGACACATCTGTTTGGGTGCACACTAACTACATGGACTCATCTTCAACTCCTGGACAAGAGCATTGAGTGTCGGGAGTGGCTGAATCAATCAGTCAAGTATATGTCATAGTCTTGCAGGATGCATGATTACAACAGTCTCATCGTCGCCAGGGGCCTGAAGGATGTGGCTGCTCATTGCTTGGCTGGATGTCAGGGAAATTGTCTATGAACTTCCAGATTATGTGTCTAATACCCATGATCAAGATCAGCCAGTCTGACTACTTCACTTCAAAAAGGAATGTTGACAACCACCAATAGTTTCTTTTTTTTTAATTCTGCAAAACAATTGAGAGGATGGAACAATTTCATGATTTGTTTATAATCCTGCATCAAAGAATGTGACTTTCGTTTGTACTCCAAGGATGAGGCCCTCAAGATTCAATCACTTGTGGATTGCGAATTCTCCACATTCAGATGGAAGGTACTAAATAAATCTAGATGTCTAGATGACATCCTCATCATGACCAGAGCATTCCTTACCGCTGACTTGAAGGGGAAGGCATGGATTGCTCAGCAGCTGCTGGCTCCACTTCTGACACTGTCTGCAAGCTGTGCACCACCATCTACAAACAACCTTCCAGAGGTAGGTACTTCTATCAGTGAGGTCAACTTCTCCCACACAGTCCTACATGCTGACAAATGTGATAAATCTAGTGGAGTCATCACAGATTCCCCGGCGGGCCAGGGGAAGGCCGCCGCTACCTAATCCTGACCCCTGGGGGCGGTTTCATGAGGGAGGATCACATGGGAGGAGACTGCTACCGGGGAGATGTCATGACTTCACTGGACAAGATGCAGTATCCTCCCCTTTCCCCTTATACCTAAGAACATTTTTATTTTTCATGAGGAAAACCCTGTGATGCCCCAGAACCTCACGGCATACTGTGTCCCCACTGATGGAAGAAGTGAACCCTCTTCTTCATATTTTTATGGCCAAACACATAACCTGACACCAACTCACACTGCTCAAATGGAACACCTTTTTCTTCTAAGGTTCCTTATTGTAAAACCAATAAACAGAACTATTCCAATGTCATGTGTTTAACAACATCTGGGAACTCCAACTCCCAGAATTCTCCAAGTACTGAGATGAGGAGGATGCAGAAGTTTGAACCATGTACCAAGAACTTGAACCATAATGAGCAGTCTTTCCGCCTCCCTCTCCATGTCGAACCAGGTCACTGCTGTGTGCCAGTCTGCCCACCATCAGATCAGAGTCCTCAAGAGGGTCTTACCCATGATACCAGAATCCATCCGTGCCCCCCCCCCCCGTGGTGGCTGCGTTAGTCCTTACACGGCTAGATTACTGTAACTCTCTCTGTCGCAACCGATTGGCCTTACGCAGCGGCTTCAGCGCATGCAGCCCGTGGTGGCCAGGTTAGCCACTGGCTCTCCCTATTGCGCTCATATTTCGCCAGTGCTCCATCGACTCCATTGGCTTCTAGTGGCCCAACGTGTCTATTTTAAGTCACTCTCTATTTTTCATCGTGTGGTCCACGGCCAAGGAGCTGAGTTTCTGCAGTCCAAATTCCTTCGCTATACCCCTGAACGTGACTTACGCTCCTCCACCACTAACCTTCTTATTGTCCCTAGCTTTAACCATGAAAGGGTTGGTGGCAGGGCTTTTTCCATTGCCGCTGCCAAACTCTGGAATAATCTTCCACTGTCACTCAGAAGCACTCCCAACCATCTCGGTTTTAGAAGAGCTCTCAAGACCATCCTATTTTAGCTCCTTAATTTTTCTTCACTGGTTTTCCTTTCGGCAAGCAGTTTTCCTCTCCAGCGCCATGATGCCTCTGGGTGACCGTGCGCTATACAAATTCAGATAACCTAACAGTCTAATTGTTTTTCTAAAGCACCTGTGCACAGGACATTTAAATCCAGCAAGAGCACTATTCGGAGAGGCAGAAACAGTAAAGGAGAAAACGTTGGCTTGTGTTTAAGAGCTCATGAGCAGTACGTACCGCTGTGGCAGAGCAGAAGAGGTCATGATGGGAGAGACACCGAGTCAAAGACTGAATTGCTGAGGAGACACTGGGAACCACAAGGAAGGTCCTGCGAGTTGGGAAGCTGGTGATCTCCATTTCGGATCCTGAAGGGAAACAGATGTAAAATCGCAGAGCAGCGAAGGAGGCCGGAAGAACGTCTACACCCTCCAGATTGGAAAGCGGGTGACTGCAGCACGCCTCAGTAGCGCAAGCCCAACTGGAGATGCTGGAGAAATCTGGTGAGTCTACCCGCAGCCAGTGGGGACCCTGGGGCGTTCCGGCGACAGCACCAACAGCAATTTGAACAAAATAACTTTGTGAATACGACAAAAGGCTTATTTGAATACCAAAAGTCAGAAAGGCAATCCCCAATGAACTGTGAAGTTTTGAAATGTAAATGTAGGGCCAAATTTAAAGAAACCTTACCCATATATATATATCAACCGAGGGCCATACCTGCAATATTTATGATACAGAGAATCATATGGGAAAGTCCTGGTAAAGCAAGACACCAGGCGAATGAAGCCTATGAGAAGTCTGCGTAAACCAAAGACACTAGGCGAATGAAATATATATGATAAATCCTGGCAAGGAAGACGGCAAGCAATTGATATAGATAAGTCCTGGCAGGCGTGTACACCAGGCAGTTGGCGTTGTAGAAAGAAAACTGGCAGGGAATTAAACCAGGCAATTTGCAAGCCCCAAGAAACGTTAAAGGAAAGATTGTTGACCCCTGGAAAGTTGAATGTTAAAGAAAGACATTTCTATCCAGACCAAGGAGAAGATTGCATTAAAGAAAGACTGTTAAGGACTTCGTTGCCTGAGCAGGAATCTTGTGAGTCCAAACAAGATACCAAGGAACTGTTTACAAAAATGACTATTCTTCTTACAATTAAGAATCCAGTGGAAGGGCTCCAGCCTCTGGAACCAAAGGCTCCGGCCTTGGAGAACATTTTATTAGAATCATACTTATTTCTATTTCAGTGGTGAACACTCTTTGGCCAGTTGAAGATAGTTTCCTTGCATTGTTATTTGTTTATATTGTGGGGGTCAGGATAGGACGTTTTGGACGCATGGGCGTTTTTTTTCAGTTATTATAATCCTGACACAGCAGATCCTTAGTTTTTAGATGGTAGGCAGGGAAAATCCTTGCTAACATAGGGTCAGAGAGGCATTTTCTAAACCGTTTTTCCCTTTAATAAATATCTTCTTGTGAAAAAGTAATATAATTGGTTATTTATGATTGGTTATTTATAACACGCTTAATACACAGAAGTTTCTAAGCACAGACCCGGGTATCGAACCCGTGTTGCTCTATGTCGTCTTGCTTGCAAGGCAAGCACGTTGCCCCTGAGCTATCCTCCTGAGACGACCTTGACATGACAACCTTGTGTCCGGCTCTCACACAAGACAATAACTCAATTCTCCGCACTTCAAGGAATTGTCTGAAGACAAAGAAACGTGTACAGAGTCCCTTGAAATGTTTTAAATGTGTGTATGGTTGATTATCCCTTCAGTGTCATCATGAAAACTCCCTAGGAGCAATTGCGCTAGACTCCGAGATCATCAACACGCTCATCTCATTGGAGAAATGACCTAAATGTATGTATTTCATATTTAAGTTCTGGGGGGTGTCATGTTCTGTGCCTTGTCTCCTACCACCCTCAACGTACAGTGAGGAGTTGGGCACTTGCCACCTGATGTTTGCTGTGGAATTCCACATCAGGAGTTCCTCAATAAAATGTTAAAAACAAACCTCTGAGTTCTGCCTCATCTCTTGATGCAAGTAGAACTGGACACACTTCAAATTGGTCATTGCGGTCTCCGGATACATGCAGTGGGCTCCAGCGGCCTCATTGACCCAACTCCAGTGGTAGGCTTTTCCTTGGCTGGGATAGGGTGTGGTCAGCAGGAATCACTAAGGCAGTTGAGTGAGCTAGACTTCTTTCCGGTGAAGCCATGTGTTGGATGCTTCCAGAGCAATTTCAACCTTTTATCATTCCACGGTTACTAAAATGAGTGCACTTGAGCTGTGTAATACTAACACCTATTACTTGAGTGCCTATAAGGAATTCATGTTCCTGTGTGCCCTATTCTAATAGTTGCATTTTTATTAAGACAGTTGCATCACCTCCTAGACCTGTACAGTAAACTCCATTCACCAGCCCAACTCTAGTGATTGAACTGTGCCTGCTTACAAAGGGAGAAAGCCACGTTTAGGGCTCACAGGAGACGGAACTTGCTGCGGGAAAGTCCTGTACATCCTATGTTACTAGTAACCTTTGGGGAGCAATGCCTCACCTAGATTTAAACACAGATGTACATGGCATGCCCATTGTACGGTTTTGAAGTTAGTTGGCTTCATTAACAGTAGAGGGCATTTTATTATCTTCCGGATTCTTCAATGTGAAAGTTGGATTATTGAATGTGAAAGTTGATAACTTTTCTCCACTTTGAAGGAAACTGTTGGCTGAACCGGAAGTCAGCCCTCTCGGTGAGGAAGAGCCGACATGTCATCCATACCACCCTGGCTCTCCAGGGAAGACAATAAAATGCTCGTATTCTCTTCCTGCAGCAGGAACTGGATGTCTCTTAAGTTTTTTTAAATCGGATTTCCAGATGTACGCCATGGCATCAGAAACAGGCACCCAGGTTTCAATCTGATCAGGGAAAAAACAGGAGGCATTTGTGACTTAATGACGCCCTCTCTGTCAGAGGTCTGGAGCACATGAGTTCTCCATCAGGGGGTACCTCCTCGGAAATTAACCAGATTGTAAATCTTCAGTGTCTTTCGGGTTGGATGCCTGAACAATTTAAAAGACTGGGCAGGTGTGTGTGCAGCTGTTTCCTGAACTCTGTGATTTTAACAGGCCAATAATCCTGCCAGGGCCTCCTCGGTTCCCTTTATCACTTTCGTGGCAGAACTGTGTGATATTGTCTTTTATATAGAAAACGGTATTTAGTTTACGGTTTTGACAAGCCAGTTTTAATCCAGTGTCAGCAGGTTTGCGTTTTTACCATCAGGTTTACTTGCGCGAAATGGCATGTTATGCTATGTTCTGCAAAGTAATAAGCAGTACGCACGATGCACCAATTTTAATAACCAACAGGGAACATAAACATGCGAAGCACAACCCAAGGTTGATGCAGAGCAGCCCCTTCATTTGGGGTATGTTTTCTTTACAGTTTTTTCAATAAGTACATTTTGAAGAGTCATCTCTTGAGAAAGTTAATCATCTCCTGGGCACTGCAAGAGGAGTGTCCGTCTGAGAGGCAGGGAGCCTCACACAGTACTGCGACGAGGAGGGAGGACAAAAGGTAATGGGGCTCATTTTATTGAGCTGCATAACTCGGTGCGTTGGGACCCATTATGTGTGGACATATACATAGGTCCCCACTGCTGTCATTTTCCCGTGTATGCTGCCTTTTGCCCTGCACTTTTGCACTCCAACTTGCAAATAAAGGAAACACTGCCTACAATGCATTACAATGGACCCCATAGGGATTCCCAGCATTTGAAAATGCATGCTGTTGCAAATACTGGAGCATTTGTATGGCAGAGTCAGGGAGGCGGCGGAAATGTAAGTTATGTTCTGCCTCTCCTCTCTACCAATCAAATGGATGAAACTGAGTGTGACGTGAATGCATGTTGTAAAAGCCTTACTCAAGTCTTTTATGCCATCCGTTTGTTACAGATTAGTAGAAAATGTGCTACAGTGGAGCTAATTTTATTGAGCCATGTTATTTCGGCGGCGGGGGCCCATGGGCAGGTGCCCGCCACCGTATTCTGGTCATTTACATGTCTACGTGCAAATTAAGTAAACGCTGCCTGCTGAGTACGCATAGGAGGCAGCGTTTGCAATGGGTCTGTCTGCTTTTTGATTTGTGCTTGAAGCCAGCGGACCTCCCATAGGGATCCTCAGCATTTGTGCTTGCATGAAAATGCATTCCGGAGCATTTGTTTAGCTGAGAGGAAGGGAAGCAGCAGAAACTCAAGTTACATTATGCCCCTCCTCTCCGCCATACAAATGGACAAAAATGAGCCGTGATGAGAATGCATGGCATAAAAGCCTTATACAAGGCTTTTACGTCATCCATTTGTTACGACTCAGTAGGAAATGAGCTCCAATGTGTTTGTGTGATAGACCTGAAGGATGCAGGAAAAATATTTTGTCATTGCCAAGTGTTGCCACTCAACTTGAGCCCACAGGATCCACCCTCAACTCAGTAAAACATTGGGGCACACCCATTGTGTCAGAGTATGCCCATGTTCCCTTTGTTATGTTATGTTATGTTATAGGCATTTGTGTGAGTGCACGTCCGCCCGAAGGCATCTTGGCGCTAAAGGAGGTGAGAGACATGCTATTTTTGGAGGATGATTAGAAAAGCAGAGTTTTTAAATTCCGGCGGAAGACAAGGTGATCAGTGGTATCACGCAAGGGGAGAGGTAGAGTACTCCATGCTTGAGCGGTGGCCACCGAGAAAGCACGACCTCCCTTGCGGGTCCGTCTGAAGCGAGGCACGGCCACCCGTAGGGCAGTTTGGGAGCGTAGAGTGCGGGCAGGTAGATACGGGGTGAACTTAACTTGCAGATATTCCGCTCCCACACCATAGAAGGCCCGATGGAAAATACACATGGATTTAAACATAATCCGCCTGGCGACAGGGAGCCAGTGTAATTGTCTCAACACGGGAGTCATATGGGCTCCAAAGGGTGGGTGAATGATGGATCTTGCAGGGCATTTTGGAGTAACTGCAACCGTCTAGTAAGATAGGCAGGTTGCGCCAAATAAAGAGAATTACAGTAATCCAAAACACTGAGAATCAGGGCTCCCACCACCGGGGCCTGGCAAGCTGCTGGAATAAACAGAAGAACCTTCCGAAGCACCTGGAGTTTGAAGTGGCCAGATTTACAGACTGCGCTAACCTGCTCATCCATAGTCAGAGTGGCAGAAAAACGAACTCCCAAGTTTCGGACTGATGAGACAGGTATGGGAAGTGACCCCAGTGATGATGGCCAGAAGTCGGATGTCCAGTACAGCTGAGGATTAGAGGTCCCAACAACCAGGACCTCGGTCTTGCTACCATTAAGCTTAATCCAGTTCTGAGTCATCCAGGTTCCAAGTTCCTCCAGGCATTTCTTGAGCCTGCTGGCTGTCTCAGATTTTGTCAGGTCCAAACAGACCAGAATCTGGGTGTCGTTAGCGTAAGAGTAGAAATGAAACCCATGAGATTGGAGATATCTAATGTAGATGTTGAATAGGATGGGGGACAATGCCGAGCCCTGGGGGACCCCAGAGCAGAGGGGGGCAGGCAACGAACAGAAGGGGGGAAGAGAGACTGACTGAGACCAATCGGTAAGAAAGGCTTTAAACCAATTGAGAACTTGGCCGGAAATGCCAGCCTCCATAAGACGGGAGATAAGGAGAGAGTGGTCGACGGGGTCGAAAGCAGCCGACAGATCTAAAAGCAGGACTGCTCCGACACCGCCCTGGTCAACCAGGCGCAGAAGATCGCCCAGCACTGCATTAAGAACGGATTCCGTGCCTCTGCCCGGCCAGAGAAAAGAGTCAAGGAACTTGGAGTATTCCAAGAATGTAGACCACAAGGGAGCTCAAGAACCTTCACAAGGTCACCAGGCCAAGACTACTCCCTTTCAGGAAGTAGTCTTGGCCTGGGCTTCAGGCAAGGCTTAAGTGGACCAAGCCCTGGTCCACTTAAGCCTGGTCCACTTAAGCCTGGTCCCCCCCCAGCCCCAGATACACCGACCCCTCAGGCAACCCGTTTAGCCAAAGAGCCAAAGAGCTGCATGGTTAACGACGTGCCTGCAGTGATTGCACTTCTGATTAGAAAAAAAGAGAAGCATCGGATCCTTGCATGAAATGGCGTCCTGCAGGGAATGAGCTCCTCTCATTAAGGAACAAAAGGAGAGCTGGGGCACACTGCTAGCATACCTTTAGTGCACCCGGCCTCTCCTTCTGTTTCTTAATCGTAGCCTCCAATCTCCCACAGGCAGCCTGCTAGCGGGGCTCAGAGCTCGTGATTTAGGATCAAAAAGGAGAAGCTGGGTGCACCAAAGCTATGATAGCAGTGTGCCCCACTGCCTGGGAGCCAAGCAATTGCCAGGCCTCCCACAGGGAGCTCTAGTTAGGGGTGTGGCCTAAGTATGGCCCCACCCACCCATACCTAGGCTACACCACCTAACTAGGCCCCCCCCTCGATTCTGACTCCCACTTAAAGCACTGTGTCCTCATGAAATGTCACAGCATCCAAAGAGGAAGACTAACGCTGTGCACCCCTTTTTAAAGTGTCTCGCAGCCCTCCCCCTAAGAACACACCACTCCCTCCCCACATGCCGAACTAGCAGCGCCCAAACTTCCCCTGATACACCTCCCCAATGTCCTCTGGCGTAGATGGGGGCAAGGCCGCCTTCTTTATTAGGTGATGCCAGTCGCCCCTTTTCTATGTGCCTCTGCAGCAATGCCTTTTCTCTCTTCCCGTGTAAGATTTGCACATGGACAGCCCTGTACTCCAGCATCTTCTCAATGGTCACTTTTAGGTACCTTTTCCCGGGTTGCAAGCAAGTCCTTGGCAACTTCTACTCTGTATAGCAGAATTTTATTCGGTCGCAAACTCCCTCCTCCCCCCACCCTGCACCCAATCTACCTTTTCCCTTCAGTGTCCGTGTTCTTGAACAGTTCTAGCCCATCTCCTCCTCTTCCTTGGCCTGTCCTTGTGCTCTTGCGAGGAGCGCCATCAAAAGGGCCGTGTGGATGGCAGGCAGGGGTCCACTGGTTTATCCCTAACCATTTGCAGCTGTTGCTTCTAAGCTTGAGCAGAGTGCGGCTGCCTTGGGACTGTTATCCTTGGCACCTGGGGAAAGCCACTTCAGCGAGTAACAACACATCGAGATAACTCGAAACATCTGGTGGCAAACATGCTAAGCATATGGGTTCACACAGGAGCAACAGCTATGGGCAGTCAGCCAGCCTAAGTCTCTTTAATGGATATGTTTTTGCGCTTTTCAAAACATTAGCCATAGTTTCCAAGGAGCTATGTCATGTGCAGCACTTTCTGCCAGTATTTGCTTTTTAGCACTTTGTGCTGGGACTTGTAGGCGATACCTCGAACGGGAAAAGTAAAACTAACAAGCACCAGCTCGCAGACTGCTTTTAGCTAAAGAAAATAAGACTTGAAGGTGTCGACCATCATAAGGTTCATCTTGGTAGCAATGCAGTAGAAGTCTGTACATTCATTAGAGTATGCAAGTAATTATGCAGAGATTGCATGCTTCACCCTAAAAGCTCATTAAGAGTTGTGCACTATATGGCAGACAGAGCCACTGTTGGGATTGAAATTAGTCCATCCCATAGCCCCTGGGCGCTTTAAGGTGAGGAGAATCCCATATGAAATTGTGTAGTGTGCAAGGGGGGGAGAGAACTGTGTTATGAAACTCGATGCGAATATAATATAGCACGAAAGATAGATGCATAACCCTAGCGTGCGCATAGAAAGAATCGCCGTTTTGTAATTTTGGCAGATGCATAGTCTTGCATGGCCGCGTGGCATAATTTTAGCTCCATGGAAGAACTCTTCTATGCCCAAGTCATTAAGACAGGACAAGTCCGCATAACCAGTTCTTACGGAAGCGGCCTCTTGTCCCTCCAATGTTGCAATTAATCAGTATTCGCCCTGCAAGACCATAAGACACCAGGCTCCTCGCAGTGCCCATTCATCACAACCAAGCTGCCAGCAGGCCTCTAACCCCCACCCAGCCTACCCAGAACCATGGCCCACACCACTGACTTGATCCTTGCACCTCTGCATTCCAAAATAGTGAATGACCCCAGCCCAAATCGTAAACCAACTGGCCATAAAAGATCTAAGCATGAGCGACTGCTTCACCTCTTCACATAAATACATCTTTTGTTATGCGAGGTGCAGGGAGGACAAATTATAGATCAAAACGAGGGTGAAAGCCTTGGGTGCGAGAGGAGCGATAGCAACAAAGCACAGAATGTCTGGCTCAGTATGACTGTATTTCTTCCTCCCTTCCCCCTGGCGCCAGTACTCGAGCCTCCCAGGTGCATGCCACAGTGATGTAGCAGTAGGCTTAGTGTATCATAGCAGTTTTGATAATGTAACTTATGAGAGCCCTGACCTTCACTCCGCGGAGAGATGAGCCCAGCTGACCCACGTGGTGACAGACAGACGGCAGAGAAGCGAACCAATCGGCATCCCCCATCGAGGAGACCCGTGTATATGGTCTCGCCAATCAGTGGCGCTAATGTTTACTGTATATTGATGATGCGGTACTGATATTTGTCTCTGCTTGTACTAGTTTGGGCCAGAACGTTCTCGAGCAGCAGAGTCCTTTGCTGATATTTTGTATTGTGTACAATTAAACCTTGTTATCCTTGCAAGCTATCTCTGGGCTTCATTCCCTAGAGGGTTGTATTCATTCTGGCGTAAGTGTAAAAACAGACTTGCCTTCACCACACAATATGAAAGTCTAAAGCATCCATTTTTTTGCATGTAGGACGGAAGTGCAAGGGGTGGGTAACCAGTAGTTTAGCAGAAGCATCAGTAGCATCCTGTTGGTGGTATCAATTTGCATATGCATTAAAAGTGTGTGTTAGAGCTTGCATCAATAGCGCATTACAAACGTCCTTTTCCTGCTGATGGCAGTATACAACAACAAATATTGCATCAAATCAAAAAGCCACTAGGATATAGAATTGAACCAAAAGCCATCCAAATCAGCATCATGGTTAGGGTAACATAAGATTCATCAAATGGGAGCTGGATGTGCTGGTGCCAAGGGTGCTTGGAGACAATGCCTGAAGAAATTACAAAGAGAACCATTGCTGTTGCCCCAACACCAAGGACAACTGCAAATCTAAAGAAAAGATGAAAGGACATACTCGGGACAGTGCACGAGAAGTCACGAGAAGTCAAGATGAGAAGAAATGCTTTAGACACAGCCAAAGGACAATGCCATGAGCTCCGTTGGCACCATGGCGGAGCTTCTGAGGAACCTGAAGGACTTGCTGAGATTGAGGGAACTGGACAGGGGCATAGACGTCACAGCCATTGGCGAGTGTCCCCAAACAGTGCAAGCTCGCTATGTTCTGACCAACACTGAATATAACTACATAGTCAAAGCACTTCTCCTGTACCTACACCGAGGACAGCAATGCACATGGTGACACAGTGGGAATGACGAAGAATGGTACACCGTCAAGAAACCTACCCAACCCTCACCTGCATGACCTGCCATTGCACCTTGATGCATAGAATAGGTATGCCGTGTCTCAACATTCACAATCAGCTGGTGGCCCCATATCACCCCATCCCACTCCTATCCAGACCTCGGGTGAAGACTGTGTGCCACAACCAATATTCTCCCATAGATTTTGGCTTTGCAGCATACCCATTTGATTCTTTACCACAATGGGGATCAATAGGAGATGGGTGTTCAACCTGGGTGCCCTCAAGTTATGAGTGCACCTTGCCCCCAAGTTATGGGTATATTGCGGCTGCTACTGAAACACTGTGCAGACCAGGGGACTTGACATTTCCCCATAAACCCCTGCCCCGTGGCAGTGTAGCAGCATAGAATCTCTAAAGGATGTAGCTTATTGTAGTTATTGGGAGGGTCCCAATGGGTAGTTATCCGAGATGCCCAAATGTTCACTATCTTAACGTGGCCCTTTGCAAAAAGAGATTGGATGGAGCCCAATATGGGAAAACGACTGTCACCACTTGAAATTAGAATTCACAAAAAAGGTAACGAAATGGGACTGGGACACCAACCATGAATATGTTTCAAGATTGAACACTTTAAATATTTTCATTAGACAGGCCTTTAATGGTATGACTCATCAGAACTATATTGTAAAGTGGCCTTCTCCTTACTTTGGAAGATATCGTAGATTGTGCCAGGTGACATACTTGCTTGAAACACATAGACCTTTTCTGACCTGTTGTTTAACATTCAGGAATTCATATATTGTGAAGGCATCATGAAGTAGACACAGACCACAGGTTAAAGTTTTGTTCACAAACCGCTTTATTAATTAATAAATCAGGATGGCGTAAGGCCTAACTTGCCCTGTGCTAAGGTGGGATTTTCCTACCTAAAGAAAACTAAGGATAGTCTGTGTCCGAAAGTCCAAATCAAATGTCTGTCTGTGTCCAAAACCTATACTTGCCCAACTATCTGTATACAATGTCTAGGGATGTCAGCATCAAAATGGATAGGGTTCAAAATAAAGTACAGAGCTTCTTCCAGCTCTTGACTTGTTATCAGCTTCCCCTTTGCCAAGTTCTAAATAGTTAACAAGATACTGGGGTCTCCCCCAAGAGTTCAAATCTTCCAGCTTTCACAAAACAATACTGTTCCGTAGGATTCTTCCCCACTCATTAGATATTGGTTCTTTTCACTAGTTCACATAGGCAGTTAAATATCTTGATTTCGAAGTCGCATAAAAGGTTGCTGCAAAACATAAACTTCTTTGTAAATGCTTTCAATGGATTCTCCCTACAGGGTCCCCAGTCTAGGCACAGTTGTCAGACCAAACAGTTCACCCATTAGAGGTCACGTAACTGGTACCTCTTTCTTGGCTGCTTTTCATCAACACTGCTTCCATATACAGACCACTCAGTCTAGGCGCAGTTGTTGGACTACCTGGTCCATCCATTACAGGTCACGCAACCAAGCCCCCTTCCTTTACTTTTCCGAGCTCTTGCCAATGTCTCCTCGTAACATGCAGGTTCTTAACCACTGTTGGGTCTTACCAATACTTGGTTTCTCCTACCATAACCGTCTGGGTATTATCTTGACTTTGCCAATACTTGTGTTTCTGAAATACAGCGGATGGTATCTGTTAATTTCACCACCTTTCTTTAACCCCACTCATGAGTGCTCAAAGGTTGCTTTTGCTCTGCTCGGCATTCAAAAGTATCTATAATGACTTTCAGTTCATTTGTTATTCAAAAGTACTTGCTTTGGCTCTGTTCGGCATTCAAAAATATTTATAACGACTTTTCATTCATTATTCAAATGCAATTGCTTTAATAACTATCATTGTATATTCGCCTGCCAGCTCAGTGTTTCCCACACTCACCGGTCTGAGCTTACGGCGTTGCAAGGTCTCTGCCGCCACGGGTCTCCGCTTTCTCGTGCATTACCTTGTCTTCCTCTCCCAGCGGCTCTTCATGACGTGGCTCCCCAGCAATGCTCCACCTGCTGGTCAGGATACTTTTGACCGCTTCGCTGAATCATGCCGGTCTCCCTTTCATGGACTGCTACCGGCTTCCAGCACACCTTGGCTTGGCTTCATGCTGCATAAACTCTGCATCTGCACATGGGTCTTGAGTGCTCCGCTTGCCACAGCAATGACCTGGAGTTGCTTTCCCAGCTACCGCCTTGGCATCCCCAGCTGACTCAACAACTGATTCCACGGCTGCCTCCATTTTCCTCTTGATTCCGTTTTTTAAAGCTCCTGCCTCCAGGATAATTCCAAAAAGGTCTAGACTGATCATCACTCAAGTGGTAGTCCTGCTTCACTCTTGTTCTCCTCTTCTCAGTACCTGGCTGGGGTCGATATGTGTCTGAATTAACAAAATGAGGATGTGGTGTTCTAGTCATCCTCTTCTTCGTTCCAGTACCATATTGGTGTGTTTTGGAGAAGGTTTTAGGGGAAGAACAGGGAAAGGGCTGACAAAGGCATATAAAGGCTTGAGGGAGAGAGGGTTCATTGTGAAAGGGGAATGGGGGATACCATGTCTTCCCTAAGGACGTCCTCTCCCCAACCCCAAGTGTCCTCCAAAGTAATCCTCCCTCACATATCCACCCCCAGGGTCAGGCTCCAGAAGTGATGGCCTTTGCCTGGCCACCCAAGAGGAGGCAACAGGGGAAGAAGTGAGGACACCCTCAGGTTCCTCACAATATGTTCCATTTGGGAATGTTGGTACATAACCGTGATCAATATAAAAACAGAACATTTCAGGTGTTGATGCCTGTTCAGTAACCAAATATGCTTGATTATTGCTTTAGGCTGACTATGGAAACTAATAGAGAAGAAGCTAATGGGATTGCAAACAAACTAAAAGCCAATAAAAGTGTTGGAGTCCATTGTCACAGTGGTTGACAATTTAATAAATGTATTACAGTTTATTATATGGTTAGATAGAAATGTGGGAAACATTATTATGGGCATAGGTTATGCTTTATATTTATATTTGTACAATTTTAGAGTTGTAGAAATTGAATTTGAGATGTCATGTTTTTACTCTTAGGTGTGAAAAGTTTATATAACTGTAGATAAATAAACACTTATTTCATTGTGTTTAAGGTAAGCACCTGTTCCACGTTTTTAAAAATGTGGGCCAATTTGGATTTATTCTCCATCTCTTAGGAGAAGGCAACAATGGGTGGATTTCTGCAGAAAGCCTGACTAAAATCTTTGTTATTTGGTCAATACCTGAATTGGGTGGATGGTAAAATCAGCTTTATTTGCCAAATACTGCCGATTGTACTGTTACCACCCAATTCTGAATCACCCCCTAAGTCTGTTATCATTGTTATTGCCTTGTCCAGAACACTGTAATGTGTCCAACAAAAGGCACACATGCAAATCAACAGAAAATTTAGATATATAGATATGTCACATTAACACAAATACATCCTTTCGCAAATACTTTACAGTCACAAATCCACTCAAACATATCACCACAGTCACAGAAACTGAAACGCTTGCACACACTCCAACTCAGGGGTGTTGCTACGTCTGTAAAAGATCTGGGGCTATGCTAATATTGGGACTGTCGGGACTCGGGGCTAGCTAGCCTTTTGGTTGTAGCCCCCGAGGAAAATAGGATACATGAGACAAAGGTATAAATCTGAAAAGGTAGTTCATGAGGTTATTTGACTGTTGCTGAGATGTGCGACTAACCTGCATGGCACTGCACCAGAGCATGGGACTGGCTCAACTTCTTTCATTTTTCTGACAAAATTATGCATGCTTGCTTCATGAACATATGTTTCAATTGAGACGTCTCTTGTATTTGTTCAAGTTGCTTTATTACATGACTTGGTGCTTTGAAATCAGGCACAATTGTACAGACTAAGCCTATATTTATAGTGACTTGTCATTATAATTATAATCTGAGTCTGTACAATTGTGTGTACTTTTTCATGTTTTCTCATCAGGATAGAGCCTATTAAGAGACTTCCCTCTTGTAGATGCATTGGTGTTTTGAATGCCAGATTTATTGAACAGTGTACTAGGGTAGCCCTTGCGTGGTTGTGTTTTAGCAAAGCTGCAGTTTTAGTGATGAAGTACATTTACAGATTGTTGTTGGTCAACAAGGGCACTTCACACGCCGCCTGTCAAGATATCGTGATAGGCAGGTGTTGTTAAAGTGTGATGGTGTTTTTCCATGTTTTGGGGATAGCAGGAGCCTGTTCTATATTGCAGGTCTTTGTACCAGTGCCGGGTGGAGGTCATCACACCTAGGGCACGGCGGGTTGTTCACCTTGCCCTGGTGGATTGGGCCTATCTTACTCATAAAGAAAGGTCCAGGTTTGTCTAAGCAGGGAGTATCTCGCAGTCAAAAATAAAACAGGACCACATTCTGCCTTGGGATCAATATGTGTAAATTAAAATAAATCACTGGTACACATCATGTTTTATAATAGTGGCAATCCCTGTTGAATAATACGTAACTCTAACCTGTTAGTTTAACAATGTCAATATGCACCTGGCTACTTTTGTCTGGCACTAATGTGGACACCCCAACATGGGTCTTCAATGGGGGGACAACTTTTGATTCTTTCATGGGCCTAAGTGCAAAAAACAAAACACTACATGTTTTTGGCCGTATTCCTTGACAGATCATGTTGCATTCTAAGGTGTACTCTAGAATAGGACCATCGCCATGTTCTGTAACATGCCACACATCCATGCAATGAAACGGGTTATTTGTTGAGACAGTGGTGTTTTTGACCATGTTGCTGGGTATGTGTGTGTGCAGGATTGTATCAGCCTTTCTTTGGTGGCAAACACTTCTGAGAGATGGGCAACCAATTCTGAAGTAGCCCTGAGCCACCTGCACGCAATGGAACAATAGTGTTCCTGTACATTCACATGTTAACAGGCGAAATCATGCTATGGTGGATGTTGTTTGACTTTTAATGGATCAGACGTGAGCCACTGGAGAGCCTCCATTTAGTGCTTCAGGTTCTAGAATGTATCCTGTGAGTCGCGAAATGAAATAGAGATGAGTACCAATAGAGTTGTGGGAACTGTGCCTGTAAGCAGAGTTTGAGTTAATTAGTTTGGCTGCTTGGGATTTTCTTACAGCCACGGCGATGTAAAGGGACAAGAAGCACAGTATGGCCTAAATGGGGCCCAGCTGCATGTCAAGCAACTGCGACTGCAGGCACAGTAAACCCTGAGAGGTTAGGCAAAGCTGAAGATTGATACGTCTACAGGCGTAGGCTCTGCTGCAGATGTTCTTGTGAAGTGCAGTTCTTAGGCTGACACTTGAGCATAGGCTGTTGTGCTTCTGTGCACCAGGGCGGGTGACATTTTGTGCCCATGAGTGGAGAGGAACTGTGCAGGTAAAACTGAGAACCCTTCGGCAACAGACAGATCTGGGTCCCCCGCATGGCCCAAATGACCTATGGAAGAGCCACCAGGAGTGTGGACCTGCCTAGGAAGATAGCTGATTGGATGACTCGGTAGCAGACATGATCGGTGTGGACAGGATGGTGGTCCACTGGGAAATGAAAGCCAGAACGGCTGAGGAGAGCCAGTGAGTGTATCAGCAGTGGTAGATGAGTGACGTATTGATGAGAGTTCAAGTGGTAGATTGATCCTTTTTTGGGCAGAAGATCGTCTGGAGCCCTGAAGATTCGTGGGAATGAGAGGAGTGCATCTGGCCCTTATGCATGGTAACTCAAAGAATGTTGAGTGGATGTCCAGCATCAAACTATGCACAAAAATAGTTGAGATTATTTCTTCTGATGATGCCCGTTGGGGCGAAACACACAGAGCATGGTTTCTTCTGTTGTGAAGACTGATTTCCTTGGAATTGTTCAGGATACTATGACTGATTACAGTTTTTGAGCACATTTTTAGAAAGAATATTTTGAGTTCCAAAGTACAAAAAGCTCATAGCTTTCATACTATGCTATTAAGAAGGACATCTTACTGTTGGCCAAGGACCCAGAGACAGAGGTTGGCTAGGTGCTTCAGAATGTGGGGGCTGCAGTCCTGGATGTCTCCCACACTGATCTAATGTGGCTGTTCGCCTCCCTTTAATCTGATCTATACTCCCTTAAATTACCTCTCTCAGCAAATCATATTCCTGTATCTAATTAATGCATAATTAATTATTACTGTAAGTTGCTGTTGATTTTGAACACTGTGGGCCTCATTACGAGGTAGGAGGTAAGGGATTACCGGCAACGTTAAGGGTGCCGGTAATCCCTTACCTCCATATTCCGAGGTCCCTTAGCGGATCCCTTCCTTAACGCCTGGTCTGACCAGGTGTTAAGGACAGGACCCGCTAAGGGACTTCAGAGCTAATAACGGTACTGCAAATTGCCGTACCGTTATTAGCTACTTCCCCATTCCCATTGAGTCCTATGGGGGCTGAAATGGGAATGGGGAATGGTTCTCAGAATGGGGGCTTACCGGGTCCTCCAAGGTTGGAATGACCCGGTAAGTACCCATTCTGTGAACCTGGACCCAGTATGCGGTAAAGGGTTAGCCATGGTGCTAATTGCACCATGGCTACCTCCTACCGCGTAATGAGGCCCTATGTAGATGTTTTGTTTGCATGAGTAATTTTGCTCAGAAGTTGATTAATTATAATTGCATTCATTGATATCTTTAATATCCTAGTAAATATATTTTTCACATATTTGCAAAATGTGACAGGGTCTGGTAAGAGGAGATCTGGAGTCCCCCTCAGCCTGGGGAGGATGGGAGAAAGAAGGGAGACCTACCAGGGTGGAAACCAGAGCCAATCCTAACCCAGAGTGGGAAGGTGGCAGGTGGTGGGGCCCCAGTCCCCTGTCCCTTTGGTATGTCCCAGTGTGTGCATCGATAGTACCACTGTTGATCACCCCATACCTATGTTTCAAGATGCGGGCCAGTTTCTCTGGGTATTCTCTAAAAAACTACAAATACAAGCATCCCTAACGGTGGTCCAACAAGAGCCTCCAGAGAGAGACAACATACCAGCGCACCACAACTGGCAACAAGAGGAAGGGAAACCGTTGCGTGGCACTGCAAATATGCAGAACACTGCAATCCCACCTGTAAGAGAGCCGTACAGCCGCTCCCTGACAAAGACTGCAATCCGGTCCATACCAGATCAATGCTCACCTGTAATAGAGCCACAGAGCGGCCCCCCACCAAAGACTGCAGTCCCATGGACTTTGAGAATCCTCACACGGACCGAAATATCTAATATAGTGGGCCGCCATTGACAAACGTAGGCAGGCACACATGTGAAAAAGTGATGTGGTTTATACCCCCCCCCCCATACATGTATTTTGCTGATTATAACGCCTCTCAGAAGGGAAAGACCAGGATTAATTGGCCCAGAGAACCAGAAGGGTAGAACCAATGGAGTGCAGAGGGGGAAGGATAAAAGAGTCATGGGAAGCAGGAAGGGGTGGGTTATTGGGGTGAGATCAGAGGATGTGGAGGTGGACCAAGAGACCAGAAAAAGGACGATCCGTGAGGAAGAGCATAGAGGTAGTTTATAGCAAAGGTGAGGTATTGGCTGGTGAGAGAAAGTGGTACTGTGGAGTGAGTGTAAGGCTTGTGAGTGAAATTGGTAGTAGGGGAGTAGGGGGTGAGTGAAAGGGTGACTGAGCCAGTGAAAGAAGAGTGCTTGCGGAGAAGGTGGGGAGTAGTAGTAGTGGTGTAGAGGTGGGAATAGTATTGTGTGGAAGTAGTGTTGTGGAAGAGGGAGTAGTAGTGGTGTGGAGAAGGGGGAGTAGAAACGATGTGTAGCAGGAAATGTAGTAGTAGTGTAGAGAGGGGAGCTAGGGAGCAGTAGGGGAGCACGGTCGGAGGGTGTGGTTATGTAGTGGAGAGAGTAACATCAAAGGGCTAGAGAAGGAAGAGTGGGGGAGATAGAGGGGGAAGTGAGAGGAGGGACAGTGGGTGGACTAGTAGGGAGGAGAGTAGGAGGAGGAAAGAGAGAGTGACAGAGAGACAACAGGGAAAGCAGTCCAAAGCCATGGAAGACCAGGCGAGTGCACGGAGCCATTGAAAGGCTCTATCCAGCCAGGGTTCCTGATGGGTGTCACCTAGATTGTTTCCAGAGGACGTCTAGATATATAAGGTGTTCGTAGGCCATCATGAGAAGGCATATCACTTTAGATAGTATGGTTTGCCGATCACTAGGACCAGCCTGGGGTTGAGGGATGCCTAGGTTTACATCTGGGAGTTGGTGCATTCTTGCAACAAAAATGGGACATAACCAAACTGAAATGAAAAAAGATTTAGATGAAGCCGGTGTGGTGTGTTGGAGATATGCCTGGACAAGCATAATTCCCAAAGCATTGAGAAGGATTTCTATTTTGTGACGGGATACACGTTGCTCTGCTAAATATGTATACATCCAAGGTGCTATTTCGTTGGAATGGGGTGTGCTATTCTCCATTCCGCTTTTAAAGGTCCTCTGGAAGGTCGTCTTTGTGTGCATAAAGTTTCAAATAAGGATTAATTGTGCTACTAATGCCACTCAAGAAACGTTTCCTCCCTGTCATAATTCCTGCAGCGATGCATGTACATTTATGGATATTTAACACAAGTATTGCGTTGGCATACCTGCCCCAAATGAAACCTACTTCTCAGCCCCACTGCATTGTTTAAGCAGCATTGCATGACAAGGCCTGCTTTACTGCCCAATAGGCCACTTCCTCCCAGCAAGTATTGACTCTCTCCTAAACCCACTGTTGGGGAGAATTCTCATAAATGGCTGATTTCCCTTACCTACTGAGTCCCTCAGCAGCTTTGCTGGATTTCTAGGATTTATTTTTCTCACCTAGTAAGAGTGTGAGCCTTTTTTTTCCCACTCTTACATGTGTTTTGCTGTGTATGTGCATTCACTTTTTGTGTGATCCTGAGTACTGGAGCCTCACCTACTCCATGGCCTCATATTTTCATTCGTCTTACACAGCACCTTCAGTGCAGTTACACAGGGTTGTCTTTGAGACTTCCCACCAACTCCATTTTCTGGGGCTGACTACTGTCCCCCAGAAAAGGGTAAAGTTGCCATTAACTTTACTTTAGTCACTTGAAACCACAGACCCAGTACACCACATCTTACATGGAGTATTGGAAAGGGTGTCTGTGCCTCTGGGAGCATTGTTTTGCTCCCTTTACATTAAGACTTGACTAGTGGCAGTGGTATCTACCCTAACTTTTCTACTGCGATTATCTTATATAAACATGGTAATGTTTTAGGCTATTATATTAGCCTCGAACATAAACCCGCTTGACCAAATACATTTTATTTTGGCTCCGGCTGGGTTTATTCGCCATTTCTTTTTGTTAGTCTTTCTCGTGTTTTTCTCTGCACACCAAACCGGGGATTACTCCTTTGTTCGATGTCTTTTCGCAGGCTTCTGCACAGAAGCCATCCTTAAGGCGCCTGAAAGTCTAGGTAGGCAGGATATAAGGGAGGGATCTTCGTACCCCTGCCATGGGTTCCCTTGGTAACCCAAGTCGCATTCCTGTTTGATTGGCTGAGGGGACTGTCCTTGCCAGGACAGCCACCCTGCTGTGTGATTGACAGCCAGGCTGAATGAATGCGGAAAACTGCCTTTCCAGTCCCAGAGACCTGCTTTTTATGCAGAGTCGCCACTAGAACGAAAGAACCAACGAGGAATTGGCAGATGAGGACCCCTACAACGACTGAACTACGCAGTGAAGCCCTACTGCAGGTCCGAATCTTCAGAGTACGATGACCGAGAAGATCCTCCAGGAAACTTCTTCCCTTCAGCTGGTGGGACCAACCAGTTCACCCATACTGCAAGCCAGGACCCCTCCTCTGGTCGAATTCGCTGTACAGAGCTACAGTGGGCCGCATAGCCAGGAAGGTTGGGCCCTGCTTGGGTTTTAAGGAGCGCACCTTTTATTTGTTGCTTTGCTCTGCTGCTAGTTTCTTCCATGGGTAGTGCAGTACCCTCCAGTCTTCCTACTTCTTGTCAGTCCGACAGTCGCCTCAGGAATGTGAGCCTGCAGGAACTAACAGGAATGTCCGCCCCAGCTACAGCTCCCTCTCCGTTTTAAGTTACTGTGCAAAACCGGTTGTCCGTTTCGTTCAACCACAGGGAAAGTGTTTGAAATCTTTCTCCAATACGAGAGCTTGTCCGTCTCTTCTCTTTGAACTAACATTTGTATCAACCAACCTCGTCCGGAAACCGTGCCACGAACTTTACTGCAAACTGCCCTGAACTGTGTGATCTTTAGCAAAAGACTTTTGACCCATTGACTTTGGCCCTAAGCCTTTTCTACTTGATTCTATCTCCGTAATTCCTCTTGTTCAATTGCCCTGAGTACTTACCTGTTGGTGTGATTTAATTTCTATTAACTTTGTCTTTCCCTCCCTTTTAAATTGCTGGAGTGCCATTTTGCTCCCACTTCTTTTTGTGAGCTTAACTTGTCTGGAATTTAAGGGAAGTGGTATGGTGTATTAAGAGCGTGATTTTTAGACTGCTTATAATGTGTACTGTTCTACAACTGAAGAGTGAAATACATGTATATTCTTTTACTTTAAAACCTTGAGTCAGTGTTTGCCTGAATCATAGTAATTGCTGTCCTTTGTGTAACTATTTGATACTGCTCACTTACTCTTGAGATAAGTCTGGCTGCTCCACTACTGCTACCACTTTAACTGTGTAGTCCAGGCTTGTACCAAAGGTGAAATTGTACTGTCACTTGTAGTCTTAATTGTGTATGGTGTTCCCAAAGGGCACTGCATATAATTCTGCCTAACACCCACAAGCATGCTAATTCAGATCCGCAGACACAGCCAGTAGTTTTCACCTTTGTATAGGCATTGTGTCAGCATTTGACAGTCATTCAATTTTTGTCAACTGTTTCAATCCTGTGCCCAGATACTAATCTCATTGGTCCGATATTGTAACGCTGGGGTGAGAAGTGAAAAGGGCCTACACAGCATGCGGCGCCCCATGCTGTAAAGGTAAACCCTGCCCTCTTTTGCCACAAGTGCATTGTCTATAATGCTCCACGGCATTGCTTTGTATGCTAACGTAAACAAGGCATTGGAATGTTTGGTTTACAGGAAGTGAAAACATGCGTTCAGTTGTATCGCACATCCACCTACTATGCCTTAGGGGGATACCCTGCCTCCCTTCTCCTAAGATCCCCCTCTCCCCGCCGGCTTCCGGGAGCATGGATTGCTCAGCATTAGGTACTGTGTGTATCATTTTTACCACTGTGCTGTATGGAAGGATACATACATTGTGGAAGGTTTTGTTTGCAGGCTTTAAGGAAGTACATCTCAATGAATCGCTACTATTTACAAAACAACAGTTTTGAATTGTTGGCTGCTCTGCCAGAAAAACACTGCACCACTCAAGTGATCCACTAATCGCTTGGCATCTTGCAACCAGAAAAACACCCCACCACTCAAGTGATCCACCAATCGCTTGGCATCTTGCAACCAGAAAAACACCCCACCACTCAAGTGATCCACCAATCGCTTGGCATCTTACAACCAGAAAAACACCCCACCACTCAAGTGATCCACCAATCGCTTGGCATCTTACAATCAGAAAAACACCCCACCACTCAAATGATCCACTAATCGCTTGGCATCTTGCAACCAGAAAAACACCCCACCACTCGAGTGATCCACTAATCGCTTGGCATCTTGCAACCAGAAAAACACCCCACCACCACTCAAGAGGTCCACCAATCACTTGGCATCCTGTAGGAAAATGTTGTAAACCCACCTCTTCAACAAGCTGTCAACCCCTTAACACTCTCTAGGCTACTGCCTGAGACTCTTTCTGAGGCCCCAACGCCCACCTAACCTACCCTACAATGCCTTCATGACGTGTGCAACTGTTTATCATTGTAACTCTAGAATAGTATGCCATGCCCATGTTTGCATGTGTTCCCTGCATTTATTACAAAGTGCTGATACCACAAGCTGGCAATATCTTTTTTTTTTAAACTTCTTTTTATTATAAGCGTGGCAGCAAAACACAGGCGAACAGCGCCAGGCGAAACATTGTAAAAGAACAGTATACATAGCGTAGATATACAGAAGTTACTACACATATTGAACAGTCGAAGAGCAAAATGCAGTGAGATCGTGAAGAAGGGTATCAGGGAACTATGACTGAGCTAAGGACCCAAGCTGGCTAGGGGAAACCGGAGAGGAAGGGGAGGTCTGAGTCTCGACTAGGTCAGAGATATAAGAGCGGAATCGGAGCCAAATATTTCTCGGTCTGGAACGTGTGGGTTGTAGGTGGGACCAGGTTTCTTCCGTGTCAGAGGCCCACGTGACCGCTTTCAACCATTGGGCATGTGTAGGAGGGAAGGGGCGAAGCCAACAGAGCAGGATAGAGCGCACCGCGAGGAGGAGGCAAAGACCAGCTAATTTCTTGGAGTCTCGGGGGAGGCCTGGGAGATCGTGAAAGAGGCATACCAGCGGGGAGAGAGCAATGGGGTGGTCTGTCACAGTGGACACAGTCGAGCAGACGGCCTCCCAGAACTGGGCCAGGCGAGGGCAGGACCAGATCATGTGGATATAGTCAGCCCCATCCCGACCGCATCTGGGGCAGCTGGTAGGATAGTCGGCCGACATACGATGTAGTCTGAATTGAATAAGTTTGAACCGAGAATTGAAAGAGACCCGCTGCGTGCGGTCGCATAGATGGGTCCAACGATCCTCGGACATCTCCACACCAAGGTCCGCCTCCCAGGCGAGTTTCAGTTTGGTAAAGTCCGGGACCGATCTGGACTGCAGCATGGTGTATAGCCTAGAGATCTTGCCCCTCCTAGGGGTGGGAGAAGTGAGCTCCTCAATTGCGGGGTCATCAGGCGGTAATGCAGGGAATGTTTGGTAATGTCGTTTAAGGGTCTTTCGAAGGGATGCGTATTGGAGCCATACGCTCCGGTCCCTTCTCAGGGATAAGGGGAGGTCAGGCCACTCGACAAATATACCCTGGTCGAACACGTCGCGTAGCAGCTCGAAGCCCAAGTCCGCCCATCGGCGCACCGCTACCAATGGGACCCGCGGGACCCCGGGGAGAAAATTCCAAAGTGGAAGATTGCCATGGAAGGCATAGGCGGTCCCCAACAGACTCCACGTTTTTGCTAGTGCAACGGCTGTGCAGGCAACCGGGTTCTGCGAGTTCCGAGTCAAGGGGGCGGGTTGTAGCACCAGGGAGCGGATGTCTCGATCAGCTACTGCGAGCCTCTCAAGTCGGACATGCGGGGCTGGATCCGCGGTATCAAACCAATAGGAGGTATATTGGATTTGTGACGCCATCCAGTATTTAAGAAAGTTAGGGGCACCGAAGCCCCCATAAGACATGGGGGTGGAGAGGGTCCCGATTTTAAGACGAACCGCACCCGAGTGCCAGAGAAAAGAGTTCACGGTGCGGTCCAATTCGCGGAAAAAGCCCGCCCCCGGCCATAAGGGAACATTAGCGAACCTATAGAGCAGCTGGGGTAATACCACCATCTTCAACAGGCCAATTCTGCCAGCCAGAGATATTGGGAGCTTGTCCCAGACCTGAGTCTTGGCTGTCAAGTGCGTAAGATATTTCTGGTAGTTTTCGTGGAATGTCCGCTCATATTGGCGAGTCACCACCGTCCCAAGGTAAATAAGTATGTCTTGAGCCCATGTGAAACCAAAGGTATCAGGGAGGTGAGAGGTGCATTCCGTCAGCGGAAAGAGGGTAGATTTCGAACAGTTCACTTTAAGGCCAGAGATCTGGCCGAAACGGCTAATGTCTGCAAGTACAGGGGGTAAGTTGGCCGAGGGAGAGCGCACAAATAGCAACGCGTCATCTGCATAGAGGGACACTATATCTGTGTGTCCTGCGGAGCGGAGACCCTTGTCTGCATGGCGTTGGCGGAGCATGTCGGCAAACGGCTCGATTGCTATCGCAAAGACCAGGGGAGAGAAGGGACATCCCTGTCTCGTTCCCCTGGCGATCTTGAAAAGGGGAGAATAGCGGTCCCCCGTACTGACCCTGGCAACCGGTTCAGAGTAAAGCAGTCTGATCCAGGAGATAAAAGAGGGGCCGAATTTACAGCTCTCAAGGACTCGCCATAAATACTTCCATGAGACCGAGTCGAATGCCTTTTGCATGTCAAGGGCAACAGCCACAGCGTGTGTGTCGGGGCTGATTCTATCAATAATGTTGAATAGCCGCCTCAAGTTCAGAGAAGTGGAGCGACCTGGGATAAAACCGGCCTGGTCTGGATGGACTATAGATGGCAGAAGGGGAGCCAGCCGGAGAGCCAGAGCCTTGGCAAATATTTTGACATCGCAGTTTATGAGAGACAATGGGCGATACGAGCCGCACTGTGAAGGGGGTTTGCCGGGCTTAAGTAGCACTGCGATCGTGGCTTCACGGAGAGAAGGAGGAAGCACCCCAGCCTCAACAGACTCCTCCCAGAGAGCCAGCAAATGAGGGAGCAGTTGTGACTTGAAGCGTTTATAGAACTCGACTGGGATACCGTCCGAGCCAGGTGTGCGGCCCGAGGATAGGGAGTCAATTGCGGTCGAGAGCTCCTCCCGTGTGAGTGGGGAGTCAAGGGAGCCCGCGGCCTCCGGGGACAGAGTAGATAGAGGGAGGGTATCGAGAAAGGAGTCAATCTCCGCCAACGAGACCTCATCGGCATTGGAATACAAGGATTCGTAGAAGGTGAAGAATTCCCTATTGATCTCTTGTGAAGAGACCGCCATGGAACCATCAGATCTCTCAACCCCGAGAATGTGCGGGGGCCCCGTCTCATGCCGGATCAACCTAGCTAGGAAGCGGCCGGGGCGTTCCCCCTCTCCGTACCTCCTAGCCCCACCAGGGTTATCGAGGAACCTCTGTTCGCGGTCCGCAAGAGAACGGAAGTTATCCAGTTCCTCCCCAATATTAGCGAGGTTACCTGGAATAGAGTGTAGTGAGCATGTGGCTTCCAGAGATGAAAGTCTAGATTCGCTGGCGGCGAGGTCCCTGCAGATTGACTTAAGGGCCCAGCTTTCCTTAGACAGCGCAATCCCTCTAGTGTAAGCTTTGAATGATTCCCATAAGGTAGCGTGGGACGTTACCGAGCCCGTATTGGTCTCGAAGTACTCCTCAATCGACAGTTCAAGTTCGGAGCAAAACTCTGGGTCCAGTAGGGAAAGGGGTTTCAATTTCCAGTGTCGAGAGCGGGCGGGATCGGGGCCCCAGTCTACTGTAATGGTGACAGGAGAGTGGTCAGAGAGGGTTCTCGGAAGGATCATTAGTTGTGTTACATTCTTGACTAGTATGTTAGAGATCACCCACCTATCAATACGAGAATAGGAGTCGTGAACCGAGGAGTAAAAGGAGTAGATGCGGGAGTCCGGGTAGAAGAACCTCCACGCGTCCACCATGGCCAGGCGGGGAAGGGAGGAAAGTGCCGCATAAGCCGCCCTGGAGAGGTGACGGGGCCTGGAGCCCGATCTATCTAGGGCTATATCGAAGATCGTGTTAAAGTCCCCTCCCCAGAGGATTGGAACAAGGGGGAAGCCATCGAGAAGGGAGGTGACCTGCACGTAAAATTCCGGGTCATCAAGGTTAGGGCCATAGATATTCAGGAGGATCACTTCCTTATGGTGCAGCATGGCGTGAAGAAGTACATATCTACCCTGGGGGTCAATTTTCGAGGAGATGAGGGAAAAGTGGAGGCTCCTGTGAATGAGGGTCATGACTCCTCGGCTCCAAGCTGGCAATATCTATATGAACAAATACAACTAATGATTAGGCCAAGATACCACCGACCGACTGTGAGGGACCAAGTGGACTTTGAACATAGCAGTTTCTAATGTCCAGCCACGTGTTTCAGCGAGCAGGCCACGTGACCATTACCTCATCTCCGAGTCATCATGAGCCACAGCCAATACGTTCCTCGTGCACCACTCCCCATGATAACTTGGGATTTATGTGCAAGTCCTATCTTTTGGCGGCATTCTGTATTGGCTGAGCTCATTACCAAAAAGCATATGAGATATGAGAAGTGATTTTGAAACAAACAGGAAATAGTTCAAATAAATAGATTTCTAATGTTTAAATGGTGCCACTGCAACATTACAAGTCCTGGCGGGCCGGGATATCAGGCGGTGGAAAATGTTAGTCCCCATTCCGTAGAGTCCCACGAGAATGGGGACTCGGATGCACCGGCACTGTTAGTAATGGTGCTGGTGCTTCCGTGACAGCTGTGCCTACCGGGGCCGATGCGCCTCACACAGGCAGAGTTGTAGCCTGCCGGTCCAGAAATGGTGCTTGTTTCCGGACCAGCAGACTCGTAATGAGGCCCATTGTATATGATAAATAGTCATTGTGGATATTCTGAACACCACAGAAGGTGTCACTGTACGGTAGGTGACAAACTCAATTTGATACTTTCACGGTTATGTTATGCAATAGGCTTCTATTCTGCACCGTGTCACCAATGTGTGGTAGTTGCAAAGCAGCTAGGTTTGTCCATGGACTGGTGTACTATGCTTACGCCAAGGGTATCCAGACGTCAGTCTGCTGGAGGAAAGAAAACGAGAGTGAGGTAGATAAGAGGATGGGAAATCTGGGAATAGATGCTACAAGCACAGGTGTGGAGGGGTGCAGCTGTGGACGAATGCTTTGAGATGGCATGGGTTCATGTCAGTCTTGTTAGGCGGGCCATAGTTATGCCAAAGGGTGGAGGAGGATATGTCCTTAAATGTTGTGATAATTGGATTATGTTTCCAAGGCAGATTTAGGAAATTGTAAGTTGGAGAATGTGGAAGTGTGGTGGCTTATTTGCTCAGGCACCCCTACAGGTTGGGCCGCAGGACAAGCTCCAGATGTTAATTCTGAGACTGCCAAGGCTAAGCCAAGATTGACCTAGTCAAGAATAGACCAAGCATAAAGGTGAACATTGTTTGTAAAAGAAGGTAGGAGAAGAAAGTCGTCATACTAATAAAGAAAGTAAAATTGAAAAGGCCTGTCTCCTCAATGTCAAAAAAAAGTATTTGTTCCGTGTCATGTCATTCTAGACTGTATATTAGTCCACGGTGAGACAGTAAGGTGACTTAACTAGGAGTGGATTATCAAAGTATAATAATAGATACCCATCTGTGGAGAGAAAATATCCCCCAAGCTCCCTGTGCAGGCTGTGCTCTTTAGACTGTGTGAAAGGCAGATGTGGGTGCAGGTAAGTAGGGAGAGGAGGACCTGCTGTTTATCCTTTTATATGTAGAGCCTTTTACTTGAGACAATCTGTCTTTTAAGCCTTCCACAACACCATGGTATCTTTTTGACCCTGGATGTGTTGATACCATGCCTGCTTTTCTCCGGCTCTACCAGAAATGTCGGCAAGCCTAGTACGTTAGTCGCCTGTCTGTTTCCATTTCCTTCCCACTCTCCCCCTCCCTTCCTTATCTATGTCTTAGCTCTTGCACTATCTGAAATGTCGTCAGGCCGAGTACGATAGTTAATTTCACATCCTTACTGTTCACGGCCTGTAAGAATGTTATTGTATTTTCCCTTGTTCCCTCCCTTGCCTTGAAGCGCTTTGAAACACATTGTGTATAGGCGCTATATGAATAAGCAATCATATCATGTTTGTAATTGCTTGCTAGGCCAAAAAGTGGCAGGTTCTGTAGACTGGGAAACTGGTAGGAACAACAGGCACTTACTTCTCCAGTAGGGTGTGCTTGGAACTGTGGCTTATTAGTGAGCAAAGCCCCGAATGGAGGTCCCTGGGAGTTCTTGAGGCCTGCTAGTAACTTATTGGGTATTGTTATAGAGGTGTGGTAGGCAGGCGTCCCCTTGGGCTGAGAATGGGCAGTGTAAGGGTTTATTTGCATAGCACAACCTCGCCTATCTTTCTTAGCCAGGGATGCAGTTACCTTGAACCTTTCATAAAAGGCGGCATGAGGCTCTTAGGTCCACAAAGGGTGTAGAGTCTGGTTATTAGCTTTCATTTGCAGGTCTACTTCACACATTATTGCCCTTTTCCTGGAAAGAGTGTGGCTCATGTGTATTATTTATATTTTGTGGCTTTTTGTGGCGTGCTACTTTCCACCGTATGGCTGCTTCAATGCGCTTGACATTTGACAATAATGTTAAATGGCTTAACGAGACATGACATACCTAACCCGCTAGGATAACAAAACCAACATTTTGTCTCAATACTGAAATGAAGGGGTCAATAAATAAAAAGTATTTTAAAAAATGGAACAGAAAAATTAGCAAGACTCAGTGACCAGATCACATTATGTCTATTTACTTTTGAAAGTGCTCCTGCTGTCATGAGGCAACTTCAGCATGCTATGTGTACAGGAGGAGAGAAGGTGGGAAAACAAGAGAGAAGTCTCGAAGCTGGAAGAGTCACAGATCGGTGGCTGGCAGGTGGGAGGATGGGTTTGGGAGGCAGACCATGGCTGTCTGCATGACTTGCACATCGAGAACCGACTGGTGAGGAAGGAAGGTGCTGTGTAATGGAAGGCTTGGTGAGTCAGGTTTCAAATCTTGAGTTTGATGCTTTGATGTATTGATGCCATGGTTGGAATCAATACAGCAAGGTTGGCCATGGTATTGATAATTTGTGGTTGTGGCAATGGGATCAGAGATCGTTTTCAGAATTATTTATTTGTAAGATTTACACAAAGATAATCAAGCAAGTCAATCAAAACAATAAATACAAAACAGTGAATTACATGCAGAATACACATAACCAGCAAAGAACTAGTATATAAGGAAATCGTTTTCGGATGCAGAGAACAGTGTGGTTCTGCATTAATTGTAGTTCCTCTACAACAAACTGAAACCTGTGGCTCTCCAGATGTTTTGAACTACAACTCCCCCATGAACTCTCACCATTGACTTTAATGGTTTGGTCTAACGGGAGTTATAGTCCAAAACATCTTGAGGGTGAAAGGTTTGCAGACCACGGCTCTATCATATTAGAATGGCTCATGGGAATACATGTACATCAGGGTTGTCCAGCTGCAGGCCTTGAAGACCAGAAACCTGACAGGTTTTCAGAATATCCTTCATTATTATTGATGAGATGAAATGTGCATACATTTAGAATCATTGTATGCAAATTTATCTCAGGCATATTAACGTGGGGTATCCTGAAAAGGTGGCATGGATCCGGCCCTCGAGGCCTGGAGTTGGACAACCCTGATGTAGACAATGGCACTTCAGAATCACAGTGTAGTTTAGAGGGTGCAGGTGGGTTTTCACCAAGCACCCCTGATTTCTCCTTGGTCCTGACGAACTCCACTCTCTCTCTGTCAATATTTTATTACAGCAGGTTGTTGAGCATATAGGGCCTTGTTATGTATAGTTTGTGCAAGGGTAACAATGGAGCACAACACTTTTGCACTATTTTCACTGCTTAAGTAAGTGCAGGGGAGTGGAGTAAACCAACTCTGCTGGGAGGCTGTATTACTTGACGATTTTGATACAGTGCAAAAATTATACGAAATTATTTAGCATCAAACGTTGCCCTGACGTTCAGATTCAAAGAGGGGAGGTGAATGCCTCTTCCCTTGTTGCATAGCAGCTGAAATATGATGAGCTCTGTTTGCTCATGTGTTGGCCCTTTTCTACACGGTGCGCTCTGTGACCCTCCCTGTTCTCCCTTGGCTTTACAGAAGAGAAAAACATTGTGTAATATGGTCCAAAATGTTTGATTGACTGTCTATTCAGAGGAATGACAAAAGCACTGGGAAGTCTGAAAATAACTTTGCCTTGTGTTGTTCTTCCAGGTGTTCCCTTTCCAAAGAACTTCCTTCAGATCTGCAAGAAGATCCTCTGCAGGCTCTTCAGGGTCTTTGTCCACGTTTACATACACCACTTTGACCGCATCATCGTCATGGGGGCGGAGGCGCATGTCAACACCTGCTACAAGCACTTCTACTACTTTGTGACCGAACTCAACCTGGTGGACCGCAAGGAGTTAGAGCCTTTGGTAAGTGCCACATCAAGAGCCTTGACTTAAGTTGCAAGAAGGCAGATCCAAGCGACTCTGTCCAGGTGGGTTCTAAAAAACCCAGAATATGACGGGAGAGCGATATGATGATATGATCGTTTATTTATATAGCGCCTGTACAAAATGGCCCTCATTCCGAGGTTGGTGCTAGTCATGGCGCTATTAGCGCCATGACTAGCACCATTATCGGTACCGTGTCCGCCCTCGTTCAATGGGGACTTACCGGTCTAGTCCGACCTTTGCGGGACCGTTAAGTCCCCATTGAAAATGTCAATCCCCATTCGAGCCCCCATAGGGCTCAATGGGAATGGGGAGGGTGCTAATAACGGTACCGTAAATTACGGTAACATTATTAGCACTGAAGTCCCTTTG
Organism: Ambystoma mexicanum; assembly: GCF_040938575.1. Classification (NCBI taxonomy): domain Eukaryota; kingdom Metazoa; phylum Chordata; class Amphibia; order Caudata; family Ambystomatidae; genus Ambystoma; species Ambystoma mexicanum. The sequence goes on from NC_090937.1 coordinate 440,772,509, forward strand.
CGGATCCCGTCCATAACGCCTGGTAAAAGCAGGCGTTAAGGACGGGACCGCAAAGAGGCCTCGTAGTAGGGCGCAAAGGGTTTACCGGCACCGATGTCCTTAACGGTGCCCGGTATCCCTTTACGCCCTACTCGGAATGACCCCCAATGTGTTTCAAAGGGGGGACGTGGGGTGAGGGCAAGGGAAAATGCAATGACGTTCTTACAGGCCATGAACAGTAAGGATGTGAAATTAACTATCGTACTCGGCTAAGACATAGATAAAGAAGGGAGGGGGAAGAGTGGGAAGGAAATGGAAACAGAAAGGCGACTACCGTACTAGGCCTGATGACATTTCTGGTAGAGCCGGAGAAAAACAAAAGGTGAGGGGGGGTGCAGAAAGGGAGGGTAGGAACAAAACAAGAGACTATCGTACTAGGCCTGACGACATTTAAGATAGTGCTGGGGGTGGGGGGACAAGTAAGAGGAGGGGGGAGAAGACAGACGAAGTTGCTATCATACCAGGTCCAGAGAAAATTCTGATAGAGTAAGTGCATAGAAGAAAGTAAGGGAAGGAGGGGAGGGGAGAGGAAAAGGTTGAAAGGGAGAAGTGGAGAGAACAGAGAGTAAGCAGTCAAAAAGAGTGGCAAGGCAAGAGGGGAGAGCGAATACAATAGCAGAAGTCAGTAGTAACACATAATGTTTCAAGCCTGGATACAAGATGAAGATGGGAACAGCATGATTCAGGGCCACCAGGAGAAAGGGTGAAGCACAGTTAATCAATGAAGTCCATAAAAGTCAAATCCAACCTTGGCCACAAGACGGTGATGGTGAAACCAGAATGTTTCAGGACAGACTCCTGCAGAAGTAGGCTGGAAGGGGTGGGTGGGCAGGGTAGAAGAATCAAGCAAAACAGGCAACACCTGTGTGCGAGAAGTGGGGGGCACAAGGGAACATCATGGGGGGACCAGAGTGGTGGGGATGGCCTGTGGTGACAGAGGGAGTAAAAACATGTTGGTGCATGCTTACCTGCTGTCTGAGCAGGGGTTCAAGCCCTGGATCCTCCTGGTCCGAACAGGTCCAAACAGGAATTGACCTTTTCTTTGTCTGCCCTTCGCTTCGGGGCCCGGGCGAGAGACGGCCTTGAGTGCAAATCACCAAGACTTTGGATGAATTAGCTCTTTTTAGAATTTTTGTTTTTTACTAAAGGAATCTGTTTTTTTTTCATAAATTACATTGTGTTCATGTTCCCCAAAACTTAGAAGCAGGCCATGAAAGTCCTTCTCAGAAATAGGAACTTTTCTTAATTTAGTTATTTCTGCCTTAAAAATGTTTTTAGGATCTGTCCCTCGGGTAGCGTTCTTGCTTCAGGTATAAAAACAAGTCCAATTAGGATGGCGGATGAGTTTGCCTGTGAAGCTTCATTGTAAACACTGCATATTGTGTTCGATGAAACAAATGTGGCTTGTCAAGCACTTTGAAGTACTTTTTGAATGGCAGGCCCCCAACAAACAGTGTCATTCATGCAATAGGCATTACATGGTCTGTTGCACTGCACTCCTCATTTACATGACACCTTACACTGTCACACTTCACTAGGTCGAGTGTGTGACTGATTTTGATGATCAAGTGTGCTGTGGAGTATTTTTTTCTGTCATGTGCACCACCAAACATATCACATACAGGACAGCATCTAGTCTCACCACCCCCACGCTTCAGTCTGCAATTTAGGGCATCACAAGAAAATAAATATACAAATGTTACTTACCTCACTGTGGCTGGACTCCTACCTCATGTGCAGAAAACACTATACACCATTACATGGGACTTCCAGATCATTCTGTAACTGCAAAAGTAAGGTAGTTTTGTAAACACTTACCTCACTGATGGAAAAGCAACAGGCCCTGATATACCGAGAGCGTGAGAAGCAGATAACTGACCACAGAACTGTTGCGATCTGCAGCCTGGGTCCGACTGGGACAGAAAAGGCTAGGGCACAGATAAGTGGCTCATAGGCAAAATCTGCAATCCATGAGCTTAAGCAACAAACAGTTTTGGTAGAACACGGGATAGCATTTTAAAAAGATTTGCAGCAAATGGCACTTTTTGAAGCACTAACACGAGTAGAATTCCTCAAAATTACCAGTTAAATAGTAGAATTAATTAGTAAATTGCCCCGCATTGCCACGAAAACCTAGGCCAACCCAAGCCTGTTGGGCCAACCCTTCGGATGTTGCCCGATTGGCTAGTCTGAGCATATCTACACTTAATTTTCTCCTTTCTTGCTGCACTGGAGAATGCAGAAGCCACTGTAATGTTCACTCGTCCCAGTACAAGTCACTATTGGAAAGAGAGTGGCAATTGCCAAGAGACTAATCATATCCGTCCCAGTATAAGTACATTTTGGAATGAGAGTGAAGACTACCAGGGGACCAATCATACTCATCCCAGTATATGTGACTATTGGAAAGAGAGTAGAGACTGCCAAGGGACCAGTCAGACTTATCCCAGTAAAGAACAATACGTTAAACCAAGTAAGGAATGCCACGAAAGGCATCCAACGTACTTCCAGAAAGGTATAAAGATTTATAAAGAGACACTGCAAGATTCAAAGAAGGAAATAATTATTTGTGGATCAAGGGAACTTTTGTATAGAAATCAAGGGACAGCCTGGGAGGAGTAAAATCCCCCTTGAAGAATTAAAAGAGCTCATAGATGACATTACCAGAAGCCATCCTGAGACAGAACCTTTAAGGCTATAGAAGCCTGTCCAGGAGAAGGGGGTAATTCTCCTGGACCACTCTTTCATTTGAGTTTTCTTGATTAGTGGTAGGGCCAGAATAGGACAGTTTTGGATGGAGGACCGACAGTTGATTTGGACAACCTCACGGACGATGAGCACCCTAGTTAGTTTTGTGTTAGGTGAGGCAAACACATTATTACTAAACACCTTTTATTTATTATTTGCATTAAAAAAACTTGCATAAATGCCACCAATGGGTTCATCTGCTTCTTCTGGCTTACCACAGCGTGCATCATTGTGGACCCTGCTGGGTCAAGCTTAAAATGAATGCTTGGGTTAGTGAATGCGTGCAGTTATAATGGCACAGATTTTCAAATGGTAGAGTAATCCACCATGTGCAAAATTCAGCCCATAGATGAATTGTTTTTACTAGATCACAGCAATGGCTGGATTCGTGCAAAATGGAATGTGTGCATTTAATACATGTCTTGGTGTCCCCATGTTCAGCAAAGGCAAGCACAAGGGAATGTATTGATGTATGGCACTTGGTACAGCACTGCATGCTGAAGAAACCACTTCAGAGCACTTGAGAGAGAAAGGCCAGGGAGTGAAACCTGGCAGCATGGAGACCAGGGTGACAATCGAAGGAAAAGGGAAAAGGTTGGCAGGTATATGGTCATTTAAAGAAAGCCAACTCTTGCATTCCTGAAGACGCAGTGTGTGGTCAAGTCACTAAGTGGAGACCCAGCAGCCATCAAAGCATCTTTCAGCTACAGATTTGAAAGGACCAAGGGGGCCTATAATGGGGTCCTGAGCCCAGATTGACCCTAATCTTTGTCAACAGAGATTTGTCAAGCTGTGTTGATTCTTGTTCAGTCCTCATATGGAGTAGTGGTTTCTTCGCCTCAGCAGACAAGTAATCACTGCTTAGCTTGTGTGTACCTTTGGGGTGCCTGAAAGGAATCATGCACATCTTTATTATACCAAGAGCATTGTCACAGTATTAGGTGCCACAATATTTAACCGTAAAACATGTGCCCTTACAAAGCCCATAGCATGGTCTGTTAGACCATATATATGGAAATAAGGCATAATAACCATATACCCAATAACACGTCAGTCGTGAAGTTCGATTTCCAAACAAGTCTGGTTTTATTCAAAGTATTTCAGTCAGCCGACTGGGTCTCGACGCCTCACGACGTGTGTTCCCAGACAACGTGAGATGCGAGAGAGCGCGGGCAGCGCTCAAGCAGTCATGTATATATACACATAATACATCATCATTTGTTAATGCGGTACGTTCCGCCCTCATACATGTCATTCAGGCTAGGGTTTGGTAATTGACAGTTCATGACACGTTTACATTTAGTCTAAACATTAGTTATTCTAGCAAAGGCTGCAGAGACACTTGCCTGTTATGAGGAACATGGAGCGCTGGCACAGAAAGGATATCTTGTTCTTAGCAGAGTAACATTCCATACAACGTTATCTGTTTGCTGCGGCTCATGAGCTAAGGGTCAGACAGTGCTGAAGCAGAAAAACCATTCTTTGTGAAGGAGTACCATTAGTTGCATATAATTCATGTTTAACTGCCTTTTACAACAGAGCTTGCAAGACAAACCGGCACCTGGACTACTGATTAGGCGCGGCTTCTGCACAGCTTCAAGGCCTCAGTGAGAGGGAAAACAATGTATTTCTGCATGGCTCTACATTCCTGCCTATGTTAGTATTCCAGAGTTCAAGCTGTGGTCTTGCACCGTGTGTGAGTCTAAAGCATATAAAATACTTTGCAAAGCGTTTTACTAAAAAGAAAAACAAAATGGCTGGTATTTACAAAATGGATTCCCTATGGTCACATTCAGGTTTCTTGGTTTACGAAGTTTGTCACATGATGTGATTCGCTTATAGCCAACATAGTATTCATATCATTTGGGCTGTGTGATTACTTTTACAGTGTAACAGGTCTGTCAGTTTAAATTCCAGGACATGGTCTAAGATTGGGCTCATGGTCTTCATGGTTCAGGCAGCAAAATGGGACTTTCCTCCTGTGATGCTGGAAATGCATCTGAGGGACAGGGCCTCTGAATCCTTGTCCTTTCTCTGTTTTTACCGTGTGTTCTGTCATGTTTTCTGCCCAGGAGTCCATGAGGGACTCCTGGCAGTACAGCTCTCTCTTTTGGTTTGGTGAACAGACCCATGGGATACCCTTATGGCACCCCTGGGTAGGGGTACAACCCTGTGCCCCTAGTGTATGTTTTTGGGCACCTGTGGGTGGCCCACAGAGCAGGGCATGGGCTGGTGGCAGCTCCATGCTGAATTGGACAGGTGCTCTGGGTGTCCTCCATTTTGGGATACCCAGGCCCTGCCATTGGGATCAGTTGATTCCTGATAGAAAACAAGATGGCCCCTGTGGCCTCTTGCTTTCTATGGCCTGTTGTCTTGTTTTTCCCAAAGTCCTGGGAAGCCCTGACTCTGTACCTTCCCCCTGACTGGCTGTTGGGTGGAAGTTCCATATATGGTGTTGTTGTGAAGGCCCAACTAGACTGACTGGAGCCTTCCCTTTGACTGTATGTTGTGGGTACCTCCTGTGGGTGGGACCTGGGTGAATGGAGTGTGTGACCAATATACACTTCTTGTTGTGGTTGTCTGGTTTCTGGCATGTGAGACAAAGACTGAGACAGCCCTGCCCGAAACTGGCCTGAATGCAGTGTGTAGTGTTGAATGGCTGGGTACTTGTCCCAATCCACATTCCTTGTTGTGAGTGTCTGAAAGGGAGGAGTGTGGCCTGAATGCACTGTGTGCCTGATTGGCTGACTGACTGCATGAATGCCCTTCTGTGTGATTGGCTGCTGTGTGTGTGCCAGCAGTGTGGATGAGAGACAGAATAGTATATCTGGGGACCTCTCACCACTGGAAATTGTTCAGAAGCATTCAGAAGCTGAGTCTCCACTCAAGAGTAACTGGATTTGCTGATCCTCGACGTCCAGCTGGAAGAAGAAGACTTGCTGTGGCATTTGCTTCGACAGAAACTGAAGGTTGTCGAAATCGTCGAGGACTGACCCGAGAGAGGACCTGGCTAGGCGCCCTCTTCCCGTGCTCCGAGGGACCATCGAGCACCGCTGAATCTTCGCCGAAGCGCCCTGGAAGTCAGACCCTCGAAAGGCTGCCGACCCGAGACGGGACCGCCGAGGAGATCGAAGTGAAGCACCCGGACATCGACGCTGTCGAAGTCCATTGCCGTCGACAGGGTTCGCAGGTCTGTGTAACCGCTGGAGGCCCGTCGAAGTTGTGTTGCCCAGCCGTGGGAACCACTTGACGCCGTGCCGCCGACGACCGGAGCCGTCCGCTCCTTGCCTAAGAACATTTCAATCGAAGGACTCCCTCGACCGCATCGTCGACCGCTTATCCTGCCGGAGAAAGTCGAGGACGACCAACGCGCCGAGGAGAAACCTGCCGGTGGGTTTCCCGCCACCCAACGACCTCAAAGACTCGGACGAACCGACGCCCTTGCTGGGCTTCCGTCTCTACAATCTTTGCGGTCCAGAACTATTGTCATCGAGGTGCCCCGCACACCTCCGCCTTGCAGGACGCCGACGCCCCGACGCCGACGAGCACCGCTCGGACGAAGCTGCCGCCTCTTTGACATCGTTCTACCTCGTTTGTCGACGGACGTTCGACGCCCCGTGCCTCCCGCTTGAAAGGGAAGGCATTCAAGAAGGGCCGTCGATTCCCCGTCGCCGAACCCCGAGGTCTTCGACGTTTCTCGACGCCTCTCGACGATCCGTGACTCCCGCTTGGAAGGGGGTCGCTCAAGAAGGATCTGTCGACGCCTCTTCGAAGGACTCGACTCCACCAGGTACATTGGGGGGGTAAAAACATTGCAGGAGAGAATAAGACTATTGAACAATATATGGACTGGGCTTGTGTCATATCTCTTTATTTTACAGGTTGCCCAGGTGGGGGGGATCTCCACACAGAACTGTGTCCAGTAGCTAGGGCCAGTATTCTGCCTATTGCTTCAACCATCTTTTATCTCTCCTCTCTCTATTGCTGGTTTCCTTCTTATTGATCTGTGTGCCATTTCTACAGTATTGTGAATGCACTTTAATGAGGTCTAATATTAGTGGTACCACTTTAGAATTGTAGATATTTACCATTATTGATTTTCCTGAGCACAAAGTGCGTTATGGTGATAAGTGTACAGAACCTTTGAACTAATTATATAAAGACTGTGTTTTCAGTAATACAGTGTGTGGACATTCCTTTGTGGGGGCTTGGGATACACTGTACTTAAGAACCAGCCTGCATCACCTCCTGAGAAGCTAGGCCTTGATTGCTCGTCCATTGCTACCGTAATAGAGAATCTTGGCTGGGGTCTTCTGTGCCTCTCCTCTACCATATAGAGAGCAGAAGTACAGACCCCCCCACCAGTCTTTACAGCTGGTGGCAGCGGTGGGATGCTTATGGTTTTAAGACTCAGTGTATAACCGTGCCACTTACAAAATATCCGCACTTTATTAGATTAAGGTTTGGGTGTGTACCAAATAACTGCATTACAGGCAATGGAGCCCATTGCAAATGGTAAATTGACTCGGATGAGCTTGGAGGCTCTCCAGAGTGCTTGTGAAGCCAGGGAGTTAGACTTTGTGGATAAGTCTAGGGCTGAGCTGATAGCTGCCCTGGTGGACTACCAGACTGATGGTGAAACCCTTGATGAAGGGGGGGATGCAACCAGTGAGGACTCTGCCCCTGGGGTTGTCGCTGAATCTGTTTCTGGGAATGCCACCATTCCTGCTGCCTCTGTTCCAAACCCCAGCAATTCCATGGAACTTGAGTTATTGAGGATGAAGTTAGCCTTTGAATATCGCAAGTTGGAAATAGAAGCTGAGCTTAAGAAAGAGGAGCTGGCACAGCAAGTGGAACTCAAGAATAGGGATCTTGAACTCAGAAATAAGGACCTTGAACTCAAAAGCCAGGACACTGAATGTCAGAGAATCCAGCTAGAGAAAGCTAGAGTGGAGACTTCAGCTAGATCCAGTGAGAGTGTCAGGTCCCCAGCCACCAAGTTTATGAAAGATTTGGTTGGTGTGTTTGTGGAGGGTTCAGATATCCTCCAATGGATTGAAGCGTTTGAAATGGCTTGTGCAATTCATGATGTAGATAAAAGAGATTGGGCTAAGTGTTTGTTAAGCAGAGTGCCTCAAACTGGATATGACTGTATTCTGAAGCTGGGTGTGGAAGAAAGGGGTCAGTATGAGTGTATGAAGTCTGCTTTGATTGCCAAGTTTGGCAAGACACCTACCCAATACCTTAAAAGGTTCAGGGAATTTAAGAAAAGAGAGAATGTGTCTTGGGTTGACTGGGTGAGTACTGCGCACATGAACATGATGGGGTGGATTGATGGATACAAGGTGAAAACTTTTGTTGAGTTGTCCCACCTCTTGTTTTTTGAGCATTTTTCTGAAGCCTGTTCACCAGAGCTGCGTCAGTATGTGGCTGACCAGAACATTTTGGACCCCTTTAAGCTGGCTAGGTTGGCTGACAAGTGGGTCTCCCACCGGGTGTCCCCTAAGGACTCCAGTGGGAAGGACAAGGACAAAGAAAAGGGGGCCTCTCAGAAAGCTGAGGAGTCCCAAAAGCAGTCACAGTCGGGTAAACCAAAACCTTCCTCTCCTAAGACCCAAAAATCTAGTGGGGATAAGTCCTCTGTGGGTGGGAATAAGAGTAGTGGTCCACCTGCTGCAAAGCAGGTTCCCAGTGGTTCCAGTACCGTACCCCGCACTCCTGGCACTTGTTGGGATTGTGGGGCTCTGGATCACAAAAGGGGTGACCCCAAGTGTAAAGGTAAGGCACTTGGAGTACAGGCTGTCAGCCTGACCTACCCTTACCCCGTGTCTGAGGTGGAGGCCACTGTCCTCCCCTCCTCTACCGGAATCACCTTTGGCGCTCCGGTAGAGATTTCCTTAGTGTCCCTTGGGGCCTGGGACCAGTACGCAGAAGTACTGGCGACTATCCCACAGAACACCCGTAGGTTTTTGAGAAGTGTCCTCTTGAATGGCCAGCCTTCTACTGGTTTGAGAGACACTGGGGCAAGCATGACAGTGGTGGACAGGACCCTGCTCAAGCCAGAGGACTATGTAGGTGCTCCTCTGAGAACCACCAGGTTAGCTGGTGGGCCTCCCAAATTATCGCCTGTAGCCCTAGTCACACTCATGATTGGAGACAAGGCAGCAAAGCTTCCTGTCCTGGTTCAGGACAATGTCCCTGCTAACATTCTGTTAGGAAATGATCTAGTAGAGTTGGGGTTGATCTCGGATGGTCTTCCCATGACTGCTGCTGCAGTCACTAGGTCACAGGTGACACCGGGTCTGGCTGTGAGTCCGGTACCCGAGCCAAAGGCGAGGCCTAAGGCAAGAAGAAGGAAGACCAAGAAGGCCACCTCTGTGGAGGGAACACCATCTCTTCCTGCTGTTCCGACAGCACCCATTGGGATCCATGCTCCGGACGGGCTGGGTCCAGTGGAAAACCCAAACTCAACTCCTGTGGGAGAAGATACAGAAGACTCTCCTGTGGGAGAGGTTCTCAACCCGGAGGATCATCCCGACCTTCAATGCTTGTTAGCTGAAGGGGGACCCTCCCGGGCAGAATTCTGTAAGGGACAGAGAGAGTGCCACTCTCTCGAGGGACTGAGGAAACAGGCCCTGTCCCAGGCACAAGGAGAAATGCCTAAGACATTCCGGATTTATTGGGAGGGTGAGCTCCTTGTTAGTGAGCCCACTAAGCCTGAACCTGGTGCCCGCAAGAGGTTGGTGGTACCCCAGGTTTACAGGCCCTTCCTCCTGCAGTTGGCGCATGAGGTGCCCTTGGCTGGTCATCTTGGGACTAAGAAGACTAAGCAGAGGCTCTCTGCCCATTTCTACTGGCCACGGATGGGAGTAGAGGTGGAGTCCCACTGCAGGACCTGCCCCACTTGTCAGTTGTCTGGCAAGACTGGAGGCAGGGTCATTGCCCCACTGCAGCCATTACCAGTGGTTGGCACACCATTTGAGAGGGTGGGCATCGACATCGTCGGTCCCCTTGACCCTCCCACTTCAGGTGGACATCGGTTCATCCTGGTCTTGGTAGATCATGCCACCAGGTACCCTGAGGCAATACCCCTTCGGACTGTTACTGCCAAGGTGGTTGCCAGGGCTCTCCTGGGCATTTTCACCCGTGTTGGATTCCCCAAGGAGGTTGTCTCTGACAGAGGATCCAACTTCATGTCTAGTTACATGAAAACCATGTGGAAAGAGTGCGGGGTAACCTACAAGTTCTCCACCTCTTACCACCCCCAGACCAATGGTCTGGTTGAGAGATTTAATAAAACTCTCAAGGGCATGCTAGGGGCTTTGGAAGAACCCCTAAGGAGGAAATGGGATCTCCTCCTGCCATGCCTGCTGTTTGCTTACAGAGAGGTACCTCAAGAGGGTGTTGGTTTCAGCCCCTTTGAGTTACTCTTTGGACATCCCGTGAGGGGGCCCCTCGCCTTGATCCGAGAAGGCTTGGAAGCCACCCCTCCAGGTCCCGCCAAGCAAGTGGGGGACTATGTGTTAGGCCTCAGGCGGAGGATGACACAAATGATGGGTCAGGCAACAGCAAATCTCAAGGCCAGCCAGGAATTGAACAAGTACTGGCATGACCTTAAAGCTTCGCAAGTGGATTGGACTCCGGGACAGGAAATCCTTGTGATGGAGCCTACCAAGCCTAGAGCTTTGGCAGACAAGTGGACTGGACCCTTCAGGATCATCTCCAAGATGGGCGAAGTCAATTATCTGGTTGACATGGGAGCCTCTGGGGTAGCCCCCCAGGTATTCCATGTCAACAGGCTCAAGCCTTTCCACAGGCGAGCAGAGGTCTCATGTCTCTTGCTAGCTTCAGGGCAAGAAGAGGATGAGAGTGAGCCCCTTCCTGATTTGCTGCATAGCAACCCTCAGGATGGCTCAGTGGAGGGAGTACAGCTCTCTCCCGATTTGACAACAGAGCAGCAGAGGGCCTGCAGGGCTTTGCTCCAGCAGTATGCCTCTCTGTTTTCACTGACACCGGGCCTTACACCGTGGTGCAAGCACGAAATTGACACTGGTGACAGCGTGCCTGTCAAGAGCAGGAGCTACCGTATGTCGGATACCGTCAAAAACCACATCCAGGCTGAGGTCGCCAAGATGTTGGATCTGGGTGTTATTGAACCCTCAACCAGTCCCTGGTCCAGTCCAGTGGTCCTTGTCCCCAAGGCAAGTTCCCAGGCGGGTACCAAGGATTGGAGGTTCTGTGTGGACTACCGAGGAGTCAATGCCGTCACCAAAACTGACGCGCACCCATTGCCCAGGGCTGATGAGCTCGTGGACACCATAGGTGCTGCCAAGTTTGTGAGCACCTTTGACCTTACCTCAGGCTATTGGCAAATAGCTCTGACGGACCATGCCAAGGAAAAGACGGCTTTCTCAACACCTGAGGGACTCTACCAGTTTAGGGTCATGCCTTTTGGGTTGAAGAATGCCCCTGCCACCTTCCAGAGATTGGTCAACCATGCGCTCAGTGGGCTGGAAGCCTTTTGTGTGGCTTACTTAGACGACATTGCCGTCTACAGTTCCACCTGGGAAGAGCATTTGACACATCTGGATAAGGTGTTGCAGGCCTTGAAAAGGGCTAACCTCACTATCAAGGCCACCAAGTGCCAGATAGCTCAGGGGAAAGTTACCTATCTTGGTCATGAGGTAGGAGGGGGTCAAATCCAACCTCTCTCCAGTAAAGTACAGGACGTACAGAACTGGGAGACTCCCACTACTCAAACCCAGGTGAGAGCCTTTTTGGGCCTCACTGGGTACTATCGCAATTTCATGGCAGACTATGGAACCATAGCTGCACCCCTGACAGCTCTAACTTCACCCAAACAGCTTAGGAAGGTTAATTGGACTGAAGACTGTCAGAGGGCCTTTGATGGCTTGAAAGAAAGTCTGTGTAGGGCACCTGTGTTGAGTGCGCCTGACTACAGCCGACCCTTTATCGTCCAGACGGATGCCTGCGACACCGGAATTGGAGCTGTCTTGTCCCAGTTAGATGACAAAGGGAGAGAACATCCTATCATATTCATCAGTAGACAACTCAAGGGTAGAGAACTTAGGTGGGCTACTGTTGAAAAGGAATGTTTTAGTATAGTTTGGAGCCTTAGGCGTTTTAGGCCCTACCTTACGGGGTCCACCTTCAAGGTCCAAACAGATCATAAGCCCCTGAAGTGGCTTATGCAGATGAAGGGTGAGAATCCGAAATTGCTCAGGTGGTCGATTAGCCTACAAGGGCTAGACTTCACCATAGAGCACAGACCAGGGAAGAGTCACGATAATGCAGATGGCCTTTCCAGAAGGTATGTTGACCGTCTGGATGAGGGTGTCTATCCCGTGGGAGATTAGGCACCCTCCACCTCAGTCTGGGGGGGGCGACTGTGATGCTGGAAATGCATCTGAGGGACAGGGCCTCTGAATCCTTGTCCTTTCTCTGTTTTTACCGTGTGTTCTGTCATGTTTTCTGCCCAGGAGTCCATGAGGGACTCCTGGCAGTGCAGCTCTCTCTTTTGGTTTGGTGAACAGACCCATGGGATACCCTTATGGCACCCCTGGGTAGGGGTACAACCCTGTGCCCCTAGTGTATGTTTTTGGGCACCTGTGGGTGGCCCACAGAGCAGGGCATGGGCTGGTGGCAGCTCCATGCTGAATTGGACAGGTGCTCTGGGTGTCCTCCATTTTGGGATACCCAGGCCCTGCCATTGGGATCAGTTGATTCCTGATAGAAAACAAGATGGCCCCTGTGGCCTCTTGCTTTCTATGGCCTGTTGTCTTGTTTTTCCCAAAGTCCTGGGAAGCCCTGACTCTGTACCTTCCCCCTGACTGGCTGTTGGGTGGAAGTTCCATATATGGTGTTGTTGTGAAGGCCCAACTAGACTGACTGGAGCCTTCCCTTTGACTGTATGTTGTGGGTACCTCCTGTGGGTGGGACCTGGGTGAATGGAGTGTGTGACCAATATACACTTCTTGTTGTGGTTGTCTGGTTTCTGGCATGTGAGACAAAGACTGAGACAGCCCTGCCCGAAACTGGCCTGAATGCAGTGTGTAGTGTTGAATGGCTGGGTACTTGTCCCAATCCACATTCCTTGTTGTGAGTGTCTGAAAGGGAGGAGTGTGGCCTGAATGCACTGTGTGCCTGATTGGCTGACTGACTGCATGAATGCCCTTCTGTGTGATTGGCTGCTGTGTGTGTGCCAGCAGTGTGGATGAGAGACAGAATAGTATATCTGGGGACCTCTCACCACTGGAAATTGTTCAGAAGCATTCAGAAGCTGAGTCTCCACTCAAGAGTAACTGGATTTGCTGATCCTCGACGTCCAGCTGGAAGAAGAAGACTTGCTGTGGCATTTGCTTCGACAGAAACTGAAGGTTGTCGAAATCGTCGAGGACTGACCCGAGAGAGGACCTGGCTAGGCGCCCTCTTCCCGTGCTCCGAGGGACCATCGAGCACCGCTGAATCTTCGCCGAAGCGCCCTGGAAGTCAGACCCTCGAAAGGCTGCCGACCCGAGACGGGACCGCCGAGGAGATCGAAGTGAAGCACCCGGACATCGACGCTGTCGAAGTCCATTGCCGTCGACAGGGTTCGCAGGTCTGTGTAACCGCTGGAGGCCCGTCGAAGTTGTGTTGCCCAGCCGTGGGAACCACTTGACGCCGTGCCGCCGACGACCGGAGCCGTCCGCTCCTTGCCTAAGAACATTTCAATCGAAGGACTCCCTCGACCGCATCGTCGACCGCTTATCCTGCCGGAGAAAGTCGAGGACGACCAACGCGCCGAGGAGAAACCTGCCGGTGGGTTTCCCGCCACCCAACGACCTCAAAGACTCGGACGAACCGACGCCCTTGCTGGGCTTCCGTCTCTACAATCTTTGCGGTCCAGAACTATTGTCATCGAGGTGCCCCGCACACCTCCGCCTTGCAGGACGCCGACGCCCCGACGCCGACGAGCACCGCTCGGACGAAGCTGCCGCCTCTTTGACATCGTTCTACCTCGTTTGTCGACGGACGTTCGACGCCCCGTGCCTCCCGCTTGAAAGGGAAGGCATTCAAGAAGGGCCGTCGATTCCCCGTCGCCGAACCCCGAGGTCTTCGACGTTTCTCGACGCCTCTCGACGATCCGTGACTCCCGCTTGGAAGGGGGTCGCTCAAGAAGGATCTGTCGACGCCTCTTCGAAGGACTCGACTCCACCAGGTACATTGGGGGGGTAAAAACATTGCAGGAGAGAATAAGACTATTGAACAATATATGGACTGGGCTTGTGTCATATCTCTTTATTTTACAGGTTGCCCAGGTGGGGGGGATCTCCACACAGAACTGTGTCCAGTAGCTAGGGCCAGTATTCTGCCTATTGCTTCAACCATCTTTTATCTCTCCTCTCTCTATTGCTGGTTTCCTTCTTATTGATCTGTGTGCCATTTCTACAGTATTGTGAATGCACTTTAATGAGGTCTAATATTAGTGGTACCACTTTAGAATTGTAGATATTTACCATTATTGATTTTCCTGAGCACAAAGTGCGTTATGGTGATAAGTGTACAGAACCTTTGAACTAATTATATAAAGACTGTGTTTTCAGTAATACAGTGTGTGGACATTCCTTTGTGGGGGCTTGGGGATACACTGTACTTAAGAACCAGCCTGCATCACCTCCTGAGAAGCTAGGCCTTGATTGCTCGTCCATTGCTACCGTAATAGAGAATCTTGGCTGGGGTCTTCTGTGCCTCTCCTCTACCATATAGAGAGCAGAAGTACAGACCCCCCCACCAGTCTTTACACCTCCAACAATAAATGAAAAGGCAGACAGTGGACTAGTCCTTCACGCAATAGGTTGTAGTGTCAGGTGTATCGACCCACGTTCAAGTTATTATGCTGCAACATTTGGTCTGTGGGCTTAGAAAATCCAAGATGGCTGAAAAGCCCACATTTGCACCAGAATCGAGGAAAACCGCACAGTTTTTGCGCACACCAAAATGGTCGCCTGACCTGCCACCCACCGGAGCGAGCGTGATGGGCCAGAAGTGCCATGAGTGAAATGTGGTGCCAAAGGAAAAACAGCAGTGCCTGTTAGCTCAAAAAGCGCCTTGAAATCACATTTTTTTCTCTGAAATGCAAGCTCAAAATTCCTATTTCAAACATTGCAAGATATTCAAAAATCTTACTGAACACCAGCAGACGTCTGGTAGAATGAAGTCTTGTGTGCATACCAAATCTGGAAAGATGAAGAGCCTAAAATAATGTTCATAACAAAACTGGCTGAGCTGTGGATGTCAGCAGTTTAAGTGAAATTGGACTTAAAGCCACTAAAATCGAAATGTTTAAAATAAATGAGTGATTTACTTTGGAGTGTCACATAGGTTGCAACTGTTTAAATGTCATAGTTTTGAACTTAGAATCAGCGTTCTAGCTGCATGTGTCAAAACTGTAAGTTTTATTTGAATGAAGAAAAACTGGAACAAAAGTGACATTTGGGTGAAGCCTGGCTTAAAGAGATTTAATTCTGCCCGGCAACTACCCCCGACAGGAGTTGAAACTTGCCCAGCAACTGCATTCACAGGCCTGGCTGCCTTCTGCTGTTCCCAGCAAAAGGAGATTACACCTCTCTGATTGAATTAGGGGAGGGGTACCTGAGACTGCAGGAAACAGAACAATGAACTTTCCTGGGCTCAGGCAAATGTTAAATCAGGGGGTCGTAAATGGCTTCTTCTTGGAAGGAAATGGGAGGGGCGCTGCCTCTGTGAGCCAGCTGAGCTTGGAGGCGGGGACAGACAGAAATTCCCCCATGTGCTTTGGAACCTAAACCACACCCCTCCGGGCCAGAGCATAATTTTAGAAAGATGGATAATTCATAGTACATAATCGTCAAAATTATATCAATAATATCATTATTCCTGTGATTTTTCTGTGCACATTTTAAGAGGTGTTTGGACTCTGTGGTATGTTCTGGGGGGTAGTAGCGGAAAATAAGGTATTACTCCAAATGTCTGTATGTTAAGAATCTGACACTTCATCATCTGATGCCTATATTCCTTGCGCACATTTGTGTAAATTCTGGAAAGGTTTAGAGGTTGTGTTCTGGATCAAAAGGGCAGAATCCTGTCAGAAGTGGACACGACATCTTATAAAGACAGGGATCGTATGGTTTGGTGCTACAGAAAATATGTTAACTGGACATATAATATTAGAAAAATTGTACATAGATAAATATGCATTTGGATCAAAAATAGATTTGTGTGCAAAGTGACAAGGGGAGGATCCTCTGACCCATAAACATACCTCATCACAATGACACTCCATTTCCTTCCCCCAATCAAGGGAGAGAGGAGGACTTGGCCAATGATAAATTGTGAGGGGCAGGCTTAGTTATGCCCACGCACACACCCATTTTCAAAAGACATAAAAAGAGCCACTGAGACCCAGGTAGGGACATTCACTTTCCACTTCAAACTGATTTCTTGCGAAGCGCTTTGCTTTGCAAGTTCATTGAAGCGCTTTGCTTCGCAAGAAACCAGACAATATCCAGAAGGACCATATCCAGAACTTAGAATCCAGACTTCAGAACTTGTAGCAGAGAGGCCTAGTCCACAAGCTGAATCCTTTTCAGCAGGCCTCAAAATCTTTTGCAACCTAACTAAACTCTTCAACATCCGGGCTGTGCTGTTTGATTCTGGCTAGAACCCTGTGCCAGAACCCAGAAAGCAGTACTGTATCCAGAGAGACCCAGACCAGACCGCTGTGCAGTGCCAAGAACTTTTGTCAGAACCAGAGACCCAGACCAGCAAAGCAGAGCTGACCCAGATAGCTGTGACTTCAGAACCACCCGCCAGAAGTCCAGTCCCAACCTGACCAGATCTTGACGGCCTATTTCAAATTTATAGTGTGAGTACCCAGCCAGAACTGTGCATAGTCATCTATTAGTTTAAAATAAGCTTATCCCATCCAATTCAACCTGCCGAGAACTGCATTAGAAATCGTGTGTTCATTCTGTGACTTTAAAGCTGGGAAAGTGTCATTTGCCATTTTGAATCTTACTTTATTTCTGAAAATCTACTTCCACAAAATCGTCCGTATCTTTTGAACCGCGTGTGCTAGGAACGAGATTTAACTTTAATTTTAACACTAAGATCCTCAGCTTTCCAACAAGACTTTCTACTCCTTATAGCTTTACGCCCTCGGAAAAAAGTGCAGTGAATTGAAAACTAGTTCAATCTCACCACACGTTAAAAAAATAGCTGTCTCTTGCTTGCATTGCTGAAATCCGTTTTCAACCTGATAATCCCTCATGAATCACTGATAGTGTTGACCTGAACCAATCCTAAGTAGCTATCACCTACCCTGAATCTCCTATAGGGAATTAAAATCATTTTTAGCATATTTTCACTTCTTTGCAAATCACATTTAAGGTATTTTTGCCTGTGTTTTAAAATCATCCCTGTTGCTCTAAGCTTGCTAGGGGGGAGCTTAATTGGTATTGCATGTGATTGTATCCCTGAAAATTGTGTGCTCTCCTTCCATCTCCTTATATTGCATAGGGGGGAGTGAATTGTCAAAAGAAAAAGTGATCATACTATCTCTTGTTGAAACCATCTCAGTTTATTTATGTGCTGCATTCTTTTTCATCATTGCATTTCCTTGAAACCATAAAGTATTCTCAGCTACCTTATCCTTTCTATACCAACTCCTAAATAATTAAAAAAGTGTGCTAGTGTAATACTATCCATTGTTGATCACTGTCCTATTCATAAGTTTGCTATCAAATATTATTTCTAAAAGTGTGATATATATCTTGTTTCATTTTTCAATACATCTTTTAATTTGCAAAACATACCTACTTCTTGGCTCAGTGAGGTCAGGGGGATTCAAAGAGAGGGGCGTTATACAAGGCTTTATCATCCAGATATATGAACTTGTCATAAAAATATATAAATAAGGGCTTCATTGGGCATCCCAGCCTAGACACTGACTTAGTTGGAGTACTGAATTGAGGTCACTTAACAGTAGCAGCATGTAACAGAAATTAATTGCATGCGGTCCTAAGTCTTTTTCTGACTTTCCGAGTGCCATGTCATAACCGTGGTTTATCAGTACTTTGGCCAAAAATGCATTTTATATTGAACATTGGTTAGCTGAGAAAATATTCCACACCCTTTCACCCTTATTTGTCAGAGCTCTTGCTTGATGTCACCCAGAGCGCTCCTCGTCTTCTTAATGCCACAGAACAGATACACCTGATAAACCTTAAAATGCAGCTTATCCTTTTCCCTGTGTGTAAGGGCAATCTTATCTTAAGTGTCTTCATTTTCATATTTCATAATACATCACTATGTTGCTGCACTTTCTTTAAAATCTCACCCAACAGCATTTTTTTTAGACTGCTATGGTGTTCCCTTCCATCCCAAAGCACAGGAAATCTGGAAGCTTTCAGCCGCAAATGACTTAGAATTCTAAACTACTGTGTCCATAAAATAAGCACACTGTGTGGCTTTGTGAGCAATATAATCCACCAATGCTTAATTTCCCTCTAAAATAAAAAAATTCTTGCATAGCATCATGGTCTCTCCCGATCTCTTTCAATTTTCTGAGGTGGCTCCAAGATCATCTCTGCAACACTCATAAGAAAATCCTGTAATATTTTCATTGAGGTGAATGCCCTTCCCAGACAGTAGACTGGCTTAGTGGTGTCGAGGTGGACATTGAAATCAACAAGATGAATATATTCCATGTCACAGACCAAAACAAGGTATGGCAGAGCAAAGAATGTGCCCCTGTTTTCAGGTGTGGGTGCAAGAGTATCTTACTTTAAGCTAGACATACCTGGGTGGTGGTTGATGATTTGTTCAGAGCTGATTGGATAAAATATCTGAAACAATGGTATCCCTTATTGCTTGCTGAAGACTCATGGACCTCATTAAAGTTATCAGCTCATCCATCAAGAAGGTATTCATACTCTACCAGTAGATATTGACACTTCTCTAGAATTGATTAACTTTTTGACTCAACACCAAAGACAGACTGTAGAAAATCCGAAATGCCATTTACAGCACTTTCTAATTAGAAAATGAATCCATGCAGAATTATCCATTATGCACAATGTTGCCCAAAGATGGACTACTGCAAGATCCTTACTGTGTTTTCAACTCCTCAAAGAGTAGCGAGAATGATGAATTAAATACGTTGAAGCCACAGTTAGTGTAGGGCTATATATTTGTAATGGCACAAATTGAGGTCATACTTTGAGCTGTACCTCACACAAATGTAAAGATTCGAGACATGAGGTTGGATCGACCAAGGAGCAGATTTAGAAGCTGATGAAATAATGAAAGGAGTATATCATCAATCGCTAGGAAGTTGGAGACCAAGGACGGATGTAAAAATCAATGTTTTGTTCAGTTCAACAAACCTTTGTGTTTATTTTAATGACTGGAATATTCCCTATGATAAAGATGTGACTGATGATTGCCATGAGGTGTTGGACTGAAAGGGACTGGACAGAGAATAGCCAAGATGGCACAACATGCATCTAAATCATGTGATTTGAAGAAAGTTCACTGGTTCATTAGTTGCTATTGATATTACACACCCCTGGACTGGCCAAGATAGACAGGAATTTTAGGTTTGTTTTAAGAGATTTTCCTGTTCTATTCCAATAAAGATTTGAATACATCAGACGAGTTTGCAGTGTCAGGTACCTGCAAACTCCAGTGCTTCCTCAAGTGTTTACCTCCAAAGATAGAATACAGGGATGGTGTGGCCAAGATGGCAGCGGGGCAGGAGCGTTCCCGAGGAGCTCTGTGTAGAGAGGCCCAGAAAGGCTGATCCGTGCCGGCTGTACTATACCTGTACCTAGTGAAATTGAGTGCGGAAGGCTAGAGGAATCTAGTGACGATCGTTTGCACATGATGTTGTGCGCGGCAGCCTAACAATAGGGTGCCGAGCGCAGCACTCCGAGTTGGGGGTCAGGAGGTTGAGAGCGCCTGCAGTGTGGTGGAAGGAAAGCAAAGTGAGTTGGTGCTTTTAACCCCAGCTTACCTCTGCGAGGATAGCTAGCCCAGGCACGGTGTGAAGATCAAGTGGCCCTGTGATAGAGGCTAGAAATAATTGAGGATGCGGTTTTAAGACCAGACGCAATCACCCTACACACTGTGCAGATATCGAGAATGAGTTCTCTAAATAGATTGGTGAGTATACGCTGGTGTTTATTTGAAATTGCTGACATGTGTTTAGACCTTCAAGGTTATTTTCAAGGCATGAAATGTTAAGTTTGGCTGGTAAGCGTTCAAGGATGATGAAATACTGTAAACAGTGCGACCGACCGAGAAGAGTTGTGTGGGCGTTTGCAGGCTACACCAAAACCGTGAAATGTGGATTACCCACCTTCAACAGCATAAGAAGGGGCCTTCCCATTCATCGGCCTTTAACGCTTACCAGCCATACTGTGGCAACGTCGCGAGATCTCGGGAGCGCGGTCTCATGAGATCTCGGGGCCGACGAAATCGCGAGGACCCGCGCTCTCAGTAGAATGTTGGCGGTGCACCAGTGAAGTGGTCCGCTCGAGCGCTGCTCCTGATAAGGAGACCTCCTGACTACAGGTCACAAAGGGCTATGGAGCCTGGCTTCCTGGAGCGTAAATCCAATGCCATAGGAGGCCTCATGGGTGCCCTGGAAGCCTACAGCGTGCCATCAATGTGCAAACTCTGCCTCCAGTGAAGTAACTGGGAGGCCCCTGACTGCAACTGTGAGTTCTGCTTCTGCCCCATGCATGGACAATACTATATCCGCATTTTTGTAACTCCTCAATAAATACAGTTAGAAGCACCCCAGGCGTCCTGTCATCCTTTAAGGCCACCACATAATTGACGACGAGGATACCAAAAGACCCACAGGCCCACCATGCAAAGCGCCACACCACCCCCTGCGCTTCTCCCCCCACCAGGGACACCGGCAATTCCGTGGATGCAGTGGGAGCCACTTTTCTCCACGTATCTGGAGGCTGTAGGTGGCATGGCATATGCTCCCGCCAGGAAGAAGGCGATGTTGTTGAACACAATGGGGGTTGAAGGACAGCGCATCTTTGCCAGTCTAGAGGCCATACCAGTGGGCGACAACGCTGACGTCTACAAGGAGGCAACCCGCCGCATAGTGAAGAGGTTCACAATAAGGAGAATGTGGTGCTACACAGGCTGAGGTTCTACACCCGTAAACAAGAAGGGAACGAGCCCGTGGACGACTACATCACCAGGATGAGGGAGCTGGCATCCCTATGCGCTTTTGGCGAAAACGCAGAACAAGTCATCTGCTACATGCTGGTCGTTCACACAAACTCCAGGAAAGTGCAGGACAATTTCATTCATGAAAAAGAGGTAACTCTCAACAAGGCCATCCAAATTGCCAGGGCGCAAGAAGAAACCTCCAGCAGGCGCAGAGAGGCGGGAAGCCACCTGCCAGTGCCCGAACCTACGGTGCTGCAATGGAGAGGGCGTAGAGATAAGCAGTCCTGTGACAGCCCCAGAGACAAAAGCCCTAGGCAAAAGGATGGCCGAAATGCTACAGATGTGCCAGCACCAAACACATGGCGAACGATCGCGACTGCCCCTCCAGGAACAAGGAGTGCTCCAAGTGCGGACGCATAGGTCACGTGGCCCTGGCATGCATGTGGCGGGAAAAAAACATCTCCTGCATCGATGGCGACTGTGCTTCAAGTGAAGATGACGAGCTACAGGACAGACCCATGGTCATCATGGTCACCGCCCTCCACGCCAGGAGAGAAAAGCCCCACTGCACCATTAAAGTGGATGGCATTGAAACACGTGTCATGGCCGACTCAGGCTCAAATCTTGCAATCCTTCCCATCGACACATACAAGGAGAAGGTGGGACAAGCAGGAGTGGAAATTAGAACGACCAGGCAAAAGCCGACGGTTTTCAGAGACGCAACTGTCGATCTGCTCGGCTACATCAGAGCCCAAATTGAGTTCAAAGGCAGGTCCACCACCACCAAGGTGTACTTCTCGTCCAAAGGCCCCGCCGTGCTCAGATGGGACGATCAACACAGGTTCAGTATAAAACTGTACCCCAGCAACCCGGAACGGGTACACATGGTCTCCTCAGGACCAGCACAAAATTTCAGAGAAGTCTTTCCAAGCCTGTTTTCCGAAACCCCGGGGAAAGTGAGGAACTACGTCCACAAGATCCGTCTAAAACCCAGTGCAGTGCTGGTGATACATAAAGTCAGACCACTACCTACCACGGCGAGACCAGCGTTAGAAGCCCACCTCCGGAAGATGGTTGAAGAAGGGACCATCGAAACAGTGGAATCCTCCGAGTGGCTGAGCCCAGTGGTCCTAGTAAAGAAGAAATCTAGCAATGACCTCAGAATATGCATCGACCTGAGAAGTCTGAACCTAGAGGTTGTTACCGATAGCTTCCCGCTCCCCAGCATCAGCGAAATTGTGCTCATGATGAAAGAAGCAGCAATCTTCTCGAAGCTGGACATGCGTGACTCTTATCACCAGATTCCATTACACAAAACTTTGTGCCCCCTAACAGCGTTCATCACCCCCTTCGGCACATTCCAATACACCCGCATGCCGTTGGGGTTGTCTTCGGCAGTGTCTGCATTCCAGAGGATGATGAACTCACTATTAAAAGGAGTCGCCAATGTTTCATACTTTCAGGATGACATCCTTGTGTATGCCAAAGACAACGAGACCCATGACAAAGCTCTCAGGGCAGTCTTGAGCAAGCTTCAAGAAGCAGGCGTCCATCTACGCCATGAGAAATGTGTTTTTGGAGTGAGCGAGGTAGAGTACCTTGGGTACCGCATCTCAAGAGAAGGGGTGAGCCCCAAGAAGAACCTACTGGAGGCCATAACAGACTCCCCAGCCCCGATGTCCAGAGAAGAATTACGCTTGTTCTTGGGCCTCGTGGAGTAGTATGCAAAATTTGTCCCAAGGTTCTCCGAAACCACATCCCCCATTAGGGAAATCTTGAAGAAGGGGGCAACCTACTCCTGGGGGCCAAAGCAAGACAAAGCCTTCACCGAAATCAAAAGAAGGATTCTACATACATCGTGCCTGAAACTGTTCAAACAATTCACAACGGATGCCAGTGCGTACCTGTTTGGGGCCACGCTGACCCAGAAGAAAGGCGACACAGAAAACATTGTAGCATTTGCGTTGAAAGCCTTATCTTCAGTGGAGAAAAATTACTCCACCGTAGAAAAAGAAATGCTAGCATGTGTCTGGGCTGTCGACTACTTCAGATCTTACGTTTGGGGCATGAAATTTAGATCGGTCACCGACCACAAACCCCTCATTCACATGTTGAGCCCAGGCGGCACCAAGACTGCCACCCTCAGGCTGGCCAGGATCACTGCAAAACTTCAAGAGTACACTTATGAGATAGCCCACATTGGCGGCTGTAAAAACGCGCAAGCATACTGCATGTCCAGGCTCCTGAACCAAAGTGCCCCAGGGACCACATTCCTGGAAGATGAATGTGTCGTAGCCTCAATAGGTGACTTGCGGAACGGCGAGTACATGGACCTGAGCGAGCGCCACTGGCAGGAGGAGTACGAGCTGGACGATGCCCTACGGCGCATAGCAGCCTGGGTTCGCGAAGGGTGGCCTGATGAAAGAGCAATCCCTGAAGGCCTATGTCCCTACTGGAAAGTGAGCGACAAAATCACTACCATGAACAGTCTCATTCTGAGAGGTGACCAAGTGATCCCGCCCGGCGGAATTCGCAAGGTGATACTATGCAGAGCACACTCGGGCCATCTGGGGTGCAACATGACCAGATGCAGGATACACAACGCCTATTGGTGGCCTGGCATGGATCAGGACATATGGCAAATGGTTGAAAGTTGCCACGAATGCACGAACAGTGCCTGTCGGTGAGACAAGCCCCCATGCTGCCCACCGAAGTCCCCAAAGGGGTATGGCGGTTATTAGGGTTGAACTTCATCGGGCCTCTGGACAGAATGTCCCCAGAACACAAATATGGGCTAGTCATGGTTCATTACTTCTCTAAGTTGACTTCACCTCGGACATCACCACGAGCACAGCCATCGAAGCACTCACCGCCATATTCCAGCGTGAAGGCCTCCCCGAAGAAATTGTGACAGACAATGGGGTCCAGTTGGTTTCGCGAGAAATGGAGAAATTCCTGAAACTTAACAATGTCCGACCGCGGAGAGCAAGCCTCTACCACCCACAGGCCAATGGGCTCGTTGAGCGTGGCGAACCGCTTCATTAAAGGCACGCTACAACTGGCGCACGCCTCGGGCCTAGACCCATACAGACTGTCAAGGAAGTCATTGTGGCCCACCGCATCACTCCCAACGCCATCACCAGCATTTGACCATTCCATCTGCTAAGGGGAAGAAGGGCAGCATCCACACTGGTGCCACCCTGGCTCCACCAAGTGAGGGCTGACGAAGATGTGGACATGAAAGACATAGTTTTTCATATGCAAAGAAGCCATGAAGGCTCAAGGGGACACAAACCGAGCTGCTCGCCACACAGGTTAACAAAGGCGATTTGGTGAAGATAACGCCTTCCCCACAAAGACACTACGACTGGCTCCAAATACAGTAGTCCCATAGAAGTCATTGAGAAAGGGTCAAACCACATCTGCACCAGCGACGGAAGGAAATGGAATCTAGAAAGGGTGGCTATGTACTGCAGAAAGGAATCCATCGAACAGCCACTGTGGGAAACGGAGAAGATCAAGACCAACAAGAGTCACCCACAACCTTCACCAGTCAGAAAGAGATGCATCACCCTACCGCAACGTGTTCTCAGGCACCAACTCCTCAAGCCACCCTGGGAGTCACAGCGCAAGGCAAGACCAAGAGAACCTGATCCACCCGCATCTCCCCAAGAGTGCTCCCGCAACCCCCTGCTTTGCTCTTCGATTAAGCCAGACCACAGAGAGAGAAAAGAAAACTCAGCAACTTCGCAGGCTTTGTCATGGAATGACCATCCATTCCTTTCCCATCAAAGGAGGTGTGTGGAAACGTCGCGAGATCTCAGGAGCGCGGTCTCGTGAGATCTCGGGGCCGACGAGATTGCGGGGACCCGTGCTCTCCGTAGAACGTTGGTGGAGCGCCAGTGAAGCGCCAGTGAAGCGGTCGGCTCGAGCGCTGCTCCTGATAAGGAGACATTCTTTCCTTGAAAATGACCTTGAAGGTCGAAACGCATGTCAGCAATTTCAAATAAAAACTTGGAGAACTCATTCTCGATATCTGCACAGTCTCTAGCACGATTGTGTCTGGTCTCAAAACCACATCCCTAATCTGATAATAAGGCACATTGGTGCACTGCCCCTAGTAGACCAGGTCACGTGCCGCAAGACACATGACTAATTCATCTGGAAGCGTGGCAGTCCCACAGTTCTGGTGTTCTCACCCACCAGTACTAGAAATAATTTAGCTAATCCTAAATCAGCTGCCCTTCACTGACTATTAGAAAGGATCCAGGAGAAGAATTAGTCTTTTCAGTCAAAGGACTAGCTCAAGGCAATCTTTGATGGAGTCAATATAGTGCTCTCCTAAAGATGGCTAGCTCCATGACTGTGCGTGGGTCCTTACACATTCTGCCATGTAAGCATGTACAGATCTTCTGGAATCAGGCTTTTCTTTTAAATGCTTTCACCAAGAGAACCCTTCTGCAAGTGCAAGCAAGTTCTGTGCAAAAGGGCCATTGCCAAGTGACAGTAGAAGAAACTTGAGTCCTCCGCAAGGAGCAGGTGCTCAAAACTCAAATTTCACTTTTTCTGCATTGGCAATGCACTTTTCCTGCTTTTTTGTTCTTTTGAGCAAGTCTTAGTTAACTCAGGATTTGCTGACACACCACCGAATTTATTTTTTAAAAAGAGCAAAAGGTTCTAAACAAAATAGACATTTGTGGTACGGTTAAGTGAATGAATGGACTGGACTCGTATGTGTTGTGTGTTTGAGGGAGAGGAATCATACATAACAATATGCTATATTGCGTTAATTGGCATTTCAGCGTGCATCTGTCACTCCCATTAATTCGTAGTGCTGCTGTGTAAGGAACTTGCAATATTTCGAGGATCTTCTGAGAAGAAGACAAAATTGGTGCCGCTGTAACGGGTACATCTAAATCAAAGGGGTGCTGAGTCTTCAGCGCTTTTTTGAATTTGGTGCGAGGGGTACTATTTGTCACTCGTCCAAGTACAAATCGCTCTTTCATCCCGGAAGAACCTGGCAGCCATGTTGGATCACAGAACCAGAAGAGGAGCAAGTACCAGATTAAGATGAATGACTTTGATTTTGCGGCTTCTAGACCATTTACTTCACCTGCATACTAATATTTAAGAAATATGCAATTTTGCATGAAAAAAAGGTTCTGCAGACTCCCAAGTAACAACTGCTAATATTTGAAGCATATAAAAGGCATCTTGAATAATAATATGCTGTATTCCACTCGGAGCTGCAATAATAGGAGGCTGGTTTTCGAGTTCCCTAGAGCCTAAATGAAGGCGTTAAGGCAGGCAGGTGTTGCACCCGTCTGAACGCCTCCATTCATGCGCCAAGGAATGTTCATTGTTTTTGATGGACGGGTTGGGAGTTGCGTTTTCAGGCCCCTCGCTCTGGAAGGTGCGAGAGGAGCTGTCCATCTCGGACGACGGGCTCATACTGAGAGGACGCCAAATCGTCGTGCCAGGGACGATGAGGTCCCGGATACTAGAACTAGCACACGTTGGTCACCAGGGAGTGGTCAAGACAAAGGCACGGTTAAGAGCAAAAGTATGGTTCCCGGACTTGGAGAAAATGGTAGAGAACTTTGTAAAAAGATGTCTAGCGTGCCAGGCCGCGACCCCAGGGGACAGAGCTCCGCCGATCAGATCCATGGAGCGCAGCCAAAAGCCATGGGGGACAGTACATGTGGACTTCGGATCAACAGGGCGGGGAATGTACTTTCTGGTAGCTGTGGACCAATGGTCACGATACCCCGAAGTGGAGATAGTTGAATCAACGGCGACTGAATTCTCAACGAAGGCGCTAGACAGGATGTTTGCCACACATGGGTTCCCAGATCTTATATGCTCGGACAACGGCCCGCCATTCACGGGCCACCAGTTCGCCACCTACCTCAGGGAAAGAGGAATCCAGCATCGCAGGGTGTCCCCACTCTGGCCACGGGCCAATGGGGAAGCCGAAAGGATGATGCGGACCCTCAACAAAGTCCTCAGAATATCCGCCAGCAGCGGGGCTGACTTGGAGAGAAAGCTCGTGGAATTTCTAAGGGAATACCGCACGACGCCCCACCAGTCCACGGGAGTGGCCCCCGCGGAAGCACTATTCGGACGATGTCCAAGAGGACTGCTACCGGAGGTAGAAGGCCGAACACCCGGAATTATCGACAATGAGAAGATTCGGGAGGAGCGAATCAGGCGCAACGAAAAGGAAAGTAGACGACGAGGGTTGCAGGAAAAGGAAATGCAAGTAGAGGACACGGTGTTGGTCAGAAACCGACACCCGGAAGGAAAACTGTCCCTCCCATTCGAGCCACGCCCGTGGAAGGTAACCCATGTGAGGGGCACGATGGTAACGGCGGCCTGTGACCGAGGGACCGTCACACGCAACCGGTCGTTCTTCAAGAGAATTGAAAATACCGTCGAGAATGAAGTACCGGAGGAAGCCACAGGCACAGAGGAACCACCCGCCGACCAAGGCGAGAACGGGCAACACGCCCCAGCTGGAGCAGAACCCGGCTGTCCCATGAGGGCCGGGACCCCACCAAGATATCCCGTCCGCCGAGAGCGGAGGTTGCCCGGCTATCTCAAGGACTATGTACTAGACTCGGGCGACTAAGCCGAGAAGACCTGACGGGACGTAAGTGAAATTGCTAAAGGCTGTGTTCAAGGCCACCAGTTGTTTGGGGTCCACGCACCCTGCTAGTTTGTGTTCCATTTTTTGTTAAAGTTGGAAAGGGATGTGACGTCCCGAGTTATGGATGATGCGCATGCGCGAGCCTCGTTGTGGCCCACGCATGCGCGTCTGTAATAAAGTGCGCCCGTGCGGCAGTTACCGCCGGGACGCGGACGAGACAGCATCGCGTCCCGTGTCCTTCCTGTGTGCCTGCCCGAATGCATGTGTTTGTGGGGCCCTAGGACAACATAACATACCTGAAAAACGAACTTGTTTTTTGTCTAACTAATGATTTCCTATGGACAACATCAAAAAGTGGGCGGATTCCATAGGAAATCATTGTATACGCCGCCTGCCACTCACACATGTCAAACCACGTTTACTCTTATTTCCACTCCGGAAGTGCACAAGAGAAGAGTGAAGAGGCTTCCAGTGCCACTTTACACTTCTCCTTTGCGCTCTGGAGTGCAAATGACGGAAACTGCCCAGAGAGGACCTCTCTGCACATAAGTGCAAATGTAAACTGTCCCCTCCGGGTAATTTACAGTTTTTAAAATTAGCGCCCAAGTGTTATCGTTTCCCAATTTGCTGGTACTTCTCTCAGAAGGGTGAAGGGCAAAGTGGGCCCTGCCAGCGGTTTGCACCTGCAGAAGTAGGCTGCTCTCTTGTCTGAGATAAGCACTTAACTCATGGGTTAACCACCAGTAATGAGCCCAGCTGAATCATACAGGACTGACCCCTTTGGTTAACCTTTAGCTTACTGTATACATTTACAGCGCGTTCTGTTCCTAGGCTTGAAGCACCAGTCTCCTGGTGTTTGTAAAGGGAAACCACTGCTCTAGTGCTCAGTCAAACACATACAATGTTTTAAGATGTGAAGAATTGTACTGGGTGGTTTGGGGGTGGCCGCTAACGTTCAAGGCATTTACCCTACTGAAATGATATAGAACAGCTCAGGCTGAAAGGTGATTTTTTTGTTGTTTACCAATTAGGTGAACGTGAAAAGGCCTTGAGGAGAATAAGGGGGTAGTTTTAAAAGAAGTGCGAATTGCACGCACGGGAGTACCAACGCTTGCAGAGTGTGTTGATGGGTCCCTACGGGCACATGTCAAGATTCGCAAAGCGGAGTGCCATTTCGAAGAGTTAAACGCCAAATTACGCACTGCAGACAGCATTTTATAAAGTATTCCAATGGAATCCACCTGGTCATTTGGGTTGCCAGTGGGTGACATTTCCCCAAATTTACACTCCCACAAAAATCAAGCACTTTCTCCAAATATTCTAGTACTGGAGTTAGACTAGTGATTCAACCCCTTCCTAGAATATGTGGGGGAGGGCTTTTAGGGATGCGAGGAAAAAATCGTCTACCTGGCAACTTTTTCCCAGGGGATCTTTTCACAAAGAACAGTCATTAGCAGGTGCTAAACCAAGGCGCATTCCTTTGGTTTTATGCCTGAATGAAAATCTCATGCAGGCGTAAAAGCGAGGACTCTCCCAAGATGGAGGAGGAAAGCAAAGCAGAGACTTACACTTGGCTTTGCTGCCGTCCTACGCCTAGACCTGGAGCAGAAAATGGAAGCATAAAGGCAATTTTATACTTTCATTTTCCACTCGGCTCATTTGAATATGAGCCTGTAAGTGAAATGTTGCAGAGCAAACGGAAAACCATCAGTTGATATAAGAGGATGCTAACATGTATACTGGAAGGAGGGAGGCAGGCACAGGGCGATATGAGAAGAGCCATTCACGTTCCCCTATGGAAGAGGCACATTACTACTGTTTGAGAGGCAAGCAAACAGGAGTGACATTAGAAGAAATGCCCCCATGGAGAGGGCAGACCGGTGAATACATTCAATTCTGGAACTAATATAGGAGAAAAAAGTAGAGCCGACAAGGGCAAAGCTGGAGACAAAGTGGGTTGTTTTGTGTACAGTAAGGCAGAGAAATTGGCAGAGTGGATGAGTCCTAGCCAACACTGCAGTGACGTGCAGAGCATATTTACAAATTTGAGGCTGAGCAAGCTCACTTAAAACAATGGGATGCCTTGTTATGAGAAAATCAGCTGTTCTTGCCACAAGCCATTCTTCGCCCACTGCAGCTCCCATCAATCGCTTCCATTCTTAGATTTCATCTAGAACAGTACATCCATTTATGTTTTTATTGATGTCGGATAGAAGTTGGTATCTCGAGCTGGGTACGTCTTTATAGCGCCCTCAAATGTAAACAGTGATCATACCCTCCTTTGCCTGCACTGCATGCCCTCTTTTCATCATCAGTTGGCGTTTGTAAAGTATCAAAAAAGTAAAAGTGGGGCTGGAGGGACCTTGGGATTTTTTCTAATACTCACCCAAGTTCAGGTCTTCCATATTCGCTAAATTAATGAATCGAAAAAGTTGTTAACCACCTTATTCGATCCAAAGGAATATTAGAGTTAACACAATCCTGCTGTTAGAACAACAGGATTGTGTTAACTCTAATATTCCTTTGGATCGAATACACACCGTTTTTAAACATGCAATAGGAACCGATTCCCTCCTTATTTCGGTTCTTAATTCCCATTGAATAAAAGCGAAATCAAGACATTGGACTATGCCAGTCGTCCTGCGTTTGCCTGCAGCGTTTGCTATGGTTGGTCATCCACTGTTATTGCAGAGACTGAAGGATTCGGGTTTAATGGACCAGGTGTTGAAGATGGATCACCTCTTTTCTTAGAGACTGGCCATTCAGCAGTCTCACTCCAACCCTAGAACCGAGTTCACATCATAGCCTTGTCGTGTGTCCCAAGGTTAAGGCCAGACTC
Organism: Ambystoma mexicanum; assembly: GCF_040938575.1. Taxonomy (NCBI): domain Eukaryota; kingdom Metazoa; phylum Chordata; class Amphibia; order Caudata; family Ambystomatidae; genus Ambystoma; species Ambystoma mexicanum. The sequence goes on from NC_090937.1 coordinate 440,803,018, forward strand.
TCACCTCATTTCTTTTCAATGTATTTATTCTTCCCCTTTTGAACTTGATTAAATGTTATGGGATACAGCTATACAACTATGCGGACTGCACCCAATTTGTAGTGAAACTGATGGGCTCCAAAGGCTCGGCCACCCCTTTTTCTCTCCCATCCATTAACAATTGGATGAACTGCAACCTCAGAAAATAAAATACAAGGAAGTCTGTATCTCTAATCGTAAGACTTCTGAATGCCATCCTTCTGCTCCACCAAATGAGTCAGTTGTCCTATACCATCATCACAGGTCAGAAATCACTTTTCACCACAAATGATCTTCCATGCCTCAAATCACTGAGGCGCACGTGCTTCACTAGTTCCAGGGTTGCCAAGCAACCAAGTTATCAGAAAACCACCTGCGCAATCTGTGTCTTCAAGCCCTTCCGGGCTATGCCATTGCTGCTGTTTGGATTTGTTGCCACCAACTGCCTCTTTCTCAAAGTGAACAGAAGAAGTAAGGTAAAAGGGTTTTTTATTTCTTTGTAGTTCTGTAGTGTATTCATGCATATGTGTGTGTGTGCAAGACCTTTGAGTTAGACTGTGTGTATGTATGTTTATATAACTGTCAGAGTTGGGTGTTTGTATGTGTGCACATGCATGTGTATGGCTCAGTGCCTGGGTGTCTTGGTATGAGTGTGTGCATGAATGCAATGTGTGCATGTGTGTTTGTATGGCATGTGAGCATATTTATTGTGGGCTCCACTTAATGAAAGTGATTTACATAGACCATAAGAAAATGCTTTAATATGTAGTAGCATAGATAGACTGTGGACACAGCTTCATGAAAGTGATTTAAAGAAATGAACTTCATGAAGCTCTGCCCACAATCCACCTAGGCCAGAAAGTGTAAATCAGTTTCATGACTGGCATAGTTATATTGTGGCCACAGCCTCATGCATGTAAACCTCCATTACTTGAATAGGGTGTGATTTCTGGCTTCAGCTTCATGAAGTGCTTTTAAAGTGAAAGTGAGCATGAATGACATAGTTAGGTTGTGGCCGCAGCCTCATGTAAGTGATTTACAGTGAACATTACTGGCATTGATAGATTGGTGTGGCAGCCTCAAGCAAATGATTTACAATGATCATTATTATTGGCATAGATAGATTGTGGCCGCAGCTTCATGCAAGTGATTTACAGTGAGCATTACTATTGGCATAGATAGATTGTGGTTCGTGCATCGTGCAAGTTATTTATAGTGACCATTAATATTTGCATAGATAGATTTGTGGCTGCAGCCTCATGCGATTGATTTACAGTGACCATCATTATTGGCGCAGATAGATTGCAGCTGCAGCTTCATGAACATGATTTAAAATGCTTCTGTGTGCTGTTGGTGACACAGCATTTGACTGGATTGTTCACGTTACTCTAGAGAACCACTGCTTCCTTCAGATGCAATTCAGCTACTTCAACATCTGCTGAAGCTCTTACTGTCACAGGTATCGGGTAACAGGATTCTATTCTCCCGTCCTCAGATCCAATTCCATTCAAGACTCTATGAATTGCACATTAAGCATAGTATGGTTTATTGTTATTTATCTATTAACTTTTATAATGCGTGAACAGCATCCAATGGGCCTAGGCGTGCAGGACAACAAAGAAATCATCCGAATAAAAGATAGTCCAGATCCAACAAAATACAAAAAGCAAATCTATGTGAATAAAAATGTTTCATTTTTTACTGAAAAATTTGACATGGGAGCTAATATAATGTCTAAAGGTAGGCAAAATACTGCTTGATTTGCAGTTTTAACTTTTAGAAACTTCGAGAATTTCAAGATTTACCCCGCACATAACGCATTCCACCTGAAATTGTCACTTTGTCAGCCAAATAAGGTTTGTGTAAAATAATAGGAAGTGTATCCATGCTTCTAACAGAGCCAGTGAAATTCAGCCAGGACACAGGAAATATGATCAAATGTATTTTTCCCAGGGATCAAACCTACCACACTGTGAAGAGAATATCTTAAAGGTAGCAGAACACATTTGGCGACTCTGGTCAAAGTAGCATTGTCTCCAACAATGTGTGAGAGGTACAGAGTCTCAGTTACGGGCATGAGCAAGTCATAGGGAATATATAAGATATAATATTTGTTAAGAAACAAGGATGCATGCGGGTACCATTCTTTTTATCATCTACGTAGTGGACCTGCAATTTGCTTTGCAGAATACTCACTCTTTTCCTTCTGAAATGGGTACTCGACATTTTGCTTGGTCCTCCGATGCAGATGACTGAGTGTTATTTGGCAACACCCCTATTGGCATACAGAGATCACTAAATCAGTTAAATGCTTATGTGAAAGATAATCACTTAGTAACTAAAACAAATATGGCAAAATCATGTTTTTTACAACTAATAAACATAAACACCATTTCAAACCTTGAAATGGCACCTCAGATCAACATCTAGAAAAAGTTGAAGCATTCAAGTACTTGGGCTTAAAGTGTTTAATAGTGCCTCAGACAGAAAGTGAATGAAAAGGTCATGGAGAAAGGGCAAAAAAACATTAATGCTAGGGCGCGCCATGGAGGATTCCGCTGCAAAACGAGTGGGTTTTCTTTGATTCCTATGGTAACATTATACAGGCAGAAATTCACTCCAACGATCACATATGGCCTTGAAATATTGACCACTGACATTGACAAAACTTTGTCAAAAATAGAAAGCACATTTTGGCTTCCTTGTATTGGACCAACAAGAAATACGTCAATACCACTAATTAGAATGGAGTTGGCATTGGTCTCTTGAAGTACTATGGTCAAAATAAGAAGGGGCATGTGCTTTTTGCAAATAATGCAAGCAGCAAAAGAAGATATAACCTGTTTATTAAGAGAAGCAATGATGTTCAATAAACTAACAGAGTTTACACAGTTTTGACTTGTTGGCAACTTATTTTTCGATGACATCGGATGTTTATACGATGATGTATCCTGTGTTACAGAACTATACAAAACGACATCAGTTCTTTTCGAAATTGAGACCTAAAATGCCTCTATATTAAATTCCAATTGAATTTATTACAAACCTTAGAGATGCTTGGCCCAAGATTAAACTTGCCCAGAATAGAGCGCACATGTAGAATCTTTAAAACTCGCACAGCTGTGGAGTCAGTGAAACACATTGTTTTATTCTGTCCAGTGATCACAAAGATTAGGAGGACATTTTTTCGATTCGGTTTGTACACAACAAAGATTTTATGGGGTCGATACATTTTGGTCTCATTGATTGCATGGGAAACAAATTAGCTTTGTTCTGGCTGTGGTAAAAGTTAGGCTCTTCATTCAACTAAAACAAAAAATATACATATTTTTATTACTTAAAACTTTGATGGAAAAAGATAATGGATTAAATAGTAGGCCGATGTATGTATTGTGGCAATAAGACCAGAGGCGGCGGGCCAATACCGCCCCAGGTAATGCCCAGGGCCGTAGTTATAGGCCCGAGCGTAGCGAAGGCCTTAACGAAGGCACCTATATTGCACTTAATTAGATGCAATGAAGGTTACATGTATAATATGTGTGTTCAAGATTCAAAAGTTGTCCTTTAATAGAACGGCACTTGCACTTTACATTACAACAATTCCAGATAAGCACCAGCACTTTAGGAGATGGATTCTGTCCTCATTGCCTAATTGCCATTTGGTGTTTTGACGAGTGACCAAATTGTGGTGGGGGCTCCGAAGTGAGTCATATAATTAGTACTGCACTTGCACTTTACATTGTAATACATTTAGACAAGCTCTAGCACTTTAGAATATGGATTTTTTTCCTTAATGTCTAATTCCTATTTGGTATGTCCACGAATGCTTAAAATTTGCTGGGGTTCCAAAATGAGTTATTTAATTAGAACTGCACTTGTGCATTATATTGGAATAGCCCAGTTAATCATCATGACATCAAAACGTATTATGTTGCATAATTTACGTAAGGCAGTTGCACCTTATAATGCAATAGTCAACACCAGGACTTTTGAATATGGATACTGGTGACGATGTCCAATCTCAAATGTGTGTGTTAATTAATGCTGCATAATCCAAGAAAGGCACTTGCACTTTATAAAAGCAACAGTTCAGATAAGCACGAGCACTTTGGAATGTGGATACTGCCAATGTTCAATTTCTAATTGGTGTGTCAACCAATGTGGTATCATTTAAGAATATATATTATATGGCGACAGTCGCCACCCTGTAGTTAAGGTAAGACAGGCTTACATGGGAAACCCAAAATAATGAATTGCGAATAACGTTTGACTCGTGCAAATGATTTAGCTGAAATTCTGATGTCAATTAAGTATACCCTGCCCCAGACTGCACATTTTGGGAATGATTTGTTAAAAAACAAAAAAGGTGGGGGCGTGGCTAGGCGGCACACCATGCGGACGTATCTCCTTTGAGCTCCGACCCGAAGCACCCAAGTCGATCAATTTAGCCTGTTTTTACGCTGAATTCCTGCCCCACATGAAGATGGATCGGAAAAGATGTGCTGTCGAGGCCACTAGCGAGGTTGGAGGCCTGAAGACGCTTGTTTAGGGCATTTTTGGAGCTGCGGATCCTAGCACTGACAAATCCAAAATGGCGGAGCGCGCCATTTCGGGCAACCCCTGAGGGAGGACCCCTCATACGAGCCGAGCTGGATTCGGGATCCTGCTGGATGGCCCCTGCCTCTGCGACAGCCGCTGAGCACCGATGGAGGAGTGCACACACAGACGTCGAAAAGCATTCAAGGAGCGCTACGCCTGAGGGGAAAAGAATTTGAATTGCATCGGCAGTAGCGAAGCCCCGGCAGAGGGACGGCGCGTGGTGAGCCCACTGTTTCCTCGGCCCACCCGACTTTATGGCAACGGCCCTGCCCGCCCCTGTGAACTCGGCTCGGGGTGGGTCAGGTGAGGGGCGCTGACACCCGGGGAGGCCTCCCTCCTGAAGCGGAACGGCATCTGACTCTCCGGCTGCCTCTGATAGATCATCAAAAGGGACGGGGGCTCTTCACCGGGTCCCCGGCATCCTGCAGTACCACGGCTAAGTCCCCGCGGTCCTCCCCCCGCCCCCTGGCTGGCGGTCGGCTGGCGGTCGGAAGAGGAACACCAGCGAGCAGGTCTTCACGGCCTCCGGCCCCACCAACATCATGGAGCTGGCTCTGACCGTCCCTGAGAGCGTTGCGCGGGGTGGCGCGGTGCAAGGCGGATAGTACTCTGAAGGGCCCCCACAAGCCGCCACAGGTCGCCACTCACCCCGCTCAGCCAGGACAAAGAGAGGACACTCCATGGGGGGACCTCACTGGCCCCCCGGTTCTGGGACGGGTGCTGCGCCTGCCGTATCTGCACTGGGAGGATTTGTTTAGAGGACCCCACAGAGAAGGGCCTACCCTACCTCATCGGCCCCGACGTACTTGCGGCACCCCGTCGAGGGATCAAGCCAAGAATATCGGGGGCCCAACCTGCTTCCCGAAAACAGCAGTGAACTTAGGCGGATCCAAACGGCTCCCGTGGACGCAAGACAACAGACACGGAAAGGAACCTGGACAGGCACTTTGGTTTACCACGCGAAGCCAAGCAAGCGACATCTGCAGTACTGCCGGGGGATGCCCAAAACGGGGAACAGAAAGAAAATGCACAGCATACAAATCTATCTAACGCCACAGCCTACAGAACCACCCACTGCGAACACTATCACAGCTGAAATTGTCCTGCCTTCAACCCCGGAGCTGCTTACCAAGATGGCTGTGTCCAGGGAGGATTTGGAAAACTTGTTTAAGTCCTTTAAGCAAGACATTACCCAGGAAATTAAGGAGGAGATCAAAACCTCCAAGGACTCTCTAGCCCAGTCGCTTGCAGAGCTTACATCTCACCTCAGGGGGCTAGAATCCCGAGTCAATGACCTGGAGAATGTTACCTGCGTGCTTATCCCATGATACTGAAGCCCTGGCAGGAAGAGTAAAGGTCCTGGAGGAACATTTGGAGGACATTTGGGCAAAACAAGCGGACCTGGAAAACAGGTTGAGACGAAATAATATACGTCTCCGTGGGGTGCCCTGGAAAATTCCTGACCGAGATCTGGCAGAATATGTTGAGACGTTCTTCAGGGCCCTCTTGGAGCTGCCACCAAACGAAGACTTAAAATTGGACAGAGCCCACCGTGTGTACTCTTCAGCTCAAATGAAGAACAACTTACCTCCAGATGTGCTCACCCGGGTGCATTTTTACCGCCAGAAGTAGGACATCATGGTGGCAGCCAGGGACTCAGACTCAATTCGATTTCAGGGCTCTGAGATACACCTATTTCAGGATCTAGCCCCATACACCTTGGCACGCAGACGGTGTCTGCACAGAGTGACAGCCTGGCTGAGAGAGCGGAAAATTTGTTATCGTTGGGGGTTCCCGTGTAAGCTGATGTTTGAACACCGCAATCAACACCACATAATATCCTCGGAGGAAGAAACGAAAAGCCTGATGGAGGAGACATCTGACGGTGTGGACCACAACCCACAGTCCCCGAATGAGAATGGCTCTGTCTCACGTCCGGCGCCGAAGCCTAGGAGGGGGAGATCCCGTCGCAGGCCGCAACCGGATATGGTCTTGAGCGGCGACTCCGAGTTAAGGAAAACTACCAATGCCCCAGATTAGTCTCCATCGCCAGCATCCTCGGAAGAGAAAAGTTGGGCCGAGATTTTCACAGGTTGAAGGCAAGAGGCCCAATTTTCACTTTTTTCAATTCATCCCGAGGACACCGCCGGATCCCGAACATGACCCGATTTAGCAGACGTGTCAATGAAGTGGGGAACATAGTTCGCCCCGAACGTTTCCCTTTCTGTCCCAGAATGACTTCTTAGAAGACTTCAACTGAGACCTAAAATAAGTCTGCAAACAGGGTCCAATCTCTCTATGTTAAGCTTCTGCCTACTTACGGTACTTACCTGTTACCTCCGAATCCTGAGATAAGTTTGCTTTGGGTATTGGAAATTCACTGTTAGAAGCTGACTTGTGCGCCGGTTTGGATGGCGCCCGGCAAAGTTTATTTGGTTAAATTACCCTGGGGACTACGAATGTTGCAACTATTGATGGAAATAACTAGTTTATTTGTGATTATATGCCTTTCTTATAAGTTCCGTCATGAGTTTGTGTTGCTCTTCTCTGATGTTGACAGAGAGAGACTATGTGTTGTTTCACCACAGCCCTCATTCTGGTTGCTTCGCTGTATTCTACTTGAGGAAATGTATCACTCCGGCGTTGGCCGGGAGGCCCAAATTGCTCCAGAAACCTGAGCGACCAAACCATGGCAACCCCTAGCTATAAATTCATCTCACTTAATGTGCAGGGTCTGAACTCCCCCTTGAAACGCAAAGCACTCCTCCACAGATTGAAGTCCTTAGATGCATCCTTTTTGTTTCTCCAAGAGACCCACCTACGCCCGGTAGATGAATTCCGCCTGAATGACAGGCTTCCCTTTAGATTTTTTGCATCGAGTGGTCTGAAGAAGCGGGGAGTTGCCATTTTGGTGCGCAAGGGGATCTCTTTTAAGTCCAACGGAGAGTTTCGAGATGACAAGGGGAGGTTTTTGCTGGTTAACGCAACACTAGATGGCCGCAAAGTCACCTTGGTCTCCATCTATGGCCCAAACACTAATTAAGTCAGTTTTTCACGATGTTGTCTAAAGCCCTATTCGACCACGCCGAAGGGGAGGTGATTCTGGGAGGAGATTTTAATGCTGTAATCAACCCCTTGGTTGATAAAACACTACCGCCAACAGTAAATGATGGGAACATTATTTTTGCTGAAAGATCATTCTCTGATGAGGTGTGGAGATACAGTCATCAGGACGAAAGGAATTATACATATTGTTCTGCGGTACATGGGGGATTCTCAAGACTAGATATGTTTTTTATAGCCGACTCGCTGATCCCAAATGTAGTAGAGGTTGAAATTCTCCCAGAGGCATTAGCGGATCACTCCCCGGTCCTGCTGTCCATTACTCCACCCCCTCCCAAATCACCCCCCCCTACGAAGCCCCCCTGGAGGCTAAATGACTTTCTACTAGATGATCCAATGATCTGTGCTCACATTAGAGAAACTATGGAGTTATATTATAGCGAAAACGACACAGGAGAGCTGGGCAGGGGGACTATATGGGACGCAGGTAAAGCGGTACTCAGGGGCCATCTAATAGAACAGGCAGCACAACGCGGGAGAGCTAGGAAACTGTTGCAAGAGCAATTAGAGGGGGAGGTTCTCAGACTTGAAGGGGCAGATAAGAAGAAACCCTCTCGACGCATATTAAGAGACCTGAGGGTGGCTAAAAGAGCATTGGAAGCGCATCATGTGGGGAAGGCAGCTTATGGCATGATGCGCACCAAACAATTTTTCTACTCGGAAGGGAATAAAGCAAACAGACTACTAGCGGCCAAAATAGGAAAGCAGACCAAGCAAAATAGAATAGACTTCCTGAGAGACAAGACAGGCAAAGGCACATACTCGGAGGAGGGGAAATGTCACATCATAGAAGAATTTTTCAAGGAACATGCGACCCCGCATGCTGGAAACCCACAGCTCACTAAAGAGTTTATAGACAAAGCAGAGCTCCCACAGTTACCCCAATCCCTAAGAGAAATCCTAGAAGCTCCAATATCGGGGGAAGAAGTAGAATTTGCTATCAAATCTCTCTCCATTGGGAAGGCCCCGGGTCCAGACGGTTTCACAAACAAATTCTATAAAACCTCCGCTAAAGAACTCACACCACATCTAACTAAACTATTTAATACTCTATGGGAATCAGGATCTATGATCTATGATATATGATCTATGGCCGAATCATATACCACCCTAATTCTAAAACCTGGAAAAGATCCGGCAGACTGTGCTTCCTATAGGCCCATAGCTCTGCTTAAAACAGATGCCAAGCTGTTCAGCAAAATCATAGCGCGTCGCCTGGGGGAGGTATTACCTATACTAATAGACCGAGACCAGACGGGCTTCATCCAGGGCCGATCGACCCATGATAACATTCATAGAGCAATTAACCTAATAGCCCTGGCCCCCTCCATATCAGGCCCTCTTTCCCTGTTATCATTAGACGCCCATCGGGCCTTCGATAGCAGGTCATGGGACTACCTACACTCAGTCCTGAAGGGCTTTGATTTTGGCTCTCATTTCTCCAAGCTGATCCTGGCCAACTTCCAGATCCCCTCCACCCAAATTCGAGTCAATGCCCAATGGACTCCACAGATACCTCTTGGCAGAGGGACCAGGCAGGGGTGTCCCTTATCACCCCTGGTCTTTGCTCTAGCAATGGAACCGCTAGCCCAACATATCCGCTCACATCCCGAAATCCAGGGGTTCAAAGTAAAAGATCAGAATCATAAAGTCGCTTTATATGCAGATGATGTGCTCTGCTGTCTGAGAGAGGCTCAAGTCTCGGTCCCCCCGCTCATGGCCCTGCTTGACGGATTTGCGCAGATCTCGGGTTTCTCAATTAACGCGGCCAAATCAAAGGGGTTCAATTTATCCGAAACACCCAATGTACTAAATGCCTTACAGAATAAATATTCCCTCAGGTGGGTAACCTCCAAAATAACATATCTGGGGGTATATTTGACTCCGGACTACTCTGGGTTGGTGAAGGCCAATATTCCCCCGCTACTAAAAGGAGTTAAGGAGTCTCTATTAAAATGGGCTCCGCAGGATATCTCATGGCTGGGGCGAATGACCGCTGTTAAAATGACCCTGCTACCCCGACTCCTCTATGCGTTCCAGGCGCTCCCAGTCCATATCCCAGAGCGAGATCTACAAGACTTGCAGAGAAAGATATGCCAATTTATCTGGCAGCGCAAAACACCCAGAATTCAGCGCAAGATACTTATCAGAAATAGGCAGCTTGGAGGCTTAGGGCTCCCCTCTATTGTAAGATACTATCGAGCATCTCAAATCGCCCCTATCCTGGGTTGGGCTATCCAGGAGGACCCCCCCAAATGGCAGGACATTGAACGGTTATTCGCCAGGGCCCCCCTCTCTCACCTCCCTTTCTTGCCGCGGGAAATACGGGCCTCTCAATCTCCACTTCTCCCAAGTACGAGCTCCTCGCTCAGATGCTGGGATAGGCAGATCACCCTAAGGGGGCTGACCCCGGGTCTGGGCCCCATGACCCCGATTACCCAGAACCCTGTCTTCACTCCCGGGCTCCATCCCAGATCTTTCTATAACTGGTCAGGAACAAAGACCTTGAGGCTGCAGGAGATGTATGCCGACACTACCCCCTTGACCTTTATTCAATGTAAGGAGAAATGTAATCTTTCAGAAACAGAAAGGTTTAAATACATACAACTTAGGCACTGGGTCACCAACCCGTCTGTTAAAAAAGCCGCTATCAGGCCTCCTATAGGCTTAGAACTAACTGCTGTGGAAGGACTACGGACCCACAAAGTAGCAACATGCTGCCGACTCATAGAAATAGCCGCAGAGGAAGGAAAAACTGCCTTACATGGAAGCGTGGGAGAGGGAGCTGGGGAGGGAGATTGCTCCTGAATCATGGCAAGGAATCTGGGCCAGAGCACACAAATCTTCTAGATGCACAACGGTGAGGGAATGTGCAATTAAAATATGTTATAGATGGTATTTCACCCCGCAGAGGTTGCAGGCTATCAATGTAGATTACCCTGATGCTTGCTGGCATGGGTGTGGGGCTAAAGGAGACTTTGGACACATTTGGTGGCACTGCCCGATTATTCAGTCCTTCTGGTTGGAGATTCGGTCCAAAATTAAGGACATTTGTGGCTTTCTCCTTCCCATGGACCCGTTAGTGATGGTGTTGGGCAAATCCCCTGAGGATGGATCATATCCACAATCTGGTCTCAGAACGTAGCTAATCACTCAACTACTGATGGCGGCCCGCCTTACGAAGGCGCGGTTCTGGAAAGAACCTGAGGGCCCCCACATTGCACATTGGTGGGTCAGGGTCTGGGAACTCCTGGGAATGGAAAAACTGACAGCCGCAATAGTGAACCGAGCAGACAAATTCCGACAAATTTGGGGCCCATTTTTAGACTACGTGGAAGAAAAGGAACACATGTTCTTCCAACCAAGACTGATCAAATGTCTCCTTCAGCCTGAAGAGTTTGAAGTGAAGAAAGGACCCTATCGAACTGGAACCAGAACGGGAGGATAGATACTGGGCACCAAGGGCAATGCCCGGACCATAGAGGGCGCTGGTCAAAGTTTCCCCTTTTTTTTTTTTCTTCTCCTTTTCTTTCTTAAGCATACAACTGCAATAATACATCCCCAAGAGTAATTGCGATATCACTAACGGAACTATAGTTGTGAAAATGAAATGTCAATCTAATGTTAAATCAAGTGGTCACAGCAACAATTGCTGAGGTTTATTAAGCTGACGAATGTTGATGAAACTGTTGATCTGCAATCAAACAGCGTTGCCACTGTTTATATTGTTAAGATCTCAATGTGCACTAATGTTTCAATAAAAAGATTTTGACAAAATAAAAAAAAAGGTTATTAAGAAAACAAACTCCTATTCGGCCTACTCCCCATTAATTTTCCCATAGACAAAAAATGTCAATTTGTACCGGACTGCAGAACCTAAACCACTGGACGGATTTGAGCAGGTCAAAACAATCTATCCTTTTGTGGTTTGGGGTTAGTACGTCCAGTACTTTTTAAAATATTTGACAGAGAAGGGGGTGCCCACTTCTCCCAAATAAATAGCTATGTCTCTGGTAAATTGAGACGAATCCGGGTGTTTATAAATGAAACAGTCGCCATATTTTTTATTTCTCAATGCAAGAGATAGCCGCGGTTTATACCCCAGGTTATAGCCAAGGGTATCGGAAAAAGAAACGTAGAAAAAGGCTTTTGCAGGTAAAAGAAACATGCAAATACCATCAGGCTGGATGTGGGGGAGGCAAGAGAACACCAAGTGAATTTTGGGAGTGGTGGCGGGGGTTAGGTACCAGGTTTGCAACACAAGGCTCAACATTTTTCCCATACCCTCGGCTATATCCTGGGGTATAGCCGCCAATAGCCGACATCTCAAAGCAAACTGCGTCACAGAAACACAGAGTGATGTGGGGGGAGGGGAGAGATGGGGGAGCTGGCACAAATGAGCGGGTCACCTGGTGAGGGCCTGGGGGGCAAAAAACATATTTCTTTTGGCCATTTTCCAACATTCGTGGCCATAAAACTACACACACCCACGGCTATCTGTAGTTCATGCTAAAATAGGCATCGGAAGGGGCTGGTCCCCTCAGGCCATGTTGACTAATAAATGAGCACAAGTTACAAGACCACTTAGAGCAACATGGCCCGAGGGGGTCGGCCCCTTCAGCAAGAGACCGACCACAAAACAAGGGGCTTGTAGCACACTGCTTAACCAAATTGTGTGATCCATGGCAAATCATTTAATCTCACTGCGCAAAAAGAGCAGCCTGTGACTCTCTGGAGGCGCCGATTACCGACGAGGAAGTGGACGAGGCAATAAAAGCCCTTAAATCCCGGGCCCCCGGCCCTGATGGATATACAACCAGGTTTTACAAGATTTTCAAACCCCAATTATTAGCGCCTCTGGTACAGTTGTTTAACTCGTTCAGGACCACGGGCACTATAACCCCGTCCATGCAGGAGTCAATTACGGTCTTACTACCTAAACCTGGATCCGAAGAACCCTGCGTCATATAGACCCATCGCCCTGCTCAACATAGATGCTAATATATACTCTAAAATCTTAGCAACACGACTATCTCAGTTCTTGCCGGAGATAATCCTTGCGGATCAGAGTGGCTTTCTCAGACACCGCTCCATGGCCGACAACATCCAGAGGGCTTTAGTCCTGGTGGAACTTGCCTCCCGAGACTCTCGGGAGCTGGTGCTTCTGGCCCTGGACGCAACCAAGGCGTTCGACAAAATGGATTGGATTTTTATGAGGCTCACCCTTGAGGTCTTTGGATTTGGCCCGGAATTCTGCACTATGACGCTGGAAAACTACAAAGCTCCCAAAACCCTTCTCAGAGTGAATGGCACCCTTTCCTCCCCTATCAGCCTAACCTGCGGAACCAGACAGGGATGCCCACTGTCGCCGCTCCTCTTCGCACTAATCATGGAACCGTTTGTCCAACGGATCAGGTTGAACCCTGCAATCGAAGGCTTCCAATCAGGCACGGCACACCACAAGCTGGCCCTCTATGCAGACGATGTCCTCCTGACTATCACAAAGCCTCGTTCCTCCCTCCCTCAAGCCCTGGCTGAGATAGCAAGCTATGGAAGGGTCACGGGGTTTGCCATCAACTTCCGGAAATCAGCTGCCACGGGAGTGGGTCTGACCCGGGAAGACCGAGAAGCCCTAATCCCTCTGCCCAATACAATGGACGACCAAGAGAATCAGCTACGTAGGAGTCCAGATCCCGGCCAACCCAAGCGAGATCTATCGGGCTAATTTCCCCCCACTATTTACAAACTTGGAGGCAGATTTAAAGCGTTGGGCGGCACAAGAGATATCGCTGATGGGCTGTATTACAGCCTGTAAAATGAACTTACTACCGAGATTTATGTATGCTTGCTCCTCACTCCTGGTGCCGGTTCCTGCGCCAGCCCTTCAACACCTACAGAAAAAAATGCTGAGGTTTATTTGGAGGGGGAAAAAACCCAGAATCCCTAAATCCACGATGCTGGGCAGCGCAAAACTCGGTGGCCTCGGGATCCCAGACCTACAGAAATACCAAATGGCGGCTCAGCTGTCCTGTATCCAATCGTGGCAAATCCTTACCAACCGCCCTAGATGAGTGGACCTCGAACAGGCGCAACTACCCCTCCCATTATGCTTTCTCCCACATATCCCCCCTCCGGAACGGCGACAGTGGCCGAATCTTCTGGCGACCACCAAACACACCATTTCGGTATGGGACAAGGCATTGAAACAGAAGAGGATCCCGATGGGGCTCAGCCCCCTCTCCCCTGTGTTTATGAACCTGACCTTTTCACCTGCTCTGTCTGCCCAGAATTTTAAGTCCTGGATTGCAGGAGGCTTGGAGACCCTGGGACAACTCTTTGAAGGGGGCCAACCCTGCCCCTTTGAGCGATGTAAAGAACTCTTTAGGATCCAGGAACAGGATGGATTCACATAAAACCAGCTGCACCACAGGGGCACCCATCCACATACTCGCCAGGCAGCTATCCGCCCCCCCACAGCCATCGAATTGACCCTTAATGAGCTCCCGCCCTGAGGGAGAATCTCCACTCTATATAAACGCCTCCAAACAGATTTCTTAACCTCCAAGACTCGGTATATGGCCCTATCGGAAGCGGACCTGGGCCATCCGATTGAAGACCAACAGTGGGTTGACATCTGGTCCCGGGCTCACACCTCCTCATCCTGCATCACAAACAGAGAATGCGCCTACAAGATCCTCCTCCGTTGGTACTACCCACCCCTAAGACTTCATCACATGAACCCCACCCTCGACCCACAATGCTGGAGACAATGCGGCCAAATAGGCTCCTTCTGCCACATGTGGTGGTCCTGCCCCAAGGCTCAAGCCTTTTGGAAACAATGCTTAGCGACGATAGCAGACATCACTGAGGTGCGACTGCCCTTGGACCCCGAACCTATTCTCCTTTGAGCGGCGATCCCCGGGATCTACCCAAGGTCTGGTCGTAAGGCCAAAATATTATCCCAATGCTTACTGGCGGGCAGGAACGTGATAGCCCGCACCTGGAAAACGACGGAAGGCCCGCTCATGCCTTTCTGGTGGATGAAAGTCTGGGACATCTTGATCGCTGAGAAGGTGACGGCTTCCGGGGCAGGCATTCTACATCGCTATCACAACATCTGGGGTCCGGTTTTGGACTTTGACCAAAGGTTCCCAGCCCTGACATTCAAGCCCCAACTGGCCAGGAGAACTGTTCAAGATAGAGATCCCCAGCGGGGGCGGGAAGACGGAACTTAAGACCTGGGCGTGGGAAGAGCGTCAAGTGGTATTGCTTTATGCTTCATGTCGCAAGTGATTAAGCTTTGTATTGTCATAACCTGCCAGTTTAAAATAAACATGTTTTAAAAAAAAAGAAGTTGAGTTCTCAAAGCCTGCCATCTTTCATACATAATACCACTGTCAAAACCGTGATTGATGAACGTCTTTGAGCAATGGTTGCATTAGGGTGGATTTCGAGGTTAACCTCTCAAACCAGGGCATATGTTATTCTTGCAGCTGGTCATGAGAGCTATTACCTTACTTAAGCAATGAAACGAAGAATATTTGTGTGTTTACTCTGAAAAAAAAACTGTTATCTGTGATTGTTTGAAGGGGCACATGGGAAAACGCTGATAAACACAGATTCTGACATTTTTGAAAACACTGGGAAAACACCTGAGAAGTAAGAAAGCAAACACTGAAAACAGGAAACCCTAATTATAATCATAATATATAAATATCTCAAGATTTCTATGCTGACGATACCATCTTTTTTGTCTTTCTCCTCTTTCACACCATAGTAATCTTGTGTCCTGCCTCTGTGCTCTTAAGACCTGGATGTCTGATCCTTTCTTGTTATTAATGCTTCAAAAACTGAAGTTCTCTTTTTTCCAGTCTGCTCTATTCCTCTACCTTCCCCTTCTTAAGCTACTGAGACTGAGACCATCAGAACGCCAGCCAGAAGCCAATGAAGATGCAGAGAGAGAGAACAATCAGTTTGGTATCTACCCACACCAATGGTTTGATCAGGCACTAGTATGTATGGATCCCTAAACCCACAGATTCAGATCCCACTCTTAGGAAACCTGAACCCCAACTCGAGTGTTCCTTCAGAATCCATTTCTGATCTTGTTCCAATCGCCCCTAGTACGCTGGAAGTGGTAGAGGAACGTTTACCCATTCCTCCACAGGGAGATATGGATTTTGACTTGGCATTGCGTGCAATGCTGGTTCAGTAGAAAACTCTAGAAGAGGCTCTGGCGACTCTCCATCGTACCCCCAGGGAGGGCAGACGTGTTATGAAGTTAATTTGATTCACCAGGGGTCCAGTGTGAGGTTCCCATTGCACATTCCTCTCAGTCTTCCGTTCCTCCTTCTTTGGAGCATGTTCCTGGGAGTTCTGGGGGACTGTGGGAGGTGCTTGAGATTGAAGGTACTGAGTGGCAACCGGTGGTCTGTGCTTCAAAATCATGGCTTAACAAGTTTATAGAGCAGGCCCAGGGTATCCTCAGGGCAGAGGATAGTTCAAGGGGGGCATCTAACGGGGATATAAATAATATATATGTAGATACGGATCCCAGCCGCGTGAAGCCGTGTGGGGAGTTGCATGAGGGATCCTTTACTCTAGAACAGAAATGTTACCGGTGTGAGCGGAGCACCATGGATAACTGTCTCAACCCCCACAAAAGACGGTCCGTGCCTGTAATTTCCATGGCCCGGGTCTTCAGGCTGGTGCTCCCCTGATAGGTAGGGGAGTGCCCTAAATCATTGCTGCCTCTGCGGCAACACTCTGAAAGCTGCGGCCCCAGGCTCATTTAATTACTGCCACTCCCCACAGCAGAGGAGTGCCCTACCGGGTGGTGTGAACATCTCCAATGGGTCCATTAGGTGCGGCTCTGGACCGGATCTCTCTCTCTGCAAGCATGCTTGTTGGCACATGGGGCGGATGGACAGCATGCTGGCATATCATGGTCCAGCCATCTCCTGACGTAATGCCGCCAGTGCGTCAAACATCAAGGAATTGGTTCCAATCACCACCAGTGTTGCAGAATGTGTTACTCTGACTGCTACAGACCAGAGCCAGGGTGTTGATAGAAATGCTGGCTCCAGCTACGCAGCCTGGAAACTGTAGTCTGACCCAGATGTACCCTAGATATTTGCCAGGGTTATCTCCCACGCCAAGAAGGTTAATTCCAACCAAGGACTGCAATGGGATAGGCGTCAGGTGTTTCTGGCTCATAGACTATAGTCACCTGTGAGCCACTATCCAGAAGCGCTTGTGCCCGTCATTCAGAGATGGCATTTGTCACAGTGGCTGGTGGTTCTACGAGCCCGTCTGGTATTCCCCATGATGTTCGGGTGCTCCGCTTGCTGGTAGTTTCACTACAAGTGTTGTTCCTCTCAGGTGGACTAGCCAGTCTTTGAGGATGCTGGTTCCCAGATGACTTGGCCATCTGGTGGCGCAGACTTGTTGTTTGTCTCCAATTGGTTGGAGCGTAGTACTATTGAGGATTCAGGTGCTGCGCTTCCTGGTACTCACTGGCGTTTCCCATCATTGCCTGTGTGGAGTGTCCATGGCCTGTAACGGTGCCATGACTTGGATATACAATGTAACAAAGAAGTTGTCCCACCAGAAATAATTCATAGATTAATACAAATTTAGAACATTATTTTTGTGTGGTGCTGTGTCTTATGAATTCATCAAAACAGCATTATTAATGATGTCAACATCATCACCCAAAACATACTCCCAAAATGTAAAGAAACTGAACAAAGAACTAAGAAAAAAACATATTGTTCGATCTAGCACAAGTCAAAGTATTTTTTAATTCTTGAAAAATCTCATAATTATTTCATATCAACAAACAAGTTGGACAAAACCCAAACATAACCATTTTTTATAGAAATCATGTAAAAAAACATGATGGCAATTATGCCACTCGTTCTCTCTTGTGTTCCCTATCTGCACTGCTACCAGAGAATCGCTGTAACTGTGTCGTAGTCTGGCCCGCGTGGAATGTTCTACCTCGTAGGTCAACATTCCAGGCATGTCGGTTGATTTCTTGCTTAAGCCCTGTTGGCTGCGTTTGTTCGGGGTCCAGAATAAAACCTTAAATACTTCCCCATGTCCGGATTTCTTCATTGGCGACGAGGTATTCTGGACCCCGCGCCACGTGTGCGGGGGGTCAGCGCCTCCCGGCAAAACCAGGCCGTATCATTCTTTTTGTCTCCAGCCCCCCGGTGTCTGGCACGGGAAGGCATCGGTCTGGAACGGGAGCGAGTGGCACTGCAATGGTGCGAGCAGTCCTTGTGCGGTCAGAGGAGAAGGAGGTGCCGTAAGAGGGTTGTGGGCATTTCCCGGGGGCCCATTTCGCCGTCCAAGGTGATCGTATCAGCTGTCGGTGGAGGTGCTGTTGGAGGTGGGCGGGCGTAGCCACGCCGAAGAGACGGGGGCGTTCATTGAGCTCCTGATTGGTCGTCCAAGAGCATCAACTGCTTCAGGAGGTGTGTGGGCCTACCCGTTGGAGAAACGGTGGGCCTTCCTCGTATGCCTAATTGGCTGCCCAGGAGGATCAGCTGTTGGCATTGTATGGACTTACAACCGCTTTGATTGGTCATTTGCAGCGCCCATTGGGGTGCACCATATCCTATCCGGAAGCAGGTGGATTTTAATTGGGAAACCCTGGGTGATCATCATGGTTCTTTCAAGTATGTGGATCGATTCAAGGTCTGTATGGGCACGGTCGCAATCGCGGCCTGCATGATCCTCCCATGCTAAGCGGTCGGATGATGACCGAATAATAAGCGTGAGGATTTGTCATTATTGTGCAAGTGCCTACGGCGGCGTGACACGTAGGAACCACAAGACAGGTACAATCTAATCTTACATTGGCACCACTGTGCTGCACAGTTTTGGGGCAAGTACTGTGTGGTTTTATACAAACACATTCCTCTACTACTGGCAAAGGGGTTCCTGGAGCAAGTACATTGTTGGTGCCTCTTACAAGGGACAAGTGCTGCCTATGTGAAGTAGGTGGCTGGCATATCTACACAAATCTCATCTGTTCTGGGTGTTGCCTGCTACCATGCTTCATACTGCTGCCAGACCCCCCCTGCCTTTTTGCCATCCCCGGGGGAACCGGCATCTCCATGGGATCAGTGGATATATGCTTTCAAAGTATATTTGAGGGCGGCTTGGGGTACAAATTTCAGCGACGATGAGAGAAGCTGCTCTTTTAAATTGTATTGGCATTGAGGGTCTGTGGATATTTCACCACTTACCAGGGGAGAATGTGTACATTCCTGGTAGTGGGGAAGGCGACAAAGTTGGAAGCACCTATGAGACTGCCTTGAAAAAGCTAGGACGACGATTTGGGAGAAGGATCAATGTGGTCTTGGAACGCTATCAGTTCTTTTCGAGAGCACAAGGAGTAGGAGAATCCATTGATTACTATGTTACAGCTTTGTGAACATTGATGGCTTCATGTAATTTATCCGGGATTTTGGATGAATACATAAGGGACCAGATCATGATGAAAACCAGCAGCCATAAAATTAGAGGGCGACTTTGGATGGAGAGTGATCCACTATTGGAGAAGGTGGTGGAGATTGCCAGGGCTATTGAAGCGTCCAGAGCCAGTGTGCAAATTGTCCCGGAGAAGGAAGGTTCTAAGGACACAGTGCAAGCCATTTTACCTACGGATTAGAGGAGCAGTGCAGATACAAAAAAGAGATCGGAGAAATGGGACAATCAGGGTTGGAGGGTGTCCAAGGGTAGGGAACCCTGCAAAAAATGTGGTTGGTTTAGTCATCAGACGGGCTCAAGAGTGCCCGGTAACAGCATTGAGTGCAGGCGATGTAAAGGCAAGGGACACTGTGTTGTGGGTATGGTTGGGTCTGATGGTGGTGTGGCAGGCCAGGATGCTGGTACATATGATAAAGCCAATCAAGGGTTGATATTACATGTGGAGGTGCTGTACAGAAGGGTCAGTGGGTGACTGTGTTAATCAATGGTCACTCTGTGGAGATGATGGTGGATTCAGGTTCACCATACACCATGATATCACTCAAAACATACAAGGAGAAGTTGGAGAAGGAAGTATCAAGTTTATGTTCCTCCTACATAAGTCCCAGTGCCTATGGGCAAGCACCCATCAAAGTGCTAGGATATGCAAGCTCACATTGCATTTAGAGAACGGCACACTGTGGGTAAGTTCTACGTGGCACTCAAAGGAAAGAGTGTTTTGGGTTGGGATGAGCAAGCTGCCTTAAATATTGAGATTCACCCTGGAAAGGAGGTACCGGTGTTTTCAGGATGGCTCCGGCGAAGATGGGGGTGCGTTGACTTCTGAATTGTTGCGGGATAAATATCCAGAGGTATTTTCTGATAAGCTGGGAAAGCTTAAAGGTTTTTCTCACTGCATTGTTCTTAAGAGGGGAGCAGTACACAAAGTGCACAAGGTGAGGAGCATTCCGGTTTTAGCGAGAGAGGGACTGAGGTGTGAGTTGGAGAAGCTGAAAACTGAGGGAATTATTGAAGAAATAGAGGGTTCCGAGTGGTTGTTTCCTGTGGTACCTGTTAAGAAGAGTGATGGGGGGGTTGAGGATGGGTGTGGACCTCCGAGAGTTAAATGCCAGTATTTGGGTAGATCGCCACCCATTACCTAATATCAGTGAGTTATTGTTGACTCTGGGCAGAGCAACATGTTTTTCAACTTTTGACTTATCGGCTGCTTACCATCCGATCGATTTACATGTGGACTCAAGACCTCTTACTTCTTTTATAACTCCTTTTGGAGCTTACCGATTTTGCTGCATGCCGTTTGGTTTAGCATCAGCGTCTGCGATATTTCAACGGCTTATGCAAGAATTGTTTAGTGGTGTGACTGGTGTGAGTTATTTTCAGGATGATATCCTGGTCCCGGGGCAGTTGTCGCGCTGAACAGGTTACATCAGGTCATGAAGGTGCTAAGCGAGAAGGGACTTACAGTGAAATTGTCGAAGTGCCAAGTGGGTGTGTCCAGGGTATCATATTTAGGGCATACCCTCAGTGCTGGTTGTGCCAGTCCTAAATCAGAATTGGTCCAGATTATGAAGGAAATGCCTGTGCCCATAAACAAAGATCAGTTGAGATCATTCCTAGGATTAACAGAGTATTATGTGAAGTTTATTCCCAATTATGCAGAAAAGACGGCGTCCATGAGAGCCTTGCTCAAGAAGTGTGTCAAATTTGAATGGTCTGGCAAGTGTCAGGAGGAGTTTGATTTGGTAAAGGATGATGTGGATCATGCCCCGTGTCTGAGATGGTTTGATCCCAAATGTAAGACAGTTCTCATGGTGGGTGCCAGCGAGGTGGGGCTTGGAGCTGTGTTGGAGCAGTGGTGTGATGGGGAGTATGGGCACGTGGCGTTTGCTTCCAGTGCCTTGAGGGATGCTGAGGCTAGGTATTCGGTTATTGAATACTTTAGCGGTAACGTGGGCATCCAAGCACTTTAGAACATTTTTATGGGGCATTCCTTACGTGGTCAGGACCGACCATAATCCGCTTGTGCATGTATTTTCCACCCGGGGCAGTGCATCAGTGTCTCCAAGAATAACCAGATGGGTAATGGAATTACAAGAGTATAATTTTACCATAGAATATTTGCCTGGGAGGAAGAATGTTGTGGCTGATTGTTTATCTCACTTACCGGCTGCAGTGTCGAATGGTGGACAAAGTGAGGTAGCTGGAGAGGTGGATATGCAAGTTGCCAGTATTCCTCTGACAATTGACAAGGATGATTGGGTGGTGGAAAGTGAGAAGGATGTTGAGTTATGTTGGATTAAGGAGGGTCTGCTCAAAGGCTGGGATGCTGTCAGAGGTAGAGCAGAAGGAAAAGTTTACACCCAGGTGTTGGATGAGCTAGCTGTTGGACCTTGGGGTGTGTCAAGGGGCGAGAGTTTGGTGCCGCCTGTGAGTGTAAGGAGTAAGTTGGTGGCGTTGGCACATGAGAGTCACTTAGGTCGCTCCCTAACTAAGAGGAGGTTGCGAGAGGAATAATGGTGGCCACCCATGGATCGGGAGTTGGAAATTATGGTGAAGGATTGTGGTGCGTGTGCACTTAGTGATAAAAGCAAGGTGGTTCATTCTCAGCCAATCCACCCTGTGGAGATTCCGAAAGAAGTCTGGTCTAAAGTGGCATTGGACATTATGGGTCCATTTGAGTGTTTCCAACCAAAATGTAGGTTTATTTTGGTGTTGGTTGGTTATACTTCCCGATGGGTGGAAGTGGCGGCTTTTGGCAGAGTGACAATAGAGTGTGTCATTGCTTTTCTTAAAAAAATATTTGACAGGGAGGGTGTGCCGGCCAGTTTGGTGACTGATAATGGTGTTCAATTTGTGTCCAAATCAATGAGGGAATTTTTGGAGCTGTTTGGTGTGGAGCATCATCGTACTGCTCTGTACAACCCGAGTGCCAATGGACTAGTAGAAAGGGTAAATGGTGTAATTAAGAGTGCCATCCAGCTTACCCCTGTTAATGGTCTTGACTGGGAGGCTGTGGTTTCGGAGTATTTGTCTGCATATCGTAGGACGCTGTTGGTTGCCACAGGGAAGACACCTTTTGAATTAATGAGAGGAAGGAAGCTGGGGTCAAGGTTAAGGTCCATGGAGTTGGGTGGAGGTGGCCCATGTCACATGGATCTTGGCGGTGTGCAGCAGAGGGTGTTGGCGTGTCAGGAGGCCGTAATGATGAGTCAAAACAGAAAAAGGGAGTTGCAGGTGAATGGTGGGTGATGTGGTTTGTGTTAAGAATCCCAGGTTCGTGCCAAAGGGTAGAAGTGTATTTTTGCCCTCCATGAGAGTTGTGAAGTGTGGAGTGGGATAAGTACAGTTGGAGGATGGCTCAAGGTGGAGTAAGAAACGCATTGTGGTGTTGGATGATGGTAGGGATGGTGTGCCTATAGGTAACCATCAGGATTTTGGTGTGGATGGTGCAACTCTGGATTTACGTCCAGAGTTGCAAGGTGTTCATGGGAATGTGTTGGAGGAGAATGCGGTGTGTATGAGAGAGGTGGTTTCTGCTGATGGCATTGTAGGAGGTGGCAATGGTAATGAGTCGTTCAATGATGGAGCATATGCCAACAATGGTTGGCTCAGTGAAGTAGTTCATGGTGGGTCAGGTCGCCCAGTTAGGAAGTGTGGTCCCCCTATCAAGTTTAGAGATTATGTGCGTTAATATCATTCTGTTTTTCCATTCTCAGCCATTTCAGTGACCATATCTGCAATGTGCAAAGCATTGTTATTTTCATTATATAAGTTTTGCTGTGTTCTGAAGTATGGCATATTGTGTGGGGTGTTAAGAGGGGAAGATGTGTCAGTCTGGCACACATGGAATGTTGTTCTACCTCGTAGGTCAACATTCCAGGCATGTCAGTTGATTTCTTGCTTAAGCCCTGTTGGCTATGTTTGTTCAGGGTCCAGAATAAAACCTTAAATACTTCACTATGTCCGGATTTCTTCAAACTGCTTAGGGGGGCCCTTTAAACCAGGGTCTATGTATATCTGAAGGTAATCCAATACACCTGTGGGGCCTTGTAGACATATATGCTTCTAACTTAATGGGCCATATGTTTCGGCTGGTTGGACAAATGGCTCTGCCTTCTTCAGTACCAGACAGATATGTCATGGAAATAAACATATAGAAACTAAGTTTAAAATACTACTAAAAATGCAGAAATCAAAACAATTACTTGAATATACTCTTGTGGGTTTGTGCACATAAAGGAGGTGTGGCCCTCCTGTCCACACCTGTGGCAGCACTGCCAAGGCTGCAGCGGTGCAGTATGCCGTTTGTTCACTTGTGGTGTCTGTGGCTCTTGAGCACACCAGAGGAGCTGGTGTTCTCTCTCTCTCGGGGCGGCAGTGCAGAGCCTATTTGAGCTCTTTTTTGGCTTGGATGTGACAACAGGTGGTGGCTTGCCCAGCACCCTCTGCAGCTGTATCGCCTGGATGGTTTGGTGCAACTCCTCCACTTGATGTTGCAGGTCATACTCCGGAGTAGTGTATGGAGAAACCAGTTGACTCTGTAAACTGTACACTCCGCCCTCCATCTTGCCTTCCAGAGTATGCATCTCCTGAACCAGTTCATCAAAGGGTGGTCCTTTCTGGATCCGTTCTCAGAGTCGTAGCTGCAGAAGCATCAGCGGCAGCGATTTGGCTCTGCGCATGATCTGTTGCAGCCTGACCAGGTTCAGGCTGTTCGGCCCAATACCCTTGCCTTGTAAAGCCAGCTGTCCAATCGGCTCAGTCCCGGACAGATATTCTGAGAGTAGCTCACCCGGTTGGTGGTGGGTAGTATAGTATTTCACCATCAGCTCCGCACCGGACTTGGTGGCTCCAAACACTCCATCAAGCATGTACAGATGGCCTACGCTGTGGGGTCTAGATGCATGGCACAGAGCGCCTGGATGACTCAACGCAGGACCACTCAGACTCGCAATGATGCAATGCCTCTTCTCCCGGTCTGTAGTCTCTCTCTCGTCTGCCCAAAGTTGGTATTCTTCTTCACCACTCAGAGTTAGTTTATCTCTGGAGAAGGGACCCAGACAGACATGGGGACCATGCTTGGATGGTGTCGCAATGGCCTTGTGTAAAACATCCTTGAAGGCATCTGCCATGGAGGAAGCAATCAGTCTTGCGCCTCTATCCTCTGCTATAGCACTGACGTGTGCGCTAGGCCCTGCTGAAATTAGAGGGCTTGGCAGAGTCTCATGGCAGACTTCCTGTAGGAGGCATATGGAAAGACATGGCTTCTGCAGCGAAGTGCCTTGCAATGTAGAAACCGGTGCTCCCATCATGCATAGGCTCTGATGGAAGAGTGCAATGGGACAAAATAGGACTGCATCATGAAGGTCTCAGGGAGAAGGACAGGAAGCGTGTTTATAATAAAAGGTCATATTGGGAGGAAGTGGAGACAGTGAAAGGGGAACCTAGGGAGAAGCAAAGGTGGTTGAGGGGAAGAGGGGGCAAAAGGAGAGGAAGAATTGGTCTAATTAAGGGGGATTGGGATGTGAACGAGACACGGGGGGATTCTCAAGGTTGGTTTTTTTTCGTTTCAGTAGGCGTTGGGGGGGGGGGGAAACAAAGTGGGGCTGAGCAGAACCAATGACAAAAACGTGCACCTCCTCACTCTTAAGTCTTAATCTATACACATTTTTTGTGGGAATTTCAGAAAATCTGCTCCAACTTTTGGTATAATTCAGGTGCTGTCCAGACAGCAGGGGAACAGACCTCACAGGTTGAAAACAGCGACACATGCCTTCTCTCACGCATTTTACGCTGCTGTCCCTAAAGGAAAGTTTGACCCCACTGGTACGCACTCTCTCCTTGTCTCGGCCCCTGTTAAAAATTCTATGTGACTTCTCCGTCTACAGGTGTTTGTGTAACCGTATACAACTTTGTGACCAGCAAGGCTGTAGCCACACTGTTTTCTGCAAACTCTTAACTCTGGTGCGCAGGGCAGTGGCACAGGGATCCCGAATCCTAGGTTCTGTCACAGATCCATCCCGATGAACATACCCGGGCCTCTGTCACTCTAGGCTGCGTAAATCGTACCCCTCCCATGTTCATTTTAACTGCTATATCCTCTAGGACAACCATTTTTATTGTCATTATTTCCCATGGAATAAAATATGATGTGGTTATGACATGGTTCTACGTTTGTTGGCCGCCGAGTTTTTTTTTTATCGTGTGCACTTTATTACACATAGCCCTTGATTTACCAATGGATGCTGTGTGCGCCATTTGTAGGGCGCTCATATGACATTGGTATGGCCGTGTGCTGCTGCAGACAGTCTGAGTGTCCACTTTGCCCCATTGGGGATTTCTGGAGGCCAAATTCCAATTGCAGATGGTGTGAGCTTTTGCGGATTTTGTGATCACCATGAGGAGACCCTTAAGCATCAAGTATTATTCTTTGAGAACTTTACGGACGAAAGAACGAAGATCTTTGGGCCTCTAATAGGGAACAAAGGGTCTCTAGACGCAGAAGAATGGTGGCAAAATTGTGTTAATGAATCGGACAACAAGCTGACATTTGCGCTAACATTCTTACTAGACCTCATCAATGAGGGACTCGCGAATACAAATGTTGGATATAGATGATTGGAGAATGATGTCAAATAACTGAAATTAGTGGCTTAATGAACTCCCTTTTAGTCAATGCTTTGGAGATTGTAAACATGAAAAGTCTTACATGGCGTATGAATTGTATTCAAATCTGTTTAACAATGTATGAATTATTTTAAAGGTTTATACAAACCAACGAAATTAAGGGAAAAAAAACAAATTCCAATACTGCATTATAAATGTCATTGCTGAGAAGGTGCACTGAAAGGCATGGGAGTGTAAAAAGGAGGACAGGCACATAACAAGGCACTGAAGGCGCACAAATGCAGAACATGTGCTTTAGAAAGCATAGAAAGCCATAACGGATCCATTAAAAGACATCAAAGGCATATATATGTGGGAAAGGTGTGTTAAAAGTCTTGGGAGGCCTGCAACGGTGCAATAAAGGAATGGGAGACATACAAAGGATGAACATGCGTTAATAGGAATGGTATGAACACAAAGGCATAGAGGGGTCACTAGAAGGCATGAAAGGAATAAAGGCACATTTAAAGGAACGAGAGGCACAAAAGGTGCATTAAAGGCGTGGAAGGAAAGAAGTAATGGGATGTGTGGAAGACATTTAGGTGCATTAGAAGGCATGCAATACACACGTGTATTGACTGACCTACAGAGGCATACAACGGCATAAAGGTTCCTTCGAATGCTTAGAAAACATGTATGGTGTGTTAAAGGTAAGGAAGGCATAACACGTGGTGAAAGGTGCATTAAAAGGCATGGACGTCATACGCAGATATAATAGGTGTATTAAGAAGCCTAGATGACATACAAAGGCACACTGAAGAATCACAACGTATGACATGTGGGAAAGGTATACGAGGGTGCACTGGTAGTCAAATAAAGCATCAAGGTCATACAGTGTATTAAGATTCATGGCAGGCAGAACACAGGGTCTGTGAAAAGGCAATGGAGGCCTTCCAAGGCATACAAGGCATTACAAGCAGAATTGAACAAAGGCAGGGATGGCCTTAAAAGTCATTAACTGCATCTGAATATATTAAATATTGAAGGCTTAGTAGGCATGGAAGGCATAGAAATGCTCTGTGTGCAAAAGGGATAGCAGGTGTAAAATTAATGAAAGGCATAAAGTCGTATAAAGAATGAATGGCATGAAAGGCATAGAAGACATGGGCAGCATGGAACGCATTAAGGGGCATCATTTCGTTAAGATTTGTTCAGTTTCGTGAAAGGTGTCAAGAAGCACAGAAGACTTTTATAAAGCAAGAAAGGTATTAATAAGCGCAGGATGGATAAAGCATAAAAGGAACTTTAGCCGTAATAATAGGCATAAAAGGCATAGATATTCTATAAAAGGCATAACAAGCAATGACCGCATGCCACGCTAATGTGATTGAGACATTAAAATGACACAAAGAAGCATTAAAAGGCATGGCATTCAGAAAGAGGCATGGAAAGCAATGTGGTTAAAAGGCATGGAAGGCACTGAACACATGGAAGACAATGAGGCATTAAGGGCATGGGGGCCCTAAAAGTGTGGAAGGAATAAAAAGGCTTGGAAGACAATAAGGCATTGCAAGGATGGAAGGCATAATGTTGCATTAATGGCATGAAGTCATCGGAGCCTTCGAAGGCCTGGGAGAACTTAAGACTTGCAGGCATAGAAGGCATTGTCGCAGATGGCAGAGAAACCACACAGAGTCGTTGAAAAAGTTCAAGGGTTTATATTTTATTTGTGGGGCTTTGTGAAGTCCCTCTCTCTCTCATCTGCCTACGAACCTCCTCCCTAACCCAGGCTTCAGTAACACCTGGTTAGTTCTACTCTACTGATCACCCCTAATGTCTACACTTTTCCCTTTTCCTACAGATATTTTCCCTCTATGCAGGCTACCTAAACTCCCTCTCGGACACCCTAAATGTCCCTTCTCTTAAGGTTAGTGCTCTGATCAGATCCTCCAGGATATTACGTCATGAAATAGAATATTTTGCAGCACAAAATTGCATTTTGCTGAATATTTTTTATTGACTGGAGGGTGCCTCAGCTCCACCTGTCACTCCCTTCACAGACTGGGCTTCTCTCTCAACTTCAAGAAGTGTCACATGATGCCATCTCAAAAGCTCCTATTCATTGGAGCAGTCCTAGATGCCTCCCCGGGAAATGCCTCGCCACCAGAGGTGAGGGCTCAAGACATTCTGCAGATGGTCACCAAATTCCTAAGTGCCAGCATCTCAGGGCCTTTGACTTTCTGAGGTTATGCGGTCTCGTGGCATCCTGCATTTTTCTGGTGCCAGAGTTGCACCTGAGAATTAGATCTCTCCAGTGGGCTCCGAGGACTCAATGGTCTCAATTCTCAGGCAGGATGTCAGATCTTCTTCAGGTCACAAACAGAGTCGCTCCGGATCTCCTGTGGTGAACCTCCGAGGACCACATTTTGAAGGGAGAACCTTTGGTAGTAACGACGCCTCACTCACAGGGTGGGGAGCGCATACCAACGGCCTGACAATCAGCAGCCGATGGTCTCCATCGGAGTCCAAAGTACATATCAACCTGTTGGAGCTAGGGGCAATCAGACTAGCGCTGAAGGCCTTTCTGCCCTCTGTGCAGGGGAAAAACATCATGATAATGATGGGCAACACAGTGGCCATGTACTACCTCAACAAGGGAGGATGTGTAGGATCACTAAAACTGTGCAAAGAGGCAAGGCAGCTCTGGTTCTGGGGAAATTCAAGGAGGAATCTCCCCATCGGCAATTCACCTATCTGGAGAGGAGATTACGATGGCAGACGCTCTGAGCAGGCAGAGCACAGTCTCCCACAAGTGGGATATAGCTCAGGAAGTCCTCTAAGAGATCTGCACCCTTTGGGGAACCCCTCAAGTGGATCTGTTCACGACCAGTGTCAACCGGAAGTGCAAACTGTACTGCTCAAGGGAATTTCCCCTAAGTGGAGTTCTAGGCGACGCGTTCATAGTAGATTGGGAGTTACCACTCCTGTGTGCATTTCCCCCAATCCCTGTCATTCCTCAAGTCATCAGGAGGTTGAGAAGGTCCAGGAAATCCATGATCCTAATTGCTACGGATTGGGCAAGGAGGACGTGGTACCCGGACCTTCTAGACATGTCCATCTGCCCTCCAATATGTTTTCCACAAAGAGAGGAGAGAGAGAGAGATTTTCTTTCTCCATCCGGAGGTCAAGACTCTCAACCTTCACGCATGGTTTCTGAGAGGTTGAGATACAAGGATTGGGACCGCCCGGAAGACGTAATGGAGATTTTGCTATCAGCTAGAAGGCCAGCAATAATTTAATTCTACCGCTGCCATTGGAACAAATTCTGCAGCTGGTGTAGGGATAACAATGAAGATCCGTTTGCATGCAATACAACTATGGTGTTATCATTCTTATTACACCTGGCCAACTTGGGGCTCCAGGTTGGTGCAATTAAGGGGTATCTTGCAGCGCTTTCCATTTTTAAGTGTGCCTCTGAAAAGGTGTATTTCTTCAAGATTCCCCTTGTGATACAATTCTTAAAAGGACTGGCAAATACATTTCCCTCAGTGCCATTCCAATTCCCAACTTGGTACCTCAACCTAGTAATGAGATTTCTAATGTGTGCTCCTTTTGAGCCTATCGATACCTGTCCTTTAACGTTAATAACCTTAAAAACCATCCTTTTAGTGACCATTACATCAGCCCAAAGGGTGAGTGAACTTCAGGCCTTGTCCTGCAAGCCTCCTTATACAATCTTCTAAAAGAATAATCCTTAAGGTGAAACCAACCTTCGTACCTAAGATTGTGTCTGAGTTCCATTTAACTCAGAAGATAATTCTATCTTCATTTTATCCTCCTCCTCATCCTGGAAAGGAAGAGGAGAGATTACACAGGCTTCATCCAAGGCGTGCATGTCATGACCACCCACCCTGGATCACAAACACAAATACCCCGGATGGTGGGTGCCATGGGACCATGCCGAGGAATGACCCAATTATGTCCCTTCGGAGCACACAGACACAGGGGGCCGGCTGGACTTTGTCCTGGCGCCTCTGGCACCAGACTCATGTAAGGAATTAACATTGGGTTGCATTCATTCCATTGGAAAACTTATTTTCCAGGCCTCTTTTACTTGCAAAGTGCTGGGTGTGGCCTTCTTGGCCCAGCTTCACGTGCCAGTGACTAGGTGTGGCTGGGCATGGCAGACGGACCAGGCTAATGGGCATGGCCAAGGGAGCCCAGCCATATAAGCCGCTTCATCCTCAGAGCCAGTGCTTCGAGTTAACTTGCATTCAAAAGCAATGTGACGCTTACCAATGCATGAACCTGCAGAGAAATACTCACCCAGGAATCCGACGCTCCGCTCTGCCATCTCTCCATGGCAGTCTTCTTAGACGAGTCCGGTCGCTGCAAAAGAAGACAAGGCAAGGCAAGGTTAGCGCATCTCAACAACTGGAAAGCCGCGCTGCATTCAAGAGCACATGCGCAACTCTACAATACAACATATCTGTTACCTGCAACCGCAGATCCAGTTCTTCATCGCTCTGGTTACAGCATCTGTGCTCAGCAGCTCCAGGGCCCCGCTTCCACCACCTACACGGGGGAAAGAGCAAAAGAACAGGATTAAAGAAGGCACGGACAATAATACACAGAACGACAGGTGTTGAGGAATGAAACAAATGAAAGGTAACGGGAGACAAACAATACAAAAGACACGCAAGGAAAAGCTGAAAACCAACACACAAAAGAAGACAGACAAGAATAAGAACACTATTTACCAACATAACTGGGTAGTCGCAGCTGGACTGGACTACCACCCGCAAAGGATCAGTGAAGGAACTTGGTCCTTGGCAGTTAAGCGCCCCTGTCAGAAGTAGCAGGACATAGTGCCCACAGACTTTACTAAAAGGTGAGCCAACTGGGACAGTGCACCTATAGGGAGTACACTCCTGGGGAAGGACGGAAGGGTGCAAGGTCGCAGCTAGCATCACTCAACTCTCCCCTTTGTATTTGCGCAGGTGCGTGACCCTGAGAAGCTGCTACCGCAGTCACTGGTGCCCAAGGCAAACACATCCCCAGGACGCATTTCACCCCTGGGAGGGCTACAACCGTGCCCCAAAGCACCTGCAGAGACAAGGTAAGCGTAACAGTGCACTGACATTTTACATCGCCAGGATGTCTAAGACCAGACATAATGACCAACTTTTTGTAGGTTGGACGGGCCATAAATTGGGTATGGCAATTTCAGAACAAACCTTGTCAAAATTGATTATTTTGGGAATAACTGAATGCTACAGATTAGCAGGAAAAGATCCTCCGTAGGGTCTTAGAGCTCATTCAACCTGGGGCATGGCTACCTCCTCTGCATTAGACAGGGGTGTTCCAATTGGGGATATTTGCGCAGCTGCCACATAGTCGTCCATACACACCTTTACCCAACATTATAATCTGGACTCTTCCTCAAGCCGAGAAGGTTTATTTGGAAAGGCAGTTCTACATTCTGTGCACACTTACCTATAAAGGAACTCCTGAATTATTATGAGCCTGGAAATTCTGACTCCCTCCTCCAGGAATACTTACACTGCTTTGGGAGTTTATCATAAAATGAGGAATACGTGGGAGGGCACAATCAATTCGAAGAACAAGTTACTTACCCATGGTAACGTTCTTTCGACTGGATGTTCCTCCCATATATTCCTCATTGCCCCTCCCAACCTGCCCTGCAGTATAATTTTCCATGTGATTGCAGTCTTCGCTCTTTCAGGAGAAGTAACTGTCGGGTCAGGGTTATCCTATACATGCTTGAAAAATGGAACTGAAGCCAACGGTCACAGCACGCGCTTTATACCATCAATGATGTCGACATCGAGACAGAGGCCTCAGAGGGACATCAAGTCGACCGACATCGATGCACAGCTCCCTCTGCTGGAAAGAATTTCCGAAGCAGCTGAAGCTGGATATGGAAATATCATAAGATGAGGAATACGTGGGAGGAACATCCAGTCGAAAGAACATTACCATGGGTAAGTAACTTGCTCTTCTGAAACAGAATCACCTCCATTAAGTTATTTATTTCAAATTTAAAAAGTTAGGGCTTTCCCACCCTCGTTATGGCAATCCGTCACACAGGGCAGAAAAGAGAGATGAGGAATGACCTGAAGGGGGAGGGTGACCTAGGATTGAGATTAAACTTCCATGATAACCATGACAAATCAGTGTCCACCAAAGCCCTACGAAAATATATCGTGTATAGAAGTGCAGGTTGTTTTAGTTCATGTTATTTATCAAATTCATATGTGGCATACTGCTCCATGTGGAAACATTTTAAGAAAATATTGTTCTACGCAACATATGGACTTTTTTCTCCCTCTACCTTCCCCAGGTACTATTTATGCTTTCTCCTTCCCTATTGTTTGTTTAATCCTTTCATCCATCTTTTTGTCGACCATATTCAGGTATTTTTACTGAATGTGGTTTCAGACGATTTCAACATACCACACCCTACTGGTAATGAGGACATTGGGTGGGAAAAGTGGGAATCTAACTGGTAAAGCGGGAATGTATTGTGACATGCAAATACATGGTTTCTTTTTCAGCATGGACCTGGTTACAGACCCACATGCTGTGCATAGATTACTAAGCAGTAGTTAAAACATTTCGGTTTAAAAAGCTTGCCCAACTGTGTGTGATTTTTTTTTTTTTTCTTTTTTTTTTTTTTTTTTTTTTTTAATGAAAGTATGAACTGAACGGATATTCCAGTCTTAAATACTTTGTAAAGATAAACATTGGCACTCTGATTGTTTTTACCACTTGACCTGTTGGCAATCAGCATGGACTTTGGATCCTTGTCTTTCCAGAGGCATCAAATGCTTTTGCCTTTGTATCCTTAGTGGTTTTGGCCAGAGATACCCACAATCCTCCCACAAATTGTAGTGGGGATCCCTTGGTAAACCGTGCATAGACCATCTTTTCCAAGAGAACTGACAACTGCAATACAAATTCCGTGTTCCCATCACCAAAATAGTTTTAAAAAAAGGGAATGCACAAAAATGGGCCTCGGAACCTTTCCGGTTGCCCTTGACCAGTAAAAACCGTGGGGCTCATTATTATAATTTGGCAACTCTGGAAAAAATGTGCTGGTAGTAACGTTTACCAGCACTTTTCCAGATCGGCAAGGTGGAGGGTTACATGGATTCCCTCCAGCATAAAACAGCAGTATTTCCAGCATTAGTTTTACTGGTGCCCGAAATACCGGCATTCCCCCCCTGGAGTCCTCTAGAACTCAATGGAATGGGGAATGAACGGCATTCCAGCCACCTGTAATATCCTGGTAAAACCCGGATATCAGGCGGCGGAAACAGTAATACTGTTTGGTGGTACCCCGCCGAAATTACCAGCAGGATGCCACCAAACTTGGAATGTCACCCAGTGTTGTGTGCCGTAAACCAGATGAGCATCCTTCATCTGCTCTACAACGTCTGGTGCGTCTGTTCCATTCCTTAATGCCTGAACCAGTCCTGTGGAAACCAGGCAGTGGGAAAACAATTTAAAGATGGTGCTTACTGGATTGTGGATGCTGGAAGGACAACAAGCGGTGTATCATTGAGCATAAACACACAGCCCAAACATTTATAATTGAATGGCCGGATAGAAAAGGGAAACATCCAGAACATCCACTAGATGACAGCACAAGGATGCAACTAAATTCTTATAAGAAAATAGTATATTAAAGGTGCCTTTATAAAAGTCTTTTTTTTTAAGACACTAAACGCTTTTCAGCAGAATCCTACGGAACAGAAACAGTCTTGTTTTTTTTCACATTGTTTCCACACCAGACTTCAGTACAAACGCATGTAGAGTACTAGAATAGGTTTCCTCTTCGTGAGGCCTATAATTATTCGCAAGTGTGGTCTTCATCGGGTCTGCTGTTTTCTTGCTCTTTGTTTACTTTGAAATAACGAGCCGTGGCGTCATCATTCACTTTTTAGAAAACGGTAATGAACACTTATGTAGGGCTGAGAAGTTGCCAGACAGTTTGGAGAAAAATAGTGGCGGAAATCAGAACCAAATTCATCTTGCTTTCCTCTTTCTGTACAAAGGGTTTGAGTCTTAAATAAAAGGTGCAAGTTAAAAAAAGCACAAAGGATGTGTTTTTTTAATGGATCCAAGAAATTAGCAGGTCACCTTAATCTCAAATGTGCTCTCCACATTTTTGCAGTGGCTGTGCACCAGCGCAAATGTGCCTACACTATTGTCGGGAGCACACTTCCGATGGTAGTGTATGATAGGTTCTCAGCTCGCACATTCATTTCACGGTGACTGGCTCTTAAGTAACTTGTCATTGTGAAATGTTAGGGGAAAAAAGCATTTCTATCACCATAAATAAAAACACACATGCCACTTTGTTTACACCAGAACTAAAAAAAACCTAAGCAGTGTACACTTACACTTGAACAAGCAGGATGTAACACATCAACGTGTCAGTGATAAGTGTCATTAACTTCAGCACTTTAAGATCTATAAGAAAACCATTACCAGCCAAAAAAGGAGTTGTCAGAGGTTAAGCTTGACGCTGCCTCCAATAAATGTAAGACCTCTGCTTCCACCTTGATGGAGAGCTGAAACCAGTGCACCAAGTGAATTCCATGGCAAGAAGGCACTTCTTTCACTTTACGGTCCTTAGAAAGGTAACTCCACTTCTTTCTCTGAGACACCATGGGCCTCATTACAAGTGTGCCGGTCTGGAAAAAATGCCAGTCATTCTGGCTCTTTGAGTTTGCTCTGAGGGCCACGAATCTCCCAGCAGGCCTAACCTGCTGGTAGATCAAGCCCCTACCGGCAAAGAAATGCCTGAATCACCGGCACCGGTAGTACCAGTGCTGGTGATTCAGGCAATCCCATCCCATGGAGTTGTATGGGACTCAATGGGAATGGGAATTTACCAGTTCTCTGCCGCCTGTAATATCCCAGTAATACCAGGTTTTCGGGCGGCAGACAGTAAGGGCAGTTTGCTGGTATCCCGCCGGTAATGCCGGTGGGATACTGGCAAACTCTTTGAGGGCACATATCTCTAGTGCGGAGTGCCATTGTAAATTCATGGCAGGATTATTGTACTGCATTATACAAAGGTGTTACTATCTACCGTTTCATTCAACTCGAAGAAGCCTAGAATGTTGCGTTCCACTTAGTGCGTGGTCTCTGTGAATATAGCCAAGCAAAAGTACAATCTTTATTGTATGCGTAAATTTAACCATGTGTCCACAGCAAGGTCCTCCTTGCAGTGGCTTCCAGTGCATAGAAAAGTAAAAAAAAAATTGTGTGTTTGACTTTCAAGTTCTTACATCGACTGGCTACCATTATTAGAGAAAGTGGTACAATATTGCCCCCTCGTACTTTGTGTAGTTCCAAACTTGCAGTGGTTACTATGTGGTGCAGGCAGCTAAAACATGTACTTGTTTGTTGGCTTCCCTCTCAACTTTTATTCTTTAACAGAATTGAGACCGACAGAAAGCCATCTGTGAGGGTGGAATAGCCTGAGCTTTTATTGAGATGTTAATAATAAAATAATGCGAGTAGAATCATCTTTGCAAGTGAGGTCTTCCAATCAGACCACCTTTCATAATGCTTTGTACTGAAAAGCACAGTGCAATCATGTAACTCAGCTTGGCCTGTCTTCTGACTCCTCTGAGCAGTTGCCTTGTATTTTGGCAACATGGCAGTAAAACGTGGCATGTGCATTCCTGCCAACAGACTGATAAAGTTCAAATCTCCAATAGCCAATATCTGCCTTTTAACTGTCTGCAAGCCTAGTCCTGAATTAAATCATGTAACTGTGTGCTCCCAGAACCTGCTGGCAGATGGCAAATCTAAATATAAGCCATGTCTGGTTATGTCCTGGTGGTCTTTGGAAATCCACAATTATACTGGCCAAAACTGTTTGGGGTCATTGTATTGCCAATTTGGTCTACAGGGACCTTCCTGTCAGAGCCTCATCTGTATTCACTGTCAGGGACTGAGTTACACCTAAAAAAGACAATGTTGGCTCTGCCCCACCAAAAGGCTTTGTCTTTCCTGGGAAAGGGATGTCCCCTTCCAGGAAGACACGCACTGCCCCCAGGGGGCAGGGAGCGGTCCAGTGCTTCAAAGGACTGGTTCAGCCAGAGCAAAGGAACTCACACCAGGGTGGAAATTAACAGAGACTCTTTAATGTGGGCAGTCAGACAAAGGCAGTGGAGTTAGAGTAGAAAGAGAAGCACCAACTCGCACAAGGGTCCCCCCATCTTGGATCCTCCCAGGGCTCCAAACTTCCTATAACCCCAGGTCACCTCCTGCAGGCAGAGGACTCTCGGTATGGCTTCCCCAAATAAAAGATTGTTAAACAGCACACAGGAATGGGCCCCTGCTAGAAGGTTACAAGGGAACCAATCTGCTGTAGAGAAAGACCAGTCTAAGGGGGTGAGACCACCCCCTGTTTAATTATCTACTAAAGAAGAATGATCACATACATCTGGACCTTCATTGGGAGCACAGACCGCTCCAAACCCCTCTGCCATAGAGGTGAACATGAAGGCTCTAAGAAGGGAGAAAGACACTTCCCTTAACCATCCCGGAGAAACATCTGAGGTAACCTGCTGCCTGGACAAGATCTGTTCTAGCTGAGACCACTGGTATCCAGGAACCTGCTAACTTGGGTTGTCAGAACACTGCAAGTGTTCTCTAACACTCCTGCTTCCATGGTACTGGCCTTGACTCCACTTCCGAGGAAAGCCAAGCGGTTCATCACAGCCAGTGAGTCGAGGGGAGAAACGATAAAAGCCGGGCTGTGGTGAATGACTGTCGCAAAGTGGCTACTTGAACCAAGTTCAAAGAACTGTAAAAGTGTTGAAGGGGAGACCAGCAGCAGAAGGAACCGGCACCACGTGAGTGCTAACTCGAGAGACTCTGGTCGATCCCTGTCTGATTGACTACAGATACCAGAAGGCCGTAGGAGAGCCGTCAAGTTAGGTCAAAGTGGTCATTCAGGAGGTCAAGCAAATCCCTGTACAGTCGAAAGCCTTTGACGTAAGAACTATAAAGAAATCCAGGCAAAGGAATCCTGCAACATGAGAAAGCAAGAGAAGTGAATCCTGTAAACATTGAAAGCGAATGTGAAGTTGGTAAGATTGAAACCGGAAGAGGATGCTGACAAGGAAGAGGCAAAGTCTAAAGTCCCAAGAAACAGTGTGTTGACAAATGTGAACCGGTCGAGGGTTATCCACTGGAATTGTTTAAATAGACATTAATATTGTTGAATAAAGGACAAGCCGTAGTAAATCCGGGGGAGGGAGGCTGAAAGTAAAGAAGGGTCAGCACCCGGAAGAGGGGGACACAGGGGTGAAGAACCCTCACCCGAAGTAAAACCAGGAAAACAAACTTTCATTTTGTTG
This sequence comes from Ambystoma mexicanum, assembly GCF_040938575.1. Lineage (NCBI taxonomy): Eukaryota > Metazoa > Chordata > Amphibia > Caudata > Ambystomatidae > Ambystoma > Ambystoma mexicanum. The sequence goes on from NC_090937.1 coordinate 440,840,274, forward strand.
AAGGAACTTTTCTTTTGTTATTGAATACGTAAGGCCCTCGAAGGCAAGAGACTTTCAAGAGAAACAAGACTTGGCCATCGATGGCCCTGATATCTGCAAGTGGAACTGGCATCTAGTGTTGGGGAAGCTTGAGAGTGTTCTTTGCTCCAAGATCCCACCTTACCTAGTGCTCAAAACGTGGGCAAGGGAGACCCAAGCTACCGCATCCTGACATATTATTTGAGAACACTTCTTTCTTTCCTTAAAAACGATCCCACAGTGTTTTTGTATTAGTTGTAAGGTTTGGCAATGGGTTTCTTGGTATAGGCCCTTTGTATTTGACACAACACCAGTAGGATTGCCTTATTTTCATATGATGGTTGACGCTTGCTCCCATCTTAGATTTAGGTTTAGATTAGGTGTTTTGCCAACCTGCATACAATTTAATAAACACCCTTGAGCTATGATCACTTGTGTCTGTCTTTACTGTTGCCAACATGAGTTCCTTACATATGGTGTCGGGTGTGGGATATGACTCAATTGAAACAAATTGGGGGACCATACAATTTCAAAAACTTAATCAGAGAGCCTCTAACTCTTCCATCGCCACCAAGTAATCTATAGGGTTTGATAGCTGTAGCAGTAGGGAAGCTATTATCACCACTGGGAAAAGAGGATTGATTCCTACAGACTTGGTTTTGATACCTCCTCCAGCGTGCTACATACAATTAGCCCCATGATCTGGCTTAACATGGACGTTTGGGATAGATGTCTTGGTGGGTATTATTGACCCCCACTTACGGCGAGACGTGAAGGTTCTCTTACAGAATCATGGTAAAGTCCCTTTTGCGGTACTCCGGGAGACCAAATTGCACAGGGAATTCTGGAAAGGGCTCTGTTCCCTCAATTCAAAGAAAGCAAACTGAATAAAACAGAAAGAGGTAACTCAGGCTTTCTGGAAGATGATAAATCTCTTAACATCGAAGAAAGGAGAAGAACCCACCATCTATCCCGACCTAGCCTTTGCCCAGCGAAATGATCCAGCCCTCGCTGAAGCTTTTTTACAAGCAATTCCAGAAGAGGAAGGCATAGAGAAGGGAAGTCCATTTTTCTTCCTAAAACTTGGGTTACTTTACAGAAGAGAAACCTGCTGTCACGACCCTCGCCCAAAACCCCCTCTGGCAAACCCATTGGCCAGGTGGAGTCAGGACTCGGGCCTCTAGAGCCTGGCATCCTCTTCAAAAGCCCTCATGGAGCCAGTCCTGGCGCCTATGGCGCCAGGCTCATACACCATGAAAAATAATGTGCTTGGGAACTACTTTGATGTATTGTCAGCCAACATGGAGGCATCCACATAGCTTGGTTCCTAAGAACCAAGCTATGTGGTCTAGTTTTTTGGGTGTGCTAGCCTAGGGACTACTTTACCTGGACTATTTAGTTGGGGCTATTTAAACCACACCCGAGCAAGACAACACGCTTCGCGTTATTTTGCAGCTTGCAACGTGACGCTCACCGTGTCCAGCTATTCCCTCGAACCTCGGAGAAGCAGAACCTGCAAGGAGACAAAAGGAACATCATTAGCAGCAGCATCTTACCTGCAGTCTTCATCTTTAAACACTTGCAGCTACTGAGAACAGCTTCCTCGAATCTGCACGCCTCCCGGACAGAACGACCTGAAAGAGAAAGATCGAGGCAACATTAAAGAAAGCAGTAGAGACAGTTACAAATTACGAACTGCTCAAAAGGCTTACCTGGCTGGCCGCCTCTCGGCTGGCACCACTCCGGGCATTATTTGTAGTGAGGAAAGCCCCACAAGCTTCCACAGGTTTCTCTCCCTTTGAGCTACTCTACAGAAGAGAACCGAGAGATGTCCTGGACATGCTCTGGGAAACCTGGCAAGAAAGAGAGAAGGCTTCCCATTCCAATATCACAAACTGCCACTAGAATGCGAGAACACATGAAGTTGGTTCGGGGCTTAGTTTGTACTCATAAGGGAAAGGCCCAGAGCCAACATTCCACTCGTGCTGAAGAACACCGCGACCTACAAGGAAGGAAAACACAGGTTAGCAAAGGCAAGACTTCGCAGCTCTGCGCATAGCGTTTACGTACCGCATCATAGCGCTCTTAATGCGCCATCATTTACCAGTGGGGCTCAACCAAACCAGTTCGCCGCGCTGAAGCTCCACATTCCTAAGGGAGAAAAAAGAGACATTTTAAACAAAGAAAGGCATGCAGGATAGCAACAAAACTAAAGAACAGCAATAAGACCTACCTGAACAATATCAAACGGACCGGTGTCAGTGAAGTAACTGGACCGCACTCACCCATGAAAGACAACGCGCCCCTGCAAAGAAGGCTGGACGGAGAGCGAACCTATTCTACCACAAGGTGAGGAGAGGGCACCAGAGGGACTGAAATCATACGGGGGTGGATGGAGGATACTTGCCCCAGTCGGTCAGTCTTGGACACAGTCCTCCTGTATTTTCAGGCAGAACCTTCCCCGCAGACCACATCAGGGCAAAGCTGAGAAGCATACCAGCGAGTAACCTTGCTGGGTGGTGTCCCTGTGGATACCAGGTGAGCGTAACACCTCCCCAGAAGGTATTATAAAAACCCAACTGGTAATACCTAAAAGCCACTGAAAGGTTGTGCTAGAGATCGCACATTCCCATCTCGCAGGAGGGCATTTGGGACACATTAAAACCCAGGCGCATTTTAGTGGAAGGTTTTACTGGCCAGGTATCCACACTGATATAAAAACATTCATACAAACCTGCGAAATAGGTCAAAAGACCAGCACCCACATCCCAGCACTTGCCCCTCTGAAACCACTGCCGATCATAGAAGTTCCCTTTTCTAGAATTGGTATGGACATAATATGACCTCTAGAAACATCTAGATTGGGCAACAAGAATGCCCCTGTGATCGTAGATTATGCAAACCAATATCCCGAGGGATTCCTAATGTGAAATAATACCACTCAGCAGATCCTAAAAAACCTCTACCGTATTTCTCTAGGGTCGGTTTGCCCAAAGAAATAGTAACAGACCAAGGTCTGAATTTTATGAGTAAGCTTATGGCCGAAGTGAAAGAGCTACTCCACATTACCACCTTGAGAACTTCAGTGTACCATCCTCAAACTGATGGTCTAGTAGAAAGAATCAATAAGACCCTCAAACTAATTCTACAAAAATTGGTAGACAAGGATGGGAAAGACTGGGATCGAATGATCCCGTGGGCATTATTTGTAGTGAGGAAAGCCCCACAAGCTTCCACAGGTTTCTCTCCCTTTGAGCTACTCTACAGAAGAGAACCGAGAGATGTCCTGGACATGCTCTGGGAAACCTGGCAAGAAAGAGAGAAGGCTTCCCATTCCAATATCACAAACTGCCACTAGAATGCGAGAACACATGAAGTTGGTTCGGGGCTTAGTTTGTACTCATATGGGAAAGGCCCAGAGCCAACAAAAGGCCAATTATGATAGAAAAGTAAATTTAAGCTCTTTTTCTATTGGACAAAAAGTACTAGTCCTTTTATCCACCCCAGAGAACAAACTTGTTTCCAAGTGGCACAGACCTTACGAGTTAATAGAATGAACTCTAACATGCACATATAAAATAGCCCAACCAGACCGAAAACAGAAAGTCACTTATATCACTTCAATCTCTTAAAAGAGTGGAAGGAGCACCCGTCAGCCACCCATGCCAAATTACTAGCCTGCCTGGTATCCGAAGATATAGATAACTTTCACTTAATTCCTTCTGTGTTATCTGTCCAACAACGAGAAGATCGAAAATATGTAGTTGTCTCATTCCCTGATATATTCTCAGACTAAACAGGAATAATAAGATACGTAACATTATATTCAAACCCCTAAAGGCAAAGTAGTTAATCTAAAACCCTATCGTCTACCAGAGGCACGTAAACAGATAGTGATCGAGGAAGTCAACAAAATGTTGAACATTAATATCCTTGAGCCCTCCTCAAGTCCATGGTCCTCTCCTATCATGTTGGTCACTAAACCTGACCATTCCTGGAGATTCTGCATAGACTTCCGTCAAGTTAATGACATATCAGACTTCGATGCCCATCCCATGCCACGCATCGATGACCTAATTGATAAAAGTGGAACAGCCACCTTTCTATCCACCCTAGATTTAACAAAGGGGTACTGGCAAGTCCCCGTATATGGGCCAGATAAGGAAATAACTGCGTTTTCAATGCCCCTAGGATTATTCTAGTTTAAAGTCCTCCCTTTCGGGCTGCACTGTGCACCAGCTATGTTCCAATGCCTCATGGATAACATCCTACAGCCATATTCGGATTTCTGTGGAGCTTACATTGACGATATCGTCATTTATAGGAAAACCTGGGCGAACCATCTCTATACCATCATGAAAGTCCTCAGGAATGCTGGCCTAACTGCTAATCCAGCAAAATGCAGATTGGCCCAATCAGCCATGAAATAGCTTAGCTTTTTCGTAGTGAATTGGAATCTACAACCCCAACATGAAAAGGTAAAAGCCGTCTTGGATACTCCAACTCCCAAGACCAAAAGAGATCTTAGCAAAACAAAGGGGGGGTCTGGGAATCTCTCTACCAGCACGAACACAGCCCAATGACCTGTTCTTGGGTGAATAACCCCTGGGGGAGACTCTACCAAGTCTTTAGCTCACTGTCCCTTTCACAGAGAAGAAATTTCCCCGCATATCAGCCTTTGTCCTGCCCAGGGGCAGTCCAGCGCCGAAATGCTAGGCAATTCTCCTCTGAACAAGAGTACCATCAGTAACCCCATACACATGTTTCAGCCTTGTTGGGCATCATCAGTGAGGTGAAACTGTTGCCTCTCTAAGACCAGTGAGCAAGGGGTCCACGTCTGGATCGCCCTGTTAACTTAGGGTGAAACCCAAAGTTAATTCATGTAAAGCAAAGGGGGGTCTGGGAATATCTCTACTAGCACGAACACAGCCCAATGACCTGTTCTTGGGTGAATAACCCCTGGGAGAGACTGTACCAAGTCTTTAGCTCACTGTCCCTTTCACAGAGAAGAAATTTCCCCGCATATCAGCCTTTGTCCTGCCCAGGGGCAGTCCAGCGCCGAAATGCTAGGCAATTCTCCTCTGAACAAGAGTACCATCAGTAACCCCATACACGTGTTTCAGCCTTGTTGGGCATCATCAGTGAGGTGAAACTGTTGCCTCTCTAAGACCAGTGAGCAAGGGGTCCACGTCTGGATCGCCCTGTTAACTTAGGGTGAAACCCAAAGTTAATTCATGCAAAACAAAGGGGGGTCTGGGAATCTCTCTACCAGCACGAACACAGCCTAATGACCTGTTCTTGGGTGTATAACCCCTGGGAGAGACTCTACCAAGTCTTTAGCTCACTGTCCCTTTCAAAGAGAAGAAATTTCCCCACATATCAGCCTTTGTCCTGCCCAGGGGCAGTCCAGCGCTGAAATGCTAGGCAATTCTCCTCTGAACAAGAGTACCATCAGTAACCCCATACACGTGTTTCAGCCTTGTTGGGCATCATCAGTGAGGTGAAACTGTTGCCTCTCTAAGAACACTGAGCAAGGGATCCACGTCTGGATCGCCCTGTTAACTTAGGGTGAAACCCAAAGTTAATTCATGCAAACAAAGGGGGGTCTGGGAATCTCTCTACCAGCACGAACACAGCCCAATGACCTGTTCTTGGGTGAATAACCCCTGGGAGAGACTCTACCAAGTCTTTAGCTCACTGTCCTTTTCACAGAGAAGAAATTTCCCTGCATATCAGCCTTTGTCCTGCCCAGGGGCAGTCCAGCGCCGAAATGCTAGGCAATTCTCCTCTGAACAAGAGTACCATCAGTAACCCCATACACGTGTTTCAGCCTTGTTGGGCATCATCAGTGAGGTGAAACTGTTGCCTCTCTAAGAACACTGAGCAAGGGATCCACGTCTGGATCGCCCTGTTAACTTAGGGTGAAACCCAAAGTTAATTCATGCAAACAAAGGGGGGTCTGGGAATCTCTCTACCAGCACGAACACAGCCCAATGACCTGTTCTTGGGTGAATAACCCTTGGGAGAGACTCTACCAAGTCTTTAGCTCACTGTCCCTTTCACAGAGAAGAAATTTCCCCGCATATCAGCCTTTTCATTACAAGTCTGCATATTCTGTGTCTTCTTTTACAGGGGTGAGTTAGTGTTTTTGAACAATACGTTTGTTTTGTTTTGTTCTGTTAGTTTAATTAACCTTTCCTATTTTTGTAGAACCTCGGTTGGGCATTCTTTCATTTAGGTACCACAGTACTATTGCAGTTTGTTTTGCGTTTGTGCTAGATTACACCCCTCCTGAAAGTATGACTTCCCTCTGCCCATTCTAGCTTACAGAGGCAAAGAGTTATTTCTGTCAGGTGATGGCTGTTTGGCCTTTATGATTGGGATCACTGCTGGTTTAGTATTAGTGTGCGGATCAGAAGTCATTTTGTCCCACCAACATAAACATCTCTTGTTTGCCTAGGCTCTTAGATGACCATTGCTCCTGCATCCTTTTGGGCTTGGATGCATCATTTAAGTGTCATAAAACAATCATAAATCCGCCCTAGAAATGCAAGAGGACTCCAGCAGTTCAGATCACTGCTATTCCACTTGAAAAAAATGAAGGAATGGGTCAGAAATAACAGTGTGCATGTGTTTGAAACAGGCACAGGGAATGGTTTTGTTTCTAGGCATTTCAAAGTGCATCGCGTTTTTTTTTTTAATCAGGGTGCTCTTTTGGCATATGTCAAGCTCCCATTCTGTCCTTTACTCTGCTCTATTAAGCATGGAGGGTAGTGGGGATCTTAATATGCGCATGTGCATGTCTGATGCGCACATTCTGTGGTCCTTTGAGAATGGACGTCAACCTTGGTTGTGCAAGTGAGCGGAAGCGGAAGCGCAAGCGCATCCCATCACTTTTGCCAAAAACAATTTTGTTTACTGGGGCCAAAGCATTCCACCAGCCATGTTCATACATTGTATGCTGATTTCCCAAACCAACTTGAATACATAAACGTTGGCCACACACTCCACACAAATGCTGGAACTTCTTATAATTAAGAAATGCTGGGCAGGTCCACATTTTTGAAAGAACCTTGTACCCCCATAGATCTTCCTATGAACCCCTCAGGAACTGGGGGCGAACGGTCTTGCACATAGTTAAAGACCATTTTTCCCGGTTTGTTTTGGTTTGGAGTGAGTATCAAAGTCCGGCTGACCCTCCGGCAACCTGAATGTTAGTGTGCCCAATCCCAAACAGCCATACTTTTGATTGTGTTGTATCTTCCCTAGCTAGCCTGCGTCGTGATCTGCGTACAGCTAAGCTAACGCTACCGTGCTCCCTTGGACATTCATTTAGGAGTAAACCAGTTTAGAATTGCGCAACGGTTCCGTGACAGATGGGACCGTTGAGCCGTTCAACGGCGCTGCACCAGCACGCGCTTTCCAGAGGCCAACAAAGCCTGCTCAGATCCCAGCCAGCCAATCACAGAGCAGCCCCGACAAGCAGCCAGGCTGTTGTTATGTGAAGCGAACGACAAGTGCCCGGTGTCCGGAATCTCCGCGGATAAACTGTGAAAAGCTGCACTGCTACGTCGATTGTCGCAATTCGATGTGGAATGTTCTCTTTACCAGAGTAAAGCAGTTACCTTCGTTTGTGATGATGAGAGAAATGTACGCTACTTGCGCCAACAACAAAAAATAATCACTTGCTTTCAGCTCTAATACTTGAAGGGTGGGGGAGTCTTTGGAATGAGCGTGGTGGAGTAGGACTTTTGAACAATGTACCCTCTGGCACGCGTTTCTATTTTTGTTATTGCGAATGCCTTTATTGCTCAATCACGCACTGTCAGTGGTGGAAATGGAAAAAATGTGTACTGAAATCCCACAAGGGCTGGGGTGGGGGCGGAGTTTGGAGGAGGGGGCGCAGTTCTGAGGGTGCGGAGCCTGCAGTTGAACTCCGCTCAAAGGAAATGTTCAAAATAATAGTTTTAAAATGGTGCGGTATCTGTCATGCTGCTTCTTTCCTAATTCCACAGCTTATATCAGTTCCGATTTAGCTGAACCCAAAATACTGTTGGTAATGCAGTGATTTTGATTACATTAAGGGATACATAAACAGCTCTGCAGTACAAGAATAGCAGGGTAGCTCAGCAGGTTGAGTGACCGCTGCTGAGGGGTTATATATTAAAAACTGGTTGCTAATCGTATTACTTTTTGCAATTCCCTATACAAAAAAAAGAAGTGCTATAAAATGTGTCTGGCCAGGGCATGGGTTGGGATCGTCGCCAGAGCCGGCCTTGGGGGGGGTGAGCCAGGTGACCGCCCGGGGCGCCACGCCCCCAGGGCGCCTTTTTCCCCTGCCACGCCAGCTCCGGGGAGTCTTTCATGCGCTCCCCCGAGTTAGCATGGTGACAGAAGGTGTGGCAGGTGCCACATTGTCATTGAATGAACCCGCGATGGCGGGCTCATTCAATGACAATGGGGTGCTAACGGCACCTATTTTACCTCCGCGCCAGAGGGAGGAGGTTAAAAAAAAAAAAAGAATAAAGTTACCCATCCTGGCCCCGCCCCCTTCCACCCTGCCCCCACGGGGGGGGGCACGGTGTGCGAGGGGGGGTGCGAGTTCGCCCAGGGCGCTTCTGGCCTTAAGGCCGGCCCTGATAGTCGCTTTAAGTTGGCACCCTTGATCCCACAGTTTTATTTCTTAATAACTGCTGTCAGCAGAACAGATGCATTTATTTGTGATTAAGCAGTTTGACAAGCATATCATTTTAATCCCTCCTTCAGCACTGCTCGCCTTTCATAAACACCACACAGGTGACCTCATTTCCCAGCCTTGCTGGGCTTTCAGAGTAGCAAGACTGGCATGCAAATTCCCAGCCCTTCTGGCCCTCCACAGATAGTATCAGTGGGAGAACTGTGGCCCCTCTGGTCCACACCCCAGCAACAAGGGAGCTGGTGCAGGGCCCAGAGCTGCAGGTGAGCATCAAAGGACGCTTTTCCTCCAGCTCACTGTCATGCAAACTTAAGAATCAGACCGATACCTAAGTTTGCATGCTAGTGACCTGGGCTGGAGGCAAAGCACCCTTTATTTGCTATTGGTGAAGAACAACGCGTCTGGCCTTACACAATACAGCAACAGGGGACTCGGGTGTGTGTGTGTTTGTTCCTGTGAATTGAGTCCCCTGCTGTTCTTGTATTGTGTGTGGCCCGTTGCTGCGTAATTCTTTATTGGGCACGGCAAAACTTTTCTCCCTGTCCCTCTGTTCACTAATTGACAGTCTATTAGTGACGCAAGGGACCTTGAGAGTTTTCCCCCTGAGGGACGGGGCGAACCGAAAAATCTCACAGGGCTTTGGGTGGGTTGTTGGCCAGGGCTGAGGCAGAGGCAAGCGGGATCCCGAGATCTGGCTAGAGATCTGATGCCTGATCTCAGATCCGGCGCAAGCTGGCCCATTGGCCAGCACTGCGCACTATGTGTGTCAAGAGACATACCAAAGAGCAGAATGTTTCAGGCTGTTTGTCCCGGCATTTAATTAATCTAGAGGACTTTTGCGTTTTATTACTTCCCGGCAAAGTGAGTGTGGTGGCCTCCCATCGAATGAGGTGGCTCAGAACAGGGACTTTACCACACCGGGAAAGACCCTGCCCGAGCCTCCTCAGAGCTGGGAGCCACCATCTTCCCTCACCGGGTTATAGGTAAGCACACCCTCTCCAAGTGCCGCGTCCCCCACTCCAGACCCTACCCCCCTTTTACACCACTCATCTCCCCCTCCCTACCCACTTACCTGGTTACTCTGTCCTTTTTTGTAGTTTTTCTCGAGTTGATGTTAATGTTAAAGAACATTTGTACAGCGCACTATCACCACCGGAGTGGTCCCCTGGCACTCTGGCAGCTCTGAAAGAGGAAGGGGGGTTTGTTAGTGGGAGGAAGCTGGAAAAGTGCAAGAGCGCAGTGATGTGCTGTTGGCAGCCTCAGCCCGGTGGGTCCATTGGCTGGGCCTGGGGTGTTTGCGGCCGGTAGTCGTTGTGTGCTGTTGTGCGAGACTATGTGTGTTTTTTGTTTTGTTGTTGCAATGTAGTGAAGTTTGTGCCCTTTGTTGTGCTTTAGGTCTGTGGTTGTGTTTGGTTTGGAGTTTGAGGGTTGTATGCAGAAGGGGGAAATTGTTAGTGGAATCGGTTAGTTGGCCTCTCTATCCTCAGTTGAGGCGCTGGGCTTGTGTAGTCTCACCAGGTGATGTGTGGAGGCCACCCTGCACCTCGGTCCTGATCTGGGCCCATTCAACATTCAAGGTCCCTTTCACATCTGGCCCCAACCTCCACCAGCCTCCCTCACAACCCCATCTGTCCTCCCTTCCCACTCATAAGGACAGTGGACCTGCCCATGTCCACAACTCAGCTAGTGTGGTGAATGCCGATATCCTGACAGTTCCACAACACTGTGGTACCTAGTAGCATCTAAGGGGTGAGTGAGGATGTTGGGTGGGATTGGCAGAGGTTGTTGACTCCGTTTCTGTGGGTGCTGCCTTTGTTCCACTCTACCTGGCGTTACCTGTTCAGGTGCCATGGGGGCTTTCCCATCGGTACTGCGGCTGTCAGTGTCCTCCCCAGTTTAGTCATTTTTGTTTCGGTTTTCAGTTTGCGTCTGTGGTGTTGAAGAGCCAGGTTTTTAGTAATTTCCTGAATTTTCGGTGATCTTTGGTGTTTATTTCTTTTGGGATGTTGTTCCAGGTTTTTGTTGCTAAGTAGTAGAACGAGGTGCCTCTAAGTTTTTTTTTAAGGTATGGTTTTAGTTCCAGGCGGATTTCGTAGCTTGACCTGACAGTTGACCGTTTACATGCCATTTCTCAACTTGAGAAAAATAAACTATTAGTATGCTGGTACAACGTTCCGAGGCACTGATAGCAATAGAACACTCAGAGGGGGGCATTACCGGTTTGGTAATGCCCCAGGGCTTATGTTAAGGCCCGTGCTACTCTCAGGCCTGTACGTGCCGCCCCAGAGGAATTACCAGTCCGGTAATTCCCCCTCTCCTTGGGTTCTATTGCTTTATAAATGATTCTCTAAAGCTGTAATTTTGTGAAATGTGCCATATGGAGCACCTCTGTGCTATGTCTGATATGTATGTACATGGCAACATGGGCCACTTCATTTGGAAGGTTATTGTCCAGTCCTATTTTTTCTTTGGATTTTGGGACTTGTAGTCCTGGATGTGTAATGAGAAAAGCAGAACTATAAATCAGGTGTAATGCAGAGAGAAAAACATAACCTGCCAACCATTTCCCAAATTGAATGTACATGTTTGGTGATATTATCACCTAGGTCAGGCTTTGTAGCAAGGTCAATTTGCATTCTGGGACTTGTAATCAATGGTTGAAATGGAAACAAATGTGAAGGGGGATCCCACATAACTTCCTGGGTTTGGGTTCCCTTCAGTGGGTTGGCGTCTAGCCTGGGTACTTCGATTCTTCGCTAAAAGATGGCGTCTGTGCTTCCCTTTGGTCTGCTTCTTAGCACAACTCAGCGTATTTCTTGGACGTGGTTCCAGCTCGTAGAGGGGCTTCTCTCTCACCTGCTTGGTCACTGTTATGTCAGGTACACTTTACTTCTCTCACTTGTTTCTTCCGTCGGTACTGCTCGGGTGTACCTCCATGCAGACAGCATTAGCCCAGAGGTTTCTCCTCTCTCTCGCCATTCTCTGGCTATAACTTCTTACAAGAAAATCACTCCTGGGATGCTCGTCGGTGGCAAAGCCTCTCAGTAGGCTCTCTGCCTTTAGGTGTTCCTCGGACACCCGTTCTTCTGCCATTCTTGGTTGTCTGGAGACCAGATTCTCTGTCTCCGTACAACCTGTTTGAAACTCCTGGATCTCTCTCCATGTTTGCTTTGTTCCTCCCACTTTTATGAGACCACATTGAGGCTTCCCCAAGTTCCGGCAATGGTCTGTTCTTGGTGTTTGGACCAGGCTCTGCCTCACTCCATTGGGTTTCCTCATCTCAGTGTCAGGCATCTGTTCACTCTTCACTACTCTCTGGTGGTTACTCGAGTCAGTATCAAATAAACATTCTTCAGTAGAGACACTACAGTAATAATTGTAGGAGGATTCTAGTGCAGTAGATGTTTCTTTCTTCGTCCCTTGAGTGAGATGAAAAGGGAGTTCCTTCTCCGAACGTGGGCCCCTATCCCCAAGAGGGGAGTCTCTCCCTGTGAGATCCTGCTTTCCGCCACCAGTAGGTGGATTATCATGTAGCAGGTTCACCTCCCTAGTCTCACAAGGAAAGGCTCCCTGAATTCATCACACTACCCAGGTAGGGGAGAACATCTATCCGAATTGCCCAGTCAAGACAGCAACGCACAGGAGACTCATGATGAGAGGAAAGTATGTACCTGACCATTCCAGACCCCTGGGAAGATACTGGAGGCCATGTACCATTTTAGGAGGTGATGTGGCTAAGGCACAGATAAGCTACGACTAGGGTCTCAGAGACCAGACCCACCACAACTAAAGACGTGTGCAGGACACTTTACCTCTTTCAGACTATGGGGCTCATGTTGCAAGTCTGTGTAAATTGTCCAGAGGGAACCTGTGACATTAGCACTTTGTGAAAGTGAGGTGTAAAATGCTGTCGGAATGGCCTTTATGCCGCCTTTTGCACTTTGCAGTGCTAACTGAGTAAGAGTCTGATCTCGGCAGCGGCAGTCTTCCAAAGAATGATGCCGGGACCTTTTGGCCATGTGATTAAGGTGCATTGTTTTCAAGGTATTTTGCTAGCAGCAGGTGCATGAAGGAATATGATGGTAGTGCTGGATAAAAATAAGAAAGCAGGGCTTTGTGATTCAGAAGGATACATTCAAGTTCAGGAGAACCAACAACGATTGTTTGTGTTTTGAGGTGAGTGGAGCAGGTATTCAGTCCTTGTCTGACTTTGTTAAATCTATCTGTGAGGTGCATTATATCAAAGCTCAAGAAATAACTTGTATCCTCCTTGCGTTTAAGTGAGTATTATCAAAAGTTAATTCAAAGTGTATCAGAGAAAGTTGTCCATATGAGAATTTTAGTGAAGAGAGGACCGAAGTTTGACTGGTCTGAGATGTGTGTAGTAGTTTAATTAGCAAGGCATCGAGTATGGTGCAGTTTGTTATGTGTGAGAATTGTAGCATACTAACCGAAGCCAGGGGGCATAGACACACACCAGATCTTCCTTAAATTCAATACAGGCGGGAGAGAATATTTGTTAATGCTTGCAGGAAGTGGACCAAAACAGAATATTGATATTCTCTCATAGAAAACGAAGAGCTTGGGGGTGCCTGGCTGCTTGTGAAACATACATCTTTCTAAGGAAGCACACGCTTATCAAGGCATCATGGCGGAAGAGCTCATTGAGCAGACGGAAAAGCCTTTGACAGAAAGAAAGTGTAGTGCCAATGCAATTGTGGAGGAAGTGATGAAATGAAGGATGGCAATGCCAATAACTAAAGTAAATACCCATACCAAGTCAATAGACCAGCAGACGATCTCCATAGAACACAATCCTGAAAGAATGGACTAGTTACACAATTGTCAAAAATAATATTAAAAATACTTTAATGTGACAAATATACACAATATACAACATTAAAATAGTGCAGCAAAAAAACAAAAAGGCACTTTCCTTAGAGCAAATAGGCATACGTCGCCCAAGATGAACAATGAGGCAGATGTTCTTGGGACAGACACAGTTACATATAAATACATCGATCTGTGATTAGAAGTAGCCCGACATGTTTCTGTCATTCAGATGTAGCACACATACTGGGCATTCCTCAGGGGCGGAGAAGTAAGGGACAGCGTATGTTCTTTAAGATTCAATAGATTCTTCTTTATGATGTATTCGTAGACTTGGAGATTACCCCATTTTGCAGCATATATATATAATAGTACCTGGCAAAACTCCATGGTACAAGTCAGATGATCTGGATTCATCAAAAATCTTCATAATCAATGTGGACATTTTTCAACTGTAGCCTAATAATGTTGGCTGTTCTGCGACCAAAAAACCTAACGCAGGGCTTGTTTTAATACATTGTTTCATCTGAATAAGATTCTCATTAGATGAAAAACACCTAAATAAAATTGCCTCTTACAGAGTCTGTACAGGCAAACCTGTGAGGGCAATGGCAGCAAGCACTGTGGGAAAATGCCAGAGAGTGTGGGCATGGGGCAGGAGGACCATGACTGGCAATGTAAAGAAAAGGACGTTACCATGTGCCAGAATGTCTGAATGTGCTTCCATTAAATAAGTTGTGTCTAGACATCTTCCCCTGGAAGAACATCATGGGGCTGTGGGGGCATTTTACAGAACATGCTAATTGCATGCATGGAGCCACCAATGCTTAAGCACACGTGTTGCTGGACCCCTACATGCAATATTAAACATTACATGGGGTGATTGTAATTGTGAATAGTAAGTAACTTGAGGCGAAATCACCACTGCTCCACTTTTACTCTCCATTTTGTGAGAAATAAAATGCTGCCTGGATATTACGCTTTTTACTTTGTTTATTTATTGGTTATTTGTAAGGCGCTTATACAGCAAGACAGTGGGCCTCATTACAACTCGTGAATTTTTATGGTGCCTGGCTTCACGGAAACACCAGGGGATTACAACCCCGGTGTTCCTGGAAATCAGGCGCCAGAATATTGTTAATCCCTATTCCCAGTTGAGTCCAATAGGACTCAATGGGGATGACGGAAGCACCGGCACCGTTAATAACGGTGCTTCCAGTGCTTCTGTGAACGTCTGCTGGCGGGTGCCGTCCCGCCCGCAGACTCGGAGTGTACCGGTCCGGTAACAACAGTGCCATTCGGCTTACCGGCACTGTTGTTACCGGACCGGCACACTTGTAACGAGGCCCAGTGTTTCAAAGCACTGCAAGGCAAATGGGAAGGGAACAAGGGGGGAAAATATACCATGAAGTGACAATGAATAAATAAGAGAAACAACAGACAGCTGTCCTACTAGGCCTGGTGACATTCAGAACGTGCAACTGCAGAAAAAAATGGAGGGGGGGAGGATGGGGTATGTGCTAAGAGCCCCCAAAGGATGGGGGAGTGCCACAGTGCCTATTGGGGAGGCAACAGGTTAGTGCATGGGCAGAGGCATCCTGAGTCAAGAGGGAGGTCTGACGCCCATTAGGTAAGTGCTGGGCTGACAATCCACCCCACTGGTAGGGTTAGGCCCAAAGGGTAGTGCAAGGGGTGGATTGGACAAATGTTCAGGACCCTATAGGAATCTTGAGGGACCGGGCCGACAATCTCAGCGGCTGAGGGAAAGGTTAACGTGGGAGGGAGAGTGGGAAGGAATAGGAGAAGAGAAAGGTCTTGAGTTGTTTGCAGAACTTGAGGTGATCCGGTTCAAGATGGAGAAGTAGAAGGAGACTGTTCCAGAGGAGGGAACCAGCCAGAGAAAGAGGTCTGCCCCAGCTCTCTGCTTGGAGAAGAGTTTGACCAGCAGATAATTGGAGCCAGAGGATCAAAGGGATCTGTAGGGAGAGTATTTAGAGAGAGAAAGTTGTAGGTAGCGTGGTCCCAGGCCCCAGGCAGCCGTATGGATGATGCAAATGGTCTTGAACTTGATCCTTGCAGCAACCAAGAGCCAGTGGAGAGATTTTAGGGCTGAAGAGATACGGTCCCTGGGCTTGAAGCCAAGGATAAGTCTTGCAGCCCTATTTTGGATTAGTGTAAGACGGCGGAGGGGAGAGAGAGGTAGGTTCAGAAAGAGGCTGTTGCAGTTATCCAGCCTGGAGAGGACCAGAGCTCTAGTGACATTGAGCTTCTACGGGAAGGTGAGGAAAGGGAGAGTGCCTCTAAGTAGGTGAAGTTGAAAGTGGGTCTTCTTGGCAAGGTCCAAGAGGGGGGCGAGTGAAGGAGGGGGAGGGGTCAAAGATGATCCCAAGGTTTCTGGCTGCAGAGGAGGCAGAGTGAGGAGAGCCCATAGAGGGCGACCAGAATGCAGGAGGGAAACGGGGAATAGGAGTGCGGATAGGAAGAATCTCAGCCTTACTAGCATTAAGACCGAGATCATTGGAGGCGCACCAGGACTGGATACCAGACAGGCAGTCCGGGATGATAGAGGAGGAGGAAGAGTAGGAGGAAGGGAGCTTGAAGAGCTGTGTGTCGTCTGCGTAACACTGGAAAAGAGAGAGAGAAGGCGGAGATCAGGTGAGCCAGAGGTGCAAGGTAGATATTGAACAGCCAGGGCTAGAGGATAGAGCCCTGGGGCACACCACATGTAGAGAGAGAGGTGGTGGAGAAGGAGCCCAGTTTACCAGGTGAAAAGGCAAGTTGTATTCCACAGGAATCCACTGGTTTTATACCTGTGTGAAAATCTCATGCAGATATAAAAACGTGTGCCCTTCCAAAAAGGAGGAGAAAAAAACAGCAGAGATGCAAACTCCACTTTTTACCCCTTGTGTGCCTTGAAAGGGCACGAAAATGCCTGGGAGTGAAAAGGTAAGGTGCCTTACTTTTTGCACTCCAAGGTATTGAAAATTACCCTCTCTGTTTGCTTTCAAAATCGTTCTGTCATCCAGGTGGACCAGAACTTGGGCGTCATTGGCGTATTCTTGGAATGGCATAGAGGAGGATTCAATAATGGTGGCAAGTGGTTTCACATGAGCAAACACTGTGGTACCCCATATCTCTAGTGGAAAGAGATGGACATGAACGGCCCGTTGCCATCTGCAACTTGGAGGAATATAAAAGTCAGAAATTCTCATGCATTCAGCGCATTCTGTGAAGGGGGATCTTGTGATCCACCACAGATATCCCACATGGGACCAAGGTGACTGGGACGTTTCTGTCAAGAGATTTTGCATCTCTTCCCTGATGTTGGTGAGAGTCATTTCTGTATACCTGAAAGATCTGAAACCTAATTGGTCCATGTGTAGCCGGGTATTAGGTTCACTGTATTTCTGTAATAGTGCCATGGAATTCCTCTGCGGGATCCTGATTTGATACATTTGTATAGCGCTCTGGTTGGACTTAACCGTATTTAGGCACAGATATTACAATAACCACAATGATAGGATGGGCAGCTCAAGTAGTGAACCAGTCAAACTGCGGCTACTGTTCTTATCAACTCTCTTTATTTAAATAAATACATTGTAAGGGTTTTGCGGAACTGAGGAATAGATTCTGTTTCTCTAATCTCCAGCGGGAGGCTGTTCCATAGTCTAGGGGCCTGTACTGCGAATCTACGGTCTCCCCTAGACACACAGGTGGAAGATGGGACTGTCAAAAGCAATTTGTCCCCTGACCAAAACACCCTCAAGGGTTGATATCTGCTAATTTTGTCACACCAAATTTGATGGGGCAAGGTTATTGAAACATTTGTATGTCAAACATAAGACCTTGGAAGTCAATCCTGTTTGGAGGGGGTGCAGTAAGGACTCTTTCTCCACATATTCCTGTAGTTGAGTTGTAACTACTTTGTCTAGAACTTTTCCAGGCCATGGAAAGCTGGCCACTGGGCAATAATTCGGATGGTTCTCGGGATCAAGATTAGGTTTTTTCAGTTCAAGCGGGACTGTACCGTGCAAAAGAGATTTATTTACAAACTGCGTCATGAACAGGGATAAATCAGATGCCAGGCGTCCTGCTATACATGCTGGCAGTGGAAAACGTGAATCATTAGTGGGCTGAAGTACTTCTAGTAGAGACTGGATGATATCCTGTGATACTGGTCTAAATCCAAAAGGTACATCGCATTGGCGAGTCCCCAGTTTCACAGATATTGAAGGTTCAGTATGGATGATGTCCAAATATGGTGTCTGCTGTGAGTTTGGCATAATATTTTCCTGAATAAACTAAAAGAAATTTCTGGAAAAACGTATTAAATGTGTTTGCCTGCACAAATGAAGGTTCCATGGGGAGGAGGCACATTTCAGGTGGCAAAAATGATTGATAAATGAAAAAAGTTCTCTTGGGTGATCTATTTTTGTTGCCTCATTTTCCTTGGTAGCAGTTCAGATTTTGCTTTAAAGATCGCTACTTTGTATTCTTTCAAAGGCAAACTAACCATGATGACGCTGCTAGGAGATCTATCCTTCCTCCACTTTCGTTCCATTGCTCTCAGATGGTGTCATAAGGAAGTTAAGTTCTGAGAGAACCAAGGTTTACACATGTTTTTTGACTTCCTTGGTCTTAATGATGCTGCTTTGGTACATGTCACTCATGATATCTACTCCCTGGGTGAAAAGTTTGTCACATTTTAATGATGAGCCAATCATCAGACCATGAGATGGGAAGTGTATTGCTCAAAGAACTGTTAGATCCTCTCAACAGGAGACTATCAAGACAGTGGATATGAGAGGGAGATATTTCTAGCGGTTTTAAATGATGATTTCCGAAAATGTCGCAGAGCTCCTTGGAGTCTGCTACAGAGTGATCATCTAACCAGGTGTTGAAATTGCTCAAAAGAGTAGTTCCTTATGCTTGTTGCCTGACACTATTAGGGACAAATCTAACTGTTCCAGAAAGCCCTTGGCTGGTCCTGGGGAGTTGTAGCCAAACAATAGTATTCTAGAAAAGGTGGGCGAGATCCAGACGTTCAGGTGCCCAACCTGTGTTGCATCATCCCAATTCAGATGGCCTAAGTGAGAAATAGTCAGAGTCACACTAAAAATTACAGCTCCGCCTCTCTTCGTGACATGGTTAATATGCTGTATTGAATATCCACCTGGTAACAGACAATGGAAAAAAGCATGTGAAGTATCATTGAACCAAGTCACGGTCATGAAAAACAAAGCAGCCTCATTTTCTTCAATAAGGCCATGCATTTCATTTGCATGGGCAACAGCAGAGCTAACATCTAGCAGTGCGGCTTTCAATGGTAGGCAGACATAGGGCGCACATCTGTCAGGTCATTTGGGGTCCACATAGAGTTCGGAAAGAGTGGTCTGATCAAGGTTTACCCAAGGGATGGAAATAGAAAGGAACAAAAGGAGACGTGTAGAGAAGAAAAAGGAGATACACGATCCCCATATTGAGAAGAATGTGAACAAACAAAATTACTGTTTAAAGATCATCATTAAAGTACAAAAAAAACGAAATCTGCGTTTTAGCCTTTCGAAGTTTGCTTTTTTTCCTTTTCATTTACAGTACATTAAAAACATTACAATGATATGTGCACTATGGCCGCATTTCTGTTATTTGAAAAACCAAATGTTTGATTTTATATTTGTTTGCCTCTTTCTTCTCTCTTCATCGTGTAAATTCGTTTCCGGCTTGTAATCTGTTTCATATATCGCAAGCCTTTGTCATAAACAGTCAAGTATTTTAAGAAAGACAGATGTAAAGACTAGATAACAGAAAGGTTACATGTAGAACAAATCTATCCTGCTAAAGAATTTTCGTTGGTTGTGTTAATATCCAAACTAAAGTTCACATGTCATACCTGCGCTGTAAACTAACCTCTAATTTGTGATGTACTTTGGCGCCACCTTGTGAATTTCTCCCGTAGTGCAACTTTATTTTGACTTGTTACTTGTCCCATTTCACAAAGAAATAGATTTTTAGGTAAAAAGTGGTGTAAGCACAAATTGCACCTGCAAACCACATTTCGCATAGATAATTCACAAAGAAACACACAGTGGCTGCACACGTTGCACTTACCGCACTTATCACCCATTCAAAAACAAAACACGTGGAGGCACCAGAAAAATATAAATAACACGTGAAAGCAAAATGATTAAAGTTGGGAAAACACATTTGTATTTTTTCGTGAAAAAAGTCTAAATCATTTGGGGGGAAATTAACTAATTTCAGGGAAACATGTTAACGTAAGAAAAACAAGTGAAACTTGATTTGGCGTGTTTGCAGGTGTCTCAAAACTGACATACATCAGGTGGGACAGGGGAACATTCTTTTTTTTATTTTGTAAACTGGTTTTGCTTAATGTTGCAAGGCCCATTTGAATTGCCCGGCCAAGCCATTCCTCCAGACACCCATTTTATATATATAAAATGGATGTATCTGGAGTTTCAGCCCCTTTCTGCCTATTCAGTCACAAGTGGACACTTTTTAATTGTACCTAGTCACAGATGACCCTTTCCACAGTTTTGTGAATCAAGCACAATTTGTGCATGTCTCAATCGCAAATGTATTAGTGACCAGCGAAGTGTTTTCTAGATGCAGGCCCTTGTTAGAGTTACAGGTAAGTAACTAAGACTTCCCCTGCCCATTTCCATTTTTTTCGCTTAAAAAAAGTGTTTCTCTTGGGCCTTCCTTCCTCTGCGTTCCCAGGCTGCGAGAGTCCTTCTTCCCTACATCCATGACATGGAAGCGGTATGCCTCTCTATCCCTCTTAGGTAGCGAGGAGAGTGGGAGTGTGGTTAGGAATGCTACAAAGCTAGCTGTACTGGCAAACCAGGCGGTAAAGCTTGATAAACTCCAATGAGCGGAGGTGTTTTGAGATTACACCAGTGAGAGCAACAAAAAAGATTCTTGAAAAAGGCCATGTAAAGTAATTCCTTCAGAAGGTAAGGACTGACTTGCAGGTTAGTGGCCCACAAAGCTCTGCCCATTCACAACTTGGCAATGTTGCCTAATAGTGCTACCCCTGCAGCTTCACTTCCTGTAAAGTGAACTCCACGGTGGCCTGGCAAAGAGCTGTTTGTGCTGATAACATCTTGTACAACATACATACCAGCATCGTCCATTTCATTCGGGAGATGCTAGTCCAATCCTGGGTTTAACCTTGCATTCTGGTGTTTGTAGTCCTGGATTTATAATGGGGAAATCCAGAACTACAAACCCCAGAATGCAAAGTTAAAACCGGGACTGGACTAGCATCTCCGGAATGCAAAGGATAATGTTGGCATGCATGATACAAATCGCAATACATCTTTTGATTGTCTTCTAGGATACAGTCATTCTAAGAGTGTCCTCACCAATACTACAGAGATTTTCGGAATTTTGAGTTCCTTATATCTTATCCAAATAATTTGTGCGGCAGATTTGACATATAGTTTATATGGAATTACTGGACGACTGGGAGAGCAGGGCTTGATAAGACACCTGGCAAATTAACATACTGTTTGATACGAGACGCCAACTCTACATGAGTCCTGCCACCCAGATGGGTTTGAAATTTAACTATAACTATAAAAATCACCAAAAACATGTTTATCCCACAGGGATACGAAGGTTCAACTCAACCAGCCCCTGCTTCACAAACTTGAGACAGGGCAGAGTCCGTCCTGCCTCCTGTGCCATAATGTGTGGAAGGGCTTCCCTGTATTGCTCAAGGCCAGGCATCCTCCAAATCCTGGGCCAGTACAATAATGGTTTTATAAGGTATCTGGTCATTGCATCGAATGCAATACCATCAAATGCCTTTCCATCTAAATAAATTGCATAAAAAAGCATTGAATGGATGTTTTTTAAGGTAAAGGGTTTAGTTTAATTTTAATTGGTTTTAAAGGATAAAAAAGGGGGTGGGGAGGACCCATTAAAAAAATAAATTTTGATGCAATTTTTTCGATGCATTTCTTCAATGGAATGGTCTGTCAATGGTAATAATTCGATGGAATGGCTATAAGCCTTGTATAATCATTAGGTCCACTATAGATCTCAAGTCACACTCAATGAATAATGTGGCATTTGGGGTACTCATGGGTAGCAGAAGTAATTATTTAAGAAATTTGCTTTCTACCACCCCCAGGTTGGCTTTGCCCCATATTTCAGCCCCATATAATGCAGAAGCCAGGGCTTGAGTTTTATAAATCTCTAAAGCAGGCACAATGCCACCCCCCTGTAATAAGCTGCTAACTTTCTAATGCCACCTCTATTATTATCTTGCCCCACACAGGCTTTGGCCACCTGTGATGTCCAAATGCTGAGATAATCGTACGCGGAGACATGCTCCAATCTGTGGCCATAGATCATTACTTTCAGGAGGTTTTAGGCCTGAAGACCATAACCTTGGGCTTCCCCTTATATATCTCTAGTTTAAGTTATTTGCTTTTGGTAATGAAACTATCTAAGGTGTTCCTTGGGGCCATGGGTGAGGTTGACAGCAAAACAGCATCATCGGCAATGAAGAGACACGGTATCCGTTCTGTACCCAATCTAGGGGGATCCTGAGTGTTCCACCAGCTCTTCTATCACTTCATTGATAAAGATGCAGAGGAGCAGTGGGGCCAAGGCACATGCCTGGCGCACGTCCTTCTCTACATCTATTGGGTGGGTTTGTCTTACCTCCTGGGCCCCAGCGCACAAACGTCTTGTTGTCAGTATATACATTTTGCATGTCATTGTCTTTGCAGCCTATAGCAACTGATGGCGAGTTTTCTTAGTGTTATCACTCGTTATCTTGTGAGCTGGAGCTGCATAGATGTGTACTTGTTTGCTTTGAGACTGGCCAATGCGCGAAACATAAATGATCACAATTAACAAGTACCGTGGTTCTTGCGCTCCAATGAATAATTAGTTGAAGATTTGACAGTTGTATTTGTTTTCATTGATAAATATTTCCTTTTATCTTGATTTTTTTATTGCATATTCATTTGTTTTATTAATAATCCCCAAAAAGTCTGTTGAAACAATGGGGGTCATTACGAGGTTGGAGGTAGCCGGGTCCGGGTTCCCTGAATGGGGAATTACAGGCCATTCCAACCTTGGAGGACTCGGTATTTCCCCATTCAGGGACCACATCCCCATTCGGCTCAATGGGAATGGGAACCATGCTAACAAGGGGCCGTTAATAACGGGCCTGTTGTTAGCATGCTGTTCCTTTAGCGGCTCCCACTAAGGGGCGCCTGGTAAAACCAGCTGCCCTTAGCGGAACCCGCTAAAGGACCTCATAAAGCGGTGGTAAGGGGATATCGGCACCGGCACCTTTACCAGCGCCATTAACCCCTTACCTCCAACCTCGTGATGACCCCCAATGTATTTATTTGTTCTTCTCATTATCCCCCCGACACGCGTTTCCCCATTAGTTGTAATAGTTCTTCAGGAGGGTTGTATGATAATTTTGACTATTTAAGCTGTCTTGTATCATGAATAGGGCGAGTTTGTTTTGCTAAACACTGTATGCATTTTGCATGATTTAAGTAAGTAGAGATGCCTCTCCTCCTGAGAACCTGCCATAGTGGTTCTCTAAGTACACCATCAGAGGTTATTTGTAAATCCACACAGATTGCATAAACCCAGCATTTCCCAAATGTGTCAAATGTAGACAAAATTAAGTGGAGTCGAAAGCTATGGTCAACAGTACTTCTCCCTGGCTGGAACCCAACTTGCAAACTATTGAGGACATTACCTGTGTCGCACCCAACTTTGCAGATGCTTTAAAATTGTCATGGCAAAAATGTTACCTGCTGCGTCCAAAAGAGAGATCAGAAGATAATTTGTGGGACACCTCCTTCCACATTTTTTGTAGATTCTATTTCTGCCACTGCCATGATTCAGGGATTGCCTTCGATTTGATTGCCGCATTGAACAGGCGGCACAACAGCCGTGCCGAGATTTGTATTTCGTCCTTGTAGAGATGAATGGGTATCTTATCGGGGCCGGGGGTTGGGCCATCAGACCTCGTAGAGCATGCCTTTCTTCTTCCATTCTGTCCCTGCTCCCATTCACAAAATTGTCAACAGGCAGTGCTTCCATTACCGCTCGCTCAAATATGGGGTGCTGCAGAATCCTTGTAAAATCCCTGGAAGTGTTTCCTCCACATTTCAGACGTAACTACTTGCAATCTCCTTATCTTGTTTGGTTTCAACACCCGTTACTAGCTTCCAAGACATAGCTGAGTCCCTTTTTTTACCGCATCTAGCAGGTCATCCCACCTTTGGGCCAAGTGAGCCTTTTTCTTCGTTTTAATCATACCTTTGTAATCAGCCCGTGCAGCGGACAGCCCCGACTTATCTAAGGGCATGCCACTTGCCAGACAAAGCCTGATATAATTTTTGCTATCTTGCAGTCATCATCATACCAACTATTTTTCCTTGTGGTTCTTCTTCTAGTCTCGCCCACAGGGCGTGTTAGCAGTGGATAAAGATGATTTGCCAGGCCTGTACATTCTGCCAGAATGTCCTTAGGTGTGCTATCCTCCTTACAGATATTCTTAATATTGAGGGTAACGGCTGAGCAAATGCTAGGTTTAAAGTCATTCGCCTGTACCATGGCCCATTTGACCAAACAGCGTGCATGTTCACTCACTACAATCGGAGCAGCACTGGTTGACTTAATTTGCCACTGAACCTATCCACCTGGGTAGCCATACAGTGCCTGCCAAGGGTTTGTTGTCTCTCTTGGGTCGGTTCAATACTTCAAATCCACAAATTCTATACCAGTCACCTGCTGATTACCAGATAATCAAACCTAGATGAGCCTTTATGGCCAGCAAATGTTACCTTTGACTGGTGATCTAGATTGGCACGCCCATTTCGAGTTCTTAGATTTAACCCATATAATATCTGGGTGGTTTTGATAGCCTGTTTGTGTAATAAGCCACCAGATCCGAGATCTCCCAGGCCGGGTCCTGCTCTTCCCACATATCCTCCAATCCTCGCAACGGTTCAAACTGAAGGTTTAGATCAACAGCTACCAGCATGTGGGAGTCAGAATGATTGTCCTATTCCCTTTTGTGGATTAAATCCTGCATAAGAAGCAGAGACTCCAGGGGTAAACTTCCATCTGATCTATTATAGATATTGAATATCAGTAGATTGAAGTTATCCGATAACTTCGCAGTAATAAACTGAAAATCCGTGGGAAATCGGATAAAGATCACACCTTCTCTAGGTAATAGAATTTAGGTGTCGGCTATAAATGTATAAAAATACATACCAAAGTTTTGGAGGAGTCTAGTGAGAGGTTGAAGGTAAACATGAAAGAGTAGTGGGGGAAATAGCAGCCTGTTGAGAGATGCTGCATGCTGTTTTTGAAGAAGGTGATTAAAAGTCACGGATTGGGATCTATTTTGTTAGACGGCTTGTTATCCATGAAAGGGTTTAGCCAGTCATGCAAAGCAATGAAGTCTGTCCCGAAGGAAGATGTGGTCAACAATGGCAAAAGCATCAAAGAGATCTAACCGCACCAAAGTACCGCCACCACCGCCATCCACCTGATATTCTCAGCCGTCTGGGTGACTAAGACCTTTGTGCTATCGCCATTACAGAAACCAGCCTGTCTGTCATCATAAATGTGTGCCGATTCCACATGATTGATTGCCGGTTCCCTCAAAGCTGCCTCGTTGATTTTGCCTACAAAGGGAAGCCTTGATTTCGTAAGATAGTTGGCAGGATTTTAGGGGTCGATACTTTTCTTTTTTATATAAGCAGTGGGGGGGAAAGGGGGGAGTATTTGAAAGCATCAGGTAAATGGCCAGATATGAACTATATGTTTATATTATTCTAATTCGGTGAGCCGTTGCTCAGAAAGTAGATGTTGTTAATTCTTCTGGACATAAGTCCCTAGGGGAACTGTACGGACCTAGTCTTGGCAGTATGCTATATTACACATGTCTATTGTACATATGATTACTTGTATAGTCATCAGTCTGTGCGCTACCTCTCAATGTTACCATTATAATTGTCCCTCCATAACATGCCGTTATTATTGAATCGACCTCTTGTCCATTAGCAAACATCAAACTAGTCCTAAAACTGGAGTGCTAATGTATTTTGGCATCAGGATACACTGTGCGATTTATTTTAAGCTTCAGATTAATAGATGCCCTAAACGGTTTGCTGAAAGCAGCGGACACCTAAGGCTATCGGCTAACCACTGTGCATTTTATCTTACAGAAAGAGATGACCACTGGGATGTGTCATTAAAGAACTACTGGAGGAAATCAAGCCATCAGATCAGCCTCGTGACCGTGGGATATAAGGCAGACCCTGCAGCAGAAGATGCCAGTTCCTCCTCACAAGCTAACGACACAGCGACATTCTCCACTCGTCGCCACAATGCTGCTAGCTACTCCCTACCGATGACGTGGATTACAGATAGACGTGCTTGTCGCCATTTCAGGAATAACTCTGGACACTTTAGTCTGAACGGAGGATAAATCCCTGGTGCTTTCCGTTTGAGGACGCAAGCTACCATGGGTCAAGCGCATCCATTTTCTTAAATTAAAGACTAAAGGATCAACATACTCGCATAAAGACAGTGAGACTGTAGAATCTGAACAAATGCTTTGGAGCTACACCATTCTACATTGGAGTGTTTGGGTAGATGGGGGATTTAGATCTGTGGACTGCTGTTTGATGTCAAGTACTGTATGTTTATGCCAGGACTCCCTAAGCCATGTTTACAGGATTTAGTCTGACTGCCAGCATGGCATGCAACGTACACGGTTCCTTAGTCTGCAGAAGGTTAAAAAAGTGGACCTTGCAAAGTGCTGCCAAAAATGACATAACACGTGGAGCGAAATGCCGCTCACATCGTCATCAAGTTACCTTCCACAACCACCTTGCATTGGTCGTGTCCCCCTTTTTGAGGTAAACCCTCAAACCACAATAATCACTTCCTAACATCCCAACATTGCCCAGACAGTGAAGTCTCTCACTTGTTTCCTCAGGTTTTGCAATGACAACTTTCCAAAAGGCAATAATATATTAATTCACTTGTATTCTCCTTCGCCCTCATTGGTGGACCCCGTTAGGTTCCACCCTCCAATTTCAGAAGCCAAGAAACCTCACTGAAAAATAATTATGAAGTCATAACACAAACACCTTATACACCAAATCGGGGGTATCCTTTGTGTGTTCAATTGTTGACAAATATAAACCAATATATTGTGTTGTGAGGAGAAGATCTGTCAGTGTTTGTGGATCTCAAACCACTGAACGGGTGGAGGGTGCGTTTTCTGTTGTTTGCAGCCCTATGTCCGGTGCACCCACAATATGTACCCTCATAGAGAACAACGTATAGTCAATGCTGATGTGCGCCATGATGAGTGTTTTTTAAGCTATAGATTTGCATGCAGGCCTTCATGTCACCATAACACTTAAGATACAAAGGGAGCATAGGATTCTGTTTGCCAGTAAAGGCAGTTTGGCAAATGGCCGTGAATCATGTACGGAGCACCTTCTATTTGAATCCTAACGAAAAAAGGAATTAACAAATCAAAAAATATTTGAACTATTGTCAGCTTCTCAGATTTATACACAGGGCAGGCTTTCCAAATTAACTAAGTATGTGAATGAATTTGAGTTTATTTTGACAAAAATGACACCAATACTCTGACAATAACAGCACTCCTAAAAATACAAAAGAATATATATGTATAGGACATAAATCAAATATCAGAACATAAAACTACATTGAAGGAATAAACTAGACCTTATACATTTGAACAAATCCGTGCAATAGCAAAGGTTGTGAAGATTCATGCATACAATTCTGGGGTTGTTTAAAAGCCAAAAGAATAAAAAAAAATGGTCTACAGTATTTGAATCCCAATTCTTATAAAACCGGCACTGGAGAACGAAAGGCTTCCTTGGTCCATTGCTGTTGAAATTCTCCCAAAAACGGGGCCAAGTGCTGCCATGAATAGAAGAGCTTTTTACAAAGGCCTGACGCCCCCCCCCCCCAACTGCCTCAGAGGAGGATCCCAGATTTCTGATCGCTTCTGGGAATAGGACCAGGTTCTGTAATGCAGCCATGGATGAGGATCTTGGACTTGGACTCGGTCTTGGTAGGAGAGTTAGGTTGGTGAGGGGGAGAGGAGTCAGTGAATGCAGATAAGCCGAGGTTTGTTTTGGATATATTTAGGTAGAGCACCACAACTGGTGATGCAGTTAGAAGTGTCATTTGTGTGCGCTGTGCTTGCTCGCCCTCCTTCACCTTCCTGTCAGAAAGCTCAATCCAGCCCTGTTTATGCAAAGTGAAAACTAAGGAAAGGAAGGCTCATAATTATGTTAAGGTGCTACGGCGCATCTGCTTGGGCAGGTTTGCTTTATAGAGAGTCCAGACTTAACTAATAGAGGCCAGACTTGACTAAGCAGTTTTTCGCGTTGCTTTGAAAATAGGTCACACAATATGTACTCCTCTGAGACCATCCATTTAATCACCAGAAAAATAATATTGTCTTTTGTTCATATGTAGCTAAATTACCTGTTGTATAATCGTTCTTCTGTGGCATGAGTGCCCTTGTCCCTTGTAATTTGACTATCAAAAGGGAACCCTCGAACAATACAACATACTTTAGTCTATTCGCATTATTGGATGCTCTTTAGACCCCCCTATACCCCCCTGTTAATGGACTATGAAAAAGAACCGGGGCCAAAACGGAGATCAAGTCACGCGATTCCCACATGGGAGGAAGGGCTGCTTGGAAAGGAATCTACAGAAAATATAGGCCCCTTTTACATTCTCATGCCAGTTATAGGGATTTAATTAGATTATCAAAACATATATTTTAAAAAGGTGTGGAAGAGGTGCAGTAAAGGCAGCACTTTCCCCGGCAGAAGGTGGTTAGGGCAGCCTCGATAAGAAGGCAAGTGTACATCAGACGATTCCTGTCTAGAGGAAATGTAATGTTTTAACACATCAGGAAAATAATAGTTGTAATTCCAGTTCTCCATCGTGAGTATCTCCATTATATTCATAAACGTTAAATATCCCCACCCAATACCTAGTCCTAGTGTATTGAGGACTATTGTCCAGATCCTTGGCCAATACCAATTGTTATGAGCCCCCAAGCCTAACTTATGGGTCTAAGCAAAGTGAACGCGTGGGGCAAGGTGCTAGGCAGGAACGTGTATTTTGTACAAAAGAGAAGCATAAAGCCATTCAGTAGTGGCTGTTCGCATGTAGTCCTTTCTTACTTTCGCTGACATGCACAGAGCTTCCGTGTGCCAGGAAAAAAGCAGGTGAGAGGGGTGCGGCAAGAGAGGAAGAGGCAGACTGTGGAATGCCCAGTGGCAAGTTCAGGGAGACCGGGTAAGAAGACATTGTCACCAGAGCATGAAATGTATTCCTCTGGGCAGTGGTGAAAATGGAAAGAAATTGGTGCGGGATCCCACAAGGGCTGGTGAGGGGGCAGAGTTTGGCAGGGCAATACCCGAGGAGGCTGGGTTAAACTGGCAGTTAACTTCCGATCAAAGGAAATGTCAAAAATAATAGTTTAAAAAGGCGCAATTTCTTTCAAGCTGCTTATTTTCCAAACTATATATCAATTTCTCATTAGGCCACTTCCATGGCACTGGCGTTGAGTTACTCCACTACGCGGATAATAGTTTTGACCAGTGTTGCTGAGTAAATATCTTTAAAATGCACAATTTGCAGCCCATTTTATTTAGAAAACTTCCCTTTGGGTACTATTCAAACAGGGAGATTTCTGTTCGCCATAAGGAACGTTTTCTTTTACTTGAACCCCACCGACACAACTCCTGCAGCTCCCCTCTGAAAGCAGTTGGGTGGCTGCATCGTGTGTGATCGTTTTATTAGGGGTATTTATTTATGCCATGTTTGTCGGATACCTGTATATTTATTCATGCAATGTTTGTCGGATGCATGTATCCAACAAACATTGCATACATAAATAAATAAACCCGGTTGTGGCTGAGGACTGTAACTACCTCTTATAACTTCTTGCATGGGGTCGGGAAGGAAGATGAGTGGGCACCACTTGATTATACGTCCATGTGTTGCAAATATTTGAAATTCTAAAACAAAGCAAAACGTTTGTTCCAATAATTCGTGTTTAAATATTCAGAAGGGAGCTGGCAAAGACGAATTTGGAGACACCCAAACTCAAAATACATGTGAGGCAGAAGACCAAGTGAAATACAGGGTCACACAGCCGCTCTCCAAAAGGACCCGATCCGGGTGTATGAGTAGTCCAAAACTTCTTTGAAAAAATATATATACTACAAAGTGAACAAAAAATTATCTTTTGATTGAAAAAAATAACAACAATATTAAGATTCAATTGTTTTTCAAGATGGTTTTATCCACAAGAATTCTATCAAAAAAATAAGTCTCATAAAAACATGAGAGATCACTAATGCTTTCTTAGTGAGGAAGAAATCGCCACATTCGCTTTTTCAATCAGACCAACAAATTGCCAATGCATTTCGGAATTCAATTTCCTTCATCAGGGCAGGTCTACAGGTAATGTATATGGGTACATAAATTTAACAATAATAAAGAAAGCAGTTCATCATGGTACAAAAACCAACATATAATGGTGCAAAAAAACACATGTTATAATATCAATTACATACCATTCAGTCGAAGTCGCAGAAGAGGGTGCAGAAGTAAGTGAATAGGTTAGAAAAATAGAAGAAAAGAGAACAATAAGGTTCTGTATGATATCTATGGAGAATAGTAATATGAATGAGGGAAAGCATTTTACCTGAGTATGTGAACTTGAATACTCGGAGTGTGGCGTAGTGCATGTAAAACATGTAAATATCAGAAGCTGCCTGACGTGAATCAGCGCAGAAATCCAGCCGTCAGAAGATTGGCTGCAACCAAAAAGTATACGAGTTTGAGGGCCGGTGAAGTCTGTGATTGAAAACAGAATTACAACGTTAAACGCGCTTACCGTGTGCAGCGCGGGGGACAGGAGTTCTCCTCTTGCTGTCTCGCGTTCGACTGTGGTTTTCGCATCGAAGCGTTGCCAAGGCAACGCTTCCATTTATTACCACGTGATCGCAAAGCCGCCCCGATGGGCGCGCGGTCTCAATTACAAGGCTGCTATGGAGCCAGTAAGCTGATGCTGAGAGAATTCAGACATTTACCTGATCTTGTAGATGTAAATGGGAAATAATGGAGTGTAAAAAGGAGAAAAGTGGAGAAAGTAAAATAATGGAAACAGAAGAAATACTCAGTTGTGGATAATGAATAGGAAAGAAAGTGTCATGCAAATGGTAACATAAAGGGAAGTAAGGACCCAAGCCCAAAATACATGATAGTATGAATGAAATGCTCCGGCTGTCACTGGTGACGTCAAAGTGGCGGCACCAGGAACAAAGATCACTTAGGTGTTGCAGGAAATTATGTGCAATCTCATGGTTGCTGATGTTGAACTCATCCATCAACATCAGCAACCCGTTGTACGTGGTGTCGTCGAATGACGGCACCAAAGGTATGCAACAGTATCAAATACACATGATCAATATTACTTAAATTGAGTTTACACATAAGTATATTTCAGACCACTGTTGTATGAGGTGACGTCCGAAGGCGGCACCTTGGGTCCTAGACGCAGTGTCCAGGAAAAACAACAGGATGGCTCAAGGGTCCACAGTCATTTGGTATACAGGATGGCATACACAAGGTGATACTGATAGTTGGAAACCTATTAAACAAAACAGTATAAATTATAAGAAACCGTGATAATTGATCTCTTCGTTGATTCCATTGGGAGTCAAACTACCAAGTCTATCGATCCAGAAGGTCTCTCTGCGGTTCAACCGCTGGTTCAGGTTCTCGTGCGGACTGTTTCTTGTAAGCACTTCCAAAATAACAAATCTTATCTGAGTCAGGTTGTGTCCATTCTCAACCCAGTGGCGTGCTACAGCCGAGTTGATGTTAGCATTCCAGATACAAGACCGGTGCTCGTTCCATCTAGTTTTGGCCATTCTTGTGGATTGGCCCACATAGAACTTCCCACATGGGCATTTAATGCCGTAGATGACATTGGTGCTATCGCAAGTTCCATAGGTTCTGAGCAGAATCTTTTTCCCTGTTCTCGGATGATTAATGGCATTCCCCTTGATTATTGAGTTACAATTAATGCAGTGGAGACATGGAAACGTTCCAGTGCGTTGAGTTAAAGGTACCTTGAGAGGTGGTCTTGTCTGTACCAATTCGTCTCTTAAGTTCCTGCTGCGCTGATAAGCAAACACCGGTAGTTCACTGAATAAACTTTGAACCCTGGTGTCATTTTTCAGGATCCCCCAGTGTTTACTGATGGTTTTTTTGATTTTGTTGCTCTGTATCGAAAATTTGGATACAAATACAAGTTCTCTCTTATTCTTGGGGTTTTGAGTAGATATTAGGGTTTCACGTGCCAGGATGCTCACCCTAGCTGACGCTGAGTCAAGTTCCTCTTGTTTGTAACCTCGTGCCAAACATTTTTCTTTCATAATCAGTTGTTGGGCTAAACAATCTTCAGTATCGCTGACAATTTTCTTTACCCGTAGTAGACCACTGTATGGGAGATTCCTGAGCAGACTAGGCTGGTGGAAACTGAAACGATGTAAGAGGTTATTGCGGTCAGTAGGTTTGCGAAATAGAGAAGTGCTGTAGCTCGTCGTTTCCTTTTTGATGAGAACACCCAGAAAGGTGATCGTGTCGTGCGTGATTTCCCTCGTAAACTGAATGCGTTGGTCTATGTTGTTGAGATATTCAAAGAAACTGTCAAAAGCTACCATCGTACCTCTCCACACACCAAAAATGTCATCTATTTAGCGGGTCCATAAGTGTATGTCCTTACTCCAAACCTGTTTGTTGAGAATGTTGTCCATTTCAAACTTGTGTATAAAGCAGTTGGCATATGTGGGTGCCATAGTGGCCCCCATTGATGTCCCTGATGTCTGTAGGTAAAACTGATTGCGGTATTGAAAATAAGAGTTTTCATAAATGAACTGTAAAAGGGCCAGTATGAACTCTTGCTATGCACGGATTTCAGATGTTTGTAGTAGTAGCCATTCAACTGATTCGATCCCAAGGTCATGAGGTATTGATGTGTAAAGACTTTTCACATCTATGATAAACATCAAGTCATCCTGTTGTGGGGTTATAGAATTAAGTTTTTGAAGAAAATGGGTTGTATCACGGGTGTATGTGGAGGTTTTTTGGATAAGAGGCTGTAAGAAGAAATCAATGTAGATACCCAGTGGTTGATTGATGCTTTCCATGCCTGCCACAATGGGTCTTCCTGGTGGTTTGCGGCTGTCTTTATGAATCTTAGGTAATGTATAGAAGTTCGGAATTCTGGGGTGGTTGTTGGACAAAAACCTATGAGTATGTTCGTTGCATGGGGTCACCTGAGGAAGTTACAGTTTGCTCGCATGCGCTTTTTTTCCCTTCTCACTAGCGCAGAGTAGGGGTTTGGGGTGGCTGACTCGGGCTGGATCCCGAGATCTGGCTACACATTTGGTGCCGGATCTAGGATCCGGCGAGAGCTGGCCCAATGGCCAGCGCTGCCTCTGGGCCAAGAGTACCTTGCCATCCCAGCAATTATTACCCAAAAGCTCTCGTTCCTGATTTGCACAGAGGAATTAAGTGTTCTATTCTGAGTGCTAATGATTAATAACATAATTAAAAATAATGAAGATCCCATTATGGGTAATTCATTCGTTCTACTGGAATTCTCGCCATCTTAATGGTTGTTTCTCAGGTAATATCTTGCAAGAATTTGTAAAAACAAATATAGACATGTGCTTGAATCCAATTTAATTGATCTTTAATAATTGAACAGGCATCCTTAAATATTAGTTCTTAAAGTTTATTTGTGGCATCCACTGTCCTTAGTTCTTACTTTGAAAGCAGGCTGCCAGTGGCAACTCGCACAAAAATTAACGGCTCATGCTTTGAGAAATGACTCCCACCATGAAAGGATTATTCTGGCTACAGGTTACGCCTGCATTATATTAAAATGTGCATATCTTGCAAAAGCAGGACGAGATACACATAGTAAGGGTATCCTGCACATGAAGCGGACAAACCAGAAAAAGTGTTTGATTTTCTGGTGTCGTCCTTCTATGGCTATCCCAGAAAACGACTGAAAATGCTCTTGCTTTGCCCGTTATTTTTTTTAGGGGTGCGTTTTCCTTGACTTGCATTACTTTGTCGGATGTTGCCTCAGAATTCTTTTCATAAGGCTATTTTGTTAGGGGGACACTGAATGTTGTATCTTGACCTGAGGCTCTCTCAAGCCCAGTGTCGCGCCATAGGCTCCCCAGCCAACATGACACACTGTTTCTGGTCAGGGCTCCAAGGCGCTCTGACACGCACGTGACGTGCCCCTTTTATCAACCACACGCGGCGGAGTTACGTCACTCGCCACGTGTGTCTCCTTAAAGACACAGACATCACACCCCTCTTTTTTCATAACAACAAACACAGCAAAGGATAGTCAAACTTTGGAATAAACATGAAGGGTACTTTCCCCACTCTCCCCAACACGGGGATAGTGTTTCACTGTAACTGACACAACAGGTGGTTTAGTTCTGTGTACGACCATGCGGCTCAACTCAGTACATAGTCATTGAGGTGGGCAAGCCTCCCCCTCATTCTCTGAGGATAAGGTCTGCCCCTCTCCCGGCTCAGACTCTCCTCACCTGTGTCCCCTCGATCCAGGGGACTCGGTATACCTGCAGGACCTCCACCTTCATTGGTTACCTTGGCACAGTCTCTCCTCGGGATGGCCTCCGGCTGGACACACTCCCCCACCTTCCTGAAGAAACTGGCGTTTTTTTGTGACTGTCGATCGTCCATCTGACGCTGTTATCATCGACCCATTCACTGCCACAATGTCCATAGGATAAGGTTCATAGTTCAGTGACATCTTCTCTTCGAAGTGGCAGTTTCTTATTAGCACCTCATCGCCCAGGGCGAGTTATTGTTGGTGGAGTTCCCTTCTCATGTTCTCTCCCTCCGTTCCCTGACTTCTGTCTCGCTCCCCCTGGTCATCTATTATCGCTGGCTCTCATACTACTGCTACTGGTAGAATGCCTCTTGAATACCTTTGGAACATGGCCTCGGCCGGGGCAACTCCAGTGGAGCCATGAGGGGTTGCTCTGTATTCCTGAAGGAACTGGTACAGTGCTCATTGTAGGCTTTGACCATGTCCATGGGCAATCCGGAAGACCTTATTTAATGTCCTCATGTATCTCTCTGCTTCACCGTTGGCTCGTGGCCAAACTGGGGTGACTTTCCAGTGATGTATTCTGTATTCTTCCATTAGCTGGGCAAAGCTTCCACCCTGGAACGGTGGTCCGTTGTCTGAGCACAGATTCTGTGGTAACCCATGTGTCACAAATATCTTCTACAGAGACACTGCTACATTGTCAAAGGCCACCGACGCCACTTCGGGGTATCTAGACCATTGGTCTACCAAGTGGACACCTCTTTCCTTGAAGCCAAAATCGGCATGCACCGAATCCCCCGGCTGTGTTCCATGAGGCATACACTCGATTTGAGGGTCATGGTACACTGGCGAGGCTGCCTGGCACCACACACGCAATGCCACAAACTCCCCCACTCGCCTCTCCAGGTCGGGGAACCACACCTTTAGACAGAGCCTTGCCCTGGTCTTGGCCATTCCTCGGTGTCCTTAGCACGAAGCTCGATCACCTGGTGTATCTTGGCGGCCGGCACGACCATACCTTCTCCCCGTAGCAGCAGGCCTGATTCCACGAATCTCAGTTCCTCCCTTAATCTCCAGAGGCGCTCTAGTGTGGTATGAGCTTCTCGCGTTCTCTTCCCTAAGCCTTCCTGCACTGACTTCCACTCCCCCATCAGAGAGTGTCTCTTAAGATTTGGAAGCACTTGTCACCTCCGGAAGCCTTCTCCAGCTCTTGAATGGGCATGGAATTTGGGGTCGGAGACTCCACCAGTTGTTGGACTTATTCATCAGCCTCCTCCACTCTTGTCCTCTTTGTCCATCCTGGCACCGGGATGCCACAACAAATAGTCAGCCGCATTGTTGGTCCCTGGCCGGTATATCAGCGACACCCCGTACTCCAACAGGGCCAGCATCCATCTTTCGATCCACACTGGCGGCTTGGACAAAGATCCAGCCATTATCGGCAGCAAAGGCTTATGGTCTGTCACAACCATCACTGGCCTGCCCAGCATGTACAGGCGGAAATGCCAGCACCCCCACAGTACTGCCAGAGCCTCTCGCTCTATCTGGGAGTACCGTTGCTCGGTATCTGACAGAGCCCGACTGGCATAGGCTATAGGCCGGTTTTCTCTGTGGTTGTCCTTCTGCATCAGGACAGCCCGCAGTCCGAATGGGCTGGTGTTCACTACCACCTCTGATGGCAGAGAGGGGTCATAAATAGCCATGGTGTCATTGGCTGTTAGCGCTCCTTTCATGTCCTCGAATGCTGCCTATTAAAGAGGGCCCCATTGCCAGGTGGATTCCTTTCGGATGAGGCTCTTTAGGGGTTCAGATCTTGTGGCCAGGACTTTGATGAACAGGCCACAGTACGTGACCATGCCCAGGAAGCTGCAGACATCTGTCACATTTTCCGGGAACTTTGCCTCCATTATGTCTTTGACTTTGCTGGGGTCTAGTGACACACCGTCCTCCTTGAAGACAAATTTAAAGAATTCAATACTTGTTTGCAAGAACTCGCATTTCTCCTTGTGTATTGTCAGTCCCAACTCCTGAATACGCTTGAGGGTCTTCACAAGGTGGGACATGTGTTTCCTTTCTGACTTGGCGTACACCAGGATGTCGTCACTAATGTTCAGTACTCCCTCCAAGTCCACCATTATATTTTGAAATACTGCAGCCACCGAAGACACGCCGAAGCTCAGGCGCTTGTACCAATACAGTCCATGGTGCGTGGTGAATGTCGTTATATATCTAGAGTCAGGGTGTAATACGACCTGGTGGTATCCCGCTCTTAGGTCGAGTTTGGAGAAGAACTTTGCACCCTGTAACTCTGCCATGATGTCATCATTCATCAATGTGAGGTGCCGCTCCTTCTTAATGGCCTTGTTCGGTAGCCTCATGTCCACGCAGATCCTGACCGAGTCAGGCTGTTTTGGTTTGCGGGCGACTACTATGGGGGACACCCAGAGCGTTGTACCATCTATTTTTTTGATAATGTCTAACCTTATTAGGTTCTCCAGTTCCATGTCCACTAGGTCTCGCAGGTGAAACGGAATCCTTCAATGTTTAAGGGCCACTGGCTGGATTGACTCATCGATGTGAGGCCTCACTGGCTCGCCGACCATCTGGCCAATCCCCTTGAACAGTTGTTCAAACCTCCTGAGAACGTCCTACACATCCACAACATATACTCCGTAAGCAAAGCTGACAATTCCTAAGGCCTCTGCAGCTGCAAAGCTCAACAAGGAGTTGTGGCTCACATCTGTGACTTAGAAGCGAGCTCTGATTGAACTGCCGCCATACTCAACTGTCGCAACAAAGGCCCCCACAAGATGAATGGGTTGTTCTCCTCCGAATGTAAAGATGCAGCCTTAGGCTGATTCAGATCTGGGGACGTGGTCATTGCCTCATAGTGCACTTTGGCCATTAAATTTACTGAGGCACTGGTGTCTACCAATACTGGCACTGGTGAACCATCGACTTGCACAGTGCATTTTGGCTCTCTTCGGACCTTCGACCTCAGTACACTTACACTTGAAATTAAGAAGATGTTTTCATCATCCTCGTCCTTTTCGGGCTCAATATTGACTCTCTCCTCTTCTTGGTCTACAAGGGCCACAATGGCCGGGCGCTGTTGTCTAAAGGATCCTGCCTGAATGTATCCTCTCTGTACCACCACTGGCAGTGGCTCACGGCACATGCGCGCATAGTGGTCCTTTGCACACACCTTCCGCATGCCTTTCCTTTCGCAGGGCATTCTGTGGGGTGTGGTAAGTCATAACCACATTTTAGGTATGACTCGGGTTCTGCCACCTCTGTCTCATGGTTAGCCTGCCGGTCGATGCGCTCCTCTGATGCCTTGGCCACGCCCTACAGTACATATCTCTTTCGGCCTCCCCAGGTCGCAGAGCAGCGTTCATTTTAGAGGGCTTCGTTTCCACCACTTCATGTGATCTTCCAAGCTCCCTGATTCATGGCAGCATCAGGCCTAGCTCCCTCAACACTTGACATCACAGTTTCCCAGACGTGCATCCCTAGATGAATTCATTACGTATCATTGCCTGCTCGTTGTCCCAGGCGCAGGATATTGCCATGCGTGAAAGGCGACCATGAAATGTGTACAGGGACTCATCCTTTTGTTTCGCACTGCACATAATAAATCGTTCATGCCCCTTGCAAATGTAGACTATGAAGTGTTCTCGCAGTGCAGTCTTCACCCCAGCATATGTCCCATCAACCACCTGACGAGATTGGTAAATTTGATGGACAATCCAGGCCCTCCACCATGGGTCCAAACTCAATGTAGCCCTGGATGCATCAAATTCTGGCATGGGTGCTAATGCCTCTTGTTGGCGTGGGTCTTAATACCTGCCTGGTGTAACTGGGGCTTCTGCCACTGGTGCCCCATCAGCTTGCTGTTAATCTGCCATGATGATGAGCGCAGAGGCACCCTCAGTCTCCTGTTCAAGGGCTGCAACTCACTTGAAGACAAATCAAGCATGTTAGCAGGCCCGTGGGTGATGATCCGGCCACCCACTACGTCTGCACAGCCACACTCAGGATGGGTGTGATTTGGGTGAAACACAAAGGCTCTATCTTCTGCCTTGACGTGATTCACATGTCCTTATCTCTCTTTCCTCTCACCACCATTATTATTCCCACGTCTTGTGTTGACATGAGGAACATAGCTGCCATCCTCCAAATATCTCCCCCCCCAGTGGGGTTCTATAAATCGGTGCATGGGAGGCATACAAGCACTCCCAAAGGAGCCGCAACCTCCACCACCGCCGCTATGATCCCGTGGGTCTGTGTGACCAGATGCAACCTCCTCATTGCCAATGTTGTATCTTGGCCTGAGGCGCTTCCAGGCCCAGTGTTGCGCTGTAAGCCCCCCCAGCCAACAGAGCTGACACGGCACACTGTTTCTGGTCCGGGCTCCATGGGCGATCTGGCGCGCACGTGACGTGCCCCTTTTATTAACCACACGCGGCAGAGTTACTTCACTCCGCCGTGTTTGTCTCCTTAAAGACACAGGAACCACACTGACCTGTGTTCAGAGGCTAGCTGACTGTACAGGCTAGCAAGTCACTCACTATATTTTATCTCAGTGCCCTGGCCTTTCTCAGGACATAATTCGTGAACAGTCAGTCCTACCACCACGGAATGTGCTTTGTGCATACAATACAGTGTGCTGTGGCAATACAGTGTCCCAGGCTGCACATGTATGGCATGTAGGGTGACCAGATTTTGAAAAAGTGCACACCCCTACCATGGCACTCCTGCCCATGGGATCATGCATTAAAATAAATATTTCTAGCACGTTGCATATATAATAACTGCAGGGTTGTAACATTTTACGTAACTATAGAACTTTGATGAGCTTTTGCTTTGATTGTTACAGGCTTTGCTACACTCCTTTTTTTAAACAGTCTCGGTGACGCAATCAGTAGATGTGTGTGGTTATGGACAAAAAGGTTGGAGGTTCGAGACTACCGTGGGGTTTCCAACAATAGTGATGCTAGAAAACAGTTTGTTTTGTACAAATACCAGCTTGAATTGTTGCATTACATCAGCAACCGCCCTCCCTTTCGCTAAATCGGGACATGTATTTTAAATTTAAAAATCTCTCGGGCCGGGGGGCCGGGGTCCTTATTCCAGGACGGTCCTGGGAAAACCGGGACGTCCGGTCACCCTAATGGCATGTGTCCTAGACAGGTGCATTGAGCCATATACTGTACCTTTAGCCTAACCTGCAAAGGTGAGTATGCATATTTGAGTACGGTGCATAGCTGCCCAGCCCTTCACGTGTGATCTCATTAGTTAAGGCCATTGCTCTGAGCTCAGGTTTCGATGCATTGCGACATTCCAACATCAAGATTGTTCTATTTGCAAAGCTGTAACGTTAGTGTTGCTTCAACTATGGTGGATTTCACGAATTTGACTTGCTTCTTAACTACGTGACATGAAATTACACATGAAAAACTGTTGGCAAATGTAAAGACCTACTGCACTGTAGCATCCTACATTCCTTTCCCCCAAAATACAGAACCATAGACGAACATGCTCCCTAAACATTCCCTTTCCTGTGTAATGTTCCATAGTTCCTCTTTAAAATACCGGAAGCGTCAGGACTAGGATTTGACAACCATAGTTGTGATCCTGGTGGAGGCCAGTAAGCAGGCCAGGCTGATGTGTGAGGGTCCATTTCAACATGATGGTTGGGGGGGGGGGGGGGGGGGCTGCTTAGAGCGAAAACAGTCTGATGCCCCCATGGGGTGCATACATTACAATGGCGACAAAGATAAGGCTAATAGCCGCCAATTGCCACGAAACAGCGAGACAGCCAGCAGGGATGTTAAACACTAAATGCCAGCTGAAGAGCTATAAGCCCTTCTTTGTCAGCAAGTGGCTGATATGTAGGAACCAGTGTTAGAAGGCAATGAGGTGATAACACTTCTGTATATCCCTTGGGAAGTGACAGCCAGATGGGCTCCAGGAAAGGCAGCTGGTAATGTGATTGATGCAAAGCGCATATTTTAATCCCCAGAACGAAAATAGAAAGAGGAGTATATCGCTGTGTTACAATACTGCTGACTGGCAACATGGGGGCAGTTGCTTGAGGCCCCCTGAAGCTTGAGACCCTTTTTAGGTTGAAAGGCCCAGACACTGTCCCTGCCAATAAGCTGCACTTCATCTCTGGTACATGGGTCACACTTCTACTGTTTCCGGTTTCGTTGGTTTACTTCAGATGCCCTGTCCCGTAATGCATTGGGATAGGAAAGGAAATCAGGCAGTCCAGCAGACATTTGCAAACATTTGTTTTCAGTCATTCATGGCGAGAGCCAAGTAGTTCTCTCACTATATTATTAATTTAATTACCAGCAAAGATCCAGAATCTTTGTTGATTATAAGTGCACATCTTGTATTTCAATTCATTTCATATGCATTGTTATCTGGACTGACTCCTGAGGTTAACTTACCAGTAGTGAAGCAAGTATGTTTGGGTTACATTCCAAACATACTAAGGCAGAAGCCCTTGTGCAGGCGTTATAGAGGATTGTGACTGAGCTGTGGTTGCACCCTTTGGATGGGAAACCTGCTCCCGAGAGCATTTACTTCTGGACCTGCTTCGGGAAATATGTGCAGGACTGAAAACATGGCCACATGAGCAACATGAATAAAGGTTCTTTTTGAAGGTGCAGTATGTAAACCAGCTCAATAGTCGACAGTTAATTAGACTTCAGGGCACTCTCTTGAATCATGTATTTCAGATTCATACAGATGTCCATGGCACAGGCGACCAAAATTAAATCTGGACCAATGAGCAGTACGTTTTCATTCCTGCCCCAACCTATTTTTACAGCTGAACTAATCGGCCCCACACCTGGAACACACAATCATTCTCACCCAAAGTACTTGTGGTTTCAGGTGTCTTTAGAACTGGTTTGTTTATGGCAAACGACTAAGCAACTTCATAATTCAGTACTAGTGAGCAACTTTACAGTGTATTCATCTCCAATCCACTGCTGCATTAGTGAAGAGTAGCCCAAAATAAGGAATTGCCTTTCATTGTGTAGGCCTAGTCATACAGTTGCATGCATACATGTAAACATTCTAACAGAACACACAACTTGCAATAACTAAAGTTAACAATCTCATAGTTTATTCGGGTAAAGAAGTCATCAAATATCACACTGCAATAACATAAATGAAAAAAAGGTAATAATCAATTCCTCTGGATAAATAAACAAAATAAAAACCTAAAATTACACACACAACATTTCATAACTAATTATGAAATTCCAATAAAAGTCAACCATACATGCGCTCACATTCAATCAGTCTACAGGATTAACTACTTGGATGAAACATAGGGCCTCATTATAAGTTTGCCGGTCCGGTAGTAACAGCACCGGTAAGCTACCGGCGCCATTACTACCAGACCGGCCTACTACGAGTTCTGCTCGCAGGTGCCTTTTCGCCCGCCAGGTCTGACCTGGTGGGCGTTCTGGCACCCGCGAGCAGAGCATGTTGGATGCACCGGCACTATTCACGAATGGTGCCGGTGCATCCGGTTTCCCCAATCCCATTGAGGATGGGGAAGAATATTTTCCGGCGCCCGGCGAATGGGCAATTACCGGGTCCGGCAAGGCCGTCATGAGTCGGTAATTGACCATTCACGGGCGCCGGAAAAAAATTATATCGGCAGCAGCCGTGCCGGTTATAAGCAGCACAGTTATCGCCAGTATCATAATGAGGCCCAAAGTCTTTACTGTGGATCAAAACTAATCCATTGCTATTTTTTAAACAAGCTCTCAAGTAACCGGTCTCCCTGAGCAAAACCGCACAGCAAGGAGTGCTTACAATTACGACATTAGAGCCTCATGGCGTTGCTCGTACGGCCGGGCATACCTTTTCCTTCCAGTCCACCGGTGCATATAAATTGTGCACTAGCAAACTCCACCGACAGAGATTCCATGGACCTTCTTAGAAGAAGTCAACTTGACCTGCCCTGATAACCTATTTGTTCAGCATTGGCTTTAACCCCTTTGTGACCAAGGTATTTAAGGGGCATATGAAGAAAAGTGGTCCATTCTCTTGTACCACCCGTGGAGAGTGTCGGGCCAATCTGGTGACCAGGAACACGAGTGGAATCCATCGGGGACTGCACCTCAGTGTGCATGAGATGATAAAAAGGCATTATAGTGGTAAACTGAGCCATGAAGGGCCAACAGGAATGGTAAAGTTTCAAGGCCCTCGCTGACCTTCGGCTGACCTAGATCGGGCTGGTGGGTCATTACCAGCCCTGGCTGCCTCACATACCAGTGTGTATATCACAATAACGACGACTCTGGCCACATCAAGCACAGTGAGGTGCGGTAGACTGTGTGCCCAAGCAACCTGCCAACGGCACAACTGAACCTTTTGATAAATAGAACTCAGTTCAGCAGCTTATGCTCGAGACAGATCAGATAACCCACATTCTTCTTATGGCCCCGATTGACTTAATGGTCATTCCTATAAAGGTTGAAGACAAAAGTGCACAAGATAACACATTTGAGCAATTTGTTAAATGATGAGTGAGTGCTCAATTAGAGGAGCCTTGGTGAACTCCTCCAAACAATGCAAAATCATTGAGAATTTGCAATGTTTACATCTCCAGCTTCCTATATGTTTTGGACTGTCTCCCATGATCCAAAACCATGTACTGTGCTAGCTAGGGCTGATGGAAGTTGTAGTTCAAAAAAGTGGGTGAGCCAAAGATTGCATTCCTCTACTTTAGAACATTTAATCAATCATAATGCAAAAAAAGCGTGCATAACAGATAAACAGGTTATTAGGGAAACTAAGGGTCCTCCATATTTGTGTAATACATATAACCGTGAAGGCTAAAACAGTAGTGGACGAAAAGCAAAACTATTAAACACACTAGTGGAGAAGTGTTTATATGGAGCCCCGCTAGCTATTTATGGGCAGGTAAGGAAGACAAAGTGATCTACTTGAAGGAGGAGGCAGTTTTCATCAAATCTTTTATTTGACACCATGCATTGAATCAACATCAGAGGTGAAACAGAGAAACAAGAAGACAAGGAGGTATATGTTAGCAACCACAAAGAAACAAAAGATGGCATTAACGCATACAAATTCACAGGGTCTGAGCCAGGCATGCTCATCGACCCGGGTGAGGTCTGGTATTCAGAAAGATTCTGTGCTGTTGGTTCTTTCCCTAGCTGCAGGACGGCAACCTCAATGTGGGCTCAAATAATCATGTTGACAGTGAAAAGCAGGACTGAGACTAGGTTATTGCCCACGCTGGGTAAATCTGCACCCACTTTTTGGGGGAATTTCGAGGTCATTAGCTGACTCTCACATTGACAGAAAATCACGTGACATTATCATACTACCTAAACAACACAGTGCAACAATGAATGTGGTCGTTTAATGCACCGAGGTTCACATTGACTTAATGAGGTCTAGTATAATTATGTTCTCCTGGCAGGCATGGGGACTCATTCTATGGAAATCGGCTAACACCATTTTGATGCACTTTGCGGAACTTTCTGCACTATTTATACCTAGACCACACAATCATAAGTTAGGTGTGAATGTAAGCGCAGGAAATACATTTCAAATTCTTTGTGACTGCCTATCCCCTAGAGTCCTGCCTGATTCACAGCAGTCCTTTGTCTGTGGG
The DNA here is from genome assembly GCF_040938575.1 of Ambystoma mexicanum. NCBI lineage: Eukaryota > Metazoa > Chordata > Amphibia > Caudata > Ambystomatidae > Ambystoma > Ambystoma mexicanum. The sequence goes on from NC_090937.1 coordinate 440,884,260, forward strand.
GCTATTTTAGGGTGACATGTGGCCTTTGCAGACTTATAAAAACAGAGGTATGTGATATCTGGGGCTTATAAACCCTTCGGTGGTCAAGGTGGCAGCGGACTCCAACCAAAAACAGGCACCCCTCTATTGCCTTAATTGCATAACTGTGTACTGCTGCACTAAGAAACATGTACTTTTCAATGTTATTGCAAGGGCTCAAGCAACATTCCAGCATAGCATGTTTATTTGAAATTGTCTGTGTTTGCACAGCTCTGTATTTTTATACATGTGGTGTTGGTGTGTTCTTTTTATATGGAAGACGTTTAAGGTTTGGGCGCCTTAAGGTTTGGGCGCCATTAGTGTGGCCAACCAATCTAAAGGGGCGTTACAATTAGGTAGCCACAGAGCTTCTTTTCAGGTCACTGTTGACTCATTCCAAGTGAAAGTTATGTGTTTTGAGCAACCAGGTTCAGGCCTATTGTTCTAGTTCCATTTCTTTAGTAGTGTTATGATTTGTACAGCCTCAAATGTAAGGGCCATTTCAGAAAAGCAGACATTTCCAGGTGTAAATTACTACATCATTAATTTACCTCTACAGCTGGTACGTACCTTATGCATTTCATAGTTTGCACGCATGTGATTGACATTTTCAAACATAGAAGCCATGCACTGTATTTATAGATATAGCTGTATGTAAAGTACGTGTTGCCTATGGTATGGATGCATAGGGTTATGACTTTTATGGAATTTGTAAATTAATTTCTGAAATATTTTCTTACACAGAAACATATTTTTCACTGCATTTTTTTCATCTAAGCAACCTGTGCCAACAGGATATTTTGATACATTTACCGGAATGCCAACTTGTGCAGATGAACGTGGTGTTTATGTTGGCATGATGTATGCATTCCATGTGTACACATGTGCGCACATACTTTGGGCTTGTTAACACCACTACCTTTGTTAGTTGCATGTAATTGGCATGTGTGGAAATGATTAATTGTCCCAGGTGTTTTTGAGCCAGCCTCTTCATTTATATGGAGAAGTTAGGGCCTGATATTTTTTTTTCTCAAGGCTCTGATTTATTTATCATTCCAATTTCTATAAACCTTAATCAGCTCTCATTTTCTAAAATAATTCTCTATTAATAGGATTTAACTAGATAAGGAATAAACAGGAAGGGTCATGTTTTACTATTCCTGTACACCACAAAGAATTCCTTCCATTTTAAATGAGACTCTGGGCCTGATTTACACAAATGGTGTTAGATGCGAAAGTCCAATTGAAAACATTTGTATAAATCAGGCCCTCTGTACCTTCCGCTCCCATACTTAGGGATACTGTGGTAGGTTAATGCGTTCTATTAATGGATACGTCCTTTTGGGTGTCCACCATTTGATCTGCAAGGACTGCCTGCATTACGCAGGCATGAATATAGTCTCCCTGTCCGCTTAAAAGCTGTTACAAGAAAACACAAAGGGATGGCAGTAGCCAAAACCCTTGTGTCACAACATCGCTCCACGCTGCAGGCAGGCATGATGGGCTAACATGGCAGCCCCCATGGGTACCCATCACACTCCTTCAATTCTTCTTCTTAGCATTCCTGTGCTGGCCCAATTACACATCCATGCAGAGGCGACGAGAAGTGGGAGAAGAGGGCTCCATAATAAAATGGATGTAATTCAAATTAAATAGTGAGTCCCCCAATGTTTTACTTTCTACCCCTGACTAAGACACTGAGTGCAAACCGAACCCTTGGCATCTTCTGAGTCTACTTGGTTGCAATTTCCAGGTCAGGTTGACTCCATTACATCATTTTATGATAATCACTTATTTTGAGGGCTGCATTGAGCCAGCAGCTCGCATGAAAGGCGAGGACCTTTAATAAGGGCAAACAAGCACTCTATCTGGCTGGTACTGCCCTCCACACAGGTGGTGATTTCACCTAGTACCCGCATGTAACTGAAAGCAACGCAGGTACTAACAGGAAAAAAGTAAGTAAGGCGCTAACGTACAACGTGGACATTGACACAACTGTCCTTTTTCGGTTTTCAATAGGGTACTGGAAGATATAGCCCATGCTGCTACTCACTTACCAGTGTCTGCCATATTCCATGATGAGGAGAGGAACAGCCAAGTGAAATGAGTAACCATTCACGTTAATCGCTAACAACTGAATGCTTAAAAAGTAATACAGTGATAATAGTTCCAAAATTCTGCAAAGCCTAGAAATGCAGAGTAGTATCCAGGTTGGAAATTTGACTTTTTACATTCTGGATTGACCAATTTGATAGCTTTGTATTAAGTTACAAAAGCCCAAAATAAAACGCATTTCATTTTTCTTATGTAGAGACAAAGAGCTACTGAAGGCAACAAACGGTGAAAAACAATTTAGGGTTACAAATATTGAATTAAAAAAATGTATATTGAATGAAAATGTAGATCCTTGCTAGGCTGGGATAGATGTGAGAAAGAAGATTCAGCGGATCCTCTCCCCCATTCCAAGGGGTGGTGGTGGTGAAAAGGGGTGAGGGTCACGGGTCCACGAATGGTTGCCAGGTGTCACGGTTGTCAGGATAACACATGGTAAGTGGTTGCGGGAGATTGGGAAAAGGAGAAAGTGTAGAAAATGGCTAAGTGGACAGAAACCATTTCCATGGTGGTTTGAAACAAGCTCTACATTTTTACATTTCACAATAAAAAAAAGGTAGTCAATATTCTTGCAGTGGGTAATTTTGTAGTTGATCTTCTGGTCTTTATTTGTGTGGTCTATATTTTCACATAGATCAATTAAACCTAAGGCCATTTTCAATAACACTTTTAAAAAATCCTGTAACTTGCTGATTGGAAGGTTTAATATAATAGCATTTTAAAATGACATGTTTTCTTGACTTCTTTATCAATTCTTGACATTCTCATGTATTTGTTCAAATTGATTTCAATGTGTTTGCAAAGTTTTCTTACAGCAAAACATGTGAATGGTGGAACTTGAAGCTGAAAAGTGTTTCATTTAAAAATGTAGCGTTTTATGATAGAACTAATGTTTTTGTAAATGTAATGGAACTTCAAGTTTTTAGCACAGATACTCTGATTTATTTATATGCAAACAAATTATGCACACTTTTAAATGAAAGAAAGTATGTTGTTTTCAGCTCTTCAGGTCATTCATAACAATGTTTGATTAAAACAAAACAAACAATGGTATATTATCTTTGTATGATCCTTTATTACTATGTATTTATTAAAAATGTCTCTCAACATTCTTTGCTAGCAGTATCTACATCCGAATGATGTTGTCCATGAGAAGCTCCCTGTTCTGTTTATAGAAGAAACCTAGTACAACGATAGCAAACCTGTGTCAGTGTTGCCCTGTGGCCAGGTACTGTGTCTCAGTCTGGCTGCACCAGTCAGACATTCATTCATTTCTGCTTTTGAGGATAGGTTCCAGAATATTTTCTGCTCACCACGTTTTTAGTTTTGCTCCTAGATGTCCCATAGCATACCTATTGGGGAAAAATTGGCCTGATAGCGTAGCTAGAGGGAGATGGATTAGGGGTTCTGGGGGGGGGGGTGACTTCACAGACTGCAGGTGTTTTGTTGCCGCAAATGGATCAGCTATGTTGCAATATAGGCGTTCCCAACCTAACCCTATGGGATCTTCTCTATTGTGAAACATTGAACACAATATGTGATTTGTTTTGTCCAACTAATGATTACTTATGTTATTTTCCCTTGAGGAAAGTGCAGTTGCAGCATGTTTTGTTATTTTAGTCATAGTTTTATTACACGGTCCGCGGTAGCGGCCGTGTAGTTATGGTTAAGTTGCTAAACACATAGGAAGAGCACTTTTTCGGCAGCTTACAACTTCACTCCCCCTAGACGAATCCTCACCAAACTTTGCAAATAAAATATATGGCCGCCTCTGAATTGTTTCACCAAGTTGGGTGAGGTTTCGTGCAGAGGGGGGCAAAGTTATAGGGGTGGTCCCACATTTTTTTTCTCCATAGACTGAATGGGGAAAAACTTTGCGCACAGCTACAGGCTGAACGGCTGGATCGATTTTCACCAAATTTGCGGCAGGAGCGGGGGCTTGGGTCAGAAAGCGTGCTTTTGTGTGTTCGGTGGAAATCAGACCAGTACTTTTGTTGCAAAGAACTGAAATGTACGTCCCAAAACATTAATGATATCTGGGTCTGCTCTGCGGACCCATTTCCCTGTTCACTTCACGGACCGAAGTCTCATTGGCCTGCAGTACGCCGTGATGTTGGCGAACATTGGACGCGGCCGGTGGGTGGCTGGAGGGAAGCGTGCTCTTCATAAAAAGTCTCTGGGAAACACTGCCATGGTGTATCGGAGGATAGTGTTGTGTGTGTGGCAAGGCTGTAAGCCATTGTGCGCATGGCTGGGCCTCTTGTACGTAGCACTGTGAACACTAAAATTAGTCATATCTGGCTCCGCTCCGGCGTCCCATTTCCCTGTTCGTTGCGTGGTCAAAATGTTGATTGCACTGCAGTGTGCGGTGACGGGATGTGTGTCAAGTGTTCCATGACAGCAGCATGTTGTATCGGAGGACAATGCGGCTGCAAAAGGGCCTGAAAAACATAGTGTACGGCATCTGGTGGTGGGAAGAAGGGTTGGAAAGGGTGCAGGTGTGAGAAGTGCTTCATGTGATATTTCTCATTAGAAGAAGACGCTGGCCTGCCAGCGCTATCTGTGCATGCTCCGCCAATGCACGGATACCTAAACAGGCAACAATCTTGTGTGGTCATTGCAGGCAGCCTTCGTTATGGCATGCCAGCTGCAGCAGCAATGTCTTTCTGTGAAGAGTGGTGGCAGGCACATTTGCAAAGGGGAGTGCATTCCACGAGACATGAGGATTGAAACATAGCATGTACTATTGTGTGCTGTGTGAGGTAAGTCCATAGCCCCTTCGATGCATGGCTGCAGCCCTAGCACAGAAAAGTATGTCCACTGGTTAAAAAGGTATGTCCACTGGTTGAAAGTAGGTGCCACATTGTTGCTTTTTGTGTGTAGTTTGGCTGTAGTGCACACAATGTTGGTTGCATGGGTGTGGTGATTGGTAGAACAACCTACAGTTGCATGCTGCAGTGACCAGTCGTGCAGTGTGGCCAATGGGTGCACTAACGGAATATTGTACATATGAAAGAGGTCACAGTGCAACTGGTTCTCATATGTGCTTGCGTAGTGTGCATTGCACAGATTAGTAAGTGTTGCAGTGCACTGCACACCATTGGTTCTATGCACGTACTAGAGTGTTGGGAGCAGACCCAATGTTGTGAAGATTGTCTTGTTTGGTTGGCATGCTTATAATGCTTTGTGATTGGAAGTGGGTAGCGGTGCCAAACACAGCGATATGTTTCTGCATTACGGTAAGTGGAACTTGTGTCCTTGCCTCCCATCTTTATGGTGCAGCGGTTGGGTGTAAGTGCTGATGCGTATGTTGCCTTTGTGATTTCTGGCACATGCCTACATGGTCGCCTGCGTGGCTCTGTTATGTTGTGGTGAGTGTGGGCAAGGCCTAGACTGTTGGGTGCGTGGCCGAAGGTCGTAGGCCATAGTCCATGCACCCAACAGCTTAGGCCTTCATCACAGCCACCATAACATAATGCAGTGATGCAGTTGTCACTCTGCATGCATTTGAAGCTGGTGAGTAGCACACAACGGTTGCAGAGGACATTGTAGACTTGGTAGAGCAGCAGAAGGGAGCTGCTGTGCATACATTAGCATATGGTGCACATCATTGCCTCTGTTGCACAATAGGGTCAGTCGTTTTTCAAAGAAACGAGCTGGGGGTAGATCTCTGTCTTAGGCTGGGGCCTCCCTCTGGAACAGCCTCCCTGCCACTCTAAAACTTGAGAACCATCTCCGGTTCCGGAAGCACCTCAAGACCTTCCTCTTTTCTTCTGCCTTCGCTCCCCCTCTCCCCTGCTATGTTCTCTCTTGGCACCGTGCACCTGGCCACCCTCTGTCCTTTGGGCCCAGGTACTTGCTCACCCTGCCACCCTCCCGCACTGCCTCCGGGCCACTCCTTGCACTGGTGTCTGTATCTGTACCCATACAGCCCCCCCTTTTTCTTCCTGCACTTATCAGACCTACCCTGTCTGCTGCCTTAAAGCTAGCACTTGCGAATTGCTGGCTGCATTACCACTGTCTGTTGCCTTTATTATGTATATATTGTTATTTATCTGTTTCTCCTCTGCTTCGCACTTTCCACTTCTCCCCCCTTCCATGCACTTTTGCCCTCCCCCCTCTCCCATGCACTTGCGCGTTACAATGTCACTGGGCCTAGTAAGATCGCTGTTTTGTTCTCCCCTGTTCCCCTCCCTTGCCTTGTTGCGCTCTGAACTTGTGTACGAGCGCAATAGAAATAAAATATTAATCAATCAATCAATAGGGAGCCACATGTCACCATTTGCGTTTGCTATGATTAGGCCCTTATAAGACCCTTGCTTTAGGAACTGCTGTAAGATATTGCAGCATGAAAGGACCTGCTGAGCAGCACGCTGTCATGATGCCTACCCCCGGGGACCCAGACCAAGTCCAGCAACCCCGGAAGCAGGCATCAAGTTATCCTAAGCAAGCCCAACAACCCCTGCTAGGGGCTATTTGGGTCCAGTCCTGGCGCCTATGGCGCCAGGCTCATATGGAGAGTCAGTCCTGGCGCCAACAGCAGCTGATCGGAGGTTTATTTCAGCAATGCTGAGATCGCGGGGTCAGTGCGCCATGGAAAACAGCTGATTTGTTGACATCAAAGGTGCGCCCATGGCGCGTGAGGTCTGGGGCCATGGGCAGCTAAGGCAGGCTGAGGAGGATCATTAGTAAGCGCGAGGTCTGCAGCTCTACACAGCCAGCTGATGCAGAAGGAAACACTTGCAGTGAACACGAGGTCTGCAGGCCATGCACAGCTGATGTGCATTAAAGATGCTTGAAGTAGCGTGAGGTCTGCATATCAATCTGGGAAAATCAAAAACAGCTGCTGGAGAAGAAGATGTACGCAGAGGCAGAGAGCATGTTGTAGGCACGAAGCAGGAGGAAGTCGAAATGGAGGTGCAGGTGCCAGAAAAGGGCTTTTGAAAAACAGGCCGGCTCGCGCCTTCCAGCCCACCCTGATTGGAAGATGAAGGTTCAGGCAGCCAATTGGCAGGGGCCAGAGAAGAGAACAAAGGCTGAGGTGCAATCAGGCAGCCATCATGAAGTTGGTTTCCGCGCAATGCTGAGCAACAGTCCTCAAGAGTACAGAAAAAATAAAATGTGATTTTACTGCTGTGCTTCTAGAAGAAAAACCTGGGCTGTAGTTGGTAAGCGCAAACAAAAGAAGCAAGTATGCACAAATTGTAGAAAAAAAATCTACTTTTTTAAAAACGTGTTCATACTACCAAGAGAGCATGGGACCATGCCGGTGTAATTTGTCCACAGCCAGAGGTTGGGAGGTGTTTCATAAACAGAAGCATGTGTGCCATCATGTGCAGTGCTGGGATGTTCTGCACCAACTATGACAGCATTAACGATCGAGATCTGCAGTATAGAATCCTGTAGAAATGTAAGGGAAGCGTTCACCTTCAGTCGGTAAAAATGTCAGGAGGAGAAGCAAACAGAAACGCATCGAAAGAGATAAAAAAAATGGTATGCAAGCACATACATACCAAAAACAGGACAACAAAGAAAACAAAAATAAAACGCATATTTTCAGACACAGTACTAAATGCCCAAAGTCCCCTCCCACCCCCCGCTCCACCCTAGCACAAACACTCTGCGGATGCTGCGGTAGTTTCAGAATTACACGTGCCACACCCAGCTATTTGCAGGATGGGAGCCATGGAAATGGGACTGTGGAGACTAATAAGGTTTGTGGTTGTGGTGTGTAAGCAAAAAGTGTGGCAGAAGGTCCCTTTGTACAAAGAAATACAGAAGCCTATGGTGGAAGTGTGCAAGGTTAGGGGCAGGAATCCTGTTATGAATGCAATGTGGGTATGATATGATATGATGGAAAATTGTATGATATGCCCTTTACAGTGCGCCTATACACTAGCTGTGCAAGGCGCAACGAGGCAAGGGATGGGGAACAGAGGGGAAACAGGGACAACAAACCTACTATGCCAGTTGGCACTCAGATCGCCCAAGTACACAGGGAGGGGGAGACAAAAGTGCAGTACATGGGAAGAAGAAAAAATGACAAGAAGTGAAAATACGGCCCGATGGTGGTAAGTGCAAGGATAAGTGCAGACATCTGGAGTGGTGGAACTGTTAGGGATACAGCAAACAGTCCCCAAGTGAGGGGTTTGCCAGAAAGGCAGTGCAGGGGTGCATCCGGCGGGGGGGTGGGCCTGGCCCAACATCAGAGGGTAGCTAGGTAACTAGTGTATAATTAGTTTTAGGCAGTAAGTCAGTGGGTGTCATGATCACTGCTTCCCAGGAGTCAGGAACAGCCCAACATCCTTGGAAGCAGGCCCCTAACCGTTATCTTAGGCACCAGCCGGTCCCCATTGGGACCTTTTGGACCTTGTCCTGCCGCCGGTGGCACCAGGCTCATCAAAGTCATGGGTCCCGGCACTGGAAGTGCCGGGCTCATATTATGTATGAAGATGCTTGGGTGGATTTACCTGCAGCAGACCATGCTGCTTACTTACCAGCCACTTAGAAGTCCTCTGTGAACAGGAACTACTTTCTTACCTGGGTGGGGCAAGCTCCACTCCCTGGATACAGCACTGGAACTCTTCTGGAACTGGAACTCTTTTCTTACCTAGGCTGGGCCGTGGAGGAAGATGCCTCATCACTCCAAAGCTATTTAAACCACACCCGATAGATGAAACGTGCTTCGCGTTATTCTGCATCTGCAGCAGAACGCTTACCGAGTCTGTTCCAGCCTTTCTTCTTTCGATCCTGAACCTGCAAGAATTATACTTACCATTCCTGTATCCAGTCAACAACAGCACCTGCAAAGACAAGAAACAACAGGTTAGCAAGGCAACCTTTACACGCAGTGCTTACTCACCTGATCCATCGGCTGCGGCCATTTCTTCACGCTGCACCTCCGCCTGTGAAGACAAAAGCATTGTTATTACTTACCGGCACTCCGCGAATTCCGGATTTCTTCACGCTGCACCTCCGCCTGTGAAGACGAAAGCATTGTTATTACTTACCGGCACTCCGCGAATTCCGGATTTCTTCACCCTGCATCGCCGCCTGTGAAAACAAACGAAGAGACATTAGACAGGTATTTACTTACGCCCATCGCGCTCGTCACAATAGAACGCCTGCAAGTACTCCGGCGTCTCTTCAGCACGAACTAAGCAGCAAGGGAAAAAGACAGTTTGAGCGCTTGCATTTACTTACTCATTTCCAGGCGCTTCACTCCATCTTCCATCTCCAGAGTCCTGCAAGACAAAAAGGGAAAAGCATTATACAGAGTCCTGTTCAATATTAACGTGCCACGCACCTAAAGACTATAAAGACTAAAAAGGTGTCTGGAAACTCACCGCTCGTGCAGTTAACGACGGTAACAATCCTCTGAGTTCAAGAGGCCTATGTTTCACCAGTGAAGGAACTGGCAACGGCACCCTGCACCAGACGCAGATGGAGAGTCCAGCATTCACCTATCTAAGGTGAGCACGTTGACCTGGGGGCTCTACGGAGAAGCTAGGAAGAGAGGGAGAGAGAGAGGGACATTCAACAACCCAGACCCTTAACCCCCATATTCTTTCACCTGCAGAAACCTCACCCTTCGAGTTCGACACACAGTGAGAAGAGGTTCGACCCCAGAAGCCAATCGAGTCCTGCACATCACTTTTCGAGTCGCAGACACCTTCCTGCCAAGACCAGCGCCTCCGTGGGAATCAGGTGAGCGTTACAGTGGGGGAGAGGAGGAGCAAAAGCAGAGGCAAAGAGAAGGATTTTCAGTTGCTTCCAGAACCGGTGATGGTTCTCCTCAGGTTTCAAGGAGGCGGGGAGTCTATTGCAGAGGAAGGCCCCAGACAAAGAAAGTGATTGCTTTCAGAAGCGAGTGACCCTGAGGGAATTGGAGGCGGATGAGGGTAGAGCTCGAGCACGCACATATTTACGAAGTGACAGTTGCAGGTATTGAATCCCCAGGGCCCAGAAGGCCTTGTGCATTATGAAGAGGGTTTTCACCTTACTGCTCGCAGGTACTGGGAGCCAGTGCAGACATTTCAGTCCCGAGAGATACCATCACCGGGCTTGTGGCCAAGGACAAGCTCGACAGTCCTCTCTTTGATGAGTTGCAGAGCATGTAGAGTGGAAGGAGACACATTTCGACTGAGGCTGTTGCAATTGTGCAGCCTACAGAGAACCACAGCTGTGGAGACAGTGAGGTTTTTGGACCTTGCTTTACGTTGCTACTATACATTCAGTGCTTGTTTTTGAAGCCGCATTTTTACAATTTCTGTAAGACATGGGTTAGTGGTGTAAAATAGTTTGTACTATTGTCGGAAGGAAAGAAGAGAGTTCCTGTTGCGATATAACGATGGGTGGTATGGGTAAATGGAAACGTTGCAAGCATATGCAATTGACGTGTCACATCATGGCAGTGGAAGGGAGAAAAAAACAGGAACATTTTTACAAACGCAATGGACGCTCAGTGGCACATACCAAGCGCATAGGTACTTATAACAGAGTTGTACACATTTCTTAGAAATAATAATCATACCTCCAGTTTGTGGTGATGGGTGCTCACGTGGATGAATGTTGATGCACAAATTTTGCATTATTTTACTAAACTTTCTACTGGATGTGCTTTACAATTACACGCCACTTGGCGGCTTAATGTGCAATGGTACATATGATGTGTTGTACAGAAGTGACAGTGTACGATGCTAACGTCTTGAATGCCATTGGTGGATGCACGTGTGACTATTTTACAGTCCCCAATGAGGTAGTGATGGACAAGAAATAGTGCACAGGGAAAAAAGGAGTCCTCTGGCTTTACTGGAGCGCGGCCCTCGTGGTACTTGGGGAAGTGCACGTGCCACACTATGTGCTCCTCACCTTGCTGGCCAATGAAAATGGGACTGTGGGTAATGTCCAATCAGGTGCTTAAGGTGTGCTTCACAGGAAAGGGCATCAATAGGAAGAAGGACTCCTCCTGCTTCACTGGGAAGCAGCCCTCGTGGTACTTGGGGAAGTGCACGTGCCACACTATGTGCTCCTCACCTTGCTGACCTATGGAAATAGGACTATGGGGATTGTCCAATCAGGTGCTCAGAGTGTGCGTCACAGGAAAGGGCAGCAATAATTCTTTTCATTACTTTGTGTAGTGCGGCTGGCAAACATGACAAGACACACAATTTTCATTGTGGGTGATGCCTTTGTGGAAGATTTGTTTGTGTATGCCCTCCAAAAAGGCTTTTGTGGAAACTTGGTTTTTTAAGGGAATGGAGGCTTTGTGGTGCAATGTCGAAGCGTGCTGTTTCGGCGGAGTGCTTGTAGAATGTCGACACATGGCCACTTCCGCAACTGTACATGTTGTGGTTATGCACTTTGAACCCTTCTTTTTGGGTTCCATGCCTTGTTCCTGTGTGTATCGTCAAACGAAGAAGATGCTGAAAGCGGTGCAGAGCATTTTTCCCACTGCCAAGGTGCTTGGTTCCATGTGTTAATATCCCTGCAAAAATATTGCGATACAAAAATATTGCCATAATATTGCGGCGATATTGACCCATGGACCCTGCGGGGGAAAAATGTCATCCCCAAAAATATCGCATATGCCGAGACAAACGGCCATATGTACGGTGATATTTTTGGTGGGGATATTTTGTAGGGATAGCAGGTGCTTTTCTCATGTATACCACTGAGAATAGTATAGGACTATTCCAATGATTCCTGTCACCAGGCAGCGGTCGGAAGGGGTCTCATCAACAGAAGCATGTGTGACTTCTTGAGTGCTGCTGGGATGTTCTCCTGTGAGAATGAGAACATTGGTAATCAATATATAAACCTTTTCAGATCAAATGGCATGTCTTTGTCGACCAGTGGCAATGACATTTTGTTTCACAGTCTACAGGCTACACTGAAGACCCTATTGTAAGAATGTGAGCTAACGTACAAAACGGAAAAATACTTATAAAAACCACAAAAAAGGTGTTTCTATGAAAGCACCTTTAAAAATAAAAAGGCTTTCAAAGCCACCACAACCAACAACGTCCCCTACCCCGGTTGAAAGTTGTTCCCCAACTCCTGTGTGCGCAAAGCACGAAAAGTCTGTGAATATTACAATAGTTGCAGGGTTGCACGTGTTAGATACACCCCTTTAACAGATGACAGCCATAGAAATGGGCCTGTAAAGACTACGGGATTGGTCAATATAGTTTCTGGGTGTGGTGTGTACGCACACACTGTGGTACACGGTGTGTTTGTCAACAGAAATGCAGAGGGTGCGGTTATGGCTCTGTGTTTCAAGAGCCACAGCCTATCATGTGGATGTGTAGTGCTATGGAGTAACTACAATGAAGTTACAGATTTTGTTTTGTCTGTTTGACACTTTGGTGATCCGCAATCATGCCAACATTATTGTTGTTCATTGTGCAGGGAAAATTGCACAGCATGTTGTACAAGTTTCAGTGCTGTTTGCAGTGAAGGAGGCACTTGCCCAGGTTCTGCGCCTGTTTCCAATCTCCTGCATAATTTTCTCTCGCATTATGCAGACACCGATGCGGCTGCGTTATTTTTCATTTGGTCCACAAATGGAGAAAGCGCGGTACATTGCGAAGAAGTGTATTTGTGCCTTTCTACGACATGCGCCAATGGCATACTTCACACATAGGAATATGACGTTTCACAGCACGAACAGTTTTCCCCAGCAATAACGTTCATCTTACTATGCCTGCCATCACGATTTCTGCACACCCCATCCAAATTGCCTTGGTGCCCTTCTTGAAATTAGTGGAAGAATTTTCTGTAGTAAGTATTATGCACTGAAACGTTTCAAAACACTCTGCAACACCTAAAGAAACCTCTTTCTACAGCGAACCTCTTTCCAACAGATTCAACTACAGCGTTTGGCACAGTGCCACGCCTCCCGCCCTGCATCCGTTCATTGGCAATTCCATTGTTCATCTCTGAAAGGTGCTTTCTTTATTTCCCTTTTTCCTTTCCCAGTTCATTTCCATTCATTTTGTTCTTCTAACACATGCCACAAAAGGAACGGCAGGAAAGGCCTGGTACTGAAGGGGCAGCACCTGCATGGATACCATAGGGGACGTGCCAAGAGAAATAATTATTGGGTGGCCCTCACCTATATAGGCGTCAGTCATTGTCATGCTCCCAGACGGTCCCTTCCCTCGCACCTCGAAGTAACTTACCTCTGTAGAGTAGCGTGTTGCAGTAATTGCACAATGCCCTTTGCTGGGTAAAGATCTGTAGCGCGGCATATGGTCTGCAAGGATGTTTTAGAGCTCCGCTATCCTACAGGAGTGCCCCTGTTGTTGGCTGCAGCAGTGTCATGATCTCTGCTTCCAAAAGGTCAGGGTTTTCCCAACTCCCTTGGAAGCAGATCCATAACCCAGGTTCCGAGTGCCAACCAGTCCCAATTGGGACCTTTTGGACCCAGTCCTGGCGCCAGTGGCACCAGGCTCATAAATATGCCCAGTCCCAGCGCTGGAAGCGCCGGGCTCATAATGCTTGGGTGGACTTACCTTCAGCAGACCATGCTGCTTACTTGCCTGCCAGTTGAGCCTCTGATCCTCTTCTGTTTGGAACTACTTTTCCTGTTGGGTGGGGCTGGAGCCACTCCCTAGATTCAGAACACTGGAACTCTTCTGGAAGGCAGGAACTCTTTTCTTACCAGGAACTCTTTTCTTACATGGGCGTGGCTGTGGAAGGAGACACCTAAGCACTACAGGAGGCTATTTAAACCACACCCGGTGGATGAATCTTGCTTTGCGTTACTCTGCAACCTCTGCAGCAGAACGCTCATCGTGTCTTCTGCATCCGGTCCTGGGCCTAAGGAAAAAGGCTTACCATCCTGAATCCAGTCTTCAGCAACACCTATAAAGACAAGAAAGAACAGGTTAGCATTCCGGCATCTGAAAGGCAAAGGCTTACCATCCTGAATCCAGTCTTCAGCAACACCTATAAAGACAAGAAAGAACAGGTTAGCATTCCGGCATCTGAAAGGCAAAGGCCTACCTACTCTTCGTGCGCTCCGGAGGTCTTCACACTGCATTCCGGCATCTGAAAGACAAAAGTTTACCAACTCTTTGCACGCTCCGGAGGCCTTCGGCGCTGCATCCCGCATCTGAAAGACAAAACAAGGTGCGTTTAAAGACATTGGGGAACTTTAATACTCACGTGCCATTACTCCTTTCCACATCTAATCCAGTGGGTATTCCGGCACCCTGCAGCCGCTCCGAACTCGTACCTGCAAAATAAAAAGACAGTTAGAGCGCATAGTGAAGCAGGCAACAAGCGCTTACTTACGTGCTTCCAGGCGCTTCTATTCATCACACGGGCTCCATCTTCAACTCACTTCAGCCCGTCATCCGCCATTGCCGGAACCCTGCAAAACAAGAGACATCATTACTAAAGACTTTAAAGACATTTGAATGACTCGAAACTTACCGTTCGTGCAGTAAACGACGGACAGCAGTCCTCTGAAGTCAAGAGACCTGCGCTACCTATCCAGTGAAGAAACTGGTTACAGCACCCTGCCCTGAGGCAGATGGAGAGCTCGGCATTCACTTACCTAAGGTGAGAGCGTTAACCTTTGGGGGTCTACTGGAGAGGAGAAGAGGAAAGAGATAGGGACACCCCAATAACCCCAGTTCATTAACCCCATATTTTCTATCTGCAGACATCTTACTCTACACGTCAGGCATACAGTGCACAGAGGTCCAGCCCAAAGAGCCAACGAGGTGCTACACATCACCTTTGAAGATACGGTAGTCGCCCAGTCAAGACCGGCGCCTCTGCGAGAATCAGGTGAGCGTTACAGAACGCAAAGCCTACCGCAAAACTCTCGCCCAGGCGCTATGGAAACCTCGGATACTGACCCCCTAGCCCGGTTACTTGGGGAACTAAGGGCAGAAGTGCATGCAGCTCGTCAGGAAACGAATGCTCTAAGAAGGGAACTAATTATTTCCAAGGAGAGAACAGACAATCTTGCTAGACAAGTGTTACAGTCACAAGCCGGACAGACCCCGTTACCCGCATCAGGGGCAAATCTTCCTTCAACATCCTCTATGAATCCAGTGCAGATCAACCTACCTGGGAATGTACCTCTGGCTCCGCCCGAACGATTTTCTGGTGACCCAAAGAGGTTTGCAGTATTTATCAATCAGTGCCGGTTGCACTTCTTATGCCGGCCAGCAGCCTTTCCAACTGATCAAGCAAAAGTAGCTTTTGTACTTTCGTACCTTAGTGGCAATGCGGCAGACTGGTCGATCCCTCTAGTTAATCAAGATGATCCGGTTCTCCATGATTTTCAAGCCTTTCAGCTTAGTATGAAAAAACTGTTCGCAAGACATTCACAGGGGCAGGCCTTGGACAATGAGCTTCTTTCGTTGCGACAGGGTAATCAAGACCTTTTGGCTTATATTGCATCTTTCAATAGGCTAATAGTGGAAACTCAATGGCCTGAGGACAAAAGGATTACGCTGTTTTATAGAGGTCTACGTGGAGAGCTCAAAGACGTTTTAGCCCAAGTAGTGAATCCCCCACAAGACTGTTCGGATTATATAGACTTGGTCGTTCAAATAGATCACAGGCTGCAGAACAGGAAGGCCGATCGTTCCAAGTTTGATGCTCGAGTATTTTCCAAACCGCCAACTCCTTCCAAAGGAGTAGACTCCGGGGAACCCATGCAAATAGGGGGTCTGAAAGGTCCTCTAACACAAAGGGAGCGGGAAAGGAGGAAACAGTTGCAATTATGCCTATATTGCGGAAACTCAGGGCACTTTCTTCGAGACTGTCCGGTGAAACCTGCCAAGAAGGCAGTAGGAGCTGCAGTTACCAAAGTTACAAACTCTGAGCAGGGAAACGACCTCGCCCGACAAGAATAGAGGTCCTCTTGCCGAGCATGAAAACCAGTTCCGTGACCTCGCATTTCGTGATACCTATGGTCCTCATAAGCCCTGATAATCCGGATCGATTACATGCAATTGAAGCTTACGTCGACAGCGGTGCCATCGGCAATTATGTGGATCATGAAATGGTTTTGAGGATGAATCTAACTCTTTGCCCCAAGGCTGTAAAGGACGTCATTACTACGGTGGATGGTACGGAGATAGCCTCCGGGCCAGTAACGCATACCACTCAAGAGGTGACGCTAGTAAGTCAAGATGGACACCATGAGAAGATCGTGTTCGATGTGATCAAGGCCCCTCAGTTTCAGATTATTCTAGGAATACCTTGGTTAGAGAAACACAATCCTCTGATCGATTGGCGAGCAAGAACGGTCCAGTTTCCAGAATGTGTCTCTACTTGTCACCCTCCACCTGGTGTTGCACTGGCCGCAATTTCTTCAGAGACTCCCCAGTTCCCTCCCGAATACCTAGAATACCAAGATGTTTTCCGGAAGGATCAGGCTAACTCTCTACCTCCTCATAGGTCTTATGACTGCCAGATAGACCTGATACCTGGATCTACTCCTCCTTGTAGTAGAATTTATGCCCTCACCGAGCCTGAGAACCTTCACCTTCGACAATACCTGGATCAATACCTGGCAAATGGGTTTATTCGTCCTTCCAAGTCCCCTGCTTCTTCAGCTTTGTTCTTCGTTCCAAAAAAGGAAGGAGACCTTAGAACTTGTATCGATTATCGCTCCCTGAACCAGATCACCGTTAAGAATAGATATCCGTTACCTTTGATCCCTGAACTCCTGGACCAAGTCAGAAAAGCATGCATATATACAAAGCTGGATCTTAGAGGAGCTTACCACTTGGTACGAGTAAAAGAGAGCGATGAATGGAAGACGGCCTTCCGCACCAAGTATGGGCTATTTGAATATCAGGTCATGCCCTTCGGACTTTGCAATGCCCCGGCCGCCTTTCAATATTTTATGAACGATGTCCTCAGAGAGCTCATAGATGTATGTGTTGTTGTTTACATTGACGACATCCTCGTTTATTCTTCATCGGAATCTGAACATCGGAAACACGTGAAAATGGTCCTCGAAAGATTGCGTCAACACAAACTTTTCGCTAAGTTGGAAAAATGTGTTTTCAACGTGACTGAAGTTGAAATCTTGGGATTCATATTATCACCTGGCGGAGTGCGTATGGATTCAAAGAAGGTCGATGCAGTTCTCAAATGGCCATCACCATCCTCCGTAAAAGGTGTGCAAAGCATGTTAGGCTTCGCTAACTTTTACCGCAGGTTTATCCCCGAATTCTCTCGAATAGTCCAGCCCATCACTGCCTTGTTAAAGAAAAACAAACGTTTTGAATGGTCTACCGAGGCGGAACAAGCTTTCCAGGATTTGAAGACTAAATTTATCTCTGCACCAATCTTAAAACACCCTCGCCCCGAACTCCCCTACATCGTGGAAACTGATGCTTCAAGCCTTGCCATGGGGGCAGTTCTATCACAAAAGGACCCGGTAACCAATCAGTTGCATCCCGTGGCATTTTGGTCCCGCAAATTCTCGCCTCCTGAAATCAATTACACGATTACTGACAAGGAACTTCTGGCTATCAAGTCTGCCTTTAAGGCTTGGCGGCATTATCTGCTGGGGGCCCGACACACCATTACTGTGATTACGGATCACCGAAACCTGCAATATTTGAAGACCGCAAAAGCCCAATCCTCTAGACAACTCCGTTGGGCATTATTCTTTGCCGAGTTTGACTTCATAATTACCTATCGACCTGGTACAAAGAACGGTAAAGCCGATGCCCTTTCTCGGATGGGAGTGGAAGAACACTTGGTCAACCCTAAACCTGTACCAATCATTCCCGAACAAAGAATTCTGGGTGTAATCGCCACAGAATCCATAGAGGAAGTTAAGGATAAAGCCAGGCAACTTGTAACTCCAGCAGACATACAGAATTGGCATCTGCAGGGAAAGGACTTTGCAGTAAAGGACAACTTATTGTATTTCCAAGAACGATTATACCTACCCAGCACAGATTTACAGAAAAAAGTAATCTCTTGTTATCACGACTCTTTAATGGAAGGTCATCCCGGTATAGCCAAGACCTCAGAAAAGATCAAGCGCTACTTCTGGTGGCCATCTTGGAAAAAAGATATCAGAGACTTTATAATGTCCTGTGGAGTATGCGCCCAAAACAAGAGTCAAAAGGAAAGACCAGCAGGCCTCTTACGCCCTATTGACATCCCACCTCGCCCTTGGCATACGCTTTCTATGGACTTCATCACCGATCTACCTCCATGCTCCGGATACAATACGATTCTAGTAATCGTGGACTTATTCTCCAAGATGGCGCATTTCATTCCGCTCAAAGGCTTGCCAACAGCAGCAACTCTGGCCCGAGAATTTCTCTAAAACATCGTCCGACTGCACGGTTTTCCTTCGGTTCTAATTTCGGATCGAGGTAGTCAATTTATTTCTCATTTTTGGCGAAGTTGCTGTCGGTCGGCTCAAATTGATGTGAGACTATCGACCAGTCACCACCCTCAGACCGACGGACAAACTGAGAGGACCAATCAAACTCTGGAACAGTATTTACACTGCATGCTGCAACAAACTGAAAAAACTTGGAAAGATATCCTTTGGATAGCCGAGTATGCCTACAATAACTCTGTCCATTCGGGAACTGGGAAAACCCCGTTTTTTCTTTTGTACGGCAGTCACCCTCGAACCTCGGAGTTGGATCCCCTCCAAGATCTTGAAACACCAGCAGTAGACTACCTGCATTCTACAATCACCCAAGCCTTTAAGGAAGCTGTTTCTCACCTTCAAAGGGCTAAAGAACAATACAAGAAAGGAGCAGATCAACATCGGAAGGAAGCCCCTCACTATCAAGTAGGGGATCAAGTCTGGTTATCCACCAAATATCTATCTCTAAAAGGGCCACGCACATTCAACCCAAGATACCTTGGTCCCTATTCCATCACTACCATAGTAAACCCAGTAGCGGTCAAGTTGGACTTGCCCCCGCACATGAAGATACATCCGGTCTTCCACGTCTCTCTATTAAAACCCGTGCAACCTCAAACCCGACTAACCAAATCTCCAAAACCTATCCTAGTGGATGGAGAACTCGAGTTTGAAGTCAAAAGCATTCTGGACTCCAAGATCTCCAAATCTAAACTATTCTACCTAATTGACTGGAAAGGCTACGGCCCCCAAGAGAGATCCTGGGAACCTGCTGAATATGTCCACGCTCCTCGCCTAATCAAAAGATTTCACCGAACATTTCCTGACAAGCCAAAACCCCCGGAGAAGCCCGGTTTGGGAGGGGCCTTGAGGGGGGGTACTGTCATGATCTCTGCTTCCAAAAGGTCAGGGTTTTCCCAACTCCCTTGGAAGCAGATCCATAACCCAGGTTCCGAGTGCCAACCAGTCCCAATTGGGACCTTTTGGACCCAGTCCTGGCGCCAGTGGCACCAGGCTCATAAATATGCCCAGTCCCAGCGCTGGAAGCGCCGGGCTCATAATGCTTGCGTGGACTTACCTTCAGCAGACCATGCTGCTTACTTGCCTGCCAGTTGAGCCTCTGATCCTCTTCTGTTTGGAACTACTTTTCCTGTTGGGTGGGGCTGGAGCCACTCCCTAGATTCAGAACACTGGAACTCTTCTGGAAGGCAGGAACTCTTTTCTTACCAGGAACTCTTTTCTTACTTGGGCGTGGCTGTGGAAGGAGACACCTAAGCACTACAGGAGGCTATTTAAACCACACCCGGTGGATGAATCTTGCTTTGCGTTATTCTGCAACCTCTGCAGCAGAACGCTCATCGTGTCTTCTGCATCCGGTCCTGGGCCTAAGGAAAAAGGCTTACCATCCTGAATCCAGTCTTCAGCAACACCTATAAAGACAAGAAAGAACAGGTTAGCATTCCGGCATCTGAAAGGCAAAGGCTTACCATCCTGAATCCAGTCTTCAGCAACACCTATAAAGACAAGAAAGAACAGGTTAGCATTCCGGCATCTGAAAGGCAAAGGCTTACCTACTCTTCGTGCGCTCCGGAGGTCTTCACACTGCATTCCGGCATCTGAAAGACAAAAGTTTACCAACTCTTCGCACGCTCCGGAGGCCTTCGGCGCTGCATCCCGCATCTGAAAGACAAAACAAGGTGCGTTTAAAAACATTGGGGAACTTTAATACTCACGTGCCATTACTCCTTTCCACATCTAATCCAGTGGGTATTCCGGCACCCTGCAGCCGCTCCGAACTCGTACCTGCAAAATAAAAAGACAGTTAGAGCGCATAGTGAAGCAGGCAACAAGCGCTTACTTACGTGCTTCCAGGCGCTTCTATTCATCACACGGGCTCCATCTTCAACTCACTTCAGCCCGTCATCCGCCATTGCCGGAACCCTGCAAAACAAGAGACATCATTACTAAAGACTTTAAAGACATTTGAATGACTCGAAACTTACCGTTCGTGCAGTAAACGACGGACAGCAGTCCTCTGAAGTCAAGAGACCTGCGCTACCTATCCAGTGAAGAAACTGGTTACAGCACCCTGCCCTGAGGCAGATGGAGAGCTCGGCATTCACTTACCTAAGGTGAGAGCGTTAACCTTTGGGGGTCTACAGGAGAGGAGAAGAGGAAAGAGATAGGGACACCCCAATAACCCCAGTTCATTAACCCCATATTTTCTATCTGCAGACATCTTACTCTACACGTCAGGCATACAGTGCACAGAGGTCCAGCCCAAAGAGCCAACGAGGTGCTACACATCACCTTTGAAGATACGGTAGTCGCCCAGTCAAGACCGGCGCCTCTGCGAGAATCAGGTGAGCGTTACAAGCAGATGTGGAAAAAGATGTACAATGAAATAACCTACTGCATTGTTGGAAGGGCGGTAGACTACCCACTGGTCCCAGGTGCTTCCATTTCAGTTGTCACATGCAGTACAAACACTTCATCCTACACCATTAGCCATAGGAGTAGCATTCACAGAGATGCATACATTCTGGTACACAAGATTGTTTACAAGAACGCGAAACACAGCTTAATTACGTGGAGCAGGAAGACAATTATTCAGTGCGACTCATGCAGCTACAGGACTTTTCTAACCACCACTGACATTGTTTGAGCTCTGAACATTCTGCTGTTTGCTTACTTGCCTTTACATGCACTAGTATGTGCATGACCAAGCCACACCAGCTTTGCCATTTTGCAGACTCACTACAAACTTTCCCACCTGCAGTCAACTGTACGACCCGCAGGCGACCTCTTGACACTTTCCATCACAGTGCTCAGTGCAGAGACGGTGTGTCTGTTTCACGGGTCATGGAAAGGCAAGCAGCACATCAATCAAATTAATGCAACATTTAACACGCCCACGTTACGCTGCAGGTTGCTGTTCCTTGTTTACCTGTGGGCTTCATACAGCCAGACGTGCTGCAGCCATACATTGGTAGATTTGCAGAGCCACCCACGTAGTCGGCAGGAGTACTTTAAAAGCGGTAGCCTACCGTATGAATCCGTAGGGCTGGCGACAGGGCCGGTGTTGCCAGCACACAGAGGATGCCCTACGCATGGGTATAGCTGTGCAACGGATACATGTGTGCTCCCACAACTATTTAAAAGTGCATTAGAAGATGCGGACATGTGGCCACTAATGGATTCCTACGGATAATTGCAGTGTGCTTGCACATACGCCAGCCAGGTGCAGTCTCTCTAGGGAACATCCATATTGCTCACCTGCAGTCATCTCGGCCAGTAATGTGTGGCACAGATTCACCATGCAATGTTGTCACAAAAAGAGAAACCACTCAGACACTCACCAACACTTACCATGTACACCTGTAATTGCTAACATACACCAACACTATTAGGAAAAGGAAGGGGTAGCGCAAATGGATACATACACCAGATGATTTGACCTTTCCACACGTTCATCATGAGGGCAGCCAAGGAATCAGTGACAAACCGTTGTTAACAGGACGTTATGGTTCAGTTGCAGTACCAAACCGCTATCATCTTTACAGAAAACACTATGCTAAAGCAAAGTTCTGGTTAAAGTGCCCTACTAAAAACATGAAATTCACTAACAAAAAACATTGTTAAAGGGACGTTATAGTTAAGTTGCACTACTACAAACCTATCCCCTTTACTGAAAAAACGATGCTAAAGGAAGGGTCTGATTACAGGGGCCTACTAAAAACCTATCACCTTCAGTGCAAACACGTTGGTGAAGGGATGTTATGCTTCAGTTGCCCTAAGAACAACCTAGCAACATCAGTGCAAAAACATTTGTTTCAGGAACGTTAAAGCTACTTTGCACTAACAACCTATCCATACTATGCTTACAATTAAAACTGAAAAACACCAGAAATTCGCCAGTTATGGTAAGCTAAGCAACCATAACTTGCGCCACCACTGTGCACTGCTACGTCTAACACCCATGACATCACAAATGTCATTTACGACATCACTGATAACATCACGTCTGGCTCCCTCTTTTTTTGTTCACAGACATATGTAGGGCAGTTGGTTTTCTTCACTGGCAGGCAGGAAGTGAACATTGAAAAGGTACTATGTTTGTAGACCTTACCCTTCTCATATGTTCCTACACTACTTTCCTAAGGGTTCAGTCACACCATATGATACATATAGAAAAGGGAAGAAGCGGGCCAGAAACACAGCAATCATTGAAGTTAGGTTATGAACACTTTCTGGTAATACTGCTGCTGTTTCGCCTATTTTACTTTCTCTGTATATTCTTTGTGTTTGTTGCAGTCTCTTTATGTTGTGTGTGTAGTAGTGCAAATTTGCAGTAAGTGAGGCATTACTAGCTACTTATTACATGTTTCACAGTATGCAAAACTCTGACACTAAAGCATTTATCATTTTGCTATGCAACATGGCAAAAAATTGCTTATTGCACCTCTATGGTGCATGCTGCAGACAATGCCTATGTTTCTTCATGAATTGTTTCCTATAATGGAAAGAACTCTGTACTACAATGGTGTTTACAGCAATGCACTGTGTAATGAATTATGTATCTTATGATAGCTCTCCCAATGACCTCTGATAGTTTCCTCCCAACATTATATTGACAATCCCTTGTGGAGGCTTTTCATGAAAGGTAAATGCCATTCGTCCTGTACAATTTAGATGTTAATGAGTCACCCCACTTTTCTTTGTAAGCCGTGACCCCTGCCTGAAATCATAGGGATTCCCGTTTCTCGCCCAGATGAAAGTCAGAAGTGGACAGAGAGGCTGTCTATATCGCCCCACAGAGCGAGGAAATCCAGAGAGCGGATTTTCGGGTATCTTCCCCAGTCCATCAGGGGAAACCTGATGGAACTGTCATGCAGACCAGCTCTTCTCTGTGTTTTTGCCAGACTTGGCCATTATGTTAATTGTGACCCAGAGCCCAACGTGGTGGAAGATCTTTGGGGAGACCGAGGTGATTAGTTCCTGTGCAGGTAATGCGAGTATCCCAAAGTAACTTGATCAAGGGGAACCCAGCTGCAGCACTGTGTACCTTGGTTTACTCCCCTAAATAATCTGCAGCAATCGCTGCATGCCACGAAGATGGGCTCTCATTCCCAGTAAGGTGATGTGCAGACATTTTCCTCCTCAGAGCAGTGCTTCCATACTTCCATTCGTGTGCCCCCCACTTTTTGGAGTAGATGCTGAGCAGTCCAGCAGATTCGTCCATACAGGTGCGCAAAACTACCAATACCCATTGTGCAGCCATTTTGCATTGCACTCATATGGCTTCCACAGCAAGTGTGAGAAAAGGTGAGTAAGGGCTCAGTATTTGTTCTCCACAAAATTGCACTGGGCTATGGTTAACAGATACATATTTGTAAATGTTCTTTAAAAAAATCCTAAATAATGTATTACTCTTTTAAAAGATGCAAGTAACAATCAATATTGGCATTTGTGTAGGCATGAGATAGGCATTTGCTAAGCACTGCCATAATAGTACTCACTGGTCATAAGAGGGCAGCTGGAAAATGGTTAAGTACCTGGGCATATGATAGCACTGCCTGGCAAAGGCCTATATAATACCTGTACACAAGGCAAAACTGTTGGCTTTGCCAATGATTGTTTTAAAAGGACTTCAGTGCAAGGAACAGATTTGAGGCCATGCCTACGGCTTACAAATCAAGTGGCTGTAAGTACACTTGGTTAAAACATTATTTACACCAGTAGCCATGCCCGGCTGATGTGGGGGCCCATTTCAACATGGTTGGGGGCCTCCTGCTTAGAGCGAAAACCGTCTGAGGCACCCCATTGGTGCATACATTGCAATGGCGACAAAGATAAGGTTAATAGCAATAACAGGGGGATGTGTTTGGAGTGAGGAGAGACTGGTAGCGGGTGGGAATGTCCATAGGGATTAGCCTGGCTGTGGGCAGTCAATGGCTGGATAAATAACCAAACAAGATCCACAAGCACTGTGTCCCACCGGACATCCCTCTTGCCTCCCCCCACATCTGTAGTGCAATGGAATTGTTTAAATGGGCATTCTCAGCGGTGATTGTATATTCCTTCTAATCCCCCGCCCCCGGTCCACTTCCCCAGGGGTCATTCTCTTGCGTTCAGCCCTGGCAAGAGAAACATACCTTTGACGTTGGCAGCAGTCACCTTGTGATAGGCGCCATTGCTCTTCGGCTGTTGTTGCCTTAATGCTGGCAACCTGAAACAGATCACTGCCAACTTCAAGGTTGTGTAGCTCTTTCCTGGGGTCCAAAACAAATGTAACAAAAGGTCCTGAACACATCAGGGGTGCCATGGGGTTTGATTGACGGCAATAGACAGCCCTGGCACTGACCTGCTAAAAGCATTGTACAAGCTTTTTAAAAACTCTCAAATATGTTCTTTAACTTTACTTCCCAGAGCTCAGTAGGATTCAGACATGCATCAGTGATTGTAAGAGACGCGTTTCCCGCGGAACCTTGGGTGCCTTGAATGGTGCACACATGTATCCGATTCAAGAGCACACATAGGAGTCACGTGTATTATGTAGCGGCCATGTGATGCTCTATACACCTACTGAGTAGCCACCTGCGTGTAGTAGGATAATAAACGCCCAGTGGTGTGTATAGTTACGGAACTCCCCAATGGTGTACCTCTTGCAGATGAATGTACGTCACCTGTTCTGTAGAGACTATCGCAGGCAACCAGGCTTGGGAATATGAAGCAGGACCAAAAACCCACTGAACTTGACACCTCTCAGGTATACAGTCTACCATGATAAACAAAGTGAGCATTGCATAGAAGAAGTTTATTTATTCATTTATAGCAGCGGGCAAAGGTGCTAGTTACATACAGGTGAAAAGTACAGGGAGAGAAAGCAGATAGATGGTTAATTGAAGAGGTGAGTTGTAAGCTTCTTTCTGAATGACCGGTATTATGGCTTAGCCCTCAGCATAGGGGAGGGAGGGGGTTGTTCCAGTGGCTCGGGGCGTGCACTGGGAAACTGGATCCTCCTGCTCTTTTCCGGTTGTATCTAGGTATGGACAAGCAATGTTTGTGAGCCGCACGCTGTGGCCTCGTAGACGCTTGTCTTTTGAGCTTCTGGGAGAGGTAAGTTGGTGCGTGGTTGGATAAATGACGATGGGTGAATGAAACCGTCTTAAACTTGATTCTCTCTCTGATAGGGAGCCAGTGAGCAGATCTCCTAGCTTCAGAGATGTGGCATATTTACCCAGGTCCATACCCGCCCGAAGGGCATTCTTCTCTGAGATTTATTTGTTCAAGTTCTTTCTGAAGTGCTACAGAATAGTGCTTTACAGTAGACCTCAACATTTAAAATTCATCATCAATTAGACTCAAATCGCCTTAACAATTACAATAATTTCATTTAAACATCTTAATTAAAACAAGATCTTTCTATTTAAAATATATATACATATATATATATATTCAGTAAAAAAACATTGTTAAAGGGACGTTATGGTTAAGTTGCGCTACTAAAGACCTATGAAATTCAGTAAAAAGTTATGGTAAGCTAACCATGATGACATCACGTGTCTGGCTTCCTCTTTTTTCCTTTACTGATATATCTAGGGCAGTAACAGTCAGTAACTAAAAATTCACTATACTATAGTACAAAGTACTATATTTGTAGACTTATACTTCAAATATGTTGTTACAGTAATTCACTTAGGGTCCACTCAAAGCATATGAAACATATACAAAAGGGAAAACACAGACTTGGAAGCCAACAATGCTTTCTAAGTATGAAGATGATTAGTACGGTTATCAACACTGTCTTATAGTTCTGTTGTTTTTTTATTACTGTACTTTCCCTGGATATGCTCATATTTGTACACATTGCACGTACACTACTTTCATTAGGGTCTAGTCACAATATGTGATAGTTATACACAGGGAAGTAGCTTAGAAGCAGAGCAATCATTTCTGTACATGAAGATAATCAGTTACGTTATGAAAATAATTGGCTAATACTGCTGTTTTTTGTTTACTTCACTTTCCCTGTATATGCTCTATTTGTATGTGTTGTTGTCTGTCTGTGTTTTGTGTGCAGTAATGCAGTAATGTAGTAGGTGGGTTTTATTAGCTACCTATTACATGTTTCACAGTACACAAAACTCTAATAAGAAAGCAGTTATTATTTCACTATTCAGCATGGCAAGATTATGATTATTGCGCCTTCATCATGTATGCTGCACACACTGCCTATGTTTCTGCATGAGTAGCTTAGTATACTGGATAGAACTTCATAATAGAATGCTATTTTTATCAATGCATTGCTTAATGCACTAATTAGCACATGATATTTATTCCAATGATCCTTGACACTTCTTTGTCAACATTACAATAAGAATCCCTTCTACAGAGTTTTAATGAAAAGTAAATGCACATGTGATGTCATCAATGACATTTGTGATGTCATCTTTGATGTCTTGGGTGTTAGTCTTAGCAGTGCACGGTGGTGGCGCGAGTTATGGTTGGTTAGTTTACCATAACTTACGAATTTCAGGTGGTTTTCGGTTTTACTTGGATCCATAATGTCCCTTTAACAAAGTTTTTTTACTGAATTTCATAGGTTTTTAGTAGCACAACTTAACCATAACGTCCCTTTAACAAAATATTTTTACTGAATTTCATAGGTTTTTAGTAGCACAACTTAACATTAATATCCCTGACTTTATATACATGTAACATAGAACATACTGAACCCCCAGTTAGTGATTTTGATGTCCGTGGACTGTGCGTATGTCCGCGGACAAAAACGGACAACAGCAACACTACCCAAAAACTCAGGGGGTATCTTGAATTGTTATATTGTGCCATATGAACAGTGCGCACGTTCAAAAACCAACACACAAACACATTATATGTAGTATTAAATAAGAAATAGAACCTATATATCTAACACATCAACCATCCATTTAAATACCATATGTACTAAATGGAATATACCAAAATAAAAAAAAGATAGCCTTCAACATAATTACCTCACAGAAACTGCAAAACTAGGAGCAACAGCAGATCTACAGACCAGTAAGAACGCAACTTACCAGAAGCTTGTAAGTGTACTTTATGTTTCTTATATATTTCTAAAACTTCTGTATTAGATACAATAAAAGTAATATATTTTTTTTCACAGAAATGTCCAGTACTTTGGAGTGGCTTGAGGAGAATTTCCCACGTGAGGAAATGTCTGAAAATGGTGATACTAATGGTAGACACTTCTCTATATAACCAAATAAATAAGCATTACTTTATGTACACTTAACATATATATATATATATATATATATATATATATATTTTTTTTTTTTTTTTTTTTTTTAACAGACCATACAAACATTGAAAATAGTACACCCAAAGATACATTGGATAAGACTCTACAGCGCATGGAAGAAAAATTGGACATGCTCATGGCAAATTTTAACCATTTGAAGAACATTGTAGAGGACCACATAAAAGTAAAAATTAAATATCATTGTCCCACATGTACTTGTCTCCCCTCTCCATATCCCAGTCAATTATCCCCAAACCCTCTCCACGAACAAAAACGTTTTGATGAGACTTCCATCCCTTCATCTCCTCCTATCCATCCTCTTGAAACCCCCAATTCCCCTGTGTTTGTATCGGTTTCTGCTTCCCCTTCTCTTTCATAAATTGTACATCTATATATAATAAAACAAAAATATTGTTTTAATTCAGTTTTTTTGGTGTTTTTTTTATAACAAAGGCAGTTAGGATGTCCGTGGACAGTGCGGGTGTCCGGTATGTCCGCAATTAACCAAAATGGGGGTGTCCTAAGGACACTATACCTGTCTGTACTGTTCGCAGGCAAGTTGAAACTGTTCTAAGAACACACTCGGTGTCCGGAATGTCAGTAAAACCCAAAATGGAGGTGTCCTAAGGACACTATACCTGTCTGTACTATTCGCAGGCAAGTTGAAACTGTTCTAAGAACACAATCGGTGTCCGGGATGTCCGTAAAACCCAAAATGGAGGTGTCCTAAGGACACTATACCTGTCCGTACTGTTCGCAGGCAAGTAGAAACTGTTCTAAGGACACATTCGGTGTCAGGGATGTCCTTAAAACCCCAACTGGAGGTGTCCTAAGGACACTATACCTGTCCGTACTGTTCGCAAGCAAAATGGAACCGTTCTTAGAACACATGCGGTGTCCGGGATGTCCGTAATTAACCAAAATGGAGGTGTCCTAAGGACACTATACCTGTCCGTACTGTTGGCAAGCAAAATGGAACCATTCTTAGAACACATGCGGTGTCCGGGATGTCCGTAATTAACCAAAATGGAGGTGTCCTAAGGACACTATACCTGTCCGCACTGTTCGCAAGTAACATAGAACCGTTCTTAGAACACACTCAGTGTCAGGGATGTTCGCAATTAACCAAAATGGAGGTGTCCTAACAACACTATACCTGTCTGTATTGTTCGTAGGCAAATGGGAACTGTACTAAGAACAAAATCGGTGTCCGGGTTGTCCGCATACATGTAAAGTGGGGGTGTTCTAAGGACACTTTACCTGTCCATACTGCTTAAAGAACATCTACGCACATGCGCATCACATCTGTAACTTTTCCGAACATCGTGCCTGTCCGTAACTGTTTGCGTCACTTGTGTCACACTTTTAATTAATTTCAGGACCCGAACACTGTCCGTAGAACACCTGCGCACATGCGCACAACCGTTCCCATGCATTTGATGTCCTGCGGACACCAATTCCCTTCGTGGACATGTTCCCGATGCCATCATGTGACCGCACTCACGCTAATTGGGTGTTCTGAATTGCGGACACTGTCTGGGTCCCCGAACATATTTAAAGTGCATTTTCATGCTGTCCACAGTATTCTATAGTAAACATTCACCATAGCACATGCCCCAGATAATCACCCTGATTCTCTACATACTTTTTGGAACTTTTTGAGCCTTTTTGGGATGTTCCATCTGTCCGCGGATGGCGCGGGTGTCCACGGAGCGTGCACACACACCCCTATAAAAGGCCACACCCCAGAGCTCATCCTCATTGTGCTTTTGGCTATTTGACAAAGCATTCTGTACTTTGGCTGGTATTTTGCTGCCAATCTTCAGATTTTTCTAAAACCTGATGGCATCCATGGCTCTTCTACTGCCACCTGGTGCTTCATCTGCCTCAGCATCACCCCCACCCCCTCCACCACCACCACCTCCCCAAGGGCCTGAAGAGGGGAACAGGCGTGAGGATGCAGAGGAGGATGAAGAAGATGACGAGGATGAGGTAGTGCAAGTCCCTACTACCAGCACTCGCCATGAGTCTTGGGTGTGGCGGTTATTTACCATTCATGGTAACGTACCCAAGGCGCGTGCAAACAAAGTCACCTGCAACCAGTGCAAAATGATGCTGAGTCGAGACTTGGTTTGTACAGTTTTGGTACGACTTCTATGAAGCGACACCTAAGGTCGTTCTACGGTGGGGCCGTTTGCAAGGTTGTACCTTGTGAGGAGCGTAGTAGGTTGAGTTCCTATACTTCATCCTCCGTTTCTGCTCCTCTCACCACAAGAGACACTCCTGTGGGAGAGTGCATCCCTCCAGCTGCCTCAGAGGCCATTCACAATGCTGATGACCCTTACCTTTCGATGGTCACAGTTTTGTGTATGTACTGCGACACAGTACTCTGCAGGGGAGAGAGACTTCGAAGTGCTTTCAAGACTACGGTCTCGGAGCACGAGAAGACCTGCCCACTACCTAAGTAAGGCCCACCCTACATCCTCCTCTCTCCGCCCGCCCTTTCTTATCCCTGTAGTTGGTGTCCCCCCCTTTCCCTCCTTTCCCCTCCTCTCCTAGTGTGTCTTGTATAAAAAACCCAACAAAAATATAAAACAATAAAAATAAAAGGCTCTTTTCAGAGTCAAAAAATAGAAGTGGCAAATAAATTGAGCAGGCTCCTGTGCATTTTCTTTAGAAGTCCGCGGACAGTTCGCGAACATCAAACATTTTAGGGTGCTGCCCTATCAAAATTATTGTACTTTTCTCTGGGAGGAAGTGGTGGCTCTGAAAAGAGCCTTTTGGTGGTGTTTTTTTGTATTTGAAAAACCTGAAATAATGAACACCTTCTGCAAAAAAGATGGCTGTAATTCCACAAAAGGACGCAATGCATTTTGTACATTTCTCAGAAAAATCTGATTACCAGCATAAGTAAGATGGACTCCATCTCTACGAAAAATGTTTGTGCTACGAAACATAATATTATCATTGTGAAAAGAGGATATGCCAACATCTCTTAGAAAGGCACAAACAGCCTTATTGACATTGCACCTCGCTTTCTCCATTTGTGGACCAAATGGAGAAGAACGCAGCCACATTTGTCTCTGCACAATACGAGAAAATATTACTTGGGAATTTGGAAACATGTCCATGACCTTCCCAAGTCCTTCTTTCATCGCAAATTGCAAAGAAATTCCTGACACATGTCCCAAACTGTTCCCTCCACAATGAATTATAATTATGTCTGGATGATGCTCTGTCTGCAAACTAGCACAGAGAGGTAGCAAGTCTAGCCATTTCATATCCGCGCACTTCATGCCAGTGCACTTCCACATGAGGGAATCCAAGATCTGCAGCTACTCCGCAGTGTTGTGCATGCACCTCCAACCAATGTATCCATGAGTCTCCCAAAATCCACACAATCTGTTTTCTAAAACACACCGCCATAGCTAACTGTTCTTCTCTCAGGAAAAAGACTTTCTGACAAACTCTCCCCTTAAAGAACACACCCACTAGAGGGCGCTAGAGAGCCGTCCAAGATGGCAGCTCACTAGAGAGCTCCGCACCGATCCCGAGAAAGATCCTGGCAAAAATAGCTTCATACACACCCAAATCCCCCTCCATCTGTCACAATATCGTGTCCAAAAACACGAGCGTCTTACAAGTACCAGTTTCAACGCCATCCGCCAACATCCTGGCCAGCGCGGCATCGGCGGGAGAAAGGCTGCAACAGCGCTGCACTATGGCAACGCGGTGATCGATCTTCGGCGAAATCCTCACCCAAGAGACCTCCCCCGGTCGCAACCTCCGCAGCTCACAGGCGGTGCGTGTCCCAAGCAAAGCGCAGGCTGCGGAGCAAGGAGAACAGCACCTCAGCCCCCTGGAGGAGGTGCCTGCGGCAGACCAGAGATCCACGGCCCCGAGCACAGCGGAGGCATCTGAGAACCCGCCCGACCTACCTGTGGCATCGGGCCTCTAGTCGGGAGCTGGACTGGACACTGCCGTTCCCCTCTGGCTCACGGGGCCCTCCTGACGCAGGCGAAGTGGAGAGGGAAGAAGCCCGGACACACTGCCGGCGTCAGGTAGGAGAAACGCCACCCGACCTCTTTCGCCCTGCCCCAGGTCTCCAGTCCAGCGGGCAGGCTCCCAGGCAGCAAACGGACGGCTCAGGCACTGGGCCAGCATGGGGTACGCGGGCCCGGCCCAACCCCTCTGACCCCGCAGGGGAAAGAATCGCTGGAGCCCGTGGTGAACCACAAGCCTCCGACTCCTCAAAATCCCAACGCCTCAGCCCCGCCTCCAGCGAACATTCTGCCAACATTGTAGACCGCTGTCAGACAACCTGTGCGGTGAGCAGGCGGGGGGTCCACATGGCTATTCCAGCCCGGCCCCTCTGGCCCAGCTGAAGAGGAACACTAAAGCCCTCAGCGAGCTGCAGACTCTCTAGCTCCTCCAATCCAGGCTGCCCTGTGCACCACCGTCGCCAAATGCTCCGCCAACAGTACCCTGACCACGGCCAACTAATCAAAGGACACAGTGCAGATCGAAGATCCACTGCCAGGGCCCGTACCACTACCCAAACACCCTCAGCGGCCGGGGCTGCTCTCGGCCTACCCAACAGAGGAACAGCCTGCCATTCCCGTACATTCACAAAGCAGCAGGGGGGGGGGAAGAGGACTCTAAAATTGGCAACGCCAAGCTCCACCAACAGCTGCGACAACTCTACGAAGGCTCCAGCTACCAGCCCAGCGGCGGCAGCCACAAGGAAAGCTCCTGTTGTTATTCTGGGACCCAGCAGCGGGGCTCAACAACCACTGCCCCACATAAATGTCACTCAAGCCACCCACTCAATCTCCGCCGCACACGGTATCCAGCCCAGTAAGGCACAAGCCTTTGAACCATATCTGGACCTTAGCCTTCCGCCGGAATCAGAGCGAATAAGATCAGTAGCATTCCCAAGACAGCCGAGAGTACCCTTCTACAAACAGAGGCGTAACCCCAAACATCACACGCTCATCCGAGCTGAGAGCCGCTTCACCGCCCCTGGCCCAACCCAGCAAAGTAAAAGAGGCCACACCAGTATGGGCAAAACAGACAAATTGCAGCGAAAATTAATGTTTGAAACCGGGGCCATAGCCAAAACTCCCAAGCAGACGAATCGAGAAATAGCGCCAACACCAAACATGGAACAGGAAACCGAATCAGCACCCCCCCCCCAATCTCTTGACATACGAGAAATACTGCTCGAACTCAAAGCAGGCATAGGCAACCTAGATGCCAAAATCGACACCCACTCATCCAAAGTGGACCAAATACAACATTGTCTACATAAACATGGCGAAAGGCTGGACACCGTAGAACAGAGGGTCTCCGATCTTGAAGACAACTCCACATCCCTTTCCTCCAAAGTGACATCACTAGAGCGCCAAGTAAAATAAATCATAGCCAAAAACGAAGATTTAGAAGGGCGCAGCCACCGCAACAACATTAGGCTGGTAGAGATTAGAGATCAACAAAATCCTGCGAATATGGAAGACTTTGTGGAACAACTATGCAAAGAAATCTTCGGCGCAACTACCTTCTCTCCACTATTCGTAGTTGAAAGGGCTCACAGGATTCCAACCAATCGCCCAATCCCGGGAACGGCACCTCGCCCAATTATCGCTAAACTGCTGAATTTCAGAGACCATGACCAAATACTCAGGTTAGCCAGAGACAAAGGCGATATTCAATACGATGGCGACAAAGTCCACATTTTCCCTGATTTCTCACCGGCGGTGCAAGCATCTCACAGAGCCCTCGGTGGAGTTAAGCGCTGCCTCCGAGAGGAACAAATCCAATACTCAATGCTCTTTCCAGCCAAATTACGCATCCTCCATGCTGAAAAAACACAATTCTTTACGTCACCAGAGGAAGCCAACACCTTTCTAGACAATATTGGATGCCGTCCATCACGTGAAATGCCTAGACCACGAAGGAGAGAGAGGAACGGGAGATATCCGCCCTGAAAAAACTCCACATCCAGCTCGACTTGGGAGGTTGGAACATGAGCATAAGTCCGTTATATACACCTCGGGATAGGTGATCCTTGGAGGGCACCAGCGCCCCGAGCACAGCACTGTTCACTAAGTTATTTAGGGAGGGGTTAACTTTGGGTGGGTTGGGGGTTGCCTGACAGAGAGGGGAAAAGGGAAGAAGGGACTCAAGTTGGGGGAAGAGTTCCCAGAAGAAATAAGCCAGCAGTTTGAGACGTGCACCGACCAGGGCCAAAACCGGCCCCACCCGATCCCAACCGGGACCAACGACTCCACTTTGAATACATGAATATCTTTTTCTGAATGACAAGCACTCAAGAAAAGCTGCTTTAAGCACCCAAAAACACCAAACAGAAACAAAGCAGCAGAAATGACGTAGCAACACTAAACAAATTCAAACTAGCCACATGGAACATTAAAGGGGGCAACCAGCCTTCCGAAACGAGGAAGTTGTTACAATACCTCCGTCGTCACAACATCGATGTGGCTCTTATCCAAGAGATGCACCTACGACCTAACTCAGAAAACCACTGGGCAAAGACATGGGGATGCCACAGATACTTTGCCTCGTTCTCATCATACGCAAGAGGAGTCGCCATTCTTATTAATAAAAAAACAAATTTCAAGCTAATCCGGACCCAGAACGACTCCAAAGGAAGAACACTGCTCGTCCACGGAACCATAGACGGGGAAGAAATAATTATGATCAACTCCTCCGGCCCCAACATAGACGGCTCCAATAATTTCGACTGGGTCCAGACCCACATTGAATCAAACAGGGAAGCCACAATAATATGGGGTGACGATCTAAACACCCCACTCGACCCATGCATAGACAAAACACACAAGACAACCGCCCCACGCTCCAAGGCGAGTCTACAAATAACCGAAATATGCAAAGCACATGATCTCATTGACATATGGAGAAGCAAACACCGTGACTCTCAGGAATTCACTTTTTACTCCTGGGTACACAAATCCAGCTCGAGACTCGATTACATCTTCGTGTCGGCTCATAGTAGACTTCAATGGGGTGAATGCCAAAATCTCCCCAGTTCCATCTAAGATCATTCAGCGGTCACCTTAGTGTGCACAACGTCTCGGAGCGACTTCACCAGACCCAAATAGAGATTCAATCACAGAGCCCTTCAAGATCAAATCTTTGCTGATGAACTGTGAACTGAACTGAGCACTTTTCTAGAAATAAACCAAGGCACGGTAGTGTCGCCGGGAAGACTCTGGGAGACACTAAAATGTTTCATCAGAGGGGTGTGCCTAGCAAAAGAAAATGGAATCCTAAAGATGATGAAGAGAGAATTAAACACATGCGAAGATCGCCTCAAAAGACTTGAACAAGCAGTAATAGTCACAAATACTCCCAGCTCGCTCGCAGCACTTAAGACAGAACTAGAAACCTTCAGAACACTAGCAGAAAGAGAAACCAAATTCCTAACAAGTCACCACAAGATCTGTCAGTACGGCGAAGGTCAAAAACCCGGTGGACTACTTGCAAGATTGATCACCGCAGAACGAAAACCCACGACAGTCGAAGCAGTGCTGGACACATCGGGAACCCTCGTATACTCTGAAGACGACATATTAGAAACATTCCGTACATTTTATCAAAACCTATATAACTCCTATAAAACCTATATAACTCCAATTATTCCAGGGATGCTACCGAAATAACACAATACCTAAACACAACCGAACTATATTGGACGAGTGCCGAGTAACGTGAGCCGTTGAACGCACCCATCACTACGGAAGATATCCTAGAAGTCATCACGGAATTAGCGAGCACCAAAGCCCCAGGACCTGACGGCCTAACAGGTGAATTTTACACATTTTTCACGGATATCCTAGCCCCGCTATTACTCCAGGTCTACGAAGAAGCCATAGAAAAAGACCAGCTCCCACCAACACTCTGTATGGCGAACATCATTCTCTTACACAAAACAGGTAAACCCAAGAAAGATTGCGCCTCCTACAGGCCCATATCGTTAATAAACTTTGACAACAAAATCTTTGCAAATCTTTGCAACCTAGAAGGTTGATTCCACTCATGCCCGCAATGGTGCTGGTGTACCAAGCTGGATTTGTTCCAGGCAGAAACACATCATTTGGCCTCAGAAGAATGTTCGGAGCAATGGAGGCCCTTAACCCAGAAAACCAAGTAGTGGCAGTGCTTCTCGATGCCGAGAAAGCGTTTGACTCTGTGGAATGGCCCTTTCTATTTGCAATATTAGAATGAATGGGCCTCGGCAAGCGATTCATCCAAATGATAGGTCTCCTCTACAAACACCCAACATCTAAAATTAAACTTGGAAACAAAAGCTCCTCCGAAATCCTCCTACGCAGAGGGACCAGACAGGGCTGCCCACTGTCAGCATTGCTCTTCGCCCTGGTCATGGAACCCCTAGCATCAGACCTAAGGCTTTATCACCTGCACAGAGGTCTCGCCTTCGGCCCGCACAAATTGGTGGTTTCACTATATGCCGACTTCGTGACCCACAAGACAACCTGAACCCAGTGATGCAAGCAGTTCTCAAATTCGGCAACTTCTCAGGACTACAAATCAATAATTCAAAATCGATCATTTTCCCTCTCACAGTAACAACCAAAGAATTCCAAGACGACTTTGGCTTCCACTGGCAACACTCGAAGGTCCGATATCTAGGGGTACTTATGTCCAGATCCAGCACAGACATCATGCAAAAAAACTACGAGACGACACTCGACACCATCCAAACCAAAGTGAACAGATGGAAAACGCTTCCCCTCACACTCTGGGGCCCTAGCGAAAATGGTAATTCTCCCCAAACTACTCTATCTCTTCACAAATATTCCTCTACTACTCACGCAAAAATTCTTACAGCGAATCAAGTCCATTCTTCTCGACCTAGTCTGGGCGGGCAGGGTTGCCCAAGTAGCCCACAGCATTATGATCCTGCCCATAACACAAGGCGGACTGGCTTTACCCGACATAGAGGGCTACTACTGGGCAGCACAAGCCCAGTACCTGAGCCACTGGTATGCAATACACTCCATCCGGCCACACGTGCAAATTGAGAGAGCCCTAGCAACGCCCTATCTACTTCGTGCAGTCATATTCAACGAACCACCAACACCTTCAACACCGATGAACACGATGGTCACGACGCACACGATATGGAAAAGAATTGCTAAAAGAAATGGAATCCAAACCAGATACTCTCGCCTCCTTCCGGTGAGAAGCATTCCAGGGATACCTATAACATCAGAAAAAGTGTTCCAGCTATGGACCAAGAAATTACAAATCCACTCACTAGGCGACTTGTTTACAAACGGCACGTTCCTGTTGATCCAAGAAGCCTGCGACAAAGGAGGCAACAACGCCCTGGACGTCTTCATGTACTACCGAACCCGACACACCATGCAAACCAACATTGCCACATTTCCACTCCAACCCCCGACATGGCCACTGCTCCACGGAGTGATACAGGCCCAAGGTGAAGGCCGTCTGGTGTTGAATATCTATAAAACCCTGTTAACTGAAAAACTCACACGCTGCTCGAAAGCTCGAGCAAGGTGGGAGAGAGCTCTGAACATTACAATCCCTGAAGAAGACTGGTCATACATACTTTGACTCACAAAGAAAGTGGCAAAAAACACAAGGTACAAACAAATTCACTTCAACTTTGTCCATCAGGTCTACCACACTCCAGCAAAACTTCACACCCAAAGGACGACAATATCCGCCTCCTGCTCTCGCTGCGGGCATTCGGAAGCCGACTTTGTCCACCTGGCATGGCCCTGCCCCGAAATAGGAGCGTTCTCTGGACAGCGGTCCTAGGGCAAATATCAGCAATAATCAGAGTGCAACTGGATCCTGACCCAACACTGACCATGTTGAGCTTAACCAACCAATTACCAGAGTATACCAGAAAACTGGCAAACCTACTCCTTGTCCTGGCACGCAGACGAATAGCTTGCAACTGGGGCAGAGGACCGCCACCAAAACTGAAGCAGTGGCTACAGGATGTCACCTATTGTCAAGTTGTCGAAACAAACTACATACAGACTCTGCCCCTCCACGCACGTCCCCCAGACATCTGGGGCCTGTACATAGCATACCTGTTAGATGCAGATGACGACACAATCTCACAGTCTCCACCACCAATACAAAACCGACACGAACAACCGGAAACCTCAACAGCAGCCGCAAGTGCCAAATAATGACGACAATTGAACTGATAAGAAACAATGCTAAATATCAAGTGGGGGACCGAATCGAGGGGGGCATGGGGGTCAGGGGTCACATTGACCGGTGCACAGTCTTGTAATGTCATATTATATCATTGTTGAAAAACCAATAAAGAAAGTTACAAAAAAAAAAGAACACACCCACTAAACTTCACTAACCAATTAATTACTCTGCTCACTCTCATTTGCATACCTCTCCACCCCAAAATCCCCATATGTAATACGCGATGTCCGCAGACTACCGCCATGTCCGCGGACATATCCTAACTTGGACAGTCCTTCTACCATTTCCACTTTACTCTCTGTGCATTCCCTCCTTGGATACAGCTAACCATTCACACAACCATCCACCAATCACATCCACAACCTCTATATCTAACTCCATCATCAGAGTTCAGCACTTCAAATGTACTGTTGATCACTCTGAGTACAAGTCTCATATCATTGGAAAGCACCTACTACAAAAACTGCTCTACAAGTCTCCAAGATTTCTACTTGCAGCTACATGCATATCCACATGCATGAATACAAACTACAGGTATGCATATTTTCTGCACAGTACATGTACAACTCTTATAAATGCATATAAACAGAGTAACTGCCACTTAAACTGTATAACCTATCAAAATGAACTTACTGTCATTTTCCCCATCTGATGTAATCAACTGTAACTTCCAAACCTGTCTGCTATCTAAAAAAATGTTTACACACACACCTATCTAAAAAATTATAATATTAGAAGATGGGAGAAATAACAATATAATACTGGAAAAACACTTAGTAGTGTATCATAAAATTATTCACAGCCAGTAAAAGGTCATGCATCTTCATACACTCACACACATACACACTATAATTGAAAAGCTCCCAGCTGCATTAACTCCAAAACCTGTAAATCACATCCTTCTGCTTTATTACCCACACCTTCACAAATGCATACATTCCATGCTTTTCTATACAATTTCTGCAATTTACCTTATAAAAATTGCAAAATAAATATATCATTATATCTTTTCTCCTAACATCCTATAACACAGCTTTAAAAATTCAAGTGAGTTTCATACATTTAATATTGTGTTCATTTGCAAAGCATGTTGAACTAACATATTGTAAATTAAATATGAAGGCTGAACATAGTCAAATGAAACTGCATGCATACACTATGTTCAGATATCAAACAAGAATACTACTACAAAAACATAAATATAAAACTCTCAATTAACATCACTGCTATAAACACACAAAATTACTAACTTCTTTCTTTTACAATTGCAGTGAAGACCACTCTCCTGGAAAACAACAACATCTGAACTACAAACACCAACTACAAAGAAACCTGCTCATTCCACAAAAAAAGAGTAAGTACAATACTACCATACTTTCTCTGCCTAGCCTTTAAATCTCTCTACAATCTTGCTCTCCCTTATGTCTCCTCTCTCCTCTCTTTCTACACTCCCTCCCACTCCCTTCACGCTGCTGGCCACTTTCTTCTCACTGTTCCTTCTTCCCCTTATACCACACCCCATTTCCGCTCCTTTCATCTCCTAGCCCGCCTGCACTGGAACTCCTTACCTTTCTCACTCCGCTTTATTTCTACCTTTTCCTCATTCTAAACTTTACTCAAATCTCTCCTTCTCCATTCCCCAACATGAAACCCCTCCCACCTTCTTCCCCCTCCCCCCTCGCCTTATCCCCTTAATCATCTCCCTCCCCTCTACCCCATTCTCACCTTTAACCCCATCCTTTCCCTCCTCCTCCTCTTCCCCACCCTTCCCTCTCACTTCTACTGCACTGCTCACCTTCTTCCCTTCACGTTAATTGGTCTACTTACTGTTTTCTAGGTCTGATTCTAAATTTTAAATTGTTTCCACTGTTACTGTTATAATTTAACTTGTTATATTTATCATCTTGCTATTAAAATATATTACTCAAACACACTGTGCGAGTGATTCATGTAATTTATGCACCAAAAAAATGAACATTTGTGTACCATTCTGCCCACAAATAACCATTTATTAAACAGGGATTAGCACGCAGAATGGCACACAAATCTCTGTTTTTCAGAGCACAAATAACATAACTCAGCCCCTAGAATATTAGTATTACAAAACAAAGAATAGTTTTAATTTTATACCATTTGATTTGCTATTAGTGCTTATCCTCACCACTAGCTCACTTTTTACTATCATCTGAACCACAGTATAGTAACAAACAAATAGACGAGTAGCCTTTCCAACTAATTGTAGCTGCCCAATGCACAATCACACACCACCAGATACATCTTTACAATCATACTCAAACACTCATGCATACAACACACATACATTGCACAACAGCGCAACCCATGCCTTCTATTTTTTTGTTTCAACAGACCCCACAGAATGCCTACCTGAAAGCAAGTCCGTAGAAAACAACGCAGAAATAGAGCAAATGAAAATAAAAATGTCCAAAATAAGTATCCATCGCTAGCAGAGTTTGTACAAAAAGTTCAAACAAAACAGCTAATAGTCATTAGCAAAACTAAACAATCTTCCAGTACAGAAACTTTGCCTCGTCTATCAAAATGTAAAAGAAAACAGAAAATGATTAACAGAAATACAGGTACCACTCCTGCTAAAACTGCTCCTAAAAATCTTGATATAGCAGGAAGTAACCATACCAAAAAAAGTATATAAATGTTCCGCCACTGAGTCCTTCAGAATCTTATCAAACAGGAGTGAAATCATGTACAACCCTTAAAAACTACTGTAGAAAATTAATCTTAGAAGCTTTGATAAGACAGTGCAGTGCTTCTCAAAAGAAAGTTATTTATTTTAGTGTTAAATAGAATGAAACCACTTACAAAACTAACTACTAAATTACAAAAAAAGCTTCTCAATAAACAGAATGTCAACAAAAATAACTTCTTAAATATCTGTGGAGGTGAATGGAGTCACACCACAAGCACATAACCTTATTTCAATGAAGAAGCATATAAACAAAATCAAACAAACACAATTGCCATCCATAGCAGTGGACGAGGTTATGAAAAACTTAATAATACCATAATGGAACAAGAAATACTGTTTACAAAAATATATCCAAAGAACTCAGAATCAATTCTCCATTTGACTGAATCAGAACGTCCAGTATACAAATGGCCATGCACGTCAATGTGTAACATTGCCAAAAAATCTTTCAAATCGTTACGCCAGTTCCTCAATCAATATGTGGAAGGCAAAGACAAAATCAAAATAAAACTGCTGCAAAATATGGATACTTGTCCAGTGCGCAAATACACAGGACTGCAAGGACATTCATTGGCCTGCATTTCAGGACCTATTTGCAAAAGCAGCTTCCAGCATATCAAAATGATATCAAAACATCATTCAACTATAAGAAATCTAGTCTATAAACTGTCTATGCTAAAAGTCCTGCTTTAGCACTAGCCAATTTAAATAACAATCTTCTACATGGTACAACCAAAGACCTACTCGAAGAAATCAACAATATCCAGAGTAAATATTTTGGAAGTGAAAACCACTTACAAAATGCAATAGCTTTACAACAGACTAGCAACAATTCTGCACATGGCAACCTTCTACTACACACATACAAAAAAGTAATACTAAAATTCAAAAGTAAATCCGCTGAAATACCAAACCATGTGTGTGTGTGTGTGTTGCCGTAGAACTTTTTATAAAAATAACACATAAACTATAGACATAGCATACAAAATAGAAGACAATGAAGATTCCAAATGGTTTGAATTAGCTCTCTACCTTATAGCAGAAAACAAATACGAAATAACAGACCCCTTAACAGTTTCAGTCACTGCACTACAAAACTTGACAACAATCAAACTCCTTCACGTGCTATCACAAATAATTTGGAATTATTCCCTCTACCAAAACCCCTGCAACAACTCAATTTATATGAGAGCATCATAATTCAAACAGTACACCAATTCCAAGCAATAATACACCTTTAACCAAAAACAGCAAAATGACCTCCCTCTGAATTGATGAAAGGCATTCGCGGAAAAGTAGTTTATT
The DNA here is from genome assembly GCF_040938575.1 of Ambystoma mexicanum. Taxonomy (NCBI): domain Eukaryota; kingdom Metazoa; phylum Chordata; class Amphibia; order Caudata; family Ambystomatidae; genus Ambystoma; species Ambystoma mexicanum. The sequence goes on from NC_090937.1 coordinate 440,926,368, forward strand.
TACCATTAGATCTAAAAGAAAATGTGCACACTCTGGGAGTGCAACGTCCAATAGAACCATCTTTAATTGTCATAGTAAATGGTGTACCTACAAAAGACAAAAAAAATTGGCAACAACTGGTAGATTTACATAAAGTTAGACAAGCCTTGCAATATCTAAAAGAAAATAATGAATACTACAAAGAAATAAATAATGAAGAAAACCTAAGAGAAACAACTGAAATAATACAAGAGTCACCAGAAACTGGTAAATTTGAACTTCTAGATCCTGCTACAATATCCAATATTTTAGACCATTATACAATTCATCCATTACACTCTAAAGACACCATAGATGATGCGCAAGAAACATACTAAATGCGACAAACAAAAGGATCACCAATCAGCATTTGGGAAAAAAGTATAGAAGCACTTGCTTTTCCTTTACTCTTTCCTACTGGCAAAGGAGGAAGGTACGATGATAGACCCACTGAGATAACAGCATCAGAATATCGCTCATTACGAATGTATTCTGAAGATCTTAGATTTAGGCAAAATGTGGAATACAAATTCCACCTTCTCTTTGAAAGTGAACTAGCAACTCTGTTACGGAGTTGCACACACATTAAAATCAGGAACCAAATTTCAAAATATGTCAGCTAGGCAAATACTACAAAAAGTGCAAGAAAAAGATGAAGTTTTACAATCAAGCATTACAAATCTGTTAGCAAACATGCGTGGTACGAAAAAGTACTGGTTCCAACGTCACGGAGATGTACTTTGCATGATAAGAATCCTTGGACCACGTACATGGTTTGTTACATTACGTTGTGCAGAATATTCATGGGACGATCTACATGATTTCCTACGCTTATCAAACAAACGCAAAACAAACATAGATATACTAACACCTGGAGAACTTTGCTCTATAGATCCTGTTAATGTTTCAAGATATTTCCATCAACGCTTCATTGCTATGCTACACTTCATTTGTAATAAAACTGTTCCTCCCCTTGGAGAACTGCAACACTTCTTTTGGAGAAAAGAATACCAAGCCAGAGGAGCACCACATATCCACATGCTTTTATGGATTAAAGATGCTCCTAAATTTGGTCAAGACAGTGATGCCACTGTGTTACAGTTTATCGGAAAATATGTCACTTGTGAAATTCCATCAGAAGCAACAAATAGTGATCTTCATGCACAAATTGTACAATTTCAAAGACACAAATGTGGCAAATATGGTCGCAAATACAAAAACAAAGGGAAATACTACACCAAATGCCGTTTTGGTTTCCCTAGACCAGTTACAGAAACAGGTGAAGTGAATAACTTCATGTCTTCAGTTAGACATAGTGTTAAATGTAAATCACCTAAAAATACATATTACATAAAAAGAACAGAAGAAGCAAAATATATCATGATTACAATCCAATCATTGACCTATTGTGGAATGCGAACATGGATGTGCAGTACATTGCAGACAATTCCACTGCAGTTGCACAATATGTTACAGCCTACTTAACAAAAGCAGAAAGAACAGAGCTTCAAGACCTCTGGAATGACCTGTCATCAGACAAAACACTGTCTCAGAAATTGTACAGCTTGGGCATAAAAATGCTCTCCCATAGAGAATGTGGCTGATATGAAGCTGCAGATCGTTTAACCGGTACTGCTTTGTATGGAAAATCTGAAAATATAGTATGGCTAAGTCTTGGTCCTGCTAAATCTAGAAAAAGAGTTCTCAAATCATACGACGACATAGAAACAATAGCCAAAAATGATCCAAACAGCCAAGACATTTTAAAAAACAATTTAATAGACACATTCTACCCAAACAGAAGTACCACTTTGGAAACCATGTGTCTATACCACATATCCCAAAACTTCACATACAAAAATAACATAAAACCAGATGAAAAAAATGTAAATACAGAGTGACAAATTGTGAAGGCAGCTTAGTAAAACTTACCAAACCAAGTTTAATTAATCATATCAAATTGTCATTAAAAACTCCTCAACATAAAGAACTATATTACATATCCCTGCTACAACTCTTTAAACTATGGAGAAAAGAAGAAGAGTTACTAGATAACTATGACTCCTATGAAGATGCTTTCAAAGCAAATGAAAGCACTATCACTGATGTAAGCTTTACACAGTACAAAACAATGTTGCACAATGAACAGCAACACGAAGAAGAACTCCAGGCTCAACTAGATAAGGACACTCCTGACAGTAGTCAACCTTCTGTAACAGGAAGCCAAGAACCACTGGGACAGCCACTAATAGCAAATGAGGCAGAATTAGCTATGACAGAAGTAGAAAATGCCATGTGTCAGTATGAAGATACAGAAGACTTATGTACACTACAATCAAAACTAAACAATGAGCAGCGTAGCATTTTTCAAGAAGTAACAAAAGAAATTGCACATGGTATACAACATGAAAATAAAGAATGTACCTGCCAAAATTACAAACCTATACTATTATACGTCAGTGGTGAAGCTGGTTCAGGCAAAACATTCTTAATCAAAATCATCAGCAAGTTTCTTCAAAAATTGACAAACAACAAACTGTCAGCTGTTGTAAGTGTCCCCACAGGTTTAGCTGCCTACAACATAGGGGGTGTAACTTTACATTGATTACTACTCCTACCAGTAGAACACCAAAACAAATTAGAATATTACAACCTTTCTACAGAAGCTGCAATGGAACTACGCAGAGTGTTAAAACAAATGAAAATGCTACTAATAGATGAAGTGAGCATGGTCTCCAACCTAATGTTGGCTTTGATTCACCTCAGATTACAAGAAGTACTTAAAACAAACTATGAAGAGCTCTTTGGAGGAAAACACATTGTTTTCAGAGATCTTCTTCAATTGACACCAGTGAAAGGTGAACCAATTTTTAAAACCTTAGGACACAAACTCTGCCGGAAAACTATTGGTAGCGTAGGAAATGTCAACCTTTGGCAACATTTCCAATACTGCGAATTAACAGAAAACATGTGTCAGTCTACAGACCTCACCCACGCCAACATTTTAAAAAGTATTAGAGTTGGTGTACTATCTCACAGAAGATACAGAAGCACAAGCAATATTAAAAACCCGGCACATCCATGCACTTTATGGGCATAACTCATGTGCTACTGATGTTATGGAACAATTAGCACACCATAATATCAATTGTATAGCCTTAATGCCAACTCTTGTAAGCTGTTCCAAATTCAATGAAACAATGTTGAAAAAAGAAATGCAACCAATAATTGAAATTTCCGCAACAGACAAACGGGACATACATGGTATGACACTACCCATGTGTGAACAAGCCCCAACAAGACTAAATACCTTAGAATATTCTATCTCCAACACAGCTGGTTTGGAAAAAATATTAAAATTATCTTTAAAATGTAGAGTAATGCTTAAACGTAACCTTGACATGGAGCAAGGACTAGTTAATGGAGCACTGGGTACAGTTGTTGGCTTTCAAACATACCCACGTGACAATAACATTCAGTTTGTCAATATTCTCTTTGACAAACTTTCAGAAATTAAAAGGATATGCCGCTCAACAGCTCGATTCCTTCTCTTGAAAGACATGTATGTACGCAGAGAACAATTTTCTCTAACTCTAGCATGCGCAGTCACCATTCATAAATCACAAGGTCTTACCCTAGACAAAGCATTGATAGATATTGGTAACACAGTCTTTAAAAAAGGCATGAGCTACGTAGCACTATCACGCTTACGTACACTTGACGGTCTATTTCTAATCAACTTTGTTTGTTTGTTTATTTATTTATTTATTTGGTAATGCGCTCCAAGCCCGTGGGCAGCTGGGCGCAATAATACAAGTAGACTCGAAACTTAGTTACAGTGCCTGACACAGGCTATTACAAAAACAGTGGTCACTTACAACAAATGATACAAGGTGATACAATACATATAGGATAAGATGGGTTAAGCGCATAAGAATATCGTCTTAACAGGTGTATAACGTTTTCTGCTAGGTAAGGGTGAAAATCGTTACATATCGTTGTTGTGCAGTCATTTGAGAGCGTAAGATCTAAATCTAGTGTAGGGTAGAGGGCGTCTAAGGTCAGAAGGGAGTGTGTTCCATGATTGTGCAGCTCTAACTGGGAAGCTAGATCCACCCGCTGTGGTAAGCTTGAATCTAGGGACTTCAAGTAAGAAGGTGTTGGCAGATCTCGTCAGTCGGTTAGAGGGTCTCCAATTGATTCTTTCCGCTAGGTAGGGGGGTGCTTGATAGTTGAGGCATTTGGAAGTGAGGGAAATGGTTTTAAGGAGGATTCTGTCCTTTATCTTTAGCCAGTGGGCCTCGGTCTGGTGTTTGGAGATATGCTCTCTGCGTGTGATGTTCAAAGCTGCTCTGAGAGCGTTATTTTGTAATCTCTGGAGTTTGTCAGTGACCGACTTATTTGCACCTGAGTATAAGACGTTGCAATAGTCCAGTCTGAAAGAAACAAAAATGGGCGAACCCTCTTTTTTAGGGGGCCTGACTCAAGAGGGTAGAGAAGTACAGAGATACGGAAGGGTTGAGTCAAAGGCTTCCCAAGCCAATAGCTTGATAGGAGGTTACTGGAACCTTGCAAAAAGAGCTAGATTATTACTAGCTCAGAACACAAAAATCACCGTAGAGGAACAATACAATGTAAATTTATTTAACATAAAGACATTTTTGAGTTTTTTTGTGCCACTATGTGGCATATATGCATACAAAAGATCTGCATTATAGTGGGTTAGTAAAACGTAGTGACAGTCTATTTTCTGTGTTGTTTACTTTCACAACACATTAACTTTGTCGACACTTGAGTATGTGTTTCTGGTTCGGTAGATAGATGAGAAAAGGGCAGTGGCTGATGATATTGGAGCAGCGCTGCACAGGATACCGAACTGTCTTCAGGACTTGGAGGTCGATTTCAGACTGAGTGAATACGTGGGGCGTCATCCTAGTGTAAAAGAGGCTATGTTAAAACGGTGAAATCTAGATTGTGTACTTTGGTGAGAAAAAGCAAGGCAAGGGACCTACCATATGAATGTTGATTAGCGCCATGGCTGTGGTCTGAGTAAAAAGCAGCTGCTGGAAATGCGGCTGTCGGGGTCGATCTGCAGATGTCAGAGGCCCTGGTCTAAGTCAAAAGGGAGTCGAAATTGACTGGTAAGAGTTAATCTATGCAGGGGCCGTGACTGTACAGATGGTTTTATCGAGCTAGTGTACAGTGGGCGGCCAAGACTAGGTGTCTAAAATGAAGAAACATTCGTGACTGATTCTCCAAAGTTAAAATGAGGCAAGCGGTGGATTAATGCAAAATTGCAATAATTGCGAGTCCGTTGTAAAGTGTTGTTTTAAAACTGCCGGAAGACTGTTTAACAGTGTGGGGCGTGCGTGATTCAGAGATCTAGACACCAAGGGTGAATTGAGCCTATGGTAATTGCGAAAGGTGGTGCACCCAATGCGAAGGGAGAGAACTGTGCCAAGAGAGACTTACCCGTGTCCCAGTCGGGAAAAGAGCTGTGTCACTGTCGTCGGGTATGTCTGACTGACTGCGCATGTCAGTAGTTAAAACGAGGCCGTAGTGCTTTAAGGCACTGCGCATGCGTCTGGGAATAGTGTACGTGGTGGGCGCGGTCGTAATCAGTGCGTAGTTTCGCACATGCTTGTTGGTCATGTTTGGTAGTGGACACAATTGAAACATGGAAATGCATAATCTTTTTTCTTTGAAGCATCAAACAAGGAGATCGAGTTACCTACATGCAAATAGAATTTGTTATAACAATCGAGTCAATAAGTACTTGTGTTGTTATGATGCCAACAGTGTGGGGTTTCATATTTAGGCATATGTTACAGTGTAAAGCAGAGAAACATTACGGCACTCTATAACATAGTGCCACCAAATGCATTTGCAGATATAAACAGTATGCTATTGCTGTGTCTTTTCTTTGTAGACAGGTGACCCTGAAAAAATGTTCTGTTATATTAAACTTCGTGAATTAGAAAAATGCTGAAGGGAGCGTACTCCACTGGATAGAGGAGACAAGTGGGTGTATGGGTAATCATGGCATGGTTAAAGCTCGATGCGGGGAGCAATGGGATGTGACTTCACTTATTGAAGAACAAGTTCCATTCGATGGAAATATTAAGACCCTGTCTCACAGAATCCAGGCGATAAATCCATTTTTGCTCAAGTTTACGAAGGGCAAGGTCCCTGTTGCCTCCGCGGGAGGGGTTGCCTACTGTTTGCAATATTGCCCAGAAGATGTCGTTATGGGTGTGATTCATCAACTTGAAGTGTGCCACTAGTGGTTTATCTTCTATTTGGTTTCGCACACAGGAACGGTGTTCGCAGATCCTTTGTCGAATTTCTCTCTTGGATTTGCCTATGTAGATAAGGTCACAGGGGCATTTGATGATGTATACGCACCATTTTGTTTTACAGTTGGTGAACGAGTTGAAGGTCCACTGGTTTCCTTTCAAATCGATGGTCTTGAGGTTGGCCGTGAGGTTACAGACGGAGCAATTGCCGCATTTGAAATGGCCTATCACAGGCGGGAGGTTCCACAGTGTGGTTTGAGTACTGTTGGGAGCATCCACTTCTGTGTACGTGTGTACAAGTCGGTCTTTCAGGTTGCGACTCCGTTTGAAAGCGAATCTTGGTTTTTCTGGTTTGAAAGATTCTGTCTGTAGTATGTCCCAGTTTTTTAGGACTGCCTTTTTGATTGAGTTACTCAAGGGGGTAAAAGTGGTGACGCAGGTCATTTTAGAGTTGGATTGATCTCTGGTGGTCGGAGTGAGGCAAGTCTCCCGATTGGTGTATTTGACTCTTTTTCTGGCCTGGCGGATGATATGGCTAGGATATCCCCGTTCTTTTAGACGGGTAGCTAGTTCTTGGCTCTTGGATTCGTATTCCGTTAGTGTGGAGCAGTTACGTCTGATGCGTAAGAATTGGCCATAGGGTAAGTTGGTTTTCAACCCTAGAGGGTGGAAGCTGGAGTATTCTAGTAGAGTATTTTTGGATGTGGGTTTGCGGTATAGAGAGGTGCTGAGGGAGTTGTTTAGGTTCTTGGATATTGCTAGGTCCAAAAAAGGAATTTGGTTTGTATTGTATTCCATGGTGAATTTGATGCATTCATGTTGTGAGTTTAGCCAAAGCAGGAACGCGTTGAGATTTTCTTCGGTCCCTTTCCAAATCATGAACACATCATCAATGTATCTTAGCCAACAGCCGATTGATTCTTTAAAGGTGTTGTGTTTATTATAGATGGAGTTTTTTTCAAAAGTGTCCATGAACAAATTTGCCACATCTGGGGCAAAAGTGGCTCCCATGCTGGTCCCGTGACATTGTTGGTAAAAAGATTGTTTAAAAATGAAGTAATTTTCCGTTAGAGCTAATCGAGTACACTCAAGTAGAAAAGCGGTAGGGGGTTCACTTGTTCGCCTCTCGTCTAAGTAGGTTTTAAGAACTTGCAGGCATTCAATTTGAGGGATGCTTGTGTAAAGTGATTCTACGTCCAGGGTAACTAGTAAATCCCCTTGTTCGGTTTGTAATGTGTCCAGTTTTTTTATCATAGACGTAGTGTCTTGGACATAGGAGGGCATTTTACTGATGAAAGGCCTTAGGAAGTAATCCACGTAGATTGATAAGGGCTCTAGGACTGATCCGATGCCGGCTACGATAGGTCTCCCAGGTGGATTGGTTGTGTTTTTGTGGATTTTTGGGAGCAGATAGAATGCTGGAATAATCGGATGGTTGTTGACCAGGAAAGCTTTCTCGTCCTCGTCGATCCACCCTTCGTCGTATGCGTGACACATCAGGCTGGTGACTTCGGAAAGGATCCTAGATGTGGGGTTCAGTGGTATTGGTCTGTAGAACTTGGTATTCGATAGTTGTCTTATTACTTCAGTATCGTATAGGGTGTTGCTCCAGAGAACGATACCGCCGCCTTTGTCTGCTGGTTTGATGAGGAAATTCTTATTGTTTTCTAATGATTTTAGGGCCAGCCTTTGTTGGGCCGAGAGGTTATTTTTGAAGTGTGTTTGTTTGTCGAAGAGGTTCCGCATTTCTAAAAGGATACGATTCTCAAAAGATAGGATCTCTGGACATATCATAGAGGAGAGAGGGGTGAAAGTAGATGGTGGTTTTAGGCCTGTTGATTTTGGCGGTTCTTTTACAGGGCTATCTCTGAAGAAATAACGTAAACGGATGGTCCGAAAGAATTTACGTAATTCCACCTCGGTGTTGAACATGTCAGCTCGGGAGCTGGGAATAAAACTAAGGCCTTTGCTGAGGACATTGATTTCGTGTGAGGACAGGATGTGATCACTGAGATTAAAGATTGGGATCACCATGTTTGTTGTGCGCGTGGGGTCCAGTTCCGTGTGCGCATGGGGTGTTGACCTTGGTATCGGGGTCTGCCCCGTTGTCCTCTCCCTTGAAAACTTGAAGATTGTTGGGGATTCTCAGCTCCTGCGGTAGTTGAATCTGAATCGCTGCTGTTGGAGCTATTAGAGAAGGTGACAAATTTATTCCTTTGTTGTCTCCGTGGGTTTTGTCTGTTATTTGTTGCCTGTGAGTTCAGCTGGTTGTAGAAGCCTGGGACTAAATAAGGATAGGTTTTTTCCTCTTTGTAGTTTTTTATGTCGTTTTGTAGTTTCCACAGCTTTTTGTCAATTGTGAATTTGTGAAATTTCTTTATTTCCTCTTCTATCTTATCCAGATGTGTCTTAATCTCTGGTATTACAGAATCATTTTTAATTTTGTCCTCAAGGGTTTTGAGTTCTTCGTATTGTTTCTTAGTTTCCTCGTCGGCTGTTTCAATTACTAAGATGACCCAATCACGGGAGCATTTGTTGCCGACGCCACTAAACTTGGTCATAAACCTGGGGTTGTCGAGAAACACCCGAGGTATGTTCTTTACTTGTAGGCCTTCGGGGATCACGCCAGCTTTTAGATACTCTAACATGAGTTGACCATGTGACTCTGTGCGGGTGAGTTTCTTCTTTTTTTGTAGTAGGGTGTCCAGATCATTTAGTGCCGGATCTTTCACCGGTGTCGCTGGTGTGGTGGTTACACCGAGTAGCGAAGGGGTGTCTAGAAGTTTTTTGTACAGATCATCGGAGAAACTGACAATATTTACTTTCTCCATTTAATGTTTGTCAAATGAATAGTGCCCAACAACCAAGGGTTGTCCGAAAGGAAAGAAACAAAAATGGGCGAACCCTCTTTTTTAGGGGGCCTGACTCAAGAGGGTAGAGAAGTACAGAGATACGGGAGGGTTGAGTCAAAGGCTTCCCAAGCCAATAGCTTGATAGGAGGTTACTGGAACCTTGCAAAAAGAGCTAGATTATTACTAGCTCAGAACACAAAAATCACCGTAGAGGAACAATACAATGTAAATTTATTTAACATAAAGACATTTTTGAGTTTTTTTGTGCCACTATGTGGCATATATGCATACAAAAGATCTGCATTATAGATCCTATCTTTTGAGAATCGTATCCTTTTAGAAATGCGGAACCTCTTCGACAAACAAACACACTTCAAAAATAACCTCTCGGCCCAACAAAGGCTGGCCCTAAAATCATTAGAAAACAATAAGAATTTCCTCATCAAACCAGCAGACAAAGGCGGCGGTATCGTTCTCTGGAGCAACACCCTATACGATACTGAAGTAATAAGACAACTATCGAATACCAAGTTCTACAGACCAATACCACTGAACCCCACATCTAGGATCCTTTCCGAAGTCACCAGCCTGATGTGTCACGCATACGACGAAGGGTGGATCGACGAGGACGAGAAAGCTTTCCTGGTCAACAACCATCCGATTATTCCAGCATTCTATCTGCTCCCAAAAATCCACAAAAACACAACCAATCCACCTGGGAGACCTATCGTAGCCGGCATCGGATCAGTCCTAGAGCCCTTATCAATCTACGTGGATTACTTCCTAAGGCCTTTCATCAGTAAAATGCCCTCCTATGTCCAAGACACTACGTCTATGATAAAAAAACTGGACACATTACAAACCGAACAAGGGGATTTACTAGTTACCCTGGACGTAGAATCACTTTACACAAGCATCCCTCAAATTGAATGCCTGCAAGTTCTTAAAACCTACTTAGACGAGAGGCGAACAAGTGAACCCCCTACCGCTTTTCTACTTGAGTGTACTCGATTAGCTCTAACGGAAAATTACTTCATTTTTAAACAATCTTTTTACCAACAATGTCACGGGACCAGCATGGGAGCCACTTTTGCCCCAGATGTGGCAAATTTGTTCATGGACACTTTTGAAAAAAACTCCATCTATAATAAACACAACACCTTTAAAGAATCAATCGGCTGTTGGCTAAGATACATTGATGATGTGTTCATGATTTGGAAAGGGACCGAAGAAAATCTCAACGCGTTCCTGCTTTGGCTAAACTCACAACATGAATGCATCAAATTCACCATGGAATACAATACAAACCAAATTCCTTTTTTGGACCTAGCAATATCCAAGAACCTAAACAACTCCCTCAGCACCTCTCTATACCGCAAACCCACATCCAAAAATACTCTACTAGAATACTCCAGCTTCCACCCTCTAGGGTTGAAAACCAACTTACCCTATGGCCAATTCTTACGCATCAGACGTAACTGCTCCACACTAACGGAATACGAATCCAAGAGCCAAGAACTAGCTACCCGTCTAAAAGAACGGGGATATCCTAGCCATATCATCCGCCAGGCCAGAAAAAGAGTCAAATACACCAATCGGGAGACTTGCCTCACTCCGACCACCAGAGATCAATCCAACTCTAAAATGACCTGCGTCACCACTTTTACCCCCTTGAGTAACTCAATCAAAAAGGCAGTCCTAAAAAACTGGGACATACTACAGACAGAATCTTTCAAACCAGAAAAACCAAGATTCGCTTTCAAACGGAGTCGCAACCTGAAAGACCGACTTGTACACACGTACACAGAAGTGGATGCTCCCAACAGTACTCAAACCACACTGTGGAACCTCCCGCCTGTGATAGGCCATTTCAAATGCGGCAATTGCTCCGTCTGTAACCTCACGGCCAACCTCAAGACCATCGATTTGAAAGGAAACCAGTGGACCTTCAACTCGTTCACCAACTGTAAAACAAAATGGTGCGTATACATCATCAAATGCCCCTGTGACCTTATCTACATAGGCAAATCCAAGAGAGAAATTCGACAAAGGATCTGCGAACACTGTTCCTGTGTGCGAAACCAAATAGAAGATAAACCACTAGTGGCACACTTCAAGTTGATGAATCACACCCATAACGACATCTTCTGGGCAATATTGCAAACAGTAGGCAACCCCTCCCGCGGAGGCAACAGGGACCTTGCCCTTCGTAAACTTGAGCAAAAATGGATTTATCGCCTGGATTCTGTGAGACAGGGTCTTAATATTTCCATCGAATGGAACTTGTTCTTCAATAAGTGAAGTCACATCCCATTGCTCCCCGCATCGAGCTTTAACCATGCCATGATTACCCATACACCCACTTGTCTCCTCTATCCAGTGGAGTACGCTCCCTTCAGCATTTTTCTAATTCACGAAGTTTAATATAACAGAACATTTTTTCAGGGTCACCTGTCTACAAAGAAAAGACACAGCAATAGCATACTGTTTATATCTGCAAATGCATTTGGTGGCACTATGTTATAGAGTGCCGTAATGTTTCTCTGCTTTACACTGTAACATATGCCTAAATATGAAACCCCACACTGTTGGCATCATAACAACACAAGTACTTATTGACTCGATTGTTATAACAAATTCTATTTGCATGTAGGTAACTCGATCTCCTTGTTTGATGCTTCAAAGAAAAAAGATTATGCATTTCCATGTTTCAATTGTGTCCACTACCAAACATGACCAACAAGCATGCGCGAAACTACGCACTGATTACGACCGCGCCCACCACGTACACTATTCCCAGACGCATGCGCAGTGCCTTAAAGCACTACGGCCTCGTTTTAACTACTGACATGCGCAGTCAGTCAGACATACCCGACGACAGTGACACAGCTCTTTTCCCGACTGGGACACGGGTAAGTCTCTCTTGGCACAGTTCTCTCCCTTCGCATTGGGTGCACCACCTTTCGCAATTACCATAGGCTCAATTCACCCTTGGTGTCTAGATCTCTGAATCACGCACGCCCCACACTGTTAAACAGTCTTCCGGCAGTTTTAAAACAACACTTTACAACGGACTCGCAATTATTGCAATTTTGCATTAATCCACCGCTTGCCTCATTTTAACTTTGGAGAATCAGTCACGAATGTTTCTTCATTTTAGACACCTAGTCTTGGCCGCCCACTGTACACTAGCTCGATAAAACCATCTGTACAGTCACGGCCCCTGCATAGATTAACTCTTACCAGTCAATTTCGACTCCCTTTTGACTTAGACCAGGGCCTCTGACATCTGCAGATCGACCCCGACAGCCGCATTTCCAGCAGCTGCTTTTTACTCAGACCACAGCCATGGCGCTAATCAACATTCATATGGTAGGTCCCTTGCCTTGCTTTTTCTCACCAAAGTACACAATCTAGATTTCACCGTTTTAACATAGCCTCTTTTACACTAGGATGACGCCCCACGTATTCACTCAGTCTGAAATCGACCTCCAAGTCCTGAAGACAGTTCGGTATCCTGTGCAGCGCTGCTCCAATATCATCAGCCACTGCCCTTTTCTCATCTATCTACCGAACCAGAAACACATACTCAAGTGTCGACAAAGTTAATGTGTTGTGAAAGTAAACAACACAGAAAATAGACTGTCACTACGTTTTACTAACCCACTATAATGCAGATCTTTTGTATGCATATATGCCACATAGTGGCACAAAAAAACTCAAAAATGTCTTTATGTTAAATAAATTTACATTGTATTGTTCCTCTACGGTGATTTTTGTGTTCTGAGCTAGTAATAATCTAGCTCTTTTTGCAAGGTTCCAGTAACCTCCTATCAAGCTATTGGCTTGGGAAGCCTTTGACTCAACCCTCCCGTATCTCAATAGTCCAGTCTGGACATGACAAGGGCATTGGCCAAGGTGAGGCAGCTGGCGCTGGACAGGAAGGGTCTGGCAGCACGGATGAGTTTACACGTGTAAGTGGTAGTTGAGGCGAGGGAGTTGACTTGCTTTTTGAGGGTGAGAGCTGAGTCGAGGTAAAAACCTAGGGTTTTAACCTCTCGCATAACCTTGATAGTGTTATTATCGATGTTAAATGAGGCATAGTCCGGTGTGAGTTTAGATAGGTTATGGTCTGATCCGAGGAGCAAGATTTCAGTTTTATCGTCGTTCAGGCAGAGGCCATGGGTGGCCATCCATGCCTAAATGAGGATGTAGATTTTATTCACCAGAGACAGGTCCACTCCATAGTTGCCCGAAAGGGGTATGAGGCTCTGGGTGTCATCTGCATAATTAGTGTAGGTGACGCCCAGTCTGTCCAACTTGTCGAACAATGGCTTGGTGAAAATGTTGTACATGGTGGGTGAGACACAGGAGCCCTGTGGGCCTCCACATGTAATTTGGATGGGATTGGCACAGGTGGAGGTGGAAAACACTCTCATGGTCCAGTTGGCTAGAAAGGATTGGACCCATGCTATAGCTTCTCCTGTGAAATTGGCAGCGAGCTTGAGGTGGTTGCATAAGACTGCATGATCCACCAGATCAAAAGCAGCTGACAAGTCCAGTAAAAGTAGCAGCGCTGTTTTCCCATTATCCTTGAATTCCTCCATTTTAGTTTTAAGATCAGGGCTGTTTCAGTGCCATGGAGAGGGCGGAAGCCCGATTGGCCCGAGCCTAGCAGATGATTGGCTTCTAAATAATCTTGAATTTGGAGATAGGCTACTCTATCGATAATTTTTAGTAAGAAGGGTACCATGGTGATAGGCCTATAGTTGGTCGGGATGGATGGATCGAGGGTTTGTTTTTTAAGAAGGGGGAGGACCCAGGATTCTTTTAGGTTAGCTGGCCCTGTGTTGGATTTGAAGGATGAGTTAATGAGCTTCGAGATGAATGGGGCTAAATCTCTGGCAGCGTCCTTTATTATTTGAGCTGGGCAGCTGTCGCCCTTACAGTTGGAGGGCTTCAGTGAGAGGATAGCCTTTTCAGTGTCGATGATGGAGATAGGTTTAAAGCTAAAAGGGGGGATAGTATTGGTTCAGTCACTAGAGGCGCTTGTTGGTCGGTAGGAGAGAGGGTGTCTTTTTTATTAATTATTTTAAGTTGGAGGGTGGAGATTTTGTTCGATAGGGCATTCTGTATATTAGTGCACCATGTCTTGTCCTTGGGGACCGTGTCAGTTGGTTGTATAGAGGATTCCGTTTCCCGGAGGATGGCAAAAAGTTCCTTGGTATTAGATTTGGCATTGGTAATTCTATCATTGAATAAGTTTTTTTTTGTATTGATAATTTCTGACTTGTAATGTTTGGTAAGTTGGGTGAGCTTAGCTTTGTTGTCGTCGGTAGGCGAATTGCGCCAGATAGTTTGGAGTTTTCATTTCTGCTTTCTAAGGTCCTTAAACTGGGGGGTGAACCAGGCATTGAGGTGGGATTCTTGCTTAGCTTTGCGTAGTTTTGTAGGTGCAATAGTATCTAGTGCTTGAGACATAGATTTATTAAAGGTGTCTACTAGTATGTCTGGGTCAGTGTTGTCCTTCAGGCCGTTGATAGTTGGCAGGAGGAGGGGGATGAGTTTTTCTGAAGTAATGTCTTTTTTACTTCTGGTGGGGAGTGGTGGTATTTTGATAATTTTAGGGCTGGGGAGGTCAAGTGTGGCAGTGAAATTTATTAGGTAGGGGTCAGTCCATGGTTGAGGGGTGATGTCAGTAATGACTATGTTGCAGTTAAGTTCAGATACCCAGTCAAGGGTTCTGCCTTTAGCATGTGTGGGGGAGAGGACTTTTTGGGTAAGGCCTTGGTCATTTAGGATAGCTGTTATAGAGAAGGCATTTTTGTTGTCTGGCTCATTAAAGCCGATGTTAAAGTCGCCCAGCAGCAGCGTTTGCGAATGATTTTGGGTATTGTTCGCCATGAGGGTGGTAAGGTCATCTTCAAAGGTTCCCAAGGGACCTGGGGGCCTGTAGATCAGGTGAATGGTTAGCGTGCGGTTATTGGAAAGTTGCAAGTTTGCTGAGAGTACTTCGCAGGAAGCACAGGGAGGTGAGGTGGTGAGTCTAATAGGCAAAGTGGTTTTTGCGATAATTGCTAGGCCACCACCTTTAGCATTGTGTCTGTCTACTCTATGGATCTGGTAATTGTCAGGTACGGCTAACATCAGTGCAGGTCCTGCTGCCTCATGAAGCCAGGTTTCTCTTACGGCAAGGAAGTCAATGCTACTGTTTTTTAGTATGTCAGCAATTTCAGTTGCATGGGCTACCATGGATCTGGCATTGATAAGGGATCCAGTAAGTGATAGGGTATTCTTAGGAATAGGATGGCTTGCAAATTTATCTGTGTGCTTATTTTGACTCTGGTGTTTCTTTTTGTGAAGGTGAGTAGGAGTTGTGGTTGGAGTTAAAGGTTTCGTAGCTTGGGTTTGCTTAACCATGTGTGTCTGTATAGATGGGGATCTAGCAGTATTGTTTGTACTGTTTCTTTTGGGTTTGTATATGCAAGGTAGTCTTGCCCTGAGTCTCAGGTTTCTGTCTGTGGGGGGACGAGTGCTGTAGGTAGCAAAGGCCATGATTGTAGCTAGGAGGGTCAGGAAGGTCAGGTTTCTGCACATGGTAGTTGGTGCGGTTAACTGGTACAATTTACTTCCTTACTTCGCTAGGATGTCTGGCTAGGGTGACGTAATGTAGAATGCGGGTGGCTAGTTGAAGCCAGGGATGCACCTAGTGATATAGGGCATGATATTCAAGAAATACAATATGAGCTACAATGCATGGTCTGTTAATGACAGTAGGGCACAACACAATCAAAGTAGTCCGTTATCGACCATAAGGTACAACACAGTCAAAGTGGTCCGTTATCGACCATAAGACACAGCACAATCAAGGTTGATCCGTTAGCGACCATAAGGCACAACACAGTCAAAGTGGTCCGTTATCGACCATAAGACACAACACAATAAGCTTGCAGGTAGCCCAAGATGTTGGCTGGGCGAGGGGATAGCACGGTGTGACTCCCAATTGTAGTAAGGTACTATAGACAGCTATAGGTAGCTTAAGTGGAACTGATGTCTAGGTGCAAAAAGTAGGCAGATTCAACTTTGGCTATGAGAACACAGAATAGGCAGCCTCAAAGGGGATTCATAAGGCAGTGGTGCAGAGTGGACTGATAGTGCAAGAGTATAGGCTTAATGCAGCAGACTTCTGGGCACAGTAGGCACATCAGCGTAGTGAGGCAGAGAAGGCAAGGGCTTATGATGTCAGGGTAAGGTGAACCATGAAGACCTGGGTATAGGTAGCACCAAGAAAAACTAAGGGCCTAATATGTCGAGACAGCTATGGCACTTATCAGGGGTGCGAGCCTTGATCACATCTTGAGGTGGGTGGCATGAATCGATTCATTAAAAATGCACTGGGACACAAATTCAAATGCATGAATCATGGGATCCTAGATTTGAATTTTGCAGGAGGAGCCAAAATGCACTAAATGAAAATGCAATGGGACACAGAATCAAATGCATGAATCATGGGAACCTAGATTTGAATTTTGCAGAAGGAGCCAAAAGGCACTAAATGAAAATGCAATGGGACACAGAATCAAATGCATAAATCATGGGTACCTAGATTCGAATTTAGCAGGAGGAGCCAAAAAGGCACTAAGTTAGAATGCAGTGGGACACAAGTTCAAAATGTATGAACAAAGAACACAACAATGTAATTTGCCAAAGGATGAGAGGGCATGGTGAGCATAGTAAGGGTGCCCATCAGGATGTGGAGAACATAGGGCAGACTAGGGTGGCGCACTGTTGTGGAAGTTTAAGCAGCCTTAATGTCCAATGCAGTGACTGCAGCACAAGACCGGTGTGCCTCAAAACAAGCAGGGGGTATGGCCCTGGGCTCTGGCCAGCTCAGGACAGTCTCTAGACAGTTGTTGGGCCTTACCCTCAGGACCTTTCCTGGAAGGGCTAGCTTCCGATAGGCTGTGGTTGGCAGGGCAGGGGCCAATCAGCAGGAGGCTCTTCTCTCCTGTGTGTATCAGCAAAGGCACATCGGGCCTGGGACACGGGCGGCCAACTTTGAAAAGTGAACACCTCGTGTGTTCAAATGGCGAATTCTGTGAAAGTTAGGCATCAGGTGGCCAGCACGGGTTGTCTGCTGGTTGCAAGCAAGGAGGGGTATGCAGAGAAGTTGAAAGGCAAAGTATGTGGCAATCGTGCATAAAGCACAAAAAACGGCCGCGACTGGGGCGCCACTGCCTATTTGTTGGCAAAGGGCAGCATACCTCTGGGTGGGCTCCGCATTGAGGGAGGGTGGATCAGCTGCTCCAGCAACGATCCGGAGCTCCTGCTCAGGGAGAGCTGCACGGGAAGATCTGTGCATCGCTTCGTTGTGAGGAACGGCAGGGCTGCCTTTCCAGGGAGGCCCAGCCCACGCCTGCCAGCTTCCGATAGGCTGTGGTAGGTAGGGCAGGGGCCAATCAGCAGGAGGCTCTTCTCTCCTGTGTGTATCAGCAAAGGCACATCGGGCCTGGGACACGGGCGGCCATCTTTGAAAAGTGAACACCTTGTGTGTTCAAATGGCGAATTCTGTGAAAGTTAGGCATCAGGTGGCCAGCACGGGTTGTCTGCTGGTTGCAAGCAAGAAGGGGCATGCAGAGAAGTTTGTTGCAAATAAAGTAAACGCTGATATTCCTTGCATTTTAGAATACAATAGATTACGTTCTCTATACACCCCCATCTAAAAACATATCCTGTTTCACAAAAAAGAAAACGTTGAAAAAGAAAAATAATTCAAACAGAAATGCAACAGGATATCACTGCAAATCCTCCAAAGAGACAAAAAGAAACGAATACTTCATCAATTACCACAACCAAAGAAGAACCTATTACTCAAAGTAACTCAGGTACTTCTTCAAAGAAGCAACAAACACTCCGAAAAAATGACTTGGACACAGACCTATCTGGTCCATTCAAATTTTCAAATGTAACTCGTATAAGTTGCTACGCAAATGTAGCAATGAATATTCTATTTCAATTACCACCAATTGTTGAGAACATTTACTTACACAGTACAGACCAATTGTGTTTGCAAATGTTAGTACTTCATAGAAACGCAACAAACAATCCTGACAACACGTATAGTGTTCATGGAATAAGACAAGAATTAGACTACTGTTCTGGAATGGTGAAATTCACTATAAACTCACACAAGAATTTCTAATGTACTTACTACAAGTACTGGAAAACAAAAACATAGCTATAAATGGAATTTCATACATGTGGAAACATACATGTGCTCTCTGCAACAATGTGACACAGGAACATATCCCTAATGAACGCTTCGTGTATATATCCATACCTAATTGTGAATCCGTTCCATGTCAGCAACTTGTACAAAATGCAAACCATGGTAGATTATGTACTACCTGTAATTCAGATAATCGCTCTACCATGCTAATACAACCACATAGTAAATACATAATACTAATGCTTCTACGTTACAATGCAGATGGTACCAAAAACAACTGCAAACTGACTGGATTCACACATGGTCAGTATCACTTGATAAGAAAACCTTCACAACAATAGGTATAATCTACCACGCAGGAACCACAACCAATGCAGGTCACTACACTGCATATATTAAAAAGAAATGTGGTTGGTTTGAATCTAATGAGAGTACCATTACTCTAAAGCAAAGATTACCAGGAAATCTTACAAACGCTTATTTAATATTCTTAAAACCAAAATTTAATAACTAATCTGTACTTAAACATTAACAAAACTTCAATTAAATAGCTATGTACTGTTTCAATACGTCAAAAGGTATCTAACTGCCCCAACATTCTACAACAACCAAACAGATAAACGAATACCAATAAATTATAACAAAAAATAGACAGTTACAATACGCCAACAGGTATCTAACTGCCCCAATATTTTGCAACAACCAAACAAATCAATACCACTAAATTATAACAGAAAATAGACAGAATACGCCAACAGGTATATAACTGCTCCAAAAATGTGCACCAAGCCAACAGATAGAACATTAGTCAAAAACAACAAGTGAACAGTAAAACAAACAAACAAATAGACTGTAGCATAACAAAAAAGGGGTTTTTATCTACCACACAGGAGGCACAACCAATGCAGGTCACTACACTGCATATATATTAAAAAGAAATGTGGATGGTTTGAGTGTAATAATAGTGCCATTATTCTAAATCAGAGATTACCAGCAAATCTTACAAACACTTCTTTAATCTTCTTAAAACCAAAATTTTATAACTAATCTGTACTTAAACATTAACAAAACTTCAATTAAAAAACTTTAAACTGTTAGAATACGTCAACAGATATCTAACTGCCCCAAGATTCTATAACAACCAAACAGATAAATAAATACCACTAAATTATAACAAGAACAAGAAACAAACAATACGCCAACAGGTATCTAACTGCTCCAAAAATATGTAGCAAACCAACAGATAGAACATTAGCCAGAAACAACAAGTGAACTCTGAAAACAAACAAACAAATAGACTGTAGCATAACAAAAAAAGTTTTTTTTGAATCCGACATGGATTATTTTTCCCCACAAGCCCAATGATTAGAAAAACAAACACAGAAACTGAGCAAATAGCACAGTACACTTGTTTGTAATCTACTAAATATGAGGGTCAACATTAATAAACAATGTCTATTATTCAATGGTAAAGTCCTTACAAACTACCAAGACTAACATGATCTTTTCTTTTATCACAGAAATTGACAAAGAATATATATGTACTGCAGTTACCAAACCAAACAGTAAGTATATTACAATAAATACTGCTCCATAACACAGCAACTAAAACAAACGGTGCATATAACTTCAGTCATGAATGCATGGCCCATGCACCCAAGACTCTAGAACCTGGCCACAACCACTGCAGCATATCACAGCCATGAAAGCTTATAACTTTGGTACTTATAACTTTGGTCTTGCGTAGACCCTGGCCACAACCACCACATACACCCAAGACTCTAGGCCCTCACCACAACCACCATATGCACCGAAGAGTCTAGGCCCTCACCACAACCACCAAATGCACCCAAGACTCTAGGCCTTACCACAACCACCCCAGCATATCACACCCATATTTGATTTTATGGTTGTGATCTATGGGGGTGATATGCTGCAGTGGATGTGGCCAGGGCCTAGAGTCTTGGGTGCATGGTTTTTACTGACAACCCGGACACCATGTGTATTCTTAGAACAGTTTCAACTTGCCTACGAACAGTACGGACAGGTATAGTGTCCTTAGGACATCCCATATGGGTCGATTACAGACATCGAGGACAGCGCGCCTGTCCGCGGACACAACAAACACAACAGCGGTGCCTACCACCTAAATAGATACAATATTTGAACCATCTCTTACCCCCCACCATCCCCAAACAGTCTTACACACCAACACACTTGCCAAAATTGTATTTCCTCACCATTTGTCACCGCGCTGTCCACGATACACAATGGCAGGCGCGCTTAAAAATCTGACACACGCCACGCTCTCCACGATCCAATCGGCGAACACGCCACATGTCCGCAGACATGCCGTAAGTCGATTAGCCAATCAGGACACTGTCCGCGGAGCGAACAGGGAAGTGTGTCCGCGGACCGAACATAGATATCACTAATTTTTTTACCTACTTTTTGGTCATTTTTTTAAAAACTACTGGATGGATTTTCACCAAATTTACAAAAGCATGCTTTCGGGACCAAGTCGCTGCTCCTGATGTAAATCTGGTGAAAATCTGTCCAGCGGTTTGGGCTGTAGGCGTGAGCAAAGTTTTTTCCCCCCATTCAGTCTGTCAGAAAAAAAGACATTTTGGGACCCCCCCTATAACTTTGCCCCCCCTAGTCCAAACCTCACCAAACTTTGCAAAAAAATTCAGAGTGCACCATATACTTTGCAAAGTTTGGTGAGGATTCGTCCAGGGAGAGCGAAGTTATAAGCCTCCCAAAAAGTGCTCTTCCTATGGAAACAGCAACTTAACCATAACTACACGGCCACTACCGTGGCTGTGTAATATATATATGTATATATATATATATATATACACACATTGATGCAGTTACCCTCCCTGCTACACTCCAGTTTCAAGGAATTGAGAAAAACAGAGACTGCCAAAGCAAGAGAAGTGGTTTGTCTTGCAAGACAAAAATGCCACAAAGAATCAGATACTCCCAAGGCAGAAGATCTAAAAAAAGTCTCAAATATTCTCGTCTCCCTTGAAGAGCGCGACAGAAGACTACTAAATGCTCAAGGGTCTCAACCAGATTCCTTGTTTCACAAAAACAGCAAATCGCCAACTCATTAGGCATCTTGCCGTATCGGACCAGCACTTCCCTAGTTAAAACTAGGTTCCATCTGAATCTTGCTAAATTTTTTCGGATAGTCCGATCAGGATCCATAGATAAATATGGGGCGAGTACACCAGCTGGTTTGTAATCATATTTGAAGTATTTCAGGGACTCTTACGAATTAAGGGAGTTGATAGTCGATGCCCAGTCATGATCAAAAAGGACCTGTTTGACCATAACCAGGTTAGTAACCAAGTCATTAACTGACAGCCGTATGCCAGAGAGGAGCCACTTACAAAAATTTGGAGTATGCACATACAAATGTATCACCTCTGGCCCCAAGTATTGTTTGTTTTTAAGTTTTTAAATATAAACATAGCTCATACCTAACCGCTGCCAAAGGAGTACCACTCGGTACCCGCAAGATATTTCTCCACCTCAGCCCCTCAATGGCAGTTAAAGATTTCAAAGCCAGGGTATACGAATCTCAAAACTGTACAAGATTTTTGGCACAATCTTTCCCTCGTAAAATCGCACGCCAGGAAGCTGAGAAAATGTGCCATAACTTACTTCTACTCGGATCAGTTGATTCCAGAATTCCACGCCTCAGGACAGCACCCATTCTTTTATGTGAATCTTATACTGAGTAGAGAAGGTTGGGAAATCCAAATAGATACAACTTTCAACCTTCTCAAGGGAATCTCCTCAGGCTCGCCAGTTAAAAGCTGCTTGTTTCTTCTTGGTTGTGCAATGCATAATTTCTGTTTTTTTTTATAGCATTTACCTTGTGATGGTGTACAATTGCAAAATGTAAGAAAGCATCAACCAAGCGTTGCAGACCAATCTGTGTACATTCAAAGATTAAAAAGTAATCAGCGTAAGCGATCCAGACAGTTTACAAATTGTGAATTTTAGGAGTGGCCAATGCTACAGGATTTAGGTACTCTTCAGTAACACTCATGTACAGATTATACAGGCTGGGTAAGGCGTGAGAACGCAACCCTGCCTCATTCCTCTCATAGTCAAAATCTTGCGGGACAGAGTAACTTGCTGATTAAGTAATACCTGTATGTTGGAATTGGAGTAGAGTCCAACAATGAATCGTAATAAGCCATGTGGGATTCACCAGCTCTGCAATTTTTCCCACAATAGACCCTGATTTACTGCATCAAAGTCATCCAAAAGGTCGATATTGGCCAGCTAAACCGAATCGTATTACATATGCAACACCTGACTTAAAATGGCCTTGAGTAGAAATTCATTCAAAGAAGTGCCAAGATGCTTGCAGAAACCATTTTGCCATTTTTTCATCCTTCCTGATTCTTTTTGTCAATTTTCCATATGCTCTAGCAGCAAAGCCGAAAAGACTTTGCTGTCAGTGTCAAGGAGCGCTATGGGGCGATAATTTATCGGATCGGAACACAAACCTTTTTTGTGTATCAGAAGGATATGGGGCGTGAACCGAGACTTACAATATTCTCAATAATGTTGACAAAATGGATGCCCAAGCACCAGGCTCCCCTTGAATATTAGATATGACAAGCTATTTGGACCTGGTGCACATGAGGGCCTAATCTTCAATATTATTTCTTTATTTGATCCCGATCAACCAGCAATTTCCAGTCAGACCAGGGAAGAGCCTATCAAAGCATGGTTATTATCCCAGCCCACAGCTTTAGATAATACAGTTTCATAATGAGAAACCCACTGTTGCTCAGAAACTGACGAAAAATATGCTGTTCTGACTGACTAGTTTCCAGGTCGTCCGTCAAGCTGCAAAAGGACCTTGGACCTCATTACAGGTCCGGCAGTAACCCTGCCAGTGCTACCGGCGGGTTGCTGCCAGACATGTAATATTTTACCCGTGCCCGACTTCGGTGCCACCGGATGATTGCTAGTCCAGCAGCCTGGGAATTCAGACGCCTGTAAATTGTAAGTCCCCATTCCCATATAGTCCCATAGGACGCTATGGGAGTGGGGACACTGAAGCACAGGCACCGTTGCTAACAGTGCCGGAGCTTCCGTGACCGGTCTGCTGACCGCAGCCGCTGCACCCGGCAGGGTCAGACCTGTCGGGCACAGCAGCTCCAGCAGGCAGACTCAGAGTTTGCCGATCCCGAAACAAGGGTGCCAGTGAGCTTACCGGCCCCCTTGTTTCCAGACCGGCAAACTCCTAATAAGTCCCCTTGTGTCTATTCTTTAGAGTGTAAAGCATGCACTCTGCATCACATTGATTTCGAACGGCTCATCTACCACGCAACCAGTTTTTATAGGCCTGTTTTATTTTTTGATATGCACGGACAGAATGACAAAGGAGATACTTGCAAAGCTTTTTTCTGTTGGCTACCTCGGGACCACAAGAATGCATATGCTTCTTAAATGGTTTCCTAATGCGAAAATGCCATGGCAAGCTATAGGCAATAAGATCTTCCCAAAAGGTCCAGTACCTCTCAAACTGCCAATCACTAGAAGTTGAAGTTTGACATCCTAAAGCAATTTCGTTAACCATCTGAACCGAGCCGGAATTCCAGCAGACTCGGTTTCCTGCAGGATTAACCCTTAGGACAGAAGTAACACGTTCAGGTTCACCATGGCCACCCTTCTTAAACGAGAATACCGTTGACAGGTAGCGACGATCACTAAACTCGTTGGCGATAACATGGCGGTGATTGAAGTTCAAAAACAGGCCTTTACTCACAAAGATATAATCCAATGTTCAATTAGAAGCACCATTGGACCAGGTGAATGACAACAATGTTGTACATTCCTGCATGCCAATAGACATTAAGTAACAGTATATCAATGACAGGATCACGTAGTAGCCGAATGTGGGTAGCCAAGATACCAACCGTTAGATGAACAGATTCAATCATTGCAAAATGTGTGGTTGTTTGTACCAGGGTTACTAAGCCACCAAACCGACGACCACGGGCACCTTTTTCGACAGGCTGAAAACTAATAGTGTGACCATCGAATGCAGGCAACGGAACCAACCAAGTTTCCTGTGGTGCAATGATGGAATGATCCTTTAACAATAACCCAACTGATGGATTAATCAGCAAATTGATGTGGCCCCTTGCATTCCAGGAAGTTAATGTTAGGATGAAACTGGAGGGCAGAATATTAGGGAAAATGAGAAGACTGCAATCTCTTGGTAGCAGTCAAGTCCCCTGAGAGCCAAGACCAACGCTTCTGTTGTTCTATAGGAAATGGAGCGCTTTTAAACAGCTGAATCTCTCTGCGTTGATCGGAACCACAACCCAGAGACACAACAATCTCCTTAGGCAGGGGCTGTCTGTGATTTCCCACATTTAAACTTTCCTCGCCGGACCTCCCATCCTTATACGTTGAATGGGCAAACCCTACTGATCGGATTGAGCGCAGTTCATTCATAATAAGGTCTAATACAATCTTAGATCTAAGAAATATTATTGCATGATCAGTTCTAAGATGATCTATGAAATCAACCCGGCCGATGTCACCGGAAACTACTGCGCGGGAGAGGGTATTGAGCGAAATAAGCTCCAAATATCAGCGCGGTTAAGGAGCTTGGTTTTATTTTCTGGTAACACATTTTCTAACCAGTAGTTTTAAAACTTGACTTTTAACATCCTGTAATTAAAAAAAACGTACGATGGGCAGTGTCCATTTTATTTGGAGGGAGCGATGCAGTTAAGTTAGATGAAGCCTGGGAGTCTCCATAAGCCTCTGTCCTCCGGGAACCCTTAAGAACACTGTCAACAATAGTGTTATGACTAGAATCAACATGTTCAGCATGCTCACCCGTTAGCGGTGAAACACCAAACTCGGAAGAAGCATTATGGGAAACGCAGGTTACGGGATCTCCCACATCCCGCTGGCCCAAAGAAGTTCCAGCAGCCATTGTGCCATGAGCTACCTCATGGCTGTTTACAGCAGATTCCAAAACATTCATAATTTTGGATTATTCGAAAATTGCCAGCTGCAGAGGGTGTAATAGAGAGTGGGGAAACCAGAGGAGACAGAGACCTAGAGAAGAGAGAAGAACCACCCAAGGAGGAACAGGTTGCGCCAGGAGGGAGGGAAGTTGCCAGAGGCCTCAAGAAGGGGGAGGTGGTGACAGGGGTGAGAATGGAAATTGGGGGGCGTAGGGGAGTGGGTTTGTGAGGGTGAAGAGGGACCCTTTTTGTGAGGGATGAAAGAGGACAGAAGAATCCGGGTAGAATATACCAGGAGGGATCTAGAAGTATATACTCTGGAAGAAGCAGTTGGGCCATCCAGTACTGGTTCTGAGTATGGCAGAGTCAGCCGCAAGTATTATGGGCCTCACACCAGAAGCCTGTAAGATGTATCTGAAGCAAGCCTGGGCACCTTGATATGATGGGTAATTTATAACGCGCTTTAAACCTAAAGGTTTCTAAGCGTGGACCTGGGGGTCGAACTAGTGGTGCTCCGTGTCGTCTTGTTTCCAAGGCGAGCACGTTCACCCTGATCCGGAGAAGAGCCTGGCAGTCTATATCAGATTCACAATGTAGCATATAGCACCATGTAAGAACCTGCCGCTATTTGCCGGCTCTCCGTCTTCTCCTGAGTTTAAGGCATCTTTCGCACTACCAGAAATATGGCAATTCCCTTTAATTTTCATGTTTTAAGTTTCATAATTTTTCAAACAAACTCGTCCTCATTGCATTTCTTTTGGCCAGTGTAGTTTTCCGTCTGTCCGGTAGGTGGTAGTATTACACCACAACTACGCATGGTTTTACGTAGTGAATTTACTACGATAAGCATTATAAACAAAGTCAACGTGTATCCTCTAATTAGAGAAACCTTGAATTACAAGTGTTGTTGTAACAGGAATTCTAAATATAATTTGATAAACTGCAACTAACAATAATGGAAAACAAGCATTTACTTCCGCACGAGTTCACTCATGACTGTACTTATAATGCACTACACTGAACATGCATTGCAATGACCAATTAATTTTTCATTTTCATTGTATTAATTGAAATATATTCTACAACTGTGAAAATAGCATGCCTTCATCCATATGACAACTACCCCCATAGGATTTTTTTTATATTCTTCACGTGTAGGGGAAACAAAATGGATGCGCCCTGTGATTAAGGTGAAATCGATGAACCCCTGAATTGTGCGAACATTTTATTCCTAATAACCTTTGACTCTCTGGACGGACCTGGCTTACATTTTACACAAAAATTGCCTGGCCCGGGTCCTCCCCACAAATTGGATAATTTGGGGCATATTTGTCAAAGGGTTCATAAGTAATAAAGCTTAGAAACAAAAGCAAGTTTTGGAGCGAGCACCTTCATTTTCCCATAGAGGAAAAGGTGCATCCTTTGAACAGGTGCAGATCAACAAGCGTTGGACGGATCTGCGCCAAAGAGAAAACAAGTTGTGCAAAACGCAGTGCAGATATTCCTTTGTTTTTGTTTGGTATACATTTGATTGTAAAGCTTTATACTTTGGCATAAAAGCAATAACACATCACACAATGATATAAAACAGACTTAACACCAATACGATATAAACCAATAAAAATATACTTTGTGCCAGTACAGATAAAAACATCAATTCATCAAATCATCAATGCATCGTAAAAACAGGTAAAATATGATACATGCCTCCTTCGAGACCGTGATGGCGGTAACACCGGTTCTGGCACCGCATGGATGTGGAAACAATGTCGAATTACGGCTTGTCGGCCGCGCGCGTCAGCAAAGTGCGGCACCCGTGCCACCGCCAGTACGGTAACACAGAACGAGACCAATGCACTGGCACAAATGCCAGTGTATCCGCCTCGTGCATGCCGGACATAGCGGAGGCAGAAACACTGGTGCCGGAAAGACTGTTATCACGAAAATCGGAAAGAGGCCATTACAGAAATCACAATCTATTGCAATCTGCTGGTACCACAAGGTCCACAGCAACGGTGACAGCCTAAAAACACAGAGGAAGATGACATCAAGGATCCCAGTCAGCCGGCAGCGGAAACCCCGCTTTGTGAGGCGGAACTCACTCTGCTTGTCGAGCATATAGTTAATGCAGGGGAGTTGTTCAGCATAGACCAGAGGCACTCCACGCAGCTGAGACAAAAGGCCATATGGGCTGAGGCTACCCAGAAGGTCTCAGCTGTGGGGGGGACCCCCCTTCAGTAAAAGATGTCCACAAGAAGTGGGATGATCTACGGCTGAGGGTGCGGAACATGCTGGCAGCCCACAGACAGCAATGCAGTGCCACAGGAGGCAGTGACACCTGGTGAGGCCGGTAAGTACAGAAAGTGCAAAGACATGATTGTGAATCAAGGTATACCTGCCCCCCCCCAGCAATGCACAGAGAGCCACATATCACAGTCCCAATCAACCCTAGCCCATCCAGTACCCCCATAGGACCCCCCCCCAAGCAATGCACAGAGAGCCACATATCACAGTCCCCATCAACCCTAGCACACCCAGTACCCCCATGGGACCCCCCCAACCCCCAACAATGCACAGAGAGCCACATATCTCAGTCCCCATGAACCCTAGCACACCCAGTGCCCCCATGGTACCCCCCAGCAATGACCAGAGAGCCACATATCACAGTCCCCATCAACCCTACCACACCCAGTAGTCCCATGGGACCCCCCAGCAATGCACAGAGAGGCACATATCACAGTCCCCATTAACCCTAGCACACCCAGTAACCCCATGGGACACCCCTCACCCCAGCCCCGGCCAGCCAGATGGCGTGTGCAAAAGTGGAACCCCTGACTTACACACATGACGGCAGCACACATCAGTGCATGTTACCGTATCTAGATGAAGCTTGAGGAGTGTCTTGCATGTGAATGTACCATACACAACCTGTGAAACCACTAACAGCATGCCTTACAATCCCCTACAGGAACATCATCTGACATTGACGGGGGTCATCAGGTGACGTCAAGGGGGACTGGACGTGGCCATTGTCGGAGACGACATTTGTCATCCGGCGCAGGCACCTCCGACACCCGTGGTTTAACTACGGTCCAGGTGCACTGCGATCATGAGACCACCATCCCTGCAGGGCCAGAAAACCAGGAGGCACCGCCGGAAAATCTCCCTTCTGCCACTCCAATTACACCTGTAAGTGCTGCAGCACCTACAGACCAGCCAGAGTCTGATGGCACAGAAAGCACACCAGACCATCATGCCAGTGAGGCATAAGGGAATGAGGGGTGCACCTCCACGCCGGATCAACTGCGCAGATTCAGCCCAACGGGCCTCCACAGTCCAATGCGCTCCCCAATGCCATTGCTGCAGGAGTTGAGGTCATGCCTGCAGCGCATTGAACAACGTCAGGACACGCTGAGCAGACTTGCGGAGCAACACCTGGCAGAATCAAGGCTCCAACGTGAGAAGTTGCAATTGCAGCGGGAGAGCAACGAAAAGTCAGTCCGCCGGTTTTCGCGCGCAATTGACCGTTGTGCAACATCAAATATGTTGATGTCCAGAAGCATACAAGAGGGGAACAGCGTGCAATTGAACATTGCAGAGACAATGTCGCTGGCACTGCAGGCCATTATGAGCCGGCTGCCCCCACCGAACCCCGCTTTGACCTCCACCAGCACCACTCCTTCAAGCTCCCTGGCTAGTAGCCCCAGGAGGAGGTCTATACGGCTGTCTGGACCAACTCCAACGTACATTGATGGCCCAAGCATGGAAAAAAATAGGGTGTACATTGAGACACTGAAGTTACACATGAGTCCATTGTGTTTTGTGCCTTGGCAGTGGGTGGGTATATTGGGGAGGAGGTCCATAGTGGGGATAACTAGTTGTGGCCTGGGCGGTGGGTGGGTACGGTCCATAGTGGGGATAGCTAGTTGGGGCCTGGGCAGTGAGTGGGTACGTTGGGGAGGTGGGGGTGGTCCATGGTGGGAATAGCTAGTTGGGGCCTGGGCGGTGGGTGGGTACGTTGGGGAGGTGAGGGTGGTCCATAGTGGCGATATCTAGTTGGGGCCTGGGCGGTGGGTAGGTACGCTGGGGAGGTGGGGGTGGTCCATGGTGGGAATAGCTAGTTGGGGCCTGGGCGGTGGGTGGGTACGTTGGGGAGGTGGGGTGGTCCATAGTGGGGATAGCTAGTTGGGGCCTGGGCAGTGGGTGGGTACGTTGTGGGGGTGAGGGTCACATGTGGGCATTTTTTCTTTTTGCACCTGTTCCATTTGTTCTTTTCTTGATACACGGGTTTGCAAATGTGAATTACGAGTGGACAGTCTTCTTCCGTGTGTGTATAAATCATTTAATGTAAGTGTCACATATTGAAGTGCACCATGTGCATTTGAAGTTGATCAGAATAAATTGTCAATAAGTGCTCCCCGCACATTAGTCCATCAATGGCACCTGGCCTGGTTGTACACCCATCCCATCATCATCCTCTTCATTATCTTCTGCTGGCTCCATGTCCGGGGACAGTGGAATGTTCCTTCATATGCACATATTGTGCAGCATGGCACATGCCAGCACAATTGTGCCTACCTTCACAGGGCTGTACTGCAATGCCCCGCCTGATCGGCTGAGGCAGCAGAACCTGGCCTTCAGCAGTCCAAAGGTCCGCTTTATCACACCCAGGTCCATATGGGTGCCCGGTTGTAGGCCTCCGCATGCTTGTTCTGTGGCCGTCAGATGGGTGTCATGAGTCATGGTGTGAGTGCATACCCGGCATCACCTGCATGGGAGTGGCAGTAAGGAGACATGTTTGTGTTTGTGGTTGCAAATGATAGCATGTACAGACTCTCTGTATGAGATCAGCACAGAACTCAGTACAACCCACAGATGTGTCATCTGGTATGACTGAATATCATTTCTATTCTGCACACTTGGGTCACACATTCCTACAGGGACTTGTTACGCTCACCTGGTCTCTGCGGAGGCGTTGGGGCACGGTTGCAGCCCTCCCGGAAATTAGGCCGCCCTCCTCTGGCTTCTCCCCCCTGCACTTATGCAGTGAACTGCAGCAATGGGTGACGCTGCTCAGGACTGCTCCTGTGAGATATAGAGGGACATGAGTATGGCAGTCTGTGATCCAGATACCCTTCCAGACCCTTCCTCCCAGGACGTGATTCCCGCAGGTTGTGCTACCCTTAGAAAGCTCACCTGATGATTGTTATTGGTGAGCACTCCATCCTGCTACTTCTGGCAGGGGTGCATGTCTGACCGGGTCTGCACGTGATAGCCCAGTCCAGCTGCGACTAATCCACTTCTCTCCAGGTGAGTTTTTCAGCGTGTCTTTGTCTTTTCTTGCCTGTTTGCTTTCAGTTGCTTTTGTTGTGTTTGTAAAGTTTGTTCCTTCTGTAACTTTGTTCTTTTGCTCTCTCTCTCTCTCTGTAGGCGGTATTGCAGACCTTGCAGCAGTTGCGGAGCATGAGATGGCAGCTGGCGTGAATGAGAAATGAACCCACGATGGTCCGGTAACAAGTAAGTGGTCTCCTAGGGATGTGCGCGTGTTTTGAATGCGGCGCGACCCTAGACTGATGGGTGGCAGCTTGTCTAACCTTGTCTTTCGTCTTTGCAGGAATCGACTCCGTGGATGAGGAGCGTGGTGTCGGGATCAAGATCACTGAGTTTCAGAGCATGAGTCTGCAGATCCGGTGATGAACGCTGGATTCGGGAAGGTGAGTGTGCAGGAAAAATGCTGAGATCCAAATGGTAAGTAAGCTGGTCCAAGCAGCGGTGAGCGTCACGTTTCATGTGAATGCAAAGTAACGCAAAGCGCTGGCATTGAGGCTAGCACAGCTTATATAGCAGAGCTCCTGGGGCCACGCCCACTGGTTCTGGCCTGCCTGCCACACCGTGCAGTTTCTAGAGTCTGCACGTGTAGTCTGGGCCTGGAGAGCCACACCCAACGGTATGCTCGTGGAAACGTTCCCGAAATAAAAGCATGTGGAAAAGTTCTTGTGAATGAAGCGCTCTTTCACAATAATAAAGTGTTCCTGCTTACATTCGTACATGAGCCTGGCGCCAAAGGTGCCAGGACTTAGTCCAGCTGGTTCCCTGTGTGTCTGCGTCCTGTGACCCATTACCCCCCACCACTTTATGGTGTGGTGACTGTGTTCTTGGGTCAGTACTCATGACAGGACTGTGTTGTCTGATGTCTCCATTCGTGATGTGCTGCCAGGCAACTACATGTCTCATTCATTGCAATTTACACAATGATGTGTTCAGATGTAGTAGGTGCCTCATGTATTGTGAGGTGCTGGCAAGATCTGTGTCAGGCAGACGCAGCCCACACGATTGTACGAGACTACTGCGCACAGCACGATGTGTAGCCATCGTGCACATGGGTGTAACTACTATTTATTCACCGGTAGAGATACTCGCACCCACATGTTGGCATTGCATGGTGTGCCACTCCATGGCTAGGGTATTTTTATGATTAGCCAGGGTATGTATTCCAGTGACGTGGCAGCCAGGGACACTGTGGTGGCTGTCTATTGCCCCTCCCCCCAACTACACAGAGGTCATGCATTGGTAGTTCTGCTTACCTAACAGCCAGGGACACTGTGTTGGCCGTCTATTGCCCCAGCCAGGTCATTTCTCACACATAACGTGCCATTTACCCTGGCAATGTGGAGTTCCGCAATACCATTGAGTGGTGTGTGAACCCCGGGAAACGTGCACAGCAATGCGTGATGAGTCGTTGTGCATCACAAACCATCTGCAGGTTGAGTGAGTGAAATTGCTTCCGATTGCGATAAACCGCCTCAATTGCATGTCTGACAGTCAACTCCACATACGTACAATCTAATGCAGCAATGCAATTGGGCATGCCGGCAAGGGCATGGAGGGCCACTTTGGTGGCATTGACCTGTGCAGGGGTTCGAGGTAGGGCAATGTGGTATGACTCATGGCGCAGCAGCACATCAAATACCTGGAAGAGTATCCTTGAAAAACAGGATTGTGACAGCCCGTGCAGCTCCCCAACAGTGTGCTGATAAGTTCCAGTGGCAAGAAAGTTCAGTACAGAGACTACCTTCAGCAGGGGTGGGATAGCAGTCCTGATGTTGATGATGCTGATGATGTCTTCTTCAATGAGGGTGACA
Organism: Ambystoma mexicanum; assembly: GCF_040938575.1. Lineage (NCBI taxonomy): Eukaryota > Metazoa > Chordata > Amphibia > Caudata > Ambystomatidae > Ambystoma > Ambystoma mexicanum. The sequence continues at coordinate 440,958,924 of NC_090937.1, forward strand.
ATTGATAATATTGTGGCCCTGTCAAGCCAGTATAATGTGTGTAATGCAAAACACACGTGACAAGGAAGCGCTGCTAGGTCAGCTTCTGTAATGAGAACTAGTAGTACCCACCCTGGCATCACATGTGCACCACTGCCACTTGGTGGCATACACAAATGATTGCTAACACATGGAGTTTAGCAGCTGAGTCTGCAGTCTATGGCAGTCCCTGCCATATTCCATTCAGAGCCTGAGCCTGAGTCTGTTTACAGCCACGTTTGTAAGAGGAGGAGCCGAATTTAAAAGCGCCTTTCCACTGCGGAGCGGCCGCAGAGTTTGGCAGGTGAGTTGGCAGCCTTCGGCAGTTCACAGCTGTGATGGCGTCAAGACGAGACATCGAAGAAGAGAGCCGTGGGATGCAGAGCCAGCGTCCACGAGGTGAAGGCTGCGGGCTTGGGCACAGAAGCCCTTTGAAGCCAGCATCAAGCAATAACAAGATGCCGAAACCACAAGAGAGAGATGAGACGCTCGATATACAGAACTTGAATCTGAAGGAAGAACAAGAAACACTTGAAACACACCCCACCCTCTCGCAACACACTTGTACGTCCAAATCCAAGAATCCACCAAAAAACTACAACCGCACTTACCCTATCGGGGGCTCTGGTGGAAGAGGAAGTGCGGGGAGACGTGCAGGGAGACGGTGGAGGTTCCAATGGGGTGGGGCCAGGAGTGGAGGTTTCACCAACGGGGATCGTGGACGAGATTGAAGCCCACTCGGAAGTCGTGTTCGTGGAAATCCGGAGGTGAATGTGGGCCATGCCCACCGCCGCCTGCTGTTCTGAGTTGAACCGGACAAGCGGACGGCGAGGGAGAAGGGCTCGCACTCGCGGATACCTCCCGGAGACAATGGCGACCCGATTGGGTCTTGGTCTGAAGCCAGACATTTTGAAGGACGGAAGCCCAGGGCTCGCTCCAACGGAGCACCTGAGACAGCCGTCACCAGTGGCAGTATCACCAGTAGTGGTTACAGATCAGAGGGACGCCAGAGGTGCGGAAGGTGAGCAAATGGTGAAAAGTGTGGACACTAATCCCCCACAGAACGAAGGAGAAACAGAAGCCCTTACAAACCACAAAGTAGTGGCGGAAATAACAGTTTAATCAGCACCAAACATTGACAGTCTTTTGAGCCCTACCCCAACTGCTGAAGGCCCGAAAGAACTAATAAAGACAATAGAGAGTCCCTGGACAAAACAAAAAAAACATGGAACTCAACACATGAGCAGGACCAGTATGAAGAAGGCACCTTTGATTTTAGAAACGGGAAGGACATTTTAGCCAGCCCAAGGGATGTAAGGGAAAAATCTTCAACGCCAGTAAAGAAAAAACTACAAAAGAGACTACAACAAGCAAACCAAAGTAAAAACATTCAATCAAAGGAAATCAAAAAAGTAAAACAATCTTGGAAATCAGGGAAACCACTAGGACAACACTCAACAACTGAAAGAGCTCTGCCCCAAAAACCAACGTTGAAAGAAGATAAATCCAAAAGAACTTTTAAGAAACTATGAGAAACCCAGAGATTCCGCCTCCAGCAGGCTCTTTACCCCTTTTCTTTCAGAAAAACACAACATGTTTTCAAAAAAACTTGGGTCAACTCTCTGACGCAGAAATACTAGAGGGAGCCCAGGTTGAATCCGTGGAAAGAGTGTGGTCTGGCATCTCCCAGACACAGGGATCTTCAAGGAAAACTACTGATGTCCCTTTTCAGACAGTACCTACAACAGCAGTAAACGGTAAAAAAATAAACAGGAGCTTTACCATTTCAGTGCATCAAATTCAAACGAAGCAGGACAACCACGAAACGAGACGTTGGCACAACAGGAGAGTGGAAAGGATAACAATTTACCCATTCCGGGGATCCAGAGAGTTGGCTTAAACTTCAGCAATCATGGCGAAGCAGAACTAAGAGACTGCCCCCCTCGGATTTCGACCAGACTTCATAAAGAGACAGTGCACAATCTCCTGGACTCGGTCGTGATCTACCACAAGATGTCCTGGATCTAAACTCTACTCAGCTAAAAGAGCTGGGACAAGAAGAACTTCAACTTAACAGATCTGTAACAAGAAAGGTAGTGGACAAAGATGATCAAGTCCATCCACGACCACCAAACATAAATCCAAACGAAACATTGGAAACAGATTCACAACCGACACCACTGGCCAACAGAAGGAAAAAATCCACCAGACTGTCTGAAATAATTGAAAAAGAAACTCCATTAAAAAAAACAGACCTTTTTGCTATTATGTCGGCAGTTACCATAGCCTTGGCGCCCTTTTCAAAATTACATGAGGCGCTGAACGACACTCTGAAGGACCATACAAAACGTTATCAGCTATGATGCATACCAAGTTGATTCACCTGGAAGGCTATATTACTGCCATTGAGAAAACAAAGGTAACTGTGGAATTTAAAGATGGAGGAAAAAAAATCTCAACTGTGAAGGATATCGAAATGACACCCTAACAAAAAGTACGCAGACAACTCCTCAAGATGAGAAAAGTGGGGAAACAACAACGGCAATCGCAGTTCAAACCGAGGAGAAGAACTTAAGGAACAAACAAACAACTTTGTATTTTAAGAAAAATCAACCAATTCTCCCGACATGTAAAACTGGAGTACAACAAAAGAACACGACAGAAAAAAATGTGTCAAACAACAAATTCATACAGAAAGTGGGTCCCAATGGATGTGTGGTGTTAGAAGTAAATGTAAACAAAACATGGTCACACACACAATACAACTTTCAAGAACAAGACGAACCTGCCCTTGCCAAGGAGGAAGAAGTTTACCCATTATTCTCTCAGAAACCTTGCACAAAAACTTTAGCAGTTCTGCGTGTGATGATCATAAATGATCAGAACTTAAATCCAACATCAAAGATGACAAAGACAAATCACAAAGGCAATTTCCAGTACCGGCACCTACAAAAACCTTGCAGACAATTGAGCAGAAAGAGTTATCCAGACCAAAGGACACAAAGCTGACCCCCAAGGTAGATATGTAATAATATAAAGCCCTAATATAGATGACGCAGACTTTTACCTAAACATATTGGAAGTGCTTGCATCACTAGACAGCTCTAGAATATACATATTACTCAAATGTGCATGACTCAGAGTCACAGATAGATTACTGGCTTCTCTCTGACGATATATTAGACACATTGGAAAAATACAAAATACACCCCCGCACATTGTCAGACCACTCCCCGGTGTCACTTGAGCTGATATTCCGAAACGCCCCGAAACCCCAAAAGAGATGGAGAATGGCCACAAACATACTTAGAGACTCCAATGTATGGGATCTAAATCCCTCCACATAGAAATGGAGGAATTCTTCAATAACAATGTGGGAACGGTAGATAAATACTCAACGCTCTGGGAGACATTCAAGGTCTGCGTAAGGGGGTTACTGATTTCTAAAACCACAGGATTACTGAAGTCCGTAAGGCATTAGTTGACCGAGGTGGAGGCCCAACCTCCAAACCTGGAAATTTTGTATAGTGTAACCGACAATAACGATACCCTAGCAGATATCAATAAACTCCTAAAGGACTTTGATAGACTAGCCATGAGGGAAGTACAATACATGGCAGCCCCAGCTCGAGCACGCAGATACGGGGAGAGCAATAAGGCAGGAAGGTCCATAGCCAACCTCCTCAAATCAGATCGCCACCATACCCCAATCACAAGCCTCAATGCAAAGGAAGGGGGGTAGTCACCGGGGGGCAGGCCATAAACCATGAATTCTCCAGGTTCTACCAGGAACTATACTCCAATCGTGATAGTAAATCAGAACCAGAAATACAAGCATACCTCAATAACTTGGAATTCCCAAGACTCCCGTTAGGAGCTAAAATGGCCCTTGAACAACCGGTAAATGAAGAAGAAATCACTGAGGCAATAAAAGCATTAAGTTCTGGGAAGGCCCTGGGATCGGATGGGCTAGGGGTCGAATTATATAAGGAGTTTCAGAAAGAACTGTTCCTGATCATGTTGAAGGTATGAGAGGCGGCACTGGAACGGAACAAACTTCCCGATTCAATGAGAGAAGCAATAATAACGGTCTTGCCAAAACCCTGACGTCCTCCACAGGACATGTCATCATATAGGCCACTGTCACTAATCAATGCAGACTCCAAGGTATTTGCAAAAGTACTGGCGAACAGACTATTACCAAAACATGCCAACATTGGTACATCCCGACCAATGTGGATTCATCCCTACAAGATCTACAGCTTTGAACTTACGCAGGCTGTTTGCAATAATGGCCAAATAAACCCAGAAGCAAAAGCGATAGCGGTCTGGCTAGATGCCGAGAAAGTGTTCGACTCGGTGTCGTGGATATATCTCCTGGAGGTACTTAGAAAATATGGAATAGGCCCTAATTTTGTCCGATACGTAAAATTACTATATACAAAAACAGGTGCGAGAGTTCTCACAAACTTCACGATTTCAGATTTGTTCATTTTGGGCAGAGGTACTAGACAAGGCTGCCTGTTCCCGCCTTTATTATTTGCACTTACCATAGAACCCATGGCAATACTCGTTAGACAAAAACATGGAGACAGAGGGATACGAATGTCTGGCCCACCCCATTCGATCTCACTATATGCAGATGACACCCTGCAATACATCCGAGATCCTGAAACCAACCTAACACCCCTCATGACAGACATACATAAATTCGCCGAATACTCGGGGTATAAGATTAATAACGAAAAATCAGAAATCCTCCCTTTGACAGCAACCACAAAATGCCTGACTATAACAGCGGACCTCAAATGGGCGACCAGACACATACGATATCTGGGCATAATGGTATCCCGAGACAGACACTATACACAGACAACTATGAACAAGTACTAGTACAGCTACTCAGTGCCAAATTCCAAACATGGGCCAAATTACCCATATCCCTGAATGGCCGGGTCGCCATTCTTAAGATGGTAGTTCTCCCCAAGCTGCTCTATCTCTTCGTAAACATACCCATATGGCCAGGTAGAACTTTTTTTTGAAAAGGTACGATCAATGGTGATAGCGTTTGTCTAGGACGGGAAGACACCTCGAATGAAATGGGAGAAAATGAGCGAACCGTACAGCACTGGAGGAATCGCAGCACCAGATTTTGAATTATATTACCTGGTGGCACAAGCGCAGTTTGCAAAACACTGGTATGATCTGGAAGATCACTCACCCCATATATGGCTGGAGAAATTCGCTGAATCCCCCATTGACCTCCATTCCATTATATTTAACCTCCATTACAAAGACTCATGCCCCTACGACCCGGTGTGAAGTATGGTTCGAGCATGGATAACACTATACAAAAAATTAAAAATAGATACTCCATATGACCCGGATGTTCCCCTATGGAAATACCCCGGTATACTGCCCACATTAGATAAGGCAATGCAGCGACTCTGGGACCCAAACAAAGACATTAGAATGCGAGACATGTTCCCGAATGGGAAGTTTGTGAGCAGGGAAGACTTTGGCAATGCGGTGGGAAGGGGACCACTCAGAACACTCCAGTACTACAGGATGAAGTTGGCATTTAACGCACGCTGGCCACTCTTTCCTGATGAACCACCTACGCACCCATGCTTACAGGCAGCAACATCTGGCACGGGGCTGGGAATCTCTAAATTGTATACATTAATGCAGGCACACACCCCCACGATAAACAAAGGTAAAACCAAATGGGAAAGGGACCTGAATATAACCATTACAGACGAGAAATGGGCCAAATACTGTATGCTCACAAAATCTGCATCACTAAACGCAGGCCTACATCTGATCCAATTCAAGGTCCTAAATAGGCTCCACTATATACCCCAGCCAAGATGGCTAAATTTTCAACTGATCAAACTGGGGAATGCCCTAAATGTAAAACAACTCAAGCGGGGTCCTTCCACATGTACTGGGAATGTCCTCCAGTGGCTGAATTCTGGAGGAAAGTGGCAGAAATTATAGAAGAAATAACACAGATCCCAACAGCCCTAACTCCTCAAAAATACTTGTTCGGGGACATCGGCAAAAATGCAGAAACAATTAGGCGACTGTTTAATGTCTCCTGTGTAGTAGCCAAAAGATTCATACTGAAATGTTGGACAAACTCTTCCCCACCAAACATTGAGAACTTTCTTAGAGACTTAACATATGTCAATGAATGCGAGGAACAATACACATTGACTGTACCAACAAGCAGTCGCCCTAAAGACATATGGGCCCCGTTCCGGATATACCTGTGCGAAATGGCCTCAAATGATGAAACCTCCATATAAATGCAAATGTATTTTCTGAAAGTGTATCTCATAACGTAAGCAATGTATGTACTGTGAAGTGTAATGTGCAATAAGATGTATCTGTAACGCTCACCTGATTCCCACGGAGGCGCCGACCTGTTCTGGACTGCTACAACTTCTTCCACGGTAAAGCTTGGAAGATGGACTGGACTGGACCCCCAAACCTCGTCTGTCTGGCCCGTAGAATAATCCTTCTGTAGATGGGAAAAGGGAGTTAACTGTCTGCTAGATTCTGTATGAGATTCCCCCCTTTTTCCCCTTCTCACCCTCCTCGAACCCTAGCTGTGCCTTCCGCAGACTCTCACCTTAATTTCTGTATGGATGAGCTCTCCATCCTGCTTCTGACGCAGGGGCGCGTAGATTTCCAGTTACTTCACTGGATCTCGGATTTGGCGAGGGTTCGATATCTGCTTGCCTTTACCAAAATGCTGCCGTAAGTATATAGTTCAAAAGATCAAGTCTTATTTGTCCCTTGGCCTTTGTTTCATTTTCAGGGACTAGGTGAGGAATCCGTGTGGAGGAATGGATTCGCCGAGGTAAGCTCAGGTGAGTACTTTTAATGAAGGTGTGCCGTAGTGGTTTGCTCCGACACCTTAATGAGTGTGTCTTATTTCCCCATAGGGGCCGGGGTACGGAAAAGCCAGAAAAGCCGCTCCGACCCGAAAAGGGAACTGAGGTCCCAATAAAATTCAGGTAAGACTTAAGGTGAGTAATCTGTCCTTTTGCAATTAGTTCGTTGCTCACCTTGTTTTGTCCTTTTTCTCCGTAGGTCTTGAATGCGACCGATGTCGCCTATGGGCACTGAAAAGGTTGCCGGCGCCACGTGAAGGTAAGTGGAAGCGGCGCGGCAGCGTGAGAAGCGGAGCGCTTCTAACTATTGTCTTTCTTTTCCGTAGGTGCAGGAATGCGGCCGATGTCGTCTATGACCGCATCTTCTATTTTAGTTTCAAAGGATCACTTCCTTTCACCTCAAGCTTTCACCTGCTTTGTGGGATATTTTGACCCACTCAGATGTGCTATGTTACACCACTTTGCTGCTTTGATGCCAGAAACAGCACAGAATGGATGCGCTGACTCCTGTGCGCGCCAAGATCCGTAAACTGTGCTTTTCAATAACCAGAAAATGGCTGCACCGCCCTGCCAACCCACATTTAAGGTGGGGTGGAACAGAGTACTCACTGCAGGAATGTGCCAGTGAGCTCTGCGACATTTTACATGGAGCAAAGGAAAGAAGCAGCATTACTTTGCTGTAAATCCAAAATGCCTCTTTAAAATGTCATCTTTTCAACCTTAAAAAGTACTGTTTTGGTGCTAAATCCATTCATTTTTTATGAACCACTGTGGTTTAAGGGCCCTGCAGTGCCCAGGATCCGTCTTGAGTCTCAAAGGAACTGGGCCTTATTTGAATGACAGCTCCAACAAAAAGTATCTTTGGAAAAGCAACCAGGGACTTTGTTTTTCATTTTCCATGGGGGAAACACAGCTATTTCTTTGCAACAGTATCTAAAGAATCAGATGTCCAGAGAAAGACTCTAAACAAATGCTTGATACATTTATCCATGCTGCAAACAATTCCAGCACTCAAGGGAAGGACTAGAGCTGACTAAAATGTGTATTTGCTGCAGATGGAAACCGAATTTAAAGAAATAAGTTTAATGTGCTTTTTCCTGAATGAAAGGCAAAATCGCCTATTTTTAAAAGTATATGATTATGTAAAGGCTTGATTATTTAAGAAGGTAAACGGATTTGCTACTGTTAAAAATCCACCTATAAACTGTTTTAATTCCATAGGTTTAAAGTAAAGATTTAAAAGGTGAAACTCAAAGCTAAACCCTGTCTGAATTAGTAAACTGTATTTAAAAAAAACTGCTTTGCCAGTGCAAGCCCTGAGAAAGGGTAATACCATAAACTGCTGGAACAGGAAAAGGCTAATTGCTAACTGGAGGCTTTGAATCCCCAGGACAATGGGGCTTTTCAAGTCGCATTAGACATTTGTCTTTGCCCCAGGCTAAGACAATAGCAGGCTAGGACACTCACCCTTCCAGTATGAGGGGCAGGAAGCTTCACTCTCAAGGAAGAGGTCCCACATTCTACTTCAAAGGGATTGACATTTGCTTACACTTGAAAAAGAAAAAAAAAAACGGACAAATGACATTTGGTTTAAAATGCCTATTTTGGGGAGCATGGCCAGCAGGCGAGCGATGTGGACGTGATCCTTCATGCTCCCGGGCCACCAGCCTAATCCTGTAAATATCCTGACGAAAAAAATTCTGGAACTCAACAAAACCACGTCGGCAAGTGATGAACCTCCACCTCAACGGGTCGAGGTACTGCGGATCTGAACCGGCGTGCAGTTCCGAAGATACGCCCAAAGAAAGTTAAAGGCGGTGGACTGCGTCCAGTAATCAAGATGGCCGCTGGGGCTGCGAGGTAGGAGAGGAGCGCACTACGCGGCGGTGACCCCGCGAAGTGAGCAGCCCAGAAAGAACAGACATCAGCCTGGTGGTAAGGCGGAAGATATGGAGGGCAAACGCTGGCTCCCACCACACACAGCAGCGAGGGTGAGCAAGCAAGTGCAAGTATCCCCCATCCTGTAGGAAAGCGGAATAACCCTGCCCGCGAACAGCAGAGATGTCCCGCAGCTGCATGCAGCAGAGATCAGGCGAGCCGTGGAACAAGGAAACGCTCCCCCTCCCCGATGCAGCATTCCAAGAGCCGGTCACACTCTGAGCTCCCGAGGCCGAGCAAAGTGCTGCAAACTGCTGCTGTGACCCCGAGGTGAAGAAGCAGACAGTGAATCCTGCGACCCGAGGGGATTGCAGACTCCTGTCTGAGGGCTCAGACTGCACCAGAACAGCAACCAGGCGAACAGAGCTCCCACAAGAACTGAGCAGAGACGCTGGAAACACACAAGTGCCAAAGCGTGACTGGAATGGAGGAGCAGCACAGAACGCAACACAGCAGAGTCACGCACGGATCACAGCCACATACTGCGGGACCCTGAAACTGTACTCCCACCTGCAAAGAACCTGTAAGTGGAGCTAGGCGAAAGGGAGTTGATCACCCAAAACACAATGCGACAAGCCCCCCAGAGAAAAACAAAGTACCCAGTGTACCCCCGAGCCACCATATTAAATAGTACTAAAAGGGGGTCAGCAGGGAACTGACCTACTGATCCAATCAAGCAATGAAAGCAGCTCCAACTCTGCAATATATGCATCCGTCACCTATAGAGCCCAAAGAATTGACACCCACCAGCAGCTCTGCTCGGAAACCCATGCTAGCCAAGCCACCAGTAGAGGCGGAATAGAGGCCCCCGGAGTGCCGCCTGTTTGGCCATCACTTGATCCAACACGAGAGCAACAGCTGACCTGTGCTACGCCAACATACTGAACCTAGTGAGAGGAGTCTATTGACGTAAAGCGGCTACGTATGCACCGGTTGAGACAGAAGAAAGCAACCGCAATACAGCATTAAACTGGCCACAATGGGGAAAGACAGCGCGAGGAATGTGACAACGCAGAGCAAAATGGAGCAATACACAACCCCTGCCCAGGCCCCCCCACAGGACCAGGTCAAAAGCGGCGATGCACCAGGAACAGGGGAGGACAACATATCCCTTAAAGATGTCATGAATGCTATTGCTAATTCAAGAACCTCAATGGGAAAGAAAATGGACGGCATACGCAGAGAGGTATCGCTACTACAACACAACCTGCAAAAACTCACGGCCCACATGGGGAAGCTGAGGGCTGCATATCAGAAACAGAGGACGGCTTGAGGACAATAAACCACCAAGTTACCAGAGCGCTGGCACACCTGAAGGCACTGGAGGAGAGAGTGGAGGAAAGGGAAGGCAGAGCAAGGCGAAACAATATCTGAATCCTCAGATTGCCCGAAAAGTCCAAGGGCCCAAGCATGGAGCTGTTCCTGGAGCAATGGTGAGCGGACCTATTTGCTCCCAAGACCCAGTCAAAAATGTTCTCCATCGAACATGCCCACCGTATACCAGCAATCAGACAGATCCCCGGAGCTCCCCCGTGAACGGTGATGGCGTAGCTACTGAACTACAGGGATCGGGACGCGGTACTATAGATGGCCGGAACCAAAGGCTCCATAACATACAATGGCTCCAAAATTGCCTTCTTCCCAGACTTCACCAGGGAGATTCAGAGAGGGAGTCAATCCTTCGACCCACTTAAAAAACGTCTTCAGGTTCTCAACATAAAATACGGACTGCTGTTCCCAGCTCAACTGAAAATATATCACAATGGCAGATCTGTACATTTCACTGATCCCAGGGAAGCATGGAGCTGGGTCGAATGAAATCTGGAAGGTGACTGGAGGCCGAATCGAAGACAATGGCAGAAACAGGCCACGACCGGAGAGAGCACCACCCGAGCAACCACAATAAGCGATAGAACCGCAACTGAATGAAGGCGATGACTGATGCAAAAGAGGCGAGAAGAACATAAACTGACGTGATAAGTACAGTTGCCATGGAAATACCACTGGCAAGCTCCATCAAACTTGATACAGAACTTAACTGCAGAACAGCTGGAGGCCCACACCACGCGGATCCCCACTACTGATACCGCAAGACAAAGATAGGTAACATTTCCAGCTACTGGTTGTAAAAGACTTGTGTTGGCAGGTCTGGTTATTTGGAATGTAGGAAACTAGTTTGTTAGGTTATAAGAGTTTAAAGATAAGGGTGACAGATGCTTCAATTTGGGATGGAGTATGGGGACGGAGGGGTTGGTGATGTTGTTTTGGAAAGCACAGGTCAATCAGCTACACCAGCTAGAACTCACACATGGGTACTCAACGTCCAAGGAAAAAGGGACACCTCCCGTGGTGGGAGGGACAAGCAAAGCATAGGTAGCAACAAACCATATAACGACACAAATGGGCCCCAACACTAAACTTTTACGGCTCCTAACGTGGAATGTAAATGGATTGGGTAATAGCATCAAAAGGAGACTGGTGACGCAAGCACTAAACCAATACGGCACGGACATAGCGCTCCTTACGGAAACCCATATGGCAGCAAGACATGCCACCTTTATAAGCGTACAAACTACCGCACAGCGGTACATGCAGGGTTCTCCATGGGAGCAAGAAGAGTGCTAATATTGATACACAAGCGGGCCCCTTTGCTGATCTCTAAAATAATCCAAGACAGAGGATTATTGTGGGGGGAGTTATGTATATATATATATATATATATACGGCACACTACGGAACCAGACCTTTGCCATTCTAGCGATTTACTCACCCCCCACACTTATGTCAACTCTACTGGAGGATATCACACCCATAATAGCAGGAAATACAGCAGACAATTGGATAATAGGGGGGGACTTCAACGAAGTTATGAATGTAGAAATGGACCGCACACACCTCAGAGAGAGAAACCCTGCCATACCCTCTAAACTAGCTGCCTCTACATCTGCACTAGGGCTGAAAGATGTGTGGCGCGACTTACACCCTACAGAACGTGAATACTCGTTCCACTCTGGGGCACACGCATCACTCTCTATACTAGAGTACTTCTTACTCGCTGCAACAGATAAAACGGACGCGACCCTACTCCCCGGGGGCATCTCGGACCATTCTCCACTTCTGATAGCTCTTGAAACACAAAAACCCCGCCCCCCACCATCCTGGCGACTAAACAGTTATTACCTGGGCTTCCCCGAATTAGAGGAGAAAATTCCAACGGTGACATCACTATACTTTGACCTGAATCAAGGCTCAATAGATAGCACCGTAACACTGTGGGAGATAATTGGGTGGACGACGGCACACAAGAAAGCATATGGGAAAGCAGTGGCAGATGCTGAAACTGAAGTGAGGCAGGCCGAAACACTCTACACAAACACAAACTCACCAGAGAATAACAGGACCCTGATTCTGGCACAAAAAAAAAACAAAAAAATATAGCACTGAACTGCACCAAACAGGCACATAATGCTATGCGCGCCAGGCTCTATGGGATGAGCGACAAGGCAGGCAAGCTGCTGGCATGGTTGGAGAGGAGGGATGAGGGACACCAGCAGATAAGATATATAACCATCGACAACGCAGGGCAGGCCTCAACTGACCAGGAAATTGCAAAGAGCTTTGCAACCTACTATGAGAAGTTGTATGGTGCCCCCACAGACCCTGTAGATATCTCCTTATTAGATGAGATCACCCTACCATCCTTACAAGACACACAGAAAATTAGCCTGGAACAGGAGATTAGAGAGGAGGAACTAGTGACGGCGCTATCACAACTCCAAATGGGGAAAACCCCGGGGCCGAATGGGTTCCCAGTAGAGACGTGGAAGAAGATTGGGAGCAGTTTTGAGGTGGCGACACACATGCTCAATATGTTGATGCACTCCAAAGAGCTCGGAATTCTTCCCCCAGACCTGAGGAAAGCTAGTATAGTAGTAATCCCCAAAGAAGGTAAACCTCCAGATAGGTGTAGTTCCTACAGACCGATCTCCCTCATAAACGGTGAGGCCAAAATCCTAGCCAAAATTCTTGCAAATAGCCTGCAAAATGTAATAACAGATCTAATTCACCCTGATCAATGTGGCTTTATGCCCAAAAGGTCCACACAGATGAACATCCGCAGGCTTAATTCAGCTATCGAAAGAGCACAAACGTTGCAGGAATCACTTGCACTTCTTGCAATTGATTTCGAGAAGGCCTTTGACTCGGTCTATTGGGAGTCCCTGTGGACAATAATGAGCAGAATGGGCTTTGGGGACCGCTTTATAGAATGGGTAAAACTCCTATATAACTCCCACACGGCTGTGGTGAAAGTGAATGGATGTCCGTCATGCACCATTAAACTGGGTAAAGGGACAAGGCAAGGCTACCCGCTGTCGACAATGCTTTTCGCACTTGTGATTGAACCCCTAGCGGTGCTACTGAGGAACACATGGTCATGGACGGGATTTTGATGGGCCCATGACTGGGAAGATTGAGTCTCCCTTTATGCCGATGATTTACTGATCTACCTTAATAACCCAAAAGAATCCTGTCCTGTCGTTACTCAGCTGCTGCTGAGATATGGATTGTTTAGTGGGCTGAAAGTGAACTGGGCCAAATCAATACTATACCCTATTAAAGGGACGACCAACCTGACCCCAGATAACTGTCCGTATATAGTGGAAGCGGGGCAGTTTTGTTATCTCGGCATACAAATTACGCCCAACTTGTCAGACTATGTGCCAAAAAAAGATTGTAGAGAGGTTTGCAAATGATGGGACACATTGGATAGCGCTAACTCTCACCTTACTGGGGAGAGCGGCTCTGTTCAAAATGCTAGCCCTCCCGCGCTTCTTATACATACTACAAAATACACCACTACACATTCCGGTGATAGTTACGCAACATCGACAAGATACTCCATAAACTACTATGGGGGGGTGGGCACCCACGGATATCCCTAAGCACCCTACAATGATCCATTTGGGAGGGGGGCATCAGACTCCCACACCGGCAAATATATTACTGGGCCTCACAAATGGCTGTCGAAAATGATATCCTACACGGTAACCCCAAACTCCCACACATTCGAGCAGATATGCGTGCCAGACAGTATCTCTCTCCACTGAAAAGTCTCCACCAGAACATAAAACACCCACCCCCTCGCACAATGGCAACCCACAAAGCACAGATATGGGCAGAGACACACAAACACATACACTGGGACGGAAAGATCACCCCAGCACAACCCCTATGGAGGAACAGAAACCTATCTGAACTGAATGGACTACTGAAATGGGCCAGCTGGGAGACAGCGGGATAACCAAGTAGGAGATGTGATACAAGAAGGCAAAATAGTACCCTTTGAACACCTAATGAATGAGTGTGGATTACGCCAGACAGAACACTTTCACTATAGGCAAATGTCCCACGCACTGGGTACAAACATGCCAGCCCTCTCTGACATGCCTGAATGCACACCGATTGAGAGAAATATTGTACTAGATCAAGTGGATGTGAAAACAATCTCCACAATGTACAACGTAATCTCCTCATTTGCAACAACAACCCTCGACAGCATGAAGGCAAAGTGGAAAAAATACATCGGCACAATACAGCTTGAGGAATGGACTGCAGTCCTAATGCACCCTAGAGAGGTTGCCATTTCTGCCAGAATCAGGCTTGTACAGCTCAAAATACTACATGAATATACTACCCAAGGGTGGTGCTATATTGATGGGGGAAAATAGCAGACTCCAGCTGCCTGAGATGCATACAAGAGGAGGGAACCGTCTACCATATCTTGTGGGAATGCCCACAAATGGCGAAAATGCTGTGACAGGCTCTCGAGGGTGTTGGGGCGAGTAATAACAATGGACCCTAAGCGTAATAGCTGTGAACCAAATAAGTAATGCACCACAACTGATTGAAATGCATTGAAATACCCACACACTGTACTAAACCTGTGACCTGTGATTTATGTTTGTGTCGGAATGACTGTTATGTATTGTGTGTTGTTGTTTTCACAAAATCAATAAAATAGTTATATTAAAATGCCTATTTTGCAACTGAACTTTCAAGACATTTAAACTTGGCAGCAAGAATGAGAAAAATGTGAAAAGTGCATAATTCTAAATCTAATTTTATGCTATTTATTTGAAGACTTGGTAGGACTTACTACTGCATAAGGAACAGAAGTTGTAAAGAATGACCGATTGCGCGAAAAGTATTAATGTGGCGAATATAACATTTTATACACATATTCTAGGGGTAAATGCGCATCTATGTACAAAATTGGGAAATGTTAGGCCAAATCTTTCATGGTTAAAATTGCCAAAATGGAGCAGAAAGGCAAAACCAAGTCCCACAGATTTGGGAGTTGGATTGAAATGTGACCCACAAAATATGTAACCTTTGCACCTGATTTTCCTAGAGGTCATAACTACATAAATATGTAGATGTGGGAAAGTTAGATTTTGGTCCCAATAGCTATGCGAGGTTTCTAGACATTGTAAAAACCATCCCATAAACATGACATTTCTGTCATCCAATCAGCGAAAAGCAAGGCAGAGATTATGCTTTTGCCCAATCCTAGCATTAGAAGTGTGGACAGTAAGACTACCCCTGCCATATACTTGAGTGATGTCATTTGGCATGACAAAGAAGGGAACCTCATAACACACAAAGACACGGATTCCTGACTTGTTCCTGATTTTCTGTGTGGCACCCTCTTCCTGAATTCTCCATCCTTGTTCCCGATCTCCTTACAAAGCCAAAGCCAAGGCCTCAGCATTGCTGAACTCCTTTTCAACTAGGCCTCAAAATTCTAAAAATCTCAAAAACCTAAGGGAAGCATCTTGATCCAGCTGTCTTGCTACTTCTAAATGCATGCCTGCTGCAAACTCGCCATCCCACTGATCTCCAGTAACCAGTGCAGTCCAGGTGACCAGAACCGCCCAGCTGACCCTATCCCGCCAGATGTGCCCTGCTGTCCTTGGTTAGATCTGATCCGTGTGATGACCAGAACCCTTGACGTTCCAAAATCCTAAATTAAAGTGGACTGTAAGTATTAATTGGAAGCATAGAAAATCATCGCATACCTTGTTTTGTTTCATCCCAATCCCTAAACCATCCTATCCTTACCTTAAAAACTTGTAACATTGTCAGAATCCTTACTGCCACCCTGCCTTTGCTTCTTTGCGCTAATGCTAACTCCTTTAAATAATTTTGTTTTGTAAAATCCCAAACCCTTAATCCTCCCTCGGGTAATCGGACTGAGTCTGCCAGGGCGGGCACGGAGGTACTGGGGCTGGTTCTGCAGATGAACTCTAGAGCTTACTGTGTTCCAATCTGGTAACCTGATTGTTCACATCTTGTCAATGTTGCTCCCACAGAAATTTATATATATTTAAGGATTTTTGCACACTTTTCATTGTTTTGCTAAGCCATTTTCGAATGTCATTTTAAAAAGTATAAGATTGCAAACCCGTTTTTCTCTCTTGTTTGGGAAGGGAAGGTGGTATTTGAATTTTGGTTACTGTGCTTTATTCCTGAATACCTGCTGCTTTTTTATATCTATTCAGAATTGCTTATTGGTGGGTTGAGGAATATTGCAGGGGGAAATCCTAACCTAAGTGCTATCTTTTCAAACAAGCCAAAAGTGTTCTTTTCTCTAGTGTTTTATATTCTGTGTTGCTAAAAGTGAATTTAACTGCCTTACATACCTTATTATCTGTTATTATCACCACATTGGTGATTGCTGCTCCCTATTCAAAAGTATATGTTTGATTTGAATTATAAATAAATAAATACATTTTACCTTTACCAACCAGCCTGATTCCTGGTCCACCATGACTTGGGGTATTTTGACAAAGGGTTTGATTTGAGTGGTATATCACTCAGAATATTGAACCTATCGACATAATAAAATAAGCATTTCAGCTGCACGCTGCATACTAGGCTGATACCGGGGTGTATCGCCTGATTGAAATACTTGACAGCTTTCTCTATTCATCCACTTCATAACACAGTTCATTTTGTCAGGTTATCACCACTCACAGCCTTCGTTTCAATGCCAACCGGTATTGCAATGTTGCCTCCAACTTACCGGCTGCACTGAGAGGCTTGGGCAGCATCTGTTTCTCTCGAGCCAAGGACGACACTGCAGCCGCAGCTCCTCCCTGCTTCGTCTAACCACGCAGGAGGACCTTTGCCAGTCTGCACCCATAGGATGGCAATTCTTTGTCACTCTAGCTGTTAACCGACTGTTCAGTTTCAAACGATCATAGGGGGACAGGGTCAAGGGCTTGTCCCTGCTTGTGGCCCTGTCTTGACCTATTTGTCTTCTGTCTTCGTGACAATCCTGCTCCGTTATGCTTTGCGCCTCTCTCCAGGCTTTGCTGATAGTGTGCTCCCATGCTCCACCTTTTATCCGTGTGGGAAAGGGGAAGGGCAGTCAGGTGTGAGTCGTTTTGGGTAATTGCCTGACTCTGCCTGACCTTTAGATTGGGACATGTTGCATGGAATGGTTGGGTGTGAGTCTGTCTTTCACCAGAGACCGCTCAGCCCGTGTAGTAGTATTTGTGTAGGAAAGAGGGGGTGGGGAATAGGTTCCCAGATAGCATATGGGATGGCGAGGGGTAACAGGAAAATAGGGATTGGGATACCGCGTCTCTCCATTGGCTGCCCGACTCCCACTCCCCCGGGAACCCCATCCAGGTGACCCTCCTGCACTGGTCCATCCCCAGGGTCTGGATCCAATAGCAATGGCCGTGCCCCGGCCACCTGGATGACAGATCCCGAGGGACTAGTCTGTGAGACACCCTCTGGTTTCTTATACTGCCAAAAAAGTGTTACTTCTCCTCTAGTTCTGTTTCCCTCTTCCACCACCTGTGTCGCCCTTTCTAACCCATCAATAAACTACTGATCTCTCCACCTCATATAAACTCTCAGCCTCAGAATTCTCAAATTATTTCACAACAGAAATGTCTAATATTCGCTACTCTTTTTCTCAGGCTCCTTGCTCTCCATCTCCGCCACTTCCTCTTATCCAAAATTCCACAACTACCTCACCCTTTTCTCTGTTGACTGACACCGATACGTCCTACTTTTTTTAATCTCTGGCCCACCCTAAAGCCTCCCCTTTTGATTAAATTCTTGCCTCTCTTGTTCCTCAAATCTATCCATTGCTACTGCCATATCTTATAACTATTATCAATACTTCTCTTAGGAATTCTACTTTTCCTTCTTGCTTCAAACATGCTACTGTTATCCCTATACTTAAAAAAACCTTCCCTGGATTCCTCAATCCTGTCTAAAATTTGCCCTGTCTCCCTTCTTCCCTTTCTTTCTAAACTCCTAGAATGGGTGGCCTATTCTCAAATCTCTTCCTACCTGTCACAACACTCTATTTTACCCTCTACTCAGTCTGGCTTTCGTTCTGCTCATTCCACTGAAACTGCTCTTCTCCATGTAACTAATTCTATTCTTTCTGCTAGACAGAAGAAGCTCTCTTCTATTTTAATTCTCTTAGATCTTTCTGCTGCCTTTTACACTGTCCCAACTCATCTCTCAGCACTGTCTTCTCTGGGTTTTTCAGGTCCTGCTTTAGAGGGGCTTAACTCTTAATTTTCTGCTCAATCCTCTGTCTCATGGTCTGGCACTACCTCTTCTCCCAGCCCCATCCTGTATGGCATTCCCCAAGTTTCAGTTCTGAGCACGCTCCTTTTCCCCACCTATAAAATTCCTCTTGCATCTCCAATTAAATCCTTTAATCTTGGATGTCATTTCCACATAGCCGACTCCTAGATGTTCTTTTCTTTCTCTTCTTTGTCTGATTCTCTTCACTCTCGTGTCTCTTCTTGTTTCCAAGCTATCTAATCCTGGATGTCTTTGCGTTTTCTTGCTCTTAATCCCTCTAAAATGGAAATTCTCCTCTTTCTCCCTCTCAGCCACTTTCAATTCCCTCAATCTTTTCCTCCCTTCCCTTATCTCCACATCCCCTACTGCCCGTGACACAGGGGTTACTTTTGATTCTGTGCTATCCTTTTCTCAACACATGTCATCTACTGCCCACACCTGTCGTTTTCATCTCTTTAATCTATGTAAAATCCGCCCTTTTGTCTCCTTTCAGGCCACTAAGCTTATCATGTTCTCTCCTTTCTTTGCTAGACTTGACTATTGCCCTGCCTTACTTGTTGGCCTTCCCTTCTCTCATCTCACCCATCTTTGTTCTATCTTCAATTCTGCCTTTCACCTTATCTTTCAACTACCCCTTCACTCCTCACTTAAGCAATCTCTTCTCCCCATCTCCCTTCTACTCCTACATTTCCATTTTCTTTGTATTGTATTAAAATCCTATCATGGTCTTGCTCCTCCCTATCTCTCCTGCCTTATTTCCCCTTGCATTCCTGCATGCTTTTCCCGCTCTCAGCAGCACCTTCACCTTCTTACCTCTCATCTCTCTCAAACCTCCCTGTGCTCCTTCGCTCTTCAGTTAATTTTAACTTCTGGCTCCTGAACTGTGGTAAAATCTACCTCCTGACATCCGTGCCTCTCCATCCCGTCATATCTTTCGACCCTGTCTTAAGTCCCATTTTCTATGTCTCTTGTCTCTGACAGATCCTTTAACATGTAACCTATTTTTGTGCACCATTTTTTCTTATTTACTGTTGAGCGCTTTGGCAAAAGCACTCAATAAATGGAAATAAAATACAAAATCCTAAGAAACCCCTACTGATTACCGAAGGGCAAAAAACAAATCATTCAAAAAGAACTGAAGAAGATGGTCTATTTAGGGGGCTTGGAGATAATTCAAAAAGAACAGTCTTGCCAATTGTGCTAGTCCAGAAACCCAACCACACCTGGCACTTCTATATTAATTTTCGGCATCCAAACAAGATCTCTAAATTTAACGCATACCCCATATGGAGGATCGATGAAGTGGTGGAAAAGCTGGGATCAGCCTGATTTACCATTACCCTAGACATAATGAAAGGTTATTCACAGGTACCTCTGGATGAACAAGCCAAATCTAAGATTGCTTTTTCTACTCCAGAGGTCCTGTTTCAACTCACAGCCCTACCTTTTGGACTTCAGGGAGCTCCAGCGACCTTCCAACAATTGATGGACCAAATACCAGTTTCCTGCCACGCCTTTGCTGGAGCCTATTTAGATTATATTGTTGTCTGCAGTTCACCATTTAGTGAGCACCTACAGCATTTCACCACTGCCTGCAATCAATTGTGGAAGGCCAACCTCACTGCAAATCTGGCCAAATGTAACCTTGTCCAGCCCCCAATCAAATATTTGGGGTTTCAAGTGAGGAACGCACAGATGCTAAATCAAAGGGCAAAGATAGATGTGGTCCAGCAAGCGCCCCCGACCTCTCACGAAGAAGGACATAATGCCTTTTATTATTTTTCATTTATTTATTTACATACAGGAGGAACAATGCTCTTTTGATCACAAAAAAACACAATAGATACAAAATCAGATTTGACGGGAAACAGTAAGCTTCTTACAATGGGGTGAGTCTGAGGGACATTCTGACTAGGTTGTCAAGGGGAGTAAATGGAACAGTCACCGGGGACAATACATAAGTGGACATACATAGATTAAGGACAACCAACATTGGACACTTTAAGTGCAGGTAGGCGGTATGGCCAGCTGTTCTCGGGATGTGACTGATGGTTGAAGTGCTAGAATGGAGGACGAGGAAGGGAGAGAGAGGGGCAGTTTAGAGGCAAGGGAAAAATGTTTGCTAGCAGGCAGATGAGAGGTGGGTTAAGAGGGTAACTCGGAGAACTTGTGAAAACCAGCTGTAGTTGATTCAAAAGAAGTCGCTTGTGGCTACCAATGACAAAAAATGCTAAAACTGTCAATGCATTTCAGACATAATGTCCATCTTCAGGGCTAACAGCTGTTTAATGAATGGTGTGGTTACATCAGTCTGTCAAACCAGCAGAAAGCAGTTGGTCAAATATAAACAACGTTTGCCAGTCAATCAAGAATATGTCAAGAAAAATCACATTAAGCCGTGACATATGTGAGTATCCTATTGTAATTGCGTACCACCACCACCAACAATGTTATATTGGGTTACAGTATTCAACACATTTAGTGTTGCACATAATTGTAAAAACATTAGCATAAATTAGTGCATAAACGCAAATAGGTTGGCAATATAGTTTCAAATTCAGTCAGAGTGCATAATTGAATAGTTGCTAATGGGGAAAAAGAAGGAAATCAAGAAAAGAGAGAAAGGGAACAGAAGATAGGATGGAGATTTGCTGTTGCATATATTGGGCCTCATTAGGAGGTTGGCTGTAAGGGGTTAAAGATGCCAGTAAGGATGCCAGTGGCGTTAACCCCTTACTACGAGGCACACTTAGTGGGAGCCGCTAAAGGACCAGGGAGCTAATAACAGGCCCGTTATTAACAGGCCCATTATTAACTCCCTCCCCATTGAGCCCTTTGGGGGCTCGAATGGGAATGGGGATGGGTATTTTGAATGAGGAATTACTGGGTCCTCCAAGGTTGGAATGACCCGGTATGCGGTATGGGGGTAGCCATGACGCTAATAGCACCATGGCTACCTCCATACTCGTAATGAGGCCCATTGTCTTTTAAATACAACATGGGCACTTAATATCATTCCGTCTACAAACAATCTTGTGCTGTTCTAAATACAGTGCCTAAAAAGCCTCCATATAACAAGGATAATAGTATCATCAATAGTTGTACCAGCGTGCAGGAAGCAAAATACTTGCATTTACAAAAAGCCTTACGCCCCTCAAATTGAGAAAAACATTGCCAAATACCAAAACCAAAATGACTCATCATTCATCCCCTATGGGAGGCTTTTTATTACCCGAGGTTCCGTGAGTAAAGTTGTTTCAGTTAGGTTATTAGGTTATTAGTCCATTCTCCAGTCAGATTGTACATCTCATGTCTATGGTCGTTAGCGTGCTGGTCGATTAGTTCGGTGGCGGAGGCACATGGGTTCTGCGCTGCTTGGCGGCGTTGTGCACGCTTTGTGTGCTGTTCTTTGGTTTTCTGCCATGGATATTGTTGTTTCACTGATACACAGGTTAGCCTGGCAAAAACTGGCCAAAATCTGTGACACGTATCGGTCTGACATGTGCGGTTCAATGGCCAAATGTTCATTTAGAAAGGGGCTTCCAAACTCAAGCGCACCCGGGCGCAGCTGTGCGTGTGGAACATAAGAGATTCTAAAACTGAAACGCTTAAAAAAAATCGAAGAATATACTCTTTAGTATCAGGACTAAAGGCATTTACAGAAAGTGCTGCTCGGATGGTCTGTCCTCTTACCTGATTGGTTCCTCTCTCGCATAGAACTTAGTCCTGTGTAGAGCAAAGTGTGTGTGCGATCTATATTCTCTTGTCTGCGTCATGTGACTAATAAGTCACGTGACACGGTACAGCTTGTACGGAGTGTGTGTCTTGTAACTGGTGAAGGGGGTATTAATGAAACAACAATATCCAAGGCAGAAAACCGAAGAACAGCACGCAAACAGTGCACAACGCCACCAAGCAGCACAGACGCCACGTGCATTCGCCACTGAACGAATCGACCAGCACACAAACAACCATAGACATGAGATGTACGATCTGACTGTTGAATGGACAAATGACCTAACTGAAATAACTTTACTCACTGAACCTCGGGTAATAAAAAGCCTCCCACGAGGGATGAATGAGTTGTAGCGCAACAATAGTATATCTACAGGTTAGACTAGATGAATATGTGATTCAATAAAAGGTGATTAGGGTGCCACTCAGCATTGATGCTGTTATCTTCTGGAGATATAAAGACAGAAAAGGTAGAAAGAAGAAAACTGCAGTGAGGTGATACCAGAACAAATAAGTGACAAGAAAAATTAGGGGATATTTATCTCAAATTGATACTACACGCATCAATATTGGGGTAAACGTATTAGTTCAGATCCGGTGTGCCATCTGTTGAAACAATGGCACTTACTGACCACAAGAGATGGCACTTGTTTGTATCAAGAGATGACACTGGCAACAGATTGTGAATTCAACAGTAGAATCTTTATTAAGTATCAGGGTGGATGTAATGCCTATCTTGCCCTATAGCTATGGTGGGGATTTCCCTACCTAAAGAAACTAAGGAAAGTCTATGTCCAAAAGTCAAAATCAAAAGTCTGTATGTATCAAAAACCTATGCCTGCCCTCACATCTAACACAAAAGTGTAGTGTAGTGCTATTCTAACTCAATAGTGTTCAACACAAAGTCTGGAACAGCCACTAGCTCCCTTCCCCAAGTTCAGGATATAGTTCCAACAATTATGCGTTTCAAATGTTCAGTCAGGACTTGGGTTTCTCTTCCCCAAGTTTCAAGCACACTTGGTTTTAGTATACAAAGTTCAATACCTCAGGTTTCCCTTCCCCAAGCTACAAGCACTGGTTCACAAAACAGTGTTCCAAAGTCAAGCACTGGTTCACAAAACAATGTTCCAAAGGAGCTCAAGGTTCTCTTCCCAAAGCTTCACGCACTTGTTCACAGAACAACCTCACAATGTACAGCTTTATCTTGTTTCAGGGTTATGTTCACAATTCTCCCAGATTTTTGGGGACTTCCTGGTCTATGCACAGTTGACAGGCCGCACAGCCCAGCCATTAAAGGTCACACAACCAGTTACCCTTGCCCCAGCTTGCTGCCACCTTGACTTAGATTGGTTTGGCAGTTCACGACAAACTCAGAAGCTCACAAGTTCATAGATTAATGGTTTCCCTTTCTTGGCACTCCCTTGGCTCTCTTTTCCGAATCCACTTTATTAGCTTTCATTTATATAGCCTTCACTTCCACTTATCCACTTATTCAGCTTACTTTTGCTCAGTCAGCATTTTGCTCACACTTCACTGGCTCCTCACGGCTGCTTGTTCACAGCTTTCATTCTTGTTTTCACAGCATTAACAGTTTATATTACTTTCTTAGTAACCTTGATCGATCAGAGACTTTTGAACACGTATAACTCCTTCAGAAGTAACAACTTCACTTTTAACATTGCATTAATTTCAGTTCGTTCTGCTGCTTTGATCGGAGGCTTTTGAGAACGTGTTGATCGCATGCAACCACTCTGATACATTGTAACTCAGCAACTTTCATACGCGCACCAGAATTTTTGCATTCTCTGGAACTCACCAGTCACGACGCTCTTTTCTTTAGCTTCCTCATTAAGATGATTTCTTATATTTGAAGTCAGGGTCTCACTGCTTGATTCGCAGACACCCGTGGACTGGTACTTCCATTCAGGGGAACAAGCACTGTTTACCCACAGCGAACAGACCATCCCTCTCGCGCCTTCACAGCCTCCTTGGAGACAAAGCTCCCTCGCTTTGCATTTACACTTTGCTTCATTGTGTAGTCCTTCAGCGTCTCAGTGTTCTGTTCTCATTTGGCTTCCGGCAGGTTGGGCTGGCATCCCTGCTGTTCTCCCTTCTTCCACCAAGGCAGCTCCCTCTCTCTGCCCAGCCTCTCTCTTAGTACATTGGTGCTCCACCTTTTATACACCTGAACCCCACCAAGGGGTTTCAGGTGCGATTCACTCGCCTGGTTTGCCTGATTCCAATCAGGTCAATTACTGGGACATGCCTGACCTTCAGCTCTGTAGTCATCAGGATCCCTCTTCTTTGTTCCAGTACTTTAGTGGTGTTTCCTATAGGTAGTCTGTATTACTCCTAGTCCCTTCTTCGTCTCAGTACCCGGTAGGGGTGAATGGGGAATTATGGGTTGTGATTGTATTTAACCCATAAAGGCTGAGGAAGTGTTGTATAGGTCAGTGTTGGGAAAGGGGGATACCTGTCTCAACCTCAGGTCCTCTCTCCCCAATCCCCAAGGACCCTCCACCCAGGTGATCCTCCCTCTTTAGTCCACCCCCAGAGTCAGGATCCAAAAGCGATGGCCTTTCCCTGGCCACCTGAACAGAATATCCCTGGGGAGTAGTTGTGAGAGTCACTTCAGGTTTCTCACACACCACAGAAGCAGAACCTATGCAACTGGGTTCTGCTAAAGGTCCTCTTTCATCTGAAAAGCACAGTCAAAGTAAAGCGCCTGGTTTGTGTATGTAGTGCGCTTCCGACAAACATCTACTCCGTGACTGTCCTTTGGTGCCTCCTAGACTTCCGGGAAATGGACATTCCCACCCACAATAAGGACAATGGATCGGATTAAAGTTACTAGTTTCAACAAACCTCTTTATGTTGCTAACAATAATGGATTTTCTTTTATCTTGTTACGAGTCCCGATTACATCCTCTACCACTATGATCGAGACATCAGCCTTGGTGGATTGGGCACAAAATGCCATACCTTGGACAAAGAAAACCATCACACGACATGTCAAAGGTATTGATGGATAACCACTGAGCTCTGGTCCCATTACTGCACAGACTGTCCCTTTGCAGCTGTAGATCAACAATCATTGTTAGTACACTTCTTTTTATCTGATCAAGTCTGCCCATTATCTCCTTGTGTTGGGTATACAATGGTGACATCTCCAAAACCCTGCCATCGACTGGCCACAAGGCCTAGTAAGATCGTTGTTTTGTCATCTTTCTGTCCTCCCTTCCTTGTCACACCTAGAAACACTTCTGTACAGGCGTGTTATAAATGACTTGACATATCCTATATCATACAGTATATCTTGGATCTGCATACTATAAGGAACACTGCTATCATGAGTCTTTCCAACCACATCCTGTTTCTTCAATGAGCCCCACACATGCAGGCACTCCTGTGGGACACCTCTCCATGGTACCACTGGAATATCATGACTTCTTGGACAAATTCTCAGAACATATCATTAAAACATTACCTCCTCATCATAGTTACGATTCTGCTATAGATCTCCCCCCCTGGGGCCGTGGTTCCTTTTGGTAGGAAAAAATTTGTTTACGAGTACCTTCAAGTAAATCTCCAGAATGGGCTTATAAGTGAGTCTAAAGTTCCTTGTGGGGCTTCTCTCTTTTTCATTTCCGAAAAAGACTGCAAGGAATTGCAACCTTGTTTGGACTACAGAAGTCTTAACAGTGTGACCATCAAGGATAAATATCCTCTTCCGCTAATTAATGACATCCTGGAAGCAGTACTCAGGGCTGTTATATTCACAAAACTGGACCGGAGATGAGTGGAAGACAGCCTTTGGGACCCCTTTTGGTCATTGTGAATATAAGGTAATGCCCTTTGGTCTGACTAACGCCCCAGCAGTGTTCCGGCGATTCATTGATCATGTTTTCTCCAATTTGTTGTTCCATTCAGCCACCATCTATCTAGGCAACATTTTAATATTCTCCATCAACATCCATGATCATGTAGACCATGTGAAGACAGTCCTCACATGTCTAAGGAACCATCACCTACTAGTTAAACTCTATGGAGTGGACAGCGTCCCATAATTTGGATATATACTGTCCTCTACAAGTGTACAGATAGATCCCAGGAATGTAGGAGCAGTTCTTAAATGGCCCATTCCATCTTCGGTTAAGGACATCCAAAAATTCCTAGGGCTAGCTAACTTCTACAGGAAATTCATAGCCAACTTTTCTGCATTGGTATTGCCATTAACCCATCTTCTAAAAAAATTGTTCCCTTTCACTGGAACACAGAACAGAAAAAGCTTTCTTTTCACTTATGTCTTCTTTCACCATGGCTCCGGTCCTTTGTCAACCTGATGCTACCCTTCCTTTCATTGTTGCAGCTGATGCCTCAGATGGAGCACTTGGACCAGTGCTATTGCAAAAACAGCCTGATGGTGAAGAACACCCCCGGCCTATGTATCACACACCTTTTCTGAAAGTGCATCGAACTCCACAGTGTTAGAAAAAGAGCTGCTAGCCACCAAGTCCAGATTTAAAGAATGCAGACATTTTCTTCTCGGAGCTCAACACCCTGTAGAAATTAGAACAGATCACAAAAATCTACGGGCACACCAGAATGTAGAATGCCGTAACAGTCGCCAGGCAAGGTGGGTCTACTTCTTTGCTCAGTACCACTTCTTCATCCCTTACATACCTGGCACAAACAATATCATCGCCGGTGCCTTGTTCAGCAAGGAGAAGCCACAACTTGAACAATCAGAGTTTAGCTAACCCATGCTCGCTCCCCAAACATTTCTATCTCACATAAATACCTTTCTACTAAAACTACAACATGAAATGACCAAATATCTAAAACACAAGCATGTAATTTAACTGGATACATCATTTGTTCACAAACATGGCTTCTTATTAAGGAAGGTAAAGTATTGGTACCTGGTACAGCTCTTCAGCACCAGATCTTATCACTTTGTCATGACAGTAGAAGTGCAGGACACTGCGGCCTGTCTTCTACCTTGGATCTCATTCTGAGATCTTTCTGGTGGCCTTGTGTTAAAACCAATATGCAACAATACATATCTCCCTGTCACATCTCTGTACAAAACAAAAGACCAACAACAAAGACCTTCAGAAAACTACAACAACCTGAGCTTCCTATGCGACCATGGGAAGCCGGTGTTACTGATTAGGGGTTGACTTGCTACCTTGTCAAGAATACACTACCATCATGCTAACCATTGATGCTTTTACTAAACAAGCACACTTTGATCCCCTTCCTAAATTACCAACAACTGCCAAAATGGCTGATGTCTTTTTGAAACATAGATAGTGACTGCAGCACACAGTTTAGAGGTTAGAGATTTCGTATTTTGTATTTATTTGTTATTTATATAGCACCTTATGCCAATGTGGTGTACAAAACCAATTTACAGTACAATTACAATGAAAAGGATAATATAACAAAAAATATAACTTACAATGAGACTAAAATACAATTAAGATTGAACTAAGAAAGTATTCAAAGCAGCACGGAAGGTAGGATAAGAGTGAATAGACAGCAGAGAGAGAGGGAGAGCATTCAAGTAGAGAGGAGCCAGCAAAGAAAAAGAACACAAGCGAGAAGAAGCACATGGAGGGCGAGGCACAGTTACAAGAAGGTGGGTTTGAGAGCGAAGAGTACCAGAAGGAACATTAAAGGAAACAAGACAGGCACGATGAATGGGAGCAAGTCCATAGAGGGATTGAATACTATACAGAGAAAGTTAAATTTAAATTGAGAGTGGAAGGGTAGTCTTCAAAGAGAGGCCAAAGAGACAGAGATGGAGCCACGAATAGGTAAAAAATACAGAGGATGAATAGAGGAAATAAAAAGGAGCTTGACGAGAGATAGGGAGACCAAAGAGGAGTACAGAGCAATAGAATAGTCGAGAGAAGATTAAAGAAGAGACTAGAAGCTTAGTGGCACTGAAAGTTAGAAAGGGTCTAAATTTCTGAATATTGAAAAGATGAAAACGACGGGAACAGGATGTAATCGAGATGTGATGAGCGAAAGAGAGATTAGTGTCAAGATGGAGGCCAAGAATGCGGGCAGTAAGGGAAAAAGGCAGATGAGAAGGGGAAAATAAGACAAAGGGAGGAGAAACAAGCAGAGCAATAGTATTTGCAGGAAAAAAGATAACTTCAGTCTTAGAAGGATTGAGGACAAGACACTGGTCCAACATCCAGATTTTGATAGGAGAGAGACGGGCAGAGAGTGTATAGTAGGTGTAAAAGAAGAAAAAGATAGAAATAGTTGGGTGTCATCAGCATAAAAATGATGAGACAACCCAAAAAAAGAGATGATATTAGCCAAGGGATAGGGATAAAGAGAGAAAAGAAATGGACCACGAACAGACCCTTGTGGAACACCGTGGGAAAGAGGAAGGGGATCAGAACAAACACTGGCCCGAGATACTGAGTAAAGGCGGTTAGATAGATCAATTGAAACCAGGTGATTACAGAACCAGAAAACCCAAAAGAGGGAAGGGATTGAAGAAGCAATATGTGATCCACTGTATCAAGAGCAGCAGATAAGTCCAAGAGTATAAGAATAGAGGAATGTTTAACATAGAGGACAGAAAGAAGAGAATCACAGACAGAAAGAAAAGCAGTTTCCGTAGAGTTAAGGGGTCGAAAACCAGCCAGGTAACGAGGTAAAATACAATCAGGAGTGACAAAAGAAGAAACCTGGGAGTAAACAAGATGCTCTAACAATTTAGAAAGTTAAGGAAGGAGAGAAATAGGACAAATATTAAAAGGAATGGCAGGATTGAAGAAGGGTGTTTTCAAGACAGGGAGAATGATGGCATGTTTAAATTGAAGAGGGAAAGTAGAAGTTATCATAGCGATATTAAGAAGACTGGTAATATAAGAATTGAGAGAAGGATAGATTTTAGAAATAAGACTAGAGGGAACAGGATCTTTAGGAGAAGCAGTAGGATGAGCCTGGGAGATAAGTAAAGAGGTGTTAGAATTAGAGATAGGTGAAAAGGAAGCAATAACCACAGTAGAATGAGAAGAGGAAACAGGGCAGGAAAAAGGTAGAGAATAGAAATGGCAGAACGAAGAGAATCAACTTTAGAAGTGATGAAATTAGCAAAGTCAGATGCAGTAAGTGCGGAGAAAAGGGAATGCTCAGGCAGAGGGGAAGCCAATAGATGGGAAAGAGATTGGAAAAGACAGTGGGTGTGAGATGATTGAGAGTGCAATCGATCGGAATAATAGAGACGTTTAGTAGAACGAAGTGCATCATTATATAAAGTATGATAAAAGAAGGACACACCATCAGACATAGATCGAGATCTATGCCAGCGACGCTCCAGGCAACAGAGAGCCCTTTGCATAGAGTGAAGGTAAGGAGTAAGCCATATCTGCAAGTTTTTGAATATTAGCATCTTCATTGGGCATATCACTCCCAATTTAGTGGTACTGTAAATAGCTGCAATACTGATATTGAAATGAAAATGTCAATGATTTGTCAAAAGACTGGCCTCAAATGGCCTGAGGCATTACCATTAGCACTCTTCATCCCTGAACTAATGCAAACCATAAACGTTGGTTATTGTATTAGCGACCAATTTGTATGGTCACTACTCCTTCACTAGCTTTGTGCAGGATAAAGCTGCATCTCGAAGATACAACTATCTTGAATTATTGCAAGTCCTTGATAAATGCTATCTGATCTCTCTACTTCCAGGTGAAAGAAGCCCTACCTCAAGTTGCTGTCAGTCTATGCCATTCACTTTCACCCGGTGACTGGATCTACACCTGTGCGCTCCAGAGGAATTAGGCCTTCCAAAATAGATGAAAATGGTCTCCCCAGGTGTTGCTGACCACTAATATTGCAGTCAAGTGCAGTCAAGTGTTGAGGACATTCACCATGTATCCTTTCTTCTACATGCAAGAAGATGCCGCATGAGGTTCCAGTGTCACAAGCCTCACTGCTATGAGAAACCTGAAGGTGTCTCACCCGCTAGTCCCCGGGGATCTGTCATCCAGGTGGCCAGGACACGACCAACACTTTAGGATCCAGTTCCTGGGGTGGACCAGTGCGGGAGGATCGCCTGGATGAGGGGTCTTCGGGGAGTGGAAGTGGGACACCGAAGGGTGAGACGTGGGTTCCCCTTCCTTGTAACAACTTTTCCCTTTCCTACCCGGTAGGATACCTAGGAACGCAACCCTCCCTCCCCTTTCCTGACACAAACACTTTCTCGCAGACAGTTCACTGTGAGCAACAACAGACTAACAACAGAGCCTTATACCTGACATGTCCCAAAACCATGGTCAGGGAAGGTTAGGCAGTTATGGATAATTACGCACACCTGACTTCCATCACATTTTCTCACAGAGATAAAAGGCGGAGCACAAAAGGGCACTCTGAGCGATGCAAAACACACGAGGAAACAGTAGTTCCAAGATGGCAGTTTAATACAAGGAGTAAGACGACAGAATGGGTGACAAGGAGAGCAGCACTGTTGACCTGCAAAGACCGGTACTTTCATGAGCCTTGGAAAGTAAGAAACCGAAGACTAGGATCTGAGGCTGATCAAACCTGCACAGTGTGTCGGAGGTAGCCCGGGCTCTCCCGCGTCGTTAAGGGGGAGAGGAGCGATTGCCACCGTGGTACTGCCCTTGGCTCCTACAACAAAGCAGCGTCAGAAAACACAACAGTCAGTGAGTCGGAAAGACTTACACCAAACAAGGTTGGGTTTTGAACCAAAATTGCAAGCGGCAAAGTCATATAAAGCAAACAGTGTGTGAAGCATCTGGGATGAGAGACGCAAATATAATTGGAAGCCAAAGGAAGTAGTTGAACTTTATTATTGGACTTTGGGAGGCCAAGAAAAGATACCAAACACAGAGTGGTCCGGCGCCACGGGGGTGCTCATTCGTAAGACTCTGTTAGTGTTAGTGTGACAGAAAGAAATATTGAGATCGAAGTGGTCATGCAACGGGTCAAGCTAAACCCTGTGCAGATTTGAAAGTCTTCGATAGTTTAATGTGCATCACAATTGGTCCGAGCCCGGCTGAGGGAGACTAATTGAAAACAAGAAAGGGATCTCAGCCCGGGAGAGGGGGATTCAGGGTAAATGGTAAGTCACCCGAAAAAGAATTATCTGAGCATAGTTGGATAGGGATCTGAGCCCAGAAAAGGGGGATCCAACGTTGAACTTTTGTTTTTGAAAAGAGTCAAAGCCCGGCTGAGGGGGATCCAGGATGAACACCAAAATCGAATGCTGGAAAAGAAAAATAACGTTTTCATGTTGTTTTTGTATACCAGGCCCTCTGAGTGAAGAGACTTGCAAGAAGTAAAGAGTCTTGGACACAGAAGGTCCTGAACTATGAAAATGGAACTGTATCCTTGTGCCACAGAAGCCAGAGTGTGTGCTTTGCTCGAGTGAACTGCCTTGTCCCGTGCTAAAAACGTGGGGAAGGGAGCCCAACGGGCCGAATATCCTGACATCATTTTGTGAACACTTCTTTCTTTTTCTTGAACATTACCACACATTATTTGTAAACTAGTGGTTAGGATTGGCAATAGTTTTTGTTGTAGTATAGGCCCTTTTTATTTAACAAGACTCCACTAGGACTGCACTATTATTATTTGATGGTCATAGCTTGCTCCCATTTGTAGATTTAGGTTTAGATAGGTGTTTGTCACACCCTTGTCCAAGTTCAATATTGAACTGTGGTCACTTGTGTCTGTCTTATTGCTGATACCATGCCTTCCTTATACTGCTCACAAAGCCTACTCAATTGGCTACATCTGGCAAGCTGTCTGCACCTGCAACAGTTCCACCACTGACTCCTGCTAAAGCAACCACATCTCCTCAGGTGGTTGCTCCGTTTGCTGACAAGCTCTTGGCATCAGCATCAATAAATTCAACTCAAGCTGCCACATCATTTCGAGTAACTTTCAGTTCAGCTAAAGAGTTTTAACATCAGCACTCCCCTATTCATGCCACACAGAAAACTGCCTTGCATGAGTACGATCTCCTTTGTTCGTCCTGGGAGGTAATTTGATTGCATCTCTGTTGCGAGTTTAAACAAAGATTGTTGCACCAGACTGAAAACACATGACTGCCTGTGTGTGTCATTGTTATGGAGGTAGATGGGAGTGCTGCAGAAAGAGGAATGAGCTGTAAAGAACTCATGTGCTCTTGTCGTTGCATCATACATCTCTACAATGTTCTCATGAACTTGTGTCTTCTGACAATCAGAAACTTCCCCCTGGTGTTCATGTACAATCTTTAAAAAGGCAGGCTGATAGCAGGTGTCCTGCACCATTGCTTGTGAATTTTGACGACTACCTCTGTATATGGGTAGCCATGTTATATGTCTTATTGGTGGGAGTTTTTTTTGCCTGATGTACTTTTGGAGTTCTATGAGGGACTGTTGCCAATCCACAAATGTTTGGAACTTTTATCGTGCAAAGTGTTCAGTAACTGCTTGGAACTGACTGATCAAAATAGCTTACCTTCGTCTCATGGTTATGTTCCCAGTTTTTTTTGTGTTCATTTTAAGACTGTCTAAATCCCATGAGGTTATCATTCATCTGTGGTTTCTGTGAGGGGTCAGTAATGTGAGTCGGACAACTGCTTGTAGTATATTGAAGATTAAACATTTTATTAAAGAAAAAAGTTTGCAAATACAGCCTTGCTTGCCCTACTCTATCGGGGATGTATAGTTGTGGCCGGGGCTCTCTAGCAGTCACCCCAATTATCAGCAGAGAACACTTGGGCCCATCAAATACTCCCCGTCACAAGAACGGAAGACTCAGCCATGGGGCAAAGTTACTGTATTTTTATTAGCAAACAGAAATGACAGGGATCACACCAGAAAAAGAAGTATCCTCCGGAGCGCTCATTTCTGAGCGTGTGTCACCCGGTTCTATCCCGGTGTGACATCACAAGTTCAGGTTCCATCCCAGAAACCTATCAGACATTCACATTGGTCAGTTTGGGTGAGCTGCATATAGGAGATGTAGGGGTTAGTTCTACCATTATATAGCCGTATCTGGTGGCTCCATCTTTGACCACCTCTAATAGTGCCAATTTACAATTTTGCAGGCTTACATTGGCCCTTGCAACAAATTATATCCCCATATGAAAGGTGACTCTGGATTGGGCAGAATGTGTCCTCCCAGCCCTGGCACCCTGGCACCCTGGACGGTTACCAGATGGTTCAAGGCGATGAGAATGAACATGGAGGTGCGATGTGTTCCCCAATGTTGCCATCTCTGATCACCTAAGCCTGAGATAGTGCATTCAGTTGGCAGTTTGTGGGCAAAATTTGTAATTTTTTCACTCTGGTTCGATGGGAAGAATCCTGTCCACCTACCTTGGTTAAATGGGAATTATCCTATTTGGCTGGGTTACATATGTTGAGACCACGAATGTATGCTCTCCTGCCTGTAATTACAAGGATTTTAGCTTGATTTTCTGCAGGTGGCTCATTGCCTTGGAAACCGGAACTTTCCTGTCCCTTGTCCTTGGCTGGGTGGCTTGTTTCTGCTTGCCTCTGGCTGCAGCGATCATGTCTCCATTGCATGTACCCAAAGCCTGTCTCTCCTTCCTTGTTCGCGTCAGAGGTGTATAGCTTCCGTATTGTTCCTTACGGCTTCTCCATGTTAGTGGTAGTCAAGCACGTGCAAGCTAGATAAATGAATGCTTTGCATCTTGCAGTTTCAGCTTTGGCGAAAGATATGTATATATAGACATATGCATGTGTGTCCGTCCTCCACCTGCATGAGCCATAAGCATGTGTTTCGTGTCCATGTGCAATAAACTAGTGCATGTTCGTGTAACTTCCTTAATGGGTGTACTTCATGGATAAGTGCGGCTACGTTGTGAGGTCTGTGATGATGTCCTGGATTTCTGGTCTGGCAGTCAGTCGACTTGCTTGATCGATGTCATTTCCGTATCGTCCAAATTGTTGATTGGGTATGGTCTGAATGGCTGTCTGAGAGAGTAACGTTTCTCACACCTGCGATACATTGATGATTGCGGTGATGGGCCTAAGAGTGAGGCACATCTGTTGTCTCTCTGCTTTCTTGTTGAGAGTCATGTGTGGGTTTAAGGGTCAAATTTGGCCCCTTGTCTACAATCCCCCTCTGGTCGAAGAGTCGACCACACTACCTACACAACTCTTTGTTTATCTCTAATTTTGTGACCCAAACCTTTGTTATCCCTCCAAGATGTCCATAGTACTTTGCATGATCACCCAGGCTCCATGTCAGATAATGGCAGTCTCCACTAGGGTTGCACCAAGCCCATTTTGCCCTATAGGCATGGGTGTTGTATGGGTACTCGAGCACCGTTCCTGTCAAGAACAGAGGACACTGCATCAGTTGTGATTCCAGTGCATTCTGTGTATTTGTTTCTTCATCTTCTTCAGTCTCTAGGTCTATCAGTGCATTCATCCCCAACGTCTTTTCAACTGTCTTTCTACACTGCATGATGGCTATCCTGATGACACAAAAGGCAGAGAACACTAGTATCAGTGCTGCCACTAATACTTTCAGTCCATTGGCCATCCATGTTGGTATCCACGAGAAGATATACAACAGTCAGCCTTCGTCCTTTCATACAGTGTTCTTTTCCGCCTCCATCTCCATGGCTGGGAGGAGATCTAGAATGTATCTATTCTGGAGGGCCATCAGCCTAACTGCTCTTCCTTGATGGTGTTGAACCCCTTCACGGTTGAGTTTATCGTCTGCATCAGCTCCCAACGCGTGATCTGGAGGCATTTGGCATTTGTGCTTACTTGGACTGCTAGAACGATAGATGCAAAGAACATCTCTGTTCTGCTTAAGAGCCTATGCTCTGATGGTATTGCATCCAATGCCTTTTCCATATCCGATGAGGCATAGTGCCCTCTTTTTATTCTAGTCACCCTACAGATCTCTTCTTTCTTTGGCGAGCATCCATCTTAGGGAACCCTTCTATTTGGATGTCTTTCTGAGGCATTACCAATGCTGGCGTGTTCAACTGTGCCAAATTCCTCCCCAGTTGGGTGGCAGCTGCAGGTATGCCTTCGACCCACAGGCCCACTAGTGGTCCATGAGCATTGCTGTTCCGACCTTCATGCCTGGTATCTTTGAAATCTGCTTACACCCTTTATTTTCCCCAACCTTTACTTCGCCATCATTCTGGAAACATAAAGCAGCTCCCTTGACCTTGAGCGGTATGATGGGTATGGGCCCTACTTCGTTTTCTATACATGTGAGCAGTTTGGCACTTGCTTCCCATTCCTCGAGGCAGTTGTCATTTTTTTGCTGTACTATTTCCACTGGAACCGTTAGGAGAGCATGTGATTTACTCCCAACCACTCCTTCCTTCCATCCGTCTGTTGTGTATACATATCCATGCACCAGCATCTGCGGTCTTTCCCAGCATCCTGGCATTCTTCCTATTTCTCTGGGTCCTGTGTTGGGACACTATAACTCCTTCTGTGTCACTATCTGTACTTCCCCTTTGAGCGGCCCCTTTGTGATATATTCTATACTCTTGTCTGTATTCCAGTAATCGTCCAACATTTCCTGATTCTTTATGTAGTTAGCTTCGTACAGGAACGTCTTTTTGGACATCCACCTTAGTGTTGCTCGTCTCCCTTGAAATTGTCCTCTTGTGGTACATAGTGATAAATGCATGAGGCATTGTGCTCTTGCTGAAATTTCAGTTGCCATAGAGGTTCTGGATGCACTCATGGCATAGGGGATGACAGAGCAGACGTGACAGCTCTCTTTTTGTCATTTCTTTCCCCACTTTGGCCACTTGGCTATACCACATGCTGTTTGATATACGGGCCGAATCAGTTATATAGGAATTTAGCTGGTTAAAATCTACTTCTGCATTGCACTTAACTCTCTTTACTTCCTTAGCAGTGCCTGCCCAGATATGGCTTCCATAAGAGCATGGATCAGG
Source organism: Ambystoma mexicanum (assembly GCF_040938575.1). NCBI lineage: Eukaryota > Metazoa > Chordata > Amphibia > Caudata > Ambystomatidae > Ambystoma > Ambystoma mexicanum. The sequence goes on from NC_090937.1 coordinate 440,995,086, forward strand.
GTTACGTTAGCAAGAGTCAAAGCTTGTGCTTGGGAAAACAACAATATTTGTAGAACAAGGAGTGTAAAGATGTAGAGACAGCAGAAAGCACAGAACATTATCACGGCATTTCGAATAACATTTCCTATGTTGTTATTCTTGAGTGTTTCCTTGAGTTGATTCAAAGGTCTGTAAAACTCACATGAAAAGCCTAAAAAATGCATTGTTATCGGGTTAGTGTGTGTTAATTTAAGCTTTACGCCTGTAGTATTGGGCGAGATCTGCATAGAACAATCGCTCCACACTATACAGATTCTCGAATCATCAAGTAGGGTAAGGATAGATGGGTTTCCACAAGTCAACTGTGAGTATGCCTGGGCTACATAAAGCAGAAAAGCATGAAATAATTGTGTTGGAGGAATCATTTGTTCAGTTTCAGTCCGTATCACTAATCTATTAAAACATTCTTGAAAGGAATTACGTCTATTGAAGCCCATATGGCTTGGACAGTCTTTACGAATACCTATTGTAAGGAAAAGACAGTGTGCCTAATCAAGGTGTGCGTATTGTCTTCCCTAATTCTTTGGTTCTGGACCGCGTTGGTCGTGGGCCTTGTTGTTTTCTTTTGTCTTTTTCTTCTTCTTGCATCAAATCGTCTTCTTTTAGGTGGGAAGAGGTCTCACCTCGGCAGGGTTTAACGTGTCCAATGTAATTCCACACCTTTTTCCCAATCAATTTTGTTGCACGATCTGTGGATTTTTCTACCACATAAGGCCCCTCGAACCTGGGTTTGTACCAGGCCCTCACAAAATTCTGCAGTAAGAGTGTGCCCGGGATACAGTAACGGTTGTTTCAGAAGTCCTTAATTTGTGTCTGGGATGTTATCTTCCTCGCTGCTCTTCGACCTCTCATCCTGCAGTTGGCGAGAAATTAAAGACGCACTAGCCATCAAAGAAGCCACATTTAGCATACATTTTATTTCCAAGAACATCAGAGCTTGCATGTGCGTCTGTCAATGTCCTAGTGGGAGTAGCCAGGGGAAGTCACATGCGCACTCCTGTTACGACCTCATGGGGCATTAAGCGGTGGTCAGATCCAAGCTGATTGGGCAATGCGAACAGCGCTATGGGCAAACAGTGAAACCATCCCTTTTTTATAGTGGCTTTTATTTTTGGAATCTTTTCTTTGAGCAGGCCATTGAGGCGCTCACAAATCTGTCTGCTTGCGGGTGATAGCCACAGGAGAATGTGTGCTGTATCCCCAGTAGGGTTTGTGATATGCTCAAAAGTCTCATTTACAAAATGAGGTCCGTTGTCAGACCGCAGAGCCTCACCCCTCTCCCCCACCACAGGAACACCTCTGTATTGAGGAATTGTGCTGCCCTGAGAGCATTGGGGTGTGAACAGGGACCAGCTGTGATCTATCAGAACAGGCAAACAACCACTATCATGTAGCAGTTGCTCTGGCACACCTGGCTCATTTCTGTGTGGAGATGTTGGAAAGGCCAGATTGGAAGGGGTATGGCTCCTCTCACTACACATAAGGTATGTCATGTTGTCATTTCCATAAAAGCAGCTATATGCTCTGCCATATTTGGACAGAACCACTCTTCCCCAATGTGCGCAGCAAGTACATCTTCACCCATATGAGTAGGATAGTGAAGTTGCGTGAGTGCAATCTGCAGTAATACTGTTGGAATTGCTAGCTTGCCTGTGCACTCCTGTCGCCACATGCATCCATGGGGGATATTGCACATCCCCTTCTCACCCATAATTCTTTCTCCTCTGCCAGAGCCCTTCCCTGAAACTCCATTATCTGCGTGGATGGTAATGTATTGTAGCCTTCCTTTGGAATCTTATTGTGCACACGCATATGTGTGTTTGATGGGCTATCAGTCTGTTCTTCTAGAAAAATATGCTGCATGATTCACTTCCACATCTGCATCTTCATTGCCCTGGGAGACTGATCCTACCCCCTCGTGTGGGCCCGACACTTCACAACCGCTATTGCGGCTGGGAGTTGAAGCATGTCTATGAACCTGCCCAATAGAGGTGCGTGCTGTACTGGTGTGTCATCAGCATTCCAGAAGCCCCTCCTCTGCCATCATGACAGCCCAGAGTACACTGTAGACGTCATGTAGGCCGAAACTGAATACACAATAACTTCCTGGTTTCTGTGTGCTTCTAATTGCATTATGAGAGCCACTAATTCTGCTGCTTGCACTGAAAAATGTGAAAGCAATCTCGCGCTGGCTATTACTTCAGCTGTACCATCTGCTTTTAGTCTCACCACTGACGTCCATGTATGTATTTCCCCTGTTGTCTGGTTTGTTGTTGATGACCCGTCAAAATAAAGCACTTCTCTCCCCTCAAGTGGCTTCTTCCCCACTTTGGGAAGGTTGTCATACTGTTTCATGTACATAGTACAGTCGTGTACATAGTCTCCCTCTTCCACTGGTTCAGCTAGAAACGTCGCTGGGTTTACAGTCCTGCACCTTATTACCTTGATTGCTGAATTTGAGATAATTACCTCATATCCAGAAGCTCTCTGTGTAGTCAGCGTACTCTTGGGTCTTTCGAGAATTGCAAAGAGGGTGTGCTCCACGTAAAGTGTGGTGCTACACCCAATCGTAATACTCGCAGACTTCTCTACTGCAAATGTGGCAGCAGCCAGAGCTTGTTCGCAATGGGTACCGTCCTCCGATTACTGGGTCTAAACATCCACTATAATAAGCCAATGGCTTGTGCCCTACGGTAGTCTTCTGTGTGACTACCACAGTCATCACTACTCCATTGGAGTATGAGAACAAATAGAATTTGTCATGGTAGTCCGGGATCCCTAACACTGGAGCTGTGCATATTGTTTCTTTCAGCTCTTGGAATGCTTCAGTCATTTCATGTGTCCATAGCAACTTGCCATTCCCTCTCTGTGCTTCCCTAAGCCCCTTCAACAAGGGTCTTGTATATGTACTATAGTTGAACACCCAGGATCTGCAATAATTGCAAAGGCCCAAGAACTGCTGCATTTCTCTAACAGTCTTTGGCATCGACATTCTGTGTATTACCTCTGCCCTCTCTAAAGTCACTTTTTGCCCTTCTTGCGATATCAGCTGCCCTATCTGTAGCACTTCCTTTCGGGAATATTGTAATTTGTCAGCAAGTATACTGAGTCATTTCGGCACTGTTCCTCTGACTTGCTACAAATCAAAATGTCATCCACATACTGTATGATGGTGCTCTCCATCTATACGTTGCCAAGATCCTTCTGGAGGACCCTATTAAAGTTAGAAGGTGACTCACAGCATCCCTGTGGTAGACTTGTGTGTTTCCACTTCCGATTTCTATATAGAAACAAGGTTAAGTCCTGTGACTTTTCATGGAGTCGTACAAAAAAGAAGGTGTTCTTCAAGTCTATTACTGTCAAGTGAGTAGCTTCCATCGGGATGCTACACAGAATTGTCGCTGGATTCAAAACTAATAGGAATTCTGCTTCTACTATTTGGTTCAAAGGAAGTCAATCCTGAATAAAATGCCACAATCCCCCGCACGCCTTTTTCACAGGATACACTTCAGTGTTACAATGCAATTCTAAGAGCACCAAAATGCCTTGCTTCACTAATGCGGCGATTGTCTCATAAATGCCCTCTTCTGGTAAAATAGCTCCTGGTTAAAGCTTTATCTTTACCGCTCCTATCCCGTTTAGCAGACCCACTTCTTGAGGAAGACTGTAAGTCTTCCTCAAGAAATGGTGGCGAGGCCTTTCACAACATGGCCATTCTCTGCAGCACTTCCCTGTAATGTATTTCCACGAGTATGTAATTCTTATGTCAAACACCACCTTGCGATCTGTTCGATCATCTTGGAATAATTCCTCATCTGTCACGTCACTCAACCTGTATGCCTCTCCTACTGCAATTACTGTCCTCCATGATCGTCCTGTGTCATTATCCCATCCAATACTATCCTCTTGTCTCTCACTATAACTGCCCCGAGTTCTATTAGGATCACCTTTCCTTCCTTTTCATCTAAGGGAATCTCTGGTCTAAATAAGAACTAATTGCATATGCCTAACAGCCTACCCTGTATCCCTGGGAGCCATGCTATCAATACGTCTACCCCATATTGAAACAGCTCAAGGTCTACTGGCACCCCGTCTGTTCTGGCTGCCCACAATAAGCTAGAATGAGCTCCCTCACATTCATATAATAAATCCCTGGTGTTGGGCACACTATCCCTTGGTCTGTGAATGAGATGGTCATGTTAAGTCGGCTCATCATGTCTCCCACAGAAAGTTGCAATTCATCAGTGAAAGGAACCAAATCCATAGCCCCAGAGAATCCCTGCACATTCATGGCAATGCCTGACATCGGATATCTCCCTCCCTAATACAAGGCCTAGTCGCCCATGTATCCACGAGAAAGTGAAAAGTCTTGTCACCTATAGTCACCCCTATACCTGGCTCCTCAGCTGGATTTGGTGTAACGGATAGGATCTAACACATGAGGTCTGTCTGTGGGCTGTCCTATTGCAGATATAATGGCATTCCTGTTCCTGTGACTGGATTCCCCCCTGCAACACTCCCCCCCGTTTTCGCACGGGAGTCGGCATTGTGAAGTCTGCATGTGTCATGGTATTTTCTGGTGAACCTGTCCCTGCTGTGCTGGTCGTAATGGCTGCATGTGTGCAAGCAACTGTAATGCGTGCATAATGGGCTGATATTGCTGCATTTTCATGTCTTGGTTGTGCGTCTGTTGTGGCGCATACTTATGTCAGTCTGCTCTATCTAGTATGTGGGTTGTTGCTTCATTCCCCCATTTTTATACATCCCAACCCTGTCTCTGCACACTTGAGATATATGGCCTGGTCTCCCGTACACCGAACATAATATGGGACCCCCATCGGTCTCTGCTGTCCCCCACTAAACCCTCCTGCGTTCTGCTGCATTGGGTGTTTGAACCCTCTTCCCGAGGCATCCCTCCTCGTCCCCTTGGCCACTGATTCATAACCCCTTGTCCTGCAAAATCTCCCACTGCCACCTGTGGTCTGTTCTGCACATGCTGAGTAACTACTCCCTCTCCGCTTGTTAACATCGCCCCTTCCATTGTATACTTAGATAATTTCTTCTGCACTAACTTTGCTTCTTCTTGTTTCCTCTCCTCATGCTTCTTTTTCGCATTCTCTTGTATTAGCCTGCAATAGTGCACTATAGTTAGCTGAATTTCTGACCATGGCTTAGCCTCCATCCCCACCAGCTTCTTAGGCTGCTTTTGCACCTGCTCGGGCAACCCCAGACATATTATGTGAAAAAAAAACCCCACTGTTCAGGCCCATGGTTCTCTCGTCTCAAGATGCAATCTTTCTAGAATGTGTTGAATGTATTGAAGTGGGTCTTCATCCTCACTCAATTTGCGTATCATGATCGCGCTTATATCCGAGGTATCTGGTTATTGCACCCTTAGAGCTTGCCATATGGGCATTCACCAGTTTTTTAACTGTGTCGCATTGTGTGCCATGTTTTATGCAGTCACTGTGGGATACCCTACTCTTTTCCATACATAGGGCCTCATTACAACTTTACTGGTCCGGAAACAATGGTGCCGGTAAGCTTACTGTTACGCTCACCTGGCTCCCACAGGGGTGTCGGTCCGACCCGGACTGCTGCGGCCTCCACCCACGTGATGAGTAGTGCAGTGATGACTGACTGGATCTGCCCTCCAATTATTGTTTGCTTGACTTGTAGAAATATTCTCCTACAAGTGGAGGGATGGATTTAGCCACTTGTGGATTCAAGTGATAGCACCCCTACTGTCCTCCCCTCTTATCACCACTGAAGTGCCCTCTCAGCAATCTCACCTTATATTCTTGAAGGATAAGCCCTCCATCCTGAAAGTACGCAGGGGCGCGTTGATGACCAGTTACTTCACTGGCCTGAAGATATTGGAAGAGTTGTAGACGAATCCTGACTCCAAAAGGTCCTGGCGAAGAGCCGTAAGTATATAGTTCGTAAGAGTTCAAAATGTCTGGAATTCACTGTCCAATTCCTCTTTTATCTTGCAGCTTTGACCCTATAAGAAGACTGACAACTGAAAGCGCTCCAGTAAAAAGTCTGTGTTACCCAACACTGTCCGCAAATAATGCCCAGGGTTAAACTTGCTGCTTTCTCCTTTTCTCACAGGTGCGGCATAAGAAGAGGTGGTGTGCTGATGAATAATACCTCCGGCGGTAAAATCAGGTAAGCATATGATGGCTAAAGAGATTGTCTCTGTCTGTTCTCTCTGCTCACCTTGTTTTTTCTTGTCCCCCTTAGGTGCCGGAATTTGGCGATGTAAAGATGGAGACAGCGCCGGATCGAAGAGATGCTGCGTGGAACGGTGAGTATGGCACGACGCTGCTGTTGGCGATGCGACGCATTTAAAACAAAGTCTTTCCTCAGGTTTGAAGATGCGATGAATCCGGGATCAGGTAAGAAATCAGGTCATATTCTTGTTCTAACCTTTGCTTCTTTTCTTCTTTCTAGGTGCTCCAGGTTCGAGGCTGGCGTCGCAGAAGGCTGGATGCTGCTGCTGGCACAGTGAACGTTACGCTGCTGGATGTAGAATAACGCAAAGCGTGTGCTGCTCTTCGGGCATGGTTTAAATAGCCTCCAAAGTAGTCCCAGGTAGGTATCCCTCCCCGACCACTACCGAGTAACAAAATAGTCCCTAAGGTAAAGTAGTCCCTTCCAGGCCTCACATGGGCTTGGATCTTCTTGCAGCATGGTCTGCATCAGGTAAGTGTGCACTTATGAGCCTGGCGCCATTGGCGCCAGGACTGAACCCAGACAGCCCCTAGCAGGGTTTGCTGGGTTTTCTCAAGGCAACATGATGCCTGCTCCCGGGGCTGATGGGCGTGGTCTGGATGCCCGGGGGTATGCATCATGACAGCACTCCCCCTCAAGGCCCCTCCTAAAGTCGTTCTTCCCCTTGGTCCTGGTTTGTCTGGGAAGTTCCGATGGAATCTCTTCACTAATCGAGGTGCATGAACGTGGTCACTAGGCTCCCACGTACTTTCCTGTGGCCCGTAACCTTTCCAATCGATTAAGTAAAAAAGTTTTGATTTAACCACCTTGGAGTCCAGGATGTTTTTCACCTCGAATTCAGGTTCTCCATCTATCAAGATAGGATCTGGTGGTTTGGTTAATCTTGTTGCTGGTTGAACTGCTTTTAAAAGTGAAACATGAAAGACAGGATGAATTTGCATATTGGAGGGTAATTCCAGTTTGACGGCCACCGGGTTGATAATGGCCTTAATGGTGTAAGGTCCTAAATATCTAGGATTAAAAGTCTGAGTTCCTTTCAGAGGTATGTGATTTGTAGCTAGCCAAACCTGATCTCCAATTTGGTACTGTGGAGTTTCACTTCTATGTAGATCAGCATTTTTCTTGTATTTCTCTTTTGCTTGCTTCAAATGTTCTGTTGCTTCCTTGAAGGCTTGTGTAATAGTAGAATGCAAATGACTAACTGCGGGCATTTCTAAGGGCTGAGGCGAATCGAGTTCTGAGGTTCGAGGGTGGTGTCCATATATGGTATAAAAGGGACTTTGTCCGGTTCCTGAATGTACAGAGTTATTGTATGCATATTCGGAAATCCATAAAATATCTTTCCAATTACTTTCAGTCTGGTGAAGCATGCAACGTAGGTACTGTTCAAGGGTCTGGTTGGTACTTTCCGTCTGACCATCGGTCTGGGGATGGTGACTGGTTGATAACCTTACGTCGATTTGCGCCAATTGGCAACATTTCTTGCAAAAATGTGAAATGAATTGACTACCTAGGTCAGAGACCAATATGGAAGGAAACCCATGTATTCGAACGATGTTTTCGAGGAACTCCTTGGCCAGAATTGAAGCAGAAGGTAATCCCTTCAAAGGAATAAAGTGGGCCATCTTGGAAAAAAGATCCACGATAACTAGAATGGTGTTAAATCCATTACATGGAGGTAGATTTGTAATAAAGTCTAAAGACAAGGTGTGCCATGGTGTAGGTGGAATATCCAAAGGTTGTAAAAGGCCAGCTGGTTTTTTCTTCTGACTTTTGTTTTGGGCGCAAATGCCGCAAGACATCACAAATGACTTTATATCTTTTCGCCAGGTGGGCCACCAGAGTTGTCTCTTAACTTTAGCTTCGGTTTTTGCGATACCTGGGTGACCTTCCATCAGGGTATCATGATAATTGGAGATGACAAGTTCCTGTAATTCCTTGTGTGGTAGAAATAGTCATCCTTGATAGTAGGGTAGATCATTGATGACTCAGTAATCCGGGCCTTTCTTTACCCAGTCCTGCAGGGCTGCTGGATCGAAGAGTTGTTGGATTTTTAAATGAATTTCTTCTAGAGTCTGTAAAGTAGTTATGCCAAGAATTCTTTGTTCAGAAATTATAGGCACCAGCTCCGGGTTCGCATATGCTTCTGCCATTCCTATTCGGGATAAGGCATCTGCCTTGCCATTTTTACAGCCTGGTCGATAAGTGATCACAAAATCGAATTCGGCAAAGAACAATGCCCATCGAAGTTGGCACGATGATTGGGCTTTGGCTGTTTTTAGATACTGCAAGTTCCGGTGATCGGTGATTACAGTAATGGTATGCCTGGCACCGAGAAGATAGTGTCGCCAAGCCTTAAAGGCGGATTTGATGGCTAATAACTCTTTATCGGTAACCGCATAGTTTAACTCAGGTGCCGAGAACTTTCTGGACAAAAATGCCTCTGGGTGAAGTTGACCAGTTTCAGGATCCTTCTGGGACAGGACAGCTCCCATGGCTAAACTGGATGGATCAGTTTCCACTATGTATGGAAGCTCTGGGCGTGGATGTCTTAAGCCATGCGCAGACGTGAATTTCGCTTTCAGCTCTTGGAAGGCCTTTTCAGCCTCTGCGGTCCACAAGAAGCGTTTGTTTTTTCGCAAAAGTGCTGTGATGGGATGTACAACATGTGAGAAGTCCGGAATGAATCTGCGGTAGAAATTGGCAAATCTGAGCATGCTTTGTACCCCTTTAACTGAACTAGGTGATGGCCACTTGAGAATTGCGTCCACCTTTCGTGAGTCCATTCGGATTCCTTTTGGAGTCAGGATAAAGCCAAGGAATTCAACTTCCATAACATGAAAAACACATTTTTCCAATTTTGCATATAACTTGTGCTGGCGTAGTTTCTCAAGGACTGCACGTACGTGCTTAACATGGTCTGATTCTGAGGAGGAGTACACTAGAATATCGTCTATGTATACGACAACACAGATGTCAATGATTTCACGAAGGACATCGTTCATAAAATACTGGAAGGCTGCTGGTGCATTGCACAACCCGAAGGGCATCACCTGATACTCAAATAATCCGTACTTGGTGCGAAAGGCCGTCTGCCATTCGTCGCCTTTCTTTACACGTACCAGACGATATGCCCCTCGGAAATCTAACTTAGTGTAGATACAAGCATCCTTCACTTGGTCTAGTGGTTCAGGGATCAGAGGCAACGGGTATCGGTTCTTGACAGTTATCTGGTTCAATGTGCGGTAGTCTATGCACGTTCTGAGGTCACCTTCCTTTTTAGGTACGAAGAACAAAGCTGAAGATGCAGGGGACTTGGGTGGGCGAATAAAGCCATTGACAAGGTACTGGTCTAAGTATTGTCGTAGGTGACGGTTCTCAGGTTCCGTAAGGGCATAGATCCTTCTACAAGGGGGTTGTGCACCGGGTATGAGATCGATTTGACAATCGTACGATCTGTGAGGAGGTAAGGTGTTTGCCTGTTCCTTTTGGAAGACATCCTGGAATTCTTGGTATTCTGGAGGTAGTTGCATGACTGCTGTGGTTACTGTGGCCAGGCCTGCGTTCTGATTTTTCTTTGGGTAACAGGTTTGTGCACAATCCGGGAAGGTTATTCTCTTCTCTCGCCAATCAATACAAGGATTATGTGTTTCCAACCAAGGTATCTCCAGTATTATTTGGAACTGTGGGGCTTTGATTAGATCAAACACAATAGTCTCTCGATGCCCATCATGACCCAATAGTGTCATCTCTGTGGTGGAGTGAGTTACAGGTCCAGAAGCAATTTCAGTTCCATCGACTGTGGTGATGACATCTGAGGTGGTTTTTCGCAGAGAGGTAGATTCATCCTAGAAGCCATTTCATAGTCCACATAGTTTCCTATGGCCCCGCTATCAATGTATGCCCTTACTGCGTGCATACGCGATGGCTGCCCTGGATCTACGAGAACCATTGGTATGATGAAATGCGAGCGAGGTCTGAGTATCCTTCTTCAAGTTCGGCAAGCGGACCTCTACGCTTGTCGGGCGTGGTCGTTTCCCAAGTCTGACTCCATATGGCTTTTATCAGCAGCTCCTACCACCTTCTTCGGTGGTTTTACAGGGCAATCCCGTAGAAAATGTCAGAAAGTTCCACAATATAGACACAATTGCATTTGCCGTCTCCTTTCTCTTTCCTTCTGGGTTAGGGGTCCTTTAACCCCTCCGATTTGCATGGGTTCTGAAGCATCTGCTCCTTTGGGGTTAGCGTGGGCTTTGACCAACACCCGATTCTCAAACTTGGCTCGATCAGCCTTTCTGTTCTGAAGTCTGTGATCTAACTGTACCACTAAGTCTATATATTCAGCGCAGTCTTGAGGTGGGTTCATGACTTGAGCCAAGACATCCTTGAGTTCTCCTCAAAGCCCTCGATGAAATAACGTAATTTGTTTTTCTTCAGGCCATCCGGTTTCCACCACCAATCTATTGAAGGTTGCGATATAGGTTAGCAGATCCTGGTTACCCTGTCGTAAGGATAAGAGTTCGTTATCCAGGGCTTGTCCCTGTGAATGTCTGGCGAATAGACTTTCCATGCTCATTTGAAAACCCTGAAAATCCCGGAGAAGAGGGTCATCCTGGTTGACTAGCGGAATGGACCAATCCGCTGCACTGCCACTAAGATATGATAATACAAAGGCTACTTTAGCTTGGTCGTTTGGAAAGGCTCCCGGTCTGCATAAAAAGTGCAAGCGGCATTGGTTCATGAACACGGCGAACCTCTTGGGGTCCCCAGCAAAGCGTTCGGGTGGAGCTAACGGAATATTTCCTGGTAAAATCACTTGCACTGGATTACTTGATGAAACTGGGGCTGGATTCCTCCCAAACCCAGGTAGGGGTGTTTGTCCAGCTTGGTTTTGCAACAGTTGTCTGGCGAGATCATCTGTGCACTCCTTCAATATAATTAATTCTCTTCTGAGGGCATTAGTCTCTTGGCGAGTGGCCTGCACTTCCGCCCTAAATTCCCCCAATAGTTGGGCCAGTTGGTCGGTTTCTGAAGTTTCCATAACGCCCGGGTGTGGATTTGTAGATAGGCTTTGCATTCTGTTATGCTCACCTGGCTCCCACAGGGGCGTCGGTCGGACCCGGACTGCTGCGGCCTCCACCCACGTGATGCGTAGTGCAGCGATGACTGACTGGATCTGCCCTCCAATTCTTGTTTGCTTGACTCGTAGAAATATTCTCCTACAAGTGGAGAGATGGATTTAGCCACTTGTGGATTCAAGTGATAGCACCCCTACTGTCCTCCCCTCTTATCACCACTGAAGTGCCCTCTCAGCAATCTCACCTTATATTCTTGAAGGATGAGCCCTCTATCCTGCGAAGTACGCAGGGGCGCGTTGATGATAAGTTACTTCACTGGCCTGAAGATATTGGAAGAGTTGTAGACGAATCCTGACTCCAAAAGGTCCTGGTGAAGAGCCGTAAGTATATAGTTCGTAAGAGTTCAAAATGTCTGGAATTCCCTCCTTTCCAATTCCTCTTTTATCTTGCAGCTTTGACCCAATAAGAAGATTGACAACTGAAAGCGCTCCGGTAAAAGTCTGTGTTACCCAACACTGTCCGGTAAATAATGCCCAGGGTTAAACTTGCTGCTTTCTCCTTTTCTCACAGGTGCGGCAGAAGAAGAGGTGGTGTGCTGATGAATAATACCTCCGGCGGTAAAATCAGGTAAGCATATAACGGCTAAAGAGATTGTCTCTGTTTGTTCTCTCTGCTCACCTTGTTTTTTCTTGTCCCCCTTAGGTGCCGGAATTCGGCGATGTAAAGATGGAGACAGTGATGTTGGCGATGCGACGCGTTTAAAACAAAGTCTTTCCTCAGGTTTGAAGATGCGATGAATCCGGGATCAGGTAAGAAATCAGGTCATATTCTTGTTCTAACCTTTGCTTCTTTTCTTCTTTCTAGGTGCTCCAGGTTCGAGGCTGGCGTCGCAGAAGGCTGGATGCTGCTGCTGGCACGGTGAACGTTACGCTGCTGGATGCAGAATAACGCGAAGCGTGTGCTGCTCTTCGGACATGGTTTAAATAGCCCCCAAAGTAGTCCCAGGCAGGTATCCCTCCCCGACCATTACCGACTAACAAAATAGTCCCTAAGGTAAAGTAGTCCCTTCCAGGCCTCACATGGGCTTGGATCTTCTTGCAGCATGGTCTGCATCAGGTAAGTGTGCACTTATGAGCCTGGCGCCTATGGCGCCAGGACTGATGTCTCATATGAGCCTGGCGCCATTGGCGCCAGGACTGAACCCAGACAGCCCCTAGCAGGGGTTGCTGGGTTTTCTCAAGGCAACATGATGCCTGCTCCTGGGGCTGATGGACGTGGTCTGGATGTCCGGGGGTATGCATCATGACACTTACCAGCACCATTGGTTCTGGACCGGCAAAGTACAAGTCTAGTGGGCGGGTGCCCTCCTGCCGAGCAGGTCTGACTTGCCGGTTAGACCGGCACGAGCCCACAGCCTTTCAAGGAAGCACCGGCACCGTTTTTACTGGTGCCAGTGTTTCTGTGTTCCCCCTTCCCATAGAAAGGGAATGGAGAACAACACATTACCGACACCTGACTTTCTGGCTGCGGGGGTTGTAATAACCTGGTGTTACCGGCAAGCCAGGTGCCGGTAACTGTTTATGGGTCCAGCGGCTATCTGCCGGTTTTACCAGCATGGTTACCGCCGGACCTGTAATGAGGCCCATCGTCTGCTATCTCCCCTAGAATAGCTGAAAGTTAACTTTTCATGCCACCCACCGCTAATGTCGTCCCTGCAGTCAGCCTTTGGAGCTCATAAATCCACTTCCTAAAGGTCAACAAAGGCAGCTTGCACCTTAAATTGTCTTTGTCTATTTTCTGCCATGGAATATACTGAGGTCGCCCACCACCCTTCTCCAATAATGGGAACTGTTTCAGCCTCATTCCTCCGCCCTGTCTCCCTATGTCTTTAGTGGCTGTGAATGCCCTTGCCATCTCTGTCCTTTTCTGTCCTGGCAGGGCCCTAAGCCTCTGTGCATACAGAGTGATATTGTCTGCACTCTGCGACCCACCCTTAGGATGCGGCAGTCACTCTTCGATGTCCTCCTCTTCTCTGCCCATGCCTTCCTCACCTCCCCATATTGTGTCTCTATCTGTGCTTGCTTCCCTGGAGCGGCAACACTGTCTTCTCTCATCATCGTCCTCACGCCCCTGTGAATCCTCGTCTGGCCCCATGTTCCTGAATCTACTGTCACTGTGCCCTTCTCTGTCGTCCTCAAAGCTAAATCTCCTTAATGTTGTGTCTTCCCGCTCAGTTTCCTTAGTTCAGTCTATATCTCCACGTTCCCCCCCTCACTGAGGGCTCTCCAGCATTCCAGTCTGTCCGTGGGGCAGCCGTGCTGTTTCTCCTACTTCTAAAGAGTTCCTTATCCTTCTTCGTATCCCGTCCCCATCCTAGTCATCTAAACATGGCAAGTTAAACTTAATATCTACTGCTTTCAAAGAGCGCCTTTCTCTGCTCTCATCTCTGTCTCACTCGCATCTTTCCTCCTCTTTTTCCCCGTGTCGGCATTCTTTACCAAGCCGCTTTACTTTTAACCTCCTTTTCTCTTTACTTATTTGCAATTGCTTTTCCCACTCTTCTTCTACTTTTCTCCTTGCTATGTCTTCTAGCTCTCAGTTTTTTCTCCTTTTTTTCTCATTCTCGTGCTTCTGCCTGCTCCCTTTCTTTTAGCAATCTTTCACTTTCCTCCTTTTTTCCCTTTCCCTTCTATGCACTTCCTCCATCATCTCTGCCCATTCTTTCTCTTCCTCCTCCGTGTCTTTACTACTCGACAATCCCTTCCCCGCATGCCCTGTCTCACTTGCTGTTTTTCCGTCCAGTTTCAGCAATATCTGTCTGCCTACCAATTCATTTGGTACTACCAATTATTGGCCTTCACCAAGCCCTGTGTTCCCCAAGTCATTCTCCTGTAGCTTTGCTTGCATCTCTCTCAGCTACTTACATTCGCTGCTAATGTCTTGCATTACTTCACTCTCTTGCTTTGCACCATCAAGTGCATCTCTGCCACTATATGCTGGAGGTGCAAAAGTGGGATTGGTGTATCACGCTGCTGTTTTTAACTCCTTTATGGGGTAAAATCCCTTGCTTTCTGTTACTGTATCTACGTCTGCTGTTTGAGGAGGTGGAGGGGGGAGCTAAAGGCAGTTCATCCTCCATGTCCCGTTGGCTCAGCGTCCAATTCTGCTGAACCCAGTCCCCTTCCTCATCCTGAAACATTTTGCATAACTCCAGTATGGCCAATCACTTGCTTAGTTTAGTCCCCTTATAGGTTGCATGTAAATAAGTGTTCATTTGTTGCTGCACACATTTGGAAAAGCTTCTGTCTTTGGACCATTGCTTTGCCAACTTGGCCTCTGTGTCGCAAGTCCATTTCGCGCTATACTTGCATATATTCTTGATACCGCGGGAGGGACTTGCATAAATGTTGAAGAGGTGTATCCCTTATTTCGTCACCTTATATAACACGTTATCAATACTTACTTGACCTCAAATCAGGATTTCGACATATCCAATTTTAATCAACACAATATAACAGATCTTTTTCTTAGCCTCTCCGGCTCACGACCATAAACACAGGTGTGTTCCGCGCACCGCCCCTCTGTGGCTCTCTGCCCTGCAGGCTCAAATCACAACTCCACTTGTGTGCTTCTCAAGCTCTGCACCAATGGCACAATACTGGTTCTTTACCACACTCGGCAAACTACCCACTAAGTTCCACCGCTTTCTGTACACTTTAAGTTCTATTAAACAACCTCACAGGTGACGTCACCAATACTGTAGAATTGTCTATACTCGACCATTGAACAGATATATCTACTTATGAACTGCCCCAAACAAAACGACAAATGCAGCATAACATATACACGTCCATCTTCCTACTCGCCTAACA
Source organism: Ambystoma mexicanum (assembly GCF_040938575.1). Classification (NCBI taxonomy): domain Eukaryota; kingdom Metazoa; phylum Chordata; class Amphibia; order Caudata; family Ambystomatidae; genus Ambystoma; species Ambystoma mexicanum. The sequence goes on from NC_090937.1 coordinate 441,010,312, forward strand.
GGGTAAATAATTAAATCATGTGGTCCCTCTTCTAAAGCATTGCCTTATAGGAATACATCTCAGAGAGATAAAATAAATCAGAAAACCACCTTCCGCGATATAAGGTAGCTTCTTCCGCTAACTAATATATCCAGGTGAACCATTATATACTCATATATGAACCAAGCTAAATGGCCTAACTCACAGGGAACCCATTAAATAATCATCCATAAACCAAGTTAAATTGCCTAACTCACATGGAAACCATTATATGTATTTTCTTTCTTTTTTCTTTTCAAGTTTTTTTTCCTTTTCTTTTTTCATCCTCAAGCTAACCGCCCACACTGCCTGCTAACGGACAGGTATCCTTAATCAAACAAAAACACCAAGCGAACAGTCCCTCCCCACATTTGCCATATAGCTGTGTCTATACTTACACTCGTGGCCTGCTGAAGCCTCTCGGACACTGACTCTCCCACAACCTGCCACCCTGCTGTCTGGTCTGATAGGTGTCCCATGGGAAGGAGGCAGGAATTCCCTCCAAAGGCGGCTCCTGTCGACTTCTATTTTTCTCCACATGTGGCTTTAGGCATCGGTTTCGACAGGTCGCCACACAGCCCCTCGGGCATGTGGAGGGACGAGGTGGCTTCTTGCCGAAAGGTTTTAGCGACCATCCTCTGCTACCACTTTGTATAGTTGTGGCTGGGGCTCTCTAGCAGTCACCCCAATTATCAGCAGAGAACACTTGGATCCATCAAAGACTCTCTGACACAAAAACGGAAGACTCAGCCATGGGGTAAAGTTACTGTCTTTTTGTTAGCAAACAAAAATGACAGAGATCACACCGGAAAAACAAGCATCCTCCGGAGCTCTCATTTTGTGAGCATGTGTCACCTGGCTTTATCCCAGTGTAACGTCATACGTTTAGGATCCATCCCAGAAACCTATCAGAAATTCACATTGGTCAGTTTAGGTGAGCTACATATAGGAGTTATAGGGTTTATTTCTATCATTGGATAGCCGCATCTGGTGTCTCCTCCTGGGACCACCTCTACTAGTGCCAATCTACAATGTTGCAGGGTTGCAGAGAGACCATTAGCCCTTGCAACAAATTTTATCCCCATGTGAAAGGTGACTCTGGATTGGGCAGAATGTGTCCTCCCAGCCCTGGGACCCTGGACAGTTACCAGACTGAGTGTAGCTTTTCAAGACGATGAGAATGAACATGGAGGTGCGATGTGTTTCCTAATGTTGCCATTTCTGATCACCTAAGCCTGAGAGAGTGCACAGTCCTCTCCATCTACCTTGGTTGAGTGGGCATTGTCCCGTTCATCTGGGTCACGTGTGTTGACATCATAAAATAAAGCTCTCATGCCTGTAATGTTAAGGATTTTAGCCTGATTTTCTGCAGGTGGCTCATTGCCTTGATAACTGGAACCCCACCATCTCCACCTGTCCCTAGCTGGGTGCCTTGTTTCTGCTTGCCTCTGGCTGCTGCGATCAAGTCAGCCTTTCCATGTACCCAAAGCAAGTCTCTCCTTCCAGGTTCACTTCAGAGGCCTATAGCTTCCATATTGTTCCTTACGGCTTCTCCATGTTAGTGGTAGTCAAGCATGTACAAGCTAGATATATGAATACTTTGCATCTTGTGTTTTCAGCTTTGGTGAAAAATATGAATATATAGGCATATGTATGTGTGTCCGTCCTCTACCTGCGTGAGTCATAAGCATGTGTTTCATGTCTATATGCAATCAACTAGTACATGTTCATGTACATTTGTGAAAGGATGACTATGTACTTCATTTATAAGTGTGGCTATGTCGTGATGTCAGTGATGATGTCATTGATTTCTGGTTTGGCAGTCAATCAACTTGCTAGATCGAGGTCATTTCCATATCGTCCAAATCATGGATTCGGTATGGTGCTGAATGGCTGTAAGAAAGAGTAGTGTTTCTCACACCTGCGATACATCGATGATTGAAGTGATGGGCCTAAGAGTGAGGGACATCTGTCTTGTCTCTTCCTTTGTGTTGAGAGTCGTGTGGGGTAATGAGGGTCATATTTTGCCCCCTATTTTCAGAGGACTCCCTACCTATTCTAAAAATGAAGGGAACAACTCCTAACATAGGTAAACAGGCCCTCACACTAAACAACAAAACATTCACAGAATATAATAAAACAACTTAAGATGGAAAACAACAAGTGAACAATATCTGGATGACCTTCACCTGTCCTGGGAGAATCTCTTCCCCGTGGTTTCTAAAGTCAACTTCCCCAATATCCAAAGGAAAAGAAAAGTCTTGAAGCAGTTCTTGTCAGTTCCAAAGTAAAACAAAAGTTCACCAAGCAAAAGTCCACTGGTAACAATTCGCTGGTTTCTGTCGAAAAGATCCCCTTCCATTTTCAGCCAAGTAAATATCACCAATAGTAATCTTGCATCTATTATTTCCAAAATATTTGCCACAGTTCAAAGAATAGGTATAAAACGTCTTCTTCTAAAACTTTACAATTGGTTAGGACCCATGCAGTACATTTGGTGTAATTGTCAGGATGCTTCTATTTGGGTTGCTGTTTTCCTCTTCTGCTCTTGTTACAATGAGAACAGTCACTTTTGACCCACCGTATTCCACTACTCCAAACCACTTCAAAGAAACATCCTCTGATAGTATTATACACCACCAAAGTTCAGGGACTTCTGCTTCAGTCTTAGAACTGTTAGGCATATAACGATAAGACACTTTGACTTCTACAGGTAGACAAGGTACTCTTCCCTTCTATACTCCAAGAAAAGGGCAGCCTCTTTGCCTCTTCCATCTGTCTTACTGCAACCAATATAACCGGTAAGCAGTGATGAAATCGCGACAAAAATGTCACCTGAACAAAAAATCGCGGCAAAAATGCAGTGATTTGACCTGTTAAAGGTGTACCCGTTTACACCATTTAAGGGGAGCGGGGGATGCAGGGGTGTCCCCCGTTCCCCTTAAATGGTATAATGGGTCTGGGGGCTGCGGGGGTGTCCCCCGCATCCTTTACATGGATTGCGGCGGCAAAACCACTGACTTTTTGCCACAATATTTTGTGTTCACTGACATTTTTGCCGCAATTTTAACACATGGAACCATATAACCCCCCTCTGCCCCAAGACTGACTTCCTTTCAGCTTCAGTAGTCTTCAGCATTACAGGTTATTTCCTTAACCTGCTTTACAAGCACCCAGCTCCCTTTCCCAGCTTCAGTCACACCTTCTTGATTCCAGCAACAACCCCAAAGCTGTAGTGCCACTTTTTTAGCTTCAGGTAACAATGCCACACTTGTATCAGAGGCCACTGGACCTTTAACAACTTTACAAAGTAGGCAGATGGGTTTAAACAGTACTTGTTTCACTATGGAAATGGTTCACCTCTTGGCTTGGGTAATACTTGTTCTCATCAATATAACAACTTCTGGGATAAAGAATGACAGTTAAGGATACTACAAGTTTCAGTCTTCAAAGGGAAACATAATTAGGCACTTGCAACCACTCTTTAAGATATATCTTTAACCTTAAAGGGTTGCAAGTAATTTTATTCCCGTAATATCACAGAGAGGATTTCCAAATTCTCTCGGGAAACAAAATTGGCTGTACAGGACAGGACCTTCCTTTGATTCTGTATTTACAGAAAACCACCTTCCGCGATATAAGGTAGCTTCTTCCGCTAACTAATATATCCAGGTGAACCATTATATACTCATATATGAACCAAGCTAAATGGCCTAACTCACAGGGAACCCATTAAATAATCATCCATAAACCAAGTTAAATTGCCTAACTCACATGGAAACCATTATATGTATTTTCTTTCTTTTTTCTTTTCAAGTTTTTTTTCCTTTTCTTTTTTCATCCTCAAGCTAACCGCCCACACTGCCTGCTAACGGACAGGTATCCTTAATCAAACAAAAACACCAAGCGAACAGTCCCTCCCCACATTTGCCATATAGCTGTGTCTATACTTACACTCGTGGCCTGCTGAAGCCTCTCGGACACTGACTCTCCCACAACCTGCCACCCTGCTGTCTGGTCTGATAGGTGTCCCATGGGAAGGAGGCAGGAATTCCCTCCAAAGGCGGCTCCTGTCGACTTCTATTTTTCTCCACATGTGGCTTTAGGCATCGGTTTCGACAGGTCGCCACACAGCCCCTCGGGCATGTGGAGGGACGAGGTGGCTTCTTGCCGAAAGGTTTTAGCGACCATCCTCTGCTACCACTTTGTATAGTTGTGGCTGGGGCTCTCTAGCAGTCACCCCAATTATCAGCAGAGAACACTTGGATCCATCAAAGAATCTCTGACACAAAAAACGGAAGACTCAGCCATGGGGTAAAGTTACTGTCTTTTTGTTAGCAAACAAAAATGACAGAGATCACACCGGAAAAACAAGCATCCTCCGGAGCTCTCATTTTGTGAGCATGTGTCACCTGGCTTTATCCCAGTGTAACGTCATACGTTTAGGATCCATCCCAGAAACCTATCAGAAATTCACATTGGTCAGTTTAGGTGAGCTACATATAGGAGTTATAGGGTTTATTTCTATCATTGGATAGCCGCATCTGGTGTCTCCTCCTGGGACCACCTCTACTAGTGCCAATCTACAATGTTGCAGGGTTGCAGAGAGACCATTAGCCCTTGCAACAAATTTTATCCCCATGTGAAAGGTGACTCTGGATTGGGCAGAATGTGTCCTCCCAGCCCTGGGACCCTGGACAGTTACCAGACTGAGTGTAGCTTTTCAAGACGATGAGAATGAACATGGAGGTGCGATGTGTTTCCTAATGTTGCCATTTCTGATCACCTAAGCCTGAGAGAGTGCACAGTCCTCTCCATCTACCTTGGTTGAGTGGGCATTGTCCCGTTCATCTGGGTCACGTGTGTTGACATCATAAAATAAAGCTCTCATGCCTGTAATGTTAAGGATTTTAGCCTGATTTTCTGCAGGTGGCTCATTGCCTTGATAACTGGAACCCCACCATCTCCACCTGTCCCTAGCTGGGTGCCTTGTTTCTGCTTGCCTCTGGCTGCTGCGATCAAGTCAGCCTTTCCATGTACCCAAAGCAAGTCTCTCCTTCCAGGTTCACTTCAGAGGCCTATAGCTTCCATATTGTTCCTTACGGCTTCTCCATGTTAGTGGTAGTCAAGCATGTACAAGCTAGATATATGAATACTTTGCATCTTGTGTTTTCAGCTTTGGTGAAAAATATGAATATATAGGCATATGTATGTGTGTCCGTCCTCTACCTGCGTGAGTCATAAGCATGTGTTTCATGTCTATATGCAATCAACTAGTACATGTTCATGTACATTTGTGAAAGGATGACTATGTACTTCATTTATAAGTGTGGCTATGTCGTGATGTCAGTGATGATGTCATTGATTTCTGGTTTGGCAGTCAATCAACTTGCTAGATCGAGGTCATTTCCATATCGTCCAAATCATGGATTCGGTATGGTGCTGAATGGCTGTAAGAAAGAGTAGTGTTTCTCACACCTGCGATACATCGATGATTGAAGTGATGGGCCTAAGAGTGAGGGACATCTGTCTTGTCTCTTCCTTTGTGTTGAGAGTCGTGTGGGGTAATGAGGGTCATATTTTGCCCCCTATTTTCAGAGGACTCCCTACCTATTCTAAAAATGAAGGGAACAACTCCTAACATAGGTAAACAGGCCCTCACACTAAACAACAAAACATTCACAGAATATAATAAAACAACTTAAGATGGAAAACAACAATTGAACAATATCTGGATGACCTTCACCTGTCCTGGGAGAATCTCTTCCCCGTGGTTTCTAAAGTCAACTTCCCCAATATCCAAAGGAAAAGAAAAGTCTTGAAGCAGTTCTTGTCAGTTCCAAAGTAAAACAAAAGTTCACCAAGCAAAAGTCCACTGGTAACAATTCGCTGGTTTCTGTCGAAAAGATCCCCTTCCATTTTCAGCCAAGTAAATATCACCAATAGTAATCTTGCATCTATTATTTCCAAAATATTTGCCACAGTTCAAAGAATAGGTATAAAACGTCTTCTTCTAAAACTTTACAATTGGTTAGGACCCATGCAGTACATTTGGTGTAATTGTCAGGATGCTTCTATTTGGGTTGCTGTTTTCCTCTTCTGCTCTTGTTACAATGAGAACAGTCACTTTTGACCCACCGTATTCCACTACTCCAAACCACTTCAAAGAAACATCCTCTGATAGTATTATACACCACCAAAGTTCAGGGACTTCTGCTTCAGTCTTAGAACTGTTAGGCATATAACGATAAGACACTTTGACTTCTACAGGTAGACAAGGTACTCTTCCCTTCTATACTCCAAGAAAAGGGCAGCCTCTTTGCCTCTTCCATCTGTCTTACTGCAACCAATATAACCGGTAAGCAGTGATGAAATCGCGACAAAAATGTCACCTGAACAAAAAATCGCGGCAAAAATGCAGTGATTTGACCTGTTAAAGGTGTACCCGTTTACACCATTTAAGGGGAGCGGGGGATGCAGGGGTGTCCCCCGTTCCCCTTAAATGGTATAATGGGTCTGGGGGCTGCGGGGGTGTCCCCCGCATCCTTTACATGGATTGCGGCGGCAAAACCACTGACTTTTTGCCACAATATTTTGTGTTCACTGACATTTTTGCCGCAATTTTAACACATGGAACCATATAACCCCCCTCTGCCCCAAGACTGACTTCCTTTCAGCTTCAGTAGTCTTCAGCATTACAGGTTATTTCCTTAACCTGCTTTACAAGCACCCAGCTCCCTTTCCCAGCTTCAGTCACACCTTCTTGATTCCAGCAACAACCCCAAAGCTGTAGTGCCACTTTTTTAGCTTCAGGTAACAATGCCACACTTGTATCAGAGGCCACTGGACCTTTAACAACTTTACAAAGTAGGCAGATGGGTTTAAACAGTACTTGTTTCACTATGGAAATGGTTCACCTCTTGGCTTGGGTAATACTTGTTCTCATCAATATAACAACTTCTGGGATAAAGAATGACAGTTAAGGATACTACAAGTTTCAGTCTTCAAAGGGAAACATAATTAGGCACTTGCAACCACTCTTTAAGATATATCTTTAACCTTAAAGGGTTGCAAGTAATTTTATTCCCGTAATATCACAGAGAGGATTTCCAAATTCTCTCGGGAAACAAAATTGGCTGTACAGGACAGGACCTTCCTTTGATTCTGTATTTACTTGTAACTCTTGTGAAAAGACAACGTTAGCTTCCGGAATGTTTTTTAACAAGCATTCCCTTTTCAATTAAGGACACACGACCACTCCGGCAACAGTGAAAATACTCAACAATGGATGTAATGGTCTTTACCTCTTACACAAGCACTACGGCTTTCACAATTAGTGCGTTGGCTACATTTCCATTGTTAGAATGGATCTTCAAACTACAAACAGTTTATACTCGCTTTTATGTATGTTACTTTACAGCTGGTTACACTTACCGGCAGGGCTTGCTGAGTGAACCTGAACGCTGAGCTTAACTCACCAGCTCCAGGAACACTGCGGTTACAGGCAGCTTCACTCTCCCGACTTTCTCAACTTCTACTACGGGTGTCTCCGTTACGGTCACATTAAGTGGGAGTCTCCTTTACTCCCGAGTCCCTGAGCTTGCTTTCTGCTTCTGGCCTTGGACTTCTTCAGAACGGTCACGGCTCTGCAATCACAGCAACTTTGCGCACATGGGGAATTCTTTACTCTCAGCACGTCTTCCTTGTGCAGCCACTGACATACAACTTTTGAGTACACAGGACCCTCTCAGAATATGCAGGTGAAATCTGCTGTCTCCACGTTCCGGCATCCCTTCTGTGCTCCCACTTCCTCCTGGATTGCCAGCCTCATGCTTCTTCTCTGCTACTACTACTGCCAGCCTTCCAACTCTTGCTCCAGCTCCTTTCTTCTCTCCTTTCCTGCTGGGGCCTTTTATGCCTCACAGGCTTGGCAATTGGCTTCAGGTGTGAGCCATCAGCCTCAATGGCCTAACTTCTAAAATGGCTATTAGGCTTAATTGCTTAACGACTACATCTACATGCCTCTTCACTCCTCTTCCTCCTCTCAGTCCCTCTAGGATTCTGGAACATGTAGTTTGCTTGATCAAAGTTAAGGTTTTCTTCTACTTTATTATGTTTAAGGGTAGTTTTAATTCCCTTAGTAATTTTAAAAGAGGGGATATGATGTTTAACTTGTCTAGAGGAAGATGGTTTAGAGACGACAATATTTCCACCACCCTTAATAGTTGGGAGAAATCTGAAGGTGTCTCCCTAGCTAATCCCCGGGTATCTGTCATCCAGGTGGCCAGGACACGCCATCGCTATTGGATCCAGTTTCTGAGGGTGTACCAATGAGTGGGGGATCTCCTGGATGGGGTTCCTCAGGGAGTGGGAGTGGGACACCGACGGATGAGACGCGGTATCCCTCTTCTTTCAACACCTTTTCCCCATCCTACCACTTAGAACATTCAAAAACACTGCCCCCCCTTTCCCACACGAACACTTTCGCACAACACGCAAGAGAACAGACTAACACCAGAGCCTTTACCTGACATGTCCCAATACAAGGGTCAGGCAAAATCAGGCAATTGATCAGAATTACGCACACCTGACGGCCCTTGTCCTTCCCCACAGGGATAAAAGGTGGAGCGAGAGAGCACAGTACGAGCAAGGCAGACCGCACGACGAGACATCTATCCAGGTCCAGCAGTTCAAGAGGAGGAGAAAGGCGGCGAATACTGAGAGGCTGACAAGGAGGGACATGACCTTGCCCTTTTCAAAGCCGACCTGTGAAACCTCTACAGAGGGAACCGTAAGACCGAGGACAATAGCCCAAGTGTGCTGCAACAGATGTCAATGATACACGGAGCATGTCGACGCTAATAAGCAGGAGCAAGGGAAAGTTCTGCTACTTGACTTCAGTTACGAAAAAAGCCAAGCAGTTCATCATAGCCGGTGAGTCAAGGGGAGAACCAATAAGAGCCGAGCTGTGGTGAATGAAAGTCGCAAAATGGCAAGTTTAACCAAGTTCAAAGAACTTTACAAGTGTTAAAGGGGAGACCAGCTGCAAAGGAAACCGGCACCACAGGGGTGTTAACTCGAGAGACTCTGGTCGATCCCCGTCTGAGTGAAACTAGAGATACCAGAAGGGCTTAGGAGAGCCGCCAAGTTTGGTCAAAGTGGTCATAAAGGAGGTGAAGCAAAATCCCTCTACAGTCGAAAGCCTTTGACCTATGAACTGTAGAGAAAGCAAGTGAAGTGAATATTGCAAACATTGAATGCAAAATTAAATGTGAAGTTGGCATGAGTGAACTCTAATGAGGGATGCTGACGAAGAGGGGGCAAAGTCTGATGTCCCAAGAAACAGTTGGGGTGAACCCGATAAAAGAGGTTCACAGTGAACTGTTGAATAGACATACGGGGGAGGCGGATAAGCTAGAAACCCCCATAACCAGGAAGGAGCTGGGACACACCATAAGAGGGTTGCCAACATGTAAGGCTTCAGGAGTGGACGGTCTGCCAAGTGAGTTCTACAAAGAATTCATGGCAGAAATCACGCCCTAATTGTTGGCAATGCTGAATGAAGCATTTGATAAAGTCATTTTGCTGCTGTCATTAAGAGAGTCAATTATAGTCCCATTACTGAAACGTAACATACCCGATACTGAATGCGTCTCTTACAGACACCTCTCGTTGCTCAACCAAGACGGAAAGATACTGACAGCTCTGATGGCTAACAGGTTGAAGCCAGTAAGTCATAAACTCATACATTCAGACCAGTCTGGATATGTCCCAAACAGGAATATCACATGTAATCTGAGACATTTGCACCATGTCATCGACCAAACACAAGACAGCACCCATTTTATAGCAGTAATCTAGCTTGATGCAGTCAAGGAATTTGACTTGGTTAGATGGCCCTGGCTGCTTGCGGTGTTGAAAGTTTTCGGGTTGGGCCCCACATACATCAAGTGGGTTAGGGTACTACAGCAATCAAGTGGCGAGAGTCAAGACAGGTTTTACTATATCAGAGCAATGGGGGTTAAGCAAAGGCACAAGGCAAGGCTGTCCCTGGTCCCCCATGTTATTTATATTGGCCTTGGAGCCACTCGCGGAATACCTACGGAAAGAATACCATGATATGATATATTTTATTTATATTGTGCTCATACACAAGTGTTTCAGAGTGCGACCAAGCAAAGGGAGGGGAACAGGGGAGAACAAAAACAACAATCTTACTAGTCCCATTGACATTGAGAACGTGCGAGTGCATGGGAAAGGCAGAAGGGAGAAGGGGGAAAGTGCATGGAAGGGTGGAGAAGTGGAAAGTGCGGAATAGAGGAGAGAACAGAATAAATATTAATAAGTAAAATAAATAAAAAAAGGCAATCAACAGTGGTAGTCCACCAAGTGGCAAGTAGAAAATGAATAAGTTACAGAACACACCTGATCTCCCTGTATGCAGATGATATGCTCCTTTACCTACAACAACCAGAGACAAATTTGCGATCCATATTAGGCATGCTTGAACGCTATGCGGACCTTTCAGGGATTACAATAAATGCACAGAAGTCGAGTTTATTCCCCTTGCAGGGTACAAGGGTAGAGCTGAGAGAGAGTTACCAGTGTTGTCGATTAAATGGGAAATTGACACATTCAGATACCTCGGGATAGACATCTTGCATGACCCCAAAGTAGAACACACACAAAACACGTTACAGGCGGTGAATAAAATAGAGAACTCTATGAAATTTTGTGCCAAGTTGACGCTTTCATTAATGGGTAGGGCTGCGTTGTTGAAAATGGTAGTGCTTCCAAGACTGCTTCATTATTTTACAAACGTTCCATTTAATAGTCCCAGCTTTCTTTAAGACACTGAACACTACATGCCAGAGCTTCCTATGGCACAATTTGAGGTGTAGGATGGCCTGGGAGAAATTACAGAGACAATACAAACAAGGGGGATAAGAGTGCCAGATTTTGAGGGGACTTTGTGGCATGCCAACTAGAGTTTGCCACATACTGGCTGTCAGACGAACAGTCACAAGACACTGAGTTACTATAACCGGTATGCACCCCATTTAATTTAGTTTATTTATTTGTATAGCGCACAAAACTCTGAGGTATCCAGGCGCTTATGCTTAAGAGATTAGGCGGCAGATACATGCTGCCTAGACCATGTTGCAGGGCGGCAGCAGCATACACATACAAAAGTCAATTAGGCAGCAGATATATGGTGCCTACCCCATGTTGCAGGGTGGCCGCAGCATACAAATTCAAAAGTCAATTAGGCGGCATACTAACCCCATGTGGCAGGGCGGCAGCAGCATACAAATCCAAAAGTCATCAGAGCATCATAGGCGACCAAGGGGAGGGGGGGCACACACCAGCATCACAGGTGACCAAGGGAGGGCCCACACCAGCATCACAGGCGACCAAGAGGGTGTGGGAGCACACACCAACATCACAGGCGACCAGGGGGGAGCGTACCTGTAGCGGACAGGAAGCAGACAGGGGCCTTGGAGTGGGCATTTGAGGGATGGGCCGCCTCCTGCCTCCCGCCTCCCAGACCCGCCGATTGGCTAAAGAAGTCAGTGTAGCCAATGGTGGGGAGACATGTTAAGGCTGCACAGAGGATCAAGAAACGGTGCAACCATCTTGGAAGGGGGAAGAGGACTGCAATACCAGTGAACACTGCAAACATTTCAGGCAAGCATAAAAGCACGCAATGTGAAAACACATGCTTCATTCAATATATGACTGCATTTAAACACGCAGTGACAAATGCCCAATAAGGAATAAAATGATTAATTCTGCTTGTTGTGCTGCTGGGGCCTGTGGGCATAGGTTGGAGAACCACAAGGCTTACCTTAGCAAAGGCAGGCATGCAGCTGCAGAAAATTTGCCAGAGCGCAAGATCAGCCGCTTGAGAGAAATGTAGATGCGCAGAGAGTGCAAAATCAGCTGTTGGAGGTCATGCGAAGATGAGGAAGTATAGTCCTGGGGCCTCGAAGTGGGCCTTTGAGGGATGGTCCGGCTCCCTCCTCCCGGACCCGCCAATTGGCTACAAAAAGTCAGTGTAGCCAATGGTGGAGAGGCATGTTAAGGCTGCACAGAGGATCAAGAAACGGTGCAACCATCTCGGAAGGGGGAAGAGGGCTGCACTACCAGTAAACAGAGCAAACATTTCAGGCGAGCATAAAAGCATGCGATGTGAAAACACATGCTTGATTCAATATATCGCTGTGTGAAAACACGCGGTGACAAATGCCCAACAAAGAATAACATGATTCCTTCTGCTCATTGTGCTGCTAGGGCCTGAGAGCATAGGTTGGAGAGCCACAAGACTTACCTTAGCAAAGGCGAGCATGCAGCTGAAGAAAATTCGCCGGAGCACGAGATCAGCTGCTTGAGAGAAATGTAGAAGTGCGGAGAGCGCGAAATCAACTGTTGGAGGTCGTAAGAAGATGAGGACTTTTTATGGTATGTGGTCCATACCATCTCTTTCTAAAAGAGATGGTATGGACCACAGTTCCACGTGACCCTAAACCCCCTCTGAAATTGGGCATGATAATGTGGCAAAGACCATGCCGATTTATGGGCAAAGAAACACCATACTCACCCCAGATCCCACTGGTGATGCTAAAAAGAGAAGATACTCAACTTAGGCTGCATGTTGGGAAATATTGGGAGTACTAGTAGTAGATGAAAGGATCGAAAAACACCCTATGATGTCTCCGAAGGGGGACACGCAGTATCTAGACTACATGAGAGACTGACGGTGAGATCGGATAACAACCTAATTCAGACTAGGCAATGGTGGGATAAACAAAAAGAAAGTAAATTCTGCTGAAATATGATGCTCCAAACCTTTTAGTCATTCAATATTGGTGAAGTACCACCATCGGGCCTGGCAACAGTGGGAGGCAGATTTGCAGGAGCAACTGTCGGATGAAGCTTGGGATAGGACCATGGGGTACCACAAGAAAGTGTCCAGAAATGAGAAACTACAACTGATCCAATTATATGTCACTCACAGAGCATACTTAACTCCAGAGAAAATTGCCAAATTTAGTAATGCAACAGTACAGGCTTTGTCCGAAATGTGGTCTGATCAACGCAGACCTGATACATATGTTCTGGACCTGTGCGGAAATATGTCAATTTTGGGAGGGAGTGGCCCGGACCCTAACTAATGTGGGCTTGTCACCAGACTTGGTCTACCCCAAAGCGTACTTGCTGAAATTTTTCCAAGACCAAAGAATGCTAGACATGTCAGTAAACTGAGAGATCTGGCATACATCATGGCGAAGCGCAGGATAGCGATGGGGTGGAAAGCAGGTCATGGCCCAGGGATAGGCACGTGGTTGAGGGACCTCCAGAAATGGGCACTGCAGAAACTGCTGTGTGGCAAGAAGCATCCCGTCGGGCCAAGAGGAGCAAAATATGGATTTAGGGGCCTGGAAACAATTGATACAAGCATTCACTCCCCCTACACGGGAGGACACCAACTAGACTCATACACAAGCACAACCACAACCTACAGAATAGAGAAATGGCGAAAAGTTCAATCTATTAATATGCACCTTGGTTATATATTGTAAGTGGAGGAGGTGGGGGAGGGGTGATTTGAACAGACGAACAAAATGATGTGTCATTGGTAGCGATTTACAAAGTCTGTATGTTATTGTTTTAAGAAATGAAAAAAACTGTTGAATAGACATTGTACAGAAATGATAGAAGAAGATTGTTGAAAGCCATGGTTAACCCGGTGGAGGGAGGCTGACAGTCGAGAGGGGTCCGAACCCAAACGAGGGAGATCCAGATGTGAAGCCATCACCCAAAATCCATTGCGAGAAGGAACTGTTATTTTTGAGATAAGATTTGTGAAGGCTCAGCGGCCGGAAGAGGGGGACCTAAGGGTGAATCCATTACCGAAAGTATACGTGAGAAGGAACTTTCTATTTGTTTATCGTAAACAGCAGGCCCTCGAAGGAAAAAGACTTTGGGTAAAGGAGACTTGGTCAGCGAAGAACCTGATAGCAGAAGCTGAATTGTCGTCTCGTGCTGGGAAGCTCGAGCGTGTACTGTGCTCCAAGGTCCCACCTTACCCCGTGCTCAAAACATGGGGAAGGGAGACCCAAGCTACCCAAGCTACTGCATCCTGACATATTATTTGTGAACACTTCTTTCTCTTCTTGAATACTATCCCACACCTTTTTTGTATTAGTTGTAAGGTTTAGCAATAGGTTTCTTAGTATCAGCCCTTTTTATTTGACACAACACTACTAGGACTGCTTTATTTTTCATTTGATGGTCGATGCTTGCTCCCCCCATCTTAGATTTAGGTTTAGATTAGGCGTATTTCCAACCTGCATACAATTTAATAAACACCCTTGAACTGTAATCACTTGTGTCTATGTTTACTTTTGCCACCATGAGTTCCTTACATAGTGTATCCTTGGAACTGAGGTGGGCATTTAATCCAAAAAGAGTCTTTCTTTTGATATAGTATACTTTGTTGTTACAACCTTAGGTTTCACAGGAGGTTGAGAGACATTGAAATGGCAATAAGCCTTAATCTCTTCTGGCATTGTGTTAAAAGTCTCCCTGTCAGAAGACAATACTGTATCTCGTCCCACAGTATCTCCTCACTACCCTGGGTCCTGTCTCCACCCAGGTGATCCTCCCACAGCACACCACCCCCAGTGCTTGGATCAGAAAGTGTCTGCATTCCCCTGGCCACCTGGGAGGAGACTTTATGTGGGGTTTCAGTGAGGGTCCACAGGATTTTTCAGATTTCACAGCAGAAAAAGCTTTTAGCTTCAACCTAGATGTACTCCTGTATCCAGAACGCTTCTCTGACTGTTAGATCTGTGCACATTTTCCACATGATATATACTCTGAATTTCTGATTGCAGACGTATCCTTCAATTGGAGAGGAGCATCAGTGAAGACTTGAGATCTATCACTGAGTCTGAAGGTCCTAAGGCCTGTGATGGACAGGGTTTCATTACGTCTTTATTGGGCCACCAAAGTTCCCTATGGTCTTTATTATGTGAACAACGGTACATGATTTATAGGCATTAGCAAATGTAATTGTACTCTAACAACAACAAGAAACATTTCAATCAATAGTGTCCCTTTTTTTCTTTGAGGTGAGGTTCTCCTTCACAGAGTCTGTTTGTGTGACTTTTCAAGGTGTATATATTTTATCTGTAGAACATATCGATACAATTGGCTTCCAACCCAACAGTCATGCTCTTCATATAAATATAAATATTTTTTAATTTTATTAGGATTTTTCAATATACTACAACAATGGAACTTCCCCAACCCCCCACCCAAGCCACCCACCCCAATTCCCTGCCCCCATCCACCCTTCCCTAACCCGGAGTGCAAACAAAAAACATTGAGTATATAGATCAGACCACCATACAATTTTCCAGAGTCCTCATTTTTCATGCAATACCTAAAATGTGAAGTTTTAGGGGACAATACTTAACATTGTATGCCTTTTGTAAAAGGTTCAGGATCAAATTCCAGTCTTTGGTGAATTGAGTGTGAGCCCCCTGTATGGAGTACGTTATCCATTCCAGTGACAAACAGTTCCAGACTTTGGAGAGCCAGTCACTGATTTGAGTTGGTTCTTTCAATTTCCATCTTTGGGCTATCCCGAGCAGAGCAGATAATTGTAATATTACAAAAGCTTTCTGTATAGGTATCATGCTCTGTGGAAAGTTCTCATCAATCACCAACAAAAGACATGATCGCAAGTACCTAGGTACTCGCAAAGAAAACATTTGGACCTTACATTTATTAACCTCATCCCAATACTGTTGCAAGGCTGGAACACCCCACCATATATTTACCCAATCCCCTACCTTTACGCATTCCCGCCATCATTTATCAGAGATGTATGGTATCATTCTCCATAATTCCTCTGTCTTGTATTCAAATATCTCCACGACCTCGCCCCCCCTATCTCACTTCCCTCCTCTCATTCTATACTCCCTCCCGTCCTGTCCGCTCTGCTGATCTCTTCTTACTCCTGTTCCCCCATCTCCTTGTGCCTCCTCACGATTCCGTTCCTTTCAGCTCTTGGCCTCCCTACACTGGAAATCTTTACCTCTCTCTATCCGCTCTATTCCCACTTACTCCTCCTTCCGTACCTCCCTGAAATCTCTTCTTCTCCACTCCCCCCGATCTCCCTCCTACCTACCCCCTCTCCTACTCCCCTATTCTCTCTCCCACCCTTCTCCCTTCCCTCCCTTCCCTTTCCCTACTACTCCTCCTTCCCTTTACCCCTCCCTCACCTTCCCTACCTAGGTAAATTGTTCTATATATTGTCTCGTTGGTTTGTCTCATGATTGTTATTATGCTTCATTCATTATTCTTGTATCCAGTTGTTATATTGTACAGCACTTTGGATTAAAGCGATATATAAACCTAATAAAAATACAAATACAAAATTCAAATAATCGAGCCGGTGTATAGTGCCATTGCACCATTCATTTATGCCAGAAACCTCTAAATTGGAGCGATCTAGGAAGTTTGGGTATCATTTTCCATAACGCCTCCCAATCCTCTTCTGGTAATTCCTCCCCCAGGATATTGTGCCAGCGTTTTGTATAGCTTATTGGCTCCTTAGGAGTGGAGTCAGCCAGCAATAATTATATGTTCATGATCAAGGCCTTGCTTCCAAGATTAGAGGTTACATATCTCTCAAAAGA
Organism: Ambystoma mexicanum; assembly: GCF_040938575.1. NCBI lineage: Eukaryota > Metazoa > Chordata > Amphibia > Caudata > Ambystomatidae > Ambystoma > Ambystoma mexicanum. The sequence continues at coordinate 441,027,042 of NC_090937.1, forward strand.
TGTTAGATCTCTTACTGCTGCCTTCTTGACAGGTGGGGCTAAAATCCAGTGCCTGACTTGGAAGTACTGGAACCCGGGACGTTTCCTGCAAGGCAAGCTCTTGTTTACATTATATAAATGATTTGATATCATTTGCCTGGAACATATCTCTCAATCGCTCACAACCCACACGCCTCCATTCTTGAAATTCATTAGGATCGAGACCGGGGGTGAATTGCGAGTTATTAAACAAGGCTGTGGGGGGGAAGGTTGTGTTGTTAATTAGTGTTTTTGACCACTACATCTCACATTTCATCTACTATCCCTGTAATCTCACTGAGATGCATATTAGGAGGTCCATCTTGTCTCGGCAACCAAAGGATATCCCTAAGAGATTGGCCTCCCAATGCTTTGGCCATATGTAACCATCTTTTTCCTGTGTCCTCCATACACTAGTCCTTTAAGACCCTTATTTGTGCAGCCTGGTAATATTTCATAAAATTGGGGAGACCCAACTAACCCTGTTCTTCATTTGGGGTTATTAATATGCGTAGGGATACACTTGGGGTTTTGTTGTTCCATATAAACGTAGATATCATCCTATGCAGCTTCTGGAAAAAATGCCACAGGAACCGGTATAGGTAATGCCTGAAAGAAATACAGAACCATTGCGAGAGTTACCAGTTTCAGTGAGTTGATGCTACCTAACCAGTAGACAGTAAGGGGGCCCCACTTTAATAACTGTATTTCAATACCTTTTAAGAGGTAAGCATAGTTAACCATGTATAACTCTTTTATCATGGGAGTTATTGTCACCCCCAGAAACATTATCCCTTCCTTCGCCCACCCCAACTTTGTGCATATCTTCAAAGAGTTTACCTCTGTCGAAAATAGAGAGGGATTCAATATCTCTGATTTAGCATTTATTATTAGGCCTGCTACTTTGCCAAACTGCGTGAATTCTTGCATGGCTGCTTGCAGGGTGTTGAGTGGGTCTGCCGCCATAAGGAGCATATCAGCGGCATATGCCATGATTTTATGCAAAATTCCCCCAAATTTGATTTACCTGATGTCTTGCGTCTGTCTAATCTTTGCGAGTAGTGGTTCTAAATGAAGTGCGTAAAATAACGTTTGGTCCCACGTTGCAATAAAATGGGGAGAGATAATTGTCTATTCTTGCCGTAGGATGTTTATAATTAGCTTTAATTGTGTGTATATATTTTGGGCCAAACCTCATCTTTTCCATTGGGAGAAAAAGAAAAGACCATTTGACCCGGTCAAATACTTTGTCCGCGTTGAATGAGACAAGGACCGCCAAAATCCTCTTCTTCTCTTGTTTCTCTAAAATGTGACATACCCTCCGGATGTCGTCGTGAGTTTGTCGATGCTTTATAAAGCCTGCTTGGTCTGAATTTATTAAGAGGGGTAAAAGGTCTTCCATCCTGTTGGCTAATACTTTAGTATACATTTGGCATCGACATTAATTAATGCAATCGGACGGGATGACCCGCATCTGCTTGGGTCTTTGCCCGGTTTGGGGAACAGTACTATTTTTGCTTCTTCCATGGAAGAAGTGATACCTCCTGATTGCGCAAAAGAGTTATATACCTTTGTTAATTTTGGTGCTAATATTTCGCTATAGGTTTTATAAAATGTTGCCAGATAACCATCTGGGGATTCATTCAGCGGTAGTCCATGTATCACTGGATTCACCTCTTCTTGGGTGATATCCATTTCAAGCGCCTGCCTATCCGATGGCTTAAGCCTGGGTAGGGAGACCTTCTGTAAGTATTCCTGTTGGGTGTGCAGGTCAGGAAATTCGGATTGATAAAGGTCTGAGTAAAATCAATGGAATTGTAATGATGTGATCGTTTTCTGTAGTTATATCTCCATTGGGGAGCCTAATCTGCTGTATAATTTGGGAAGCTACCTGCCCGATTAGCTAGGAGACTATCTGTTTTGTTGGCTTTTAGGTCATATTTTTCTTTTAGATAAAGAAAGGATTTTTCTACTTTTTTTGTATGAAGAAGATTAAGCTTCCCGGCGGCGCCTCTATACGCCTATTGAAACTTTAGGCCCCTGTTTGGTTCCATCTGTAGCAGTAGCTGTCAGACTTCACCGTCTAGTTCTATTTCCAATGCCACCTTCTGTTTCTGTCCGATGGCCTCTTCCGCTATAAGGAGACCCCTCATTGTAACCTTGAAGGCATCCCAGATTACCTGCATCACTGTGTCCCCCTTTTCATTAATATCAAAGAAATCTCTGATATGTTCAGCAATGTTCCCCCATATAAGTTGATCTTGTAGTAATTCTAAGGGAAATCTCCATGTCCATAATGCAGCTTTTCCTTCGCAACTTTCATCTCTATTATAATGGGAGCATGTTCATATATTGTTATAGTTTGTGTTGCGATTTGTGTTATTCTTCCCAAGAGCGGGACCGAGGCCCAAACATAGTCAATATGTGAGAATGAGCGGTGCACGTGTGAGCAATATGTGAAACCCCTATTCGACCCCCTAAGTGTGAGCCAAAAGTCTACTAGGGAAAGTTGTATGAATTTATGTGTAAGTCCCTAGAGGGGGTGGTTGAGTAAAGCGTGTTTGAGTGCTACGATCGCGCATTGGGACACATGCTATATTGAGATCCCATTACAGTAGTATGTGCCCTTCCTCAAACACTTCCAGCAGCCCAAGGGTGGATTTCAAAAAGCCTTCCTGACCTGTGTTGGGGACATATAATGTGGGTACCGTCAACCTGTTAACACCCAGTTGCAATATGGAGAAAATATAACTGCCCTCCTTTTGGATCTTGGAGCGTTTTACTTTAATTAAAGTTCCCCGGTTCCCCTCCTAAAGGCTATAAGCACACCTGCGACCTTCCCCTCCGCATTTGCCTGCAAGACTAATGGATACTGACGCAGGCAGAGTTTGCCTCTACCCACCATCCATATATGGGTCTCTTGGAGCGCCACCAAGTCCGGTTGGTGGCGCCCCAACAGTCCCTCTCCCTTCCTTTACTTCAGTGGGGAATTAAGCCCACTAACATTTAACGATAAACACCTGACTTAACTGCATCTGACTCCATCTTCCATGGGTCGCTATATGAGCATGTCTGACTAACATCACAATTACATGTTGCTACTGCACCCCGAATTTCCCCCCCAAGGCTCCCCTGATCCCCCACTGCCCTTTCTCTACTCTTTTCCCCCTCGCGCTTCCCCAGAAAGTTCCCTGGTGTGAGACACAGCAGCTAATGTTACCCAGGGTACAAACCCCCGGCTGTGGGTTATCTGCATCCCCAGAGGTGAGTGTGGGGTAGGCTACCACCCTCATCTGTTACCTGAACAGATGAAGTCCATGATGTCACTCTGTCTCCATTCCAATGAGTATCTTCACTAGCAGTTTTAGCACTGTTTCCAGTAGAGTTCCTTTAATGCGTCCTCATTTCACTGTTTTCAGGGTTGGCCCTCTAAGTCTGGCTCTCGAGTCATCTTTCTGTGCACCTTTGCATTTCCTCCATTGTTGGTCGAATGTAGAACATTCCCCAGATGCAAGTTGTTTGGTGCGTCCATCCTGCTCAACCGTGGCCAATGCTGTTGAACCCATTCCAGTTTCTTCCTCAATTTGGAGCAGCGCCAAACCAGCTTCTCGAGATGTTATTCTGTGCTGCCTGCCGTCCATTGCAAAGAGGAGACCAAATGGAAACGTCCATTTGTACTTGGTTTTGTGTGCCTGAAGGGTCCTTACCACCGTCTGCATATCTTTGCCTTTTTGAAGGTTTGAAGGGTTATCAATGATGAATCTTGATAGCGTTGGATTTCCACTCAGTTATATGTCATTGGAGCAGATACTTGCGCTGCTCTTAGTATCTGCTCCTTCTGCAGGTATGAAGAACAGGCTGCCAACAAATCCATGGGGTGGGTGCCAGGTTCCAACCTCTTTGGCCCTGTCGTATGGACCCTGCCAAGGCTGACCGTTGTGGTTTCCTCCCCTTCTATGAGGTCTGTAAAGATCTGCATTACTGTCCCTTTAAACTTCTATATCAGTCACAGATTCCAGGATATTCTTGAGGCTAATATTAGAACGTCTGGAGCGGTTCTCTTACTCTTTACATTGGATCTCGAGATTATGTGTAACCCTGACCAGTTCTTCTATTGCGATGTCCGATTGTTTACTGTCCTCAACCAGAACCTGGTTGCCTTCTCATTTGCATCTACTCAATCCCGTAGCACAGAGATTTAATTGCCAAATTCAGCCAGTGAGAGTTTAATTACCGAATTGAATGAGGTAAATTGAGACTGCAAAGAGGCAGCAAATTTGTCTTGAAAGTCCTGGGAGCTCTTGGCAAAGTCTTCATTTGATGCTGCCATGTCTGAGTCTGCAATGGGTGGGGGCAGGAGGAGTATTTGTTCCACTTGGGGCATAGGCGTGACGATTTCCGGATTCCTCACTAGGAACCTCTCCAGTGGATTGAATTTTTTGGCATCTGATAGTACCTGCCCCATGGGGGTCTGCTTCTTCCTACCCCCTGGCATGTGCGTACCACCCTTACTTCTAAACAAGTTCCTCTATCCTCCCGATGGCCATTTATATTTCAGGTCCTGATTTCAAGGCCTCTTTTCCACATACAACTCACCCTGACAACTGGGCCCGTAGATTGTCACTGGCTTCCTTCTAAAGTGGGGTGTTTACAGTCCCGTTTATTCCATTTGCCACTCCCGGCATTGATTGCTTGTTGTTTTCTTCAGGGGCTTTAATCCTCTATTGTCACGCAACAGCCTCTCTCGTTGTCCCTCACCAACGATCTCAGGTCGTGCCGCTCCGGCAACTTTCAATTATTGTAAGCGTCGGCCCACAGAGATCCCCTCGGGAGGAAATTTCTGCTGCAAGAAGAAACCATGCACCGCCACCAGAACTGCTCCCCGGGGCATTTCACTGGTATGCTTCAATGCCAATGGCTATGTGCCATGCCCAGTGCCAGGGCCAGCGTCCGCTCCAAGTGAGAGGGTGTCGGTATCTCCTTCAAATCACCTCCATGAGACTGCTAGGTGGTCCCACTGACATTCCTGCAATGTTCGGGTACCGCATCAAGACCTTTCCCAGCTCTGCTGTTGCTTTGCTGGAGACAGAGAGCCCGCTTGCACAACCCTATAGTGCTGCGGCCATCTTGGATCTCCCTCATATGTATTTTGCCTATTCAGTCGACATGCCACCACATTACCTGCAACTCACTGATATAAGGGATTCTGGCTGGGACACATTTGCCAAAGGTATGGGTGACATGTCACAATAGTTAGGTATTAAGCTAAACAGAGATAGAATCAGGGTTTGTCACTACTGTTAGAGAGACCCCCTGATGACACAGCAGATGCCCTGATCAGTGAACAGGTAGCCAAGCATACTATAGTGCTACAGAAACACATTGCTTTGGATGCCATAATAACCTCCCAGGGAGGACTATGCACCTAAGTTGGCTCAGAGTGTTGCGCGTAAACCCCTAATTACTCTACTAACATATTGGACCTTTTCTTTCACACCCATGAGCCAGCTGCTGCCCTCCATAGGGTAAACATTAAGATAGGTTGCTCCATGCAGGATTGGCTTACAGGATGGATCATTAGGGTATATGGAAACACCTACTTTGCCTGGAATCCTGATATAATAAAAGCAATGGTTGGAACTTATTGTGTGATTCTTCTTATACATTGCTTGTGAGCAATATGAAGGTACAGGAAAAGGAGGTAAGAAAATTACTCAAGAAATATCAAGAACAATTGATTATGTTTACCTAGAAATAACAGTGGTGCATGTTTAGGGGGATTGCGGGGCCATTTGTCAGCAAAGGGAAAATGTTGAGTAGCAAAACAGAATGTAACCTCAATGTAATGCACCCAGACTTTTTGCAAAAGCACAGATCTTTCAGTTAAACTGAATAAGCCTAAAACCATTTTGGTTGAGGCTCTGTAATAAGAGAAATGGTAAAGTGAAGAGGAGACAAAAATACATATACAAACAGCTACTGCACAATTAAACTGCTGTATAATTAATAATTAGTAAGCTCCTCTGCTTTTGCCTGAGACAGAGGTAGTGCATTTATTAATAATTCTTGTGTTGACTTGCTTTGCCTGGTTCAAAGCAAAAATTAGATGTTGTATTAACTGAACCCACCAGTGATGCTAGTTTATCTGCCTACGAACAAAGCCGACAGCCTTGATTTTTTAGGAATAATGAAACACAATGAACGAATTGAAATGCTACATCTTCACTTTTCACTGCCTTACTGATGTCATAACGTTGTCCACCAATATTTTCCTTTATTTACCTCTACATGATCTAAAACAAATGACAGAGTGTTGAAATGTGGGTGGGGAAGACTCCTGAATTTCATGACGAAACTGTTCATTCAGGACATGTCCCGTTTAGCAGTTTGACCACTGAAATAAAGAATTTCTAAAATGTCCTTATCGATATTGGAGTTCAGTGTTTGACATACATCAATGCAACTAGCATGGTCATGATTTATTACTGTGACATTACTTTCGTTATGAGCAAAGTCAACATGAATGTGTTCTGACATACTAATATTGCCAGATGATGGCGCAGCCACCACAGTGATGTTTACTTACTGTGTCACTACTGCCATTATGGGCAAAGCAAAGGGCATCCTGGCAGATATTGGCCCAGCCAGCATTGACACATTTTCATATAGTGCCATTATTGGTATTATATGCAAAGTCAATACGCTTGTATTATTATCTGGACATACTGGTCTATATTGGCACATCCAACCCAAGCATGTTTTCTTGCATTAGTACTACTGCCATTATTTGTCATAGTCTGAATAAAAATTAATGTCTTCTTACTAATATCTTCTTACACTCGCATATATTGAGACAAAGGCCTCATGTAAATTTGTTGTGAAATGCTCCTGTATACATTTAATTACTTTCCGGCATAAATTGGACATTTTCAGGTGTTGCCCTACAAAACAGATAGTAAATTGTATGGGTTTTTACCAAATTCTTCAAAAAAAGTGTGTTGTAAATGCACCATTTAAATTACAACCTTTAACCTTTGGTACCGCTCTCTCTCATATTCAGTACATTACCTGCACTTGTATCCATCACCCCTGCATACTTTATAGCACTCAGCTCCACCTTCTCCCTTCCACCTAGTCTCTTGGCCCACCACAACACCTCCTGACCTCAACCAAAATTCATCCACTCTGCTGCGACATTTATATCAGTAACAGTCTGGTTCTCTGGTTCCACCCCCTTCGAATTGGTTTCCAGCTTCCACTGACCATTTAGGCCAGTCAAGTTCCAAGGCTTTATCTTGGGATAGTTTAACATAGTAGACAGTTTCAACGCCCTCCCCCTACCCCAACTTCCTTTTCATTCGCTGGGGTTCTTGCAATCATTGCTTTCTGTGTCATTTGGTGGATGCTATGTGTCTCACAGGCCATTGCACATACAGTGTGTGTCAGTAAGCAGGAAATTGCTGTGAAGAGGTGTTTCTAGTTCACCATCTTTCCCCAACCTCGTTGTGTATGTTTGCCACTGTGTTGGATTCTGGATCTCGCAGTAAAGGGAAAAGAGAACACTGGCTAGAAAAGAGGCTGGAAGGTATTGCATGATTGACAGTGGTATGAACAGTACCAAACATGGCACACTCAGGGGGTTGGGACAGTCCTCCACCCAACTTCCTCTCCCAACCGCCCTTCTGGGGTAGGATCAACTCTGGCATACCTGCTGGTAGGCCACCTACTCCAGGTTGGGAGAAGTCCCTGCCAGTGCGCCGACTCCCAGAATCTAACACAGCAATTGCTGGCATGCCCTGTAGCCTTACCCTGTATGTGGAAATGCTGGTCTGCCTCCCACTTGGAGTACACCACACAAGACGGTGGGTGTTGAGGTTCCAATATATACAGGAATCGATCTGGAGAATACTCTGAAAGGCTGTTTCTTTGGGCTCTGATTGGGTTTCCCATGGGCATTCCTTTTGCGCTTCAGCTAATAGAAGACCAAGCTCCATGGGTTCCTCCCTCTTCGATTTGGGGCAGAATCAGGCGATATGCGTAGGTTTTCCACACACAAAGCAGCGGATGTCACTTTTGGGTTGAGGTATGAGCCTTGTTCTATTCCGGTCTGCTGGACCCATGTGTTTGGTTTTCTTTCCATTGGGCGAAATTACCAAACCTTGCTCCAGCAAAACCTTGTTCTCTTGTCCAGCTCATCAATTTAGCTTCTCCAAACTTCTTTAACCCAATTGGCGGCTCTCTGGAGTGTATGGCCCTGTAAGGGAGGAAGGATCTTTTTGACCGCCCCTACATCCCGTATGAAGTGGAAGTTATGCTCATTCAATTGCTGGAGACGTCCCTATGTCCGGGCTATCAGCGACGGAGCTTGGAAGCCATTGCATGACACATAACAAGCTCCATTCCGTACGTCCTCCATTTTGTATTAGTCCTGACTCCATCTTTTATTAGGCCGCACTATGATTCCTTATAAACCCTCTCTTCCTTCTTCCAGCATCACGCACAGTTCACCCAAGCACCTCCACCTCCTCATTCCCTGTCTGCGCCGCAGCTGTCCTGTTCTCACAGAAGCTTGGGTGCGAATTGTTGCAAGCGGACGATGTATTTCTTCTCTTCCTCTGAGATCATTGCCCTGTGTGTGACCGGGCCGAAGCCTGGCTTGTGAAAACCATTCGTCTCCACAAACATGCCCCAGCTCCTTCAAACCCCCCCACCTTTAGAAATTACTGCCTAAATAACCTTAGTCCCACTGTGTTCCTTCATGTAGCAGTTGGTGGGACCCTTCCCCATACGGGCCACCCTAGATTGCCCCCATATTACTAATCCTGCGCGATCATATATTCTCCCAATACTAACACCTATCAGTCCTCTTGCTTGAACCATGAGGCACCAGGCAAATGAATCTCAGAATGACACGTTTAGATAAGGCCACCGAGTCCCTGTCCCCACTGAGGCCCAGGTTAAGAATGTGCACCTTTTACTACAATTTATAGACAACCCTGCATTCTTCGCATACGTTTTATGTCTTATACCAATCCTTGCATGTCATTAATCACAGTGTATGCCTCACTTTTCTATTATATAAAGCATACTTTGTTTGACTTGCAATCTTTCTCCTGGTCTCATTCCCTACTGGGGTGCGTACATTTATTCTGAATTTTGGGTTTGTATTTTTGGGGAATGACCACTTTCCGCCCTCTGGTAGGCATTTCCAGTTTAGATAACTTCAGCGAGTGAGGGTTCATGGAGTTGATACACTACCTTTTGCAGGAATTGGGACAAGGAGTCAAACATTTTTTCTAGGATTAGCATATCCTTAACTTTCTCATAGATCCTCCTCCCCAGCCACTTATTCAACATGTCCCTTATTCGGTATGCTAGTTGCCATGGTGTTTCCCCCTGTCGTAGCCAGACATGTCTAAACCTCAACCGGTAATGTTCTTGGTCATGCCCTATCCTTTCTAAGAATTCTCGTTTCAGGGCTTTGTATAGGGTGGTTCCTTCTGGGTCTTGGGCTTGAAAGGCCTTCTGGGCTTCCCTGGTAAAAAGGGGGTGCTATATATCTGACCCAATAGTCCCGTTGCCACCCCATGGTCTTGTCTCCTCATTCAAAGATCACAAAAAAACCTGCAGGATCTTCTACATATTCAAATTTTGAAAGACCATGGGCAGAATCTCTAGTTGATTTGGTCTGTCACCTAAGACTCCTTGTAGTGCCTGTCAGGTAGATGGGACTTTAGTGTGTTCTGGTTTGGGATTTTATTCTTGTTCCTCCTGTGTTTCAATCTCCTATCCCAGCTCATCACTGAGGTGGTCTTCCTTCCACTCCTGGAAAGCCAGGGTTTTTCGGATTAGTTGTTTGCCCACTCCTGCTGGCTGCTTCTCATTTCAGTTGTCTTGTATTCTCTCAGGCTTCGTGGACCCTCTCTCGTAGATTACTTCTTAGTTCCTGTGTTTCGGCTCTGGCCTGTCCTTGATCCGCAATGTCAGTTTGGGATATCGTCCAACTATGTAGATCGCCCAGAGTCATCCAACCTTTCTGAAGATACTTCAGGCTCAGGAATTCTAGTTCTATCCCTAGTTCCCAGACTTCTAGGTTTAGCAGCTGCAGTTACCTAGGAATCACTGTTTTCTTATTTTCTGCCTCTTCTTTTGTGGGCAGCCTATCTATCAGGGTCTGTACGATCCCACAATGACACCACTTGTCACGGATAGCTTAATAATTGCACAAAACCAGGAAAAAACAAGTCAATGTTTATTTATTTTTGTTTCTCACGTTTGTAGTTCTGATGAGAATTCTGCAGGTTGAACCTACTAAGGGATGCACCTGACTGTTCCCTCAATGTCCTGTGGGCTGCCTCAAACCTAGACCAGGCTTCCATATTTCCCAGTGGTGTACTGAAACTATCGATCAGTACCCTTACTGTCTAAGCTATCCTAATATCCTGGTGAAGGTTTAAAGACAGAGGCCCTCTGGCACATACTAAGGACTCCCTAATCTCCATATGCCCCGTAATGTGTTTAAGATGGTGCATTTCCCCTAACACATTCTTTTTCTCTCCCTATTTCTCACTCCTTTCCCTGATCGTATCCTTCCTTACTCGCCCCCTTCTTCACCTCCTACTCTCTCTCTTTCTTGCTATCACCACTCTCTCCTTCCCTCAACTCTGGTCTTCCTAGGCCCTATATCTTCCTCTCTCTTTCCTGTCACTCATTCTACCTTCCATCTCTCCATCTCCCTTCTGTCACTCTCTCTTCCTGCAGCCTTCCCACACTCCTCTCCTCATTCTCGGCACTCTTTCTCCTCTTACTACTCCCTTTTATCTCCAACCTCCCCCTCTGCACCTGTCCCTCTTTCTTTCACTTTCACTTCCACTCTCTCTTTCACTCTCTCAATATCGCCATCCTATCTCTGTCTCCATCCCTACTCTCACTCGCTCTCTCCTATCTCTCGCAATCCTCCTTTCTATCGCCCACCCTATCATACACTTTCACAACTACAACCTTTCACACTTAGTACGCTGTGAATGTGAGCGTTTTGTCCAGTGCTTTTCCCTATTTGCTCTGTGTGTTTGTTTGTCTCTGTGTTGGATTCTAAATCATATGGTCCTATAAATCTGTAAAGAGAACACTGCCAGAAAAGAGGCTGGAAGGTATTGCATGATTGACAGTGGTATAAACAGCAAACAAGGCCCACTTAGGGCGGAGTGAGGGACTGGGCTGTTCCCCTGACCCCCAACTCCCCCACCCCACATCTGGGGTAGGATCAGCTATGGCGCACACCCTAGCAGACCACCGACCTCGGGTTGGGAGGGGTCACTGTTTCCCCATGACTGAGTGAAGCCCCTGACCAGATCACAGAGTGCAGACTTAAGACACAATTGCGGGCACCAGGCAGACACAGGGCCTCATCACGAGTTGGGCTGTAACCCTTAAATGCAGCGGTAAAGTTATTACCGCCGCATTTACGGGCTTGTCCTATCACGAGTTGGGTGCTAAATGGGCTGTTTTACCGGCAGCTTTTTTCTGGATGTGAAAATTCTATTAAGCACCCTGTCTTACAGCTGGCTGTATTAGCATGTGGTATTAGTGCATAAAATGCCCCATTGGATACAATGGACCCAATGGGGAATGGGGATGTACCGTTAACGCCCAACCCGTGATTCAGCGGTAATACTGCCGGACCGTTGGGCTCTAACGCCATTACAGTTGGCCGGTATTAGAGCCGGGAAACCGCCCAACTCGAGATGAGGCCCACAGACTTGCTAAACAACCTAAACTACCTATTGCTAGGCAGTAAGCCCAAATGCACTCCTACCGAATCTTCGTTCGGGAGTTAAATGTTGGCTCTTAGTTGATCAATTAATACTCTCATGTGGAGAGAGTGTTAATTGAGTCTTGACTTTAACATATTACAAAATAGAAAATAAATAACATCAATAAAGGATAAATCAGGCATGTAAGATCACTTATGTAACCAATTATACAGATCTGGTACTGACCAATACTTTTTGATACTTTTTAATAGACCTCTCAAGGTCTGTTTTTTCAAACAAATAAACAATGTACAAAAGAATTATTCAGACAATGGTGAAGCATCCAGGAATTCTCATTCCAATTAACAAACAGAGTATAACCTGGTTTGTAAAGGTACATAAATGTAACAAAAGCAGAAAGCAAGTAGCTCAAAGCTTAGCCTTATTATTCACATCCTGTAAATGTTCAAAGGGACATGTATACATTTCATTAACAAATTGTAAACCAGCGATATAAATTTAACAAACAGCAATAAGTTCACTCTTAGGGTTTTTGTATTGTGAAGTAACACCATTCAGGGAAGCCCCTTTTAATAGGTGACATAGGTAACCAACGCGTTTCGGATCGAATGATCCATCTTCAGGGTGGGGACTTCACTGTTCCTGTATGTAGTAGAGTAGTGATTGTTAAATGCGTTCTAAAAGCCTTTCCTGCGGGAAATTCAAAAGAATAAACATTACCATTTAAGCTAATCAGTGAGGTTAACTGATATAATTTTAAACCGAAATAAGTAGAGAGATAATGGGTACTAACCTCAATCTGAGGCTGATAAAGTTCCAATTCAGACCCAGTCAACAGCTGAAATGCGCCGGAGGCCGGGAAGTGACAGAATGCGGCCAGGACACCCTATAAGGAATAATGACAGAGCAATGATCAGACCAAACAGTCGTGAGTCATCTGGATGGTCATAACAAAGTTTTCTCAACGAGCTATGTCTAAGCTATCCACCGAGGGGATAGAAACAGATATTAAATGTATGTAGGAGCGCCAGCCTGGTATCTCGCTACGAGATACATGAAGTTCAAAGCATCACGCCAAGTGTAAAAAGGCGGGTGCAAAAAAGTGCAGACGCAGGTGCGCCGTCCAAACGGAGTCCAAAGACTTACCTAGGTTGCAGATAAACACCGAGTGAGCCGACCGCTGTAAGCGTAGCGGCTCCACTACGGTAGGCATTAGTTGGTGTCCCGGTAACCCCGCGCATGCGCGTTGGGCCAACCGGGAAATCCGCCATATTGGTGTGGGCCACTCATCGCAGAGGGAGGAGCTCCATAGAGTAATAGGTAAGAGCACCTTAGAATCAATATAACCCATGTAGCGGGGTCTCTATATTAAGAGGCCGATTCATGGAATAATTAGCGCGGCGCAAGTGGGCAAAAACGTGCGAATCGCAGTGGAATAGCGAAAATCGCAGTGCAAGTGCGAAAATCGCACGAAAAGCAGCGCACGTCGATTCATGGAAGGCCGTGCGCGAGAAAGCCAGCGGATGTGCGATAAAAAAGTGCGCGGCGCACATTGGCGCACGTTGGCGCACAGGCCATCTAACAGCGTGCGCCAGGTCACAGCGAAAATCGCACAGGCCACAGCGAAATTCGCACATAGCGCGGCGCACGCAATAAAAGTAGGCGGAACACGGGCGTAACACTCGGAATGGGGAACAACTTGCCAAAACGTGGGCGTCACGGGGGAAGTACAGGGCACAAGTGCGCGGAACGCCCACACGCTCGCCTACAACACGTATTCATGGAATAGAATAGGGGAAAAAAGCGCACGCTCAAACCAGTGCACAGGCACAAACACGACCGCCACAAGAAAGGAGGCGGTAGCGTCTCTGCGGCTGTAAGAAATGTGCGCCAAAAGGTGCGCCAACAAATAGCACCTATATACTGCCATGATGAATGTCCCATACTGTGGCCCTCCAGGAAAAATGACGTGCAAAGGGGTACCCACAAACACGGACACCCGCTGACAAAAAATACGTGTGCATGTATACCGGGGTGCGCGGGAAGTGTCACACGCGATTTGCAGGGTACGTGCATCACAGGGGTTCGCGTGAAGTTATTCACGCGATCGGGCCTGGGGGAGTGGGCTACGTGTATTTCAGGGGTTCGCGTGAAGTTCCTCACGCGATCGGGCCTGGGGGAGCGGGCTACGTGTATTACAGGGGTTCGCGTGAAGTTCCTCACGCGATCGGGCCTGGGGGAGCGGGCTATGTGTATTACAGGGGTTCGCGTGAAGTTCCTCACGCGATCGGGCATGGGGGAGCGGGCTACGTGTATTTCAGGGGTTCGCGTGAAGTTCCACACGCGATCGGGCCTGGGGGAGCGGGCTACGTGTATTACAGGGGTTCGCGTGAAGTTCCTCACGCGATCGGGCCTGGGGGAGCGTGCTACGTGTATTTCAGGGGTTCACGTGAAGTTTCACACGCGATCGGGCCTGGGGGAGCAGGCTACGTGTATTACAGGGGTTCGCGGGAAGTTCCACACGCGAATAGCCTGGGCGCGTGAATTTGAGGGGTGCGCGGGAAGTTCCACACGCGAATAGCCTGGGCGCGTGTATTTCAGGGGTGCGCGGGAAGTTCCACACGCGAATAGCCTGGGCGCGTGTATTTCAGGGGTGCGCGGGAAGTTCCACACGCGAATAGCCTGGGCGCGTGAATTTGAGGGGTGCGCGGGAAGTTCCACACGCGAATAGCCTGGGCGCGTGTATTTCAGGGGTGCGCGGGAAGTTCCACACGCGAATAGCCTGGGCGCGTGTATTTCAGGGGTGCGCGGGGAGTTCCACACGCGAATAGCCTGGGCGCATGTATTTCAGGGGTGCGCGGGAAGTTCCACACGCGAATAGCCTGGGCGCGTGAATTTGAGGGGTGCGCGGGAAGTTCCACACGCGAATAGCCTGGGCGCGTGTATTTCAGGGGTGCGCGGGAAGTTCCACACGCGAATAGCCTGGGCGCGTGTATTTCAGGGGTGCGCGGGGAGTTCCACACGCGAATAGCCTGGGCGCGTGTATTTCAGGGGTGCGCGGGAAGTTCCACACGCGAATAGCCTGGGCGCGTGTATTTCAGGGGTGCGCGGGAAGTTTTACACGCGAATAGCCTGGGCGCGTGTATTTCAGGGGTGCGCGGGAAGTTCCACACGCGAATAGCCTGGGCGCGTGTATTTCAGGGGTGCGCGGGAAGTTTTACACGCGAAAAGCCTGGGCGCGTGTATTTCAGGGGTGCGCGGGAAGTTTTACACGCGATTTCTGCACGGTACGTGTATTTCAGGGGTGCCGGGGAGTCCCACATGTGATTTGACAGTGTGGGTCCTCCCAGGTGTACCCTGTACACCCTCCACGGCCCCTGCAGGCAGCCCACACCACAGGGGACTACCCTGCATCCCTGGTCATGTCCCGCAGGCAGCCCACCCAACATGGGCATGCCCCCCAGCAAAGGCACATGTCTCCTTGAACTAATGAACACCAACACATGTCCCCTTGCACCCCCACCCCCCAGCACTGTGGGGCACCTGCCAGCAGGCCCCCACCCATGTCCAACTCATGTCCCCCACCACCCCCACCCCCCAGCCACCAGGGTCACCCTCCACCAGGCCCCCACCCATGTCCCCTATCACCCCCATCCCCCAGCCACCAGGGGCACCCTCCACCAGGCCCCCACTCATGTCACCCACCACCCCCACCCCCCAGCCACCAGGGTCACCCTCCACCAGGGCCCCACTCATGTCTCCCACCACCCCCACACCCCAGCAGTGCAGGGGCACCCTCCACCAGGCCCCCACTCATGTCTCCCACCACCCCCACACCCCAGCGGTGCAGGTGCACCCTCCACCAGGCCCCCACTCATGTCTCCCACCACCCCCACACCCCAGCAGTGCAGGGGCAGCCTCCACCAGGCCCCCACTCATGTCTCCCACCACCCCCACACCCCAGCAGTGCAGGGGCACCCTCCACCAGGCCCCACTCATGTCTACCACCACCCCCACACCCCCAGCCAACAGGGGCACCCTCCACCAGGCCCCCACTCATGTCACCCACCACCCCCACACCCCCAGCCACCAGGGGCACCCTCCACCAGGCCCCCACTCATGTCACCCACCACCCCCACCCCCCAGCCACCAGGGTCACCCTCCACCAGGCCCCCACTCATGTCACCCACCACCCCCACACCCCAGCAGTGCAGGGGCACCCTCCACCAGGCCCCACTCATGTCTACCACCACCCCCACACCCCCAGCCAACAGGGGCACCCTCCACCAGGCCCCCACTCATGTCACCCACCACCCCCACACCCCCAGCCACCAGGGGCACCCTCCACCAGGCCCCCACTCATGTCACCCACCACCCCCACCCCCCAGCCACCAGGGTCACCCTCCACCAGGCCCCCACTCATGTCACCCACCACCCCCACCCCCCAGCCACCAGGGTCACCCTCCACCAGGGCCCCACTCATGTCTCCCACCACCCCCACACCCCAGCAGTGCAGGGGCACCCTCCACCAGGCCCCCACTCATGTCTCCCACCACCCCCACACCCCAGCCACCAGGGTCACCCTCCACCAGGCCCCCACTCATGTCACCCACCACCCCCACCCCCCAGCCACCAGGGTCACCCTCCACCAGGGCCCCACTCATGTCTCCCACCACCCCCACACCCCAGCAGTGCAGGGGCACCCTCCACCAGGCCCCCACTCATGTCTCCCACCACCCCCACACCCCAGCAGTGCAGGGGCACCCTCCACCAGGCCCCCACTCATGTCACCCACCACCCCCACCCCCCAGCCACCAGGGTCACCCTCCACCAGGGCCCCAGTCATGTCTCCCACCACCCCCACACCCCAGCAGTGCAGGGGCACCCTCCACCAGGCCCCACTCATGTCTACCACCACCCCCACACCCCCAGCCACCAGGGGCACCCTCCACCAGGCCCCCACTCATGTCACCCACCACCCCCACACCCCCAGCCACCAGGGGCACCCTCCACCAGGCCCCCACTCATGTCACCCACCACCCCCACCCCCCAGCCACCAGGGTCACCCTCCACCAGGGCCCCACTCATGTCTCCCACCACCCCCACACCCCAGCAGTGCAGGGGCACCCTCCACCAAGCCCCACTCATGTCTACCACCACCCCCACACCCCCAGCCACCAGGGGCACCCTCCACCAGGCCCCCACTCATGTCACCCACCACCCCCACACCCCCAGCCACTAGGGGCACCCTCCACCAGGCCCCCA
This sequence comes from Ambystoma mexicanum, assembly GCF_040938575.1. Taxonomy (NCBI): domain Eukaryota; kingdom Metazoa; phylum Chordata; class Amphibia; order Caudata; family Ambystomatidae; genus Ambystoma; species Ambystoma mexicanum. The sequence goes on from NC_090937.1 coordinate 441,044,099, forward strand.
CTCATGTCACCCACCACCCCCACCCCCCAGCCACCAGGGTCACCCTCCACCAGGGCCCCACTCATGTCTCCCACCACCCCCACATCCCAGCAGTGCAGGGGCACCCTCCACCAGGCCCCACTCATGTCTACCACCACCCCCACACCCCCAGCCACCAGGGGCACCCTCCACCAGGCCCCCACTCATGTCACCCACCACCCCCACACCCCCAGCCACCAGGGGCACCCTCCACCAGGCCCCCACTCATGTCACCCACCACCCCCACCCCCCAGCCACCAGGGTCACCCTCCACCAGGGCCCCACTCATGTCTCCCACCACCCCCACACCCCAGCAGTGCAGGGGCACCCTCCACCAGGCCCCCACTCATGTCTCCCACCACCCCCACACCCCAGCAGTGCAGGGGCAGCCTCCACCAGGCCCCCACTCATGTCCCCTATCACCCCCACCCCCCAGCAACCAGGGGCACCCTCCACCAGGCCCACACTCATGTCACCCACCACCCCCACCCCCCAGCCACCAGGGTCACCCTCCACCAGGGCCCCACTCATGTCTCCCACCACCCCCACACCCCAGCAGTGCAGGGGCACCCTCCACCAGGCCCCCACTCATGTCTCCCACCACCCCCACACCCCAGCGGTGCAGGGGCACCCTCCACCAGGCCCCCACTCATGTCTCCCACCACCCCCACACCCCAGCAGTGCAGGGGCAGCCTCCACCAGGCCCCCACTCATGTCTCCCACCACCCCCACACCCCAGCGGTGCAGGGGCACCCTCCACCAGGCCCCCACTCATGTCTCCCACCACCCCCACACCCCAGCAGTGCAGGGGCAGCCTCCACCAGGCCCCCACTCATGTCTCCTACCACCCCCACACCCCAGCAGTGCAGGGGCAGCCTCCACCAGGCCCCCACTCATGTCTACCACCACCCCCACACCCCAGCAGTGCAGGGGCAACCTCCACCAGGCACCCACACATGTCCCCCTGGCCCCAGGTCCTGACGATACACAATCATGGCAGTAATGGGCAGCATACCCAGCACAAACACCCAGGCAAGGATAGCATCCACCCACATAGTGAATGCAATTACATGATACAACCCCAATGGCAACAATGTAAATGGACACATGCCCGACACACACATACACAATGGGTGCAAGTGAATGTCAAAACACATATCATGACATGTATGAAACCAATGAGAAAATAACACAAGTGAAACTAAAAATAAAAAATGTATTATAGATTCAAAATAAGTAAACAAATCAAACATACAACTATGTGGATAAGCAAATTAATGGTCCATGTCCGAGAACAAAAGTCATAATCAAAAAAACTAAGGAATAAAAAAAATAAATGTCGTCCAAAGCAATATCATGTAGTATGAAAAAAAAGGAAAAACCATTTCCTCATGGTGAACACAATAAGAAATGAAAAAGAAGTATCTACGAAAAGCAAACTATATACAGGAATGTTCCAGGGTCCATAAATGAAACCTACTACTACCTAATCTAAAAAATATATACAAAAAAGTGGCCATTGTCTGAGCGGTCCAAAATAATAAAACAAAATAAAGGAAACCTAACACTAACTAACTAAATAACTATATACAAAGGCAGCGGGCAAGTCCTGCGGCTCACTTGTTGATGTTGCTGGCCAGGGCATCATCGAACTCCATGTCGATGTCCTGGAGGCGGGACTCTGTCCTGGCCCCGAGGTCTCGCAGGGATAACCCCATGTTCAGCTCAAACTCCCTGCGAGCTTCCTCGAGGCACTCAGCCCGCCTCAATGCCCGACGCATGGAGAACTCCGCCCTGACCATGGCGAGCCGCTCCTCTTCCGCCCGCTGCCGCTCCGCACCTATCCGCTGGACCAACTCCTCCCACACGGAAGACACCACCATCCCAGGGTTGCCCTGCCCTCCGGCCGATGGCTGCCCCTCTGATCTTGATGGCCCCGAGCCATTATGCCTCCCACGTCGAGCCCGCTGCTGCCTCCGACGCCACTGCCTCTGCCAGCACGACGGCATCCAGGCTGATGGAAACCACCGACGCCGTCGTGCACGTGCCCTGCCTGATGATGCTGTCACATCTTCCATCTGCTGGGGTCCAGTTGCAGTGTTGTCCACCCCTGCTGGACCTCCGACTCCCAACTGTGGCAGGGATGGGATCCCCACCGAGCTGGCTGCATTGGTCGGGGCAGGTCCACAGGGGGCCCTGGTGGCATTTGGCCCGGAAGACGGCAAGGAGAACGATTGGTGGATAGCCTGCACAGAGGAGGAGAGGGCCGCCGCATTGGCCAACACATGCAGGAAACCCCCGAACATGGCCGATCCCAATTGGGCCACGTCGGCATGGTGCACTTCGTGATGACGTGCGTGCTCCTCCCGGGAAGCACGCACGGCATCACGAATCACAGCCGTGCGCATCGCGACCCCAATCAGGACCTTCTCCACACGGCCAGGGGTTCCCACGTCCGCAGGTGGAGGGGAGTTAGGTGACATGGACATCCCCACTACCTGCGGACGGGCCTGGGACGGGGGATCCCTGCTGGTGCATGGTGGTGCACTCACAGGGTCAGGGACAGCGACATGCACAGGCCCCTCCACGGTGACCTGTGTTGCCTCCTGCCCCTGGCCCTGGACTGCACCACTTGCACCAGCAGGGATGCCCCCTCCAGGCCCCATGTGTGCCCCAGTGGCGGCCTCCTCCTCCTCTGTGCAAACCACCAACCTGGATGGCTCCTCACCGTCTCCCGCCGTAGCAGGCCCCTGTGGGGGCTCACCCACCCCTTCCGCTGCAGCCGTGGGTGCATCCCCGCCGCCTTGCTCCACAGCGCCGTCTCTGCCCTCTTCTTCACTAGCCGCTGCGTAGAGGGAGACAAAGAACACAAGCATCAGGGTACTGCACAATGGTCCCCTAGACAGGAAGCAATAGCAGATGAGCACCACTGTCAAAGTACACTTCCATCATGTCCCTCCACAACACATGGGTCAGTCCAGGCAAAACACACACAGTAACAGGCATGCTGCATGCCATGGATATTTCCATGCATGTCCAATGGACTCTTGAAACATTCAATGATATGCAACTCACATGCATCATGGCTCATGCATATCACATGCACACACTTCACCTCAGTCACATCCATCTGGCCCCAAACACACCAAACACAGCCAAAACAAGGGTAAGTTGGCTGCTTCACTGAATCTGTGCATTGTCACACACATGTGTCATGCATCCATGGCATGCACAAGTCACAGACACGCAGGTCAGGCACACAGACATGGCTACCATATATGTACCTGGCATCAGCACCCATCCCTCACCCCCACCCATGTCCAGGTACAGAGACTGGCATGCTCTCATGTTCAAAATCTGCATAGGGCTCCCCATGCCGCATTTGGACACATGCAACAACCACGTGGGTCACACATCACTGGTCGCACATGCATTACCATGATGTCCCTGCACACATACATGCATACATGGCCTATGGCACACATACAGGCAAGTATCATAGAACCAGCACACCACAACATGCCCTGTCTCACACAGTAATGCTTGGACACTTACCGCTCAACTCCAGACGGGCCTCCCTCTCAAGGATCTGGGCGTGGAGCGCTGGGCGTACGCGTTCCAGGACCCTCTTCTGGATGGAACTCATGTGGCCCCGGCCCCCCTCCATGAGGCGCCGGGCCTTCACAAGGGTCCTGGACCTCAAGTCCTCCCAGCGCTTCTTGATCTTCTGGACGTTGCGGGTTGCCACCCCCTCCGCGTTGATGGCAACCACACAGTCGGCCCAGATCCTCTCCCGTCCTTCCTTGCTGGCGCGGGACGATCCAAAGAGGGCATCATACTGCCCCAGGACATGCTCCACCAGGACACCAACTTCGGTGGCAGTGAAGCTGGTGCCCCTCTGCCCCTCTGGCCTGGGGTTGCCACTGGTGCCAGATGTGGAAGTGCCCGACATGGCAACCCCAGAGGCAGGTGTGGGTGGGCAACTGGGTCCTGGGGCTGGGCTGTGGAGCGATGTAATCCCAGTTGAGAGTCTTCAGTTCCAGCAGGGGTGGACACAGCAACTGGACCCCTGCAGATGGCTGATGTGCAGGCACCAAATGGCAGGGCACGGTTGCAGCAGGCAGGCAGGCAGGCAGGCAGCAGCAGATGGCACGTGGGAGGCTGCTCGGGGCACTGGGGGGCAGTAACTCGGCCTTCTGGGCAGGAGCGTGGTCTTCCGTGTGTTTTCGGGTGGCCAGCTTGATACGGAGTGATTTGGCACGTGAAAATCCTGCACGTCAGCGTGAAATCCGAGGAAAGGCCCTTAGCGCGTAAGCGCGTCAGCACGCATACGCGATTCTATTGGACCAGAGTCCCTCAGCGCGTAAGCGTGTCTGTGACGTGACCCGCACGGGTGTTCCCCACTCAGCACGTGATGACGGAGCACACGTGAAAATACTGCACGTCCGAGTGTCATCGCGTGTAATTGGACAAAAGTGCGCTTACACGCGATTGGCCTATGTACGTGTATTTCAGGGGTGTGCGGGCACTTACACACGCAAGTACGTCAGCGCACCTGTATCCCGTGGTGCGTGTGAATTTCCACACGCTATTGGACTGGGAACGAGATTCCAGGGGTGTGCGGGTCACGCGCAAAGCATTAATTTGCGCACTTATCAAATGACAAGCCAGATGCCAGGATGAACATACCGTTCCTAGCAGCAGTGGCAGTGGGCTACCAAAGGAGGAGGAGGAGGAGAGTCAGGGCCAGAATATTCACACCCAGAACCAGCCTGTTCGGGATGCCTGATGACCAGGTGTATGGAAGGTACAGGTTTCCACCACACATTATACTGGACCTGGTGAGTGAGTGGGAGGATGACCTCACATCACCCACCCTGTGCTCCCAAGCACTCAGCCCCCTGGAGAAGGTCCTCAATGTACTGCACTTCTTAGCCACTGGATCATTTCAGCGGACAAGTGCCATAGTGGGTGGGGTGTCACAGGCCACCCATTCACGCTGCCTACACCAGGTCTTGGACATCATCACTGCACGCCCATCAGTCCGCAGGCACATATACCTGCCCAGAACACCTGCAGAAAGGCATGCTGCGGGCCAGGATTTTTACGGTGTGGCACGATTCCCCAAAGTGCTAGGTGCCATCGACTGCACCCATGTGGCTCTACGTCCCCCCAGAGCCCTGAGCACGCTCCCACCTGCCATCTGCTGCTGCCTGACTGCCTGCTGGCCACGTGCCCTGCCATTTGCTGCCTGCACATCAGCCAGGGGTGCTGTTGCTGTGACCACCCCTGCTGGAACCAAAGGCTCCCGACTGTCACCCCACAGGCCAGCACCAGGACCCAGTTGCCCACCCACTCCTGCCTCTGGGGTTGCCATGTCAGGCACTACGACATCTGGCACCAGTGGCAACCCCCGGCCAAGGAGGCAGAGGGGCACCAGCTTCAGTGCCAGGGAAGTTGTTGTCCTGGTGGAGCATGTCGTGGGGCAGTATGATGCCCTCTTCGGAAGGTTGCGCGCCGATGGACGTCGTGACTGCCATCAACGCGGAGGAGGTGGCAGTCCGCGACTACTAATGTGTCAGGAAGCGCTGGGAGGACTTCAGGTCCAGCACCCTCAACAAGGCCCGGCGCCTCATGATGGCAGCAGATGCTAAGGGGCGGGCGGGGCCACTTGTCGGAAGATCAGATGAGGGTCCTGGAACGCATATCCCCTGCGCTCCACATCCATGTCCTTGAGAAGCAGACCCGTCTGGAGTCGAGCGGTAAGTGTACATGCATACTGATAGTAAGTTGTGCGTGTGGTGGTGTGCCAGGAGTGTGCAGGTTGAACATGTATTATTATGTGACCAAGTAGGGGGGGTGTACAGGGCTGTGAGGGTGACACATGCGAGGGGTCTCATGTGTGACACATGGATGGTGCTTGTGTGTGTGGGCTTGCATGGCACAGGATGTGGAGGAATGATTGTCAGGTGTGATATGGATGTCGATGGAGACACTGCGACAGTTGGCGGAGGTGTACACATGCATGCAGGTTTGGTGTTGTGTGTGCATGTGTAGTGTACTCCCTATGTTGCATGTGATGTGTGGATGACCTTTGGCTGCACATGCTGTTGTATGTGAATGGATGGTGCTGGCTGTTGCATCATGGCTGTGGAATGGCTCATGTGTGCAAGTTGAAATTACATGTGTGTTGGGGATTGTGATGCCATGTCTGAGGTTTACCTATGCCACTCATGTATAACTGTCATGTGTGTATGAGTCCATTTTACAGTGCCCTGATGCCTGTGTTTTCTTTCTCCCTGTCTGCACCGTCAACTGATGAAAAGGACGGAGCAGGTGCTGTGGAGCACAGCGGCAGGGGTCGCACCACCAGCCGGAGACGCAAGGGCCAGATCCCCTCCCTGTGATCTCGTCGGGGAGTGAGGAGTCTGGTGCCGCGTCCCAGGCCGCAGCTGGCAAGGGGAGGTCCAAGAGGCGGAGGTCGGAGTTGGACTCCTCAGCAGCAGAAGAGGCAGCTGGGACCCCACAGGGCCCAACGAGGGAAGATGGCACAGAGTCATCCAGGTTGGTGGGGTGTATGGTGGTGGGTGCCCCTGCACTGCTGGGGGGTGGGGGTGGTGGGAGACATGGGTGGGGGCCTGGTGGGGGCTGCCCCTGGTGACTGGGGGGGTGGGGGTGATAGGGGACATGAGTGGGGGCCTGGTGGAGGCTGCCCCTGCACTGCTGGGGGGTGGGGTGGTGGGAGACATGGGTGCGGGCCTGGTGGTGGGTGCCCCTGGTGGCTGGGGGGTGGGGGTGGTGGGAGAAATGAGTGGGGGCCTGGTGGGGCTGCCCCTGGTGACTGGGGGGGTGGGGGTGATAGGGGACATGAGTGGGGGCCTGGTGGGGGCTGCCCCTGGTGACTGGGGGGGTGGGGGTGATAGGGGACATGAGTGGGGGCCTGGTGGGGGCTGCCCCTGCACTGCTGGGGGGTGGGGGTGGTGGGAGACATGGGTGGGGGCCTGGTGGAGGCTGCCCCTGCACTGCTGGGGGGTGGGGTGGTGGGAGACATGGGTGCGGGCCTGGTGGTGGGTGCCCCTGGTGGCTGGGGGGTGGGGGTGGTGGGAGAAATGAGTGGGGGCCTGGTGGGGGCTGCCCCTGGTGACTGGGGGGGTGGGGGTGATAGGGGACATGAGTGGGGGCCTGGTGGGGGCTGCCCCTGGTGACTGGGGGGGTGGGGGTGATAGGGGACATGAGTGGGGGCCTGGTGGGGGCTGCCCCTGCACTGCTGGGGGGTGGGGGTGGTGGGAGACATGGGTGGGGGCCTGGTGGAGGCTGCCCCTGCACTGCTGGGGGGTGGGGTGGTGGGAGACATGGGTGCGGGCCTGGTGGTGGGTGCCCCTGGTGGCTGGGGGGTGGGGGTGGTGGGAGAAATGAGTGGGGGCCTGGTGGGGGCTGCCCCTGGTGACTGGGGGGTGGGGGTGATAGGGGACATGAGTGGGGGCCTGGTGGGGGCTGCCCCTGGTGACTGGGGGGGTGGGGGTGATAGGGGACATGAGTGGGGGCCTGGTGGGGGCTGCCCCTGCACTGCTGGGGGGTGGGGGTGGTGGGAGACATGGGTGGGGGCCTGGTGGAGGCTGCCCCTGCACTGCTGGGGGGTGGGGTGGTGGGAGACATGGGTGCGGGCCTGGTGGTGGGTGCCCCTGCACTGCTGGGGGGTGGGGTGGTGGGAGACATGGGTGCGGGCCTGGTGGTGGGTGCCCCTGGTGGCTGGGGGGTGGGGGTGGTGGGAGAAATGAGTGCGGGCCTGGTGGTGGGTGCCCCTGGTGGCTGGGGGGTGGGGGTGGTGGGAGACATGAGTGGGGGCCTGGTGGGGGCTGCCCCTGGTGACTGGGGGGGTGGGGGTGATAGGTAGGGGACATGAGTGGGGGCCTGGTGGGGGCTGCCCCTGGTGACTGGGGGGGGGGGGGGGGTGATAGGGGACATGAGTGGGGGCCTGGTGGAGGCTGCCTCTGCACTGCTGGGGGGTGGGGGGGTGGGAGACATGAGTGGGGGCCTGGTGGAGGCTGCCCCTGGTGACTGGGGGGGTGGGGGTGGTGGGAGACATGAGTGGGGGCCTGGTGGAGGCTGCCCCTGGTGACTGGGGGGGTGGGGGTGGTGGGAGACATGAGTGGGGGCCTGGTGGGGGCTGCCCCTGGTGACTGGGGGGGTGGGGGTGATAGGGGACATGAGTGGGGGCCTGGTGGGGGCTGCCCCTGGTGACTGGGGGGTGGGGGTGATAGGGGACATGAGTGGGGGCCTGGTGGAGGCTGCCCCTGCACTGCTGGGGGGTGGGGGGGTGGGAGACATGAGTGGGGGCATTGTGGAGGCTGCCCCTGGTGACTGGGGGGGTGGGGGTGGTGGGAGACATGAGTGGGGGCCTGGTGGAGGCTGCTCCTGGTGACTGGGGGGGTGGGGGTGGTGGGAGACATGGGTGGGGGCCTGGTGGAGGGTGCCCCTGGATGGTGGGGGGTGGGGCTGGTGGGTGACATGAGCAGGTGTGCAGGGTAGTCCCCTGTTTTGTGGGCTGCCTGCAGGGGCCGTGGAGGGTGTACAGGGAACACCTGTGAGGACCCACCCAGCCTAATCGCGTGTGTAACTTCCCACGCACCCCTGTAATACACGTACCAAGCCAAATCGCGTGTGAGAATTCCCACGCACCCCTGAAATACACGTACCCTGCTGAAGTCACGTGTAAAACTTCCCGCGCACCCCTGAAATACATGCGCCCAGGCTATTCGCGTGTGGAACTTCCCGCGCACCCCTGAAATACACGCGCCCAGGCTATTCGCGAGTGGGACTTCCCGCGCACCCCTGAAATACACGTAGCACGCTGGGAGACATGAGTGGGGGCCTGGTGGAGGGTGCCCCTGGTGGCGGGGGGGGTGGGGGTGATAGGGGACATGAGTGTGGGCCTGGTGGAGGATGCCCCTGCACTGCTGGGGGGTGGGGGTGGTGGGTGACATGGGTTGGGTCCTGCTGGCAGGTGCCCCACAGTGCTGGGGGGTGGGGGTGGTGGGAGACATGAGTCGGGCATGAGTGGGGGCCTGGTGGAGGCTGCCCCTGCACTGCTGGGGGGTGGGGGTGGTAGGAGACATGGGTGGGGGCCTGGTGGTGGGTGCCCCTGGTGGCTGGGGGTGGGGGTGGAGGGGGACATGAGCAGGTGTGCAGGGTAGTCCCCTGTTTTGTGGGCTGCCTGCAGGGGCCGTGGAGGGTGTACAGGGAACACCTGTGAGGACACACCCAGCCTAATCGCGTGTGATAATTCCCACGCACCCCTGTAATACACGTACCCAGCAAATTGGCATGTGATAATTCCCACGCACCCCTGTAATTCACGTACCCTGCCAAATCGCGTGTGATAATTCCCGCGTACCCCTGTATTACACGTGCCCTGGCTAATCGCATGTAAGACTTCCCGCGTACCCCTGTAATACACGTTCCCTGGACAATCGCGTGTTGAACTTCCCGCGTACCCCTGTAATACACGTTCCCTGGACAATCGCGTGTTGAACTTCCCGCGTACCCCTGTAATTCACGTTCCCTGGACTATCGCGTGTTGAACTTCCCGCGTACCCCTGTAATACACGTTCCCTGGACTATCGCGTGTTGAACTTCCCGCGTACCCCTGTAATACACGTTCCCTGGACTATCGCGTGTTGAACTTCCCGCGCACCCCTGAAATACACGTACCCTGGCACCCTGGCTAATCGCGTGTATAACTTCACGCGTACTTGTTTGGCAGCCCTGTAAACTGGTCCATGGTTAGCGCAGCCCTTTGCGATGATTTAGCGATTTTGATGGCTTTTCCTTGCGCGAGGGCGTTCTTGGGGGCGTTACTGGCGCTGCTGCAGGGTCGCTGCGATACTCTGCGCCACGGCTGGTTTGGGAGCCTGAAATCCATGAATACGCTGTGCGCGGAAATCGGTTTTAGCGCACGTGCCTGGCGCAGACAATCGCACGCGGACACTCTGCGCCAGCCGCTTGCGACACTTTTCTGCGAAATTCTATGAATTACCCTGTAAATATGTAGAGGAAAGCACTCAAACAGAAATTGATTACTCTGGGATGCGAGTGGGGGCACCACCGCGAAACCAATAGGATTCGCGGGGTGCCCCCATCTCGCATCAATATAAATGACAATTCCATGGGGGGGTATCTCAGGTGGCCGCATCTCTGTACTAAAAAGAGGTATTGAACTGGCGAGTCAAGCCAATATAGCTATGTGCATTCCTAATCTACTAATCACCAAATGACAAAGTCATAGAGTAGATGTATCGACAAGTCCATGGTGACGAATCGAGTGGACAAAGAGGGGAATCTGTGATATCACACAAACTAGTTGTTAAGGACACAGGCTCTAGGTATTTGAAAACGAAAACCTAATAAGGAATAAAGAGAGTGGAAATATGAGCTCAGAGTCACAATGACGTGGGGACAACCCTATTTACCGCTTGGGGTGAGGCATTGTAGTCCATGAAACAATCATATGTCAGTTACCCTTGCAGCTGGGCGGACATTGTGGCGATTCAGGCTAATTTATACAAAGCACATTAAATCAAATTCAACATTCATCCCCCGAGGGTGCAGTGAGTCTAGAAGATCAATCCATAGTATTTCACGTTGTGCTAATTTCCGTTGTATATCTCCCCCCCGGTACCTGATGTCACTTGTTCTAAAATAACACATTTTAACTGCGCCACCGTGTGGCGTGCCTCTGTAAAGTGCAATGAAACAGGTGATTTGGGACTCTTGTTCCGAATATTGGACTTATGCTCAGTCCATCTTATTTTCGCTTTCCGAGTAGTCATTCCTACATAATAGAGTCCACATGGACATTTCAGTGCATATACCACATTTTGAGCATCACAGGTACAGGAGTGTTTTAATTGTAAAGGTTTGCCAGAATGGGGGTGTGTAATGTGATTGCCCTTTAAGATGTTGCCACAGTGTTGACAATTGTGGCATGGAATAGTGCCTTTGTGTTGGGTGGACGGACCCCCAACTGGGATCTCAGCTTTCACTAGGGTCTTTCGTATAGATCTGCTATTTCTATAGGCAAACGTTGGAGGATCAGGGAAAAGATGTTGCAATTGTGGGTCCAATTGTAGCATGGGCCAGTTTTTTTTTATGGCTTTCTTAATTCTTGTGCTCTGGACCGAGTAGGTGGTAACATATGTCAGTGCTTCTCGAGATTTTGTTGGCTTCGGTACTAGTAGTGAGTCCCTGTTTATCTCACAGACCTTTCCTGACACATCTGAGATCAATGTAGAGTCGTATCCTCTTGCTGTGAATTTATTTCACATCAGCCCACAGACTTGCTCACAGACCCCCCACCCAGCACTGCGACACAGATGTGGGTGCGTAGCACTGCCACGTGCGCACAGCACTAAAATGTGTGTGCACATCTCTGAGACATGCACAGCTATGAGACACACATGTAGTACTGAAACAGAGATGCACACAAAGTGCCGAGAAAAACATGCACAGAGCACATAGACACAGATGTGTGCAGCAATGAGACACCAACATGCATATGTGCAGCGGTCAGACACAGGTGTGGCAGCATAGAGACCTACACACATGTGCAGCACTGAGACACAGTCAAGTGCAAACAGTACTGAGACACAGGTGTGCATAGAATGGAGACACCAGTGTGTGAATACGGGTGTGAAACACACATCCAGGCAGCAGTGCGACACATGCAGCACTGAGTAACTAACACACATATGCATGCAGCACTGACACACACTCATGTATGCAGCACTGAGAAATACATGCAGCATTAAGAGGCACACGTGTGCATGCAGCACTGACACACACATGCACATAGCACTACATCACATACATTTGGAAAGCACTGAGATGCCCATCGTTGAGACAGATGCCTGCAGCACTGAGATCTTTGCAGCACTGTAACATGTATTACCAGCACTGATTCAAACAAGTGCAGCACTGAGGCACACATGCCTGCAGCACTAACACACACTTGCAGGCATGCAGCTCCAAGATGCACATGCAGCATTGAGACACACAGTCAGCTCTAAGACATGCACACAGCACTAAGGCACAGATACACACATGTAACACTGAGAGACACATATGCATGCGGCACTGAGATACAGGCGTGCACATGCAGCACTGAAACACAGACATGCATGTGCAGAACAGACACATATGTGCAGCACAGACGCACATCACTGAGACACAGACATGTGCATGCAGCTCTGCAACCGATGTTCATGTGCAGTACTGAGACACAGATGTGTGCGTGCAGACAGACAAATGCTTACCACTGACTATTACATGAAGGCAAGTCCCTGTTTACGCTCAGGCCAGAATGAATACAACCCTCTAGGGAAAAAGGCCAAGAGATTGCTTGTAAGAATAACAAGGTTTAATCGTCCAGAATACAAAGGTATCAGCAAACTACTTTGCTATTCGACAACGTTCTAGCAAAATCTGCATGAGCAGCAAATTATAAAGGTACACAGCGTCATCAGTGACAACAGCATATACAGTAGAAACCTGCACGGCTGCTTGGTGAGACCATATACAAGGGCCTGCTCCATAGGCGATGCTAGGCTATGATTGGTTTGTGTTTCTGCCGTCTGTCAGTTTCCACGTGGGTCAGCTGGGCTCATCTCTCCAAGGAGTGAAGGTCAGGTTCCTCATAAGTAACAATATCAGAACTGCTATGATACACTACGCCTACTACTCTATCACTGTGGCATGCACCTGGGAGGCTTGGGAACTGGCGCCAGGGGGAAGGGAGGAAGAAATACAGTCATGCTGACCTACACATTCTGTGCTTTGTTGATATCGCACCCCTCGCACCCAAGGCCTCCACCCTCACTTTGGTCTATAATTTATGCCTCCCTGTACCTCGCACTACAAAGGATGTATTGATGTGGAGAGATGAAACGGCTGTGCATGTTCAGATCTTTGATGGCCATTTGTTTAATGGTTGGGGTCACTCACAATCAGGGAATGCCGGGGTCTGGGGATTGGGTCAGTGGTGTGGGCCATGGCTGTCGATAGGCTTGGTGGGGGTTAGAGATCTGCTGGTAGTTTTGCTTTGATTAATGGACACAGTGAGGAGCATGGTGTTGTCTCACAGCCTTGCAGGGCGCATTCCTCCAAATGATACTAAGTAATTGCAACAGTGAAGGGACAGGGGGAAGCTTTCATAATAACTGGTTGTGCGAGCTCATCCTGTCTTAATGATCTGGGCCTAGTCGAGTTCTTTCATGGAGCTAAAGTTACGCCGCGAGGCAATGCAAGACTATGCATCTACCCTAATTACAGAAATGGTGTTCCTTTCTCTACACACACTGGATCTATCGTTCCCTCTATATTATATACGTGCCAAGTTTCATAGCATGGTCCCCTCGCCACTTGCACATTACACGGCTTTGTATGGGATTTGCCTCACTTTAAATTTCCTAGGGGGGTGGGATAGTCATTTCCATCCCAACATTCCCCCCTTTCATTACTTCTACAGTAATGAATTCTTCCCCATATTTGCGCTCATTTTCACTTCTCCCTGCATCATGATAGGGGGTGTTCCCTTTATCAGCATTTAGGCCCTACACACATGTCGTAAGCTCTCTCCTGCTTGTGCATACTCCTCGGGTGTACATGTCATATAAATGCAGCCCCCCTGCCCTACCAGGTCAGCCCACACTTCCTTATAATGTTCAGGGTCGGGAGGAGGGACAATGGTTGTGTGGTACAGTTTGTATACTACATCTCCATAGGGGATAGGGACCATGTGAAGAATGGGATGATTAGCCTGCACTTCTACTTCCTTTGTTTCACAAGGTGCTTTTGGAGCACCAATAGAGACCATCATCATTGCACTATTAGGCACTGCTTTGGCACAACACCGGAGACCCAAATGTCACGTGAAAAAGATAACCAAGACGAACACAATGATGGGCACCAACATTTTCACCAATGTTACAAGCCAAGATGGGGCCAAAATGAATGCAAGAAAAAACATTCTTCTTCTTGGACGCCAGCTTCCTTTTTCATCTTCACCCCCAGATCATGCACTGCCACGACAACGTGTGACAATGGCCCATTTTCAGCGTCTTCAGAAGGTACGAAAGTGCAACATGAAATCTCGATCTTTTTGCAAACACTGCCTTCTATTGCTGCCAGCAGGTTGAGCATTTAACGGTTCTGCATCGTTATTAGCCTGAGGGTGCGCAGCTCGACCCTTATAACGTTGAATCCTTGCTTGGTGTCATTAGCCAACTGGATCAACTCTCAACACACTATCTGGAGCCATTTGGCATTGGCTCGCGTTTGCACACTGGGCAGTAGTAAGGATGCGAAAAAATGTCTCTGCTGACGTGAACAACTTGTATTCGTCAGGTATCTTTGTGAGCAATTCTGATGAGTCTTTGATAGGTAATTTGATGCTCTCTTTCTCCTTCTCTGTTGGCCATACAGTTCTTTCTAAGGGAGGATGCAAAACTCTGGTGGCAGCAGCATGTTCTGTGCTGCGATGGTTGGGGGCACTGTGGGTGCATCGTCAGACAATGGCTCCTCTGTTCAGGTGTTCTTCTGGGACTACTAACAGGGCTGATTGTAGCATAGCTAGCGAACAATAGCCCCTCCAGAATGGTGGGATGTGGAAGTACGCTTGTTGACCACACACTCAGTAGTCCATCAGTGCAGCAGTTCCCTTCTTGAGATCTGGAATCAGCACAGTTATGTTACAGCGTTCGTTTGAGCCTGCAGAGATAGTTCCTTTGCTGAAAACGCACAGTTCATAAATCTTTTCTGGTGCACTTTCACTGGCTTCTCAATTACCGCAATCCATGTTACTTTAGTGACGTGCTCTGTCCATATTTGTGCACATGTTTGTTCCATGAGGGCCATGTTATTTTTTGGGAAACTCTAGAAGTCCTTCGGCTTTACAAGTGAGGGTTATTTCTTGCCACTTGTTGTTAATGTATGTCACTCCTTCGGTCACCAAGTAGGGCTGTTTTAGGCAGTTGGTGTTGGTCAGACTTGTCTTGCATTTCTGGGTGTCCGAATCAATAAGTTCTAGATAGATGCTGCGTGCCTGGAAAGTGCCTCTGGTCCTACATAGCACAAGATGAATTAGGCATTGTGCCTCTATGATTGGTACTTTTTGTGGTACTAGAACCTTGGGTGCCCCAGATGTGTGCAGTATTAAGTAGCACACATAGCAGCTGCTATTAGTTGTTCACCTTCCCACTGCACTCATGTCGGAATACCAACTGTTGGAGTGCTCAGGATGACGAATATCTTCAACCACATCCAGATCTAGGCTGTGGGTTACGTCATATTTAGGTTTACGTGCTTGTCTTTTTATTCTGTAATAGCGTGATACATCTCTTTTTGTCAATCTGTGTCCACTGTTCATAATATTTACACTATTATTTGTACTACACAAAAGATTGTTGACATTTTGAAGTAATACTTCAAACATTTTACTAGTACACACAGTCATGCGGGTGGTGCTGTCATTGGTGGGGGTCATATTACATGGACGTGGTAGCGTCCATGTAGTTATGGTTAAGGTGGTGTTTCCATAGGAAGAGCACTTTTTGGGTGGCTTATAACTTCGCTCCCTCTGGACGAATCCTCACCAAACTTTGCAAAAAAAGTATATGGCCCACTCTGAATTTTTTGCAAAGTTTGGAGAGGTTTGGTCCAGGGGGGGCAAAGTTATAGGGGGGGTCCCAAAACTTTTGTTTTTTCCCATAGACATAATGGGAAAAAACTTTGCGCACGGCTACAGCCCGAACCGCTGGATGGATTTACACCAAATTTGCAGCAGGAGCGGCGGCTTGGTCCAGAAAGCGTGCTTTTGCAAATTTGGTGTAAATCCGTCCAGTAGTTTTTTAAAAAATGACCAAAATGTAAGGCAAAAAAATTAGTGATATCTGTGTTCGCTTCGCGGACGGACTTCCCTGTTCGCTCCGCGGACAGCACCCCGATTGGCCCATGGGCTTGCGTCATGTCCGTGGACATGCGACGTGTTCGCTGATTGGGCGGTGTGGTGCGTGATGCGCATCAGATTTTCTGTCGCGCCCGCCATCTTGCATTCGCCGCCGACCTCTGACAGCGCGGTGAAACTTGAATTAAAAATTCTATTTAGTGGCGTGTGTTGGTGTGTAAGAGTGTTTGGGGAGGGCGGGGGAGTATGAGATAGGTTCAATGTTGTATTTTTTTTATGTGCTAGACACTTTTGTTGTGTTCGATTTGTCTGCGGACAACACGGCTGTTCTGGAATGTTCGTAAATAAACAGAATGGATTTGGTGTGAAGTTGAAAGTGTTCTAAGAACACTTGTGGGGTCTTGGAATGTTAGCAGGGGGTGTCCTGGAGACGTTGTGTGTATTGTTCATTGGCAAGCTGAAAGTGTTCTAAGAACACTCGCAGTGTCCAGAAATGTTCGTACACAAAGAAAATGGGGGTGTCTTGAGGTCGCTGTCCGTATTGTCCTCTGGCAAGTTGAATGTGTTCTAGGACCTTCCTTGTGTCTGAGGACATTAAAATGGTTGCAATGCTTGAATCTATGGGTGTGATATGCTGCGGTGGTTGTGGCCAGGGTATAGAATGTTGGGTGCATGCCCATTTGGCCATGTACCCAAAACTCTATGGCCTGGCCACAACCACCGCTGCATATCACAGTCATATGCCATGCACCGAAGAGTCTATGCCCTGGCTAGAAGTATCGTAGCATATCACAGTCATATGTCATGCACCCAACAGTCTATGCCCTGGCCACAAGTATAGCAGCATATCACACTCATAGTGGCTAAGAACACTCGAGGGGTGTTGGAATGTTCGCAGGGGGTGTCCTGGAGACGTTGTCTGTATTGTTCGTTGGCAAGCTGAAAGTGTTCTAAGAACAGTCGCGGTGTCCTGAAATGTTCATACACAAAGAAAATGGGGGTGTCCTGAGGACGCTGTCCGTATTGTCCTTTGGCAAGTTGAATGTGTTCTAGGACCTTCCTTGTGTCCGCGGACATTAAAATGGTTGCAATGCTTGAATCTATGGGTGTGACATAGTCATATGCCATGCACCAAGAGTCTATGCCCTGGCCAGAAGCTCTGCAGCATATCACAGTCATATGCCATGCACCCAAGAGTGTATGCCCTGGCCAGAAGCACCGCAGCATATCACACTCAGAGTGGCTTATAACTTTGGGTCAAAAACAAATTTATAAGGAACAATGTTATAAGCCAGTATGGGTGTGATATGCTGCGATGGTTGTATTTATGATGTTATACTTAATATTTGGTTTAGTAACGGGAGTCCATGTTTTTCTTGTTCATTTCTGTGATAAAAGAAAATATCATGTTAGTATTAGTATTTTATAAAGAGTTATTACATTGTACAATCAACATTTTTTCTTTTTGTTTTACCCTCATATTTAGTCGATGACAAACAAGAGTACTGTGCAATTTGCTCAGTTTCTGTGTTTGTTGCTAAAATCATTGGGTCTGTGGGAGAAAAAAAATCCATGTTGGATTAAAAAAACTCCTTTTTCTGTTATGCTACAGTTTATTTGTTTGTTTGTTTTCAGTGTTTACTTGTTGTTTCTGACTAATGCTTTATACATTGGATTGTTCCAGTTTTTGGGAGCAGTAAAATATTAGGTATTTGTTTGGATATTGTACAGTTTTGGAGCAGTTAGATACCAGTAGGCGTATTCTAACTGTTTATTTTTTTATATAATTTCGTGGTATTGATTTATCTGTTTGAATATTTCTAAATTTCGGGACAGTTAGATACCAATTGGCGTATTCTAACTGTCTATTTTTTTATTTATTTGAGTAGTCCTAATTTATCTGTTTAGTTGTTGTAGCATCTTTGGGCAGTTAGATAGCTTTTGGAATATTGTGACAGTTTATATTTTTTTACTACAAGTGTACTTAAGGTTTAAGTACAGTTTAGTTATCAAATTTTGGTTTTAAGAACATTAAATAACCGTTTGTAAGATTTGCTGGTAATCTCTGCTTCAGAGTAATGGTACTATCATTGCATTCAAACCATCCACATTTCTTTTTTATATATGCAGTGTAGTGTCCTGAGTTGGTTGTGGCTCCTGCGTGGTAGATGATACCTAATGTTGTGAAGGTTTTCCTACCAAGTTATATTTGACCATGTGTGAATCCAGTCAGCTTGCAGTTGTTTTTGGTACCATCTGCATTGTAACGTAGAAGCATTAGTATTACGTATTTAATATGTGTTTGTATTTCTAACGTGGAGCAATTATCTGAATTGCAGGTGGAACATAATCTACCGTGGTTTGCATTTTGTACAAGTTGCTGAAATGGAACGGATTCACAATTAGGTATTGATATATACACAAAGCGCTCATTGGGGATTTGTTCTTGTGTCACATTGTTGTAGAGAGTGCATGTATGTTTCCACATGATTGAAATCTGGAAGATTTCATTTATAGGTATGTTTTTGTTTTCCAGTACTTGTAGTAAGTACATTAGAAATTCTTGTGGATCTTCCTGTGAGTTTATAGTGAATTTCACCACTCCAGCACAGTAGTCCAATTGTTGTCTTATTCCATAAACACTATACGTGTTGTCAGGATTGTTTGCTGCATTTCTGTGAAGTACTAACATTTGCAAACACAATGGGTCTGCGCTGTGTAAGTAAATGTTCTCAACAATTGGTGGTAATTGAAATAGAATATTCATTGCTATATTTGCGTAGCAACTTACACCAACTATATTTGAGAGTTTAAATGGACCATGTAGTTCTGTATCTGACTGCTTTTTTTGGAGTTTGTCTTCCTTCTTTGAAGAAGAACCTGGTTTACTTTCCCTAATTGATTCTTTTTTGATTGTGGTACTTGATGAAGTTTTAGTTTCTTTTACTCTTTTTGGAGGATTTGCAGTGACATCCTGTTGCATTTCTGTTTGATTTAGTTTTCTTTTAAAACATTTTCCTTTTTGTGGAACAGGATATGTTTGTAGATGGGGGATGTATAGTGAACAAAGTCTATTGTATTCTAAAATGCAAGGAATATCAGCGTTTATTTTACTTGCATCAAAGTTGATTAGAAATAGACCGTCAAGTGTACGTAAGCGTGATAGTGCTACATAGCTCATGCCTTCTTTAAAGACTGTGTTACCAATGTCTATCATTGCTTTGTCTAAGGTAAGACCTTGTGATTTATGAATGGTGACTGCGTATGCAAGAGTTAGAGAAAATTGTTCTCTGCGTACATACATGTCTTTGAAGAGAAGGAATCGAGCTGTTGAGCGTCCTATTCTTTTAACTTCTGAAAGTTTGTCAAAGGGAATATTGACAAACTGAATTTTGTTGTCACGTGGGTATGTTTGAAAGCCAACAACTGTACCCAGTGCTCCATTAACTAGTCCTTGGTCTACGTCAAGGTTACGTTTCAGCATTACTCTGCAGTTTAAGGATAATTTTAATATCTTTTCCAAGCCTACTATGTTTGAGATTGATTTTTCTAAACTGTTTATTCTTGCTGTGGCTTGGTCACACATGGGTAGTGTCATTCCATGTACATCTAGTTTGTCTGTGGCGCTAATTTCCATTATTGGTTGCATTTCTTTACTTAACATGATTTCATTGAATTTGAAACAGCTTGCAAGAGTTGGCATTAAGGCCATACAATTGACATTGTTGTGGGCTAATTGTTCCATAACATCTGTAGCACATGTATTATCACCATAAAGTGCATGAATGTGCCGGGTTTTCAATATTGCTTCTGCTTCTCTAGAAAGTATACCAACTCTGATACTTTTTAAGATGTTGGCATAAGTGAGATCTGCAGATTGGCGCATGTTTTGTGTTAATTCTCTGTATTGGAAATGTTGCCAAAGGTTGAGATATCCAATGCTGGCATCAGTTTTACGACAGAGTTTGTGTCCTAATGTTTTAAAAATAGGCTCACCTTTTACAGGTGTCAATTGAAGAAGATCTCCGAAAACAATAATGTGTTTTCCTGCAAAGAGCTCTTCATAGTTTGTTTTGAGTACTTCCTGTAATCTGAGGTGTATCAAAGCCAACATTAGGTTGGACACCATGCTCACTTCATCTATTAGTAGCATTTTCATTTGTTTTAATACTCTGCGTAGTTCCATTGCAGATTCTGCAGAAAGTTTGTAATAATCTAATTTGTTTTGGTGTTCTACTGGCAGGAGTAGTAATCGGTGTAAAGTGACACCACCTATGTTGTAGGCAGCTAAACCTGTGGGGGCAGTGACAATAGCTGACAGTTTGTTGTTTGTGAATTGTTGAAGGAACTGACTGATGATTTTGATTAGGAATGTTTTGCCAGAACCAGCTTCACCACTGACATACAATAGTATAGGTTTGTAATTTTGACAGGTGCATTCTTTGTTTTCATGTTGTACACCATGTGCAATTTCTTTTGTTACTTCTTGAAAAATGCTACGTTGCTCATTGTTTAGCTTTGATTCTAGTATAGTTAAGTCTTCTTTATCTTCATACTGACACATGGTGTTTTGTACTTCTATCATAGCTAATTCTGCCTCATTTGTTATTAGTGGGTCTCCCAGTGGTTCTTGGCTTCCTGTGACAGATGGTTGACTACTGTCAGGAGTGTCCTTACCTAGTTGGGCCTGGAGTTCTTCTTCGTGTTGCTGTTCATTGTGCTACATTGTTTTGTACTGTGCAAAGTTTACATCAGTTATACTGCTTTCATTTGCTTTGAAAGCGTCTTCATATGAGTCATAGTTATCTAGTATTTCTTCTTCTTTTCTCCATGGTTTAAAGAGTTGTAGCAGGGACATGTAATAAACTTCTTTATGTTGAGGAGTCTTTAATGACAATTTGATATCGTTAATTAAATTTGGTTTGGTGAGTTTTACTAAGCTGCCTTCACAGTTTGTCACTTTGTATTTACGGTTTTGTTCATCAGGTTTTATATTATTTTTGTATGTGTAGTTTTGGGCTATGTGGTATAGACTCATGGTTTCCAAAGTGGTACTCCTGTTTGGGTAGTATGTGTCCAATAAATTGTTTTTTAAAATGTCTTGGCTGTTGGGATCATGTTTGGCTATTGTTTCTATGGGCCTCATTACACGGATGGCGGTAGGGATTTACCGGTACCGGTAAATCCCTACCGCCTTACTACGAGGTCCCTTTGCGGGTTGGGGGATTAAACGCCTGCTTTTTGCAGGCGTTAAAATCCAACCCGCTAAGGGACCTGGAGCTAATTACGGCACCGCAAAATTGCGGTGCCGTAATTAGCGCCTTCCCCATTCCCATAGAGCCCTAGGGGGCAGAAATGGGAATGGGGAAGGGCAATGGCGGAAGGGGGATTTACCGCCCCTCCAACCTTGGAATGGGGCGGTAAATCCCCTTACCGCCAAGGAGGTGCCGGTATTTTACCGGCATGAGCCATGGCACTAATAGCGCCATGGCTCACCGCCTACCGTGTAATGAGGCCCTATATCTTCATATTATTTTAGAACTCTTTTTCTAGATTTAGCTGGACCAAGACTTAGCCATACTATATTTGCAGATTTACCATACAATGCAGTACCAGTTAATCGATCAGCTGCTTCATAGGATCCACATTCTCTATGGGACAGCATTTTTATGCCCAAGCTGTATAATTTCTGAGACACTGTTTTATCTGATGACAGGTCATTCCAGAGGTCTTGGAGCTCTGTCTTTTCTGATTTGATTAAGTATGCTGTGACATATCGTGCAACTGCAGTAGAATTGTCTGCAATGTACTGCACGTCTATGTTTGCATTCCATAAGTAGGCAATGATTGCATTGTAATCATTGATATATTTTTCTTCTTCTTTTCTTTTTATGCAATATGTATTTTTAGGTGACTTACCTTTAACACTATGTCTAACTGAAGACATGAGGTTGTTCACTTGACCTGTATTTGTGACTGGTCTAGGGAAACCAAATCGGCATTTGGTGTAGTATTTCCCTTTGTTTTTGTATTTGCGACGACAATATTTGCCACATTTGTGTCTTTGGAATTGTAAAATTTTTGCATGAAGATCACTATTTGTGGATTCTGATGGAATTTCACAAGTGACATATTGTTCAATAAACTGTAAAACAGTGGCATCACTGTCTTGACCAAATTTAGGAGCATCTTTAATCCATAAAAGCATGTGGATATGTGGTGCTCCTCTGGCTTGGTATTCTTTTCTCCAAAAGAAGTGTTGCACTTCTCCAGGGGGAGGAACAGTTTTGTTACAAATAAAATGTAGCATAGCAATGAAGCGATGGTGAAAATATCATGAAACATTAACAGGATCCTGTGAACAAAGTTCTCCAGGTGTTAGTATATCTATGTTTGTTTTGTTTTCGTTTGATATGTGTAGGACAGCATGTAAATCTTCCCATGCATATTCTGCGCAACTTAATGTAACAAACCAAGTGGGTGGGCCAAGGTTTCTGATCATACAACGTACATCTCCATGACGTCGAAACCAGTACTCTTTAGTACCACGCATATTTGCTAATAGATTTGTAAGATTTGCTTGTAAAACCTCATCTTTTTGTTGAACTTTTTGTAATAATTGTGTAGCTGTCATATTTTGAAAGTGTGATCCTGATTTTAATATGTGTGCAACTCCATAACATAAAGTTGCTAGTTCACTTTCAAAGAGTAGGTGGAATATGTATTCCACATTTTGTCGAAATCTGGGATCTTCAGAATACATTCGTAATGAGCGATATTCTGATGCTGATATTTGAATAGGTCTATCATCGTATCTTCCTCCTTTGCCAGTAGGAAAGAGTAGAGGAAAAGCATGTGCTTCTATACTTTTTTCCCATATGCTGATTGGTGATCCTTTTGTTTGATGCATTTGGTACGTTTCCAGAGCATCTTCTATGGTGTCATTAGAGTGCAATGGATGAATTGTATAATGGTCTAAAGTGTTTGATATTGTAGCAGGATCTAGGAGCTCAAATTGACCAGCTTCTTGTGTCTGTTCAATTATTTCACTTGTATCTTGCAAGTTTTCTTCAATATTAACTTCTTTGTAATATTCATTGTTCTCTTTAAGATATTGTAGGGCTTCTCTAACTTTATGTAAATCTACCAGTTGTTGACAAATTTTTTTGTCTTCTGTAGGTACTCCATTTACCAAGATAATTAAAGATTGCTGCATTGGACGTTGCACTCCGAGAGTGTGCACATTTTCTTTTAGATCTAATGGTAAATACACTACTTTTCCACGAATACCTTTCACTAATTCAGAGGGAGGTAATTTTGCAGTTTTTGGTTGAAGGCGTATTATTGCTTGAAATGGGTGCACTGTTTGAATTATGATGCTCTCATATAAATTAAGTTGTTGAAGGGGTTTTGGTAGTGGATACAATTCCAAGTTATTTGTGATAGCACGTGAAGGAGTTTGGTTGTTGTCAAGTTTTTTAGTGCAGTAACTGCAAAGTATTATGGGGTCAGTTATTTCGTATTTGTTTTCTGCTGTAAGGTAGAGAGCTAATTCAAACCGTTTAGAATCTTCATTGTCTTCTATTTTGTATGATAGGTCTATAGTTTTTGTGCTACTTTTATATAAAGTTCTGCGGCAACATACACACACGTGGTTTGGTACTTCAGCTGAAGTACTGTCATGATCTCTGCTTCCAAAAGGTCAGGACTTACCCAACTCCCTTGGAAGCAGACCCATAACCCAGGTTCCGAGTGCCAGCCAGTCCCAATTGGGACCTTTTGGACCCTGTCCTGGCGCCAGTGGCACCAGGCTCATAAATATGCCCAGTCCCAGCGCTGGAAGCGCCGGGCTCATAATGCTTGGGTGGACTTACCTGCAGCAGACCATGCTGCTTACTTACCTGCCAGTTGAGCCCCTGATCCTCTTCTGTTTGGGACTACTTTTCCTGTTGGGTGGGGCAGGAGCCACTCCCTAGGTTCAGAACACTGGAACTCTTCTGGAAAGCAGGAACTCTTTTCTTACCTAGGCGAGGCTGTGGAAGGAGACACCTAAGCACTACAGGAGGCTATTTAAACCACACCCGATGGATGAATCTTGCTTTGCGTTATTCTGCATCCTCTGCAGCAGAACGCTCATCGTGTCTTCTGCATCTGATCCTGGGCCTAAGGGAAAAAAGGCTTACCATTCTGGAATCCAGTCTTCAGCAACACCTATAAAGACAAGAAAGAACAGGTTAGCACTACGGTCTTCAGTGACAGCGCTTCTCTTACCTGGTTCATCGGCTGTCACCAACGCCTCGCGCTGCATTCCGGCATCTGAAAGACAAAGGCTTACCTACTCTTCGCATGCTCCGGAGGTCTTCGCACTGCATTCCGGCATCTGAAAGACAAAAGCTTACCAACTCTTCGCACGCTCCGGAGGCCTTCGGCGCTGCATCCCGCATCTGAAAGACAAAAGAAGGTGCGTTTAAAGACATTGGGCAACTTTATTACTCACGTGCCATTACTCCTTCCCACGCCGAATCCAGTGGGTATTCCAGCACCCTTCAGCAGCTCCGAACTTGTACCTGCAAGATAAAGGGACAGTTAGTGCGCATCGTGAAGCAGGCAACAAGCGCTTACTTACGTGCTTCCAGGCGCTTCTATTCCTCACGCGGGTTCGATCCTCAACTCTCTTCAGCCCGCCATCCGCCATCGCCGGAACCCTGCAAAACAAGAGATATCATTACAAAAGACTTTTAAAGACATTTGAAGTACCCAGAACTTACCGTTCGTGCAGTAAACGACGGACAGCAGTCCTCTGAGGTCAAGAGGCCTGCACCTTTATCCAGTGAAGAAAATGGTTACGGCACCCTGCCCCGAGGCAGATGGAGAGCTCGGCGTTCACTTACCTAAGGTGAGAGCGTTAACCTTTGGGGTTCTACAGGAGAAGAGAAAGGGAAGAAGAGAGAGGCACCCAATAACCCTAGTTCATTAATCCCCTATTTTCTATCTGCAGACATCTTACTCTTCGAGTCAGACATACAGTGCACAGAGGTCCAGCCCAAAGAGCCAACCGTGTGTTACACATCACCTTTGAAGATACGGTATTCACCCAGTCAAGACCGGCGCCTCTGCGGGAATCAGGTGAGCGTTACAGAACGCAAAGCCTACCGCAAAACTCCCACCCAGGCGCTATGGAAACCTCGGATACCGACCAGCTAGCCCAGTTACTTGGGGAACTAAGAGCAGAAGTGCATGCAGCCCGTCAGGAAACGAACGCTCTAAGAAGGGAACTGATTATTTCCAAGAAGCGAACAGACGATCTCGCTAGACAATTGCTACAGTCACAAGCCGGACAGACTCCGTTACCCGCATCAGGGGCAAATCTTCCTTCAACATCCTCTATGAACCCAGTGCAGATCAACCTACCTGGGAATGTACCTCTGGCTCCGCCCGAACGATTTTCTGGTGACCCAAAGAGGTTTGCAGTATTTATTAATCAGTGCCGGTTGCATTTCTTATGCCGGCCAGCAGCCTTTCCAACTGATCAAGCTAAAGTAGCTTTTCGTGCTTTCGTACC
The DNA here is from genome assembly GCF_040938575.1 of Ambystoma mexicanum. NCBI lineage: Eukaryota > Metazoa > Chordata > Amphibia > Caudata > Ambystomatidae > Ambystoma > Ambystoma mexicanum. The sequence goes on from NC_090937.1 coordinate 441,069,637, forward strand.
TTAGTGGCAATGCGGCAGACTGGTCGATCCCTCTAGTTAATCAAGATGATCCAGTTCTCCATGATTTTCAAGCTTTTCAGCTCAGTATGAAAAAACTGTTCGCAAGACATTCACAGGGGCAGGCCTTGGACAATGAGCTTCTTTCATTGCGACAGGGTAATCAAGACCTTTTGGCTTATATTGCGTCTTTCAACAGACTGATAGTGGAAACTCAATGGCCTGAGGACAAAAGGATTACGCTGTTTTATAGAGGTCTACGTGGAGAGCTCAAAGATGTGTTAGCCCAAGTAGTGAATCCCCCGCAAGACTGTTCGGACTATATAGACTTAGTCATTCAAATAGATCACAGACTGCAGAACAGGAAGGCCGATCGTTCCAAGTTTGATGCTCGAGTATTTTCCAAACCACCAACTCCTTCCAAAGGGGTAGACTCCGGGGAACCCATGCAAATAGGGGGCCTGAAAGGACCACTAACACAAAAGGAGCGGGAAAGGAGAAAACAGCTGCAATTATGCCTCTATTGCGGAAACTCGGGGCACTTTCTTCGAGACTGTCCGGTGAAACCAGCCAAGAAGGCAGTAGGAGCTGCAGTTACCAAGGTCACAAACTCTGAGCAGGGAAACGACCTCGCCCGACAAGAATAGAGGTCCTCTTGCCGAGCGTTAAAACCAGTTCCGTGACCTCGCATTTCGTGATACCTATGGTCCTCATTAGCCCTGATCATCCGGATCGATTACATGCGATTGAAGCTTATGTCGACAGCGGTGCCATCGGCAATTATGTGGATCATGAAATGGTTTTGAGGATGAATCTGACTCTTTGTCCAAAGGCTGTAAAGGACGTCATTACTACGGTGGATGGTACAGAGATAGCCTCCGGACCAGTAACGCATACCACCCAAGAAGTGACGCTAGTAAGTCAAGATGGACACCATGAGAAGATCGTGTTCGATGTGATCAAGGCCCCTCAGTTCCAGATTATTCTAGGAATACCTTGGTTAGAGAAGCACAATCCTCAGATCGATTGGCGAGCAAGAACGGTTCAGTTTCCAGAATGTGTCTCTACTTGTCACCCTCAACCTGGTGTTGCACTGGCAGCAATTTCTTCGGAGACTCCCCAGTTACCTCCCGAATACCTAGAATTCCAAGATGTTTTCCGGAAGGATCAGGCTAACTCTCTACCTCCTCATAGGTCTTATGACTGCCAGATAGACCTGATACCTGGATCTACTCCTCCTTGTAGTAGAATTTATGCCCTACCGAGCCTGAGAATCTTCACCTCCGACAATACCTGGATCAATACCTAGCGAATGGGTTTATTCGTCCTTCCAAGTCCCCTGCTTCCTCAGCTTTGTTCTTCGTTCCAAAAAAAGAAGGGGACCTTAGAACTTGTATAGATTATCGTGCCCTGAACCAGATCACCGTTAAGAATAGATATCCGTTACCTTTGATCCCTGAACTCCTGGACCAAGTCAGAAAAGCATGCATATATACAAAGCTGGATCTTAGAGGAGGCTACCACTTGGTACGAGTAAAAGAGGGCGATGAATGGAAGACGGCCTTCCGCACCAAGTATGGGCTATTTGAATATCAGGTCATGCCCTTCGGACTTTGCAATGCCCCGGCCGCCTTTCAATATTTTATGAACAATGTCCTCAGAGAGCTCATAGATGTGTGTGTTGTTGTTTACATTGACGACATCCTTGTTTATTCTTCATCGGAAACACGTGAAAATGGTCCTCGAGAGATTGCGTCAACACAAACTTTTCGCTAAGTTGGAAAAATGTGTTTTCAACGTGACTGAAGTTGAATTCTTGGGATTCATATTATCACCTAGCGGAGTGCGTATGGATTCAAAGAAGGTCGATGCAATTCTCAAATGGCCATCGCCATCCTCCGTAAAAGGTGTTCAAAGCATGTTAGGCTTCGCTAACTTTTACCGCAGGTTTATCCCCGAATTGTCTCGAATAGTCCAGCCCATTACCGCCTTGTTAAAGAAAAACAAACGTTTTGAATGGTCTACCGAGGCGGAACAAGCTTTCCAGAATTTGAAGACTAAATTTATCTCTGCACCAATCTTAAAACATCCTCGCCCAGAACTCCCCTACATCGTTGAAACTGATGCTTCGAGCCTTGCCATGGGGGCAGTTCTATCACAAAAGGACCCAGTAACCAATCAGTTGCATCCCGTGGCATTTTGGTCCCGCAAATTCTCGCCTCCTGAAATCAATTACACTATTACTGATAAGGAACTTCTGGCTATCAAGTCCGCCTTTAAGGCTTGGCGGCATTATCTTCTGGGGGCCCGACGCACCGTTACTGTGATTACAGATCACCGAAACCTGCAATATTTGAAAACCGCAAAAGCCCAATCCTCTAGACAACTCCGTTGGGCACTATTCTTTGCCGAGTTTGACTTCATAATTACCTATCGACCTGGTACAAAAAACGGTAAAGCTGATGCCCTTTCTCGGATGGGAGTGGAAGAACACTTGATCAACCCTAAACCTGTACCTATCATTCCCGAACAAAGAATTCTGGGTGTAATCACCACACAATCCATAGAGGAAGTTAAGGATAAAGCCAGGCAACTTGTAACTCCAGCAGACATACAGAATTGGCATCTGCAGGGAAAGGACTTTACAATGAAGGACAACTTATTGTATTTCCAAGAACGATTATACCTGCCCAGCACAGATTTACAGAAAAAGGTAATCTCTTGTTATCACGATTCTTTAATGGAAGGACATCCCGGTATGGCCAAAACCTCAGAAAAGATCAAGCGCTACTTCGGGTGGCCGTCTTGGAAAAAAGATATCAGAGACTTTATAATGTCCTGTGGAGTATGCGCCCAAAACAAGAGTCAAAAGGAAAAACCAGCCGGCCTCTTACGCCCTATTGACATCCCACCTCGCCCTTGGCATACACTTTCTATGGACTTCATCACCGATCTACCTCCATGCTCCGGATACAATACGATCCTAGTAATCGTGGACCTATTCTCCAAGATGGCGCATTTCATTCCACTCAAAGGCTTACCAACAGCAACAACTCTGGCCCGAGAATTTCTCGAAAACATCGTCCGACTGCACGGTTTTCCTTCAGTTCTAATTTCGGATCGAGGTAGTCAATTTATTTCTCATTTTTGGCGAAGTTGCTGTTGGTCGGCTCAAATTGATGTGAGACTTTCGACCAGTCACCACCCTCAAACCAACGGACAAACCGAGAGGACCAATCAAACTCTGAAACAGTATTTACGCGGCATGCTGCAACAAACTGAAAAAACTTGGAAAGATATCCTTTGGATAGCCGAATATGCCTACAATAACTCTGTCCACTCGGGAACTGGGAAGACCCCGTTTTTTCTTTTATACGGCAGTCACCCTCGAACCTCGGAGTTGGATCCACTCCAAGATCTTGGAACACCAGCAGTAGACCACCTGCATTCTACAATCACCCAAGCCTTTAAGGAAGCCGTTTCTCACCTTCAAAGGGCTAAAGAACAATACAAGAAAGGAGCAGATCAACATCGGAAGGAAGCCCCCCAATATCAAGTAGGAGATCAAGTCTGGTTATCCACCAAATATCTACCTCTAAAAGGACTACGCACATTCAACCCAAGATACCTTGGTCCCTATTCCATCACTACCATAGTAAACCCAGTAGCGGTCAAGTTGGACTTGCCCCCTCACATGAAGATACATCCGGTCTTCCACGTCTCTCTATTAAAACCCGTGCAACCTCAAACCCGACTAACTAAATCTCCAAAACCTATCCTAGTTGATGGAGAACTCGAGTTTGAAGTCAAAAGCATCCTGGACTCCAAGATCTCCAAATCTAAACTATTTTACCTAATTGACTGGAAAGGCTACGGCCCCCAAGAAAGATCCTGGGAACCTGCAGAATATGTCCACGCTCCTCGTCTAATCAAAAGATTTCATCGAACATTTCCTGACAAGCCCAAACCCCCGGAGAAGCCCGGTTTGGGAGGGGCCTTGAGGGGGGGTGCTGTCATGATCTCTGATTCCAAAAGGTCAGGACTTACCCAACTCCCTTGGAAGCAGACCCATAACCCAGGTTCCGAGTGCCAGCCAGTCCCAATTGGGACCTTTTGGACCCTGTCCTGGCGCCAGTGGCACCAGGCTCATAAATATGCCCAGTCCCAGCGCTGGAAGCGCCGGGCTCATAATGCTTGGGTGGACTTACCTGCAGCAGACCATGCTGCTTACTTACCTGCCAGTTGAGCCCCTGATCCTCTTCTGTTTGGGACTACTTTTCCTGTTGGGTGGGGCAGGAGCCACTCCCTAGGTTCAGAACACTGGAACTCTTCTGGAAAGCAGGAACTCTTTTCTTACCTAGGCGAGGCTGTGGAAGGAGACACCTAAGCACTACAGGAGGCTATTTAAACCACACCCGATGGATGAATCTTGCTTTGCGTTATTCTGCATCCTCTGCAGCAGAACGCTCATCGTGTCTTCTGCATCTGATCCTGGGCCTAAGGGAAAAAAGGCTTACCATTCTGGAATCCAGTCTTCAGCAACACCTATAAAGACAAGAAAGAACAGGTTAGCACTACGGTCTTCAGTGACAGCGCTTCTCTTACCTGGTTCATCGGCTGTCACCAACGCCTTGCGCTGCATTCCGGCATCTGAAAGACAAAGGCTTACCTATTCTTCGCATGCTCCGGAGGTCTTCGCACTGCATTCCGGCATCTGAAAGACAAAAGCTTACCAACTCTTCGCACGCTCCGGAGGCCTTCGGCGCTGCATCCCGCATCTGAAAGACAAAAGAAGGTGCGTTTAAAGACATTGGGCAACTTTATTACTCACGTGCCATTACTCCTTCCCACGCCGAATCCAGTGGGTATTCCAGCACCCTTCAGCAGCTCCGAACTTGTACCTGCAAGATAAAGGGACAGTTAGTGCGCATCGTGAAGCAGGCAACAAGCGCTTACTTACGTGCTTCCAGGCGCTTCTATTCCTCACGCGGGTTCGATCCTCAACTCTCTTCAGCCCGCCATCCGCCATCGCCGGAACCCTGCAAAACAAGAGATATCATTACAAAAGACTTTTAAAGACATTTGAAGTACCCAGAACTTACCGTTCGTGCAGTAAACGACGGACAGCAGTCCTCTGAGGTCAAGAGGCCTGCACCTTTATCCAGTGAAGAAACTGGTTACGGCACCCTGCCCCGAGGCAGATGGAGAGCTCGGCGTTCACTTACCTAAGGTGAGAGCGTTAACCTTTGGGGTTCTACAGGAGAAGAGAAAGGGAAGAAGAGAGAGGCACCCAATAACCCCAGTTCATTAATCCCCTATTTTCTATCTGCAGACATCTTACTCTTCGAGTCAGACATACAGTGCACAGAGGTCCAGCCCAAAGAGCCAACCGTGTGTTACACATCACCTTTGAAGATACGGTATTCACCCAGTCAAGACCGGCGCCTCTGCGGGAATCAGGTGAGCGTTACAAGTACTTTCAAATTTTAGTATTTCTTTTTTGTATGTCTTTAGTGAAAGGTTGCCATGTGCAGAATTGTTACGAAGTTGGTTGACAGCTAATTCATCTTGTAAGTGGGTTTCACTTCCAAAATATTTTGTCTGGATATAGTCGATTTCTTCTAGGAGGTCTTTTGCTGTACCATGTAGAAGAATGTTATTTAAATTGGCTAGTACCAAAGCAGGACGTTTAGCATAGTACAGTTTATAAACTAGATTGCTTATACTTGCATGATGTGTTGATATCCTTTTGATATCATGGAAGGGTGTTTTGCAAGTAGGTCCTGGAATGCAGGCCAAGGAATGTCCTTGTAGTCCTGTGTACTTGCATATTGGACAAGCATCCATATTTTGCAGTAGTTTAATTTTGATTTTGTCTTTGCTTTTCACATATTGATTGAGGAATTGGACTTGAACATTTTTTTGGGAATGTTACACATTGACGTGCATGGCCATTTGTACACTAGATGTTCTGATTCAGTTGAATGGAGGGGTAAATCTACGTTTTCAGGGCATATTTTTGTAAGGAGTTCTTCTTGTTCCATTATGGTATTATTAACTTTTTCATAACCTCGACCACTGCTATGTATGGCAATTGTATTTGTTTGCTTTTATTTGTAGGCTTCTTCATTAAAGTATGGTTCTGTGGTTGTAGTGTAACTCCATTCTCCTCCACAGATATTTAAGAAGGTATTTCTGTTGACATTTCGTTTATTGAGAAGTCTTTTTTGTAATTTAGTTATTAGTTTTGTTAGTGGTTTCATTCTGTTTAACACTAAAATAAATAACTTTGTTTTGAGAAGAAGTGCACTGTCTATCAACGCTTCTAAGATTACTTTCCTACGATAGGTTTGAAGTCTTGAACCTGGTTTCTCTCCTGTTTTCATAAGATTTTGAAGGACTTTGTGACGGAACATTTTGGCTAAAATACTTTTCTTGGTATGCTTACTTTGTACTATATCAAGATTTATAGAAGAAGTTTTATTTGTAGTGATAGTTGATTTTCTGTTAATTGTTTTTTGGGTTGTTTTACTTTTTGATAGAGGAGGGAAAGATTTTGTACTAGAAACTTCTTCTGTTTCACTACATGACTGTATTAGCTGTTGTGTTTCAACTTTTTTTTTACAAATTCTGCTATAGATGGATGTTTATGTTGGAGACTTTTCTTTTCATTTGCTCTACTTCTGCGTCCCTTTCTACGGAGTTGCTTTTTGGTAGGCATTCTTTAGGGTCTGTTGAAAAAAATACTGAAGGTATGGGTTGGGGTGTTCTGCAATGCATGTGTGGTGTGTGCATGAGTGTTTGAGTAAGGTGATAAAGATGTATGTAATGGTGTGTGATTGTGCATTGGGAAGTACAACTAGTAGGGATGGCTATTCTTGAATTAGTGTGTTACTAAACTGGGGTTCAGATGACAGAAAAAAGTAAGCTAGTGGTGTGGAGAAGTATAAATAGTATATCTAAAGGTATACAATTAAAACAGTTGTTTTTTCTACAACATCTAAATTCTAGCGGCTGAGTTGGGTAATTTGTGTGTCGAAAAATAGGAATGTGTGGGCCATTCTGCCAGTAAATCACTGTTTAAGACGGGGGGGATTTTTGGTCAGAATGGTGCAGAATCTCTATTTTTAGGCACAGAAATAGCATGAATTAAGCTTACAGTGTGAGTAATAATTCAAATATTATGGTAACTTTCTACTTACATTTTTTCTAAAATGAGCAGTTTGCTTCTTAGTTGTTCTTTGTAGTTCCAATTTGGCTGCTTCTTTTCAGGAGAATGGTCTTCACTGCAATTGTAAAAGAAATAAATTAGTAATTTGGTTTGTATATAGCACTCTTTTTAATTTAGACATAGATTTTTAAATTGAAATGCTCAGCGCCTTCCTTAAAACCATTAAAACTATTTTATGACTAACTGTAGGAAAGAAAATATCTTCGCTATGGCTTGTTAAATTCATAATGTACCACTGTATACCACTATTCCTGCAACTAAGCTTTTCCACGTAATAGTGAGTCCATGTCATAGCCTGCTTGTCCTATATAAATGTAAGTAATTATATAAACTAAAAAAAGTAAAACCAAATATGTGTTTGTACAAATATTATTCTTTGAGATTTGATCATAGAGTGTGCATGTAATTTTGTTTGATTATATGTAGTCTATATATTTTATTTGAAAAAGATTAGTTTAACATTATTTGCGTGTGTGTGTGTGTGTACGAAGAAATTAAACGGTATAAAGGTTTGTAAGTCACAGTTCATTTTAGGATAATGAAAACATGATTGTAGATTCATTTTACAGATTATACAAGGTAAAAGTCGGTTAGAAAATGTGTTCATGTACTGTATAGAAAATATGCATACCTGTAGTTTGTGTTCATGCATATGGATATGGACGAAGCTGCAAGTAGAAATCTTGGAGATTTGTCTAGTATTTCTCGTAGATCGTGCTTGCCAATGGTATGAGACTTGTAGTCTGAGCGATTCACCGTACATTTGCAGTGCTGATCTATGATGATGCAGTTACATGTAGAGGTCGTGGATTTGATTGGTGGATGGTCATGTGATTTCTTAGCTACATCCAATGAGGGAATGGCACAGAGAGTGAAGTGGAAATGGTAGAAGGGCTGTCCATGTTACGATACGTTCGCGGACATGGCGGTAGTTCCAGGACACCGCGTATTACATCTGGGGAATTTGGGGTGGGGAGGCATGCAAATGAGATTGAATGTAGCAAAGGATTGGTCATTAAAGTTTAGTGAGTGTGTTGTGCTAGGAGAGGTTTTCTCTGATATTCTTTTTGGTGATAGAAGAACAGATAGCTATGGCTGAGTGTTTCAAAAAACAGATTGTGTGGATTTTGGGAGACTCGTGGATACATTGGTTGAAGGTGCATGCAGAAAGCTGTGGAGTATCTATAGATCTTGGATTCCCACATGTGGAAGTGCACTGGCTTGGAGTGCGTGGAATGAAGTGGCTGGACTTGCTACCTCTCTGTGCAACTTTGAAGATAGAGGAACATCCAGACATAATTGTAATTCATTGTGGAGGGAACAGTTTAGGACATGTGTCTGGAATTTCTTTGCAATTTGCAATGAAAGAAGGACTTCAGAAGATCATGGATATGTTTCCAAACGCCAAAGTAATTTTTTCACGGAAAAAATATTATGTTTCGTAGTACATACATTTTTTGCAGAGATGGAGTCCATCTTACTTATGCTGGCAATCAGATTTTTCTGAGAAATTTACAAAATGCATTGCAACCTTTTTTAGAAATGCAGCATCTATTTTGAAGTAGGTGTTAAGTATTAATAATTTTTGACATACAAACACCTCCCAAAGGCTCTTTTCAGAGACACCACTTCCTCCCAGAGAAAAAAGCAATGGTTACAATAGGGCAGCACCCCAATTTTTTTTATTTTCGCGAACTGTCCGCTGACTTTCAAGAAATAGAAAGGGCCCTGCATTCTTTATCGTTGCTTCTATTTTTTAACTGTGAAAGGCGGCTCTGAAAAGAGCCTTATTTTTTTTTTGATTTTTGTTATTTTGTATTTTTTTGGTTTTTTACACACGACACACTAGGAGAGGAGGGGAAAGGAGGGTAAAGGGGGGACACCAACCACAGGGATAAGAAAGGGCGAGCTGAGAGAGGAAGATGTAGAGTGGGTTTTATTTGTGTAGTGAGCAGGTCTCAGTCTCAAAAGCACTCCGAAGTCACTCCCCCCTACAGAGTACTGTGTCACAGTACATACATACAACTGTGACCCTCGAAAGGTAAGGGTCATCAGAATTCTGTATGGCCTGTGAGGCAGCTTGAGGAAGACGCTGTCCCACAGAGGTGTTCCTTGTGGTGACAGGATCAGAAACGGAGGATGAAGTAGAGGCAATCGACCTACTACGCTCTTCACAAGGTACAACCTTGCGAATGGCCCCAGTGTGGAATGAGTTCAGGTGTCGCTTCATGGTCGTAGTCCCAAAGCTATACGAACCATGCCTCCCACGACTGAGTACCATTTTGCACTCGTTGCAGGTGACACGGTTCGCACGAGCCTTACGACCATTCCCATGAATGGTAAACAACCGCCACACCCAAGAATCACGCCGCGGGCGGCTAGTAGGGATTTCCTCTACCTCATTCTCGTCATCCTCTTCTTCCTCCTCTGTATCCTCACTCCTGTTCCCCTCTTCAGGCCCTTGGGGAAATGGTGGTGGTGGAGGGGTTGGGGGTGGTGCTGAGGCAGATGTAGCACCATGTGGAAATAGTCGAGGCATGGATGACATAGGCTTGGAGATGGAAATCTCAAAATCTGCAAAGTATGCAGCAAAATGCAGTGTGCTCTGTGGAATAGTCAGAAACACAATGAGAATGCGCTCTAGGGCGTGGTCTTATATAGGGGTGCTTGAGCGCGGGTCGTGGACATGCGCACCGTCCGCAATACAGATCGAACATCAAAAAAGGTTCAAAAAGTCACAAAAACTATGTGGAAAGTTAGGATTAGTATGTGGGATTTGTGGTATGGTGATTGTTTAATGAGAAATATTGTGGATTACTTGGAAATGTACTTTTAAACTGTTCAGGGACACAAACAGTGTCCGCATTTAGAGCACGAGATGAGCGTGGGCGCGGTCACATGATTGTTTTGTGAGCATGTTCGCCAAGGTAGCGGCTGTCCGCAGGACACCCAATGTACGGACATTGTTTTGCGCATGCGTGTTGATGTTCTACGGACAGTGTTCGGTCCTGAACTAATTAAAAGTGTGTCACATGTAAAACGAACAGTTACGGACAGCCGTTTGTTCTTAGCACAGTTTAATTTATTTGCTAACAATACGGACAGACATAGCGTTTCAAGCACACCTCCATTTTCATTTATTTACGAACAATTCAGGACACCACAAGTGTTCTTAGAACAGTTTCTGCTTGCTAGCGAACACTACGAACAGGCATAGTGTTCTTAAGGACACCTCCATTTTCGTTTATTTACGAACATTTCAGGACACTACGAGTGTTCTTAGAACATTTTCAACTTGCATGAGAACATTACGGACAGATGTAGTGTCCTCAGGACAGTTACATTTTTGTTTCTTTACGAACATTTCCGAACAACCGCGCTGTCCGTGGACACCTAAATTGGTTTCATCACAAAGAACTGAAAGTAATTACAACAGAATATAAGAAAAGTAACTTTATTTCATATTTATATACAATTATGACTGGGAAGGTGGGGCAGAAACGGAAACAAAAACAGGAGAATTAGGGATTTCTAGATAACTGGGATCAGGTGAAGAAGGGAAGGAAAGCTCATCGAAACGCTTTGGTCCATAGACAGGGTTTGGGGTTAACTGAGAGGGATAGGGTGAGGGGGGACAAGTGCAGGTTGGACAATGGTGTGCTGTTGGTGGTTTCACATGATTTTCCACAAAGTTTTTCAAATCCATAAAATTTAGCATAAGGTCGTCCTTTTTTTGATTAATCTGTTGTATAGTGATATCCTCTGATTGTTGTTGTGAGATGCTTGGAATTTTTGTATGGTCTGTAATAAAAAAAATGTATATGTTAAATGTATACAATATAATATTTATTAATTGGTTTATATAGTAAAGTGTGTACCATTAGGTGGACTATCTTCTAACATTTCCTCTCGTGGGAAATGCTCCTCTAGCCACTCGAGAGTACTACACATTTCTGTGAGAAAACAAAAAAGTAATATGTTTTTTTTTTCTAATATAGAAAGTTTATAAATATATGAGTAAAAAGAAGTGCACTTACTATGTCTGGTGAGATATGTAATCAGTAGTCTATACATCTGGTCTTGCTGTTGGTTGTGGAGCGTCTGTGAGGTAATTATGGTGGAAGCCACTTTATCTTCTTTTGGTATATTCCATTTTAAAACATATTGTATTTAAATGAATGGTTAGTGTGTTACATATATGGGTTATATTTTTTAAGTATTACTACATATACTTTGTATGTGTGCTGTTTTGTGAATTTGTTAAATGTTCCTATGTTATGATATAACTATTACACATACCCCCCCAGAGTTTTTAGGTGGTGGTACTGTTGTCCGAACATGTCTGCGGACTGTCAAATTCAGTAGAAAGGGTTCAGTATGTTCCATATTATATGTACATAAAGTCAAAGTTATTATTGTTAAGTTGTGCTACTAAAAAACTATGAAATTCAGTAAAAAAACTTTGTTAAAGGGACGTTATGGTTAAGTTGCGCTACTAAAAACCTATGAAATTCAGTGAAAAAACTTTGTTAAAGGGACGTTATGGTTAAGTTGCACTACGAAAAACCTATGAAATTCAATAAAAAAACGTTGTTAAAGGGACGTTATGGTTCAAAGTAAAACCGAAAAACCCCAGAAATTCAGCAGTTATGGTAAGATAAGCAACTATAACTCGCGCCACCGTGCACTGCTAACACTAACACCCAGGACATCAAAGATGACATCACAAATGTCATTGATGACATCACTGATTTTCACAATTTTTACTTCCTGACTGTTACTGAAGAAAACTATGTGGCCTAGATATGTCAGTAAAGGGAAAAAAGGGAGAGCCAGACATGTGATGTCATCAGTGATGTCATCAATGACATTTGTGATGTCATCTTTGATGTCCTGGGTGTTAGTGTTAGCAGTGCACGGTGGCGCGAGTTATAGTTGCTTATCTTACCATAACTGCCGAATTTCAGGGGTTTTTCGGTTTTACTTTGAACCATATTGTCCCTTTAACAACTTTTTTTTACTGAATTGCATAGGTTTTTTCGTAGTGCAACTTAACCATAACGTCCCTTTAACAAAGTTTTTTCACTGAATTATACATATAAGTGGTCATATTTTCAGGTACAGTTAAATTAAAGGATGCATTTTCATTCAGGCTTTCATTCGGGTTCAGGGTTGGGGTCAATTTGGTTAAATTAAAGGGTGTGCTTTAATTTAAATTCCAGATAAAGGACGTTCCCCAATATACTCCTAATAAAAACATGAGAAAAGTCAACAAAATGGCCGTGAAGTGGAGGCTACACTGATAAGAATACATTCTAGTGCCACTAATTACATTTGTATTGCTAGAATATTAACAATTTGACGTTGAAGTCTTCATCTATCCAACAACTGTAGTGGAAATAAGAACGGGTAAAACAAAGGCACGGGAGGTTAGTGGGGTGAGGGCAAGTGAGGTAAAAGCTGGGGAGGGCAAGGACAGAGAGAGAGAGAGAGTGAGAGAGGGAGAGAGAGGGAGATAGAGAGTTTTATTTTTACATAGCTTATGCCTTTAGCAGGAATGCATGTTTCTATAAATCTTGTACATGCACTTATATAGTCAACATTAAGCTACATTAGATGAGGTAGACTTGTTGCGTTAACTTTCAGTAGCTGGTGTGGAATCGGGTGGGGTCCTGCGAATGTCTGAGAGGTGTATCCAATATTGGAGCCCTTTCAATTTCACTGTTAAAGGGGTGGAAAACACAACTTCGTAAGGCCCATGGAACCTGGGATTGTTCCTTTTCTAAAAAAATCTTCTGACATACACCAGCTCCCCCAGCAACAATGGTTGGGCGGGTGCTGGTTCAGCCGGGAGGGCTGTCATGTTTTGTGCATCATCTGGGAGCACCAGTGCCATCTGTCATGACATGCACTTGATCGCACGTGTTAGGTTTGTCAAATATTGCTTGAATTCTTCCCCCAGAATTGTAGCCACTCTATGGGCATCTGATGCCCTCCTCACAGGGGACATGGGTATTTGCATGCATTTGCCAGTTACTATTTCATGAGGGGACAGGTGGTGGTCCTTGCTGGGCTGAGTATGCAAACTGAACAGGGTTAGGGGTAGGCAGTATACACAATTATTTTTCAGGGTGTTACATAATTTGGAAAGTCTACTTTTGAGGAGGCCGCTGATCCGTTCCATGACCCCATTTGCTTGTGGGTGGCAAATCGAACACATGCAATGTTTGATACCCATATTGCTGTGATCCCTTTAAAGAGTTAATTGAAAAAATGGGTGCCGTTGACGTATTTTAGAACATCACATACACCCCATCGGGGGAAGACCTCACGTATGAGGACATTTGCAGCACACTTGGCATCTGGGTGGGCGCATGGACCAGCCTCAACCCACCTTGAGAACAGACATACAACCACAATCAGATATCGAGCCCCATTGCATCTCTCCCCCATAGTCAGTATGCAGCTCATGAAATGGCCCAATGGGGGGGGGGGCAGGTTGTCTCGCAATGTTGTGAGTGTCAGACCTGTACTGAACACTTGGCAGGTGCTGCAATGGACAACCATTGTTGAGAGGTGTTCGTGAAGATTGGGTATAAACCAGTCTTCCTGAATGTTTGCAGGAATGTGCTGCTTAGAGCTGTGGGAAGGGTATTGCCATTGCCATTGCCATTGCTCAAATGCCTTGCGTAGCAGTTCTACAGGCATTACTACTTTCCCAGTGTATTGCTGTCTCCATAAGAGGTCAGTAGGAGACTGTACACAGCCCCGCTTGAGCCACATCTCCAGCTCTTCCCATGGCGCCCTGAGCTGTAGCTCGATTATTTGTGCTATGGGCAGGGCTGTGTATGGGTCTGTCTCCAGCCGTGTGGTCACTGCTGCGATAACATATTCAGCAGGTGTGGGCACTGGGAGATATGCTGCAGGTTTTACTGCAGTGTTGGTGGATGCATTTCCCAACGAGATTTTGTCAGTATTGTTGGTGTGTGCTGCGCATTTAATGACCGCCACTACTGATGGTTCTATGAGGGCGGAAATAAGGGTATTGAGCAGTGTAGCATGTTGTACTGGTGAGCCATCTGCCTGCCTGAAGCCCCTCCTTCTCCAGCGTGAAAGACCCACGTGCACCATTCTAGAGACGTATGCAGAGTCCGAGTAGATGGTGGCATAACACCCATTGGATGCCTGAAGGGCCTCAATAAGTGCTACGAGTTCAGATGCTTGTGCTGAGTAGTGAATGGGCAACCTCTTCATCACTAGTGTTTCATAGTCATCTGCTTCTAGGTGCGCCACTGCCGCCCGAACATGTCTCTGCCACATGTCCTGATCAATTGTTGCTGACCCGTCAACAAAAAGTACCTCGCCTTCCACTAAAGGGCTATGTCTGGCTTTGGGGATATTGCCCTCCTCGCCTTCATAAGTAGCACAGTCATGCTGTTGCAAGTCCTTGTCAGTGCATGGCTCTGTGAGGAACATGGCTGGGTTCACTGTTTTACACATCACAATGTGAATGTTTGGGCTTCAGAGAATAATCTCATACGCTGATGCCCGCTGGGTGTTGAGAGTGGATTTTGAGCGATCTAGGATGGTGGATACTGAGTGTTACACATACAGGATTACTGAGCACCCCATCACAATTGTGGAACTTGTTTTGATTAAAAAGGCTGCAGCAGCAAGAGCTTGTTCGCATGTGAACTGCCCCTGCATCACTGCGTCTAGGGTGCCACTGTAATAGGCCAGTGGCTTGTGACCCAGTGTGCTTTTTTGTGTGAGTACCACTATTATGAGTGTGCCATTCAAGTGTGAGAAGATATAAAACTCCTGCGTGTAATCTGGGATGGCAAGAACGGGGGCTGTTGAGATTACTTCTTTTAGATCATTGAAACTCTTGATCATATCTGTGGTCCAGTCTATCTTGCTGTTCTCTTTTTCTACTTCCTTGAGTCCCTGTAAGAGCGGCCTTCTGTATGCTGGATAGCTGAGGATACATACTCTGCACTAATTGCATAACCCCGAGAGTTTCTGCATGTCTTTCACTGTAAGTGGCTTGGGAGTGGCATGCACTGTTGCTGCCTTGTTAGCGATGATTATTTTTCTGTCTGCAGAGATAAGCTTCCCCAGTTAGAGTACTTCCTGTTGGCAGTACTGGAGCTTTGCCTTGTCTACCTTGTACCCCTTACCTGCTAACAGTTGCAATAGGGCAATGGAGTCTCTGCGGCAGTACTGCTCACTGTCACATCATACCAGTAAATCTTATACGTACTGAATTATTGTGCTGGGCACCTGGATATTACCAAAGGCTTTGTGCAGTATCCTATTGAATATGCTGGGGCTTTCCCAGTACCCTTGAGGCAAACCAGTGTGTTCATAGCGCTTTCCGCCCAGGGTAAATGCTGTGAGGTACTGGGATTCTGGGTGCAGGGGTAACGAAAAAAAGGCGTTCTTCAAGTCAACTACAGTAAAATGGGTTGCTTCTTTGGGGATGCTGCACAGGATGGAGACCAGGTTGGGGACAAGTGGAAACTCTTTCTGCACTACATCATTGAGGGGGCAGAGATCCTGGATCATCCTCCAACTGTCTGATGCCTTTTTAATAGGGTATATGGTCGTGTTGCATGGTGAGGTGGAGGGTACTATGGTCAATTCGTGCAGTAAGGCCTTTATCGTCTCCCTGATTCCCTCCTCTGCCCCCCTCAACAATGGATATTGCTTCACCTGGGGTAACACCGCCCCTGCCTTCAGTGTGATTCTTAAAGGGGTCACTTCTTTTAACATCCCTACTTTATGTGGGTTGGTTGTCCATAAATGTGTGGGGACTTGTAAGTCTGCCTGGCTGAATGGGAGTGGTGTGACAACAGCCATGAGGGGGCTTTGGACTATTCAATATTGTACCATGATCTCACAGGGTATGTAAATTTCAAGTATAATTTCCCCGTCATTATTGCTGTCCTCAAAAAGCTCTTCATCGGTCAATTCTTTAAGGGCCACAGTAGAATTGATGCATAACACGGTGCGCCACTGTTCTCCATGGGGGTTGGTGCTTAAACTACAATTCTTTTGGCTGACACTAGCAGACCCTCTAGCTTCTGGGAGAGTAGTGTACCTGCAACCAACTATGGTGACACCACGGGCCGGAAAATGAAATCAGTGGGTACTCTCCAGCAAGTTCTAGTAATATGGGGGACGGCCCGTGCGAGCGCGGCGATGCCAAAAATGAACATGTTGGGTTGACAGGAATGCCTCGTACCACTACATCATGTGCCATAGCATGTATCCCAAACATTGGCCTCATTGAACACATGCCAGGTGTGGCGCAGACGATACCACTATCTGTGAATGAGATTGTCATGTTCAGCTTACTTAGCGGATCACTACCGAGCAAGTTGACAGGAGAATAAGATGGGGGCCTGAACAACCTTCCCTCCCACTTTTACATTTAAGTCTTTTGTGCATGGAACGGTTAAAACAGCCCCAGAGAATCCCTGCATTTCGAGAGTTTTTCCTGATAGCGGGAAGTCACCTTCACTGATGCATGACTTCTCGGCTCCTGAGTTGACCATAACGATGAATTGTTTGTTCCCTATCTCTGCCCCCACCAACGGCTCCTCTTCTGGATTTAGGGTCATTAACAAGACTGGACACGCAATCACTCTCTGTGGGCTGTCCTAGTCAGGGTATGTGTCTGTTCCAGAAAACGAGAAAGGGTTTCCCCCTACAACGGTAGCGCCTTGAAACAGGGCCACTGTGCCACTGGGTGTGCTACCAAAGGCATTCCTGTTGTCTACTTGCTGCATGTTAGTGATAATGCTGGACTGTTTGCTGCAGGTATTGGGGTTGGCAGGGGCCGGGAATCTGCAGGGGTAGCTGTCTCTACGCTTCATGGATCTCATAGAGTATTGAGGTAATTCTGGCAGGCAGCCCTTGGGCAGTCCTTTGGGGTGGATGGCCATAATTCTGCTGATTGTAGTTGTAACCCACACCCTGTCTACTGCGACATTCTCTGGAGAAGTGCCCCCATCTCCTGCAGGTCCAGCACTGCCCTGTTCCCCCTTCTCTTGGTCCCGGACCTCCAAATCTGCCCCCCTTGACCTTCGAAACCAACCTTGCCCTTGTTGCTGTCCTCATTGCTACTGTGGCCACTGTGGCCCTGAGATTGTCGACCGCCGTCCCACTGTCCTTGTCCTCCATCAGCCCATACTGCCACTATTCTTGCATTTGCCACGTTAGGGGCATACCCTCCCTCTTCAGTTTGTGTCGTCGCCGTCCCTGCTTCCACCACAGCTACTTTCGCAAACTTATTTTGGACCAGTTTCGCTTCCTCAGCCTGTCGTCTCTGAATTGTTTTCTTCTTGTGCTCTTTTATCCTTCTACAATGGTGAAGTATAAAGCTTTGAATTTCGGGCCATACCTTTGCTTCTATCCCCGCAATTTTGTCGAGTGCCATCTGTACTATTTTGGGAAAGCCCTGTTTCACTAGAAAATAGAAAAGCACTGTGGATTGGTCCCAGGCGTTGCGAGTTTCGGCCCTCCACATCTCTTGGACCCTGAGAATAAACTAAGCAGAGTCTTCATCGTCCACCATAGTACAGTGCATGATGGACTGTAAATCTGGAACACCCTCCTCAATGCATCCCACACCCTGGCCCTAACCTTAATGAATGAGGCTCCATCATGGGCATCATTGCTCAGTGTTACTCCGGGGTATCCCGCTTTCACCCATACATTTCCAGCTTGGTACCCAACTGTGGCCACTAATAAGCTTTTAATGTCTCCTATTGCTAAAGGCACCCCGCTGTGTTCTTTTCAAAAGCGTATATCCACTTCCTTGCCCCCACCGTGAGTGATAGGAGTGCCTTAACAAGGTTATTCTTGTCCATCTGTGCCCAGGATACATAGTGAGGCCTTCCTGCACCCTTGTGTATCAGTGCCATTTGCATTTTCATCTCTCCTTTTCCGCCTCTAATCACACTTCTCTTTTTCCTTGCCAATGCTATCCTACCGAATCGCTCCCTCAATCTTCCATCCAATAAACTTTCCAACCTCGTTGTGCGCTGGGGCGCTTGCTCTTGCTCTGCGTATCCTTCCCCATCGTCCTCGGTCTCATCAAAATCACTCCAGTATTCCTCATCTCCTCTCCGTGACCCTACGTTTCTGCCTTCTACATCCTATAGAGCTCGAGGTCTTTCTGAAGCTCCCACCCTTCCTAAGTTTCCTGATCTGTTGGGCCCACGGACGCTTTATGCACCAGGTAGGTGCATTGCCATTGTCCCTGCAGCACCAGAAATGAAAAAAAAGCTTTTAAAAAGAAAAACGAAAAATCGGAAAAAAAGCGGTTTTTTTCACTTGGCAAACCATTTTAATTTCAGAAATTACACTGTGCAAATTGGCAGTGTGTTCTAACCTTCTGCTGCTTTAAATTGCACGGACTCATTTCAATTAAATGGATGTTTCCTGCTGCCTCACTGTGTGTTTGAGGTTTTCCATCATGGCTGCCTAGCCTCCTTGTTTGCATGAGGCTTGCTGTGTACCTAAAGTGCTTCCCTCCATCGTCTGCAGTGATTGGCTGTTGGCTTTGTTTTCAAGCCAATCGGGGCACCGGCAGGCTCTGCCGGCCCCTGTTTCAAAGGTCTACTTTCTAAGGTCCCTGTCAGCTTCTCTGTCTGCTTCACAGGCTGCATCATGAGATTCTGCAACAGCCAAACCCTCATTGTCACTGAGGCTGCTTCCCTGGACTATTGGACTGCCATGACTCTCTTACCATATTCTGTTTGGGTTAGTTCCCTCCGTGATTTACCTGTACTCCCTTCTCAGAGGGTACTCAACTCTTCCTATCATGCTCTCATGTGAAGCTTATCTATACTCACCTCTACCATCTGACTACCACTCTAAATTCCTTAACTACTGGTCTCCCATTTAACTTTTAAGTCAAACCTCAGTGTATTCTTGCATTTACTTGAAAGTCAAACTTGGGTGTATTCCTGCATTTACTTGAAAGTCAAACTTGGGTGTATTTTTGCATTTACTTGAAAGTTCAACTTCAGTGTATTTCTGCATTTAGATTTTGGCCATTGATTGTAACCTGCTAGCCCAGTGACTGTTCAATACTGCTTTACTTGCTTACTCCTCCATCTGCCTCTTCTCATTTCCACTCATGGCGCTTTCTGTTTCTCCCATCTATTCCAACTGCTTCTCTATCAACTACCCTTCCCTTCTCACTAAGTCTGGAAAAAAGAAATTTTAAAAGGATATCTTGGCCTCCAACCCTGGACTCCCCATCGCTGATACCTATACCAGCGCCTCTTCCAGACAGACCCTCACCGACATCCTCTTTGTTGTTCCTTCGCCGGATCTATGGACCCCCCATATGATCTCTGTGCTTTGTCCTGTCTCCTCCTCTCCCATTAATGGTGGTACTCGCTGGGATGTCCTCATGGCTTCTTTCGACTCCTCCAAAGTCATCCTTAATGTCTACCTAAATGGCACTTTCATGGTCGAAGGTCCTCAGGCCAATCTCCTCCTCTTCGATAGGCGTTTCCCTCGCCTCATCAACTTCCTCTCATCTCCAGCTGTCCCATCCTCTCACTCCCTGGCTACCTTACCCACTTTTTCCTCCTCCTCTGCCACTCTTCTGGCTACCTCCACAACTCCGCAGGGCGTACCTCTGATTTGTACCCCTCCCCGGAAGGTCTTTAAGGCTGGCAATCTTCTTCATTCCTGAGTGGATTCCTGCCACTATCATTCCCATTCAGATTTACTCCTCTTTGAATGCCTTGTCTGCAGGCTCTCACTCTCTCCTAGCCACTCTCTTACTGTTGCTACTCTCTACCGGCCCACTGGGCAAATCACCTCTTTTCTCTCTGAGTGGCCTGACCACTCCTCCTCCCTCCTGGCCTCAACCACTCAACTCCTCCTCCTTGGTGACCTCAACATTCACCTCGATTCTCACTGTCCCTCATCGCTGCTCTTTTGCAACCTCTGCGATACCCTCTCCCTCTCTATCCTCCCATCTGGCCCGATGCACTCTGCAGGACACACACTTGATGTCTTGATCTCCCCTGGCCTCCCCCTCTCTATTCCTCTGACCACTCCTCTCTCCTGGAGTGACCACTGCCTCCTCTCTTCCCATCTCTCACTCTCTTCTCCCCAAGCCAACCACACCCCAACACTTCCACTTACCTTCTCGGACATCTGACCTATGAAGCGTATGTCAGATGAGGCTTTCGCTGCCACCTTCTCTCCCCCTCCTCCTCCCCTGGCTGACTCACACCCCGACACAACCCTGTCCCTTCTCTACTCTTCCATCTCTGATACTCTTGATGCTCTTGCCCCTGTCATGAGGATCCGCTTGAAGTCCAAAGCCAAGTGCAATTCCTGGTATGATTCCGACCTAGCTACACTTAAATGTAAGTGTACGGCGGCAGAGAGGAAATGGAGGTCTTCTTGCTCACCCTCTGACAAACTGGCCTGTCGCCTGCTCCAAAGGCAATACCGACTCTCTGTCCACACTAAGAAGAGAGCCCACATTCAAGCCCGTGTCTCTGCGGCTTCCAACAACTCGGCCGAACTCTTTAAAATCTGCAAGGAGCTTGCCAACCCTGCAGCAGTCTCCTCCCCTCCTCTTGCCTCCCAGGCTCTCTGCAATGCCCTTGCCTCGCACTTTATCTCTAAAACACAGGATTATCCTGTCCACCCTTGCCTCCCCTCCTATTCCCTCTCAGTCTTGTGCTTGCAGACCCCCCTTTAAACACCCCCCACCATCCTTCTCTTCCTTTCCTATTTTCTCCCCTGACAAGGTCGCTAGACAAGTCCGATCTATGAAAGCCTCGTCAAAACAGGTTCATCCCTGTTCCTCCAAAACCATCAAGGACCACATTGACACCCTCGCTCCTGCCCTTGCTGATTTTTGCGACCACTTGTTTGCCTCAGGATCCTTCCCCTCCCCTCTGAAGCACTCCCTTGTGCATCCTCTTCTCAAGAAACCCACAGCTGATCCTTCCTGTCCGGCAAACTATCGCCCAGTTTCTATTACCCCCTTTCTGGGCAAACTCCTGGAAAAGCTGGCCATCTCTTAGCTTAACCTTCATTCAGATTCTGTTGGTTGTCTCCATGACCACCAGTCTGGCTTCAGAGTGGCCAGAAGCACGGAAAATGCTCTCCTCAATATCCATGAAGATCTGCTCTCCAACCTTGATTCTAACATTCCCTCTGTCCTCATCCTTCTTGAGCTCTCTTCTGCCTTCGACAAGGTCAACCACACCATCCTGCTCAACCGTCTCCATGATAATTTGGGTATCACTGACCAGGCTCTGGCTGGCTGACCTCTTTCCTCTCTGATTGACCCTCCCAGGTCCAACTGGGGTCTTTCCTATCATCTATCTTCCTCTCCACCTGTGGGGATCCCCAGGGGTCTAACCTCTCACCCTGGCCTTTCAACCAATACCTGGCAACTCTCGCTCACTGCATTGCCATTTTCTGCTCAAATTTCCAGTGCTACGCTGATGACACTCAACTAATTTTCCGGCTGCCCTCGGCCACCTCCTCTCCCTCTCTCATCTCTGACTGCCATTCAAAATTGGTGTGCCGCCAATGATCTTTGTCTGAATGCCAGCAAGACAAAGATCCTCCTCATCGGCACACCATCTCCATCCTTTTCCCTCACTCTCTGGCCGGCCTCCCTTGGCCCTCCTTTTACCCCTACCTGCATGGCTAAGAACCTTGGCATCATCTTTGACTCCACACTTTCCTTCTCAGCCCATATCTCTGATGTCTCTAAAAAGTCAAACTTCCGACTGCACCTCCTCAGAGGTATTCTGCCTTTCCTCTCCTTCCCCCAGAAGCTCATGGTATCCCAAGCTCTGGTTCTCTCTAGCTTGGACTACTGTAACAGCCTCTTTCTAAATCTACCTGCCTCTACTCTCCACCCTCTACAACTTATCCAGAACAGGACTGCGAGACTTGTCCTTGGCCTCAAGCCCCGGGATCGTATCTCTCCAGCTTTGAAATCTCTCCATTGGCTCCCAGTGGATGCAAGGATTAAATTCAGAACCCTCTGCATTGTCCACAAGGCTTTCTGGGGCGTGGGTCCAAAATACCTTTAGCTATCCGTCCGCAAATACCTCCCCTCTCGAGCTCTTCGCTCCTCTAACTCCCTCAGGGTCAGTCGTTTTTCAAAGAAACGAGGTGGGGGTAGATCTCTATCTTAGGCTGGGGCCTCCCTCTGGAACAGCCTCCCTGCCACTCTAAAACTTGAGGAGAACAATCTCCGGTTCCGGAAGCACCTCAAAACCTTCCTCTTAGCTTCTGCCTTCGCTCCCCTTCTCCCCTGCTGATCTGCTCTCTTGGCACTGTGCACCTGGTCACCCTCTGTCCCCTGGGTCCAGGTACCTGCTCACCCTGCCACCTTCCTGCACTGCCTCCTGGCCACCCCTTGCACTGGGGACTGTATCTGTACCCATACAGCCCCCCCCCCATTTTTCTTCTTTTTCTGCACCTATTCAGACTTACCCAGTCTGCTGCCTTAAACACAGCACTTGCCACTTGCTGGCTGCACTACCACAGTTTGCCTCAATTTTCTTTTTATTTTATTTATCTGCACTCCTCAGCTTCTGCACTTTTCACTCTCCCCCTTCCATGCACTTTTTCCCTTTTCCCTTTCCCATGCACTTGTGCGTTTTCAATGTCACTGGGCCTAGTAAGATCGTTTTTATGGTGTGATGTGTTCTCCATTGTTCCCCTCCCTTGCCTAGTCACGCTCTGAAACACTTATGTACGAGCGCGATACAAATAAAATATCATATCATATCATATCATATCATACCCCCAGCTGTCTGTTTCTCCGTCATGCTCTACGTGAACGGTTTTTATGGGTGCACTGTCTATTCTGAATAAGTAATCTCCCGACTTCCACTCAACCCCTACTGTTTGTACCGGTGCCCCTTGTTAGGGAGAATTCTCTGTTAAGGCTAATTTCCCAAACCTAGTGAGTCCCCCAGCAGCCTTGCTGGATTTTTGGGTTTTTTTTTTTCCTGCTAAGAGTGAGACTCTTTTTCTCCCACTCTTAGACATGATTTGAGATATCCTTTGACTTTGTAATGTGTTTAATGGGCTATGGGGTCTTTTACTCCATAGGGTTTCATGTATTTTTGGTAAGTGTGTTACACAGCACCCTCAGTGCAGTAACACAGGGGTGTCATAGTGACCCCCAAACATAGACTGACTACTGTCTCCCAGGGCATGTAAAGTCACCAACGACTTTACTAGTCTTAAATTGGGAACGGAACCAGTACAAACCATCATATTGTGGAAGTACTGGTAGGGGTAATTAGATTGCCCCTGGGTCTGTTTTTCGAGGGGGCACTGTGCAGTCACCCCTCGTCGAGTTTCTGGCTGGTGGCAGTGGTTACCATGCAAAATATTCCACCGGAATATTTCCTATGGGATTTTCCCATTCATTTTAAACGCACCACTTTTTGGTGCAATGTTAAAGATAACGCTGGGTTATTTATTGAATATTTATTCCCGGGTTGGGTCTTTTTGCCAGGACTCGGTTTTAAAATGGCGTTTGTGTTCGCCTCTGTAACTCCAACCCAAGTCGAGCCCTTTGTTCCACTTTTTGGCGGGCTTCTCCACAGAAGCCTCCAAAAGTGGTGCCACTCTGTCTGGGTCTACAGGATGTGTGGGAGGGGGGTTTAGGCACCCTGGACTGAGTTGCCTCGGCAACTCAAGTCGCACTCTGGTGTGATTGGCCCAGTGGTGAGCCGCCCGGCTCACCACTTAGCATGTTTGAGTGACAGCTAGGACTGATGAATGGGGGTTTTCTGCATAAAAGCAGGGTTTTGGGGACTGGAACTTCAGAAATCGCCACAGGACCAAAGAATCCGAAGAGGGAGAAGCTGAGCCGACCTGCAACGACGACACCACCGGTGGAGCCCTGCTGAACCGTCTCACCACTTCCCAACGACAGAGAAGATTTTCATCCCGGAGAGTCTTCTTCCTCTGAGCTAGTGGGGATAACCAGTTCGCCCTCTTTTCGCCTTCCTGGATCGTCTCGTGGTCGTATCGCCCGTGCCATGCACCCCGGCAGCCGGATAGCCACGCTTCACCACTACCGCGAATAAAAGGGTAGTACCTTTTAACCGGGAAACTGCGCGGCTGGTTTCTTCCCTGGCAGTGCAACGACCTCCAGCTTTCCTCCACGTCGAGATCTCCTCTTCCCCTGGACGAAGCACCGACTTGCACCCGCTGCCAGGAACAACTGCCCCCGCTGGAGCTTTCTCACCATTTCTGGTACTGAGTCCCGCCTGGTCTCCCTTGCAACAGACTGTTCAAGGTGTCCCGTAAATCCTTGACTTTCTATCCTGGGGTGACTTGGGACCTACTAACTAACTTTTCCTGACTTGATCCAACCCTGGTTTGAACTCTTTGCAAAGACTCTTTAAAAGTACTATTCAACTGTGTGATCTTGGACACATTCCGCCTTGCTCTCACCAAGAGTGGGCCTGGCCTATGACTTTCATGCTCCTCAGTAGATTCTGCCTTTTCTGACTTGCTCTGGTTCTCCTAAAGTGTTGGTATTGTGTATGTTCCTAATTCTGCCTTTTTCCCTCCCTTTATAATTAACTTATTGGAGTGCCATCTTAAGTTAAGCTCTCACCTCTGTCTGAAAATAAGTGGTGTTTTAACTAAGACTTGTTCAATAAGTGATCAGGGTTGTATATATATTAATAGTGACTGTGTTTGAACTTGCTTGCCATATTAGTGTTAGTGTATTTTACAAAGTGTGTTTTTAAATAAATAATTGTACACTTTTATACCCAAGCTCTGGTCAGTGTTTGCTTGTGCTACTGTATTTTGGTACCTATTTTGTATACTCTATATACTGTCTAACTCTTCTTGAGAGAAGTCTGGCTGCTCAGCCACAGCTACCAGGTAAATCTGGGTGGAACAGACTGCTACCAATTGGGTTTACTGCCAACACCTGTAGTCCTAAGCCTTTTGCAGTGGTCCCTAAGGGAACTGCACAGGTTTCTGCCTAACACCCCTATAGGCGGTACAGGTGTATCTGCCTTGGTCACATAGCATGCTGCCCTCAGTCTGGCTAACTCTGTCAGTGTTGATGCCAGTGCTATTTCTAAGTCTCTTGCGCTGTGTGGGCAGTGACCTCCGGAGGTAACACATAAGGGGAGGAGGGACTGTGGCTGGTGCTGCGACCATCGTGCCCGCCAATACATATGTTGGATTGGTGTACCCTTCCACTGGGTGGGTTGCTAGTGGGTATATTCCTTTTTTACTCTCCACATTCTTCCTATTTTCCCCTGCGTCTGTCTCTTTACTACTGTCATGTGTCGCCCCTTCCCCCTTAGGATTGTCTGTCTCCTCAAACATTTTCCAGAGTTTCAATACTTCCTTTCTATTCTGCAATGGTCTTCCCTTGTATTTTGCTGTCAGGAAGGTAGACATATGTTCCAACACACTTCTGTCAAAAAAGCCCTGATCTGGCCAGGAGCTTGGCATTCCCCCCCAGTCACCCAAAAGTTGTGATCATTTTTATTCTTTCACAATATAGGGGCAGGGCAATGCATATATGGACTAGGGAAGTTTCTACCCCATAGACATGTCTCCTGTGTGTCCGGCAGGGGGGCTACGCCTATGCTGCTGTGCCTCAGTTGTTATACAATAACTTGTTCAAAACACATACAGTTCAGTTTTGTCAATAATGGCACTTAATATCGTCAATAAATGCCCTTCTATAAAACCGTCTGTCCAAGACCCCCACCCCTCTATTCCTAATTAGAGCTTTGTAACCACACCCACACCTCACACTCACCTTACGCGTCCACACTCAACACATACACGCCCCTCCTGGGCCTCCTCCATAGACCATAAAATACGCCAATAAAACAAACTAAAATAACAAGCTAAAACAACAACCACTACTATTCTCGAGCTCTCTAATTATACACAGCTCCTATATTTCTCCTTGTATTTTTCCCGCACTGGTCAAAACAGTGCACGTGGCGCCACCTTCCCCCCTTACTTAGGGGGGGGAGGAGTTCCCTTCCTTCTGTTTTCCTTTTCCTCAATATCCTTAAAAAGAGAAAGATAATTAAAAAAACAATTGACACTCTACAAATATACCACACGCTAAATTTCAATCACTGCCTGTTCACACTGCTCCATTCATCCACCCCTACTTTGTTATCCCTTGCAGGCCATAGTCATACTCAGGTGCGCTTGTTCACCCGAACTCCTCCATTCACCGGCTCCCACCACCGACCTGCACCTCTCCTTGGGGCTGCATCCCACTCCAAAGAGTAGGCAGGATTCTACAAAGACAACTCCCACAGGACCACTCGGGGGTATGCGTTTTGGGGCTGGTCGGTGTAGGTGGGCGTGGCCCTTCCGGAGAGGCCGTCTGGATACCTCTGCAGGTACGGGTGCTGAGATCACGTCGGCAGGGTCAGCAAATGAAGGCAAGTCCATGTTTACACTCCTGCCTGAATGAATACAACCCTCTAGGGAAAAAGGCCAAGAGATGGCTTGCAAGGATAACAAGGTTTAATCATACAGAATACAAAAGGTATCAGCAAAGGACTCTGCTGTTCCAGAAAGTTCTGGCAAAATCTGCATGAGCAGCACATTAAAAAGATACACCGCGTCATCAGTGACATCATCCTATACAGTAGAAACCAGCACGGCATGTTGGTGAAACCATATACAAGGGCCTGCTCCATAGGGGATGCAAGGCTGCGATTGGTCTGTTTCCGCCGTCTGTCAGTTCTCATGTGAGTCAGCTGGGCACTTCTCTCCGAGGAGTGAAGGTCAGGTTCCATATAAGTTACAATATCAGAACTGCTGTGAAACATTAAGCCTACTACTCTATCACTGTGGCATGCACCTGGGAGGCTCGGGAACCGGCGCCAGGGGGAAGGGAGGAAGAAATACAGTCACACTGACCCACACCTTCTGTGCTTTGTTGATATCGCACACCTCGCACCCAATGCCTTCACCCTTGTTTTGGTCTATAATGTATCCCTCCCTGTGCCTCGCACTACAAAGGATGTATTGTTTTGCAGAGGTGAATCGGCCGTGCATGTTCAGATCTTTGATGGCCATTTGTTTTATGGTTGGGTCTGGGGTCACTCAATATGAGGAAATGTTGGTGTCTAGGGATCGGGTCAGTGGCGTGGGGCATGGCTCTGTGTAGGCTGGGTAGGGGTTAGAGGTCTGCTGGTAGTTTTGCTGTGATGAATGGGCATAGAAAGGAGCCTGGTGTTGTCTCACGGCCTTGCAGGGTACATTCCTCCCAGTGATACTAAGTAATTGCAACAGTGAAGGGACAGGGGGAAGCTTCCGTGAGAACTGGTCGTGCGGGCTCATCTCGACTTAATGATCAGGGCCTAGTCAAGTTCTTCCATGGAGCTGCACGTACATGCAAGAATACGCATCTACCCTAATTAAACAAATGGCATTCCTTTCTCTACGCACACTGGATCTATGCACCTACCGTTCCCTCTGTATAATATCTGTGCTGAGTTTCATAGCACGGTCCCCTCCCCCCTTGCACATTACACAGCCTCTTATGAGATTTGCCTCACTTGAAAGTGCCTAGGGGGGTGGGATAGAGTCATTTCTATCCCAACAGACACCTTTGCAGCACTGACATACACATGCATGCAAAATACTAAGATACGTTTGATCAACACTGAGAAGCATATGCAGAACCGAGATGCATATCTGTGCAGCACTGATATACCTGCAGCACTGAGACACAACTGTGCACTTGGCACTGGTACTGAGACACACAAAGCACAGACCCAGCCACATGCATGCCACTAACACAGACACCTGTGGAGCACTGCATAGCAATGAGACAAAGATGCGCACTTAGCACTGTGACACATATGTGCTCGTAGCACTGAGACACAGATGCACAAATAACTCCAAGACACAGATGCATGCATATCACTGAGATACATGTTCAGATGCAGTGGGCTCATGACTTTTATGATTGCGTGCGTATCACTCATGCGCTTAGATATATTGGGGTTCATCTCAAATTAAAAAGACAACACACAAGGCAGAACAGCCATTGGCATGCCCATTTGCAAAGGATGGAAGTGCACACACACACACACCAGGAGCACACTATAGGGCCACTTAGATCATACCATTGGCACAAAACAGGGAACAGAGGTGTCATGGCTATTAGGTGACAATGAGGAAAATGCATGCGCAGATACACACAGACACACACCATCACAACACTTTAGGGATGCGACCCAAAACACACAATGCAAATTACACAAGAACACCATTAACACAAGCATTTGTGAATGATTCATGCTCAAACCCATATGATGCACATAAAGCAGGGGTCACGCACCTAATGGCAGAAATGAACAAAACAGGCTCTAAATTTCACTGTACAAGAAACACAATAAACACACAAATTACGCTTGCAATACACAGAGAAAGACCAATTTAAAAAGGGAGTTAGTGGAACCCTTTTTTAAATATTACATTGAGTATTGCTAAGTAGTGGTGTAGTGTGAGAGTTAAGGTTTCATTTGTAGTGTGATGAAACTTGTTTGCGTTAGAGAATTTCTTCATTTGGATAGTGTGTGTGTACCTTTATGTTGACATTCCCAAAGTTTGTAGACTTCTTTTGGGAAAGGGCAGTTTCGGGAAATTAAATTTTATTGACAACTGAAATTGTGAAATTGTTGCAAGAGCTAAACTTGGTGGGTCTGGACTTACGATATGATTTGAAAATTCCTTTTAAAAGTCTTAAGGCAGGACAATTTTCTTAAAAATGTCTTGTTACAATGTGAGGAGAAATATATTTTCTTCTATTAAGAATATTAAGTGTTTATCATTCATGTACTTATGCATTTGTTATGTGATGTTTTATGATAGTTTTGTTTTCATAGTCATACCTGTTGTGTTTTGTCCTCTTTTTTTTCATCAAGGTATTAACTGATTTGCATCATGAATTATCGAATTGTTTGTTTATTTTTGTGAAGTCCATTTTGTATTTTTTGACTAAAACACAATACAAAAAAGACTTATTGTTTGTAGATAGTAACCTTAAATATTTTTCGTAAATAAAAAAGTAATTCATAGGTGCTTGTGTGTGTCAATTCATTTATATTGAAAACCTGTAGTAGGGTTTCATGCCCACCTATTCTTGTACCTTTGATGGGACCTGCGCGCTAAATTTGACCCTCCCCCAGGAAATCACCAACATGTACAAAGGTTATTTTGCCATTGCATTATAGTTATTCACATTTACTTGAGCAAAACAAGCTAATATGTAGTGTAAACTTGTTACATGGTCTTTGTGCTATGTGTGCCACTTTCTCAGCAGATCCCCCATTTAACTGGCTGCTTGCAGCCCTGTCTTACTAGTCAGATCAGTTGCATTCACGTGCAGCAACGCTCATGCAATAAAGTAAAAATAACACAAAACAATCAATATAAATGCCATAGGGATGTGGAAGATGAGCCATACAACCTCCAGGAGTGAAAGGTGTGTTCCCCAAAACTGAAATCTAATCAGCTACTGGGTTTTATGTTGACCTTGGATGAATTTGAATCAGTTTAATTACCACAGCAAGAGATAAAAAACATTCTGGCAGTCTCTCTTTGGTAAGTAGCTTGCATTGAAATAGATAATCTGCGAATTAGAAGCGACATGGGATTTGAACTCTTCTAAATCCCGCAAAAGCCACCCTGCTGATCGGTGTGTGACAAAGGGCTGTGGATTTGGTAAATTCGCTCTCCACCTCATGACCTCCTGGTAAATAGGATCTGTTTTAATCGCACTATAAGGCAATCCTACAGCAGAAGCACTTTACCCTGGCTGCCCCCGGTTCAATTCCCGCCCTGGCGTCCTTGGACTCTGGGGTCACAGGCAGCGCAGCAGGAGACATTCTTTAGGTGTGTAGATCACTTTATGTTTAAAAAAACATTGGGGATTCATTTCTATTGACCTTTGAAATAATCCTCATCTGTTGCTTCAGAATGACTCGCATATTGATAGTTTGGAAAATATGGCCCAAAAAATACAGCATGATAATAAAAGCAATCATGAAACCGTTGGAAACACTCAAAACAAAACGACAAAGGTTTTACACTGCGTTTCGAAGTCAGATGGTGTTTTCGGGCTAAAATTGCAAAAAAGACCTGTGGAAAACAAGGGTCTAGATCACTGCACATTTTTTACTGGATATCCCAAAAATGTCAACTTTTGATTTTTTGTTTTATCCTATTTCACTGCATAAATATGCAGCGGGTAAACCCACTATAACCTCCCACGTGTATTATTAACTTAACCCACCCCCCCACATATATATGTAGTGAAATGGGGCTTTGAACATTTGACATTTTTGGGACGCGCAGTGATGGATTGCGCAGTGTTGTAGTAATACCGGAAAACAATACACCTGCCAACTACAGCTGGGAAGATACGTGTTCAAGTGCCTGAGTTGCAGAGTGGTCTCAAATCCCGGCTTCACCACTTAACTAAAGTGTTTGATCCTGGGCAAATCATTTTATCTCCCCAAACCTGCCAAAATTAGTAGTCTCTACAAGTGATCCAGGCCACAATGTCTGCTACTTCAAAAAAGCCTCACTGTTGATACTGACCCTTTCCTGTGACCATTCATGCATTGTTCATCACAGAGTGTGTCCCTTGGGATACTCGTGGCCAGGGATGGACTGGCCTATACGGAACTCTGGAGATCTCCCGGTAGGCCTCTGCACCCTCGGCCTCTTTTGTGTGGTGACCTATTTTTTTTCCCAAATGTTCTCATAGGAAAAGGGTTCGGCTTGCTGAAAAACTTTGGAAATCATTTCCAGGCCTCTTTTAATGCCCAGCCCACCCCTGCTCGTGGCCACTTTTTTTTATTGGAATTTCCCATAATGCCCTTGAGTATCAAAGACCTATTCCATGGCATCATTTTCTGTGAGGTCGCTGAATATGCAAATTGGGGTGTGTGCAAATCCTAGGACCGGCCCAGCCTTTGGTTTTCTACAACATTTGTAGTCGCACCTTGTGGAGATTGCATTGTTTTGCTAGTGCAAGTGTGTACATTCCCAGTTTTTGGGAAATACTAGTCGGAACTATAATCACAAAGTCTGAAGGAGAGCACATTGTCGTCACGACTGTGCGAGGCCCAGAGCCTGAATGCACAGGGGTCACCCAGTGTTGCCCACACAAGAGTGCCTCATAGGCAGGTTCATCCCACAGGGCATAATTAAATGAATGCTAGCTGTTTTCTCCATCAGCAGATTCTCCTCTTCGATGTGCTCTTGGTGTAAGGAGGAAGTCGGAAGTGTGGCACGAAGCAGCTCCGATCAGAATCCGGGGTTCCAAATGTAGGGGAGTTGGGGGCTATTCAGCTCCTGCTTGTAGCCTAAAAGAGCTGGGTTGGCTTGGCACCAACAGCTACCAGGAGCTACACTTGGCTCCCCAGGCCAATGTATGTCAAATACACCTATGTGAATTTAACTCTGAGAATTTGGGATAATCTATAAACGAGCTTTAGAGCAAATCTATATGACATGTAAAACATAAAGGGTCATAAAAAAAAGCAAAATGGATTCCAAGATGGCTGCTGTATAGGAAGGTCATGCTGTTGATCGCTCCGTCTGAATAAAAGCAGGCTAAGTCAGGACACAGTGGGTAAGGTGGCCCCCTCGACCTATAATAACATTGGAGAAGGTCTGCAGCATCTCCTCACCCCATCATCAACGCTCAATGGCAGAGGATTAGATGCGGGAGGAGTCCGGTAAATGTGAGCCCCGCCCTAACCATCTCAGCAATCAGACGGCCTCTGGAGGAAGACATCTAACACAGGCCCCCCTCCAACTGCAGTCCAGGGCTGTAACATACCCGGGGTACACCTCCTCAACCACAGGGTTAGTCGCCAAGGTGGGGCCCGGGTGGGAAATTGACAACAACACATGCGGGGAAGCAGAGTCAACGCAACTCTGCAGCTTGGTGCAATCTTCAGGGCGTAGGGTCTACAAACCAAAATATATCCTGCCTTGTTGCAGGTAGAACATTACAGGGAGAACCGCTCACTGCGTTCCAATATCTGAATAAAGAACCTTCCAGAATCAGTGTCAGACACAGAATTGAAAGAAACCGTCAATCGTATATTCGCAGACCTCATAACGGAAAATGAGCCCATCAACATTCTCCTGGATAGGGTTCATAGGACGGGACCCAAGAGGTCGGAACCAGGTGCCCGCCCCCGAGACGTGCTGGCAGCTTGTGCACTAAATCCAAAAAAGGAACAAATATTAAGGGAGGCGAGAACTGCTGCTACGATCACGCATAATGGACCAGAGATCCAACTATACCAGGATCTGTCCAGGTTGACCCATCAAAATGATGGGATATGTATGCAGTGGTAAAAACACTTCAGGCACGTGGTTTAAAGTACAGATGGACTTTTCCCTTTGGTTTTCTCTTCAATCTGGATGGCAGGCAACAGAGGATTACATCTAGGGAGTCTGGCATGGCACTACTGCATATCTGGGAGGACACCCCAGTGGGGCTCAAGCTACATCGGTGCAACAGGCGGCACTCTTTAAGGCTGGGAAATGGACTTCTATGGATCGACAAAAGAGAAACTGCAGAGACCCACAAAAGGAAGACTGGCGAACTCGACTTAGAGGCCCATCCCACAAATCAGGCACTTTGTCAGATGCCGAGGACACTGTTTTAATAACTTTCTTCAAGAAACACAGACTTGGTCAAAGAAAACTCGACAAGCTGATCGGACGGACAGCTTCATCTTGGATTCTATCTGTTCAGGTAACATGGGGGAGCTAGGACTCTCCGCGCATAACTCTGGGACAAAAGGTGATTCGCATCCGGGTGTGGTGGCCCAGGGATACAATAGGTACTGTGTCTCACACCAGTGAACTGTTCAAGGGAAGGGAAGTGGGCTGAATGGGGGGACAGTTAAAAATGTTAGTAGGGATGTTAAGGGGTTAGTAAGGGAGAGGGGATAAACAGTTAAGGAAGGGCGTGGTCTCCCATTTTGCAGAAATATTATTATGATGCTGTGATAGAAATGTGCCCGAAAGTATCTACTCTAAGGCATAAGGAAAATACAGAGTACAATTAAAATGCTTATCTTGGAATGTAAGGGGGCTTAATGCCCCACAGAAGCGAAGGAAAGTCAAGTCTTTCTTGAGGCGTCACCAACCGGATTTGGTGGCACTCCAAGGAACCCATATCCGAAAGGCAGATAAAGGTAAACCACATCTGCGTCAATACCAGATTATATTACAGGCGACTGCGAAAGGCAAGGCTGCAGGTTTGTTGATAGTGATAAAGCAAGGGTCGGAGTTCTAAGTTGTCCGCACTAAGATTCATAAGGAGGGCAGCTATGTATTTGCTATTCTAAATCTTATGGCTGTTAAATTATCGGTAGCCTCAATATATGCCCGAAACACAGGCCAGTATGGCTTTTTGAAACATGTTATGGGAAACTGGAATCTTTCATGGAAGGAGAATTATTGATTTTGGGGGATGTTAATATAGCGTGGGACTCACATCTGGACCGCAGTAGGTTGACACGATATGTTGCAGCTTCCCCATTGGTGGCCTTGCAAAAGAAATGTGAAGATCTATCCATAGTGGATGTTTGGCTTACCTTGAGGGAGGAAAAAAAGGGCTATACCTTTTACTCACACATACACCAGCCATTCTCCCGGATAGATTATGCATGGATTTCCACCTCACTCCTAGGCTTATTCACGCAGATAATGACCCACAGAATTGCCCTTTCATATCACACCTCAATCATGGTACATCTCAACATTGAAAAAGAGAAACAAAAACTTTGATCTTGGAGATTCCAACTAGTTTTATTACAAGATCCAGTGGTCCAGGAAGAAACTGCTGAGCAAATAATGGAATACTTTAAGCTAAACCAAGGGTAAGATATCAATGAATACCATCTGGGATGCTTTTAAGGCGACATTGAGAGGTTTCCTTATAGCAGGGGAGACTGATAGACACAAGTAGAGTATAGCTCTAGAATTGGAACTAGAAAGGGAATTAGCCAACATTTTAAAGAAGATGGAAACGAATTTGGGTCTCTTGATTCAGAAAGAGTTGAGAGCTGTGACTGGCAGATTAAATCTCCATACAGCTAAGAAAGCTGAGAAAGCACTTACCTTCTTAAAACAAAAATAATATATTAAAGCAAACAAAATAGAACACATTTTAGCATTAAAGCTTTGTCAGAGAGTAGCATCAAGGATTGTACAACAGATTAAATTGCCCTCTCGGGAGGTGACATCGGAAATCATAAGCATTCTTACACAATTCCACTCCTTCTATTCTAATCTGTATAAATCCGAAGCTGCGGTTTCACTGTCCCAAAAAAAAAATATCTAGAGTCAGTTACTCTATCTCGGCTTACGCCAACAGATAGTTAGGGGCTTGAAGCGGCCATAACTCTGGATGTGGTGCTTTGCCTTATCCGGGATCTCCCCTTAAATAAGTCACCAGGACCAGATGGCTACCCAGCCAGGTTTTACAAAACATTTAGTAACTTATTAGCCCCCGCGCTGACCAAATTATACAACTCTTTTGCAGACACTGGCAAAATATCCATTTCCATGGATGAGGCAAAAATAATTCCCTTCCCTAAATCTAGTAAAGAACCAACTAATTGCAGGTCATATCGCCCAATAGCCTTAATATGGACGCAAAAATGTTTACCAAAGTTCTGGCCAACCGGTTAGTGGGTATTATGCCTTCTCTTATTCACCCAGACCAAACAGGCTTCATAAAGGGTTACCAGTCAAATGGTCGAAAACATTTGGTCGACAGACAATTTGGTCGACACCATTTGGTCGAATGCCAAATGGTCGAATTTGGTTTTTTTTTTTTTTTTTACCCATTTTTTGTTTTTTTTTGGGGGGGTCCCCCCCCAACCCCCTTTTTTTTCTTTTTTATTTTTTTTCCCCACACGAAAACCCACAAAACACATATATATATATATAAAAAAAAAAAATTAGACCATTTGGCATTCGACCAAATGGTGTCGACCAAATTGCAGTCGACCAGTTTGTCGTCGACCAGTTGACTGGACACCTTCATAAAGCAAAGGCAGATGCATGATAATATTCATAGAGTGTGTCATACTCTGGCGAAAGTGGAAAAGAAGCAGATTCCAGCAGTCCTCATCTCTATTGACGCAGAAAAGGCTTTTGACTGTGTGGAATGGTCATTTCTCTTTTTAACCCTAACTAAAATGGGATTTGGAGCAAAATGTATTGGACTGATTAAGACTAATTATAAAAAACCAACAGAGCGATTGTTTAAAAAAAAAAACTTTTATCTAATTTGCACACAGTCATGTTACATCATTTTGATTACTTTTCTCATCATTACACGTGATATATTTGTACATCTTCACATCATTACACAGTTACATTTCACGTTTCATCTAGTTCTTCTTCCCTGTGCCTTTTATCCACCAAGTATTGCCTGAACCCACCCAAATATCTTTCGGGCAGCTTGTCATTGGCAGGAGACCAGTGTACACCTCCTCATTATCGTTTGCCTAGGTCATGTCTCTTATCCAGTCTGCCAACACCGGGGCCTCCCTGCTTTTCCATCTCATTAATATCACTTGTTTGCCAATAAGAAACTAAAATTATGAAATTTGCGTTGTATAGGGTTAATTTTGGTCACAATGTCCAACACACATGATCCCGGATCCCTCTGTATTGGATGATCTGACATTGCGTCTAGCTAGTCACAGACATCGGTCCAGTAGTCTGCAGTTTTGTGCATGACCATATCATGTGAAAGATGCCTGCTTCCTCACTCCCACATCTGGGACATGTCCCCAATACAGTGTTATACATGCTTGTGAGACAGGCGGGGGTGAAATTAACCCTGTTGAGTATTTTACAGTGAATCAAACGGTATCTAGACTTACATTATATGCTCTTTGTCAACCCACATAGCCGCGACCAGTGTGTGTCTGTGAGTGTGGTCCCTAGGCCATGTTCCCAACCCCCTTTAATATTTGAGGTTTGAAATGGTCTGATTAATAGGAAGATTTTGTAAAATGTGGAAGCAGATTTCTTCATTGGGCTTGGGGTGAGTACATGTCTCAGACCTGGATTTATCGGGGAACTTCTGGGAAGCCCTCCAACACATTGGCCATTGCAGATCGCATCCTAAGATATTGTAGTCTTTGGAGTGGACTATCCCCGACTATTGGTTTGATTTCGTCCCAGGTGATGAAAGGTTTATCAACAAAAACATCTCCAATAAGGTGTATGCCTCTTTCTCTCCAGTGTGTGGACAGTTTCACATCTTGTGTTGGGGGAAGGTAAGGAGCATCCCATATTGGCATACCAGGGTGGTATAATACTGTGCATTTAGGGTCACCTGCCAGTCTATTCCACGCTCTGCATGTCACTAGTGTTGGGTTCATGGAGTTATCGTTTATTTGTTTCCTTGCAGCTAGTTTGTGTAAAAGCCTTGTGGAACCTTCCTCATGTATTTCTATTGTTGCGTGTGGCGCTCCCAGACCCCTCTCTGCCCAGAATATGGCATAGTAGGCCTGTGCAGCGAGGAAGTAAAGTTCAAAATCAGGGGCGACCAATCCACCCTTCTCATATGGAACAGTACGACGTTTCCAGCTCATTCTTGATTGTCCTTTCCATATAAAGGCCAAACATCAACCCAACGATTGTTAATAAACGGTCATACATCTCCCCTTATTTTTGTACAACGGGGAACCAATCAAGGGTGCCCACTGTCACCCCTGCTGTATGCACTCCATTTAGAACCACTACTGACAAAGTTACGGCAGACAGAGGGTATAAAAGGGATACATTTCGGTGGTATTTCAAATAAAATTATGGCGTATGCCGACAACATGTTACTTATGTTAGCGGATCCAGCTAACACTTTGCAGATGGCCACTCGGGAACTGGAGATTTTTGGTGGGGTGGCGGTGTAGCCAAATCCGAGATCCTAAACTTATCCTTTTCACCATTAGAAATGCAGGACCTACATGAACATATGCAACTGGGGCGGGCACAGATTCAACTACTTGGGTTGGTAATAACCCCTACACTCAAAGGTTTATATGCAGCTAACTATCCCACATTGCTAAATGAAATAGAAGCGCAGTAAAGAGGTGGTATCCTCTCCCTATCTCATGGCTGGGTAGAATAAACTCTGTGAAAATGGTCACCCTGGCAGAATTGTTTAATATCTTTTTAGCATAGCAATCGGGCTAATACGACCTGGGGAACAACTTTAGTAAATCTGTTTTTGAATTCGTGGTGGGTAGTTGAAGCAAGGGCACCAAAAGAGGGTTTGACAGTAACGAACTACAAATCCCAGTTCGCTTGTAGTTCTTCTGGCTTTTTCTGACAAAGTCAGGCACGTCAGCGCCGGCGCGTCGAAGCCGGTTTTCTCCGGCATAAAAAACACAGATGAGCGGCCTCGCCTCGTTGATGGTGATTTTTACTACGTGTTAGCAGAATAGGATGTATTAGGATGTATTAGGCTCCTGTTGAAATTAGAAATAGTGAGTTTACTGTTTATTTGTTCGTAGGCTATTGCATGCTAATTTTACTTCACTTTGACTGCAGAAAGTGCAGAATTGTTTAATATCTTTTTAGCGTAGCAATCGGGCTAATACGACCCGGGGAACAACTTTAGTAAATCTGTTTTTGAATCCGTGATGGGTAGTTGAAGCGAGGGCACCAAAAGAGGGTTTGACAGTAACGAACTACAAATCCCAGCTCGCTTGTAGTTCTTCTGGCTTTTACTGACAAAGTCAGGCGCGTCAGCGCCGGCGCGTCGAAGCCGGTTTTCTCCGGTTCGCTACGGGAGCAGGGTGAAGGGCCACCCTCTTGCGGCTCACAGTGAGTATCCAACATGGGGATTAAGGAAGCTTTAGAAGCTATCAGGGTAGCGAGAGAAAAGATTGACTCTTAATGTACGATCACAACACACTACACGAGCAACTCAAACAGAAGGACACTAAACTAAGACACCACAAGACGAGCATGAGAGTATTATTCCCATGCTTGTCTCTGACCCTTGCAAATCTCTGGCCTTAGGAACACCTTTGGCAGAGGTCGGAAAGACACTACAAATGCCATCTATTACGTTGTCAGGTGCCGCACCGGATGCCCCTAGTACAAACATTATAGAGGAGCTAGTAGATATCACACAAAGGATCACCCATACGATCAATGAGACACCTAATGCCCTATCAGCTGTGAGTGGGATGTTAATCCCCATTAAAGCTGATCAAATGAATATTAATCCTGCAACAATAACTGATAATGATATCAGCTCTGTTCCGAGCACTCCGCTATCCTCTCTCAAATATCTGCTACTGAATACTAGGTCACTCCTTAAACATGCCACAGAGGTAGCCTCCATTATAGAGGAATACAATCTTGATATTTGCCCCTTAACAGAAACTTGGAGTCATGAAGCCACGGATCCCACACTGTCACTTGCCATTCCGGAGGGCTATTATATGATCAGACAGGATAGAAGCCAGAATAAGGGAGGGGGGTGGCATTCATTATTAAAGGCTCACTGAAAACCTGGCAATCTAAGATTGACTCCATTCCAGGGTCAGAAATTCTACTTATTAAAATTGCCATCAGCGCAGAAACCACCCTGAATGTTCTCTTGTTATATGGAGCTCCTGTAATGGACCCCACCTTCCCCACCGCCCTAAATAGCCTATTACTTTCTTTTCGGAAACCTAATACCAGGGTGATCTTGCTAGGAGATTTTAATCTATGGTTGGGTAGTGAGGCGGACAAATCAGCAACGACGATGGAAAACACTCTGGATGCTTTAGGTTTTGTTCATCATGTCAGAACGGCCACACACATGAAGGGCAATACATTGGATTGGCTATCTACTCTTAATGTTCCTCTAACTAATGTAGATGTACAACCTTGCCCGTGGTCAGACCACTTTTGTATCACCTTCCAATCCAAAGTGGATTCCTTTAGGACCAAGTCCTCACTCCCGAAAACATTCATTTCCAGTAGAAACCGAAAAAATTTGAATAAAGAAGCATTATATCCCTGGGCACAATCCCCGAATGCCGATATTGTTAAATTAGAGGATCTAGATGATATGTCAGATATGCTCATAAAGTCACTGAAAACAGTGACAGATAAGCTCGCTCCTGTTAAAAACAAAATGAAGCAAACTGTTCATAATAATAATTGGTTGTCCAAGGAATTGGCAGAATTAAAATCTAAGAAAAACAAACTTTTTCATGCGTGGAGAAACGATAAATCAGCCAGTAATCTTAAATCATATAAAAACTGTGCGGTTAACTTTAAAAAAGAGGTTATACTAGCCAAAAGGGAGGCATTGAATGAGAGGATCACCAATGCCAGATCAGATTGCAAGGAGCTGTTTAAAATATTAAAAGAACAAACTCACACGTCAGGTCCCACTCCTGTTCCGATCATTAAAAATAAAGCTTGGTGTACAGAAATTCAGCTAGCTATGTCTAATAAACTAGACAAGATTAAAGAAACTATAAGAGACCAAAAAACTTTCATTGAATACTTCGGATCTGCAGGAGAAGATGGCACATGCCAAAATTAAAGCAACAAATCAACCTACATTTAGTTTCTCGCCCATATCGGAAGAAGAATTAGGTAAAACTATTAGTCAGCTGAAGAGCACAAGTTGTAAAGGTGATCCATGTTCTGCCATCATAATCAAGGAATGCCTACCTACCTTAATACCAGCCCTCACCAAATTTGTTAATGCCTCATTTGAGTCAAAGGTAGTGCCTATCAATCTGAAAAATGCATGGATTACACCTTTACTGAAAAAGCCCAATCTATGTCCGCTCACCCCCGCTAGTTACAGGCCTATTACGAACACTGCCTTTCTTCTTAAAATACTAGATCGGGTGGCGTACAACCAGATCTCGTTATTTATGGAAC
Source organism: Ambystoma mexicanum (assembly GCF_040938575.1). Classification (NCBI taxonomy): domain Eukaryota; kingdom Metazoa; phylum Chordata; class Amphibia; order Caudata; family Ambystomatidae; genus Ambystoma; species Ambystoma mexicanum. Next base: position 441,109,868 of record NC_090937.1, read on the forward strand.
AGAATCAAAATCTACATAATTATCAATCTGGGTTCCGTGCCAATCATGGCACGGAAACAGCGCTCCTCGCACTTAAATCCCATCTCATTCAGGGTATGGATAAGGGTCAGATTGCCTTATTGATGATTCTGGACCTCTCAGCAGCCTTTGACCTGGTGGACCATTCGATTCTGTCCACCAGGTTAAAAGAGAATGTATTTTTTTCTGAAGAGGCCATCCAATGGGTATCATCCTTCCTAAAGGATAGGCATATCAGAATTGCCAGTGAAGTAGCAGAAGCCGATCCTGTGCTCCTACTATATGGAGTTCCACAGGGAGCATGCATGTCTCCGTGCTTTTATAACATCTTCATGATCCCCTTCTTCCAGATTCTGGGAGAGGAAGGGATCGTGTTTGCAAATTACGCGGATGACACGCAATGCATCCTCCCTATTTCAGGAATACATCAAAAGGACGAAGCCTCCATTAATAGGATATATGCGAAGATCCAAATCTGGATGGTAGCTAATGGATTGGCCCTGAATAGTGCCAAAACGGAGCTCCTTTTGGTAGGTTCGCCGAGCAAACTGGACAAATTAGGAGAGGAATATAAGAATATTAACCTGGACAATTGTGTCATTAATACACTGTCCAAGGTTAAGACGCTGGGCGTATGTCTGGATAGACATCTAAACATGAAGGCGCAGGTGAATAGTCTTGTCTCGTCAGCCTCCTATTTCCTCAAACTCTTTCGCCATCTTCGGCCACTTATTTCTGAAAAAAACTCAGAAACTTTGACTAGAGCCATTATTGGCTCGAAATTAGACTACGGCCGTAGTCTCTTGGTGGGCATTCCGCAGTCGGAGATTCATCGCCTTCAGGTCATCCAAAATGGGGCAGTAAGAGTAGTAAAGGGCCTGAGAAAAAAGAGATCATGTCTCGGAGACCAGAAGGAGTCTCCACTGGTTACCAGTTGGAGCAAGAATTCAGTTCAGGCTCCTTCTGATAACCCAAAAATGCATTGTAGGCCCAATGCCATTGTATCCGAAGGAAGCTATTATCGTGAAAGACAAGGGAAGGTCACTGAGATCAGACAACTCAAATTTACTTGTTGTTCCTCGGCACAAGACCAATAAGACAAGACAAGGGTCCTTTGAAGTTGCAGCTCCTACAGCTTGGAACGCCCTCCCCACTCACATGTGAACCCTGGTTTCAACAGAACTCTTTAATAAAAAAAAGCTGAAAACACTGCTCTTCGTTTAGAGCTGTGTCAGTATTAACCATGGACTGCTTTTAGCTCTGATGTATATGTAGTTCTGTTCTGTGTTTGTTAGTCTGCGCCCATCAGCCTCCGGGTACCAGGTGCTCACTATAAATTCCTTAACATAACATAACATAACCCTTCCCAAAACGCTGTACATCTTTCAAACAATACTTATCAGAGCGCCTTTATCGTTTTTCTGCAGAATACATAGAGCTATCTCGGCATTTATATGGCAGAATAAAACCCTGTCAGTAGCCTGAAGTATGCTAATGCTTCCAACTGAGAGGGGCGGGGTGGGTCTCCCCAATCAATTGTTTTAAATACTATTGCGCTGCCCAAATAAAGGTGATCAAAGAATGGTCCACGGGGGAGTCCGGGAAAAGATGGATACAGATGGAACAAGCAGTGGGGAATCTAGACTCCAGGATGCACTGTGGTTGCCAAAAATATACTGCCCAGCTACCATACGTGTGAGTGACATTATGGGTGTAGCAGAGGAAACCTGGGACGCAGCAGTTAAAAAGCACAGTTGGACAACATACCCGTCAACACTCACACCTATGTTCTTTAACCCGCAGTTTACCCTAGGCCTAGAACCCAAAGCATTTATGGAATGGGAACTGGAAGGCTGTGTAAAACTTAGGGACATGTTTCAGGGGGAGGAGGTTAAATCATTTATACAATGTAAGCAGGAGATTGGCATATCTGAAAACTCTAGATTCCAATACTTTAAGGTGAGACATTGGATTCTTGCCCCACCAGTAAAGTCTGCAGTGGTAAGAGAGTTAACACCTTTAAAAAACTTTGTGACATCCGATCCAGGGGTCAAAGCCCTTATCTTAAATCTACACAAGCTGATGGGGGTTGCTGAAGTCAATGAGATGACTAGCTACAGGCGACGCTGGCATGTAACCTGGGGGGCTGGGATCTCAGACTTACAATGGGAAAATCTGTGGAAAACTATTCCCAAACTCACTAGATCAATCCAGACCAGATAGTTCTGGTACAAACTAACGGTGCAATGGCATTATACTCTGGCTCATTTGGGGAAAATGAAACCATCATTGTTGGATAAATGCTGGAGTGATTGCTGAGAGGTGGCGAATTCGGAACATGTATGGTGGAATTGCCCAGGGTTGACACAGTATTGGGAAGCTGTGAATAAACATATGAGCTAAATGTTTCCCTTGCAAAAGACAAGATTTCAACGTACATGCCTCTGAGTATTGATGGAGGAGGACTTTAAGCGGCAACCGAAGCCAACCCAAAAGTCTTATGTAATGTTGCAATTGGTGTCACTGCTAGCCATTGCTCAATAATGGAAAGTGAAAGAGCCCCATCATATTACTGAATGGTTCTCCAAAGTTTGGAACTTTCTAGCGATGAAATGGATGACGTATACACTACAGGGCGAACATTACACATTCTCCAAAGACTGGAAAGAGGTGCTTGATTTCTTACATAAGGACTATAATGCTATGCATTGTCTGCAGAAACTGTGTATATTGGGCATTCCTTGAGACAGTAACAAGTGCTGGTACATGTTTGTTGGTACATTCGTCACAAGGGAATTGGTAACTCTGCAAAAGGGGCATGGGTCAGAGGGTGGGAAGGGTGTTGGGCTAAAGGGATGATTGGAGGAGGGCTGGGACTGTTGTTCTATTTGTATAAAAGAAATGTAAATACAAATACATTTTAAAACATAAAAAATAAGCAAAATGTTACATTTGCATCTTATGTTGAAGTTAGATATGCAGAACTCTATGAACTAGCTCCTGGTTCCTCAGTGATCGCTTCTGCTAACTGGTTATGTCGGATACGGAGGAGCTGCTTTTGGCTCCAGTTTATTTAATCTTAATTTTGAATACTGAAATCCTTTAGTGCTGGAAAGCAGCTCTATAGGTTAAGTGCCTGTTGCAGATATCACAGTATAATTTACAGGTTGTAGGTTGGAATAAGTGCCATTATGCCTTATTTGTTCCTTCTTTAAACGTCAGAAAAAGGTTTGTGTCCTCAAGCACTCTGCCCAGAAGCCCAAGCCTGAGGTTTTGGTCATGTATATAAAATAAATCCTTGTGGTAATGCCGCCATAAACGAGGAACAAATTCAAGGTTGTTTTGCTCACCTTTCAGGGAGTTTTTGCAAGTTTAGCAAATTCGGATTCCTGTTATACAACCCCTTCCAAATGTTGTTGGAGTCCTAGGGAAGCAAGTGAGGGGCTTTGACATCTGTGTTTTCTTGGCCATGGCTTCAACATGTCCAGGCCCACCATGCAGTGAGTAAATTCCACGCATACCATCTGGCGCGGCGAGCAGCTCTCTCCACCTATCTCTCCTCTCTGCGCTGCGCCCTACAGAATACAGTTGAGTCCCATGATAAAACCGGTCCAAATGTACACATAGCCCCTCCCCTTTTCGTTCTCATGCCTTCCTGATCATCTTATCTATCCTCTGCCCTCGTCCCAACTACCTACCCGACCTTTCTCCTCCCTACTATTACTGAATGTTCTATAACATTCCTCCTTTGCCAGCTAAAGCAGTTTGACGCCATAATATATGGCAGGAGGCTCAAAGTAACATACCATAACATTAGCTAGGCATACAATTAAATATGGTGAAAGTGTAAGCTATTGTTCTTGCATACTTCTCTGCATTTGAGAAAGCTCTTTTGAAAGAATTATATGAGCTCTTTTGCTAGATGTCCAATGTTTAGGTGGGGGCATAAGCAGGAATCTTTGTCCTTTGACTTTAACTATTGGGGATGTCTAAAAGCAAAGCAGTGTAGCTGCATTGTTGAATTGATTGCAGAGCAATTTTGTATTTCCTGGTGTTCTAAAATGTCAGAAAGCTACTGTAAACTTTGTTGAATGGCCCCAGCTGCACAATGTATTCTCACTATTTTGTCATCGTTCTTCATTACCAATATAAGGAGCATTAATGCTTCCAAGTGGTTATGTATGCTACATATGGAATTCCTGTCATACGAAGTGTGACAGATTGCCATCTGCATTCTTCAGAAATATTTTTTTAATTATGGACACAAAGTGAAGATGGATTCTGCAGGAAAGTGTGCTTAGACAAGCAATCAGACTTTCCATATATTCTCTGTAGTTTAAAAGGGGTGTCAGTGATAAAAGCCAAGACAGCTACAGGTATTGAGATTAGTAATATCACTGATAGCCATAGAGTGGATCATCTAAGTATCTGATGTGTGCACTCCAAAGACACACCAGCAGCTGGAGAGAAAAATACAAACCTTTCAGACACAAAGTTGCATGCTGCCTTAAATGTACTTATCTGAAACTGTTTAGCAGCTTCTCGCAATAGCTGCCTTTAAGACTCTTGGCATTAGGTAGATGGTGTAATAGTATACATAGGTCTATTGGCACCACTGACCTTGCCAGCACCAAAAGATACTATAGAAAGTATGTTGATCATACAGAATAGTGCAGTACGTGCTGTAATGGGCCTTAAGCGCAATATGCACGTTTCCGATGCTAGGCGCAGCCTACACTGGCTGCCAGTGAAACAGCGTTTACATCATAAAGGCTTAACCATTGTGTTTAAATGCTTATATGGTCAAGCTCCAACCTACCTTACTGCTAGGCTTAAAAAGAAACCAGTTACCCGTCCTCTGCGCTCAAGCAGTAATACTTTCATGGTTAAACCCCCATTTACCTTGAAAAGATTTGGGGGTATTAGCTTTGACTCTTGGGCACCCGCTCTATGGAACTTACTTCCCAAATATCTTGTTTATAGTGACTCTCTGCTTATCTTCAAGAAGCAACTAAATACCTTTCTGTTTGATAAAGGTTAGAACATATCTGCTCTTTTAGTACAGCACTCTTGGTACCGAACTCAGTTTCCCGCCATATCTTTCCATCTTGTTGGCCTTTGTGATGATTGGTTTCTCAAGGCCCCCTGTTTCGTGTTTCTCCTGTTTGACATTGTTATTTGTTGTCTGCCATCTCTCTTTCCTCTGTGTGCGCCCTGAGGCCTCTGGGTTAGTGGCGCAATACAAGAATGTAGAGATAGATAGATAGATAGATAGATAGATAGATAGATAGATAGATAGATAGATAGATAGATAGATAGATAGATAGATAGATAGATAGATAGATAGATAGATAGATAGAAAGAAAGACTGCCACGACCTAAACCATCCTGATATTTGAATTTCAAAAGTGTGGTCATAAATGGGGGCCCAAGCATTAACAACCAACAAATTGGATGATACATGCTTTTAATTAAAAAAAAGGAACTCATGGCCAGAGAAATATGTTGTACTATGAACCGAAAGAAAGTTACAGCCTTATTGGTTTAACTATAAATAGATGTGCTAAACTAGCCATTCATGGATTGGTCCTGAGACAGATTGCAGAGGCTAGGAAAGCAACCCTTCTCTTGGAACTGGCATCATCAGCTTGCTCAAGTGCAACCCAGGAAGACCCTTTGTAGTACGAATTTACAAAATGCTGGGGTGAACTCATAAAAGACACATGGAGCCGGCACAGTGTAGTGATGATTAGAGCAAATGCAGCTAGAGCACCTCGTTTTTGGGGGACACAGATAATGGGCAGAACTAAGGTAGACAGAGAGTTTAGGGACAGCCAGGATCACTTCCACCATTTTGGATCTACAGGTATGCTTGTCATTTGCCACTAAGCAACTCCATCAGAAGCAAGGCACCATGGACCGCTGCAAAAGAGGAAGGACACCATGTCCCAATCGAACTCTAGGTAGGGGTTTGGAAACCACCAGTCCCCTACTATGGTTCTTTATGAATGAGGTAGGAAAGATCCACTGTGTTGGTTACTTGTTGGAGTTTTGTTTTTAAGAATTCAGAGCCTGCATGCATTGGAATGAAGACAGCAGTATGAATAACATGCTATTGCCTTAACATCCCTGAAGGAAAGAAGGGACACTTGATGGGAGACCGACCCAAGGACCATGCCCGCTGCTGCAAGCGCATACTTTAAACATACGCTTGTATATCCACTGACATGCAGAAATCATAATGTAGCTAAAAATGGGAGGAAATGGTCTTCCCCTTTCTTTAATGGCATGGCTGGCTGAACAATGATGGTCTGCAGGGTTACCCAGAGCAATTCCAGTAGACATTATTCATTCAAAACCTTCCAGCCATCACTGTTTAGTTTTACTAAAGTCCCTCGAATGGGACGAGTATGCCCAGATATGGGTCCCAAGCTTGCTGTGCCTAGAGACCGAAGTTACACCTTACTGATTTTGCCCAATAAAGCAAGCTGCTTGAGGTTCCGTGCAGAAAGGCTGTAACCTAACAGTTCAGGCTGGATTGCCCCTTTTGGTTTGGGACCAAGCCCAATTTGTATATTGGGCCTCATTACAAGGTTGCTGGTATCCTGGCGGTATTACCGCCAGGATACTGGCAACCGGTAACACTGTTACCAGCACTCGGTCTGGCGGAATTACCAGCGGATTACGAGGCCGCCAATTTTGATCCCCATTCCATGGAGTCCCATCGGACTCCATGGGGGGTATAGCCGGTATTAGCGGCAAAATACTAGTGCCGGTAATACCATCTATTTTTGCCCATAGGGTGGCGTAATTACCAGCCACTACACCGGCAACCTTGTACTTTGCCAGTGCGGTAATGTGCCAGTAAACGGAATTACCGGAATGTTATAACCGCAGCAGCAAAGTTATCATTGTCTTTCTGCTTCTGAAATAGCATTGGCAGGCTGAAAAACAGTGGCCTGCACGGTTGTACATAGCAGTGTCAGTGGTTATGATTCATTCAGAACCTTTCAGCCACCACTCTTCAGCTTTGATAAAACATTAATATAAACATTAAACTATAAGGTAACATGAGAAAGGAACAACCAGGAAAAATAGAGCATAATTTGGAAGAATGAATAAAACAAATATGAGTGTTAGAAAACATGATAAAACAGAACATGATAGTATCTCCAGCATAGTCCCATCGGTTCAGCCTCCATCTACGCCTGTTTCTTCAATCGTTGCATAAGCAAGACCATGCATATTTTCTCCTTGTCAAGTTTCATTCTCCCAACTAAATCCACACATTGATCCACAGACTCAGGCGCCAGCCTGTTTAGAAAAAAAGAGGAATTACGGATAGGCCTCTTTGCCTCGTTCAAAGAGACTCAAACAACATAACAAAAGCATTGCCCTCGAAGAGCGATTGCCAGATACATAGGAATTAGTTTCGCGAAAGTTGTCTACGGGGTTTTAGCATTCCATTCTGATCCGGTGGATTAAAACCGGCTAAAAACAACCTATCAACTAATTACTGTAATTGTACATAGGGATTACAAACCCATCCAATCTTGTGTCCTTCTTGTCTTGTTCCAATATAAACTCAGTGAATGGCGAAGCTGATGAAAACACTACCTAGCTGCGTATCCGCAATTCTTTTCACAATGCCACTCTTTTACTATGGAAGATGCGCCACTGTTTGTCTGCACTTAGCCTGCACGTCATCTCCTCGGTAGGAGCTAGCAGAAATGTGTGAGCCAGAGGATACCATCATGCGTGGCTTTGTGGTTAATTAAACTTCCGACTCCGATGAACAGCATTCATCCAGAAACTATGAAGGACCAAGGTGGCGGGCCTCCGGTGTGTGTGCAAATAGTCTCTCTGGTCGCCATTGTTTCTTTTGGACTGTACAGCATCTTGAAGGGGATCTCCTTTGGATTTTTCAACTGGTGGTACATCCTGGGGGCCTCCTGCATGGTGGCTGCTGCCTTTGCCTCTTTCCGCCTCTACGAAGTCTGCATCCTGGTGGTGGGGCAGGAGGCCGCAGTAGAACTCGGCCACAATCCTTAAATGCGAAGGGGGCACTGGAATCTTCACTTCCGTGGACCCTCCTACTGTGAAGCTGCAAGACAGTCTCTTCCAAATGCTGAAACATAGAACCCTCACCGTGACCCTGGGTATCGAAATCTGAGGCCTAAGGGAACACTCTTTGAATTGTAGCGGTGAAACGAGGTTGAATTATTCCGCGGTTTACCAAATGCCACGAGGCTCCAATGAGAACAAAAGAAAATAGTGTAGAGAGAAGAACACAACAACATAGGTAAGTCACTGACGTCCAGTGTGAATTTGCAATACAAATGGCTAGTTATTGTCGTTTAGCCCATTTCTGATCTGCATTTTGGGCAAATAATGAAACGGAGACTTATTCAGATTAAGTGCTTAGTAAAGTATCTCATATCTTTGTCAAGTGTGTGGAAGGATTAGGAGTTAGGCAGTAATTTAACCATAAAACCAACGCTCTTGGTTGAAATTACGCAAGGTGCTCTGGGCCTCATCTGCATGAAAACATGACTCATGCAAATGACCCAACACGCTGCCAGCCAGCATGGGCATATGAAATACCATAACAGAACGGACAGGTAATGCATCAGACAGGAAAAAAAGCTTGCTATCCTTATTGTTTGGGGTAGGATCATGGTACAACCCACGACTGGGGTGGGGAGGGGGCGAGCAAGTGAGTGTCAAACAACACACAGCCCCCCCCCCCACACGACTCAGTAAAAACCATGAAACCATGCTGCATGCTCCCTTGATGTTTTTTTTTTACTTCGGGCTTGTAGGTGGTGCTTTAGCGCCGCTTGTGCCAAAACTATTGGCACGTAGTGCACAGAGTGTTTGGGTGAATGAATGACTAACATCATTTTTCGGTGCTCAATCCATCCTATCCACATTGCTTGCTTTACTGTTTGTTGCTAGGGTGCGGGTGTTGCTAGGGTGCTTGTTTTACTGTTTGTTGCTAGGGTGCGGGTGTTGCTAGGGTGCTTGCTTTACTGTTTGTTGCTAGGGTGCGGGTGTGGCTAGGGTGCTTGCTTTACTGTTTGTTGCTAGGGTGCGGGTGTTGCTAGGGTGCTTGTTTTACTGTTTGTTGCTAGGGTGCAGGTGTTGCTAGAGTGCTTGCTTTACTGTTTGTTGTTAGGGTGCGGGTGTTGCTAGGGTGCTTGCTTTACTGTTTGTTGCTAGGGTGCGGGTGTTGCTAGGGTGCTTGCGTTACTGTTTGTTGCTAGGGTGCGGGTGTTGCTAGGGTGCTTGCTTTACTGTTTGTTGCTAGGGTGCGGTTGTTGCTAGGGTGCAGGTGTTGCTAGGGTGCTTGCTTTACTGTTTGTTGATAGGGTGCGGGTGTGTGTGTGCCCGTTTGTATTGGCTGCCTTTGCTATCACCACGTTAAAACGAGCTTCTTTAGCCTTTATAGGGGATTGTTTATTTTCTTAAAACTTCAAAGACTGTTAGCGCACATTACATTCATGTGTGGCAAGCTAACAGTTTTCAGAAGTGGGGCAAATAGTTTACAGCTCCAACATATACAAAATCTGCCTCAAGCAGATGGCACAGCAAGCACTCTTTCGCAGTCTCTCGGCTGCAAAGGATGCCTCAGCGTCTCTTAACTTGCAGCCCTGGAAGCTGCCAGGTAGGGAGCTCTCTGCATTGAAGTATAAAGTTTCCCAGTTGAGTTTGCTGCCCAGGGTCAAACCGAGGTAGCGGCTGCTGCTCTCCTGATTGCTGTCCAGGGTCACACCGAGGTAGCAGCTGCGGCTCTCCCATGCCCTCTGCGTGCCAGCAGAGCCCCTTTTATTAGAGAGGCGTTATGAGCACCCGAACCACCAGACCAACACGCAACAGTGAGCATATTAGCACTATGGGGAAGCAAGCACTATAGTTTAAAGGATTAATGGACAGACTGTCTGGACAGTTGTGCAACATACATATCGCAGGCACAAAATACTGCAGGTAGGTTGCCTGAGCCAGTGCGAGCACAGTTTGTAAAGTATAAGCAAGTGATCAGATCTTAGCGTCACAGTTTATAAAGGGTGTGTCAAAGTGTTTATCTCTGAAGGAGTGACCCGGAAAGTGAATGTATATATTTACCATATGTTCAGTTGTGAGGGCCCAACAAAAAGAGTTTCCTCTCCTCCGGGTATTAGTGTTGGTATTAATGAACTCAGTTGCAGGACATGCATTGTGGGCATTGGTGAGTTGCCCATCGAAAGAAGTCGGTGCAGGTCCTTATGTGAGGAGAGGTGCCATCCTACATGGGGCTCAGGGGCCTCTGTCCCTGCGGGACAAGGTGGAACCATTGAACATTGGCCAAAGGAGGGCATGTGGTTATTGGGTCTGACTCTCGGTTCTACTGCATGGCTTCCCAACTGCAGCATTGTGTGGCCTGGGGCAGAGCGAAGGTGCTAGTTCTGCCCAATAGATCCTTAGGCTTACAGGGGCAAACCCGCTTGAACACTTGCAGTGGGCTGACCACAGGTTTGTTTCAGAGAGTCCGAGGCACAGTTTAGATTATAGGCAAGGCAGGGAGCCAATATACTCTGACTATATATAACTCTATGGGGAACAAGCTCTTCAATGCCAGAAGGTCTACATGCGGCAGGGAGAGGTGGATAGAAAACGTGTATACAACGTTGGTATGTTATGTTACATAATTTGTTGAGCGCACGTACACCCAGAGGCATCTTGTCGCTGGTAGCGTGACAGGCAGATTAATGATGGAACTGGATTCTAAAATAGTGTCGTTTTTAGTAGCCGCAGAAGGCAGGATGATCAGCAGTTCCTTGTAAAGCAAAGGGAAGGTCATTCCAGGCTTTTGCGGCTGCCACCAAAAAGTGACGCCCTCCTGATCGAGCTAGTCTATACCAAGGGACCGCTACCAGGAGAGCCGACTGGGAGCGCAGAGAACGATTAGGTACATAGCGGTGAAATTTTGCTTGCAAATATTCAGCTCCAAGACCATAAAAGGCTCGGTGCACCATACACATGGATTTGAAAGCAATCTGATCTGCAACGGGGAGCCAGTGCAATTGCCTTAATAGTGGAGGCATGTGGGCTCCAAAAGGGGGATGAAGAATAGACCTGGCCGCCGCATTCTGCAGTAACTGTAGTCGCTTGATCAAATAACCAGGTTGAGCCATGGAGAGCGAGTTACAGTAATCCAGTACACTCAGGACCAAGGCTGTGACCACTGGGGCCTGACTTGATACAGGAATAACAGGGAGAACCTTTCAGAGAATACAGAGCTTGAAGTGGCCGGACTTGCACACCGCTGCAACCTGCTTGTCCATGGAGAAAGATGCCGAAAATTGGGCAATATGTACTATGAGGGACGAAAAGTACCCTTCCAAAACTTTATAACTACATGGAGATTGGGGAAGGATCAGTTCCTAAACTTTGCAGTGGTCGCTGCAATAATTGGGAAAACATTGTAAACCTTTCCTCTATAGCCTGAGGAGTCCCTCATTATACTAACCACGAGCCATCTGGATTGGAAATGTAAATAAGGCCCTACAATCTACAGATCTTTGTTTCCCACTGAGTCCCAAATGCAACTCAAATGGAGGGGAAAATAGGAAAATGACATTGGGACACCATCGGTGCACAAGACTTAGATGTACAATGAAAGTGTCCAAAAACGCATGTTTTTAATTCCTGAATAGAGTCTATATCACTCTCCAGCCCTTAAGAGTAAGTTCAACTGGCTGCGAGACTTATCCTTGGCCTCAAGCCCAGGGACCACATCTCTCCAGCGCTAAAAACTCTCCAGTGGCTCCCGGTTGCTGCAAGGATCAAATTCAGATCCCTCTGCATCATCCACAAGGCTGTCTGGGGCCAGGGACCACGCCATCTGCAACTTGCTCTGACTAAATACTCTAACTCCAGATCTCTACGTTCCTCCGGTACCAAATCTCTGTGTTTTGAATGCTTCGCTAAACAGTGAGCTGCTGGCCGATCTCTTTCCTCAGCAGGCTCCTTCCTATGTACCAGCCTCCCCCTTCCTCTTCATCTTGAGCCGGATCCGAGCCGGATCTCCTCAAATTCCTGAAGCTCCTCAAGACTTCCCTTTTCACCTCCTCCTTCCCTTCCTCCCTCCTCTGCTAAACCGCACAGCTGCTGAGATTGGTGACCAGGGCCCTTATGTGTCCTTCTGGGTCCTGGCCTCCCACACCCAATCGCCTACAGCCTCCGCCCCTCCCAGCACTTTGCCTTGGCACCCACTGGCCTGTGCCACCACAGGCTTGCACTTACCTACTCCACCTAGGCACTTACAGCTGCTCACTCCCTAGCACTTCCCACTTGATACAACCAGCACTTACCCCCTAATCCCCCACCACTCTCTCTGCACTTGCACGTATTGACCGCTCACAAGGCCAAGTAGGTCCGCCTCTATTTTACAGTGTTATATCTAATTTTACTCCCATGTTCACTCGCTGTCGGCCCTGGGGGCGCTTTGAAACATAATTTACTTGTTTAAGCGTCTTACAAATGCACAATAAATAAATAAACTGGAAGGCGAAGCAAGGTGTCATAGATGTCAGCTGCTGTCCACTGGATTCTATCATATGGTGTGGAAATCCTCCTGGGGTTCCAGCCCTATGAAAGTTGACATTGAAGCGATTGGCTGAAATGTCTCGATGCCGGTTCGATCTCTGCCCTTCACTATGTTTACTGGGAAGGATGCCCAGGAAAATGGAAACTAGAGCTTTATATACATTTGTTGCAGTGGGTCTTATATTGGCCAAGAAGCTTAGAGTAATGCATTGGAAGGCAAAAACAGTGCCAACAATTAAAATGTGGTTACGTGAAATGGTGAGTTTACCTATTGACGGTTTGTGTCTTTTCACTCTGTTTGGGTCTGATTTCTTGAAGCTGTTAACACTTCCTCAGATTTGATGCCTCCGTGATATAATCTACTAGCTGGGGTTCCCGGCTTTACCAGTGTCCTGATCGAGTGGCGTCTCCTGTGCCTTGGAGGATGTTGCTCTTCTCCTCTTGTCCGCAAGGCTTGCTTCAGTTTGCTCTGGTTTCTCATGTGCCCTGGAGGATGTTGCTCTTGTCGTCATGTCAGCAAGTCTTGTTTCGTTTTGCTCTGGCATCTCATTTGCCCCGGAGAAAGTTGTTCTTGTCCTCTGGTTGGCAAGTCGTGCTGTTGTTTGTTGTTGTGTTTCAGAAGCTCTTGATATTGATTTTCGCTTTGTATCAGATGGAGCTTTTCCAAGTGATTTTAGTTTTTTTGTGCAGCATGTTTCAGTCACTCAATGGCTTCAGCACATTGGAGAAAATGTCCAAGAAAGATTGATTGATTGGGTTGTATACTAATTGACCTTTTCACAATTGACCTTGGGAGAATTGACCTCGGGAGAATTGACCTAATTTAGAAGGTCAATTAGGACATATATGCAGGGGGAAACCCCCCGCAGTCCCCCACCCAATCCAAAAAAAACGTGGAAACCCTCACCCAATCCCCTTATATTATTTATAATCCAAAACCATACATACATATATACAATAACTAAAATAATATAAAGGTCAATTGTGCAGAAGGTTAATTAGGACCATTATAATTAGGTCAATTGTGCAAAAGGTCATTTGTAAAAGGTCAATTTGGGTAATACCATTGATGTGCTCTTTTCTCGTGAATGAACTTTAACCTTGTCATTTCCCATATTTGGATTGGGGTGATAAACATTTTTTTACATTTTTTAATTCCCCTTAAAAATGCTTTAATAAACACTTTCGAACTTTATACAGTAGTAATACACGTCAAAGGAATAACTAACACATCGAACATTTTGCTTCAGACACTTTTCCAAATTGTGCCTCCTTCTAGTACCTACTGTAGTGAATCGGGGTGAACATCAGTAAATGAGGGTGTCTACGTAGTGAATTTTTGCATCCAAACAAAGACTACAATCTTGTCCCAGACAAATGAGGAATCCATGCAAAATTTGGTAGCAGTGGGTTCAACGGTGTGGATTTGTATAGCCGGACTAACATTCAGGCACACATCCACATTTTTTTTAAAGTTTGCATCCAAACATAAACTACGATCTTGCCCCAGACAAAAGAGGAAACCATGCAAAATTTGGTAGACGTGGGTTCAACAGTGTGGATTTGTATAGCTGGACAAACAGACACACACATACATACATACATACATACATGCTTTCCACTTTATATATAAAGATAACTAAACCTTTGCATGAGCAATAATATTAGTCTATCCCACTTTTGCAGACTCACCAAATCACTTTTTACGATATTATGTCCACGTTTTTTGCCGCAAAATGCAGATGGTAAGTTTGGGTAAGGTATATATGGGGGTGATGGGTATAAGGGGAGATGCGGGTCAGAGTCAAAGTGCCACAGTCAAAATTGCCTTTATGTTCAACTGCATGCACATTTTGAATGGCCAAGGACGCATCATGAGTACGGTATGTTGGTATGTTTTATATTTTTTTTATCTCTGGAGCACACTACAATGTTTTATTCTTAATGTCTTTGTGTTTAATTTTTGATCATTTTATATATGTGCTTTGAAAATGGTTGCATGATATGTTATAACTCCTGTACTGAAAATGCAATAGAAGTTAAAAAAAAAATAAAAGAAAATGCAACAGAATGTGCCAGGATGTAATTAACAGGTGGAGTGCTTGTCTTTGCCAGTTAATTATGTTCCTAATGGGGAATACTTTATGGGATGGTCCGACTTCTGTATGAATCTCAGGTTGCAGAAGTTAGAGTAAATGGGTGGCCCTCACAAGTTTTTCAACTGGGAAAGGGAGCGCGACAAGGGTGCCCCCCGTCTCCATTACTCTTCGCATTAATCATTGCATCGCTAGCCATACTGTTACGCCATACAACTTCGTGGAAGGGCTTTCGCTGGCCTGGGGGCGTAGAAGATAAGGTATCCCTATATGCAGATGACCTTCTGATTTACTTAGGGGATCCGGTTCGATCTTTCCCAGAAGGCACTAAAATACTAGAACAATACGAGTCCTTTAGCGGACTAAGAGTGAACTGCAACAAGTCTGCCCTCTTTCCAGTCAAGAGGGCGACGCAAGCAATCCTCCCGCACTGCCCATACCGTATTGAGTTAGAAAATTTCTGATATCTGGGTATTCAACTCATGACAGACCTCTCTGAGTATTTAACCAGGAACCTACACCCGATCACAGAAAGACTCATTGCAGATATAACACCTGACACTGCTTCCGCTGACAATACTGGGAAGAGCAGTGCTCTTCAAAATGTTGGCCCTACCGCGCTTTCCATACATCCTGCAGAATGCCCCACTCTGCATACCAGACTTGGAATTCCAGAAAATTGATATCATCCTTAGAAACTGCTATGGGCCAGGGGACATGCACGAATCGCGTTGCGAACACTACAACGCTCCGTCTGGTAGGGCAGAATTGGGCTAGCACACCTGCAATCCTATTATTGTGCTAGCCAAATGGTGGTGGTCAATGATATCCTGCATGGGAATAAAGAGCTGCCCCACATTGCAGCAGAGATCAACTCGATGCATGATGTGCCCCCACTCATATGTCTTTATCAGAAGCTACCGAGACCCTCCCCCTGAACAACGATTTCTCACATTACACTAATATGGAGAGACACTCACAGGCACATTGGCTGGGATAAGAAGGTTACCTCAGTGCAAGCACTATGGGGAAACAGCAACCTGCCTGAACTAGACAAGCTGCCGGTGTGGCAGTGGTGGATATGAGCGGGAATAATTCAAGTCAGGGATGTAATTATAGATGGTAAAATTACCTCCTTTGATGACCTATCTGAATGATTTGGCGTCTCGCTACGGAACACTATCGCTATCTCCAACTGGTGCATGCAATACATACACACCTCCCGAACCTATCGCACATGCCAGGCTAAACACCACTAGAAAGGAATATAGTAATAGAACGTATCTCTGATAAAATTACCTCGGTCATGTACAATGCCATATCCTCCTTTACTACTCCTGAACTTTGTAGCTTGAAACTTAAATGGGAGAGAGATGTTGGACCTACACAACCCGAGGACTGGTTGACAGCTTTGATGTACCCACGCAAAACTGTGATTTCTGCTAGACTCCGGCTGATACAGTAACAAAATCCTACATAGGGTATACTACCCGCAAGTTGGACTGTATAGGTCGAATTGTGCCACAGACCTCAAATGCTTGCGCTGTCTGCAAGAACAGGGCACCTTCTTCCATATCCTGTGGGATTGCCCCTGGATAAAAGAGTACAGGCAACAATGTTGTAACAAACTGACTGCAGTCTTGGGCCACACCATCCCTACAGATCCTAGAATGATGCTACCCGGGCATTGAGGAGGAGGGGGAAACAACACGCTTTGGGAAACTATTTCTCTCCACGACCACGGGATTGATTAAGCGCAACATAGCGAAACTGTGGGAACTGGTGTTGTTCCGCTCTTTGCGCAATGGGTAGCGGATGGGAACATCTCTATGTTGATGGAACAACGCATGTATATAGCTAGAGGGTGCCCCCGTAAAGCAAAAAAGATCTGGGAAAGTGGGAAGATGCAAACTAAACTCATCCTTTGAAAGCATTCTGAACGATGACTCGGAATATGTTGTGGTTGAATTGTACTGTACTATCGGATGGATTGGACCTGTTTTGTTTTGTTTTATTTGTTTGGTTACTATGTAGTGTTTAATGTGTAAACTCCACTACCTAAGTTTAAAACTAATAAAATGTTTTATTAAAAAAAAGTATTTTCATATAGTTTTGGCATAGGTTCATACATATTCGTTATGACATTGTTCTGTCATCATCAGATTTTAATTAGAGTTCATCCATATTGCTCATAACCGCATTGTGATATCTTGGTAGCGGACATCCATCCTGGTAGCATACTTCCTCTGCTACTACGTGAGGATATAATCTGAATAGCTGCCTGAGTGCATATCGTCTTTCATACACTCGACACGGTATAGGAACGTCGCATGGATTCATGCATGGGTTCCCAATTGTAACTCTCCTTCTGCTATTCCAATAGGATGGCTGTGAGGGGGCAGGAACCAGAGGAGAGGCAGCCACTTGCTCCTATACACCTCCCACCCTTGGCTTATCTGTAAGGTTTACACAGTTCTGTGGGTGTGAGTCCCAGATCTGGATGTTTCTCTTCTCCTGCTCAGGCATACCTAGTTCATTTGCCTGCCAGGTACTGCGATGAAGAAGATGACTTAATGTATTCTTCGGCTGTGGGTGTGGGTCCCAGACCCGAGCTTTGTTACTTCTCAGGGTTTTGGCAGACCTGGTTCACTACCCTGCCAGGTACCACCACAAGGAAGATGGCGTGGGAGGCTGCTCGTTATGGGTTGGAGGTCCCAGACCTGTCTTTGTTTAATCTTATCCCCTTTGGGGGCCCCATCAACAGTTCCGACTACCCAAAGCTCTGCAGGGTGCCACTGGCATCCTCTGGTCATGTGGGGGCTTCTCTGCCTTCCCGTTAGGGTCTCTCTTGACTTTTCCAGGGGCTGCAGCGGCTGTACACAGTTCCCCTGTTCCCAGGCTGCGTGTCTTCAGCTGACCGCACGTACCAGTTTCCTCGATCGGCTGGTTTCCCATTGCTTCTCCATCTTCGCCGGTCCATCCACGGCAGACCTGTCTGTACTTCTGCTCTCTATATGGTAGAGGAGAGGCACAGAGAACACCAGCCAAGATTCTCTATTACGGTAGCAATGGACGAGCAATCAAAGCCTAGCTTCTCAGGAGGTGATGCAGGCTGGTTCTTAAGTACAGTGTAGTCCCCAAGCCCCCACGAAGGAATGTCCACACACTGTATTAGTTAAAACACAGGGGGTCATTACAAGGTTGGAGGTAGCCATGGCACTATTAGCACCATGGTTACCCCCTTACCGTATACTGGGTCCAAGTTCCCTGAATGGGGAATTACCAGGCCATTCCAACCTTGGAGGACCCGGTATTTCCCCATTCAGGGAACCCATCCCCATTCCCATTTGAGCCCCCATAGGGCTCAATGGGAATGGGGACCATGCTAACCACGGGCCCGTTATTAACGGGCCCGTGGTTAGCATGCTGGTCCTTAAACAGCTCCCACTAAGGGCGCCTGGTAAAACCAGCCGCCCTTTGCGGGACCCGCTAAAGGACCTTGTAATGCGGCAGTAAGGGGTTAACGGCACCGGCACCATTGCCAGTGCCGTTAACCCCTTACCACCAACCTTGTAATTACCCCCCCTACAGTCTTTATATAATTAAGGTTCAAGGTTATAAACACAATCGCAATAACTCACTTTGTGCTCAGTAAATCTAAAATGGCAAATATATACAGTTTCTAAGTGGTACCACAGTTATGATCAGATTTCATTAAAGTGCATCAACTGTACTCTGGTTAAATGTCACACAAATCACTTAATAAAGGTAACCAACAATAGACATCAGAGGAAAGCAGTTGGTTAGAACAATTGGCAGAATACTGGCCCCTACCAATAGACACAGTTCTGTGTGGAGATCCCCCCACCTGGGCAACCTGTAAAATAAAGATTTGCTACAAGCCCAGTCCATATATTGTTCTATAAGTCTTATTTCCTTCTATAAGGTATCTACCACCCCAATGTACCTGGAATAGCAGAGTTCGATGACGAGTCGTCGACGGATCCTTCTTGAGCAGCTCCCTTTAAAGCAGGAGCCACGGATCGTCGAGATCCCTCAAAGAAAGTGAACTCGGCGTTGAGGCGGCAGCTTCGGTGCCAGCGGTGCTCGTCAACGATGGAGCAAAGACGTCCTGCAAGGAAGAGGCGTGCGGGGCACCTCGATGTCGATAGTTCAGGACCGCAAAGAGTTTGTGAAGAACTGTGGCTCCGCAAGGGCGTCGAGTCGTCCGGCGTCTCTATGGTCTTTGGATGGTGGGTGACCCACCGGCGGATGCTCCTCGGCGCGTCGACGGCCTGGCCTTCTCCGGCGAGATAAGGCAGGCGGCACTGCGGATGAGCACGTCTGTGAATCAAAAGTCTTAGCCAAAGGAGCGTTGCGGCTCCGGTCGTCGATGGCACGGCATCAAACGGACCCCGCATCTGCGCAACAAAGCTTCGACGGGCCTCCAGCGGTTACAGCAAACCGGGGATCCCTGGTCAATGACGGTGGACGGAATGTCCGGTGCTTATCTTCGTTCTCCTCGGCGGTCCCTGTCTCCGGTCGGCAGCCTGTCGAGGGTCTGACTTCCAGGGCGCTTCGGCGAAGGTTAGCGGTGCTTGATGGTCCCTCGGAGCACGGGAAGAGGGAGCCTAACCAGGTCCTCTCTTGGATCAGTCTCGACTGCTTTCGGCTTTCAGATTTCAGCAAAGGCAGACAGCAGTCAACCTTCTTCTTCAGGCTCGGCTTTGAGATTAAGCATCAGTTTCAACTTCAGCTTCTGAATGATTTCTAGCAGTGAGAGGCCCCCAGAAATACTAGCTGATTTCTCATTCATTCTGCTGGGTCACACTCAGGCAACCAATCACTCAGAAGGGCATTCAGCAGTCAGTCAGCCAATCAGGCATACAGTGCATCCAGGCCATACTCCTCCCTCTCAGACACTCACAACAAGGAATGTATATTGGGACAAGTACCCAGCCATTCAACACTACACACTGCATTCATACCAGTTTCGGGCAGGGCTGTCTCAGACATTGTGTCAAACACCAGATACTAGACATCCACAACAAGAAGTGCATATTGGTCACACACTCCATTTAACCAGGTCCCACCCACAGGGTCTACCCACAACACACAGTGATTGGCAAGGCTCCAGCCAGTCTGGCCTGTACTTCACAACAACACCATATATGGAACTTCCACCCAACAGCCAGTCAGGGGTAAGGGACAGAGTCAGGGCTTCCCAGGACTTTGGCGAAACAAGGTAACAGGCAATAGAAAGCAAGAGGCCACAGGGGCCATCTAGTTTCCTATCAGGAATCAACTGATTCCATGGCAGGGCCTGGGTCTCCAAAAAGGGAGGCTACACAGAACACCTGTCAAATTCAGCATGGAGCTGCCACCAGCCCATACCCTGCTCTGTAGGCCACACACAGGTGCCCAAAAACATACACTAAGGGCACAGGGTTGTACCCCCACCCATGGGTGCCACAAGGGTATCCCATGGGTCTGTATACCAAACCAAAAACAGGAAGAGCTGCACTGCCAGGAGTCCCACATGGACTCCTGGGCAGAAAACAATACAGAACACAAATGAAAAAGGACTACAGGACAAGGATAGGGAGGCCCTGTCCCTCCAATGCATTTCCAGCATCACAGCCTTTGACTGCAGGTAAGCGTCCAGGTCTGTGCTCTCTTAGCTTCTTTGCCCCATCAGGCTAAGGATTTCCCAGTTCCTCCAGGGCAGGTCTGACAATATTGGTTGTCCCTCTTCTCTTTTATTGACAGGTTGTTTCATACCTCCTCTAGTGTAGTTAGAACGCTTGCTTTGGTTCTGCAGGGTCCTCTGCACAGCTCTGCACCTCTTCTTCGTCTTAGTACAAACTTGGAGATTTTCCATTGGGTCAATTGGTTCCTCATTCGTCTCAGTTCTTATAGGATACTCTTCCTTCGTGGAGCCTACAATATTCCTAGTCCCATTACTCCCTATACTCATAGATCTACAAAACAGATAGGAATATTAGGGATAGTGTTGGTGTGATGGGGGCAGGAAGGTATGTCAGTGTAAGGTGGGTTATGGGGATACCATGTTCTCCCCAGGTCGTCACTATTCCCATAGGGGGTTTCCCTACCCATGAGATTCACCCGCTGAGTACCACCGGCAGTGGGACTGTCAGGTAGCAGCTTCACCTCCCTGGCCTCATGGGAAGGGTCTCCCCCTCAGGGAGAAGGGATGACATCAAAGGATTCGTAACAACAGACAGAGTTTAAAAATGTCACTTGTGGTTTTGCAATCTTTTAATGGCATTCCAGTTTAAGGGATGGGCTGCAGCAGGCGGTAACTTGCCTTATTTCCATTTTGTCGCTTACTAATACCAGAGCTGTAACCATGTGAAGGATGTTGAGTTTTTAATTCAACATTTTGATAAAATGCTCCTGTACCACTTGCACATTCCATATATAAACATTACCATTTGACAAGACTTCATTTGGAAATGTAGTTATGTTACCTGAAACACTCATATTACAGACCAGTCTAGGTGCTTCTCATGGAGTGACAGCAGGCAACTCGGAAAGAACCAGAATTTAGCATTGAAAGCAAAATTCCTTACTATAACCCACTGTCACTTAAGTCCAGTTGGAAACAGCTTATGTTCTGATTGCTTTGCCTAAAAGATTGTTTTCTGAAACCGAACCGAATTGAAAGTAGACAATTGGCCTTAATAAGTACCTCTAGTGCACTCAACTGTAGAACACTCTGCCTTCTCCAAATCCTGGTCAGCAGGGGTCTGAAAACCCTCTTTCAACTGACATGAAATAGAAGATAAATGGCTTTAATTAATACAGTGGAAGCAATAACTGTCTAATCGCTGCAGCCTTAAAAACATCCTTGTGTGGGGGCATAGCCTCGGAGGACTCGTGACAGGATACAATCTCTGATTGCCTCCAGGCTGTTCCGGGCCCGACACCGAGCGGTTGTGGCTCTGATGCCTCTTGAGCACCACAGGGAGCAGATCGATAAGGTGTTTAAGGATGGCGAAGCAGGGGCAGAACCCCTGAAGCAGCGACATAGCGACGATGTTCCAAGGGCAGTACAATGCTAAAAAAGCCAATACGGCAGTTGCTCTGGTGCACAGTCCTTGAGATGATAGGAAAGATATGGCACGTCTAGCTACTAAACTGGATCTAGTAAATTTGCTAGGAGAAAAGAAGCGCGAGTTTCAAAACAGCATGTCCGATCTAACATCCAAACTTACCTCACTGGATGGGAGAGTTGTTAAAGTTGAGCAGCACATTGGAGAAATAGAGGACACCATCTGCTAGCAAATCTAGAGGCCTCTGAAACAGCCCAATGCCTATCGGGCTTGAAACAGAGATGCAAAGCCTTGGAGTCCTAGCAGGAAGACATTCAAAATCGCTCTAGGCGGAATAACATCAGGGTGTGTGGGATTCCTGGAGGTGAGAGATGCGGATCTCCCGGACTATGCTTGCACTCTCATATGCCCACATTTTGGTCTTTCTGAGGAGGTGGCTATTGATTGGACCGAACCCATTGTCTTCGGCGATCTCCTAGGGATAAAACTGACTTTCCACCTGATGTCCTCAGCTGTGTCCACTTCTTCTCCCTCAAACAGAAAATAATGGGTGTGGCCCGACTTACTCCAGACCTGACCTTCCTGGGGACAAACCTGCAAATATTACAAGACTTGGCTGTACAGCTCACCTTGTATCCACAGGGACGCCAGCCGACTGGTCCGGAGCACTTCTAGAGCTGGTTCACCTTCCCCGGGAACTCGCTCTGCCGTGGGCTTGTCCTGGAAGACAGGAGTTTGGTTTTAGCTACAATCATCTCCTTCAGGGGCCCACCTCCCAAGTGTTCCCCTTTCGACCCCCTCGGAGCCTGCCTCACCTCGTATTTCATGAAGGTGCGCTCTACGTCCTGCCGTTCTGTGCAGGGGCGCGTATTGGTTGGGCACCTTTCGCTGAGTTAGTTCACTGGCGTGGGCCCGGGAGTCCAGGCCGGCTGAGACTCCCCTCTTTAGATATGTTTTGAGTCTTTGAAGAATAAGTGTCCGCGATTGTTATTGCCCTGTTGACCTTCTCCTTCTCTTGTTGATGAAGAAGGGTGATGGGACGTTGAGCTGATGGCGAGGGCAGTGCTCGAGAAGGTAAGTGAATGCGCAAAGCGCGCCACTGTGAGCGTCTATGAATAAGGCTAAACTGTGCTTTCCTTCCTTACAGGTCGCTGAGAAGTCCTGGAAGGTATGCGGCCAGTTGAAATCGGAGCATAGGATGGAGGATGTCCGGGCGGCAGTCGAGCTTCCAGGAGAGCTTCGGTACGTAGCGGAGTCTGGAGAGGATGATGTCGGAAGACGAACGTTTACTAATTATTTCCCTTCTGGTCTCTCCTTCTAGGATGTTGCTCGCGGAGGAAGACGAGGACTAGTGAAGATTCCGGGGTGAGCGAGATGCTGGATGCCGAACAGGTAAGGAAGAATAACGGTGTTCTTCTCCTTCCAGACAATGCAGGCCAAGGATGCTGCGAGCAGGTCGTGGTGAACGTCACGCTGCAAGTGCAGAACAATTCGAAGCGCGTGCCTCAACTTGGGCGTGGCTTAAATAGAAAAATTACACACCGAAAACTATGGTCCCATTCCTGCTTAAGATCATAGACAAAATAGCATACACCCAAATTCAAGACCACATAGAACAGAACTAGCTCTTGGGAGCCAGACAATCAGGCTTTAGGCCCAATCACAGCACCGAAACGTCGCTCCTTGAGCTGAAAATTCAGATGGACACCATCAGGGACACCAGTAAACTCTGCATTCTCCTTTTATTAGATCTGTCGGCAGCATTTGACCTAGTGGACCATGATAAACTTTGTGTGCTACACTAGCGAATGACTTTAACTTCTCAAAAAATGCCACCCTGTGGGTGAAATCCTTACTAGCAGATCGCACATCTAGAGTTTTTATTTGGCAAAGAGGCCGCAGATCCCATCCCAATCCCCATTGGGGTACCACAAGGATTGTGTCTCTCGCCCACTCTATACAATGCGCATACCAAACTCCTTTTTTCCACCTTGGATGCTATGGGTGTCATCTACACTAATTCCACAGATGACACCCAGATCCTCATTTCGATTACATGAAATGATGTCCATGACACGATGATCATCAATAAAATCTATGCAATTATACAAAACTGGATGGCTTTTAACAGCCTATGCCTTAACAATGAGAAAACAGAGATTCTCATTGTGGGCTCCCAATCCAAAATCAACAACCGCCATTCGGATTACACATCTATCAACATAGATGGTACTCTGGTTCCAACTTCAAAACAAGTAAAAATCTTAGGAGTCTACCTAGACGCTAAACCTAACTATGACAAAACATGTGAATGCTCTTTCCTCATCTACCTCTTATACATCTAAGTTGACCGCTCTAAGTCACCAGTTCCTCTCTCCCACTAATTGCATTACCCTAGCCAGAGCATTGATATTATCGAAGTTGGACTCCTACTAGGGACATCAAATACCAACCTAAATAAATCAGACCATATCTCTAATATCAGGAGAGAGAACCACTGGCTGCCCATTCATGCCAGAATCATCTTTAAATCTCTGCGCATCACCCATAAAGGTCTCGCTAAGAAAGCACATATTTACATCAACAACTCAATAATCAAAAAGCATCTGTCAGAACGCTCAGATCAAACAAAAATTTCACTCCTAGCAGTCCCTTGCTACAAAAGTTCCAGAGCCGGCGGAAATAGCTTTACAGTCATGGCCCCTAAACATTGGAACGCCCTACCTGTAAGCATCAAAAACGAAGAATCGTTTCAATGCCTCAAAAAACTCCTAAAAACTTGGTTGTTCAATCAATTTTAGACAAGCAAATCCCTAAATGACCAAACACCTTCTGTATAAAGCCATAAAAAACAGTTTGTAACTACTGGATTCTGTATAATGTAAATTTTTATGGTAACTATTAGATTATG
The DNA here is from genome assembly GCF_040938575.1 of Ambystoma mexicanum. Taxonomy (NCBI): domain Eukaryota; kingdom Metazoa; phylum Chordata; class Amphibia; order Caudata; family Ambystomatidae; genus Ambystoma; species Ambystoma mexicanum. The sequence continues at coordinate 441,134,557 of NC_090937.1, forward strand.
TATCTACCTCAAATACTGTAATTTTCGTAATGTGTATGCACTCTGAATACTGTCTAAATCCCTTTAAAAATCACCTGAAAAAACACTACTCAACACCACAACCACAACCATCCCAAAGAAACACAGTTAGCACCACATGCGCATCCCCCAAGAAACGGTAAGAAAAAATAGAAAAGCCACTCACAACACAAAGGTCACACTAAAACACAAACGCCACCGCAAGTAAGTAGCAATGTCACAACCCAACAAACACAGGAGGCCAATCCTATGTTTGCGGGCAACCACACGTGTTGCCCAAACACAAAGTGGTCAGTCCCATGTTTAGGCAACAGTTACAATCTGTAAAGAATAAAAATGAATATGACTATTAGCCGGCAACCGCACTACCTACGTCTGAGACAACCATGCTAGGACTGCTGCTAAACATAACAAACCTACATGCACAAAGGTGCTATATTGTAAACTTGAGAGACAACCTACAAAACCAAATGGCAGAAAAACATCATGACACTTCCGTGCACCTGGTGTCACCTCCTGCACAAGAGACTAGAACGCCCTACAACTACACCTACGCTTACCTGGTGTGAAAAACACCTACGACAAAATCAAAACTCTACTTATGCAAAAACTCAAAACCTCCACAACACCTACTACTTACCTGGTGTAAAAACTTGCACAACAACACCTACTCATACCTGGTGCAAAAAAAACTCCAAAACTACACCCCGTGAACGCCCTGAACCCTAACGAGTGGTTCGCTAGGCCACCGACTAGGCAATACATTCACAACACCTACTCTTACCCAGTGTCACCAATAACCACAAAATAAACAACACCTACTCTTACATGGTGTATTAAACTCCTTATTAAAAACACACGTGCATGGTCTACTACAGATCCTAATCTAATGATACACATACACAAACCACTAAAACCCCAGAATTACATCCACTCTAACCACTCCAACCTCTCAACACTCATGTAAAAGCTGCTCTGAACAATCACACATGTATTCTGAGTGAGAATGCAAAATGATACCAAAGGAGAAGTGTTGATCACCCCCTAACCCCCCAAGCCGCCACGATAAAACCCTGGAATTATCAGCCAAACTCATAGAAAGGGTACAATAAATACATGTTGATGGTGCACCATTCTACACCCGACATACCAATTCACTTACATTCCTCATGGTGCACTAATTACACAGCAACCACTCCCCGATGATACATCCTGGTATACCATACACATCCAAGAACATTATTCAAAATGTACAACCCCAACACAACACGAGAAATGCATTTCAAAACATAAAAGATTTGCAATTTTCAAATTAACATATTTGAAATACTACATTGTAAGAATTGAATATATTACAATGCCTCAGAATTAGCCTTCCATTCAATTACTACACACTCCACTGCTACTCATCCTCTCACACCAAGTAAACAAGTTAACATGTGCACACAAATAATTCATTTCTTACTACTGTGCCAGTGCCACATGAAAGCCTTTCATGTTCTGATATTCCAGACCTTAAACATAGACATAATCCTCCTATCTATAATTCTCTGAGTTGCAGGCCTTGCCGGCACCTCTCTGCGTAGCACAAATCACTGCGGACATGGAGTATTCCAGAACACGTCTGCTTTATTCAATCACAAGTTAACTCTAACAACACCCCGCCCTCCCGCGTCATTTCCCCTCCCAGGTTCCCGCATCACTGTGCCCGGAACAAGTGTCAACATGACATTTCCCCCCATTTTAAACAGTCACTCAATTTAGGCAATAAGCTTCTGCAGGAACATTGTTCACTAAGCCATCTCTTCAATGAGGCGGCGAGGCTTGTTCCTGGCTCTCTGGGGTCGAGAGCTAGACCATTCAGGGGACCCACTGGTGCCCATATCTTCATAATGGTACTCTTGCCTGAGGCTCCCGAGTCCTCATGATCACCTTGATAGGGATCATCAGATGCATAGTCAGTAGGGATTCCCACTCTCCCACTTAGTTGCTGAGACTCAGATAACAGAACTTTTTTGAAATGGGATGAGTTGTGGGTGGTGGAACCAGCAGTCCCTTGTGCCATGACCATGGACCCCTTCTTTTCTGTGACGATCAGGGGTTCCTCATGGAAGAAGGCGGTGTGTTCGTGTGTCTCGGGCTGTCTTACGGCCACGATGTCTTCAACTTCCAGACAAGGTTCTCGCACTCTCCGGCGTTCGTCCGCATATGGTTTCATGCGCTCCTTTGCGGCCTGTCTCGCTCCCTTACTTCCCCATCCACACTTGGTCGATCATCGGACAGTTTGGCTTGGGGTAATCTCGTCCGGATGTCCCTTCCAAACATTACTTCTGCAGGGGTTTTCCCTGTGGTACTATGTGGCGTGCTCCTATAGTCCCATAGTAGTTGATGCAGTACCTGTTCATATGGCTGCCTGGTGAGTTTGGCGAACTGCAATGCCCTCTTTAGATTTCCCATGAATCTATACATCATGCAATTCGCGTGGAGCCACAATGGAATGATCTTTTGATGGTGAAACCCCATGCACTCCCCAAATTTTGCAAAGCTGTGTCCACTGAATGGGGGCCCTTTGTCTGTCTTCAGTACCTTAGGGACACCATAAGCTGTGAAGATGCAGTCTAGCACTGGTATCACATGGTGGTCCGTCGTCAACAATATGAGCTGGGCTTCTGGGTATCTGGAGTACTTATCCATAATGGCCAGCACATATTTCCCCCCTCGATAGGGCCAAAGAAGTCAGCAGCCACGGCCTCCCAAACCCCATCGGGGAGTTCGGACATCCTCAATGGCTCTGGGTGTCTGTTTGGCGTGATGAGGCAGCAGGTGGGGCATGCCTTCAGCAGATCTTCCACCACGGTGTCTGTGGAGACCACCCCTTGATGGCCCTTGTGAGCGAGTTCAACTACTTTTCTCTGCAGGGATGTTGGAATTACCACCTTGCAAGCCTTCAATAGCATGTTGTCACACGAGAGCACCAGTTTCTCTTTCACCTGTGGCAAACTCTCCACTTTCACCCGCACGTCGTCGCTTGCTTCCCGCCCTCTCTCCTTGGCTCCTTGGCTCTCCTTCATAGGCCTTACAGAAGTCCTTCACATATGATCTGACATGCCTGATCCGCCTCCACCTCTCGGGCCAGATGAGCTGGCTCGATCCCCTCTAGCACGGCCTGCTGTATCAAATACCGGAGATACCGGTCTGCCACTGACTGTTCAGGGGTGCACCCGGTTCTGGGGCATCTGGAAAGAAAGTCAGCAGAGTTCTTACCCTTCCCTGATCGGTGTACTATCTCGAACAAGTAGTCCTGTAGTCTCAACCCCCATCTTGCGATGCAGGCGGCATTTTGGCTTGTGGGTTGCCGTACAAGAACAGGAGTGCCTTATGGTCTGTCATCACTCGAAACGGTTTGCCATTTAAGAAGAGATGAAAGTGTTCACACGCCCAGAATACTGCCAAGCCTTCCTTTTCAGCCTGGGAATAGGCTTGTTCGGTGACCGAAAGACTCCTGCTGGCGTAGGAAACGATGTGAGTCTGAGAGGGATCCTTAGGATCCATTCGAGCCAGGATGGCACCAAGCCCTACAGGACTTGCGTCCACTGTTAGTTCCATCTTCCAATCAGGGTCAGAATAGGACATGTTTTCAGCTCTGGCAACTTTCTCCCAGATGATCTCAAAGGCCCTTTGGCATTGGTCAGACCAGTCGAATACAGCATCTTTCTTGGTCAACGATCTCAGAGGTTCGCTTACTGTGGCAAAGTCCTTAATGTATCATGTACAGCAGCTTGCGAGGCCTAAGAAGGACCTCAGCTCAGATACATTGCTGATATGTGATGTTTCATTCAGTGCTGCAACCTTTTCTGGATCCAGTGTCATGCCATTTTCTGAAAAGATATGACCAAAGAAGCGTAGTGTTCCTTTCCTGAACTCATACTTGTCTTGGTTGAGTGTGAGATCCACAGCTTCCAACGCCTTGCACACCTTTGTCAGGGTCTCATCGTGCTTGTTGATGTCTGTCCAGAAAACTAGGATGTCATCGCTATAATTTATGCAGTTTGGGATATGCTTTATCACATAATGCACCTCAGCCTGGAAGATTTCCGCTGCAGAGGAGACTCCGAAACTCAGCCTCTTATAGCAATATAACCTCAGGTGGGTGACGCGAACATAGTGATGTTTCTGCTTTCCGGGCTCAGTACCAGCTGATGGTACCCCTTCCTCAAGTCCAACTTGGAGAAGACCGTGGCTCCATTCAAGAGATTAATCATGTCAGTGATGCGCAGAGCCATGTGCCTCTCCCTTCGTATGGCCTGGTTGGGTCTCCTCATGTCGACACACAACCGGATGGCTGGCACGATGGGCAAAACCCACTTGGTGGGGCCCGTGGCTGGTTCTATTATGTCTTGCTCCAGCAGCTTGTGTAGTTCGTCTTCCACTTTTAAAAAAAATATTGACGGTATGCCCCTGTAGTGTTGCGCTATTGGGCGCACTCTGTCCTCTATGTGTAGTTTCACTTGTCTGCTTCAGAGTTTTCCAATTCCCTTGAACAGATTGGGGTAAAGGTTTGTGATCATTTAGACCGGGTCAGTGTATTTGTGGACCATGATTTTATATAGGACATGTATGAGACCCATGTCAATGGCCACCTTGAAACTGAGTACACAGCCACTTTCATTCTCTGTCGCCAGCACGTGTGTGGGCACTTTTTTTTCTTGCCCTTTGTAGCGGCCCAAGCCCTCAAACTGTCCTATGCATTTGAGTGGTCTCTTGGCTCCTTATGCATAAATGCCCACTGTGGTAGGGACAAGTTTCGGGCTCTGAGGCAGCTCTGTGAAGATCTTCTCGCTGACCACATTCACCGTAGCCCCAAGGTCAATGAGGAATTCTGTAGGTCTTTCATTTAGTTTAATTATCAGTGTCAGACTGTGCTCTGTAGCCACATGATTGCCCAGTGCGTAAACATATGCTTTCTTTATTTGTTCGCTCCCTGACGAGCCCTTGGTTTGAATCTCAGAAGTGCTTCCCTTGTTCTCTAACTACCTTTTTCTCTGGAGAACCTGCACACCAACTTGAAATGGCCTTTCTCCCCGCACGTGACGCATCGCTGGCCGATGGCGGGACACATACCTTGATGTGGGTATTCGAAACCACATTTGTAGCAAAACGGTTCCTCCAGTCTCCTTTCTTGGTGGAGCCGATGGACCACCTCGACCGGCGTGGAGGTGTTGAAACTTTCCACCTGTGAGTAGACGGCTCTCTCAGCTGGAGCCAGTGTTAGTATCTCGTCTAGTGTGTGGGATTTTTGTAACAGCTTCCACCTGAATGTCTGTGATTCGCAGCCTGCATTGATTTGAGATCTCAGGGCCTCTGTGTTTGAATAGTTGGCGAAATCACAGTGTTTCATTTTTTTCCCAGTCTCATGACATACGCATTCATAGTCTCACCTTAAGCCTGCTTGGTGCTGTGAAACAGGTGGCGCTCATAATCTATGTTTGTGTGCGTGGTGAAATATGCAGATAAGGTTTCCTTTAAGTCTTGTATGAAATCAATGCTGTCGGCAGGCATCTCTTCAATGATGTCACGTGTTGCTGGACCTACCACCAGTTTGAGAAGGCATTTCTGTCTATCATCTTCGATTGGCCCCCATAAAAAGTTCAAAATCCTTTATCCACCGGGCCTACCTGGGACCTATGTTGCTTGTGTCTGCAATGTCAAAAGCACCTGGCATTTGTGCGGCCAGGGAATCAGGCAGTCTGTATGGAGCTTGTTCCTGCGCTGGTAGCCTTTGGACCGGGCTGTGCGCCCTCTTCGCCATCAAGAGGAGACATTTTCCTTTAAATTTGTGAAAATCGGTCTCTTCTAAGGCCCTGTGGCCCCACGGTGGCCTACTTAGCACGAGCACCGTGTCAGGGCCTGTCTCTTGCCTCCACGTCCCGACAATGGGCTACAAATGATGGCCGCCTACCCAGGCACGAGTACCATCTAATATTGCACAGTTCCTTCTCACCTCTTGGTAAGGTGTCGTTCCCTCCTTATTCCGGGACTTCAGCTCGCTCACCTGTGAGTGTTTGAATCACCGCCGCTGCCTGGGATTTGCAATCGCTCCAACGAACGTTCTGAGAATGTTGAGAATTACTGCTGCGGCCCAGGGTGAACAGCGATGACGCGATCAGTCAGAGGAGGGGATCCGGGCACCACTACACCAACTCTGTGCCTCTGCTGTCTTCTTTCTGCGGTCGCAATGCCCCAGGCGTCTGCTCCGTGCGCCGCTAACTCTGTTGTGGGTGACTGCATAATTGGCACAGCCTCGTCGCCATTGTAATTTTCGTAGTTGCAGGCCTTGCCGGCACCTCGCTGCGCAGCACAAATCACTGCGGACACCGAGTGTTCCAGAACACGTCTGCTTTATTCAATCACAAGTTAACACGCCTCTCTACGGCGTTATTTGCCCTCCCAGCCAACCACCTCTCTGTGCCTGGATCAAATGTAAACATGACACTATCAAAAATCTATAAAACCCAACAGCAAAGTCACTGTTGTGAACGGTAAAAACAAAGCAATGCCAAAGCCGGGATGACAAGTACAGCAATCGATGCAATTCCTGCAAAGTACCTGAACTCCGAACCCTTCAATCCCCAAAGGCACCACACAACATCAAAAGCTGTGTCTGTTCTCCTGATGCAGATGCGCCCTGAGCATGCAGATGAGCGTACTGTAAAGCATTCTTCCTGGAGAGCATCTGCTCATGTCATCACACACAGAACATCTAAAAGGTCCTTTATTCCACTGCCTCTTCATCCCTCCGAACACTGCATCCTCCGAATACCGCAAAGCTTCCAAGCCATCACCATCCTGCTCACTACCCCAACAAGCATGGACGGAGACAGAGCTCTGCGCTAGCAACTGCTGCCTAACTCCAACATATGGAAAAGGTAAAAGACTCCCAGACCTCACCCTAAACCCCCCACCCCCAGTCAGGCCTACAAGCCCCCCTGGAGCGCCGCTGCAATGCTACTTCCAAGTGCCTGCACATCCTTGACTGCGCTGCCACACCCTCTAGCCTCTTCCTGGCCGCCTGCTGACCCACTGCTGACACACCCAGGACTGCATGCATGACAGATACTTTCCGGACCCAGCCACCTCCCACAGGACACTCCTGCTGGGTGTCCAGACTGCAGCCCTCAACCTCCCCCTGCAGGAGACTCGTTCCAGTCGAGGCCCGCCTGCTGATTGTCCTGACACCTCCTGGAGTGGCACTCTCCTTCTTGTCACCTCCAGGACAGTGTCCGCTCCAGCTTATGCCATCCTGCTGGGTGTCTTGCCACCTGCTGGACTGCCATCACTGCGGGGATGATGCCACTCTCCTTGCTGACACCACTGGGACCCAGATGGGCACTTGACACCTGCGCCTCCTGACTCCAGCATCTGGCATCCTGCTGCAACTCATGTCAACATTGTCCGCCTCCTGCAGCATTTTCTGGCATACTCCTCCATCTCCAGGACGTGCCTCCACCAACGCTGCTTAGCTGCTCCTGGGCTCCTTTTCAACATTCTTGTCACCAAAAAGAAGCATTCAACATGGGCACTCAGAGACCAGGCGGAGATGGTAGTACAAATGGAAGGTAAGTACTTTAATCTTCAACTGCAGTTTAAGACAAAGATAGCAACAGTGGGAGTAGGCATATTAACAGCTCTAGGCCCATGCTGAAGTCCCCCTCCAACCCTCACTCTTGGAACTCGCACACTCTACATTCCATCAGGCATTCCAGAAGCAGCAACTAGCACACAACAAGCAGGATACCACACACTGTCATCCATTTTGTAGTTTTACGATGACGGTTGGGCCACGTGGTGGCCGACATTAGTTTTGCCAGTTTACCTTTGGACTTTTTATTCTTTTGTTTTATTTTTGGTTTGGAGGGAGCGTTGGCAAAGGAGGGTTGTTGTGAATTGGGCTAAAACTGGATGTGAAGTGCCAAGGTCACAGTAGTTTCTGGTTGTCTCTGAAGGCTTACAGTGAGCATTGATATGGCTTTACTTAAAGGAATGGTGCTCGGGCACATGGTTTTATGCAAACTGTGATCGATCGTAAAAACATTTCCTATGCACCTTACCTTAGTTTTTCGCATTTTTACATATGCAAAATCAACGAGCTGGCCGCGGCCATCTTGTGCTAATCTTATCCGTTGCTGCATCGCGCTAAGTTCAACTGTCCTTGTGGAGCTAAATCATATCACCCGCCCCTGAAGCTGACATCACTAGACACGCACGACCCATTTCACAATGCGAATGAATGCATGTCTCGTGTCAACATTCTCTGTGCCCGAGCTAATGACGTGCCTTCATGGAAATGGCAGAACGCTTCTTTCCTCAATAAATATAAACAGACCGATTCTCATCAGACAACTTCAGAGTTGCTTTTTTCAATAATTTCACTGTTTTATTTTTGCATAGCCTTTGACTAGTTTCTGCTGTGTTCAGCTATCTTTGTTGCTCGGAGCCCGTGCAAACAGATACTTGTACTAGCATTACTATCAATTTTAATTTTGTCATATAATGGCAACAATACAACCCTAGCGGTACGAGCCAGAGTATTCCGAAGCAGAATTAGTTGATAGACAAAGATGCGGAAATGATGGGGCATCGGACAACAGTTGGGAAGAGGAATCACTGCATCCTGAGCCAGAGCCTAGTCGCGTGGAAGACGTTTCCACCTGGTGTACCTGCAATTGGTGCGAGGTCATGCCAACCGAGGAGGAGAACTGCTGCTGCAGAGAAAACTCTGGATGCTTGGCCTACATATCGGAAGAAGGGACACCGCCGCTATGCGTTACCGAGCTGCGTGGCTTCAGGGAAGCTTGCCTCACAAACTCGTTTTGAGGATTATGATGGTGCTTATGCACAAACTTCGCGCAACAGTTCGCCCTCGCAGTCCAAGTAACGAGTAAGTGTACTCTAGATTTGATGTCACTTTGACTACTGAGGCCGCTAACATTTCTTGTTTGGCTCCTATATTGTCGTAACTTTGATTTGATTTGATTTGCTTATAGAGCGCGCTGAACCCTGGTGTAGCTAGGCGCTTGAACTTGGTAGGAGTTACATACAGGTTATACATACAGGTTATACATGTAAAAGTACAGTACATAAAATGGCGCTTGTACTTAGTAGGAGATACAAGCAGGTAAAGTATATGCAGGTATAATAGAATAATTTATGCAAAATGTATAAAGATGTACAGATGGTGGTGGGATTCAGGGAGTGGCTCAGGAGGGGGCGGTTTGAGCGAGGAGGCAGGATTTTACTTTGAATCTGAAGGCTAGGAAGGAGTGTTCATCTCTCAGTGGAGGGGGCAGAGAGTTCCATGTTTTGGCAGCTAGAACAGGGAAGCTTGATCCACCTGATTTTTGGAGTCTGAATTTTGGAATGTTGAGGTAGTATGCGTAGTTAGCTCTGGTTGGTCTTGATGAGGTTTTCCAGGTGAATTTGTCGGACAAGTTCTTTCTTTGGGGCTGTATTGTTGAGGCATTTTTGGGTGATCATCAGTGTTCTGAAGGTGATTCTGACTTTGATGGGAAGCCATTTGACCGTCTGTCTTGCTTGGATTATGTGTTTATGACGTGGTATGTTGAGAGCTGCTCTGAGAGCGTTGTTTTATAGGATTTGGAGTTTGTGGATATTTTGTTTGCTGGTGCCTAGGTAGAGGGAGTTGCAGTAGTCGATATTTGATAAGATTAGGGCTCTGGCCAGTGTGATGCAACTAGGTGTAGACAGGAATGGCCGTTATTAGCTTGGTAGTATAGGCCGAGGCAGAGGCTGTGGCATTCACTGATGGAATCGAGGTAGACCCCGAGGGTTTCGGCATTTTTGGAGACATTAATAATGTTCCCGTCTATGTTAAAGGAGTTGTATTGTGGGTTGAGTTCCTTTAATCGTTGCCTGGTGCCAATAAGTAGAAGCTCGGTTTTGTCGTCGTTGAGACACAATCCATGCTTAGCCATCCAGTCTTGGATTTTGCTGTAGATTTCATTGAGCCCGTCTCGTAGGTGCCCGTGAGCGTGATGAGGATCTGTGCGTCATCAGTGTAGTTGGTGTATGGGACTTTCATGTCGTCTAGGAGGTCAAATAACATCTTGGTAAAGATGTTATAAAGTGTGAGGGATACGCAGGAGCCTTGAGGTACTCCACAGGTGATGGGTGAAGGGTCAGCAGCTGCAGTGTCTGAAAAGACTCTCATGGATCTTTCGTATAGGAAGGATTGGACCCATTTGGCTGCGTTGGATGAGAAGGAGGCTGATGTGGTAAGATGCGAGGTTAAGATGTTGTGGTCAACTAGGTCGAAGGCCGCAGAGAGATCCAACAGGAGGAGGAGGGAAGGATGTCCATTGTCTTTGGCATCGTCCATTTGGATCTTCAGGTCTATATGGGCTGTCTCTGTGCCGTGTCTCAGTCTGATGCCAGATTGACGGAGGCCTAGAAGGTTGTGCGACTTGAGGTGGTTCTGGATTTGAATATAGGCTGCTTTGTCAAGGATTTTTAGCAGAAATGGGATGTGGTGATGGGGCGGTAGTTCGTGGGAATGTTGGGGTTTAGAGTGGGTTTCTTGATTAGAGGTTTGACCCAAGCGTCTTTAAGATTCTTGGGGACAGTGCAAGAGGCAAAGGAGGTGTTGATAAGTGATGTGATGAAGGGTGCGAATCTTTAGCTCCTTCTTTGATGATGGAGGCTGGACATATATCTCCTTCACATTTTGAGGGTTTGAGGCTGGCAATTATGGATTCTACCTGTGTGGTGGTGACGGGTGAGAAATTGAAGAGGTCGGAGCTGTGTCTGCGCTGGATGTGGGTGGCAGTGCTAGTGCCTTTAGAGGCTAGGAGTTTTCTTTTGGTTTCTATTTTGGTCTGGAGGAGTGCTATTTTGTCTAGGAGTGCCTTCTGGATGTTGGCACACCAGGTAGCATCTTTGTCACAGGTGGATTGGGGTGGTATGGGAGCTTCCATTTCTCTGAGAATTGTGAAGACTTCCTTTACATCTGAGTAGGCCTTTTGAATTCTTTTGTTGAAGGTGTCGCTTTTAGTTATAATAATGGCTGTTTTGTAGTTGGTAGCGGCTATTTTAAAGAGGGCCATGTTTGGGGGTGTAGTACCTTTTATCCATTTGGTTTCTACTGCCATTTTGGTTTTCCTTAGGGCTTTTAGTTCTGGAGTAAACCTTTTATTTATGTGGCTTGGTTGTTTGGCTTTCCTGGTTTTGAGGGGGGCTATTTGATCTAGTGCTAGTAGTAGAGTCTTGTTGAAAGAGTTGACAAGGGTTTCTGTGTCAGATTCGGTGTGGGGTGTTGGATTTATGATGGGCTGGATGTATGGGCGGAGGGTCTCCAAGCTGATGGCCTTTTTGTTCCTAGTAATGGCTGGTGGCGCTTGTGCGGGCTGTGCATGGATGTGATGGGTGGCTTTAAGTTCAAAGTGAATGATGTGGTGGTCAGATCAGGCACATGGGGTGTTGGATAGTACATTAAGGTTGCAGTTTAGCGTGGCGATCCAGTCCAGCGTTCTGCCTTTGCAATGGGTAGGCTCAGATATGAGTTGGAGGAAGCCTATATTGACAAGGGTTTGCTCAATGGTAGATGCATGGGTGTCTAATGGATCTTGGTATCCTAGGTTTAGATCTCCCATTAGCAGGATTTTAGATGTGGGTTTGATCTATCACTGCCAAATGAATGTAGTCTGGCAATTCAGTACATCTCTCGCGCTTTGGGGAAATCATAGTGGTCATCTTATGTGTCTTTCAATTTCAACTAAGAAACAATATTTCTCTGTGTTCCAAATGTCATGGATTGCATGGGTGTTCACTTTTGTAATGTGTCTACACTTTAAAGCCCAAGTTGATTGATCCATGAAGTAACATTTGTACTTGCAACTATGCCATAGGATACCTGATGCATTTTCATCTAAGGTTTGTACACTTATCAGGTTCATTTAAATACAGTATGTATGTTTCTCTTCCACAGGTGGTACATGCTGGTGGCCTATCCTTCGTTTATATGGTGGCTTCATGGGAGGCTGGTAATACCCGCCTGTGTCGTTGGAGCCATTTGCGCCAAATTCCCCAGTGACAGCGGACAGTACAGGGGATTTTCCCCCACTGTGCTGCAACCCGAAGTATACAATTTGTAGTACATTTGTGCCATCAACATCAGCAACAAAATAAAATACAAATGATCTTTTATGAATAGTTGTTTCAATTTTTCAGTGAATCAAGGACATGCTCACTTGTCTATGAGTGACATGCAACAATGGTTGGTGCCCTTTTACGCTCACCTCCTCTGCAACAATCCATCCCCCCTCCATTATAAACGGCCAAGGTGCCAAACACCATGTACACTTCAAAGGTATCTTCCGCACAAGGGCCATTGTTCACATGGCCTCCCCAGACCAAGTGTCTCCAGGCTCCCCTGAAGCACACCGCGGCCCTCCAATCCACATAAGTCTGTCTCCCTTCAGTAGTGTTCCGGCCTTTTTCTGCATGCCTCTTGCCCATCCTTCCCCCCTCTACTATCAATGGCAGTGCACACCTGTGGCAGTGTGCTCCCAAGGGGGCTGGCAGGGTGGGAACGGCCAAAGTGCCAAACACCATGTACACTTGAAAGGTATCTTTCGCACAGGGGCCATTGCACACAGGGCCTCCCCAGACCCAGCGTCTTCAGGCTCCCCTGAAGCAGACCGCACCCCTGCAATCCACATAAGTGTGTCTCCCTTCAGCAGTGTTCCGGCCCTTTTCTGCACGCCTCTTGCCCATCCATCCCCCCACTATCAATGGCAGTTCGCACCTGTGGCCATGCACTCCCAAGGGGGCTGGCAGGGTAGGAACGGCCAAGGTCCCAAACACCATGTACACTTCAAAGGTATCTTCTGCACAGGGGCCATTGTTCACATGGCCTCCCCAGACCCAGTGTCTCCAGGCTCCCCTGAAGCACACCGCGGCCCTCCAATCCACATAAGTGTGTCTCCCTTCAGTAGTGTTCCGGCCCTTTTCTGCATGCCTCTTGCCCATCCTTCCCCCCTCTACTATCAATGGCAGTGCACACCTGTGGCAGTGTGCTCCCAAGGGGGCTGGCAGGGTGGGAACGGCCAAAGTGCCAAACACCATGTACACTTGAAAGGTATCTTGCGTCACAGGGGCCATTGCACACAGGGCCTCCCCAGACCCAGCGTCTTCAGGCTCCCCTGAAGCAGACCGCACCCCTGCAATCCACATAAGTGTGTCTCCCTTCAGCAGTGTTCCGGCCCTTTTCTGCATGCCTCTTGCCAATCCAACCCCCTCCACTATCAATGGCAGATCGTACCTGTGGCCGTGCGCTCCCCAGGGGGGTGGCAGAGTGGGAACGGCCAAGGTGCTAAACACCATGTACACTTCAAAGGTATCTTCCATACAGGGGCCATTGTACAGATGGCCTCCCCAGACCCAGTGTCTCCAGGCTCCCCTGAAGCAGACAGTGCCCCTGCAATCCACATAAGTGTGTCTCCCTTCAGCAGTGTTCCGGCCCTTTTCTGCACGCCCCTTGCCCATCCATCCCCCCTCCACTATCAATGGCAGTTCGCACCTGTGGCCGTGCGCTCCCAAGGGGGCTGGCAGGGTGGGAATGGCCAAGGTGCCAACCACCATGTACACTTCAAAGGTATCTTCCGCACAGGGACGATTGTTCACATTGCCTCCCCAGACCCAGTGTCTCCAGGCTCCCCTGAAGCAGGCCACGCCCCTGCAATCCACATAATTGTGTCTCCCTTCAGCAGTGTTCCGGTGCTTTTCTGCACCCCTCTTCCCCATCCATCACCCTGTACACTTCAAAGGTATTTTCCGCACAGGGGCCATTGTTCACATGGCCTCCCCAGACCCAGTGTCTCCAGGCTCCCCTAAAGCACACTGCGCCCCTGTAATCCACATAAGTGTGTCTCCAGTCAGCAGTGTTCTGGCGCTTTTCTGCACGCCTCTTGCCCACCCATCCCCCCTCCACTATCAATGGCAGTTCTCATCTGTGGCTGTGAGTTCCCAAGGGGGCTGGCAGGGTGGGAACAGCCAAGTTGCCAAACGCCATGTACACTTCAAAGGTATTTTCCGCACAGGGGCCATTGTTCACATGGCCTCCCCAGACCCAGCGTCTTCAGGCTCCCCTGAAGTAGACCGCATCCCTGCAATCCACATAAGTGTGTCTCCAGTCAGCAGTGTTCTGGCGCTTTTCTGCATGCCTCTTGCCCACCCATCCCCCCTCCACTATCAATGGCAGTTCTCATCTGTGGCTGTGAGTTCCCAAGGGGGCTGGCAAGGTGGGAACAGCCAAGTTGCCAAACGCCATGTACACTTCAAAGGTATCTTTCGCACAGGGGCCATTGTACACATGGCCTCCCAAGACCCAGTTTCTCCAGGCTCCCTTGATGCAGACTGTGCCAGAAACATATCACACATTCACATACACTTTTCTAATCCTTTATAACCCCTGTGATATTTATCCAGAGAACATCCCTGAGCACTGTAAGTCAACTCTTGATCGTGCTGCCTGTTCTCCTGCTACTAACTCCCCTGCTTGCAGAATCTAATTGTTTGTCAAGGTAAGGGCACGTCACGTTTTAACTTCACTATATTCATCTCTTTCTGATCTCAAAATGTCTATCTGTTTCGACCGAATGTACCGAGAAGTGTAATGTTCATTCAGCTCAATGACTTTACCATTGTCTAATGTTTCAAGTGTTCTGATCTCGATGTACAGTACATTTGATCATTGTCAATTACAATAGAATCACATCTTTCTCGGACCTTGTCTATAAGCATGTTTCGTTTTGATGCATGAAAGTACATTCAACGGATGAGTAACACGTTACGATTTGCGTCATATCATCAATTCTGTATGTATGTAGTATTCGACTACACTACACAGGTTTTGCTTCTTTGAACAAAACAAACATAGAAAACTGTGATATAATTCCATCAATCTCATGCATTCATTGCAATTCTTTTGTAATTATTTATACTTTTTTTATACGGATCTTATTGATTTTTCAAGAATGCCTGCTTGTATTGTTTTGGGTTTGTCGTTCTAGGAGCCATGTCAAAAGTCAGGGCACAATCCTGCATACATTCCCGAAGGATATTCATTTAATAAAAGGATGGGTTTAACATTGTGGTTTTGTGGTGGACGAGATTGAAAGTAGACCCCAGGTTGTCTTGGGAGACTTGAGGGCCAATTGATTCCGCATCTGTAGCATGCACTTTACCCAGGATATGTACGACCAATCGACAAACACAAAAACGAGTCGACCCAGAATGTTTCGTAAATTGCTTCCAAATGCAATTCCAACTCTATTGATGCACACACTGCCTCTTGTGAGTCCCGGATGATGAATTAGCTGTGGGCGGTGGGGTACTGAACAGGTAACTCTATGAACGGATTGGTGCTTTTGGTGTAAATGTGTTTTACTAAAGTTTGCATATTTACCAGATTGTATTACATTTTAACTATACCGCATTTTAATACATATATGTGCCTGGTTTATGGAGCTACAAATTAAGTAATTATGAACATGGAAAACAATGCCATAGTGCCCTTCACAGGAAGCATAATGTTTTTGTAATCGGTTGCTTGACATGTCAATTTGTTTAGGAAAACATACTGACGGAAGCACAGACCCTCGAAAGTGACGAAACCACTGACACGTCAAGTATACCAATGGTGAGGCCTATAGACTTGCAGATGTTTATATTCTCGACAGTTGCATTTACCCGCATATCTAATGCAAATCTAATTTTACCTTTTACCACTTCATGACAATGCACTGAAAATGAAGGAGCAAGATTCTGCTTCGATTTATTTTCACAAGTCAACTACAACTTCAAGCGCCTATCAGGTAATTTTATTTCATTTTTCCTTCACGAGAATGTATTATGCTTGAAATGTCCAACAATATGAAAATGTTTATGTATCCTGTTGGTTGTTTACACTTCGTGTCATTTATAGGTTTCTCTTTATATGTACCATTGTCTGCATCCCATTGTCTCAGTTCCAATTAGCTGTTTTCATCCGTACTAAAACAGGTACTGTGTTACAGGGGGATGCTGGTACTTCGACTACAATTACATCATCCTTTGCAGCTGGTCCAGAGTATGAGGTATGCGCACTAACAGTTACATTGAATGAAAGAAAGTCAATCCTACATAGGATACTATTTGACAGTGACATGCATATAAATGTGAAGTGTTTCAACGCAATTGACCGAGGAACTTGCCAAAGAGCTAGACTACAGTTTTTCTAGTTTGGGCAATTTGTCCACCACAGTTGAGTCACAAACCACATTCCTGCAGGACGATTGGCTAATGAAGGAGCCAAAATACATTGTATTCGACAGCTGCCTGGTAGTGAATATACTGATGCTGAAATGAGTCCATCCAGTGAGGGGGGAAATATGCGTGGAGCCATTCGTGAATGTGACTCGTGTATTACAAGGCACTAACCTGAAAATCCAAGCTACCTGTGTCCACCTCCATGATACATTTTCATGGTCCGCTCAACCGATGCTCGGCAAAGTGCCAGCTGGAAATCTACTGTGTTCAGCAGCTTTACTTTTCAGTGGCTCGACTTTTAGTAAGTCCAGTTTCTGTCAATTTCTGGGAGTTCAGTTCCTTACTAAAAGGCAGTACTACAAATATCAAAGAGAATTCTTATTCCCTGCTATTAGTCAAGCCTGGAAAATTGAACAAATGTCAACTGAAAGCGCATTCTCGGGACAGTGTGACAGCCCCGGACTTTCAGCAAAGTGCTGCACATACCACTTTGAAGACATGGAAACTAAAAAGACTGTGAGTTTGGAGATTGTGCAGGTGTCCCAATGTAAATCCTCTGTGGCCATGGAGAAACATGGTTTCATAAAATCCCACAAACATTTTCAATCAAGGGGAATGCAAATAGACCTCATAGCCACTGACAGACATGTTTCAATAGCCCAGGCCATGCGAGAGCAGTTTCCAAACATTCATCATCAATTTGATGTATGGCACATTGCCAAATTAGTCAGTAAAAAAATCACAGCTGCTGGTAAAAAAAGGGGTTCAGGCAATATTTTACAGTGGTCTCAGTCTTTCAGCAACCATCTTTGGTGAAGCTCCAAAACTTGTGATGGGTCTGTGGAAATTCTACTTGAAAAATGGCGCTCATTGATGCACTACTGTTCCAACGTTCACTCATGGACAGAAAACCAACATTTACACGAATGTGCACATGTACCTTTATCAGAGGAGCAGGAACAGAAGAAGAAGGGGGTGGTTCAATCTTCACCTCCACACAAAGCTCTTGAGAAGATCAAGAGACCTAAAGGGACTCACAGAATTCTGTCACACCGGAGATTTGGAGGTGTTCCACAATATGTGCCTAAAGTACAGACCCGAAAGGTTGCATTTCAACATAGACGGTATGCAATCTAGAACATTACTAGCCATTTTAGCGCAGAACGAGAATCTACAGAGATAACAATCGAGAACTGCAGGAAACCTTTGGATGCTTCGTTACACAATGGCCTTTTCAAAACAAAGCGAAAAATGGGTGGCCAAGCCAATTTACCAGGAAATGGAATTCAATTATATGAAAGATATCACTTTGACTGTGTTGGCCATGCATAGTCATGGAATCCATCCTGATCTTGTTCCTAGGACACGTACACTGCCACAAAACATTGCAAACGAGCGCTGTCCACTTAAAGCGGACCTCGTTGAACAGTTGACTTCCTAGTATAAATGATTTGCAACAGTGTTCTTAATATGTTTACTATAACTTTTGGGATATGTTCCACAATGTTTGTACATTGTACATGAACAATGGAATGCTATTAAACTCGAATTTCAAAGCTATTAAAAGTATTAAGAAGTATTAATTATGCACATTTAATCTTGTTTATGATTCATTCATTTATATCTCAAACTATAACATGCATGTCTGTGGTTGCTTGGTGTCTGTAAAGCTCGACATATGTGGCCATAGCGTCCAAATTGTCTTTTCAAATGTATCCTCTTTGTCAAGTGTAACTCTGTGTTTTGCCCCCTCCCGCTTTCACCCCGCATTTGTGGGTCCTTGACTGATCAGGGCACGGGAGGGTCAGATGGATGTCAGCATGAGATTAACTGTGGGGTATGAGCTGGTCGGCTCAGGCCTGGCGTGGTGTAGGTTGTTACTGCACAGGAAGTTGAGTGGAGATGAATGGGCACTTGGATTTATGACTTGTCAGTGTCTCACGTTATCCGCAGAGTCCATTCCTCCGAGAGAACAGGGCGCGCATAGACATCCCATGGAGTGAAGGTCACTTTGTTTGTTGTAGCTTATGGGGAGTTCAAACCGACGCGCCTTGTACAGTATGTTTTTGATTTGTGGCTTTCCTTCACAAAATTGAAACTTACCATACACGTTCCCAAAAAGGTTCAATTGTTGTTCAACCTTGGAAGAAAGAGAGGATGCGCTATGGATTGAGGGACGGAAATTGTGGAATAGCCGCAAAAATTATAAGGTTTACTATTTTAAAACTTGACATTGGAACATTTATTTTCATTTTATGAAAACCGTTGTTCTGAGCGGACACTCTGCGTTACGCCAAGAGAATGAAAATGCCAAATATCGATGTAAGTTTGACTGAAGACGAGTTTATAGGTGAACGAGTAAAGCTTTCATTTGCTGCTTAGATTGTTATGGGTTTTTGGTTGTGGTATATTGTGATGACACGCAAACACAACCTGTATGCAGGCTAGTGATATCTAAACCACTTCATCCCATGACATATCAGTGTGTGCTATCAACATTGTATTATTGGATGAGCCGGGTGCAGAACATTTTCCAAGGGGACTTGGTTCGATTGTCGAAATGTTATGTTGCCACTTCCGTTACAGGTGTGAAATAACCATTTGCATATTTGTCTTTCTCCTGGGCACGTGGGCAGTCCAGCACTGAAATGCTATGGCAATTCCCTTCTGAACTAGAGTACCTACAGCAACCCCATACACGTGTTTCAGCCTTGTTGTGCCCCATCAGTGAGGTGGAGCTGTGCCTCTCTGAGCACAGTGAGCATGCAGTCCACGTCTGGGTTCCCACAGGTTCCACCAACCCCAAGTTTGTTGCTAATATTCAGTTATAATGCCATCTATGTGTTCTTTGAATTTTTCCATCAGCTTCTGCATCCCATTGGGAGCTAAACATACTCCACAGCGCTAACCTCTCAAGCACATCGTAGACTCCAACTTTCCACAATGTTTTCTGTGTGTTTCCATTGTTTGTGTTTGTTATTAGGTTTCATCCGGTGAAGAATTAAAGGGTAAATGGATACATTTGAATAAAGAACAGCTACTAAATTATATTTTTATTCTGTTTTCTACACAGCTACATTCTTCCTTTCTGCGAATGTCATTGTTTCCAGATGCCGAGTGATGGTTTCTTCAGCCAGCAGTGGCAGATACGCCTAAATGGATGGATTTCGATTACGCTGATATGGGACGATCGCCCAGGACCTATATGCTCTTTGGCAGTACCTGCGACTAGGAGCAACCTTTTATCGTTTACAGTGGTCTAGCAAGAAGCTGATGCCGAAGCCTTGTGAATGAAGTAGCGTTGAATGCGCATCTTCTCCTGAAAGGAACAATGTGTGCCTCATGATAAAGTTTTGATGCTGTAATCCAAGGACATTCAAAAATTGGTGATAAATGGAAATCTGCAGATGTTCTCCGAGCGTTTTTTGCAAAACAAAAGAACATTATAAATTGCAGAATATTGATGATGTTTCCTTTAAAAATAGTGTTTTCTATTCTGATTTGGGACCCGCTGTACTGTGAGAGGATGTGATTGTTGAATTTCCGGGTTCTGCGTCAACTGACGTTAAGACGTAGGTGATGTATGGACGCGTTTGGCTACGCTGTCCACTAACGTCATGAAAGTAGGTGGAAAATATTGCTAGGAATAGTGATGTCAGCTTCAGGGGCGGGTGATATGATTTAGTGCCGCAGGAGCACTCAAACTTAAGCCGATCGATCAACGGATAAGATTATCACAAGATGGCCGTGCCCGACTCCTTGATTTCGCATGTGTAAAAGTGCGGAAAACTAAGGTTAGACGCATAGGAATTCTTTTTACAATCGATCAACGTACGCTTATAACGACTTGCCCGAATGATCGGGACAATAACATTTTTGAGCGCACTATTCTTTAATACTTATTAGATCCTGACAGTATGGTATGAAACAGTATGGTATGCGCTGCCCAATCCAGGGTCCGGGTGCTTACGCTTAACATGCAGGGACTTCATTCTCCTAACAAACGCAGGTCTATCCTATAAAGGATCCATGATATGGGTTGTTCTGTTGCCTCCAGGAGACCCACCTATCTCCCTCTGATGTCGGTAGATTACAAAACTGGCTCTTTCCCCATTAATATGTGGCATTGTGTGACTCCAAGTGGGTAGGGACCGAGATATTATTTGCCAGGGATACCCTTTCATGGAACTAGAAGTCAAAACGTGATCCAGGAGATAGGTTTGTAAGGTTCAAAGGCCTGCTATTCGGGCACCTATTTTCAATAGTTTATATTTATGCTCTGAATGAAAAACAGAACATGTTCCTCACTGATTCTATGCCTGAGATGGTGACGTTTATCGAGAGAGAGTTGATAATTGGGGGTGATTTCAACCTGGTACCTGACCCTAACTTGGACAAGTACCATGCCCCCCCCTCCACTACTGACATCAGGTATGTCCTTGCAGTGCCGAAGCTATTTGTGGAAATGAATTTTGTTGACCTTTGGAGGCTATTGCTTGAGAGGAGTGTGATTACACAAATTTCTCACATGTACACAGAACCTTCTCGAGGATTGATCTCCTTGTCTCTCCCTCTTTGATGCCCTACATCCGTGAGGTACATATTGTCATGATCACCAGGAACTTGTGCTCATACACTCGCATACCACACTCACACACTGCGTTTTGGACTGGGAGGAGGAAGGAAAGGGAAATCTGGACTTAGTTGTTGCGCACCTGGCGCTCTAAGACCAGCCTTAGTGCTGCTGGGAATGCCCTGCAAGATGGCCACTCCAGGTACCCATTCCAATCCCACCAACATGGCCGACTGTTGGGCGATCAAAACTCATTGGAACAGGACGTCTATTTTGCATGGGTGCGTTTCCTATTTAAGGCACACCCATACGTGTAGCCTCACTTCGCGCTGCTCTGCCCCTAGCAGCTGTGCGCTTACCGAAGGTTCTTCGCTGAACTCAATCTTGCAAAAGAAACAAAAACACACATTAAGGACAGAACGGGAATCACCGCAACTTGGCATTTCATCTCAGAACACTTACCTGTTGATAGTTTCCCTCGCCTCATGCTGGTTCCTTGCCTGCATCTTCCCACAGCTCTCCCTGCTCCTCCGGCTCTGTGCTTCTGCACGCATTCAGTCCATCAGCTCCCGGTCCACCAAGCTCCACCCCGCACCTGCAATGAGAAAGGAGAAGTCAGTAACACGCACGCAGCACAGCGCAAGCAATTGACAAGAACAAAAGCGCATGCAGCGCAAGCAATTGGCAATAAAGGTGCACGGCAGCACTGCACTAACAGTACCAGCACAAGCAGGAGCATATGACAAGTGGATGATTCAATAGTCATAACAAGGCAAAGTGGAAACCGCTGAGAGGTAATTTACTACAGAAATGATAGTGGGCTCTCCAACTCCCCCAGCAAGCGCTTATTGGCAGCTTGTGAATTGCCCTGACCGGGAGGTGCTGGATGCCTCAATTATGGCTGAGGAGGTGGGCTGACTTTTCAGTGTCTGGTCCTAGCTAATTATCCCTCACCTTCCACCAGAATAAAAGTTCATCGAAAGTATACTGCTCCTATTCGTATCACCAGAGGAACAAGACAGGGCTGCCCATTGTCGCCTTTGTTATTCGCTCTCATTACGCAATTGTTTGTTTGCCAAGAAAACCAGGGATAATCCAGAGTTACAGGGGGTGGTGGTTAGTTGGATCCATCATAAGTTCTCTCTTTATGCTGATAATGTCTTGCTCACGCTGACGGACTACCCAACCTCTCTCAGGGCTTCTGTGTCTGAGCTGAGGCGATTCTAAGAGATCTCCGGATTTGCTGTGAATTACCAGAAATATGCAGCACCGGGTGTCCAAATAGCCAGTTAGAGTATAGTGGCCGTGCAAGGCGTTTGCTCGGTTGTTTAGGAATCTGACTCCATTTCATACTTGGGAGTTCAAATGCTCAGTTTTCCCCAGGAGGTCTATCGGGCCAACTCCCCCAGCCGGTTTAAAGACTTGGCAGATGATCTTCGTTGTTGAAGTAGGCAAGAAAACTCTTTGATGGGGTGGATCACTGCCATGAAGATGAATCTGTTACCGAGATTCCTATATCTCTGTCAATCCTTGCCAGTCCAGGTGCCTACCTCTGCTTTACTGTCCCAGCAATGCAAGGTTCAGCATTTTAATTGCATGTGAAAAAAGCCTAGGATCCCCAGGGGAGTTGTGTTGTGCAATATCAAAAAGGGGTGGCATGGGTGCTCCGGACCTCTTCAGGTATTACCTAACAGCTCAGGACTCCTGTATGTTCTCCTGAAGGGTTCTCACTGGCCCTAGTAAATGGGTCACCCTTGAGCAGGCCTTCTCCCCTTGTAAATCAGCTTGTATGCCCTTCATAGATCATACTAATCTCCGCTGCACCACTATTCTATTAAACTTGACGCAGGTATCGCTACATTGTTGGTATGGAGTACCGAGGAAGTCTGGGATGGTCCCGGGCTTGGGTCAGTGTACCCCGGTTTTGGGAAACCTGGAATTCTCACAAGGATTCACGGGACATGGATTTCCACCCTGGATTAGAAGGGGTCTAGATATTCCTGAAAGCGAAAGATTAAGGTATGCTCAGATTTGGCTTTGGATCACCAATCCTTCAGTGAAGACAGGGGCAACCAGAGATCATGTGACACTTGAAGTTACTTTATTTGATGGGATCGATAGGGGAGGCAGCTCGTGTCTGTATCAATTGCTAGGGATTAACCTATTGCAGGCTAGGTCGTCACATTTTACTAATGGGGAAAATTAGGTTGGACATGCTGTAAACAATGACATTTGAGAAGATACCTGGGTTAGAAATCAAGCCTCCTCTAAATGCATCACGAATAGGGACTGTATGTAGAAACTGCATTACAGATGGTACTTACTGTTACTCACGTTACATAAAATGAATCTGGACTTGGATCTGACCTGTTGGTAAGGATATGGCTTGCGGGGCAGTTATTTCCATATGTGGCGGTCTTGTCCTATGGTTCATACTTTATGGGTGACCATTCTAGCGCTAATTAAGGAAATCACTGCAACAGACTTGCCAGCTGAAACATTGGTTGTTCTAATGAGAAGTTCTGTGGAGGATGAGTATCCCTGATCAGGATGTCGGGCGCAGTTGGTGACCCAACTCCTGTTGGCAGCTTGAATTCCCGTCACATGTGGAAGGAAGAACCCAGAGGGGCCAGTACTGGCACAATGGAAGCTTAAGGTGTGGGAAATATAAGTCACTGAAAAGGTTACTGCCTGTATGAATAATCAACTAACCAAATATTTATAGGTCTGGTTGCCGTTTGTTGAGTATTACCAACATCTTCTGTCCTGGACCTTTAAGCCACCCCGTGGAGTAGCATTATTGAAAATGTTGGGGGGACATGACATCTAAATGAAAGAAGCCCCTGCCAAATGATTGGGACAATATGATGTGCCCCAAAAGTTGGGGGAGACAAACCCCCTTACCAACCACCCTAAAATTACACCCACGAAGCCGCCCCTTTTGTCTGGCTCTTCCTTGTTGTGATGCCTGGGGGTTGTAGGTGGATGCTGCTTGTACTATGTAATGTTGGGGGTGGGCTCTTCATTGTGATGGAGAATGTTGTTCTCATACTGCTGTGGCCCTGGGGTCAAGCCAACAGTTACAATTAATGGCTCTGTATATCTCGGATCATTGATAAATAAAAGTGTTGAGAAAAAAAAGTCTGTGCGTTGTTATGAAGCCAAAATGGTGGTGAAGTGGCATAGTTTTGCCAAGGCAGACAGTCTGTTCAATCTGGTGAAGATGCAGATTCTAGCAGAAATAGAGTAAAGTTGGGGTGGGGCACATGCACTTAGTTGGGCCTCGGAGCAGAAAGCCTAAACACGCAACAAACTCACAACAAGATACTTGTCAGTGTACTCAGATTTCTCCTAGTGACATCTTAATCCAAAGAGAAACTAGCTAGAAGCACCTGATTGAAAGCAATATTCTAGCTCCATACACCAACCGCGAGCACACCGTGGCCTGACCACCAGCTTCCCTGGAGCCTACGATCAGCCGACGGCAAAGAGAGAACAGCGGAGCGAGGGGAAAACCAAAGCGCTGCCAACATGCGGCCGGCCGGTAAACCATGTGGTCCTGCCTATATTTGTGGCTAGCAGTTTCAACATGGCAGGATTGTTGGGGCAGTTGGGTTTCATGGGGAGATTTGTGGTGGGAGTCACCAGAAAGGGACTAATACGCCCTGGAGATGCTGCGCTCTGGGACCCAAGAGCACAGTACCCAGTAAGCTTTGTGTAGCACGTGTCATACATTGAAGGACGTATTGGATGGCTGACAAGGACCGCCCTCTGCCCATGCTGGATGCTGCTTATTGAAGATTCACGGCACAGACAGAGATGTGTTGGAATTGATAGATAAGTGAGTATTTTCCTCCGACGCCCACATGCCATTTACTTCGGGGGCACTACTGCTATGAGAGGGCGGTAATGGTACGCAGTAGCAACGCTGGAGCAGGCATGCCAGGAAAGGCTGCGTGCTGTAACAAAGGCAAGTTCATGTGCTAGTGACTTTAAATAACGGACAAGTACCAGCACGTACAATTTACCTTCATTTCACGCATTTGCAAATGATGTGCTCCTGGCTGAACGGGCAGGAAGTCCAGGAGTATAAGCAACATGCTTTTCATATGTTTGTTACTCAGAAGCAACATGCGACAAGTTTTTCATGTGTTTGATGCTCATAATTTAACATGCTTTTCATGTGTTTATTGCTCATGATTCATGTGCTTTCATTGTGTTTGTTGCTCATGTATTTCATGTGTTGGTGTGTGTTGTTCATACCCATAACAAGGGTTGTGGCAGTCAGACAAGCTGCTGGTATGTCTACAGCTAAGACATTGTGGGCCTCGTCACGAGTTGGGCTGTATCCTGGCTTTAATACCGCCCGACTGTAATAGCCTTAGCACCCACCGGTCCGTCGGTATTATCACCAGATCATGGGTTGGGTGTTAACGGTTAATCCCCATTACCCATTGGGTCCATTGGATCCAATGGGGCATTTTCAGCGCTAATAATGCGGGCTAATACAGCCGGCGGTAATACCACCGAAAACAGGGATTTTCACCTCCAGAAAAAAGCTGGAGGTAAAACAGCCCATTTAGCACCCAACTCGTGATAGGGCCAGCCCTTAACTTAAATGCGGAGGTAATACCGTTACTGCTGCATTTAAGGGCCACAGCCCAACTCGTGATGAGGCCCTGTGTATTAATGATATGTGCAAAGTTGGCCACATTTCAAGCCTGCGTGGATCTATTTTTCAGGCTTCAGAGGTTAGCAAAATGCATACTATTGGGAGGGTTCATAACTGTGTATTACAGAAGTTAGAGTAGCACAGGGAAAGCAGCACACTCACACGGCATCCCGTACTCTGGGCACTCGTTACCACCTATGTGCAAACAAACATCCTGAACAGCATGCCATGGAGATAGGAAAGATAGACACATTACAACAAAACATTAATTGTGGCACAATGAAATCAAGGGCCACTTTATGTGCTATGGTCAAACATTTCAAAACCCAATTTTTTTAGGGGTAGCAAGTGTGACCACAGGGGTAGCAAGGGGGATACCAGGGGTCACAGGTGTGACCCCTGGTGACCCCCAAATGACGTCCCTGGTTTTTGACTCAGTGTGTTCACAACAGAAGGTACTGCACTTGCCCTTGTACAATACAAAACTGTGTTTTTCTATACTCCCCAAACCTATCCAATCAAGATTCCCTAACCGTCTTTCTGGTTTTCCTAACTCCCCTTACCTATCCACAACCTCTCCTTAATCCTTCTCCCCTAACCCCCATTGGCTGCTTTGTGGTTACCTGTTCGTTGAAAATCAGGAACCTGTGCCAACCATCGTGGGAGGGTCGTACTCCATTCGGCTTCCATGGTTAGGGAGGGGATGTCGATATCTTCCCCTCTGGGTCCTAACACAACCGTTGCCAAAACCCCTAGACCACCAGGGACTAATGCAGGGGATAAAACACCCTCCCATCATGGAACTTTACTTTAGGACACCAGGAGGACAGGCCAAACTTGTGCACTCAGCCTCACGGCTGTCATTTTTGTTCTGTGTTAGCCATGCATGGAGAAAGTGGGCTCTGTCCCCTATTTATAAACTTGACACCCTATAGCACATACTGGGTAGGGGAGACAGAGCCAGATTAGCCAAGGACAGAGAGCCAACCCAGAAAGGGGAAGCAGTATAAAAAGGGTCTGCAGGAAGCACAAAGTGTGGGTTAATTCATGGAGTTTAGAGGAGGTGGAGGTGCAGGACCAAGAGACCAGCAGGAGTGAGGAAGGAGCAGTGATGCATGGAGGTGATTTCTGGAAAAGGCAAGATATTGGTTAGTGAGTGAAGGTGGTACTGCAATGTCAGTGTGCATGTTGCTGTGGTGGGTGTGATTAGAAAAGTCAGTGTAGGGAATTATTGTGAAGTGGATGAAAGGAGGGTGGCTGAGTAATAGTTGAAGGGAGAAGCAAGTACTAGTATGGAGGAGGGAATAGTAGTGTGGAAGAAGGAGTAGTGTGTAGGAAGGAGTAGTAGTAGATTGTAGGGAGGAATAATATTTTTGACTTTGAAGGCGAGGACTTGAAGGAGCGAAAGACATCAGAGGGACAGAAGAATGAAGGAAGGAGGAGTAGAAGTGGGTAAAATGGAGCAGAGGGAGTAGAATAGAAGAAGAGAAGGAGAGGTGAAAGTGAGCGTAGTCAGAGGAGCATTGAACCCAGTAGTGTGTCTGTAAGGCTTAATGCCCACATCCCAGTAGAACACTAACAACTAGTTAGAGTAGGGAATGTTAGGGATACCCTGAGGTAGATTCTGCCTTTAAATCCTCACATCTAGTGGAAGGCAGAATTAGTGTCTAAGGGTCAATCATCTGTCTGTACTACCTTGGGGATCAGGGATGTTAGGGAGGAGGTGTAAATCAGATATAAGAGAGAGGGACAACTCTAGGCCCCACAACTGTTTTGAACCGCCACTGACACTTGGGGTGTTTCTTGTGCCATCTGTGATGCTTACCTTGCCATAAAATACATAGAAGTGGTGCCAGAAACCTGAGGGTATAATCACTCATAGACCCCCTGAATCCTCTTCTTAGGTGGCCAGGGAAAGGCCATCGCTTTTGGATCCCAACCCTGGGGGTGGAGAAGCGAGGGAGGATCACCTGGGTGGAGGGTCCTCAGAGTTTGACAGTGTGGTGCCCGTCGGTGATTCATGGTATCCACCTTTCCCTAATTATGACCAACCCGAACTTTCCCCAATCTTTATGGGGTATTGTAGGACCTCTCCCCTCATTTCCCCACGTTTAACATCTAAAAGTACTGGGACGAGGAAGAGGAGACTAAGAATGATGAACTACACCTTTTCACCACTTGGGTACTGAGACGAGGAACATACCTGTAAATTATGGTTACATAAGGCATGTCCTCTTAAACAGGGTCAGGTAAGTCTAATTAGAATTCCTCACTTGATCAGCCTGTCAAGGTGCTGCAGGTGTATACAGGGAAACCATTGAGGAGGCAAAGTGAGCAGCAGCAAGGAGGCCTGGAGAGGGGAAACCAGGGGACCCTTTCTGTGTGGAGGCAGCTGTGGTGGGACCTAGTTTAGTTTATTCATTTGTAAAGCGCACCTAACACTGAAGTAACTGGGAGTATGAATTTAGGACATAGTTACAAGACATTAAGAGACGACATACAGGTATAATAAATTGGCAAGCCAACAAGAGTTACAGGTTCAGCAGCATACATGTTAATACAGGTAAGTGTACAAAAGAGAGTCGCTGATGGTAACAGTAGGCTGACAGCGCAAGAGTGGGTAGCTGGCTGTTAACAGGCCTTGTTTGCCAGCCAAATCTTTACTTTGTCTCTGAAGGAACAGAAAGATTGTTCAGTTCTGATCGGGAGCAGGAGGGATTTCCAGCATTTGGTGGCCCGAACTGGGAAGCTAGCTTCTCCAGCAGTTTTTAAGTTAAACGTCGGGATGCTGAGGCAGTGTGAGTAGACCGATCTGGTTGGTTGATTTCTGGAGAATTTGTCAGACAGGTATTTTGGTGCAGTGTTGGAAAGGCATTTGTGCGTGATAGCAAGAGTGCGAAGCACGATTCTGTCGTGAACCGGGAGCCAGTCAGTGTCCCGTCTGAAGCTTGAGATGTGGTGGGACCTGGGTATGGTTAACGCTGCCCTCAAGGCATTGTCCTGTAGGACCTGTAGTCTGTTAAGGTTTCATTCTGAGGAACCTAAGAATAGAGAATTGCAGTAATCTAACTTAGATAAGACTAGGGCCCTAGCTAGTGTAAAGCAGCTGTTAGGATTTGTGTGCATTAATACGTTTATTAGTGTAGGCAGTTGTGGCGGCAGTAGCGCTCACTTGTTTCTTGAGTGAGAGGGTGGAGTCTAGATAAACTCCGAGGGTATTGACCTCCTTAGCAACTTTAATGGTGTTACCGTCAATGTTGAATGACATGTAGCAGGGGTCAAGTTTGTTTAAGCGCGCTTGGGTCCCAATGATCAAGAGCTCTGTCTTGTCATCATTGAGACACAAGCTGTGGGCAGCAATCGAAGCCTGTATTTGCTGGTAAATTTCATTTATGAGGTTGGAGTCCTTCTCATAGCAGCAAGTGAGCGTAATAAGAACCCGAGTGTCATCGGCATAGTTTGTATAGGTGACACGCTTGTTGTCAAGATGGTCAAAGAGAAGCTTAGTGAATATATTGTAGAGCGCCGGGGAGATGCAGGAACCCTGGGGAACTCCACAGGTAATAGGGACTGGCTCAGCTGAAGCTGAGGGTGCGAAGACTCTAGTAGTACGGTTTGAGAGGAATGATTGGATCCAGTTTGTCGCGATTAGGGAGAAGGCTGCAGCTGGATTAAATGTTCTGTGAGGATCTGGTGATCGACAAGATCGAAGGCTGCGGAAAGGTCTAGCAGCAAGATTATGGCAAGCTTGCCTTTATCTTTAGACTCCTCCATTTGGATTTTTAAGTCCAAAAGGGCTGTTTCAGTGCCGTGCCAGATTTGCGAAGATCGAGTAAGTTGTTGTCCTCCAGATGTTTTTGGATTTGTAGATAGGCCACTCTGTCCAGTATTTTTAGGACGAACGGGACAGTAGTGATGGGCTTATAATTAGGCGGGATGTTGGGGTCTACATTTGTTTTTTTTAAGGAGGGGCATACCCCAGGCCTCCTTGAGGTTGTTAGGGACTGAGCCGTTATTAAATTAAGAGTTCATCATGGTGGCAATTAATGGGGCCAGGTCTTTTGCGCCTTCCTTGATGACTTGGGCAGGGCAGATGTTCCCCTGGCATCTTGAAGGTTTAAGGCTGCAGATGATGTTTTCCACTTCCTTAGAAGTGACTGGAGAGAAAAAGAAGGGGGGCAGCTAAGGGGTGCGAATTCAGTGGGGTGTTTGTATTGGAGCTATTTGCCAGACTAGTTTTCTTTTTCTCTATTTTTTCTCTTGCAGCATAGAGATTTTGTCGGAAAGGGCCTTATGTATATTAGCGCACCACTTTGCGTCCTTGGCGCAGGCCTCTGATGGTGGAGCTGGGAACTCAAGTTCCCTTAAGAAGGCGAATTGTTACTTGGTGCCAGATTTGGCTTTTAGGATTCTTTTGTTGTATGTCTCCTTTTTGGTATTAATGATGGCCAGTTTGTAAGCAGCAGTAGCCGATGTGAAATTAGACTTGTTGATGGGGGTGGGTGATTTCCTCCACAGGGTTTCTGCAGCTCTCTTAACATTACAGAGGGTTCTTAGTTCAGCGCCGCTCTCTTTACATTATGGAGGGTTCTTAGTTGGGCCGTGACCCATTTATTTAGATGAGCTACTGGTTTAGCTTTTTGTAATTTAATGGGGGCAACTTTACCTAAAGCAGATTTTAGGGTGGCGTTGTAGAGGTCGGCCAGATTGTCTGAGTCCCGATCCTTGTAGTTAGGTGGGTCAAAGGTGGCGTGGAATAGCGGACATAGGTTGTGTAAGGTAATGTTGCGGTTGTTTATAGCGAGCATTTGAGGGGCGATGGTGGGGCTCAGGTTGGTGGCCGCTGTCAGTTGAATGGCGAAGGAGATACAGTGATGGCCAGACCATGCAATGGGTACATTCTGGAGGATGGTGGTTGAGCAGTTGAGATCTGCCAGCCAGTCCAGCGTTCTGCCCTTGTTGTGAGTTGGACCCAGGATGCAGTATTTAAAACCCAATTGGGAAATGGCATTTTCCAGCGAGGTGGCGTTGGAGACATTAGGGTCATTCAGGCCTAAATTGAAGTCACCTAGCAGGATGATTTGGGAACCGGGCTTAGTATTGTGTGTCAGTAGGTCTGTAGTCTCTTCCTCAAAGGAGGATATAGGGCCGGGTGGTTAGTAGATTAGATGGAGTAGGAGCGTTTGGGTAGCTGAAATGGGTACTTTAACTGATAAGAGTTCTGCTGACTGGAAAGGGACAGGAGGCACTACTCTAAAGCCAAGGGGTGTTTTGGCTATGAAAGCTATTCCTCCTCTTTTGCCTGAGTCTCTGAATGACCTGATGATGGTGAACCCTTCTGGGAGTGCCAAGGTCAAGGCTGGGCCAGCTCCCTGGTGCAACCAAGTTTCGGTGATGGCAAGGAAATCAAGGTGATTAGTGGAGATTAGGTCAAAAATATCGAGTGCATGCACAACCAGCACCTATGATAGTAGGGAGAGGTAAGCTAGTGTTATTGTTAGGCTCTATAGTCTCGACCAAAATGGAGGTGGGTCGAGTAGGAGTGGTTTTAGATATGGGGGTCTGTCTTGGGGGCTTGGTGAAGGTTTTGCGGTTTGGGATGTGAGAACCTAGTCTTTGATTTCTGAGGTTGAGTGGGCAAGGTATCAGCGGCGTAGGTGGAAGAGCGAAACACATGATCCAATCCACAAGGCTGAGGGGGCAAAGCTATGGTTGTCAAGGTTATTGCTCTTTTGGGTATCAGCGGGGTGGAGGGGGATATATGTGTGGATAGGTGGGGTAGGAGGTTGGTGTGTGTGATGCACCGGAACAGTGGGAGGATGGAGGACATGGTGAGCGTGACTCTGCGTAGTGATGTCATAGGAGTGATGTGCAGGTTTGGAGGTGATGGTGGACAGTATCACAATGGCCAAATGTTTCCACAGAGTGAGGATACTGGAGTGGACACTAGGGTTGACACTGAGATTGCTACACAATGACACGTAGGCTAAAAAACACAGCTATCTGGGGCTAAATAACACATAGGCCCTCATTACGACCCTTGCGGAAAGTGACTGACCGGAGCGCCACAGCGTAAATAGCGTTTCCGCCATTGCACGAAGGAGCAAAGTGCGGCCCATTCCGACCCATCGGGCACGAGCACCACGCCACGGCGGAAGTGCAAAGTCCGCGATGGCGGAAATGACCCCAAAACGGCCCACACCGCCGCCGTACGGCGCCCTAGGTGCTATACCGCCACCCCTCTTAGCGGTCACCGCAGTGTGCGCCTACCGGAAAGTACGGTGACTGGAAATATACGGAAACGGAAGTAAAAACATGGGCCCGGAACGGGAAACATCCCGCCGTACACCTATAAAACCACTAAAACCACACAACCACTAAAATCACTACCCTGAAACACACCCCAACCCGTCACCCACCCTAGCGAAACCAAGAAAAATGGGAAAAGTAGCGAAGAAAGCGTGCGACCGCAAGCGGCAGGTCCACTTCTCCCGTGAGGAACTCACCGTGCTAACAGAGACCCTCCAGGAGAATGCTGCCGTCGTCTTCTCCACGCAAATGACCAGAACGGCACTTGCAAACAAGAAGACCATATGGGCTCTGGTGGCACAGCGGGTAAGTGCGGTGGGGACCGCACCTCGCACCCCACAGCAATGCCGCAAGCGATGGGACGACCTGCGGATACGCGTCCGCAGCATACTCTCTGCCAACCGCAACATTGCCACAGCCACCGGGGGAGGTCCTGAATCACCCATCAAGTTGACCCCCTGGGAAGAAATCTGTGCCTCCACCATCGGAATGGAGAGCATAGAGGGAGTCGGAGGGATGGAGAAAGGAGTGCAGACATCCGAAGATTCAGGTAGGTGGGCCAGATAAAACAATGCCAAATCCACACAGTCCATCCATGTGAAGTACCATGCGTCCACATAGTGCAACAGAAACACATGTCCAGGAGAACGTCCACACACATCGGCCTGATAGCGCACGTTAAAACCCACAATAAATACATAAATAATTAAAAACCCCTAATACACGCACTACACGTGCAGCAGGCACACCCTAACTGCAGGCTGCCAAACAACTGCACCCTCACTCCACACACAAATCAAAGCACCTCCAAGGCCCCGACCCAAATCACCCTCAGGTACCACCCCAAAGCATGTGATACAATGCCATTCCAATTCCCACAGACCCATCAATAACCCTCGCCCTCCTTTACTCCACCACAGGGTCCGATCCAAACGACGAGCTACAGGACACCCCTACCAGCACACCTGCAAAGAGGGCCAAGACCAACGGCCAGAGACCCTCCACCTCAGCTGCACGCATCAAGACACGGCAGCAGCACAAATCAGGTGGCAGCACAGAGGAGGGAACATCAACAGGCACCCCAGCAGCCAGCATGCCCACAACACCACCACCACAGGTCCCCCCAATGGATGCCACAGAAGGCACTGCCTCTGGTGGCAGCAGCACCATAGGTGACACCCCATTGATGGCAGCATGCTCGGACACAGAAAACGGGGATGTCGAAGTCAGATCCATCCATGACCTGTCCCAATCCCCCTGTCTGTCCCATCCCGTACAACATGAGGATACCACGCAGGGGCACCCACAAGACGACGACTGGCCATCCCCCACAAGCCCTGTGGCAAGGCAACATGAGGACAACAGCCCCTCTGTGACACCCCCGCAAATGGCCATGGCCCAGCAGAGGCAACAGTCCCTCGACCAGTTAATCGTACAACAGCAGCAACTGGCCACACTCCTCAAGGACCATGCCGATGAATGTGGGGGCACTAAGGCAGACATAGAAACATCAACTGAGACACTTAGGGCAGAAATGGAGAGAGGTACAGAGACGCTAAGGGCACAAATGGAGAGTAGCACCGAGAGCCTGAGAGTCCAAATGGAGAGTAGCACCGAGAGCCTGAGAGTCCAAATGGAGAGAAGCACCGAGAGCCTGAGGGGGGAACTGCATGCGACGTCCAAAGACGTATGTGCCGAACTTGCCGCAGTGCGCCGTGTGCTCACTGAGCTCTCGCAAACCCTTAGGGACATGCATGGACGTGAGCAGGCAGACACATCATCCGTTGCAAGTTCCGTCCAGGGCAGCCCCCAACGTAGATCTGGAAGGAACCTGCGCTCCACAGGCAGGGGTGCCCCTGATACCCGCAGAGGGGGCTTGCAATAGCGACAGCCCACTGACAATGAGCATCTTTGGACACTGGTGTTCGGGGGGGAGGTAGGAGGGTGGAGGGGGTGTGTTGGGCTCACTTGGGTGGCGGGTCGATAGGGTGTTCAACATGACATCACATATGCCATAAAAAGTGCACGATCAACCAATGAGATGTGTGGACATTGATCTTTGTGTACTAGGCCATCATAGGCGTACAGTCCATATTGTGCATGTCCCAGACACACGCAGTGCCACGAGTCCCGTGTCCATGTATCAGCCACCAGGCGTGAGTGCTAGAAGCATACATCAATGAGATGCTGACGAACGTCACGGGCCTCCGGTGCCTCGCAGACTCCATGAGGTGCTGCCACATCCCCACCCTCATCATGACCATCATCAGGTGCTTGCAGTTCTGCATCAGGGGGCATGGGCACATTTCTACGTACGCACATGTTGTGGAGCATGACACATGCCATGACCATCTTTGCAACCTTCTCATGGCGGTACAGGAGTGCCCCGCCAGACCTGCTGAGGCAGCGGAAACGAGTCTTCAGTAGGCCGAATGCCTGTTCAATGACTACACGGGTACGTGAGTGGGCATGGTTGTAGTCCTCCTCATGCTGGTCCCGTGGGTTCCGGACTGGTGTGAGGAGCCATCTCTTCAGTGGATATCCAGCATCACCTGTATGTGGACGAGAAACGTATGATGTGGAATGCCATTGATACGTACGCACACCCCCCCCCCCTTCCTGCCAGGTCATTGCCAATTCACATACCCCACATAATCATGCATGTAATGAGACTCACCGAGTAGCCAGGATCTGTTCCCTGCGTGTCGCTCCATGTAGCGTGGTATTGTAGAGTTCCTCAAGACCATAGAATCATGGGTTGATCCAGGGAATCGGGCACAACAATGTGTAATGATCCTGTTGGAGTCACACACCATTTGTACATTCAGGGAATGAAATTGTTTTCGGTTGCGGTACTGGGCCTCCATGGCATGTGGGACGACCAATTCCACATGGGTGCAGTCGATGGCACCAATGCAACCCGGTATGCCGGCAAGTGCATGGAATCCCACTTTTGTGTTGGTAATTTCCTGCTCCGAGCGTGGTAGAGAGATGTAGTCGTCTGCGTGCTGCAGGAGGGCATCGAGCACTTGCAATAGTGTCCGTGAGAACAGTGGCTGAGAAATGCCATGCAACTGTCCGACTGTGTGCTGGTAGGTGCCTGTGGCCAGGAAGTGGAGTACAGACACCACCTTCAGTAGGGGTGGGATGGCGGTTGGGCTATCTATCATGCTGACAAGGTCAGCCTGTGTCATGTCCACAATGGCGGCTATGGTGTCCCGGTCCAGACGGTAGAGGGTGTGGATCTGCTCATCAGTGAGGTTGAACGGATGTGCTCGGAGGCGTGGGATTGCGGGCTGCCTGCGTGGTGGTAGTGGCTGTGCTGGTGGGCCTTGCTGGCCCTGCCTTGGCCTCCTTCTCCTCCTGCGTCTCCTCCGTGCGGCTGGTTGTAGTTGGTGTTCATCTTCTTCTTGGAGTTGGAGCACTTGCAGTGCTATCAGGTCCCCCAGGGCCAACATCGCGAGTCCTGCCGGTAGCATTTCGGTGTGGTTGTGGGAGGAGACTGGCTGTGCAATTTATGTGTTTTCAGGCTGTATGGCCTCCACCTGTGGTGATTAATTCCACCTGTGCAAACTGCTCTCCCCTTTGGCCGAGCACGTCCCGCGCACAACGCTGCAATTCGGGGAATGGTATCTTGCTATTGCAATCATGTATTTGTACCCGATGGCCGTGTAAGATTGGTTGATATGTTCATTCTGCTGTGGTCCCATTGTTTCACATACTATCTGTGCAGTCGCGAACAGACTTGTGAAGGGTCAGTGGAACGTAGTACTCGAGTGACGGTGGGCCCTCATGCATCACTGTACCGAGTTGCAACGACGGGCGGGGCGTCCCATTTGTGGGTGAAGGCAGTTGCCATTTTCACACACAGCCTCACTCGATGGAATAATTAGTGATTTCAAACGGCCACAGATGCCTTTTCGACGTGATGTTGCAAATGAGGAATTCGAAGGGCGGCGCTTTCGGTTTCCAGCTAGCGGCGAGGAGATGCCCACAGGTCTGACTGCAAATATAACGTTCTATTGTTCAATGTCCTTGAGACAGGGCCCATGGCGAGGAAGCAATGATTGATATGAATAGTTTGGGATGCGCAATAGCTACGTGGGCGATGAGGCCGGCCGTTCCCAAATACATGTTACTTCACAACACTGGAATTACGGGCTGGGGCACTGTGGATTTTGCAGGCTGCATAACGCACAGACTCAATGGATGTTTCTAATGTTATGTGAGTAATTATTCAGGCGTTTTGATCCCGGGATGAGGGAATGATGAATGGATGCATGGGCAGGTGATTTGATACAGAGTTTGCCATGTACAGGGCTTCTTGGGATCTATCCGCCTCCCCTACGCTATGTGATGCAGGGCTGCCATAGTGGGACCATCGTCTATCTGGCCTTGTTGAGCCCTCCCTGTCTCGACGCGCCCTCAGACACTTGTGTCCATGCACGTTAACATTCCCATCTGATGGATTCTGTTTTGACAGACGCATGCACAGGTACACTCGTTTGTGATGGTGTTTGCACCTCGATATAGATGGTTATGAGTCGCAAGTGGTTTTGGGGTGGTGATGATCCTTTGGAGTGGGCTAGCATGCATATGGCTGTGGATTTCGTGTGATCATTGAAGTGAGTTGTTGGAATGTAGTTCTGATGGCCATTCTGTTCTTTTTCTTTTCTTTTGGTTGACAGGTATCTCCTCCCCTTTTGCCACTGCCATCTGTATGCCACTCCTGCAGATGGGTTTTTCTCCCGACACCTGCTGCTTCGTGTTAATCAGTGGAGCAGCATTACGATCTTATGGGACGATCGCCAATGGCCCACATGCCCTTACGCAGTACTGGTGGCTCGGAGCAACATTTCGGCCTTTCAGCTGGACTAGTGCCTCCCCATTGGGACGGCCCTGCGGTTCTGTGCGCTTCCATGTTGCCTTTTCGTACGTGAATGTGGCTCTGTGTACCATGGGGGAACAGGGCGACACACAAGTAGTGGCTGGTCATTTCTTGCGGATGCAGCCCACAATGGTGATTAGTGTTTTGGAGTTCATGGCCTGATGGCTGTATGGGCTTGGTGACTTTGATGTGCATTAAATTTCTATTCTGATTTGGCCCGTGTAGCGTTTTTCTTTGCAAGTGATGTGGCATATGCCTATTTGGGGGGCGATGTATTGTGAGGAGATCTGCATTGGGTTCCAGCTTCGGGGTTTAGTTGCGTGGTACTGTACTGGGCGCGTTTGCCTACTAAGCCCGTGAGGTCAGGGATGGGGGCTGCCTATATGACAGTTTGAATGTTGTCATGCTCAGGGGCGGGGGATTGGGTTTTGTGTAACAGATGCCGGTCAGCCAGGTGGACTGGTGGAATGATGTGATTCTCGGAATATTGCTGGTCACAGGTGCCTGTGTTTGCGTGCGTTTCTTGGTGGGGGACTGTGGTCATGTCCATTGGGATGGCTTCTGTATTCGTGCCATCTGTGCCCTGCAGCTCCCATTGGCCCCTCTTGTGTTTCTTTTGTTCGTTGCCATGCATGGGTGACTTGTACATTTCAATGGTTGCATTGTGACTTCATTGCACCTACGGGGAGTTGTACTTTGTGGGCAGGGAGCGGTGTACAGGCACTCAGTGGGGCCGTTTACGGTTGATTCGCGATGCCGTACTTCTCACCATGGCGGAATGGTACATTACGCCATGCCTGATGGCGTTAGGTACATGTCCGCTAGGGTCGGAATTGGCGTACCCTTGCGCCATGGTGGTGTTTGCGGTTTCGCATGGCGCGCGCGCGTGCTTGGTGCAGTTAGCGTTGGCGTTCACTACGGTGTCGCTAATGGCTTCGTACTTTGCGGTGACGGGTCATAGTCGCACCGAGCGCTATTCGATGGCGGTATTGCATTTCCGCCATCGTTTTCCGATTTCCGCAAGGGTCGTAATGAGGGCCATAGTAATGTTGTACAAAGTGGAAGCAAGGCTGGCTGCGGGCTAAATACAACAGAATGATAATGCACACAAAAGAGGGCTAAATAACACGTAGTGATAATGCATACAAGAAAGGGTTAAACAAACAAGGCTAGTTGGTGGCTAAATAGCACGTACTAATAATGCAAAAAATAGAATGGTGATGGCAAGGTTCAAGCTCAGAGAATACGGCTGAAGGACATAGCTGTATGACCTAGTGAGGTAGATGAAGCAGCAGGCTATTTGCACAGTAAATTGCAGCGAATTCATAGAGGCAGCAAGTCATAGATTATTCGCGAGCATAGAAGGTTGGAGAGCTGGGTGGCTAAGTATAGCATGTGTAGGTTATCGGAACAGACTATTGCTCACTGTGTAGCAGTAGGTTCAATAACAGACAGCGTTTGATGATTGTGGTGTGCTCGGTTGCAAAGTCGGTTCAGAAATATCGTACGCTTAGGCACATTAGGCAATGTCATGCGACGACAGAGGATACACACGCAAATGAAAATATGTGGAGCCATATATCGTGTTGGAGCAGAGTGTCAGAGGTTGCCTAATAAGAAAGTGTGACCAGGACACCGGCAGAGAATCCTGAGGTGTGGGAGCCTCTGTGGCAGAGTCGGAACAGATGGGACCTGCTTACAAGCAACGAAGAAAGAGAGGGCCCTGTGTGTGGCAGCAAAGTTGCCGTCGCCCACAGAAGTGAAAGCAACATGCGAGCGGGGCTCAGTTAGGTGTTGGGACCAACCTGGGAAGTCGAGAAGAGCAGCAAGAGCCGCCGGAGGAAGACACTGCAGACCGGTGAGTGCTTGGGAAAAGACACTCGAAAACCAGGGTGCTCCATGTGAGCTGCTTACTATGAATGACGCTCCATATACATTAACACTATAAAGTGAAACGAGATACATATTGAATACCAAACTGAATGGACGTTTTCCAAATAGCGCCAACCTAAACATATTGAATACTGAACTGAATGGAAATTTCCAAATAGCGCTAAACTGCACATTTTGAATATCGAACTGAATGAAAGTCAAAACCAGTGAATACCGAACTAAGTGGAAGTATTTAACAGCGTTACACCACGCATATTGAGCGCTGAGCTGAATGAAAGCATACAACAGTGATAAATCAAGCCGATTGAATACAAAAGTTACACCTATAGTGAACATTAATTACTTTATAAGGAAAACCAAGCATCAATACAGATTAAAAGGAGAATACCCAC
Source organism: Ambystoma mexicanum (assembly GCF_040938575.1). Lineage (NCBI taxonomy): Eukaryota > Metazoa > Chordata > Amphibia > Caudata > Ambystomatidae > Ambystoma > Ambystoma mexicanum. The sequence goes on from NC_090937.1 coordinate 441,173,625, forward strand.
ATGAAAGCAACCTATAGGGAAAGGAATGTATGTGAAGGAGTGCAACCAAAGGTTGGCATGAACAGAATCACCACCCAATAAGACTGTGAATAAATACAGTGCAGCAAGGCTAACGACTGGCAAAAGGAGTGTAACAAATCCAAGAGGCCAACAAGGAGAATCTAAGTGAGAGTGCCTTTTCACATACAGGCAAATGCAGAGAAACCTATGTAAGCTGAAAAACCAAGAGGCCCTGGTTGCACGACCTGTGATGGGTGAACCATGTGGTCTGATAACTGCACCTAGACCAGTGAGTCCCAAATTTTAAAAGGTAAAGACAATGCACAATCTACCAAGAAGGAATACTACGAGTGAGCTGGTGATGCAAACCAGAAGAAGGGCCATGTTGACCCAGAGTTAAGTTGAACTTTCAAAGAGTAAATAATTTATTGGTTGCAACAGTGAAGTCTTGGGAAAAAGAACCCTGAGACTTATTGAACTACAGCTACGGTCTTGAGGTCAAGGTCTCACGCCTCCTTTTTGTTTGAGCTGTGTTACGTTGAAATATTGGGGAATGGAACTGGAAGTGCGGGGAAGTGTTTCCGGTGTGGGACTCTATGTCGGTGAGGTGTGTGAAAGGCTGCTTTTTCCCTGGCTCCTGGATCTGTGCAGCCCTGTGCTGACAAAGGGCACCTGTATCTTTAAGGACTACAAGGATCTTCATAAGCCACCTCCCCTCGCAAAGCGAAGTGTGGCAAAGTGTTTCCGGTGTGGGACTCTATGCCGGTGAGGTGGTGAAAGGCTGTTTTCTCCCTGGCTCCTGGATCTGTGCAGCCCCGTGCTGACAAAGGGCACCTGGATCTTTAAGGACTACAAAGATCTTCATAAGCTGCCTCCCCTCGCGAAGCGCAGAAAAGTGCGGCAATGTGTTTCCAGTGTTTGGTGGTGTCAAGTGGTGGCTGAATGCGGTCTCCTGAGCAGACCTTGCTATCTAGGGCCTGCCTAGGAGGCGGTCCCTAGCCTGACTCGTCCCGCCCTCTAAACCTGGATTCTGCTGATGGACGTGGCTGCAGTAATTGCAGTAAGTGACCTGCTAATTAATGGACCTCTGCTGTTCTCTGCCCTGCTGTCTGTTAGCAACCGGTCATGAAGATATATAAATAGAAGAAATGTACATTAAGAACTTTTACACAGAAGGGAGGAAAACGTGTGCGCAGCCCCAATCTATCAGGTGCTGCTTCCTCCCACAGACCAGAAAAAGACAAACTGTGTGGCCAGGCAGTAGTGCAGCCCAAAATATCAGCCTTCGTTCCTCCAGCCCCTGCTGCTAAAAGCACTGCACCACAATGACTGTATGATTAGGAATGACTCTCTCCATTCCCTGTGCAAAAGTATTGCAGAAGAACAACAGGATTTGAAATGTATACTGGCTAGGGCGGTTGACTCTCTCCTGGCAGGCCAAAACAGTACACCCCTGGTTACAGTTAGCCGGGACCCCGTCCAAAGCCAGGTGAAGGAGACTACTAATTTTATCTCTCCTTTGGAGCCTATCATTAGGTTTAACAACAAAGAGGAGGGGGCCCGGTCAGCCAGTGATGAGTTTCTCTCGGTGGAGGATGGGCATGTTTCAGGGGGGTGCCCTCAATGCTGAGGTCGCCTCCTCCACCTATAAAACAAGGAGGAGAATCAGGGATGTCATTTAGGGGTCGACAGAGGTCGCAACTGCGACCTCTGAGGTCTCCCTTGCGACCTCTGTGGTCACCCTGGCGACCTCTAGAAAAAAAATAGAAAAAACGGTTTTTTTTGTACTGCTAGCTCATGGGCTGTGGCCAGCACCATGTGGCTCTTTACTTCTGGAGTGGCTGGCTTTCTTGTTAACGCCCCTTAAAAAGAAGAAAAAGAAGAAAAGGAGTGCCACAAGTCTAACACTTTCAGCAGTGACCCTAAATAAGAAAGATTAGGAATACCAAATAATGGGTCTTTCTGGAATTCTATACAATAATTGCTAGACTCATTAAAGGTTTATTTCAGGCACACTTCAGGGGGTGAGTCACTGATTTAGTCTGTTCTTAAACGCCTCAACTCAGCCTTTCATCCTTCTGAGGTCGATAAATGAGTACCAACACAGGTTGGGTGATATTGGGTGTATATTCTTTCTATATAAGGTGTAAGTGCTATATAATAACACATCATTATCATTTGGTTGTGGACGTCTGCTTGCATTCACAGTAATTTGGTAATATGGACCTATACACACTGATCTTAACGATACATATGGCGATCTATTCTTGTATGAAATGTACATCACATTATAGTGATAGCGTACCCATCTTTTTTGTAGTGTACAATGCTATGTGATAGCACTTCCTGTTTTGTGAATGGGTGAAAGGTCGCGTACCACGGCATCCCACAATATCACTTCAAGGCGGGGTCAAATTTCAGTGATGGCACCAGGAGGTCAATGGTCGTGTGATGTCACTTCCGCTACCCCTGGCATTTCGGTGAAATGACAGCCCTGAGGAGACTATGCCCAAAAAAGGCTTTGACACATTTTGAGGAAGAGTCTGGGATTGAAGGTGGCTTGGTTAAGCAGCAGGCTCTGATTCTTAAAAGTGATGGCAATCGGGTTACGTCCTGCAGGGGGTGGGGGGCACACCACTACAAAGGGCGTCAGAGTGTAACAACCTCAAGGGGACGGTACCACCTGGGAGGTGCATTTAAGGGGCCTCTTGGATGGCTGAATGTGGCCTAAAGGGCCTAGTCTTCGGGCTAACCCATTGTTGCAAACTAAGGTAGTTGGCCCTGAACTAATTAGGCCCACCCATGACTCTGGGTGCCCTACGTAGGTAGACCTTTTGGACATTATGTAATGGCTACCTCATCTACCAGAGAGCTGTATTCACAGGCGAAGGCAGGCTTGGAAGTCTCTCAGAGTGATCAGCTACCCATAGCGCTTGCTTCGGCAATGGGCAATCTGGTGCGCTTACCGGTTGGGAGGTGGGTCATATTGCCAGAACTGAATCCGACTTGGGACAGTCCGTTTCTGAATCGCTCAAATTTGATGATTTTATGGTCTCTAATCCCTAAGCTTGTGGATTTCAGCAAAACAGATATGACCTGCATTGAATTACCGGCTGTGGGAGATTGTGATAATTTGGCTCTCACTGAGTTTGTATCCCCGGCGGTGGTAGCTTTGCTGTGCTCATGCACTGCGGAACTCCACACTTTGGGATTCAAACTCATGGTGTGTTATGTTATGTTATGTAAAGCGCACGGTCGCACAAAGGCATCATGGCGCTAAGGAGGCCAAGAACAGGTCCTTAGCAGAATCAAAACAAGTATGTTTTCACCTTCTTTCTAAACTCCAGGTAATTAGGAGTTTTTTTTTTGATAACAAGTGGGAGACTATTCCACCAGGCAGCTGCAGCAATGGAAAAAGCCCGACCACCAACCCGGTCGCGGTTGTGTTTAGGCACTAAAAGCTGTTCCGTAGTGGCAGAGCGAAGATTCCGAGCGGGATGGTAGCGGGTGAATTTGGCCTGGAGCTCCCTGACCATGAAGGGCACGATGAACAATACACAAGGCCTTGAACTCCACTCGCTGGGCCACCGGAGCCAGTGAAGAGACCGCAATACCAGTGAGATGTGAGCTCCATAAGGAGTATCAGTGGCTACCCGAGCGGCCAACATTTTGGAGCCATTGCAGCCGTTTAATCAGGCTCTTGGGCTGGGCCAGATACTTAGAATTACAGTAGTCTCTCTGTGATAGTATTAGAGGTGCTACCACCAGCGGATCAAGGGCAGTACCTTCCTCAGCATTTTAAGTTGGAAGTGAGCAGCCTGGAATACAGCAGAGACTTGTTGGTCCATAGACATTGAGGCCGATAGCACGACACCCAGGTTTATGACCTTTTTAACTGGGGATCGCAGGGGACGCCGAGAGAGGCGCCAAAAGGAGGAAACCCAAAGTGTGGGATTAGGGGTTAACCCACCACCATCACCTCAGTCTTATCCCCATTCAACTTGAGCCAGTTGTGGTTCATCCAGTCTCCAACAGCTGTCAGACACCCCCGCAGGCATAACGACACTTCAGACTGGTCAAGATCTAGTTGGATCAGTATCTGAGTGTCATCGGTGTAAAAGTAGCATCTGACGCCGAAGGAGCGGATGAGACACACAAGGGCCCAGATGTAAACCTTGAACAGGATAGGTGACAGGGAGGAGCCTTGAGGCACCCCACAACTGAGGTGACAAGGAGTAGACAGAAAGGGAGGCATCGAGAGGGTCTGTGTACGATCCGCAAGGAACAACTTAAACTATGCTAGCACCTGCCCTGATATACCAAATTGGGCAAGACGGGATAACAAGATGGAGTGGTCGACCGTATCGAAATCCGCTGAAAGATCCAGCAGAATCAGGGCCCCCTCTCCACCAGTATCCACTAGCCTGGTCATGTAGTCCAAGACGGCGACCAGAACACTCTCAGTGCCTCGACCAGGATGGAACCCAGACTGAACAGGGTCCAGAAGATTGGTAGATTCAAGAAAAGTAGGTAGCAGGGGGGACACTAGTGACTCTAAAAGTTTAGCCAAGAAGGGGAGAAGAGAAATAGGACGAAAGTTAGATGGAGTAGCAGGATCCAGAGTCGGTTTCTTCAAGAGGGGAATTACCCTGGCTGACTTCCGTTCCCGTGTGATAGATCCCGTCTGGAGGGAATCATTAATAGCATTTGTAATCTCAGATAGCAGATTAGGAGTGATCTCTTTCATAACCGTTCATAACCGTTCATTATTAGTGATAAAAAAGGCGTTTATCAGCTTTAATTTTGGCCGAATAAGTAGCCAGGCATATTTTATACTGTATTTTGAGAATGGGGTCATAAGCTCTGCGCCACTTCTGTTCTGACTGACGAAGTTTAAGGCGTTCCTCTTTCAGAAGGTCGATAAACCATGGCTCTGGTGGCAGTCTGCGGGGTTGAATCAAACAATGGGGGGTGGTAATAATAGCTACCTTGAGAAATGCATCAGATAGGAAAGTAGTGTCAAGCAGGAGGCAGCAAATGGGCCCCAGCAAATCCCCCGGAAAGAGCTAGTCTTAGAGCAACCCTGACCCACCCTAAACCCTGCTTACCTGTGCCTGTAAGTAGGATCCACTGACTCACAGACATGCTGAAAGTGGGCAACAATTGAACCACCTTGGATCAGATTGTCATTAACTGGGTTTGCTGGAATACCAGAGGTCAAAGTTCCTTTCTAAAGTATGGTATGGGGATGGCTCATATAAAAATTATTTTTGACATTTGTATACTTCAGGAGACTTGGCAGACTTCTCCGCTCCAGCTGGATGGTTTCCAAACTATTAGCAGGACCTAAAAGTGGTCTGGCGATAGGTGCGGGGTCCCTTATAGACATGAAACCCTTCCCTTATGACCTGGAAAGTCAGCACATTTTACTGGCAATAATCACCTTACTGGAAACACACTGCAAGCTATATTGATTATAAATGTATACATGCCTATGGTAGGCTCTACCTCAGGCTGTGCCATTTTTCATGCGATTGGAACATATGATAACCGCATGGAAGGGAATGTGTTGATGATTGCTGTGGACCTCAATTCACCCTTGTTGCATGATTATTTTGTCAGTAGGGATTCCATTGAGGGATCTATTAAAGTTCAAGGAGTCTTGGGGACTGACTCCCGACGGTGTGCAAAATGGGGGAGTCTCATTCAAATTCACGATTTGGCCTGCCTATACGCTAAAGAATTATGCGGTGTTACATTGCAACCCAATTGGACTAATAGCACTTCACCTTCCTGTTTAGACTGTGTTTTGTTGGATCGGTCGCTTAGGAATCATTGTGGGGCCTTGCACATTGGTTTTAATGTGCTGAGTGATCACGCAATATTATCATGGTCTACTACCTTTTCCAAGCCTATTGCACTATCGTACTTAGGCAGTAACCCCACATTTAATATTCAACAGAACCGCCTTATATGGTCTGATGCAAACATTAGTAGCCTATCCGGTTTCTTCTCTGCTCACGGTTTCACCGTGATTAATTGGCTGAGTAGGAACCAGTAGAACATTCCAAATTTAAGGAAGATTCTGGCTAGCCATCTATTTTTATATCAGCGGGTTAGGTCCTGTCCCGTTCCTCATAGGGGGTATATGATATTGAAATCCAGAAGAGGAAAAGTGAGTATAGAAGGTCAAGAGCAGGACTCAAGAAACATTTTGGTTTGGGAACCGAGAAAAGAGCAACCAGCTGGCCAGTTTGGCGACTTATTATAAAAATTGGGTTAGAATGTATAAGTGTACCCTGTCGAATGCCAACTGGTCATTTTTGTTTGGGCTCCTTAGGTCTAATGATAATAAGAAGTTTTGGTCTCTTATTAGGGATTTTCTAGTCGATAGGTCGAAATGTGATGAGGTCCTGGTCTCATCAAAGCATTGGGTATTATTTATCAGGGAACTTTATTATAAAGCCCCCCCCCTCACCCATTAGTACTTCAGTTTTGAGGGACTTAATTTAATGGGAAGCAAGATTTTGACCAACTGGATGTTTTATTAATCGTAAAAGCCCTCAGAAACTCCAGAGCCCTGGGCCCAGATGAGCTGGCCAATGTGTTACTTCAGTCAAATCCAGAGATGTGGGCACAGACACTCTATAACGTGTTTGTTGACATTTGGAGGTCTGGTATCATTCCCCCTTGATTTCAGTCTTTAAAAAGGCCATGAAGAATGACCTTCTAATTATCGGCTTCTCGCTATGTTGGATAGCAGCTCAAAAATATTGGCTACTATCCTCTTAAAAAAGTTAAACTCGTTGGTGGAATCTAAACAGCTGCTGCACAAATGGCAAAATGGTTTTCGCAAAAATGATTTGACCTCGCATGACACCTTTTTAAGTGTAATATCGACAGCCGTCACAGAGGGTAAACCTCTATATATCTGTGGTATCAATTTTTCAAAGGCTTTCGATACCCTCAATTGCTCTCGCCTTTGGGTAAAATTGACAGAATGGAATATTGACCCTCAATTACTATAGTTCATCCAGTCGCTGTATTCTGATACCACGGTCAGGGTCCGTATCAACCGTGAGGGGCCATTGACACAGCCGATAGTGACCAATATTGGATTAAAACAGGGCTGTGCGCTCGTCCCTACCCTGTATAATTTATATACCTCAGATATGGTGCAAGCTATTTGTAGGGTTCAACATTTTCCACCTTCTATCGGTGGAGAACACATCCCTTGGCTAAGCTATGCGGATGATACGATTCTCATGGACCAGCATCAATTGGCCTGCAGCGTTCTATCATTGCATTGAGGCTTTACGCCAGCCAAAATTATTTTATAATAAATATTGATAAAACTAAAATCATGCAAATTAGGCCTGGTGACAAATCTGAGGATTTTATTTAGAGACTTGATTCCACCCCTATAGAGGTGGTGAGTAGCTATCTCTATTTGGGCTTCTCTATTAAATTTCCCCCTATTAGTCTGTTCTATCTTGATTTCTTCCTCCCCAAGATTGAGAGTAAGTGGCAGGTGTTAGGAAAATGTATTCATATGTATGCAGGTGGGAATATAGAGGATCTGATTACTGTGTACCATACCTCAATTATTCCTGGGATTTTATAGGGCACCGGCTTCCTATCTGAGGATAAGAACCCTTGGTTAGAGGTATTAGAGGGGAATATTTTGAGATCAATTTTGGGAGTCCCCCAGTCTGTATCATTAAAGGCTCTTAGATTGGAATTGGGGGTTCAATTTCTTTGTTCACTATGGCTGATCTCCAGCTGCAAACTTTGGCGTACCATATTGTCTGCACGAGTGGGCTCCCTTTTATCATTGGTGGCCAAACCATCCATGACTGCAACTAACGCCTTTAGGACATGTCTTCAGGGCACCACTCATTGTAATCTGGCTGCAATTGGCATGACCATTAATGAATTGTTGAACAGCCCGCATGCCTTACATTCCTTAAAAAGTAAAAATGCAGTTCGGGATGTGGATTCGAGCCTGTCTGAGCTATAGTTAAAAAATAAAGGATTTTGCATAAGCAGGGCGGAGTTAACCCCTAATTTGCCTTGTTTGTACTTTACGGAAGCCGTTAATTCATAACTAAGGCGTTTCATCACCTATTTAAGATTTGATATCCTTCCCACTAATGAACATTTGGGTGGATGGACAGGGATTCCCAATGAAGAAAGGGTATGTAGGCTATGTAAATGCTCCATTGAAACTGCTTGTCACATGCTTACTTGTTGTCCAAATTTGAAGTTATATTTTAAGGGCCTTGGACAAACATCACAAGTATTTTATTTCTTCTGAGCAATCTATTGTGCTAGGTCAACAATGGCAACGGCTGGGGATTTTTATAGCTGGAAAGAGATGATGAAGCGGGCAGAGGATATTACACGTTGATTGACCGGCGTTCGATTTTCGAAATTCAATTTCATATTAACTTGATGAGACATACCTCTTTTTATGGTATTAATGCATTTTAACACGCATTATTTATAATGAAATAATTGTCTTAGTTGTTTTTAAATTATATTTATGCATACAATGTAACTGTATGAAATTTGTGGTGCAGAAGGTTGATTTGTTAACCATTGCATGAATAAAAAAATAAAACAATTGAACTGGGAACCAGAAGAAGCTCGACATTTTGTGTTGATCACCATTGCTTTGATTATTGACATCTTTATACACTGTTTAGCTTTAGTTGTGAGGGCAAGCATAGGCTTGGACACAGACAGGCTTTTAAGTTGGACTCTTTGACTCATGTAGGAAAATCCCACCCTGGTATAAGACAAGTTAGGCCTTCTACCATCCTGACATTTAAGTTAATAAATATTGTTTGTTTCAACTTAAGTCTATTGTCAGTGTCTTACTTCATGATGCCTTCAAAGCGGTCAACAAGAGATTGTTGGTCGAAGAGGGTTCTAATTTGCTGTTGACGAGACTGAAGCTGTCGACGATCTTGCTTGATGGACTTGTGTTGACAAAGGGGTCGTCAGTAGTGCGATCTTCCCCAATGAGAGTGAGTCGTGAATGGTGCTGCTGTTGCTGACCTCATTGACTGTGGTGGAAAGTGTCGGATCAGTTTATTATTAGTATTATTTTTTTTATAAAGCGCTACACGCTACAGGCCTCAGAGCACTAACACACAACACAAAAACACAATACCAAATATGAAGCAGTCAGTAATCAAATAACGGTTGGAATTTTCCAAAAGTCCTAAGAACAATGCAAACATTAAAAAAAACTAATAGTCCTTCAAATCGATTTACCAGTCTCAAGGACGAAGAGCCCTTCAGCAACGATTGACACCAACTCAAGTAAAGTGGCAAGTTACTAGTCCTGCATCCCACAAGGACACAATTCCTTTCCTTCTGGGAACACCAGTCATCCAGCTCAAACCTACATAGGACCTTCAGGTCCTAATGAACCGCAGCCCCGTTTTCTGGCATAGCTATGCCAGAACTTTATTATGAAGGGCCTCCCTGGGCTCTTTCCCTACTGGCTTCTCTAGGTTGGTGATGATGGCATTTCTTCAGTTCATAAGGAGTCCTCTTACGGTCTTATCCCTTATAACCGGCATCTTAGACAGTGGGCAGTAACTGAGTTATTCTCACAATTAACCTGTGGGGGTAAAAATGAAGAGAGCAATTCAGGATTGTGAACAGCAAGAGAGGATGTTGTCATCAATGCTTGTGATCGATCTCCGGTTGCCAACGTTGAAGATAATAACACAGCATGTGGATTGAATGAATCTTCGAACCCCTGACGGTCAACTCCTGCCTGCGATGTTTGAGAGGAATGGTTCACTCTTTCTGGTTTTCGGTCAGTTTGGCAGAAATTATCCTTTTTTTCCCAGATGGTATTGTGATATGCACTTGTCCTGGTGGTCCACCCATGTGCATAAATCAGATAAATTACTACACTGACTAAGATTGTGGGATATGTTAGTCTTAACTTGCAGCCACTGTGCAGGTTTAATGTGCTCCTTCTGAAGCGTATACTCATCAGGAGTTCCCCCAGACTCCAACAGAGGCTGCCAAGAAGGGTGTATCGGAGGCTGCTGGGTATCCTCCACCCTTTCCTCAAATGTTTGTGTGGCTATAGGAGGAGACAGCATTAGACCATTGGTACTTCCCGACTGGATTTTAATAGAAGTAGCCCCTAAGTCTTTCTCATTGTTAGCCTGACAGACAGAGCCTATTGTTTCCCATTCCAAACTTGCCTTGCCAAAACCCCGGCCAGGGACATCCTCATCATCATAATCTGAGGGGAAATCTATTCTCTTATCGTGAAGCCTCCGTTTCCTACCCACACTAAGTGCCAAGTCCTAAGTCAGACGTTTCCTGTTAGGTGTTAGAGAAATGGCCGTAATGCTGTGCACTACAAGAGCAGGATTAGAAGTCTCATATATAGTGCCATCTATCTTTTATTTATTTTTTAGCTTTATTTATCAAGCACTTGGTCACAGGTTACAGTATACTTTGTAATATATTCTCAGAAGATCGGCATACTGCAATAGCGTGAGTCCAACAGCATAATCAGTTAATACAATCTCAATCTGAGGTATTAGCAATATACTGACGAAAGTCATACAAAATGCCCTTGGGTCGCTCAGTGCCCACTGTAGATTGCACATAAAGTTCTTCATTAATATTGGCCCAAATGACATCCTGCAACCAATCTGGTATTTTAGGAGGGCTGCTCTGCATCCATCGCTTCAGAATGACTCTTTTAGCCAACAATAGACTTAAATTTAAGAACCTATGCTGAACATTAGACATTTTTCCTGTGTACCCCAATACACAATCTATAGGTGTCAAAAACATTATCTTTGCTAGCATTGTATCCACTGCCTGACATAGCTCTTTCCAATACATTGTCAATTTGGGGCAACCCCACAACATGTGTAGCAAATGGGAATCAGGTCTTCGGCATCTAGCACATACTTAAACAGTAGCCACACGGAACCTTGATATCATTGCTGGCATGTAATACAGTCTGTTAACAACTTTAAAATGAATAAGTGAATACTTTGAATTAATTGATATTCCCTTGATTAACTGCCATATTTGTTTCCACCTTGAATCTGCAATTGCTGTGCCCATGTCCCTCTCCCATTTAGCCTTACTATATGGGCCTTTTACCACCATGAGTGAATGCGCCAGCCTTTAGAGCGCAGAGATAGATTTCTTGTGTGTTGGGGGTGAAAGGATATATGATGAACACAGTTGCGGCACAGGTTCTAATGGATACACTGTCCAACATTTCACAATTTCCGCTCTCATACAGTAGTATTGTACCCGTTGTATAGCAGTATCACCAACATGGTCTCTGATTACTTCCCAGCCAATGAATCGCCCGCCTATATATAAATCACACAACATCTGGATACCTGGGGCAGAGAGGTCCCCAGCCTCGTAAGGCCTAGCCATGTGGTCCCACCCCATCTGAATTGTCCTCCAGACCAAACAAAAGAGGAACACATACCAACCAGCTCCAAGAAGAACGCACGCCTGGGTCACATCGGGATATTATGGAAGCAATAAAGAAACTTTGGTAAAATAATCATCTTAATAAGCCACAGCCTTCCGGCAATTGAGATTGGAATATTGCCCCATTTACAGAGTTTAACTCTCAGTTCCATTAAGTATTTGCCATAATTTAAGTTGAATGTTACCAGAGCAGTGCGCGCCACTCTGATTCCCAGATACCGAAAATAGGCTCATAGCCTGCCCGAGACCCTGTGTATTAAATATGCACTGATTACCCTCGATAATGGGAAAACTTCAGACTTACTGGTATTGAGAAGCAACCCTGAGTATTTGCCAAAATCTTTTACCACTGCGAGCATTGGTGCTGAGCCTCAGGGTCTCTTATATACAACAAAATATCATCAGCGTACACTGAAATTATTTCAGATTTCCCACCCAGTGGTATACCGGCCCTGCAGAACTTATCCCAAATCAGTTCGGCCAAGGGCTCAATAACCAGAGCAAACAACAAGGGGCAGAGGGGGCAACCCTGTCTAGTGCCACTGCCTAATTCAACACATGGTGATAACCTGCCATTCGTACACACTCAGGCTAACGGTTGTGAATACAACAGTCAGACCCAAGAAATAAAATTTGCCCCGAACCCATAGTTAGCAAGAACTCAAAATAAAAAGGGCCATGTGATGGTGTCAAAAGCTTTCTGCATGTCAAGAGAGACAGCCACAGCACAGCTCCCACGTGGGACTTGAGTTAAGACATTATAAAACCGTCTGATGTTAAAACCCGCCGACCAACCCAGTATGAAACCTAGTTGGTCCGCCTGCACCATATATGGTATCAATGGGGATATCCTCATTGCTATCATTTTCGCATATATTATGGTGTATTTATGAGCGATAGGGGGATGTATGACCCACAGTCACTCGCCTTTTTATTTGGTTTGAGTAGAAGAAGAATAATAGACTCACAGAGCGTCTCTGGCAGGGTCCCCTTCTTCAATGCCCCCGTCCATACCCGCAACAAATAAGGAGCAAGCTCATCACAAAATTCCTTATAGAAATCTGCACCAAAACCATCCGAGCCAGGGCCCTTCCCACTCTTGAGATCTCTAATAGCTAGTTTAATCTCTTCAACCATAAACGGGACTTCGAGCGCCTCCCTGGACTCTACTGGCAACAGAGTCCTTAGTATCCCACTCAATTAACTATCTATCTCTGCGGAGCTTACAGTAGTCTTGGGTGTATATAGAGCAGAGTAAAATTGATAAAATATCCCCATCCGCGTGCGCCGTAGTCCTATCCACACGTTCAATGGATGGAATACGTCTATTTCCTAGCTCACCCTTGACAGTCTGAGCAAGCACCCTGCCTGGTCTATCAGCCTCTCTGTATCTCCTCGCCATAACAGACCAATCAAAATAGGGTATTTCTCTGTCAGCAGCTTCTCAAAATGCATCTAACCTACCCTTTATGTCGCGTCGTAAATTTGAAGTGGGGTTTTGAGCACATTGGACGGGTGGGCAAGGTGTGGAATTTTGTGTCCCTTGAATGGGTGTCCTACTCGTTACAAGTAGATCAGCAGTGCGCCCGCTCAACTGTAAAGTGTTGGGACCATCCTCGGTTATCCAGCAGCCTTCGTAGCAAGTTCTCCACCGCCACCTCCATATTACCACGGACAGTGTCCTCTGACACCCCCACAATGCAAATATTGTTTCTACTGGATCTTGACTCTAAGTCCTCACACTTCGCTTTAACCTGCTTCAGATCTCTGGTGAGAGTGGTAACTGTGACATTATCCTCAGTGCCACTTATCCAACCCTCTGCTTCAGAAATACATTGGGCCTCCTTTTCTAACTGCGCCTGCATGGAAGACACAGGGCCTCATTACGAGAAGTGCATTAAAAACGGGGTCATTACCAGCATAGAGGAACTTGCGGGTCCGTGCTCATATGACGCCACTAATAGCGGCTGATTACGAGTGCGCGAGCAAGCGCGAACCCCCATGCCGGTAATGGCCATACCGCCATTCCGCTAAAGGCCCTCCAACCCCCCGATAGTGCCATCACGGGACCCGCCGATACCGCCTCCGCCTAGGAGGCACCCCTTAATACTGACCCTGTAAAAACATCATGCTAATACCGGCCTCGTAATACCGGACCCGGAAGTAACGTCATCGCGTCGGAATGGGAAATGCGCCAGCGGCCATCTTTTAAAACACAATCCATTGCAAACCTCCCAAACCACCAGTGTTGCACAGGAGACACCAGGGGCTTCCAAATCAACATGTCTGTTCATGCAACAGGCAACCAGAAAATCCAACCTCCGCCTGCGCAAGAAGCGTTTTTCCGATGAGGAACTTAACATGTTGGCGGACACCCTCGCTACCGATGCTGAGGACAGAAACACCCATAACCTCAAAAGGGAGGCGCAGCAGAGGAAGAAGGAGATATGGGAGAAGGTAGCCCACAAGGTATCTGCAGTCGGCACCACCCCACGGACAGTCAAAGAATGCAAGAAAAGGTGGGATGACCTCCGCCTTAGGGTGCGCAACATCCTGGCCAGCAATCGGAGGGAGGCCATGGCCACAGGCAGGGGTGCCCACTTCCCGACAAAACTAATGCGCTGGGAGGAGACGTGTAGTACTTTTATCCAGATGGAGTCTATCGAGGGCTTCGGGGAGATGGAGACGGGTGCCGCAACATCTGGAGATGGAGGTGAGTGACCCTGCAGACCCGAGTAGGGGAAACCATGACGTAGCACAAGTGATCTTGAATAGAGCTTAGGCAAGGCAATGCATGTCCCAACACACACACATCAACATATCCATGTCCAGATGGAGGCCCAAACCTTGCCACAGTGAAATGCATGCTGAGTGCCACTCCCATTATAACAGACAGCCAACACACACGGACCATTCCCATGTCATACATCACACAAACCCCAATACAACGGCATGCCACCTGACATGCAGCATTCCTGAATTGAGACGGCACGGCAAATGCCAAAATGCCCGCCTTCAAACTGCCCTGTGTGACACACCTGTAAGATATGAATGCATTATAAATGAAAATCTCCACAGCACCATATAATGCATCTTGCATGTAACACCATCACTGATGCCTTGCATCTCTTCTACCCCCCATGCACCGATGGAGAAGATGGTAGTGAAGAACCACCCACAAGGGCATCCACGTCCGGGGCCAAAACAACTGTCACAGGCAAAACCACATCCGGGCAGCCTCGCAGCCCACACTAAAATTCAGGGCGAGTAGCCAGGCCATGCCCGCACATGACGGACCCACAGCTACGCCTGAGACCGGAACCACAGAGCTGGCAACACCAGCGGAAGGGGAGGCCAGTGGCACCCATTCTGCAGAAACAAGTTCCGTGGGCGAGGCAGCAGCCACAGCCCCACTGAGCAACATCGAAATTGGAGCAGAGGAGTATGTGGACGAGGAAGGCCTAATCCATGTGGCATGTCCACACTCCCCAAGCCCCCTGTCCACCCCAAACCCCACACTCAGGCCACACCCACCAGCACCATTGGGGATCCTGCACTCCACAGTTCAGACCTCAACACCACCCCCGAGGCCAGCCCTGCTAATGCACGCCCGGTTGCAGCACCCTCCAACCTTGAGGCACGGCTATCAAGGGTAGAGGCAAGACAGGACTCCATGCTGGAACTAGTTCGACAATATGAGAGAGGACACAAGGGGAGAGATAGCACAGGCCATTGCAGGGAACACTGCCACCATGAATGCCTCTGCAGTGATGATGCGAGACAGTCTGGGGCCGTCACGCAGGTCCTGACCTCAATACTGCTGCACATGCAGCAGCAACAACCTGTGCCAGCCATGCCAATCACTACTGCATCCACCCCATCCACCACACCCCCATCCTCCACACCCGCTTCTTCTGCACCCTCCAGACCTGTAGGTCTGACAAGGCGGAGTGCAAGGCAGTCAGAAATGCTGCCCCCGGACACCAAGAAAGTACGGAAATAGTGTGGGACAACAATGGGAGTGGGTTAGATGGTGTCAGTGGTATATAGGTGTATAAGGGGATGTTCATTGGGGGTTATGGGGAGTTCATTGGAGGTATGGGGAGTGTATTGGGGTTGTGGGGAGTTTTGGTGTTGTGGGGGAGAGAGGGGTAGCACTTTTCTGTAGTTTACATTAATACATCCGTTGTGTAAAAAATCATTTAATGCCTGGACATTGTTCATTTTGTGTGTATCCATTTCATTCATGACAGTGCACAGTGCCCAACTATCCACATACCCTGTGTGCATGTCCACATGGACCCAGTGCTCAGTGTAGCACTGACACATATCCATCAACGTCCCTGTGGTTCACAAGTATTCGTCAATCAGAGATTGGCGTACAGCACGGCCATCTTGTGCATCACGTACTGGCAGGGGTGCTGCTTCTCCTTCGTCTTCATCCTCATCATCCACACCCGGTGCATAAATGTCAATGTCAGGTGGAAGTGGTACATTTCTCCGGACGCACATGTTGTGCAGCATGGCACAGGCCATGGTGATCTTTGCCACCTTCTCAGGCCTATAAAGGAGTGCTCCACCAGACCTGCTTAGGCAGCGGAACCGCACCTTCAACAGGCCAAAGGTCTGCACAATCACGACAGGGATACGGGTATGAACCTGATTGTACTCTTCATGGCTGTTCCGCGGGTTCCGCACAGGGGTAAGTAGCCACAGCTTCAAGGGATAGCCTCCATCGCCTGCATGCGAATACAAAGAGGTCTGTGTGAGTCACTCTGAGCTGCCATCTTCAGGATTCACAGCCATGGCCGCAGCAATTTGCTGTTGACATGCACATGTCCCTGTACGTATGCACAAATATTATTTAGATGCATTGTATACTGCAATATAGTGTGCTAGTCTGGATGGCGTTGAACGGATGATGCAGGGTGATTACTTGCATGCTGATGTGGATGTACTGTGGATGCAGGACTATGTCTTGCCTCCCATGATTGCTGTGTATACTACTCTGTCCATAATCACACTAGCCACATTGTCACAGTTGCAATCATGATTGGTCATTATTGCTTGACATACCCATGGTGGCCAGGTTGTCCGCCTTACATGTTGTCATTGATATACGGCATTGGTCCAATGGGTGGCAGTGATGTGTCATGTTCGGGTTGGGAGGTTCAGGTCAGGAGTGTATAGCTCTGCATGCATTCTCCACTCACCGCCCATTCCCACCCTGGTGGAATATGCATCCCCCCACCTCACGACCCCGATGCACTGCCATGGCACAGTCAGGCAACTCACCAAGCAGCCAGGCACATCGCAGCACCATGGCATCATGTGTAGATCTGGGATATCGGACGCAACAATGTGTGATGATCTTGCTGGAGTCACATACCATCTGCACATTGATGGAGTGGTATTGCTTGCAATTGCAGTACAAAGCCTCTATGGCATGAGGAACTACCAATTCGACATGGGTGCAGTTGAGGACACCAACACAATTGGGCATGCCTGCCAGTGCATGGAAGCCTACTTTGGTGTCAGCAATTTCCTGGGCAGTCCGTGGTAGGGATATGTGGGTGCTAGCGTGCTTCAGGAAGGCATCCAGCATTTGGGTCAGCATGCGTTAAAGAGTGTTTGTGAAATGCCATGCAGCTGGCCCACTGTGTGCTGGTTGGTGCCTGTGGCCAGGAAGTGGAGCTCAGACACCACCTTTAGTAGCGGGGGGATGGCAGTGCGTATTTCTATGAGGCTGATGATGTCATGTATCATGTCCACAATGGTGGTGATAGTGTCCCGGTCCAACCGGTACAGGGTGTGGATCTGCTCAGGGGTTAGATTGAATAGACTGGGTCTGCTGCAAGGGATCGGTGGCTGCCTACGAGGTACTACTGGCTGCACTGGTCGTAATTGCTGGGCCTGTCTCACCCTCCTTCTCCTCCTGCGTCTCCTCTGTGCTGCCTGTGGCTGTGGTTGTTGTTGTAGTTGGTGTTGTTGCTGTAGTTGTAGCAGTATAGGCATGTCCTCCAGCTCCATGATTGCAACAGCTAGTGGTATCATTTTGGTGTGGGAAGGGGTGTGGTGTGTGGGTGTACTCCTTTTATGCTGGGACAGGCTCCATTGACTTCACCTGTGGTGATTGTGTGCACCTGTGGCGGTTGCCTTGACTGCAGGTTGCTGTTTACGGGTGGTCCGCGATGCCTGTATTGCCGCCATCATGCAGGCCCTAATTACCGCCTTCGGGATGCCGGTAATTGCATGCCCGCGTGAGTTGTGATGTCCTCCTATTACCGGCATCCCGGTATTTACTCCGCAAAGGGGCGCTTGTACACGTGCGAGCCGGTATGAAGGGGCACGGTACGGGCGGTGGCGGTATTGGTGGGTTGTCGGGTCGTAATGGCCCAGACCTATTAACGATGCCGGTCATACCATTCCGCCTTCCTATTTTCATTACCTCCATTCTCGTAATGAGGCCCACAGTCTCAGTAATGCCATCTAATTTAACATTCACCAATGCAAATCCTGCTGCATCATGTCCAGCATGCATTGCAGATCAATCGGGCAATTCGCTCCCGGACTCGCAGCAGGCTCAGCGGACAGCGCATCACTGCCAGCTGATGCAGATGATTTAGAGGTGGGTTTATTAAATGTATCCATGGCTCCTCCTTTCTTAGCGCTGAATCCTTTGGTCATTGCTGCTCGTCAATACACACACCTTCCAGTAATGCCACCACCAGAACTACCCTATATATCCCCAAACACAGAGTGCTGCTCTGTATGCAGTAGCGTGTGCCAATGCCCTGAGATCAGGTCCATACATACTTCCAGACGTTGTCTCTATACAGAAAGCACCACACGGATGCAAACACTAATGGTCAACCTCACTGTCTCTCAAACTACGCAGCGCTCAGGCACTAACATTATATAACAGTCTTCCCATGTTGTCAGCCGGCAGCTGTACCATAGCCCTCATCAAGGTCTTAGATCATGCCCCTAGCGCCATATTATGTATCCAGTACCTCAATGAACGTTGGATCCACACATCCATTTAAAATGGTTCCATGTGTTAATATCCCCGCAAAAATATCGCCATATAAAAATATCACCGTATTTCTGCGGCTATATTAAGTCATGGAACCTGCGGGGGAAACCCCTGCAACCCCCATAACTTTTTTAATGGCACGGGGGACACCCCCGCAATCCCCGGTCCTAATTGCCCCATCAATTATCCCCACTAATAATATCGCCTGGCCTTACCCCACGACCATATATATGGCGATAATATTGGTGGGGATAATATTACCTGAAACCTTTAAAATGCACCAGAGTCTCTCCACCCAATGATTCACAAGTTGCTGACATCTCAGAGCCCTCGACAGGTGCAGTGTGCCGGGCTCACTGTCGTTCCTTAAACTTAAATAGATCAGCTGCTCTCTCCAACACAACAACAGCAACCCCCTTCTCTGCCATCGTGCCGCTGGACCCAGCGGCGTTGCTGCCAATATCCACACTCTGGTGCAGCCTACACAGCTTTGGGTACCCTGCGCACCCCAAATCCTCAGCGGATCCACAAGCCCTCCACAAACGAACCAGTGGCTGCAACAGTGCTCCGGCACTCACCTGATCTCTAGCGGCAGTACTACTCAGCCAGAGAGCAACATACAAAGGACAGGTCCCCAGTCGGTATGCCAGATCAATTTTGACTCCGGCGGCTCCCACTACAATTCCTGCACTCAGAGTCTATCGTGGGTCCAATTAAATGTTCACCAGCCAGGGAAAACTAGGATCTTTCGCCCACTCCACACAGTGCAATGAGCTAGTCCGCCACCTTGGCTCGCCACTCAACAGCGCCCCATATTGGGCCATCTCTAGCAAGTTATTTTGTTCCCCCTGAACCAAAACGAGTAGATAGTGAGAAAGGTTCAACCGGGAGAGTGGATGTCTTTTTAGAGGCATATGCTCTAGTAACTGGCATATTGTATAAGTCAGATTTTCCAATAAGTCAGACTTTCCAATAGGATAAAATGTCACTCAGGTTACCCAGGAGAAGTGTATTCCTCCTACAAGGTGCATACACACGCACAATTTCAATAAACAACAGTTCACCAGAAGCTCTAGCTCCTAGCCCAAAAGTTGGGCTTCTAAGCTTGCCAAGGGCACCAAAGGTGGTGTTACTGGAAATGGTGCTCTGCCAAGGACTGTAGTACTCTGACAAGTACTGGCTTCCCACCCACATTGAACATGACACAGAATGTCTGGAATAAAACGCAGGAGACAGAGTTCCAGTAGCCACTGACTCCAGAGGATGGTTAGCCAAGCAGCAAGATGCCACAGACAACAACACAAACTCACCAGAGTCGTTATATAGGAACAGAGTCGGTGTGTATTAGCCGGGAATGCTGCAGGACACTGAAGCGTTATAGCCCTGCAGCTCAATAGTCAGGACACCGACAGCAGAGTCGGTGTATAGGAGGCAGGAATGCTGAAGGACGCCGTAGCGTAATGGCGCTGTGGCTCAGCGGTCAGAACAGCGAGGAGGCGGAAGGCTAGAGAAGAGGACCCTTCAACGGTCTTGGAGCATCAATCCGCACAGCTAACCGCAAGGTTTCAGCTGCTTCCAACACCTTTACTAAGAGTTTGTTGTGGGAAAGCTGCAAGATATTGCCTTGCAGCCCGTGATCATGGACAGCACTGTCATTGATGAGCAGGGTGCTGCCTTAGCCGAAAAACACCTTTTCTGCAAAAATGGGGCTTTGAGGGTTCTTTCCCTGGAACCTGAGTCAGGTCAGTACCTTTTACCCTTTTATCCCCTTTTGAGGTTCTTTCCTCAGATCTTGACATTTTATAGCCCCTGGGCCATTCTCCATGTGTGAGTAGATGGCCACACTCATTGAAGGCAAGGCCTCTGAGGCAGGATATTTTCCTTCATTTAAATTAGCTTTTTGTGTATATCTCTGTGAGGCTTTGCATTGAGCCGCTAGCATATACCACAATTTTCCATAATATCGTGGTGGTGTAAGCAGGGTCTGTTTTCCTCAAATGCGTTCTTGGGTAAACAGGAGGCACAGGCCCTAAAAAACAGACCTTTTGGATTTTACCTGATTTCTTTCTGTCATACTGCAGGTAGAAAGGGGGGGGGGAGTGGGAAGAGGTTTGAAGGCAGGACGGGAATACTCACCCACCCTTTAGAATGGTCCAAAAGCTTTCTTCACTCAAAGACAAAGACAAAGAGAAAATGTATCTGTGTAAATCCTTGAATTGCAATTGTCAAATCTTGGGTTTTGAAAGTTTAAAAAATGTTCATAAGTGGTTGAGGACTCCTCACAGCATGACTTGCAGTTAGTAACTGAACATGGCCTTGTGGGGTATGGCAGAGCTAAGGCACTCAGCATCCCATTGGCTGTGAGAATATGGACCAAAAGGAGGTAGATAGGCTGCATTAGTGACTGCATTTCAATTTTTGCCATTACTAGAGATAAACTGTAACTGAGGATTCCCAGCCTGATGAGGGGAAATATTCGAAGCATATGAATCTATGAAATATTCAGTGCTGAAGAAAAGCAACTGCCCCGTCACGGCCTAGTGCATCTTCAGATGCTGTCCTTCCAGATGACTTGGGGAGTCATTTTCTGGTATTCCTCACATTTACAGAATTACCATATCGACATTACATTTTTCTGCATTTTTTACCATTTTTGGATCAGGTATATAGAAAGGGGGTGTGGTGGGTTTCCTCCTGCTGAAATAGGTAAAAGAAAAAAAAGGAAAAACGCCCACAAAATATAGCGAAAAGTAGTTCATCAAATAAAATGTGAACAAACCAATAGATTCAATTTTTTGACCCAGCATACATTCTGCCCCTCAAGTCAGCAGATTGACCACCCTCTTAATCGGTACCTTCTTTTCTGCATCCCGGAGTCAGGCAAGCACAGTGGAAAAAACTCCACTTAGAGTGCCCCCACCCTACTCTACCTGATAAAGGTGGCCCAAACGGGGGGCGTGGCTTGGCGCCATGGTGAACGGTCGGGTCCGGTGAGAGCTCCCGGCCGCGACCGCGTGTTTACCAGCAATGCCCCAGTAAACTCAGGTTTTCGCGAATAAAACCAGGGTCCTGCAGAGCCGCGAGGCTTTGGCATCCAATGCCTCTACTTTTGCCGCCCTGAACCGGCGAGGGACCGAGTTGATGCTATAATCCCCCAGCGAGCGGCTCCGGCTTTGGCGGCAATACAAGATGGCAGATAGCAGTCTGGCGTAATCTGGCCTCCCAGCCAGCACCTGAGCTGAGCGGGAGCTATGATAGCTCAATATGGAACTGTCCCTAACTCCTCGCCTTGAACTGGCAGGTCCCGGAGCCTGCCTGTACCTCCACCTCAGGATGCTGCAGTAGCATCGAAGCGCCCAAACACTAAAGAAGCGGATACTTCATCTACGCGGAGCCCTGTGAATCCCCCCTACCCTGGAGTGGGAGGACCAAAGCTTCAGGCCCGGAGGCCATAAGCAGCTGCG
Organism: Ambystoma mexicanum; assembly: GCF_040938575.1. Classification (NCBI taxonomy): domain Eukaryota; kingdom Metazoa; phylum Chordata; class Amphibia; order Caudata; family Ambystomatidae; genus Ambystoma; species Ambystoma mexicanum. Next base: position 441,195,630 of record NC_090937.1, read on the forward strand.
GGGTGGCTCCCGCTAAGTGGAGCGGCAATGTGAAACTTCTCCTCCCGGCCTCTCCAAGCCGAAGGACTACCTCTCCCCCCTCAGCCGAAGGAAACTCCAGCTCCCAGGGCGCCCACCATCCTAGCTACAGTGTGACCCACTGCCTCCAGTCGGTGCCTGCCGAGCCCCACGATTGCCATCCGCGATAGAAAAGCAAGCCACAGAGGGGCACGACAGGGGGCCCGTCCCCCCCCTTCCACTGCGCCCTGGTGAAAAATCCTCAGCCTCCCACTGTCCCCCCCCTGACGAAGCCTAGAGTCCCTCCCCTGTGCGATCGGGGGAGTCGGCAGAGGCAGAGGATTGAGCCCTGCGGGGGAGTGTGGCGAGTGGTTCCCCCCCTCCAAGATCCATCGACCCACCATTGCCCGCAGCCGCGGAATCTGCGTGAAACCTGCGGCCACCATCACCCCGGCTGGGACTGGAAGCTCGGGAGTCCGCTCCCTGCAAAACACTGCCAGCAACGACTCCTGGAGCCCGAGAGAGTCGTATCCTCGGACCACCCTGGTGCTGTGGAGGCAGGCTCCGGATCCTTGAGGAAGGTAAGGCGGCACCTGCCGCATTACGGGGGAGCCCCCCCCCCAGACCCACCCTAGCACGAACCCCTCTGGGAGTGAACTGGATCCTAAATCCGAAGGGGAGGCCATATCCTTCCACCCATATTGAGCCCGCTCTCTCCAGAAGCTACGTAGCCAGCAGAGAGTCTATCCTCCTGAGGACGGCCACGGCCCTATCATCTTCCACCACCACCACTACCACTACTGCCGCTGCCGACGCTCCGAGCTACAGAGAACGCAGTAGGCGGCCACCCGCCCGGCCCCACAGCAAAGTCTCCTCTCAAACCTGCCAGGCCAGGAAGCTAGGGCCAAGAAGAAGTCTCTAACTTCTCATACCAATCCACCCCGGGTCGGAGGCGTACAGGCGCCTGCAAAAGGCACAAGGGGCAATGTCCAGGAACCAGAAATCAGCCAAACAAACAGACATTGCAACCTTGCTGTCCACCAACATGGGTGAAAAATCTAAGAAAGGGGAACGAAATGACACTTCAGCTGCCCCCCCCCGGAGCCCAACACGGAGCCGCCAACCCAAGCAGTAACCAAAGCGGACCTCCAGGAGCTGCTCTCCGCCATAACTAACGAGTACCAAAAAGGGACAGAAGAACTAAAGGGCAGAATCTCTGCCCTGGACAAGAGAGTGGGGGAAGTCGAATCTAGAACAGAAGAAATTGAAACCACCCTGACTGAACACAACTTTGAAATAGGGGAAGGGGCAGATAGACTTGCTCCGCTGGAGGCCAGATGCGAGTCCCTCGAGAACAAACAAGAAGAAGCTGAAAATAGGTCTAGGCGCAACAATATACGCTTGAGAGGAATCCTGAGTTCTGTCCCAGACGAAGAGCTCAACGCTTATGTCAATGACTTATTTCGCTTCATCATAACGCTGCCAGACGGAGCTCCCCTGGAACTGGACAGGGTCCATAGAATCAGAGCCAGACAAAATGCAAACGCCACGCCGGATGTCCTAGCAAGAATTCACTTCTATAAAGTAAAGGAAGAATTCATGCAGGAAGCCAGAAGCTCGGCCCGGATTAATTTCCGAGACGCTGAAATATCCTTGTATCAGGACATAGCCGCGACCACCCTGGCAAAAAGAAAAGCCCTTAAACCACTCGCCGAATGGCTGCGTGATCGGACAACAACATACCTCTGGGGCTTTCCCACATGTCTGCTCTTCAATTGGGAAGGCAGGTCGTGGTCTATCTCCTCCCCTAGAGAAGCCGAGCGATTCATGAATCCGGAGAGCGAAGAGGGGTCCCTCCCCGAAGTAGCGGAGGCTCCTGGGAGATCCAGTGGAGACCCCACCAGAACCTGGACCAAGATTCCTGGCCGCCGCAGACCTCGAGGCCCCCCGGGCAAGTCAAAAAGGGACAACAACCGCTGAGCGGGTATTCTAGACCATTCGAACCACATGCTCCTCCCTGGCCAAACTATCTACCTCCCAAGAGGGACACCGAAACACCTCAAGCCGCCTCCACCAATCAGGTTCTCTAACCTCAACCTGAATGCTTACTGGCCAAAGGAAGAGGCAAGGTTTGCCTCCAAGCAGAGTTTATACACCGGTCCGGCCGAATGCCCCGTTGGTTGAAGGTTGGTCCGGAAACCTTGTTATTGTTTGGGGGGTGGGAGGAGGGAAGAGAGGGGGGGATGAGGAGGAGATGATATCTCCACGAAGAGGGAAGAATGGAGGAACTCAGCACCGGAAGACAAGGAACAAGAAATCTTCAAGGAAAACTATGAACCAACTTACAAAAAACTCAAAAGATGGGCTCTCTAGAAAAAACCCTAACTATCACGACCTGGAATGTGCAGGGGCTTAATGCACCCAGAAAGCGGAAATCAGTGGAACACAAACTAGACCAATTAACAGCTGACATCGTCTTCATCCAGGAAACCCACCTGATTGCGGAGGACGAAAAGCGACTAAGGTTCCGGCACTACCCAAAATGCTACTTTGCCTCTGCCACACAGAAAAAGAAGGCGTCGCTATACTGCTAAGCCGAGATCTCCCACTAACACAGATCACCATCAAAAGAGACCCGGAGGGCAGATTCCTGCTTCTGAAGGGCCTCCTAGTCGAACTACCGATCACCTTGGCGGCTATTTATGCGCCAAACAAAGAACAAGGCCAATTCCTTCACAACCTCCTCCCAACTATCACGTCCTTCTCTGGGGGCCACTTGCTAATCGGAGGGGACTTCAATCTCCCTCCGGATCCGAGGGTGGATAAAACGCTCCCAGCCTCGAGGGAGGACTTCGGTAAGTCCCTGGCCCTGGCAGAATTCTTTGCGAAACCGAGACAGTAGACATATGGAGATTCCACAACCAGGGAGAAAGGGACTACACTTTCTTCTTGCGTGTGCATAAAGGCTACTCGCGGATCGACCTATTTCTAGCCACCAACAACATGGCCACCTGTGTGGAGAATATCCAAATTGGACCAATCGCAATCTCGGACCACACGCCAGTCACGATGGCGCTGCTTATTCATGGAGCTCCGAAACCTAATCAGCGGCAATGGAAACTGCAAGACCACATCCTTACCGACATAGCAGCCAGCTCAGATGTCACGGAGGCGATTAAGAATTACTTCACCGAGAACACAACCCCTGACTCCTCAACGGCAACAGTGTGGGACGCCATGAAACCGGTGATCCGAGGAGTGGCGATGGATTTGACAACTAGACTCAAGCGCCAAAACTTACTGAAGCAACAGAAGCTCGAGGAAAGACTCACAGAACTGGAAAAAAGCTCAAAAACCGCTATGTGAAAACAACACACCATGAACTAAAAAGAATTAAAAGAGAGCTCGAGATTCACCTAGCAGACCGAGCCGCCAGGGCGTTAATTTATACCAAACAGTACTATTACCTGAACAGTAACAAAGGGAACCGGCTCCTAGCACACAAACTGAAGAAGCTCCAAACCAGGAACCACATCCAAACCCTGCAGGACAAGAATGGCTCCTTACACCATCTGGACCCCGAAAAACTCAAGTTAATTGTGCAGCACCACAAAGAAATCATGACAGGGCCTCCGACGTCCACCGCGGCCATCACTCAATTCCTGGCCCCAATCCCAAAGATACAGCCACTCCCACCACTCTCGGACCTGGAGGGCCTCATCTCAGCTGACGAAATCAGCTAAACGATCCGACACCTGAAAAACACAACACCCGGTCCAGACGGGTTATCAGCAAAATTCTACAAAAAGTTTTCTCAACTGCTAGCACCACAGCTGGCAAATCTATTCAATTCATTCCTCTCCACTGGCTCCACAACTCCGTCCATGAATGAGTCAATAACAGTACTGATCCCTAAACCCGGGAAAGACCGAACACAATGTGCATCATATAGGCCCATAACGCTCCTAAACAACGATGCGAAAATATTAGCTAAAATCCTAGCAAACCGGCTGGCCGCCTCCCTCCCAGAGCTCATCCATCCGGACCAAGCAGGCTTCATTCCGGGCCGGGGCACCCAAGACAACATCCGCAGAGCCATCAACATCATTGATTCAGCGAACAGACTGGGCTCAAGGCTTGCAGTCCTCTCCTTAGATGCACATAAGGCATTCGACATGCTCGACTGGGGCTATGTGTAGGAAACTTTAAGGCACTTTGGCTTCGGCCCAAATTTTGTAAATTGGGTCCTAGCCATCTACAAAAGACCTTCTACAAACTTACGCCTCAACGGGGCAAAATCCAGTAGAATAAACATAACCAGAGGCACGAAGCAGGGATGTCCTCTCTCCCCACTGATCTTTGCCCTATCAATGGAGCCTTTTGCGGAAAGGGTCCACCGAAATCCGTCAATACTCGGCCTAACGATTAAAAAAGAATCCTACAAAATCGCCTTATACGCGGATGATGTGCTCCTCACACTCACCAGAACAGAAGTATCAATAAGAGCCCTACGGCAAACGCTTGAATAATTCCGCGTAGCATCAGGATAAACATCTCCAAATCAGTAGCACTAGGTATTAATATCCCAAGAAAGTCCAAATCTCACCTCGAAGCAGAGTTCCCGATCCCTTGGGCAAGAAGCAGCATCAGCTATCTAGGAGTTCAAATACCCAACAAATCGGAGAAGCTGTACAAGACAAACTTCCCAGCACTCTTCAGAGACCTGAAAAATGACATCAACCGCTGGAAAAAACAAGAAATCTCCTGGTTTGGCCGAACTACAGCGACAAAAATGAATCTTGTCCCACGGCTGCTATACTACGCTCAAGCTCTGCCGGTGTCGATCAGGGAAAAGGCCCTGCAAAAGCTGCAAGGAAAGATTCTGAACCTAGTCTGGGAAGGAAAGAAGCCTCGCATCCCGAAACGCATCATGCTCCGAAGTGCCGCCTTGGGTGGCCTAGGGGTCCCAGACGTAACAAGGTACTGCCACGCTGCCCAGCTAGCCCCGGCCTTTGCCTGGAAGCTCCTCGCCAGCCGGCCTCGGTGATTACAACTGGAGGAAGATTGGAGCCAGATCCCGCTGGAATCCCTGCCCCACTCCAAAAAGCCCAAAAGGTCCTGGGTCCCCTACCAGCAACAAGAAACACGGTCGCCAGCTGGAAAGCGGCAGCCCGCCGGTGGAAATGCAGAGGCACAATGGGCCCCCTTACGCCAATTTGGGACAACCCCGACTTCTCCCCCGGAATCTCACCAAACCAGTTTGTGGAGTGGCGGGCTGGGGGCTTAGAAACTTTGTCCGATTTCTTCAAGAATGGCCTCCCTTTAAACTTCGAAGAGTGTAAAGCTAAGTTCAAGATCCCGGAAACAGAAAGGTTCCGCTATACGCAGCTGAGGCACTGGCTGTCGAATCCCCAGGTCAGGAAACAGGGTAGCAGAGAGCTAACGGCATTGGAACTCACCCTCTCAACAAATGCCCCAAAAGGGAAAATATCCGCACTGTACAAAATACTAGACAGAACAGATCCCACTTAAAAACCGTATATGGTGAAATGGGAAGAGGACATCGGAAGACCAATCGAACCAGAAGAATGGTACCACATCTGGTCCCGCGCACTGAAAAGCTCAAAATGCGTGACGAACAAAGAAAATACGTTTAAAGTTTGCTACAGATGGTACTGAACTCCGGTAGTCCTAAACAAATGTAACCCGGCCATTCCTGCTCAGTGCTGGAAGGGGTGCCCGGACCCCGGAACCCTATTCCACCTCTTCTGGTCTTGCCCGAAAGCCACCCTATTCTGGAAAAATATCCTGGATCAAATTGAAGGAATTACTGGACTCAACTTCCCCTGGGACCCAGGGATTGTGCTACTCGGGGCAACAGGAGAAGGCCAATTCCCCCTAACCGGCAGCCTGGCGGACCTCTGCTCCCATCTCCTTACAGCTGCCAAAATCACCATCGCCAGACTCTGGAAAAACCCGGAGGGCCCATCCACGCAGATGTGGTGGTCCAAATGCTGGGAAATCGTTGCAGCTGAGAAAGTCACAGCCATCAGATTAGGCAATAAACCCAAATTCGAATGCAAATGGGCCTCCTTTCTGGACTATGTGCAGCAATTCCACGGGGTGGCGAGGCAACCCCCAACCCTACGCTGGATGGAAACCCAAGACTGAAAAGAACGAAACAGAACCAGGCCGGAGACGTGACCGAGTTCCTCCACACCCCTGAATCGTCACAAGCCATCAGTCCATTCACCTAAACCCCAAAGGTCCTGCGTCAAATTACCCTGCCTAAACCCAGCGAAAGAGTCATGTCGAACCCTTGAAACTATCTCCTTGTCGAAACTGCCATTTATCCGTTCCTAATGTGCACACAGCTCCTTGTCCCTTGTTCCCCTTCCCCCTCCTCAGTTGTAGTTGACAATTTTGTTTCTGCAGAGAACGCAGGATTGACTAAGACTTAGCCACACAAAGTGCGGTTTTCTGCTACTTAATGTTTTTAACAAGTTGGTAAAGCATGTAACAATCACAGAATCTGTATGACTTGTTATGCCAAAACAATAAAAATAATGTTGGAAAAAAAAGATGGCCCAAACACCATCAGTAGATGATCATGTGATCTTATTCCTCTCAAAGAAGTCTAAAGACGAGAATAGATACTGTCCTCAAATCATTTCAAGGCAAGCTGATGTTCAGGCACCCTTTACTCAGATATTCAAACATATGGAGGATTGCGTAGTGTGTGCTGTTAGATGTGCACTTTCTCACAGGCTGGGTCCACCAATCACTTTGCCTGCTCTGCAATGCCCATTTCACCTTATCCCTGGAGCAAGAGAATGCTTTGCTAATGAGGATTGATCCAAAGCTAACTGAGATAGCTGATACAGAGGCAGGATATGAGAATATTTTTGGGAACAGGTTCATTAAGGGTTTTCCATCCTACATACGCACTTTCGCTGCCTTAGACAAATCCCAGCAGGAAAGAGTTCAATGCAAAGATTTTCAGCAGGGCTAGAAGAGGCAGAGCCCACTCATCTTGCTGTTTTTCGCCATGGAATTTTCTGACCCTCAGAACATGCACCCAGTGACGTGCATTCTTTTCCTCTGTTCAAAGAGGTGAGTACTCCTTTCCTAAAGAGAAGATCAGTGGCGGGGATGCTTCAACAGAGGCTCTGGTCACTCCTGATGCTCCCCATGTAAGATGTGACAAGGCCCGGGGAGAGCCTTGTCAAGAGGGGGAGTGGCCCCTTTCAGCCGAGTGTGTGGAGCCTTCCAGGTGGAAAATCTGTGCTGCCCTACCCTTGGGGGGGAAAAGCAGCAACTGTGAGGAGCCCACTTTCCATCCCTACTCGAAGTGACTATATATATGTTGTATAGCTGTACACCTGTGTCCCACACCATGCCTCTACCCCAAGATGCTCACCAGTCTATAACTTTTGCAGAGCCTGTCAAACAGACGAGCAACAGAGCACCAAACCCCAACCAATGACTCATATCCATGAGAGAGCCACAGAGACTGAGACGCACGTAAGCGGAAGCCATGAATCCAGTGTCCTGAGGCTGCAGTGGGGAGAACCTGAGAAAGGGAGGCCGGGTTGCAGGACCAACACGAGCACGTGCCAATTAGAGGCTCACTTCGGCACCGAGGCGGGTGCTCCACCACAGACATGAGCGAGGGGCCAGACCCCCTCCAGAGACTATACTTACTGGGGAGAACGACTACCATGGAAACCCAATGGAAAACACTAGACTGGGTCACTGAGCTGGCAGACGCACCATGGAGGAACCACAGTGGCTCTGCATGGAGAAAGTGGGTCTGGATTAGCCCCCTATTTATTGCCTTTTTCGAATCCAACACTTTCAGGACAGGGGTTAGTCGCCCTGTAAAGGCTTTTCCTTGTGCATACACCTCCCAGGAAAGGAATATAGATCAGGATTGGCTAGGGCAAGCTGGTCAATCAAAGCAGAGGATGGGAAACATAAGAAGTGGACAGGAAACAGCCAGTGTGGGTTGTCCAGGTAAGGTCAGAGGAGGAGAAGGAGGCAGACCTACCGACCAACAGGAGGAAGGAAGAAGAGGTGGGGTGTGGAGGCTACTCTTTGGAAAGGTGAGGCATTGGTTTAGTGTAAGGGTACTGCAGTTTGAGTGTGCGTGTTTGTGTGGCGATTGAGTAGAGTAAGTTAGCGTAAGGAGTGAATGACAAGCGTATGGATACAGAGTGAAAAGAGGTTGTTTGAGTAGAAGTAGTGGTTGGAGGGTGGAGTTTTGGGAGGAAAGTAGGAGAATAGTAGTGGTGGGAGGAGGGTAGTGGTGGGAGCAGAGTATTAATGGTGGGAGTAGAATAGAAGTGGTGTAGAGGAGGGAGTAGTGGTGGGGAGGAGTGCAGTAGATGGAGAGGGAGTAGTGGAGTGAGAGGAGTGGGCCCATAAAAGGGTGGAGATTAGAACCAGTGTAGCATCAGAGGATTGGTGGGATGAGAGAAAGGAGGGACGTGGCAGTGAGATCAGAGAGGGGGAGGTGTACATGAGCAAGAGTCCAGCTGAGCAAGAGTAAGGAGTTTGTCATAAATTCCAAGAAGTCCATATTCCAGCCTACTAAATGTATCCAATTTATGGGATTTGATATCGAATCACAGCAGTGTATCATCCTACTCCCAAGAGCATTGATGTAGAACATATGTCTGTGGATTCTCCTCATCATAAAGAAAGTCACCTTTGTCTTCCAATTAATTGCAAGGTGGGTGGGGATGAGCTATCTGCATCCATTTAGGCAATCCTTCCCACTCTCCTACACAATAGAGCACTCAAATAGCTCAAGCCCAGGTATCACGTCATATTACCAGTTTATATGTCTCGCTTCAGATGCCAAACAAGAAATTCTTTACTAGGTAAAGCACATGGAAGCCTGGAAATGGGAAAGCAATGTTTGCCCCTTCTCCTGATATAGTATTAGTGTTGCATGCTAGCAATACAGGGTGGGGTGAGGATAGGACAGATTTGCATGGTGTAAAAGGGAAATTGTGATGGGAGGAGACACATCCTCAGATCACCTGCCAGAACCTTTTAACCAGCTCCTTTGTGTTGAAATGTTTGACAAAGGATCAAGTCAAATGTTAGGTCCTGATATGATATGATATGATATGATATGATATGATAAGATAGTTTATTTATATAGCGCTTATACACAGTGGGGGTCATTCCGAGGTTGGAGGTAAGGGAAAAACGATGCCGGTAAAGGATTACCGGCATCACTTACCGCTACGGGCTATTCTGACCAACCAGACCGCTATTTACGGCACCGTAAAGTACGATGCCGTAAATAGCGGTCTAGGGTCGCGCGCATGACACGCCATGCCGATATTAGCGGCATGGCGTAAACCGGAGCTGATCACAAGTAATGCGCACATGAAAATAACTGCCTCCTGAAACCCGTTAAGTACCTTATCGGCATGGAGTACATACAGGCATCTCAGAGAAGGTGTTAAGAACCCTGAGCAGTGGTTCCAAGAGCCACAGGTGCACACAATCAGCACAGGTGTAGGCAATGGAGTCTGCCACAGCAGAAAAGGAGCACACCCACACACCACACCCCCTGCCACACCAAGATGATACCAATAGTGGTAGCATTACTGGAGCAGGAGCCCTGCTTGCAAGGCCTCAACTACAACAACAACAGGCCCCACCACAGAGGAGACACAGGAGGAGAATGAGGGTGAGACAGGCCCAGCATGCACCACAAGTGCAGCCACCGTAACCACGCCGGCAGCCCCCAATCACTTGCATCAGGTCCAGTCCTTCAACCTAACCCCTGAGCAGATCCACACCCTGTACCGGCTTGACTGTGACACCATCACCACCATAGTCGACCTGATACATGACGACATAGTGAGCCTCATAGAAATACGCACCACCATACCCCCTCAACTGAAGGTGGTGTCTATGCTCCACTTCCATGCCACAGGCACCTACCAGCACACAGTGGGGCACATGCATGGCATATCACAACCGTTCATTTCACGGACACTGAACCAAGTGCTGGATGACCGCCTCAAGCACACAAGGGACCACACATCCCTACCATGGACTACCCAGGAGATATAAGATACAAAAGTTGCCCTCCAAGCACTGGCAGGCATGCCAAATAGTATAGGTGCCCTTGACTGCACCCACGTGGAGTTGGCGGTCCCGCATGCCATGGAGGTGGCGTATCGCAACCGCAAGCAATACCACTCCATCAACGTGCAGATGTTATGCAACGCAAGCAAGATCATCACACATAGGTGGGGCCGACATCCAGGATCAACTCATGACTCAATGGTCCTGCAGAACTCCACGCTACCACGCTAAATGGAGCGACATGCTGGACGACGTGCCTGGCTGCTTGGTGAGTTGCCTGACTGGGCCATGGCAGTGCATCGGTGTCATGAGGTGGGTGCCTGCATCCTCAACCCTGATGGAAATGTTGACACCAGTGCACGATGTGCACCCCACCAAACACTGTGCCACAGAGCCAGTGAAACGGCACATGACTACCGAATCCCACAGTGATGAAGTAAGGCCCACACCTAACACCACATGACCAACAGGTGACCAGGCCACATCCCACAACACATGCACCACTCATCGGCGGCCCTCACACACGTAAGGGCATCTAGCAATATGCACTGCATATGCACTATGTGGCTGCCTCCAGCATATCGCCACACTGGAGAGTCATCCCTGGGAGTGCATTCAACTGAGGCCAGCAGGGATACCACACCGTGTCACTGGTTCCGCACACCCACAGGAGTGCTGGAAGTCACCATAGTACGGATCAGAGCAGTATGATGAATATGCTACTGACTACAGCCCACACTCCCTACTACCGAATCCCACATAACACAGCACTTCAAGGATCTTACTCCAAGACTGCTGCATGCATAAATGATGCATGTTCTAAAAGATGTGCGTGCCATAGTCCATAGACCATCTCGAAGATGCTACCCCCTCCATCATTCCCTTGCACAGGACACATAGCGGGGCCAGGAATGGGATCAATGCATCCATGGACATGTGCGTATGGGCAGAAATGACCTGCTGCCATGTAAGACTAGTTCAGTTGTCCACCATGTAAGTACAAACACTCACCTTCATTCCCTTCCCATGCAGGTGATGGTGGCTGTCCCTTCACACCGTGGCTCAGGACCCCTGTCTAAAACCCACAGAACTGGCACGAGGAGGCCTACAATCGTGCCCATACCCGTGCACTTGTGGTGGTTAAGCAGGCATTTGGCCTGTTGAAGGCACTCATTTGTTGCCGCAGCCGGTCGGGTGGGGCACCCATCTACAGCCATGAGAAGGTGTCCAAGACCCCCATGGCATGTGTAATGCTGCACAATATGTGCATCCCTTGGAACGTGCCCCTGTCCCCTGACATGGGACTGTTACCACCAGATGATGATGAAGGGTAGGAGGAGGAAGAAGGGGCAGGACAGCATCATGGTGCTGATGCACAGGAGGGATATGCCGTGTGGCAGGCATTGATTGGACAATAAAACTGAAACACAAGTCAGCAGAGGGTGTCATGACATGAGGACATAGGGCACTGGGTGTGGGGATAAATGTACACCATGCACTGTCAGATATCAGAAGACACATGCGCAAAGATGAATGTCCACACTGGTTTACCTTTGCAACACAAACGGTCTATTGAAATAGTACGAGTATAAGTGTATAACAAACCCTCAACCACCCCACCCCCATCAACTCCCCCCCCAACTCCCCAACACACCCTCACCCCTTCCCCTCCCCCCAACTCCCCAACACACCCTCACCCCCTCCCGATCCCCCCCAACTCCCCAACACACCCTCAATCCCCCCGTCCACCCAACTCCCCAACACTAATCCCATGGTGTCCATGTAGGCCACATGTGGCAGGTAGTCAAGTTACTCCGCGCTCCCGAGGCCCGGGGGAGCTATGTCCCGGTGGCACTGGGAATGGAGTGAACGACGCAGTGGGCTCGTCCGGGTTGAGTGACTGGTTGACGGGGTGTCCTCATGCTCAGCCTGCTGAGAAGGACGTGCAGCCTCAAGGGCATCAGCAATGCGTCAGAGGACATCACATAGACGGTTGGTGCTGTCCGTCACCACCTGCCGCATTGCCCATTCCTCCCACCACTCCTCCCTGCCCTGCGATTGTCCTGCATCAGCTCGGTGATGAGGGCGGTGAGCTGTGCTGCGTGCTGCGCATCAGCTGATGGTGTGTCGTCCCTGCAGGGGATTGGGCTGCCATGCCCTGCCAGGGCTTCGCCTGGGGGACTGGGCACAGGATTGGCTTGTTCCTGTGGTTGTCCACGGGCACATCGGCCAGGTGTGTCTGGCTCCCCCGAGTCGCTGCATGAGACCTGTGGGTAGGTGCTGGCCTCTGAGGTGTGGAAAACTGAATATGTGTCCTCCTCTCACGCTCCACAGGTGGTAAAGGGGCTGTCTATGGATTCCAGGGGGGCCGTGGCTGCCAGCTCCCCAGAGACGCTGGACTCCTCGGACCATGGGGTTGACAATGTTCCTGACACCAATGCAGGGAGGGGTGGGGGTAGTGCACCCTCCATGGGCCTAGCAGGAACTGGTGTAGCACTCCCAGGTGTGCTCTTCCTGGCTGGGATGCAGCAGACCCTGCCTTTGCCCCTGGAGGTGGTGGGACAGCTCGTCTCGTGGTCCTCGCTGTCATGCTCACTGCCTGTGGGGGTAGAAGAGAGGGACGGCATGAGTGATCATTTGAGACGCAACTTTCATTCATGGCTACATTCACATAGTCAGTCATTTGGGGTTTATGGGCATTTGGGTATGCAACAGCACTACATTCAATTTATGGGTGGGATATGCATGCAGGTGTCGGTGTCACTCATCTTGGCCGGGTACTGTGCTGCCTGACTAGCCCACTGTCCACACCAGCTGCACAGTGTTAACGGCCACCGTTATTTACAGGCAACGTTATTTACGGGCATCGCTGTTTCCACTTTGTTCTATGGCGGAAGTGTTAAGTAAGGGGCGTTTCATGCCGGTAAGGGCTTTTTTGGGCCCTTTTGCGGCATGGCGCTAGGTACTTTACCGGCATGGGGCAAAGCTCATGCCCGCAAACTCGTAATTGGCCGCTATTAGCGGTCTGTTACCAGATCGGACACGTTATTTGCTCCATGCCGGTAAAGCATGGTACTTACCTCCAACCTCGGAATGACTCCCAATGTGTTTCAAAGCGCTTCAAGGCAAGGAAGGCAACAAGGGAAAATACAATGACATTCTTACAGGCCATGAACAGTAAGGATGTGAAATTAACTATCGTACTCGGCCTGACAACATTTCAGATAGTGCAAGAGCTAAGACATAGATAAGGAAGGGATGGGGAGAGTGGGAAGGAAATGGAAACAGACAGGTGCCTACCGTACTAGGCCTGACAACATTTCTGGTAGAGCCGGAGAAAACAAAAGGTGAAGGAGAGGGATGCAGAAAGGGAGGGGAGGAACCAAACAAGCGACTATTGTACTAGGCCTGACGACATTTCAGATAGTGCTGGAGTGGGGGGGACAAGTAAGGGGAAGTGGGAGTAGACAGACGAGGTTGCTATCATACTAGATCCAGGGACAATTCTGATAGAGTATGTGCATAGAAGAAAGTAAGGGGAGGAGGAAAGGCGGAACAGAGAGTAAGCCGTCAAAAACAATGGAGAAGCAAGAGGGGAGAGCGAATACAATTGCAGAAGTCAGTAGTAACACATAATGTTGCAAGCCTTTATACAAGATGAAGATAGTAGGGACGAAGACAAGGAGTCTAGCATATCTTGTGAGGGATTTTTGGCACTTCTGTCTTGACAGGAACATAACTCTTCAGGCAGAATACCTCCCATAACTCTCCAGCCATTACCTTTTTGTTTTGCTTAAGTCACCCCGAGTGGGACGGGTATGCCCAGACGTGAGCCCCAAGCCTGTAAGGCATAGAGACCCAAGCTACTCCTCACTGATGATGCCCAACAAGGTTGAAGCATGTCTGGGGATGCTCGTGGTCTCATGCAGAAGGCATGTGACCTAGCAGTTCAGGCTAGCCTGCCCCTTTAGAGGGTGGGACCAAGCCCAATTTGCATATGGTCTTTCCTCTTCTGTAATAGCTTGGCAGGCTGAAAAACAATGATCTGGAGGGATGCCCAGAGCTATGCCTGTGGTTCTGATTCATTCAAAACGTTCCTGCAATCACCTTTTTGTTTTGCTTAAGTTACCCCGAGTGGGACGGGTATGCCCAGACGTGGGTTCCAAGTCTGCTAGGGCTAGGAACCCAAGCTACTGCTCACTGATGATGCCCAAAAAGGCTGACACATGTCCGGGATGCTTGTGGTCTCGTGCAGAAGGGATGAGACCTAGCAGTTTGGGCTGGACTGCCCCTTTTGGGGTAGGACCAAGCCTGATTTGTGTATGGTCTTTCCCGTTCTGTAATGGCTTGGCAGTCTGAAAAACAATGGTCTGGAGGGTTGGCCAGAGCTATGCCTATGGTTATGATTCATTCAAAACCTTCCAGCAATCACCTTTTTGTTTTGCTTAAGTCACCCCGAGTGTGACGGGTATGCCCAGACGTGGGTCCCAAGTCCGCTAGGGTTAGAAACCCAAGCTACTACTCACTGATGATGCCCAGAGAGGCTGAAACATGTCTGGGGATGCTTGTGGGCTCGTGCAGAAGGAATGTGACCTAGCAGTTCGGGCTAGACTACCAATTTTGTTTATGGGGTGAGACCAAGACTGATTTCTTTATGGTCTTTCCCCATCTGTAATGGCTTGGCACGCTGAAAAACGATGGTGTGGGGGGTTGCCCAGCGCTATGTCCATGGTTATGATTAATTTGAAACCTTCCAGCCATCACTTTTTTGTCCTGGACATTCCCTGGCCTCAGAGGATGCTTTTCAGGTCGTCATAGATTCATGCACAAATACCATAAAGTCAGGATGATTTTCCTCATGGGCTAGCTAGGTTCACTGGTGCATGGATGGGCAAATTAATCCCATATCAGCTCCTGCGGGATAGATGTTGAACTTGTTGGTTATATTATTCAAGGATAGGAAAGCTTATTGAACAATTGTTTTTAGTCAGCAATCTCAGCAGGCCATACTGTGCGAAAGTAGAACGTGTTGGTAAACATTTTCTACGGAGGAAATATCTTCGATCTAGCCACAGAATTAAGGCACCTCCTAAGGCTAAGTATTCTGTTTTACGAAATGTCTGCCTTTTCTCAACTTGTTTCATTGATGGTCAGATGATGACTTGTTAACCTTTCAACAACTTTTTGCCAAACTGACAATGTTGCTGTGCCTAATTTCAATGTCTCTGATGTAAAAGCCCTGGATGTTGATACTAATTACTTGAATTTGTGACATTTTGGATTGCTTGTAGGACAAAATAGCTATCCATCTCAGTTTATTATCCTTCCTTCCAGGAGAATCGCACATTTTGTGTAGTGCATTGCTGACACTGTTATGAACCAAAACCCTAATTTCAAGCATCCTGCTACTTCTCAGCTACTCATTTCTTTTCGCAAACTTCACTGTCCAGTCTCTTCTTCCACTCTGACACGATGAGTCCACTGGGTATTGCATTAAGCGGGGATCCCCATCTTCTCCTTCGGGGCTCTTTCCACTAGAGGAGCAATGGCTTCCAAATCATTCGCTGTGAGGGAACAATGTGAGCACATTCCTAAAGCAACTGATTGGTCTAGGGGATCCACTTTGAAAGTGTTTTATCAACAACAAAACAATGTACATGTATAACTGAATATTTTGGAAGGAGTTTGAACTTTCATACAAAGAAGTCTTCATTTTTTACATAGAATGGCTAATACAAGTCATTATCACGAGAGGGGTTTAGATTCTATTAAAAGAAACATTCAAGTATTATCACTTCTACCCACCCTTGTTTATTTTTCTTTTCTTGCAGTTGTCATCTATTGAAGGGATCTTCATGGACCCTCAGAGTGATGCAGAGGTGGATGACCTCCTTGTATTCTCTCATGGGCTGCATCGCTTTCCTTGCTTGAACTTTTTGTGGCTTTCAGATGTTAAGTTCCAACTGCAGAAGAGGATTATGTTGTAATGCAGGTCTCTTATGTATGTTCAGACACTTTCTGATTTCATCTTCTGGAAGCAGTACTTTGGCCGCCATACTGGATTGGGGTCTTGTTCTTTTATGTGTACTACTAGAAGTTGAGAAAAAAAGTTTGTATTTTGAAAACGTTTATTTTCGTAGCTGCTGGCTTTTGGTAGCAAAGAGGTTAAATGCATAATACAATGCCTTGTATCTTGAAATATAATTTAATCACCCCTCGTGATACTGAGGAGGACAAGCGATTTGTTGTGTGCCACCCAGCACACTGGCAGAGAGGGCGGAGAAACTGGCGGTTAAATGGTCGACTTTGGAGCCTGAAGACCTGGGTTATAATATGACCAAAAATCACTTTCGGTCTCTAATATATTCAACAAAAGCTTTAAATATAAAACACACCCACGATGCCACCAGGCTATCATCTACATCTGCCTCAGTAACTAGATCGAGCACCAGGGACCACACAGTTAAGTCTGAACACTTGACAACCTAACCAGACAACCTCTCCAGGATAAAAGCTCCAGCAGATACCTTACATGTTGTAGACCCAGTAGCTCTTCTACACGTGACCGTCGTGTCCGCAAGCTGCACCGTCATATCAGTCAAAAAGATGGGGTCCATTTGGCAGGTCAACAGCTTCTCCCCATGCTTGTCACGAATGTAAGCCACATTGCCACCCAGTTTTGCAGACAACATTGTTAACAAGGAAAACATCAAAGCAAACACACACAAATGTTATGCAGCACACAAGTGAAAAACACACCAATGTACCAGGCAGCATGGAAACAATACATGCTCTTAAAGGAACATAAGCAACATTTCACATGTTAAAGAGCACCACCCGCGCCTACAAATGGCCTTGCTGTTACAGAGCTTTCTTCAGCACCTTTAAGGCATGATGCAGCAGGCGACTGACACCAGGGCCCTTCTCTAATAGGTATCTTCATGAGCTCGGCCAGCGAGCAAAGCTTGTTCCAGCAAGACTTAAAAATTACACTCATACCCAAAATGAATTAGATGTTTAGATTGTTGTTCTTGCAACTCAAAGTTTCCCTCTTAAAAATGGAAAGACAGATCAGTTATTTTAAATGGGGTGATGTCAAATCGAGACTTTGCCTTAACAAAGTGTACAGCTGCTTCCATTCGGAACCTACCCAACACCGAATTATATTAACTAATCTCTTACGTCACAACATTGATCAAAATACTTCAAAAATTAGGACATGCCAACGACCGGCTGGTTATAGAAAAGGTATTGTTGGTGAGTCTCGTACCAGAGAGGGCTTCTACGGTGACAGCACAAAGATGCCCAAACACTTAATTACTGCAACCACCAATGCCTTTTGTACACGGCTGTAGAAAGTGCTTTAAACTAATCCCGCCATACACTCAGAAGCACCTTTTTGGAATAACTATCAACTGAAAATAGGGAACAAAAACGTATGTGGCCCGGATGGGAAATCAAATCAGGCTCACACTGAACAGCTCAAGATGTGCACAGAGCAAGACGTGAATGGAATAAGACTTGGAGAGGCACTACATCGCCTATAGTGCCCCCTGGCGCAAAATGAGCAACAGGATACACATTCTTTCAACATCTTATGCTACTACACTTGACAACATCTATCATAGGAGTATAGCAGGCTCATTGTGAACAAGATGGGAGAGCGACCTTCGACACACCTTTGCTGACCCCTGACGTGCATCAGTGTTAGCAAGCCACACAATGGGCATAGGAGGGGCGAGAATGGAGCTTGCCCAATGCACACGACTTCACAATTGCCACTGTTGGACAGGGTTGAGGAGGGGCTAACTACTTCACTACGAGTTAGCCCCCCTCTAAATAATCGCTTATAACTCCTGTTCTGTAGCGGATGTAAAGTTGAAAACGCTAGATCCTATGGATCTAGCAAATATCTAACAAATTACATACATTTTGCTCACTTGTTTGATTCAGGGGGGCTAGCTATGGCTTAACCTCCCCAAACCCCCACTAAAGAATTGCTTATATCTTCACTTCTGTAGCAGATATAACGTCAAGAATGGTTGATCAAACCGGATGTATCAGCGATCTAACGAAACAGATAATTTTATGTAAAAGAACATGAAGAGGGGGGACTAACCCAGGTGAGGTACAACGCTGTACCTAAAAGAACACAAAACGTTCAGACGGTGTAATAACATCACATGCACATGATCTATATTATACAGGACCGTCCCAATCTGACAGCATTTTGGATCCAAAATGTACACAAAAAATAAACAGCCTGCTGAGTAGGTGCCTTGGGAAAGAAACGAGAGTTCTCATACTTCATGACGTCTGTGATGTGCAGCTAGTGAATAAAGATTTGCGTAGGTGTATCAGTCGAGAAAAACTGCAAACTACAGCACGGAAGGACGAGAGGTTGTTCAATATTTTAACACTAGATAGAATCACTACTTTAGCCTCCTATGAACATATCCTATATTGAATATGATCCGACTCCACCAACATGGACCTTTGGGCGGAATGCCATACCAGTTTGCAATAATGAGGGAATATTGATAGTTTAACATTGACCCCAGTAAATGGTACACAGTAACCCTAATGCTGCTACTACTGCCACAGTGTGTAGCGTATCATGAGAAAAGGTTACACGGGAGAATCACTAAAAGTCAACAGGTCTGTCAAACTGCTGTTTAAATTGTTTATCTTCATGCATTTTCTATTATAGACCTAGACCTGGACTCGAGTTAACCAGCAAACTTGACCGTCTCCAATATAGACTAGACCTTTGTGAATTAATTAGCATAGCCATTATTTGCCCCTTAGTGCAATTTTCCATGGTTTCCCGTCTATGCCATAAATCTTCGCAGTGGATGTCATAGAGTGCTGTTTTTATGTAGCTACACCATTTTCCTGTTTGTCTGCCTTCCTGCGATAGGAGATCCTTCAATGCCTCCTGGTATACTGTTGGAAATGGTGAATTCCAGATTTTCAGCCAATTTAGAAGGGGGTTCAATTTTATGACATATTCTATGGTTTGCAGCCCCACTGCTATATGTAAGGATATGGTGGGTGTGAATACTGGAAGTCCCAAGACACTCTTCAAAAATCTATATTCAATGGATAACAGACTAGTAGAGTTCTCGCTTCCCCAACGTTCCGACCGACATAGGGCAGCCTGCCAGGCTTGTGCCCTTTACACTTCTGTTATAACCGTCACTGCCCCCTCTGCATTTTTCCTATCACGTCCCACAATGGCATTACTATATCTTGACAGCACAGTGGTGGCCTTCGGAATTTGGATTCCAAGTTCCCTTTTTTGGGAAAATTCGTATATTTATTTCACATTTATAAAGCGCTCACACAGCCCGCAGGCATCGAGGCGCTGTTACAGGAATTGTCTATTTTGTTTTTCTTAGTTGCGTAATTGTGTGTTTTTTTTTTTTCTTCTTAGTTACGTATTTATAACGCGCTTAAACACCGAAAGGTTTCTAAGCGCGGACCCGGGGATCGAACCTGTTGTTGCTCCGTGTCGTCTTGCTTCCAAGACGCGCACGCTGCCGCTGAGCTATCCTCCCTCGTAGTCCCTAGTAGTCATACGATTTAACTTGCTCAATTGGTTCACAAGAGTGACCGATATGCAACCTTGGGATCTTTCTTTTCTTGCCTCCAAATACCATCGTTTTTGTTTTTTGGTATTTATATTCAACCCATTTTCCCCACAGAATTCATCAAAAAGCATAAATTGCTTGTTTAAACCCATCAGTGTTAGGGAGATCAATGCTGTGTCATCCGCAAACAGTAAGTTTGGATATATCTCCCCACCATTGTTGGGGCAGCCAGGATTGTATTTATTACTCCATTAAAAAAAGCAAAATATGTTTGGATCCAAATCACAACTCTGTAGAACTACCTTTTAAATTGGAAAGGGTCAAGATAACTCCCCATTTGTGTTCCATCTTACAGTAGCTTTGTTGTTTGAATAAAATATAAGTAGGCCCGAGAGCAACGTCGAGGGTATTCCCAAATCTTTGAGGGTTTTCCATAAACAGCACAGGCAATGCTATGAATAGTGGTCTGAAGGTCGACAAACATGATGTACATGTATAAGTTCCAGAGACCTACATATTTGTCGACAAGCAACTGGAGATGAAAGCACTGATCCACCGTGCTGATCCCTGTTTGGAAGCCTGATTGTAGATGGCTCATTTGGCCTGTTCCCTTGACCCACTCTTCCAAATGTCCTAGTAGCGCTCTTGCATATATCTTACCTCCCGCGTCAAGTAAAGACACTGGGCGATAATTAAAGGGTTCCTCCCGTCCCCATGTTTTATATATAGGCACAAATTCTGCATTTCTCCATGCCCCAGGCAGTTTTCCACGCACACTTATAGCATTGAATAATCTGGTCGGTTAGGGTGCCCAGATTGAAGGTTCTGCTTTATACAAGTCTCACAGAATACTGTCAGGGCCTGGGGCCTTGTTGCTCTTTTGAACCCCTATGGCCAGCTCAACCTCACCCCGTGTAAATTCCAAATACATGGGCAATGGATCCTCAATGGCTCCCCAGCCCTTAGCTCCTGCTCCATTAATCTAATTTCTGTATATAGTCCCTTAAAATACTCATACCATACTGGCTCTGGTATGTTACAATGTATGGGTGTTGGATCATCCTCTCACCTATTACTATTTTCCAGAACTGTGCGCTATCTTTCTCTTTTATTGCTACCAATAATCTTTCCCATTGTATCTCAGTATGTTCCTTCTTCTTTTTCCCCAGTATTTATATGTAAGATTTTGTTGCTGCTCTAGTAACAACAATGTCCCTCCCCCCATTCTTTTTAAGGAAAGTCAATAGTTGGTGTTTTAACTCCCTGCACTCTTTATCAAACCATGGAGTCCTTAATATAGTTCTCTTACGAATAGTTGCTCTTGGTTTACGAAAAAAGGGTGCTATTTACAATGTCATTTCTTCATGGAGTTTGACCATAGTCATACTGATGGGGACATTTACACAAGAGGGTTACTAGTAACAGCAATATTCCCATATATAGATTTGGGAAAACCTCGTCCTTATCCAGAGCATCCCAAATAACTACTCTCCTACTTTGCCCTGCTGCGTTGAAAGAGACATTGCCCCAATCATTTGGGTTAAGACCTTGGTCTGAGATATCCATTACTAGCAACAGTTGGAGCAGCCAATGATCGCTCTCATATCTCTCTATAACCGTGAACATTTTTAATAGCTTTCACATTTCTACGTTAATCAGAACCTAGTCAATATGGTTCTGAGATCCCATGCTCACATTATACATCGCTGTCACTCTTTACGTCATGCACTGTACTCCATTTCAGGAGTGCTCTGCATGACATAAGGATTTGCTGTCTGCAGAGACAGAAGCCTTGCAAACATTTATTTCGGACGCTGTCCCAATTGGATGCCAGCAAGGCCTCTGTCCCTGCAGCAAGTACATGGTACTTGGCAGCACGGCCCATAGAAAGCAAGGAGGCTGGCTAATTTGGATGCTCTTGTTTGTACATGAGCCGTGCAGAAGGCAGGACCATGTAAGGGAAGTGACAAGCAACTTCCCTCTGTGTTCCTGCTTCCTGTTTTTACACAGCGACATGGAGTAGAAGCAGAGATGAGGTACAATGTGTGGAACAAGGATTCAACAAAAGGTAAGTGTAAAAAAAAAACTTGTACCTGCGTCTGTTGTGAACGTGGGTCTGAGTGAATGTGAGTACATGTGTTTCTGTGAGTGTTTATGTGTAAGCATGCAGGGGCAGTGGGTATTAAGCAGGGCCACACAGCAGAGCCGGTGCAGGCCACAAGTGGGGGATTATGCACAGCCAGTGTATACTTACTCTTCTAAGAACCATTAGTGTATTGGGGGAAAGCCAACAGGACTCCATTCTTACGTGGCAACACTTGCATATATTGGTGGAGCCAGCATGGATGTGTTTCCTTACAGTGGTATTACTGGCATTATAGGCAAATCCAACATTTATTTGTTCTTACGTGGGAATGATGGCTTATGATGACAGTGCCAGCATGGACTTAGTCAAAATAGATGGCATTAGTGTATTACAAGTATGCTTTCTGGATGTACGGTTTAATCAACAAAACATGGATAAACCCCACAGAGATCAAATGTTTGTTTTCAGTTGGAGCCAGAAAAACGCAATGTCCATGCCTGCTTGCTGTCTTTTTTGTGTGTTTTGCATTTGATCCAATTTTTATCAGACGATGCCAGGAGAAGTGGTGTTGATAATCGGAGCCTCCAAATTTTAAAATGTAGATACATTTGTCAGACTTGCAGATTAAATGGAATGCCCTTGATGTTTTACATTGCCTTTCGTTGCTTCAGGCCCATAATGTCACTGTATTAAACATTCACATGCACTTTTTCCATCTAACCACGACAGTTGTCACGCCCCAACCTCACTCAGACTCTCATTCCTCTATTGCCAACTTCTTGTGCTTTGCACAGCTTTTTTCAACTTCACACAGCCCATGAATGGCTTCACCGTACATTTAAGGAAAGGTTGGCCTTGGTGGTTTTATTCTGCAGTTTCAGGTGAAACTGCAAACAAAAACTATTTGAAACAGCCTTTCCTTAAACTTGCAGTTAAACGGATCCGTGGGCTTTCTAAAGTTAATAAAGAGAATGCAAGCAAATTACAAGCCTATTTTTGTAAATCTAGTGCCAATTGAGTAGTTATAGTTATTAAAAAAAGCAATATTTGTCTTGTGTGGAAACTAACTTCTGCAAACTAACTTCTGCTTCAAATAACTTTATATAACGTGACAAAGTCCTCTGTTGGATTGTGGAGACTCCTAGAGGGGTGGCCAAGAGGGCTAGGTACCTCCCCAAGCCATAGGATGCTGGGCCCAGGGGCAGTATAGGGAGAATCTCATTGTCAACCCCACTGAGCCCCTCTATGGAGCAGGTGACAGCTACAGGGAGCACCAAGATGACATTGACTTATGTGAGGGGTCAGAAATGTGAGGCGGACCATGCTGTGAAATTTTCTCAACAAATGCCAGTTTATTATATTATAAGGTTGGATGAACGCCTCACTATCCATACTCTAATGAAGATTTCCCTGCCTAAAACAAACTAAAGGAAACACTCTATCAAAAGGATATCTGTCCCTCACACTTATACATATAACAAATAAACTAGGAAATGCATGGCAGCTCAAAACAATCATGCTTGAATTCACAATGTAGCCACAGTCCAGTCTCTCTTCATAACCTGGGCGAGCTCACCTTCCCCAGGTTGAAGCGTGATATGGCTTCACTGTTCAAGAAAATAACACAAGGAAATCCTGATTTGTAACAAAGTGCTGATACAGTTCGATGCAACTTCAACCTGTCAACAGAAAGTTTCAACAGAGAAGATATAAGGCTCTTCTTCTTCCTTGAACAGGTTCTCATTTCCTCAAAAGCAACAATGATTGTCTTGTTCAGAATATTTTGCCACTCTGATACCTCAAAGAAATACAGTTTCTCTGCAACAGCCTTACACAGGTCTTCCTTTAGCACCACAAACAACATAAAATGTCTCTGTCAGGACCACCTTATAGCACGTCTTCAACTTCCACCTGGCTTATTTTCATGCCAGCCCTACAATCTCCAAAGGTTCACCATCTGGGTTTACTCCCCTGCCCAAACAGCGTTTCACAACGACAAGTGCTTTTGTGGTCAAAGTGAACTGACAAGAGGTTCGCAACAGCTTAACAGCATTCAATAAATTGCAGCTTCAAAACTTTCAACAACTTTTCAGGGAAAGCAAGATTTACATTGATGCTCTTTAATACTCTTCTGCAAGTGATGCTCCTTTCCTTCTGGATATCTTTTCCCATAATGGCAGCCTTTTTGCCACTCTTGTTTCCTCACTATACAAGTAACCGAAGACTGATAGGGATAGGGTCTCTTCCTGCTTCTCCTTTGGTTTTGGCAATGTGTGATTATCCCAGCTTGTAACAGATATTGTACACAGTATGGGCAACATGTTTCAGAGTTTATAGCCTTTGCATTAGCCCCCTTCTGCTGTTGGCAATATTGGCTAGATTGTATTTGCCTTGGTTTCAGTTTCTCTTGGCCTGGGTAATGCTTATTAACATTAGCTCTTAACAAAGTCACTCCCACAGGTTGCTGGGTTTTCCACAGACTCACAATTTTAAGGTTACGCTGTCCGGTCATTTGGTCGACAGACAATTGGTCGACAGACAAATGGTCGACGCGATTTGGTCGAAAGACAAATGGTCGAATTTTTTTTTATTTTTATATATATTTTTCAGGTTTTCGTTTAGGAAATAAAAGGGTTTTTAAGCAAATAAAGGGGGTTACGGGGACCCCCCAAAAAAAAAAAAAATGTGAAAATACAAAAAAAAAAATTCGACCATTTGTCTTTCGACCAAATTGCGTCGACCATTTGTCCTGTCAACCTTTATTTTCGACCAAATGACCTGTAACCAAGGTTACAGTTATTTGGCTTTGATATAATAGGTTTTTGCTGCTTTTCCTTAGTTCAGTATTTAGAATTAACTTGGGAATCACTTTCATTCACATGCAAGTGCTGTTTCTGCTGCTTTACAATAGTTCGGTGTTCAGAAGTAACTTTTGAATCACTTTCGTTCACAAATGGGTGCTGCTTCTGCTGCTTTGCACTACTTTTGTTTCTATGTGACCCTTGCTCACTTGTGGAATGCCTGCTTTCAACACCCGAGCTGGGACAGAGCGGTCCGGGGTCACTGACAACTTGTGATCTCACTGGGTAAGACGTGCGCCTCTATTCTCTTCGCTGCTCACAGGACTTTTGCTGCTATGGCTCTTCGCGTCCCGGCAAACTGCTTCGGTAAGTCTACCTTCGCCCATGCCACCTACTTTGGAGCTGCTCTTGCTCCCGAGGCCCTCTGGTGCACGCCAGCCACTGGAGACAGCCTTGAGGCCCTCGGGTGCACGCCAGCCTCTGCAGAACAGGTCACAAGGGGGCAAGCCTTCCTTATGCACGCTTCCTGCTATGCAACCTCTGGACTACAGATTTCTGGGGACACAGACCCTCTGAGGACTGGCAGCTGAGAGCTGCCAAGCAGTAGTCCTGGCGTCTTTTCTCTCCCTCAGCTTCTGCCTGGGCTGTCAGCAAGAACCACCTGGCTTCTGCTTCTTCCTTCCTCTGCTCTTCTCCAACAATGCCAACAACTCTATTGCCTGCACCTGAGAGGGTCTTTTAAGCCTCTCTGTCTCCCTCAGATGTGGGTTATCTGCATAAATGAACTGACCACTCCTGCAACATTGTGCGTATTCCGCCCTCTTATTCGTCCCATTACCTAGGGAATTATTGGACTTGAAGTCCCTAATGGAAAAATTAGGTTTTCTTATTTCTGTTGTTTTACAATAAGCCATTAGAAGTGTGGGGCTTCAGGGACAGTTGAACTAGGGTTTTTCCATTCCCCCTGACCTGCTCCCCTCTCATGTGATCCTCCCACAGAACACCACCCCCAGGGTAGGGATCAGAGAGCTTCTGCCTTACCCTGGCCACATGAGAAGGGTCCCAGATGAGGTTTTCTGGGGGAATCATTGCTGATTCATCACACTTATTTTATTTTTCTAAAGTGTCTTTCATCAAAGTTGAACGTTTTACAGAAAGGAAATACACGACAACAGAAACATCTGGAGGCTGTGATGCCTCTTATGAAAATGAACTCAAAAGAACCAGCAACAACCCAACCCTTCCCTCCAGGCCTAACATATGGAAGAAGAGCAGAGCAGTTACATCAGAGCAGAGGAATTAAAAAAAAGGGGAAAAGAGAAAACAAAGTCTGCATCTATGTATCCAACCAACCACTACATCAGGCCCTTCCGATAAAAATCCTCATAGGTCTGGAGCATTAGCATACTAAGAAACAAAAGAGTCATCTCATAGGATCCAAGGATCTCAATCTATGGGGACAATGGGGGTCATTCCGAGCATGGAGGTAAGGTCCAAACCATGCCGGTAATGATTTACCGGCATGGTTTTCCGCTCCATGCCATTCCAACCCCACAGACCATAAATTACGGCACTGTAAATTACAATGCCGTAATTTACATTCTTGGGTCGCGCGCGCGTGCCCCACCATGGTGAAATTAACGGCATGGCGTAAACCGGAGCTGATTCCAAGTAAGGAGCACACGTAAATTACGACCTCCTCAAGGCCGTAAAGTACCTTACCGGCATGGAGTACATACAGGCATCTCAGAGAAGGAGTAAAGAACCCTGAGCAGTGGGACCCAGAGCCACAGGTGCACACATGCAACACAGACAGAGGCCAGGAGTCTGCCACAGCAGAAAAGGAACACACCCACACACCACCCCCTCCCACACCAAGACGACACCAATCGAACAAGCAAGGCCACAACCACACAAACCCCTACAACAACACCACGCCCCCCCACTGAGGAGACACAGGGAAAGAAGGAGGGGGGAGATAGGCCCTGCATGCAGCACCAGTGCAGCCTCCGTTACCACCCCAGCAACCCCCATGCACATGCAGCATGTCCGGCCGCTCTAGTAGAAGTCCTACCAGATAAGACACCCCTGACCACCTAGACTGTGACACCGTCACCACCATATTGCGCCACAGACACAAGAAACGCGAGCACTATACAAATGTACAGTGCCAACCCGGCACAAGTGATGGTGTTGCCTGTGCCCCACACCCATGCCAAAGGCACCCGCCAGCACACAGTGGCATGTCACAACCATCCTTCATGCGGCCACATATACAAGTGACGTTACACCTCCCCAAGCACACAAGGGTCCACCAATCCCCAACATGGACCACCCATGAGATACACAACAGTAAAGCTGGACCTAATGCAAATGGAGGCATGCCAAATGACAATGGTGCCCCTGACAGCACCCATAGGTCGTATGTGGACCAGCTTGGCATGCACGTTGCGGACAGCAACTGCAAACAATACCACTCCCCCTACGTGCAGATGGAATGCAACGCTACCAAGAACCGCACACATGGGTGGGCCCGACACCAAACATGACTCAAAGGGCCAGCTGATCACCACGCCACCGCGCAACATGGCCCAACATGCAGGACGACCTGTCTGGCTGGCTGTTGAGTCATCTGACTGTGTCATGCAAGTGCACTGGTGCCACGGGGTGGGTGCCTGCATGAACCAACTGCGTTGAAACGATGAAGCCATTGTACAGTGTTCACCCCGACAACAAACCTGCCACAGAACCAGTGCAACGGCACATGTGAACAGATTCCCACTTTGCCAGAACAAGGCACCCACATCACACTACATCTCCACCAACTGACAAGGGCTAAGCACACTACACCAGCACCACTCATTGGCGGACACCACAACCGTAAGCGCATATCGGAGGACACACTGCACATGCACAATGTGGCATCCCCCAGCCTTGCACCACATTGGAGACCCATCCCTGGGAGTGGAATTCACGGAGGGCAGCAGGGGTACGATAACACGTCACCGGCATGGCACCCCCATAGGAGTGTTGGGAATCACCATAGAATGGATCAGAGCAGGATGAATACCATGCTTCACAGACTGCAGCCATCACACCAAAATAAGAAAAACACAGTACACAGCACCACAATGATCCGACGTCAGGACAGCAGCATGCTGTCATGCCCGCGCCGCTGGCGCACACATTGGCAACCATCATGGACTACTTGGTACTCATTTATCCTCCTAATACTTCTTGAACAACTCCTTTTCACGCCTTGGTCTTTTATTTCCATTTGCTCAACTTTGGTTCTTTCTTATTTTATTCAATTATCTACATTTACCATAATGCACCTTGCTGCAGTCCTCAATTCCTGGCTATTCTCATTCATCGTTATTGGGACCACAATCCCCAGAAGCCCTAGTGGCCAGTGCTGCTTCCACCTGCTCAGGACCAGAGAGGGAGGAGGCAGATTGTCTTCAGGTGTGCTGCTACAGGTGCTGTCAATTAGCCTGCCTCAGAACAGGGCAGGGCTGTACATAAGCAGCTGCCTGCAGGAGCACAGTATCTTGCATCTTGAGTTCTCCTGCTCCTGTTTGCCTTGACCCTTTACTTTGTATGCTGTTCCTGTTGCTGCTTTATCCTGTTTCGTTCCAGTGCCCTTTCCGGGCTCCCTGCCTTGCAGCCGATCACGCTCCGCTGCCTTCTACCTACAGCCCTTGTCCTCTGGGCTTCCTGCCTTGCAGCCTATTACAGTCCTCTGCAGCCCTCTACAGTCAGCAGCCCTGCTCCTCTGGGCTCACTCCTTGCTGCCCTGCTCCTCTGGGCTCCTTGCTCTGCAGCCTGCCTCACTCCAGCTGCCTACCGTCCTTGTCCTCTGGGCTCCCTACCTAGTGGGCCTATTCTTTTGGGCTCTCTGTCTGTCGCCTACTACTAATCTCTCTCTGTCCTGTTCTTCTGGACTCCCTGCCTTTCAGCCTACTACAGTCCTCCGCAGTCCAATACAGTTTGCCTGCACCTAGTGCCACTCTTGACTGCAGACCTGCTTCCTACTTTGCAGCCTTCTGTTTTCCTGACTGCTGCTCCTTGTTCTCTTCCTTAAGTCCGCTGTACTCCACCTTAGGTTATCTATTTCAGTCTAACTGCTTTTCCTTCATTTCCTTCTGCTAGATTGCTCATTGACTTCCTTCTCGCTGGATATATCTGTTCTTGTCTTCTCATGTGTCTTATGTAATCCCTTTGTACAGAGCTTGCCTGTTGGTTTCCGGCAGGCAACCTCTGCCCCTTCCCTTGTCCCGTTTTCAGTGTTACAGACACCCACTGCTGTTGTTCCCAGCCATGAGCATACAGTGTGGGCCTCTGTTATAGCAATCTGTGCAGAAGGCTGGAGTTTCCTAAGGTTCGTGGAACACTCTTTCCCATTTCAGCATACACCCCAAAAGGGAATCCAGTTTGTTTGTACCTTTGTATCTTTTGCCCCTTTTGGCTCACAGCTACTGTTTCCTACTCTTCTTTCTTGTTGAACTTCCTGCTGTGTGTGCTTATCTGCTACCTTACCTCAACACAGCCACCCAAACCCTACCTGGGTACCCTGTGCCACTCTTGACAGAGTGCCATTCCTGACACATGCAACAAAGGAACATGTACCTCAAGATGTCCACACCATCGTTCACGGACCATCATGTAGACACAACACCCCACTGCATTACATTTCATCGTACACATATTTGTGTCCCTGACCGTGCCCAATACATCCATGGACATGTCCAGATGGCCATCATAGAAACCCTGCCATTACATCTGAGTACTGTCCTCCACCATGACAGTCCACACACCAACCTCATTTGGCAACACATGCAGCTGTTGTTGACTGTCCCTTGACAGCAAGCCACATGACCCCTGTCATGAACCCCCTGAACAGGGCCATGGCGCAACCAGACTATGGCCATACACGTGCATGCGTGTAGATGAAGCAGTCACCAGGCTTGCGTGATGCACATATGTGCCGGCGAACCAGGACTGGTGGCTGACCCCTCCAACGATATTTGGTGTCAAATGGGCCCATGCCATATGTGCAGATGGACAAAAAGTGCATCCCTACGTGAGCGGCTATCACCCCTGACATGGTACTGCTACAACCACAGGACGATGCGGTGAAGGCGGAGGGTGAAGTGCCAATAAAGGTCCATTGAGGCTGTGCACTTGAGGGCCATGTAATGCTCTGTACTTACAGTGGACAAGGTCTCCAGGACACAAGTCAGTAGAGGGTGTCATGACATGGGCACACAGGGCAACGGATTTGTGCATACTTGAACACCATGCACTGGCAGTAGTCAATGAACAAATGTGCAATGATGAATGTCCACAACGGTTGAACTTCGCAACACCAATTATGTATTGTGATAAAAAAAGGAAAACAAAATAGTGGTTCCATCAGCAACTGTCCATGCCCCCTACCCCCCAACTCCAGAACAAACCATCACCCACCTCCCCCCTCCCTCCCAACTCCAGAACAAACCATCACCCACCTACCCCCTCCCCCCAACTCCAGAACAAACCATCACCCACCTCCCCCCCAACTCCAGTGCAGTCGTCTCATGTAGGGTATGGGGCCCACATGTGGCAGGATTGGCAAATGGCTAATGTCTCTTGCCCCCCTTGTCTGGGGGAGGCAAATCCCGGTGACGCAAGGAACGCCGAGTGCGTCTCTCCGGGCTGCATTGCGTGGCCTCACTTGTCACGGATGTGCCCTCCTTGGTATTATTTTGGCCTGCCTCAAGGGCATTTGCTATGCGATTCAGGACATGGCATAGCCGGGTCATGTTGTCCGTCAGGGAGTCGCACAATCTGGTGGTGCAGTCAGTGAGGGACTGCCGCATTTGATTTAGTTCCTCATGTAGTTCAGCCCGGGCCTGGCGATTGTCCTCAATATAGTTCTCAATGAGATCGCTCAACTGGCGCACTTGGTGCTGGTCATGGGAAGGGGGACCATCTGAGGATCCACTGGCACCAGCATGCCCTGCAGGGGGTGGTATGGTGGACTTGGGGGAACGACGTCAAACCCCTGCGTGTCAAGTTCAACACTATGCACAGATGATTGTGCATCCCCGGAGTCACTGCATGACGCAAGGGTCACGGGGCATGGCTCCGGCATGTGCATGCTGTCCTGGTTGTCCTCCAACATGGGCCCCTGGATGGGTGGCGGGCTGGGCTCCCACTCATCCAGTGCGGTAGCAGCAGCCTCCCCTGAGACGCTCGACTGTGCTGAGCTAGGGGTTTGCACAGTTTCTGCCACCGATGCTGTGTGGGTTGCTGGTCTGCCAGCTTCAAGTGGCCTTTCCGTAGGCTGGGGGGTGGTTTTTTTGGCTGCTGGCTTCGGCCTGGCCCTGCCAGTACCCGCGGAGGTGCTTGGGCGGCTTCCTTGGGGCTCTGTGCTGTCATGGTCTGTGCCTGTGGGGGTAGGAGAGAGGGACAACATTAGTGTATGTGCAATGTCCTATTTGCATACATGGTTGCATGGACATTTTGGTCATTTACGGTTTGTTCTTTTTGGGGGTAGCTATAGCAGTGGTACATGTGCATGGTGATGACATATACACATGTCTGGGAGTGATTCATTGTGCCCTGTTCATGTACATTTTGCCTGCTACTATGCCTACCACGCTGGACAATGTGCATGATGGCCTGTGCAAGTCAATGCACTATGGTTGATGTGCGTTATGTACTCGCACTTGGCCCAGCATTAGGCGGCACTTGCCTCAGCATTTGTTGGATGGGAGGAGGGCAACACGAGAGGGTGCCTTCGATGGCCCCTGGGTCAGTTTACATCATGCAATGGACATTGGCAGTGTACACTGTTGACACTCACCTCCTTCTCCAGAAGTCGTTCCCCCGCACTCCATGGTCCCCATGCCCTCAATGGATTCCGTGCCAATGAGCTCCGCACAGGTCTCCTCCCAGGGCTCGAGATGTACTGCGGTGCTTGGACCACCTCCCGTCTGCAGGGCCTGGTTGCCATTGCTGGATAGGAGGCCCCGCACCCGCAGGTCATCCCACCGCTTGCGGCAGTCCCAGGGGGTGCGGGGGGTGTTGCCAACAGCGCTCACCCTCTGTGGCAGTTCCGCCCAGATGGTCTTCTTGCGGAGGGTCGATTCCCTCCGCATGTCGCCACTGAAGACTACATCAGCATGCTCTGCCAGGTGGTCTACCATGGCCTGGAGTTCATCGGGGCAGAATCTCTGCTTGCGGATGCGATCCACCGCCCTTTTTGGTGCTTTCGACATGTCCTGCGGTGCCTGGTCCGGTTTCCAACTTTGTTTCCCTCACAGGGCTGCTGGCAGCTGCGGATGGCAATGGATTGTGTTTTTAAAGATGGCCGCCGCTCTCCTTCCCGTTCCTGTGCGATGTCGTAATTTCCGGTTCCTTTTTTTTTTCAGTTACAGTAATTTACGGTCAACGTAAATTACGGTCACCGTTATACACTGACGCTAATGCTTACAGGGCGGTGTTGTATTTTACCTGTCGCTGCATGCCGGTAGGGGTTTTTCGGGGAGTTTTGCGGCAGGTCGCGTGGTCCTTTTCCGGCATGGCGGAAAGCGCGTGTCCGAGAGCTCGGAATGGGTCGTAATTTTCGACCTACAACCAGCACGGTGTCGGACTTTACGCCATGCCGGAAAATTCCGATACTTACCGGCATGACTCGGAATGAGGCCCAATGTATTTTGATAAAGTTGTTTGTAAGATACCGAATCACTAAATTCCATTTCATAATGAATTCCGAATGGGTAGATCTAATGACAAATGCAATCTTCTTCAAGACCATCAACTCATAGAGTTTTTGGAGGCAAAATACAACCACTTGCGCTCGAGCCTCTGGCCTCCCCCAAATCGTTGATATCATTAATCTGTATGTAGTGAGTAACAGCAATAACCCCTTGATCTCTACATTTGAGCAAGGAAAGGCACTCCAGTAGGGCGCCCAGGACCAAGAGAGCTACATCCTCTGGGATAGGGAATCCCAAAATGGCAGCCAATACATCTTTCCAAAACATTGGAATACCAGGAAATTCTTACTAAATATGCAATTCATTAATGTCCCTTAGCTGAATACTGGTAAAAAGCGGTGAAATATCCAGCCACAACTGATCCTATTCCACTACCTTAATCGGTTGTTTTGTTAAGATATCAAATTTTTCCAGTGAAACTCAACCATGGTCTTCTTGCTGCCTGTCGAATTGCTTCAGACAATCACACCAATCACACCTTTCTACCCTTTAAATGGCAGAATTCTTTTCTCAACCTCAGTCAATGGCCACATTGCAACTAAGGTATCGACAGAATGGTGAGCGAAGATCTCAGCTGAAAATATGCAGCCTCTTGGTTTCTTCAATCCTTTACTCTTATTTGCCCTGTAAATAGGATTTAATTCCTCCTAAAGAGAAGAGGTCAAAGAGGTAGCAACACCATCCCACCCACCATTTAATGTAATTCTTGATGTGCTAAACCAAAGTAAAATTAGGATTTCAACTGAATAGGTGTGAGAGGAGAGGGAAACGTTTTATGTCAACATTTAGTAGTCTTTTCATCCCATACCTATAAAAGTGTTTGTGTTACCGTTGATGCATAAATGTTTGCAGGTCTACTTGCCTAACGTATTCATAAGACATCTTTCAAAGATTGTCCCATGACTGTGTGATCCATATCACCATGACTTAACGGAGTGGTCTTGTGTCCACACAAAGATAATTCACAGTTGAGCTACATGATCATATAAAAGCAGATTCAGGAATCCCAAACTCCCTCTTCACCTGGGAGAAGTTATGTTCTTAGAAAGCCTAGGATGTTTTGCATCCCAATTAAAATGAAACACTATCTTCTGAAGATCACTGAAAAATGTCTTGGCAGGTGTACAGGTAGGGCTTGACAATTAAAGGAAAGTCAAGGTAGAGCCGGCATCTTAATTGTTTCCATCCTTCCCAAACACGATACAGGAATGTATCTCCACCTGCTGAAGTATGTTTTAATCGGACTTATTAACGTAGGGAAATTGCCAAATGGAATTACTGTTACCGCCAGTTGGTCCGGCAGATTTACTGCCGGATTACAAGGGGTGGTAGGTGGAGTTAGTCCTCATTTTTGGGATTCCATAGGACTCCATGGGAATTTCACTAGTAATTCTGTTACCACCAATTTTTTCACCACTCTGCCATACTTGTAATGAGGGCACTAGTGATTTGTATCCCTAGAATCGTGATGCTTGTCAGCCCAGTGAAGCAAGACCACTCCTTAATTTGTATTAAAGTTTGAACGCTGCCGCAAGTTGAACCAAGCCAACTATGCTTCTGCAGCACATGGGGTAAAATATCACCTACTTAAACACAGGAAGGACCGGGGAACTTAAAACAAGAAATAAGAAGAGAAAAAACGTTGCGAATGACTACAGACTCATCCGCATTTGACCAAGACCAATCAAAGAACATGGTGTAAAATATCACCTATTAAAGATGGGAAGGATCCGCGAACTTGATGAAATAAAAAACATGAGTGAAAAATGTGTGAATGACTACTGACTCATCCGAATTTAACCTAGACTAAGCAAAGATTCCCCAACTGGGTGATAAAAAAGTATCAGAATCGAGATCAGTACAGCTTACAGTTAGCTTACTGGACTGTAATGTTGAGATAACAATTGGACCATAAGACACCACAAGGTGGATTTACTAACTAGCAAGGAAATATCTGAAATGTGCTCATTCAAGAAGGATATGTCTGTAATGTGCTTATTTAAGTTTAAAACTTTTAGAATAGAAAGTTTGTGACTAGCCTAGAAAAAAGCCACATTTCTTCTGATGAAACATCTGCATGTGCACTAGTAAATTGAAGTTGGCTAAAGCACGAGTATACAGTCACACCGGTGCTTGTCACACTATGTTCAATAAACCACAATAGTCATGACTTTACTGACTTCCTCCTCTTTTGACAGTAATACCAACTGAGCGCACTAGGGTGGGGCGGTTTGTGCTTCTACTTGTTGGGATAAGTAGGGTGGAGGCTCTTTGACTTTGTTAAGTTTACTTTCATTCCTGCTACCTCCCTGTATTTATCCAATTTGGTTACAAGATATGCTAGTAAAGTACTTCTATTGGACAGGAACACTAAAACATCATCAGCATACACACTGAGTTTAGGATCCGTACTTCCAATCTGAACTCCCAACATTTATGTATGTGCCCTGAAAGATGAAGCTAGAGGTTTCAGAGATATTGTAAACAGCAGCAGCAAGAGCAGACACCCCTACCTTGTGTCTGAAATTATTTGTTCAGACCGCATTTACCATGACCTTGTCCCTCAGGAAAGTATATTTTGTTCAGATTGTTGAGAGGAAATTAATACCAAAACCCATCTTAGACATAATGGCAAATAAAAAGGACCGGTCCACAAGGTCAAATGCCTTTTCTGTGTTTACAGAAACCAACAATGTGGATATTAACTTTTTTAGTGGCCTTTTTAGTTAAATTAGAGTCTTTTCTAATATTGGCAAATGCTTGCCTGTCAGGGACAAAGCCAGGTTGGTCATTCACAATTAAAGAGTGGATGATAGGACCTAAGCACAAGACTAATATTTTCGTATATATTTTGGCATGGGAGAATAGGAACCACATAGTTTGGAATCCTTATCCAGCATTTGTAGAACTATAATTTTCGATTGCAACATCGAGTCAGTGATACTACTTGAATTTATGAATGAGTTGAATAATTTGGCGAGTATGGGATCAGTCTGCTTGCACACATTTTGTAAAACATACCGGAGAACCCAGTGGGGCACAAAGATTTGTTTCTCCTCAAGGAATGACTAGCTCATTTAACCTCAGTCAGCAATTCCAGTCCTTTTGCTCGTGTGACAAGTGTTCTAGGTGGACTGTATCGAAGGAGGGCTGGTGTCCCTGAATAGGCATGAGAGGAAGTGAAACACCCTTTGTCTCCCTTCACTACATTAGCCAACATTTTGTCAGCCTTATTTGATTTTTGATAAAACATCTGGTAAGTACAGAGTTTGGGCATTTCTTCCTTTATGGGGAAAAAAAGTTGAAGTTGAACTCTCACTGCCTGAACTCTAAACTGAGCAGCAAAGGAATTGTCCCTTTTATGTATGTCCTCCCTTTCATTAAGCTCGCCTTTCAAGATTAATTCTGGTGTCTTTAGTAGCCTCTTCCAGGCAGCAGACATAGAGACATAATTTTCACCCTCATGAATGCTGTGAAGGAATCCCAACGTGTTCCCAGTGATGCCTCTTCTTCTATGTTATGGGGATAGTAATCGTCAATGTGAGAATCTATTTCTTGGGCGAGAAGCGGATCACCTAGGAATTGGTCAATAAAGGACCAATTTCTTTGCATTCAAATCAGTGGTGACATTGACATCTCAGTCTTTACTGAGATTCTTATGGGTCCCATTTCAGCACGGGCTAGATTGGTCCACAAAACAAGGCTTATAAAAATGTTATCTATTCTTGTATATGGGTGATGCAAATGTGATAACAAGTAGAACTCCCTCTCACCTTCATTAGTTTCCCCCAGTCACGACTGTGCCTTTGGAGCACCAATTGGCACCCATTGTGGACTATTTGGAACTCATTCATCACCATAATACTCACCTGACAATACCTATTCATAATTATGTCTTTACATTCCGTTTGCAAGACTTTGATACTTCCTTATTTGATTTCACACAGTACATATCCCATAATGCACCTTGTGGCAGTGCTCGTTCCCTGACTACTGCTATGCAGCAGTCTTAGAACTACAATCCCCATAAGCCTGAGAGATCAGTGCTGCTTTCACTTTCCTAGGACCAGAGACGGAGGAGGCAGATTGTCTTCAGGTGTGGTGCTCCCATGTGCTGCCAATGAGCCCCCTTCAGCACAGCACAGGTCAGTATTTAAGCAGCTGCCTGCAGGACTCTTGCACTGAGTTTGCCCTGCAGCCCTTTATGCTTTGATCCTGCTGTGGATTTCTGCTGTGTCCTGTTGCTTCGAGAACCTGCTCCTGTTCCGGTGCCCTGTGCTCCCTGCCTTGCAGCCCTACTACTCTGCCTGCACTCCCCTGCCTTCTGCCCTGCACCCCTGTGCTTCCTGCACTGCAGCCATGCTTCCCTGCTTGCAGTCCTGTTACCTGTCTGCAGCCTCTTGCTCTCTACCATCAATTATATTGTGCCCTGCCTGAAGTTCTGTGTTCTGTGCCCATAGTCTGTGTTATGTAAGGGTGCAGAAGGAGGAGACTGACACAGTTGGCATGGTGCTTGCTGTAGACTTGCATTGGTCAGGAAAATAAAGAGAAAACCTAATTTTCCCCATCTCAAGAGGGGTTTTCCTAAAACACTAAGGGTTCTGTCAGAATGTCAGTGTAAAACAATAGTCCACCGGCCTGTGTCACAAACCCTATTTCTGACCCTTATGCTTTAAACTATACTAGAGATAAAGTAGACCTTCTTGGTCTAGGAGAATGACTCCCTTCTTCTGGACTGGGGAATAAAGGTACACCTCCGGGTGTTGGTTTTTTCTTAGGGAAATGGCTCCCTGCCCCGGGTCAAAATTGTCCTCCAACACAAAAGACATTTTTCCAGCACTTTTCTTTAGCCCACACACTGCTTATCTTTTAACACTTTGTATCAGAAAGTCTTAATATATAATATAATATTATAATATAATTGTTCTTTTATAACACGCTTAATACCGGAGACCAGTTTCTAAGCGCGAGACCGGGAGTCAAACCTGTGTTGCTATGCGTTGTCTTGCTTCCAAGTCAACGTGTTGCCCCTGAACTATATCCCTGGCCCTTGACGGTCCTTCATTTCTTGTCTGCAGTTCCAGTCTCCTATACCCTTGCACTTAGATTCTTGTCTTCTTGCTTTTCCTCTTTCTTCCTGTGCTCTGTCCTGAACCTTGCTCACTTTGGCTTCTTATTCTTTCCCTAGATATTTTGGTTACTGTTCTTGTCCTCGCGTGTGCTTGTGTAATTCCTTTGTTCAGAGTTTGGCTGCTGGGTTGCCCAGCAGGCAATATCTGCCCCTTTCCTTTGTTGCGTTTCAGTATTGTACCTTGTGCCATATTGTTAACAGTGTGCTGGTTCCTGTTTCAGGAGTTCAGTTCCTGCTGGACCCTTACAGGCTTCAGTCTTGTGAGTACTGTTTCCTTGTTTGTGCCTTAGGGTCCACACTCAGTGACCTACTCATGCTGCCCCTTTCAGAGCTCCTTTCATGGGTATTCATAGTGGGGCCGTGTAATAGTAACCAGCTCAGAAATCTAGAGTTTCCCCTGACTGTTTGGGAAACTCTTCTCCCATTCTCTGTACACCACACTTGGGAATGTAATGTGTTTTGTCTTATTTGTACTCCCTGCCCCTTTCTGTTCACTGCAGTGGTGCCTCTCTGTAGTTATTGCCTAGTCTTTCTTGTCTGCACAATTCCTTAAACTCCTATCTCTTGTGCACTTTTCTCCCTTCTGCTTTGTGGGCCCATCTCTGCCCTCCAGCCCCTGACAACCCCCAAGAGTCTCTCAGTCCAAATGATCAGATTTTCTATTTAAGCTTTTAGGAAAAAGTTAGGCCATGCTGTAAATATGTTGCCATTCTATCCAATACTGGATTCCACACCAGGGTAAGTGCCCCTAATGGAATGATCTCATTGCCCGCAAAGACAAATAGCACCTGAGTAATATCAGCGAGAAACTTGTCCTGGCGAATATTCTGTAAATAAATGGAGGCAAGAGTAGCATCCCACCAAACTATAGTCCACTTACAAATATTTCTTGATCGTTAGTGTCTCTTTTAATTAGTGATGACGTGTATGAAATATCCCTACTGAATGTTATTAGAATGCCTGCGGATTTGGACTTTGCAGAGAAATGCAAGATGAGTGGATATAGCCTGTAGTAAAAATTATTTTAATCTGAAAGTAACAACTGTAATGAGAATTTTACCAGGCTTTTCTACTAAAAGATGTTTGCAGACCCTGGACCTTTTGAGCAGGGAGTTCAGCCCATTAATATTCCAAGATAGAATGAATCCACACCAAGTCTGTTTGCAACTCTCTTAACAAGCATAAACCTAACATATATACACAAAAATAAAGAAGGGTGAAGTGCGCACTCCCGGTCCTGGTCAATTAAACCTGTTGCAAAAATTAAATAAATAGCTGGGTCAAATCCCAAAATGGACAAGTATTCACAGGGTTAGATCCCTTCTGCTGCAAAACAGGTACTCAGTGTGCAGAGGGTTAGATCCCATCAGCTGCAGTTCTGTGATCTGTAGTTGTTCTCCTCCATATACACGTTTCTCAATACAGCAACCAGCAAAAATCGTTCTAGTGTGAAGGCATTATGAAGTATGACACAGACAACAGACTTCAAGTTCAAACAAACACTTTTATTTAGCTTATATGTCAGGATGGTTAAATGCCTAACTTGCCCTATGCTGAAGTGAGATTTCCCTACCTAAATAAAACTAAGTAAAGTCTGAGTCAAAGAGTTCCATTCCCCAAATATAAAGCGGTTCCACAAAAAAATCTAAAAGTTACCTTCCTTGGATTCAAGAGGATATAGTTTTAACCAATACTCAGGGTTCCCTTCCCCAAGGTATAATTTGATTAAACAACACAGTTCAAAAGAAACTATCTTGCTTTCTTTATCTTAATTTTCACATTTCTGTTGTTTCCATTTTCAAATATTTGTTCTGGTAGCTTGTTGCTTTCACACAAGTTGGAAATTATATTTCTTTCTGTTGTTTAAGTTTAGTTTACGTTTAAAGTTCCATTAAAAGTCAGACCTCATGTTTTATTTGCTTATTCTTCCAAGTTATTTTCAATTTGAAACACAACATGTTGCTTGTTCTTTGGAAATCAGCATATAATGGTTTGCTTGAATTTAGGGAACTTGACCTCTTTAACTTCAAAAAGGTATTGATTCTGTTTGTTTGCAAAGTTTTAATTCAGTTTGATATTCAATAATTGTGGATTTCACTCATAACTCCTTTTCTACATTGTCTATTGTTTAAGAATTATTCTGCTGTTAAATGTTTGTTCGTTTTGCTTTGAATGTTCAATGTTTGTT
The DNA here is from genome assembly GCF_040938575.1 of Ambystoma mexicanum. Taxonomy (NCBI): domain Eukaryota; kingdom Metazoa; phylum Chordata; class Amphibia; order Caudata; family Ambystomatidae; genus Ambystoma; species Ambystoma mexicanum. The sequence continues at coordinate 441,235,305 of NC_090937.1, forward strand.
CAATGTTTGTTTGTTCCGCTTTAAATGTTTAATGTTTGTTTGTTCCCCTTTAAATGTTCAATGTTTATTTGTTTCATTTTAAATGGATTGCCCAGTGTCCGGAGACCTTTGAAAATGTGTTTCTCATACCACACATGACCACTCCCATAGAAAGTATTCCTGGCAATTCAGTAATTGAAAATGTGAAAGACTGTAGACTTTCCAAAATGTGCTGCTTTGAGACATGCGGCTAATGCGATACAAGGTATCCCTTGTTAACAAAGATCACACACACGCGCACTGAGTTTCCCATCTACTAGAAAGTCAATGGTCGCTTTGACAGTTCTCGCTGCAGTTTGAAGCTCAGGGTCTCTGACTTCCAAGGCCAGGCTCCCACCTTCTGCCCCTCAGGCACTCCTGTGTTGGCCTCTCAACGCGAGCATATGGGAAAGGGGCAGCCTTCCCACATGGCTTCCCTCACTTCATTCTCTCCGCTCCAGGGAGTACCAGCTCCCCGATCACACTTCCATGGACCACCTTTCTCCACGATCCCCAACATCTCTGCGTCTCGCTCCAGGAAGGTTCTCTGCTGCTTGCCCCAGCCTCCTTGCTGCTTTTCCTGTTGTCTCTTTTGCTACTCTGTTGGGCTCCTTTTATACACCTGCAGTCCCTTGATAGGTTGCAGGTGTGAGTATTCAATTAGCCCTGCCTGATCACAATTAATGGCACATGCCTGACCCTTATAGCTCTTAGCAGGAATCTTCTTCATCCGAGTTCCACAGTGGTAAAAGAGCATGGTCTTTATTGCTCTTAGTTGCCTCTTCTTCGTCCCAGTACAGTCAAGTGTCAATTGTAGAGAAATTAGGGCAACTGGCTTATAACAGCACATGAAAGTTGGGGAAGGGTTGGGTTGTCTGTCAGTAGGGAAAGGGGGACACCATGTCTTGCCCAAGGGCACCCCATTTATATTACCCAAGAACCCTCCACCCAGGTGATCCTCCCTTGCTTCTCCACCCCCAGGGTCGGGATCCAATAGCGATGGTCTTTCCCTGGCCACCTGCGCAGAGGATCCAAGGGGGCTAGCAGTGAAAATACCCTCAGGTTTCTCACACTAGTCCCCAGCAACCAATGTGTGGTGTGTGAATGTCATAGACCTAACAGTAAATCCTCCCTTGCAGTTGTTAAAATCAATAAAAGATAACAAAACAATACCAACCATGCATCACAAGGTCATTATTGTGACTTGTGCAAGTGAGGAAATACCCCCTGCCAGCTGACACAGCTTCTGATACAATGTCCTAAAGTACCCCGGGAAGCCCTCACACTAGCAATGAAGGACATTTTCAAAAATGCTTCTGCACCTGAGGTCTAACCATGTAACAGAACAAATCAGAACCATTCCACCATCTCCAGTGTTGTGCACTAGGGGTCTGAGATAAAGTTGTATGGTTCCAGACTGAAGCAAATCTGATACCTAAAATGTAGCAGCCTTCCTCAAACAAGGAAATGTTATATGTCTCATTCTTTAACTGAAACTGGAGACCTAATGTGAGTAGCCATCTCTATCTGATTTACCTGGAGTGAAGGTCTTTTGTCACTGCTTGAAGATTCAGCCATTTACTTAGCCTTGAGGAGGTCAGATCTTGATCCACTTAAAATTCTGATCAATTGAAACACAGTGGACGATCCTTGCTTGGGCAAAGATAGCTTCTTTTTGCAGAAAGGAGGTGGGCATTACTGAAACGTCCATATGCTTCTCTGTGGCATGCTGGGTTGGGAGTCCTACCAAATGTGCTCATTCAATGCTAATTTCCTCTTGGGAATCAAACTTTTTCATGAAGTGAATTTGAACTCAGTCTCGAAATGTCTGAAGATTCGGTGCCATCCTTCTAGTGCTTGCTCTGAATGTTATCTCTATACCTGTTCTCCAGGTCATCACACTTAAGTGCCAGAGTGTGTGATAGTTGTAGCACATCAGTGGTTATGCTTGTTGGTCTGTCTTGGACTCAAACAAGGTCCTAGGAGAGTTCATTATTTAAATCTGCTACTGACCTTGATATTTCTGGTTTGAAGTCCTTGAATTGGTTCTCCATAGTGAGGGTCCACTGCTTCTGCAGCATAATTAGGCAACTCATCAGGTGCAGCCATCTCCTCTGTGGGAGGGTGAGATTGAATTCAATCCGCCTTCCAACAGTCTATATGGTCATGATGGTCGGAACACTTAGTCCTCTTCTTTATTGAAGCAATAGGAAAAGACAACGTAAGCTTACAGCATTATGCCCTCAAACAATTAGACAAAGATGTTGAGATGTCGAAGATGGTCACCACCTTCATCACCAGCCTTCACGGATCACAAGTCCTGTACAGCTGGTTGTTTGCTACGAGTATCTGACGTATGTGCATGGGCAGCTCTAACTGATCTCCAGTGACATTGACCCTGCAGCCTCAACACCTAGCCCATCACGTCCCCCCTTGCACCACCTGACTCGCTAGACACCGCCTGCCCTTCTCCTCTCCTCTGTGCCACTCTATATCCTACTTCCCTGCTGTATATCTGTTCTGTTGTTACCACTGAAAAGCGCTCTTGTTATGCACCTGTAATGTTGTACACCTCTGTAAAGCGCGCTGTTAAGTTTCTGTATTGGTGTTTTGTAAAGCGCTCTGTTGCTTCTCGAAGCTAGGTCCGTGCTCAATAAATACAATAATAATAAATAATAATAATTAATTGCTGTCAGAGGGGCAAATCGAAAACCTTCAAGTGCTTGGAGGTTTGACAACAGGTGCAGCCGCAATATTAGGTCCCTGGGAATAGCGGATGTGACTCATCATTTCAGCCCAATTTGAATCTCCTTAAAGTGCAGTTTAGCAACAGCTTCAATTGCTAGCACTTTGTGCCCGCTTCAGAGCCCATTCAGATTCACTCCGGCACCCAACTCTGACACATTCCCAGCAAACAGGCCTGGGTCTCTTCTCTGACTCCTTCCTGGCACATCGGGTAAGACCACTGAATGTGCTTATCTTGAGGAGGTGATCCCAGTCTTGGCCTCTGGTCGCCAGTCGCAGATCGTGACCTTCTGTGAGCAATAGAGATGTAATGGGGCCCAGGCCAGGTGTTCAGATCCCTGCGTCTCAACAATGCAGTCCACCATACTGGCCAGCAGCTGCCATTTTATGCACTCCTTCGGACCTCAGCACACATGATTCTCAGCACACATTCCAACTCGATCTTGATCAAGAGGGTGCGCTAGGTGTGCCCGGGGTGCTCTTCTGTCCTACTGTTACACTTTGGCAGAGAAAAACTTCCCTGCGGTGAACGTCCCATTCGCAGACTCCTTTGTGGAGCAGATACAGGTTGCCATGGCGTCTGTACAAGCTACGGCGGAACCTGTGTCAGCTGACATGTCTCGTACGTGAAGGACGTACAACAACGCACGCCCCCCTTACGGGTTTTAAACTGCCGTCTTCCAGGGGGCTTGTAGCTGCTAATTAGTGTTTCTTACTATTTGCGGTTACATCCGTTTTCCTTCGTGAAATCTTGTCACGAAATCCCGACTTGATCTCCTGGTTCCGACCCACTCCCGGATTGTTACGTCTCCTATTCCATTGGCACTTCTTATAGACCGCTACGGTATCGACCCGGACTGTCCCTGGACTGCCTTCTCTCCGCCCTTATCATTGTCATGATCTTCTGGTATTTGACGCGGAACGTTATTTGGATTGTCCTTCCCTGTTCCTGCTGTCGTTGCAACTCATTTGTCAGCAGTTACTCGGAACACCTCAGTTTCTCCAACCCTCGTTTGGGAAGCGTGTGTTTCATGTAACCAACTGTGTTTGTTTTCTGCTATTTCTGCCAGTGCCTTCTTTGACTATTGTACCTCATTTACCTACTGCTCTGTTAGTATTCCTCTCTACTGGATTTGGGACATTCATTGAACTACAACACTCAACGAACTTATTTTCAAAGTGCATATTGACGCTCTTCTGATCCTGCACCAACCCGGCTCTAGCGTGACCCTCGTGCCGCCCGGGTTTACTTCCCTGTACTAACTTACCTGTTTATTATTTTTTCCTGTCGTTTTCTCCAATACTGGAAATCGTTAACCCTTGTGAGTCCCACAATTCAGGTCTGTAGTTTTGGCTTAAAACTCTCTATAGGAAGAATCCATTAGATTAATTCACTCATTTGGGTTTACTTCTTTACTTGTAGGTCCATTCTGGGGAAAGTTCCACTCCAATCCCTGCCTAGGTATTTCCAATCCCATACTGTGCTTGATTGCTTACTTGTTTTCTCAGCACTGTCTAATATCTTTGTATTCCTTTGCAGCATTGGTATTGGCAGTGTGTGTTCTCCCCGCTCTTTTATTCAACTGACACCTCTGCCTGTTCCAATAGAAACAGCAGAGAGGTACGTTGTAAAGAAGAGCCCCTCTTTGAGGAAGCCTGAGTCTTGTACTCAGGGGAGCTGGAATTGGAGGCTGAATATCGATTCCTCTGTACATATTGTCTCCAAGGTCATCTATCTATCTTCCTGACCTATTTACGGAGCGGTGAGTAACACCTACCAGATGAAGGTTTAGGGCCCCCATATAACGCGTGGAAGGACCCTGGCCTCTGAGCTCAGTGAGCCTACATCCTCACTCAGGTGACTCTGCACACAATCTCGCACATGGCTCTTTAAGCCACTTCTAATTAAGTATGACTCAGGAAAGGGCAACCACACACCTTCTTCCAGTAGTCAGATGCCCACAAATCCCCCTTTTCCTATGAAGAACCACTTCAGCAACACTATCCATTTAAGGAATGGGGGTTCACACCAATCCCCGGGCAACACAGAGCTTCCTCTGTGTGAAGAATCACTGCACCGTGCTACAACCAGCACAGGCATTGTGGAATCCCACACGTTTCTGCACCACCTCACCCATGTGCTCACTCAGATCGCAGGAATTCATGGAAAACTCACATGTGGGCTATGGAGCGAATTTGCCAGAAACCACGGACGGTGTCGGCAGCTCTTGCTCTGTGAACAGAGCAAGTATCAGGAAAGGAGAAGTGCTTAAATCCATGCTTATTAACATTCTCAAGTACCGGTCTCACAGGAAAAGCACAGCAGATGAGAAGTGTGTGCCACACACCGCTAAGGCAGAACAGGAGGCCCGGGTTCATGCTTGCACTTTATCATGAAGGAAGGGCCCCCAGCTTATTCACACTGCTACCCCTGGAAGGTAGGGAGGATTTCAAGATGGTGCAGTGTCGCTCTTAGGTGTAAGAACATGTACGGAGACCCATAAGTGAGAGTCTGTGGAGTGGGGAAAGCAGCGATCCTACTATTTAGAGTACCCAGGAATACCATCAGCATTGGTGGAGTTTCATCGGTTTCTGCAGCTGCGGGGCAGAAAAGTGGGCTTCGAGACACCTGAGAGCTGAGGTAAGCAGTTACATAGGAGGGGTGTGTCTATGCTAAATGACTGTGATATTGTTGCTTCCCCTCTGGCCTGGTGTATCTGGCCTGTTTTGAATTGGCACAGAAGAGACACGGAGGCCCAATTCCTGAATCCTTCTTGCCCTGTCTCTGCTAGTCACATGATTCTTATAAGAGTTTCGGTTCTTTTGTCTATAGGCCGCCCATTGAAGGCCAGACATAAAATAGGCTTCATTTTTAGGCCGATTTGGTGTAGCCTTCAAAGTGCAGGAAAATGGCCCGAACCTCCCACACTCTGCCCGTTCCCATTTTATCCTGGGTTGGTGGGATTTCCTCTGAATCTGGGGGTTTCATCCCTCAAACCTCCCTTTTCCTCCCTCTCACACATGCATAAATACACACAGTCACTTACTTACCTGCTGTCCGTGTCCGCATGTTCCTTCTTGCGCAGTTTACCAGGGCCTGTCAGCCCCTCCACGCATTTGTGTGCGGCGTGGGGTGGGGCTTGGCCGGCCTCAGTGTCCTCCGCCTTTAGTATGTAGCCTTGTTTGCCCAGGATCTTTAGATCCTGGGTAAATGAGTGCATACCACGTTTTCACCATGTCATACAAAGAGCTCGAATAAGTCTAAAGGAGATTCATTTTTCTTGCCACACTCCTTAGCCAATTTTGGGGGATGATAGAAGGATAAAACAATGGAGTTGCCCAAATATGGGGATTTAACAAAGGGTGAAACGTAATTGATGGCGGCTATTGGAAACCTCCGGAATTCCTCACTTGAACAATGATATTTTTCTTTGTTATGATTTCTAAATATCTCTTAAGAGTTGGTCATACAAAATGTAAGTTATTATTTTTGTCCTTTTCTTTCATCTCTCTCGATCCCGCTCCCTGCCTCCTTCCCTACCCTGGCTGCTGGGGGCTCCTAGTCACCAGGCAGGAGGTATGGCGTTCTTTCCTTCTGCCTGATCAACCACATATTGGTAGATACAGTCCAAATCTATGAAAAACGTTGTGAAAATCTGCAGAATATTTTTCATATTTCCGTGGAGCCAGAAATTCCATAGTTACAGAGGGAAAATCTGCTGGAACTGCCCAAAACATTTTGAAATATACAGGTGATTTCTAAATTCTGAAGCGATTTTTGAAAGCCTATGCTCATAAGAAATCTGCTGTGCCGATTTGGACCGTCTGTACACCAGGGTGGATCTAAATGGGATTCCAGCCAATCCAATTCCCCATGATTTTAAAAAGACGGGAGACCCACTAAGCAGCTTGCATCAAGCATAATTTATTAGCACATACCCAGACAGATATTAGTTCACAATGCAATCACTAGTAGGGGCTTTGAGCCTCTCTCATAAAAAAGTATAGTTTATATCTCCTATTATAGTGAATGGACAAGTTTCTTATTGCCACCCCATGGTGTGGCTCCCACCAATCCAAAGTTGGTTTGTATTCCACTTGTAGCAAGGCACTGCATGACTTATATGACTGTCGTCAAAGGGCATTTCCATGGGCATGCCTTCTTCTATCAGTCTCTGTAACACAACAAGTGCATATTCCTAAAACAAAACTGTATTTCCCTAACTCCGTTTTTCCTTTTTGTCCAGGGTAAATGTTTTAAAAGATTAGCTTAATGTCTTTATTTTTTTTTAAGTATTCCCTTTTTTTTTAAGTATTCCGTACTTTCAGCCAGTTACCTTGTTGGAGACATTTTATCAGGGACACACTGTCCTCTCCCTATTCTGGAAACTCATCCAGTACTGGAACAGTCTGAGTGCCCTCTTTTGTCAGCATCGATCCCTATTTGTGCTAGCACCATGGCATAGAGATCATTATATTGCATATGCCATATGTCAGAAACCTGAAGATGTCTCACCCGCTAGTCCCAGGGGATCTGTCATCCATGTTTCCAGGACACGGCCATCGCTATTGGATCCGGTTCCTGGGGTTGGACCAGTGCGGGAGGATCACCTGGATGAGGGGTCTTCGGAGAGTGGAAATGGGACACCGAAGGGTGAGACACGGTATCCCCGTCCTTATGACATCTTTTACTCATGCTGTCCAGTATGATACTTAGAAACTCTACCCCCCCCTTTTCCAACACAAACACTTTCTCACACCGTGAGCGACAACAGACTGATACCAGAGCCATTTACCTGACATGTCCCAACACAAGGGTCAGGCAGAGTCAGGCAATTACCGACAACTACACACACCTGACTGCCCTTTCCCTTCCCCACTGGGATAAAAGGCAGAGCACACAGAGAGCAAGGCCGAACGCACAAGGAAGCAGCTATTCCAGGTCGGCAGTTCAAAAGGAGGAGAAAGGCAGCGAGACATTAAAGGACGTCAAGGAGGGAGTTGCCCTTGTCCTTTTCAACCCAGACCCGTGCAGCCTCCGGTGAAAGAAACATAGGACCGGGAATCGCAGCTGGCGAGTGGTGTCGCGGATGTCGGCAATACATGGAACCCTCCCGCACTGATTGCCAAGGCAAGGAGATGTGATTGCCATCATGGTACCATCTTTGACTCCAGCGGCAAAAGAAACGGCAACAAAGTTCAGCACAGCCGGTGAGTTGGTAGAACCTGATAGTGGGCCAGACTGTGTTAGACTCAGGGTTGCAGTAGCAACATTAAGAAGATTAATGTTGAGTGGCACACATCAGGAGGGCACAGGAATACAGATAAGTTTTTATTAAGATAAATGAGTAAGGACCCCCAGCTGCCAACATGCAGCCTGATCTCCCCTGATCTCCCTCAAGAAGCCATCAACTGAAAACATTAGAACTCTTACAAAAGGGTTACTGGTCATTTGGTCGATAAAAAAAGGTCGACAGGACAAATGGTCAAAGCAATTTGGTCGAAAGACAAATGGTCGAATTTTTTTTTTGGGTATTTTCACCCCCAAAACCCCTTTTTTTGCTTAAAAACCCTTTTTTTCCTAAATGAAAACCTGAAAAATATATATAAAAATAAAAAAAAAAATTCGACCATTTGTCTTTCGACCAAATTGCGTCGACCATTTGTTTGTCGACCAATTTTCTGTTGACCAAATGACCGGACAGCTTACAAAGGTAAACACACCTCATTCTAAGCTATTAGAATCCTCATGTAACATCATTCCATCTGATGACATCACTGAGATCCCAGCATATGCAGATATCTATCAAGCCACATCATAACAATTAACAAACAGAGTTTTTTTGTGAACAAACTTGTTACCAGAGATAGAGTTGTCCATCGCCACGTGGGCGCTCATTCGAAGGTCTCTGGCTGATACTCCTCCCCTGAACAAGGAAAGTATTAAACAGGAAAATAGTGAAACTACAAGTACCAAGAGGCCATAGAGAAGGCTGACGTAAGGTGTCAAAGTGGTCATATAAGGGTCAAGCCAAAGCCCTTGTACAATCGAAAGCCATTGACACGTTGTAAAATTTGTGAACTGTGGAAAGTGTGAACCCGACTGAGGGAATTGTGAAATTGGCGTTTGCACCCAGCTGAGGGGAACGCTGTACGAACTATGATATTGTGAAAGCACGCACTTGCTATAGAATAACAGAGTGACCTAGAAAGACGTGATCGCCCATCGGAAGTCTCGGTTTCAATTGGCAAGTGCTTTGGGAGGCAAACAGTGAAAGAAGGATCGGAGCCCGGCCGAGGGGGATCCTAGGGTGAAAAGTAACCACCCAACGTGAAGGTTACCAGAAGGAACTGTTTTTGTTTTGTTGGTTTTGGAATATCAGGCCCCTCTGAAGCAAGAGACTTTGCATGAAAAGAGACCTGGGCACATAAGACCCTGATATAGAGAAAAGGAACTGTAAGCTCATGCCAGAAGCTCAGGAGTGTCCTATGCTCAAGAGTCCCCCCTTGTCCTGTGCTAAAAACATGGGGAAGGGAGACACCGGCTATAACATCCTGACTTATCATTTTGTGAACACTTCTTTTTTTTCTTGTGAACATTATCCCTCACTATTTTGTAGCATAGCAGTAAGGATTGGCAATAGGTTTTTTAGTATAGGCCTTTTTTATTTGACTATACATTACTAGGACTGTATTATTATTATTTGATGGTCGTAGATTGGTCCCATCTTAGCTTTAGGTTTAGATTAGGCGTTTATCTCACCCATTGTACAGTTTAATAAACACCCTTGAACTGTGATCACTTGTGTCTGTCTTGCTTTGATACCATGCCTTCCTTAGGTATGGTGTCAGAGGTAGGATCTCCTACAATTTCAAAAACTCAGTCATAGAGCTTCTAGCCCCTCTATTGCCATTATAGAATTGATAGGTTTCGATATCTGTAGCAGTAGGGAGGCTGTCACGCCGCCTGGGAAGAGAGGAGTGATTCCTACCAATTTGGTTTTGATACCCACTCCGGAGAGTTACATAAGGTTAGCCCCAAAATCTGGACTTGCGTGGAAGTTCGGTGTAGACGTTTTAGCAGGCGTCATCGATCCTGACCTCCGGGGAAACGTAAAAGTTCTCTTACAAATACAGCCAGAGGCTTCGAGATACCCTTGTGTACATTGGGGAGAAATCTGGAATCAGACCGCACACGGTGAAGAGAACTCTGGCCTGTGGAGTCTGGGGCTCCGAGCACAATGGCCCCGAAGAGGCTGGGCAGGATCCGGCCCTTGGAGTGCAGTGCAGCCTCAGATCTACATATCGGAGAGGCCAGCCAGGACTGGAGAGAGAAGATAAACCCAACGTGGCACCATAGTGCCGTGGGGGCTGTGTGGGTACATCCCCCATCCCATTTTCAACATCTTGCGGCAGCCCCCTGCACATAACACGTAGCCGAGGGGATAAGGCTGGATGTGTCCGGAATCGCCCAAGGCCAAACTCCACATGGGACAGCACAAAAGGGAGACCAGCTGGCTCGTTGCCTTGCAAGGGGAGCATAGAGCCCCAGAGTGTCCCGCGCGTGGGCGACGCCACAGCAGTAATGCCTGATGACTTCCACGGGTCGTGAACAAGTGACCTCACCCCCTGAGGAGGTCAGCCGTGCAGGGAGGGACCTGGGCAAGGGGTGCACCACGCTCCGGGGGAATAGAGGACAGCACCGCCTGGAGCAGGAATGAAGCGCTGCTCGTTACAGCCTCATGTGCACGTGGAGCCGGACCACAGTGTCTGGAGAATCATGCAGCCCACGGGAGGCGGCCATTATCCCTGGGGCTCCAAAAACATGAGCAAAAAGCTCCGGTGGGACCTCCATCCAGGCAGAGCCACTGCACCCGGGAGAATACAAGTAGAGGGAAGTGAGCAGCAATCGGCCGTGTGAACATCGAGGATAGCGGTCCTCTGCATTTAGGCTGGGTGCTTCATATTGCAGAGATCACATCTGAAGAAGGGGCTGATGCTTCAGCTCCACCATAACACAGGTCTGTAGTCTAGTGGCGACTGCTGAGTGGTGTGGAACCACCAAGAGGGGGAAAGTAACAGGGATTATCCTTACCAAACTGCTTTTGGACCCACTGTCGGACATAACCTTGGAGATATTACCACAGAAAATGATCAGCTAGGACAGCATTCACACTCTCTCTCCACCACCACAGCAGCGGATATCACACAATACCTGGACACAAATCCACTGTGGCGCAGAGGTGAAGATACCTACAGGATATTATAGCAGTACCTGACCCCGTGGCTGGAGACCTTGAGAGGGAACCTACATCGCTGTAATTATATAGGCCCAGGGAGCCAGGACAGTCAAGCACCAGTGTACGTGGGTGGAGGCCTCACACTGCAAGAGCCTGACCAGGGAGCAATCAAGTCTGAAGCATGGGGTGGTCTGAGGTGGGGTACCCCATAATTATATCCGTTTCTACACTAACAGTCTCTCCCCTCCCCTTCCTAACCAGAGTGGGGTGTCACAGGAGCGCAGAGGGCAGAGAGGTCTCATTCAACAACAAGTATTCTAGAGTACAACATGTTGTCTATTAGGCTGACTTTGGAGAGCGGAAGAACCACAATACAACCAGAGAAGTGGTAGACCAGTGGTGAACACTGAATACAGCATTCTGCATCCACAGTGCATACATCTGGGGTACATAAGATGTCAAAATCTGGCAAAGGAAGCAAACAGCAATCGAAATTGCACTTTGGCACACCCTTGCACTCAAAAAGCGACAAACCAATGGAGATCCTTCAGTGGGGCACTCTCAGCCTGTCAGCCTGGATCCCACAGGAGCGTTTCAGCATATTAAAGAAATGTTCAATCAACTACAAAGCAGCATACAGTCCCTGGACGGGAAGATGGACAATCTCACCTGCAAGGTCGACCACATGCAGGTTCGCCTTGACAAACATTGGGAGAGACTTGACGAAGTGGAGGGGCGAATATCCAACGTAGAGGATGAATCCTCATCTACAGCCAGAGACACTGGTGAAGCTGGCCCTGAAAGAACTAGCTGATAAACAGGAGGATTTAGAGTCCAAGTCCAGAAGGAATAACCTGAGGATAGTAAGGGTGCCGGAATCAGTGGAGCAGAGGAATAAGGAAACCCTGGTAGAAGAAATGCTGTGTGAAATGCATGGGCCTGAAGAATTCACGACAGTGTTTATAGTGGAGAGGGTGCACCGGGTGCCGAGCGGGAAGAAGCCGATCCCAGGAGCCCCACCGCGCCCGATCATAGCCCGCATGCTAAACTACCATGACAGAGATCTTGCTCTCTGCAAGGCCAGGGAAAAGGGCACTGTGACCTATAAGGGCGACACAATCAGACTCTTCCCGGATTTCTCAGAAAAGTAGAGGCATCCAGGAGGACATACATGGAAGTCAAGAAGCAAATTCAGGAGAGGGGTATCCGGTACGCCATGCTCTTCCCGGCCAAATTGCAGATAGAACATGAGGAACGAGCAATCTTTTTCCATACCCCAGAGGAGGCCAATGCCTTTCTTGAACGTCATACAAGGGGCCCGAGACAACGCGTGAACAATGGTTGAAGACGTTGCCAGTGCAGCATATCCTCAGCTTCTGGGTGAGGTCTGCAATGAAGGGGTAATCTGACCCGTGGACAGTTGGGTCACAAACAATATGTCAGCAGAGGGGTGGCGGATGGCTGGGCACCAAGCCACCCCTCCTGCGGAAGCTTAAATTCCACGTTTTGGTTGGGGTTGGGCATTGTTGAGAAGTTGGGGAGCTCAGCGGAAAGGGGGGGTTTGGGATACTGACAAATTGGGGTTGTCGGTGGGGGGAGGTGGGGGAGTGAGGGGGATAGGTACGAGTCTCAAGGTGCAGATGCATTATAAGGTACGCAGTCATTGCACACACAGAGATTGCAAGGGAACAGACTGCACAGGGGGCTCAAATCCTCAGAGGATATTTGTTCTCCAAAATATAAAATGTCAGTGACACTTAATTTTATTACATAGAACGTCAGAGAGTTGAACTACCCGTCCAAGTGTCGGACGGTCCTGCTGTATATGCAGAGCCATCAGGTGGGAATTGCCTTTTTACAGGAGACCCATTTAACATTGGAGATAGAGTTCAAATTCGGGAGAACCTGGGGCTGTCATACATACTTTTCCTCCTATTCCTCGTATGCAAGAGGGGTGTGTACTCTCACCCACAACTCTGTTGAGTTTCGCCAGACCAATGTGATTAAAGATCAGGAGGGGAGGGGCCTCCTGGTACAGGGAACTGTTTAAGGAAAACTATACACCTTAATCAACTACTATGGCCCAAACCAAGATAAAACAGAGATATTGGACTGGATTGAACTCCAGCTGGGGAAAATCACGCCGGGGGAGATTGTCTGGGCCGGAGATTTCAACACAGTTCTGAATCCAGTACATGACCGGACAGGGGAAGGCCACCGACCGATAACCAAAGGGACAGACAGAATACAGGACATCCAATGGGTATACACGCATTTCGCCGAATGAAATGTCATAGTGGGACATTTCATCGCCGGAATTCTCATCGCCAGAAACCCTTTTTTAAAAAAAATATTTTTTGGGGGGTGTTTTGTGCGGGTTGGGGTATGATTATTAAAGTGGGGGGGGGTCTGGGGGGAGAACCCCCCCTCAGAAATAAAAAAATACAAAAATACAGGGTTTCTGGCGATGAGATTTCGGCAATGAAATGTCCCACAATGACATTTCATTCGGCAAAATCACGTAGAACCATCTAATGTGGGAAATCGAAGATGTGTGGAAGATCAGGAACCTGGGTACACAACAATATACACATCACTCCTGAGCCCACAGCTATGTGTCACGGATAAACTTCTTCTTAACATCACATACACTGCTGGTAAGGGTCACAAAGATAGCAATCCTCGCCCGTACATTATCTGACCATGCCCCATGCTACTAACTATAGAATTACTGGGTCGGGAGAGAAGGAGACCACCCTGGATATTTAAAAGTGAAAGCCTCACCGATACAGTGTTCCGCGAGGGCCTGATGGAGGCAATAGATACCTTTTTTGAAAACCATGAGGGATTGGTGGATCCACCTGGGACTCTATGGGAGTGCTTCAAATGCGTAATCAGAGGGGAGTGCATATCCAGGGAGTCCGGGATATTATGACAACTTAGAAGAGAATTGATCACTAAGGAGAGCTATATAGAGGCGCTACAAGCCGCCACCCCTACAGTATCACACTCAGAACAGGCAGAGATCCTGAAACATTTGCAAGAGTTTAATGAGTTAGCACAGAGAGATTGCCAAATACATTTGGGGGAAAGCAGCGATACAGCCGTATGGGGAGGGGCAGAAACCGGGTAGGATTTTGGCGAGTGCGACTAGAATGGATAACCTCAGGGGACGAATCCTGTCAATAGCTAATAAGCATGGGGTGGACAAATTCACAGACACAGGGATAACTTAAGAATTCCTGGGGTTCTATGAACGATTATACTCGTCCCAGACTAAAGCCTCCCAACGCAAGATAGATAGCTACCTAGATCAAGTTGACCTACACTGGTGTGCAGATGAAAAAGGGAGTGGCTGGGTCATCAGCTGACACGGGAGGAGGTGCTAAAGGCTATCAGGTCCCTTCCGTTCGGGAAATCTCTGGGACCCGACGGGTTCACGGCAGAATTTTATAAGCACTATGCTGACAAACTAGGTCCCTACGTGCTACGGATGTATCAACAGAGTCTGAGGGAAGGGCAACTACCTGAATCCCTGAGAGAAGCGGTGGTGGTGTTGCTGCTCAAACCGGACAAGCCCCACAACGATTGCTCCTCCTACCGCCCAATCTCACTTATTAACCTAGAAATCTTGGCATCCCGGCAAGCACCCCTGATGCAAATAATGGAGAAAGCAGACCAGTCAGGTTTTATCCTAGGGCGTTCCACCTCTCACGGGTTAAGAAGGATGTTTGGGCTGATCTCAGTGGTGCAACAGGAAGACCCAATAGTAGCGGCACTGCTAGACACCACCAAGGAGTGCGACTCGGTGAAATGGCCATTTTTATTCCCTATACTGCACCGTATGGGCAGGGTCGGACTGGGGCAAGAAATAGGCCTGGTCACCCAAAATAAAAGTGGGCCACCCCTCGCCTCAAAAAAGTGGCCCTCCCCTAGCCTCATGAGCCTTGATCTCTGATGACATCACTGGAAGTGATGTCATTTGACCCCACCCCAAAGTGACATCCCGGGAAGCGATGAAACACAACTTTTCACCCCTTGACAAATCAGGAAATGGCATCAAATAGCATTGTTCCTAAGTACACTAAATTACTGTGAATCCAAGCAGACATCCAAGGCCAAATGATAATATATTATTGTTTAGCACTTACGCTTAAGCTCTTTTTTATAGAACAAATATGCATACAATATCACCCAACCTGTGTTGGTACCCATTTATCGACCTAAGAAGGATGAAAGGTTTTCTGAAAAAAGGTGAAAAAAATCGATATATTTTTTTCCAATTTCTTTTCTTCCAAACCGGCCCAGGCATGGCCAGAAAAACCGGCCCCACTCCTCACGGACGATTTCAGCCTGGCCACGGCCAATGGGCCAATCCGACCCTGCGTATGGGCTAGGTGGACATTTTATAGCCATAATATCGTTGCTGTATACACACCCGGTTGCTAGGATACGGGTGAACGGTCAACTCACACCCACAATATTGCTGATGAGGGGTACTCGGCAGGGGTGCCACCTTTCACCCCTGCTGTTTGCCTTGGCAATAGAACCACTTGCGGAAAAACAGGGATACACACCTGCATCGACAGATCCAAAACTACAACCATGGAGTGGTGATCTCTCTATACCATACGATATGGTGCTCTTTATTAAAGATCCCAGACACAACCTCAACCCGATTATGCGGGATGTCAGGCGATTCAGAGACCTCTTGGGACTGAAGATGAACACTACAAAATCAGCCCTCTTCCCATTGACAGATAAGGTGGAACAATATTCGGACGGATGGGGGTTCCAGTGGCATATGGTCCAGACATGCTACCTCGGGATCAATATAGCAAGGGACACCGATGTAATATATAATAGTCATTATCAGAGAGTCTTGGAACAGGGCTAAACAGCAATGGTCAGATGGGCGAATCTGCTGCTCAATCTGTATGGCAGAATCTCTGATTAAAATGACACTGCTTCCCAGGTTTTTATATATTTTTCTTAATGCACCAATAGCGGGGAGTACTTCCAAGAACTGAAATCGGCGATATTGCAGTTCATGTGGGCGGGCAAGCAAGCTAGGGTCTCCTGGGACAAGTTGGTGGCGCCTATAAACGAGGGGGTTCTTGCCGTGCCAGAATTTGAAACATACTATAATGTAGCACAAGCAGGGTTTCTCTCTTATTGGTTTAGGGTACACAGAGATAGAAGGCACGTGGAGGTGGAAAGAGCAATGGTGGCACCAGCACTTTCACAATCTGATATCCTCATGGCACCAGGTAGGCCACATCGGGCACAGAACATGGTAGACGTCAGATGTAGGGTGTGGCCCCGTATTGAACATAAATCCAAGGGGGAGGTCCTCCAAACTGCCATTAATATACACGCCTGGGATTCCCATCACCACTGAGGCAGATTTTGTTGCCCTGATGAAGAGGCTGGGTGTGACATGCTTAGGAGATCTTTTTCCTAATGGGTCATTTGTAACACTTGAAGAAATGAAGGACAAAGGGGAACTAACAGCGCTGGATGTATTTCAGTACTATAGATTGAGAGTGGTCATACAGCAACTGTTCTCAACATTCCCCAGGCAACCACAAATAGCCCCCATATTGGATAAACAGCTTCAAGGAGACCTTGGGAATAGAGTGACCTCTGAGATGTATGCCATGAGCTTGAATCCGAGGGAGGAAACAAAAGCCTCCTCCCGGGAGAAGTCAGGGCAGACAATGGGGCAGGAGATCTCTGAAGAGGTGTGGAGGTACTGTTGTGAGGGAACAAGGAAAGGGGCTATTAATGCAAGATTTACATGAATCCATTTCAAATATCTGCATCAATTTTATTATACACCGACTCAACTCAAGGGAATCTGCCCGGACACCTTGGGGAGATGTATTAAATGTGATAATGCCTCAATGCCCCCTCAAACGAAAGTTCTGGGAGCAAGTGTTTGAGACGATTAGTGGTATAACAGGAAAGAACATAGAACCTAACCCACTGATGGCGCTGCTAGAATACACCAATTCAATTCCCAAAAGCACACGGAAACTAAGAGAACTAATCCTGATTCTGGTCAAAAGGCGTGCCAATGATGTGGAGTGGCAAGCAGAACCAAAAAGGTGGCACAATGAAGGGTGCATATTTTATATTGTAATGACATGAAAATGGGATATGGTTCCATGACTTGCACCCAACAAGCCAATAGGGATATATGGGGCCCTTACATAAAATACTTGATCAGGTGCCCCCAGGACACAGATGCAGGCCCAATATTACTCTGCAACATTGAAAGGGTAAATGGGGAATAAAATGCTGTGGAACTCCCAATCGATCTTAGGTGTACTTAAATAAACCGGGAGCTAGAGGAGGGGAGTGTGCTTGCTGGATAGTAAAGTGTGTATATAAAACCTAGGACCGACAAGGCAAAATGTATTTCCATGATGAAACGTACCACCGGGAGGTGGGAAGTGGAATAGTTGTTGGCACGCTGGTGCTGGTTGTGTTGAAAATGCCAATAATAAAGAGTTTTTAAAACTGGATACGGGAAGATAAAACCTGTTGAAACACAAAAGGCAGGCACTTAAGATGCTGGGTCTCGGTCGAAGTGACAGATCATTAAAACAATCTATGATGTTAAAGAACTGTGTACACAAAATTCGAGAGGATATAAACAAAATGTGATACAATGATTCACCGTACTGTACTTACTTGTGGACATTTGTTAGTTGTTACTAATGTTGTTGAGTTGAAAAATGCCAATAAAAAGAGTTTTAAAAAAAAGAAAGTGAACCAGACGAAACAGAAAGAGGTACATTAGGCTTTGGGGAAGCTGATAAACTGATTAACATTAAAGTAACGGAGAAGAAGCTACCATCTACCCTGACCCAGCCTTTGCCTAGCTAAATGATCCAGCACTCGCTCAAGCTTTCTTACAAGCTATTCCAGAAGGAGAAGGTATAGATAAAGGTGCCCCTTTTTCTTCTTAATGCAGGGGTTGCTTTATAGAAGGGACACATCCCGAGAGGGCTTAGTGAAGACGCAGTTAGTAATCCCCAAGACCCATGATATTGCGCTCTCCCATCTTACCAGGGGGCACTTAGGACAATCCAAAACCCAGGCACATATCAGTGGGAAGTTTTACTGGCCAGGTATCCACGCTGATATTAAGAACTTTGTTCAGAAGTGTGACATTTGTCAAAAACCAGCCCACACATCCCATTACCTGCCCCTCTGAATCTCTTACCAATCATAGAAGTCCCTTTTTCAAGAATTGGGATGGATATCGTTGGACTATTAGAAACAGCCAGATTAGGTAATAAATGTGTCCTTGTGATTGTCGCCTATGCAACCAGATGTCCCCGGAGCATTCCCATTGCAGAATAATACCACACAACAAATCCTTAACCCTTTAAGTGCCACCGACGAGCCGGCTCGTCAGTGGAAAGCATTCCAGGTTGCTGGCACTCTGCTTTGCTCGATCCCTGCAATGTAATTCAACCCCCGGGCTATGTGAGGGGGAGGTCCCCCCTCACTCCCAGGGGGCTGGATTACCTTCAGTTTCACGTCGGCGTGCGTAAAGCACATCGGCGTGAAACTGAAAGTAAAATCACTGCAGTAGCCATTTTCGGCTGCTGCAGTGAAAGAAAGAAGGTAAGAGCCCTTCTTTCTCCGCGTCGATCTCCGGCTGTATTTCAAGCCGGAGATCGAGGCGGGTATCTTTGGAAAGGGAAGATTCTCCCCTTTCCAACGATACCCATTGTGTGGCATTGCTGCCCGCGGATCAATACAGATCCGTTTGTGACATGGGGGTAGGGGGGGCTGCATACTAGGTAAGCGGTCCCCTTACCCCCGTGGCCCCAAAGCATGGGGCCACAGCGCCAGAGACCCCTGGGGGCAGATGATCACTGCCCCCAGGGGTGAAAAGAAAAAAAAAATATCGAGGGAAGGGGGGAGGTGGTTTGGGGCCCTGGGGCCCACTACACCACCAGGGATATGGCAAAAAGTGGTGTCCTTGGAAAGAGGAGGTTCTCCCCTTTCCAAGGACACCACATATATGAGGCATTGCTGGTCACGGATCGGCGCAGAGCGCTCGATCCGTGACCAGCAACCCACTAGACCACCATGGATCCGTTTGTGAGTTGGGGGGGGGGGCTGATTCAAGTAAGCAGCCCTCTCCCCCCTCCCGGCCCCCAAAGCATGGGGGCACATGCATGTGAACCCCGGGGCAGATGGCTGACCATCTGCCCCCAGGGAATGTAAAAAATATGTAAACGATTTTGTATTCTTTTTTTTGTTTACCCAACTTTGCTTGGCGCAGATGGCCACATTAGTGTGCCAATCTGCCCCCAGGGTGCCCAAACCCTACTGCCCCATCTATTGGGGGTCCTGCCCCACCTTTTGTGGTGGCCCTCCCCCCCACGCCAAATGGCTGGGGGGGGACACCTCATGCAGCCCTCCCTGAGCCTCCTAGGAAGGGCTGCATGATGTGCCCCCCCTCCGTTCGGTGTGGGTGAGGAGAGGGCCACCACAAATGGTGGGACAGGCCCCCCAATAGATGGGGCAGTAGGGTTTGGGCACCCTGGGGGCAGATTGGACACTAATGTGGCCATCTGTGCCAAGCGAACTTGGGTAAACAAAAAAAATAATACAAAATCGTAGGCTGCATTTTAGGGGGCACCCTAAATTGGCAGCGAATGATGTACTGCAACGGGAGGTGGCCCTCATCCCCCCACCCCAAATGGAGGGCCCCACCTCATGCCTCCCTCCCTGGCGTCAGATGGGGGGGGGCACCTCATGCATCCCTCCCTGGGGTTAGATGCCACTTCCCAGGAGTAGATCTCTGCCCTCAGGGAGGGTTGCATGAGGTGGGGCCCTCCATTTGGGGTGGGGGGTGAGTTCCACCCCCGGTTGCAATATAACATTCGCTGCCAATTTAGGGTGGCCCTCATCCCCCCCTAAAAAGCAGCCTACGATTTTGTATTATTTTCTTTGTTTACCCAACTTCGCTTGGCGCAGTGTAACGCTCACCTGATTCCCGTAGAGGCGCCGGTCTTGACTGGGCGTATACCGTATCTTCAAAGGTGATGTGTAACACACGGCTGGCTCTTTGGGCTGGACCTCTGTGCACTGTATGTCTGACTCGAAGGGTAAGATGTCTGCAGATAGAAAATATGGGATTAAGGAACTGGGTTATTGAATGTCTCTCTCTTCTTCCCTTTCTCTTCTCCTGTAGAACCCCAAAGGTTAACGCTCTCACCTTAGGTAAGTGAACGCTGTGCTCTCCATCTGCCTCGGGGCAGGGTGCTGTAACCAGTTTCTTCACTGGATAAGGGGAGCAGGCCTCTTGACTTCAGAGGACTGCTGTCCGTCGTTTACTGTACGAACGGTGAGTTTCGAGTAATTCTAATGTCTTTAAAGTCTTTAGTAATGATGTCTCTTGTTTTGCAGGGTTCCGGCGATGGCGGATGACGGGCTGAAGTGAGTTGAAGATGGAGCCCGTGTGATGAATAGAAGCGCCTGGAAGCACGTAAGTAAGCGCTTGTTGCCTGCTTCACGATGCGCTCTAACTGTCTTTTTATTTTGCAGGTACAAGTTCGGAGCGGCTGCAGGGTGCCGGAATACCCACTGCGTTAGATGTGGAAAGGAGTAATGGCACGTGAGTATTAAAGTTCCCCAATGTCTTTAAACGCACCTTGTTTTGTCTTTCAGATGCGGGATGCAGCGCCGAAGGCCTCCGGAGCGTGCAAAGAGTTGGTAAGCTTTTGTCTTTCAGATGCCGGAATGCAGTGTGAAGACCTCCGGAGCGCACGAAGAGTAGGTAAGCCTTTGTCTTTCAGATGCCGGAATGCAGCGCGAGGCGTGGTGACAGCCGATGGACCAGGTAAGTGAAGAGCTGTCACTGAAGACCGTAATGCTAACCTGTTCTTTCTTGTCTTTATAGGTGTTGCTGAAGACTGGATTCAGGATGGTAAGCCTTTTTCCTTAGGCCCAGGATCAGATGCAGGAGACACGATGAGCGTTCTGCTGCAGAGGATGCAGAATAACGCAAAGCAAGATTCATCCATCGGGTGTGGTTTAAATAGCCTCCTGTAGTGCTTAGGTGTCTCCTTCCACAGCCACGCCTAGGTAAGAAAAGAGTTCCTGCTTTCCAGAAGAGTTCCAGTGTTCTGAATCTAGGGAGTGGCTCCTGCCCCACCCAACAGGAAAAGTAGTTCCAAACAGAAGAGGATCAGAGGCTCAACTGGCAGGCAAGTAAGCAGCATGGTCTGCTGCAGGTAAGTCCACCCAAGCATTATACGCCCAGCGCTTCCAGCGCTGGGACTGGGCATATTTATGAGCCTGGTGCCACTGGCGCCAGGACTGGGTCCAAAAGGTCCCAATTGGGACTGGTTGGCACTCGGAACCTGGGTTATGGATCTGCTTCCAAGGGAGTTGGGAAAACCCTGACCTTTTGGAAGCAGAGATCATGACACGCAGGTGGGCACATTAGTGTGCCAATCTGCCCCCAGGGTCCCCAAACCCTACTGCCCCATGCATTTGGGGGGCCTGTCCCACCATTTTTGGGGGCCCTCTCCCCCCCACCCCAAATGGAGGGGGGTGTACCTTATGCAGCCGTTCATAGGAGGACCAGGGAGGCCTGCATGAGGTGCCCCTGCCACCCATTTGGGGTGAGGAGGGAGAGGGCCCCTAAAAATGGTGGGACAGGCCCCCCAGTGGGTGGGCAGTAGGGTTTGGGCACCCCAGGGCCAGATTGGCACACCAATGTGCCCCTCTGCACCAAGGCAAGTTTTGTAAACAAAGAAAAAAATGGAAAATGGTGGAACGCTTTTTAGGGGGGGGCTGTGGGGCACCCCAAAGGGTCTGGGAAGTTTCTAATGGGATGGGGCATTGACCCCCGCCCCCCCAGACATCCCCCCCAGCTGCAATGGAGTGGGTGCCATGTCATGCAGCCCTCCCTGGGACCAGATATCTGCTCCTAAGAACGGACGCCTGAGCCTAGGGAGGAGTGCAGGACAGCCCCCCCCATTATCTGCCCCTGGGGAGGGCTACATGAGATGGGCTGCCGCTCCAATTTGGCCATGTGTGGGTTCCCATGGGTGTCCACTTTTGGAAAATGCGTGGGGTTCCCTGTTTTCCTTGCTGGCTTCGACACCCTAGGCCCAAATCTGTAGGTTGCCCACATGAACAAAATGGCCAGTGGTGAAAGGCTTGGGGTTACCAGTGGGTTACCCTTTTCCTTTTGAGCCGCCGGTAGGTGCACCCACACATGTGAGGTACCGTTTTCATCGGGCCACGTGTGGGGACGCGGGAAGGTAGGCCACGTGTTGTTGGCGGTGTGTTTCGGTGGGTGACCAGAGCGAAATATCTGAGAATTGTCTGCATTTCCAGCTAATTTCAGAGACATTTCCCTGTGTCCAGTCACCAAAACACATCGCCAACAACAGATATCATACCTTCTCGTGTTCCCACAGGTGTCCCTACGAAAAAGGTACCTCACATGTGTGGGTGCACCTACCGGGGGCGCAAAAGGAAAATGGTAACCCTCTGGTAACCCCAAGCCTTTCGCCACAGCACAATTTGTTCATGTGGGCAACCTACAGATTTGGGCCTAGGGTGTCGAAGCCAGCAAGGAAAACAGGGAACCCCATGCATTTCCCAAAAGAGGACACCCGTGGGAATGCGCAGAGGTCTGACTTGCGCAAAGCGGCCCAGAATTTATTACCCAGAACCCCAGACAAAGTGAACATTGTGTTTTTTCCCCACCAAATATCACACTTTGTCTGGGATTGTGGCTAGTAAAAACTGGGGCAATTTGCGCAAGGCAGACGTCTGTGGATTCCCACGGGTGTCCTCTTTTGGAAAATGCATGGGGTTCCCTGTTTTCCTTGCTGGCTTCAACACCCTAGGCCCAAATCTGTAGGCTGCCCACATGAACAAAATGGGCAGTGGCGAAAGGCTTGGGGTTACCAGTGGGCTACCCTTTTCCTTTTGCGCCCCCGGTAGGTGCACCCACACATGTGAGGTACCGTTTTCATCGGCCCACTTGTGGGGACGCGGTAAGGTAGGCCATGTGTTGTTGGCGGTGTGTTTCGGTGGGTGGCCAGAGCGAAATGTCTGAGAATTGTCTGCATTTCCAGCCAATTTCAGAGACATTTCCCTGTGTCCACTCACCGAAACACGTCGCCAACAACAGATATCATAGCTTCTCGCGTTCCCACAGCTGTCCCAACGAAAAAGGTACCTCACATGTGTGGGTGCACCTACCGAGGGCGCAAAAGGAAAAGGGTAACCCGCTGGTAACCCCAAGCCTTTCGCCACAGCACAATTTGTTCATGTGGGCAACCTACAGATTTGGGCCTAGGGTGTCGAAGCCAGCAAGGAAAACAGGGAACCCCATGCATTTCCCAAAAGAGGACACCCATGCGAATGCACAGAGGTCTGACTTGCGCGAAGCGGCCCAGAATTTATTACCCAGAACCCCAGACAAAGTGAACATTGTGTTTTTTCCCCACCAAATATCACACTTTGTCGGGGATTGTGGCTAATAAAAACTGGGGCAATTTGCGCAAGGCAGACCTCTGTGGATTCCCACGGGTGTCCTCTTTTGGGAAATGAATGGGGTTCCCTGTTTTCCTTGCTGGCTTCGACACCCTAGGCCCAAATCTGTAGGCTGCCCACATGAACAAAATGGGCAGTGGCGAAAGGCTTGGGGTTACCAGTGGGTTACCCTTTTCCTTTTGCGCCCCCGGTAGGTGCACCCACACATGTGAGGTACCGTTTTCATCGGCCCACTTGTGGGGACGCGGTAAGGTAGGCCATGTGTTGTTGGCGGTGTGTTTCGGTGGGTGGCCAGAGCGAAATGTCTGAGAATTGTCTGCATTTCCAGCCAATTTCAGAGACATTTCCCTGTGTCCACTCACCGAAACACGTCGCCAACAACAGATATCATAGCTTCTCGCGTTCCCACAGGTGTCCCAACGAAAAAGGTACCTCACATGTGTGGGTGCACCTACCGAGGGCGCAAAAGGAAAAGGGTAACCCGCTGGTAACCCCAAGCCTTTCGCCACAGCACAATTTGTTCATGTGGGCAACCTACAGATTTGGCCCTAGGGTGTCGAAGCCAGCAAGGAAAACAGGGAACCCCATGCATTTCCCAAAAGAGGACACCCATGCGAATGCACAGAGGTCTGACTTGCGCGAAGCGGCCCAGAATTTATTACCCAGAACCCCAGACAAAGTGAACATTGTGTTTTTTCCCCACCAAATATCACACTTTGTCGGGGATTGTGGATAATAAAAACTGGGGCAATTTGCGCAAGGCAGACCTCTGTGGATTCCCACGGGTGTCCTCTTTTGGGAAATGAATGGGGTTCCCTGTTTTCCTTGCTGGCTTCGACACCCTAGGCCCAAATCTGTAGGTTGCCCACATGAACAGAATGGGCAGTGGCGAAAGGCTTGGGGTTACCAGTGGGTTACCCTTTTCCTTTTGCGCCCCCGGTAGGTGCACCCACACATGTGAGGTACCGTTTTCATCGGGGCACGTGTGGGGACGCGGGAAGGTAGGCCATGTGTTGGCGGTGTGTTTCGGTGGGTGAGCTGAGCGAAATGTGCGGAAAATGCATTTATTTTCCCACATTTCGGACTTTGCAGGGTTGTCTGGGTAAAAACTTCTGGGGCGATTTGCGCAAATCATACCTCTGCGGATTCCCACGGGTTTCCTCTTTTCGGAAATGCATGGGGTTCCCTGTTTTCCTTGGTGGCTTGGACACCCAAGGCCCATATCTGTATGTTGTGCTGGTTGGCAAAGCGTCTGAAATTCCGGTCTGAAAACAGACTTGGGGTTACCTGTGTTTTAGGCTTTCCCCTTGGCGGCCAGGTCGGTGCACTCACACATGTGAGGTACCGTTTTCATCGGGACACCAGTGGGAACGCGGGACGGTAGGCCATGTGTTGTTGCGGGTGTGTTTCGATGGGTGAGCCGAGCGAAATGTGCGAAAAATGCATTTTTTCCCCCACATTTCGGAATTTGCGGGAGTGTCTGGGTAATACATTCTGGGGCGAAGTGCGCAAATCATACCTCTGCGGATTCCCACGGGTGTCCTATTTTCGGAAATGCATGGGGTTCCCTGTTTTCCTTGGTGGCTTGGACACCCGAGGCCCATATCTGTATGTTGTGCCGGTCGGCAGAGCGTCTGAAATTCCGGTCTGAAAACAGATTTGGGGTTACTTGTGTTTTAGGCTTTCCCCTTGGTGGCAAGGTAGGTGCACCCACACATGTGAAGTACCGTTTTCATCGGGAAACGTGTGGGAACGCGGGACAGTAGGCCATGTGTTGTAGGCGTGTTTCGATGGGTGAACCGAGCGAAATGTGCAGAAAATGCGTTTTTTTCCCACATTTCGGACTTTGCGAGGGTGTCTGGGTAATAAATTCTGGGGCGATGTGCGCAAATCATACCTCTGCGGATTCCCACGGGTGTCCTCTTTTCGGAAATGCATGGGGTTCCCTGTTTTCCTTGGCGGCTTGGACACCTGAGGCCCATATCTGTATGTTGTGCCGGTCGGCAGAGCGTCTGAAATTCCGGTCTGAAAACAGACTTGGGGTTACCTGTGTTTTAGTCTTTCCCCTTGGCGGCCAGGTAGGTGCACCCACACATGTGAGGTACCGTTTTCATCGGGACACCTGTGGGAACGCGGGACGGTAGGCCATGTGTTGTTGGGGGCGTGTTTCGATGTGTGAGCCGAGCGAAATGTGCGGAAAATGTGGTTTTTTCCCACATTTCGGACTTTGCAGGGGTGTCTGGGTAATAAATTCTGGGGCGATGTGCGCAAATCATACCTCTGCGGATTCCCACGGGCGTCCTCTTTTCGGAAATGCATGGGGTTCCCTGTTTTCCTTGGTGGCTTGGACACCTGAGGCCCATATCTGTATGTTGTGCCGGTCGGCAGAGCGTCTGAAATTCCGGTCTGAAAACAGACTTGGGGTTACTTGTGTTTTAGGCTTTCCCCTTGGCAGCCAGGTAGGTGCACCCACACATGTGAGGTACCGTTTTCATCGGTACACCTGTGGGAACGCGGGACGGTAGGCCATGTGTTGTTGGGGGCGTGTTTCGATGGGTGAGCCGAGCGAAAAGTGCGCAAAATGCGTTTTTTTCCCGACATTTCGGACTTTGCGGGGGTGTCTGGGTAATAAATTCTGGGGCGATGTGCGCAAATCATACCTCTGCGGATTCCCACGGGTGTCCTCTTGTCGGAAATGCATGGGGTTCCCTGTTTTCCTTGGTGGCTTGGACACCCAAGGCCCATATCTGTATGTTGTGCCGGTCGGCAGAGCGTCTGAAATTCCGGTCTGAAAACAGACTTGGGGTTACTTGTGTTTTAGGCTTTCCCTTTGGCGGCCAGGTAGGTGCACCCACACATGTGAGGTACGGTTTTCATCGGGACACCTGTGGGAATGCGGGACGGTAGGCCATGTGTTGTTGGGGGCGTGTTTCGATGGGTAAACCGAGCGAAATGTGCGGGAAATGCATTTTTTTCCCCACATTTCGGACTTTGCGGGGGTGTCTGGGTAATAAATTCTGGGGCGATGAGCGCAAATCATACCTCTGCGGATTCCCACGGGTGTCCTCTTGTCGGAAATGCATGGGGTTCCCTGTTTTCCTTGGTGGCTTGGACACCCGAGGCCCATATCTGTATGTTGTGCCGGTCGGCAGAGCGTCTGAAATTCCGGTCTGAAAACAGACTTGGCATTACTTGTGTTTTAGGCTTTCCCCTTGGTGGCAAGGTAGGTGCACCCACACATGTGAGGTACCATTTTCATTGGGACACCTGTGGGAACGCGGGACGGTAAGCCATGTGTTGCTGGGGGCATGTTTCGATGGGTGAGCCGAGCGAAATGTGCGGAAAATGCATTTATTTTCCCACATTTAGGACTTTGCGGGGGTGTCTGGGTAATAAATTCTGGGGCGATGTGCGCAAATCATACCTCTGCGGATTCCCACGCGTGTCGTCTTTTCGGAAATGCATGGGGTTCCTTGTTTTCCTTGGTGGCTTGGACACCCGAGGCCCATATCTGTATGGTGTGCCGGTCGGCAGAGCGTCTGAAATTCAGGTCTGAAAACAGACTTGGGGTTACTTGTGTTTTAGGCTTTCCCCTTGGCGCCCAGGTAGGTGCACCCACACATGTGAGGGACCGTTTTCATCGGGACACCTGTGGGAACGCGGGACCGTAGGCCATGTGTTGTTGGGGGCGTGTTTCGATGGGTGAGCCGAGCGAAATGTATGGAAAATGTGTTTTTTTCCCCACATTTCGGACTTTACGGGGGTGTCTGGGTAATAAATTCTGGGGTGATGTGCGCAAATCATACCTCTGCGGATTCCCACGGGCGTCCTCTTTTCGGAAATGCATGGGGTTCCCTGTTTTCCTTGGTGGCTTGGACACCCGAGGCCCATGTCTGTATGTTGTGCCGGTCGGCAGAGCGTCTGAAATTCCGGTCTGAAAACAGACTTGGCATTACTTGTGTTTTAGGATTTCCCCTTGGTGGCAAGGTAGGTGCACCCACACATGTGAGGTACCATTTTCATTGGGACACCTGTGGGAACACGGGACGGTAGGCCATGTGTTGTTGGGGGCATGTTTCGATGGGTGAGCCGAGCAAAATGAACGGAAAATGCATTTTTTTCCCACATTTAGGACTTTGCTGGGGTGTCTGGGTAATAAATTCTGGGGCGATGTGCGCAAATCATACCTCTGCGGATTCCCACGCGTGTCGTCTTTTCGGAAATGCATGGGGTTCCCTGTTTTCCTTGGTGGCTTGGACACCCGAGGCCCATATCTGTATGTTGTGCCGGTCGGCAGAGTGTCTGAAATTTCGGTCTGAAAACAGACTTGGGGTTACTTGTGTTTTAGGCTTTCCCCTTGGCGGCCAGGTAGGTGCACCCACACATGTGAGGTACCATTTTCATCGGGACACCTGTGGGAACGTGGGACGGTAGGCCATGTGTTGTTGGGGGCGTGTTTCTATGGGTGAGCCGAGCGATATGTGCGGAAAATGCGGGTTTTTTTCCCACATTTTGGACTTTGCGGGGGTGTCTGGGTAATAAATTCTGGGGCGATGTGCGCGAATCATACCTCTGCGGATTCCCACGGGTGTCCTCTTTTCAGAAATGCATGGGGTTCCTTGTTTTCCTTGGTGGCTTGGACACCCGAGGCCCATATCTGTATGGTGTGACGGTCGGCAGAGCGTCTGAAATTCAGGTCTGAAAACAGACTTGGGGTTACTTGTGTTTTAGGCTTTCCCCTTGGCGCCCAGGTAGGTGCACCCACACATGTGAGGGACCGTTTTCATCAGGACACCTGTGGGAACACGGGACGGTAGGCCATGTGTTCTGTTTGTGTGGTTTTCATAACGTTTTGACCCATTTGCTGGTGCCCTTTGTCACACAACCCTTTCATTTCCCAAATGTGCCCTACATTTAGTCGCTGCTTTAGGCACCATACACTTTTGTAACCTGCACAAGTCACCTACCCTTGAAAAGGTCTGCCTGTGCTCTTTCAAAAAATGTATCCTTGCCGTTCCTCACCACATTGGTTTTCCCGATTTACACATGCTAAGT
This sequence comes from Ambystoma mexicanum, assembly GCF_040938575.1. NCBI lineage: Eukaryota > Metazoa > Chordata > Amphibia > Caudata > Ambystomatidae > Ambystoma > Ambystoma mexicanum. The sequence continues at coordinate 441,263,912 of NC_090937.1, forward strand.
GCATCTGTCAGGCCGTGAGCGTAAAACTCCTGTGTACCATGGCTCAGTGTTTGGCTTGTGGTATTGCTTGTTTTGTAAAACACTACAAAAAATGTGTGCTCTCCTAACTGCAAGAGTCGGGGGAATGTAGCAGAGCATTGCTTTTCTCAAAATCCATAGAAGCCATTGCCGTACCAAGCCAGCCATGTCCAACACATACCTTTTTTTTCGGTCATTTTCCTGCTTTTCCCCCAATCTATGGCATTTTCCCCTACCTAGTGTTTGCCTGACCTACGCATATCACCCCTTCCTAAACTTGGAATTTTGTCTACTTTTCAGAAATATATGCCTTTCCGTCCTCCAATTCGGCTTTCCTACCCTTTTCTCTCATTCTGTCCATGCATCTCCAATTGGCTAAAATGCCCAAAATCGCCTACCTCTCACAAAACAGTTGATAACCACATCAAAATAATTTTTTTCTGTTTCCACTCAACCTGTTCTTGAAAGCCAGGAAATTGGGGAATTCAGCACAGCAAACCATTCGTTCCTAGCTCTTACAAGGAAAAAAACCACAGGCTTCTTTGTACATCATCTTATTGTCATTTTTTGAAAAAAAACACATTTTCCCCCTTTTTGCTTATTTTCTCTCACCCCCCTACAGCAACCTAGGATTACGACCGCCTAATCTGGGAAAAAAAGGAGCCAAATTTGGCTGCGATATCTCATGTAACAAAAAAGTTACAAGCCATTGAATGGCCACATACCGAAATCACCAAAAAAGGCCCTGGCACTCGGGAGAAATACCCATGGCACTTAAAGGGTTAAACAGCTCGTACCATATTTTCCCAGGGACGGCTTTCCCAAAGAAATACTAACAGATCAAGGTTCCAATTTTATGAGCAAGCTTATGGCAGAAGTCAAAGAGCTGCTCCATATTAACACCTTACGAACTTCTGTGTACCATCCCCAAACCGATAGCTTGGTATAAAGATTCAATAAAACCCTGAAATTAATCCTACGGAAATTGGTAGATAAGGACAGGAGAGACTGGGACCGAATGTTCCCTTGGGCACTATTTGCAGTAAGAAAAAACCCTCAATCCTCTACAGGATTCTCCCCTTTCAAACGACTTTATGGTAGAGAGTCCAGAGATGTCCTAGGCATGCTCCGGTAAACCTGGGAGGAACGAGAAGAGGCACCCATTCCCAACTCGCAAACCACTACCAGAATGCAAGAACATATGAGACTTGTTCGAGATATAATCTGTTCTCATATGGAAAAAGCCCAGAGTCAGCCCAAATCCACTTATGACAGGAAGGCGAAGCTTGAGATCGTTTTCCATAAGACAGAAAGTACTGGTGCTCTTACCCACCTCAGAAAACAAGCTTGTTTCTAAGTAGCACGGGCCCTACGAAATACTGGAACAAACAGGAGCCTGTACTTATAAAGTAGCCCAACCAGACAAGAAACTGAAGATCCATTTTTATCACGTAAATCTCTTAAAGAAGTAGAAAGAGAACCCGTTAGCCCCCCATGGCAAAGTACTATCCTGTTTGGTTCCCGAAGAAATGACAGCTTCGAATGAATTCCTCTAGAGCTATATATTCAACAACAAGAAGATCTAAAAGAAGTAATTACATCCTTTTCCAACGTATTTTCAGAAAAACCAGGAAGAGTAAAAGGCACCTACCACTACATTAGAACTTCTAAGGGAAAAGTGGTTCATTTAAAACTGTATGGACTCCTGGAAGCCTGTAAACAGATAGTGATTGAGGAGATAAATAAAAGGTTAAAGGCCAATATTATTGAGCCTACTTCGAGCCCATGATATGATATGATATGGAATTTATAACGCGCATATACACAAGTGTTTCATGGTCCTCCCCTATCGTGTTGGTCTCTAAACCTGACAGTTCCTGGAGGTTTTGTATAGACTTCCGTCAAGTTAATGCAATTTATGACTTCAATGCCTATCCCATGCCACGCATCAATTACCTAATTGATAAACTCGGAGAAGCCACCTTTCTATTCACCTTAGACTTAGCAAAAGGGTACTGGCAAGTCCCAGTATATGGGCCAGACAAAGAGAAAACAGCTTTTTCAACGCCCCTAGGACTATTGCAATTCAAAGTCCTCCCTTTCGACTTACACGGCACGCCAGCCACTTTCCAACGTCTCATGGATAAAATCTTACAACCCTATTCCGATTTCTGTGGAGCTTATATTGACGATGTCATCGTTTATAGTATTTCTTTTATTTTTTATTGTGATATTAGTCAAAATTTTGACTTTTTACACTTTGGAGGACCATCTCTTCCATATTTATACTACTATGAAAGTCCTAATGGAGGCGGGCCTAACTGCTAATCCATATAAATGCAGACTGGCCCAATCAGCCGTGAAATACCTTGGCTTCTTTGTAGGGAGTGGAAACGTACAACCTCAACATGAGAAAGTGAAAGCTGTCCTAGATACACCAACACTAAGAGAGATCTAAGAGCCTTTCTAGGGCTAATAGGATATTCCCGTAGGTTTATCCCTAACTTTTCGGACAAAACAGCCAGGCTGACTGATAAACTCAAGAATGCCGAACCCCAAGAACTTCAGTGGACGGACGAGGATGATATATGTTATAACACATTAAAACAAACCCAGTGCCAGAACCCGATCCTAAAAGGTAGTAGATTTCTCTAAAGAGTTCATACTGCAAACAGAAGCCTCCCTTACAGGGTTAGTAGCAGTGCTATCCCAAGTTTGCAACAGATTAGAACATCCCATCTTGTTTACAAGTTGCACGCTTTTTGATGAGGGGCATGAGCCAGGCATCTTTGAGACTCTTTGGTACAGAGCAGGAGGCGAAGGAGGAATTGATGAATGAAGCAATGAAAAGCGCAAACTCTTTGGCTCCTTCTTTAATTATGGAGGCTGGGCAGATATCCCCCTGACATTTGGAGGGTTTCAGTCTGGTTATTATAGCATCCACCTCTTTTATAGTGACTAGTGAGAATTCAAATAATTTACCGATTTTCGGTGGGGGAAGGTGGTGTTTGTTAGAATTGATTTTGCCTTAAGAGGCAAGGATGTGTCTTTTGGTTTTTATTTTAGCTTGTGGTAGTGCTATTTTATCTAACAGAGCCTTCTGTATGTTAGCACACCAAGGGGCATCTTTGTTGCTAGCTGTCTGAGGTGGAATGGGAGATTCCAGTTCTTTTAGGATGGTAAAAAGTTCTTTGGAACTGGATTTAGCATTTACTATTCTATTGTTATAGGTGTCACTTGGTTTTTAAGATGGCCTCTTTATAGGCATTGGCGGAAATGTTGAACAGTTCTTTATTCTGGGATGAGGGGTTCTTTTTCCAATTGGCTTCCACATGTCTTTTAGACTTCCGCAAGGCTTTCAGATCCGATGTGTACCATTTGTTTAGGTGACTGGGCTGTTTTGCTTTTCTAGTTTTGAGAGGAGCTATTTGGTCTGGTGCTATAAGGAGATTTTGGTTTTAAGTATCTTCTAAGGCAGCAGGGTCCAAATTGGGGGACGTTGGGGTATTGATGATGGGTTGGATTAGCGGGAGTATGTTCTCTAGTGTAATCAACCAGCTGTTTCTGGTTGTGGCAGATCCTTTCTTCTTTCCACTGCGCTTCTGCCAGTTCCTTTCCTTGTTTCACTTCACTCAGCCCTCTTCCCGCAGCTCACCTTTCATTTTTCACAGCGCTTCTGCTGGCTTGTTTCTTCTCTTCCTTGTTCTTTTTCCTTTCCGCTGCGGACAGCTGAGACCATCTGGAACTGAAGTTGTATTTTTCCGAAAAATCTACTTTCCTCTGTAAGGTTTTCCTACCGCAAACCTTCCAGCTTCTTTGAGTGGCTCCGCCTTCTTTCGGTTCTTGACAGTGGATCTTGGCTGCAATACTTTCTACCTGAATTGCTGGAAAACGTACTACTGTTCCTGCTATCCTGGAACTCTGGTTCAACATAGAAATCGGAAGCATCTTCAACCTCAATCATCTGGGTTTTATTCCCCAAGAGGGTTTCCGAGGGGGCGGCCCTCTGGGTTGCACAGAGCGCAGTTTTATGGTCTCTGGACGACTGGGGGGACGTTCCTGTGTTCATCTAAGTTTGGAGTTCAAGGAATAGAACACTTGTGAGTACATTCCTGTTGATATTAAGTTGTTAAGAGATAGCAACGCCTAAAAAGTTAGAGATGGATCAACAAATACAACAACTAGTTGCGGCAGTCAATAATCTCGATACAGAAGTACAGATAGTGCGTAATGAAAACACCATGCTCTGACAAATGATCACACCCAGTACTGAACTACCTCCTGGACTTCTGCCCATGGGAAAATACGATGGCAACCCTAAAAGATTAAAAGAATTCCTGGACTCCTATACCGTCCAATTCACCCTAAAGCCAGCATTCTTTCCTACAGGCCGTTATAAGGTTAGCTTCATGATATCTAACTTGCCCGGGAACATGCTGGTTTGGGTAACCACAGATAATCAACTCTTGGACACATTTGAAGGTTTCACAAATAGCTTACAGGCTATGTTTGAACGAAGAGAAATAGGGATCACAACACAAAAAAATATCCTTGACTTAAAACAAGGAAGTATGGAACTGTTGACTTTCATCATGCAATTTAAACAACTGGCTGCACAAACGGCCTGGTCTGAAAAAGCTCTTCTCACCATATTTAGAAGGAATTTAAACAAGGATTTGAAGGATGAACTATCAAGGGTTCCCCGTCCTCACAATCTTGCGGAGATTATCACTCTCGTCCTACAAATGGACTACAGAATCCAAGAAAGGAACCTAGAAAAAAGAAAAAGTCGTGCCAGGATGAATCCAATGGTTTCAAAACACGAAGGAGTAAAGACCTCCTGAACAGGTGAGGATGAACCTATGCAAGTGGGAATGATTAGAGTACCACTTTCCCCTGAAGAAAGGAATAGGAGACGCACCTTGGGGTTGTGCATGTATTGTGGATCAGACAAACATGTACTAAAAGACTGTAACCTAGTACCTCCAAGACGTTCAGGAAACGTCTTCACCCATTCATAAGGGGAACCGTGAACAGGTCCATTGTTAAGAGTTCCCTAGATTGTATTGCCAATTCAGCTCATATGGTGATACTACCGATAACTGTTCAATTTCAGGGAACCGCAATTGAAAGAATATTGGCTCTTGTGGATTGTGGTGCTGCTGGACTCTTTATGGACACTGATTGGGCTCTTAAAACAAGATACCTTGCATAACCAAGACAACTGCTGTACCTGTAGAAGGAGTAGACAGAACTCCGTTAACTTCAGGGCCCATCAAGGAAAACACATCCGTCATTACCATGAAGATCTCTACTCATGAAGAAGAGGTTTCCTTTGATTTGATAAAAGCAGCACACTACCCTATCATATTGGGGATTCTGTGGCTTACAAGACATAATTCCTATATCAACTGGAAAGCTGGAACATTGTTTTTGGGTTCCGAATTTTGTATTTCATCCTTCCTCCAGCACGGTGCTACAGGAGTACATACTACAATGCACCATGAAAAAAACTCTTCTTCTTCTCCACATACTATATCGAACCTCAATCTATGACCTGAATGCTATCAGGATTATCATCAAGTGTTCTCTAACGAAGAATTCAAAGAACTACCTCCACATAGAAGCGATGATTGCTCAATTGATCTGCTACCTGATGCCCAGGTTCCCTTTGGACAATGTATACTTTATCCGGTCCAGAAAAAGAAGCATTACAACAATACCTTCAGACCAACTGAAGGTATTGTCGGCTTGCAACATGGCTCATCACTGAATCCAAAAGCCCAGCCGGAGCCTCGCTGTTTTTTATACCAAAAAAGGATTGTAAAGAGCTCAGACCGTGTACTGACTATAGGGGTCTAAACAAAGTCACCCTCAAAGACCGATACCCTTTACCTCTTATTCAGGACATCCTCGAAGCAGTAAGAGGGGCATCCATTTTCACAAAACTAGACCTAAGAGGAGCATATCATTTAGTCCGGATAAAGAGCGGGGATGAATGGAAAACCGCATTTGGCACGCCCTTTGGGCATTATGAATATCGCGTGATGCCCTTTGGACTGGCCAGTGCTCCCTCAGTTTTTCAGAGATTCGTGGATCATATATTCTCAGACCTATTACTACACTCCTCAATTGTCTATTTAGACTACATCCTTATTTTTTCCAGGAATCTGCAAGAACATATCAAACACATAGCTGAAGTGCTCACTGGCTCCAAATCCATCATCTATTCGCCAAATTGGAGAAGTGCTCCTTTCATCAATCTAGTATCCCTTATTTGGGATTCATTCTCTCTGCTAAAGGAGCGGCTATGGACCCCAGAAAAGTTCAGGCCATTCTACAATTAAAACCACCCAAAGGGGTAAAAGACATACAATGATTTGTGGGTTTTTCAAATTTCTATCGAAAATTAATCACAAACTTTTCTAATGTCATCAAACCTTTGACCACCTTGTTACAAAAAGGAAAAAAGTTCACCTGGTCTACAGACGCCCAACAATCCTTTGAAACACTCAAGAGCCTTCTCCACAGCTCCCATTTGAGATTGCCAGATCAGACAAAACCATTCATTCTAGAAACAGATGCCTCCCAGTCAGCTATTGGAGGAGTACTCAAACAAACTTCTTCTGCAGGTTTTGAACATCCGATAGCATATTTGTCTAAGAATCTTTCTCCTTCAGAGCAGAACTACACGTTTCGGGAAAAAGAATTGTTAGCTATCAAGAAAGCTTGTCAGGAGCGGAGACATCTTTTGCTCAGAGCCAAATACCCTATCCACATCAGAACCGATCATCGCAATTTAAAAGTACTACAATGTTGCGAGTGTCAGAATAGTCATCAAGCCAGATGGGCTTAATTCTTTTCCTCTTACGACTTTGTTCTTACTCATATTCCAGGAACATACAATCAACTAGCCGATGCGTTATCACGCAGCCTCCAACAAGAAGAAGTATGTATTTCAGAAAAGATTTTACCTCAGGCCACTTTTGTTTTCGTTGTCTCTACCTTTCTTCAGGAAGTCAAAGGGCAAAGTCATAACATTGACAGTGCAGACATTCAGAAATACCAACTGAAGGAAGAACAAGGGTTGTATTACCACAAGACAAAATTGTACGTACCTACAACTACTCTCGGACAACAGGTTCTTTATATGTGCCACGATCACAAAGTGGCCGGTCACTGTGGAACAGCTAACACCCATGAATTGATCAGTCGCCACTTCTGGTGGCCGTTAATGCTAGCTGATGTCAAAGATTATGTGTCCTCCTGCACTGTTTGTCTTCAAAAAAAGACACCAAGGAAGCTACCAGTAGGGAAGCTCGTACAACCCACATTACCCAATCATCCTTGGGAAAAGATATCTATCGATTTTATAGTAGAACTTCCCCCTTCAAATCTAAACAGCACTATTATGGTAACCATCGACTCTTTGACAAAATTGGCCCATTTTATTCCCATGGTAAAACTTCCATCTGCTGCTCAGATGGCTTCCTGTTTCTTACAGACAATTTATCACGCAGCCTCCAACAAGAAGAAGTATGTATTTCAGAAAAGATTTTACCTCAGGCCACTTTTGTTTTCGTTGTCTCTACCTTTCTTCAGGAAGTCAAAGAGCAAAGTCATAACATTGACAGTGCAGACATTCAGAAATACCAACTGAAGGAAGAACAAGGGTTGTATTACCACAAGACAAAATTGTACGTACCTACAGCTACTCTCAGACAACAGGTTCTTTATATGTGCCACGATCACAAAGTGGCCGGTCACTGTGGAACAGCTAACACCCATGAATTGATCAGTCGCCACTTCTGGTGGCCGTTAATGCTAGCTGATGTCAAAGATTATGTGTCCTCCTGCACTGTTTGTCTTCAAAAAAAGACACCAAGGAAGCTACCAGTAGGGAAGCTCGTACAACCCACATTACCCAATCATCCTTGGGAAAAGATATCTACCGATTTTATAGTAGAACTTCCCCCTTCAAATCTAAACAGCACTATTATGGTAACCATCGACTCTGACAAAATTGGCCCATTTTATTCCCATGGTAAAACTTCCATCTGCAGCTCAGATGGCTTCCTGTTTCTTACAAACAATTTTTCGTCTTCATGGTTTACCCAAAAGTATTCTCTCAGACAGAGTGCCCGAATATATCTCTGCCTTTTGGAAAAATCTCTGTCATTCTTTAGGCAGCCAACGAGACCTTACTTTAGGTTATCATCCGCAATCAAATGGGAAGACCTCACCACCTTCTGTCCCAATACCAACACTACTAAACACATTTGTGCACCTCACATGCTCGCCTCAGCTCTCTCTCCCCACACCACCCTGTCCACCTCTACTTACACGCAGCATCCTCACCACTTGCACGTACTCATGCCTCACCTGATGCCCTTTCTAACCAATAGACTCAGCAGGCTTAGAGCCCGGGTGCTACCCCTTACTTTTAAGTCTCTTCCCATACATACCGCACTTAGGAATCTTCGATTGGGCTCCCGCCCCAACCTTAGATACCCATCATACACCACTACTACTCGCATGCTTACACCCTGAAGGCAAGCGTCCCCAACCAGCACGATCCTCCCCGCAATGAGAGACAATGATGGACTCTCCCAGAATGGGAATAAGGCCAAGACAAGTGCGGGTGAGCTTAAATGGGAGTTTATCAATCAGAATAGGGCATGCAAAGAACTCTGCAAACTCCGAGAGCGCTCTGTCTGACAATAGCAAAGACAGGCGTATATATTTACAAAACACGTCATCAAAACCTACACACTATAGGGGGCACAAGTTCAATGGGATTGGGTGGTGACGACTAGCCATAGGTGCTGCTGTGATGTGGTTGGTCTTGGCTGGAGGACGTCACTGGTCAGCCTCGTGGGTTGGGCTGGGCCTGGTGGGTCAGCTGGGTCCATCTGGGCGGTGTTGTTGTGCCATTGTGGCCAGTGTCAGAGATGAATGTCTTTTCCTGACTTCTTTGCCCTAGGCCATGCACACCGCAGTCACTCAGTCATTTGCAATATTATCCCCTTTAGTAAATCTCCCAATAGGTTATGCTACAGGTTAATGCAACACAGGAGGAATGCACCTTGAGAGGGGTTTGATGGCGATTCATCAGTACATGGTTACCATTGTCCTGTTGACCGGGTACCATAGGTCGTGGGGCTGGGTCTCAGGGCATGGGACAGACAGTACATGTCCTCCTGTCTTGTTAGAAGTCGTTATGAATGTGTTGCTGTAATGTTGCCATAATATTGGGTGTCCTAATTTTACAGGGGCCATTAACCTAGGATGATCCGGTGGGTTGCGGGGCTTAAGAGAGGGCGCCTCTGGATTTATGTATTCAGGCGGAGGTTTACTGCTGGGCTGTAAATAATGCAGGTGGCGGGCCGTGGCCTTGGGTGCTGCAGAGGGAACTACAAATCTTTGAAGCGGCTCCAGCCTAGTTGGGGGAGGTGGAGCAGGGAGGGAGGGGGAATGGCCTTGCACATATTCACAAAAGGTATCTTCCTCGTGTGTTGCCGATTTTAGGTGAAAGCATCATAAAAATTTGAAAACTATACAATTCTCATTGAATCATTCCAAGGCTTACATTTGAACTTTGCTAAATGCCTCTCAAATATAGCCAGTCCGAACACATTATTTGTACACTATGTTTTAACAACTACAACATTTATATGCATATACATTCGCAGTAAGTGAGGTAGTAGTGAGGTTGGTGGAGTGCATCGAAAACGACTCGCCACCGTACGTGACGGTAGTGGCACATAAGGGGCTTGGACATACACACATGATGGGTGCATTCCCGCGCGTCCTTCACATGAACCCTCAGTATGGTTGCATTTGTCTTCCTTTGCACTCTAGCAGCATTAGTTCGGTTATGGCGCGGGACCGTGGGGTGTAAACTTTTTCAATGATACGCATAACAAATAACCCCCCGGGACGCTTCTACTATTTGTACATAACTGAAGTGGTGTGGGTGCTTCATTGCTAATGCCATGTGAACATGCATTCTGCCATATCTATACGTTTTACAGGTTTTCTAATCAAAGAGGTTTGTGGAGAAAATGCGCCCATCGCAGGTAGTTTTGGCATTAGTATATGGGAACTTTTGCTTTTATCCGAGGGCCATTTTACAGTTCTTTTTCCACCCTGGCTCTGCTGGCCGGGTCATGTTGGGAGCAGTGATACACTGCGGAAGGTGAAATGTTACAGTGTTGGTATCTTACACTAGCTCATGTCCGTCTTGTTCGTGGGAACGGGCTCACAGCGGATCTGCCAGGGAGCTGTGGCCACAGGGATAATTGAAACTCTCCAAAGGTGGGGGCCGCGCTGCAGTGCGCCGAGCTCACACCATCTTTATTAGACAAAATGGTTCCTGAGGCCTAGCTAAATTCAATATGTTTGGGCAATGCCTTCAGCAGGTGAGCCATGGCCCTCACCTGGGGAGGGGATGTAGGCAAGGGGGGTCTTTTGGACCAATCCTCCCCTACATTTCCCCCCTTTCGTTACTTAAGTAACGAATTCTTTAAATCCTCCAATCTCCTGCACTCTTCCTCGTCAATTATTGCGTCATCCCATGCAGGTGTGCCTTTTATGGGCATCCATGCTCTGCACACACCCCTTAAGCTCTCACCTCTCCTAGCATACTCATCTGGGGTACAAGTCAGGTATATACATCCGCTCTCTCCTTCCAAGTCTACCCATACCTCCTTGTACCATTCTAGTACACGGGGCTCTCTAATGGTAGTATGCCACAATTTATCTACGATATCCTTGTCGTGATACCTAGGCACTAACGGATATCTTGGTGTGTCATCTGTTCCTGTTTGTACCTGCACTTCCTGCATAGCTTGTATTGTACCACGGGTGTTGCCCATTGTCACCATCATCATTGCACCATTCGGTACTGCGTTAGCACAACATCGGAGACCCACCTGACACAGGCAAAAAATAAAGAGGAGGAACACCACAGCCGGCATCAAAAATTTCACAGTCATTCCCAGCCATGATGGAACCCAGGAGAAAATATTGTCGAACCAAGTGCTTTCTTCCGCACCACCTTCCATTCTCATTCTTTCTCCTAGGTTATGTACTGCTTCGATCACATGGGACAGGGAGCCGTTGTCTGCGTCTTCGGAAGGTACGAAAGTGCAGCAGGCACTTCCGATTTTTCGGCAAACACCTCCATCCATCGCTGTCAACAGGTCCAAGACATACCTGTTTTGCCTGGTCATCAGCCGTAATGCTCTTAGTTCCACTTTTATTACGTTGAACCCTTCTTCGGTGTCATTTGCCAGCTTGATCAGCTCCCAACGTGTTATCTGGAGCCATTTTGCGTTTGCTCTTGCCTGGATACTTGGGATGAGTGAGGCAAAGAATGTTTCTGCCGAGCTGAATAATCGATATCTGTCTGGGATCTGTGCCAGCAACTCTGACGATGCCTTTGATATGTAGTTTGATGCTCGTCTGTTTCGGGACAGCACCTCTTCCTTATTCCCGGAAGACAGGACATAGATTTGTGACTCTGCAGTGGGCTAGGCCGCACTCTGTTGGGTGTTTTCTCGCGTCCTTTTGCTCCCATCAATGTGGCTTTCTGGGATTACCATTAGTGCTGAGTGCAGAGTGGCCATCGAGCAGCTGCCACTCCATGATTGTGGGAGGTGCAGTTATGCCTGGTTGCCACATACCCAATATGTGTCCATCAGGGCCGCTGTCCCTTTTCTTAAATCTGGGATGGTGAGGGTCTTGTTACAGTTCTTGTTTGTCCCCATGGAGGCTTTCCCCTCTCCTTTAAAACACAGTTCATAGTCTATTTCCTTCTGCAGCTTGAAGGGTTTTTCAATGGCTGTTACCCAAGTTAGTTTTGAAATGTGTTCCTTCCATACTGGTGTGCACGTTTCTTCTATCCATTGCAATTTCTCTGGTGCCACACCCCTCAGCGCTTCAGCCTTACACATTACTTCTTCGTCCTTCCACTTGTTGTCTGAAAAAAGTGTCCCTTGTATTATAAAAAATGGTTCTTCCAGACAAACCACTCCTACTGTCTTTGGATAGCAGGTTTTCTCGTTCTGCAGCATTCTAAAAGTAACTTCATGTGCCTGGAAGGTGTTCTTAATTCTGCACAACGTGAGATGAAGGAGACATTGGGCGTCTACCATAGCAACTCTTTGGGTAACAATACTTTGAGCGTGCCTGAAGCATGGGGAATGAGGGAGCAGACATAACAGCTTTCATTTGTTGTTTGTTTAGCTGTCGCACTCATGTCCGCATACCATTTATTTGTCTGGTGGGGGTGTTGCGGGTCTTCCATTTTATCTAGCCCTAACCCATAATACTCATCATACTTCCTCCTTCCCGCCTCCCTTTTTCATCTGTTATTTTTGTTCCTAATGTACTTCCCAGCTTCGTGGGCGATGGACTAAGTGGGCCCCCCTTTCTCCTTCCCGCCCCCCTTTGCCCAATCATCATATAATATTTCATGTGTTGCTGTCATTCTTTCATTTTCTTCCTTTATGTTATCTGACAGTGTGTTTTTGGCTATGGGGGCCGGCTGGCTGGTGGGGGTGTTATACAACCAGGATATGGCGGAGGGGTTTCGATCATTTAAACTGCGGGCATTATAATTAGATATTTTTGGCGGAGACACTGTGTTGTTTTGCATTTCTCCCTGTGGCCCTTCATTTTTCGAGATGACAGCATTGGATGGTGTGGTATAATATCCCCATACAAGTTTAGTTCCGCCCCATACCAAAAAATCACCTTCTTTAGTATTTACACTTGCTGTTGCATTGGTCACAGTAGTGCTGTTAATCCCTCCCCCCTCGTTCATCTCGATAGAGATGAACGCTATGAACCAATATGTAACCAGGCCAAACATGATTGTAAAAAACAATGTAATGCACACAGACAATCCACACTCATACGAGTATCTGCATCTCTCAGCTAACAATTCTCTATATCTAATAAATCTATCCGTTGCAGGCTGCCCGTTAGATGCCATGGTAGCTCCTTTTTGAGATATAAAAGTGCATTAAGTGCATGAATGTAAACATTTTTTGGCACTACCAGTGCCAGTATATATTGACAGGGACTGGAAGTGGGTAGGGCAGTAGGGTTGGGGATGCACAGACAAGGGAGTAGACACTATGTATTTTTATCACATCATTATTTACATATAAGTTCATAACATTTTTTTTTTTTTTAAATACTCTTAAAAGTACCTCTACTTGTCAGCAACTTTCGCATTCATTGGCATTTCTGTCACACACAAGTTCATATTCACACATTCTTTTCATTTGCATTGTTTGCTGTTGTCTGTGCCCCCTCATCCACCTCTTCCTGCACATTATTATATGCTCTTCGTACATCCGTCAAATGTATCCAATACTTGAGGCCCTTCACTTTTACAGCCGTAGGGGTGCAAAACACCACTTCGTATGGGCCATGGAACCGTGGTGCGTTCCACCGGCGCACAAAGCTCCTGACATAAATGAATTCACCCGGCGTCAGTTGTACCTGGGCTTCAGGCTCTGTAACTGACCCTGTTGTGTTGCCCTCTTCTCTCGTGAACGGTGGTGAAAGCTGCTTTGATATTGCACGCGCTGCCCTTGTTAATTTTTTCAAGTAGTCCGTGAACTCATCTCCCAGTATCGCAGCACTTCTGTGTGCATCTGAGTGTTCGTGCAGTGGGGAGTGTGCTGTGTGCATTCGTCTCCCGGTCACGATTTCGTGCGGGGACAAATGGTGGTCCTTGCTTGGCTGATTTCTCAGCTCAAACAGTGCAAGGGGTAAACAGTAAATCCAGTTCTTTTTTAATGAAAAGCATAGTTTCGATAATCTTCCTTTTAACAGGCCGTTCATCATTTCTACTACGCCATTACTTTGAGGATGATAAATAGAGCACGACTTATGCTTTATTCCCAATAGCGTCGTTACTTCCTTGAAGAGTTCGTTTACAAAGTGAGTGCCGTTGTCTGAGCGAATCACATCACAAATTCCCCAGCGCGGAAATACTTTTCTCACTAGGAATTTTGCAGCGCTTTTAGCATCAGGTCGTGCACATGGGCCTGCTTCCACCCATCTTGAAAATGGGCACACAACCACAATCATGTAACGTGCCCCATTACACCTCTCTCCCATGTCCGCGTAGTCAATATGTAGCTCTCTGAATGGCCCAATCGGTCTTGGAATTGTTCCCCTTAGTGTACGTAATGTCATTCCTGAACTGTATATCTGGCATGTTGTGCACTCCAATGTCAATCTAGACAAGTGCTCCTGAAGACAGGGCACGAACCACTCTTCCTGTATATCTGCTGCAATGTGTTGTTTCGTGTTGTGTGCTGGGAAGTGTAATTGTTGAAACGCTATTTCTAATAATTTTACTGGCATTACCACTTTTCCTGAGTTATTTTGTCGCCACAGTAAGTCTGTTGCTGATTGGCTGCACCCTCGTTTTACCCACATCGCCTTTTCATCTGCACTTGCTCCTTCCTGCAACTCTAGTATTTGTGAGATAGGCATTGTATTGTACCCTTCTGGAAGCTCCTCGTTTGTCTTCTGCTGTAGCATGTACTCACCTGCTTCATATTTCTCAAAGTATGAGGCTTCTTTGGCAGCCGCGTCCGCTGCCGCGTTTCCCAAAGACACAACGTCTGTGTTGGACGTATGTGCTTGGCACTTCACTATTGCTACCATGGTGGGATCTCGTAGGGCTTCAATTAACTCCTTCAGTAATTCTGCATGTTGCACTGGAGTCCCATCTGCTCGTCGAAACCCCCTCCGTCCCCATCTTGCCAGACCTCCATGTACTGTTGTCGTCATATAAGCTGAATCTGTGTAAATTGTCACCGCGCACCCTTTAGCTGCGTGCAATGCTTCTATTAGGGCAATGAGTTCTGCTGCTTGTGCTGAGAAATGTGATGGAAGGCGGTACTGCACTAGTGTCTCATGCTCACCGTCTTCTAATCTCACCACTGCCATACCCACATGTTTTTCTCCTGTGTCCACGTCAATTGATGCTGATCCGTCTACAAAGTACACTTCCCCCTCGGTCAGGGCATTCTCGCACACCACTGTGTCCTCCCCTCTTTCTCCTGTGTAAGTTGCACAATCGTGTTCCTGCATGTCCTCTAGTGTGCATGCTTCTGTAATGAATGTTGCCGGATTCACTGTCCTGCATCGCACCACATGGATATTGGCGCTGGACAAAATTATTTCATAGGCGGTTGCTCGCTGTGTGGTCAGTGTACTCTTTGACCTTTCCAGTATTGCAAATAATGAATGCTCCACAAACAATGTCACAGGGCATCCCATTACTATTGTGGCACTTTTCTCAATTGCGAACGCGGCTGCAGCGAGCGATTGTTCGCACGCGAAATGTCCTTGCATTACAGCATCCAAAGTGCCACTATAGTAAGCCAAAGGTTTGTGCCCTAGGGACGTCTTTTGTGTCAGTACAGCTGTCATGAGTGTCCCCTTGCAGTGTGAGAATAGGTAAAATTCGCGCCCGTAATCAGGATTTGCGAGCACTGGAGCGCTTGAGATCAACTCTTTTAATGATTTGAAGGAGGCGCTCATTTCTTCTGACCATTCTATTTTCTTGTTCTCCTGTTGGGCCTCCTTGAGCGCTTGCAGTAAGGGTCTGGTGTACGCTGCATAATCTAATATCCATGCTCGGCAATAGTTGCACATTCCCAAGAATTTCTGCATCTCCTTCACTGTTGTGGGTTCTCTTACTGATCCTATTGCTTCTACCCTGTCGGGGATTATTCTTTTTCCATCTTTTGATATTAGCTGTCCCAAGTATAGAACTTCTGTCAGACAATATTGTAGCTTTTCCTTGTCTACTTTGTACCCCTTATTGGCCAACAGTGTCAGGAGTGTTATCGAATCTTTTCGGCATGTTTCTTCATCCTGTGCACAGACGAGTAAATCGTCTACGTACTGAATAATTGTGCTCTCAACTGATAAGTCTTCATGTAGTATGCGGTTGAATATGCTCGGGCTCTCACAGTATCCCTGTGGTAATCTACAATGTTCATATCTCTTCCCCCCTAGTGTAAATGCTGTCAGGTATCTGCTCTCTTCAGCCAAGGGGATGGAGAAAAATGCGTTTTTCAAATCGACCACCGTGAAATGTGATGCCGTTTTTGGGATGCTGCATAATATTGATGCAGGGTTCGGGACCAAAGGGAACTCTTTCTGTATTACATCATTTAGGGGGCGTAAATCCTGGATCATCCTCCAAGACCCTCCCTTTGCTTTTTTAATTGGGTAAATGCATGTGTTATATGGGGAGTTTGAAGGCACTATTATCCCTTGTGCTAGTATTGCATTTATTGTCTCTTTTATCCCTTCTTCAGCTTCACGGGACAATGGATATTGTTTCACTCGGGGTAGGATCGCTCCTTGTTTGAGCTTTATTATCACTGGTTGTACTCCATGCAACAACCCTACGTCATGGGGGCTGTTGTCCACAAATTATTTGGTACTAGCCTCATGTCATCATCGAAGAATGACGGTGGTGCTCCCACCACTGCCATCAGCTGGACAGGGATTTCTCTAGTCTGAATCAAAATGTCACAGGGCATTGCTATTTCCATTACTATTTCACCATCCCCTTCCAAATCTGAAAAGAGATCCTCATCAGTTAAGTCTCTCAGGGCAATATTGGCATTGGTACACAGTACTGTATGCCACTCACATCCTTCTATATCCATTCCAATCACAGAGATCCTTTTCGCAGATACCTGTACAGCGTGCAAGTCTAATGATACCACTGATCCTGGTGCTATGTCAGGGTGCACTATTGGGCGGAAGAGGAACTCCGCCAGTATTCTCCAATCCATTCTTTTCAGCTCAGGAACTATGAGGGCCAGCGTCTTTAGTCCTTCAATAAACATTCTCTCGTCCACTGGCAAACCACGTATTTCTGGTGCGGTTGTGTGAGCCTGTACTACCAGCATTACACGCAATGGGCATATTCCTGGTGTTGAACACACTATACCTCTCTCAGTGAATGATATTGTCATATTGAGTTTGCTAAGAAGATCCCTCCCTAGTAAATTTATTGGCGAATGTTCATAATACAGTAAGGGTGTTTTTACAGTTTTACCCCCTACCGTTACATCCAATGCTTCTGTATAAGGAACTTCAATTACAGCCCCAGAGAACCCCTGCGTCTCTAACTTCCGGTTAGATAACGGGAACCGGCCCTCCCTAATACATGATTTCTCCGCTCCCGAATCCACCATGAATATGAATTGCTTGTCTCCTATCTGCGCCCCTACCAATGGTTCCTCTGCTGCATCGTAGGTGGTAGATAGAACTGGACACACAAGTGTTCTCTGTGGGCTGTCCTATGCGGGGTGTCTCATTGCCCCCCCTTGGTTGAATACGCTCCCTGAAACCACTGACACGCCATTATAGGGGGCTGGTGCTGGGGCTCCGTTGGCTGTTGTCGCGAAAGGGTTGCCTGGCGTGTAGTTCATAGTGTCATTGTTTTGTGGGTGATTCTGTGTTCTGTATTGGTGTCCCTGTTGTTGCTCATTGTACCCCTAGCCTGGGTTTCTTTGCTGTTGTCCCATTGGGAGACCATATGGGCTCCCCGGATGGGGATGGCCATAATGTTCTGCCTCTGGAAATACGTTGTTTGGTCTGTTTCTGCACTCCCTAGAGTAATGTCCCCACCTCCCGCAGTTCCAACAACTCCCTTGCGCTCCTCTGGGACCCTGCCATTCATTTCCTCCCATTCCCCCGTACCCCTGTCCATCTCCTCTTCGGCCCCTGTACCCACCTCCTCCCCCTCGAGAGGGCCACTCTTGCCACTGCGGACCTCCGCCCTGCTCCTGCTCGTTCCACTGCCGCTGTCCTGCCCAATTAGTTGCCATCCTTCCTTGTATTGCTACCAGCCCCTCCTCTTCCTCATCTCCCTCCCTGCTGTGTGGGAGCGCGGCTACTGCTGCTGCGACCTTCACCAACTTTGTCTGCACTAGTTTCGCTTCGTCTGCCAATCTTTTCTGCGCCACCTCCTTCTCCCTTTCTTTTATTCGCTTACAGTGGTGCACTATTATGCTCTGAATTTCAGGCCATCCTTTCGCCTCAATACCTGCTATCTTGTCGAGCGCCTTTTGCACCTCTTTTGGGAGCCCCTTCTTTATAATGAAGTAAAATAACGATGTTGATTGATACCAGGGCTTGCCCGTTTCTGCTCTCCACATCTCTTGGACCCGAAAAATATAATCCATAGCATCTTCCCTGTCATTCATTGTACACTGCATTACTGACTGTAGGTCTGGGGTATCTGGAAACGTTTCCCGCAAAGCATCACACACCCTTGCACGCACTGTGTTAAAGGAGGCCCCATCATGGCGATCGCAGTCTAATGTTACTCCTGGGAAGCCAGCCTTGACCCATTCTCTGTCGGCCTGATCCCCCACTGCTGATACAAGCAAGCTCTTCACATCCCCTATTGCTAGGGGTACCCCGGCAGTGTGTTTCTCAAAGGCGTATATCCACTTGCTCGCCCCTCCGGATAACGGGGGCAATAACTTTAGTAAGTTGGCCTTATCCATCTGAGCCCAGGGTATGTAATTCGGCCTCCCTCCTCCCCTATGTATTAGCGGGAGCTGCAACTTTCCCTTCGTTGTCGTATCTGTACCTGCCTTCACTCCTGATTTTCCTAATGATGCCATTTTCCCCACCCGGTTCCTTAATCGCCCCGTCCACTCATCATCCAGTGTTCTCATTGAACATGCACCATCCAACCCTTCGCTTCCCCCTCCCATTGCCATACTCAGCCTGTCGCTTTCTTCCAAATCATCCCTTATATCACATAGTAGCTCCTCCCTGTCCCTTATAGGCCTCTCATCATTGTCAGTACATCCCTCCCTTGTCTCTAGTTCAATTATTCGGGTTGGTTCTTCCTGGATTCTGAACAGTATCTCGCCTTTTTTCCACCCTCCTTCAAATGTTCTACCCTCGCTCTGCGCTCTAGACGCGTGCTCTGATCTGGCTGCATTAAGTGCGGTCCGCTCACATATGCTTTTTATCCTCGGGAGCTCGTCTTTCGCTATGGAGAGCCTTGATTCTAGATCGTCTGTTAGTTTTTCTATGTCCACCCTTGGTGTGCTCACCTGAGCTCGCTCCCTATGACTCTCGTATGGAGGGGGTGCTGTTGGCCCTTGGGTTGTGGTAGTTGTCGGTGGGGGCACATAAGTAGGGTCACTGTATCCCTCTGTGGACACTGGCTTGTTTAGTATTGGGTACAACCTTGTTACTCCTATCGGTGGCTCTTCTTCTGGCAATACTTTATCATCTTTTTGTATCATTAGTGGATTATCAGTGGTAGATGGTAGATCAGGATCTAATTCCCTTGCCTTAGGCGGCGGTATCTCTTCAAACAGCCTCCAGAGATCTAATATTTCTCTCCTATTATGCAAGTGCTTCCCCTTGTATTTCAAACAAATGCATGTGGCTACCATATCTAGGACACTCTTGTCAAATGAACCCCCTTCGGGCCATATTTGAGGCAACCCATCTCCCTTCAACTCTGTGATCCATTGGTCATGATATTTCTTAATCCGTTCCGCGTACCCAGGTAGGTTCTTGCAAATATGTGATAAGGGTGTTTCTGCCCCCATACCTTGTGCCCACCTGGTACTTGTGTATCTCTATGTATCGCAATATCTCAATACAAACGTATCACCATGTGAGTTCGCGTATTTTATGTCTTACTGAATCGTGGGGACCTTCGTGTTCCTCCCTCCGCCTGCACACCATGAGATTGGCTGCGCACACCCTCTATTCTATTCTCTTTGGGGGGCACGTACAAGAGCAAACCATCAATAATCTCAACAATGTTAACCCAAAAATCAGAAAGGTACACTCTCACTTCACCTTATTACTCTTGTCTTTATGATGCTTTGTCTTGTCACACTTACCATGACTACTCAATGGCTATACATTTCTGACCATTTGTACACAACCATTACACCAAATTATCTCTTGACACATACAATGTTCACACACCCCTCTGTAACACTGTATTCACAGTTCAATTTGTCCTCCCTTTCCTCCCTGGCCGGCTGTCCCTGTCCGTCTTTATTCAGATATATGTATATTTATATAGGTTTGATCTTTAATTTTAAAGTAAAACTCTCTGTCTCTTTACTCTATCTCTTTGGTTTTGTACTGACCCACTTTTATTTTTCCCGTAACCCTAAAGAAAAGAATAGAAAGAATAGCAGCCACTAATATATTCTCCGTGTCTCCCTTTGCCAGACACTTTTATCTTATTTTCCACTTCTTCATATATTCCCAGTACTAGTCAAGATAGCACTATGCAGCGCCGCCTTCCACCCCCTCTCGGAGCTAGGTTCCCGTCACTTTTATCTCTTAATCACCTCTTAATCCTAATGGCCATATGCAAAGAAAAAGCAAAGAAAGTTTAGTAGACCCAACGTGCCCCTTTTTACCCCGCCTCGTTCCCTGTTCTAAATTTCCTCCTCTACTCCCTTTATGATCGCTCGCACTCAATACTCACGTGCCCGTCTTGAACCGAGAGTCTCCGAAACTGGGTCCGTCCAGGCAGTGCTGCCGTACGCTCAACAGTCAGCCCCGGCTCCGGCGAGCGGTACTCAAGGGGGATTTTTCAACCGGGATCCCGTACCCTCTCTCTGTTGAGTGCGCACTTCTGAGCGTACCGGTCACCGTTGGCGGGCAGCCTCCCGGAGCTGGCGCACCGTGCGTATCCCTTTTCGACCGGAGATTTTCGTGGCAAAAGGGGACGGTAGGGATATGTTGGGAAAAAATAATAATCACGCTTTCGGGGTCACCACTGAAGGCAAGCGTCCCCAACCAGCACGATCCTCCCCGCAATGAGAGACAATGATGGACTCTCCCAGAATGGGAATAAGGCCAAGACAAGTGCGGGTGAGCTTAAATGGGAGTTTATCAATCAGAATAGGGCATGCAAAGAACTCTGCAAACTCCGAGAGCGCTCTGTCTGACAATAGCAAAGACAGGCGTATATATTTACAAAAAACGTCATCAAAACCTACACACTATAGGGGGCACAAGTTCAATGGGATTGGGTGGTGACGACTAGCTATAGGTGCTGCTGTGATGTGGTTGGTCTTGGCTGGAGGACGTCACTGGTCAGCCTCGTGGGTTGGGCTGGGCCTGGTGGGTCAGCTGGGTCCATCTGGGCGGTGTTGTTGTGCCATTGTGGCCAGTGTCAGAGATGAATGTCTTTTCCTGACTTCTTTGCCCTAGGCCATGCACACCGCAGTCATTCAGTCATTTGCAATATTATCCCCTCTAGTAAATCTCCCAATAGGTTATGCTACAGGTTAATGCAACACAGGAGGAATGCACCTTGAGAGGGGTTTGATGGCGATTCATCAGTACATGGTTACCAGTGTCCTGTTGACCGGGTACCATAGGTCGTGGGGCTGGGTCTCAGGGAATGGGACAGACGGTACATGTCTTCCTGTCTTGTTAGAAGTCGTTATGAATGTGTTGCTGTAATGTTGCCATAATATTGGGTGTCCTAATTTTACAGGGGCCATTAACCTAGGGTGATCCGGTGGGTTGCGGGGCTTAAGAGAGGGCGCCTCTGGATTTGTGTATTCAGGCGGAGGTTTACTGCTGGGCTGTAAATAATGCAGGTGGCGGGCCGTGGCCTTGGGTGCTGCAGAGGGAACTACAAATCTTTGAAGCGGCTCCAGCCTAGTTGGGGGAGGTGAAGCAGCGCGGCGCGGGCCTCTGCTCTCTCGTCTGCCAGGCTTCGCAGGGAGGGAGGGGGAATGGCCTTGCACATATTCACAAAAGGTATCTTCCTCGTGTGTTGCCGATTTTAGGTGAAAGCATCATAAACATTTGAATACTATACAATACTCATTGAATCATTCCAAGGCTTACATTTTAACTTTGCTAAATGCCTCTCAAATATAGCCAGTCCGAACACATTATTTGTACACTATGTTTTAACAACTACAACATTTATATGCATATACATTCGCAGTAAGTGAGGTAGTAGTGAGGTTGGTGGAGTGCATCGAAAACGACTCGCCACCGTACGTGACGGTAGTGGCACATAAGGGGCTTGGACATACACACATGATGGGTGCATTCCCGCGCGTCCTTCACATGAACCCTCAGTATGGTTGCATTTGTCTTCCTTTGCACTCTAGCAGCATTAGTTCGGTTATGGCGCGGGACCGTGGGGTGTAAACTTTTTCAATGATACGCATAACAAATAACCCCCCGGGACGCTTCTACTATTTGTACATAACTGCAGTGGTGTGGGTGCTTCATTGCTAATGCCATGTGAACATGCATTCTGCCATATCTATACGTCTTACAGGTTTTCTAATCAAAGAGGTTTGTGGAGAAAATGCGCCCATCGCAGGTAGTTTTGGCATTAGTATATGGGAACTTTTGCTTTTATCCGAGGGCCATTTTACAGTTCTTTTTCCACCTAGGCTCTGCTGGCCGGGTCATGTTGGGAGCAGTGATACACTGCGGAAGGTGAAATGTTACAGTGTTGGTATCTTACACTAGCTCATGTCCGTCTTGTTCGTGGGAACGGGCTCACAGCGGATCTGCCAGGGAGCTGTGGCCACAGGGATAATTGAAACTCTCCAAAGGTGGGGGCCGCGCTGCAGTGCGCCGAGCTCACACCATCTTTATTAGACAAAATGGTTCCTGAGGCCTAGCTAAATTCAATATGTTTGGGCAATGCCTTCAGCAGGTGAGCCATGGCCCTCACCTGGGGAGGGGATGTAGGCAAGGGGGGTCTTTTGGACCAATCCTCCCCTACAACCCTCCCACTCAAGCTCTCCACCCCACAAGTATACACAGTCTACCTCAGACTCAACCACCACACCTTTCCCCCCTGAGCTCAAAACCAGTCCTACACCACCTATCAAATGTGCCCTCCTCAACATGCGCTCCCTCCCTGCACACGCCTTAGAAATACACGACCTAACAACTAATCTCAACCTCGATATAGTTGCCATCACAGAAACCTGGCTACATGAGGCATTTGGACCAGCCATCGCTCTATCCCTCCCACCAGGTTATATTATCCTTAGACAGGATAGGTTAGGTCGCCCATGATGAGGAGTAGCCCTCATTTCCAAGGACACCCTCACTCTCAGACCTATCAGTCACCTTCCAGCTACCAACTCGGACATTATGTCTGCTAAACTTACTCTGTCCCCCAACAGCACAGTCAACATCCACGTTCTCTACTGCCCCCCAGGTCTCCCCACTGACTTTCAGGGCCACCTTATCCACTTAGGATCTCCTTAGCCCCAAAATCAACAACATGGTTCCTCCTCTCCTGACCAGAAGTAAGAAGGACATGACTGTTGAAAACATTATCCCTCTCCTCCTTCCAGCCATATCTGGCCTGGAAAGTAACAACCCGGACACCCTGGTAAATACTTTCAATGATGCTATGACCAAAGCATTAGACGCAGCTGCTCCAGCCAAACTATGTAAAGCTAAACAGGAAGCCCACTTAAATGTCTGGTTCACGCCCCACCTCAAATCGCTAAGACTAGAAAAAAGAAAGCTCCAATCTATTTGGCGCCACTCTCCCACTTAACACAACAAAAACAACCTAACCGAATTTGCCAAATTTTACAAAAAAGAAATTATCAAAACCAAGAAGAATACCTTTAATGACAGGATCGCAAAAGCTAACTCTAATACTAAAGAGCTCTTTACCATCCTCCGTGAGCTGGAATCCCCCATTCAACCAATAGACAATGCCCCCCAAAACAAAGCTTGGTGCACAAATATACAAAACGCCCTTGCTAACAAAATTTCCCTGCTTCAATATAAAATTGCTAAAAAAAAAGGCCACTCTTCCACCTCTGCCCCAACAAATACCCCAATCCCAGGAGAATAAGACCACTGCTCCATTTAGATTCAAATCTATCTCCATAATCGACACAGAAAAAATAATACTCTCCCTCAAACCCTCAAACTGTAAGGGCGACCTCTGCCCTGCACAATTAATAAAGGACGCAGCTAGGGATCTAGCTCCCTTCATTTCCAAGCTTATAAACTCTTCCTTTAAATCCAACACGGTACTCACTAACCTCAAAGAATCATGGGTCCCCTCACTATTGAAAAAACAAACTCTGGACCCCACCATTCCCACCAACTACAGACCCATCACCACAGTACCTTTTCTACTAAAAATCTTAGACAGAGCCGCCTACATACAAATCCAGGACTACCTGGAGGCTAACCGCCTGCTTGGCTCACGGCAATCTGGCTTCCGCCCTCTCCACAGCACGGAAACAGCTTTGTTAGACCTCAAGACACAAATTGAGGAACTTAAGGATAACGGCCTCCTACTGGACTTGTCGGCTGCGTTTGACCTGGTGGACCATGCAGTCTTATGCAACCACCTTGAATCTGCCGCCAACTTCACCGGAGATGCTATAGCCTGGGTCCAATCCTTCTTAGCAAATCGCACCATGCGAGTCTTCTCCACCACCCACTCAGCTGACCCTATCAAAATAACCTGCGGGGTCCCACAAGGTTCCTGCGTCTCCCCCACCATGTACAATATCTTCACCAAGCCTTTGTTTGACAAGTTGGATGGTTTGGGTGTCATCTACACGAACTACGCAGATGACACCCAGATCCTTATACCCCTTTCGGGCGACTACGAGACAGACTTGGTCTTGGTGAACAAGATATACACTATCAATCAGGCATGGATGGCCGCACACGGCCTCTGCCTGAATGACAATAAAACTGAACTACTAATCCTAGGCTCTGAAGTCAACATCCAAAAACTATGCCCAAACTACACATCCTTCAGCATTGATAACCCTATCAAGGTGATGTCTGTGGTTAAAACCCTTGGATTCTATCTGGACTCCTCCCTTACTCTCAAGAAGCAGGTCAACTCCCTCGCCTCCTCTACTACCTACACCTGCAAACTCATCCGTGCAGCTAGACCTTACCTCTCTAACGCCAGCTGCATTACCTAAGCTAACGCCCTCATCATGTCTAGGTTAGACTACTGTGATGCCCTGTATTCTGGAATCAACAAATATATCACCGATAAACTCCAAAGACTACAGAACAATGCCTTAAGAGCAGCACTAAATATCCCCTACAGAGAGCACATCACTAATTCCAGGAAAGAGGTTAACTGGTTAAAAATAACAGACAGAATCCTACTTAAAACAGCATCCCTCACATCTAAATGTCTAAACAACCTAGCCCCCCGTATCTTATGGAAAAAATTAAAAGGAAAATTTCCACGAGACCCACGAGATCTGCCAACACCTCCAAACTAGAGATTCCAAGGTTTAAACGCTCCACCGCGGGAGGATCCAGCTTTCCTGTCAAAGCTGCTCACTGCTGGAACAAACTACCACTTGAACTCAGAACGGAACAACCGTACCCGAAATTTAGGCACAAGATAATCAACTGGCTGCGTGCCAATG
The DNA here is from genome assembly GCF_040938575.1 of Ambystoma mexicanum. Taxonomy (NCBI): domain Eukaryota; kingdom Metazoa; phylum Chordata; class Amphibia; order Caudata; family Ambystomatidae; genus Ambystoma; species Ambystoma mexicanum. The sequence goes on from NC_090937.1 coordinate 441,289,411, forward strand.
ACACGTAACTTTCACCTAGCCTCCTACCTAGCCACCTACCCATTGCCTGGACATCCCAAGACATGCCCCGCCTCCGGGTACATGCTCGTATATATTCGTGTATATATTTGCTTTTTGCAGCTGTGTTTTATATGCTTATGATTGTATATAGTCTCACATATATTTGCTCTCTTTTGCCACTGTGTTGTATATACTAATGCCAAACATTGTAACAAGCTTAAGTCTTCATGTAAACTGTTGCGCCCGGCTACCCATGGGTTTGGCGCGCATTAACAAATAAACAAACGTACTCAGTGATAACCTAAAAAGCTCCACTAAATCGCTGCTACTTGGAGACCTATACCTAGGGTTCAATGATGCCAATGACAAAACTGCCATTTCCCTCGCCAAAGAGCTCCTTGGCCTAGGCCTCGCACAAAAATTCTCCAGCGCCACCCACTCCAAGGGCTGCACTCTGGATTGGGTTGAAGACCATATTTGCTCTACCACCATCACCACCTCCAATACAGCTTTGCCCTGGACAGACCACAACTGTGTTGAATTCTCCATGCCCATCACCGCTGTCTCCAAAACACCCTTCCCCCCTGCCCCCGCAGCTAAAACAAGAAGCTCAAAGAAACTCACACAGGAAAACCTCTGCCCTCACTTAAATATCCCAGCACTTGCCCCCTTCTCCAGCAACCCCAACACCCTTGCAGACATTTATAAAGACACACTCACCAAAGCCATCAACGCTATAGCCCCACTTGAAAGCAAAAAAGAAAAAAGCCACTGCATACCAACTCCTGGTTCTCAGAACAACTACAGACTGTCCGCTCCCATAAAAGGGAAGCTATGAAAAAATGTCAATCCAACCTTCTTGGAACTAGACAATCTGGCTTCCGCAAAGGACATGGCACGGAAACTGCACTGGTAGACTTAAAAAATCAGATCAGCGGGCTTAGCGGCACACCATGCGGCTGTGCTTACTGTGAGCTCCGTAGCCAGGCGCACTGATCACGTTCTACTTATGTGTTAAACTGCGAATTTTCGCCCGATTTCCGCCCCTGGAGCGCGTCTCGAGGTGCAGTGCCTGTGGTGATTGAGCGGAGGCGCGGGATGCCTGGTGGGAGCCGACATCTCTTCTCAAAGACATCTCGCCCGCCTCGGAGGAAAATGGCGGCAGGCGATGGCGGAGTCAAGCGCTATTAGCCTCAGCAATGTGATGTGCCCCTGCGGCTGGCGAGACGACTAATCAGACCCGAAGTGCCCCGGCCTTGCAGACCCTTTCATGTGCACTGAAGAGAGGGGAGGAGCGACTCGGAGCCCCTCGCTGACCCGCCGCAGCCTTGCATAATATTCGCCGCAAACCCCGGAGCTCCTCGCCACCTGGAGGAGGAGAATAGAAGGCGTGTTGGAGCTCCGATCAGGGCGCGTGGCAGTGTTCTCTGGTGCCTTCGTTCCTGTTTCTGGCACCCTTGCTGTCCGGCTGGGGGCCCCGCATGGCCTGGTGGGCCCCGGCGCAGAGCCCTGAGCAGGATTGCCGGGTGGTGAGATCCTGTGGAGCCGCAGCCGCGTCCTCCGCCCGGCGGACGGGTGCCTGTGCGGCAGAGTGCAGGTTAGTGAACCCATGGTCCCCGGGGGCTGCGCCTTGCGCATGCTGCACGCCCGCGCCCCACTGAGGCCCCGGGTATCCTGCGGCGGTATATATGGGCTCAGAGCACCCTCAGCGTTAGGGAGATTGTCGCCTGCCTGAGTCAGGACAGCGGCGCCTGCCGTAGAAGAGCGGCACAGGAGGAAGTGAGGGAAAGGAAAGAGGTAGAAGGAGGGATTTGGAGCAGAAGAAAGTAGACATCCAAAGAGAAAGGTGAAAAGAAGAAAGAAAGGTGTGAGGGAGGAAGGCTGAAAGAAAGCGAGAAGGGTGGAGAGGGAGAGCAGAGGGATAACAGATCAAAGGAGGGCAAGATCGACAGGAAGTTAAAGACAGCCCACCGTTGCCCACAGCATAAGCGGAGGAATCAGCCCCAACTCCGGCAGGAGGAAGCTCGCCCTCCCCCCCGAAGCTGCTACGAACTCTGGCACTGAGACTACAGGTGCAACCAACTTGTGCACCCCCTGGCAATGCCTAAAACAGCTGCAAAGCGGAAAGCACAGGGGATCCAAGCTTTCCTGGCACCACAGCCAGCATCTCCAGCCTGCTCATGCACCGTTATAGAAGATATACATCCACCCCCGGCCCTGCAACAAAATCTGAATATGGCACTCTCCAGAGAGGACTTTGATGCAATGCTGAGGTCCTTCAAGCAAGAAATCACCCAGTAAATTAAAACCAAAATTAAAACCTCCAAGGACTCTTTGGCCCGGTCATTGGCAGACCTGACAACACATCTTAGTGGCCTGGAAGCTAGAGTTAAAGAGCTGGAAAATGTAACATGCGAGCACACGCATGATGTCGAGGTCCTGACCGAGAGAGTGAAGACCATTGAGGAACATCTAGAGGACATCTGGGCAAAACAAGCAGACCTTGAAAATAGGTCAAGAAGAAACAATGTCCGTCTTCGCGGTATGCCCCGGCAGGTTCTTGACCAGGAGTTGCCTGGCTATGTTGAGGCGCTGTTTAGATCCATCCTGGACATTCCCTCATCTGAATATCTGTTGTTAGACAGAACCCTCTGAGTTTACTCCTCGAACCAGTGGTAGGCAGAAACCTGTGCAGGTCCCTTAGGGACCACTGCAAAAAGTTTAAGACTACAGGTGTTAGCAGTAAACCCAATTGGTAGCAGTCTGTACCACCCAGATTTACCTGGTAGCTGTGGCTGAGCAGTCAGACTTCTCTCAAGAAGAGTTAGGCAGTATATAGAGTATACACATTAGGTACAAAAATACAGTAGCACAAGCAAACACTGACCAGAGCTTTGGTATAAAAGTATATAATTATTTATTTAAAAACACACTTTTAAGAATACACTGGCACTAATATGTCAAGCAAGTTCAAACACAGTCACTAGAAATATATACACTTCCCTGATTAATTATTCGACAAGTCTTAGGAAAAGAACACCACTTATTATCAACACAGAGGTGAGCGCTTAACCAAGATGGCACTCCAATAATTATTTAAAAAGGGAGAGAAAAGGCAGAAATAGTAAAGCACACAATACCAACACTTTTAAAAGAACCACAGCAAGTCAAGAAGTTCATAGGCCAGGCCCACTCTTGGAGAGAGCAAGGCGGAATGTGCCCAAGATCACACAGTTGAAGTACACTTTAAAAGTCTTTGCAGATAGTTCAAAAAGGAGTTAGATCAGTTCGGAAAAGTTAGTGAACAGGTCCCAGGTCACCCCATGATAGTGAGTCAAGGATTTACGGGACACCTTGAACAGTCTGTTGCAAGGGAGACCAGGCGGGACACAGTACCTGAAATGGTGAGAAAGCTCCAGCGGGGGCAGTTGTTCCTGGCAGCGGTCGCAAGTCGGTGCTTCGTCCAGGGGAAGAGAAGATCTCGCCGTGGAGGAAAGCTGGAGGTCGCTGCACTGCCAGGGAAGAAACCAGCCGTGGAGTTTCCCGGGTAAAAGGTACTACCCTTTTATTCGCGGTAGTGGTGAAGCGTGGCTATCCGGCCGCCGGGGTACTTGGCACGGGCGATTCGACCACGAGACGATCCAGGAAGGCGAAAAGAGGGCAAACTGGTTAACCCCACCAGCTCAAAGGACGAAGACTCTCCTGGAAGAAGATCATCTCTGTCGTTGGGAAGTGGTGAGTCGGTTCAGCAGGGCTCCACCGGTGGTGTCGTCGTTGCAGGTCGGCTCAGCTTCTCCCTCTTTGGATTCTTTAGGTCCTGTGGTGACTTCTGAAGTTCCAGTCCCCAAAGCCCTGCTTTTATGCAGACAACCCCCATTCATCAGTCCTCGCTGTCACTCAAACATGCTAAGTGGTGAGCCGGGCAGCTCACCACTCGGCCAATCACACAAGAGTGCGACTTGAGTTGCCGAGGCAACTCAGTCCAGGGTGCCTATTCCCCCCTCCCACACATCCTGTAGACCCAGACAGAGTGGCACCACTTTTGGAGGCTTCTGTGCAGAAGCCTGTCAAAAGTGGAACAAAGGGCTCGACTTGGGTTGGAGGCGAACACAAACGCCATTTTAAAACCGAGTCCTGGCAAAAAGACCCAACCGGGGAATAAATATTAAATAATTAACCCGGCGGTATCTTTAACATTGCACCAAAAAAGTGGTGCATTTAAAATGAATGGGAAAATCCCATAAGAAATATTCTGGTGGAATATTTTGAGTGGTAACCACTGCCACCAGCCAGAAACTCGACAAGGGGGGACTGGACAGTGCCCCCTTGAAAAACAGACCCAGGGGCAATCGAATTACCCCTACCAGTACTTCCACAATATGATGGTTTGTACTGGTTCTGTTCATAATTGAAGACTAGTAAAGTCAATGGTGACTTTACATGCCCTGGGAGACAGTAGTCAGTCCCAGGGTATGGAGTCTATGTTTGGGGGCCACTATGACACCCCTGTGTTACTGCACTGAGGGTGCTGTGTAACACACTTACCAAAAACACATGAAGCCCTATAAAAGACCCCATAGCCCATAAAATACAGTACAAAGTCAAAGGACATTCTCAAATCATGTCTAAGAGTGGGAGAAAAAGAGTCTCACTCTTAGCAGGAGAAAAAATTAAACCCCAAAAATCCAGCAAAGCTGCTGGGGGACTCACTAGGTTTGGAAAATTAGCCTTTACAGAGAATTCTCCCTAACAACCAGCTTAAAAGAAACCTTCTGCCAGATGTCCTCACACATGTGCACTTCTTCCGACAGAAGGAAAAGATCATGTCAGCTGCCAGGAACTCGGCAGCGGTGCAATTCCGGGGGGCGACGGTTCAGCTCTTTCAGGATCTTTCTCCAGACACACTTGCTAACAGAAGGCGGCTACACAATGTGACGGCCTGGCTGAGATCTAAACAGATTCGATATTGCTGGGGCTATCCATGTAAACTGCTTTTTGACTTCCAGAACCAACATTACATGATCTCCTCAGAGGAGGAAGCCAAGGCCTGGATGGCGCAGACAGCCAAGACAAATTCCTCGGACTCTTGCACCCAGGACTCGGCGGAGCTGACCTTTAGCCCCACGCCAAAAGACAAACGGAGGAAGCCACGCAGGTGGCGCCATCTAGAACCTACCTCTCAATAGGAAATGGGTGTCATGAGGAGAGCTGAAGAACGAGACACATCTGAGATCTCTCCGGAGCCGGAGGGAGATAATCTTGCGAATGGCTGAGTCAGAAACTCACCTGAATTAAGGCTGGTCATTTTGCAGACAAATGGGTTCTGTTTTCTATTTTCTCTTATATATACTAGCTCTGGAGTACTCCCCTGAATGGGAATTCTTCGAGATGAATGTCTCAGGGGGCTCTGACTGGTATTATTGCTTCCTTGTTCAGTTTGATTGCAGTCCCCGTCCGTATGCCGGGGCACGCCGGCTTCCTGTAACGTCTGAAAGTTAAATGCGGGGTGATTAAGGGCCGTTGAAATTCATTTTACTTAGTGGATTTGGGCGCCGGAGCGGTTTGCGCCCGAAATTTTTATTGATGGGAACAAATTCACTTGGGAATCAAGCATGGTTAGATTCTCAAGGTTGTCACCTATTCCTACCTGTTATAATTATTTATTTGTGTTGTATTTGTTTTTGACTCCTTTGTTTGCCTCCCCTTCCCTTACGGTCCTGATAAACCTGAACCTCGACCCCACTTACCACGCACTACACATACCCAGTGCCACACTGGTAGATTTTACGGGAGGGCGCTTTTGGACTCCTTCCGTTGGATTACACCTACAAGGGGCTGTAATGGGAACGGATGATTGCTTTAATACGGGGCACGAGGATCGGACCGAGCCTGAGACGACGGTGCCGAATGTTACATGTGTCACACTTAATGTGCAAGGCCTAAATTCCCCCCTAAAGCATAAAGCGTTGTTTCATAGATTAGCAACTCTGCAAGCAACCCTCTTATTCCTGCAGGAAACTCATTTATGCCCGGCTGATGAACCACGCCTCAATAATAAGTTATACCCCACTAAATGTTTTGCTTCTAGTGGCATTAAAAAACGAGGTGTCGCAATCCTGGTTCGCAAAGGTACTCCGTTTAAGACTTTGGAGGTGGTCCGAGACGATAGGGGAGATTCCTACTAGTGGTGGCTATACTAGACGGGCGCAAAACCACACTGGTCTCAATATACACTCCGAATGCCAAACAAGATATATTTTTTGCAAAATTATCTAAAGCTTTATTTGACCATGCAGAGGGGGAGATACTCCTGGGGGGAGATTTCAATGCTGTTATAAATCCTCTGGTAGACAAAACCCTACCCCCATCGGCTGTTGATAAGAGCAACTTCAGGGCCCTTACGACCCTACTGCGGGAGCACTCCCTTATTGAGATCTGGCGTTATTGCCACCAAAATGAGCAAGACTATACTTACTTTTCGCCAGTGGATGGGGGATTCTCCAGGTTAGATATGTTTCTTATTTCGGACTCTCTAATCCCTTTGGTGAAAGAGGTGGAGATCCTTCCGGAGGCTCTCTCAGATCATGCACCGGTGAGGCTAATGGTCTCCCCATTCCGGGCGACCCCACCTCGAAAGTTCCCCTGGAGGTTAAATGACTTCTTACTAGAAGACCCATTGATCCGTATCCACATAAGGGGAACTTTGGAATCATAATACAAGGAGAATAATACCGGCGACGTGAACCGGGGGATACTATGGGATGCAAGCAAAGCAGATATCAGGGGGCATCTCATTGAGCAGGCAGCACAGAGAGGGAAATCTAGAAAGTTACTGCAAACGCACCTAGAATATAAAGCCCACAGACTTGAAGAGATACATAAAACAAAAGGCTAGCGACGTTCCCTGAGAGACTTGCGGGTTGCAAAGAGGGTGCTGGAAGCGCACCACATGGGAAAAGTGGCATACTCTATGATGCTCACCAAGAAATACTTCTACTCGAAGGGGAACAACGCTAATAAACTACTTGCGGCCAAGTTAAAAAAACAGAATAGACAAAACAGGATAGACGCCTTGCGAGATGAGACGGGCAGGTGTGTCCATACGGAGGAGGGCAAACTCCAGATCATTGAGACATTTTTCACTGAACAAGCCTCCCCCACCTAGGGAATCCTCAAGACTCTAAAGAATTTTTGGTAAGAGCAAATCTCCCACAACTTCCACAGGCCCTGCGAGAGCCCTTGGAGGACCTGATAACCGCACAGGAAGTCGAAATGGCCATCAAAGCCCTCCTCTTGGGTAAGGCCCCAGGCCCAGACGGCTTTACAAATACATTTTATAGGGTCTTCTCGTCCGAGCTCACGCCCCACCTTACAGAACTATTTAATCACATATGGGAAACAGGTTCGGTCACACAATCTATGGCTGCATCCTCCACGACCCTAATCCTAAAGCCTGGGAAGGACCCAACGGAGTGTACTTCATACCGCCCTATAGCTTTGCTCAACACAGACGCAAAATTATTTAGCAGAATTATAGCCCGGCGTCTAGGGGAGGCCCTTCCATCCATCATAGATAGAGATCAGACTGGATTCATCCTTGGGCGCTCAGCACATGATAATATCCGTAGGGTAATAAATCTGATCTCCCTTGCCCCCACAATCCCTGGCCCTTTGTCTCTTCTGTCCCTAGACGCCCATTGGGCATTTGATAGTATGTCCTGGGACTACTTGAATCTAGTGCTGAAGAGCTTTGGATTTTTGCCCGAAATTCACTAAACTAATCCTGTCGGGGGGCGTGGCCAAGCAGCCATGGAGTAGGCTGCGATTCCTTGGAGCTCCGTGATCCGACTTATTGATCCGAAGCAAGTGCATGTGTTGACGGCTGATTCCAGCAGAAAAAAGATACTGTATCTGAGTGAATACCTCAGGCAGCAGATGAGCGTATCGGCGGGAGAAGGTGGACACAGCAGCGGGAGTTAGGCTACTTTGTGTCCTGATCCGGGAGCGGCGTAATTGATACTAAGATGGCGGCGCACCAACACAAAGAGACCCTCGGCGGCACTTGAAATCGGGTGCCAGGCGGGTAGTGAATGGGCTGCAGGCGTGCAGCAGCTGATGAAACAGTGAGCGGCCGACTACCTGAGAGAAGCTCAAGAATAGCCCGGGCTGACGAGGGGACGTATGCAGTGTCGGGCCACCTGGCCATGAGGTGGCACGTCCTCGGCGCTCCCACTGAACCGGCACGATGTACACACGGAACGGACAAGAGGAATGACAACGTACCCACAATAGGTTGGAAGCAATGGGCACGCAGGGAGTACATCCCGAAGCCGCACCGAGGAGTGCAAGAGCAACTACGGACAAAACAAGCGACGCCGAGACCCGCACCGTCTGAAACAAAATGGCGACCGATCCTGAACAAAGGATTACACTGATGGACCGTGAAGTGGCCTCGTAATGATTGGGACGCACATGCTTAGATCAACCATTGCGGCCTGCAGAGGCAGCAAGTGGGTATATGCACCCTGTATGTACCACCAGCCTCGGATAGGCACAGAGACCAGAAAGAAGCATCAGGGATGCAGAAGCCAGCACCCTGCTGATAATAGGCACGGACACTGAGAGGAAATTGTGACGTGGGAAGTTACAATCCACCCGAATAACAATTTCACGTGCCACAATAGGTGTAGGTTGGTATATAGAGACCCCAACGACTCAAATAACAACTGAGCCAGACACGTGGGCAAAGTGGCATTATATTGGTGAAAAGTCTGAGAGCCAAGACCAAACAACCCACAATGGAGGTCTTCGCAAAACGCAGAGGACCCCTACAACATCGGAGCGGAGCACGGCTGCGACTACTGTGGAAGAAGCCCCAGAAGGAGATAAGCACCAGATCCTGGAGGCTATAGCGGAGCTGAGCACTAAATGGGGCACGGCAATGGTGGACTTACGGACAGCCCTGGAGAGCAAAATTGATGCGGTAGGAACTGAATTTACCCTGTTACGGCAAGATGTCAGCTGGCTGGCGGAGAGAACAAGTGGGCTGGAAAGTGCCGTAAAGACCAATACTGATGTCAGCATAAATAATGCAAAAGAAGTTCATGTGCTCAAACAGCAGGTTGCCAACCTTGAAAATCAGGTGGAAGAAGCGGAAGGAAGAGCGAGAAGAAATAACATACGGGTGGTCGGCCTGCCGCAGGGGGAAGAGGGCCAAGACCCTACCAACTACGTGGAAAACATGATCCTACAAGAAATAGGAGCGGACAAGCTTTCGCAGGGATTCACGGATGAGCGGGCGCACCGCGCCTTAATGAGGAAACCACGACCTGGGGCTCCGCCGAGACCCATCATCGCGAGGATCTTGAACTATAGAGACAGGGATAAGATCCTAGAATATTTTCGTAAAGGCGGAAGAATACAGAAAGCATCCGCCAACATTACAGCATACCCGGATTACACGATGCTGGTACAGAGACAGAGATACAGCTACGTGGCCGTCAAGAGGAGGCTGCGAGCAGCAGGCATCAAGTACATGCTTCTGTACCCGGCAAAGCTGAAGGTGCTACATAAGAGCAGGGTGCTTTTTTTTGACACTTCTGAGGAGGTGGTAACGTGGCTGGATCTGCAAGGCTGCCCGGAGCAAGATGTGGACCGTGACCGGCAGGACTAGGACGACTGAAGAACTGGTGCCACGGACATTGAGGGGGTAAGTGGGAGGGGGTACTAGATTATACCGGGAAGCGAGACCGGTGAAACACTGGATAACATTCGGGCCTTGTGCTCGGCATGGACTGGAATATAGTGGGCAAAATGTAATTGGAAGCTGCATAGGGTTAACACAATGCGTAATAAATTTGGAAATAGGAGCAACAGGATGGAAGCAACCCACCCCCGAAATACTAATAGTTAAGTGGCCATTAGGGCGACTTCATCCTACTGAGCCCTGAGCATAAGCTTGTGCTGGACAGGGCTAGATGTGGGGGTGCCTGAGATCCAGGGATGGAGCTGGGCAACAGTTGGGGGGGTGTTGTTGGGGAAGGGATGGGTGGGGGGAGGGAAGGGAGGTGGGAAGTTTGGGGTGTACATAGTTATGGGGAGTTTAAGTTCAAACATGAGCCTACAGGGAAGAGCTGAAGGGTTGTATCGGCATAGCATGACTGGGAGGGTTTGGTTGGAAATGGGGGAGGAAGATATCAATGCGCTATGGGAGATCTCAAGATATTAACGTGGAATGTCAGGGGACTTAACAGTTATATGAAGAGGAATAAGGTCATGCTGTATTTGAAAAGGCAAAAGATAGATATTGCACTGTTACAAGAGACGCATCTGACGCGGGAGAAGCTGGAGCTAGTTGGGAAAAAATGGAAAGGGATTGTGGTGGGTTCGTCGTACTCTGCTTACGCTAGGGGAGTGCTTGTCTGGGTGGCGCCGCACGTCCCGTTTCAGCTACTACAGGAAGTGGCAGAAACTGATGGAAGGATGGTTATATTGAGAGGGCTGGTGGAGAATAAAGAGGTATGCATCGTAGATACGTACGCCCCCAACCAAAACACGGCGGCATACTTCAGAACTGTGTGCACCAACCTTAGTATGTGTGTGGGAAACACGGTTATTTGGGGCGGGATTTCAATTGTGTAATGAACCCCAAGGAGGACAGATCTGACAGCAGGATTGACAGGCCCACCCCAGCGGCCAAAGCATTGCAGGTGTTACTAGATGATTTTGGCTTGGTAGATGTGTGGAGAACAAAACATCCTAATGGTAGGCAGTATTCGCACTACTCCGCCCCGCAGCAGCTACACACGAGATTGGATTATGTCTTTGCCACGCCGGATGTAATGGCAGAGAGCACTCAAATACAATATAAGGCAAGGGTCCTCTCAGATCACTCGCCCCTGGTCCTCGGGTGGCAATACTGCCCCCCGAGGGCGCGGATCCCGACACGGCGCCTCCGAACGGAGGCACTCAAAGATCCGGTCTTTCGAGAGGACATAAGAGAGGAGATCATTAACTATTTTGAAAGGAATACTGGTAGTGTTGACTCGGCGGGTACACTATGGGAAGCTTTTAAGGTGGTGATGCGGGGGGAAGCCATAGCTAAGTCAAAGGGCCTGCAAGGTGGGGTTCTGGCTGACCTACAAAGAGTTGAAGATGAACTAGAAAGAACATTAGAAAATGGCACTGTGGACACGGAGCTAGTACTCAAACTACAGCAGCAGTGTGCAGAACACTGGGAAAGGCTCTGCAACCTCAATTATAAAAAGTATGTAGAAAGACAGCACGCGGGAGGGGATAAAACGGGTAGGCTTTTAGCGTGGCTGTACAAGAGCGAAACCCCTAGACCCCCGATCAGGACAATAACTAGAGAAGATGGCGAGGTAGTAGACACTCAAGAAGGAGTCAACAAGGAATTTGCAGATTATTATAAGGTGCTATACGGGGACAAGGAGGGGGGCAGTTGGGAGGAGATAACCGAAACACTAGAAGATATAGGACTGCCCAAGAAAAGTGATGAGGAAAGAGAAGAGCTTGATGCACCAATTACCTTGGAGGAGTTGGAGGAGGTTGTGAGGCAGTTGCCCACCAGTAAGACCCCAGGAGCAGATGGGTTCCCTAGCGAATTTTATAAAGTATATAGAGAAGAAGTGCTCCCCCCAATGCTAGAAATGCTTAACGAAGCGTTTGAGATGGGGGGCTTGCCGGAGACACTCAGAGAAGCGATTATAATACCGCTCCCTAAACCCAACAAACCAGGGTATAGCTGTAGCTCCTACAGGCCTTTGTCGATGCTGAACCAGGACAGCAAGATATTGACGGCTGTCCTGGCAAACAGATTGCAAAGAGTAATTAGCAAATTAATCCACCCAGACCAAACGGGCTATGTCCCGAATAGGAATATAACCCACAACCATAGGCGACTCCACCGGGTGATCGAATGAGCGGATAGGAATGAAGGCGAAATGGCGATTGTATCCCTAGACGCAGTAAAAGCTTTTGACTCCGTTAAGTGGCCATGGCTGCTGGTGGCCCTGAAAGGATACGGAGTAGGGCCGGGCTATGTCAGGTGGGCGAAAATGCTATACAGCGAGCCGCTAGCCAGAGTTCGAACGGGATCAGTGATATCCGACAGATGGCAGCTTAGTAGAAGCACCAGGCAGGGGTGTCCCTGGTCCCCGATGCTTTACATTCTAGCCCTGGAGCCCCTAGCGATATACCTCAGGCAACAATATGATACGATAGGTATTGAGGTTGGGGGGGGAGCGGCACCTAATATCCTTATATGCAGATGATTTGTTACTATACTTGAAATACCCGGAAGAAAATCTTCAATATATCCTGGAAGTGATGGAGAAGTATGCGGGGTTGTCTGGCATAGCGGTGAATCCTCAAAAATCTAGTATATTCCCGCTTGGTAGCTATAAGGGGTCCCCCGAGGAAAGGTTGCCGGTATTACAGATATCATGGGTGATTAGTTCTTTCCGTTACCTTGGTATAGATGTGTATCACACGGCAGAAGAGGAACATAAGCACAACACCGAGGTAGCTGTTGAGAAGATCCGGAAATGCATGAAGTTTTGGGATAAGTTGCCCCTAGCAATGATGGGACGGGGGGCAATGCTTAAGATGGTGGTCCTACCTAGGCTGTTACATTATTTTAGTAATATCCCACATATGATACCCAAGACCCAAGAAGTTTTTTGCTAAACTGAACAGTGTGTGCAGGGACTTCCTATGGCATGGTACCAGGAATAGAGTAGCGCTATGGAAGTTGCAGAACTTCTAAGAAAGGGGGGGTATTAAACTGCCCAATTTTGAGGTCTACTATGTAGCGAGTCAACTACAATATGTGGCCAATTGGCTTTCCGACGAAGTGACCCCTGAACTTAGGTTGTTTGGGCAGGATTGTACCCCATTTTACTTAAGGGAAATGATATGGTTGCCTGAGTCAGATATGAAGGAGCGCCCTAGGATGATGATGCTGGGGTGGAAAATGTGGCGTCGAGCGTGTCGGATGATGGAAGACCCATTCCCGTGCTCCCCGCAAGTACCGCTTGTTGCTTTAGCAGGAGGGGGTAAGCAGCTAAGGGTGATTATCAGAACCTACTGGGAATCGGTGGGGCTGGTAACGCTAGGGGATATCTGGCAAGAGGGGACCATTAGAGATTTTGAAGAACTTGGGGAGGAGGTGGGATTACATACTGGCCAATATGTTACATACCATAGGATGGTTCCGAAAATTCGGAAAACATGGCCTGAAACAGTATTGGCAGAGGAACCAGATGCTACTGTGGGGGCAATATATGACATATCGGAAGGGGGGCATGAGATTTCTAGATTGTATGAGATGGCGATGACCAAGGTTGGGAAGGAATTGACACATTTGAGACTGGATTGGGAAGAGGAGGTGGGGGCCCCAATGGGAGATGGGATGTGGGAACGCGCCCTGGGATATCACAAGAAAGTGTAAAGAAACACCAGACTTAAACAAATACAGCTGTATATAACGCATAGAGCATACATGACCCCTCTGAGGATATCCAAGTTCGGAAACGCTGGGCGACAGGCGTGCCCTAAGTGCGACATGGAAAACGCCAACATGACGCACATGTTTTGGTCATGCCCAGTAATCGAATGCTTCTGACGTGAAGTGGCACAAGAATTAGCGACAAAGGGGGTCACGCTCGTCATAGATACGGTCTGGGCTTGCTTGCTGGGAGGGTTCCCCAGACAACGGAAACTTAAACATGTTGAGAAACTGAGAGACTTGGCATACATGCTAGCAAAACGGAGGATTGCCATGGGATGGAAGAAGTGTCACAAGCCACGGGTGAAGGTATGGTGGAAGGAGTTACAGAAATGGGCGGAGGCCGAAACGATAGTATGGCAGGAGGCGAGCAACATGAGTGGGGAGGAAAAAGTGGGTACCCTGATGGCGTGGAAATTATTAATAGTGTAATTGTTCGGATCTATATCGGACCCAACGGAATTCGAGGTTGGTGAGACCCGTCCACATGTAGCAGACACTGAATGCGAAGTACAAATAGGCTCATAATGGAGGGTGGGACTATGGGTGCAGTGGCAAAAATGGAAATATAAATGGTGTTTAATGGAATTGTTGTAAACTGCACTGCGTGTTGGGTTTTTTTGTATTGTTGTTTGGTTTGAATAAAATTAATAAAAAATTAAAAAAAAAAAAAAACTAATTCTGTCAAACTTTCCGATCCCCTCAACCCAAATTCGAATGAACTCGCAATGGACGGGCCAAATTCCCTTGGGTAAAGGAACCAGACAAGGTTGCCCCCTATCCCCATTAGTGTTCGCGTTAGCTATGGAACCCCTAGCCCAGCACATCCGCCTTCACCCGAAGATTGGGGGATTTCACGTAGGAAAACAATGTCAAAGTCGCGTTATACGCGGATGACGTTCTCTGTTTCTTGAGAGAGGCCCGAACCTCAATCCCTCCCCTCATGGACCTCCTTGCTCAATTCGCTAAGATCTCGGGATTCACAATAAACATGGCTAAATCAATGGGTCTAAATCTATCAGAAACTTCCAACACCCTGAATTCCCTACAGGATGTGTACCCCCTCAATTGGGGGAACCCATCTATCACATATCTTGGAATACACCTAACCTCGACCTTTGCAGGTCTGAAGAAGGCCAATGTCCCCACACTATTAAAAGAAGCTAAAGAATCCCTACAGAGATGGTCACAGCAGGAAATATCCTGGTTGGGTCGTATCAGCACTATCAAAATGGTCCTACTCCCTAGGCTCTTATATACATTCCAGGCGCTCCCCACAGTAAATCCGGACCGAGACCTCTTAGATCTTCAGAAAGAAATAGGCCACTTTGTTTGGAAGCACAAAACTCTGCGCATCCAGCGTAAGCTCTTAACCCGGAGTAGACTGACGGGTGGATTGGGACTCCCCTCGGTTGTTAGATACTATCGCCCTTCCCAGCTAGCCGCCATTCTGAGTTGGTCCCACCCAACGGAACCCCCTAAATGGCAGGATATTGAACAACATCCCACGGCGATACCCCTGGGTCATCTGCCCTTTATCCCACGGGAAGCGCATACTTGCATAGGATCCCTCCTTCCCACCACAAAAAACGCACTTCACTCTTGGGATAGATCCTGTGCCCAAAAGGGGTTTTTGCTGGGCCTGGGCCCACTGTGCCCCGTAATGCAAAATCCGGCCTTTCCGCCTGGGCTTCAACCCAACTCGTACCTCCTATGGTCAGGGGAGAATCCCCTGAGGCTGGGTGAACTCTATGAGGACAACTCCCCCCTAACTTTTGCCCACTGTAAAGTGAAATTCAACCTCCCAGAAACCGAGAGGTTTAAAAATATTCAACTCCGCCACTGGATAATTAACCCTAATGTTAAAAAGGTGGCCACTAGGTCCCCTAAGGGATTGAAGCTGACGATGGTGGAAGCCAACATACCCGCAAGGTAGCCACGTGCTACCGCCTTTTGGAAGAGGATTCAGTGGATGAGAAAATGCCCTATATGTTAGCCTGGGAGAGGGATCTGGAAGTAGATGGGGTAGAGCTCATAAAGCATCTAGGTGCACGACAGTGAGAGAATGTGCGCTTAAAATATGTTTTCTATGGTACTTTTCCCCACAAAAACTACATGCTATTAATCCCGATTATCCCGACACCTGTTGGCATGGATGCGGGGGGAGCGGGGACCTGGCCCATCTGTGGTGGCACTGCCCGATCATCCAGTCTTTTTGGCTTGAGGTTAGATCGAGAATCAAAGACATCTGTGGAATTCTCCTCCCCATGGACCTGCTTATAATTCTACTGGGAGATACTCCAGATGACGGGTCATACCCACAGTCAGGTCCTTAGAGCGGATCTGATAACTCAATTGCTCATAGAAGCCCGTCTCACCCGTGCCAGATTCTGGAAAGACACAGAGGGCCCCCATATAGCTTACTGGTGGGTTAAGATCTGGGAACTACTTGGTATGGAGAAGTTAACGGCCACAATAGAAGGCAAGACATCTAGGTTCTCAAGAATCTGGGGACCATTCCTAGAACACGTTGCTGAAAAGGAGCACATGTTTTTTCAACCTAAACTGCTTAAATACCTTCTGAAACCATGACGAACTTTCAGCATGGACATTGGACAATGTTCAGGCGGAAGACTGAACTAATGTGGGGTCTTTAGAGGTTAAATCTGTTGTCTGCACTTAAGGGTACTGTGGACCTTTTTTTTTTAAAAAAAAATTTTTCCCTCTCCTCCCCCCCTCCTGATAGTTTTCAAGTTATGTTGTTATGTTTTGTCAAACCCTTCCCTTATGAGTGTTATAATGATGAAATTATATAGAATGGATGAATTATAACGATGAAAATGAAATGTCGAAGCGTTGATTAATTGTAATGGCTACTACTTTACTTCCATGTTATCTTACTTGATGAATTCATGTTTATACGATATTTCAATAAAAATATTTTGACACAAAAAAAAAAATATCAGATCAGCAAATCATGGACAAAGGAAAACCAGCCTTACTCCTTGACCTCTCGGCTAGGTTCAATTTAGTGGACCATAACACTCTCACTTCACACCTTACGCATTCTGCTAACTTCTTCAAAGAGACAGCCCTCTGGGTCACCTCCTTTCTGGAAGGCAGGGCACTGAAAGTGTTCTCTAATATAACCAACGCTGCCCCCACAACCACCCACTGCAGAGTCCCACAGGCCTCTTGCACAGCACCGACACTGTACAACCTGTTTACGAAGCCCCTCTTCGACAAGTTTGACGCACTGGGTATCGCGCACACCAACTACGCTGACGATACGCAGGTACTTCTCCCACTTACCGGTAACTACAACAAAGATTCCGAAGCAATCCACCTTATATACTCCACCATCCAGGCTTGGATGGCTATTAATGGCCTGTGCATCACTGGGGAGAAGATGGAAATCATCATCCTAGGTCTAAAAAACACACTAGCCAAACTCGACAAGCACTATGCTAACTTTACAATTGACAACACCTCTATCCCTGTCTCCACATCCGTTAAGACTCTAGCGGTTTACATAGATTCCACATTATCTATGACTAGACAGGTTAGCGCCACCACCTCTGCCTCAGCTCACACCACCAAGCTAATAAATGCCATAAAACCCTACTTATCTAAGCCTAACTGCCTATCAATAGCCAGAGCCACTATTGGCGCCACATTAGATTACTGTAATACCCTACTAGCTGGTACATCTGAAAAAAAACTCCACGACTCCAAGTCACACAGAATAATGCGCTTCGTGCAGCCCTAAGCATCCCCAAAATGGAACATATCTCCCAAGCCAGACAGTCAGCTTTCTGGCTCCCGGTCAAAGTGCACATCACATTCAAAATCCTCACCCTTGCTTACAAATGTTTCACCTTCTCAGCACCTTCTTATCTATCAGAGACTATGAAGATAGTCACATCCACTCGCCCTATCAGAACTCAATACTCCAACCAACTCCACACCCCACGTATCAACAGATCCAAAGCTAGTGGGCTAGGCATCCCATACATCGCTACAAGATTATGGAATGCACTAGCCTCTGACATTAGATCAGAAAACTCACTTTTGGCTTTTCAAAAAAAAACCTCAAAACCTTCCTCTTTGCCTAAACCCTTGATTGCCTGCGCTCTCTAGACCTGCAACTCGCACTGGTTTTCCCTGCTTTCTTTTGCACCTATGAATTCTGTTCTATGACAAGCACCACAATGCCACACTATCCTCCCATGTGTGTACTGTATTATGTCGTGCTGCATCTCTCTGTAACTAAGAAACCTGTGTTTAACAAGCGCCACGATGCCACACTATCCTCTCGTGTGTACTGTATTATGTCTTGCTGCATCTCTCTGTAACTAAGAAATCTTTCTGTAACATGCGCCACAATGACCAGAACTGATGCACGCTCTACAAATTTGAATAAAAATAACCAGTCGTTGGAGCAATATCTCAGATGTTTTATCTCAGCAGTCCAAGACAACTGGAGCACACTACTCCCATTCGCCGTTTGCTTACAATAATTCCCGCATTCGGCCATAAAGATGACACCTTTCTACTGTTCATATGAATTCCATCCTTCGGTATTTCCTACAGCATCCCCCAAGCCTACTGAAACACCTGCAGTTGATACACTGGTCTCTGAAATCCAAGCTAGTCACACTCTAGCTCTTACGGCACTGAAGGATACCAGACAAAGAACCAAAGAACAAGCTGAAAATAAATGTTCTCAAGAACCTACATATCATCGAGGGGATCTCGTATGGCTCTCTTCCAGATACCTCCCCAAAAGATTGATACCTTCCAAACTGTCCCCTAAATACTTTGGTCCAGATTCTTAAAGCTATCGGAGACGTGGCATATCGAATTCAATTACCAACATCCTGGTCCCGAATCTATAACGTCTTTCATGTGTCACAATTGAAAACTCACACCCTCGACAAATTTCAAAGACAATCAACAAAGATACCTCCACCTGTGGACACTCCTGATGGTCCTGAATACGAAGTGGCAGCCATCGCCTACTCAAGATATTACAGTGGATCATTACAGTATCTCATCGATTGGAAGGGTTATGGAATTCCGATCGAACACGGGAACCTGCCTCCTCTGTACATGCGCCAGCATTGGTGCGTAAATTCCATCTATTACATCCCTGGAAACCCGGTGCTTCCACCCCACGGGGAGGGCATATGTCAGAAGTACCCCTAGGTCCTTCTGGAGACACTGGAAGATTCATCACCCTCGTTATGCACAATGGAACCCAAGAAGGCAGCTACTGTAACGCTCACCTGACTCTCACGGAGGCGCTGGCCTGGTTCGCGCTGCTGTGACCTCTTCTAAGGTGATGCGCAGGGTTCGGAAGACGGACTGGACCGGGCCCCCAAATCTGGCTTGTCTGGCTCACAGAAGTATCCTTCTGTAGCGAAAATAGGGGATTAACTGTCCGCGGGGTAATGCAATCAGCCCCCACTTTCCCCTCTCACCCTTCTCGAAACCCTTCTGTGATTCCTCGTAGCGTCTCACCTTAGGGTCTGGAAGGACGAGCTCTCCATCCTGCTTCTGATGCAGGGGCGCGTTGGTATCCAGTTACTTCACTGGATTTTCGGATTGGTGAGAACCAAACTTGCTTGGCTTCCAGGTAAGTTTTTTGATAAGAGGTTCCCCTTGTGTCCATGCATTAATGTACTAATGCTAGTGTCTTTTTACCCCATAGGGGCCGGGGTACAGAATGCCGGGGAACAGGCACCGACCCGAGATGAGAGGTGAAATCCTTGTAGAAATCAGGTAAGTCTTTAATGAGCGTTTTTTGGTAATGTCTTTTCATTCGCTCATTAACGCTGATGTCTCTTTTTCCCCTTAGGGGCCGGGGTCCGGAAATGCCAGGATGCGGCGCGGACCCGAAATGAAGAGGGAATGAATCAACAGGTAAGTCTTAACATGGAGTTTGAGCTTTCCTTATTCCCTTCTCTCTCTCACCTTTTGTTCTGGTCTCTTTCTCACTAGGCGCTGGGGCGTGACTGCGAATCTGGATGATCGCTGCTGAACATGGAGGCGCCCAGTAAAGGTGAGTGGAATGCGGCGCTGCAGCGATCGACGCGATGAGCTTTTAAATAAAAGTCTTCCTTTTCAGGATTGTCGGCGAGATGTCTCCGGGAGGCGGATTTAGCAGGTAAGGGCTTTTCCTTCTTCTGTTCTCTTCTTCTCTTCCTTTGCAGGTGATCCAGGATGCTGGCAGGCGTGGCAGAAGTCAGGATGCAGGAACAGACACGGTGAGCGTCCAGCTGCTAGATGCAGAACAACGCGAAGCACGTGTGGCTGTTCGGGTGGGGTTTAAATAGCCTTGGAAGAAGTTCCAGGTATGTATCCTTCCGCCAATCAGGTATGTATCCTTCCCCGACCATGCCCGGATGGTAAATTAGTCCCACAGGTAAAGTAGTTCCTTTCAGGTCTCAAGGAGGCCGGGATCCTGCAGCATGGTCTGCATCAGGTAAGTGCACCCAAGCACATCCATAATGAGCCTGGCGCCTATGGCGCCAAGACTGATGTCTTTTATGAGCCTGGCGCCAGGACACTGTCCAAAGGGCCCCTATACGGGGTTGCTGGGTCCTTCCTTGGGGACTGGATGTCCGCTTTCGGGGACGCAGGGCTTGAACCGGCTCCCCGGGAGCGGGCATCATGATAGCACTCCCTCCCAAGGCCCCTCCCAAGGTTGTTCCCTCCGGGGGTTTTGGTTTGTCTGGGAAGAGTCGGTGGAATTTCCTGACTAATCGAGGTGCATGCACATGGTCGCTGGGTTCCCACGACCTCTCCTGAGGTCCGTACCCCTTCCAATCAATTAGGTAGAACAGTTTTGACCTAAACATTTTTGAGTCTAAAATGTTCTTCACTTCGAATTCGGGCTCCCCATCTATTAGAATAGGTTCTGGAGGTTTGAGTAGTCGGGTTCCGGGTACCACTGGTTTCAGAAGTGACACATGAAAAACAGGGTGAATTCGCATACTAGCTGGTAAATCAAGTTTAACAGCCACTGGGTTAATTATTGCCGTAATAGAATAAGGTCCCAGATATTTTGGGTTAAAAGTTCGAGGCCCTTTGAGTGGTAAATGTCTGGTAGCTAACTACACTTGATCCCCAATCTGATACGGAGGTGCTTCACTCCGATGTAGATCAGCATTCTCCTTGTATTTTCTCTTGGCTTGTTGTAAATGCGTAGTTGCCTCTTTGAAGGCTTGGGTAATTGTAGAATGCAGATGTTCTACTGTAGGCATTCCGAGGTTCTGAGGTGAGTCAAGGTTTGAGGTTCGAGGGTGATGCCCAAACAAAGTATAAAAAGGACTGTGGCCAGTTCCAGAGTGTACCGAATTATTATATACGTATTCGGCTATCCAAAGAATGTCTTTCCAGTTGCTTTCAGATTGCTGTAACATACACCGTAAGTATTGCTCAAGGGTCTGATTTGTCCTCTCGGTCTGACCATCGGTCTGAGGGTGGTGACTGGTCGATAATCTTACGTCGATCTGCGCCATTTGACAACATTTGCGCCAGAAGTGGGAAATGAATTGGCTTCCCCGGTCAGAGATTAGTATAGATGGGAATCCATGTAGCCGAACAATATTTTCGAGGAATTCTTTGGCTAGGACAGAAGCTGAAGGTAAACCTTTCAAAGGAATAAAGTGGGCCATTTTGGAAAACAAATCCACAATTACCAGAATAGTATTGTACCCCGAACAAGGAGGCAGGTCCGAAATAAAATCCATTGATAGGGTGTGCCAGGGTGCTGGCGGTATGTCTAGAGGTTGTAGGAGACCGGCTGGTCTTTTCTTTTGACTTTTATTTTGGGCGCAAACACCACAGGACATCACAAAAGATTTAACATCTTTTCGCAAAGAGGGCCACCAAAATTGTCGTTTCACCTTTTCCTCAGTCTTGGCAATACCGGGGTGTCCCTCTATTAATGCATCATGATAACCGGAAATAACTACTTCGTGTAATTCCTTATGTGGCAGGAATAAGCGTCCTTGAAAATAAGGTAAACCATTATCTATGGTAAAGTCTGATCCCTTTTGTATCCAATCCTGTAAGGTTGTAGGGTCCAGGAGTTGTTTCACTCTGGCTTGAATGTCTTCAAGCGTCTGTAACGAAGTCATGCCTAGAATCCTCTGTTCGGGAATTATTGGTACTGGTTCTGAGTTTGTATCAGATTCTCCCATCCCAATTCGGGATAAGGCGTCTGCTTTGCCATTCTTGCAGCCAGGTCAATAGGTAATCACGAAATCAAATTCAGCGAAAAACAAAGCCCATCGGAGCTGCCGTGATGACTGAGCCTTGGCGGTTTTCAAATACTGTAAATTCCGGTGATCAGTGATCACTGTGATGGTATGTCGAGCGGCAAGCAGATAATGCTGCCAGGCTTTAAAAGCGGACTTAATGGCTAACAGTTCTTTGTCCGTGATTGCATAATTAACCTCGGGTGCCGAGAATTTTCTGGACCAAAATGCTACGGGATGCAGTTGGTTGGTTTCGGGATCTCTTTGGGACAGGACAGCTCCCATGGCTAGGCTGGATGCGTCAGTCTCGACGACATAAGGGAGATCTGGACGCGGGTGTTTCAATATAGGTGCGGAGGTAAACTTAGCTTTTAAATCCTGAAAGGCCTGCTCGGCTTCTTCAGACCATTCAAAACATTTATTTTTCCACAAGAGTGCAGTAATGGGTTGTACCACGCGTGAAAATTCCGGGATAAACCTGCGATAGAAATTGGCAAAGCCGAGCATGCTTTGAACCCCTTTTACAGAGCTAGGTGATGGCCATTTGAGGATGGCATCCACTTTTCTTGAGTCCATTCAGACTCCTTTGGGTGTCAGGATGAAACATAGAAACTCGACTTCTGTGGTATGGAAAACACATTTCTCCAATTTAGCAAATAGTTTGTGTTGGCGCAGTTTTTCAAGTACTGCCCTGACGTGTTTTCTGTGATCAGATTCCGAAGAGGAGTACACCAGAATGTCATCGATATATACGACAACACAAACATCGATGAGTTCCCGAAGGACATCATTCATGAAGTATTGGAAGGCAGCCGGCGCGTTACACAATCCGAAAGGCATCATCTGGTACTCGAATAATCC
This sequence comes from Ambystoma mexicanum, assembly GCF_040938575.1. Classification (NCBI taxonomy): domain Eukaryota; kingdom Metazoa; phylum Chordata; class Amphibia; order Caudata; family Ambystomatidae; genus Ambystoma; species Ambystoma mexicanum. The sequence goes on from NC_090937.1 coordinate 441,312,067, forward strand.
GTATTTAGTACGGAAGGCAGTTTTCCATTCGTCGCCTTCTTTAACTCGTACCAGATGATAAGCCCCCCGGAGATCTAACTTGGTGTATATGCAAGCGTCCTTCACCTGGTCAAGGAGTTCAGGGATCAGAGGCAGAGGATAACGGTTTTTAACCGTTATCTGGTTCAATGCGCGGTAATCGATACAAGTTCTAAGGTCGCCTTCTTTTTTGGGCACGAAGAACAAAGCCGAGGATGCCGGGGACTTTGACGGGCGAATAAAACCATTAGCTAGGTATTGATCCAAATATTGTCTCAAATGCAGATTCTCAGGTTCGGTAAGGGCATAAATCCTGCTACAAGGGGGTTGTGCACCGGGCACCAGATCGATTTGGCAATCGTACGATCTGTGAGGAGGTAACGTGTTGGCCTGTTCCTTTTGGAAGACGTCCTGAAAGTCTTGGTATTCCGGAGGTAGTTGCATGGAGGCAGAGGTTACAGATGCTAGATTAATCTTCAGGTTTTCTGGGTAGCAGGCTTGTGTACAATCCGGGAAGGTTATTCTCTTAGCTCACCAATCAATTCGAGGATTATGTGTCTCTAACCAAGGGATTCCAAGAATAACCTGAAACTGTGGAGCCTTGATTACATCAAACACAACACCCACCCGATGGCCGTCGGGACCAATAAGAGTCACCTCAGTAGTGGAATGTGTTACCGGTCCAGAGGCAATTTCAGTTCCATCGACAGTAGTGATGACATCTTTGCTGGTTTTAGGATGGAGAGGGAGGTTAATCCTAGAGACCAATTCACGATCCACATAGTTTCCAATAGCCCCACTATCGATGTATGCCTTTATTGCATGCAACCGCTTAGGCTGTTCTGGATCTACGAGAACCATTGGCACAATGAAATGCGAGGTCTGAGAGTTAGTTTTCAAGCTCGGCAAGCGGACCCCTACACTTGTCGGGCGGAGTCGTTTCCCGAAACAGAGTCTTCATGGTTTTTATCAGCGGCTCCTGCCGCCTTTCGGGGCGGTTTTGCCGGGCAATCTCGTAGAAAGTGTCCAGAATTCCCACAATAAAGACATAATTTTAACTGCCGCCTCCTTTCGCGTTCCTTTTGAGTTAAGGGTCCTTTAATCCCTCCAATTTGCATAGGCTCAGAGACATCAACTCCCTTGGGATTAGCATGGGTCTTGACCAACACCCGTGTCTCAAACCTGGACCGATCTGCTTTTCTGTTTTGAAGTCTGTGATCCAATTGGACCACTAAGTCTATATACTCTGTGCATTCTTGGGGCGGATTTACAACTTGGGCCAAGACATCTTTAAGTTCTCCGCGTAGGCCTCGATAAAACAACGTGACTCTTTTATCCTCTGGCCATCCCGTTTCCACAATTAGTCTATTAAAGGTTGTAATATAGGATAGGAGGTCCTGATTGCCCTGTCGCAGGGATAGAAGTTCGTCATCCAGAGCCTGCCCCTGAGAGTGTCGAGCAAATAACCTTTCCATGCTTGCTTGAAACCTTTGAAAATCACGGAGAATCGGGTCATCTTGAGTAACCAGTGGAACTGACCAATCGGCAGCGCAGCCGCTGAGATATGACAATACAAAGGCTACCTTGGTCTGATCATTAGGGAAGGCCCCAGGTCTGCATAGGAAGTGCAAACGACACTGATTCATGAATACAGCGAATCGTTTGGGGTCCCCAGCAAAGCGTTCGGGTGGGGCCAGCGGCATGTTTCCAGGTAGATTAATCTGCACTCTGGAACCGGGTAGAGGAGTTTGCCCAGCTTGACCTTGCAAAAGCTGTCTGGCCAGGTCATCAGTTCTTTCCTTTGATATTATTAATTCCCTCCTGAGGGCATTAGTCTCTTGACGAGCGGCATGTACTTCGGCCCGTAATTCCCCCAGTAATTGGGCCAACTGATCAGTCTCAGAACTTTCCATAGCGCCTGGGTGGGAATTTGTAGGAAGGCTTCGCGTTCTGTAACGCTCACCTGACTCCCACGGAGGCGCTGGCCTGGTTCGCGCTGCTGTGACCTCTTCTAAGGTGATGCGCAGGGTTCGGAAGACGGACTGGACCGGGCCCCCAAATCTGGCTTGTCTGGCACACAGAAGTATCCTTCTGTAGGCGAAAATAGGGGATTAACTGTCTGCGGGGTAATGCAATCAGCCTCCCACTTTCCCCTCTCACCCTCCTCGAAACCCTTCTGTGATTCCTCGTAGCGTCTCACCTTAGGGTCTGGAAGGACGAGCTCTCCATCCTGCTTCTGATGCAGGGGCGCGTTGGTATCCAGTTACTTCACTGGATTTTCGGATTGGTGAGAACCAAAGTTGCTTGGCTTCCAGGTAAGTTTTTTGATAAGAGGTTCCCCTTGTGTCCATGCATTAATGTACTAATGCTAGTGTCTTTATTCCCCATAGGGGCCGGGGTACGGAATGCCGGGGAACAGGCACCGACCCGAGATGAGAGGTGAAATCCTTGTAGAAATCAGATAAGTCTTTAATGAGCGTTTTTTGGTAATGTCTTTTCATTCGCTCATTAACGCTGACGTCTCTTTTTCCCCTTAGGGGCCGGGGTCCGGAAATGCCAGGATGCGGCGTGGACCCGAAATGAAGAGGGAATGAATCAACAGGTAAGTCTTAACATGGAGATTTAGCTTTCCTTATTCCCTTCTCTCTCTCACCTTTTGTTCTGGTCTTTTTCTCCCTAGGCGCTGGGGCGTGACTGCGAATCCGGATGATCGCTGCTGAACATGGAGGTGCCCAGTAAAGGTGAGTGGAATGCGGCGCTGCAGCAATCGACGCAATGAGCTTTTAAATAAAAGTCTTATTTTTCAGGATTGTCGGCGAGATGTCTCCGGGATGCGGATTTAGCAGGTAAGGACTTTTCCTTCTTCTGTTCTCTTCTTCTCTTCCTTTGCAGGTGATCCAGGATGCTGGCAGGCGTGGCAGAAGTCAGGATGCAGGAGCAGACACGGTGAGCGTCCAGCTGCTAGATACATAACAACGCGAAGCACGTGTGGCTGTTCGGGTGGGGTTTAAATAGCCTTGGAAGAAGTTCCAGGTATGTATCCTTCCTCCAATCAGGTATGTATCCTTCCCCGACCACGCCCGGATGGTAAATTAGTCCCACAGGTAAAGTAGTTCCTTTCAGGCCTCAAGGAGGCCCGGATCCTGCAGCATGGTCTGCATCAGGTAAGTGCACCCAAGCACATCCATAATGAGCCTGGCGCCTATGGCGCCAGGACTGATGTCTTTTATGAGCCTGGCGCCATAGGCGCCAGGACACTGTCCAAAGGGCCCCTATACGGGGTTGCTGGGTCCTTCCTTGGGGACTGGATGTCCGCTTTCGGGGACGCAGGGCTTGAACCGGCTCCCCGGGAGCGGGCATCATGACAGCTACTCAGTTCTATCACCATCAACTGTTGTTACCAGTCTAGTCTTCCATCCAAGATAGAGGAGCCAGGGCAACAGCTCCCTTCACTTCTATATCTACAGTGGGGGAAGACAGGTAATTGCATTGCTACTCCGGCTTATCTGTATTGGCATTGCTCCTGCTCTCCCTCGCGTTTGCAGTTCCCTTTTGGAAATCCTGTGAATTCCATTTTCTTCATTTCTCAGTTCTCCTCGCTTCGTGTTCTATCTGCGTTGGATCCTTTCTGCAATGTTCTTTTCCTTTCCTGCCCTTCTCCTGTTCTTTTGTCTAATTTCAATCTAGACTTATTCGTACTTTGCTTACTTGGCCACTACAGTTTTGCCGCGACCCCCCTTCCTTGTTTCTATACACTTCGCCGTCCTCCCGCGGCTCGCCTTTCTTTTTTCAACGGCGCTTCTGCCAGCTCCTTTCAGTGTTCCTCCACACTCCGCCGTCCTCCCGCAGCTTGCCTTTCTTCTTTCCACAGCGCTTCTGCCAGTTCCTTTTTTTGTTTCACTTCACTCCTCCTGCAGCTCACCTTTCATTCTTCACGGCCCTTCTGCCGGCTTGTTTTTTCTCTTCCTTGCTCCTTTTCCTTTCCGCTGCGGACAGCTGAGACCGTCTCAAACTGAAGTTGTATTTTTCCGAATACCTACTTTCGTCTGTAAGGTTTTCCTACCGCAAACCTTTCAGCTTCTTTGAGCTGCTCCGCCTTCTTTCAGTTCTTGAATTAACGGACAGTGGATCTTGGCTCTAATGCTTTCTACTTGAATTGCTGGAAAACTTGTTACTGTTTCTGCTATCCTGGAACTCTGTGTTACGCCCACCTGGTCTCTGCGGGGACATTGGGGCACGGTTGGAGCCCTCCCTGGACTTGACTCCCCTGGATCAGGCTTTACCCCTAGCTGCTGTAGTGTGGACTGCTCTGGCTCCTGGCAATGCCCTTGGGAGAAGGTAAGAGGAAGTGAGAATGCTGCGGTTGAATTGCGATCACCCTCGAACCCTTCGTTCTAGAATGCGATGAGCATGCATTTTCCCATATGGTCTCACCTGTAGTCTTGTAAGGATGAGCTCTCCTTCCTGCTTCTCGTCAGCAGGGGCGCCATTGATGGACCTAGTTGCTTCACTGGTCTGTATGCGTGGTGGCCCAGACCGGCTGTGACCAAATCACTTTGAAGGTAAGTGTTCGTAACAATGATTATTGTCTGCATCCTTTTGCAATGTCTTTTCCCAATGATTATTGTCAGTAATTCTTGTAATGTCTTTTCTCTCCCCAATAGGTGTGAAGATGGCCACGCGGTCTCGCAGTGTTGGAAGCGAGTCCAAACGGTGCCAGAGGGGAATTGAACGGTCCCCACTGGAAGGTAAGTAGGGTTTCAAGGTGGTACGCAAGGCTTATGTGTTGTGTGGCCAAGCGTAAAATGTTTATGCAGATTCTAACCTTGTGCGTTCCGATTCTCTTGCAGGGATGGCCTGGCGGCGTCTGATGGAGAGCGGCTATCCGAGGTGTGGCTGGAGTCAGGTAAGATGCGCGCTGTAGATGCAGAGTTGAAGTCAAGTTAGCTGCGCTTCAAGCGATGGTGTGGCTGGAGTCAGGTAGGTGCGCGGTGAAGAAGGTGTTTCAGAACCTGATGAGATGCGTGCTCAGCTGGAAACAGGTAAGAGAGCTTCAGACGGCGATAAGCGCTACGCTGCACACAGCAGACTAACGCAAAGCGCCTGCATGCGGGTGGGGCTGGCTTAAATAGCCTGGCCCCAGCCACTCCCCTTTAGCCCTGCCTTGTAGCTCCACCTTACCACTCCCACAGACTTCTGCACATGCCTTCCAATGCTTCTTAATGGCCACGCCCGGCCTGGATGCATGTGACCTAGACACAAAAGGCCCAGGTCTTCTTCCATGACATCTACCGACTACACAACGGGCAGATAGAAAGGACACATCTATCCAGTGCCGTTTGCTGTTGTAAAGTGGATTTCAGCCATTGCCTACCGTCAGCGTCTAACCAAGGATTGGCATATAAACCCTGTTTTCCATATATCCGTCCTGAAGCAATTTGTCCCCGATGCATACAGGAGAATACCTTCTCGACCGGCTCCATTGGACATAGATTTATGCCCGGAGTATGAAGTTTGGGGCGTATGGGATTCCCGCTACTGACGTGGATGACTTTACTACCTCATCGATTGGGAAGGATATGCAGCTTCAGACCACTCCTGGGAACTGGCCTCGCATGTACATGCAACCCAACTGCTACGACAATTCTACCTCCAATACCCACAGAAGCCCAGAGTGCCTGTGGCCTGTGGAGGGAGGTAGAGAGTCATGCACCCACTGGCACACTCTCTTACCTGCAGCAGGCAGGCGACTGTATCTGTGGTGGAGGTGCGCCAGGTGGGAAGGCAGTTAGCAGGCTGGGTGCCTTCTTGGATGCGACACTGCACCCCGGAAATGCTGCCATTACATCCCAGGTAGACACGGGCAGTCATTGTGTCCCCTGGCATTGGTGCGTCATTATGCCCACATTTCCACGGAAATGCGCCACACTCTAACGCCCTCGTCATGACTGCAGGCCTTTGGTGGAGCATGTCTCAACGCTCTCTGTGACTCTCCTGCGTCCCAGCCAGTTAATTGAATGTTTTCTCTCTCCTGTTCCCTTCCGTCTTGTCCTCCTTCCTTATTGTCTTCATGCCCTGTACTAACCGGTCTGCCTTCCTGGTCTTGGCCTGCCTGCTCGTTCTGTCTCAGCCTGTCCGCTAGCCCTGTTTTAGTGAGCCTGCTTGCCCTGTCTCGTCCTGCCTGCCGGTTGTGGAAAACCTAAAGGTCTTTCCCTGCCTACCCCTTTGGGATCTTCTACACAGGTGGCCAGGTGAGGGCCATCGCTTTTGGATCCCGACCCTAAGGGTGGACTAGCGAGGGAGGATCACCTGGGTAGAGGGTCCTCAGGGATTGGGAAGGGAATACCCAAGGGAGAGACTTGGTATTCCCCCTTCACTGACATTGACCTTCCCAACTCCCCATCAACCTTCATGAGATATTATAAGTCTCATAATATTCATTTACCAAAGTACTACTCAAGTACTATGACGAAGAAGAGGAAGCCAGGAGGAATACAGCCTCCTATGTGAAACACCACTATGGTACTGGGACGAAGAAGATGTAACCAGATTCACACCAGTATACTCAATGGAGATGTCCCAATAATAGGCCAGGCAAGGTCAGGCAATTTAAGTCAAGCATGCCCACCTGCAGCCTGTTACAAACTCAGGAGAGTATAAAAAAAGACACAGTTAGAAAGCAAGGTGAATGAGTTGGGTGGAGAGCTGAGAGCTGAGACACCAGGGCTGCACAGGACCAGCTGGAGGAGAACAGGATGCCGAGACGCTGTGGGTCTGCAGGCTGAAGCAACCGGGAGAAGCGTGGCTAGGGAGCTGTGTCTCCAAAGAGCCAGAGAAGCCAGTGGAAGAGAACCGGGAGGCGTGCTAATCCCTTTTGAACTATATTTGAGTAAATGCTCGTTCCCCTGGGCCCGGACAGGAGCCCAGGAATTTCTGAGGGGCAGGCGGTGATGTTACTCACCGGTAAGGGGAACACGTAAAACAGGAGACTAGAAATGCGAACTGGGAAGTTGCTTGAAGAGCTTAGGGTGGGGCCTCCACCCGAGCCTCCTCTCTATGAGGGAATATAGATCTTCTAAATGATATGACCCCTTGCTGTGTGATAACCAGACAAGTGGACCGATCACCCAAAAGAGCAGGGAGAACGCACCACCACGGACCCAGCTGCAAAGGAAAAAACAACAGGTAAGTGTTCTGAGAAGATTACCCTTATCCCCTTAGAGCCCTACTAACTGATGGAATACCTGAGCATTCTCCCCCGTTGAAATGAGTAAAAGGATCAACACAGGAATCAACCTAAAGAGTAATATGCGACTTAGCATCTGATGTAAATAAAGATATAACAGAAATTAGGAGATGGGTACAGGATCTTACCAGTTGATTAGGACAGCAATGTTTCAGTAAAGTCAGTACACAACGGCAAGGATAAAATAAAAAAAAGGTAGGTTAGTAGGGTAATTATACCCGAGCGGCATGAGGGCTGCACTGGTTTCGGGGTGGTGCACAGCAGCAGAGCGTCCCTATGTGCACTTGCCAAAACAAGCTTTACCCCAATTGTCAGTCCGTGAAAGCAGAAGGAAAAGTCTTACCACTGCTGGTAGAGGGATGGTAGATGTTAAAATGGTAGCAGCAGATAGAAACAATAGAAATCCAGGGAGATTGCAGGTAGTCCTTGAATACAGGCAAGGTCTGGTACACTAGCAGGCAGCAAACGATGGCAGAACGTTTCGCAAAGGAGTCCGGATAAGCAAATAGGGTTCTGGTACACGTGCAGGCAATGACAATGGCAGAATGTTTCTTGTAAGGAGTCTGTGTAAGCAATCAGGGGTCTGGTACACGTACAGGCAAAGACAATGGCAGAATGTTATTTGCAGAGTCTGAACTTCAGCAAAGGTCTGATACACGGGCGAACGGGAAATGATTCAGGGAGATCGCAAAAAGGAGTCCAATTAGCCAGACCGGGTCAATACCACAAGGAACAAGGAAAAATGGCACTTGAAGGAGGAACTTCGAGTAGCCGGCTGTAATATACAGAAGCAACGTCTTGGCTGCTGCCGCGGAATACATCAATAAGGGAGGCGGAGCTATGCCAAAGCGAGGCTCAATCATCAAACTACAACACAGAGCTAGGTTTTCTGGGAAATTGAGTTTAGTGTTGTTAACTTCCAACGCAGGTGCCACCGTGTGTAGAAGGGAGCAGTATTACGCCTCACCCCCTTATGGAGTGCTATAACTTTGCTGACTTTCCTGATAGCTGCACTTGGGGGACTCCCAACTGCCCTATATAACCGAGGGGCTATGGATGCAGGGGGTAGGAGTCTAGACACAGAACGAGGTGAGCACCGGAACGTAACAGCATCCACCTCCAAAGGCGGCAACAACCCCCTGCGGGCGTGAAAGTGACGCAGGAGGACCGGGGAGTATATGTTGCTCAAGGGTTCCCAGGACCTGTCTTCAGGACCATATCCCTTCCAGTCGACCAAATAGAAAGGACGACCTCTGCGGAGTTGAAAGTCCAGAATATCTGCTACCTCATACTCATCATTGCCATCCACACGAATAGGGGAAGGGCAAGCAGGCAGGCGCGTAGAGGGAAGGCAAGGCTTAACGAGACAGACATGGAGCACTGGATGCTGCTTCCATGAAGCAGGCAAAGAAAGACTCATTGCCACATGATTAACAAAGTCCGTAATGGGAAATGGACCCACAAACCTAGGCAGCAAGAGACTCTTGCCGGGAATTCGCAGATTACGTGTAGACAGTCAAACTTTCATGCCCACTTTGTACTCAGGTGCTGCAGTCCTACGCTGATCTGCGTATTTCTTGGCCCTCTCTTGGGCACGTAGAAGATTAAAGCGGGCCGCCCTACGGACAGACTCCAACTCCCGAATACAAACCTGAGCGGCTGGGTTGTTTACAGGGAGCGCTGGATCCAAAGGCAAACACTGCGGATGACACCCGTATAAGGCAAAAAACGGGGACACCCCTGAAGCTGAGTGTACCGAATTGTTGTAGGCAAATTCAAATGGCGCGAGCATGTCCAACCAGGTGCACTGAAAGCGGAGACAAAGGCAACGGAGAAATTGCTTGAGAGTGGCATTAGCTCTTTCGGTCTGCCCATCTGTCTGAGGATGATACACAGAACTAAAGCGGTCATCAATGTGAAGTGATCTAGTCAGAGCCCTCCAAAAACGAGAAGTAAATTGGGGGCCGCGGTCTGAAATGATAATAGAAGGTAGGCCAAAAAAATGAAAAACATTCTTGAGAAACATGGAAGCCAGGACGGGGGCCGAAGGCAAACCTGAGCAGGGAACAAACAGAGCCATTTTAGAGAAATAGTCAATGACTACCCAGACAGTATCATAACCATTCACGGGCGGCAGATCTACAATGAAATCCATGGAAACGATATACCATGGCTTATGCGGCACAGAAAATGTTGTAAAAGGCCCACGGGCTTAGATCTAATGACTTTGCATTGAGTACACACTGAGCAGGAGGCCCCATAATCAATCACATCCCTGGACATAGAGGGCCACCAAGCACAGCGGTGCAAGGCTTCCAGCGTCTTTTGTTGCCCTGGATGGGCAGCCATCAAAGAATCGTGCGACCAGGCTAGTGCACGAAGACGTGCTTTCCCAGGAGGCATAAAGAGACGACCCTGGATGTAAGGCAAGCCCTGCACAATATCTAGATTGAGCGATTCGCGTTCCTCCACGTTTGATGTAACCTAAGACGAGATCAGAGTACGCAGTGAAGGCTGAGGGGTGCAGTCACAAACCACACTGTTAGGCAACAAAAGGGGGCGGTCAGCCTTGGAACTGCATGGACCGAGGGGTAAACGTGAAAAAGCGTCTGCACAGGCATTGAGACGAGCCAGACGGTAAGTGATGACAAAGTTGAATTGGGAAAAGAAGAGATGCCAGCGTGCCTGTCGGCTTGTAAGGCATTTCATTGACTTAAATGCGAGGAGGCTGCGATGGTCTGAGTAAACAGTGATTTGATGACGAGCACCCAACAAGTGGTGTCGCCATTCAGCAAAAGCTTCTCTGATGGCTAATAATTCACACTCTGTGATAGGATAATTGTGTTTGTACGGGGTCAGTTTTCTGGAAAAGTATGCGACCGGATGAACTTCCCCTGAATCAGGGCACTGATGTGACAACACTGGCCCGATAGCTGAGCCAGAAGCATCTGCCTCCACTAGGAACGGGAGAAGAGGATCCGGGTGTTGTAAGACCGGTGCTGTCGAGAAAGCGGCCTTCAGGGTCTCAAAAGCCTGCTGTGCCTCTAGATTCCACGCATAAGGCTTCTTGGAGCTAATCAGCGCAGTCAAAGGAGCTGAGATTGATGAAAATGAATGGATAAAGCACTGATAAAAGTTGGAGAATCCCAAGAAGGACTGTAATGCCTTGGTAGAGGTAGGGATGGGCCATTCCAGAATTGCTCTGACTTTTGAACGACTGATTCGGATGCTGTGACTGGTCAAGTCATAGCCAAGGAACTCCACTTTGGTGGAATTGAAAACACACTTCTCTGCCTTGACGTACAGGTGGTTTTCTCTCAATCTTTGCAACACAAAACGTACATGTTCGTTGTGTTCTTATGTAGAGGATGAATAAATAAGGATATCATCCTCATAAACCACAACAAATTGATCAAGGCAGTCATGGAAGATGTCGTTCATGAATGCCTGAAAAGTGGCTGGGGCGTTGCATAGACCGAACGGCATAACCAGGTATTTAAATAACCCGTATCGGGTTTTGAAGGCAGTTTTCCACTCGTCCCCTGCTCTAATCCGGACGAGGTTGTAAGCACCCTTAAGGTCAAGCTTGGTGAATACCACTGAAGAACCAAGCTGATCCAAAAGCACTGAAATCAACGGGAAGGGGTATTGATTTTTAACAGTAATTGCATTCAATGCCCTGTAGTCAAGTCAATACAAGGGCGGAGGTCCCCCTCCTTCTTTGGGACAAAAAATAGAGCAGAAGCAGCAGGGGACTTTGAAGGTCTTATAAAGCCTGAACTTTTGGAAATTGCTTTGACAAGAAATTTCTTCACCTTCGAAGAAACATTTTACTTACAGATCAGTGGCACCGCCATGGGAGCAGCTTTTGCTCCGAGTCTTGCGATCATTTTTATGGCAGAATATGAAGCTTCCTTTGTACTCAATCAACAGAACCCATTCCTGGACAAGATCTTCAATTGGTACAGATACATAGACGACATTCTGTTTGTCTGGAAGGGAACCTTACCAGAACTCACTATGTTCCACACATGGCTGAACACTCAAGTAGCAGAAATTCAATTCACTTTGAACACCAGCCGTACAGCTATCAATTTCCTGGACTTAACAATCACCACAGACAACAACAGGCTTCAATGCACACTATACGGGAAAGAAACAGACCGTAACACATTGCTCCATTTCAACAGCAACCACCCACAAAGTCTGAGAACCAATTTACCATTCGGCCAATTTCTCAGAGTTCGCAGGAACTGTTCAGAAACGCAACAATATCACCAGCATGCATCACATCTTGAAAGTAAACTCGTGGCTCGAGGCTACCCCAAAAAACTGGTGAAAAACACTCGCAAAAGAGTCCTATGTATCCCCAGGGAGACGTTGCTCCAACCCAAGGATCATGGCACACCAGAAGATCGTATCACCTGTGTGACCACCTTTGGACCAGACACTAACAGGATCAAAAAAATAATTAAACAATTCTGGCCACTGGTCCATCAAAACCTCCCAGACGAACCAATACCCAGGATGGCACTCAAAAGGTCAAAAAACCGCAGTGAATGGCTCACTCATGCTCGCCTGCCCAAGAAACCTACCAGAACAGGATTGTGGGACCTCAGAACACTGACAGGCCACCACCCCTGTGGCAATTGCACAGTCTGTAAATATACGAGTGTTAAGCAGAAACCTGTGCAGTTCCCTCTGGGACCACTGCAAAAGATTTAAGATTACAGGTGTTGGCAGTAAACCCACCTGGTAGCAGTCTGCACCACACAGATTCACTGTGGTAGCTGTGGCTGAGCAGTCAGACTTCCCTCAAGAAGAGTTAGGCAGTATATAGAGGATACAGGATAGGTACAGAGGCACAGTAGTACAAGCAAACACTGACCAGAGCTAGGTGTAAAAGTATACACTTATTTATTTTAAAGGCACACTCATAAATTACACTAGCACAGAAAAAGGTAAGTAAGTCAAAACACAGTCACTATTACTTATATGTACATCCCTAGTCATTTGTTGGACAAGTCTAAGTTAACACCACTTATTTCCAAACAGAGGTGAGCGCTTAACGTCAGATGGCACTCCAACAAGTTATTAGAAAAGGGAGGGAAAAAGCAGAAGTAATGAAAGCAGCAAGGTAAAACACTTTTCACATAAGGTTAGAAAAGGCAGTCAATTGTGGAACAAGGAGAATTGGTTCGTGGCCCGCTTTAGAGAGAGCCAGGCGAAAATATGCCCAAGATCACACAATGTCACAAGTCTTTGCAGGTGAGTAGAAAAGGTTTTACTGAGTTTAGAAAAAGTTTAGTTAGGGTGTCCCAGGCTTACCCAGGGTCGAGAGCCGAGGGCTAAATCTACCCCGTACAATCGGTGGCAAGGGAAGCCGGGCGGAACACAGTACCTTTAAAAGTGGAAAGGATCCTCCAGCGGTGGTAGTTGTTCCTGGTAGTGGGTGCAAGTCGCGGCGTCGTCCAGGGGAAGAGGTGATCTCGACGTGGAGGAAAGCTGCAGGTCATTGCACTACCAGGGATGAGACCAGCCGTGGAGTTTTCCAGGCACAAAGGAGTTTACCCCTCTTTCGCGGTGGAGGTAAAAAGTGGTATCCCGGTTGCCGGGGTGCTTGGCACAGGCAAGGCGGCCACGAGTTGCTTCGGGACGGCGAAAAGAAGGCAACAACTGGTTGTCCCCACCAGTTAAGGGAAGGAGACTCTGTCGTCGGAAAAAGTGGTGAGACGGTTCCGCAGGGCTTCACCGGTGGTGTCGTCTTGGCAGGTCGTCTCGGCTTCTTCCTCTTCGGCTTCTTAGGTCCTGTGGCGACTTCTGAAGAACCAGTCCCAAAAACCCTGCTTTTATGCAGCAAACCCCCATTCATACAGCCTAGCTGTCACTCAAACATGCTAAGTGGTGAGCGGGGTGGCTCACCACTTGGGCCAATCCCACCAGAGTGTGACATGAGTTGGCAAGGCAACTCAGTCCAGGGTGCCTAAACCCCCTCCCACATCCCCTGTGGTACCCAGACAGAATGGCACCACTGTGGAGGGCTTCTGTGCAGAAGCCCGCCAAAAGTGGAACAAAGGCTCGACTCGGGTTCAGGGTTACTGAAGTCAACCTAGACGCCATTTTGGCGGCGAGTTCTGGCAAAAATCCCAACCGGTGAATTTATATTAAATAAATAAACCGGCGGTATCTTTAACATTGCACCAAAAAGTGGTGCATTAAAAACAATGGGAAATCCCATTGGGAAATATTCCGGTGGAATATTTCCGTGGTATCCACTGCCACCAGCCAGAACTCGGCGAGGGGGGGACGGGACAGTACCCCCTCGACAACAGACCCAGGGGCAATCTAATTGCCCCATACCAGTACTTCCACAGTAAGATGGTTTGTACTGGTTAAGTTCCTAACTTAAGACTAGTAAAGTCAATGGTGACTTTACAGACCCAGGGAGACAGTAGTCAGTCCCAGGGTGTGGAGTCTATGTTTGGGGGTCTCTAGGACACCCCTGTGTTACTGCACTGAGGGTGCTGTGTAACACACATTCAAAAACCAATGATAGCCTATGGGGAAAAAAATACCCCCTAGCACATAAGCACATAGCAAGTCACAGAAACACTCTCAAGTCATGTCCAAGAGTGAGGGTAAAAGAGTCTCACTCTTGGCAGGAGAAAAAATAAACCCCAAAAATCCAGCAAAGCTGCTGGGGGACTCACTAGGTTAGGAAATTCAGCCTAAACAGAGAATTCTCCCTAACACTCGCCCCCCCCAGACTAAGGGACAGGAGGATTTAATCCACTCCTGGATGAACCTCATACCTCTAGTCGATGACATACATCCTAGAGAGTCCATCAGCATTTTGATGGTGACACCCTGACCTGTGCTCAATGGTGAAATCAAACCCTTGGAGGCAGATTGACCATCTCAATAGTTTTGGATTTTCCCCTTTCATTTGCATTAACCATCTCAAGGGTTGGTGGTCAGTCTGAATGACAAAAGTAGAACCATACAAGTATGGCCTAAACTTCTTCAGTGCCCACACAATAGCAAAGCATTCTCTTTCGATTGTTGCCCACCTTGTTTCAGGATCCTTCAGTTTTCTACTGATGAAGCAAATGGGGTGTTCCCTACCCTTCTCATCCAGTTGGCTAAGAACTGCACCTATACCTACATTGGAAGCATCAGTTTGTACAATGAAAGTTTGGTGGTAGTCAGGAGCTCTGAGTACTGGAGCTTGGCAAAGAGCTTTCTTCAGGTTTTCAAAGGCCTGATTGCATTCCTCATTCCATTTGACCTTTTTAGGGAATTTTGGAGAGGAGATCACATTCAGAGGAGAAGCTATGGTCCCATAGTTCTCAATGAAATTCCTGTAGTACCCAGTGAGGCCTAAGAAGGCTCTCAGCTGGGTCTGAGTAGTAGGTGTTGCCCAATTTTGCACAGCTTCAATCTTGCTGAGCAAAGGCCTTATTTCTCCACCTCCTACCTCATGTCCAAGGTAGACCACTTTCCTCTGTCCAATTTGGCATTTGCTTGCCTTTATGGTCAGATTGGCCTGCTCAAGAACCTGCAAAACATGTCCTAAGTGGGACACATGTTCCTCCCAGGAGTGGCTGAAGACTGCAATGTCATCCAAGTATGCCATGCAGAAGTCTTCCATCCCAGCTAGAACTTGGTTCACCATCCTTTGGAATGTTGCAGGTGCATTTTTCAGTCCAAAGGGCATAACCTTGAATTGGTATAGGCCAACTGGGGTAGAAAATGCAGTTTTCTCCTTGGCATGGTCTGTCAGGGCTATTTGCCAATAGCCTGACGTAAGGTCCAGTGTGCTGAGGTACTTGGCTGCACCAAGTTTATCCACCAACTCATCTGTCCTTGGCAAAGGGTGGGCATCAGTCTTGGTGACTGCATTAAGAGCTCTATAGTCCACACAGAATCTCAACTCTTTGGATCCTGCTTTTGGTACTAACACCACTGGGCTAGACCATGGACTAGTAGAGGGCTCTATTACCCCGAGATCAAGCATCTTCTTGACCTCACCTTTGATGTGGGTTCTGACATGTTCTGACATTCTATATCCTCTGCTTTTGACTGGCAGACAGTCACCAGTGAGTATATCATGCTGTCCCCAAGGGGTCAAGCCTGGTGAAAGTGAGAACAGGGGGGCAAACTGATTTAACATCGCTTTGCACTCCTCCTGTTGCTCAGGGGTCAGATCTGAAGAGAGATTAACTCCTTCAACCTTTTCGTCCAAAGGTAAGCCTCTCAGGAGGTCAGGTAGAGCTTCACTCTCCTCCTCCTCTTCTGATGAAGCTAGAAGCAAGGCTCCTACTTCTGGTCTAGAGACATAGGCTTTGAGGCGGTTGGTGTGGAAGACTCGGGGAGCTTCCCTGGGTTTGCCCAGATCCACCAGATAGTTGACCTCTCCAAGTTTTCCCACAACCTTGAAGGGTCCCATCCATTTGTCTTGCAAGGCCCTCTGCCTTGTTGGAAGCATAACTAGAACTAGCTGGTCTTGAGTAAACTCAACCATGTTAGCCTTCTGATCATGCCAATGTTTGATCAGAGCTTGGCCAGCTTTCAAGTTGTCACTTGCTTCTGCCATCATGTGTGACATTCTCCTTCGGAGACCTATCACATAGTCAGTCACTCTGACTGGCTTGGGGGAAGGAGCACTCTCCAACCCCTCCTTAATCAGGGCAAAGGGGTCTCTGACTGGATGGCCATAGAGAAGTTCAAAGGGAGAATAACCTACTCCCTCCTGAGGGACTTCCCTATAAGCAAATAGAAGGCATGGCAGTAGAAGGTCCCACTTCTTCTTAAGGGGTTCTTCTAAAGCACCTATCATGCTCTTCATAGTTCTGTTAAACCTTTCTACCAACCCGTTTGTCTGAGGGTGGTATGCGGTTGAGAACTTGTAGGTGACTCCGTAGGTTTTCCACATGGCTTTCATGTAGTTGGACATAAAATTTGACCCCCTGTCAGAGATCACCTCCTTAGGAAACCCAACCCTGGTAAAGATACCAAGGAGGGCCTTAGCCACAGCCTGAGCTGTAACAGTCCTCATAGGAATTGCCTCAGGGTACCTAGTAGCATGGTCTACTACAACAAGGATAAACCTGTTGCCTGAGGAGGTTGGAGGATCAAGGGGACCAACAATGTCAATCCCTACCCTCTCAAATGGGACTCCCACAACTGGGAGAGGCACTAAAGGTGCCACATTCTTGGAACCAACCTTACCAGAAGTCTGGCAGGTATGGCAGCTCCTGCAATATCTATCTACTTCAGCCCCCATCTTTGTCCAATAAAAGTAGAGGGAGAGCCTTTCCTTGGTCTTCTTGAAACTCAAGTGACCAGCCAAAGGAATCTCGTGGGCTAGTTGCAAGAACTGTTGTCTGTTCTCTTGGGGCACTACCAGGCGTTGGTAGGCTCCAGGTTCAGATTCAGTGGGTTCACTGTAGAAGAGGCCATCTTCCCAGTGTAACCTATACTTCCCAGGCTCTTGCCCATCAGCCTGAGAAGCGGCCTGTTGGCGGAGACCCTCCAGAGTTGGACATTCTCTTTGTCCCTTACGAAAAGCTGTCCTGCTGGGTCCACCTTCTGCCAGTAAAGACTGCAGCTAAGGATGGTCAGCCGGGTCCAGGTCTCCAATAGGTTCTGGGCCTCCTACTAGCTCTTCTTCAGAGTCTAGTTCAACCAGACAGGGTTGTACCTCCCTCTCAGCCTCAGCTGGAGGTGGAGTTACAGGTGTAACTTTGGACAACCTCGGGGAAGTCCTTGTTGGAAGCACTGGAGTGCTTGCTGTAGGCTTTTTCCTAGGAGTCTTGGGTTGCCCCTTTGCTCCTGATCTGGTAGTTACTGCAGTAAATTGCTCCAGTGGGAGAGGAGTGATTTCTGTCATCATCTCCTGAGATAAACCTCGCAGGGTTTTCTCTCTTGCGGGTTTGGTGAGCTCCTGTAACCTTTTACTAGGAGGTCTGGGGGTATGTGACACAACTCCAAGAGCTTTCAGGTCATTTCCCAACAGAACCCTTCCTGGCACTTCACATTGTATACTGACAGGTATCTTCACAGCCATATCATTACACTGGATGAGAACTGGTAACTGGGGACACATCTGCACAGGCCCTCCAGCTAACTTGGTGAGGCATTTGGGTGCCTTAGCAACATCCTCTGCCTTGAAAAATGATTCATCCACCACAGTTATGCTGGCTCCAGTGTCCCTGATGGCAGGAGTCTCCTGACCATTCACGTGGACACTGTCCTTATGATACTCTTTAGTATTATCTGGGATAGAATTATACACATCTAAATTCTGTTGTTCCCACAACCCCAGAGGGACTAAAGAAACACTGGCTGAGACTCCAGTGGGTTCATCAGCCAGTAGTAGAAAGTTTCCACTTGCCATAGTGACTTCCTCCCCTGGAGCGAAGGCTAAGGAGACAAGTTGGACCCCTGAAGGTTTACCCTTACATCTGGGGTCTCCTTTCACATGGTCAGTAGCCTTACAAACATAACAGGCCCCAAAGGTCCTTTGGAATGGAGGCTTGTTCTGACCTCCTTCTGGTTTAGCACCAGAAGGTATACTACTCTGCTGTGGTTTCCCGGGTGGCTTACCCTTATGGTTTGGTTTGGGGCCCTCTTTGGAATTAGAATTATTAGAATTCTCTTTGGAGTCTTTCTTAGGCTGTCTTCCCTCATCCTTCTTCTGAGTTACCCCAGAATCCTTGTTAGTAGCCCGGTTGGCAACCCACAAGTCAGCAGCCTTAGCTAGTTTCCTAGGATCTAATTCCCGTGAATCAGCCAAGTGCTGTCTGAGCTCAGGAGAGCAGGCATCATAAATTGACTCCATCATTACAAGATTCCTCATTCCTTCATAAGTGTTCACTTTGTAACCCTTAATCCATCCCTCTAAGTTTTTCAACCCTTCACACACCCAGGTAGCCCAAGGGGTACCATCATGCTTTTTGAGGCTCCTAAACCTCTTAAGATACTGGGAAGGCGTCTTCCCAAATCTAGCTATCAAAGCTAGTTTCACACATTCATACTCTTTCCTATCCTCTTCCCCCAACTCCATTACCGCATCAGTTGCAACAGGGGGAAGCCTAGAGAACAACCAGGTGAGTAACTCATTACCTGTGATTTTCTGGAGCCCATGATTATACTCAAACATAGACAACCAATCCAACACATCCAACTTAGGCTCATACATACCAATCAATTCCTTAGGCATCCTGGGTCTTTTAGGACTGGAACTTCTAGAGGAGCCAGAGAGAGAAGCATTCTCAACAGACAATTTTTTCATTTCTAGCTCATACTTAAGCTCCATTTCCCTTAGCCTTAGTTCTTTGTCAGTTTGAGCACTAAGTTTCTGGTACTCTAATTCAATTTTCATTTTCTCTAGTTCAAAGTATTGAGGGTTAAATGTGGGACCTGGCAAAGGTCCAGTAGGTACAGCTGGTAGAGCAGACAGAGGCCTAGAGGGAACATCTACAACAGTTTCATCCTCCTCTTCTGGTTCTGACCCAAGATCATCAATACTTTGTTCAATATCAATATCATTGCTGTTCTCTACATTTGCTGGAGTGATAGGTTCCTCTGAACCATCATCCAGACTTTGGTTTTCTAACAACCTTTCTATTAGCTCCATTTTCTTTCCTTTAGTCATGAGATTCTTATGCTTACAGAGAAGTCTTAGACAATCAGCAGTTTTTGTAGCAAGGGATTCTTGACTATAACTTTCCATAGTAGACAGGTTGGAGAATGACTTTTTCTTTCTTGTGCTTAAGCTTTGTGGTTAGTTGCACTAAGGTATCTCAAAAGTACACTAAAGTGTATACTCAATACAAATCCCACCGCTGTACACCAGTGTTAAGCAGAAACCTGTGCAGTTACCTCTGGGACCACTGCAAAAGATTTAAGATTACAGGTGTTGGCAGTAAACCCACTTGGTAGCAGTCTGCACCACACAGATTCACTGTGGTAGCTGTGGCTGAGCAGTCAGACTTCCCTCAAGAAGAGTTAGGCAGTATATAGAGGATACAGGATAGGTACAGAGGCACAGTAGTACAAGCAAACACTGACCAGAGCTAGGTGTAAAAGTATATACTTATTTATTTTAAAGGCACACTCATAAATTACACTAGCACAGAAAAAGGTAAGTAAGTCAAAACACAGTCACTATTACTTATATGTACATCCCTAGTCATTTGTTGGACAAGTCTAAGTTAACACCACTTATTTCCAAACAGAGGTGAGCGCTTAACGTCAGATGGCACTCCAACAAGTTATTAGAAAAGGGAGGGAAAAAGCAGAAGTAATGAAAGCAGCAAGGTAAAACACTTTTCACATAAGGTTAGAAAAGGCAGTCAATTGTGGAACAAGGAGAATTGGTTCGTGGCCCGCTTTAGAGAGAGCCAGGCGAAAATATGCCCAAGATCACACAATGTCACAAGTCTTTGCAGGTGAGTAGAAAAGGTTTTACTGAGTTTAGAAAAAGTTTAGTTAGGGTGTCCCAGGCTTACCCAGGGTCGAGAGCCGAGGGCTAAATCTACCCCGTACAATCGGTGGCAAGGGAAGCCGGGCGGAACACAGTACCTTTAAAAGTGGAAAGGATCCTCCAGCGGTGGTAATTGTTCCTGGTAGTGGGTGCAAGTCGCGGCGTCGTCCAGGGGAAGAGGTGATCTCGACGTGGAGGAAAGCTGCAGGTCGTTGCACTACCAGGGATGAGACCAGCCGTGGAGTTTTCCGGTCACAAAGGAGTTTACCCCTCTTTCGCGGTGCAGGTAAAAAGTGGTATCCCGGTTGCCGGGGTGCTTGGCACAGGCAAGGCGGCCACGAGATGCTTCGGGACGGCGAAAAGAAGGCAACAACTGGTTGTCCCCACCAGTTAAGGGAAGGAGACTCTCCGGCGGGAGATCTCCTCTGTCGTCGGAAAAAGTGGTGAGACGGTTCCGCAGGGCTTCACCGGTGGTGTCGTCTTGGCAGGTCGTCTCGGCTTCTTCCTCTTCGGCTTCTTAGGTCCTGTGGCGACTTCTGAAGAACCAGTCCCAAAAACCCTGCTTTTATGCAGCAAACCCCCATTCATACAGCCTAGCTGTCACTCAAACATGCTAAGTGGTGAGCGGGGTGGCTCACCACTTGGGCCAATCCCACCAGAGTGCGACATGAGTTGGCAAGGCAACTCAGTCCAGGGTGCCTAAACCCCCTCCCACACCCCCTGTGGTACCCAGACAGAATGGCACCACTGTGGAGGGCTTCTGTGCAGAAGCCCGCCAAAAGTGGAACAAAGGCTCGACTCGGGTTCAGGGTTACTGAAGTGAACCTAGACGCCATTTTGGCGGCGAGTTCTGGCAAAAATCCCAACCGGTGAATTTATATTAAATAAATAAACCGGCGGTATCTTTAACATTGCACCAAAAAGTGGTGCATTAAAAACAATGGGAAATCCCATTGGGAAATATTCCGGTGGAATATTTCCGTGGTATCCACTGCCACCAGCCAGAACTCGGCGAGGGGGGACGGGACAGTACCCCCTCGACAACAGACCCAGGGGCAATCTAATTGCCCCTACCAGTACTTCCACAGTAAGATGGTTTGTACTGGTTAAGTTCCTAACTTAAGACTAGTAAAGTCAATGGTGACTTTACAGACCCAGGGAGACAGTAGTCAGTCCCAGGGTGTGGAGTCTATGTTTGGGGGTCTCTAGGACACCCCTGTGTTACTGCACTGAGGGTGCTGTGTAACACATTCAAAAACCAATGATAGCCTATGGGGAAAAAAATACCCCCTAGCACATAAGCACATAGCAAGTCACAGAAACACTCTCAAGTCATGTCCAAGAGTGAGGGTAAAAGAGTCTCACTCTTGGCAGGAGAAAAAATAAACCCCAAAAATCCAGCAAAGCTGCTGGGGGACTCACTAGGTTAGGAAATTCAGCCTAAACAGAGAATTCTCCCTAACAACGAGTAAAATCAAATCCTTCAAAATTCAAGGTCAGGACTGGACGGTCAGGCAATTCACCAATTGCAAAACTCCAAATGTAATATACGCCATTGAGTGCCCTTGCGGGCTCCGATATGTAGGCCAAACAACAAGACCAGTACATAAACGCATTGGGGAACATCGCTCCAAAATAAGATGCCGCTCTATCACAGCACCACTGGTCTCCCACTACATGGAATTCAAACATACACAGGAACAATTGAAATGGTGGGTCCTTGACAAAATCCAGTACACCTCCAACATCAAAAATGCCCTCAACTACAAAGATGCTTGGTGGATGTTCAAATTGCACACAATTGAACACGGACTAAATGAAGCCTCCCCATCTGAGAATTACCACTACAACTGATATCCCAGCCCACAATTTGTGTTTTTTGCCTAAATTTGGCCATCCTCTCTCAGCTGTGACAGCCCTTAAGAGATCATGTCCCTATAGCATTTCCAACATAGGCACATGCACCGACCCACATATTGGTACAGCCCAGCCCACCATGTCTCAGCAACCCGCACCTTCCATAGTACATTGTTCAGTACTGACACATTGCCTCTTGTGCCCTATAACTCTGTTTACCAGGCACAACACATACAAACTTTTAAATTTGTACAGCACCTTGATAGCCTGTATTTCATGTCCAGACCATCTGTCTATACTGCCACACTTCCAGCCAGGCAGTTACCTCTATCAGTCCGCGCACACACAATACCGGCAATTCGTTTTTGCCCCCAGGCACCTTGCTTACAACAGCTCTCCTCTTCTCTTTAGAAGCACCATGTAACGAAGGCATCTTTTGGCGCCTGTTCAGGACCTCTTGACTGCTCTCCCAGACATACGGACTCATCCCTGCGCCAGTCCCACAACAACTCCTCTGAGCCTGGGATGTCAATCAGAGGTATGCTAGAAGTTATAGACCATTAGAATCTAATGCTCCTCTAACTTGCACCAAAGTTAAAATTCAGCAGCACCCTGGTACACATTTCTTTCTCTCTTTTTGTTTCCCCCCACGGTGTGCTATCACTGCAGCCCTGCCTACGGACACCACAGGGCCCTACAGCTATTTTCCTGTACGCCTAAACTGGGTTATCTACACACCCAAACACTGGATCTCATTCTACACGGTCCAGTACAAGCTTGGTCCTCCTCCTTCCCCTCCCCAGCCCGGATACTTTCAAGGTCAGTTGGTTTTAATCCCTTTTAGACCAGAATGCACCTCCGTATGTGTATTCCAGTGTTCTTTTCTTTTAACTGTTTATTTTATTGCACTTGCCGTGGATGCCTTCTCCCGAGCATGTCCTTTACCTAAAACATATCTATCTCTTTTCTTACACATTACTTTAGGCCTCTACAATCTTTCTGGCCCAGAAGAAGGCTGCAAATCTTATAGCCGAAACGTCACTGCAGCAGGCCTGAGCCTGCCTCCAGTCAAACATCAGGGATTTTTCATTTCCCGACGTAGACCCAGGATTGTCCATCACCCCACCAATGTGCAAGAACTAGGCTTTTCTAATTAAATTGTAAAAAGTCAGATTCTGTAAATACCACAATTGAGATGTGCACTTCCCTTTTTTTCTCTTGTCCGCAATGTTTTGTACACAGCTACCTAATGGCACCCACAGAACACAATGTACTTAACTTTCCGTGTGAATTTTCCGTTTGGTACAATTGTATTATTTCCTGATGCCTTAAATACCGACTGCACTAGAGAGTACTTTAGCTCTGTCAGCAGACCACAGTAGTAGCACATTTGTGTATATACATGCTTTTTATAACAACATTTTTGGTTCAAATATCAAGAACCTACCATTTTTAGCAGACAGGTTCATGTAAAGGGAATATCCTTCTAACTAAATATAAATGTTGGTCGCACTCCTGAACATAGAATCTATGTTTTGCTTTGAATGAGGACAATCCTAGTGTTCAACATTGTCTATTTTTCTTTGATCCATACACCATGGCAACAGGTTGCACAATGATGTTTATGTGATTTTCTTTTAAACTACATGTAAATAAACACATGTCCCCTGATTGAAAAGGGTGCACAACAATTGACATGATTTGATCTGTTTCCTGTTTCTTAGAAAAATGTGAGTCCATGTTCAAGCTCTTGCAAGTCTGGAATAGGGTGATTACTTTGAAACACCATCCAAGTTCCCTTTAAATATAACATTCTATAAGTTGAGAATTGTCTAAATTTGAACGGCGGTAACCACCCCCCTTGTTATACAGTCTTATAAAGCCTGTGGCCAGGGCTTTATCTATGTATTCCTTCAATACTTTGTCCTCTGGAATGGAAATGTAAGTGAATAGACTCTGCCGGATGGTATCTTGGCCCCTGGTAGCAGGTCTATGGGACAATCATAGGGTCTATGAGGAGGTAGTTGATCAGCCCTACCTTTGTCGAACACATCTCGAAAGGATTCGAATTCAGGAGGAATGTCTGTATTGATGGCATGAGTGACGGCTCCTATAATCGACAAGGAAGCCACCAAAGCCTGACAAGAAGACTCCGGGCATACACAAGTGTCCTGGAAAACAACATTCATTGCACTCCGAAGTAGGGAAGCAAATGCTCTTTTTTTGCCCAGTCAATCCCAGGATTGTGGTGTTGTAACCACAGAATATCCAAGATGACCTGGAATTGAGGAGCCTTGATTAAGTCGAAAGAGATCGATTCCGTGTGTCCATCTTACGTTTTCATACAGACAAGAGATGTGTTTTGAGTAACTAGGCCGGAGATCAAAGACGAACCATCCACTGCGTGAACCACCTCGGGCTGAGTCTTGGGCACTACGGATATATTGTTTTTGGTGGCGTAATCATAGTCCATGTAGTTCCCAGTAGCTCCAGAATCAATGATGGCCAAAGAGGAGAATGTAACATCAGCTGTAGTGGTAAACACCACCGGAAGACTGACAGGGGCCGAGGTGGCACCATGTGAGTCCAAATAAAGCACTCCCGGCATAGGGACTCTGTCTATCGCCGGGGTCTGGCGTTTCCTGCCTTCCTGACTGGTTTTTTAGGACAGTCCTTCAATTGATGTTCTGAGGACCCACAATACATACACAGATTATGTGAACGTCGGTATTCACGTGGTGCAGGAGTCAGAGGACCCCTCACCGCCCCTATCTGCATAGGTTCTGGAGTTGAAGTAGAAGGACTGACCACTTCCACTGGGGAGGAGACAGGGACCGGGGTCTTTCGTTCTCCACTTCTTTCTGACCTTCTGGCGTCTATTTGTAACATCAAGTCTAATAATTCGCCAAAAGGGGTAGGGACAACTGGAACTGTAGCTAAGCGATCTTTCAATTCTTCCGACAACCCTTTGGAAAACACAGCTGATTTCTTCTCTTCAGGCCAGTCCGTTTCAGCAGCTAGCTGATTGAACCTGGTGAGATAGGAAAAAAGAGAAGACGTGCCTTGTCGTAGATTCAGGAACTCCAAGTCCGTTGCCTGAGATTAATAGCGGGTATCAAACACCGTATTCATGCCCGTGATGAGTTCATCACAGTCATAGAGGATGTAGCTGTTGGACTCAAGCAAAGGATTGGCCCAAGCAGCCGCCGTACCCCCGAGATGGGAAAGGATAAAGGCTGCCTCGGTGGTGGAGTTCGGAAAAGCAGTAGGTCGACACAAGAAATGCAATTTGCATTAATTTATAAAAGTCTGGTATTGTTTAGGGTCTCCAGTGAAGCGCTCTGGAGGGGCCAACGGGAATTGTGTGGCTA
Organism: Ambystoma mexicanum; assembly: GCF_040938575.1. Taxonomy (NCBI): domain Eukaryota; kingdom Metazoa; phylum Chordata; class Amphibia; order Caudata; family Ambystomatidae; genus Ambystoma; species Ambystoma mexicanum. The sequence goes on from NC_090937.1 coordinate 441,337,049, forward strand.
TAAGGACTGGGGCTGCAGCAAACCCCAAAGCAGAGGCCGGAGATGAGCCTGAACCTGACGCGGTCGCACTGGACATATCAACACCCAGTGTTTGGGGAGTTGGAACACTCCGTAAGATGTCGATCCTATGGTGGTTGGCGTCATGAGCCGCCGTCATGTCAGACCGTAACTCAGACACTAAACGAACCAAGACATTCAAAGGATCAGCTTCTTCCATGGCTTCTGTTTTTGTTACTCACCGGTAAGGGGAGCACGTAAAACAGGAGACTAGAAATGCGAACTGGGAAGTTGCTTGAAGAGCTAAGGGTGAGGCCTTCACCCGAGCCTCCTCTCTATGAGGGAATATAGCTCTTCTAAATGATATGACCCCTTGCTGTGTGATAACCAGACAAGTGGACCGATCACCCAAAAGAGCAGGGGGAACGCACCGCCATGGACCCAGCTGCAAAGGAAAAAACAACAGGTAAGTGTTCTGAGAATATTACCCTTATCCCCTTAGAGCCCTACTAACTGATGGAATACCTGAGCATTCTCCCCCGTTGAAATGAGGAAAAGGATCAACACAGGAATCAACCTAAAGAGTAATATGCGATTTAGCATCTGATGTAAATAAAGATATAACAGAAATTAGGAGATGGGTACAGGATCTTACCAGTTGATTAGGACAGCAGTGTTTGAGTAAAGTCAGTACACAACGGCAAGGATAACATTTTTAAAAAAAGGTACGTTAGTAGGGTAATTATACCCAAGCGGTACAAGGGTCGCACTGGTTTTGGGGTGGTGCACAGCAGCAGAGCATCCCTATGTGCACTTGCCAAAACAAGCTTTACTCCAATTGTCAGTCCGTGAAATCAGAAGGAAAAGTCTTACCACTGCTGGTAGATGTTGAAATGGTAGCAAGCAGCATATAGAAACAATAGAAATCCAGGGAGATTGCAGGTAGTCCGTGAATACAGGCAAGGTCTGGTACACTAGCAGGCAGCAAACAATGGCAGAACGTTTCGCAAAGGAGTCCGGATAAGCAAATAGGGTTCTGGTACAAGTGCAGGCAATGACAATGACAGAACATTATTTTTAAGGAGTCTATGTGAGCAATCAGGGGTCTGGTACACTAGCAGGCAGCAAACGATGGCAGAACGTTTCTTGTAAGGAGTCTGTGTAAGCAATCAGGGGTCTGGTACACGTACGGGCAAAGACAATGGCAGAACGTTATTTGCGGAGTCTGTGAACTATAGCAAAGGTCTGATACATAGGCGAACAGGAAATGATTCAGGGAGATCGCAAAAAGGAGTCCAATTAGCCAGACCGGGTCAATACCACAAGGAACAAGGAAAAATGGCACTTGAAGGAGGAACTTCGAGTAGCCGGCTGTAACTCTAAACAGAAGCAGCGTCTTGGCTGCTGCCGCGGAATACATCAATAAGGGAGGCAGAGCTATGCCAAAACGAGGCTCAAACACCAAACTACAACACAGAGCTAGGTTTTCTGGGAAATTGAGTTTAGTGTTGTTAACTTCCAAGGCAGCTACCACTGTGTGTAGAAGGAAGCGGTATTACGCCTCGCCCCCTTATGGAGTGCTATAACTTTCCTGACTTTCCTGATAACCGCACTTGGGGGACTCCCAACTGCCCTAGAGAACCGAGGGGCTATGGATGCAGGGGGCAGGAGTCTAGACACAGAATGAGGTGAGCGTGGGAACGTAACAGGTGAGACCCTGACCTCAGACGGAAAGGACGTTCATAAGAAAGCAGAGAATACACAACCGGTGAGTTGAATGCAATGGGAAACTGGTATGTGAAAGCTGTGAGTGAGATACAACATAACAGCTCAATCACACAGGAAGAGAGACATGTCGAATGAAACTGCCGAATGATGAAGAGAAGAATGAAGTCATACATAGTTACAGAGTAGTCGTGTGTATGAATACACGTTCTCGAAAGCCTCTGTATAAATCAAGGAATTCTTCTGCAAAGAGCACAGTGGTGCGCAGACACGAAGTGACAGAAAATTAGAAATCACAAAAAGGGGGAGCCACGCGAGAAGTTGAAGTGGGAGCAAAACCCCTAAGGAAAGTAAGAAAAGGAAAAAAGTAGAAGAAAGTATGATGGATAAGCATTGGGGTGGCCACCAGGCGGGAGAATGATCCAGGAATGCTGCAGAAACCCCACCATAAGGAAAAGAGGACACAGCTAAAGCCTAAGGCACCTAGTTGCATGACCTGTAATGGGTGAACCATGTGGTCTGACAACTGCGCCATGACCAGGGAAGCCCCGTTGAACAAGTGAACAGCATGGTAAAATATAGTTCAATAAGCTAAAAGGAGCTATTGCGAATGGGGAAGGGAACCCCAAAGGAAGCAAGTTGAATTATCATGTTTTTGCAAGTGGAACTTCTGTGTTAAGCAAGTTGAACTCTTGTGTTAAGGAAAATGGAACTTAGCAAGTGAACATTGGTGTTTTGAAAGGTGAGCTCTGTGAAATCAGAAGGGTCTAAGCTGGAACAAGGGAAGCCTGAGAGACCCACTGAAGAGTGTGATCCGCAGGGCTTTTGGATTCTGGGAAGGGGGACCCAGAGAAGCCCAAAGAACATGTGAGAAATAAGGTACTGTGAACCTTTGACAAGGGAATCCTGAGAAGCATGTGGAATTTTGTGATCCTGAGTGCCTTGAACTTGGGGAGAGCTCCATTGCCAGACCATTTTTACTTTGAACACTATTAAGTTTATCAAGGCCCATGCACCTTATTATTCTAAAGAAGTGAGGGCAAGCATATGTTTTGACACAGACAGTATTCTGTTTTGGAGTGACAGCCTTAGACTTCCCTTAGTTTACTTTCCGGTAGGGAACATTCCGACCTTAGAGCTAGGGCAAGTTAGGCGTTACACCTGCCTGACCAGTAAAATAAAGCCTTCCTGCCTGCCCTGCTTCAGCCTGCCTCCCGTGTCAAAGCTTGTCTTGACCGATCCAGCCTGACTCCTGCCAGGGTTTTCTGCGGTGCTTCACTTAACACATTTGTGACTTGAATCTGCCTGGTATATTCTCCTGCCAGGGCTTTCTCATGTACTTCACTCAATACGCTTGCAACTTGTAACTGCCTGGGATATTCCTCTTCCAGGACTTGCTCATATGTTTCACTGGGCACATCTGCAAACTTTACAACATTTTGTATTCATCCAGCTATATTTCTTTAGGGATTATCGAGTCTCCCATTCTCTCTCATATACTTCATTTACTCTGATTTGCCTTCTGTAGGGTTGCCGACATGCCTTGGTGTCCCAGCTTCTCTTGGGTGGACTCACTGGCTCTCTGTGGCATGTGACGGCTCTCCCGTTTTAAACATGCAGCTGCTCTTCAGTGTCCCGTTCCTTCTTCCCGGGTTCACCACCATTGCATTGTGGCGTCTGTGTCCCCCGGAGCAGCCACTTGCCTGCTATGGTTTCCTCGGTGCTCGAGCAGTATGGAGGCTGCTTCTCGGTGCCTGCGTATGCCTGGAAATCTTCCCTTCTCTTCCTGTCATGGCGTCATCGCAGAAGACCTGCTCCTGCAGTCTGCTCTCCTCTGCCTCCTCCATGAGCTGGTTGGCTCTACGGACCCTTTAATAGCACAGGGGTCTCTTGGTCGCTAACCAGAGGACGAGATTCTCCCAGCCAGAGTCTCCCTTCTGTCAGCAAGCCCTGCAGTAAAATGTCCCTGCATCAAGTATGCACTCGCAACCACTAGAGCACAGCTTGTGCTTCTGGCCTCTTATCGATCTTCATTACTCCGCTCAGCTTCCTCATCACAATATTTTTACATCCAGGGAAAGAGATGTCCGCTCTTGATGACATATATACAGAATATGGTAGGGTATTCTCAGTAGCTTTCAGAAGGGCATGAAGGCAGTCACGATAATATGCATTTAAGGCATGGGGAATGGACGGGGTATCCCTAAAAGGAAAAGGGGGATACCATGTCTCCCACAATGATGTTGTGTCACTCCCTTGAGGGTTGCCTCCCCCCATGTGATCCTCCCTCATATAGCCGCCCCCAGGCACAGGATCAGGTAGCTGCTGCCTTCCCCTCGTCACATGCGGAGAGGCTACCACTGGGAAAGGAGTGATGACACCATCAGATTCATGACATACCCTTCCACCAATTTTGCTCATCCTCTCAGTACCTATTGGGAAACGGGAAAGGAAGTTTACATTTCCCTGCTCTCTTCCCTTTTGGTGTTCTACCATAAAAGAATAGGGCTGCATACTTAAGAACCAGTCCATGACCTGTGCATTGGTGTCCTTGCAGAGACTCATCGCCATTTTAATGGAGAATGATCAGCGACCAATTTAGACTTCCTAGCAGTGAGGTAGTACTTGAGGTATGTAACCGCCTACTTTATAGCTAGGGTTTCAAGCTCAATTGTGGCATAGTACTTTTATCAGGGATATAACATCCTACTGATATAAAGAATTGGGTCCACTTTATCCTTTAGGGTTCTACATTCTAAAGCTTATCAGTGAGGCAAGGTGTGATAGAAGAATAACTGGGAATAAATCATCTATAATACCCGCACTGGTCATAAAAAGGCTCTCAGATCTTTCTTGGTTCTGGGCACTGGAGTTTCTTGAACAGTTTTCACCTTTTCACTTCGGGGTTTGAGCAAGCCCATTACTCACAAAAAATCCAAGATACTTGACTGCTGACTGGTAGCGAAAGAAGCTGCTACGTTGACTGTGACCCTGTCCAAAGCTAGAATCACTACCATTTAACCTCACATGGGTACTCAGACTGAAGATGTGTTGTGTCATCCACCAAGTTGGGATGATGGTGTGGAGCAGTGGGTAGATTGCAGAAATGGTGGGGGGACGAGTTGGGTTTGTTCAGCGGAGGAGTATGCCCATATTGGGAGCAGTATGAGATGATTACAGGGTTGCTCTATGAGAAAATGATTATGCTTTGTTAAAGTATTAACTAAAGGGCGGAATGTTGGGTGGTCAGAAAAGGTCCCACCAATAGAGGGGTTTGTGTTGCGTGCGCCATATTTGTGACTGGCGGTGCAGCAAACTGGGCGTGATGTTACAGTTTCATATGTAACCAGTGTAGTTAAATGTGAATGGGGGTCATCACGGGTTGGTTTGAGTGTCAAAAATGGGGCGGTACCACTATTACCACTCCGCCCAATCCTGAGTTTGGGCGGCAAGTGGGAGATTTCCCTTCAGCTTTTTGCTGTAGTTAAATCTTCTCACTAACTCCGCCCATTTGCGGCGTTATTATCACGGTGCTAATAGTGCCCAGAATGTCCCATTGGGTCCATTGGAATGGGGAATTACTGCCCCCCCGCAACTTGGGATCCGGTGCTAATAGCGCCAGACCGAGTTGCGTTAACGCAATTTGCATTGGTGGTATCCCAGCGGATTTACCGTTGGGATACCACCAAGGTCCTGATAGAGCCCAATGGGATATTTTATTTAGGGTTACTTTTTAGTTAAATTGATACTTATTAGCTTTGTACGCTTTAAGGAAAGCATGTTATCAAAGCAAGACAGACACAAGTGATCACAGTTCAAGAGTGTTATTAAACTGTAAAAAACCTATTGCCAATCCTTACAGCTATACTACAAAAGAATGTGGAATAATGTTCACAAGAAAAGAAGGAAGTGGTCACAAAATAAGTCAGGATGGTACGGCCGGTGTCTCCCTTGCCCACGTTTTTAGCACGGGACAAGGCGGGACTCTTGAGCAAATGATTTCATGAACTCCACTGTGTGTTTTACGTAAAATAACTGTGTTTTAATCATACATTATTATTAAGGCGATAACAAGAATCTTGTTTTCATGTATCTGGGCTATCGCTAATGCATTTCGGTGCCTAGCACCATCTTCAGGGCTACATTTTTCAATTTTTCAATTTGCAACAACACAATAGTATTTAATCGACTTCTGCTGATCCGTGGCTCAGGCACAGTAAATCCCCTCCCAGGGGGTGTTCTGACCAACACATACACATTGTCTCTCCAGTAATATGTACCTGTGTTGCACATGGGGATCGTACAGGGTATGCAGTTATAATGTCGACAGTAAAAAGTCTAAAACCAAAATGTCGAAAAGAAATGTCAAAAAAAAAAAATAAATCGCATTTTTTTTATGTGTATGTTTTTTTGGGTTTAGCTATAAAAAAATAAACAAGGGGTTTGGGGGGGAACCCCCCCATTAAAAAAAAATAAAAAATAAAAACATTCAACATTTTTTTCAACATTCTTTTTTTTCGACAGTTTTGTTTTCGACATTTTCACTATAAACCATTGTACGGATATTGAACAAAGACGAGTTCTGCCACCCGTTCAATGCATAAACTGTCCTTTCAGCTATATATGCGTTAGCAAGGTGTTTTTGAAATTGTCATGGTGATCGCACATCCCACCTCCCCATTTCCATGGGGAGGCAGGACGCGAGGCGCACCCTCGACGGCCATTTCCGGCTAGAGGACGACGCTGTGATCACCATGGCAACCTTCAAAAGCATTAGGTTGCGTACACTTTGAGTGCAACGGCGTGCATGAGAGGAACAGCACGGACCTATGCTACAGGTGAGGACTGCGCAGAGTTGAATTTGCGTATGAAGAAATACCACGCGGACACGCGCGCAGTAACACATGCTATTGTTATCACTATTGCAGGCAGTTTACACACCGTACATGATACGATACAGGCGAGGAAGTCAATCAACATAAAGGCTGAGGTATAAACAGAATTACCTTTTAATTACGGTTTTGTACAACGTGGGGTAATCGAGGGGTTTATTCACATGTACAGAGGAACGGACATCATTGTCGTTATTCTCTTTCTTCCCTTCCCACCATATAGCTGAACACAAATCACTTTATATCTGTAATGATGGTATGTATATGCTTTTTTTCAATACTAATGAACGTATACAACGTTAATCACAATTGGTGAATGATGAAATACTATTGTATTGTAGCAAATTGAAAAATTGAAAAATGTAGCCCTGAAGATGGTGCTACGCACCGAAATGCATTGGCAATAGCCCAGATACATGAAAACAAGAGTCTTGTTATCGCCTTAATAATAATGTGTGATTAAAACACAGTTATTTTACGTAAAACTCACAGTGGAGTTCATGAAATCATTTGAACATTGTTGAGCACTTGATAAAGGAAAAGAAACGTCTAAATTAAGAAATAAGAAAAAAGAATGCAATGTAACTTAAAGGGATGAATTTAGCTCCTGTGAGGAGCAAGAGGTGAGCACCAGGTTTTACGGGGTGGAATCCACCCTGTTTTTTCGGTCATTGCATTATTAAATATAGGCCCAGTGTCATAGGGCTATTTTGATCCTGTGAACTCCCAAAATATACCCAAATATAGAAAATTCTACACATGATTATAACCTTTTTTTGAAAAGAATCACGTGGTGCCTGCCTTTTCTCTACATCGTAGGGACTCTTGAGAACAGCACACTCCTGGGCTACACTGGCATGAGGTTACAGTTCCTTTTCTCAATATCAGGACCTTCTGTGTCCAAGGGCCTCATTACGACCCTGGCGGAGTGGGTTTACGCCAGCGGTATTCGCGGCGGACCCGTCCGCCCCACTACGAGTTCCCGTAGCGCCATGGAGCGTTTTCCGCCTGGTTTTTCCGGGTGGAGAAATCCATGGCGCTACGGGACCTTGTTGTTAATTACGCCACCGTATTTTACGGTGGCGTAATTAACGCCTTCCCCACTCCCATTACACCCTATGGGGCAAAAATGGGAATGGGGAAGGGTAAAATGGGGAATGGGGATTTACCGCCCCGCCAACCTCGGAATGGGGCGGTAAATCCGCCAACCCCCATGGCGCTATCAGCAGCTTTCCGCCGTGCTCCATGGTGCATTTGGCGCCACGATTTCCGCCAGGGTCGTAATGAGGGCCCAAGTCTCTTTCATGCAAAGTCTCTTGCTTCAGAGGGTCTGATTTGCCATTAACAACAAAACAAAAGTTCCTTCTGTTAATCTTCATGTCGGGTGGTTACTCTTCACCTTTGGATCCCTCTCAGCCGAGCTCCGCGCCTTCTCTCAATGTTAGCCTCTCAAAGCAGTTTCCATTTTAAACAGAGTCTTCTGATGGGTGATCACGTCTTGCTGGGTCATTCTGTTATTCTATGGCAAGTATGTGCTTCACAATATCAATGTTCACACAGCCTTCCCCTCAGCCGGGTGCAAATGCCAGTTTCACAATTCCATCAGTCGGGTTCACACTTTCCACAGTTCACAATTTCTACAACGTGTCAAGGGCTTTCGATTGTACAAGGGGTTTGACTTGACCCTTGTATGTCCACCTTGACACCTTACTCCGGCCTTCTCTATGGCCTCTTGGTACTTGTAGTTTCACTATTTTCCCATTCAATACTTTCCTTGTTCGGGACAGGGGTACCAACCAGAGACCTTTGAATGAGCGACCACGTGGTGCCGGACCACTCAGTCTCTGATACCAAGTTAATTCACAAAGACCTCTGTCTCTTAATCTTAACGTTGCCACTGCAACCTTGAGTCTAACACAATCCGGCCCAGCTGTGCTGAACTCGTTGGCGTTCCTTTTGCTGCTGGAGTCAAGGACGGTACCACGATGGCAACCGCGTCTCCCCGCCCTGGCTATCAGGGCGGGAGTGTTCCATGTACCACTGACATCCGTCACACCCTTCGCCAGCTGTGATATCTGGTCTTTTGCTTCTTTTGTCAGAGGCTTCGCAGTTCTGGGTTAAAAAGGGCAAGGCTTACTCCCTCCTTGACGTCCTTTCAGGTCTCGCTGTCTTTCTCCTCCGTTTGAACTGCCGTCCTTGAATAGCTGCTTCCTCATGCATTCAGCCTTGCTCAGAGTGTGCTCTTGTGCTCCACCTTTTATCCCAGTGGTGAAAAGAAAGGGCAATCAGGTGTGTCTAGTTGTCAGCAATTGCCTGACTCTGCCTGACGCTTGTGTTGGGACATGTCAAGTAAGCAGCTCTGGTATTAGTCCGTTGTCGTTCACGGTGTGAGAAAGTGTTTGGCCCTCAGTACGAGGTTGGCAGAATGGGTTTACCGGCACCGGTAATGGTGCTGGTGAACCCATTCCGCCCTATTACGAGGCCTCCTCACGGGACCCGCAATGGGTGCCTGGAAAAACCAGGTGTCCTTACCAGGTCCCGCGAGGAGACCAGGGAGCTAACAACAGGCCCGTTACAAATGGGCCCGTTGTTAGCTCCTTCCCCATTCCCATTGAGCCCTATGGGGTCAGCCAAGGTTGGCATGGCTCGGTAAGTCCTCATTTGAGGAACCCGGACCCGGTATGCAGTAAGGAGGCAAGGATGCCGCTAAATGCGGCATGGTTAGCTCCAACCTCGTAATGAGGGCCTTTGTGTTGGAAAAGGGGGGGTAGAGTTTCTAAGTATCCCACTGGGATGGATGGGGAAAAGGTGCCATAAGGAAGGGGATACCGCGTCTCACCCTTCGGTGTCCCTATTCCACTCCCCGAATACCCCCCATCCAGGTGATCCTACCGCACTGGTCCACCCCCAGGAACTGGATCCAAAAGCGATGGCAGTATCCTGGCCGACTGGATGACAGATTGCCGGGGACCAGCAGGTCAGACACCTTCAGGTTTCTCACAACGCGCATAGAAAGACAAATGCCAAAAGCACTAAATGAAATATGAAACACGATCAGCAAGGAGTTTTCATAATGTGCATGCAAGGAAGAGGACTGGTCCTAAGAGAACCCACTGTGAAGAAAACATGACAGTTAAACATGCATGCACACTGATAAACATACACAGGGAATTTATAAAATCTACATGTAGTGGGTCTTTTCTACAAATGGATTAAAACATGGCAGTTGGAGTTTGAGAAACTGGTTTTGCAGAGTTTCATAGACCAGAGGATGGGTAAATAAGTAACTACAACCTTAGCCAATGGTCAGATCAGCTAAAGAAACCGGTCATTGTTTTTATGGCCTGGTCGTATCGCAGAAAGCAGATGTAATCTTAAGTACATGGGAGCATGTAGAAGTGTTTTGGCTATTTGCTTTGACCAGCAGTAAATTTGGGGTGAAGTAGCACCCGAGGCTAAAGTGATTAAACCCCAGGAGTTTCAATTATATTCTCAGATGGTCTGTGTGTGATGAAATGGCAGTTATTTAGATTATAATGTTTCAATGGAGCCTACAAACCGGGGCGGATGAGAGAGCTATCGTCAGTTCAAAGATAACCTGTTTACTCAGCCTCCTTCGTATCGCTCGAAGTATTTATGTAAACCATATGCATTATGTAAACCATATGCAATATGTTTAAGGTTTAAGAACTCAGACCAGTTGTTACTAGTAATAAATTATGTTTGCACACAAATGTTTAACTGTTTGATGATGTCACAACCCATCAATAACGATTCCCAAGAAGTGGTGTGCTATGAATATGATCTGGTAGTTAAGATAATAAATGACCAATGAGAATGGAGGAATTGGAGAACGATGGGATTTATATGTACATGTGTTGTCCAGTCCTGTGTAGGGGCTGTGAGAAACCAGAAGGTGTCTCACCCACTAGTCCACAGGGATCTGTCATCCAGGTGGCCAGGACAATGCCATCGCTTTTGGATTCAGTCCTGGGGTGGACCAGTGCGGGACGATCACCTGGGTGACGGGTCTTCGGGGAGGGGTGTGGGGCGCCAGGTGGTGAGACGTGGTATCCCCTTCCATGTAACACCTTTACCCCATGCTACGAGGTAGGATATTTAGGAACTCTACCCCCTACCCCTTTACAATGCAAAAACTTTCTCACGGACAGCCCGCTATGAGAGAAAACAGACTAACACCCGAGTAGTATATCCGACGTGTCACAATACAGTGGTCAAGCGAGGTCAGGCAATTACTGACCATCACACACACCTGACTTCCCTTAATCTTCCCCAGACAGATATAAGGCGGAGCACGAGAGCACATTCTGAGCGAGGCAAAGCACACGAGGAAGCATCTCTTTCGAGATGGCAGCTGAACGAGAGAGGAAAGACAGCAAAACAGAAGGGGATCACAAGTAGGGAAGTTCCCATGACCTTTTTGACAAGGAACCGTTACTTTCCACAGACCTCGAAAATAGAAAGCGTAAGACCAGGAAACCAGGCTGAAGAATCCTGCATTGTGTGTCGTAGATGCCCAAGGCCCTTCCGTGTCACTAATCAAGGTGGGGATAATCACCAGCCACCATGGTACCGTCCTTGGCTAGAAGAACAAAGCAGTGTCAGTGAAATCAACACAGCTTGGGGAGACTGATACAAGGCCGGTTTGTGTTGAAGCCAAGGTTGCAAACAACAACATTGTATGGTGAACGCTGGAACGAACATTGTTAAAACGCTGAGCGACTGAACTTTAAAAAGCAAGATATAATACTTTTGACAGAGTGGTCAGGCACCGCGTGGGTGCTCAATCGAAGGTCTCTGTAAGGTATCCAGCTGAGAAGTGTCAAAAGTGAAAGTGAGTAGTGAGAAAAAGGTTATACCAAGAAGAGAACGAGCAATTGTGAATTGAAGTGGTCCTGCGATGGGTTAAGCAAAACCCCACGCACAGTCGAAAGTCTTCGATTTTGATGAAGTAGAGAAAGTTGGTCCGAGCCCAGTGGAGGGAGACCAATTGAAAGTTGTGTGTTAACCCGGGGTGAACAATAAATCACCTGAGAAGTTATATTTGTGAAATCCTAAGAAGAAAGGAACTTTAATGTTTCTCGTGTTGCATCAGGCCCTCTGAAATAAGAGACTTTAAATGGCAAAGAGACTTTGGCACAAAAGGCCCTAATGTCGAACTTTGGGACTGCATCTTCGTGCTAGAGAAGCCAAAGAGTGTGCTGAGCTCGAGTGTGCCGCCTTGTCCCGTGGTAAAAACATGGGGAAGGGAAGCCAACATCTTGAATATCCTGACATATTATTTCTAAAACACTTTTCTTTTGTATAAAATTGTTTCCCACACTATTTGTATTTAGAAGGATTGGCAATATGTTTATTAGTATAGGCCCTTTCATTTTGACAGATTCGACTAGGACTGTGTTATTATTATTTGATGGTCGTAGCTTGCTCCCATCTTTAGATTTAGGATTAGATAGGCATTTTTCAAACTCAATTTAAGTTCAGTAAACACCCTTGAACTGTGATCACTTGTGTCTGTTTTACTGTTTGATAGCATGCCTTCCTTACAGGAGTGGATTGTAATAAAATATATGTGAGTGGTTTAACGGTTGCAAAATTGTATATAATGTGTCACCGTATGTGACGCGTTGTGACTTGGGTTAGTTTGGCTCAACAGAGTCATCTAGCTGCTCCCCGGTCGATTGTACAATAAACTTGCTCTGCGTACAAACTAGCCCTCTTTCCTTAAGTGGGAGGCCCGCTTTGGTTTGAGGTGAGTAGGGGCCTGTCCACACAACACTTGGCAAAAGGTAACATATTCCCTCTGAAGATTGGTGAAATCCACAAAACTGGACTCCCACTGTCTCTTGTAAAACCTTCTGGCCTAGTTAGGAAAAGGGTTTTACATAACTAATTGCATTTTCCCTTCTAGGAAAGACTGTTTATTGAATGCTGAGAACAAAGCACCTTGAGGATGCTAAGAACACTGCACCTTGATACTGTTTTTACTTGTTTGTGTTGCATATTTATTTTGTGTACTTTACCTGTTAGTCTAGTGTTTACTTGGCTTTTCTTCTATAAATATTCTAATTGTATAACAGAATGAAGTATGGACGTTCTTTCATTTGATATTTGTGTGATGCATGGAATGTACCTGTTGTCTATTCCACCCCACCTCTTGAGAATAAGTCCTGGTCTGCTCTGTTTGAGACAGGCATGGCATTGAGAGACACAGACTCAAAGATTACAGTTTGCAAAACCTTTATTTAATAAAATTCCGGGGTTGGCCCCAACCCTTAACGTATTGTTCCCTCAACTGATGTTTCTAAGGGCCGTCGAAGTCTGAAAGTCCAAAACCAAAATCCGTCTGCGTCTAAACCTATGCTTGCCCTCCCACTTTGACAAAATGTGATAGGAATCTTTTTAAAGGAAAAATAGTGGTTCAAAAGGAAAGATAAAGCAAGCCTGGTTTCAGGTGGTCTTCTCACCAGGTGTAGTTCTGTCAATGTCATAAAGGTTTGTACAATCAAAAAAAGGGTTGTTTATTTAGACCTTCTCCACAAGGTTCTTGCAATATTTTCAAACAACTTTCAATGTCTCTGGTTCCTTGGGATTCACTTCCCCAAGCTTCAATTCTTCCAAGTTTCAAACAAAACAAAATATAACACAAATCCTCTTAGACTTCTCAGGGTTCCCTTCCCCAAGCGTATGCCTCTCTATTTCAAAATAAGTATTCAGTTTTGCTAGGCCTCTCAGGGTTCCCTTCCCTCTCCTTTTCTGTACTTGTCTTCCTGTTAGGTCCTCCTTAGAGGTGCCTGTTGCACCCCTTTTTCTTCATCTGTACTTCTTTTACACCCTTCCTGTTTTATCGTGCACACTTGCACCTTCTTCTTGCTTTGCTTTCTTCTGGTTGCGCCTCTTGCGCACGTCTCACTTTGTCGTGCACACTTGCGCCTTTCCCTTTTTGCTTTCTGGTCGCTTGCACCCTTTCCTGACTTTCAGGTCGCTTCCACCCTTTCCTTGTTTTCAGGTCGCTGGCACCCTTTTCCTTACTTTCGGGTCACTTGCTAACTCTCCTTGCTTTGGGGTCACTTTCAACCTTTCATTTTCTTTATATTCTTTAAAGTTCACTTTCCTCTTATCTCTCTTTAGTTCTGCGCCGCTAGCGCATCTTTCTTTATGCTTTCTCTCTTGCTTTCCGCTCCCTTTACTTTCTCCTTTGGAGAACAGGATCGGCGTTCTAAAAACGAACTGCTGGAGAAATCGATTCCAGTCAACAATTCACCTTTCTTGGGGTCTTCAGACAACAAAGGATCCCCTCAATCTCCATTGATATATCTAATCATGAACTCCTGTGGGATTACTCCACTATGACTATAGCACAGACTGAACTCCACCCAGCTTGCAAACAAACAAAACGATCTTCCGATAAGTGACAGGCGCGTGGGGACAGCGGGACTCTGTTGTCGTTTGACCCACTCGCCCCTGGCCCTTCTTACCGGTTAACGACACTCACTATTCAAACTTAATCGCTTACTTTATCTGCCTCAAGGTTTCCGCCGCCCCCTACCCTTTAGAGAAGCTGTATTGTTTGGCGGCCGGACGTTGCGAGGAGTGAGGCCGGAGTGGAGTGCGGAGCTCCAGGGGAATACTGTGGGCTCCAGATTGAACATCGGATCACTGGTTTGCTGTGTGGCGGCAGGCGAGACGACCGTTCCGAGTGAGTGACAGGCGTGTGGGGACTGTGTTGCGCGGTCCTCCGACCCCCTCGCTGCCGTCCACTTATCCACCCGCCTCCCTCCACCTGAAAATTTTGCTTACCTCGTTCGCCGTCCCATCTCGGCCGATCCGGACTTCGCTGCCTGCCCGCACTGCCTGTCCGCTGCTCGGCGCAGGGAGAGGGAGAGGAGCTGGGAGCGGTCACTTCCTTGTTGCGCGTGGCTCCGGGACCCCTGCTGCTCCAGGCGCGTGTGCCACCGGGAGGCTTGGAACTCTGTCACTGAGCGGCATCAGAATTCAGGAAGTAAGCCCAACAATCATGTCGGGCAAGAAAGACCAAAAGGCGCACAGTACACATCCTAATGCAAGAATGAGAATGAAAATCATGGAAGAAATGCGTATTCCGATTTGCAACTCCATAAAGCCAAATGAAATAGACAGCATATCAAACACCCCTAGAAATTTGGATTTTGAAGCCTTTGATATAGACACTATTGAATGTCATAGTGAAGTGAAAGAAAACATGTATGACATACATCTAATCTCAAATGCAGATACCACCGACTCACACAATGAAGGAAACGAAAACATCCTTGACATGCAATCAACTCCTAACTTAAAAGACAATATTGTGAGCACTGCGACAGTCAGCAACACCCTAACTAATGCAGGGGAAGGAAAAGGCATACGAACTGTACTCCATGATATCCAGCTAAATGCAACTCCTGACAGCAATAACTTGTGCTCCTCTGCTCCAAAGACAGTGCAGACTAACAAAGTCAACAATTATTCTGCTGAGACAGTGGAAATCAAAGATGAATCATGGACAATAGGTACTATAGACGATCCTGCCATGAGGAAAAAGGCACGATTGTGCACCCCTGGACCATTTTCACAAAAAGAGAGAGCAATGAATGCCAAGATACAATGGAAAAATCATTAGGAAAGCGTAAGGACACCTGACCAGAAAGCAACAAATTCCCTTCCCATCAATGCCAAACGAATGGAGTGTCTATCACTTGATCTGTCTGAAATCGAAGCCTTGATGGAATTACAAGAAAAAAACAGGAAGAATAAAAAACGAATTAACCAAACTGTCCCTTTGATCAAAAGACTGGAGACAAACCCTCCAGCCGAACCCTTCACGACTAATAAAATCCACTCGACGAGTGTGGACACGATGGAAAACAATCAAATGCCTAGGAATGAACCAAGTAAATGTACCTGCGCAGCAAATTTAGCAGCGCCCCAAGAGTCTATAGCGACCAACATGGTTGACTTACAAAACATGTTAATGGCGGTGACGACCCAAACCATGATTCCATATATAAAGCTCCAAGAACTGAATACGGAGACTGCGAGATAGCATAAACGCTATTAGCTTCACTCTATGCCAAACAAAAGAGCTTAGAAGTACTAACATCTAAGATCCAAGAACGCCTTAACACAGAAGCTGAAATCAGTCATACCTGGCAGCAACGATTAGCTGATATTGCAAGGCAACAGAACGGATAAAGCTGTATTAATTGAAGCTCTAATTGCCATCTCAGCGTTGTCAAGACCTAACACTCAAGCAGAAGCTAAAGCATCAAAACATTCTGAAAACAGAACACAAACTATAAACTAGACAAAGAAGCCAATTCTGTCAAATCAAATTCAACCCCCAGAGAATAAGACCTCTGATTGCAAACCTATGCTAATTGACCTAACCTCGGATGCCCCGCCTAGTGAAGCGGTTAAAGTGTTGTCTTCTGACACAACTGGACAATTCCCTGAAATCACTGTGCCTAAAGGAAAACAAAATAAAGGGGACCCAAAACTACAGCATTTTCGAACAACAACATCCAAGCGGCTCACCTCAAACAAAAGAAAAAAACATTAAAAAAATCAACCCAAAAAACACCAGTAAGGTTCCAGAGCGTTTCTGAGAAACCTGATGCACAGCGTAAATGAAAACAAAAAAGCCATCCAGGCACACCAGGAATACAAAACTGGAAAAATCAAAACAAACCCAGAAGCCCAGCAAAACTCACAAGGAAAAAAAAAGACAGCCACTGAAGTGAAGCCACAAATTATTAAGCCAACTCTATCGGCCGGACCTGAAGATGGTGATGAAGGAAACATAGAATCCTTAATGAACCTGTCAATCTATTCCCAACAGGAACCAGAACATAACGAGACTAAAAACTCCATGAAGTCTGTTGAACAAGGAGTACAAACAAACACGTTATCAATGATTATACTGGATTGTTATGAAGAAACCAACGAAGGATCTCAGATAACTCTAGAGCTATCGTGTGAAGAGATCTCAGATGCTGAATTAACTTGGCCAAACTGTTCCTCAACATCAACGTTTGCTGAGAGAAGCAAGCAGGACCAAAGCACAAATTCTGACGTCCAGGCACATTTAAACCAACAAAAACACAAGCTTAAGAGAACAAAATAGGCCACTCGAATATCCTCAATTTGTAGACCCACTGCAAAAGACTCAACGCTACTCATTAAGATTAGAAAGAAGATCAAATTGTGATGTGAAATTAATCATGAACAGAACCAACACACTACGCCTATTTCAAGTAATACCGAATCTAAGAAGCCTTACCAGCAAAGACCTGAAAACAATCAAATTCATTGACCACAAAAGCTTGGACAAAATTTGGATCCATTGTTACTCGGAAGAAACACTGAGGAAAATTGCATTGTGCAAGAAAGACATAAAGCACCTTGGATTAGAGTTGACCATAGAAGAATGTTCCGTTCAGACACAAGAGAACATCCGCAATGTGAACGATCAAGGAAATAGCAAATTGTACTCAGAAATCAGTAGAACTGAGAGTCCTGATCATACGGAGAAGCTTGATTGATATAAAAAGAATATTAATGAAAGTGATAACAGTTACCACAATGTTGACATGGATCAGCAATGGTCGAGCGTCGAATGCAATAGGAGAGGATCTGACCGAACCCCTTTCTGGCGAGACCTTGATTCAACAACTAATACCAATGATTCCCGTGATAAAATGTCATTATAACAACGAAATACAAACAATAAGCAATTGGTGATATGCTGTTCATGGAATACACACGGTCATTCGCATCTGTTCCACAAAGAGCATGCAGACCTGAACCAAGCCAGTATAATATATGTTCAAGAGACCTGGCTTATTGATCCTCCATCCTTTCAAGGTTATCTCACACAGACGAATCCCGCATCTGCAAGCAAGGCAGGCAGACCTTCGGCCGGCCTCATTACCTTAACCAAATAGGACCTGTCCTACGATGTCATAGAATACACAAATATAGGATGCTGCCCTCAAAATACCATACTCAGAAAGCGAAAGCCAGCCGTGCAAGAACAAACCATAACTCACCTCTGCTATCCATCCAACTATAAATATCACTAACATCTACTGGAATCCAAGAAAACAAGAGGATAAACAAACAATAGACGCAATTCTCTCTGTAATAGACACCAATACCCAGAAATACGAGGGCATAGAACACATTATATGCGGCGACTTTAATTTCCACATCTTTGATGCGAAAGGAAATAGGCTGGAAGAATATCGTCTTGATCATCGAGCCAGGAGATGGTCAGCTGAAACAAGAAACAGGAACGTTGTCCGCCTGGATGCAGTAAACAGAGAGACATCTATTCCCACCCCATCTTGGTCATGTGGAAATAAGAAATCAATAATTAACTACTTTTATGTCACAAAAGGAATTTCAGGATCTATCAAGGACGTAGAAAACATACCTAGCAATTCAGCGATCATTATATCCTGAAGCGTTCGTGGGAATTAAACGGTCCCTCTCCAAGGAGAATAAACATCCCACCCATAACGGTGAACTCGAGAATGAACCGTCTCAAAATAGCTCATCACAAATTAAAACATTTGACGGAAACACTCAAGAACTCTGATTTAAAAGACAACAATAAAATAAACTATGGATGGCTTCTTAACCAATTCAAATTGACGATCGTCCCAAATGAGCTCCAACATTCCAAGCATAAATACACCTACAACGAATCGATAGCTGCAACAAAAAAAAGAAATGCGTAGCGCTGTAAAAAAGAGCTAAATATGAACCTATATTGATCAAAAAAACAAAATACATAGTGCCAAGCAAAAATTTTAAAATTGGTTAAAAATGATTCAAGAACAAGAAAAAGCCAAAAACATGATGTCCATCCTTGAAAACAATAACACCCGACGCCTGTGGGATTTGCTAAACTCGAACACAAACACAAAGGGTGCCATGATAGTTGACATCCCGGAGCATGCTTGGACTAGCTACTTTACTGACCTATATAAAGAAAGATCATTCCATAAAGGAAAAAGGCTGACCCCAAATGAGACGACATGGAAAGTGACATACGAGATTAAAGATCTTGAAAACTCGATTCAAAAACTCAATGCATCCCGGGCCCCCGGCCCAGACGGTCTATCAAATGCGACACTCAAAAAGGATCCAAAAACCTGAGCTGACTTCTGTGGAGTAATCATTGACCTAATCAACAGCACCAAAAGAATACCCGCAACATGGCAATTGGCAACAATAATTCCCATATACAAACAGGGCTCAACTAAAGATCTCATGAATTATCGCCCTCTGGCTTTATTGGACCCGTTGGGGAAAATATTCGCAAATCTTCTACTAACAAAACTAAACGCCTGGTCGAAGCAGACAAATCATCAAGCAATTCAGCAAACAGGATTTGTTCGAAGAATCGGTACAGGCATAAATCTGCTAATCATGAATTTACTGAAACATGAAGCTGACAAGTCAAATGCACAAACATACGTTGCATACATAGATTTAAGTCTTGCTTTCGACAAAATCAATATAGACCTTTTATGGGCAAAATTGGAGCTATTGGGCTGTCCCATCGACATACTTGAGCCAAGAAAACTTCTTTATTCAAATACCAAAATACAGGTGAGAATGACACCAGACAGGACTGTAACAAGCAAAATAAAAACATGGCACATGCTAAAACAAGGATGCCCTCTAGCTGCAGCATTATTTAATCTGTTTAATCCTGATTATGAGGAAAGCATTAACACGCCTAACATAAACCCTCCGAAACTTAACATCAAAGCCGTATCATGTTTAATATATGCTGATGACATCATACTTTTAGCAAAAACGCCTTGAGGTCTCCAAATTGCACTAAACAAAACGATTGAATATATGGACCATAACAAACTCACAATAAACATAAAAAAAACAAAAGTCATGATGTTGACCCGGAAAGCACAACGGAAACAGAAATCACCAGTGTTCTACCTTCAAAATCAAAAATTGGAACAAGTCACTACATACAAATATTTAGGAATCTGGATTAATCAATCCATGAGCGAAATTCCCTGGGTACTTCACTTGAAATCAAAAACCAAGTCCCTGGCTAGACAGGGGCTAATTATCCACCACAAATTTGGCAAGTTTTCTCTAAAGCCTGCTCTAGCTTTTTATAAGCATAAAGTAACCGCCATATTATCCTATGAAGGAGAATCCTTGATCAATATGGATCAATCAATATGGATACAACTTGAGGCCATTTACTGGCGGAAAACCTTATCTATTCCACAATCCACACCTATGTCACGAATACGCTATGAGCGGGGGCTCCAATCTATACAGTCGATGATTATGTGGAAAACATTGGACACATATAGAAAATTGAACAACGAAGACAACATTCTGACACTGGATATACTGAGACCATCCAAAATGACCCCCAATAACATTGCATTGACAAAATGGAGAAGCTGTAGAGAATGTATGCTTAGAAAAAAACATATCCCTTGACATGCTGATAAAAAGGCCACAGCATGCCAAAAAGCTACTAGCAAGACTCGACTGGATAGAGACTGAAAACAAGAAAGACAAATATAATCTAAATCTTAAATGTGATGGAGAAATCAGAGCGATGAACCAACTACCACACTACCTCAATTTATTTCCTGATCGTCAAATACGTGACACGTTCCTAAGATTCAGGCTGAACATTCTCCCTACTCGACAAATCCTGGGAAAATGGAATCAAAATCAACATAATAACACTGATTGCAGATTCTGCAAAGCCGCCGAAGAAACTCTTAGACACATAATAATGGAATGTGAAGAACTTAATCAGAAAAGACTGATGTTTAGCAAAAGATATGAATCTACGCCCAACGCTTTGGAACCCAAAGAACGCTGGAGCCATATTTTAATGGGAAACAACAGAAAAATGGTTATTGTCCACTTCTGGAAAGACATTACTGCTGAGAACTTTTCATTTGAAATGTTTAAAGGAAACCCCTGTTTTATCAATCCAAAACAGAATGAACTGTAATAGAATTTTTGTATAAATGTAAGGTTTAGGATATAAACCAAATGCATTTTAATATATTTTTTTTTAATAAAAAAAACGTTCTCCTTTGGGTTGCTTTCTGCTTTCTTTATCTGTGTGCCGCTTGTAAATCTTGTTTGTTTCCACTCCCGCTCCAGCCACCCGCACTCTCCCGTGTTTTTCTCTTCACTTTCACGAAACTCACCGGGTAGCGCAGTGCTGGCGAGTGGTCTCTCCTGAACGGATTGGGACAAGGTCAGGGTCTCACCACCTGCCCCTCAGACACCCTTGGGACTGGCACATGTCCCAGGGGAACGAGCATTCCTCTGAGCACCTCCAGCAGGCTACAGGCTGCTACGCTCCAGCTCCCTGGAGACACGGCTCCCTAGTCACGCTGAAACCCCTCACAAACACCGGGCCAGCGTCTCAGCATGCCGTTCTCCTCCGGATCCTCCAGGTTTCCCCTCCTTCCACTTCCTGCTCCTTGGCTCCTCTGTTCCAATCAGCATCCACAGCTCGCTCTGGATGCTGTGGATGCTGACAGAACCACAACTTTTATCTTACCAAATGGAGTCAGGTGTTTTGCCTCTTAACCATAGAGAGAGGGTGTTCTTGATCCTTTCTCCTAACTCATGGGAATCTCGCCTGGCTTTAACTTTAAACTCTGCAACTTGTGGCGATAAAAACTACAGGTTTGTCCTACCCACCGCAAGAGGGCTTCCTTGATCTCAGAAAAGGAGGCTGTTCCGGAAAGATTTAGGAGCTGGTAAGATGTTAGCAGTTCACCTTTCAGAAGAGGTCCTAAATAGCAGAGCTTCAAATCATCACTCCATTGAAATTGGGCGGCTAATCAGTAAAAATTCAAAAAAGGATTTCCTAAATCCTCTCACTCCCTGTAAGGCTGTCCTTGGGGAAATCTAGGTTTTATTTGTACAGCTATCAATTTCTCAAGTTCTACCTGAAAACGGTTCCCTGCCTCAATCTGATGGTCTGCTAAGCGGGCTAATACTTCCTCAATGGAAGCCATGGTTATGGGCAGTGTGATAGTTTTGTCTGACTTCCCTCCTGATCCTGAGTCCAAAAAACCTTCGGAGCCGGTATGAGATCCCCGCTCCGAACACTTTTGGCTCCCAGGCCGCTGTTTCGGAAGATGAAATGTGGGTCTAGTTGAGACAGTTGGCAGATCTATGGTGGTTAACCCTTTCCTATAAGCGCTGCTCCCAACCCACTAGGTCGCATATAGGTGTGGGGGTATCTAACTTTCAACATTAGGTGGTCCCACTGCTTTAGATGGTATGTAGACAGAGGAAGGGTATCAAGGAGATGTGGGTCCTGGAAAAATAAGTCTTGAATTTCAAGAAGAATGCTGGTATTAACCAGGATAATTTGTTTTACCACTGCAACTCTTTCTTGGTCTTCTACCTGTATAATGATTTTTTCCCCGCTGGGTGGAAACACTATGAGCAGCATGAGGGTTTCAATTTTTATCAGTTGAACTGTATCCCACTCCTGATAACATATGTGAGACAGGCATGGTATCTAGAAAGACACAGACTCAATGGCCTCTGTACCTTACACGTAATTTGAGTGATTTTTCAGCGCTTTGCTTCCCCAATCTCACCTCCCCAGCCGATAGCATGCAGGGGAGTGCCTGAGGAACACCAGGATCGTAGCTGAAGCCGTGGCGAACATGAGGTGAGCTCTGGACTGACACAGGGAGCCGGGCTGCGGTGAAGAGAAACTTAATATGGCACTGAAAAGAGGGGCAAGGGTGGGCTCTAGAAATTAACACTCCAGTGCTAGGCTCAGTGTTTGGTCTGATGGTCGCAATATCTCTTTGCAAGGTCACAGGTGGGAAGAGGTGAACCCACACCTCTTGTATGGAAATAGTGGAAAGTCCTGGTTACCTTGCAAATAGAGGTTTTTCGGTGAATCTTATGAATATAAAGATTCTAACCCTGGATGCAGTGTTTCAAAAAGTGTTTCTTTGTTCTCTGTAGTATAGACACATGGTCTAAAGGTGGTCAGCCGACACGTGTTTTGACACAGGAGGGTTCTCCTCAAGGCAGGTTCAAGTAAAGTAAACAGGTGGTGTGTTGCCCCAAGGGTTTTTCAATTGAAGCCGTGTGGCACGTTGGTCGGGTCTCAAGGCTGAAGCCTGGGAAGTTGTTGGTTATTTTGTTCGGGGTAGGGGGAGGCAGGGGGAATCATAGGTAATGAAGTGATGTATGCATGGGACCGGAAGGGTAATGGTTCCAGCTGATGGTACCACCTTACCCTGGTGATGTTGACCAGGAGGAGTCGGGCGCCCTGTAGGTTTATTAAGGGGGTTTACGGGATTACTAGGGTGGGGGATAGGCTACAGGTCTTCTTAGAGTTCTGGTTCTTGGTTGTTGGGAGAAGGAATTATGCTCACAGGTCGCCCGCAGAGCTAAGGGGACTCGCGAGCGGAGATGCAGCAGGATGGCTGTAGCGGCAGATGGTGAGGGCAGAGGTCCCCTGAGGGTGGGAATGTTTAATGTCAAGGGAATGAACTCACCCACAAAGAGATCATTGGTGGCTAGAGAGTTTTGTAGAGCCGGCTTTGACGTGATGTTCCTCCTGGAGACTAAATATGGGAGAGGGGAGGAAAGGAGGGTCCCTGGCGGTGTTCTGGGGCAGGAATAGTGGAGGTCGGGCCCCTGAGGAAAGAAGGGGTGGGTATTCTCCTTGGGAAAGGGATGCAAATGGAGATTACAAAGGTTTGGCCGGATGATTTGATGAAAACTCTCCCGAAGATAATGCTTGAAGCCTCTGGCTACATAATATTGGGGGGTGATTTTAATATGTGGACTGACCCCAAACTTGACAGACAAGCATGTCTGGGAGTGACACACGAAGTGCTGAGAACGGGGTACAGAGCGTTCCTGGAAATGTTGCAGGTCTATGGGTTGCGGGACATACGCATCCCCCCCAGGTGTGTGTGGCAGTTAATGGGGGTTACGCCCGCTGGTTCGACCTGAGTAGGGGCACGAGACAGGGCTGCCGTTTTCCCCGATCCTATTTGCACTCTCCCTTGAACAGCTAACTCAAAGAATCAGAGAGTATCCCTGGGTAGAAAGATTCACGGTGGGAAGGGTGGAATATAAGGTTGCAGTATATGCAGACAATATGCTTTTGCACATGAGGAACCCTCTAGACTCAATACCCAGGGCAATCCAGTTAATCGAACAGTACGGAGACCTCTCTGGCTTCAAAATGAATAGGGCCAAATCAGTCCTCTTCCCACTGGATAGGTACAGGCGTGGGGATATAAACAGGTTCACCCCATTGGGATTACTGGTTAACTTGGATATATTGAAGCATTTGGGGATTAACCTTTATAAGGGACATGGGTGATTTATTTCAGGCCAACCTTCCCACACTCCTGTCCAGTGTTCGGGCAGATCTGGAAAGATGGGGAAAATTGACGATATCATGGCTCACACGCCTCAATGCCCTTAAAATGGTCTGCTTTCCAAGGTTCTTATATGCGTTCCAGATTCTCCCTATCCGGGTCCCTGACGCCTTCTTCCGGGAGTTAAAGGGTGCCATGGTTATTTTTGGGGCAGGGTAAAAAAGTTAGAATATCCTACGAGGTACTCACCTTACCAAAAGAAAGGGGTGGGGTGGGGTGGGACTACTGAAAAGGAAATTGTATTATAAAGCGGCACAGCTAAGGGTCCTCATACCCCATCTTAGAATGCAGAAGGAGCTTCAATGGGTCGGTTTGGATAATCTAAACCTGTCCCCCACCACAGTGGGGGAGTGGCTGTGGGTAACAAGAGGGAAGCTTCCCTTCAAAATTCGGGACCACCCAATTCTGGGCACAATATGGGAGATATGGGAGACAGGGTGCAGAGACGAACGGAGTGAGAACATGGCCCTCTCCCCTGAGTAACTTGTGGCCGCCTGGAGTACGAGATGCAATCCCAAACCCCAAAAGGTTTCAAGAATGGTTTGAGGCAGGCCTTGTTAGAGTTGGCCAACAGTGGAGGGATGGCACCTTTATCACCATTACGGATCTGGAGGGGGAGTTGGGCATAGATACCCTCTTTGTATTCTCATATCTTCAGTTAAAAGGAGTGATCACAGGGGAAAAATGCAGGGAAGAGATACAGAGGAGCCTTACTCCCTTTGAGAAGCTCTTAGACAATAAAAAGGAAAGGAAGGGCCTCATTTCTGTTATGTACAAGGAAATGGTGGTCGCATGGAACTGATTCATCGAGAAGTTGAGAAGGAGATGAGAGAGTGACCTGGAGAGGGGAATAGACCGAGCTTTGGTGGAGATTGTGTAAAGGGGCCTCTCAGACGTTGATCTCGAGCCAATACAAACTGCATGCCATTAAGCTCCTCCATAGGTGGCAATATGACCCTGTCAGGCTCTCAAACATGTTTCAGTCCGCGAGCCCCCTCTGCTGGCACTTATGTGGGAATAAAGCTGATTACTGGCATATGTGGTGGGGATGCCCCCAAATTAAGGTGTTCTGGGATGAAGTGTTGGGCTGGATCAAGGATATAGAGGGGGTTCACTGTGGCAAAAGGCCCTTCTTGATCTGGTTAGAAATGGAGGAAGTTAAGGGAGAACTGTACAGGTTGAGGGGGTTGGCAGTGCCCCTGCTGCTTGCAGCAAGGGCCTGCCTGGTGATGAAATGGAAATGTGTTCAGACTCCATGTAAGAGAGACTGGATCAATGTGGCACTGAATATATGCACTATGGAAAGGATAACTGTGGGGCTCCAGTGGCGAGGCTGCGCCTCATGAGAGCATTTGGGGAGAATGTATGAACAAATACCTGAAGAATTGAGAAATGGCATGTTAGGCGCACAGGCTGAGGGTATGAGGGACTGTAACAGGCCGGCCATGAGATAAAGGGAATGAGCCCCCCACACTCCCAGGGGACTATCCCCAGCCAGTCTATATCCCATGTATGACTAAAACACTCAGGAGACGGCCAGGGACATCTGTGCAACATTTTATTTTAAATTCCACTATCCCGAGCCAACCAAAGGTTTTATATTGTGATTTCTTTTGCTGCCAGAAGACACCACAACCAGGGAGTTGGGGGTGGGAGTGGGGCGGGTTGGGGGTGGGAGTGGGGCTGGGGGGGGGGATTGTTGATTTTTTGCCCTGCTTGCAGGGATTGTTGTTTCTGTTGTATGAAAACTGATAATAAAATACATTATAAAAAAACAAGAAGTATACAATAAGAGCCAATTTTAGAGGTACAATGGTGCCTGCCAGTATAATGCTCTGTGTGTGAGAATAAGAAGTTTGAAATCAATTCTTGTTTTCAAAGGTAACCAATGAAGTTGTCGACGACAGGGGGAATATGTATGCGCATGAGGGTCCCCATAATTATACTGGCTGCAGTGTTCAGGATAGATTAAAAATGTTGAAGGATCTGCCATGAAAGCCTGAATATAAAGAGTTACAGTAATCCAGTTTTACGCCAATAAAGAAAAAGGCTATGACAGGACAATGGTGTTCAGACAAAAAAGGTGAGGGTTGTTTGAATAACATTAAGTAGTAGCTTGCAGAGTTGGTTGCATTAGATATGTAAACAAAAATGTGTAGATCTGACCTAAGGTGCTCTAGGTGTCCTGTAGTAGGGTAAGACTAGCTGCATCACCGGACCTATGAGGCTCCACTCACAACCTCAAGCAATAACAGATACAAAAAAAGAGTTTAGGTATGGTTGGTTGCGCTAGCCTATGTTATACATTGACACACTTCACTTGTGTTATAAAGTCGAATCAAATGTACAAAGCCGTTAGGTAAGTAGAAATTAATTGATATATATAACAGAAAGTGTGTTTGTTATTGCGCCTTCATGTTATTAACAATTATTTCCCTTGTTGGGCCTTCAGATAAATAACAACAGATTTTAGCTGTTTTTCTCTCTTACTTTCTCTCTTATTTTCAGCCTCCACGTGTTTCGACACGTGTGTCTTTGTCGAGGCTGATCACAATACATATTTAAACAAAGGCAGAAGGCATTGTGGTACAAGATATAGATTGAATAATAATAATATAGACAAAACATGAATCATTGGTACATACCATTGGCAAGGTGAGAAGCGTGGGGAGAAAAACCATATCAGGAGGACAAGTAAAAAAATGTTTTGCAATTAGTCTCAATAAACCTATTCATCATTAAAATACCATTAGAGTATTGTTATTATTCCATGTATGAGTGAACCTGAGTTTAAAACAGTATGTGAATCACATCCATGCAAAATAGTGTATGCTAGACATGAAGGGCTCAAAGGTGTGGTGGAAGAAGAAATCATATAGTAATTATACTTAAAATGGCCACTAAAGAGGTGAAAACAGAATATGAGAAATTGTTAGTCACTGTTCAATTAATCACTTGAGGGATACATCGTGAATGGAGAGCAACCACTGTACTCACCAAGATATATTCCTGGTGATGTCCTAAAATATTCTGGAAATCAAAGCACAATGTTTTGTATTCACTATGTCCGAAAACATATGTTTTCTTGGCAAACTTCAAGGGTAAAAAAATCAGAGATTACTGACCTGCTTGTTATGGCCAGTGAATCTCATAACGTAACAGGTGATAGTCATAAATAAATAATCAGATCGATAGTTCAATACCAGGATATAAAACAAAAATGGGAATGCGAAATCAGTCCAAGCTTGCTTGGTTAAATGGTAGATCATATATGAAAGATTAATGTTAGAAGGAACAAGTTACTTACCTGTAACTGTTGTTCTCCAGCTTGGGTCTGGCATGGATTCACATGCTCATGAATATTCCCCGTCGCCAGGCTGGGAATCCTCGGTAAAGAAAAAATCAGTTTCAGTTTCGTTTCTAAACTGTCTTTCTCTTAATAACCAATCACTGGTCTCTGGGTCATACTGCCCCCAGCCAATGACTGCCCTCTACCTAAGCCCCCCTCTGGCAGCCATCTTCAGATTTGGTAGCACGTAAAGTGGCAGTAGGACCAAGAGAAGAGCCGCAGAGGGGTAGGAGGGAGGGTTCGCATGTGAATCCATGCCAGACCCATGCTGGAGAACAACAGTTACAGGTAAGTAACATGTTCCTTCTCCAGCATGGGGTCTGGCATGGATTCACATGCTCATGAATACAAGAATACATAGCAGAACACACATGCACAACCACGGGAGGTGGCAAGGCTCAACATTAAGCATTTACATACAACTCAACATTAAGCATCTCTTACCCCCTCACCAGGCCCACCTTCAGGCGAACAGGTTGTGCAGCACTGCCTGGCCGACTCTGGACTCCTCCCTGGAATCCCGGTTGATGCAGTAGAATCTCATGAAGGTGTGCGCCGACCTCCACGTAGCAGCCCTGCAGATGTCCAGCAGGGGCACACCAGACAAGAACGCCGTAGTAGCAGCGATCGCTCTGGTCGAATGGGCTCTTGGACGGCCGGGCAACGGTCGGTTTGCCAACCAGTGACAGTGCATGATACAGCCGGAGATCCTTCTGGAAATGGAGGCCTTCGAGAGGGCCTTCCCTTGGTTCACAGTCCCAAAGTTCAGAAACAGCTGTGATGTCTTCCGAAAACTCTTCGTGCGGTCCACGTAGAACTTCAGTGCTCTAGCCACATCCAGCGAGTGCAAAGTCCTCTCGGCCGGCAACGAAGGCGACGGGAAGAAAACAGGTAACACCAAGGGCTCGTTGAGATGGAAGTCCGACGGCACCTTGGGCATGAAGGAGGGGTGCGTCCTAAGCACCACCCTCGTCTCGTGCAATGTCAGCTAGGGTGGTCTGCAGGAGAGGGCCTGGATCTCTCCCATTCGTCGTGCGGAGTGATGGCCACAAGAAACGCTGTCTTCCACGACAGGAATTTCAACGGTGCCGAATGCAGAGGCTCGAATGGCAGCCCCATGAGCCTGCCCAGCACCACGTTGAGCTCCCACGTCCTGGTGTAGCGGGAAATTGCAGCCAGATGTATCTTAATGGAGGCATGAGCTAGCCCTGCCTTGGCCAGCGACAGTAGGCACTTCAGCACTTGAGGGGCCGTAATCCGCAGATGGTTAATCTTCTGTGCACGGCACCAGACAGTGAACCTCTTCCATTTGTGCCCCTAGCACTTGAGAGTTGAGGACACCGTGGCCTTTGCAAGCACCTCCTTGCAGTCCACCGGGATATCGTACCCTCCAAACTCTAGTGCTGCAGGAGCCAGGCCTGCAAGTTCAGCGACCCCGGGTCGTGGTGGAGGATGGCGCCTCCTTCTCTGGTGAGGAGGTCCACGTCCGTTGGCAGTTTGACTGGGGGGGGACGTCGACATGTCCAGAAGGTCCGGGAACTAGATCTGCCTCAGCCACGCTGGTGCAACGAGGATCATCCTGCACCGGGACCGTCTGAGTTGGTTGATGAGTCGCAGCAGCAACGGCAAGGTTGGGAATGCATACAGGAACAAGCCGTCCCAGGGGAATGAGAAGTCATTGCCCATGATCCCCGGCTGGGGAAACCTGCTGGCGAACCTCCGGCACTTGGTGCTCTCCGCCGTCGCAAATAGGTCGATCTGGGGATTGCCCCATCATTGGAAAAGTAGATCCACTTGATCTTGACGCAGTTCCCACTCGTGGCACGAGCGAGCTCCCTGCTGAGTGAGTCAGCGATGGTGTTCTTTATTCCTGTCAGATGGAAGGGCACTAGAAACATCCCTTGGGCGATGGCCCAGTGCCACAGATCCTGGGCTTCCTTGGATAGGGCTCGCGATCTGGTGCCTCCCTGCTTCCGGATGTAGAACATTGTGGTGGTGTTGTCGGTGAAGATCCTTACCACCTTGCCCTTGAGGGATGGGAGGAACGACCTGAGAGCCTAGAACACGGCTCGGAGATCCAGGACATTGATGTGTAGTGACCTCTCCTCCGGGAGCCAAAGGCCTCTTGCGTGGAGATCTCCGGTGTGCGCTCCCCATCCCTCCAGAGAGGCGTCCGTCCTCACCGTCTCCTGATGTGCCGGGGTCTGGAAGTCCATACCCGCCGCTAGATGCATGCGGGTGCCCCACCACCGGATCGCTTAGCGGAAGGTCTCGTTGAGCGACATCCTGTCTTCGAAGCTGTCCCTCACCTGCATCCAATGGGCGTTGAGGAACTCTTGTAGTGGACGCATCTGCAACCTGCACAGGCGCACGAGGTAAATGCATGAGGACATCATGCCGAGCAGGGACTTGATGGACCTCACCCTGGCCACGTCCATGGTCGACCACCGTTGCAACTTGCCCAGGATGGCCTTTGTCCTTTCCTCCGACGGAGAGGCTAGTCGCGCCACTGTGTCAAGCCTGGCTCCCAGGAACAGGGCGACTTGAGACGGCACTAAGTGGGATTTCGCAAAGTTGATAGAGAATCCCAGCTCCGTGAGCAGTTGGACGGTCTTCGCAGTGTGCCCGACGGCGAGTTCTCTTGTCTTTGCTCGGATGAGCCAATCATCCAGGTAGGGGTAGACGTGGATCCCCTGCAGGTGCAGCCACGCCACCACTGGTGCTAGGTACTTGGTGAATACCCTGGGCGCCGACTTCAATCCGAAGGGAAGGCCCTTGAACTGATAATGTCGCCCCTGGACTACGAATCTCTGCAACTTTCGATGTCCTTTTAGAATGGGGATGTGAAAGTAGGCATCCTCCAAGTCTAGCGACGATAGGAAGTCGCCTTCCTCCAGCTGCCCCAGCACGTGCTGGAGGGTGACCATATGGAACTTCTGGGACTTGATGTACTTGTTTAGACGACGAAGGTCCAGGATGTGTCGCCAGCCGCCGGTCTTCTTTCTTACGAGGGAGTATCGTGAGTACACTCCGGAGCCCCGGAGCCTCTCTGGGACGATCTCAATGGCTCCTTTCTTCAGCATCGCCCTTACTTTCAGCAGCAGTTGAGGGACGTGGTTTTCCTTACTGGCCATGGGTGGAACGCGGGGTCATTTCTTTAGAAACGAGAGTGTGTCCGCGAACCAGGGCATCCAGCACCCATCGGTCGGTGGAGATGGACTCCCACACGCTGACGAAGTTCGCCAGCCGGCCTCCCACCGGGGTGCTCAGGTGGGTGCCTGACACTATGGCCGGTTCAGTCCTGCTTGGCAGCGGCCTTGCCGCCTTGGCCTCCTTGGTGACGATGACGAGATCCTCCTGACTTGCCGCGTCCTCTGTAAGCCTCCTGCGACGAGGAGCGGGCCGCCTGGCTGTACGTCGAGGAGCCGCCGCCGAATCCGTTGGAAGCACCTTGCTTGCCTCCGGAGTTCCGAAAGGGCGGCTGTCGCTGTTGCAGAACCCCCAAGGACAGAGCCGTCTCCATGTCGGCCTTGATGGCCTGCAGACACTCGTCCACAGTCTTGCCAAACAGATTGTTCCAGTCGAAGGGCATGTCCAGAACCCTGGTCTGCACGTCCTGGCGGAAATCGGTTGCCTTGAGCCAACCACGCTGGCGAAGGCAAACGCCATTGCCCATCTGGCGAAAACCAGTGTCAGCAATGTCCGTGGCCACCGTTATGGCGTGGTCCGATGCCACCTCGCCTTCCTGTAGGATCTCCAGGGCCTCAGCCCTTTCGCGTCCGGGAGGAAGTCCAGCAGGGGGGCGATCTTAAACCACAGCTCCCTGTCGTAGGGAGCCACAATCGCGAGGGCGTCGGCCGCTTTAATCGTCAACGCCGCCGATGAGATGACCCGTCGTCCCATGGCATCCAGTTTCTTCCCCTCGCCGTCTGGCGGGGAGGTCAAAGTTGAAGCAGTCGCCCCTGCCGCTTTCTTCTTGGCC
Source organism: Ambystoma mexicanum (assembly GCF_040938575.1). NCBI lineage: Eukaryota > Metazoa > Chordata > Amphibia > Caudata > Ambystomatidae > Ambystoma > Ambystoma mexicanum. Next base: position 441,368,489 of record NC_090937.1, read on the forward strand.
GCCGCGGAGACGACCGAATCCGGGGTCGGCTGCGCCCTAAGGCACATGGGGGAGGAATCCGGGAACCGGTACTTCTTCTCGTACCGGTCTCTCCTGGCGGGGGTCGTGGATGGGTTCTTCAGGAGCGATAGCCCCTCTTCCCAGATGTCGTCGAGTAAGGGAATCGAGAGGACCGTCTTCCTCTTGGCCTCACGCCGTTGATAGAGGAAACCTTCCTTCTTCTGTTCCTCGGGGCAGAGCTGGAAGAGCTCGGATGCCCTGGCGATCATGGCGTGGAAAGAGCCAATTTCGTCGGGCGGGGAGGCCCGAGGAGGTGGTGATGGAAGGCCCATCCCGTCATCACCATCATCGTCATCCGTCCCCGTTGTGGCCGTCTCCGTTCCCGTGTCATCCCTCGGATCAGGAGAAGGCGATGAAGGTTGAGAAGGCCGTGAAGGCTGGCTGGGTGGGGGGATGACCTCTCCTCTGCTTACTTGGAGGGCTTCCCGATGGTCCAGGCTCCGCTTGATCATCCGTTGGTGGTAAGGGCAACCTTGTCCTTATCTCCGTACACAAGGCCTGGATCGCCATCAAGATCACTCCTGAGTTGTCTTGTCACCCAGGTACCGGCTGGGACGGGAGCGATGGCCGGGGAGTGGAATCCTCCGCCTCCACGGGCTCCTCGTCGGCACCACCATCGCTTTCCTTGTCCGCCTCGTCGGGATCCCTTCCGTGGGACCGGACTTCCTCAAACTTCTTGTTCAGGATCTGCACGACTTCAGCCAGCTCCTCCTCATAGGCTGTATCAGTGTCCGTGATGGCCACCCCCCCTCTTTATCCACCGGGGCTTTCACGGGGGTCTAATCGATGGGCTGAAAAGAGGATTCCCTCCACCATGGCAGGGAAACTCTGGGCCTCGAGGTCGTCTCCACTGGGGTAGCCTCCACAGGCTTCGCCAGGGCCGCCGCGACTCCCTCGATAGAGGCCTTAGCCGGGTGAATCAGGGCCTTCACGACTTTGGGCGTGCTTGAGGCCTTCACCTTGGGGGGAGGGTCACCGCCTCGCTCCCCCTCGGCTGTCTCCGTCGGGATCAACCAGGGCTTCTTCCGGAGCTTACCCGGGTTCTCCGATTTCCTCTTCCCCGAGCCAGAGCATTGGCTCGTGGTTGATGGCGTCGGTGAAAGTGCGCCCTGCCTGGCAGCCGAGGAGCCCGACCGATCGGCGCTCCCGGTGCCCACAGATTCGCAGTGCTTTGCCTTATGTTGGGCCCCTGTCGCCGGAACGCCCTCAAAGGTCTTAGAAGACCGCTCAGACCGCTTCTTCTCACCTACCACTGGGCTCTTCCGTTCCAGCCAGTTGGTGAGCCGGACACGCAGATCCCGTGTGGTCCGTTCCGACATGTTCTTGCAAAATGCACAGTCCTTCTCCACGTGCGTTTTGTCGTCGTGAAGGCAGTAGAGACATCTGGAATGCTCATCCTCCTTGAAGACATTCTGCAATCCGCCTCCAGGTCAGCTCCTGAACAGCTTGGATCCGGGCGTCGTGTTTCCTTTGTCCTGGGCCATTTCCACGCGGGGTAGGCCTCAAAGATCTTCTGGAATCCTCCAAGAAGCGAAACTCAATGAAACTTCGCCCTTGAGGGGCGTAGAAAATTCCGAAACGGGTCCCCGTTGATCGGAAGTAGAAACGGTGGAGCTTGATGCTCGATTGACCGAAGAAAATGAGATTAAACACTTTGAAAAATCGCAAAACGCAGTAAAAGCTCGAGAGCTATAGCATGAGGACTCCCAAGACTTGAACGTGTGGTACAAATCTGAAGATGGCTGCCAGTGGAAGGGCTTAGGTAGAGGGCAGTCATTGGCTGGGGGCAGTATGACCCAGAGACCAGTGATTGGTTATTAGGAGAAAGACAGTTCAGAAACGAAACTGAAACTGATTTTTTCTTTACTGAGGATTCCAGCCTGACGACAGGGAATATTCATAAGCATGTGAATCCATGCCAAACCCCATGCTGGAGAACTTACGTTACGAGAAATGGCGCAGAAGTATTCTTGGATTCCACGTTTAGGGGCTGAATGCAGTTATATAACCCTGCAAATCAGGTGGGGGTAAAATTTGGAAAAACATAGTAAATTGGCTGTTCTGTACAGTAAGCAGCCATGTAACAGAATCATACGATCCTGGTGTGAGTAATGTTCAAATTGAGTAACACTTATAATCAAATATATATATATTCTTCATTAAACGAAATGCAAGGGTTGGAGATACCAAACCCGTGCACAAATTTGGAAATCACTGCTTTAGAGAGTTGCACGTTTTGTATACTACAGCAGAGGGCACGGTTTGTAAGTGTTTAAACAACATCATCTTGAATAAACAGTATAATTTAAAATGACGTGCAAGTGACTATTCCATATCGGTTGTGCCCGCAAATAGATTCTTTCGATATGCAAGTCTGTTAATTGCAAATGCACACGAATCACCAGCTGTGGTTGTGTCCATAGATGCTACGCGCATTACGAACTCTTGGTGCTGTTAGGGACAGTAATTGCTAGTAATCTTCAAGAATGGTTGGAATATACAACAGACTGTATTAATGTGTCAGTATAAGTACCTTCGGTGCTTCATCTCCCAAATTGCAAATATTAATAATATTTAACTAAATCACATTGGTCAAGTTTGTAAGTTTCTTATTGGATACCATCACACTTCAATACTCAATCTGTGCAAGTTAACTGTATATTCCATGAGATGATTATAAACAGAAAGACATGCATTAAACACAAACCAATATGAATCACATTTTTATACATCAGTAGTGTGGCCAAGTATGAGTGCATTGGATAAACACATTCATTCACATCTCAAGGAGCTGACCGTTGAAAGTCCAGAAACACCTGGACTCAAATAACTGCCACACAAAGAAAACTGAATGAAACACTCAGTTAATCAGTCGCTTACAGATTGTACCCCAGACGGTGTTACTATAAGTCTTGCAAGAAGTACACAGAATCTTTTTGAAAAGTTCAAATTTTTTGAACTGAGTTATTGATCAAAGTAGAGTCGAAATCTCAATTGTGCTTAATCAAACAAGTGATTTGATTTTTAAATCAGAAGAGGAGGCCAGCTGTAGCCTAAAAGTTTCCAGAGCTCCTGCGCCAATGCATTTCGTAGCAACATACTCCTTCATCAGGGCTGAGCCCCCTATGCAACAGTAAATCATAACAATAATCAAATAATGATAAATTACAATCAACAACCATCGATGTTCATCCAATAATGACATATACATACCACAATACATAGCCGGATGTAGACAATTGCAGAGTGTGGGAAAAAGAAAAGAAAAAAACACAATCATGTAGCAATGTTCCACATTTCTCTCCTGTATAACCAGTGGCTATTCAGTTAATACCATAAAAGTACCTTAATCTTCCGACCAGCCAGTCAGTATTAACTAAAAAAATATATTTTTCTTTCATAAGAAAATGTTGTAAACTCCCATGTTACAACGTCCTGAAAATGAATAAAAATAGATATGCATGTATACCCCATTACAGCTTCCTAAGTATGTATACTAATGGATGTGGCTAAAGCCAACACTTACCTGCACTATCCTTGCTGGCGTTTACTGTCAAGCTGTTTACTGTTGGGGTGTGTTTGAAAGAAACCCTGTAAAAACACATGTTCAAGATTTAAACTTCTTTCTTTTTTGAATTAGAGAAAACGCCAGATAAACTTGACAGAGCTGAGAGTCAGAGCTCTTCATTGAATACCGTCAACTTTTACTGTGTGCTGTTCGAAAGTTAACCAAAGTACAGCAACCCAAGGTCATAAAACATGTAAGAAATGTGATGGTTTAAAACGCTTTGAAAGTTCTGATTAAGAAGAAGAAGAAACTATGACCCTTTTGGAGTCTTTAACGGTTCAGGCTTTTGCGGCGTGTGTTGTGAAAATATATTTGAAGCTGGACTATTACCGGTGGTGCTACGGGCCTAAATGTGAAGACCCGCAGCAGGATGCTTATGACTGTTTACTCCCGCATTATCATGCTAGAGCAATACGTCAGATATGTTTTATGTTGAATTCATGTGAAGTTTTTCAGATGCTTAAAGGTGTTTATAAAGCCATGGGGATGCGTGTACATGCTAGTGTGGAGGGCCTATTATCAAAAACATTCCTAGAAATATACACATGTTGCAATCCAGAGAATAATAGTAGATCTTTACAGTTGGTTTTTAGAAACCGAGTAGCCCGTTTAATGCACAAAAACCTTTCTAACCTATACAGTTTTGGGAAGACCCATAAGGAGTGTCAGGTACGCCGAAAGCTTTTCTAAAGATAAAGATACAATAAGCCAGCGCCTTATATGTGTACCTTTGTTTCTAGGGTAGCGTTTCTGGAGGACAAGCCATGGATGTGGAGCATGACCAGAATCCTGGATGTATGTGTGTGGAAAAACTATTATACGCTATGCTGAAAGAGAGAATATCTGTAAACGCCCCACACACATTGAAATGTCTACTGGTACCTACACTCCGACACGAAAGGATTTGTAACAGTGTAATGTGTATAGGGGACATCTGTACCACCATCAAGATGCCGGCTGGGGATGAATATGGTTATGTATTCCAATACGATGTGGGATCTTTATACCTGTGCCATGGAACTATATTGCAGCAGCGCGTGGATGAGCGGTATGCGGGTTACTTCAGCATTAAAGGTTATGTTTTACATGCCTCTGAACTATCTTAACTTTTAAATGCTACGAGTATCTGGTGTCTGCAGAGTTATAGACGTAGCCCCCGGGAGTACTTGTATAGCGTGATTTATAAGGCTGCAGAAAAAATATCTCAGATGGTAACAAGGCGTCACACCCTACATAAAATGTCTTCCACCAGTCTGGTCTCTGGTTATTTTGTTTGTAGTGCTTCAATGGATAACAACACACGTTCAAGATTGCATAAAAGCTATTATGATAAAAGTGTGTTGGGAGTTATGGGGGTGTTGATGCTATTTATCGACAATTACAACGTGATTAACACCCCGTGACATGTGGAGTTGTTAAGGCCTAGCTATCTGGTTAGGAGACATATACCCTTCATAAAAATGCTAGAAAATATTTTAAAAGAAGAATGACCGTGGTGTCTGACAGAGACCCACAGTGGCAGGCTAATTTAGTGGATATAAGTCCGTTTGAAAAGCAGAAAAATGTTGCCCGATAAATCTTGACGGTGATAGATGTTTTATCAAAAAATGCTTTTGCTGATGTCTTGAGGGATAAGACTGGTTCAAGAGTGACAGCGGCTTTCAAGCATATCTTCAGCAAGGGACGAGTACCTGTAAAATTACAAACTGCAGTTTTTAAATAGACCCCTCCAAAACCTTCTAAAGCAACACGGCATGCATCACTTTATAACACACAACGAGGTTAAAGCCGCCATTGTTGTTCATTTTAATAGAACCTTCAAATCTAAGCTTTGGAGATATTTCACAGCATATAATACACAACTCTATGTGGACATGTTATAGTCTTTTATAGATGTGTATAATGCCAGCTATCACTGATCTATTAAAACGAATTCAAAATCTGTAACATCTGAAAACTCATTAGCAGCGTGGAGAAACTTGTAGGGGACCATGTCAGAGTATCCAAGTTAAAAGGTGTCTTTACAAAAGGGTACTATCAATCCTTTACCGATTACATTTTTATAGTGGCAAAAGCGTCTGTGAAAGAGGGGGTATACATATACCAGCTGACTGATTATGATGGGGAAGTTGTAAGCGGTAATTTCCATACTGAGGAGTTACAAAAGCCAGCGTCTTTACAGGGTTGAGAAAATTATTCAGGAAACTTTTTAAGGCGCTGGGAAGCGTTTAACATGTAAAAAGTAATAAAACTCTAGATAGAACACGTGCTGATATTGATGGTGGATTTTACAGTCTCATGATCTACAGCGATAAAGTAGAATATTAAAGGGTTGGTGACTCATATGCTGCCCTAATGAGAACAGCACAAGTCAAAGGTGAAAATAACGGTATTGTTAATATACAATACATTAAACCGGATTATATCCCTGTTTCTAAGTGTCATTTTGGGCCCATCAATATACAGATAAGGGACGATCAGAGGGAACTGGTCTCATTTAAATTAAATACGGGAAAGTCCTAGTGAAACTACATGTGCGCCCTAGATGGGAGAAAGACAGCTAGAACATGGTAATCATGAAAAATTACGGGGAGCCGAACGTTTATAGGGATTATTACTGCAGGCAAGCTGGCTATGGCGATCAACCCTACTTCCAAGGAATGCCGGTTATGTATGGTGAGGGTCTAGGAAGTATTTTCAGAATTATTTTTCGGAGGGCCATGCACTTCCTGCGCAAAGAGTTTGAATTAGCCAAGCCGCAAATGAAAACTGCAGATACAAATATTGCTAAGAATGTGGTGTCTACCGCAACAGCGTCCATCTCAAATGGTTTAAACCAACCAATGCAAGCTGGTTCTGGTTTGGTTTACGTGGGTAAAATCCCAGCAAAAAGATAAAGGAGAGCTTCGAACAGACGTGGGCCTCCAAAGCCGCATAAAAACAAAGATCAACAACGAGAGCTGCTCAGATGAGAAAACGCACACCGAAGAACAGACAGAGCAAGAGAAATAAAAACAGACCCAACATCAATATTTTCTAAAAGATGGCTTTTATCCATTGTGCCTCGGGGGAAATGTGAAATCAGAACTGGGCCTGTTTGTTGTACCCCCAACACAGACAGGCATTGAAAACAGTTTTTTCATGGAAGTTGCGCCCCTAGCTGCACTATCTCCTTTAGCGCCCATAGAGTTTTACATATCAGGCTCAACGGAAATGTACCTGGATTTGAATGACACTTTACTTTGCCTATCCTGTAAAATAACAAAAGCAGATGGGACAGCTATTACAGCCGTAGCCAGGCCTCCAGATAAGGTGCGTACCAGGCCTTTTTATGCATGCAAATCTTGTAACTACGACAGCTTTATTATTTTCCTGTGTACATTTACACACAAGTTTAAAGCAGAGCGCAGTGCAAAGGTCGGGTTACTTGACACAAACCAAAACGCTTCTTTTGATTTTTATCTACATGGATCTAATTGCATGCCATGGATAAAAACCTCTGAAACAGAATGTATTTCTCTGAAGCTTTTCAAATAAAGAACTGTACACTGTTTTTAAAGGAATGGTTTATTTCCATTCAGCTTGTGCTGTGTGGATGCTCATGGAGCAAACAGAAGCAATGTGCATATTTATTTTCCTAGCATTTTAGGATTGTATAATTGATAAGATGGAAAACTAAGTTGCAATTGAGAATTAACATTTTGTAACAAATTATGCTTTTCTTTCCAGTGAAAGCAAACTAGTATTTCACAATTGTATTTTTCAGAGTTCCTTTGCTGTGTGCATAATCATGCGGATGCAGATCATTTTTACACTTATAATTTAATTTACACTCCAATTATAAAAACAGTGTAAAATGATGACTATGCACGGTCTAGTTTACATCCATTCAACCTTGCAATCAATGGGGTACATTACTAGAAATGGTCAGTGGTAGCAGAGTCTTTGCTAAAGGGTGAGTGAATCTTCAAGACTACAATTAAAACATCCACATCCTGACTCTCCAGGAAGTGCAACCGCTGTTCAAAAACAAACAAATGAAAGTTACATTTGAAATTGAAATAGAACTCAGCAAAACCTGTCCCTGTGATAATCCAGATAAGTATTTAATTTTATGTAGCGCTTCAGACATGGTTCGTCCAACATCTGGGCACTGTGATTATTATATCTCAGTCGATACTCAGTTAACCGACCTCTGAAGGGTGTTGGCCAATACGATAGCTGAGCCGTTTGAGCACTCGTTGCTGCGATCTGTGCGTGATCTGTAGGTTGCAGGTTCGAATCTCGGCAAGGCTAACTCAGCCTTTCATCCTTTCGAGGTCGATAAAGGAGTACCGACTTCGGTTTGGTGATTGTGATAAATATGTTCTATGTACAGCGCTTTGCCAAAAGCGCTATCTAAATAACCATTTGACTATGAGATTAGATATAGAATTTAGCGTGGAGTCCTTGCCTCCCTGCACTGGTGTAATATAATATTGGCATACCATTAGGTAGTAATAGCTCCAGCAAATTAGGACTTTCATTAAACATCAAAAGACAATTCTGCTATCGAACCTCAAAACACACAATACAATTCATGCTTGCTTTACAATATAATTGGCTAGGTTTTTGTGTTTTCAACATTTAAATATATACAGGTGTAACGCTCACCTGAACTCTGCGGGAACCTTCTGGAACTCCAACTGACTTCTACCTTCCTGGGAACTAGACACAAAGTTTCTGTGAAGAAAATAACAATTTTCCCTTCCTTAGTTTCTTTTAATTAAATAGGAGGAAAGACTGGTAACAATGGGACCCGCAATAGCTCACCTTGGTATTTAATTTGTTGAGCTCTCCATCCTGTTCCATACAGGGGCGCAAGTCCTGAAGATGGGACACAGGAGAATGTTTTCTTTTATAAGGGGCTAAATGGGCTCTGATGGAGAGCTATAATCACTGGGAATAGATATGACAGAAACCCTATCCTACTTTCACCCTAAAAGGGGGCAATATGCTGTGGTGAGATGCGTGTGTAAAAATTCAGACAAAAGAGTAGTGAAGAACTATTACGACTTGCCAACTTCCTCACAAAAATGCGTGACAGAATAGTAAACCCCTGAAACTAGTGGAAGGGTCAAAGAACTACTCAGTCGGAAACATGGAAGCACCTTTTCACCTTTCGTAATATGAACATGAGTGTGACCAAAAATATCTGACTAGAAACAAACTTCCAAGGCAAACTCCACAGGTAGGCACGAACCCGCTAATGACAACGTAATACCCTGGAATGCGTGAGGAATTCTAAATACATTTGTACACTATTCAAAGTCTCTGATAAGGCAGCAAAACGAAGCAAATGCATTCGCACATCGCTGGGAGTACTTGCGTGAGAGAAAACTGCAACGGACTGTGAGGTGAGGAGACTGCGATGACAGGATTCCGGACTATGGACTGTGACTGAGCCGGGGTGACTGCAAACTGGAAAAAACAGGAAGGGAACTAATATCTAGTAATAGTTACTCAGGGAATGAACGGTAATTATATGTGGACAAGGAATATTTGAGCTGTGACAGGATACGGAGGTATGCGGCGAGCGTTCCATCTGAACTCAGACGAACGACGCGAAGCGCGAGCCTCCTGATGGGCGGGGCTTAAATAGCCAGCACATGAAAACAACTAGACCCACTAGCTAACTGACTAAGAGGCACCACCTAGCGGCCATTAAAGAACCTCCAATCAACCATTAACATGGGGGAATTAGAATCAATAACCAGCTAAGGCAAATGAATTCCATATGAACCTGTATCTCTTAGGGCTAGTATGAGAAACCTAACCTGTGGTCATGACAACAGGAGAGATCAAAAGGCCAGAAATAATGAAAGGTGTATTCTGCCACAATGCAGAAAGCTGCCGCATAGTAATGATTTCCATACAGTTTTTGCACCTGTCGGCTGGATGTCACATACATTTTACTCTCTTGCAAAGGAGAAAAGTCATTTTTACTCTCTTACAATCACATTTACTCTCAAAGTTTAAAAATAGGGAGTAAAATACTCCCACCTCAAAATCTTATCTGGAGCACTGGCCGTAGCTATTATCACCACGGTTGCCTATCCCATGGCCACCGTTTTCAACCAGGTGGACATTACTCTAGGCAACCGTCTGATTACGCAGAGTGACAACATGTATGCCTACAGAGCATACATAGAAAGTATTCTGAACTATAGCAATGACGCTTTTGACACTCAACTCACTGCAGTGCTTTTTTTATAAGGACACAGCAAGGCATATGGATGATTATGCTCTCGATGGAGCCAACACAGGCTTTAAAAAGAGAGCAACGTATGCGGCAGGTAGCAGAAATTTTGATTTACTAGGGGCGTCTACACACTGATCTATTTTTCCAGGAGAAACTTATGGTGAATGGTGTTGATCTGAAAAGTAAACTCTCTCCAAATAAAGATGCCTTTCTCTCTTAAAACCGATGATGCAGAAGCCTATAAGCTGGTAATAGTATCAGCGAGTTTATTTATTAAAAGGGTCAATGTGTCACCTACGGTCAGACTAGCTCATGCTGACGCTCTACAAGTATCTAACTTAAAATACCCAGTGGAGAGGACATCCTTGAAAATCTTCAGTGTACCAGCGGGCAGTCGTGTCGCAAGTCAGGATCATTTATTCTTGGGACAACTACCTAAAATAATCATTATTGGTTTTGTGGATAACACCGCTGTTTCAGGGGATTGCGCCAGCAATCCTTTGAATTTTAAACATTACAACATTAACTACACTGCTCTTTTTAAGGACAGGGTCTACATACCGGCCAAAGCCTACAGTCCCAGTTTTCAACACAAAAATACGATTGGGGAGTATCTGGGTCTAGTCTCCATCAGCGGCAAGCACATGCATGATAAAGGCTTTGTGATACCTCGCGACTTCTGGCTTTTTACTTGAGACCCGATAATGCATCATCCGGCCATTATAATCTGATTAGGAATGGTAATTTACACAGAGGTACGGTTTGCAGTAAATTTACAAAAACAGTGAATCTTATTATTATGGCTCTATTTGACTCGGTCATAGAACTCAACAATCAGCATCAGGTGTTGTACGATATGTAATGGATACCTACCAGATCATCAATTTCCTGCGTAGAGACAAACATCCTATGAAAACATTCCGGGGAGTGTATTTGTGTTCTAACATTCCAAGGGATATACCTGCTGAGCGGCCTGTCAGCACTGTTGTAAACACTGACCCCCAGGATCAAGAAGGAATACACTGGATAGCGATGTTTATAGACAATGGTGCAATAACTGTCTTTGATAGTCTGGGGTACTTCCCAAGCACCTGATATACGGCAGAGCTCTACTAGACTATGTTAAACATATAGCACCCGTATTACATTATAATAGAGCACAGGTGCAGCATTCTGAAGCTGTGACATGCGGGCAACACTCTTGCTACTTTGTATCTAAAATGTCTGAGAAACATTAATTGCGTGCCGTTATGCAAACCTATTCTCTTGATCGCAGACAAATGATCGGCTGGTGGCAGCTTTTGTGAACAAGAGCAAATATCGCAGACCCCCTGTAGATGTATTTAGCTTTTGTCAGAAATGCACTCTTGTTACTAAACCCTAGAGATATGTGTGTGTCTAAATAAAATCATCTTGTGATTTTAATCAAAAGCCTCTTTTTCTTACTTATGTCATTTTTATTTAATATTTAAAAAAACAAAATGTAATGCTAGACATGATTGAAAGGATTAGACACAAAACGTTTGGTAGGTATAAATAATCAGTGTATTTAATTACAGCCTTTTCTTATACAGTCTGGAAGGTTATACTTATAAAAACATCTACATAAACACACACATATATATATATATATATACACATACATATAATACAATTACTAAACATTGTTCTTAAAACTAAAAAGCACACAGTTACACACTAAACCAGTCCGATTGGGGGTTTCTTTTTCTTTTTTCTTTTCTGAAATGCAATATGTAGAGACTTTTAAGGTTTCGAGCAGTTCACGATGACCCATTATTCCCACTAAAGTAGCAGGGATGTTTAAATCGGCAGCAGATTGCATGAACAGATCCCAACCGCTAGGTTTTTTGTGTCTTCCAAAGGCCTGAGGATTGGTAATGCTGCAAACTAAATCGTGCATGTTTGAACCTTTGACAACCACTCCTTTATATACAAAATCCCCCTTCTCGTTCCAGGATGCCACCCCCTTGTCACTCGTCTACTTGTTCAAAAATAACTCCGCATTTTTACAATAGCGGGAATTAACAGTGTTCAGAACTTCCACCACCAGGGGATTTAAAACAGAGGACCCGGGGGTTGTGTTGTCGACACTTGTGGGATCTTCAGCTGCCATGTACAATGTTAGTTTATTCTTCTCATTTTTTGTTTGTCTAAAGTATGTTAAGTATTTTTGGAGAATAGTTGAATAGAGGGTAACCTTGTCGTATTCTGATAAATCATGACGCCTCAGGACCTATTGCATTTCAGAATTGAACCGCAGGGTGGCTGATTTTCGAATATCAGGTTCTTCATGGTTCTGGGTGCTCAGTCCGTCCATCTGGCATTTGTCAACCAGATACATCTTCTCGCTGTACTCCATTGACTGCCCCCTAGAAGCCTGGTGATCAGAGGCAATGCAAAACCTAGTGTCACGACCCTCAGCCCCAATCCCCACTGGCAAGCCCATTGGCCAGGTGAAATCAGGACTCAGATCACTTATAAGGCCTGGCATCCACTTCTCAGGCCCTCTTGGGGCCAGTCCTGATGCCTTTGGCACCAGGCTCATAAACAATGATAGACATCTGCTTGTGGAACTACTTTTTACGGCTTTCAGTCAACATGGAGGCATCCACATAGTTTGATTCCTAGAACCAAGCTATGCGGTATAGTGTTTTGGGTGTGGTGGCCTAGGGACTACTTTACCTGGACTACTTTGCAGTGGCTGTTTAAACCACACCCGAACAAGACAACACACTTCGCGTTACTTTGCTACTAGCAACGTGACGCTCACCGTGTCCAGCTTTCTCACGAGCCTGACGAATTCTGGACCTGCAGAGAAAACAAAGAACATTGTTAGCAGCAGAATCTTACCTGTAATCTCCTTCCTTCACTGCTCGCAGCTCCTGGGCAGCTCCGTTTGAAGAGTTTGCCGCCCGGATCGAAGGACCTGAAAAAAGGAGAAAGACATTATTAAAGGAGGTAGAAGAGACATTACAACCACGAAGCGCTTAGAGACTTACCTGGCTGGCTGATTTTCGACCGGCATAGAACCGGCCAGAACTCCATCCACGCTGGGGGCACACCGCGACCTACGAAAAAGAGAAAAGCACAGGTCAGTGAAGACAAGACACGCCGTGCTGCGCAAAGCGCTTCCTTCACGCATCATAGCGCTTTGGTGTGCCAGCGTTTACAGTCATTCGCAGTCAGTGAATTAACTGGACAGCACGCGCCAACCATAGACAACGCGCCCCTGCCCAGAGAGCAGGTCGGAGAGCCCACCAATTCCGAGAACCAGGTGAGAAGAGAACTCGGAGGGGCTGCAATCATAAAGGAGGTGGGAAAAGCTTACCTTGGTCATCCAGTCCTAACGTAGTCTTCATTTCCAGGCGGAATCCCATCGACACCGGGAACTACACCAGGGAACCATTGTGAAGGGCATCGGTGACCAATGGGCTGAGTGGCGTCCCCGTGGATACCAGGTGAGCGTAACACCTAGTAGCGATCCTATGAAACCACTGGATTGTTTTAAAAGTTTTCGTTTAGCTTTTAGAGATGCCCTCTTGTTACCCAACTCCTTGAGGATGTGCTTTTTCTTTTTTAAAGCGCCTAACTGGTGGGTGGATAGTGGAACGTTCCCCTTTATGGTGTTGAAGGCGATCAGAGCTATAGCTTATAGCTGAAACTAAATCATCAGATGCTGAGCACAGAATGGCCTTGCATTGTTGTGGTGGTGCTGTTACTAGCATTTTAAGGAGAGCATAGTTCCTACGTATATGTGCCGTCATGATGGATTGTCGGGGGTACTAATGAGGAATGTTTTTTTCTTCATCAGGGTTTTCTGGAGGCCTTTTGTATGTAAACCGCAGGAACATCCAGATAGAAAAGACCTGTGTGCAGTCTATAGACCTCTAAGGTGTTCATTTTTAAATCCACCAATAAGTAACCATAAGGTTTCCGGGTAGCCTCTTCAAAGGTGTCCATGAAAAATCAGCTGTTACCCGGAAACATTTGTCTAGCTAGAACAGTGAGCTATTGTTTATCTCTGGGGTTCTTAAACAGAACTATACAGCTGGCGTTTAATGTTATTGAGCGGTTTCCCTTGCCATCGTAGAATACATTCTGAACAATGTAGCAGATACTAAGGTTACGATGGTGCGAATATGGAGCAAATGCTTTTCCAGTTCAGATCTATGCCCACCCTCCATCATCAGATCATCTACGATGATCATGTTGACAAGGGTTGGCGGTAGCAGGCCGTCGTCATTCAGTGAATCTGGTAAGCCCTCCACAAATTTCAGGTGAGGTATTTTAGCGTTTAGCTCATTATACAAGGGTTGCCAGCAAGAGCAAAACCAGATGATATTATCTGGTATGGCTCTCATAACTGAGAGCCATATTTTGATTCTGTTTGGTGTTAGAGAAATGTGGGAAGTAAGCTTTGGACCCCGGGAAAGCAAAAGCTTTAGGCAGTTTGCTTAAATTCATGGGTAGAAAATTCAAGCTGTCTATAAAGCAAATTTTAAGGTCTGATACCTCGAGGGGTTTCAGTTTTGCACCCTCAGTTATCAGCTTGACGGCCACTCTCTCTTTAATCAACTGCTGTATTAAGAAGAACCCATCATATCCCTGGCTGTTGTGTGCCAGAAAGCTATAGCCCCGGAATTTCGGAGCCACAAAAGTTGTAATAAATCGACTGACGAAGTCAGGGCCTTCGAATTCCCAATTGTTTTCCCTAGTCAGACGTTTGGCATAAATATAGTTGGGGATGTGTATACCTTTCTCTTGCATGCACTCCATGTCAAAGTCAATGTATTTCTCAGTCTTGGGTACATCTTTTGGGGTTGTCATATAACACATGTGTTTATCCATCGAGACAACTTCCACCTCACATTGGGGACAGATCCTACCCTTACAATTATGGTTGACCTTTATAAAGCGGCTGCAGGACCCACAGGACTCACAGTCTGTTTTAGGATAACATTCTGCTAAACCTTGAGATGCATTCTCAATGTGTTTTTAAAGATATTCTTCAGACCTTGCAAATGTTTTACACATTTAAAGCCTGTTTCACTGATCACCACACATCCGTCTCTCTGACACATGTTGCAGTGGAATTGGCACCGGTGAGCCACCATATTGCTGTATATGTGACAACAATGAGGGCATACATTTCTGGCACATAGGAAGCTCTGACGATGTAAGATCCCGTAATAGTGTTGATCGTGGTGTAAAATATATACAGTGTTCTTATTAGCGGTGTCACCGGCCGGGAAATATTTCCAAAGCCGGTCCTCATTATACAGAATTTTGATTGGTACTCCGAAGTAGTCTTCAAATAAACACAGCTTGTTAAAACCAACCATGATATCAGAGGGTATACCCAGAATGTTGTGAACCTCCAAAGCCTTTGTCTGTATGTAGCCATCAGTAACAGCTCTAGCCTCCAGCAGGCCTATAATGCTTGCAGCTATACATATGTTCAAGGAACCATAGTTAAAATCCAAGTGCCAATGTTTCTTCTTGGCCACAACCATGCTGTAAAGTGTTTTTTTCAGGGGTCTGTACATGCCGCCTTCTCTAAATCTGACAACCACAGACACTAGTCTCAACGTTTATGTGACGATCCTCTGCCTTACTTTGTAACAATTTTCCTATGTTTTCTAGAAACTCCAAAACATCAAAGGTCTGACGAAATGAACGACTGGTGAAAAGAGGCCGGTTTAATACCATACTGTCTAAACAGATTTTTAAAAAATCATTAGGCCCTATCGTTTCAAGGATTTGTGAAACAAGTTTTTCAACCGGCTCGGTTATCATTAATAAACCTTATCTGGCAGATCTTAATTTAAATTTACAAAACGAAAAACGTCATAGTTTTCAACACTTTTAAAAATGTGGTAGATCTCTCTGGTATGTTCCCATACTCTAAAAAAAAAGCCTGTCCGTTTCAGACGGCGGGAGAGTGCTTTGGGGCTGCGACGCTAAATCTTTCCGTGCACGCTGACTGATGATTATTTTAGCTTTTTAACAGGATTTGATGGTGTGATCGTATTCTTCAACACTAGCATTGGTGTCTCAGGCTCGGCGCTTATACACCCACGTCGGTATACAGACGTCGAGGCGCCAGCAAAATCAGACCTGGAATGAATACGATTTTTTAACAACCGTAGAGTCAGGGGTCTTTGACCGGCTCTTTTAGGAGTGAATCAGTAATTATTATAACAGGCTCACAATATAGGGCGGTATTGGTACTCTGATCCACACTCAGACGCTCTAGATCTTCAAAATTAGTAACATGCAGCTCAATGTTGGGGCTCGTTGGTGAGAACACATGTGGTGGGATGATCTCTCCAGAACCGGGGGACGACGGGCAGGGGCTGCCAGAGGCTCCGACTAGAAGGGTTCTGGAGCTCACAACTGGAAATACAGGGCGCTCTATAATGCCACCCCCGATCTGTGCCTCTTGTTTTAAGGCTAACATTCCATTCACGGGGTCTAGAACACTAGTGCTATGCGACGGTATACAAGATTTAACAGGCTGTGGTATATGTCTGTTGTCAGCTTTAACACTTTGTTAATTAGCGGTAATTAAAACATTTTCAGCCCTGGGAGGTCCCCGCCCCTTGTTAAGAGACAACTTCTTTAAAAAAAAAAAACATTATGTAAACCCACGGCTTCCCCATAACGGCTGCTGGTTGCAGTGTACAACAGTTGTGTATGCGCCTGACCTGTAGTCGTCGGAATGTCCGATGGTAGGACCACAGAGGTTGCTTGCACTAGAACTTCTTCCTCCTGCGCAGACAAGACCCTACAATTAAACAAAAGAAAAAACAGCTTTAACGAGGTATTACAGAAATAAAAATAGACCAAACAATACTCTACAATGAAACGGAAGGAGATGTCTAAGGTGTCGCAATACCATATTCAAATATTAACAGGCGTAGCTGAGAAAGAAATTAGCCCAAGCAATACGCTATAATGAAATGAGAGGGTATACCTAGGGTGTTACAAAACCACATTGAAATATTAACAGGCGTAGCTGTGGAAAAAGGTTTTAGTCGTTAGTAGGCATACAAACGTACAATATGTATCCCCCGCAGGTTGTTTCGGCTTTAGTGATGAGGCCAACGGCGATGCTCCTTAGGAATGTGTATTTTACAAAAACGTTTACTCCTATAGCTTCCAACCATGGCTCCATGCTACTTCCTTTATGTTTTTTACACAGACGACCAAGTTTGGAAAAACCCACCTACAAAAAAAAACATTCATGTTTTACATCATTGACCTTAAACTAGCATATCCCTAGTGACAAACATCATTACCTATTACAATGGCCAATGCCTCTTGCAAAACCTTCGAAAGCCCTGCATGCGGACGCCTTGTTTTGAGGTCGGCATAATTGTGGTCTCCTGGCTCTGAAATTAAAAAAAACATTATTACATAAGAAAAAAACAATTAATTAAAACTAACTAGTTATCTAGCTAAACAATATTTAACTGCTTAAGAACACTTAACTAATTAATAAAAACATTCCCAGAAAATAAAACGTCATTTACATTCATAACCTCCTATAAACATGGGCTATTTACACTAAAAAATACAGAATTATTATAATATATACCATAAATCTGTATACTATGAACCCCGTTTTCGTCCAGAATTTCAAGCAGTAATTCCGATCCAGTGCAGCATTCCCTCAGGCCCACATCCAATGGCACGTAAACATCGACTGTGGTATGTAAAAACAGAAGATATAGACATCATAAACCGACCCACCCCCAAGCCAGACACATTTGTTTTTATAGCACCTGTTTTTTTTTATGTATAAGGATTTGCAAAAAGATACACGCTTAACAACCGGTTTTTGAATATATAACAACTCAGCCACGGGCTTGCAACCTGTTGAGCTATCCTGGCAGCTTTCTGCTGTAGAGCGTGCCTATGGATACCTTAATATACTAAAAAGCACTGCATTACCAAAAGTATTTTGGGTGCACCCCATGCCATGTGCGTGATGTTTTGATTTACACACCATGAGGCAGAAACACCCCCACTTAAGCCCTGAATATACTCCTATAAACCACAACACATCGCCAGGTCAAACATATTTTATAACACTGTTTTATTTTCCTGTATAAGGACTTGCAAAAAAGGTACACGCTTAAAAACCGTTTTTTGAATATAAAACAACTCAGCCGCGGGCTCCCAACCTGATGAACTATCCTGGCAGCTTTCTGTTGTAGAGCGTGCTTAATATGCTAAAAAACACTGCATTACCAGCAGTATTTTGGGTGCACAATGGCCATGTGCGTGATTTAAAGCGGAGCTGATGTACAGTGTGTAGTTTAGAAACAGTGCATGAAAGAAAACGCATCAAAATATTATTTTCTTTTTAAACCAATGCGGCACAAACCACATCTGCTTACTCGAGCATTGTCCATTTAAAATAAACACGGATTGCAGCGTTTGGTTTAAAAATGGGGATGCAAGAGTCAGCCCACGTTTGCATGCCCTTTTTAAAATAAAATAGGAATGCAACCGTTGGCAGAAGCGAATTGTGACTCTGCTAACTCTTACATCTTTCAAAGCCCATAACTCGGGATATGTAGAAAAGCCACAGCACCCGCACTGATTGGCCTTTTGCAATTGCTACGGACTGTGCATCTAATTAGCTCTGGTCCCTGACACAGGAGCTAACGAGATGCACAACTGATAGCACATGCAAAATGCTAATCAGCTCTGCTGCAGTGTTTCCCCTTACATACTGTGACAGGGAATGGCTCTAAATCGGTGCACATTTCAGCGATCTGTGGACTAAAAGACTGTTACATAGTGCTTTTGTGCACAGAGTTCGGAAGGCTTTGCACTGGGGGACTGTCTTCTGCTCCGGGGCGGTAATGGGAACCAACAGCATAGCTCTCAACTCACCCGCTTTTGGCGGGTGTCACCCGCCTTGTAAACAGGTGAGTCACCCGCCAAGCCTCGTGCACGCCCATTCATTTCAATGGGCCTCTCACCCGCCAAACACAAAATCGGGTGATTTCACCCGCCTTTGCATCGAAAAAGGTTGAGAGCTATGCAACAGCCCTTGTTGATAGTCATTAAAAAATGCTGGAGCAGAAGACACGCCCCCAGTGCAAAGCCTTCCGAACTCTGCGCAATAAAAAAAAAAGACTGGATGTTACATGCAGGTAAAGGCTCCTGGTGATATGCTGTTTAGATGCCATCATATAATAATCCCCCTAAACAGCATAGTACCAGGAGCAAATGCTTTAAATATAAACGTGGCCAGCTTTCAAAGGCTGGTTAAAAAGACACAAATGTAAAAAATGAAGGATTCCAAGATGGCGGCCGAGCTGAGCAGACGTGCGTGAGCGGAGCTCCGTCTGCCAGCTCGAGGCCGCAACATTAAGAGTGACAATAAAGCACTGCCGTGGTCCCAGGGGAGTGTGGAACCTGGCAGACACCAACCGATGAAGATAAGGCGCCCGGAAAGGTGCAGCAATTACACAGCGGGACCCGCTCTCAGAGCCATCAATGAGCGAGCCCCAGCGAGCAGCCCCGCGCCCGGACAGAGGCGCGGGGGAAAGGGCGGTCAACCCCTATGAGGTTAAATGCGTGCCACTTCCAAGAGGAGCCAGACCCCCTCCTGGTGCCCGACAAGACGAAGAGCATACTCACCGATAAAGTTGCCCAGTGGAACGGCCGGAAGCCTCTATAGCAGGCAGACATTGGGAAGGGTCAGACCCCCGGACAGAAGCGAGCTTGCCAGGGGAAACGCTCGGCCGCCGGAGACGAGGGGACCGCCCTTCAGGCCGCGCACCATATGCAGCAGCAGAGGTCCCCGGAGGGTGAGAGAGCCCAGGCAGCACCATCAGAGACAATGGAGAGCTAAGAAGCGCAGCGGGAACACGGAGACTGGCTCTCCCCTGGCGCCCCACCAGCATCCAACGGAGAGGGCTGGTGCAGACGACGGAAGGAATCCGGAAGCGGCCCAGCAGACATCGTCCCAGAAGTAGAGCCAGCCCGCGCTGGAAAACTGAGGGAGAGAGTGCCCGCCCAATGCCATTCAACAGCCCACGCGAAACCACATCGAGAGGCAGGAGAGGTGAGGAGAAGGCAGGGGGGACCCATAATGGGGATCCAAACACAGCCAATACCCCAGGGGTTCACACGGAGGGCCCAGGGAGATGACCCAAAAAGCATAAAACAAATCGTGGGACCCGAGGAGCGGGCTACAAGGGCAATCAAGAGAGGCCCCCAGGGAGACAAGGAATCAACGGCAACTACACTCAAAAGCCCCAGCCGGTGGCTGGAGAGGGGGCAAGTTACAGATTCCCCCACAGCCCACAGGAACACGTGAAGGGGACACAAAGAGACCTACCAGACACATTAAAAGACACAAAACTTCCTCTACCATTAATTAGCACAAAACCTCGCAGACACGCGGAGGAAGATCCGCCCCCCCATACAACACAGATCCAGAGAAGCTAAGGGAACAACGCAAGCTTCTCCAAATAGCCCCCTGCAGGGGACAAGAAGCCACCACCAACTACTCATAAGCCTGAATACGAGGCAAGAAAAGGGGCAAGCGCCAGGGGGCCCATCCTCCCAAGAACCACAAAGCCAGAGGCTGCAACGCCACGCAGAACGTTCAGACTATTATTCACTTGGGAGGGGAACAACAGAGGATCACCACGAGCGAGGAAGGAGAGCGGATCATGAATTTGTAAGAGAAGGAGGGATCCCAGACCAATGGCAGGGAACCATTCCAAGGGAAAAGGGCCCCAAGAGGTTGGTCTACAGTGAATGCAAAATCGAGACACTCCACGGAATCATCAAGACACAAATAAAGGTTGCAACCACTGTATAGACGAAGAACAACGACCACCAGACTTCCATCAAAAATCCAGTAATAAAGAGGCGACAACCGGCAAACCGGCGGAATCGCACTGGAATCCCAAAAGACGTTTAGTGAGGTTTAGGACTCCTCACGCCATAGTTACACCTGAGATTGAGAGGGCATGGTGCGAAGGGCAACACGCCCAAGCGATTATAGGGCCCAGAGCCCTCCTCAGGGAAGTTACAAGGGTAAGGGAGGGGCAAGGGGGGTGGAAGTTGGGGACTACAATGGGGGAAGAGAACTAAGAGGGAAGGACAAGGAGCGGACACAGCAAGGGGAAGGGAAACCCACTGGCAGGCAGCGAAGAATCCACGGCAAACTAACCAAAAGTAGTCAACAAAACTCAGAGGAACACAACAGGATGGGGCTGAAAATCCTTACACATAACATCAGAGGATTAAACTCCCCAGTCAAAAGGAAAAAAGTTGAGCACCAGCTACGGCAGGGAAAATACGATATAATAATGCTACAAGAGACACACATACAGAAAAAGGATAGGGGGAAAATCCGACTGAAAGGCTACAATAGGATAATCCATGCAAACGACGGGGAAAATAAAAAAAAGGGGGTGCTGATAGCTTTCGCCGACTCCCTCAACGTCCAAATTCGAGAAACCCTAGAAGATCCACAAAAATGTGGAGAATCCACCGGGACACCCCATTGTTTCAGGGTGCAGTTAATTGTTAGAACCCCATGCTAATTCATTGACTCCATCCTGAAACCTATCAGTATGATGACACCTACATACCTACGTGATACCACATAGACCATACAAACTTTTGAGGGTCTCCCATTTAATAACAACACACACTTTCTGGTGACGATGGACATTTGTTTCCTATAGACCAGCATACCCCAAACAGAAGCCATTGAATGTATGCGGAAATACCTAATTAAATCTAATCTGCAAAATAGAGTCCCGGAAAACTTTATAATAGAGCTACTGACCTTAGCGCTATCCAAAAATTATTTTGAATTTGACAGACAATTTTACTTTCAGATCAAAGGAACTGCAACGGGGGCAACATTTGCTCCCAGTCTGGCAATAATCTTCATGGCAGACTTCGAGGAAACCAATGTCCTATCGGTTACAAATCCCTTTAGAGATCAAATCACAGAATGGAAACGTTACATCGACGACATCCTCTTTATTTGGGCTGGCACCTCTAATGAACTCGGTACATTTCAACAATGGCTCAACACTAGAAATCCTAATATTCAATTCACTATGCAATACAGTAACCTTGAGGTGAACTTTCTAGATCTTAAAATCCAACATACCAATGGGGTTTTGAAATGTAATCTTTTTAGAAAGCCCAGTGACAGAAATATGCTTTTACACTTCCTTAGTGATCACCCACAGCACACACGGGAAAATCTCCACTACGGTCAATACCTCTGCATTAGTAGGAACTGTACAGAGATCAGTGATTTTTACCAACATGCCTCTGATCTAGACAATAGGCTTCTAGAAAGAGGCTATCCACGTCATATTATCTCAAGATCTAAAAAAAGAGCAAGGTTCCGCAATAGAGAATCTATGCTAGCCGGAGAAAGCACAGAAGTTAGGGAAAGACATGAACCCAGGACCACCTGCGTCATCACACATGGAACACATGCCCACCAAATTCGAAAAATAGTATCTAAACCCTGGGCCCTCACAAGGCTGAGTCTACCAAATGCACCCCTGCCCCGCATTGCCTACAAATGGGCAAAGAACTTGAAAGACCATTTAATTCACTCTAAATTTGTACCACTGCCACCAAGACTTGGTCTATGGAATTTAAGAACTACTGTGGGCCATTTTCCATGTGGTAGCTGCACAGTGTGCAGATTTACCAAAATAATCAAAGTTTTCAAAATAGGAGAGCGAGTCTAGACACTACGAAATCTTACAAATCGTAAAACCAAGCAAGCTATTTATGTAATAGAATGTCCATGTGGCTTGCGCTATGTGGGCCAAACAACCAGACCCATACATGTCAGAATCTGTGAACACAGATCACGAATTAGATGCAAAAACTAAGGTGCACCCCTGGTTAATCACTACCTGGAAGCAGACCATACGGTAGATGATTTAATATGGTGGATTGTAGACACAGTGAACAACTCAGCTAACATCACCAGGTGCCTACTCATTAAAGAAGCACGTTGGATACATAGATTGGACAGCTTCAACAATGGCCTCAATGAAGATTTTCTATTCCTTTTTAAGGTCTGTACCCAGCTTGAACATGAGCCTCACCCAACAGAGGTCAGTACCATAAGTCAGGACACAATGGCCTCATTTAAGATTTTCTAGTTTCCTACTAAGGTCCAAACCCAGTTCCAACACAGGCCCCACCCAACAGAGGCCAGCATCACAAGTCTTGACACCATATTTACTAAGCCTCAGCGAGGACAGACCACTTTTGACACCCGTCCCCTACCTTAGGGCAAATTCCAAGGCCCCTCTGCAGCCATTTAACACTAGCCGCCTACCAGCTTTGATTTACATCTATCTAGCCCTTATCCCTCAATCTGTCCAAGCCCAAAGCCCCTATCTAGCTTAGGTAATGGTTAGGATGAGATCAGACCCTGTGGCACCTACCGCCACACATGGGTTAAATGATGCCTAGGCAACCGCCTCTAGCCATTTAAGGGGTCTGTTGGCTACTATTCCGACATACCTTGCAATTCTCTGATTTTTGCACTATAGAAGAAATGTTCAATGCGTATGTGCCTGTACCCACAACAACTAATCACTAGTGTTCATTACTGTTCTTGTACCCATGCTGCCATGGCCCTGGCCCATACTGGGCAAACATGCCCTGTTTCTTTCCCTTTCTGAAATTTCAATATTGCATCTACCGTCTCCCAGACGAGCAGCTCAGTTGTTATCTAGCGCCCGTCTCCATGGCAAATATTCAAATAACCGGAGACACTATCTTTTCGCGCATGCCCTGCTAGACTAAACGCCAGTCGCCATGGTAACTATTTGAGCAACCAGAGACACTATCTCTCCGCGCATGCCCTGTTCGCTACCATCCCTCTCCTCTTTGCAGCGAGGACGCCTCCACATCACAGACACAGCTCCCCCTGAAATCGACATGGATATCATTCCTGCCGCCAGGCGTTTTGCTGTGTAAGTCCCCATTTAGCTTGTGGACATACTTTGCACCCATAGCACACGGAGCAATTTATTATTCCCAGCAGTGGCTTCTTTTCTTTTCTAACACTGTCTCCCGTTCTGTACTTTCTGTCTCCGACAGAACGGCCAAGACTTTTGCTTATGCTGATTCAATCTGGTCACCTCAAACACACCGCGCCCCTGCATGGAAGCTGGCAGTTTTGTCCATCCACTTTCACATGCAATTTCAGTCCCTGTGTACCGCGATCACAAGGTAAGACTCTCCATCTTTCTCCTTCTTATCCAGTTATTTTAAACATAAGGCATCCATTTGATTTGACTCTGGGTACCTTTTTCTTATCCCCCAGGCAGCTATCACGCGCCGACTGCCGTGTATCTCAAGTCTTGGGTCAAATCATACATCCCAAGAATCCGAACACCAGTCCTACATAGTTCTTGACAATCCTAACTACAGCCATCAGCTAAAGCCACCACAGGAGATTTGTGATCCCGGAAATCAGACTACATCTCTCCAATACCCCTGACATACTTCAGAGTGAGTATTGAGGTGTCCATGTTTGAAAAAATGAACCCAGTAGCACCTTGTCTAGACCTTTCCATTTAGAATGGAAATTGCAGTTGTGTTCTTCATACTTAATTGACACTCCCCTTCTTTTTCTGTGTTTTCCACTTGCCTTCCCCCCTCATCTCTACCTACATTTTAGGAGACTGAAGTCATTCTTCCCCCCCCCCCCGAGGAAGGCTGAACCAAGATGCCACCAATTCCAGGCAGCCGAAACGTGCCACAGAGTTTCATCTAAACCACATTAATTCTCTTTTCTTTTTCTTTTTTGTGTGGAATATGATTGTGGTTTACTAATTTAGGAGGCTCTGTGTTTAACTTTTTAAAACTCAGGCAAACACGTTGGCATATTTGGCAAGTTTATAAATTCAGAAATGATCAGATTCTGATCGTGCAGACATACACAACAAGTGCATCTACATGTACAACTAGCTAAAACGATTCATCTCTAAAAACAAAAGAGTGATATTGTTGGTGCATGTAAGCGGTAGATTCACAGAATGAAGTATCTTCTTGAACTTTGAATTTTTTCTGTATTGTTTCCACCATAATAATATTATCTATTACATTTGTTGACTCTAAATGTGTTCTCCTCCCTTTTTTTGTTTAATAGTGTGTTTCTCTACTGTTTACATGTATCTTTTGTTCTTAAATTTTGCTCAATTGTTGTGCATTTTAAATCAATATTCATAACTACATTTTAACTCAGGGTTAGAATTAAAACCATTTAATTTTGAGGACACGTGTATATTTCTTTTTTCTTTATCTGATGACTTGTGTGGAGCATTGGGTCAGGTCTCTTAAAAAAAAAAACTTAATGACTAACACCTTGAAATAATAGGGTGTATATATGTGGATTTTTGCTCTTCCTTGTGTGATTACCCTAGAAGATAAGCAAGGGAGATTTTAGCAGCAAACATTTAAATTGAGAACCGTTCTCGGACTCTAGCAACGGTATACAGACCTTACAGGATTTTGCGGCATGAAATGGCACATTTTGCGGCATGAAATGGCACATTTTGCGGCACAAACCTTTATTTATTGCAGGATTTTGTCATGATGCCCGCTCCCGGGGAGCCGGTTCAAGCCCTGCGTCCCCGAAAGCGGACATCCAGTCCCCAAGGAAGGACCCAGCAACCCCATATAGGGGCCCTTTGGACAGTGTCCTGGCGCCTATGGCGCCAGGCTCATAAAAGACATCAGTCCTGGCGCCATAGGCGCCAGGCTCATTATGGGAGTGCTTGGGTGCACTTACCTGATGCAGACCATGCTGCAGGATCCCGGCCACCTTGAGGCCTGAAAGGAACTACTTTACCTGTGGGACTAATTTACCATCCGGGCGTGGTCGGGGAAGGATACATACCTGATTGGAGGAAGGATACATACCTGGAACTTCTTCCAAGGCTATTTAAACCCCACCCAAACAGCCACACGTGCTTCGCGTTGTTCTGCATCTAGCAGCTGGACGCTCACTGTGTCTGCTCCTGCATCCTGACTTCTGCCACGCCTGCCAGCATCCTGGATCACCTGCAAAGGAAGAGAAGAAGAGAACAGAAGAAGGAAAATTCCTTACCTGCTAAATCCGCATCCCGGAGACATCTCGCCGACAATCCTGAAAAGGAAGACTTTAATTTAAAAGCTCATCGCGTCGATTGCTGCAGCGCCGCATTCCACTCACCTTTACAGGGCGCCTCCATGTTCAGCAGCGATCATCCGGATTCGCAGTCACGCCCCAGCGCCTAGGGAGAACAAAACCAGAACAAAAGGTGAGAGAGAGAAGGGAATAAGGGAAGCTAAATCTCCATGTTAAGACTTACCTGTTGATTCATTCCCTCTTCATTTCGGGTCCGCGCCGCATCCTGGCATTTCCAGACCCCGGCCCCTAAGGGGAAAAAGAGACATCAGCGTTAATGAGCGAATGAAAAGACATTACCAAAAAACGCTCATTAAAGACTTACCTGATTTCTACAAGGATTTCACCTCTCATCTCGGGTCGGTGCCTGTTCCCTGGCATTCCGTACCCCGGTCCCTATGGGGAAAAATACACTAGCATTAGTACATTAATGCATGGACACAAGGGGAACCTCTTATCAAAAAACTTACCTGGAAGCCAAGCAAGTTTGGTTCTCACCAATCCGAAAATCCAGTGAAGTAACTGGATACCAACGCGCCCCTGCATCAGAAGCAGGATGGAGAGCTCGTCCTTCCAGACCCTAAGGTGAGACGCTACGAGAAATCACAGAAGGGTTTCGAGGAGGGTGAAAGGGGAAAGTGGGAGGCCGATTGCATTACCCCGCAGACAGTTAATCCCCTATTTTCGCCTACAGAAGGATACTTCTGCGAGCCAGGCAAGCCAGATTTGGGGGCCAGGTCCAGTCCGTCTTCCGAACCCTGCGCATCACCTTAGAAGAGGTCACAGCAGCGCGAACCAGGCCAGCGCCTCCGTGGGAGTCAGGTGAGCGTAACAGAACGTGAAGCCTTCCTACAAATTCCCACCCAGGCGCTATGGAAAGTTCTGAGACTGATCAGTTGGCCCAATTACTGGGGGAATTACGGGCCGAAGTACATGCCACTCGTCAAGAGACTAATGCCCTCAGGAGGGAATTAATAATATCAAAGGAAAGAACTGATGACCTGGCCAGAAAGCTTTTGCAAGGTCAAGCTGGGCAAACTCCTCTACCCGGTTCCGGAGGGAACCCCGCTCCTGTGGTTTCCAGTAACCCTGTGCAGATTAATCTACCTGGAAACATGCCGCTGGCCCCACCCGAACGCTTTGCTGGGGACCCCAAACGATTCGCCGTATTCATGAATCAGTGTCGTTTGCACTTCCTATGCAGACCTGGGGCCTTCCCTAATGATCAGACCAAGGTAGCCTTTGTATTGTCATATCTCAGCGGCTGCGCTGCCGATTGGTCAGTTCCACTGGTTACTCAAGATGACCCGATTCTCCGTGATTTTCAAAGGTTTCAAGCAAGCATGGAAAGGTTATTTGCTCGACACTTTCAGGGGCAGGCTCTGGATGACGAACTTCTATCCCTGCGACAGGGCAATCAGGACCTCCTATCCTATATTGCAACCTTTAATAGACTAATTGTGGAAACGGGATGGCCAGAGGATAAAAGAGTCACGTTGTTTTATCGAGGCCTTCGCGGAGAACTTAAAGATGTCTTGGCCCAAGTTGTAAATCTGCCCCAAGAATGCACAGAGTATATAGACTTAGTGGTCCAATTGGATCACAGACTTCAAAACAGAAAAGCAGATCGGTCCAGGTTTGAGACCCGGGTGTTGGTCAAGACCCATGCTAATCCCAAGGGAGTTGATGTCTCTGAGCCTATGCAAATTGGAGGGGTTAAAGGACCCTTAACTCAAAAGGAACGTGAAAGGAGGCGGCACTTAAAATTATGTCTTTATTGTGGGAATTCTGGACACTTTCTACGAGATTGCCCGGCAAAACCGCCCCGAAAGGCGGCAGGAGCCGCTGATAAAAACCATGAAGACTCTGTTTCGGGAAACGACTCCGCCCGACAAGTGTAGGGGTCCGTTTGCGGAGCTTGAAAACTAACTCTCAGACCTCGCATTTCATTGTGCCAATGGTTCTCGTAGATCCAGAACAGCCTAGGCGGTTGCATGCAATAAAGGCATACATCGATAGTGGGGCTATTGGAAACTATGTGGATCGTGAATTGGTCTCTAGGATTAACCTCCCTCTCCGTCCTAAAACCAGCAAAGATGTCATCACCACAGTCGATGGAACTGAAATTGCCTCTGGACCGGTAACACATTCCACTACTGAGGTGACTCTTATTGGTCCCGACGGCCATCGGGAGGGTGTTGTGTTTGATGTAATCAAGGCTCCACAGTTTCAGGCTATTCTTGGAATCCCTTGGTTAGAGACACATAATCCTCGAATTGATTGGCGAGCTAAGAGAATAACCTTCCCGGATTGTACACAAACCTGCTACCCAGAAAACCTGAAGATTAATCTAGCATCTGTAACCTCTGCCTCCATGCAACTACCTCCGGAATACCAAGACTTTCAGGACGTCTTCCAAAAGGAACAGGCCAACACGTTACCTCCTCACAGATCGTACGATTGCCAAATCGATCTGGTGCCCGGTGCACAACCCCTTTGTAGCAGGATTTATGCCCTTACCGAACCTGAGAATCTGCATTTGAGACAATATTTGGATCAATACCTAGCTAATGGTTTTATTCGCCCGTCAAAGTCCCCGGCATCCTCAGCTTTGTTCTTCGTGCCCAAAAAAGAAGGCGACCTTAGAACTTGTATCGATTACCGCGCATTGAACCAGATAACGGTTAAAAACCGTTATCCTCTACCTCTGATCCCTGAACTCCTTGACCAGGTGAAGGACGCTTGCATATACACCAAGTTAGATCTCCGGGGGGCTTATCATCTGGTACGAGTTAAAGAAGGCGACGAATGGAAAACTGCCTTCCGTACTAAATACGGATTATTCGAGTACCAGGTGATGCCTTTCGGATTGTGTAACGCGCCGGCTGCCTTCCAATACTTCATGAATGATGTCCTTCGGGAACTCATCGATGTTTGTGTTGTCGTATATATCGATGACATTCTGGTGTACTCCTCTTCGGAATCTGATCACAGAAAACACGTCAGGGCAGTACTTGAAAAACTGCGCCAACACAAACTATTTGCTAAATTGGAGAAATGTGTTTTCCATACCACAGAAGTCGAGTTTCTAGGTTTCATCCTGACACCCAAAGGAGTCCGAATGGACTCAAGAAAAGTGGATGCCATCCTCAAATGGCCATCACCTAGCTCTGTAAAAGGGGTTCAAAGCATGCTCGGCTTTGCCAATTTCAATCGCAGGGTTATCCCGGAATTTTCACGCGTGGTACAACCCATTACTGCACTCTTGAGGAAAAATAAACGTTTTGAATGGTCTGAAGAAGCCGAGCAGGCCTTTCAGGATTTAAAAGCTAAGTTTACCTCCGCACCTATATTGAAACACCAGCGTCCAGATCTCCCTTATGTCGTCGAGACTGACGCATCCAGCCTAGCCATGGGAGCTGTCCTGTCCCAAAGAGATCCCGAAACCAACCAACTGCATCCCGTAGCATTTTGGTCCAGAAAATTTTCAGCACCCGAGGTTAATTATGCAATCACGGACAAAGAACAGTTAGCCATTAAGTCCGCTTTTAAAGCCTGGCGGCATTATCTGCTTGGCGCTCGACATACCATCACAGTGATCACTGATCACCGGAATTTACAGTATTTGAAAACCGCCAAGGCTCAGTCATCACGGCAGCTCCGATGGGCTTTGTTTTTCGCTGAATTTGATTTCGTGATTACCTATCGACCTGGCTGCAAGAATGGCAAAGCAGACACCTTATCCCGAATTGGAATGGGAGAATCTGATACAAACTCAGAACCAGTACCAATAATTCCCAAACAGAGGATTCTAGGCATGACTTCCTTACAGACGCTCGAAGACATTCAAGCCAGAGTGAAACAACTCCTGGACCCTACAACCTTACAGGAATGGATACAAAAGGGATCAGACTTTACCATAGATAATGGTTTACCTTATTTCCAAGGACGCTTATTCCTGCCACATAAGGAATTACAGGAACTAGTTATTTCCGGTTATCATGATACATTAATAGAGGGACACCCCGGTATTGCCAATACAGAGGAAAAGGTGAAACGACAATTTTGGTGGCCCTCTGGGCGAAAAGATGTTACATCTTTTGTGATGTCCTGTGGTGTTTGCGCCCAAAATAAAAGTCAAAAGAAAAGACCAGCCGGTCTCCTTCAACCTCTAGACATACCACCAGCACCCTGGCACACCCTATCAATGGATTTTATTACGGACCTGCCTCCTTGTTCGGGGTACAATACTATTCTGGTAATTGTGGATTTGCTTTCCAAAATGGCCCACTTTATTCCTTTGAAAGGTTTACCTTCAGCTTCTGTCCTAGCCAAAGAATTCCTCGAAAATATTGTTCGGCTACATGGATTCCCATCTATACTAATCTCTGACCGGGGAAGCCAATTCATTTCCCACTTCTGGCGCAAATGTTGTCAAATGGCGCAGATCGATGTAAGATTATCGACCAGTCACCACCCCCAGACCGATGGTCAGATCGAGAAGACAAATCAGACCCTTGAACAGTACTTACGGTGTATGTTACAGCAATCTGAAAGCAACTGGAAAGACATTCTTTGGATAGCCGAATACGCATATAATAATTCGGTACACTCTGGAACTGGCCACAGTCCTTTTTATACTTGGTTTGGGCATCACCCTCGAACCTCAAACCTTGACTCACCTCAGAACCCCGGAATGCCTGCAGTAGAACATCAGCATTCTACAATTACCCAAGCCTTCAAAGAGGCAACTACACATTTACAACAAGCCAAGAGAAAATACAAGGAGAATGCTGATCTACATCGGAGTGAAGCACCTCCGTATCAGATTGGGGATCAAGTGTGGTTAGCTACCAGACATTTACCACTCAAAGGGCCTCGAACTTTTAACCCAAAATATCTGGGACCTTATTCTATTACGGCAATAATTAACCCAGTGGCTGTTAAACTTGATTTACCAGCTAGTATGCGAATTCACCCTGTTTTTCATGTGTCACTTCTGAAACCAGTGGTACCCGGAACCCGACTACTCAAACCTCCAGAACCTATTCTAATAGATGGGGAGCCCGAATTCGAAGTGAAGAACATTTTAGACTCAAAAATGTTTAGGTCAAAACTGTTCTACCTAATTGATTGGAAGGGGTAAGGACCTCAGGAGAGGTCGTGGGAACCCAGCGACCATGTGCATGCACCTCGATTAGTCAGGAAATTCCACCGACTCTTCCCAGACAAACCAAAACCCCCGGAGGGAACAACCTTGGGAGGGGCCTTGGGGGGGGAGTGCTGTCATGATGCCCGCTCCGGGGGAGCCGGTTCAAGCCCTGCGTCCCCGAAAGCGGACATCCAGTCCCCAAGGAAGGACCCAGCAACCCCATATAGGGGCCCTTTGGACAGTGTCCTGGTGCCT
This sequence comes from Ambystoma mexicanum, assembly GCF_040938575.1. Taxonomy (NCBI): domain Eukaryota; kingdom Metazoa; phylum Chordata; class Amphibia; order Caudata; family Ambystomatidae; genus Ambystoma; species Ambystoma mexicanum. The sequence goes on from NC_090937.1 coordinate 441,399,993, forward strand.
ATGGCACCAGGCTCATTATGGGAGTGCTTGGGTGCACTTACCTGATGCAGACCATGCTGCAGGATCCTGGCCACCTTGAGGCCTGAAAGGAACTACTTTACCTGTGGGACTAATTTACCATCCGGGCGTGGTCGGGGAAGGATACATACCTGATTGGAGGAAGGATACATACCTGGAACGTCTTCCAAGGCAATTTAAATCCCACCCAAACAGCCACACGTGCTTCGCGTTGTTCTGCATCTAGCAGCTGGACGCTCACCGTGTCTGCTCCTGCATCCTGACTTCTGCCACGCCTGCCAGCATCCTGGATCACCTGCAAAGGAAGAGAAGAAGAGAACAGAAGAAGGAAAAGTCCTTACCTGCTAAAATCCACATCCCGGAGACATCTCGCCGACAATCCTGAAAAGGAAGACTTTAATTTAAAAGCTCATCGCGTCGATCGCTGCAGCGCCGCATTCCACTCACCTTTACAGGGCGCCTCCATGTTCAGCAGCGATCATCCGGATTCGCAGTCACGCCCCAGCGCCTAGGGAGAAAAAGACCAGAACAAAAGGTGAGAGAGAGAAGGGAATAAGGGAAGCTAAATCTCCATGTTAAGACTTACCTGTTGATTCATTCCCTCTTCATTTCGGGTCCGCGCCGCATCCTGGCATTTCCGGACCCCGGCCCCTAAGGGGAAAAAGAGACATCAGCGTTAATGAGTGAATGAAAAGAAATTACCAAAAAACGCTCATTAAAGACTTACCTGATTTCTACAAGGATTTCACCTCTCATCTCGGGTCGGTGCCTGTTCCCCGGCATTCCGTACCCCGGCCCCTATGGGGAAAAAGACACTAGCATTAGTACATTAATGCATGGACACAAGGGGAACCTCTTATCAAAAAACTTACCTGGAAGCCAAGCAAGTTTGGTTCTCACCAATCCGAAAATCCAGTGAAGTAACTGGATACCAACGCGCCCCTGCATCAGAAGCAGGATGGAGAGCTCGTCCTTCCAGTCCCTAAGGTGAGACGCTACGAGAAATCACAGAAGGGTTTCGAGGAGGGTGAGAGGGGAAAGTGGGAGGCCGATTGCATTACCCCGCAGACAGTTAATCCCCTATTTTCGCCTACAGAAGGATACTTCTGCGAGCCAGGCAAGCCAGATTTGGGGGCCTGGTCCAGTCCGTCTTCCGAACCCTGCGCATCATCTTAGAAGAGGTCACAGCAGCGCGAACCAGGCCAGCGCCTCCGTGGGAGTCAGGTGAGCGTAACAGATTTTTGCGGGACATTTTTTATTAACTGGAGGGTGTAAGATTGCCACATTGCAGGAAAGAGGCAGAGTGCAAGGCTACAAGAGAGCCAGGGTATCATTATTATGTATCTTTTGGATTAATTTAATAGGAAGAGTCCCAGATGTGTCTGGCTTGGCAGAACAGTGTTTGATTTGGCTACATTTTTGGTTTAATGTGCATGTCTATTTAATAGTATTAACTAAACTGATAATTATCAGTTGTAATGCTGAAAATATTCCCCTTCTATGTTCTCCAATCCCCCAAACACCCACGCACCTCTCACCAACACACATCACACATCTCACCCACTCCCCATCACAACTTGCATTCCTGAACCTCTGTCATACAAATACTCACGTGCTATGTCACTGTCAAGTCACAATTTGCACTCCCCAGCCCCTGCAACACTCCAAATCATACTCCCAACTCACACCTTGCACTCAGTTCCTCCCGCAATATACAGTCCTTCATTCTTTTGTGCTGTTTCTGCATCTTGCATCCTTTCTCCCATTCTATCGCACTCTTCCCTCATCCTTTTTCCCAATCTGCAGCTCAATCTCTCTTTCCGGCTAACCGCTTCCTCTCCGCTTTCTGGCTCACTGATCACACGCTCCATCTACTTTCTGTACCTCCGCTCGCTCTCAGAATTCAGGCCCACTGCATCACTTCTTCCTCTGCTCTCCTGTGCAACGTTTCCTCCTCTGGCCCACTGCTCTACCTCTGCTTTCTTGCCTATCACTTCACATCTCACCCATCACTCTCTCCCTCTCTCTCCTTTCCCTCTCATAGTGTGAGCATTTTTTTAAAATGTAGATTTTGACCCAGATCCTCAAAAAAGGAGCATTTAAAAATAGAGCCAGGATATGCTATTTTTAGACAACCCATTTTTGGAAATGAGCAGATCACCTTATTCTCAAAGGTGACCGGCACATTTCCACTGGCTTGAGCTGTAGCGCAAATTTTGCGCTGGCAAGCTGCCTTGAATAGGGTCCTGGGTTGATTGACCGAAGTGTAATTATTTGCGGCGGAATTGACCATAGTCAATTTCGCCGCAACTTGATTGGCACTTCAGCCAAACAACCCAAAATGTACCTTTCACCACCACCCCACCCCCTCCCCCAACTGCTTGGTCGCTGCTGCTTCCCCTGCAACCCTGCAGTGTCAGATCTGTCTCTCTAGCGCGGGTCGGATCCGACTCTGCAGGGTCCCTTTTTAGTCATGTTCTTTCTTTTTCGGTCCCCTGCCTCCAATTTTGAGGAAGCGGGGGACACCCGTGCAATCCCCTAACCCAGAAATACTGTACATGGGGAGCGAGTAACACCCCCGCAACACATGTTCTGTATTTATAAAAATCGATTGAATGGTACTGGCCGAAATAGGTAAAATTGTACCATTCCATTCAATCGATTTTTGTGGGTCAAAATAGGTAGTACCTTGAATAGAAGCGCTCTCCCGACAGTGTTCTGCAAGCTCCCAGCGCCTTTCACAGGGAGAGGCCTTTCAGGGGCCTGCCACTGTAAAATGCAACCCAAAAAATGCATTTTTATCCTGTTTGAGGAACAGAAATGCAAGCGACACAGCAGCGTTTCATACCTTTAAAAGAAATGCAAGACAGGGTCTGGAAAGATCCTGTCATGCAGTTGCAGCCGCACATCCCGTGCACGTAGGGTTGCCTACAATTTTTGCACATTTAAAAGTGCATCTTGCTTGGAAATGTGGGATGCGCTTTTAAATTGGCAGAAACGCCCCCTGATTTGCTGAAGGAGGTAAAAAAGGCCATCTGAATGGGCGCGCATATAAAATGTGCCCATTCAGGTGTCCCTTGTGGATTGGGCTGCTCTGTTTTTGGGCGCAAGTGATGAGATGTGTTAGCGCATTTCATTTTTTGTGTAAAAAAAAAAGTTTTGAGAACCTGCCACCTCGAGTATTTTTTTAAAGTTTTTGCAAAATGTAATTTTTATTTAAAAAAAAAGCTGTTTTTGCACAAAACAGCCGTTTTTGCTGCATTTTGCGGGGTCGCAAAATCGCTACAAGCTGTAGGGTCTGGGTATACGCTCCCAATACGGGCCAGGCTGGTTTCTTGAAAGACACTCTGAACAAATTGGAAAACTTCTCACAAGAAGAGATGATTTTGGCCGGGGACTTCGGAAACCAGCAGAGGACAGATCAAACCCTAACCACTCCCGCCAAGGCTCCCCGACGCAATCGCTAAGGAATACCATGCCATGCAAAAACTAACACTAGAAGATGTCTGGCGGAAAATTAGAGGCCCGGCACCGGGATTCACTTATCACTCCCACATACATGGCACAATCTCCAGAATCGACTACATCTGGGCTTTGGTGAACCTTCTAGGGGAGATACAGGAAGTAGAGACGGGCATCATATCAATCTCAGATCATGCCCCCATTTGGATCTCGCTACCGGCCATTCACAAACAATCTGGCCTGTGGCGATGGTCCCTTCCCAGAGAAGTTATGCAAGACCCAGTGATGCGGGAATCAATCAGAGGCTACATAGAAGAGTACTTCGATTAAAACACCCCAGATGTGGCAAAGGCCACAATATGGGAAGCCTTTAAGGCGATCATGAGGGGACACATGATTGCTCTGAAAGCACAGAAAGATAGACAAGCCCGAAAATGGGAAGAAGAGCTTGAAAACAACCTAGTGAAGATAAGAGAGGAAATGACAAATAAGCAAACCCAGAAACTACAGAGAGCCTATAGACATATACAGAGTCAGCTGGAGACGATCCGAACCAAGAGCGCAGAGAACCAATTACTTCACTTGAAGCATTGGTATGCCATGAAAGCCAATAAAGCAGACAAACTCCTGGTGAGACAGCTGAAAGGCAAACAACAAAGGCAAACAGTACAGGCTCTGTGTCACGGTCCATACCCCCAAAGATCAGGTACAGACCACCCTGCCCAAGGCGTTGGGTCCCATGGGGGCCTTGAAGGCCCCAAGGAATCTTGCAGGGGCTTCCTGGACTCTGTCCTGGTGCCTTTGGCGCCAGGCTCATACTGCCATCACCAACATGGCACGTTTCAGACCCAGAGAGGCACGTGCAAACCAATATGAGGCAGGGTGAAGGGATTATTTGCCGTGGGACTATTTGCTTGGGTGTGGTTGCTGGAACTACTTTCAGAAGACTATATAAGCCACACCCTTCATACAGAACACGCTTCGCGTTATTCTGCACTCCTGCAGCGTAAAGCTCACCGTGTCTGCAGCTCCAGACCAGCCATCAGCCACGCCCGTCCAGTTGTCTCGAGCTACCTGCAAAGAAGAGTGAGAAAGAAGAGCAGAACAAGATACTTACCAGTCTCTTCATCGCGGCCGCTCAGGAGTCCACGTTTCTTCAGAACTGAAAAGGAAAGAACATCAGATTAGCCTTGCAGAACACACGCTCTTCATCGCAGTTCAGCGCTGCACTAATACTTACCAGCGAACCATCGGAACGTCATCACTCGATCTCCGCTTTATCTTCCGATCGCCGCTCCGGGACTGCCGCATCTGTAAAACAGAAAGAAGACAGGTAAGCAGAACAGTGGGAAGGCCTCATTCTGACTTATAATCCTGCACGAGGCAGCTCTCACCTGAAGGCAGCAATCCTCACAGGCTCACAATTCTTCATCAAGCAGCCTTTGTTCAGGGGATTCCGCACCTGCAGAATACAAAAGCAGCAGGTTAGTTGTGCAGAAAAACAGTATCCGCTGGAAAGACTTTTGCATAGCACAGGTGCAAATCTTACCTTGGGAAGCCAGCTACCAAGAACCTCGCTCCATCGTATGCATGAAGAGGGAATCTGTAAAGAAAGGTACAGAGTGAACTTTTGCAACTTGAACTCTTAGCTATCCATATCTTTGGAATAAGACTTACCATAGAGTCAGAGTTGTCTGACTCTTTCAATAGGATCAGTGAAGTAACTAGATACTAGAACTACGACGCACCCCTGCGAACAGTGGCAGGACGGAGAGCCCGCTATTCGTAACTCAAAGGTGAGATATAGCGGGGGGGTGCAAGAGGACGCCACGGGAGGCAGGAGCCGCCCTCATCCACATGGTTGGGTAACCTGTGATTTACCTTTCTAGGCAAGCCTGCTTTCGTATCGGAGGGGAGTACAAGACACCACTCACCACCAGATCATCCAGCTCCGTTCGGCGCCCCTGTGGAGATCAGGTGAGCGTAACACTCAGAGACAGTAATGACCAAGTGAGAACACAATTGAAGGCCATAAAACACATTTTTAGAGACTATTACCAAAAACTATATTCATCGGACAAACCAAAAGCGATTGAACAAATAAACTATTTTAAAAAGACGAAACTCCCAACCATTACACCAGAAGAGAAAACAGCACTCAACGCACAAATAACGGTAGAGGAAGTTGCGAAGGTGATAAGAAATTTGCCAAAAAACAAAGCCCCGGGACTGGATGGTTACACAGCCACCTTCTATAAAACCTACGAGGGAGCCCTAAGCCCGGTCCTCATAGAGCTTTTTAACACCTTCGAGGACTCAGCTAACATCACAAATTCAGTGAACGAGGCAAAGATATTGCTATTCCACAAGAAAGGGAAAAACCCAGAGGCACCAGGCTCTTAACGACCCATAGCACTAATAAACTTAGATGCCAAACTATATACCAAAATTCTAGCCAACAGACTCACCCCCCTGCTTCCCAAACTGATACACCAGGACCAGTCATGATTTATCCATAACAGAACAACGCATGACAACATCAGAAGAATCACCCACCTGATTGAGAAAGTAGGGATCACAAACACCCCAGCCGCCCTGCTGGCAATAGACGCGGAAAAAGCATTTGACCACGTAGAGTGGTCCATGCTTTTCCGTACTCTGGAGGAATTGGACCACGGCGAAACCTACATCGACATGATACCGGCCAACTACAACTCACCAACTGCCAGAATTGCAGTGAACGGGGAACTCTCAGACATAATAAGAATCGAAAGAGGCACCAAGCAGGGTTGCCCCCTCTCCCCACTCCTTTACGCTATATTCCTGGAGCCGCTGTTGACAAAAATAAGGAACACACCCGAAATCAAAGGCATCACAATGGGAGGCACAACCCATAAAACAGCAACATATGCGGATGACAGTGATAAAAATGACAATACTACCCAGACTATTATACTACTTGCAGGCACTCCCAATAAGAATCTCGGCCACGTTCTTCAAAGCACTAGTCAAAATGATAAACAAATACATATATTGCAGAACAAAACGCTGAGACTCTCCAACATAGCACTTACGGCCCCTAAGACAGAAGGAGGCATGGCACTCCCACACTTCAGGACATTTTTACGAGGCTGCCCAACTGTGGGTCTTGAAAGAATGGATCCCCAACACTTCAGAGAAGATATGGGCGGCACAAGACAGGGCGGTGGCAAGGAAAAGCCTTCAACATCTTCTGTGGACCAGCCTCGAACATAGGTACCCAAATCTCAGAATCAGTGAGATCATGAGCGCAGTGCTCGAAATCTGGAACAGGGAGACAAAAAAAGAAACACTGGCAATAAATCCGGCCCCCTTCATGCCAATGTTTGAGAACCCGGAATTCAAACCGGGCACAGAGAAAGATAAGTTTAAAAAAATGGTTAGATTCCAAATGCATGAAAGTGCGGGATATGTATGAAGACCAACAGATTAGAACATTCATGGAATGCCGCACACTCCTCGGCCTCACAGAAAAAGACAGATTCAAATACAAACAACTTCATCACTGGCTCTCCACTCCAAGGATAACGCAGGCGGCAACAAGAGATCTAACCCCATTCGAGTCATATATCATGTCAAACACAGGAGACAAAAAATGTGTTTCTACATTGTACACGTTCATAAATGCCCAAGCGGAAGACACAAAATGGCAATATATGAAGAGATGGGAAACAACACTGGGGAGAGAGATCACGAGAGACCAATGGGAATACGTCTGGCAAACCATCCCCAAATGGACACGGGCGATCCAGCTGAGAAAAGCATGGACAAAGATAATAATCCAATGACATTACACCCCAGAAAGACTACATCGAATGTACAACACGAAACAAAACACATGGTGGCAGGGCTGCGAAACGGAGGGCACATGGAGACATATCTGGTGGGACTGCACGAAACTGCAAAGCTTCTGGTCGGAGATAAAAACCCAAATGCAAGAGATGTTTAAAGGGGCAGAACTAATAAAAGAAGAGGTGTGGATGGGCGGCTTTTGGGACCCCCGAGACAGGACAATGACGAAGACCCAGAAGAGAAATGTTATGGGTCTCCTGATTGCTGCATGGCTAACAATAGTCCAAAGATGGAAACAGAAATCACCACCATCTACGATAGAATGGCTGCAGAGAGCCTGGCAATTCATAGCAATGGAGCGCATTACATATAACATTCAAGGGGCCCGTCAAAACTTCCAAACACACTGGGGGCCGGTGCTAGAATACCTTCAAAGTGACTATATGCTGCAATCGTGCCCACACAGAATCAGAATTTTGGACATGTTCACATGAGGGATCAATCACAAAGGACATACCAATAATAGGATAAACTTTTACCAGCCGGTGGGTGGGGGAGGGGCGGGAGAGGGGAGTGATGGAGGGACAATGTTCAAGCCCCACAGTTTGTTCTCTTGTGTTACTTTCATAAAAATTCAATAAAAACAAGTTTAAAAAAACAAAAAAGACACAAATGTTTATAGCACAACAAAAATGCATATTTATTTACAAGGGTGAAATCTATGGCGTCATAGAAGCTGGGTGTTGCATAAACCTATGAAATTAAATAAAAAATACATAATCAGTACGTATGTTAACAAGCTATCTACTCATACACCTTTTCAAAAAGGGTCTGCAAATTACTGCATGTTCTGGAGTATCAGGCATTCTCTCTATCAAACACAATGCTCACCAGCGGCTGCAGAAATGTAAATGTCCAAAGACCAGACAAGGACCCCCAAACCCTTTTTATAGTTTCTTTTTTTAGAGACAGCAGGGTTTTAGCTCTGCTTGGGACAAAGGTCTTGGAGGATCACCCAACACCATATCATCTGTTTCCTTTTGAGTAATTACCCAGACACACATGGGGCCTACGTACATCCTTTGCGATGGGCAATGAAGTGCAGTTTCGCTTTCAAATGGATGGAATGCAGCCACGTACCCAGGATCGCATTTGTGGTGCTGACATCTGTTTTTTTTAAACTGAAACCTCACTGTAACCTGAGCACATTACATCATGTGTTTGTTTCACAGCCCGGACAAGCATCGGCTATAAATACACCCAATCCATGGCTCAAAAATGTTTGCGCAGGTCAGACCCCAGGTCAGACCCCGGGTGTAACGCTCACCTGATTCCCGCAGAGGCGCCGGTCTTGACTAGGTGAATGCCGTATCTTCAAAGGTGATGTGTAACACCCGGTTGGCTCTTTGGGCTGGACCTCTGTGCACTGTATGTCTGACTCGAAGAGTAAGATGTCTGCAGATAGAAAATATGGGATTAACGAACTGGGGTTAGTGGGTGCCTCTCTCCTCTTCCCTTTCTCTTCTCCTGTAGAACCCCAAAGGTTAACGCCCTCACCTTAGGTAAGTGAACGCCGAGCTCTCCATCTGCCTCGGGGCAGGGTGCCGTAACCAGTTTCTTCACTGGATAAGGGTGCAGGCCTCTTGACCTCAGAGGACTGCTGTCCGTCGTTAACTGCACGAACGGTAAGTTCTGGGCACTTCAAATGTCTTAAAAGTCTTTTGTAATGATATCTCTTGCTTTGCAGGGTTCCGGCGATGGCGGATGGCGGGCTGATGAGAGTTGAGGATCGAACCCGCGTGAGTAATAGAAGCGCCTGGAAGCACGTAAGTAAGCGCTTGTAGCCTGCTTCACGATGCGCACTAACTGTCCCTTTTATCTTGCAGTTACAAGTTCGGAGCTTTAGAGAAGCTGAAGGGTGCTGGAATACCCACTGGATTCGGCGTGGGAAGGAGTAATGGCACGTGAGTAATAAAGTTGCCCAATGTCTTTAAACGCACCTTCTTTTGTCTTTCAGATGCGGGATGCAGCGCCGAAGGCCTCCGGAGCGTGCGAAGAGCTGGTAAGCTTTTGTCTTTCAGATGCCGGAATGCAGTGCGAAGACCTCCGGAGCATGCGAAGAGTAGGTAAGCCTTTGTCTTTCAGATGCCGGAATGCAGCGCGAGGCGTTGGTGACAGCCGATGGACCAGGTAAGAGATGCGCTGCCACTGAAGACCGTAGTGCTAACCTGTTCTTTCTTTGTCTTTACAGGTGCTGCTGAAGACTGGATTCCAGGATGGTAAGCCTTTGTTCCCTTAGGCCCAGGATCAGAAGCAGAAGACACGATGAGCGTTCTGCTGCAGAGAATGCAGAATAACACAAAGCAAGATTCATCCATCGGGTGTGGTTTAAATAGCCTCCTGTAGTGCTTAGGTCCCTCCTTCCACAGCCACGCCTAGGTAAGAAAAGAGTTCCTGCTTTCCAGAAGAGTTCCAGTGTTCTGAACCTAGGGAGTGGCTCCTGCCCCACCCAACAGGAAAAGTAGTCCCAAACAGAAGAGGATCAGGGGTTCAACTGGCAGGTAAGTAAGCAGCATGGTCTGCTGCAGGTAAGTCCACCCAAGCATTATGAGCCCGGCGCTTCCAGCGCTGGGACTGGGCATCTTTATGAGCCTGGTGCCACTGGCGCCAGGACAGGGTCCAAAAGGTCCCAATTGGGACTGGCTGGCACTCAGAACCGGGGTTATGGGTCTGCTTCCAAGGGAGTCGGGCAAGTCCTGATCTTTTGGAAGCAGAGATCATGACAGCACCCCCCCTCAACGCCCCTCCCAAACCGGGCTTCTCCGGGGGTTTGGGCTTGTTAGGAAATGTTCGATGAAATCTTTTGATTAGACGAGGCGCGTGGACATATTCTGCAGGTTCCCAGGATCTTTCTTGGGGACCGTAGCCTTTCCAGTCAATCAGGTAAAATAGTTTAGATTTGGAGATCTTGGAATCCAGGATGCTTTTGACTTCAAACTCGAGTTCTCCATCAACTAGAATAGGTTTTGGAGATGTAGTTAGTCGGGTTTGAGGTTGCACGGGTTTCAATAGAGAGACGTGGAAGACCGGATGTATCTTCATGTGAGGGGGCAAGTCCAACTTGACCGCTACTGGATTTACTATGGTAGTGATGGAATAGGGACCAAGGTATCTTGGGTTGAATGTGTGTGGTCCTTTTAGAGGTAGATATTTGGTGGATAACCAGACTTGATCTCCTACTTGATATTGGGGGGCTTCCTTCCGATGTTGGTCTGCTCCTTTCTTGTATTGTTCTTTAGCCCTTTGAAGGTGAGAAACGGCTTCCTTAAAGGCTTGGGTGATTGTAGAATGCAGGTGGTCTACTGCTGGTGTTCCAAGATCTTGGAGTGGATCCAACTCCGAGGTTCGAGGGTGACTACCGTATAAAAGAAAAAACGGGGTCTTCCCAGTTCCCGAGTGGACAGAGTTATTGTAGGCATATTCGGCTATCCAAAGGATATCTTTCCAAGCTTTTTCAGTTTGTTGTAGCATGCAGCGCAAATACTGTTCCAGAGTTTGATTGGTCCTCTCGGTTTGTCCGTCGGTTTGAGGGTGGTGGCTGGTCGAAAGTCTCACATCAATTTGAGCCGACCGACAGCAACTTCGCCAAAAATGAGAAATAAATTGACTACCTCGATCCGAAATTAGAACTGAAGGAAAACCGTGCAGTCGGACGATGTTTTCGAGAAATTCTCGGGCCAGAGTTGCTGCTGTTGGTAAGCCTTTGAGTGGAATGAAATGCGCCATCTTGGAGAATAGATCCACGATTACTAGGATCGTATTGTATCCGGAGCATGGAAGTAGATCGGTGATGAAGTCCATAGAAAGCGTATGCCAAGGGCGAGGCGGGATGTCAATAGGGCGTAAGAGGCCGGCTGGTTTTTCCTTTTGACCCTTGTTTTGGGCGCATACTCCACAGGACATTATAAAGTCTCTGATATCTTTTTTCCAAGACGGCCACCAGAAGTAGCGCTTGATCTTTTCCGAGGTCTTGGTCATACCGGGATGTCCTTCCATTAAAGAATCGTGATAACAAGAGATTACCTTTTTCTGTAAATCTGTGCTGGGCAGGTATAACCGTTCTTGGAAATATAATAGGTTGTCCTTCACCGTAAAGTCCTTTCCCTGCAGATGCCAATTCTGTATGTCTGCTGGAGTTACCAGTAGCCTGGCTTTATCCTTAACTTCCTCTATGGATTGTGTGGCGATTACACCTAGAATTCTTTGTTCGGGAATGATAGGTACAGGTTTAGGATTGATCAAATGTTCTTCCACTCCCATCCGAGAAAGGGCATCAGCTTTACCGTTTTTTGTACCAGGGCGATAGGTAATTATGAAGTCAAACTCGGCAAAGAATAGTGCCCAACGGAGTTGCCTAGAGGATTGAGCTTTTGCGGTTTTCAAATATTGCAGGTTTCGGTGATCTGTAATCACAGTAACGGTGTGTCGGGCCCCCAGAAGATAATGCCGCCAAGCCTTAAAGGCGGACTTGATAGCTAGAAGTTCCTTATCAGTAATAGTGTAATTGATTTCAGGAGGCAAGAATTTGCGGGACCAAAATGCCACGGGATGCAACTGATTGGTTACTGGGTCCTTTTGTGATAGAACTGCCCCCATGGCAAGGCTCGAAGCATCAGTTTCAACGATGTAGGGGAGTTCTGGGCGAGGATGTTTTAAGATCGGTGCAGAGATAAATCTAGTCTTCAAATTCTGGAAAGCTTGTTCCGCCTCGGTAGACCATTCAAAACTTTTGTTTTTCTTTAACAAGGCGGTGATGGGCTGGACTATTCGAGAGAATTCAGGGATAAACCTGCGGTAAAAGTTAGCGAAGCCTAACATGCTTTGAACACCTTTTACGGAGGATGGCGATGGCCATTTGAGAATTGCATCGACCTTCTTTGAATCCATACGCACTCCGCTAGGTGATAATATGAATCCCAAGAATTCAACTTCAGTCACGTTGAAAACACATTTTTCCAACTTAGCGAAAAGTTTGTGTTGACGCAATCTCTCGAGGACCATTTTCACGTGTTTCCGATGTTCAGTTTCCGATGAAGAATAAACGAGGATGTCGTCAATGTAAACAACAACACACACATCTATGAGCTCTCTGAGGACATCGTTCATAAAATATTGAAAGGCGGCCGGGGCATTGCAAAGTCCGAAGGGCATGACCTGATATTCAAATAGCCCATACTTGGTGCGGAAGGCCGTCTTCCATTCATCGCCCTCTTTTACTCGTACCAAGTGGTAGGCTCCTCTAAGATCCAGCTTTGTATATATGCATGCTTTTCTGACTTGGTCCAGGAGTTCAGGGATCAAAGGTAACGGATATCTATTCTTAACGGTGATCTGGTTCAGGGCGCGATAATCTATACAAGTTCTAAGGTCCCCTTCTTTTTTTGGAACGAAGAACAAAGCTGAGGAAGCAGGGGACTTGGAAGGACGAATAAACCCATTCGCTAGGTATTGATCCAGGTATTGTCGGAGGTGAAGATTCTCAGGCTCGGTGAGGGCATAAATTCTACTACAAGGAGGAGTAGATCCAGGTATCAGGTCTATCTTGTCGGGCGAGGTCGTTTCCCTGCTCAGAGTTTGTGACCCTGGTAACTGCAGCTCCTACTGCCTTCTTGGCTGGTTTCACCGGACAGTCTCGAAGAAAGTGCCCCGAGTTTCCGCAATAGAGGCATAATTGCAGCTGTTTTCTCCTTTCCCGCTCCTTTTGTGTTAGTGGTCCTTTCAGGCCCCCTATTTGCATGGGTTCCCCGGAGTCTACTCCTTTGGTAGGAGTTGGTGGTTTGGAAAATACTCGAGCATCAAACTTGGAACGATCGGCCTTCCTTTTCTGCAGTCTGTGGTCAATTTGAACGACTAAGTCAATATAGTCCGAACAGTCTTGCGGGGGATTCACTACTTGGGCTAACACATCTTTGAGCTCTCCACGTAGACCTCTATAAAACAGCGTAATCCTTTTTTCCTCAGGCCATCGAGTTTCCACTATCAGTCTGTTGAAAGACGCAATATAAGCCAAAAGGTCTTGATTACCCTGTCGCAATGAAAGGAGCTCATTGTCCAAGGCCTGCCCCTGTGAATGTCTTGCAAACAGTTTTTCCATACTGAGCTGAAAAGCTTGAAAATCATGGAGAACCGGATCATCTTGATTAACTAGAGGGATCGACCAGTCTGCCGCATTGCCACTAAGGTACGAAAGCACGAAAGCTACCTTAGCTTGATCAGTTGGAAAGGCTGCTGGCCGGCATAAGAAGTGCAACCGGCACTGATTAATAAATACTGCAAACCTCTTTGGGTCACCAGAAAATCGTTCGGGCGGAGCCAGAGGTACATTCCCAGGTAGGTTGATCTGCACTGGGTTCGTAGAGGATGTTGAAGGAAGATTTGCCCCTGATGCGGGTAACGGAGTTTGTCCGGCTTGTGACTGTAGCAATTGTCTAGCGAGATCGTCTGTTCGCTCCTTGGAAATAATCAGTTCCCTTCTTAGAGCATTCGTTTCCTGACGGGCTGCATGCACTTCTGCTCTTAGTTCCCCAAGTAACTGGACTAGCTGGTCGGTATCCGAGGTTTCCATAGCGCCTGAGTGGGAGTTTTGCGGTAGGCTTTGTGTTCTGTAACGCTCACCTGATTCCCGCAGAGGCGCCGGTCTTGACTGGGTAAATGCCGTATCTTCAAAGGTGATGTGTAACACACGGTTGGCTCTTTGGGCTGGACCTCTGTGCACTGTATGTCTGACTCGAAGAGTAAGATGTCTGCAGATAGAAAATATGGGATTAACGAACTGGGGTTATTGGGTGCCTCTCTCCTCTTCCCTTTCTCTTCTCCTGTAGAACCCCAAAGGTTAACGCCCTCACCTTAGGTAAGTGAACGCCGAGCTCTCCATCTGCCTCGGGGCAGGGTGCCGTAACCAGTTTCTTCACTGGATAAGGGTGCAGGCCTCTTGACCTCAGAGGACTGCTGTCCGTCGTTAACTGCACGAACGGTAAGTTCTGGGCACTTCAAATGTCTTAAAAGTCTTTTGTAATGATATCTCTTGTTTTGCAGGGTTCCGGTGATGGCGGATGGCGGGCTGATGAGAGTTGAGGATCGAACCCGCGTGAGGAATAGAAGCGCCTGGAAGCACGTAAGTAAGCGCTTGTAGCCTGCTTCACGATGCGCACTAACTGTCCCTTTTATCTTGCAGGTACAAGTTCGGAGCTTTAGAGAAGCTGAAGGGTGCTGGCATACCCACTGGATTCGGCGTGGGAAGGAGTAATGGCACGTGAGTAATAAAGTTGCCCAATGTCTTTAAACGCACCTTCTTTTGTCTTTCAGATGTGGGATGCAGCGCCGAAGGCCTCCGGAGCGTGCGAAGAGCTGGTAAGCTTTTGTCTTTCAGATGCCGGAATGCAGTGCGAAGACCTCCGGAGCATGCGAAGAGTAGGTAAGCCTTTGTCTTTCAGATGCCGGAATGCAGCGCGAGGCGTTGGTGACAGCCGATGGACCAGGTAAGAGATGCGCTGCCACTGAAGACCGTAGTGCTAACCTGTTCTTTCTTTGTCTTTACAGGTGCTGCTGAAGACTGGATTCCAGGATGGTAAGCCTTTGTTCCCTTAGGCCCAGGATCAGAAGCAGAAGACACGATGAGCGTTCTGCTGCAGAGAATGCAGAATAACACAAAGCAAGATTCATCCATCGGGTGTGGTTTAAATAGCCTCCTGTAGTGCTTAGGTGTCTCCTTCCACAGCCACGCCTAGGTAAGAAAAGAGTTCCTGCTTTCCAGAAGAGTTCCAGTGTTCTGAACCTAGGGAGTGGCTCCTGCCCCACCCAACAGGAAAAGTAGTCCCAAACAGAAGAGGATCAGGGGTTCAACTGGCAGGTAAGTAAGCCGCATGGTCTGCTGCAGGTAAGTCCACCCAAGCATTATGAGCCCGGCGCTTCCAGCGCTGGGACTGGGCATCTTTATGAGCCTGGTGCCACTGGCGCCAGGACAGGGTCCAAAAGGTCCCAATTGGGACTGGCTGGCACTCGGAACCGGGGTTATGGGTCTGCTTCCAAGGGAGTCGGGCAAGTCCTGATCTTTTGGAAGCAGAGATCATGACACCGGGTCAGACCCCGGCATTAGCTGGTGTGCCCCGGAGCCCACTTGCCGTGCAGAGCTATGCTACACCCTCAGGGCACTGCCACAGAGCCTTTTCAAAGAACAGCCGCAATGATCCACAAAATCTTGTGTGCTCAGAACTAGGACACCCCTTTACCACATTATTATTTCTAATGAATGATCTGATTAATTGTATATAAATATTTTAAGAATATAATTGAATAATTCTCAGAATATTTCATATTAATATTAATTAATATTCTATCACAATATGTTGATACAATATTAATAGTTCAATAACAATATTAATATTTTTGATAACATAGTAATATTCATTTTTTAATCCATATATATAAGCATAAATATATATATATATATATTCAGTAAAAAAAACTTTCTTAACGGGACGTTATGGTTCCAAGTAAAACTGAAAAACCCTTGAAATTTGCCAGTTATGGTAAGCTAAGCAACCATAACTCGCACCACCACTGTGCACTGCTAAGACTAACACCCAGGACATCAAAGATGACATCACAAATGTCATTGATGACATCACTGATGACATCACATGTCTGGCTCCTCCTTTTTTCCTTTACCGACATATCTAGGCCAAATGGTTTTCTTCAGTAACAGTCAGGAATTAAAAATTGAAAAGGTACTAGATTTGTAGACTTATCCTTCAAGTATGTTCTTACAGTAATTCCCTTAGGGTCCAGTCAAATCATGTGATACATATGCATAGGGTAAGTAGCAGCTTTGAAACAGAGCAATCATTTCTCTGCATAAAGGTAATCAGTTAGGTTATGAACACTTTCTGCTACTACTGCTGCTTTTTTCCTTTCTTCAATTTCCTTGTATATACTCATATTTGTATGTGTTGTTGTCTCTTTGCTTTTTGTCTATAATAATGCAATTATGTAGTAAGTGGGTTTTATTACCTACTTATCACATGTTTCACAGTACGCAAAACTCTAATAAGAAAACAGTTATCATTTCACTATTCAACATGGCAAGCTTATGAATATTGCACCTCCATCATGTATGCTGCACACAATGCCTATGTTTCTACATGAGTAGCTTAGTATACTGGATATAACTTCATAATAGAATGCTATTTATATCAATGCATTGCTTAATGCACTAATTAGCACTTGATATTTATTGCAATGATCCTTGACACTTTTTCCCATGTTCAATCAAATAGTAACTTTGTTTCTTCGGTCGTCATCGAAAATGTTAATCGTGAGGCACACGTTGTTCTTTTCCCATACACAAAGTATTCGTTTTCGATAAAGCAACCGCTTCTGTCGCACAGTGAATTCCAAGACGTCGGCATGAACTTGGGCCTAGACCACCATAAAAGATGTTATGTTACTCCTAATGGCCACTGCAGCGAACGGACAAATGGGGCCTGCGCGATCGTCCCACAAAACAGTCATGATTAGGCATCCGGTGACGAGTACGTGCATCTTGCATGCGAAAAATCCATCACTTGGTATCTGGAATCCATGGCAATCGCAGTAAGGCAGGATGTAGCTATTTGAAAAACATAACAGAAAATACGTATCAATACCCAACCTTTAGCAAACAATTTCAAAAAAGACGAAAAGAACGTGGAAACTGATACACAAATCGACGTGGTCATACATGACATTTTAAAGAAATATTAGCGTTGAACATGGGTGAATCTAGTTATAGCCTACAACCGCCGAGAATCTGCACTCGCCATAACTAAATAAAAATGACAAGTACACAGAATGATCGTACTTCAGTTACATTGCAAAAATAATGCTCAGGTAATAAAAAAGTAAATGTCGTTCCGGTGTAGAGTCGTCAAAAGTAAATTTACAAGATATTCACCGTCTCCATTGTCTTCGTGAAACTCAGACAGCAATGTGCTTGCACCAAAGATTCTTCTTGAACTGATATTACATGTGCCTTACAAAGTTTTGAATGCATAACCTTTTCAAATGGTATCTTTTGCAAACTTTCACTCCCTCAATTCCTACTGAATTTTGCCTTTCGCTCAAGGTCAAAAAACAATTGACCCTTATGAGTTCAGTCGGATGCGTGGGCCTACTGAGCTCGCAAACAAAAAAGCAAAGCAAGTGACCTTCACTCAGAATGCAAATACCTTCTGATTTTGCAACAACATGTCTCAACGCATTCATGAAAACTGGTACTCCCATACGCTTGCAGACCAGCTGATTCCATCAAACAGTGCAGGTGGCTGCCTCAAATTTCAAACTCTAGGGCGCCAGTCTGACTGCAATATTATTTTAAATACATTGTAACACAGACAGTAATTCTTTGCCTATACTTTACGGACAATATATTGAGCAACAACTTCCAATTTACCATATGACTTTGGTGACAGAAAAACACCACTTTTTGACTTCTTGCTGCCACATCCCATCCCAGCCTCATTGACCCTCACCTTCCGAGACAGTATTTCATAAGTTTAACAAGTGCAATGTTGTGTTCTTTTATATGTTTTAGCAGTGATGGCCGCGTAACCAAAATACGAATGAAAGATGGCAGGCGCATCGAAACAATCTGACGCACTTCACGCTCTTCAACATCCAATCAGTGAATGCGTCCCATGTCCGTGGACATGACGCTATGGATTACCCAATCGGTATCTTGTCCGCGGAGTGAACAGGGAAGTATGACCGCGGAGCGGACATAGATATCACTAATTTTTTGAGACATACTTTTTGGTCGTTTTAAAGAAAACTACTGGACGGATTGGCACCAAATTTACAAAAGCACGCTTTCGGGACCAAGCTCTTGCCGCAAATTGGGTGAAAATCCATCCAGCGGTTTGGGCTGTAGGCGTGCGCAAGGTTTTTCCCCCAATCAGTCTATGGGAAAAAAAGACGTTTTGGGACCCACCTATAACTTTTCCCCCCTAGACCAAACATCACCAAATTCTGCAAACAAATTCAGAGTGGCCCATATACTTTTTTGCAATGTTTGGTGGGGATTCGTCCAGGGGGAGCGAAGTTATAAGCCGCCCAAAAAGTGCTCTTCCTATGGAAACAGCAACTTAACCAGAACTACACAGCCACTACTGTGGCTGTGTAATATATATATATATATATATATATATTATAAACAAAAGGGAGGACTGGAATCCAGTCTGGGGCGCAGCGGCACTCCGGCTGTGCTCGTAATGAAAAACTCAATCTTCCCAACAAATCCACAAACAGTCAGTGTTTGCCGTGCAGCCAAAAAGCGTCCTTTATTAATTCAAAGTACATGGACAAGGAAGGCAGCAGCAGTTAAGCAAAAGGAACGACACGTTTCATCCAACTCGGGCTTCGTCTGGTATACATATATATATATACATACACACACTTTTTTAATATATATAAAATGGAAAAATCTTCATATTTTTTATATAAATATGAATATTCATATATTTTGTTAGACCGTATTTTTTTTTTTTTAGCACACTCCAGACCCTAATGGGTAGAAAGCATTAGATCTATTTAACATTTATACAGCTACACCTTGAAACATGGTTTAACACCCTGGCCAGCAAGATACTACGGGATTCACCAATGTGTATACCTTCCCATACCTCCAGGTGTCGAGGGCGCTGCGCAAGCTGGTTTTCCCAGGACTTCAGGAGTGGTGTGTACCTCCCTCTGAAACACCCGCTTTATATATACACCCTTCACGCCCACCCCTAAAGATGGCCACGTGCAGATATCATCTCTAGGCGCCCCCAGTGCACTATCAAAAACTGCGACAGACTTCTGGGTCTTTGGGGGGACATCCGGGGCAGAATGGTCAACACACATGCCCATAACCTAAAAGAGGTGAGTCTTTCAGGTGAAGCACACTAGGCCACTTCCGGAATAGGTCATCCACCATGTTAGGATTTCCGGGGGAACCCCGGTGGGGCTCCCCAGGGACTACAGGCTTTGTGGGGGCCTCACAGCTAGCACCTATGATGTCACATCCGGGGTAACACAGCCAGAAGGGCTTAAGTTCTGGTTAACAACCACTACATCTCTTCCAGGATAGGCTTTCCGCTAGGGGAGAACTTCTGGGTCACCCGCATGATGTCACTTCCAGACCGGGACTTCTGCTAGTGCAGGATTTCCGGGATAATGGGGCATTCCCCCCCTGTCACGCTTAATTGCTGATGAAAGGTATAATCTTATACTACTTATATGATCTCTCGGTCTGTCTGTGTACTATCATCCAAGGATACAAGTAAATGGGTATCTTCAATATCCGAAATAGAAAATGAACTGGTGGGCAGTGATTGGCTTTTAGTTGTGTATGCTGTTAGTACCATGTTACAAGCATAGCGAGTAACAGACCGCACGGTAGACTTGTGAACTCGCAACTAGTTTTTATTTTACTAAATCAAAGTCTTCAGCAAATTAAAATAAGCTACAGATAAATAGGAGGGGTTGCTGAGGACCTCCTTAGCTTTGTTGTTGTTGGTCCTTTCTTTTCACTTTGGCTTTGAAAAAAAAAGGGGTTGTGGTCGATTGACAGTTATATTTCAGCCTTGAAAACCAATTCAGACACTAACCGGCCTGGTGGTTTAATAAAGTCTCTTTCCCACTGTAACAGACTTCAGAAGGGATTTTTGACATGAGATACAGCGGCTCATGTTCTCGTTGTAACTTCCTTCTAGTTGGAGGTGTCACGGTTTAATGTATTTTTTCCCAAGAACTGATCTGTGTGTTCGTGTCTTTCACAAAGTCTGCTGCAGAGTCAGTGTTGCTTCTGTTTCACTAAAGCATTCAACTCTCACTCCAGCTGTCCATGGAATCACACGATCTGCGTATCACGCTTCTCCCCAGGCGGTCAGAGTTTAGCCCTCATACGGCTCACCTTCTGCGTCGCCCGTTGCTCAGTCACTCTGTTACGATGCGGCTCGTAGCAGCCCCGGTCCCTCCTTCATGTGGGCGTCTTCAATGTTCAGCTGTTTCGTTCCTGGCGGCCGCCTCGTTACTGATAGGGCGCGCCGGCCCGGCACCCTCTCTGTACGGCCAATGTACAGTGACAGGTTTAGCCTCGGCTCCTCCTCCGAAGTGGTGGGGGCTAAGAGTGGAGCAGCTGATCTGGCAGGCCGACGTCTGTTTTCTCTGTTTCACTCAGCCTGAACGCGTTCACTGCTCCAACCTCGGCAGATGCGATAACATTTCTTTTCGGGTCGCAAACAGGGCCAACATGTTTTCTTACACAACGCACAACGGGTGCACTTCTTGACTTTTTTCTCACGACGTCACTTTCTTCAGTAAGCCCATTCGTATAAACATTCTTCTTCAGGAAAACCTCTTTCCTATTCATTTTAAAAACATAAATAAGAGTCCAGTATTAGAGGAAAGTACCTCACAGGGAAAAACATCTCCCATTGGAGCAAACAAGTGTCTTTCACCATGCAGCAGACCCACTCTTCATGACATCATTCACCAACTCTCTCCCTGGTTTGATGATCAAATAAAAGGGGCTTGACTTGGCTCTGATTTCCCTTCTCTTCTTCCGCTTTATCACATACCATTAGACAGTTAAGAACTCGCATTAGAGAACACTTGGCTAATCTCAACAGTCAGGACCTGAGATTACCACTTGCGCTACATTGGCAAAAAGAGCACCAACTATCTGACAAAAGAGACATCAAATTCATTGGACTACAGAAAGTGATAACAAACAAACCTGGTGGCAACCGTACACTGATTCTGCGCCAAATGGAGTCCAGACTTATTTGTCATTGCAGAAGCACTATTTATGGCTTAAACATTGAGCATGAAATGAATGTGTTTATCTAATACAATCATACTTGGCCTCACTATGATGTATAAATATGTGATTCATATTGCTTTTTGTTTAATGCATGTCTTTCTGTTTAAAATCATCTCATGGAATAATCAGTTAACTTGCACAGATTGGCTATTGAAGTATGATGGTATCCAATAAGAAACTTACAAACTGACCAATGTGATTAAGTTAAATATTACTTGGTTGCGCACACTGCTGAATGGGGCACTGAACACGAGCTCCGTAGGCAAGCTGAGGACCGGGGCTAATATCTCGCTAGAAATCACTCCGTTTTTCATACAAAACAACTGAAGTGGTATATCACGATCATATCCACCTATATACAATAAAACGTGTAAAACGGTGCAGGGATTCCTGAGTTGTATCGAGTGTTTCACACCCCCACCGGACGGCCTGCCAGGTGAGCCCAATGTGCTACGTGAATATTGCCAACGCAATTGTAGTGACCAAGCAGTGTGACTCCAGAAACCGTAGTGGTCGCCCCGTCAACACCCTGAGTGGGCAGGTGAGGCACAGAGGCCAGGACTAGAGGTGGCCAGGAGTGAGCGGGGACCGGTGCCCCGCGACGAAATGGGATGCAGGTGGGCATTCCAGTTTGGGAACCGTAGAGCACCTGCACACGCATCGGAACGCCGACACCGGACCCGTCGGCCCCAGAAGGGATCTCTCCAGCTAGAGGTCCCTCAGAAGGTAGGATAAGTTGAACACTCCCCTGCCCACTCCAACAACGGCACCCACCCTAGTACAATATGTACCGAACACATGGAACTCGCACAACAGGGCATTTTTAATGCCAACAGAGGGTGACCGCAGTGGACTACGCAGAAGCCGGGATCTGCCTGTATGCAGGCTCACCCCGAGAGCTGCCCAACGCGATACATACACCTGCTTCCCCAGAGAGACAATCTGGGATCTCACGCGAGCGGGAACAGTGCCATCACGGTATCCGGTCCACACACCCACGGAACATGGGCAGGCAGAGAAAGAGCTCCCAGCTGCCGAAGGCTACAAATCACTTCCTTATGAGGCGCACGCACCTGACGGATCCTTGCTAGCCGCTGTGCGGCAGACACAAGAGGGGCCAGATAGACACTTAAAATGCACCTCAGGACGGCAAGGCAACTCTCCCTGCCCAACGGAGACACGGTAGGGAAGCACAATAAACAACAAACCACGAGGACAGCGGAACGTGCACAACCTTCACGGCATACCTGGGACCGGGGGCAGCGCCCAGATCCCTCAGTCAGATGAGCCACAATTCCGTATGAATCCACCCTGTGGCCAGAGAGTGAAGGGCAAAGGGACACATTCTCATAACAGCTCTAATCTTTGAAGGCTGCGCACTAAACGACACAGCGAGGCAAAGGCACCGAAACAAGACACACAGCCAACACAATCCCTGTGTATAACAGCAAATTAGGTACGCTTTTGGGACATATCAGAGGCTGGCCATAAAATACTGGAAGCCTACCCTGGCTAACTCTGATATGTGACACCAGAAAGGGGCAAGGGACCTCACGTGCCGAGAGCGACTGTCTACACCACGAGGCCTGGCACACTCCGGCAGAGGCAACCACTGGACATTCTATCACAGGTAATGACACATAAGATACAGAACTAACGGCGGAGAGGAGTACGATGCCCAGGGGGGCGGCACATAAAACAAAAAAAGGCGCCATAGATAAGTTCACAACGCCACTCACAAAGTTTAACACCACGAAAGATCCCGTCCCCGGACAAACCATGTCCACCACACCACCCACCACGCCGGCCGCTATGGACCCAAAGGCGGTCTTTGCAGTAAAGCAACAAGGCTTTGCGGCACTAAATGATAGGCTTGACGGCATCAACACGAATGTCACAACAATGAAGAATCAACTTGAGAAGGCTACAACCTGCATCACTGATGCCGTATCGAGGATTAGTGCGACAGAGGATACACTAAAATCTCTCTGAAACACTGTGACAGAAATGGCCAAAGACCTGGGGACGGTAAACCTCAAGTGTGAAGATCTGAAAGCGAGATCTCGCCGCAATAATGTGCGTATTGTAGGGATGCCAGAGGACGTACTCAAGGGCCCGATGGAGCACGCAGTTGAACACCTACTTAAGGAACTGTTGGGGGATCCGGGCTGGTCACCCATGTTTGTCATCGAGCATTCACACAGAACACTGGCTCTCCGTCCCAAACCTGGCGCCTACCCCAGGCCGATCATTGCCAGGTTAATGAACTATAGAGACTGGGATCTGGTGCTACGTGCTGCAAGGGAAAAACAGGAACTGAAAATGGGTTCCAGTGTTGTCCGAGTGTTCCCAGACCTTACACTTGCGGTGCAGCAAGAACGAAGATCCTTCACGAATGTTAAGAAGATGCTCCGTGTATGCACAATACCCTATGCGATGTTGTACCCAGCAAGGCTGCGCCTGCAATACAAAAATAAAACTTATTCCTTCACCTTTCCTGTAGAAGCCACCGCCTTTGTGGAAACCAATGTACCGCTACCAGATAAGCGGAAGCCGGGCGGTCCTTGGGACTGCATGAACGGGTCACCAACGCAAGGACAAGATGGGTGAAAGTAATCAAACTTCTGCAACGTCTTAAAGCAATAGTTAAGAAAGAATGTTGGCTACCAAATACAGCTAGCAATCCCCCTGTAGAAGGAACTGTTACGTAGATAGACACCTCAGTTCATTATGTGTACGGGTAACGTAATCAAGAAAATTAACCAAGGGCAGTAATGTCATAGCACCTGCCCTTGGCTGCCACGGAAGCGGCCCCCAAATGCAAGTGCACAAATTTGTTTGTTGGTTGGGAGGGGGAACAAGGGCAGAAGAATGGGGAACATGCATAGTTGAAGTTCGGTGTACTACGAGGGGGTGAGGGAGGAAAGGAGGGAAGATGGGGAGTTAAAATTAAAAATGCACAGATGTTCAGTTATTTGACACTAAAGAGAAATAAGGAACGCTATAGCACAGTGAGTCTGAGAGATGATATGCAAGAGCATGGCTGATAACAATCTTACAGGAAGTGAAATTAATGAGCTGGAATGTATGTGGTCTCAGATTGCCTGTTAAAACTAGGAAAATTATGGCATATATCAACAGAATAGGTGTGCAAATTGTATACCTCCAAGAGACACACTTACTGGGATACCGGGGAGAGAGACTCCTGCCGGGATGGGGAAGACAACGCTATTACACATCGTACCCGAGCAGAGCCCATGGGTGATGATACTTATACATAAAACATTACTGTTTATACATCACGCAACAGAATGCGACCCTGGTGGGAGGTACGTGGTAGTCCATGGTAAATTAGGTGAAACGGAAGTCCTACACATTAATATATACGGCCCAAATGTAGATGACCCTGACTTCTACACCGAGGTATTCCGGAAATGCGCAAAATACCCCACTGCCCACATTATTAGTGGTGGAGATTTCAACACGATTCTCGCCGCGGATACAGATCATTCTTCCAGAACTCCCAGAGCACTCACCAACGCTGCCCACACGATACAGATGCACATAAAGGACTTGGACCTTAGAGATGCATGGAGATCACTACACAGCCCGAAACCATCATATACATTCTATTCATCGGTACATGACATGCACTCCAGGATCGACATGTGGCTTGTGTCACAGAGGGTAATTGGCTGGGTAACAGAGGTAACAATACTACCTAGGACATTATTGGACCATTCACCGCTGGTGGTGACAAGGTCCATCCCTAGATTCCCCCCCACAAAGGCCCCCGTGGCGGTATAAAGCTGCCACACTGTCCGATCTAGTGTACAAACCTGTGTGACCCAACATATTACAGAATACTTTCAAAATAATGACGGCATGGCTGGGAGCCAAGCCACTCTATGGCAAGCATTTAAAGTATATATTAGAGGTCCACTGAGTTTGAAGTCCTAAAATACATTAAGAGGGACTTGGGGAGATGAGAGGAGAGAATAGCCCAACTACAAGAACAATACACAACTCCCCGTCTGCTCGGATGAGGGCAGATATTAAAATGAATTTGGAGGGATTCAGAGACGCTGCACAACGCGAGATACGATACTTCGATAGGCCAGCACCAGCAAGACGATACGGGGAACAAGAACGCCCAGGGAAACGCCTAGCGCGGATGGTGAGAGGGGAAAGGGGTAACACATACATCCCATGCATAGCCCAGAATGACTGAGTGGTAATTACTGATCAGAAGGGGATCGAGGAAGTATTCTATGACTTCTACACACACCTCTACTCCCCCCAAAGCACTGCCACTGTAGAAGAAATAGACAGGTAACTGGCTAAAATACCCACCACACTGCTATCCAATGAAACCAGGGATTCCTTAGAGACCCCGCTGTCGGAGGCAGAGACAATAGAGGCAATTAAAGCCCTAGCCAGCGTGAAAGCACCGGGTTCTGACGGACTTGGGGCCGAATTTTACAAAGAGTTTGTGGATATGTTGGCACCCCGAATCCATGCAGTCTGGACCGAAGCTCTGCGTACGGGCAAACTCCCAGAAACGACATTTGAAGCAATAATTACTCCATTACTGATACCAGGAAAACCCCCAGAGGAATGTGGATCCTACAGGCCGCTCTCGCTAATAAACACAGATGCGAAAATATTCCCAAACATACTGGATACGCGCTTGAACCTACTGATGCCACATATGGTACATGAAGACCAGGCGGGCTTCGTGCTGGGTAGATCCACAGCGTCCAACATACGCCGCTGCTATAACATACTTGCCTCTATCCCCAACAACATGCACAAAGCAGCATTGGCACTTGACATGCAAAAAGCCTTCGACAAAGTGTACTGGCCAATTCTATTCTGAGTGCTCAACAATTACGGGTTTGGCCTGAACTTCATAAGCTGGATACATATACTGTATATGCAACCCTTCACCAGAGTCTGGGTCAATGGCTCCCCCTCAGCTATCTTGGAGTTGGCGGATGGAACAAGGCAGGGCTGCCCGTTATCGCCTCTCCTGTTTGCATTGGTCATAGAACCGCCAGCGGACATGATGAGAACCAAACATAGCAGAGCAGGGATACCACTGGCGGGCAAGGTAGAAATTATCACGTTATATGCAGACAATATAATGTTATATCTGAGAAACCCTGAGACTAAGCTGAAGGAGGTGCTACACACGGTCAAAGAAATTGGGGAATACTCCGGTTTGAAACTGAATACGTCCACGTCCGAGATGTCCCCGGTCACAGAGGAGACCCAAAAACCCACTGAATTGCTAGGACTCGCATGGGCCCCCAATCATGTGAAATACCTGGGCGTGGAAATAGCATGTACAACACAACTCATCCGCATCCTAAATTATGGGACATTAACTGAAGCGATCTGTGCCAAACTTGAACGGTGGAGACACCTCACAATCTCTCTAATGGGCAGAATAGCGATAATTAAAATAATT
The DNA here is from genome assembly GCF_040938575.1 of Ambystoma mexicanum. NCBI lineage: Eukaryota > Metazoa > Chordata > Amphibia > Caudata > Ambystomatidae > Ambystoma > Ambystoma mexicanum. Next base: position 441,426,680 of record NC_090937.1, read on the forward strand.
ATATTACCCAAGTTATTGTATCTATTCAACACAGTCCTAGTGCGGCCAGGCAGGGCATTCTTTTCCAAAATCCAGGGGGCATGCACAGTGTTTATTTGGAAAGGCCAACCCAGAGTGAGCTGGAAGCAGCTCACCGGACCATATGATCAAGGAGGGCTCACCGCCCCTGACTTCGAATTGTACTATCTCTCTGCACGGGCCTATTATGTGACTTACTAGACAAATGATAGCCCCCACGCGCCACACACAGCCATTGAGACACATACATTGCGACCTAAGAAGTTCTTACATAGGATAGACGAAGCAAAAACCAGAAGCGATAACACTACTAACCCGTAACTGGTACCATGTAATGCTTGGAGCAGGTTAGCTGGCCGCCCCGGACACCCGACATTATACCACCCAAACATGAAACTATGGGATGCACCATATCTCCCCCTACACAAGATACAACGCTGGCCACACAGTGGAAGAAGAGAGGGTTACATTACTTCGGGGACCTGTTTCCTAATGGACAATTTGTCGGATGGGAAGAGATTAAGGCAACCATAAGGGACTCCCCCTTGTAGAAACTGCAATATCTCCGCCTGCTCACTGCCATGGCAAATACATGGGAAACATTCCCAACAGCTCCACATGCACACCTAGGCCTGGGATATCTGTTAATTACAAGCATACCTAAGAGATCCGCCTCTACACTCTACAGAATTGCACTGACATCCAGGGTAAACCCAACCCCTGATGCTAGGGTGAAATGTGAAGGCGATCTGGGACACACCTTTTCCGACACCCATTGGTCACAATTATGTGGTCTAACAAATAGTATATCTTACAATTCCTGTTACCGCCTGATACACTACAAGATACTTAACAGGACCCACTTCACCCCAGCTAGACTTAAGAGTATGTATCCCGAAACAGAGAAGTGCCCCAGATGTGGTAACGAGGGAGAAGACATACTACATATGCTGTGGTCATGTGCACGATTGACTGAATACTGGAAAGGCATCTGCAACACATTAGATGAGATGCCAGACGAGCCTATTGAATGGGCTCCGTTTGTCTGTATGTTGGGAATAGTGCGCAAAATAAGACCAGTATGGCGCAAGCTCCTTAATCTTAGTTTGTTACTGGCCAAACAGGCAATACTAATGCGATGGAAATGTAAAGAAACGCCCACAATACATGGCTGGGAAAAAGATATGACATGGGCGAAGGACTGTGAAGAATTGTATGCCAAATTGTTAACCGCTGCAACCCGCCCCAAAGACATATGGGGCAGATGCAGGCAATACCTTGCAGATAAAACTAGTAGAGAAGAAGACTCAGAGGTAATGTAACCAGGATTATGAATTGTACAAAATTACACTCAAATGTTGAATGATTGTAATGATAAAATTGCAATATTGATGATGTGATGACCCTGTGCAACCTTAAATAAAGTTTGTATAAAAAAAGTAAAATATTACTCATATTTGAAATTTGGAAGATGAAGCACCCAGGGTACTTATACTGACACATGAATACACTCCATTGTATTTTCCAACCATTCATAAAGATAACTAGTAAATAATGTGCCTAACAACACCAACAGTTCGTAATGCGCGTAGCCTCTATGGACACAACCACAGCTGGTGATTCGGGTTAATCTGCAATTAACAGACTTGCATATCGAAAGAATATATTTGCAAGTACAACCGCTATGGAATAGCCACTTGCACGTCATTTGAAATGATACTGTTTCTTCAAGATGATGTTGTTTAAATATTACTCCTCATTTTCGGGACATCAGTCAATTAATAATACAAGCGCTTGTTATTTATTTGTTGTTCGGCAATTTTGGCCTAGATCCGTAACTTACGTATATCAAAGTAAACATTAGATAGTGCACGGCACATGCACACATTCTTCCGTACGCAAAACACGTACAGTCGTACCGAGCATGCGCTTTTTGGCAGACCGTGAAATAAATACAGTAAATCGGACAGACGCTGTGCGGCACATCAATGGGGAACGCGGCCGTCAGCTTCCTATTAAGGTGAGCGTTCAGTCTAACCAGCGCAACTTTTATATGGGGATCGCTTCTTACGCGTTATCATGAATGAAGCTTTACCGGCATGTTACGCTCACCTGGTATCCACGGGGACGCCACCCAGCCCTGGTTGGATGATTTGCACTCTCGAACTCTCTCCCGGTCCCTTAGTAAGGCCTCTGGTTAAAGATGGGTCTGCAGTACAGGAGAGCTGGATTCAATACCAGATTGTCTTTATGTTTTCCCACCTCCCTTGGCCTCAACTCCTTCCTCCCCCTTGGGCCTTCTCCGCACCTTAATATTGTAAAAGGTGGATTCTCTGTCCTGTCCCTCGTGGCAGGGGCGCGTAGATGTGGGGTGCGAGCAGCGACCAAGTTACTTAACTGGTGCAAGCCCCCCAGTAGGAATCCAGGCCTGCTGCAACTCTGTAGGTTTGCTGCTTTACAGTCTTTATATGCAGTTCTTATGTTCCTCTTAGTTCGAATAATAATGTCTTGCTTCTTTCCTTTTAGGTATGGAAAGGTATTTTGGTGTTGTCATGCACTTTGAAGATGAGCATGGGCCGGAAGGCGAAAGCGAGGTGTGCGCGAAGCTGTCCGGTGAGTAATATGCGATGCGCAGCGCTGTTTCGCCTTTTATATTGCTAACCTGTGTCTTTTCTCTCCTTGCAGGTTGTGATGTTCCTCGCCGAGCGCTGTAATGTTCCAGCAATGATACTGACTAGGAGATGACTACCCAGGTAAGAATTGTGTGGCTTTCTTCATTCGGGAGGAAACTTGAGTAAACGCTTTCTAATGCTGTCTTTCTTTCTCCTATTTCCAGGTTATGGTATTCCAGGATGCATGCGGCGCCGGATGATGGAGTTTGTACCTTCAGGTAAGTGGAACTGAAGTCAGCAATGGATTGAAGACAGGATACTGTTCCAGGTAAGTTTCGTAGTGTTCTTTCTCTCTCTGTAGGTCCTTGGTTTAAGCTGGAATCAAAGAACTGGACACGGTGAGCGTTACGGTGCCCACAGCAGAATAACGCAAAGCATGTTCTGCTGTTTGGGTGCGGTTTAAATAGTCTCAGTTAAAGTAGTCCAGGTAAAATAGTCCCAGGCCTGCCACACCCAAAGTAGTCCAGGTAAAGTAGTCCCAGGCCTGCCACACCCAAAAGACTAGACTGCATAGCTCAGTTCCTTGTAACTGAGCTATGTGTGTGGTTCCATGTTGGCTGAACCCCCCCCAAGTTAAATGGTCCTAAGTAAATAGCCCCATTCTAATGTTGGTCTTCATGATGGTTATGAGCCTGGCGCCAAAGGTGCCAGGACTGACTCCAAAATAGTCTTGGATGAGGTTTTAATGCCTTTGACCTGGCCCTAACTGGAAGGCTGACTTGCCAGTGAGGGCCAGTGGCAAGGATCATGACAACACTCCCCCCCCCCCCAAGGCCCCTCTCACGGTGGCACTTCTGCCTGTTCCTGGTTTGGCTGGGTAATTCTGATGGAACTTTTTAATTAAGCGAGGTGCATGGATGTATTCACTAGGTTCCCATGATCTGTCTTGAGGGCCGTACCCCTTCCAATCAACTAAGTAGTATAGTTTGGATCTGGTGTATTTTGAGTCTAGGATATCCTTTACTTCAAACTCTGGTTCTCCGTCAACTAATACTGGTTTTGGTGGTGTTCTAACCTGAGTACCGGGTTGTACCGGTTTCAGGAGCAATACGTGAAACACAGGATGAATCTGCATAGTGGGTGGTAGGGCTAATTTAACTGCCAGTGGATTTATTATGGATTCAATAGAATAAGGTCCCAGATATCAGGGACGAAAGGTACAAGTCCCTTTTATGGGCATATATTTTGATGCTAACCGACCTTTTCTCCAATTTGATAGTTGGGGGCTTTACTACGATGTTGGTCAGCAAATTTCTTTTGTCTGTTCTTGGCATGGAGTAAATGTTCTGCTGCTTCTTTGAAGGCCTGGGAAATAGTCGTATGTAGGGTTTTAACTGCTGGCATTTCCAAAGGGGTTGGGAGATCCAATTCTGAAGTACGTGGATGTCTACCATATATAGTGTAGAAAGGGGTTTGTCCAGTGCTGGTGTGTAATGAATTATTATAGGGATATTCAGCTATCCATAACAAGTCCTTCCAATTTATTTCCACTTGATGTAACATGCAACGTAAGTATTGCTCAAGGGTTTGGTTTGTTCTTTCTGTTTGGCCATCTGTTTGAGGATGGTGACTTGTGGATAGTCGAATGTCAATTTGGGCCATTGGAAAGCATTTCCTCCAGAAGTTGGATACAAACTGACTACCTCGATCTGAGATCAAGACTGATGGAAAGCCATGTAGCCGTACGATTTCCTCCAGGAATACTTTTGCTAAATTGGATGCATTTGGAAGACCCTTAAAAGGAATAACGTGTGCCATTTTAGAGAGCAAGACTACAACTACTAAGATGGTGTTGAATCCTTGACTGGGAGGTAGATCTGTAATGAAATCAAGGGACAGTGTGTGCCATGATGCGGGAGGAATTTCCAATGGTTGGAGAAGACCAGCTGGTTTCTGCTTTTGGGATTTGTTTTGTGTACGCACACCGCAAGATTGGATAAATTGTATGATGTCTTTACGCCATGTGGGCTACCAATAGTTTTGTTTTACTTTAGCTAGAGTTTTGGCAATTCCAGGATGACCTTCAATCAGGGAGTCGTGATAACCCGAAATAACCTGCTTTCTTAAATCTTTACTTGGCAAGTATAGACGGTTCCTAAAATATGGTAACTGGTCTTTAATGGGGTAATGTTCTCCTTGAGTACACCACTCTTGTGAGAAAGTGGGATCCATTAAGAGTTGGATATTGTTTTGGAGTTCACCCTGTGTCAATGTTGTCGTAAGACCCAGGGATTTGTCTTCTGGAATGATGGCTACTGGATCAGAAGTTATGTATACCTTTTCATCAACACCCATGCAGGACAAGGCGTCAGCATTTCCGTTTCGGACTCCTGGCTGGTACGTGATCACATAGTCATATTCAGCGAAGAAAAGAGCCCACCGCAGTTGACGGGATGATTGAGCCTTTGATGTTTTTAGGTATTGCAGGTTTCGATGATCAGTTATGACAGTGACAGTATGTCTAGCACCAAGGAGATAGTGTCGCCATGCCTTGAAAGCTGATTTTATAGCCAAGAGTTCTTTGCCTGTGATAGCATAGTTGAGTTTGGGAGGTGAGAATTTTCGTGACCAGAAGGCCACAGGGTGTAACTGGCCAGATCCTGGATCCCTTTGTGAGAGAACAGTTCCCATAGCCATACTAGAGGCATCTGTTTCAACTATATAAGGGAGGTCTGGGCGAGGATGCCGTAGAACTGGAGCAGAAGTGAATTTTTTCTTAAGTTCTTGAAAGGCCTTCTCTGCTTCTTCGGTCCAATGGAACTTTTTATTGTTTTTTCTCAATAGTGATGTAATTGGATGCACTATTTGGGAAAAATCTGGGATGAATCGCCGGTAAAAGTTTGCAAACCCCAACATACTCTGGATTCCTTTAAATGAAGTTGGTGACGGCCAGTTAAGAATGGCATCTACCTTGTCCCTATCCATTCTGATATCTTTTGGTGTGAGGATAAAACCGAGGAACTCCACATCGGTGATATGAAAAGAGCATTTTTCGAGTTTAGCATACAGTTTATGTTGGCGGAGTTTAGCAAGGTCGGAGCAGACATGCCTGACATGGTCTTCCTTTGTAGCAGAATACACTAAGATGTCATAAATGTAAACCAGGGCACAAACGTCGATTAACTCCCATAAAACATCATTCATAAAGTACTGGAATACAGCAGGAGTGTTGCAAAGTCCAAAAGACATTACCTGGTATTCATACAAGCCGTATTTGGTACGAAAGGCGGTTTTCCATTTGTCTCCTTTCTTCATTCGAACAAGATGGTACGCCCCCCTAAGGTCCAGTTTGGCATAGATTTGGGCGTCTTTGACTTGATCCAATAATTCGGGAATAAGGGGCAGTGGATAATGTTTTTTTACTGTGATCTGGTTTAATGCGCGATAGTCGATGCAAGTCCTCAAATCTCCTTCCTTCTTTGGTACGAAGAATGAGGGACTGGCTGTCGGTGATTTAGATGGGCGGATAAATCCATTTGCCAGACACTGATCAAGATAAGATTTCAAATGGAGGTTTTCTGGTTCAGTAAGTGCATAGATTCTACCACAAGGAATTTGCGCACCAGATATGAGGTCGATCTGACAATCGTAGGGCCTGTGTGGTTGTACAGTATTGGCTTGCTCTTTCTGGAACATGTCTTGAAAATCTTGGTATTCATTTGGTAGAGTACTAGTCACACCTAGTACAATCGCCATCATACTGGGAGTAGCAAATATACATAAGTCTGTTTTCCCCTTTTCTTGGTAATAACAGGTGCAAGCACAATCATCGGAAAAGGCCAACTTCTTGGCACGCCAATCTATTAGAGGGTTGTGAGCTACCAACCATGGCATCCCTAAGATTAGTCGAAACTGAGGAGCTTTTATGAGATTGAATGCAATAGATTCTCGGTGTCCATCCTGGCACAGTAGGGTTAGTGCTGCTGTACATTGGGTTACTGGTCCAGAAGCTATTTCTGTCCCATCAACAGTAGTAACCTTTTCAGTAGTCGACTTAGAGCATAAGGGAAGCCCCATCTCTGCTGCCAGATCTTGGTCTACATAATTTCCAACTGCTCCGCTGTCTATGTATGCTTCGACAGCATGCATCCGAGACGGTTGTTGGTGATTGATCAAAATTACTGGTAATGCAAAGTGTGAGGTCTGTGGCTCATCCTTCTCGCTAGATAAGTGGACCTCTAAGCTTGCCGGGCTTGGTAGTTTTCCGACTCCTTGTTATTATCTTCCTTCTCTGTGGCTCCAACAGTTCTCCTTGGTGGTTTCACTGGACATTCTTTGAGAAAGTGGCCTGATTTTCCGCTATATAAGCATAATTGCTGTTGCCTTTTCTTGTCTCTATCAGTTTTAGTTAAAGGGGGCCGTACACCTCCGATTTGCATGGGCTCTACCGTGTTTTCCAATGTACGTGGAATATTATCCTTTGACCGGACATACACAGCTGGAGTGTCTAACCTTATCCGGTCCACTTTTCGGTCTTGTAATCTGTTACCTAATTGCACCACAAGGTTGATGAATTCTCCACAGTCTTTAGGTGGGTTAACCACTTGAGCAAGGACATCCTTTAGTTCCCCTCGTAGACCTCGATGAAATAGTGTGGTCCTTTTTTCCTCAGGCCACCCAGCTTCAACGACTAGTCTGTTAAATGTTGCTATATATGTAAGCAAGTCTTGACTTCCTTGACAGAGTGACAAAAGTTCATTGTCTAATGCTTAGCCTTGGGTATGACGAGCAAAGAGTTTTTCCATTTCCATCTGGAAACCCCCAAAGTCATGTAACAACGGGTTATCCTGACTTACCAATGGTACCGACCAATCCGCAGCACTGCCATTCAGATATGATAAGACAAAAGCAACCCGCGCTTGGTCGTTAGGAAAAGCCCCAGGTCTGCAATGGAAATGAAGACAACACTGGTTCATGACCGTTGCGTACTTCTTGGGGTCCCCGGTAAATCGTTCAGGTGGAGCTAAAGGAACTACCCCAGGAAGGGTTATTTGTACTGGATTGGTGGAAGAAGTTGCTACAGGTGCTGGCGGAATGTTACCAGGCGATGGGGTCTGTCCTGCCTGTGATTGGAGCAATTGTCTACTTATTTCGTCGGTACGATCCTTAGTAACAATCAAATCCCTCCTAAGAGCGTTGGTTTCTTGCCTGGCTGAATGTACTTCAGCGCGTAACTGTCCCAACAACTGAACTAACTGGTCAGTCTCTGAAATCTCCATGACGCCCAGGTGGATAATATTATTGAGGCTTTGCATTCTGTTACGCTCACCTGGTATCCACGGAGATGCCACCCAGCCCTGGTTGGATGATTTGCACTCTCGAACCCTCTCCCGGTCCCTTAGTAAGGCCTTTGGTTAAAGATGGGTCTGCAATATAGGAGAGCTGGATTCAATACCAGATTGTCTTTATGTTTTCCCACCTCCCTTGGCCTCAACTCCTTCCTCCCCCTTGGGCCTTGTCCTCACCTTAATATTGTAAAAGGTGGATTCTCCGTCCTGTTCCTCGTGGCAGGGGCGCATAGATGTGGGGGGCGAGCAGCGACCAAGTTACTTCACCGGTGCAAGCCCCCCTGTGGGAATCCAGGCCTGCTGCGACTCCGTAGTTTGGCTGCTTTACAGTCTTTATATGCAGTTCTTATGTTCCTCTTAGTTCGAATAATAATGTCTTGCTTCTTTCCTTTTAGGTATGGAAAGGTATTTTGGTGTTGTCATATAGGTTGAAGATGAGCATGGGCCGGTAGGCGAAAGCGTGGTGTGCGCGATGCTAAGCGGTGAATAATGCGTTATGCACGGCGCTGTTTCGCCTTTTATATTGCTAACCTGTGTCTTTTCTCTCCTTGCAGGTTGCGATGTTCCTCGCCGAGCGCTGTAATGTTCCAGCAATGATACTGACTAGGAGATGACTACCCAAGTAAGAATTGTGTGGCTTTCTTCATTCTGAGAGTCTTGGATGAGGGTTTAAGGCCTTTGACCTGGCCCTTACTGGAAGGCTGAATTGCCAGTGAGGGCCAGGGGCAAGGGTCATAACACGGCATCAGTAACCAAAGAGAACACTTACAAACTGTGCCCTCTGCTGTAGTATACAAAACGTGCAACTCTCTAAAGTAGTGATTTCTGATTTTGTGCACAGGTTTGGTATCTCTAACCTCTGCTTTTCGTTTTACGAAGAATATATATATATATATATGTGATTATAAGTGTTACTCAATTTGAACATTATTCACACCGGCATCGTATGATTCTGTTACATGATTGAGCACAGTACAGAACAACTCATTTACTATGTTTTTCGATATTTTACCGTCACCCGATTTGCAGGGGTATATAACTGCATTCAGCCACTGAGTTTGTAATCCAAGAATACTTCTGCGCCATTGCTCGAAACGTAAGTTCTAACATTAATCTTTCATATATAATATACCATTTAACCAAGAAAGCTTGGACTGATTACGCATTCCCATTTTTGTTTTATATCCTAGTATCAAACTATCAATATGATTGCTTATTTATGACTATCACCTGTCAAGTTATGAGATTCACAAGCCATAACAAACAGATCAGTAATCTCTGATTGTGTTACCCTTGATGTTTGCCAAGAAAACATTTGTTTTCAAACATAGTGAATACAAACATTTTGCTTTGATTTCCGGAATATTTTTAGGACATCACCAGGAATATATCTTGGTAAATACTAGGGGTGTACCAAAATTCGGCTTTGGGTAAGTGTTTGGCCGAATTCCAGCTGAAATTAGCTATTCGGCATTCGGCTGAATACTTAATCAATTAACACTCGAAGCCGAATAGGTTCCCCTTTGTCTGCATGCCTGAAATCATTCAGGCGTTTCACTGCAGTTTCCCATTACAAAGCGGTATGCAAACAGCACTCCCTCCTTAAATCCTTTCCCAAACTACATGACAATGGGCCTCATTACGACCCTGGCGTTGGACCATGGTGCTATTAGCACCATGGTCCATGCCGGATTCAGCCATGGTGGATGGCGGAATGACCGCCCCATTACAAGGTTGGTGGGGCGGTAATTCCCCATTCACCATGGCCCCTTCCCCATTCCCATTTTTGGCTCATAGGGCACAATGGGAATGGGGAAGGCGCTAATTACGGCACCGTAAATTACGGTGCCGTAATTAGCACCAAGGTCCCTTAGCGGGTTGGACTTTAACGCCTGCAAAAAGCAGGCGTTAAATTGTGAATCGGGCGTTAAGGGTTTAACTGCGCCGCAGCCTTTTACGGCGCCGTTAACCCCTTAACCCCAGGGTTGTAATGAGGCCCAATGTGTGCATGCTGGGGACTCTGATTCTCCGCGCCACTCCAAGGGCTGCCCATAATATTTCCACACAATGCATTCATTTACAATGCGAGACTGGCCAAGCCAAGCTCAGGATCATCTTGACACTGCATGGAACTTAATGCCAAGTGCAGATATAAAGCACCGTGGGTCACTCTTAACACAGTTACGGGCAAAGGGACACACTGCGGGTGCGACTCCCTCAGAATGCACGTCCCAGAACTCAAAGTTAAAAACACCAGGATAGGACGGGGCTTTCTCTGGAAAGGAATGGATACTGTTGGCCTGTATGAGTGCATTAAGCAGATCTCTTAAGATTGACATGTAATGCGTGGGAACGCCATACAGTCGTGTTTCTGTTTGGAATTCTGGGACTTGTAGCGTTGCTAAATGTCAAATAAAAAAGAGAAAAAATGCAAGGCTTCGAGAACGGACAAAAAAAAAAAATAGGACTCAATGGCCTTATCATGCACTGCCATGGGAAATTTGGTACCTCTGTTTTAGACAGCTAATCGCCATTTGTCTGTTTTACTAAATGCAATGATAACCGGATGGTGGAATATTTCTCGCGGTGACCATTGCATAGTCCACTCAGTGCTAGAGTGAACGGATCTGTGTGTGGCTTCTGTTCATACTGGTGTATGCAGCGCTGGTGCGGGGCAGTGAATCTCGGGATGTGCTTCGTTTAAACGTATCCTGTTAAATCGTGTCATGTGTTCACTTTTAATGGATTCGGGAGCTGTGGCTAGACTCGGGGCGAAGATAAGTAGGAGGCGAGGTGTGGCGCCCCATAGGGGTAACAAAGCTCTGTCTAAGAAGTTGTGTCTGCGTTCGCAGGGGGCTCTGTCCAGTCCAAGGGGCTCTGTCTAGTACTGTGCGATTTGATCTTCTCACCTGGGGACTGTCATGATGTACTGCAAGCCAATCAAAGGTTCTCGCCATGACTTTCTTGTCAGTCCAGGGCTGGGAACTGCACATTTTATTCCCACAATGCTTAATATCAAGCCACATGCCCGTTCACACAGTGATACACGCAGGTGACTTTCTCATGATAACAGTGCCTACGGAACATGGCAGCGGTTTGCAAAAATTGATTTCTCCAATTGTGTGTGCACAGGTCAAACGCATAGGGAAACACGTCTCTATTATGTGCTTGGCCTGAATCATAAACGTTTTACTTTTGTAATGGCAGATACAAAATGTGTCTTGGGAAGGTCTGACATAGCACACTGCGGGTCATAACACCATGGGCTTGTGCAAATGCGTGCCTCTTCCTTCTGCTCCCTCACTAGGCAGCCTCAGGGAAAGCACAATGCTGCCACAGGTCTGAAAAGACACCTGGCAGCACTGACCTAGTCAAAATAGAAATGCTCATTCTTTGCATGAGCGTTTCCACATTTTTGTTACCTTTTCATCTAACTAACAGAGGTTGAACTGCTCTGGCAAAGTTTGTCTTGCCTATACTGCGCACCGAGGCTCAGGGGCTAGTCCAGGAAACTCACAGGTCACGCTTCAGGAGACTTGCTGCAGACACTGAATGTAGAAACAGCCAAAGCCTCACATACTGTTCAGCAACTGCCTATATAGCAATTTGCAGTGTTTGGCTGTGTAAGGCTCTTGTGTAAGTGTAACAAACATTTCCATTATCCAGTTCATTAGATTGGTCAGGTTTTGTGGCAGAGCTTTGCATTCTGGGACTTGTAGTTGTGCACACACAACTAGCTTTTGGAGGTGAATGTTTAAATAAATAAAGAACCATTCATGCACATAATGCTATTTGAGTACCAAGGTATGCTTCACAGTGATTGGAAAGGTAGGGAGGACAGGAGACTGCTAATTCCCACAGCAGTCCTTAAGTGTGTGGTTTCAAACGTGAAGAGTTAACTGTTTGTAGCATTGAAGCTTCACCAGAATAGTCTTAATAGCATGTGTAAAGAAGTTAGATGCTCCCACACAAGTAAGTTTTCCCTTCCCCCACAGTCTCTGAGGTTAGCGCCTCTCCCAACATTTGAAGGGTTAGTTCCCATCCAACCGATGGGGGCAAATCTGTTTTTTTATTTCTTTTTATCTTTTAACAAGGTTTTAATAAACTTAGTGCAATCTATATGCCCATTTAATAAACATGAATACTCATGCAATAGAATGTCTCCTGATTTTATTTAATGAAATGTTGTTTATTATGTTCTAGAACATATTTGTTTAAAAAAACAACTACTTGGGCAAATAGCTGGACCAACTATTCGGTATTCAGCCGAATATTATTTTCACTATTCGGTACACCTCTAGTGAGTACAGTAGTTGCTCCCTTCATCACCTGCCAGCCACTGTACAGCACTATCCATAGTCCATTCACGATTTATCCCTCAAGTGATTAATTCAAGAGCGACTAACAATTTCTCACATTCTGTTTTCACCTATTTGGTGGCCATTTTAAGTATAAGTACTATTTGGGTGCTTCTTCCACCAAACATTTGAGCCCTTCATGTCTAGCAACCACTATTTTGCACGGTTGTGATTCACGTATTGTTTTAAACTCAGGTTCACTCATACATGGAGTAATAACAATACTCTTATGCTATTTTAAGGATGAGCAGGTTTATTGAGACGAATTACAAAAAATGTTTTACTTGTCCTCCTGATGTGGTTTTTCTCCCCACTCTCCTCACCTTGCCAATGGTATGTACCAAAGATTCAAGTTTTGTCTATATTATTATTATTCAATCTATATCTTGTAGCACAATGCCTTCTGCTTTTGTTTAAATATGTATTGTGATCAGCCTTGACAAAGACACTTGTGTTTGGAAACACGTGTAGGCTGAAAATAAGAGAGAAAGAAAGAGAAAACCAGCTTAAATCTTTTGTTAATTATCTAAAGGCCCAACAAGGGAAATCACTGTTAATCACATGAAGGCGCAATAACAAACAAACTTTCTGTTACATATATAAATTAAATTGCTACTTATCTAGCGGCTTTGGACTTTTGATTTGACTTTATGTATAACATAAGTGAAGTGTGTCAATGTATAACATAGGCTAGCGCAACCAACCAGCCCTATATTTTTTTTTTGTATACGTTAGATATCTGTTGGTCCATTGCGTGAGTAAAGTCAAGGTCCACATCCAACGATCTTATTTTGTGTGGATGTTGATGTCACGTCCTGTGAGATATAGATATGGATCTCAATGGCCGTACGGTGAATTCAGATTTTCCCTACTATCGGTAAATGCTCTTATGGCCAACAAATGCTATTCTGCTGTATCACAAGCCTGCCGGCTTGTCCTCTGCCCCTGCATAGAAAGAAACAGAATATACCAACACTGAATGAAGGCCAACCTCAGGGCGGGCAATCGCAACAAGATTAAGTGACGAGCTTGCACCACACATACCGCTCACATGCATACCTCTAGGCTCAGATTATGCTAGTTTAAAGCCTACTTACCTCCAACGTCGACACTTGTTCAACTGGCCTAAACTAGAAGGTCTTAAAGACTGATTCGTTACACCAGTTTGCTGCCTTCTTCTAGGCGGGCCCCTGCGCTGAAGGTCTTGGAAGCCTTAGGGCCTCGAGCCGAGTGGCCTCCATAAACTTTGGTATCGATGCCTGCTTGCTGCATGTACCAATGCACCCATCTGCCTAAGTAGCCGAGGATACTGGCTTGACTGGTTTCCGTAAGGATAACCGCAGCCGGCACTGCTCTGGTGGCCTAAGCTGTGCTGTCATAGTTTCATAGGCTACCAGGCATTTGACTGGGCACAGTTCGGCTGATCCGGGAAGACTGGATAGGTCACTGATCTGATCCTGGTCTTCATTTTCTTGGTGACATAAAATGTCACCCCCGAAGGTGAAAAAGACTTGTTACTGACTTCTAAAGCTGTGACGTCTGACATACGCCTGCATGAGATGAGGCAAAGCAAGGTCGCGAGTTTGTCAGAGCCTTGCGCGATAATGCCTCTTTCTCTGGCCATGATTGTAATAGTCTGAGGACCACGTCCTATACCTGGGAGTACTTCGGTGTAGAAGGCTTCAAGAGCCTTACTCCCTTTAGTAGCCTGCACACCAGATGATGCTTTCCCACGAGAGCCCTTCCACCCGTGCGTGCCCCGCTGCAATAGTCGAGCGGGCTGTGTTGACCGTCTGGTATGCCTTGCCCTGTGCCGCCAGCATGGCTAAGAAATTCACTAGTTGAATGATATCTGCTCTAGCGGGATGAACGTCCCTAGCCAAGCACCAGCTAGGCCACTTCCCCCAGGCAGCTCTTTAGGCTTTCTTTGTCCCTGGTGCCCAGGATTCTGCGATAAATTGCTTAGCCTCTCCCATAATGCTTGGCAGAGACCACGCTCTCTGGATATTGTCCAGATGATTAGGCTAAAACTGCCCGTCTGAACCAGCGGATGCCTCTCGCCTGCTGGATCCCACATGATCGAGCGATCGTGTGGAAACAGAATGGGGAACTTGCATGGCATCTCTAGCAGTCTTGGAACCCATGCTTGTTCTTTCCAATCTGGAGTCACCAGCACTAGCTTCGCCTTCTGCCTCTTCACCCTGGCTAGCGCTCACACTATCATGGTGAATGGCGGGAATGCATATTCCGTACTTGCACCCCACGACTGGAGAAAGGCGTCTGTCGCGCCTCCTCCGGCCTCCAGCTGTAAAAGCACTGAAGTTGCCCGTTTAGCCTGGAGGGAAACAGGTCCATGAAGCAGGCGCTCCGCCACGCCATGATCTCGAGGAAGACCACTGGCTCCAGCTGCCATTTGCTGGCGTCCCCGAGGTATCTCGAGTTCCAGTTGGCCACTTGATTCTGTAGCCTAGCGAGATACTTTGCTGTCACGCTGACGCTGATTCACAGGCACAAGTGCCAGAAGTCTTTTGCTAGCTCTGCTAGCATCCTGGATCTCGTACCCCCTAGCCGGTTGATGTATCGGACCGCAGAGACAGCACTGCTCTCTCTTCTGTGTCTAAAACTTTATCAACGGATATGGAGGCTAAGCTCCTGCTATGACCACCTACTTCCGGTCGACATCTCCATGCATCGGACTCCCCAGCTCCAACGGATGGCATTCGATTCTACGACTAGGTCCAGGGAAGATCCGAAAATCGCTTACCCATTCCAAGCCTCCATGTGGTGAAACCACCAGGACAACTCTGTCTTCACTTCTGGGGAGAGCGGGACTCTCTGGTCATATGCGAGGCCCCTCCGGAGATGCTGTATCTTGAGGCACTGCAGCACCCAGTGGTGGAGAGGGTCAGGAAAAATTGCATGAATAGACCATGTGAGGCGCCCTGCTAGCCTTGCTAATTCCCTTTGCGAGACCCGGTTCTTCGACATGAATGCCCTGATCTCTTTCCAGATCGTATTGACTTTTCCCAGGGGTAGGCTGAGAGTCCCTTGTGCGGCATCCACAATAAAGCATAGGAATTCCATTGTCTGGGATGGAGTGATCTCCGACTTGTCCCAGTTGATAAGGAATCCCAGCTCCTGCAGTAACCTGACTGTGAACGCTATCTGTTCCTATAACTGTTTTTTGTCCTGGCACATTAGGCAGACGTCGTCCAGGTAGACAATGAGCCGTATGTCCTGCTCCCTCAGCTTGGAAAACACTGGTTTCTTTACCTTGGTGAAACACCAAGGCACTGATGCTAGTCCGAAGGGGAGGCAAGTGAACTGCAGGAAACAGCGGGATTGCTGTGCAATGGGCACTGTGAGGTAAGCGTCCTTCAGATCTATTCCTGCCAACCAATCTCCCGTCTGAAAGATATCTTGCAGGAGGTGAATGTCCTCCATTTTGAAGTGGTTATACACTAGGAAGACATTCAACCCCCTGACATTTATCACTGGGTGCAGTTTGCTTCTGAGTTTGACTAGAAACATGTCGCTCACAAAGGAGTTTGGACCGCCTGTCACTGGCGCAATCGCTCTTTTGCGCTGCAGCTGTGCAATCTCTTCTCCTTACAGATGCTAGTCTTCTGCTGAGAACACTATGGGTCTGGGCAGCTGAGCTTGTACAGGCTGCTGATAAAATTCTAAACAGAACCCTCGCACTGCTTGCAATGCCCATGTGTCTTTGGTGATATCTAGCCATCGTTCTGCGCACTGTGCCAGCCTTCATCCCCCACTGGAGAGGTATTCGTGCCTGCTTGCTCACCACGCAGCTCAGGCAGGACTCTCACCGGGGTTGGCAGGTTGCTGCTTCCAGCTGTGCCTCCAGCCTCTCCCTCTTCCTCTCCCCCAGGAGGGGAAGAAGGTGTATAGGCGTGGCCGGGGCTCTCTAGCAGTCACCCCAATTATCAGCAGAGAACACTTGGGCCCATCAAAGACTCCCTGCCACAAAAACAGAAGACTCAGTCATGGGGCAAGGTTAGTATTGTTTATTATCCAACAAAAATGACAGGGATCACACCAGAAATACAAGTATCCTCCGAAGCTCTGAGCTTCTAAGCATGTGTCACCTGGTTTTATCTCGGTATGAGGTCACAAATCCAGGTCCCACCCCAGAAACCTAGCAGACATGTACATTGGTCAGTTTGGGTAAGTTACATATAGGAGCTATACTGGTTAGTTCTACTGTTTGATAGCCAGATCTAGTGGCTCCTTCTAGGACCACCTCTACCGGTGTCAATCTACAATGTTGCAGAGTCGCAGAGAAACCATTGGCCCTTGCAACAAATTATATCCTCCCTCAAAAGCTGAATCTGGATTGGCAGAATGTGTCCTCCCCTCCCTGGGACGCTGGACGGTTACTAGACTAAGTGTACCTTTTCAAGGCAATGGGAATTAACATGGAGGTGCTATGTGTTCTCTAATGTTGCCATCTCTGATCACCTAAGACTGTGAGAGTGCATTCAGTTAGCAGTTCGTAGGCAACACTTGTAACTTCTCTTCTCTGGTTCAATGGGAACAGCCTTCTCGTCTACCTTGGCTGAATGGGCATTATCTCGTTCGGCTGGGTCACATTAATCTGTCCTGCGTGTAATTCACAGGATTTTAGCCTGATTTTCTGCAGGTGGCTCATCGCCTTGGTAACTGGAACTTTCCCGTCTCTACTTGTCCTTGGCTGGGTGTATCGTCTCAGCACACCTCTGGCTACGGTGATCATGTCAGCTTTTCCAAGTACCCAAAGCCTGTCTATCCTTTCTCATTCACTACAGAGACTTATAGCTTCCATATTGTTTCGTATGGCTTCTCCTTGTTAGTGGCAGCCAAGCACGTGCAAGTTAAATATATGAATACTTTGCATCTTGCGGTTTCAGCTTTGGCGAAATATATGAATATATAGAGATGTGTATGTGTATTTGTCCTCTGCCTACGTGGGTCATAAGCATGTGCTTCAAGCCTATATGTAATAAACTAGTGCATGCTCTTGTAACTTCATGTATGGATGACTATGTATTTCATGTATAAGCACGGCTACGTCGAGATGTCAGTAATGATGTCATTGATTTCTGGTTTTGCTGTCAGTTGACTTGCTCGGTTGATGTAATTTCTATGTCATCCAAATCATTGATCAGGAATGGTCAGAATGGCTGTCCGAGTAGCGCTTTTCATACATGGATACACCGATGATTGCGGTGATGGGCCTAAGAGTGAGGCACATCAGTCGTTTCTCTGCCTTCATGTCGAGAGTCGTGTGGGGGGCATGAGGGTCAGATTTGGCCCCCCCCATCTACAATCCCCCCTCTGGTCGACGAGTAGACCACACTACCTGCACCACTCTCTCTGTTTATCTGCAGTTTTGGGAGCCAAACTTTTGTTATCCTTCCAAGATGTCAGTAATACATGATCATCCAGGCTCCACGTAACTACAGTCTCCATCAGGGTTGCACCAAAACCATTTCCCCAATATTCATGGGTGTTCTGTGGGTACACGAAAATCGTTCCTGTCGGCAACAAAGAACACTGGGTCACTTGTGATTTCAGTGCATTCTGTGTCTTTGTTGCCTCATCTTCTTCAGTCTCTCATTACTTTAATTTCTAGAGTATTTTTAGTTGTCTTTCTACACTGTGTGATGATTACCCTGATGACACAAAATGTCAGCAACACTAATAGCAAAGCTGCTGCTAATCATTTCAGCCCATTAGCCATCCATGTAGGCATCCATGAGAATATATACGACAACCAACCTTCGTCTTTCCCTACAATGTTCGTTTCTGCCTCCATCTTCGTATGCAGTTCAGAAAGCCGGGCGATGGCTTCTGTAAGAGTCCCAATTGTCTTCGTCATGGGTAGGAATTAATGTACAGCAAGAAGACCCGATCTTGGTGCAAACGCCTCCCTCTATGTCTGTGAGGAGATCTAGAAAGCCATCAGCCTAACTGCTCTCAGCTCTTCCTTGATGGTGTTGAACCTCTCGACGGTTGGGTTTATTGTCTGCATCAGCTCCCAACAGAGCCATTTGGCATTCATACTTGCTTGGACTGCTGGAACGATAGATGCGAAAAAAACAACTTGGTTCTACTAAAAAGCCTGTGCTCTGGTGGTAAAGCATTTTCCATGTCTGATGAGGCATAATTCCCTCTTTTCACTCTGGTCAACTTTACAGATCTTACACTTCTTTTACTGGTATCCATTTTCAGGAACCCTTCTATTTGTTCTATTTGTATGTCTTTCCGAGGCGCTACCAATGCTGGGGTGTTCAGATGTAGGAGCGAACATATTCTTCCCCAGTTGGGCGACAGCTGCAGGTATGCCTTCGACCTGCAGGTTCAGTAGTGGTCCTTGAGCACTGCTCTTTGGACCTTCATGTGTGGTATCTTCGAAATCTACTTACATCCTTAATTCTCTCCAACCTCTATTCGCCATTATTCTGGAAACATAAAGTAGCCTCCTTGAGCGGGATGATGGGCATGGGGCCTGTTTCGTTTTCTACTCATGTGAGCCGTTTGGCATACTGCTTCCCATTCCTTGAGGCACTTGTCATTTTCTTGCTGTATTACTTCCACTGGAACCGTTAGGAGAGCATGTGCTTTACTCCCAACCACTCCTTCTTTCCATCCGTCTGCTGTGTATACTTATCCATACACCAGCATCTGCGGTCTTTCCCAGCATCCTGGCATTCGTCCTATTTCTCTGGGTCCTGTCTTGGGACACTGTGACTCTTTCTGCGTTACTATCTGTACTTCCCCTTTTCATGGACCCTATGTGAAATAATCTATACTCTTATCTGTATCCCAGTAAGCGTCCAACATTTCCTGAGTCTTGATGTAGTTATCTTTGTACGGGAAAGTCTTTTGGGACATCAACCTTGGTGTAGCACGCTTCCCTTGAAATCGTCCTCTTGTGGTGCAGAGTGATAAATGCATGAGGCATTGTGCTCTTGCCACTGGAATTGCAGTTGCCACAAATGTTCTAGATGCACTCATGGCATAAGGGATGAGAAAGCAGACATAACAGCTCTCTTTTGTTGTTTGTTTCCCCACTTTAGCCATGTGGCTATACCACATGTTGTTCGATGTATGGGCCAAATCAGTTATGTAGGAATTTACCTGGTTGAAATCTACTTCTGCAATGCGCCTAGCACTTTTTACTTCCTTAGCAGTGCTTATTGCCGGCCCAGATATGGCTCCCGTAACAGCATGAACTGGAGTTACATTAGTAAGGGTCAAAGCTTGTGTATGTGCAAACAACAATCTTTGTAGAACAAAGCGGGTAAAGCAGTAGAGACAACAGAAAGCACAAAAAATCACGACAGTTTTCATTATATTTCCCATTTTGTTATTCCCGAGTGTTGCCTTGTGCAGTTCCGAAGTCTGTAAAACCCACCTGAAAAAGCCTGAGAAATGTGTTATTATCAGGTTTATTAGTGTGTGTTAGATTAAGCTTTACGCCTATAGTATTTGGCGAGTGCTGAGAGGTACTATCGCTCCCACATGTAGGGAAGGCATGGTATCACAAGTATGACACTGACACAATGGATACAATTTGTAAATCCTTTATTGAAAATGCTGGGGTCGGAAAAACTCCTATTTTGCCCTATAACTAACTTAAGATGTGAGTATTCTCGACCATCAAACAATAAACAAAACAGTCCTAGTGGAGTCCGTCAAATCAAAATGACCTATGCTAACAAAACTTAATGCCTGCCCTATCTTGTACAAAAAGTGTAAAAAGGAGAAATGTATGCAAAGGAAAAATCAGTGTTCTAAAGAATAAAGCTAGTTGAATAAGCTCTCCTCCTCACGTTAAACATCACGGAGTAAGGCTGTCCTTGTAGGCAGGATGACACACTCTGGTTCTGTTTCTAACACTCTAAGCAGTTCCAAACCGTTGATTGATGCCCGCCTGGCATTCCACGTTAAAGTCTCTTTCTTGACTTTCAAAATTGCATTCCCAACTGTGGGAAACTAGAAGGTGTCTCACCTACTAGTCTCCGGGGATCTGTCAACCAGGTGGCCAGGACACAGCCATTGCTTTTGGATCCAGTTCCTGAGGGTGGACCAGTGCGGGGGATCACCTGTGTGAGGGGCCTTCGGGGAGTGGGACACTGGATGGTGATACGCGGTATCCCCTACCTTGTAACACCTTACCACATCCTACCAAGTAGGATATTTAGGAACTCTACCCCCATTCACAACACAAACACCTTCTCACTGACAGCCCGCGCTAAGGGAAAACAGACTAAAACCTGAGCCACGTGCCTGACATGTCCCAATACTATGGTCAGGCGAGGTCAGACAATTATCGACAATCACTCACACCTGACTTCCATTACACTTGCCCACAAGGATAACAGGCGCAGCACGAGAGCACACTCTGAGCGAGGCAAATCACACGAGGAAACAGCAGTTTCGAGGCAGGAGCTGTGCAAGAGAGGAAGGGCAGCAAACCCGAAAGAGATTGCAAGGAGGGAAATTCCCTTAACCTTTTCGACAAGGAACTGCTACTTTCCCGAAAGCTCGAGAGAAAGCATGAGAGTGGGAAACCAGGCTGAAGAATCCTGCACTGTGTGTCGGAGATACCTCCCACCCGCGTCAATAATCAAGGCTGGGAGAATCATCAACCACTGTGGTACTGTCTTTGGTTCCAGGAACCAAGCCGCTTCAGTGAAAGCAAAACAGCCGGTGAGTTGGAAAGACTGATACAAGACCGGTCTGTGTTGAAGCCAAGGTTGCAAGCAGCAACATGGTATGGCGAGCGCTGGAACGAACATTGTTAAATGCGTGTGATAAGAGACGCAAGTGTAGTTAAACTGCTGATGAGTGATTGAACTTTAAAGCAAGCTACAATACCTTTCAAAGAGTGATCCGGCACCACGTGGGTGCTCAATCGAAGGTCTCTGTAATGTATCCAGCTGAGGCGTAGCGAAAGTAGATACACTTGAACCGAGCCCGGCAGAGGGAGATCATTTGAAAGTGAACAAATAAATGTGAATTGAAGTGGTCCTGCGATGGGCCAAGCAAAATCCAGTGCACAGTCGAAAGTCTTCGATTTTGACGAAATAGAGAAAGTTTGCAAAAATACATGAATCTGGTCCGAGTCTGGAAGAGGGAGACCAATTGAAGATTTTGTATTAAAGTGGGTTTGAGCCCGTCAGAGGTGGACCCGGGGTGAACAGTGAATCACCTAAGAAGGTTTTGTGTTAAAGTGGGATCCTGAAGAGAAAGGATAGAGAAGAGGGGACGGCAGTGGCATAGCTACCATCCGTATGGCCTCATTAGAAATCTGGGAAGCAGATATGGATGGTATTGGTGGTTGTGAAACACTCCATTTTAAAATCAGAATGAACCCGGAAACCAGCATGAATATAATGTTACTATATAGACCGCCCAATCCCATGAAGCGCTTTTCATTACTCCTTAGTAACCGACTACTCTCATTTCTTAAACCTAACACTAAAGCTATCTTAATGGGAGATATGAATCTTTGGTTGGTCTGCAAAAAATATCTAGCAGCCAAAAGCCTGGACAAATCCCTCAGCAATCTTGGTTTCTTATAGTGTGTTAAAGAGCCAACACATATTAAAGGAAACATTCCTGACTGGATCGCGACACATAACATATCCACGACTGACCCAGTTGTTAGCCAGTGCCCATGGTCAGATCATTCCTTCATTCATTTGAACATCATATGTGAAACTCAGATAAAAAATCTAAAAGTAAACAAACAGTGCAAACTTTACATGTAATATAAAAAAAACTCACACCAGAAGCTATGAAGAAATGGCGGCTGCCGTTAATGAAAATTGCCCAGGCCTACAGCAACGGGTAGTCTTGATTCTATTAAAGACACAGAGGCCCTGGGTCTCTTGTTTCCTGTAGTCCCAAGGCTCTCCACCTCTACCTATCAGCATTCAGACCCCTTAACACCTCATATCATGCCAGGGTGCCTTCCTCTTTCTTTTGCTGCTCTCACAGAGATAAGTACTGAGGGAAACCTCTGCGTAATACTTCTTATGTTTAAGTTCATGTATTGTTATACTTATTTTTACGTAATAGCATGGCATATAATGCGTGTGTGCCACATATAATATAGCTTCATTGGCGCTGCGCTTTGTAGTGCGTATCATATGGTAAAGCATTGTTGTCAAATAGTAATTAACGTGGAGTCGGGACCAGAGCCGTGAATGATCGTGCCCACACTTGGCTGCCAGTCTTGCTCTCGCAATTTCAATTACATTCAATTTGTCGGCCAGCGGGCTCAAGGACCCCGAGGCCACGGTAGTGTATGACACGTGGCACGTCATTTCTGCTTTTCTACACCGTTCGAGAAAACAGATCGGAGCGGAGATAACAACACTGCCTCTTCACATGTAAATACAAAGACTTGGAGCTCACACAGGCAACGAAAGGCAGATTGCCAGAGTGAGCTAATACTGAGCGACATACAGTGTGAAAAAAAAAGTTAGCTGATGACCAGATAGCAGCTTGCTGGGTTGAAGTACAGAAAGAGGAACTGCACATATCAGTCCTGCACACTGTACCTGACTTCCTTTATTACTACAATAACCCTCATGGCATAAAACAGTACCTCCCCTGAATGGAGTGAGGAGGAATGGACAGACATGCCTATGGAGGATAAAGACCTTTCCCTGAGTTTTAAAAAGGTCCTAGGGAACTCCCTGGCAGTAGCAGTATTTCAGGTAGTAAACCCCCTCACACAGCGCCTAGAGGTGCTGGAAGATATGCTAACGGAGAAGCATTCGAAAGAGGGAGCGCACAGGAAGAGAATGTCAGCTAGCCCAGAAGAAGGTACATCAGCTAGACACCCCAACTCCGGGGTTGAACATGTGGGGAGTAAACAGGCTCGAAAGAGGCAGCCCTCTTCTACCCCCACAAGCCAAATAGAAGGGGTTAACACTGTGCCCCATGAATAAACTGAAGACTGCATTTATGCAGAAGTCGGTGGTCCCACACCACCGCACCCCCTGCCCCAGGGGTGACGATCATAGGGGAAAATGACAGCAAATAGTTGCCCGAGGAGGAAGAAGAAGGTGAAGAGGAAGAAATACCCTCTAAGGGCCCTGATAGAATCCCAGATAAAGGGGATGCAATGCTTGAGGATGACAGTATGGGTGACATGTTTGATCCAGACGCTATCAGACACCCCAAGTCCACAGAATAGGTGCCGTCTCCCAGGGTAGCGCAGTAGACGGCACAGCATATCAGGAAACCTCTAGACAGAGAGTTGTGCTTCTGTGTAAGAGCGGAGTGCCCTAGACCAGAGTTACCCGGCAAAGTCATGGACACCCCGGATCTAGACCCCAAAATGGTGACTTTCGTCACCAAAACTTCCCGGGACGTTCGGATAGGAGTCGACCGAGCATGCCAAGACAAAGTGCTGGATATGGCAGGGGCCCTGGCAAAAATCATGGACTTAGCTGAGAGGGCTAAAGATACAAGAGAGGCCGTTGACGCGCAAGCCCTGGGAAGCTGAGCACAATGCGCACTCTGCCTACTGGGCAACGCCAACTGTGCACTTTCATCAGAGAAGGGGCTATTACTAAGAGGGCTATTGCTAAAGATAGATACTAAACTCAGCGACCTAGCCACATACAAAGCTGGGGAAGGTGCCAACGGCATGCTGTTCGGGGAAGCCTTTGCTAAAGAGATGTCTCAGTTTGTCAGAACTTATTCTGTGCTGGAAAAAGCACAGAGATCCATCAGGAAGATATTTCTGCAGCATGTTGTTGCAGGGACCGGTCGACATCGAGGCTGATTGTCCAGGCGCTTCTATATGCAGAGAAGGCCTCAGGGGCCGCGAGCCCAACACTGGGAAAGCAGACAGCAAGACGGTTTCTTCCCTACAAGGACCAGGTACCCCAAACGTAGAGGAAGGGGCACCTACATGCAGCAGAGTGGCGCAGCCAGTAAGTGCGAAGGGAACAGACATCCCGATGCTAGGGGGCAGGACAGTAATGTTTTTGAGCAAATGGCGAGAACTGTTGAGCGATGCCTGGGTCTTGCAGGCGATAGTGGAGCTATGCCTGGAGTTTACAGGCACGCCCATCCAACAGTCGGAACCTCAGCTAATATTTATGTTAGGGGGGACATGACATCTGAAGAAAAGGTGCCCCAGCCAAATGAATGGGGACACAATGGTGTGCCATGAAAGTTGGCGGGACAAACATCCCTGTCCCCCCCTAAAATTACGCCCATGTCCACGGGTGTGACACCAACTGAAGCGCTATTCCAAAGATGCCCAAGAGGTCTGATCCCGGAGACGGAAGGCCGGTCTCCTGGAACGATCGATGACAAAAGAATATTTGAAGACAGGAGAGTACACAACAAAAAAGAGAACCAACGGAGACACCCGAGACCACCGGACTTGGCAGTAGGAGAGACAGTCTTGGTTAAATATAGACATCCGGAAGGAAAACTGGCTCTCACATACGAACCCTGCCCCATGAACGTAATCCAGGTCAAAGGATCTATGGTGACAGCAGCTGATCAAAAGGGGACAGTGACGTGAAATTCCTGTTTCTTCCAAAAGGTGAGATAAAACGGGAAAACACCAGACGTGGAAAAAGGGATGCTCCCGAGCAGAAGACCAGAGAGTAGCGAGGTACCAGAGGACACCTGGGAGTGCGTGGTACCAACCAGGGTAAGTGACCCAGCAATGGGAGAGGGTGGTGGAGGCCGATATCCCAGTCGGGAAAATTGGAGAGGCCTGACATAGTCTGAAGACTATATAATCGGTGAATAATAAAGTTGATGGGCAGGAGAAAAGAAAAGGTTGGACATTGCCAGGTCCGAAAATGTTGCCCACGTTGGAAGGGAAACGTTCAAATGATGTATGTTTGGAAACCTTATAGAAAATAGTTTAAATTGTTTTATACTGAGAAAAGGTTTTGAATTCAGATCTTCAACACATTCGTTACTGAAAGTCATAATTCTATTAAAGACACGGAATTATGACTTTCAGTAACGAATGTGTTGAAAATCTGAATTCTATGTCAAGACCGGAGGCTCGGATTATGCTTGTTCAAAGCTTACTTACCACCAACGATGTCGCACTTTCCATGGGTTTAAAATAGAACGTTTTAAACATCGATTCATTCAACCAATCTGCAGCCCTCATAATATCCTCTACTCTGGCTCCTATATTATACGCTTTAGTAGCCATCGCTCCTCTAGAGGAGTGGGCGCCATATCTCTCCACATCTATGCCCGCTTGTACCATCACCCATCTAAGCCATCTAGCAATGGTGGCCGGTGTAACCGCTTTATAAGGTCTACAAATCGCTATCAACAACTGTGACACTCCCGGGACCTAACCTCCCTCGTCATCTCTTCATAAGCCTCTATGCATCTGAATGGACACAATTTTGGTTGGGTTGGGAAAGACTCATAGGAAATAGATCTCAAACCTGTTTTGGTCCTCTTTGATATAAGGAAAGTCACTCCGTTAGGAGATCTACTCTTCCTGTTAACTTCCAGAGCTCTAACATCAGAGGATCTTTTGAATGCTAAAAGAAATAGAAGCATAGATAACTTGCCTGAAATTGCTTTCCGTGACAACTCTTGATTATCCGGCCCGGATAAAAATAGTTTCAAAACTTTATCTACATCCCACAACTGATCGTACTTAACACTGGGGGGGTCTTAACATCCTTACTCCCCTTAACAATCTACATATCAAAGGATGTTCGCCAATCGCTAAGCCTTCTACCCTAGGGTGCCCCGCAGATATCGCAGACCTGGCTGTGTTGATAGTCCTGTAAGCCTTGCCCTGTGCTGCCATCTGAGCTAAAAAATTGGCCACATGAACTACATCTGTTCTATCGGGATGAATATTCCTTTCCAAGCACGAGCTATTCCATTTATCCCAAGCTGATCTATAAGCCTTGTCAGTCCCTGGGGCCCATGATTCGTAAATGATGCTTTCAGCCTCATTCGATAGTCCTGGCCTAGCCCAAGATCTCCTGAAATCGCCCATGCTATTAGTCTGAGTCCTCCTGACCTCACTAGAGGATGACTGTGATCTCTCGAATGATAGATTCTGTGTCTGGTAGAACTATTGGGTTGTGATATGCCAGTTCCAGTAGATTGGGAAACCAGCCTGCCCCTTCCAGTCCGGCATAATCACAATTATGGATGCTTTTTGGCGTCTCACATGTGCTATCGTCCTCGCTATCATAGAGAAAGGAGGAAACGCGTAATTCGTCTGGTGTTCCCAAGATTGAAGGAAGGCATCTGTCGCCTCTGCTTCCGGATCCGGTCTCCAGCTGAAGAACCGAGGAAGCTGTTTGTTTAGCCTCGATACGAACAGATCGATCTGGCAAGGACCCCACCGTGTCATAATTTCCCGGAACACTACCTCGTCCAGCTTCCAATCGCTGGCATCTCTGAGGTACCTCGAGTTCCAATCAGCCACTTCGTTCATCTGACCCGGCAGATATTCTGCCGTCACTGAGACTCCTCTCTCCAGATAGAGTTCCCTAAAATCCTTCGCCAGCTCTGCCAATAACCTGGATCTCGTCCCCCCCAGTCTGTTGATGCACCTGACTGCGGAGACATTGTCCATCTTTAACAGCACGCAACTTTGTGCTTTCCCCTGGGTCCAGCATCTCACTGCAAAGGACCCCGCCAACAACTCCATACAGTTTATGTGGAGCCTTGTCTCCTGGTCTGACCACCTGCCCCCTGCGGACAGGTTCCCGCATCGGGCTCCCCAGCCCCATCTGCTGGCGTCGGATTCGATAATAAGGTCCTGGGATGAACCAAATATGGCTCTCCCGTTCCATGCATCCATATGAATGAGCCACCATTCTAGCTCCTCTCTCACCTCCTGCGAAATATTCACTTTTGATTCGTAAGAATCGCCCCTCCTGAGGTGAGAGATCTTCAGCCTCTGGAGTGCCCTGTAATGCAGAGGCCCTGGAAATATCGCCTGAATTGATGCCGCTAGACGGCCCACCAGTCTCGCAATGTCCCTCAACGACAATTTTCCCTTCGCTAGAGTATGTTTCAGCTGCTTCTTGATATCGTTCACCTTGTGAATGGGTAAACTGAGGGTTCCCTGTATCGAATCCACTATGAAACCTAGAAAATCTATTGACTGAACAGGTACAACACTGGACTTCTCCCAATTTATCAGGAATCCCAGACTCTTTAATACCTCTATAGTTATCTGAATCTGCTCCATTAACGTCTCCTTCTCTTGACACATCAGACATATGTCGTCCAGATAAATTATCAGTCTTATCCCTTGAGCCCTGAGATGAGATACCACAGGTTTCATCATTTTGGTGAAACACCAAGGTGCCGATGCCAGGCCGAACGGGAGACACCGAAATTCCCATATCGTTCTCCCCAGATGAATCTCAGAAATCTGCAGTGTTCCTCTGCTATTGGAATAGTCAGATATGCATCCTTCAAATCTATTCTGGCTAACCAATCTCCCTGAATGAGGGTATCTCTCAACAGATGTATCCCTTCCATCTTGAAATGTCTGTACACTACGTAACTGTTCAGACCTCTCAGATTTATGATTGGTCTCGTCTTGTGTCTTCCTTTTGCTATGAACATATTGCTTATGTAACCTCCTACCTGACCTGCAGCGGGTCGAATAGCTCTCTTGTTTTCCAAACCCTGTAATTCTCTTTCCAGTAAGGCCTTGTCTTCTCTGTTCATTTCTAAACATTTTGGTTGTTCTGTCTGATATGGAGTTTCTATAAAATCTATATAAAAACCTTGAGCAGTCTGAAGTACCCAGGGATCCCCTGAAATGTTCAACCAATTTTCCAAAAATTGAGCAGTCCTCCCCCCTACATCTGGGGTCACAGGAAGTGGGTATGGTAATCTCAACTGGGTTATTTTGCTGACGCTCTACTCGCCAGATTCTGCCTCTTCCCCTACTCCTCGATGGGAAGAAAGGCATTTGTCTGCGCTCTTCCTGTTCGTGCCAATTTGCTCTGTCTTGAAAGGATCGGTTTAATTGGAACCGGCCAGCCGAGCGACCCCTACCTCTGCTGGCCCGTCCAAAAATATGTCTCCCGAAAACTCTCTTAAAAGAGGCTTGCGCCTTATCCAAGGCTGCGTAAGAATTCACAAATTTGATGAGCTCCTTGATAAAGGAGTCCCCAAATAACTTTCCCTTTGCCGACGAGGCTGATTCCGAGGAGGCTAATTCGCTCAATTTTGGGTCGATCTTTACTAGCAAAGATCTCCTTTTTTCCGTGGTTATAGCATGATTAGCATTACCCAACATGCATATCGCCCTTTGGGCCCATCCAATAAGAATCTCTGGGTCTATCGGCTCCCCTTTTACTTTTGCATCTTCTCCCATCTGGAGCATCTTTGTGAGGGGTCCCGTCATATCAAGCATCTTATCCTGACATGATCTATCAAGTCCCTTCCTCACATCTTTTGTGAACTTACTCATAAAGGTTATCATTTTTTCATCTATTACAGGTGTATCAGCCGCACCTTCAGGGAGGAGTGGTCTGGGGCATTCCGCCCATATCTTGCTTCTAGCCTCTTTGGCTAGCGGCGCCCTCAGGCGTTTCTTTAAATATGCCGCAATTCTTTTGGGTGGTTCCCATTCTGATGATCTGGGATGGATCAGTGCTTCCGGATCGAAATCCTCGTCATCTGCACCGTCCTCCTCTGCCTCCTCCTTCTTTCTTTTCTTTAACGCCTCGTGGCTCTCTTCACCTGAAGAGGATATCGATAGGACGTCCTCCTCTTCAGGGTATTCCTCCTCCCACTCATTCTCACTCTCATCTGAGGTATTAGATGATTCTCGTCCCCTGCTAGGCACCGCTTTGCCTTTCCTTTTCCTACCTTTCTTTCCTGGTGGAGTGCCCGGGGGGGGGGGGGTGGGCTTCCTCCGCCCTACGGGCTGATTTTCTGCCCCCTTTGGATTTCATCCGAGCCGTAAGGCCCTTGACCTCCTCCAAGCTCTGAGAAAAACGGAGCCAATCCTTCATCAGCGCTCTTTGCTGAGGATAATGTCCCAGAGAAGCCCCCAGGGCTTTGTGGAAGATATCAGTCATGGCTGTGTGGCTCCTCTTTTGGCTAACACTAGCCTTCCCCTCATCACTGGAGGAACTCATGATTCTCAGGCCCTGGGGAAATGCAAGAATCTTAATGCAAAAATAAATAAATAAATAAATATATATAATATACCAGGCATTAACCAACTCTCTCAGTACAGATATAATAATATCCAAATGACAGGTTTTACCTGGGACTGTGCCCGTATAACTGCGGTATCACTGTTAGCCTGCAGGGGCGCTGTTGCACTCTTGAAAAAAACATGACGCTACGTTCGTTCGAACAATGCGTTTTGTTTCGGCACTGAACTCCGCAAACGGATTCTGTTTAATAATAATAACAACACTGCCACTCGTAACACTCCTTCAAAAGACGCTCGGAACGGAAGAAGAGAGCGCCGGAACTACGCGGTCCCGTCGCGCTCCTTCTTCCGTGCCGCAGTGCCCTCTTCGACGGCTCCGTGAAGCTGCGGCTGCCGGTGCACCAGCCCCGTCGCGGCCGCAACCTCGAGACCCGCGTTGTAGCGGATATGCTCCGCCAGAAAAACATGCGCATACCACACAAAATAAACACACTTATAATGTTAATACACTCACACGCAGAATATCATCTAATAAGAAAGAAAGTACTTAACTAGCTGCCGAGCAGCAAAGAAAGAGGAGGAATAGAAAGAGGACAAGAGCTTTTATCTGAGGACTGTTTTTTGATTGGTTATTTAAATCAGATTTAAATCACATGGTCGTTTGAAGACCAATGGAGATGGACTACAAAACTTAAAAACTTCATGGTTATTGTAGTTTTATTAGTTTTGTATGTTGTTGTTTCATATTTGTTTTTCTTTGCTGCTGATCAGTAAAGATAAAGAGAAAGCATAATCTGAGCCTCCAGTCTTGACATAGAATTGTTTCCCATGAAAAAGGAGGAATGTGATGTTGTCACGTGGGGCGTGCGGCAGCGTTAAGCTGTCTAATGCAATGTTAATAAAATGGGTGGTGCCGACGGAGTAAGACCTGTGTCTGAGTGTTGTTATGTCTAGGGGGACAAGTCCTACGCACTGGGGCTCCTCATGAAGCGAAACCCTTAACACATACTAATAAACATGCTGTTATATTAAATCGGCGGTATTATCATGGTTATAGAATGGAGAAAGGTGTGTGCTAATGGGTACTGTTCAATCAATGCATACGATATACGTTTCATGTTTGTAAAAACGCTTAAACGATTTTTTTTTTGTTGAAAAAGAACAGCTGCAGGCTCTCGAAAAAATGCATGCGTATTATTCAATCAATGTCTTAACTACAAGACATTCAGCAAATCCAAATATTTAACAAAAGTTAGATAAAACAATGGTATTAACAGAGAAGGTTGTAGCAATCTGAAAAATATCGCGACTATACCATATTCCTCTATGTTTGTTCGATATATTAGCTACGTAACCGAGGTCCAAAAACCATGGTACTTCTAGGGGGCGTCGGCCATATGAGACACAAAGTTCGGGAGGAAATTCTCTTGTGCACAAGGAAAGGCCACAGATGCTTCTTTCCCTTTAACCGGAGCACGTGTGCTAATATTTTTTTTTCTTCCTCGGTTTTTGTTGCCGCGGTTCCTCTGCCCGCCCCTGCGCTTCGCTGTGACGCACTGGAGAGGGAGAGGCAGGATGCTACGTTCCTCAGGATACTTCCACGGCATCCCGTGCCCGTTTATCGGCTCCCCGGGTAAAGTGCGATGCCAGCGTCCACACTGCCAGTACAGCCACGGCCGAGTGAAAAGTGGTGATAAGGCGCCCGAAGCTGCAGGTTGGTGGCGCGTGTAAAGGGGGTTATTATGGAGTGGATAGTGTGTGAACCGTCCCCTCTGACAAACGGAATTTGATGCTGTTTCCTCAACGTAAAGTAGGTGTTAGACGAGTGTTTGCCTCTGAAGCAATCCATTAAGTTGAAAATCGATTTACAACGCGTATATACATACCTCAAAAAGCTCAGCGATCTTACTAAAATATCGCAGGACTTTAGACGTTTGCGATTTTGCCAAAATGATTTAGCTCTCTGCGAGAGCACTTGCAGCCCAGTATACATAGCACTCAAACTTCACTTTGACAGCAGTTTGTGGGGTGGGGGTTCCTGGCTGGGAAATGTTTGTCATGCATACATTTTTTACTTCCAATGCAACTACTGAACTTTAGGTCAATCAGATAAAGTACAGATTTTCCACACATTAGTTACAGAAAGTCATGATTCTATTTGGCGAAAGATAATGCTGTGCTCTTCTCTTTACTTCCCGAGAAGCAAAGTATAAACGAACATTTATGGAAAAAAGTAAACATAAAAAAACTACAATTTCCAAGAACTGCAGCAAATTTATAGTTAGTTTTTCATAAGTCCATAAAACCATGTGACCATTCCAGTTTAATCACATTACACCCTCCCTTATAAACCCAGCCTATTCCAAACTCCTCCTCTTTCTACCGCTGATCGAAACAACTAAATAACTTGAGCCCCAACCGGTAGACGACTTCTTTATTCTTTACTTTGATCCTTCTTCACAACGTCGTTGCCTTCTGCTCGACTCCTGTCAAAAAAATATAGTCCATGACATAATTCTTCTTGAACGGGTGTACAATCTCATAACAACAAACATTACATTAACATTTATAAATTATAATACTTTACAAAACATATTTTCCTATCATTCATCCATTACAGCAATTGAATTGGGTGGAATAATCTTTTGCCTCTGAGTCTTTAATAGAATCATGACTTTCTGTAATAAATGTGTGGAAAATCTGTATTCTATGTCAAGATTCGGAGGTTCCGATTATGTTTGTTCAAAGCTTACTTAACACCAACAACACTATCTGTTCTACTGGTCTAAAATAAAAATTCTTAAACATTGTTTCATTAAACCAGTCTGCTGCCTTCAAAATATCTTCCAGGCGAGCACTTGCCATAAAGGCAGATGACGCCATAGCACTTCTAGTAGAATGTTCTCCAAACTGTCCTATGTAAGTGCCTGCTTCTGCCATGCACCATCTCGCTCGTCTGGCCAAAGTGGCTGAAGCTACTGCTTGAAAAGGCTTTCTGCTGCCTTAGCGTCATAAGCCTTCAGACACCTAACTGGACATCTGGACTTATCGGGAAATGCCATGTATTCTACAGTCTTGTTACCTGTCTTAGTCCTTTTTCCAATGTGAAATACAACACATGTAGGCGAAAAAGACTTCCTGTTCGTCTCTAATGCCTTAACATCCGACACCCTTTTGCAGGAAATTAAGCATAACAAAGTAGTTAATTTCGCCCCAAGAGCTTTCCTAGAATTATTCTCATTGTCCGGCCAGGACTCAAGCATACTCAAAACCACACTTGCGTCGCGTCCCAAAGACGCGACTACCTAGGCGTCGGTGGTCTCATGTACCTGACACCTTCAATAATCTACATATCAATGGATGTTCACCTATTGGTTTCCCTTCAATGTACTCATGTCCTGCAGATTTTGCAGATCTGTAGGTATTAATAATTATGTATTCTTTAGACTGGGCTGCCTGGCCTGCTAGGAAATTCGCTGTGTATTACATCAATTCGTATGGGATTGACTTCCCTCTCCAAACACCAATTACTCAATTTTCTCCATGCCACTCTGTAGGCCTTCCCGATTCCTGGAGCCCATGACTCTCTGATACATTTTTGAGCTGCCCCGGAAGAAGCCAGGTCTTCCTGAAATCGTCCATGCTATCAGGTTCAGGTTCCCTGATTGTACCAGCAGATAAATCTCTCCCGTTGGGCCTAGGTCTATGTCCTGTCTGTGAGGCAATAAAATTTGAAAATCGTACGACATCTCCAGCAGGTCCGGGAACCATGCTTGACACCTCTAATCGGGTAAATCACTGTCGCTTCCTGTCTCCTGACCTGTGCCACGGTATGTGCTATCATGGCGAATGGAGGGAAAGCGTATTCCTTCGCTGGTCCCCATACCTGGAGAAATGCATAGGTCGCAGTTGCTTATGGATCTGGTCTCCAGCTGAAAAATCTGGAGATCTTGTTCAAACTCGAAGCGAAACAAATCCGTCAGATACGGACCTCTCTGATGCATGATCTCCTGGAATACAGAGTCCTCCAGCTGCCAATCGCTGGAGTCTCTCAGATATCTTGAATTCCAGTCCGCCACCTGGTTGTGTTCCCCCGGCAGGTGTTCTGCCTTCAAGCTGACTCCTCTCTGGAGACTTAGGCACCAAAACTATTTGGCGATCTGTCAGCATCCTGGATCTCGTCCCGCCTAGTAGGTTTATGTACCTGACTGCCGAAACGTTTTCCATCTTGAGTAATATGGCACCTCTCGCTCCTTCCTGTGCCCATCAACAGACTGCGAAGGATCCCACCAGGAGTTTGTGGCAATTGATATGTAGGCCCAATTCCTCCCCCAACCATCTCCCCCCGTTCGATTGGTCGCTGCATCTGGTTCCCCATCGACTGGCGTCCGATTCTATTACCAGGTCCGGGGATGAGCCAAATATCGCCATGCCATTCCATGCCTCCATGTGGCAGTATCACCATTATAGCTCCGTTCTCGCTTCTTGAGAGATGGGCACTTTCTGTTTGTAAGATAGACCTTTCCTGATATGTTCCATCTTCAGCCTCTGCAACGCTCTGTAGTGCAGAGGTCCTAGAAAGATTGCCTGAGTCGACGATGACAAACGACCTACCAACCTGGCTATCTCCCTCAAAGAAATCATTGGTCTTGTCATTGTGCTCTTTATTTCTTTCTTTATGGAGTTCACTTTCCCCAAAGGTACTCTGAGAGTACCCTGAACCATCTCGAAGTTAAATCCCAGAAATTCCATCTCCTGTGCTGGTGCTAGTTCTGACTTTTCCCAGTTTATTAGAAATCCCAGCTGTTGTAGTAAATCTGTCGTCCCCAAATCTGTTCTACAAGAATCTATGTTCTGGTACATCACAGATGTCGTCCAGGTATATAATCAGTCTGATTCCTTGTTCCCTGATGTGATTTGCCACTGGTTTCAATAATTTGGTGAAGCACCCTGGAGCTGATGCTAGACCGAACGCTACGCAAATGAACTCCCATTTCTCTCCTTTCCAGAGGAACTGTAGTAGTTTCCTCTGATTCTGCTGAATCGGAATTGTTAGGTAAGCATCCCTGAGGTCTTTTCTTGCTAACCAATCCCCTCTCTGTAGGATGTCCTTTAGCAGGTGAATCCCTTCCCTCTTGAAGTGTCTGTATATGAAAAAATAATTGAGACCCCTGAGATTTATCATTGGTCTTACCTTGTGTTTGCCTTTTACTAAAAACAGGTTTCTTATGAAACCTCCCTGTCCTTCTGTGGCTGGGCTGATTGCCTTTTTTAGTTTCAGCAACTCTATTTCTTTGTCTAGTAGGTCCCCGTATTGTTTGCTGAACCTTATCTGTTTTGGTATGGTTACTTGTGACGGTTTCTGCCAAAATTCTAACTGAAAACCTTGAACCGTCTGCATCACCCCTGCATCTGAGGATATCTCCTCCCATGCCCCAATAAATATATGTGTATACTCCCTGGACAAACTCCGTGGATCTATTTTTTGAAAATAGCACTAACAGATCCCCCTCAGCCATGAGTTTGTTTTAATTATGGTTTTTAGACTAAGGGTCTACTGTAGACCGTGTTCAACTTGAAAAAATGCATTGTAGATTCCAATATGTATCAACAAAGTTAATGTTGTATTTATGAGTTCTCCTCTCTACCATGACAAAGCAACTAAATATGAAGCTATAATTACTTATTTTCCTTATTTTCCTTATGAACACAATAATGTTATGATTATATATGTAAACAGATACAAAAAGTACTCTACTATAAATATTATTATGTTTTTTGAAATTTTCCTATAATGTGTTGCACAATGTTGAAAATACCCCTGAAGAAGAGATATTTATCTCGAAACGCGTTGGGCCACCTATAAACATTTGAACAATAAAAACATCTTCTGAAGAAATATCCTCATCTATGAGATTAATTATTTGAAGATACAATATGCTTGCATGTGAACAAACATATTTGAATGTATGAATTTGAAATTCACTCCTAAAAATCATCTTAAATGTTTAGCTTATCTATGAGCTTGTGAAGTGTGCAGGGGACGGGAGTTCCTCCATCAGGAACTTATCTTGTTCACGTATATTTCACAATCCAGATGCCAGGATTGATTGTCATCTCCCCTGCACCTTGAATTTATCAAAAGCACTCGGGTGCTACTATAAATCATTCTGAAATTTTGAAGCAACTAAAATAACAGTGTGCAAGGTGAACAGACAGTGGAGTCTTTTCTTGCTAACCAATCCCCTCTCTGTAGGATGTCCTTTAGCAGGTGAATCCCTTCCATCTTGAAGTGTCAGTATATGAAAAAATAATTGAGACCCCTGAGATTTATCACTGGTCTTATCTTGTGTTTGCCTTTTACTAAAAACAGGTTTCTTATGAAACCTCCCTGTCCTTCCGTGGCTGGGTGATTGCCTTTTTTAGTTTCAGCAACTCTTTTTCTTTGTTTAGTAGTTCCTCGTCTTGTTTGCTGAACCTTATCTGTTTTGGTATGGTTACTTGTGACGGTTTCTGCCAAAATTCTAACTGAAAACCTTGAACCGTCTGCATCACCCCTGCATCTGAGGATATCTCCTCCCATTTTCCTAAGTGCAACCTCACTCTTCCCCCTACTGGAGGAATGTGTGTTTCCAGTGCGTTTGTTTCTCTCATCTGTGTTATTCTGGTGCTGTTGTCTATCCCTGCTTCTTCC
The DNA here is from genome assembly GCF_040938575.1 of Ambystoma mexicanum. Lineage (NCBI taxonomy): Eukaryota > Metazoa > Chordata > Amphibia > Caudata > Ambystomatidae > Ambystoma > Ambystoma mexicanum. The sequence continues at coordinate 441,462,886 of NC_090937.1, forward strand.
TCTGGAAGGGAAGAAAGGGTTTGATCTCCGGTCCTCTTCCAGTGGTACCTGTCGCTGTAGGGCCTGTTATATTGATAACGGCAGGATGAGCGGCCCTTTCCTCTTCCAGCCTTGTCAAAAACCTTCCTTCCGAAGATTTTCTTGAGTGATGACTGAGCCTTGTCCATGGATGCATAAGTGTTGGCGAATCTTGCCATGTCTTTGATGAATAGATCACCAAACAATTTACCTTTTGCTGCTGCTGCCTGCTCAGATGAGGCCAATTCTCCTCGCCTTGTGATAGGGCCCAGCATGTCTAAGAGCTGGTCCTGACATGATCGCCAGGACCTGTCTATTCCTTTCTTCACGTCTCTGCCGTACCTCCCTAGAAACGTAATTATTCTTTCGTCGATCTCTGGGGTATCTGCTACCCCGTCCGGCACTCTAGGCCTGGGGTATTCAGCCCTTAATTTATTTCTAGCCTGTTTGCTCAGGGGTATTCTCAGCCTTTTCTTTATGTATTCAGTTATTTTATCGGCAGGTTCCCATTCATTCGACCTCTGGTGCACCAGCTCATCCGGGTCGAATCTGTTTCTACGAGACTCTTCATCCTCCCTCCTGCCTCTTTTGTTTCTGGGCTCCCCTCGTCGCTTTCTGAGGAGGTTTGATTTCCTGACGCACTATACCCGTCAGATTTAGAACTGCTCCTGCAGTATTCCTCAGATGACTCTTCTGAGCTGAAATTATATTTATCGCGAGACCTCACCTTCCTCTTGTCCGATCTGGACCTGTGTGGTGAACCCAGGGGTGTCTGGGTGCTACGATCCTTGCAGGTCTTTTTCTTTCTTCCCCCTCTGTCCCTGCACGCTTTACTCAGATCTGCAATGCTCTGAGACAAAGCAGCCAGGTCTTGCATTATGCCCCTTTCCTCTCTATGGGGTCTGCCAGCACTGTCCATCCTCTGTACCGCTTGACTCATGCGTAGACCACTAACATTTGGTCCTTCGGAATCTCCAGAATAACCACTCATTCTGCAGATGTGCCATGTATCAATAATGTGCAGTTTTCTTGGGTTGCCCACATCAATCTGAATGTACTTTTTGTTTGCAGCTTTATAGGTTTGCTTGGGACTGTGCCCGTCTTACTGATAGTAAATTATTAATACACCCTTTAATGGGTTTTGCCTCCTATTTCAGGCAGATAATGAGGTCTGATAGCAGTTTAACTTGGGACTGAGCCCGTCACTTACTGTTTTGCAGAGGGGCTAATTAAGCCTGTGGTGCTGCTCCTTAGCCACCAGGTGGTGTTTGCTGTCTGCTCTCAGCACTGCACCCTGGCTGATTCACAGTAGTAACGTGCGTTGTGTAGAGCTGATGATTAGATATGCCTTTGAAGTTAGATAATTAGCCTTGTAAATGCGCTTGTACAAAAGGACCTCCTATTCTTTCCACGGATGTTCGCAATGGTGCCGGAACCCCAGAAATCCCGTCGTGCCGTTGCGAACTTCTGTGGAAGAGTGCCTCCTAATGAGGAAAGTGAACGCTGGAACGAAACGCTACCGTTGCGCTTCTTAACTAAAGCGGATATGCTCCGCTGCGACTCGCTGACGCGCTGATCGTTTAAATAATTGCTATCTATGCACGCGCGAACACGTTAAACCATAACCATTCACATTATAAAATATTGATAAAGCGCAAAAACTTATCTCAGCTGCTTGAGCAGCAAAGAAAGAGGAAGGAGTTTGGAATAGGCTGGGTTTATAAGGGAGAGCGTAATCTAATTGGACCAGAATGGTCACATGGTTTTATGGATTTATGAAAAAACTACAAATTTGTTGCGGTTCTTGGGAATTGTAGTTTTTTATGTTATATTGTTTTTCATAATTGTATGATTATACGTTGCTGCTCGGGAAGTAAAGAGAAGATCACAGCATAATCTGAGCCTCAGAGTCTTGACATAGAATGGCGTTTTAATGACTGTGAGATCATTCTTTGATAAGACCTGATGCAGCAGCCACACAGTGTCGGCTGTTTGCTGAAGATGTCATGGATGGTGGGGGGCCCATTTCAGCTTGATGATTGCCCCCCACCAACCCCTTGCCTTACAACTGGGGGAAAACCGTGTTGGGCACCTGTGTGGTGTTAATATCGTAATTAAGTAAAAAGAATGCTCAAGGCGTTAATCTCTGCAGATTATTTTGGGACAGACAGCCAGCAGGGAGCAGAAACACCCAATTTCATAATCGCTCTTTGACAGCAGGGTGCTAACTGCAAGGGGGCGGGGCGGCATGAGGATGGCGGCAAGGGCAGCCTGTAATATATGCGCCTGGTGGGTTTCATGTCCCAAATTAAAGGAATATGTTGTCTCAAGACTGCCAGCCTGGACAGGTGCTTTGGCTTGCCAGAGCCCACTTCCAACTGAAAGAGTTGAAGGGCACTGAACACTGTATCTGTACCTGCAGCCATGGCAGCCACTCCTGTTGCCTTATCTCAGTTAAGAAAAAATGCTTAAAGCCTGCTGCTGGCTGGCCAAACTTATCTTAAAGTACTCCTGCCCTGGAGGAAGGTCCTATTGCAGAGCTCTCCACATTCAAGTATTTAACCCTGCATGGATAATAAGACGCTAAAATGACAGTAAAATACATTCCAAGTTAATAACACTAGTCCCTAACGGAACAGTATAAGAAAGACAATAAATAAAGGGAAATGTCCATTCTGGATTAAGTCGCAGTGCAGTTTGACAATTTTTACTGCCTGGCTGGTTGCATTTGTTCTTCTGTAATGCTAGGACTGCCTTGGATGATTCTGTATACTACATTTACACTGGCTGATCTACTTCCCCTTGTTCTTGTTAAGTCGTTGTGCAGTGAGACTTTGAGCGGATCTGCTGGACTTTCTTTGGTATTGAAGTTTTTGACTTTTTTAAAATTAGTTTAAACTACATTTATATATGCTGCAAATTGGATTTTAATGACTACTTTTTTGGGTAAATATTAGTGTAATTTCGTAAATATAAAAAAAAGTAATATTCCATCCCACCCCCACCCAGTGGCAGCGCACTCTTCCATGCTCCTCTCTCCCCCAGCCTTTCCCTAGCGTTACATGATGGCCAAGATCTGCAAATTGTGCTGGCACCATTGCTTCATGTAGTCGCCCGGTAGATAGCCAGTCCAGCTAAAATTTCACTCTAAAATTTCACAACATCCCCTTGGATACTATACGTAACCCACTACAGTGCAAGCATCTTCCACAGTTTCTGAAGCCGATCTATCGTCTATGCCCGTTGAAGGCTGTTTCTGCTTCCAGCATTTCGCAATCGCCTGCTATGCTGCTATCGGCATAATCATTGCTTACCCCTGCATTCCTCTGCTCTGTTATCTTCTCCCTCACCCCCTCAGTTCCCATTGTCTCTCTGTGCTGTTATTCGCTTCTGCCCTACACCTGCTATCCCCTTTCCTCTGCGTGTTCACTGTTTTCTGTGCTCATTACCACACCCCAGCTCTGTTTTCCCAGTCTTGTGCCCTGTCTTTCCCCCCAACCCCCTGCTTACTGCTCTCTGCTCTCCCCATGCCTCTGTGGCTTCAGCCGGATTAAGTGTTCCCCACTCTGCAGTTTGCTATGGTGCTATCTATCTTTATCTTCTCAAACTGCTCCTCTATCTCCTATCATTCACCCCTTACTAAGTCTGGCAGGAAGAAACTCAAGAAGGACATACTGGGCTCCAACCCAGGCCGTCCTATTGCAGACACCTATGTCACTGCCTCTGCCAGATAGATACTCTCACTGACATCCTCTTTGTTGTTCCCTCACCCGACCTATGTACTCTATATGATCGCTCTTCTCCCTTCTTTCTCTTCCTCACCCATTAAGGGTGGCACCCGCTGGGAGGTCCTTCTTGCCCTCCTCTCCACCTTCAGGGCCATCATCAATGTCTATCGCAATGGTACCATCATGGTACAGGGTCAGCAACCCAACATTCTACTCTTTGATAGGCTCCTCCCTCAACTTAACCTTCCTTCTCCACTGGTTCCCTTGCCACCAGCTCCTTCGACATCCCTAGCTGCTTTGCCAGCTGTGCCCTACCTTGGCTCCCTTGCTGCCTCTTAACCACCCTTCAACCCTCGCCATGGCATCCTTGCCGACACCCCCCACACTGACAACCTCATCCGCCGCCTGCTCTTTGGTGAACCTGCCACCCGCTAATGCCGTATCTGGGGCTTCCTTGCCCCCTGCAGCTCCCCCCAGCCCCTACACACTGGCCCCCTGCTCATCCACCGCAGTCCTGGCTCACTTTGGCTCCTCTGCCTCCTTCTACCTCTGTCACTCAGGCACTCTTGCTGCTTATGGGGAGGACCACTGTCCCCTGCTCCCCCCGTAAGTCTTTCAAAGATGGCAATCTGCTCCACATTGCCATGCTTAACACTCGCTCTGCTGTCAAACACTCCTTTGACATCTGCAACCTCCTTGAATTCCTGGATCTTGATGTTCTTTTCCTCACTGAAGTTTCGTTCAAGGATAGCTCTGTCGCGAGTTTTGACACACTTCTCCCAGAAGGCTACTAGATACTCTCTCTCTGCCTAGACCAAACAGACCAGGTGGGGGGGGGGGGGGGGAGTAGCGATGATCTTCCCTGAGAGGATCCTGTGTCTGTCGTTCCCACTCAGGCCTACTCATCCTTTGAATGCCTAGTCTGCAGGCTCTCCCTCTCTCCTAGCTCCTCACTCTTGCTGGCCACCTTCTATCGGCCACCTGGTCAGCCCTCCCTCTTCCTTTCAAAATGGGCTGACCTGGCCTCTTCTCTGCTTTCCTCCTCTTCTGAACTTCTCCTACTGGGTGATCTCAACATCCATCTCGACTCACCTGACTCCTCAGGACCTTTCTGCAATCTTTGCGACTCTCTCTCTCTCTTTCCATCTTACCCTCTGGCCCAACGCACACTGCTGGCCACACCTTGGATGCTCTCATCTCAACCGACACCCCTCTATCTATCCCTCTCACTACTTCTTTCTCCCGGACTGATCACTCTCTTCTCTCCTCACTTGAAGCTCTCTTCTCCTCTTGCATTGGTTTAAAGTCAGTATCGACTCTGCATCCACACCAAGAAAAGAGTCTTTATTCAAGCCTGCATCTCTGCGGCATCGAACAACCAAACTTTTCAAAGTCTGTAAGGAACTGGTCAATCCTACAGCAGCCTCCTCTTCTGTCACACCCACCCAGGACCTTTGCTCGGCCCTGGCAGCACACTTCACCACAAAAACACAAGACATCCTTCCTCTCTCACTTCCACACCACATCATACACCAACACCTCTGGAGCCTCACTTGGCCCATCCACCACTTCTCCTCTCTTCTCTCACTCCCATTACACCTGATGAGGTCGCCAGGCAAGTCCGGTCTATGAAGGCCTCATCCAAACAGGTGGACCCCTGCCCCTCCAAAACCATTAAGGACAACATTGACTCTCTCTCGCTATAGCCTTGGCTAATCTCTGCAATCTCTCTTTTGCCACTGGTGTTTTCCCAACTTCTCTTAAGCTCTCACTTGTGCACACTCTGCTTAAGAAACCCTTTGCCGACCCCTCCATTTTGGCAAACGTCCTCCCCATCTTCATCACTCCTTTCCTCAGCAAACTCCTGGAGAAGTTGGCTATCTCTCAGTTTACCCTCCACTCTGAATCTGTTGGTTGCTTCCATGACCACCAGTCTGGCCTTAGAGCATCCAGAGGCATGGAAACTGCTCTTATGAACACCCGTGAACATCTCCTCTCAAATCTTGATTCTAATTCTCCTACTGTCCTCATTCTATTCAACCTCTCCTCTGCCTTCGATGCGGTAACACACAACACCCTGATCGCACGTCTCCATGATACCCTGGGCATCAATGATCGGGCCCTGGCATGGCTAACTTCCTTTCTTTCTGACCGCCCCCCCAGGTGGAATTGGGGTCCTTTTGGGGTACTTTCTCTCCCATATCACTCTCGCTACATGCAGTGTCCCCCAGGGATCTAACCTATCCCCATGGTTTTTCAGTGGCTACATGGCCCCGCTGGCCCATAGGATAGCCACTTTTACCTCCAACTTTCAGTTTTACGCGGATGACACGCAGCTCTTTCAGGCTACCCTCCTCCTCACTCATACCCGACTGTCTGTCCGCAATTCAGTTATGGTGTGCTGCAAACGACATCTGCCTCCATGCCAGCAAGACAGAGATTGTCCTAATCGGGACCCCTGCTCCCGCCTTCCCTCTTTCTCTCTGGCCAGCCTCCCTTGGCCCTGCGCCTACCGGCGAGGCAAAAAATCTGGGGGTCATCTTCGACTCCAATCTCTCCTTCTCGTCATACATCGCGGACATCTCTAAAAAGTCCCACTACCAACTGCACCGTCTCAGAGGTATTCTACCTCTTCTTACCCCCCCACCCCCCTTAGAGGCTCACTGTCTCCAGAGCCCTGGTCTTCTCTGGGCTGGACTACTACAACCGCCTCTTTCTCAACCTTCTTCTACTCTTCAACTCATCCAGAACAGAACCGCAGGACTTATCCTTGGCCTCAAGCTAAGGGACCGCCTCTCTCCAGTGCTGAAATCCCTTCACTGGCCCCCTGTAGCTGCAAGGATTAAGTTAAAAACCCTTTGCATTGTCCACAAGGCTTTCTGGGGCCGGGGACACTCTATTTGCAACGCTCTCTTCCTAAATACTCTCCTACCTGAGCCCTCTGCTCGTCTTCCTCCATCTCTCTGCGGGTGAGCTGCTTCTCCAAGCAGAGACTTGCGGAGGGGAGATCTTTATCCTCTACTGGTGCCTCCATCTGGAACAGCCTCCCTGCCTCTCTGTCTGCAGCCGGATCTCCTTAAGTTAAGGAAACTCCCCAAGACTTTCCTCTTCGCCTCCTCCTTCTCTCTCCCTCTCCCCTGCTAACCACCTCTTTCTGCTCTCGCGCTATCTCCTCTCCTGCTCGGTTTCTCTGACTGGCTGCCTGGTGTACCTTCAGAGCCTCACAGGTCCCAAGCTTTCCTTGCCAGTCTCCTGCACTTGCCTCCGGGCCTTGCACTTGCCTCAGCACTACGGTTACGACCCATAAGAGTGGTATCTCTCGGCACTTAACCCATGTTCTGATGGGACTGGGCGCACTTGGTCCCTATTCCTCCCCCTCCCCTCGCACTTCCTGTTCTGTGCACCTGCACAATCTGAATGTACCACGCCTAGTAAGATCATTTGTCTTGTCTTCCATATGTCTTCCCCTCCCATGCATGGTTGCGCTTTGAAACACTTGTGTATAAGCGCATAATAATCAATCATGAAGGCCTTTTTGTGGGCTTTGGCCGGCTGGTTAATCCCCAGATCTAAAAGTCGACACATCACTCCCGGGGGCTCGGGACAGTATCGGGTAATATTTTCGCCAGCCAAAATATCGCCGAACATATGGTCGTCGGGAACGGCCATAGGCGATATTTTTGGTGGCGAAAATATGAGGTGCGGGGGGGTCCCCCGCAGGGTCCATGTGTTATTTTTGCGACGAAAATATCACATGGAACCCTCGGGACTGCATCAAATGTCATCATTGCTTTTATACGGGATGTAACGTCTTCCCAGAATGGGGCCGGAACTGCGCATCCCCACCATGTATGTTTCCAATTAAAACCCCCCCCCACCCCCCTCCCGAACACCCTGTCCAACATTCCTGCGGACTAGCTATATATATATATATATATATTATGGAACTTTACCGTGGTTTGGTGCCACTACATCATAACCTTGTCCCACATCGCTCTGTTGACTTGGTCACGTCATTTTAAGAATGATCCGCAATACATTTTCCAAATGATCCATAGGGAAGTCCACCGCCAAAGTAGCATCCCAATGAGCAGTTGTCCCTGCCTCCTCCTGTATTTCATATAGCATGGAAATCATCTTGGTCAGCTCCCGCCACTTGTTTGACCCTGGGGCTCATTATCCAGTGTCTCATTTGGTAACGAACCCCTCCGTGGGCCCTATATGGGGTTTGCAGTTGTCATACGTGCGTATCGTCTTCCCCTGCATCATATCTCCCAGCTTTCTGCAGCCCACTGTGCGCCATTGCCTGAATGATCCTTGCGCCATTCTCTGTGTGAATTGTGGGTTCCCAAAAGCAGAGTAAAGGGGGACGGGTGCGAGACAGTGCACCCCGCTTTAACAGCCAATCCCGATCTTGTCTATAAAGCCATAAGATTTCCTCCAAGGGTTTCCCTGCCACCGCTCTGTACATCCGCACCCACGGCTTGGAGCTTTTCCCAGAGAACCACTCATACACTACTCTCATCTGTGCTGCCTCATAATATTTAATAAAGTTCGGGAGGTCCACCCTTCCTTATCCCTGGGAGCCATCAAGGTCTGTAGAGCTATTTGCTGTTGTTTATTTGGCCAGACAAATTTGAAGACAACTTATTCAGTGCCACAAAGGATTGTGGGACCGGGACAGGAAGAGCCTGAAAGTAATATAGCACCCTCAGCAACATGACCATTTTCACGGTTGCGATATGGCCCAGCCACAAAGCCACAATATCTGCAGCGGGGTCCACTTTTCCAGATCATTCCCAACCCGTTCCAGCACCTCAGGGCATTTCTTATCAATACCTGTGTTATGGTTCCTGCTATGTTCAACCCTAAGTACCTTATACTTCGTCTGCCACCATGAAAGGGGAATATTGTGCAAGAGTCGAGCGCTGTTCAGGGGAGAGTGCCAGGCTCAGAAGTTCTGTTTTCTGCATATGGAATTTGAGCCCAGCAACTTGTTCAATGACACCAAGTTCCGCTACTAGAGCCGGTTTTGCGGTCTCCGGTGCTGTTAGAGCCGTTAACATGTCCTCTGCGAAAGTGAGAACCTTATGTTCCTCCCCGCCAAATGGTATGCCCTTCACCGCTGGACTAAGCCGGAGTTTCATGAGCAGGGTCTCTAAATATACAGCGTATAATAACAGGGATAAATGGCATCCCTGTCTTGTACCGCAAGAGTTGGGGATAGATCGAGAAAGGTGGGTATTGATCGATGGCCACATTACCGGCTTTCTATAATTCGCTCTCAGCATCTGCACAAATTTGGCTTCCAGCCCCATATGTTTTGAGACGGCAAATAAAAATGAACACTGTGCTCTCAAAAGCCTTTTCGGTATCTAATGAAATCGGCACCAACGGTACCTGATGATTTGTAGCTTTCTTTACTAAGGTGGCTATCGTTCTCATGTTATCAAAATTCTGCTGCCCTGTAATAAATCCTATTGGTCCGGGTCGACCAGTTTTGGCAGCAGCAGGGATAATCTGGCTGCCAGGATGCCCATTTATAATTTGCGTTGATGTTCATCAACACAATGGGCCCAAATGACCCACATTGTGTCTAATCTTTATTCGGCTTCCTAAACAGCACTACCTTGGCTTCCGTCATGGTCTGAGTCACTCTTCCCTTGTCTGCCATTGCCTTAAAGAGGTTAGTGATCCTGGATACTAGCTTCCTACTGTTTTTCTCATAGAAGACTGCAGGTAACCATCGGGCCCGGGTGCCTTATTCGGGGTTAGGGGTTTAATTGCCACCTCCTCCTCCTATGTCCCCCTCTAACATCTCCCTTTTCATGTGCAACACTTTCGGGAGTGGTAGCGAGTCGCGGTAGTTCTCAGCCGCTTCTTGATCCAGGTTCCCTGAGGTGTACAAAGATTCATAATAGTTTGCAAGAGTCTCCGTTATAGCTGCCGAATCTGGGCCGCAGCAGTTTAGCTGCCGTGCCATTAACCTGTCCGCCTTGTTGGCGCTCACATAGTATCTCCGTTTGGCCCTCAGCAGGCACCATTCAGACCTGCGGGTGCTAAGCAGATCAAGTTGGCTCTGAATGTGCTTTAGCGTCTTCTGTAAGGCCCTGGTTTGTTTTTAGGCTATGGCGCGCATAGCCTCCCCTAATTGGGACTCTACATTTTTTTCCAACTCTCCCCACTGCTTTTCCCTCTGTGCCTCGAGCACTATTTGTTCTCCCCACATCACTGCTTTAAACGCATCCCAAACCCCTTCCTGTGTGGCCTCTTGAGTGTCATTGGTGGCAAAGTGCTCCTCTATCTTGTCCCCTAGGGCCTCCGAGATCAATGTATCATTTCCCAACTCCCTTGGGAACGTCCAGCCCCACCATCCTCTCTGCTTCCTATAGTCCCGAATCGTTGCTAGTAACTGGGCACGATCCAACAAAACAATCGACCCCAGTGCCACCTCCCCCACATCCGGCACCCATATGTAGTCTATCCTGGACAAAGACTGATAAATATGTGAAAAGCATGTGCACCCACTCTTCCGCTTTCAACAACCGCCAGACATTCCGCAGGGCTAGTTTGTCTCGCTTTCCACTAAGGAGCGAGAGTGCCCTGCCACCCCGAGCTCCTGTCAATGTGTGATTTCCATGGCAAATTAAAGTCCCCAGTGATAATTACTTTGCCCCCCCACGCCCACCCCTATCCCAACACGCTTCACTTTGGTTGCTACATCCCGCAGGAACCCATCTTGCCCAACATTGGGTGCATATACCATCGCCAGTCTGATCTTTCTATGCTCCATCTGCACCCGTACAAACCGATACCTGCCTTCCGGGTCGGCCTGGGTTTGTGTAATTTGTGCATTGAGCAAATCCTTAAACCCAATCAACACTCCTGCCATCTTCCCCTGGGCTTTAGCTTGGTACATCTGTGAGAACTGTCAACTGGATCTTAGTTTTATCTGCTTTCCTTATGTGTGTTTCTTGAAACATTATGACGTCCACCTTCTCCCTTCTTATTTGCGCTTCTACCTTTTTGCGCTTGCCTGGGTTGTTCAGCCCTCTCACATTGTGTCATCACCCTGAACAGACCACAGGGGAACACTGCTCTCCTTCTACACTATTATCGTGCTGCAATCTTTCTGCCATATACCTTTTCTTTCGGCCGCTGCCACTCTTCCCCTCCCCCAACTATTACAACTCCCCCCAACTCTGTTTCACCCTGATTCTTCCAACCAACCACCCCCCCCACCGACAAACCCTTGCTAGTCCCGAATCAGAGATCCTATGATGACCCTCAGGGACCGACCCCTCCGTGGCCTTGATCCGAGTGAACACCTGGGGCAAAACCCCTTTTGGAGGTTGTCTACACCTCCCGCCAGATTACAAGAACTCGCCCCGACCATCCCGGGCCTACCTCTCCATTTGCTCTTAGCATCCCCCTTCATTCTCTACTCGCCCACCTGACTTATAATCTTATTGACATTCTCCTTTATGCCCCAGTCACCATTCATGGCTTTCCCTTCTTCCCTTCCCCTCGTCATCCTGGCCTCATAGACCAGCAGATCTGGGATGGTTTCCTCAACTTGCCCACAGCTTGCACCTGCTGTCCTTTCAGGCATACCTCCTTACCCCTCGATCTCCCCGGCACCTTAGACCATTCCCACTGTCTACTTCCTCATGGGGCCGTCTGGCACGCTGCATTATATTATCCTCCTCCTTCAAGTACAAGAGAGCCTGTCCTCCTTCACTCGTTGTTATGCAATGCTGTGTCCCATCCAGCATAAAGAGCAGGCCAACGGTGCAGGTCCACTTATACTGAATATGCCTGCCGTTGAGCGCCCTTGTCACTAGACCCATGGCCCTGCGTTTTTGTAGTCTCGACTGCGCCAGGTCCTGGAACAGCTGTACCTGCAAGCCATTTGTGGTGACACTCGCCTGTCCGCTTGCTGCTCGCAATATACTCTCCTTCTGACCGTAGGAGGACAAGGCCACCCGTACGTTGCTCGGTCTCGCTCCTGTTCTCTTGGGCCACACTCTGTGTGTCCAGTCAATCCTCACAGCGTCAGCGTCGTGTCTAGCGAAAGGTCTCCAAAGCACTGTTGAATTGTTCCTCTCAGCTCAGCATCTTGAACCGTCTCACGAGTCATTTTACCCGGATAGTAGACCGACGCAAGCGATTCTGCAAGTCCTCCACCTGTAGCTTTATGTTCTGGGCCACCCCAGCCACTTGCTGCAGCAGCTCGTTGTTCTGCTTCAACTCAACTGACGCCTCCGTTAGGCCCTGCTCTGTGGTGTCTACCCTGTCACCCAAACTCCTCACTTTGTAGCTCTTCTTTCAGCGATGCAAACTGATCTTGAAAGGTCCCCATCTTCCCAGCCTCCAGATCCCTGAGGCATTCCTTTGTTGTCTTTGCTGAGGGCCATGTCATATTTTTCTTGGTTCTTATCTTCGCTCCCGAGCCTTTGCTTTTCGTGAGTGGTTGTCTCCTCCTCTCTCCTCTTCTTCCAGCGACGCTCCAGTATTCCTTCCTGGGGAGTAGGGTGTTGCTTTTGTTGAGCCGGCGTACCCTTCTCCTTTGGTCCTGGCATCTGGGAGTCGCCTCTGCGCCCCCCTCTTTTCATTACTTCCCCCTGGGCCCAGTGCTACCTCCTGTCCCGGTAACTGGCACCTGCTTCCTCCCGTTCAGGGTCGCCCCCATTCTCCAATTTAACAAGGCCAGATATCGTCGTGCACCTCTGGAGTCTGTCACCACACAGATTCTTTATGGTTCTGCCCCTGCTCTCAGCAGTCACAGGGGTCCCCTATTGCACCACAATGTCCACCATCAGAGCCCTCCTTACGTTCCTGTTCCTTAGAGGGTGGGAGGGGAAGCAGCCCCGGGCGTGCCCCAATATGCCCTCCTGGTACCTAAATCCACTCCCCTTGTAGCTTTCCAGGCTCAGTGCAGCTCCTACGGGATTTTCCCACGTACTGTATGGTGTGAGGTGGCCAGCCTAGACCCTCTTTCAGCTCCAGCACTTTGATGTCTACTTTTCACTGCTCTTGTCCCTGGTTCATATACTGCCTCGCTCGCTCTTCTAATCAGGGTTGCCTGGGCCTCTTTCTGCCCTCTCCTGGGGCCTCACTCGGACCACTGCTCCTCCCCACTGCTGCTCTTCCCCAGAGCCTGGGATGCTGCCCACTCACCTCCTGGGTCCCATTCTCGCAGCTCTCAGTGGATCTCCTCTCGTGCTCCGCAGGGCGCGTTCTCAGCCCTGATCCTTCGTTTGCGGGCAGCGGCATTCAGGTGCCAGTAGGGGGAGGAAGGGATGGTCGCCGGCTATAGCCTTCCTCCTCAATGGTGCCGCCTGACAAGTGCCCGTCTGGCTTCACAGTCGCCCTCAGTGTGCCCCAAGGGGCCACGAGCTGTCTGTTAGCTGCACCGCAGGGGCACTCCCCTGCCGCTTAGTTGTGCACCATGGGAAAAAAAAATGTGGGACCCGCAGTTCCCTGCCTCCAACACCTGTTGGGGGTGGGGGAGAACCTCCCGGTTCCTTCGCTCTAATGGTCTATCCCCCGCTACCATGAAGGGACCATGTTGCGTCCCCTCGCGGGTGATTTTGGAGTATCGGTGCTAGGCCCGGGACAGAGCACAGGGCTTCACGTCCTCGCTCATCGGTGGCCATCTTGGAATATACAGACTTCACTTTTTTTAAGGTTGATTATATTTCTGCAGTTGTTTTGGAGTCTGTCTGGAGGCTTCTGCTCAAGGACTCTATAAAAACTGAAAGCAGTGGGTATCTGCTGAAATCGCACTTGCTTGCTGTTCTGATGTTTTGGTTACTTTTTCCTGTTCCAAAGACAGTACTTTTGAAGCCATTGCTATGTGCTTGCCAAATTCCTCAAAGGATAAACTGAACTTTGCTCCATTCCTGTGTTCATTTTACCCTCTAGTCTTCCTTGGAGAAAGACCTTTAGGTTAACGGACACAATCTTGTGAATATTCCTATTTTGCTTATAGTTTGCAAACAGTTATCAATACAAAGTCTTGCAATAGTGTTTTTAAATTTGGTTTTAATCCATGCATTTTCTGTTGTACGTGCTGTTGTGATTTGAGTAAATGTTTTACACAATGCTAATTTTATTTTTAAAACCTGGCATGGCCATACCCAACATGTTTTAGATGTTCCAGAAGGTTTTTTCTTTTTTCTTTTTTTCAACATCAAATTTTATTGGTATATAACAACAATAACGGTTGGGTCGAGTCAAAGCATAGGTTGATGTTCTTGCACTGTAGGGCAGCATACACAATACAGAGTTTGATGGGCATTACATATAGTATAAAATACCATTCTATTAACGTGGGACGATTGGGCGGCTCTCAGGTCCAGGCTTAGTACTTTGTACAACATCGGAGAGTTGGTTGTTGTCGTGCCATACCTCAGGATAGTTATGCATAGTCCAAGAAGGGAGACCAAATATTGTAAAATTTTCCCATGCCACCTCCCCTGTGTCCCAGCATTTTTCCCACAACATGGGGAGGGCAGGGCGTTCCGGTATCTTCCAAAGCCGGGCAATAGTGATTTTAGCTGCAGTGATAAGGTGGTTGAGGAGGTTCCCCATGTGCCCCGTTAACTGGAGTCCCCATTTCCTGTGTCCCCTAGCAATAGAATCCCTGGGTCCCATGGAATGGTCAGTCCCGTGATTAGCCTAATTTGGTCCAGCATCTCCCTAATCGTGTTGATTTCGGACAAGACCACAAGAAATATCGACTCCCGTTTCCGTACATCCCCTCCAACACAGCAGAGAGAGATCTGGGTTGCATTTGTTCAGGATTTTCGGGGTGACGTACCATTGTAGCATACCTTCACTGCCCCTTCTTTATTTGTAATGCATTTCAAGGTCTTGTGGATGCGGTACCAGACTCGCCCCATTCCTCTCAATCTAACTCCCTCCGCAGGTCTCTTTCCCAATTAAGCATGCAGTTCTTTCTTGTTGGGGTCACCTTTCTCTAGAAACTTATACAGGACCGATACTTTACCCTTGGGTGGAGTTGATGCCAGTGTGTATTCCAGTGGGTTAAGTTCCCTTCCCCCCCCTTGCAGTCTTATGTTGTGTCGCAACAACCAGTGTCTGAGTTGGGCATATCGGAATCTTTTGGATTCTGGGATCCGGAATCTGTCCTTGCACGCCATGAAGTTAAGTGGCAACCAGTTGATGTAGTCCCTAATGTGCGTTAGTCCCCCTTCCTGCCAGGCAGTGAACCCCGCTGGCCTGAGCCCTGGGGTGATGTCTGGGTTTCCCTATACTAGGGTGAGTGGCCCTAGTGTTCCCCTCTGCCCCCATTAGCCAGAGTCACACTTCCAACACTGGACTGTGATTTTATTGGCTGTGAACACCCCTGTGCCTGGGGGAATCACGGGTTGATGAGGTGTGGTACGGTGGACAGGGGGATAGAGCACCAATATTCTTGTCATCTCTTTCCACCTGGGTCGATTAACCCCAGCATGCCAGGTAAACTCGAGGGATAATTGCGCTGCCAGGGCGTATTTAGTGACATAAGGGACTTCCGGACCTTCCGTTGCCGCCCCCCTATGCATCTCTCCTCTAGCAACTCTGCTTTTTCCTGCCCCATACGAAGGTCAAGATACCTTTTTGCAACCTATACAACTCCCTCGAGCGAATCGCTACTGACAGCGCTTAGCACTGATAGAGTAATCTTGGGACCAGGTTCATTTTCAGCGCTGTAATCCTCCCCAGCCATGACACCTCCTGCTTACCCCATAACTCCATATCGGCTAATAGGCTTCGGAACAGCTGTGGGAATTTCGCTCTGTATGTTCTCTCAATTCTATGTGGTATATTCCCTCCTAAATAGGCGATTTGCGACTTGGCCCAGGGGATGGGGCAAACGCTTGCCTGTGTTTCTTTCCGCTCTCGGGCAATGTTTATTCCCAGAGCCCTAGATTCATCATAGTTAACCCTAAAGCTAGATGCTTCTCCGAATACTGAGACCTCTTGCCAAAGTGCTTCTAGTGAGCCTTCTATCTGTGTATGGGAGAGGAGGTATCATCCACATACATGGAGACCTTAAATTGTTTCCCACCGAATTGCAGCCCCTGTATTCTCTCGTTGCCTCGCATCCTAGAGGCGAAAGACTCTATTGAGAGAGCAAATATGAGGGGCGTTAGGGGATTGGGGGGTCAAGGTGTGGGGGGCATCCCTGGCGAGTGCCACAGGAGATGGGAAGCTTAGGGGAGTGTATTCCATTAATCTTCAAGGAGGTGGTGGGGTGCTGGTAGTTGGCCATTACCCAATGCACACATTTTGGGCAAAATCCGAACCATCTAGGGGTTTTCTTTATATAAACCCAGTGCAGCAGATCCAATGCCTTATGGCCGTCCAGAGAGATCCCAGCTATTTCCACCTTCATTCTTGATGCACATTCGACCAAGTTTAGGGTGCATCCAATGTTGTTCTGAGTCGTGCGGCCTGGTATGAAACCCACCTGATCAGGTTGAAGGAGTTTGGGGAGGACCCTGGCCAGTCTGGTTGCCAGGGTTCTTGAGAATATCTTTGCATCGTTGTTCATTAGCGTTATGGGCCGGTAGGATGGACAGTTCTCTGGGTCTTTATCTGGTTTGTGGATGAGGACTGTGAGGGTATCCTCCATCGACTGGGTAACGCACCCTGTGGTTAAGGAGTTAAAATGCTTAACTAGCCTCAGTACTAAGATGTGAGCGTAGATCCTATAGAACCGTGCAGAGAAACCATCTGGACCCGGGCTGCATTCTTTAAGGTGTTTATGGCTGCTAGTACTTCTGGCGTTATAGGAAGTTCTAAGGACTCTGACTGGTTTAGCTTAGGTTGGCCCGGATGGTTAGTTAGGTAACCATCTTGCACACGGTCCCCAATTGGGTTGCCCGCCATTATCTCCATATGATGGGTCATCATAGCCTCCCTTTTATCCTCCTCCGAGGACAGTAGTGTCCCATCTGCGGCCCTAAAGATGAGGCTATTATTTCAGGTGTGCAGCTTCTTTAGTTTATACACTAGCAGTCTATTCGCTTTGTTACTATTTAGGTAATAGAAATGTTTTGTGTATGCAAGTGCTCGTGCGGATTTGTCTGCAAGTTGCATTTCTAGGGCGGATTTTGCCTTTTTGAGTTCTCTTCCTGTTTTCAGTGATTGGTTCAGTTTGTTTGTCCATTGCAGGGCTGCTACCTTTTCCTCCAGTTTAGTTTGCTGCAGCTGGCCTAGCCTTTTCTGTGCTGCAGCGCATCCCATTAGTAATCCCCGGATCACCCGCTTCATGGCATCCCACACTACCGCCTCTGTGCACCCCACTGAGGAATTTTCTTGAAAGTAGATTGAAAGTGTGATATCTATTTCCTCTTTGATTACCTCGTCCTGCAGTAGTGAGTCCTGCATTTTCCATTGCCATTGTGGTGGTTTCGGGAGGGCGCATACCCTGACTTGATCCATCACTGGTGTGTGGTCCGAGATCACCCTCGGGTGTATGTGCGTTTTCCCTCAAGCAGGGGAACAGCTCACTGGACATTAAAATTAGGTCTATTTTGGAGAACCCTTTGAACATGGGAGTAAAATGTCTAATCTTGTGTCCCCTCATTGGAAAGCCGCCAGACATCCACTGTTCCCGTTTTCCCTTAAAAATTCAGCCAACCCTATTGCCCATGCAAAGTCCTCTCTAGATGGTGTCAAGGTCTTGTCGGTGTTTGGGTCAGGGACTAGGTTGAAATCTCCCCCTATGAAAAGGCGGCATTCCGCGAATGAGGATGTCCGGAAGGATACTGCGGAGGAATCTGTCTTGGGCCCTATTTGGCCAGTAAATGGAGGCGAGTCAAGGCTTGTTGTAATAAGTACCCTTTAACTAATGGGTATCTCCCCATCGGGTCTCGCTTTACTGTGACCTGGGTTAGTGGTACTTCCCGGCTGAAGAGCAGTGCCACTCCCCTCTTTTTCTCCCCTGCGGTAGCGAAATAAGACTTATTGAACACGCTTTTCGTCCTCGGCCTGGAAGCGTTTCCTGCAAGCAGGCTATATTGGCTGAAAGTTCTGAGAGCCTACGTTTTACTGATTTCTGCTTTCCTGGGAAGTTCAGCTCCTGTACGTTCCAGGTTGCCATATAGAGTGTTCTAGTCCACAATTACATTTGTTACCTTCTTCCCATGCTACCCCGGCGTCTAGCTTCCGCCCCCCTGTCGCATGGATGGGAGAATAGGAGCCATATCCTTCTAATCCAAGATGGTTGCCTCATGGGTCCAGTGCTTTGACCCAGTGCCCAACTTTTTTCCTCACCAACTGGTATAACTATTAGAATCCCCTCCCCACCGTGTCTCCTACCTACCAAAAGTCACGTCCTTGAGACCAGCCCTCAACACTCTCGGGCCAACCTGAGGAACAAGCCCTAATATGGGCAACCAGTGCCCATTGCTAAATGGCCGAGAACACCTTCACCAGACGGTTGATCCCCTGGGACTGCTCCTGTAGCTCAGCTCCCAGCCATCCATATAGTTCTGCCTACACGTCTCCAGCGTGGCTGTACCTTTCTTAGATGTATGGGCCTTACCCGCCCTCCAGAGGTTCCTCCCAACTCCCTGCAGGTTGCGTTTTGCAGTCCTTCCGTGAGCGGTGCCCGAAGCACTCAGTTAAGTTCAATTTGTCTGGGCCTATCTCTGCCAGCGTATTGCCCTAGTCAAGTCTTGGCAGCCTTTTTACTTCCTTGTGGTGGGCCTTTAATCGTTCTGTCAGATCACGTCCATGCCTGCTCAAGCCCCTATGCCGGGTCATTTTCGGACGCCGAGTCCCCTTCATCCTCATTTGCTCCTCCCGGGTGTAATCGCTTCTCTGCTTCTTTCATTGTTCGGATGTGCAACTGCTTCCCATCTAGGTTAAACAGTAGTGCTGTGGGAAAACCCCAGCGATACGGAACTTTGTTGTCTCTTAGCCATTCTGTAAGTGGTTTCAAGGACTTCCTTTTTAGTAGCGTGGCTGCTGCAAGGTCCTGATACAGAGAGATCGCTGCGTCCCTGAATTGTATACATGCAGAGCTTCTGGCCTCCCGCATGATCTCTTTTTTAACCCTATTCAAATGGACCCCTGCCAGGACATCCGGAGGGGTTGCTGGTGCGAGCGGGGTCCGCCTCCTTCTGGTACAGTGTACTATATCCAATACGATCTGGCAAAGTCAGAATGAACTGAAAGAGGTATTTAGCAAAGTTGCCCAATTTCGCATCTGTGACAGAGTTTGGGCCCCCATGTAGACGAATGGTGTTGCGGCGTGAGCGGTTTTCTGAGTCTTCTTGCTTAGCTTCTAGGGCTTCGCATCTGGCCTCTAAGGCAGCAATCCTGTCAGCTCCCTTCCCAATCTCATAGGACTGCTCATATACCGTTGTTTCCATCTCTGCTGTTCTGCTTTCCACCTCGTACCTACGTTTGTCCAGGCCAAAGATTCTTTCGATGAGCTCATCAGTTCCCTTCTGATACTCCTTGGTCATAGCTGTCCGAAGCGCCTGTAGATCTGACTTGGTGACCCCATGGGCTGGCAGCAGCGGGGCGAAGTCCGAGTCCTTTCCTTGCAAAATTGCTTCGTCGCGCTCACCATTGGAGTAAATTATGTGTTTGATCAGTTTAGGGTGGACATTGGTAGGTCAATGGACTATATTGCACCTTTTACAGGAAAAGTCTTTAAGGCCTAAACCATCTGCTCCTTGATTTTCTGAAGTTCTTAATTTGGAACGCCAATCAGACGTTTGGAGCACCACGGGGGTGTCACTCTGACGACCATAGAACTTTAAAACAAGCTTGGTATTGCTACCTCAGTGAATATTAGTAAAGCGAAACAGTCTTATTTCTTGAAGGCAATTGAATTGGACTATAATCAATCCCAAACTTCCCCCTCTCCCTAACCCCTCCCTTTTGTAAGGTAATGAAAAATCCATGTCTGCCAGTTCATGCAGTTTTTGTCTGTTTTAAAAAAAAATGTCAAGAATTAGCTAATTTCTTCTCGATTAAGATTCATATTTGGAAGGAGATCCCTCTGGTTTTACAGATACTCCTGTTTTATGTAAACCCATGCAATATGGGATTCCTTTGATTAACCCGATTTGGATAAAATCCAATCTCTCGTGGCTGAAACTAAACCTACATTTTCTTCTGACCATTGTCCTGCATCAACTTTTAAAGAACACCTTTTGCTCCTTTTTGTTCTTGGTAAATATATCTCATTATTAAAGGATGCTTTCCTGATTCTTTGAAAATGGGACCTCTTCCTTCTTAAACCCTTATCTGGATCCCGAGTGCTTTTTACATTTTTGTCCTGTGATTCTTGGGTAAGATTTTGAAAATACTAGTCTCTGATCAATTAAATCATTGGTTTACTAACAACCATTTACTGGCTTCTTTCCAATCTAGTTTTCGCCAGAGCTGTAGTATTAACAGCCACCTTGCATATTCTTGATAATGTCCATATGATATTGGATAATGGAGGTGTTTGTTTGCTGGTGATGCTGGACCTCTCTGTGACAAATTACATTAGACCCTAGGGTACGGTGCTCCTGGATACTGTATCCTAGCGGGTGGGCATTCAGAGTTGAGGGGGTGTTCTCAAATGGTTTGTTCATGTTTAATAACTGGCATGTTTAATCACTGGCAACTACAGAGTGGGAAATTCTTCCCAACTCCCGGTGCCATGTGCCCCAGTGGTCAATCCTGTCTCCTGTGCTCTTTAATATGTATATTGGACTGCTGGGGACTCTGGGAGCAAAGCATGATGTCATGAAGCATCAGTACACTGATGATACCCAGCTATACACAAACCTTTCTTTTGAAGGTGATTTGTATGGTCTTTGCGATAGCCTACCATATTCTTAAGTTAAATCCTTCTAAGTCAGAGATGCCTTTTTTATTTCTCGTTCAGCGCAACAAATAAGCACATATTCATATTTTGCAGATTTCTTCTTGGTTTTGTGAGGTCACTATTTTAGGAATTTCTTCTGAGTTCACTTCTGTTGCTAAATCTTTGGGTTTTGTTTAGAATTATTTGTCTTAACTTTCATATACAGGCTTTGGTGAAACCTGCGAGTTTTCAGTTGCACTCTTTTTGAGATCTGTTATATCTTTTCTTCTGCTCGTTTTTGTTTTAGTATAATCTCTGGTTTTGCTGCATGTTGTTTTTGGGAACTGTCTTGGTGGGTCTCCCTCATTCTCCTTTTGGCTCCTTTTTGAAAGCTGTTTTCACGCGGTTGCTCGATTGTGGTATCAGTAATTTTGAGTTTCACCCATTTTGTTGTCTTCTTGGGTGCCCTTGAGAAGCTAGAATTTCGTTTAAATAAATGTTCATAGTTTACAAAACGATACATGTCCAGATTCCAGTATATTTGGCAAATCAATTGAGGCTTTCAGGGTCTTATGTTTGGGTATATTCCGCCTTGAATAATTTTCATTAGACGACCAACAAATTACTTTTGATACGCAAGTCCTGACAGATGGCTTACTCTGTACAGCTTGTTTTAATTAGTGTCTCATGGTGCTAAACTGATAGGATCACCGGTTTGTCATAATTGTATATATGGGTTGGGTTATAAAACAATTCAATGGGTTCCTAACAAAGCCAATGGGAAGCTATGCCATTAGTCATGTGCATATCTGTCAAAATTGTGTAATTAAAAAATAAAGGTCTTCATTTCACCAAATAGCCCTAACATAACCAATGCAATCTGTAAATCAACGAGCAATGTTTTTTAGTGCCTTCCTGAAGGTCGGGTGTTACTCTGTGTGTATTCCCTTACGGCGATTGTTCCAGATTTTAGTCAAAATGTTTGAAAAGGCTGATCCACCATATTTAATTTTTTGAATATTGTTTAACTTCAAGATGTATATCATTTCTAGACCCCAGGGTTCTTTTTGGTCTGTAGAAGGTTATTTTTTTTTCTCCAATAATTCTGTTCCTTGAATGTGAATTGCACTGTGAACAATGCCGTGTTTTGAAATCTATTTTTTTTGTTCTTCTCTTGACTGGTAGCCAGTGTAGGGATCTTGGTGCTGGTGTGATGTGTTCTCTCTCACAGAGTCTTGGCAGGAGTCTTGCAACTGCATTTTGGATCCATTGCAGTTTTTTGGTGAGGTAGTGGGGCATTCTAAGGTAGATACTGTTGGTGTAATCCATTCTTGACATTGCGAGAGAGATGGCAAGTGTGGGAGTGAGAAAGGGTAATATCCGCTTGATAGTACGTAGGAAGAAAAAGCTTTTCTTTACTATTGCGTTGATGGGTCGTTGTCCATGAAAATTCTGAGATTTGTATCTACTTTAGATGCTTCCGGTCTGGTTCCCATTTCAGTAGAGAGATGAACATGGGCACAAGAAACTGAATCCCATGTAAGAATGATCTGAGAGGACTGCTACGATAGCCTGCTTCAGGTGTCGGTGAATGGAAGAGATCTGGTGTCTAAAAATAGATTCCCAATTAAACTAATTCTTGAAGTATACAGGGCTCAAACAAAAACTGCCACTAACTATGGGGCAGCATTGTGGGGTATGGAAAGGACCCAAAAAATTGAAAACGTGGAGAATTATTTTCTTAAACCTCTTGTGCTACCGCAGTCTGCTCCAAACTGTGGTATTCATTTGGAATTGGGATGTCCCCACATTGCTGATGAATGGTTATTGGCCCCAGTTTCGCACTGGTTGGCACTATGGGCAAACCAGAAAGCCACCCTTTCACATGAGATTATAAGAGCCCTGGTGAGTAGTCCAGCTGTAAGGACAATCCCATGGCTTATATATATTCAGAAATGTATCAGACAGCTGAACTGTTTTAACTTTTCTTTGCCGTTCAACCTTTTTGACTCCGTGTGCGGTAAGGGCATTCAAGCAAATGCTTAAATCCATCCTTGTGACAAACAGGGAGTCCTCCGCCCTGGGCATTCTTGCAAACTAAAGACACATTGTGTTAACAACTGCAGACATCATTCAGCCGTATTTGCTCCACAGTGATAATCCTGTAGATCGCTGGGCCCTGACTCAAGCCCGGTTTGACTGCCTATCGTTAGGGGCACGAACAAAAAGCTGGACTCACAATGCGTAACCCATAGCCTGCCCCTGTTGTCACGGGACGGTGGAGGACCTTCTACACTTTTTGGTGTTCTGTCCACACTATACAGACCTAAGACGGAAAACACTTTTGCCACTTCTCCGGTCCGGTGGCATGTCGCAGGCTAGGCCTGGGCAACGGTGGACTATTTGAGAAGGGCTTGGTATCGGAGAACCAAATTTACCAGCCAAAACTTGATTGAACAAGGAAAACCTACTGAACCGTCTGACCGTTTCTTGTGGATACTAATTGACCTACACACATGCACATTTAAAAATTGTTTTAATATACAATGTTTGTAAGTTTATATTATGGACTTTTTAAAATGTAGAATTGATCTTGTATTGTTATGCCTTTTTACTCTGTTTTTGTGGTTTATGGATAATCTGTTTCCGAATGAATTTATGATGAAAAATAGATTCATCTCATAGAAACGCTGGCAATTCAAATATACTGGTATTTATTGACAGAACAATAGTATGCAAAAGAACACAGCCAGGTAATGACAGGCCAAACCATTCCTGTGCCTACTATTGTCCTGTCAATAAATACCAGGATTTGAATTGCCAGCGCAGTGAGACTATGTTTCTATTTGATCCCATTTCAGTAGGCCATGGTATATGGGGTTGTATAGAGTGGTCGTTTTATTTATTTCTTTTATTCGTATTTGTATAGCGCACAGTAGCCCTAAGGCATTGTGGCGCTTGTTACAGAGAGTGAGCAATCTTAGTTACAGAGTTAGACATATATCATTTACAATTTTTGAACATTTACATTATAGTATACAATTGCAATTTTTAACATTTACATTACAATATACAGTTGCATTTGGAGGCAATAGAAGCATGAGAATGGTGAGGGGTGGAGGAAGGTTAGTTCAGGAAGGAGGTTTTTACGGAAGGCATGGAGGGAGGTTTCTGCTCCGAGGATGGTGAGGACCGAGTTCCAAAGTTTAGGGGCTACGTAAGAGAAACCTATCCCTCCTGTTTTAACTCTGCGGATATGAGGGATGTGTAGTTGGTTAGTGTACTGAGTTCTTGTAGGGTGCTATGTGGTTGAGGCATTTGTGCGTGATAGTAAGGATTTTGAGTGTATTGCGGTCTTTGACTAGGAGCCACTGTGCTGCCTGTCTGGCTTTGGAGATATGGTCCCTTCTAGGGATGCTCATGGCTGTCTAAAGGGCTTTGTTTGGAGTAGTTTGAAGACTGTACATTTTTGGTGGAGGTGCCTGCTAGGAGAACATTGCAATAGTCTAATTTGGTGGCTATAGTTGCTCTGGCTATTGCGAGGCAGTTAGGTTTGGAGAGGTACGGTTTTACGGCATTAATGAGTTTGGTGCTGTATGCAGAAGCTGAGGCGATACGCTAACTTGTTTGTTCATTGATAAGTTGGCATCAATGTAAACACCTAATGCTGCCTCAAGTGCTTCCACCTCCTCGCCCCTCTGAAGCTGCACCTACAAGCCCTGATTGGCTCCCTCTTCTGCTAAGAGGCCAATCAGGACACCGGGTAGGCGTGAGCCGGCCTCCGTGAGAAGGCACTGTGAAAAGGCTCCAGGTCCTGACTGAGCTGACTGAGCTGCAGGCTGCACCAGAACACCAAGCCTCATCATTACCACTGCCCCTGCCCACCACCCTACTTGCCCCTGCCCCACTGGCACCTGAACAGAGCCTGGACCTCGCCCTCGCAGCACAACTGACCATATTGGTGCTCCGACGCTGTACTCTACTCCATAGAGGTAATTTACATGTGACCACTGAGCGCTTGTAATGTGCAACTGTGAAACCAATTGCAGCAATATTTGATCACTGCTCCAAAGACTGCCACATGCTACCTATACCCAGCCATATGCTGTATCAACTGTTAGCTATATTCACTGTATTGCCCTACTGGTGCACATGCTCTTAGTCACTTGAAAATGCACTGCCATTGCAAGCTGCATCTAGCCTGCCATCACACGGTTTCCTAGTTTCCTTAGCCTGCCATTATATTGCGTTTTCCTAACTGCCTCGCCTATCACTACTCTGCACCTAGATTCTGTACCGAGCCTAAAACTACACTGTGACTTGATAGTGCATTTAGCCTGCCACTATATTGTGTTCTTCAGTTGCCTTAGCCCGCCACTATACTGTGCCTTGATAGTTGCATCTAGCCTGCCACTATACTGTGTTTTTTAGTTGCTTTAGCCGGCCACCATACTGTGCCTTGATAGTTGCATCTAGCCTAATCCATGTCCTCCTTTATTCTGAAGACTGCCTTAGCTAAAAGTGATCTTGCTTACTATTGTCTGTGTATTGCCCTAGCTAAAATCGTACCTGCCTACTGGTGAAGGTGCACTGCCTTAGCTAAAATCGAACTTGCCTACTGTTGATTGTGCACTGCCTTAGCTAAAAGTAAACTTGCCTACTATTGATTGTGTATTGCCCTAGCTAAAATCGAACCTGCCTACTGTTGATTGTGCGCTGCCTTAGCTAAAATCGAACTTGCCTACTGTTGATTGTGCACTGCCTTAACTAAAAGTAAACTTGCCTACTATTGATTGTGTATTGCCCTAGCTAAAATCGAACCTGCCTACTGTTGATTGTGCACTGCCTTAGCTAAAATCGAACTTGCCTACTGTTGATTGTGCACTGCCTTAGCTAAAATCGAACTTGCCTACTGTTGATTGTGCACTTCCTTAGCTAAAATCGAACTTGCCTACTGTTGATTTTGCACTGCCTTAGCTAAAAGTAAACTCGCCTACTGTTGATTGTGCACTGCCTTAGCTAAAAGTAAACTCGCCTACTGTTGATTGTGTATTGCCCTAGGTAAAATCGAACCTGCCTACTGTTGATTGTGCACTGCCTTAGCTAAAAGTAAACTCGCCTACTGTTGATTCTGTATTGCCCTAGCTAAAATCGAACCTGCCTACTGTTGATTGTGCACTGCCTTAGCTAAAAGTAAACTTGCCTACTGTTGATTGTGCACTGCCTTAGCTAAAAGTTAACTCGCCTACTGTTGATTGTGTATTGCCCTAGCTAAAATCTAACCTGCCTACTGTTGATTGTGCACTGCCTTAGCTAAAAGTAAACTTGCCTACTGTTGATTGTGCACTGCCTTAGCTAAAAGTAAACTCACCTTCTGTTGATTGTGCATTGCCCTAGCTAAAATCCAACCTGCCTACCGTTGATTTTACACTGCCCTGGCATAATCGAACTTGCCTATTGCTGCAACGCATCTCCCCCCAGGTGCACATCCACCATGCTCTTCAGGGCGCTCCTTATACTGTACCACATTCTGCCCTTTGAAGCAGCAATTATCACGCAGCTACGCACACGTCCCACACGGCAGACGCACCTTCAGCCATCAGACACCTTATCGCTCCCAAGCCTTGCCCCCCCCCCAACCCCGCGCATGGCGACCCCCACAATGGACCTTATGACACCTACCTTAGGCCTCCAGCACCTCAACACTGACATTAACCCATACGTCAATGACCCAGCCCTCTGGCTGGAACACTTCGCTAGTAAACCCACTCCGAATCAACCGTGTTCCTTATCTTTCAGAAACAAAAGATTAGGCACCAGATTCCGCATACGCCCCACCCGTAGCAACCTCCCCAAGCAAACGCGACACACACCACTGTGCTCACCCACTGCACCCACCAATGGCAAACCCCCCCTCTACACAGGCGAAACTGCTGGTTATCAAGGGCGCCTTCATCAACGCCAGATCCCTCCCAGCGCACGCTCTAGATATAGCAGACCTTCTAACGTCTTCAGATCTGGACTTCATTGCCATAGCTGAAACTTGGCTTCATGCCGCATCCGGTCCCTCCTTGTCCCTTACCCTACCACCCGGCTTCGGCATCATGAGATGTGACCGCACCTCTGCCTCCCACACCAGAGGTGGTGGCCTAGCCATCATCCACAAAACCACTCTGGATTTAAGAGTATCGACCAACACTAAACTTGAGTCCGCTGAACTATTATCAGTCAAACTCGCACTTACACCTAATCAAACAGCCACCCTCCACCTAATCTACAGGCCCCCAGGCCCTGCACCCTCCTTTGTCGGCGAAATCTCTACCCTTCTCCTTGATAATGCAAAAACTAACTCACAAATTATCATCCTTGGAGACCTCGACCTGGGACTTGGCGTCCCCAAAGATCCCATTGCACTAGACTTGGAAAACGCCCTTTATAATTCTGGCTTCACCTTGCACATCCAAGAGCCCATGCACTCTAAAGGTAGGACCCTTGACTGGCTAGCCAGCTCTAACTGCAATATCAACGTCCTGGCCAATACTCCTTGCTTATGGTCAGACCACCACATCGTCACTTTTAATATTGAAGCTTCCCCCCGTATCCCGACCTTGATGGCGCCTGCTCTCCCGACCAGAAATAAAAAGGACATAACCAAGGAGAAACTTCTCCCTCTGCTACTCCCTTCGCTTATAGCGGCCACTGACTCCTGCATTGACCCCACCACCCTAGCGGACATCTATAACTGCAGCATGCTCACAGCTATAGACTCTATTGCCCCCATCAAACTGAGGAAGGCCAAACCACGGGCACACCTTAACTCTTGGTTCACTCCACAGTTAAGAGTACTCTGCAAAACCAAACGCTGTGCCGAAAATAGTTGGAAAAGTCACCCTTCTGACGCGCACAAAGACATTTTTCTCTTGGCATTGCTCACCTACAAAGCAGCCATTATAGAGGCGAAAAAAGAGTCCCTTAATAATCGCATCCTGCAAGCTGACTCCAACTCTAAGGAACTCTTAAGATCCTAAAAGAGCTCGAAACTCCCGTTATCCCCCCCGCCCCGACACTTGCATTAAAGATAGCAAATGTTGTGCTAACATTCAGGCAGCATTACTGAATAAAATTGCCACACTTCAATCTAAAATCATAGCCAAACAAGACAGCCTGAAACTGGACAATCGCCCTCCTACCCCAGCTAGGGCCCTCTCCCATGACGTGCCCAATCTCAAACGGTTTGCCTTCTCACCACTGCGGAGGTGTAAAACATTATCCTGAGGATCAAACCCTCCAACTGCCGGGGTGATCCCTGCCCTGCCCCAATCATTAAGGAATCTGCCCACAATTTGGCCCCATTTATCACATCCTTCATCAATGCCTCCTTTAAAACAGGAACTGTCCCTGACAACTTAAGGACGCATGGGTGATCCACTTGCTCAAAAAACCCTCCCTTGACCATAGCATACCTACCAATTACTGACCTATTACTACTGTCCCGTTCCTGCTAAAAATCCTAGACCGCGCAGCATACCTGAAAATCTAAGAGTACTTGGAAGCCAATAATCTTCTAGGTCTTAGACAATCTGGCTTCCGCCCCAGACACTGAGCAGAGACAGCTCTACTAGACTTAAAAACTCAAATTGAAGTTTTAAAGGACAACAGCAAACTTGCCCTGTTACTTCTACTCGACCTCTCTGCGGCATGCGATTTGGTCAACCACCAAATCTTATGCAAGCATCTTCACTCTGCTGCCCATTTCTCTCTGTCAGTTACGGCCTGGATCAAATCATTCTTGAGTAATAGATCTATGCGGCTCTTTTCTCAATCTGCAGCTGCAGATCCTTCCCCTATTCGCTGTGGCGTCCTCCAGGGCTCTTGCATGTCGCCAACACGCTATAATGTTTTTACAAAACCGCTCTTTGATGTACTTGACTATCTGGGAGTCTCTTATACGAATTACGCTGACGACACCCAGATACTCATTCCCATCACTGGTGACTACTTGGCTGACACCAAGGCCCTGAATGACGTCTACCTGGTCATCCAAGCTTGGATGGCACAACATCAGTTATGCCTCAACGATGACGAGACTGAGCTCCTCATCTTGGGCACTACGCAACGCTTCAATAAACTTGAGCCGGCCTACCAATCGTTTATCATCGATGGCAACACCATCCAAGTTTCGAAAGACACTAAAACCTTAGGCGTCTACCTTGCCGCCACCCTATCCCTATCCCGACAAACAAATGCAGTCCGATCTGCCTCAGTATACACCTGCAAACTCTTTGCAGCCTGCAGGCCATTTCTGACCATCCCAAACACGGTTACACTGGCCAGAACCCTAATCATGGCCAAAATCGACTATGGTAGCGCCCTCTACCTAGGAACCAGCCAAGAGAATCTGAACAATTGCAAATCTCCCAGAACAACGCCATTAGAGCGACCCTAAACATCCCACGAAACCACCACATCTCGGAATCTAGATCCAATCTACACTGGCTACCTGTCAAACAGAGAATTGCACTAAAAGCCTTATGCCATACCCACAAATGCCTAGCCAACCAAGCCCCCTCGTATCTCTGCAGCCGGCTATCCCGCCACGCGCCTACCCGCCCTCAAAGAACCGCCCAGACCCACTGTTTAACTATCCCTAGGTTCAAACTACAAAAAGCGGGTGGATCAAGCTTCCCCGTCCTAGCTTCCAAGCTTTGGAATGCCCTCCCCTTCACCATCAGATCAGAAGAATGCTTTAGTGCCTTCAAGTCCAAAACGAAATCCTGGCTCTTCAATCAGCCTTGAAACTCGGATTTCTTATGTACCTGGGAGCCCTGTCGCAGTAAAACACCTGCTCTAATCTCTACTCTGTAAATGATGTATATTGCTGTATGCTCTGAATACTTTGCACTGTATCTAAAATTTGAATATATGTATGCTCGTAATGTAACCATGTCCAAAGTTGCGCCCTGATGCCTCCGGGCCTGACAGTGCGCGTTACAAATAAAACAAATACAAATACAGAGGATGAGACTCTAATGATGGAATTATCTGTGTTGAAATTGGAGTATTGGGGGTCTAGCTTGGCTAAGGTGGCTTTCTGTCAGAGGATAAGAATTTCAGTTTTATCCCCGTTGAGGCATAGGCCATTAGCAGCCATCCAGGCTTGGATTGTGGCGTAGATTTTGTGTAATGCTGTGGCGTCTTGGTCATAGGAAGCAGTTAGTGGTAGGAGTACTTGGGGATCGTCAGCATAATTTGTATATGCTATGCCCAGAGAGTAGAATAGGTTGAAGAGAAGCTTTGTGAAAAGGTTGTACAAAGTAGGGGCTGTACAGGAGCCTTGAGGAACTCCACAGTGTATGGCTCTGCCCTCCAGGAAGGAGGTAATTCAAGAGGCTCATTGTTTGGAGAATTGGGCTGCCTGTTTAAGATGAGTGGTAAGTGTCTTGTGATCTACCAGATCAAAGGCTGCTGAGAGGAGGAGGAGGGCAGGCTTGCCTTTGTCCATGATCTGAGTGATTATGTTTTCAGTTTTTGTCCAGGTTGAGCTTAAAGAGGAAGGTCGCTCAGAAATTGTATTATCCCCATCGATCAGGCATGTATTTTAAAGCATACTGTAATCTATCTTTAACAGAAAAATCCTATATCACTTAGTTTTCCTTACATTTACACATGCGAAAAAAAAGACTGGTTAGGCGCCGCCATCTTGTGCTAATCTTATCCGTTGATATATCGCCCTAAGTTCAAGTGCCCTCAGCAAGAATCGAGGCATACAATGAGCAGTGTCGCATAGCAATTTGCTATAAATTAGGCAGGCTTGCTAAATAAGTTCCCACTTGTGCAGCCATTTAAATTACCTTGTTCAACGAAAGCCCTCTCGCCCGGAATTCCTCTTGACCTTGGGGGTCCCTGCACCCTCTTATCTGCTCACTGCAACTTCAAAGAGGCAAATGGCTGGAGAGTGCAGCAGTAATCATCTCGTCCACTCTTAAAATTGCCAAAGGCCTGCTTGGGAGTGCTAGGCAAGAAAGGTTCTCTCTTCTTCAAATAATTACAAACCAAATGTAATCGGGATGTGTATATATATCATTTTTTTTAAAACTGTTTATTTATGGTCTTAGCAGATACAACACATTGCACAGTTACATTCCCAGTGTATGCATTATTTTCAATATAGTACAGTTATTTAAAAATACATTAGCATTTGTATAGAAGCTTCATCGTCTGAGGCCATTTCGTACAAATACATCCGGAATTGGGGCCCATATGTCTTTGGGGCGACTGCTTATTGGTACAGTAAATGTGTACTGTTCTTCGCATTTGTTGACATATGTCAGGTCTCAGTGAAAACTCAACAGTTGGTGGGTACGAGTTCTTCCAACATTTCAATATGCATCTTTTTGCTACTATGCAGGCGACATTAAACGGTCTCCCAGTGGCTTCTGCACTTTTGCCTATGTCCCCAAACAAATATTTTTGAGGGGTTATGGAGGTCAGTATCTGAGTTATTTCTACTATAATCGCTGATGTCTTCCCCCAAAATCTAGCCACTGCAGGACATTCCCAATACATGTGAAATTACCCCGCTTCAGGTATTTTGCATTTAGGGCATTCCCCAGTTCCATCAGTTGTGAATTTGGCCATCTTAGCTGGGGTATAGTGGAGTCTGTTCAGGACTTTGAATTGGATCAGGCGTAAACCTGCGTTCAGTGATGCAGCTTTTGTGAGCGCGCAGTATTTGGAGCATTTCTCGTCCATGATGCTTGTGTTCATGTCCGCTTCCCATTTGGCTTTAACATCGTTAAGTGTTGGGGAGTGTGTCTGCATCGGTGCATACAATTTAGAGAGTCCCTACCCCGTGCCGATGTTGCTGCTTATAAGCATGGGTGTGTGGCTGGTTCGTCGGGAAAGAGTGACCATTGTGCATTAAATGCTGACTTCATTCTGTAGTACTGGAGTGTTCTAAGTGTCCCTCCTCCCACCACATTTCCAAAGTCTTACGTGCTTACGAACTTTCCATTTGATACTATGTCCCACATTCTAATTTCTTTGTTCAGAGTCGTTGTATCGATTTTTGTCTAGCGTAGGAGGGATGCTGGGGTAATTACATAGAAGAACATCCGGGTCATATAGAGTATCTATTTTAAATTTTTTATATAATGTGCGCCATGCTCGAACCGTACTTCTCATCGGGTCATAGAGACATGAGTCTTTGTAGTGCAGATTAAAGATGATGGAGCGGACATCAACAGGGGATTTCTCCAACCATGTGAGGTGAACAATCTGCTAGGTCGTACCAGTGTTTGGCAAATTGCGCTTGCGCAACCAGGTAATATAATTCAAATGCTTAATGCTTTTATTGCCTCAGTAATTTCTTCAGTTACTGGTTGTTCCAGGGCCATCTTGGCTTCTAACTGGAGTTTTGGGAATTCTAAATCCTTGAGATATGCTTGTATTTCTGGTTCGGATTTTTAATCGCGATTGGCGTATAGTTTCTGGTAGAATTTAGTGAATTCATGGTTGATGGCCTGTCCCCCCCAGTAACCACCCCGCCCTCCGCTGCACTGATGCTTGTGATTAGGGTTTGTTGGCGATCTGCTTTAATGAGGTTGGCTAGGGACCTTCCCGCCTTTTTGCTCTCCCCATATCTGCGTACTCGAATTGGGGCTGCCATGTACTGGATCTCCCTCGTGGCCAATTAGTCTTTTGAGTTTACTAATACCCTAGCAGATATCTTTATTATGGGTTCTACTGTAGGCAATTTCTAGGTTTGGAAGTTGGGTCTCGACTTCAGCCAGTTCACCTCTTACGGACTTCAAAAGTCCTGTGGTTTTAGATATCAAAGCCCCCCCTTATCCACACTTTGAATGCCTCCCAGAGTGTTGAGTATCTATCTACCGTTCCCGCATTATTATTAAACAATTCCTCCATTTCTAGGTGTAGGGATTCCGCTACATTTGGGTCTCTCAGTATGTTAGCGGCCATTCATCTTTTTTGGGGATTCAGGGTGTTTTGAAATATCAGCTCAAGTGACACAGGGGAGTGATCTGACAGTGTGCGAGGGTGTATTTCACATTTCCCCAACAAGTCTGATATTTCAGTGGAGAGGATCCAGTAATCTATACGCAACTGAGTCGTGCACAGTTCATAAGTATGTATATTCTCTGGTGTTTGGGTGCACTCCCTCCATGCGTCTATCGGGATGATATTTTTAATAAGCTAACTAGATCCTGTCTAGAAAAGACCAGTATGTGATCACTTTTCTTTTTTTTGTTGTTAAGATAGTCCTGCAATTCTTTTCCTTGAAATGTAAGTTGTTACATAATGCTAAATTACAGTATTGCTAAAGTAAAACACTGCATTGTCTCAATGTTTTTCAGTAAAGTTATTGTATCTAAATTTCAAAGTATAAACTATATTTCATTTTGTTACAGAAAGTACATCATATTGACGAGTGAACACTTTCGAAAATGTACCATGATCCCACGGCCAAATGCTTTGGATGGGAAACCAAGTACTGTGACCTGCTGGTTGCATTCATCTGTGCAACTGGTGCTCAACCCAGGAGCTGATCCCAAACTTTTTGATATTCTATTTTATCACCTTGTTGGTTTATACCAGCTACCCTGAAAATGAGGTGGCTGCAAAACCACACTATTCCACCTAGTTTGCTCAGTTCTCTGCCTGCGACGCCATCCACTCAACTTGGTCTCTTTCAGAATGAATATGCAACACTAACTAGATGTTTATGCAAAGTACTGATCAATAGTTCATTCCAGTCTGTACATTTACAGACCTGCTGAAATATCATAAACTGTAGTTGGCCTCTAGAGCTTGCTTTGCTCTACGTTTGTTTGTATTTTACATTAGCTCCTGTGGCGGAGAGTGGGCCAATCTGGAGGCTGTGAGCACAAGCGGAATCTGCAAATAGCTTCCTGCCTTTCATGCCGTGGCTCTGCACCGCTAAACAGTCTTTTGGACTCAAGTTTCCACTATAGAGCCACACCTTGTACACCCCCTGCCCGCCAGCCTGCACACCCCGTTGCTCACATGCTGTTCCTGAAAATACTTATTTCAAGTCACGGATATATGGGTAATTTCTTTTTAAGGGAAGCATGAATTGTAAAAAGCTTTGTTCCCTTAAAAACAAACAAAAGTATCACCCCAGATGGCGCCTTTGACTGAATGCTAATTGTGATGAATACAGCTTTTATGCATGCGCAGGGCTGGAATGCTGCATTTGTGCTTACCTGACTCGGGCTTCAGGACCGTTAGCGGCCCTGCCCTCCTCCATAAGTGGAAAATTAACACTATATTGAAAACAGTATATATCGCTGACCGGCAAGAACCATCTTGTCCGCATGAAGTTGACAATTACCCTGCCTGTCGCAAATCGATACTATGTATGTAGTCTCGGGCTATGACTTTCCTTTAACATTGAACTTTTTGGTTTTATAAAACATTTAGAACAACTTTGTAAGCAGCACATGATGGGCCAAGCATACATTATACGGGACACTGCCCTGTACAACACTGGCTGCACCTAGATGCAAAGGGCCCTGCAATGAAAACAATTTCAGAGCCTTCTTATATTTTTGTCTGTTCATGCAGCTAACATTTTACAGACATTCCTCTCACTAGTGTCTTATTCAGCAGTACACAAAAAAGCGGTATTGTTGCAAATTGTATGTCTTGGGTACAAATAACTTCTTGTGACATTTAAAATATTAGTACAAAATTGCTAATGAAATAAGTTGGTTTGCTAAGCAAGAACATTTTAATTGGCAAATTCTGCTGATGAATTTTTGTAAACTAATTTAGGCCTTGAGAATACTTATCACCAGCCCCTCAAACTGACATCACTTGTCCAAACGATATGCTCCACCTATTTTCTTGACTTTCGTGGCCAGTGTTGCCAAACGTACCCTGCCATCACCCACGCCATAATGTTACCTAACGCAGAACCAGAAAGATAAACGCACGCATCCTCGTAGTGCAAAACCTTTCTTTGTTTTCACAAATAGAAGAAAACATTTATTTTGCAGAAAACAATTGTCTGCAATGTTACAAGTACCTTTTTTTATTTTTCACATAACCCTCAAAATAGGTTATGTCCACAGATATTTAAATATTTAGCCAATAGAAGTTATAGCTAGCGAACATTGCATGCTTCGAATGTTTTATATAAGTTCTTCCATGAAACGCTGATGGCATTCAGCAATCGATTAATCCTGTGTTTAATTTCTTCTAGCTTCCTTTTGTCCTTGGTTACATCGCTGATTTTGTTTTTTTAATGCATATGGTGTTCCATTACTCAGAAGATAAGGACTTGTTTGACTTTCAAACGCAACGGCTTCATCAGCTCGTTTTCACTTAAACGCTGACAGCTTGGTCCTGATTCCTGCGACTGCGAAAGAACATATTGGTCCCTGGAGACGGTCCCACATAATGTTAATCACAGAATCGCTGTTGATTATTATCATCCAATGTTGATTAAACAATCCATGAGACAGGATTTGGAAACTATGGCATGCGCAGAACAGTAGAATATAGCTATGTAAATGACATATATTTCATTAGCCGTTTTATAATTGAATATACACTTTAAAATATGCTAGCTGACAAGTTACATTATAATTCCGTACCAGACGAAAGCGAATGAGCAACACCCACACCACATGCGATAAACACAGAGCTGTCCAAACGGCTGAGTATGTCACACCGCAACGTGCAGGGAAGTAGTCAGACCACCGAGTGGGAGGTAGAGCCAGGTGCACCCATTTTCCATAGCGACCCCTACCTGAAACTAAGGACGGAGATAGGAACGTATTAGGTTGAACCACAGACAGAGGGCATTAAAATTAAAGTGGTAAGAGTAGCAAGCGAACAGATAATCCCCTGGGCCCAGGGGCACAGGGAAAAGGTTCTGCCCCTGCCTGAACGGTGCTCAGGGATGCGATCATATGTTTTGGATATTTCGCCTCTGTGAAAGATAGTGAGCTAAAGACTCTGAGTCAGGCTCTCGTAAACAGGACTGATGTCTGGCAGAGACCCCCCTTGTTTGCATATTTTAAGTAACTTTGGGTCTCACCCCAAGTTACTAGGTGAATCCAGACGTGGACCCCTTGCTCACTATTCTTAGAGAGGCACAGTTCTACCCTTCTGATGAGGTCCAACCAGACCGAACACGTGTCTGGGGTTTCTGTGGGTACTCTTGTTCAGAGGAGAAATGCCTAGCATTTCGGTGCTGGACTGCCCCAGGGCAGGACAAAGACTCATATGTTCTGGATATTTCTCCTCTGTGAAAGATGGTGAGATAAAGACTCTGGGTGAGGCTCTCGGAACCAGAGCTAATGTCTGGCAGAGAGACTCCCAGGCCCCCTTTGTTGTTTGCAGGGATGCGATAGTGACTGCTTACCGGGATATGCCACGGGACAAAGCGGTGTAGACCTCATTAGCCTGAACACAGGTTGTGGGCACAGGTGTTGAAGTCCTCGCCACAATATAGGCAACCTACAACTCTGCACACAATGTACGATTGTGAAAGGCACAACAAACTACAAGTGCATCACTTGGGCGCTTATAGTGTGCAGTATAAATATTATTCAACATAATGTATGATGTGCATTCTTTTCGTCAAAAAGTAAATTTGTCCGTCATAGTTGGTCATCAAGCGCACAGCGCACATGCCATTTTCAATCGGTAAAACATTATGTAAAGTTCCATTTACTTAATTTCAGGGTGTTCCATTCTTTCTATGCCAAGCAGACCAACCGCTCTGGACAACCGATCCCAGAAATAGAAACTGAATTTTCGTATGTCCACTTTCAATATAGCCAGTTATCAATTCTTTGTGACTATTCGACACATTTTGTCCTTCAAACTGTTAGTGCGTTTCATTCAAAGACAAATAACACTGCCAGCCTGCATTTAGTAATCTAAGCCAGAGAGGGGTAGGTTACATTTTGGAGAAAGACTGCATAAGACCTTGCTTCAGACATGTGGTTTAGAAAACTAAGGACAGATCTAAAAACAGCGATATGTGTGCCAAGAGGAGAGCGATGACACAATAATAAATTATGTATTGCTGTTACCTCTTACAGCGCCGAGATGGCCCCAGAATAGGAGATCCATAGCCCCTTCTCGCTCGTCCCGCACTCTTTCATGGCCTAAAGCATACCCCTGTGCCTAGTCTCCTACAAACCTGCCTTCATTATGAAGTCCCTGTTCAAAACTTAATTCGTTTGTTCGCTATCTAGATTTCTGGCATATATTGCATGCCTCTTACTATAATTCCTGCATGTCCGGTCATGCTCACTTGCACACCTGAAGCAGCCCTTTGTACCATCGGGCGTTACTGGGTGAGATTGCGTGCTCACACTACATATGTCTCCTGTGTGTTTATTCTCATGTCAAGTAGCCACATGCACCACGAAGTGAGGCTTTAAAACACTTGTCTACTCACAACTATGGTGTCCCAAGCCTTTTAGCGCACTTCCGCCAGCTGGGAATTCAATGTGGGGTATTTATCTCATTTGAATTTCATTTTATTTGTAAGGCGCTTTAGACAACAGAATTGTGTTTCAATGTGTAACAATGCTAGATGGGGACAGAACATGGGAAATTATAACCATGGCAAAACAGTAATATACTGTCATTGTCCTACTAGGTCTTGTGGCCTTTGCACTCCACAAGTGCATTGTGGAGTACATTGTGGAGAAGTAATGGTGAAGGGGGTGGAAGGTGTTACTTGGGCTTGAGGGCAAAGATCTTGCAGCCCTATTCTGGATTAGCTGGAGGGTGCGAAGGGAGGAAAGGGGGAGATTGAGAAAGAGCCATTAGTCCAGCTTGGAGAGGACCGGAGCTCTGGAGACATTGAGCTGCTGGGGGAAGGTGAGAAAACGAAGAATGGCTCTGAGTTGGTGGAGCTGGAAGTGGGACTTCACTTGATGTGAGAGGTGTGGCAGAGAGCGGAGTCTAAGACTCCAAGTTGTTTGGCCTCACAAGATGGTGGGGGGCGAGGGCCCAAAGAGGGTGGGCAAGAGGGTAGGAGGAAGAGGGCACAGGTGTCCTGATGAGGCAAATTAGGAACATAGGCCTTTGTTTGATTACAATTAGAATGTGTGCATCTGGGATGCCATCAGATTTACCACTTTCCATGGCCTTTCAGAAAACTTTAGTCTAGGAGGAACGCACCTCCACTTTGTACAGATAAAAACTATTATTGGCCGTACTTATTCCCTCTGCATCATCATCATCATCCATTGATGACATTCCACGTGGTGACCTATACTTCCTTGATTGGAAATATGCATCAAAGTTTTCTAATGTGCCATGTGTATAATATTTTTTTTAAAACATTTTTTTATTTTTTTATTTGGTTAGTTGTTAAAAACAACTTTTCAAATGTTTAGCGTGTTAACATAAACATACACAACATATACAATGAGAAAACATTATACAAAATTACATTGATTACATTTTCTCTTCAACAAAGATCACATGAATAAGCATCAACACAAGTGATAAACATAATTAAATCACAATCCCTCATGTAACCTGATCATTAGTAATTAATTGTTAAAATAAATCAATAAAAACCTTATTGTATAAAAATATATGAATACCATCTATTACAATTAGACCTCGATTCCCTGAGCATATTCCCCCCACCCCCATGGGGTTTGTCCTATTATGTGGACTCAAAATCTGGGACAGTGGCTTTGAGAAAGTGCACAATCGCAACCTTAACGGCCAATCTTGTACTCGTAAACACTAATTTCCATATTGTGCTCTCATCCAAATCAAAGAATAGCATGAAAACCTTTTGCAATAGTTTCATACGGAACAGATTTAAACAAGGACATGCAACAATCGGGTGTTGAAGAGTTTCTTTTTGTTGTTTGTTTGAGCAATGTCGGCAAAAATGTTGATTTGGCAAAATTATATTTCTCCACTGTAGTACTTCACGGGTGTGCCAAGAGTTAAGTCGAAACCTCATATATTGCTGTTGTATATGAGGCGAGGGACATTTAATTAAATATTCAGCCATCACTCTGTGGCTTTTTAACCCAAATACAGACGTCAAAGTCCTTATGTTTGACAAACTGCTAAATTCCTGATCCAATCTCATTCAAAGATTTCTTTTTTGTTTTTTTGCTAAATCTGGATTGGACACCCAACATCTCAATGCTTACCGCAGCCATCTCATTATATAGTAGTGTACACCACTTGCTTGGCCATTCAGTTGAGGCTGAAAGCAAACACTGTGCTGCTGTGCCTAATATATTGGATGCATTGATGCCTAATAAACACTTCCGCAAGATGGCACACATTTTCCACAAAACCTGCTAGTGCAAGGACAGTGAACCCAACTCAAAGTGTATCATAGGCAGCGGGGTGCAGTTAGGAAGCTGTAGCACTTGCCTCCAATATTTAGCCTCTATTTTATCTCAATGTGATCTGATTCGTGGACTTCCGGCTTGAACACTATATAAGAGTATAGGGACTATCTTCATTTGATAGAGAGTATATGCTTAAGTGAAAATTTACCAAATCTGGCAGCAAGAATCTTAGATTGTGACGTCAGGGTTTGTAGTTTGCATTGCAGTTCCCAGTGAGTACTGAAGTAGAGTTACTTTTGATGTAATGGAGTTCGTAAAGGTGAAGCCTAGATATTTGTATTGTTCCACCACTCCAAGTGCCTTGACCTGAATTGTCCATGCATAGCTCTTTTTCTTGCGCTTAAGGGTGTTATGATAAATCAAGACTTGTGATTTGGTTGGATTTATTTTTAAGATATTGGCTATGGTGTACTGATCCAACTTGTCTAACATTTGTTGAAGACCAAATGGCGTTTTGGACATCATTACTAAATCATCTGCATAAAGCAGATATCTGATTTTGTCATTACCCAATTTTTGGGGGGGTCACAGGAGATGTTGGTAAAGGATGTCTCAGATATCAAATATAAAGAAATTAAATAAACTTTAGGCCAATGGGCCCCCCGGTTTCAGTCCTATCATAGTCGCAGTAGATGCGGAAAGTATTGTCTTCGAATGAGTTTCTTATGAAGTAGAGCCCGATCAATAGAATCAAATGCTGCCCGAAAATCAATGAACGCTAAGTATAGCGGCTGTCCTCGGGCAGTGTAATGCATTTTAATCAAATTTAAGCGTAATATGTTTGGGATTGTCCCCAAACCAGCTACAAAGCCCGATTGATAACACTCTTACTTGTGCTTGGGTGGTCCATAAATTGAATTTCTTCAAAAGCAATCTGCCAAAGATTTTCCCTGCAACATCAAGAAGGGAGATAGGACGATGGCTACTTGGGGCTTGCCGATCACCCTTCTTGAATATTGGTACAGTGATGGAGTGCGTCCAGGTTTTCGGGAGGACTTGGGCTGCATTAATTGCTGAAAAAAATGGTATGTAATGTCGATGCCCACAACTCAGGATACAACTTTAGGGTGTAATTTGAGAGACCATCTGGTCCAGCTGCTTTAGAGTTGGATGCTGTTTTAATTAGTGACAATATGTCTTCATTATCAAACTCAAGATTAAAACCGCCATCCAAATCAGAAGCATCAAAACTTTTAGCACCCTGGGGGACTGAGTATAGGTCAGAAAAATGCTGTTCCCAAGATTGTTCAGTCACCGTATTTCATTGAGCCGCAATTTGTGAGGGCCCAGTAGCACAATTTATTATGGTCCACATTTTTGCAGTGTTCTTTGATGCCAGGGTAGTCAGCATCACAAAGCCATCATTTTGATATAACTTTGCACAATGACTTTTTACCCAGTTGGCATACTTCATTTTGATTTTTCTTACAAGTAAGACCTTGATGTCCGGAGGGTACCTAGAAGCCTGCCTTAATTCAGCACGCTTTTCAGATTTCCTTGCTTTCATGACCAGATCAAAATTGTGCCGGTGTTTAATTTTTAGTTGTGTGTTTGATTTTGTATTCTGAAAAAGTTGCTTTGTATTACTATATTGTATACCCATATTGCTCCCGTCAGTGGGGTTTTGTTGGGTCGAATTGAACAAATATTGATTACATTGGTGTAAAGCATGCTCCGACCATCAGTCTATTGAGCCCCTGTTAGGCAGAAACCTGTGCAGTTCCCTTAGGGACCATTGCAAAAGATTTAGGACTACAGGTGGTTGGCAGTAAACCCAATTGGTAGCAGTCTGTACCACCCAGATTTACCTGGTAGCTGCGACTGAGCAGTCAGACTTCCCTCAAGATGAGTTAGGCAGTATGTAGAGTATACACAATAGGTACAGAGACACCGTAGTACAAGCAAACACTGACCAGAGCTTTGGTGTAAAAGTATATAATTATTTATTTAAAGACACACTTGTAAATTACACTAGCACAAAAAGAGGTAAGTAAATTCAATACACAGTCACTATTACTAGATGTACATTCCTTATTAGACAAGTCTTAGTTAACACCACTTATTTCCAGACACAGGTGAGCGCTTAACTAAAGATGGCACTCCAATAAGTTAAGAAAAAGGGAGGGAAAAGGAAGAAATTAGGAAAAGCACACAACACAATACTTTAGGAGCACCCAGCAAGGCAGGAAAGTCAAGTCTACTTGTGAGCAAAAAGTTCAGAGGCCAGGCTCCCTCTTAGAGAGAACAGAGCACCAATGCGCCCAAGATCACACAGCTTAAAGGTCTTGAAAAAAGTCTTGCAGGGAGTTCAGAAAAGAATTAAGTCAGCTCAGAAAAGTTCAGTTAGCCAGCCTAGGGCCAACCCAAGTTGTAAGTGGAGGCTTTAAGAGTCACCCCACACAGACCGTTGCGAGGGAGGCCAGGCGAACACAGTACCTTCAAAGTGGAGAGGATCCTCCAGCGGGGGCAGTTGTTCCTGGCAGCAGGTGCAAATCACGGCGTGGTCCAGAGGAAGAGATGGTCTCGACGTGGAGGAAAGCTGAAGGTCGTTGCACTGCCAGGGAAGAAACCAGCCGCGGAGTTCTCCGGTTAAAAGGTAAGACCCTTTTATTCGCTGTAGTGGAAAAACCGTGGTATCCCGGTTGCCGGGGTGCTTGGCACAGGCAAGGCGGCCACGAGATGATCCGGGAAGGCGAAAAGACAGGCAAACTGGTTATACCCACCAGTCAAAGGAAGAAGACTCTCCGGGCTGGAGATCTCCTCTGTCGTCGGGGAAAAGTGGTGAGCCGGTTCAGCAGGGCTCCACCGGTGGTGTCGTCGTTGCAGGTCAGCTCAGCTCAGCTTCTCCCTCTTTGGATTCTTTAGGTCCTGTGGCGACTTCTGAAGTTCCAGTCCCCAAAGCCCTGCTTTTATGCAGCAAACCCCCATTCATTCAGCCTAGCTGTCAATCAAACATGCTAAGTGGTGAGCCGGGCGGCTCACCACTTAGGCCAATCACACAAGAGTGCGACTTGAGTTACCAAGGCAACTCAGTCCAGGGTGCCTAAACCCCCTCCCACACCCCCTGTGGTACCCAGACAGTTGGCAGCACTTTTGAAGGCTTCTGTGGAGATAAAAGTGGAACAAAGGGCCCGACTTGGGTTGGAGTCACAGAAGCGAACACAAACACCATTTTGGAACCGAGTTTTGGCAAAAATTACCAACCCGTAATTTTATATTAATTTAATAAACCGGCGGTATGTTCGAAGCTATATTAAAAAGTGGTAGCCTCGAACAATGGGAAAATCCCATAGAAAAATATTCGCGGTCGAATATAAAAAGTAGTATCCACTGCCACCAGCCAAAACTCGATCAGGGGGTACGGAGACGTGCCC
This sequence comes from Ambystoma mexicanum, assembly GCF_040938575.1. Taxonomy (NCBI): domain Eukaryota; kingdom Metazoa; phylum Chordata; class Amphibia; order Caudata; family Ambystomatidae; genus Ambystoma; species Ambystoma mexicanum. The sequence continues at coordinate 441,505,235 of NC_090937.1, forward strand.
CCTCGAAAAACAGACCCTGGGGCAATCGAATTGCCCCGACCAGTACGTCCACAATATGATGGTTTGTACTAGTTTCTGTTCATAATTTGGGACTAGTAAAGCCAATGGTGACTTTACATGCCCTGGGAGACAGTAGTCAGTCCCAGGGTATGGAGTCTATGTTTGGGGGTCACTATGACACCCCTGGGTTACTGCACTGAGGGGGCTGTGTAACCCACATACCAAAAACACATGAAGCCCTATGGAGTAAAGGACCCCATAGCCCATAAAACACATTCAAAGTCAAAGGAACACACCTTAAATCATGTCTAAGAGTGGGAGTAAAAGAGTCTCACTCTTAGCAGAAAAGAAAAAAATAAACCCCAAAAATCCAGCAAAGCTGCTGGGGGACTCACTAGGTTTGGGAAATTAGCCTTAACAGAGAATTCTCCCTAACAGCCCCGAATTCACAAATTAAGAACCTTCTCGCTGCCCAGTGTCAACAACTTTTCTTAGATCTTTCTGCCACCACTTCATTGCTAAGATGTTATGATCACTTTGTTTAGCATCAATTATTACAAAGCTCTTGACCACGGGCAACAGGGCATCACTCACATAAATATAATCAATAATAATCGATTCCATTTGTCCATTATGCCAGGTTGCCCTTGGGGGGGGGGGGGGGGTCTTCTTTAAAGAGTCAATTTAACCTGTGTAGGTGACGACTTTTGGTAAACATATTACATCTATATGCTCTGCCCCCACTTGGTAAGTCTTTCTTACTGAGGATATTGATGTTTAAGTTTCCAGCCAGTATTAAATGAGAGACTGAATTATCTAGAGCAACCAGATCAAGTAGTGTTGTCATATCATCAAAAAAAGCATTATCACCTATAGCAGCCGCATTCCAGTATATATTGAGGACAGCAAACCCTATTCCCTCAGCCCTAGCCTTTACCAGAAGCATATGCTTATTTGGACTGGCCCATTGTTCCGATGGCACTCCCTTTCGAATTATTATAGCTGTGAGCAGACAAGAAGGTCTACCAAAGGAAGGTCTATAAGCAGGATTGAGGTGAATATCAAAGCCATTCCAGACCGGAGGATCTATGAGCCAGGTCTCTTGTAAAAGAATGAATACATTGACATTTCCCCATTTCCTCCCCGGGTAGGTATGCCCCCTATTTGTTATCAGAGGCTGGGCTTGCTATGTTGGGATCGATGCCCAGATTGTGTAAGAGGGCTTTTGTTGACCAAATAAGATTTTGCACCACTCGAGAGTTTAGCCATAATCTCTCAATATTGAGATTCTCATCCCTCAGAAACTCCACATACTCAATGTCAGATGAGTTGATGTCCTGCAGTTGCACCACTTCAGAAAATATGGCCATGACAGATCTTCTGTTAAGGTCATATTGCTTAGATGGTGCTGGGCTGCAAGCCAAGATTAGGGAGTAAGGTGGCAGTCTTTTTTTAAAATTTATTTATTTAGTTTTCCCTCTGATTTTGAGATGGGGACTAGAGGGAGCTAGTTGTTACTGTTAATTCTCAATGGATCCATTTTTGTTTTTGCCTGTATTTGTTTTAGGGCAGTCTCTACTAAACCCATCATTTCAACTGCCATGTCGAGACTTTGTGATTGAGGATCTCGAGATGCTGTTTTCTTATGCGGGCTTACCCTGGAGTCTATATTATCTCCTAGTGGCGAGATTGAGGAAGTTACATGGTGTTGGACTTGAGGCATGTTCACCTGTGTGCCACCCCATCTAGTTTGCAGGGAATTTATGTTTTGAGGAATTTTGATATACCTCTAAGCTTGCTTCCTGCTCAATGGCTCTACTGGGTGCAGAAGACCTTATCGTAGGCACCTCACTTGACCGTAATGGTATCGGCAAAGACTGACCAGACATGTATTCATCAACAGCCGTTCTAATTTCATGTCTATACGCCTGCATGGCTTCATCATTTCTCATGTCTATCGGATTGACTTTAGGGATATTGGACGCCCCTAATGAAACCCCCCGCTTACTTGCTGTTGGTTTGACACATTATGAAGGTTCACTTCCTTCATCAATGTATCCAAGGGTGCATAGTCTACAGACTGCGGTGGGGTATTAGACTGCGTGGATTTGACGTGCATCTGTTTATATTTTTTCTTTATTGCTTGTGTTGCCACAATCAAGCTTTCCTTAGGAAGCGTGAGTGCCTTGAAAAATTGCTTGTAGCGTGAGTTTGCCACAATTTTGAGTGCACTCTGATTTTTAGGCAATTTACCACTAGTCGCGTTTTTGTTTGTTTTCTCACTGGCAGAACTGAAGATGGTATAAGCTTTTTTTGTTTTTTTAGATGTGGTTATAGGGACCACCAGATCCGGTTCAGAGATGCTCAGAGGCTCACTGCGGGCATAGGACTCACATTTGATAGGGTTGCAACAATAATTCCTTCAATTTGAGGGATAACAGATTCTAGTTTCTGCGATATTACAGACGTTTGCACTGCCACTGATGACATAGAGGTCTTTTCTTGTCTGGGAGTGCATGATGTGTGTGAGTGAGCACCAATTGCCAACCCAATGGTATTTTGCCAAGTGTGCATGTGCTCCAACAGAACAGCCTGTTTTGCTAATTTGATGTCAAGAGTCTCAAACAATATTCCAAGTGTTTGTATAGCAAAGTTCATTGCTTGCAAAGTTGCTTCCAGCAACCGTTCATTTTGCGAACCTGATTGTGCTATACTCCTTTTACTTGGAGAAGATGTGGGTCTCCTTGGGGTAGGGTGGATAAAGGAAACGCTTATGGGCGAGCTTGTGTAATTGCGTTCAGGAGTTTCAAAGACGACTGGTGACGCTGACAAGTTGTCAGGTAAAGTGTGCCCCGAAAATCCAGTCCCCCTCATCCTCAATTACCGGTGTGTCCTGTATGCTCCTCTCATCCATTTCCTTGGTGGTGTTTGTTTTTGCAGTTGGAGGAAGCGCTTTTAGCATAATACTGTCAGTTACAGATGGATTAATAGGTAACATTTTAACATCAGTTGACAAGTCAGACTCAGATATGGAAGCAGAGTGCAATTTACACCGCTCCGCCCGGTTTAAGTGCTCGGCTTTTGTGTCCAAAGGTGCCTTAGTTTCCAAGGTTGTTTTTTTTTTTTTTATTTATTTGCATTTTTAAAGCGCTCACACAGCCCGCAGGCATCGAGGCGCTGTTACAGGAATTGTGTTTTTTTGTTGCGTAATTTTTTTTTTTTTTAGTTGCGTATTTATAACGCGCCTAAATACCCAGAGGTTTCTAAGCGCGGACCCGGGGATCGAACCTGTGTTGCTTCGTGTCGTCTTGCTTCCAAGGTGAACACGTTGCCGCTAAGCTATCCTCCCGGGATACTTGGAAGAGTTCGCCACCACCTTTAGAAAGTTGCGATGGTATGGGAGATTTGGTGGGTGCCAGGCGCCTCCCTGTAATGTCCTTATAATAGGCGCGGATGTCGGCGTCCTTTAGGAGTTTATCAGCTGCTTTCAGCGCTTTCCTATCTGTAAGAGCAGCCGGGGTGGAGGACAGGGGAGTAGCTATGCGCGTACGCCCACTCGGCACCGACGTGCCTCCCGCTCGAGCGAGAAGGGAACCTGTACCGGGCTTCAACAGACTGTGTTTAGCAGATCGCAATTGGATGCCACTGTGAAAAGGCGAGTACCCGAAGCACCTCAGCGCCGCACCCCTGGAATCAGCGGGAAAAAAGGTACTTCAGGTACTTCGCCTGGTGCGCACGGGCTGCTGGATTTAACTACTTCCTAGCCAAAGGGGCGGGGCTTCTGTAGATAACGCCGTATAACGGCTATTGACACACTAAAATAGGGAAGAGAAAACACCATAAGTAGTTGTAGGTGAAGAGGGTTCAAGCAAAAGTCTCCAGTGTGTTGTTGCAGTAATATATACTGTGAAAAGTAGCAAGTTCAACACAAATCCAAAAGCGTCAGAGCAGCGTGGGAGGCAAAGAGGTACTTCAGGTACTTTGCCTGGTGCGCGCGCGGGCTGCTGGATTTAACTGCTTCCTGGCCAAAGGGGCGGGGCTTTTGTAGATAAAGCCGTATAGCGGCTATTGACACACGTGAAAAGTAGTAAGTTCAACACAAATCCAAAAGCGTCAGAGCAGTGTGGGAGGCAAAGAGGTACTTTAGGTACTTCAGGTATAATAATTGTCAAGTGCACCAATTGTCTTTAGCTCGTTTGTGTGTGTAGTACCCAATAGGTAAAATTACCATCAAGTGCACAACCACAATTTCTACTTGTGTCTATGGTAACATGAATGGTAAATAAATGTGATGTACTATGTACATGCGAACCAAGGCAGTGGCGGCTAGTTAGTTTGGTCAGATGAAAGCGTAGATCGATTCGCTCAGAGACAACGGGCAAGCCGCCCTACTCCTCCTCCTCGACCTTTCTGCAGCCTTCCATCTGGTCGATCATTCTGTCCTTTGCTCACACCTCCACACTTCGGCTCACTTCTCCAGTGAGGCCATCACCTGGATCACATCCTTCCTCAACGGCAGGACTATGAGGGTCTTCTCTCCCACGGCGGCAGCAGACCCTATACCCATCACATGTGGTGTACCTCAGGGCTCCTGTGTCTCCCCCACATTATACAACATATTTACCAAGCCCCTTTTCGATGATTTGGATCATCTCGGTATCACCTACACTAACTATGCAGATGATACTCAGATCCTCCTTCCGCTTTCAGGAGATTATGGAAAGGATTTGGCCTTGCTAAATAGGGTGTACATCATCATCCAGGCATGGATGGCTACTCATGGACTATGCCTGAATGATGATAAAACAGAACTCATCATCTTAGGCACCACAATCAGTATAAAGAAACTTGGCCCGGCCTATAACTCCTTCATGATTGACGGGAACAACATCAAAGTCGGACAAGAGGTCAAAACATTGGGATTCTATCTAGATTCCAATTTTTCCCTCAAAAGACAAGTGAGCTCCCTTGCATCCTCCACGGCTTACACGTGCAAATTAATCCGTGCAGCCAAACCTTTCCTGTCTGACACTAGCTGTCTGACACTCGCCAGAGCCCTCATACTGTCTCGCCTCGACTATTGTAATGCCCTCTACCTAGGATCCACCAAGGCCACCACCAATAAACTGCAAACCCTTCAGAACAACGCTCTCAGAGCAGCTCTGGGCATTTCCAGAAGAGAACACATTACAGGTTTCAGCCAACAGAACAATTGGCTCTCCACCAGAGATAAAATTCTCTTAAAAACGGCATCTCTCACCCACAAGTCTCAACAACGCAGCCCCAACCTACCTGATCAACAGGTTCCACAAACAATCCTCCTCAAGACCCGTCAGAACCGCATACAAAGATTGCCTATCTGTCCCCCACTACAAACGGGCCACCATAGGAGGCAACAGCTTCCCGGTAAAAGCTGCCAAGCTCTGGAACTCCCTGCCTCCAAACCTTAGAGTAGACTTGCCCTATCAGAACTTCCGCTCCAAGTTAATCTCCTGGCTGAAACTGGAGACCCACTAAGACTAGGTAGTGTCCAGCGCTACACGCACACATCGTAACCACGTGTGCCTCTTGCTTACCTGTATATTACATTACCGCCTGCTGGCCTTACTGATGATTTGTATATACTGTATATAACATTTGTGCACCTATTTTTGTATTATGTATATTCCTCGTGTACTGTAACCAAGCTTCGAAAATTCTTGTAAAGTCTGCGCCCTGATACCCCCGGGTACGCTCGCGCATTATAAATAATAAAACAAACAAACAAACCAGCTATGTGTGCAAATGCAGTTGGGCTACTACGTACAAACTTAAGCGCCCCTACAACATTTGTCTGGTAAGATTGCTTGATTAATACCAACCACTCAACTAAAAGTTATGTAGATCCTGGTTTGTATATATTTATTTTTTAAAACCATTTATTGTGATGTTTATAATGCACCTATAATCATGTTTCAAGGTGCCACAGGACCGACCGGGGGGCGATGAGGGGGGGGGGGCAGAGGGGATTGGGGACAAGGGAGAAGGGCAATAGCGTTCCTACCTACTAGGCCATGTGAAATTTGGATTGTGCATGTGCATTAACAAGACGTGCCCTGGGAGAGCTCTGTCAGATCCGCACAATGATGGGCTGAAGTGTAGATGTTAGGCATGGAAACATAGCAAAAGCGGTAAAAAGGGACGTCGGAACACTGTGCTCATCATAAGAAGTGTCTGAGAATCTATCGGACCCTGCAGTAGTGTGGCAGAAAGAACTTTGCTGACTGTGAAAGCAAAATGGTGGGTGAAGCAGTGGGAGCGAAGAGAACCCACGGGAGGAGCAGTTCAGAGCTTGCCCCTGTGAGGCACCTGATAAGGCATTGCTAGGTAGCCTGCCCTCGACCGACGCATCTTGTGAGAGGCGACACTGAAAATTGCTACAAGGTGCGGCCGCCGGACGGTGGAGGTGAAGAGTCATATGAGCTTGGGACACAGAGCCCGGGCTGAGAAGCAGCAAGCACGTTGGTGCACAACAAAGCGGGGAGGCACTGCGGTTGAGGTCCTGCGCGGAGGCTGTACCCCTCCACCCCTGGGTGGAGTGGACCCAGGCGGCCCAGAGATGCGAGCGATTGCAGAGGGATAAGCAGGTGCTGCGGGGGGGAGGGGGCCAGGCGTTGTGGCCGCTCGTTGAAAAGCCATTGGTTGAGGAGCCATGAGACGCCTGCAAGCAGAACGGCGGTAAGGAGAGGGCGGGGCCTGTGGATAGACTTTCCTACACCCGAACTGAGGCTGCACAAGCAGCGGTCCGGTTGAGTAGGGAGCGGAACTCAATCTTAGATACCATCCCCGGTGGGGCCCCCAAGGTAAAGTAAGCATACGTAGGTCCCGCGAACATTGTGGAGCGCATAACTCCAAGCCCAGCATATCAGCTGTAATAGCAGGAGAGCAGATGGATCGTAGCGCAGAGGTGAAGGGCCACTGGCATGGCTGAATTAAAGGTGCCGGACATCCGCTGCCCCACATAAAGTGGGGAAGTTTTTCAAAGTACAAGTGGTCCCCATACAAGCAGTAGTTAATGCAACGTTTCATGAATACCATTTAAAAAACTGTACCCAGACACACATGTAGGCAACAACGAGGATCTCCTAGACACATTAGGTTTAATACACCTTCCAAGCCTAAATGTGGCTCGGGAGGGGCTTGAGGAACCCATCACTGCGGAGGAATTCCTAGCCACAATAAGATCCCTACCCACGGGCAAATCACCAGGTACGGATGGCTTGCCGGGCGAATATTACAAAGAATATGCAGGCATCCTAGCACCGGTCCTAGCTATTCAACAAAGCCTTTGAGGGTGGGATCCTCCCGGGTTGCATTAGAGGGGCCCTAATAATCCCATTGCTGAAGCCGCAGAAATGCGCCACGGACTGAGGATCCTACAGACCCCTTTTACTGAACTAGGACAGTAAGATCCTCACTGCAGTGCTTGCGAGCAGACCTACAAAAAGTGATACACAAGTTAATCCACCCAGACTAGACGGGATATGTCCCTGCTAGGAACATATCCTGGAACTTAAAACGGCTACACCACATAATACATCGCACCAGGGACAGACTAGAAGATTGCGCAGTTGCGTCATTAGATGCGACCAAGGGTTTCGACTCTGTCCATTGGGACTGTTTGTATGCTATAAATTTGACAAAAATGGGGGTTGGCCCCAATTATGAGGTGGGTGAAATAGATATATACGGAACCAATGGCAAGGGTCAGGAAGGGAATTACCCATTCAGATAGATGGGTACTCAAGAAGGGCACTAGGCAGGGATGCCCACTGTCTCCAATGTTGTATATCATAGCGGTCGAACCAATAGCAGCATATCTGAGACAGGAATATGGAGATATTGGAATAAGTATAGACTGAGTCGCACATATCTATGTATGCAGATCATATGTTAATATACTTGAGAGATCCAGAGGTTAACCTAGAGTATGTGCTGGAGGTCCTGGATAACTTCGGTACGTTCTCAGTGATAAGGCTTAAACAAGACCAAATCCACTTTGCTTCCCCTTGCTCAGTTGGCTAGGGCAAGACCAACAGAATTGCCCATACTTCCCCTGCCATGGAGCGAGTCCCATTTCAGGTATTTAAGGCTTGACATATACCATGATCCCAGACAGGAACACAAACGGAATGCAATTTGCTCTAAAGAGGGTCTGACCAAGTCTATGCAATTCTGGAGCAAATTACCCCTCTCGATGATGATGGGTAGAGCAGACCTGCTTAAAATGGTGGCTCTACCGAGATTGATGCATTGCTTCGGGAATGTTTCATTTGACATACCCAGGAAGTTCTTCTATGAGTTAGATGGGGTTTGTAGAAGTTGTTTGTGGCAGGGCAGCAGGTACAGTATGGCTCTACATACGTTAGAGACCTTGCGAGGCGGGAGGGTACCCAACTTTGAATTATATTACCTAGCAGCCCAGTTACAATACGTGGTACATTGGATGGCAGATGAACCTACAGTTGACACTGCTCTCTTACAGCCCGCAATGGGGTAGCTACACCTGAGGGATCCGGTCTGGGTACCCAATGGGGATCCCAAGGAGTAACCATTTCTGGTGACCTTGGCCATCAGTTTGGCACAAGGCCTGCAAGGTCATGGGTGACAGGGACCCGATCTCACCACAGACACCACTGTTGGCAGTAATGGCTGATAAAAGGGGTTTGCAGGAGGTGGTCGGGACGCATTGGGAACCCTGTGGGATAGCGATCATAGGAGACCTATGGGATGGAGATACCAAAGTGGCGTTCTCGGAACTACAGGCTTCCATAGCGGCCAATTTCTGATGCATATGACTGTCATAAAAACGATTTAAAAAAAAAAAAAAAAAGGTGGCTCGAGGTAGACAGGGCTCAAATGATTAACAAAGAAATGGAAACCATGCTAAACATCTTGGAGGGTGGACATGCTGTTTCCAGGTATGGGGTCCTGATGGGGAGCACCTCGAAGGTGGAAATGAAATGCAGAGCGGGGTGGGAGAGAGTTTTTTAAAAATTTTTGTTCTTTATTTTTTTTTTTTTTGGGAATAAGGAGTGGGGTAAAATTATTCCATACCACAGAAAGGTTTTGCGAAAATCCAGGCTTCAGATGCTCCAATTTTACATAACCCAAAGGGCATACCTCACACCAGAGGCAATAGCCAAATTCAAAGGAGCAGGTAGTCGGAGGTGCCCCAAATGTAACCAAAAAAATGCAGGTATGACACACCTGTTCTTGGAATGCACCACTATACTGGAATTCTGGAATGACATTGTAAGAAGTGGCGAGGAGAGGCATTGCCTTAAGGCGTACAGTCACCGGGGGCATGTATATTGGGGAAGTTTCAAAAGGGGAACGAAACAAAAAGCAATGTGGAAGCTTAAAGGCCTCATGTATTAGCAAAGCGTAGTATTGCCATGACATGGAAAGCTAAAGTTGCCCCAAGTGTGAACAGGGGGTGGGAAGACTTGAGGAAATGGTCTACGTCCGAAACAGGCATATGGGAGAAGGCGATGAGAGAGCAAAAACAGGAACCTGGACCAGATCTATTACAATGGATAACCCTAACCGCGACCATGATTTGTCAGACCACAGAAAATGACTCCGCTTAGAAGTGACAATTTATATGATGTTGGATCCTTGGACTCGCTGCACATATGGCACACTGTTGAAGGCTTTTGGGGGTGGGTGAGGGTGGGTTGTTAAGGGGTGTTTAAAGGGTGAAACATTAAGTTTGAATGACACTGCTATAGTAGAAGATTGTCTGATTTTACACTGGTGTAATGTTGAGGAAAACCAATAAGATATTTTTTTTAATAAGTGCGGAAGAAGGGTGAATGTGAGTGCCGGTTGGCAAAATGCAGAGAGCTAGTGTGGGAAGGGAAGTGCAGGGTAAAGAGGAGCGAGTGCAGGTGAAAGGGGTGGGAGGGTGGAGCGGGGAGGAAATGATATGGCATTAATAATGCGCCTATACACAAGTGTTTCAAGGTGTGACGAGGCAAGGGAAGGGGAACAGAGGGAAGATAAACGGTGATCCTACTGTCTCCAGGTGTCATTCAGATCATGCAAGTGCATGGGAAGGGGGAAGGGGGGAAAAGTGCAAGTGCAAGGGAGAGCGGGAGGGGAGCGTGCAGTAAACGGGATAATTGACTAATAGCATAGTAAGTACGGCCTGCTGGTGGTAAGTGCAGACATCCGGTGTCAAGTGCAGGTGGAGGAACTGTAGGGATACAGTGGCAGTCCAGAGGACGGGGGTTGCCTGGAAGGCAGTGCAGGTGTGCGACTGGTAGTGGAGGGGATCTGGGCCCGAGAACGGAGGGTGGCCAAATAACCAGTGCAGTTTCAGCCAAGGATTCAGCAGGGCAGAGGAGGAGAGAAAGCAGAAGCAAAGAGAGAGGTTTTGAGGTACTTCCGGATCCGGAGATGGTTCTCCTCAAGTTTCAGTGAGGCAGGGAGGCTGTTCCAAAGGGCGGCTCCAGCCGAAGAGAGAGATCTACCACCAACTTGTTGCTTGGAGAAGCGACTGACCCTGAGGAAGTTGGAGGCGGGTGAGCAAAGGGCTCGAGAAGGAAGATATTTAGGAAGAGAGAGTTGAAGGTATTGAGGCCCCAGGCCCCAGAAGGTCTTGTGGTCAATGCAGAGGGTTTTGAACTTCATCCTCGCAGCCACTGGGAGCCAGTGCAGGGATTTCAGTCCTGGAGAGATACGATCCCTGGGCTTGAGGCCAAGAACAAGTCTTGCAGTCCTGTTCTGAATAAGTTCGCAGACGGCGGAGAGTAGTGGCAGGCAGATTTAGAAAGAGGCTGTTGCAGTAGTCCAGCCTCGAGAGAACCAGAGCTCTGGAGACGGTGAGCTTCTGGGGGAAGGAGTGGAAAGGAAGAATACCTCTGAGGAGGTGTAGCTGGCAGTGAGACGTCAAAAGATGTGAGGAGAGGAAAGTGTGGAGTCGAAGATGACCACAAGGTTTTTGGCCTCACAGGTGGGTGCAAGAAGAGGGCCAAGAGAGGCTGGCCAGAGAGTGACGGGAAAGGAGGGAGCGGGTGTGCTGATGAGGAGAATCTCAGTCTTAGTGGCATTATGGCAGAGATCATGGGCAGCACACCACTCGTGGATGGCGGACAGTCGGAGATGAGAGAGGGAGGAGAGGTGGCTGAGGGTAGCTTGAAAATGAGCTGAGTCATTCACATAGCACTGGAAGTTTGGGCAGAGCGCTGCAATGTGGTGGGCAAGAAGTGCCAGGTATTGGTTAAACTGCCAGGGAGAGAGGTTAGACCCCTGGGGAATACCACAGATGGCGATAGAGAAAGGACCCAAGTTGAACCTGAGGGGGTCGGTCAGAGAGGAAAGAAGTCGGCCATGCCAGGTCCTGACCGGGGATGCCCAGGTTATCACAGAGACGATTGAGCAGGATGGCAACGGGCTAGATGACTGAGTGCAAGTGCCAGGTATTGCATGTGTTGCAGGGGGTGAGGGTCAACGAGAGGGCCCCATTATGATAGAAAATGTATGATGACGGCTACAAATAAATTCAATCTGGAAGTCAACCTGTCAACAAGTTCAGTTTTGGAGGACAATCCTCTTTTGCAATGTTCTGTGGCATAGTCTGGGCCCTGGAACACATTTGGAGCCATTCCATGCGTATGCATGGCCAGAACAGTCCATGTCAGCTCTTTCACAAATTCAGAATCCATTTAATAGACTATTGGCATGGCCACCCACTGTTTGCTTTTTCCCCTCCCAATGTTGTTGTGCGCAAGTACAGCCAGTCTTGTTCTGGCCTCCATACCGTCTATGCCGAAATGCAACCTTTTTGGCCTGTACTTTAGGCACATATTATGTAATGCCTCCAAATCTCCATTCTGGCTAAATTTGGTGAGTCCCTTCAGGTCTCGAGTTTTGTCATACACAATTTTCTCGAGTGCTGCGTGAGGAGGGGAACCTGACAACAAACACTTTTCGACGCGCCTGCTCCTTAGTCAAAGGTCCATGTCCACATTTGGAGAGAAAACTAACATTTCCACAAGATTGTTTCTTTGAACAATGGTGCATCAATAAACGCCATTTTTTAAGTAGAATTTCTACCGACCCATCACAAGTTTTTAAACTCCGGGGCATGTCCAAGCAGCCATGTTGTAGGTCGGAAAATCTGCAGCTCCTGAGATCCGACATTGATTCTAGTTTCGAACTGAGGTTTATGCAATCCTCGATGCCTGAAAAGACAATGCCATGTACACTAATGAGGTGTGCACAGCTGGGTGAAACGAGAAAACCTAAAGTGTACTGCTGATGGTGAACAGAGCGTCCGAAATCCAAGACTAGACCGGATGAGTAAAAAGATGGCGGAGCAGAGAGGACTGCGACTTGCACACAGCTGGTTACCTTCGATGGGCTCCCGCAGGCAGCAGCAGTCAGTCGAGATATGCTTGGAGCTACGTGTGGAGCCGCTGCACTGCATAATTGTGGACAATAGGGAGAACTGGGTCAGCGGACCGCACTGAGGCTCAAGCGAGGAGCCCAATCGCCCGCAATGGCAAGAAACCTGAATACTCTGTGCTGGAAGCCGTTGCACGCAAAGGGACAGTGGCTGGCTGCGGAGTGAAGAAGACTGCTTTGGGTTAATTCAGCTACACCCGGGAGTGCTGACAACCGTGGCCTCTCCGAAATATACAAAGTGGCAAAGTATCAGTGTATTAGGAAGAGCGGAGGCGAGTTAGGCTACCGGGTAGCCGTATGGAGAGGAATGCAAGAAAAGGTAACTTAATAGGTGTGCCCGGACACTTTGTAGCATACTCCATCAGCGAAGTTGCATGTGCGACGGCCAGCGAGGCGGTGAAACACGAGACATGAAGGCGTGAAGAGGAAAAAATAAATATAACTCTGTGAGGCACCGTGCATTGAAAGGAGCTGGTCAACACAGACCTGCCGGGCGCACTGTGGCATGGAAGGCTGCGCACCATAAGCGAAGCCACGTGAGGAAGGTTTTGTTACGCGGAAGCCCGTAGCTAATGCAAACCAGGCACTGAATACGACAAAGAAGTGTTTGATATTACGAACTGTGTGAATGCCAGCTGACTGAAGCTGGAGGCCCGCAAGTCACTTAAAACAGCAAGATGTCGGACTAGACCAGACAAAGGACTCAGCCGTACTGAGCACAGCAGTGCAGGAGGAGCAACGTGTCACAGAGCGCACACTTACTGTCCCTGACCAGCAAGCAGCCCCGTAGTGGGCAAATTCGCTGCAAGGTACTTCCTGATTCTGGGGAAACCCTAACCTTAACGAATAAGGCAATCTGCATAATAAGTGAAAGCAGTTGAAGTAAAATTATTTTTGGGAACAAATATTGAACATTCTGTACCTGGTGACTATTTTACAATCATGACCGGACTCTAACCACACATTTAAGTAGCAATTTTCCTCTTGATGATCCACCTGACGTGAAGTGGGGAGACACGTGGTAAGGAGGACAAAGTAATGTTTGCACTGTTGAATGTTTGAATACATTAAGGAATTACTGAGGACAACAAAGTATTGCTTGAACTGTTGTATATTTGGAAATATTTAGCAACAAACGAGCACTATTGGAATTGCAGAATATTTATAATTGGCGGATGATAAGCTGCTCGAACTGGAAAAAGTTTCGAAAATACTTTTGCACTCAGTGAACTTAAAAGCAGCTGGAATTGACAATTATGACTGACAATCAGATATTTGTAATAAGCAACAAGGAGTACTTGGTAAGAACCCATCAAATCGCTTTGATAATTGGTGAGAACTTTGGATTACATTTTTTAAATACTGCAGTAGGAATAAACCCAGTCCGGACAACTGAGGGTATGGGACAGAAAATGGTAGAAGTATAACAAGAGAAGAAAAAGTGGTGGTGCGACGGTGGTCCTGACCAAGAAGGAGCGAGAGGCAGGTGCTCCATACTGACAGAGGCGATGTAGAGAGCACTGAGGCGAGCTGAAGCAGGGAGTTGCGGCCCATCGGATCCCCAACCAACGACGAAGGCTGTGGGTGTTACAAGTGTTGATACGCAGGTAACGCTGCACAAAGCAGCATAGGAGTAGCTGCCAGCAGGGGGCCACCTGAGAGTCTTGGGGGCGCAGTAACACTGTTAAAAGCAGTCATGTCCTCCAAAGCCAACAAAAGCAAGGGGAAACTATCTTCCATAGACCCGTTTGTTTAGCCTGCTCAAGCATCGAAAAGCGGGAAGATGACAATCCCGGAAACTCAAGGTGCAGAGGTCCCTGTTAGCGGCGATCAGAACATTTGAAAATTCATAGCAGCTTGAAGGTCTTCCTTGGAATTCAAGATGGACGCGGTCAGTATTGATGTAAACCTCATGAGACAAGATGTGATGTCGGCGGAAGGCACGGCGCGTTGTAAAAGAAGGTACAAACTAATCGGAACTGCAACAAGGATACCAAGGAAGTCTGTGTTGCAACAACAAATGCAGAACCTGGAGAACAAAGTGGAGGAGGCAGAAGGAAGCGCCAGGAGGAACAATGTGCAAATAATCGTGTTCCCGGGAAGGTGAGGAGGGCGCAAACCCAACAGAATTAATTGAGACTATGCTCCTGCAGGAAATAGGCCCGGGTGCCCTCACGCAGGGCTCCAAGGTGGAGCAAGTGCACAGAGCTCTGACCAGAAGGCCCCCCCGCCTGGACATCATCCCTGGCCGATAATAGCCCAGATACTAAACTATAAAGGGGAAAATCCTCAAACGTTTTCGCAAAGGTGGCACGATCCAAAGAGCATCGACTAACATCACAGCATACCCGGATTATACATTCTTGGTGCAAAAAACAGAGAATTAACTATACGGCAGTCAAGAGGAGGTTGCAGGATGTGAACATCAAGTACATGCTGCTGTACCCGATCAAATTGAAAGTGCTATACAAAAGCCAAGCTATCTTTTTCGAGACTCCCAGAAGAGGCTGGTAAATGGATGGATGAAGACCTGAGGGACGAGGCGGATGATCAGCCGAGAGGCGAGCTGGACAAGCGGGAGGGTAACGCTTAACCAAAATGTAATTATGCAGACATATGGTTCTAAGAACAATTAAGCCTGTTGGAATAGAGGGTAGTCATAAATGCTGTTACAGCTATGTTTAACAGACAGGAGCCACTGGCGTTGAGACCCACTAGGACCGCACCTGGAGGAATTCTCCTACACTCCATATTAGATAGCATACTAGCAGTTATGTATCCTTCTGCTGCTCCCTGAGTACTGGCGCTAGTGCTTAGGATGATGGTGAGACGCAGGGATGCCTGGGTGCCGATTATGGAGCTGGCCAATTATTGGCAAGGGGCAGGGTTCAGGTAGTTAAAGGGGCGTTGGCCTACAGATACGCACAGGGGTGGGATAGCGAATGCACCATGGGAGGAATGAGAGCGGGCAAGTCGGAATGTCAGGGGCCTGAACAGCTACATTAAGAGAAACAGGATAATGACATTTGAGACGCCAGAAAATAGAGTTCTCTTGCAGGAAACGCATCTTACTAAGGAAAGGCAAGATACCCTGGCACGGAAGTGAGGGGGGTAGTGACCATGGGTTCAACATATTCTGCATATGCCAAAGGGGTCCTAATATGGTTGGCATCGGCAGTCTCATTGAAGCTCCTCCAGACCTCCCTGGATACTGACGGTAAAATGATGGTACTACGGGGAATGGTGGAACACAGAGAAATGGGTGTCGTTAATACATATGCTCCTAATCACAACACAGCAGCCTATTTTAGATCCTTATACCCCAAGATAGGCCTGTATAGAGATTGTGCGTTGATATGGGGAGGAGATTTTAACTGTACCAATGGATAGATTGGATGGCAAATTCACTCATCCAGCCACTTCAGCTAAAGCTTTAAACACAGTGTTACACGCATTTAAGTTGGCGGATGTATGCAGGGCAATGCACCCGCAGAGCAGGGTATGCTCATTATGCGGCTCCCAAGTACCTCTGCACGAGGCTAGATTATGTGTTTGTGGGAGAAGTGGCTCTGGGAGAGTTCATAAGGGCTGAATATAAATCAAGAGTCCTCTCGGACCATGCCCTTCTGTTAGTCAAGTGGCAGTTCCTTTCCCCCTGAGCTAGGATCCCGACATGGAGACTTGGGGTCGAGGCACTTAGAGATACAGGGTTTCGGAAACACCTGGGGAAGGAGATAAAGGAATATTTTGAGCATAATACAGGCAGTGTGAAATCGGCAGGTACACTGTGGGAGGCCTTTAATGTAGAGGTGAGAGGGGCGGCTATAGCAAAGTCGAAAGGAATGCAAGACATCATTATATGCGCTCTACAAAAAGTCAGAGGCAGATTAGAAGCCTTAGAGCAGGAAGGGGAAAGGTCTCTAGAGGTAGCTAAGGAGGTGTCCAGCCTGCAAACAGAATGGCGGGAACATTGGAACAGGTTAGGCAAAATGAGCTACAGGAAATGTGTGGAGAGGCAACATGCAAAAGAGGACCAGCCTGGGCGCCTGCTTGCCTGGCTTTATAGAACTGAGAGAAAACGAGAGACA
The DNA here is from genome assembly GCF_040938575.1 of Ambystoma mexicanum. Classification (NCBI taxonomy): domain Eukaryota; kingdom Metazoa; phylum Chordata; class Amphibia; order Caudata; family Ambystomatidae; genus Ambystoma; species Ambystoma mexicanum. The sequence continues at coordinate 441,521,776 of NC_090937.1, forward strand.
ATTGGAGCAATTGTGGGAAATTACGGAGAATTGTGCGAGATGCAAGAAGGGGTGAACAATTGTGTTTTTTTTTTTTTTTTAGTATTATAAGCAGCTGTATGAGAAACCTCAGAGTGCCACATGTCAGAGATGGAAGAAGCACTGTCGGAGAGTAGTCTCCCCAAGCTAAACACTGATGTGAAAGACGGGCTGTAAATCCCCATTACCATGGAAGAACTAGAGTATGTGATAAAGGAACTCCCGACGGGTAAAGTCCCAGGGGCGGATGGGTTTCCTGGCGAATTCTATAAAGAATACAGTGTGTAAATCCTAGCTCCACTGTTAGCAATGCTGAATGAGGCACTGGACACGAGCAGGCTGCCTGGGCCATTGAGAGAGTTGATAATTGTTCCTCTTCTTAAACCAAACCAGCCGGTTACAGACTGTGGCTCATATAGGCCCCTTTCATTACTGAATCAAGATGAGAAGATTCTTACAGCTTTAATGGCACGCAGACTTAAGTCGGCCATAGCCAAGCTTATACACTCGGATCAGACCGGATATGTCCCACTTAAAAACATTACAAATAACCTGAGAAGATTACATCACATAATAGGCTGTACCCCCGCAACAATTGGCAGTGGTGTCACTCGATGCAGTCAAGGAGTTCAACTCAGTGAGATGGCCTTGGCGGTTAGCGGTGCTAGAAAGGTTAGTTATTGGCCAAATTTATATCAAATGGGTGCGATTGCTGTACGATGAACCGATGGCGAGGGTCAAAATGGGTAAAATCATTTTAGAACAATGGCAGTTAAGCAAGGGCACGAGGCAGGGATGTCCGTGGTTCCCGATACTTTTCATATTAGCGTTCGAGCCATTAGCGGTTTATTTGCTGGCAGAATGAGGAGGCTGGCATACTCGCACCATGTGGGATGTTTTAACCCTCTTCTGCTCTGCTATGCGGCATCACTATGTTATGATGGTGCCAGAAATAGCAAAATGGCCGCAAATCCCCTGTGTGCAACAAAACCTCTGAAAATCGCGCTTTGCAAAGCACAAAAAGATGGCTGCCCAATCTGCCATGCATGTTGTCGATGGTCGAACCGAAATCGCACTCCTGAAATATGTTACTGGGCTCCACAATAATTGAAATTGGAGTACAGAAGGAAAAAGCAGTGCTTTGCTAATTGAAACCCCAAAATCTTGCTTTAAATCCCTTTTCCTTATTGCTGAAACTGCAGAATGCCGGTGCAAAACACCCTCAAACATCAAAAATTCTTGCTCGGTGTTACAATTCACTTAGTCTAAGAAATCATTGTGAACTTGCACGGTCCTGAAAAGCTGAAAGCATAAAGGGATTTCCACAGCAAAAGTGGCCTGTCTGTGGATGCCAAAAATATCTGTGCAGCAGAGGACTGCAGGGATGACAGCTGTCAGGAGCATGCCTGATTAAACTTTAAACATGTATAAACTGAAATCAAATGTTTGCAATCTAAGTGGCCTGTTACTGATAGTAACCCATATTGTAATTGTTTTGATTCTATGGTTTAAAATCTTGAATGAGAATTCTAGCTGCTATTTTGAAATCGCAAGTTTGTTTTAAGCTAAGGAAAAATGCAACAGAATTAACAAATAAATCAAGCCTGGCTAAAGCTAGCCAAACTGGAATAACAGGTTTCCTCCCAGAAAGAAGGCCTTTCCCTCCAGCAGGTTATCACACCTAAGCAATAATTATAGGGTTTGGAAAGAACTTGGTCTACAGAGGCAAAAGGGAACAATGAACAGCTGCTGCTGAGGAAATGTGAGGTGTGAGGACAGTCGTAAATGGCCTCTGCCAAGAGCAAACGGGGAGGAGACTGCTCCTGAACTGCAGGGAGAAAAGAGGCGGACCCGAACAATAGTCTGTGGTTGAACCTTCATAAAGAACACTTTTTAAAAGACTTATAATTTGCCAGTTAAAATTGTGAAAAATATAAAAGTAACAGATTTGTGAACCTAAATTTTGGCTGCACGTTTCAATAGGCGGCAAAATCGTGTGACATGTTCTGGAAAGAAATCGCAGAAAATGTGATTTTACACCAAATGTATTTCTGCTAGAAGTATGAAACTTTATACACTTATGCCCATGTTAAACATGCTCACTTGTAGACATTTGCTTATAAATTGGACATTGTGTTCCTGATGAAAAGGGCAAAATTCTGTGAAAAGCCGAGAAGATCCCACAGCTACGGGGATTTGAGGGATAGCTGCTATATAAAATATGTAATCTGTATATGTGATTCTTATAGAGGTTGCACATGTGTAAATATGTATGGTGCCAAAAGTAGATTTTGTGTTCAAGGGGCTAGGGGTGGATTCTCAGCCTCATAAAATCACACCATAAAGGTGACACACTGTTTCTCTCCTTCTATCAAGGCAGAGAGGAGACTCTGACCCAATCACGTGCCAAAGGGGCAAGCTTAGGATAAACCAGCCCACACACCCCTTTATCATAGCATAAATAGAGACCGCTCACCACTCAAAAGGACAGACCGATTCACCCACTATCCTGATACTGGCAGAGCGCCCTGCTGCTGAACTCTACATCTTCCCTGCTCCAGACTCCAGAAACTTGGCAAAGCAGAAATCCATTGCATAGCTGAACCATTTTGAGATGGGCCTCAAATTCCAGAACCAGAACCCCACAAACCTAAAGTGAAGCATCAAAATACAGCCGGGCTGCGCTGTACTGCTTGCCTGCTGAAATAATTATCATCAGAACCAAGAAGGGCAGATCCAGTCCAGTCCTGTGCCGTGCTGTGACCAGAATGCATTGCAGATCCAGTCCAGTCCTGTGCCGTGTGTGACCAGAGCGCCTTGCTGATTGCAGATCCAATCCGATGTGTGCCGTCTGTCCTAGAACCCGATCCAATTCCCTGATCAGAATCTTGACGCACCGGAAGCCTGACAGTTCTGTTTAAAAACATATCTAGAGAGTATCTATAGATGGAACTGTCACTAGCATATGTACCTTGCCTAGTTAATCCCTATTTTAAACCCATCCTATCTTGTATTCAGAACCGTTATTGTTAGGAGTATTTTTTAATTGTGTGAACCCTCTATCCAAAGCATCCTATTTTCATTCTGTCCTGGTATTGTCAAAACTTTCTTTGTGCTGATCTTTTCTCATCTGAAGAAGGCGAGTCCTTAGCAGGCAGTCATTCTGATCAAGTGGCTGTGTTCCTGTGGGGTATTCGTTTTGTTCATAGTCATCCCATAGTGTAAAAAACCCATTGTCCTTTTAAAAGTGCATTGCTGTTGTCCATTCTTGCGTCTATCTCGAAAAAACGACCTCCGCTAAAACGTCCATAACTTCCTCAGTTTTTGTGCTAGAAACAAAATGTCTTGTAGCTAACATCCGCAGCTTTAAATCGCATCTAAAACTGCATCCCAAATCCATACGGTTCTCCCATTATCACGCAGTGAAAAGTTTGCAGCAAATTTCGCTTTTGGGGAAATTCTGATGCGTGTAACACAGCTTTTGATTGCTTCTGACCTGAATTTTAAGGTTTCAAATTATTTCTTGGTATTAAATCATTGCTAGTGTTTGTCTGCAACTATCCAAAGCGGCTCCCATAAGAATTTATAGCGATTTCAGCAATTTAGATCAAATTTAGTGTTTTTGCCCAATCCATTCTCAAGATAACTTTAAAAGCCATTCTGACAGCTTGACAGTCAATTCCGTTTTTCTCTTGCGCTTGAAAGGGGGAAAGTCGGATTGATATATTGTTTGAATTCTGCCATTCCTGAAAACCTGTTCTCTCCTCCTATCTCTTTACATTGCCTATTGAGGGATGTGCAGGGGGAGCCTTTAACCACACTGCTATAGATATATACACACACACACGTATTATTTCTGTGCTGAATTGTTTTGCTCACTATTACTCCTTGTGTATTAAAGAGATTATTCAGTGATACATCACCCCATTGGTGATCCTTGTGTACCCATTAAAACATAGTGTAATTAAATAAATACAATAAATAAATATTTTTACTTTGCAAACCAGCCTGATTCCTTGTTCAGTGTGACTGGGGGTGAGGGTTCCAGGAGAGGGGCGTGATATTAGTGGTATATCGTTTAGAATAAAGAACTTTTAGACAAAAATAAATAAGGATTTCAGTTGTGCATTACATGCTAGGCGTTGACTTGGGTGTGTGCCGAATTGAAATCACTTACAGCTTGGGGGCTTGTCACGAGATCCTGAATTTGACATACCGCTTGTGACAGTCTAACACAGCGTGCTAACTGACGGGGTACATACACCTTGTTGGGCTACCATACTGTGCTACACTGTAAAAACACCCTTCAATAGAAATACTCAAAGGAGTTGGGCCTGTTTTGCAAAAGTAAAGTAACCCTGAGATAAGTCAGAAGGAAATTAATATTTCCGGAATGGTGACCCTAGTGGAAATTAATATGGCAAAAGAACACCTACTGCACAAATTGTGTCAGAGGTGAATGGGTAGAGCAGGATGAGAATGTCTGGCTGCAGGAAATCAAACAACAAATCACTGCCATAGAATTAGATACATGGCAGGACCAGGGTCCATTACACCAGGCACTTGGTGAATTGTATATGGCCCCAAAAGCAAAAGAAGAGCAATGTAAAATTGACAAAATAGCGGCTTACCTATACCTCCACATTGGAGTAATACAGGAAAAATATGCTGAAAGCCTAGATCTGGCAAAGAGGCAAGTACAATCTCTAGAGAAAGCCCAAACTGATCTGGACTCTGCAGAGCAAAGGCTACAAAAGAGCCAAGATTCAGAGAGAGAAACCAGACAGTACCTGACAAATGTAAAGGAAGATCTGGATCTCCTGCAGCAAGAGAAGGTAGAACAATATACCAAATTCTGACACTGCAAAAAGAGTGCCAAGAAAGGTTGGAATCTCTACTCCAGAGCCAACAAAAGCTAGAACCGCAATTAAGTTATAATGGAGTCTGCGCAGGGCAGATAGTTGCCCTAGAAAATCAGAATGATGAAATGAAGGAGGAAAATAATAAATTTAATAGTGAAGGAGCTCCACACTCAAACAGATTTTGATGAGGAGCGCCAGAAATTATGTGCCATTAGAAAACAAAGGGACGACCTGGCTGCACAGAGGGGTACTCTAATTCAGGAAAGGGACGCCTTAGACAAGGAAGTCAGCCGTTTAAAAACCAGGTGGAAGAAAATTACCTGGCTCTTCAGGGGCTGGGTGAACTCAAAATGGACTACGAAAAGCTGTTAGAGCACACCTGGAGAGTGGAAGATTCTCTGGCAAAGAATAATCAGGCAAGTAAGGCTCAGACTCGGGAGGTTAGCCTCCTGCAGCAAAAATTGGCCAAATACTCCCAAATCAGACCGGAAGCAGAGAGAGACAATGAGGCTCTCTGTGAAAAAAAAATTACAGGCTCCATAGACAGATAGCCATGCAGGAACAACTAATAGAGACCAGGAAGACCTTAATAGAAGAACAAAAGGGGCAGACTATTGCATGCCATAAGGGAGTAGGGGCTGAGAGCGATGAGGTCAGATGGGAGAGGGAAACCCCTGAGCGTAACCTCAGGAACTCTGTTCTCGCCATGGACTCTGCCACCCCTATGTCCACTGGCTCACATGAACCAAGGGCCACGGGGATGGTAGACTTCAACCCAATGGCAAATATGGGGCTAATAGGTCAGCGCCGCCCAGAAATGGATGGGCGGGTATCTATGTACCGGTTCCCAAGTGCTAGGGCCATCTTCTCTGATCAGGGAAACTCCAGTGAGGGCAGAATCAGAGAAATGGATCCTCAGAATTATAACCTACCAAGAGATCAGGCGATGAAATTTGGTGGGGAATTCCATGAGACTAGACCCACTAAGAGCATACTAAAAACCTCTTCCTAGCTAGAACAGTGGGGGGGATACTCAGCTAATCCTAGGAGCAAGGAAGAGTCAGAAGACTCTTCTGAGCGCCACAGGTCCCAAGAGACTAGGCCCCCACATTCTGCCAGCACTTCTCAAGCTCGCAGAATCCGGGAATGTCTAGAAGACCAGACTGCCACCTCTGGTAGCAGTGCCTCTGAGTCAGAGGATGAGTGGACCAGGGTGACCAGAACTAAAAAGGCCAACAAGTTAAGAGGACTTTCCTCAAGGATCCCCTGAAACAAATATCAGCTATCGGGAGCGTCATCACGCCCTATCACAAAAATGCCAAATATTCGGTTTGGGAGCACCTTGAATTATTTGAGCAGATGATGGAGACTTTCCATCTGAAGGACAGCCAAAGCTGTATTCAGTATGTAAAGTGGACGTTTTCTCCTGAGTACTCCAGCTTCTTTGCGAGGCTGGAGGATCAGAACCATTCCAGATGGTCCACCTATAGGGCGGCCATCCTGAAACATTTTTCCATTCATAGGAACCCTCAAGAGGCTTGCAAGGCAGCCTACAACTTGCAGTGTGGGGAAGACCAGGCCCCAGAAGTATTTGTTCAGGAATTGAAACACGCCTTTGCGCAGACCACTAGAAGGGTGCGCACTGACATTACGGAATTTGTGAGCACCTTCTTTTATGCCCTCCCTAAGAACATTATGACCCAGCTAGTGAGGGACTTTCATGAGAAAAGATCACTAGACTGCGTCATTGAACAAGCAACGCGCATCTATGAAGTACAGAAGCCGTTGGAAAGTAAAAATCTTAGCAAAAGCCCCAAACCAACCAACACCCCTGCTGCTGCTAAGGTGGCAGAGGTGAAGGTTGCTCCCATTTTAGATCTGGAGATGGGGGGGGGGGGCTAAAAACCTTCCAGTGCAGAATCTGACCAACCCCAGCCCCAGAAGACCCTCGGGCCAATCCCAAACAGGGAGCCAGGGAGGTAACCCAACAAATGGGACCTCTGACTACATCAGCCCACGCTACAAAGGGAATAGCCCAGGATGGGTCTATGTGTGGACTCCTCCAGCCCAAACGGGGGGGGGGGTCCAACCAGACAGCAGGAAACCCAGGAAACTTCCTCCTCATTTTTCCCAGGAGGGCAGTAATCCCCCAAATGCCAGACCAAATTTCTTTCCCTGGTACCCGCCAAACTTCAACCCCCAAAACAACCCTTCTTTCTTTCCCCACTTTCCTGAGCCGGGACAGCCCAATCCGGGAGAGGGTGGAGGGGTACCCAAATTTTCCTTACCAAGGGTGTTATGCAAGAAGGGATAGCTACCCTTCCCGGAATCAACCCAGGGTAGACTTGAGGACCTCGTATCAGCCAGAGCGGGTGTCTCAACTAGAGTGCCAGGTCCAGAACATGGCACAGGATCTGGGTCGCATGCTGAGGGCTCAACAGAACCCTCAGATGAGCATGGCGGCTCAGAATTCCTCAAATCAGGGTCTGGTGCTCCAGAACAATGACGGGGGAAGAACCCTGACAACCCACCGGTTCCCAGGGAGGAGGCACAAGGGGAAGGGGGGGTGTAAAGCCTTGGAGGAAGCTCCCTTCCCCACTTGTGAAAAGCCCCTGGAAACCCAGGAACCGGAACCCAAATCTCCTGCCCCCGAAAGTCTGCAACCCAAGGAGCAGAGGGTGGGTAAGAGAAATAAAGAGCCTAAAAAGGCTCATTTTGTGGAGGCGGTGCAAATCTTCCAGTTTGAAGGAGAGGGGTCCTCGGAGGATTCTGGGAAAAGGATCTTCACCTTCAGGGATGGGGGAACTCCTCCCAAAGGATCCAAATCCAGACTGGGTAGATGTGGGGACAAAACCGCCCATCAAACCCCAGAATGACCAGCACGAAAATCCCCTGGTTCAAACCCATCCTGGTGACTGCCTCCAAAAAGGAGGGGGGGGCAGCCCAGAATCAGAACCAGGGGAACCCAAATTTCCCCCATATCTAGCTGTCACCTTTTTCTTACAGGTTCCCAAAATCCCAATCAGAATCCTGCACAAATCACCTCTGTCGGTATCCAAAGCAAGGAAATTAACCCACCAGTTGGCCAAAAATGTGCATTATCTTTGCCCCCTTGAGGAAAAGGAGGGAAGATTTTATGCCCCGGTCCAAATACAGGGGCAATGTACAATTTTGGCACTGGTGGACACTGGATCCCAAGCTACCCTTCTGTCAAAGGGCCTTTGATCGGATGAATTCGGGAAGGGGGGAGAAATACCAAATTCCTCTCGCCCCTCTTCCTGGACAACTTCAGAACTTCGATGGGAAGGAAATTCCTGTCGAGGGGACTGCGGATTTAGACATTAAAATTGGGCGATACAAGGTGAAGCACCCGGTCAGTTGTGACTCCAGAGGGCACACCTTGTTTACTAGGGAATGACATCCTGCGTAGATTGTCTCCCCTCATAGACTGTGTAAACAAGGTCCTCTGGACCCAGACTAACCGACCAATAAAATTGAAACAGTGTGTCAACCATGTTAGTTTAAATGGCACATGCCACATGGTTGAACAAAAACCTGACAAAATTGAGTTCCACTTCCAGAATAATCAACTCCCAGACGTGACAGTAATTGCAGTAGGACAACAATAGAAATCTTGCGAGAGGTTGCATACTGGCCACCCATGGGGCAGGTCCTCGACCAATACTTGAAGGGGTGTCTTGTGTGTGCACAATTTCAGCCAACATCACTCACTCACTGTGCTACCCTCAAAAAGAGGGGGATGACACTGCCTTGGTCAGATTTGCAAGTCGATTTTATCGGGCCTGTGATTCACTCCTCTAGGTGGATCAAGTACATGTTGACCGTAACATGCTTGTTCACTAAATGGGTGGAATGTCTCCCGGCCTCAAATTGCAAGGCAGAAACAGCAGCTGCCCTGATGATCAACCACATCTTCTTGCATTTTGGACTACCCCAAAGGATTGAGTCAGACCAAGGTAGCCACTTCACTAGCGAAGTAATGACAAAGATGTGGGAGATACTTGGGGTCAAAAGGAAACTACACATTGCCTACCGGACAGCCTCTAGTGGTGGAGTTGAGAGATACAACAAAACTATTGTGAGCATATTAAAAAAGTTTGTGGCAGATTCTGGGCCAAGTTGGGACATTTGATTACCCCTTGTCCTGATGGCCATCAGATCTACCCCTTCTTCTACAACAAAAATGTCTCAGTTTGAGCTGATGACTGGACGAAGGATGGTGCTTCCCCAGCATCTTCTCTACAGAACCCAAGAGCAGACCTTGATAAATGCCTCCACAACTCGCGAGTATGTTGAGAATCTGAGAAAACACCTTCAACATGCTTTTGCCTATGCTCAGCGGAATCTAGAAAGATCTGCAGACAGTATGAAGACCCACTATGATCTTAAGACAACTAAAAAAGAATACCAAGTAGGAGACTGGGTCTACTTGTTCAATTTCCAAAGGAACCAAGCATAACAGCACAAATTCCTCCCAACTTGGCGGGGTCCTTTTGAAATTGTAGAGAGACTCTCACCATTTGCCTACAAAATCTGCATCCCCAAGTGCAGCTTGGCAGAAGGGGAAGAAAAGTGGGTCCACATCAACCTGCTGAAGAGTTGCCATCCCAGGCAAATTTTGCGGCAAATAGAGGAGCCAACCTGGAAACCCAAAGGGGGACATTCCGGCAACCTAGAAGAATCCACCTGTTAAAACCATTAGTAAATCCAGGCGGGGAATATTGTATTTAATGTATGCATCTGCCCCAATACATGAGTAGTAGTGGGGACATTTCAATAACCATGCTCTTTTCTGTCTCATAGCACTAGAACCATGAATTTCTAATTACCAAGGAGGACCACTCGGGGACCGGGGGAAAGACCCAAGGAGCCCGGAGTATCGCTCCATACTCCCATCCAGAACCGGCGAGGAGAGCACTGATTGGAAAAGCAGACGACTTTCTCCACCTGGACCAAAGAAAGAAAGAAAGAACATCCCAATCTCCCGACTTCCCCCTGACGGGCGGTCAAACTCGTCGTGATGGGGCTCTGTGGGATGTTTTAACCCACTTCTGCTCTGCTATGCGGCATCACTGTTATGATGGTGCCAGAAATAGCAAAATGGCCGCAAAACCCTTGTGTGCGCCAAAGCCTCTGAAAATCACGCTTTGCAAAGCACCAAAAGATGGCTGCCCAATCTGCCATGCATGTTGTCAGTGGTGGAACCGAGATCGCACTCCTGAAATATGTCATTGGGCTCCACAACAATTGAACATGGATTACAGAAGGAAAAAGCAGTGCTTTTCTAATTGAAACCCCAAAATCTTGCTTTAAATCCCTTTTCCTTGTTGCTGAAACTGCAGAATGCCGGTGCAAAACACCCTCAAACATCCAAAATTCTTGCTGGGTGCTACAATTCACTTAGTCTAAGAAATCATTGTGAACTTGCAAGGTCCTGAAAAGCTGAAAGCATAAAGGAATTTCCACAGCAAAAGTGGTCTGTTTGTGGATGCCAAAAATCTCTGTGCAGCAGAGGACTGCAGGGATGACAGCTGTCAGGAGCATGCCTGATTAAACTTTAAACATGTATAAACTGAAATCAAATGTTTGCAATCTATGTGGCCTGTTACTGATAGTAACCCATGTTGTAATTGCTTTGATTCCATGGTTTAAAATCCTGAATGAGATTCTAGCTGCTATTTTGAAATCACAAGTGTTTTAAGCTAAGGAAAAATGCAACAGAATTAACAATTAAATCAAGCCTCGCTAAAGCTAACCAAACTGGAATAACAGGTTTCCTCCCAGAAAAAAGGCCTTTTCCCTCCAGCAGGAAATCACACCTAAGCGATAATTATAGGGTTTGGAAAGAACCTTGCCTACAGAGGCATAAGGGAACAATGAACAGCTGCTGCTGAGGAAATGCGAGGTGTGAGGACAGTCGTAAATGGCCTCTGCCAAGAGCAAACAGGGAGGAGACTGCTCCTGAACTGCAGGGAGACAAAAAGAGGCAGACCCGAACAATAGTCTGTGGCTGAACCTCCACAAAGAACACTTTTAAAAGACTTATAATTTGCCAGTTAAAATTGTGAAAAATATAAACTTAATAGATTTGTGAATCTAAATTTTGGCTGCACGTTTCAAGAGGCCACAAAATCGTGTGACGTGTTCTGGAAAGAAATGGGAGAAAATGTGATTTTACACCAAATGAATTTCTGCTAGAAGTAAGAAACTTTATACACGTATGCCCATGTTAAACGTGCACACTTGTAGACATCTGCTGATAAATTGGACATTGTGTTCCTGATGAAAAGGGCAAAATTCTGTGAAAAGCCGAGACCAGATCCCACAGCTACGGGGTTTTGAGGGATAGCTGCTATATAAAATATGTAATCTGTATATGTGATTTCTTATAGAGGTTGCACATGTGTAAATATGTATGGTGCCAAAAGTAGATTTTGTGTTCAAGGGGGTAGGGGTGGATTCTCAGCCTCATAAAATCACATCATAAAGGTGACACACTGTTCTCTCCTCCTATCAAGGCAGAGTGGAGACTCTGACCCAATCACCTGCCAAAGGGGCGAGCTTAGGATAAACCAGCCCACACACCCCTTTATCATAGCATAAATAGAGACAGTTCACCACTCAAAAGGACAGACAGATTCACCCACTATCCTGATACTGGTGGAGCACCCTGCTGATGAAATCTCTTCCTTGCTCCAGACTCCAGAAACTTGGCAAAGCAGAATCCCATTGCATAGCTGAACCATTTACAGCTAGGCCTCAAATTCCAGAACCCCACAAACCTAAGGGGAAGCATCAAAATACAGCTGGGCTGCGCTGTACTGCTTGCCTGCTGAAATATCAGAACCAAGAAGGGCAGATCCAATCCAGTCCTGTGCTGTGACCAGAGTGCATTGCAGATCCAGTCCTGTGCCGTGCTGTGACCAGAGCGCCTTGCTGATTGCAGATCCAATCCGATGTGTGCCGTCTGTCCTAGAACCAGATCCAATTCCCTGATCAGAATCTTGATGGACCAGAATTCTGATGGTTCCAGTTAAAAACATATCTAGTGAGTATCTATAGATGGAACTGTGTCACTAGCATATGTACCTTGCCTAGTTCAGCCCTATCTTAAACCCATCCTATCTTGTATTCAGAACCGCTATTGTTGGGAGTATTTTTGAATTGTCTGAACCCTCTATCCAAACCATCCTATTTTCATTCTGTCCTGGTATTGTTAAAACTATCTTTTGCGCTGATCTTTTCTCATCTGAAGAAGGCGAGTCCTTAGCAGGCAGTCATTCTGATCAAGTGGCTGTGTTCCTTTGGGGTATTCGTTTTGTTCATAGTCTTCCCCTAGTGTAAGAAACCCATTGTCATTTTAAAAGTGCATTCCTGTTTTCCATTCTTGTTTCGCGAAAAAACGACCTCCACTAAACGTCCATAACTTCCTCAGTTTTTGTGCTAGAAACAACATTTCTTGTAGCTAACATCCACAGCTTTAAATCGCATCTAACACCGCATCCCAAATCCATACAGTTCCTCCGTTATCGCGTAGTGAAAAGTTTGCCGCAAATTTTGTTTTTGGGGAAATTCTGACACGTGTAAAACAGCTTTTGATTGCTTCCAACCTGAATTTTAAGGTTTCAAATTGTTTTTTGGTATTACATTATTGCTAGGGTTTGTCTGGAACTGTCCAAAGTGGCTCCCATAAGAATTTATAGCGATTTCAGCAATTTAGATCATATTTAGTGTTTTTGCCCAATCCATTCTCAAGATAACTTTTAAAAAGCCATTCTGACAGCTTGACAGTCAATTCCGATTTCCTCTTGCATTTTCTGGGAGAAAGTGGGAATGATATTTTGTTTGAATTCTGCCATTCCAGAAAACCTCTTCTCTCCTCCTATCTCTTTACATTGCCTAATGGAGGTGTAGGGGTGTGCAGGGGGAACCTTTAACCACAGTGCTATCTGATCTGCACACACACACACACATTATTTCTGTGCTGAATTGTTTTGCTCACTATTACTCCTTGTGTATTAGAGATTATTCAGTGATACATCACCCCATTGGTGATCCTTGTGTACCCATTAAAACATAGTGTGATTAAATTGTAAATACATAAATATTTTAACTTTGCAAACCAGCCTGATTCCTGGTTCAGTGTGACCGGGGGTCGTGGGGGGGGATTCCAGGAGAGGGGCGTGAAATGATTGGTATATCGTTCATAATAAAGAACTTTTAGACAAAAATAAATAAGGATTTCAGTTGTGCATTACATGCTAGGCGTTGACTTGGTTGTGTGCCGGATTGAAATCACTTACAACCGGGAGGGTGGCATCTGATTTCATTGTACGCGGATGACAAGCTCCTGTATTTGCAGCACCCCAAGACTAATTTGCAATACATCCTGGATGTAATGGAGCTCTATGCAGCCTTGTTAAGCATAACAATCAACCCACAGAAGTAGTCTGTTCCCATTGGGGGAATACGTTGGGAGGCCTGTGTGCAGTTTGTTGGTGCTACCAATTAAATAGTAGGTACACACATTTAGGTAGCCGTGTGTGAACGTTTATCATGATCCTAAGACCGAACACATGCAGAACATTTTGAGGGCAGTAGACCGAATTGAGAACTCCATGTCTTTCTGGGCCAGATTGCTGTTGTCTATGATGGGGCGAGCAGCATTGCTGAAGATGGTGGTGCTACCGAGACTCCTTCATTATTTTGCAAATGTCCTGTTTGCGATACCGAAAACGTTTTTCAAGAGGCTACATGGCATATACAGGAGCTTCCTATGGCATAATTCGAGGTGCAGGGTGGCGTTGTGGAAGCTTCAGAACATGTACGAACAGGGGGGAATAAAGGTGCCCAATTTTGAAGTATATTTTGTGGCCAGCCAGTTGCAATTTGTGGCCAAATGGTGGTCTGATGAGCAAACGCCCGAATCACGGTTACTGCGGGCAGTGAGTACTCAGTTCATTCTTAACCAGCACTCTCGAAATTCTCCCTCCCTTGCTGTTGCAGCTGGGGGGCGCATTGTGGCATAGAGCTTGCCAGTTGTTGGGGAACCCAACACCATATTCCCCACAGATCCCGCTTGTTGCGTTGGAAGTGGTGGACAAGCAATTGAGGTTGAATGTAAGGAAGCACTGGGAACCCAAGGGGGTAGCGACTGTGGGAGATGTGCTAAAGGAAGGGTTACCCAGAGATTTTGGGGAACTGTCAGAGGATACCGGGGTGCATCGTGGGCAATAACTCGCATACTCCTGCCTTCTGAGGAACCTTAGACGTAGGTGGCCAGAGATTGAGGTACCCTTGCAGATAGATGAAACGATAGACATTCAAATGTTCATCAGAAGGAGGACACAAAGCCTCAAGGATATGAGCTACTGATGTCCAGGGTGGGAGATGCTTTAGTGCAGACAAGACAAAGTTGGGAGGTAGACTTGCAGGAACCAATGTCGGACGCTATGTGGATTAGAGCTATGTTGTACCACAAAAAGGTGTCTACGTTCAACCAGGCAGCGGCACAATTATGCCCAGAGTGTCGAGAGATTTAACGGAGATCTGGTTCATATGTTCTGTACCTGCACAGAGATTAGAAGATTCTGCGAAGAGGTGGTCCAAGCGTTAGCACGGGCGAATATTACCCTAGATATTGGATCTACCCTAGCTTGTCTGCTGGGGGGCTTCACAAGGCCTAAGAGGGCAAGACATGTGAATAAGCTTAAGGATTTGGCATATCATCCTAATCCCGCTCCACCGACAGGTGACAGCGACTAAGGCTGGAACAAGGCTGACTGATCCTTACTCTCGTCGCCTTAAGCCTAGGAGCCGGAGGTCCATCCCATCCGGGAGCTTCAGGAGCAGCTCCCCATCATCACATGGCCCGATCCAGCACCCGCGGCAATCGCTGGTTGACCTAGCACATTTCGGTGCCTCTTCCCTACGAGAGCCGCCTCTACAGGTCCCCATTTGTAAACCACCTGCATTATATGGGAACCTCTGCCTGCCTGCCCATCGGATCGCCATATTCTGCTTTTCCATATTTTGATCATATGCAGTGATTTCTGCACACACATCCCGAGGTTCTTGCAGCTTCAAAGATGGCCGCCCCATTGTAGTCAGCTCATCCGACTCGGGAAAGGGCCTGCAGACCCCTGAATGGCCAGCCCTCTGCCTGCCCACCACCTCATACCCAATCCCGCGCCACCGACAGGCGACAGCCGGCCAACGACTAAGGCTGGAACAAGGCTGACTGAGCTGACCGAGTGTAGCCGGCGCTCGGTGCTCACCACCTCCCACATTTTTGTTCGCGTACCGGACGCGCAGCTACCCAGAATCTGATCATGAAACTGCGGTATAAAACTGCCAGATCATCACTAACACTCTGCCATGACCAGGTACTTCATTCCACTTAGGCTCCAGCGCCAACCGACTCTAATGTGATGCACATGCAATACCACTTGCTCTCCATGACACTGCATTGCTTGCTCCTTCTGTCGCTTATGTGCCTTGCCCTGATTGATTGATTGTCTAAATGCGATATTCACCTCTATGCATGCCCTCATTGCCTGACTGTGCATACTGCCCATGTACTCTGCCATGATTGCCTTACCGGGCTGACCGCCCACTACCCTAGCCATTCTCCCATGTACTCCCATCCCATCGCCTGCCAACAGCACCCCCCTATACCTAGCCATTATGCTGCATATACTCTGCATGTATAGCCCTGAATTGCCTATACCTAGCCACTGTGCTGCATATACTCTGCATGTATAGCCCTGAATTGCCTATACCTAGCCACTGTGCTGCATATACTCTGCATGTATAGCCCTGAATTGCCTTTACCTAGCCACTGTGCGGCCTATACCTAGCCATTCTGTTGTCCCTTGTCAACACCTGCATCTCATCGCGCAAACCCATCGTTCATTATGAGCCTGCCTCTGCCACCACATAACACCACCTGGCCACTCCCTCTTTTCATCACCTTAGTCTTCACCAGCGCTTGCAAACCCCCTTCCCAAAACTCACCTTGCATGGCGCCCATGCTTCACATGGCACACCCTGCCAACATGCCAACTCCCCTACCCCCACACAATCCCTATTTGAACTCGCCCGCACTGTGGCTGGAACACTTCGCCACTAGGCCAACACCCAACCTACCTTGCTCAGTAACCCTCAGGAATGCTAGTCTGGGCTCAAGAATCCCACGCCACAGCCGCGCTCCCCGTGCTCCCCACCTCTCTCAGCCCCATCAGAGCCCTCATCCCACACAATCTCCGCACGGCAGCATCTCCTCACTCCCACCAACACCAAACAATCCACCCAAAGCATTTCACATCAAAGGTGCCTTGATCAATGCCAGGTCACTCCCGGCGCACGCCCTAAACATTGCGGATCTGATCACAACCCATGACCTTGACTTCGTAGCCATAACCGAGACTTGGCTACATAGCGCCTCAGGACCCCTACTCGCGCTTGCCATTCCTGCCGGTTACACTATTATCAGACCAAAGGAGGTGGTGTTGCATTAATCCATAAAATGTTCTTAGGGATTAGAAACATTAACAGCCAACAAATCCCCTCCGCAGAACTCCTCACGGTCAAACTTCCTATCTCCCCCCCAAACAAACTGCTACACTCCACCTCATATATCGACCACCTGGACCCATATCCTCCTTCCCTGATGACATATCCGAAAAAGCCAAAGCCAAATCCCAAATCATCCTACTTGGCGACTTCAATCTTGGATACCAAGACCCTAATGACCCTGCAGCGCTTGATCTAGCCAACTCGTTAACTGACCAAGTCTTCTCCCATCTCATCACGGAACACACCCACTCCAAAAGGCGAACCCTTGACTGGCTAGCGGAATCCAACTGCTGCATCGACCTCAAGGACAACGCCCCCTGCGCATGGTCAGACCATCACACAATCCTCTTCGAAATCAAAACCACTGATCCCATCCCCAAACAAGAACCTGCCCCAGCCACCCAGACTAGAAACAAGAGACCTCACCAAGGATAAACTACTTCCCCTCATTCTGCCGCTCTTAAACAAAATTGCCACCACATGCACGGGTCCCACAATATTAGTTGACGCCTACAACCAGTCCATGCTTAAAGCACTGAACGCCATCGCCCCCTCAAATTGAGGAGATCCAAACCCTGAGCCCACCTTAACTCATGGTTCACCCCTCACCTAAGAGAACTCTGCAAAACCAAACGCTCTGCTGAATCCCGCTGGAAAAGTCACCCCTCCGACACCAACAAAGACCACCTGACCATTGCCTCTCAACTACAAAGAAGCCATAGTCCCAGGGCAAAGAAAGACACATATAACGGCTGCATCATGGAAGCCAAATCCAACACTAAAGAGCTCTTCAAGATTCTCAAGCTACTTGAATCTCCCACAACCTCCCCATATACTTGCATCAAAAACAGCTCCTGGTGTACAAACATTCAAGATGCCTTACTGGGCAAAATCGCCACGCTCCAAGCCAAAATCAATGCCAAACAATCATGCCTCCAAATCGACATCCAACTCCTGCCCACGTGCAACATCCTCCCACCCCCGGACTACTCTTAAGCCTTTCAGCTTCACAGCTCTCCGCACTCTCGAAGTTGAAAACATCATCAACAGGCTTAAACCGACCAGTTGCCAAGGGGACCTATGTCCTGCCTCAACCATCAAGGAAGCGGCTCACCATCTAGCCCCCTTCATCACCACCCTCATCAACACATCCTTCTTTGAAACGGGCATCGTTCCCAACAATCTAAAAGATGCATGGGTCATACCCCTACTTAAAATACCCACCCTCGACCCAAACACACCCACCAACTACAGGCCCATCGCCACAGTTCCCTTCCTGCTTAAAATCCTTGATCGGGCCACCTACCTCCAGATCCAGGAATACCTCGAAGTCAATAAACTTCTCGGCCTCAGGCAATCAGGTTTCAGACCCAGGCACGGGACTGAAATGGCCCTTACTGATCTGAAAACTCAAATTGAGGACCTCAAAGACAAAGAGAAACTTGCACTATTTCTATTACTAGACCTATCCGCAGCTTTCGACCTTGTCAACCATCGCATCCTCTGTCAGCACCTCTCCTCATCGTCAACTTCTCAGACGCTGCCACCTCTTGGATCAGATCATTCCTTGCCAAGAGATCCATGAGGGTCTTCTCCATGTCAGCGGCTGCTAAACTATCACCTGTCCCCTGCGGCGTGCCTCAGGGCTCCTGCGTCTCCCCCCCCCACACACTATACAATGTATTCACCAAACCTCTCTTTGATATCCTTGACTATCTGGGCGTCACCTACACAAATTATGCCGATGACACCCAGAAACTCAACCCTATCACTGGAGATTATTTGGCTGACACTAAATTACTAAACAACATCTACCTGGTCATACAAGCCTGGATGGCCGAACACGAGCTATGTCTTAACGACGATAAGATGGAGCTCCTCATCCTCGGCTCACATTACCCCCTCAGCAAACTGGATCCTGCTTTCAAGTCCTTCACCATTGATGGCAACATCATCAAGGTCTCCAAAGACACCAAAACCCTAGGGATCTACCTCGACTCCACTCTGTCCCTCTCCAGACAAACCAACTCGGTCACATCCGCCTCCGCCTAGACTTGCAAACTGATCACCGCGTGTCGCCCCTTCCTCTCCACGGCCAACTGCATCATCCTAGCCATAACCCTTATGCCCAAGATCGACTACTGCAACGCGCTCTACCTGGGCACTAGCCAAAGGAACCTAAACAAACTGCAGGTCACTCAGAATAACGCCATCAGAGCAGCCCTCCGCATCTCCAGAAACAACCACATCTCAGCCACCAGCCCATGTTGCATCTGGCTCTCAGTAGCCCAAAGAATCTCCCTCAAAACCCTGACCCTTACCCACAAGTGTCTCACCAACCAAGCCCCAACATACCTCTCCAATCGCTTGGCACCTCGCACCTCCACTCGACCACAGAGATCTGCACAAACGAACTGTCTGACCCTCCCCAAATTTAAGCGACAAAGCCGGTGGCTGCGGCTTCCCTGTCCTAGCAAACAAACTTTGGAACACTCTGCATCCCACTCTCGGGTCCGAACCCTCCCCTTTTGCCTTCAAACGCAATACCAAATTGTGGCTCTAGAACAGCGACAACTAGCACCGCTTCCTTTCCATGTCTGCACCACTAACTTAGCCATCCGCATATGACGTATATATTCTCACCTCTGCTTTGTAAATTTAAAATGTAAATAGATATACATACCTTATATGATGTATATGTCTGTTGTAACCTCAAAATATGCGCCCAGATACCCGAGGGCCAGGCGCGCTTTACAAATAAAGAAATTCAAATATACTTGCAAAACACAGAATAGCGATGAGATGGAAAGTACATACGAGGCCAGTGGTGCAGGTGTGGTGTAAGGACCTGCTAAAATGGGCAAATGCAGAAACCGTGGTGTGGCAAGAAGCAGTGGGTCGGAACACTAAACAAAGCGAGGGGCGGAGGGAGGGCATGCTTGGAAGCAGTTGTTGGCAGACTTGGCCACCTCAGTGCATGGGGGCTATAGACTTGGAGGGATGAACCCACACAGGAGGAGACGGATGCCAAGAGGGTCGCTAAGGAACAGCGTTGCAGAGGGGTGGAATTGCTAAGTGTGATATAGGCCGGGGAAGGGGTGGGGGGGGGAGTTGGGTGGAGCGTGGGGAACAAAGTCATGACCTGATGCGAAATATGATGTACATGTGTATGCAAGTCTGTAGGTTAGTTGATGTTGAAAATACAAAAATTGTTAAAAAAGTTACGCTCCTCCAGAGATGGTTGCTGATACAATGAGACCATTTTAAAAAATGTTTAAATGTTTTCTGAACTTTTTTTATTTTATTTTTTTTACCAGCAGCTGTAATTTTTTTAGAATCGATTTACATTGATACATGTGTGGGAACTGCTCTTGCATGGCCTTTGCTATTCCAACGTGCCCGTCGGTGGCTCTCAGGTCCATTTGGATTCCAGAAGTTCTATTCATTTATTGAAACCATGTTTCTTCATGGCAACAGACCATGTACTTTCAGACACCTGCACGATGACCGAACTAGCACATCTTTTACTTTCCATGTCTTGAAAGTTTTAAGTACAATATTGAGTGGATAATCCTGACTGTCAGTGTCCGTCGCTAGACAGCATGATCCTTTTGTCTGCAAGTGTTTTGTCCATTGGTATCTGTTTGAGTTTCCAGGACTGGCTAATAGCTGGGAACAATAAATACTGGGTTTTAGCAACAAACTCTAGTCCCACAAATTGAACGAAACTTGAAATCTTACTGAACGTTGATCCACTGAACAGCAAAGCAGATGAACAAAGTACATTTCTAGAAGTCACTTTTACAAGCATAGGTTGTGCTGACCATGAAAATGTGTTCTGGCGGTGGGCACAGCTGGCCTGGAAGTTCAGCTTGGTGCTTTTGACTACACAAGTAAAATTCACCAATGGCTTTCCACATATCCTCTTATGTAATGTAAGATCACATTAAATCATTTGTATAATCTCGAGCAGGCAGCATTCGAATGCAGTGTATTTTTGCTCCTTTAACAGCCAATCATCTCGCAGTACTGTGGTTTATCGATTTGATGATGGTGGTGGTGAAGTCCCCCAATGTAGGAATACTGAAGTCGAGATCATGAGCAGATTTGTCAATCAATTGCAAAGATGCTTCAGTCATATCTGGCTGTGTTATTTCCACATGAATTGGAGAAACAGGGCTAATTGAATGTTTAGTCGGTGGCCATTTATTTCAAGGGTGTAGAATGTGTTGACGGGTCTGCAAGCAATTCCGATCTTCTGTCTCTTCAGTTTCATCCGGGTGACGCTTGGCAATGTAGCAATGATCTGTGGTTACTTTCCATGGCTCACTGGTGACATTCCATTCATATTCCGGCCACTGGACATCTGCATCATGACTCTGAATCTTGACTAGACCATGCTGCGCCTCAAAAAGTAGTTGCTCCATAGTGAGATCCGTTTGGCAAGTAATATCATTAGTTTCTGTTCTTGTCTGAGTATTTATGCTCCTCTTCCTCCTGGGTCTCTAACTGATTGAAATTAAAAACATGCTCAATTTATAGCACACATAAAGATATGATTTACCAACTCAAAACGTAATATGAGCAAAATATCTGCTTTAAAACTTCTCCAAAACAAATTGGATTGTTCTTTACCCTTGTGTTCTTTATTTGTTTTGAAACAGTGGACTTGGATTTGCCGACCACAATACCAAGCTGAAAAAAGGCATTTTTACAATGTATAAACCCAGCAAATTACATTTCCACTTAAAGAAACATATGTGCATATCTACAAATAGAACCTGCTTTACGTATGTAAAACATTGCAAAATATTAAAAATGACATGCCAATCAGATGAGTTTATAAATATTTCAGATTATGTTGTGTACCTCTGGTCCGTCTCTTCAATTTCGAACGCTTCAGTGGTACATTCCTTGGACATAACATTCATTAAAAAAAAAAAGTGGTCAAGCACAATCATTGATCTCACAAAGTGCTTCTAATTTTCGACCTAAAACAACAAGGTTAGTTGTTGAAACACAATTTGAAAATTATTAGCAAGAAAAAGTCGAACACTTGGGACATGTGATGTTTTCAACATATATATTTTACATTTCACCTGATAACTTTCCGAGATGTCACATGGAGTTGATGTGATATCATCCTGCAAAACATAGTGATTAAAATGTTGCCTCCCAATTAAAAATTCAGTGCATTGTGTCGCAAGCGCAACTTGTGTAATATAACATCAATGGAAATATTCCCCAAAAAGTCAGACAATCATCCTGTTACCTTTTCCACACACTAATTCATTAGATTGAGAGTTAATTTAGGAGACATATGTATAGACACAACTATTTTCATATACCAACATACATAACAAATTCATCGTCCACTACTCGCCAGAGCCAGTGTGTGCGCTGAATTGTAGTTGGAACTACATTGGGAAGTAATTTGCAAAGCCGTCTTGGGCATTGCTTTTTAGTGTAGTGGGATGCTTCTTACATATCGTTTGCAAAGTGCATGAGTCGATTACCCCTCGCGTCTTCCAAGACATCATTGGCTCTTCTTTCAATCTCGGACAAAGGAAATCCGCAATTTGAAAGCCATCTTCTTATTAAAACTAAAGCCTTTGGGAACACATGAAGGACTGTGCTGGGAGTTTTGATATTGCTCACAGTCAGGCAATCAAAAACGATGCATGAAGGCATTCTTGAAATGTCGGTAAGATCTGGTAAAGAAATATAAATAAGTATTAAAATTAATAAAGCATCACTGTGAGCAAAGCAACGATCATAGTTTTTGTTTGTAAACATTGTTTTAAATGTTAACTCCTTGTTACACCGCAAATTGTAACATATTACTAGTCCATTCAATAAGCTTTGAGCCACCAAAATAAAACATGCGTTGAAAACATGGACTACGAAACATTATATTCTGATACAATGCTCTGCAATGAAATTTGCTAATTCCAGAAATGAAAATACATAACATTTGATAATGGTGAACCCTTTGAGATAAATTAAAATGAGAATGCGGTCTACATTGGGTATAAAGCAAAAGAAAATTTACTAAGCAGCGATTGATGAAACTACAAAACAAAATAGTTGACCAACCCTTACTTGACAAATGAGCCGATTCAGCAAGCCTGGAAACGAGTAGATTGATGGCGATATACCTTGTGGATTGCTCAGATGTTCCCTAGGTAACTATCAAGGTGTTTATAAAGGTGTAGAAAAGTGTGTGTCTATGTCAATGCGTGATGTGTTCGTTGACACCCACAAAACCTTGATGTCAATGTTTGACATTCTCATACCCAACCCCCTTGGGAGCGCACGGTCCTAGGTATGAACTGCCATTGATATTGGAGGGGGATGGATGGATGGATGGATGGATGGATGGGTTTGAGGTGAGCGCAATCGGCCCGGAACAATGTTCAAGGAATACATACATATGTTGATTGCAGGAATGGGGTCTTCAAAGGGGAGTCTGGAGACACCAGGTCTGGGGAGGCCATGTGGACAATGGTGGCAGTGCGGAAGACCCCTTTGAGGTGTACATGGTGTCCCCATGCAGCCATCCACCTATCCACCTCCGCCTCAGGAGTGCACGGTCATGGGTGCGAACTGCCATTGATGCTGGAGGGGGTGGATAGGCATGAGGCGAGCGCAAAACACCACCAAACTTTTTTCTTGAACCGCCTATGCAGTGAGGCGTGTTGTTGACGTACTGAAAAATTTGAACAACTATTCATATTAACTCTTTTTTTTATTTACTTTGGTAATGTAGATGGCACAACCAATCTACAAATTGTATTGTTGCGGTACTGTGCATAAAAATGCTTTGTACTGTCTGCTGTCACTGGGGAATTTCACACGAATGGCTCGAGCAACAGTCAAGTGTTACTCAAATAGCAGAAATCCAAGTGTTCCATGAATCCACCTTGTAAATGCACAATAGGCCACAAAACTGGATCACCTGTGAAAGACCAACAGAAATATGTTACTAGAATGAACCAGATAAATAACTGTACTTATGTAGTTTGAACAGCCATTTGAAGCATCACAAAATTACAAATGTGAACTCCCATTGAAACGAGAACAGTTTGCAACCTAAGTAAATATTATTTTTAAGTTCAAAGTGAAAGAAACGTATTTGTTCGGACGTTACATCTAATGATGAATACTCTCGTTTTGCATTAATACGAGAAATGTATTCAAATTACTGAAACAAAAATTTGTCGGTGACCGATGGAATTTAAAATGATGTAGAACATCAAATATTAGCCGTCTCAGTTGTCAAACATACATCAGATCTAAAATAAACGTACTCATTAGTTGGATTATGAGGGCAAACTGTTGCTCGAAGTTTGTGCATAAATAAGGACCATCATCATCTGCGACAGTTCTTGTGATGCAGGCTGCCCTGAAGTCATGCAGCTTGGTAATGCATAGCGGTGGTGTGTCTTCTTCGGCTATGTAGGCCAAGCATCCAGTGTCTCAGCAGCAGCAGTTCTCCACTCGGTTGGCATAACCTTGCAACCATCGCAAGAACACCAGATGGAACCGTCTTCCTTGTGTCTGGGTTCATGCTCCGGTGATTGATCATCACGACTCTCTGATTTCCCATTGTTCCACTTTTCTCTTTCAAATCCCCAACAAGGGTGAAACACGTGTATGGGGTTGCTGGTGGTACTCTCGTTCAGATTGGAATTGCCATTGTATTTCGGTGCTGGACTGACCCTGGGCAGGACAAAGACTGATATGCAAATGGATATTTCCCATCTGTGAAAGGCACAGTGAGTAAAAGCAGTGGCTGCGAACTCTCAAGTGGTTAATAACCACTGAACAGGTTATCATGTCTGTTCTTGCGAGAGAGGGGCGCCCGCTACCTTTGTAAAATCTTTGGAAAGTCGTTTGTAGGCAGCTTTGAAACTGTTCCTGTTTCCATTGAAAGGTTAATGAGGTTTTGGAAGTATTCTGCTGGTGTCTCTTTAGAGAGGATGTTCTTACAGATGTCTGGTAGCAAAGGTCTACTGGTGAGCCGACTGTTGCATTCCTTTCCTTTCCTAGTTTGAGTGACGTCTCAACAGTAATTGAGTATCGTCTTTGCCTCTGGAGTTGGGTTGTTGGTTATAGTGCTAATGTTGTTGGGCACAGTGATGACTTGTTGGATCTTAATGGCTCTGTTTTTAAAAGTGGTGTTCAAGGTCCTCAGTCTCAGCTCCATACAACTGCTGTTGGAACACTTGTAGGTTTTGTGCACAAACGTACTGATGGTGCATTACAGGCACAATGATGTCCCAGACACCAGGCAAACGTGACCACAAGTGCAGTTGCGATGAGACGTGAGACTCATTACCCGGCTGTGCCTGCCGAGTTAAAAGAAAGTGGGCACAAATGTGGTTGATCGTGGTACTGTAGTGCAAAAAATTCTGGAGCGCTTTACCACATGGTTGTAGAGTGCAGGAGCAGAGCTGCCACCTTAAGAGTTAGTTGTCCAGCTGCTTCATGACGATTCCCAGTGTTTAAGGCAGGTTATGTTGAGCAGTATTATGAAGCGAATCTTGCAACTGGAGGTGATATAGCACTATAGAGAACCAATCAGAAGCTGCTGCATTTTGAACACCCAGTTACTGGAATATAATGGTTTTAAGTTGGCGTCGGAAAATCAGATCAGTAATATTTGGTAGTTTCAGAGGAAGCCTATTCCATGTTTGTGCAGCTGTGACAGAGAAAACTATGCCGCATAAACTAGCACGGCAAACTCTTGGCATGGTATATGGAAATTCAAGGAAAAGCAGAGTGGACGTGCCGGTATATAGTGACAGAATATTTTCGCAAATAGTCAGGGCCTTGACCATTGAGGGCGCAATAGACTATGCACAACACCGTGACTCGATTCGCTGAACTACTGGAAGCCAATATAAAGGCTACACATTCCTGACGCGATATGGTTACGAGAGGCCAGCCCAAGGACTGCACCTGTTGCTGTATTTTGAAGCACCTGTAGTTGATCCAAAAGGTAGGCGGGCTGAGACAGGTAGAGGGCATTGCAATAGTCCAAAGCACTCTAATATCAATGACGCCACCACAGGGGCCCTCAATGGAGCGCAGGACTCTAATTTTAAAGGGGCCTTGCTTACAAACTGCACTGACCTATGCCTTCAAGGGGACGCCGGTATCTCAACACCCAGATTCTCACCATTGGCAAAGGCTGCGGAAAAGGGCTAGGAGCCTACGGCCAATAGTAAGGTGTCCAGAGGGATACAACCGATGGCAGCCTGACAATTAAAACCTCTGTTTTCTCGCCATTCAATTTCAGCCAATTCTGGCCCATCCAATCCCCAACCGCTTGTCGGCAGGCGCTAAGATTTGCAGCCCCTGAAGGGTTGTCTAATTTGAGAGAACTATGATCTGAGTGTCGTCAGCATACATATAACACAGACCGAAAGACTGAATAAGATCAGCGAGGGCCTAAACATTATTTTAAAAAGAATGGGAGAGACTGGACTGGCCCGCCTAATCTCATCTGCTTGACCACCCGTAGAAGTATTCTCCTGCAAGTGGAGAAAGGGATTTAGCCACCCGTGGATTCTAGTAATGGCACCCCACGGTTCTCCCCACTAATCGCCTCCGATATTCCCTTTCAGTAATCTCACCTTATGTTTTTGAATGATGAGCTCTCCATCCTGCGTGGAATGCAGGGGCGCATAGATACCGGTTACTTCACTGGTTCGAAGGCGTTGGAAGAGTTCCGGATGAATATTGACTCCGAGGTTCCTGGCGAGAACCCGTAAGTATAAAGTCCAAAGAAGTTCAATATGTCCTATGTTCACTCTTGTCCCATTCCCTTCTTGTGTTGCAGCTGGGTTCAAGAGAAGATAGTCTTGTGGCAGCTGATGGCGTTCAGGTAAGAGTCTGTATTACCCAACATTGTCCGGGAAAAGATGTGTGTATTTAACTTGTTGTTTTCTCTCTCCTTACAGGTGTGGCGTAAGAAGTTGCGGGATGTTAAAGAATAATGCCTCCGGTGGTAAATCAGGTAAGTCTAGTGGTAAAAAGAGATTGTATTTGTTGGCCCTCTCGGCTCACCTTATATTTCTTTTGTCCCCTAGATGCTGGAGTTCGGCGAGGAAAATGATGGCGGCAGTGCAAAATCGAAAAATGCTGTGAGGACTGGTGAGTATGGCGCGGCACTGCAGCTGGCGATGCGACGCGTACAGAAATAAGGTCCTTTCCAAGTTCGAAGACGTGATGGATCCGGAATCAGGTAAGGAATTAAAATAATGTCCGTGTTCTAACCTTTCCTGCTTCTTTCCTCTTTTTCTAGGAGCTCTGGATTCGAGGCAGGCGTAGCAGAAGACTGGATGCTGACTGCAGGCACGGTGAGCGTTACGCTGCTGGATGCAGAATAACGCGAAGCATGTGCTGCTGTTCGGGCGTGGTTTAAATAGCCTTCAAAGTAGTCCCAGGTAAGAAGTTCCCTCAGAACCACACCCGAGTAAAAAAATAGTCCCTGAAGTAAAGTAGTCCCATTCAGGCCTCATTTTGGCTTGACTTCATTGCAGCATGGTCTGCATGAGGTAAGTAATGTACATGAGCCTGGCGCCTATGGCGACAGGACTAATTTCCTCTATGAGCCTGGTGCCAATGGCGCCAGGACTGTACCCAGACAGCCCCTAGCCGGGGCTGCTGGGCCTTTAGTAAGCACCTGGATGCCTGCTCCCGGGGCTGATGGGCTTGGTCCGGATGCCCAGAGGTAGGCATCATGACAGAATCACCATTGCATTGTTGAGAGGCAGGAATAGAGCCAGAAAGAAAAGAATGATTAACTGCTGTGGCAACCAGAGGTGCAATATCTGGTATGACTTGTTTCAGGACATTAAACGGGATAAAATCCAAAGGGGAAATGGATTTAAGCTTCAGAGTAGCTTGAATAATGGCATCTGGGCCCACCAAAGTGGACCAGAAAGAAGAGTTAGCAGACCCTGCTATTAAGGCGGAACTATCCGCTTACGAACTGGATGCCGATTTAGCTATAGTTTGATGCATATGGCTAATTTTGTCAATGAAAATATCAGTGCATCACAGAAAAGCTGGGTGGAAGGAGTACTGCTAGGATGTGGTGGTGCAATGGACAGTACCCGGCCAAGAGTTTTCTGGGTTGATTTAAGGGCATGTGTTATTTGGCCAGAAAAATAGGATTGTATATGTGATCTAACGGGAGAGGAGTCATCAGTTTGCCACTTTCTCTCAGCTTGCCTGCGAAGCACAGCCAGATGTGAGGAAAACAATGGCTCAGAGGGTTGCATGTGGGATTTAAAAGTCTTTAGTGGAGATAAACGAATTTCACAAGTGTTAAAATGGTTAAGATGGTCTAACATACAATTCTTTATAAGTCCAAGACTCTTGCAAGAAAAGAGAACCTTCATTTGCAACCACGAGTTTCAAACTTCTACAATAACACACCAACCATAACACTAACATGCATTGGTGTACACACCATCCCTGTGTGGATTTCCATACAAAAAATGCAGACAGGAATGGAAATGCTTTGAACCTCCAAGATTCAAACCACTCTTATTGCTATCTAGGACCATTGCCTCCAAACAAAATCCAGACGGAGGATTGACAATTGTGAGATTGGCATAGTGCAAAGAGGTAGACGGACACAAGGAATCAGTTTCAAAAACTTTTATTCACAAAGAAGGGGGTTCCCTATTCTGTATGGGAGTAATCTCAACCATAAAAGAAAAAGAATAAATGTCCACAGTCTGTCAGTCAAAAACAAAAGGATGTCTGCGTGTAACCTAAACCTGTCCTCACTTCTAGAAAGGTACTGTGTAGGGGTTAGGACAACATAAAAAAGGGTGTAGCAAACTGTCAGGATAGCACTGCAGTAGCTCTGCAGCTTTCTTCTCCAATGTTCTTTCACCAATAGTGGAGCTGTCCCACAGCTCCCTTCCCCAAGCTTGTACTGCTTGGGATCACCAAAATTCCATAAAGTTAAATGATTCTCATAACTTCCTTTCGGGCTTCTCTGTGCTTTCCTGTTCCCCAGATTCAACGGGCCTCTTGGTTCCACAATTTACAGTTTCAGTACTCTTCAGATGCTTTTGCTTTCACTATTACACAAGTTTCACCAAGTTCAATTTAAAGGCTTTTAACACAAGATTCTTTCACTCTTGATTCTCACGCTTGATTCAACAGGGTTTCCCCTTCCAACAATTCTACAACGTATCACTGTTTACTAAGTCTTCATAGCAGAGACTTTCGAATGCGCAGTTTACTTTACTCTATGCGTGACCACTCCGACACCTTGGCTCTCATGGGATCGTGCCCCAGGCACTCTGTCTCTAAAGTCTCTCTAATATTTCGGGGGTCTCGGCTTGTTCTTCCTCTTGTGCAGCTCCCCACTCGTACTTTACTTTGAGCTCCACTTCAAGCTTCGCAGAGCTCCTCTGCACTTCGGAGGGAAATCTTCACTTTCAACAGAGTCTTGCCACAATGTGTAAAGATGTACGCTACCAATCTGTTACTTTGTTTCCTTTGGGTTCATACAATATTTACAGTTCACGCGTTCATACGATATTTACAGTTCAAAATGGACAATTGAAGCTTTCTCTTCAGCGTGTCTTTAATCATACGCTTGTCCTTCTTTGGCTACATCTTATCTATTGCGCTTCGCATCTTTCACCAACGAGTTTCATTCTGACTTTGTACTCACCAGTTGTGATCAGGGTAGCTGTTACAGATTTTCTGTGTTGAAGTCAGGGACTCCTTGCTTGCACCTCAGACACTCCTGGGTGGCCTCTCTGGCCCAGGGGAACGAACACCTGCAAGGATTCTGTCATTGCAGCTTTCCACACCATCCCCTTCAGGGTCCTTGGGGACACAGCTCCCTCGCCATGCTCTCTCTGGCCCTCTCAAACCACGGCTTCTCAGCGTCTTGGCGTTCCGTTCTCCGCCAACCTCCCTCGGGGTGCACGGGCCTTCTTGACAGCCTCTTAATTCGATCTCTGACTCTGGTTCCTTCTCCGGCTCCAACCCATTGTCTGTCTCATCTTCTCACTTCTTTTATACACCTGAGATGTATTTACATGCTTCAGGTGGCTACAATGTTCATTCAGAGTCTGATT
Source organism: Ambystoma mexicanum (assembly GCF_040938575.1). NCBI lineage: Eukaryota > Metazoa > Chordata > Amphibia > Caudata > Ambystomatidae > Ambystoma > Ambystoma mexicanum. The sequence continues at coordinate 441,551,375 of NC_090937.1, forward strand.
TCACCTGACCTTGTTAAAGGGACATTCATGACAATAGTAGAGTCCCTCTGAATATAGCTGTTCCATCGGGATGGTATTGTGACGGTTTAAACCAGGAGAGTTAAGGGAAAAACGGGTCTGGTTGACAGTAGGCTGAGAGAATGTCGGGTAGGGTGGGTGTTGGAAATGGGATACCTAGATCGTCGTCAAAGATCGATTTCTTCTGCCTTGTCCCTTCCGTCTGAGGGATAACGATATGAGAGCGTGATTTCTTCCCTTCACACGTTTTTCTTAAATGGAGATATTCGAGAATGGAATAATGGGTTTCTGCAATAGTATGAATATTCTCAGGGATGGGAGGATAGATTTTAATTGTGATTAAAGCAGAATGTTTCCCTAACGTTAGCAAGAGAGTGTCTTAACTGTTTTCTTGTATTCTTAGGATCAGATTCGAGGCGTGAGAACACCCCATAAAGAATTCAGCGTAGGTTCTGTCCCCTTCTCCTAGTGATGTGGAATACCACGTTTCGTCGGAGGGTCCTCCGCGTACACTCCCTAGAGAGCTTTCTCTCAGGTGATCCTCCCTCGCTTGTCCACCCTCAGGGTTGGTATCCAAGAGCGATGGCCCTCCCCTGGCCCCCTGGAAAAAGGAACCCCGGGGACTACACATGAGAAAACTCTCAGGTTTCTCCTATCATGAACACAGACCTTCACCTCAAATAATTTAATTTGGAAAAAAAAATATTAATTTACGAGTACACATTGCATGCTGGATTTGACATGGAGACTTTAAAATGCAACACTATTTCTCACCAGACAACAGCACAAAAGAGAAACACATTTGCACAACTTTTTTCTTTTTTTCTTTTTTTGTAGGCTCTCAGAACCTCTGACCCGCCTCTACTACCTACCCTGCCGATGCTAGGGGCTTTTTACAGGATTGTCCTGTAGACATTACAGCCCTTCCATGTGCTTGTGAGCCTTGCCAGCAAGGCAATTTGTGATGCTCTAGGAGGATGTCCTCGCTTGGTGACTGAATAAACCATTGCTAAGGATCCAGCAGCTGCAATCCCAGTGACGAACTAGTAATCTTCATTTAAATGCGGCATGGATAGACTGTGACCCACTGCGCTTTTTTTTTCTTTTTTTTTTTTTTTCTCAGACCTTGATTATTTATGGCTGAGTTATTGTCAGGCACATCATCCCCAAGCTGATGCTCTGCTTCCAATTAACTAGATGTTATAATTAGCTTTTTTTCCTGACTTAACATGTATGCATGAATGGTGATGTCATGAGGTTCTGAGTGAAATGTGGTATGAGTGCTGAATGTTCTATGTGTGACAGTTGGAGAGAGCCTGGCTGTGAGAGGGTGTGCCAGGGGATGTTCTTACCATACCAGAGTCTTGTCTGCTGTACCTTCGAGGCTGATCTAGTCTTCACTGTAACATAATAAATAAACTTCCTTTTTTTTGTTGTTCCTGCATCCCCGAGTCATCAGTGGCAAAGGAAACTTTGCAACACTAGACTAGAGCCATGATAGGGCCCTACATTTTGATTGCCCTACCCAGTAGTGGGTGATGCCGTTTTGTTTGGTGCCATTAAGGGGGATGGGGAAGCAGTATAACAAAGTTAGGTCTTCTCCATCCAGTCTTCACCACCTAAGAATGGGCTCCCCTTTGGTAGTATTGTCTGGCCAGCTTAGGGTATACTTTGTATTCTATTCTTCTTCAACCACTGCCATCTTCCGCCTCTTCACATGTGGAGGGCTCCCATCTGACTTTTCATCTCAAACCTTGCACTCCAAAGGATTTTATGAGTTTGTGGAAGTTCATCACCCCCAACTTTCCATACTCTCTCCCACGATGAAATCACTTTCAATATAGATTCATCAGCAATTCTTCATTAACTTCTTCATGCAGATATTGTATCGTCAATCAGGATAGTTCTTACAAGCAGGGGGAGTTGCCCTCAATAAAAAATCTTCACAAGCCAACACAAACCTGCCGCCCGGGGAAAAACCTTGAATTTATCGCAATCTCCCATCAACCCAAACTCTAGCCTCATCGTGGTCTCATAGTGACCTCATCTCCAGTCAAACCTGTCCTTTGATGCTAACTTGGGCCCCTCCTGCTTTCTCAAGGAAACGCAATAATTCCAGGTGGCTTCATTTCTGCATTGATGAACCTCTGCCCCCCTCCCCAAAAACCAGCCATCCAATGACTTGTCCATTCTAATTTATTTTTAGGATTGGGCTGGCCTCTTGGCACAGATTACCTCGAACTGTGAAGATATGTCCACTAGAGTCAACACAAGGATTTCTCTGGTGGAAACAATGGATTGAAATTTCGATTTAAAGGAGACCAACCTTCATGAATATCCTCTCTGCTTCCCATACTGTGTCCAGTCCTGCCTACATAAAAGGCCACACTCTCGCCTCATTTATGTCAACTGCTTATCTGTATCTCTCCAAGAAGTTAGTTTTGTCTCTTCCAGATCAAAGACGGTGTTCCTCGCAGTGTATTCTCTTACTTTCCCCTTCCATGTAAGCTTGCAGCCTTTGAGCACCCCTAACTTCTCAACTCCCCATCTTTAGGAGTTCTGCATTCCACTCTGGGCCCCTACCATGCTATACGGAAGCCTTCCCAGACTCTTAATGCAAATGTACTCCTTGACCAGAGATGATGATTGGCCCAACTCCAAGCCTCCATTTTGGACCAGACTCTTGTATTGGATCCTATACAGCCCTCCTGGGCCCCTAGTACTAGACTAAGCATGTAGCACCAAACGGTAAGTCCTCATAGTATACTCCCTCATTACAGAAGTCCTGCGAAATCCTGTCTGTCCAAGGGCAACTCGCCCAGGATAGGAAATGGCTCAGCTGTGGATATATCCTCCCTGACCATACCCTTCATTGGATCTTGCACAATTCCACCCAATCCCCTTTCTAAAAGACAAACTTGGAAAAATAGTGTGCTAGTTGAAAACTACCATTTGTTAGTTTTCAACTGGCATACGACCTCAATTAAAACGTTCACACTTCCCAACTCTAAAAGTCTGAACTCTTCCCCACCGCCAGTTCACTAACTCAACTGACCTGACTCCCAATTCCTATCTTCTGTCTAATGGCACATTATATCCAGGGCTGATACGTACTGCAAGAGCAGAGTTTAAAGTTGAGGTTTGATGAGCAGGAGCCAAAACCAACTCCTAGGTGGTGGGCATCACCCAGTGGGCAGGAGCTACCTCTGGGGAACCAGGAGCAAGTATAAAGCGCACCGTGGCTCCAGGTTGCACATAAAATGCAGACTTTAACTTTTTGTCCATTATGAAATGTTTCAGTGTGTCCTATTTCTTTATCAATATGATCAATACTCCAAGTTAAGGTCACATGGGCATGTTTGTAAGGTACCAGTTGGCCTGGGGAGCCAGAAGTAGCTCCTGGTAGTTGTTGGTTTCAAGCTAGCCAGGCTCTACAAGAGTAGAGGCAGGAGCTAAAGCGCTCCCAGCAATTTCGAACCCTGAAGAGTGTTGATTCTGAACAGAAACTCCGATTTAGGAGGCTGCAATCTTGCTCGCAACCAGACACCTAACGCGGATTGACTGCAGTTGCAAGGAGACAGACCCTAGAAGTTCCAAAACATGCAGTTAGCCTCAATCTTCTATCTGCCGCCGTCTCTCGGTCAGTCCCCAGCAGGATCTGTGAAGTGTGACGCAGTAATACAGAACCACAAGGTAGGACTGTCAAATAGTCAACTTACATCTTGATTTGCCAGACCTGCATAAGAGTTCATGTCCATAGGCTTGGGTGCAATCCCTTAGGAAAGGTCCTCAATAAACAGATTGCGGGAGTCTACTGTGATAGAGTTGTCTCTCCTAAGGAACATTACCTTGTGAACTGCAGCCTGATTGCATGCAGGGTCGGGCCCAGCAGGCGCACACAGCCTAACCAGGCCTCGCATGCTGCGCCCTAACACACAATTGAGGCAATCGAGATACCATGCATGATTCAACTCTGCCAGCGGCTAGACTTCCAACATTACTGATGACACTAATTTCGTGCACCGAATAGCCTGAGCCGTCTTGCTCAGGTTAATCACGGTTGGTGTTGATGGCACATATGACTCGTTCTGAGACTAGCATCTCCATGGCTCTGGCACTACACACATACTGGTAGATCTTAATGTAACATAAGCATGCACTGCGTTCTTCAGCTATCTGGCCATTAATATCTTGTAGCTACAGAAACCAGCCCATTCCATGAAGGCCCACCCAGTAAGGCTACTGTCTGGGCCTGAACCCCCCTCACTACCAGCACAAGAGAGAAGGCTGCAACATCATGTGTGCTACAACACTTCTTCAAGCATCTACAAAGCTGCAGGAGCAGCGTTTCACCTCCAGATCAAAGGTAGGCCCTGTTGGACTTTTATGGAGCTGTTTTGCAGAAATATTCGAAATATTAGAGACATTTTGTGTGGCGTGATTAGAGCACTCCCACACACGCTACTTTTGGGGTGTTATCTTTTTGTGCAGTTCTAACACCTTTCTGCACATTCAGTATCTCTTTTGATGAAATGCCACACAACTGCAGCACTGTAAAGCCATTAATTACCAATATTCCAAGAAACTTCTCCAAAATGGCCGCCGCCTCCTCGTGGGGTCCGAACATCAACACAGACTGAGCATGCTGCCTTACGATTGGGTGGCTGGTGCCTACTTTACCCAACCCAATGCACTGGTAGGGAAGGCCCTCCCCTTTTGTCCCCCCCTCCTCAAGCTATGAATCGGCCTCCAGACTTGCATAGTGCTACCCCACGAACTTGTGCCCCTGGACCTCTACGCTCCCTACAGATCTACCAGTGAGTGATGGCTGAACTCTCCCGTTGCCTTCTCCACGAACATTCTGAACCAATTACTGTGCCTACTCCTCTGCCTTTTTTGCCTCGCCTAGCTACTTCTTCTCTCACTGCAGGTGTGCCCCTGTTTTGAAATTCGAATGTAGGTGTGTGTGTGCTTACATCTCTTCACCTTCTTTGCAACACCTTCTTCAACAGGCCAACAACAAACATACGGGGGGAGCAGTGGAGGAGAGAGCAGGCTAAGTTCAGGTTGAAGAGTAACGTTTTTATTTCTTTTTAATAAGAGACAGGTTTTCATCCAAACAAATATATCTTGGAGGAAGATTGCATTGCAAAGGAGCTTGGACATTGACGGTGGTACCCCTATAATTTACCAGTTTATACCTAGGTTGGATAAATGTCGGAAAGCGAAGCTTCCTGCCGCCTAATTTGGGTTTACCTCGGTCGATGAGATAGGACGGGCACGCATTTATTTGACATTTGAAAGACATTCAGGATCTTATGGGTAATCCTATGTCGAACAGGTAACCAATGGAGTAACTTCCTGGCTTCTGAGATGTGGGCACATTTAGGCTATCCCTGTGCGACTTGCAAGGCTTGAATGTTGGCCTGTAAGGTGCTTGCTAGGAGACTATTACAATAGTCAAGTCTAGAGTTGACTAGTGCGGTGGTAAGCAAGGCACAGTTGCTGATAGAGGGAAAAGGGCAACTATTATTAATTTGCTTTGTGATTGGGCTACAGTATGAGTGAATAAAGGCGACATGGGGTCACATTGATATCTCATCATTAAGAACGACCTCCAGCGTCTTCACCTTCTTCAGCACTGCAATAATGTTGGTAGCAATGATGAAGTTGGAGTAGGCAGGATCTAGTGTGCTCAGGTGGGCTTTTGAGGCCACAATCAAGAGCTCAGTCTTTTTACAGTTAAGGGCAAGCAAATTATCAGCCATCCAGGCCTGGATGGCTTTATAGATGGTATTGAAGGCAGCCGAATCCTGCTCATAATTCCCGCTCAACTGGAAGACAACCTGGGTATCATCGACATAGTTCTTATGCCGAGTTTGAGTCCTCTGGCATGTCTCGAATGGGACGAAATAAAGCTTTGACATATTCCTACAGATCTCAATCAGAGATTTGTTTGGTGATTCCCCGCAGCCTTAGTCTTCAGTTTTTTCCTGCTTCGAGAGTGCACTTTCCATCTGTTGTTCGAACCCCTTCATGTTTCATGACCGCTCAGACTGCTCATGTGCTTGATCACAAAGCTTGGTTACCAGATCTTCTAGCTTTATTTCCGCTGGCGGCACGTTTGTCCAAATCCACTATAGATCTTGCCAAATTTGCTGTGCTCCTTTATTTTTTCCCTTGATTTCTGATGACATGAGCGGCAAGTCAGATTTCATGGTTGTGCCATCTTCTATCTACACCGATTCTTGTGTGGAAGTGAATTTGTACTGCGGTTTGTTTTTTCTTTGAGACTTCTTGTGCCTGCATTAAGCTTTTAATATCTCCCAAATGTGAGCCCTTCTGTTTAGTGAGTGCCTTTGCCACGGTTGTTTATATGCAGTACTAATGTTTGGTGCCACTCTGTTTTACCAAGCAGAGATTGCCACAGCACCCTTGTATCTAGATTTCTCGTTCGTGTTCAAGTAGGATTTCTTTTCCAGGTCTCTACTAATCACTAATATTCTCCTTAGCTTCCAGCTCTGAGCTCACCCCTCCTCACCTCACTCCGTGTTCACGTTGCCTCTTCATTTCTGCACCATAAAGTTCTGGCTCTTCTCTCCTCCTAGCACTTTCACCATCTCCAGGTCCCTCCAGTGGACAATGTTCACTGCACAACGTGGCTGCAGTCTTGTCGAGGCCATACCGCCATGAAGAAGAGAGGGATCTCACAAGCTCTCCGATCCCGGATCACACCCAGGGCTCCCACTATATGATAAGTCATTTTTAATGTGCCTGAGCACATGTGTTTCTAGGCGTGACAAGACTAGGAAGGGAAGAGGGATGGAGGACAAAACAAACTATCTTACTAGTTAAGGAAGAGAGGGTTGTCTCCTGGATATCTTGCTTCTGTTTTTCAATTAAGAGTTTTGAGGGGATTGGGTCCTCCGACGTATTCCATATCTATGACATGTAATCACCATAGCTGTGCTGATTACATGTCATAGATATGGAATACGTCGTCGGACCATCCCATCGAAAGAACGTTACCAGGTAAGAAAGTAACTTGTTCTTCCAACACATTTGTTTTTGCGATTCAGTCTCGCTTTTTATTTGTGCAATTTGTTGTGTGGTTTATGAACATTGGATTGGTACATGTTAGGTACATTTGTGGGGCAAATTGTGTCCCTTTGTTGTCAGCCGACACGTGTTTCGACCCGTGGGTCTTTATCAAGGCTTATCAGAATTCAAAAAAGTTGTGTGCAGTGCCCAGTAATGTGACATCATTAAACCGTATAGGTTGGTGGTGCACAGTGAAAGGTGTATTGGTGAAGCGAGATTAATTGATACATAAGATAACATGACGTTACAATAATCCCATACAAAGATTGCATAAGCATGCCATTGTGGCAACAAAGGAAGGAGGGAGGAGAAAGGAAAAGTAGGATTAGCAGGGGAAAAGGGTGGTATTGTTGGTTCATAGATGAGGAAGTAGTAACCTCTTACCCATCTGTGGGGTCCTGGTCTGGAATATGTTGTCTGTCCTGTGGGGATCAGGGGCTCCTGTTGGGCCCTGTAAAGGAAAGGGTGGTGGTGAGTTGGTGGTTAGTGATGGTCTGTTTGAATTGATTCATGTGTGTCATGTGGGAGAGTCCCAGAGGTCTGGATACGGGGAATGTAGTGAGTAGAGCAGGGTCCTATTTCATGTGTGTCCCTGGGGGGGCCCGTGTGTGCTCCGTGGGTGTAGCAAGGTAGTGGTCGGGTCATGCGGATGTTGGACCAGGGTCCATGTACCCGGTGTGGTGCCTGGTTGGGCAGGGATCCCATTGGACCCCTTGGGTCCTGAGTGGGGGGTGTTGATTGCTGTGAAGCCGCAGTGGGCTGTGCGTGCAAAACGGTCCGGTCATGACCAGTGGGGCGTGGGCCAAGACCGGGACCGGATGGTCGGGTGGAACGTAAGGATTCCGTGGTGCCCCTCAAGGTCGGGGTGGTATGAAGTCATTCTCGCTGTTGCGGAAAAGCATGCGGGGCCGCCGAAGCCTGTTGGAGCCATGTGCCGGCGAAAATTAATTCAAGCGGTGTGGGCTGGTGTGCCTATGGCAGTTGCTCTGTTGGAGATCAGGGTTCTGCAGGGGAAGGGGCTCACCTGTGTGCTGCTCCACGATACCGGTCCGTGTGGCTCCCGATCGTGGTCTGCAGAGTGCGGCTCCATTTTGTATGTGCAATGTGCCCAGTTACGGGGGTGAGAAGGCGCATACGCGGGAGATTAACGTTACGAGAGAACACGTATGGCCGGTGAATTGCTTGACTGGCTCTGGCGCATGAGCGAGAGATCAGTGTCTCGGAGATTGTCTGGGTGCTAATGCGCATGTGTCTGGGAATAGTCTTCCAGGGGCATGCTGCTCCCTTCCCTTTCTATATTCTTTGCACTTACAATATCCAAAATTTCCTCTAACCTAGTACGATAGTAGCTGTTTGTTCTCTCCCCCCACTTCCTTGTTTGTGGCCTTCCCCTCCAGCACTACCTGAAATGTCGTCGGGCCTAGTACGATAGTCGCTTGTTTTGTTCCTCTCCTCCTACCCCTCCCTGCACCTCATGTGAACTTTCCGGCTCTACCAGAAATGTTGTCAGGCCTAGTACGATAGTTGCTTGTCTCTCATCTCCTACTCTTTCCCCCCACCCCTCTCCTCCTTCTCTTTTTCAAAGCTCTTGCACAAGCTGAAATGTCGCAAGCCCCAATACGATAGTAATTTCACATTCTTAATTGACTCAAGCGCTTGTAGTAATGTCGCTGTATTTTCTCTTGCTTCCCTTGCCTTGAAGCGCTTTGAAATCCATTGTGTTCAACATAACCCGGACAATACATATTTCGAATGGATGGTGTCCTCCCACGTATTGCCCATCTTATATTTCCATATCCAGCTTCAGCTGCTTTGGAATTTTTTTTCCAGCAGAGGGCTCTGAGCGTCGATGTCTGTCGACTCGATGTCTCTTGGAGGCCTCTGCCTCGATGCCGACGCCATCGATAGTATAAAGCGCGCACAGCAACCCTTTTTCCGCAAAAGTTATTGCTTGGGATACGGTATGCTTTTGTTCAAAAATGGCATCTTTATCAGCGTCTTCACCTCCGAGATCAGGATTTAAGAAGTGCCAAGATATTGGGGCTAAGATGTTCCTTATGGACCCCCATCGGGTGTGTCTGTGGTGCCTCGGTTTCTCACGCTACTTTTGACTGCAAGGCCTGCCTATCGATGACGGCGAAAGCCCTGAATGAACAAAGAGGAAAATTAGCAGCAGGTATGTCAAAAACCTCTTTGAGCCTGTCAAAAAAAGGGTCTTCAGGGGGGCGCTGTTGAGCAGCCAAGGAAGATGGCTGCCTAGTCTGGGAGCTCCGTTCTCGCCCACCAGCTTGTCCGCTGTATCAGCGCTCATCCATAACATTCCTCCAAGCTACTGCCACGATTTTGTTGCTGGGACTTTTCTGCTGCTGTGGCCGAAAGTTGGGGAGAAAACACTGCCTGCACCCTGAAGATTGGGCGCCTGGGCCTGCTGCGGCCTCTCGGCCTGCGGGCCCGCTCTGGGCGCGGGTGTTAAACCCCCCCCGGCCCGTGGGCCGGCGGCGCCGGCGGCCCTGGCGCTGCTGCCTGCCCGCGGCCTGCGACGCTCCGCTTTCCGCGGGAGCCCCCCTCGCTTCTGCGGCTTGGGGCTGGGACCGGGTGCTACGGTTGCTCCGGCCACTGCGCTTTCGCAGAGTTCCTGATTGAGGGCCGATTGGCCGTGTGCGGTGCGGCCTGGCCCGAGGTGTGGGAGCCGGGCTGTGGGTCTGCGCTCAGGTACACGAGCGCGCTGCCTCCCCGCCTGTGGGCCCTGGAATTGCCGCGGTGGAGCACCGGGGCCGCGACTGTCATCCTCGCCGGCCCTCGGGCCGTTGGGTAAGCAGGCCCTTCCCAGCTCGCCTCACGGACTCGCCATAGGACCTGCCGCGGCCGCCTGGGTGAGGGAGCCTGATCTTCCTGGCCTGCTGGAACCCGCCGGACGCAACTACCAACTACCTCCTGCATTCAGCTTATGAACACTGCGGTGGAGTGGGGCCCTTTCACTCTGTTTTGCCTCCTGGTGACACGCTGATTAGCCACCCTACGAAGCGGGAGAGGTGGGTGCTCTTGGTTGTGATTTCTCGCCCTGCCTTGCCCCAGGGGTCTCTTCCCTCCTCTCTGCCTGCCTTTGTCCAGTGTCACTGCCTGCATGTAAGCCTGCTCTGCCTCCCCCTGATATTCTTGGACAGTGAGATTTGTTTGGCCAACTCCTTTTGTGTGGGATCAGGACGCGTTGTCACCTCTTTGACATCTTGATGGCTGCATGCTATCACTTGCTGGAACGCCTGCGCCACGCCAGTTTTTTGCTTTGACTAAAGAAAAGGGGAGGCTGCCTCTTTCCTAATACTTGCAGAGGGGAGCGGTGTCGCCTGAATACACCAAGTAGGGATTTCACCGGCCTCACCGGGGGTGTCTGCCGCCACTGTCCACCTATTTTTTCTGGCGGTGTGATCCCTGCCTCCTCCACCACCTATATCTTCGGGTTGGCCTTGACTCTTCCCCAGAATAATGTCTAACAGATCGCGTGGCGCTAGCAAAGTGGGGGCTATGGACAAGTTCGCCAGGGCGACACCCAAGGGAGATCAGGCGTCGTCCGCTACAACCCAGGAGGAGGGCGACCTTCTGCCGGACCCCCCGCAACCGGACTTGGCCACTATGATGGAATCCATGGCTAAAAACTTTGCAGCATTTCATGAAAAGCTAGATGACATTAATGCAAATGTGGCGTCATTAAGGGCTAAGCTTGACCAGCACGGGGCTAGGATTACCGAAATGGAGCAGAGGGCTGGCACCACTGAAGACAATGTGCATGTTCTGCAAAACAGTGTCAGAGCTGGTCCGAGACATGAAACGGGTCAAATCTAAATGCGATGACCTCGAATCAAGGTCGCAGAGGAATAACATTCGCATAATTGGGGTCCCCGAGCTGCACTCAAAGGGCGCATTGAGCTAGCGGTGGAAAAACTCATCAGAGATCTCCTGGATGACCCCGATCTCTCGCCATTCTTCACGGTTGAAAGAGCTCACCGCTCCTTGGCACCTCGGCCGCGGCCGGGGGACTTCCCCAGACCTATCATAGCAAAACTGCTCAGCTATAAGGACAGGGATCATATACTCCGCCTGTCCAGGGAGAAGGGGGAATTAAGGATGGATTCACAAATAATCAGGATCTTCCCCGATTTTTCAGTAGGTGTGCAAATGGAGAGACGCAGATTCGCTGGGGTGAAGAAAATGCTACGAGATAGGAAGATTGAATACGCTATGCTTTCCCCCGCACACCTTAAATTCACCCATCGTAACAAGCTCTATTTCTTCACGGTCCCGGACGAGGCTGTAAAGTTCATCGAGGCACAAATTCCACTAGCAGAGCCGCCTGAGGTCCCGATGGACAACGACTAGAACTGGCCGCTTGTCCTCCCCTTTTGAGTTTGTCTTGATGCCCTTCAATACATGCGTCCTTGCTCTGTAACCTCATTTATGTTAGCCGATCCTCTGATTATGTTGTTTATTCAAGATTTGTATCAATACTGGTGGGCGGAACGGCAGCGGTGGCCCCCACTGCAGCTGCAATTCCTGTAGAATCTAAATGTTTGTGTCTTTGCCCCGGTTGGGCTTTTTTCCAAGCATTGCCAAGTTGGGGATGGCATGCAATAGTTCACTTTAGGGGTGGGTATTCACACACTGCTAGTTGGGACAGGGCGGTGAGGGCGGGGGGTTGGAAAGTTGGGGTAGGTTATATTCAAAATGGCGCAGGGTTCGAGACGGGTTACACACGATGGCAATTTTGCAATATGGCAGCACTCGGTTACCAGACATTTGGTCGAACCAATTTGGTCGAAAACCAAATGGTCGAATTTTTTATTTTTTTATTTTATTTTCACCCCTTTTTTTGGGGGGGGGTCCCCCCCCCAGCCCCCTTTTTTTTTCTAAAAACCCATTTTTGTAAAAAACGAAAACCCGAAAAATAAATATATAATTAAAAAAAAAAATTCGCCCATTTGGTTTTCGACCAAATTGCGTCGACCAAATGTCATTCGACCAGTTTTAGGTCGACCAAATGTCTGGACACCGCAGCACTCATGGTGTTTATCAAAGGCAGTGCCTTTGCTTGGGATGTCCCGTAGGCTTCCTACATGGCGATTAAAATGATGTCATGGAATGTTCGTGGCCTGACAAATTTCACGAAGTCTCGTAGGATTGCGGCCTACGCACAACGGCACGGGGTCAAGGTTCTCCTACTACAGGAGACACATGCCCTTAAACACCTATCGTCGAACAGTGCACAAACCTGGGGTCTTAACAGATATTTCACCCAATACTCCACCCAAGCTAGAGGGGTCCTGACCCTTATCCACAAGTCGATCCATTTCACTCTCCGCTCATCGCACATTGACGCAGAAGGCAGATATGTGATCCTACATTGCACCTTGGCTCACGAAGAATGCTTACTGGTCAACGTATACGCGCCCAACACTGACTCCCTTAAGTTTTTTGACGGAGAGACGGCCATACTCATGAGATACATAGACGTCCCCATAATAGGAGGGGGGACATGAACCTAACACTGGACAGTTTACTAGACAGGACGACGACCAGTCGCAGACCCACACCACGAGCGACCAAACATCTCCTCTTACATATGGATTCTCTCAATTTACATGCTGTATGTAGAACGCTCCACCCCCATGACGGAGACTACACTTTTTATTCCACTGTGCATGACAGTTCCTCGAGAATAGATCTGTTTCTACTCTCTGGCAGACTGGTGGGGAAGGTCTCAGGTGTCACGATCCTTGCACGCACGCTATCTGATCATTCCCCCGTACTCCTACAGATTCAACTCGGAGACGCAGTGCCGCTACGACCCCACTGGCGCTTCAAGTCCACCGCCCTATCAGACATTGTCTTTAAAGCCGAGATCCTAGCGGATATAACTACATTCTTTGAAAAGAACAATACAACCGACACACCCGAAGGGATTCGGTGGGAGGCGTTCAAGGTTTATATCAGGGGGATGTGCATCTCTAGGGAAGCTGGGGTCCTGAAAGCTATAAGGCAGGCCTTAACCAACTCGGAAACCAAACTTAAAGCACTTGAACAGGACTACCTGACCACTCGGTCCCCAATGACCCTAGCTGCGATCAGATCAGAGCTGGAAAGGTTTGAGTCTCACGCTATGAGTGAGGTACAATACTATACACGCCCTGTTGCGGCCCGTAGATATGGGGAGGGGGACAGACCGGGTAGAACCCTGGCCAGGCTAGTGTGTGCTGAGACTGGTGGGACCCGCATTGACAACATCATAGATGGCAGTGGAGTGCGGCACTGGTCAGATCAGTCCATACTAGACACTTTCACTAGCTTCTACGCCAATCTGTATGGTCCCCAACCGGAACATTCTGCCCAAGACCTAGACGACCTCCTTGAGAGCATCCCTATGACCCTTATCTCCCAAGACACCCGGGAAATATTAGACGCTCCGTTTACCCTGGAGGAGATTGTTCAGGTGATATCGGACCTTCCCAAAAACAAGGCGCCTGGCCCGGATGGGCTCACTTCTGAGTTCTACAAGGAGCATGTGGCTATATTAGCGCCTGTGCTACACAGGGTCTGGGCCGAATCACTTCGTTTGAATTGCCTCCCCCCCTCCCTTAGGGAAGCTTTAATAACTGTCCTCCCCAAACCTGGAAAACCCCCGATGAGTGTGGGTTTTACAGGCCCCTATCCCTTATTAATACTGACACGAAAATCTTTGCTAAGATAATTGCTAACCGGTTTCTGCCTTTCATGTCCCACATGATCCATGAGGACCAGTGCGGTTTCATCCCCGGTCGATCCACAGCGCTGAACATCCGCCGCCTGTTTAATGTGATGTCCAGAATTGACCCAGGCGCAGACGCGGTGGCGGTAACACTAGATGCCCAAAAGGCTTCTGATATGGTCTCATGGTAATATTTGTGGGCCGTGCTGGAGAAAATGGGTGTGGGTCCAAAAATGACCTCTTACATAAAACTGTTATACACGGATCCACGAGCTAGGGTTCTTGAACACTCTGTTCCCTCCTCTCCCTTTACGCTACACAGGGGCACTCGTCAGGGATGCCCATTTTCTCCCCTCCTATTTGCGTTCGCTATCGAACCCATGGCTGACCATGTAAGGGGACGGCACAGCAATAAAGGCATACGATTACTGGATGCACCAGAGATCATCTCTCTATATGCAGATGACGTGCTCCTGTATGTCAGAAATCCCTCCACACATTTGGACCCGATCATCCGTGATATCATCAAAATGGGTACGTTCTCAGGTTTCACAATCAACTACTCCAAGTCTGAAATTTTCCCTCTTACTGTGGCAACCCAACAACCGTTTTGTGAGTACCCTCTACGCTGGTCCCCGGGTGGGGTTAGGTATCTCGGGGTACAAATATCACTAGCCAAGGCCTCTCTATTGACAGACAATTACGAGGCAGCGGCTCACCTAGTCTTCTCCAAGTTCTCCAAATGGCGCAATCTACCTCTATCCCTAGCGGGCAGACTCTCTCTAATAAAGATGGTGGTGGTCCCCAAACTCCTGTATGTCTTTGTTAACGTGCCGATTTGGCCTGGGATACAATACTTCAAGAAGCTCCACTCGGAGTGCGCACAATTTTTCTGGCATCCAGGTTCAGTCCGCAAGAAGTGGCAACACATGACGCTGCCCTATGACAAAGGGGGTTTCACGGCCCCAGACCTTCGCCTGTACTGGAATGCTGCACAGGCCCAGCATGCCTCCCATTGGTACACGTTCCAAAATCCGCCCATACATGTAAAACTTGAGAAACTAGCGGGAGGTGGGACTAATATGTCCCTGCTACTGCACCGCACATTCCAAACAGATGCTCATGCGGACCCGGTGGCCACTACGCTCAGGGCCTGGAGGAGCATCCTAGGCTCTGACCAGGAACAGCGCCCATACTACAAGTGGCTTCCCCTGTGGCAGTTCCCCGGACTCCCCCCCCCCCCCCCCCACACCCCCCCACATGACCAAAATCTCGTACGCTACTGGGAAAACCTGGGATACCGTGCCCTTGCTGACCTCTTCCCTGATGGTGTTTTTATCACCCCCCCCAAACATGGCGCCCTGATCACTCCAATTCTCCACTTGAAATGCTGCAGTATTATAGGCTTAGAGCTGCAGTACGGACTATGTGGCCCTCATGCCCTATTGAACCCCCAGACTCTCCTGAATTACAATATATAGCAAATTCCGGAGGTGCCAAAAGCATAATTTCTAATCTGTACAAAATACAACTGAATAAGACTGCGGACAACTCTCTTAAACCACGCGAGGCTTGGGCTAGGGAACTTGGAGTGGAAATTACAGACGATCTCTGGGGCATAATGTGTACACACACACACACACACACACGAAGGGTCTCCCTGAGCGCCAGATTCCGCTGCATACAATTTAAGCTCCTTAATAGGCTCGATTACACACCGTATAGAGTTGCGTCATTTACAGGCACCCTGACCCCTGTGTGCCCCAAATGCAAATCCTGTGAAGCAGACCACGCACACATGTTCTGGGCTTGCCCCGCCCTCAACACGTTCTGGACGGCCGTGACAGAGGCACTCTCCGGTGAATATGGAGCCACTTGCTCTACTGTTTGGTGCTTGGGAAGGTGAGAATGTAAGGAAAATGTCAAAATTTGTGAATGTAAGTGTTATGGTGGCCAAAAGATGCATATTGCAATGCTGGAAGCGCCGCAATCCTCCCACTTTTATGATGTGGCTGAAGACCCTTACCTGGACACAAATGTGCGATCCAAGGAATACATTGGATCTCTACCTCCGACATCTCGGCCCAAAAATGTCTGGTCGGAATTTTGTAGCTACTTAAATGGCAGAGACGAAGCGGAATTGACCTCATCTCCCCTACCAGGACAATCCGACATGCCACGGGTGATCTAACTTCTCCTATTGGTTTTTGCTTTTCCTTTGTGCTTCTTGACGCCTCTCCGCGATGTCAGTCGTTATTAATTTGAGATGTATAATTTAACCATGGTGTGGTGCTGATTGTATGGTTATGTTGTCAGCTCATTGCTATGTAATTTGAACTGTGCCTGTCTTAACCTTTATGCCAATAAATAAAAGTCTTTAAAAAAAAATTTAAAAAAAAGGGTCTTCAGATGAGTCGAGGAAAGTTTCTCCTCATCGTAAAAAGACAGAGGTCGGGATCACGCAGTGGTTCTCACCACTCGTCATCTTCACGACGAGTCGAGGCAAAGGCACCATAGGTAGACGTCGAGTTCCTCCCCAGAACGGGTTATATGCCGGACTCAATTGGCCTCTCAGGCTGAGTGCGAGAAGTTCAGTGTATATGATGAAAGTTTTTGAGAATGCTGCCTTGACCCCCTCAAACACGTGAAAGACGAAAAACTCAACAAAAAAAGATGAGGGCAAAAACTGTATGCCTTCGGGCCCGGAAGACCAAGAAAAATCTCCTCGAGCGGTCGAAGGATCCCTTGAGTCGAGACAAATCTTCCTCGAGGAAGAAGTCATCGACTCAATCGGCGCCGAAAGACAAAGGTGTTGGACAAGTGCTTGACGCTGAAAGCGCCAGACAAGTCTTTGAAGTCGAAGGCCTCGACGTTGACTTTGTCAAAGATTAAGGCGCTGCCATCGAGGATCACAGAAAAAATATATACACCTTTACCAAGAAAGGACTTTTTTTGAGTCCCTTTCTTTCAGTTGATATGCTCCTGTTATTTCTAATTTTGGCCATTGGGTCTCTATAAAGCAGTCGTATATAACTCAGGAAGCCTGGCCCAAATCCTATTTTGCGAAGGATAGCATACATGTACCTCCATGAGTCAAATGCTTTCTCAGCATCTAGAGCTACCGCTACAGTTTTGGCATTTGGGTCTAATTGTGAGGTGATGGGGAAAAAAACCTAATGAGGTTCAAAGCTATGGATCAGGTAGGGATAAATCTTGATTGATCTGGGTGGACTAATTTATTCATGTGTGGCAGTAAGCGATTGGCTATTACCTTGGCATATATTTTAGTATCTACATTTATCAGGGACAGTGGACAGTATGATGTGGGCTCGTGTGGGGGTTTATGGGGTTTAAGTAGGACAGTGATAATGGCCTCCCTCATGGATTCCGGTATTGTTACGTTCTCCAAGGATTCGCCCCATACCTCTCGCAACTTGGAGGTGAGCTCTGTGTTAAAGATTTTGTAGAGTTCTGTGGGAATACCATCCGAGCCGGGAGCCTTACACGCTTGTAAGTCTTTAATGGCTTGCCCAATTTCTTCTGCATTCAGGGGGAGGTCCAACAAGTCACTGTGTACCGGTTTGAATGCCGGCTCCGGGAACGAGTCCATGTATTCCTTGAGTTCATCTGCCGTTACCACATCGGCATTTGCACATAATTCAGTATAGAACCCCAAAAACACTGTATTTATTGCTCTGGCGTCTGTGTGTATTGTGCCATCTGGGCCTATTATCCCTGTGATCTGCCTTACCCCTGTTCAGCTTTAATGAGATTTGCCAGGGATCTACTAGTCTTGTTCACCTCGCCATATCTCCTGGCCTTTATTGGTTGTGACATATGTAGGACCTCACGTTCCGCTAGCGCCCTGAATTTGGTTAACTGGTCCTGTAGCGGTTTCAGTTTATCATTCCCCGGTGATTGTACCTAGGACTGTTCAAGATCTTTAAGTATGAGTTCAGTTTAATTTAGTTCCCTCCTTAAGTCTCGTAGGATGCCGTGTGAGCATGATAGTAAATGTCCCCTCATCCAGACCTTAAGGTTTCCCATACCGTGATTTGGAGAACCCACCGATCCTGCATTGCGGTCAAGTCATTTATATCTAATCCGTGGCTCAATCAGACTCGTCTTTCAATAACGCTGGAGACATTCGCCACTGCTGTGCATTCTGGTCATCGTCCACCAGCTTTAGTTCCAGAAGCACAGTATGTGGCGTAGCATCGCAGTTTCTCACGCATGGGACAAATTCTGGCGCGCACAGCCAGTAGTCTATACGGGAGCTGGATCAATGTACATACGAATGGAATGTGCATTCCCGCCGGTCAGGATGGAGCTCTCTCCATACATCTGAGAGTGGCAGCGTAGCCATAGCTTGCAGTATAGTCAGTGCTGATTTAGTGTGATTCTGATATCCTTCTGATGACCTGTCTAGCCTTGGGTCAAGGATTGTATTTAGATCTCCCCCCGCACCCCATATTATTCTGGCGTCTCCCACTGGTGCAATCGGTTCCAATATCTGGAGATAGAATTCGGGAGAGTCTATATTGGGCCCGTATGTATTGATTATGATGATCTCTAGGTTATGCAGAGTTCCCCACACTATAACATATCTGCCTTCCACGTCCACCTTTTGACTTGGTCATCTGGAACCAAGTTTGTTGGTTTATTATCGTTAGCACCCCTTTAACCTGCTAGGAATTGTCTATCGCTTAATGCAGCTGGCCGTAATTACGAGCAATTGGTCCGTCACTCTCTTGATTGCGTGTGTTTCTTGTATAAGGAGAATGTCAATTTTATGCCTATTAGCATATGCCAAGACTCTCCTGGCCTTGATGGGGTTTGCCAAGCCTCTGATGTTCCAGGACAAAAGCTTGATACCCTGCGTCATCTTGAATGTAGTCATCAGTATAGTTTATCCATGTCTGTCCAGAAGCTATGGGATCGCCTAGACCTCTTACGAGCTATGTTAGTCAGTTTTTTCAGTTAAAGAACATTTCCCCCAACAACCCTCCTCCCACCCCCAAGGCAATTATATGTGAACTCAGTAACGACTGCATATC
The DNA here is from genome assembly GCF_040938575.1 of Ambystoma mexicanum. Lineage (NCBI taxonomy): Eukaryota > Metazoa > Chordata > Amphibia > Caudata > Ambystomatidae > Ambystoma > Ambystoma mexicanum. The sequence goes on from NC_090937.1 coordinate 441,570,287, forward strand.
TTTTCCCCGTCCCTTCCCTTTTTTTTTGGCACCTGGACTTACTCTTCAACACCCACCCCACCCTCACCATCCCCCCCAACTGGACAGTGTAACCCCATCTTCAAACTGCAAAATCTTAAACTGTGGGTGACGCTGTATGGCTGTCAACTTCCTTTTCAACTCGGTTCACTCCTGGGAGATGCTGCGCTATCTTCTAGCGGATCTGGGTATATTCGGTTTGCTTTTCGTATCCTGCTGCTTCATAGCATTTCTTTTATCGAGTCAAGACTGAGGGTCTAGTCTGGGGCAGTGAGATGTTCCGCTCTATATATCCCATCGCTTCCTCAGGTGTTTAGAAGAAGTGTGCTCTCCCGGAGTATTGTATCCGGAGCTTTGCCGGAAACAGCATGTTGTAGGGTATAGATCTAGCTCGGAGTGCTTTTTTACTTGATCAAAAGTGCGCCGGGCTGCCTGGACGCCATTGGAAAAATCAGGGTATATATGCACTTGCGCCGAGTTATATGTCCATGTTCCTTTTTCACAGTCGAAGGATCAAGTCTCTGTCCCGGTAATTGAGTAGATGTGCTATGATTGTTCTCTGCGGCGCCCCCGGCTTGGGTGGAGGGGCCAGGGATCTGTGGGCCCTCTCGATGAGAAATTGTTGTGACTATTGAGCTTCCAGCAGCATATTGCGTATCATCTCTTCCAAAAAGACCTCCATCGGCACATTCAGGGGTTTTTCTGCCAATCCCACCACTCTAATGTTTCGGCGCGACCTAGATTCTAAGTCGTCGCACCTGGATTGGACCTGCTTTATTAGGCTTTTATTAATGTTTTCGATATCCTTGTTTTCTATGGTAGTTGTGTCTTCCAGCACCCCTATTCTAGTTTCAGCTTCGGTGACCCTTGCTTTCACTTTTTGCAGGTCAGCCCTTATTGAGGCTATGTTGCTGCCAATGTCGTCCAGACTGATGTTTACTGCCACGAATGCTGCTTGCAGTGCCGTCATGTAGGGGTCCGTTTCTCTGTAGACGCTTGGATGTTCGTGGGGCCATTCTGCATGGTATCTGCCCTTTCTTCCGCCGTGTTGGGGTTAGTCAACACATCCATGTGGCCTTTCCTGTTTCCTTTATTGCCTCTGGTCATGTCCTAGGTTCGCACTGGTCGTTGTATAGCTGTATAGGTACTAGTCAAGGCTAGTCGTGGGTCTGCCCCCTCTGTTTAGGTTGGTTGTTGTGTGCAAAGAAGGCTATCGTGAAGTGGGAGTTGTCGATGTGGAGAGTGGGTTATCTCTTTTGGTTCCCAGGTTAATGCAGTCACGGAGTACGCCCCCTTCCGACCTCCAAATGCGGCGCTCCTTTATTATATAGACAGCTAAGTAGGCAGAGTTCAAACCCCAAGTAGTGGTTGCTTGGCAATGCTTATGCTCCAACTGTATCTCCTGTTGTAGTACCACCACTGCGTTATTACATGCTCTGGGAGGCCTGAGCTGGTCTTTAGGGTCCGGACACAGGCAGAGCACTGGGCTGTGTCTGAGTTTGTGCTGAGATGGCATGTTTTCCTGTGAGCAGGCTGCAGTTTTATTTCCTGTACCAGCTTACTCATGCTGGGACAGGATGATTAGGGTAACTGGATGGTGGCAGATCGCTACAGTCCGGTCCTTCGGGAGATCTGCATGCTCTCAGGGTGAGAACTCTGTATGGGGACCCTCTACTATGGCCAGGAGTTAGCCTGCATCCCTTCCCGGCCCTTTATGCCATCTACTGCCTTCTTTCTGACCGATCTTCCCCAGCCACCTCAATGTGTGCGTGGGGCTGTGCCTGCGCACTCTCCCAGCCTCTGTCTCTCATGGGCCGCCCTCCGCCAACGCTCCCATGTACTTAGTGGTTTTTTTTTTCCTCCCCCAGTCGTGATCCATCCCAATGATAGCCCGTAGTCTCCCTCGACCCAGCCGGAGTTGACTGCTCGCCCATAGCGCACACGGTGACCAGCCGGGGGACGGGACTCACTGCACCTTGTCTGGATCCGAGGACGGCGCACCGACAGTATTTATGTTGTGGGGCTGGCCGTTGCAGTTCCTCTCGAGCGTCGCCTCTCACTCCACTGTGTAAATACTAGTCGGCATACATTGAAATGCAGACTCTTTGCTATCGGGGTCACTGCCCTCCGAGGGTTCACTGTGTCGGGGCTCCCGCTCTGCAGATGTTTTCACTTTTGCCGGCTCTGAACTGCCTCATTGCTTGGGGGCAGGGCAGGACTCGGGAGTTTCCCCGCTCCCAGTCAACTGCAGCGCCACAAGCGTTTCTCTTCCCTCAGCTTGATCCGGGTGTCAGTTCCTTCGATCAGCCTGTAAATTCCTCCACTGGTGCACATGATCTCCGGCAACCCCAATCTGCTTTTTCTGTCAAAAGCTCCCCGATCCACAGGATTTTCGTTTAAGGATTGTTCATATTTGCGAAGCTTCTCTTCTAGGTGACTATATTTGTCGGCATCCAACAGGGGCCCCCTTGTCCCTGAATTGATCTCAGAGGAATCCAGAGTAAAAAAGGTGCAGCAGTCCCTGCAGAATTTAAGTGGACTAGACACATCTCCAGAATTAGGTAGACCACACCCTACTGACCACGATGAAGGGTCCTATAGACAGTTAATGTCCAGGGTGGTAGAGTATATGGGGTGGAAAAGACCAACACCAATATACGAACAGGATAAGCTGACTGACTTCCTAGATAAGGGATGCCAGAGTACCGTAGTCTTCATTTTCATGTGGCATTGCAAAGGAGAGTCAGTTTGAATTGAGAAACATCAGAATTGATTCCGGCAGTGAATACAAATTGACATCTAAATGCAGGCCGCCCAGTAGTGACCCTGTTACCGGACAAAGCATCTTGTTCCTGAACGTTTTTTTTGTGGTACAAGCTGCCACATCAGCCTCTAAACAGAATGCTTATCAGACTATTCCCCCAGACAGCGATAAGCGTTACAACGCTTTGGCCAAGAATGTTTTCTCTGCAGGAAGTATGGCCCTAAAGTCAGCAAATGCTACGTGCACGTTGGCCAGATTCACTCACACTATTTGGGAATGTGTAGCAATGGCAGCTGATTATAATCCCCAAAGGGGAGGAAAGGTACAAGATTTTTAAATCTTGTCAAGGATGGAAAAGGTGCAATGTGCAAATCCCTCCAGACAGGTCTCAACACTGCTGACCGCATCAGCAGGTCCATGGCGGCTAGTACAGTTATGCGCAGGTTTGCCTGGCTAAGTCTGATTTTGCTTGAGATGTGCAGTCCAGATGGCTTAAAATGCCCTTTGATGGTACACATGTATTTGGTAACAAGGCTGACGAGAGCCTAGAGAAATTACAGACCTCTAAAGCTGCAGCAAAGTCACTTGGTGCTGCTATTAGCCACAAAACCACACCCACGGGCACACCTTGGAGGGGTAGGTTCTTTCGCTTTTACTCCTCAGTTGGAAGGGGGAGAGGACTGTCCAATCAAAGAGGTCAGAAAAGATTTCCCTGTGGTGGATGGGGAAGAGGTACTAGAACTGCCCAGGCATCGGCTGCTTTAGCATCAGCCACTGCTGCAGCTGCCTCTAAACCTCTGAGGTCTTAGCTCACAAGACCCCATTGGGAGGCAGACTGTCGCTGCATCAGAAAGAGTGGCGGGGCATTACTTCAGATGCATGGGCATTGGAACAGTTGGCCAAGGTTACTGTCTTCCCTTTCTAAAAAAGCCAGAGTCATCCGCCGAGGAACAGCGCTTTCAAAGTTCCAGATCTGCTCCTAATGCAGGAAATATTAATCCTGCTAAAGGAAGGTGCTATAGAACCAGTACCTGTAGCGGAGAGGAACAAGGGTGGTTACACCACGTACTTTCTAATTCCAAAAAAGGATAGAGGATTGAGACCCATCTTGGACTTAAGAGACTTGAACAAGTTCCTCCGGAATGACAAGTTCAAGATGGCTACCCTTTATCAGATGCTTCAGGACTGGATGGTATCATTGGACCCTCAGGATGCTTACTTTCCTGTCCCTATCTATCACAAGCACAGAAGGTACCTGAGGTTTGCCGTTGGCGGTTCTCCTTATTAGTTTCGAGTTCTGCCATTTGTGCTGACCTCTGCCCTAAGGGTTTTCACCAAGTTAATGGAGGTGGTGGCAGCAAGTCTCAGGAGAGGGGGGATTCACGTCTACCCTTAGCTGGACGATTGGCTGATCAGGGCACGTTTCCCCCGAACAAGCCCTGGAACATCTCGGCTCCACCTGCACTCCTTCACAGAATGGGGTTCTCACTCAACTTCAAGAAGTCTCACATGATACCATCCCAGAAGCTCCTATTCATTGGAGTAGTCCTAGATGCATTCCTGGGAAAAGCCTCGCCATCAGAGGTGAGGGTTCAAGACATTCTGCAGATGGTCACCAAATTCCAAAGTGCCCTGCGTCTCCCGGCCTTCGACTTTGAGGTTGCTCGGCCTCATGGCATCCTGCATTTTTCTGGGATCACTCCACATATCCGACAGTACAGGCAAGGAGAGTGGCTGCGATACATGGACTCAAGGGTGAAATTGGCCACTTTTGAATACGCCCCACGGGTCTCTGAGGGAGGCACGCACGGTTGAGGTAAAAGGTCCATAATGGGAGAGATAGCCGGCACCACCAAAAAAGATCGGACTGCTCTCATGGAGGAGATTAGAAGCATGAGAGCTAACATTGGAGGAAGAGTAGATAAAATCACTCACAGAATTGACAAGATGGAGGAGGTGGAACATAACCAGTCCTCCCTGGATACGATGGAGTCCCAAATAGATGTTCGTCCGAGGTAGAGAGGGAGGAGAAAATCCTCATGAAGATGGATGATCTTGAGAATCTGTAGAGGTGGAACAACCTCGGGCTATTTGGGGTAAGGAGGGGAAGAGCGAGAAAGACCTGCATGCTATATATGCTATCATGAAACTCATCTTCTGCAATGACTCCATCGGAAGCCAAGTTTGAGGGGATTCACAGAACTTGGGGGGTGGGGGGGGAGCGAAGGGCAGCTGGAGGCCCCAGACCTGTTCTTGTTGGCTTTCACAACCATAGCGATAAACTCAAGATTTTGGAAAGAACATGCAAAAAGGGCCCAGTGATGTACGGGTCAGCAAGGGTAACGGTCTTCCAGGATTTGTCTTCCCTCGGCCTCTCTAAAAGAAGGCTTTTCTCGCCCCTCACCAAGTGGCTGAATGAAAAAGGAATCCGATACAGGTGGGGATTCCTTTTCTCCATTTCGTTTGAAGTGGATGGACACAAATACAGACTTGTTACGGAGCAGGATAGCCAGAGGGTCACTAGCGAACTAAAGGGCGACCCGAGACCCCATAAACCTCAAGGGAACGGAATCCGGACAGATGACCGTGGCAGATAAAGGGGTCAAGGAAAAGATGTATTTTGGGCTCCCGGAAGTTCAGAAAGCTGAACACCCCACCGGCTGACAGGACTCAAGATGGTAACTGGGCACATGCCACAGTATGGTGGTTGTGAAAGGAGGAATATCAGGATAGGGGACCCGGATCAAGGGGCCCGGGCTTTTGTGTTTTTCTTTTTTGTGTGCTCTTCATTGGGGGTGGGTTGGTCCCACTCGATTGTGGGAGGAATGCTGAGGAGTTGTATAAGCGATTACAGATGAAATGTGCTGGGGGGGAAGGGAGATCAAGAACCAATGATGTGAATAGAAGGGACCCATGGGGGTAGGGGGGGTGGTTGGCTCCTGTTGGTGGTTAGGTCACCGCCTGGTGATGCTAACAGGGTGCGGAGGGGGTCTTTGGATTGTGGTGGGGGGATAGAGGTTGGGGGGGCACCTAGTACCGGCTCTCCCTGCAGTTGACCTTTCTTTTGGCAGGGTACATTTTGGAACACAGCGGTCTCACAGGTGGAACGAGCAGAACTCCCGGATAGGGTTAACCTGATGATGCCAGTGAAAAATTTTCGCTGTGAGGGAAACCTACGAATAGGCACCCTGAATGTGCAAGGGTTGAACTTGCCCACCAAAAAATCCATGGTGGCAAGGGAATTTCAGAGGGTGAAACTAGATGTCCTGTTCCTCCAAGAAACCAGGTACTCCAAGGGGGACGAGAAAAGGGTCTCATGTGGGTTGGTTGGCCGGGAGTGTTGGGGCTTCGGCCCCCTGAGAAAGGTGGTTGTGGGTATCCTCATAAAGAAGGGACGTAGAAAGGGGTTTACGCCCCTATTCGGGGACTGTTACAATTCCTGAAAGCCACAATGGCAAAAATATTGGCAGAAAGCTCGGGGCATATGATCGCCAGAGGTGACTTTAACATGTGGGCGGACCCAGACTTGGACAGGCTAAGGCTACGGGACGGGAAACGGTAACCTCCGGGCTCTGGGCACCACGAGTTCCAGGACTCACTAGGGGACTGTGGGTTAAGGGACATATGGCACCACTTCCACCCACGAACATGGCGTTACACGTTCCTCTCGCCACCACACGGGACCTATACGAGGATAGATTACCTCTATATTTCTAGAGACCTATGGGAAGAGGCGCAGGGCGCAGAGATTGTTCCGATTTCCTGGTCTGATCATGACATGTGACAGTGGATATACAATGGTTGGGTCCTGCCCCTAAAGGGTCAAAATGGAGGTGTGAGGAATCCCTCTTGGGGAGGGGGGGCTCTGCGTTTCACTCAGAGATGAGTAAGGAAATTGTGGAATATTTTAAAACCAACAACACAAGGGATGTGGATAAGAGAACCGCCTGGTAGGCAGGGAAGGCGACCTGGCAAGGGATTCTAAGTTTGGAGGGGGCAAGGAAGAAGAGGGAAAAGGGCACTAGTGGAGAGGTTGAGGAAAGAGATGAGACAACTTGATATGAAAGCACATGACCCCTCAGGGAGTCGGAGGAATGCATACTGGAGGCAAGGGGAAAGAGGGAGGAACTGCAGCTCTTGGAGGAGGTGAAAGTAATCCGTAGTCTGCAATTTTTGCAATAAAGTTTTTACGAGAAAGGGGACAAAGTAGATTCTCTACTGGCGGTGAGGTTAAGGGGCCAGCCAGCAGATAAATTGGTGGCGGAAATTGAAGGAGCGGATGGTCAATGGAACCCACGGGGATGGGGGTAGGAATTGCAGAGGCCTTCACAGCCTTTTATGAGAATTTATGACTCAGAAGCAAACCCGAGGCGCACAACACAGATACCTACCTGGAGAGCATTAATCTGCCCAAACTCTCTGAGGAGGAAACTAACCTACTGGAAGCCCCTATAACAGAAGAGTAAATAAGAAAGGCAGTGGCAAGGTTACCCCTGTGGAAGGCCCCGGGAGAAGACGGTTTCTCGGTGGGATTCTATAAAACATTTCTCACCGCCTTGCTCCCATTCATGAGCGAGTTGTTTAATCATATATACACACGGCTCAGGCTCCCGAGTCCTTCGCAAAAGGCTCTCATTACAGTGATACCCAAGGTGGGTAGGGATCCTCAGGGCGGGGGATGGGGTCATGGCCTATCGTCCGATTTTGTTCCCCCCCCAATATGGATGCAAAACTTTATACCAGGGTGATGGCCATGAGACTGGAAGAGTACATGCCACAATTGATCCACTCTGGTCAAGTGGGGTTTATTAAGGGGCGGCAGGTGGCGGATACAGTGAGGAAAACATTACACTTGATAAACGCATCCCAAGATATAAAGGGGGACCATCCCTTCTCTGTCGACCCTGAGAAGGCTTTTCATCAGGTGGAGTGGGGTTTTCTCACTGCAGTCCTGGTGAAATTTGGAATGGCGGAAAGGCTTATCCGGGGTATGACAGTGTATGCATCTCCAATGGCCTCGGTCATGGAAACGGGGGGGTATTCACGGTGGTTGGTACTTGGGAGCTGAACTAGACAGGGGTGTCCCCTCTCCCCGACACTGTAGGCCCTGTCAAAAGAACCCCTCGCCCAGAGGATCAGGGATGACCGAGGGGGTAGACTACAAGTTCGCCTTATACGCAGATGATAATGTTGTTGCATACAAGGGAACCCTTGGTGTCCATACTGGCAGCACTCCAATTGATTGAGAACTATGGTTCTGCGGCAGGGATAAAAATAAATGGATGCAAATCTGTTCTTTTTCCCCTAGATAGGAGGGACGGGGAAATTGGGAGGTTTACACCACTTGGGTTGGATGTCAACTTGGACACGCTGAAATACTTAGGCATTAATCTCACGAGGGACAGCGGGACGCTGTTTGAAGCCAATTACCCCCCCATTGATGACCACAATTCTGGCGGACCTGGCAAAAGCTAACGATTTCATGGCTGGGTTGTCTCAATTCTATGAAAATGGTGGTCCTTCCAAGGCTTCTGTACCTATTCCAAATGATCCCCATCAGGATTCCGGATACGTTCTTCCGTGAGATAAAGGGAGCCCTCCAAAGGTTCCACTGGCAGGAAAAAGGCGAGAATTCCCATGGCGACCCTGATCATACCCAGGGAGAAAGGGGGAGTGGGCCTCGCGGACATGAATCTTTACTATAAGGAAGCCCAACTCAGAATCCTAGCTTCCCCCCCACACCCCCCCTCTCGGGTCCCAATCTCACCAGCAACGGCTAGCCTTGGACACATTTTGCCTGCACTCTGCTACGGTTGGGGAATGGTTGTGGGTGCCAAGGAACAAATTGCCACGTACGATTAGCAAGCACCCTATTCTGGGGACCATATGGGACATCTGTAGACAAGGGGCAGCTATGAAGGGGATTACCACATGGCCTTTGCCCCTGGCCCACCTCCGGTACAGGGAGTAAGGGATTCAATACCAAATCCCGGAGGATTTGAGGAATGGCATGAGGCTGGACTTGAGAGCATAGGGCAGCTCTTCAGGGAGGGCACTTTCATCAATATAATGGACCTGGAGGAGGCCCTGGGCATAGGAAAACTTTCAGTTCCCTTATTCCTACAACTAAAAGGGGCCCTCACGGCGACAAGCGTCTGGGAAAAGATAATGAGATCTCACCCCCTTCAAAACACTGCTGTACAGGGATACAGAAATGAGAGGGCTGATATCTGCAAATATGGGGCCTTGGTCGGGGTTGGAGGTGGGTCCACTGAGAACCTGAAAGGTCGGTGGCCGAGAGACTTCAGGGTGGAGATAAACTAATCCCTCTGGAGTAGATTGTGCAGAGGAATGTCCAAGACATCACTTTACTGCCAGTACAGACAGCACTCCATTAGGCTCCTCCATAGGTGGCAATTTGACCCAGTCAGACTGTCGAACATTTTCCCAAGTCCAACATGCTGGAGGGACTGTGAAGAGAGAGCGGACTACTGGCACATGGGGTGGGGCTGCCCCAGGGTAGCGTTTTCTGGGATGAGGTCCTTGGGTGGATTAAAGACCTATACCAAGAAATAAATCCCCCCACCCGTTGGTCCTGTTTGGGTTGGAGGAGGAGGGAGAGTATTTTGGTCTCCCCAAAATGACACCTGCCTTGCTGTTGGCCGCTAGGGCCTGCATTGCCACTAAATGGAAAAGTGAACAACCACCCAGCAAAAGGGAATGGGCTAATGTTGCTAAAAACAGTTGTACCATGGAAAGAATTACAGCGGGGCTTCATGGAAGGGCTGAACCACTGGAGATGGATTTGTATGCCTTTATTGTATGTTATGACCCCGGATCCGCAAACAGGACGGATTGATGGGTTCCTTCCAGTGGGGAGGACTGAAGAGAGTTCGGATGAACTGAGGTGGGGGTTGGGGACTATGCATACTTGAGGGTGCCTCTACAGTGTGGCAGAGCCTAAATGCAGATGTGTTCACCTGTCAGGCATTTTAAGGCGTGTTCATTGTGGGGGGGAAAGCAGTACCGGGGTGAGGGAGGGTGAATGGGTGGGAGAATACCAGGGAGTTGCCTGGGGTACTTGAAAGGGGCTGGGGGCACTGCCCGATAACCAGTCCCCCGTTGAATATGTGATGTTGTATCCTTCTATAAAATGTGAAGAAAAAAACAATTGGATCAGATATGGTAGATCAGGGGTGGGAGGGTTTGAGGAGAAGGGTGAGTGGTATCCCCAAGTCCTTGAGGAACAAAGGGAAAATCCCATAAATGGAATGATGGGTGAACATCTGAATGTCCCTTGTTTGGTTTTCACATTGGGACGTCACACGTGTTAAGCTATAATCCATGATTTCAGGTCAATGTTCCCTTTTTCTCTACAATTGCCTTTTGAGCAGCTTTGGGAGGCATAAACTCTGTGCCTTTTGTGTTTGTTATAACCATTGCTATGTCTTAACTTTGGTGTTGTGTACTATTGAGAGTTGCATTTTGAGTTTGTTGGGCAGGGCTTTTTCTCATGGGCATGGCTGGAACGGCCTCAAGAGCGATGATATGGACTGTTGGCTCTACTAGCCTGGCACTGGGAGGGGGTTCTCTTCTGGCCCAGGAGTAATGTTTAGCAATTTAAGTTTCGGTGTTTGAAAGCAGCTTGTTGACTTTACCAGGGAACAATTGGATGGAAAGGACTAGAGTCCAGCTATGGGGGATGCCTATGGAAAATGCATATCAATGCAAATGCAGTCAACCTCTTACTTTTAATGTCTAATTTCTGCATTCAGCGACCAAAAGGAGATTCATCCTGAAGAATCTCCAAGACCTAGATGCAACGGTAGCCATGCTTCAAGAAACACACCTTTACCAAGAGAATTTGTTACATAATATAAACTTCCCAGTGCAATTCTTTGCTTCTAGAGCCAGACAATGAGAAGTACTGCCATTGTATTCACCAGAGTTACCACGTTTAAATCTAAGGTAATCTGAAAGACTCCAAAAGGAGATGTTATTTGGGCATGCCATCACACTTTGCTCATTATGTATAATGTATAAAAAAGCAACCCCTGCCTCTCTTAGATCTTCTACCCAAATGAGCATCATTTGCAGAGGATGAGCTTGTAATGGGAGAGGACTTAATATGGTCCCAGACCCCACTGTTGATGAAACACTAACCTTTTCCCCGGCTGACTTGAAGAATGCCCTGACACTCGCAAAGACTCTGCAAGTGCTTGGTCTAATAGAGGCCTGGAGATATTTGCATCCTGTAGAAAAACTACACTTGCCTCTTTTTTGTGCATTGGAGTTATTGCAGGATTGATATCCAATATGTGTCTAAAGCAGAGATCAAACCCAGAGACTGATTTGATAATGCTCCAGTTACAGCTGTAGTTAGGTTAACTAGAACCTTCACTCATTTCCAGCTGCCCTGGAAGCTTATCGAATAGACTGGAATACTAGTGATATTATCGCACCTCCTCCCCTAGACCTTCGGCCCGTAAGGTAGCATTCCACCTCCCTTAGAGAGGAACATTGGTGAACCCATATTCTGCACTGAGGCCCAAACCCTACAATAACAGCGGGCACTCACTAGGCAACACCTAAAACGTACTCTCATGGACGGATGAACCAAGACCCATTACTCTGACATATGCAAATTAGTTGATAAGATTGACTGAATTGACACATCCCATTATATGATCAAATGGGAGGTGGATTTGGGCACCCATATCATTCTAGAATCCTGATTCGGCATATGGACTAGAGAACACAACTCATCCTGATGTGCCACAGCGGGGAATGCTCCTATAAGCTGTTTTTGTTGGCATCTCTCCCTTGTACATATTCATAAAATGTCATCTGCTCATCCTTCGCTATAATGGAGTGTGTGCAGAGAAATTGACACACTAACCCACATGTGTTGGTTCTGCCCTATGTCTTAAGAGCTTTTGGAAAGAAATATTGTGACAAAATGACTACACCGCCTATTCTGCCCCCACACTTCTACAAACCTACAGTGATTCAAGTCCTAAAGGTAAAACGGGCATAGCCAAGATAGCGCCCGCCTTTGCCTTTTGTGGTAACGTGCACCATGGGAAGGCTATACTCTTAGAAGGGGTGTAAATGTGCACCAGTATCAAACCAAACAGCAAAGTACAACACTCCACAATAAAGGAATGTTTGACAAAGGTTCTATCAAAATACATACACATTAAACACACCAATGTACAAGTAACTATGAAATGCCATATAAAACCCACCACATTAGAGAGCGCACAGAATATGCAAAGGATGGAAAGATACAACCTTCTGGGTAATCAAACTGGGGTGAAAAGCGATGAGCAACCACAATTAATTCTAAAGTTTATGTTGTTCAGTGGGAAACTGTGCAAAAGTGACCTAACCAGTCACTAAGCCAAAAGATGTTCCTGGGGGTTGCAGTTATGGATTAATGGTACCCTTCCAATGATCTTGGGTGGTACGACAGCATTGAACCGGGCTGCGAGCAGTGCTGCAGTGAGTCGTAAACCAGGTTGAGTGGAGGTCCGTTGGTTCGATGTGGTGAACTTGGTGGTTCGAATTTTAGTTTGGTCTGCAGTGGCTAGCAGGTTTTTCGAGCCGAACAGGTGACTTGCTACGCTTGGCAAGATTCAGCGGCAAACCAGTTGGGCAAGTGCGATGAAGCAGTAGTTTTAAGGGATGGTCTAGTAAAAAATTTTATTTAAAAAATAGATAGGCAACATAAAAAAAAAAATACTAGCATTCTCTGTTTTAAAACTTCCTATGTAAAATTTTGAGCTATTCAAGCTCAAAATTCGCAAAAGCAAGCACATGGGCGCATCCATTTTGTGAAATGGAGGCCCTCCTGTGCTGGCTTTTGCTTTTGCGGCACTAATGAAGGAAAAGCCAGCCAGCTGTAGTAAACAAAAGCTACCGCTGGGTGGCTTTCCCTTCATTAGTGCTGTAGGCGGAGGACGGGGACCGGAGACAAGAGCAGGAAAGCTGCAGCTGAATCTCGGTAAGTGCTATTTATTTATTTATTTTTTAAAATAAGCACTAGCTGCGGTTTTTTTCCTAAGTTTTCCGGGTTGGAGGAGCCCGGAAAACTTGGAAATAAAAACGCAGCTTTAAAAACGTATTTATGTTTGCGGTCGCTTTTGAAGCGACCGCAAACATAAATACAACGTTATTGTGTTGGAAAACGCTGCGGTTTTTCTTACCAAGTTTCTCAGGCTCCTCCGGCTCGGAGGAGCCTGAGAAACTCGGAAAGAAAAACCGCAGCGTTTTCTAACACAACCGCGTTGTTTCTGCCTGAATCTGCTTTCCCATTTGGGGTTCTCGGGCTCCCCACGGGGAGCCAGAGACCCCCAAATGGGAAATCAGCTGTAGGTAGAAACACTACGCGGCATGTAAACATAACCGCGTTGTGTTTCTGCCTGCTGTGGCTTTCACTTTGGGTCTCCGGTGCTCCCCTGGGGCAGCTAAATGCTGCGTTGTCTGCCTAAATCTGCTTTCCCATTTGGGGCTCTCTGGCTCCCCGTGGGGAGCCCGAGAGCCCCAAATGGGAAAGCAGATTCAGGCAGAAACAACGCGGTTGTTTTCCGCAATGCCGCGTTGTTTCTGCCTGAATCTGCTTTCCCATTTGGGGCTCTCGGGCTCCCCGTGGGGAGCCCTAGAACCCCAAATGGGAAAGCAGATTCAGGCAGAAACAATGCGGTTGTGTTGGAAAACGCTGCAGTTTTTCTTTCCGAGTTTCTCAGGCTCCTCCGAGCCGGAGGAGCCTGAGAAACTTGGTAAGAAAAACCGCAGCGTTTTCCAACACAATAACGTTGTATTTATGTTTGCGGTCGCTTCAAAAGCGACCGCAAACATAAATACAAAACGTTTTTAAAGCTGCGGTTTTATTTCTAAGTTTTCCGGGCTCCTCCAGCCCGGAAAACTTAGAAAAAAAAATGCAGCTAGTGCTTATTTAAAAAAAAAAAATAAATAGCACTTACCGAGATTCAGCTGCAGCTTTCCTGCTCTGGTCTCCGGTCCCCGTCCTCCGCCTACAGCACTAATGAAGGGAAAGCCACCCAGCGGTAGCTTTTGTTTACTACAGCTGGCTGGCTTTTCCTTCATTAGTGCCGCAAAAGCCAGCACAGGAGGGCCTCCATTTCACAAAATGGATGCGCCCATGTGCTTGCTTTTGCGAATTTTGAGCTTGAATAGCTCAAAATTTTACATAGGAAGTTTTAAAACAGAGAATGCTAGTATTTTTTTTTTTATGTTGCCTATCTATTTTTTAAATAACATTTTTTACTAGACCATCCCTTTAATGTAGTGGCAAAAGCAGCACAGGAGAGTCCCTCTGTTTTGAGTGTAGTGAACACGTTTTGACCGGTTCTGTGCAGCACAACAGGGATCTTGGGCTGATCTGACCCTCCTAGATGCTCTGAGACCCCCACTCCAGGTGCTCTGGAACAGGATGTGTCCATGTAGCGTCTGCTGTCGAAGCCTAGGCAGGTTTGGAGCAGAAGTGATGCAGAAGTGCTCCTTCGCTTCAATGGCTGAGGGCTTTAAAAAAAAATGTACTCTCCCAGAAGAGGTCCAAATTAATGCTTCCTTGTCTTAAATTCCAAAAGGGAGACACCCTTTTTTAACTGCAAAACTCCCCATGTTATTGAACAAAAGCAAGCCTGCTTAAAGGGGTCTAATCCATATTTTTGTGACAAGTGGTCACAAAAATAGGGGAAAGAAGGGTGAGTTACAGAGAGAAACAAGATGGTAGATCCCTCCTCCAACTATGCTGAGCACACTGTGTACGCTAGCCCCATACCCTTTCCTTGTCTACAGCATCAAAGGCTCATTTGGTATGCAGCACCCGGGTGGGAGGCTAGTCCTGTTGTGTAGGGTGTGCAGTTTTATTTCTGTTTTACAGACAGGCAGCTTCCTACTGAGATGGGGTTCTTGTGGAAGAGGTGTTTTACCTGACCTCACAAAGGATTAAGAGAGGCTGCTCCAGATGGCTCCTGTCCTGCTAGGTGCAGGTAGACAACCGGTGTAGGGAGAGAATACACATAGCTTGACTCGCAGTCCTGACCTTAGTCTAACACTAACTTGATGCTGGCCGTAATAATTGAGATATTTGCCACCATACCTTAAATTCAGTTATGGCTTATATTTAAAGTTTACATCTGCCACCAGGATAGTAAAACTCGGTTATTTGGTTTGGGTACAGAGGTTCTGCAGATCAGGGTTCTGATTAAGCGGGGCACCGGTGTAGACTCTGCTTTTGGGATGGAGTTTGCTGAAAAGGGGCCTGATTAGCAGTCTACCCTTCCTGCGACTTAACGACTCGTATTATTTTATTAACAAACATCAAAAAAACAAGTGCTTCTACAGACACTCTTGCCAGATCGCAGCTTCTCACAAATACCATTGAAAGTAAAAGATCACATGTATAGCCCGATCCAGGTATCGCCTAGTTGCAGGGTTTCAAATTGAGATTCGATGAGCAGGAGCTAAAACCAGCTCCTGGATGTCGGTCATCACCCTGTAGGCAGGAGCTACCACATGGGGAACCAGGAGCTTGCAGAGATGCTCCTTTTAAGCCAAAAGTAGCTCCTGGTAGCTTTTGGTCTCAAGCTAACCAAGCTCTACTATGCTAGAAGCAGGAGCTAAATAGCTCCCAGCTCCCATCAATTTCGAACCATCTAGTGTGGTGTTGAGAGACCTAGCCGAGGCAAATGATCGGATGTCTAGGACGGCATCCAAACTAATGACAACCTACCAACAGTCGCCAAACTAACTCTAGCCAAGAACTGGAAGAATCGGGAAGGGGCAGTTCTTAATATTTTGTGGATTCAAGTATGGGAAATGTTGGCACTTGCCATTACTACTGCGCATTCCCTAAAACAGTTTCAAAGCTATGTACACATTTGGTCCCCATCTATCACCTATTAGAGAGAGCGCCCTCAGGATGTTTTTAGGCCCTCTTGCTATGGCAATTTCTCCCCGTTTCTGAATGTTGAGTGATTTATTTTATTTTTTTATTAATACTTCACTACATTTACGTGTAATGCTTGATGAATTTAGCTTGCACAATTTTCTCACTGGTGTATTGACACTATTCATTCACTGTTATGGACTATCTATTTGTTAACATTGTAGCAATAATTTTGATTTATGTTGATATTGTCGATATGTGGTCATCACTAATCTAACAACCCCTTGTAGACAGTCCTACTCCCCAATTCTGGGACAATAAACAGGCTGCACTATCTGTTAGTGATTATAGAATTAAGTGCTGCTTGGAGGTGGCCTTGTATTTTTTAACAGCCGATGAGTCTTAATCCCCAGAAAAATATGGTTGATGCTCTACTTAAATTGAATTACACCACAAATATATGTGAATTACAAAATCTCTTTGGATTGACTGATTAATACATTCATAGAGGACAATGCAGACATCTTTAAGCCCATATATTGAAGGCAGGGGCCAAGTGGGAGGTGGGGGAGGCATGCTCTCAAACACGAGCTGTGACAATACTGAAAATAAGTCTTTCCAGAGCACTGTGTTGGCTTATCTCATTAAAAACAGAATGTATTCTAGAAACAGGATTTTCCAACGCCTGTTAACTGCATTTTTCTATCCAAAGCATGACAAGGTTAATATAGTTATCTTGTGTTAAAGCAAAACTGTCGCCTGGTGTGGATGCAAGAAATCACTCCTGACAATGGTATGGACGTTCTACTACAGTCTGTTGATCCACGGGGAACCTATTAGTCGAGACATCCCACCAGCCTCTACAATATTTGCAGAGTGTCCATATATGAACTGGGAATATATCTTACTCTAGGATTAGTTCCTGAATTCTTTCACTGCTGGGATATCCTGTAGAATTCCGATCTGGTCAAAAGGGCTGATCCAGGGCGCAAAATAGGCACTAGCCACTGGTCATTGGCTAGTGATATTTGACTCTTGGTGTGCTATGTGTATGTATAGCACCGAGGTGGTAAATAACTCTTTTAGGGCTGGCTAGTAGATTGCAACTTGAGTTTTTGCCCCCTGGCTGATCTACATGATTGTGTCCAAGATAACTGCGTGGAGGATGAAGAACTTAAAAAAAGCAATAATGAGGTATATCTAGCTACTCGTAAGTTAAGCACCTGTTGGGGAATGCTCATTTTTTTATGTGGATGGATGTTCCTTACACCTTGATGAGAAGGAATTATTAGCTGGTGTCAGAAATACTTGGGTTAATAGCATCCTTGAATCCTGCATTGGCTTCAAAATTGGTTCTGGAGTAGTTAGGTGGGGGAATTGAGGGCCATATATGAAGCTGTCCTTGCTGCTGTAAACCATCAATGCCAGGAACTAATTATCACCCATTCAAATTATGTTCAAAATTGATTTTTGAGCACTTAGAAAACTGGAAAGCCAGAGGTTAGATGTGTGTAAATAAACTTGTGAAACACAGGACGTTAATCCAAACGATAGATGATTTAGTGACACCAAACATTACCTTATTTTGGAAGAGAGTGAAGGGGGACACAAAAGAACGGAAGTGAATTAGCCAATCGACTAGCCAAAACTAGCAATGCAAGGCAAATGCATTCTCTTTGGAGGCCTACAAATAAAAGCAGTAACTCGATCGCTATCCCAAGCTCAAAGAGGACTTTCTACTCTTCATTGTAGTAGAGATGCTCCAGATCAACACCTAACTAACGCTCAAAATGAAGATGTAGTATTGAAAAATGTATAAATATTTAGAAAATCCAGAAAGCTTTCCCTTAGCTGATCAATATTTTCAGGGAAAGCAAGATCTTAGTCTTAATGAAGTTTGAGGAAATGTTTAGAACTTGAGACCCTTTGTTAGAAAACCCCAATTTGGTTAAGATTAGTGGTTACTACCTACCTCATTTCGAAGCATAATGTTAAATCATGCCCATGATGCAGCAACGGCTGGTCATCTGGGATTTCAAAAGACAATGGAGATCCTACATGGGGTCGCTTACTGGGCAGATATGGGTCAGGACCTAAACATACATTTAAAAAAAAATATATATATTATTTTCATAACCATACACCAACAACACCAAACAGCAATTACATCATCATGTGATTCGCAAATACTTCCAGCTGTGTCTTTAACTCCCCAACTCCCCTCCCCCCCCACACCACATTGGCCTGTTTCTCCCCTGACTTTATTATTCTACCACACTGTCCCCGACCACCTCTTGTGTGCCTTAGGCGGCACCATCCTTTTCGTGTTGCTCAAACAATGTCCCATTCAATGCAATCCATTGGAGAATGTCTGTTCCAAGTTCTTGACATAGCCCCAGCGCTTGTTCCCACACCATCGTTTCTGCCGTAGACCACTTCCTCAGGTCCTCCCACCATCTATCAATGTTAGTCCCTGTGGCGGCTTTCCATCACATTGCTATGCTGCGTTTCGCTAGTACGTAGACAAGGTCCTTCATCTTTGCCATTGTCTTATGTTTTGTATTTCTCTTGAACAGGCCCAACATGCAGGCCTCTGGGGATTGTATATCCCAAGAAATACCCCCTTTACTTGCCACTCTACCTCAGAAGGCCTGTATCACTCGACACCCCCAAAACATATGAATAAATCCTGCATTCTCTTCATTACATCTTGGACACACCAGACTCTTGGCCCCTTTAAATTTCGCTATCGCTGTGGGTGTGAGGTATGCCCTTTGTGTAATATACAATTGTATTAGCTGTAGCTTGTCATTCCTAGACACTTTCTTTGTGGTATATAGTGATCTGTTTCCATTCATTGTCTTCACACATTCTCCAAGTCTTCCTCCCACCTGCCCTTACATTGCAGTTGTGCCCTCGAGGATATTAGTTCAATGTCTGAGCAGCCCATTTTGTTACAGCGCTACGACGGGGAGGGCAGGAGCCCTTCTCTCTCCAGCTGCTTTCCTAGCCTGCCGTGTCAGGAGCATTCCCGGATCCCTTCGCTTTCTGTGAACCAGCGCCCCCACAAACGTGCATCACCAGCCCAGATCGGTGAGCAGACATCCCCATCTGGTTATCCAATTCCGCCAGAGAGCTACAGCTACGTTCTACATGCCTTTTTGTTTATTTCTGTTCTACTATCCATGATGCGTGCTGACTGCAAAATGGCCGCCGCAATTTTGTTCGGTTGCTAGGCAATCCCCTCGCACAGCGAGCCGTCTTGATTGGTGGCCTTAGGGAATTTGTTGGCACCGGCCCCACCGGAAAGTTAAGCCGGCCCACAATCCCAAGGCACACATACTAAGGCTCAGGTCTGTCTGAGCCTGTCCAAGCCGGTACAGCTGTAGGCCACGTACCTCTGTTCGGGTGAGTCTCCCTCTGTACTGAACTCCTCCTCGTTAATCTTCACCACCCGAACCAATGCTAAGGACTACCTCTCTCAGCAGCATACTACCACCCGTATCTTACAGCATGCAAGGGTAAGAACAGAGTCTAAGCTCTTGAGGCTATTATCTGTCTATGTGTAATCTGTCTGTGTGTCTCAAACCATAACCTTCTAAAACATGTCTGTACTATTCTGATTCGTGAACTAGCGATTGTCCGTGTACCCTTAAAACCTAGTCCTGGTATCAATGCCCGCTTCCATGTTCCTTTCACTGAAATATATTGGGCCCCCAATTCGTACGACTAGCCCTATCATGTAGTATGGTGTGTAATTAGACCTGCTTGCATTTAGACTGCCCGGTGAATCCTGACACCCACTTTGCATCATCGTTTCACTGATGCTTGTTATCGATGATTTTGCATACATTATAACTAGATTGTATACAGGAAGCCGTCTCTTAATTCGACATCTAAGCACAAAACCTAGATCAGATTTGCTTTATGTTCCTCCATTACCTTGCCTATGCAATATGTTCGCAACTTTATCATGTTATTCGCCTGTTGTCTGAGATGCTTCTGCTTTAGCTTTACTATGTGGATTTGCTTACCTGCCGCTCACTACATGACATGCATGCCATGCTCTAACCTATGCTATGATCTAGCCCCTGTTATTTGCAACGGATATACTACCACTGCCTTTGACATCACTGTACTACTAAACCTAGTGCTCTTAGTTGCAAAGTCAACAAATATAGCCAGCCTACGCTACTATATTGCGACTTGTTGATAGCCTTCAACCATTATATTTGCCGCAGTTGTGATTTGTACCTACCTGACTACTACTTGTTTGCTATTACTGTTAGACCTAGCTAGCCTCTGCTACCATATTGCGACCTGTGGCTAGCCCTCAACCACTATATTTATCCTTGTTGCCTTGACAATATTTTGATTTGTCATACCTTTGCGGGCACTTGTATGCTACTGATCCGACTTAGCTGGCCACCGCTACCTTATTGCGACCAGGTGCTTGCTCGCAGCTGCTATACCTGCCTATTCCCTGCCCGTACTGCGCTCCCTTCTGTTTACCATTTTTCCATACGGTTACTCGCTATGCTGCCACACCTTGGCTTACAGCATGCACAGATGCTAATCATATTGTTAACATCCTTGGCTTGGACACACTCCCACAGCGCACTACCACCTCAGTCCACCCCCTGGTGACCCTTTCCTTCATGATGGCGAACGTAACCAGCGGCGCTAACCTCAAATGTCCATTACGCTATAGAGCTCCTACTCAAGCCCTCACTTCGGGAAGGTACCCTAACAATAACACACTGCCCTTCTCCACACCTCCACCCACCAACACTTGTCTAAACTCCCCCGCCTTATGGCTAGAACACTTAGCCATGAAACCCACACCCAATCAACTATGCGCCCTGCACTTAAGGAACACTATACTGGGCTCCAGATTCCCTCGTGTAGTTTGCCACACACAGAAGCCCATTATGAGTTTGATATCTCCACCACATAACCAGCGACATACTGGCTCCATCACTTCCTCTCCCTGGCCCACTCCGGACTACCCTTACCACACTTCCAAAGACAAGGAGATTAGGGTTGCCCTGGTCAACCCCAGGTCCATCCCTGACCACACCCTGGACATTGCAGATTTTATCACTACTCAAGATCTTGACTTCCTGGCCATATCAGAGACATGGTTACATGCAGCCTCTGGACCACTGCTATCCCTCGCTATACCTACTGGCTATTCTATCAGATGCGACCGCAACACTAATCAATCGAAAGGCGGCGGAGTCGCCTTTATCCATAAAAGTTCACTTGGCCTCAGAGCTCTTCCTAATCAACAGAGTCCCTCAGCAGAGCTACTCTCAGTCAAACTTCCCATCTCACCCAACAAAACGGCCACCCTACATCTCCTCTATAGGCCGCCTGGAGCTGTCAACACTTTTGCTGACGACATTACGTCTTTACTAATGGACAAATCTAAGATTAAATCTCAAATGATCAGACTTGGGGATTTTAACTTGAGCTTCCAAGACCCTAACAACCCTAATGCTGCGGACATTGCCAACACTCTAACTGATCTGGGCTTCTCCCACCAAATTCTCGAACCCACTCACATCAAGGGAAGAACACTCGACTGGTTAGTTGATTCAAACTGCACTATCAGTCCAATTCACCTTGTGCTTGGTCGGACCATCACACAATCACCTTTTAATATGAAAGCAAATGACCAAGGCCTTAAACATAATTGCCCCCGCCTTGCGCACTAGAAACAAGAGACCCAACAAGTGATAAACTAATCCCACTTATCCTTCCCACTCTAAACAAAGCTTCATCATGTTTGGACCCCACAATATTAGTTGATATCTATAACCATGCTATGCTCAAAGCCATGAACTCCATTGCCCCAATCAAACTTAGGAAACCGGAACCACATGCACATCTAAACTCTTGGTTTACGCCACACTTGAGAGTGCTACGAAAAGAAAAACAAAACGCTGAAGCCCGCTGGAAAAGTCATCCTTCCGATGCCAACAAGGACAGCCTTTTGATAGCATCCCTTAACTATAAAGTGGTTATCTTCCAAGCTAAAAAAAGAAACTTCCAACAAGCGCATTATGCAAGAGGAATCTAACACCAAAGAGCTGTTCAAGATTCTGAGAGAACTTGAATCTCACGTAGCTCCCCCTGACTCTTGCAACAAAGATAGCACTTGGTGTTCAAACATACAAAATAGCGCTTTTGGACAAAATCGCCACTCTCCAATGCAAAATCAACGCCAACCAAAACTGCCTTAGGTTAGACCAACAGCTCAACCTCCCCACTAGCACGAACACCCCTGCTAATTATACCTATAATCCCTTCAGCTTCTCACCATCACTGAGGTTGAATACATCAGTACCCAGCTCAAACCGTCCAATTGCCAAGACGATACATGCACAGCCCCCATCATTAATGAGGCTATACATGATCTAGCCCCGTTTATCACTGCCTTTATAAATTCGTCCTTCAAAGCAGGCATCGTCACGGACAACCTTAAGGACGCGTGGGTCATCCCACTTCTCAAAAAACCCACCCTTGACCCAAGCATACCTACGAACTACAGGCCCATTACCACGGTTCCATTCATGCTCAAAATACTGGACTGTGCTGCTTATCTGCATATCCAGGACTACTTGGAATCTAACAAACTCCTTAGCCTTAGGTAATCTGGATTCCGGCCGATGCACGGCACCAAAACTGCCCTCCTTGACTAAAAAACGCAGATTGAGGAGCTGGAAGATAACAGGAAACTGGCATTGCTACTTCTACTAGATCTTTCTGCAGCTTTCGATTTGGTTAATCACCAAATCCTCTGCCTGCATCTCAAATCAACTCACTTCTCCGACCTTCTCTGCCACTTCTAGGATTAGATCTTTCCTTGGTAATAGATCTATGCAGGTTTTCTCCCCATCAGCATCAGCTGAGCCTTCACCCATTCACTGTGGTGTCCCTCAAGGATCTTGTGTGTCACCGACACTCTATAACGTGTTCACCAAACCACTTTTCGATATTCTTAATTATCTGTCACCTACACCAATTACGCTGATGACACCCAGATACTCATCCCTATCACAGGTAACCACGCAGCAGATACTAAATCTGTGAATGACGTTTATTTGGTTGTTCTGCCGTGGATGGCACAGCATGAACTCTGCCTCAAGGATAAGACGGAACTCATTATCTTGGGATCCCATCAACTTCTTAACAAACTAGACCCCGCCTTCAAGTTGTTCACCATTGATGGCAACACCGTCAAGGTGTCCAATGACGCTAAAACTTTAGGCATCTACCTTGACTCTACACTGTCACTGTCTAGACAAACCAATGCCTTTAGTTCAGTAGACCCTTCTTGACTACTGCCAACTGCACCACTCTTGCCAGAACACTTATTATGTCTAAGATTGACTATTGCAATGCCCTCTATTTAGGGACTAGCCAACATAATTTAAATAAACTTCAAGTCACACAGAACAATGCTATCCGGGCCGCCCTAAATATTCCTAGGAATCGGCACATCTGACCATAGGCGTAATCTACACTGGCTCTCGGTAGTGCAGAGAATCTCCCTGAAAACGCTTGCCCTAACCCACAAGTTCCTGGCCAGCCAGGCTCCCACGTACCTGGCCAACCGACTCACACCCCACACCTCTACACGACCTCTGAGAGCTGCCCAAGCCCATTGCCTCTCCCTCCCCAGGTTCAAACTTCAGAAAGCTGGCACGGGGAGTTTCCCGGTCCTAGCTACCGAACTATGGAATACCTTGCCCAACCCTCTTAGTGCAGAACCTTTCTTTCAAGAGCAAAGCCAAACTGTGGCTCTCCGCTCAAGACAATTGCGCTACATAAGACTCAGCACTTTGATATTACCACGGTCCGGCGTGCATTGTGACTGTTACTGTATACTACCTGTATGGAATTTATTGTATGCATGTCATTTTTGTAACCCTGACTGTACATTGACCACCCACTCATGTTCTCATGTTTGTATTTCATCCTCTGTATTTCATGCCTACTCTCCTCATTGTCTTTTTACCTTGTACTCTTCTGTAAATGTGTAATTGTAACTTAAGATATGCGCCCAGATGCCTTTGGGCCAGGTGCGCTATACAAATAAACAAAATACAAATTCTTCCTATAGTCTTGAAACAGCATGCCCACGTCAGATATGTTTATAACCGTTTCCATATCTTCACTTTCAATAATCTCATCTGTGACAGTCGGCCACCTGTTTATCGTACACAGTAATTTCCTGTGTAACAGGAATTGGCCCTCCTGTATGTTTGTAGTCTCCCTCAGCCCTGCAAAATCTAACTATCCCTCAAAATACCCAATAGTCGCTATCCCGTATGCCTCCCAATGTAACCTCACTCCCTTCCTATGTACATGCATTTCCGACACCACCGCTGCCAGGGGCGTCTGTGGCAATATCAGATCTCGCCATACCTGTATCCCCAACTTAACTAAATGAGGGTAATCGCGCCGCTCATTCGTTGAGATCCAAATCGGTCCCTGATATTGCCTTTGTAATGCCGGATGTAAGAGAAATGTGTCCCCAGTAGGGTCGTCCGCCATCCAGTGCACCACATACTGTAGCTGGCATGCTAGGAAGTACATCTCAAAGTTTGGGCTCTTCAGTCCTCCCTCTGTGTATGGCCTTGTTAAAACATTCAGTTCCACTTTGTCTGCCTCCTTGCCATAGGAAGCACTGACATATTTTGTCTAGCTCTGTGAAGAACTTCTTCGGAATATTGTATGGGACAGTGCATTAGTCTTGGCAACGTCACCATTTTTAGAAGTGCCGCCTTGCCTGCAGGGGTAGCTTGCCCCAAAATTCTATTGATTTGGTAAATCCCTCCCTGGCCCTGACTGTATTAGCTTCATGCTCCCGCTTAGGGTCGCGGTAGACGCTCAGCACCCGATATTTAAAGGAGACCTTATGCCACAGCAAAGGTAGGACCAGCAGGTCCGTCTGTTTCGCCATCCCTGCCATGGGGAATAGGCAAGACTAGTTTTTGTTTATTCGGATCCCCGTTAGCGTACTGAAATTGTCCAGCACCCCCAGTACATATAGTCGATTTACCTCCGGGTACCTGAGATACAGTAACATGTCGTCCACATACATCGACACTATGTGCTGCATCCCATCTATCTCTATGCCCACATCGCTATATTCCGGTCTCAAGAGTGCTGCTATGGGTTCTGCAGCCAAATGGGGACGAGAGGATAGCTCTGTGGCAACGTGCGGGTCTTGGAAGCAAGACCACGCTGAACAAACAAAGGTTCGAATCTCGGACCTGCGTTTGGGGGGGGGAAATAACCTGCCCTTTCACAATTCAACTAGCCCCCAGATACCTATGGGTTATGTGCATTGTAA
Source organism: Ambystoma mexicanum (assembly GCF_040938575.1). NCBI lineage: Eukaryota > Metazoa > Chordata > Amphibia > Caudata > Ambystomatidae > Ambystoma > Ambystoma mexicanum. The sequence continues at coordinate 441,595,352 of NC_090937.1, forward strand.
AATACGAAAATACAAATAAATAAATGTGTAGCATTGGGGACAGCAGACACCCCTGTCTCGTCCCTTTCTGCAGCTCCCATAGATCAGAAAACGTTAAACCTGTCCTAACCCTAGCCATCGGCCGAGTATAAATCATTTTCATCCACTTCATGAACTTTGGACCTATTCCCATATTTTCCATGATGTCATATAACCTGTCCCAATGGACCGATTCAAATGCCTTGGTGGCATCCAATGAGGCAGCAGCACACTGCTCTACTGTCATTCGTGCAGATGATGATGCGATGCAATCTTCTCAAATTACCCGCTATGCTCCTCCCTGGGACATAACCTGTTTGATCTCGATGGACTAGCATCGGTATCACCTGCCAGGAGTGCGGTCAGGATCTTGCTATCTTGATTTAATAGGGACAGCGGTTTATAAGAGCTAAGATCTGCATCTTCCTTGTTCGGTTTTAGGAGTGGAATTATCACCGGCTCTCAAGCTCCCCGGGAGACTACCCAGCTCATATGCCTCATTGTACACCCTGGTCAGCAATGGTGCCAATATATCCACATAAGCCTTATAAAACTCCCCCAGTAACCCATCTGTACCAGGGGCTTTCCCGGAGGGCAACGTTCTAATGGTAGTTAAGATTATCTCCGGGGTAACCGGTTCTTCTAGGATGCTCATTTGCTGCTTGTCTAATCTCGGCAGTGAGATTAAATCTAGCACGTCCCGTATTTCTTCGTCTCGCGCCTCGTGTGGGTCACTGTACAACTCCTTGTAGTACTCTGAAAAACCTTTTTTAACCTAAACATACATTTAAAAGGATGTCTGGTATGTAGTCATTTCTAACAACTTTTTCCCACTCATTAGGCTCCCCTATCAAAGGGAGTAGTGACCTTACCCTGGTCTGATCTTCACATCGACTTTATTGGTTCGGTTATTCGTTATGCTTGCAGCAACAAGTATTGTGTTTACTGGTGCAAGCCTTTATACCTAGTAGATGAAGTGCCTCCTTGCACCTGAATTTCAAGCCAGAGACTGAAGCTATGTTATTGAGAAACCACATATTTTATTGTTTGGTCTACTGAGATAGTTATTTCACCAGTAAGGTAATTCATCACGATCCTTATGGGGTAATTAGAGGAAGTATCATCTGCGATATACTAAATTGATTCCAAAATGGCACTTCCTTGATGCCATACACCGAAGATCATATTCGCAATCTAGTTCTTAGTAAGATGGTGGACGGATGGAAACTAACTGTTCATTTTCTTTCAATGCTGGTGAGCCGATGGGGAAGGTGCAGCGCTACTTCGCTCCTTTTTTTTTTTTAATGTTGCTGTACGCTTACAGTTCCTACCAGCGGTTATTTCCTTCTCAGCCTTCTTGTCTTTTCCTATGCTTTGTTCTGAACTTCTCCACTCCGTTTCTCCTCTGTTCTGTTTTCCTAGCCTTTCTCCTTGCGTGCTGGTTTCTCTGCACTCTGTTCTGTCTCATCTCTAAACTCGTGTTCCTATCGCTTCTCGTGCTTTGTCATTGCTCGTTCCCTTACTTCTTCTTTTCTAAAATCTATTCTTCTCTTCCTCCTTGCTGCTTTTGCTCCTCTTTTCTTTCTCCTTTCTTTTTTACTTCCTTTTTGTCCTATAAAAGAATTCGGAAGGATTCCATTTTTAATGCTCAACTGCCGTCTTCTATTGAACAATCCTGTTTGTCTTAACTTGGATTCGTCTTGCCAAACAGGAGGACTCTTGAATTCAACTTATAACCTTCTCAGTCTACAAACAAGAAAATCCCATCCTGCCATCTGAAATTGATTTTTCTCCCTTTGAGGGTTTCCCGAGGCCGCTGCCCTCAGGGTACACAGAGCTCAGATTATTCTGGTCTCTGAATACTCTGTGGGACTCTCTCTCATGATCGACTCCACTGCTGCAATCAACAAAACAGTGAGTACTCTGTAGTTGCTAGTATAAAGATACGATGTGCGTAATGATTGGAGTCAAGCATAAGCTGCATATCAATTGCCATCCAAGAACAAAAGATGATCAATGCCTCTTTCACTTATGATTATGTAGAAACCCCATCTAAGCATATTGAACATGCTTTTGCAAACACTCAGAGGAACCTGAAGAAGGCTGCAGTAAATATGCAGACTCACTATGACTTGAATAATCTCCAAAAATAATTATTAGATAGGTGATTAAGTTTATCTAAGTTAGTGGTGGCTAGTTTTCTGACCCCAACAATGTTCTCGGAGTCTCTTGCAGCTCCCTGCTGTGTAGACTTGCTACTTGAAAGTTCAGAAAAGAAAACAAAGGGCAAACGGCTCCTGGTATTGATATACCACAAATTCCTTTTTAAGTAGTCCAAAATGTATTCCCCCACCCCCCTCCAAACCCCCCCCTTCCTGGGATTTAGTTTCGATACCTGGATAGGTTAAAATGTCCAAGGATAACAATAACAAAGTTCACTATGTATGGCTCAGATATCATTCCACCCTATAACCTATATTTTTTTTCCTTAATCTCTTCCTAGGTTTTCTCGTTTCTCAGTCCCTGTTGGGGTTATATATTTGGTCAGTTCTGTGATATTCTTTTACGCCCTTGCACATTCTTTCCATTCTCTGCCTCCAGTGGGATATGGGCTCCCTCCGTCCGGTTTAGTTGGTTTATTCTATCCCTTGTGTATTCTTGCTTTTCCTAGCCCCTGTCAGGGTCTCTGCTTGTTTTGCTTGGATTAGCAGGTTTATTTTATTCCTCTTGTGCGGTCTTGCCTTTCTCAGCACCGGGTGGGGGTCTTGGCTGATTCAGTCTTGCTCAGCAGATTTTTGTAATTCCTTTGTTGAGTCTTGCTTGCCTCCACCCTAAGCACCGCCCTTACAATTCATTCCCCCTCTCGTCAGATTACCTTCTTTCCTGTAGCTGGTACCGTGGTTGAAATGGGAAACGGCCCTGACTGTTCTGCAGATTTGGTTCGTCTTCGGTTTGTGTGAGTTATTTGGCGGTTCCTTAGTGAACTTTTTTGTAATGCTGGTGTTTGAGCATTGGGACCCTGGTACCTCTGCTAAACTTGTGGTGTGCTTCCTGCTTCACCTGCACCAACGTCCTTGGGGGAGGAGGGGAGAGAACGGGGGGAGGAGGGGAGAAAGGGGTGAAGGGGGTGTAGAGTTGCTGCCTTTGTCAAAGCTGCAGCTGTGCTCGCGGAGCTCTTGATCTACGTCGCCACATCTTTTTTCTTCTGGCAGGATGTTCTCTCCCTGATTTGCACTTCTGCTGGGTTTAAGGTCCTCCCGGAACTGAGCAGATTCCATTGTTCATTAGCATTTTCATGAGCCGTGAGCGAGCGAAGGTCCGTCACCAAGCCGTACACCTTGAAGGGGCCCTGCCTTTAAAGGACAGGATAACTGCTCCTTCAGCCAACAGACAATTGTCTGGTAGAGGGGGAGGGAGTTGTGGGTGGAACCCTGACTTTGTATTCCCTGTCCCCAGTACAAAAGGTGGAGTTTTTTTTTTCTTTTCGCCAATGCATCAGGTCGCTCTGTGCTTCTACATACACCTGTGCTATTGTTGTAGAATCCTATTGTTTACTTTACTCCGCAGCACTCGTAAATAGTATGTCCCCTTTAAAGGGCGTGTGTGATGAAGTTGCCACGGAAAAAGTTGCCAGGTAGACTTTTTTTTTCTGCACCCCTAAAACCTTCCCCCACATATTTTAAGACTGGTATTTACTATTATATACTTCCATCCTAGAATATTTGGGGAAAGTATTTGAATTTCTTGGGAGTGCAAATTTGGGGAAATGTCACCCATCCCCAAACTCCCCCCCCCCCCCCCCCCCCACCCTCTGCAACCTTTTCCCATGGGACTTTATTACTGCATACCGTTTAGAACATGTGTCCCCATCCGTATGAGTATATACTCAGAAGGGGGGAACCGTGCACTTGGTTGATTTAGTGTCAACATATGATGAGATTATATCCTATGAGGTGGTTGCTAAAACCGGGCATCGTGGTCAGTTGGAAGACGGCACTGTATACTAGTTCCCTTGAGTTTCTGCCACTGGGAGGCTGCGTAAAATCATCCATGGAGTGCTTCATACATGTATGAACTTTCACTCTAAACAGGGCAGGCTTGATGGGCTTCTGAGCTGCCGGCAATCTTTAGAGCACCACTGCACATAACTTCAGGTCAGAAGCTCCTTTAATGATATGCCAGCACCCCCAAGATCCCAGAGGGCTCTTTGCTGATTTACCCCTGCCCCGCTTACCAGGTGAGCACTGATAAGTAGTTGGGCTTGCACTGTCCTTGCACGGTCCTCTGTGCAATTAGCCCGGTCTGCACAGGTTTAAGTTATTAGTCTATGGGCCCAGCGTGCACCTCCTAACTGTCACTAGCTGGTCACTGGAAGAGTCCTGAGGAGTGCCCAGCAGCTTCAAGGCACACAGATCATAAACGCTTTGCACAAGATATCATTAATTCCAGGAACTGTCTGGATGGTGCACCTTGTGACGATTCACGCGATCCCGTAACTCCACAGAGTGGAGCCCTTCCCTATGAGTCTATGGAGGCGAGGCCGCTACCCAATAGTCCCACTAGGGTTGGTAAAAAGCAGGAGGACCTCCTAGAGAGAAACTCCCCTCATGGGGATAAGCACTCGCATCCCATGAACGACCTCCTAAAACCCTTGTTCCCAGTAACCAGGTGCCTATTGACTTATTCCTCCTCCCAACCTGAAATCTCTACTGTAGGTTATTGTGAGGTCTCTACTATTGCATCTGTAAAAGCAGATAGGACTGAGGCGAAGAAAAAAACCAAGAAATATACAGAACACCAGTAAAAGGCATTCTCCAAGAACTGGGATGAGCTGGCCACCAGGAGGCATAAAGATCACCTTGGAGGCTTGCATAGCCAATCTTGATGCTGCGCTGGGGCGGGCTGAGCCGTATTAAGTAAAGACAGAGGAAGGACTAGGGACATTCGGGAATGGGAAGAACAGCGAGGGAAGCTGTAGTCTGTTCTGCAGGGCCTGGGAAATTCAAACCCAAGCTGCTCAAAGTATCGAGAGAGAGTCAGTCTCTCAAGAAGAGGCTGAAAGGAATTATGTAAGTCGGAGGGAACCCACTTCCCTGCAGACCAGAGGAAGAAGCAGGAAGGTACGTGGAACGCATGCAGCACTAACAGTGACCCGAGACCCCGGAAAGAACCGGCAGCACTCCCCAGTGAATATATAGGTAACGGGAGTTGCGGGAAAGCTGGGTGGGGGTCCATGAAGCCCAAAGTGTCCAGTATTCCTCGGGAGGGATCTCCCTCATCACTGTAGTGATACGAAGTTTTAAGAGTGAAGTATTCCTTGGGAGTGAACTCCCTTGTCTCAGTGGCATACCCAGCATATGTGAAAGATACCAGAAGAAACTAGAACTGCCAGGGAGTAATCTCTCCAATATTCGAGATATAAAAAGTCCTGACGAAGTTTTAGCAATAAGAAGAGTTAATAAAGTCTTACCTTTTCTTGGGAGGAATTAAAGTGACTTCTAAATACTTGTCTAAACGATTATAAAGAAAGGATGCAGCCCTCGTTCAAATGGACCAGGAAAAGGAAGTCCATCTCCTGGTCTAAGTAGATTTGGTAAATAATAACTTATTGCAAGAAACTATTGTGTCGGCACTATATTGGATTGCTTCACCAGGAGAAGGGAGTCATTCTCCTGGTGACTTGGATTAGAAGTTCATTGAACCCCTTTTCTTGCTTTGTTAGTGGTAGGAATAGATTAGTAGGTGTGGACAGTGTTTTGTTTTCTATTGACTTGATCCTGACGAGCACCAGTTGTGTTGAGGTAGAGACAACCTCTCGAAGTCGTGATGGGTACGTTTTTCCTCCTTATTTGAAAAATTCTATAGCAAAAATATCTAGTAGGCCTCCTTACTCCATCACGTCACAACAGGCATTGCAAGTCAGCTGCACAATTGTTGGTGTAGCGTTCCTGTTTACGGAACACACAATGAAAGCTCAATTTCTTGCCTCACTGATTCTGCAGAGCTCCTGCGCCACAATTGAGGTCCAGCACAATCCAGACATTCGATCTGGTGCACCCAAACGTCTATTGGGACTTTCGGCTCAACGAGAAGAAAGATTTCCCAGTGCTTGGCAGAGTGAGCTGAAATCATTTCCTACATGATGTACAGCTATGCCACACACAGTCGCTATGTATTTCTAAGTCATAATTATTTATGTAGGCATATGTACTCCCACATTGTAAGTGAATCTCTGAATCATCACACTGCATTACAAGGATCAATTACTTAATGCACAATTCATGGTTTGAGAGTTTGTCAGTTTATGGCTGAAACAGAGTATGTGGTGTCTTGTAGGGACCTATTGCCCTTACAATAGTTGGAGGCACTGAAATGTTTCACTCATTAAGGTATGTGCATGTTAATGTTGCGTTTTCTGGCCGGAGAAGACCATGATCTCACAGATTAACCCAATCTCCTGATAAATGCAGTCAAAATAAAACAGGAGTTTGAGGAAGTGTGAACATTTTATGCAGTTTTGTCCACTGTGTTGAAGTTCAAAGCCTCTGAGTAAGAGCTCTTCATATCAAGAGTCCATCTTAACCCTAACTACACTCTGTCACCTGTTCTGTCCTAAATATATTTCTAATAAGAGTGGGATTTGAAAACTAAGAGTAAGAGTGCACTGTGTTGCAGAATTATTGGAAATTAGCAGACAGATGAGCCCTTGTGATCCTCATTTCTATTAATCGTTTTGGCCATCAATGAACCATTCCCAACGGTAAGATCAAAGACTATGGAATTTATGTTGCGGCATACAGTGCCTTAGTAAAGTAGGAAACTAAGGATAGTTGCTGGTGGTTGTTTGCTGCTGGTCAGGCTTTGTGGCTTGAATCCCCAAGGAAAAGGAGTTTCAGATCTCCCGGTGAGTTGACAACGGGGGCAGACCTCTGTATGCAAGCTGCACGGCACAGGTTCCTCCTGTTAGTGGCTCCCTGTGTTGAGCACTTGCTGCAGGGATCTTTGTAATGCAAGGGTCCCAACTTTAAAGAAAAGTAAGGTTGATCAGTGGTTACAGGGGCCTCTGCAGCAATCTATGTAACCTGATAGTTGCAGACCAGTTTTCCATCAAGAAAAATGCATTGTTAAAAAGTTCCTCCTGTGTCTTCCCTTTTTATGAAGTCCCGTTTTCTAAACAATAAGAATAGCACACACAGTGGAAACTGGTGAAATTAACAACTTGAACGTCACTCGAAGAAATCTGGTCATGGTGTGTTGGTTACATATAATGGAATGGCTGCAATATTTTAAGGAGTGGAATTTCATGACTGTTTCCAATGTCATCTTTATCACTGATGTGAAGGGGATTCATGGTTATTCTTGCACTCTTCACAAGCCCCCTTTTTAACTAGCTGGGTTGGAAGTAAATGGGTGAGTGGAATGGTGACTAAATGGAGGAAGAGATGGCAATGCAAGTTTAATTTTCTTTGAAGTGTATAAAATAAATGAAGTGATGCTCTAAGTGATGTAATGTATACTGCCAATTTTTCATGTTCCTAGCCACCAGTTTTCTCTCCTCTGGCAGAATATTAAGTCAGATCTTGGCCTGCTTCCATGCTGCAGGTGTGGAAAAAAGTGAACTGAATTATCAGACTAAATGGGTCCATTCTCCCACTAAGGGATAACCATTCCAGCTTTTCCCAGGTATTCACCTTGTCTAGGATGTCTTATCAGTTTTTACCTCATTAGAACCCTTTCTTTGAGGGCATATTGAATTGCTTGATGCCACAGGCAATGAGGCATTATGTGCCCGCAGTCTTGACTTCTATAGGCTTGAACAAATGGAGGCGGTGTTAGGGCGTATACATCCCCCGACTGTTCAGTGGATGTGTACAGTAAGGCTATTAGCACTTGGCTGGGTGCATCAGGGGACAAGTGCTAGTTGTGGGTGAGCAATCAAAAGCCATTGTGAAGTAGCAGCCGAGCAATACAAGCTGGAAATCTATGAAAATGTTGCCAAAAGAACAGCGACCAGGCAGTTACTGCGACTTTCCCTCTACACAGTATTCCAACTGCCAATACTGCGCCCCAGCGGAATGGGGTGGCGGGGGTGTCTCCTGCACTCCTTGGTCGCAGTAACGGGAGTTCTCAAGCCTTGGATCTTTCATGGATTCACATTCTGTGGATTCACATACTGTGAATATTTCCCCGCCGTCAGGCTGGGAAACCTCAGTAACTTTAATTTAGGGTTTTCCTATGGAAAACTTCGACACGTTAGTGTCCTATCAACAGTCTTTTTGGGTGCTCTAGGCCCCAGCAATAGGACGTCTGGTATGAATAGCCCTGCCCCGCGGCTTCACCTTCAGATTTCAACCGTCTCCAAACTGTGGGATCACCTCAGGTTTCTTCGTGTTTTTGCACGTGCGTTTGGTTTGTGGGCTAGGAAGTCATCTATAGCCCAGTAGAAGTCTTTCAGCCCTGTGTATGAAGGGGATGGTCATATGGACTGTCTTTCCTGTCTCTAACCCTATCACTCGGCGGATGCCTGCGAGATATGCAAGGGGTTTTTGCAGAAGACTTTGAAAGACCGTAATCGACGGCTCATATGCTGGCTTAACGAGGGCACTTACCTGGCTTCTGAGGTGGGTTTGACCCGGGGGAGCCAGTCTTCGGTGAGAGCGGAGAAGACCACTGAGTGGCGTCGGCAGAACCCCCTACTAAGAAGCATCAGTCAGCGTTGCCTGCATTGGAGGTGGAGAAAGGCAGCAAGTCTTCATCTAGGCTGCATCATTCGAAAGGGGCGAGTAGCTCTTCGTTGTCCAAGCATGGTCGGCCGGACAATTCCAAGGGGGGTGGGGTCTGGTGGTAGGGCTGAGAAGTCTGCGGTGTGGGAGAAAGACCTGGCGAAGCCGAAGGAGTCTTCGTCGAAGCACTCGTCGTCCAGGGACCATCACAAGTCTTCGTCAAGCCGGGAGTCTTCGAAGCACCATTCCAGTTCGGGTTACAAATAATCCAGGTCTCTGGTGAAATCGAAGCCAGGGGACGTGGTTCCGACAACGGGCTCGTCGACTGTTCCTTCGACGGTGGTGATGCAATCTACGGTTCCGTCGGCGGTGGGGTCATCCGTGCCGCCCACGACTCTGATGGACAGTGGTCTACGGCTGTTGTCATCGCAGATGGAATCGGTACGGATGTTGACGGGTGGAGCGTGGCAGTCCGCCGCCTTTGAGTCCATACTTCCTGAGAACATTTTGCAGCAGGATCCAGCTATGTTTTCTGTTTCTTCAGGGATGGAGGAGGAACAGGAGCCAGTGTTTGACCCGTCGGCTCTGGGTCTGCAGAGTGTGAGGCAGTCTACGTCAAGTGGGGTGGGTGCTGGGCTGCCCCTTTACCCATTGGTTAACCAGCAATCTCTGCTGTCATTGCAGGTGCTATCTACGCTTCAGTCTTTGTTGGGGCAACTGGATGCGAAGTTGCTGCCTCCTCCGAGTCGTTGGTGACAGTGGTCGAGGTGTTGCCTAGTGAGGCGCCTAGGAAGTCTCCTCCGGCACGGTTGCCATTGCCGGTGGGGTTGGGCCGTCCACGGTCTCATCCTGAAGAGGACGAGTTACCTGAATTGGACCCTGAGAGTGTTCTGCGGGACACCCTATCAAGTGTCTTTGTCGCCGACGAGGGATGATGCGTGGGACACAGACCCTGAGGTGGAGCATCCCCGTAGTCTGGCACAACCATCACCTCCGGATGATATTGGGGAGTTCCATGCCATGATGTCGAAAGCGTGTCTGGAGTTTGGGCTGGCGCCTGAAGAGGAATGCAAGGACTGCTTTCTCTTCGACCATATAGGCAAGCTAAGGAAGGAGGTCTTCTCGGTGCCGATTCTCGACCACGTGTGGCAGGAGGGCCTGCGCACGATGCGCCATCTGTTTTCAGAACCGGCGGTGAAGGGTCACCTTGAAAAGAAATGTAAGGCTCTGCAGTTTACCCGTAGATGCCTGGTGTCGCAGCCCACACCCGTGGTTTCGGCGGCTGCCAGCCGTAAGGCCAGGAGCCAACATAAATGTTACACCTCCGGACAGTGAGTCCAGGAAACGGGACGCCTTTGGAAAGAAAGTCTTGACTGCAGGGGCTACAACTGTGAAGGCTGCAGATTCCCTGGCAATTATGGCCAGATATGATCGAGAAATGTGGCATCGGCTGGCCCCGATTCTTGAACATCTGCTGGAGCAACACCGAAAGGAAGCAATGCTGTTGGTTTGAGAGGGGGAGGAGGCCTCCAACCACAGCATCAATAATGCTGTGGACCTGGCGCAGTCAGGTTTTAAAAAAATGAATAATGGGTGGTGCTCTGACGGCAGGCTTGGCTGAAGTGCACAGACCTTCGTCCTGAGGTCCAATATAAGGTCATTGACATGCCCTGCGAGGGTGAACACTTGTTTGGCGAGAAAATTGATGAGGCCCTGAAAGGGATGAAAGAGGGAGACCGCTAAATCCTTGGGTTCATTGCAAGGTAGTCGCTCTTTTTCGCTCCTTTCGAGCTTTTCGGGAGCCTCTGGAAATGCCTGGTTTGCCTCCACTAGAGACATCGAGGTTACGGGCGCTCCAGCTACTCGTCTCAAGGTTATCGGCGATCAGTCCAGTCTCTTCCCAATTGCTGCATGTTCTTGAGGCCGGTACAGGAGTTCCTTGCAGACAGGTGGTCGCAAAGTCGAGGATTGTGGTCGGACAAGCTGGTGGTCGACCAGGGCTTGGTGGACGTGCACGACCAATTTTGTGAAGGGCATACTGGAGCCGGAGTTCCAACTCACGTTAATTGCAGATACTTCCCAGATAGGGTGGGGGGTGCACCTCGACAGATCCCAGGTTCGGGGCCTATGGTCTCGGGTGGAGACTGCGTTGCATATATGTGCTCGAGTTGAAGGCGGTGCACTGGGCCCTGAAGTCGTTTCTTCCCCGCATCCGCGGATCAGTGTTGAGGGTGTTAACAGACAATACCACCACAGTGTTCTATTTAAGGAAGCAGGGCGGCACACGTTAGCGGCAGGTGGCAATCTTCCGGCGATGGGGACATCCTCCGTTGGATCTGTTTTCTACGAGAGAAAACAAGCAGTGTCTGGGGTTTACCAGCAGAGGGGCTCAGCCCGAGTCATTGGGGGACGTCTTTTCGTTCCCGTGGATGGGCCTCTTTGCGTATGCGTTTACCCCAATTCCACTCATTCGGAGGACCAGCCAGTGGATTCGTAAGTACCAGTGCTGCAGGATAATTCTGGTGGACCTGTTCTGGCCGAGGCAGATGTGGTTTTCAGACCTCCTTCATCCGACGGTGGAAGAGCCTGTTCGGTTGGGAGTGGATCCGGATCTCCTGTCTCAGGACGAGGGCAGGGTGTGGCATCATGATCTGGCGTCTCTCAGCCTAGCGGAGTTGCTCCTGACCACTCGGAGTTCGGTCATCTAGGAATATCTAGTGAGTGTCGACGGATCTTGGAGGCAGCAAGGGCGCCTTCCACGAATGTCTTGTATGGTCATAAATGGACGAGATTCTGTGACTGGTGTAAGTGTCATCCTGAGATTGAGCCTTTTGGACGTTTCCCCAGCTCTGGTTCTCCTGTACTTCTTACACCTGGCAGAAGGGGCACTGGCGTTGTCCTTCATTAAGGTGTATTTGCTAGCGATTTCTAGGTACACGAGAACGCAATACTGCTCCTCTGTTTAGTGATCAGTGATCGCTTGGTGAAACATTTTCTGAAAGGGTTGTTTCTGACATTTCCTACGGTGAAGAGGTTTGCACTGGTGTGGAGCCTCCATGTAGTCCTTTCGGCTTTGATGAAACCTCCTTTTGAACCCATGTCGACGGCTCCCTTGAAGTTCCTATCGTGGAAGGTGGCTTTTCTGGTGGCGATTACCTCGGCCAGGCTGGTGTCGGAATTGGAAGCACGGCTCATTGACCCGCCTTATCTAAGGTTTATGAAGGACAAGGTACTCCTGGCTACTAACCTGCATTTTATTCCGAAAGTGCCCTCGGCATTTCACAAACTTGCCTTTGTTGCATTACCCTCGTTCTTTGCTAATGCATCTATGCCAGCGGAAAAGGCCCTGCATTCTCTGGACGTTAAGAGGGCTCTAAAGTTTTATCTGAATCGCACACAGGACTTCAGGAAGTTTAAAGCAGCTGTTTGTGGCATTTGGGCCATCCAACAAGGGGCAGTCTGTCTCCAAGCAAGGACTTTCTCCCTTGGTTTCCTCTACAATTTCGTTTTGTCACACAAAAGCTGGCAAGCCTTTGAGGGGTGCTCCAAAGGCTCATTCCTACGCAATCCACAGCGTTGTCATCGTCGGTGGCATTGTGGCCTGGGATACCACTGGTGGCCATTTGTCAGGCAGCCTCCTGGGTGGTGCCGCATACCTTCACCAGCCATTACTGTCTGGGGCAGCAACATGTTGAAGATGGGCAGGTGGGGCGTGCAGTCCTCCAACGCCTGTTTCAGTAAGGTATGCCCTGCAGCTTCGTTTTTTTTTTTTTTCTATTTGCTAGATCACTTGCTGGGTTTGTTGTCTCATGTATTTGATAAAATGGTATTGGGTGGTTTGCCTGTGACGCGCCGCCATACATTGGCTGTACTGCTATGTAATCTATTCACAGTATGTGAATCCATTAAAGATCTAGTGCTGAAGAAGGGAGTAGTTTCTTACCTGTAACTCCATTTCTCCAGCGTTTCATGGATACACAAACACCAGCCAGCCGCCCCTGCAGGCAAACCTGGCTTTGGGTTCCCTCTACTTTTGGAGGTTACAATCTGAAGGGAAGCATCGGGGGTGGGAATATTTATACCAGACGTCCTATTGGCATGGCCTAAAGCACCCAAAAAGAACGTCGATAGGACACTGAAGTGTCGAAGTTTTCCATAGGAAAACGTGAAGTTAGTTACCAAGGTTTCTCAGTCTGACGGGGAAATATTCACTGTATGTGAATCCATGAAAGATACCAACGCTGGAGAAATGGAGTTACAGGTAAGAAATTACTCCCTTGGTGGTGTCAGGGGTGTCCCCCGCTTAGCATTACGGTAAGCGGGGGATGAGAGCACCGCCCCACGTTAGTGGGAGAAACTGATGCTGCATGAGTACCAGGCAGTCTGTGGCGCACACAGAAGTGTGCAGTAGTAACGGTAAGTGGGGGAGTAGGGGGGAGTGCGGGTTGGAGGATTGCGGGCTGGGGCATGCAGTCAAGTGATCTATCTGATCACTGCACTGTGCCATAATTGGAGTCGACATTTTCATCGGCTGCATTATGGGCAGCGCAGTGATCACATAGATTCATACAAGCTCAGGGCCGTATGTGGAAAGTTGTTCATTTCCAGTGAGATAGGAAGGCGTCTTCGACAAGTTGGGTAGAAGATGGCAGAGTAGCAGTAATTGGAGAAGAGACTTGTGTGTAGTGGCAAAAAAGCATGTAAGTTCTTTCAGACAGGAAGGTGGGTGGTCAACATGCCAAATTAGAAAATTGATTTCTGTGGTCCAACAGAAAATGGCTTTCGTGATTCATTTCCCAGAATTTCCAGTTTAGTTGTCCGGGAGTTCCCAATTTTCTCAATAAGCTGTGTAGGCCTGGTTCGAGGGCCATACAGGCTATACTCCTATGGCCCGTCCCCATTCCTCCATACTTATGGGACTTCTCTCCGTCCTGTGGAAACAGAGCACTTTGTAAAAAGCATCTAAAAATGTTGCTAAAATTTGTCCTTTCTCTCTTTCTTACGCGGGGCCCGGCATGCGGCCGTAACCCCGCCCAACTTGGCTCCGCATCGCTCATCAGTCCTTTTCTCCGCTCGTTCGGGACTGGACGCACTTGCATCCGCGGAAGATTTTCTTCCCTTTTTCCTCTCTGGCTCTCGCTAGCGATTGTGTACTAGTCTGTCTGTCGTTCAAACTAGACGTTTCTGATTGCTCATCGTGTCACCGACGCATCGCGAGGGCGGATCCACATCCTCTTTGTTTAGAGTGTTTGGGTCCGGATCACCGTTGGGACTCCTGTTTTTACTGCGATTCCCCTTCGGTCCGGGCTCTTCAATGCCAGTTGGAGCGGAGGGAGGAGGTGTTCTGACGAACTCCCCCTTCGCATTTTCAAGTGTTTATCGACGAAAAGAAGCAGCGCCCGGTAAGTTCTTTACTTTTCAGAGCACCCCGGCCGGGAGACACCTTCCCGGGTTCTTCTTGTGCCGGGAGGGGCGTTGATCGCTCTGTCACCGCGGATTGCCCCGAGGTGCCCGTTGGGCCTAATAATAGTACCAGAGTTTTCTCCGAGAGTCTCTGTAAGGGGCCTGTGGATACCGGAGCACGCTCTGAGGCCCCTCCTGTGGGGGCTGCTTGTAGACCCAGTTCTGAGTCGTGGGGTACCGGAGCTCACTCTGAGGCCTCTCTATCGCTTCCCTCAAAAATAAGACCGGGGTGCGCCCCGAGGCCTTGGTTGGGCTTGGTGTTACTGAACGGATGTTCGAGGCCCGCGCTAGTAAGGCTGTTAACGGACCTGTGTCTGAAGTCCCTCGTACAGAGGCTAAAGTTACCAACATTTCTGAGAGGCCTGGCAAGGCCTTTATCGGTGAAAGTTGTTTCTCACCGCTCCCGCTCTTGCGGCGACACCAGATTTGTTGAGAGGTCAAAGAAGGAAAAGTCTTCTTTTACCGGCAGTGCCAAGGTCCTTCCTGGGAAGGCTGATTTGGCAGTTGGTATGTCGCAGAACCATTCCAGGCCTCATAGTACCGGCTCCGCCGAGGTTCCTTTCGTTAAGGCTAAACTTAAGACCCATGATCCATCGACGGGGACCCCTGCCTCACTTCCTCACGTGCCACAGTTCCCCTCAGGTGATGACAAAATGGTGGCCGTTCCCGCCACGACAGCGGTGGCCATTTTGGGTGCTACTCCAACTACGCCATCGGCCTCAGGTGTAGGACTTGGCTCTGGGGGTGAACCTAGAGTTCCTTGTGTGCATCCTTATCTTCCAGTCTATGACTGGAATGCTCGGCCAGTCTATGATTGGAATGCCCTTCCGCACAATGTTTTGTTGCCTGTGGGGTCGGTGCCTTTGATTTTTGTGGATACTTCGGGAGATGGGCTGGTGTGGCAACCTTCCCCGTTACGTCCCTGGAATTATCCTCCTTATGAGAGGCCTCCTCCGGTTCCGAAACAGTCCTCGGAGGGAGCCTTTTTTGGAAAATTTCAGACGCTTATGCGTACCGACCCCATGAGGGAATATTTCAAAGGGCTTTTCAGAGAAATATGTCCACCTGCGCCTCCGGCTCCACCTGTTCCTCCGGTGGTTCTGCCGGCGCCCCCCTTTGCCTACTGTGCCTTCTCCTACTCTTCCGCCTTTGCCTCCATTGTCCCCCCATGGACAAAGCAGCGCCTGACATGGCTCAGCAGGATCCTGACCTGTCGGATGACGTGCAGGGCGATCAGGACAACAAGGACCTGGCCCGCTCTATTAGAGCCTTTCATGACCGGGTACTGGACATGATGTGCTTCTTGGATGTTCCGGTGCCCGAGGCACCCGCTCCGCAGGAGGGTGTGCTTTCTTGGGCATTCACCCTGTCTACTTTGGAGAGTACCGGCCTGTTCTTGCAGGACGATGTTCTGACCGTGGTCCGCAGGGTCTGGGAAAAGCCACACTCTGGACTTTTCGTCAATAAGAAAATTGACATGCGGTACAGGCTGCATTCTTCGGAAGAGGTGGCCCTGTCGTCTTGTCCGCCCCCCTCCTCCACAGTGGTGTCTGCAGCCACTTTACAGTCCAGGCCTGCAGCATCCTCTTCTACGACGGCTGCTCGGGTTCTGGGAAAGGAGGATAAACTCCTCGGCTCCCTTGGGAGGAAGATTTTCGCCAACTCGGCCTTGCAGCTCTGGCAGACCAATGCCGAACTGGTGTTAGCGGGGGCTAATATGCGGATGTGGAAAGGTCTGTCGGAGTTTGAGGAGTTCATCCCGGTCGAGAAGCTGGAAGACTTTAAAGCGGGATTATCCGACGCCAGGGTCTTGGTCCAGGATCTCCTGGAGGCTGCGGCTTATCACGTAGACACCTCAGCTCGGGGCCTTATGCTGGGGGTTGATACCTCACGACAGGCGTGGCTGCATGCCACCAAATTCTCAAAGGAAGTACAGGACAAAGTGTTGGACCTTCCGTTTGATGGTAAGGAGCTCTTTCATTCTACAACAGATGTAGAGCTGACCAAGACGAAGGATAGCACTCAGACAGCTAAGTCCTTGTCGGTTCTTGTTAAAACCCCTTTTAAAACCCAGTGGCCGTTATCGCAAAGTTGACCCTCCTCTGGCTTTAGGGGCTTCCTAGACCAGAAATCTCGCAGAGTGGATACCCCTTTGGGGAATAACTGCCAGAGGCAACAACGGACTCAGTTTTCCCACTCCTCAGCCTCCTCCCCAGGTTCAGGGGCCAACACCACTGAAAAACCTACAAAATTAGGGTTCATCCACGCTCGCACGAGACCCGGTGGGAGGACGCATTGCGTCTCATTGGGAGGCGTGGCAGACCATCACCGAAGACAGATGGGTCTTGTCAGTCGCTCGGGCGGGCTTCCGCTTACCCCTAGCCCCCCCCCCCCCCAACCCTCCTTTTCAACTGTTGGGTTTGCCCTCCCTCAAATCCGAGGTTCAGAAGCTTCTGGACCTCAGAGCTGTAGATCCCGTTCCCCTTGGGGAGTGAGGGGAGGGCTTCTACTCCCGGCTGTTTACGGTGCCCAAACCCAACCAGGTTGGCCTGCGCACCATCCTAGACCTTTCCCAGTTCAATCTTTTCCTACCCCAAGAGAAATTCAAGAGTATCACGCCCAGCCAGATACGGCCCTCCTTGCAGATGGGCGATTGGCTCAGCGTGGTGGATCTTCAGGATGCGTACATGCATATTCTGATTTGGAATCCACACAGGAGATATCTCAGTTTCTCTTTGGGAGAGGAGCACTTCCAGTTTCGAGTGCTTCCTTTTGGCCTCAGCTCTGCGCCGCGTCTCTTCTCAAAAATGATGTCTGTGATTGCGGCCTATCTTCGTCTGCAGGGTATCCATGTGTATCCGTATTTGGACTACTGGCTCTTACGCAGTCCTTGCCTGTTGAAAGCAGCGTGCAATCTTCAGTCTCTCCTTCAGCTCCTGTTCCATCTTGGACTGTCGTTGAACTGGCGGAAATCTTCCATGATGGTCTCGCAGGACTTGATTTTCCTGGGTTTTCGCTGGAACACGATCGACTGCAGAGTGTACCTGACCGGGGACAGAATGGCGGATCTGTTAGCCACGTGTCAGATGTTTGCACAGTCGGAGAGCATGTCGGCCTGGTAGTTCCAGAGGCTTCTGGGCCTCATGGCCTCGTGTGTGTTGGCTCTTACTCTTGCTCGTCTCAAGATGAGGCGGACTCGGATGCCTCTTCGTAGTTCTTGGCGTCGGGCTGTGCACCCGGATTCCAAGTTGATAATGATTCCGGCTTCCATGAGAGTGGACCTGGAGTGGTGGTCATCTCTCAGCAACCTGTCGGTGGGTGCAGGGTTCCAGGACCCAGCCCCTACGGTGACCATCACGACGGAGTCCTCCCTTCTGGGGTGGGGTGCGACGTTGGATCTTCAGGTCTCGGATCTCTGGTCGTTTTAGGACAAGCTCCTCCACATAAATCATTTAGAGTGTCTGGCGATCTTCCTAGCGCTCAGGGCTTTCAGATCGATCATAGCCAACAAGGTCGTCCTCATACGCAATGACAATGTGGTGTCGATGTATTACATCAACAAGCAAGGGGGGACCAAGTCTCCCCCTCTCGTGGACCTGTCCATCCAGATTTGGGAGTGAGCCGTTCTTCATGGTGTTTGGCTGCTTGCAGTGCACATCCCAGGCCAGCTGAATGTCACAGCGGATGCCCTCAGCCGGCGGACAGTGGTCAGCTACGAGTGGGAGTTGAAGGCGGAGGTCCTCTCATGGATTTTCTTGCGTTGGTGCACACCGGAAGTGGACCTCTTTGCTACGGCGGTAAACAAGAAGCTTCCTCAGTATGCCTCCAGAGGGGGGCTTGGAGCCACCTCTCTGGGGAATGCTCTCGAGATTCCATTGCACAACATGAGAGCTTATGCCTTCCCGCCTCTGCCTCTAGTTCATCGAGCAATTTGGAAGCTGAAGAACTCAGTGAACTGTTCTCTTCTACTCCTAGCCCCGTGGTGGCCGGCCAGGTTTTGGTTTTCACAACTTCAACACCTGTAGGTGTATCCGCCGATCAGGTTACCAGTGACCCCCAATCTTCATCAAGGGGAACAGCAGCTGTGGCACCCCTCCCCACAATCGCTCAGCTTGGCGGCATGGTGCCTGAGTTCAAGTCTTTAGAACATCTTAACTTGTCTGCGGATAACATGCGCATTATCCAGGCAGCAGGAAAAACCCTCTACTAGGTCTCAGTACAGAAGCAAATGGCTCAGGTTCTGTCTTTGGTGTTTGCGCAAGCAGTTGGACCCTAGGGGGCTACAATTGACACGGTGCTGTCCTTTGTATCCTTCTTAGCAGAGTCGGGTGTCCATGTTCTGTCATGCGGAACTTACCTTTCAGCGGTTTACGCTTACCTTTCTACGGACCAATGCTCTTACTCTGTGTAATCCATCCAGTGGTTAAGAGGCATTTTGCAGGCTTGACATGCCTCTATCCTCCAATTTGTAGTCCGCACCCGTCATGGGATCTAAATGTAGTCCTGACGGCGTTGTCATAAGCCTTTCGAGCCCATAGCCACGATGGACCTCAAGTACCTGTCCTGGAAAGTGTCCTTTTTGGTCGCCGTTACGTCAGCAAGGCAGGCGAGTGAGGTCCAGGCCTTGTCGGTGGAGCATCCCTTTTTGGTCTTTCACAAGGATAAGGCAGTCCTACAGACGAATCCTGCTTTCCTGCCGAAGGTGGTATCTGAATTCCATCTGAATCAGTCGATCTCCCTGCCAGACTTTTTTCCGAACCCTACCTCAGAGGCAGAAAGGGTTCTGCATTGTCTCGATGTCAGAAGGGCTCTCAAGTTCTATCTGGACAGAACATCCGAGCTTAGGAGTTCTCAACTCTTTGTGACTTTTGGTAACCCTCATGGTAAGCAGGCATCTAAAGTGACTATTTCTCGGTGGATCGCCGCCTGCATTACGGAGTCCTTCACCGTCCAAGGGCAGAAGCCTCCTAAGGGTATTCAGGCGCACCTGGTGCGGGGCAAGGCAGCCACGGTTGCTTTTCAGAAATACGTCCCCTGGGAGTCCATCGCTAGGGCAGCTACTTGGGTCTCCCCATCTGCTTTTTTTAAGCATTATTGTCTTGATATGAGCTCAAGAGCTGATGCTCAATTTGGTCAGGCTGTGCTGAAGAACCTTTTTCAGTAAGGGGCATTTCCATCCACCTGTAGTTTCTGTAAGGAGTGCTTGGGAATCGCCCATGAGTATGGAGGAAAGGGGACGGGATGTAGGAGTATAACCAGGTTACTCGCCATAGTAACCTGGTTATTATGGGCCATGAAGACTGAGTTAAACTCTGCCCCTCCTAGACCTTTACCTGCGTGGTTATATATCATACCCCCAAACCAGCCCCCTCTTTACTCTGGCAAAAACAGACCCAACCCAGGGGAGAGGGAGTGACCATAAGGGCACCATGACAAGAGTATGCAATAGGAGTAATGATAGTTGGGCTGCGTAATCAGGCATTACCTTCCATACACTCTAGTCTTGTCATAGTCCTTACTAATGAAGATCTAAATTACATACATCTGTCTGAGCCATAAAGGAGAGAAGCCCTGAAATATTGCTAAACCTGCTTATGGAGGAGGCATAATGGTTCTGCTTGCAGGACCCAAGGTTAGCCAACAAGGAGCCTCCTATGAGGAGGCCGTTGCATTGCGTAAATATTGACTGGTAAGCCCAGGACTTATTTCGACATGGTTGCTTTTTGGGCAGATGCCAGAGGCATCTCCACCATAGATGTATCCAATGCAGCCACATGGGTTGCGGGTCTGGCCTAGATCATGGTGTAAAATGCCCGAATCATGGTATGCCATACTGATAGTCCTCCAGGCTCAAGGTAGTGGCTGATGGCTTGTTTCACCTGGCAGAACCACGAAATGCCACAAATAAAGATCCTCCATCTTGCAAAAGGATACTGTAGATGGAAATCCCTGCTGACCTCCGAGGTGAGGAGCGCCTTCTTTCTTACTCGGAGGAAAGATTTGTAGAAGGTTGGAAGGACCACCACCTGGCTGTAATTCTACCCAATACAGACCTTGGGGAAAGATCTGTGTGGGTTCTGAGGCACCTAATAGTCGTGAAGTAATTTGAGGAAGGGTTCTGTTGCTGGAAGGGTTTATAGTTCCCTGATGTGCAGTGGTGAAATAATGGTAGCTAGAAACTGTTTTCCATGAGACAAACCAGATGCCTACTTCCTGCAAGGACTCTGAAGATGCTGTTTGAAGAACCTTTGGGACTGATTGTAGATCACATGCCGGTACCAGCTGCTTAGATAAAGGATGTTAAAGTAAAAAAAAAACATTGATGCAGGATTACAAATGTCTCTAACTGCTCTGCTTTGGTCCACCTTGCTTGGATGGCCTTCTTCACTGCATGAGGAAGAGAGACTTACAGGCTGAAGTTGCAGCCTAAGCATTTGTTTTACAGAAAATCAAATATTTCCCATATGCCTCTTGAGATGGGGACAAATGGCATCATCCATTCCCCATCCACAAAATAACTTCCAATGCCAGCTGTAGGCCGATGAGATAGAAGGTAGGTGTGGGTTGAATTCATGTTCCCGCCTCCATGAAGTTTTCCACAGCATAGTGCACTTTTTCCTCCAACCAGTCTGGATTCCCACCAGATGATAATTTTATATTGTTTGCACAAATTTCACCTGGATTAGCTTCCGGTCATGTCCCTGAGAGGGCATCCACCATCCAAAGTCCTGGTTTGGGGAGGAGAGCCATAAATTGTGTTCTCTTGAGTGGAAAACTGGTCCAGTCTTTGAGACTCTCCACCTGTTACAAATCATCTAAACTGTTGTCTGGCAAAAGCAGAACTAAACTGACCTAAGAAAATGCTTGACTAAGCTCGTCTGCTGATGAATTGAGGACCCCCAGAGGGTAAATTGCCTGAAAATTGTGCTAGTCCTTTTTTTTTTCTTTGTCCAGCAAAGAGCTATGTTCTGTTGTGGATCAAGGACCTGACCTGGTTGTCTGTGCAGACAAGGATTCTTCTGTTCTACACCCTGCTGTGAAAGTTAACCAAGCCATTAAGACTGCTGTGAGCTTCTGCCAGTTTGGCTACTTCATTCTCCCCTCGGGGGTCCACCCTGCCTGCAGAGTGTCCCTGGACACCCCCAAACATTTTGAACTGCGTCTGACGTGTCAATCACTGGGTCACTTGGGGCCAGGGGAGTGGTTAACCTCTATGACGGTTCACCACAATAGCCCCCTCCCTCCTCCCACTGCAGTTATTGGTGAACTATGGACGTGACTGGAACCACTTTGTTGTCGCCACGTAACCAGGTACTTAGCAAATATTCCCCACAGCCTTTACTAGGAACCTGGCCCATGGTAAAGTATTTCTGAAAAACCACCATCTTATCTTGCTGTTGATGCCAGACTTGAATTTTCCATGGGTGTTGCTGGCGCATCTCAGTCCTTGGCTCTGGCAGGGAGGCAACCCCTTGTCTGGCATTGAAGAGGATCCCTATGAACCATATTATCTGTCTGGATCGGAGAAGACTTTTGGTAATTATATCCTGAATGCTAGTTTCCAACAATGTGGACAGCCACAAGGTATTAACCATGGAAACCGTACTCATTTGTGCTTGGAACAGTCATTCATCCAGATAGTGGTATAACTGAATACCCTTCTTGTGGAGAATGGCCCACGAAGATAGTAAAGACTGGGGGCTGACATGTGGCCAAATGAAAGGACTTGGAAATGGTAGCATTCCCCTGCTCCTGTAAAGCAGAGCAAACGTTGGTGCACCATTCTGATGGGGACATACAGATGTGCGTTTTAAGGTCTTTTGCAGAGAGCCAATCCCCTTGTAGAACAGCCGCAATGATCTTCTGTTGGGTTATGATATGGAAAGTTGGGTAATTTTATTTTCTTGCTGCAGATGAAAAACGGGACAAAACACCCCCCAAGGAATTTGTTACCAAGAAGAGGATACATTCTACCAGTTTCCTCTGATCAGACCAACGTCCTGATGGCATTCTTCTAGATTAATACTTGGACAACATCTCTGTGCTGACATTTTACTCAACTTTTCCAAAATACAGGTTGTGTGAAATGGGCTATGGGGGGAGATGTGGAGGAAACTGTGCCACATGGTCAACTGGAGTACTAGATTAGTGTGTTCATATTGTGGTTGTGATGGGTGGAAGAGGGGATGGCAATTTCTTCCGGATAATATTGACCAATGACCAGAAGGGTAGCATGTATTGAAGAGTGGAGGTGAAAACCTGTTTCAAAGGAATTTGTGGCACTTGAATGGGCCACCGTATGGATTTCCATCTTAAATAGGAATAGCTAACATTTGGTCATTAAGTGTGTGGGTGGATTAAACACGCTGAATCAATAGAGGCAGACATTTCAGAGAACTACACGATAGTGGGTTTGCAAGATATGCATCTCCTTAAGGCTGACCAAGACAGAATGGCTCCTACTCTTTACCCACAGAGATAACGGGCTAGAGCTAAATCATAAGGATGGGAGTGACAGTCCGGTTTCACTATTATCTTCAGTTCACACCGATATCCAAATCCTCTCACCCGGAGGGCCAGTATATAGCAGCAAAGAGGTGGATTGCTGAACTTCTCCTTACTCAAGTGTCTGTGTGCACCCCAATAGCAATTAGGAGGGTTTTTGTGGCGGGTCCTGGGGTTTATTCGGGAATGGGCGGAGGGGGACTTAAGGCAGGGGCATTCAATTGTGTTGCAACCAAAAGTGAAGGATTATTGAAATATACATATCCTTCTGTCTGGTTGTCTCGGCCAAGATCTGGACTGAATGTATAGATTTGGGTCTTGTTGCAGCTGGAAGAAATTCACCCAGATAAGGATTATACTTTTTTCTCATTCATACACTGCACATGTTCAAGAATAGCTATGATATTTCTTTCAGCATATTTGGCTATTTCCACCATGGCCACTGTATAGAAGGGTCTACTATGTCACATTATGCCTCAGTGCCAATCACAGTGAGGTTAGACATGCACGAGAGGTGTTCCAAGATCTGGAACTCGGTAAATTGCATTCTTGTGGTCCCATTCACAGGTGAGTGGTTGAGAGTACTTTGCGTGATTACTTTATAGATAATTTTGCAACAGAGACCTCCAATAGTGACATGTGGGATGCAATGAAGGCTGTGGTTAGTGTCTCATTTAATGGCAATTGTCACCGAAAATAAGCACATCCCAGCACTTGCAGAAGGCACTTTGGTAAACCTCTACATGCAGTCAAGACTCAACATAAATCCAATCTTGATATTTTAACTCTTCAAGAAATGATAGCAGTTAGTGGTAAACTCATCACAAAGTCTAATAAGTCTGAAGTCTGCATACTTAAATGTAAACCAAGGTTATTTGAATTTGGTCAAAAAGCAGGGAGGGTCTTAGCTCGGCAATTTCAACAGAATAGAACTCATAAATTGGGAGCACATTTTTTTTATAACCACAACCTTATTTATCCACATCAATTTACACCAAAACAATCCATCATACGGTTTCGTCAAAATATTCCATTACAGTGTAATCAAACAACACTTGCATATCAGTTGGTCTAACATCAACAGACGCTTGGACTAACATCAACCCCCCACACCAGTTCTTTTCCAACTCCTTCAGTTTCCTCAGATCTTCTTACGCTGCTTCGCCATCCTTTCTCCTCCCAAAGAAACCAGTACCTGAAAGTCCCCTTGGGATGTACAGGTGCATCATGTCTTTACCCGCGTATTGTAAAAAGGGTGACCAAACTTTTCTGGGGTGCCTCTTAGTATCGCCGCCATTTATTCCACATCCACCGTACCCCATGCGGCTTGGTACCATTGCACTATATACGGGGGTTCTTTCCTTTTCCAGTGTTTGGCTATGCATTGCTTAGCTGCCAGCATCAAGTTAGCCCATAAACTCTTGGCTCTCCTCCTAAATCCCCATCCTCCCCTGCAAGTTGACCCCCAAGAGAGCCTCTGTCTCTGTAAATGCCCAATATTTCCTGTACCTTCGTTTTCACCTCTTGCCAGAAGTGCCTGAGTCGTTGACAGCTCCACCAGACATGCTCCATAGTCCCTACCTCCCCACGACTCCTCCAGCACTCCGCTGACGGGGGATGGGGGGGGGGTAAATCCGGTGAAGCTTCTCTGGAGTATAGTGCAACTGACACAGCACCTTGTATTGCAATTCGCTCTGTTGTAATGATGTGTGAGGGGAAAACCAACTTTTCAACACTCTCTCCCATTCACTAGCCGTAAATGTCTTCCCTCTCACCCTTCCCCACTTTCCCTCAGTGCCTTCTCCCCTCCTCTCCCCACTCCCTCCTGCAAGATGGGATATTGCGGATATCAGACCTTTATTCTCCTCAAAAGTTAGCACTAACCTTTCCCATCCCATAAGCTCCCTTGTCGCCCCCTCTATCATCTCGGATGCTGTGCCCAGTGTAGCATTTGGCGGTACGCAAATCGTCCTCATCCTTCAAGCCCAAGTCCTGTTTACCTTATTCAAATGTCTTGTATCGCGTACCCTCCATATAGGTCCCCCACCCTTCTCACCCCTCCCTCTATTCAATGCTTGAACCTATCGTACTCTCTACCCAGTGGGAAAACCGTGTTGAAACATATTGGGGTTACCGGCGAGGGCCAAGGAGATAACCCATATCTCTTATTGAGCTGGTCCCACACCTTAAGCGTATTTTGCGTTATCGGGTTTCTCTCAACACCGTCCGGTCTGTCTCCCGCCATCAACCCAGAGATTTTCCACAGGTGGATCCCTGCCACTGCCCGCTCTATACGTATCCAGTGCTTCTCATTGTCCGCTCTCCCCCACTCCACCATAGCTCTCAACTGTGCTACCTGAAAATATTGAATTACCTTAGGACATGCCACTCCCCTCCCCCAACCCTCCCCCCTCTGGTCTTGCTCCTAAATATCTTTCTACCCCTCCTCTGTTTCTCCCCCCCCACCCCCCATATGTACATATGTATCCCATGAGACTGGGGGATATCTCTCATTCTACTCGTCACTGCCAACGGAATGGACTGAAACAAATATAAGAGTCGAGGGAGTACATTCATTTTTAACAATTGCGATCCTACCAAACCACAATGTACATAACCCCTTCCATCTGACCAAATCCTCTTTGATTTGTTTAATTAAGTTTGGGTAGTTTGCCCCTACTATTCCCCTTATGGATGCTGTTAACTTAATCCCCAGGTATTTAACTGAACCCTGCGCCCAACGAAACGGGATACTCTTCTCAAGATGTTCCCTCTCCTTTTTAGCTATGGATAGGTTTAGCATCTCAGATTTCCCAAAATTCACCTGGAAGCCAGACACTCCTGCGAATGCTTGAATCTCCCTCATAATTGCCAGTATTGATCTTTCCGGGTTGGTGACCACCAGGGTCACGTCATCGTTGAATAACCCAATGTTGTGTTGTGACCCCGCCCAATTCACCCCCTGGATTTCTCCATTCGCCCTAATCCATTGCGCAAAGGGATCTGTCACTAGAGCAAATAGAAGGGGGGGATAGCAGACACCCCTGCTTAGTTTCTCTTTTAATCAGGAAGGATTCAGTCAGTCCTCATTCACTCTGACCCTTGCCTGAGGTTCCCAGTAGTTTGCAAGGATACTTTTCCTAAAGTTGAGTCCCAGACCCATCTTTCCTAACACTTGTTGTAAGAAGGACCAATTAACACGGTTGAACCCCTTCTCTGCGTCTAGCATCAGAAACGTCGGTTTAGCACCCTCTATCTTTCCCACCTTGTCAATAATATGCAGCACTCTCCTTATATTATCAAATGTACTCCTCCCCTTGATGAAACCAGATTGATCTTGGTTCACCATCTCCGGCAGGATTCCCTCCAATCTAGCCGCCAGCTCCCGCGTGAACAGTTTTACATCAACATTGATCAGTGCAATAGAATGATACGAGGAGCATTGATGCAGATCTTTCCCCGGTTTGGGAATAAGAGTTTTATGCGCCATATTCGTTGACTTGGATATTTCCCCCGATTCACAGAACCAATTAAACAATTTGGTTAAGACCTTGGCTTGAAGTTCCTTGAATGATGTGCAAAACCCTGCCGTTCGTCTGTCTTCCTGGGGGCTTTTATTACCCTTCAGACGAGTGATCACCTACACCACCTCTTCATACTCTATGGGCTCCTCCAGCCTGTCCACCTGCTCCTGAGCAAGGCATGGGACTTCCCAATGCTCCAAACTCCTCTGTTCCTCCTCTCCCGTTGCCTCTTCCCTGTACAAATCTGCATAAAACTCTCCCCCCGCCCTCCTTCACCCCCTCCATTCCCACCTTCCTTCCTCCTTTCTTCTCCAACACCTCAATGAATGTCTTTTGTTCTTTCACTCTTATCTGCCTTGCTAGTGCCACCCCCTCCTTGTTTCCCGGTTCATAAAACCTCTGCTTACTTTTCAATAGGGTGCTCTCCACCACCCTGTTGGTTCTCTGCCCGAGTTGGCCTCTCACGCACTAGTTTCCTGGCTACTTTGGGCATCCTCCTTTCCTTGTGCATGGCCTCCAATTCCTTAATTTCCCCCTCCAACTTCCTTTCAACCTCTTTCCTTTCCTCACGCTTCTCCTTTGCAGCCCTAATAAGATGCTCCTTGATATGCCACTTGAATCTATCCCATGTCTCTCCTATATTCCCGCCCTCGTTCATCTGTTCCATAACTAGGTGTATCTCATTCTCTGTTGTCTAATTATCTGGTCTCTCAGGATATATTCTTCCAACCTCCATCTCCCTGCACCATGTCTCAGATACCCCTCCTCCCATTCCACCGAGATCATTGCGTGGTCCGATATCATCAGACTGCCCATCTGTGTCCCAGAGGTTGTTTGGATCACTCCCCTAATTGCCCAAATATAATCAATACGAGAGTAAGACTTGTGAACATGAGAATAAAAGGAGTAATCCCTCTCTTGTTGGTGAGTCCTCCACACGTTGCTGACCCCTCCCTCCTGGAGTCTTCCCAACAAGAAATCTGACATTGTGCCCATTGCATGCCCCCTCCTCCCCTCCCGGGTCTATCCCACACCCGATCTGCCGCCAAATTGAAGCCACCGCAATGATTAGCTCTCCCTCCCCGAACTTGCTCAGATCCTCCAAGAACCCAAGTAAGAAGCCCTCTTTCCCTTGATTGAGGGCATAAACTGATGCCAACGTGTACATCTGTCCTCTCATTACACCCTTTATCATCATGTACATTCCCTCCCCATATAGTCGTACTCTTACTCCCTCCATTTGCACAGATATGTGCAACAGAATCGCTACCCCTGCCTTTTTAGTCGCCGCCATCGCGTGGCACGGCATGGGATAGTTCCTATGTCTAAGGCGAACCTCATCCCCTTTGGACAGGTGCGTCTCCTGCAAGCAGACTATCCCCGGATCTACCTTATTTATTTCCTTCCAGATGGAGTCTTTGTTTGGGCTGTTCTCCAGCATGGGGTCTGGCATGGATTCACATGCTCATGAATATTCCCTGTCGTCAGGCTGGTAATCCTCGGTAAAGAAAAAATCGGTATCCGTTTCGTTTCTGATCTGCCTTTCTCAGTAGTAACCAATCACTGGTCTCTGGGTCATACTGCCCCCAGCCAATGACTGCCCTCTCCCTAAGCCCCGCCTCTGGCAGCCTTCTTCAGATTTTTACCGCACGCTCAAGTGTTGGGAGTCCTCGTGCTTAGCTCTCGAGCTTTTGCTGCATTTTCGCGCTTTTTCAAAGAATTTCTCATTTTCCGGTCAAATAGAGCCTCAAGCTCCACCGTCTCTACAGCTGATTAACGGGGATCCGTGTCAGATTTTTTTACGCCCCTCAAGGGTGAAGATTTCGTCGAGTTACGCTTCTTGGAGGATTCCAGAAGTTTCTGCGGCCTACCCGAACATGGCCCAGGAGAAAGGAAGCTTGACGCCCGGAAAGCTGTTCAGGGTCTGCCCTGGATGCCAGCTACAGAATGTGTTCAAGGTGGACGGGCATTCGAAATGTGTCTACTGCCTTCATGAGGACAAAACGCACGTGGAGAAGGACTGTGTGTTTTGCAGGAACATGTCGGAACGGACCATCAGGGACCGACACCTTCGTCTCTGCAACTGGCTGGAAGGAAGGAGTCCGTCAGGTGAGAAGAAGAAGTCCAAGCGGTCTTCTAAGTCCTGTGAGGGCGCCCCGGCGACTGGGGCCCAACAGAAGGCAAAGCACCGCGTGTCCGCGGGCACCGAGAGCGCCGGACGGTCGGGCTCTTCGGCTGCCAGGCAGGGCGCACCTTCCCCGGCACCATCAATCACGAGCCAATGCTCTGGTTCGGGGAAGAGGAAATCCGAGAACCCGGGTAAGCCTCTGGAGAGGCCCCGGTCGATCTCGAAGGATTCGGCCGAGGGGGAGCGAGGCGGTGACCCTCCCCCCAAGGTGAAGACCTCAAACGCGCCTAAGGTGGTGAAGGCCTTGATTCACCCGACCAAGGCCTCTATCGAGGTAGTTGCGGTGGCCCTGGTGCAGCCTATGGAGGCTACACCAGTGGAGGCGACCTCGGGGGCCCAGAGTCTCCATGCCTCCGCAGAGGGAAGCCTCTTTCAGACCCATCGAAAAGACCACCGTGAAGACCCCGGTGGAAGAAGAGGGGGGGTGGTGGCCATTGTGGACACGGACACGGCATCCGAGGAGGAGTTGGCAGAAGTCCTATTGGGCCTTGACGAGGGCGTCGAGGAGGCCCGTCCCCACGGGAGGGATCCCGACGAGGGTGACGATGAAAGTGACGGCGACACTGGCGAGGGTCCTAGTCAGCCGTCGCTCCCGGGCCGCAGGATAACTCAGCGGCCATTTTGTTGGCGATACAATCCTTATGTTCAGAGATAAGGACGAGATTGCTCTTACCACCGACAGAGGACATGGTACCAGGTCCTGCGGAGGAACCAGAACCGGTCCCGGCGGGTAGCCCCCCGAACAAGAGAAGAGGGATCCACCAAGCCCCGCCTTCTCAGCCTTCTCAGCCATCTCAGCCTTTACCCATGTCTCCCGTCCCTGGGGATGACACGGGAACAGCCACGACGGGTACCGACGACTACGTCGGTGACGACGGGACAGAGCTCCCATCACCAGCCCGGGTCTCCCCGTCCGATGAGATTGGATCTTTCCACGCAATGATCACCAGGGCATCCAAGCTTTTTCAGCTCTGCCCCGAGGAGAAGGAGGAAGGTTTCCTTTACCAATGGCACAAGGCCAGGAGGAAGTCAGTCCTCGCTGTGCCTCTGCTGGATGACATCTGGGACGAGGGTCTCGCCCTTCTCAAGAACCCTTCTACGACGCCTGCCAAGAAGGATCGGTACGAGAAGTACCGGGTCCTCGACGCGGCCCCTCTGTGCCTTAGGGCACAACCTACCCCGGACTCGGTCGTCTCAGCGGCGGTCAAGAAGAAAGCGGGGGGGCGTCGGTCTCAACGTCAACTTCCCCGCCGGACGGCGAAGGGAAGAAGCTGGACGCAATGGGACGACGAGTTATCTCGTCGGCGGCAACAACGATTAAGGCGGCCAACGCCCTCGCGATCGTGGCCCGCTACGACAGGGAGTTATGGTTCAAGATCGCCCCCCTACTGGACTTCCTACCAGATGACAAGAGGGCCGAGGCCCTGGAGATCTTGCAAGAAGGCGAAGTGGCGTCTGACCACGCCATTACGGTGGCAACGGACATTGCAGACACCGGTTTCCGCCAACTAGGCAACAGCGTTTGCCTTAGACGACGAGGTTGGCTCAAGGCGACGGATTTCCGCCAGGATGTGCAAGTCAAGGTGCTGGACATGCCGTTCGACGGGAACAACCTGTTTGGGAAAATTGTGGATGAGTTACTCCAAGCCATCAAGGCGGACACAGAAACTGCTAGGGCCCTAGGCGTCCTCTGGCAACGGAGGCCGTCCTTTCGGAGCGCCGGAGGCAAGCAGAGTGCCTCCAAGGGATTCTGCGGTGGCTCCTCGACGTACCGCCAAGCGGCCCGCTCCTCGTCGCAGGAAGCTTATAGAGGACGAGGCAAGTCGGGGGGACCCTGCCATCATCGCCAGGGAGGCCAAGGCAGCAAGGCGTCCGCCAAGCAAGATTGAACCGACTCCGGGGTCGGGCCCCCACCGAAGCACCCCGGTGGGAGGCCGGCTGGCGAAGTTTGTCAGCGTGTGGGAGTCCATCTCCACCGACCGTTGGGTGCTGGACGCCCTGGCCCAGGGGCACGCCCTCGAATTTCTAAAAGTGCCCCCGCATTCCACCGTGGTCAGGAAGGAAAATCATGTCCCTCAACTACTCTTGGAGGTGAGGGCGTTGCTCAGAAAAGGTGCCATCAAGCCCATCCCGAAGAGGCTCCGGGGCTCCGGAGTGTACTCAAGGTACTTCCTAGTAAAAAAAGACAGGATGGCGCCCCATCTTGGACCTGCAACGCCTGAACAAATACATCAAGGCACAGAAATTCCGGATGGTCACCCTCCAGCACGTGCTGGGACAGCTGGAGGAGGGCGATTTCCTGTCGTCGTTGGATTTGGAGGATGCGTACTTCCACATCCCCATTCAGAAAGGTCACCGAAGGTTCGTGGTCCAAGGATGGCACTACCAGTACAAGGCCCTCCCGTTCGGTTTCAAGTCGGCACCCAGGGTGTTCACCAAGTGCCTCGCACCGGTGGCGGCGTGGCTGCGCCTGCAGGGGATCCACGTCTACCCCTACCTGGACGACTGGCTCATCCGAGCAGGGACAAGGGAGCTCACCGTGGATCACACAGCAAAGACCGTCCAGCTGCTCTCGGACCTGGGATTCTCCATCAACTTTCCCAAATCCCACCTGGTCCCGTCTCAAGTCGCACTGTTTCTGGGAGCAAAGCTCGACACAGTGGCGCGCCTGGCCTCACCGTCGGAAGAAAGGACGAAGGCCATCCTGGGCAAGGTGCAGCGCCTGCTGGCCACGGACGTGGCCAGGGTGAGGTCCTTCAAGTCCCTCCTCGTTAGGATTTGTCCTGCATATATCTCGTGCACCTGTGCAGGCTTTCGGATGCGCCCTCTGCAAGAGTTCCTCGACTCCCGCTGGATCCAAGCGACGGGCAGCTTCGAGGACAGGATCCCGCTCAACGAGACCTTCCGACGAGCGATCCGGTGGTTGGGCACCCGCGCTCATCTGACGGTGGGCACAATCTTTCAGAGCCCATCCCACCAGATAACGGTGACGACGGATGCCTCCCTGGAAGGGTGGGGAGCGCACACCAGAGAACTTCACGCGAGAGGCCTTTGGCTCCCGGAGGAGAAGACGCTCCACATCAACATCCTGGAGCTCCGTGCAGTGTTCTGGGCCCTCGGGTCCTTTCTCCCGTCCCTCAAGGGCAAGGTGGTGAGAATCTTCACCGATAACACCACCACAATGTTCTACATCCGGAAGCGGGGAGGAACCAGATCCCCAGCCCTCTCCAAGGAAGGCCAGGATCTGTGGCATTGGGCCGTCGCCCAAGGGATGTTTCTGGTGCCCTTTCATCTGGCAGGGATAATAAACACCATCGCCGACTCACTCAGCAGAGAGCTGCGCTCGTTCCATGAGTGGGAACGTCAGGATCAAGTGGATCGACTCTTCCGACGATGGGGAAGAACCCAGATCGACCTGTTCGTGACAACGACGAACTCCAAGTGCCAGAGGTTCGCCAGCAGGTTCCCCCAGCCGAGGAGCATGGGCGATGATTTCTCATTCCCCTGGGAAGTCCTGTTGCTTTATGCGTTCCCTCCGTTGCCGTTGCGACTCATCAACCAGCTCAAGAGGTCCCGGTGCAGGATGATCCTGGTCGTACCGGCGTGGCCGAGGCAGATCTCGTTCCCGGACCTCCTGGACTTGTCAGCGTCCCCACCAGTCAAGCTGCCAGCAGATGCGGATCTTCTCTCCAGAGAAGGAGGCACCATACTTCATCACGACCCGGAGTCGCTGAACTGGCAGGCCTGACTCCTGCAGCGCTAGAGTTTGGAGGGTACGATATCCCGGCTGACTGCAGAGAGGTCCTTGCAAAAGCCAGGGCGTCCTCAACTCTCAAGTGCTACGGACATAAGTGGAAGAGGTTCTCTGTCTGGTGCCGTGCACAGAAGATTAACCCTCTACGGATTACGGCCCCTCAAGTGCTGCCGTACCTACTGTCGCTGGCCAAGGCTGGACTGGCTCACGCCTCCATCAAGATACATCTGGCTGCGATCTCCTGATAAACCAGAACCACAGGACGGGCGTCCTTGTGGTCTCATCGCCTGGTGAAGGAATTTATGAAGGGACTGTTCCGATCGTTCCCGCCGGTGAAGGCCCCTGCCCCGGCGTGTGAACTCAACATGGTGCTGACCAGGCTCATGGGGGCGCCATTCGAGCCCCTGTATTCGGCGCCGCTGAAATTCCTGTCGTGGAAGACTGCGTTTCTTGTGGCCATCACCTCCACACGGCGAGTGGGAGAGATCCAGGCCCTATCCTGCAAGTCTCCATACTTGACTTTTCACGACACTAGGGTGGTGCTGAGGACGCACCCCTCGTTTATGCCCAAGGTGCCGTCGGACTTCCACCTCAACGAGCCCTCTGTGCTGCCTGTTTTCTTCCCATCGCCTTCGTCTCCGGCCGAGAGGACTTTGCACTAGCTGGATGTGGCTAGAGCGCTGAAGTTCTACGTGGACCGAACAAAGAGTTTTCGGAAGACATCACAGCTGTTTGTGAACTTTGGACCTGTGAACCAAAGGAAGGCACTCTCGAAGGCTTCCATTTCCAGATGGCTCTCCGGCTGCATCATGCATTGTCATCGGTTGGCAAACCGACCGTTGCCAGGCCGTCCGAGAGCCATTCGACCAGAGCGATCGCTGCTACTACGGAGTTCTTTTCTGGTGTGCCCCTGCTGGAAATCTGCAGGGCTGCTACGTGGAGGTCAATGCACACCTTCATGAGATTCTACAGCGTTGACCGGGATTCCAGGGAGGAGTCCAGAGTCGGCCAGGCAGTGCTGCGCAACCTATTCGCTTAAGGTGAGCCTGGTGGGGAGGTAAGAGATGCTTAATGTTGAGTTTTATGTAATGCTTAATGTTGAGCCTTGCCACCTCCCGTGGTTGTGCGTGTAGTGCTATGTATTCTTATATTCATGAGCATGTGAATCCATGCCAAACCCCATGCTGGAGAAGGAACAAGTTACTTACCTGTAACTGTTGTTCTCCAGCGTGGGTCTGGCATGGATTCACATGCGAACCCTCCCTCCTGCCCCTCTACGGCTCTTCCCTTGGTCATACTGCCACTTTGCGTGCTACCAAATCTGAAGATGGCTGCCAGAGGCGGGGCTTAGGGAGAGGGCAGTCATTGGCTGGGGGCAGTATGACCCAGAGACCAGTGATTGGTTACTACTGAGAAAGACGGATCAGAAACGAAACTGATACTGATTTTTTCTTTACCGAGGATTCCCAGCCTGACGACGGGGAATATTCATGAGCATGTGAATCCATGCCAGACCCACGCTGGAGAACAACAGTTACAGGTAAGTAACTTGTTCCTTCAGTCCCCTTACATTCCAAGCAATCGGCTTCTACATCCCACCTTATTGTCAAGCTCCCTTTGCTCTCCTGACATCCCTCGTTCCCCATAGCTTAATGGGCACTGTCCCAGCAGCTTCTTACTCCCCTCTACCCCCCCTGCCCAAACTGGTGGTCCCCCCCTTCCCATGTGATTGTCCCTGGAGCCATAGTCCAGGTTCTCGGCATGGTCCCTGCCAGTGGACCGCAAACTGTTTTGCCCCCCCTCCCCGCCTTCTCCATTCTGTTTAACTTCTACGCCCTCTTATGTTCTAGACCATGGAACCAGTGTCGGTACCAGAACCTCTGATAACGTTTCCTTGAATTTTTCGGGCTCCATCCTGAGGTCTCTCGGCCTACCTCGCCTTCCATTACACCCAAATGGCCGTTCAACTTGTGCCTAGAGGCCTCTCCCTCTGCCATCCGCAATACCCTCAATCCCTCCTCCACCAGTCCTTTCCTCGTTACCCATGCAGAACTGCAAACTTGGGGGGTAAAGCTATCTGTACCGCATTTTCCTGTTGTTCAATTCCTCCGTAAGAGGACAGATCAGACATTTGAACTTCACACTCCCGTACAGCTATCTTCACCTTCTTCCTTGCAGCTCCCATTAGCTGTACTTTCTTTCTACTTCTGTAACTTCACCAATATGTCTCTAGGCCTTGCCCCCGGGGTCAATCCTACCAGTGCCTGTTCTATGTACTATCGATCACCATGCTGCGCGCTTCCTCCTCGCCACTAGGGTTCCAAAAAGTTCTCAAACCCAAGCTTCCAAATCTGACCCTTCCATTCCTCCTTCAGTCCTTTAATGCGCACATTGTCCCGCCGGGATCAGTTTTCCAAATCTTCACACTTTTCTTCTAGGGTTCTAAGGTGTTCTTCCGTGCCCTGAAGCCGCTGAGCCCAGTCACGCCCTTTAACCTCCAGATATGTTGTGTGCTTTTCCACCTCCATCACCCTTTCCCCCAGTGAGTCTATATCCTTCCTGTTCATTGCGATAGCCTGCATAGTTCCTCCCTGATGCTTGCTCCTTCTGCCTCAACAGTGTCCGTGAGCTCCCCCTTAAAATGAGTGAGCGCCGTCAAAAAATCCTCTTCGGTAAAAGCCATTTCCTCGACCTTTCCACCTACGGCCCTTCCGAAGAGTAACTTGGACTGGATGCCCCATTTGTGCTGCCGTTCATTTTCCCGATTTCCTGGATGGGAGATTTATTTCTTAGGGTCCCTCGGCACACCTTTGCCCCTACCCCATATGTCCCCTCTCTCCACACTTCACAAAATCAGGCCTCTCTTTTACCAGGTTTCTCCGCTTCTTAGCACTTTTCCCCCTGTCTCTCACTCTCCACTCTTTGATCCCTTGCAGGTATTTGGCTCCTCCTCTGGTGTTTCTCACCTCCCCCTCTGGGTCTTCCCTGACTCCTCCGCGGGGGCCTTGTCCTCTCTGGCTTGCTGACTTCCTGTTAGGTCTCTCCTGGGGCTTCCTCCTACCGACCAGCTGTGTACCGCTCTGTCTATTCCTAGCTGCCCTTTCCAAGGTGTCCGTGCCTCCCCTCCTTCCCCTGCGTGCAGTCTTGTTTGCCGTCCTCCACCCGGTGCGTGGTTTCCCCCCCCCCCGTCTCCCCGCTCCTCTCCTGGTGTTGCAATTACCTCCTACAAATGTGCCCGGATGAGGACTTCCCTTAGTTCGTGGGACAACCTCTCCATAACACCTCCAGAGCTCCTTCCCAACTGGGCTCCTCTCCCCCTCAGCTCTGATGGTGAGAAGCCCAGGACCAAAATCTCCTCTGTCTATTCTTCCTGCCCGGGCCGACCTTCACTCCTCCGCCTTCCGCGCCTCCTCAGCTGCTGTCGGGGCCCCCGCTACACAATGTAGCCTTGTCTGCGCACAACAGTGGCTCTTGGCTCTCTCTCCTGTGCCAGCCCTCCCACTCGGTGCTCCGCCTCCTATGGCTCCGTCTCGGAGCCTCCATATCGGTTCTTCCTCCTGTCATGGCCCCTCCTCGCACTTTACCAACTGGCCACTCACTCATCCCCCACAGCACCTCCACACACTGCCGGGGGACAGAGCACCGCTCCAGACACTCTGCCCTTGCTTGCCAGTCTGCTCCCTCCAGGCCTTCTGCTCACCAGCCAAGACTACTGTGTCGGGTACCAGCAGCTTGAGGCCAGCCACTCCACTCCTCTCCTTCTAGAATGGCTGCCTCTCCTGCTGTGAAACTGGGCCGCCCGCCATTTTCCACCACTGGCGACCGCTGCTCCCTCTTTTCCACTGCTCGCTCTCTTGTGTTTTCCCCCAGGACGGAGCACTCCCGGGGTCTCCCTTCGCTCCGGTTCTGCTCTGGAGCCAAACTGAATATATCTGGCGACTCAATCACTGTTTCCCCAGCGGTTCGGGGCGGAGTTCCGCGACCACTTAGCCCGCCATCTTGGCCACATCCCCAATTGGGAGCAAATTTGGCAGCAGGGGGATTTATATTCTTAATAGAAAAGCAGGCACAGGATAGGTCTTAACCTTCGGGAGTTATACAGGGCTGATATGGGCAACCCTGAAAAGCAATGGGAATATTTGAATGTGGTGGACCTTCCAGCATGAACAGAGTTATGAGTTAGACGGTCCAGTCACCAGTGGGGTCGGAACTGCCATTAAGTGTCTTAAGCAAGGCATAAAATAAGCAGTGTCGCATAGCAATTTGCTATGCATTTCTGTCAGTTTGCTAATCAAATGGACACTTGTGTAGCAAAGATAGCTATTTAAGTTGCCCACTTCAATAAAAGCACAGCTCGTCTTGCATTCCTCTCTTGCCCCTCTTTTCTCTGTTCCATTAAGTCCTAAATGAGAGAAAGTGCAGCAATAATCATCTCTTACACTCTTAAATGCTAAAGGCATGTCTGGGAGTGCTAGGCACGAATTTCTTTTTCAGATGATTGAAAACCCAAAATAATCAGGATGCTACTTTTATTAACCTTTCTATATCCTGTCTGGTAAACGCCAATATGTCTCAACTTTATATATATTTTTTTTAAAAGACAGCCATGCAATTCCATTCTTAAAATGTACGTTGTTACATAATGCATAATGAGATTGATACTAAATAATCTCCATGATTTACAGTAAAGTTTAGGTTAGTGTATCTAAATTTCATTGTCAACTATATTTAATTTTGTTGGGGAAGATGCGTCATATTGACGAGTCAACACTTTTGAAAATGTACATGATCACATTATTATTATCAAATGCATTTGATGGCAAACCTAGTTTTGTAACCTGCAGGTTGCATACATCTTGCAAGTGGTGCTCAACCCATGAGCAAGCCCATACTCCTTGACATTCTAAATTATCACCCAGTTGCTTTATACCAGGTACCCTGAAATTGAGATGACCACAAACTACAATATTCCATCTAGTTTGCTCAGTTCTCTGCCGCTACGCAATCCACCCTGCTTAGTCTGTCTTTCCTCTTAAATAATTAATACACAAAGCGAACTAGATGCTTACACAAAGTAGTGATCAATAGTTCTATCCAATCTTTACATCTATAGATATCATCTATAGATCTATTGCAATACAAAACACTCTAGCCTCCAGAGCTCGCTTTGCTTTATGATTGCATTATATATTACCACCTGCAGGAGACAGCTGGCCAAACTGTTTTCAGAGCCTTTTTTTATCATATCTGTTTATTTGCGTTAATTCATGCAGCTAACCTTTTACATTCTACAGGCACTCTGCTGTGGCTGTCTTTTTGCCCACTCGCATAGTCGAGTACATTTTATGAAGGCTGAGTAGCATTTGCAAGAGATGTTTGAAACTTTTATGTAACATTTACTTTGCAGTAAATGTCAAACAAAAGTTTCACTGTGCATGGCTGGCCTCTGGGTGGCAGCAGTGTGCCAAACAAAGCGAGTTTGTAGTGACCTGCACCATTGTACACAAATTGCATTTTAAATTTGTTGTCGTCCATTGCTGTGGGTCAAGTGCATTTCTCTTAGGTTGAATAGGGAAACTAACTTACCTGACCTGCAGGTCTAGCTGAATTTTAAAGAATTTGCAAGGCCGGACTCCTCTAACTAATGTCTTTTTTCAGTGGTACCAAAAACTGCTGTATTGTTGCCCATTTCATGTCTTGGGTACAAATAACTTCTGGTGACATTAACATTATTAGTCCAAAATTGCTAATCAAATGGGTCTATTTGCTAATTAAAAAAAAATGTTAATTAGCAAACTCTGCTAATCAATTTTTGAAAACTAATTTATGCCTTAAGTGAAATAAATTCCTGGTACCTTTATGAATTCACAGGCTCTTTTTATAAACACCTGGCTCTTTTACTGGTCCAACATTAACATGCCTTTTAAACCATTTTCGAGATTAAGGTACAACTATGAACAGGATTGAGAAATTCCTTCCACACTGATCCACACAGCAGGGAAAGATCAAGCACAATCTTTGTTTTGTAGACCAGTGTCCTTCATAGATGCTAAATTGTTTGCTAAAATTCTGGCAGACCATATTTGCAAACCCCTTCATGCTCAGATTGTGCCCGACTGAGATGGTTTTATTCATGAAGAAAAGCTTTTGATAATATCTGCAGATTATTTCGTATATTGGATGAGTCTCGATATCTGGTGCCTACTGCCTACTTGGACGCTGAGAAGGCTTTTGATGGAGTCGATTTGGAATTGCATGATGGATGTTTTGAAAAGATTTTTGTTTTGGCCCATAATGAGACAGTTGTTTTTTTTGCTTACTATCCATCACTGAAGTCCAGAGTTTGGTACATGGGTTTATGTAATGTTTTCTCCTTTGGGAGAAGAACGAAGCACAGCTGCCAGCTCACAACACATTACTTTG
Organism: Ambystoma mexicanum; assembly: GCF_040938575.1. NCBI lineage: Eukaryota > Metazoa > Chordata > Amphibia > Caudata > Ambystomatidae > Ambystoma > Ambystoma mexicanum. The sequence goes on from NC_090937.1 coordinate 441,633,950, forward strand.
TCCTGAGGATATAACCCTTTGTCTTAAATCAGGGCTAATGGTGACCACACAGTGGTCACATGAGTCGCACAAAATCTGTCTCTTCGCTGACGACTTAATGTTTGCATTAACACAGCGATCTTTCATTCTAGGGGCAGTGTTGAGGTTTTTTGAGCGTTGTGGGTTCAGATTTAATGTCCAAATCTGAATTAGTTCATGTAAATTTGAATAGGGAGAAATTGGAGGAACTGAAGTCTCTACACCCTTCTGTGCTAGACATTCTTGAAAATAATTGGGAGTCCATCTCACAGGGAAATTACGGGACATTTATAATTGAGTTAATTAAACCAGACCCGTCAAGGTGGATGGGATTGGCACTTTCACATCCAGTGAGAATGGCCATTGGGGAAAATAAATATTTTAATTCTTGTAAGGTTTTAAGACCCTACTGGTCCACATTCAGAGGATACACTTGAAAAGGTTTACAAGTGATTTGGGCATTGGGTGGGGAAGGGGCTGTATTTCTTTTTTTTTTTTATTTTTATAAAACCATTTTTATTAACATTACATGAGTCCAGTTACAAACGCAACTTTTCGTCGTCTTGCCAGGATACATCGTGACCACATTCAGGAAACCAACAAACTCTCCAGCTAACATCCCTCTCTTCGAATTGCTGCTCCCCTTTGTTATGAAGAACCCCCCCCCCGAAATATAACTTATGCACACCTTCCCCTCTACCCCTCCACCATTGCTCTCCGTTCCCCCAAGCCCTCTCTCCCGCCCCTCCCTACTTGGCATCCGGCAAACAGCTACTCTAAGCTGTTTTCTTTCACCATTAAAGATCCTCCTCTCCCTGCATCCTTCAGAACTCCTGCATTGCCCACAATTTGTCATGCTTCTGTGGGCACCCCCGGTTCTTGTATACCAGCTTCTCCAGGCTCATACACCTATCCATAAAATCTTCCCACATTCGAATAGAAGCCCCCCACCTCCCTCCTCCACTTCATTGCGATACATCTCTTCACCAGGGCTAAGGCCAGGCCCGTCGGGGCTCTTTGTTGCACTGTGAACCAGACATCTCCCCAGATCCCCACAATGCAAATTTTCGTGTCCATGCCCAAATTATCTTCCACTAATGTGTAAAATGTCTGCCGCATCTCTCCATAAACTACTAATCTAAGGTCATGTTTAAACCATATGCAGATATGTCCCCTGTCTCATCTTAAATTTTGGGAATGTTGTATTCTCTCTACCCATTGTATACACCCGTTGAGGGGTATAATACACTGTTGTACTGTATAGTCATAAGCCTCGAGTCTATCACCATCTCTCTCATGGAACTCAGCAGACTTTCCCAGTCACCCAGCGTGCCCAAGTACCTTTCCCAATTTTTCCCTCAGTTTTGTCAATGGTCTAGATGTGATACTAGCTATCGATTTTGACGTGGAGATCAGTGCACCCTCAAATGTATTTACTGCAAAGAGCCTCAACAGCATTGAATCCCGAGGGACCTCATTCTTCCCTCAGACGAACTCCAAGGGTATGTCTAAGCTGCATATACTGGTACAGCACATTGGGAGTCACCCCACATGCAGTTCTCGGGTCTGAGAATGACATGCCCTTCTTCTCATGAACCACACCCCAATCTTATGCACTCGTCTTTCCGCCTACCCTGTACTTTACTCAACTCCCAGGATTAGTCTGTTCCCCCAAAGTGGTTGGTCCAGGGCGAGTTGTCTGCCATCTCCTGTTTTGTTAATTAAGGTCTTCCACACCTTAGCCACCAATTTGCCTGTCTGAGAGAACCTCTCCGGATACCTTTCCCCGTCCATAAAGACTGACTTAACTCTCACGCTTTCCTCACACGTCTTCCGCTACCATCGGCTGGATCCCCTTCCTCAAGGAAAAAACAATTGTTCCCGGGCACCAGCTGGATGGCCCAGAAGTATTTCTGCAGGTTCGGAAGGTTCAGTCTCCCTTCTCAGACTGAATTCCTTAGCATATTAAGGTCTATCCTCCGAGTATTTGCCCCCCAGAGCATACTTCTCAACCCCCTATCCACCTTATCGGACCCCCCTGTAGTTACTTTGTATTGTGAGGCCTGTAAGATGTCAAAGTTGGGAATGGTGTCATTTTGAACAAAGCCACCCTACACAGGAGGGACAGTGGAAGATACACCCACCCCCTAAAGGAAGTTGGCCACAAACAATTCCTAGTTAAAGATAAAGAACTCCTTGCAGGATCCCATGATCATTACTCACCTCGTAGATTCTAGCTCCCCACGCAGCGTGTGACCTTCCTTTTCCCTCTAGAGAACAAAGTACACAGACTTCGCCCAATTGATCCACAGACCACTGATGTTGACATATAAACGGAGCAGTTCACTCACCCTAGGTACCATTTTACTCTGGGTTGCTCGCATATAGGAATACATAGTCAAGCAAAAAGGGAGAACTTGTCCACATGTTCGTCCGGCTCTCCTATACCCCTAAACACTTTGTTTTTCACCGCTCCCACCAGAGGATCATAATTCATTTAAATAAAGAAGGGAGAGAGGGGGCATCCCTGCCTCATACCCTACTGCAAGGCAAAGGGATCTAAGAGCTGTCAGTTCACCCTAACCTGTGCTGTCGGGGAATCGTATAACAATTTTATCCCTTCAAACATCAAACCAATTCCATCCTTGCCACAACCTCCCCAAGAAAGCCCACTCCACAGAGACGACTTTGTAGGAGGCCAGGGATAGAATCGCTTCCTGTAGTTTCGGCCGTTGACCAACTGAAGTAATCGTACTGAACAACCTCCAAGTTGAGGCACGTCGATTTAGCCGGCATGAAACCATTCTGATCTCTACGGATCAGGTAGGGGTGACCTGTCGCCAATCTATTCGGCAGTGCCTTGTTCAATATTCTAACCTCCCCATTGAGAAGAGAAATCAGTCTGTACAACTCGCATGATTTTGTCCCTCCCCTTTTCTGTGAATAACTTCTCTTCGAGGGGATTGGGTCCTCCGACGTATTCCATATCTATGACCGTAATTACCACAGTTGTGCTACTTCGTCCTGAGTCGATGACATCAATACGCTGTCCTCGAGGGCCTCCGTCGAGCCGACGTCACCGGATGTTATAAGTAGGACGCACAATGCCCGTAGCCCCAGTTCTGTTTTTTCCGCAAACGTGTTTGCTTCGGAGATCTCGGCGCGCCTCGATTCTACTGAATCCTGTTCTTTCGGTTCTTCGAACCTGTTCAATCTTCGTTGCTACTTGTAAGCATGTCTTCGGCTTCTTCCACCCCACGGTCCGGGTTTAAGAAGTGTCGGGTGTGCGGGTCCAAGATGTCGCTAACGGATACGCACAACGCTTGCCTCTGGTGCCTTGTGGAGGACCATGATACGGACGACTGTGTCGACTGCCAATCGCTCACATCGAAGGCCTTGCGGGAGCGTAAGAAGCTATCGGTCGGTAAGGTGGCCAAGCACCGGAAGTCGCGTTCCACTGGTCTTTCGACAGACGATTTGAGGGGCGACTCTCTGCATCGTCGTCGTGAGTCCGGGTGTTCTCAGTCCGGGAGTCGGTCCCGCCATTCCTCTGCCTCTTTGAGGCACACCAGGAAGCGCTGTCACCGGTCGCCTTCCCCGTCCTCTTCCGAGGACTCCGCCTGTCGGCGGGTTGCTTGTCCCAACAAGCATTCCACTCCTGAGGAATGGGATTTCTTCCGAAAGGAGATGTTGGCGATTTTTCAATCGCAGGGCTCGTCTGTGCCGTCTGAGGACGCCGGTCGTGGCCGTGCTAGAGAAAACGCTTGTTCGCCTTTATGCTCGAGCAGTCGTCGCGACCACCGGGCACCTTCGAGGTCCCGGTCGGACAAGGATGGTTGCTCTAGACATACCCGTTCCAGGTCCCAGTCCTCGACGCCCTCGAGACCGCGAGAATCTGTGAAGTCTTCGAGGAAGACATCAGCGGCGCCGAGGTCATCGACAGACTCTCTCGAGGCCCCGCCTCCGAGGAAGTCGGCAACGCCATCGGGACCCAGGCTGTCGAGAGGCACGCTGGGTGCTCTGCCCTCGAGGCCTGTATCGACGCCGTCGAAGCTGTTGGCGCCGCGCTCAACGCCGATTCAGTCAACGCCTTTCGAGGCGGCCTTGTCAGGGTTGCCTCGTGGTATGGAGGAACCCCCCAGAAAGGCTCTGGCTAAGGCAAAACATGTCTTTGTTCCTTTTTCAGTTCCCTCTTTCCTGCCTGTGGATTATATTTATGAGGTGGATGAGGGGTCTGAGGAAGGGGTGGTTCCTGCAGAGATCCCTGATGACATTCTTTCTGGTCATTGCCAGTTCGAGGACCTGCGCCAGTCATTGCATGACGCCAGTGGGCTCGACACCTCTCCGGAGGTGGAATTTGGCAGGCCTAAGCCTGGCACGCATGCCGACTCCTCTTATCGGTGCCTGATGTCGAGGGTCACGGATTACCTGGGGTGGTCTGCCCCCCCTGGGGATTTTCAGCAGGATGACCTGACTGATATCCTGGACCAAGGTCCACCAACTGACCCGGTGCTGCCATTCCATACAGCCTTGCAGAGAAGGGTGGCTGCGGCTTGGACTTTTCCGGAGAGTCTCCCGGCAGTGAGCAAGTCCTTGCCGAAGAAATATCGCCCAGCCAGTGGCGACCCCTGGTACTTGACCACGCACCCCACTCCGGAGAGTTTAGTGGTGCAGGCGGCTACGGCCCCAGCAAAGCAGGCGTCGTACCCTACCATCCCTCCTGATAGGGACGACGAGCGTTCTGATGGCTGGGCGAAGAAAGTGTTTTCTTCAGGGGTTATGGCTTTGCAGGCAGCCAACTCCGTGTGTGCCTTGTCACGTTTCACGCACACTTTGTGGAACTGTATTTCGTTAGTGGCTTATCATATTCCCGAAGGGGAGGAACGGGATGGTTTTCTTGCCATGGTGCAGGATGGCAAGGATGCCATGTGTGAGTCTGTTCAGTCGGGTCTGGACATGGCAGATTGCGTCAGCCGGTCCATGGCGGCGAGCACCGTAATACGCAGGTTTGCGTGGTTGCGGATGTCGGGGTTTGCTCCTGATGTGCAAGCTCGGCTCCTCAACATGCCCTTTGATGGTGAACATCTTTTTGGCAGCAAGGCTGACGATAGCCTTGAGAGGTTGCAGACCTCCAAAGCTGCAGCAAAGTCATTGGGCGCTGCAGTACGTCAACCTCCGCCTTTTCGTCCTAGGGGCCAGCAATGGAGGGGAGGTTCCTTTCGATATTACTCGTCCATTAGTAAATCGAGAGGAGCTGCTAGTCAAAGGGGCAACCGTAGGAGTGCCAGAGGTGGAAAACAAGGTACTCGAGGTGACAAGGCCGCGCGAGCAGTTGCCTCTTTGCCCTCAGGCACTGCCGCGTCAGCTCAGCCCTGAGGCCCATGCTTCTCCGGTTGGGGGAAGGCTGCCGCAGCATCTGGAAGAATGGCATGCCATTACTTCAGATGTGTGGGTTCTGGAGATCATAGCCCATGGCTACTGTCTTCCTTTCCGGAAGAGGCCGCACGACAATCCACCATGGAATCTCTCTTTGAAGAGTCCGGATCCGCTCCTTGCGCAGGAAATTCAATCCCTGCTGGAGAAAGGCGCCATAGAACTGGTGCTTGTAGCGGAGAGGAACAAGGGATGGTATTCCCCTTATTTTTTTATTTTGAAGAAAGACGGGGGATTGAGACCCATCATGGATTTGCTCAGTTTGAACAAGCTCCTCAGGAAGGACAAGTTCAAGATGGTTACGCTTTCTCAAGTCCTCCAGGCCCTTCAACTTCAGGACTGGTTGGTGTCTCTCGGCCTCAAGGATGCTTATTTTCATGTGCCGATCCATCCAAAGCACAAGAAGTACCTGAGGTTCGCGGTTGGGGACTCGCACTTTGGGTCCTGCCGTTCGGATTGACCTCCGCCCCGAGGGTTTTCACCAAGCTTATGGTGGTGGTGGCAGCGTATCCCAGGAAAGGGGGGATTCACGTCTACCCCTACCTGGACGATTGGTTGATCATGGCGCGCTCTCCTGAGCAAGTCCTGGATCATCTGTCTGTCACCTGCCACCCCCTTCACAAGCTGGGCTTCTCCCTCAACTTAAAGAAGTCCAACTTGACGCCAACTCATTGGCTCCAGTACATTGGAGTAGTGCTCAGCACATCCCTGGGGCAGTGTTTTCCTCCCCAGGTGAGGGCTCTTCACATTCAGCAGATGGTACACAAGTTTCAACATGCCAAGAGTCTCCCGGCATTCGAGTTCTTGAGGTTGCTCGGCCTCATGGCATCCTGCATTCTTCTGGTGCCAAAGGCCCGGTTGCAGATGAGATAGCTGCAATGGGCTCTCAAGATGCAGTGGTCGCAGTCCTCCGGCAGGATGTTGGACCCCGTTCAGATGCCGCCCTCGGTCGCTCAGGACCTTCTGTGGTGGGCCGACGAAGGCACTCTGGTGAGGGAGGCTCCATTTTGGCTACCCTGGCCGGAGGTGACTATCGTGACGGACGCTTCCCTCACGGGTTGAGGAGCTCATGCCAAAGAGTTGACAGTCAGCAGTCGTTGGTCTCCGTCGGAGTCCAGACTCCATATCAATCTGTTGGAGCTGCGGGCCGTCAGGCTTGCCCTGAAGGCTTTTCTGCCGACTGTGCGAGGAAAGAATGTCCTGATTCTGACGGACAACACAGTGGCCATGCACTACCTCAACAAAAACAGAGGGAGGCGATGCAGCTCTGGTTCTGGGCCATCCAGCAGGGAATTTCGATCTTGGCAGTTCATCTGGCCGGAGACGAAAACGAGACGGCGGACGCTCTGAGAAGGCAGAGCGCGATCTCTCACGAGTGGGAGTTGGCTCTTGAGATTCTCCTGGAGCTCTTTGCCCTATGGGGGACCCCTCAAGTGGATCTCTTCGCCTCCAGTGTCAACCGGAAGTGCGAAAGGTTCTGCTCGCGGGAATTTCCTCCAAGAGGAGCCTTAGGAGACACGTTTGTGGTGGAGTGGTCCTTCCCACTGCTGTACGCGTTTCCTCCAGTCCCCGTCATCCCGCAAGTGCTGCGGAGGTTCGGTTCCCGAATGATCCTCATTGCTCTGGCATGGGCCCGGAGGACGTGGCACCCGGACCTTCTCGACTTGTCCATCTGCCCTCCATGTCGTCTTCCCTACCGAGACGATCTGCTCTCACGGGAAGGGGGGGGTCAGGTTCTCCACCCAGAGGTCCGATCGCTCAACCTTCACGCTTGGCTTCTGAAAGGTTGAGGTATAAGGATTGGGACCTCCCTGAAGACGTGATGGAGGTGTTGCTTTGGGCCAGACGACCGGCAACAAAGTCCCTGTACCGTTGCCGTTGGAGAAAGTTCTGCGACTGGTGCAGGGTTGAGAATGTGGATCCTTTTTCATGTGACATTCCTGTGGTTCTGTCTTTTTTGCTTTCTTTAGCCCACAGGGACCTGCAAGTGGGTACCATTAAAGGTTACCTGGCGGTGCTGTCCGTATTTAAGCGCTCGTCTGAGGAGTGTTCTTATTTCAAAATTCCTTTAATTTCTTAGTTTTTGAAAGGGCTCACTAATGTGTTCCCACCGTCTCCTTTCCAGGTGCCCGGTTGGGATTTGAACCTTCTTCTAAAGTTCCTAATGAGTGCTCCATTTGAGCCTTTACGTTCCTGTCCTTTGAGACTGTTAACCCTTAAAACTGTATTTTTAGTTGCGGTCACTTCCGATCGCAGAGTGAGTGAGTTAGTCATTTTCAGTTAAGCCACCCTTCACTGTGTTTCATAAGGACAGGGTTGTCCTTATGGTTCGTCCTTCCTTTCTTCCGAAGGTGGTGTTGGAATTTCATTTAAGCCAGAAGGTCATTCTTCCGGCATTTTATCCTCCTCCGCATCCTGGTAAGGAAGAGGAGAGGCTCCATAGGTTGGATCCTAGGAGAGCTTTAAGTTTCTACATTTCACCCATGTCCCGGGTCAGAGTGGATGATCAGCTCGTTATAGGTTACGCTGGAAGGCGTTTTGGGACAAGCTGTTACTAAGCAGACTGTCTAGATGGATTATCTTGGCAATTTCTGAATGTTACCGCTTGGCGGGTAAGGACCCTCCGATAAGCTTACGGGCCCATTCTACTAGTGGTATGGCTGCCTCTACTGACCTGCAGAGGGGTGTTCCTATTCGTAACATCTGTGAAGCAGCCACTTGGTCTTCGGTCCATACTTTTGTACGACACTACTCCCTAGATTCTATCCATGGGCAGGATCTGGCCTTTGGCAAGGCGGTCCTTTACTCTGCAATTTGATTGGGCATTCTAAATTTCTATATTCTAAATTCTTTTTCCCTCCCCCATACGTTGGTACTGCTTTGGGAGTCTGTCATAGATATTCAATACGTCGGAGGACCCAATCCCCTCGAAGAACAAGTTACTCACTTACCTGGTAACTTTCTTTCGATGGGATGGTCCGACGACGTATTCCATATCGCTCCCACCCTGCCTACCCCGCTACAGAATTTCTTAAACGATTTGCAGCTTACGTTTCTGCAAGGCTTTTTGTGGTCATACTGGCAGAAGCTTGGTGCCGCACGTTCTGGGAAAAAACGACAACTGAGGCTACGGGCGCTGTGCGTCCTACTTATAACATCCGGTGACGTCAGCTCCACCGAGGCCCTCGAGGACAGCATATCGATGCAGGACGCAGACGCCAATAAGATTTTCCGAAGGAGCACAGCTGTGGTGATTACTGTCATAGATATGGAATACGTTGTCGGACCTTCCCATCGAAAGAACGTTACCAGGTAAGAGAGTAACTTGTTCTTTGGTCTTATCGCCTACTCCTCTCCAGTACTAGTGGGAATTACCATAAAGCCCTCTAGTTGAGTATTCCACCCCTCTCTTCCATCCCTGAGGATACCATCCCTGGTAGCAAAGAAATAATCAATTTGTGACGACAAATCGTATGCCCCTGAGTGAAACGAAAAGCTCCTTCCGGTCGGGTGTTTCTCTCTCTTCACGCATCTACTAGGCCCAGCGCCTCGGCCCACTCAACTCCTAGACGCTGCCCTGGTTTGTCGATTCTTCTGATTGTATCTCCACACCACTAACAACGCCACATCAAGGATCACGTCTCGCATCTCTCATTCTCCAGCATGGGGTCTGGCATGGATTCACATGCTCATGAATATTCCCCGTCGTCAGGCCGGGAATCCTCGGTATAGAAAAAAAATCAGTATCAGTTTCGTTTCTGTCTTTCTTAGTAGTAACCAATCACTGGTCTCTGGGTCATACTGCCCCCAGCCAATGACTGCCCTCTCCCTAAGCCCCGCCTCTGGCAGCCATCCTCAGATTTTTACCGCACGTTCAAGTGTTGGTAGTCCTCGTGCTGCAGCTCTCGAGCTTTTGCTGCGTTTTCGCGCTTTTTTCAGGAGATTTTTCTCATTTTTCGGTTAAATAGAGCCTCAAGCTCCACCGTTTCTACATCCGATCAACGGGGATCCGTTTCAGAGTTTTCTACGCCCCTCAAGGGTGAAGATTTCGTCGAGTTACGCTTTTGAAGGATTCCAGAAGTTCCGAGGCCTACCCCGGACATGGCCCAGGAGAAAGGAAGCTCGACGCCCGGGAAGCTGTTCAGGACCTGCCCTGGATGCCAGCTTCAAAATGTTTTCAAGGAGGACGAGCATTCCTTATGCCTCTACTGTCTCCATGAGGACAAGACGCACACGGAGAAGGACTGTGCGTTTTGTGGGAACATGTCGGAGCGGACTATGAAGGATCGCCACCTCCGTCTCGCCAACTGGCTGGAAGGGAAGAGCCCATCAGGCGAGAAGAAGAAAAAGAAGTCAGAGCGGTCTTCTAAGTCCTGAGAGGGCCCCCCGGCGACGGGGGCCCAACAAAAAGCTAAGCACCGCGAGTCCGCGGGCACCTGGAGCGCTGAACTGTCGGGCTCCTTGGCTGCCAGGCAGGGCGCATCCTCCCCGGCACCATCAACCACGAGCCAACGCTCTTGTGCGGGTCAGAGGAAGTCTGAGAACCCGGCAAAGCTTCTGGAGAGGCCCCGGTCGATCTCGAAGATTCCGGCAGAGGGGGAGCGAGGCTCGGACCCTCCCCCCAAGGTGAAGGCCCCAGGCGTACAGAAGGTGACGATGGCCCTAATTCACCCTGCTAAGACCTCGATTGAGGATGTCGCCGCGGCCCTGGCTCAGCCTGTCGAGGCTACACCAGTGGAGGCGACCTCAGGACCCAGAATCTCCCTGCCACCGCTGAGGGAGTCGTCTTTCAGGCCCATTGAGAAGACCCCCACGAAGTCCTCGTTGGAAAAGGTGGGGGAGGGGCTGGTGGCCATCGTGGATATGGACACGACCTCTGAAGAAGAGCTCATCGAAGTTGTGAAAGAGGCCCAGCCCATCGGGAGGGATCCTGTCGAGGGCGACGATGAGAGCGACGGTGTCGCCGACGAGGCTCCTCAAGAGCCCTCGCTCCGTCGTTTCCGGCGCCGCAGGACACTTCGGCGGCCATTTTGTCAGCGATTCAGTCCTTATGCTCGGAGATAAGGACAAGGTTGCCCCTCCCCCCGACGGAGGTACCTGAGCCAGACCCGACGGGGGAACTGGAGCCAGGACCTTCCAAGTCCACTGCATAAGAGGACGCATCCTACGTCACCTCTCCCACCTCTGCGGCCTGCGTTGCCTTCCCCCCGGTCTACTAACCACGGGGATGATACAGGCACGGACACGGCTACGACAGGTACAGAAGACGACGGAGGCGACGACGGGACGTGTCCCCCGTCCCCCCCTGCTCGGGCGTCCCCGCCCGACGAGATTGGATCCTTTCATGCCATGATTTCCAGGGCATCCGAGCTCTTGCAGCTCTGCCCAGAAAAGTTGGAAGGCTAAAAGGAAGATGGTCCTCGCCGTACCGCTTCTTGATGACATCTGGGATGAGGGGCTCGCCCTCCTCAAGAACCCTGCCACGGCGCCGGCAAAGAGGGACCTCTACGAGAAGAAGTACCGGGTCCCCGACGCTGCCCCCTTGTGCCTTCGGGCGCAACCTACCCCGGATTCGGTCATCTCGGCGGCGGCAAAGAAGAAAGCTGGGGGGGCATCGGCCTCAACATCCACTTCCCCGCCGGACGGCGAGGGCAGGAAGCTGGACACGATGGGACAACGGATCATCTCATCCGCAGCAACGACTATCAAGGCGGCCAACGCCCTGTCTATCGTAGCCCGCTACGACAGGGAGTTGTGGTTCAAAATCGTCCCTCTGTTGGACTTCCTTCCGGACGCCAAAAGGGTTGAGGCCCTTGAAATCCTACAGGAAGGTGAGATTGCTTCGGACCACGCCATCACGGTGGCAACGGACATCTCCGACACCGGTTTCCGTCAGTTGGGCAACGGCGTTTGCTTGAGACGACGAGGATGGCTCAAGGCCACGGATTTCCGCCAGGACGTACAAACCAAGGTTTTGGACATGCCCTTCGACGGGAACAACCTGTTTGGGAAGGCGGTTGATGAGTCCCTTCAGGCCATCAAGACAGACACAGAGACTGCTCGGGCACTGGGAGTGCTCCAACAACGACGGCCGTCCTTTCGGAGCTCCGGAGGCAGACGAGGTGCCTCCAAGGGATCCGGCAGTGGCTCCTCCACGTACCGCCAAGCGGCAAGATCTTCGTCCCAGGAAGCCTACAGGGGACGCGGCAAGTCAGGTGGTGCCCGTCATCGTCGACAGGGAAGTCAAGGAGGCAAGGCGGCCTCCAAACAAGATTGAACCGACCGTGGGGTCGGGCCCCCGCCGAAGCACCCCAGTGGGAGGCCGCCTGGCGAGCTTCGCCGGCGTGTGGGAGTCCATCTCCACCGACCGTTGGGTGCTGGATGCCCTGGCCCAAGGGCACGCCCTCGAGTTTCAGAAGAAGTGCCCTCGAGTTCCGCCAGTGGCCCGGAAGGAAAATCACGTCCCTCAACTACTGTTGGAAGTAAGGGTGATGCTCAAGAAGGGTGCCATCGAGCTTGTCCCAAAGAGGCTTTGGGGCTCCGGAGTTTACTCAAGGTACTTCCTCGTAAAAAAGAAGACAGGAGGATGGCGCCCCATCCTGGACCTGCGACGACTGAACAAGTACATCAAGGCACAGAAGTTCCGTATGGTCACCCTCCAGCACGTGCTGGGACAGCTGGAGGAGGGCGATTTCCTGTCGTCGTTGGACTTGGAGGATGCGTACTTCCACATCCCCCTTCTAAAAAGACACCGAAAGTTCCTCAGGTTCGTGGTCCAAGGGCGGCACTACCAGTTCAAGGCCCTCCCGTTGGGATTGAAGTCGGCATCCAGGGTGTTCACCAAGTGCCTCGCACCGGTGGCTGCGCGCTGCGCCTACAGGGGATCCACGTCTACCCCTACCTGGAGGACTGGCTCATCCGGGCAAGGACAAGGGAGCGCGCCGTGGAGCACACTGCGAAGACCGTCCAGCTGCTCACGGACCTGGGATTCTCTATCAACTTGCCAAAATCCCACCTGGTTCCATCGCAAGTCACCCTGTTTCTGGGAGCCAAGCTCGACACAGTGGCGCGGCTGGCCTCGCCGTCGGAGGAAAGGACCAGGACCATTCTGGGCAAGGTGCAGCGTCTACTGGCCACGGACATGGCCAGGGTAAGATCTATCAAGTCCCTCCTCGGGATGATGTCCTCCTGCATTTATCTGGTGCGCCTTTGCAGGCTTCGGATGCGCCCCTTACAAGAGTTCCTCGACGCCCGCTGGGTCCAGTCGACAGGCAGCTTCGAGGACAGGATCCCTCTCAACGAGACGTTCCGTCAGGCGATCCGGTGGTGGGGTACCCGCTCCCATCTGTCGGCGGGCACGGACTTTCAGACCCTAGCTCACCAGGTGACGGTGACGACGGACGCCTCCCTGGAAGGTTGGGGAGCGCACTCCGGAGATCTTCACGTGAGAGGTCTTTGGCTCCCGGAGGATAAGTCACTCCACATCAACATCTTGGAGCTCCGCGCAGTGTTCTGGGCCTTCAGGTCCTTTCTTCCGTCCCTCAAGGGCAAGGTGGTGAGGATCTTCACCGACAACACCACCACGATGTTCTACATCCGGAAGCAGGGCGGAACCAGGTCCCCGGCCCTATCCAAGGAAGCCCAGGATCTGTGGCATTGGGCCGTTGCCCAAGGGATGTTTCTGGTGCCTCTTCATCTGGCAGGGATAAAAAAACACGATCACCAACTCACTCAGCAGGGAGCTGCGCTCGTGCCACGAGTGGGAACTACGCCAGGATCAAGTGGATCGACTCTTCCGACGATGGGGAGAACCCCAAATCGATCTCTTCGCGACGGCGACGAATTCCAAGTGCCGGAGGTTCGCCAGCAGGTTCCCCCAGCCGAGGAGCATGGGCGATGCTTTCTCGTTCCCCTGGGACGGCTTATTTCTTTATGCGTTCCCCCCTCTGCCGTTGCTGCTCCGGCTCATCAACCAGCTCAAGAGGTCCCGATGCAGGATGATCCTCGTCGCTCCGGCGTGGCCGAGACAGATCTGGTTCCCGGACCTTCTGGACTTGTCAACGTCCACACCAGTCAAGCTGCCGACGGACGCAGACCTTCTCTCCAGAGAAGGAGGTGCCATTCTTCACCACAACCCGGAGTCGCTGAACTTGCAGGCCTGGCTCCTGCAGCACTAGAGTTTGGAGGGTACGACATCCCGGCCGACTGCAAAGAGGTTCTTGCAAAGGCCAGGGCGCCCTCAACTCTCAAGTGCTACGGACATAAATGGAAGAGGTTCTCTGTCTGGTGCCGTGCACAGAAGATTAACCCTCTGCGGATTACGGCCCCTCAAGTACTGCCGTACCTACTGTCGCTGACCAAAGCTGGACTGGCCCACGCCTCCATCAAAATACATCTGGCTGCAATCTCCCGATATACCAGGACTAGGGGACGGGCGTCCTTGTGGTCTCATCGCCTGGTGAAAGAATTCATGAAGGGACTATTCCGATCATTCCCGCCGGTGAAGGCTCCTGCCCCGGCGTGGGAGCTTAAAGTGGTGCTGACCAGGCTCATGGGGGCCCTGTTCGAGCCTATGCATTCGGCGCCTTTGAAGTTCCTGTCATGGAAAACAGCTTTCCTTGTGGCCATCACCTCCGCACGACGAGTGGGAGAGATCCAGGCCCTATCTTGCAAGCCTCCATACTTGACTTTTCATGACACAAGGGTGGTGCTGAGGACGCACCCCTCCTTTATACCCAAGGTGCCGTCGGACTTCCACCTCAACGAGCCCTTGGTGTTGCCAGTTTTCTTCCCGTCGCCTTCGTCGCCAGCCGAGAGGACTTTGCACTCGCTGGATGTAGCTAGAGCGCTGAAGTTCTACGTGGACCGCACAAAGAGTTTTCGGAAGACGTCACAGCTGTTTGCGAACTTTGGGACTGTGAATCAAGGGAAGGCTCTCTCGAAGACTTCCATTTCCAGATGGCTCTCCGGCTGCATCATGCACTGTCACCGGTTGGCAAACCGACCGCTGCCCGGCTGTCCGAGAGCCAATTCGACCAGAGCAATCGCTGCTACCACGGCGTTCTTATCTGGTGTGCCCCTGCTGGACATCTGCAGGGCTGCGACGTGAAGGTCGACGCACACCTTCACAAGATTCTACTGCGTCGATCGGGACTCCAGGGAGGAGTCCAGGGTCGGCCAAGCAGTGGTGTGCAACCTGTTCGCCTAAGGTGAGCCTGGTGAGGAGGTAAGAGATGCTTAATGTTGAGTTGTTGTATTGCTTAATGTTGAGCCTGTTGCCACCTCAGGTGGTTGTGCATGTGTGTACTGCTATGTATTCTCTTATTCATGAGCATGTGAATCCATGCCAGACCCATGCTGGAGAACAACAGTTACAGGTAAGTAACTTGTTCCTTAACACTCTTCCTTGACTGGAAGAGAAGCATATACATTGACCAAGGTGACCAATTCCGGAACCAGTTTCTGACCACATGTAAATAACGTCCCCAGTTATCGGCCACAATTCTAGTATCAAGATTCTTAGTATTCCACTGAACATTCTTTTTGATCAGAAGCACCCCGCAGCCCCTTGTGTAACCTTCATGGAACACTGTTGCGTACAGGCTCCTCCCCAGGTATTGACGGTTTGAAGATGTCTCCTGTAGCATAGCCCCAAGTTGGCTATAACGTTGCATACATTGAAATGCTGCTCCTCTCTTTATCTCCCCCCTCCTTGCTCATTGACATTCCAGGGCATGCACTTTGTCGCCTCCCCCATTCTGATCTTTATTAGAATAAAGTCATGCCCTCTCCCCACCCTGGTAGCTGTTAGTGAAAAAGTAGCCTGTCGCCGTCCCTCCCTCGTCCCTGTTGGCAAGTGACTAGGACCCCCCTTTCCTAACCCCAACCTCCCACAGTCGACAACCCTCCTCACCCCCACACTTCATAACCTCAGAAGCATCTGTCTCCCCTCCTTCCAACCCTTTTTATCCAAAGCCAACAAACTGGGCTGCTGCCAACCGGACAGTATAACGTAACAAGTCAATGAACACTCCCCACGGGGTACGCTCTAGCCCCAAGAGGGGTAGTTTTAAACCATTTCTTTTTTTTGCATGAGTAGTCCACCCTCTACACGCATGCCCCCATATAGAAACCACCTCCATCCATCATATATCACCCCCAGTGTCCATGCTCACACAGATCTAGACCTGTAACCAAAACAACTCTGGGAGACTTGCAACCCTCCATAGAAGGCACCTACTTCTCCCAATACACACTCCAATTCACTTCAAAGAGCCCCGGTTCCGACAGAAAAGCATAACCACCACCCCTTGGCAGTCTGGCCTACCAAGCTTTTCAGCGCTCTACGACTACCTTGGGTCGGGGCCTGTCATTCCCTCGCAGTCTCCATCGGCATGTACCTGTTTCTTGATCCAGTCCCACACTTCCTCTGGTCTGTTGAAGACTTGCCCTGCACTAGGATCTTAAACTTAGCTGGATAAAGCACCTATTTTAGTTATAGTTCCCCCAGTCAACGTTTGACTGCCTCGTAAGACTTCTGTTTGTCGCTGGACCTCCTGAAGTCTGGAAACATAAGGCTCCTGGAACCACCAGCCACATATGCCGAGCGCTGCCTGGTGTTGTGGAGCACCGCATCCCTGTCCCGAAAGTTGAGAAATTTGTCAATTTATAGCCTGTTGTGGGTCTCCCACCAGAAATCTTATGCTCAGAAACTTTGTGGACCCACACAATTGTGAACCACTGGGACAACCTGTTAAATGAGATTTTTAGCATATAGTTCAGTGCTTTACCCCCTTCACCTTCAGCGACTCCAAGAATCTGAACATTGCATCCTCTGGATTGGCCCTCTGCGTCCTCTTTGCTCTCCTTCACGGATCACGTTGCTGCAGCCAGTGCTTTCATGTTTACCTGCAGGGCAGAAAGCACATCTCCGCTTCACAAACGCTGTCCAAATTCTATGGCCCTTTTGTTCACTTTTTTTAGATCTGCCCTGATCAGTGATGCTTCCACCCCCACAGATAGTATCTTGTTCTGAATCGAGGATCGCGAGTCTCTGATAGCCTCAATAAAGGCATCCAGGGTTGTAGTCTCTGACTCTGTGGTGGCTCCAGCAGAGTCGCCAGCGGTCACAGGGGTAGTTTAGCATGCTTTCTTCTATCACCCATGAAGTGATCCAGCTTCTGTTGTTGCTGGCTTTTCACCATTTCGAATTGCAGTTCCACACAAAGTTCAGGCATGATGACCAGTTCACCACTATAGCTATGCCTCATGCAACACGAGCACTGACTTGAAATATGCTGCTATCTCTGACCCCTTTTGAGACCAGATGGCCTGTTGGTTTTAAACTCTCCAAGGCCAATGCTGCTATAACGACATCCTTAAATGCGGCTTGTTAAATGTGCGTTCACGGGTGGCGCATGCTATGCACTGCCATGACCTAGTCTCTGCATTTCGGTTTGATTTCATTATTCTCACTGAAACTTGGTTGCCGGAAACCTCTGGCCCCTCCATTGTCCAAGCTTTGCCCTTGGACTACAGTTTGGCTCTTGTAGACCGTTCTCCCCCCCCCCCCCCCAACCCCCCAATCCTGGGGGTGGGGGGGCGGGGTGGCCATTATGCATAAGGACCTATACAAAACCCGGTGTAGCATCCCGGTTCATTCCCGGAGGATGGAATGTCTGCTTGACGTATTTCTTTTTCACTGAGGCTTGCGCATACTATTCTATATCGCCCGCTTGGTGCAGATACGACTGTTTATACTGCTTTTCCTGAAATGGTATCTTAGCTTCTGATCAATTATCCTAACCTCTGGATTGCCAGAGATTTTAATCTGTCGGCTAACACCTTTAACCCTAATCAGGTTACGACTTTCTTGTCACTAATGGAGGACCCTGGGCTCCCCCAGTTGATTACGGAACCCACCCACCAACTCTGAAATATTCTTGACATCATTTGTGCTCCCAAATTCTCTGTCCATATCCACCCCCTGCCCTCTTTTATGGTCTGTCTTCTTTTTTATCCCCCTTCTGCTCCCCACCCCTAGGGCCCATAGACCTGCTCTTCTTAGACGCGACTGGCGTAAAGTATCCAATTGTGAGCTAGTGGCATCCCTCCAGGCCCAACTCAATTTAGGTAGTTCCGGTTCCCTTACTACACTGGAAACAGCTTTTTCTGAGGTGGCTGACCGATTGGCACCGCTCAGACTTCAGTGCACCGTGCCTTTTTATAAGCAGGGTGGGGAATATATCCAGGAAAAGTTCCCCTGCTATGTTGCGTCCCGTCCTTTGCAATCTCAGTCTGCTCTTCTGCTATCTGTCCCTTGCTTCAGACTCTCTCGCATAGGTGGATGTGCTTTTTCGGTGATTGACGAAAAAGCCTGGAACTATCTCCCTCTGTCTCTTCGAGCTGTTGACCATCTGATCTTTTGCCGATCTTTGAAGACTTTTCTGTACTAGGCTCTTCTTTCTGCCGCCGCCCATCCGCTCCATTCAGATCCATGATGCCCGTGGGCATATGTGCGCTTTAGAAATATACATAACATAACACAAGCGTGCAAGCTAGCTGGACAAAGGTATGCCCAGGGAAACGTCTATTGGAGCCCCAATACATTAATAGTACCGTCTCAAACCAATTTACAGCACTCATTATTATTGGACGCAGTGGCTCAGGGAGTCCAAAGCCTGTGAACGGTTGCTCCTCTCGGATTGTGGCCCACATGTCCGACAGGGCGACATCTCAGAACGTGATCTTTCTTGGTAAATGTTTCCCCTGGGGGCTAGGCAGTGCCTTGAGGCACTATAAGCTGTGCTTTCTCCCTTCCACAGTCCAGGGGTACAGAGGCCATTCCCGTGCTTCAGTGCCCTTCTCACCAGTGGGACTGGACCCAGTGCAGGTGACCCAGCTGTCCCTGCCTCATTCAAAGTCTACTGCTCCGATCCGTCTCCCCCGCTATCAACACTTCTGGCTCCGCGAGGCAGGCAGATGATAGTCGGGCTTCCAATACCCTCCGCCACAAGTGGCACATGCTCACGCTATTGAGCCCCTAGATACACAGGTGCCGGCCCTGCGGGTTCTTTTCATGTGCCGGACAGGACCTTTCCAAAATAGCATCCACGGCTCCCCATCTGCCGTTCCCTCGAATATCTCGGCGGAAAACACCTCCAGCACTCCCTAGCCACCAACTAGATCTAGTGGGAGGACTCCTTGTGTGTCCATCACCTCTGTGGGCTTGCAGGTGTTTTTAGCAGGATATAAGACTGGGCACACAGAGGACCACTGACTCCCACCTACACCATTCCGTGTCAGGTCATTGCCACTTAGAGGGCTGCTTTTTTAAATGTAAAGATTCCCCAAAGGGGGGTGGGGCTTGATTGTCCTAACATAAGCTCCTATTTCCTGGGCTCCCAACTGACAGTTTTAGGAGAGAAAGAAAGAGAATCCGAACAGACATGGCTGTCTATGGAGCAGTCTAAATAGGTTCAACAATGGCTACCTAGGAATGGGACCTAAACCCTTGTATGTTAGCCTCATAACTAAGCTCACATTGGCTACATGGGATCAAGTTATAAGATCAAGTTATAAGAAGGGGGAACGCCCTACCCCTATGTAGAGACCTGCTTGGATATCGGGTTTCAGAAGATCCAGCTACTGCGAGTCGAGTAGAGGAAGTCTAGTACTACCTCACCAGGCGATGCAAGACTTAAGTAATTTACTTATAGCGGCCAAGTGGTCCATAGTTTCTCCCTGTGTGGGTGAAAACAGATGTTCTCTTTAAAATAATGTGGTTAACTAGATGTGGGAATATTTTAGTGATGGAAGGGAGGACTTTGCAAGAGACTACATTGCACATTTAGACTCCAAGCCTTGGGCTGGTTCTGCTTCTGTAGACTTGGTATGTACCTGTCGCAGGGACAGGGGGTTGTGGGGGGGGATTATGCATTCAACACTGTTTTGATGTAATTAAATAAATCAAGACGTTGTGAAAATAAACTACGTTGAGATCTGTTTTAAGGTGTAGGTAGATGATCTTGCATAATTTTAACACAAATTGTAACTGGACCAAGCACTAGAAAAAGTTTTGCAATGATGATTTGTTTGTTTTTACCAACAGAGCTGAACAGTAATTTGCAAGAGCTAGAAAGAATTAACAAAGAAATTGACGTGGTGAAGACTGAAGTAGAGGAAGAGCAGAAGAAGCTTTCTTTGTACAAACTTGAGCCAGAGTCATCTGTGCCTGCAGATCCGGAACCCATCCTTGATTTGAATGAAAATGATTCCTCCTGTTCGTCAAATGAAGTGCATTCCTGCATCAAAGCTAGGCCACAATTTATGTCTGTTTCCAACAAATTGCGAAAACTGCTCAAATCAATAGGCGATAAGAAATATGTTGTTGACCGCCGGTGTCCAGCAACTGATCTTGAATATGATCCCTTGCTTAATTATTCTGCTGGTCTTCTGTGTTTCACTTCAGTAAATGCATCTGAAAATGGTACCTCAGGTTTAAAGCGCCCAAAAGCATTAGTTAGTGGAAGCCCACAAAAAAGTGTAAGCAAAGAATTGAATGGTTCTTCACCCATCAGACTAGAAATAAAGCTCCAGGAATCAGATGACGATGAGCTCATAATTGATGTGCCTCCTTTGCAACCAGTCTCTAAAAAGTCCAGAATCATGAAAAAGGCATCGGGAAACGGAGAGCTGGATGGTTTTTTAAATACAAATAAAGAAGATACCACTATGAACACACATGAAAGTGTGGAGGGCACTGGGAATGAAAGTGTACACTTAGTACCTAGCAATCTAGTAGAAGACTGCACAAACCAATGTACAGTGGAGAGTAGACTGTTTGGCCAGCATGTTAATAAATCTAATCTTCTGAACAATGTTTTCAACGGAGAAAAGCATGATAAAAAATCTGGTTTGCCTTTACCTGTAGAAAATCTTATGTGCTTACCAGCTTGCATGGGAGCTACTAATCCAAATGAAACCTCCATGAAAAGTGAATTAACAAATAAAAGCTTATGTACAAACACTGAAGCCGTTTCTGTGGATTTAGAATTGCAGCACAATACTGCTAACAGCATTGAACCTGAACAGTCAACAATACATCTTCCTCATGATGATTGGTCTAAAGAGAAGCAAACATTAATGGTAGACTCTTCCAGCCCAGATGGTCGACCAAAGGTAATCCAGAAAAACAAGAGTAGTGTGTTGGGGGAACTGGGTTCAGGTGAACCATCTGTTCTTTCAGACCAGACACATTGCACTGAGGTTTCAAGCACAAACAAGCTTGTAAAATCTGTCCAGTCTAGCAAAGCGGTTAAGGAAAGTGAAATAATTGTTGTTGATTCATCTTCAGAAGAAGTATCAGAAAACTCTGAACAGGATATCGATATGTCCGATTCCGATGACCCAATGGAAGAATGCCTCAGAATTTTTAATGAATTTGCTGAAAGGGAAGTTAAAAAGGAAGAAACTTTTGAGGAGGTAAAATGTACTACTGTTTCAGTAATAATTGTATGAAGCAAAATATTTGTTAATTTTCCATGCAAATTTGTAAACTGTAATTTGTTTGGTTGTGTTTACTGGGTGTTCTTTTTGTCAAATGGTATGCATTCTTGGAAAAGCAAAGTGCATAAATTGCAATTGTAGTTTTAATGTGAAATGGTTAGGGGCCAATACACAGGAAATGGGGCATCTCGAAGTGCATTTGATTCTCCAGTATGGGGGTCTGGCATGGATTCCCATGCTTGTAAATATTCCTCAGTCTTCAGGCTGGGAATCTTCAGTAAAAAAGAAAAGCAGTTTCACTTTAGCCTGAAAAATGCTTGCCTCCTCTATAACCAATTGCTGTCCTCTGGGTCATGCTACGCCCATCCAATGACTGTCATCTCCCTTACCATCTTCAGACTTTTACTGCACGTTTCAGTGTTGAGTCCTCTGAATGTACTGTTCCCCCCCCCCCCCCTCCAATTCGTTCCCTCATTGACCGTTGTTAGACTACCGGTAGCAGGGACCCGTTGCCGGCAAAGATCTATGTTCATTACCAGGTCTTCTCTTCAAGTTTTTGGAAGGCCCGGGCTTGGGCCTACGTCTTGCTTCGACGATGTCCGAGGAGAAGAGGAGTCTCTTCAAACTCGCCGGGAAATGTGCACTGTCGAATGTCTATGTCGAGAATAGACACCTAGTGTCTAATATTGCCTACATCCGGACCATGATGAGGATGGAGTCGAGATTTGCCTTGGATTACTGACAAAAACTAAGAGGCCGCTATCGTAGGTTGGCTGCTTGGTTCAAGTTTTGGGAAGGCTTCAGACTCTGCCTCCGTGCACTGTCATGCCTTGTCCAGGACCGGCCGGTTCCATTAGCATGCTCCCACTGAGAAAAGGTCTAGGTCCTTTGAGGATGCCCCTTCCCCTGACCAAGTCGAAGAAGACTTCAGTGTCAACGGGTACACCGGAAGTTCCTGTGGCACCTGCCAATCGTCTGGATCGGCAGCCTCCCCGCAGCCGCATATGCGCCTAGTGACCGGGCCAATAAAAACAAAGGGCGCTATCTCTAATAACCTGGGTTACGTTGAGGCGCATCGCAAGAAGGCGTCCGTTGACAGGTTTCCGGCTCTGCCGAAGAAGGCATTCGCCAAGGACAAGGCCGCGGCTCCGCCAAAAAAGGCTCCTTCACATTCGCAGGCCGAGGCTACACGCCTCCCGTCTGCGGAGGACGTTGCTGACAGCATAGCGAGAATTATTTACGCTGATTCTCATAAACAACAGTCAAAGGATTCCTCAAAGGCCAGGGATCAGTCGAGATCCAAGGATAGCCTAAGGGAAGTACCGGAACCCTCCACTCAGCCGAACGAAAGACACAGGGACGTCCCCCAGGAGGAGTTCTCGGAGAGCGAGGAAGGGATGTCTTCGACGTTGAGATAAAACATCTCAACCTTTTACAACAGAAGAGCGTGTTCAAGATCCTTTTCCACCTCTAGACAATTCTAGGTCTTCTATTTGGACTAGTGAGAAATTTGAAAGTTGTATGGAAAGGCTGGACAGGTTTGTTACCCGTTCATAGCGACCCACGCATAGAAAACCACGGAATGAGAGCCCTTTTGACCCTTTAGCAAAGTTCCCAAGACTGTTTGACCCCTCTCAGGAAGAGGATATATACAACTATGACCTCACTGAGGAGGACATTCTTGCAGACACTCGGGATGAGGATAAATTCACCAATCCTGAGGACATGCATGATCCCATAGACTGGTGGGGGGGAAAACCCAGATATGGGTGACCCTCAACAATGACAGTCTCCAGATCCATCTCCAGATCCTGATGCCCTGTCTTTGGATCACCCACAGACCACCCCCACTAGACAGCCCTCGCCAGTGGATGATCAATTGATGTTTAACGTCATGTTGCGCAAAGCAGCTGAACACTTCAAAATCGCCACAGATGAAGCCGTCACTGAAGCTGACTTTGTGGAGGACATCCTCAAAGAAAAGCCACTGGCCAGCAAGGCTATCCCTCTCCTCAATTCAATTTAAAAAAAAGGTTTGGCTCCCTTCTTATCAACACCTGCTCTTACAAGAGGTGTCAATCCGAGGATAGAAAAACTCTTTCGTCCTTCTCCCTCAGACCCCCTTTATATCAGAGGTCACTCCACCCCAGACTCTCTGGTGGTGACCACTACAAGAAAAAGGGCCAGGGTCCCTCTGTCAACCGGCGAGGCACCCCCCTGATAAAGAAGGCAAAAGACTTTACGCCCTTGGGAAGAGGGTCACGGCTGCAGCAGCTTTTTCAACACGTATTGCCAACAATACCACCTTATTGGCCAGCTACGCAGACGCTCAGTGGGCCTTGCTACAAAAAGGCCTGCAGGAGGTTCCTGAACAACTACGAACTCGTCTCATGGCCACAGTGGCTGATGGCAGACAAGTGACCCAAAGCATACTTAGGAACACTTTGGATTCTGCTGAAACAGCTGGTCGTTCCCTGGCTCAGGGCACACTCCTGAAAAGGCATGCGTGGCTAAGGAACACTGGGTTCAAGCCTGAGACGCAAGCATTACTTATACATAAACCCTTGGAAGGGTCCAACCTGTTTGGGAAAGCGGTCGATGAGGCCCTCGAGACCGCGAAAAAGGAGCACGACACCCTGAAAACACTAGACCAAATTACACAAAGACCCTCTACAAGACGAGGATCTGGGTCCAGATGGCTTTTTCGTGGCCAATACTTCCCTCAACTTCAGTACATCTCAGGAAACAATTGGTCCTCTCCACAGGGAACCAGCGGATACACCACCCTGTATCCCCAGAGGGGTCAGCGTCGTGGGAATGGATTGGGCCGGAACTTTACCCCTAGAGGCTCCCCGGCCTCAGGTTCAAAATGACCCGAAGATCCAGGTCCCCTCCCATGTCTCCCCGGTCGGAGGCCGGCTAACATTGTTCCTTCAGGCATTGGAGGGAATAACTACAGACCAGTGTGTGCTAAAGACCGTGGCCCACGGGTACTGTATAGAGTTCAACCAGTCCCCAACATTCAGACCTCCAAGAGCAAGACAACTGACATCAGACCATCTTCGTATCCTTCTTCAAGTCGTGACACTACAAGAAAAGGGAGCCATAGAAGTCGTATCTCTGTCACAGGTAAAAGAAGGTATTTATTCAGTGTACTTCCTTGTACCCAAAAAGGGTCTAACCATGCGCCCTGTATTAGATCCGCGGCCAGCAAACTTGTAAAGCCACAAAAGTTCTGCACGGTTACTCTGCAGGAAGTGATTCCCCTGCTATCACAGGGGGATTACATGGCAACACTTGACATGAAAGATGCATACTTTCATATTTCAATGTTGCCAGCTCACAGAAAAGAACTCGGATTTATGATACAAGACAAGCATTATCAGTTCAAGGTACTACCCTTCGGCATAGCATCTGCACCAAGGGTATTTACAAAGGTACTTGGCGGTGGCAGCAGCACATCTGCGCAAGAAATCCATCCCGGTATACCCAGAATACGATGGATCTTTTATTCGTCTGGGATTCTCCATCAACGAGAAAAAATCCAGCCTAGACCCCAGACAAGTCGAGCAGTTCCTACGGGCTCTAATTCGAACAAAGGACCGCCTCCTCCCCCCTCCAACGAGAGGGTCCAAAACATGCTGTTTCAGATCCCTCAGTATGTAGCCAGTCGAGAGGGGACGGTACGCAAGGCTATGCGACTGTTAGGAATGATGGCGTCATGTATTTACTTGATTCCTCGCGCACGCTTGCGCATGCGCCCAATGCAGGAGTGGCTCAACAGCCAGTGGTGTCAGGCCAGCGGACAATGGGAAGATATAGTGGTTGCCTCGCCAGCCCTCATTATCTCGCTGCAGTGGTGGTCGAGGGACAACCTCTTGAAGGGAAAATCCTTCACCACCCCCGCAGTGGAAGCCACTCTAACTACAGACGCATCTCTCACAGGGTGGGGAGCTCACCTGCTTCAACAAACAGCGCACAGAGTTTGGTCGTCAGACATAGCATCCAACCACATAAACCTGTTGGAAGTGTTCAAAGCACTAAAAGCTTTCCAGACACAACTGCAATGAAAGATGGTCCTGATCCTCACAGACAGCACCACGGCCATGTACTATCTGAACAAACGGGGGCACTCACTCTGCAGGGCTGTCCAAACTGTCACAGAACAGTTGGAAGTGGGTTCTCAAACGCAACATGTTTCTGTTATCACAACATGTTCCAGGGGAACTCGATCTTCTAGCAGGCGTACTCAGCAGAGATTTCCCGTTGCCCATGTAGTACGAATGGCGATTACACAAAGACATCGTCTCCAACGTTTTTGCAGAATGGGGCCAGAGATCGACTTGTTTGCAACTCTGGAGAACGCCCAATGCCAAGATTACGCCTCCAGGTACCCCCAGAACCATTCCAAGAGGAACAGACTCTGGATAACATGGTCAGGGAAACTTGTTTTTAGGCCCCCAAACCCCGACTCCCCTTATCAACAAAATAGTGCACAAGATGCATCAGGAACCAGTTACGATGATACTGGTGGGCCCCATGTGGGCCCACCAACCCTGGTTCGCTCATCTGATGGAGTGAAACTGCCTTGCTCGTACAACATGTCGCAAGAGAAAGGGGAGACGCTTCACCCATGCCTGCAGACATTGAACTTAGCGGCCTGGATCCTGAAGTCATAGTTTGGGCACCTGCAGCTCCCTCGGAGACGTATGGACATTCTCAGGGAGGCAAGAAAACCGAACACTAGATATTGTTATTCCAGTAAGTGGAAACAGTTTGTCATCTGGTGCAACTCAAAGAGCATTAACCCTATTAACTGCTCTCCCACACACCGGACGCATTTACTTGACTCGGGCCTGATTTTTAACTCTCTAAAAGTTCACTTAGCTGTGCTTTCAGCCTACACTACATCACAACAGAAAGTGTTGTGCTGGAAGATACCAGTTATTAAGGCTTTCATGGAGGGAGTGAAAAGAATTTGCCCTCCCATTTCTAACCCGGCTCCAGGATGGGACCTAAACATGGTGTTGACTAGACTTATGGGGCCTCCCTTCGAGCCCATGCACTGAGCGAGTCTTAAAGATCTAATCTATAAGACTTTTTTTTTAATAGCTATTACCTCCATTAGGAGAGTAAGTGAACTACAAGCGCTCTCCGTCCTAGATCCCTTTGTAACAGTTCACAAAGATAAGGTGGTTCTACGCACTCAACCTAGGTTTGCGCCTAAATTCATTTCCAAGTTCCATGTGAACCAATCAATAGAACTACCGACGTTCTTTCAAAATCCTTCAAGCATGGGAGAAAGCCTGCACACACTTGATGTATGCAGAGCAGTCATGTTCTGCATGGAAATAACTCGATCGCTAAGAGAGACTAATCAGTTTTTCGTTTCAGTGGCGGCAGGAAGAGAAGGAGATGCAGTCTCCAAATCCACTATCTCTAGGTGGATTGTCAAATGCATCACACTCTGCTACACTCTTGCTAAGAGAACGGCCCTTCAAGCCTAGAGCACATTCTTCTCAAAGCACTGGGGCTTTCATAGCATTCATGTGTCACGACCCTCGCCCAAGCCCATTGGCCAGGTGGAGTCAGGACTCGGGCCTCTAGAGCCTGGCATCCTGTTCAAAAGCCCTCATGGGGCCAGTCCTGGCGCCTATGGCGCCAGGCTCATACACCATGAAAAACAATGTGCTTGGGAACTACTTTATTGTCAGCCAACATGGAGGCATCCACATAGCTTGGTTCCTAAGAACCAAGCTATGCAGTCTAGTGTTTTGGGTGTGGTAGCCTAGGGACTACTTTACCTGGACTATTTTGTTGGGGCTATTTAAACCACTCCCGAGCAAGACAACACGCTTCGCATTACTTTGCAGCTTGCAACGTGACGCTCACCGTGTCCAGCTACTCCCTCGGAGAAGCAGAACCTGCAGGGAGACAAAAGGAACATCATTAGCAGCAGCATCTTACCTGCAGTCTTCATCTTTAAACACTCGCAGCTACTGAGAACAGCTTCCTTGAATCTGCACTCCTCCCGGACAGAATGACTTGAAAGAGGAAGATAGAGGCAACATTAAAGAAAGCTGTAGAGACATTTACAAATTACGAACTGCTCAAAAGGCTTACCTGGCTGGTCGTCTCTCGGCTGGCACCACTCCGGACATTCCACTTGCGCTGAAGAACACTGCGACCTACAAGGAAGGAAACCACAGGTTAGCAAAGGCAAGACTTTGCTGCGCATAGCGCTTACTTACCGCATCATGGTGCTCTTAATGCGCCATCATTTACCAGCGGGGCTCAACCAAGCCAGTTCGCCGCGCTGAAGCTCTGCATACCTAAGGGAGAAAAGACATTTTAAACAAAGAAAGGCATGCAGGATAGCAACAAAACTAAAGAACAGCAATAAGACCTACCTGAACAATATCAAACGGGCCGGCGTCAGTGAAGTAATTGGACCGCACTCGCCCATGAAAGACAACGTGCCCCTGCAAAGAAGGCAGGACAGAGAGCACGCCTAATTCTACCACAAGGTGAGGAGAGGACGCCAGAGGGACTGAATTCATACGGGGGTGGAGGGAGGATACTTACCCCAGTCGGTCAGTCTTGAACACAGTCCTCCTGTATTTTCGGGCAGAACCTTCCCCGCAGACCACATCGGGGCAAAGCTGAGAAGCATACCAGCGAGTAACCCGGCTGGGTGGCGTCCCTGTGGATACCAGGTGAGCGTAACAAAATGTTCCCCTCGAGTCCATTTGCAAAGCGGCAACCTGATGTTCTGTACACACCTTTACAAAACACTATTGCCTAGACACTCACTTTAGGTCTGATTCTCAGATGGGATAGGCAGTACTAAGCCATCTTTTCACTACTGTTCCTTCTCACAAACTACCTCCAACTCTGGGTACTGCTCGCTAGTCTATGCACAGCATGTGATTCTAAACAGATTAACAAACATCAGAAGACGTGCATTACTTACCGTAAAAGCATTTCTGATGGTTATATCTGCTTAGATTCACATGCGCCCACCCTGCCTACCCGCTCGGATGGAAGGAACATAGACGTCTTACTACTTTGTCTCTTTTCTGTACTCTCTCACGGTAGTCACAAGACTCCCTCACGGCAGAAAAAATACAATCTAAGTGACCTCGACGCGCGAGGGATCTTGAGTACACTACACGTCACTTAGGGATAGTGTTACAGGCACGGCCATTTCGACGTCCCCTTTCGATTCTCGAAAGACAAGATGCAGTACTCTGCGGTTACGACTGGATGTCGGACTATAAGCACAGCATGTGAATCTAAGCAGATACAACCATCCGAAATGCTTTTACGGTAAGTAATGCATGTCTTATAGGCCCATATTACCAAATTACTGTGAATGTAAGCAGACGTCCGACACAACAACCTGGAATATTGTACATCATTCAAGCTAAACTGTAAACCGAGCATCTCGAAGAGGCCTAATGCACAGACATCCAGTGCCTGCCAAGTGTCTCGCCACAGATTGGAAACAGCAACTGGCCAACACAAGTCCAACCAGAATAACACTGGTCTTGAGGCTTACCCAAAGCTGTGCCAGTGGTTATGAATGATTTGATACCTTCCAGCCATCACCTTTCTGTTTTTGCCTATTTGGTAATTAAGCTAAAGTTTTTTTTTTGTTAGATGGGAGATAGAGGGGAAGGATGCGTTGCAGGTCACATTAATTTTATTTTAAATGTTAAAATGGAAACTCAGCAACTCCATAACATCACCGCTAGAAAAGGCCCATTTCATGATTTTCTTTGGTCCTTTTTTATTTATTTAATTTTTTGTTAGCATTTAGTTAACAATTGAAACCTTTTTTGCTATGATCATAATGCACACTAAAATTAGTAAGAAAAATGAAATAAGAAAAATAAAAAGGGGGGGAAAGCAAGGAGAAAGGAAGAAGAAAACTTAAAACTTCAGACTTTCTCATACAGTTCCAAGTAAGACCAGACTTCCATTTACAATGAGGCTTAGACCTCAGGTTCCATCTGGCCCTGACTGAAACATTTCCTTTAAGAAAGCAAGCTGGGCCAGTGTTAAGGAAATTATTTTACCCTGTTTCAGTGTGTCCCACCATTCATTGGCCGTTGCCATTCATGAGCCAGCAGAAAACGTTCCCAACAGTCTAGTTCTGACAAGCATTCGAGATGGACACAACAAAATTAAATGGTACAGAGATTCTGAATGCTGATTACAGACAAAATCTACATGTAAACATTCAGTGTCTTCCTTAGTTCTGTTACTTCCTTTGTTGGAAACTGGTTAAAATGGAATCGCATAAACTCATTCCGTAAGTAAGCGGAGGGGAACTTTCTCACATACGATGTTACCGTGCCTCTCCTCCGATGGTCCTGAAATCTCCTTCCACAGAGGGTCACTATCCAATCCTGATTGTATAGCTTTTCCTTTACATAAATTGGATTATCTATTCAAGTCTCTTCTGTTAAGGCGCTACTTTCAAGAGTTGAGGTGCATATGCTTCTCCACTCCGATAGGGTACACTCTGGTCCTTCTAGCATAGCAGTTTTAAAAACTGCTAAACCTCCTTCGCCCAGTGGGATCGAACACTTGCAATAGAAGGATAATGCCTTCCAGACTGTAACCGCATAGATTTTTGTTAATCCCAACTCTTTCCGAATCAGATCATTGGGGAATGATTTAGGCTGGCAGAGTACTTTCCTCCAGAAGAGGCCCTCAAGTTTCGGCCACACTGGCCTTGCAAGAGAATGCTTCAGCACCATAACTCAGTATAGGGAGAACCTTCAGTTTGTAGAACTTGATTAAAGGGATTAGAGAAAATTAGCTTTGACGCAATTTGATCAGGTTCGCCTGAGATGCCAAGTTCCTTGTTTTGCTCCTCAAGGTGAGATCTCTGTA
This sequence comes from Ambystoma mexicanum, assembly GCF_040938575.1. Classification (NCBI taxonomy): domain Eukaryota; kingdom Metazoa; phylum Chordata; class Amphibia; order Caudata; family Ambystomatidae; genus Ambystoma; species Ambystoma mexicanum. Next base: position 441,663,812 of record NC_090937.1, read on the forward strand.
GGAGTCATTGATGCTGTCGTTTAGACACAAACCTAGATACACCATTGAGGTTATGCCCGGTATTTTATCTCCCTTTAGGTACCAAGCCCTTGAGCGGGATCGGCTGCACTTATTCTTTCCCAAGATCAAGATTTTAGATTTTTTTTGCGTTTATCTTGAGAGCATTAGCCTCCAAATAGGCCACCAAAGTGTCAATTTGACGCTGTAGACCTATTTGTTTGGTCCAATAGCAGCAAATCATCCGCATATAGAAGCCTACTCAATGCAACTCCGGCTAAACAGGGAGGAAAGCACCTTGTATTTACGAATGCCTTTTCAATGTCCGATATGTATACATTTAAAATAGCTGGTGCCAATCTACAACCTTGTTCTAGGTCCTTTTGATATAGGAATTTCCTCTGTCAGGTAACCCCGGTTATCCAGTCTTACTCTAAAGGAAGTTGCTGTGTGAAGTCCTTCCAATGCTTCTCTCGGCTCTTGTGGACAGCCCCAACTCTTCAACTTCGACCATAAAATTGTTCTGTCTACAGTGTCAAAGGCCTGTGCCAGGTCAATTGAGGCTATGAAGATTGATTTGTTATTTTTAAGTTTAACCCTGCACTTAAGAAGATTAACTAGGAAGAGGTTTAAGGTGGTCCCTGTCCCTCTCACAAAACCTGCCTGCCAGATGTCAGTGATTTGTGGCTGTAGTCCTTTATTCAGATCGTTGAGCAATATGATAATCTTACCCACTATGTCCAGAAGGGCGATAGGCCTATAGTTGACAGGGTTAGCCCCATCACCCTTCTTAAAAATGGGCACAACGATGGATCTTGTCCAAGACGGGATAATCTGTGGTCTTAATTGTCTCGAATAGTTTCATCATGAAAGAAGCCCATTGCTCTGGATCTTTTTTGAGCATGGCGTTCGTAAGGTCATCTGGCCCTGCAGCTCTTGAGTTATTTGACTTTGCAATCAGGTCAACAATGTCACTTTTCTCAAATTGGAAGGACCAGGTAATGTGTTGTACCTCCTTCAGGCTCTCCACTGGGTTGCAGTTGCTCGCAAATAGTGAGCCTTACTGGTTCTCCCATACTCTTGAAGGCACTGAGTTAGATGGCTTGATTGTTGTGGGGCCGTCAATCCATTAAAACATTTTTCCACATGTCAACCTTGTTTTTTGGTGGCTACTAATTTTAACATCAACTCAGCATCAAGTTGAAGTAGAAATCTGTGGCGCTTGAGCCAGTTTTATATAGTTGTTTACCTGCTCTTGTGGCTTGCACAAAGTGTCCTTCGGTGTGATTTTTGGAGGCCCGTAAAAGTTTTTAGGTTTCTCTTCCTTATTGCCACTTCTAGGTCAAATGTGTGGCGGGCAGTTAATACTTTCCCCGGATCCACACAACGTTTTTCAGTAAAGGCCATTAAGAACGATGGATATTGGAGAATTGATGGTGTTGTCTGGTTAACATCTTCTGTTAAAGAGCCTCTGAATACATTTGTTAAGGCCATGACCTCAACCCTTCTTATTCTTAATCGATTTCCTCCTGGTGTTATTCCAATAGTTGCCCCGTTAGGCTCTTCTGCCGGAGCAACTGCGATCGTAGTCGAGGACCTTTCATTGAGCTTCAACATATTGTGATCGCTGAGTTTAGTGACAACCTCCACGGCAAACTGGAGAGTTGATTATCTGAAACAATTATGTAGTCAAGGATTTTGTATGGCTTTCCTCGTTTCCATGTTCTTGAAGGTGGAATATCTCCCCTCCAGGTTTTACTCCCTCTGGGTTAATCGTTTTTCAAAGAAACGAGCTCGGGGTAGATCTGTCTTCGGCTGGGGCCTCCCTCTGGAACAGCCTCCCTGTCAATCTAAAACTTGAGGAGAACCATCTCCGGTTCCAGAAGAACCTCAAGACTTCCTCTTTGCTTCCGCCTTCGCTCCCCCCCTCCCCTGCTGATCTGCTCTATCTTGGCACTGTGCACCTGGCCACCCTCTGACTCCTGGGCCCAGGTACCTGCTCACCTTACCACCCTCCTGCACTGCCTCCTGTCCCCTCCTTGCACTGGGGACTGTATCTGTACCCTTACAGCGCCCCCCCCCTCCACCCACATTTTTCTTCTTTTTCTGCACTTATCAGCCTTACCCAGTCTGCTGCCTTAAACACAGCACTTGTCACTTGCTGGCTGCACTACCACTGTTTATTGCCTTCATTTTCTATTTATTTATATTTATAATTTTCTGCTCTCCTCTACGCCGCACTTTCCACTCTCCCCTTTCCATGCACTTCTTCCCTTTTTCCCATTCCCATTCCCATGCACTTGCGCGTTCTCAATGTCACTGGGCCTAGTAAGATCATTGTTGTTGTTGGTTTTGTGTTTTTTCTTCTTTTTCTGCACTTATCAGACTTACCCAGTCTGCTGCCTTAAACACAGCACTTGCCACTTGCTGGCTGCACTACCACTGTTTATTGCCTTCATTTTCTATTTATTTATATTTATAATTTTCTGCTCTCCTCTACGCCGCACTTTCCACTCTCCATGCACTTCTTCCCTTTTTCCCATTCCCATGCACTTGCGCGTTCTCAATGTCACTGGGCCTAGTAAGATCATTGATGTTGTTGTTTTTGTATTCTCCCCTGTTCCCCTCCCTTGTCTAGTCACGCTCTGATGTATGAGCACGATAGAAATAAAATCATATATCATATCCCCTGATGTGACCATTAATGAGAACGATGTTTGCCCTCTTTAGTTCCTCCCTCCATAGGAAATCTCTTAGTATACTGGGTGTCCCGTCCTGGGGCAGATCTTTTATCAGCTCCAAATCCTTATTAAAACAGTCTATGTTCAGGTCTCCACAGACTATTACATCAAGATTATTCCAAGTGCCCCTGGCTTCGTCAATCTGGTCCATGACAGATACAGTAATGTTTTTTGCCATCGCTGATGCGGGATTCCAGTATAGATTACAAATCAAGAGGGTCCATCTTCTCCGGTCATTACAGCTTTTATCCTTTAATGTTATAAACTGGGTCAATGGTGTCAAATTTACTATAGAAGCAACGATGAGGCCACAAACTCTGTTGATTGCAGTTAGCAGCCCAGCAGTTGGACGACCCGAGGCTCATTTCTGTGCTGGATTAATGTGTTTTAAGTGGAAGTCTTAAGACCAAATAGTCCGTAATGCTGGCATGCAAAGGATGAGTCGTATAACATCTGCTCGGTTCAAGATTAGTTTGTCATTGATGAGTAGAACCCTCTTCAGTGACATTCTGAACGTTCACCAAGTCCTTTTTGTTTTCTGAGCCTTTGTCATTCTAGGTGGCTGTCTCTTCTTTATTTGCTTCTAACATAGGCGATCTTCCCTCTATATTTCGTGGCCCACTTAGATAATTCCTACGTTGCTCTAGTGTCTTAAATTTCGACCCTTCAGTTGGCACGTCTTTTCTCATGCTTTTTATCAGGGTAAAATTCTCTGTTAATTGCCGTTTGATAGACCCTCATCTTAACACACTTTGTCTGCTCCATCCTTCCTAAGAAAACAGGGTTATTTTCAACAACGGTTTCATCGATGTATTCGTCCTCAGAACTGGTGGCCTCTTCATCTACAGCCAAGGCCTACACCATTGAAAGATCCTGGTCCAAGGAGCCATCTGGCTCCTGGAGTCCATGACCCTCTCAATTGCCCTGCATATTCCTCGGTTCTGAAGACACCATATCGGCGTCGTCTGAGTAAGTTGAGAGGTTTATTAATTCCTCCATGTCCTCCTTTTCCTGTTCCATTTCACTTCTTCTTTCGAATCTTGCTGGTTGCTCAATCACTGGACCTTGGATATCGTTTTTCTCAACTGCAGATCTTCCATTAAGTACTCTTATGGCCCGTTTAAAAACTACTGCATTTGTTGGTAAGAATACATTTTGCATTGCAGTAGTTTTCTTGTTAATCGGGGGCAGAGGCTCTATTTTTCCTTTTGGACTGCCTGCACTGGTTTAGGGCCTTGTATGGTACTTTGTTTTGATTTGTTGTTCAGTTTTGCCATCACTTTCCTCTTTAACACCTCTCTTGGTTTGTAGAGAGCCATTTAGTTCCTTCGTAGAGGTTGCCCTCCTTCGTAATTCGGAAAATATCTCCTATTTCTTTTGTGGATTAGGCTGGATGAAACCTACAGATTCCGAGAGAGGTCCTTCTCCATGTTGTTCCACTGAGGCAGGTTTTTTACCCTTTTGCTCCATGTCGAACATGTGTCAAGTACTAACATGATGTGTTCTGGAAATCACAGCCATTGGAAGATATTGATATATGCACTTTTTTTGGTAATGAGAAATAGATTGAAAGAATGGGAGATTTAGTTGGCTGTTAGTGCACCCCTCAGATGAACTATGCCTAACAATAGATATGCAACTTTAAATATCTGAAAGGGAATCGTAGAAAAGTCTATTCACCCTTTGATCACGTTTGTGGGTGGGGTGTGATTTGCTGGCACTGAAATCCTAGCTTTGCATCATCACCAACAATGTGTGATACTGAGCAAATCCTTTCCTGGGGACTCAACGAACACTCTTAAGTGGTATGGAAAAATGCTGGAACATTTTGGACTACACCCTACCCATCTGTTCATAAAAAATAAAAATAAATCCTGGTCTCCCTAGATTGGCCACACACCACTGCTCACGAGAGTGAACAATCCTAACCCTGAAGTGTTTGGGAACAATGGAGCACATACAGTCAGCAGGCCTTGTTAAAGAAGAGCAGGTAGTTTACACATGCCTGGCCCTGCTGTGTAGCATTATTTTTTCTTTCAGGTTGTTAAGAACAGCTGAAGCCGCATTTTCTCAGGACCACAGTCAATATAGGCATCTGAGGCTGTTTCTGTCGTGTTCTCCTTGCTGCAAGTTTGTAGATGTTAAGAGGCGACCTGTAGCAGTTAAGAATGACATGAATGGGACCTAGGTGGGCTCTGGGGACAAGGGGTATCTGCACACTAAGCGTTGAGACCCATGGTACTGCTATTTTGCAGATTTTTAAGATACACTCCATTAGCCTGCTCCCTACTGGGGAACGTAAGTCCTAAATAAGGGAATTTGCCTTCACCCAACCCCGTGGCTCTTTCTCCAGTGGACTAGGGGTCGCAAGGACAGGTCTTGGGCTAGCAGAGGGGGACCCAGGGGTAGCACCCGCTACCCCCGAGAACCCCAAATGAGGTCCCTCCCTGGAGCTGCTCCTTCTTTCACCGGCCCAGTGAAGTATGGAACTTGCTGGACAATGTCAGTGGAGCCCATATGCCCAAAAAGGGGTCCTGGAGCAGCTGATTGAAGTACACCTAGACCATCGGGAGTCCTTTCAGTGGGAACACAAATGGGACAGATGAATGGTGGCAGGGACGGTGTACTTGCCGCTGGGGATGGGACACAACCCCTGGATCTTTATTGTGAGGGCAGTGGGAGCGTTGGTGAGACTGATGACCAGGCCACACCCAGACTATAGGATGGTGGTTGAGACTGCCCAGCCATGGTCTGAAGGTTCTTTATATGGGCATGGGGGGGATGGGCGTCTCATTCCTGTTGCTATTTCCCTCTCTCTCCGATGGGGAAATGGGCAGGAAAGTGGGAGTTTAGGGTATGTGAATCTTGATTGGACAAAGGCCTCATGTCTGCTGACCAAGTAATCCTGAATGGGAATATTAGCAGCTGGGACATAGGGTAAGGGGCAGATAGTTTATAAGGTGGAATGTAGAGATGGTGTCCAGGGGTGCAGGCCAATGCCCACCTCCTAGTGTTCTACCCTTAGATTGCACACTTGGCCATGTGCCCGGTGGGGGTGTAGGGGCGGAGCCTTTAGTTGAGGAGTTCAGGGCTGGTTGGTTTGGGGCTATGGGTCCGGTGAGGGAGGTGTCTGGTGTTAGGGCTGACGGGAGCAGGGTGGTCTGTGGTCTTTGGAGGTGAGTGGAGGTTTGACAGTTCTAAGTTCATTTTTCATGCACACACAGGTCTTGATGTAAGTACTGGGAGTGTGAGGTACAGAAACACGAATGACAATTGAATCTTGTTAGCTGGAATGTTAGAGGATTGAACAATGTGGTGAAGAGGGGTAAGATTTGCTCCGATCTGCAGGAGACTCAACATGACGCCCAAGGGTTGAGGGCACAATGAAATCGGTGGAAACGCAAGGTGGTTGGTACCACCTTTTCATCTTACTCCAGAGGGGTGTTGATCTGCATAAGGGATGCAGCAAGATTACAGATCATTCATACCATAATTGATTGGGGAAGGAAGGTATGTGGAGGAAATGATGGAGGAACACACAATGTTTCTCTTGGGCACGTATGCCTCTAATGTGGCACATGTCAAGTTGTTTCAACAGATGCAGGACCTCATATTGGGTCATAAACTGGCCTGGACTCTGTGGCTCAGGGATTTAAATTGTGTTATGGACTGTATGCAGGATGTTGAGAGCCCAGCGATCAGACTAGCGGGCAATGTGACCAAAACTCTAGTTCGTTGTAGTTGTGGAACGATGTCTATAGGGTATGTGGCAGGTACTACATAGGGAAGCATGCAGCCATTCTCATTACTCTACTGTGCATGGGTCGTATTCGTGCATTAACTATGCCCTGGTGGGAGAGGATGGGTTTGACTTGGTCACATCAGCACAGTTTCTGGATCAATCGTTGTCTGACCATTTGCCACTGGTAGTAGGACTGGTTAGGAAATCGAGCAGTCCACCGATGACTAATTGGAGGTTTGACAACACAATGCTCCTGGATGGCGCCTTCCAGACGACATTGGGAAACCAGATCTGGCAGTTTCTGGAGGACAACTGGGGGTACACCGCACATAAGTTCACAGAACACGAGTTGTTAAAGGTGTTAATTAGGGGGATTTGCATCTTGGCTAGCGTGGCTGTGTTCAGGGTCCTGATGCAGGAAGTGAAGTACCTGGAGCTACGGGTAGCCACACTCGAACAGGAACGGGCAATGGGGGCGGTACAGGGAAGAGATGCTGGCTGAGGTACGAAGTGACCACAATGCAGCTAGAGAGCTTGGATGCATATTTGCTGAATACATAGCTCAACAATACTTGAGGGACAAAGCTGGCAGATTACTGGCTTGGCTGGTGAAGAAAGGTGGACAGCGAGGTTGCAGTGAGGGATGAGTAGGGTGTAGGCAGGGGAATCTGATCACTATGAGGGAAGTTATTTTCACACTATTCCAAGAGTTCTACTCCTCCCTGTATGGAGACTGACATTTGACTCACTTAGTGACACAATGGCTGGAAGAGGCAGGCCTCAGCGAAGTCACTGGGGAACAGAGGTAACAGCTGAGGGAGACAGATGTGCAAGATGGTGGTTCGGGGACTGAGAAGGGGCAAGTCTCCTGGAAGGGATGGCATAATGGTCATAGGGCATATGAAGAGCTACTGGTCCCTAAACTCTTGGAGGCCTTTAGGGAGGCCAGGGCACGAGGCGGGCTCCCCCAAACTATGTTGGAGGACCTGGTGATACTCCTGCCTAAGGAAAGTAGGGATGACAGAGAATGTGCTTTGCACCGGCCCTATCCATGATAAACATTGATGTGACACTTTGTGTAAAATTCTGACGCCAGTAATGCAGGGACTACTACACTCTGCACATGGTATGAATGTAGCAATGATTTGATTGACGGAGGGTGTTAAGAATGTCTCTTAATTGTAAGCAGTGGACAGGGCTGAACTGGACACCAGAGCAACAGGCTTGCGGGGTAAATGGGAGAGAGACGTGTGAGAGACGTTCTCGGATGGGGAATGGAATAGGGCCCTCCTGCATGCAGGTTTCTAGGAACGCTAGTTTTCAGTGGATACAGTATAAGATGGGGAGGAGGGCGCATGTCACACCAGTGAGGGTGACTAAAATGACAGCCAGCGCAAGTCCAAACTTTTGGAGGTGTCGGGAGGGAGTTGGGACCCTGTTGGAGGTGTCGGATGGGAGTTGGGACCTTTCTCCACATGTGTTGTGAGTGTGATAGGATGAGAGGGTTCCTGGATAGAGGTTTCTACGGAAATGGCTAGTTTGGTGGATGTTGTGATTCAACTCATTGCACAGCATTTTATTCTGGGGCTTTGGCCTCTCTACAAGAGCAAACATGACAGGGCGAGACTCGGGGTGGTACCATTAGAGTTTATACTGGCCAGAAGGGGGGCTGCTATGGCATGCCAGGTGAACACAGGATCCAGGATGAGTGACTGGCAGTTAGAAATGCGCAAATGGGTATATCCTCATGGTTACTCACAACTGAGTTAGAAGAGACCTAATACACGCTGTGGCATACGGTTTGTGACAAGCTTGTGGTCCGGTCACATTTGCATCCACCATAGATCACTGAGGGACATTGGGCAGAATGGGAGGAATCTTCATGTATAAAAAGTGGGCGTGAATGAGGTGATGGGGCCAGAGTATAGAGGGCGGGGGAAGCAAGAGCGATGGGGGTGCGGGCGAATGGGTTACGGGATTGGAGAGAAGTTTCACCACTGTGGGGGATGATGTATTGACTACATTTTCAGAGACCGACTGCCTAATGTTGCAAGATGCTGTAATGTGAAAGATGCTCTTAAAGAGTGCAATCAGTGCCTCCCTCGTGACACGACAAGCAGCGTTGCAATGCCTGTAAATATATTCAGTCCAAAACCTTAGGTGCACCAATCGGGGTGTGGCTTATGCCTTGCAAGTCGTAAGCCACTCCCCCGCTGTCGTCTCGGACGAGAAGTCTGCAGGCAGGCATGGCTCTGATTCGGAAGCCATAGACCTAATAGTTGAACATAAAAGTTCCTGCAAGACCGTCCCCAACAAGTATACCACTGGCAGTGCGATAGGGAGATCACACGTTGCCACTACACAAAAACACACAACCCCTAAGCTTCCCTCGATGGATCCATCGAGGAAGTCATTGACACCTGCAGGCCCGTCGATGTTCAGCAGGGCCTACTGAACCTTCTGTTTCAGCGCCCTCTGTGCACCCGTCATTGCAGCCACTGCACGGCATCAAGACTCCTTCCTCAACAGGCACCTCCCATAAATCTTAGGTCCCGGGGTAGTAGTGTAGATAGACGCGCCAAAACAGTCTCATCCATCCATAGCTTCGGAAGAAGCTTTCTAAGGCCAATTCACATAATCCTGACCCTATAAAGGCCTCCCCTTTGCCTCAGAAGTATTCTCCAGCCTCTCCCTCTCTTTCTCAGACTCATCTGGGGGAGGGAAGGGTGAAACAGCTGGAGCAGTGCCCTGCTGCAGAGGCTAATTCCTCTGGGTGGACTAGAGAAAAATGTGAGGCCTGTATGGAGAAAAATGTGAGGCCTGTATGGAAAATGTGATCAACTTCTCAGACCAGTTTGATGATATTCTTAAGAGACCTAGGACTGTATATACTATCTGCAGGTGAAAATGTGCATCCCCGTCTGACATTGCTCACTTGAACCTCCTGTGGATGTGCTCCTTGACGAACGGGATGACCCTGACAATGACATTTACTTTGTCCCTGACCCAGATCAAACATCACAGGACCCCTTCTCTCAAGACCCAGACTGATGACCAGGGCACTTGGCAGACTACCCGCAGCCATGACCCGGAACCAGACAACATTTTCTTGGACACTCCTCCTGTTGTTCAGCCCTGGGACTTGTCACCAATTGACCAAATGCTCTTGCACAACCTCCTCAAGAAGGCGGCTGACCACTTCAAAATAGTCACAGAGGAGGCTGCCCAAATTTCGTGGAAGATATCCTTAAGGAAAAGGTCCCTGTTAAGTTGGGTGATTCTGCTCCTTAACTTGGTCAAGAAGCGCTTGGCTCCCTCTGCTTGCACCCTTGCTCACTCGAGCTGTCCACCCCCGAGTGTAGAAGCTGTTCTGCCCGGCGCCTTCAGACCCCTTATATAGTAGAGGCCATGCTGTACCTCTGGTTCAAGATCGAGAACACTCCCTATCAGTTCAAGTACCCTTCGACATTGCCTCAGCTCCAAGGTTATTTACAAAGGTGCTAGCAGCAGCTCACCTCACCTCCCAGGTTGTTACAACTACCAGGAAAAGAGCTATCCTCGTCAGACCCCTCCAGAAAAGGTTTGTAAAAAGATGTACGCTCTGGGCAAACAGGTTACCACCTCTGCTGCTTTCTGTACTCTGATCGCCAATAAAACAATCCTTGCAAGCTACAGCAATGTGCAATGGGGACTCGTGCCAGAGGGCTTGCATAACGCCCCAGAAACTACTTGCACCCAGCTTCAAGCAGTGGTTTCTGAAGGGAATCTGGTGATGCAAAACATCCTCAAAAACACTTTGGATTCGACGGAGATGGCAGGACGAGTTCTCACACAGGGTACCCTACTAAAACGCATCGCATGGCTCCAAAACTCAGGATTTAAGCCAGACTTGGGCTTCCCTCATCAACAAGCCTGTGGAGCACTCTGCTCTCTTAGAAAAGGCGGTCAATGAGGCCCTGGAAACTGCCATATGAGAGCACAAGACTCTAAAATCAATATACCAGATCTCTGCCAAACCCTACTTCCAACAAGGTGCTTTTAACTCCTGCCGGTCCATTCAGGGGCATTCCCGCTCCTCAGAGGGGTGCTATGGAGCAGGAGCAACTGCTTGGTCTTCCAGTCTAGTTACTTCCAGCGGTTTCTAGCACACAACAGCTGGGATTCCGACACAAGAAGGGTAGAGGGAGACATTCTGCAGCCAGAGGCTCCCCTACCCAACAAATGACTCGGCAGTAGAGGGGTCCCCTCCCATGTGCCCCCCCCCTTCCGGTCGGGGGGGCGCTTAACATATTTTACCCACGCAGGGAAAGGCATCACATTGGATCAGTGGGTACGCCAGAACGTCGCCCACGGGTACTTCATAGAATTCCTACGACCACCCAGCTGCCATCCACGCAAGAGCAGACAACTGTCAGCGGAGCATATCCAGATCCTGCTGGAAGAGGTCTAGATCGAGGTCGTCCCTCATCTCCAGGTAAGCAAGGGTATTTATTCAATATACTTCCTTGTACCCTGAAAGGCTCTAACCATGCACCCTTATTTAGATCTATGTCATGCAAACAAGTATGTAAAACAGCAAAAGATCCGGATGACAACTCTTCAGGAAGTAATCCCACTGTTGCATCAGGGGGATTACATGGCCACATTGGATAGGAAAGATGCATACTTTCATATTTTGATGTTGCCAGCGCACAAAGTACCTCAGGTTCACAATCGAGAACACTCACGATCAGTTAAAGGCACTTCCCTTCGGCATTGCCTCAGCTCCAAGGGTATTTACCAAGGTGCTAGCGGTAGCGGCGGCTCACTTGCGCAGGCAGTCCATTCCGGTGTACTCTTAACTAGACAATTGGCTCATAACTGGAGACTTGTATGAAACATGTCTGGAGAATGATAAAAAAAAAAGTGATTCGCCTCATTAATCTCGGATTCCGTCAACAAGAAAAAGTCAAGTCTGGTTCCCAGTGAAGTCGAACAATTTCTAGGAGCATGAATTTGGATAGAAGACAGTCTTGTCTTCACCCTCTGGAGTTTTTAATACATGCTGTTCCAGATCCCCCCCCCCCCAGTATGTAGCCAGTCGCTGGATAATTGTATGGAAAGCCATGCCGCTACTAGGGATGATGAACGAAGAAAAATAGAGTGGATCCACCCTATTAAAACTGGTGCTCTCAGTTGGCCCTAAAAACAGGGCTGTACACTTTAGCTCTATTTGTACTGAGCGCGCGTTAAAGTTCAAATAATAAATTATCTCAACCAAATATAATGGATAATTCTCTTGAGAGAAATGTTTATTCACATCTCTTGATTCATCCTTCCATCGAATATTTTGCTTCATATTCAATGAGGACCGGCATAAAATACTAGCTAGAATTTCTTGTACAATTGCCAATGCATTTCGGTTTTTGAAACCTTCACCAGGGCAGTACATGATTTTTAATATGCCCAAAAATTAACTATGTTAAATAGTTTCATAAACATATGGTAAGACAAATAATTCAACAGTAATTAAGGATTGAAATGCATAAAAATCTCACATACCGGTTCCATGTATCATCAATACGTGTCTTCCATAGTTCTCGCAGCTACAGAGATCCAAACCTTACAGAAAGGACTGAGCTTTGTTCCTACACACAACAGTACCCTCTTTGAATCCAAGATCGAACTGTACAAGTTGATTCGCAAAATGAAGCTAAAAGTGTTCTTCAGTGCGTTGGAACAAGATCACCGACCCAATGACGATCCACTCAATCTCAGAGTTCAAGGGAAAAAGCAACTTTATTCCTCCTATCAGTGTACCATCTGTTGATATATTCCAAAAGCAAGTCACAAGAGACCTGGAAAAAATTAAGTTTGGTTACTCTAAGAACAGCAACATGAAACGTCATGAATTCAAATTGATTAGAGATCTATATGGGGATGAATCACTAACAATAAGATCTGCGGACAAAGGAGGCAGTATAGTGCTATTGAACAGTCAAGATTACGACCAAGAATGTGTACGACAACTGAATGACACTAATACTTATGTCCCATTGGACACTGACCACATGGAGGAGATGAGAAAGAACCTAGAGATGCTACTAGTAAAAGCGGAAGAATTGGAATGGATTTCACATAACACCAAGAAGTTCCTGACGAACCCACATCCCCCGCATACCTCACTTTTACACTTTACCGAGTCCACAAAGATCCACTCAAACCACCACTGAGGCCCATAGTGGCAGGCATGGACAGTATTCTGGAACCATTGGGAAAGTACATAGACTATTTTTTACAACCCATTATCCAAAAGACCAGTACATACAAAAAGGATTCTACTAATTATTTACAACAGCTCAGAACCATACCATTCAATTCCAACCTTAGCTGTTTCACTGTAGACGTCAAGAGTCTTTATACTTCTATTCCGCATGACTTTGGTAGGGAGGCAGTGGAATGGTTACTTCTACAAGAAGGTGAGATGCAGGCACAGAAAGAATTCATAATGGCACTCCTTGAATTCATCAGTAAAAACTCCTACTTCCAATACAAAACTCATATTTTCTACAAGTCGCAGGCACATCGATGGGGGCCACCATGGCACTTCCTTATGCCAATGCATTTATGTATAAGTTTGAACTGGAACATGTACTTAAGAATCCCCACTGGCACAATAATCTGGCAATATGGATCAGATACATAGATGATATTTTTGGCATTTGGACTAATACAGAATCTGAACTCCTAGCCTTTTTTGACTATCTTAACAGTATAGATCCTCGAATTCAGTTTACACATGAATTCTCAAATAAAATCATACATTTCTTGGATGTGGAAATAAAGGTCACAGACTGTGAATATCGTACCACAATCTTCCGTAAGAGCACAGACTGCAATGACCCCCTACAAAGACTAAGCTTCCACCAACCAAGTCTTATTAAAAATCTCCCCTACAGTCAAATGCTAAGGGCGAAGAGAATAGTCGGCGACCCCACAGATTACCAAGAGTCGTTGAAAGAGATGGGGAAATACATTTCTGGAAAGAGGATATTCTAAAGATAAAATAGAGGCAGCTACTGCACGCACAGCCACACGAAACAGAGAAGAATTATTGAAACCTAAAACTAAAACCGAACATACGCCTCCGTTGGTCTTTGTATCCAAATATTCCAGGCAAAGCAGCTGGATGAAATCCATAATTAAGAAAAATTGGAACACTATAACTTGTGACCAGAGAATAGAACATCTTTTTAAGGAACTTCCCATTTTTGCTTATCAACGTAGCTAGAATTTGAAGCATAAGCTAGTCAACACCAAACCTTTACGCAAAAAGAAGTTAACTGATCGGATAGGCACATTTCCGTGCCTAAATTGCAGTAATTGCAATTACATCATAAAAGGGTCAACCATTAACGATCCACACTCCAGAGCTAAAATTAAACTGAAGGACTATGCCACTTGTGACACACAGAACATTGTTTATGGAATCGAATGCCCTTGTGGGCTGTTCTATGTTGGTCAGGCACAACGTACTGCTAAAATCCGATGGAACGAACATCGATCATGCATAAGGAACCATACAGCAACTTGGGCGGTGGCCAGACATTGGCAAGAAAAACATCACAATTTGGCACAGATAAGATTTGTGATTTTAGAAGTCGTCCAAAAACTTAACAAGTATGAGAATTTTCAAAAGATACTCGACCAACGAGAAACATTTTGGATAGACCGGCTAAGCTCTCTGTCGCCCAAGGGAATTAATGACGAAATAAACTATATGTGTTATCTATGAACATGAATACACCTTATTAGTTGTGTTGATAAATAGACACTACAGTTTGACTCCTTTTGTATCCAATTTCTCTAACTTTTGAACTAATGACCAAATCATGACTGAGACCATGGTCACCATGGATTACCCCCTCCCATCTATGGGTTCACCTTTGTTAACAATTTATGTTGGTTTTTTGCGAATTTTCCACTATAAGTATTTCCACTATAGCTGTTATGCTTAGTGTTGCACCAAGCATCTAGAAATTCATTCATAGATTCTCACGGGTTCCCTAATGCCAAATTTAGTGATATTCAATGTTATCCACTTAGATTGACAATAGTTCAAATCTGGTTTTTTACCTTGTGATATTGAATTGAGAACTAGTGACCTAATCATTACTAAGTCCATGGTCGCCATGGATTACCCCCCACCCCATTGGGTTCACCATGGTATAGAATTTGTTGGTCTTTCAACAGTTGACATATGGTTTTGCGAATTATCTTTAATAATTATATCCTTGTGATAATTATTCGGGTCATACCAACCCTCACACTTACATTCCTGCACCCTCCGTTAATTGGCTTTTATTTGCGTCATAATTACCACACTACACCCAAAGCTCCAGACCATACAGGATATTGTCCAACATGAGCACACAGGTTGTGTTTTCTTAACATTGATCAGTGATCAGGACTTTGAATGATGCCGAGACGCATTCGCTCATTTTTCAGTACCTTTTCCGTATTCGTTTACAACTGCATGGCTTAATTTCACTTTAACTTGGTAAGGCGTTGTCATGGCGACATTCCCACCTCCCGTGCTCGCACAGAGGTGGGACCCAAGGAGTACGTGTTCTACGCGCGACCCCTTTGGGTCTCCATGGCAACGTTTAAATGCTGCCACTTGCATTTGCGCTCGCGCCACTGCGAACGCGTTTGACATGCACGCAGCGTTTTTTCTGATGAGTAAAGGTAAGCATCCATCCTACGTTCCATTTTACTGGGTGTTGAAAGAATGACTGATTTCTGATGATTTTTTACGTGATGTTAACAGGAGCATTTACTCAGACTGGATTCTTCATTTACGTGTTGAAGAGTCCGTTGAATCACAAGGTACATTCAATATATTACCTTCATGTTTATACAATGATTTTGATGCTAGTCACATCATTGACTTTGAAAAATGTTTTTCCTGTTCTTTTCTATTTTTCACCACTACAACGTCCGTTGGAACATTTGATGATACATGGAACCGGTATGTGAGTTTTTTTATGCATTTCAATCCTTAATTATTGTTGAATTATTTGTCTTACCATATGTTTATGAAACTATTTAACATAGTTAATTTTTGGGCATATTAAAATTCATGTACAGCCCTGATGAAGGTTTCAAAAACCGAAATGCATTGGCAATTGTACAAGAAATTGTAGCCAGTATTTTATGCCTGTCCTCATTGAATATGAAGCAAAATATTCGATGGAAGGATGAATCAAGAGATGTGAATAAACATTTCTCTCAAGAGAATTATCCATTATATTTGGTTGAGATAATTTATTATTTGAACTTTAACGCACGCTCAGTACAAATAGAGCTAAAGTGTACAGCCCTGTTTTTAGGGCCAACTGAGAGCACCAGTTTTAATAGGGTGGATCCACTCTATTTTTCTTCGTCCATAATTATTTGGTCCCTATGCCATAGGACCTTCTCAGGACTGGTAGCCCCAGGCTAAAACTTCACTTATCAGTATACGTCAACTGAGACTGATGAATGAATTGAGAAACCACGTGGTGCCCACCTTCAACCTCTTGTTTTTGTATTTGCTACTAGGGATGATGGCATCCTGCATCTTTCTAGTTCCAAACGCCCGTCTGAGCATGCGCCCTGTGCAAGAGTGGATTTTGAGCCAATGCTGTTTGGCAAGCACTCAGTAGGACAATCTAGTGGTGTACTCAACAGTCCTCGTTCAGTCTCTGCAGTGGTGGTCAAAGGAAAACCTTCTGCAGGGGAAATCCTTTACCACCCGCGCAGTAGAGGCCACTCACCATGGACGCATCTGTTGGGTGGGGAGCTCACCTCCTACAACAGACAGTCCATGGCACGTGGTCCCCGTCAGTAGCATCCAACATATCAATCTGTTGAAATTACTTGCAGTGTTCAAGGGAAGACCGTTCCTGTACTTACAGACAGCAGCACAGCCATGTACTACCTGCCCCCCCCTGCTTGTTCACTCACTCAGGGCTATCCAAACTGTCCCAGAACATTTAGAAGTGGGCACTCAAACACAATATGTTTCTACTATCGCATGTTCCATGGGAGCACAATCTTCTAGCAGATGTGCTCAGCAGAGACTTACGTCTGCCTGTAGAGCGCCTTCAGCGCTTGCGAGAACATATTCTACTCAACGTTTTTGCAGAATGGGGTTATCCAGACATTGACTTGTTTGCAACTCTGGAGAGCGCCCAGTACCCAGATTACACCTGCAGGTACCCGCAGAAGCGTTCCAAAGGGAACAGTCTCTGGATAACCTGGTCTGGGAGATTTGCCTACGCTCTCCCCAGATTCCCCTTCTCAACAGGATACTGCACAAGATGCACCAGGAATAAGTCGCGATGATCCTGGTGGCACCAAGTGGACTTGACTGACATTCTCATGAAATGAGAACCATGGCTGTCTCCCCTCCCAGGAAACTGGTCTTCCCATACAACATGCTGTCACAAGACCTAGGGAAAACGCTGCAGCTGTGCCCCCACTCAACCTAGCTGCTTGGCTCCTGAAGTCCTAGAGTTTGGGCATCTCTAACTACTTAAGATGTATGGACATACTTAGAGGCACGTAAGGCCTAACTCCAGGTACTGTTTACTTCAATAAGTTGAAACGTTTTGTCATTTGGTGCGCCTGACCTGTTCACTGGGGCACACTGCAAGCAATGATGACTTAAACATGGCCCAGATGGCCAACGCTGCAAGGCCTATTCCATTGAAGCCCTTCTCGGGCTTCACAGAAGCAAGAAACCAAGCCCCCTCTAAGCAGGCCCTGCATTGGCCAATACAGCATGGAAAGCAGCCCATTCCGTGGAGCCGGCAGGCAGAGCCGCCTGTTCTCGAAGTGTGCCTGGCTGTGCCTGTCCAGGCAAAATGCAACACAGGAGAGCAGATCCCCCAAGGAGAAAGTTTATCCTTACCTCGCTAGCAACTATAAAGCACCCAATTGGAGCCCTCGATTCCATAATAGAGCATAGACCAAGAAGTGCTGTCACTTTCTCGGATACCAGCTCCTCGGGTGATGACACCGGCAATCCATATGCAGCCCAAACTATCAGTGGCACTTCTCAGAATTCTTTAGGATGCGGCACCACCAGAGGAAGACTTCCGTCCAGGAAAGGGAACTGCCAGTTAGTTAGTGGGCCGCCTACAAGCATTCAACTCCAGACAACAGGGTTATCCCAGGAGAGGCAGTGATTTTTTATTATTTTTTTTTTTTTTTAAACCAAGTTAATTTTTGGATCGAAGGCATACAGGTAAATACAACATAACATTTGCCATCAATTATTATTTAGGTTCTGTGTCTTACTTGTGTTCATACCCTACAGTTCGTGGAAGTCCGCTTTGCCTTCAAAGATTTTCTGTTTTCAATTTCCCCCCACCCCGCTCTCCTATTCCCTCCATCACCCCTCCCCTTACCAACTTTTCCGCCCCACAACTTTAACCACTACTTTACACTATAGAGTTGAGTAGATTTAAGATCTTTCCCCGACGCTTGAGTCCCGGCGTCTTTACGTCTGGTAGGTCTCAGATGACATGCGTGTCCCGGAGTTGGCGGGGTTTGAAGAATTGGGCTTCTCTGTCCCCCACCTGTTCATGGAATGGGTTCCAGATAATTAAGAATTTTAGATATTTTCCAGTACTGAGAGCACACATCTCCATAGCCATTACTCCCCAGACCTTGATCCACCACCATGTTTAGGTCGAGCCCGGTCGAGCCCGCTTTGTTTTTCCAGTTTTGTGCAAGGGTCATTCATGCTGCTGATAACAGGTGGGTAATGAGCATGGCTGTCGTTCCTGACATTGCATATTTACCTTCTATGGGGACTCCTAAGAGAATTGTTTTCGGAGGTCTCGGCTGTTGAACCCCAGAAATGTCCTTTATGTGGCTTATTATTTCCTTCCAATAGGCCACGGCTTTTGGGCATGTCCACCACATATGGAATAGGTCTCCCTTCTCACCGCAGTTCCTCCAGCAGTTTGGTGAGTATGATTTTGTGATTTTTATGAATGCGGTTCGGGGACATATACCATCTGATGCATAGTTTGTAAGCTGATTCCTTTATCGTAGGGCATCTGGAGATGCCGTGTGCACGTGCCCATATTTGGTTCCATTCCTCCTCTGTTAGCGGCTCTTGCATGTCTATTTCCCAGTTCATTTTGTATGTGAGATTGTCGGTCGATTTCATCGTTGGAGAGCAGTATGTAGTCTGTTGACCTCCTTTGCCGTTTTGCCTTCCTGCAGTGTCACAACCTCATCCCCACCAAGGGTTCACAGGCCCGTAAAGACCTTATTCGGTTCTCCTTGGATTCCTTGGAGCCAGTCCTGGCGCTGTTTGCATCGGAGACACATGCTGGGACGGGGTTTCAATGGGCAATGGATAAGCATGGCCGCCCCCATGAAGAATACTGGAGAACTGCATTCAGCAGTCTACCATCCAGGGCGGGGCCCGCCCAAAGGCACCTGGGATACCACCTTGCATTAAACCAAGTAACCATCAAAAATCGCTACCCATTGCCTTTGAACCTCGGAGTTGCTGGACCAGGTCAAAGAAGCCCGTATCTATACGAAACTGGATCTGAGAGGGGTCTATCATCTGGTGAGCATCAAAGAAGGCGATGAGTGGAAGACGGCATTCCGTACTAAGTACGGCTTGTTCGAGTACCAAGTAATGCCATTCGGCCTATGCAACGCCCGCGCTGCGTTCGAGTATTTTATGAACAACGTCCTTCGAGAACTCATCGACGTCTGCGCTCTTGTCCTGGTGTATTCAACATCTGAGCAAGAGCCCACTGGGCACGTACTGGCAGTCCTGACCAAACTTCGAGAACACCATCTTTACGCCAAGCTGGAAAAGTGCTTGGTCCATGTTCCTGGGTTCCTGGGCTTTATCCTGTCCCCCAAAGGCATACGAATGGACGCTCATAAGGTGGATGCAGTCCTCAATTGGCCAGCCCCCACTTCAATCAAAGGAGTCCAGAGCATGTTGGGATTTGCAAATTTGTACCGTTGATTCATCCCTGGATTCTCCCTAATCGTACACCCGATTACTTCATTGCTCAGAAAATGCAACAAGACGTTTAACTGGACTGAAGAAGCTGAAAGAGCATTTCAAGAACTCAAGACCAGGTTCACCACCGCCCCCATTTTGCGACAACCACGTCCAGACCTTCCTTACATTGTGGAAACTGATGCGTCCAGTCTGGCAATGGGGGCGGTTTTGTCCCAAAAAGACCCACTAACAGGCCAACTGCATCCAGTGGCCTTTTGGTCACGAAAATTCACGCCAGCAGAGCTCAATTACAACATCACAGATAGAGTTATTGGCCATTAAAGCTGCCTTCAAGGCCTGGCGACACTACCTGCTGGGGGCCAGGCACACTGTCACCGTGATAACAGACCACAGAAACCTCCAGTATCTAAAGGGAGCAAAGGCTCAATCGTCACGGCAGCCGCGCTGGGCCCTTTTCTTCGCAAAATATGATTTTGTGATTACGTACAGACCCGGCGTTAAAAATGGCAAAGCTGCCGCACTCTGCCGCATGGGCACGGATGAAATGGCACACATGCCGCTGGAGCCGGTGGCCATTATCCCAGAGAATAGAGTCCTAGGCATCACTACCACCATGACCCAAAATGAGCTTCAATACGAAATTCGTCAGGTTTTCACCCAGGAACAGCTACAAGAGTGGGGCTCCAGAGGGGAGAATTACTGTATCAAGAATCAACTACCATATTACCGAAACCGGCTTTTCGTACCAGTGAAGGAATTGCAAGGACAGGTCATCTCCGAGCACCATGACTCCCTCATTGAGGGCCATCCAGGAATCGCCAAAACCTTGGCCAAGATAAAAAAGGAACTACTGGTGGCCAACTTGGCGTAAGGATGTAATTGAATTTGTGTCATTTTGTGGTATCTGTGCCCAAAATAAATCTGTCAAGCAAAGACCCGCCGGGCTCCTGCAGCCGTTGGACATTCCGCCAGCTCCATGGCACACCCTGTCACTAGATTTTATCACCGATCTTCCTCCATGTCAAGGCTACAATACCATGCCGGTGATCGTGGATCTATTTTCTAAAATGGCTAATTTCTTCCCATTCAAAGGCCTACCGACTGCATCCGGCCTCGAAAAAGTCTTCTTGGAATACATAGTGCGCCTGCATGGATTCCCTTCAGTTCTAATATCGGACCGTGGGATGCAATTTGTGTCCACCTTCTGGAAGAAATGCTGCTCATTGGCACAGATAGGCAGATAACCAGGGGGTCCTGGGAGACTTCCTGCCAGACATGAGTCCTGGTTACAAGAGCCTTACCCAGAGTCTTTAGCTCACGATATTTCACAGAGAAGAAATATCCCAAACATATCAGTCTTTGTCCTGCCCTGGGGCAGTCCAGCACCGAAATGCTAGGCAATTCTCCTCTGAACAAGAGTACCAACAGCAGCCCCAGAGACGTGTTTCGATCTGGTTGAATCTCATCAGTAGGGTGTAGCTGTGCCTCTATGAATAGTGAGCAAGGGGTCCACGTCTGGATTCCCCCAGTAACTTAGGGTGAACATTGGCACAGATAGACAGCCGTCTATCCACTAGTCACCACCCTCAGACCGACGGCCAAACTGAGAGAACGAATCAGACTCTCGAGCAGTACCTGCGCTGCATGCTTCATCAAGGTGAAGTAGATTGGAAGGAACTTTTATGGATCGCTGAGTACGCTTATAATAATTCGCTGCATAGCAGTACGGGACAAACGCCATTTTTTACGGTGTATGGAAGACACCCACGCACTTCTGAATTAGACATCCCCACAACCCTGGAAATGCCGGCTGTCGAGAACCTACACACAACCATCACGGAAGCCTTCTTAAAAGCTCAAGAACACCTGCGACAAGCTAAGGCACGCCAGAAAAGATGCGCGGACCAGCTTTGCTCCAAAGCCCCCGTATATCAGGTGGGAGATATGGTGTGGCTTGCCTCCAAGCATATACCAATAAAAGGAACGCGAACATTTCGCCCACGGTTCTTGGGACCATACCCAGTGGAAACCATAATTAACCCAGCACCTGTGAAACTGACACTTCCAGCCCACATACGAATACACCCAGTATTCCATGTATCACTCCTGAAACCAGTCAAGCCGGGTACCCGTGTAACTACCCCACCTGAGCCGATCACCATTCAGGGAGAACCAGAATACGAGATAAAGGACATTTTGGACTCTAAATATGTAAGGTCTAGACTCTATTACCTAGTAGATTGGAAAGGATACGGACCACAGAATAGAACATGGGAACCCAGTGAGCACATCCATGCCCGCGCTTACTCCAGCGTTTCCATCGGGCGTTTCCCTCCAAACCAGGACCAGGTCGGAGAGCCACTTTGAGAGGGGCCTTAGGGGGGGAGTGCTGTCACGACTTCATCCCCACCGAGGGTTCACGGGCCCCTAAAGACCTTATTCGGTTCTCCTCAGATTCCTTGGAGCCATTCCTGCGCTGTTGGCATCGGAGACACATGTTTGGACGGGGTTACAATGGGCAATGGATAAGCATGGCCGCCCCATGAGGAATACTGGAGAACTGCATTCAGCGGTCTAGCATCCAGGGCGGGGCCCGCCCCAAAGGCACCTGGGATACCACCTGGCTATTTAAACCACGCCCGATTAGAGGCACGCGCTTTGCGTTATTCTGCTTTTGCATCGTGACGTTCACCGGGTCTTGCTCTGCATCCTGATCTTCTGGGGCGAGAAGGGGCTAGAACCATCGCCATCCTTGCCTGCTCAGCAGCATCCTTCTGCAATCGAAGTCCTCCAGCGCTCGTCGACTCTCTCCTGTTTCATCACTAGAAGATAACGGGAAAATAACGGAACATCTTGGGAACCACCTACCAGTTTGTCAGGAAGACCATCGCCTCCAAGACATCTTTCGTCCCTTGGATTGCTGAGGACCACTCATCTTCAGTTCTTCTCGACCTGCAAGACAAACAATAGCACAGGTTAGCCATTTGCAAGGATGCGCTCTGTGCCGCTTGGTGTACCATCTTACCTTCTGGAACTTGGCCCCGGCTTCCATCGCATCTTCCAACATCTGCAAGAAGAAGGGAAAAGGTTACTTAGTGCAAACCCTGATAAAGACATTGCTTTCACCTTTAAAGACTTACCTGAGAAGAGGGAGTTGCAGCACGGTCTGAACTCCGGCCCTCGCCAGTGAAGAAACTCGGCAGAACAGTGCCTTTAACGACGCGCCCCTGCCCGGTGCGGCAGGACGGAGAGCGCAACCTTATAGAAATCAAGGTGAGAGATGTCCCCTGGGGAACTTCATGGGGAACCCGGGAGGTGGGTCGCAAGGAAGGGACAGCAGTTAAACTTCACCTCCTGTCTTCTAGAGCCGATCCTCGACAGCCCGAACTCCAGGAAAGGTGAGAGGTCCCGAAGAGCATCCCGGCTCATCGTGAGGCGTCCCCGTGGAAACAAGGTGAGCGTTGCATGCAGAGACAGTTCTAGGCCTGATGGCATTCTCATACCCACTCTCTTCACCATTGGGTGGGTTATCCAGTGCCTTATTTGTGCATATCTATAGCGCTCATTTTCTCCTATATTGAATTTCTGCTGACAGTCTGTGAAGAGTAATGGAGTGCCGTCTTTGTACATGTCTTTCAGGTACATGGTCTCGGCCCCTGACCATCCCCCCCAATACTTTCAGTGAAGACCCGGTGTGAAATCTAGGTTGTGCATCAGAGGCGTATATGGGCCCATTCCGCTCGGGATGTTTCTTTTTCCGGGCTTTGTCCCAGCTTTGCAGTGACCATTTCGTCATTTTTAATAGCGCGCCCCTGCTCCCTCGGTTTTTTCTCAGGCTCAACAGGGTAATTAGGGGGGCTATTGAGGCCAATTGTTCGATTCTACACCATCCCTTATGGTTCTTGGGTTTTGCCCACCTCAACATTGGTGCTAGTTGTGCTGCTAAGATGTATCTGTCCATTTCTGGAACTCCCAGGCAGACTAGGAGCGGTGAGCGCATTAGGATTCGTTTCTGGTTCCTGGGATTCTTATCGTGCCATATAAATTTAAATATCGCGTTTTGCAACTCTCTGATCTTGCCTGGCAGTATGGGCACCGGTAGTGTACTTATTACATAAAGGAGACGAGGGAGGATAGTCATTTTGACAGCTGTGAAGTGGGAAAACAGTGACAGCTCCTGAGATTCCCATTGGAGCATGTCTTCCTGTAGCTGTTTCCACAGCAAGGCTGTTTGCCTGATATAGTTTGTGTGGTTCTCTAGTAAGGTGGATCCCTAAATATTCCAGTTTTTCACCCAGCCAGCCCATTGGGAATGTCCTCTCCAATGTCTGTCACATATCTCCTTGCTGTTATGTTAATGGCTTTTGATTTGGAGAAGTTTATGGAGAACCCCGAGATCTGTCTGAATTCCTCCAGTTGGGCTATCACTCTGGGCATCGTATTTTCTGGGTCTCTCATGAAGAGCATAATGTCCCCGTACAACACTATTTTGTGGGTTTCCTGACTAATCATCAATCCTCTGATGCTAACATCTTGTCGGAACTGCATTGCGCATAGTTCCATCGCCATCACGAAAATCAGATGGGAGAGCGGACAGCCCTGTCACGTGCCCCTTCTGATTTTCACGAACTCCGTACTCTGTCCATTGATCCTGAAACTTGTCGATGTGTGTTGGTAATTGGCGAGCACCATCTTGGTGAATTCTGGGCCACAGCCGAAGCGCTCAAAGATCAGTTTCAGATAGCAACAGTCCATGCTATCAAAAGCCTGGGTAGCATCAAGAGCTGCCACTGCAAATGTCTGTTGTGTTCGTCGCTCCGCATCTAGGACGGCTACTGCCTTTCTGACATTATCTTGTGTGTGCCGTTCAGTGATGAACCCCGCTTGGTCTTAGTGTATTATGTTCGGCAGGATTTTCATTCGGCGAGTTCCTATGATTTTCGTATAGATTTTTGTGTCGGTGTTCAGCAACGCTATGGGACGATAGTTTGCACAGTTGTGGGGATATTTACCCGGCTTCAGGGGCAGTATAGTTATAGACCTCCCCATATCAAGCGTGACCTTCCCCTCTTCTCTGATTGTATTATATAGCTTTGTCAGCGGGCCGAGCAATTGGGTGCGGAACGTCTTGTAATAGCCGTTGCCAAGGCTGTCTGGACGGACCTGGAGTCTTATTTGCTGGTAGTGCTGAAATGGCATTGATGATCTCTTGTGCCGTAATTGGGTTCCCAAGGTTAGGTCGGTCTTGTTCAGCAATCTGGGGCAGCGGGAGAATGTTGATGTAGGTGAGTTGGCGTTCTGGGTGAAGATTCTTGCTACTTAAGAGTTCCTCATGAAATCGCTTCATTATTTCTTTTTTGTTGCTTTTCGCCATGTGGGGTTTTCCATGGACGTCGTTTAGTTGTGCTATATAGTTTTTTTTTTTTTTTTTTTTTTTTGCTTTCTCA
The DNA here is from genome assembly GCF_040938575.1 of Ambystoma mexicanum. Classification (NCBI taxonomy): domain Eukaryota; kingdom Metazoa; phylum Chordata; class Amphibia; order Caudata; family Ambystomatidae; genus Ambystoma; species Ambystoma mexicanum. Next base: position 441,688,769 of record NC_090937.1, read on the forward strand.
ATTTACGCCACCAGGAAACGATTCGCCTTGCCCCCATGGATATATTAGGATTGTTTTGTTTGTAGCAGTGACTGGCCGATCTGGTCCGCCGTATGATTCTCCTGTTGAGCTCTGATTTTCCGAAGCGCTCTTAAGGATTTTCTTGATCAGTGGGCTTTGTGTTGTGCTTCGGCAGCTTTCACCTCTTTTTCTAGTTGGTTTGTCACCAATGCTCTTTCTCTGTAGTATGCCGCTTCCTGTGACATGAATTCTCCCCAATTCTCCCCTGATCACTGCCTTTCCAGCATCCCATTATACCCCCCCAGTCTGTTTCCCCATTTTAGTTTTCTTTGAAGTAGTTGTTGATGGTAGCTTCCATATGGGCCCTTCAGGAGGATTTCATTTAACCTCCAGGGTGATTTTGCTCTGCTCCCTTCCACCCCCCAATCTATACCCACCAACACTGGCGCGTGATCTGAGTGATATTCCACTCCTATTTCGACTTCCGTTATATGCGGGACTAATGTTGTGGATACTAAGATCATGTCTATCCTGGAGTATCCAAGGTGGACGGCTGAGTAGTGGGTGTACTCTCTCGTGTCCCCTTGGAAGAATCACCAAGTTTCAATTACCGCTAATTCGCTGAAGAAGCGACCCATGGCTTGTCTTTTTTTCTGATCAGTTGTTATTGGGGCAGTGTTTTGTCCAGCATTGGGTCCATGACGCAATTGAAATTCCCACCTACTATCAGTTGGCCCTCGCACAAGCGGCCCAGTTTGCCCAGCAGATCCGTTATGAACACATCTTGGCGACTATTAGGAGTGTAAATAAATAGGATTGTGGCAATTTCACCTTTATCAACCCTTTGAGCCCCAACTACCTTCCCCCTTTGTCTTTACGGATTTGTAGTTTTTTTTCAAGTCTAGCGCTCTCCCAATTAGTATAGCTACTCCCCTTTTCTTCTGCCCACATGAGGCAAAAAATTGTTGTGAGAAGGCTCGATTGGCCATTCTCTTCTCGTCTTTAGGGAGGAGGTGTGTCTCCTGTAGGAGCCCAATCGCCGTCTGCAATGTTTTCAGCCTGTCTAGTATCACCCAACGTTTTATTGGCGAGTTCAGGCCCTGTACATTCAGAGATATTACCTTTGACCGAGCCATTTTTGTGTAGGAGAAGTTGCACAGTTTCAAGCTGGGAGTGAGGTGCTCCAGTGACTCACATTTACCTTTTCTGTTCCCTGGGTTTCTAGCTTGTTCTGTCAATGTGCCTCTTGGTTCCTTTGCTCTTCCATCAACCCTCCAATTCTCCCTCTTTCTCAGCAATTCCCAGATGTGGTGGTGGTCTTCCTCCGTGCGGGTTTTGTATGTTTCGGTGTGTTGTAGTCCTCCATTGTTCGAAGGTTGTACATTCTCTTGTTAGTTGCTTCTTAGTGTTCCTCCGTCGCTGGTTATTCCTGGCTCTGTTGCGGAACCTTGGATTTCCCGGTTTTCTTTGACTTTTTTTTTTTCTCGATTGACCATTCCCACGGTTTACACAGTGTCTCTGGTGGATTGGGACGTGGTGGGTCATTCGGACGATACTGGTCTTCCTCTAGCTGTAGGATTGAACAGCCCTCCTCGCAGGTAGTAATTTTCTGCTGCTTGCCCTCCCATGTAAAGGAGAGGCCGAATGGATGCGTCCACCTGTATCGTATTTGCTTTGCTTGTTGTACTTTTGTAATTGGCTGCATCATTCTGCTCTTGTTGAGAGTAATCAACTCTAGGTCTTGGTATAGTTGAATGTGAGAGCCGTTGATTGTGAGATCATTGTGGGATTTTGCTGCTGTCAGGATGTCTTCTTTCTGGCAGTAGGACGTTACTGCTATTCGGACGTCTCTAGGCCTTACTCCAGGGTCGTTCCGTTTTGGGCCAACTCTGTGTATCCGATCAAACCCAATTTGGTCTGACTGCATGTCTGGGAGCATGCTACTGAAACATTGTTGCATAGTGTCTTTGAGGTCACAATCCTGGATCGTTTCAGTCAGGCCTTTGACCCTGTTGTTAGATCTTCTTGAACGGTTTTCAAGGTCCTCTGCCTGTAATTCCAAGTTGGTTGTTGCGTTAGCCTGCTGGTCTAGAAGGACGCTGTTCTGGTTCGATTCTTCGATATCTATTCTGCCTCCCAGGTCCGCCATTTCTCTGCTTACCTCCTGGAGGGAAGATTTCCGTTCCTCCTTCATCTGTTCCAGCTGGTTGTGGAACGTATATGTTAGTCTGGCTTCCATCCCCTTCAGACACTTTAGGAGTTCCTCCTTGTCTGACGCCATAGTGTTTGGTGGTGATGCCACTGCGTGGTTGGGTCATTCCAGGGGAGGGAGAGGTGAATCGCTCTCTGTTCGTTGTCTCTGAACCCAGCACTTTTCGACTTGGCCCACCTGGGTTTTAGCCTTTGTTCTTGTCTTTGACTGTCCGGGCCTCACCCTAGACCCTGGCATCTAAGTTGCTCCTTTGGGAGCGGTCGGTGCCACTTGGAGACAGCGGAGCTATTTTCTTGGGCGTCAGAGCAAGAGGGGGCTCGTTCCTTTCTGCTTTCTTCACTGCTTTTGTTTCCTTCTTCCACTCTCACCGGGGAAGAGACATGGGCGGTAGGGTTGCGGGGGTTGTACGCCAATGTCCTTGGTGTCGCTCTGGTCCCACTGTAGTTCAGTAGGGAAGCGCGTCACAACTGAGCGCGGGGAACGGCCTGGTTGGTGTGCTGTATGATCATGCACTGCTGCAGTTTGTTATATGCCCCGCATTGTGTCTGTTTTATTAGGTGTCCGTGAACTGCCATAAAAGTGTAACCACTACCTTCTTTCCGTGGTGATGTCCTCGCCTTGCAACTTGCTTCTGTGCTGTGGTTGCTGTGTATTTGTAGGGCAAAGTGTTTCTCAGAGGAGCTGGGTCAAGCGTAGTTGTTGTGCACAATGGAGGTATGGGGATGTAATCGAGCCCCCTGCTCCACGGTTGCCTTATTGCCAAATAAGGAGTGTGCAGAAAGTACTTGCCAAGCTCTTGTCGAGGTTGATGTACAGCTGATCCACATTAGTGTGTTATGTGCCCCCCACACTAGGCCAAAAACGGCTGTACATAGGCCAGTGATCTTGGCTGTTTGCGGGGGTCAAATCAGTGCGGCTGTAAGGGCAGTGTTCCGTTAAGCTTCCACATTTCACAAGCAATTTATCCCCTTCTACCTGCACCTCGGGAGGGGGTTGTGCAAGATCAGGGTGTCTTGCACTGTAACTGGATCGGGGGGGAAACAGGTTCAGCTGCACTTTATATAGCGTTGTCAGTTAGAGGGAAGCACGTTTAGGGGCTTGCTGAGCAGGGGGCCACCACGTCCTTTTCCAGGGGCTGTGTTTGAGTGTCCTTTCCAGCTCTTCTCGGTTTATAGATTGTGCAAGTGACCGTAATGAAAGAAATGCAGCGTTCCAATAGTTTGCACAGCGGATCGCGTTAATGCTCACGATTCACCTATTAATATCCACGTGTAGCTCCCCAGTTTGATATATCGAGGTCCGGTCTCATGTCGGGCCTCGCGTACGCGTGTCACCACTGGTGTGGCCGCTCAGCCACTGTGCGATTCGGGCTCACGCCCTGCTTATGCGGTCAGGTATGTCCTCTATTTGAATGTCTCGGGACTGTGCCGATTGCTTTTATGGCTGTGTCCCCATCTGAGGGCGTGGGACCCCTCCCCCAGCACACGCAGCTTACTGCACCTTGGAGTCCCCCTCGCCGACAAGCTGAATGTCCACTTATGCCGAGCGGAGGGTGTTGCAGCGTCGAGGCATTGATTTTTAATCTATCATTCATCTCACAAGCACTGAAACCAGCATTTTAAAGAAGGGTTTAAGCTTTGTCCCAGCGAGTGACAACTCTCCCAACAATATTGAATTAGAACTAAAGTTCTTCAGGCCAGTAAAACTATCGGCCTTCTTTATGAATAAAGATGATAATACTAATACTTCACTTACAGGCTTCAGACCTAAGTCATCATTTACCCCTGGACAAAGTGAAATTCCCCCAGAAATTGTAACGTTTGAGAACATGGTCTTCAGGTCACTTCCGAAGGTGACAATAATGCTGACTCAAGTCCTCGACACAATCTCAGGTTAGAGGAGAATGCAGCCTTACAATCTCTTTCTTGCAATAGAGAAATTGTAATCAAACCAGCCGACAAGGGTGGTGGAATTGTTGATTTAGACCAGAGGGACTATATCCGGATGTTACGCACACTAATCGAGAATAATAATCATTACTTAAAAATAGCAGTTGATCCAATAGGCACATTGATGATAACTCTGCAGGAATTGTGCACCAGAGGGATCGAACAAGGTTTCCTCACAGTGGACAAAGCCTATTTTTGACACCTAGAGACTGCCGGTTACCTACCATATATGCATTGCCTAAGATCCACAAGAAAGGTGAAACCCCCCCCCTGAGAGACCAATCTTATCTCTATGCGGGTCCTTCCTAGAGCCCCGTGGAAAGTACATTGAAAAAGTCATACATAACCTGGTTAAACATTCTCCTACCTTTTTTAAAAGATACTATGGCAACCATCAATTACTTTGATGGACTTCCATTTGAACAGGAGAATAGCCTGTTAGTCACATTGGATATAACTGCCTTATATACTAATATTCCCCAAAACAAGGCCCTCAAGTGTATCTAACAGAGATTGAAGATCACCCCATGTGACAATTGATACCAACTGATTTTGTTCTCAATCTTCTACAAATTGCTCTGTCACAACTTTTTTCAGTGTCTAGAGGAGATCTATTTACAAAAACAGGATACATTCTTGGTAGCAGACTTTGCACCCAGCTTGGCCAATATTTACATGGCGGACTTCGAGGACTGTTAAATTTACAATAATAATCCCTACAGTAACTGTGTACGCCACTGGAAGAGGTATATTGACGCTATATTCTTCATCTGGCAATGGGGTAAAGAATTGTTAGACACTTTTATCTCCTGGTTGAATCGGTGTCTTCCAAGCTACAATTCACTTGTCATTTTTACAATCAAAAACTGGCATTCCTAGACCTGTTGATAGACCATCATGACTGGTGAATTTACACCACGTTATATCGTAAAGAAACAGAACAGAACACCTTATTGTTGTACTCCAGTTAAGACCCACGCTCTGAGGATTAATTTACCTTTATGGTCAATTTCTATGTCTCAGGCGCAATTGCACCATGAACAGCAATTTTAGAACATCATGCAAACCTTCTAGGACAAAAGCTAGCAGCAAGATGATACTCTCGGAAATTCATTAAAAGATCCGCTAAAAGGGCCCATTGGACACATAGGGAACGTCTTCTCAGCCCGAGGGAAAAGACAAAATCAGACCGCATTGTGTATGTCACCACCTTTTCCAAACAAACTACATACTTTAAGAAATTAATCAGACTGCACTGAATCTTATCAGCACAAGCTGCACCACTGGTCCACATCGAATTTGCACTCAAGCGAGGCAAAAACATTAGAGACTGTTAGGCAGAAACCTGTGCAGTTCCCTTAGGGACCAGTGCAAAAAGTTTAAGGCTACAGGTGTTTGCAGTAAACCCAATTGGTAGCAGTCTGTACCACCCAGATTTACCTGGTAGCTGTGGCTGAGCAGTCAGACTTCTCTCAAGAAGAGTTGGGCAGTATGTAGAGTTTACACAGTAGGGCCAAAAATACAGTAGTACAAGCAAACACTGACCAGAGCTTTGGTATAAAAGTATATAATTTATTTAAAAACACACTTGTAAAAATACACTGGCACTAATATGTCAAGCAAGTTCCTACAGTCATTAGAAATATATACACCTCCCTAATCATTTGACATGTCTAGGTTAGTACACCACTTATTTAGCAAAACAGAGGTGAGCGCGTAGCCATAGATGGCACTCCAATAATGATTTAAAAAGGGAGAAAAAAGGCAGAAATAGGAAAACGCACAATACCAACACTTTTAAGTACCCACAGATAGTTAGAAAAGGCAGGGTCTACTGTAGAGCAAAAAGTTCATAGGCCAGGCCCACTCTTGGAGAGAGCAAGGTGGAATGTGCCCAAGATCACACAGTTGAAGTACACTTTAAAAGTCTTTGCATATAGTTAAAAAAGGAGTTAGATCAGTTCAGAAAGGTAATGTTAACGGGCCGACGTCACCCCAGGATAGAGAGTCAAGGATTTACGGGACACCTTTAACAGTCTGTTTCAAGGGAGACAAGGCGGGACACAGTACCTGAAATGGCGAGAAAGCTCCAACGTGGGCAGTTGTTCCTGGCAGCGGGTGCAAGTCGGTGCTTCGTTCAGGGGAAGAGAAGATCTCGACGTGGAGGAAAGCTGGAGGTTGTTGCACTGCCAGGGAAGAAACCAGCCGCGGAGTTTCCCGGTTAAAAGGTACTACCCTTTTATTCGCGGTAGTGGTGAAGCGTGGCTTCTCGGCCGCTGGGGTGCTTGGCACGGGCGATTCGACCACAAGACGATCCAGGAAGGCAAAAAAGGCGAAGACTCTCCAGGAAGAAGATCTTCTCTGTCGTTGGGAAGTGGTGAGTTCGGTTCAGCATGGCTCCACCGGTGGTGTTGTCGTTGCAGGTCATCTCAGCTTCTCCCTCTTCGGATTCTTTAGGTCCTGTGGCGACTTCTGAAGTTCCAGTCCCCAAAGCCCTGCTTTTATGCAGAAAACCCCCATTCATCAGTCCTAGCTGTCACTCAAACATGCTAAGTGGTGAGCCGGGCGGCTCACCACTGGGCCAATCACACAAGAGTGTGACTTGAGTTGCCGAGGCAACTCAGTCCAGGGTGCCTATTCCCCCCCCCCCTCCCACACATCCTGTAGACCCAGACAGAGTGGCACCACTTTTGGAGGCGTCTGTGCAGAAGCCCGCCAAAAGTTGAACAAAGGGCTCGACTTGGGTTGGAGTTACAGAGGCGAACACAAATGCCATTTTAAAACCGAGTCCTGGCAAAAAGACCCAACCCGGGGAATAAATATTAAATAAATAACCCAGCGGTATCTTTAACTTTGCACCAAAAAAAGTGGTGCATTTAAAATGAACGGGAAAATCCCATAGGAAATATTTCGCGTGGTAACCACTGCCACCAGCCAGAAACTCGACAAGGGGGGACTGGACAGTGCCCCCTTGAAAAACAGACCCAGGGGCAATCGAATTACCCTTACCAGTACTTCCACAATATGATGGTTTGTACTGGTTCTGTTCACAATTTAAGACTAGTAAAGTCAATGGTGACTTTACATGCCCTGGGAGACAGTAGTCAGTCCCAGGGTATGGAGTCGGTTTGGGAGCCACTATGACACCCCTGTGTTACTGCACTGAGGGTGCTGTGTAACACACGTACCAAAAACACATGAAGCCCTATGGAGTAAAAGACCCCATAGCCCATAAAACACATTACAAAGTCAAAGGACATTCTCAAATCATGCTTAAGAGTGGGAGAAAAAGAGTCTCACTCTTAGCAGGAGAAAAATTTTTTTTTTTTATTTATTTATTTTTTTTATTTTCATTTAGTTTATACAAACTTTAGAAAATCTTTTTATATCAAAACTTATACATTATAGAATATACAATGTCCAATTGCCTCCTCAGCTCTGTCCGAGGCTCAAATTTTTCCCTTAAAATTCCTCTATCTATAATACCTCGTCCTCATTTCTCAATGTCTCGTTTATCAAACATTTGATCTACGCCGCAGTCTCTTGGAGAATCCCTACTCGAAAAAATTAAACCCCAAAAATCCAGCAAAGCTGATGTGGGACTCACTGGGTTTAGGAAATTAGCCTTTACAGAGATTTCTCCCTAACGGAGACCATTTGGTCCACTCACGGCTACAGATACTCACAGCCAATTTTGCACAGAACACACTTTGCGCAGCCTGGAGACACCAACGCGAACAGGTCTTGGGTCACCATGCTTGTGGCAAATGTAGTGTTGGCCAAATTACCATCAAGACACTGATGTTTTTTTATGGCAATTTCATTTGGCATCTACATCAATTTACCAACTGCCAATCATCCAATGTTATATATGTCAGGTGTCCCTGTGAACAGCTATAAGTTGGGATGACCTCCAGAAAAGCAGTTACATGGATAAATGAACATCGATCACGTATCCACACAAACGTTAACGGCACCGCTGGCACAACACTATATGATCGCTAACCACACGGAAAATGAGATGCAGTGGTTTATAATCGATCATCTTCGACATGATGCAGGCAACTGTGCTATGCTAAACAGATTACTCAAATTGGAACAACAGTGGATACATCGCCTGCGGACACATGTGGTAGGCCATGATGAGGAAATAAAATGGTCAGTACTACTTTCCTAATGCTAACCATGCAGTTTGATATGGTACTAAGGACTGGGGTTTCCCTTGTCCTTGATTGCCCCTTGCCCTCTTTCCTTTTCGCGCCCTCACTGTTGGCAGGTTTTTGCCTCCTGATGCCATACCAGGCACAGGACCCATAGTTGCACACATCCGTGTTGCTTCTTCTGCACGTGATTTGGTAAGATGGCTGCATGCTTGTTTGCCAAGCTACTCTGACAGATACTAAGAATGAGATTCTGTCCAGGGAAGGTGAAGCGATCCTCCAGTTAACCACTTTCAGCCAGGACAGAACGTCCTGTGCATGGCTCCTGGCTGTCCGAAGTCAGCAAATCGGTTAATTATTACTGACACGGGCTATAAAGATCACCTTAGGTACTTTGCAATCCGGGTGCCCTTTTATTCCCTTTCAGTGATGAGCCAAGCAGAGACAGTATACTCATGGCTTTTGTTACCTCTTTGTCAGATTTTCACATCCAAGATGGTCGCTGGATGCGGCCAGAGTAAGAGTTACATGCTCCGCCCACGACCAGGCATAGTTTGCCACGATCAAGTGACAACGCCGCACACAATAAATAATCTTTTAACCACGGACAACAGTAACAATCCGAAGACACTGGAGATACAGGCAAGTTTACACAGCAGTCCCCATTGGTCCTACTCTGCACTCCAAGGTGAAGGAAATGGTGAAACGGTAAGGACGCCGGCTGCATGCTGCAGGGTAATGCAACGCTCTGATAAACTTTGATGTTAATCTGTATCCCGCGAGCGTGCTGCAAGTTGGATCTTACTTCGGTCAGCTACTAAGATTCAAACTGAGGAGACTCTGAATCGATTTTGGCCACTTTCTACAGTCCTTGTGGCCTTGGCATCGGCAATGACCGCACGCAAATCATATCATGCACATGTAAAGTTCAATTGCATGCGGTCGGGTTGGCAATCTTTGACAGCAGCTGCCCCGATGTATCGGAAATTGGAGGCAACTGGTTTTGTTGCTTCCAATTTACCATTCACTGATGTGAGGACATCATTTTCACTCACACATATGTATATCTTTTGTTTGTGTGTTTACCATAGGTTTGGTTTTCCATGATTCAAGAATCTGACATTGGCACGGTCTGGAATTGAATTTGCGCCCCATCGCTCTGAACACGCGACACATAGAATGCCTTTGGAGCAGATTACCTGCTCGTGCTGCACAAGACAAGCTTTGAGGTACTGCACTCGTCACATTTACCAATTTTTCAAGCCCATTAGCACCTATCCACATGGGTATTACCTTTTAGAGCGACCACTTCGATATCCATTGGAAGACCCATCTCACTAATGCATTGGCTTCAAATCCACGGGCCTATATGGCGGCATAGGTGCGAAAGACAAGAGTTCCTTTTCCCCCCAGGGCTGGGCAGTAGTGACCCTTCACCCACTAGAAATGCCAGATAGGAGTTCCTTTTCCCCCCTGGGCTGGGCAGTAGTGACCCTTCACCCACTAGAAATGCCAGATAGGAGTTCCATTTCCCCCCAGGGCTGGGCAGTAGTGACCCTTCACCCACTAGAAATGCCAGATAGGAGTTCCTTTTCCCCCCAGGGCTGGGCAGTAGTGACCCTTCACCCACTAGAAATGCCAGATAGGAGTTCCTTTTCCCCCCTGGGCTGGGCAGTAGTGACCCTTCACCCACTAGAAATGCCAGATAGGAGTTCCTTTTCCCCCCTGGGCTGGGCAGTAGTGACCCTTGACCCACTTGAAATGCCACTACCTCATAATATTATGACTATATGGAGTATGAATTGTCTGTTTGACAAAATGGTAAAGCGGTTTGTGCATTGGAAGAATCAATTGTTTTTTTTCTCTAGCATGGGGTCTGGCATGGATTCACATGCTCATGAATATTCCCCGTCGTCAGGCTGGGAATCCTCGGTATAGAAAAAATCAGTATCAGTTTCGTTTCTGATCTGTCTTTCTCAGTAGTAACTAATCACTGGTCTCTGGGTCATACTGCCCCCAGCCAATGACTGCCCTCTCCCTAAGCCCCGCCCCTGGCAGCCATCCTCTGATTTTTACCGCACGTTCAAGTGTTGGGAGTCCTCGTGCTGTAGCTCTCGAGCTTTTCTGCCTTTTCGCGCTTTTTTCAGGAGATATTCTCATTTTTTCGGTTAAATAGATTGTCATTGAATACAATTGAACTTGTATGCATGTTGAATCTTGATTGAACTATTGAATGTCTTTTGACAGCATAATATAGTGTGCAGGGGGCGGGAGGGTTCCCAATCTTGATCCTATTATTCTCCTCTTTCTGTGTAATACTGGTCTTGTGCCAGACCATTTTTTCTCCCCTGCACCTCAAATCCCTAGAACGTCGATACCCTCATATGATAAATTAAGTTAAAACTATTAGTGTGCACTGATAAATCCACGTTTTTTAGTTGAAATTTCGTTTCCATCTTTAAAATTGAATTTATAGAGGTTTTAGTGAGAGGCTTTTTTGCAAAATAGGCGCGAAAATTAAAACAGAAATTCGGTTTTAAAAATGACAGATGGGTTTTCTTATACTATATTAAGGACTATGAAAAAGAGAATGCCACACATGGAACTTTACAGCTACGTGGCCAGCGCAACCAGTCCGTGGTGGATACTCGATTTCTGGGATTTACTTTAGTTATTCAAAATCACTAGGGAGTCATGGTTTTGTAACGCAGATAAGACAATCAGCCCAAGAAGAATTACTATGGTTCTGAATTAAAGATGGGTTGGATTGAGATTGGGATAATACAATACAGATATGCTATGGGTTACTGTTCTTCCTGTTATACTTACAGTTCTTTATAATTAAATTGGAACGTCAGTTCTGGTCATTGGGTGGATCAGGTCTACCGGCAGCAGGGCACCTCTGGAGGGATTTGGATCAGCGGCGTGGTTCTGGTCCATTTTGGACTGTGCCTCAGACTGGATTTGGATGGGCCCTTCTGGTCGCTGAACACGGCAGATCACAGGATGCAAGTTTCAGCAGGCAAGCCTTAATGGTAGCAAGCCAAACTGAATCAGAATTATTATTTTAAGTTTTGGAGGTTTGCAATTGGGTCAAGCTAGCAACCTTTCAGCAATGCTAAGTCTGGATTCTGCAAAGAAATCTTGATCTTATAAGAATTCTGGAGTCGGCTGCAAGATGAAGAGTTCTGGAATAAGGTGCTGCGCGGACATCTGGACGGGTTCTGGAAGCAGTGTGTCCCTATGTGTAGTGAAACTCCTATATTTATCCATTACAAAATGTATGGCGTGGGCAGAACTTCAAAACACACCCCCATGTCTCTGAGTGGCTACAGGCATGTGCTTTGTCCTGGTTGGCGGTCTGAACAGAGCTGTTATCTTTATGACAGGATTTAGGAACTCCCACCTTGATTTTTACCAAAACATAACTTTTGCACAAATGTACATTTCTATCATTATGTCCCTAATAAAATTGGACACATATATTTTCTATTCGATTGTCTACATTCACATTCACTCCCCATCCTTGTGCGAGCTGTCTTGGTCAATCTGCTGATTGTTATCAATTTCAACTATAACGGTTTGGATTAATCATTTCTAATTTGGTAAATATCTGGGCGCTGATCAGTGGATTATGTACATACAATTTTAGGTTTGCAACATTGATCGTTCTGCTACAGTAAGACATTTTTCATAACTTTGGTTCCATAAATGGTACAAGTTTAATCAATGTCTTCAAATCACAAGGCTGAAATTGTTTTAATGTCTACCAATTTTCAGATTTGTTCCTCTTTAGGTTGCTCAGTTAAAGAGTTCTAAACTTTTTTTTTTAAACAATTTTATTAATTTGTAACAACAAACACAAACCTAACTTACATTGTGTATAATAATTCCCAAGTATACATCAGTTTATCGATATCCACTGTTTCACCACTCCTCCTCCCCCCCCTCCCACCCGAGCCTACTCTCCTTCATGTTCAGTTTCATTGTCTTGCGGTAGGGATTCCTTATCAATATCTTTAGTTGGATCCTGATCACTTGCTCCGTCATGCATGGGTCCAAATAGTTCCGCTATTAGTTGTTTCCAAGCTATCAAGATTTCAGCCTCTTCTTCCTCCCCAACATTGCTTGCTTCCTGCCATACTGCAGTCTCTGCCTCTGCCCATTTCTGTAGATCTTTCCACCATATTTCTTACCTCGGTCTATGGCATGCCTTCCACCCCATTGCAATTCTCCTTTTTGCTAATACATACGCGAGGTCTTTCAAATTGCTCACATGCTTGAGTTTACGTGATCTAGGAAACCCTCGTAACAAGCAAGCCCACACTGTGTCCACCACCATTTTGATCCCTTTTTCTTCCATCCTTTGTGCTATTTCTCCCCAGAACCTCTCTATTATTGGGCATGACCAAAATATGTGTACCATTCCGGCGTTCTCTTCATCACATTTGGGGCCTGACTGTCCTATATTTTTAAATTTGGCTATCTTTTGGGGTGTCATATACGCCCTATGAGTTATATATAATTGTATCTTTTGCAATCTAGCATTTCGACTGCCAGTCGCTCACGTCAAAAGCCTTGCGGGAGCGGTTATCAGTAGTTAAGGTGTCTAAGCCACGGAAGTCGAGGTCTGCGGGGCTTTCGACAGACGATTCGAGAGGCGACTCTCTGCGTCGTCGTGGAAGTACAGTGGGTCTCGGTCCCGCCATTCCTCTGCCTCTTTGAGGCACTCCCAGAAGCGCTGTCATCGGTCGCCTTCCCCGTCCTCTTCCGAGGACTCCGCCCCTCGGCGGGTCGCTTACCCCACCAAGCATGCGACGCCAGAGGTATGGGCTTCCTTCGGGAAGAAAATATTGGCGATTCACGAATCACAGGGCACTGGTCCGTCCGCGCCTCCGAGTGGGGTCGGTTGTGATCGGTCGAGAGACACCACTCGCACGCCTTCGGGCTCGGGTGGTCGTCACGATTCGCGGGAGAGGTCCCGCTTGGACAAGGGGAATCGTTCTTGGCATGCCCGTTCAGGTCCCGGTCCTCGACGCGCTCGAGACCGTGTGAACCTGTGGTGTCTTCAAGGAAGAAGTCGACGGCGCCGAGGTCGTCGACTGACTCTTTCGAGGCCCCGCTTTCGAAGAAGTCGTCGACGCCATTGGCGCCCCGGCTGTCGAGGGACACGCACAGGGTCCCGGCCTCGAGGACGGTGTCGGCGCCATCGATGCTGTCAGCGCCGCGTTAAGCGTCGACGCCGATTCACTCGACGCCTTTTGAGGCTGTTTCGACGGGGGTTCCCCGGGGCTTGGTGGAACCGCCTAGAAAGGCTCTGGCAAAGGCCAAGCATGGCTTTGTTCCGCCTTCTTTCCGCCAGCTTGAGTTTATTTCGGAGGTGGATGAGGGCTCTGATGATGGCATGGTTCTGGATATGGTACCGGACGAGATTTTCTCGGGCCATAGCCAAATTGAAGACCTGCCGCAATCCCTGCACGATGCCAGTGGGCTGGACACCTCTCCGGAGGTGGCGTTTTGTCGGCCTGAGCCTTGCACGCATGCTGACTCCTCATACCGGCGCCTTATGTCCAGGGTCATCGAGTACTTGGGATGCTCTGCTCCCCCAGGGGATTTTCTTCAGGATGACCTTACGGATATCCTCGACCAAGGTCCACCAACTGACTCGGTACTGCCGTTCCATATGGCTCTACAGAGGAGGGTGGCGGCGGCTTGGACTGTCCGGAGAGTCTCCTGGCAGTGGGCAAGTCTTTGCCGCGAAAATACCGGCCAGCCAGTAGCGACCCCTGCTACTTGACCAAGCACCCCCACTCCGGAGAGTTTGGTGGTGCAGGCGGCTACGGCCCCGGCAAAGCAGGCGTCGTATCCTACCATCCCTCCTGATGGGGACGACAACCGTTTTGATGGCTGGGCGAAGAAAGTGTTTTGTTCAGGGGGTATGGCGCTTCAGGCGGCCAACTCCGTATGTGCCTTGTCATGTTTCACGCACGCTCTGTGGAACTGTTTCCTTAGCGGCTGAACATATTCCAGAAGGGGATGAACGCGATGGTTTCTTTGCCAGGGTTCAGGATGGTAAGGACGCCATGTGTGAGGCTGTTCAGTCAGGTTTGGACATGGCAGATTGCGTCAGCCGGTCCATGGCGGCGAGCACCGTGATACGCAGGTTTGCGTGGTTGCGGAAGTCGGGGTTTGCTCCTGATGTGCAGGCCCGGCTCCTCAACATGCCCTTTGACGAGGAACATCTTTTTGGCAGCAAGGCTGACGAGAGCCTTGAGAGGTTGCAGACCTCCAAAGCTGCAGCGAAGTCGTTGGGCGCTGCAGTTCGCCAACCTCCGCCTTTTCGTCCTAGGGGACAGCAATGGAGGGGAGGCTCCTTTTTGTTATTACTCGTCCTTTGGTAAAGCGAGAGGAGCTGCCAGTTAAAGGGGCCACCGCAGGAGTGCCAGAGGTGGAAAAGAAGGTACTCGAGGTGCCAAGGCCGCTCGGGCTGTTGCCTCTTTGCCCTCAGGCAACGCTGCAGCCGCTTCAGCTCAGTCATGAGGGCATGTCCCATGGTTCGCCGGTTGGGGAAGGCTGGCGCAGCATCTTGCAGAGTGGCGCGACATTACTTCAGATGTGTGGGTTCTGGAGATCATAACCCACGGCTACTGTATTCCTTTCCGGCAGAGGCCTCAAGACAATCCACCGGGGAATCTCTCTTTGAAGAGTCTGGATCCGCTCCTTCGCCAGGAAATTCAATCCCTGCTGGAGAAAGGCGCCATAGAACTGGTGCCTGTAGCGGAGAGGAACAAGGGATGGTATTCCCCTTATTTTTTGATTTCCAAGAAAGACTGGGTATTGAGACCCATCATGAACTTGACCTCAGGAAGGACAAGTTCAAGATGGTTACTCTCTCTCAAGTCCTCCAGGCCCTTCAACTTCAGGACTGGTTGGTGTCTCTTGACCTTAAGGAAGCTTATTTCCATGTGCCGATACATCCAAAGCACAAGAAGTACCTGAGGTTCGCGGTTGGCGACTCGCACTTTCAGTTTCGGGTCCTGCCATTCGCATTGACCTCCGCCCGAGGGACTTCACCAAGCTCATGGTAGTGGTGGCAGCGCACCTAAGGAAGGGGGGGTTTCACGTCTACCCCTACCTGGACGATAGGTTGATCAGGGCGCGCTCTCCTGAGCAAGTACTGGATCATCTGTCAGTCACCTGCCACTGCCTCCACAAGCTGGGCTTCTCCCTCAACTTAAAGAAGTCCCGTTTGACACCAACTCGGAGGCTCCAGTACATCGGAGCAGTGCTCGACACGTCCCTGGGGCAGTGTTTTCCTCCCCAGGTGAGGGCTCCTCACATTCAGCAGTTGGTGCACAAGTTTCAGCTTGCCCAGAGTCTCCCAGCGTTCGAGTTCTTGAGATTGCTCGGCCTCATGGCATCCTGCATTCTTCTGGTGCCAGAGGCCAGGTTGCGGATGCAATCTTTGCAATGTGCACTCAAACTCCAGTGATCTCAGTCCTCCGGCAGGATGTCGGACCCTGTTCAGCTGCCGTCCTCGGTCGCCCAGGACCTTCTGTGGTGGGCCGTCGAAGACAATCTGGTGAAGGAGGCTCCATTTTGGCTACCCTGGCCGGAGGTAACGATTGTGACAGACGCATCCCTCGTGGGATGGAGAGCTCATGCCAACGAGTTGACAGTCAGTGGTCGTTGGTCTCCGTCGGAGTCCAGACTTCATATTAGTCTGATGGAGCTGAGGGCCATCAGGCTAGCCCTGAAGGCTTTTTGGCCGACTATGCGAGGGAAGAATGTCCTGATCCTGACGGACAACACGGTGGCTATGCACTACCTCAAAAAGGGGGGGCAGGGTCCCTTCCTCTGTGCAGGGAGGCGATGCAGCTCTGGTTCTGGGCAATCCAGCAGGAAGTTTCGATCTCGGTAGTTCATCTGGCCGGAGACGAAAACGAGACGGCGGACGCTCTGAGCAGGCAGAGCGTGATCTCTCACGAGTGGGAGTTGGCTCAGGAGATTCTCCTGGAGATCTTCACAATGTGGGGGACCCCTCAAGTGGATCTCTTCGCCTCCAGTGTCAACCGGAAGTGCGATAGGTTCTGCTCGCAGAAATTTCCTCCAAAAGGAGCCTTAGGAGACGCGTTCGTGATGGAGTGGTCATTCCCACTGCTGCATGCGTTTCCTCTAGTCCCTGTCATCCGGCAAGTACTGCGGAGGTTACGGAGGTTCGGTTCCCGGATGATCCTCATTGCTCTGGCGTGGGCCCGGAGGACGTGGTACCCGGACCTTCTCGACTTGTCCATCTGCCCTCCACGTCGTCTTCCCTACCGAGACGATCTGCTCTCACGGGAGGGGGGTCAGGTTCTCCATCCAGAGGTCAGATTCCTCAACCTTCACGCTTGGTTTCTGAAAGGTTGAGGTATATGGATTGGGACCTCCCCGAATACGTGATGGAGGTGTTGCTCTCGGCCAGGAGGCCAGCAACAAAGTCCCTGTACCGTTGCCATTGGCGTAAGTTCTGCGACTGGTGCAGGGTTAAGAATGTGGATCCTTTTGCATGCGACATTCCCATGGCTGTGTCTTTTTTGCTTTCTTTGGCCCACAGGGGCCTGCAAGTGGGTACCGTTAAAGGTTACCTGGCGGCGCTGTCCATATTTAAGAGCTCGTCTGAAGAGTGTTCCTATTTTAAAATTCCTTTAATTTCTCAGTTTCTGAAAGGGCTCACTAATGTGTTCCCTCCGTCACCTTCCCTGGTGCCCGGTTGGGATTTGAACCTTGTTCTCAAGTTTTTGATGGGTGCTCCGTTGGAGCCTTTGCATTCATGCCCTTTGAGACTGTTAACTCCTAAAACTGTGTTTCTCCAGCATGGGGTCTGGCATGGATTCACATGCTCATGAATATTCCCCGTCGTCAGGCTGGGAATCCTCGGTAAAGAAAAAACCAGTATCAGTTTTGTTTCTGATCTGTCTTTCGTAGTAGTAACCAATCACTGATCTCTGCGTCATACTGACCACAGCCAATGACTGCCCTCTACCTAAGCCCCGCCTCTGGCAGCCATCTTCAGATTTTTACCGCACGTTCAAGTGTTGGGATCCTCGTGCTATTGCTCTCGAGCGTTAGTGCTATTTTTCACGTTTTTTTCTCAAAAAATGTCTCTTTCTCGGTCAAAAGAGCCTCAAGCGCCACCGTCTCTTCATCCGATCAACGGGGACCCGTGTCGGATTCGTCTACGCCCCTCAAGGGTGAAGATTTCGTCGAGCCACGCTTTTGGAGGACTCCAGAAGTTTCTCAGGCCCATCTCGGACATGGCCCAGGAGAAGGGAAGCTCGACGCCTGGAAAGCTGTTCAGGGTCTGCCCTGGATGCCAGCTTCAGAATGTCTTTAAGGAGGACGAACACTCCCTTTGTCTTTACTGCCTACATGAGGACAAGACGCACGTGGAGAAGAACTGTGTGTTTTGCGGCGATATGTCGGAGCGCACCATGAAGGACCGCCATCAACGTCTCGCCAACTGGCTGCAAGGGAAGAGCCCGTCAGGCGAGAAGAAGTCCGAGCGGTCTTCTAAGACCTTTGAGGACGCCCCGGCGACGGAGGTCCAACACAAGGCCAAGCACCGCGAGTCCGCTGGCACCGGGAGCACCGAACGGTCAGGCTCTACGGGCGCCAGGCAGGGCGCATCCTCCCCGGCGCCATCAACCATGAGCCAACGCTCTGGTTCGGGTAAGAGGAAGGCCGAGCACCCGGCGAAGCTCCTGGAGAGACCCCGGTCGAGCTCGAAGGCCCCATCGGAGGGGGAGCGAGGCAGTGACCCTCCCCCCAAGGAGAAGGCGGTGAGCGCACCTAAGGTGGTGAAAGCCTTAATCCATCCGGCCAAGGCCTCTATCGAGACAGTCGCAGCGGCCCTGGCTCAACCTGTGGAGGCTACACCAGTGGTGGCGACCTCGGGGCTCAGAGTCTCCCTGCCACCGCGGAGGGAGTCCTCTTTTATGCCCATCGTCAGGACCCCCGTGAAACCTCCGACGGAGAAGAAAAAGGGGGGGCAGGAGGTCGTTGTGGATTCGGCCTCAACCTCTGAGGAAGAGCTGATAGAAGTCTTAAGCCACGGCGTTGGCGTGGAAGAAGACCAGCCCGTCGGGAGGGACCCCGACGTAGGAGACGACGATAACGTCGAGGGTGCTGACGGGGCGCCTGACCGCCCGTCGGACTCCCCTCAACCAGTGCCGCAAGACAACTCGGCGGCCATTTTGTTGGCTATACAGTCCTTATGCTCGGAGATAAGGACGAGACTGCCGTTACCACCAGCGGAGGAACCGCTCCCGACAGGGGACCCGCAGCCAGGCCCTTCTGGGAGCCCTCCCCCTAAGAGAAGGATTCATCCTCCACCTCCTTTTCAGCCATCACGCCCTGTTCAGCCCTCCTCCCCGTCCACGACACGTGGGGATGATACGGGGACTGACACAGCCGCGACGGGTACAGACGACGAGGTTAACGACGAGGATCTGCCGTCGTCACCTCCCACCCGGGCTTCCCCGCCCGACGAGATTGGATCGTTTCACTCAATGATCGCCAGGGCATCCGAGCTTTTCCAGCTCTGCCCGGAAGAGAAGAAGGAAGTTTTCCTTTATCATCGGCGCGAGGGCAAGAAGAAGACGGTCCTCTCTGTACCTCTACTGGACGATATTTGGGATGAGGGCCTCGCCCTCCTCAAGAACCCATCCACGACGCCGGCTAGAAGGGATCGGTACGAGAAGAAGTACCGGGTCCCGGACGCGGCCCCCTTGTGCCTTCGGGCACAGCTGACCCCGGACTCGGTCGTGTCCGCGGCGGCCAGGAAGAAAGCGGGGGGGGGCGGCCTCTACGTCGACCTCCCCGCCGGACGGCGAGGGAAAGAAATTGGATACGATGGGACGCAGAGTCATCTCGTCTGCAGCGACGACGATTAAGGCGGCCAACGCCTTGGCTATCGTAGCCCGCAACGACAGGGAGTTGTGGTACAAACTGGCCCCCCTGCTGGACTTCCTACCGGACGACAAGAGGGCGGAAGCCCTAGAGATCTTGCAGGAAGGAGAGGTGGCGTCGGACCACGTCATTACGATTGCGACGGACATCGCTGACACTGGATTTCGCCAGTTGGGCAACGGCTTGTGCCTTAGGCGGCATGGATGGCTCAAGGCTACTGACTTCCGTCAGGACGTGCAGACCAGAGTCTTGGACATGCCGTTCGACGGAAACAACCTGTTTGGGAAAACAGTGGACGATTCCCTTCAAGCCATCAAGGCAGACACGGAGACGGCCCGGGCTCTTGGGGTTCTCCAGCAACGGCGGCCGCCCTTTCGGAGCGGCGGAGGCAAACAGGGTGCCTCCAAAGGTTCCAGCGGCAGATTTTCCACCTACCGTCAAGCGGCCCGTTCGTCGTCACAGGAAGCTTACAGGGGACGAGGCAAGTCAGGCGGACCCCGCCGTCGTCGCTAAGGAGGACAAGGCGGCAAAGCCTCATCGAAGCAGGACTGAACCGGCCGTGGGCTCGGGCCCCCACCGAAGCACCCCGGTGGGAGGCCGGCTGGCGAGCTTCGTCAGCGTGTGGGAGTCCATCTCCACCGACCGTTGGGTGCTGGATGCCCTAGCTCAGGGTCACGCGCTCGAGTTTCTAAAGAGGTGCCCGCGCGTCCCCCCTGTGGCCAGGAAAGAACATCACGTCCCTCAACTTCTCTTGGAGGTAAAGGCGATGCTCAAGAAGGGCGACATCGAGCTCGTCCCAAAGAGGCTTCTGGGCTCCGGAGTTTACTCAAGATACTTCCTCGTGAAGAAGACTGGAGGATGGTGCCCATCCTGGACCTACGACGACTGAACAAATTCATCAAGGCACAGAAGTTCCGGATGGTCACCCTCCAACACGTCCTGGGTCAGCTGGAGGAGGGCGATTTCCTGTCGTCGTTGGATTTGGAGGATGCCTACTTCCATATTCCCATCCTAAAGGGACACTGAAAGTTTCTCAGGTTCGTGGTCCAAGGGCGTCACTACCAGTTCAGAGCCCTTCCCTTCGGATTGAGGTCGGCACCCAGGGTGTTCACCAAGTGCCTCGCACCGGTGGCGGCGCAGCTGCGCCGAGAGGGGATCCACGTCTACCCCTACCTGGACTACTGGCTCATCCGTGCGAGGACGAAGGAGCTCGCCGTGGAGCACACGGCAAGGACCGTCCAACTACTCACGGACCTGGGATTCTCCATAAACTATGCCAAGTCCCACCTGGTGCCCGCGCAAGACGCACTGTTTCTGGGAGCGAAGCTCGACACAGTGTCGCTTCTGGCCTCTCCGTCGGAGGAAAGGACGAGAGCCATCTTGGGCAAGGTGCAGCGGATGCTGGTTGCGGACGCGGCCAGAGTGAGGTCCATCAAGTCCCTCCTCGGAATGATGTCTTCTTGCATTTACCTCATCCGCCTATGCAGGCTCCGGATGCGCCCGTTGCAGGAGTTCCTGGACGCGCGCTGGATCCAGCCGATGGGCAGCTTCGAGGAGAGGATCACACTCGACGAGAGTTTCCGACGAGCGATCCGGTGGTGGGGCACCCGCGCGCATCTGACGGCGGGCATGGACTTCCAGACCCCCGGCCACCAGGAGACAGTGACCACGGATGCCTCCCTGGAAGGGTGGGGAGCGCACACCGAAAATCTGCACGCGAGAGGCCTTTGGCTTCCGACGGAGAAGTCCCTCCATATCAACGTCCTGGAGCTCCGTGCAGTGTTTTGGGCCCTCAGGTCCTTTCTTCCGTCCCTCAAGGGCAAGGTGGTGAGGATCTTCAGCGACAACACCACCACCATGTTCTACATCAGGAAACGGGGCGGAACCAGGTCCCCAGCCCTGTCCAAGGAGGCGCAGGATCTGTGGCATTGGGCCGTCGCCCAAGGGATGTTTCTGGTGCCGTTTCATCTGGCAGGGATAAAAAACACCATCGCCGACTCGCTCAGCAGAGAGCTGCGCTCGTGCCACGAGTGGGAACTACGACAGGATCTAGTGGACCGCCTCTTCCGACGGTGGGGCACACCCCAGATCGATCTGTTCGCGACGGCGACAAACTCCAAGTGCCGGAGGTTCGCCAGCAGGATTCCCCAGCCGAGGAGCATGGGCGATGCTTTCTCGCTCTCCTGGGAGGGCCTGTTTCTATACGCCTTCCCTCCATTGCCATTGCTGATCCGGCTCATCAACCAGCTCAAGAGGTCACGGTGCAGGATGATCCTCGTCGCACCTGCGTGGCCGAGGCAGATATGGTTCCCGGACCTTCTGGACTTGTCAGCGTCCCCGTCAATCAAGCTGCCAGTGGACGCGGATCTTCTCTCCAGGGAAGGAGGCGCCATCCTCCATCACGACCCGAAGTCGCTGAGCTAGCAGGCCTGGCTCCTGCAGCGTTAGAGTTTGGAGGATACGACATACCGGCCGACTGCAGAGAGGTTCTTGCAAAGGCCAGGGCGTCCTCAACTCTTAAATGCTACGGACACAAATGGAAGAGGTTCTCTGTCTGGTGCCACGCACAGAAGATTAACCCTCTTCGGATTAAGGCTCCCCAAGTACTGCCGTACCTACTGACGCTGGCCAAGGCTGGACTGGCGCACGCGTCCATCAAGATTCATCTTGCTGCGATCTCCCGATACACCAGAACCACGGGGCGGATGTCTTTGTGGTCTCATCGTCTGGTGAAAGAGTTCATGAAGGGACTGTTCAGATCGTTCCCGCCGGTGAAGGCTCCGGCCCCGGCGTGGGAGCTCAACGTGGTGCTGACCAAGCTCATGGGACCCCCGTTCGAGCCTCTGCACTCGGCTCCGTTGAAGTTCTTGTCGTGGAAAACAGCGTTTCTTGTGACCATGACCTCCGCACGACGGGTGGGAGAGATCCAGGCCCTTTCCTGCAAGGCCCGTACTTGACTTTTCACGACACGAGGGTAGTGCTCAGGACGCACCCCTCCTTCATGCCCAATGTGCCGTCGGACTTCCACCTCAACGAACCCTTGGTGTTGCCTGTTTTCTTCCCGTCGCCTTCGACGCCGGCTGAAAGGACTTTGCACTCGCTGGATGTGGCTAGAGCGCTGAAGTTCTACGTGGACCGCACAAAGTGTTTTCGGAAGACGTCACAACTCTTTGTGAACTTTGGACCTGTCAATCAGGGGAAGGCTCTCTCGAAGGCTTCCATTTCCAGGTGGCTCTCCGGCGGTATCATGTACTGTCATCGGTTGGCAAACCAACCGGTGCCTGGCCGTCCGAGAGCCCATTCCACCAGAGCGATCGCAGCTACCACGGCATTCCTATCTGGTGTGCCCTTGCTGGACATCTGCAGGGCTGCTACGTGGAGGTCGACGCACACCTTCACGAAATTCTACTGCGTCGATCGGGATTCCAGGGAGGAGTCCAGGGTCGGCCAAGCAGTGCTGCGCAACCTGTTCGCCTAAGGTGAGCCTGGTGAGGAGGTAAGAATTGCTTAATGTTGAGTTTGATGTAATGCCTAATGTTGAGCCTTTGCCACCTCCCGTGGTTGTGCATGTGTGTACTGCTATGTATTCTTTATTCATGAGCATGTGAATCCATGCCAGACCCCATGCTGGAGAAGGAACAAGTTACTTACCTGTAACTGTTGTTCTCCAGCATGGGTCTGGCATGGATTCACATGCGAACCCTCCCGCCTACCCCTCTGCGGCTCTTCACTTGGTCATACTGCCACTTCACGTGCTACCAAAATTTGAAGATGGCTGCCAGAGGCGGGGCTTAGGTAGAGGGCAGTCATTGGCTGTGGTCAGTATGACGCAGAGATCAGTGATTGGTTACTACTACGAAAGACAGATCAGAAACGAAACTGATACTGTTTTTTTTCTTTACCGAGGATTCCCAGCCTGACGACGGGGAATATTCATGAGCATGTGAATCCATGCCAGACCCATGCTGGAGAACAACAGTTACAGGTAAGTAACTTGTTCCTTTTGGTTGCGGTCACTTCCGCTCGCAGAGTGAGTGCGTTACAGGCACTTTCAGTTAAGCCACCCTTCACTGTGTTTCATAAGGGCTTGTCCTTAAAGTTCGTCCTTCCTTTCTTTTGAAGGTGGTGTTGGAATTTCATTTGAGCCAGAAGGTTGTTCTTCCAGCGTATTATCCTCCTCCACATCCTGGTAAGGAAGAGGAGAGGCTCCATAGGCTTGATCCTATGAGAGTGTTAAGCTTTTATATTTCACGCATGTCCCGGGTCAGAGTGGACGATCAACTCTTCATTGGTTACGCTGGAAAGCGTTTGGGACAAGCTGTGACGAAACAGACTTTGTCTCGCTGGATTATTTTGGCTATCTCTGAGTGTTACCGCTTGGCGGGTAAGGACCCACCGGTTGGCTTACGGGCCCATTCTACCAGGGGTATGGCTGCCTCTACTGCCCTACAGAGGGGGTTTCCTATTCGTAACATCTGTGATGCAGCCACCTGTGCTTCGGTACATACTTTTGTACGTCACTACTCCCTCTATTCCATCCGTGGGCAGGATATGGCCTTTGGCAAGGCGGTCCTTTACTCTGCAATTTGATTGGGCATTCTACATTTCTGTTTTCTAAATTCTTTTCCCACCTCCTTGCATTGGTACTGCTTTGGGAGTCTATCATAGATATGGAATACGTCGGAGGACCCAATCCCCTCGAAGAACAAGTTACTCTCTTACTTGGTAACGTTCTTTCGATGGGATGGTCCGACGACGTATTGTCATGATGCCTACCCCCGGAGCACCAGGCCAGGCCCAGCACCCCCGGGAGCAGGCATCACGCCCCCGGGTAAAAGCCCAGCGGCCCTTTATAGGGGCTCTTTGGACCCTGTCCTGGCGCCATTGGCGCCAGGCTCATGTTGGACATCAGTCCTGGCGCCATAGGCGCCAGGCTCATAAGGGGAAGTGTTTGGTGCACTTACCTGAAGCAGACCATGCTGCACTCACCTGATGCAGACCATGCTGCATGAAGAACCAAGCCAAATGAGGCTTAGGAGGGACTATTTTTCTTAAGGAACTATTTTGTTACTGGGGTGGGGCTGTGGAAGAATACTCACCTGGAACTTCTTCCAAAGCTATTTAAGCCACGCCCGGACAGCCACACGTGCTTCGCGTTGTTCTGCATCCCAGCAGCTGAACGCTCACCGTGTCAGCCCCTGCACCTGGACTCCAGCCACGCCCGCCTCGAACCTGGAACACCTGTAAGGGAATAAGAGAAGAGAAAGGTGAAAACCAAGAACTTATTCAACCTTCTTACCTGCATCCGGAATCTTCACGCCAGCATTCCTGAAGGAAGACTTCCATTTAAAAGCACCGCGTTGCTCGCTGCAGCGCCGCGCTTCACTCACCTGTTCCCGAGACGCTGCCCGGCTCCATCGCGGTTCTCAGCACCGGTCGCCACATCTCTGCACCTAGGGGAGAGAAGAAGAGACAAAAGGTGAGCAAGGGAACACAAGAGGAAGCCGAATTTTCAGCCATATTACTTACCGGCTTTTCTTGGTGAACCATTCCACATCTCGGGTCGGCGCTGCATCTTTGGCAGGTACCTCACCCCGGCCCCTATGGGGAAAGGATAAAAGACATTACTGGGGACTTATAAAGACATTTAGAGGGGTCGCCCTCATCACTAACTCACCTGACTTTATCACCGGCAATTTAACCCCTCAACGCATCGCCTTTGTTCTGCACCTGAAATAAAGGACAGAAAAGACAACATAAAAGGAGGCTCACACTTGGACTTTTGCATCTTCATACTTACGGCGTATCGCTCAGAAAAGTCAAGTGGATGTGCCAGCGCCATTCTGAAAACCAGTGAAGTAACTGGATGTACGCGCGCCCCTGCACCAGAAGCAGGATGGAGAGTTCATCCTTCCAAACCATAAGGTGAGCTTAAACCGGGGGTTTTGGAGGAATCGGAGAACAACGAAGGGGGGAATGGGGGAGCAAGCACACTAATCAGCAGACAGTTAATCCCCTTTCTCATCTGCAGAAGGATATTCCTACGGGCCCGACAAACAAGATTTGGGGGTCCTGTTCAATCGGTGGTCCGAATTCTGCGCATCACACTTGAAGAGGCCACAGCAACCCAGACCAGACCAGCGCCTCCGTGGGAGCCAGGTGAGCGTTACACGTATTCCATATCGCTCCCTCCCCACCTTCCCCGCTACAGAATTTCTTATGCGATTGCAACTTACGTTTCCGCAAGCTTTGTGTGTCAGACTGGCAGAAAACTGGTGCCACACGTTCTGGGGGAAAAACTACAACTGAGGCTACGGGCGTTGTGCGTCCTACTTATAACAACCAGTGATGTTGGCCGTCGGAAGAGGTCCTCGAGGGCAGCGTATCGACATCGACGCAGGACGCAGACGCCGAAGACTTTCCGAAGCAGCACAGCTGTGGTGATTACTGTCATAGATATGCAATACGTCGCTAGACCATCCCATAGAAAGAACGTTACCAGGTAAGAGAGTAACTTGTTCTTCTTGACACTTTTTTGTGATATCCTTGTGCCCGCTCCCACATCCCATCACTCATTGGGGCACCCACTTCCCCTTCCCAATCCTGTCTGAGCTGTGCCACCTCCTTGCCTGCTTTGGTCATCATCAGCTCATACAATCTAGATATTTTGTGTCCCCCTTCTGCTATATCATATATTATATCTATGGTGGCGTCTGGTTCCGCTGCTAATACTACTTCAGACCATGTTTCTTTAATTCGCTGCACCACCCTATGGTATGTGATATACTGCCCCATATGTAATCCGGTTTCCTCCACCAGCCCCTCAAAGTCAATTATACTCCCTTCTTGCCACATGTCGCCCATTGTTGCTATCCCTACAGGTTCCCAGTGTTTTCTAATCATTAATTTTAATTGCTTTTCTTTTCCCGCCATATCGACTAATGGGACCTGCGGGGTGCATGGGGATGGGTTCTCCATTATCTGACAGGCTCTCTGCCATATCTTACACCCAAGTGACATCATTCTCGGGCGCCCTTCCATATCCGATCTAGAAAACCACATCATTTCTTTTAGGAAAAAAGGGGCACAGTCCAAGCGGAACAGCCTGGATTCCGAGGTCGGCTCCTCAGAGAGCCATTTAGCTACGTGTTGTAATTGACTTGCTATATAGTTAATCTCATAATTTGGTAATTTTATGCCCCCCTTTTCATGTGCTTTTTGTAACTTCCAAAGGGCCACTCTGTTCCTTGTCCCATGCAAGAGGAATTCCCTACATATGCTATTCATTCTATCAAAAAATCGCCTAGGTATCAAATATGGGATGTTCCCAAAATAGTGCAACGGTCTTGGCAGGTCCACCATTTTGAGCATTGCCCCTCGTCCCATCATCGCCAAAGGGAGCTTCACCCAAAACTTCATGTTTTCAATATTCTTAACAGCTTTCTCGGTATTGTATTGACGCTCTGCTTCTATCGTATATGTGTCTATCCCAACATATCGCAACGTGTGCACCTGCCATAGTATCTGTAGAATCTGTAATTTCTCAACCGGGATCCCTTTATATCTACCCAATGGAAATACATGATTTCTTGGGGTTCACCATTATGCCTGAAAGCCTTGCAAATCGGTCCATCACCTGCAGAACATATTGGAGGTTTTCTTCAGAGTAGCGTATGTACAACAACATATCATCAGGGTACAAGGAAATTAAATGCAGTTCCCCCTTTATTGTGATGCCTATTATGTCGTATTGCTGCCTCAAGTATATCGCCAGGGGCTCTAGGGCCTAAATGTACAGCATGGGGGACCACGGGCATCCCTGTCTGGTTACCCTGCCAAGTTGCCACCTCTCTGATATTACCGCTCCTGCCTTGACCCTGGCCAGCGGCTGGCTATATAATAGTTTGGCCCATCTGAAATACCCCGGTCCTATTCCGTAACTGATCAAGGCTGCAATCAGCCATGGCCATTGGACAGAGTCAAAGGCCTTTATTGCGTCCAACGAAACTATCATCATCTCGCCCGTGACCCTGTTTGCATGCTGAATGGCTCGATGGAGTCGCCTAAGATTATTGGATATGTTCCTGTTGGGGACATAGCCTGTCTGGTCGGTGTGTGTAAGTTTGTTGATGACTTTCCTATTTGCCAGGACCGCAGTCAATATTTTGCTATCTTGGTTCAACATCGACAGGGGTCTGTAGGAACCGCACTCACACCCAGGTTTATTGGGTTTGGGGAGTGGTATAATGATTGCCTCTCTTAGGGACTCCGGCATCCTTCCGACTTCATATGCTTCATTTAACATCTCTAAAA
This sequence comes from Ambystoma mexicanum, assembly GCF_040938575.1. Taxonomy (NCBI): domain Eukaryota; kingdom Metazoa; phylum Chordata; class Amphibia; order Caudata; family Ambystomatidae; genus Ambystoma; species Ambystoma mexicanum. The sequence goes on from NC_090937.1 coordinate 441,716,353, forward strand.
GTGGGGGGAGTTCCTCATTTTTATACGTCTTATAGAATTCACTAGGGAGTCCATCCGACCCCGGGGTCTTACTAGTGGGCAGTTGCCTCACTACTTCTTCCAGAGTGATCGTTGTCTAGTTCCTCTCGTTCTTCTACACTAATCTGCGGCAGTCCAATATCCTCCAGTGTTTCTTGTGTTTCTTGACTATTGCTGTCCTCTGCATCTCTGTACATGATATGGTAATAATCTAAAAATTCCTGGTCAACTCCCTCTTGAGTATCTACTACACACCCGTCATCTCTCGCTATCGTTCTGATTATAGGTCTGGGGGCCTCGCTTTTGTATAGCCATGCTAGGACTCTCCCCGGTTTGTCCCCCCCTGCATGCTGCCTCTCTATATATTTTTTATAGTTGAGGTTGCATAACCTTTCCCAGTGTCCCGCACATTTCTGTTGCAACCTAAGTATTGCTTCATTATCTTCCTTAGTGTTATCTCCCCTTTTCAGTGCTATTTCTAGCTCCGTTTCTGCTTCTTGTAGTTCAACCAGAATCCTTCCTTGTAGCCCATTAGACCTTGGCTATGGCTGCCCCTCTCACCACTACTTTAACGGCTTCCCAGAGCATACCCGCTGTTTCCACACTGCCAGTGTTAATCTCAAAATACCGTATTATTTCCTCTCTTATGTCCTCTCTAAACCTATTATCTTTCAACGCTTCTGCCCGAAGGCGCCACATCAGTATCTTCGCTCTCGGGGGTCGATATTGCCATATTGGCATCAACGGCGAATGGTCCGAAAGGACCCTCACTTTGTATTCTGCCTGCGCTATTGCTGTCATTAGCCCAGGTGTAACGAATATATAGTCTAGTCTGTAGATTCTGGGGGGCTCAGTAATGTGAGTATTGTCTATCCTGTGGATGGTGTGACCTCCATGCATCCTCTAGCCCAAAGTCCACTAATAAAGATTGCAACGTCCTGGCAGCTGGGGTGGGTCTGTCTATTTTAGTATCTGACCTATCCATTTTGGGATTTAGTACACAGTCTTCCCCCCCAAACCACCGCCCCCCTCCCCCAAGGTTTACGCTAATTTTGCTATATAGAGTTCTGAAATATGCCACCGTATCCTGGTTGGGGGCATATGTATTTATAAAACATTTCCTTGTTCTCCACCAATCCCTTTATCACCATCCTCCCATCCGGCTCAACCACCGTATGCAGTAATTGAAATGGAACATGCGGTGCAACCCAGGTATTCGCCCCTCTAGCATAGGCTGAATATGCTGTACCCACTACAGTCCCTCCACTTTTTCCGGACCACATCCAGTTTTTCTTGCGTTAGGTGAGTCTCTTGCAACAAGGCTACGTCTATCTTCTGCCTATGCAGATACAACATGATCTTATTTCTTTTCAAATAACTATCGAGTCCCCTGACGTTCCAGGTGACTATTCTAAGGTCTCCCATAACATATTTGGTTCCCTCTCTTCCCTCCGCAAGTACAGTCCAGGTTTCAACTTTTCATGGTGAAGGCTCTTACTCCAATTTCTACTACCCCAAAGCCCCATCCCCCAACTCCTGTCCCTCCCCATCCCATCCCCCACATAACACTCAACAGTACCTTGTCCCTCCCAACTGTTGCCCAGCTCCATCCCTGGATCTCAGACTCCCCCCGCACATCTAGTCCCTTTCTTGGCGCTGCCTTTACTCAGGTCTCAGCGGGAAGGTTCTACCCTACTGGTGCACTTACTACTACTACTACTAATGGGGATAAGCCACATACCGCCTGTTGCTCCAATTTAACCAAATATCGCTGCGCTATATGTCAGAAAACTAGCTACTTGCCGCTATATTCCAGTCCACAGTGTTCTTAGACGAGCGCAACTGGCAGGTGGTCTTTACATCATTTTGCTGCACCATCACAATCCTGATCCCCTTCCGATTTCGGGCATCCATGCGGGTCCAGCCATCCTGCCCCCTCTTCCGGGGTCTCAAAAAAATGGGCCTTGCCTTTACGTATGACTTTTGGCTTCACCGGGTACAGGAGCATGTACTTCATTCCAGCAGTGCGTAATCTCCTCTTAACTGCCACATAGCTATACCGTTGCCTTTGTACCAGCATCGTATAGTCCAGGTAGGCTGTGATCGTTGCCGACGCTCGGGTTATTGTACCACCCTTTCGAAAAAATTCAAGAATCTTTTCACGATCCCTGTAGTTCAAGATCTTAGCGATAATAGCTCTGGGCGGTGCTCCTGGCTGAGACCTTCTGATTTGGGCTTTGTGCGCCCGCTCAACCGCGAACCCCAGGGAACATTTATCAGCTCCTATCCCTTGGAGTAACATGTTTTCCACGTAGTCCGTGGGGTCCGCCCTTCTTCCCCTTCTGGCAGGCCCATGACCCGTATGTTACTGCGTCTCGCACGTCCCTCTGCCCGATTTTCCAGATTGGCTACCTGATGTTTGAGCATGTGCACTTCTCTCGCGTTTGCGGCACTTAGTTCCTCATTTGTCTTTACAGCACTCTCCAAACCACTGGTTTGGTCCGCCAGCGCCCCGACATCTTGCCTCAGTAAGTTAACATCTATCCCCACCGCGTCTATCTTCTTTTCCAGCTGCTCACTGAGCTCAGCCATCGCCACCCCCCAAGAAGCCTTCAATTCCGTGATGGCCACAAGTATTCGGTGGTCGTCCCTCGATATGCTCTCAGATTCTTGTGCCACTTGCTCAGGCTGCGCCGGCGAGGACGCAGGTCGCTGCGCTTTCGCAAATATGTCCATGTTTGGCTATTTCGCTTTCCCCATAGCTCCTTTTTGGGTCATTCTGTGGGTGTCTGTCACCACTGTGGTCTCAAGCCACCTTGGGTTTTCGACTGCCCCACCGCGTGCCCCTTAGTTTATCAATCCCTCACGTGCCTCCATTCGCCGTTCTGCCCCGCTCCTGTCCTCCCGACTGGAGGGTCCAGTGTGGGCGCCACGTTTTCCAACAGTGCACAGGGTTACTTATTAAACACTGCTGTACTGTCCTCACCACACTTCCCACCTTCTGCGTGCCCAGCGTTTGGGGTCCACCCCTCGGGTGTTGCTGCTGTTGTCACAATGCTACCAGAGTTATGTCACATGCTATGATGCCTGTTTGCCCCCTGGCGCTGTTTCATGCAGCGTTGTTGCACTGGGGTTATTGCTTTTGCAGCTCCTCGCTTTTGGCTATACAATGCCTGCCCAGGTTACTTCCAGCAGTATTTCTTGTTGCAGTGCCCACACCTACTCAGGTCCAGTCTTGTGGCTGTTTCCTTGTCTCATTATGTAGCAAAATATTCTCCAGTGGGGGCCTTTCCGCCTGCTGCTCCCTTTCTTCTTGTGTCCTTATTTTGTATTCTCTCCTCTTTGGACCCCCACACCCCCCCTCCCACACAGTGCCATCTTGCAGGGCTCCTAACGGCCCTATGTCAACCAGTTCTCATGCCCCCTGTTGTTGCCGTGTGTTCCTTTAAAGGGAGGCAGGCAGGTTCTGTGCCTGCATAATGTCACTCCTAGACCTCGGGACTCTGTCGGCCAGCCTGCTTGCCCAGTTGTTACAGTCCACACGGGACAGCAGGTTTCCCGCTGCACCGTGCGCTCGAGCTGCTATTAGAAGATCCTCCTCTCGCAGAGCGCCCCCCAACACCCCCCCCCGGGCCACCGGTTGATCCTGAGTTTCGGAGCGACCCGCTCCTTGTTATGGTCTGGGTCCACGGTCCCCACTGCTCGCCACTTCGATCCTCAAAGGGGGGGGGGCCAGTCTGTACGTGCTCCCGGTGCTGAACACTCCCATTTGTGAGCTCGAGTTGTTCGCGAGCTTCCCTCCGTTGTCCAGCCGCGCTCTACTCCGCGAGCAGCTGCACGCCTGCAGCCCGCTCACGGCGCACCCAGCGCACGATTTCAGATGTCGCTGAAAGTTTCTTTGTTGGCACGCCGCCATCTTTGTGCCAGTTACACCGCTCCCGGAGCAGGACACAAAGTAGCTTCATTCTTGCTACTGTGTCCTGCCTCTCCTGCCGACTCGCTCATCTTCTGCCTGAGGCATTCTCAGATGCAGTTACTTTTGTTGCTGGAACCAGCCGTCAAAAACGTGCACTTTGCTTCGGATCAGTATGTCGGATCACAGAGCTCCAAGGAATCACAGCCTATTCCATGGCTGCTTGGCCACGCCCCCCAGTTCTAAACTTTAATCAAAGATAACAGTTTAACATCAAAGTTCTCCTTTGTAACCTCCCCTTCTCAGGTAGCAGCTGTCTATTCTTTTTTTCTCAGGGTGGGTGTGTTCCCTTCCTGGAGGGGGAAGGTCCTGCCCCTCCCAGCAGAGGTCAATGATCAGCCTGTCCTTTGTTTTTGGCTCAGCCCCAGACAAAAGTCTACTGAGGTCCCATTGTACTGCTTGTTGTCATTATGCGGGAACCATTAGCATCACTTAAGCCTTCCTGTAGCAAGGATGTGTCAAGCTGAGATGTCAACTTTCCCAGGGCAGGCACTGTCAGATCAGAATTAAATATTTGATTAGCTCCAGACTGGGTTCCTGTAAAATTCACCTACAATCTTTTATTTAAAAGATATAAAATGAACAGAGTTTATAATGGATTTTGACATTTTAAAGGGATTAAGCTCTTCACAGAAAAATGCTTTAAACAGGCGGATTTTTCACTTCCTCAGGAAAAATAACACATTTAAACTGGGTTTGACAGCCAATTTCCTTAGGCAGCTGTCGGGCAGTGATGCCTGGATTCCTCTGACTGCCTGGAGAATCCATGATTTCAACACACTTTCCTTTCCATAATTCTCTGGGAAAATGACAGAATTTTTAAGGCCATGTTTGGATTTTGCCCTTCTGTGGCCTTGTTTCAGGTGACAGGTGACAGATGACAGCAGTGATTCCTGTTTTTACACCAACTTTGCCTGTGTTTGTGGCAGGGTGTACAGCTCTTTTGTGGTTTATGCACCATGCGCAGTTTTGCAGATTTAGTGCGCACAGGGGTTATCGCCTCCATTTTTGGTCGTTTTTTTTTCCCCATTGGCAAAGGGGTGCAGTGTGGCGCATTGGCGTTGATAAAAATATTCCACATGTGGCACACCCGAGCTTAGCACAGTCTCTGGCTTCTCTAGCATGAGGATGCAGTTCAAATCTCAGTATCGGGGCGTTCTGTGCCAGTCCCTTTTTGCCATTCAAAGTCTCTTACTTCAGAGGACCTGATGCGACAAAACAAACATTCAAAAGTTACTTTCTCCTCAGGATTCTCATGTTCAACTTGTTGGTTGATTCACTGTTCATGCCTGGTCCCCCTCTGCCGCACTCAGTCCCCCTGTAACACAGGTCCCCCTCTGCCGGGCTTGGACCAGATTCGTGTATTTTTCTAAACTTTCTCAATTTTATCAAAATCGAAGACTTTCGACTGGGAGCAGGATTTTGCTTGACCCGTCGCAGGACCGCTTAGATTCACGTTTATTTGTTCACTTTCAAATTATCTCGCTCCGCCGGGCTCAGATACTTTTGTTACTCCTCAGCTGGATACCTTACAGAGACCTTCGATTTAGCACCCACGCGGTGCCTGACCACACTGTCAAAGGTATTGTAGCTTTAGTAGTAGCGGCTATACAAACATTAAAAGTTTGGAAGTCACGGGAAAAGCTGGTTGTGGGTGAATGGCTGGTAGATGTCCGTACCTTGTCTGACTATGAGAAAATAATGCTAATTAAACAGAAGTGAGAGGAGCATTATCTTAGAATTTGGGTTTCTTTCAATGAATTATGCAGTTGATGTTTATTGCCCACACGCATTATTTTCTGAATGGGAAAGGTGGGGGGGGGGGGGTTATTATAATCATACTTGATGTTGTGTGTCGTGTTTGTTGGTGGTGTTTTGTCTGTTTGAGGATGTTTGATCTTCTACTGTACAATAGAGATTAGTATTAGTGTGTTAAGGATTTGAAACTGTAGATTCAAGTTTTGTTAGGATTGGTTATTTAGAAATTATATGTATTCTACAATATGAATGCTTATCTTTGGTATAATGGATATGTACAGGTTACCTTTCTTTTGTATGTTTTACTTTCAAAATGATAGTGATTAATAAAAAAGGTATTGTAGCTTGCTTTAAAGTTCACTCGTGTCTCTTATCACAAGCGTTTTAACAATGTTCGTTCCAGCACTCGCCATACAATGTTGCTGCTTGCAACCTTGGCTTTAGGACATAACGGTCTTGTATCGGTCTCCCCAACTCACCGCGTGTGTTGCTTTCACTGAAGCGACTTTGTTCTTGGAGCCAAGGACAGTACCACAGTGACTGGTGATTCTCCCCGCCCCCCCCCCCCCTTGATTGACACGGGAGGGCCCCAGGTATCTCTGACACACAATTTGGTATTCTTCAGTCTGGTTTCCTGGTCTCATGCTTTCTCTTGAGCTTTCGGGAAAGTAACAGCTCCTTGTCGAAAAGTTCAAGGGAATTTCCCTCCTTGTGATCTCCTTCGGTTTTGCCACTTTTCCTCTCCTGCTCAGCTGCCGTCTCAAAACTGCTGTTTCCTTGTGTGCTTTGCCTTGCTCAGTGTGCTCTCGTGCTCTGCCTTTTATCCATGTGGGCAAGTGTAATGGAAGTCAGGTGTGAGTGATAGCCGATAGTATTGGGACATGTCAGGTTCACGGCTTGGGTGTTAAGCCTGTTTTCCCTTAGCGCCTGCTGTCAGTGAGAAAGTGTTTGTCTTGTAAAAGGAGGCAGGGGGGTAGATTTCCTAAATATCCCACCGGGTAGGATGTGGTAAAGGTGTTACAAGGAAGGGGATACCACGTCTCACCATCCAGTGTCCCACTCCCTGAAGACCCCTAACCCAGGTGATTTTTCCCCCCCCCCGCCCCCGCACTGGTCCGCCCCCAGGAACTGGATCCAAGACCGATGGCTGTGTCTTGGCCACCTGGATGACAGATTGACAGATCCCCGGGGACTAGTGGGTGAAGCACCTTTTGGTTTCGCACACAACCCACCTCCTTCTCCAGGTATTGCTTGCTATTCTATGCATAGCATGTGATCTAAGCAGATCCACAAGCCTCAGAAGGCATACATTACTCACCGTAATCCTATTTCTGATGCTTGTATCTGCTTAGTTGCACATGTGCCCACCATTCCTCCCCGCCTGCAGTCAAAGGTGGATAGATGTTTCTCTATCTACCTTTTCTGCTTATCTATTTATGTACTCGCGCTACACTTCATGCAACCTCATGTCAGAAAAAAAAACAATCTGAGGGACCTAGGCGCGTGAAGGACTATGGGTAAAGTAGACATCACACTAGGGATAGCATTACTAACACGCCCAGTCGATGTCCTTTTTTGAGTTTCTAAAACAAATCATCTAATACTCTGCGACTATCACTAGATGACGGCCTGCGCATCGCATGTAAATCTAAGCAGATACAAGCATCAGAAATAACATTACGTTTAGTAATGCATGGACATCTAGTGGTAGCCACAGAGTATTACATTTTCTTTTTTTTTAAACCCAAAAATGGATGTCGACAGGGCGTGCCAGTAATACTATCCCTAGTGTGATGTCTGTGTACCCATGGTCCTTCACGCGTGCAGGTCCCTCAGATAGTTTTTTCCTACCATCATAGTTGCAGAGTTCCTTCTTCTGTCTAACGCTGTTACTTATACAAAGTTTAAAATGTAGGCTTTCTTCTGTCCTTGCGACGACCGTACACCGTAAGATCTCCTGCAATGGTTTTCGAGGACAAGACCATTCGTCAACTACGACTCCCGTCTCGACAAACTTGTCTTCGGCCTGTCTAGGCCCTAACAGGCCTCGGCCCTGCACAGTAGGGAGAGTGAGGGGAGGTCCTAATTAATCTAATTTAGAGAATGCCTATTGCCCTATACTTCCTTTCTTCCCACCAGGTTCAGCCAACATTTTAAGGACTGGAAAACTAAACGCTGGGCCCACCATGCCATGCTGGCCGAGGCTGCCATGTACATTGAAGGAGCCTCCAGCGATGGCTGCATCAGCGTCCTGAGTGATGCTGAGGACGATCGGGATTGGATGGATTCCCGCGTGCAAGCCCCCAACTCCCAACATGCAAGCCGGCAGTTCTACTATGGAGATGACACCCGACAGCTCAAGCAGTCACTGCATGCCGCACTAAACAAACACCCCATGGCCAACAGTTGCCCGCATCGTCGACCGATAAGCCACACACAGTGTCGAAGTGAAGGTCTGAAAAATCCCTGTTTTCTGGGCCATCATTTTCGCCACACGAGAAACCCCCGAAACACTGACACTGCATGCAAATTAGGAAAGTCCTCCGGTTCCGGTGAACATGCATTGAAGGATGCATCGACGTCCCCTGCTAAAAATTCCAAAAATGAGTGAACTCATTAAACACGTCTCGGACAGTCTCCTCAAAGCAAAGAAGTCGAACACCCAAATGTTCGACGCCCCTATCCTCAAAATCACAGATTACCAAGGATAAGGAACACTGCCCCTAGGGACCCCCTTTATGGGGCAATGCACCACAAACCGCCCCCTGCTCCAGAGCCTTTCCCTGCCCTTGTTCCCACAGTGTTACCAACCTTCTCCCAATGGACCCCGGAAAAGTTTGATAGTTATGAGGCGAATGTCTAGCTTTAACTTTTTTGATCAACACCCAGATCAACTTACCAACCCTTAGGGCGATGCAGCTAACGCGTAGCCTGACGCCAAAAGAGCCTGCCTGGACGTGACACAACCTAGTACCTTTACCTATTTAGACGTGTTTGATGACCTATAACATTATGACACAATAGGTTCGCAAAACCCTGGCTCATTATTAGACCAAGGAGACCTGGATGATGCAGACAAAATTCTATGACGATGGATCATTCAATCTCCAGACCAAATTGACCCAGCAGTGGCTGATTCGCCTGTGGATAACCAGCTGCAGTACAATGATCTTCTTTTAATAGCTGCAGAAAATTTCAAATCGATACCCAGGAGGCAAAAGTCGATAAAGAGTTCGTAGAGGACAGCTTCGGCGGGGATAAGAAATCTGTACAATTCATTCCACTGCTCCAATCTGTCCGAAGGCGCATTCAGCCTTCTCTACTTCACCCCAATCTGACAACGGCAGTCAACCCTGGCATTGAGAAAATGTTTAGATGAGCCCCATCAGACACGTTCAACATCGGGGGCAGCTAAAGCCTGACTCTCTTGTAGTGAGAGTACAAAGAAAAGAGAAGGCACACCTTTTAGCCTCTGCAAAGCTCCTCCTGACAAGGAGAGCAAAAAGATTTACACCCTGGGCAGGAAAGTAGCTTCCCCGGCTGCTTACCAAGTGAGTATAGCCAAAACACTACGCTACTGGCGAGTTGTTATTGCCAAAAGTGGGACGACATCTCACAACAGATAGGGGCCCTAAAGAGACAACTTTTACGAATAGTATCTGAAAGTAAACCGGTGGCAAGCTGCATCCTAAAAAACAATCTGGACGCAGCAGACAATGCAGCCCGGATCGTATCTGAGGGTACCCTCATCAAACTCTACGCATGGCTGTGTCAATCGGGGATGAAGCTGGAAACCTAAGCCACCTTTTTAAATATGCCTTATTTGGTAAAGCGGTCGAGGACGCACTGAAAAGTGCTAAAGAGTATGACGCGCTCAAATCTCTGGGACAACTCTCAAACAAACCCTTTGTGCGGAGAGGCGAGTTTAATACATCCTGTTTTATAGGACAAAACTCCCAGCTGTCCTCCACGCATGCAAGGGGATCACGTCAGAAAATTAGGTACTTTACACCGTGGCGGGAGGCTGTTGCATAGAACTCATACAAACACCACCCAACCACCCGCCAAGACCAAGAGAAACCACGCAGGAGCGACAGCGCATTCTGCTGAAAGAGGTCAAAGCACTGCTGCTACGGGATACCATAGAAATCGTCCTGGAAAACCAGTTAAACAAGGGTATCTAGTCAATGTACTTCCTTGTGCCAAAGAAAGACCTAACCACGCGCCCTGTACTAGACCTGCGCCCTGCGAACACTTATGTCAAGCCTCCGAAATGTCGCATAACGCTATAAGAAGTAATCCCACTGCTAAAACAGGGTGCTACATGGCAACCTTGGCCATGAAGGTTACTTTCATATTTCAATGTTCCCAGCTCACAGAAAATTCCTGCGCTTCAAAATAGCGAATCAACACTACCAGTTCAAACTGCTACCTTTCGGCATAGCCTCCGCTCCAAGGGTATTCACCAAGGTACTAGCAGTAGTGGCAGCGCACCTACGCAGAGAATCAATCCCAGTGTACGCTTATCTGGATGACTGGCAGATAACAGGGGAATCCTCTGAAGTTTGCAAGCAAAGGACAATCAATCATTTGTTCCAAATGGGATTCTCAATCGACGAGAAAAAATCTCCTTCCAAGCAAGACCAAACAGTTCTTAGGAGCTATCCTAAAGATGGGAAAGGGGCTAGTCTTCTCATCAAACGAAAGAGTACAAAACATACAGCTGCAAATACCTCAGTATCAAGCTCGTCGCAAAATAACCATACGCAAAGTAATGCGTTTGCTTGTGATGATGGCTTTCTGCATTTACCTGGTTCCGAACGCACGGTTGTGCATGCACCCAATGCAGGAGTGGTTAGCGAAACAGTGGTCTCATGCAAGTGGTCAGTCGGACGATCTAGTGGTTGTTTCGCTAACCCTAGTTCAAGCACTACGCTGATGGACAAACCATTTCACAACCCTTCAGTGCAAGCATTTGTTACAACAGATGCATCACTCTCCGGCTGGGGTGCCCATTACTTTCACCACGCAGTTCATGGCCTGTGGACACAGATCATAGCCCAGAATCACATACACCTTTTGAAACTGTTGCAGTGCTCAAAGCCCTACAAGCCTTTCAAGTCCATCTAACAGGTCAAACGGTAAACCTCTTCACAGACAGCACCACTGCCATGTTTTACATAAACCAGCAGGGAGGCCAACTCACCAGGTCTGTCCAGGCTAGCCCTAAAATGTGGAAATGGGCCATCAAGCGGAATATGTTCCTAGTGGCTCAACACGTTCCAGGGGAACTCAATTCTTTAGCAGACTCGCTAAGCAGAGATCCCCTACCCGAAGAGCAACAGTAGCAACTCAGCAGAGACATTTTAAACAAGATCTTTTCCCTCTGGGGCTATCTTCCTTTGGACTTGTTCGCCACAAGCCTAAACACATAATGCCCAGACTTTGCATACAGGTTTCCCAAATCCAAGGGGAATGCCCTGTTGATGAGCTGGTCCCGGAAATCTGCTTATGCGTCCTCCCCTCCCCCACAACACCGCTCCTAGCCAAGATAGTGCACACGCTGCACCAGGAACAAGTAACTCTAATCCTGGTGATCCGATGTGGGTGAGACAACCTTGGTTTCCGCATCTGCGCAATCTAGCAATGTGCTTCCCATTCAAGCTCCTGGGCCCCTTCAACATGCTCACCCAGCACGGGTGGGGGGCAATGTTACACCCACATCCTCAAGCTATGAACTTGGCAGCTGTTACTTTAACAGATGGAAAAGATTTGTAATATGGTGCCAGACGAAAAAATGTAAACCCTATCAAATGTACCCCATCACACATTCTTCATTACATGCTCCACTTATTTATTTAATGAGATATAGTTTTAACATAAAACTTATCACACAAAAAATCAATATATAAAATTTGATTCAAATTCATAACATCATATAAACATCTAAAAATTACAGTCAGTGCCATACACATAGAAAATATAGAAAAATATAACATAATAATGGTGATGTTAAAGGTGTAATAATGTATGGGATATAACTCCCATATAGGAGTGACCCAGTAAATGTCAATGGACAACAAGCATTGAAGTTGATACCTCAAACTCCTTTACCGTTTAAAAGAATGTCCACTGCCTTCCAGATTCTGAATATTATGGGTATTAATACATTGTTTCCAAAATAGGGGATCCTTTGTAGTGTCCAATTGGTTTACATATTTACCCAAATGGTACATATGGACCAATCCCAGACTGCAGCATTTTGTGAGGACATGCTTCGCTGTCTCAAAATGTGCTTTAAGGCAGATACGAAGAAGCGTTCCTGTTTGGGAATAGACAATGCTGGGCCCAAAGCACTCCACTCTGGCAAGCGGTTAATCCGTAATAAAAGAATAAATCTCCTTAGATGACTAGATGGACAAACATTGAAATGCGGCTGCGCCTTCTTAAAAGTATATAGAACACCAGATGCAAATGAATAACTTTTTAACATACTTAAGTGCACCACATTTTCATTCCACTCCCACAAGTCGCAGCATTTTTCAAATGAGCATCTGAGATTAGCGAAGTCATAACCCCAATTAGGGGTCCAATCTATATTATGGAAAAGGATGTTCATATTCTTACTAGAAGAGGACTTTGTCTCCAATCTCCTCTCTACGTTGCCCAGACTTTGCAGTAAAGGATTAGATAGCCCATTCATCATACTAATGCACACTATGGCTCTTTTTTAATGACCAATGATTTGAGAGACCGAATGCCTAGCTTGAGTCTAATTATAGCCATTGGGATGTAATTGGGCAACCCCAATAGCTTCCTCCAGAATCTACCCTCCACCAATTGGAGCCCTTTCAGGTCCAAATCAAGAAGGCTCTCCAGCCTGTAAATGACTGCAGGAACAAGACACTGCAAATAACTGTCTGGCGCCCGCCATCGTATAACCACCCCGTGTTTTGTTCATTAGTGCTGTTAACGCTGTCAACTGTGCTGCCTTCCTCGTGCAAGCCTCAATACAGGTTTTGTATCCCGGGCTTGCATCAAATTCAAACCGCAAATATTTGTACAATAGGGTATATGGGATTTCTATGTCCTGAGCAAGTAACCGAGGTCTGGCTATAGGCTTGGCAGCGAACAGCATTACCTGCATCTTTTCTCTGATTGTCAGCCCGTTTTTATCCGTGTATGCCCAAAGTGCCTCGGTAATACGGTGTATGCCACTAAAGGTATGATTGTGTAGCACCAGATCGTCCGTGTAAGCCAACACCGAACAAAGTGTATTGTCAAATTTGGGTGGACAACATCTGATCTTGGCCAAGGATTGGGGAAGATCTAACACATATAGATTGTACAAAAGCGGGGCAGTCACACATCCCTGTTTAACACCACAGCTTTGGGCTGTGGGTAAAGTCATGGAACCCCTGGCATCCAATCTCAGGCACACTGCTTTGTTCCTGTGGAATAGTTTTAAATAATATAATATCGCTGGTGGGCAGCCCAAAAGTTCTAATGTATGCCAGAGAAGTTCACTACACACTGTCAAAGGCTGCTTTGAAGTCTATAAATGGAGCATACAGAGGAGGATTGTTTCAACAGTGTGGCTGAGTTAGCAGGGAGTCCATGAGCAGGAGGTTGTGGGCTGTAGAATAGTCGGGAAGAAAGCCACACTGATATCCGTCCAGGATGCCCATGCGCTCTACCAACTTCTGTAATTCTTTTAACAGGAATGAAGCAAAAAACTTCCAAGTGCAATCCAACATAGATAGAAAGCGGTAATTACTGTGGTCAGCAGAATTACCCTTTTTTTAGCACTGGGATCAAGATTGCGGTTTGCCACTAGTCCGGGATCTTACCTTCGATAAGCACTTTATCGAATAAGATTTTTAGTAGGGATGACCAGAATACAGGATTGTGCTTCAGGACCACATTGGCCAAGCCAATTCGGGCCAGCGAGGATTTAAGACTCTTAATTTTAGTTGCTGTCTTCTGTTTCTACTTTAAAGGTGGGACAACTAGGTTTAATGTCAATCTGGGGAGCTTACTAGTCGGAAGGGAAGAATTGCATTGGGTCAAAAAAAGACACCATGCTTACATATGGGAATAATCAAAGTTTGTTTCCTGCATCCCTTAGCTTCACCTAGGACAGGCCAAATACTGCGGTAGTTTCTTCCACACAAAGTTGCCTCCATCTGTTGGCATGCAGCATCTCTATTGGAGCTACGCCACCCTTTAAGCCAGTTGCGTTAAGTTTTTTTTAGCTTCCTTATCTCCTTAGAATAGGCCCTCTATGATGGTGCAGCTAACTTAGCTTTACACAAATCACCCGGAGCTTCCATTTAGCGTCTCTAATTGTTTGGTCATAAACTAAATGCGGCTTATGTTCTCTCGTTACCAATCTCATTTGCGATGTGGCACGCAAACCTGCATTTCTCAATTTCCTCCAGATTCATCTCATGAAAAGCCTGAAAATCTAAGGAATTCATGCAAAACATGGCCTGCTCGGCACTGTCAATATTCTTAGCTGACATTATAATCCTGTTGGCAGAATGGTTAGTCATCAGATCCCCATAGGTTTTACTAATGATTTAGTAGGTATATGCCTGAATTTAAGGATAAGGGCCTTGTTGTCGCTCCATACATTACAGCCGACACAGAGCTCTAACACTCTCAGTGCCGCCTCACAGTTTACAAAAACATAATACAGGGTGGCACAGGCCCCTCCTCTCCTCCCAGGTATAATGCCCTGCAGTGTCGCTTTTGGTACGGCCATTCAACATCTCTAATTCGCAACTATGGAAGAACCTCAGCCAGCAAGACCCTCTTGATCATTAATACTTTGCTTCATTATGTTTTTAGGAAGTAAATTGTTGTTAGAAGACATAGCAATGCCCGCAGCACAATGGCAAAAACCTCCTATTATGATACATTTCTCCTTGTGCCCCCAGCAGAATTCACAAAAAGATTGTGTAATTTTTCTTGCAGCTGCTCTTTGCTCGGCCCCCAGCGGATTGTACACATTAATCGGCAATTTTTTATTGTGCATATCGTCAGCATAAATGTTGACCTCCACTGCTAATAAATGGTCATGCTGAACAGTAATGATTTTACTTGAATTCAAACTGTGCATAACCCCTATAGCAAGGCCCCCAAAGGGTCTACCCTTGGTGTCCTTCTTGTCTAATGATTGGTGTATAGTATAGCCATCCATGACCAAGATTCCTGTAATAGGAAGACTGTGTGCTGGGAGATATAGGAGAGTGCTCTAGAAGACGATAGAATATGCGCACAGCCCCGTGAGTTCCAGGATATAAGTGGCCAAGCTCATTGTTTGTGCATTGCTAAAGGCAGAGAGTCTGCCAGCCACTTCAGCATTGTCTGAATGTCTGAAAGTTGGACCTTGTCCTTAGCCGGTAAAAGAGCCTCCATCCCTGGCATGCCGATACTTGCTCCGATGTTGATCGGTAGAGAAGGGTACATACAATCCGCATCAGCATCTAGCTCCGGCCCCCTCCAGCTAGGAGTTGTTCTCGGAATTTGCGGAGAAGGTGAACCGTGGATTTATATTTACAATGAATTGCCGAAACATTGGGGTTGTTACCCTTAAGTGGTTCAAAGAACTCAAAATCGTCTGAGCAGTACAGAGTTGTGGTATTGCATGTAAGCGTGCCAGAAAAGCGGACCTTAATGACCATTTGTTACGAAATTTCTGGTTCATGTTCTTAATGATTCAAACCTTGCTTTCTTGGTTGATGGCAATGGCGGGCACGTTTCCAGCTTGTGCCCCCTTCAGCAAGGGGGCACCAGGTTGAATTCTCTTTTGCGGTCGATTAGGAGTAGAGTAGTTTGCCAGAGGCTGCCCTGCCGTTGCTGATAAACTGATCGTGTTGTTCCTCAGTGACGTTGGATATGTCCCCTGTCTTGTCAGCGGCTACCCAGCTAGTTAGGCTGCCCAGGCCTCTGCCCAAGTGTTTTTTACTACGCATTGCCTTCTTATGAGCTTTTTTGGATTCCTTTTCAGGAATGTTCTTATTTGGAAGTGAGGCCGCCACCTCGCACAGTATATTGCGGGCAGCTGCATGTCTTGACAAACTCTGTTGTTTCCTTAAGAAGAAGATTGCTGAAGTATCAGAGGTAACCTCATTCACTTCCGTTGTCGAGGAAGGCCTAACCTCTTTTTGAGATGGAGAGCTCGACAGGGTTACTGATGGTTCTAACTCCCTGACCAGTATTTGTTTAATTGCATTAGTAGGCAGCTGAATGTTTTCATGGATGCGCCCACATAACTTCAGGAGAATTTTCATTGCAAACTGTATGGCAGTCATAAATGACTGCCTTTCCGCAAAGATAGCAGCGTTGCTGAAAGTAGTTTCTAGTGAGATGGAATCCTCAATTTGTACTGTGCCGTCGGAGTCAATAACGAGGTTCGGGGAAGCAGACAGACAAGCTGAGGTCAACATGGAATCAAGGCTCTCCTGTGCACGCATGACTTGTGCACTCACGGCCAATGGGACCTCCCTGAATGAAGGTAAGTTCTCAGTTACAGCCACCATGTTTTGCTGAATGGACAGACAAAGATCTAAGAAATAATGGTTAGCGATGCCATCGAATTGAGGGAATTGTGAGATGTGCGACCCTCCTGTGCAGAGCATTACATTATTTCAGGAACCGATGGTGCTTTGGTGGGAATTTGCTAATTTGCCCTTTTGCCATGGCAGAGCAGCATTGTCGCTTTTCTTCGTCTGGGAGTGAGCGCCAAATACACTGCCCCTGATTCCCCCTCCTCAAATTGTAGCAAACATTATGTGCTTTGTTGAGGCATACTTAATTAGGCTCAGATATAGCCTGCCAGAGCCTATTAGGTGAAAGTGCTGGTTTAGATCCATCAAACCGATTATTTATACGAGGTAGAAAATCCATAAACCACTCTCCCAAAGTCCAGTGTGCAGCCAGGCTGTGGTATGAGTCTACCACACTCCCGGAGGCCACCAGAGAAATGTCTGATCAGTTTCAGCAATGTGCTGCCAGACTATGATATGGAACTATCACACTCCCGACGGCACAAACACGCGTAAGGCAGTATGAGTGTAAAAATATGTTTTGTTAAGGGAAAGTTTAAAACTGCCGTACCTGAAACGCTGGGGAGAAGGTGAAGAGTTGTAAGACTGTGGAAGGAAACCGTCCCGTCCTCTAAGCTCAGAGTTAGGGATACTCTCCCTACACCACGTAAGCACGAGAACACGATGATACACCATGCACACGGGGTGCTCTGCTTGTGTTTGGGCTTTTAAGTCCAGTCCCCAGGAAAGGTATAAACACTTCCACAGAGCACTCCTGGAATCCAAGAAAAGCCAGTGCTCAGCCACAGCCCTTTCACTTACTAGACTCTGGCCTGGTATTAAGGCCATCAAAGTTCAACTAGCGGCTTTATCCACGTAAACCACTACTCAAAACCAGGTGTCCTGGTGGAAAGTCCCTGTTAAGGTGTTCATGGAAGGAGTAAAAAGGCTTTACCTGCCCCCCCATTTCAAACCCACCTTAAGGGTGGGATTTCAATATGATGCTCTCAAAGCTCATAGGTCCCCCCCACCCCCTCCTTTGAGCCTATGCACAAATCCAGCCTTAACCAGACAACATACAAAACAGCTTTTCTGGTGGCCATCATCTCCATAAGAAGAGTCAGTGAACAACAAGCTTTGTCAGTGCAAGACCTTTTCTTTGTTATCCACAAAGACAAGTTGGTACTAAGAACACACCCTAGGTGTTCAACTAAGTTTATATCCAAGTGCCATGTTAACCAATCCCTTGAACTACCAACTTTCTTTCGAAAAAACCTTCAAACTCAGCTGAGGGAAACCTCCATACACTAGATGCAATGAGGGCTGCGCTTTACTATGTAAACAAGACAAAACCGTGAAGAAAAACAGACCAACTTTTTGTCTCCATATCACGTTTCAAAGAAGGCCATCTCCAGATGGATGGTGAAATGCTTGCAGCTCTGCCCTATAAACAAAACTCTGCCTTTCACACCAAAACTCACTCTACCAGGGGTACAGGAGCTACTTTGGCCTTGATTGCAAAGGTCTCTCGCTGGACTCCATTTGCAAAGCAGCTACATGGAGTTCCATACATAGATTTACTCCGTGTTTCTGCATCAACACACATTCTAAAGCAAATTGACAGGTGGGACAAGTGGTACTAAAACATGTATTTGCCGCTGTTCCTTCTCACAACAAACCGCCTTCTCCAGACACTGCTCGCTAATCTATGCATAGCATGTGATCTAAGTAGATCCACAAGCCTTGTATTTCTGATGCTTGTTTCTGCTTGGATTCACAAGTGCCCAACCTTCCTCCCCTGTGGTGTAGAAGGTTCATAGATGGTCTCTGGCTTTATCTACTCTTATCTGCTTCATTACATATGTACGCACGCTACACTTCATGCTACCTCATGTCAGAAACAAAACCCTCTGAGGGACCTCGACGGGTGAAGGAACATGGGTACAGTAGCTGTCACTAGGAATTTCTGATTTTTTTTGTTTGGTTTTTTTTTGGTTTTACTTGTAACCATAATATGGATAGGTTGTTATTAGTGCGAAGTAAGTGTAATGTTCCTTTCCAGTACTTGTTGCGCTGAATTTGATGGGTTTTTCTTAGGGCAACTGAAACATATCGTTCCTTTAACGTTTTTTGTCAGTGAACTTCATAGCTTTTTAGTAGTGCAACTTACCCATAAAATCCCTTTTAACAATGTTTTGTGTGGGCAAATTGCAGAGGTTTTTACTAGTGCAAGAACCATAACATCCCTTTGACAACGTTTCCGGCAGTGAATTTCAAAGGTTTTTACTAGTGCATCTTAAGCATAATGTTCCTTCAGCAACGTTTTTTCAGTGAATTGCATAGGTTTTTAGCAGGATACCCTTACTTTTTGAAGATGTATTGTACACCATACTGAACCTGTGGGCACCATGTTAATGCGCACAACAGTCTCGGAGTATGCGTCTGGTCGCAGACATTGGGTGGCATCCAACCTGCTCAGAAAGGCATGGGCTCTCTTACATAGTGGTACCATTCAGCATACACAAGGAGCATATGCAAGCAGCGGCATGTACATGAATTGCAAGGTAAGATAGGGTAGTGCTGCAAACTGTGTACTTATGAAGCAAACGGCAACCAACCAACTGCAGAAACATATAGAAGACCAGGTAGCACTTGACAAGCAACAATCCGGCTTCAGGGCAGTCCATATTACCAAGACGGCTATGTTAGACCTGCAAAGTCATATGCTTGAGCTGGTTGACAGAGGCAAAACAGGGATGCTGATGTTGCTAGACCTCCGTGCCGCTTTCGATCTGGTAGATCATCAGCTCCTAGTAAAAGCATTAAAAAGAATAGTCGGGGGTTCCCCGCTAGCCTTGGACTGGCTTACATCCTTTCTTACGGAGTGCCAGGCCAGAGTGCACATGGGGGATATGTTTTCTGAGGCTATATCATCTTGCAGTACCTCAGGGAACAAGTCTATCCCCATTGCAAATTTAATATATATATATGATAAGCCTATGTGACTTGTTGGATGACGTCGGTGTCTTTTTCACAAATTACGCCGACGATACGCAACTTGTTATTGAAATGGAGGGAGACTATGCCAGGGACAGTGCTAAAATAGCTTAAGTGCATAGCAAAATAGACACATGGATGCAGCAAAACTGGATATGTCTAAATTACATGAATACTAAGCTCCTGATCTTTGGAACTAGCTCTGCCCGAGTCAAATTAGGAAAGGAGTATGATACCTTCTCAATTAAAGAGGCTACAATTCAGGTCATGAGCCAGGTCAAGACAATGGGGATGATGGTTAATGCCACAGTTGGCTCAGAGGCTCAGGTTAATTATTTGCACAAAAATACTGCAGATTACCTATGCCACATGAGACCAATTAGACCGTACCTGAATGAGGAGACTACAGCAACCATCGCAAGAGCAATGGTATTGTCCAGACTGGACTACGGCAATGCTTTAATAGGAGCAACTAAAAAAGAACTTGCTAGGTGTTAAGTCATGGAAAATGAGTAGAGGATGGAGTGAACTTCAGGTCTATGACCATTCTACACAGGTGCCTGTTTGGAGGCGCTCCCCTCTACATTAAGAACCAATTCGTAAGATACACGCCGCTGAGACAGCTACGCTGCGCAGACAAAGGATTGCTTAATGTGCCAAGATATAAGCTTAAGGCAGGTATGGGCAGATCATTTGCAGTGCGTGTCGCAACAACAGTGGAATAAACTTGCACACTCTCTGCGGCTGGAAGAGAATGATCACACTTTCAGGAAAAGCCTGAAGATTCAACTCTTCACGTGATTGCATCCAGTAGGTACTGAGCATCTGTTGGGTCTATGAAAGGGGTCCTTTGTAGATTTAGTTTATGTTGTAGTTTGTTGTATGTTACAAGCGCCTTGATGCCTGCGGGCTGCCGGTGCTATACAAGTATACATTACATAACGAGGCATAGGGACTACACTGTAACGGTATACACCAACAACAGAAGTGACGTCTCCCTTCAACAATCCTACCGCACTTCTACTGTGCAAGGAACGGCAAAGTACTAAGACCAGAACAATCCTGCAACGTAGCAAGCACACTACATGTTGTCTGATAACTGCACAGGTGGTGCAGTATACAATAGTACAGAAGCATAACGTTTTTTTTGTACGTAGCAATGGCAAGCACCTTACAGTGGTTGGAAGAAAATTTCCCTCATAACGCAATGACTTGCGATACCAACCCCATTGGTACTCACAGTAGTGTGAAACGTAATTTATGTTGAATATGTTGCTTCATGTACACCTAACACATTTTCTTTTCTGTAAGAGAATATATTGGAAAGGAAAGCAAGACAGCACAAGCGGCACCCCTTCCACAACAACATACGGGCATAGGAAATAAACTCTGTAAATAGCTAAATGGACTGCCTGGAAGACAAAATGGAAGAACTGGAGAACAATTGTGCCGCCTTAAGATTGCGTACAAGGGTATATTATGGATAAATTGAAATGCCACTGGCAGACCTGCGCTTTATCCCGTTCCCCAAGTCACAGCCCACCAATCCCCCCCCCCCCAAATCTGTGTGATGGGAAACGATACCGATAGTGATACCTCAATCCCTTCGTCCAATCACGACTAGCCTGTGCAAATCCCCAATTCCCCACAATAAGTATCCACTTCTGCTACCCCTTTCCTAATGGTATGTATGAATGTGTGCAAGTAAACCATGATATTGAAATTGTTGCTAGGTGTATATGTGGTATTAAATGTTGTTATGACTCAGCAGCCAATAGTCCTCGTAGGAATGACCGCAATTAAGCAAATGATATGTGTCCTACAGACACGGCACCTGTCCGGCCTATCCGCAATGAAAATGGAGACATCTGTAAGACGCCAGCACGACGCACATGTCCGCATGTTGTGCACCACCTATAATTACGTGTGGGAGCGGACGTTTGTTTGTTGTGCGAGTACACGCATGTGTATCTGTTCCTGTGTGTCCTGGTGACACTGCCACTGTGCACCATATGCGATTGCACGTTAATTAGATCATGCCGCCCACCCACGAACTACATGTAGCGATACAGATAAACATCCCACCTGCTATACCCTATAAACACCCAGCGTCTCCCAAAATGGTCAGCGCATGTGTGCAGCACTATTAATCAGAGAAGTGTCAACTGTGTGCATAGCACACCTATGCACACAACGTATGCTGCCCAAAACGTGCCTTGCGGACAGCTGTCCCAAGGCAGAACAATGGCAATGTCACCATGCGACCACATCCACGCTGCGCGTGGGCCCTTATGTCGGGTACACGATCCGGACCCTTGGACAGCAGAAAAGTACAGTGTTGTGCAATGTACAGTGTTTTTAGGAAAGCACACGCTGACAACCCACCACATTGTGCCGGTGCACATGTATATATGTTTTTGAACAATGTAGGCCTGTTTTCCGAGTGCAAGTTCTCCAGAGCAGCCCTACAAAAGGCCACATCGCCGAGCTGTTCCTCAGTCTGTTTGTAGCTTTTCAGAACAGTGTAACCGGCCTCCATAGGTTTGCCCTGTAAGTGATGGTGGACCGAATCTGCTGTGCTACATTGCCTTTACTTTTTTTTAGGTGCTTCTAGTGAAACACCTTTTTTCGGTTTTATTTGATGTTGTGTTTTCTTGTGCTCACATTGTTACAGTAAACTCTTCAATGCATCCTGTAGTCGGGCAAACAAAACAGCATTACCAATGGCCGACAACGAAATGCCATTTGCTTGGAAAAACTCAACATTTCCACAACTAATGAGGTCATTGTTGCAGAAGAGCATCCCACCATTGGACAAAAAAGTATACATGCTTCTGTTGATGAGACACCTTCCAACCTCTGGCTCGGAACAACATCCAGGAACATTGTCCCATACTCTTCTTGGTGTTATGGATGAGAAAAGCACCCTGGCAGTGGGAAAAAGCCTCTTCACTACATTCAACAACCTCTTCAGTCGACGGAACATGCCTAAATAAGCCACGTAACCCAAATTCATGCTCCCGTAGTGCATGACGACATTGACTGTTGCAAAAGTTTCCAGGTCTCTGCAAAGTGCATGCATATCGGCGAGACTGCGGTCATAGACAGCGTATCACAATGCGTCCACTCCTTCCAAACCAAAATTGCCATCAAAGTGTCTTTCCAGGGCATACTTGTGCAAATCGATCACAAAAGCATTACCCAAAGTCAACACAATGCGTTTCTCCATGTCAGCCACCCTCACTACGCAGACTACTGCAGTCCTTCTTCCCTTTCCACTATTTTTGTCCACCACTACCTCATTGGGTACGGGTAAATAGTCAAACAAGCATCCACCAATGCCATCGAAGACATTAGCATCTAACAATGTCATTTCTACACAACACTTCATATGTACCATTACAAATTCAGCCTGCAAGTGTCTTGTCATGCGAAAGCACGTCCAATAGAAAGTTCAGTATTGCAAGATTTGTGCATCCACATTAGCACCCATCACCACAAACTAGAGGTATGAATACTGCCACTGTCTATCATGTTCTTAAAAAGCATACTGTGTTTTTCTCCCATCCCCTACCTTCAAGTGGCACCTCAATGGTATGTGCTTGCAACGTTGTCATTTACCCATATCGTACATTGTAATAGCGAAAGAGAAACTCTTCTTTCCTTTTGACAATGCTACAAATTGTTTTCCCCCCAAACCCATCTCCTACATAAATCGTAAAAATAAGGCACCAAAACCAGCACTGAATGTATCTTACCAACCTAAAGCAAGTTCCCAAAAGGTCACTGTACAAATAATGAACAAATACAAATACAAAATTCAAATACTGTCTACACAGCTGCCCGCTTCTACTCTCCGCCCTCTGCAACTCATCCAGAAGAGGACTACGCGACTTGTCCTTTGCCTCAAGCACAGGGATTGTATCTCTCCTGGACTGAAATGTCTGCAATAGCTCCCAGTGGCTGCGATGAATAAGGCGAAAACCCTCTGCATTATGCACAAGGCCTTCTGGGCCCTGGGACCTCAATACCTTCAACTCTCACTTCCTAAATATCTCCCTGTCCAAGCCTCCAACTCCCTCAGGGTCAGTTGGTTCTGCAAGCAACCAGTTGGTGGTAGATCTTTCTTCGGCTTGGGCTTCCCTCTGCAACAGCACCCGTGAAACTTGAGGAGAACCATCGCCCGTTCCGGAAGAACCTCAAAGCCTTTCTCTTTGCGTCTGCTTTTTCTCCTCCGCTCCCCGGCTGACTTCCTGACTGCCACTGATTCTCCACTGGTTACCTGGCCACTCTCTGATGTTGGGCCCAGGCCACCTCCCCCCCCCACCCACGCCAGTAGCACCCCTGCACTGCCTTTCTGGCAAACCCTGCACTTGGGGACTGTTTTCTGTATCGCAAACAGTTCCACCACCACCACCTGATATCTGCACTTGTCCTTGCACTAGGCACAATCTGGCCGTATTTTTACTTATTGTCATTTGATCTTCTTCCCATGTACTGCACTTTCCCCTCCCCCCTACCCATGTACTTGGGCGATCAGAGTTACACCTGGCCTAGTAGGTTGGTTGTCTCCCGTCTGTTCCCCCTCCTTAGCCCCGTTGCACCTTGCAAAACTTGTGTATAGGCACATTATAAATGGCATATCATACAATTTTACATCGTATGATACCATACGCACATTGCATTCATAACAGGATGCCTGGCACTTGACCTTGTACACTTTACAGGGTTTTTTGTTCCACAGTACCCCACCTACTATAAACTTCTCAAAAATGATTGCACAAAAGCCGCATTGAATGCATGTTACCAACTTCACACAAGTACATACAGTGCATGCATACAAACAGGATGCCTGGCCTTACTTTGCACACTTCCACTATAGCCTTCTGCACTTCTTTGTGCAAAGAGACCTTCTGCCACAGTTTTTGCGTACACACCACAAACCTTATTGCACAATGCTGTAGCCTCCACAGTCCCATTTCCATGGCTCCCATCCTGAAAATGGCTGGATGTGGCACGGGTAATCCTGAAACTACAGCGGAATCCGCAGAGTTTTAGTGCTAGAAAGTGTGGCGGGGGTGGGGGGAGTGTGAAACAGGGTAGGGTAGGGGGTTGGGTTTTTAATGGTCCCTCTAAAAACAATTTGGTCTTTTTTTAAAATGTTTTTTTTAAGTGCTTGCAAACAACCGTTTTTGTTTTTTCTCTTTGTATGAGTTTTTGTTTCTCCTCCTTCAATTTTTACTGAATTATGGTCAACGCTTCTTGCACAGAGTAAAAGAAAATTGTATTGCCAATGGCGTTCAAAGAAATGCCATTTGCATGGAAGCAGTGTATGTTTTGCAATTTCATGCTCATAGTGGGTGGAGAACGTTCCATCAGTGCACATGAATGCAGTCCTGCTTCTGTTTATAAGACACCTTCCGAGCTCCGCCTGGAGACAAGTTACACCGGCGTGGTCCCATACTCCTCTTGGTGGAATGGTTGAGGAAACGACCTTTGCAGTGGGAAAAATCTGCATCACTGCATTCATCAACTTCTTCAGGTGACAGAGCAACTGTCCACACGACATATAACCCAAATGTAGACCTCCATAATGCACCACGACCACTTGACCAGTAACAATAGAGGCGTCATATCTGCAAAGACGAACCATCCTGCCAAAAGTGCACGCATAGAGACTGGCCCACAGAGCCTCTACTCCTACCAACCCAAAAATAGCAGCAACGCCTCTTTGCACGGCATACCTGTGCAGATCTTGTACAAATGTATCACCTACGAGCAGTACTGTGTGTCTCTCCATCTCTACCTACCTCATTACACAGAGTATTGGGAAAAAGTAGTACCACCCCTTCCTGTGAACCACACCCTTGACACCCGAGGGTTACACCCCAGTGAAGCAGGGACAGTCCTTGTCCCCTCTCCACTGTTCTTCTTCCAGCACTCCCTCATTGAGTACTGTGAAATAATCAGGCATGCATGCAGCAGTCACAGCCAAGAACTCTGCAGCCAACACTAATTTATGTACAGCACTCCATATTTACCATTGAACACTTGGAGTACGTGGTGCGTGTGCTTCCAAAGCACCTTCAGTACAAAGGTCTGAAAAAAATCTGCGATGTCAGCATCTGAAATCATCCAGTGCGGCACCCAGTATGCCTTTGACCATGCACACAAGAGTCTACTGCTTGCCTGCACCCAGCACAACATAATGGAGCTATGCATGCAAACATGCGGCCAGAAACCAGTGTCCACAAATGTAGCATAGCCAGCAGCACTTCTCTCCAACCCCAGCACCATAAGACAGCGAAACATGTAACAGTTGGCAGAGTCCACAAACATACCACTGCCTCCGCCACCCCTACCCACTTCCATTCACAAAGTATTGTCACTGCCAACAAGACCACACAATCTTCACAACATTGGGCCTACTCCCAGGAAGCTACACAAACCAGAATATCCATTCACGTGGAACATTCACTTCAAGCCTACCCTCTTCTATACTGGCAGTGTCCCAACACTGCACCCAGTGGACACACTGCAGGACTTTTAAATGCACAATCTCGAGCCATACACCGAAAACCGTAGGATGTTCTAACAATGACTGCACCCATGGAAGTAAAAATATATGCATGTCAGCGCATTTCTGGTGCTCTTTGAAGAGTAAAATGTGTTCCACAACTATTCCGTAAAGGTGAGCACCCTCTTAAGGATGCAGTCTAAACTGCATTGCTGCGGTGGGTGTGGGCAAGGCCTAGATATTGGGTGCATGGCCAAAGGCCATATGCCATGCACACAATAGTCTAGTCCTTGCCCACACCCACTGCAACGTAATGCAGCCATGCATGGAAACATGTGCCCAAGTACCACACTCCACATACGTGCCACTGCTACCCAACCTCTGCACCTTAATACAGCTATGCATGGAAACATGCAACAGTTAGCAGATTCTACATTCGACAGCCTCTGGCACCCATACCCACTTTAATTCACACAGTATGGTGTTACTGCCAACAAAACCAAAAAAATGTCTGCAACAGTGGCCCTGCTCCCGGCACTCTATTCAGTACACAAAAGCAATACCTCATAGTGCTGTATAGTAGTCAGCACTCCGCGCAATGGACACTACACAATCCTATGAAATATGTAGTTCACCCCTATCCGCTTCTCTGCACACACTATTTGAGTATTGCACCCACCTCACACACTGCAGTATCCATGCACATAGAAAATGCACTTCAACCCTACCCACTTCTATACTGACAGTATTCCAACACTGCACTCAGTGCATACACTGCAGAACTGTTCACTCCATTAGCTGCAGCCATGGAGTAAACACTGTAGGATGTTCTAACAAGCATCACACCCATGGCTGCAACAATGTACAATGTATGCAATGCTGACGAACCACACACAGAAGGCAACAATATCAAACCTAATTGCACCCACGGCACATAGTTGTCGGTGAAAGGCCCCCATCTGTGCATCTAATGGGCTACGGGCTTACCACATGCAACACACGATGACACGCTATTTTACAATGTGCAAGTCCTGTTCAGTGCACTCCCCTTCTGCAATTGAGCTCCCACCATTAACCATGGAAAGAGGTCTCTGCACCAGCTATCGTGCCGTAACCCATCCTGCCTGCATTCAGCACACATGGTAGTCGCCTGTGCAGAGACCCGCAAATTGGCACTGTACGCACGAATACTGCAGGCACATCGTCTTCGTCCACCTATTGACGTTTCTCAAATTAACCACTTCGAAGGTATTGGTTCCTCCGACGTATTCCACATCTGACAGGTAATCACCACAGCTGTGCTGCTTCAGAAAATTTTCTGCGTCGATGACGTCGATACGCTGTCCTCGAGGGCCTCCGTCAAGCCGACGTCACCGGATGTTATGAGTAGGACACAAGACGCCCGTAGCCTCAGTTCCGTTTTTTCCGCGAACGTGTTCGCTTCGGAGATCTCGGCGTGCCTCAGTTCTTCTGATTTCTATCGGTTCTTCGAACTTGGTTGTTTGTGAAGATATCATGTCTTCGTCTTCTACCCTGCGGTCGGGATTCAAGAAGTGTCGGGACTGCGGTTCCAAGATGTCGCTTACGGACCCGCATAACGTCTGCCTCTGGTGCCTCTGCGAGGACCACGCCACCGATGACTGTGACGAATGCCAGTCTTTGACGTCGAAGGCCTTGCGGGAGCGGAAGAAGAAGCTATCTGTAGGTAGGGTTTCGAAACCCTGAAAGTCGAAATCCAGTGGGCTTTCGACCGACGATTCGAGGGGCGACTCTGCGTCAGCGTTTGTCCAGGGGGTTTCGGTCCCGGAGTGGTTCCCTCCATTCCTCTGCCTCTTCTAGGCACTTGCGGAAGTGCCGTCACCGGCCGCCTTCCTCGTCCGAGGACTCCGCCAGACGGCGGGTGGCTTGTCCTAACAAGCATTCCTCTCCTGCGGGATGGGAAGCATTTCGTAAGGAAATGATGGCGATTTTTCGAATCGCAGGGCTCCGTTCCATCTGCGCCTTCGAGAGAAACCAGCAAGGAACGCGCTAGGGCCACCGCTCGCACGCCTTCGGGCTCGGGCGGTCGGCGCGATCATTAGGAGCCGTCGAGGTCCCGATCGGACAAGGTAGATCGCTCCAGACATGCCCGCTTCAGGTCCTGGTCCTCAACGCCCTCGAGACCATCAGAGCCTGCAAGGTCTTCTAAGAAGACGTCAACGGCGCCATGTCAGTCGAGGGACTCTCTTGAGGCTCCGCCCCCGAGGAAGTCATCAGCGCCATGTCTGTCGAGGGACTCTCTTGAGGCTCCGCCAATGAAGAAGTCATCGATGCCATCGCCCCCGAGGCCATCGAAGGACATGCTCGGGGCTCTGTTCTCGAGGCCTGTGTCAAAGATGCCGATTCCGTCGACGCCTTTTGTGGAGGCTTTACCGGAGGTACCCCGTGTATCGGTGGAAACTCTGAGGAAGGCCCTGAGGAAGTCAATGAGGCCTGTATTTGATCCTCCTTCTGTGCCCTCATCCAAGGATTTATTCCAGCCTCTGGATTACATCTCTGAGGTGGATGAAGGGTCTGGTCATAGCCAGTTGGAAGACCTGCGTCAGTCTTTGCACGATGCCAGTGGTCTTGATACCTCCCCAGAGGTGGAGTTTGGCAGGCCTGAGCCTGGTATGCATGCTGAATCTTCATACAGGCGCCTCATGTCGAGGGTGATGGAGTACTTGCGGTGGTCTGCGCCACCAGTGGATTTTCTGCAGGATGACCTGATGGATATCATTGACCAAGGTCCACCCACTGACCCGGTGCTGCCATTTCATATGGCCTTACAGATAAGAGTGGCGGCGGCTTGGACTGCTCTGGAGAGTCTCCCGGCTGTGAGCAAGTCATTGCCGAAAAAATACCATCCAGCCAGTAGCGACTCCAGCTACTTGACTACGCACCCCACTCCGGAGAGTTTGGTGGTGCAGGCTGCTACGGCCCCAGCAAAGCAGGTGTTGTACCCTACCATCCCTCCTGATGAGGACAACAAACATTTTGACGGTTGGGCGAAGAAAGTATTTTCTTCATGGGATATGGATCTGCAGGCAGCCAACTCCGTGTGTGCCATAGCACGTTTTACTCAAACTCTGTGGAATTGTGCATCGTTGGCGGCTGAACATATTCCCGAAGGGGAGGAACGGGATGGCTTTCTTGCCCTAGTACAAAATGGCAAGGATGCCATTTGTGAATCCATTCAGTCTGGTCTGGACGTGGCGGATTGTGTCAGCCGGTCCATGTCAGCGAGCACCGTGATGCGCAGGTTTGCGTGGTTGCGGAAGTCGGGGTTTGCTCCTGACGTACAAGCCCGGCTTCTCAGCATGCCCTATGATGGTGAACATCTTTTTGGCAGCAAGGCTGACGAGAGCCTTGAGAGGTTGCAGACCGCAAAGCTGCAGCAAAGTCTTTGAGCGCTGCAGTTCGCCAACCTCTGCCTTTTCGTCCTAGGGGACAGCAATGGAGGGGAGGATCCTTTCGATACTACTCTTCCTTTGGTGGATCGAGGGGAGCTGGAAGTCAAAGGGGCCAACGGAGTACCAGAGGTGGAAAACCAGGTACTCGAGGTGCCAAAGCCGCTCGGGCAGTTGCCTCTTGACCCTCAGGCACTGCTGAAGCCGCTTCAGCTCAGTCATGAGGCCATGTCCCATGGTTCACCGGTTGGGGGAAGGCTGGCGCAGCATCTTGTAGAATGGCATGCCATTACTTCAGATGTGTGGGTTCTGGAGATCATAGCCCATGGCTACTGTCTTCCTTTCCGGCAGAGTCCTCACGACAATCCACTAGGGAATCTCTCTTTGAAGAGTACGGATCCGCTCCTTGCGCAGGAAATTCAGTCCCTGCTGGAGAAAGACGCCATAGAACTGGTGCCTGTAGCGGAGAGGAACAAGGGATGGTATTCCCCATATTTTTTTTTTATTCCAAAAAGAGACGGGGGATTGAGACCCATCATGGACTTGCATGGTTTGAACAAGCTCCTCAGGAAGGACAAGTTCAAGGTGGTTACTCTTTCCCAAGTCCTCCAGGCCCTTCAACTTCAGGACTTGTTGGTGTCTCTCGACCTCAAAGATGCTTACTTTCATGTGCCGATTCATCCCAAGCACAAGATGTACCTGAGGTTCGCAGTTAGCGACTTGCATTTTCAGTTTCATGTCCTGCCGTTCGGATTGACCTCCGCCCGAGGGTCTTCACCAAGCTCATGGTGGTGGTGACAGCGTATTTTAGGAAAGGGGGGATTCACTACTACCCCTACCTGGACGATTGGTTGATCAGGGCACGCTCTCCCTAGCAAGTCCTGGATCATCTGTCGGTCACCTTCCACTCCCTTCACAAGCTGGGCTTCTCCCTCAACTTCAAGAAGTCCCACTTGACACCTACCCAGCGGCTCCAGTACATCAGAGTGGTGCTCGACACATCCCTGGGGCAGTGTTTGCCTCCCCAGGTGAGGGCTCATCACATTCTGCAGATGATGCACAAGTTTCAACATGCCCAGAGTCTCCCGGCGTTAGAGTTCCTGAGGTTGCTCGGCCTCTTGGCATCCTGCATTCTTCTGGTGCCAGAGGCCAGGTTGCGGATGATATCTCTGCAATGGGCTCTCAAGCTGCAGTGGTTGCAGTCCTCCGGTAGGATGTCAGACCTCGTTCAGGTGCTGCCCTTGGTCGCCCAGGATCTTCTGTGGTGGGCCGTCAAAGGCAATCTGATGAAGGGGGGGGAAGCTCCATTTTGGCTACCCTGGCCGGAGGTAACGATCATGACGGACGCATCCCCGACGGGATGGGGAGCTCATGCTGACGAGTTGACAGTCAGCCATCGTTGGTCTCCGTCAGAGTCCAGACTCCATATCAATCTGTTGGCGCTGAGGGCCATCAGGCTAGCCCTGAAGGCTTTTCTGCCGTCTGTGCGGAGGAAGAATGTCCTGATTCTGATGGACAATACGGTGGCCACGTACTACGTCAACAAAAAGGGGGGGGCAGGGTCTCTCCCTCTGTGCAGAGAGGTGATGCAGCTCTGGTTCTGGGCCATCCAGCAGGAAATTTCGATCTCGGCAGTTCATCTAGCCGGAGATGAAAATGAGGCGGCGGACGCTCTGAGCAGGCAGAGCACGGTCTCTCACGAGTGGGAGCTGGCTCAGGAGATTCTCCTGGAGATCTTCGCCCTTGGGGGACCCCACAAGTGGATCTCTTCGCGACCAGTGTCAACTGGAAGTGCGAAAGATTCTGCTCACGGAAATTTCCTCCAAGAGGAGCCTTAGGGGATGCGTTCGTAGTGGAGTGGTCCTTCCCACTGCTGTACGTGTTTCCTCCAGTCCCCGTTATTCCGCAAGTGCTGCGGAAGTTCGGTTCCCGAATGATCCTCATTGCTCCAGCATGGGCCTGGAGAACGTGGTACCCGGACCTTCTCGACATGTCCATCTGCCCTCCATGCGGTCTTCCCTACCAAGACGATCTGCTCTCATGGGAGAGGAGGGTCAGGTTCTCCATCCAGAGGTCAAATCTCTCAACCTTCATGCTTGGCCTCTGAAAGGTTGAGGTATAAGGATTGGGACCTTCCTGAAGACGTGATGGAGGTGTCGCTTTCGGCCAGAAGGCCCGCAACTAAGTCCCTGTACCGTTGCCGTTGGAGAAAGTTCTGCGACTGGTGCAGGGTTCAGAATGCCTTTGATGTTAGTTTGCCCAACTTGGTACACGCACTTCAAACAATTGGAGTCTATGCACTATATTTAACTTGAACATTTTGCTATTACGTGAACAGTTTTGGTTTATGTTTCAATATATGCACTTTATGCCCATGTATACAAGCACTCTATTTACGCCTTAAGGTAAGGTATGATCGACACGAGAGTAATGACATGCACGGTGTCGGCGCACAGTGATTTTTAAATAGCCTTATAGCAGGGCACCATTGAGATCTAAGACCCCCCACCCCGCACACGTGTGTGAACGAGACTCGAGACACGTGGGTTGTGTCCCGTGGGGGGCTGGGGAGTGGCCACGATCTCCGTGGGGGCACGCACACACAGGTTATGTGGCATAAACAATAAGGGTTATGTACATACCGACTTAGATCGTCGCCCACTACGAGCAGACAAATGAATCATACAGCGACATGAGTGATTACCATGGAGATCTTTAGTCCCGCCCCCCACTCACATGGGGGGGTGGGAACCGGAGACACACCCGTCTTGTCCAATCCAGGACGACAGGCGGCGCCGCAAGCTCCATGGTTACTGGGTAACTAAGCCTCACACGGGCACGCGCAGCTGCAGCCCGGTTTACAAGCTGCTTTGCCGTGTCACAGCATTTTCAATGGACACTACAAGGGAGTTGCAGGAAGCTCATTGTCCCTCTTTTGACAGGGACACTGAACTGACGAGTGTATATTTGAGGCGTTCACGTCTGTACAAGAAGGTTAAGGTAATGAAGTGCATGTACCGCTTACTGAGTATTGAAAGCAATAATTTTCATGCAGCCAGGGTCACTAACATTTGTAATGTAACTTTTCTTTTGTATCTTATCACGTGATGGGATTGATCTACATATGGGTATGTACATTTATAATTTATACTCGTATATTTGTCATATATATTATGCTGAAATTTAGCCCTGAAAATGGTGCTAGTCACCGAAATGCATTGGCAAAAGCTGTGACTAAATGTAGAGGATTTGTGAATACGCCTAACAAGTTGTGACTAAAACACAATCACAAAAGTAAAGATTTGAAAAAGGTGTCTAAAATCGCATTTTTGAATCGGTCAATATCAAGGACTACACGCATTCATAATAATATATCTATTATATCAATCATAAATAATAACAGATTTTTTTTCAAAATCTTAAGGGATGAATTTAGCTTCCTGGTAGGAAGCAAACCGTGCGCACTGGGTGCTACAGGGTGGTTTCCACTCCGTTTTTATAGCCATTGGATCCTTTTTCATGTGCCATTCCTGTGGTTCTGTCTTTTTTGCTTTCATTAGCCCACAAGGGCCTGCAAGTCGGTACCATTACAGGTTGCTTGGCGGCGGTGTCCATATTTAAGCGCTCGTCTGAGGAGTGTTCTTATTTTAAGATTCCTTTGATTTCTCAGTTTCTGAAAGGGCTCACTAATGTGTTCCCACCGCCACCTTTCCAGGTGCCCGGTTGGGATCTGAACCTGGATTTAAAATTCCTAATGGGAGCTCCGTTTGAGCCTTTACATTCTTTTTTTTTATAATAACATATTTTATTGCATTTTCATCCTATAGTACAAAGACATTCAATACACAACCGTATAACTCTGCATGCAAATGGCAGAGCAGTGCGAGCAGGCTCTGTATGGATATATTCGTATTAAGAAACACAGATAAAGTAAGATATAGATAGTCAAGACATCAATTGGCACTTTTCTTGCTAGTCTCATTCAAGCGGCGACAAGTGGTGATCTTATACTCTGTGGCTGCTGTAGAGTTGCGCCCCAAAGTCTGTTATTCATGCTGTGCGTGATTTACAATGTCTGTTCCCATTTCCCCCAGATTTTGTCTGCTTTGCCCGGACAGCCTCTTGCTTGGTAGACTCGGCGTTCCATTAGGATGATAGCATCTACATCTGATATCCATTGATCATATGTCGGAGTACTTTCTGAGCCCCACAATTGCACAATATTTCTTTTGGCGGTTCCTGTGGATGTTGAGAGAAGTAACTTTTCGAAGCAAGACATGTCTCCTTCCTCTTCAATTCCCAGGAGGAGGAGTTTGGGGTCTGTTGGGATCAGTCGGCACATGACTTTTGAGTCGTTCACTACATTTGTGCCAGAAGTGTTGTATTCGTGTACATTGCCATAGGATATAGTAGAAACTTACTTCCTCTTGTTTGCAGCGTAGGCATTCGGGATCGGTCGTTTTACCCCAGTTGTACAAAGCCACTCGGGGATAGTATATTCTGTGAAGTATTTTCAGCTGGACGAGCCTGATTCTCGCCGAGATTGCAGAGTCTCTAGTATACATTAGGGTCGAGATCCATTCTTCGGGTAATATTGGGCCCACGTCTTTCCCATTTCGATTTCAGGTTCAACAGCTCTTTCATGGCAAACGAGGAGATGGCGTTGTACATGGTAGATGTGACCTTGTTACTTACACTGTCTATGACTATTCCTTTCTATGGGCGTACACTCCGGCATGTCCGCCAACTGAGCCCTATGCAGGAAGAGTGCATGTTGTAGTTGTCCATAGTGGTAGCATTCGGTGTCTGGGAGATCGTGTGATGTCGAGAGCTCGGTGAACTGTATTATCTGATTGTTCACAAATATTTGCTGGATGGTTTGTATGCCGGCTGTTACTCAGTTCTGCCATTTCGGGAGGTTACTGAGGCCTGTGAGAGGTGGGCATTATACCAGATGGGCTGGACTAGGGTGATTTTGTTGTCCCATCCTATATGTTTATGTACTTCCTTCCATACTAGGGCTGTATGCGCTACTATCGTGCATTCGGGAGGGCGAGTCTGCCTGTTGTAGAGGCTTTCAATGCCATGTCGTGCAGCTAATTCGGCCCTTAAATGGGGGATGGTCGGGTCACCATGCAGTATGTCGTTGACCGTCACCATTTGGGTCGCCCAGTTATAGATCTGGATGTTCGGGAGTCCTATTCCTCCCTCCCAGACTGAACGTTGGAGGGTTTTTTTAGAGCTATCCTCGGGTGTTTCCCACCCCACAGGAGTTTACGTGTTCTGTCTATTCTACGGAACTCTGCAGTGGGGATGTGGAGAGGGGCGTTTTGGAGGATGTACAGGAACCGGGGTAGGGCCAGCATCTTGAAGAGCGCCGCCCTGCCTAACAATGTCAGTGGCAGTGCTTCCCAGTGGGCTACATCTTGCGCGTATCTTTTGATTAATGGGTGTAGGTTTTGGGTCACATAGCTATCCAGCCTATTTGCAATTAGAATACCTAGGTAGTGGAACTGTGGTTTCGATTTGATATGGGGATCCAGATGTCGGTATGCAGTCTGCTCCTTTCACCGGAAAGAGCACGGATTTGGCCCAGTTCACTCTAAGGCCACTGGAGGCTCCATAGTTTATCAGTATTTGAGTGACTATAGGGCAGGAGATCGCTGGATCGCCTAGATATACTAGGTCGTCGTCTGCGTAGAGGGATATCTTGTCCTCCCAGTTTGAGCTCAATCTGAAGCCAGTCCACGTGGTCGTGCCCCGCAGAATGACTGCTAACGGTTCTATTATCAATGCGAACAGCATTGCCAAGAGCGGGCATCCTTGCCTGGTGCCTTTTCCCAGTTAGATGTTACGTGAGGGCCATCCGTTCACTCTTGCCTCTGCTAATGGATTATTTTAAAGGCGTTGTACCCATTTTATAAATGGTTCCCCGAGTTGCATCTTTCGCATTATTGCCCATAAAGCCTCCCAATGAACTGAGTCAAAGGCCTTTTCGAAGTCTATGGCCAACAGTGCCAACCATTGTTGTAGGGCGGGTGCTCTCTCCAGCGCCAGGTGCAACCTGTGAATATTCATTCTTGTTGACCTTTGAGGCATGAAGCCGTATTGATCCGGGTGGATCAATGCTGTAATGACCGTTTGTAGTCTATTGGCTAGTATTTTGGCTAGTATTTTAGCTTCGATGTTGATTAGGGATATGGGCCGATAGGAAGTACATTCATCTGGGGGTTGAGCCTTTACATTATTGTCCTTTGAGACTTTTGACATTTAAAACTGTATTTTTAGTTGCGGTTACTTCGCTTGCAGAGTGAGTGAGTTGCAGGCACTATCCGCTAAGCCACCCTCTACAGTGTTCCATAAGGACAGGGTTGTCCTTAGGGTTCGTCCTTCTTTTGTGTCGGAATTTCATTTGAGCCAGAAGGTCGTTCTTCCGGCGTTCTATCCTCCGCATCCTGGTAAGGAAGAGGAGAGGCTCCGTAGGTTGGATCCTAGGAGAGCATTAAGCTTCTACATCTCACGCATGTCCCGGGTCAGTGTGGACGGATCAGTAGGATATGCTGGAAAGCATTTGGGTCAAGCTGTTACTAAGCAGACCTTGTCCAGATGGATTATCTTGACCATCTCGGAATGCTAATGTCTGGCGGGTAAGGACCGTCCGGTAGGCTTGAGGGCCCGTTCTACTAGGGGTGTGGCTGCCTCCACTGCTCTGCAGAGGTGTGTTCCCATTCGTAACATTTGTGAAGCAGCCACATAGGCCTCTGTCCATATTTTTGTAAGACACTACTCGCTGGATTCTATCCATGGGCAGGACTTAGCCTTTGGTAAGGCGGTCCTCTATTCTGCAATTTGATTGGGCATTCTAAATTCTTTTCCCACCTCCATACGTTGTTACTGCTTTGGGAGTCTGTCATAGATGTGAAATACATCGGAGGAACCAATCCCTTCGAAGAACAAGTTACTTTCTTACCTGGTAACGTTCTTTCGATGGGATGTTCTGACGACGTATTCCACATCGAACCCTCCCTACCTGCCCCTCTACAGAATTTCTTATGCGATTGCAGCTTCCGTTTCCGCAAGGCTTTCTGTAGTCATTATGGCAGAAGATTGGTGCCACACGTTCTGGGGGAAAAACTACAACTGAGGCTATGGGCGTTGTGCGTCCTACTTACAACATCCAGTGATGTTGGCTCGACGGAGGCCCTCGAGGAC
Source organism: Ambystoma mexicanum (assembly GCF_040938575.1). Classification (NCBI taxonomy): domain Eukaryota; kingdom Metazoa; phylum Chordata; class Amphibia; order Caudata; family Ambystomatidae; genus Ambystoma; species Ambystoma mexicanum. The sequence goes on from NC_090937.1 coordinate 441,752,809, forward strand.
AGCATATCAACGTCATTGACGCAGGACGCAGATGCCGAATATTTTCCAAACCAGCACAGCTGTTGTGATTACCTGTCATAGATGTGGAATATGTCGTCGGAACATCCCATCGAAAGAACGTTACCAGGTAAGAAAGTAACTTGTTCTCACTCCCCCCACCGTTTCCATCCTGTCTTCCCACCAGCACATGGCATACTCTATGCAGTACACAAAAGCAATTCGTCATAGTGCAGTAAAGTAGTCAGCACTGCGCGCAATGGACAGTATGTAATCCTATGAAATATGCACTTCACCCCTAGCCACTTCTATACACACACTATTTAAATATTACACCCACTTCACACACTGCAATATCCATGCTCATAGAAGATGCACTTCAACCCTAAACTCTTCTATACTGATAGTATTCCAACACTGCACTCAGTGCACACACTGCAGAACTGTTCACTCCATTAGCTTCAGCCATGGAGTGAACACTGTAGGATGTGCTAACAAGCACCACACCCATGGAATCAACAATGTATGCAATGCTGACTAACCACACACGGAGAAGGGAACCATGTCAAACCTAATTTCAACCACGACACAGTTGTCGGTGCAAAGCCTCCATCCATACATCGAATGAGCTACGTCCTTACCACATCAACACACCGGAGTACACGCTATCTTACAAAGTGCATGTCCTGTGCAATGCACTACCCTTCTGCAATTGAGCTCCTACTAGTCACCACGGAAAGAGGTCTATGCACCAGCTGTCCTGCCGTACCAAAGCCTGCCTGCATTTAGCACACATGGTAGTCGCCTGAGCAGGGACCGGCGAATTGGCGCAATACGTACGGATACTGCAGGCACACCACCGTCTTCGTCCACCTAATAATCGCACATCTCAGATTAACCACTTCTCTCTCCCCCGCCCTTTCCATCCCTTCTTCCCACCACCACATGCCTTGCATTATATTTCCCAGTCCCTTTTGGCGCCGCACTGTCCTCCAAAACACCATGGCGGCTTTTCCCAAAAATGTTGACGCACACCACGCTTCCCTCCAGCCAACCACCAGCCGCGTCCAAAGTTCGCCGACATCACAGCGTGCACCAAGCCAATGAGACTTCTGTCCGCGGAGCGAACAGGGAAATGGGTCCACGGAGCCAGATATCACTAAATTTTTGAGACGTACATTTCAGTTCTTTGCAACAAAAGTACTGGTCGGATTTCCACCAAACACATAAAAGCACGCTTTCGGAACCAAGCCGCTGCTCCTGCCGCAAATTTGGTGACAATCCGTCCAGCCGTTTGGGCTGTAGCCGTGTGCCGTTTTGGCCCATTCATTCTATGAAAAAAATTTTTTGGGGATCCCGCAAACCTCAACAAACTTGCCGAAATAATTCAGAGCGGGCCATATACTTTTTTTTGCAAAGTTTGGTGAGGATTCCTCCAGGGGGAGCTGCCGAAAAAAATGTGGTCTTCCAATGGGTTTAGCAACTTAAGCATAACTACAAGCCCACTACCGCAGGCTGTTTAATATATATTCACTGAAAAAACTTTGTTAAAGAGACGTTATGGTTGCAAGTAAAACCGAGAACCCTTAAAATTCGCCAGTTATGGTAAGCTAAGCAATCATAACACGTGCCACCTCCGTGCACTGCTAAGACTAACACCCAGGACATCAACGATGACATCACAAATGTCATTGATGACATCAGATATCTGGGCCACTCCTTTTTGTTCACTGACAGATCTAGGCCACCTTGTTTTGTTCAATGATGGAGACAATTTTACGGTTTCTTCGGTTTTACTTGTAACTATAACATCCCTTTAATGTTTTTTCAGTGAATTTCAAATGTTTTTGTGAGTGAAAATGTTTCATGTTACATCACTGTATAGAAGTTCTTGATTCCTCTTTTAACATATATGAAAGAACTGTAAACCTCCTTTAACAAATATATTTATTTGCTAACGCATACTGATGTGTGTCGTTATCAGCAGCGCAGATGCAAGTCATGGTTCAATTGTCTTGGGCATGAGGTGCCACCATGACCCCAGCCCTACCAAACAACCCCCGTTATCCACTGCACCTACCCTACATCCTTGTTCATTGTTCACTATACCCTCATAATGTGACCAATGGCCAGTGCTCATGGCTTGCAGCCATGGCCAGTTTCCGCAATCCATGGGCCATGCCGCATTCGCCAATAAGCCAATCAGAGTACACATTTGTCCTGGCTCCGGCCCAGGCTCATTGACCAGGCACCAAAGTTATATCACAATTTCTTGTGCTTGCATTTTGACCCTTTAGAAAAAACAAGACACAGGACAGATTTGCAAAACCATGCTTTGAGGTCCTTGCTTATGCTCCTCGAAAATGTTTGCTGCAATTATGTCCAGCACTTCCGGCTGTAGCCGCGAGCAGAATTTCTTTTCCCATTCAAACCTATACTGATTTCGAAAAACGTTAGCACATAGCCGGTCCCTGGTGACCATGCCCATTTTAACCCCATTGCCGGTTCCTTGTGGTCATGGGCAGTAGCTAGATTGCCAATTGTCATGACTCGGACAATCTTGCCACTGCCCATGGCCTTCAGTCACCAAAGGTATATCACCATTTGTTGTACCTATATTATGACACTTTAAAAAAAAAATAAGACACATTTGCAAAACCATGCTTTCAGGTCCTTGCCAATGCTCCTTGCACGAGTTTGCTGCAAATCCGTCCATGTTTAATTTTTTGAAAAGTGTCAAAATGTATGTATATCAAATAGTCATATAAATTAGCCCCCACCTGACAAAATCCATTGAGACTTTGCACATATGTTAAGGGTTCGGTCAACAATCTTTATGCAAACTTATGAGCACATTCGTCAAATGGCAACTAAATTATAAGCCGTCTAAAAATGATGCGAACCCCCCCCCCCTCTATTTTTGACCCCTCTTGACAAAATCACACCAAACCTTGCAAATCCATTCAATTTTGGGTCTAGAAATCTTTTTGCACACGTTTGTGCAGATTCGTCAAATGGCACCAAATTTAGAAGCCTTTCAAATATTTTGGGACCCCCCCACCTCGACCTTTGCTCCCTCTTGGCAATACCCCACCATTTCTGCTTTGGGTCTAGAATATCGCAAAATGTCATGCAGTTTCATTGAGTGGCGCCAAAGTTATAAGCTTCCAAAAACTGCTTTTCCCCAACCCTATGATTCAAAAATAGGCATGGATGTCCCTGAACATCTGAGATGTTGGCTAACATCACAGGACTGGACACGAACATCCGAAATGTTTGCGGAATTTGAAAATGAAAAAGAAAAGCGTGAAGAAATGACCACTGCAGGCTAAAGTGGCCTGACCCCTGGTTTGTGATATGTGGTGACCTGAATTCTAACTGCTTTGATAGAGGGGGAGAGATCATTAATTATGACTGTCACAGCTGCACCTGTTGAAAAAAGAGAGTACCAATGGATTGCAACTGTGGAAGACAAAGATTTGCAAATCCTCAATGGCACCACTTTGGGAGACATTCCTGCAAAAATGTCAAGGAAAAACTGTAGATGAGGTCAAATTTTGGACTACATATGTATTTCGGAGGGGATGATTTCCCCAACAAACAAGATGGTAGTGCAACATATGAATGACAGCGACCACAATCTACTTTCTGCTACCATGATGCCAGTTCTAAATACCTGTAGCTACACTGACTTGGGAACAATGAAAGTAACGGTGGGGAGAAATTGAATAACAATTCCTCCTCCAAAGTTGACTGGGCTGATCAACAGCTTGATTTCCTCGGTGAGGCATTTTCAGGCGGCGGGGGCAGTTGAAACAGTGAATTATTTGAGCATCTTTAAATCTTTTGAGGCAAAAGCCACTCTGTCTGGTTTGGGAAATTTACCTCACCGCCACGCCTGCGATGACCAGATTGCCCATCAAAAGACGCTCAAGAGGCAACAACATAACATCTTAAATTACGATTGTTCCCCTTTGGCGGCATTACAAAGACAAAAAATACGGCAGTATTATAATTTGTTACGCCACCATAAAAAGATGCAAGGGAGGTACGATGCGGAGAAGGTGTTGGGTACATTGGGAAGCTCGAACATCTCGGAGATGTGGACACTGATAAATCAGTTGGATACTCCTAAGGACTCATTGATGATGACTCCTATTTTACCTGAGGTGTGGATTTCTCATTTTCGCTCTTTTTTTTGATCAAGCAGAAGGTTTCGACATCAAAGTACCCTTAACGTGGAGTGGGGGCTAATGGACACTTCTGTGGAAGCAGTTGCAGATATTATCCAAAAATTGTCCCGCTCGAGAGCGTGCGGCCCGTTTGGGCTTAGTAACATGACCTTTAAAAAGGATATAGTCCAATGGGCCAAGGTTTTGTCAATTCTCTTTGCTTACATCTCTAAATCTCAGAAAATCCCTGCTTTGTGGCAAGAGTCTATAATCCTCCCCATCCACAAAAAGGGAAGTCCGCTGGAACCATCTAATTATCGCCCCATTGCCCTGTTGGCTGCTCCGGGAAACATCTTCGGAAACTCCAATATTAAAATCTCTACAGGCATGGGCGAAATTTTCTGGCCACTTGGACCCTTGGCAATCTGGGTTTGTGAAAGGGATTCATCTTAAACTTATTAAAGAGTCGCACTGAAAGGAGAAAAGACCAGAAAATGTACATTGCGTTTATCGATCTAACACAAGCATTTGATAGCATCTTGCGTTCCTTATTATGGTCTAAACTTTCCCAGTGGGGGTGCCCTACTTCGTTATTGGTGCCATTTAAGGACTTCCATCAAGACACCACTGTGAAAATACGACTCAATAAAGCAGGCCTGTTAACCAGAGCAATATCCACCAATAAAGGCCTAAAGCAGGGGTGTCCGATGGCATCAGAACTAGTTAACCTTTTAATCTCCGATGTAGATTCAGCATTTGTGGACATTAGATGTTTCCCTCCATTATTAGCAGATATGAAATTAGGAAGACTCATATACGCGGATGATGTGGTCCTTGTAGACCAGACCCTGGTGGGCCTTCAGAGAAAACTAGACGCCCTACAAGCCTATATAGGCAAAACGGACACCCCATCAATCTGAAAAAATCTGTCATTATACCCCTGGGTGTTCACAAAGGGCAAGTGAGAGCTAAAAAGTTGAATAGGTCTCTGTTGGGGGTAGAAATTCCAGTGGTTCATTCACTCCTATATCTGGGGGTTTGCAGGAACACAGGTAGGTTGGACGCCCCAAGGTATCAAGCTCTAGCAAACATATCTATACATTTGGCAGGCTTAGGGAAGATCCTACTCACGATATTGTGGGTTTAGCCTAATTCCTTTGATCAAATTTTATAAATCCAAGGTTACTCCCATCTTAACATATGGGGCGGGAACCTCTCTGAACTTTGAAATGAAGAACTGGCCAAAGTTGGGGAGGAGCTTCTGGAAAAGGACATTGAGATCGCCTAAGGGCATCCCCATACAGGCTGTTGAAATGGAACTGGGTTTAACCTCCCTGGCGGCAGTAGTAGAATGGAAGATGCGTTCCTTCTATAGAAAATGGATAGATGAATCGCCCAGGGGGTGGGGGTTTGTGTGTTTGAAAATAGCCTTAAGTGAACGTAGGGAACGGGGATTGATCCAGTGGGAAGTAAAGTGTCAAGTCTTCTACAAAATGTGGGGGAATCATTGGATATTCTGATTAACAATCCTGACGAAGTCCAAAGGAAGCTATATTCTCAGGATTGGTTTAGAACAGAGAAGGATAGACTGGTCTATGGGGCCTATGGGAAATCTTGGGAGGATAGTAGGAAACCAAACTTATTACCGAGCTATCTCCGATTATTCCCTCATTGTTTTTTTTAGAAACCAATTCTTTAGGTTTCGATCAAACTTATTAAAGACGAAGGCAACCTCGTGGCGTAGGGCCCTCGAGGAAGGTCGCCCAGATGTAGATTATGCAAAGAAGATGGCTCCATTGAAAATTTGCAACATCTGGTAATGGATAGTATGGCTCTGTCATCACAAAGAGCTTCTAATGACTGATGCAATAAATAAGTATGGGTGTAGACCCAAGGACCTATTGTGGAAGATGTCAGGCGAGAAAATACCAATAATCTGACTTTGGTGAAATTGCTAATTGTTATCCAGGAAAAGTTAGTGGATGATGGATGAATTCCTTTTAAATATTGATTTTATTTTTGTTTTCCTGCTTTTTTGTAACAAAGGACTAATTTGTGATTAAAGGTTGTTGATTGCATAACAATTTAAATCCCGTTAAATGATTAAGAAAAAGTTTTTTTTGGCTTCTTATGGCCATATCCCATCCTCATCATCCCTCGATCCCCCCATTGTTTCATTAGTTTGAGAAGTGCAATGTTGTGTTTTTTAATGTTTTTCCGCGATGTTACGGACAACTGGCGCTAATCGCTAATCCAACATGGCGGACATTTCCCAGAAATATGCTGCACCTCATGCTTTTTGCCATGAAATCAGCGGGCGCGTCCGGTGTCCGCAGATATTATGCCGGCCTCTGGACCAATCGGCGGCCCGCCCGTGGAGTGAATTCCAATATCACAAGTAGTTTTACCTACTTTTTGGCCGTTAAAAAAAAAAAAAAACTACTGGACAGATTTAAACCAAGCTTTCGGGACAAAGCCACTGCTCCTAGTGCAAATTTGGCGAGAATCTGTCCTTCGGTTTCGTCTGTAGGCGTGAGCACATTTTTGTTTAATTTTCATTGCATCTATGGGAAAAAACACACATTTTGTGACCCCCCTCTATAACTTTGCCCACTCTGCACAGAACCTCACCAAACGTCACAGAATCGTTCGGACGGGACCATATACAAGTTTCGTGAGATTGTATTCTAGCGGGGCGAAGTTCTGAGCCGCCCAAAACGTGCTTTTCCTGTGGGTTTAGCAACTTAACCCTAACTACAGCAGGCCCTGTAATATATATAATTTATTTTTTGACAAATCTGTCTTGGCATTTCTATGTGCATGTTGTGGTTCATAAACCCTCTCCACTTATCAGATCTGCAATTTTTACTATTTGGATATTAAATATGCTCCTCCCACATAAACCATTAAAACGTCTTTCAACATTACTTATTTTTAAACTGTTTGCCATTCGTTTTTTCTCTCCAGAAAATGAAATGTAAAATCTTGAGTCCAAACTAGCCCCTAAATAAGACTTGCAAGCAGTTTTTCTGCCATGCACTGACCATCTAGAACTAAATCCGGGCAGAGGCATTAAATTCTCCCACCATCCTCCAGTTCTGCAAAACTCTAAAAACGTGGCTGTTTCAACAAGAACTGCCAGATGAAAAAAATCTCTCTCTAAAAAATTTTCTTAGACAGTACGGCGCTACTGTCTGCAATGCCTAGCAGAATGCTGTAACCCTCCTCTTGTGAAGTGCTCTACTGCACTTGAGGTAAGTTTGTGCTATTGGCAATAACATAAAAATACGATCTTGTTCTGCAGCACTGAGAGTCCTTTTTTATGGTTAAAATATTCTTGTTTTAACATTACATAATGGAACCAAAAGTTATTTTAAAGCTATAATGTCACTTTTGATGGCTAAGAGCATCAAAACAACCCTTCCTCGCACCTTTCCCATCTATCCATATGCTTACAGTTCACACCATTACAAAGTTATCCAGCAAAGCAGTGGTAACCCAGAAAAATACTAATTCAGTAGTCCATATGAACAGCAGCAGTCTGTCCTGCAAAGTGCATGCAATTGACTGAGTGTCTGTGAACCATTGAGAAATTGTAGGCACATTGTGCTTTCCAATGCAAATTGATTGCAAGTCTAGCAGTTTTGCAATAGGGAGATAGTAATTTCTGTGGAGTACTGCCAATAAACACTTAAGTGAATGTGGTAATGTTGTGTCAGTTTGGGCCATGAGCACCAAACATGAAGTGAAGTGACTGATCCTACACACCTTCACCAGCACAGGCCTGTTAATCTGCAGTGACGTTTCTGTAGCAATCGGGAGTCAGTGCATCTTGTGTGGTTTATTTTTCATGTAAAAGATGCTGATGGAAAGACACTTTCGAGGGGATTGTGTCCTCCGACCTATTCCACATCTTTGACACGTAATTACCACAGCCGTGCTGCTTCGGAAACTTTTTCGCCGTAGGCGTCCTGCCTTGATAACGTCGATACGCTCTTTCAAGGACCTCCTCCGACAGTCGACTTCACCGGATGTTCTAAGTAGGACACACGACGCCTGTAGCCTAAGTTCCGTTTTCTCCGCGAACGTGTTCGCTTCGAAATCTCGGCACGCCTCGGTTCTTGTGAATCGGTTCTTCGAATATTGTTGTGTTACTACCAAAGTTATGTCTTCATCTTCTGCTACCCCGAAGTCGGGCTTTAAGATGTGTCGGGACTGCGGTTCCAAGATGTCTCTGATGGACCCGCACGACGTCTGCCTCTGGTGTCTCTGGGAGAGCCACGGCACTGATGATTGTGACGAATGCCAGTCGTTGACGTCGAAGGCCTTGCGGGAGCGGAAGAAGCTGTCGGCGGGTTGGGTTTCCAAACCCTGTAAGTGGAAGTCCGCTGGAGGGGCAACTCTCCGTGTCGGCGCAAGTCCAGGGGGGTCTCGTTCCAGGAGTGGTTCCCGCCATTCTTCGGCCTCTTCGATGAATGCACAGAAGCGCTGTCATCGGTCGCCTTCCCCGTCCTCATCTGAGGACTCCGCCAGACGGCGGGTTGCTTGTCCAACCAAGCATTCATCTCCGGTGGAATGGGACGCCTTCCGCAAGGAAATGATGGCGATTTTGGAATCGCAGGGCACCGTTCCGGCCGCGCCTTCGAGAGAAGCCAGCGAGGTACGCTGTAGAGCCATCGCTCGCACGCCTTTGGGCTTGGGCGGTCAGCGCAATCACCGGGAACCTTCGAAGTCCCGGTCGGACAAGGAAGATCGCCACTGTGCCCGTTCCAGGTCCGCAACGCCGTCGAGACTGTTGGAGCCTGTGAGGCCTTCGAAGAAGGCGTCATCGTCGTCTGCACCATGTCTGTCAAGGGTATTTCCCGAGGCTCCGGCTCCGAGGAAGCCATAGACGCCATCGGCGCAGAGGCCGTCTAAGGACACGCTTGGGGCTCCGGCCTCGATGCCGCTGTCAAAGTCGTCGGCGCCTCGGTCGACGTTGACGCCACTCCCATCGGTGCCCTAGACGCCTTTTGAGGAATCTTTGCCAGAGGTACCCCGGAGAGCTGTAGAAGCTCCTAGGAAGGCACTCGGCAAGTCTGTGCAGCCTATTCTCGACCCATACTCTGTTCCTCCTCCCAGGGTGGACTTGTTCCAACCCTTGGAGTACATTTCAGAGGTTAAGGAAGGATCCGAGGATGAGGTGCCTCCTGAGGTTCCTGATGACTTGTTGTCTGGACATAGCCAGCTGGAAGACCTGCGTCAACCTTTGCATGACGCCAGTGGTCTTGATACCTCCCCGGAGGTTGATTTTGGCAGGCCTGAGCCTGGTACACATGCTGACTCATCGTACGGGTGCCTCATGTTGAGGGTGATGGAGTATCTGGGGTGGTCTGCTCCACCTGTGGATTTATTTTCTGCAGGATGACCTGACAGATATCCTTGACCAAGATCCACCCACTGACCTGGTGTTGCCATTTCTTTAAAATACCTTTATTTGGTTTAGTTGAAATTCAACTTTACAAATATTAACAAATCATCATTGTTATAATACAATCAATCTTTTTGCATTCTTTACATCTAGAAACATGATAAGTAGACTTAAGTCTGAATAAGGAGTTTAAAAAGAACATGTTATCTTGCAAAGATCGTCGGGTAACAGCGACACAATTACATTTTCATTTCCACTTGACAGTTATATTGCTTTTTCGCTCATATGGAAATGCAGCATCAAGCATGTTAATAGTTGCAATTGTAACTGAAATCTTTTTTGTGCTGAAGATTTCAGCCCAAATTTCATTAGCAGATCTTATGTTCAGTTTATACTTCATGCATTAGGCCAATTTCGAGCGGTTTGCCACAAATGCCTCACATTGTGTAACAATATGGCAAAGAGTTTCTGTGTGGGATACATCCTTACAAAATCGACAATACATTAAATCTTTTTTCACTATACCTCTTCTGAACAATATCTCATTTACCGGCCATAAGTTCAACTGAAATCTCAGAATTTTCTGTCTTAAAGCAGAAGATGGACATTTCACGAGGTAATCAGCCATTGTGCGGAATCTCTTATGACCGAAGAGATTTCTATCAAAATCTTTTAACTTCATGCATTTCTCTTGAGTGGATATCCAATTAAGCTGGTATAATTTGATTTTAGCTCTAGATGGATTTGTGAGTAATAGCTCAATTGAGATTTCTGCATTGATAAGAGCATTCATCACATGATTTCGCCAGTTAGATGGAAATATCTGGTTTGAGGTCAAGAGGTGATTTGCTAGGATGGCTAAACTATTTTGGCTAGACACACCCAACAGACATTTTCTAAGCAGCGTGCACATTTTCCAAGTAACTTGGGAATGTATGGATAAAAGCCCAAGTTCAAATCTTAATAACATAGTAGGAGTGCTTTTTGGTAAATTGAGTATGGATTTCCAAAATTTAGCCTCTATTTGATTCCAGAATAACTGGGTTCTAGGTAATACAGATTCCATGCCAGAGGTAATTACGGGTAGAAACTTTTGTTGAAAAAATGACATAATCGGGGTGCATGTAAACTTGCAAAATTTAGCCAAAATTATTTTTGCTTGAGATGTGAACATGGTAAGTTTTGTTAGAATAGCTATTTCAACCGATTTGTCCGATTTTCAGATTATTAAACCTCATCCCCAGGTATTTGTATTCTGAAACTATCTGTAGATTATGACCGGTAATTGATCACTGGTGCTTATTTGAGCAGGAAGATTTTGGTTTATTCAATATCATTATTTGGGTTTTGTCTTCGTTGACCGTTAAATTGTTTGCGCATACATAACGATCAAGTACATCAAGAAGAGTTTGTAACCCCGCTGAAGTTTGTGATATTAGAACCGAATCATCCGTGTATAGCAGCCAAGATATAGTTTGATTTTCTATCTTGGGTGAGTCTGATGGGGCTGAGGCCAGGTCGTCTGCAATATCCAAAAGAAAAAGATTGAACAGTGTCGAACAAGGATACAGCCTTGCTTCAGGCCTCTAGCGGTGGCAATGATGTTAGATAAGAGGCTTTCTATGTTCAGTTTTATTTGTATAGACGGGTTTGTATGCAAAAGACTCACCATCTTTATCAATGAATCTGGACATTTATATTTTAGCAGCTTTTTCACAAGAAGGTTTCGGTCAACTGAATTAAATGCCATGCGGAAATCCACGAAGGCCATATATATGGGTTGTTTCCGTATAATGCATGATGATTTGATGGTGTTAAGTAGAGTTAAGTTGATTGATGTGCCCAAACCAGAAACAAAACCCGTTTGAAAAGGATCTCTACAATGAGATGCCAGAGACCAAGCATTCAAATCACGAAGAACCAATCTACAAAAAATTTTCCCTGGCACATCTAAAAGTGCAATGGGCCGATAGCTGAAAGGGTTTTGTCGATCTCCTTTTTTGTAGACCGGCACAATGATTGAGTGGGTCCAGGATTTAGGCAACTCTTGATTTACGTATGATCAATTTAAATAAAGTATACAAGATTGAGATCCATAGATCAACATTGTTTTTCAATGATGGCGTTCGAAAGCCCATCCGGACCAGGGGCTCTAGACATGCTAGCCTTGTTAATATAGTGACCAATGTCATCTTCGTCAAATTTTAGATCAAAAGTAATTTGCTCAAGACATGGGGCATCTTGTTGCGAAGGCGCAGCATAGATGGCCGCAAAATGATTTATCCAATCATTTTCCTTTAAACCGTTTAGCTGTGATGTTAATTGAGGGACCTTATTGGTGTTATTGGGCAGCTGCCAAATGTGTGCGGTGTTCTTATTTTGAATATGCATTAGCATGCTCTCGCCATCTTTTTGTTGAACGAATATTCTATATTCCTTCATCCAATTTCTATACGCTGTTTTAATAGCTTTCAAGGCTGCATCTCTGGAAGCCAATGGTACAGTACGAGCTTGTCGTTTCTGCTTCCTGAACAATATTTTTCTAAGACGAACAGTGTTATCAGCATCAAGATGGATTCTTGGTTTGGAATTCTGACATGTGGCATACAGCTGCATTAGGTCATAAGGCGCTACATTGTCTGCAGCTATGAGACTCGTACCTGTTTGATCAAAGCTTTTTAGATGATTTCTGTATTTCACAAGTGATTTTTCTGACCATTTTAATCGGTTCAAGGAGTTATTTGTTCTCACCGAGCCTTGCAACCATTGTCTCTGTGGACAAGGGGAGGATGACAAGGTCAGTTTGAAAGTTAGCGCTCTATGATCGCTATATTCAGATGTTATCACTGCAAATTCTGAAATGTGATCAAATAGATTTCTAGTAACAAAGATGTAGTCAATGATTGCGCTTTGGTTGTGTCTGGACCAAGTTGGATTATGGGGAGAGTCAGCCATGCTTGTTCCATTCAACATCACCAAATTCCATGTTTTGGCAAAATTGTACCACCATTTTGCTCGGTTCTGCTTTCTAGATAGATTCTTATTTGCAAGATGTACGTTCAAATCACCTGCAATGATGACATAATTGATACCATTTTCCAGGATGATATGCTCCATGGAAGTTGTCAAATCTTTGAAAAACAGGTGAGTTGAAATGCCCACAGGGTTCCAGTATATGTTGATGCATGCTATTTTAATGGAGTTAACATAAAAATAAGAACATTGTATAAAAGGATTAACAGCAGGCAGAGTGTGCAAATGCATGATAGTTGTGATATTAGTGGCGGTTAACAAGCCTGACATTGGTCTGCCCTTGGCTGCACGTATTGCAGGTTCCAGATAAATATCAAAGTTATTCCAAACCGGGGGGGGGCTGGATAACCAGGTTTCTTGGAGAAAGATGAGATCATAATCTCTCAAGATACTCTGTGGGTTGTTAATAAGATGGCTAAAGCCACGGGTGTTCCAACTGATTACTGATAAAGTCACTTTAACATTCACCGGTTCTAGTTACACTCTAGTGATGTGACTATATTCTTTGTGTTCAGGAGCATTTTGTCTGGCAATGTAAGAGACAGGATTCTGATTAGTCTTAAGACAAGATTTTAGAGGACTTTTCTTATCAAGATTAGATACAATTAAGAATCCCAGGTTGAACAGGGCATCCCTTGCGGCGCAAATAATGTTATGTATTATTAGGGAACGAGTCTATATTCGAGCTGAGCCCAGATTATTTTGATTAGGGAATTCAATCTGATCTAAATCATCAGATCGAATTTCCTGCAGCTCAAAGGTGTCAGAAAAGATTTTTAAGATACTCTGACGATTCATGATATACATAGGAGTAATTTCAGATCGACATGAGAGCAGCATAGAGTATCTAGTTTCTGGCTTGGGACTTGTCTTTTTAATAGAAAGTGAAGACTGCTTTGGAAGAATCAGAGGCATATTGACCGAGTCCTGTCTATCCATGGTTTGAGGGCTTTGTGTTTTAATTTCTGTAAGTATGCCAGCTTGAGACGTTAAAGCTTGTCTCGCATTCATCTGCCACAATCGAGCAATAGAGTCTCTTATTTCTTGAAGATCCCATTGGGAGTAGTTGTCATGGTGAGCATTCTTAGAAGAGGCGCTCTCTGACGACAAGGGCTCCGATTCTACAAATGATACTTTTTTAGATGGAAGACTCTTCTTCTCATTAGCGATCACTAACGACGTGACTGGTATTAAGGATACTGAGGTACATTTTGCAGGCCCATTTGTTATAATGGGCATGGAAGGGGGTCCAAATTTGCGCTGTTCTAAATACAAGTCAATTTCACGCCTTAGTGCTGTTCTAGCATCTGCAGAATTTTTGCAAGGCTCAATATGTTCCTTTGAAATATTACCAGCATGAACTGTTTGGAGGGAAGGGGAGTAGTTCTCAAAGAAAATTGAGGTGTCTGCTGGCTTGCTACTAATTTGATCAGTTCATCTAGTGGGGGGTGGTCAACAATTACTCTAGGGGATTCACTAGACTCAAGATACTTAGTTTTCTTGAGATTCACCAGTGCTGCATATTTTTTTGTTATATTATTGGATACAGCCAGGGCTCTGCTATTTGCACGTGTTAGGTTGTTAATAAACTGTTTTGTTGCAGAGGTTGCAACTAGTTTTGCAGTCTTCACATTTTTCGTTTTTTTTTGGGCTTGAGCTTTCTTACGATTTATTTCCTTTGGGATCGGTATGTTGGTAGCTCTTACATCAAAAACCGGGTATATAGACTTCAGGTCATGAGTGCAACTCGTCGGTTTTGCAGAGTGACTCAAATGTGTGTCATGTGGAGGAGATGACGAAACTGATGCTACAAGTTTTTCCGTAATTATTCCTTTGACAAGAGGCACAGATGTTTTTATGACCACAGGTTGACCCGTGGGCATAGTATTTTCATGTGCAATGGAATCCGGTACAATTACTACAGTTTGACATTCAGTGATTTTAATTGTTTGTGTGTCAACATCAGCATAAGCTTTAATGTTTTTCAAAGAGTCCTTTTGTTTCTCAGCTAGAGTTTGGGAACAATCTTTAGATAATTTGATTACATTGTCAAGTTTCTCATTGAGACTATTCTGTAGGTGATTAAAGGCTGTAGTCATAATTAATTGATCATATCTCATAATGTTGACATTTTCTGTTAGATCTTTGAGAGTACTGTCAACAGATTCAAATAACTTAGCGAGTGCCATTAATGTAATATTCATTACCTCTAGAGTCAATTGCAAGGTTTTTGACGGGTCAAAATATTTTGTCAAAATGTGTGTTTCTTCAGTTGCTCTACGGGGTGTAGGAGCAATGTAAGATACATCTATGACTGAGATGTTACAGCCAGATTGCCGAAACATATCCGGGGATTGTGAAAGATTAGAATCCTCCACTCCAGCCGAGAAACAGGAATTTGTTGAGTCCAGTTCAATCACAGCCTCTTGGCTAGGATTGGGTATATTAAGGATTGCATGGGACAGCGCTCCCGAAAGTGCGTTACGTAAAATCATGCTATCCGTAAGAGAGCTGTTAATGCCATCAGATTTAGGGACTACTTCCACCTGTGTTCTGTCCTTGGAGGATGAAGGCGCATGACTACACGTTCCTGCGTTGGAGTTCGTGTTGCCGGGGCCATTAATAGACGAAGGTGGAGGAGCTGTTGTAGAGTTTTTAGTGGCCGACACGCTCTCACCAATAATACCAAGACCATATGTGCGAATGTCCTATATTGTCTGGAGCTACCCCTTATTTCTTGTTGCTCATTTTGGTTTTAGATCGGGGTGTTCGCAAAATTTGGTGTTGAGCAAGTTTTAGCAGCCACCTTGACTGCTGGTTGCTCTTCATGTATTTGCTGAGACTGACATTATTCGGTGCCGAATGTTCACAGGCGTCGCTGTTGTCAGTTGGTAGATGCCTTTCGATGTCATGATTCCACCAGAAAAATTAAAATAATAAAAAAAATATATATTTATATATGCGACTGGGATCAAAGGGACTAGCCCCACAGTCTCCCGCCGCTCTTATTTATAAGCACAACAAGGTCGCCAGTAGAAGTGTTATGGATAGCTAAAAAGTTCAGTTTACGAACAGGTTCTCAATTATTGTCTTTACAAATGCGTCTGGTGACACTATGATACCGAATCTCAGGCTCTCGGCAAACGGTACTTACGAGGATCAGGTCGCGCCTCCTGTGTTCTGCTAGCTTCAGAGTTAGCTCCACCAGGGCCAAACAGCCGCAGAACAGCCAGCGCCCTTTACCCCGCCGGGCTTAACGCCGCGAGGGTGCTTGGGGCCGAGTTAAGAAGCCGTGGAAGGATCACGTGATCAGTCACGTGGACGCCAATGAGCTCCTCCTCCTGCCTGTATGTAGGCAAACGTTCGTTTTACAATAAAGCAGTCCTTGCAGGTCTCTGCTAATGTTGCCATTTCATATGGCCTTACAAAGAAGGGTGGCCGCGGCTTGGACAGCTCCGGAGAGTCTTGCGGCAGTCAATGAGTCATTGCCTAAAAAATACCGTCCAGCCAGTGGCGTCCCCTGCTACTTGTCCACGCACCCCACTCCGGAGAGTTTGGTGGTACAGGCGGCTACGGCCCCAGCAAAGCAGGCGGCGTACCCTACGATCCCTCCCGATGGGGACGACAAACGCTTTGATGGTTGGGCGAAGAAGGTATTTTCTTCTGCCGGTATGGCTTTAAAGGCAGCCAACTCAGTTTGTGCCCTTGCATAATAGATCGAGGGGAGTTGCCAGTCAAAGGGGCCAACGTAGGAGTACCAGAGGTGGAACACGACAATCCACCGGGGACGCTCTCTTTGAAGAGTCCGGATCCGCTCCTTGCGCAGGAGATCAAATCCCTGCTGGATAAAGGTGCCATAGAACTGGTGCCTGTAGCGGAGAGGAACAAGGGATGGCATTCCCCATATTTTTTGGTCCCGAAAAAAGACGGAGGATTGCGACCCATCATGGACTTGCGTGGGTTGAACAAGCTCCACAGGAAGGACAAGTTCAAGATGGTTACTCTTTCTCAAGTCCTCCAGGCTCTTCAACTTCAGGATTGGTTGGTGTCTCTCGACCTCAAGGATGCTTACTTTCAGGTGCCGATCCATCCCAAGCACAGGAAGTACCTGAGGTTCGCAGTTGGCGACTCACATTTTCAGTTTCGTGTCCTGCCGTTCGGATTGACCTCCGCCCCGAAGGACTTCACCAAGCTGATGGTGGTGGTGGCAGCGTATCTCAGGAAAGGGGGATTCACGTTCACCCCTACCTGGACGATTGGTTGATCAGGGCGCTCTCTCCCGAGCAAGCCCTGGGTCATCTGTCCATCACCTGTCACTCCCTTCACAGGCTGGGCTTCTCCCTCAATTTAAAGAAGTCCCATTTGACACCTACCCAGCGGCTCCAGTACATCGGAGCAGAGCTCGATACATCTCTGGGGCAGTTTTTGCCTCCACAGGTGAGGGCTCATCACATTCTGCAGATGGTGGACAAATTTCAACGTGCCCAGAGTCTCCCGGCGTTCGAGTTGTTGAGGTTGCTCGGCCTCATGGCATCCTGCATTTTACTTGTGCCAGAGGCCAGGCTGCGGATGAGATCTCTGCAGTGGGCACTCAAGATGCAGTGGTCAAAGTTCTCCGGCGGGATGTCGGATCCCGTCCAGATTCTGCCCTCAGTCGCCCAAGACCTCTGTGGTGGGCCGTCGAAGGAAATCTGTTGAAAGGGGCTCCATTACGGCAACCATGGCTGGAGGTGACGGTCGTGACGGACGCATCCCGCTCGGATTGTGGAGCTCATGCCCACGAGCTGACAGTCAGCGGTCGTTGGTCTCCGGAGTCCAGACTCCACATCAATCTGTTAGAGCTGCGGGCTGTCAGGCTAGCCCTGAAGGCTTTTCTGCCATCTGTACGGGGGAAGAATGTCCTGATTATGATTTACAATACAGTGGCCATGCACTACCTCAACAAAAAGGGGGGACAGGGGCACTCCCACTGTGCAGGGAGGCGATGCAGCTCTGGTTCTGGTCCATGCAGCAGGAAATTTCGATCTCAGCAGTTCATCTGGCCGGAGACGAAAACATGGCGGCGGACGCTCTGAGCAGGCAGAGCACGGTCTCTCACGAGTGGGAGCTGGCTCAAGAAGTTCTGTTGGAGATCTTTGCCCTTTGGTGAACCCTGCAAGTGGATCTCTTCGCCACCAGTGTCAACCGGAAGTGCGAGAGATTCTGCTTGTGGGAATTTCCTCCAAGAGGAGCCTTAGGGGACGCGTTCGTAGTGGAGTTGTCCTTCCCACTGCACGTCGTCCCTGTCATTCCGCAGGTGTCGCAGAGGTTGCAGAGGTTTGGTTCCCGCATGATCCTCATTGCTCCCTCATGGGCCAGGAGAGCGTGCTACCCGGACCTTCTAGACATGTCCATCTGCCCTCCACGTTGTCTTCCCTACCGAGACGATCTGCTATCACGGGAGGTGGGTCGAGTTCTCCATCCAGAGGTCAAGACTTTCAGTCTTCATGCTTGGTATGTCAAAGGCTGAGATATAAGGATTGGGACCTCCCTGAAGATGTGATGGAGGTGTTGCTTTCAGCCAGAAGGCCTGCAACGAAATCCCTTTGCCGTTGGAGGAAGTTCGGCGACTGGTGCAGGGAACAGAATGTGGATCCTTTTCAATGTTCCATTCCTTTGGTTTTGTCTTTTTTGTTTTCTTTAGCCCACAAGGGCCTGTATGTGGATACCATTAAAGGAGAGTTCCGGGACTTTTTTTTTATTGTCCCTACGGTTCGGCCATGTGTTTTTAAGCATAACTCGGTAGATCGTAGAAAACTTTCCTATGGACCTTACCCGACATTTCGTCCATTAACGCACTCGAAATCAGCCGCCATTTTCTGATAATCCTATCACTTGCCGCATCGCCCTGGCTCACCTGCTTTTGCGGCACTAAATCAAATCCCCCGCCCCTGAAACAGACTTTATCAAAACATTCATATTCCCCGCCTCTATCCGTGACGTGACTGTGCTGCGTAGGCAAACGCGCCCAGGCGTCTTCTACGCGACTCCACACAGAACCCGGAAATCAACACAGATCAGCTCACACAACACAGCGCGCCACAATTCGCAATATGAAACTGTACTTTTAAATCAAACCGCAAGATTATAAATTTGGTAAAGTACATTTATTTGACATCAAATGTTTAGAGAATATTCTGCGATTTTCATTTTTATTTGCTCTCGATCCAAAATAGTTCGTCTTGAGGCAAGCGATGTTCGTGTGCAGTAAACAGGGTGTTGGTTTACGATAAAATAAGCTCTTCGGTCGCACTGATAATCGCATGGCTGTTCCAACAACGAGGCACTAGGCCACCACAACGGTCTGTATGTTGCATCTAGCCGTTAGTACCGCGTAAGGGCATACTTGTACTTGGCGATCGTCCCATAAAATGGTCAGGGTGGTAACGTTGTTCACGCGGAGAAGCAACTGGCGGCTGTAGAAGCCGTCCGCCGGTGTCTGGTACTCGTGACACAGACAGTAGTGAATGATGTACCTAAAAACATAAAAAATGAAATTAGTCTCACCATCAGATCTTTATTAAAATTATTCATTTTATATATTCGGTCGGGAAATTATTTCATAACTAGGACAGTGCAACTGGGTTTTAAACGTCAAGGGGGGGCTGTAGGATACTGAGACAGTCCCTCAGTGCAGGGGTTGACAGGGAGTGCAGGTGGAGAGTGGAAGGGCCCAGGACCGAGATCGCAGACAGTGGACCAGTTGTAGCAGGGGAGAGGGAGAGAGAAAGCAGAAGCAAAGGTTTTGAGGTGCTTCCGTAAAAGTAGACGGTTCTCCCCAAGATAGTGCGCGGTACAAAACAATATGCCACATAGAACGAACAAGTACAACTTAACCCGTCTTTAAAGCTACTGTATAGTAATTAAATTGCGGTATAAACTCATCTAAAGAGTTACTTACATTATATTTGCATTTTCCATTGTGTCTGTGCGTAGGGCAGCCCCGAAATACCACTCCTTCTATGCCGACGTTATTTCTTCTAATGAACGAACATTAAATGGCTTTCGTTTCTGAAATTCTATTCATTATCGTTTCTTACGTGGTCCCGGCCTGTCAAGGTCAAAATACAATAGAACCTTATACTGAGTCGTGGGCCATTCTGGCACCCGAGAAAAAATCAAAGCAGCTGACCTTCACTTTGAACGAGCACACATTCCTAGTTAGATACATTCAGTGTAAGGCATTCTCACAGGACTTGAAATTTACACTCCATCTTTGCATTTTGTCTGCGTGCTTTGCAGCCCCACAGAACCATAAATACGGAGACATTCTATATTTTTTGAAAAATGATTTATATTACTGTTTGGTTTAATTTAATGCGCAAATGAACAAGGTTGGATAGATACACATATTCAATGGGCCTGCGACATGAGGAGACTCGAGAGAACAGACAATCAAATTACAATCATTTAAACCGTGATGTGTATTTCTCAATGAGTTCTTCTTTAGGTGGACATGGAACAGAGGCAATGTTGGGTGGCAATGCAGTTGTCCCCTGCACAGGTTCGTTCACAACTCCATTTATGTGCCTATCTAGGACGTCAACAATAAGTTTCTCAATAAACTCATATTGCATATCCTCAAACACTGGTTTGATCACCCATTGTTTACTTCTTTTAGTGAAGGCCTTATTGTAGCGAAGCGTCCCTAAAGTTCCGGTCGTCCTACTTTGTTGACGGCCAACATTATGGTTATGTGCCAAGACCGCTAAAAGAGTCCGATTTATCATGCCCTCCATGCCAAAATGCAATCGTTTTGGCCTGTACTTGAGGCACATATTGTGGAACACCTCCAAATCTCCTGTGTGGCAGAATTCCGTGAGTCCCCTCAAAGCTTTTGTTATAGTTTTATCAAATACAATCTTTTCAATGGCTTTGTGAGTGGGTGATGAAGGAATCAACCACTTCTTCTTCCGTGCCTCCTCTGTGGACAAATGGCCATGTTCACAATTGTGAAAATGTTGGTTCGTGTTCCATCGGTGAACGTTCGTACAGTGTGGCATTACTGACCGCCATTTTTCCAGTAGAATTTCCAACGACCCTCCACATGTTTTTGAGCTCCACCAAAGATGGTTGCTGATTGACTTGGACCACTGTGAAATACCTTGCAATTCTTTTTTTTTACCTGCAGCCGACAATTTTTTATTGATTGATTTTGCAAGATGCCAAACGTCAAATTGGTGATTTATATTTTTGTACTGTTCTCTCATTGTCTTGGCAATTGAAACGTGTCTGTCCGTGGCTATCAGGTCGATCACCATTCCCCGCGATTGTAGTTCTTGCAATGATGCTACAAAGCCAACTTTCTCCATGGCCACTGAGGATGTACTTTGTGACACCTGCACGACCACCGAACTCACAATTTTCTTACTTTCCATGTCCTGAAAGTGGTAGGTGCAGTACTTGGCTGAAAATCCTGGGCTGTCGCACTGTCCATCACCGGCTAGCCTGAACCGTTTGCCCGCGAATGTACTATCAATAGACATTTTTTCCATTCTCCAAGCTTCGCTAATGGCTGGAAATAGATAATCGGTTTGGTATTTGTAGAACTGAGTTTTCGCAATGAAATGGATTCCCACAAACTGAAAGAAAGACTCTAATTTTTTAAAACTTGAACCACTAAAAAGTGCAGCCGCTGCACAAAGTAGATTGCCTGCTGGCAGTTGTCCCAGCATAGGTTGTGCAGACCATGTGAAAGGATGATATTTTGTACAGGTGGCATGTATTTTAAGGTTAGTGCCTCGAATTGCACGAGTCACATTAATCAATGGCTCCCCACATACTTCCCCACCAACCGAATGCCCACATTTCATCCGAATAATAAGATCAATCAAACAACTATCGAATACAATGAATTTGGCCTCTTTCCTTATACTGTCACTCTGCATCCCAGCTGGTTCGGCCTGTAACGTTGAGGACATGTCACTCACATGAAAGGTAGAATCTCTGATATCGTCTTCCGCTATGTTCAGTGATATTGATGGTGTTTCATTGTCGTCCACTTCATTCTCTTCCATTGCAACATCTGTTCCTTCTCCGGCGATGGGTGAATAAAACAATTTCTTCAACTTTCTCGCGGTCTTAGTTTTTGCGGGTGTGGATTCTGTGAATTGATCTCCGACTGCATCCGAACTACCAGGAGGACATTCACTATCAATGGCTGGTGGTGGTATAGCTCCGTTGTCAATCACTTCATATTCTTCCCATTGGCACGATGCATCTCCAGTCTCAAGTCCCTGCCAAAAGGTTTGACAAGCAACATCTCTCGTTCGCTTCACTGTCTGTGTAGATCTAGTTCGTACACCCACTCGCAACTAGAGGACAGATTGGAAAAGGGATGTTCAGTTTAAACACACGTTACAGTATTGAACTATTAACAGTGAAAAACAACATAATATAGTGACCAGGACACTAACCTTCTTTTGCTTTCTTTTCTTTGAAACTTTCTTGCCTCGAACTTCAACATCAGGACGCTGTTGCTCCGACTCGTGTGTGCATGTCTCCACTTCCTCTTGCGCTGCAACGACTATGTTTTCCTGATAAGCACATCCATCACGCACTGACGCTCCATGGACTCCCTGAAACATAGAACTTTCATTAGTATGTATAATAATATCGAAAACACAAAATGTACTTGGGGACCAATACCCACGTACATCTCAATAGCAAAACACGAATGAGCGCTTTGTGTAGAACATTCAAACGACAATTATTCACGCATTGTTGATCTAGTTAGATGGAACTGTCAAGATCCATACCTCGGGCTCCTCATAGACTTCCATTGATGATATTATTGAAGATGATGCTTCAGTGACTCCCTGAAACACAGTAATTGCATTAGTATGGTTTTCTATTTTGATAAAAAGAACAAAGTTTGTGCAGGCGTGAACGGCTCATCTAAATAGACCTGCACAAATGATCAGTTGTCTAAAATAAATAATGGATATCTAAATATGATTCGATTTGCTCGATCGTTGGAAGTGTCACCACCCAGAAATCTGCATCAACTACTAGGGGTGATGTTCTTGTAGAAGAAGCTCCGTCATCTCCCTGAAACATAGTACTTGCGTTAATAAAGAAGGAAGTATAGCGGATGTAATCACGTCATATGATTTCGCTTCATCGAACTGTCAGTATCCATACCTCGAAATGCATAAGAACATCAAGGGACGATGTAACTGCGGTGCACACTTCTGCAAGCTGTTGCGCCGACCCGTAACTGCACGCTCCCCCTTCTTCTTGGACTAATGCTCCATCGACTCCCTGAAACATAGGACTTTCATTAGTAATGAACACAACATTGAAAAAAGAAGACACATAGGAGGGCGACGACAGAAGGACATATCAATGGCTAAAAACGAAAGAAACATTGTGTGTAACAATCACGCTACAAGAATGCAAGATCTGATGATCTCCATCGATGGAACTGTCCTGAAACGTACCTCGAGCATCTGAGTGACATCAACGGTAGTCGTCAATACGTTGGACTCCTCAGCATCTCCCTGAAAGACAGTACTTGAATTATTTTGGATAACAATAATTATAACTGAAAACAAAGACTAGAGGACGAGTACAAGGGTGTACCATTAGGTAAAATAATTACACGATAAATTAAAACTATTGATTTACATGCCTAAAACAAGTCAGTGGCAGAATAGCCAAGTAAGATTACCCGATAGGCGCTTGAAGTGGCTGATGACTGCAATAACGACACGGATGGAGAATCTTCCGCCTTCATATTGAGTGGATACATAAATGGGGAAATTATTGTTAGCTAATGCTACACACTACCGCAAGGCCGAGAGATAAATACGTAAACTTGACTCACCAGTGGAGGGATGTGGACGAATAGAGTGGGAATAGCGGTTGAGAGCAATTTTCGCCTCGCTCGCGGTGTGTTCTTCTTTATTAGCAATGATGTGGAGTACATGTCTGAGCTAAAGTGCCTGCTGCAGATGCGGTATCGATCACCCCTCTTGTCCGCAAAGACTTCTAGGACTCTACTTTCAAGCTCAGACGGTGGATATCCGCAATATCGGACCCATTCTCTTATCTGATCTATTGTCTTAGGGAAAACATGCATTATAGTACCTTCAGATTTATTATGGGTCTTCGAAGGGCAACCGCCAATGGAACAGGCAGGCATTGTGGAAAGTTCTGAAAAGTAAAGATCATGTTAAAAAATTAAATGACACATAAAAGGTCCAATGCAAGGTTCGTTTTGGTTCTTGTAACTATACACGTTATTCACATGCAGATAAGTATTTGAATAACTTTAAAAAAATAGAAAAATAATTTGACTAAACTCAGAACATGTGACTAGTTCCTTGCATGTACTGTCTTGAACGAAAAGAAAACATGGATGCAATTTGATGACTACTAGCAAATCGATATAAATTAAAAAATTGGACGCAAAATGATTAGGGTACATGGCCTTACCTTGACGAACAAACAGTTAGATGCAGGGATCAGAGTAGTTTCTTGTCGTAGAATAGGGAGCAGTTCACAGGTTGCAAACTGACGAGTTTGCTCGAAGTGGTCACGGAAGTTCACAGAGACGAAGAGCAGATAACCAGCACCTTCACGGGTTGACTAGCAAAGCGCAAAGAAGTTCTCATTCGAAATATGAAGTGGGTTATAAAGAATTCGAAACAGGGGTGTGTTTGTGAATGAATGACGTGTATATGTCGTGGCATTATGCGGTTTGCAGGGGGCCGTCCAGCGTGAGGGGGGATGCTTGGCAGGAGACACGGGGTCTGGAGGTAGACATGGGAACAACAACCCATGCTCTATAGACCACTTTGAAGTGTACATGGTCTTTGGCACCTCTTGGCCTTTATCGCTCCCTGACAGCTCCACTTGCCAGCGCAAGTACCCCGGTGCGAACTGCCTTTGATAGGGCGGGGGGTGGATTGGGGCGGTGGTCGTGCAGACAAGACTCGTTTGCCGCAGGGCCTCACCAAGGAGAGGCCATCTAACTGCATGTAAGAGGCAGGCTGAAGGATCTAGTACATGGAAGGCAGGGGGGTGAGTTTATAAATACCTCAGCCTCCCAGGAGAATATATGGGTGCAGTTCACCCTGGAGACCCTGGATGCCTAGGCAGTTAGTCAGCAGCAGGCTGGCCTGTGGTGGCAAGGCGGCACGGGCCAGAGGGGGTCATCTCTGTACCCGGTGCCCAAAAGGATGATTTATTATGATCAACCATATTGATTATTTACCTATAACCATGTTTTGTGTCAATAAAATCCAACGGCCTTCCTTTTATTGCCAACGCTTGAACAAAGTGGTGTGGTAAGTATTTTTGGGGGAGGAGGCAAGGCCGGGAGGCTTGATGCCAACCCGCAAAATAACATATGTATGTCTGCTGCA
The DNA here is from genome assembly GCF_040938575.1 of Ambystoma mexicanum. Classification (NCBI taxonomy): domain Eukaryota; kingdom Metazoa; phylum Chordata; class Amphibia; order Caudata; family Ambystomatidae; genus Ambystoma; species Ambystoma mexicanum. Next base: position 441,777,831 of record NC_090937.1, read on the forward strand.
TATGGGTTCAACGGTTATGTGGATTGAAGGTGGGCGGCCAGCGTGAGGGAGGATGCTGGCCGGAGACATGTGGTGTGACAAGACAAGGCACAGGAAGACTATTCAATGGAGACACACTAGATTCATTTAAAAAATCAAAACAACCATTGTTAAAATATATGTTGGGTTTTATTTTAGATCTTAATTTCAATTGAACATAAATAATAAACATTACACATTGTAAAGTTGCGGTTGCAGCACATCCATGGAAAATCCGCGGTATTGTCCACTGTCGCTGGGGAAATGTTGTCTAATGGCAAGTACCGCACAGGCAGGTATTACTCTCCGAACGCGGTGTCCGAGCCTCCCGTGAAGCCACCAAGTGAAGCAACGATAGGCCACCAGCCTGTACCACCTGTGAAAATGAAAGATGCAAACTGTATTAAAATGACAAAACTTTCTTATCACTGTCGATTCAGGTAAAAAATGTCATTCTGCTTTGAAAAAAATTCTATCTAGAAAATGCACAACATGGAACCAATTTACATGCATTCGAATGATGAGACGACCATGAAATAGTAGTGGCATCACTGACATCACAACCAGAGTATACTTACTCGTTACTCGGATTACGCGGACGAACAGTGCCGCAAAGTTCGTGCATAAGCACCATCATCATCCTCAACACTGTCCGTGAGAGGCAGGCTTCCCTGAACTCTGGCAGCTCGGTGATGCATTGCGGACTTGGCTCGCCTTCCGAAATGTAGGCCAAGCACCCGGAATTTTCACGGCAGCAGCAGTTCTCCTCCTCAGTTGGCATTAGCTCGCACCGATTGCACGTGCACCAGGTGGAGACGCCGTCCATGCGACATGGTCCAGGCTCTTCATCCGTTGACTGGTCCTCCCAACTGCCGTCCGAATCCCCATAGTTTTCGCGTGCTTGCCTTTCCAGTAGTTCTTCCTCGGTGTACTCGGGCTCGTACATATACGGCATTATTGTAGCCATTGTGTGGTAAAGAAAGTAAAATAATTTATAGCGGTGGTACTGGTATCTGTTCACACGGGCTACAATCAACGAAGGTAGCTGACCAGAGCACAAAAACGAGTCACAGAATACTCAAAGTAACACACAGAGAGTAATGGAATCGAAAATCTGCTGCTGTGTGTTGTGAAACGGTGTGTTTATACTTATAGAGGAAAGAGGCGTCCTGCCATTTCCATGGCGACACTTCATTAGCTGAGGCGCAGCGATTGTTGACACGAAACGTGCTTTGGCGTTGGGAAATGGGCGGTACGCGTCTGCTGATGTCAGGCTCAGGGGCGGGGGATTTGATTTAGTGCCGCAAAAGCAGGTGAGCCAGGGCGATGGGGGGAAATGATAGGATTATCAGAAAATGGCGGCTGATTTCGAGTGCGTTAATGGACGAAAAGTTGGGTAAGGTCCATAGGAAAGTTTTCTACGATCTACCGAGTTATGCTTGAAAACACATGGCCGAACCGTAGGGACAATAAAAAAAAAAGTCCCGGAACTCTCCTTTAAGGGTTACCTGGGGGCCCTATCCATATTTAAGCGCTCGTCTGAGGAATGTTCTAATTTTACAATCCCTTTGATTTCTCAGTTTCTAAAAGGGCTAACTCCTGTATTTCCACCGCCGCCTTTCAGGTGCCGGGATGGGAATTGAATTTGGTTTTAAAGTTCCTAATGTGAGTTCCGTTTGAGCACTTACATTCAAATTCATTGAGACTGTTGTCCTTTAAAACTGTATTTTTAGTTGCGGTTACCTCCGCACGCATAGTGAATGAGTTGCTGGCACTTTCCGCCAAACCACCCTTCACTGTGTTCCATAAGGACAGGGTTGTCCTGAGGGTACGGCCTTACTTTCTTCCGAAGGTTGTGTTGGAATTCCATCTGAGTCAGAAGGTAATTCTTCCGGCGTTTTACCCTCCTCCACATCCTGGTAAGGAAGAGGAGAGGCTCCATAGGTTGGATCCTAGGAGAGCTTTGATTTTCTATCTCTCACGGATGTCCCGGGTCAGAGTGGACGATCAGCTCTTTATTGGTTACGCTGAAAGGCGTTTAGGTCAGGCTGTTTCTAAGCAGACCATGTCTAGATGGATCATTTTGACGATCTCTGAATGTTATCGTTTGGCGGGGAAGGACCCTCCTGTAGGTTTACGGACCCATTCTACTATTGGTATGGCTGCCTCCACTGCACTACAGAGGGGTGTTTCAATTCACAATATTTGCAAAGCGGCCACATGGTCCTCTGTTCATACTTTTGTAAAACATTATTCCCTGGACTCTATCCATGGGCGAGATTTGGCCTTTGGCAAGGCTGTCCTCTATTCTCTCATTTGATTGGGCATTCTAAATTCTCTAAATCCTTTTCCCACCTCCTTACGTTGGTACTGCTTGTTAGGGAGAATTCTCATCTATGGCTAATTTCCCTCACCTAGTGCGTCCCCCAGCAGCTTTGTTGGACTTCTGGAGTTTATTTTTTTCCACTTGGTAAGAGTGAGAGCTTTTTCCCCACTCTTACCTGTGTTTTGCTATGTGTTTCTACCTGTTTTTGTGATTGTGGACTCTGAAGTACACCACTTCAGTAGCCCCCTTATTTTTGTGTGTCACACAGCACCTTCAGTGCCGTTGCACAGGGTTGTCTTTGAGACTTCCCTCGACTCCATTTCTGAGGCGACTACCGTCCCCCCAGAAAAGGGTAAAGTTACCATTAACTTTACTTAGTCAATCTACCACAGATCCAGTACACCCCATCTTCCATGGAGTACTGGAAAAGGTTAATTTGTATCCCTTTTTATCTGTACCTCCTAGAGCATTGTTTCGCTCTTTTAACATTTAGACTTGGCTGGTGGCAGTGGTATCTACCCTAACTTTTCTACCGCGAGTATATTAGATAAACGTGGTACTGTTCTTGGCTATAATATTAGCCCCGAACATAAACCCGCTTGACCAAATTGTCTTTCTTTTGGCTCCGGTTGGGTGTATTTGCCATTTCTTTTTGTTTAAGTCCTTCTTGTGTCTTACTTTGCGTGGCAAACTAGGTCCGCCTTCTTTGTTCACTGTCTTTTGGCGGGCTTCTGCTCAGAAGCCCTCCTCAAGGCGCCTGGTGTCTAGGTGGGCTGAATGTGAGGGAGGGGTGTAGTCACCCCCTGCACAGGGTATCCTAGGAAACCCAAGTCACACTTTGTAATGTTTGGCCAGGGTAGTTGTCCGGGCTGGACAACCCCCCTGCTGGGTGATTGACAGCCAGGCTGTGTGAATGGGGGTTTTTCGCATAAAAGGCAGGTCTCTTGGGCTAGAAGTCACAGTCGCCACTGGAACTACAAGGAACCGAAGAGAAGCGGAGAGAACGGCTGCTGCAACTACCCCGTCCCGGTGAAGCCCTGCTGCAGTCCTGAGCTATCTTCCCTTCAACGACTCAGAGAAGATCCAGTCCGGAGTCTTCTTCCCTTGAGCTTGGTGGGGATAACCAGCTCATCTTCCACAGCCAGAGGATCCTCTTCCTTGGTCGAAATCGCTGCACGCTGCTGTAGTGGTCCGGATAGCCACCTGAAGAGCCTCTCCTGTTTTTAAGGAGCGCACCTTTTATTCCTCGTCACTGCTGCCGGCTTCATCCCTGTGTGGTGCAGACCCCCTTCAGACGTCCTCCTTCACAACGAAGCTCCAGGAATCGTGGGTCTGCGGGAAACCAACAGGAACAACTGCCAGGGCACCAGCTGCACCATTGGAACAAGGTACTGTGTTCTACTTGAGGAAACTGGGTGAATCCCTTTTCTTCATTTCCAAGGCTGGCCCTTGTCTTCCCTCCTTCTTATAACTTTTGCTTCCAAACATTGACAATATCGAAGTACTTTTGGCTACGTTGAATCGTGAACTGTCTGTGTGATCTCCGGCAACAGGTCCCGGTGTCTTTCGACCCTGGCTCCGGCCCTTTGACTTTTGAACTCCTATCTCTGAGTGTTTCTAGATTCTGCCTGCCTAACCAAAATATTGCCTGTGATTTTTGCCTCCAACGCTCTCTGGGTATCTCGGGTGCTAAGTGTGTTTCTGCCCCGGTAGCATTTCATGTCACGGATACGTGTTTATTTAGTAGACCGAACTGTCAAAAAGTGATCGCAATTGTATTCGCAGTAACGTGTTTTGTTCGTAACACCGGTTCATTCAAACACAGGGTACTTGCCTTGAGACTTACTGTACAAAGTGAATTGGTTAGTTGTAGTATATTTAACGTGTGGTTTTTATCTGAGTTTAATAGAAGTGTTGTGTTTATAACGAATGGTTTAAAAATAAATGTACTTATATTTTTTTACCTGTAACTTTGAGTCAGTGCTTGCTTGAGTCACAGTAATTGTGGTCCCTTTGTGTAATCTCTGCTACTGCTCATATACTCTTGATATAAGCCTGGCTGCTCTGCCACTGCTACCACTCTGACATAGTAGTACAGGCTTGTACCAAAGGTAAAAGTTGTTTTGCCCCGGTGGTCTTAATTGTGTGTAGTGGTCCCTAAGGGCACTGCACGGGATTCTGCCCAATACTGCTTTGGGAGTCAAAGATGTGGAATACGTCGGAGGACACAATCCCCTTGAAGAACAAGTTCCTTTCTTACCTGGTAACGTTCTTTCGATGGGATTTTCCTCCGACGTATTCCACATCGTACCCTCCCTACCTGCCCTGCTACAGAATTTCTTCTGAGATTGCAGCTTACGTTTCCGCAAGGCGTTCTGTAGTCATACTGGCAGAAGATTGGTGCCACACGTTCTGGAGGGAAAAAACTACAACTGAGGCTACGTGCGTCCTACTTATAACATCCAGTGATGTCAACCGTCGGAGGATGTCCTCGAGGGAGCGTGTCGACACAGGACACCTACGCCGAAAAAGTTTCCGAAGCAGCACAGGTATGGTAATTGCCTGTCAAAGATGTGGAATACGTCGGAGGAACATCCCATCGAAAGAACGTTACCAGGTAAGAAAGTAACTTGTTCTTTTGTTGCAAATCTGTTTATAGCTTCTCCGTCAAATGCATTCTGTCCTCTGTGATTTATCGGCTTAAGAGGGAAACTCCTTTTCTCTTTGTGAGCAAAATCTTGTAGCTCTGTGATGAGAGCTTTTGTTGATGTTAAAAAAAAGAATTTGAATGAATTGTCCTTCCAAGTATTTCTTATCTTTGATATTGCCAATATCCAGTTTGGTGCTTTGGAATTTTTTTTCCTCAGTAGAGGGCGCTGCGCATCGACGCCTGTCGAGTCGATGTCCCTCGAAGGCCTCAGTCTCGACGTCATCATGGGTATAAGTAGCATGCGCAGCGTCTTTTGCTCTGTTCCATTTTTCCGCGCTTCATAAGCTTCGGGAACACAACGCTCGGTTCTGTGAGAATCAAAATTCCTGTAGTTTTTCTGTACGAGATGACCTCTTCATCAGCTCCATCTCTGTCCTGGTCCAGCTTAAAAAAATGCTGTGACTGCGGGCCTAAGATGTCCATGACTGATCCACGCAGGGTCTGTCTGTGGTGCCTTGGGGCAGAGCATCCTTGTTCAGGCTGTGACGAGTGTGTGTCTGACGGCAAAGGCCTTGAGGGAGCGCAGAGAGAAGCTGGAGAGAGGTAAGCCCCAAAAGTCCATTACCCCTTACAAAAACTCGTGGTAAAAAAAAAAAGCACTCCTGGTCACCTTCTCGACGCAGATCACACCATTCATCAGCTTCGAAACATAGTAAGCCATCCACCTCATCCTCCAGTTTACCGGAGAGAGTAATATGTCCTTCCAAAAACAGTTCCCCGGCACAGTGAGAAGAATTATGCAAAAGTATGCTAAAGGTGTTCGTGAACGTGGTCTTGCCCCCCTGTTAGGGAGAATTCTCATTCTATGGCTAATTTCCCTTACCTATAGAGTCCCCCAGCAGCTTTGCTGGATTTGAAGGGTTTGTTTTTTCTCCTGCTAAGAGTGTGACTCTTTGTCCCACTCTTAGGCATGTTTGCTATGTGTGTTCTAGGCTATTTTTGGTGTTTAATGTCTATGGGGTTTATCTCACCTCCATAGGAACCATCTTTATCCACATGTGTTACACAGCACCCTCTGTGCAGTGACACAGTGGTGTAGCGACGCCCAAACATAGACTCCATACCCTGGGACTGACTACTGTCTCCCAGGGCATGTAAAGTCCCCATTGACTTTACTAGTCGAGTTTCGTGAACTAAACTAGTACAACCCATCTTACTATGGAGGCACTGGGAGGGTTAATAGTTTTTCCCTTATGTTCATTTTCGAGAGGGTACCGTACAGTCCCTCTCTCAAGTTTCTGGCTGGTGGCAGTGGTTACTACTGTAAATATTCGACCGCAAATATTTTCCTATGGGATTTTCCCATTGTTTGAGGCTTCCACATTTTCTGACAGCCTCTAACATACCGCTGGTGTATTTTAATATTAACTTTACTCAGGTAGTTTTTATTTGCCAGAACTTTTATATAACTGCTTTCTCATGTCTTTCTCTAAACTCCTAACCCAGGTCGGGGATCCTTTGTTCGTTCTTTTGGGGGGCTTCTGCCAAGAAGCCCTCCTTTCGGCGCCACTGAGTCTGGGGTGGGTCCATTGTGTGGGAGGTGGAGTAGGCCCCCTGGACAGGGTTGCCTCAGCAACCCATGTCACACTCTATCCTGATAGGCTGGAGGGTCTCCCGCCAAGATGACCACTCCACTGTGTGAGTGACAGCTAGGCTGTATGAATGGGGATCGTTTTGCATAAAACCAGGGTCCTGAGGACTGGAAGAGCAAGAAGTCACCACTGGAACTAAGAAGCCGAAGAGGAGAGAAGTCAAAGACATTTGCAACGCTGAACCACCGGTGAAGCCCTGTTGCAGCGTCTCGACACTTTTCTCCACACAACGAGAGAAGATCTTCATCTGCAAGAGCCTTCTTCCCTTGAGCTGGTCGGCCAACCAGTTTGCCAATTGCCTTCTCGGACCTGCCTTGGTCGAATAGCCAGTACCCTGTACTCGGAGACCGGATAGCCAGGCACCCGGACCGCGATTTAAAGGAGCGTACCTTTTATTCGTCGGGCAGCACTGTGGCTGGTTTCATCCCTGGGTAGTGCAGTAACTCGAACCTTCCTCCACGACGAGAGCCTCTCTTCCTCTGTTGGATCCCCCGAACTGCAGGAACTACCAGGAACAACCGCCACCGCAGGAACCACTTCTTCATTTATAAGGTACATTGTTCCGCCAGGCCACCCTTTCTGCGTGGTAGTGTTCAAGGTGTTTTAAATCCTTTCCCTACCTATTGGTTTGGCTGACCCTCTCTCTTAACATTGTCTTTCACCTTCTGCATCCACCTTTTTCAAATCGTTAACCAAAGACTTGACTGCAGCTACAAGAACATTTTGCTCCTGGGCCCTTGCCCTGTACCACTGACTCTGGCACAGGCCTATTGACTCTGGCTAAATTTGTTAGAACTGCTTTCTCTAGATTGCTTCTCAACTAGAACTGTGTTGGTGCAACTACTTCTTATAACCACCTTTTCCTTCCCACTTTTATAACCTGTGAAGTGCCATTTTGTTTGGTTTTCATTTCAGTATTCTTTATGCTAAAGTACTGCCTTGCCTAAACTTGTTCACAAACTTATGGGAAGTGTTGCTAGGGTGTGTAAGAAGATATTTCTGTTTAACTTGTGCTTTCCCTCCCTTGTGAGAAATTGATACGAGTGCCATTTGTGTTTGGTTTTCACTGTGCCATTTTGCTCAGTTTTCACTCTTGCTCAAACTTGTCTACAATTTAACTAGGGAGTTGAGTATGTTTTCTTTGACTAAATTTAACTTGCTTTATACTTGTGATAAATGTATTTAACTAGAAGTGTGTAAAATAAATATTCCTTTTTTTTTTTAAATACAAAGCTTTGGTCAGTGTTTCCTTGTGCCATAGTACTGAAGGCCTTTTGTAAACCCTGAATACTGCTCATCTCCCTCTTGAGATAAGTCTGACTGCTCAGCCACAGCTACCAACTAAATCTTTGTGGTACAGACTGATACCAAAGGGGATTTATTGCTCTCACCTGTAGTCCTAATCTTCTGTAGTGCTCCCTAAGGGAGCTGCACAGGATTCTGCCTAACACCCCCTCGAAGACACCTAGAGGCGAAACCCCAGGCGAAAAGCCTGGCAAACACAAAAGCTGAGAGTCTTCAACCTCGGCGACAGACACTCCTCGAGAGCGTGAAAAACCCTTGAGTTGAGAAAAAGCCTCTGTGACCGATAAGACGCGTCGTCACTATCGACTCATTTGTCGAAGCCAAAATTGCGACATCGCTAACTCTATTGATGGAAAGGTCATCAACGCTGCAAGCGTCCACCCCCTCGACCCCGTTCAGGACATTACCCTTGACAACTCCATCGAAGATGTTGAAATCGGTCTATTTCGTCGACGACCTCGAAGCCTATAATGGTGTCATCGAGGCCACTGATGTCTATGTAGACAATTTCGACTATTTCTGCACCTATAGTGACGACAATAGCTCCTACTGCATTTGAAAAAATATATGTTCCTCCATCTCGTTCAGATTTTTTAAAAACTCTAGCCTCTATTTATGAGGAGAGTGAAATATCTGATGATGAAAGACCTTTTGGTCTGGAATATGGAAGACCTTCGATCCCAGACGAAATGGTCTCGGAAGAGTCCAGAATGAAGCATCTGTAGGACTCCCTGCATGAAGCAAGTGGGATTAATACTTCCCCAGAGATTGACTTTTGTAAGCCTGATTCAGGGTATCATGCAGAAGGCAATTTACAGAATGCTCATGAATAGAGTGATGGAATATATGGGATGCTCTAGGCCCACACCTGTGTACGAGCAAGATGACCAAACTGATATACTTGAGAAGGGACCACAGGAGGACCCTATTGTCCCCGTTCACAAGGCTTTGCATAAAAAGGTGTCTACCAACTCGGAAACACTGGATGTGATCCCTGCAGTCAGTAAACGATTGACAGCTAAGTATAGGGCATCAGCTACAGATTGTCTATCTGTCAAAACACCCAACTCCAGAAAGTTTGATTTGTACAAGCTGCAACTTCTGGCAAGCAGAATGCATATCCCACAATCCCACAGGATCCTGATAAAAAGTTTGATGCCGTGGCCAAGAAAGCTTTCTCGGCATGCAGCATGGCCTTAAAGTCTTCCTATGCCACATGCACGCTGGTGAGGTTTAGCCACACCCTTTGGGATTGTGTTTCAATGGCGGTTGACCATATCCCCAAATGGGAGGAAAGGGACAGTTTCTTGAACCTTATCAAGGATGGAAAGGACGCTATGTGCGAATCCCTCCAGACTGGTCTGGACTCTGACAGCATCAGCAGAGCCATGGCGACTAGTACGACAATCCGCAGATTTGCGTGGTTGCGGAAGTCGGGATTTCCCCCAGATGTACAGTCCAGACTTCTGAATATGCCCTTTGATGGCACTCATCTATTTGGTAAGAAAGCTGATGAAGTTTGGAGAAGTTGCAAACTTCCAAGGCGGCGGCCAAATCCCTTGGAGCTGCGATAAGACAGACTCCGAACCGCCCCACAGGTGCACCCTGGAGGGGCCGGTCCTTTCGCTATTCTTCCTCATTCGGAAAAAGGACAGCCAGCTTAACGAGGCCAGAGACGATTTCCGTGTGGTTGACGGGGCAGAGTTACTAAAGCCGCAGCAGCAGGGGCCATTTTACCCTCAGCCTCTGCGACGGCTGCCTCAAAACCTCTCTGAGGTCTTATATCACAAGACAGCAGTAGGAGGCAGGTTAACTCAACATCTAACAGAATGGCAGGCTATTACTTCAGATGCTTGGACATTGGAGACAATTGCCCAGGGGTACTGCCTGCCTTTTCTACGCACACCTCAGTGATCCACTGGGGAACAACGCTTTGATGTTTCCAGACCCTCTCCTTATGCAGGAGATTCTAGACCTGCTAGAGAAAGGTGCTATGGAACCGGTACCTGTAACGGAGAGGAACAAGGGTTGGTACTCCCCTTATTTTCTTATTCCAAAAAAGGACAGCGGAATGAGACCCATCTTGGACTTAAGAGAATTGAACAAATTCCTCAGGAAGGACAAGTTCAAGATGGTTACCCTTTCTCAGATCCTTACATTCATGTGCCAATCCATCAAAAGCACAGAAAGTACCCGAAGTTCGCCATTGGCAGACCTCACTATCAGTTTTGGGTTCTGCAATTTGGGCTAAGCTCCGCCCAAGGGTTTTCACCAAGCTAATGGCAGTTGTGGCAGTGAGTCTCAGGAGAGGGGGGGGATTCAAGTCTACCCCTACCTTAACGATTGGTTGATCAGGGCCAGTTCCCCGGAACAGGCCCTGGATCATCTAAACCATACCTGCCACTGCCTCCACAGTCCAGTCGTCTCCCTCAACTTCAAGAAGTCCACATGATACCATCACAAAGACTCCAATTTATCAGAGCAGTCCTGGATGCATCCCTGGGGAAAAGCTGTAACGCTCACCTGATTCCCACGGAGGCGCGGGTCTTGGCAGGAAGGTGTCTAACACGAAACGTGATGTGCAGGATTCGGTTGGTTTCTGGGGTCGACCCTCTCCGCACTGTGTGTCGAACTCGAAGGGTGAGGTTTCTGCAGGTGAAATAATATGGGGATTAAAGGTCTGGGTTGTTGAATGTCCCTATCTCTCTCTCCTCCCAGCTTGTTTGTTGAACCCCCCTCCCAGGTCAACGTGCTCACCTTAGATAGGTGAATGCTGGGCTCTCCATCTGCGTCTAGTGCAGGGTGCCGTTGCCAGTTCCTTCACTGGTGAAACGTGGGCCTCTTGACTTCGGAGGATGGGTACCGTTGTTGGCTGCACGACCGGTAAGTTTCTGGACACCTTTAGTCTTTATAGTCTTTTATGCGTGGCACTGAAGCGCCTGGAGTTGCGTAAGTATGGCCAGCGCTCTTACTGTCTCTTTCTTTGTCTTTGCAGGAGACGATGCAGAAGGAAGAAATCCGGAATTCGCCGCGTGCCGGTAAGTGTGACACTGCTGTTGTCTTTGCAGGTGAAGATGCGGCGTGAAGAATCCGGAATGCACAGCGTGCCAGTAAGTAGAATAATGCTGTTTATCTTTGCAGGTGCAGATGCAGCGTGAAGAATCTGGAATGCACAGCGTGCCGGTAAGTATAATAATGCTGTTTATCTTTGCCGGCGAAGGTGCAGCGTGAGACACGGCCGCTGCCGATGGATCAGGTAAGCAAGCACTGCGTGTGAAAGTTCGTTCTGCTAACCTGTTGTTTCTGGTCTTTTGCAGGTGCTGATGTTGCTCGGGTACCGGAATGGTAAGTATAATTCTTGCAGGTTCAGGATCCAAAGAAGAAATGCTGGAACAGACTCGGTGAGCGTTCTGCTGCAGATGCAGAATAACGCGAAGCACGTTTCATCAATCGGGTGTGGTTTAAATAGCCTTGGAGTGATGAGGCGTCTCCTTCCACGGCCCCGCCTAGGTAAGAAAAGAGTTCCTGCTTCCAGAAGAGTTCCAGTGCTGTATCCAGGGAGTGGAGCTGCCCCACCCAGGTAAGAAAGTAGTCCCAGTTCACCGAGGACTTCTAAGAGTCTGGCAAGTAAGCAGCATGGTCTGCCGCAGGTAAGTCCATCCAAGCACCTTCACACCAATGATGAGCCTGGCGCTTCCAGTGCCGGGACCGATGCTTCTGATGAGCCTGGTGCCACCGGCGCCAGGACAAGGTCCAAAAGGTCCCTGTGGGGACCGGCTGGTGCCTAGGATCAGGGTTAGGGGCCTGCTTCCAAGGACGTTGGGCTGATCCTGGCTCCTTGGAAGCAGTGATCATGACAAAAGCCTCGCTACCAGAGGTGAGGGCTCAAGACATTCTACAGTTGGTGACAAAATTCCAAAATGCCCAACATCTCCTGGCCTTTGACTCACTGAGGTTGCTCGGCCTGATGGCATCCTGCATCTTTCTGGTGCCACAGGCTCGCCTGAGAATGAGATCTCTTCAATGGGTTCTCAGAACACAGTGGTCACAGTTCTCAGGAAGGATGTCCGATCTTTTACAAATCCCAAACAGTCTCACTGGACCTTCAGTGGTGGGCCTGTCGGGGAAAACATCTTGAAAGGAGAACCTTTTTGGCAACCATGGCCCGAGAGAAAGGTAGTGACGGATGTCTCACTCACGGCGTGGGTAGCCCATAGCAACGATTTGAACATCAGCGGTTGTTGGTCTCCATCGGAGTCCCAACTACATATCAATATATTTAGAGCTGAGGGCCATCAGACTAGCGCTGAATGCCTTTCTGCCCTCTCTACGGGGAAAGAATGTCCTGATAATGACGAACACAGTTGCCATGTGCTACCTCAACAAAAAAGGTGGTGTGGGGTCACTACCACTGTGCAGAAAGGCAATGCAGCTCTGGTTCTGGGCTATACAAGAAGGAATCTCTCTGTTGGCAGTTCACCTAGCGGGAGAGACGAACACGGTGGCGGATGCTCTGAGCATGCAGATCAGTCTCCCACAAGTGGGAACTAGCCCAGGAAGTCCTTCAAGAGCTCTTCACTCTTTGGGGAACTCCTCAAGTGGACCTGTTCGCGACCAGTGTCAACAGGAAGTGCAAACTATTCTGCTTAAGGGAATTTCCCCCGAGAGGACCTCTAGGAGACGCATTTGTGGTGGACTGGGAATTGCCACTCCTGTACGCGTTTCCTCCAGTCCCCGTCATTCCTCACGTAATGAGGTTCAGGAAATGCATGATCCTAATTGCCCCGGATTGGGCCAGGAGAACATGGTACGTGGGCCCTCTATACATGTCCATCTGTCCTCCGATTCGTCTTCCACAGAGTACCTTCTCTCGCGAGAGGAAGGTCAGGTTCTCCATCTGGATATCGAGACTCTCAGCCTTCACGTATGGTTTCGATTGGATTGTGTCCTCCTACGCATTCCACATCTTTGACATGTAATGTCCACAGCTGTGCACTTCGGAATCTTTTTTGGCAGAGGGCGTCCTGCGTCGATGACGTCGGGTCCATGTCCCTTGTGGGCCTTCCGTCAAGGACGACGTCGCAGGATGTTATAAATAGGACGCACGGCGCCCATAGACTCAGTTCCGTGTTTTCCACAAATGTGTGTTTTCTTCATTGGAGATGTCTTTTTCTTCGACCCCTCCGACTCCATGGTGTGGTTTCAAGACCTGCCGGGACTGCAAGTCTAAAATGTCGCTCACCGACCCCCACCGCATTTGTCTGTGGTGCATTGGTGAGTCGCACGACACCGACGACTGCTCGAAATGCCAGTTGCTGACTGCAAAATCCTTGCTGAATCGGAAGGGGAAGCTCCAGGTAGGTAGGGTCTCAAAGCCTGTTAAGTCCTGGACTTCCAAATCAAAGGGAGTTTCCACCGATGACTCGAGGGGCGACTCTCCGCGTCAGAAGGAATCCCAGGGATCTTGGCCCCGGAGTGGTTCCCGCCATTCATTTTCCTCATCCCGGCACTCGCTGAAACGGTCACCAGTCGCCTTCCCTGTCGTCCTCGGAGGATGGTGCCTCGAGGAAGGTTACGTGCCTTACAAAGTCCTCGACTCTGGAGGAATTGTCAGCGTTCAAGAAATCTGATGGCGATTTTTTTAATTTTTTTAAAAATGTGTTTATTTATGAAACACACAGGAAAGCTTATACAATTACATTGCTTATAGCGTCTCGGAACATAAGAGTCCCCTCCTCCCACCCCATTCGTTTTCAGTAGGCACTGTTCTTGGCCCTCAATCGGTCTGGTCTGGCGGCGACGGATCGTCCATAGAGTGAAGGGCTCTCGCAATCAGACGTGGTTTATATGTCAAGGCCGGATAGTTCTGATTATAGTCCAACACCGGTGCCCAAATGTCCATGAATCGGTGAAGCGATCCCGCTTTGGCCGCTGTAACCTTCTCGGCTATCAGGATGTCCCAGAGTTTAACCCAGCAGAGGGTCATCAAGGGTCCCTCCGCAGACTTCCAAGTACGGGCCACTGTGATTGTAGCTGCCAGCAAGAACTGGGACACTAGGATTGCTCTTCTCCCTGATCTTGGGTATGAGTGTGGCAACGGGATCCCCAGGAGGACCTGCTCGGGCGTTAGCGGAATGGTCACATGGATGACGTCCTTTATAGTGGCTAGGCAGTGGGTCCAGAACTCCTTCACTCGGGGGGCAGGTCCACCACCTATGGAAATAGGATCCTGGGAGGCCGCAGAGACGCCAGCAGTGAGGGTCTAGAGTCTGATGGAAATGGTGGAGACATAGGGGGGTGGTAATACCAGTGCAAAAGCAGTTTGTGGGCGCACTCCCGATTGGTGATGCATCGGGATGCTGTGCGCGTTCTGGTCCAGATGTCTACCCACGTGTTGTCTTCGAAGGGATTGTGTCCTCAGACGTATTCCTTATCTTTGATAATTCGTCTCCAGCTTACTGGCCTCGGAATTTTTTTTTCTCTCTGTAGAGGTCGCTGCGCGTCGACGTCTGCCGAGTTGGTGTCCCTCGACAGCCACCATATCGGCGCTGACTTCACCATGCCCATAAATAGCCACGCGCGGCGTCCGTTGCTCAGTTCTGTTTTTCCGCGCTTCGTGGGGCCTTGGAATATCGTTGCTCAGTTCCGTCAGATAAACCTCTTATATTCCTCGATAAAACCAACTCGTACTCGATGGCTTCTTCATCCGAACCGACGACTCCACGGTCTGGCTTCAAAAAATGTCGAGACTGCGGAAAGAAAATGTCGATAACTAATCCTCACAGGATCTGTTTGTGGTGCTTGGGATTCGAGCACCATTGTTCGGAGTGTGAGGACTGCATGTCCATGACGGCGAAAGCCTTGAAGGAGCGCAAGGGGAAGCTCGAGAGAGGTAAGTCAGTCAAAACCTCCTCGAAAGTTTCTTCGGTCGAGGCATTCGTCTCCTCGCCGTCGAAAGCATTTCCATTCTAGGTCTCAAAGTAGCTCCCACCACTCGTCGAGATCTAGACACTCAAAAAAGAGACGTCGAAGATCCCCTTCCTGGTCATCTTCTGTTTCCCCAGAAAGGGTCTCCTGCCCCACAAAACACAGCTCTCAGGCTGAGTGGTAGGAATTGAGGAAAAAAATGCTAAGCGTCTTCGAGAAAGCGGCCTCGACCCCCTCGAAGACAGCTGAGGGTGATACCCTGGGTGAAAAACCCAAAAAAATCGAAACGCCATGAGTCGTTGCACCCAGCGAAAGAGTCCACCCGAGAGCGCCACGGGCCATCGGGTAGGAAGGCACCATCTTCGACGCCGTCGTCGAAGATCCCTTCGACTCATGGATCGGCGCCATCAACGCCGTTGTTGAAGGGTTCTTTGACGCATCGGTCGATCGAATCGACGCCATCGTCGATGCCGACATCGATGCCGATAAAAGAAAAAACCACGGCTACTTCACAGCCAACGGATATATCCAGAGCCACCAGCACGACGCTGAGAACGTCGTCGACATCCTCGAGTAGGATCCCGATCCTCTCGAGTTCCTCGAGGCCTCTTCCAGTTTTCTCGACGCCTTTCTCGGCGCCTTCGAAGCCTTGTACATCGGCGTCGACATCGACGTTTTCTAGGCCAATAATGACAAGTTTGGCTCCTTCTTCTTTAGAAATGGGTTTTATACCATTTCCGAGGTCAGAGTACCCCAGATTATCTTCAATCTATGAAGAAGGGGAGGATTCTGACCAAGAAAGACCCTTCGGGCTGCCGAGGACCACACCACCTGTTTCAGAGGATTTTACCTCTGAGGAAAGAAGGTTGAAAGACATACAGGAATCCCTACATGAGGCAAGTGGATTGGGCACTTCCCCAGAAGTGGAATTTGTCAAACCAGACCCAGGGGAACATGCCGAAACCCCCTATAGAACCCTGATGGCAAGAATTATTGAATTCATGGGTTGGTCTGCGCATTCACCTGTTTTTCAACAGGATGACCTTACAGACATACTAGATAAAGGTCCACAGGAGGATCCTGTGGTCCCTTTCCATACAGCTTTACAAAGGAAAATTTCATCAAATTGGGAAACTCCTGAGGTTATTCCTGCAGTCAATAAAAAATTATAGGGTAGCTGCGGCTGACCCTGAATATTTATCAAAACACCAGACTCCAGAGAGCCTGGTGGTTCAAGCGGCAACTTCATCAAGCAGCAGATCCGCTTATCCTACTGTTCCACAGGACAGGGATGACAAAAGGTTCGATTCTATGGCAAAAAAAGTATTTTCTGCTTGTAGTATGGCGTTGAAATCCATCAACGCCACTTGTATGCTTGCCAGGTTCAGTCACACACTGTGGGAGTGTGCTTCATCAGCGGCTGACTGCATACCGGAAGGAGATGAAAGGGAAGCCTTCCTTAACATCATTAAAGATGGCAAAGATGCCATGTGCAAATCTCTTCAAACTGGCATCGATTCCGCTGACCATATCAGCAAGGCCATGGCGGCAAGTACTACAATCCGCAGGCATGCGTGGTTACGAAAGTCTGGCTTTGCTCCAGATGTACAGGCCAGACTTTTGAATATGCCCTTTGACGGCTCTTCTTTATTCGGTAAAAAGGCTGATGACAGTCTGGAAAAGTTGCAAACCTCTAAAGCAGCAGCAAAATCTTTAGGAGCTGCAATCCGCCAAACTCCTTTTCGACCTTCAGGAACCTCTGGAAGAGGAAAGTCCTTTCGCTATTATTCCGCATTCGGGAAAGGCAGAGGACAACCGGCTCAAAGAGGCCAAAAGAGATCCACCCGAGGTGGACGGGTCAAAAGTACTAAGGCCGCAGCAGCAGCAGGTGCCTCTTTACCGTCAGCATCTGCAGCAGCTGCCCCCAAACCACTCTGAGGTCTTTCCACACAACACCTGTAGGGGGCAGGTTAACTCACCATCTGATGGAATGGCAGGCTATTACGTCAGATGCTTGGGCATTGGAGACAGTTGCCCAAGGTTACTGCCTACCCTTTCTACGCATCCCTCAGAGTCTTCCACCGGGGCACAGCTCTCTAAAAGTTCCAGATCCGCTCCTCTTGCAGGAAATTGTAAACCTGCTAGAGAAAGGTGCCATAGAACCGGTACCTGTAGCGGAGAGGAACAAGGGCTGGTACTCCCCCCTACTTTCTCTTACCAAAGATGGACGGAGGAATGAGACCTATCTTGGACTTGCGAGAATTGAACAAGTTCCTCAGGAAGGACAAGTTCA
Organism: Ambystoma mexicanum; assembly: GCF_040938575.1. Lineage (NCBI taxonomy): Eukaryota > Metazoa > Chordata > Amphibia > Caudata > Ambystomatidae > Ambystoma > Ambystoma mexicanum. The sequence continues at coordinate 441,795,002 of NC_090937.1, forward strand.
AGATGGTAACTCTCTCTCAGATCCTTCAGGCCCTCCAGCTCCAGGACTGGCTGGTATCTCTGGACCTCCAGGATGCTTATTTCCATGTGCCAATCCATCTCAAACACAGGAAATACCGGAGTTTCGCAATTGGCGGCTCTCATTATCAATTTCGAGTTCTGCCATTTGGGCTGACCTCCGCCCTGAGGGTCTTCACCAAGCTAATGTCTGTAGTGGCTGCAAGTCTAAGGAGGGAAGGGATCCACGTCTGCCCCTACCTGGACGATTGGCTGATCAGAGCTGTATCTTCGGAACAAGCTCAGATCCAGCTAGATTATGTCTGCCACTTCCTTCACAAACTGGGCTTCTCCCTCAATTTAAAGAAGTCACAGATGATACCATCACAGAGACTCCAGTTCATCGGAGCGGTCCTGGACACTTCCCTGGGAAAAGCCTCGCCACCAGAGGTGAGGGCTCAAGATATTCTGCAGATGGTCAACAAGTTTCAAAATGCCCAGCATCTCCCAGCCTTCGACTTTTTGAGATTGCTAGGCCTCATGGCATCCTGCATCTTCCTTGTGCCAGAGGCTCGCCTGAGAATGAAATCTCTCCAGTGGGCACTAAGAACCCAGTGGTCACAATACTCAGGAAGAATGACAGATCTCCTCCGGATTCCGGCCAAGGTAGCCCACGACCTTCAATGGTGGGCCTATCCAGAGAACATCTTGAAAGGAGAACTGTTTTGGCAACCATGGCCGGAGATAACAGTAGTCCGACGCCTCACTCACGGGTTGGGGAGCCCATGCCAACGACTTGACCATCAGCGGTCGTTGGTCTCCATCAGAGTCCAGACTACACATCAACCTGTTAGAGCTGAGAGCGAGCTTTCCTGCATCAGTACAGGGGAGAAATGTCCTGATAATGACGGACAACACGGTGGCCATGCACTACCTCAACAAAAGAGGAGGCGTAGGGTCACTGCCACTGTGCAGAGAGGCAATGCAGCTGTGGTTTCGGGCAATTCAGGAAGGAATCTCTCTATTGGCAGTTCACCTAGCCGGAGAGAACTTGACAGGGGACGCTCTGAGCAGGCAGAGCACAGTCTCCCACGAGTGGGAGCTAGCTCAGGAAGTCCTTCAAGAGAACTTCGCCCTTTGGGGAACCCCTCAGGTGGATCTGTTCGCCACCAGTACCAACCGGAAGTGCGATCTGTTATGTTCATGGGAATTTCCCCCGATAGGAGTTCTAGGGGACGCGTTCGTGGTGGACTGGGAGTTTCCACTCCTTTACGCGCTTCCACCAGTCCCTGTTATTCCTCAAATGATCAGGAGGTTGAGAAGATTCCGGAAAGCCATGATCCTAATCCCCCCGGACTGGGCCAGGAGAACGTGGTACCCAGACCTTCTGGATATGTCCATCTGCCCTCCAATCCGTCTTCCACTCAGAGAATTTTCTCTCGCAGAAGGGAGGTCAGGTTCTCCATCCAGACATAAGAACCCTCAACCTTCACGCTTGGCTTCTGAAAGGTTGAGGTACAAGGATTGGGACCTCCCTGATAACGTCATGGAGGTGTTGCTTTCGGCCAGAAGGCCAGCAACAAAGTCTTTATAGCACTGCCGTTGGAACAAATTTTGCAGCTGGTGTAGAGAGAACAATATCGACACTTTTCATGCGGTACACCAACGGTGTTATCGTTTCTACTCTACTTGGCAAACTCAGGCCTTCAAGTTGGCACTGTAAAAGGCTATCTCGCGGCGCTATCAATCTTCAAGCGCACTGCGGAGGAACCATCGTATTTCAAACTACCCTTAGTTAATCCCTTGAAAAATTGTATCACTAATGTCTATCCTCCAAGACCATTCCAAGTTCCCTTATGGGACTTAAATTTAGTCTTAAATTTCCTAATGGGTACTCACTTCGAACCACTCCACTCTTGTTCGCTGAGATTTCTCACTATTAAAACTGTCCTATTAGTAGCACTAACATCTGCTAGGAGGGTGAGCGAATTGCAAGCTCTATCTTGTAAACCCCCCATACAATTTTCGATAAAGACAAAGTTGTCCTACAGGTGAAGCCTAATTTCCTCCCAAAGGTGGTTTCTGAATTTCACATCACTCAGAAAATTACCTTACCTTTGTTCTACCCTCCTCCCCATCCGGGGGAAAGAGGAAGAAAGGCTACATAGGCTGGACCCAAGGCGATCTCTAAGCTTTTACATCAGCAGATTGGCTAGGATTAGGCAAGCAGACCAACTGTTTGTAGGCTACTCAGGTCACAAGTTGGGACTACCCATAACAAAACAGACCATTTCCAGGTGGATTATTTTGGCCATTCTGGGATGTTACAAACTGGCAGGGAAAGAGCCACCCCTGAATCTTAGGGCTCATTCAACCAGGGGTATTGCAGCCTCTTGGGCCCTCCAAAGAGGGGTACCGTTCTGAGACATATGTGCGGCTGCCACATGGTCATCCGCACATACATTCACAAGATTTTACAACCTGGATTCCTCCGCTAGTCAAGAGACCAGATTTGGCAAAGCCGTATTACATTCGGTTCATTCCTAAAAGGGGCAAATGACATTATTACTCCCACCTCCAATTACATGCCACTGCTATGGGAGTCTATCAAAGATAAGGAATACGTCGGAGGAACATCCCATCGAAAGAACGTTACCAGGTAAGAAGTAACTTGTTCTTCTATAGCGTGCCCAAGGTCCACCTCCCATTGAGACATATAAGGAGGCTTGGAATGAAAAGGATCCTCTTGTAGCAGTCTATAAAGAGCTGAGATCTTTCCCCGAGCCGGTAAGTCATTCACTGTTAGCTCAAGTGGAGAAAGGGGTCTTGTGGCTGCCACTCAGGTTTGGGGTTGGGAGCACCAATGCCGGAGTTGGGTGTAGGTGTATCTGTCATTTTGCAGCGTTCGAAGGTTAGGGGGGAATCCCCATCAAAGAGTTGCCCCAGCGTCACAAAGTCTCCTGCGACCCAATTCCTAAAGTTCCTTGGATCGACTCCGGGGGAAAAGGCTGGGTTGAGGAAGATTGGGGAGAGTACACTTAGTTCTCCTGCGACCCCTCTGTGTCTGCAGGCCCACTCCCAGGCCTTTATTGATTATTTTGTGGCAGTCGATATTTACGGCCAACTCTGGTGTAAGGCGGTGGGGAGAAACGGGAGGAGGCGAAGGGGCAGAGGGAGGCAGGATTGTTCAATCTCCACCCATTTCGGCTGCCCTGTGGCGAGCCCCCATGCTTGTAGGTGGGCCAGCTGCACTGCCATTTGATACTTGCGGAGGTCGGGCACCCCCAGCCCGCCCAATCTCGTGCTGGCCAACATCACTGTTCGCGGGATGCGTGCTTTCTTCCTTTTCCAGATAAAGTCAATCATCCTTCTTTGGAGCCGCTGTAGGGGGGAGAGCGGGATTAAGGTCGGGAGGGAGGCGCATGCATAAAGAAATCGAGGGAGCAGGTTCATTTTGCATGTCTTAATGCGGCCCAACAGGAAAATTTCTTGCGACTGCCAGCGGGTCAGGTCCTTTTCCAGTTGCTCAAAGAGTGGTGGAAAATTGGACAGATAAACTTTCGTTGAGTGAGTGGGGATCTGGACCCCCAAGTATGGGATTGATTGAGTGCTCCATTGAAGTGGGCCTCTCTCCTCCAAGGCCTCTCGTTCAGCTGGGGTCAGGCCCACTCCGAGCGCTACCGACTTTTGGAAATTAATGGCGAATCCCGATGCCATCCCGAAGACGTGGAGCTCAGTCAGGGCCGCCCTCATGGACCCTTCGATGTTTGTGATGGTGAGCATAACGTCGTCAGCGTAGAGGGCAACTTTATGTTGCACGGAGCAGATCTTCAGGCCGTTGATCCGGGGGTTTTTGCGCACTTGCTGGGCCAGTGGTTCCATGGCCAGAGCAAAGAGCAGCGGGGACAAAGGGCATCCCTGCCTCGTCCCGCACGTGAGAGAGATCGAGTCCGATAGGCGCCTATTGACTCTCAGCCTGACTTTAGGGGTCTGGTAGTTTGCGAGGATAATTTTCCAGAAGGTCAGGCCAAGGCCAAAAGCCTCCAGAGTGAGGCGCAGGTAAGACCAGTCCACCTTGTCGAAGGCTTTGGTTGCATCTAACGCCAGTAGGGCCAGTTGTTGGGATTTCAGATTGGCGATCTCTACTAGGTCCAGTGCCCTGTGGATCTTTGTCAACCTGTGATTTATGAACCCCGTTTGGTCCGGGTCTATGATGCTCGGCAGAATAGGTGCGAGACGGTTGGCCAGGATCTTAGAATATAGGTTGGCATCCTGATTCAACAGAGAGATGGGTCTATACGAGCTGATTTCTTGGGGGTCCCTCCCAGGTTTAGGGAGGAGGACTGTGATGGATTCCTGCATTGTTGGGCTGACTGTTCCAGTGGCCGCGAATGAGTTGAAGAGGCGGGCCAGGGGGGCCACTAATTGGGGCCGGAAGAGTTTGTAAAAGCGGGTGGAGAATCCATCCGGGCCTGGGGCTGTAGATTTTAGGCTTTCAAAGGCTGCCTCCACTTCCTCGGCCGTGTTCGGCGCTTTGAGTTCTTCCCTGGCCGCCGGAGTCAGATGCGTGAGGGCCGCCTCTTGGATGTATGAGCGCTGCTCGTCCGGGTCCCTCGGGGCTGCTGTCATTATTTCGGAATGGTGGGTAGTCGCCAGGTGTAGTTTCTCATGGTCCGCATAGTGGGCCACCCCCTGCGGGTCCCCGAGGCCCATGATGAAGTTTCTGCTCTTTTCCTTGGCCAGCCTTTTAACCAGCAGTTTGTTGGCCTTATTGTTGTGGACATAATACCATTGCTTGGTTCTGGTTAGTAGATTCGCTGTGGCGTCGGCGTAGTGGGCTTCAAGTCTTTTCCTTGCCAATTGTAGGAACCTGCAGGAATTCGGGCCCAGCCCTTCCTTTTATGGGCGGCCTCGGCTTCCCGGAGTTTGGCTTCCAGGATGGCACGGGTCGCTTGATTACGTTTGTGGAATGCAGCGCCAAGGGCGATAAGTTCTCCTCTGAGAACTGCTTTCATGGCGTCCCAGGTGTTAGCCGGTGAAGTGTCCTCATCACGGTTTTCTGCAAAGAAGTTTTTATTGTCCTGGCGATGGAGTCTCTTACTCCCATGTCCCCCAGGATAGGATCATAGACTCTCCACTGGCGGCGAGGCGGGGGGTCCGGGTCATGGGACCGCAGGGTTAGTGTGACTGGGGCATGGTCCGAAAGGATTCGGGAGCCGATTACTACCTCATCTGTGAAGGTCAGGATCTGGGGGGAGGCTAGGAGCAGGTCAATCCAGGAAAAGGTGCGATGCGCGTACGAGCAAAAGGTAAAATCCTTCTCATCCAGGGACAATTCCCTCCAGGAGTCCACAATGTTCAATGTGCGGAAGAGGTGGAGTAGGCCAGAGACCAACTTCAGATCCCTGGATGTCGGGGGGGTGGGATCAATCTTTGAGGGGGTCCGGGACCCCGTCTAAGTCCCCTCCCATGACAACATGCCCCTCAATAAATAGAAGGAGGCAGTCTTGCAGGTCTTGGTAGAAGCCTTCCTGGAGTTCGTTCGGAGCATATGCTGAGATGAGGGTATAAAGTTGACCCAGGACAGTGCATTTGATTGCGATAAAGCGACCATCCTGACCTCGTAATGAATCCAGGATCTGGGGCTTCAGATCTTTTGCGAATAAAATAGCGGTGCCGCCCTTCTTGGTTCCGTTGGAAGCGAAGAATTGTAACGGGAAGAATCTGCTTCGCAAGTGAGAGAAGTCCGCTGGATCAAGTGTCTCTTGCAGGAAAGCGATCGAGGTCCTCTTCGGGGCGGGAGTTCAAGCCCCTAACATTCAAGGTGGTGAACTTGAGCTTTAGATGCGGGGGCTGGTTCGAGGGATTTGCTTGCTGTGGGTGGGGGGATTGGGGAGCGATTAAGTCAGCTATAAGAGTGAGAGCATGGCTATTTCAGGTTCTCCTGTGGTTGAGGGTGTTTGAACTAGTCTCCAACGGGAGAACTATGCATTCAACAATGGCCTCCAACGGGAGGTCCAAACTGCGACCCGGGGGGCTGATTTTAAACTATCAGCATGACCCCTGGGCACCCAGGCTGTAGGTTCTCTCCAGGGGTAAAATTGTGACATTCACTCCGGAGAGGGGTACAGGCCGCATGGGGTCCGCGGAAAGGTTGAGAGTTTAGCTGGTTCCGGCACTGTGTTCTTCAGGAGTGGCTTGAATCATCATTTGGGTTTGCGGGTTTTCTGCACTCTTGACCAGGGGGTCCATTTCGGTTTAGAGGAGGCCGCGTCTGGGAGCAGGCCAGGCTGACTCGAGAGGGTCGGTTCTGCACCCTTGGGGGAGGTCAGGTGCAAGATGGATGCAGCGTCGTCGAGGTGGCTGATGGTGCGAGGAGCTCCTTTGTACGAGAGTTGCAGCGCCGTGGGAAACAACGATCGATAACTTATCCGCTGGTCTCGGAGGAAAAGCGAGAGAGGACGGAGCAGTCTGTGCTTTTGGAGGGTTAGTGGGGATAGATCCTGGAAGATTTGAAGTGGGGAGCCCTGGAAGGAGAGTTTGTTCCCTGAGCGGCTTATCGCTGAGATGGCCTCTTTGGTGGTATAGAAGTGGACTCTCGTGATGACATCCGGAGGGGAGTCCGAGTCGGATCCTCGGCGGGGGCGCATCCTGTGGGTGCGGTCGAGTAGGAGCGGAGTTTCATCCAGCTCCGGCAGCAGTGATTGGAAGAAGGTGCTTATATATTCGGGAAGCTCCTTGTCGGAGATAGATGAGGGCACCCCTCGGATGCATAGGTTGTTGCGCCGTGAGCGATTTTTCCAAATCTTCCTGCTTGAATTCGAGGATTTCGGTTCTATCCATTAGCGTCTGGATGGTACGTTGCATCTCCGTCAGCGAGCTAGAATGGTCCGCTGCCAGTTCCTCCGCTCCCTCCATCCTGTGCTCAATATCGCCGTCTCGTTGTTCTGTTTGCTCCAGTTTAGCGGTGAGCTCCGACATACAGGATCTGAATTCCGATTTAATATCAGACATGAAGGCCTGAAGGTCTTCCTTGGTGGCCAGCGTCCCCCTGTCATCGGGAGCCCTCTGGGGAGTAAGTTGGGGGGGAGGGGGGGTCTGCCTTCTTTCCCCTCTCCGGAGGTAGCAACATGGTGGTGATGTCAGCTGATTTGGAAAGCTTTGGTGTTTTAGACATGGCATCGAGGTGGGGGGGGCGACTTCCAGGGGATGGTCCAGTAACAGCGTGTCGCAAACTCCGCCAGTAGCCACGAGATTCAGGGTGCCAGTCGCTGATGGTGGAGTGGGCCGGGGCACCCCAGGAGGTTGCGTGGGCAGAGGGCGCATTCGAGCCTGCACGGGTTAGTGGCGGTACCATGGTGGAAAGATCACATGGGGTAAAGGTGACAGACCCGCCACTCACCCTTCGTAGCAGGAATCCGGAGTAGGGGTGTTAGGGACCGCTCTCTTCAGGTGGTAGTATGATGGCGATTTTTCAATCTCAGGACATGGGTCCGGTCACGTCTTCTGATTAAAAAATCTTACTAAGAAATACCGTCCTTCCATTAGAGACCCCAGCAATTTGTCTACTCACCCCACTCCTGAGAGTTTGGTGGTTCAGGCGGCTACGGCCACCTCGAGGCAGGTGGCGTACCCTAGCATCCCTCCTGATGGGGACGACAAGCGTTTCGACGGTTGGGCATGGAAGGTGTTTTCTGCTGAGAGCAATGGCCTTGAAATCGGCCAACTCCACGTGTGCCTTGGCAAGGTTTACACACTCTGTGGTCTTGTGTTGCTTTTGCAGCTGAGCGTATTCCTGAGGGGGAAGAAAGGGATGGTTTCCTTGCTATTGTGCAGGATGGCACGGATGCCATGTGTGAGGCCCTTCAGTCGGGTTTGGATGCGGTTGACTATGTGAGCTGCTCCGGATGTGCAAGCCCGTCTTCTGAACGTGCCCTTTGATGGCGCACATTTATTTGGCAGCAAGGCTGACCAGAGCCTTGAGAGGTTGCAGGCCTCAAAAGCTGCTGCGAAGTCTTAAGTGCTGCGGTGCGTCAACCTCCACTTTTTCGTCCTAGGGGACAGCAGTGGAGGGGAGGTTCCTTTCGTTTCTACTCCTCCTTTGGTAGAACGAGAGGGGCCGCTAGTCAAAGGGGCCAGCTAAAAAGTACCTGTGGTGGTCGGGGAAATCGTGGTGCCAAAGCCGCTCAGGCATCTGCCTCTTTGCCTTCAGGCACTACCGCAGCTGCTTCCAAACAGTTGTGAGGCCATGTTCCATGGTTCGCCGGTTGGGGGCAGACTGTCTCCGCATCTTGAAGAATGGCGTGAGTTCTGGATACCATAGCCCATGGCTACTGCCTTCCCTTCCATCCGCGGCCTCACGACAATCCACCGGGGAAACACTCTTTGAAGTGTTCTGATCCACTCTTTGCGCAGGATCTCTTGTGCCTGCTGGACAAAGGTGCCTTAGAACTGGTGCCTGTAGCGGAAAGGAACAAGGGTTGGTATTCCCCTTATTTTTTTATCCCAAAGAAAGACTGAGGATTGAGACCCATCATGGACTTGCGTTGGTTGAACAAACTTCTCAGGAAGGACAAGTTTAAGATGGTCACTCTTTCTCAAGTCCTCCAGGCCCTTCAACTTCAGGAATGGTTGGAGTTACTGGACCTCAAGGATGCCTACTGACATGTGCCGATCCATCCCGGCACAGGAAGTACCTGCGGTATGCGGCTGGCGACTCGCATTTTCAGTTTCGCGTCCTGCCGTTCGGATTGACCTCCGCCCCGAGGGTCTTCACCAAGCTCATGGTGGTGGTGGTGGTGGTGGCAGCGTACCTCAGGCTAGGGGGGATTCAAGTCTACCCCTATCTGGATGACTGGCTGTTCCGGGCATGCTCTCCCGAGCTAGCTTTGGATCACCTGGGTGTCTCTTGCCGCACCCTCCACAGGCTGGGCTTCTCCCTGAATTTAAAGAAGTCGCACCTGACGCCTTCCCAACAGCTCCAGTACATTGGGGCTGTATTGGACACCTCCCAAGGTAAGGGCTCATCACATTGTGCAGATGGTGGACAAGTTTCAACATGCCTGGAATCTCCCGGCTTTTGAGTTCTTAAGGTTGTTCAGCCTAATGGCTTCCTGCATTTTTCTGGTGCCAGAGGCCAGGCTGTGGATGAGATCCCTGCAATGGGTCCTCAAGATGCAGTGGTCGCAGTTCTACGGCAAGTTGACGATTCCTGTTCTAATCCCACCCTCGGCCTCCCAGGACCTTCTGTGGTGGGTGAACGTAGGGAAACTGATTAAGGGGGAACCGTTTTGGCAACCGTGGCCGGAGGTGACTGTAGTGACGGACGCTTCCCTCTGTCATGATGCCTACCCCCGGAGCACCAGGCCAGGCCCAGCACCCCCGGAAGCAGGCATCATGCCCTCGGGTAAAAGCCCAGCGGCCCCTTATAGGGGCTCTTTGGACTCAGTCCTGGCGCCTTTGGCGCCAGGCTCATGTTGGACATCAGTCCTGGCACCATAGGCGCCAGACTCATAAAGGGAGGTGTTTTGTGCACTTACCTGATGCAGACCATGCTGCACGCTTCAGGCCTCCCTGAGACCTGAAAGGGACTATTTTTTCATAGGGACTATTTTTTCACTCGGGCATGGCCAGGGAAGGATGCATACCTAGTTTGGGAAGGATACATACCTGGGACTTCTTTGGAGGCTATTTAAGCCACGCCCAGACAGCAGCTCATGCTTCGCGTTGTTCTGCTTCCTGCAGCTTAATGCTCACCGTGTCTGCTCCTGCTCCTGGACTCCAGCCACGCCCGCCTCGAACCTGGAAGACCTGCAAGGAAGGAAGAGAAGAGAAAGGTGAAAACCAAGGACTATTTCAAACTTCTTACCTGCATCCGGAATCTTCTGGCCAGCATCCCTGAAGAAAGACTTCCATTTAAAAGCATCGCGTTGCTCGCTGCAGCGCCACGCTTCACTCACCTGTCCTCGAGACATCTCCCGGCTCCATCGCGGCTGTCGGCATCGGACGCCACATCTCTGCACCTAGGGGAGAGAGGAAGAAACAAAAGGTGAGCAGAAGGAACACAGAAGGAAAGCCTGATTAACAGCCATAATACTTACCGGCTTTTCTTCCACATTTCGGGTCGGCGCCGCCCCGTTGGCAGGTACCGTACCCCGGCCCCTATGGGGAAAGGACAAGAGACATTTCTGGGGAATGATAAGGACATTTAGAGGGATCGTCCTCATCACTACTCACCTGGCAGTTTAACCCCTCGACGCATCGCCTTCATTCTGCACCTGAAATAAAGGACAGATCACAGGTTAGAAAGACAACATAAAGGGGGCCTCACTTGAACTTTGAACTTTCATACTTACGGCGCATCGCTCAAGAAAGTCAAGTGGATTTTGCCAGCGCCATTCTGAAAACCAGTGAAGTAACTGGACGAACACGCGCCCCTGCACCAGAAGCAGGATGGAGAGTTCATCCTTCCAAACCATAAGGTGAGCTTAAACCGGGGTTTGGAGGAAGTTAGAGAGGAACGAAGGGGGAAGGGGAAAAGGGGGGCGCTAGCACACTATTCTGCAGACTGTTAATCCCCTTTCTCATCTGCAGAAGGATATTCCTACGGGCCAGGCAAGCACGATTTGGAGGTCCTGTCCAATCGGTGTTCCGGGTCCTGCGCATCACGCTAGAAGAGGCCACAGCAATCCACACTAGTGCAGCGCCCCCGCGGGAACCAGGTGAGCATTACAGAACGCGAAGCCTTCCTACAAATTCCCACCCAGGCGCTATGGAAACTTCCGAAACTGACCAGTTGGCCCAATTACTGGGGGAATTACGGGCCGAAGTACACGCCGCTCATCAAGAGACTAGTGCCCTCAGGAGGGAAGTGATTGTAATAAAGGCTAGAGCTGATGACCTGGCTAGACAGCTTTTGCAAGGTCAAGCTGGACAAACTCCTTTACCCGGTTCCGGGGGGAACCCCGCTCCTGTGGTTTCCAGTAACCCGGTGCAGATTAATCTACCTGGAAACATGCCGCTGGCCCCACCTGAACGCTTTGCTGGGGACCCCAAACGATTCGCCGTATTCATGAATCAGTGTCGTTTGCACTTCCTATGCAGACCTGGGGCCTTCCCTAATGATCAGACCAAGGTAGCCTTTGTGTTGTCATATCTCAGCGGCTGTGCTGCCGATTGGTCAGTCCCACTGGTAACTCAAGATGACCCGATTCTTTGTGATTTTCAAGGATTTCAAACAAGCATGGAAAGGTTATTTGCTCAACACTCCCAGGGACAGGCTCTGGATGACGAACTTCTATCTCTGCGACAGGGCAATCGAGACCTTCTATCCTACATTGCAACCTTCAATAGACTAATTGTGGAAACTGGTTGGCCAGAGGATAAAAGAATCACGTTATTCTATCGAGGTCTATGCGGAGAACTTAAAGATGTCCTGGCACAAGTTGTAAATCCGCCCCAAGAATGCACTGAATATATAGACTTAGTGGTCCAATTGGATCACAGGCTGCAAAACAGAAAAGCAGATCGGTCCAAGTTTGAAACCCGGGTGTTGGCCAAGACCCACGCTAACCCCAAGGGGGCTGATGCCTCGGAGCCTAAGCAAATCGGAGGTGTTAAAGGACCCCTAACTCAAAAAGAACGGGAAAGAAGACGACCGATGCAATTATGCCTTTATTGTGGGTCCTCTGGACACTTTCTACGGGATTGCCCGGTTAAGCCGCCCAAGAAGGTGGTAGGAGCCGCTGATAAAAACCATGAAGACTCTTTCGGGAAACGACCATGCCCGACAAGCGTAGGGGTCCGCTTGCCGAGCTTGAAAACTAACTCTCAGACCTCGCATTTCATTGTGCCAATGGTCCTCGTAGATCCGGAACAGCCTAAGCGGTTGCATGCAATAAAGGCATACATCGATAGTGGGGCTATAGGAAATTATGTGGATCGTGAATTGGTCTCTAGGATTAACCTCCCTCTGCGTCCTAAAACCAGCAAAGATGTCATCACCACAGTCGATGGAACCGAAATTGCCTCTGGACCGGTAACACATTCCACTGCTGAGGTGACACTTATAGGTCCGGACGGCCATCGGGAGGCAGTTGTGTTTGATGTAATCAAGGCTCCACAGTTTCAGGTTATTCTCGGAATCCCTTGGTTAGAGACACATAATCCTCGAATTGATTGGCGAGCGAAGAGAATAACCTTCCCGGATTGTGCACAAACCTGCTACCCAGAAAATCCAAAGATTAATCTAGCATCAGTAACCTCGGTCCCCGTGCAACTACCTCCAGAGTACCAAGACTTTCAGGACGTCTTCCAAAAGGAACAGGCCAACACGTTACCTCCCCACAGATCGTACGATTGCCAAATCGATCTGGTGCCCGGTGCACAACCCCCTTGTAGCAGGATTTACGCCCTTACTGAACCAGAGAATCTGCATTTGAGACAATATTTAGATCAATACCTCGCCAATGGTTTCATTCGCCCGTCAAAGTCCCCGGCATCCTCAGCTTTGTTCTTCGTGTCTAAAAAAGAAGGCGACCTTAGAACTTGTATCGATTACCGCGCATTGAACCAGATAACTGTTAAAAATCGTTACCCTCTGCCTCTGATCCCTGAACTCCTTGACCAGGTGAAGGACGCTTGCGTATACACCAAGTTAGATCTCCGGGGGGCTTATCAACTGGTACGAGTAAAAGAAGGCGACGAATGGAAAACGGCCTTCCGTACAAAATATGGACTATTCGAATACCAGGTGATGCCTTTCGGGTTGTGCAACGCGCCTGCAGCCTTCCAATTCTTCATGAACGATGTCCTTCGGGAACTCATCGATGTCTGTGTTGTCGTGTATATCGATGACATTCTTGTGTACTCCTCTTCGGAATCTGATCACAGAAAGCATGTCAGGGCCGTCCTAGAGAAACTGCGCCAGCACAAACTGTTTGCCAAGCTGGAAAAATGTGTTTTCCATACACCGAGGTTGAGTTTCTCGGATTCATCCTGACACCTAAAGGGGTCCGAATGGATTCACGGAAAGTGGATGCCATCCTCAAATGGCCATCACCTAGTTCGGTGAAAGGTGTCCAAAGCACGCTTGGTTTTGCCAACTTTTATCGCAGGTTTATCCCAGAGTTTTCACGTGTGGTGCAACCCATCACTGCACTCTTGCGAAAAAATAAACGTTTTGAATGGACCGAGGAAGCCGAACAGGCCTTTCAGGAGTTGAAAGCTAAGTTCACGTCTGCACCTATTTTGAAGCACCCGCGTCCCGATCTCCCATATATAGTCGAAACCGACGTGTCCAGCTTAGCCATGGGAGCTGTCCTGTCTCAGAGAGACCCTGAAACCAACCAACTGCACCCCGTAGCATTTTGGTCCAGAAAGCTCTCGCTGCCGGAGATAAATTATGCGATCACCGATAAGGAACTATTAGCCATTAAGTCCGCCTTCAAGGCTTGGCGGCATTATCTCCTCGGCGCCCGGCATACCATCACCGTGATCACTGATCACCGAAATTTACAATATTTAAAAACTGCCAAGGCTCAATCGTCTCGACAGCTCCGATGGGCTTTGTTCTTTGCTGAGTTCGATTTTGTAATCACCTACCGCCCCGGCTATAAGAATGGTAAGGCGGACGCTCTATCCCGAATTGGAATGGAAGAAATAGACACAAACTCCGAACCTGTGCCGATAATTCCCGAACAAAGAATTTTGGGGATAACCACTTTACAAACCCTTGAAGACATTCAAGCACGAGTGAAACAATTCCTGGGCTCTTCAGCCTTGCAGGATTGGATCAAAAGGGGGTCTAACTTTTCAGTCAAGGATGGCTTACCTTACTTCCAAGGACGCTTATTTTTGCCAGAAAAGGAATTGCAAGAACTGGTTATTTCCCGTCGTCATGATACCCTGATGGAAGGACATCCTGGCATTGCCAAAACAGAGGAAAAGGTTAAACGACAATTCTGGTGGCCTTCCTGGCGAAAGGATATTAAATCTTTCGTGATGTCCTGTGGAGTTTGTGCCCAAAACAAAGGTCAAAAGACAAGACCCGCCGGTCTTCTTCAGCCCTTAGACATTCCACCAGCACCTTGGCACACCCTGTCACTAGATTTTATCACGGACCTGCCCTCTTGTAATGGTTACAATACTATTCTGGTCGTGGTGGATTTATTTTCCAAAATGGCCCACTTTATTCCGTTGAAAGGATTACCTTCAGCCTTTGTTCTTGCCAAAGAATTCCTCGAAAATATCATCCGTTTGCATGGCTTCCCGTCCATACTAGTCTCCGATCGGGGAAGTCAGTTTATTTCTCATTTTTGGAAAAAGTGTTGTCAACTGGCACAAATCGACGTAAGACTCTCGACCAGCCACCACCCACAGACCGATGGTCAGACGGAAAGAACGAACCAGACCCTTGAACAATATCTACGATGTATGTTGCACCAATCGGAGGGTAATTGGAAGGACATTTTATGGGTGGCAGAATATGCATACAATAACTCGATACACTCTGGAACTGGTCAGAGCCCCTTTTATACCCTATATGGACATCACCCTCGTACTTCAGACTTGGACTCACCTCTGAGCCTTGAAATGCCCGCAGTGGACCATTTGCATTCTACGATTACTCAAGCCTTCAAGGATGCAACTGTACATTTGCAACATGCGAAAGGGAAATAGAAAAAGAATGCGGATCTGCATCGAAGAGAGGCGCCTCCATACCAAATAGGGGATCAAGTATGGTTGGCTACCAAACACCTATCACTCAAGGGGCCTCGAACTTTTAATCCAACGTATTTAGGCCCTTACTCGATCAAAGCTATAATCAACCCAGTGGCAGTTAAGCTCGATCTACCAGCTAACATGCGGATTCACCCCGTTTTTCATGTGTCACTTTTGAAACCAGTGCACTCGGGAACAAGATTAACAAAGCCACCAGAACCGATTCAGATAGATGGGGAGCCTGAATTCGAGGTGAAGAACATTTTGGATTCTAAGATCTCAAAATCAAAACTTTTCTATCTAATTGATTGGAAAGGGTACGGGCCTCAGGAAAGGTCTTGGGAACCCAGTGATCACGTACATGCACCTCGGCTGGTAAAAAGGTTCCATCGGAATTTCCCAAACAAACCGAAACCTCCAGAAGGAACGACCTTGGGAGGGGCCTTGGGGGGGAGTGCTGTCATGATGCCTACCCCCGGAGCACCAGGCCAGGCCCAGCACCCCCGGAAGCAGGCATCATGCCCTCGGGTAAAAGCCCAGCGGCTCCTTATAGGGGCTCTTTGGACTCAGTCCTGGCGCCTTTGGCGCCAGGCCCATGTTGGACATCAGTCCTGGCGCCATAGGCGCCAGGCTCATAAAGGGAGGTGTTTTGTGCACTTACCTGATGCAGACCATGCTGCACGCTTCAGGCCTCCCTGAGACCTGAAAGGGACTATTTTTTCATAGGGACTATTTTTTCACTCGGGCGTGGCCAGGCAAGGATACATACCTAGTTGGGGAAGGATACATACCTGGGACTTCTTTGGAGGCTATTTAAGCCACGCCCAGACAGCAGCTCATGCTTCGCGTTGTTCTGCTTCCTGCAGCTTAACGCTCACCGTGTCTGCTCCTGGACTCCAGCCACGCCCGCCTCGAACCTGGAAGACCTGCAAGGAAGGAAGAGAAGAGAAAGGTGAAAACCAAGGACTATTTCAAACTTCTTACCTGCATCCGGAATCTTCTGGCCAGCATCCCTGAAGAAAGACTTCCATTTAAAAGCATTGCGTTGCTCGCTGCAGCGCCACACTTCACTCACCTGTCCTCGAGACATCTCCCGGCTCCATCGCGGCTGTCAGCATCGGACGCCACATCTCTGCACCTAGGGGAGAGAGGAAGAAACAAAAGGTGAGCAGAAGGAACACAGAAGGAAAGCCTGATTAACAGCCATAATACTTACCGGCTTTTCTTCCACATTTCGGGTCGGCGCCGCCCCGTTGGCAGGTACCGTACCCCGGCCCCTATGGGGAAAGGACAAGAGACATTTCTGGGGAATGATAAGGACATTTAGAGGGATCGCCCTCATCACTACTCACCTCGGCAGTTTAACCCCTCGACGCATCGCCTTCATTCTGCACCTGAAATAAAGGACAGATCACAGGTTAGAAAGACAACATAAAGGGGCCTCACTTGAACTTTGAATTTTCATACTTACGGCGCATCGCTCAAGAAAGTCAAGTGGATTTTGCCAGCGCCATTCTGAAAACCAGTGAAGTAACTGGACGAACACGCGCCCCTGCACCAGAAGCAGGATGGAGAGTTCATCCTTCCAAACCATAAGGTGAGCTTAAACCGGGGTTTGGAGGAAGTTGGAGAGGAACGAAGGGGGAAGGGGAAAAGGCGGGAGCTAGCACACTATTCTGCAGACTGTTAATCCCCTTTCTCATCTGCAGAAGGATATTCCTACGGGCCAGGCAAGCACGATTTGGAGGTCCTGTCCAATCGGTGTTCCGGGTCCTGCGCATCACGCTAGAAGAGGCCACAGCAATCCAGACTAGACCAGCGCCCCCGTGGGAACCAGGTGAGCGTTACACCCTCACAGGATGGTGCGCTCATGCCAACAACTTGACTGCCATCGGTTGTTGGTCTCCGTCGGAGTCCAGACTCCACATCAATTTGTTAGAACTGTGAGCCATCAGGCTAGCCCTGAAGGCTTTTCTGCCCTCGGTACGGGGAAAGTGTGTCCTGGTCATGACGGACAACACAGTGGCCATGCATTACCTCAACAGAAAAGGGGGGCAGGGTCACTCCCGTTGTGCAGAGAGGCAATGCAGCTATGGTTCTGGGCCCTCCAGCAGGAAATTTCGATCTCGTCAGTTCATCTGGCCGGCAATGAAAATGCGGCGGCGGACGCTCTGAGCAGGCAGAGCACCATCTCTCACGAGTGGCAGTTGGCCCAGGAAGTCCTTCAGGAGATCTTCAGCCTTTGGGGAACCCCGCAAGTGGATCTCTTTGCCACCAGTGTCAACCGGAAGTACGAGAGGTTCTGCTCAAGGGAATTTCCTCCAAGAGGATCCCTAGGAGACGCGTTCGTGGTGGATTGGTCATTCCCACTGCTGTACGCGTTTCCTCCAGTCCCCGTCATTCCTCAAGTTTTGCGGAGGTTACAGAGGTTCGGTTCCTATGATGCTCATTGCTCTGGATTGGGCCAGGAGAGCGTGGTACCCGGACCTTCTGGAAATGTCCATCTGCCCTCCATGCTGGTTTCCCCACCGAGAGGATCCACTCTCGCGAGTGGGGGGAGGAAGAGGGCGGGGGGGTCAGGTTCTCCATCCAATGGTCAAGGCTCTCAACCTTCATGCTTGGTATCTGAAAGGTTGAGGTATAAGGATTGGGACCTCCTGGATGACGTGATGGAGGTGTTGCTTTCGGCCAGGCAGCCTGCAACAAAATCCCTGTACCGTTTTCGTAAGTTCTGCGACTGGTGCAGGGATCACAATGTTGATCCTTTTCAGTGCTCCATTCCTATGGATTTGTCTTTCTTGCTTTCTTTTGCCCACTTTGGCCTTCAAGTGGGTACCATTTAAAGGTTACCTGGCGGCACTGTGTATCTTTTAAGCGCTCGTCTGAAGAATGCTCTTATTTTAGGATTCCTTTGATTTCTCAGTTTCTTAAAGGACTGACAAATGTATTCCCGCTGTTACCTTTTCAGGGGCCGGTTTGGGATTTGAATTTGGTTTTGGGATTTCTCGTGAGTGCTCCGTTTGCACCCTTGCACTCTTGTCATTTGAGATTACTGTCCTTCAAGACTGTGTTCTTGGTTGCAGTTTCTTCCACTCGCAGAGTGAGTGAATTGCAGGCACTTTCAGCTAAGCCACCCTTTACTGTGTTTCACAAGGACAGGGTTGTACTGCGAGTATGTCCTTCTTTTCTACCTAAGGCAGTCTCTGAATATCGTTTGAGTCAGAAGGTGGTTCTACAATCTTTCTACCCTCCTTCTCATCCTGGTAAAGAAAAGGAGCGTCTCCATCGGTTAGATCCTAGGAGAGCTCTTAGCTTTTACATTTCTAGGATGTCCAGGGTGAGAGTGGACGATCGACTCTTTGGAGGGTATGCTGGACACCGATTTGGCCAGGCTGTTAACAAACAGACATTGTCCAGGTGGATTATCCTTACCATTACGGAGTGTTACCGGTTGGCGGGTAAAGACCCTCCTGAAAGGTTGAGTGCTCATTTCACTAGCGGCATGGCTCCTTCCACCGCCCTCAAGCGGGGTGTTCCTATTAGGAATATTTGTGATGCCGATACTTGGGCTACAATCCATACATTTGTTAAACATTATTCCCTGGATACAATCCATGGTCCGGATATGGCCTTTGGGAAGGCGGTTCTTTATTCGCAATCTAATTGGGTATTCTAAATTCTTTTCCCTCCTCCATTTGTTGGTACTGCTTTGGGAGTCTGTCAAAGATGTGGAATGCGTTGGAGGACACAATCCATTTGAAGAACAATTTACTAACCAACTGGTAACGTTCTTTGGACTGGATGTTCCTCCAACGTATTCCACATCGCCCTCCCAGCCTGTCCCTCAGGAGAATTTCCTATGCGATTGCAGCTTCTGTTTCCACAAGGCTACTTGCAGTCCAGCACGCATCAGACTGGTGTCACACGTTCTGGGGGAAAAAACTTAAAACTGAGGCTGCGTGTGCCGTGCGTCCTATTTATAACATCCTGTGACGTCCTCGACGGAGGCATGGACCTGACGCGAACGACGGAAGACGCCCTCTGCCAAAAAAGTTTCCGAAGTGCACAGCTGTCACATTACATGTCAAAGATGGGGAATGCGTTGGAGGAACATCCAGTCGAAAGAACGTTACTTGTAACTTGTTTTTCCGAGAGGCTGAGATACAGAGATTGGGACCTCCCAGACGGATGTAATGGAGATTTTGGTTTTGGCCAGAAGGCCAGCAACCAAATCTTTATACCGCTGCTGTTGGAACAAGTTCTGCAGCTGGTGTAGAGATGAGAATGTTGATCCTTTCACATGTAATACACCAGTGGTGTTATCCTTCCTTTTGAACTTAGCAAATCTGGGACTCCAGATTGGCACAATTAAAGGTTACCTAGCGGCGCTGTCCATCTTCAAGCGCACTGCTGTGGAACCATCTTACTTTAAAATACCCTTGCTAATTTAATTTTTGAAGGGGTTAACTAATGTTTACCCCCCCCCCCAAATTCCTTTTCAAGTCCCCTTGTGGGACCTAAATTTGGTCTTAAAATTTCTAATGGGTACCCCTTTTGATCCCCTTCATTCGTGTCTATTAAGACTTCTTACCATGAAAACTGTCTTTTTGGTGGCAATAACATCTGCCCGAAGGGTGAGTGAGCTACAGGCTTTATCCTGCAAACCTCCTCAGTCTTTCACAAGGACAAGCCTAACTTCCTCCCCAAGGTTGTTTTGGAATTTCCTATCGACCACAACATAACCTTGCCTTCCTTTTACCCTGGGGGGGAAAGAGGATGAAAGGCTGCACAGACTTGATCCATTGCGTGCTTGAGTTTCTACATTAGCAGACTGGCAAAATTAAGGCAAACTGACCAATTATTGGTCGGTTACACAGGTCATAAGCTGGGCCTAGCCATCACCAAGCAAAGCATTTCTAGATTATTATAACTGCAGCTTAGTTAGCTCTTCAAAGGGGAGTTCCATTAAAAGACATCTGCGCAGCTGCCACATGGTCGTTTGCACACACCTTTACAAAATATTATAGTTTTGATGATTCTTCCACTAGCCAAGAGAAATTTGGAAAGGCAGTATTGCAAAGAAATTAAGTTTTTACTCCCTCCTCCTGTATACATTACTGCTTTGGGAGTCTATCAAAGATTAGGAATACATGGGAGGACACAACCCATTTGAAGAACAAGTTACTTACACATGGTAACGTTCTTTCGGATGGATGTTCCTCCCACGTATTCCTTATCGCCCCTCCCATCCTTCCCTGCAGTAAAACTTCCCTTGTGGTTACAGTCTGCGCTCCCACAAGGGTAGTAACTGTCTCATACTGGACAGGGAATAACTCTTCAAACGGAACTGAGCAACGTATGCTGATCCGCTACTTATACCCATGATGATGTCAACGTCTTGATGGAGGCCTTCGAGGGACATCGACTCAACAGGCGTCGACGCGCAGCGCCCTTTACTGGGAATAAATGTTTCCGAAGCAGCAAGCTGGATATTGGAAATATCAAAGATGAGCAATAAGTGGGAGGAACATAGTCAAAAGAACGTTACCATGGGTACGTAACTTGTTCTTCTTTATACTCATCTTATTTATGGTCCTTTATCTCATTTTCCTCCATGACCTAGAGTCTTATTTAGTCTTACGTTCGTCCACCTCATAAATCGTGTGCATTCCTCAAAGGATTTAATTGAACCATTTTGGAAAAGGGTGATCTAAATTCACATGCTACCTCCGTCTTTAGTTCTGAAAACCTGGGCTGTTAAATGACGGGGTGAAGTTTGGGTTTCAAATAGGGATGTTGAAGTTAGTGAACTTTACATTTGTAGCAATATTGCTTCCAATCTTAATCTATACCTTGCAAAATGGCAGCTCGTACATTGCCAGAAGTGTCTCTGGCTCAGAATACCGCAAAGAATGCCCTGTGATATTTTCTTAGATGGCTTTTCACTGGTGGGATGTTTTTCCCCGCCATTCAGTAGATGGGTCACATTTAAGCAGATTATCATACTTAAGCAGACAGACGGATGTCACTGCTCCAGTTCCATATACCTGTTGAGAATGGCCTTGTAGCCTCTGTTCCAACCCTATCCTGATGAAGACCATGGCCTCCTTTGCATTTTCTTTCTCCAATTGAAGTTTTAGTTTACAAATACAGAAGAGTGGGTTTCCAAACAAAACTTTCATGCCTTATAGGCCAAAGTCGTATCGAATATCGATACTATTCCTTGAACTTCCAACCCTTTCGCACCCCGCCCCAAGCCAGACGATAAACACAAATGAGAACAAAATATTCTGCTCAAAGCATTCGTAGGGAAGCCATTTTTTACCATACATGCCTGTTATGACCGGCCTTTGGTCATAAGGTTCACTTATCAAGGGGGCACTGGATACACAGGCCAGGTACTCTTAGTGGTTACTTTATGAGCTTCTTAGTTACAGGATCAGATGTCAAGTCATTGAGATATCAAGAGGAATAAGGAACAAAAGCCCACTGGCTCCCACCACCCAGGCTCACATATTCTAACTGCCTGGTTTAGAACCAAATCAACTCCAAACATTCCAATTTCACACTCCACAGCCTACATTCTGAAGATGACATCAGTCCTAGCACCTCACACATTGAGGAAGAGGACCAACCCTAACACCTCCTTTCCTTACACCAAACAAGCACACCTGGAGAAGGCCAAGGCCAACCTTAGCACCACCTCCTGCTGCACAAAACCAACACACTAGTGGAAACCTCCTAACACTCTATCAAGTTCCACAACACCCAGAAAATTGCACCTTCAATCGTAACCAAAATGCTTACGACAGACCCAGCCGCCACAACTACGCTCCTAACCAAACAAAACAGCACACAAACTGCCACTTCCAAGCACTTCCTGCCCCACCTTGGGCAAACAAACCAAACACTACCAAGGCCAACCACACATGCAAAACTCTTTTTATCCACCTCTGCCACCAGCGGATCATGAGACAACTGCCACTCCCAAGCACTAATTCCAAGCCAGGATAGACCAGGTACTGGCGCAACAACACAAAAGACTTACTAACACAACAATCAAACGCGGGTGGATCTGCTTAGAACAGCAAGAGAACACATACACAAACCATACCAATGGTTAAATCCAAGCATGAATCAGGCAAACATAGATACACCAGACACAGTCAATCACTCACCCAATCACACTAAAGAAAACGGCAACAAGCTGTCACTAGTCAACCACCTCCAGCACTTAACTACAACTGTTTGCCAGACAATTGAGTCCTTCAAAACCACTCTTACCACCAAGTGAACACAGCCGCACAGATGAAAAAATGTCGCCAAGCTCCTTCAATCAACCAAGAAGAAATTCAAAGGTGATTCCAGAAACCAGAAATGTTTAATAAAAAAACAAGATGCAAGAGTACTTGCATTTCCATATAAATCCCTGCACCTTCACAACTCCAACAAAGTCACCAAAAAAATAAACAACATCACAGCTTCGCAAAGCCTCAAGGACTAGTCTCCTACTAGTCACCACTGAGCTCCGCAGAGCCGCAAATCACCACAACATCAAAGCCTCACAAAGCTTCAGGTACTAGTCCCATGCTAGATACCTCTGGACTCCAGATTCCCAAATCGCCACAAAAAAAACCCCTGCAACTCTGTAAAGTTCCTCGACCGCTCCTCGGTCATGCAATAAGTCTATAACACCTTCCTTACCCCACAGAGCTTCTTGACAAAAAACTAGTCATGCACCGAAAACTCACACACATCTCAAAACATATAAAACAACACAAAAAAACACAACACTAGTCAGCGCTGCAGTCACCATAGCAGAAATCTAAGGGTTGGACACCAATCACAACACCCAACCCAACAACATACCACACCTGCAATGCCTCAAAATGGTTATACTAAGCAGTGAATTGACAGATACATTCACATTGTAATTTGCAGGTCACTTTTTCTAAAAGCCCATGTTGCCAAAACACAGGCAACTCGAACTGCTGAAATGCCTCAAAATGTTATGCTAAGCATAATATGGGAAACACCACATTTGATTGTGCACCTAGCCACAAACCAAACAAGCAAAACACATCCTGACATACCAGTGTGGTAACCAACTTTAGATCACGCCTAAAAGTCCATGTTGCCAACAAGGGCGAACTCTAAAACCTAGAATGCCTCAAAGTTGTTATACTACAGTTTCACACCATGCATATAATTGCCACACATCAATTGTCATGCATATTATTGAGGCTCATCCAGAAATGCACTACAAATGAACATGTGAACTGGACCAAAACACACTCAAATCCTGGTGAAACACGTAAGCACCTGGACTTCATCCTGGACTCATTGAAATGACACCTTGCACTCTGTGACTTCAAACCAAAAAAAATTGTCATCCATACCAGACTACTCATGCCTCATCACCCAACAAGCACTACCACTAGAGATGCAACTTTAACCTAAAATGCACGCATTTACAAAGATATCTCTGTTCACTGCGGACTCCTCAGAGCCGCTGACCCTCAAATCCCCAATACAGTTTAACACAATCAGGTTCCCTAAAACTACATTATATTACATCACAAACAAAACACGGAACCCATCACAGCATAGTGTCCATAAACATTCACCTGGTCCGCACCCGATGATTTTTTTTCTTACATGAGCTCCTCTTCCGCTCCAACAATGCTATTTGTGACCGCACCGCTGACACCAGGACTTGATCCTGCAGTCCGCAGATGGCAAAACAAGACATATCCGAGACGCAGCATGGGGAACCAGTCATCCTCGGCCCTGCTCCAACCTGCGGAACATCGAAACGAAACACTGCCTATTATTTTCTTTATCGAAACGAACTAACGTCTTCACGTGTCTACGTAGTTGAGGTGCTTTACTCAGAATATTCGCTCGTCTCCAGCGATTCTTTTTTTTTTTTTTTTTGCGCCGCTGACATCACCTGACGCAACACAATCCGAACGGGACTGGATATCATTCCGTTCCACCTCAAGGCACGGCAAAATTCCAGCTGAATCCCCAGGAGCCATCCATACGCCATCATTGCAGTGAAGACAAGCTGCACAGAGCTCCGACAGCCCAACCGTCAAACAGCTGAGGGCCTCAGACTGACTATGTGCCCCAGCATAGGGCTAGAAAAATCCCACACCTCAAAACACAAGGCGAAACACAAGACTTTGCATTCGCCATGGTCCGGCAACCCATATCCTCAGTGATCCCTTGCTCCACTGGGTGCTGCCTCCCCTTGAGAACTGGCAACCCAAGTCTTCCTGCTTCATAGCATCCTCGCATCTCATGTCTCCGGAATCCACTCCAACAGTCTCTTCAGCCCTCCCATGTCAAAACATGGCTTTGAGACACTGTCTCATTCAGCCCAGGATGGCTGACTCGAAAAACCCTGTGTGGTGGGTGCTAACCAATCCATGGAGGGCATTGGGCTCTCCCTCTGTCCTAACATTCACTTTTGTCCTCTTTCCTGCACCCCCCCCCCCGCAGCAGTCTCTCTTCTCCTTTCTCACTTGACATCACACAGGTACCTGCTTCTCTTTACTTCCAGCTGTCCACTCCAAGGACTTCCTTCACCATACCTTGGACCATCCTCGTCGTCAATTGTTATGACCGGCCCTTGGTCATAGGGTTCACTCAAGGGGACACTGCATACACAGGACAGGTACTCGTAGTTGTTACTTTATTAGCTTCTTGGTTACAGGATCAGATGTCTTTGAGATATCAAGAGGAATAAGGGACAAAAGCCCATTGGCTCCCACCACCCAGTCTCACATATTTTAACTGCCTGGGTTAGAACCAATTCAACTCCAAACATTCCAACCTCGCACTCCACATTCACAGCCTATATTCTGAAGATTACATCAGTCCTAGCACCTCACACATTGAGGAAGAGTACCAATCCTAACCATGCCAAAAAAAAGCAACCCCATATCTGTGTTTCTTAGACTCGTCAAGCAAGTGTGTAAGATAGTAGTCCATGGAGCATGTATCGCACACTTCCAGGAGCGAGCCGTTCCCTCTTTGTTGGCACAGTCTACCTCTTCCATTGCTGCGCTACACATCTTCTCGTTGCTATCAATAGAATATGCGACAACCACGTGCTTTAAGTGGGCTGAGAAATTGAGTGGGGGCCCTCATTTAGGAGGGGGGGTGGAGCAGTGAGTTTGCATGATGGACGTGGGCTAAAGACGAACAAGTAAAAATGGTCTGGCCTACATTACGAAGTACATATCGTAACACAGACTGCTTGCTACATGCCTCAAAGTATAACAAATCAAAGCTCAACGTCATTTATTGGACCCTTAACTGGGGTGGACAAGATGTGTGCCTACTGTCGAGACAAAACTTAAAGATTCATTCAAAATTATGTTTATTTGTACTATGTCCTAACAGTTACATCTGAACACTTACTAACATTCAGTATGATTGGAAGAAAAAGTTTTTCAGAGGGACTATTTCCCCACGCATGGAAGCGTTTCTTGAGAACCCACATCATTGGTAAACTTGCTAGAGCCTTTTTGTTCAAACTTTGTCAGCAAAGTTGGATATCCCCAGCGCAATGATTTGAAAAACTCACTGAGATGGCAGCAATCACTTATCAAATCCCTTTTAGTGCATGAGCATAGCAGCTGAAAATAAAGTGCTACATCTTTTTAGAGAAACTTTACAGTTACTTTATCAAGTAGCCCATGCGCCCACTCTTTTCTGAGAAAGAAGGAAGGACTTGTGATCCCTTACTCAGTTTTCCAAAGTGCATTTATATTTCAGATTTGTACTGGTTTTTCAAATCAGGGCTTATTGTTTTACAAATTGACAAAATCATAGAAAACATGTTGTACCATTTGAATTTCATGGTGTATACAGTTTTAGCACGCGTTAACATGTGCAAGATAATCAATGAACGCCCATGTGCATTTTAAATAGTTTCAAACAGTAATTAAAGTAAAACCCCATTCAAAAATGAACATAAAAGAAATATTGGCCATTAAAGGAGGGGTAATGGGTAGGAGTGGTAGGGATTGGTAGAAGAAACATGAAAAGAAAATAATAAAATGAAGAAAAATGCAAAATTGCATTAGTTACAACGTCTCAACATTGTAAACATTAATCTCATAAATTAATTTCTTGTTGTTTCCTTTATCATCTTAGAGATACTTGGTACGTTTAGTATTGAGGTATGGGAGCTTACCTAATGTTACTTGTTCACGTCTCTATCTCTGTCTTGTGTCAAGTCACGGGTTGAATCCCAAGCTGTTTGAAAAAAAATATATATATATATGTGAATACGGAAAATATAGATGTATATTTTCATGAATGGACCACTTCTCCTAAACTGATGGTTCAGCTTGTTGTTTTTAAGTTGAACGTTATGTAGGCTAGATGCTGGGTTAAAGTGTTCCTAACCTTGACTGTGAGACATTCTGCTTTGACAGTTACAAATTCTTAAATAAGTATGAAAAACCGGGTTTCCATGTCCCCCTTGTTATGGGCCAATTCATAAATAGTAGAGTGCTGGAAGACGCTCAATTGTTTTAAGCTTCTACATATCCAAATGAATCTTCCTGGCGACTAGGAGATCCTTAGCGTTTGCCTTTCTTTGAGGAAAAAGTGCCGTAGACGACAAAAACACGGCATTACGAGATTAACTAGTTCTGAAGCTCATTCTCTATATCTGTTGTAAGTTACTGTGACACGAGCAAAAAACGTGTCTGTTCGTGTGCATCGATCTTAAAGAGTGTACGTGCGTGACCCTACGTACCCGCTTACCTTCTTAGTCCTGTTCTCATACGAATACGTCCTCCTGAGTTTCGCAGACTTGCCGAGCTCCGTATTGTAAATACTAGTGTTCCCTAGCAACATAGTCCTACTTCCAGTTCCACTAACGGCAGCCATACTTTGGGCACAATTTAATTGTATGTGTGGAAATGTACGAGTTCATTGGGCATGTTTTGATTATGTTGAACATAACCTAATGTGTTTAATTCAATCAAAGGCTTTTTGCGCAGAGTCTCGGGGAATTGTGATAATAGATGGAAAAAAGCTCGAAAAAGTTACCTGATTCAAGTTCCCTCACGTGGTCTCGTGTTGAAGTTTTTTTTCCCCTTTTTCTACCTTGGTGATTATGTTACTTGTGCCATTATATTTTGCTCACACCTAAATCATGCTGAAATCCAAATTTCTCTTGTTTCTACATTTGCACTACTGTGTTGATTAGTGCTGCACATTCTGTTTGTAATTAAATGAGCTAAAAGTTGTGTGCTGTGTTTGCGGGTGTTTGTTTGTGCCTTTCTTCTTAGTGATTGCTGTTGCTCGAATGAAGCAGAGTAGGTGGGGTGCTAGTTAATACTGTAGTCTGATCTGGTGGTACTCCTATCTCCCAATACCATACATTACCAATTTTTCATTAGCTATACATCATTATTTATTCCTATTAAAGAAAGGAAGCCATTTCGTTGTCGGAGTTCAGGCCCCTCTCTACTGAGGGAAATTTGCATATCAGTTTAGCTTCTTCTTGTCTGAGCTTCATTTCCTGATTTCCGCCCCTTAGGCCTAGTACCACATGTTTAAGACCAACAAATCTCAGTAGTTTTTTGTCATTTAACTGGTGATTCTTTTGCCAGTGTTGTGCCAGTGGAAAGTTTGTGTTTTGACTTCCAATACTCGATAAATGCTCTCTTATTCTTGTTCTTAATTGCCGGATTGTGCTCCCTATGTAAATCTCTTCACATACGCAAATTATCGCATAGATCACATATTTAGTTTTGCAATTAATCTGGTCTTCAATTTTATGTGTGATTCCATATTTGTCTTTGAAGACTGATTTGCTGTTGCATGCATGTTTACACATTGAACATGTGCCACACTTGCGAAAGCCTTTGGGAAGTGGCGGCAGCCATGTTATTGGATTGATATCCCTGATCTCTGGAAGGAAAGAAGGTCTTAAAATATTCTTCATTGTTTTGGCTCTTTTGTAGATCATAGATGGGCATGCTTCAATATATTTCTTCACGTTGGGGTCTAGTTGTAGCAAATGGCAGTTCTTCTTGAGAATTCTTCGTAGAACAGAGTTATCATTACAATAGGTAGTAATGAAACTTATTTTCTCTTTGTCTGTTCAATCCAGTCTGTGAGTAGTAAGGGTACTATCTCTGTTCAGTTGCATGGCTTTCTCTTGTGCTTTCGCTATAGTTTTCTTTCCGTAACCTCTTGCCCTGAACCTTCTTGTGAGTAATTTACTTTCATTTTCAAAAGATTCTTGTTCAGAGCAGTTCCTGCGGGCTCTAATAAATTCGCCCTTTTGTATGTTCTTAATTACTGGGTGATAGTGGCAGCTGGTAGCTAATAAGGTTGAGTTCGCTTCTGTACTTTTTCTGTAGGTATTTGTTTTTAGAGAGTTGGATGATACATAAATATTAAAATCTAGATAGTTAATCTCTTTTGCACTTGAGTTACCGGTGAATTCAATCCCCATCGTGTTTTGATTGGCTCTTTTTCTGAAATCTTCCAAGCCATCTTCCTTCCCTTTCCAAATAAGCAAAACATCTATATAATGTGTCCATAGTACCACATTTGATTCATAAGACTCGTCCACATAAATGTGCTTGTCCTCATACATGGCCATTGTCAAATTTGCAAGGGCCGGGGCATATTTAATCCCCATCGCCACCCCTCTGGTTTGTTTGTAAAATTGTCCATCAAATATAAAGACATTATTTTCAAGTGTCAAAAGTAACATCTCTTTAAGCATGCTCCCTGACTGATAGTTAGAGGCTGTTTCCTTGGAGAAAGTATAATCAAAAGTTTCTATGGCAGTGTCATGTCTTATGGATGTGTAAAGTGATCTCACATCCCAGGTGGATAGAAGATAATCTTTTTGCCATTCAATTGTGGCTAATTTGTTGATTGCTGCAGTTGCATCTCTTGGGTATGATTTGGTTTTGGTGGCCAGTGGTCGTAATATTTCATCAATATAATGTGCCATATTCATAGTGGCCCACACTATTCCACTTAAAATGGGTCTTCCTTCCGGGATGGTTTCATATTCTTTATGAATCTTTGGGAGAAAGTAGATTGTGGGTAGAATTGGCTGTTTCATGTCGAGGAAAAATCTTTCATCTGTAATGAGTCCTTGTCTGTGCCAAGTTGTAATTGCATCTTTCAAATCTGATAGTATTTCCAGTTTTGGATTGGATTGCAGTTTGGTATAACAAAATGGTATGTTTAAGTGGTTCATTCCCATTTTGACATAATATTCTCATTGCATCACTACTATCTTCCCTCCTTTATCTGCTCCTTTTATAACAAGGTTGTGATTTTGTTTAAGGTTAAAGAGAGCTTTTCTTTCTGAGGTTGTTAGATTTTCGTATTTGTACTTGTGTCTCCTACTGTTTTTGGATCTGGCATCTGTAAAATCATAAAGATCTTTTGTGACTGATTTGTAAAAGCTGTCCACTAGATTTTCTGGCATTAGTTGTAGGTTGAATTTAGATTTAAGTTTGAATTCTTTGGTAGTTAGACCAGTTTGTTTTATTTGAAGTTCTTGTAGAGTCTCATGAATTGGTCGTTTTCTTGTATCTTGTAGAGATCTCAATAGGTGTATGTTGGTTAAATCTTCCATGGTTAGGGTACTTTCTTCTACTGTCGGTTCCTTGATGCGAAAAGCTGAGATTTGTGTGTCAAAAAACTTTTTTAATTTGAGTTTTCTAACAAATTTTTGTTTTTAAAAAAAAAAAAATATTTTGAAAACAAATAAACAATACAAACCAAACTTGCAGCATTATTTACAAGAGACTCGTGAACATCAATTAACGCACGTTACTGCTCCCCAAATACCCCCCATCAAGAGCTTGTTTGCGTTTCTCGTTCTGTATCCGCTGCGTGTGGCTGGGTATTGCTTCCTTCCGAAGCTGCAGAATCCACTACTGTGCCAAACAGTCCTGTTATTAACATTCTCCAAGCCATCCGGTTACCCACTTCTTCTTCCCCGCACTTGCTACATGCCTCCTGCCACACCACCGTTTCAGCCTCCGTCCATTTTTGCAAGTCCCGCCACCATACCTCAACCCGTGGCTTGTGGCTCTGCTTCCAGCCCATGGCAATCCTTCTTTTAGCAAGCACATATGCCAGGTCCCTCAGTTTCCCAAGATGTTTAGTATTCCGTGGTCTGGGAAACCCTCCCAACAGGCAGGCCCAGGCCGTATCTATGTTGAGCGTGACCCCTTTATCTGCTAGTTTCCGTGCCACTTCCCCCCAAAAATCTTCAATAACTGGGCAAGACCAGAACATGTGTGTCATATCAGCATCTCCTTCATCGCATTTTGGGCATGCTGGTCTTCCTGCGTTTACAAACTTAGATATTCTCTTCGGGGTCATATAGGCTCTATGCGTTATGTATAACTGTATCTGCTGCAATCTGGCGTTTCTGGACACCTTCTTGTGGTATCCTATAGCACGTTCCCACATTCCATCGGTCATCTGTGCCCCCACCTCCGCTTCCCAGTCAAGCCTCAAATGAGTCAAATCCTTCCCCACCCGGGTCATCACCATCTCGTACAGTCTAGAGATCTCGTGCCCTCCTTCTGATATGTCATATATTGTTCCCAGTAGGACGTCTGGCTCCTCCGCCAGTACAGTCTCTGGCCAGGTTTTACAAATAGTCTCCACTAGCCTAAGATACGTGACATATTGCCTCTATGCAAACCTGTCTCTTCTCCCAGTTCTTCGAAATCTTTAATAATCCCTTCTTGCCATACATCTCCCAATGTGACCAGCCCAACCGATTCCCAATAGGTCCTAATTATCATTCTGTGTTGGTTGTCTCCCCCAGCTAAGGCGACTAGCGGCACCTGTGGGGAACACGGCACGGGCTCTCCATCAGTTGGCATACCCTGTGCCACATCTTCCACCCAAGCAACAGCATACCCAGGCGTTCTTTCATTTCGAGTCTAGGCACCCAGATAATCTCCTTTAGGTAAAACGGGGTGCAGTCCTGCCCAAACAGCCTAGATTCAGGAGTTACTTCATCAGAGAGCCATTTGGTTACATATTGCAACTGACTAGCTACATAATAGGCCTCAAAATTCGGCAGCTTAATGCCCCCTCAATCATGGAAGTTCTGTAGCTTCCATAGCTCCACTCTATTGCGAGTGCCATGCCATAGGAAGTCCCTGCACATGCTGTTCAGTTTGACAAAAAACTTTTTGGGTATCAAGTATGGTATATTACTGAAGAAATGTAACAGCCTGGGCAGGACCACCATTTTGAGCATCGCCCCCCGTCCCATCATCGCCAGCGGCAGCTTCTCCCAAAACTTCATATTTGTTCGGATTTTTTTCACAGCCATCTCGGTATTATGCAAGTGTTCCCCCTCCACCGTATGATACACATCTATTCCGAAGTAGCGGAAGGAATCAGCCGCCCAAGGTACGGACAACACTGGCAACCGTTCCAGAGGGGCTCCTATGTAGCTCCCCAATGGGAACATGCTCAATTTTTGGGGGTTTACCGCTATGCCGGACAGTTCAGCATACTTTTCCATAACCTCTAGAATATACTGAAGATTTTCTTCCGGATATTTCAAATATAGTAGTAAATCGTCAGTATACAAGGATATTAGGTGTTTCTCTCCCCCTACCTCAATACCGACCATGTCATATTGTTGTCTGAGGTACACTGCCAGGGGCTCCAGGGCTAGAATGTATAACATCGTGGACCAGGGGCACCCTTGTCTGGTGCCTCTACTGAGTTGCCACCTCTCAGATATCACCGATCCTGTGCGTACTCTGGCCAGTGGTTCACTGTATAGTAATTTTGCCCACCTAACATAACCCGGCCCCATCCCGTATTCTTCCAGGGCCGCCAGCAACCATGGCCACCTCACTGAATCAAAAGCTTTGACTGCATCTAGGGACACCACCGCCATTTCCCCCTCGCTCCCGTTTCCCTCTTCAATCACCCGGTGGAGTCACCTGTGGTTGTGGGTTATATTTCTGTTGGGGACATAACCTATCTGATCCGGGTGTATCAGTTTGCTAATAACCCTTCGAAGCCTATTGGCCAGGACCGCCGTCAAGATCTTGCTATCCTGGTTCAACATTGACAACGGCCTATAGGAGCCGCAGCTATGCCCTGGCTTGTTGGGCTTAGGGAGCAGCACAATTAATGCTTCTCTGAGCGATTCCGGTAGCCGACCCATCTCAAAAGACTCATTGAGCATCTCCAGCATAGGGGGGAGTACTTCCACTTTATATGTTTTGTAAAACTCGCCAGGGAATCCGTCCGCGCCCGGGGTCTTACAGGTGGGCAGCTGCTTCACCACCTCCTCTAATTCCTCTAAGGTAATCGGTGCGTCCAGCTCCTCCCTTTCTTCATCACTAATCTTAGGTAATTCCATGTCTTTAAGAGTTTCTCTAATCTCCTCCCGATTGTCCCCTTCTCTGTCCTCATATAATGTCCTATAATAGTCCAAGAATGCCTCGTTGACTCCCTCCTGGGTGTCAACCACCTCCCCGTCTCTGGTTATTGTCCTAATCGGGGCCCTGGGGGTTTCGCTCTTATATAACCACGCCAACAAGCGGCCTGTTTTATCCCCCCCTGCATGTTGCCTCTCGACATACTTCTTGTAGTTAAGGTTGCAGAGCCTTTCGCAAAGCTCTGCGCACCTTTGCTGCAACTCGAGTACAAGTTCCGCATCCCCTCCCGCCCTGTTGCTTTCGCGCTCCAGTTTCTCTTCCGCTTCCTCTAGTTCCGTTAGGACCCCACCCTGTAGGCCTTTTGACTTAGCAATAGCAGCACCCCGCAATACCACCTTAAAGGCTTACCAGAGCGTGCACGCTGAATCTACGCTGCCTGCGTTTACCTCAAAGTACTGTGTGATCGCATACCTGATATCTTCCCTGAAGACTGGGTCTCGGAGCGCCTCCGCCCGGAGGCGCCATGTCGGTATCCGCACCCTGGGGCGGCAGTACTGCCAGCTCAGCACCAGAGGCGAGTGGTCCGACAGGACCCTCGCTCTATAGTCTGTTTGGGTGGTCTCTATCACCACATCTGGCGTGGCAAAAAAGTAATCCAGCCTCGTGTGCAGGTGCTGCGGAGCTGAGTAGTGCGAGTACTGTGTTTCATTAGGGTGTTTCAGTCTCCAAACATCCGCCAGCCCAAAGTCATCTAGTAATGTCTGCAATACCCTGGCTGCTGGGGTGGGCCTATCAATCTTCCATCAGATCTGTCTGCCTTTGGGTTGAGCACGCAGTTGAAATCCCCTCCCCAGATAACCGCTCCTCCCATACACGCGCCCAGATGAGTACACAGGGTTCTAAAATACGTCGCAGTGTTTTGGTTGGGGGCATACGTATTTATAATGCACACCTCTCTATTCTCCACCAAAGCCTTTAATATGACCAACCTCCCCTCAGTGTCCACCACTTCTTGTGTAAGTTGGAGCGGAACGTGTGGTGCTACCCAGACCAGCACTCCCCTAGCGTAGGCAGAATACGGAGAGCCTACTACAGTACCTCTCCACTTCTTCCCCACCAGTTCCAATTTTTGCTGGGTCAAATGTGTTTCCTGCAACAACACAATATTAATCTTCTGTCTTTTTAAGTACATCATGACTTTGTTTCTCTTTAAGTAACTGTTAAGTCCCCTGACATTCCATGTTATCATCTTAAGGTCCCCCATGGCTCATGAGTGTCTTCTTGCCTTCCGTGTAGCGACTCCCGTTTCTCCACGTGATACAGATACAGCTCTCCATCTTTGCTTGTAGCTTCTCGTACCAGCTCAAACTCCCCATAACTATGTACACGGCAAATTCCCTACTTCCCTCCCCTCCCCCGTCCCTTCCCCAACATCACACACCCCAGCTGTTGCCCAGCTCCATTCTCGGAACTCAGGCACCCCCACATCTAGCCCCGCAAGCACCAAACAATGCACAGAGCTCAGTAGGGTGAAGTCGCCCTAATGGCCACTTAACTAAAATTGTTGTGGGGTAGAGAGAACCGCTCTGTAAGGCTCCCGTTAATTCAATAACTACAGTGCTTATAACATTTAGTGCAATAGTCTGACCTTTTCTACTGAAGGTTGCGCAAACGACTATTTTCAAGTCCCACATGCCGCGCCATCTTGTGGCACTGTCTTCGTGCATTACTTATCTCTTCCGTGCTCTTTCTCCGTCCGAACTTCTGACTCCTGGGGACATCCTTGCGCATCGAGCCATCCCATGGCATCCTCCGGGGTCTCAAAAAACAGTTTTATGTTTATGAATGACTTTCAATTTTGCCGGATACAGTAACATATATTTGTGGCCCGCCTCTCTCAATCTCCGCTTTACCGTCCCAAAGTTCATGCGGCTACGCTGCACAGACAGGGTAAAGTCCGGGTAGGCCGTGATGTTTGCCGCTCCTCGTGTAATCGTTCCTCCCTTACAAAAGTGTTCCAATATCCTCTCCCGATCTCGATAGTTAAGAATTTTGGCTATCACCGGCCTAGGCGGGTTCCCCGGCGGCAGCCTCCTTGTTAGAGCTCTATGTGCCCTTTCCACTGCAAATCCTTGGGATAGGGCTCCTCCGGGTATCTCTTGCAGTAGCATGGATTCAATGAAATCCGTGGGATCATGGCCCTCCAATCCCTCCGGCAGGCCCACGATGCGATGTTTCGTCGGGCTTGTCCTTCCGCCTCCTCCGCTCTGCTCTCCAAGTTGCCCACTCTTTGTATCAGGGCATGCAATTCGGCCTTAGGGGAGGCGCAATCCGCAGTATTCGAGCTAATATCCTTCTCAAGGGACTCTATGCGCTCCGCCAAGGCCCTGACATCCTGTCGGAGTAGATTAACGTCCTCCTGCACCTCTCCCACCTTGAGATCCAGTGCCGTTTTCAGTTCAGTGACGGCTAGTCCGAGTTTAGATTCCCAGGCCGCCCTTAGGTCCGCAATCGCAGCTAGGACTTCTTGGTTAGCGCCCAAAGTCGTCATGCCGCTTGCAGGCGGCTTGTCTCTGCTCTTGGTATTGTCTTGACCCGGGGGCGTCTTAGCGAAGTCATCTAAGGTGGGCTGTTTCACCTTCGGCCTCACCGTTCTATTCGACATGACCCAGAGGACCCGTATTTTGCACAAGTGACAAATGTGCACTCAGTGCGCCCCTTTCGCTCGGTCACCGTGCGGCCTGCTCCTTCCTTTGTTCCGGACATTGGTCGGCCATTTTGTGTCGTCTTTCGTCTCCGGCACTCCTTATCTTTTCCGCACAGATCTCTGCCGCCTTTCTTCCTGCACCATCCAGAAGTTCACCACGCGTGGCCCGATCATTCACACACCGACATGTGTATTTTCAGCGGTCGTCGGCCCATCATTACGCACTTTTTCGCCCGGATCATTACAGGATTTCGGGAGCTCCTCCAGATCGCGTCCTCCTACATGGCCCTCGTAGCCACCGTTTTCTAACAAATTTAAATAGATCTCTGTGAACTTCATTGTCCAGGAAGTGTGTGGATGGTGCAAATGTAAATCCTTTGTTCAGTAATGAAATTTCCTCAGGTTTTAGTTGGTGATTTCATATATTTAACACAAGGTCATTCATTTGTTCAGTTTCGCTGCTTCTCTTGCCCCCACTCTTGTGAGGCGCCTGGAATCCTCTAGTGCGTCTGGGTTTCCTGTGTCTTCCACTCCCACGTTTGCCCCTCCTCCTGTGGCCAGTGATTGTGGATTCGTCTGTTGAGGTAATAAACGTACTTGTTTCTGGTAAGTCAGTCTGTTGCCTTTCTTGCATCTTCTGATTTGATTTAGAAAACCTTGTCCTTCAGATGTTTTATTTGTGAGTTCTGTTTCTTTATCTTGATCCCCTCCCGAATCTGCATCTGAGCTGCCAGGGGAACTGTTTGGTGGGCTCTCATGTGAGGTTAGTTTTGTTAAACCACTCCTAACCATTACCCCTCCTTTAATGGCCAATATTTCTTTTATGTTCATTTTTTTAATGGGGTTTTACTTTAATTACTGTTTGAAACTATATAAAATGCACATGGGTGTTCATTGATTATCTTGCACATGTTAACGCGTGCTTAAACTGTATACACCATGAAATGCAAATGGGTCAACATGTTTTCTATGATTTTGTCAATTTGTAAAACAATAAGCCCTGATTTGAAAAAGACGGAGTAAACGTCGAAACACGTGTTATCACATAGGGCACTTGCAAACGAGTACAAATCTGAAATATAAATGCACTTTGGAAAACTGAGAAAGGGGTCACGAGTCCTTCCTTCTTTCTCAGAAAAGTGTGGGCGCATGGGCTACTTGATAAAGTAACTGTAAAGATTCTCTTTTTGATTAAACGGAGTTGAGGAACCAAGTACTCCGTAGTTACTATTCCATGCGACCAGTGACAAGGAAATCTGTACAAAAAAATATATTTAAAGGGCGCTAAGTTTGCCACAAAGGAATACCCACCCTAAAAAGGTTCCTCACCCTTTGCTACATCTTTTTAGAACACAAATGCACAGCACAATGTTCACTTCAACTTATATTTATCGTAGACCAAGCTGCTTGCCACACATTCTTGTTGCTGGTTGGCAAAGCCAAATCAGTGAGTCTGTGTTGGAGGGAATGAGTGCAATACTGGGAACAACTTGCAGACAGTCAAATAAGGGCAGAGCTTAGTGTTGATGGTGAAATGGGGGCAGAGAACTGCAGTGGGGGGCAAATCGGGGCACAGCCTGACACTGGGGAAAAAATGGGGGAAGAACAAGGCACGGAGGGACTAATGGGACAGACCTCAGACTGAGGGCAAAAGGGCAACAGAACTTGCCATAAGAGGTGGGTGGGTCAGAACTGGCCCATGAGTGCCAAATGAGAACAGAGCTGGCACTGAGGAGCAAATCGGGCAGAACTGGGAACTTGTTGGCAGATGGGGGTAGAACTGGCGCTCAAGGGCAATGGGCACAGTACCTGACACTGATGGGCAAATGGGGCAAAACTGGCACTGAGGGGAAAAAGGTAGCAGATATGATCCCTGAAGGGCAAATGGGGCAGATTACACAACTGAGGGCAAAATATAGGTAGTTCTCATCACAGGGCAAAATGGGTGAATAACCCTCAGGGACAGAGAGCCAAAAGGGGCCAGAACTCAGCACAAAGAGCCACATGAGGTGCACTTCAGTATTGAGAGCACACAGGGCACTAAGGGCCAGATTGGGACACACTTTGTACAGGGGGCTACATCTTGGCATAACTGGGCACTGAGGCAAGTGGATGTGGAACAATTAGCAGACTTACAGGCTACAGCCGATGGGCATATAAGGGCAGAGCTTGTTGTTGATGGTAAAATGGGGGCAGATATCTGCAAATCAGGCAGAACATGGCATTGAGGGGCAAACTGGACAGAGCTCGAACGTCACGTTTTATTTTAAGTGTGTCCCGATTCACAAAAACACAAAAGAAACCGTGCTTTTGCAAGCAGTTTGAAACGTCCACAGGCAGACTCGCACTGCCTTATAGAACAATAGGCCCATGGGTGAACCAAAAACACAAAATGATGGTCTGGGCCCGGTTTTTTGGTCAAAGTGGGCCACTTTTTTTGGGTCAATTTGGGCCAGTTTGAGTTAATTCACTCAGTGGCAAGTAGTTGCTGAATACATATTCTTTAAATTTGCATCACACTTTGTCCAAAACTCCCCATTTCTACACAGAAAAGGGGCGTGTCTCTGCAGCTCACCTATGCAAATTGCCCAGCAGGGAAGAAAGGACAAGGATGATGAAATGATATATTGGCGGCAGGCTTGACAGGAATAGACCAACAGTCAATCTTTTAGTAGAAAAACAGCAGGGAATATTTAGAGGAGACATTCTGTATGCGATGGCCCCCTTTGGTTGCTACGTTTGAGTACGTTTTTTGACTGCAAAGAAAACAGAGGAGGTGCAGGAGCTGCTCTTGATGAGGAATTTCAAACACAATATGCCACACACTTTTTTTGGGGCTTTGCTACATTTAGGATGTAAGGATTATGCCACAATACTGGAGAATATTAGATGTGACGAATATAGGGAATACCTTTGCCACGTGTAATAACTAGGAAATAATGCTGCAGGTTAGGAAGAGTCAAGGAGTTGCAACAGGTAGAGGTTTGCTGATACCCCTTTCTCTCTCAAATGACCGTAGGGCACTTTTTTATTGGTGCCCGAGACAATTTTACAGGGGACTGCAATGCGGGGGGTGGGCACAAAGGCCTCGGAATGAAGGAAAACCAGTTTTATGAATCGTTGAAAAAAGATTCAAGAAATAAAGAAGCGAGGGGACAGAGCATAAAGTAAAGGGGAAAAAAGATGAAGAAAAGAAATGAAGAAAGCGAGGCAAAAGAGCAACATGTTTGTTGCAGTTTCAGCTGGTCGTGGCGAACACATTGAGATGCGAAGTTTGCTTCGACCAGTTGAAACTGCAACAGCAAAGCCAGTGGCAGTGAGGCAACAGTCACTTACTGTGGATGCATGGCTTCTCCTTCTCATCGGGTGCGTTGTGCGTTCTTGGTGGTTGTCAGTGGCAGCAAGAGCTTGTAGTCCGGGGTGCAAAACAGGTAAGCAAATCCAAAACGGTGCAAGCCGTGCACAGTTTTATCGAACTTCCTCTGGTGACCCTGGTGAGGCATCACCAGAGGAAGTTAGTTTTGAAATGCTGCTCATGTTCTGCAGCAAGCTGTAACTGACCGAAATGCCAGCCAGCCACAGCATCACTCAAATAGTTTGCGCAACGCTGTGACTGGCTGGCACTTCTGTCAGTCACAGCTGTTGCCCGACTCCATCATGGTGGCGGCCGGCTGGCTCATCTCCCGTCGTGGCTGCGACCGTGACGGGATGATAACCCGCCAGTCTCATTTTTTGGAGACTTGCCGGGCCTGGCCTTGTCCCACTTAAAGCACTGGGTCAACCCCTGATGTTTCCCCATCTTCATCTTTAACTCCCAAAAGTACCACTAATGGGGAATGACTCCTGACTTTGCCCCCCCCCAATCTCGAATCAGTAAGCACATGCTTCAGCTGTAGATAACCAAAACTGAGATACTACTAATGCTGAAGTATTCCTGCATACGCGCTAAAGACGGGAACTGTCCCTTCTCCCACATCTGTCCCGCCTTGTCAAGACCTGCCACAAAACATCCTTGAGAACCCCCGGGCTCATCGATGATATCCAGCATTGGAAGGGCCCAGATGCAGCTTAGTAGCGAAGGTCACATTGTGAGCCATCTCATTTGACTCCCTTCTTTCCACACAGTCTACAACACTGCTAAGACCAGATGCTCCAGATTCTGTTTTGGTATTTTTGACCAGGCAACCCACAACCACCCCCCAAAAGTATTGGGGCCAGCGGACCATTTTCAATACTCATCCACTGCTTGGGTGTTGGAGGTCAAGATGATCCACCACTACCTATAATTGGACTCCCTTATAGTACCTACTCAGATCCGGGGGAAAATAGACCCCCTCCACCCCCCCAACTCCACCTACCGCCCTAAGCAGTAGGAGTGTTATACACAATCCTCAGCCTGGCTCCCTTCCAGAGGAACCTCAAGAGTTCTTTGCACCCATACCAGAAAGTCCAGGGGTGGTGGGGGAGGTAGTCCACCATCTGGAGCATCTGAAACAGGAATACAAATG
Source organism: Ambystoma mexicanum (assembly GCF_040938575.1). Lineage (NCBI taxonomy): Eukaryota > Metazoa > Chordata > Amphibia > Caudata > Ambystomatidae > Ambystoma > Ambystoma mexicanum. The sequence goes on from NC_090937.1 coordinate 441,834,366, forward strand.
TGTAGGCAGTAGTGTCATCTTGATACAATTCAATGTAGCCATCCATGAGTGTCATTTTACCCTACAGGTCTCTGTGGACCCTGTCCCATGAGGGCAAAGAATTGGCCTCAAATGTCTTATGGAGCCTCTGCGGGATAAACACCCCTATATAGTGAAAAACCTCATTCACTATAAATGGTAGACTTCGAACGTAGTTTAAATCGTTATTGCGTATTGGTCCAACCAGAAAGGCTACCGATTTCTCCAGGTTTCTTTTAAACCCATAAAGTCTACCATAAACCTAAAGCCCCTTTAGGAGGGAAGGCACTGAGCTTCTAAGATCTGTTGCATACAATAACGCGTCCTCTGCAAACAAGCTAATTTTATAGTATCGGCCCCGTATTGCCACCCCATTAATAGATCCATCGCCCCGACACTAGCTGCCCGTGGCTTCATCACCAATGCATACAATAACGTGGTGGTGGACAGCACTGTCTGGTACCGCTCTGTAGGGCAACTGTCAATGACTCCTCCCCATTTACCAAAACCATTGCAGAGTGGGTCGAGTACAATGCTCGATCAATTCCATCCCTTCACTACACAACTGTCTTTCACAGTACAGTCCAAAGAAATGACCAGTCAACCCGGTCAAAAGCCTTTTCGGCCTCCAGGGATAGGACCAGGGCCTTAACCATGCCGACTTCAAGGTACGTCATCAAGTCCAAAGTTTTCTGCAGATTATTGGACCTGTCTATTTCAGACAAACCCTGCCTGGTCGGGATGGAACCATTTAGGAAGTACAGCATCAAGTCTGGACGCGAGGACTCTAGTAAGAATCGTATTATCAACATTTAATATCGAGATGGGCCTATACGCCGAACATGGTGTCAGGTCCTTCCTCCTTCGGGATTACTGTAATGAGGGCCCAGAGAAACGATGGGGCAGTATCCCCGTTACTCCTGATATCATTAAAGACTGCAGCTAGGACAGGGGCAAGAGATATAACTTATGAAAGGCCAAAGTAAAGCCATCTTCACTCGAGCCTTCCCCGGTTTCATATGTAGAATGGCCTCTTAACCTCCCTCACTGAAATATAGGCCTTCGGGGCATCCCGGTCCACCAGACTTGACGAAGGCACGCATCAAGGAGTGCAAAGCAAGTGCAGTCTTGCTGCGGGTCACTCTACCTGATTACTTCTTTTGCAATACTTCATTAATTTCTATTGTTGCTGTTGACTAATATTGCAAAGAAAATCCATTCTGCTTGCTGGAAGTGCTGTGATTGGCTGGAGCCATGAACCTCATTCAACCTATTGGTGGTGTTGTGGCGCTACCGCTCCACGCATCCTGGAAACACCATAAAACAGGAATGCATGTGCATCAAGGTGTCCTGCAGCCCTGGGGCCCAGCATTGGCGAGGGGGCAACCATACACAATATTTAATATTTATTTAGTCGAACACCTTATTTTAGCTGTGTATTTACTTCAGTGGTTGTTTACAAACTGCTTTTGTTTCGCTCATAGCGCTGTCATGGGAGAGGGGAGTCTAAGGCTGGCCCTTAAGCCAGTTCGGCGTTCTTCACGAACACGCTAGTCAGTGTTGTATTTCTGGGACAAAAAGGAATAAAATGGTGTATGATTTAAGGAGCGGGAAGGCAAAGAGCAAACTAACTCTCTTCTCTCACCTCCATCACTTTTTTTCGAAAGGAAAAAATTCAGACCAAATTAGCTGGTTAACGTTTGTCCAGTCTATGGTGGTTGCAGGTACTGTGCAAGGTGGAGCTATGCACCAGTCCTTTATTACTTCATTACAACCTCTGCTTTGCCATCGATCTTGAGCTCAAGTACATCAGATGAGTTACACATGGGAGCAGTACATTTAGATGGAACCTTAGTTTCAAAATTCTGTAATGAACTTGTTTATCTGTTTCTCTGGAGCACATAGACCCAGACGATTTATTAAATTGTCACGTAGCGGACCTTATTTCAGATGTTTCCATTATGGCCCGAGCTGTTTCTAGTGAGCTGGCAAAACAAGTGTCTCTCCTCCTTGGACCTAAGCAACCTTCTTTTGGGGGAGGCGCTTAAAGAAGAGGTACAATTACATAGATCTCAAGCCAGTGGTCTGCCTGAAGTTTCTCTGTTTCTGCTTAATAAATCACCCCAGGCTCAACGGAGGGACAGGATATATTTCAGTGTAATACACCATTGCTTTTTGGTAACATCCCTGTTGATGCTTCATGTGAGTCATCCCAGATTCCTTTGTTAGAAAATGATCATTGCTCTACTAGAGCTAACGTTTCACCTAAGGAGTAGATTGTGGATGCCTTTTTGTCCTCCAGTACTGTCTAGGATCTTGAACTCGATGGACCGAGGGAACGGTACCTTACAGTATGAACTCCGTGAGGTATGTAGGTCCATAAGCAAATTACTCGGGTCAGAGTGGAGGGCGGGAAGAAGGGAATATCAGTTATTCAAGGTTTTTTTATGGCACTTGAGTGTCTAAACCTGTGGTTCAGGAGTAATCTAATAGTAATTTGGCCGAGGTGATGAAGAGGCTGTGGGACGCCAAGTTTGTGACTGTGTAATGCAGTTGACGTATGTAAAGACCCAACTCCACCTTTGAAAGACATCCAAGTCTTTTCTTCAGGGTGGGGTAGATGTGGGGAGGGCGGTTGTGTCATTGACACCAAAATGTGTAAGGGTGTGAGCAGACACAAGATCATGGTCGACCCTAACGTGCTACCTAAATTGGTTGCTCACAAAAACTCTAAAAATAAAGTAGGTTTAAAGAGAAAATCACAAAATCAGGATATGCCTTAGCAAACAAGGGGTCAAGGCCTTTTTTGTGAGGCCTCAATCTAGTACCTAATAGGATTCTACACAAAGATGTGTTATTGAGACCTGTGGTTTTGTGCAATCAGGAAGATAGTCCTCCATTAAATCCGACAAGGGAGAGTATTGGTGATAAATCGCCACAACTGGCTCGTGTGTTTTAAAAAAATAAATAAAAAATAAATTAAATAATAATAATTTTGCAAATGAAACTATGTAAAGTTGCCATGTACACCCGCTGATATTGATGCATTTTCAAAAAAGTTGGCCATGGAGGCTAATGTCAGTATTGCCTCTACTTCTTTCGCAGTCTATTCCAATGGGTGGGACGTTCCAGATTCGATTCCAGAAGCCTTGAGCCTTGATAGGCCCAAGGAAAATCCAGTCATAAAACATCAGGGAAAAGATTAAAGAAGCAAGGGAACCTTTGATGACTATAACTGATGACTGGCGTCTGCCACCCTCTGCTTCTAATTAGCAAATAAAGATATGGTGTTAAGGATGCCTAGTGGGCCATTTGGGGCCCCTTGTAGGATAAGTCATGCAGTTCGGCCGTCTGACCTAGTCACCACTTCAATTTCATTCACAGGAAAATGTGTTTCCAATCTTCCATACTTTGGAAGAAATGAGACAGTTAAATAATAAACCTGCAACTCTGGCCAAATTAGCGGAACATGTTTTAGACAATGGGCCCTTATTGTCCAAAAAATAAATTGTCCTTTACTCTTCGTAAAATATCAGAGGCAGAGCAGGAACTAAGTCTTCATGTAAGCATATCCAAGACCAAGCCATCTTATGGCGATAATACTCATTATTTTATGTTGGAGCGTAATTTTAGACTAAGAAGTTACTATCACCTTAAAAGACAGTATATTTTAACAATCATGTTATCAGATATTGCATGTGTGGAATTTGTGGACTGCACTAGAGAGGACAGTGTCGGGTTCGTCCTATTTTCAAAAATGATGCATGGGATGGTATTTTCTGAACGTCAACATTTTAAGAAGATGGGTTATGAATTGCAAAGTGTGGTTGATGGTTTTGAAAATGAGGGGGTTTTGCCTAGAGATCCTACGAACGATTTAACATTTGTTCATGAGCCATTACCAGTGAATGTGAACATTAGTCAAAATCGAGATCTTCATATGGCTAATGGTCTTAAAGGGTCTAGTTCAAATCAAAGAACGGTCTCATATGACTGGGCCCAGATTGTGAATGCCCTACACAAAAAATATCCATCTGGCAAATTGAAGTTTAAATAATGCTGACATTAACATTTTACTGTGGAATTCACAAGGATTTCATCATTTGATGGGTAAAGAGGGGTTGTGGCACTCCTTTGATTTAATCTGTTTTCAAGAACCTTGGATTATGGGCGTACCAATGTTCAATGGTTTTACTTTGTTACACGCCTGCCACTAGGGGCTTGATGGGTCACCCTATGGGTGGGCTTTTGTGTTCATTGAAACTCAATAATGAGGTCAAAAGGGAAATCCTATTGAAAAACAACCCTAGCATATTTGCAGTGAAGCTTAAATGGTGAGACGGTGGTTGCAATCATTTTAAATGTGTGGTTCTTAATATCTATTTTAACCCTTTAAGCAACACTTTGGAGACATTTTTAATTGATTTTTTTGGGTATTCTTGTCTCATGCATTTCTGATGATTGTGCCTCTCATTGATTTGGGTGATTTTAATAGTGAAGTATGGCGGTAGGGGTTTAACGGCACCGGTAAGGATGCCCGTGACATTAACCCCCTACTGCCACATTCCGAGGTCCCTTAGCGGGTCCCACCAGGAACGGCTGGTCTGACTAGCCGTTCTTAGCGGGTCCCGTTAAGGGACCATGGAGCAAATAACGGGCCCGCTAATGCATGGAGCAAATAACGGGCTTGCTATTAGCGGGCCTGTTATTTGCTCCTTCCCCATTCCCATTGATCCCTATGGGGATCGAATGGGAATGGGGAATGGTTTTCTGAATGGCGATTTACCGGGTCCTCCAAGGTTGGAATGACCCGGTAAGTCCCCATTCAGAGACACCGGACACGGGTTTGGAGGCAGCCATGGTGCAAATAGCACCATGGCTGCCTCCAAACTCGGAATGACCCCCAATGTCTTAATGAATTTTACGGTTTGAAAGATGGGGCAAATTGTTCATTTAAATCTAAAAGGAGAGGTAGAAAAATAAGAGAAGATCCAGACAATTCGAATTTGGATGTAACAAATGGCAATATCATTGGTGACTTGTCCCCTGCAGTGACATGGTCAAATAACTGGTATTATAGCCTTACACGCTTGATTACATTTTTGTATCTCAAGACTTATTTCCTTAATGTACTTTAATGCAACCTCATATTACGGGCAGTGACCACAGTCAACTTCTTTTGACCTGGTGATCAGGTTTAGTTCGATCTAGTGACATTCCTATGCCATTGTTGCTAGACGTCAGCGAAACGTCACCATGCCCTTCTTTGGAAATCACATTTGTCATCAAGATTCAGCTCCTGTTGAGTATGTATTTGTTGAGGGTGAGTTTTCAAACTTAGTTCTGGATGATTATGGCTCCATTCTGGTCAAGGATATTGAGTATTTAATCTTTGGTTGTTAGCAGGCGCAAGGTTGTGAATAATATACATACTCATAACTTGGACAAAGAAACACAATTTAAAAAAAGATTTCAGGTCTCTCGGGAATGGCGACTCTAGTATTGCTACAATAAAGCAGCTTAAACGGAAGTATAGAAATTGGGGTAAGGCCCATAGGGCGCATAAACCTCAGCATGATGCTGAAAGAATGTTAGCTATAATCCAGCGTACAAATGGATCACATTTCTGGACTCTAATCAACCCCTTCCCCCCACTTACTCAGGTCTCTTTACAACTCCACCCAATTCCGAGAGAGAGTTGGCAAGATCATTTTACCAACTTATATGCCCACAGAAATGTTTGCAAGGAGGTCCCAAATGAGTGCCCTTTTATGGAGGACACATTGGGATGGCCATGCCTATCAATGTTGTAGTCATCATTCGGGCAATTGGTAAATGCAAGACCCCAAATGCTCCAGGTCCTGATGGCCTTTCAAATTCTACCCTTAAATCTGCACCTTTTTTGTGGGCATCTGTTTTAAATGTTCTTTTTACCAAAGATATGCACTCACACTTTATTTGAATAACATGGCTGGATGCCAGTTATTTTAATTTACAAGAAGGGCAATAGATTAGACCCAAATAATGATAGGCCCATTTCTCTATTAGACTGTTCTTATAAAAATGTTATTGGTTTTATTCCTGAGGTTACATACTTGGGCTAGGTTGGCAAATATTGTTGCTGTACACCAGTCGGGCTTTAAAAAGGGGGTCTATTCCTTACTTAATTGCTTTATCCAATTAATGGAAAATGAAATGACTATTACACACAGAACCTTTTATGTGACCTTTCAAATGGATTGTGTCCTCCAACGTATTCCTCAACTTTTGACATATGCAATATCCAGCTTTAGCTGATTCGGAAAACATTTTCGGCAGAGGGTGCTGTGCGTAAGTGCGGTCGACTCAATGTCCCTCTAGGGCCTCCATCTCGAGGATGATGTCACCGAAGGTATATACAGCATGTGCAGCACATGCTGGCTTCAGTTCCGTTTTTCCGACTGAGCTTTTGCTTTGTGAACTACGGCGCGCTTCAGATATTTCTTTGAATTATCAAAAAATGTTGTCGGCTTCGACAACCTTGTAGACCGGGTTTAAAAAATGGCAATACTGCGACACCCAAGATGTCGCTGACAGACCCACATTGAGAAAGCTCATGTCACTAATTCAGTGAGGCAGTCAATACAAATTTGACAAAGAAATATCGTCTGTCAAGTAGTGACCCCAAGCTACTTGTCAAAACATTCAATCCCGGGATTCCAAGATGACAGCCAGTGAGTAAGGACGTGTTAGTCCTTTACCCCACTCCGGGCCAAATAAGCGAGCCTTGCTTTCCGACCCTGGAGGCGGGCTGGGCGCCAGCCAGACCACATATTGAAGCATGCAGGCAGTAGGAGACCCACGGTGGCGCTCACCCCAATCCTCACTGTGTAAAGTGAAGAACCCGCCGGACAGAGGAAACTGGGCATTGGCGGCACAGGGGGGGCTGGCATAGGTACTGATCAATGGTGAAGGGTAGCTTAACATAGAGGAGCAACAGGACATGAGGAGGGGATCACGACTTCAGTGCGATTGGAAGTGAAGTGAGGCACATCTCCCTACACAGACTGTGGCGTGAATAAAGCCTCCAGTAAGGTAGGTGGCCACAGGGAACGAAAAAGGGCACCTGCAGCGGTTCATACCTATGGGAACAGCTCCTGGATGGCGCATCACGGATGAATGGTGGTAAGTGCAGGCGGGGCAAGCTAAGGGCCGGGTGGCCAAGTCGAAAAGGTGCAATTGACTGTCTGAGGAGTAGTAGATCCGAAAGCACACCCCTCTGCATGAGAAACATACTTTTACAGACAGTGAAGCTTGCCAGAGGGTAGGCGCCCTGGAGGAGGCAGACAAGTGGTTGCAGTTTAGCAACCTTTTTGCGGCAAGTTGCATGGGGGTGCCCCTCAATGAAAATAGCTGGGGGTATTGAACAGGACAAGAATCACCTTTGAACACAGTGTGCAGAGGGTTTGGTGCACATGAGATACAGGAGAGTGTATAATTAAGAAATCAGGAAGTGCAGGAGAGGCTCATACACAAACTGGTTGGCCGCCCCCTATCACAAGTGACTGAGGAAAGCATATGACGTATAGGGGGAGAGACTCCTCCCAGATGCCAAAGCCTAAAGAAAGACACTGCGGCCAGAAGAAAACAACCCCAAACGGTGCAGGAAGGACAACTGGAGTGGTGCTGGAGAGAGGTAACAACTAGGGCCAAAAAGGACACAGAGAAAAAATAGGGGATGTCCTGGACAAGGGAGAGATGGCTTTCAGTAAGGAAGATCTTAAGGAATGCCTTAGCAACATGGAAGGAAGAATCACAAATGATTTCCATGAACAGTTTGCTTCACTGCGAGAAGAACTGAGAAACTTTGTGACGAAAGTTAAAGGGGAAGGGAAAGAACTAGGCGAAAGGGTGGATGTTACAGAACAGGGTCTTGCGGAGATGTCAGATGAGGTACGGCAGAACAGTGAATTGTTGGAGCAATTGGCCGTAGTCTCACCTAACTTGGAAAACCGATCACAAGGTCTAACATCCGAGTGAAGGGTTTAAGTGAGACAATATTGGATTCCGATTTGAAGTGTACGATTCAACAATGCTTTGCAAACTTACTGACAGACGTACAGCCGGAGGACATAGGAATTGACCAAGTCATAGTCGGCCCGAGGATAAGGGAACCCGAGAGCTAGACCTAGGGATGTTTTGTTTGCCCTAACTTCATATGGCTTAAAGGAGAACATTTTGCGTGCAGCAAGAGTGGAACGAAATATCTCAGTGAATGGGGCACAGGTACAGCTGTCCCAAGCCTTGGTGGTGGTAACATTGCAAAGCGAAGATATGGGCAAGGTAACAAGAGCTTTGATTGCAAAACAGATCCCATACAAGTGGACATTTCAGTTTGGATTGCTTTTCAATCTGGAGAGCGCACAGCATTGAATAACATTGTGTGCAGAGGGTCTGACACTGTTGAACTTGGAAGAAAAAGAGCATGGAAAGAGATGTGAGGCCTTCCTCCCAACGGGGGATGCGACAATGGGACTTGTCCACTGTGCAGGCGAGGAGAGGGCGGAAGGGGTGCAAAATTGAAAGGTCTGCCGGGGAGAGGGCAAGGGGAAGGACCGGTTGAGCGGATGTGTCTTGTAGGGGTTGTTGGGGAGAATTATCAGAAATGTGCTAATTCCCTCCACCTGACACCCACAGCAACTTTGCTGGCTTTTGAGGACTTGATTTTTTTTAACCTGAAGAGAGAGACCCTTTTTCCCCACTCTCTCATGTATTTTAATGTGATTTCTCAGCTTTGTGTTTCTTTTGGTTGTGGAGTCTGACAAACTCCATAGGCATCATCTTTTACATTGTGTCACACAGCACCTCCAGTGCAGTGGCACACGGAAGTCTGTTGGATTTCCCCACGGTTTAAATACCTTCTGTGGGATAAACTACTGTTTCCCAGAGCAGTAAAGTGAAATTGACTTTACTCACCTTTGTAACTTTTTAGACCCAGCACACACCATTTTACAATAGGGTGCTTGAGGGGCTATCTAGTATCCCCTTTGTCTAGCATTCACTGAATGGCTGGTGGCAGCGTTTTAGTTTTAACTACCATGGTGTGCATTTACAGTGGGCTGTTTAGCAGCTGCAGTAAAGCACCCAAGGGTGCCATTTTTGTCAAAATGGCCCGGTCTTCTTTTTTTTCTCCATTTCTTTGTGTAAAGGACCTTCTTGAGATTGACTCTGCGTCCCAAATCAGGCTTGATCCCATTGTTCGCTTTGCCTTTGGTGGGATTCACGAGTGAAGCCCGCCTCTGGCTCCAGGGTGTCTGGGGTAGGCAGGAAGTGAGGGAGGTGCCCGAAACTACCTGTGCTTAGTCTCCTAGGAGACCCAAATGCACTCCGTAGTGATTGGCCGGCTGACTGTCCGGCAAGGACAGCAACTCTGCTGGGTGATTAACAGCTTGGCTGGAATGAATGGGAGAGAACTGAATAAAAGGCAAGGCTTTTAGCTTGGAAGGCAGTCGATCACTGGACGAAGAAACCGTAGAAGAACTTGAAGAGGACGCCTGCTGCAACTCCTGGACCGTTGGTTTGCCCGGTGAAGCCCTGCTGTTGTGCTGAAACTCCAAATTCGTATCGACAGAGAAGCTCCTGCATGTACGACTTCTCCCCTTGAGTTGGTGGGACCAATCCACTCCAAAGTAAGCCACCTGGACATCCTTCTTGGAGCTGGTTGAATTTCCACAGAGTTGTTGCTGGAAACCGTATAGCCAGGGGGAGGAACACTAGATTGTGTGTGTTGCTTTTAAGCTGGCCTAGAGCTTCAGACAGATCCTCTGGACTTCCAGGAAGCAGGACTGACCGAGCCTGAGCCCCCTCAACAGAGTGCGGGACCCCAGAATCAAGGAAAGTCCATCTCGACAGCCAGGAACCGCGGTGTTGCTATTTGTGGTAGACGCAAGGAGCTGAAACACTGAACAGCCACTGATTTGAAGATTGACAGTTAGGGGCAGTGACCCTCCCATTGCAGGAGTCCCCAGAAGTCCTCCCTCTTGTCCCCACAACCGAGGCCCAGGACCAGTGAGATCTGCAGAGCTGCACAGGAACAGAAGTCATCTGCTGCACTTTTTGTTCAATTCAAAGGTACTGTACAAAGTCTGAGAGAACGTACCTCTTGCTGTAGAGTTGCTTGCATCTTCTATCCCTCACAAGTCTAACGGCTTGTGGCCCTACATTTGATTCTTCTTTTTTTCAAAGACTTCTAAAACATTGTGCAAATACTTTTCTACTTACCTACCGGAAAGGCTTCATCCTATATAAGACTTTTGCCCATTGACTTTGGCCTAGCCTGTTATACTGAATGATTCTGCTGTGGGGATCCAAAAGTATTTGCCTGCTTAAGAATATATGTGGTCTCTTGTTCTAATAACCTTTTCCTTTTACCAACTTATAACAGTATTCTGAATGCAAACAGTAAGATATTAATGTCCCCAGCACCCTAACTATTGAAGTCTCCTGAGGGTGTAGGTTTGTTTGTGGGCCATCACAAAAGGGTCTTTTAAAAACTGAGTTTACAGTATTGAAGTGCATTTGTGTTACTAATATATTGCTCCCTTCTGAAGAAGGCTTATTGTAACTGACTGATAAAATAATAGTTTATTCAAGAAACCTTGAATTGTAAGTGTTTATTTTAATACTTGTCACTGTGAATCTCTGTGTTAACTCCCCTATAGCTCACATTGACCTCTCTTGAGATAGGCCTGGCTGCTCAACATGCTACCAAAACTGTGTAGTACTAGCTTTTACCAAAGTTTGGGTTTCCTATACCTGTAGTCAGTTGTTTGTAGTGTTCCCAAAGGATACTGCATACAAACTTTGCCTAACAGGGGTGTGAGAAAGGTAAAGCTGAAGCGGAGAGGGTGGTGGGTAGACGATGTGGGGTTGGTATTGGGAGGTTTCGACGGGATTGGAGGGCTGGTGGATAATGTTTGGAATCCTAGGGAGGTGTTGCGATACTTCCCAGAGGGGGTGACATCAGGTAATTTTCTAGGCGAAAGCTTTGGGGATGGTCCCTAAGGGTCTGATATGAAATGGCATTTATAATGCGCCTATACGCAAGTGTTTCACAAGGTATCCTAGAATCTTTGGCCTGGTCCAGAGATGGTTAGTTTGGGGGGGTGTATTTGGGTGGGTAAATTCAGGTAGGGGGGAGTTGGGCCCAAAGGGGTGGAGTGGCAGTGGTTGTGGAAAACGGCCGTGGTTGGTGGCTGGGGAACGACAGAAGCATAGCACAGACCAATTCAATTACCTTTTGGTTCAAGCAAAAGGAAAACCTGGGGGTCGTGAAGTAGCAGTGCGCTAGTAAATGCCACTATTTGATATAAGTATGTGGATCTGCTGCATTGGAAACCTTTTGCTGGCGCCCCCTAGTAAGCACCAGGAAACTTGGAGCAAAAAGTATGAAGTAAAGGTATATCCAATGCGCAATTCCGAAAATTACAAATTCAGAGTAAAAAATAAAAGTCGTCTGCTTGTATGCAGGGTTTATTAGTTATGAACAGCCGACACGTGTTTCGACCAATCTGGTCCTTATCAAGGCATAAGTCCAGTGGTAAAGTCAATGGATGCTCTAAGTAGTTAGAGAGTAGTAAAACAGGATAGATACCACCAATGGTGTAATCTTGAAAAAAGTCAATTGATAAGGAGATCTATATAGCATGGAATGCTAGTGGAGGTCAAGGGGTCCAATCCCCATAGTCCCATAAATGTGGAAACCCGGATGATGTATTTTGGTTCAAGGTTGTGTCTTATAATGTAAGGGGATTAAATACCCTCGTAAAGCGTAAAAAGGTGGAAGCTCTAATGAAGGAGAATGCTGATGTTATCATGTTGCAAGAGACACATATTAATAAAGCAGATAAATCTGCGCTGAAATGGCAGTCTCTATCTCGTATAATTCAAGCTAATGCGAGGGGGAAAACCTTAGGGGTTTTGATAGGACTTAGACTCATTCAAGCATTCAAGGCAATGAGTGTGCGCTTCCTGAAGGACACAGCGGGGAGATTTTGTTAGTAGAATTGGAACATTGACAAATTACCTTGAGAACTATAAATGCGCCCAACACTGGGCAGGCTGGGTTCCTACAAGAGTTGGTACTCCGACTGGAGGGTTTTGCAGGAGGAGAAATTATATTCACGGGTGATTTTAATTTAGCGTGGGACCCCAATACGGATAGAAGTGGAGGCGCGGGGAAAGGTACAGCACTCCCCTCATAGGCGTTAAATGTTTTGAAAATTTAACACTATGTGACATCTGGCGGACTAAGAGGTGACGAAAGTGGATATACATGCTTCTCACATATTTACCATTCCTTGTCTAGAATTGATTATACGTGAGAAACAGCTAGGCTAATGGGGGAGGTAAAAGAAATCGACTTTGGGTCCATATCACTATCCAATTATGTCCCTATGTTGATGACGGTTAGGGATGCAGGGCCGCGTACGGGTTTGTGGGCTTGGACGTTTCCAACTAAACTGCCAAGTGATTTTTTAAAAATGTTTTATTAGTTTGTACAAACTTTAAAAGAAAGGACAGAACTTTGCAATTTCTTTTCATTACTTTTTCATTTTAGCAGCACATTGGATATAGTTTAAATGTTATTTGGGATCTCCCAGCCTTTTTGAGTTATCGTCCTGATCTTATGAACGTTTTCGTTCAAGCTTTGCTGTCTGTTGCAGTTTTTATCTCCATGTCATTCTGTGACAGCAGCTTGAATGCTAGATACAAATATGTGGTTAGCGGATATGTTAATTTATATGAACCATCCGGAAGGGAAGACCACCATTCTTCACCACATCTAGAAGGTTTTTCTAGAATAAAGGTTCCCAGGTGTTTTGTTCTCAGTGATCTGAGGGCCGGGCAAAACAGAGTTATGTTTCAATGTTTCCTTGGGGTCCGGACACAGCCTACACATGAGATTTGAGGTCATGTTATTATTTCTGCAGCATTTCGATTCTTTGGTGTCAAGTAGGTTCAAACGAAATTTCATGAATGTCATTCTCCGATACTTGTTTGGGAATTTTTCCTAATATGTTGTTAGTTTGTTCAGCGATTTGGCCTCTATCGCGACATTCTGCATGATCTTGTGTTTTGCTCTCTGTTCAACTGTATTTATCTAATCTTGGAGCCACAATTTCTTTTTAATGCAATTTGGATTATTTCGCAGTGTCATTATTAGTGTCAAGCTCATGTAGTATTTTTCCATATCTCTGAGCCCATTGACACAAAGTTGTTTCTTTCTGACTGGCCATTGAATTGTGTATTATGTGAAATTGTGGCAGGCCATCTGTTGCCATTGTTGGCACTTTATAGGAAAACATATTCCAAGTGACTCTCGCATTTATGGAGGTTAGGCCCAGCTTGTATCTAATAAATGCAGTTGGCACTCGCTTCGGTAGAGCCAGCACTCTTCTCCAAACGATGTTTTCAAGAGACATCCACAGGGTATGTGAACAGCCAAGGGCATATTCCGCTCCATGAATTGGGGTGGGCACAACTTTTTTTGTTTGTAAAGGTCAACTGTTGGCTTCAAGGAAAATGTGCCACATTTCTTATTTATTATGGCTCCTTGGGCGGAAAATTGTTACATTTGGCCTTTGCTTTTGCTGCCCATGGAGCATCATTGATATTGCTGTTGATGCACATACCAAGGTATGGGGTCTGCTAAGTGATGTAGCATCGGTAGAGGCGATTGGGGACATAATTGATGGATATTTTGCTGTTAATAATAACCAAGCAGTATCGCCAGAGGGGACCTGGGACGCCTTTAAGGTAGTAATACACGGGGGCGGGGGGACTTATTGCATTGCGATCACAGAGGGAGAAAAGAAGGGCGAGAATGGAAGAGGACTTAGAAGCTCAAGTACCCAACAGGCTATAGTAAAATGTAGAACGAGAGATCTACATAAAAGGCTAAAGGTGCTATTTAGCCAGCTAATCGTGGTGCAGACCCACAGGGCACAGAGATCCTTGTTGATGACCAAACGGAGGTACTTTGTGCGTGCTAAGCAAGCAGATAAACTGTTAGCTCGACAGCTGAAGGAATCTCGAAGACAGCTAGGACGATCCAGCGGATTACACTTTCCGATGTATCGAGCGCAACTGATTCAGGAGCTATAACAGAGGCATTTGCTCAATTTTATGAATCATTATATGCACTAGAGCAACCCGACCCGCAGGAAATTTATCGGCATTGCTCAGATATATCTGTACCAAAGATAACTGTTAGGTAGCAGGAAGTGTTAGACAGAGACATTAGGGAGGGAGAGGTGGAGTTATCCATTAAGGCATTGCCACTGAATTGAGCACTGGGACCAGATGGTTTTCCGGCAGCCTTTTTTTATAAGAAATATTCTAGGCAATTGATTCCGAGGCTGGCAGAGGTGTTCATTGCAGTAGTGGCTAGTGGGGGATTAACACCGACTAACAAGGCGAAAGTGGTGGTGTTGGGAAACCAGGTAAGGAATTAATAAACATTGATGAGTATAGATGCAAAACTGTATACTGGTAGCGAGATTAGCGCCTCTCCTCCCAGACTTGATAAATACTGATCAATCAGGGTTCATTATGGGAAGACAGACCTCTGATAAAATTAGGAAAGTTATCCACTTAATGGAGAAAGTGAACTTTAAACAGAGTCCATCAGTGTTTTGGTTGTTTGTTTATTTTATATAGCGCAGGGCAAGTCCCTTGGGTAGCTGGGCGCAAGCATTACAAGGATACTTAAGGAACTTAGTTACAGAACAATTAATGGATACTTGGGAGGCTTAGTTAGAGGTAATACAATGAATAAAAAACAGTTATGATCAGTGATAAACATAAATGCAACCATAAGTTAGCAGTGACCAAGTGGTCCCAGTAGATAGACCCAGATAAAGGCAAGAGATGCCAGAGGGTGTGCAGTTGGCAGTAGTCGGGCATAGCAATCCTTAAGGGGATATTCAAGAATAGGTAGGACGGGCGAGGGGTCAGTTGGGAAGTGAGGTGGTCAGGTTAGGTGTCATTAGTCCGTAGCCAGGTGAGGAATTTCCATCTGAAACTGTAGTAGGGTTGGTCAGTTCTGAGATCTAGGGGGAGTCTATTCCAGCATTGAGCGGCTATAGTCGGAAATCTGGAGCCGCCTGCTGTGATCCGTTTGTATCTAGGAACCTCTAGGGTGTAGGCATTGGATATTCTCGTAGGTAGGTCAGATGTTCTCTTGCTTACTCTTTCTCCAAGGTAGGGAGGCGCTATATTGTTAAGACATTTAGACGTGAGGGAGAGGGTTTTAAGGGAGATCCTGTCTTAATTTTAAGCCAATAGACATCTCTTCTGAATGCAGAGATATGCTCTCTATTCGGGATATTTAAGGTTGCTCTGAGGGCATTATTTTGGAGTCTCTGCAGTTTATCAATAATGTACTTATTGGATCCTGCATATAAAGCATTGCAGTAATCCAGTCTGGATAGAATAAGTGCATTAGCTAGTGTGATGTAGCTGGACTCAGAAAGGAATGGTCTGCAAGCTCGGATCAATGTGCACGTATATGCTGTAGACGATGCTAGAGAGTTAATTTGCTTCTTGAAGGTGAGTGCCGAGTCAAGATAGAAACCAAGGGTTTTAACTGCAGGCATCACTTTTATGACATTATCAATGTTGAATGAGGTGTAGCTGGGGTTAAGTTTTTTTAATGGTTGTCTCTGAGCCTAGGATCAGTAGCTCCGTTTTATCGTCATTCAGGCAGAGGCAGTGGGATGCCATCCATGCCTGAATGAGGAGATGTATCCTATTTACTAAGGCCGAGTCTTCCAAGAAGTTGCCCGAAAGGGGGATGAGGATCTGAGTGTCATCTGCGTAGTTACTGTAGGTGACACCCAGTCTGTCCAACTTGTCAAACAAGGACTTAGTAAAGATATTGTACATGGTAGGAGATGCACATGATCCTTGAGGAACGCCGCAGGAAACATGTATGGGTCAGCAGCTGCTAAAGGGAAGAAGACTCTCATTGTCCGGTTTGCAAGGAAGGATTGCACCCAGGTTATGGCATCACTTGAGAAATGTGTTAGTGACATTGGAGGCCGAAAGGGCATTTGATCGGGTTGAGTGGCCTTTTTTGTTCTGTTCGCAGCTATGGAGCAAATGGCAAGGGGAACTAAGTTTATACAGATGGTACGTGCAAACTATCAGGCTCCTAAAATACATCTATCGGTTAATAAACAAATGTCCTGTAGTATAGATATCTGGGAGTGAGGCAGGGATGCCCACTGTCACCACTCTGTATGCTATATAGTTGGAGCCATTTTTGCTTAAACTCAGAGCGAGGCTGGCGATAGGGGGGGTATCCCTTTTGGGGGGATAAGATGGTGGCCTTCGCGGATGATATGTTGATAACATTGACACATCCTGAACTGTCAATACCGACACTGATGGAAGAATTAGCAGACATGGAACAAGTGGCTGTCCTCAATGTTACCATGGGGAAGTCGGAACTGCTGGGTTTGGGCCTAGCTATAACACACAAAGTGCATTCCTACTTTCCGTTTGCAATGGCAGACAGATGCATTAGATACCTAGGGGTCAATATAACGAAGGCGGTTTTGCAGCTGTTCGATTTTGCAACTTTCTGCGTGTGCTTCAAAAGGTAAAGGAATATTTGGGAAATTGGACCACGCTTAGAATCTCATGGTTGGGAAGGGTAGCTACTAATAAAATGGTGACTTCTAAGCTCTCCTGATACCGGTTCCATTAATTTTTTGTGGCACTGAATAGGGTTGTTTCAAGAATTCTTTGGCGAAATAAAACCCTGAGAGTGGCATTGCGTATGCTAATGGTACCTAGGGAGGGTAGGCCTGCCGAATTTTGTGAAGTAATATGGGGCGGCACAGTTGCCTTTACTTCGGGAATGGTTTGCAGGAGATACCTTGAAACCCTGGGCAAGGATGGATAGGGCGGTGGCGGGGTGTCCCTTGGAAGGGGTCCTCTGGCTGCATAGACAGGACAGGCACCAAAATACACAGAACAGCCAAGTAATAGCAGTGGTTTGCGATTATGGGATTGATTAATCGAATGAGGAAATGTGTTTACACGGCCATCTGTTTACCCACAATATTTGGGAACCCGCAATTCCACCCAGGTATGGTTCAAAGGGCGTTTAGACATTGGCGGGATGCACAAAGCTATGGGATATGATGCAGCGCACAGACATTTGTACATTTGAGGAATGCAAACAGTTTGTGGGTCTATTGGGGAAGGATACGCTGGAGTATTACCAAATACAGCACTGGAGAGCCAGTTCAGGGGTAAAGCATTGGTGGGGAGATGGCTCACCGCGTTTGAAAATGTATCACCACTCATAAGGGTGATAAACACATTTAAAAATGTTGGAAGCTCACAACTCGGATAAAGACGATGGTAACCCCTGGTATAATTTTCACACCTATAGAATGGATGTGTGGCTTGTTCAAACCGGAGATTCGCTTGCCCAGTAAATCCCATAGTAAAGCCTTTATGTTGATGGTTATAGTGGCATGGTTAGTGATCGCGAACTGCTGGAAACTGAAACGGCCACCAACAATAAGGAACTAGTTGTTTAAACATGGGTCATGGCAGTGGAGTGGATGATGTATCATCTACAAGTGTAAAATGAGATTCCAGCGTGACTGGGCAATGTTATTGAACTTTTTCAAAGGAGACTTTGTAAGGCAATTGTGTACTCACAATTTGAGAATATTGAATATTATGTAAATAACAATAATTAGTGACCGCCTGTGAAATTTAAGTAATGATATCACAACTCTGCTCGTTTGGAGAAGGGTTGGAGGAGTGGGGAAGGAGGTCAGGGAGTATGGGGGGGGTGGAGTTCATGTTTTATTTAAAAATTCCAATAAAACATATATTTTTTTTTTAAACATCCAACCCCAGAAGTCTGGTGGTGCAAGTAGCAACCGCTACCTCCATGCAGGCTGCCTATCCGACCATCCCACCAGATCGGGATGATAAACGTATAGACGCCTGGTCAAGGAAAGTCTTTTCTGCCGGGAGCATGGCTCTCCAGTCTGCCAACTCAACGTGTGCCCTTGCAAAATATCCATGGCGGCTGAACATATTCCCGAAGGGGAGGAAAGAGATGGCTTCTTGGCCATTGTAAAAGATGGGAAAGCGACCATGTGGGTGTCTCTTCAGTCGAGTGTGTATTCTGCTGACCGCATCTGCAGAGCCATGGCAGCAAGCCCTGTGATATGCAGGTTTGCGTGGTTCAGGGAGTCTGGATTTGCACAGGACGTGCAGACTAGACTCCTTAATAGGCTTTTAACGGGTCTTATCTTTTTGGCAGCAAGGCTGACGAAAACCTTGATAAGCTGCAGACCTCAAGGCTGCAGCCAAGTCTGTAGGTGTTGTTGTTAGACAGCCTCAGCCTTTTCACTCCAGTGGACCGTCTTGGAGGGGTAGATCCTTGCGTTACTACTCAGTTGGAAGAGCGAGAGGAATGGCTGGTCAAAGAGGCCAAAGAAGATTCCCTCGTGGTGGACGAGGGAAAGGTGTAAAGCCCGCGCAAGCAGCAGCATATTTACCATCAGCCACTGCTTCTGCTATCTCAAAACCTCTGAGGTCTTGACTTGTGACACCCTGGTGGGAGGTATCTGAAAATGGCAGGGCGTTACTTCAGATGCTTGGGCACTACAAACCATAGCCCAGGGTTACTGCCTCCCCTTCATTGAGACATCGGAATCATCCACCGGGGAGCCATTCGTTGAAGGTTCCAGATCCGTTCCTTGTACAGGAAATGTTGACCCTGCTAGAGAAAGGTGCTATAGAGCCAGTACCTGTAACGGAGAGGCACAAAGGATGGATTCTCCATATTTCCTGATCCCCAAGAAGGACGGAGGACTGAGGCCCATCTTGGACTTGAGCAAGTTCCTCAGAAAGGACAAGTTCAAGATGGTCACACTTTCTCAGATCTTTCAGGCCCTTCAGCTCCAGGATTGGACGGTGTCATTGGATCTTCAGGATGCTTATTCTCATGTGCCAATCCATCTGAAGCACAGCAAGTACCTGAGGTTCGCCATTTGCAGTTCTCATCATCCGTTTCGAGTTCTGCCGTTCGGGCTGACCTCCGCCCGAGTGTTTTCACCAAACTGATGGTGGTGGTGGCATCGAGTCTCGGTAGAGTGGGGGGGATTCACGTCCACCCCTACCTGGACTATTTGCTGATCAGGGTGAATACTCCCGAACAAGTCCTGGATCGTCTCAGCGTGACCTGCCACTCTCCACAGACTGGGCTTCTCCCTCAATTACAAGAAGTCCCACATGATACCATCTCAAAAGCTCCAGTTAATCGGGCGGTACTGGATACATCCTTGTGAAAGACCTTGCCATGTTAGGTGAGGGCTCAAGACATTCTGCAGATGGTCACCAAATTTCAGAGTGCCCAGTGTCTACCGGCCTTCGACTTCTTGAGGTTGCTCGGCCTCATGGCATCCTGCAATTTTCTTGGTCCCAGAGGCTCGTCTGAGAATGAGATCCCTTCAATGGATTCTCAGGACACAATGGTCTCAATTCTCAGACAACACGTCAGACCTACTTCAGGTTCCATACAGGGTTGCACAGGATCTGCTGTGGTGGGCCTGCGAGGACAATATTCTGAAGGGAAAATCTTTTTGGCAAACATGGCCGGAGATGACAGTAGTTACGGACGGCTCACTCAAGGGGTGAGGAGCCCATGCCAACGATCTGACAATCAGCGGTCGTTGCTCTCCATCAGAGTCCAAACAACACATCCATCCTTTGGAGCTGAGAGCAATCAGACTTGCGCTGAAGGCTTTTCTGCCCTCTGAATAATGTCCTGATAATGACGGACAACAGTGGCCATGTAGTACCTCAACAAGAGAAGAGGTGTAGGGTCACTACCACTGTGCAGAGGGGCAATGCAGCTCTGGTTCTGGGCAATTCAAGAAGGACTCTCCCTGATCAGCAGTTCACCTACCCGGAGAGGAAAACACGGCGGCGGACGCTCTGAGCAGCCAGTGCAGTGTGTCCCACAAGTGGGAACTAGCTCAGGAAGTCCTTCAACAGATTTTCGCCCTTTGGGGAACCCCTCGGGGGGATCTGTACTACTCCAGGGAATTTGCCCCAATAGGAGCTCTCGGGGACGTGTTCCTAGTGGACTGGGAGTTGCACTTCTGTACGTGTTTCCTCCAGTACCCATCATTCCTCATATGATAAGGTGGTTGAGAAAGTTCAGTAAATTCATGATTCTAATTTGGCCAGGAGGACGTGGTAACCGGCCCTTCTGGACATGTCCTCTGTTCTCCAATACGTCTTCCACAGAGGACCTTCTCCATCCAGAGGTCAAGGCACTCAGCCTTCACGCATGCTTTCTGAGAGGCTGAGGTATAAGGATTGGGACCTCCCGGATGACACAATGGAGATTTTGTTCTTGTCCAGAAGGACAGCAACTAAGCCTTTGTACCGCTGCCGTTGGAACAAATCCTGCAGCTGGTGCAGGGATAGGAATGTGGACCTTTTGCTATGCAAAACGCGGGTGGTGTTACCTTTTCTGCTGTACTTGGCCAATCTGTAGCTCCATTTTGGGAACGTTATTTGGTGGCGCTTTCCATCTTGAAGCTCTCGTTTTAGGAAACATCATATTTTAAAATACCTTTAGTGAGTCCCTTTTTTAAAAATGGTATCACCAATGTGTTCACTCCATCTCCTTTTCAGGTTCCGGTGTGGGACCTTAATCTTGTTTTAAAGATTCATGTGTGTACCATTTGAACCACTCCATTCATGTTCCTTAAGACTAACATCGAAACCATCTTGTTGGCAGCGCTAACTTCAGCCCCTAGTTGCAGGCACTATATTCTAAACCACTTTTTACAGTCTTTCATAAGGAAAAGGTTGTCCTTGTGGTTAAAACTTAATTCCTACTTAAGGTCATATCAGATTTTCAGTTGGGCTAAAAGGTAGTATTACCTACTTTCTAACCTCAAACGAGCAAGGAAGTGTAGAGGCTTCACACTCACCCCATGAAGGGCTCTGAGTTTCTACATTCCAAGGATGTCAAGGTTTCGTCTGGATGATCAACTGTTTATAGGATATACTGTTCATAGTTTGGGACAGGCTGTAACCGAACAGATCTTTTCCAGATGGATTATTTTGGCTATTACCAAATGCTATAGGCTGTACTGGAAAGATTCCCCAGAAGGCTCCAGAGCCCATTCCACTAGGGGCATGGCTACTTCTGCACTGAAAAGTGGTATTCCTATCAAAAACATTTGTGAGGCAGCCACTTGGTCTAAAATTCCAACTTTTACAAAACATTACTGCCTTGATCCCACCTGAAGTCAGGCTGGAAGCCTATTCCGTTCATGATAACCTTTAATTACAAACTTCTTACTCATGTCTCCAAAACAAACACTGCTTTGGGAGTCTATCAAAAGATGAGGAATATGTAGGAGTACACAATCCATTCAAAAAACAAGTTACTTACCCCTGGTAACGTTCTTTTGACTGGATGTTCCTCCCACATATTTCTCATAGCCCCTCCCAGCCTACCCGACCATAGAATGTCCATGTTGTTGCAGCTTACACTCCTTCAGAGTTCAATATGGTCTAATCCGCATTAATGCGTGTAGTTCTACTTAAGAATGACATGAAGAAAACAGAACTGAAGCCAACGGGTGCTGCGCGTGCTATATATACCTTCGGTGACCTCATCCTTGAGACGGAGGCCCTCTAGGGACATAGATTCCACCGCATGGACGCACATCGCCCTCTGTCGAAACATGTTTCCGAAGAAGCTGAAGCTGGATATCAAAAGATGAGGAATACGTGGGAGGAACATCCAGTTGAAAGAACGTTGCCAGGGCTAAGTGGGGGGGCAGATGGGGAGCAGGTGCAAGTGGGTCTAGGTCACCGGCCTAAGCACTACCCACCTTCTTAGCTCTGGCTCTTCCTTCCTTCTATTAACTCTTAGATCAAGGGTTTCTCTCGCCTGGGCGTCCGAAGCGAAGGGCAGACCAAGAAAAGGGCAATTCCTGTTTGGACCTGCGCAGAGCAAGAAAAGGCCAATTCCTGTTTGGACCTGGGCAGACAAAGAAAAGGACAATTCCTGTTTGGACCTGTTCAGAGCAGGAGGACCCAGGGCCCGAACCTCTGCTCAGACAGCAGGTCAGCATGCTGTGATGTTGTGCCGTTCCCACCCCACCCCCCCTTCTTGTTTGCTTATTTCCTGCCTTGACTTATTTGTGTTGTTGCAAATGCTTTGTTTGGATTTTGTGGACTCTTTTGACTCTTGTATCATGCTGTGCCATTTTCATCCTGAATCCTGTCTTGCATTTGCTGTTCCCTGCAACATTATCACTGACTCTGTAACTGCATTACTCTCCCCACTTGGCTCTCCACTCTTTCTCACTGCTCACTGTTCTGTTCTCTCCTCTTCTCCCCTTCTTCCTTTTCCCCTCTCCTCTCCCCCTTTCCCTTCTTTACTCTATGCACTTATCAGAATTGTCCTCGTACATAGTATGATGGCTACATTGTTTGTCTCCCACCCCCTCTCGTTTCTCTTCCTCTCCAGCACTATCTGAAATGTCGTCAGTCCTAGTACGATAGTCGCTTGTTTTGTTCCTCTCCTTCCTTCTACTCCCTCTCACCCACTCCTTGTAATCCTCCGGCTCTATCAGAAATGTCATTAGGCCTAGTATGTTAGACGCCTCTCTGTTCCCGTGTTCCCTCCCTTGCCTTGAAGCGCTTTGAAACACATTATGTAGAGGCGCCATACAAATAAATTATATCATATCAAGTAACTTGTTCTCTGCATTTCTAAAGCGGTTGATTGCATCAAAAGATCTCTGCTATAGAAGGGAATGGCCAGTTGGGGCTGTCCGGGGCCTTGCTGAACAGCCTAATTGCCCTCCAATCAAAAAAATAGGTTGTGTCCACTTGGCCAGCAGGGCTCTTAAACAAAATGGATTTTTGTGGATCTAGGATTGCGCCAAGGCTGTGTAGTGGCCCTGTTTTTATTTAGCCTGTATATTTTGGATTTTATCTCGGCTTTTGAGATTAGAATGAACCCTCCTAAACTTGGCCCCGTTCCTTTAAATTATTAGCTCTTTGCTGACGATATAGTTTTATTTGATTTTACGCTGGTTGGATTGCAGTGGGCCCTAGCTGCTGTACATGATTTTTTGTGAAGTCCTAGTGATGAATCCAAAAAGAGCTGTTATGGCTAAGCCTAAGAGAAGGGGCCTTCAATGATTTTTCTCCAGGAGACACTTGAAAAAGTGGATACATTTAAAAATGTGGGAATTACAATAACTGCCAAGAGTGAAACCGCTTTCAGCAGTCCATTGTCTCAATTACCTCTTCAGCAATTGATGGAATATTTGGTAAATTTTTGTTGGCTCCAATTGTAGTATACTATCGCCAAAAATTAGCTTCTAAGCTTATTTATGGCTCAAATACCTTTTTGGCTAAAGTGGAAGCAAACATTTTGAAACCGGTTTTTAATCTTTTCTGCAAGGTGTTCCATTGCCAGCTATTCGCCATATGCTGGGCATTCTTTCTCTGGATTCGCGAATTGCCTGAGGGTGATTGCGTTTATATTGACATTTCTTGTTTCCTCCTGAAGGTTCTTTTTTCACCCTTTTTGATGAGGTCCTGAGTACAAATTCTTGCCCAATCTTATCTGTATGGAGTATTGAGTGTGAGCTTGGTTCATCAATGAATTAATTACTTAACGTTCCTCTCTGTGTCAAGAAAGTTATTTTTTACACGATTGGGTGATTAACAGATTTGTTAAGGACGGACATATAAATCTTTTGATCACTTTTTGTATGACCTAATCTTTTAATGTTTTGCAGTCTTTTTTTAATCGAGGCATCCAACATTGTCGAAATCTGTTGCTAAAATTAAAACTAGATCTGTTACTCACTCAAGATATTATTGGTGCTAGGTTAAAAATACCTAAACGTACATGGGTGTCGTCTTTGTCAAAATGAGGTTGCAACTTTAGAACATCTGTTTGTTAGATGTAAGGAACTGGACCACCTGCGTAATCGTTGGTTTGCTAAATTTGTCCCAGTTGATGAGTCATTCTTAAATAATTTAAGGCATCGCTTGCTGTGTGAGATGAAAATTGTATGTTAAAATAGGTTATGAAATGTATTTTATAATTGTTTCTTATGAAATAATTGTATTTTAACCATGTGTATCAGAATTTTATGTACATTTTATGTATTTTTTTCGTGAAGAGTTTACGATAAGCTATATCATACAATAAATGAAGAAGGAAGCAGCAAATCTTTCCTCAATCTCAGCCTCTGACACTTTTTCATCTCGACTGTACAGTGTACCGTAGAAGTCTGTAAAGCACCCACGAAACCCCTCGGGGGACCCGGTCTCATGACACTCTTTGTGAACAATTAGATCTACCCGCTTTTCGGCCGCAGTGTTACTTTGTATAAATCCTGTTTCTTCTCCTTAGGGACAGTGTCATAAGCACCATGCCATGGTCCAGCCATGCTATACCTTGATATGTTAAGTCATTTATAACGCACCTGTACACAAGTGTTTCTAGGTGCGACTTTCCACCTGGCCTGTCTTCACAGATCGGGAGCACCCCCTAGACGCCAAGAGCATGTAAATTCTGGTGTAGGAGCCATGCGTGCCTGAATAAAGTGTACCCCCCCCCCCAGACTCTCCATGCATGCTCCTCCAGACCACCATCCAACCATATTCTGCAATAAGGGTCGAAAAGCCACGTTCTCCCCACGAAGTTACCTTCCCAACCCTTCTCCTCCCCATCTTCCAATCAAGGGCTGAATCCTGAATCCAATTAAAATCACCACCTAACCAGGTGAGACCTTCAGACCACTGTCGCATGATCGCTGGCCCGACTCGAGAAAAAACATTGGACCACTATTGGGGGTGTAGAGTAGCAGTTACATGCCTCTTCAGGAAATCCCACACCCTAACTTCTATATGTTAGAAGCCTGAGATTGTGCCATACTTCATTCCAGCATTTGTGCCAATTCCGCAGCGAGTATTCAAAATAAGGTATCCTTTAAGAAAACCCTATCAAATGTATCCCTGAAGAAACATCTGCGGGAGGAACTCCCTGAAGGAATGTGAAAGAGAAACCAGTGATGTCACAAGAGACGAGCGTGACGCAACGAGAATACTGGCTGAGGAGAATGTGTGGATCCTACAGAAACTGATGACAAAGTTAAGAATCAAGTAAACTTTTTAATATGCAGAAATGAAGATTGTATGTGTGTGAAGCACTGCAGGAAATACAAGCCATTCAATAACTGTACAGGTGCTGAAACAAGAGTAGATAAAGTAATCTTCGAAGCTGGCTATAAGCAGTGAATAGACTGCACGCGAAGCCGCCACTGTATAGAAGCTGGATATCATCGGTGTCATGAATTTAGTAAGCCAGGACCCATGGAGAGAAAAGGCGATTGTGAAAACGAATGGCGAGGCTGTCTGGCCTTCTATCAAAGTTGAAGCAGCCAAGGTCAGTTATCTATTCTTGAAGGCAGTGATCGTGTGAAGCGGAATCCTCCCTTGTTTTGGTGCAACAAAAGAACACAAAGCGTGCCAAGTTTTATTCATTTAAGACATTTAAATGCTGCAAAATGGGCCAAATCATGGTCTTTTGTCATGTGGCCCAAGGATGGAAATGGAGTTGAGCATGGAGTTCTAGAACAATGATAGTGAAAGACTGCACTCCCGTATATTCCCACAAAGACACTTTCTATCGCCAAGTTCAAAAAACATCTTCATGGCAGAAGGCATGAATGATGAGACGTTGGCCTAATTGGTTGGGGAAGTAAAGTTAAGTTCACCTCCTGGCACATGGGTATGAGCTTATGTGCTGCTAAGTAAACAAATGTTCCAGACATTCGGCATGAGCGTGCCTACCAATTATAGAGGGCCATATAAAGAAGGGCTGTGTAGTTTGAGAGCCAATGATATATTGTGTACTTAATAGTATTGAAGATGACATGTTTGAGGTCATAAATTGTCCACTTAATAGTAGATGGCCAATCACAATTCCAGCCCGTATAGAAAGTATACTTGGATGTACCCCTTGAACATATCACAAGCCCTCATATGTTTTTCGAATTTGCTTCGTAGTATGACGTCACTGCTGACCTTATTTTTTACATATGTTTTTTGTGGAAAAGTGCAGTGAGCTTGAGCGAACGTCTGTTGATGTCCGTTGTAGCTCCCTGTTTTAGATCATTGTTAATAAAACAGCAGCCTTTGACATCTTCCTGAGTTGGTTCGATTATTTGGTGTTAGAGTTGTTCTGCATCTCCACCCATTGCATGCACGATATCCAAAGGGCCATATGCTCAGGGGCATAGTCACCAGGCTAATACGGTTCACTCCTTCCTTAACCATTAGCAACCTGCCCTCCATCCCCTGTTTAATCTGGACCTCTTGAAGCCCAAAAGTCCAGGTGAGAAGAATACCCACTTTTTCCTTATGAGGTCCAAAAGGTCTAACCTACAGTCTTGCCAAGCAATCAAGATTATTCCTCCTTTTTAAAATGAGTCTCCTGCACAAAAATCAGTCTTTTTCCTGAATTCTCCAAGTAACAGGGAACTTTTGTGTGGCAAATTCAATCCCTTTAAATTCAATGTTGCAATTCTAATATCAACCATGATCTAGAACAGCCATATCGCTCTTACAGTTCGTGAAACTTGCGATCCCAGTACACCACACCACAACCCCAGTTATAGAACAGGAGAAACCCTACCCACTCTAACCAAAAAACAAAAACTGCAATACAATGGGGACACACAAACCCTGAATGATCGAGATGTTCCAATCAGACCACCAGTAAATACTGGCCTCCACCTGCTGTACGTCAACAATTAGAAAATCATTAAACTTTGGTAATACCCCCCATCTCCCCATACATAGTCGCAAGCACCAGTAATTCGACCCAAGCAGGCCAGCTTGAAGTAAGGCCACAGTTATCTGACACCATCTGTGGTTTCCCAACAGGTCACCTTCTCAACTTGGCCAAGGGTATTGGTTTTCTTTGACCTTCCTGGAACCCACCATCTTCTTGCGCCACATGGGTTGTAAAAAGGCTTTCTTGAAATTCTCTTGCAGCTGTATTTGACACTCCGCAATAGTCTTCTGTCTTGCAACAGCTGCTCTGCTAGGTGACCATCTTTTATAATAAATGTATCGCCCGCACTCTGAAAGACAGTGCAAAGGGACAGCCAGAGCAATATCTTTTCGAGGGGATTGGGTCCTCCAGCGTATTCCATATCTATGACAGGTAATGTCCACAGCTGTGCTGCTTCTGAAAATCTTCGGCGTCTGCGTCCTGTGTCGATGACGTCCATGCGCCGTCCCCGAGGACCTCCTCCGATGGCCAACGTCACCCGATGTGATGAGTAGGACGCACGACGCCCATAGCCTCAGTTCTGTTTTTTCCGCGAACATGTTCGCTTCGTGAATCTCGGTACGCCTCGACTCTTTGGAGTTTGCTGTTTTCTTCTTGGTTTGTTGAACCTGTTCATTTTTATTGTGAAGACCTGTTCGTGGCGATGTCTACTTCGTCTTCAACCCCGCGTCCGGGCTTCAAGAAATGCGGGGACTGTGGGTCCAAAATGTCGGTCACGGACTCGCACGACGCCTGCCTCTGGTGCCTCGGGGAGGCCCACGATACGGACGACTGTGTCGAATGCCAGTCGCTCACGGCAAAGGCCTTGCCGGAACGCAAGAAGAAGCTGACCGTAGATTGGGTGTCTAAGCCCCGGAAGTCGAGGTCTGCGGGGCTTTCGACGGATGACTCGAGGAGCGACTCTCCGCGTCATCGTCGGAAGTCCAGTGGGTGTCCTTCCAGGAGTCGGTCTCGCCACTCCTCCGCCTCTTTGAGGCATTCCCAGAAGCGCCGGCATCGGTCGCCTTCCCCGTCCTCTTCCGAGGACTCCGCCCGTCGGCAGGTCGCTTATCCCTCCATGCAAGCGACACCGGAGGAATGGGCTTCCTTCGGGAAGCAGATGCTAGCGATTCTTAAATCGCAGGGCACCGGTACGTCCGCGCCTCCGAGTGGGGTCGGTCGGCACCGGTCGAGAGACACCGCTCGTACGCCTACGGGCTCGGGTGGTCGGCACGGCTCACTGGAGAGGTCCCACTCGGACAAGGGTAGCCGTTCTCGCCATGCCCGTTCCAGGTCCCGGTCCTCGACGCACTCGAGACCGCGTGATCCTGTGCCGTCTTCGAAGAAGACGTCGAAGCCTGTGGCGCCGAGGTCGTCGAGAGACACGCTCGGAGCTCCGGCTTCGAGGCCTGTGTCGACGCCGTCGATGCTGGCGGCGCTGCATGACGTCGACGCCGATTCGCTCGACGCCGTTTCTGTCGACGCTGACTCGTTCGGCGCCCTCAACGCCTTTCGAGGCGGTGGTGTCGGAGGGGCCCTGTGGCACGGGGTTAGCCCCTAGAAAGGCTCTGGCTAAGGTCAGGCACTACTTTAGTCCCCAGATGTCTTCCTCTCCCCGCCTGGAGTACATTTCAGAGGGTGATGAAGGCTCTGACGGCTTGGTTCCGGTTACGGTACCAGATGAGCTTATCTCGGGCCATAGCCAGTTTGATGAATTGAGGCAGTCACTGTATGATGCCAGTGGACTGGACACCTCTCCGCAGGTGGAGTTTTGTAGGCCGGAGCCTGGCACTCATGCCGATTCTTCATATCGGCGCCTTATGTCTCGGGTCACCGAGTACTTGGGTTGGTCAGCTCCCCCAGGGGAGTTCGTTCAGGAGGATCTCACAGACATCCTTGATCTTGGTCCCCCCACTGACCCGGTTTTGCCGTTTCATATGGCTCTGCAGAGAAGGGTGGCGGCAGCTTGGGCTGCTCCGGAGAGTCTCCCGGCAGTGGGCTAGTCTTTGTCGCGAAAATACCGTCCAGCCAGTAGCGACCCCTGCTACTTGTCCAGGCACCCCACTCCGGAGAGTTTGGTGGTGCAGGTGGCTACGGCCCCGGCAAAGCAGGCGTCGTATCCTACAATCCCTCCGGATAGGGATGACAAACGGTTTGATGGCTGGGCGAAGAAAGTGTTTTCTTCAGGGGGTATGGCACTTCAGGCGGCCAACTCCATATGTGCCTTGTCTCGTTTCACACACACTCTGTGGAACTGTGTTGCATTAGCGGCTGAACGTATTCTCGAAGGGGACGAACGGGATGGTTTCCTTGTTATGGTTCAGGATGGCAAGGATGCCATGTGTGAGGCCGTTCAGTCGGGTTTGGACATGGCAGATTGCGTCAGCCGGTCCATGGCGGCGGGCACCGTAATACGCAGGTTTGCGTGGTTGCGGAAGTCTGGGTTTGCTCCTGATGTGCAGTCCCGGCTTCTCAACATGCCCTTTGACGATGAACATCCTTTTGGCAGAAAGGCTGACGAGAGCCTTGAGAGGTTGCAGACCTCCAAAGCTGCAGCGAAGTCGTTGGGCGCTGCAGTTTGCCAACCTCCGCCTTTTCGTCCTAGGGGACAGCAATGGAGGGGAGGTTCCTTTCGCTATTACTCGTCCTTCAGTAAAGCGAGAGGAGCTGGCAGTCAGAGGCCACCGTAAGAATGCCAGAGGTGGAAACAAGGGTACTCGAGGTGCCAAGGCCGCTCGGGCAGTTGCCCCTTTGCCCTCAGGCAACGCCGCAGCCGCTACCACTCAGTCATGAGGCCAGGTCCCATGGTTCGCCGGTTGGGGGAAGGCTGGCGCAGCATCTTATAGAGTGACGAGCCATTACTTCAGATGTGTGGGTTCTGGAGATCATAACCTACGGCTACTGTCTTCCTTTTCGGCAGAGGCCTCACGACAATCCACCTGGGAACCTCTCTTTGAAGAGTCCGGATCCGCTCCTTGCGCAGGAAAGGCGCCATAGAACTGGTGCCTGTAGCGGAGAGGAACAAGGGATGGTATTCCCCTTATGTTTTGATTTCGAAGAAAGACTGGGGATTGAGACCCATCATGGACTTGCGCGGTTTGAACAAACTCCTCAGGAAGGACAAGTTCAATATGGTTACTCTCTCTCAAGTCCTCCAGGCCCTTCAACTTCAGGACTGGTTGGTGTCTCTCGACCTCAAGGATGCTTACTTCCATGTGCCGATCCATCCCAAGCACAAGAAGTACCTGAGGTTCGCGGTTGGCGACCCGCACTTTCAGTTTCGGGTCCTGCCGTTTGGATTGATCTCCGACCCGAGGGTTTTCACCAAGCTCATGGTGGTGGTGGCAGCGCATCTCAGGAAAGGGGGGATTCATGTCTACCCCTACCTGGACGATTGGTTGATCGGGGGGAGCTCTCCCGAGCAAGTCCTGGATCATCTGTCCGTCACCTGCCAATCCCTTCACAAGCTGGGCTTCTCCCTCAATTTAAAGAAGTCCCATTTGACACCAACGCAGTGGCTCCAGTACATCGGAGCAGTGCTCGACACATCCCTGGGGCTGTGTGTTCCTCCCCAGGTGAGGGCTCTTCACATTCAGCAGATGGTGCACAAGTTTCAACTTGCCCAGAATCTCCCAGCGTCCGAGTTCCTGAGACTGCTCGGCCTCATGGCATCCTGCATTCTTCTGGTGCCAGAGGCTCGTCTGCGGATGAGATCTTTGCAGTGGGCACTCAAGCTCCAGTGGTCTCAGTCCTCCGACAGGCTGTCGAACCCTGTTCAGGTGCCGCCCTCGGTCGCCCAGGACCTTCTGTGGTGGGCCGTCGAAGGCAATCAGATGAAGGGGGCCCCATTTTGGCTGCCCTGGCCAGAGGTGACGATCGTGACGGACGCATCCCTCACAGGATGGGGAGCTCATGCCAACGAGTTGATAGTCAGCGGTCGTTGGTCTCCGGCGGAGTCCAGACTCCATATCAATCTGCTGGAGCTGAGGGCTGTCAGGCTTGCCCTGAAGGCTTTTCTGCCGACTGTGCGAGGAAAGAGTGTCCTGATTCTAACGCACAACACGGTGGTCATGCACTACCTAAACAAAAAGGGGGGGGCAGGGTCACTTCCTCTGTGCAGGGAGGCGATGCAGCTCGAGTTCTGGGCCTTCCAGCAGGAAGTTTCGATCTCGGCTGTTCATCTGGCCAGAGACGACAACGAGACGGCGGATGCGCTGAGCAGGCAGAGCATGATCTCTCACGAGTTTGAGCTGGCTCAGGAGATTCTCCTGGAGATCTTCGCCCTTTGGGGGACCCCTCAAGTAGATCTCTTCACCTCCAGTGTCAACTGGAAGTGCGAAAGGTTTTGCTTGTGGGAATTTCCTCCAAAAGGAGCCTTAGGAGACGCGTTCGTGATGGAGTGGTCATTCCCACTGCTGTACGTGTTTCCTCCAGTCCCCGTCATCCCGCAAGTACTGCAGAGGTTACAGAGGTTCGGTTCCCGGATGATCCTCATTGCTCTGGCCTGGGCCCGAAGGACGTGGTACCCGGACCTTCTCGACTTGTCCATCTGCCCTCCACGTGGTCTTCCCTACCGAGACGATCTGCTCTCACGGGAGGGGGGGGTCAGGTTCTCCATCCAGAGGTCAGATCCCTCAACCTTCACGCTTGGCTTCTGAAAGGTTGAGGTATAAGGATTGGGACCTCCCTGAAGACGTGATGGAGGTGTTGCTCTCGGCCAGGCGGCCGGCAACAAAGTCTCTGTACCGTTGCCATTGGAGAAAGTTCTGCGACTGGTGCAGAGTTAAGAATTTGGATCCTTTAAATGTGACATTCCCATGGTTCTGTCTTTTTTGCTTGCCTTGGCCCACATGAGCTTGCAAGTGGGTACCATTAAAGGTTACCTGGCAGCGCTGTCCATATTTAAGCGCTCGTCTGAAGAATGTTCCTATTTTAAGATTCCTTTAATTTCTCAGTTTTTGAAAGGGCTCTCTAATGTGTTCCCTCTGTCACCTTTTCTGGTGCCCGGTTGCGATTTGAACATTGTTCTTAAGTTTCTTATGGGTGCTCCGTTTGAGCCTTTACATTCTTGCCCTTTGAGACTGTTAACTTGAAAACTAAGTTTTTGGTTGCGGTCAATAGTTACAGGCACTTTCAGTTAAGCCACCCTTCACTGTGTTTCATAAGGACAGGGTTGTCCTTGGAGTTCGTCCTTCTTTTCTTCCGAAGGGGGTTTCGGAATTTCATTTGAGCCAGAAGGTTGTTCTTCCGGCGTTCTATCCTCCTCCACATCCTGGTAAGGAAGAGGAGAGGCTCCATAGGCTTGATCCTAGGAGAGCGTTGAGCTTTTATATTTCGTGCATGTCCCGGGTCACAGTGGACGATCAACTTTTCATTGGTTACGCTGGGAAGCGTTTGGGACAAGCTGTGACGAAACACACGTTGGATTATTTTAGCTATCTCCGAGTGTTACCGCTTGGCGGGTAAGGACCCTCTGGCTGGCTTGCGGGCCCATTCTACCAGGGGAGTGGCTGCGTCTACTGCCCTGCAGAGGGGTGTTCCTATTCGTCACATCTGTGATGCAGCCACCTGTGCTTCAGTACATACTTTTGTACGTCACTACTCCCTCGATTCCATCAGAGGGCAGGATCTGGCATTTGGCAAGGCAGTCCTATATTAAGCAATTTGATTGGGCATGCTAAATTTGTGTTCTAAATTCTTTTCCCACCTCCTTGCTTGGTACTGCTTTGGGAGTCTGTCATAGATATGGAATCGTCGGAGGACCCAAACCCCTTGAAGAACAAGTTACTTTCTTACCTGGTAACGTTCTTTCGATGGGATGGTCCAACGACGTATTCCATATCGCTCCCTCCCTACCTTCCCCGCTGCAGGATTTCTTTTGCGATTGCAGCTTGCGTTCCGCAAGGCCTTGTGTGTCTGACTGGCAGAAAACTGGTGGCACACGTTCTGGGGGAAAAAACTACAACTGAGGCTATGGGCGTCGTGCGTCCTACTTATCACATCGAGTGACGTCGGCCGAGGTCCTCGGGGACGGCGCATCGACTTCATCGATGCAGGACGCAGACGCCGAGATTTTCCGAAGCAGCACAGCTGTGGACATTACCTGTCATAGATATGGAATACGTTGTCGGACCATCCCATCGAAAGAACGTTACCAGGTAAGAAAGTAACTTGTTCATCTCCTCCGATTGCAACCAAGAAGTAACGGTCAGCACTTAAGTCTTTGATCCAATGTGTAGTTTGACAGGTCTTGATATAGTCAAATCGGAGCCCCAACCCATTCAAAAGATGCCAACTCCATCGCCTTATGCAGTATCTCCTTATCTCTAAAATAGTGGCACTGCATCACTGATCTGGGCCCATCACCGGCGCCCGCCCCCTGGTGGATCAGGTCAAACACAAAAGGTAGGGAATCGCCTGCTCCCACCGGCAGCCTAAACATTGCTTCACCCCTCTGTTCCAAGTGCTTGGGTGTCTCTCCGTCAGCCTGAGGCAGACCCCACAGTCTGATATTGAGAACAGAGAAAGAAGTATCAATATCAGTCTTATTCCGAACCTCCTCCCTCTCCCTCAGCTGAAGCTCCTTAAGTGGTGTGCCCAGCTGGTTTTCCAGAATTGTAGCAGAGAGTTGGTTACTTTCCATGGCCTCAACTCGGTCTAACACCTTGTCCAGCTTTTCCTTTAGTGTTGCCATGGATGATTGCACCTCCGTCCCGAGAGCCCTTATTTCTGCAAAAACACATGCAACTGTAGGGCCTCCAAACCCCTTCCCTTCTGGGTGTACGCCATTGCAAACCTTATTATCCTAGAGGAACCCTCTCCGGAACCCAATCACAATAAGAAAAGTACTCAGTCAGCATCCATGTCCATTAACTGCAGCTCCACAATTGAGCAACCCCTCAAAGACTCATCCACAGGGAGATTCCACTCTTCATAGCTCACAGGCCTCCCACCTTTCTCTCCGAAGGGGCCCACCTGCATGTGTAGAAAATGTCTGCCATCATCCCCCAGCACTCTGCATTTTAGCGTGCCCTGTGCACCAAGTATAGAGGCCCCATACCGGTCTCCCGGTAGCTCCTTCTCTTCCACCGTACAGGCCCCTTGCACTCTTCCTGTTCGCAGATCGGTGCCTGGCCAGGTCCCGAGCTGTGCACCCTGCGGCCCTCAGTCAGTCTGGTCATCACTGCGGCCACACTGGTGGACGGACGCAGGTCTTTCCCTCTCCGTAATGGACCGCAGCGGGCCGCCTCCTTCCTCGGAGCCCAGCATCCATCGGTCCCAGTCTCCAAACCTCTGCACTCCTGCCGGCACAAATAGTGGGCCTCTGGGTTAACTTGACCAATGAAACTCTCCTAAACTAAGAAATAGCTTGGTTCCACCAAAGATGATATATAATTATTGCAATCTGAAAGGAATATTTTTCCAGTATACAAGAAGCCCAAATCCATCAGTAATCTAATAAGAAAACCTGGGCAGCAACAGTAGAGCTAGGAATCATTTCCATATAGCTGTGCAGAAATGGACAAGGAAACTTGAATAGTATCTCCCTGCTAAAAATGTGCCTCTTCACCCCCATGCACAGAAACCTCTAGGTGTTCATAGGTTTTTTTAAATTTGTTTTACCAAGCTTTATTTTTCAATAGATAATGTGTTATTTATATAGCACCTTTATCCAAAGTGCTTCACAGAGCACATATTTACGTACAATATCATCCAACCGAAATTGCTGAGTAAACTTGATTTGATGAAACAGAAAGATGGAAGATGGTGGAACATGAAGTGGTCCTCTCTATTACACAAACTCAGACAATGTAGAACACCAGTTTAATTTCAGAACTGTCTCAATTGCAGCTGGTGGATATTATTGGTAAACTTAAGCCGACAAAGCGTAAAGGGGACGTCTGCCCTGCCATTACCATCAAAGCTTGCGCTCCCGCTCTGCTAGGGATTCTGTCATGGCAGTCCGGTTTTAGGCAAGGGCATGGCATGGAAACCGCTCTGCTAGATTTTAAATCCAGGTTATCTTGGGTAATGGATGAAGGACAAACCGCTCTACTCGTGCTGCTTGACCTGTCTGCGGCATTCGGTCTGGTGGACCACCCGTTATTGGTCATCAGGTTGAAAGAAGTGGCAGCCTTTTCTGATAAAGCGACATTGTGGACGGAGTTCTTTCAGAGTAACGGATTGATCAGGGTGTGCAGTGAGGAGGCAGAGGTCATGCCTGCCCCGCTGCATTATGTGGTGCCGCAGAATCCATGCCTCTCTCCTTCGCTGTATATTATCTTCACTGTTCCCCTCTTTGATTTGCTGGAAGACAAAGGTATTTGGTTCAGAAATTATGCAGATGATGCACAATGTGTATCAAGTGATAGAGGCTTGGATGGTTGAAAGTAGTCTGGCCCTGATAACGAAGAAACGGAGTTGATGGTTGTAGGTACAGAAACGAAAATCTTAAAGCTTGGAGCTGAATACTTGCAGTTAAGGTCGCTTACTGACTGATTGGAAAAAAAAAGAAAGGAAAAAACCCTAGGGATATATTTTTATCAAAACCTTATTATGCGGGCCGAAGTGAATAGCTTGGTTTCCACCTCTGCCTACTACATTAAGCTATGAGCACAGCTACGTGCATATATCTCAATAGCAAACTGCAAGACTTTTGCTAGGGCCATTATTGGAGCTGAAGTAGACTACTGTAGTAATTTGCGATTTGGGATTTGCAAAAACGATTGTGCAAGGGTGAAAGTAATACAAAATAGTGCAGTGAGGATTATTGCTGGTCTAAATAAGAGGGACCATGTATCGGGTGCTATGAGAGGTTTACATTGGCTCCCTATTGAGCCAGGATTGAATACAGTCTTCTTTTTAACATCCACAAATGCTTGGTGGGGTCAAGCCTGGCATACCTGGTTGAATCTTTTCCCATGGGAAAGGTTGGAGTCTCAAATATCAGGGCCCTCTGTGACGGCCACTTGGCTAGTATGCCCCCTTTGCTTACCCTATCCCAAACATGTTATGTACACATCGTTTTGGGGTTTTCCCTGAACGTGTTCTGTCTATCCCCTTCCTCAGCCATGGCATTTTCCAAATATGCTCCCCTGCTACCACCTCTTCCATCTGATAAGTGAACCCCCTCCCTCCTGTGTCCAGGTATTTTATATACCCAGGACTACATGGGTGCCAGTGGAAAGGGGCGGTCTGTCTTGGCAAGGTCACACCTTGCGCTTTACTGCTGACTGAGAAAAAGCCCTTATTGTACAGTGCTTTGATGTCCGCTACATTCGGCAGCTCTTGTTGGTGTTATCAGTAGGCAGCACAGTGTAACACATTTCTTCACGGTAACTATACACCCTAAAGCTTCACATCTCGCTTTGAAGCAGATGAGAGGCCTCGTAATATGATGACATCCACCAACTAACTAAGGCTTCCTCAGACTAGAAGGCGACAACAGAAAACATGCCTAGCTATGGCAGAACGGATATACGTTAGAAGCGTGAACAGTGAAGTCGAGCATTCTTTAATAATAGGTGTAGCACTTATCAAGCAGTGATATGTGCAATGCGGTTCAGTACATTGGGGTGTGTGGCTAGGAGCAGTGGTTTAACATGGTGTTTTGCTCTCCAAAAGTGCACGGACACTTCATCACCAGTACATTTGTAGAGCAAGAAAATAATTTGAACGCAGGTAGGCAAAGCAATAACTCACAACCAAATACGCAGTTTGTGAAATAATGAGCACTTATACGGCTATTTATTCATAGCTTGGAAGCAACAAGTGATAACACAGAAATAAATCACAGAAAAGACAGAATTCAAAAGAAAATACATCACCGTGGACGTAACTGAATCCTTCATCTCGCCAGTAGTGGCTGGAAGACCCCGGTAACAGCCAGGCAGAGAGCACAACAGCCCACAGGAAGGTCGGAACAAGGCGTCCCCCCTCCGACTGAGGTCTTTTTGTGGTTTCCCCTGACCTTCCCGATAGCTCCACATATATGTGCCCTCCTCCAAAGGGTGGCAATTTCTTGAACCTTCTGACATTAGCGTTTGCGCATTGCCGAGTGACTGGTAACTCAAAGGAGCAAAGCTTCCCTCTTCTAAAACTCCACGGAAAACAATTCCATAACTCATAGCAAGACATAACATAACCAGCTTTCCCAGCAGAATGTCCTTGACTGGCTGCATACCAGGTTTAGAAAGCATCTCTTTCAGCAAAGCAAGTACAGCTTTTCACTGAGGCATGGACTAAATATCCATTATGGCTATGAGTGCCCCCAGAATGCACTGCGCACCAGCACCATGTTTTAGCTCAAGCATAACACATGGTGGATGACGCGCAGAATATGCTGTTACATAATGGAGTACCAGGGGAGTACATATATGATCATGTATCATTTCATTTTTTCCAACACCTCAGTAAATTCAGGATATCTGCTTGAATGCCCTGCAGGTTCATAGTCTGTATTGGGATAGGTAGTGCTTGGAACAGATACAGGATCCATTATTTTATGATTGCTTTTCTCCCCAGTCACGGCACATACAGAGTCTTCCAAAGGTCGCCTTTGATCTGACTTGTCATAAGTGGGTAATTTGCTTTATACATCAGTTGTACCCTTGGTGTTATATTTACTTCTAGGTATCTAATAGATGCTGTAGCCAATTGGAAGGGCACCTCCCTTAATTTGACTGGCCTCCTCCCATCCAACCGACAGATTCAGAATTTCTGGTTTTGTGGTGTTTACCTTAAAACCTAACACGCTGGAGTGAGATGTTATCTCTTGTATTATTTGCATAAGGGGCTTACTGAGGTCTGTTACCATCAGTAAAACATCCGCAAATAAGCAGATCTTAGGGTCTCTGCTGGCCCAACCGACTCCCTGAATGTCCTGCCTATCTCTTATCCCTTGCGCAAAGGGCTCCATCACCAGTGCAAGTAGCAATGTTGACAGTGGATATCCGTGCTTAGTTCCTCTGTTTATTGCGAATGCAGCGGAGAGTCTTTCTTTGGGTGACCTGTAGTTTGCTCGCACCGTCCTAGAAAAGATTGTGCCTTTCCATTTGCACCACTTTAAACAGGAAGGCCCAGTTTACACGGTCAAACGCCTTCTTGGCGTCTAATCCAATAACAGCGTTTTCTCTTTAGTGCTAGTCCACTCTGCCTTGTCCATTATATGCAAGGATTGTTTTATGTTATCAAACTCACTTCTCCCCTCAATTAAACCAGATTGCTCTTGCTATATTAAAGCAGGTACCACCCCTTCTAATCTTGCTAGCAGCACTTTTAGTGAACAATTTTGCATCTACATTAATGAGTGCTATTGGTATGTAAGAAGAGCTCAATTGGGGGTCCTTTCCCGGCTCAGGTGGTAGAAGAGAAATATGGGCCATTTCCATCAATGCTGTTTTTCTACCTTTCAGTCTGATTGATTAAAAAAGCTCTGCTGGATAGGGGCTCTGCTAGTGACTAAATATTTTACAAATGCTGCTGTGATCCAATCTACCCCTGGATCTTTGTGTAATTTTAGTATACTTATGGTTTGTCTTTCTCCCATTATCAGAACCTCTAGAGCCTCTGCCTGTTCTGTTGCCAACCTCGTCCCCCTCCAAGTTGCTAGGAACTTGGTTTGTTCCTTTTGGTCACATGGTTCCTCCCTATACATTGCAGCAAAGAAATCTCTCATTACCCTCTTTTTGTCTCCTTCTGATGTAAGCAAGTGCTGTTTGTATCCTCCAGGCATTTAATGAAGGATTATTTTCCTTGGCTTTGAGCTGCCATGCCAGCACTGTGCCCGTTTTATCACCATGCTCCTAGAAAACCTGCCTGCTTCGCAACAAGGAGCTCCACAATGACCTATTTACTAGCTGTTTCAATAGTCCCCTAGCATGTGCTAGCTTCCTAGCTATTTTGTTTGACCCCCAACATCTTATGTAATGTTTCCAGTTCCCATATATTTCCTCCTTCAGTTCCGTTTCTTTCTTCCCTTGCGCCTCCCTCCATTCCTTTGCTATCCCTATTCAGAAATGTCTGAGATGCACCTGAACCCATCCCACCTCATTCCCCTCCTGCCTTTACTTGTTCCCAATTGCTTAGTGATCTCCCCTTCTATCAGGTTTGTAGTCTCTGTATCTGAGTAGTTAGTTCTCTAGTATGTTCATGGGTTTTTAAATAGTGACCATTATACAGTAGAGTATATATGAAACTTTTAGTTGGCTACATAACAAAAAACTTCCTATCTGAGCATCCTTTGACGCTGGAGGTCTTAGTTTTCCAGCATCATTTAAGACCTGAACAATTCCACATGGCATATGCATGTAATACAACCTACCACTTCTAGCAGATCTTTCTACTACGCAGAAGATGAGTTCAGATGCTTAACGCACAGGTGATCCCTGTTCCGATTCCTGGTTCACTTGGCACGCCTTTATTAGTACAGGTAGAGCAGGTTGCTGGGCATACTTGTGCCTCGGACAGAGGCTTCCCTGTGCACACAGAGTTATGGGGTTTTATGTTTGCCCCACCCAATCAGACCTTTTATTGGCTGCCTCCCTAAACGTGGCTGCGATCTCTGTGCTATCTTATGGTTATTTCTCCTTTGTGGCTCATTTGAAATAAAATGCTGTCTCCTTAGACACCTGGTATGTCTGCATACCTTACCATCATATATATTCCCAAGTTTTTGGTTTTATAATGTTAGATTTAGTATCTCGCTTCTATCGAGATTGATCTTGCAGCCTGATATCCGCCTAATAAAGCAGATGGTGAGGAATGGGGGCACAATAGTGTAAAGGAATATCATAGACAACCAGTGTGTATTTGTGCGAGATACCATCATATTCAATGGCTCCTATTTTTTTCATATCCCGTGCAGCCAGAGGTTCCACTGCTTTTGCAAATGGCAGCAGTGACAGAGAATATCGCCGTCTCTGCTAACTTGCGAGTGGGAAGGATTCACAGTGGTAGCCATTCATTGTTACTGTAGTTTAGCTGCATCATAGAGAGTAAGAACCCTCCTGCCCATGATTAAAATTGTTACATAGTTAAAATTTGCCCTCACAGTCCCGAGGTAAGGCCACTCATTACGGTTCAATGTCTTCTCCAGGTCAAGAGCTATTAAGACTGCTTGTTTGCGAGTTTAGTGTTATATATAACACACTAGATCAGTTATTTTCCTCATGTTATCTAATGCTCGTCATCCAATGACATATTCAGATGACTATTGATTTTAGTTACTATTGAGTCCTGGTGATTAGCCAGAATGTGTCCAACTTGGTGTCCACATGTAATAGTCCTCTGAGGCGTTAAGAGGAAACAAACTATGGGGGAGGGTGTAACGGGGGCGTCTCTTCTGGGTTCAAGCAGTATGGAAA
Organism: Ambystoma mexicanum; assembly: GCF_040938575.1. Taxonomy (NCBI): domain Eukaryota; kingdom Metazoa; phylum Chordata; class Amphibia; order Caudata; family Ambystomatidae; genus Ambystoma; species Ambystoma mexicanum. The sequence goes on from NC_090937.1 coordinate 441,874,662, forward strand.
CTTGGGTTTCCCCCTTTGTCTGAGAAGAGGCACATTTAACCCAGATATGATTCAACGAGGTGTGTAAAGGTGGCCAAGCTTTTGACAAGGCCTTGTGAAAATCAGCCGGGAATCCATCCGGGCCTGGTGCCTCGTGTTTTTTTTATTTTTTTTATTTAAGCTTTATTGATTTTATATCATTTTAGGAAGTACAAACATTACATGCAAGTTAAATTCACTTTGGCACATCAGTTTGACACTTCTATTAGAAAATGTTGTACATTCTACTATTGTCCTTTGCACCCCTTTAGGGTTTAGGTATTGAACTCCCTCCCCCACCCTTCTCCTGACGGCGTTGCTGATTCTACCAGTTTATCGGCTAGAGTTTAGTTCATGTTTAGCAAAGAGTGGGACTTTGTTTTTGTGCTTCATTTGTACTTAATTTAGTTTTTGCAGCAGGCTAGTTTTCATTGAAACATGTCCGTGATTATTCTGTTCTCATTTAGTTGTGGTGTTCTCTCTGATCTTTGCTTGCCAACTCGTTTGATTGGTGATTACCTATATATTGATTGATGAAATCGCACCATATTTCTTCGTGTCGCGCTGCCTTATTGTGGAGGGCTGACGTGATTTTCTCTATTGTGTGGATATTACTGGTGATTTGGGTCCATTCTTTTTTACCGGGGAGGTGTGGGGACTTCCATCGGATGACCAGACACGCTCTGGCGGCTAACAGCAACGATGCGACCAACCCTTTAACTCTGGTGGGCTCCTCTTCTTCTTCTAAGCCAAACAACATTAGGAGGGAGTTGAGTTCCTCTCGATGGCGTCCACCTGTTTGATCCACCCAAGGACCTCGTTCCAGTATATGCAGACTTTGGGACAATCCCACCACATGTGCCAGTAATTTGCTTCCATTCCACATTGTCTCCAGCATTTAGGACTGTTTTGATACATTTTTGACAGTCTGAGTGGGTCGTACTGCCATCTGTGGAGTAGCTTTATTGCATGTAGTTTGTATTGTGAAGCAATTGTTATCCGGGATGGACTGCTGCAGATCTTGTCCCATGTCAGTTGGTCAAATTCCTTGCCGAGATCTTTTTCCCATTTTCTTTTTAGACTGAGGCTTGAGATTTGGTCTGTGCAGATTAGGGCGCTATACATGCGTGATATTAGTCCTTTGTTTATGGTGTTTGTGTCCAGGATAGCTTCGAAGGGGGTTAACTCTCTTCACGTCTTGTCTTTCCATTCCTTTTTGGACATGACGCCTTTCAGTCGCAGATATAGGACAATCGGTATGGGGTGTATCTGGAGGGCTTCTTCTAGCTCTGAGTGGTATGAACTTGCCTTTTCTCCATAACTGACCCACTCTTTCGAGTCCTGCGTCGAACCAGGTTTGGTATCTTGGATGTTCTGGGATTTCCTCTCTGATCCCTGGGGCCCAGAGGTGGCTCAAGGGGAGGGCCATGCGGTTACTCCTACCATTCCCTTTCCTTCTTTCCATATATTCCATATTGTCCCCAATATTGGATGATTGCGCAGTCTTCTTGTGAGCTGTGCCCGAGGGACCCATATCCATTCTGCAAGGGTCACCGGGGTTAGGTTATCATTGTCCAATTGGACCCATTGCAGGTCTTTCCTGTCCCTGAGGTGGGGGATAAGGATTCGTAATTGTGCTGCTTGATAATATTGTTTAATGTCTGGGAGGCCAACTCCTCCTTGGTCCTTGGGTAGTATTAGAGTTGCGTACGGTATTCTGTGTTTTTTCCCCGCCCATAAAAATCTAGTTATTCCCCTTCTCACTTGTTTGAAGAAGTGCTCTGGAACCGTTACCGGGAGTACTTGGAAGGGGTACAAAAAGCGCGGGAGACTGACCATTTTCACAGCATTCAGACGTCCCATCCAGTAAATTGAGAGAATTGCGAGAGCTTGCCACTTTACGAGGTCTGCGTTTAGGGCAGCGAGGAGTTGGGGGAAGTTGGCTTCGTAGATATCTGCGACGTCTCTGGTCAAATTGACACCAAGGTATCTTAATGTTGGGCCACCAATGATAAGTCCCAGTTGCTCCAATTCTGTTTGTTGGTCCGGCAAAGGTTCGTGGAGCGGGAAGAGGATGGATTTGGTTTTGTTCATTTTGAAGCCTGATAGCGCCCCGTATTCCTCTATAAGACGAATTGCCTGGGGGGGACTGACGTCATTGGATTCTGCAAGTGGAGCAAAATGTCATCTGCATACAGGGCCAACTTGTATTCACGGTCGCTCACACGTAGTCCTTCGACTTCGCTCATCCTGATTATCTGTGCCAGTGGTTCTAGTGATAGTGCGAATAGTAATGCGGAGAGGGGGCAGCCCCGTCTCGTTCCTCTGGTCAGGGGGAACCAGCGAGAGTACTGGGAGTTCACCACGACGGATGCCTGTGGTGAAGTGTAGACAGCTTTGATTCCCCTTCTGAGGGCAGGACCTAGACCTATTTTCTTCAGCGTGGCCTTGAGGAAGTGCCATTCAACTCTGTCGAACGATTTCTCCACGTCAATTGAGAACAGTACAGGTGTGTTTGGCATTTTCCTGGCTTCGTGTATTAGATGGAGGGTCTTGCGAGTGGAGTCTGCTCCCTGTCTGCCAAGAATGAAGCCCACCTGATCGTTGTTAATTATAGGTGGCATGTGCGACTCCAACTGTGCAGTGAGGACTCTCGCATAGATTTTGGCGTCCATGTTTAGAAGGGAGATGGGGCGGTAGGATGCGCACAGTTTTGGTTCTTTACCCTCTTTGGGGATGACTGTAATAAGCGCCTCAGAGAAAGAGTCGGCAGAAATGCCGGATTGGAGAATGTTATTAAATAGCTGTACCATGAAAGGGAGGAGGATGTCGAGGAAGGTTTTATAGATGCCGGCCGTATAGCCATCGTTCCCGGGGGCTTTCCCTAATGGGAGTCTCTTGATTGCTTCTTCCATCTCCTCCACGGTGATGGGAGCGTCAATAATTTGGGCTATATCCGGGGGCAGGCTCGGGAGGGGTATCTTGAAGTATTCTGTGATTGTTCATGCGATGTGGAGTCTGAGGTATATAGCTTTTCGTAGAAGCTGGCAAAGGCCTCTGGATTGGACGGGGTAGTCTACTTCAGAATGGGGCTCACTTTCTATAGCTGACACCCATCTTTCTTTACGCTGCCCACGAAGTCTGGCGGCAAGCATGGCGTCTGCCTTGTCCCCTTTCTCGTATTGTTTTTGTTTTAGATATTGAAGCTTGCGCACAATTCGGTCTGCTTCGAGTCGACGCAGTTCTTCTCTTTTGTTGTTAGCTTACTCTAGTTTTTGGGTTCTATCCGAGCCGGCGGACTGAGCGATGTAGTCTAATTGGGTTATTTCACTTCTGAGCTTATTTTCTATGAGTTGACGTTCTCTTTTCTTTGCTGCTCGTTCCTTGATGAGTATCCCCCTCCATGTGGCTTTCCCTTCCTCCCATACTGTGTTCACCAAACTTCGCCCGTATTGTTCTGCTGAAAGTACTGGTTGATGCCCTCCTTGAATTGATCTCGGAATACTGGGTCTTTCCAAAGCGTTTCGTTGCAGCGCCATTTTGAGCTTCTGTGTGGAAGCGCCAGTCGGTTGAGAGTGACTGTGACCATGTCATGGTCTGACCACGTTATAGGCGTTATTTTGGATATTGACATTGCCGCAAGTAAGTCTGGGGTAAGGTGGATGTAATCAATTCTAGTATATGTGGCGTGTGGCGCTGAGTAAAATGTGAAGCCTGCTTGCTGGGGGTTCATATGACGCCATGCGTCTTTAAGTTTATAGGCATCTATCATTTCTATTACTTGTGTGCGACCGGTGTCCGGTGGAGTGGGGGCTGTCGGGTTTCCGGCTTGTCTGTCCATCGCTGGGTCCCTTCACATATTAAGATTGCCTCCTATGATAACTTTGCCTTCTGCTTCAAGCATGATTTTAGGGACTATATGTTGTAAAAACCTGGACTGCCCAGAGTTGGGGGCATATATTGATGCAAGCGTGATAATAGTGCCTTGTAGCTTGCCGACCAGTACGAGGGCCCTACCACTTACATCTGACCAGGTTTTCATAATTTCAAATCGGAACTGTTTATCGATCAGGATTCCGACCCCGGCTTTCTTAAGTGGTGCAGAGCACCAGTGTTCAGTGCCCGTCTTAGCATAGAGGACCTCCTGTCTTCTCCTCTGGTGTATCTGCTTTCCTGCACAAAGAGTATATCTATCTTTGCCCTTTTGAATTCTCTGCAGACTAGTGATCTTTTGGTGGGGGAATTGAGTCCCTTGACATTTAGTGTGCCAATTTTAATTGTACCTCTCCTGCTGCTTGTCGTTTCGTGGTCTTCTATCTTGTATGGGTTTCCTTGTTACGGTCTTCCGGTCCCTTCTCTTGTCGTCGGGCGTCGAGGTAGTAGCAATGTTCTGATAAGCGTTCGTGGCCATCATGAACTTTGGTGTTTCCACCGTCCCTCCCCCCCTCCGTCCCCTTTTGGGCATCCAACATGATGCCCCCTGCTCTTTGTATCCTTTCTTCTTGTCTTGGTGCATCGGTGTGGGCTTTCATCTTTGCTTGGCGGCGTCTGGATTGGACCAGATAGAACTATTGAGACCAATGTCAGACCACCTGTGGGGACCGTTGTCTCACGGTCCATTTCGTAATTACCTCCATTTTGTAAATTTGAGCCCCCTTTCCATCTCCCTCTCCCCCCAAACATCTGGCAACTTAACAATAATAATCGGAAGTTTTTAACGTTACGTGCAGTTTTCAGGTACTTCATCTGCAGTCTGTTCCCCCCTTACTTCAAGGGGGGGGGACTCCTCATTGGTGGTTCCCATATGGAGGGCGTATGCGACACCTGTTTCTTGGTAAACGCCCGCATTGGGATCTTGAGTTATCCGTTTTAACTTGTTGGTCCATGTATTGAGTCTTTCATTTTCCGTGTTCGAAGGTGAGGGAGGAAGGATATCCGCATCTATATCGCGTGCCTTGTTCTTTGAGCCATTTTGTCAGGGGGCTGCAGAGACGCCTCAGGGCTAAGGTGAGCGAAGATAAGTCCTGAAATATGGTTATCTGGGCTCCTCCCAGTGTGATGGGTCTGCCGATTCTAGCCTTCTCAAGGATCCTTGTTCTGTCCTGGTATCAATGGAATCGGGCTAGGATCAATCTTGGGCCGCCAGGCGGTCTTCCCGCTCTGTGCATTCGTTCAGTTTTTGGCTCATCGATGTCTTCATCTGCTGTTAAAACTTTGATGATATTGTGTATTGTTTTTTTGAGGTCTTCCTCCATTTCTCCTTCCTGTTCCGGTATTCTGAAAAACTGTAGGTTGTTTCTTCTTGCTCTGTTTTCTAAATCGTCCATCTTCAGGCGTATCTCTTCCTCTTCCCGATATGGCGTATCCTCGGGTCCATTTGGGTTTCAAGGGTGTCAATCACGGCTTGGTTATTCTCAACACCTTCCAGCCTCTCCTCAAGTGCTCCATTTTCTGAGTGATCTTGTCTATCTTGCCGCCTAAATTGGCTCCCATGCTCTTTATTTCGTTCAAAAGGGCGTGATATCGCCCTTGGTGGCAGCTGTTCCTGTTTCAGAGGTGTCTGACATTATGACTTAGTAATCAAGAACCGAGGGAGATGGAACGTAGGCGTACCTGGCTAGCTTGCGCTTTATGTTCATAAGGTGGACCATGGGTCAGAAGAGGCACACGCCCCTGTTTTGGGGACCTTACCCTCTGTGTCGCCACTTGATTCGGTGGCTCCAAAATAATCCCGGATCGTTGGGGTTGTGTGCGGTCTACGGTGTATTTAGGGGGCTAGTATAGAGGCTCTCTGGGGGGTCTACAATGCTGCTGGGGTTATTCCCAGCCTGGACCCTCCCGAGGGAGTTCCTCTGTCGTGGTGCTTCTTGCTGTGCCCGTCCCAGAGGTGCAGGGCAGGGGTCCTGCGGGGTCATAGTCTATGCATCTGTCAGCGGCGAGGGGTTTGAGGTGGCTTTGGGCCTTCCGCCCGTGCTTTGGTTTGGACAGTCTTGTGGTTCACTCCGGCGGAGTTGCGCTGCTTTCTGGAGTCTTGTTGGAAGGGTGACTTTCCAGTCTTTGGGGGATGGGGTCTTTCCCCCCACCCCCCTGCATATTCCTCTGTGTGTGTGCGCTTGGGGTACGGCTCCTGCCTTTCCCTCGTGGGGGTCAGCGGTGTTGTAGGTTGTGTTGGGGTCTCCCTGTGCGGGGAACACTCGAACAGCTGAGTGGGCCGGTTCAGGGGTGAGTGGTGCTCCTTATCTTGCTTTCCTCGAGGGGGCAGGGGAGAGGTGTAGAGGGCCTGGGTTTTGCGCGCCCCGGCCCCACTTTGTGCTGCTTGCTCCTGGAGGGCGGTGTGTACTGCAGCCCCTGTACAGCGGCGTCGTACGCCGCGGGTGGCCTCTGACCGCGAACACCAGAGCCTCTGTGCAGCGCGGACCCAGCAGCTGCTGTTGCTGCGTGTCCCGCGCGGCCGGGGATGCGTCACCCACCTCCGACTCCGGCAAGGACCTCTTCGTAGTCCGGTAGCTCTCCCGAGGAAAGGCACACGGGGCGGGGGGGGGGTTGGCCGTTGGGGGGGGGGGGTGGTTGGGGAGTCGCAGCAGGCTCCCATGCTCCACATCAGCTGGGCTTCAGCTCGATGCCCTCGGTAGGGGATACAGGGGGCGGCGAGTCTTGGAGCACCTCTTCGGTCTGCGATAGCCCTGGGGGCCTGGCTTTAGGTCTTCCTTGTTGGAATGCTTGCGTGTTACCTTTCCCTGCGCACTTCCATTAGTTTGCGGAAAACTTCAGTCGACGTTGTCTCCGGCTTCCGCTGTCCGATTTTTGTCGGACTTTCTTCCAGAGTGGTGGGGGGGGTCTTCGGTTAGATGTTTCTGTGCTATGTTCTCAGGGGGGGTCATAATGTGGGGGCTCAGGTCACTTTATGGAGCCCTGAGGGCAGAGCTCAGATGGGAAAGTTGGTCATCCGTGCGCCTCCTGGTGGACAGTCCCTCATTGTTTTTAAGGGTCTTTAAAGCTATGACTATTTACTCTTTACAAACTGGACTTTATAAAGAAGCTGCCAACTTCCTGTATGTGTGCCATGGTGGCTTTTCTGTAGAAAGAAGTTCCTGGTTGACTACCCACCTCTGAAGGCCGATCGAATACAAGATGGATGCTTGGGCGTGACCACCTAAAAGGTGAGGGCCCTTTCATACCCCTCCTCCAGCTCGTACATGACATCTTTCTAGAAGCTGGTGGAGTGTTTAGTTAAACCTCGACAGTGTCCCTCCATGATGTGAATGGGCGATGGCAGACTTCTGTGGAGAGCTTAGATCTAGTTACATTTGCCAAAGGCTCCATGAGGCAGACAATAACGCAACCCATTGTTTATTGAGGCCCCTTGATAATGAACTGGAAGGTAGGGCTCGAGAACCTCTGGGATGTGCGTCAGGGAAAGTGGGAGCGGGGGGAGAATGGTTCACCTTTTAAAATAATAATAAAAAAATAAATGTTCTCCAGATGCTGGTGGTTTTTGGGGAACTTTCGCTTTTTCTTTCCTTTGTTGTTTTTGTAGACCTAAAAGTATGAATGCTGCATTATAGTATTTGAAGTAGTTTGGGGTTAACTTTGCCTTTTGGCAGGCCAGACAGAAACTGAGGACGATTTAGTACGGCAATATTGGATTTCTTCCAAAGAACTGAATTTCCCTCAAGGGGTCACAGATATTTAACCCTGAACGAGTACTCTGCTTTGATATGGGTTTAAGATGTCCCCTAGATTTAGCCCTTCACTTCATTCGATTGTTATTCTAGTTGGCTCTGCTTTTTGGAGGTTTATTTAATTGGCGTGTGTTGGACCTACTCATGCAGCAATGATGCTCTTTGTTTTATTCAGGCTCCACAAAGTGTGTTCCTTTAGAACTGATAAAGTGGGAGGAGCTGGGATTTGGGAGGAATCTTAAAAACAACGGTTCACATGTACACGTACATGATGAGCATTTATAAATGGTAGTATGGTCAGGCTTGGAACAATCTTTTTAGTTGAAGCCTAACCCTAGCTCACTCATTTTGCAACACTACAAGCCAATGTGGCCTCTTAACCGTGAGCTCAACTGTGTGATTGTGAAAGTCAAAACCTAAAGCTATTGGGTTGATCAAGAATTTCATGCCACATTATCTTCTAGAAAGAGTGTCTCCATTTGAGTAGGCAAACGCATTCCTTTCAGTCCTATTCCGGTCCCTGCAAACAAAGGACCTGTCCTGATGCAGGTATGCTATGAAGGTGGCGATCTCATTTGTGAATGTTTACGCCCAATTCCTAGAGTCGCCTGCCTTTTGATGTTGAACTTATTGAAACAATTACTCTGTATATTCAACAGCTAACTTTAATTAGCGGGGACTTCAAAGTTGCAATAAATCAAACGCTGGTCAGCACATAAACAACCAACCCAGGTGGCTATGGCTTTGTGACTGTTAAACAAGCTAGACTTTCTAGACACCTGACGATAACAGATGTTGAAAATTAGTTGACTTTTTTTATTGTGCTTCTCATAAAAAGAATTTACGTTGGCCTTGACCACTGTTTTATTGCTGATGCTTTTTTTCTCGTTGCTAATGCTTTCTTTCACAGGTTATATTTTGTAATATTTGACTGTCATTTCTAACCATGCACCAGTGGAGATTGTCCTTGTTTTCACGCAAACCCTGACTCTGCTCCCTATGCAGAAGTTGAACCTGGCCATGAAGAAGTATGAAGAGATCTGGTAGTAACTAGTAGGAAAAGCCGCCTGTTGGGTGTACATTGTTATGGATTTATCACATGATGTTGTATGTCGGCAAGGCAAGAAAATAGCGATATATTTTAGGGAATCTGAGTGCAGTTTGATTAGAGCGGTTTCAGCTTTAGAGAACACAAATCCAAATGTACCCCAAAGCTCCAAAATCATTAACTAGGGCAGGGACAAGAATTGGAGATCACCTCTTCTACACTGAAAATGCTTTGCCAGGTCTAGACATACTTGTTTTGTAGAAGGTGACAAGTCCTGAAGACTTGCATTGTCCTACTACTCTATCTTGCTATAAAGTGAGTATCTCTGAATCCTTTTTTTCTTTTTGGTTGTCTTTACATTCTCAACAAAACTTATGACCAAACTAGTCTGGAAAATTAGATCTAGTGCATTTAAACCATTTATACAACTTATAATGGTGAGCCTAGCCCTTCTTGCTCAAATTAAAAGTAGTTAATATGCTGTTGAACCCCAAGGGGTTTCACCCATATGTTGATTGAGGAGGGTTCATTATGAATGTTGTTGAAATATGATATCATACTGCTGCAAAAGTGCTGGATTCTCACCAATTTTTTAGCATGGATGGATTCCACGTTTTTCTAACCAAGGCTAAGAAGGGACCCTTCAGAGGTTTGGTTATTGGGGTCAGGAACCATCTTGTAGCTACTAGAATTGCTTTATCTGTTGAAAATTCATCCATGGTGGCTGTGCAAGTCTGCCCTCTTGGTGCTGAAGTAGACTTGATCATTATAAATATTTATGATCCTCCAGGCGCTTTACTTTCAGACACTCTAATGGATACCACAGTGAAACTATTGGGGGACATTGCCACTTATCGGATACAGGACTTAATATTGATTGGGGACGACTTTAACGCCTGTTGTAATAGTGATTATGACATCAATGGCTCTGAATATGTTGAAAGCAAGGTCAGGAAGAAGGACACAAAAGCTAATGATAAAGGTACTGCTTGGGTTGAGTTGCTCCATGAGTATAATTGCTGCATGCTAAACGGACGCACTATTGGGGATATTCCAGGTTTGCCAACTTGGAGAAGTGGAAATAAATCTGCTACTTTAGATTATTTCTTTTCCAGTGCTTTGACAATCCCTCATATATGGCAATTAATGATAGAAGGTAATTACTGTAGTGATCTTTGTGTCCTTTCTCTTACTTTGGAAGCATGGGAAAAATGCAAGACCCAATGTAATGTAAGTGATGTAGAAATAAACCCCTGCGGTAATAGAATATGTAGGTCGGAAAAAAGCATTGAGAAAGTGTATGATTTCACCCAAACTAATTTTGAGATATCGATTGTGTTAGTAAACAATCTGCAGGCTGAGGAGATAGTCATAGATTGCGGACAAGATGTCCAGATTTGCTACACAAAGGGGATGTTCTTTTTCATTAGCCAGGACCACTAAAAGACAAATTCCTGATAAAGTAATTGGAGAGGCAAAATGAAACATGCGCAAAGAGGTCTGTTGCATGAAGAATATGATTGTGCCTATTCAAGAGTGCCATACAGGTGCTCGTAGAATTTAAAACGGTTACAGGAACTGGATTTAATGGCTGGAAGTTTTCCAGCCGCAATGCCGAATGGCAAGGGCTGGTAAGTATTGCTCAATCTAAGAACTTAAGAAAAATGTGCCATCCCCTGAGTAAATTTAAAATAAACAAATCTAGTCAAGTATATATGTGAGCAGAAATGGGCAGAGTTTTTGCATGAAAACGTTTGCTCTGCGTAGATCTCCATAGGAGTGGTTGATGAATGTGTGGTGGCTTTTGACCTTCATTTTGATGTAGATATGATTGAAGACAAAATACAGAAACTTAGACTGCTGTGCCCCAGGCCGCAAAGGCCATGCTAATGTTGGGAAAATAGCTCCTGGATTTTGTGCTAGTTTTTATTTTTTTAATCCTATTTAACAAGGTCTGGAGGGAGGTCAACATTCCTGACTCTTTGCAGCGCTCCTTTTTGATTGCATCTATAAAAAAAAAGGTAAATGCAACGAACTGGAAAATTTCAGATTGCTGCCTCTACTAGACATCTCGGGGGGAAAATGTTTGCCTATCTACTGCTAGATGCCTTAAATAAATGGGCACATGCAGCAAAAGTCCTAGATAAATTCCAGGTGGGTTTTCGGGGTAGGTTCTAGTACTACCTACTGCCTTTGGCTGATGGATACATTATGTAGGGAGGCAAATGTAAAGGCCAAACCAAATCTACATGTTACTTTGATTGACATTGGGCTGGCCTTTAACTCTGTGGACCGTGAGAGGCTGTGGGCCAAGATGGAAAGCCATAGTTGCCCTTGCAACGGTTTGCAGGATGTTAGAGGGTTTTACGAAGGGACATGCACGCAGGTTAGGTTGGATTACAGGGGAGCTGTCATGGATTGCAGGGGAGCTGTTACGCGTTAGATGAACACGTGGAGAGGCGTTAAACAGGGTTGGGTGCTGACTCCACTGCTCTTCAACATATACATGACAGATTTAACAACGTGTTTGAGTATAGTAACTAGCTACCCTCTGATAATAGCTGGGCAGAAAATGGTTTTCATGTCATACGCCGGTGAAGTGGCACAGCGAGTAGAGCGCTCGCTTTGACATCCGTGCAGAGCTTGCTAACGCAGGTTCGAATCCCGGCAGGGTCAAACTCAGCCTTTCATCCTTCCGTGGTCGATAAATGAGCACCACACACCGTGGGTAATAATAAGCAGCGCTCAGATACCGGAGGGTTCGTAGCGCTATATAAATGCTAAATAATAATAATAACAATTATTATTATATGCGGATGATCTTGTCATATGCAATCGTACTTATATGGGTCTAAAAAGAGTCCTTTCGGAATTACAAAACTATTCGGAAATAAATCAACAGAATAGAATTATGGAAACTAAAATAATGCATTGTACATGTAGACTTATAACTATTCCGCATATGATGGTGCAGGAGAATAATCGAGCAGGTTGAGAGCTACAAGTGTGTTGGCCTTGAATTAACTACAAAGTGTGACTATTCAGCAATAATTGCCAAAAAGAAAAGCTATAGACCTGACCTCTACTATTTCTAGAGAAACCTCCGGATACAGCATGACTGGCATAATAATGCTATACAAACAATGCTTTTGTGCCACCATTTTGTATGGGCTGGAGGCCCTTTGTATTGAAGATTGGGCATGGTTGAGAATTGAGGGTACATTTCAGAGATGTATTCTTGGTTTGGGACCTAGCGCCCTTGTTGAAATAATTAGACTTGAATTGGGCCAGTTGGCCATGGCATTGAAAATGTCTTATTTTTAAAATCAAGAATATCCCCTGTATGTCCATTACTCTGAATGCTGGGAGAGGAAATTGGCGCAAAGCACAAATGTTAATTTACCACGCTGGCTACCAAGTAATTTGAAACCATTGATTGGTTCCCGATTGGGATGGGAATTATCATCTACTACAGAAAACCTTTACTAGAAAGGTAGATTTATGTGATTGGTCCATGAACTATACCCTTGTCTACGCTCAAAATCTATCGGGTGGTAATCACAAACCTAACTCACAATTTTAAGAGTATTTTAATGTATGCCCGTCTCCAGCTTTGCGCAGATTTCTACTCCTTTGGCGGATCAATAGACTTGGTATTATCCATCATTGGTCCTGAATTGGCGGTCACTGAAACGGAAAAAATGTTATGTGGTCTTGCTGGTCAAAAGGAATCTCCTCAACATGTCCTCACGGAATGTTGTGATTTTAGACATTTGTACATGAAATGTTTGGGCGCATTTGTCGCTAATTATGAAAGTATAAAGAGTGATTCATTTTGGTGTTGCTGTCTAAATTCAGATAGTAACTCCATGCATTTGGCATTATATCAGATTTGGACCAGTCTAGTTGATAAGGGAACATTGGATAAAAGAAACTAAGAGGCAAAGTCTGTGGGCCTAGAGGAGTAGCTACGTATGTTTTGGGATTTCAGTACTTTTATTAATGATTGGTCATTTTGTGTGTGATTAATGTTAATATTTTTATTAGATGGCGATTGAATTGTTACTGTAAATGTTGATTATGAAATTTATTATAAATACTGTTTTTAAAAAAAAAATATTTTTACTTTTTTCTATTTTGGAAAGTGAACGTTCATTTGTACTAATCCCATAACACAATCATTTAAAAAATTGTTCAATATGGTTCGGGAACATTGAGGAAAGACGCGGAATAAGAAAGGCAAGTGTGGCGATATAACCTAATAGGACATTTAGATGTCATAGATTTAAGCATGCTTTTCAAACAGCTTGCCGTTTGATCCATATCTTTATTGATGATCCTCTTCTGGGGCGATGGCTCCCATATATTTTCCTGCGATTAGCTAATTTGATATCCAAAGGTTCTGCCTACTATGGTGACTAGATTTGTAATTTCACCTGTCCAAGTGATTGAGATGTCGCTTTTCCACTGCCTTTGGATTTATTTTTGTTGCTTGTCCCTCAGCTTCTTGGTCTGTCTTTTCCTTCCATGATGGACTCCAAGGAGTACAGAATATTCATCAGGACCATGAACTTTGTCAGCCTGTCTGTTTTTAGCTTTTCGCTCGTGTATCTGCTTAGAATGTTCCACCAATTGGATATATTTTTTCTTTTTCATTTTTTGATCTACATTCAACAATGCATTGTCCTAAGACTAATTGAGAAAGTAAAGGGAACTGATAACCCTTCACTTGGTAGGCAGCACCAGCACAGGAATAGTCGACACTGGGTAATTTAGGAACTTTAGTATATATTTGGTGTGCCCTATTTTGAGATACGTGTTTCGGCAATCTTTGCCTTTTTTAATCAGGGCTACATACATTAGATTACATTAAGATGAGTACCACATAAAGTTAAGGCAAAAAAAATATAGATAACAAATTTAAATGGAACATGGTATTGGAACGGTTTTGGATTCAGCACAGAGAGAGAGGAGGGGGAAGAGGGATGGGATGAATTAGGAATGAGAAAAAAACAACACAAAGCATTGGGAGAGAAAACAAACATTTAAAAAATCATTGCAAATTAAAATTTTGTGAATAGTTTGAACAAAAATGTCCTATGTACATGAAAATTGTTAGGTAAAGGTGTCGGCCTTACCTAATGGGTGTAGCATTAGCTCATTGGTGATTTTCTGGTTGCCCTGTTAATGGGTTAAATCCCACCTGCAAAAAGGACAGTTTTTATAGCATTTGTGGTCTTAAAGGATAGTTCCGGGACTTTTTTTTTATTGTCCCTACGGGTCGGCCATGTGTTTGTAAGCATAAATCGGTAGATCGTAGGAAACTTTCCTATGGACCTTACCCGACTTTTCGCCCATTATCGCACTCGAAATCAGCCTCCATTTTGTGATAATCCTATCATTTCGCCCCATCGACCTGGCTCACCTGCCTTTGCGGCACTAAATCAAATCCCCCGCCCCTGAGCCTGACATCAGCAGACGCGTACTGCCCATTTCAAGCACGTCTCGTGTCAACAATCGCTGCGCCTCAGCTATTGACGTGTTGCCATGGAAATGGCAGGACGCCTCTTTCCCCAATAAGTATAAACAGACCGTTTCACAACATACAGCAGCAGATTTTCGATTCCATTCCTCTCTCTGTGTTACTTTGAGTATTCTGTGACTCGTTTCAGTGCTCTGGTCAGCTACCTTCGCCGCTTGTAGCCCGTGTGAACACCTGTACCATCTCTGTAAATTATTTTACTATCTTTACCGCACAATGGCCACAATAATGCCGTATATGTACGAGCCCGAGTACACCGAGGAGGAACTACTGGAAAGGCAAGCACGCGAAAACGATGGGGATTCGGACGGCAGTTGGGAGGACCAGTCAACGGATGAAGAGCCTGGACCATGTCGCATGGACGGCGTCTCCACCTGGTGCACGTGCAATCGGTGCGAGCTAATGCCAACTGAGGAGGAGAACTGCTGCTGCCGTGAAAATTCCGGGTGCTTGGCCTACATTTCGGAAAGCGAGCAAAGTCTGCAGGAAGGCGAGCAAAGTCCGCAATGCATCACCGAGCTGCCAGAGTTCAGGGAAGCCTGCCTCTCACGGACAGTGTTGAGGATGATGATGGTGCTTATGCACGAACTTCGTGGCACTGTTCGTCCGCGTAATCCGAGTAACGAGTAAGTATACTCTGTTTGTGATCTCAGTGATGCCACCACTATTTCATGGTCGTCTCCCACATATAAAATTACATTTACATATCATTCGAACGCATGTAAATTGGTTCCATATAGTGCATTTTCTAGATATAATTTTTTTCTAAGAAAAATGACATGTGTTACCTGAATCGACATTGATAAGAAAGTTTGGTCAGTTTAATACAGTTTGCATCTTTTTTTTTCACAGGTGGTACAGGCTGGTGGCCTATCGTTGCTTCACTTGGTGGCTTCACGGGAGGCTCGGACACCGCGTTCGGAGAGTAATACCTGCCTGTGCGGTACTTGCCATTAGACAACATTTCCCCAGTGACAGTGGACAATACCGCGGATTTTCCCTCGATGTGCTGCAACCTCAACTTTACAATGTGTAATGTTTATTATTTATGTTTAATTAAAATCTAAAATAAAGCCCAACATATATTTTAACAATGGTTGTTTTGATTTTTTAAATGAATCTAGTGTGTCTCCGTTGAATAGCCTTCCAGTGCCTTGTCTTGTCACACCACATGTCTCCGGCCAGCATCCTCCCTCACGCTGGCCGCACACCTTCAATCCACATAACCGTTGAACCCATATATGCAGCAGTCATACATATATTATTTTGTGGGTTGGCATCAAGCGTTGGCAATAAAAAGCTGTTGGATTTTATTGATACAAAACATGGTTATAGGTAAATAATAAATATGGTTGATCATAATAAATCCTCTTTTTGGGCACCGGGTACAGAGATGACCCCCATATATTCTCCTGGGAGGGTGAGGTATTTATAAACTCACCCCCCTGCCTTCCATGTAGTAGATCCTGCAGCCATCCTCTTACATTCAGTTAGATGGCCTCTCCTTGGTGAGGCCCTGCGGCAAACGGGTCTTGTCTGCACGACCACCGCCCCGATCCACCCCCCGCCCTATCAAAGGCAGTTCGCACCAGGGTACTTGCGCTGCTGGCAAGTGGAGCTGTCAGGGAGCGATAAAGGCCAAGAGGTGCCAAAGACCATGTACACTTCAAAGTGGTCTATAGAGCATGGGTTGTTGTTCCCATGTCTACCTCCAGACCCCGTGTCTCCTGCCAAGCATCCCCCTCACGCTGGACGCCCCCCTGCAATCCACATAAGTGTGTCTCCATTCACGAGTCTTCCTGTGTCTTGTCTGCACGACCACCGCCCCGATCCACCCCCCGCCCTATCAAAGGCAGTTCGCACCAGGGTACTTGCGCTGCTGGCAAGTGGAGCTGTCAGGGAGCGATAAAGGCCAAGAGGTGCCAAAGACCATGTACACTTCAAAGTGGTCTATAGAGCATGGGTTGTTGTTCCCATGTCTACCTCCAGACCCCGTGTCTCCTGCCAAGCATCCCCCCTCACGCTGGACGCCCCCCTGCAATCCACATAAGTGTGTCTCCATTCACGAGTCTTCCTGTGTCTTGTCTGCACGACCACCGCCCCGATCCACCCCCCGCCCTATCAAAGGCAGTTCGCACCAGGGTACTTGCGCTGCTGGCAAGTGGAGCTGTCAGGGAGCGATAAAGGCCAAGAGGTGCCAAAGACCATGTACACTTCAAAGTGGTCTATAGAGCATGGGTTGTTGTTCCCATGTCTACCTCCAGACCCCGTGTCTCCTGCCAAGCATCCCCCCTCACGCTGGACGCCCCCCTGCAATCCGCATAATGCCACGACATATACACGTCATTCATTCACAAACACACCCCTGTTTCGAATTCTTTATAACCCACTTCATATTTCTAATGAGAACTTCTTTGCGCTTTGCTAGTCAACCCGTGAAGGTGCTGGTTATCTGCTCTTCGTCTCTGTGAACTTCCGTGACCACTTTGAGCAAACTCGTCAGTTTGCAACCTGTGAACTGCTCCCTGTTCTACGACAAGAAACTACTCTTATCCCTGCATCTAACTGTTTGTTCGTCAAGGTAAGTCCATGTACCATAATCATTTTGCGTCCAATTTTTTAATTTATATCTATTTGCTAGTAGTCATCAAATTGCATCCATGTTTTCTTTTCGTTCACGACAGTACATGCAAGGAACTAGTCACATGTTCTGAGTTTAGTCAAATTACTTTTTCTATTTTTTGAAACTTATTGAAATACTTATCCGCATGTGAATAACGTGTATAGTTCCAAGAACCAAAACGGACCTTGCATTGAACCTTTTATGTGTCATTTAATGTTTTAACACATTGGTATTCATAGAGAATTGTTGATCTTTACTTTTCAGAACTTTCCATAATGCCTGCCTGTTCCATTGGCGGTTGCCCTTCGAAGACCCATAACAAATCTGAAGGTACTATAATGCATGTTTTCCCTAAGACAATAGATCAGATAAGAGAATGGGTCCGATATTGCGGATATCCAGCCTCTGAGATAGAAAGTAGAGTCCTAGAAGTCTTTGCGGACAAGAGGGGTGATCGATACCGCATCTGCAGCAGGCACTTTAGCCCAGACATGTACTCCACATCATTGCTAATAAAGAAGAAAACACCGCGAGCGAGGCGAAAATTGCTCTCAACCGCTATTCCCACTCTATTCGTCCACATCCCTCCACTGGTGAGTCAAGTTTACGTATTTATCTCTCGGCATTGCGGTAGTGTGTAGCATTAGCTAACAATAATTTCCCCATTTATGTATCCACTCAATATGAAGGCGGAAGATTCTCCATCCGTGTCGTTATTGCAGTCATCAGCCACTTCAAGCGCCTATCGGGTAATCTTACTTAGCTATTCTGACACTGACTTGTTTTAGGCATGTAAATCAATAGTTTTAATTGATCGTGTAATTATTTTACCTAATGGTACACCACAGTACTCGTCCTCTAGTCTTTGTTTTCAGTTATAATTATTGTTATCCAAAATAATGCAAGTACTGTCTTTCAGGGAGATGCTGAGGAGTCCAACGCATTGACGACAACCGTAGATGTCACTCAGATGCTCGAGGTACGTTTCCGGACAGTTCCATCGATGGAGATCATCAGATCTTGCATTCTTGTAGCGTGATTGTTACACACAATGTTTCTTTCGTTTTTAGCCATTGGTATGTCCTTCTGTCGTCGCCCTCCTATGTGTCTTCTTTTTTCAATATTGTGTTCATTACTAATGAAAGTCCTATGTTTCAGGGAGTCGATGGAGCATTAGTCCAAGAAGAAGGGGGAGCATGCAGTTACGGGTCGGCGCAACAGCTTGCAGAAGTGTGCACCGCAGTTACAGCGTCCCTTGATGTTCTTATGCATTTCGAGGTATGGATACTGACAGATCAATCATGCGAGATCAAATGACGTGATTACATCCGCTATACTTCCTTCTTTATTAACGCAAGTACTATGTTTCAGGGAGCTGACGGAGCTTCTTCAACAAGAACATCACCCCTAGTAGTTGATGCAGATCTCTGGGTGGTGACACTTCCAACGATGGAGCAAATCGAATAATATTTAGATATCCATTATTTATTTTAGACAACTGATCATTTGTGCAGGTCTATTTAGATGAGCCGTTGACGCCTGCAGAAAGTTTATGTTCTTTTAAACAAAATAGAAAACCATACTAATGCAATTACTGTGTTTCAGGGAGTTGCTGAAGCGTCATCTTCAATAATATCATCAATGGAAGTCTATGCGGAGCCCGAGGTATGGATCTTGACAGTTCAATCTAACTAGATCAACAATGCGTGAACTATTGTCGTTTGAATGTTCTACACAATGCGTTCATTCGTGTTTTGCTATTGAGATGTACGTATGGGTATTGGTCCCCAAGTACATTTTGTGTTTTCAATATTATTATACATACTAATGAAAGTTCTATGTTTCAGGGAGTCGATGGAGCCTCAGTGAGTGATGGATGTGCTTATCATGAAAATATAGTCGTTGCAGCGCGAGAGGAAGTGGAGACATGCACACACGAGTCAGAGCAACAGCGTCCAGATGTTGAAGTTCGAGGCAAGAAAGTTTCAAAGAAAAGAAAGCAAAAGAAGGTTAGTGTCCTGTTCACTATATTATGTTGTCTTTCACTGTCAATAGTTCAATACTGTAAGTTGTGTTTAAACTGAACATCCCTTTTCTAATCTGTCCTCTAGTTGCGAGTGGGTGTAAGAACTAGATCTACACAGACAGTGAAGCGAACGAGAGATGTTGCTTGTCAAACCTTTTGGCAGGGACTTGAGACTGGAGATGCATCGTGCCAATGGGAAGAATATGAAGTGATTGACAACGGAGCTATACCACCACCAGCCATTGATAGTGAATGTCCTCCTGGTAGTTTGGATGCAGTCGGAGATCAATTCACAGAATCCACACCCGCAAAAAATAAGAGCGCGCGAAAGTTGAAGACATTGTTTTTTTCTCCCATCTCCGGACAAGGAACAGTTGTTGCAGTGGAAGAGAATGACATGGACGACAATGAAACACCATCAATATCACTCAGCATAGCGGAAGACGATATCAGAGATTGTACCTTTCATGCGAGTGACATGTCCTCAACGTTACAGGCCGAACCAGCTGGGATGCAGAGTGACAGTATAAGGAAAGAGGCCAAATTCATTGTATTCGATAGCTGTTTGATGGATATTATTATGATGATGAAATGTGGGCATTGGGTTGGTGGGGAAGTATGTGGGGAGCCATTGATTAATGTGACTCGTGCAATTCGAGGCACTAACCTTAAAATACATGCCACCTGTACACAATATCATCCGTTCGCATGGTCTGCACAACCCATACTGGGGCAACTGCCAGCAGGCAATCTACTTTGTGCAGCGGCCGCACTTTTTAGTGGTTCAAGTTTTAAAAAGTTACAGTATTTCTTTCAGTTTGTGGGAATCCATTTCATTGCGAAAACTCAGTTCTACAAATACCAAACCGATTATCTATTTCCAGCCATCAGCGAAGCTTGGAGAATGGAAAAAATGTCAATGGAAAGTACATTCGCGGGCAAACGCTTCAGGCTAGCCGGTGATGGACAGTGCGACAGCCCAGGATTTTCAGCCAAGTACTGCACCTACCACTTTCAGGACATGGAAAGTAAGAAAATTGTGAGTTCGGTGGTCGTGCAGGTGTCACAAAGTACATCCTCAGTGGCCATGGAGAAAGTTGGCTTTGTAGCATCATTGCAAGAACTACAATCGCGGGGAATGGTGATCGACCTGATAGCCACGGACAGACACGTTTCAATTGCCAAGACAATGAGAGAAGAGTACAAAAATATAAATCACCAATTTGACGTATGGCATCTTGCAAAAACAATCAATAAAAAATTGTCGGCTGCAGGAAAAAAAAAAGATATGCAAGGTATTTCACAGTGGTCCAAGTCAATCAGCAACCATCTTTGGTGGAGCTCAAAAACATGTGAAGGGTCGTTGGAAATTCTACTGGAAAAATGGCGGTCAGTAATGTTGCACTGTAGCAACGTACATCGATGGTCGACAAATGAACATTTCCACAAATGTGAACATGGCCATTTGTCCACAGAGGAGGCACGGAAGAAGAAGTGGTTGATTCCTTCATCACCCACTCACAAGGCCATTGAAAAGATTGTATTTGATAAAACTATAACAAGAGATTTGAGGGGACTCACGGAATTCTGCCACACAGGAGATTTGGAGGTGTTCCACAATATGTGCCTAAAGTACAGGCCCAAAAGATTGCATTTTGGCATGGAAGGCATGATAAATCGGACTCTTCTAGCGGTCTTGGCACATAACCATAATGTTGGCCGTCAACAAAGTAGGACGACCGGAACTTTAGGGACGCTTCGCTACAATAAGGCCTTCACTAAAAGAAGTAAACAATGGGTGATCAAACCAGTGTTTGAGGATATGCAATATGAGTTTATTGAGAGACTTATCGTAGATGTCCTCGATAGGCACATACATGGAGTGGTGAACGAACCTATGCAGGGGACAACTGCATTGCCACCCAACATTGCCTCTGTTCCATGTCCACCTAAAGCAGAGCTCATTGAGAAATACACATCACGGTTTAAATGATTGTAATTTGATTGTCTGTTCTCTCGAGTCTCCTCATGTTGCAGGCCCAAACTAGAAATGTGTGCTCGCTCAAAGTGAAGGTCAGCTGCTTTGATGTTTTGCTCGGGTGGCGGAACGGCCCACGACCCAGTATAAGGTTCTATTGTGATTTGACCTTGACAGGCCGGGACCATCCCGAAAGACTAAGAAAAGATAATGAATAAAATTTCAGAAACTAAACGATGAGCCACGTTCATTAGAAGAAGTAACGTCGGCAAAGAAGGAGTGGTGTTTCGGGTCTGCCCTACACAGAGACACAATGGAAAATGCAAATATAATGTAAGTAACTTTTGATGAGTTTATACCGCAATTTCATTACTATACAGTGGCTTTAAAGACGGGTTCAGTTGTACTTGTTCGTTCTATGTGGCATATTGTTTTCTACCGCGCACTATCTTGAGGAGAAACATCTGCTTTTACTGAAGTACCTCAAAACCTTCCTCTTTGCTTCTGCTTTCTCTCTCCCTCTCCCCTGCTACAACTGGTCCACTGTCTGCGACCTCGGTCCTGGGCCCTTCCACTCTCCACCTGCACTGCCTCCCTGTCAACCCCTGCACTGGGGGACTGTCTCAGTATCCTACAGCCCCCCCCTTCCCAGCACTTGTTCTGCACTTACCTTGCACTTGCCACCAGCTGGCCCTATTTATTTATTATTTTATGCTACTTACCTTGTACTCCACTCCCCCCCCTCCATGCCTCGCCACGCCTTTAAACACTTGTGTACACCCAGTAGCGCTGTCCTCGCTATGAAATGAATAATTTTAATAAGGATCTGATGGTGAGACTAATTTCATTTTTTATGTTTTTAGGTACATCATTCACTACTGTCTGTGTCACGAGTACCAGACACCGGCGGACGGCTTCTACAGCCGCCAGTTGCTTCTCCGCGTGAACAACGTTACCACCCTGACCATTTTATGGGACGATCGCCAAGTACAAGTATGCCCTTACGCGGTACTAACGGTTAGATGCAACATACCTACCGTTGTGGTGGCCTAGTGCCTCGTTGTTGGAACAGCCATGCGATTATCAGTGCGACCGAAGAGCTTATTTTTATCGTAAACCAACACCCTGTGTACTGCACACGAACATCGCTTCCGTCAATACGAACTTTTTGGAACATGAGCAAATAAAAATGCAAATCGCTGAATATTCTCTAAACATTTGATGTCAAATAAATGTACTTTACCACATTTACAATCTTGCGGTTTGATTTCAAAGTACAGTTTCATATTCCGAATTGTGGTGCGCTGTATTGTGAGCTGATCTGTGTTGATTTCCGGGGTCTGTGTGGAGTCGCGTAGAAGACGCCTGGGCGCGTTTGCCTACGCAGCTCAGTCACGTCACGGATAGAGGCGGGGAATATGAATGTTTTGATAAAGTCTGTTTCAGGGGCGGGGGATTTGATTTAGTGCCGCAAAGGCAGGTGAGCCAGGTCGATGGGGCGAAATGATAGGATTATCACAAAATGGAGGCTGATTTCGAGTGCGATAATGGGCGAAAAGTCGGGTAAGGTCCATAGGAAAGTTTCCTACGATCTACCGATTTATGCTTACAAACACATGGCCGACCCGTAGGGACAATAAAAAAAAAGTCCCGGAACTATCCTTTAATAGCTGCAATGCGTTAACGAAAAAGAGGGACCAGGACTGGCATTTGGTTGTACACTGAGTATTGTAGAAATGGAGAGGTCTAAGTGTGCCCATTGGTATGCTATTAGGGAGATTGTTGAAAGTGGGATGCGAGTGCTGCATCCAAAGCAAAACAAATAATGTCAGAATACATAAGACTGACATAAATATCGTGTACCTGTTGGTATGTTAGGGAGATTGTTAAAGGTGGGATGCAAGTACTGCATCCAAAACGAAATTTGTATTAGAAGAATACACAGATGTCAATTGTTCTTACACCAATTAAGCGGCGGGCATCCCATAGTCTAGCACTTGAATAAAGAAAATAGGAGAAATCAGCATTCAGTGCCTCTCGTGCGCACGTGTGGCCGCTGCGATCTGGCGCCTGAGTGCTCGGGTGCAAATATCATTTTCAAACATGATTGCTGTAATCCAATGGGTCACTTTGCGGCTTGCATCTGCACTCTAATAAGTGCGAGATGCGCCGCTTAGCATTCTCATGCTGTGGTCTGCCGATCGAGGCTTTAAGGGGCTCAGGGCTTACCTTCAAAGTATCTCCTCGGTCCTCAAAGCGTCGGCAACAGCTTGCGAGCGGCCACGCTTTGATTTCGTGTTCTAGTATGGTTACCATTGGCAGGGGAGACCTGGGAGGGTGCACAGAAAAGAGATAATCATTACTGGAAAGCTCCTACTCATCCCAGTAAAAGGAGAGCATTGAAGATATCAAGAGAGAGTGATAATGATTACTAGAACATTCATACTCGTCCCACTATAGAGTTATTAATGAACTGAGAAAGAATATTGTGACTGTACAACCTGTGGTGATCAGGATGACCGATTCATAGTGAGACGGAAAGAACTTTTGTGAAAGTAAAGTGTTGAGATGGTCAGGACATACAAGATAATACAGGAAGAAGAACAAAAGGGAAAGGAGCAAAGAAAAGTAAAGGAGCAAGTTAAGGCCTGGAAGTATCCAGTATCTGAACTGTATAGCCTAATGAGAATGGTGGCTAAATAATATTTGTGAATTCCATATTGGACTGAACTTGGGGAAAACCCATGTAACTGGAGAAGGGAATCATTGTTCTGTGTCTTAGTCCGTAGAATAGTGGTACAGTCAGAATAGACTAGTTTTGGACAGTGGATGGAATCTGATTTAAGACTTGCACCGGCAAGCACCTTAGTTTGTTAGGCAGGCAACACCCATGAATTGGGGAGAGTTAAGCCTTTGCACCTTTTTCTTAAATAAAACTACACTTAAATGGTACATCAGAGTTTGTCATTCTGAGCTGCCACATTGTCTATAGAAGGAGAGGCTTTACAGCTAGATGTGTACATCTGCTCCAGATAGGGAAACGGAAAAATATTTGGGTTGCAAATGATCTTCAGGGTATTTACGTCATAAATGATATCCTGTTGTCTAAAATTAAAGGTGATGTGGAAACATTGAACAGCTTGCCTTTATCCTGTGTGGGCTCAACACACTAAAAATAAATACTTTTGAAATGTCCTTTTACGTGCCCCATACAAATATCAAGACCAGATTTTCTGGATTTAAATAAAGCTCTGGAAATGTAAAATGGCAAGAATCAAAACAAATTTTGGAGGGCTGCAAAACACATTAGGGGAAAAGGATTCCATGACCCATGAAGCTCCAGCCTGGTAGCATATTGAGGGAAACGGTGGTGCAGCCACCGGCTGTATTTCTTGTCATGATTTTCCTTTAAAGATTAAAAAATCAATGAGACTCAAAACCCACCCTAGTGTTGGTTTTACTATAGAAAACTGGTTTAACATGCAAAGAAAGTGGGGCATTCACCTCAGAAGTATCAGCCGGAACAGGAATTCCTGATCTCTTTGATTAAATGCGTCCACAGTTACAGTGAAACCCTTTTTGCAGTACATTTCCATAAAAGCGGGAAGCAGCCTGATAGTGGTCGGGCACTAACAGCTGGAGGAGAAAAGGCTGGTTACAGACCATGATTATCATAGGATTCACCCCTTTTAGAGACCAGGCATCCAAGATAATGAGTTGAGAAACAGGGTGTCAGCACCGTGGGCAGAGGACCATCCCATTGTGATTGACAGTCTAGATTTGCTCTCCTTCTGGGTTGTGAACTGTTTCTATAATACCAATTAGAAATTGGGAGATTAAACTTCAAATTTTTCAAAGATTGTATTGCACAACTTTAGACTGGGGCTTTCAGAATCACTACGCTGTTGGAGAGGTTGTACCAAAGAGGTTTCCCTTGCCCATATGCTGTGGTTAGAGGCCTTCGGGCCTTAGTTTGCTCTTTACAAACATACATACAATATTATGTCCTAACATCCATTGGATTGGGGGAAAGGTTTGAGTCTGGCAATGAGATGAGATCGGTACTGCACTGTATGGTCTTATTGACAGCCAACATGGCTATCTTTGGAGATGAGGTATTTTTTCTGACGGTCTATAATTTAGAAAAACATATAGCATATACTATTTTCACCCTAAAAAAGCATTTCTTAATAATTGGAATAATGAGAAGGGGGTTGCATGGTCCAGTAGTGCAAATTGCTTGTTCCACTTTGTGTAGCTGAATGTGTGGCACATGTAGAGCGATTCCCATCTCAAATTGCATAAATGCTCTGATATTTAAGAGTTGTCTTCAAGGTTGAAGGTATCTAAACCACAGACCGAGAAATTCTAGGGTTAAAATGAGATATTACTTGTAACATATAACATCTGTAATGCATAAATAGCCTTGTGCATTTACAGTTTTTACAGTAAGTGTTTAGTAATATGCCACATACAGTTAAACCCTAATTCTTTTAAATAGCAGTGTGTTAAGTTGTTATCTTAAAGCTGTAGATCAACTTGATGGCATAAAGACTATCTTGCACTCTATGGCATAGCTGGTTTCCAAAAATTGAATTTGTTTTTGAATGTAGGATGATAGTTGGACCTGTTATGCTGTTCAACCGAATATACTTTTGAATACTTGGGACATATTTTCTGTATTCTGCAACTAATCATCTATTAGCTTTTGAAATTAGCACTGTATGCTTTGATGTACATATTATGTATTTCTACAGACTCCTTGTTTGCATTAGGTTTGTTTTGCTTATAAACGCTTTAACAAAAATGTGAAAAACCTACCTCATCTGACAAATACAACGAAGTATAAAAATTCTGAAATTCTTAGGTTTCGTGATAATTTTGTGAGGAAAGGAACCATCTTTCCTTTGAATGTTCCCGATATGCTTTCATTATAATTTTAACATTGAGTTTCCCTGCCAGCAGCTTGCTGGTTTTATTTCGGAATTCTTAGTGTTTTTGCTTTGCCTTGATCAGGGTAAATTCTTCTTTATTACTAGAGCTGACACACGTAAATGTTCTAATGGATTACGGTCTACGGAAAGTGTTCCTAGAACCCTTTGCAGCATTTAATTTTAAGAACAACCAGAAACACAGCCACTGCATTACATTATTTTGATCTCCATTGCCGTAATCTGAAAGTCAAGCCTTTTCGATACCGAAAATCTAATTTAATATCTGGCCCTGGTTTTTCTTCAGAGAAACCAATGATGTCCACCTCTATTTCATTCTTTAGTACTGGGAGTCTAAGCAAGGCCATGTTAAATTTACAGGATCTCAGTTTTTTTCAATAGTGGATAAATCTATGTGGCATGAGACTGGGGCTTCACATTTGCTGCCGGGCACTTTAAATCCTCTTTGTATCCTTTGTCGTGTCTTTCATAAGGTGTTTAGCACAAACAGTGATTCCTATAGATTCTTGTAATCATTACCTTTCAACCATCACTACACATTTGAACTCTGTATGAATCTTTTTTCTGTCGAACAATTAGATCATGTCTATCACCGCCAACACACCTCTTCACCACCCTGCCGCCGTCGCACCTACCCATCCCCTTTTATATGCCATGGTGCAGCACATTTTCTGAGGAATCCACACACCACCTTTCATCTTTTTTGCTCCGCAATTCATCATGAAGAATCCCCTGCAGGTTTGCAGCATCACTCTGACACTGAGAGCATGGTGCGACATAAAACCTAGTGAGTTTGTGCCTGGTGCCGGAGGGGGCAGGCACATTTTCATTTTGGACTATGAGAAGAGTTTAGGGCTTGAGGGAGGCAGCAGGGTAGACCCCTGGGCAGAAGAGCAGCGATTCTGGCCATTCCCCCGACCAATGCCTGACGGACATTTTCTTGCTCTGCCCAAGGTGGGTCCGCCCGGGCGGGCAGAATCCCCAGCAGGCCACTGAGCAGAGCACCTGAGAAGGGTAGTGAGCTTTGAGGCATCTCTCAACCTCTGCCAATCGGCATGCTAAGCAAGGGAAAATGGGTGACTATGCAAGAGACCAGTAGTGGGATTGCAGGCTGTTTTGCCTTGTAAGGCATGTTCCCCTGACTAACCGTCTCCCCTCCAAGATCTCCTACCACCTTACACTACACCATGGATCTGCAACCTATGGCTCTCCACATGTTTCGAACTACAATTCCCATTGTTATCAGCTTCTGGCTATGCTGGTTAGGGATGATGGGAGTTGCAGTACAAAACATCCAGAGAGCCAAAGTTTGCAGACCCTTGCACTACACACGTACCTTCATCTCCGGCCCCCCCCCCCCGCCCACCAACACCCACCCCACAGATGGCTACCATAGGCCTATCCATTAGCCCATCAACACTGACTACGCCCTCCTCTTTAATCCTGTCACACTCTCATACATCAGCAGCAATGAAGACCCAAAGCACTGTAATCTAGCAGATCATGGGCTGTTCCCTATGGATGACAAACTCCAAAATATCGCCACCAAGCCCATAGAAAGCAGATTGGCACTCAGGAACCAAATACTTTAGATCTGCACCCCTCAACACCACGGGTTTCGCATCTGCCTTTTCCACTGTCCCACTAACTAACGCAAACCCCCCCTGTGGTGGTGGTTGTTTTTTTTTTTTTTTTTTTTTTTTGTGCAGCGAGGTCACCAATGGTAGCAGGCGGGCCCTATACAAGACCACTTGCGCTACATTACAAGTGCAACTTTGATGGCCTTCATCGTAACAATGTTGTGCGTTCCTGCTCCTCAATTGGATTTGAATCTGGTTCTAGGCTCACTAGTACACACAAACATTTCAAGCTTATGGCGTCCTATGATCTGGACCTAATCTCCCAGAAGACTGCTTTTCTTGTGGCAATGATGTCTGCCTTATGAATTGGCCAACAACTGGTCCTTTCTTCAAGGTAGCTGTACATTGTATTCCAGAAAGGGCAAGGTGGTACTTGCTGCAGTCATATTTTGATTCCTGTAGTGCTTTATGATTTTGATATGTTTATTTATATAGCGCCTATACACAATGTGTTTCAAAGCACTTCAAGGCAAGCCAGAGAACAAGGGAAAATACAATGACATTCTTACAGGCCTTGAACCGTAAGGATGTGAAATTAACTATCGTACTCGGCCTGACGACATTTCAGATAGTGCAAGAGCTAAGACATAGATAAGGAAGCGAGGGGGAGAGCGGGGAGGAAATGGAAACAGACAGGCGACTTCCGTACTTGGCCTGATGACAATTCTGGTAGAGCCGGAGAAAACAAAAGGTGGGGGAGAGGGGTGCAGAATGGGAGGGGTGGAATAAAACAAACGACTATCGTACTAGGCCTGACAACATTTCAGATAGTGCTGTAGGGGCGGAGGGGAGGAAAAATCAATTAAGGGGGGAGGAGACACTCGAGGTTTCTATCATAGTAGGTCCGGGGACAATTCTGATCGAGTAAGAAAATAAGGGGAGGAGATTGGAAAAGGGAGAAAGGGAGAGGAGGCGTGAACAGAGTAAACAGACCAAAAGAGTGGAGAAGCAAGAGGGGAGAGCGAGTACAATTGCTGAAGTCAATAGTAACACATAATGTGGCAAGCCTGGATACAAGTTGAAGATGGGATGAGAAAGGGTGACGCACCATGAATCAATGAAGTCCATAAAAGTCAAATCCAGCATTGGCCACAAGACAGTGATGGTGAAACCAGAATGTATTGGGCAGACTCCTGTTGAAGTAGGCTGGAGGGGGTGAGGGGGAGCAGGGTAGAAGAATCAAGCAAAACAGGCAATGCCTGTGTGCGAGAAGGGGGGGGGGGGAGCACCAGGGAACATGACGGGGGTACCATAGGGGTGGGGATGGCCTGTCGGGATAGAGGGAGTAAACACATGTTGGTACATGCTTACCTGCTGTCTGAGCAGGGGTTCGGGCCCTGGATTCTCCTGTTCCGAACTCCTAACAGGAATTGCCCTTTTCTTTGTCTGCCCAGATCCAAAAAGGAATTGCCCTGTTTTTTGCTTGCCCTTCGCTTTGGATGCCCAGGCAAGAGACACCCTTGATCGAAGAGATAAGAGCAGGAAGGAAGAGCCAGGCTAAGAAGGTGGGTGGTGCTTAGGCCAGGTGACCAACATCCACCTGCACCTGCTCCCCAACTGCATAGAGAGAGGCTGTAAGGCTCCCTAAATGGGGACAAAAGAGCAGCAACCAGGGAGGCACCAGGTGGGCGGGGCTTAGGCCAGGTGACTAAGCTCCACTTGCACATGCTCCGCATCTGCAAAGGAAAAGAGGCTGGAGGGCTCCTTAAGTAGGGACATTTTCGTCTTGGTCAAGAGATCGTTCCAATCTCCCAGCCCTGATCGCATGCTTCCTCAGCAGAGGGAGCCTGTGTAAGTTGATGTTTCAAGGGCAATGAAATTCTACCTCACAATAAACCATCCAAGAGTGCAGTTAGATTTGTCGTTCCAACGCAGTCCCCTAAAATGAAATCAGATAATGGATTGTTTCCTGAATTTCCTGTTCCTGCTGGCTGCAAGATGTTCCAATACCTTAAAGACTTATTGAACATCTCGCCAGAGCAAAGGCAGCATTGATTACCTTTCCCGAGATCCTCCCTAGTCATTGTGACGAATCCTGTAAAGTCCTCACAGAAACCCTGCTGTCTCCTCCCAGGTGGCCAGGGGAAGGAAGCCGCTACCTGATCCTAATCCTGGGGGTGGTATTAGCTGGTTGGATCACCTGGGAGAAGTAGGCCACCTAGGGAATGGGATAACTCAGTTAGGAGGGATGCAGTATTCATCCTCCTTGGAGGGTGAGATTTCCATAATACCTAACGGCTTGTTGTCAGAGCAAGGCTTCCCTTCCCAAAATTACCCAAATTATTAATAGTGAAAACCCTTGTGATCAACCGGGGAATGATATACATAAGGGTCAGAGACTCTATTGCTACTTCTGATAGATGTGATCCCCCCCGCACCCCCCCCAAGTTTTAGAGGATGTAAGAAGGAATAAGAACATTAGGGACTTTAAGTCCCATAATGCTCTGAGTACTGGGACGAGGATGGTGAGCTCAGGTGCAGAACTGGTGTGTGCAGTCTAGTGTTTCTAATGACTCGCACCTGAGTGGGACCTTTAAATATTTTTACAGAACCATACTTTGGACCAAACTTCTCTCTTTTGGGATGCCCGTTCATCTATTATAAATTCTTTACCATCTTCATGAGGGCTCCAGAATTCAAATTAGTCTGAACAGCATGGAAACTTTATCCCAGTCTATTCGAGTTTTGAATGGCCTTCGACAGGGGTGCATATTTGCCCCTACAGTTTTTAATCTCTACATTGCGTATGTTGGTTTAACTCTTGAGAAAGTGGCCTTTACTTCCCTATCGTGGAGGGAAAGGTGGTCTGTTGGACGGCATAAGTGGACGATGTTATGCTGTACGATCATACGCCAATAAGTCTGCAATGCCTTTTATGCACATTTAGAGACTACACAAAAGCTAATTCACTAAACATAAACACCAAATAACTAATTGTACGACTGTCAGAGAGAAGTCCTAATAAATATTCTTGGTTCCTAAATCACGAGAAGCTGGTTGTTAGTCTGGTAATTAGATATTTTTATGCTACCCCATTTTTGGAACTCAGAAAAAGATCAACTGTTGAGAGTTTCTGGAAAGGAAAGTAGACCCTATGACGGCGCAACTGAGAAAAACAGACCTTAAGTTTGGGAAATTCAACCTTGTTCCGTGTCTACGTTTATACAAAAGTAAGATTGTTGCTCAGTTTTGTTACGGCTTAGAACTTGCTCCTCTCTGGTGCAGAGAGGAATCATCTAGATACCAGTAAAGAATATTGAAATCTATTCTAAAATGCTTACCAAAGTCGGTTCCCTTATCTGCTAGAAGTTACAAGCTTGGTCTCTTTTCTTTGTGAAGCATAGTAGAGTGGTGTCGGCTCTCTCTAACTAGAAGGCTGATTACCTGTAAGAAAGCTACAGTATACAAAATGATGGGGAACGGCTTGCGTAATGGTCCTCTTGCCTCCACTTATTTAAGCGGAATTAACTTGAATGTCACGAAATTCTGGATAATTTGAGAGTCCCCTGAGAACTTCACATTTAACCCACTGAAGGTAAAAAGATGACTTCAATTTAATGATTGTATTTAAGAACCTTCTCTGTATTATTCCAAACTATATGGCCATCTTGTATCTCACTGTAAAAAAATTGAGATCATTGAAACATATTTATCTAAATTTCCAGATAAATTATGTACACACGATTTCATGCGTTTCAGGTTCAATGTGCTGGAGACAGGAGAAATTAAAGATATTAAGAGAGAAACTGACCGCAAACCCGGGGAATAAGACTAATACGTATACCAGTCATCTTAAGATACTATGTATGGTTTTATGTTTTATATGTAATGTATTAGTGAAATGTATTATATGGTTCTTAAATGGTTGATAATTCTTTTGCTTTGGAACTGTTGTTGGAAATATGCTGTTTGTTTTATCTTGTGCCATCATTTTGTAAAGGTTATTGCATAACGATAAATGCATAAAATATTTAAAGCCCATTCCGAGGAGAAACCAGCAGTGTGAGCACCAGAAATAGGACTAAGACGCCAGAGTCGCTGCTGTGTTAACTGGTGGGTTGTGGTTCTGAGAGAGTTGTTGGAGTTGGAAGTTCAAAGATCGTGCAGCGGGAACTTATTTATATACTGACTGTCCCGTGGGGAGAGAGGAGCTCTCCCAATTCTATGCCTTACTCCGGTGGCTGGCGAGCCCAGGAGTAGGAAAGGAGCGAAGCCGGATCCTGGTACAGAAGATGTAAGCACTGGCGGTGTGACCAGAGCTGTCAAATGCCTAAGAATCCGCCCTACTAGATCTAAAAATTCAACTAAGCGACATCATGTAAAAAGGGAAGCCAGCTCTCCTCCTCTTATTAGACCTGTCCGCAGCTTTCGACCTCGTTAACCACGATATTCTAGGGAAGCAACTACAAAATGTGGCCCATTTCTCTCCTGAAGCTACAGCATGGATTGACTTCTTCCTCCGTGGTAGACTCATCAGAGTGTTCTCTGACTCCGCCGCTGCCCAACCCACTACCATTCATTGTGGAGTTCCACAAGGCTCCTGCGCGGCACCTACTCTCTACAACATCTTTACCCTCCCACTATTCAATGACCTCGACAGTCGCAACATAGCCTACACCAACTATGCTGATGACACACAAGTCTTAATCTCACTCAGCGGCATCTATGAACAAGATGCAGCTACCCTAACTAACATCTACACTGCAATCCAAATCTGGATGGCAGCAAACGGATTGTGTCTCAATGGAGACAAGACTGAGATCCTTGTAGTAGGCACCAAAGAAATGCTAAACAAACTATCACCACACTACAACTCCTTCATTGTTGACAACACTACTATTACTGTATCATCAGCAGTCAACACATTAGGGGTATACCTCGACTCCTCCCTATCCATGACCCGACAGGTAAATGCCATAGCCTCCTCTGCAGCTTTCACCACTAAAATCATTAATGCAGTCAAACCCTTCCTAACAATACAAAACTGTCTATCCGTTGCCAGAGCCAATGTCGGCACCAAATTGAACTACTGCAATGCACTCTTCCTGGGCACCTCTGCCAAAAACATACACAAACTACAAGTAACGCAAAACAATGCCCTTAGGGCTGCACTCAGTATCCCCAAAAGGGAGCATATATCTCAAGCAAGAAAAGAAGCACACTGGCTCCCTATCAAAGAGCGCATTCTCTTCAAAACACTAGCTATCACACACAAATGCCTTTCACTTGACGCTCCCCCTTACCTATCCGAAAGAATCACCCTCTGTACTTCCTCCAGACCTATTAGAACCCACCTCTCCAACCAGATCATCATCCCTACATTCAAAAGAGCTAAAGCGGGTGGTGCCAGCTTCCAATATCTAGCTCCAAAGAATTGGAATGCACTCCCCACAGCATTAAGAAATGAAAATTCCTATACTGTGTTCAGAAAAATGCTCAAAACAAACTGTTTATTTAAATACTCTGCTTCTGCAAATGTACTTAAGCTAAATTCAGACTGACATCAACTGTCACCTTCTAATTAACCTGTAACTTGGCTCTTAGGTCTGCACCACCATGTAAGCAGACTAAGAACACTGTATAGCTTGTATGCAACTAATCTCTGTAATCAAAAAGTACTCTGCAACAAGCGCTATGATGCCCTAGGGCCACCCGGCGCAATACAAAACCAACAAAAAAAAAGTCGTCACAATGAGAGAAGAAGTTGAAGCCGCGGCGTGTCGATAGGAGGCGCAGGGGAAAAACTGGTGAGTTGTCCTTTGATGGGTAACCCCGGGGTACTCCACAATAGAACGCTGACTGGAAATAAGCATTTTGAATACTGAACTAATGACTTAAAGCAATTTTGGAGTAATACTTACACAAAGAGAGATGGAGTGAAGCAAAATGTAACCATCATTACCAAAGTAAAGAGGGGCAATGGTTGAACAAAACAGCCAGCATTGTCTAAGTCAAAGAAGGGCAATTGTAAATAAAAAGGGAAACGCTTTCCTAAAGGGAGAACCTTTCAACAGGATACATTACCAGCAGTTAACTGGTGTGGTAGAAGAAACTCAAAGGTGGCAGAAGAGAATCCCTCCTTGTAGCAATTATCAAGGGGAGAGGGATTTAACCTGCATTGCCTGTGGAAAAACAAATCAGCGCAACAAACGGCATCAATGTGTATTGAATCCTTATGAAAGAAGTTGTGAATCTTAATGTTACACTTTTTCTAAAGGTTGAAGCAAGCCTCTCCACAGAGTACTTGTAGTAGTAAGAGCAGTTTTATCCTGGCAAGCGAGTATACTAGGAATGGGACTTTTTAGTGGTTAGTCCTGGCAAGTGAGTAGACCAGGAAGAAGACATTGAAGTACTATATTGTGGTGGAGGGTTGTGATGACGAAAGTGGCAAGGACACCAAGTGTTGTAATGAACTGTGGTAAAACCATCCTGTCAAACAATTGTAGTTCATGAAGACATGTGAAAGTGGTCATCTTCCAAAGCAAAAGGGGTTGTATGGAATACTGACTAGAAGTATGAAGACGGGAAATGTGAAGACTGTCTTTTTGTCCATCAAGCAAGAGCTTTTGGAACCTTTGAACAATCTTTTATCGAAGAGTGATGAATCTTGTTTTGCAAATCTTAATGCCAAGTGAAAGACTTTCAGAGAGAAGAGAATCTTGTGTTGCATTTGGAGCTCATATCTGATCTGTAACAGCATTTAGCCTGATTGTCCACAGTAAAGCCTGAGTGTGTAAGTTAGCCATATCTCTGCATCTACACAGACTGTTAGCCAGGCATTTCTCGCATGGAGACAGTTTGTGGTAGCCAGCCATATCTCCCATTTAGACAGACCTGTTTTATTAACACATTTCAAAAGTGTTATACCCTTGACTGCTGTGCCCCCTCATTAGGCCTTTCTCCCTCTATTCAGGTGCCCCAGTCAATGGTTGATGCATTTACTGGTGTGGCCCCCTAACCAGCTGTCCCAAATGAAAGTGTTATTGCATTGTTATTGGTTGCTGCAGTCACTGTTGTGCCCCTAAACAAATCAGAGGCATTGCATTGACTGTTGTGCCCCTACTTAGGCATCTCTCCATCTATCCAGGTGTACCAGTCAGAAGGTCTAAGATGCTGCATTTACTGCTGTGGCCCTATACCCACGTGTACCAAATCGAAGAGTCATTTCATTGACTGTTTTGCCCTCCTTAGGCCTTTCTGCCTCTATCCAGATGTCCCAGACTGAGGTGCTGTTGCCTTGACTGTTGTGCCCTCTTCGGACCTTCTCCCTCGGTCCAGGTGTCCAAATTATAGGTTTAACTGCATTGGCAGTTGGACCCCTTTTTAAGCCCCTCTCACTTCAGACTGTTGTCCTAAGTCTAAGCGTGCTGCATTGACTGTTCTATCCCTTCTTTAGGCCCTCTCCCCTTGTCCAGGTACCCCAAGCCTAGGTGGAACTGCATTGCCTGTTGTCCCTCTTTACGCCCCCCTCCCTCGATCCAGGTGTCCCGAGTCTACATGTCACTACACCCCACACAATCCTTGGTAGCTAAGGTATGAGTGCCCTTTGAGCAATTGCGGTGTCTCCAATCAGACATACTCCTACGTGCTGTCCCCTTTCCTCCATACTTATGTGACATACATCCGTCCTGTGGGACGGGACCGGAGCACTTTGTAAAAGCATAAAAAAAAATTGCACATTTTTTTAGTCCTTCATCTCTTTCTGCGTGGGGTACTGCACGCGGCCGTAACCCGCCCATCTTAGCTCCGCATCGGCCATCAGTCCTTTTCTCCGTTCATTCTAGACTGGACGCACTTAGCATCTGCGGCAGTTTTCTTCCCTTTTCCCTCCTCTCTGCCTCTCGCTAGCGTTCGCGTGTGCCTTTTCAGCTAGACTTCCCGAATTGTTCTTCCTGTCAGCAATGCTTCACTAGGGCGGATCCCCATCCTCTGTGTTTAGAGTGTCTGGGTCCTGATCACTGATGGGATTTGTGTTTTTATGGCGATTCCCTTTCGGTCCAGGCACTTCAGCGTCGGTTAGAGTGGTGGGAGGAGGTGTTTCAGCGCACTCCTCCTACGCATTTTCAATCCTTTGACGTAAAGAAGAAGCGCCTGGTAAATTCCTTACTTTTTAGGGCACCCCGGCCGTGGGAATACTTTCCGGGGTCTTCACGGTCTGGGAGGAGCGTGAACACCTCTGTTACCGGGGCTTACCCTCAAGTGCCCTCTGGGCCTAAAGTGTACCAGAGTTTTCTCCGAGGGTCTCCGTAAGGGGCCTGTTGACACCGGATCACAATCCGAGGCTCCTCCTGTGGGGGCTATTTCTAGACCTAGTTCTACCGAGTCATGGGGTACCGGAGCTTCCACCAAAAGTACCCGGGGGCGCCCCGAGGCCTCGGCTGGGTGGGTTCTACCGGGCTTGGGTTCGAGGTCCCTCGTTTAGAGGCTAAGGTGACCAACAGTTCTGAGAGGCTTGTTAAGGCCTTGTCGGTGAAAGGTGTTCCTCACCGTTCCCGCTCTTGCGGTGACTCCGGAACTGTTGAGAGGGCAAGGAGTGAGGTTTTGAACCATAATTCCTCCTTTACCAGCAGTGCCGAGGTCCTTCCTGAGAAGGCAAGTTTGGCTATTGGCATGTCGCAGAAACATCCCAGGCCGCATAGTACCGGCTCGGCCGAGGTTCCTTGTGTAAAGGCTAAAATGAAGACCCCTGACCCACCTGTGGGGACCCCTGCTTCACTTCCACACGTGTCGCAGTTCTCCTCGGGTGCCGACAAAATAGCAGCCGTTCCCGCCAAGACCACAGCGGCCATTTTGGATGTATCCCTTACAACTACGCCATCGGCCTCAGGTGTAGGGATTGGTTCCATAGGTGAACATCGGGTTCCTTGTGCACATCCGTTTCGTCCAGTTTATGACTGGAACGCTCGGATGCCCCTTACGCATAATGTCTCACTTCCTGCGGGTTCGGCACCCTTGATTTTTGTGGACACTTCTGGGGCTGGGCCTTCTTGGCAACCCTCTCCTCTGCGTCCCTGGAATTATCCTCCTCATGAGAGGCCTTCTCCGGCCGCTCCAAAGGAGTCACCGGAGGATGCCTTCTTCAGCAAGTTTCAAGTACTTGTGCGTTCTGACCCCATGAGAGAGTATTTCAAGGGTCTGTTTAGGGAGATATGCCTGCCTGCGCCGGCGGTTCCACCTGCGCCTCCAGTGGTTCCACCGGCGCCTCCTTTGCCTGTGGGGCCTCCCCCTACCCTTCCGCCCTTGCCACCGTTGTCCCCAGTGGACAAGGTTGTGGTGCCCGATGTGATTCAGCAAGACCCTGACCTGTCGGATGACGTGCAGGGCGATCAGGACAGTGAAGACCAGCCCCGCTCTATTGGAGCCTTTGATGACCGGGTACTGGACATGATGTGGCTGTTGGATGTCCCAGTACCCGAGGCACCCGCTCCGCAGGAGGGTGTGCTTTCAGGGGCATTCACCTTGTCTCCTTAGGAGCGTACCGGTCTGTTCTTGCAGAAAGATGTTTTGGCCGAGGTCCGTAGTCTGGGAGAACCCACACTCTGGACTGTTCGTCAATAAGAAAACTGACGCGCATTACAGGCTGCATTCTTCGGAAGAGGTGGCCTTAGCATCTTGTCCGCTCTCCTCTTCCACGGTGGTGGCTGCGGCCACCTTGCAGTCCAGGCCTGCAGCATCCTCTTCTACGACGGCTACTCAGGTTCTGGGGAAAGAGGACAAGCTCCTCGACTCCCTTGGAAGAAAGATTTTTGCTAACTCTGCCCTGCAGCTACGGCAGGCTAACGCACAACTGGTGTTAACGGGGGCGAATATGAAGATGTCAAAAGGTCTGTCAGAGTTTGAGGAGTTCATTCCTGTCAAACTGGAGGACTTTAAGGCGGGACTGTCGGATGCCAGGGTCCTGGCCCAGGATCTGCTTGAGGCCGCGGCTCATCACGTTGACACTTCGGCCTGGGGCCTTATGCTTGGAGTTGGTAACTCTCGGCAGGCTTGGCTACACGCCACCAAGTTCAGGACAAGGTTTTGGACCTGCCGTTTGACGGCAAGGAGCTTTTTCATTCCTCAACGCATGTGGAGCTGACCAAAGCTAAGAATGATACCCAGACCGCCAAGTCCTTGTCCGTCCTGGTGAAACTGCCTTTTAGAACGCAGAGACCGTTGTCACAAGCCCGGCCCTTCTTTGGTTTCGGGGGGTTTCTAGATCGCAAATCTCACATAGTGGACACCCCTTTGGGAAATTCCCGCCGGAGGCAGCAACGGACTCGGTTTTTCTCCCGCTCCTCAGCCTCCTCCTCAGGTTCAGGTGGTAACGCCACTGAAAAAACCTGCCAAATGAGGGTTCTCCGCACTCGCACGAGACCCCGGTGGGAGGACGCATTGTGTCTCATTGAGAGGCGTGGCAGACCATCACCGACGACCGGTGGGTCTTGTCAGTCGCTCAGGTGGGCTTCCGCTTACCCTTACCCCCTACCCCGCCCGTCTACCCTCCTTTCCAGCAGTCTGGGTCGCCCTCCCTCTGAGCCGAGATCCAGAAGTTGCAGGACCTCAGCAGTGGAACCAGTTCCCCTAGGGGAGCGACAGGAGGGCTTCTACTCCCGGCTGTTTACAGTGCCCAAACCCAACCAGGCTGGCCTGCGCACCATCCTAGACCTTTCCCAGTTCAATCTTTTCCTACCCCAAGAGAAATTCAAGATGATCACCCATGGCCAGATAAAGTCCTCTTTGCAGATGGGCGATTGGCTCAGCGTGGTGGACCTTCAGGATGCGTACATGCATATACTGATTTGGAATCCACACAGGAGATACCTCCGTTTCTCTGTGGGAGAGGAGCATTTCCAGTTCCGAGTGCTTCCTTTTGGCCTCAGCTCGGCACTGCGGGTCTTTACGAAGATGGTGTCGGTGATTGCAGCTTATCTTCGTATGCAGGGTATCCATGTGTATCCGTATTTAGACGATTGGCTCTTACGCAGCCCTTGCCGCTGAAAGCCGCGTGCATCCTCAGTCTCTCCTCCAGCTCCTGTTCCATCTTGGGCTGTTGGTGAACTGGCGGAAATCTTCCATGACGGTCTTTCAGGACTTGATTTTCCTGGTATTTCACTGGAACACGATCGACTGCAGAGTTTACCTGACGGGGGACAGAATGGCGGATCTGTTGGCCACGTGTCAGATGTTTGTGCAGTTGGAGAGCATGTCGGCCTGGTGGTTCCAGCGTGTTTCTCGCTCGTCTCAAGATGAGGCGGACTCAGATGGCTCTTCGGAGTTCTTGGCGTCAGGCTGTGGATCCGGACTCCAAGTTGATATTGATTCCAGCTTCCATGAGAGCAGACCTGGAGTGGTGGTCCTCTCTCAGCAACCTGTCGGTGGGTGCGGGTTTTCAGGACCCAGCCCCGATGGTAAGGGTCACGACAGACTCCTCCCTTCTGGGGTTGGGTGCGATGTTGGGTCTTCTACAGGTCTCTGACCTTTGGTCGCCTCAGGAAAAGTTCCTTCACATAAATCATTTGGAGCTTCTGGCGATTTTCCTAGCGCTCAAGGTGTTCAGACCGGTTATTGCCAACAAAGTGGTCCGCGTCCGCACGGACAATGTGGTGTCAATGTATTACATCAACAAGCAAGGGGGCACCAAGTCTAACCCTCTTGTGGACCTGTGCATCCAGTTTTGGGAGTGGGCGGTTCGTCATGGTGTCTGGCTGGTAGCAGTACACATCCCGGGCCAGCTGAACATTGCGGCAGATGCCCTCAGTCGGCGGACAATGGTCAGCTACGAATGGGAACTGAAGGCGGAAATCCTCTCATGGATTTTTCTGCGTGGGGGCACTCCGGAGGTGGACCTCTTTGCAACGTCGGCAAACAAGAAACTTCCTCTGTATGCCTCCAGAAATGGTCTGTGAGCCTCCTCTCTAGGGGATGCTCTCGAGATCCCTTGGCACAACATGAGGGCCTATACTTTCCCGCCTCTGCCTCAGATTAATCGGACGATTTGCAAGCTGAAGTACACGGTGAACTGTTTGCTTCTGCTCATAGCCCCATGGTGGCTGGCCAGGTTCTGGTTCTCAGAACTTCAACACCTGTTGGTGTGTGCACCGATCAGGCTACCGGTGAGTCCCGATCTGCTTCACCGGGGGGGGGAGGGGGATCAACAGCTGTCGCACCCCTCCCCACAATCGTTCAGCTTGGCATATAGTGCCTGAGTTCAGGTCCTTAGAACATCTCAACCTGTCGGCTGATAACATGCGCATTATCCAGGCAGCCAGGAAGCCCTCAACGAGGTCTCAGTATTGAAGCAAACGGCTTAGGTTCTGTCATTGGTGCTTAGACCAGCAGCTGGACCCAAGGGAGGCTACGATTGACACTGTGCTGTCCTTCGTATCCTACCTAGCAGAGTCGGGCATTCACGTTCTGTTATGCAGAACCTATCTTTCGGCGGTAGCCGCCTACCTATCCACGGACCAATGCTCTTATTCTCCATCTAATCCAGTGATTAGGAGACATTTTGCGGGTTTGACGCACCTTTATCCCCCGGTTCGCAAACCGCACCTGACGTGGGATCTGAATGTGGTCCTTATGGCATTGTGCCATAAACCGTTCGAACCAATGGCCACAGTGGACCTTATGCACCTTTCGTGGAAGGTATCTTTTTTGGTTGCTGTTACTTCAGCAAGGCGTTTGAGTGAGCTCTAAGCTTTGTCGGTGGAGCATCCCTTCTTGGTTTTCCACAAGGATAAGGTGGTCCTACGGACAAATCCTTCTTTCCTGCCAAAGGTGGTCTCTGATTTCCATCTGAATCAGTCAATCTCCCTGCTGGTCTTCTTTCCGAACCCTGCTTCAGAAGTGGAAAGGGTTCTGCATTGTTTGGATGTTAGAAGGGCTGTTAAGTTCTATCTAGACAGAACATCGGGAATTAGGAGCTCTTTTCAACTATTGGTGACCTTTGGTAATCCACAAGGTAGACAGGCCGTTAAGGCGACTATCTCCAGATGGATCGCCGCTTGCATTACGGAGTCTTACACTGTCCAAGGGTTGCCGCCTCCTAAAGGTATTCATGTACACCTGGTGCGGGGCAAGGCAGCTGCAGTTGCCTTTCAGAAGTATGTCCCCTGGGACACCATCGCAAAAGTGGCTACATGGGCCTCCCCATCGGCTTTTTGTAAACATTATTGCCTTGACCTGAGCTCCAGATCTGTTGCTCTGTTTGGCCAGGCTGTGCTGAAGAGCCTGTTTCAGTAAGGGGTTTTTTCCATCCACCCGTAGTTCCTGTAAGGAGTGCTTGGGAATCTCCCATAAGTATGTAGGAAAGGGGACGGGACGTAGGATTATAACCATGTTACTTACCGTAGTGACCACCTTACTCCTAGTCCATAGTCCATAAGGTTCCTCTGTTATTGTTTAAAGGTCTCTGACCTGGTGATAGAAAAGGACTGATGGGCGATGCGCGGGGCAGAGCTAAAATGGGCGTGGTTACGGCCACGTGCAGTACCCTGTGCAGAAAGAGAAGGACTAAACCTTTTTGCAAAATGTTTGATGCTTTTACAAAGTGCTCCGGTCCCGTTCCACAGGACGGAGGATTGTCCCATAAGTATGGAGGAAATGGGACTATGGACTAGGAGTAAGGTGGTCACTACGGTGAGTAACCTGGTTATTCCCACCCACCACGTGTTCGTACATTGGAGCAATAAAGAAAAGCTTGCAGGAATAGGACTAAAATGAAAGAATTGTGAGGGTAATACTACCCATGGTTCAACAACCATAACACCCCCAAGATAATTAACAAAACACAGGAGCCAGAAAACCAAGAGCAATAAACAACCCGAACTACGAATGTCTTTGAACCGAGATCTCAACTATCCACAACCTCACCAACTACAAGCAACAACTAACCACAAACAGCAAAGACTGAACCCCAGGGACCAGGAAACACACCAATACGAAGAGGATGCCCACTCAAGGGAATACAACCCAAACATCCTGCCTCGCCGCAAGAAAGAAAGAAGCCAGAACAGACAACCGAAACAAAAAGGAAACTCAAACTGCTCGGGTAGGTATCACCAGCTTGATCCGACAACTCCAAAAAAACTAGACAATAAGCAGCCCAGACGGTCTGAGGAGACATTCAAAGAACAGAGCAAAGAGACTACATCACTCGCTACCTCTCCACATAGGACTGCGTGGCAAGCAAAAACGGTCCAGCAGCAACAAGTATTACGAAGACAGGCGCCAGCAGGACACCAAACTGAACACGACAACTAATGCACCACCACAACCCAGACTACACCATAGACAATAGCCCAACCTGAATCAGGGACCAGTTGGAATCAATCACCCTCTGCACGCCCTACATCACCAAAGACTGGGACAATGGAGTGGTACCTACACTATTTACTACCCGGAA
The DNA here is from genome assembly GCF_040938575.1 of Ambystoma mexicanum. Lineage (NCBI taxonomy): Eukaryota > Metazoa > Chordata > Amphibia > Caudata > Ambystomatidae > Ambystoma > Ambystoma mexicanum. The sequence goes on from NC_090937.1 coordinate 441,916,557, forward strand.
CAAACAGAAAACGACCAACCCTGCCATAAACCTCATCAGTCTACTCGACTAAGAGACTGATCGACAATGAACTCCACCGCCAAACAGGTTCAACCAGGAAACACCCACTAGCAACGGAAACCCAACCGACAGCACACCATGCCGAACAAAAAATACAAACAACAACCCGAAAAGGAAAATCAAACTACACTGCAGCCTTCTCAACGTTGGATCCATGGCACAACACTCAATAGAAATCCCTGACCTTCTAAGCGAAGGAGGCACAGACTTGCTCTTTCTCACAGAAACCTGGTTGTCAGACAACTACAAAGCCATCACGAATGAAGCAATACCGGACAATTATGAATTAATACACGTCAATAGATAAAACTGTTGAGGAGGCGTAATTGTAATCGTACGCAAAACCCATGCGAACATCTTAGCTCATCACAACCAACGCAGACGACTATCAATCCCTCGTCAAGATATAACTCAACAACCAAACCAACCTAGTATTGCTCCTGATCTACAGACCGCCATGTTACAACCCCAACTTTACAAGGAAACTAGTGGCCGCCATGCTGTCAACCCACCACAACAACGTAGTCCTACTGGGAGACTTGCATGGTTCGAAAAAAGAAAACAAAATCCACAGCAAACTCACGCTGAGCACTCCTAGAAACTTTGTATTTGAAGCAAATAGCACCCAAAGCGCCCGACAAACCCTGGATGCGGTTTTCTGCTGGGAAGGCAATGAGCATCCGCACCACCTACACCAATGGCATGGAACAACCACTGCTTAATACCATTCTACATCACATCCCAAACCTGCCTAACAGCTGGAAAGGAAATACACCATACCAGCAAGAAAGGAAACTGTAAGAACCTAGACATAGAGAGGCCCTAACAAACCTTCTAGACTCAACCCTTCCAAGTGAAACGGAACCCACTGAAACTACCATAGACAAGGCGAAAACTAGCTCAACAATTGGATCACCAAGGCCCTTGACCAACTGTCACCAGCTAAAACATTCAAAGCAACATCAAAAAAACTGGCAGCAAAATGGTTCACAGAAAACTCCAAGAACAAAAATAAAACCGCAAAATGGAAATAAACTGGAGAGAACAATACACCCGACGAGACAAAATAAAATCCCAAAGACAACTTAAACTATACAAATCAACAGACCTCAAAGAAAAAAAAAGTTCTATGCTGCAAGAATAGAATCTGCAAACAATCCACAGAAATAACTCTTCAAAATCATCAGAGAGAAAAAAAACATCTTTCTGCAAGAATTCAATCACCTGACACAAGGACTCAGTGACAACATTACCAACCACCCGAGAGCAAGAATACACAATCCAGGAGACAATCAACCTAACCTGGGCAAATACAACCCAAACTGCTGGATCAGACACCAGGCGCATCACAGACTACAGCAAAATGCATCTGCCTAGAACCAATCACAGAAGAAACCTTCGCAACACTGATGAAGGACACCAACCTTGCAGGATATCCAAGGGACCACTGCCCACCTGACATGCTCAAAGGAATCCTCACCCGCAGAACCCCCGGCGAGACACTTTTGGAACCTAATGAATCTATCACTCAAAAGAGGAATAGTGCCGTCCTTCAAATCAGCATACATTAAACCACTGATAAAAAAGGAATCAAAGTGCAGAGGACCCGAGCAACTACAGACCGATATCCAACCTGCCCTGTCCAGCAAAGATCCTGGAGAGCCACCTGTACAAAATCCTTCTTAAACACATCAAAACAAATGGAATACTCGACCAGTCACAGGTTGGCTTCAGACCAATCAGAGGAACAGAATCGGCACTTCTATCGAAATTGGGACAACCTTAAAATAAACGCAGACGATGCCCAATTGCCCCCTCATACTATTGGACATATCAGTGGCTTGCGACACAATCCGCCACGAAACCCTAACAAAAAGATTAATGCAATGTGGCATAAAGGAATTCGCAGCAGACATTCAACTGATTGTGAAAACAAACAGAAACAAGGAACTCAACAACTGCTTCAGACATCTACAATTGGATGAGCACTAACAACCTTAAACTGAACCCAGGAAAAATTGAAATAATCCTTTCACCCGCACGATTCGACAGTGGAAACCCACAACTGGACTGGCCGATCGACATGGGAACGCAAGCAAAACTACTGATGTAGTAAATAAGCTAGGAATAATCATGGACAAAGGAATATCACTGGAACCGCAAGTCAATGCAATCGCCCAAAAATGCTTCTTCCTCCTATAGCTGCTCAGAAGATTACTCCCCTACCCCTCCTTCCCCCCCACAGAACCCTCACAATCATATCCCTGATGCTTACAAGAATTGACTACACAAACAGCCTCTACCTAGGAATGCTGAAAAGACTTACCAAGAAACTCCAAAGGGTGCAAAATACAGCAGCCAGGATTCTGTTAAGACTGAACAGAAGAGACCACGTCACTCCAGCACTGAAAAGCCTACACGGGCTACGAGTAAAAAAGTGCATCAAATTCAGAGCACTCTGCATTGCCCACAAGGCCTTCAACAAACAAGGAGTGGAATTCCTGCAAGACAAGATTAGCCAGTATCACCCAGGAAAAGAACTAAGATCCAGCAACGACCTTCAAACTGAGGCAAACACTATTAAAAAGAGGAAATCTGAAACAACATGCCTAAAGAAATTAGAACCACAGAAGACATCACCTTCAGGAAACGGCTCAAAAACGGGCTATTCAGCCAACAACGACGACAACAACCCTGGCTAGATGCCGTCAAGCAGCAACCAAAGAGCTGCGCCAGAGGCTCTAACAAATTGACCGACTTACTAACCCATTTTCCTCTTCCTGCTCTGCCAAAATAACTTGACGCCACTAAACCAGACAGTGGACTAGCCACACGACACATAAACCAAATAAATATTATGTTTACACCCAGCATATATAGATGCTGAAGCACACCTAAACTGAACACCCACATAGTCCACAAAACAATCAACAATGCAACTACACACTAAGGTGCCGGATTAACTTACAGCTATGGCCACCCAGGACTCTGGATCCCTTATGGACACTGTCTAACCAGTGCGCAAAACCAAACACACCATAAACCACAAAACACTACCTCACACCAGAGGCACTGAATCTTACGCATACGGTTACAATGCACGAGGCCTCTGGCATAAACTACTGCGATACTCACAGATGCCAGTTCCTCTTGATTCTGAACCTATCCTCTCCGATCTCCACTAACCGTCGCCCCCACTACAGAGCCATACGAGCGACTTGAGACTGCCCCTGGGTGGTAGCGGTGCGTGGTATAAATTATCATAACAAACCTTGGCTATTGGAAATAACTTTCTTGATTGGAACTTTGGTTTGAAAATTCCTACATTAATTCTGGGGAATGGGACCCGACCCAGGTTACAAGGATACCTGTTAACAAAGTTTGTTTGAATAAAAATATTTTATTGAGTTTGACTGGTCTTAGTTTAACAGGCAGGCAAATCCTTGTTAGGTTATAAAAAGCAAGGCATTTTCTCACCAATATTATTCAATAAAATGGCTAATTGTGAAAAAACGATCTACTTGTCCGTCTTGCATATCTGACCCCTCACATCATGTACCTTTGTAGGACAGCCCATTTTAGCTATTCTTTGTTCTTTTTGCAGGCAGTATTCTTTGGATGCTTCCTCCATAATTAACTGCTTGTTTGGGCAAGTAGTCCTGATCAACCGGTTTGCATGCTTAAGAATTGTCTTAATTCGTTCATTGAACCTAGTGGTCCTCCGCTGTTATCCTCTCCTTCCCACAGCAAAATCTGATAAATCCAGTTCCCAGCCATGTTGGGGAAACTATGGAACACAGGACTACAGAACATAGAACATTATCCTTATGCTTGCCCTCCATCAGAACACCCACATGTCCATCTCTACGAGTATATAATGTGGCTCAAAATGTCAGTGTATGGGGTTTTAAAAACCTTACAGAAATAAGGGTGATGTTTGGTATGGCCTGGGTGCATCGTGCACACCCCATTCTAATGCTTTAACATTTTTAACAGCTTATCTTTTTAGCAATGCTTCTAGGCTTACCCAGAAGTGCAGACCTACCGCATCCAGGAGGTGAAGGAGGGGCAAGTAAGTACTAAGAACTGAAAACACCATGCAGGTGACCCTTTCCTATTTGTCAGTTTAAACCAAATTCCAAGAATCTGTCTGTATCCAAACACCAATGGACTTAACTGAAAAGGTTGTTTTAACTATTACCTTCATCCAGAACAGGTGTGTGCCCATTAAGGGGGGGGGCGCAGAAGTTATACCTGAATTCTTCTGGCAACATTGTTTCTCACATTGTACATCTCACGAACCTTACAGTTAAATAAGTCTCTGTGCGTTGTCTGGGTCAGGCCAGTTCTTGGGCGTGATGACCCTGTCAATTTCCATTGAGTCTTGACTATCCAAGTGCAGCGATGTCATCAAGTTTCAGTGTGAATGTCTTTGTCGGTCCCTTTGGGTCCCTCCTGGAACACCGAAAATGTTTTACATTATTCCAGCTCTCCCTCGACTCTTGATAGTCTAGCACAGGGGTGCACAACTTGTATAACTGAAGGGCCGAAATCCCATACAGTGGACTGAAGTATCCATGGGAGTGAGCCGGTGGAAGGGGCATTGGCACGTTACCTTTAGGTTTTTAAGGTGTCCTTTTTATTTATTACTTTTAAAAAGTAACATGATACATAGCCTTTTAATGTCATTTCCACTTTGATTTGATGGGACTGAAATCATGTTTTTAAATGGAAGTAAAACTGCATGCATTGGGAAGAAAAGACAAAAACTGAACCATTGACTTTTCACACACCTGACATGACCTGCTTATTGACTGACTGATCTTAGGACATGCAACACTTCATTAAATTCATGTGACTTGGAGGGCAATAAATAAGGTGCTGAAGGGCTGCATCTGGACCACAGCCGCATGTTGTGTACCGCTGGTCTAGCCCTTTTTGAAATGCCGAAATGTGTTTTTGCCGTGTCTAGACGTCATCTTCGAAGTTAGAGCTACAATCCTCGGCTTCCTCAATTCCGGTATGTAGGGCATCTATCAAATAAGTAAATCTGACACAATCTAGGAGAGGTGTCCCTAGCCATCGACTGCCACAATGAATACATAGCTCTTGGAGTGGGTCCATCATTTGTCAATGAATTATCTTCCGATTTATCAGACCTTTTGTCATCTGAGGGGTGTTTTCTTGGTCTACCGTCTAACCCCCGTATTGCCGACCACTTTTTTTAACTGTAAAAGGCAGGAGGTAAATTGGGGAATGTATACATGGGGTTGGGGTAATAAAGACGAGTTGCGCGGGGGTATCGACCCGCATTTTGCGGTTAAAAAAAGTGGATAAGTCAGTAAACTAAATTTGGCAAAACTGGAAGGGGTGGGGGGGGGGATAAAAAAAAGCCGCCCCCAGCGCAGAATCCTGAGGTGCAGCAGAGAAACGGATCACCTGTAAGGTAACTCTTGGGTCTATGTATGTACAATAAAGCTTGCTGCCGCAAACTCAATTTACACTCAGCCAACTGGTCCTTCCTCTTTATTCAGGGGAACTATGCAATGCCAGATAAGGGAAGAGGTGGGATAGGCGTAATGTGGGTGCGGTGGCCGGTATGACTGTGGGTGTTATGCTGGGAAGGGCCGCGCGTGTGGGCTGTCCGCGCTGTGCACTTCACTCGAGGGTGCATGGATTGATTTAGTGCATGCTCACTTCAAAGGTATTCCTTTTTTCTTGCCTGGGGAGGAGAGGGGGGGTGTTCAGCTATCCTCACGGCCAGCCAGTGGGTCATTGCAGTGTTTATTGCTGCCCTCGTGTGCCATCTGTTAAAGTTAATTGACACTGCCGGCTTGAGTGGCGAAGGTACTATGCTGTGTGTCTCGGTGTGGCTGATGCGAGGGGGGGGGGGGGGGGTGGGTGCCGCAGCCACTCGTTCCATTCTCCCTTCCTAGTTTGAGTTCATGGAGGCGGTGGACTGAAAAGCGCTCCCCTCCGCTTTATGGTGTTTCCACCGTCTGTGTCAGATCATGGAACTAGTCGAAGCTGCAGGATTTTCGGCCGATAATCTTAGTTGCAGCACCCCTTACACTGCATCTTTTAATATTTTGATGGTAGACTCTAGACTTTCTGGATTGGGAGACAATAAGTGAATTAAAGTAAGATGTGGGTTTCGGTTGTATAATCTAATAGTGTAAAACCGAATACAATTCAAACATTCAGAGATTGAGGCGAGTTGCAAGGGAACAGTAGAACTAGTGCAGTGAGACGCATGAGAGCTTCCGTTTAAGTTCGTCTGCCAACTAAAGGATGCAAGTAGAGGTGAACAGAGCACACCCAGAAAAAGGAAACTCAACACAATTGTTTAAAAAACTGCATGAGGTTTTGACCATCACAAAGTACTTGCTATGAGTCAAATGTCCAAACTGCAGATTTAATAGTCCTAGCATATTGTGGCCCTGTCAAGGGGTGGGAGGAGGTGAGAACGATGGGTGTACAGAGGCTATTAAGGAGGTGGGGCTATATGGAGTGTTTGAGTGTGAAAGTAGAGTATATGTAGTAGAGGGTTGCTGGTAGGAGTAACGTAAGGGAAAAGGGTGAGCAGGTCACTATATCCCTGAGTTTTGTTAAATAGCAGTGGTCGTTGGGAGTAAGGACAGTTGATAGCTAGAGTAGCGAGCATGAAAATAGGTGGTAGAGGGAGTTATTGAGTCGAGAGAAATTAACTTAAGGAGATACTGTGAGAAACTCAGTAGGAATAATAAGAGTGGGAAAAGTGACAGTGAGTGGGAGAACAGGAGTAACTATTAGCTTAGAGTGAAAAAGATTATATTTAGAAGAATAGTAAGAAACGGATAAGTAGAGTGTGTGGAAGCAGGGAAGTGAAGGCAAGAGGTAGATGGTGTTAGTAAAAACAGGAATAGGAAAGGAGGTAAAATGGAAGGGTGGAGGGATAGTGACGTGGTGGGAGAAAAACATCTCGGAGACCATTATAGTGAATGGTAAAATAAGAGTGAGTGTGAGAGAAGCAAATGTGATCCCAGGTGGAAGAAGGCACTATTGCTAACTCCCTATGACTACTAATCAGGCTAGGTTAGAGAAAGCATAAAAGACCACTTGGGAGAGAGAAAACCATTGTCTTGTGGAAAACCTCTTTAGTCCCAGTCAGAAGACAACAGTTCGTGGTTACCGGTCAGAGAACTACTAACCCTTCCATTGGGGACACCTGAGTTAGGCAGGTTGGGTTAACACTGGGGAAGCAGAGGCAGAGAGGGAAGAACCTTGAACTTGGAAGCCATTCTTACCATCTGTCTTTTTAACAAACACCCTTGGACTTACTTTAAGATTCAACGTGATTCTTTGTGGCGGGCCACCATGTCACAGTATACTGATGCTGTAATCCAAGTGTCATATTTGGGAGCATGTAGTATTATTAAGGTCAAAGCAATGCGGTTCCTTTTTTATTTTTAGAAAATAGTTTCAGAAGTATGAAACTAACAGGTTGTCTGAATTAAATTGACACATAATAATTTAAATGTGCTGATTTTAAAGAATACAACATTTGTCATATAGTTTAATGGCGGACCCTTTCGAGGGGATTGGGTCCTCCGACGTATTCCATATTTTTGACAGTAATCGCCACAGCTGTGCTGCTTCGGAAAATATTTCGGCTGCTGCGTCGATGCGCCGTCCCCGAGGATCTCCTCCGACGGCCGACGTCATCCAATGTGATAAGTAGGACGTACGACGCCTGTAGCCTCAGTTCCGTTTTTTCCGCAAACGTGTTCGCTTCGTGAATCTCGGTACGCCTAGACTCTTTTTGGAGTTTCTGTTGTATTCTTCTCGGTTCTTTGAACCTGTTCGGTTTTGTGAAAAAGCCTGTTCGTGACGTCTACCTGGTCTTCAACCCCGCGTCCGGGCTTCAAGAAATGCGGGGACTGTGGGTCCAAGAGGTCAGTAATGACTCGCACGACGCCTGCCTCTGGTGCCTCGGGGAGGCCCACGACACAGTGGACTGTGTCGACTGCCAGTCGCTCACGGCCAAGGCCTTGCGGGAGCGCAAGAAGAAGTTGTCGGTAGGTAGTGTGTCTAAGCCCTGGAAGTCGAGGTCTGCAGGGCTTTCGACGGATGATTCGAGAGGCGAGACTCCGCGTCATCGTCGGAGGTCCAGTGGGTCTCCTTCCAGGAGTAGGTCTCGCCACTCCTCTGCTTCTTCGAGGCATTCCCGGAAGTGCCGGCATCGGTTGCCTTCTGAGGACTCCGCCTGTCGGCGGGTTGCTTATCCCACCATGCAAGCGACACTGGAGGAATGGGCTTCCTTCGGGAAGAAGATGTTGGCAATTCTCAAATCGCAGGGCACCAGTCCGTCCGCGCCTCCGAGTGGGGTCGGTCGTGATCGGTCGAGAGACACCGCTCGCACGCCTTCGGGCTCGGGCGGTCGGCACGGTTCACGGGAGATGTCCCGCTCGGACAAGGGTAACGGTTCTCGCCATGCCTGTTCCAGGTCCCGGTCCTCGACGCGCTCGAGACCGCGTGATCCTGTGCAGTCATCGAGGAAGACATCGACGCCTGTGGCGCCGAGGTCGTCGACGGTCTCTCTCGAGGCTCTGCCTCCGAGGGGGTCGTCGACGCTGTCGGCGCCTAGGTCGTCGAAGGACCCGCTCGGAGCTCTGGCTTCGAGTCCTGTTTCGACACCGTCGATGCTGGCAGCGCTGCGGCTGACGTCGACGCCGATTCGTTCGGCACCCTCGACACCTTTCGAGGCAGTGGTGTTGGAGGGGCCCCGTGGCACGGGGGAATCCCCTAGAAAGGCTCTGGTTAAGGTCAGGCACCAGGTGTCTTCCTCTCACCGCCTGGAGTACATTTCAGAGGGTGATGAGGGCTTGGTTCCGGTTACGGTGCCAGATGAGCTTCTCTCGGGCCATAGCCAATTTGATGACCTGAGGCAGTCACTGCATGATGCCAGTGGACTGGACACCTCTCCGGAGGTGGAGTTTTGTAGGCCTGAGCCTGGCACTCATGCCGATTTGTCGTACCGGCGCCTTATGTCTCGGGTCACCGAGTACTTGGGATGGTCGGCTCCCCCAGGGGAGTTTGTTCACTATGATCTCACGGACATCCTCGATCTTGGTCCCCCCACTGACCCGGTACTGCCGTTTCATATGGCTCTGCACAGAGTGGTGGCGGCGGCTGCTTGGACTGCCCTGGAGAGTCTCCCGGCAGTGGGCAAGTCTTTGTCGCGAAAATACCGTCCAGCCAGTAGCGACCCCTGCTACTTGTCCAGACACCCCACTCCGGAGAGTTTGGTGGTGCAGGCGGCTACGGCCCCGGCAAAGCAGGCGTCGTATCCTACCATCCCTCCGGATAGGGACGACAAACGTTTTGATGGCTGGGCGAAGAAAGTGTTTTCTTCAGGGGGTCTGGCGCTTCAGGCGGCCAACTCTGTATGTGCCTGGTCTCGTTTCACACAAACTCTGTGGAACTGTGTTGCATTAGCGGCTGAACATATTCCCAAAGGGGACGAACGGGATGGTTTCCTTGCTATGGTCCAGGATGGCAAGGATGCCATGTGGGAGGCCGTTAAGTCGGGTTTGGAAATGGCAGATTGTGTCAGCCGTTCCATGGCGGCGAGCACCGTAATACGCAGGTTTGCGTGGTTGCGGAAGTTGGGGTTTGCTCCTGATGTGCAGTCCCGGTTCCTCAACATGCCCTTTGACGGTGAACATCTTTTTGGCAGCAAGGCTGACGAGAGCCTTGAGAGATTGCAGACCTCCAAAGCTGCAGCAAAGTCGTTGGGCGCTGCAGTTCGACAACCTCGGCCTTTTCGTCCTAGGGTACAACGGAGGGGAGGTTCCTTTCGTTATTACACATCCTTCAGTGAAGTGAGAGGAGCTGTCAGTCAAAGAGGCCCATCGTAGGAGTACCAGAGGTGTAAAACAGGGTACTCAAGGCGCCACGGCTGCTCGGGCAGTTGCTTCTTTGCCCTCAGGCAACGCCGCAGCCGCTACCACTCAGTCATGAGGCCATGTCCCATGGTTCGCCGGTTGGGGGAAGGCTGGCGCAGCATCTTGTAGCGTGGCTTGCCATTACTTCAGATGTGTGGGTTCTGGTGATCATAACCCACGGCTACTGTCTTCCCTTTTGGCAGAGGCCTCACGACATTCCATCTGGAAACCTCTCTTTAAAGAGTCCGGATCCGCTCCTTGCGCAGGAAATTCAAGTCCTGCTGGAGAAAGGCGCCATAGAACTGGTGCCTGTAGCAGAGAGGAAGAAGGGATGGTATTCCCCTTATTTTTTGATTTTGAAGAAAGACGGGGGATTGAGACCCATCATGGACTTGTGCGGTTTGAACAAACTCCTCAGGAAGGACAAGTTCAAGATGGTTACTTTCTCTCAAGTCCTCCAGGCCCTTCAACTTCAGGACTGGTTGGTGTCTCTCGACCTCAAGGACGCTTACTTCCATGTGCCGATCCATCCCAAGCACAAGAAGTACCTGAGGTTTGCGGTTGGCGACTCGCACTTTCAGTTTCGGGTCATGCCGTTCGGATTGACCTCCGCCCCAAGGGTTTTCACCAAGCTCATGGTGGTGGTGGCAGCGCATCTCAGGAAAGGGGGGATTCACGTCCACCCCTACCTGGACGATTGGTTGATCAGGGGGAGCTCACCCGAGCAAGTCCTGAATCATCTGTCCGTCACCTGCCACTCCCTTCACAAGCTGGGCTTCTCCCTCAATTTAAAGAAGTCCCATTTGATGCCAACACAGCGGCTCCAGTACATCGGAGCAGTGCTCTACACATCCCTGGGGCTGTGTGTTCCTCCCCAGGTGAGGGCTCTTCACATTCAGCAGATGGTGCACAAGTTTCAACTTGCCCAGACGCTCCCGGCGTTCGAGTTCTTGAGGTTGCTCGGCCTCATGGCATCCTGCATTCTTCTGGTGCCAGAGGCTTGTCTGCGGATGAGATCTTTGCAGTGGGCACTCAAGATGCAGTGGTCGCAAGCTTCCGACAGGATGTCGGACCCTGTTCAGGTGCCGCCCTCAGTTGCCCAGGACCTTCTGTGGTGGGCCGTCGAAGGCAATCTGATGAAGGGGGCTCCGTTTTGGCTTCCCTGGCCGGAGGTGACGATCGTGGCGGACGCATCCCTCACAGGATGGGGAGCTCATGCCAACGAGTTGAGTCAGCGGTCGTTGGTCTCCGTCGGAGTCCAGACTCCATATCAATTTGTTGGACCTGAGGGCCGTCAGGCTAGCCCTGAAGGCTTTTCTGTGACTGTGCGAGGAAAGTGTC